>NW_026555137.1:6030000-16030000 GCF_021234165.1 Pteronotus mesoamericanus
TCAGACTTTTAATTTTTTTTAACCTTTTGATTGTCTACCTTGCCTTAAAAAGAATGTTATGGGAGAGGCATTCTAGAAGTTCGGCATGGCCTTTACCTGGGAACCTTCTGTGAGACCTACGCACACACATATACACTGAGAACAAATGTGCAATTAAAGCATGTGAACATTTTAATAAAATTTTCAGTCTTGATGAAATTACCAAGTATCAGATACCCTTGTATAAACTATATTTCATTTAAATTTTTACAGTTACCCTTTTCAAGTAGGCATTATTTTCCTTTCATAACAGGTGAGAAAGCTCAAGTTTAGTAGAACGTTTCCCAAAGAGGCATGGAGAACAGCAGCAGATAATAATGGGGTCAACTGCCCATGTAGTGTTTTCTTGACCATATTATCTATTGTAATTAAAATCTCCATGTCTTAAAGACATATTCAAGTAAATGTGAAAATGCATGTGCCCATGTGTGTCCGGGTGTTCACTCGGGCCAGCCTGCCATCGCCAGGAAACCACGCCAGCTCTTTGACCATCTGACACACCCGTGACCTGCAGTTTCAGACTCCACCCTTAAGAGGCCCCTGGGGAACCGAGGCCAATGATGGTGAAAGGCCAGACAGAGTCATAAAATTCCCAGTCTTAGGCTGCCAAGTGGAAACAAACAAACAAACAAAAGCAAAGTCATTGCCAGACACAGACACACAAAACGTAAAGGGTTTCTCTATAATACCACTTAACAATATAACTGGAACTAAGGAAGGCAATTAAAAAAATTCTCTGTTGCATTTTCTGTTTTTTTTAAATTATTATTTCAAACTTTTATAAAGCCCCGGTTACTACATTTAATTTGACAATGCATATTAGAATGTTAAAATTAGTATCAAAGACATTGTAAACTGCTTTTTACAATGGAATTTCCTTAGGAGCAAAATATATTGTGTTACTGGACAAGAACCACAGAAAATTTTTTTTTTTTTCAAATGGGTATAGAGCAATTCCTCTGAGTCACAAACAACAGGTAATAAACTTAGTGAGGCTAAAGGAAAAAACAACATTTGAGCTAATACTACATTAGAATGGTAAGAATGTGGAATTTGTGTATGCAATTTTATAAATACTGTATTTCATCAAATTTGTCCTTTTGAAATTATTTTTCATGTAGTAATTGATTACTTGTCAATTTTGAGGGTGAATCATAACACATTCATGTCTGTAGAATGTATCTGTCACAGAAGACTTTGAATAGGATTTCCCTGCATGCATGAATAGTAATAAATATATAACAGATGTAAAATAAACAGGCAGGTTTTCTAAAAACCAAGAGTTATCATTAAGAAATGTTGTTAGATGAACCAAAGATTTGACTCTCACAAAATATATCCTTTGATTTCTGCGAGAAAATTATTTAAAAGTAGAAGTTGTATATTTTTGTTTCAATAAAATGTTACAACATTGGGTTTCAGGTAAAAGAATGACTGTAATACGTATATGTAGTCATTACATTTGGCTGAATCTTGTTGAATATCATATTGTAACTTAATAATAGGAAAACCTGATTTTTAAGATTGACTCACAGACTTCGTAAATGAGACATGTTAAAAAAATCCTCAACAAAAAGACCTGAATCTGTAATATCCTGCATGATTATGAGAGATATCTTGGGCCACTTAGAAGGCTCACAGGCAATCTCTTAAGGGAATATTAAGTCCTGTGATTGGTACAAAATATTTTAGAAATCTATTGAAGACATTGGGTTCTCACTTCCTGGCAAGCAGAGAGTTGACTTGCTCTAAATAAAGATGTTATTGTTCAATTCCAGTGATTAGAGATGGATCACTGACTTGAGAAAAGCGTCTGCGTACTGAACGCAGGATTAAGAAAGTACCAAGGGGAGAAAATAAGACCTCTCCACATCAGGGCTGACTCTGGCGTGGATGGGGCTGCAGCAGAGTAGGTTTTACAACCCTATTCTGTCTCCCTGTCCCATCAAGGCACTGTGGCATGTGATTTCTTAAGGCTAACGTTGCCTACTATCCACACAGGACACAGATCGATAATTGCGTCCCCCTTGTTTAAAGTCGCTATTACAACCAGAGACAGTGTAGTAGCCCAGACCATGACTGGCAGGTTGCATTTCTGAAAAAGTCTAAGTTTCATGCTCTTGTGAAGTGTTCTTTTGTTTCTTTTCCTTCTTTGAATGGAGAAGAAAAGCTGGCCTATTGCCATTCCTGCTTTTAAGAGTAAGTAACCATCCGAGGGTTTGGGCTATAAAATACTTAATGGCAATAAAGACTACAAGCTCAGTTCCCCGGATAGATGATGTTAGCAGCTTGGAAAGCAACCAATTTTTGAAACAAAATGGGAGGTGTGATGAAAAATAAGGAAGCAAAAATTAAATGGTAGAGCTGTTTTTTCAAAGTAATATTTATACAATACACTCTTCAATGAAGACAGAGTACATTAAAATGATAGAGCATTGGGAGAGATTGCCAGAAAGAATCTAAAACTAATGAGCATTTCCGTTAAAGGAAGGTAAATCTAATTAATCAAGAAAAGCGCACAAAATTAAAATGTGATGTTTTGAAACTAAAGGATGTCATGCTAGTCTATGAAGACTATGTACTATTAATTAGGTTTTTAAAATTAGACTAGTAATAAAAAGCATAATTTTGTCAATCTTTTAGCTACTAATGAAACATAGATATTATAGATTTCTAAAATGTGGCTATCAAAAGCTGATTTAAATGTAATTTTAAAAACTATTCTCATGAAGCTATATTACACTAATAAAATGAAAATATTTAATTCTAATAGGTGAGGTGAACTCAACCTTTTAATTGGTTAGCTCAATTATTGGGGAGCAGTGTTGCCCTACTGTAGTGGTTATGGGCTTTCGATTATTTTCACTTTTTAATCATAAACTTCCCTAATTGTAGAACCCATTATCAGGAAGGACAAATACACTTCAAATATGTTACTAAGTTAGGCAAAATTGTAGGCCTGCCTGCTAAGCTGGTCAACGTACCAATACATTTAGAAATTTCAATGAAATATCGATGATTCTGTCCTTGAGTAGAGCCACGTGCAGTTTTGAAACTGATGTTGACTATAAACCCTCACTAAGTCTTAGATGAAATGTTATAAAAAGAAACACCTCCCCGCTCCGTCCTGCCTGAAAAGCTAGCTGTGCGGAGCGTGGTCGCCAGCACCCACGTCTCCCTGATTCCTCGTTCATGACACAGACCTGCCCTGCGCCCGGCAAGGCGCAGGCGTACTCACCAGAGGGCCCCACGCACAGCCTCTGGCCGTGCAGGCTTGCACTCGGAAGGAATGTAAGCTCCACGGAGCAAACCCACGGACGTGACAGCTGAGTTCTGAGGAATTCTGAATTAATACGCCATCCAGATACAGCCCATAACTAGTGATAACACCTGGAAAGATAAAAATTGGTGTTTAGTATGACTGACAAACAATAGCCAGGAATGACAAAGCAAGCAAGCAAGCACTTTTTGACGGGATTCCTAATTTCGTGGAATGTGGCGTTTCTCTGAGTCCAAACCCTGTCTCTTTCCAAAGGATAAAACAGGCTCTAAACCTTTGACTATCAAATTGTTAAGCTAATTAGTACAGAGACAGAAATAAAACCCAAGAGTCCCAGGATGGGACTCTTTCCACTGCATCCCATTAACTGCTGTCATTTGTGTTCCAATTCAAAAATGAATAAATTAAGCACATTTATAATTTTTATTGCTTTCTAAAATGATATCCTTAATCCATGTTCTCTGGAAGTCAAATGGCCTTATTTGTGAAAGCGCTGTATATTACTCAGGAGGTGGCAGGCGCAACCTGGTGTGTAGGAACAGCTTTTTAACCTTCTGCACACAGCACTGCTATAACACAGGCAGTATTATTTTAAAAAGAAGTGTATCCTCACTTGGGGACATCCTATTTTTCATTGCTTTTAGAGAAAGGGAAAGAGAGGGATACCCACGTGAAAGTGACACGCTGATGTGAGAGAGAAACACTGACTGGTTGCCTCTGATTGGCTGCCTTCTGTACACACGCCAACCAGGGTGTGCGCCCCAACCGGGGATCAGACCCGCAACCCGGGCACGCGCCCTCCCTGGATGGAACCCGCAGCCTTTCGGTCCATGGACACTGCTCCAACCCGCTGAGGCACACCGACCAGGGCTCCGGGCAGTACTGCTATCGCCATGCTGCAGACGAGAAAACTCAGGCACCGACAATCAGGTGACTTGCCCATGGTCACATAGCTGGCTACGGCTGGAGTCAGGATTCGAATCAAGGTGAAAGGGCCCCAGAAGAGACAGACCATGAGCTGGCCACTTGGGTTCCTCATGCAACTAGACCATGTTCCTAACTACAACAGTGAATTATGTGACTGCAGGAGCCCGGAGCAAATTACACACATTTATGAGATGCTCATGAATGGATTAGAGAAACTATGATTGGCTGGCTTTAATGATCAATGACACTGTATTTCAGAGGGAAAGTTATATGCATTATCGTGACGTCAACTAGTGGAGATGAAAGACACTGAATGGCTAATGATAATCATTTGACTTATTCAGTCAAAACATTCATTACACTGTGGGAAACAAAACTTTCCTTACATGTTAAATTAGAACCTCTTTCAAAGTAAATTTAATGTCACAATGACCTCCTAGTGTGTTCTTGAGGACTTATCTTAAATGTTCCTCTGTCATATAGCTTTCCCTGATGACAGACATCAGGAGCTTGTCACATAACACAGAGGACATCTCCTTCATAACACTTACCCACTTTTAACATTAATTGCCTGACCTGACATTTCCTCACCTGTGTATTACTAGACCTTAGCACCATGCCAAAAACATAGTAGATACTTAATAAACATTGATTGAGTTAATGAACACACAGCATAATAAAATATAAACATCCTATACAGGGTAAAAATTTAAGGCTATAGAAAAAAGAGATACCTAGATATCTGAAGCATGAAGAGAAACTCGCTAAGAAGATGATATTAAAGAATAGCTCAGAGCCCTGGCTGGTGTGCCTCAGTGGACTGAGCACCAGCCTGCAAATCAAAGGCTCACCAATGAGGGCACATGCCTAGGTTGCAGGCCAGGTCCCCAGTTGGGGGCGTGTGAGAGGCAACCCCGCATTAACGCTTCTCCCTCTCCCTCTCTACCCTTCTGTCTAAAAATAAACAAATAAAAATCTTAAAAAATCAAAGAATAGCTTAGAGATAGAGGCTTTGGAGAAAGAGTGAGTTCTCAAACAAAAGACTCGAGCAAATTCAAAAAGCAGGTCCATTTGCCTTGTTTCCAGAGTGGGAGGGAGAGGCTCCTTTTTCCTATGACAAGCGCCAACAGTTCCACAGGGTGTGGCCACTGCATTTCACCTCCTTCATTTTAGTGCAGCCATCTATGCTAACTCTAAGAAGGCTTACAGACACTATTTGATTTGATGCCACTTAATACGAGGCACACAAAAGCACAAATGAATTAAAACTAAGAAGTGAAGGATACATCAGGAAAAAATGAACAATTTCATTGCAAATTTAAGAGAAAAGAAGTGATAAGATCACAGTTATTATAAGGACAAGAAATTACTATGTGCCAGGCACTCTGCTAAGCAATCACTGAATCCTCTCTCTCACACACACGCGCGTACGCACAAAATCTATGTGCAAATAATGTGTCACGGAAGCTCTTAAAGAAATTGTAAGACACCCGAAATACTATCTACTTGACCTACTTTTCAACATTGAAATAGAAAGTACCCAGATCAATATTTCCTTTTTCTTGCATAATTGGGGAACAGAGAATTTCTTTTATGCTAGGATTATGTGCATAATATCTCATTTATCTGACATACTGGGAAATGAGATATTTTATAGAAGTTCATTTTCGTGATGACTAAATCTCATCCCTTAAGTACAAACTTTAAAAATCTGAACCATTCCTGAAGGAAATCTTTTTAGCAAGCGCTACACACCTGTCTTCTCCCTCAGACGGTAATGAATACAATTGAATCACATTGCGATGACTCAAACCGTGCCTTATGGACAGCGAAGGCTATGTTCTCTAAGTCGGCAATACCCTCCGGGGCTGAGCAGACAGAGGACGCTTACCCAGGTCTTATCCTCCACATCACTCAGCAGCTACACTTCAGCACTTCCTGGGTCTACTTCTTGAGTTCTTCTCCATTCTCCCTCGGTGACAGTCTTCCAAAAGTTACTTCTTTGTCTTTACCTGACTCACTCTAGCAAGTGAACTCCTAGCGAGCTATGCTGAGAAACCAGACAACCATGACATCTGGAACCACGGATAAAGAAATAATAGAGCCTTACTCAGACAAGGGCTGAGTGTCAGGTGAGTCCATGACAATGAGCTGAGTGTAAAATCAGGCGAAACTGCTGACAGTTAATTCCACTGCTGAGATTTTTTCAGCACCTACGATGCGTTTGAATTGAGAGGCGGATGACACTGAGGTCCAACTGAGGCGCGGGTGAGGTCGCAGACAGACAGCCGCACACACATGCACGCTCTGTGGAAACCAGTGCTTGACAGCATTTGTAGGAGGGCCTGAAAGATCAACTGTCGAACCAAACTGCATTATGAGAATACACTGGGTAGGCGCCCCCTGACTTTACACCTTCTGAATATGGTTCTCGTTGCTTTTAGGATGTCTAGTGCACCAAAATAAAGTGTAACAACACGGGAATTCTGCTTACTTATCCACTTTTGACACTCCGGAATGAAGGAAAGCATTTCCTACTTCTCCAGCCCCACAGGCTCCGCACAGCGAGTGGGTTTAAATGAGATTTAGGAACCCATGTGAATCTCAGCACGAAACTCGTGGCAACTTAACTGGACAACGGAGGGCAACTGAGTGAAGGGACCGCTTATGAAGAGAAGGGCAGGGGTAAGGGAGAGCAGTAAGTGATCATAAAGCACCCCCAGCCAGTCAGAGCTAGGGCTCCTGGGAGACCGGCTGGCTGGGAGCCAGTACACATCTCTGCATGTGGCGGGGACTGGCTGACAATGGACTCGGGAGCCTGGAGAAAGAGCTGAATTTCAGGAAGCCCGCTGGAGAGGAGCTGGAGCCTTTGGGTGGGAATGCAGCCCTGCAGCCGGGAGCCAGGCAGAGGGAGCCACAGGCAGGACTGCTGAGGCTGCACTCGCCTCTCATCCTCCCCTCTCTTGCCGCTGCTCATGGACGAACCGAAGGCGCACCGGGCAGAGAGAGAGGAGGCTGCTGGCATGGGGCCTGAGGGTCAGCCTGGAACCCAGGGCTGAGCAGGGAAGGGTGCAGAGAGGATCGAGAGAGGCAGAAGACAAATATCCAACAAATAAACGGAAACCGAATTACATTGTACTGTACCCTATTTTTGTGCTTTTTCTTCTTTATGCTATTATGGTAATAATCAGTAAGATAATGGAAAGAAAGTAAAACAATGCTAGGTGTTAAGGACGACCAGGTTATTTAATCCAGTTCTGTAAATTCAGTTTCTTCAACGGATAATCCACAAAATGGATATTTAATTCCCATTGGCTATCTAATGTAAGCAGTTTCAAGTTTATCACCTTTCTCCTTCCATAATGGTAGAATTTTTAAGGTGTTTAATTTTCACAGGGAAGTGGAATCATAATTGTCCACAGAACGCACCCACTGGGATATACATCTTTGTGCCTCTTCATCATGTTATGTCAAATTGCATTTCCTAATGTGCTCAATAGGTTGTCATATATAACCAAGGAAGCTCAATACAAGCACAACGCAATGTCAATTTAATACAAGGTATCTCTGTTTAAACTGAGGAATTCTGTTTACTGTAAGAATTAAACAATGATGCTTTAGTGTGTCATAAAAATGACATGCCTAGTGAATATCGATGCTCCAAACACATTTGTTTGTTTTTTTCCAGGACAGCATGGTGATATGAATATCAACTGAGGGTTTCCCCAAGGCCCGATGCTGATCGAATGTGGCAGGTAGGCCCCTGTGTGAACAGTTGATCCTTCAATTAAAAAGGAAAAGAGAAAGCGGCTTTCACATGGTGCAGTGATGCCTTATTACCGTTGTGCTCTCCTAAAAATGGAAGCAGCGCCATCTGAAGAAGACTGTGCCTGGGAAATTCTACCTGACAGGCCGAGCGGAGGTGTTTCATAAAAGTTACACGAGGCTGGCTCAGAACTGCCAGGCAGCTTCCCTAAGCGACTCACTGGATCCTATAATCTGCATCTCCCATTAAAACCGAGAATTTCTAGGAAAGGGAAGAGCGTCACATTTTGACTTCTTAAAAAACAAACATATCAAAAAAAAAAAGTTTGAAGAAACAGTTATTTCTTTAAAACCTGAGAAAACTGGAATAGAGATCTTAGGTATATTAAGTATGAGCACTGAGAACAAGACATTAGACAAGTCAAAGGAACTAAAATATATATATATTCTTTCCCACACATCTAGATGGAATCCTACTATACAGATATTTCTACAAAAAGGTGAGGCAGAAGTACAGTGAATAAAATCATGAATTTTTGAGACATCCACATCTTTTTTTGTGTTATATTCCTACTTAACTAGTTGCCTTGCCTTCATCATTAAATTGCTTAATATTTATAAGCTGGAGTTTCCACATCTGAATGTGGAAAGAACAATACCTATTTCATGGACTAGCTATGAGAATTAAGTGTCTAGTACATAGATATAAACTGTAGCTAGTAGTAGTAGTAGTAGTAGTAGTAGTAGTAGTAGTAGTAACAGCAATAATAGTAGTAGTAGTGTTAGCAGGACATCAAATCCTTTCTTTGCACAAGTGGGGCACTAATATTTACATATATACCTTCATGTGCATACAGTATAAAAATACATTTACCTTCTATTATCCCTTAATATTGTCCAGCAATATATAGAATGTGAATAAAAAGATGTATAGTCCACTGGTTTCTCTACCACCCACTCCTGAAATAATATATATGCTCAAAAAATGAAACTAAATGTTCTTTGAATAACATTGTATTGTCCTCATGGTACTATGTTTAAGTCTGCAAAAATAATCAACTTCCTAAATTTTTTCTGTTCTTATTGACCTTAGTGCCACTGTCTTGATACACAGCCACGTATGGAATTCTCCGTAACTGGGTCAACATAAGAGGCTGTATTATGAGAATGTTTCTATAGCTCCCTCGACTCCTCTTCCTTTTCTGGAGACCCCAGGACCCTCGTCTAGTCTCCCGGTGCCCAACTCTGATGCTCCTCTCTTACTACGCCGTCTTCACCTTGCCACAGCCCGATGGCAGCAACGGTGCATCCTCTCTCACGGCGGCACACCCGGAGGCCCGGCGCCACGCACGGCCTGCCTTTTGAATACCCACCGATATGCAGGCTGCGGAGACCTAACATCAAGGGTCTGGCTCCACAGGGCCGGCCAAGAGGGGTCGCCTTTCCGCTTGCCTTGATGCCATCCCTCCCCCACGACGTAATCATAGAACGCACTGTACACCTACGCCTGTGTGCACTGGGCAACTGCGCACGCACAGGCTTCTCGCATCGACACAATGACCACTTTGTTACTGTCTGTCTTCAGTGAACATCCGTTCGTCCAGCAGCTCCCTAACACCCATCCATGCGTGACCAGCTCCCTGCCAAGTGCTGAGACTGGACCAGCAAACGAGGCACAGAGAACCCTGCCCTCCGCTGGGCCGCCAGCTAACAGGCAACCTGTTTCAGGTAAAACATGCTTCCGGAAAGAGAGTGGCTAGTTGCAAGAAATTGTAAGTATTATTAAAGAATGAGAATTTCATATTTTGTATTTTCAGTGAGTGTGTTTTTTTAAACACTCTAATTAGCTTAAAATACTACTAAATGTTATGGTAGACAATGAAGAATAAGTTTGGTGTAGTCAGAAACTTATCCTGATTTTGGCGAGGTAGACTACAAGTGTGAGGAAAAACCCACGTTTCCAGGTCCTAAGGCCTAAGCTTCTGAAAGAGAATATGGCTCATGAGAATGTGGAAGCTCTTGAAAGTCTAATTCTAATTACGCAACAGTAATCTGTACAATACAGGCCACGAGCTGATTAGCCGTCGATTGTTGGTGCTGCTTTTCATTGACGGCCAATAGTATCACAAAGGAAGGGCCAAGGTTGTGCAGAGTAAAGAGCTCTCATGCCCCTTGGACCTAAAAGGAGCTCCTTTCTGGGGTTGTAAAATCCTGCCCAAAATCACAGCCTGTGAAGAACACCTTGGCCAGAGGGAATGCGGATGCAAAGCCTCTGATTACAGAGTCAGAACTGAAGTGACACATGTCATTTTTGCAAGTGCGGGGAGCCAGGCACTGGAATGAGGCAGAGTGTGTTTGAGGGGAAGCAAAGCCTTAGGTGCGATCATGATAATGACTCACTACTTAAACCCTCTTCTTGGCAGACAAAGGCAATTAAAGAATTGCAAGCGGCATTATTTATGATAACAAAATCACGGAAGCTTTAATGCCCATCCACAAAGACTGGTCACATAAACTGTGGCTCCAGTCACTGGGATTTCATACAGCCTGTCAGAGAATGATGCTGAGCGACACAGGACTGCCATGGAAAGATCTTTTCACCATGCTGTTAGGTGAGATTTACCACCAGGCTTGAATGACTAGGAGCTGATCATTTAAATCCGAGTCAGTGTGGAAAGCACACAGCCTGGTTCCTAAGCCAGGCTGGCTGAAGTTTACCAAATGCCTGACAGGCAAGAACAGAACGTTTATATTGACACCTTTTATAGCTTTCACATTTTGTCATGTATAGACATGTATCTGAAAATATACATACTTATTACAGAATGTGGGTTTACTCTTTCTCGACAAGTTTTTTTTTTTTTCTCCCATGTTTATAAAGTCCTAGTGAAATACTGTATTTAGATCTGCAACTAACAGAGTGAAGATTTTGGAGTCCAGAGTGTACAAAACCAGGCAAGTGGCGCCTGCGGCAGAACGTGACCTGCTAAATGCATGCGTATGTCTGGACCGCTACCTGCTGATGCAGACCCAGAGGGCCGGCACAGCCACTCGGCAGGTCTCCCTGGGAAGCTTCTTCTCCACACACCCGGCACCCTGTGCAGGGCTACCTTGCGATTATTCGTTTACATGAGTACGTCCCCCAAGGAACTCTAGTACCGTCAAACCGAGGTCTCGGCCAATCCGACTTAGTGTTATCAAGATGATGATGCACAGTAGGTCATCAAAAATACACTTTGAATGAAAAAATGTACATTTTAGCAGGTCACGAGGAGGCTCTTAAAGTCATTTGGGTGATAAATACTACTGTCTTCAGGAGAAGATGCGGGAGAGGGCATTGTGTGGCGAGAGAAATCGGGGGTGATCGAGTCACGTGCACCCTGCAGGTTCCTGCCTCATGGGAGCGGGTAGTGGTGATCAGTGATGGCGGGGGGCGGGGGGGGGACACAGCAGAAAGCAGAGAACGTGAGGAGGGGTCAACTCGGAGTTACTGAGTTTAAAATGTGTTCTGTTCTCTCTGTTGGTATCACAAGAGAGCCAGGACTCCGCAGTGTACACATCACTGCTCAAACGCTATTGTTGCAAGAAACAACTAAATAAACTAAATGCTCTTAAGTATCCATGGAAAGTACAACACTGCATTAGGCCCTGTGAACAGAAACAGAAATAAATGATTAGTTGTCCTTATCATCTTTGAAGCAAGTTGGACACGTACCCAAATAAATCTGAGCCCGGGATGAGTGAAGTATCTGCCGTTGTGAAGGCACAGACACAAGGTAAACAGTCAAGGGAAGAGGGACAGCTTCGCTTAAGCTCAAGGAAGAGGGGAAAAAAATCAGGAGAAAGGAGAAGGAGCCAGATTTCTACAGGTAAAGACAAAGGGATGGTGCCAATTGTTAACTCCAGTTGGAGTTAACAGATACTGAGGTTCATGGAATTTAGTAAGTTTCCCAAAGTAGCACAGTTACTACACGTCAGAGACAAGATTTGACTCCACGCCCACATCTTTCAAACCTACATAAGGCTATAAATATTCTAGGCTGGTGATAAAGGAAAGTGGATCTCGAGGCTATACAAATGCAATCTGAGTCACAATTTGGGAGGATCCGAATACCAGAATAAACAGTTTGGACTTTATTCTTCTCTTTTTTAGGGAGAAGTGTGGGGGGCTTTGAGAACAGACTGAGGGGCAAGACGTTTTCCAATAATCAGATGATCCCTTTCCAGACAAAAGACATCGAATCCTGGTGAAAATGGAAAAAGTTAAGAGAGGAGCAGTGAAAAGAAGAAAAGTAATTTAATGAAACTATTACTTTTTAAATGTCTAATCATTTTCCTAAACATTTTATAAATTCTGATGAGATTAAACACTGGACTTTAAATTATAATGTAAGTGTTAACACAAATCACCAAAAATCTCCCAAGTTCTTATTGTTTTTTGATGAATATTTTAAAACTGCTTGTGAGTGCACAAGACTTAATATGCAAAGATTTTCTGAAACACAGAATACATTTCTCTAGCCAGCCTAGGATTCTGAGCGCAGCTATAAAGCCAGTTGCAACCACCAACTGGGATGAAGGAGAGTGTTCTACTAGGCAAATCATGTCACAGCATTCAACAGCATTCCAGCTGAAATAAATCATTAACATTTTCATTGCCACCTATGGACTAGACTTCTTTGTGCAGCATGAAGTATGACAAGATTTTCCACTGTTTAATGTAAGTATCAAATAGACATCCATTTATTTTTATTAGAAAATTTGTAATAGTACAGGAATAACTTCAATAGCAGAGATAATTACTCATTTTAAGTATTAAAGCCTTCTCTACTACCTCAAATATATCTACTGTACTTGCCAAAAGTTTAATTAAAATGAGATGACTGGAATAATTAATATCATAGTAAACATAAGAAAAACTAATAAAACTGCAATTTTTTTCTTTTATTCTTTTTAGCTATGCTAAAAGAGGCCATTTCAATTTTCAATAATGAGTTACTTAAAACAGTTTCTATGATATTAAAAGTCTTTCTGATATTTGTGTTAAAGAGGAACAAAATGTGATGTTATGTAAGCTTCCACAGTTTTGAACAATGACACTATGCAGTATGAAGTATAAAAATATTTTTCAATGAATAAAGCAATTCCTACCCCGAGTTATTATAAAAACTCTTTTATTTTATTTTAGCAAACTTTAAGTGGCTAACTTTATTCTCTAAACCATGTAAAGATGTGTATACCACTTAGAAACATATACAATCCTCTTCAAGTGAAGCAAGCATAAATGCATATATACTTAATATATGCATTGTTTAAAAACATTATGCTGAAATATTTATAAACAATATATTAAAAATACTGAGTTTCCAGTGATCTCTTAAGATAAACTTACTAAATCAAAAGCATTTTGAAATACAATTATGTGCGTGACTTTCCTCTTCCCTACTTCTCCCAGAAAGAGCAAACGTCTGTCAAAAACAAAAAGTCATTGAAAAATCCAATGCCATTGTCGTGAGGGCCTTCTTAAGGAATCCCAATTTGCTCTCTTCACCTCTCCTGGAACATGCTAAACAACAGGATGCAGTACACAGGAACTATCAAAAGGGAGCACCTTTGAGCCACCAAAATTGTGTTAGCCTAAAAACCACAGTCTCTCAACTATGGACAAGGATACTATCTCAGGTATTTTATGTGCTAAAATGATCATTAAAAATTAAGCACCACATATAAGCTGCCATTTGGAATATTAATTTACTTTTGCTAATCATCTTTTTAACTTGAGGCTAAAAGGGTTCACTCACCGTTTGGATGCTGAGGCTCCGTCCAGGAGACGTTGAAGGAGTAGGGTGAGTGGGAGTGTGCGCTGGGGGCGGCCACACCTTCGGGCACGCCCTCCGCAGTCTGGGCCTCGCTGGCCCCGCTCACGGCACACCCGCCCGCCGTGCAAGCCTGGACAGAGATGGGGGAAAGCGCATTTCACTCTGGGTCCCAAAAGTTTAGATGAGCACTGAAGAAAGAATTCATGCTAAGAGTTTAAGATTCTTTGAAAAAAAACTCCCTTTACCCCACAAAAATAAGTTTGTTTCAATACTGAGGCTTGACATTCGATTAGTTTGGTTTGTCTTTTTTTAAGGACGCCAGACAGCCATTTTCAACAATTAGAAAATAATCCAGAATGCATGAGTATAGAAATAAACAGAATACATCCTAAGTCAGAGCCTAGACACAGGTCATACAGGGGTGGGCAAAAGCAGGTCTATGGTTGGGAGTGTGCAAAATCCAGGGTTTATTCATGTATCATTATTTATTAATGATTATATCATTTTCCTTACGAACAACTGAAAACGTACTGTTGTCCACCCCTGTACAGTGTCTGGGTGAACAGCCCTTATTAAATTAGCCTTGTGCAAAGGCTCCTGTTGTGGAATGAATTAAACACAAACACACGTGTGTATGTACCCCATGAAAAAAGTATGAGAGACTGAAGACTACATCAGGATAAAACAAGGGATTTCTGAAAAAAAAATGTATAGAAAATATAATTGCCCTTTATATACTACAGTGTGACCAATATAACAGTGTAATTGAATAAAACAGTGTTTCTCATAAATCAACCACTAAGAAGTTGCTGAGTGACTGCTTGATGCCCTAAGGTCAAATTGTACTTAAATGCCAGAGGACATGGGCTCTGTTAGACGGCTGACAAACTTAAAAGGGTCACAGAACCACCTCTCTCATTCCCCAATAAGGTATCGCTAATGCCAAAAACAGAAATATGGGTGTTAAAGACATTTGGAAACTTCTGTCTACACTATCACAATAAATTGCAAATAATCCTCAAATAAAGGTTTAAACGTGTTAGGAAAATATCTTCACTTCCTAAATTGCTGGATAACCATTTCTCCACGAAACTGAGACAGGCACACAGGATATTTCTAGACTAAATTTGCTAGAAAATATCAGTGACTACATCTTTATATAAATAACCCAGGTATTTGAAAACTGTACTTAAGTTTTGTTCAGTATCTCTCTAGGTCACAACTATAATTTGCACCATGAAATTTAAAAATCTTTCAAAAAGCACTGTATTTTTTTTTTTTTTTTTTTTTACCAAATCAGTAAGAAAATGAAGCAAAGTCATAGGACAATGTAAAAAGCAGACAGTTAATCAGTCCACTGTCATGGAAGGTAGACATTACTAATATAAACACCTAAAATACCTTTTTATTTCTTTGGGCCTGTCCCTACTTTTTAGTTTGATAATGAGGAATCGCCTTTTGATACTTAACACAGTCAATATTCTTTTCCCTAGAGATAGGAGAAAGCTGATTTTTAAAGATTTTTTTTTATACTGAAGTTTAATATTCAAAAATCATTGCAAATAATTCATTACAGGCATAAATAACAATACATGGTCAATTGGCATGGAGCTCAGTCTCACGTGCTGTTGCACAAACACAATACTAGCCCACGCATCCAGGATAACTTCTCATCAGCGTCAGCAAGGTCCGGATGGGTTAACGGTGGCCTGGGCATGAAACTGCATTAAGATTGGGGACCTAATTAACCTCGTGGGCTCCCTCTAATTCTCAGCTGTGGTATGTGCATATGCATGTCAGAGAGACGCCATCCTCCTCCTGAGGACAGAGCCTTGGCAAATAAAGAAGAATCAATCGAGCTGGTGGTCAGGCCCTGACTCAAAGCTCCAAGACACGAAGACACGTCACTGTCAGCCCAAGAACAACTATATGAACATTACAATAGAAGAATCCAAACATCTCCAACAGGCTAAAAATCCACCAGACAATGGGGCAGGAAGAGAGGCCAAGAGGGACAGCTGTGTTATCAGAGGAAAGTGGTCAGAGGGGCCTTCTTTCCAGCCCTTAGGGAGAGAGAAATCTGTCTGCCTTTGCAGTCCCTAGATTTTTTTTTTCCCTTCGGAGGGAAAAAAATATTACAGCATCTTATTGGTAAACTCTTAATGGAATGGGATTTAATTCTGATAATCTATCTGTCACTATTGTTTTTTCTCATTAATAACCTAAGACCAATTCTCTGCTGTTACTTCCCAAAGAAATACTGTACTATGTGACATAAAATTATATATTTTAAAAAACAGAATGTGAATAACAGTTACTTGCTTTGGAATTTTATGATGCCCCCTGGGATAAACAAAGACACCCTCTACTCTGGAAGGACCATTGTCTGCGCTGTCATGAAAGATCCATAAACTAGCGATGCTGACAAAGAACTTCTCAAAAATCTGAAGGGCTCATGAGATAATTTTTCCTTGTAAACAAAACAAATTTATAAAGGGGCTACTGAAATAACAAATTCCTGCAAAATGTTATTTTGTTTTTTCCACATCCTTTCTGCGTGCATTTGGAGGTGTTAAGAGGCAGTCCATCGATAGGGAATACATGTTCTTAAGGTTGCTTCCCAATTGATCTAATGTAGCTGATATCATCTAAATGAAATTGAATCAATCAGTGTCTTGTTTGACCTGTGGGCACCAGAGGCCACTGCCTTCGATGCAACTGAATGCTTATTAAAATTCTAGTTTGGAAAATCTAAAGAAAATAGTGAGAATGAATAAAGGTGGCTTTATGAAATGGCAGAGTCTTTGAAAGTCTCTGAGCTATTAAAATAAGGTGTCTCAAACCATCTCCAAAGCTTTCCTCAATTACAGCCATTTAAGGAAATGCAAAGTCATTGTATTACCCTGAATTGATGAGTAACTTCTGACCAAATTGGGAATTCAGTTGTGGTCTAATGAAATGCATAACTAATAAAAATGTATTAATTATTTTTTAAAACATGACTATTAGGAACATCCAAAACTAGCATTCTCTTTCCATTCGTATCTTTCCAGATCTGAGGATGTTAAGAATGCAGCATAAAGCATGAAGAAAAGGAATAAGGCCAAATCATCTATAAATGACCTTTTGAAAAGTGAAGCTTATCATTTCCAAGAATCCTTTCAGGAAATATATTTAACACAACTTTTCATTAAGAGGCATTAAGCGGCAAATGCCTAGAAGTAATATGAAAATGATCAAACCACACATATCTTGATACTTGTCTTACAATCTTCATTATTTAATTGCTGATATTCTTGTTATTAGGGATACCACCCTTCGCGACACCATTTCTTGAGTGTAAGAATATGTTACACTGTTTCTTCTACTGGAAAGAACGAAAGTTTGGAATCACACAGTTCCAACTCTGACATTTTTCAGCAAATTAATCAATTTATATCAGAAGTCGCAGATTTTTAATAAAATAAATTTACTTAGGGTTCCTTCATTTGGGAATCGGGTGCCGAGCTCCTGTTCCCACCAGGCACTGCGCTCGGCTCTGCAGACAGAATTTCAAAAGACATAGTCTCCACCCCTGTGAGAGGTTACAATCCAGTCCACGTGAGAAATTAAACAAAGACACAGGAAGTGACAGATTCGCTCTCAGTCTAGAGAAAAATCACAATGGTTCCAATTCCCCTGTATTTTTCCTCTATTCTGAAGGCGGCTTGATGTATCTGATATCTGCACGTTTTGTTTTCCAGCACTTAGACAACATGCTCAGACTCCCTAAAAAGGCCATGCCGCTTGGCTGAGGACCTACCTCCATCTACTAATCTAGTGACCCTGAAAGCCAGCTGTGTTTAGACTGTGAAATATACAGTAATCCCTCAATTAATCAAGAGGAACCTAAAATATTCTGGTTCACTTAGTTAACTGGTTAACAAAGTTGAGTAAAAAACCTTTTAAATACTTCCCAAGCATCTATTAGTGTATTTTCTGCCCTAAAATAATAAATAAAACACATGAGCAGATTTATTAACAACAGTTAGGGCAAGACTTCCACATCTTTATGCCATCTTGCATCAACATTACTCAGTGGCTGATGGATCTCTTTTGACTCCATATAATATTGTTTGGGGTCACCTTTTTAGCATCATAGAACTTTAGGGCTTGAAAACCATAAAACTCAGTTAAGTAAATTTGCCTCAGTCCACATAGGTAGTGGCAAAATCTAAATTAAAACTCAAGAGAGTGGAATCACAATCTACTGGTGTTTATTTTTCAAGATATTACAGATTTGTAAAACATAAGGCATCAGGGCTATTTTTTTTTAGATTTATTTTATTTATTTTTAGAGAGGGGAGAAGGGAGAAGAGGGAGAGAAACATCGATTTGTGAGAGTAACATCGACTGGTTGCTTCCCACACGCACCCCAAGTGAGACTGGGCTCGCAACTCAGGCATGTGTCCTGACCAGGAATCAAACCAGTGACCTTCGGCTTCATGGGACAACACCCAACTAACTAAACCACAGCAGTCAGGACAAAGGGTGGGGGCTCACTGATTGCCTAGCATACCCCAAAGATGGTCTTGAGAATAGACCCATTCCATGTCATTTGTCTCCTTCTGATAAAAACCAAGCATGACAATGTCTTTCTCATTGTGGGTGCTTCTAAGCAACAGAGAATATTCCAGATTTTAATATTACTGCTGTTCTGAAAATAGGGTGGATTTGTATATTAGTTTTTGAAACTTGAGTTACTCTATTTTTTACATCAGGGGAATAATGTAAGTAATCAAAGGTGCTGTTCATAAATGCACCTGTGTGTTCAATACCTAGGCATGTGGGTCCAGTTCTGAACAGGATTTTTAACATTGTCTGGTTGCCCTTGTTTTATGGTGTCAGGTCAGACACTTAGCAATAGTTGAATGTAGTTTATTTTCTCGTGGTATAATATTTAGAGCATTCAAGAGCATGTTAAGTAAAATGAATGCATACACAGTGTCTACATAAATGTAAATTTATTCATAATCAAGAGCAGAATATTTTCTATGGCATTTATCAAAGCAAATATCCTTATATAGGTATTGCTATAAAATGAAGAGTGTGTTTAAAACAAATAGGGACAATCTCATGTTTATATTCAGTTATTTTCAGATGTGCTATTAAACTTAAAAAAGATTACATTTCATCAAAAAACAAAAGGAACTACTGAGTATAAATTCCACAGTAATATCAAGGTCTTTAAAAAGACCTTTGTATAAAAGTGCTATTTTGCATGAAAAAAAATTGCTATTGTCTGTCCAAAGAAACCTCTGAACTATGTTAATTCTAGGGTTTTATTAAACGATTGTTCTTTTGAGATAGAAGAGTAATGTAAACCAGAATATAATAATGATCAAGAATATCTGGGGGTCATTTAAACCTTCATTTAAAAAATAAGACCTAAATTTTCATACTGTGCATTGTTTTCAAATGAATACACGCTCCATGGGGAAATAACCTTATTAATCCAAGCATTTTAGAAAAAGCCCTCAACAATTATGACATTCTACAAATAATAAAAAAGAAACAATTTCTGATAATCCTAAATTAGATTTGGGAAAACCTACTGACTTCAGATTGTTATGCTATCATTTTTTCAGCATAACATAAAATAAATGTAGGTACTAGATCAACATAATTCACATTTAGGATGTGAAGTGAGTTTTCAGTGTGAATAGCAATATGTGAAGTGCCTTTTTTTGCGGGGGGGCGGAGGGAGAGAAGATGGTACAAAGGGAAGCAGCAGGGCGAGGAGGAAAGGGCCAGGGAGAGTGACGACGGTAAAGTGAACTCACCCCCAGCTTGATGAGGTATTTAGTACCAGGCAAAAGGTACTGCAGCCTGCAATCCTGAAAAAGCTCTGTACTGTTATAGATGACATCCCAAATTGTAAAATCATGCATGTGACTTGAAATATATAATACATAACGCTCCAGAATTCCATTTACTTTCCTTGGTTGTTTCCACCTAGGAATGGGAAAATAGAGCATTATTGTCATCTTTCATTCAAGTCAAGCCTGAAATGTGCACAATTTTTATTGGACACATATGAGCTTGAATTTATGCCACAGTAAAAATACACATTGAAAGCCCCAAAGTGGTTTACTTTTAAAAAAGAAACCTGAGTAGTTATTAAATGTCTATTCTGGATGGTTTAAAGAAAATAAGAATAAGACATCGTGTCTGCTCTCTAGTTACTTACAATTTTAATTAGTGAATCATACAAAAATGCATGAGTGAGCACTTGATTTTCAACTCAAGCCACTGAACAATAACTGGGAGAGGTAAAACATCTGAGCACTTGTGAAAAATGGGAGGGGCAGAGAAAGACGAACTTGTCTGGAAGAAGGCGGTGACCCAGGAGTTAGTGTGCAACTACAGAAGGCAGAGAAGGGGTGGGGGGGAAGGGCTGCAGCGGGGAAGTCAGACTTCTTGAACGAGGAGACTCGTGACCCAGATGCACGCCTGGGTACTTGAGAGACGGGCTGGGTCTGGTAGGGAAGGTAGGGCATAGTCCACCTGAGGGGTTACAATGTATCAGTGAGAATGAATAGGCAGGTCAAGGAATAGACAGAAATTGGTAAATGGAGAAATACTTCGAGTAGTGGGATATCTTTTGCGGTAAAAAAGTGGGATTGGTTTAGGGCAAAAAGGAAAGCTGATGGGAGAGTTTAGATTTGGAACAATGGCATATGAATAATGTTTTTTCAGCCTGAATATTTAGACCAAATTCTTCTTTCTTAGATGAGAAAACTGAGACCAAGAGAGACGAATATAAACAAATATCAACTGGTGATAAGAGAGCTTTAGTCAGTAATGTATTAAACCCAGTACCTCTTATATTAGGAAATACATAAAAGTCACTAATGCCAAAAATAATCTGAACATGCCTATATGTAAAAGTTCCTCTGTGACTTCAACCAAAAAGGAACAAGAAGGTCCTAGTCTATCCTCAAAAACAAAATGTATATGCATACTCTGTAATTCCGTAGGATTACAAATAATGCCTCACCCATAAAAGCCAAGGCAGACATGTAAGTGGTCAGTTTTCCCCTTATTGGAGTTTGCACAGAATCTGTGTACAAATGTAGCTCGGCCTGATTGCATAGAGACGAAATGGAAATTAAGTTGGCAAGTGATAATCAAAGGCTCCCAGAACCACTGAACTAATCACTCCCATGCATTTAATCACAATAAAATTAATTCTATGTCACAAACCTTTCCCTTGATTGAACTCGCTGGGATTCTTGCGGGAACCCCTGTGTGACAGAAACAATGTTTCTACTTACTGTACATAGACAGTTCTGGAATCCAGGATGGTCAGAATCGGGGGATCCACGTGGTCTGGGGGCAGCTGTGCCGTGTGCAGGGTGGCCAGGGAGCTGTTCGTACATCCCGCGTGGGTGCACGCCCCAAGCAGAAACTGGTGGGGCGTAAATACTGCTAAATCTAGGACGTGAGGGAAACAAGAATTTATTTACAATTATACATTTTATTTCCAAGATCTCGCTCCTTCTCTACATCCCGACTTAGAAACTGTTAAAGTAAAGCTTAAAATAAGAATCAATAGCCATCAAAATCAATTCCAATAGTCTGTTTCATCCTTTAAATATACTATGGTTATTTTTAAGTAGACAACTGTCAGTCAAGCTCCTGGTTTAACCTCTCCATTTTAACAATCTGACCGTCTTCCTGAGTGTCGCTGACCAGGTGAATGGTTTCTGAGTTTAGAGTTAGCTCAATGGCTCTATAAAAAATAAATGAGACATTTAGATGATTTTTAAACGCATATTTGAAGACGACAGGAGTTGCTTTTGAAATTCAAATGTGCAGCTTGTAACAATGCCTCTGAGCTTGTAATTCCTTTTGCTGAATTCCTTTCTTTCCCCTGGACCTGGCCAACTACGGTTTGACCTTGAAGCTGGCCAGGCTCAGCTGCAAGTGCCTGCTCCTGTCTTAAGGTGTCCCTAACACGTTCCGTCGTGACCTCTGGCACAAGATGGAGCTCTTATCCTCTCCTCTCCCTCCCACCGTATGTGCACATACCTTGAGCATAATGCTCGCAACACTGACACGATGATTTGTTTACATGACTACCTAGTCGAGCCATCAGCGCGAACTCTGTAAGGGAAGGAACGGTGTGAGGCTCATTTTGCATCCTCAGTCTCTAGCACAATGCCTGCCACAGTGTAGGTTTTGAACATAAGCGTGACAACAACCTAATGTGCAGTTTACTAATTCAACCCTGAAATCTCAATACCTCCTTTGCAAAGGTACTCAGTTACCTTACTGAATGAGCCTAACCGAAGTCCTGTCAACTTTATCCAGGTTTAAACATCAGCCATGCTTTCGTACGTGTCTGAATGCCGAAACGGATTTCCCAAGCACAAATGCTTCATGAGACAAACAAGAGACGGAGGTACACCACAATGTTAACAGGGGTCTCCCAAAGTGAGGGCACATGGATGATTTAAATTTTTCATTACATATAGTTTTGAACTTTCTAAGAGGTCCATGTGCATCAGAGATGGAGAAAAGACCACTGTAGGTTACCAATGCCAATTCCCTGCTGAGGACAACGTAGCCGGAGCCCTGCCGACTCCCATCACACCTCCTGCGTCCCGCCGCGCCTCTCCTCGTGACGTCAGCACTGGCCGGGTTGCTTCCCCGTCACACCCCCGGGCTTTGGCAACTCCAGCGTTCTCGGTAACCACTCAGCCCTGACTCTGGCCTCACGGTCGCTCCCGCAAAGGTAATGTCCTTCGTCTGGACTGCATTTCCCCAACACCCAGCCTAGTGACAGCGCCCACCGCTTCATCATCTCTGCGACCGTCTCCGAGGTTCTCAATTTAAAATCTCCCCACCTAACCACAGACCGGTGACCCCCACCTCCTCCATTTGTCACATTCCTGCAGTCACGCCCTTGACACCACCCACATCCAGGCGCTTCTTTCCAGAGTGTTCACAACATCTGCGTGTTCCTCGCTGCGAACGCTCATCGCTCGTTTCAGAGCCACACTCTCCAGGCCTCTGACGGTGTCCGCCTCCCCAGGGCTCTTCTGGATCAGCTGCCTCAATCCCGAGCTCCCGGGAAACGTCACCAGCTCGTTTCTCTAATACGCGCCCTCTCTGTCAGGTGTGACTGGGGAACATCGCTGCACAGGCTGAAGAGTCCGCTATCGTTTCAGCTTTTCTCATTTGAACGGGACCCTTGGCATTTTTCAGCAGTTACTACTGTCTTGTCTCCTTTCTTTCTTTCTTCATTGCGCTGACCTTTTATTATTTTTTTCTCCTTCCATGATTTGGCCCATTCTATGGAGGAACTGAGCGGGGCCTTACTTTGAAGCTCTCTTTTGAACCTCTATAATAGTCGGTATCTGTGCCATGGGGTCCAAATCAATATGCCTTTTTTCTGCTCTTCTCTTCCCCTGACCCCATGTCTTTCCCTTACTCTCCTCTAAATTTCTCTCAAATTATAAAGTCAGAATTTACCTATAAAATAGGTACTACATATGAAACAGAACGCGACTGCTCAGAAAGCAGAAAGAGCAAGAGAACCTCTGGACAAAGCCATTAGGGGAAGGAAGAGAGCACAGGGTTTAGATTTAACGTTTAGGAGAAACAAACAGTGTGCGGACCCGACCCTCCCCCACCTCAGCTTTCCCGGAGGACGGGCTAAAGAAAGAAGGGAGGAGAGAGAAACGCGCAGGATCTGGGGCAGAGGGGCCCCATGCCTGTTTCCAAGGTAAAGTTCCAGGCAGGGGACAGACCCCAGCAAAGGAAAAGACCTTGGTGTGTGCTGGCCAGCCGGCCGGCGGGCAGGGCGCCAGAAAACACCGCAGCAATTTCAGGTTCCGGAGGGCGATGCGCGGGCAGCGAGGAGACCTGCTGAGAGGGCGACCTCCGGAGGGACAGAGGAGGAAGCGGCCTGGGCGGATGGCCCCACGCCCCACGCCAAGAAGCCGTCTAAGACCCTGGAGCTTCCACACCTTCAGGGGCGCGGGAGGGACCCCAAGAGTGACTGTGGGGAGCAAGGCCAGACACTGAGTCGAGTTACAGAAACACAGACACAGCTACTCACAGGCAGAGGGATGCAGGAATATGTCTTGTTGACTGAGGTTTATAAATGCTTCATGCTCACCTCGCACTTGATTCATGCCTACGATAACCACTAAGCCAAGACTTCCAAACTTACAATTAAAATCATCTTCCATTTGGGTTTTTTTTTGTTTGTTTGTTTTTTTTAAGATAAATCACAAAATCATCCTATCTGGTTTGAGAAATCTGATGCCTTTGCTATAATAGGAATTGAGGGTTTTCTTTGGATTCTTGAAACTATAAACTCAACAGTACAAAGAAAGCCAATCTGATTAAATAGCTTTTTTGACTTCCAAGTCATTTTTATGCCTGCACTGTCCACCCCGAAGTGGATTATTCTTAATGTATTTCCATAAGAAGATGAAGTGTCCCTTGTGTCCTCTGAATAATGAGGCATGGGAAAAAGAAGGGACTAGAACATACCACGATCCATGTTAGAGGAGGCTGCACCGGTGGCCGGACCGGGAAACCCTTGGTCAGATGGGAGGAGGTGGTGAGGAAAAGGGAAGAGGAAACTAGACAAGAAAAGAGGAGGTCAAATCAGGTGGGGTAGCTATGTGAAAAAGAACAATCAAAATGAGAGATTTCCTGTTGAAACATTTGCAACAGTGAGAAGGAGGGTTCCAAAGGAAGCAGGACTGAGGCGCGGCTCGGGGTGGAGCCCACACACCCCCCAGCTTCAAATCCAAAGCCAAGAGAGCAGAGCAAGAAAACCAAGAGGAGTGGGGTAAGGACTCTCTCTTCCCCCATGGCAGCTGATTTGGTGATGATGTCTCCACAGAAGGGACCAGGCCCTTCAAGGGCAATGCCACGGGTCAGTGGATCCCAGCAACTGCAGGTATGTACACAAAACTAAGGGGGGGTTGACGGAGGGTGGGGGATCCAGAAAACGTCCAGCCACTGTTTGCCAGAGCCCCTCAGCAATTCCATCCTGTTGTCCATTTGCTTGATTGCATCATTTGCATAAGAACAAACAGAGAATTTGGGATGAAGAGAAAAACAGGTCAGTCTATCTGATAGGCATCAGAAATGGATCCACAGACACTACACGGAAATGTACCTCAGTGCACGGAATCCTCACCGATTGCTGTCAAGCAAACTATAATTTACAATACTGGCCATGAATTATATGCTATTTCACGATTGATTTCATGCTGTTGTTCAGAGAATTTCATTGATCTCAATTTACAAAATGAACCAATAAGTAGGCAATGATTTTCTTTTAACTCCCGGTGTAAACTGAGGAATGTATATCTTCTTGCTGGCGTCTCCCATTAGAAAACTGCAAAGCAGTTCTTGCTTCTTGATTATCTAATGCATGTTATCAAGTACTTGTTCTAACAATTTCCAACTAAAACACAGAGCTTCTCTCCGCTCCAGTCATCGTTCCCCCAAATCGTCACCTGGATGTTTAAAAATGTTCAATAGTTTAGGTCGGTACTATCCACATCTCCTCTGCTACTAGGGATTCCAACTCGAGAACAGCTTCCAGGCCACGCCTCAGCGAGAACACCACTGGGAGGGGCAGCCCGGGCGCACTGTTCTCCGCAGACCTCGGCAGAGCAACGCGCTTTGCCAGGATGCGTGTGCAACGCCCAGCCACGTTCGTCTCTGCCACAGGGTGGCCCTGGCTTCCCAACTCCTTGCTCAGCCTCTTGGGTCCAGAAAACTCAGACTCTGACCTTATAATTAATAAAAACAGAGGCTCTCTTTAGCCTGAACGTCACTGCTCTTCCATTCCTCACAGAAGCCTTAACCTGTAACATGACTCACTTCCGGCCAGAGGAGCAATTGCCCGTCACCAACATCCAGTTCTGTCCTTTCGAACTGATTTACCTGGGTAAAAAATTCTCTCTCTCTCGTAAATTGAGCACTGGGGGTACTCAGGCATCCAGACTGGAAGACAGCTGGCTACGAGTGCTGCCGCCTAAGGAGCTGGCCTGGAAGCCTTCTGTCCTCACCAGTCACCGAAGAAAAGAGGAGGAGGAAGCATCCATCCTCGTTCTCACAATGGACAGTGACAGTCCTTATGTTTCCCTACAAACCAGTGACTGTCAGCTCCTAGCGGGCCAGGCTCCTCTACCGCATGCCACCGCCCACTATCCTGATGGAGGAACCCAGTCTCTGTCTGTGTGTAGTTAGACTTCCTAAATATAGTTTGCGTGCGTGTGTGTGGTGGATATCTGCCATCATGTTCTTTAATAAGCTTAGGAGTCAGTTACAATATTGCAAAATAATACTCAATTCATGCGACATATTGTTAATCAACAGCAGTTAATGAGACATAATGAGAATGGTAAGTGTCTCTCTACCTGGGGCAGGGAAAGGATCCGTTTATCAATGAGTGCTCCACAAAATACTACAGTAAAGGTAAAATGTTGTTAATTCAGTAAAAACAATAGCTATAACATTTGACTACCTACCATTTGGCAAGTGCTGTTAAGTACATTTTGTTCTCTCTCATTTATTTTACGTCTCAAAATAACTGTGCAACAGGTACTGTTAGTGCCAACGCGCAGGGAACAAAATTCAGTCACAGAGATCGACCGTGTTAGGCCCAAACCAACGCCCCCCGAGCTCCCTGAGAACACGGCGCAAGAGGACGCCAGCGGCAGGTGCCCACGGCCAGGTTGCATTTCCTTCCCCGACCATACCCTGCCGCTGTCATCTTATGAAGCGTGACCTGAGAACGGTTTTTCATGGAGGCCCACCCTTAATGCTTAAATATTAATTTAATGCGTCTTCCAACCTGGCCCGTACTGGATAGAGCATGATACGAGGGAAGTAATGAATACCTTGCCTTTGAAAACCCCGATTTCTCTCTTGGGTGGCAAGACATACTCATGTCTCCTTTGGCAAACCTTCGCACACCGCCTTCAAGACACAAATCAAATGCCACCTCCTACAGGAAGCCTTCTCAGGCTCCTCCAGCTTGAATGAATCCCTCTTTTGTGCTTCAATAGCATATTTTTATCCCTATTATAGTACATAACCTAAATTTACTGTATTATTGTGTAGGTTGTTATTTCTTTAACACAAACTCTTGGAAGTGGAGTATCAAAGTCAAAGAGGGATCATTTGGGGCCCTGACAAGGAACAGGTGGCATCCTGAGACGGACTTACTGATTCTAAGTGCACGTGGGAAAACCCACATGGCTCCCCAGAAACGCACAAGGGTTGCAGGAGGCAGGAGTCATCCAGCGGCAGTTTAGGGCAACAGGCACAGGAAATATGAGTATTAGAACTAAGAGACATATTTGTGTTTTCGGATTAATGAAATCTGGGAAAATGTGAGATAGACCTATTCATGCCCATCCACCCATCTACAAGTCCCTATCTTTCTATCCATCCGTCTGTCCATCCGTCTGTCTGAGCACCATCCATTAATCTGTATCACCTTTAAAATATAATCAATGGGTGCTCACTGCATCAAGACAGGTTTTGGGATTCTGCGTTTTTAGATGGACAATGTCTGTAATACACAGGTTCAGGAGAGGAAAGCGAAAACTAGCACAGTTTACAGGTGAGAAGGGAAAGGAGAAGTAGATTTCTTCTTTTAAATATAACATCCCTCCCCCGCAGTCCCCTTAAAACTGTTCAAAAGAAACCAAACAAAAACAAAAAGAGATTAATACACGTCATGTCGATCTTGAAGGGAGCGGGGAGAGAAGGATGGAGATGAGGGAAGGCAAGGGAGGAAAGAAGGAAAAAACAATGACTTGGTACTAGTTTAGTCTTCATTTTGGTTAATGTCAGTGAATCACTGAAGTCTCAGGCTTCAGATTCTTCCTTTTTTTTAAAAAAAAAAAGAATGGTATGTTATTTGTAACATCTCTACTTATAATTGCTATGAAGAAAAATAAGGCAGCCATGAAAACATTTTACAAAGGACAATGCACTGCACAGGTAAGAGAGAATGATTTTAAACCATTATCCAACACAGCAGAGGCTGGTCCTTCTGTTTAGATGGAACTTCACTAATTAATGCTTACAAACACAATGAATAATACTCATATACTTTTAAAATATACCTTATCATGTAATTATCTAAAGCCCAGGGCATCTTCTTTCAGTTAAATTCAAAACATATAGCTGAATTCTTATTTTAAAAAAACACACTTACTTCACTAAATATGCACATTCAGAAATAGCTTTTTTTTTGGCCATTTATTTATTTATTCACTGCACAAATACTTGCTGGGCATCTGTTGTGTATTTTATATGCTGCCATACAGCAGATAACAAGTTGTGTACAAGGTAATTTCAGATCTTTCCTTTGACTTGCACACTGCTTTGGGTTACATCTTCCAAACATCACAGGCACTGTGCTTTACCTGGTATAGGTATTTATCATATCGTCATGATTCCAAACCACTTAAATTTATATTGCTTATGATATAAAATGGTCAATGATTTTAGAGGGTTATTTGTGCAAAGTTACAAATTGTAGCATATCTCCAATGATGGGGACTGAACTACTACTAATAAAAAGAACTAATTTATGGAGAAGCTCAAATTTCACTGATTAATAATAAATTACAATGAGGATGTTAGCACCAAACTACTTACAGATGCAGAATTGAAGACAATTGTATAAGCATTAATATTTTACTATGAGCACCCAAAATGCTCACATTTTCAGGATTCCTATAGATGCTGAACTTGAGAAATGTTTACGTAAAAGTTTGTGGAAGTTCAGTTTACACTACAGGCATGTAGCTTTACGGAAAACATTTATTTGATTTATATTTTCGAAACCAAGCTTAACTTTATAGTAGTGATTCAGTGAGAGGGAAATCTCTTAATATTATCTATATAGTCTTTTTGACACCCAGAGTTCCAACCTAATAGAATTTATGGCCTATATCATCTTCATTTTTGCATAAGAGAGCTACACAAGTGGCAGAAAGCGACTTTCTAATCTTCCCACATGAAATAGATATTCAAATATTTGCAAATTTGGTAATATTTCCCTAGGAGTTGCTGGACTGATATATATTTCCACAACAGGGTAGAAAAAATGGAGAGAGGGCAATACAAGTATATCGTCTTTCCAAAATAGCCTTTAAAAGTTGGGATATAGGAAACAAACTTCCCTAAACTCTATTGGGATGTAAAAAAAATTTTTTTTGACTCAACCTCTTTTTATACCATTCTAGATTTGAATGTAACTGGGATGTATAGTAAACATGGGAATGAGATTTTTTAATCAACAAGCAGGAAGGCCTTGTCTGTGTCGTAAGTCATCCACTAAAACTTACCTGTGGTTTCCCACTCATGGTAAAGCAAGTATTTTATGTTTAAATATGTCCCAGTATTTTGGTTGTGATTACAGAGAATTCAATTACATCACTACTATAAATGTTAAAAATAACTGATCAAGTTTCGCGAACTTGAATATAATGAAATGAGTCATATTTGTACACATGGGATGACACCTCTCACAGGTTTTGTACAAATCAGGTGCTTATGAGCTTTGCAATAGTCTTTGTAGTTGTGCAATACAGACAAATAGGAAGCAGTATTTACCCAATGGACGTCAAGCATTGGGGCACATGTCACTTCTCTGTTACAAGTCAACTTAAATCTGGCTGTCAGTCTCAGACACACTATTCTGTCCCCAGTTGGTATTTGGTCACATTCTCCACATAATGTTTGGTTTTCTCATAAATGAAAAAAATTGATTCCATCATTCCTTCATTTTGAAAACAATCTTTTTTCCATGCCTTCAGGGTAGAATATGAAAGATACAGTTCCTACCCTCAAGGTATGCACAGTCTAGTGAAGAGACAACGCAGTCAACCAACCATTCTCGTACAGTATGCTCAGTAACATAAAGGATGGGAATGCAGGGAGAACTGGAGACCCCCCATGTCCCAGAGTTCTAGATCAGCCCTTATTCAAACACTAACATATTGCCCAGCCTCAGAATACACAATGGAGAGATATAAATAATGGGTGGGTGGGTAAGACAATGAATGAAAGAACCACAAATCAGCACTCCTGAAAATATTTTGTTCTAATATTCTTTAGGCATCATTGCCCAAAAGGAACAAACAAGCAAACATATGTTTAATTTTGACCGTCTTGGTACGTAGTTATATATAATCACTGCAAAGGATACCTACTGTCATGGCTGAAGTATGTCCTTACAAAATCCCTCTGCTGAACCCAGCCCCTGAGAATGTGACTGTATTTGGAGACAGGGTTTCTGAAGAGGTGATTAAGTGAACAGGAGGCCTTCAGTGTGGGTCCTGATCCAATTCGTCCTGATAGGAACAGGAGAGCTGGACACACGGACACCAGGGAGGTACATCAGAGAAGGAAGACATGTGAAGACATGACCAGAAGGCGGCCATCTGCAAGCCAAGGAGCGAGGCCTCAGGAGAACCCAAACTTGCTGACATCTTGATCTTGAACTTCTAGCCTCCAAGGCTGTGAGAATATAAATTCCTGTTACTCAAGCCACCCAGGCTAATTTTTTTTTTCATGGCAGCTCTAGCAAACTACCATTTCTGTGAGCGGAATAAAAGAAGACATTATTCTTTCATGCCCATGGTTAATTGAAATGAGGGAGACAGAAGGTCATGCAGCAGGAAGTCATAAAATCCCAGTTTACAGGCATAACTGCTCCTTCCTGACTTTGAAAAAATGGCTCCTGTCTCTTCTCAAGACCACCCTCTGCAGGACGAGCACTTTCTACTTTATCTCCTCAACTGATGAGTGTACAATGCAAGACAGTCCCAGTTAAAATCAGCAGGCTTTCTCTAAACTTAAAAAATTAAAGCTAGCATTTGAATGAGACATTTGAATTGACATGTTGTCTTTAACAATACATTGATGAGGTGATGAAGATGTAAATTTTGTATTAATATTTTGACATCACTGAATATTACAATGTCATGGAATTTCCCATAATTCTTTCAACTTACCTAGTTGGGATTTGTGATTTGGGAGTCAGAAAGTTATCAGAGCATCAAAATTCTAGTCCTAGTGACAGCATTAACCAACATCACAGAATGCAGGCAAATCGATTAAGTTTTTGGAATCTCTCTTTTTATCTACCAAATGAAAATAAAATCGTTTAACTGTTTTTATACCACTATGTAACTTAAAGGCTCATAGGAGCTGGTATATGTGAAAATATTTTGAAAGTGTAAGTTTTCAAAAAAGATCAGAAAATATTATCTGTTTTGGGGGGTGAGAAAAATCTAAGATTTTCCATCTAAGGAAGAACAATGACTAAAAATTTAAGCAAATGACTTAATTTAAAAACCATCGTAAACAAAGTAAAAAAAAAACCAAAAACAAATGAAAAAATTAGGTTCCATGCAAAAGGTAAGCATGTTTAATGTGTATTAAAAATATTTAAAAAAACAGGAAGATTGTATCACTGCAAAGAGCACAAAAATGCTTGGGGAATTAATTTTAACGAATTAGAAATGTACACACACAAATGTTATATAAAAAGATACTGAAACTTCAGTGTAGCTTATAATAATAGAGAAAAATTAGAAATAACCCAAATACTGTAGTGATTTGCTTAAATATATTATAAAATACTTTAAAATATCATGCAGCCATTTAAAGCATGATTTAGAAAATAATTTAGTGATTTGGTAGTATCGTCCCTGTTATAAAGTGGTAAAAGTTTATAAAATAGACTGACCCAAATTATATGTGCATATCTGTGCATTAACAACCACAACAAAAAGATCGGAAGACAGGAAGTGCATAAGCCAAAATAGAATTAGTAACTGTTTCTGGCTGGGGGCGGGGGGCGGGGGACAGGGGGAGAACTGGGTGATTTTTATTATTATTTCTTCTAAGCTTCTTCAGTTTACAATTTGCCATTTAGTAATAATTTTATTTTTAAATCATTCTTGATGACTTTGAATGTATAGTACATTTGTATGTACAAACAATGGAGAAATCGAAAAGATCCTAAAGAGCTTACATGAAAATTAAAGTCTCTCTTTACCCTGTTTGCCAATCATCCTGCTCTCTTCCAGGAGTCGAGCCATTATTACGTGTTTATGTGCACCTCCGGGAATAGTCTAAATATATAACCAAATCCACAAGTGTCAACAGGGTACAGAATATACATTTCTGCACCACTACTTCACAGTATACTTGAGGATGACACCTTATTGGGGAAGATCGGCTTGTTCTAGTAAATCACCACATAATATTCCGGTGTCCACATTTTATTCCAGTGCAATATTAATCATTAGCCATAAATTGTTTCATTAGTCTTCTACGGATGTTTATGAGATATTTTCATCTATAGTATGTTCTATTATTACATTATATTATATTAGTTTAGTTTAACACATGGCCGAAAAATCGGGAACTTTGGAACCATCTTGAGAACAACAAAATGTAAAGGTATACAAATGTTTGAGAGGGTCTATTTATTACTGGGTTTTTTGTGTTATTTTTATTAATGTTACAAGTACTAGTTTTAAACCAGCTGCCAATTTATAACTTAGGACTTAACGATCCATGAGGTTTATCACCCATCTTTAGAAATTCATGCCTAAAATGTACACTAGGTGACATTTTTTAATATGTATGTTGAATAAATACAAATGAATGGAGGCAGGGCATTTAAGCCACTCTGAGTAGAGCGACACAGCTGATGCTGCGGGTGGCATGTGTCACTGGTAGTGTTAGGAGGGCTTTGAAATCATGTGCTAATGTAGATGATAAAAATCAAAAAATGAATGGCCTTCCATCAATACAAAAATAGTAGAGGAATATTCTAAAACTTCATTTCTTATTCTGGAAAGGAAGCCCTACCCTGACAGATTCAAGGGTTTCAAAAGTGGGAGAAGGTAAGTCAACAAAAGAGTTTCAGTTTTTAGAAAACAGATAAAATTTCGGGGACATTCTCAAAAGGAAGAACCCAGGTAGAGTTGGATGATTTCCAAGGATGTAGATTTATAAACTGCGCTCATAAAAACACACATGGAAAGCTGAGGCTTTACTGGCAGCAAGGTTCTAATATTTGTAAATCTAACGAATGAGCTAAATTGGGTTGGTACTCCAGCTCATAATAACTCCCTCTGGGGTTATATTTTTCTTTCTATTCTTCTTCCAGAACCCATATCCTGCCTCTTTGACCCCAAAGATGTGCATAGGGTCCAAGATGGACCAGTCAGCGCCCTTCTCAGTATCTTTTGATCTGGAATTGGGAAGTTTACCAGCCAAAAGGGCAGGAATCCAGAGCTGCTAGTGACCATATTCTCCAGTCGATGGAGAAAGCCCATGAGTTAAAACAGAGAATTGGTCCCATTAAAAAAAAAAAAAGATAAAATAGTTGGATTTTTAACACTTGCTACTGAAACACTCAGGACCAATGGATATATTTACTTTCTAAAACCAAGAGTGAATAATAACTCCTGCTTCTGAACAATTCAAACTTTCTTCCATGATAAAACCAAATATATTATAAAATGCATTTACAATTTAAGATAGCTACCCAGTACTTAGGTGAATGAGGAAGATACATTTTCTTTCCAGTTTCATCACTGAGCCAAATCTTTACTAAAAGAAGTAACCTGAGCTTTCCTGAGCATTACTTATTTTTATTTTTTTATTTGTGACATGGAGATACTATTTCTGAAATAATTTAGAAAAATATCAAGGGAATTTTACCATTTAGGGAACTGAAGAATTTATGCAGGCTCACTAAAAACAAAAAAAATATTGACAGAAGTTAGATATGCAGAAAGAGTACTTTGAATTTAATCTGTGCCTCTTTTTTCCTTCTTACACATTTGATACTATGGAATTCACTGACTACTCCTGGTGGGCACAGGCTGACTAGGCCACTGTATCATTTACAGCACATTAGAGGTTTTAATCCCTCTCTGCCTTTATTTGTACAGAAAGGACAACTCAGTAATCTGAGTATGTAGGTTCTGTTAATACAGGTATTCTATAGTTTGCTGAATTTTCTAAATCGGATAGAAAGACAGCACATCCAGATATGGGTTTATAATGAGGTCATTAGACTTTACTCCATGTCAGGCCCCTCCAAAAATAGAGTTTTAGGCTTATTGTCTGCAACAAGGTTAATGGAAATCTGCACCAAGGGTAAATACTTTAGCAGATTGTGTCATCAGGAAATATTTAAACACCATTTAAAAGGATTTAAAATAAGTCGATTTTATTTTACACTGACTGATGCACAGAAATGTAATACAACAGAGCTGTTAACAAATAAACATAATGCTCCTCTCGCCCATCCTTTTGCCATCTGTAGTGTTAAGTCCAATCAGCTTCTTGCACTTAGAGTTCTACCCTCCTTGACCTTTCACCCAAGGAATGGAGGCGACAGCTGTGTAGGTGCACCCATGACTATTTCAACGTAATGTCCTGTTTCAATCACCTATTTTCAAACACCCCGATTCGCCCAAGCCACCTCAAGTCTAAGAGTCCTTCAGTGGCGCTCCTTCACCTCAGAACAACGTGCGAACACCAGATCACACCCGCAGCCCCGTGGGTCATTTGACCCCCCACCCTGCCTCTCACTCCTCTGGGCCACTGACGCAGGCTGCTAAGTCACACGAAACTGCAGCCATTTTATTCTCGTGACAAGCCCATTCACAGCCGTGTGCCGTTGACCACTGCACCCTGGGCCTTAGGCTGCCTGTGTTACAGCCCGAACCGCCGAAGCCTGAACGGTTTGCTTCCTCTGTGATACTTTCTCTTCCAGGTCAGCCGCCCCCGTCGCCATTCTCACTCCTGTTACACAAATTAGCATGACATTTAGTTGTACCTATTTCCATGTAAGCACTCAAAGTGGAAATGATCTGAAGACAAATGGCAGTATCTGAATCTTGTATGTAGCTCCCAACCTCTGATGTAGTGATCCGTACACAGTGGCTGCCCAAGTAGTAGTTCTTGAATTAAATCGAAGAAGTAATTTAGAGCTATGCCCGAAAGGGGATTTTTTTGAATTGAGAATCTCCATTATAATATAACAAATAGATGTTTCTGCATTTTTCTGGTAGATACCCAGAAGAGGAGTTGCCGGGTCACACGACAGCTCTAAGTCTTAATTTTTTGAGGAAACTTCGTACTATTCAACAATAATTGCATTATATCTACAACTAAAAGCATGTGTTTGATTATTTGCCATTTTAATGAAAAAGTTATGAGCACTGTGCCAACCATTTTACGTGCATTATCACGCAATTCCCACATGGAGTCTTTGAAGTAGATACCGTTCTTTCCATTTTGCCAGGAAACCAAGGCTTAGCCAAGTCACAGCAGGGTGATTCGGCCCGCCGAACCTGCTGCAGGAAGCCTTCTAAAAAAGACTCCCAATGACTCCCACCCTTGGACAAATCCCTCCCCCGTGAGGGTGGGTGGATGCTAGGACCATGACTTGTAACACTCCCTGATTGCCTGACCTTCTGCGAAAAAAGAGATGATGCGGGCGTGTGCCCAGTATACTTATGAGCCCTTTCACATCAGACTCTGAAGATGGTAGTGGAAGAAGTCAGGGAGGTTCAAAGCACAAAGGGCCAGGTCACACGATAGCTGTGATGCAGGAGAGGCTTCGCTTTGCTGAGATGGGGAAGCCGTCTGACGGGGCCGAGGTGGGGAGAGCCACAGATGCCGTTTGTGCCCCCACACAAAAATCAACTCAGAATGAAGCAAAGGCCTAAATATAAGACCTGAAATAATAAATTACATAGAAGAAAACACGAGCACTGAAATTATGGGTCTTAGAGAGGATTTTAAGAACCTGACCCCAAAGGCCAGGGAAGTAAAGGCAAAAATAAATGAATGAGACTGTATCAAACTGAAAAGCTTCTGCACAGCAAGAGAAACAGCTAACAAGGCAAATAGGCAAGCAACCAAATGGGAGAAAATGTTTGCAAACAACAGCTCTGACCAAGCTTTAGTATCAAAAATGCCTTATCTCCTCTAACAGTACTTAGGTATTTGAGGGAAGTTTCAGAATGTTGTTAATCACAGCATTAAATACACAGAATTATAGGTTGAATTGTGTCTTCCAAAAATTCATATATTGAAATCCTAGGCCCTAGCGCCTCAGAAAGTGCCCTTATTTGAAAACAGGGTATTGCGGTTGTAATTTGTTAAGATGAAGTCCTTAGGGTGGGCCCTGATCCAGTACGACGCGCATCCTTATACAAAGGGGTTGTGCGTATGGGCACAACCAACGCAGCAGGAGGAAGCCCCAGGAAGAGGAAGGCAGAGACCGACGGGACGATGCGTCCACCAGGCCCTGAGCACCAAAGGCCGCCAGCACACCGCCGGAAGCGAGGGGGAAAGCACGGGGCAGGCTCCCCCCACAGCCCGCGGAAGGGGGCCGCCCTGGCGACACACTGATCAGGGACTCGCGCCTCTGGGACAGGGGGACCCATCTCTCTCGTGTAATCCCCCCGACCGTGATACTTTGTGATGGCAGCCTGAGCAAACTAACACAAGTAATTTAACAAAAATATTGCTACCTATTGGATAAGGAAATGACAAATTCTAAGAAGCTACAGGAACATCCTACCTCATTAAAACTGTTTACCACATTTAGCATATTAATTACTTCTGAATTATGCATTGGTATTTGTTGTCATTTACTTTAAAATATTAATTCACTAATTCTCAGTGTTTCCTCAGTTTAATTCAATTCATTCCAACTCATTCCAGTAAGAGCTTATGAGATGCCAATTGGGTCCTTACTCCTATACTACAAAGATAATAAAAATAAGGTACATGATTGCTGTACTCAATGCACTCACATTCGTGAGTTGAATCAAGATTCATCCCCTTGAAATAAGTTAATATTGCAAGATAGAATATATTCAAGGGATAAATTTGTAGGAAATAACATGAAAGATTCTATGAATCAAAGGAAGATGTGGGAATTGAGGCACGTCATCAAGTATGTGTAGTGTTTTGGTGGCAGTGGACAATGCTGCAGCTGTGGAGAAGGCCTCAGTGGATCCGGGCTAGAAGGAAATGGGTGAGGTGGGCAACCCAATCCAAGGTCAAGGTAAAAACTAGGGGAAACTGAATGTATTAATACCTAAATGCCATCATCAGATTTCTAAAAAAGTCCTTCGTCCTATCAATTTTATCATGCATATTAAAATTGGGAAAAATCCTGTAAAAATTCTGCTTATAAATATCCAAGCTAAAGAGAATTTAACAGATAAAAAGACCTCCTCACAGAAAATAATATGAAATATTAGAGTCCCATTACTGGGAGACAATCACTGTTAACACTAGTGTATCATATATGTATATAAACACATTCAAATATATGTACGCATAGATACATATACACATTTGACTAACATAGACTTGTGTATTACATTCTGCCTGTTAAAATGTTTTTAATGTCTTTCTGCATTATTAAATATTCTCCTACAGCCTCATAATCTATATGGCTGCACACACACTATTCCATTACTGGACATTTTGAATTTTTTTTTGCTGGTGTACACAGGCCAGTGATATTATGTGTTAAGTTGTCATTTCACAGATAAATCCTTTCTATAATAATTTTTTGGACTTAAGAGATTCGGACTTAAAGAAAGGCAGGCCTTCCGTTTTACAAATATGACATTCTGGGAAGCGGGAGCCTCCGCCTAACACTGTCAGAGCAGCTGGACCCAAGTCCGAGGGCTCCGGACACAGCGGTGTTTCACGCATTCACTGTCCTGCCTACACCTTCCAGGAGAAGCCAGAGAGAAACCGGAATGTGCTATCTGATTCCATTCGCATTAAGGACAAACACAGCAAAATTCATGTGTATTCTTAATAGTCGGGAAAGCAGTCACCATGTCAGGAGATAAGACTTAGGAGACAGAATGGGGGACTCCGGGGTAGGGGGGCTGGTACAGTTGTTTCTTGAGTTGGGTGCTTGTTCCATAAATGTATTCAGTTTGAGAGTCACCAAGCTGCCTATTTAAAATATGTCCACTTTCAGAATGAATTTATAACTCAATTGAGAAGTTTTAAAAATAAAAACAATGGCTGCTCTCAAAATGTTCAAAATAGCAAGAAGCCTCTATCTGCAAAGCTCTCAATAAAGGGACATATTCCATTGCTTTTTTCAGGATTTAGCTCCACCACATTTCTAAATGGATGTTACTCTTCTCTCTCCCTCTGACATCCCTTCAAACTATCATTTAAGAGAGTGATATTCAATAATTAGGTTAACAGATCACATGTAACATCTGGGTATGGATCTTAACATATAAGTTACACGTATTTAATTTCTCCACATCCTGCTGCACAGCAGAAGCACCTTAGAGTAAGGATGACACTTATTTATATTGTTTATAGTTGAGCACAACTGGTATTTATACATTATATACAAAATATATCATTTCACTTGACCCTTTGCTACTAAGAGAACATGCCTCTTCAGAACAATGCAACCTCTGTTCCTCAACCCAAGGACCCGGTATGCAGCTAAACCCCAACGAACACTTCTCGAGTCTGGTCACAAATTTGGTAACTTGGTAACTTGGCTTCTGAAGGCTCTAGCTTCTTTCCACAGTTTAGGCTTGTCCCCTTGTATCCTCAAGGTTCCTTAGACTTTGTATAATTTAATGCTATATCTCTATGACATAAAAAGGGCACAGTATGACTTAGTTTGTAACAGAGAGGCACAGTGACTCATAGATGAAATCACTGCCTTCCCTGAAAACCCTCACATATTCTGCCTTATTAATACTCGGCCTTACAGAATAGAACATGAGCATGCCAACAGTATTCCCTGCAGGAACATTACTTTATGTAAGAGGAGTAATTTAGATGCACCGCATGGTGGTACTCAAAAATCCAAAATTAAAGGAACTATCAAGGTTAAAGTGAGGTTTTATTTTGCTAAGGAAGGATCTTTTGGAAGCCATCAATGTGAATGAATATAATTTAGCTCAAATTTGCAGAGTGTTGATAAGGTTCCTCATAATGCTTGGTTAGAAGTTCCTAACCTTTAAATGTTGTTTTATTGTGCCATTGGCAATACAGCTTCTTCTATAATAAACTTCTCATCATAAGACCTAAGGGTTTTGAAGGCTCAAGATGAACATTTCTGTTTTGCTGTTTATAGGTGATTCCATTTGACCTTGGCAAATAAGACAAAAACAGGTTTTAGCACTTTCGGTTGTTTAAAGACATACTTGTTGCCTACCTGACTTTAAGAAAAATTTATGCGCTTTTCCTCTCTCCTTCCCTTCTCTGAGCCTCTGTCTTTCTTACACACACACGTGCATACATGCACTTCTTACATCGCTATTATCTTTGTCTTAATGCCTCAGTCTTGGAAACAAAGGCACAGGTGCTGAAGGAGCCGCAATGGGAAGACGCTCTCCGTGGTGCTGAAACCAGGCCGGCGCTCCCACTCAGTCCCAAGGGTGCTGTAGATTAAATGGCTCACTGGACAATATCCATGTGCTATGGTCTGGTGTCGGGGGGGGGAGGGGGTGTGTGTGTGTGTGTGTGTGTGTGTGTGTGTGTGTGTGTGTGTGTGTGTGTGTGTGTGTGTGTGTGTGTGTGTTTTAAATAGAGTTCTTATTGACCTTCTCTCTCACTTTGGCATTTTAGTTGTAAGCAGTAATGTCTTAGGTTTGGGTTAACCAAAAACAATCTATTTAATAAAAAGTAAAAAAACACAAAAAACAAACAAACAAACAAAAACGCTGTCAGAGGGCTCACTACACTAATTGGAACTTTCTTTACCAGTTGGTACAATTCATATAAACCTCCTTGTCAGGCTCATAGCCTACTTCCACAATTACCCCTACCTTGCTATCCTTGTTTCTAAAAATGTTGTAAGCTTCTCTGAAACATCTCACAAACTTCTTAAAGATTGCTCGTTTCTGGTAGGGTGCTCATTTAAATGAGAATGATCTGGTTGGATACAGTTTGGATAGTCATCATCAATCAGAATGCTATCTAGCCTGAACTTTGAAACAATCCCAGGATCTTGAACAGACAAAAGGTTTTTTTCCCTACCTATTTATGAACATACTGTATACATATATCTTAAGTGGCTCTGCTAGCGATATCAATATAGGTCCTTCAATCTTTCGATAATGTTTTTAATCATAAGCTTTAAGGCAATTGTTTTTACTTCAAAATTCTTAAAAATCTGTTATGGGACAGAAATAAGAGATTAATGGAGATCTTGCAAAAAAAGATAAATGGCACCACCGGAATACCACAAAACTGGGGGAAAAATTAATTGAACCTATACTTTTGATAAATATTTATTTTTTGCAGAAGAAAAATGCATACTAGTTTAAGCTGTCATTATACTAACCTACATCCTATTTTTCATATTATTAGTAATACATAATGTGGTAGTTTATATTCAAAAATAAAACTAGAATGTATATACCTCATGTATTTATCCAGAAATACACCAAGGTTACTATGGTTACGAAAAATCCATTACCTTTGAATACAGAATGAAAAAGTCTGACTTAAAGTGTGTGCTATTTATTATAGCGAACATCAACAGCCTTCGGGAGGTTCTCTAACCGGATTCATTTTTCAGTGCCACGGCTGACCCACCATGCTACTAGCTTATGGCCTGTGCGAGGCAGAAAATTTGAACTGTATGCATTTTTAAATATATGTTGTACTAACTCAAGGTGCAGCAATGCCTTTGACTTTTAATGCTTCATATTTAAGAGAAAGAAGAAAAAACTTCAAACCACCTTGATGCCAAGTGGCTTCTGAATGGACCAGCAATTACCTTTTCCCAGATCCATGGTGGCAAGAGCCACTTTCAACACAAAGCAGAAGAAGGGGGGTTCTACACAACAAAAAACAAAAAACAAAAAAAAAACAGCAAAGGAAGCTACAAATAAAGTAAGAATAAGAAAAAAATGTCAACTCCTTGAACACTGAGGAGGGGACCATAAGCCAAGTTATCAAGGGAGTTTTCATAGTGTAGAAGGTAAAGAATTTCAAACAGTGCAAATGATCATAGCCAGGAAAAACAGGGTGAGAAATATAGCTCTTAAAGAAGTTTACAAATTATTCCTCCCTTCATTAAGTTTTTGCTCATCAAGACTATGATTAGATAAATTAAGGTAAAATATAAACGGCTAATAATCATTCAGAAAAGTATTCAGTGTAACTAGTAGTTAAACATGCAAATAAAAATAAAATTTTACTTGTAAAATTATTAAAAATGTGAGAATATAACATTCGATCCTGATGAACTTTTCTAGGAAACATGCAAAACTGTGTATTACATATTCTTTAAAAGTTCACTACCTTTGATTTAGCTGTTGCTCTTTCAGGAATCTAGCAAAGATATATGTACAACAATGTTTATCATAACATTTAACAGAGATAAATTAGAAATTTTTGAATCACTTAAGTGATCTAATGCATTAATGTACTTTCATAAAATGGAATATGATATTATTAACAATATATCAAAATATTTTTAGAAAAATGATAAATGATGCAGGGTATAGTCATAATAAGGGACTATGCAACTATTCAAAATTATACATGATAGCTCACTTTGTTAAAAATCAAGAAAGTACTAGAAGGAACATCTAATATTAAGAGTTTCCATTGGTATGGCAGGATGAACAGGTATTAAATACCTGTATGATTTCAATGATCTCCAACAAGCATTTATTACTTTTTGTAATTAAAAATATTATTTTTCCGCTAATCTCATAGACTGCGTCTTCTAGTTATGAATTGACACTTCAGCCCTGCCAAAGTCCATTTTAGAGGCCCCCAAACTCTCACTGTTGCCCACAGCACCAGCCCGCACGTCTAGAAGTTCAACCCACAGACCATTCGGCGTGAAGATCGTAGTCACGCACATCCTGACACAAAGATACGCCATGAGTGTCAAGAGCCCCACCGACGCCCACTGGAAGGACGTGGCACAGATTCAAAGGGCCTGTAGAGGCTGAAGCCTATCCCCCATGGCCAGAGCCGCTTCCGGCACCAGCTCTCTCCGGGCCGAGTCAGGCAGCATCCCTTTCCTATTCTGTCTCCCCTGTGATTCCCGTGGAAAAGGATGCTGGGAAGACACGCAGGGCCTGAATTCTTACGTTCTCAGGCATAACTGACTTGCATTCCCCCAAATCTACATTTTTGAAGCCTTCAACTCCAATGTGACCATGTGTAGAAGTAGGGCTTTTAAAGAGATGATGAAGGTTAAGTGAGGTCATAAGGGTAGGGCCCTAATCCAATAGGACTGGTGTCCTTACAAGAAGACAACACGCCAGCAGTGCCAGAGGAAAGACCATGTGAGGACATGGTGAGAAGGCAGCTGTCTGCAAGCCAAGGAGAGAGGCCTCAGGAGAAACCTAACCTGCCAACACCTCGATCTCAGACTTCTTGTCTCCAGAACTGCGAGAAAAAAAGTGTCTGTAGTTGAAGCCACCCCGTCTGCGATTTTTTTTATGTTTTAGTGGCCCTAGAACATTAATAGAGGTGCTCCATGGTCTGTAATCAGCCTCCTGTCTCCCTTCCAGAGTTGTTCTTGGGGAAAATAAAATATGTGTTCAATAAGGAGAAAGTATCAAGATTAAAAGGATGCACTTTGGGGCCAAACAGACCGAGGTTTAAATCGGTACCTCTAGGTCCTGATCAGAATTTCTGGACCTCTCCTGGCCTCAGGTTTACTATCTGTAACGTCAGAACAACCACATACAACTTTGAACCCCACTATGACGTCTGCAGCCTAGTTCCTCTCCATAGTGACCAACACTGCAGTCCCAACTTGCTTGGTGTCTTTCGCCAACTGGACATGAGAGCAGTAAGAAATATACTTGCCTGTGAGAAGCCAAAAAGGCTACAGAGAAGAAAGCTGAGTGATAGGGAGATATAATTTCTAAAAACCCACAAAAGAAGGAAAACCACTAAAGGACCTGTTCCCTTTGTATCTAGAGAAGATGGCTATGCACACTATGAAAATATTCCACTCTCTGTATTTGGGGCATTTTGTTGTTCTAATCCACTATGAGAATATTAGCGATGACCTTTCATTGCAGATACCACAACCATGTGATTCTTTTGACGATGTAAACAAAATACAGAATCAGTGTTCTTTTGTATGTAGTATTGGAAATCAGTGTGAATTCTGGCCTCTGCTCTTCCCCCCATGGCTCTTTTTGTGGCTTTGCACAGCGTCACCTCAGGGCATTCTGTGCATCTCGGAAATGTTCGCGCCCCCCAGCTTGAGTCTTCCATCAGCTGTGCCACTATCCTGTGGACTGGGTTTGCACTGGGATCTACCCAGGGAAGGGATCTTAGTTTCTTTTTGTCTAGTTGCTACCTTTCTAGCCATCTCTACTGTACTGCTTTTTCTTTCTCGCCGTACTACTGTTCCCGCCAACTCCCCTTTGCTAGCGTCTTTTTGTTCCCAGCAGTCACCTGACTTCATCTGTTCATTTACTCAACACTGTTTCTTCTATACTCACTCCACGAGGGGCCCTGGAGATGGAAAAATAAGCAAGGCAGATATGGCTGCCTCCTTAGGCCCCGTACGGTGTAGCAGGGAAAATGGAAAAGGAAACAGCAGCCTTATTCAAGACAATGCAAACCAAACGAGGCGGGCGCAAAGGCATGTGGTGCGCACACGGGGGCACCCCCAACTCCCGCCTGGGCCGTCAGCGAAGTCTTCTCAGGGGAAGCCTCCGTGCCGGACCACCTGCACGGCGGCACATGCAGGTCTGAAAGCCATGCCTTGTGTCTTAATTATCAATACATGGACAAAGTTCATTCCATGCTACGTTTTCATTTCTTCTGAAGTAATTTCTGGTTTACAGTTTTTAGTTAAAATAATGCCTTCAGATAGTGTCAGGGCATGATTAATCTGTTCTTTTAGTTTCTCTCACATACTCTGCTTTTAACAGGCAATAACGATTGTCGTTCTTTTTACTAAGGGCTAAGAACATTCTAGGTGTTTTACACATACTAGCTCTAGGTCCTTTGAAAATCTTGAAAATTGTGGTTATTTGCATTTTACAGGCTCAGAAACTAAGCCTCAGAGATGTTAAATAACACCTGCTGAAGACCGCACCCGCTTCATCATAGCCCGAACGGTTGAGTTGGAATCCAAGTCCACCCTTCACAGGCTGTGTGACCTTGATGGAGCTATTTAATATTCTGATGCCTCAATTTCTTCATTTGTAAAATGGGGGTAATGACAATATCTAGTTTATAGCATAAGCATTACAGCATTCTCTCCAACCATAATGAGTAAAATAGAAAAGCAACTGCTCTGTCCTTCGAAGGTTCTCAGAAAACTGAAAATCCTGAGAGTGCAGTTGGATGAATGCTGTAACCCTGTCCCCCAGCATGTGCATGTGTGTCCCCTTGAAATCACAAGGCCCAAGAGAGAGGGGAGGGGCAATGTCCCACTCAGTCCCTGCTACAGCCTCGTACCTGGTGTTAGTGGGAAGGAGTGAATACACGAATAATTCACCCTGCCTCTGACTGTAACTGGTGGTGGCCTTTTGTGGAGAATTTAGTATCATTAGGACTCAGTTGTTTTTTTTTAATCAACACTTGGTCAACGATGTCTCACCTCATAATCAAATACAGTGTATAAAATACTATGAAATATATAACCCCATACTGAACATACAAATGTTATATTATACAAATGCTATTTTATTTAACACATATAAATACGTATATATTTATTTATAAATATAAATATATTTATAAATAAATATATATAGCAGGCACGCCTCCCCATTTTTTTTCTCAGCTTTGGCTTCCCCAGAAATGTAATATAACCACAATAGTCATGGAACTTTTTTGGCTTAGCAGGAGACACAGATAATTAACACATAATTTTAAAACCGTGTTCTCAGATAACGATCCATTATTGCTATCCAAAATACACACACACACACGCTCTAGTTTTCAATTATATATTATATATACATATTCTCATATAAACTGTAATTATTTACTGGTATGTACAGAAGTCTTACCTGTGACTGTGTGGTTCTCTCCACTGCCTGAATAGACGAGCATCCCATCCATATACAAAGAGTACTGCGTTATAACACCATTCGGTTTTTTGGGTGGATTCCAGGAGAGAAATAAAGAATTGGGAAGGGACTTGGCTACTGGTGGCTGAACCTCTTGTGGGGCTGTGGGGGAAAAAGAAAGATTTATAGAGTCTAATTTTGGTTTACTTTTCTAATTCAAACTTTTCAGACTCAAACCAATAAATCATGGAGTAAACCTGAAATCCCAGGCACGGAAACGTTCCTGGTTCGCGGGCAGCTTGTCAGTAATTGCTTCAGGAATGGCACTAAATAACTGTTCTGAATTTATGAGAATTTGCATCAATGATGGATGGGAAGGACCGACACAGTTCACTTGACTGACGCGTTCCCTCATCAAAAGTGTTATTAACCCATAATCTCTACTTGGGGGCTATGGCAGCTGAAGGGAATTAAACAGAGAGTGCCTACCCTCCGGGAGCTTTTCATCTAAGATGGGCCGTGCTGGTGTGAGTGTGTAAGAGATATTTTAAAAAGTATGCATAACCATAGCAGTAGCCACAAAGAGGCAAATAATTAAAAATATACAAAAACTATGCTGTGTACAAGTCTTTTTTGTTTGTTTGTTTTTTAAAGAGCCTATTCCTTTTTTGGCTTGGTCCATGAATTGGAGTCATAGGAACAGTTTTTAAAAGGTGATCCTAAATACACCTACCATTTGGTAAATTGACAGTAAGTTTAAAGAAAATCTAGAATTTGGGAATTCCTTACATACTGGAAAGGACATGATGAAACAGACGAGTAGAAACCTTTCTGGCGTATGGCTGTGACATAGATTTGAAGGGTGCCAGGCAAAACCTGGACAGAGGCTGGAGTGGACAGAGAGGAAATCATGCGAGAGAAGACAGTCTGCCCCATCCTGAAGCCGGGCGCGGTGCTTGCAAAGGGTGCTGATCATGCGCCCCAGGAGAAGCAATGCCACGCTAAGAAAAACAGCTCTTCCCAGCAGACTGGACAGAGAGAACACTGCGCACACGCTGAGGATGGCCACCAAGGGTGTAGTTCAGGGGAGGTGGTCTGGTGAGGTTGGGCGCAAAGCACAAAGAATAAAGGGAGACAGGAAGGATATCACAAACTCCTTTATTCTGCCACGGTGTCACCAATATGGGCATCGTCCTTCTCTTGCACATCGTCTATGCAAGCGGCCCCTGCTAAGTGACCAAAAAGAAGGGCTGAGAAGAAGAGGGAGAAAGGGGATGGGTGGCTACTGAGAAAAGGAGAGACACTCTTTTCCCGTCAAGATGAAGTGTGCAGGCCCCTAAGTAACTCTACAACCAGAGAGTAAAAGAGACACGCACCCCCTCTCACCTGGGAGAGATCGGAAGTGACAAGGCTTCCAACGTCTTGAGAGCTGTTGCTCTTCGGAGTGATGCGTTCTGATGCTTGGGCAAAGCTTTCACTTTGGAGTGCTAAAACATGTTCCCTTTCTCACTGGCTTCTTAGCATATGCATTCTGAAGCGTTACACACTAACAGTGCGTAAGTTCCACGCACGACAAAAGTGAGATGGAAGTCGGCAGGAACCGAGCGGTGGTTAACATGGCCTCGGCTGGCAGCCGGAGGCTCCATCATACTGAAGCAATTGTTGTCCGTGCTGGTGTTTAGCAGTTAAAGGAGACCATGGAAATCAACCGTTTGGTTCTCAATTTCATACGGAGCCATACAATCAATTCTTTTTAGTCAGACTGTCTCTAGATTTACTTCTGAGCCATAGTAAAATGAGGAAGCTTTCATTAATCTTTCAGATGCTTCATATTAATGACAAGGCTCTTGCATGAACAATGTAACAGCAATTAAAAAGCCCATCAATCTGCATTACAGCTATTAAAGATGCATGTCATTAAAGGGTATGGAGTTTGATTCATTTTCGCACACCCCCCAAAAATGGAGCAATTATGGCCTGGCGATGCACTTTGTCATCAAATTAGGTTGGGGTTTTCCAGCAAATGGCCTTGCAGCATTTAGCTCTTCTCCTATTTTATTATTCATGACTGAAATGTGGAAGTCAAGACCTTTGAAATTACTTTACCTTCTTGTGGAGTAGAGATGTTCAACGCCTGCGAGCTCTCCACACAGCCAGCCAGGGTGCAAGCAGTCAGGGTTACCGCGTAGGCTGTGAAGGGGCGCAGGCCTGTCAACACGCCTGGAAGCGGAGGGGAGAGAGGAGGTTTGCATGTTCCCTGTAAGCTGCTATAAAGACTATCATGGGGGGGCTATGGGTGTGTGTGTGTGAGAGAGAGAGAGAGAGAAACAAAAACATATGCCTCTTTAATTCATGTTCCTGCCTGCGTGCTCACTGCAGAAGGGAGTAACTAGTAAAACAAATGTGAGACCAACTTATTGTTAAGACAGCCCCAAACCGCATTCGCCAAATGTGTTTCTCAAAACATGAGCGCCCTGGGATGCTTCCCCGGTAACATGCTGGCTGGGGGAGCGCGTCCAGAGTTCAGGAAGCAGAGCCCAGCATGTCTGATCTTGAAGGTGCATGCTGTCCCATTCGAGGGCCCTGGGCCTCCCACAGAAACAAACCTCTCTCACTGTCTTTAACCCAGCATCTTTCAATCTTATGTAACGAGAGTCCTTTGTATGCAGCGTCTATTAACACACTTTAGGAAATACGCTCCCAAGACTGGCTTCATTATTTTAACGGTAGGACACACATATGCAAACTGTTTATGTTGTAGCTAACAAAAATGCAAATCAACATAGTTGAACAATTAGCAAATTAGATAATTATGCTTTTGTACTTCTACTCTCAAAAATTATTAGTTAATTTAATTAAGACACCTGCCCTCAACAGAAGTATTGCACATGAAAAGTGCTGAATTAACCTGGCTTGGCGGTAGATACATACGATTTGTTCAGCAATTACAAGTACCCACAGAAATGAAAACTCATTTTGTTTATTGGTCTTCGTAATCAAGGCAGAAACTATTTAGTTAATGCTGGGCATTAAAGAAGTATCAAAAATATAATTCGTCCACCAGTGTTTTTCACTGCAGAAGTTTCCAGAGCTGTCTTCAATTCTAACCACAAAGACTGTCATCATTCTTACATAAAAATAACCCCACTCATGGTATCCTTTTATGGAGTGAGCCTTCAATAGCCTGGAGAATGCCGTTGTTTTAACGTGCCAATACAGGTGACAGCTTGAATCATCCATACATACATTTTAACATGCGCGTTGCCCTAGTCTCCCTCCCCAAGAGGTAATTCTAAAAATTAAAAGAGCAAAGACCACAGCCACTGTTTGCGTTGGCACCCCTGGCTCTCTGCCCTCTGCCCCTGGTGCTGCCATGTCTTCCTTCCGGCGGCTCCCAAGGCCACTCTGGGTACCGAACCCTCTCTGCTGCCCTTGGCAGCACAGTTTTAGCTGACGACCAAGGAAGACAGCAAGCCAGCAAGCTAGTCCGCAAGCACGTGTGTCCCTCAGGCCAAGTTCAGTGGTCTCTGGTTTCACGAGCCCCCGCCACGCTGTAACCTCCTGCTTCCCCTCGTTCCTGCTCCTGCGATCGCCATTTCCCTTTGAATCTCCAAGACTATGGCGCCCATTCTGAGCCCAGCTCCTTTTAGGTTTCCTCCCACTAAACATCTTAAATGAAAGCTTACACGATCTCATTTGCATCCTCACCGTAGGCTGGTGAAGATGTCAAGAAGAACAAAGATGCTCGGGCGAGACTGGCTGGGCTCATGTGCCAATTCTGGTACTGATTTGTCCCATGGGACCCAGCAAGCAGTCCAGACCCCTGTGACTTAGTTTCCTCACCTGTAAATAGACGGTAATAGTACCTATCTTGAAGGAGAGGCACCACAAGCCTCATCCGTGAGATGGGGATAAAATCCTATCTACCTGAAAGTGTTACCATCAAGATGAGTGAGTTTAGGGATATAATGTGCCCAACACAGAAAGTTCTGGCATTGATTCACGTCAGTCCAAGCTGTGTATGTATCGCGACACAGTTCCGCCTGTACTGTGCTCCTAAATGCTGTAAACGCCGGCTCCAGGAACTCTTCCTCCGCCCTCATCTTCCTGCACTCACCAGGCTTTGCCACCCTCCCCGTCCGAGTTCCTGAGCTGCCCTTCTAAACTGTTGAGATCTTTCTTTCCTTGACCTGACAGATCCATCTTCCTCTCAGAGCTCTTGAAATAGCTTCTGTTCTGCAAGTTGGGGTCTTCCAGCCTCTTTAAACACTTGCTTTTATTAGCTTACCAAGGCTCAACTCTCAATGATCTCATTATAGCAACAGGCTTTCCCTGTCTCCCCAGAGCTCTGGTTCTGTGTTTCGCCCTGAGGGCCACGCGCTCTCCCCGGACGTCCCACTGGTATTTCACTCTCAACATTCAATCCAGACCCGACACCCAAAACTCTTTCGTAAGCCTCGTCTTTCCATTTCTTAACGCCTCCATCATGACCCAAAAATCCAGGCTCAAAACTAAGCTAAGATAGATTCTAGGCATTTTACCCTCGGAAACCTTTGACATTTGTCAGATCTTTCCTATTGTCCAGTAGAAATCTACAAGGGTTTACATAAAACAACATGCATGTCTGAATTGTTTAATGCCATCCTAACAGGAAGTAAATCAGCCCACAGAGAATGAAAGCACCCTACAGAGAGAAAAAAAAGAAGTGTTGGCGTATGAGATTGGTTTCTTTTGTTCATCACTTCATCTATGTGGCATTTGTGAAAAGCATCACCTCTCATACATGGGCATGACTCAGCTGAAGCCCAGGACGACTGTCCGAAAACACACAGTGGTGTATACAGATCAGTGCTCTGAAACGCTTTTAGTATGGAGACACATAATATTATCATTGAGAAACATTATAAAAGCAGTCCCATCATTTTGAAATTTTGAAAACTGGCTTTAAAAAAATGCCTTATGCTGAGACTCTTCTCATTTTTTTCCAAATCACAGCTGCCAAGAATGGTGTCAGTGCAAACTTTAAGAAGGACCATGCCAATCCAGACGCTGTGTTCCCATTCACAAACGGTCTTCAGCATCTCCTTCAACCTTCCTTGACTTCACGGAGGAGTCACTGCATGTGTATGTGTATCATGAATTCCTTTGCTAACTTATTCCTCCTGAAAGGACCTTTGAAAACAGGCTATACCCCTCTCATCAAACTGGCTTTCTTTAGCTGTGCACCTTGGTGGAGGAGTTCACCAAATTGTATTTTGTAGACAAATCCTGAAGTTCTTAAAGAAATTTCCTGAGAGGACCTATCGATAGATATCTTTCAGACCATTTATCAAAGTACTCACATTCCTTACTTGTTTCAAGGCAGGTGAAACAACAATACATGCTGAGAAATGAAAGCTGCAAAATGGGGGGCGGGGAGGAGGAAGCTGATGTTTTGGTTCTTGCCAACTTTGAGTCCCAGGTGGAAAGTTTTGGGTAGTTAGTAAAACACTCTTTCAAAAATGCGTAGTGCTTTCTGAGGCTGAGACAGCACTTTTTTCTTATTTCCAGTGGAGATCTGGTTTATAATGTTGTGTGTCAGAGCCAAGATTCATCGACTCATCAGAATGATCGTCCCTAAACACATATTAGTTTTATCTGTTTTTGTAAGAGGAGCAGTATAATGACCGAGCGTTTTCTCTCTTGTCAGGATGCAAGGAACAACTGCGGCAGGGGAAGAAATTAGTCAACTAAACAACCAACCTACAATGAATCAGAAAAATGAGAAAGTCACCCCACTGTTTGGGATGCGCGGATTGTCCCTTTTGTTTCCTAGCATGGGATATTTAGCAGGGTGGGTTAAAGTTGATGCTTATAAAAGTTCTGCAACTGCCAAAGGAAGAGAGCATGAATATCCTTTCCAAGAGTAAGTAAGATAGCCCTTCTTGGACATATGCCTACATATCGCTGAGTGATCGACCCACTGGCCTTGTTTTAAGAGGCAGAATCACACTTACATTATATACTCTCCAGGAAAAATAAAGTAGTACTAGTATGAAAATACATCATCATCAAAAAGTATTTATCAACTTTTCTTCTGTGTACTTCTGGGAAGGGTGACTTGGAATATAAGTGATCTCTAGAAGGTTTCTAATCTAAAAACATATTAGAACTAGGAGGACTGAAGGGATAATGACAACACATAGATTAGTACATAAAGCCAAACACCTGCATATATTTGAAAAACAAGGCATTTATAAGATCCAACTCCCCAATCCAAGATGATAGGAGATCTGTACTTAAAGACAAAAAGAAAAAGAAGATAACCATTGAAAAGCACATTTTAGTAGATATTAAAAAATACTGAAAAGTATATAGTGTGACATAGTAATAAAAGAATCCCAGGCTAAAAAAAATTATGGCATACATTCTGTGTACACAGAAACCCAAGAAGAGAATGTAAGGTGGTCTCCCTTTAGGGCACTTGGGGTGTTTGCAATAAAGGAGAACATTCTAACAGCTTGAAGTTTAAGGCTGGATTGGATATAAATCTCTCTTTTTGGGACACATCACAGAGGAGACTTCTCCCCTTGAACCTGGGACTGTCCCTGCCTCCAGACAGGCCTGATGAACTCTCCAATGCCCTTTCAGTCCCCAGACACTGTGACACGAGAAAATGGCCCACCCTACCAGTCCCTTTTGATAATGGAAGAGGGTGAGTTGAAGAAACATTCAATAAGCACGGGGTAGGCATTATTGATGTCTTAAAAGTGTGAGTATCCCATGAAACACAGCAGCTTCAGTCTCCCGATTAGCATCCTTGGCACTGGCAGGACCAGAACCCTCAGGGCTAAGCGATAATGCATTTTGCATTAATGCTTAACATTGAGAAATCCTGACGTGCCACACCAAGGGAGTTTGAAGGAAAGTTAAGTATATTCCCTTCAACTTTCAGGCCTGTGGGCCCTGGTGAGCACAGAGAGGCCAAGCTGAAATGGGGACAAGGACTCGATTTAAGGGGTGGGAGTGCATCGCAGGAGGAAGTTTAGGAGCCTTATCCTGGAGAACCTTGGAATTTTAAAGCCCTTCACAATGACTTGGGGGGAACTCCTTGAATGCAAAGGATATGTCACTTTACTTCTTTATTTGTCCTATTTTCTAGCAGCTATTACGGTTATTTACCAAAAGTACACGCTTGATGTTTGACCGAAGAATGACAATTTTTCACCCTCTTACCTTTCCTCAGCTGTCTCCCTCACTATAAAAAACCCCTCCCCCTCCCTCCCTTCTCCAGGGAGCTAGCAAAGTACCGGATATTGTTTCTTTGGACCAAGAAGATGAATATTTCTGTGTTTTTTTCCCCGCCTTTGCTCTCACCTCGTTTCAAAGGAGCTGAAGAGAAATATTATTTATTGGAGGCATCCTGACTAACCTAAGAGAACATCGCTGTGGAGCTGGCACCATCTGTGGGGACCCCCGTGCCCATGACAGGGACATGCATGTGGAGAGGCAGCAAGACAGCAGCGGGGCCAGCTCTGATGCTGACATTCTACCGTAGACTCCTGCAACTAAAGGCAGACTCTCTACATGCTCTTCCTGGAAACCCAGCCTGAGACACACAGCAAAGCAGCACCTTTCAAAAAGCCCAAAGTCTTTGGAGCAGAAAAGGGGTCTCTGCTTCTGTGTACACACTTGAGCAGGCTCCACCCCCTCAGCCCACCCCCAGCTGCCAACCTAGGTGCTTGGCCAGCATCCACTGTAATCTGTTCTCCTTCATTATGTTAATCTGTGGGCGGAAAGATTTCTGTCATCTTTGAATCGCTTGTACGGCAACGGTAAACACCTTGGCCTGCCTGTAATTGGACAGGTGTCTGCTTTGATGTCACCCAGCTTTTAATTCAATTAAAAAACTAGCCGCTCTGCTCTCATTACCCACTCATTTTCCGTTGCACTTTGAGTCTGGCGGCGAAATCCCCATGCACAGCAATCGCCTACCCCGGGCCCAGGGTCTAGGGTAGGCTCGCAAAGATCACGCACAGTATTTCAAACGGACTCACCAATCCAAGGGTATTTTCATGTCATCAAAGGCATCTGCCATAATATGGAGACTCTGTGTTCTCCCTCCCTTCCCCCCTCTCTCTCTGTCTCTCTGTCTTCCTTTTACATTTTATACTATCTAAACGGTGTCTTCTACCTACTGGCCAGTAGTAATTAGCAGCAGTCACAGTAAACAGAAAAACTGTTTCCAGCTTCCTCTCCCCAGGGCTTTGCTTCATCTCCAGAGAACTCATCAGAGTACAATGGTCTTATTTATTTGCTGGCATTTCACATTTGGATCAAGACAGCGAGGTGGGCAGGAGCAGGCATTTATTAAGAGGGCCATCTGGTGAAGGGTACCACACAGGAAGAGCTGCCACGGCTACCTGGGGACATAACAGGAGAACCCACTCTTTAAAAGAAAGCCGGCCAGGGGAGGAGAGGCAAAAGAGAAGGAGCCCTTTGTGGCTCCGGCTTCTGCGGCAGCACTGATAAATTCTAATGTGTAAGTCTACATCTCAGGATATGTTCTGAGTTGCAAACCAATCCAGGATGTGGATTAGAGAGAGTAAATCAATCCAACACGCTCTGCTTTCTGCCCACTTAAAGGAACCTCGGAAAATAAATTAAAGTTCTAACACAGACATTTTGACACAGTGACCCCATGAAACTGAATAATGACATTTGTTAAATATGGATGAAAATTTAACGGTCTAGCAGAGATCTGGAAACACGTCGAGGAGGCTTCTCCCTGGATCTTAGTAGCCCAGGAGGGCGGCATTGGTTTTTCTTGTGTTTCTGGTAATATTTTAGGTGAAAATAAGGATCCCTGATATTTAGAATACAAGACTCAATTTTCATTTTTAGCAAAAGGTGGAACTCTAAATGCACTTACTTCAAACCTAAGGCAATCCTTTGAAAACTCTAAAAACAATTTTTGTTCTACATTTAAATTCCTTCAAATGGACTTTCTGACATTTAAAATTCTAGGAAGGAGTGAAGCAAATCATGTATCTTGGATCAAAGACTAAACAGATTTTGATGCTTACAAATATGAAAAAAAATTTTTTTTCTTACACTCCTTTTTCTTTGTATAATACAGAGTCTAGTCCCAATCTTAAAGAATGGTTTAAACAATGACTTTAATTGAGCTTGAAGCATTTTCCAGTTAAGACTCCCCTAGCAGGCTGACATCTGACCTCGCACTTGTAATCCATGCCTTTGTGGCGGGGACCCCAGAGTCCCTGTCATGGCCATTCTAATTTTCCTACAGGTTTGAAGGACCCACTCATGTTAACTCTTTCTCTGACTCAAAGGGCTGACACTGAAGTCATCAGAACTCTCCAGAAAAAGACTAGACTCAAGTAATCAAGGAGGCAGGTGAGGAGCCAGGAGGAAAAGGAAGAAAATGAGTAGCTCCCTGCTGCTGAGAGACCTGATCCCCTGCATGGAAGGGGAAGCTGATGGGCAGAGCAGGAAACGCGTTGCTGGGGTCCGGCAGCGGAGCCGAGGGCAGACACCGTCTCCTGACTCCACGGTTGCTGGCTCTGCCATCATCGACTGAAGCCCAGTTCTCCAAGAAGAAAAGGGACCAGTTGAAGAAACATTACTAAAAATAACAGCATGCTTTCTTATAGCATGTAGTTCATTTAAAATACCTTAAAATAAGTTAAAAGATGCAAATCTATTACTAAAACCTACTGTGCACAAACAGAAAGTAGCATGTTTATCTCCCATAATGAGCAAGTACACGAGCCTATAATATTCCCTTACAAAACAACTGATTCATAAGAAATGCTGTTTATGTCAGTGTATGGGTGTTGTTGTTGACTGTAACACTGGACTTTTACATGTTAATGTATAATATTTTTGATTAGTTCCAAATGCAATACAAATATTAAAAGGTCCTAAAAGTTGGAAAACAAACTTTGAAGTGATTGTTCCTTTCTTTAAGATCAAATCTGACAGGTAATCATGAAGTATTTATATCAAATACTATAGCAGTATAAACACACCTAGTTGAAGACGACTATACAGCAAAATTTACATACACGTATTACCATCATTTTTGGTACAACATGTTACCAAAAAGAAATCTACATCCTTCACTGCAAATTATTATTTCATATTATAAAACAAATAACTTCTAAAAAGCTCTATCTGAAGATTTCACAATGTAAAAGTAGTTCAGGCACATTATGTATTCAGGAGAGCTAGACAAAGCTATTAACTCATCAACACTGCATTACCTAATGAAATTCTTCTACATTAGCTAAGCAGGAACATTACATCATTTCTATTTTTATTATTTATGTCATAGGCTATATTTTTGTCCTGTGAATTTTTCAGACCAATTTCTTTCAAGATTTACATTTAAAGAAAGAGTTTGTCATAAACTACAAATATGTAATATTAATTTATGAAGTACTATAAAAATGGCAGACTTCCTCAAAATTCACTTTTTAATACTATCATCAAAATGAATTTTTGAAATTCACTTCTGATGTTTGCCTACTGTGGTAGAGATCACTAAGTACCCTCTTTTATACAGTAGATTCTCTCCTTCCTCTACAGCAAAAAAAAAAAAAAAAAATTAAAGCTGGGCAAATGGTCACTTTGAGTAAAGACATTTCCCAGAATTTCCTGCAGCTAGGAATAACCATATGTCTAAGTTCTGACCACAGAAAATAACCAGGGGTGGAAGAATAACTCCTGAAATATGTCTTCAAAGCGAATGTGCGTTATCTTGCTTCGGCCATTCCTTCTTTCTGCTGGATGGAATCCAGACTGAATGGCTGAGCTCACGCAGCCATGCTGGCCCATGAGGCAGAAACCCCGGCCCCATGGATGGCACAGCAATGAGATGAAATGGGTGCGCCTCCGGGCCTGTGACCATGGTATCCCACACTGACTAACTGACCGTCTACTACCAGAGGGAGAAAAAGTGACTCTTCCTTAAGTCACTGTTATTTTGGGTTCTCAGTCTCTCAGTAGAAATTAAAAATGAAAAACTCATCTACACGCTTTCCCTGGAATAAAAATTTAATATTTTATATAATATTACACGTTACTGAGAATGCCTGGACTATATTTTGGTGGTGTAAAAGAAGGTTGCTTATTATGTGCATTTTAGCATAATTAAAAAAAAAAACAAAAACAGCAACAACAACAAAAAGACTGCCACGGTGGGATCACTAGCCCGACACAGAGGCACCTTTCAGAAGGACTGTCCCTAACAGCAGGAGCGCTGCTGACGGGGGCCCCCATGTCTTCACCGCCCTAGTCCCCCTCACGGAGCTCAGGCGCCAGGAAGGAGGGAGAGGCGGGACCGACAAACGGGGGAAACCGAGCCCCGCAGGTAAAAAGGGCGCCTCTCCACTGGCCACTCCTCTCGCCCTGCCGTTCCCAGGGCGTGGCCCACGGACCTTCTGCAGGAGAACCAGCTAGGACACTCGTAATAGGCAGAGGTCTAACCCAGGCCCAGACACGCAGGAGCAGGAATCTGCATTCCTAAGCAACTCAGGACTCGCCTCATGACCCATACAGTCGAGAATCACTAATTATTACCACTAGCTGTGGAAGAGAAAGAAAAATGAGACACATATTCAGTATGTAACCCATTTGCTTCTGTAGAAGATGAGCAACTACTGCATATGCAGGTTGAGCTAGTTTTCAAGAAAAAGCTGGGTTAGAAACTAGAATATCTTTCTTTTTCTATATAAATTTAGATTTCTTTGGTTATCTGATAGATTGTTATTGGTTCTTTTGCTAAATTACAGGGAATAATAACTATTATTATTATCCATTATTCTATTTTGAGAAAGGAATAGAACTCCCTAGTCTTTAGCTCAATGTAATGCAATAATAAAATTGAGAGAATACAGTCTCTGTAACAGTGATATCCCTAGCACTACAAACAGTGATGAAAAGTTTACATGTTTAAACACCTTAAGGAAAAAAAGAGGAAAAAAATATCGCATGCGTGCACATTCTTGAGAGAACCTCATAGCCCACTGCCAGGTCCCGCCGTGAGCAGCCCCGGTGCCAGGCACAGGCCAGGGCCGACTCTCTGGGAGCAGCCCCGCATGTTAACAGGGCTGGAGGGAGAAACGGCCGCCGCGAGCAGTTAATCGGCGGCCTTTGCAGGAAGCCTGAAGACACACTGGGGCGGGAACTGCAGGCCCTCCTGCCCTGGCGCTGCGGCTGCGGAAACAGACCTGCAGGAACTCCCTGCGCCCGAACCCTGGCCCGGCGGGGCGTCGAGCCGGACACTGCGGCCCCCGGGGGCCTGTGAGCTCATGAGAGGGGCTGTTAACGCTTGGACTCTCCCTGCTTCTGGGGCTTCCCTCACTGAGTCCTCTGATAGGCAAATTCATCAGTGGGAAATATTCCATCTCACTATTCCAGCCACCCAGTTACCGTAGTTAATATTCATTTTTTCCTTCTGTTTGCCTTCTGCATTTTGTAAGCGCGACCATCACGTATTACTTCTTCCCAGTTATCATTGCACTTATTTTTCGTGTATGGTTTTCCTGTGCTCATTTTCTCTACACATTACAGCATTTTACCCTTTTTCTATGGACAACTAACATGGTTTGTCCTACATTTCCAAGTCTCCATTGGGAGGCCGAGGCTGCCGTAAGAATTTCTGGGTAAACAGGCTTCATCACTGGTCAGCACCCCCTCCTTACCAGCGTTTCCCAACGCTGGCTTTACACTGAAAAAATACCCAAATGACAACACCCAGGCTACCATCCGGTCCAAAAACTGAAACCGTCTGCAGGTGGTCCCAGGAACCAGTGTTTCTGAAAGCTCCTGGGAGCTGGGTGTGCACCACAGTGGAGAACTACTACCTTACAGGCATCCCAGTGTAACAACCAAGGTTTATAAACACCTACAAAGACGGCACAAAGACCAATGGATGCTTGGAGGAGAGCCTCAGGCAAAAGGAGTCTGAACCTGCGTCCAAAGTGTTTGTGAGGTCTTAGCAGCACTCCTTCTTGAAATACCGAAAAAGAGGAAGCTGCACGTTCACCTGTTGACCCCATCGTTACCCCAGGGGAGGTCTTTATTAACCACAAGGTGTCCCGTGAAATAATTTGAAAATGACTGAATTTTGTTGAGCAAACCCAGGTCTGGTGACAAACTTCGGGATGGGACAACTGAACTCTACAGGCGGCGGGCGGGTGGGGGGATGGGGGGGCTGAATTTAGCTCGATGGGGGTGCTGGGATGCATTTAGCTCGAGGAAAGCCATCTGTAACCCAAGCTACAGAGCACTGCCATGCTCTGGGGAGGATTTAATTCAGAAAACCCGTACATTTAAAAATCAGCAGTTTCCTACTATGCATAAGATCTAAAAAACTTGGAATCCATTACACGAGAGAGAAGGTACATGTCAAACAAAAGAGATGAAAACTGAAAATACTGAGAGGGAGGCAGTAATCAAAACAAGCTGGATGAGATGAGGAACAAATGCAAATTATGTAAAAGACATAGAAAAACATTTTAAATTATCTTAAAAGGCTCAAAGGGTAGATTCAACAGTGCAAATTTAAGAAAAATGAAAGGGAAAAAATTGTGAAACAATGATCTAGAATGCAGAGATTAAATAACATAAAGATAATTCATTGGGCATTTATTACGTGCCCATTTCTGAGCAAAATATTTAGGGAATTTATTTTTTACCTATGTCTTTAAATTTGCCTGAGAATATACAGCTAACAAGGGATACAGCTATAGCTTGAACGTAGACTGATTTGACTCTACAAGCTGTGTTCTGGACTACTAAAATAAAAACTGGGAAGAAATAGACAATATGGAAAACTTATTTCTCACTGGAAGTAATGATCCTATAAACAACTTCAACCTTTCTAAGCCAAAAAAAGACCCAAATTTGAAGGAAAGAGTTGCTCTATAACAAGAAAACAAGCAAATGTATTTTCTGATATATTTCTGAACTTAATTGGCAAAGAACCCAATGTGAACCAATAAAGCGAAATTGTGCATCCAATATCATCACTGTTTCATTGAAAAAACAAACCCAAATAAATACCACTCTAATGACCACAATTAAGCATTACAATTTCAACAAAAGTTACCAATGAAATGCTAATGGAACATTACTTAGAACACCAAGGGCAACGCTGCTCATGAACAAGTCCCTGTTACCCTCTCTCAGCACCTGGTCAACTCAACCGCCCGGGACACAGCCGCTACTCGGGGATCTCCACACTCCTCACTCCTCCACCAGATGCCGCCCTCAGGCCCTCTACCTTCCCACCCCTCCCCTCTCACTCCCTGGTATTCCTGTCTCTTTACTGTCTAAGTCTCTGACTTTGGAGAATTATTCAAGCTGGCTTTGGTGCCTCTCAATTCATGGCCCGCCTCCCATACCCTGATTCTGCGCAACAGAAGCCCACCTGAGAATACTAGAATCCTCCAGAATCTTTACGGCTGCCTTCCACATCTGCCCTTGCCTACTTGCTTCACAACTCTGAACCACTGCAGTGGGGAGAGCGCAAACCCATCAGTGACATCCCTGAAAAGTCACAAGAGTTGGGACCAGAGGATTTTATTTTTGATAGGATAAGGAAAGCTCTGTAAAAGCAGGAAGAGACAGAGAGAAAATCAAAAAATAAAAATGAAAAGAATGGTGACGGCAGATGTCTATTATATGCTGAAGATTATTTTAAATGCTTTAGCATGTATCAATTCACTTAAACCCTAATAATAATCCTATCAGTTAGAAGAATACTGTTAGCGTATACGCTTGGTTGTAAGAAAGTGATAGAAATCCCATATGGTAGATTCAAGTTTCTTCTCTGGTGTTTAAGAGGATGAACTATAAATATCCACCGAGTGGGATGAGGAAGGGAGGTTAGGTTAGCTTTTAGATAGTTTGGAAAATATAAAATATTTAATATGAAGAAGGAGCTTATGACAGAAATGGGGTAGGTTTTGTGTCATCACCAAGTGCTCACCTGGAAAACGCAGATTGAGAATTTTCAGTGATAAACTTTTACTTTTAGCCCCTAGCCCACTTGGCTACCATGGGCAGCCTGGACGAAGTCAAACTGTGGACAACATCAGGGTGAATTTTTATCGGGTGGTTAAAATGAAGACGAAGCAAGTAAAGATATGAGTTTAAAAAAAAATGTTTTGATATACTTGAGCTGTAGAGTCTAAACAGCCTAAAAAAGGAAGTAAGGACTAGAGACGGGGGTGGACCAAGAGAAATGCCAGAAAGATAATTAAGGCTACTCTAAAATCCATGGGATTTTACAAAAGTTACAAAATTCATTGATAGAGGGGAAAAAAAAATTTCTATCAGCTTTTTTGATGCATTTTACTTTTTTTGGTCAAAAGCTTCAATTCGACTTTTCCATTTAAAGGTGCTTTATAAACTGCTGTGAAGCTACAAACTGCTGCCTTACTACCTGCGTTCACGAGTTTGAGTCGGGGGCGTGTGTGGTGTGCATGAGTCTAACCCACTCCAACAGGGCCGCACGGTAGGCCGCCTGTGAGAAACCGACCCACTGGTACACCCGTCAAACTCCTGGCGCTCTGATGCTCCTCCACCTGGACATGATTAAGTTTAATCAACAATTTTACAATAAGCGATAGTGTTGCGAGCTTGGGCCGGCCCCAAGGAGTAAACTTCTGTGTGGCGGCATAGGTGAGCTGCTGATGCACGTGCGCGCGGGATCACTAGAGGTGCCAAGAGAGTCTGAAGGGGTACAATCACCTGGGAACTAGCCTTTCTGGGATAGAGAGACTAGCAACCCTGTAATGAAACTGTGCGTAAAAGCCATGATATTATAGAATTCTTCTTTTGCTCTGAGGTGGATACAGGCTCCCATCTCATTAGATGGTTCCTGTTTTTAATCAGGCAAAAATTGATGAATAATTAATAGATCTGTGCGGGGGGGGGACGGACCTTGAAGGCTGCTTTTACTTAACATCAAACAAAAAGAAAATGAGTGAGATTTACTCTGATAAGGCATCGCCGTTACCTGTGCGGGCGTTGGCGTTGACAAGCTCCAACGTGGCAGCGGGCGTGCGGCGTGGGCGGGGGATGCCCCCCTCCTGGTAGGCTCTCAGGAGGTACTTCTCAATGACACCTCTCACCGCAACGGGTTCATCCCAGGTCACGTCCACGCTGTGCCCATTTATGCCGCGGACTCCGGAGGGAGGCGGCATGCTCCGTGGAGCTGCGCAAGGATGAAAGAGAAAATAGGGAAGAGGGCTGTGCTGAGAAGACTACGGCCCCATTCTTCACTTTTAATGGCCGCCGTAAATCAGACTCAACCATTAGCATAAATACAATTTATTAGAGTTGTAACTTTTCAGCATTGATTTAATATGACTGCACATCTTGAGCCATTCGGTTTAAGTGGTATTTCAAAACCATCAAAACTCCATCGACAGAACGTTCTTTCAAGTCTAGTCCAGGTTTTCCCAAAATATTTAATGTAGCCGACATGTTTTAAACATCACTCATAAAGAAGGAGGTGGATGGTGGGCAGAGAACAAGCTCAAACGATGTAATGATGGACCCCTTCGAAGCAAGATAATTAGTGTGTTATTATACACAGTGGTTTGACACTTTTATATCTTCAATGTGTTAGCCAAAAAATATCACAAATGTGATGGCATTGTTCTTGAACACCTGATCTCATTCTCCAAATTCAATCGTTTTCATATTAATTTTACAAAATCAAAATTCTATCAGCTATGATTTACCGATACATCGCAAAACGCTTTCCCAGGTTAGAGAAGATTGTGCCTCGAGGTCCAACACAATCACTTTCCAGGGCGCTTTCTTCAGAGCATCACAAAACACTAACACGCAACGAGGACGTTTAAAGCAACTGCACACCCTCACTTACAAGCTGTGCCCCACTATTTTAAAAATCCATACCTTTAACTAGTTCTTACATAATCCCAAGGGGCTGAGGAGTAGAAACTCCATCGCGGTTGACGGCACGGGGACCCTGAGAAAACGCCCAAGGAAGCCCCTGGCGGGATGATGGGTGGCGGGCCTGCTCTGGCTGCTCGCGGGCGCTGGGGCCCGGGTGCTGGAGGGGTGCTCCGTTTCCCCACATCAGATGCCCCCCAGGTCGGACCTGACTGTTCAGACCAGCGAGATAGGACAGCTTCCCGGGAAACAATGGGAGCACAAAGGATGAGGGGAAGCCCCCAGGAGGACAGCCAGTGTCTCTGCAGGTAGAACACCGTGGGCGCCCGTGGACAGCCTGTGGGCCGAGCGGCCCAGTTGCCAGTACAGGGACAGCGGCAACGATGCTGATTTTATTAGTTCTGAAATGTGGTACGGGGCAGAGTACAGGACTGGCTAACAGATGGTCTTCTCATAGGGGACAGAGCAAAACTGACTCAAAAATAATTAAATAGTGCAATTATTCTCCCACCCCTGGGAGCATGTAGCTGCTCAGTGTTGTGGTCAGATTGTAAATATGAATTTATGGCTTAAGCCTTTGTGGTCAGATCATTGTTATAAATGCAGAGCCCTATTTGCAGCCTTTCTCAGCGGTCTTCAAAATGGAGGCTACTAAGCTATGTAAGCAATGCACTTTCTACATACCTGTTTACTGAATTAAACTGAATGCAGGCTTTATAGTGTATCAGTTAACAAAGCAGAGGCGTGTGAAATAGGCCAGAGGACAAGCCGGCAACAAATGCACGGTTTATATCAGAGCTCGCTCCAAGTGCTGAAGTTGAATAATAACATTTGAAGAGAACATTCAATTCATTGTCTTGCCTACAAACGTGATAATTTAAGTCATCCTGGAAAAGTGTCAAGCTGTCCTGTTCTGGAAAATCGGAGAGGCAGAGATCTTTGAAAATTATTGTTAGTAGCTCATCTTGGAATTTAATTATATTTTACATTAACAAGATTCTGCAAAAGATGCCTGGGTTAGAAACCCATTGTTGATAAAACGTAAGAGAGAATATCTTAGTGAAGAACATATCTTTAGATGAATTGTAACTTGCTAAGGACACAGGATAAGAGATTTAAGTGGCAATCATGGAAATGTATTTGCCTTTCTGACAGATATTTGACCCAAAAGGTTAGAAGGGTACGGATTCCCCAAACTTTTTGTGATGAATGCCTTCCTGTGATGACATTCTGTAAAAAGACGTTTTGGTCACTGTCAGAAGCTCAATGCATTTACAAATCAGTTGCCTGAGACGAGTATTCTATCTAGCTCCTAGTTGTCTCCCTGCTAACTCAAAAAAATTAGACCAATCAGCAACTTCTATCCTGGGAGATGTCATTCTAAGATCCTAAAGTCAACACCATGGCAGACATCTGTCATGATGGGGTACAAGACACGTGCCTCCAACCAGGGCACAGGTTTCATGCTCCTTCTGCAGCATAGAGGCAAGGGGCCGCCACCCCCACTTAACGGTGATCCCGACTGTAGCTTCCTGGAGTCTCTGCTGTCCATGAAGGCCTCCTGACCTTGGCTCTATTCCTGTAGATACAGGCCCATTAAATCCCTAAAACCATGTGCAACTTCTTTCTGCATCCTCAGCGGTAAGAATCAAGCCTGGGCCAATACTTATTAAATGCTTGAAAAATCAAAAGCACTGATTTGAGCCATCGGCAGATGCATCTGCCAGCCAAGGCATCTCTGTCACAAGCCTGCAAACATACCCCTTGCTTCAGAGTGAGGGCCTTGCCCTTTCTTCACCTGCACAGACATGGACGCACAAACGCATGCATGTATGGGCACAGATATGTTTGAAGATAAAGGATACTTACCTGCTCCTGTGGTTCGTCCCCGACTCCAATCACTACGGACAGAACCGCCTTCGTGTGAGGCTATCACTCGATACAGGTATTCTTCGGTGGAAAGGAGGTGGAGAAGGAGTAAAATGTCAGTCACACAGACGAGCCGTGGGCCTGGGTGGGGGCGGGAGGGTGGGGGAGGGCCCACGGTGCAGGCGTGCAGCGGCCCACACCGAGTGCCTCTGTGTTACCTGTGAAAGGCTGGAGGCCATGCTCACGAACGCGCTGCCCTCCTCCCTGGTACACGAGGATGGAGTCGTTTCCCCTGCAGTTAACGGCACTGTCACTTGACAGGCACCCGTCCAGATTGACTCTGACAGCACCGCTGGACACAGACGCCAAGTGAACGGCAGCACCCCGTGCAAACGCCACCTCCTTCACGCAGCCCCCGAAACCTGGCAATGGTGAGAGACCGCATCACGCGGCGGGCCGGGGCCACTCGTGACCGTCGCTCCTGTCCTCTGCGGCGCGTTTTCATGGGGAGGGGGTGCTTTTGATAGCAATTTTTAAACTTTCAAGTCTCCTTTGGGAAATCCTTGATGCCTCCTCTTGCTTTTTATCAGGCTAAGTTGTCACAAGGAAATAATTGTGTTATTTTGAAAAAAAAATAAGCTGATGAGTATAATTCAACTGACTTCTATTCATCTGAAAGTGTTTCTTACACACATTTTCTCACTGCGTATATGCCACAGGGACAACAGTTAGGCAATTCCACATTATGGCAGGGGGTATTCGCATACCCACAATTCTAACAAACGGAATTCCCTACAGAAGTCCAGGTTTATGGGTCAAAAAATAAATATTTGAAGTAGAAAAATTATTCAACAAGATCACTGGGGAAACAGGCCCTTAGAGGATATTACGCAGGATAACAGGTGGGCGAGTAGAGCTTCAAAATACCCTAGAATCCTGCAACACTGCCATGAACTCCGCAGTCATCACTTCAGGGGCACAGAACTAAGTGCCAGTCGCAGCCACAGACAGAGGGGCTGCGGCTGTGCGTGGCCACTGTCATGGAGCTCCAGAACCGGGAGTCCATGAAGCGGTGCTGCAGTGGGGTTTATGTTAGCACGGCCAGGACTGAGCGCGGCAAGGGCAACACCTGAGGTGTTGTTAGATGTGCCGTCGGCACGGCTGACTCTAGCATGACCGTGGTGCAGCTCAGGCCTGTGAGCTTGAACACAGAACACAGAGGAAACGGATGGGGAAGGCCATGGGGCAGCCGGCCAGCCGGCCAGCCAGCCAGCCAGCCAGCCAGGGACGCACAGCGGCTCTGATCCCACGCTAGTCTGTGTCAACAGAGATCGGCCTCACGAGGTCTGGCAGTCAGTCCTCTGCTCAGAAAACTGCGCAAAGTGGTAGAAGAGGAAATGGGCAGATTGCGTTTGGGACTGTTGTAGTCTGCGTGCGCGCGCGCACTCACGCACACTCTGGACAAAGCTCTGTCAAGTTCAAAAGGCCCTGAGCATGTGATTAGGTCTTTCCAGGATTAAGGCGCCTCAACAGAAAGTAGAAATAAAACATCAAGCAAATGCTGAACAGTAAAATAATGTAATAGTAACAGCGACCATACTGTTCTCTTCAGCATTTATATGTCTTCTTATGTCTCCAAACACATTCAGTAGCAGCCTCTTTCCTTTTAAAAGCCTTTGCTATTATCTGCCTTCTTTTAGGCCCGACCAATCAATACCACTAGTCTATCCTGAACACACAGTAGACACTCAATAAGTTGGGTGAATTGAACTAAAAGGAATGAAGCTCAACAAAGCATCTGCTTGAATATTCAAAAGCTAAGAATTCTAATTTCTTCACCAGTAACCTTCCGACGGCATGGAGCTGAATCGCCTAACTTCTCTGTACCCTGTCTACCAACAAAACACCGACGGTGGACAGGCAGCTTTGGCAAACACCGAGGTGCTGCTGTGAGAAGCGTCTCGCTCCTGTGTAAGGGGCATGGAGCTGCAGTTTGCAGACAGAAAGAATCCCGGAGGCAGATGGCGGGGAGGGCTGCACAGTGACATGTGTGCACTTGATCCCACAGAACCGCACACCTAAAAATGGTTCATATGGTAAGACTTTGTTGATTTCTGCATGATTTTTAAAATTTTAAGGAAAAAAGTCTTAAAAACTATTCTACAGGATGCAATTTTCAGTTTAGGGAAGGCCCCAGACAGCATCTTCCCTCACTGTGGAGACAGAGAAAATGGCCTGGAGTCACAGCGGGAAGTCTGTGAGGTCTCACTGGGAAGCCGCGCTCCGTCCGCGGACCCCAGAGGTAAAGGCACAGGAGCGTGAGCGTGGGGCTCGCTGGGCTCCCCTCAGGGCAGTCAGAGCCGAGAAGAGCCTGTACCCTGAGAAACAGCCCCACCGGGAATACCCCCTGGCTTCCTTCCAAATTTGAATGGGGTGTGAGGATAAGAGGAGCGAGGGCCTGCTTGTGGGAGGAGAGTAGATTCCTCCTTTTCTTGCTTCCCTGCCTTTGTGAGAATCAAATACAAACAGATGAACAAACCAACCTTCCCACTCCTATCCCCGCCCCTAGGCCTCCAAATAATTAAAAGGTGGCCCAGAACTCCGGCTTGACAATTCAGCCGGTGGCCCTTCTGAGGGAAGCAGTCCAACCCCGGGCTCTTGGCCTGGAGGAAGGCTGGCATCGGCCCCACGCCTGCGCCCTCCACAGAACGGAACCTGAGGCCACCCTGCGCCGTGCCGTCACCTCACTTCCAACCTGGGGTCGGCACCAGTCCCACGTGATGGTTCTAGGCAGCACGCCCTAAGCTACAGGACCTGAGCTGGTACATCTTCAGCAAATATGGTGCCCAGCATTCCAAAAACACAGAGAAATATTAATTTGCATTTGATTCAAAGGAACATAACATCAATGGAGAAGGGGGGAAGAAAAAAAAGAGGCCTAATATGACCACAAAATAGAGCCTCTGAAAAGAGGTGCTAATTGAAAAGCGTAAGAAGAGTTTTAAGAATGTTGATAATGGACTAAAAATACAGTACATGAACAGGATTAATTTGAATCGCAATTTAAATACTTCACGTACACAGCACCTCTACATGGTGGGTATTTTCCCGATCTCTGTATAGAACATGTAGTTACTTATAAAGATCAGTATCACACAAAGCATCTGAGCTCGAATCACAGGGAGCAGTGTCATAACATAAGCATTTTTAGTAACATTTCCAGGGAATTCCAATGTATCTTGGATAATAATAATAGCAGCAGCTAATTGTATGGAGTTCTTACTGTGTCCCAGCTACCACACTTCATATTTTATCAGTGGTTGGAGAACCAATGATGTGGCTGACAGTGCAATGATAAAAATTGAGTATTACCCATCAATAAAATGCCTTTCAGTATTACAGATTTAGTCATAGTGTAGATTAAATTCTTCCCCTGGGGCCCATGCTGATGTTTTAAACTTCTAGCCTTATATTATTACCCTTCCAGTTTAGGCCACGCCTCTAGGGCCACTGTGGCGATGGCTGTTGGGAAGCATAGCTCTTGATAGGCAGGCATTTTCCCCCTAGAGGTAAATAAGGTCAAGGAATCTTGCTCATATAAAGGGTTTTCAAGCTCTTTCTAACCTCTGAAACCTGAAAATCAGGAGAAGCCTTTATATGAATGTAATATTTCCAGCTTCTGTTACACGTTAAGTGCCTTGAAAATGTCATTACTGTCTTCCACCTCAGATATTCATTAACTCCTCACTCGTACCCTTCTACAAGTCTTCTTAGAGCATGCCATATATTTTCCATTCAGAGGCATTTAAATCTTTATGTACTCACCAAATAGGCAAAAACTGCTTCATGGACATTTTACCCATTCACAGAGCACAGACTGTGGAACACGCAGAGAGCATTTTCTGCGTGGGAGCACGCTGCTCCCCAAGCTGCTCCCCCACTTTACAGAGCAGGACCGTTGGCCCCGGTCCATACAGAGAACGTTTCTTGTAAGAAAGTGGACTCTGACACCAGGAAGCCTGACCGGTGGGCTTGCTGTGTATCTGCTACCTGCCCTGTGACCCTGGGCAAATGACTTTCCTCTCTGCTCTTCGGGTTCCTCACCTGGGAAATGGGGCTACAGACACCACCACCTCACTCGCAGGCTTGTTAGGAAGAGCTCCCTCCCTCTAAGGTACAGCTCTCTGAACCATGCCTGGCACACAGAACGCACTCAGTCATGGTTAGCTTTTTAAAATTAGTAGTTTCTGTAATTGTGTTCACTCACTATATGAGTTAAATACTATCAGTTACGTGAGTTATTTTTTCCTCTGATTATGTTAAAACCCATGACATGGGTTAAAAGTTGCTTTAGTTATGATGCACACACTCATGAACATTTGTTTCCCTCATGGTTATTAAGAATCAATGAGAGATTTTTCACAAGTATGTTTGAAATTCAGCTAAACCGCCTCTTGTGCGCTCTGTTGCATGGGAGCACCATTGAAATGCATGGAGACAATTAGCATTTAAGTCAGAAAAAAACCCTAGTTATTTTCTAGGTAGCTGAATGGCATTTTTTTCTAGTTGTGCACACCAACCTAACTTATTTTTTTAGTCTGTAAATACAGTGATCAGTATTCAAAAGAACCAGAACCACATGTGTTTTCAAGGAAAACATGTGAGCCATACCAATGTACCGTGTATTAGTTACAATAAAATTTTATGAAGACATAATAGAATAAATATATTGATTATAAATACACAATTTGACATATTAGAATAAATGAACTGATTAATAAATAGGCAATGCATTTGTAAATATACTGATTATGTATGAGGGCACACTCTTACGGGCAACATATAAAACTATTTCAAGAAGTGGTCATTTTTTCTTTAAGAGCTTAACATTTTGCAATAAAGGGGTGGGTGGATGTTGTTTGCAGCCTGACTCTTTTCCCTTGACACAAAGGACCCCCAAAACCTGGCTGAGACCAGGGCTGTCATGCTTTGGGGATTCCTCCAGGTGGTGCTTACCTGGTTCCAAACTCAGGTGTTTGTAAGAGTCCTGCAGCCACGATGGGGCTCCTCCCACGTAGATGGGGGAATTCACGGTCAGCGGCTGGGCTCTGGACTCAGACACACGCTCCATCAGCTCATTCACACTTGCTGAGACCACGGGACCTTCCTTCTGAACGATCACCTTATTCCACTTTCCACGGCAGTAGGACAGCCCCAGCCACAGGTCCACGCGGGTGAAAGTAAGACTGGTGTTTAACCGGAGGCTCAGAAGTCCACTCTTCAGTTCCACCTGCATCGCATAGTGAGAAAGAACACAGATGGAAGAAGACTTCAGAGTGGCAGTTTGGGGGCAAGCAGAAGGCCAATTGCTTGAAGAAAAGCAAGAAATGTCCCTGAAAGCATTCTATAAAAATATTCCACTTTGTCCTAAGCCAAACTGGAGCCACACACAATGAGGTACTTTGCAGGCTTATGACTGACATGAGGAATTTTGTATTGGGTCAAATAAATTTATACCCAGTAATGATTATATGATATGATACAATACGATGTCGGCAGGACCTTTTTTGGGGGGTAAAAACATAGATAGAGATTAAACACTAGCATAAGTGACTGAAGAGAAGAATAGTTTGTACTGCTATTTTTGAGATCTTAGAAAATGAGCAAATAGTATTTCATATATCAATTTAATTTGGGGGAAAAATATGGCAAAACAGTAAGAAATGAAATGCCAGCCTTGATTAAGCTTATTTTAACTGGTTGGTGAACTCAATTTCAAAATTTTAAGATGTATTTTGATTCACTATTTCAGTTTTAATTCTAGATCTCTAACTAACATAAATGCTTCTCCGTGTTTCCTTTTAGATTAAGGTGTCGTTTTCCAGTACAAGCGTATCTTGCCCAAATTTTCACGACAAAAGAAATGCCTCCAATATGTTTTCCTTCACAACCGTTCGTGATTATTTTACCTACTATGTTTTTATTTGGTTAGAAATCAAATCAGCAACCGCAGGATACTTAAAAATTTGAGGTCAATCCTATCTAATGAAACAAACAAGGCCAGATAAAGATGATTATTTTTGCCAAGTAAATATATCTTTGTGAAGCACATCAGGTAAGCAGTTATTCATTTATCTACTCATTCATCCAATAAATATTGAAACTCTTGCCATGTTCCACGGACTTGCTGCTCTGAAGTAAACGCTCTTCTCCACAGTCACACTCATAGCAAAGGCAAGCATGTGAAGTGGCACTAGGGCAGGATGCAACGCGAGAGCTTCCAGGGAGGTGGGCAAGGTCTGACGCACACGTATGTAAGAACCGCGGAGGCTCACCCAAGCAGGGGGCTGACACATTCAATGGCACGTGGACTTGTACAAGTTCATTAGATGGGGGGGAGGTTACGAAAAGACCTGCCAGTTATGCAGAAGCAAGATTTTGGAAGAATTTGAGTGATAAAGAAAAACGTTCACCTTTCTCTTGTCTGTTTTGCCAGCAACACCCACATTCTGGCCACTATTATCTTAGTTAACAGTTCGCCCTCCCAGTCGTAGCAAGTACACACTGAAAATAAAAGGTGGGCTAGAACTGAAGGGAAAACAAACCGATTAGGGAATCACTAAAATTTTAGAAAAAAATGATGAGAGTGATTAAAATAAGGATAATAATAATAATAGTGAAAATTCAATCTAAGGTGTGATTTTAAAAAGCAACCGTGTGGGTATCTGGCAAACAGCTGAATGTGTTCCAAGAATGAAGTCAGCCAAGGTCACACACGCTCTGTCTTGCTGGTGTGTGTTCTACCACCATCATGATAAGGAAAGCATTAGAAAGAAAGACTGCCTATTGTTGTTTTTATCAGGAAGAGGGGTGAGTTCAATTTTAAGCCTAAAGAGTTCTGAATGCCTGTAAGACATCCAGAATGAAGTGTTCTTGAGGCAGTGGAACATAAAGACAGGCCAGTAAAATGGAAAAAGTTCATGATGAGATCAATGAAATCATGCAGTTAGTGTAAACAGAGTGAGAAAGGAAAAGAATACAGAATCTTTGGTTAAGGCCAATGTTTTCAGGGAAAGTAGAGTAAATCTATTTAAGGTGACAATGATCTTGGAGAAGCCAGAGGATTTCATGAAAATCTGGGGCAACTAGTACTTGGGGAAATAAGAGTATAATACTACTTTTCTCAATGTCAAAAGTGAATTTTTGGGCATTAATACATGGTATTCAAAGTATATGCACGCCAGATGATAATAAACACAAAATTTTGATTATGTACGCTCTGGAGGGAGACAAGGCAGTGGGTTAGGAGGGACCCTAGAGGTAGGTAGAAAAAAATGGATACTATTTTAATTCTTGGGTTGGGTGCTAGGCTCATGAATGTTCACTGCACTTTTATACTATTATAGTAAAATGGATTTTAATCCCTTATACCGTTGTGTTAAAATTATAATTTTCTTGGCAATAATAGTCATTTAAAAAAATCATCATGATCCTAAAATACAAAATGCTTCATAGGACTCCAACACTGAAAATTACTTGGGGGAAAAATATAAAAACATAAATAAATTGGAGAAGAAACCCCAATTTAGTATAACGTGAGCTTCTGGTTTATTTATTTTAAAGTGGGATCTGACACTGCAAAGTAAATTTAATTAAATTAATTAACATACAGCAAGAAAATCAGGTCCATCTTTGTTGTAAATGAAAAGAAGCAATCCATTCAACTGGTCTGTTCTGAATGTAAAGGAAATCTCAAAGTCCAGTCCGCCACGAAACACGTCTGGATAAAGTTCCAGGAACCCTTTAAAGGAAAGAATATGTACACATGAGCGTGTGGAAAGCCAGCTTCGTATGCGTGTTGTAAGACGCCCTTGGGGCATGTACTAATAGCCTTGCGTGCGTCTCTCACAAAAGAAGGTGCGATTCAATATTAAGAAATCCCCCTTTTAATTGTACAGAAGTGACAGAATGAAGCTGACATACTTTTTAAGAGGAAGCAATTTATTGTCTAAATCATGGATACAACTAAGGCTTTTACTGATTTACATTAAGTATTAGCAATAAGCATTTGCATTGATTTCAGAAAAACTCTGAAAATGCCGATGAGAAAGAGCAATGAAAAAGTGTACAGATTATGAGATCATGGAGCTTTCTATTCTGAATGTAGTTTAAGCAACTTAATAACTGACCAACTTTGTTACAAAGGCAGGAGGCAAAGGTGGATCTTTATTTGAAGAACAAGGCATGCCCACCAGACCGCCATGTTCCTTTCCCCGTCCCCATCCCCATTTCCTGGAGGGCTGCCAGGCAGAAGCTGTAGGTGGGGACGGGCAGGGGACACCACGCCACCTCTGCCACAGCCTTTGGGGAAATGGCAGTGAGGGCGGTCCCACTCCCTAGCTCTCCTTCAGTGACCTACTTCCCCCATCATGAAGCTGAAATTTTACGCTGAGAAATAGTGTCTGTCTACGTAATAAAATACATAGGTATTTGCGGATTAACCTGGTAGTTCCTCTGAAACACATTTCTAGTAAGTTTTATTCTAAGTAAAACAACTGACTTCCAAATGGACATTTCTGACACTAGCACATGTAAACTGGGAGCTGCTTTGGGCCACCACAAAGCTTACTCATGATTATATGCGTATATTCACGTGTCTTACAATTTATATTATGCACTCAAACTTCGAGCATATATTGATGGGCATCATGGCATAACTAGGTATTCATAAGGGGTCAACGCAACTGGACAGGAGAGATTAAATGGCGCCAAGGACAGAACAGGAGTGCTAAGCAATGCCCCGCAGCTGCTTGAGAACCTTACCTGCTCCTAGGAACTGGGCGCCCCCCTGTAAGGAAGAGGGGCACCCTTCCCAGACATTGTGCACGTTGAGTTGCTCTTCAGAATTCTGCCAAACCAGTGGCTCCCAGAGAGCGGAGGGACTGTACCTCTTCATAAAATACACGTCCCTGAGGCAGCCCACAAAGCCCTTGCGGATTATGTCTGCAGGAGTTAATAGATACCAAGAAACACAGCTTTTGAAAATTCTTTTCAAGCAATTAATTTATGTGCAATGATAAGAAACAGGCAATAGCTCTCTCTACCTATTTATTACAAAACCTTAATGATTCATGTAAACACAACACCACCAGCTATGCTAAGTGCTAACAATTATAATGTTTAGCCCTGGTTCAGACCCATCATATACACAGAAGCAGATGTTAAAGCAAAATAAAACTTGGTTTTATAGTACTAGCAAGAATAATGGCTTTTGACCTAACAAGGATGTTTCATCTGCCACTGGTCTTAAAAATAAACGTGCTATCACATTTATAAAAGTAACATTTGAAGGATGTATTTCTATTAAATCTATCCAGTTTAGTCCCCTCATCTTAATAAACTGGTCTATTATACAAGTCAATCAATACTTTACTCTCATTTCTAGGAAGGGCTTTTTTTCCTGCCTAAGGTTAATTTCACTCACATTCGTTTTATTAGTTTCACAGGTTTTGTTCTATTCTCCTAAAACAGAGGAATCACTTGGTCTCTGCCCCAACTACAGCACTCATGGCATAAGGCGGGATCATCTCTTGACGTGTCTGCCCCTTCTGTCGCAGCAAAGGCCCCGTGTTATTCACCTGTGCGTATCCCGCGACTGGGTGAGTTAGTTACTGCCTTTCAAGCAGCCTGGTCTCTACTCGGCAAACTTTCTTCACCCAATTTAAACTGAAAATCAAGCTCCTAGTTTTCCATTTGCGTGTTGTTTTATGTTCAATTTAAAATCTCAAAAAAAAATTTGACATACAATGCTAAAATACCATAATTCATTTAAGCAAAAGTTTAATAAATGTTTACGTATCACGAACTGGTCACTAAGATTTTCAGTGTGAGTTCATGCAAGGTTCCTTTAGAAAAGAAGAGACCTAAGGGAAAATTTGGACATGTGGCTAGAGGAAATAAATACAGCGTGAGATAGAAAATAACACTATTACTCCTACTTTGAAGTAATGCCATTTGATGCTATTCTAAGCACTGGGGACAACCTCCACACCCTCGACCTTGCGCAGACTCACCGGGATGCCCCCTCCGGATGGCGTAGCCCCGCGGCAGGCCGCCCACGAACACGCCCGTGTTCTCCCCGATGATGCTGCTGCCGTTCCGGGGCCCAGAGGAGCCTAGGGAGGCGAAGCCCAGCGTCAGCAGAGCTATCTTTTCCTACTCATTTAGGAAGTGAGTAAACCCCTCCCTGGGCTTTGGGGCATCACTCTGTCTCACCGTAGTGCCCTCCTCTCACCGTAGTGCCTGCTCCGCTTAATTTTTCTCCATGGATTCTCCCTCATTGCCCCTGACATTGTGATGTTGCAGCGGCCCAGGCCTCCCCTTCTCTGATTGTCTTCTCCACCCATGACAAGGCCCTTCGTTCTCCAGAGGGGTAAACAGATGGCTGGGCACCTGTGCAAGCCACCAGGGCCAGAGCCCAGGACGGGCCCAGGTCCCTGCCTCTGTTGCAGTAGAGTGCAAATCTCCTGTTAAGATTTCTATCTAATTCCATTCTTCTTTGGGAAGAGGGGACATTTTCTTTTCAGAGCCCGAGCCACTGTAATGAGCCCCGTGGATATCTGGTTCCTTGGCTTTAAATACCATCTTAGCCGACAACTCCAGTTTGCATCTCTAGTCTGCAAATCTACCTCCCTGAACTCAGACGTGCAAGTGTGGCAACTTGCTGGGTCTCACCCCTCGATTGCCTCATGGGGAGCGAAGACTTGACTTGCTCAAACTGAACTCTGAGCCCCTCTCCCAATTTGTTTGTCCCGATGTTTGGTGCATCTTAGTTACGACATCTGCCTTCTTTCAGTGGCCCTGACCCCAAACCTAGCGTCATGCTTTACATCAAGGGGCAGCAAACTGCCAGTGAAGGGCCAGGGAGAATGTATTTTAGGCTTTTCAGGCTGTACAGGCCCAAGCAGCCACAGACAATACATAACAAATAGATAGTTGTGTTTCAGTAAAACTTTATAAAAACACGCTTGAGCTTGAATTGGCCCACAGGTGGTAGTTTGCCTGGTCTACTGCAATCAAATCTTTTCAATGTAACATTTACAATATCTCCAGATTTCTCTTTATATCCAAATGACTTACCTGTTTCACAAAACTATCATTTTTTTGCCAGTATTTTAAAATTATTGCAGAAGCCTATTCATGTGTCTCCATGCTTCTAGCCTTGTTCTCATAAAACGTATTCTCATCAGAGCAGCCGGAGTGTGGCTTTTAGAGAAAGAAGTCATTTCATGTCACTCCTCTCTCAGAATCCTCCAATGGCGTCCTCTTTCCTACAGGCCTGGTCTGTCTGGTCTCACAGGCTGCCACCGGCCCTTCACCCCCTTTCCTAAACTGACCTCCTTGTTGGTCCTAGACATGCCATGTGTGGTATGGCCTCACCTCGGGTCCCTGACGCCTACTGTCTGCTTGGCTCGAAACACCCTTCTGCTGAACGCTGTCCTGGTTTACCCCGTTACCCCCTTTAGTCTCTGCTCACGCGTCGCCATATCAGGGTGGCCGTCTCTCACAGCCTTTTATAAAAGCAAAGCATTCCCTCCCCAACACACACACTCTCACGCCCCATTCCCTCTTACCCCGTTTTATTAGTCTCATAATGTGCCTGATACTTATTCCACATTTAGTTATTCTGTCTCCTGCCCTTCCCCCCACCTAGAATGTCCATTTTGCCCTTTGTGTCCAGAATTCCTAGAGCAATGGCTGGCACACAGTAGGTGCTCATTTCAATTACATATTTCCTGAATAAATTAATAAAAGCCTACATTATCATGCAAAAAATGTAACTTTTATAATTGCACAACGACAGGTAGGGTGGGATGGGAAGAACACTAAACTTAGATTTGCAAAGACAGGGTATTTGTGTGCCCCAAGAATGCTGCCTACCAACTGCTCAATTGGGAGAAATTATTTACCTTTACTGGGCCTCAGGTCCTCTGAAAAGCATACAATAATTGCTTTACTTTATTTTATTTGTCCTCTGGAAGTCAAAAGTGACATGAGGGAACATAAGTACAAGCCCTTTCAAATTGTACAGAAATGTACAAGATACAAAATTGCTACGGATGACTTTGTCTCGTTTTTTCTTTACAGAAACCCTGTACAGAGGAGCACACACTTGCCAGACTCCATTCTAGGCGCAACTGAAGGTAAACTCAACAGCGGTTTAGATGTGACTGAGTGGAGAAAAAGGTGAAAGAAGAGGTAGAAAAACACAGGTAATGGAAAAGTACGGCGCCCTGAGCATAGCAACAGAACCGTCGGTACCGACCCGGCAGTCCGTACCTGTGTACCGCCCATCCAGCGTGATCCGGCCGGAAGCCTGATGCCGAACAGCAATCACGTCGTGCCACCTGCCATCGCTGTATTGTCTGCCGCCATCGTTAGTTGTGGTCACTTCCACTGAAGAGCCCTGAAGGGGATGAAGAGGTGAATGACGACACGCCCCAATGTAGGTGCACACGTGCACGCGCACGCACACGCATCCTGACACGATGCTGATGCAGGTGAGCTTCACTCAGAACTCGGAATCAACGCCCATGTCTGACGTCACTCGGGCTCCCCCGGGATGCGCTTCTGTGACCGCCACTGGGCTCAAATCTGAAAAGAAACCCTCTTTGGAATAAGGCTTTCTCACAAGCACACCTGCATTTCTTTTATGTTGAATATAATCTTTTTTTTTATCGTTGTTCATTTAGTGGTCTCAACTTCCGCCCATTGTTCTCCCTGTTCTGCACGTGCATTTTGATGACGTATGTTCATCAGAAAGGTCATACATTTTCTATTTTAAAACATATTTTAATTTTTGTCAGAAATATAAAAAACACAAGAACTTGAAACTAATAAAATACTATTCAGTCAATATAGTTTTTAAGACAGGGAAATGTCTGGCAAGTCAGTTTTTCTCACCTACCTTACACTATTAGTGAGGAATGCAGTAACTTTAAAAATTAGCCAGTTATTCAAAAACTGACCATAACTGCTGTGGCTAAACTTCATGCTTAATGCTTCACAGTCTGAAATAAAGCAATTATTCTTGTACCTACAATAACGGTATCATAGTTAAAAATGAATTCCTAAGTGTATACAAGGAAATGGCAGTTACCAAGAAGAGAGATTCTCAAAAAGAAAGTGAGGGTAAAAAAAGAACAAAAAAGAACTACCTATCTCAGCACACTGCAGCCAAATGAACACCTTTTTAGTATATTATGATTAACACAATGGTATTCCTTTTAGTGTGAATGAGCAAATAAGACTAAAAGACATTCCAACTTTATTACCATTATCATTTAATACTATTACTATTAAAGAAGAAACAACCAGAAAAGTATTCTAAACCTTCTAAAGGAAAAACAAAATTATTTCTTTCCTTTCTTTCTTAATAAAGTTGATTTTCTTAGCACTAATTAACTTTAATCAATAACAAATTTTAAAAACCCCAAATAAGACTGGATAAAATATTATTAAAATATTTTCTTAATTACTTGGAACGTTTCACAAAACTACTTATTTTGGTATAACATTTTTCAAAAAGAGAAAACTGACAGTTATCTAATATAATATGGCTGAAGAGTTATATCACAGACAGCACAATGTTAATCATACCATTTAAAAGATTTCTCTTTAGATTTCCCTAAAATAGCTTCAGCAACATAACATGTCCATTCTACACTTTTAATTGGCTCCTGTCAGGCCTCACAGAGTGTGTGACAACACGGATGACACACAGCATTTCATATCACCAAAAAACAGCTTTTAACTTCCCATGGGTATGAATGGGTTGCTTCTCTCACGGACAATATCCCAACTTTTAGAGACAACTCGATCGGCTAGAAAAAAACGGCCATTTGGTGAGTCCATTTTCTAGCCCTTGAATATTCATAGGCTGGCTTTCCTTCTCTCTTTTTCTCTGCATGGTCTTTATTTTCTTCAACCCTATTTCAACATTTAAATATTTTACAAACACACATTTCATTATCGCAGTTTAATAATTAAAACCAGAACTGGTGTCGTGCCCAATTAATGTGCCCTGGTACCATGCCCATTAGGTTTTCCATTAGTGAATTCAACAATACTAATGGGATTACTAGCATGGGATGCTAATTGGGCGTGACATAAGAAACTGGCTTACTTCTTAGCATACCCTTGCTAATGATGAAATTAATGAGCATTTTATTAAATGCTGTCTCATCAAAGTGTACTTAGTTAGCGTTAAAATTGTTACAAACGATGCTGCATTCTAAAAGATCAGGTGTCTGAGTAAGTGGTTCTTCATATTATGTTTGGCAACAATCTGAAGCATTAATAGTTCTCTACATCCAAAATCACATTTATTGGAGATAAATTCAAGTACAGAACGTGCAACCTCAGTATGCCAAATGTGCTTTCTACGAAGAGGAACTTAGCATATTATTCTTTGAGCATCATTTCGAAGCCTATAGACCGCCCCCCGCCCCCTGCCACCAATCAATGTTAAGAGAATAATGGTAGGATCAATTCCAGTGCCATGTCATGCAGTTTGTTCTTCCTCCTTGGAAGAGAGCAAACATGTTAAATAGATGCTATTCAGAATTGTTGAAAAGCTTTCACTTTCATAGCTTCCTTCTAAGTGAGATGAGAATGTTATGTGAATTTCCTGTAAATGTCACTGAGCATAAAACATTTAAATGATAACCACTAATCAAGTCATTATTGGTCAATAAAACAGCATTTGATCAAGTAAATTCAGATTGAAATCAATCAGGTAAAGAATGGAAAGATGATAGCTAATTGTTAGAGACTTTAAAATAAGTAACAATTAAAAACTGCAGTAATTTTTCTCTGCTGTGACTCTTGACATTGATTCCAAGTGTTCAGTCCACAATATGTTAACACATACATGGTTTTAAATTTTATGAAGAATCTTTCTCCCTTCCCCTAAACATTTATTCACAGAATGCATCAGATAATTGGAAGGGAAATCAAGTAAGTTTTTATACCTAAGCCTCTATGTAGGATTACATTTTATGTTATGCATTCCTTCCTTATGTTCATTGAGATATTTTAAAAACAACAAAGTTCACAATGACTTTGAGTTATTTTGAAACTATATGCTAGATAGTAACTTTAAATTCCTACAAAACACTCTTTTCAAAACTCAAAGTGTAATTATTTTGAATAGATTCTGGAACAGTAGTTTATAAAATAACCATTGATAAAAGTCAAAGTTTCTAACAAACTGATAAAATAAATAAGAATTAAATTGTTATATACTCATTAAAGAGCTGGAAATGTTATTCTAGAAAATGGGCAACGTTCTTCAACCACGAGCAGTATTTTACCAATAATTATTAAGTCACCAAGTCAGCCAATCTGCTCACAGACATTTCTTTACTGAGCATGTACTGTGTTGCAAGGACTGTGCTAAGCCTCAAGAATCCACCTGAGGACAAAACAGAAAGAGTGTCCTTGCTGGACTGTGCGGTCTGGAAAGAAAGACCCATTAAGGAAATAACTATTTATCTGATGACTATAATACAATGTTCATTAGATAGATAATCTTGTCTCACTTAAAGACACAGAAAAAGGAAAATGGCTTAAAGTGGCCCCTAAAATATTAATATTTAAAATAGAAATAATTTGAATGTCAATGGGAGGCACATAAAACAAATACAAGCTTCTTAAACCTGCAGTAGCTCCAACATGGTGCAAGAGGCTGTGTTCCTATCCCTACCCAAAAGGAGAAGAAACAATGAGAGAATATTCCCAAACTTTCCACCCTTCAGCCTCCACAATTCTTGGTCGGAAAACAGCGGTGGCCTCCGTTAACAGGTGAGCGAGCTCGTCCGGTTACCCCGCACGAGGGTGTAAGCGCCTTGGTGGGAGGAAGGGCCGGCCCTGGCCAGCTGGGGCCCACTGTCTCATGAGGGACAGCACCGGGGCCCCCGAGCACTGAGTGCGATGTAACGGGCCCCATCTCCTCAACTGAGTCCTCAGGCAACCCTGCTCAGGAGGGCGGCCTTCCTCAAGGCCTCAGCGACCAGGCTGAGGCTGAGCAAAGCGCTGTCGAGCGCCTTCCTTTTCTGCAGTCCTCAGGTGCCACATCCTAGGAAGAGAAGCCACACCGATGAAAGAAGTGGCTGTCTGCCTCGGATCTGGCGAAACCACTTTTCGATGAACGCTGCAAGGAGTTTGCCCTGTATGTTCAAAGTGTGTGTGTGTAAGGGTGTGGGGGGTGTTTATCAAATTCTGTGACCCGCCCATGGCCAGCGCGCTACGGAGATGTAGGTCACCTGGAGTCCCGCTCAGACCCTCAGACCGGGGCAGGACGTGTGACGGCGTGACCTGCTGTGCGCGGGAGGCAGCGTGAAGCCCACTGCTCCCCGCCCTGTCCAGACCAAGCGGGGCCTCTGACCTCGGCCGCAGCGGGGGCAGTCCAGGTGAGGGGGTGGCAGGGGTGGAACTCTGAGCGCGTCCCTCCGGGGTTCTCCCTGGGCGCGGCCGCCCAGCGCCGTGGGGAGAGCAGCGGATTTAACAGGGTTGCACTGCACGAAGTAAACAAAACGCGGTGCCCGTTTTATCACCACTAAGTCGCTGCGTGACCCTAGTGAAGCCACGTCACCTAGAGCGGGGATGACGCGATTCTCTACCTCAAGTGGCCACTTCAAGAATCAAATCTCACTATTAACACGAATCCATTTTTGCCAACTGTAAAAGCTCTACAAATATGTGGTTATATGGTTCAGGTTTTTCTCCCCCTGAATTCTTCTCAAAAATCCCCAGGTCTGAACAGGTGCAGGAGGGAAGCGCTCAGCCAGGCTGCGCTTTTTCTTCGACACTCTTCCATTTGACTGTACCGTTTCCTTTCTTTTCATGATTCCTGTTGATTTTCACAGTTTGACATTGTCTTTTTATTTTCATCTTCTTAATTGGAATGTTCTTAGAACATTTTCCTTCTATTAGTAATTTATTTTTCACAACATTTAAAGCCAAACTTTTTTGTCTCTTTATTTTGGGAAACATGACATTGATGTGACCTATGCCCCCTTCTCCTCCCTCCACTAAGTGGGTACCTTTAGAAACTTTGAAGTCAATTATCTTTTGCTCTCTTTCAACTCTCAATAATTTTAATGCCAGATGATTATTAGAGTTTTGTTCAGTTTTGTCTTCGTTGTGTAGCTATTCTATTTCAAAGATTCTTTGCTACTGTAAAACATTTCTCCTCCCTTTGTCATTAAATATTTAGGTTGAAAATATGCTAGTGTTATTATTCACTGCTGCATCTCCTCTTTGTATGTCAGACTCTTTTTACATGTTCTTTTTGGTCAGAAGCCTTGCTGAAAGATTTCCTTGCAAGAGGGCGCATGGGTGGTATTTTATCTAAGTCTGTGAATAGCAACAGGCATTTCTCTCCCATGTTGAACAGCACTGTAGTATTGGACCTAAAAGCATGGTCTTTGGGGCTGGTGTGCCTGGGTTTCAGTCCTGGCTTGGTCCCTGATAAGCTGTACGAAAATTAACTGTGACTTAGATTTTTCACCTGTAAAACTGGAATAGGAGTACCTGTCTCACACAGTTGTGACATTTAAGCATGTGTGTGTGTGTGTTTATGAAGAGACTTAGAATAATGCTGGCACATAGAGGTCCTGTGGAAGCATTAGTTTCTCTTAATCTTGACTAAACTTTGATGAGTCCCTTTCAATAAATTTATAACCAATTCTTTCTTAAATCAGATATTCCCCCCATTCTATATTCAATTATTTTCGCTCATCCTTCCTTTTCTTGTGCATGTGTTTCTTTCTCCTCCTTAATTTCTTCTAATATTAGTTTTGATCTTTATCTTTCCCTGTTTTCATGGTTTTCTGACCTACTCATTTGAGGCTCAACACAGTGTGTCTCCTCCAAGTAATCTAAAGTTTTCCAGTGAAAAGTAGTATTTCCAGCTCTGTAACTGAATCAGCTTCTGTGTGCTGACTGCTTTGTTTTGTGTTCATCTGCCATCTTCCCAGCCTCCCGAGACAACCACTGCTTCACCCTTTTCCTCTGGCTACTGGATCTGCATAGGTGGGATGCGATTTATTATTGCTCACTCACTGCCCACCTATAGGCATCCCTTAAGAAGCTGAAATTTGGGGGGACGCCCTGAAGTCACTGGGCCTCAGGACCTATGGGGTAGCAGCCAGAGGTCATCAGGCTCCTGGTAAAACCCCAGAAGTAAATCTTTCTTCCGTGGGTCTTCCAGCTGCCAACTCGTGGCTCTCCTGCTTCCAGACGTGGGAAGGATGCAGCCCACCTCCTGAGGTTCCCTGCACAGAGCCGGCCAGCGTCCGCACACCACTGGTCCAGCAGGACCCGCCTCCCCTCTCCAAGGTGAGTCAGTCTCTAGTTGGTATTCTCACCTGAGCCCTTGGCCGAGGACCCCTTCAACACAGAAGGGAGAACTCTGCCAGCTTTACTATAGAAGACAAAACATTTATTTGGCAAGTGTAATTTATGACTGAGATCAGCAGGTTTAAGTGGAAAACCTGAGAAAATGGAATAGAAAAAATATCTTAAACAGTCTTCCTACCCTGGCTGGTGTGGCTCAGTGGACTGAGGGCTGGCCTGTGAGGGAAAGGGTCGCGAGTTCGATTTCCGGTCAGGGCACCCGCCTGGGTTGCGGGTCGGGTCACCAGAGGGGGGCCCTCAAGAGGCAACCACACATCGATGTTTCTCTCTCTCGCTTTCTCCCTCCCTTTCCCTCTCTCTAGAAATAAATTTTCTTTTTAAAAAAAAAAAAAAAAAGACTTTTTCATTTCTCCATTACAAGCACAATGCAACGCCCAACATCATATGTTCACTAATACTGGTTTAGCTAAAGCGAAGACAACTCTTCTATGGCTTCCCATTGTCCTTTGTAAAAATCTAAATCCTCTCGTTTCCTTCCAGGAATCTAAATGACTTACTCTCTACCCAGCTTTTCAACCTACCACTTCTCTCTCTGTTCTCTAGTCTACAGCCACCTCTGATGCACCTCAATGCAGAGAATACGCCGTGTGCTTGTCTACCTCAGGCTCTGCCTGGAAATTTTATTCCAGCACCTTCCCTTGTCGCCCACCAGAATTTTCCCTTTTTCTGCTCTCCCTGAAACACATGCCTTCACACAGAGACATATGCTCTTGTCTCGAACAATGCTTCCTCCTTGTTCTTTAGACATGTGATCTACCGCTACACCTCAGCGGTAGATCACATGTCTAAAGAAGACTGACAACTCAGAAAAGAGAGAGCCTTCATTTTATGCTGCCGTAATACTTAGAATCTCACACTTCTCTTTCATAACATTCATGAATAATTTAAATTTTTTTTTACTATATCCTACTTAGATTGTTTCATAGGGGCATGGATCTCTTTAACTCTAAAACTGGTGCTGTCTGTAACACTCAGCACAATAGTACCTGATAGATACTTCAATAATTTCTGGTAAGCAAATGAAAAAAAATTAAATTAAAAATGGAAGGGAGTAAGGAAAGGAGGGAAGGAAGAAGGGAGAAATGAAGGGAAGGAGAGAGAGAATAAGGAGACACACAATTTGCTCTGGACAGATTGCTCAGTTGGTTAAAGTGCCTTCCCAATATGTCAAGGTTGCAAGTTTGATCCCCAGTCAGGGCACACACAAGAATCAACCAATGAATGCATCAATAAGTGGAGCAACAAACTGACATTTCCTCCCCTTCTCTAAATTTAATAAATAAAAAAAGAGAGAGACATAATTTGGCCCTCAAGTAAAATAAAAATAGATCTCCTCAAATTTATTTAAAAGTTTTCGTCTTTGTTATGAGGTAGCATATGGTCATTAATTGTGTAGAGTCAGACTACGTGTTTTGAAAGTCAGCTCTGCTGTTTTAGCTGTGGGCAAGTCACATGACTGTTGTGTCTTTTTCTTCATGTGTAAAGTGGGGGCAATAAGAGGACTTACCTTTACATTTCTGGTGAGGATTCAATGTGAAAACATAAGCACTTACCTCAGTACCTGGCACCTGGGCAACTCTCAGATATCTCAGCTTTTATGATTAGTGATTTACCTGAGGATCAAACAGAAAATAAGGACGTCCCTGCTTCAACTGTAGGGCAAAGTACTCCTCCTGGCTGCCCGGGGATGCGGCAAAGACGATCAGACCTTCAGGCGCCCTTGTGCGAAAGCTGGCCTTAATGCCTGCGAGACAAGTACAATCAGCAAGTCAGTGCTGGGGGTTTGTTGATTCTTTCTGATAAACGCACATTTACTTTCATTATTATTTATGATGCCGTGACTACAGTCAGGGAATGATACACAGCGACGGAGTGCCATGGTCCCAGCCATTCGGTGTCAAACCTACCCCATTACGAATGCCGCCCTGGACTTCGGAACTCAAGCCCACGCTGCCACTGATCAATATATAATGAAGGTTAAATTTATGCAAAACTCATCAACAAGAGTCATGTAAAAAGACATGGTGGCAACCCAAAATTGGCTACTCGGAAACATCCAATTGAAAACATTATCAGAGTAATAAAAATAAATGGCTGTTCTGACACGAGTGAAAGGAACAGGGGGGCTTCGTCTGAAACGCTTCCGTTGAAAGAACCTGTCCGGGAACAGAAGCCAGGACTGGGAAGTTCTGCTGTGAGGGGGCCCACAGAGCAGACTTCCCGAAACGCCATTCTGCAGCAAAAAGCGCGCAGCCTTAGAATGCCAGGGTCCCCCTCAACCTCCAGGACAGCACGAGGCCCACACTGTCCTCTCGGAGATTTCCACAGCCCAGAATGCAGGCCAGGTTGCCCTGGGCACGCAGAGGTCTTCCCACCGTCACTGCTTGGTCCCACCTCCAGCCTGCCTGGGGTCCCACCTGCTCGATGCGCACTACAGAGCGCTTCCCCTGTGGAAGGCATTTCACTTAGTGCATTGAAGATGGCAAGGAAGTTCAAGGAGGCACGATCTCCATTCTCAAAGAGGTTCCAGTTTAGTTGGAAAGATCAAATGAATACAGATAGATGTATCTGTGTGTGTATAGACAAATTACATGGTGAGAGTCACGTGAGCGCTCAAAAACATACATGAGAAGTAACAGCTCGACAGCACCATACTGAGTGACTACTGAATACTGACATGAGCAGAAGCACAGCCAACCAGAACGATGAGAGTTTGAAGGATGGAGAGCTTCTCTCAGGCCGGGCTGGGAATCAAAGGCCCTCCACAGGGAAGGGGGTTTATTCTGGCATCAGCAGATTGCAACTCCCTGAAGAACTGTGCGTGTCCAATTTGTCTTTCTTCATTTTCACATCTTGCTAGGAAGCCCTATCTGATAAACAGGTGTGGCCCAGCAGCGGTGTCCAACCTTTCGGCATCTCTGAGCCACACTGGGAAAAAAGTTGTCTTGGGCTACACATTAAATGCATGGTGACACATGAACACACACACAAAAAAATCTCCTCGTGTTTTAAGTAAATTTACGAGTTTGTGTTGGGCGGCATTCCTAGCCATCCTGAGCCACACACAGCCCTCAGGCCGCTGGTTGGACACCCCTGAGAAGGCAGAAGTTGTTTATCCCTCACCTAACACATGGTGTTTGACTCAGGTTCTATAGAAAATTCCAAGAGAATAAACAGAAAGACAGAACACTTCATTTACAACAATTTCAGAGATATAATGTGCTTTATTAGAGCAGTATATCAAATTGGTCAAAGATTTGTCAACAACTGCTGAAAAAACAACACGAATCAAATATGCTAATGCAATAGTCAAGGTATATTTTGTCAGGAAATCAACTGGGGTATGGAGAATGGAGTCTCAATGCGTAAGCTCCTAAAATGAAAATAACACTTCACATAAGAACAGTGTGTTCTATTACACAGATATTTTCTTCTCCTTGCTCTCATAAAGAAAGCAAAAATCCCTTGGCTTCATTATCAAATATCCCTTTTGCTTCATTCCCACCTAAACCAGTTGCCTGGAGATGGATTTCTAGCTGCCTGTATGGTGCATTAGGGAATGTAAACAGTTACATATAGAAGCAACTCTAGCTATAGCTTAATTTGAATTATGCAAATAAGTTCTAAATTAGAAAAAGCATTTTTTACTTGCCTGCCATTAGGTGGTGCTAAAAATGCCCCCATTGATAAAATATTTATGGTTAACCAGCCCTATAAATACAGGAATAACAAAATCTTCATTGAATATACTTGACAAAGTAACAATTGAAAACTAATCTGAAAAGACTATAAAATGGCCTGGAATTATTTCCCAAATGGTGAACTCTTTATTAAAATACCAAAGTTTAGTTATCTTATTCATTTAAACATACATTGCTTCTTAATTTTTTTTAGGTTCAATCTTTTTCAAAGTTAAAGAACTTGGGAAACATTAGATCAGCATTCTAATAATTTTACTGGAAGTGCAGATTAGGATAAAAAGTAGGGTTATGCTAGAGGGGAAAAAAACAAAAACAAAAAACCCAGGACTAAAGAGTTTCACTACATAGAAAGTTTTGGGAAAACTGAATTTAATGCTAAGCTTTATACAACAAAAAATGCTCTCTTTGACCTTGTAAAATAATTCTCCATTTCCTCCTAGAACAATTAAACAGTGTGACTGAGTGTCACTGTTGTAAGGACTAACCATGCCTTACAATCGCCCGATGATAAAGCTACAAGCAAGCCCTATCTCCAGACACTTTTGAAACACACGTACGTGAGGGTTATGCACAGAGCCGGACTCGGGCTCCCTATCTGCAAACGGGGGCACTAGATCAGACGGGCTCTACAATCTTACAGTTTGTGATTTTATAAATTAATGAACTGGAATTTTTAGGTAAATGCCATTTCATTTACGACTTCATTGCCAGAGATCTCTTGTTACTTAACTTCCTTTACATATCCCGCAGCCATTGTCCAACAAAATGGTTTCAGTATTAGACAGTCATTTCACCTGGTTCCTCTGAGAGATACCATCCAGGTTATACTGAAATTTTAAACCTGAAATTTTGTCATAGTTTTAACTTGTATTTGGAGGACAAATCTGAAGTCAACATTCTTTTATCAGAATTCTTCATTTGGGTGTTTTCAAAATTCTTCGTCATGTTTTTGAACTTGGGTTGTGGGTTCTTCTTACTGATTTGCAAATGTTCTTTCCATATCGGGGCTATTATTTTATTGTCTGTCAGGTGTAACAGCCATTTACTTTCTTTTTTTTTTTTAACAGATTGTCTTTAAAACATTATTTTTATTGAATCTATTGGGGCGACACTGGTTAATAAAGCCACACAGGTTCCAAGCATGCCACTCTGTAACACACGTGCACACTGCACCACGCACTCAGCACCCGAAGTCAGGCCCCTTTCCACGCGCCTCACCCTCCCTGTGCCCTCTCCCACCTCCCCCACCCCCTTCCTCTGGCTACAGGCGGGGTCTGCGTCTGTGTTGTCTGTCCTACTCCCTTCCCCGTTTCCAGCCAGCCCCCCAGCCCCTTCCCCTGACAGCTGTTAGGCTGCTCTATGTGTCCATACTTCTGCTCCTGTTTGGTATGTTAGATTCTTTGGTTAATTAGATTCCACATGTAGGTGAAATCATACGGCACTTGTCTTCTCTCTGACTGGCTCATTTCACTCAGCCTAACAGTCTCCAGGGCCATCCGTGCTGCCGCAAAGGGTGAGACGCCCTTTCCTTATCCCCGAGTAGCATTTCATTGCGTAAATGTGCCCCCGCTTTTTTTACCCACTCATCTACCGATGGGCACTGGAGGTGCTTCCAAATCTTGGCTATGACAAGTAATGTTGTGAACACAGAGGTGCACATATTCTTTCAAATTAGTATTTTGGTTTTCTTCAGATATATTCCCAGCAATGGAACTGTTGAGTCATAAGGCAGTCCTATTTTTAATTTTTTGAGGAAACTCCATACTGTTCTCCAAAGTGGCTGCACCAAAAATAGTGTCAATTCCTATGTTTTAAAATAATGGTATCTTGCTCTCTGTTTTTAATTAGGTTTCCTAACTCAAATTTTTTCACTTATACATTTTTCTGTTCATGTCCTATCTTTTTATATTTAACAATATACTTGATTTATAATCTACTTTGACATATAGTATAAGATATAGGACGTATCCTAGTTTTATCCTTAGACATTTAAAATTTTTCTAAATATTGCATTTCACGAAACAGGAGCTTTGCATTCATTAGTTCCACATTTCCAACACCTTGCACAATGGCTGGAACATAATAGATGTTTAAAACTATTTGCTGAATGAATGTTTAACAACTGCAATCCCATCTTCAGCATATTAAAGTCTATTGTCTTAAATCAGCCTTTGTACTTTCTACTTTCTTCAACTGATAATTTTTGTAGAATACTATATTTTTATTATTTCATAATATTTCTAATATCTGACAATTTATTCTTTCAGTATTCTTTTAACTACCCCTCAACTCATTAATATTTTATATTAACATTTATTATAAGTTCCTGTTTTTTCTATGTAAATTAATCCTTCACAACTTTTTAAGTTTACATCAGATTTTATCTGTTTTATTGCCATTAGGAACAAGATCATTTTTAGATTTGTTATTGCTGGGTCACAGGAAACAAATTTTAGCATTAATTTTTCATCATTTTATTATATTTGTACAATAATAGTTTTTGCTGGTGTCTCTTTTTTCTAAGGTATATGCTTATATTTGCTTGAAAAAAATTGTGTGTATTCTTCTCCAATAACCATCTCTTATTTATCTCTTAATGCATGGGCTCTATCTTACAGGATAATATCGAACAGCAGCATAGATGAGAAGCATTATTTATTGCTCCTGACTTACTGAATGATACAGTCTTTTGACCATGAAGTAGAATGGTGACCGCTGGTTGGTCTAGTCACTACCTATTGTTTCGGTCACCAGACTTGCACTTAGTTTTTCACATGCTTGTGTTCCTTTTCTCCCCAGCGGCCCCCTGAATCGCCACCCTGCGGCGGGCAGGCAGCGCTAAACATGGCCGTGGTGCACCTCGAACCACCGAGAGGCTAGAAGAGGGAGGAAGCGCAGTCAAGGAATGTTTCCCAAGAGGAGCAACACCTCGGGGGGCGGTAGCCACGAGAACGGAACGCCCCGCGGAGGGAGCACCCATGCGCCCCCTCCGTTACCGGAAGCAGCCAAGCCACGCGTGGGAGCGGGGAGCCGGCCCCACCGCAGCTCGGCTCGGCGGCCCCCTCCCGCAACAGCCTTGGGATCAATGAACAGAAAACTCGGCCTAAGTCACATGAAGTGCTAGCTAAAAACAGACATATTTACATAGATACATCTGTATGTATCTACCCATGAGTCCATCCACCCATTTTAAGACTGCACCCCCACGTTGCTACCGCTCACCAAAATACTGACATAATCATGAACACAAAATCAGAATTTCACATGAAAGACTAGCATATTCTAAGAGTATTCTGAGTCTGAATGCCTCCACCAACGTCCAAAAATCCGAAGTTATCATCATTCCTTTTCATGTATATAGTATTGACGGTATTACATATATTTAATTTCAATCATCTTAACAGCTGTACTCTTTCACCTATGACATAAATACATTCCACTCTGGGCTCACTTTAGAAAACTGTTGTGTGTTGGAATAAAGTCATGATAGTCTAAAACAAAAACTGAATGCCAGTCAATGACAAATTGTAATCTACATAATACTTAATTATTGCATAGAGCAAAAGATAGAAAATTCAGCATATAGCCAGGTTTTCTAAAATAATATTTTGTCTCTGTAACTTGTAAAACAGTTAGCATTTTAACAAGTGACTCAAACAAAGTTTAAGCTTAGGTTAAAGAAAAGTATCAGTTATAAAAATACCCATTAATAAAGTGAATGTTTATCATGATTTTTGTTTTTATAAAATTGAAAAAAATTAACTTTTGGACATATATCTATTAAACATGCCAGTTCTATTTTCATGTTTTAAACCTCAAAGAGATCTAGGTGCATGAATATATACACACAGATACATTATGTAATTCATATACCCAGTTGTCCATTTACATATAGACACATACGCGTATCTATTTTATAAAATTAAATGTATATTGATTCAAATTGAATAAAAGGGAACTTGAAAACTTTAAATATACTAAGTATGCTAAACGTACTAGCACATGCTGTTTCATTTTGTGAAACAAGTCTTTTGAGAAGCAATCAAATTCCGCTCGCTTGGAGCATCAGCACAGCCGCCGAGTGGCCTTGACCTTGGGATGCTGTTGGTGTCTCGCGCGTCAAGTCTGATAGCTGGACGTGTTCAGTGACCTCCAGCGGCACTGCAGAAATCTGCTCTGGGGCTCCTACACCAAGGCCTCTCTGGTAGCAATGTGAGGGGGTCCCAAGCAATTGGACTAGTAAGAAAATATATTTCTGCCTCCTTTGGAGCAAATGAGGATCCCAGAAAAGGAGTAAAATAAAACAGTTTTTCTTGCGGCACTTTCACACAATATATTATGAGTTCAGAATGCACTTGAAATGCCTACTTCCAATTCTGACATTTTGAAGATAATGCTATAATCACTTCATGGTCCTCATATGGAAGAATCCTGACTTTTTAATAAGAGTACAGAAATCCAAGAGGAAGGAGCTGGCTCTACTTGCAACATGGTGACAAGTGAAAAACAAATGCAAACAAAAAGCATCCCAAGGGGTTCTGGGATTCCTGCAGATCGACACTTAATTGCACACCTAATTATCACATGTAGACGGCCCCTCCTATAAGGAGAAGGGAGAGAATGAGGAGGAAAGAACAAAGGTGCGTGGCACCTAAGCTCTCCGAAGCGTGGCACCCAGGGCCAGTCTCTCCACCGCCACGCCACCCACCCGATCTCCTAAGACGGGCCAGGGGAGACCGCTGCCGGCCCCGAGTCACGTGCCTTTGCTACTCTGCTGCAGAGAGCGAGCAGCCACAGTGTGCCGAGGATCAAGTGTTTTCCTGAGGTGGCATTCTGAGGGACTCTCCAGACAGTAAGGGTACTTTATGAGAAGGGTCCAGTCTTCGCTTCTTAGCTAAGCTCTAAATGGGATCACACCGCAGTATTTATGATCCCTAAAGATTTTATTTTTGAAAATACTAGGATTCCAATAAATGTACGTTGAATTAATAAAAGAATAAAATCCCATAATCCCTTTAACAGCTTAGGTCATTGTATAATCGCTCTTACTGTCACAAAGTGAATCCTCACATGTATCTAGTGCATTCGCGCTGCAACTTAATTCCAGTCTATTTAGTTCACACTATTATGGGAATTGAGAATAATAGATGTGCATGGTAATAACGCATATATTTGAATTTGGTTATTAATTCATTCCCAATACTTTAGCATTGTGATGCTAAAATTTCAGGCAAATTCAATTCAGTGAAAATAAGTCAAACTTGTTTTTTAAAAAAATCAACGAGAGAAATGTTTGCCTGTGTGTGTATACACCTATTCATGAACAAGCTTTTAATGTTTTAATCAGTTAATATAATTGCATCTCCTCTAAATTAAACCACTGAAAATATATTAACCGTGCTGGGACATAGTATCAAGAAGGGAAAAGGTGATCGAGAGGAACCGACGGCATCTCCCACGTGCTGGAGAGCCAGCCTGGGACCGCGCCCGTCCCTCCGGCTGCCTTAGCGGGGGCAGGGGTCTGGCCCTCACCCTCATTTTCAACTTCACGCACTTTACAACCATCTATTTTCCTCCAAAGGCCCTGTATTAGTTTGTTATGACGTTTCTTTGGTGTTCCTCCAATGAAGAGGGAACTTGGTGGTTGGCTTAGTGGTTAAAAAAAAAAAAAAGATGCTAGAGCTGGATGGCCTGGGTTCAAATACCAGCACTAAAACTTGTGTGTGACCTTGGGCAAATTATTTAATCCTTCTGTACTCATCTTCTCATGGATAAGTGGGAATAATGGTAGTTTCTTCTTTCATAAGGTTCCTGGGAGGATGAAAATACTGTGCATAAAGCACTTAGGACAATTTGGCCCTTTATAGGTATATCAGCTATTATTATTATTAAAATTCACTGATTTGCTTGCTTTTTGAGGCTCTTGATTTGGGGTTAAGAACAGAGGGCAACAATGTAGCTTTCTTTTACATGTTACAAAACATAAAGCTTGTAACTAGGGACACCTTGACCCCCTGCACAGCCCCGAGAAAGGGGGCAGGCCGCAACCTGAGTGATTCTCAGGGCTTCTCAGGGAACAGAAGCTCCAACATCCTTGCGGGCACAACCTTCTGGGAGCCCAGCTTCTCGCAAGCGCACAGCGCTTTACTAGACAGTACCGCAGGTCTGGGCGAGGTGAGCGCCTCCTACAGACAGCACGCATCACTGGGGGTCCTGACGTGACCCCCCCCCCCATGGAAGAGATGTGACACCTCACACCCCAAGCCCTTCGAGTTTAGATATGATGTCTGTTTTCTTTTTTTAATCTTTAGTCATCAGGGTTGCTTCCTCGTCTTCCCAAAATCCAGGCCAAAAACCACTCCTGATTTCCAATTCTGCCAGGACACCTTGCTAACTATGAATTCATCCTTTCAACAATCCTTTAAGGATAGGCCCCCTGGATGGTACCCGCAGAAAAGAAAGCAAGTTTATCTCCTTGTATTAAAGTCTTGGCTGTGTTCAATTCAGGACAAAACAAAAATACTGTTTTTTCTCCAGTTTTCTGGACCAGGGGTTAGAATAACTGCTCACGGTGGCAATAGGGTAGGGTACACAAGTCTGCAGAACTTCTTAGAAGAAAGAACTGGCTATACTCTAAAAGGGCTGGTCCCTCCGTAACGATATAGGAATAAAGCAAAGACTGAGATAGCATGTGGCCAATAGATTCTGTTCCGTTTCATTTAGGAGGATGTTCTTATACGACCTATTAAAGGAAAGCTTATTTGTTAGAAGAAGAGCTCAAAAACTCCATCACTAAATAGTCCAGTAATCACTGAGTAGTCATTTATTCAATTTGGTAATGGTCTGATTAAAGAGTTCTCTGGTACACTAAAAACCACAGAGGTGAATTCAAACATTAGAAGCAAATGATTTTACCCAATGGTGCATTTTCTCTGTTTCTAGATCCTCTTTTTAAAAAATAAGCCAAAAGTAAATGTATACCAGTACGATTTAGTTGCTTCATTTTGTAAGTATCAGTTAGCTAGTCTAGCATATTACAAAGATTTTATATAAAGTTTTTTTTTTTCCTCTACATGTTGCTTTAAATTTCTACAACTGAATTTCACACATGTGAACTTGTGTGAAAGATACATTTGAATGAAGTAAAACTGTCTGTTTGCAGGATTTTAAAGAAATTTTACAAAGAAGTTGAGAAGACCCCTAGTTGAAGAAAATTGAGAATGTGTGCTTTTAGAGAGGACTCTCTTAGGACAAACAGTCCATCATTTAAAGGTCTCTTAGCAAATCCACTGATCCCACAGACTTAGTCAGGACTGAAGTTACTAGTAGCACCATCTCTTGGTAGCAGGTAATCCTGATTTGCTTTTTGTCTATTGTGCAGTTTTCTTCAGATCTGCTGAAATTCTTAAGCTGAAAGAGCTTTTCTACTACAAAATGGCCATTTCCAAGTCCAGGTACCATATGATGAAATTATTCATACTTTGCCTCCTAAAGTCCTGGCCAAGAGCCAGGTATCTATTATATACTCACGTAATCATTTATTTGAAAAACAAAATCATAACCATTGTGTTAATATAGCTTTAGAGTAAAACAAGTGCAAGAAAGCCAACAGACACATTTTTCAGCCTTTCAAGATTGCTTAACCAAAAAATGCAAGCTTTGTTTTAGATATTATAAATGACTCTTAACATTTGACTACAAGATTGAGAAATGAGTCATTTAAAGTTTAGAATAGCTACTAAACAGATTATACTAAATAGGAAAAAAATGGACTTTAATACAACTATATCAGGATCAAAACAACAAGACTTTCATAGTTTTACTTCCCAAAACATTATCGGACATTTCATTATTTAACATGTAATATATGACAGTTTTGTTGAAATTTATGGATTTAAAATGTTATTATCTTATAAAGTTGAACATTAACTTAAGATGGTAATATTGTACAATGAGAAAAGGCCTAGCATGTGACTTTTACATAATCAGAAACAGACTCTTTAATTATTTGTCAAATCCAATAAGATGTCGAAACAAATGTATAACATATTGGTTGAATATGGTATAAAGATTTTTTATTGCAAGATAAAATAATATGTTAGTGATATTTGTTAATGTTATATATAAAATAATATTATATTAATAATATTTACATTATGCTAAAGTTGTTGAGAGATTAACTTGGCTAAGCTAAAAGATTGAAGATACTTACCTAGTAATGATAAATTTATGAATAAGTGAATAAATAGAAAAACAGAAAATATATTTTATGCCCTGAATTTTTGAGCTAAGTGAAAAAGGACAACTTGATTTCATTTTTTCTGGGTTTTTTTCCCCTATTTTAAAACCACTAATTAGATACTGGTTTTTATTTTATTTTATTTTTTTGCCACCCTATTATACTCACCACTGGTAAAACAAACAGGACATTTTAGCTTTAATCTTCTTACCACATAACCCAAATAACTTCAGTCATGTTTGCATTAATGCTGCATTAATCATGTTGTTGCGTATTAATGAGTTTTCAGGCTATGCTAATTACTGTCATAGATTCTGCAGCAGCCCATTAAATATACAAATTACAGAATTAAAGAGCCAGAGCTCTTCATGATTAATCTCTAAATGGAGAAAAACTAATGATGTCTGTACAAAGTTTCTCTCTACTTTTGGCTGAGTGAGTCCAATGAACAATCAATTAGACTATCTGAAAAATAAGGAGCTCATGTATACACAATTTTATGTAGGTGCTTCTTTATGACAGTGGACAGTGCTTTATAGTTCATAAAACTTCCACAACCTTTACCTGTCTATGGCCCTACGTATTGGTTACTCTGTTGTTCAATATTGAACGTAATTTGAAATAAGGTTAAGTTCACACTGAATTCAATCCAATGAACATCTAAAGTACCAACAGGGCCACCGGAAAAGTATATTCATCTAAAAGGAACTGTCACATAAAGGGCCACAAATGCAAAACTCATCAAGAAAATGTACAGTTTTCACAAAGACAACACCATAATGCTTTGTTATCCTACATGAAGTCTACACAGTATCACGGAGGAAAGCTGCCCAGCAGAGCAGAGCAGATGTGGAATGAAAGGTGGAACTCAGCGCCAGCATTTTTCCAGGGATGGAGAGATGGTATGTAAGTGCCCAGCTGTCAGCTCAGGGAAAAAGGACGGTCCCTAATTTTACGGACAGAGCATAGCAAAGAAGCTGGTACTCAGACATGCTGGGGACACGGCAGAAGGTCACAGGCTGAAGAATGAGAGGAGGAAAGTGAGTGTTGGCATAAAGAGATTGGAACAGAGATGGGAATAACCATGTCCACACATGAACAGGAGAAACCGGACATGCAGACGGGCAAGCACAATTTGGCACAAGAGCTGGACGTGTAGTAGGAGCCTGAAGTCCAAAGAACAGTGGGAGAGCAGACTGTAATCACGAGGGCAGCTCGGTAAGAGCCAGGCAGCGACACACGTTCCAGGGCACTGAGCAGTGTTCCAAGAATACGCAGGGAGTCGAGGAACAACAGCAAGGAGGACACTGGGCGTGGGTCTTAGGAAGCCGCTAGGAAGCTGGATGTGCACAAAGTCAAGGCCAGACTCTTCAGCAGGACTGACTTCCTGAGAGTCTTGAATTGTGAGTCTGAATCTTCCAAGTGAATCCAGCACTGGACCCTGGCAATGCAGCCGGATGAGCCTAAAGGTGGTGGTTAAGAGGCAAGAGGCGGGCTAGAGTGTAGGAACCAGAGTATCTGCCTGCCTGTTGTTACACAAAGAACCTACAGAGAGAGCTTTCCCTCAAGGTCAAATGTGCTAATGCCATATGGTCATACTGATCTCGGATGTGAAATAGGCCACGTTTATTTTCATTTGAAAGAGTAAAATGGTGGGCACAGGTGAGAGAAAGGAGGCCCAGAGAAATTACCCAGCCCTAGAGAAGGTGCACAGACCCAAAAAGAAGCAACATTATGATTTTTTTCTTCTTTTCCTTGATAAACAGCAGTTTCTGTTGAGCACAGGGACTCAATGACTGTTTGTTGAGAGAATGAAACACAGAGTGATGAAATACAATAGGTATTAAGTCCTATAAGGCAGAGCTAAGCAATTAAGGGAAGAGTATGTTTGCTGATCCTATTTATTAGCCAATTGATAAACTTTGTCTATGACATTCGTTCACGTAAACCTATGGGCTTGCAGAGCTGTTGTGGCTATTATGCCTGCAGAAGGTATGTGCAACTTCGGCCCCATAAATAGCCAACCACAGATTTACTGAGGGGCCTCCATTGCTTCTATTTTCAAAGATGTTTTTCTGATATGCTTTTCCTCCCCCCCACCAATTAGTGGAAGCCTTTGAATACAGGAAGAGGCACCATGTTTCCCACGCCATTTGCTTTCAGAGCAGTTGCTATATTGCTGTGTGCATGACAGAAACTGAATCCATGTTGCTGAGTTACAAACCCAAATGCTACATCATCAGAGAAAGACCTAGATTCAAAACCAGGAACTTATATATTACATATACGCACACAAGAACATAAAAGCCAGAGCTTGGGTAGTCAAGCTAAATGTAAGTGTCACACCTAAGGAAGACCTTAGGTGCTATGAGGGCGTGACTTGTGCGGAAGTCGGCCAGATAGCCCTTTCGTGCAGAGAAGCAGGGCGGCGGCCCCACTGCCCTCTCCTCATCCGCTGCGTCAGTGAGCCCGCAGCTTCAACCGGGCTTGGCTAAGCTCCATGAAGAAGACCCTCTCGATGGTCTAGACTTCCTTCCCCACACAAAGGTAAGACATCAATCAGAGGTGTTCTGAGCATCTCTCAGACTGAACTGATGTTCTGGGTGGTAATTTAAATAGGAACCTTTGTCGCTTTAGCAGCAATTGTATAAACACAATGTTGCCCAGGCAGAAAGTAATTAAATTGATAGAGGAAAGAAACATGACTTGAAGTGGATAAAATACAAATACATCAAAATTAAAGTCAGTGTAATGAGCTGAAACACTGCAAATTTAGACAACAGCGCATTAGCCGGAGCACAGAAGGCCCTCTTAGGCAGTATCAAAGCCGACAGAAAACACAGTAACTTGGAAATCCTGCAGCAAGCAAGGCAGTGTATTGATTAGGTACTGCACACACTGAATAGGGGAATAACTAAGGGGGAAGAGAGCTAATGAGCAGGCCCAAGACATGTGACAGCCCCAACTAGAAACATAGCAAGAAAAAAAAAAAGGAAATGGGGATGGGGGGAGGAACACCCCCAAACAGAAACGTAACAAAACAAATAAAAAGCTCCAAAAGAAAGTAAAAAATCGGGCAATTCAAGTCAGAAACTCGGCAAGAAATGCAAGCCATGGCAGAAATAGAAGATAAAGGTAAGAAAACATTCAACGTAATACCAAGTTTTAAATCAGAACCGCAAACTCAGCAACACATCAGCCAAATGCTAATGATTCAAACCAGGAGACAATAACTGAATGTGAGAAATACGCCACGTCTCCCCCAGTAACGTGCGCAATGCCATTTTCGCCCGCTACTGCTGACATGTTGGCCCTCTGCTGAAGAGGCACACCGAAAGACTCCGTTTAAGTCAGGGCTGCCAGTGCAGGGAAGGGCTTTTCTTGTCTCTACAGGGAGGCTGTAGAGAGGAACGCCTCCTTTATCTGGCACCATTGGATTACAAGGCACTTTGCGTACTGAGGAGTCCAGTTAGCAGGAGTTCATTTTATCAAAAGCAAAACTGTGTTTTAACACTTGTAACTATTTTTTTTTTTTTAAAGCGACACATATCCCCTTGTTTCCTCAGGTAGGATAAATACGCCTTAATCTTCCTGCAATCTGATATGCTCACATATGACCAACAATTTATACACTGTCTTGGAGGAAAATGGTATCTTCAGGAGATCTTTGGCCTTGGTGTCAAGATGGTGCTAGACATTTAGGAACAAAATAAGATGTCTGCTTTTTTCAAGGACTCCTGTCTCTTCCTTTGTTATCACTGAGTCGGGTTTCATTGAAACTACGACAAAACTCAAAAATGCTGTGAGGCAGAAGGGTCGTTAAATGTCATCCTGCCTTCAAATGATATTGGCCCCTTCCCCCTCTGTCCGCAAAGTCCCCAGGAGCGCCTTCCTCCCTGCCTTTACTGCCGCATTCTGGAAATAAAGGGTAGAATTTCTCTAACGTAAGAGGGAAAGCGGGGACACACAAGGAGAAAATCAGGGAGGCCGGAAAGAGCAAATGTATGAGGACCATGACACTAGGGAATATGTAAGTTTTCGCAGGTGAGCTTTAAATATTCAGTTTGATTAGAAAATGGCCTTTTTGTTCCGATACCACGTTTCCCACTGTATTCTTAACAAAGTTGTCGTAAAAGTAACCTCTGGATAAGCACACTAATTTTTTTTTTAAGATTGTGCTTGTTTTTTAGAGATACAGGAAGGCAGGGAGAGGGAAACCGCGATGTGTGAGAGATGCGTCACTCAGCGGCCTCCCACATGCCCCGAGCTGGGAACCGGGCCCGCAACCCAGGCGCGTGCCCGGACCGGGAATCGAATCTGCGACTGAATCAGCGACCTTTAGGTTGATAGGCCAGTGCTCAATTCAGCAGCCAGGGCAACACTGCTAATTTATCAGTTAATTTTATTAATTCAGTCCTGAAGGCATGGGAAACCAAATTTCAAGACAAAGAAATGTAGAAAAATCACCGGGCCAGAAGTTCTGACTGTCAACCGAGATCCTTCCCCTGATACAGAGAGATCAGGGCCAACTTCCTCATCTGGGCAAGAGGGTGCAGCCAGGTGATCCCCCGACCCCCAAGGGCTTCACTCAGTGAGCGGCTCGGCCTCACGAAAGCGGCATCTGAAAACGACCCGGGTGCTTCATCACCACGAGGCACCTGCCCACGTAAGGGATGCGGAAAGCGAATCACGTGGTTGGTTCGTTTTTGCAACTTTGGGGATTCACATTTTCAAAGTGCGTTTTGATGCCTTTTCCCCTTGTCAAATTAGAAATGCAATGCAAGGATTTAAAACTATATCCAAATTTTAGAAGAGCCACTCCAACAGCCCTGCTGACTGCTTACAGACCCATACACCTGCGGCAGGGGGTGCCCGCGTGCACGTGAACAGTGGCAGGTCTTGTTCCTCCTAATTAGTGCCTGTATGCATCGCACAGTATTCTAAGCATGTGTATTCAATCATTAATTCTATTTTGTCCCCCATTTTATGTAAAAGAAAACTGAGGACAAGAAGGGTTATGCCTAAATTAAATAGAAGTTACTGTTTTCAATAAGCCTATAAAAAGCAAGGTTCCTTATTTCTACAAAAAATAATGTGATATAACATTAATAATGTATTTGATCTGTAATTTTCTTACCAGGTTTAATTAAACACTTACAGAAGTTGAGGCCTTCATTCCAGGCAGTATTTCATTTGTCCAATCTGTGGTGATGGTTATTATTTAAGAAAGTATCATTTCTAATATAACGACCTAAAGGCACACAGTAAATGTAATTTACGATAATGTGATTGGCTGCAATAAGCTCATTGTATAAGGCATGTTTGAAAAACGCGACTCCACACATTGGTTGTCTTTACCACATGACACTTACAAACAGCGACGCAGAGAAGTGCAGTGGTTTTCAGATGTAACCGTCTTCACTGGGAATACATACTGTCATCATCCAAGCTGTTCACTTTAAGAATTTCTTAAAGTGCTTGGATCTCCTAACATTCGAATTGTTTCCGTGGATGTCCTTCGAGCATCACCGGAGTTCCAGCACTGCACAAACAGTGTGTGTCAAAGTAATAAATCCCTGAGTGGGGCTGAGAGTACATTCTGTGGTTGAGTTCTTTTCCATGGCAGTAGCACTGCAAGTCCCTTTTCCTAACACTGGCCAACCTCTTTTCCAGAAGCCTGTATGGGACGACTCAGCACAGAACAGTGTTTCCTCCCAAGAAGGGAGGCAGGTGTGGAGAGCAGGCTGCTCAGCACCCCGATGGAATATTCCCCCTGTGAGTGAGTTTGAAAGCAAAGGCCACACAACAGTGAATCACCTCCGTGCCTCCATCGAGACGTCTGTTGCTGGACCCGCTTCGCCCGCCGCGGCCAACCTTGGCAATGCTTTCTCTTCTTCATCTGATTTGCTTTATGGGAAAGCGCTCAGGACAACGTTACAACCTCCACTGCTGGCACCTCTACAGAGACATTCTAATATCCATCTGTGCTGCATAGCGCTGACAAAATAATAAAGGTAATTCTGGAAAGTTACCCAAATGACATAGCAGCTCACAGTCTAAAACTGAAAGAGCGCGCTCAGACCAAGAATCGGTGAACCTAAAAATCAAGGAGTGAAGAGGATCAGAGAATTCCAACGAAATGCTGCCGTAGCAAACCTGTCAATTACCCTGCATTCTTTTAATTAATTTTGCTTTTATTTGTAGGATGGCTTGTGCTCCTTTTCTTGGAGCGGCTATAGAGCGCCAGCATGGCAGGAGAATGATTGGAAAATAACTGCCAAGCAGGCTTGCTATCTCTGTTCTAAGGAAAAGATGCTGACGCAGAAGTTGGTGTATTTTTAAACTTTCTGCAGTTGTCAATGCAGAAGATGCAGCTCCGGGTGAATAACCTCAGGGACTCTGGAAACTTTTGAGAACTTGACTGCAGCTTGGAAACGAGATGGGATGTTTCATGTTGAGCACGTTGGGGCCAAGAATTTGAAGAGTGTCCTGCACAGACTCTAATGAATTCTCATGAGGAGAATGCAGATAGATTTTTTTAGGATGGGGACTGGTACCTTGCAATTGAAAGATTCCCCCCCCCCCAGTTTTGTTTTTCACTTGCTTTGATAAGATATTCTTTTATACTTAAACACTGACTGAATATCTATACATGCCCAGCATTACATTAGGTTCTTTTTCATCTAATTAATTTAATCCTAAAAATAATAATGTGATTGAGATGTTGCTTTCCCTACTTTAAAGATTAAGGCATGGAGGCTTGGGGTATTTAATTCTAAAGGTACAAAGAAAAGATTTAAATCTGTGTCTTCTGATTCAAGTCCAGGCTTGTTTGTTGGCTTGTTTACCATAAGACAACTGGCTATTAACATAGTTAATACAGAGAGCTGTTTTGAGATTCCACTTCCAAAATCGCAATGCCTTTCCTACCCATTCCCCTGAGCACACACGGACTAGGCCCCGTCTGAAACCAAACTAGATGGAAACCCCTTTCTATCCTCCAAAACCTTCTAAACTGTAATTTTCCCAGAATCATCTCCTATTATTTTCCCCCCAAAAGGGTCAAAACCCCCAATAAGGACTAGTATGCTATCTAAACAGGCCCGTCTGCTACTTCCCACGCTTGCCCCCTGAATTTCTCATCTTGATGCCTTCATCCATGACTGTCCTCCTCCCTGGAGAGAACACCATGCTTGACCCATCTGTACCCTTCAAAAGTCACCTGTTCTTCACAGATTACCTCATTGCTGCCTTCTTTCTGAAGCCTCTTTTGAGAATTCTAATTGGATGTAATTTATTATTTATGATAATAAACACTGATGTTTGTTATTACATGCCAGGTACCCTCATAGTTGCTTTGCACATTGATTTCTTTAACCATTGCAACAACTCATTCCAACTGGCATGGCAAGCACCACATCGGCGCCATTTTTCACAGTGGGAGGCTGAAGCCACAGAGGTGAAGAGGCTGGTGGAGGCCCCAGGCCTAGGTAGAGACGGCAGGTCAGCCTGGGGCGTGGACGAGGCTCTCTGGAACCCAGGTCTGCAGCCGCCCGCACACTGCCGCTCACTCCTCTGTGACACACCCGGTGCTCAGCACTTACAGGAGACGTACAGCTCTTCTAAACGCTGAGAAAGGGGACACTATCTCACTTGGCTTTTCAGCCCCTTGACCTGAGAAGACTGCCCTTCCGAAGGAAAGAGGAAATAGACATTACTTTTCCATCTCCTACGTAGGCCATTTGGCTTTCTTACCATGATTTGTCCAGTTGCTTTTTCACATCGCCAACTCCTTTGCTCGGAGTTGGAAAAACAGAAGGACTGGAATACATTACACATACTCTGGGTCTACCTTGCCATTATTGTGGTCTTCCAAGCACTGGGGGTCTGGCAGGTTCTCCCCAGGTTTCAGGAAACCCAGGTCGCCTGGAGAGACGAGGGCGATGAGCTCCTGCTGAGCCCGCCCACGTGGAGCTGCCGCTGACACCCCTCACTCCCGACCTTGCTGTTCTGGGCCTCCGCCCCTTCACTGCTCTCGGTCCCCATGCTGACAGTCAAGGTCACCAGATTCCCTGTGTTGCTAGAGCTAAAAGGCTGATGACTACTACCACCTAGTCCATTTCTTCAGTTTTGGTTGAAGATCTTGACACAAACAAAACCACCTGCACACAAGTAGTGTTGGTGACCTTGCTACAGGCCTCCACTGCTCCCGTTGTCCTCAGCTAGCCTGGTGACGTGCGTGACGGCCCTAACTTAGAAACTCCCTTGAAACGCAGGCCACTTTAGACCATCTTTTCCTGTCCCCCAGTTAAAAAGTCTGCTCTCCACTGCCTATAGTCTAGAAAGAACAAAAAGTTTAATCCACGTTCAAATGGTAAAAGCTCAATGTGTTTTCTCTGCCACTGGGCTCAGAACTCAATTTTAATAGTGAAAAACCAACCTTCATTTTCAAATTCCCAAAATATTGATCTGTGGAACCCTTTTAAGTGCGATGCTAAAATCAGTGCAACAGTGAAGGTGAGGGGAGGGAAAAAAAGAGTTCCAAGGTTAATGAAGTTTAGGAAATACCTGTTCTTTGAAATCCACAGTGAACATTCACTTTTATATTACATGACCTAAGAAATCACACAACAACATCGACAAAAATGACAACAAAAAGCAGGCTAACATGGCTGGCTGAATACAATGGTTTTCTGAATTCATTTCAACATGGTAAGTGTATCTTGCTTTCAGACCACTGTTCTATGGAAGGACCAAGTACCTTCCTGTGGGGTGAATAATTTGGATCAAGAGAATCAGCTGTTTCCCCACTCAACTCATACCCAACTGGGCAGTCTCAACGCCCGTCTACTGACAGGGCTTGCCGTGCCTTGTGACCTTACCCAAAACAAACATCAGTGGCAGTCGTCAGGGATGGGGTCTGTGACAGGACTCAAAACAGAGAAGCTGTACTGAGCGTGAGTGGTTCAAGGCTCAGGAACCCACAGGGTAAGGTACACAGTGTAAGGTAAGCTCTTCTTGTGATTGCTGACTGATGACCACTTCCCTCAGCTGAGGAATGGGAAGCTGAGAGAGAACACACCGGGCTCAGGCACAGAACTATAAGGCATTGTCAAATGCTAAGCCCTTTTCCTGGGGCTCAGGATGGAAATACAGGGCAGTATTTATTCCTATGTAATACTCCAGAGGCCCATTATGTCATAAGCTTACAAGGGAATTAAAGTAGCACATAGGTCTTTTTTTTTTTCTTCCACATCTTAGAAAAAATAAATAACCGTTCCTTTCAGAGCTTTCTGTTGATTTTTGTATCACTGCTTAAAATATGAATGATTACCATGTATATGTCTGACTAATTCTGAATGATGAAAATCAGGAAATCTCCTTTCCTTTTCTTAGAAAACTTACTGATACCTTAATTCCTCTTTTTCCATCCCTTTCACAGACTGCGGATTGACGGAACACTGAATATTATGATTGATTGCAATATCTGTGTTGTAATGAATCAGATGATCTGAGCATCATGTTGCTTGGGGGAGATCTGGTCCGTACTACACTGTTGTGCCCATGAACTCTACCTCAGAAATACTGAGAGCACTATATAATTAAAGCAAAACTGTCTTCTGTGCTTTGTAAAAACAACTCCTGAGTCTCAAATTATGCCTAAAATAAAGTGAGATTAATTTCCAAACCAAAACAAAATTTGTAGAACACAGAAAATTTGAAAATCCATCCCATATTTTTCTATCCTGCATAAGAAATGAAAGAACATTACACATACAGTTTGATGCAAGAGTGATTTCTATAGGCAAGAACCTTTAAAAATATATTCTAATCAACACAGCCTTAAACATGAGATTAGGGAGACAAATTTAGGAAACAATATCAATTAAATAAAATGGGGAGGACAGCAATGTGCCGGGAAACAGAACAGGTCAAAAAAAATGCTTATTTAAAAAAAGAAAAAACAAAAAAAACCCCAAAAACCCTGAAATTCCAAATGAGTTAACAGTATTCATCAGTTCAATAAAAGGATTTCATGGCAACTACTATATATAGATTATAATTATAATGCATTTGGGTTCATATGAAACCAGCGTGATCAAATCAATTTTAAGTATATTTTTAATAGGGAAACTTAAAACACTAGATAAAAATTATCCAACTAATGGACAAGCTCTTCACAAAGCTTCTTTTGGTATAGCTGAATACAATTCAAGGGTCAATATTTGTGGCTGAAAAACATCTTGCCTAGAGAATGGATTACACCACCTTCAGAGATAGCCAAACATGTTCACAACCCACTTCTGGCCTTTCTTATAATTAGACAGACCCTGTCTCTAAGAAGTCTAATGTCGGGGAGTCAAGAATGGATGGCGAGTGAAGGACCAGACCCACACGAGGTGGTGACTGAGGCTGGTACGGCAGTCCAGTCGCACGCACGCACCCCACCTGAGATGCCTTCGTTTGTCAGCGGTTCTCTGGCCAGCAGAAGCTGTATTCTCAACCTGGTGGGTCACAAGCTAGCCATCAGGATAGCTGCAGCTAGTTCAAAGAAATAAAGCACGGAGAAGATGGAAATAGGAGTTGTATACTACAGCTATAACCACAGCAAATATAGAAGAAAGGCAATTTACCACGACTACATGCCTGGTATCCTGAGATATATAAATTTGAATACTGTCTCTAAAATATACTACCTACCTGACTTTGGGCAGGCATACAACTTACCTTCTCTGAACCTATCTTACACATTGAAAAGGGATTAAATGAAAAAAGTGCAAGTGAACAACTCAGTACACTGTCAAGAGGGAAAATAACTATTTTCTTTAGCATTTCAGTGGTCCAGAAACTGCGGTCTATGTTCAGTGACTCGCTGCCATGTTAACTCAACCTCTTTCTCTATGGACACATTCAAGTTCACCCTTACTGTGATCTCTGATCTCAATTATAGTAAACGCATGCTGACACCATTGTCACCCACTGTCATCAACAAAAACATCACGGATGTTAGAGTGAAAGGGGGTCTTAATGACTGTTTACTATAATTCCCACATTACACAGTTCGAAAAGTGAACCAAGTGGGAAGGCAACCACTGTCAAGGAAGGGCGCGTCCCCACTGGGTTAGCACACCCATGAAAACAACAGCATGAGAATGACACGTGTTTCACAAGAGGGACTCACTGCTCTTTTAGGAAGATTAAATCATACATGCATCTCAACAGGTTAAACCTGATCAATATGGGCACAGGGAATAGCAGAAAACTAAAATAAATTATTAGAATATTTGCGTCTTGGGATTCATGATTAACAGTCTGCAGTTGGTCTTCGTATGTACTGAACAATGACTTTCTGTCAAAACTATTATTAACGGCTACTCTCTAGTATATTCTTTAAAAAAATATGTGAAGTCCAGCATTTTGTGTATTTTATGCAATTATTGTACTGTAATAGCTATGCAGACAATTTGTGTGTTTGATTAGTATCAAACAATACCCGTGCATATTAGTATGATCAAGTCACAAAGAAGAATGTTGAATAGTAACTCAAGTTGGTGAATTGAATAAGTTGCTGTAAATGCACTAAAATCAGCAGGAGTTGACAATAAAACCATGACCTCTATGCTATTAATGCCTGATCCCAAGCATTCTGAGGGGATTTCAAAACAATACTGCTATGCTATCTCTGCAAGTATGAGAAAACTCATGTTGAAATATACTGTCCATTTAATTATGTTGCATTTTCCAGGATGAAGTTTGAGTAAAGCACACCATCTCTGATTACATACTAATTATGAGACCTTTTGACATGTCATCTAGTTGCTCAAGCTCTACATACCATACCACACGGTATTTTCAAATTGACAATTGTTATTAAAATAAATTAAATGTGAGAAATTGGGGAGAGTGCTGTGTTGTTTCTCTTCTTGATTATGCTAGCTCATCCTGCAACATATCAACTCTCTACTCTCTCATCAGTTATGCAGAGTGACTGTTATGGGCTGAATTGATTCCTCCTCTTCTCCTCAAATTTGTATGTTAAAGTCTAAACATTTATTACCAAAGCTTTATGGACCCCTAAGTTCGCTGCAGTATTGTTCATGGTGGCCAAAACATGGAGACAACCAAAGTGCCCTTCGATAAAGGACTGGATAAAGAGGATGTGGTACATATACACTATGGGATACTGCTCAGCCATAAGAAAAGATGAAATACTGCCCTTTGTGACAACAGGGATGGACCTTGAGAATATCAAGCTAAGCAAAATAAGAGAGAAAAAGTTCAGAACCGTATGTGGGATATAAAACTGAAACACACAGACTGACAACAGTACGGTGGTTACCAGAGGGGAGGGGGCGGGGCGTAGTAAAGGGGGCGAAATACGTGGTGACAGAAGGCGATCTGACTTTGGGTGGTGGGCGCACAACGCAATATACAGATCGTGTATCATGGAAAGGCACACGTGAAACCTGTATGACCCTATTAACCAATGTCACCCCAATAAATTTATTAAGATTAAAAAAAGTCTAATCCCCAGCATCTCTGAACCTCTGAAGATGGCCTTACTGGGAAATACCCTAATCCAATAGGACTGGTATCCCTTAAAAAAATGGCACGTGAAAAGGGGAGCCTGCACATAGGGAGAATGTCACGTGATGATGAAAGCAAAGGCCAGGTTGATGCATCAGCAGCCAAGGAATGACAGACCTTGTCAGCAAACCACCAGAAGCCGGCGCACAGGCCTGGAACAGATCCTCCCACAAAGCCCTCAGAAAAAACCAATCCTGCCAACATCCTGACCTTAGACACCTGACCTCCAGAACTATGAGACAATGCATTTGTTGATTAAGATAACTCAGTTTGTGGCACTTTGTTATGGAAACCCCAGCAAATACATACCTTAATAATTACAAGACAAATACTAAGGTGTGTCAAGTATTGCCAGAAGTGCCATAAGATAATAGAACAATACATTTTACATAGTAATCTTTTAAAAAATTTAGAATGCTGAAAATTTTGAGATAATGTATATATGGATACATGTATGTATATCATATACCCTAAGGCATATATATACACACACACATATATATATAGTATAAAGTTTTCAAAAGTATTATTCAACACAGAGAGAAATAATAAGTTAGTTTCATGAGGACTAACATGTCTATAGGATGCACGGCCCCACGTGGAAACCCGGAGGAACTAGACTTGAGAATCAGAAGGCATCGAGAACTCAGGACCCACAAGTGACTATGTGAAACTGCTGACCCAACTCTAACAAGATTCTTTGCTGGCCTGAAAAATGTTTCTTTGAACTGGGAGATTATGACCATTTATATGAGAGGATCAGACTACTTACTCAAACTTAAATAATGTGTGACTCTTTTGCCCTTTTTATTTTACTTCCAGAGTTTCCATTCAGGGTAAGAAATCATGTGTTTATAAAGTCAAATGGCAATCAGTTTATCAGAACAATCTATTGAGCCAGCTAAGTTTTCTCATGTGGATGAATTTTGCTAATATACTTGTTTTACATCAAGTAAGGATAACAGATTTTGGATTTAAAAAGAGAAAAGATGAATACTTTAGCATAATGGGAGAGTTAAATCCACTAAGAAAATATTTATGAACTCTTTACAGGTTTATTCTCATTCCATTTAGGTAGTTTCCCAAAAGAACTTTTGGTGAGATAGAGGAAAAAATGTTATTGCACCAAAATCAGAGCACTGTACCCAAACCACAGGTAAAAATTAATCTCATATTGTTATGAGATTGTAAATGTTTTAAGAGCTGACAGGATACATTACAAGCCTTTGCATCCTTGTGTTTAGGATAATGACCAATATGTAGTAAACCTCTTAACTGGGAGTTATTCAAGTGAGCCCATGCACACTTTGTGTTGCTCAAAAAGGCAGCATTCAATTGAAAAAAGGCAAAACACAAAAAAACAAAACACAAGAAAAAAATCCAGAGAACAGTTTATCAGCATGTTCAAAAGCTTGCAAAGGTAAAACAAAAGTCTGTTGCCTCTGCCCTCGGTTGAGGAGCCACCACTCTCCTCCGTGGGTCTGCAGCCGCTGCTGCAGCTGTGGCGCCTTCTCACAGGGGATAAGCTGCGATTAATTTTCTCATGCACTTCCCCCAGGCCAGGAGGGGAAGATCTGGCTGCAATATTTTCTCTGCCTTTCAGATTTCCTGCCACTTTCCAGCATACCAAGTCCTGTCTTTTGGCTCATCCTTGCTTTTTATTGACCTTTTTATTGACTTCTACCTAATCACTCGATGGACTTTTAATTTTTATTTGACTCCATCCGGGCAATAACACGCAGATGTTCTATAACCCATGTTCCTGCTGCTTTGGACTTGGGACCCAATGCCCGTCTTGGAGGAAAAGAACAGCCCGGCCTCGGGGCGGCCGTCCGCCCAGGGAGATTTCAGGAGGATGATTCAAGGCTCGAATACGGCAAAAGCATAGAGCAGAGAGAAAACCGAGCAGCCCATACATTTCCCTGGAAAAATTCACTGTAAGAAAGCCTGAACACTTGGTTTCCCTCCTGCTAAATGAAACCTGCAGCTCCCACGCCCCACGTGCACCCTAACACCAAGCGCAGCCATCCTTCTCCGGGACGCCGCTCCTGGATCCGCCCGTTACCCACCCATGCTCTTCCCACTCCCACTGCCCTCCTCCCCTTGGTTCCTGCCTCATCTTCGCCGCTTCAGTATCTCTTTTAATTACCTATGGCTGAGGAACATCAGCCAAGGTCAGGGAGTGAGTGTGGGAATTGCATCTTCCATACCCTGTCCGTTTTCGCTTAGACAGACTCTCAACTTGCCTGAAATTGCCCCCACGGGCTTGCATTTGCTCATGTCACCGCTTCGGAACAAAATTCACGTCCCGTACCCTAGGCGCAGGCTGTTAAAAAATCTTGAAGTTATAATGGACCCTTGAGTCACAGCTGACTCAAGGTGTTGAATATTTTCCCCCTCTACAGGGAAAATAGAAGATAAAATTTCATTTCCTTTCCTTCTCATCCCAGGACTATCTGCCTGTATATTGCTATTAACTTACAGATTGACTATTCAGTGTGCTTGATAATAACACTAATAGCAGTCAGTGTTTTATCACCTGGAAAATAGACAAAAGTAAAGATCCTCACTGAGAATAAACCAAAGCGTGGATGTTTATTTAGTCTTCCTAAAATGTACTTCTAAATAGATTCACTTCAGTGAGTTCAAAACCTATCAGCCAGATTTTTTATAATATGATCCTGCTGTTCGGTACTTTTCCTGAATTCTCATTTGCATGAACATTGATCTTCTGATCTCATGCCTCACCCAAAAAAACTCTGCACAGTCATGCCCTATCTCTCTCCTCTTCCCAGTTCAGGATAAAGCACACACATACTCAATGAGAAGGCAATTAACTCACTTTATGTAAATTTCAAAATGAGTCCTTCAAATAAGCGCTGCTTTAAATGTATTTACAATAAAACAGCATTCCAGTTCTTATCAGATGTCATCGGGAATAATTCGACTTGCTTAATACAAGATTTAAAGAACAATAATTTCACAAAAAATTTTAGGAAAACGAAGTTTTCCATTAGCATGGACTCCTGCTCACCTACGGAGACTCACAGAATTCAGACTCCATGAAGGCGGGGATTTTGTTTCGCTCGCTCTCCAGTGACATGCACAGTGAACGACACATAATAGATGCTCAATAAATATTGTAAATGAGGGAGAGTGATTTATATGAAATATTTATATGTAGCACTATGCCTTCTAAACTTCTTAAAGTCCTGGATTAGACTGTGTCTGTTTAGGCATCTTTATGCTTTAACACAGTGCCTGGTACTTTCTTGTTAATCAATCATTATTTGTCTTTAAAAAAAAAAAAAAAGGAAACTTCCCCATGGAAGGGGACCTATAGAGGCAGCCATAAAAAGGCCCACTGGTTCAAAACCCCCTCTCCCACAGCTGCCGCTGGACCTCATGCTGGGAGCTCTGGAGTCATCCAAGTGAATGCACAGTCACAGTGAGGGCAAGAAAAGCTCTGAGACACACTGCTGCCATTGGCTTATCATCGGAGTGACATCTGTCAGATCCGCCTACTGTCCAGGGCAAGGGCCTGAAGGGATGGTGCACAAGACAGGTACATCTTAGCTACAGAGAGGCAGGCAGCTGCCCCAGCGTGACCCGACCCAAGAGCCAGCCTTGGGGAAAAGCCGCACACGGAGGCGCAGGCAGCCTGGGGTGGACCCGGGCCCCGGGAGGCAGGGCGCTGGGCTGACCGGGGAGACGCCTGAGGCATAGGGACGACTTGCTTCTTCCTCAGCGTCCACAACAGAGGGCCCATCAGTTCCAGCACATGTCTTCCCTCCACAGATGAAAGAGAACTGCTCCCTGGGGAGATGTGCTCCTGCGCATTTCAAACTTTGTGACCAACTTCAAAAAACCACCACCGCCACCAAGAAACACGAAGGCGGGGCAGGGGGGCAGTGATCCCATTTACTCAAATGACGGTTTTCATTCTCCATCTAACTTCATAACTGGGCAAATAGATTCCGCTACTTGGTGTGCAGAAAAGGCGAGCAAGGAGTATATTATGCAACTTCCTGCAACTCTAATTAAGCTTCTTACCATTTGAACCTGCAATGTACACATGTTAATTTCAGAAGAAAACAAAAACTAGAGCGTCTTTCAACATTATGCCCCTGGGGGGGCGGTCATTAAGCGTTTCTGTGTCGTCCTCTTCAGCACCCTGCCACAGGCTTCCTGCAGGGATGCTGCAGGGGGTACTCTGGGCTCTGCGGGGGAGCAGGGCACCCCACTGAGTGTGGAGGGAGTCCACAGCGGCTGGCATTTTCCCTGCACCTCCTCCATTCCCTCACAAGCGCGACATGCATCCGAGGAGCCTCTCCATACAGCCTGGCTCCTGCATTGCTTCTCTTCACCCCCGGTGTCTGCAGCCCAAGGATCTGCACATGCTCCCAGATGCCACGAGGGTCTCGGCAGTGAACCTAGTGGCCTGCCTGGGCTGGAAAAATGCTTCTCCTTATCGAAAGTGTTACGATTGTCTGTCTCCTCCATGGACTGTGAGGGCCTTGTAGTCTTAGGATCTGAGAACGTGGCATGTGAAGCTATTACACTGTTTGACAGCTGGCCCTTGAACGACGCAGGGTGTCAGCCTCCCACACAGCCAAGAGTCTGCACGTAACTGAAGTTATGTCATGTTACGTTGAACAACGCGGGTTTGAACGGTGCCAGCTCGCATATATGCAAAGTTTTTTCAATCGACAATTTGGGAAAAAACTGTAAATGCATTTTTCTCTTCCTTATAATTTACTTAATGAAATATGTGTTAATTGATTGTATATGTTACTGGTGAGGCTTCTGGTCAACCACAGGCTTATAGTAACTAAGTTTTGGGGGAGTCAAAAGTTATATGCAAATTTTTGACTACACAGGGGTTAACACCCCTAACTCCACATTGTTCAAGGGTCCACTAAACATATAAATATACATTTCATCCCACTGTTACAGGAAGTAGTACATCTAGATTTTTACACACAGTACTTTTAACCTTTGTTTGTATCTTACACACACCACCCAACTGAAAATATTTATTCATCCGTTTGTTCACTCATCCAACACTGAATACCTGCCTACATTAGGCTCGTAAATTATAAATATTAGAATAGACATTAACCAAGACATCAGGGGACAAAAATTAGAAAATAATTTAAAAGTTAAAAAAATAGATATGGTTGAAAATAAAAAGAGAGAGCTATCAAATTAAACATTCACAGCACACCAGAAACCACCACGTTTCCCCCACTCAAAGTTAAGGCCAAGTTACAGCACAGTTTGTTTCTTGGAACAGGTCCAGAAACTTCCACATGCATTTTCACACCCTGATCCTCTTGGTAAGTATGAAAGAAACCAGAAGACATGAGTCTCATCCTGCAGATGAGGAGTATGGAATTCATCAAAGGTGGAAAGGAAGTGTCCCCACTACCAGGTGATGGAAGAAGACATGGAAGAAGAGTCTCCACGTTATTCTAGTCACGGAGGCTGTGTTTGGTGTGGCGATGATTTCTCCAAACTTTGTAACAAAGTTCTGGATTTTTTTCCCCTCAATCATAAATAGGAGAAGACAAATAATACATATAAATTTAATAGACATAAATTCAATCATAGTTCTTGTTTCTTTATGTAAACAGAATTGGTAATTGGTCTATAGCTTATGGATTTCCCAATTAGCTAATTAATATCAAAAACAGGAAACCCATGGGACATATCCGGCACCTTAAAAGCCAAAAACACAAACAAAATCCCTGGGTAGTTCAAGGGCAATTCCCCACAATGAAAATATTATTATAAATAAAAAAGTTGCAAGATTTGAGTGGAAACATATCAGAGACTCTGAAGCTCTGGCTTCGAGTTCTGCTTATCTGGTCCTAGACCACTTACTTGCTTTTTTCTTATTTGTGGGGACACAAGTAATATTTAATGTCTCTGAAATACCACTTTCTCAGCTGCAAAACTAGTTGATTCTACTACCCACCCCATACAACACATACACATTGTTTCCTAAGATTGCTGAAAGGTCAGGGTTATATGTGAAAGTATTTTGAACAATGCTAACATGTTATGCAAATGTAAGCTCTTTTAATTATAAACTCCTGCATTCAAATCTGATTTGTTTTTACTCTTATATTTCAATGCCAATTGTAACTTGATTTAGTCTCCAGAGCTGAATTATGCTTAGACTCATAAAATTTTAAATATTTAAATTTTACCTAACCTAATCTAATATTTAACCTGAACACCCCCACGTTTTAAACCCATTACTTCCTGAAGCATCTTTGTTGACTAATGAGAAAAACAGGTCCCTCCGCTCTCCCTAACCCTCTTCCTGCATCTGTAAACAGTTACCGCGCGTCCCTTCTGTCTCCTCGCCTGAAGATGGAACATTCTCAGGTCTCCCAGCCTTTTCTTAGAGGCCCCATTCTCAGAGCCTTTCATCATTTTTTGTGGCTCTCTTTTGAAACCTCTGACAAATTTGTCTATTCTTCCTCAAAGTGTGCCATCCCAAATGGAACACGGTACCCCTTCCTGTCAAGGGCTCAAGATTGCCAAGCAGAGCCCAATCATCGCCTTATTTATTTTAGCTTTGACAATTCTGCTAAAACAACAAAGGGCAGCATTACTTTCCCTCCCCCCGCCCCCTTTTTTTTTCTGCAGCATCACACTGTTAACGTTTTCTCAGGTGTCAACTAGCGTGAATTAGAGCTCCAGAGGACAAAAAGTAGTGACATTAACTTACTAATCTTTCTCAGCCACATTGCTTAGGGCAGCGTTTCATAACTATTAGGTGCTAAGTAAATATGAATATTTATCATTGGGGTCTATGAATATTACTTGTGCACAAAATAGTAATACTTTATTTGATGAAAAAATACAGTCCTTACATTCATGATTGGAACATACCGAAGGATAAAAAAATCCATGGATGGTTCCAATGGGATTACTTAAGGACACAATAAAGTTAGCTTTTTAAAAGCAAGTAATCAGAATGAGATGAGCAAAAGAAAGTCTTACTGAATTTTATTTACATAATGCAGCTCTTCACTTATATGAAAGTTCCTGGATAGTCCACCAGAAAACTAGAAACACAAATCATGAAAGTAATGGCCAATTAATTTAAAATCAATTACTGTATGTGATAGATGGCCTTATGGAATTGAGCTGGACTGTCAAACTTGCTTAATATCTGATTTTCCAGGACCAAACCTGGAGAAAATATGAAAGGGTGTGGCAAGGTCAGAAAGTACAACACAGGAAGCCTTGATGAGCAGGAAAGAAATCCTACCTGCTTTTCTGACTGTCAGAATACAGACCAGGAACCCAGCAGTTTTATCAGGACTTCCTTTTGGGGGATCTAGTAAATGAGCACGAAAAATGTAATATCATGCAGATCAGGAGATCGGACTTAAAGGCAGCTGGGGTAGTAGTAATGCCCTTTTATCCTTTAAGCATTACCAACATTTTATCTTATCAGACTGGCTAAGAATCTGTTCCCACCATGTTATACAGTGAGAAAATATCAAGTGCATCAGTGGCGATACAGCTCATCTTCCTTAGCCATTCAGGTGAGAAATGACCCATAGTTTAAACACAGTCCTTTCAAGAGGGAGAAGGGAAGAACAAGGAAGGAGCAAAGGATTCTCCTACAATTTTAACCATCCCAGAATAAATTTTGCAACCTGGACTGAAGAACTTTTTTTAAATAGTTGACAAACTTATCTTTAAATATGGCAACTCATTGAACATATACAAGGGCAAACTAACCAAAAACAACTTTGATCAAAACCTTAGGTATATCATTGGCTAAAATAAATATATACCTTTGAAAATAAGCCCCAAGAAACTTTTACTGTTCAGTTATCAAGTACATATTAGAAATTTACATCCTGATAGAAATTTTAAGAAGGACCTAAAAATTATAAAAATGCATTTAAAAAACAGTTTAGTCAGAGAGTAGGGCACAGAGATATAAACATGATGAAACCCAGGATAAAGACTGTCTCTGCAATAAATGATGTTGGTAAAACTACAGAGATAAAAGCAAAAAAAACAAAGAAAAAAAAAGAAAGAAAGAAACTAGACCATTTTTTTTTTCATCATATATCAATACAAAAATAAACTCAAAACGGTTTGAAGACTGAAAGGGAAGGCCAGAAACCATAATACTCTTAGGAGGAAAAATATGTGGTAAGCACTTCAACATCAGCCTTAGCAATAACTTTTTAGCTATGTTTCCTCAAGCAAAGGCCAACAAAAGCAAAAATAAATGAGACTATATAAAATTACAAAAGCTTTTGCACCACGAAGAAAATCATGAACAAAATTAAAAGGAAGCCTATGTAACAGGAGACATATTTTCAAATGGTATCTCTGACAAAGGGTTAAGATCCAAAATATATAAATAACTCATTGAGTTCAACATAAAAAAATCCAATTAAAAAATAGGCAGAGGGCCTGAATATACATTTCTCCAAAGAGGACTTACAGATGGTCAACAGAAACATGAAAAGATGCTCAACATCACCAGTCATCAAGAAAATGAAAATTAAAACCACAATATCACCTCACACCTATCAGAATGGCTACTATCAAAATGACAACATGGAATAAGTGTTGGTCAGGATGTGGCATAAAGAAAAAACCCTTGTACACTGTTAGGGGGATTGTATGAAAAACAGTATGGAGATGCCTCAAAAAAAACTAAAAATAGAATCACTGTATGACCTAGCAATTCCACTTCTGGTTGTTTATATGAATAAATTAAAAACACTAATTTGAAAACATATATGCACTCCAATGTTCACTGAAGAATTATTTATTATAGTCAATATGTAGAAGTCACCTAGGTGTCTGTGGATAGATGAAGAAGATGTAAAACACACACACACAGGAATATTACTCAGTCATAAAGAAGAATAACATCTTGCCATTTATACTGGTGACTATTAACCGATTCATGGGTCTATTCTTGCCTCTCAGTCAGGCACTTCATTCTCATACATGGCCACCCCTTCCTGGCTGTCTTTCACTATGTACCCCTAAATGTTTTTTGTTTCCCTAAGGTCTACCCTTGGCCCTGAGTCCTTTGACCTTTTCTACTGACTTTCATTCATAAGCTGGTGGCCTCTTTTAGGTTAATAATCCCTGGCAGCATATTCCGATTCACACTGCTTTGAGCAAAGGAAGAAAATGATTAACCAGAGCTAACAGTGGCTCTAGACCTCAAGTCCAAGAACAAGCCCCCGGCCAGGGAAAGTCCAACTCCAAATTCCTCTGAGAAATGATCGGTTCTGCTCTGGCCGAGCATCCACACTTGTCCTGACAAGCAGCAGTAGAGCAAGGCCCACGGTGCCAAGAGGCTGGCTTTCTACCCCTCCTTGGGGGAGGCAGGGGCAGTGTGGTAAGACAGGGACATTTTGTGGTGGGTCAAGAGCTTAAAGAACATCTGAGACAGCCACCACATCTATGCCGACACCTCGGACTTTCATTTAAGGTCAAGCGCTCATCTAGTATTCGAGGATGTTTTACTGCTGTTACTTGCTTGGTTTGGGCTGTAGCCCCGTGCAATTTAGATTGTGTTTCTCAAGGTATCGTCTTACCTGTGCTCACAAAGCAGAGATAACACTTGCATATGAGATGTGAGTGGGGGGGGGGGGGAATCACCGCAAAAGAGGATACTTGTTGAAAGTTTTTAATGAGGCATTAACAGCTCTGTAAATTAAAGTTCTAATTTGCACAGGTTTACAAAGGAAACAAGGAGAGAACAGCATCAGATGAGGCTGGTGCCTGCTTCCTCCACTCAACACATTCTGAGTAAGTGTCAAATGGATTTTGCAATCCTTAATTATATTTCTCTATTTTTTTCTCACTACTGAATTTATAAGTACGTGGAAGAAAACAGCTTTCAGCAAACTATTTTCCTCAGTGAAACCTAATAACACAGCACATTAACACCAATTGTAAGGCATTACCAAGGTTCTGTAACATCTAAGCAGGAACTGGCCAACTGCACATGCAAATGTGTATTTCATATTTTTACTAAGTTAATTCTTTTTATAATAGAACACCTATTTGTCAGCCTTTCTGTTCATAAAATTTTTTGTCCTAATGTGAGATCAAAAGAAACCCTATTCCGCAGAGAAAAAATAATGCTTTGTGTTTTTGTTTTAAATGATACAGATTCTTGCTATCAGCTTAGTTTAGTAACTTTTCCAATGCCTTAAAATATATAGAGGATAACAATTTGTTGCAGGTTAAATTTGGAGTGTTGAGCCTAATCTAAAGTATATACATTATTTAACTCTCTACCTAAAGGAGTTCTGGACCAGTAAATTAAATAATATAATATAAAAATTGATTTTTATTTCTCTACATAAAGTAAAGTGTTTTTTTGCAACGGTTCTTACACCTGACTGTTGCAGAATCATCTGGAGAACTTGTATCCATTTAGTGAGGTACAATTCACACACGATAAACTGCTTCCATGTAAAAGGCGCACACAATTCAATAAGTTCTGAGAGCTGCATCCCTTGTAAAACCACCCCTGGGACCACTCTTTTGGGCAAAGGGCTATTTTGGCAGGCAGGGAGTTCCAATGAGTTGAGGCTTCAGGCCTTAAGAAGACTGGTCTATTTCTTGCTTTCACTTGCTGATAGGATTTCAACTGAAATCCTGGCGTATTTACCAGGACCCAGGACCCCTCCTCCTTCGTAGGCCCTAAAGTCTAACATTTTGTCTCTGAAGCCATGCTTTTTCATCTCTCAAGATCATGCAATATAGGAATTAATCAATCAAAAAGAGAAAGCAAAGACAAATAAAAGCCTCCCCTAAATTATTCTCCGTATTTCTGGAATCTTGATTCCACAAGCCCTGGCAGGTCTAATTACTCAGTAATGTTTTTAAGCATATTTTTAAAATTTTATCCAGTTATTTTTTTTTTCCTGCTCTCAGCATGACTTTTTGATATGCCTCATAGCTGGAGACAGAAGTCACTTGTAATTATTTAATTATATGTTTGATGTATGATTTCTCTGCAAGATCTTAAGCTCCCTCTGTAAGGGACTGTACCTGTTTTGCTCAATATTCTTCTTAAATGGCAGTCACAGCATCTGGCCATGGCAGGGGACAATGAGAAAGAACCGTCATGGAATGAACAAATGCCTGAGTCCCTCCACTTAAATAAAGGTGGATGTCGAGAGCAGAGTCCCAAGGCTTAAAAAACAGTCTGTAGAGAACAGAAGGGGAACCCTGGTGATAAATATTGCTTTCTTTATAGCCTTTAAAGGATATCATGGTACCATATGGTTAAGGGGCACACAGGTGGGAATTAAGGAAAGTCCTTTGTTTTGAAAAATTATTGACCCTCTTGAAAAAATCATCTACAGTAAAGAGGCGGGGAAGGTGCAGGTGACAGTAGATTTAGGAGTGACTTAGGGGCGAGAAAATGGACACGCTGAGTCTAATTTTAAGAAGACTGAGTATGAGGAACGGAGAAGAAATGTAGTTAGAGTTACAAGTGCACGTTCAAATGTAAAGGTAGCCACTAGAAACGCAGAAATGAGATGCAGAACATCTGAAGTATAGAGAAAGAAGACCGGCCACTAACAAACCAGAGGCCAGACCTTCCCAGAGGAGTAAAATGAATACAGATGTAGTAGAGAGAGGTTATGAAAGAGCATCACCCAGATTTATGTGGTTTTCCCTCCATAAAATATGTAAGTATGGATGGAAAGGTACCTAATTTAAAATCGCACGTAAACAACGGCCACCGTAAATGCACATGTGACCATGACCACACAGACTCCCAAGGGCTGATCCTTGCCAGCGACGCCTGCCTTGCGTTTGCACCGAAGTCTGTTCTGAGGATGAGCACCCTAAGCCCAGGGCAGGGAGGTAGCTCACGCCCAGCTGCACACAGCATGTGGGGAGGAGCCCGCTTTTAAACTGGACAAGGAGGGGAGGCGACCCCAGAGCCCCGCTCCCGACGACCGCCATCGCCGCTTCCTTCAGAGCTCGAGCGCCAATGTCGATACCTCCACAGCGCCTGAAGTAGAGCCCAATCAGTCTGATGCTGTTAGTCCACCCATAGCACTGATCACTGCTGTTTATAGAGCACTTCCGAGATTAGAAGTGCTCTTTATTGTACTGTATAAGTTTATTATGACTGTCATCTTAAACCTATTGCAATAAGCCCTAATGCGATGTGCAGGTAAAAGTGTCAAAATGTTCATTAGCCTCAAAATTTAATAAGCCTAAGGAGATCCCGTACGGAAGAGATGGGTGACACTCAGGGCCCAGAGCGCTACGGCGGGACTGCAAACAGCTCCTGACACAGGACTCTCAATGTGACAATGGGCGCAGACCCTACTTCAGCAGCAACTAGGGACCGTTAACGAGAACTGCCTTTTGTTTCTGGTATTTGGTAACTTAACACCTACTCTCTGACACATCTTGGCCAACTGAGATGCAACAAGTTGCGCTATCGCTTAACTTACCCATACTCCCAAAAGAGCACGCAGAAAAGCGTTCAGGCAGCGCGTCTTGATGGACAGCTGCGGCAAGATTTCAAGCAAGAAAGATGATTGCCTTGAATAGCAGGGTGGAGGACGGTGGAAGTCACCCTACACTGGCCTTTACGACGAATGTGAGGAACGGGGAAGAAGAATGGTCCACTCCCACCCGACAATGCCATCGATGCCGTCCGAAGAACTTGCAGGCGCCTCTCTACAACAGGTGATAAACACTGCGCAATCCCAGCCTTTAGCTCTGAACATCCCGCCTCCAGCATGGTGAGTCTGACTTCCGTTATTCTCGTGCATTTGGATCCTGCCCCTCAGTCCGCACAGGTGAGCTCAGCCAGACGTGCAAGTCTCTTCTGTGTCTGTCGCCATCAGGCACATGCAAGGAGACCTGTCCCTGCCCACTGCCCGGGAGCCACTTCCCTCGTTCCTTTGCCCCCAGGTTCCATAGTCTTACTCTTGCCTTTATTTTTCGACACCGTCAGTGCTTGTTCCTTAAACCACTTGGCCAGAGTAGATTCGTGTATTTGTTTTTCAATAACTACATCCGAAATCTAACATCAAAGGTTAAATAAAACCCGTGATTCAAATCCGTCTTGAAAAAAAAAACCTTGGCATTTTACTTAGGCTTTTTTTTTAAAGCACTTTCTGGCAAAACTACTTGCTTCCAGTCATAGGAAAACAAATACTTGGGACACCAAGGGTGTTGAAGGTCAGAATTAATATGCTTTTACTAATTAGTCTACCTGAAGAAGTTTGCTCTCCTTGCACCTTTACTATAACTGCTTATAATCAGCTTTCCTTTAATGAAGTGCTTAAATGTCCCACTTTACTAAAAATAATAAAAAATAACAGTAACGGAGAAATATCATACAGTAAAAAATTATAAAATATGTGCTTTTAAAGCATATTGATTTTTGTTGCATTTCTCTTTTCACAGATCGGTAATTAACTGTTTTCCTGGATCCTACAGGATTCTAGTACAGCCATTTTGAGGAAGGCAAATGAAACACTGAGAGACCAAAATGTGTGACAATCATGTAGTGTCCTTGAACAGCATTACTATGAGGAAAGTGTAGAGTTCTTATCTGCAAGGTATTCAGCATCGGTAATCACATGTCTCGTGAAGACAAATAAAAGGGAATTACATCCAGGTGCTCCTGTGTGCTCACATCCCCGGGGGTTTGCTACAAAGGTCTCCCCAAAGGCAGGTGCTGGTTCTGGGCAGGGTCACCAGGAAAGGTGGTTTACAAGGCGGCTGTGATTGGCATCTGGGTGTGACAATAGTCAAACCTTCCCCCCAGTGATCATGGGCCTGTTTTCACTGACAGGGGAAAAAAAATGACAGAAGAGGATCACCGTTGGAAGGCCAACGGGAGCCGCAGTTTCAGCTTCTGTTTTTGCCACATTTTGTTTGGATTACTAGCCTCACATGGAAAGGACTAAAGTCTCTATGTACATTGAGTGGGTTTATTCTGAACTTCTGAACATAACAGGCGTTTTTTTCCCCCTGAAGGTTCAGCCCCCTACTTCCCCTTGCATGTGCAACAGGGAGCAAAAGTTGGAGTCGTGACCTATGTTTTGGAAGAAGAAAGTACTGTTAACTCCCTGTAACCAGGACATCATTTCACCGACTGTTTTCGTGACTTTCTAGTTGCAAGATCGCGGTATGATGTTGAATTTGCTGCTGCTCTGCAACCTGATATAACCCAAGAATGGGAATTTCCATTTGACACTGAGGAATTCTCCCATTATCACCGAGTTCTGCAGATTACAGAGATGAAGAGTAAATTTATGTTAATCTTCAATTGTGAAGATAATGTGATAAAAAAGCATCACGACTGAACAATCTGTTTTAAAATGTAGGTGTTTTTAAACTCACAGATGCCTTGGTAATAAGCTCTATTTTGAATTTTTGCAGCTACTTAAATACGCTATAGTCACAGATTTGGAATTCCAGAAGCTGAGGGCATTGGTCATTTGGTCCCCCCTCAATTGTACAAGGGAGCGTGACCACACTCATAGAGACGTAATGTATCCAATATCTCGACATGAGGTGGATTCATTTACCATTTAAGGAACACAACTAAATACCACATTTTAATATAGAATATTGCATATTACTCATACTCCACATATAATATTTAGGCAAACATATTTTGTATGCACAACAGCAGATGAATTAATAGAATATTGATTTTATAAATTGCAGAAGACCCTCAGAAAAACTCCTGTCTCCTCATCAGCACTCAATATTTGTTAAACAAGTAATAGTTAACAGCAAATGTTTAATGACTGTTAACTAATCTGTGTGGCAGGCACTGTGCAAAGTTTATGAGGTGGGATAGCTCCTTTAATCCTATCCTACCTGCTAGATATCAATATAACAAGTAGCATTATTATCCCAATTTAAAAAAGAAGGAAACAGTCAGTAAAATGATTTTGTGGTTTGTCTAATTACACTTAGCTAATAAATAATGAAGCTTGGACCTGAAAATTATCAGTTTGCTCCCAAATCCTCCACTCTTAATATAGAAGTGAGGAAGTTAATAGACGATCTTTAATTTATACTATGATGTAAATGACTGATAATACACTCTTCCTGGAAATTCAAGTTTTAAGAGGACACTGAATCAGAAAGGAAAAACGGCCACATAGGGAAAAAAGAGGTTCATGTGGTTATATTTCTGCCAAAAGGAAGATTTTGACAGTTTATTTACAATACTAAGCTTAATAATTTGCAATATTAAACATGTTAGAACATATATTGATATGTTTTAATTGTTTTCATTACATCATATGAGGTAAAATATTTAAAGCAAATAAGGAAGAGGGGTGAGTGAGTTATATAAAGAGACTTTTCTTGAACTGCAAAAATAAGATAGTCTGTATTGAGATATTCAATATTTTGCTCAAGAACATGTAATAAGTTATGCATGTATTTATAATACTTATCATTTATGGGTTAAATCTGACAACTTTTCATATATAGCATATATATAATAATACATATCACCATATATTTGTTTTTGAGTGTTACTTGAGATTTCCATTCAAATTTCAGGAATTGTTGTAGTTAAGAGTTTGAGATTTTTGAAATAAATAATTCAAAATAAAAACCACCTAAGCCCTATTTGTAATTATTCACTTTCTAAATATAACTGATCATTTTAGAGATTTCCAGGATTTGCTCATTAATTTTGCCTCAGAACATAAAAACTGCATAAAATATACAAGAATGTGAGCTGAAAGGACCATTTGATACACAGTATTTGAACTGATTTAAAATAATTTCATTAGATGTTATATACCTAGCTCCAAGTAACACTTTGGAATGAAGCGCTATGGGGGCGGGGGGGGGGGAAGGCAAGCTGATCCTCAATTGCTTTGGGCTTACAAATGAATAACAGCAAGACCATTTACAGTTTGTTACCTGAAAAGCTAACAACTGGGAAAAAAAATCCAAAAAGGTTAGCAATGCTGGCTAAGGAATATTTGGGTAATCAACATTGCACCTCCCATCCCATCCATTAAACACTTCCTGTTCCACAGCTTCCGGAGAACTGTCCCCATGTGCTCCATCCCATTTCCTTGGCAAAAGCACCAGCTTTTGAAGCAAAAGCCTCCAATTTACACTTCAATCGTGAAATGCAGTAGCTCTGCTACGTGCAAACCCCTTATCGGAGCCTCCTTTCCTGTACATCATGAGGGTAAAAACGCCTTACAGGGCAATGAGGGGACATATAAAAAAACAAATGAAGCTGCTAATTATAAATGTACCCTCTAGTTAAGAAGATGCATGGATAAGAAATGCTGGTTTGGTAAAATGTCTAGTTCATTAACTGGGTACATTTCATTCAACCATGACACACCTCAAATTACTCAGCCAAACATGCCAGCTGAGCCAGAAAATCAAACCAATAATTTGAGGGCAGAGGACCCAAAAAGAGACTTCTCCAAAGAGGGCATACAGATGGTCTGACCAACCGACATATGAAAAGATGCTCAATGTCACTAATCAGCAGACGAATGCAAATCAAAACAACAGCGAGGTATCACTCCCGCCTAGAATGGTTATCATCAATAAATCAGCAAACAAGTATTGGTGAAGATGTGGAGAAAAGGGAACCTCATGCACTCTTGGTGGGACTGTAGACCGGTGCAGCCACTATGGAAAACAGTGCAGAGGTTTCCCAAGAAATTCAAAATAGAAGTCCCACGTGACCCAGCAATCCCCGTTCTGGGTATTTATTTGAAGACATGCCAAACACTAACTTGAACATATGCTATGTTCACCGCAACATCATTTATACTAGCCAAGATATGGGAGAAACCCAAGTGTCCATCGATAGAAAATTAGGTAAAGAGGAAGCATGTATGCAATAGAATATTACTTGGCCATGAAAAGAAAAGAAATCTTACCATTTGTCACAACATGGAGGGACCCAGAGAGTATTATGTTGGATGAAATAAGTGAGTCAGAGAAAGACAAGTATCATATGATTTCACTTACATGTGGCACCTTAAATACAGCATAAATGGATAAACAAAACAGAAACACACACACAGATACAAAGAACTGATGGTTGCCAGATGGCAGAGAGTTGGGGCAGGGTGACAAAGGGTGATGGGATCAAGAAGTACAAATGGGTAGTTACAAAACAGTCATGGGGACGTAAAGTACAACTTTATAGTTAATAATATTGTAATTGCAATACTACTGTAATGTGTATAATGTCGAGTGGGTACTAGACTTATCGGTGGGATTGCTGTGTAAGTTATATAAATTTCTAATCGTTATGCTATACACCAGAAACTAAAATAATATTGAATGTCAACTGTAATGGAAAAACAATCTTTTTAAGAAACAAACTCATTAACTTGATGTAGACCGATTACTTTTAAAGTAAAAGAGAGCCTTACGAGTAAGACCAAGCTGCTACTGTAAGGGGCCAGCGTGGCTGCAGAGCGTGCCCCAAAGCAAAGGAGTCCCTTCGCTGCCCCCCGCCCCCACACCCAGAATCCCCAAAGCTCCAGGGAGCAGTTCCAGCCAAAATCGTGATCTCCCTGCCTTGTCCTTCAAGTAACGCACTCTCCAAACACATTTTCTGTGCAGCTGGAGGCTTCGTTATAGACAGAAGGACCCTGTTTAGTGGGGCCGGTGCTAACGGCCTAACTTTTTTAAAGCAGGATTTGGAAATCTTCCCAGACACTACATCTGCCCCGAGCCCTAGCCCCTCAGAGTGTCAGGCCGGCTCGGGAGACAGCGCAGACGACTAAACGTGTTAACGGTGGACAAGCCACTCTATCTTTCGCTGCTGCAACAGGAGGTGATCCCATCAAAAACCTGTCTGCCAGCTCGCCAGCAAATGCAAGCTGACACGCGCGCTGGGCTATACCCAAGCACGGGACATGGATGCTGTCCCCTCGAAGAGACACGTCGCCAGCCGTGTGTGGGGCCAGGGAGAGTTTCTAGTTCCATTTGAGAAAAAAGTTGTACTTTTAATCCTCAGGTTCTTGTCTAGATATCTGTTGTGTTTTGTTTTTTTTCTTTTCCTTCCTTTCTTTGACTTTTACAAATAGCAAGCAGAAGGCTCAATCTGAGAGGAGCTCAATGGCTGACTTACTCTCAGTGGAGAGGCCAGTGGACTAGGGCCAGCACTTACACACTCATTAATCCCAACACCTCTCAGCTGGAGGCCCGCACTGTTCATTACAAACCCACACCAGCAGCCAGCCTCACTTAAGAGCAAACTGTTTCCTAAGTTAGGCGAAAAGGAAACAATGATGCTGGAGCTACCTTTTATAATGCAAATTCCATTCCACTACCCTCAACCTAGGCAACGTTCTAAAGGCCAAGCTATTTACTCCAAAGTGACGTTCTCGCAGGTTAAATTAACAGCATTATGAGGTTTCAGAATAACACAAATCTTATACTTTGCAAATCAGGAAAGTGAAGTAGGAATTACCAAGAGTTACAGTTTTCTACATCTATAGTGAAGCAGTGCTCTTATATACCATGAATCACATAGGTAACAGAATGTCCAGAACATTGTAGCAGCAGTAAGACCAGGAGTTGGGGAAGAAAATGAGGCAGGTTTGGACTCCGCCTCTACTTAAATTTTTGATATTTTATTGGAGATTACTCTGCATTGATTTTCATTTAAAAATTACTGCATTGAAATAGTATTGATATTGATCACAGAGTTTTCTGCTGCTTTTACATGCTGTGCCTGAAGCAAAGGCCTCACTTCCATTACTCCAGCGCTGGCCTACAGAAGGTATGGTTTTCCTGAAATAACTTTTTTTTTGTAATGCTCTCCACAGGCCATGGGGTATTAATAGTTGTTTTTGTTTTTGTTTTTTTACGTGAAATCATATAAGTATTAGGGATACCTATCCGAACAAAGTTAAAGAGCCTCCCTATATTTTTCTAGAGGCTTCCATAACAGGATGTGTATGGAGAACCTCCAAGAGCATGGGGCATTTCTCACACTCACCTGCCCCTGGAACTTTTTCAGAGCCAGTGAATACTATTCTGATACCAACGTTGGGCAAGTTGTGTCCGAGAACCATACTTTTAGCACATACTTTGACCCAACAATACAGCCTTTCCTCATCTTTTTTTTTCTTTCCTCTACTTACCCCAAATTTTTCTCCCCAGAATACTAAAAAGGTCCACATGTTAGCTAAACATTCAAGCTAAAGTTATCAGAGGAGTGAATTATTATTTCTATAAACAGGCAGAGTACAAATTCATTGTAAAGGGATACCGAAATAATAGAAAATACTTTGGGTCTTTGAGCCTCTTCCATAAAGGGACCTCAGACCCGCTTACCCGTAAAGCCTGTCCCAGCGGGGTGGGTGGAGCTGGGAAACCTGTAATACCCGTGTCCTGGGAAGCGTGTCCCCGTCACCACGGTGGCCCCGGGAGCCGGGAGCGAGACCTCTCTCCTCTCCAGCCGATAGACCGGCGCGGGGCCGTTCAGTTCTTCAGGAGGGAGCCACCGGGCACAGATGGCGGTGCTGCCGAGCGCTTCCAGCAGAGGTGGGCGCAGCCGGGCCGGTGCTGAAGGTTAGAGAACACCTGTTACATTCGAGAAAGTGGTTCCTGTCTCTAGACACAGACACACAGGCATGGCCCCAGGCACTTGTGCATTTCACACTCAAAACCAAATCCGCTGGGCTCTCCAGTGTGCAGGCGGTTCTAGGAACGAAAAACACAAGACAGAGTTTATCTGCAATGGGAACAAGCGTAGTTTAAAACGACTAACAGAAGATGGCAGTGGCTTAGAGGATGCTCCACTCACCCCTTCCCGTGAGCGAAACGAAAGAGACGCAGACAGAGGCGGCGACTGCTGAGGCAACTGAGCCCTGCACTGACGGGCTCTGATGACAAACGAGAGAAAAGGAGGGAAGAAAAAGGCTGGGGCCGGGGCGCTGGGGTGCCCCCCGCGGGCCGCGGGGGCTCCCTGTGCAAGCATCCTGGTCCAGGCGCCCTCCACCTCGCTCAGGGCGCAGGTGCCCCGCCCGGGGGCTCTGACCTACCTGCGGGACCACGCAGCCTCTCCTCCACAGCGGCCTTGCCCGGGGCCACCTGCCTCGGAGCCCAGGGAGCAGCGGACAGGGGCAGCAGGGCCTCCCGGGCCTGCCCGCCCAGGGCTGCCCTCCCTGCCGCCTGGCGTCTGGGGCCCTGGGAGCGTGTACCGGGCGGGCTCCCAGCAGCTTCCTAAAGCTACCCGGCGCGTGGGCTCTTCTACACACACAGGTCCCTCCCACGAGGGGCCACTTCGGCTACAACAGACACGAGAGAGACGTTACAGGGAAGGCCGGGGAGCCCACACAGCTCTCCGGGAGCTGTGGAAATTCCCCAGACGCAACCGCTCACGTGCACCTGCGAGGGGTGGGCGGGGCCTCTCGCCAGGTGCCCCGGCGCGCCTGCAAGGGCTCGGGAAGCCCACCGCACCAAACCAAGGGGGCAATCAGGATCCGTTCGCCATTCCTACAGGGGGCACCTGGCCTCTCCACCCAGCACCGTGCAGCTCAGCACCCCTCAGGCACCTGGCCCCACGCTCCTATCCCCTGCCAAAGCCACGTGGCCCACACTGCTGACACAAGGCCAGCTTCTATAGAGGCCACGTGCCCAAGACTGGGAGACACTGCTATTTTGTCTCATTGATATAAGCAAACATAGAAAGTCAAACAAAATGAAAACACAGAAAAAAATATCTCTCAAATGAAGGAACAAGAAAAAATAGAAACCCCAAGGAAATGAAAATAAGTAACTTGCCTAAGAAAGAATTCAAAGAAACGGTCATATGGATGCTAATCAAATGAGAGAAACTTAAGAAGAATTTCCACGAAGAAAAAGTGTAAGAAAGAATCAAGCGCATCTGAAGAATACAGTAATTGAAATTAAGGAAAGGAAGGAAGGAAGGAAGCAAGGAAGGAAGGAAGGAAAGAAGGAAGGAAGACATTAGAAGAACTCAACAGCAGATTAGCTAACAGAGAAGAACAGATCAGAGATGTGGGAGACGGATGAGTTGAAAGTGACCAATCAGAATAGCAGGAAAAAAAATTAAAAATGAGGATAGTTTGAGGAGCCTCTAGGATAACATCAAGTGCTCAAACGTTCACATGATAGGCATCCCAGAAGGGATCTCTTCCCGTTTCAACACTAAAATTAATGTTGACTATTTGGACTCTACCAAGTAGTGGAGCACTGAGACTCGTAGGGAAAGCCTTCCACCCAGGAATGAGTCTGGTCTTAGGAAGCGAGCTACCGAGAATGAGTCAAACTAGGGTATTTTTTTTTTCAGTTCTTTTGCTTAAAAACAAAAAACCAAAAACCAAAAAAAGCACAGAACCAAACCAAACAACCTTCCAGCTGGTATGCTGTAGTATCTAATCTGGAAGACCCAATTCAGACTGGACACACACACACACACACACACACACACACACACGGAGGATGATGAGAAGAAAAAGAGACACTCCTGAACTCTTAAACACATGCTCACAAACACAAAATCACTGAGAGAAGGGAAATAAAAGATTATCTGTCAGATCCCAGAGTGAGGGGGTTATAGGTATAAATTTGTTCATCTCACATCAGTAAATTCAGAGGCCACACAGAAGCATGAAAAGGACTCTGCAGACTTTTAAAGATTAAATTTCATTTACTAATTTCTAATTCTGCATGATTTTTAAAAAATCATTTAAAACACATCTGCCTCAGTTTTCCCATCTATGACACAGGATAAGTTCTCAGTAGACTATTTTGACAATAACTGCATTTAAAAACCATATACATAATTGCTTTAACTTTTACAAAACAAAATTCCATATCAATACAAGGCACTGTTATTACTACCCAATAACATATCTTTCAAATTGGATATGATAAAGAATATAGTTCATTCACATTCAAGGTCTATCTGTATCTACTTGGAATATCTTCTTATAAATGTGAAGTATACAATGGAACTTCGATACCGATCATTTCAAAGAATTAACAACATGCAATATCTATTTTTACTTGGAATAAAATTACATTGTTCTTGTATTTTTTGCAATAGCTCTGTAATCCAATTTCTGGTCTGTCTCTTCTATTCATAAATAGTCTTTTATAAAATACTTGATAATATATATTCTTCTCTATGCAGCATTTATTACTTTATAATCTGATTAATAGCATATCATTATGCATAAATTTACACTTGCAAAATTTATGTAGTGTGGAGTTTGAACATCATTGGATAAGAACTGAAGGCTAAATGAGCAGAAACTCTTGCTGATGACAGGTCTTTAAAATCAAATCTCTTTATTTATTTCCAAGGAAGAGTATGTTGTCTATGAAGACTACATGACCATGTTTAAAAACATCATCAACTTCCGAATATGAGGGCAGGGGTCCAGGAGCAGCCATCCCTCATTTCAGGAGAGCGTGGGGAGCAGACTAACATAAGACGTCCTCAGGTATTGTCAACAGAAAACAATTTTGACTCTTTCTCTGAGACGCAGTTGTCAACTGACCTACTTCACCTGCTCTCCCGTAAGTGATCAGAAGATGAAAAGATTCCCCCCTCAGACTCTCAGAGATCACTTGGTCTTGCCTCATCGACTATCTGTTCTCTGACTAGGGAAGAATAAGAACAAAATCCATTTTTCTATTTCCTTCTTTGAGTACGAATCTCCTTCAAAGGAACAGGTATAGCGAAACTGATCTGGAAAAGGAGAAAACTTGGGTTCTGGGCTGGCACCTTAGTCCCTCGTTATGGGACGCTGGCGAATCCATCACTTGGCCGCTCAGTTCTTCAACGCCTCAGTTGTTAAGGAGCACGGTGGGCCTGAGGACATCTAGGGTCTCCTCCAGTTTCGAAGTGCTGTGCCTGGACATCGCCAAGCACTGCTTCTCAACCAGTAAACCGGGAGAGGTGCTGGGCGGGGGATCCGTCCATTCGCTTATCCCCATCAGCGCTCAGCCAGCAGTTCCTCAGCCCCAATACGGCGTATAAATAGGACGGTTTTTCTGTGTTCTACGATAGGACAAGCCAGAAAGCCCTGCTTTCAGGGACTTTAAGGGACATCACCGCCTTGGTTAGTACACCCTGCCTGGCTGGCCCCCATTCTGGGGATCGGAAATCGTCCACACAGAGCTAGGGTCCTGTGCATGAAGAGGGAGGAGGGGTCCTGGTGGCCGAACTGCACAGGAGCAGTGGTGAAGGCGGCGGGCACGTTCCCTGAGGCCCACCGTTGATAAAAGGCAATGGCTTCGACTGTAATTATGACATTCTTGCTACCCAAACTTGAAGCTTTTATGGGGCCTCTGCAATTAACTACTTAAATGCATCGTAACACTTGCTTCTCTGACAGCAACGTATTGATTTTTTCATCATTTTCAAGTCTCCTCCAGCACAAATAAATGTACTACAGTTACAGTTAATGCACTGTGTACATGCATTAAACGCCGGTGCGACACAATTTATTATTTGGTGACATACAGAATTGAAATCTGGCTTCTCAGAAAGTAGTGTCACCAATTCAACATCCGTATGGAAACTACCATTGTCCTTGGTATTACCATTTCTTCAACTTCTAGAGACCTTTTTTTATAGGATACCGAGGCTTAAGAAAAGAAGGGGGTGCTGAATATAAATCTTTTATATGTGTCAGTGTAGGATAAAATTTAAAACAGTCTCACAGAGAAGATATATTTTCCTAAAGGCGACACTGTGGAATCTATGGCAATTTTGTTCAGATGATTTTTTTTGTCTAATTTCATTCCTTGCACATATTCAGGAAACATCCATCAAAATATTTTGCACCCTATGGTCTCTCTGATTCCATTTTTACACATTATAATTGTGTTGTTTTAATGCCTTACTATAATTAGTACTTTATAAAGCTAAAACGGTGTTTTAAAAAGTGCGATTTCTGAATGCCATTCCTGTGTGCCAAAAAGGCCAAGTGCAGCCGTCGCTCAAGTCACGTAACTACATCCAGGCCTCGCGACAGAGGTCATTACATATTTTATCAACCAGCCTTTTCCTTCAGTGCATCCACACATTCGAAATTAAAGTTGGTGAGTAAAAGCAGTTAATTTTGTTTTGTTAGAAATAATATCATTTTAGTTTTAGCATCTAAGACAGATGCCAGCGTTTCACTCTGAACAGATGGTAATTCCATCTAATAGTGCATCTCTGTATTAGTAAGGTCTGTTGTGTATACAAACAGTAATAAACAGTAGGTAAGGATCAAAATAAATTTTAATTGTTGACATTAAATTCTGGCAGCCACAGTTCTGGGGCTGCAATATTCCTTTTTCAAGTCTGTCAGATTTACGAACGCTGCAAAAGCTTTGCCGAAAGCTGCTGGGTCCCAGTTTCAATAAAGAAATGTGCTCGTGCTACCGGGGACTGGATCGTGCTGCGGGGGTTGGGGGGTGGGGGTGGGGGAGGGTCTGTTTTCCTGCACTGAACTATTTCTTCAAGAATGACACAGAATTGGTAAGACCGTCTTTGCAACAGTCTGCCAGGATTTCTTTTAGGATGCTCCCACGGGACTGAACATTCCATCAACAAGTTGATATAAAATGTTGTGTCCCATTGTCACACTGGGGGCGGGGGTCACAATATTATCAGAGCCACTTCCATATCTTCCTAAGCAAGGGTCTCTCCTTCAACTCATGCTATTCCATGTGCACATCCGGGCATTCCTGAACCTCTCTGAGAGTGACATCATTCCTACCATTTTGTTGGCTTTGCCCAACCCAAAGGATTTCCCCGACAATCACAGCTCTTCTCTGCTGCTCTTCTATAGGCTTTGCCATGGATCACAATGTGCCAACAAGCACCCATTTGGTTCTCAGAGTACTTCTGGGGCTTATGAGTCCCTACTTATTTTGGAAAGCTGCCACGTTAAAAAAAAAATAGGAATCATTAAAAAAAAAAGAGTTTGGCATTCAGGTGACTGTTCAATAACAAACATGCTTTGCAATCCTATTTCTTTAAAAAATGGATGCATTTTTTTAATCATGAAAAATATATTGCTTCCACCATATGGGACAACCAACGACTCACCAACCGATTTAAGAGGCAGCATATTGAGCTGACCATATGTTACAGTGCTGTTGAATGGCTGAGTGATTCATGCCCGTCACATTCTAGTATATCAATTAAAGCTCCTTGAAGTCTGCATGATTTGTGTCTCTGTTATTAAACCCTGCTAATTCATCCCACTTACACATCTGTTATAAATCTCTAGGAGTGCTGCATGATTCATGGCAATCTGTGAGCATGCTACAGCAAATTCTTCTCCTTGTAATTAACAGTAAATTGTTTTACTGCCATGCAATGAATTTTTCAGTTATATTGCAAATGAACTCCTAAATGTGCGGTTCTTTCCTAAGAACCGACTTATATCATTAGGCAATTAAAAAGTATTGCTTTGAACCAAAAGCTCTTAATCAAGAGAAATACAATTTAAACATTGCAGAAGAGCTGTGGAAATTTGACACATTGGTTAAAAGTGTAAATAAAAGGGTAAAATTATTTCTGTTGCTGAAAGAGCAAAACAAACAAACAAGGACCCTTCTATGTAGCCATGGTGTCACCGACGCTAACGGTTGCCTGCAACTCTTGGTGGGACAAGTTTGCAAGGGTGGTGTTCATCTTAGAAGTTATTGAAGTCATCTGTCATTACCAAATTTCTCAGATTGCTTTACACTTCTCTAATTGTAAAGCAGTGCCTTTATTCTTGAAATAAATAATTGGATAATTAGCCCAGTGGAATCATCAGAGGGTTCCTGTGCTGTTCGAGTGTTCTTGTCAAAGGTGAAGCAAATCCGTTTCGGCCCGCCTCTGTAGCTCTTCGCGGAGGCGCTGGCTTTTCCCCCCCGTTTCCTGGCAGCAGCCTCAGATTCATGAGTCTATACATCAAGTCACTAGTTTAACAACAAATGGAATTAAATTCAAAGAAGGGAAACTAATTGAAGGACAGCAACAAAAGTGTTTGGTAATGTGCTTTTTAATATGGCATGCCACATTTGCATGATAATTTTTCCTTTTTAGCATGGAGCAGAAAGTGACTAGCTTAATGAGGGATTATTCAAGACAGGAACGAGCAAAATGCATTCATAACTAAGAACAAAGATTGTATTATGAAACAAAAAGAGGCAACCTCAGAGAAGTAACTGGATGATTGGTTTATGCATTATGAATAAAAAAGATAGAAAAATATTTATATTGGTATTCACTAATGACTATATATACAAGATTGTTGTAATTAAAATTATAAATTAACATATTAAGAGTGCTTGTTTAATCACTCTGGGTCCTATTCATGGTGAAAAGACTTATGTACCTGCATGCAAAACAATGTGTGTTTTCAACCCAGCAGCAAAGGGCCAATATATTTTACTTTGGATTCAGAAAAAACACTTAATGCACCACTAATTACTTGCTTGATGGGAGATGGGCACATCTAAGCTCTTGGTGTGGAGGTCAACTGATGGCAGGCAAAGGACATAGCACACTGTCCCCCCAGAAATGGACCTCCCAAAGAAATTTCTCTTAAAAACAAAAAAAGGTTTAAAGTGTACCTAACTGGCAAAGGACGGAAATGCCCAAATTTCCCAGATTAAAAAGGTGATTTTAAAACTGTAACAAGGACTCTAAGAGGGTCTAGTCCATCAGGTGCCCCTCCGACCCCCAGATGCAACTCCAAAGCCACCGAGGACCCTGCCTGAAGATCCCTCGAAGCAGAGGGTAGCGGCTACTGCTGGGAGGAGCCCTCCCACCAATCAGATCTCAGTCTTTGGGTGACCCAAAAACCAGAGGGGGAGCCATGGAATGTTCTGGATGAAATGCACCCATTCTAACCATGTATCAAATTGAAAAATATTTAAAGCACAGAAGAGCCCATTATAAGTCTCAAGGTTTGTAATGCAATGGTCAGATAAATCTTTACAAGCATCTTTTTTATTTCTCTGACTGAGGTTTAAGGAAGAAACACATTTTCATGATTTCAAGCTGCAAAAAGGAAGAATACGACTTGTGATTTTCTGTACTCTCACGAAGTATATCAGTGTTGCTGGCTTCTTTTGATCCCCAATAATGAGCTCATGTGAACTGCATTTAGGCTGCAGACTGAAATTTTCCCACTAATCCACTAGAATTTGTTAGAGTAATACATACCCTCCAAATTGCAGTTTTATTACTAGCATAAACACCAAGGAGGAACATAAAGCTGCAAGTGAACTTCTAGTCCTTTCCTGCATCAGAACCATTGACTGTTCTAAAGGATTGGCTTTCCCATTGTCTACTTTTATGACTTAAAATATTTCAGTTGCATCTGGATGTTTAATCTTGGAAAAATTATAGACAAAAAAAAATCCTTATTTACTAAAAATAAGGAGGCAAGAAAGACCCTGGGCCTGTAATTGCTGGGTTTTGCCTTGCATTCCAATAAAAACAAGTAAGTTCATGCCCACTCATCTAAACACCCCTGAAACGGTGTATTTTATACGAAATCAAACAGCAAGCAAAACTTATTTTTCCATGCAAGTGGTTTTACTCTCTGCTTGGCAGATGAAGACTCAGAGAGTTCTGACAAAATATACTAAAAGATTAAGAAATAAACATTTTCCCTGAGGAACACTAAAATAATGTGTCCTTCAGATAAGAAAGGGTTTCACAAGGGAACAAACATTAATGTGATTTTAATGGAAATTGAGTAGAAGGAAAATTTTGGCAAAGCACAAAGAACCACGCATTGCAAACTGACCATTTCACCTTGTCCTGCGACGCTTCTGCTCCAAACACGCTCCTTAGTGCCCCAGAGGGCCACCAATGTCCCCAGGCTCCTTGTGGTTCTCTCTTCTCTTGCTTTTCCTACAGCATATGACACTACATTCAACATTCTCCTTCTAGATTTCTCTCTTCCCTTGACTTGTCTGATTCAGTTCTCCCTAAGTTCTTTTCCTATTGCTGATCATTTCTCTGTTCTCTTTAGTCCTCCTTTCTCCCAAAATGTGAGCATTCATCAAGATGTAAAGTTATTCTGGATCTTTCTCTGCCTGCACTAATTCATTGTTATCCATGGTTTTAGCTTCCATGTATAGAAAGATAATTGCAAAATCTACATCATTCTTAGGTGTTTGCATTTTCCGCTGCTGGCTGGTTACATTTGCCATGGCTGTATTTCTATCACATGATCAAATGTAAACTCATGGGTTTATTTCTCCCACGTATTCTTTCTTCATCTTTCCCATTATACTGAATGGCATCATGACATGATATACAGTATTTACTGTCATCCTCAATCCTTCTCTCTTCTTAACCTGTGGATTTCTCTTTCTGGATCCCACTCCACCCCCTTCTTTCAACCTTTGCTTTTGTTTATATGATTTGTTCCCTCATTGCCTCTTAGAATCCAGCAATCACTCCCCTTAGTTCATGTCCATGCATAAAAGTTCTTTGGCTTCTCCATTTCCTATACTATTGTTATCCGACCCCTGTCTGTTTTCGGCCTACCAATTATGCTTCTTAATCTCTGCACTATTCCCCTCCCCCGCTTCCCACTCCCAGTGGATAACCCTCCAAATGATCGAACAAAACCCCAGAAAAAGAACTAAACAAAACAGATAATTAACCTATCAGATGCAGAGCTCAAAACACTGGTGATCCGGATGTTCACAGCACTCTCTGACTATGGCAACAACATCTAGGAAGAAATGAAGGTTACATTAAGTGAAAGAAAGCAAAATCTACTGGGAAACAACAGTGAAAGGGAGGAAGCCAGGATTCAAATCAATGATTTGGAACATAAGGAAGAAATAAGCACTCAACCAGAACAGCAAGAAGAAACAAGAACTTAAAAAAAAAACAAAAAACCAAGAAGATAATATAAGAAGCCTCTGGGACATCTACACACTTTCTTTTAATCTATTGTACACTCTCCTGCCAAACAATAGTCTCTGTAAACCCCTAGTGCTCATCACATCAGTACCTGGAACAGCGCCGTGTCTAAGACAGTAACCAGCACACAGTATATGGCAAAAATCTTGACCAGTCCTCTAGCGTCTGTCTCAAATGCTATTTACCCCCAGGCTCCCAGGTTACAGAGCCCTATCTCCTGTTCTGTGTTCCTATGGCGGGCTTCTCCCCTCTCTTGCACGCCCTGTGGTGTCAATCCTACCTGTAATACGTCAACACCTGCCTGCAGACACCCTTAAGGCATCTTTGAATGGATTACCTCTGGATCACCCCCGCCCCCCGCAGCGTTTTAAGTAGCAAGCCTTTGATAGATGATGACTGAAGTAAACATTCACAATTAAATACAGCAACAATATGGTTGTGGCACATCACTGACTCTATATTGCAACAAACAAATGTGAAATGTGTGGTTTCTGAGCAAAATTTTGAAATGCATATAATTCTGAATGACATGCTCCTTAACAGAACTGAAAAACAAATGGTTTTAGACATCAGCTTCCGAAAGTTTATTTTTATAGTACTTTCCTTATTTTTAGCACTCTCCATTGTCATTTTTATGTTATAATAATCTTATGAAACTGAAGTTGTAAACTAAACTTCCTGGTTTTGATAACATTAGAAATTCTGTAACATTTACATTGTGACTGACAAATAATAATGTTTATTGAGGATTTACTCTGTGCTGGGCACTGCTTTAAATAATTAACATGTATTAATTTCTTTCAGTCCTCATGAGAACCCTACAAAATAGGTTGTCCTTATTCATAAATTGGAAAATGAAGACAAAGAAGTAATATAGTTGACTCAAGGTCACTTAGGTAATAAATAGCAGAGCCCAAGTCAAGCCCTGGACTTCTGGCTTATTTTCTCCCCTAAATATATGAATACTATCGCCTTTTAACAAGGCGATTAACGTGCACATCTCATGGCCTGCAGAGAACGTGTCTCCACATTCTACTTTTCACGGCTAGAGAGACGGGGAGGGAAATGGTGGCCTCAGGTGAGCTCTAGTTCAGTAATCTTCTAGTGCACAGCTGTGGCCTTAAGCCCATCTCCCATAAGTAGAACAAGAGCTGCACAGGGCACCCGGGCGCTCTGTTGTGGACGCCACAGGAAGCCACTGCGACCAATGAGGATGGTGGCTGCACAGGCACTGTCCTGGGCGCATTGAGTTGGACAGATTCTGTTTATTCATAGACATCCTTCTTGTTTCCCACTTTCTAGCTCTGGGACTGCTCCTCTTAGTCCTGGGGAGACTCTAGGGACAGACTCTAGGGACAGCTCTCCTTAGTTCCTTTAGTGTGTTTGTGTCGATGCAAGGCAGACTGGATCTCGCCTTTAAGACAGGGCTGGACTAGCAGTGCTCGGAAGGAGGGCGTGGGAGGTGTGCTGGGAGACACCTAGGAATGTAGCCTGAAGGCACAGACGCTGGTGTGGAGGTCTCGTCATGGAAAACATCGCAAGTGATGCCACAGGAATCTAAAGGAGACTGGGGACAACCCCCAAGGCCGCAGAATAAGAATGTTAAGAATGTTAAGTCAGAGCCACGGGAGACGATTCAGGTAGATATAAGAAATCGCCCCTTCAAAGAGGTTTCTAAACACAGTATGGATTCACCTGAGAGGCAGGAGCTGCCCCGCCACTCACAGCGCCAGACTGTTGGACAGACACTTGGGAGAGACATTACGAAGAATTTATTATTAGTGGCTGGACGGTCACACTAGGTGACTTTTAAATGTCTTACAACCCCAAGAAGCAGTGACTTCAGTTCTGCTGCCACACGGGTGGGTCCCCTCTGCCTCCCACACTACCCCAGGCCAGTCTGCAACATGGCCAGCTTGTCTTGTTCTGTTTTTGCTTTTTCCAGCCCACAAGACAGATGTCTCTTTAATTTTTATTCTCTAGTCCCGAACCATTTATACAAATCACATCATTTTTCCTAAAGGAGACACAGAGTCTTCCTCCATTATCCATGTATACCATATATACAACCCTCATAATGATGTATACAAAATAAATGCATATACAGTCTTATAAGAGAACGGTATTTGAACAAGTTAGGTGTTCCGTGTATGGAACATGTGAAACACATACAGACTGAATACGAATAGGTTATAGATTAAATATATTAAAATATACAGAGACCAATCATAGAGATAATAAAACATAATTTCTTGGAATTTGGAAGTCATTATCACTGATGGAAAATCTGAAGAAACAAAATTACAAATGAGATAATTTGAGTCCAACATATTTTTCCAGAATGAAACAAAACAAAGCAACAGACTATAGAACTGGACCTGAAGACAGGAAGAAAGTCTATGGAATAGGTTATAGCCAAATATGTCTGTGTACTAGCTACTATTCACAGGAGTATTTTAACTTCACATCTGGAAATTTCCTTAAAGAATAACAGGAAACCCAGCCTTGTTCGACTGCTGTTCAAAAAACTGATTTGAAAATATACTAAATGCTAAGGAATTGGGTTATCTAGGTAATACTTCATGAAAATATACTAAATGCTAAGGAATTGGGTTATCTAGGTAATACTTCGCATAATCAGGTCTGTACTGAATCTAGTTTGTTCAAGTGAAGCAAGCAAAAATTTGTACAAACCATTTCCCGCTATGATCATACTTGATGACAAGTCTTTTCTCTAAATTTGATGCACTTAGGAGATTCTTATTAATAATAAATTAGTAAGTACACTACTGCCTATTCAATAAAGGCAAACTGTAACACCAGGGCCACACAGTAAATTCTGGACGTCTGCCTTTTGCCTCCTAGAGTAAGTGACCCAACCCCACAAAAAAGGTCAAGACTGAGGGATGAGATATTCTGAGTCCTCACACAAAGCTTCCTGAACCAAGGACACCACTGGGACCCAGGATGAGGGCTGTGCCCTGAGTTACTCTGCAGGTAATTATGTTTCTTACTATGACGCAGTTACAACTCAGGACTTGTAGGTGCCTCTTAAACCTAAGTGTATTATTTTGTTTAAAACCGTCAAATAAATAGCAATCAGGATTCATGAGGGAGCAGGAGAGAGCAGAAAAGAGAGATGTGAAGTCCAAACCAGAGAAGGTACTGAGCTTTGTCCATTTCATAAATACACAATATATTTTTCATGTCCGTTAAAACGGGCTTACCTGCTGCTAATGTCTGTCCAGCTCCCGGAGCACTGGCCACACAACCAATTGAATTGCAGAGAGAAACAGTGAAGTTGTAGACTCTGTGAGGTTTTAGGCCGCTTACAACACAGGACAGTTGTTGGGATTCATTCGTGGCCAACACCTTCAAGGCAAAAAAAAGAAAGGCCGATTATAGGTAATCAGTGTGCAAGATATAACCCTGGCAGTCAAAGTTCCATGAATTCAAACAGAAGGAATTACTGCCAATCTCTCTTAGGAAAAGGGATTTGTGTGTGTGTGAACAGTCTCAGCAAGCTAGGGTTTAATTGATAATTGTACAACCACACTGTTTTATGAGGTAATAATCCCGTTCCTGAGTGGAGAAACGAGGAAACCAAGTTATTGCCTCATAAAGCAGCGTGGTGATATGGTTATTGTCACCAATGGTAGAGATAAAGGATGGTGACATGTCATTGTTATCATGAAAAAGTCCAATTAAAACCATAGGGCCTGGCCAAAACTAACCCAATGCGGGAATGCCCACATGCTATTTGATGGGGATCATACAGAGAGATGTCACTGTTAAATCAACGCCACCGTGTTCTTAAAAAAAAAAAAATAAGAAAAGAAAGAAAAAAGTGAACACAGTGCTGAGCATCCACATGAGGTCAATTCTCAATTATCTTTCTTATGCAAATTGCAGAGTAGATCAAACAGTTATATTTTTTGAAATACTGTCTTTATCACACCATTTCAGATGAAAATAGCAGATTTGAGCAAAGGAGACTGAGAGGAACACTGCAGTCCGTGAACAAGTAATGAAATAGCCAACACTGAGGGTTGGTCCTGTCATGAAAACCAGAACTGATCAAAGTGCCCGTGGAAATGAGCTCAGTCTGTAGATACAGAAAACACTGGAAATCATACCCATAAAAAAGTCACTTGGTGGAGGTGGAGAGTATGACACCAAGCGTAAATAAGTAGAAAACTGTTTCTTCTAAGTAGGCAGCATGGCCTGTCCGGTTGACACCAGCCCGTCTGTCATTGGCCACCCTCATGCCGATCAAATGGGCCGATGGAGAACCGTGGCGCAAGTGTAGGCTCACACACCACTTCCATCCTCCAAGTTTGTTTATATGCACACGTCTATCAAATGGATAGATATGTCCATATAACAGACATGCGCACGCACACAGGAAAGCTGCAGCAACTGTGAGCAAGGATTGCTATTCTCATGACTTCTAGCTGGACTAGGAGTTACTACAGGGCGAAAGGTCACCATCTGCCCCAAAGCTTGAACATCATAACCTTTGCTATAAGCTGTGATAAATCTCATTCCTGAGGTGTTTTCTAAGGAAATAGAAATATGGAAAATGCACATTTAAATGTTCTTACCAATGTTATTTATATTTCTAAAGGAATTTATACAATATAAATATCAAGGTACTATACATCAGTTAGAAACTTTATTATATGTCCAAATAATATGACAGTACCTAGCTACCAAAAGTCAGTCTCTTGCATCATATTTAAGGATATATGTTAAGTGGAAAAAGTAAATTTTATGAAACAAAATTTTATCACTTTAGCTTTAATATATGCTTGCATTAGAAAAATATTAGTCACATAAATAGAAGAGCATTGTACATATCACATTACAACAGGAAACAGATGCCCCATTTAAACAATGCACAAGGGAGAGTTCTGCTCCTGTAATCTGCAAACTCAGGAAATGTCAAAATGAAGACATAATTCACTTCTGAAAGGACGTCAGCTGAAAATCACAATACCTGTGAAACCACCACCGGAGAAGACTGTTGAGGCGATTGTTCGGAAATCATACTGATGTCGTACCTCACCACCTTCCCTCTTGTCACGTTGTCTGCCGGCCTCTCCCAGGACACGTTGAGGGAGTACGGCGAGAGGGGGAGGACTGAAGGAGGCGCCATGAACAGAGGCTCTGTCGATGACGACAGCAGCAGCGAAACCGTGAGTCCTGGCAGGTGTTCCAAACGGACCCCCCGCATGTGTTCAAGTTTCTGAAATACCCCGTTTGTTACCTAATATTCTGATTTTTAAAAAGTCAAATAATATACTGCTGCATATAAGGACTATTCTTTTTTATGTTATCTGCAAGGATGGTCTCCAATTTCATATTAACATCAAAGACATTTTCCATTTTCAAAATAAAAATTCTCTAGTAATCTGTGTTTATAAAGATAACTGGTAAATAATTGGTTGGGAAACCATAAGTCTTATAAAGTATTTGGGAAAAAAGGTATCAAAATAGACGATGTTACAGTCCACAGGGTTCAGAACAATGCGTAGTGACATACTGGATTTCTTATGTGGAGAGGTATTTCCCCGGGCCAAACCGATATACCTGGGAGAATGTTATTCTTTAGAAAGAAGTCAGTCTAAAATCTTCTAAATAACCCCAAAGGAATTTTTTAACTTTTCAATAAGTCTTGACTGAAATGTGCAGGGTGTATATACACGCATACATTCTCTCCTTGCCATCCTTGAGATCTTAATATAGATTTTAAATGTGCTAACCAAAAGTGTATTATCAGAAGACCTCAGCGCACTTTCATTAGCCAGTGACCCATAAGATTATGAGGGTCCGGTGCTGCAGCTTCACCCATTACTTTTCATTTCTGACCTTGCTTTTCCCCTTCCAGAATGCCATGGCTCATCACTTGTGCTATCATGGCACTATTATTTGTCCAAGATGGCTGGAAGTCGTTAAGATATGCTCAACCACAATGCACATTTTATTCATGAAATGATCCCCTTGGACATCAACCTACAGCTACCCTTATCCTCCACAGCCCCAACAGGTTCAGGTTAAAGCAGGACTTGTGTTTCTTTGGATAGCCACGTGAATTTAAAGCATAACAAAAATGTATTTTAAATTTCATTGAAGACTCATGAAACTTGAAGTGCTGTATGTCTGTGTAAAGAGTAAGGTGGAGAATTTAAAATACCTCAATTGCCTTAGTAAAGATAGCCTTAAAAAATGAAAAATTTTCTTCCTCCTTTTTTCCCATATTGCCAATGACATGTATAAGCACACTTGTGAATTATAGATTTTGATATCCAGGAATCTGTCATTAGGTATAACCTAGTACATAAACTACTTGTTTTGGAAAGAAAAATAAAAACAAAGTCAGATTTATGAAGTTTGTAACAGGTATCACCCTCATTGACCCTGAATTGTGCTGACTTTGGAGCAAGATGAGAAAACACACATCCAATCCAATGCAGGACTGGAAACCAATTGCTATTCTGCAAACATGCTTAAAAGACTGTAACTATAGTTAAGTCATCACCCTCTCCCTTGAAGTAATAGCTAAAGCATTTTTTTTCCCATAAAACTTATTGTAAGTCCTTTATGACCTTGAGTCATATAGGTAACGAAGGGAAGTACTAATTTTTTCCTTGCCATAGGTAAGTTTATAATTCTTACTTGAGTGCTGTTGACTTTAATTGGAGACAGTGTTTTCCTACAGGAGTTTTAAAAGTAGAATTTAAGGCTTGACTGTTACCTGACTCTCCAGTTCTTTCTGAGGTCCAGGCTGAGGACACGCTTCCAGCCACGCTCACGGCCAAGACTCTGAACTCGTACGTGGTGTACGGCTGCAGGCCAGCAATGGCTGCGGACGTCCGGGGCGCTCTCAGCACGGGCTCACTGGTTGCTTCTGCGAACAGGTGAGGGCTGAGCCAGCCGCTGCTCTCAAAAACCCGGCTTTCTGCTGCCGTGGGTTCTCCATTAGATCTCAATCTTTTCATGTATAGTTCATATCTTATAATTATACCTAAGAAAGGGAAACAGTGAAACCAGATGACTCATCAGACAAACAAGAGAATATTGGGGGTGGGGTGGGGTTAAATCAGTTAAAGAGAGTTGGCTTTTCATTATTCTTCTGACTAGATTCCATCTCCATTTTCTTGGTAATTCAGATTGTAGGTACTGACAAAAAACAAACTGATGGATAGATGAATATATGAATGAATGTATGAAATGCTACCAAAAAGTATATTCATGTGGAAAAAAAATGGGAACATATACAACACAAAATAGCTATAATTTATGATAGGTAAACTTATCTTTTTTTTTCAGGATGAATGGCCGTAATTTCTACTAAGGATAGCTATTTCTTTATGGGAATTTTATCAGTGTACTTCAAATTCGCACATTTTAAAATGGGGGTTTTAATTGGTAAGCCCTGTTTCCATAAATATTGGAATATTATAGTTAATTTCTACCCAGTTTTATCAAGTAATTAAAAAACCTAAGAAAAAAGGTTTTGCCATAATATGTACATGATATTAAACTACTAAAAATCTATGGATGCACATCTGGCCTATATAACAGGGTTCAATTGCATGAGTTGACTTAATGGAGTCAGCTAGCCTATATACATATTTTTTACATTATTTTATACACTTTTCTTGCCTAAAAGAGAAAATTTACTGCTTATGAGTGCCCTAACTTTGTGACACAGTCAAATATAATGCATTCTGTGAGTGAGTTTTAAATTAGAAACATAATTTGTGTTGTCGCAGATGTCATTAAGAGCAAAGATAATATTAGCCTTTTAAGGGGCAATTTAAATGAATGGAATTTGTTATTAGATTAAAGAAATACATTTGTTCTACTAAACAGGACAAACAGTATCTTACATCTTTAGAAATTGTTTCTCAATTATTATATCCAGCAGTTATAAACATGCATACAACTGCCAGACTCTGTTGCACAACTCCCAGTTTCTTCGATCCTCATTCCTGTGTTGCCCAGGAGGGTGGACTCTAGGCCTTGGATTCCTACCATTTGGTTCCACCGGTGGAGCCCAGTCTACACGAAGTTCTGTGGAGCTGATCTTTTGCACCCTAGGTGGGCCCAGCCTTCGGGGTGGTGCCTGGGCTGTGGTCACTGTTATGGGCGAGCTGTGTAAACAGCCCCCATGAGTACACGCCTGCACGGAAAAACGGTACTTGCTGAACGGGACCAGGTGCTGGATGGTCACTGAGGTTTCACGACCTTCGTGGAAAACACACGGCTGAATGTCATCTACAGGGACACAGGACAAAATGTATTTCTCTACTGGCCCCGAACAATTTGAGGGTGCTGCCCAGGTAAGGGTCACGGAGTCGGAGCCAACAGGAGTGACGTGACTCAAGTTCAAGCTTCCCCCCGGGACCCCTGGTGCTGTCCTGTAGGTCACTGCTGTGCTCCCTGTGGAGCCGTGTGCATTGGTGGTCTTGATGGAATAGGAATACGAGGTATATGGTGACAGGCCAGTGTCTGAGAAGTGCTGGGTACCTGAAATTAAAAGAAAAAAAATAAGAAAATAGTTACAATTCCGCAACCTGGTAAGAAGTCACGTCTACTTGTTTTCCCATGATACAACTCAACTAGATGAACTACAGCAATCTCCTCTTTATGAATACCCAGCATGTTTAAGTGCTCGCAGAAGAAGGGTTAGGCATCAGAGCCTGGTTTTAACCCACAGGGTTTCTAGGCTTCCTAAATGGCGAGGATGCTGTGTTAGGAGCCGATGGGCCTACTATGGGACCTTCCTTGGCTGGATCAAGATTACCCTTCAGCTTTGGAGGGCCCAAAGGCTGGGTGAAGGACGCGGAAAACAAATCTCAGAGAGTCCCTGGGAACACAAAGAGCCCAGGGGAGGCCGAGATAGTGCAGATTTCCCAAGGACCTAACCAAGCCGAAAATGCACGTCTTCACCAGCTTCATGGAACCAAGGTTGGCGTCATCAGCATGTCGATGGTGGAGATCGGCCAGCCCCCCCACCCCACCATGGGCCAGCACCCTCTGAAGGGCGTACAGAAGCAAGGGCCAGAGGGAAACTGCCTTCCTGAAGCACCACCATGGCAGCTGGGAGAAGGGAATAATTGAAGGCTAAACACAGGAGTGCATGCCATCGGTGAAGTGTTTATGTCTTCCCCACATTCACGTGCTAGACACTTAATGACCAAGGTGATAGTGTTAAGAGATGGGGACTTTAGGAGTGATTAGGTTAAGACGGTGAGCCCATAAGTGAGATCACTGCCCTCATAAAAAAGGGCCCACAAAGGTCTTTCCTACCTTCTACCATATGAGGACACAGGTAGCCTGCAACCCAGAAAAGGGTCTTCACTACGCCCTGACTGCGCTGGTACCCTGACTGTGGATTTCTAGCCACCAGAGCTTAAATTTCTGTAGTAAATTTCCATTGTTTATAAGCCCCTCAGGCTATGTTTTTTCTTTTTTTTTTTTAATAGTGGCCTGAATGGACTAAGACAGTGAACATCTGAGTGAAGGGTAATTTTTCCATTCTTTATATATGTCTTTGCGAATTCTGCATGAAAATATGCTGAGTATTGCACTAGATTCCAATTAGGATGCAGAAGCCACAGAGTAATTTTGGTTTCCTTACTCTGCCCTCTCAATAATGAGAACTGTCCTTTCATCTTTGTATTTCTAGTGGCTCATATACTTCCTGGTCTGGCGTAAGCATTGAATAAAAGTGCACTGAATGAACAGATGAACAAATGAATGATTTTCCACACATACTCAATTTATTTTTCTAGGCAATAATATTAACAGCCTTATAAAACAATTGTTTCTTTTTCTGCTCTCTTGTTTCCTTTCTTATCCTCTCCCTGTATTTCCTACTTGTCCTTCTTAGCAGAACCATCTTGTCACTTGTTGCATCAATCCTTCGACGTGGTGTGGGATAATAAATTACAACGATATTAAAGGTAGAAATGAAGACCTCGATTTTACTGAAGTATATCATTGTCTGAAACTCTAAACCTACACTATGTTATTGTCAAAGTGACTATCTAGTTTCCCAGTGGGAACATTTCCCTGGAGTTACCCTCAAGGTCTATCTCCCTACTCACGATATTCCAAACAAGACATGGCTTAACTGACCATGAATTTGGGGGGCAAAGGCAAAGTATGTGCGGATCAGTCCACTGATTCTTTTCTTGTCTTCCTTCAGTAGAGAAGGCATATTCTCCAATCTGGCTGTTATTGTAATAAAGGTTATTTTTTATTTTAAATTTCCATCTCCCTGATTCTCATGCCTAGCTGTCCTTCAGTTTCAAACTCAAGTAAGTAAAAATAACGTGATGCACCGGCCACCCCAAAAATGTCAATACTATTAAAAGAGCGCAGCATCCTACACCACAGCAGTTCTTGTCACACTTATGACACAGAAAATACCTACGCGCACCCCAGACTGGGGCTGCACAGGGCATAGTATCAAGTGCCAGGTATGTACAATTCCCAACGTACTAACTTGACTTCTACACCTTTCTTTCCTACTTATGAAAGCTTATGAGTATGCATACGAGAGGAATTTTATTTTGGGAAACCATGGACTATACCTTATTTTATTAAACTTTAATTCAGAAACTTTAGAATTAGTCCACCATTATTAGCACGCTATTAATAATAACCAATAATCTGTAAGGTCTAAAAATGATGATATACCAGTTGTCGTGACCTTAGGTTGGCAACTGCTGACCTGCAGAATCCCACAGTGCTTTAGGCTGGCCAGGAACAGTTTTTATTCTAACAAGGAACTCTGTAATAGCCTCAAGCCTATGATCAAACTTGCCTGGACGCCAACACTATGAATTTTCTTTGAAAAGTTCAATGACTCCCCGCCTACAATTCCAAATGCCTTTATTTAACCCAAAGATTTGTGTTCATCTGACTGAATACAAGCACTGTTTCCTTTTATATCACACATGCAATCCACACACTGGAAAGAGAATAATAAACATAAGGGTATTACTGGAATGATGGGAAGTTCTGACAGTGTCAGCCGATTGTTCTTACTGTTCAAATGCCATCATGCAGATAATTTTCACATCATTAATTACAGCAACTGTCGAGAAATGCCAGAAGTGGTATTTTTTAATGAAAAATAAGGTTTTAGGAAATAATACCTTGTATAATAGGATTATGTAAATGCCTGATTAGTGAATGAGCGTACCCATATTATGTAAGAAACTGTTGTTTGGAGTCTGTATTAGTGCAATAATGAAAAACAGCCAGATTGCTGTACTCACATGTACTGTTCTATGAAACAGATCCCAATATGCTACTATGGAAAATACGCCCCTGGGCAGAAGCGTGTAAGTGAAGGTTAGCTTTACTGTTGAATTCAGCTGGGCAGAAAACAGGGTGAGTCTAATTCGCCACTTCAGACACAGTTCAAGCAGTGGCACTGTCATCGTCAAAATCACTTCAATATTTTTCTAACTTTCTCTTCCCCTATCACAAAAATTTAAGTTTCAGGACACCTGGATCATGCTGATATTTGGAAGAAAATAAACACTCTGGTGGCAGGTTTTTAGGATGCTTTGCCAACGTGGCAGATGTAGGCAGATGTTCATTTCCCTCTGCAATCTGCATCGTGAAGTTCAGGGTTTCCATTAACTTCCAAGAAGACTTGGAGTACTGAAGAGACATTTAGAGTTAGCAGAAAGCGCTGGACACTATAATGAAGGTGCAAGTCACTCATACTTAGGTGTAAAATGTGACCTGTGATAATGTATATAAAACAAAACCACAGGCTGTGCAGAAGTTTTAAAGCCAATCAATATGCCAAAAAAAAAAAAAAAAAAGGGCATCCTTCTAAGATCTTGAGAAAGATTATGGGACTTTAGTATTTCTTCACAGCTTTGTATACTTTTGTAATGAATTAAACCTGTTAAACTAGAATTTGGAAAATTGGGCATGAAACAAAGAAAACAACATGGAACTAGGTATTGGCATCACCTTTCCTGTGTTTCTTAGTTTCTTAAACGATCTTGTAGCCAAATATGGTAACAACCGAATAGCAGAAAAGACAGAGCTAGAGGAAAGGAAAATTTCCTGTTTTTTCATTGTATCTTTGGGGAAACTCAATATACAACACGAGTAAATATTTTTTTAACAATGTGTCTCAGCAGCCTGAATTCTGTAAGCCCCTGTCAAGTCTCCAGAAACACGACAGACGTGAAGAGGTGTCCGTGTTTCCTCACACGCCTCCTCTTTCAATTGAAGGCCGTGCTGCATCTCGTCTTTTTTTAACCTGAGAATTTTAAAAGGTGAATTCACGTAATAGAAATATTTGGTGAATTTTCTGCAATCCTTACACCAGAGAAAACCACAAATGAGTAAGTCTTGCAGTAATTTCATATATTTTTCAATTAAAATATAATTCATAGATTATTTTAATGCCCCTTAGTTACCTTCAACCATTACCTCATAAACATTTTCTGGTCATTAATATAAACTGAGCTATAAAGAAATCATATCCTACAATTTACTTCATAATGTATCAGGATTTTATCTCTCCAGTTACCATAATTTACTGAAAAGTTTTTGAATGTCTGAATTTTCCCAACATTTTGTTATTACACACAGTGTAGGTCTGAACGTATTTTGTGTCCTGTGATGAGTATTCATGTAAGATATTTCCAGAACTACATTTGCTGAATCAAATGGTATGCAAAAGGGGAAGTTTTTTCACATGTTTTAACAATTTATCCTGCAGGAGTTGTGCCACTGAACCCACAGAGATATGCCAGCAGCCTAGGTCAATGCCAGCTCCTTCACAACCTCATCGGCGCTGGCGGGTCTGTTTTTCTGTGCATCTTTGAGAATCTGATAAGCAAGAAGGGCTTATCAAATCAGAAGCATCTCATTTATTGCATTTCTGTGACTACTAGTGAGATTTATAATGCATGATTCTGAGTCAGGAGGAAAACGCTGCCAATAATGGGGACAATTGACAAAAATTTAATATGAATTATACATTAGATAATAGTATCATATCAATGTTAAGTTTCCTGAATTTGACAACTATCCTGTGATTATATGAGAGAATTTCCTTGTTCTTACGAAAGTCAGGCTAAAATATTTTGGGGTTAAGTGTCATAGTGTCTTTAATTAACTCTCAAATGGCTCAGGAAAGATAATCACAACAGCAGAAGCAATAAAGTGTGTGATCTAGGTAAAGGGTACTTGATAGTTTTTACAGCTCTTCTGTGGGTTTGAATTATTGTAAAAAAATACAAATAAGTAAAAAAACATAAAATATATCACTTCACATTTTATAAACGAGAGACATGTGATTCTCTCTCTGCTTGAAATGCTCTGTGCCAGACAGAGGAAACTGCAACAACATTTATCCTCGATGTCAAAGAACTTAACCAATGTAGCAACTCCCAGAATGTTCCATCTTCCCATCCCAAATCTTTAAACTCACTGTATGGGTATTGATCCTCAGTTGTGTAGATATCAAAGCCATCCCTGAATAAGCTGTAAGCAAGCCAGTGGGCATTGGGGGAACCAGGTGGGCTCCAGGAGAGATGGATGGCAGAAGAACTTTGAACTTGTCCTCTGGGTGGGGGTTGCTGGGACGGAGCTAAATGACAACAGAGAGAGCATTTATTAGCAAAGCAATCAATAAGCGCACAAGTAAAGTGAAGTAAGATATCTAGCAAAGAGGCCTTTCTGATTCAGGATTACTTTATCAAAAAGACATGTGGTTGACCAAGACATTAATAAACAAAGGGTATATATCATGAATTACTGAAACAAAGCTTTTTATCAGTAAGCATGTAACAAATTCATAGGTCAATGTAGCCGATATAAATATAATTGGGGGAAAACCCACGAAGTTTACATTAAGCACTGCTTTGTCTTTTTTTTTTTTTTTTGAGAACTATCCAAGGAAACATAACACTTATTTTCTATATAATTAATTTAAAATTTGACATAAATAAGATCCACTGACACTTGAAATTTAAGTAGCATGATTTTGGGGTTTCTGAAAGGGAGTTTTCCATTGCATTAAGCACAATGCCTCCTCTTGCTTCACAGAGCACAGTGTAAAAAGGGATAATAGTCAGTCATACTAATAGCTATGGATGTTATGAATTCTAAATAGTCCAAATATTAGCAAAAAACAATCTGAATGTGCTATGTGAATCCAGCAGCGCCTGTTAGAGGTGTCATGATGGTTACAGAAAATATGATTGCTTCTTTCAGATGCATAAAAGCATCTATTTCACTATTTTAGGAATACTTTGTATAATATAAACATATCCCATGAAAACATTGTCTCTTATAACATATTTTCCTTAGTTTCCCTATTTTTGAGAGGGAGATTGCAGGGGTTTTTTTGTTGTTGTTGTTGTTTTTTGCTATAGATATGAAGTAGAAAAACAGTATCTATTTTTTAAGGACACTCCACCACGTTCATTCACTCTCCTTTGGTTTAACACGATGCATAATGGAGAACCACAACCTAATCACGCTTTCTCATGAAATAAGATGTTGAAGATGCAGGTTGCTGTGTTATCTTATTTCTTAAAATCATTTATCTTTTCAAGGAAAATTTAAAAGCCACATATCAAAACAAACCAATCAAATAATTATCAATATTTTTACATGAACTATCTGCAATCACTAGGTGACAGTCGGGAGAAATGCAAGAGCACATCTCAAGTAAGTAATTTAATCAAGAACTGAATAAAGACACTTTTCAAAAGAGTGGGAAGAGTGTAAGGAAATGAAAGCTGGGGAGCAGCATCTCAGGGTGTGGCAACAACCGAGGTCTTTTATACGTATGCCCAGGGTCCTCGAGGCCACCTCCAGGGAGCTGGCCTCACAGAACTGACTCACCATATAGTCCCACTCATGGCTAATCTTTATTCCAGAAAAAGGAGACAGAATACAGTCAACAAAGGCAAAGGTCACACGGGCGAGTTCCAGGAAAGCCAGTCACCTCCAGTCGGACAGAACCTGCTTGACTCCCCCTACAACGTGTTGTACAAACTCCTGCCCCATGTTCCCAGCCGGGGAGCTCATTAGAGACCCAGGGCCCAGGGTACGCATGGGGGGCTGTTCCTACAGACAGGTGCCCAGGGGATAGCGCGTGTTAAACATAAGCCTTCTGGCTGGACAAAATCTAAGGGACCGTGGGAGCCTTCATGAAACCCAAGTCCCCAGAGGCCAGCCACAGGCCCGCTTTGCAAGCAGGCCTTTCTAAAGACCAGCAGGCAGGCCGGCTGTGTTAACTTCTCCCTACACACTGTCTCTGGCTCTGCGGGGCCCAGCACTCCCGGGCACGCGCAAAGAGCACTGGGCAGCGGCTGGGGCCGCTCAGACTGACACCCAGCCAGTTCACGGCCGCCCCTCTGCTGAGGCAAGGAGCTTGGTGTCCAGTCCCCCACTGCCCTTTCCAACGGCCCTCCAGGTGACAGGCAGGCTCCTGCTGGCAGACAGAGCAGGCGGGGGAAGTGCAACGTGGTCAGACGGAGCGATCCTGGACACCAGCAAAGGCTTTCACCTCTGAGCTACTATGGATTCGTCAGCATTCATGAGCACTCCGCTCCACTGTCAAGACGTGATATAATCTAACAGTAACATTTCATGAAAGCATTTCAAGAGCAATGACTGGAAATACATAAAATTCCATATTTTACGCATAAGCATCCTAAAAAGTGTCCCTAATCGTGTGGTGGATAATATTGATGTCAGAGTTTTAAAGAAAAATATTCAAACTAGATACACTCTCACTTGTCCCCTTTAAATCTTTTCTTCTCCTTTGGAATTTGCATTGTTGTATTGAAATTCTAACTCTCCACATGCCTATTTAGATAGCAGGCACATGTAGGAACAATCTCAAAATGACATATGAAAAGAGAATTATTTCCAAACACCTTATCTATTCGAATTTATGGATTTGCCATAATTGATGTGGTCATTTTGGCTGAATGCTGACAGGACATTTGATCTTGCAGAGAATTTTAATTTAGGGCTTTACATCCTGTTGTTCTTGGTGGAACCACAAAAATCATGTCCCATTTATAGCACAGGGAGCCTTGCAATCCATGGCAACTTGGTATTTTTTTAGTGATTATGGGTGACTACCTCTAAAGCTCCGCATGTTATCAGGGATTCGACAGATGTCAGGGTCAAAGCAATCACAGCTGACCTTCAGACTAGTTTTGAAGACGCTGAAGTGACTTTAGGATGACTGAGAGGGAGGGACTTTTCAGTTCCATGCCAAAGGGTATTGAAAATGATTCGCATTTCATGAAAATTTCCTTGGCAACAAACACACGCACCAACACCCACACACGGGCTCCGTGAAACCTTCAAAGGCGATGACTTGCTGGGCTGGCCTCGCCACCGTGCCCCGATCTACAGTGTAAATGAACACTGCCTGCTTGACACTTGCACGAGCGTTTTTGTAGACCTGAAGGGTTAGCTGGTCTAATACCACTCTAACAATAAATATGAAATCCTGAGACAGCTTGAGCTCCTCCTTTATGGGCTAAAAGTAGACTTCTGAGAAAATGATCACATCTTCATTCATCAAAATTGCCAGGAATGGTCCTGCGTACGCCCCACTCTCATTGAAGGGAGGAAAGTACGTATTGTACTGTGACCACATGCACCTGCCTAGGAGCCGTGGGCTTTCGTCCTGGCTTGGGCTCGTTGGTAGTTGCACGCCTGTAGTCAAATTCTGACTGGACTCCCTGAGCTTCTCCCCATTTATAGGAGGGGGCAATAACGTCTACCTCTCAGGGTGATCACGAGTATAAAATGAGAGTGTATGTGTGTGTATGTGTGTGAGAATGTGCGTCCCTCTGCTTCACAAAAGGCTGCGAGTACTGTGCCTGTGAACACAGGCGTCCAGAGTCCCGCTGTCTTTTTGCTTTGTCATCCCTAGGAGGTTATCTTTGTCCACCCAGTCCCACGTGGATGACCACTCGGTCCACATCCAGGTCAGCAGGAAAGTGAACGGGAGGGACGGAGGGTGCGCTCTGCCCAGGAACCCCAGACCCAGCATCGCCCTCACCATCTCGGCCGGGAGACCGGGGGCCTTGGCCAACTACCGGAGGCGGCAAGGCCGCGGGCCCTGCGCCAAGCCCTGCTGGCATAAAACACCGGACGGCGGCTGCTGAGAAGAACCCAACAGTGGCTGCCAGAGATGAGATGGAAAAAACTGAAGAACAGCTAGGGAATTATGAGATATTTAAAAAGAAAAAAGAGAATGGGATAAGGTGCCTCTAGTTAAACCAGCATGAAGGATGTAGTGATAAAAAATTGGACAAATCCTCAAAATAACTCTTTCTGGGAGCTCTAACTCAATCACAGGCAGACAATAAATGGAGAATATTGATTCTTAACAAACTGGTAGAGCTTTCAGGAGAAACCACAAGCATCTGTGGCCTTTTTGCTCCTTAGTCAAGTATGTTCATTTCAGCAGAGCAGGGCCAGCAACAAACACCAGCACCTTTGGTGACTTTATTTGGGGTTGCCGATGGCAATCCATATAGCTTTGCCATCTGGAAAGGGCAGACTCATTTAGGAACAATGAGGAAAACCCACAGATCTGCCACCTTGAGGATGTGCTCCCCACTGAGTTAAGTAGAGAACTAACCAGAACATAAGCCAGGAGATTCTGGGCAAGGGAAAGCCACCGAGGCCTGAGATCAGCTGTCCATGGCTCCTGGCCAGTGGGGGAGGAGTGGGTGTATGAGGAAGACCCAAGAAAGTCCAATGAGAGGCGAAGGCCCAGCTATACCCAGCTATAACTCTGAGAACCAGCTATAACCCTGAATGCATACCCAACTCATGCATGTTGAGTGACAGAAGCTGTATGGTCTGAAAGTACTTGAGAATAAACATTGCCCATATCATTAGCTGACTCAGACACAGAATGACCCCCCAGGAAGCCAGGCTATAAGTAAAAATTAAAAAAAAAAAAAAGAAGAAGAAGCTGATTACAGACATCAGCAGCTGTACGCTGCAGTGGAGAAAGTTTTCCACCATTTAAGTCTATGCAAATTGTTAAAAAAAAAAATCGAACTTAAGTGTTTTCAACGTAAAATTGCAACTCAAAGAAACTGTGAACCGCACTCATAAAAAAAGGCAATCAATAGAAACAGACTCTTGAGTGCAGCAAACAGTAAACTTGAAGATAAAGCGAGAGATAGAACTTAAAGATACAGCAATCTGATTTATTCAATTCAAAGGAAAGAGGGAGAAAAAGCACTGAACAGAAAGGAGCCCAGCCTGGGGACCTGTGAGACAATGTCAGGGGCACCGTGCACCACCAGCATGTGCAAAGGGTCCCCAGCAGGAAACGGGGAGACAGGGAAAGGGGCAGAGGGCCAGGCTGTGGCTGCCAGGCACTGGGAGGGATGGGGAGATGGGCGTTCCAGGGGCACAGGGTTTCAGTTTCCCAAGAATAAAAGCGTTACTGAGAAGGACGACAGCGATGGCTGTGCAGCATTATGGGTGGGTTTAACATCGCTGAGCTGTGCATGTAACAATGGTTAATATGGTACATTTTGTTACGTATATATTACCATAATATAAATTTTTTTTAAAAGGAGAGCTGTAAGAGCCTCTTTTGATAAATAGGGATAAAGTAAAAAAATGATAAAAATATGGATTGCTAAGCAAGGATAAACATAAAAGTGAGTTGAGACTAGAGTATAACTTAACTCAAATGACCCATAATGATTCATTTGAGACTGAAACACAAATGATTCATAAATAGTTAAAACATATATGTAATGCATAATTAAGTATAAGTATATATAATAAACGATAAATAGATACATATATGTATAATAAATATATATAAGTACATATATATGTTAAGTTTATAGCCAGAAGTTTAAGGCAAGCTGGAATTTATCTAGGAAAGAATACAGAAAGCAGAGCTATTAAATACCTGTTTTCCTTCTGTCCCTCCTATCAAGGAGAATGACTATCATTTTGAAAGCATGAAACAAATATTCATGGGAAAGAAGTAAATCACACAACAAGAAAGCATGTTATCAGAGAGGCCCTAACTACTTTCTGTGAAATCAAATCAATTCTCTTACACTCTGAAAATTATATCTTAGGATTCTTATCCCAAATCCCCATCATAAAAAAAAAAGAAAGAAAGAAAAAAATCACAGATGCTATTGCTAAACTATTGTCAGTGGCCTCTAAGGAAATGGAAAAGATAATAGTTATAATCCCACGGTATCCAGACTGTGCAGAAAAACACCCTGAAACATTCTCATTCTCCAGGAAAGCACATTCTTGACATCGTTGGATGGAGAGAAAGCACAAGCCAGAGGTAGTTCACAGTTTCAACAATAGATAGCACTACGTTCCTTTCAATAGCGTCGCATCTTCGTGAGGCTGGTTGCTCCGGTGGTTGCTAGGATAAAAAGCCAGGATCACGGGAAAATCAAGGAGGAACAGGAAAGAAAGCAGGTTCCCTTCAGACGAGTCCCACAGTGAGTGCTTTCCTGAGCCCCACTCTCAATGTTTCACGCTCCTTTGAAGGCGGGAATCCTATCGGATTTTTAAAAAATGAATTACCTCTGCTGATCCTGAGCTTCTAACTTTGCGCAGCGTTTTGTAAGTTTTCTTAAACAAAAACTAAAATAGCAGCCCCAACAACCACAGAGAGGTGAAGGAAGGTATTCAATACTAAAGATCTCAATGTTAAAGAGAGAAATCAAAATGAGTATGTCCAGAAAAGAATAACTAGAAAGGTGAAAGGTTTTAAAATTATTGACAATTGGGAGCCTTTGAAGAGATCGAGACTGTTTAGCCCAGAGGAGAAAGGCTTTCCATCACATGTCTGCCACCACAAAGGAAAGCCAGCCAGGCACCCAGTGGCCAGGTGACCAGGTTCGCCTGAGGTGTAACTTCTCGACCGTGTCTCAGAAACGAGAATAAGGAGCGAAACGCAGAGCTGAGGCCAATATGTTCACGCAAAATCCATGCAGAACCGATCAAAAATCGCTGAGATTGGGTATGTTGTATGTAAGACTGCCGCAATTCTATTTAAATGATGATACACAACTGACATCCAAAGCAATTTCCGTTGCACAAAAATCAATGAACTCTAGAGCTAAGCATGGTAACAAATATTATTTAAATGCTCAGTGAAAGCCAGAGTTGTGTTTAGACTGTATTTATAAATAGACAATGATAGTCCTCTCTTGAAACTGCATAAACCTCTACAGTTTTCCTTGGACTAAAATCTAGAAGATCCCATGAAACACAGGATAGTGAAGATAAATTACACAGGTACAAAATTTAAGGGTGTCTTCATCATTAGCTACACCCCACCTTCGCCCCCTCAAAATCCAGTGTGGTTGCCAGGAAGCCCAGCATCTACGACGCGTGGCTCCCTCCCTCAAACACAGAGAGCACCGCCCCCGCCTGCTCGTTCAGGACAACCTGTCCTGCCTGGTGGCATTTCCTAGCACTGGGACGCCCGATGGGCTCAGGACACCCCGAGGAGAAGGCGCGTTGTACAGAGGGCTCCTTACCATGTGTTTCCAGCGGGCATTTCTTAGGAATTTGGAAGGAGGTAAGAACATATGATCTTGAAGTAAATACTTAAAAAACCATCAATGTGTTTTAAATGGCAGGATTGCAGGTGACCTTGTAGAGTCAATTCAAGGAAGTGGAAAATGGTGCTGAGAAGTTAAAAGATACTAAGATACAATTGATGGCTTTCAACAGATAAATCAAGACACATGCAAGATGTTTAAACAGCCAATGCTAGTAAAAGTAGAAAGAAAAGAATATCCAAATACAGGAGCTCGAAATACGCTATGATAAACAGTGATAACAACTGCTACAATATCAACAAACAACTAACAGTAGCATCATGTCCATAAAATTTGTGGGCTGGAAGGACATACCACTCCTAATAAAATATAAATCTTCATTTGTTAGAGAAAACTGTCTGGAAACGTCATCATGTGCTGGCGTGACCAATCACTTGGCTTAACCAGTAATGTCCTGGTTTTTACACTGAAAGTCTCTCGGTTTGGGGAAAATCCGGACTTTGGTCACCTTCTTAGTGATACCACAAACCACTGCACATCCCCCATTACTAATATAAGCGTATCCCCATTTTCCATGACTTAATCAAGGGAAAAGAACACTAGCATCATTTGGGGTGATTTTTTTTTTTTTCGTTTCTCCCCTGACGTGTCCGCACTGTAGCAAAGCCTTTCCGCTGGGTCCTCCACAGGGAGGAAAAGGGCCCCGCTCGGCCCCGCGGGGCATTCTGGCAGACACCCGCGTGGGCCCAGGTGCACTTACATTTGCTGCAGCCCCACGGGTTGTTGGCATCCAAGTGGCTGGCACCGGGGACACAGGCATCGCACTTTGAGCCGGTGACAAATCGTTTACAGAAACACTGGCCCGTGACCAAGTGACAGGTCTCATTCAAGGCTCCTGAGAGATGACAATTGCAAGGCTGACATCTGAAAACAAGAGAAATAAACCATCCAAGAGAATCACATTTTGATTAATAATTCATACTGTAAGTCACATGCATCTATTGATAATGCTGTGGAATGAGATGTTTTAGCCAATGGGCTGAAAATGATTCTTGAGTTAAACAAACATGAAATAAAACAAAACAGGAAAAAAATACTTATCAAAATGCTGCTTATGATAAATGCTCTATGAAGCCTTTTCTTTGTAAACTAATTGATAGTCAAAAAAAGTGTTCCTTTGCTTCTTTACATGCCACAATACACTTCATGGATTATTTTGAATCATACTGTTCAAAAAAGAATACTGTAAATTTTTCTTTCCCACAAAAAACAGTTTCCATGACAGCTAAAATTTAAGATTACGTACCTCCAAAATTATCTTTTCAAGTATCTATCAAGTGGTGAGAGAGGAACTGGATGTGATAATCATTGTTTTCCCTAAAAATCTTGAAATTCTATATTTAGTTTTATAAAGACTAAATTTCACTGAGAAAACAGTTTGGGGAAGACACGCTTCATTGCCAAAAATGCGTAATAAATGTTACATTTCCTTTTTTTATTTTATGCACTAAACTCACTTTTCCAGAATGGTTGGAGAGCTAAGAATCATGGTGATCTACGAAAAGCAGCTAATGATATAAATACAATGGGAGAACTGCACTTCAACTCACATTTCTTGGACCCAAAGTTGCTACTAAAAAATTAGTTTTGGCATTTTGCTGCTAGAAACTAAAACCTTCCAACTCTTAACCTGTGATAATTCCACTGATTAGCAGGAGCAACGTTGGGGCCACAAAGCATTACAGAAGTCAAACAGTACTTGCCTGGAGATCACTCATACTTAACAAGGACTTTCCACACAACACATTCAGTAACAGCCTTGAGGAGTCACCTACGTTTTCTAATGAAGATGCTGCATGGATAGAGTAGCTTTACCCTCAGCAATTTCTATGGTGTGGTCTCCTGGGTAATCATTCCACACCCTTAAAAAGGCTGATAAAAGCGAAGGCTGCTAAATAAGCTGCAAATTTGTTTTATGGACTAATATCACCTAGGGAATAAATAAAGCACACTTTATCTTGAAAACCACTATACTGTAGTATGCCCTTTTTATGTCATGATAAAAGGACATTTTTCTCCTATAAACAACTATATGAAGTTCTTTATGTATAGGCATTGCATCAGAACTACATTTCAAATTGATGTTTTGTTTAGGTTACTTAAGCATGAGAGCTGAAGAAAATGATGCATTGAAATTAAAATGGAATTACAAAAGCAGCAAAATATTTAATTTGCTCTTAAGTTCATTATATGCTATTACTTAGAGTATGTTGTTTGTAGGTTTTTTTAATGTCATATTGGTTAAGAATACGCAGCTTCTCCCGTACATAATTTATCGCCACGCCACTCACGAGTAAGTGTCTCTTGAGCATTTCAGTTTTTATTACCATTCACTCATGAGACAATCACACTCATTTTATATACAGTACATTTAGAGGAACAGTTTCCAGTGTATAACATAATTCCTTTTCTTGATGCTGTTCTATTTTCTTCCAGCTACACGCTTAACTCTAAGTCAGCTCTAAGTCAATATCCATGGGGTATTACGTTCTGAATCTAAATGGAATAAATAAATCGCTTCTTAGGAAAGCACGCAGCGTTTTGAGTAATTAAATGTGACTATTCCTGATTTTATAGTCTCTTAGCCAAGCCACGGTTATATCTAACTTATCTGACTTGTTATAATTGCTTGACTTCAGTACGCGGGAATTTTATCTGAGTGACGTTCACAGGAGACTTTCCTGAATATTATAGCTTGTTTCTAGCCCAAAGGACACTGGGGATAATTTTGTAATTAAGGCTTAAGTGAAACGATTCCTGTAAATTTCTTGGCCACTCAAATATAATTTTAAACATTTCCAAGACTCTTTAGCAAATAAGCTACAAGTTTGATGTCATTTTCTAAGTTACCACTCCTCAAGAGCACTTTCTAAATGAGATATAGTTCACGTTTATTAAAACAGAATTATACATAATAAAGGAAAAGACATTTTAAGCTTTGAGAGAGAAACAGCAAACTAAGATGAATTGCGATATTGATTTTGTCAGGATAAATGGTTTCTGTAATATTAATATAAAGAAACCTTTATTATACTGACTCTCCTGGTATAGCCAGAGCTCTCCCGCAATCTGTTTAAAATCTTCATTTTTCATCCTTATGGGAAAACCTCACTTGCTAAATGGATTTCATAAAGAGTAATCTGTCAAGATTTATATAGATAAACAATTTGTGATGTTTATTGACCAGTTCATTATGGTAAACAAAATGGGAAGGAAGCCTCGCTAATCTCCGTGCGCACGCAGCTACGGCAGCTCTGCTCGGGCTGGTCTTTACTGGACACAATGGGAGAGAAGTTAATTGGCCTCTGTCTCTTAAGTCACACATCTCATCTATTTTACTTTCCAGGGAGCCTCTTCTCGTTGAACAAACAATAAGAGAGTTATCCTACTTCTTGCTATTGCAGAAACATCACTATTAACGAAGGGAGTGTGTTTCGATAATGCATTTCATTGTCGGGAACTTTGCCGTCGGAAGAAGAGCTGCTTTAGGAGGTCCGGAGGCATGCGCCAGGATGGGGATCACTTTATTGGCATTGCTCTTTGGACGCCTCTCTTCTGTCTGCAGCCTCAACTTAATGGGCACCATCTAATTGACTTAAACGTATTGAATGACAAAAAAAATCATGGACAGTCAATTATATTCCAGGGCTGGATAACACTGGAGATGTAAATATGGGCAAGACACAGAGCTCTCCCTGTCCTCAAGGAGCTCACAGTCTAGTGAGAAACAAATTTAAACGAATAGAAAGAACATTCATAAAGATGTACATAGAGCTAATTGATGGCACAGAAAGGGGCAGATGTCTAGTCTGGGGGCAGGAGAGGGGACAGGGAATGGAGGATGAAGAAGGAATCTTGGAGGTGTTCGCGCTGCTTATTACAATAGGAATAAGCTGGGCAAATGGGCGAGGGAGAAAACAGAAAGGAGACGAAACAAGAGGGTGTCAAGTTAGAAGGCATGCAAGCGTTTTGGATACGGATTCAGAACAGGGAGGAAGCGGCGACAGGTGAAGCTGGAAGGGCGGGGAGAAGGCACTGCCAAAGGAGGGGCTTTCGTGACAGCGGTGAGGGGCCGCGGAGAGGGCGGGGTTAGAGCTCAGAGAGATTTCGTGAGTGAAATCAATGGCATGAGGCAGACACACGAAAAGGAGAAGCAAACAAGGGCCTGGAGTCACTCCAGTTTTCTAATTTGCTGACAGAGGAATGATGCCATTCAACACAACCACCCAAGGAGGAAGAGACCTCAATTACTGAGCGAATTTAGACAGGAATTACTAACGATTATTAATGAATAGAACAGAAAGAGGCTTCAAGGCAAATGGAAGAAATTGGACAAAGGCGTTCCTTCCATCCCTAGCACGAAGACTAGCACACTACAAGGGTTCAGTGAAATTTGTTGAGTAAGTGACAATTTGGCTGGTTTGGGCCCGTTTTGATTGGTATAGCTGCCCCCCCCCCCCCACTAAACTCTTCGCCAAGGAAGGGACCACTGTTCTTCAAGGGCTGTCCCTCCTCTCTAAGGCCACTCTCTCGGGCCAGCGGAGGTCTCAGCTGAGTCCTCCTGTCCGGGTCCCGGGAGTGCGGGTGTGCCCTCGTGGACTTCGGGTTCCCCAGCTAAGATCACAACAGCATTTCGCTTCTGCTTTGGAGGTGCCGTCTGGTCTCACCGAGGTTCTGAGTATCCCTTTTGTCGCAGCCCATGAACAGCCTGGATGCCCTGGGAACTGGAATCAGAATGACAGGGGAGGAATTCGGGGCTTAGAGGGCCTCTTTGTTTAAGCTGGAAGCCACACGCACATGGCCTGGCACTAGCCCTGGCCCACGGCATACGGCAAAGATAACACGGCAGCAGGGCCAGGCAAAGGCCTCGAGTGGCCTTGACTGCTTGTGCTGTCTTTCTGGGGACTCTGCCACCACCCGCCAGGGCGTGCTCACAGGTGGGACCCTCTAGCCGTCACCTAGATAACAGCATGCTGTCCGAAGAGCCACTGGGGAGCACGAGTCTGTGAGGCACACGCCCGAACTCTCTCATGATCACACCGTGAAAGGAGGGCAGTTGACACAAAAGCCACCTGCTTCCATGTCAAGTCGTCAGTCTGGTTCTCAGAGAAGAGGCCAATCGATGCTCATTGGAAACACACATGTGAAAAGATTATAGACCCAATCTATACGCTAGTGTTGAAATGGAGAAATTCTGTAGTAAAACCAAAAATAATCTGGTCACAGAGAAAGTGCAACGTGTGGTATGTTTTAGAAGTCCGAGGCCTTAGATGGCCCAGCCAACCTAGACCCCAATTCCCCGCTCTTTGGGGAAAATGACGACTCAGTGCATGGCAGCTGGCGAGAGACAAGTAGTGATACATCTGGCCCTTTGAGGCTTAAAAAAAGACAAAATACAACTAATTCCTCTACAGAGAAGTCCTTAGGGGGCAACCCCTGGGGGGCTGGGACGTGTGGGAGTCCCAGAGACACCGGTGCAGTCCTAGGGGCGGTGGGGAGGGGATCCCAGCTACAGACCGACTTGAGGACAGAGACCGCGCCTGCACTATCACGTGCGGGCATTACTACCAATGGAGACGGGGGAAGCGTGGCCCACTTTTGTCTCATTGTTTCTGTTGTAGACAAATACAATATACTTTTTTCCTGTTTTATTGATTTTTCAGTGGGCAGACTTTTCTTCTTTTTCTTTTTTCTTTTCTTTTTTTTTTTTTTACTGCATTGTTTTTGATACTGATTAAACATGTTTGCTTTATATGTCAGAGGTAAAGAAGTGATTTTTGCACCTGGACCAGCTTTTTAAAACACATGTCCCCTTTTCTCGCGATAGGTAACTTTTCAAGAATGAGCTGCTTGGATGGAAACAGATGGTGGTCTTCCAGCTTGTTATTGTTGTGTTTGGGGCCTTTTTGTTGTTAGTGCTGTAGTTCAGGGGCAGAGCCTGTTTGAGTTTACTTATTTTGCCCTGGAGAGTATAAAAAAGCTTGAAAAACACAGGAAATGTAGGAGAACATGGAAAAGGGGAAGGGATATGAGTGATCTTCAGGAAGGGCTTCAGAAATAAGACCTCCCTGGAAATATAAATGGAAAAAACATATGAAGAAGTCAATTTATTCTCCAAATCAATGAAGAAACACCATGACACTGGTATCTTCTCTTTGCTTACCAATAAAATACTTATAATCTATTGCAGAAGTTTCGAAACTAATAAAATGACTTTAGACTTGTAAGCACCTACCGTTTAGCCTGATCCAAGGCACATTTACTTGATGTTAGCTCATTTTCTTTCACTTTGAAAAAACTTTAACACCAGGGCATAAATTATTATTTTCCTATGCTGATGCCTGTATACACTTAGACAACAAGCGAATTCTTCTCTTCAGGAAACAAAAATTCCTTACACTAGATGGAATACCATACATTTTAGCCATCTTTGTATACATTTTCAAAATAGTCATTGTTAGTATATATTCACAATTGCAACCAGAAGTCAACAAAGAGACTCCAATATCATTTAGGAAAGGACGGAAAACATAAAAAAAAAAAAAAGAACAAAATCCATTTTTATCTCTTCTCAATGATGAGCAAAAATCTAAACTCAAGCCATTCTCACGGTCACATTTTCCGTGACCTTCTGGGCTGGAGGATTTCTTCTCTGATGATTATCCATGTTTAAGTGGAAGGGGACAGGTAAGCCTGTCAGTGTGGGAAGGGTTCCGTAGGACCGATTTAACAAGGGACAAGTCCTCTTGACTTTGGGGGGCCCCCTGTGGTTGGGGGAGGCTTTATTCTTTCTACTCCTTCCAGAGAAGCTACTTTACACATGGTGGCTCTGTCCAGCGGTGGCCTGTGCTCAGTATCGGAGCCACTCCCGCCCAGTCAGAGAGCATCCTGAGCCCCCTCGCGAGTGGGTGGTGCGGCCTTGAACAGGTATTTTAATGTTTGCATCCCTTTTACCCAGGTCATATCTGCATGAGATGGCAGAAGACTTTTGTTTTTATTTTTGTAGGAGGTGAGAAAAATAACGGAAAAAATTATTTTTGGCTCTATTAACTGAAACCTATATAATTTTATTAACCAATGTCACCCCAATAAATTTTTTAAAATCATTATTAGATAGAATTTGAAAATAAAAAGAAGTAAAAAAGGAAAAAAAGAATGAGAGGCATGGGGACATTTAAATTTAAAACTCAGACAGACAGCTGGTTATAGGCCTAGAGGTCATGGTAGAGACCTGAACAGATAACATATCTGAGGGTCGTTAAAATGTATGTGTTGAATGAAATCATAGACATAGACAGGTACATTGAAGGGGCAGAGGAAAGAGGAGTAATCAGCAAAAGAGATCAAAAAACAAATCACAGGAGTAAGATCTTGGAGGCCATAGGAGAGATAATTTTAAGAAACAGGACAATAAAGCAATTGACACAGTGAAACAAACATGACTCCTAAGAGGCAACCGTAAACTAATTTTACTTTCATCTCTCACTCATCCTTTAACCATATTGCATGAGGCAATGCCCCTCTGTCTGCCACCTGGATATAAAGTGAGTCAGTTACAGGGCTTTTCTGGTCTTTTCTATGGTATAGAAAGTCCTAGAGTTATTTTAAATTGCAAAGCACAGGTTCAACAAAAAGAACAAAACTAGAGACATCACGTTCTTGATTTCAAAATATATTACAAAACTACAGCAATGAAAACAGCAAGGCACAGGACAAGGAGCAATGTGTTTTTCTCATAACCAGATGAGGACCATAAGGAAGAGTGACAGCATGGCACTGTCTCAGTGTCTGTACAAGAGGTGACCCAGAAGTCTAATGGGTCCTGATTAGAGAAAATACTGAGATTCTTATGGGCTTCAAAATTAATGAGCAACCAATTGGCAAAGCGATGCCTCTAACTATCCCAAAACTATAGGTTAGAGACACCGAGGGAGAGAGATCAACGAAGAAATCAGGGAAGCACCAGTGCCAGTGAAAAGCCAGCTTTGAAGACGTGCGAGACCAGAGGCAGCAGCCTGCTTTGGGCTTTGCTAGTCCAGTGAATCCCTACCCTTCCTGCAGCCTGTGCATGAGAGGAAAAGAGCACAGTGATGCTCTCAGACTAACAGAGCCTTATGCCAAAGGTAACAGAAGTGGAGGGGCATGTGTTTAAAAACAGACACGCAGTGAAACAAAAAATTGTTTTACTAGGTATTTCAAATAGCATGGTAAAATTTTCTGATCACATTGACTGTTAGTAGAAAACCAAATAAACTGGTTTGAGTTCTTTTTCAAGAGTTTAACCTGCCACCCTGTCCACACTCTAACCGAGGTGCTCGTGAAGAGTGTAAGGGCCAAAGGCAGGCAGCAGGGGACAGCGTGTTGAAAGAGTCCGATATTCTCAAATCCTTGAATAATGAGCAATTAGTTATAAATGCATACACACATGGAGACGCATACTGAGGAAGAGATTTGTACAGTTTATAAAGAACAAAGTACTACTTGCTTGGAGACAAGAACACCAAAGAATTAATGGATATAGTCCCAACCCTAGACAAACTGATAATCTAACCGGGGGGAAAAAATCATGGAATTGGCTTTCCAGCTCATCTTAAAAAATATAGCAAGAGCCCTGGCTGGTGTGGCTCAGTTGGGTGGGCACTGTCCCGCAAAGCAAAAGGCTGCCGGTTCAACTGCTGTCGGGGCACACGTCTAGGCTGCGGGTTCAGTCCTTGGCCGGGTGTGTACGAGAGGCAACCAACAGGTGTTTCTCTCTGACAGTGATGTTTCTCTCTCTCTCTTTCTCCCTCCCTTCCCCTTACTTAAAAAATAAATAAATACAATCTTTAAAAAGTAGAGCAATGAACACAAACGCATGAAAGTAAATGCCCACAAATACAGAGGAAATGAGGAGTAGAACACTGAAGAATGCAACTTTGAAAAGTGGTTAATTTGAGAATGTACTTTACACACTGGGGGGAAAAATCGTGTCACTGAATACAAAGGTATGTTTCTTATCTGCCAGTCTTTAAACCTAAACTAGAAAGGCAAGGGCAACATAAATAAATGGAATAAATTAACAAATAACTAAGAAAAACAAAATATATATAGACTTTGTTTCTTTGTAAAAACAAGTATTACCTATCCTAGCTCTTATATCGTGTGTGTGCGTATCAAGTTAAATATTCCCAGGCCCTAATATTGGGTTTATCTATCGATGTTTAGCAACCTATACATTGGAACTCAAGGAAATGTTCAAGGATTACCATTATGTTTAATAAAGGCAGACATCAAAGAGTCAAAAATAAACCAACCAACTGAGGAGGACAGGAAATACTGCATTTTACACAAGATGATGCCAAAAAAAGTCACTGTTGGTATAGGGAAAAAAGTGTCACTGCACACAGAATTAAATAAAAATGTTTATTAACTCTAATAAACATTTACCTTCCCGTCCGAGGATCGAATCCGAAGTACAGGCCCTGACAGCGGTCACAGCGGGGCCCCGCGGTGGACGCATCTCGGCAAGCACACTGGCCCGTTCGGCTGTCACAGACGCCATCCACCGCACCAGCCGCGTGGCAGGAACAGGGCAGGCAGCCAGTGGCATTGCCTGGAGAGACATACAAACCTGGAATAAAACGATGAAAAGATTGCATGTGTTCTTCCCATCCAGTCTTGTCTTTAAAAGATAGTCTTTGCATTACATCAAAACACAGAACACTCTACAGGGGCGCTAAACTAATTCCCCAAACAAATGTGCTTATGGCTGTTCTTACCTAGTGTGTCAAATATCACCTTCAAAAGGCTGAGTCAATAATTTGCATTGTGTCTGGTGTCTCCAGGGCACCTGAACTTCAGTGCATTTAAAACCTACTTCGTGACCAGCACACAAAAACTGGTCTTCCTCTGTCTCCATGCTAACATGAGGCGGTGCCATCTCTTCTGATGCCCAACCTAGAACCCAGAACATCTCTGCCAGGGTAGCCAGAGAAAATCCAGGATGTCCAGTTAAATTTGACTTTCTAACTGTGCCCACTCTGATATTTGCTTCTATTAAAAAATAGCTGAAGTTCAAGTTTAAATGAACATCCTGTACTGTCCTCAAACTGCAACCCTTCAGCCCTTCACTTCCCCCCACTCTTCAGAGCTGATCCCCAAGTCACAGGTTCTGTCTTCTAGGAAATTCCGCCAACTTTCCAAGCCGGCTACCACCCCCTCGTTAAAGTCACCGCCGAGTTTTCATACTTAGCGCTGTATGCCAGAGGCTATGGGAAGGGCTTTATATTCATTATCTCACTTAGTTCTACCAGCAGTGCTAACAGTTCAGGTATTATTATGATGTCTGTTATATAAGTCAGAAAACTGGAGGTTAGAAAGGTTAACGAACTTTCGTAAAATGAAAAAGGGAACGAAGAGCAGAACCCCAAGAGCAGAACGAAGAAGAGAACCTCGACGAGAGGCTGTCTCCTGCCACGGGGTCCCTCTTACCCCTCCCAATCTAGTCTTCACAGAGCACCCGCACAATCCTTTCCCGAGTCCAGTCTCAACATCTCATTCCTCCACTTAAAATTATTTGATGACTCCTTATTTCCCTGGGGAGAGACTGGAAGCCCCTCCCACAGCCGTGAATCCTCCATCCAGGTCCCGCCAGCGCTCCAGCCTCAGTCCACTGCTCATTGCCAAGGCTGTCCGCTCCACGTTTCTCTCCCTCCTCGATACCTGAAGGCCTTTTCCAGGTGGTTCTGTCTGCTGAAAGGACCCTGACCTGCCTTTTCCGTGTAGCTCACGCCGACGCAGGCACAACAGGCCCTGTGGCTCCTTGGATAACCTGACCCAGGCCAGTTCAGGTGGGCCCGTTACACTGACACAGCCGCTGTTCATTTCCTTTCAAATCTCATGAACACTGAGACCTCCCGTCCACCAGGCTCTATCTCCCATGAAGGCAGGAACCTCCTCAGATGAAGCGTCACAGTCTCCCCTGGCACCATGCTTGTCACAAAAAATGTACCAAGTTATTAAATAGGCACTGAGTCCCACAAGTACCTTATTTATTAAAACTCACAGAATTTAGGTTAATTATTAACCTGCATTTTATTACAGCAAAAAAAAAAAAGTAAAAATATGATACAAAAATATTTTCAAGTTACTTCCAATTTCTTGGACCTAGAAGGTGGGAGTCACCAGTTATAAAGTTAAAAAGCTTTTGGACATTTGAGTGATAGAGCAAGCAAATGGGAGAGAAACCACTCCCAGTGTTTTGAGGTGTGTTTGTGTGTGTAGATGTGTACACACACATTTACACGCACAAGAGCACATGCATGAGGTTAAGAAATTTTAATGAGAAAATAGGGGGAGGGATTGCAGGAGGATTCTCACGGAAAAGGTTCTGGCAGATGGAAATGAATTGTACAGTCATCATGGTCTTCTATTTAAGGACGTAAGTTATCTCGGTGATGCTGGAGAGAGAGAGAGAGAATGAGCACTCAGTAAATCCGCACTGTGTTGCGCATTCTGTAGGGAGAAGCAGGAGGTCACTGCAACGCTGTGAAACTCACTGGAGGCTTTCATTGAAAACAAGCCAGTTTTTCACAGTCCTGTATGTTCTTCCTTAGAAAGCTTCAGGAAGAGTAAAACAGAAAAGACTGTGTTCAATCAGAATTTTTAAAAAAAAAGCAGCAGCAGCAGCTCAGAATCTGTGCCATTCGGTTGGAAAGAACTAATGCTGTCATTTTTATTACAATTTACAAACTAGATTATGTCCTTTGCTTTTGGGCATCCACTGACAATGATCTGCCTTATAGGTATTTCCAGAAATAGCGCGTGGCCATGCCGATTAATGTATACGCTCACACCTGATTCAGCATGTGATCCAAGTCACCATTTTAGAAGACTTCTATTTTGGATTCAAGATCTCCATAGCTGTGATTCTACGAGTTTTTCTTCTTGTGAAGATACCTAGGCCTTTAAATCCACGATATCATCATGAATGGACTGACAGCTCTCCAATTTAGATAAATTACACATTAGCACAGATACTTAGAAGCAGAATTAATTTAGGCTTATTGCAATAGCTTTGAGCCACAGAGAATTCTAGAACAATTAAGGATGATTTTTACAAGAAATTGATTTATTAGATAAATCTGTTAAGAACAAGAAGGGTACACTTTGGTGCAGAAGACTGGGTTACTCAAGTTTAGGAGAGTAAAGAATGCCACAGAAAAGATACAGAGAGATACAGGCAGAGAAGAATGAAAAAAGTATTAAGACACCTAAGGAGGCTGCAACCTAGAGGTAGAGCTTCAAGGAAAAGATTACACTGGAATCTGTCTGGGGGTTAATTTCCCTCCTCCCCTCAGGAGCACGATAATAAAGGTTAATCCCACCAGTATTTTAGTTGTCCTATTTTTAAACAGTTCTAATTAGGATGACTCAGGTACCTTCCTGTTCAATGATTGCTCCTTGCCTTACCTGAATGTGCCTAATTCTAGACCATTACCTTTCCTTTTATGACTTCCAACTATAGAAAACATCGCCCTTCCCTCCCCCTTAAGTTTCAACTCCTGCGTGCAGCTTGAAGATAACTGACCTTAATGTCTTTTCTTTAATTCAACACATTTCTGATCCCCTTCCACGAGCTCCACGTCATGTTCCATGTCTTGGCATCTGTATCATTCTCAGGGATCTTTTTGAGATTTCTTGCCATGAACGACTCTGCGCTGCATTCTTAAATCAGGCACGGCCATTAGGACAATACCATTACCGTACCTTACGTAGTGTCAAGAGTTCACACGTCTATGGCACAAATCAGCCCACTCAGGTTTATTACTGTCCCCAGTTCTATTTCAGCTAACCCCTGGTCCCGAGCAAGACAAGTCTCATGTGGAAAACAATGGGTTTTGCAGCTAAAGCAAAAAGTCCCCCATATCATAAACCAGCATTGCTTTATTTTGGAGAAGGTTTACAGAATCTTTAGAGTTCAAAGTTATTAGCAAGGCGGTTGGTATTATCTCCTGCAGTGGCTATTTGCACAACAGAGTACCTGTCTTGGGTATAAAGAAGAGCCCATTTCCTAGCAATGTCCCTCCCGAGGACTATGAACAGCTAGGTTTTACCAAGGTCTTGGAATGGGAGAAAGAAAACAAGTTTAACCTCTAGGCCTTATTCAGAAAAGGAGGGCAGAGCTGCGGCTAAGCACTAATTATAAGCCATTTAGAAGAAACGATTCTCAGTGCAAGCCAGAGAATGGACATAGTATTAAGAGTCCAGGGAGGAATCTATGGCTCACCTATACCAGGTAACAAAAGGCTATCTTAGTAATTGTTTTTACAAATCAATATTTTCAGAATAAAGTATAGTAGATGATACTAATCTTCAAATAAAGACAGCAGTCATTTGCCTCCATTTGGCAGTCTTATTTAAAAATAATGTTGAAATTATTATTCAAAGATTTGACCAAACATCAATAAATGCATAAATATAAGTTAATATCATTCACTCCAAGGTATAATTACTCTTATTTAAAAGATTTTTCTAAATTCTTTTTCAATTAGCTTAAATATGCATTTTAAATTTGCTGGTTCGCTTTCTTCTTCCTGGACTGCTAGATTCCCTTATATAATTTACCAACTTCTGTTTAGTTGCAAAACTCAGCCCAAAAATCTCTTTCTCATCCAAGTCCTCCATATCCCCCAATCTTCATTCATTAAACAACCTGTTTCCTCTTCCAGTTCTTTATACTGCGCATTTCTAATATTACCCTTACCACACAGGTATATTTACGTGCAAGTCAGTTTTCCCTACTGAACCATAAACCCTTAATATATGTATGATGGCATATCACATGCCAGCACACTCCCTGGTACAGAGTAATTTATTCAATAGATATTATCAAAAAGTGAATATGTGAATGAAACAGATAGAACACTGAATGGATGCATGCGTAGATGGATGGATGGAAATCTGTCACCCCTTAAAATATGAGATCATCTTTTTAACCTGAAAAGGGAGCCGTAAACATAAATCTGTGAGTTCTGAGAGTGAGGGGTGGCCTGACCCAGAAGGGAGAGCAGATGAATCAGGCCCAATAACTTTAAAATGTAGTCCTTGCGTAGCAACAGACGGAACAGAACTTCAGAAAGAAAATGTCACCCCCAAACTAGGTCTCCTGTTCGTAGAACATAGGATATAATCAGATGCTCATATAAAAGAACGCATTCAAGTGGACTTTTCTGTTTTATTTTAAAAAATTAATTAACTAAAAAAATATGAATTAAAAAAAAAAAAACTAGTTTTCCTACTTAGGTGACTATCCATGAAAGGCCTCCATACATATGTTCTTTTAAGATTCAAATCTAATAACAATTTTAAATAATAACAGATCTGAGCATGATTTGCAGATGAGAGACTGATCTACACTTGGAAAACACAAAAATATACATGTGTTTTCATAACCCACAAAGACACTTTTAAATTCCTTGGCCCCATTTTTTGCAGCGTCGGTCGTCATCAACGGCACGCGCGACAGTCTCGCTCCTGCACCTTCTTAACCACCTCAAGTATTTCTCCAGCTTCGTCCAAGGAGACCATCCTATTTCCAGGCCTCTCAGTTCAGCAATTTAGTATGTGATGCCTGCAGCCCCCTGCAGCCTGTCCCAGGAGTCTGTTAGGTTTCGTTATAATGGTTATTTGATTCTCCAGCACCAACGAGACCTCCCAGGACCTGAAGCTCTAAGTCAGTTAACGGGCTGAGACTGGTTTGAGGGTGGAGGGAGGTTACAAGTACTTGTAAGACTGTCTATTTTAACGGGCCCTCAAATATTCATGGGGTGGTATTTATGACAAGTAGTGAGTTATTCAGGAAAAAAAGTTTCACTCTTTTGAGTGCGGATTCTGGATTTGTGAATGGAATGGATCTGAATTTGTAAATGGCTCTTCTACTTCGTTAGTATCCATTTCCCATACCAAAAAATGGGAAGAATACTGGCCCTTCCACTGCAGAAATACTGTGCATGTTAAGTGGGCCTTTCAGATAAAACCCTATTTCAGGGTCTGGCAAACAGTGGACACTCAGTAAGTATTATCTATTATCTTCACTGCAATTTTTATTAGAAAGTTTTCTATGAAAGTGGGGTTTTCCTAAATTAAAGTTTAAATAATGACTTGCCAATGATTTTTTTTTTTAACAGATATGCCTGAGATTTTGGCCCATATTGCCTATGACCAATTCTTTCCTGGTGGTTTATCAAGGAGGAGGCTTTTATACTGTGAAAAATCATGTTAACTTAGAAAGCCGTTCTACCAAATATTAGGATGTGTGGCTGAATTGAATTTCAACTTTGGTGCACCAATTGTTAATGAAGTATCAGCCATCTAGTTCCAATTCCATTGGCCAGGTCCTGCATGCTGTTCTGGTGCCTGGGCTCATTACTTAACAAATATGATATGCCTCTTAATGAAACCAGAGACTTTGTTTTACTTTCTAATAGTCTGTATGAATTATAAAACAAAACCAAAAGTAAATACCAGAGGGAAGCATGAGGAATTCTCCCATTAGCACAAAGCATGTCATATGAGGCAGTTTTTGTTATAAATTAGCCTTTATTTTATTCCAAGGCTGCCGAGTCCTCAATAAACCCTCACTGCGTCCGGTGCTCAAGGACAAGGCCAGGTCACGGGCTCCCGAGGCCCTGACGTCCTTCCCTGGCTTTCCTGGCCTGGCCTCTGACTAAGGACCCGCTGCTGAATGTGACGAGGGCACCCAGCACTGGAAAAAACCGCACCGGTGACACATATTTAGTGCTCTATTTATGACTGCGGGGATGTGTACATTCATATATGTACACACACTCCAAATAATTTTAAATTAAAGCATTTTTAAAATACTTAATGGAGGTTAAGCAGCATTTTTAACCTCTGTTCAAGTTATTGAATGGCATATTAAAACCAATGCGGCTCTAATGTACCTTCTAATGCGTGCTGGTGCTTTAACAAATTGCCTATAAATTTTAGTTGAATTAAGCCTATTCCTTGTACACCCAAGTAAGGTTAGGTTAATAATACATGAGGTTTCATTATATGCACCTTCCTTAATGATGTTTTTGAAGAAAGCGGGACAGGAATCTGTGTGCAGCCGTCTCGTACGGGCCAGTAATATTTACAGTCCCAGATGGAAGGGGCAGGGGGAGCCCGCGGCCGCGCCGGCTCGTCCCCCGCGCCCCGCCGCTCACACGCAGCGCCCCGGTGCCCCCCAGCCCGCGGAGGTGGGAGGCCGGTCTCTCTGGTGTGTTCAGGGAAGTAGAACACAAGCTCAGACAAGGTGCTAGCGCAGAGCGAGCCCCTGACGCATCTGCTTCTGAGGGAGGTGATTCGGGATGAGGGTGTTCTGGTTTTTCGGGGTGAATTTAACAGTTAGAGACAAACTGAACAAAGCTTCAGAAGCCATAACAATGCAGGACCAAAGCGAGACAAGACAGCTCCACACACACACTGTGACCTTTCCATATGGTACACATCTGTGTGCAGGCTACCTCAGTTTGTCCAAAATGACGCACGAGGGGCTTCAGCCACCTTTTTCTTTCCTCCCTGGCAGGGGAGGACAAACTCCACCTCATCCCTGCATCTGTGTAATGAAGGGGGTGCCCACAGGCCTGCAGGGCACCCACGTTCAGGAGAACACCATGGAGGGGTTTTTAAGTAGAATTGTTCCCTTAATTCAGAAAACATACATGAAGCGCCCACTAGGGAGATGCTGCTGTGTGTGCCTGGGGTGGGGCCCTGAACAACCTGAGAAGTGGCAACTGGCCTCACAGGCTAAAGGGAAGGAAAGGGTCAGAAAAGGCGCAGAAAGGGGTCGGAGAGTTCGGAGAGTTCACGGGCGTTCCACATCGCCTGCATTTTCGCCTACACCGGGGAACGTCAGTGACCGTGAGGATCGCTTTGCCCGCCTGCTGAGAAGGGTTGAAGGAGGATACAGAGGATGGGACCAGGACGGATAACAGGGTGAGGAGAAGTGGCCAAATTTTGGACATACTGGAAGGTAAAATCAACAAGATTGATTTACAGAGAAGAGACAAAGGTTGTGGAAAAAACAGGAATCACAGGATAATGGCAAAGATTTGACCTGAAAAGATTACAACCCAAGAAATAACAGGCTAACATGTTCAGTTAGGCAAAATCGATGGAATGATTTTTCTCTTCTGAAATGGACAAAAGTGAAAAGAAACCAAAGAACAGAAGAGAAAATGGAGGCACCTGCAGGGAGAGGTCAACAGTAAGCCAACTGATTAAGGCTGCAAAACTATGGAAAGAAACGTTTGGGACTAGAGGCTCCACCGGTCCCTAAGGCCAAATAGAAGTGCACCCGTCCCTGACCAGAAGGTTTCCCTCCTGCACTTTGAGACACGTTTTCTCTGCAAAAGGTAAAGCAGGGGTGGGGGGCGGGCATGGACGGTACAGGTGCAGGGACGAAGGGCACAGCAATGACAGGGCTGCGGGAAGGCTGCCGGTGGCGGTCTTGGGTGCCACGTGCGCGAGGCCTGGTGTCCAGTGGTTTCGTCAAACGCTGGTCTAGATGTTGCTCTGAAGGTGTTCTATAGATTTCCCCAGAATACAAGAGCACTGATCTGCAGATAAAAGGGCCCAATGCATTCCCGGTAAAGTTATTTAACAAAAAAAAAAAAATCATGAAATTTTCTGAAATGATATATATAGAAATGGTAAAAGCTTTCAGAATGTAAAGAAGAAGAAAAAAAAAAACAAGTTTGATTGGCAGCACCAGAAGATAATGGTGAAATAACGATTTTTAAGTGAAAATGATTCTATAAAGTGGTAAAATTTCAAATAGCTATAAATGTAAAATAACAATAATTTCAGACATTGAAAATTCTAAAAAGAAAAACGGCTTCCCTCCACATACTCTTCTTGTTCACAGTCTGATGGAGGGTGTGCTCTACCAAATACATAAATAAACCAAAGGAAAAAAGAAATTCGGTGTCAGGGCCACCGAGACATTGGTCACGTGAGGAAAACCTCAGTGCGGCCACAAAAGGAGGGCCCAGGACTCAGCTGTGCAGCAGAAGGAAACACCGACCAGCTCAACGAGGGATCCAAATCCCCCGTGGACTGACATCGCAGCGGTGGGGGGCAGGGGGCGTAGGGGGGTGGCTGATGGATTCCTTGGATAGATTTCTATTGGAAAGTTCTGATTCCTTGAAATACTGAAGCAATCCCTAGGAAAACTAGGCAAAGGCAAATCTTTCAAGAAAAGAAATATAAGCAAGGCGTATTAAATAGCATATCTGTGAAACAGACTTATAGAAACATAATAAAATAATCTGAGAATACTGATTTAACCAAATAAAGGGATTTCTGAGGGGGGGTATAAAGAGCTAAATACTGTCCTCCTAAGTAGGAAAATAATAGTTTGCACTTTATAGGTTCAGGCAGAAGAACACATGTAGAAACACTCATAAAAGCCAGAAGATACATCTAAAAGGAACGGGTGGTGGTAAGGAGAGTTCTGCAACCGCGGTGGAGTAGCTATTTTACAGTGAGGGCCTTTAGAGCCTTGTTTTAAAAATTATGATTTGTATTAAATTGATTGCACTGACACTGGTCAATAAGATCACAGAGGTTTCCAGGGTACATTTCTATCGCATGACACGTGGTCTGTACACTGCGTTGTGTGCGACCAGCCAAAGTGAGCCTTCAAGTTCTATTTGAGCTTTAAAACTATCTGAATTTTGATAAAAATACAAGTTAGAAGTTAAAAATACTAGAAAATCATACTCAGTCTTTTTCTTCCCACTCATGGTCTCCTCGGCCTCTTTCCTTCTTTTGGAGACTTACCTGGATGAGCACTGTATTTTGAAGAGAGTCATTTCTTAGCGGCTACCTGCCTAAGCACAGATGTCACAAAACCGCTCTGCAAAGGTTTGTGGCAGGTTGTCCTCTCTTTTAGAAAGGATGCAGAAGGGGATCACCACCTTAAACTTGTTAGAGTTTTAATATCTTGAGAACTAGTATTATCCTTATTCAACTTGCGTTGCCACAGTATTAATTAATTCCTGGTACACTGCATGCATCCTATACAAGAGGCTGGTTTAGTTGAAGACACTGAGAAGTAGGAATTTTAGGAGGAAGAATTAAGCCAGAAGTGCCCTTTTGCAGAGAGGGGGAGGGGGGCCCTGGAGGGAGGAAGGGAACGAATGGATGAATGAATTAATGTACAGGACCCAGCAGAACTAAGGCTTGCTCGAGGGTGGTTGGCAGGGTAATAATATGGGTGTAATAATTTTTAGTTTTAATTTGAACATTTCACCTAAAATGCCATATGGTGTGCTTGAGTGTGATATTGTTATGTGACAGAATTACATGCTTATGATTTTGCAATAGAGAAGGGGCGTTATTTGTGCTGGACCCTGTCTCTACCAAAGGGGGCTTTTTAGTTCTACTCCCCGAGTCCTGACCGCTTAGCTTCCTATCTGGTTTTGCAGGACATTCAGATAACATAGCCTCCCTCATGTGTAAGCTAGTTCGCATTGTTTCCTGATGCTTTTATCTCAAAAAGAATTAACTACCCATCAATTCCTTCTCGGCTAATGGATTTACTTGCCACACCAACCAGTGTCAACCAACAGGGCTCAGTTCAGATCTCTCGTCATATAAAAGAGGGCGTTAGTGGCCGCCCCCAATTTGAATCGCCCCTTTGCATGTGCATCGGGGTCAGTGCCAGAGGCTCAGAGAGCTCAGCGCTGATTGGGCGGACAGGACAACAACCAGTGCAGCTGATACAGGACCAGTCGGTATGGGCACGGCTCCATGATGAACTCGTCATAAAGTGTATTCCGTTAGTTAAAATCATGGAGAAAGCCAGGAGGGTCCCTCCTTCTTCCAGCTGTGAAACAGATGAAAAGATGGGTACAGGGGCACAAAACTGTAGCATGTTTACTAAATTGATGGCATTTAAAAATAATTCCAGATGTTTCTACATGATGCCAAAACATATAGCGAATTTAGAAAAAAAAAATTGGTCATTTTTATTCAGAATATCAGTTCCTCATCTGAATATCTGACACTGTATAATAATCAAACCAAGTACTAACCCCCCACCCTGGAAAATAAAATGTATTCTTGCTGTCCTTAGATTTTTTTTTTCCAGTTGTTTAAAGGGGATTTAGTTCAAGTTAAGACATTCAATATGAGCAAGTCGCAATTATGAAATGTCATTGGCTGATATTCATCTAAAGGGCCAAACAAATATGCCACATCATCTTGAATAAATTGAGCAGTAATATCTGTGCTGCATAATGATATAAATTCAACACTGATGGTGGATATTAAATTTTCTAGAAGCCTCAACTGAGTAACAGAGGAATCATCCAATCTGGGCTAAAGAAAAGAAAGTCACTGTGCTCTGGAAATGTAACACATTTCTTTCTTACCTGGCTGACACTGATTACACCTTCTTCCTCGACGATTAGGCAGACATCGGCACTGGCCACTGGCCGGGTCACAAACGGTCCCAGGTAATGTCCCCGAGGAGTCACACTCACACACCTGGCAGCCTTGGAAATCGCCAATGGTCACATTGTACCTGTGAGGCTCGCACTGATTGCAGCGAAGACCTGTTACTCCTAATTTGCAAGGACATTGTCCCGTTGATTTGTCACACAGCAGAGAGCCGTTCTCTGTCCCAGTCTTATCGCAATCACAGGGCAGGCAGAGGAAAGAGTTGTTTTGCTGAAGGAGGAAGTATCCTTCCAGACATCCATCGCACTGTCTGCCTCCAACACGGGGCTTACAACGGCACTGCCCTGTGCCCGCGTCACAGACGGTCCCAGGGAGGGACCCGGCGGCGTCGCAGCCACAGGCCTTGCAACCAGTGATGTCCGGCCCGTAAAAGTGCGCTCCGCAGGCGTCACACCGAAGTCCTCTGGCTTCCCGTTTGCAAGCGCACTGCCCCGAAAGAGGGTCGCAGAGCTGGTTCATGGAGCCGTACGGGTTACACCGGCAGGGTTCACATCCGTCGTCATTAAAACTCCGGAGGAATTTAAATCCCAAATCGCAGTGATCACACCGGAGCCCTGGAGATGACACGTGTTTCAAGCAGGTGAAAACGACTCTATCGCACACTCAAGGCGGCTGACGCACAGACAGTGGTGCTGCCGACATTTAACCCAGGCACAAACGTTGGGCGACTTCCCCAGCAACACCACAGAGGGCCGGCCACACGCGGAGATGGCGGCAGCGCTTAATTCAGTGATGATGCCATTTTATTTTTGTAGTGTGCTTTATTAACTTTTATTTGTGCATCGCTTAATGCAAAGAAACATGCTTAACGCCATTGTTACTCTATCGCACATACGAGAACTCTTTTCTTGAATAAATATTAAAAGTATTATTTTAAAACTAATAATTATATTAAAACTATTATTTTTACTTATTTTATATTAACAAAGCATGTTCATTTTTAAAAGCACAGTAGAGAGCAAAGTATATTTTCAAAGCCCTGAATAAGAATTGCATATGACCACATTAGTTATTTCCCTAGAAACCAGGATCCCCTAAAACTATGTAACAAAATGTTAAGCTGATGATTATTTTGGTGCTAACAGAGTATATACTTATTCCTAAATACCCCACATTTACATAATTAATATAAATAAAACTTATCCAGAGCAATTTTTATTTCAATGCTTTCATATGCTCCTATATTTTATCACTTTCAATTAATATAAATTATGCTCTCCTTGGATCATAAAGCGGTCACACTACCTGCCATATTGTATGATTCAAAACATACCTCTTTAAACACTAAGTAAATTCTGCTGTTTAGATTACTTCTGTTTAAAGGAGGACATGCACACATTGCACAAACAGAGAAAAATGTTTTATCACCTCAACCTAAATCTCTGACAACTTAGGTTAGTTTCAAAAAGAGGATTACAAGGCAAAGGAATAAAAAAAAATTTTCCTTGAATAGTAAATGTTGAGATGCAAAATGCCTCCTTTAGATAGCTTTCACATATCCGTGAATTTAAATAACTGACTCTGTGCAGCTGAATCAATTGAACCATTTATTTCAAGCTTTAGTAGCAGTAAAAAATTAGTACTAAGAGTCAAAAACACACTCAGGAACTCATAGGTAGAAAGGCAGTTCCTAAACGGGAAGAAAATGCGTAATATAAATGTATATATATGAATAAAAATTCAAGAACTCCAATGGAAAGCAAGTTCTTTAACAGTGATGAATGACTCACCTGAGGCATATCATTTGATTTCAATAAGGAAAATAAAAAAGACCACTATTGCTGCAAATTTTAAAAATAACTGTATTGTTAACAAGAATTATGACTCATTTTGAACTATTAAAATTGGTCTACATGGATTCATATCATATCAGGTTTAAAAATATGCGCGGTGCTTATTTGAATATGCCATACATATTTCTGACAGGTAATCTATTCCTAACGATACGGAGGAAGGCCTACAGGGCATCACATTCGGTGGTAACAAGTGCAGGCGAGTTAGCGCGCCTGGCATTTAATTCACACTCTTCTCCCTTTTTATTCTAGATGAATGACCTACTTTAATAAAATTAGTGGCGCTAATGTATTTTACTGGTGATAGAATCATTAGTAAGATTTAACAGTTTTGTTAACTCTAACAATTTGTTTTCCAAAGCATATACAACATACACTTAAATTTTCTGGGTTTTTCCTTATTAACAAGGTAAAATTGAATCCGGTTACTTGCTAATCCCATTAGAAGAAGAAATATTTATACACAGAGTTATATTTTTATTAAACACAGGGAATGTGCAGAAATAACTTTACTTTCCTGCAGAAAACTATCTGGATCAACCAGTAAAAAGAGATAAATGGTAGAGAGGTCATAACAAATTCTAAATAAATGGCAAATTTTGATCTTTTTCTCCTCCTTAAACTCTGGAATCTAACCATTGCAAGAAAGACTTCATTGATAGAGAAATAACCATTTCATTGTCTTTAAAGGCGTTTCTTTAACTTTTGGTTTTACATTTTTTAATTTAAAATGTGTCTCACATTAAATAACCGAGGACAACACACAGACTGAAATCACGGGTCTTAGGATTCGGTCAGCAGCTCAGAGATCACTCACACAAAGGCGCGCTGCTCTGCACAGCTTGGTTATACAGCTTCTCTGAAAAGTTAGTTTTCGTATGCCTGAAATGCATAAGGGCAATTTATGGTAACATTTTTTATGTGATCTTTCTCTAAACCAGAAATATCTTGTGAAATACTATTAAGCATGCCCATGGTCTTTTATATGAAATTAAAATGAACCGCTTATCTAGCTGAATTCATAAAAAAAGGTATGTATCTTTATATATGAAAGACAAGGCATTTGTTTTAGAGTTACATCGCAAAAATAAAAATATCATTCAGAATGAAATGTTCATGGGCATGTGTGTATCTGCGTATGCCTCTGTGTGAGTATGTGACTGCCAGGCATGTTTTTATTATCACTGGGTTCAGGTCAATGTTAGAAAAACGACAGAGGGCTTGAATGACAACAGAAAGGCAAAGGTCTTTTTTAAACTTCTGTACAAACCGAGACGTGTTCAGTTACAATACAAGACTCACTTCATCAGGAAACTTTCCTCTCATAATATTCTCATATATCAAAATTTCAAAGTGCATTATGTACATAGTGCATTTTGGGCACTTGATAAATTTTGTCCTTATGTGGCCGTGGTTCCCCTCAAAAATGTTGGATGTAATAAATTGCTATAATCAAATCTAATTTCTGAAAAATACCTGTGGGAGTAACAAACAAAAAAGCACGTCTTGTATAAAAAAATGATAAATAACACTGAGGGTAGCTGTTTATTATAATCAGCTTGGCACTGAATTACAAAATTAAAATTATGTGGCCCTTTATAACTAACCCTAGCAATACACATGATCTGTGGAATTGTGTTGACTTATTTTGCATTTCATAGGAACAGTTCAAAGAAATATAATAGGAAAATATGGAATGATTTATCACAAAGGACCCTGTAGCACAGAATATTTTGAAAAAAAATCCATTTCTTTTGGTCTATTAAGAAAACTAGCATGGAAATTATTTGCTTAGAACTCATTAAGTACAAAACATTTTGAAAAAGTGCTAATTTTCTAAAAGAAACATCTATGCAAGTAAGCAAATTATATTTTTCTATGACTTATTAGTATGGGACCATGTAAGTTAAAGCAACTACTGAATAAAGAAACTTCTAAAGGGTTGGTTAAACTAAGCTTCCAGCTGAAGTTTGATAGAATTATTAACGCCATCATTTTTAGACAGTTAATTTCTTCCAAATTGTTTTTTTTCTGTTCTAGCCTGCCTTGAGCCAGGAAATTGGCTTTACTCTTCCGTTCAGAAATCAAATAGAGGATTTTATGCCAGACAGTAATAGAGATGTGACCGTAAACTTCTGCATGACACATACCAATAACGTTGGCTTTGCACTTGCACTGGCCTGACTTTGGGTGACAGGTGATATCTCCATCCACGGTCCCAGCGGCATTGCAGGCGCAGGGTCTGCAGCCATCGGGGTCCTGCTCTTGCAGGTTGAAGAATCCGCTCGGGCACTGGCCGCACTGCCTGCCAGTCGTGCGCCTCTTACAATCACACTGGCCTCCGATCTAGGGAAGAGTCACCATTTTGTAGGATGATGAGCAAGTCTATTTTTAGATAATTTGCTCATTAGGTACAAGACAGGGAGGGAGGGAGAGGAAAAAAAAAAACTTTAAATGTTAAACAGACAGGAAGGTAATAAAGTGTTTTTCCCCCCTCCTGACGCAAAAACATGCGAAGCTTCAGCAGGGTGAATATATAGAACGGAATGAAAATAAACCCCGTGGAATTCAATAGCATATGGTTAAAAGGGAAACATGGAATTAAACCTGAAGTGCCATATAAAGAAATCAAAACGTGGTCACGTGGAGGCCAAAAATAGAAAAGAGACAGCAGTTAATTTCGTCGTTACAACTAGAACTCTGGGTTTTGTTCCTCTTGTTTCCTGTCTCATTCATCCAAACTTGTTTTATATGATATATTCAAGGTGCTTAATTTACAGATCTTTCTGTAATAGTAGTATCTCTTCAAGGTTTTAACGATGTTTAAAATAAAGGTCTTTGTTAACAGCACCCATTTATGCCAACTGATAACTAACCTGGTAACAGTTTACACAACCCCGCTTATAGGAATATTTCAGCATATTCACCATTCCTTTGTAGCAAGATGTAATCATATTAAGTATATTTAGATAATTTATATTTTGCTTAAAAAAAAAAACAAGGTGAAAAAGTTACATGCTTTAGAACCCTGTCAGGCAAAATAGCTAAAAAGGAGTTTTTCTTTTCAAGCTACTATCTGGGAGTAGAAATACATGAGTTATCTATTATACTCATCTACTGTATGCATAGACATAATATTATGCTGGTTAAAGAAAGACCATGAAGAGCTAAGACTTCTCCTAAGAAACATACACATATAGGATGTGAAGCAAGTAAGAGATGATGGCTTGGGGCTTTCACAAGAGCTGCGGATACAGACGTCCGGCACCGGACAAAGTCCCTGGCACCTCTCTCCCGGTTTCCTTTCGCTTGGACTGAACCCTGCTCTCTACACTCAGAGGCAGGAAAGCACATGTCAAAAGACAGGGTTTGACTGACCTTTAACTTCTGGGATATTTAAAAAGACCACATGAGGTTGGGATTCAGTTACGGAGGTAGAGAGAATGGCTTTCTGATATTTAAATAATTTTTACAAATCTCTCACTGCCACATTTCTCCTCCTCTGAGAAACAGGGCTCACTGGGGTTGTTACTCAATTATATGAAATAATTGACAGGAAAATGTTTAACACTCTTGACAAATAAAGGTTTCACATGCACCAGATGGGGTTACAGATAACAATGAACCTCAATATGAAAGGCACATATAGGCCAGGAAGACAGGTGAGGACCGTGACTTGCCTCCTGGCACCTGGCCATGGTCCCCCCGCCCCCCGCCCCCGCTCTCAGCCAGCCCCACGCACACCAAGAGGGGTTTGAGTCAGCCTGCAAAAGGAAGTTGCATTTAATGGTGGGTGCATGTTACACAGAGCCATGGGAGAGTGAAAAAGGTAGAAATAAAAGTGTATTCTGTGCCCAAACTTCATCTTCCACACACAGATTTTTATTATAGTTTTTACCAAAATGTAATGCATGCATCACCTGGGACTTCCTTGCCTCTTCAAATCAAGATAAGGCTGTCAGTAACCCTAATTCCATTTCTGTTGAAGGGTAAAAGCGCTCCTTAAATTTACAATAATTCTATGCATATTGATAGTCTCATGATCACCCTGAGCTCAGTTTCTGCTTCTTCCATTTTGGAAACTTTTTTTGCCAATGGAGAGCTTTGCCACGCAGTGCCCTAAAGGTGAAGCCCCACCAAGAGTTGGTTTCAAGAAAAGGACTTCTTTTCCATAAACTGGCAGAGAAAACTGACAGAAGTCAGACAGCACTAATATCTGGGACTCTGACCCCTGCAAACAACATGAATACAGTCCAGTTTAGAAGCGTTTTTACCATCCCTTTACAGAACAGGCAACAAGGAGTCATCAGACATTTGGGCAAAATTTTCAACATGAAAAACATGGACCCCCTTCCAAAAAAAAAAGCAGCAGCCACCTTACAGACCAGTCCTTTTATGATTTGTAAAATGTCTAACTCTTCATGTTCCAGAAGGAGAAACCAAACCTCAGGAAGATCAAGTTACTTACAGCTAGTGAGTGGCCTGACTCCCAAATCTGCACTCATAACTACAATGCTAAATTCACTCCACCTGTGACGAGTTACAAATCTGAGCAACAGGATGAGGGCTGGACCCAAGGAAGGTCAAGGCCACGGCGTGACCTTCCTGTGAAGTGCCGAGTACACAGTGGAAGATCAGCCAAGTCGTCCAGTTACTGTTTTGTGAATTTCTCTGAATGGCACTGATGCTTGCTAATGGTGGCTGTATATGGCCTCGTGACCACACGCAGGATCTCTCCATTTTGGACCATCCTGCCCAGTCTGCTGTCGCAGGGTATGCACCAATGGTGGATATGACAGCCAGCTCTGTGACAACGGAAACAGTGGATGTGGCAGGGACACTGGTGTCAGGAGAAGAGAGGAACATCCTGCAATAATTACTCTGGTCAGCTTTTGTAGCTATCCTCTACAGTAAGAGACGGAATTCTATCACGGTGAATTCACAACAATGAATCATCCATACAGGATCACTTTTACAGGTGTGAAAATACCACTTCTGTGTTTACGAAAATATGAAGCACGATTTAAAGGTCAATAAATAGGTGATCTCAGAGGTTCCCTATGTAACAGACACCGTATTTTACGTTATTTAAAGCAACGTTTGAAAAACAGCAGAAATAGATGTCTTCCTAAGCACTCATTTGGCTGGTGTAGAGGTGATCCAGTGTTCACTAGATCACATCTCACTCAGAGCCAATGAGGTAATACTGATGTTGACAAAGCCAGAATTTGTAAAGCAGGCTCAAAAGTTTCAGAGCAGGCAGTCTGCCCTGGAAATTAAATTTAATCTGGGGGGGTTTGTTTGAACAGAGAAGAAATACAAATGAGAGCATGAGAGCAACAACAACAACAAAAAAATCTTCTAATCAGTAAGTACATTCTTGAGAGTGTTCTTTTCTTTTATACAGATGACTCTAGACTTTTCTTTCATGGAGATGCTTAAACTGCCATACTTCCCTGTTGAGAAATTCATTCACATTGTCAGTCAAAAAATGTTGACTCATGTACAACTACACGGTGTGCACCCTGTAATGTGTAAGGTCACATTACGTGAGTGATGGCTCTCAGCTTCCACGTCTTCCTTCTGAACTGCCAACATCACCCGCAAAGGTGCACAAAATTGTTCCTAAAAATGGACTCCTCTTTCCTAATACATTTAATAAAATATCAATGTGATTTTCATCTACTCCAATTGTGATGCTGAGATCTCTGTGGTGTCTGAAGGTTAGGTGGAGAGAGTGGAACATTCTGGGTCCAGAAAATGAGAGTGTACTTTCTGTAAACAAACTAAAATCAGATAAAAGTCATTTTGCTTTTAATTGTCTTTAGCACTAAGGAAGCACTAACAATTCTAAACAATACTCATGTTACATTACTTCTCCCCGCTGAGATGGACCCCTCCCCCTGCCTCCCTCCTACATGGGACACCACCACGTGTGCTCAGCAACATTCGATTGCTCCCTATTACGTCCCTAACAACGTCCAGCTCCCATTCCACGACATGACCTCACTAGGCCACCCTGGTCTCACGGGATTCCCCGCTGCGGCAAGGGCCCCCAAGCATCCACAGGGCCTCCTTGCTCAAGGACCGGTGCTGCAGCTGTTTGCTCACCAGGCCCACTGCTCTTGCTCGGCTCGCACTCCGACTCCGCCTGGCTCCGGGGAGCACAGTGGGGGGCAGAGCCGAGCCATCACGTGGCGATGGGGGACCTGGTGCCTGCCAAACCACCGCCACTGTCCACGTGGCCTCCGGCTTTCTGCAAGTAACAGTAACTTTGCTGCTTTCTTGACATTCAAGCTTTTTTGGTTTCCATTTTGCACTATATTTTTTCAGACTTCCATTACAAGTTTGAAAAGAATGTGTAAAAAGCTAACATCCTGGCCTTAAGGGGAACATGTTTAATGTTTATTGTTAAATGAAATGTTAGCTGAAGATTCTTTGTACACGTCCTTTGCAGACTGAGGGAGTTATTTACTTGTTTCTAGTATGCAGATGGTATGTATCACGAAAGGGTTTTGAATGTTTCTCTCAAGTTCTCCAATGAGTACTGAGATTGTTCTGTGAGATTTAGTTAGTGTAGTGCACGAACTGACCTTCAAATATTAAATCAATCTCGTATTCTTGGAATGAATACCCATAAGTCATGACACATTACCCTTGCTGTGCCGCGCAGGATTCAATTTCTTAATACACTGTTAAGATACATTACATCTATGTTTATGTGAAAAACTCAGATGAATTTTTCTTTTTAAAAAGGTCAGTTTATGGGATTAAGGTTAGGCAACCCTCACAAAACAAGTTGCCCAGCTATCCCCAGACACTCCCAAAGAGGAGCAAGTGAGAACAAGCCACCAGCAGTCACACAAGTCCTACACAGCACCAGTTCCTGTGCAGGAGAAAGCAGGTAGCAGTCAGGGCACCTCAGACGTTTCAGAGACCTGGAAGCAGGAGAGCGCAAGGGCAGGCGCCAGTCTGAGAGTGGGCAACTGGGAGTGGGAGGGCCGCCGGTCCAGCGGTAACTGAGGACCGCGGATCTGCTGTGGGCTGAACTCGTGGAGCTGACCGGTCAGGACACCCTCCCACGGGAAGCGCCCGCGACGGGCAGAACCCAGAGAGCAGAAGGGTGGGACAGACGATTCAAACAGGATAAACTTAAAGATGAAAATCCTGAAGTCAGGACGGGCTCAGCATCCGTAATGAAAAAATTTAAATCTTTACGAAGTTGATTTTAAAATAATAATAGTAAACAATACAGTTCAGGAAGGTTAAATTCACTTTACTGTTTCCTGAGTTGGGTTTTTTTTTTTTTTTAATTCACTCTATGTTCCCCGTGACTACCATAGTGCCTGGTACATGTTGCCATCCACAAAATACTTGTTTATTGACAGGATAAATTATTTAAAAATTGTTATGTCACTGAAATGTGCCCAAAGATAGCATCCAATTTAATAGGAGTTATAGACATCACAATTTCTACTCGCTTTTCAAAGAGTTAGTTAGGACTTCTTAGCTTCTTGGAGAATTACATACCCCAAATTATTCTCCATTCAAGTAAAAAGAGGAATAAATTAATTGTTTTTAAAGTGTTTGTCTCAATCAAGCATGCATGCAGGTTTTAACTACTGGAAAAAAATCTACATTGAATATATGTTTAATACATTTCAAACTTAAATCCTTTGATTGTCTACAACCAGATAATTCAGACGTGTGGAATTAAAAGTCCTTGAAGGTTGAATCAAGACGCCTTCATTTAAAAACTTCCCATTGGTGACTCTTAGGACACTAACATTTAAAACCCAGCAGTTTAAGGTCTTGCCACCTACCCTTTCACTGCACTGTTAATTGGCTCCAAAGAACTTGGTCTTCCTCTTCTTTCCCACTGTCACGCATCTCTTCCGATTATTTATAGGTCTGTCACTGAACATCAAAGAAACATGTTTCCAAACTAAGTCAACAGTTGAGTATTTCTACAACTGGGTATTGGAGGAAACGCTGTTTTTAAAAAGAGTATTTGTGAAATGTCTAATCAGTTGCAGGCCTGTCTGTGCTTCTAAGGAACAACACATACACATTTGCCTATCACCTGCCTGCCTATCTAACCATCCCCTTCCACCTAGCATCTGGCTACAGCGTATTCTCTCTGCTAGAAGCCTGCTTAGCCCTGAGATGTGGTCTCTGAGAATTACTACGTATTTCCAGTATGGATACAATGATTTCTTTCCTTCAGCTCCTGTCTGTCTTCAGAAGAAAAGTCCACATTAATGTAACAGGCTGCCTTTGTAGGGGACTCATTCCCCTTCAGAAATAAATGAATCTGCAGTAGTTTCTGCCACATATAAATGTCATGAATTGGAGAATGCCAGGTGAATAGCGTACATCATAATACTTGTTTCCATTTAAGTGTTCTGTGATACTGCTGTTTATCATCTTGCTCAGCTGTCGAAAATATTCATTGGAGAAGAAAAGCTTCCACTTGGTGGGAAACCAAGACGTCTTTTCTTCTCCATCCTACAATGCCTGTCATTTGTCAGGCTGGTGTATTTCTGCAGCCCCCCACCCCCTCCAAAAGGCACCTCTAAGACACCGCTGCCCAAACCTCCCCCCATAATCTCCACAGAGGACGCAAAAAGACGACATTCTGAAGCACGCACGAACAAAGCAGTGGTGGGAACGGGACGCGTTCTCCCCTCAGGCTTTTGAGTGGTCAAGACAGAAGGAATATAAAGAGGTTCCCCCACACACCCCGTCCCCAGCAACTGTTTCCTATTGGAACGGGCTGAAGAGAAAGTACTGTAATTACCATGCTGGTTCTCCAAAGGGTATAATTTCATACAGCATCACCCCCTCCCTTTATTTTTGCTGGTTTAGGTCTAGTTCGCACAGAGATGATCAGCCATAGCTTGTAAAAGATGCATGTAATATATGTCACCATGTTAAATGAGAGCATTTCATAAATGTCATCTGAATGGCACAGCCATACAGTGTGGTCTCACTGTAATTTGCTGAAAAATTAATACAGTGGTTATTAACAAGATGGTGTTTTGACTTTATCAAAATGAAAGATCTCACAGTAGCGTTTTAAAAATATTTCCAACATGAATAAATGCATTTCCCATGCCTATCGTTAATGCTGTATAGAAATGCACTTGGGGGAAGTTAACTCCTTCAGTTTAACAGTTGTTTTTTGTTTTATTTGGGTAAAGCTGGTAAGAGTCGCTGTGAACTCATGCAGTAGAAGGCCTGCTATAGTGCAAATTTACTGAACCAGTGAGGATATAAATTCCAAACATTATTAAGATACGAAGATGCCCATCTGAGATGATAAAGAGAATAAATCAGGCTTTTAAAACACATCTTTACGAAATATTTAAATTGGTTTCTGCGTAAGATAATAGGCTCCCAAGGAGTCACATGAACTCTTCAACATCACCCAAATCTTTGTTTAAAAACTGTATTCATTCTAAGGAAGTATTTGGCCACTCAGTTGCATGCATGTTGTTATTTCCTAAGTATTTGTAAAAACTGTAGTAGGTAGGATTAAATTAATCAGATCTGGTATAATGATCCCGAGTCAAATGGCGATGTCCTGTCCTCCCTTTGGATGGTGGACACAAACATCCCGTGCAGCAACCTGCCCTGGACCACGCAGTTCAGTGAGACCCGGCATCCACCATCCTCAGCTGGCCTTGGGCTTTGGAAGCAAAACAAGTTTTGAATTTCTGCTGCACCCCCTTATTAGAGGTGTGATCTTGGGGGAGCTGCCTAGCTTCTCTGAGCCCCATGTCCTTAACTATGTGATGGGCGGCAGGAACAACCTCCCCACCGACTCTGCTCAGGCCGACCCCGCTGACTGACAGGGCCCGGCACGACCCTTCGCGCGCGGCAAGTGCGAAACAAGTGGGGCGCGGCGGACTCTCACAGCCAAGTTTCTGTGCTCCTGCGTTTGTAAACATGCGGCGTCCACCTGACAATCTCACACGCTTCCAAAGGTGGCACTTGCACACGGGGCGCCAGAACGGCGTGCGGGGGACCACGCTGGAGGCCGGTCCCTCAGCCCCTCAGGGGCGCTGGTCCGCCGCTGACGCCAGGGGTGCACCTGCCTCTGGAGAAGATCAGTGCAAGGGTTTGGCAGGCCAAGGGGGAGGGGGCAGGCTGTACTCTGTTCCGGAAGAAACTGCGACCACCGAAGAACGAATCCATAGGGTCGCTGCGATGCACTGGCTCCTTTTTTTCAACAAACTCACTATCTATGCCTATATCATATACATGAGGTGTATTCATACCCACACATATGATATATATTCAGAGATGATATCCACATATATCATATAGGTATTGTCTATTTCCATACACACATATATCACATGGTGGCTGTACTTACTAAATGGTTTTAATAGTTAGATACGGCCTCCAAAATCTACGACCCTCACGCACACTTAGTACAGTACTGCTCTGTCCACTTGCCCCCCACCCAGGAGCTCCGAGAGGCATGACGGTCTTCTCATTTGCTTGTCCGCGGGTCCTCTGGCTCACATGTGCTCATGAACTAGTCTTTACACCTTGCGTGCAAGCTGGTTCTTCCTCCGCCCCCAGCCTGGCCCTCTTTTTCTGACCATCTTCCACGGCACCCCTTCCACTGTACAAAGCCCACTCCGAAGCAGGTGCTGTCATCCATGTTAATGGTCTGGTAGCTTCGAGGTGCCACGTGGTACCATGTTCTCACTACACAGGAGCCACTTTGTTCTGCACGCAGAGGAGAACATCATTGTTGCTCTTGGGCTGCCTTCTGTCACCAGATGCCTAGCTGCCCATCAAGATCCCTTCTCCTCTTCCAGGGACACAGTGTAGCTGGGAAGTGGCCACCGGCAGCTACCTGTTCCAAGCCCTCCATGGAAGTAATGTAGCCATGCGAACAGCTTGCACCACCAGGATAAAAGGAGAAGAGGTGTGCGCCTCTGTCGGACCAGGGGTTTGACAGATGGGACTTGTCTCTCCCCATTGCCTTTTTCCTTCCCAGGGGAAGGCAGAACCAGTCCATGGAGGGAGGCTGTGTCCCTAAACTGTCACATAGAGGAGAGCCACTAAGCAACCAGAAAGAACTTCCTTGGAAGGGTTACTTAAACAAGAAATTAATACTGTTTGGGCCACTAGACATTCTGGGGCCTGTTTGTTACATCCATTTAACTTATCCTAACTATTAGCAGCAATGCAGCAGGCCTTGCATTATATTATTTTACACCTATTAGTTAAGTCAGCCTCTAGTTGCTACCCAACATCCCTGCCTGTGCTATCATCCCTGCAGAATCTGGCCTTCAATGCTTGGGGTATGATTATTTGGCCAAATTTGTACACCCTGGTCCTTGGGATGAACTCACATGCAAGGATATGCCTGATGTGTCCAAACATGTGGAGCTCAGGCTGAGCCTGGGGACTTCTGCTCAGTTATAGCTCCATCCATTTCACCTCCAGGGATTTTGTCACAACCTTGGTTCTTGGAAAACTCTTCACTATGAACCTTTTCATCAAGTTCCAATCCATTTTCCCCTTCATTTCCAATTTACATCCCAGCACCTTTGTTCTTACCCTTTGCAGCTGGCCCTCTGCCTCCTCAGGTAAATCAGTTACTATTCAGCTTCCCAGCTGCAAGAGAAGTGTTACTACTCCTCTCTCCTTAAGCCTCTGGAGGAGAGGCCACACAACGTAGGCCCAAATCTTCATGTCTGTCTTTAAGCTACAGACTCCCCACTTTTCATACCCTTCATCATCCTCCTGCTCAGAGCCAATATCCACACATCACACTCTTCAGAATCAAGTTCCTTGTACACTAAAGAAACGTACGCATTATATCTATTTGTGCACTATAACATCTGGGTAACACAGAGTGTAAGGTAATGCATTTCTGGAAAAAATCACATGGTGGCTTTTGGACATGTGGTGGTAATTAATGACAAATCCCTCCTTTTGAGCAGATGAAAGAGCATTGATGAACTGCAGGAGATGGTCCATTATGCAGAGAAAGTATATTCTGCTCCATTTTCTAATGTATTTTCTTGAAAATTATCACTGTGGCGGCACAATCAATTTTCATGAGTAGGATCCTTATTCCTCATGATTCCATCTTCTATGGGTCAGACCTGGAAATACTTCCTTCATTGACGCCTCTCCATTTCACCTAATTCATTTCAACCCCTAGTCTCCTGGCTTATTAATCTATTTTTTAATGTCTCTTAATCATTTCTCTCTGTTCCGGCCCTCTTGCAGCAGTCTATTGATGTCTTATTGAGGATTGCAATCAACCATTCTTCTTTCTTTTATATAATTACAACTGTCTTTTCAGGTTTCAGCCAACTTTCAGATTCCCTTATTTATTGTTTTCTCTTCCCATTTTTTTACGAAAATGGCTTAGATTAGATCCTCTAATTTCGAGGACACAGCTCAGTGTACAATTCCACTGTGATTTAACAGATTTAACCTCAGTGGTGTGGAAAACTTAGAAAACCATTCGATTTTAAGATGAGATTCAGAAGACAGAGCAGACAGAGACGACTTTGACCAAGTATGTACACATGTGTGCATAGAGACACACTCACAACTACCCCCTCTCCCCGCATAGGTACAAATCCAGCTTCCTTTGTCTGTCTGCCTTTGATAGACAACGTTCTAGCAATGGCATCACCTGAAAACTTTTACAAACACGGAAGCTCAGCCCCTGCTCCAGACAAATCTGCCTTTAAAAAGATATCTGACATAGGATGAAGTCATTTATTGCCTTGATACCTCTATTTCTCTATCCCTAAAATGGGGATACTTGTGATACCTTCATAGTAGGATTGTTTGGGGGACTAAACGTTGTCCCACATGGTAAACATTTGGACTATCCAGCACATAGCAAGCATTATTATTCAAATTTATACTCTTTATACATTTGTCTAAATCCATCTGAAAGAAGTAAGTGGTATATAAGTATTAAGTCCCATGTTTGATTGTAGAATATCAACAAAGAACCTCACCAATCCCTCAGGAAAAGACACCTGAGCTACTCACATGCACAGCAAACATCTGAGGCCTTGCTCTGGCCGATCACCACCCTACGGTTGTGGCCTAACCCTCATGGCTTCCTTGGCTAGACCTGAGAACACAGCAAAATACGGGAGAAAGAAAACGGGAGGGACGGAGGACACCCCAAACAGAAAAGCATCCTAACAACATTTCCTAAGTGCCTTCTACAAGAGGCAGGCCAATGCTAGGGCATTCTGTTAAGCCTCTTCACCTTCACCTGTTAAGCCGGCATCACCCGTGAAGGTGGATACAGCAGGCGCGCCAGGGACATCAGCTAACGTAGGACGGGCAGGGTCAGTGAAGGGACAGGCTGGGGTGTGACAGTACAGCCCCACTTAGGATCTCTACGTCTATGGGCTGTCACCCTGAGTTCCCAGGCCCTTTCCCAGACGCCTTGGGGTATGTCAGAAAACATCCCCCAGGCTAGGGGTTCTTTTGGTTCTGGTTCTGTCTGGCTCTTCTGGACTAAAGTCACACTAGGTTTGGGAAAGACTCATAAGAGCTGTCTCCTAACTCAGGCGCTGAGTTCAAAGGAAATGAGAACAAAGTGCGGTGACATCTGGAACTCACGTTACATATGTTTATATATTACGTATGAAATGTGATGTACATATAGTATGAATATAGCCAAGGCTGTTCTTCAGACAAATGCACTTACTTCTGGTGTTACAAGTTTTAATCCTTTTTGGCTCATGTACATCTTTTAGGGCTGATGGAGGTAGTAAAAACCCTTCCCTCAAAGACACACGGACACAGACAGACAGACAGACACATACCCACACACAATTTAAAGGTATAAATGGATGCTCTAAAATTCATCGTGGTACCCTAGGGACCAAGGACTGAAAATGTAATGATACTAATAACGACTCTTCTCCATTTCTTACTTTCCTACTAATATCAGTATTATTATTACCTGATGTGCCTTAGCTTTGGCATCGGCATTTTTAGAATGTAGTGACGCAGAGTTATTTCATGCCTTTCTTGAGATCTTGGCATTCACCCGAGGAAATATTACAACATTTCTAATGGAAGAGTAAGGCAAACATGTCGTATCTTAAGAGATTGGATTGAGTGTCCAATGACAACTGCCAAAGGGAAAGTTCACGTCCAGAGCACAGAGGGTACCACACCGTCACGCGGGCCATTTGGGGCTGGCTCGATGCCTAAGTCATTGTGACAAAGTGAGACTTGAACAACTGCCTACTATTCTTGCATGCTCCCTAATATTATTAAGGACTGTGACTGAATGAATTTTTTAAAATGTCCTTGAATTTAATTTTAGTTTATAATTCTGGCATTGTTGACAGGTTTTTAAACATATTCTGTTATCCCATTGAAAACAACAAACATTTTTTTAAGAAATCTTTTGTGACATTACTTAGGCAAGGTGGACTTGACACTGTATTTTTACATGTAATAGTAATCTTTGTGTCACATACTCTGTGTCTGTACCTGGAGCATGGGAAAATAATCGAACTTAAGGTAAAAGATGAATGTGATTTAGAGAGAAACGACGTGGAGGCTTTACGTTCACAGAACCATTCTGTCGCTGTGTTGGCATTCAGGTCCTTATATGTAGCGTTCTCTGGCTGTGTTATCAGTTTTCATGAAAATTCTATTTTTTTCTGCTATAAATATTATCAAAAAAGCAATTAGGAAGAGAGGAGAATAAAAAATGTTAAAAGTTTTCAAGAATATGTTTTGTTTTATGCACTTTAAACAAGACTTTCGCATATGGAAAATATGGACATAAAGAGGCATCAAAACAAAAAACTTTTTCCTCCCTTCCCCTACTCTCAGTTCTGAAACCAAAGTACCCTTTAAAATATGTTAATATTTCTTTTCTTCTTACTGCCGAATAGCAGTCCATTGAGCGGATACGGTATATTGTATTTATCCACTCACCAGGTGACTGTTCTACATTTTGAGCATCACAAATAAAGAAGCTACAAATGCTCATGCATAAGACTGTGTGGCCATCCATGTTTCCATTTCACTTGCAGGTATACCTAGAAGTGGAAGTGCTGGGTCATGTGGTAACTCTGTATTTAATATGCTGAGGAACACCAGACCGTTTGGTCTGTACAAGTGGATGCACGTTTTACATTCCCACTAGGAGTCTGTGGGAATACCGGCAAACTCTGCACACTCTGTAATGCTTCTCATTCTCTATCCATTTACTGATGGCCATGCCAGTGATTATGATGTGGTATCTCACTATGGTTTTAATTTGCATTTCTCTGAAGATTAATAATGTCGGATATCTTTTCATGTGCTTATTGGCCATGTGTGTATCTTCCTTGGAAAAGGATCTATTTAGATCCTTTAGTCATTTTTAATTGCATTGACTTTGTATTATTGAGTTGTAAAGGTTCTTTATATATCCTGGAGACTAGTCTCCTTGAATAAATGGTTTGCAAGTATTTTCTCCCATTTTTGGGGTTGAGGTAGAATATATCAACCCAGGTTAGTTAGAACCTGTGTTCGTGTAGGCCAGAAATTTTTTGTGATGTTGTAATAAAAATGCATAAAATTATAAATATGTATTGTACTGTTAAGATAGGAGGTTGGAATAAGAAATTTAGAAGCACAATTATCATAATTATCATTCACATCTATGTGTACATGACCTGTGTTATACTGTCTTCTACAGAATTTGGGAGGAAAATTATTTTTGTTTAATGAATACTATTTATTAATATTAATTATCCAACAATTCCAAGACATACACTCAATTTACTTCCCAGTTTACTTCGAACTGCCTACCTTCCAATTTTTTAGACATGTGTAAAAGTAAAACTAAAAATGAGCCTTTCCTCTCTGCAAAGGACCAGCCAAGTAACTTTGCAGCTCATGCCCGCATTAAAAGTTGCTCAAAACACTCCTGAAGCAGCCACCTCTGAAATGCAAACACCCAAACAGGGCGCCCTGGAAAAGAGAGTCCTCGATCCCATGAGTAGAACATGTCTCGAGTTAGCTTTTGAAGGAGAGTCATTCTTCACCTTCACTACTGCGAACTCACCTGGTCACACAGGAGGCTACCGTTTCTAGTGCCGGCTTTGTCACAATCACAGGGTCTGCACACATCTATGGCTGAAGGATCTGCCCCAACCGGTCGGAAAAAGTAATCCTTACACAGCTCGCAGCTCCTTCCTGCGCCAGGGAAAGGTTATGCATTATGGCTTCCAATTCATTAACATCAGCTGCATAATTCAAAATTAAAGACTGTATTCCTTGGAGGGAATTCTATAATTTTCGGGACGTCCATTTTAATGCACCTTTCATCTCTACCTGCCAATTTGGTGATCCAGAGCATATGAAACAATGAACCTGCTGCAAACCGCGCTTTACTTCATTACACTCCCATCTGCCACACAACGCCACGCTTCTAAGAACTGGGCTTCGTAGGGGCCCACGCATTCCACACGAGTTTCTTTCTGAACTGAAAACTTTTCTTTATTTTCAGGGCCAGGCACTTAAGTCTAAATCAAATATGAGAAATTTCTGTATGTGTGGTAGATGACGGTTGCCCAATTAGAAGGAACTATGTAGGTAGTATTAGAAGTATTTTTCCAGAACTAAATCTTGTAAAATAGGAGACCACTCTTAATACAATTTTTACTCTCCAGTTAACAACACAGAGAGAAGCAAATGCCTCTGTGAGTGTTTATGGCCATTATTTTTCATTGCAAATATCAACAGAAATTTATTATATTTGGATGTAGCAAATAAATTTCATACTGAATATTGGGATAGTCTGGAATATTAGAAATATCAGGTAATATCATGTATAGCTTACAATTTAATAATCAGAAATATTAAGGGAACATTTCTGATTACTATATATAGGTTATATACCTAATCCATAGGCAGTTTCTAAAGTAAACATTAGTATATAAGACCACTGAAATATAACTCCAGGCAACCAATTTCCCCTTTAAACATGCATTCTGCTCAAATATTGCTCAAGTTGGCCCAATATTAGAAAACGATGGAAATAATCAAGTGAAAATTCACATTCCAGTGGATATGGGCTATGGACTGATTAAAAATTAAAAGGATTTATACCATTTCTAGAATATTTCCACTTACAGTGATGACTCTTAAATGTGTATGTCCAATCTAGAAATATCTCCTTTATTTGACAGTCAATGAATACTTCTTGGGCAATAACTGTATCCCAAGTGCCATGCGACAGGCTGACCAGAGCAGCAGTGTAGCACAGGTTAGTTAGAATCTGTGTGTGTGCAGGTCAAAAATTAACTTTCGGCATGTTGTCATGAAAATGCATAAGATCAGAAAAAGTCCATTGTACTGTTAAGATAGAAGGTTGGGATAAAAAATATAGAAGCACAACTATAATTATCATTTGGGTCAATGTGTACATGATCCATTGGGTAAGATGAATGTTAATTAGATAGTAACAGGAATAAATATACATTAACCTGCTATGACAAACATAAGGTGCCACTACAGCATACTGATGATACTGATCTTTTCGGAGGCGTCACAAACTTTCCTTAAGGAAGGAGTTTCCAAACTGTGCCCCGCAGCCCACGGCAGAATTTCTCCCGGAACCAGGCAGTGAATGTGTCTAAAACAGAACCTGCCGCCTTCCCCCTCAGCTTGATCCACCTGTGTTTCCTGTCTCAATGGCTGATCCTGAGGGTTGATGACCCTGGATGACCCTGGTTGACCCTGGTGCGCAAACTGGAATGTCAGGCAAGAGTCTTGGCCCTTCTTCCTTCCTCCGCCCTTGACGGGAGAGCTGTCACTTTCCATCCCGCCTCTCCTTCTGCACGACCTTACATCCCCTCCAGCGTCACTCTTTACCTGGACAATGGCCGCATCCCGCTACCTGGTCTTCCCTAACCCAATCCATTCCCCATTGTATGACCCGATGGATCTTTGAAAAACACAAGGCTTATTGTGTTTCTTGGTAAATCCCTTAGGACAGAAGCCAAGCTCTTTATCACCGTTCACCAAGCCCTCAAAAATGTGGCCCCTGCCTGCCTTCCTAGCGCCTTTTCTGACAGCCAGCCTTCTGCTCTTCCATCAGATCTTCACGGGTTTCCACGCTTCTCTCTCCTCCAGGGCTCCACACCGACCGTTTCTCTTGCTGGGCACCTTTGCGCACCCCCGGAGCTCCCCTGCCTCTCAGGCCGCACCTGCGTAACCCCAGCTGCACATGCCGCACCTCGGCGCTCGCCAGGCGGTTCTGCCACTGTTCCGCCCGTGGTGAGCCTTCTCCGCTTTGTGATGCACACGAAGACCGGGATCTGCCTCATTTGTTAATCTTTATATTTCCAGCACCTCGTCAGGTTCTTGCGTGACATTTTAGGTCACCAGTAATTACCGAATAAATTCATTCCGGCTTCAGCGTAGCACACTTTCAAACCCATAGGACTTGGGCCATTATACTGGGCAAGGTCAAAGATTGCCTACTTCTGCTTTTTAACATACCAGCTCTTCCAAGTGCTGACTGGTTTTAGAACAAGATTTGATAATCATCTCTTCATTTAATTAGCATTTACAAAGGAGTATTCCCAGATTACCAGGGTCCATGCCAAATCTAAACGAATGTGAACATCTATGCACAAGAATTCACGTGGTGGAAGATCAGGGTTGCACAAGAAACTTATTTTAAAGAGATATACGCATATATTTTCAAACCAATAATTTCCTGAGCTATCCAAAATATATTCATAGTTTATCCAAATGCTGTGAAAAAGAAACTTTTCCTGAAAGGATAGAGTCAACAGCTAGATTGCTATTTCTGAAAACTGCCTAATTATCTGTGATAATGAAGATTTGATAAACCAGCTTTGGTTTTCAAACATAACAGTATGAAAGCACTTTCTTAAACCAGATAGCAGTAACATTAATTTAAAATAACACGCATCATGCGCCAAAGCACATGGGCCTCAAAAGCCAACTCAGCCTTCGTTTCGACTGCTGTCTGCGGGTTCCTTGTGAACTCAGCCTTTGTTTCGATCAATCGTTATCTGCTGGTTACCTGTGAACCCCGCCTCTGTTTCAATTGCTTACCTGTGGTGTTGTGTTCACAGTCATCACAGACTCCTCCCCCACCTCTGTGGTGCTCGGCTGGGAATGGATCCACTAAGCGGTCGTAGTGGCACTTTCTGGAGTGGCTGTTGCACTGACAAGGTTTACAGTTGAAAGCGTGAACTCGATCTCCAGGGCGGAAAGGCTTGTCATTGTAGAGAGGCAAGCAACGATCACACTAGAACAATAAAGGAACATCAGAACAGTAAGTAAAAGAAAGCTGTGAGCTGGAATTATTGTTTTTAATTCACATACCAGGCCAGAAAACTAATAACAACGAGTTAAAAGCCAGCACGTTATATTTTGGAGAGTGCTGCATGAGTCAGAAATCAGCATGCATAAGGCGTGGAAGTGACATGTGACATGTGACCTGAGATCATGCAAATCGATCTTCATAACCAGTGTGAAAAGTTGTGATTGTTTCATGAATTTCACATTTTTTGTCAAAACATTAAAAACTTGACTTCCAGTTTCTGATCCCACAGGTGAAAAGCTTAGACACTGTCAGTCCACCCTAACAAGTAAAACGCTAGACAAACTGAAATATCAACAACTGTTCTTGGATTTCCCTTAGGGAAGGACACAGAACAGAGGATAGAAATCATATTAAATGCTCAACTAAAACCACAAAAACCAAACAGCTGCTGCCAAGACTGGGGCGACAGATGGGCCAGCGCAGGCCGCGCCGGCCGCAGGCGCAGAGGCTCACGCGCAGAAGGCTTCGCGGAGAAACAGCGCTGGGACAGAACCCCCGAAATGCAGCTGACAACCTGCTGGAGGTCTGGTGCAGACAAGTCAGAGCTGGACACTCCCAGCTGAAGCCTGAGAGGGCACGGTGGGGACGGGGGCTGCGTGAGCTTCGCTGTGTCCGGAGCAGAGAGGATACGGGGCCGGAGACAGGGTCAGAAAGCAGGGGGTGGGAGCGCCGTTGAAGCCTGACAAAGGCAGGGGCCGGAAGCACCAACGCAAAAATGCACGTGTTCTTTGGACGCCATGTGAGCCCTTCACGTGTGTGAATTTAAGTAACTGCAATCGGAAACGAGGATTTTCTGCCTGTGATTGAGAAACTGCAGCTGGGAATGCGAAACAGTGTTTTCCTCTTGTAGTTAGTTGAAGAATAAAGTCTGAAATGAGCTCTTAAATATTTTAGATCACAGGCACAAAGCAAACAATGCTGTCTTCACAGAAATATCCAAGGAAAAGGCTGGATTTGCTCCACCAACTCAGGCAGGCAACCTCCCAAACCCAAACAGCCACACTTGCTTCATAGAAGACAAACTGCATCTGTAATCGGTGTGACAAGGACCCCAGTTTCCATGTCCTCACTTCTACTGACTTTTATGCAAGAAAACGTAACTGGAATAATAAAAGCACCATTGTAGTGTACGCAAAGTCGTTGATAAAAACACTTTGAAATGAAGTAAAAAGAAAATAGGCTTCAGGCACTATCTCGTAGCAAAATTGTGCGTTTGGCCCAAGTTTTGCAATGAGAAAGAGTTTTTCAAAATTGAGGATGAGATTAAGCATGGCTAATTGACCCGGGGAAGAGAATTTAACGAGCTCATTTCTCTCCTCCAAAGCCAGGAAGTCAGAGAGTGAGTTTTCAGCTCTTCCTCCATTTGTCCCACTGGAACCCGTGTCCCCCATTCGCTGGGCTACCAGTGATAGTTACACCTCAATGCTCTCTGATGGCTCCTAGAAGTATTAGATAAGGCCGCCTCTGAACCTGTGGCTACAGATGACGAAATGAACCAGAAATGGGTCTGGGTCATATATTGCTCCTTGCTCCGCGTTATAGACTATATCCTCTACATCGCAGCATGGACCCATACATTTATGATTACAGAATCTGCCATTCATGGTTATGAATCATATAACGCATGGAAACAGTCTGAGATATCACTTGGTGTCACCTGAGCTGAAGACCAACACTTCTGTTGGATTTTTACCCCTTCCTTTCTCTTCCATCCCCTGTTCCCCCTCCAGGAACTTCCAGACTTTGAATGTATACCATGTGCCAGGCTCTATGTTGGGAATTATTTAAATGTTATCACTTATCTTCAGGTCATTTTGAGTCAATAATAATTCAGATATTGAGTTGTTTTCCTTTTAGAGATGAAAAACTGAGTTTCACAGGGTAAAGTGGACTCAAGGACTTACTGTTCAATGTTGCTGTTCATATTACTTATCCTCTTTATTCCCCAGTTTCTAATCTCACTACGTGGTTGTAGACAATGTTTACTGAGGGCTTACTATGTGACAGACACTCTGCTAAGTATTTTGTCTTTATAACAACCATGAGTCAGGTATGATTACCCCCATGGTATAGATGAGAAAAATAAGGCTTAATGAGGTAGAATTAATTATACAAGAACACAGGGATAGTGTATCAAGGAAGAAAAATTAGTTATGGGATACTATACGACCGAGAGCCTAGCAGGTGTGTCCAAACTTTTGGCATCTCTGGTCCACACTGGAAGAAGGAGAGTGTCTTGGGCCATACATTTAAATACACAAACACTAATGAAAACAGAAAAATCTCTTAATATTTTGAATAATTTTACAGTTTTGTGTTGGGCCAAATCCATAGCCATCCTGGGCCGCATGTAGCCTGCAGGCCACAGGCCGAACACCCCTGGCCTAGGGGATTCAATAAAATATCCCATTTTAAATGCTTACTACAGTGCCCAGCATATATGAAGTAAACATTTCATGTTCCTTTCCACAGTTGGTAGCAGTACCAGTAATTGAACGAAGAAATCTGGCTTCAAGCCTCTGCCTAATGCTAACTTTTGATTCTATAAAATAAATGACTTCCAAATGACTGCTAGTGAGAGAAAACTTTAAGAGGTCAATTACCTACCTTAAAAATCCTTTTGGGTAAGACCCATATTTGATAATCTTCTAATGATTGCTACATCTTCCTTTATGAAAATGAGTTTCATTTTATATTTGGAAGTGCCCTATGAAAATCATCTAATTACAGTTAATTCTGAACTCTTGACATAAACATTACCCTGTTTATTAATTGTTCCCTTTGTGTCCCCTCTCTAAATTTCCTCAAGAACGATTTCTTAGAATATTAATATCATTGCATGTGAATTTTCAGTTAATGGCTTAGCAGTTGTCTGTTAAGCTCCTACTGTATGAATGGCACACAAAGTGTAAAAGCCAACAACTTGCATTTCCTGGAAGATACATGTAAGTAAATTAGTTATTTCAGTTCAAAATGACAGGAGCAAGGCCTACATACTAATAGGGTGCTATGGGAAAAGGGAAGAGGGGTAGCTATCCCAGCCCCGAAAGTTGATGGATTGTGTGTTTCTGGAAATCTAGCCATTTCTTCTACGTTATTCTGGTTTGTTGACATAATACTGTGCCCAACGGTCTTGTATAATCCTTTTTATTTCTGTGGCATCAGTTATAATGTCTCCTCTCCCAATTCGAATTACATTTATTTGAATTGTCTCTATTTTTCTTAGTCTAGCTAAAGTTTTATCAATTTTAAGGAATTAATACCAATCCTTCTCAAACTCATCCAAATTGAAAGGCAGTGAACATTTCCAAATTCATTCTATGAGGCCAGCATTAATACGATACTAAAACCAGGCAAAGACACCATAGGAAAGATTTTTTATGACAGTGAAGAAAAGGGTACAAATGCCCCTAAGGGAATGGTTTGAAGATGGCACATTTTCAGAGAAATAGAATACAAGCATATGTAAATATAAGTGTAGACAGATATCTATAATATAGTTTGAATTTAAAAATCAAGTTAAAAATTATATGTAGGGTATGATCTTATTTTCCAGATAAAGGTAGATTCATCTATGGATACAGATATAGAGCTACAACTTTAAAAAGACAGAGACAGATAATATCAATTTACTTAGAATAACAATAATAAAACATCTGAAGGCATAGAACCTAAAGAGTATTTGTTAAGATTATCTATGGGTGGTAGAGTTAGAGATGACTTTTACTTTTCATAACTTCATGTTTTCTATAGCGTGCATTTATTACTGTTGTATTAAAATGGAGGGCATATAAAATGGTACTGCCTACGTAGTTATAAGAAAACAATGCATCATTTGGATGTAACATCTCACTGAGAAAACTAAGAAAATTAAAGTGTTTTAAGTTATATACACAGATCAGTAAGCTACTGCAGAGAAAATAATGCTCTTTTTGATTACAATGTAGGCTGAGGGTTTATGAATTACCAATAAACAGAGTATGATTTTTAAAAGATAAAAAATAATCAGATTAATATATAGAAGCAAGGATTTTGAGAGATGACAGACTAAATTTCTGTTATAAAATTTGACTTAAAACATACAGAACTAAATGACACGGTGACGTATTTTGGCTTTTGATCGTAAGAATGATGCTATAATATTATTATCTTGTGTAGTTTACAAAGAGTATAAAAGAGAAGGAATACTTTGGAGTCTATCCTTTGATTACAAAATTAATGAAACTTCTCATAATATTCTCCAGGTCCCTCCAAGGTGTCACAAATAAAATACGTCAGTCAGAGAAAAACAAGTATCATATGATTTCACTTATATGTGGAATCTAATGAACAAAATAAACTACCAAACAAAATACAAACTGACTCACAGATACAGAGATCAGACTGACAGCTATCAGACAACAATTTAGTGATGACCAGAGGGAAAGAGGGGTGGGGGGAAGCAGAAGAGGGGAGAGGGGGGATGAATGGTGACGGAAGGAGACTTGACTTGGGGTGGTGAACATACAATACAATATACAGATGATGTGTTATAGAACTATACATCTGAAACCTACATAATTTTATTAACCAATGTCACCCCAATAAATTCAATAGAAAAAAATTTAAAAAGAGGTCTCATTCACCTGACTACAGAAGAAAGATAATTTATGACTGTTGCTCCAAGAAAAATTAATGAAACTTATATTTTGGTCTTATGTTTCTTTACAACCCCTTTTATATAATACAAGTGGTGCCACAGAAAAATGGAGGAACTATGAGTAAACTTTGAGTAAATTATGATTTTTAAATTTTAGACACTAGGAGTCAATTTTTGATTTCTCACACTTTTTACTCTGATTTTTAAAGTTTAAAATCTAGGAATATGTGTACCTTATATTTTATGCCACTTGTGAACCAGATGGTTCCCTAGTTAATGTTCTCTCAATATCCAGTTGATGATTTGTCACTTTTAATTATGCTTCAGTTTCTTCTGTACTAACTGGATTTGCCGTATATGTCCCTGGATGCTTAAATTATAAGATTACAAAATGGCTATATCAGGGTCGAGGACTTTATTATTTATTTTATTATTTTTTAAATTTAGTTTTAGAGAGGGGAAGGGGAGAAGAAAGAGGGAAACACTGATAAGCAAGAGAAAGGTGGATTGGTTGCCTCTCATACATCCTCAACTGGGGAACCTGGGCCACAGCCCAGGCATGTGCCCTGACGGAATCGAACCGGTGACCTTTGGTTCACAGTCCACTGCTCACTGACTAGACCACACCAGCCAGGGATATTTTATTTTTAGAGAGAGGGAAAGGTAAGGAGAAAGGGAGAGAAACACGGATGTGAGAGTGAACACTGGTTGGTTGCTTCTTGCATGCCCCTACCGGCATGGAGCCTGCAACCCAGGCATGTGCCTTGACCGGAAATCAAACTGGCGACCCTCCGCTTTGTGGGACGACACCCAACCCACTGAGCCACACTGGTCAGGGCAGCATTGAGGACTTTCATCACTGATTCATTCTGACAGCTTTTTAAAGGCTGCTAATCCACTCCACTAAGTTGCAGCCAAATACTTGGACATATTCAAGAAGAAAAATGATAGAATGTAGAAGACACTACAAAATTTATTTTATTGCATCATAGTCTAATAGTACACAATGAGATTTCTCTCTTATGCATCACTAAATTGGAATAAAGTATTCTGTTGTTATTCTTACAGACTAGCAAAGACAATCTATCAAAGAGAAGGCACAGGTCCAAAAACACTGTTATCAACTCTACCCTTATCAGTCTCAATCTTGAGCCGTCATTTCTTAATACCTTCAAATTTACACAGAAGTTATAAACTTACACATAGGAAAATTTAAAGAAATGTATAGCAGTCCCTCAGCTGTTCAGTTATTTATCCAGCAATCCTGAATGCTCACTATGCATCTTTGAAAGAAGGAATAGGAAAATGTTTTCTTAGCCAGATTCTCCGTGAGGAGACAAGATCCTCCTGCAACTGCCCACATAGGCGCTCAGCAGACTCAACAAAGCAATGGACTCGAAGCCCTTTGAAGGGTCAAGTCCAAGTGATGACCCTAAGTCACCAAAACAACATGTCTCCAACATTCGTAGATAAAAAAACAGAGAACAATCCAATTTTGAATGATTTCAAAAACGAATTAAACTATTTTAAATGTTCATTTAAAAAAAAAAAAAGTCATACCTGGAAAACTTAGAAGAAGTGGTTAATTCCTGAATAGTAAATAATGAATACAAATGTTTTCTAAAGTCTAGAACATCCCATCCAGGCGTAAGTTGTAGGAGCACAAAGGACAACTGTGGGTGCTGCCTTATTTTATTAAGCATTTGCAGATAAACCAGCAGCATTCTACCTACAGGGTTTTTTTCCACGTTTTCTTTTTTTTAATTAAACTTACCGGGATGACACTGGATATGCAGGCTTCAATTCTCTGACGTATCATCTGCACGCTGCATTGAGTGTTTACCTCCCGAAGTTAAATCTCCTTCTGTCACCATATATTTGGTCCCTCTTTACACTTTACTACGCCCACTGCGCCTTTTGTCGCTGGTAACTACCGAAGTATTGTCTGTATCTTAAGTTTTTGTTTGTCTTGTTTGTTCATTTATTGCTCTGTTTTATATCCCACACATGAGTGAAATCATGGTTTTTGACTTTTTCTGTCTGACTTATTTTGCTTAGCCCAATATTCTCAAGGTCCATCCATGTTGTCACAAAGGGCAATATTTCATCTCTTCTTATGGCTGAGCTGTATTCCATTCTATATACGTACCACATCTTTACCCAATCATGTATATAGTTTTTAAGTCACTGCAATTATTATAGCCTATTTAATAGTTCATCTACTGATCTGTCATTTGTATTAGACTTTGAGCCTGCAATTGCTAAACAAATGTTTACTGACTGAAGAACTGAATATAAATGAGCAAATAAATCAATAAATGAAAAAGAGCTCATTTCTTTCGGTGAACTCATGTCCTTCATTTCCGGTTCGAGCAAAGAAACAAGAAAGAAAGAAAGTTCTTTCCCCCTCTACCCTTAATAGTAGAATGCCTACGGATGTCGGCACAGGCAGCACTGTTCACGCAGCGAGAAAAGCTAAGGCCTATGGTGTCATGTCCGTGCGCTTCGTTGCTATTAGCTGAACTACGTCTTTCCAACAACCTATGAAGTAGCAGTCGTTACTACCTCCCCCAACAGATGAGAAAGCTCAAGAATAGGAAAGAACTTTAACAATTTTCTGAAGTCACCCACCCACTAGAATGTCAATTAGTATAAACGAGATGTAAAAATGTCTAAGGCCAGCCGTGTGTATCTTTTATTCATTACAATAGCCCCAGGGCCTAGAAGAAGCCCTAACACATAGTAGGTGCTCAGTTTACATAAATAGGTCGAGAAAGCCCTCACTCCTAGTCAACCAGCTGCTGCACTGGCTGAGGGACAGAAAATGATCAAAGATGATCTCTGAGGAAGGGAGGTGTGGACCGGAGAGGCCTGGGATGTGGGAGTCACTGCCTGCCCCGCCCCCACCCCCCAACCTGCTGGGAAATTCAGAGGCACGCAGGCAGCCTCCCCCCAACCCCCACCTCCAAGGAAAGGAGAGGAACGCGATGTGTTTCAAAGTGAGAGATTCTGAAATGCTTACTTTTTGGAGATCACTATAGTACTGCTCACTGAGCTAAAAGAGGTAATTTGTTCAACTATTCCCCAGTGGCCTAAATAAATTAGACATCTTCTGAATGTCTGCAAATTGCTCCTTTCTCATCAGTAGATGCCAGACCAATATGTTGGAAATTTTAAGAACCAAAATCTCTGATAATAATAATTATCCTTGGGCTCTAGTCACAGCTTCCTCTTTCCTCTGACTGTGGCGGTTCAATTGTTACCCCAAATGATTTCCATGCGATTTCTTTTGTGTACCAGGTGAAATCATCTTTATGAACATAAAAACTTCAGGGTACTCCTGTAACTATTTTTTCCAACAGAAATGCCCCTATGTGGTTTTGTTGCTCCAATCACAAAGGTATTGTTAGACACACTGTTGATAATTAATTATTAATGATAGATGGGGTGTGTTTTTATGTGGTGGGGGGGGGGAAGTGAGGAAGTGGAACAAAACTTCCAGCTGCAAAGAGAAGCCAGACAGAAAATTCCTCAATGCTTTGCACATGACAGGCGATCAATATTTTGATGAACGCATGACTGGATGACCTAATGCACTATGTACATTTATGACATGTTACAGGACTGTACCTTCATGTGTCTATTATTTAACTGAACAGTAACATTAAAGGTTTAAAGGTAAATGCAGTATTCTCCTGTAGATTTTTACCTACGGATTACCATGTAATCTCAACTCGCAAGTACGAAACAATGACCGAGCTTTGCCACTGAGGAGACAGGAATGAGCGTGCGCTGGTGGCCTCTGAGCTGCTGCCCGGGCACAGAGGCTCAGAGTGACTCTGTGAGCAAGTGAGACTAGGTGGGGGCTCCTAGAAAGGAGCGCCTGGGTCTCCAGGGCCCCCCGTCTCACTTGGACACGATCCTTGCTGGTTGTCACAGCCCACGGTACGGGGGCTGCTGTCCCAGCACTGGTGCCCCATGCGGCGGACCCCAGGGTGGGGCTGGGACCCCGTGCTCCTCAGCGGGGAACCCCCTCCGCTGAAATATCCCTCCTGATTCTTTGTTGAAGGTCCATTCTATTGTTTATGCGATTACAGTTGTCCCATTTTTTCCTCCCCTTTACTGCCCTCCTCCCTGCGCCCTCCCACACCCCCCACGCCGTAGCTCATGTCCACGGGTGGCATACAGAAGTCCTCTGGCTTCTCCGTTTCCTATGCTGGTCTTAACCTCGCCTGTCCATCATGCTTCTCATTCCCTGTACCTTCTCCTCCACTCGCTCCCCTCCCCTCCCCGCTGACAACCCTCCATGTGAGCTCCATTTCTGGGATTCTCTTCCTGCTCTGTTTCCTTAGTTTTTGGTTATTTTTTTAGGCTCATAGGAGACCTCTTGATTCTTAATCGCCACGCCATGGTGGGGTGGAACCTGCTGATTCCACCTCTTTACCTCTCCTACCATTCTCTCTACGTGACTTCTTTTTTATATCCTTGGTTACAGGACTTCTCTTCAGTCAGTCTTCAGACCGTTCTTAACACTGGTTATTCTACGACTGAGCTGTAACTCTGAGACGGTCGTGAGAGGAGGCGAGCACAGTGTTTACGGGCTCTCCCATCTTTACCTCAAGTCCCATAAAACCATTATATATTGGAAATGTTATCTAATGTTACTTGAGCACTAGATGAATAAATTTTAGAAATCCTTTCATCAGTATAGCTGCACTGGAATTTTTCTTTTAAGACTTCAGTGTCAATGATATTTTTATTATTTAATTACAACTTATCAGCTTGCATAATTTGTTTGCACTAAAGACATCGCTTTGTATTATAGTAATTTGTGTCTGCCAGGGAATCTTTTTGATTTTCGCAAACGAAATTCCTTCGATATTTTCAAATTCTTGCATCTGTAATCAAGGCGTTATGGCTGCAGTCTAGCATAATGCTCCACACACAGAAGGCATTTCATAAATACCTGTTGAATGAAGCCAGCAGATGATCAGTCTTCACATTAGAACTATCAAGATACACAGTAATACAGAGTCACCTCCACTCTGTCTTGAATGAATACTTAACATAGATGATATGTGCCTGGTAGATTAATATAGCTTACTCTATATTTGGAAAATTATATTGTAATATTTAATGCTGTAAAATGTATAAATAGTACAAAAGCAAACCATCGTGCTCTTAATATTCACCACCTGACTTAAAAAAAATACACAGCTACATACTTTCCACCATACCAGTAACATCTGAATTTAGTAATACTTGCAAACACTTCTTGATATTTATACTTTATATTATGGATTACTTAGGAATAGTATTATTTTGCAGGTTTTTAAATTTTATATACATGGTGTACTGTATGTATTGCTCTACAACAAGCTTTAGGCACTTGGTTGTTCACGAAGTCTATTCATGTTGATGTACTAGCTCTGTTCATTCAGACCCATTCATGTTAAGCTGTCTATTTAAATATTCACAAACTGTGTTTCTCTCGTTGTGGGCTCCTCCATCTGCCAGGCAGGAGTCCTCAATATTCCACACCCTTGTCTGCAATGGAAATGTTGTGATTTTAAAAAATCTTTGCTAAGCTCATGGGTATAGAATGTTACAGTTTGGATTGCTGATAACCCATAAAATTGCAAATGTTTTCCCATGGATACTGGCCATCTGAGTTGCTATTTCTGGCCTCTTCTTAGAATTACCTGTCCACTGGTCTTCCTTTCCATTAATCTCATTTAAAACTTCCCTTTATCATGTGGATGCTCAGAAGATGTATTGCTGGTTCACATGGTAGCTCTACTGTTAATTTTCTGAGGATCCTCCATGCTGTTTTCCATAGTAACTACACCAAGCACTGTGTGAGGGTTTTTTCTCTGTTCTCTCCAGTGCTTGTTATTTCTTGTCTTATTTGACAACAGCCTTTCTAACAGGTGTGAAATAGTATCTCATTGTGGTTTTGATTGGCATTTCAAATATAACTAGTGGTGTTGAGCATCTTTTTTATATACCCAGTGAACATCTGTATGTCTTCTTTGGAAAATTATCTATTTTGGTCCTCCGGCCATTTTTTAATTAGATGTTTTGTAAAGTTGTAGGAGTTCTTTATATATTTTGGATGTTAGCCCCTTATGGGGAGGTACATTTGCAAGTATCTTCTCCCAGATGACGAGTTGCCTTTTCGCTTTGTTGATGGTTTCTTTTGCTGAACAGAAACTTCTCATTTTGATGTAATCTAACATTTGTTTTTCTTTTACTTCTCTTGTTTTTGGGGTCAAATTCATAAAAATCCCTCTGAGACCAAGGTTCATAAGCTTAGGGCTTATGTTTTCTTTATTGTTTCACATCTTATATTCTAGTTGTCAATCCATATTCAGTAAATTTTCATGTGTAGTGTCAGATAATATAGTTAGCTTAGCTGGAGATATTGATTTTGTTGATCTTTTCAAATTATCAGTTTGGTTTTATTGATTTTTGCCTATTAATTTCCTGATTTCAATTTTATTTATATCTGCTTTAAAAAGTATTTTTCCTTCTTCTTGCTTTGCATATAATTTACTTTTTTCCTAGCTTCCTAAAGTAAACACTTAGATTACTGATTTTAGATCTTTCTTATTTTCTAATATATCAATTTAATGTTATGAATTTCCCTCTAAGCATTGCAAATTTTCACTACATTGCAAGTTTCATGGGCTGTAGTTTCATTTTCATGCAGTTCAAAATATTTTTAAACTTATCTTGAGAATTCGATTTTGACTCATGCATTATTTAAAAGCGTCTTGTTTGATCGTTCAGTCTTCACGTACAGGGTAGGCATCTGCTCTTGCACATTCTCTGTTTTCCCCTTCGGAACCCACAGCATGTTGCGCACAGCCGTTTCAGGTCCCCAGCCTGACAATTCTCACACCCCTCCACATCTGAGTCTGGATCCGATGTTTGCTTTGTCTCTTTAAACAGTGCTTTTTGCCTTTTCACAGGCTTTTTAGCTTTTTTAAAACTGAACATGATGTACTGGGTAAAAAGGACTCCAGAAAAACAGGCCTTTAGCGAGACTAAGTTATGGCAGGGGGGAAGGTCTACAGTCAAACATCTCATCTCTGTCTTCTACTGAATGTGTGGTGGGACGGCTGGGGTCGGATAGTTCCCTTCCCCTTAATTTCATTCTCAATGTCCCCACTGGTGTTCTCTTGCTGTTTTAATATGCTCCCTATATATAACATTATTGTTAACAGTTTATATTTTATTGTGAAGCAATATTGTTTAACAGCTTATATATTTGCTGGTTTATTGGCTCACAATCCCTCCTTGCATTATCAGGCCTTTTAATTTTTTCTGGGATTATATTTATTCATGACCTATCTATATCCTTTAAAATTTTTTTAGTGGCAGTTGACTGGTGCTAAAGTTGATGAAATTTTGTTAGGGCAAAAATGTATTTTTTTAATCCCTTGCTTTTAACTGATAAGACTAGCTACAAATAAAATATTCTAGGTTTTGTTGGTTACTTTCTTTCTGCACTTCAAAGGTAACAGTTCACAATATTCCACTGTGGCTTGAGAAATCGCATATCACAATTTCTTAAAAATTCACGTCTATAAATGATTTGGCTTTTTCTCTCTGGCTATTTTTAGGATCTACTCTTGGTCTTTGGTGATCAGCAGAATTATTATATCTTACCGACATAGGTATTTATTTTTCTAAGTCTACTTAGAATTCCAAAGAATCATGTCATTCCTCGACTTTGCAATATCCTTTCCCACTATCCCTTCAAATACCATTTTTCATTATTTGTCTGTTTTCATTATCTCTATTTGCTACCTCTGTAAATCTGTCTCAATATTTCACCATGGTCTTAACTCCCTTTCAATGTTTCTAACGTACAGTTTAAATGCATTTATGCACATGCCTATCTCAGGGAAGTTACTGGTGCAAGAGTTTTCCTAAGACTAATAATATCACCAGGTGTCAGAGACTAAATGAAATGCTTGACCTTGACTCACTAAATGTACATCTAATGTAGAATCTATAATATGAACTGCCTGAATGATAGTAATAAAAATGGATTCATCAGTATTACAAAAATTATAATATAAAATGAAAAAACATGTAGAGCAAAATCTTTCTGTGAGCAAAGAGAAAACATAAGTGGTAAAGCTTGATGTGTCATAAAAATATGATACGAATTAGTCATGATGACTCATACCTATAGCCATTAGTACTCTAAAGGAAGACACTCTTTATGATAACAGGAAATATTCATTTACATAATAAGCTTCGTAGAGTGTGATGTTCCACCATCCAATTATTGAATGGTAGGAAGGCTTATTATATAAAATGTTTTAGGCTGGCTTGGCTATTCATAATACTAACAAAAATGCATATTGATAGTTTGGTTGTAGTTAATTCATAAAAGCCATGATGAATATTATAAAAGGGTCACAGATCAGAGCCAAAGAATAAAAGGAGTCTCCGTGGTTACTAATAAATTGCTCTGTGAATGCTTGGCCACCCTTGCAGGTAATGATGTCACGAAATGATGAAAGAATAGCTAAGCAGCCAACAAAGTGCCCATGCTTGGCAGAGGTACGGATCATTGCGTCACTCCTGGCTTAGAGCCCCTGAAAGGGAACAAGGCCATTAAAGCGAAACGAAAAATCGAAGGATGCGAGTTTCCACAGAGAGCACTTTCCTTACAACGAGATTCGATCAACACTTGAACTCTTAGAACAGGTAAAGACAGCACTAGAGAAAAGACAGGTATAGTGTAGCCATGCAACCACGCTGGTTGACAGACAGTACACACCCGCGCTTCCACATCTTGGCTGTGGTTATATCTATGAACGTAACTCAGATTTTTTTTTTAATAGTTCCAATGGATTTTCTGAGCAGGTGGACCAAAGATACTGTATTTCAATACACTACTAGCACAATCATTAGGAAATGATCTAAAAAAAGAGCAAGAAAGCTAGAAGGGAGGGATTTAGAAGCCTATGTACAAAAAAAAAAAATACAGATTGCGTAACTCGATGACATACAATTTTATATCATGGCAGAACTATTTATAGTGACGGGAAGCCGATTTGTGGTTTCCTTGGACCAAGGGCGGTGGGGATACAGGGACAGCAAGAGCACGAGAGAATGTTTGGGGAAAGCGAGCATCCTATGTCTTGACTAGGATGGTGGCCACACAAGGCTACACACAACCCAAAACTCATCCAACTGCACATTTTAAATAGGTGCCTTTTACTGTGTGAAAATCACACTTCAGGGAAAGTGATTTACAAAGTGGTCGTACAGGATATTTCCATGTTTAACTTGGGTAAAGGGTATGAGAACTCTCTTTTGTATTATTTCTTACAATTGGATATGGATTTGCAATTGTCTCAAAATACTTAAATTTTAAAATACATGGATATATAACAGTGATCATGTGTTATCCAAAAAATTAATAATATAAAAGAATTTACTCATTCTGATCAAATGATTCATATGAGTTCAATATCATGTAATCCTGAATTCTACTTTTGATACGTTCAACTCTGCTTGAAAGTTATTAAATACTATCTAGTCTTCTGGGATTTGTTTTGCCCTAAATTAATCCTAAAATGGAATCAGTAAGTTAATTATTCACTGCTTCACTCATTTCTGGGAAAGGAATGTCACAAACACTCTGAAGTTATTCTCTATTAATGAAATACACCATTATTATTTATGGTGGGCATCACACATTAAAATCAAAGCCTTAGAGAAAGTACTAGAAAAAAGTATGTGTGACTCGAAGTCCATCTCAGGATCAGAGAGGTCTTTGGTAATAGATTTTTTTAAAAGATGTTTTTGGTTATTTGTTGTTTTTTTTTTTTAAATTTTATGAATGATAGAAGAAATAGGGTTTACCAACAGGGCTATGAAGCAGATAGTTGGTCTTACCATTTTTAGAATAATTAATCACATATTCTAGTTAGTAGTGTAAGTTTCGATCTATTACTAAGTTTTGCTTTTAAAGGTTCCTAAGCTCAAACATCTCTGAAGTCCAGGTGGTTAACATAAATGAGGTCACCCAGATATGAGGCTCTGCATGGGGGCGCATACGGTCCCAACCTGAACAGTGAAACTGCTCTGAAGAGTAATTGGTACCCTGAGTTGTTAGCCAGTTGTTGCCATGGGGGATCATGAACACAGGGCCACACTATCTGCTGATTAAGAGAAGCTGCAGATTTAAAGAAAGAGAGAGAGAGGTGAAAACTCTTCTTGAAAATTAAACCAAAAAGCCTGATTAAAACCAGTTTGTGATATCACCTTTACCAACAACTAAAGAATGCTTCCTACCAAAAATTCCCTAGAATGGCTATGTCTATGAACTTGCTTCTGAATTCATCATTCTACTGCCTTCTCCCAACTTCATTCATTTTCACTTCGGCTAAAAACACTTTCTCATAGGACTGACAATTGCCGAGAACTGGCAGATTCTCAAGGCTTACGTTTTCGCCTGTTTGCCAAATGGCTGTAATGTAATTCACAAAAGCCCTGTTTATTGAGTAATATTATTAATGGCTAGCATAATACTGTGAAATTGAAGACATTCTTTTTGGATTATGTCCAGATCCTTAAAAGAACATTGGTTCCAATAGGAAATGAATGCCTTATCTTAAAACATTATTTTAAAAGGAGGACAATGTAAAAAAGCACTTGAATAAGTATATTTTCAAATGATTGTAAGACAACTTTTTTCAGATACATTAAGTCCCCCGTGTATTAGAATACTTTGAATGATAAAAAGAGATGCCATGCTTATGAATGTTTTATAAAATCATTTTTCATTTTCAACACCTTGTTGAAAATATAGGACTGAGAAATCATTCAACTTAACAGTCTATTGACTTTTTCCCTTCAGCTGCATTTGCCAAATTTTGCTACAGTGGAAGATATTTGTTGCTTTTATATTTATGGCTAAATTTGTAAATTATCAAAATAGGTCAAACAGGAAAAAACCAAAAAAGTCAACTTTGCATTTTCAAAAGGCACCTAATATCTCCATAAGAAGCATTAAAATGTATGCTCCACCTAAATTAGAGTTAATTATTTCACTAGTTCACAATCTAACAGTCACCACCTGAGACCAAGCCTGAAAATCCCAACATGGCTTCTGAAACCAATCGTGAGCTCTGATTCATTTAATGGCTCTATTTTTAAGGGGAAGCATGAAATCATCCAAGAATCATAAAATATTAATCACTTAAATGGGAGCAATTAAAGAGAGAGAAAAGAGAAAAAAAGGGACAGTGCACCAAGAGGAAGGGGGGCGGGTGGCGACTGACTAGTCAAAATAGAACGAGAGAAGGTCAGAAAACAACGTGTCATATCAAACTATTAGCCAGTGTTAGGCTTACTTTAAATTACAGCTAACATACCATACTATACTAGTTTCAGGTGCACGACATACTACTGAGACATGGAGCTTACCCAGCGATCCCCCAGTAAGTCTAGTACTCACTGACACTATACGTAGTTACTACACTATTACCATCTATATCCCCGATCCTGTGCGTTATATCCTGTGACAATTTTTATAATTGGCAACTTGTACCTTTTAATCTCTTCTTTTTCACTCATTCCTCACAATCCCCCTCCCATCTGGTAACCATCAATTTGTTCTCTGGATCTATGAGTTTGTTTCTGTTCTGTTTGTTCACTTGTGTTTTTTTTAGATTCCAAATGTAAATGAAGTCATACAATGTTCGTCTATGTCTGTCTGATTTCCCTCAGTGTAGCACCCTCTGCGTCCACCCGTGTTGTCACAGATGGCTGTCGCCTTTTTTATGGGTGAGTCACAGTCCGCTGTGGGGACGCACCGCTGCTTTCAGTCATCCGTCGCAGGGCACTTAGGCAGCTTCCACAGCTACTGTAAACAGTGCTGCAGTGCACAGAGGGGCCATGTATCTTTTCAAAATAGCGTTTTGTGTGTCTTCATATTAATACCCAGAACTGAAATTGCTGAGTTATATGGTACTCACCTTTTTAATTTTTTGAGAAACCTGCACACTGTGTTCCATCATTGTTGCAGATTATCATCTATGATCCCACCAAGCACACGAGGGTCCCCTTTATCCAAGCCCTGGCCAATACTCATTGTTTCTGGTTTGTTTGGTTTGGTTTGCTTTTGATTTACAGATAATAGTCATTTCAACAGGTATGAGATAATATTTTATTGTGGTTTGTTTTGTAGAGTGACCTTAACTCTTTACCTGTTAATACGATGTCAATATTTTCTCTCAGCCCATCACTTACTACACAGCAGTCATGCTAGTCCTCACACCATGCAGAATTAAATATTTACATAACAGAATATGTCAATAATTTCCTTCATGTGGCCCCTGTGATTTCTTTGTTGTATTTGTATTTCATATGCTTTGCTTATAAAAGTCCCAGCTTTAGGTTTAGAAATACTGTTCTAAGCTTTATTTTAATCCATTTAGGTGCTGAAACATTTAAATCATTAAACCACCTACAATTCTGTGTATGTCATGAGGTAAGGATTTAACTATATTTTCTTATAAATTGGCAGCAACTGCTTCACACCACTTGCTGAAGGCCCCTTAATGTTTATTTTTATTACCGGTGTGATTGCATTGCTGCTGCATCCTCTCCTACCAGCTTCTTATTCCTAAAGATGTAGCTCAATTTCCATCTCAAGTATAGAACCTCCCTGACCATCAGAGACAAAATGACTCCTGTAATGCCGAAGTCATTTTACCACAGATTTTCAAATTAATTACTTAAAATTACTTATCAGCAATAAGTTAAACTTGATTCACGGAAACACATAAAGATCTCTCTGCATCTAAAGACTTTCTTTTTTTTTTTTATGTAGAAACCTTTACATAAATACCCTTTAAATAGAGGAATCAGACCATCTTTCAGGCCATCCCTCCAGGTGCCTTAGAAGACTAGTTGTTTTATAAACTATGATATTGCTGAGGAAACAAAGGGGGGAAAAATTCCTCTGGGATTGGTTTTAACAGTTATTGCTCTGAGTTTATTTTTTAAGTGAAATTTTTAACATTATTGATGGCTTTTATTTACCTATAAATGTTTTCTGAACTGAGATTTTAGGTTCTTATCATTTTTATTCATACGCAGAATACAGTCCAAAATTAAGTTTAAAGACGTTATAGTCACCATTTTAAGCAACACCCCCCCTCCAAGATCCCCCCGCGTGACACAGAGGACTCACGTGGAGGCCTTCGGTGAAGCTCTCCTGAGAACAGAGGCAGCGGTAGGGCTGGCTAGAGGTGTCGCAGTAGGCAGCGTGGCCGGAGCACTGGCACCTGTGAAGGGGAACATCTGTCAGCTCGTGAGAAACGCCAGCTCAACTGCTAGCGTACGGAAGGCCCTGTGTATACAGCCACGGGGTGAACTCGACCAGGGAGGTGAATATGTTAATACAAAAATCAATTTCTCTTTAATCATGTGGTTATGCATTGAAAATTTTTAATGAATCCTGAACTATCGAAGGGAGTGTCATCAATATCCAAACCACACAGGCGGTGAAGGAAGCCTCCCTGGGCTGTTTACACTTGTATCAACCATGTGGAAAGCTTGCCAAGAGAGAAGACATTTCATAAAACTATTCAAAACTTACAGTTTAAGGTGATAAAGTTTGGAATAAACCACAAGTTGAAGTTAACAGACTTGCATTAGTTTTGTTCTTCTTTCCCAAAATTAGATGGCGATTATTTAATAGCAGCATTTTTGCATCACGCTAATACTTAACAAATACGGCTTATCGGTCAGTGCTCTGGTCCACCTGAAAGGGTGCCCTTTCTCTATAGGACACGCCGTTCTTCTCGTATGACCCGACTCTAAATGCCATCCGCTTGGGTACCGTTCCCACGCCAGAGAGGATGCTGCCTGGGACGTCTCCTGCTGTCCGTCTAGTAAGTATTGTGAGCCTACTTTTCCATTAGGGTCAGATATTTATAAACTACTCAAGGCATATTAGATTTTTCCTCCAAAGGAAAACAAATATTCTTTATGAAATTGTGAGCTCAGGGAGACTAAGCCCAGTCCTTACAGACTAGCTGGTAGGTACTGCCAATTGTAACTAAAACTCAAGTTCCTTCTCTTTGTTTTCAAGAAAACTTGACAATCACATTCCAGAACAAGCTGATCAAAATATTTCATAAATTGTTTTTCTAAGTCAATTATTTTTCAGTCCAGTCCAAGTTATAATAACTTCTAAATGCCACAGCTTTAAAAATTGATTCTGTAGTGTGACCTTATAAACAGAAAAGATTCACAAATCTCCCTCCAAAATCTTCGCGGAGGAAGTCATTTCAATACCCGAAGCCTGAAATCTGGTTTGCTCTGAAATCTTAGCTAATGTAGTTTTAAATAAGTAAGATAAGAGTCTTGAAAACCGAATCCACAGTGGAGAGCACACTGCAATCGAAACCCTACCTGCCAGTGACGGTGACCTCGCTGAGCGCGTAGTATCGGCGTCCAGGGCTGACGGGAGGCTGTGCTGCGTGGTGCTGTCCACGGAAATGAAGCCGTATTTGTGTGGCCTTTACAAACTCTTGAAGAGATGGGGTGTTATAGAAATCAGTGTATCCGGGACGGCGGCTTGGTCCAGGTGTTAGGATGCTGAATGTGATGTTACCATGGGGATGTGAAGTAAAACTGTTGATGAGAGAAATTCGAAATCACGGAAAGCTACGTATTATTTGTGACAAATCAGAACACCAGATTCGTAACAGTTTAAAACTGTCATTCTGGAAAAAAAATAGTCCATACATTTTGTATGCAAACAATATAGGATCATCACAGGAAAAATATTGTAAGACACTTCCTTGAGGATATAATAAAAGTCCACTAACGTAAGTAACTTACTAAGCAATCTGCAAGTCGCATTCTAAGCACAGATGGGACTAGAAACAGAGATGCAGGGGTGTCCAACCCGCGGCCCCGGGGCCGCATGAGGCCCAGGATGGCTATGATTGTCGTCCAACACAAAATCGTGGATTTACTTAAAGCTTGCTTTGCTCATCAGTTTTCATTAATGTTTGTATACTTACTCTGTGGCCCAAGACAACTCTTCTATTTCTAGTGTGGCCCAGGAACGCGGAAAGGTGGGACACCCCTGCCTTCGCAGAAACATTAAACATAACTGAAATCTCAATTGAGGGGGAAACCTGCCTTAAGAGAGTTGGTGGTACAGGGAAGCCTCTACTAGCCTGGCAAGTTAGTTTCCCTTTGGGTTATTACTATCCCATAGCCAATTAAAATTTAACTCCTAAGTGCCTTCAAAGATAATCATTTCAGAAACATTCCTACTTGGAAAGCTGAAGACAGTTGACAGAATCAGAATTTTCCAAATCTCCATTGTCTGCCATTCCAAATACACTGCAATTTCTAGCAAAATACTGCCAGTCTTCCCAATCTAAGCTGTCTTCTTTCTTCCTCTGAATCCGTACAGCTGTTGGCTGGGGACTAAAGAACTGAATGATGATATAAAACACCTGAAAATAAATGTTAATTCTTGTCATTGAAGTTTTAAGTTTAACCCCTCAGTATAAATCTGAATCCATAGAACTGTTGGATTCAGGTATTTATTAGACATCCAGAAATGGCATAGCCCCATAGTAAAAGCAACACAGCGTATCATTACGTAGCTGTGTGTCTTCTCAAATATCTTATAAGTTAAAGTGGAAGTCAATATTAAGTTTGATGTAAAGACATGAAAAAAATAACACTACTTTCATGAAATAATTGTCATACGTTCCTTTTAAGTAGTTATTTAAAATAAGCACCTGTTTTTATTAATTTCTGTTATTTAATATTACAATGGATGTTTCACATGTAATTTTGATACAAATCTCTAAAAAAAAATAGGCCCTGAATACTTTCTTTTTAGATATTTTTATTCCACATATTACACTATACTACTTCAGTGAGGTAATTTTCAAATGTCTAGTTCAATTTTTACTTTGCAGGAGGTTGAACTGTGTCCCCAAATAGATGTCTACGTTCTAAGCCCTGGTACCTGTGAATGTGACCTTATTTGGAAAAAGGGCCTTTGAAGATGTAATTGAGAATCTCAATGTGAGATCCTTCTGGATACAGGACGGTCCCCAGAGGAAGAGGAGGAAGAACAGGCAGAGAGACCAGGAAGGTGGCCTCGGGACACGAAGGCAGAGCCTGGAGTGAAGCCGCTGTGGACCAAGGGACCCCCAGAAGCTGGGAGGGGTAGGGGGTCGTCTCCCTCCAGCCCTGGGAGGGAGGGCGGCCCTGCCGACACCTTGATTCCACCCTCCTGATCTTCAGACCCGTGAGAGATCAAAGTTCTCCCGTTTTAAGCCATGACATCTGTGGTCACTTGTTGCGATACCCACAGGAAGCCAGCGCACACCAAAATGACTCAAATTACCTGATATTGTCCATTTTCGAGATCTATGGAAATAGTCACTCCCTGATGAAGCTGGGTCATGTCTGTAAACACACGTGAAACCCACGCCGTGCCGACGTCATTGTCATTGACAAAGGAAAGCGGGTGGGCTCTGGGGTTCAGCCGCAGCACCCTGCTGCCGGCCGTGTCCGCCACGCCATTGGGCACGCAGTACCGCTGCTGCACAGGGTGGACGCGGGGGTGGCTGCCGGGGCAGCGGCACTGGGGCTGCACGTGCAGGCGGGGCAGGTCTCCGGAAAAGACGGCCAGGATCTCTCTGCGGGGGTCGAGGGGCAGGCGGTGAGGGCAAGCGGCGCCCCAGGGACAGAACACCCGCGAGTTGTCCCAGGTGAATATCACTATTGCCGTGTTTCCATTAGTCTCTAGTTAGCTTTCATAGTTTTCTTCCACAGAACATAAAACCAAATTTATTCCTGGCCCCATAAACATATATGCTTATACTCATAAAATAAAACATGCTCATTTTATAAAAAGCATTCAATTCTTCAGTATCTGCATTTTATATCACGAAGCATGCACAATCCCTTGTCTGGTTAGCAACATATTTATTTAAATAACGTACTATCTTACGATGTCTATTTGTAATGAAAAGTAAGGTAATGTTCACTTAGGCTGTTAGGCTGACCACCGCAAGCGAGCAGTAATATGATGATGAGTTATCGGTGGGGTCTCCAGTGCATCCACAGGAAGGAAGAAACGAGGATGAGTCTATCCGCTGCTGTTCTAGGTGAAGGGCCCGGAGCCAGGCCCATTTTTCAGTGGCTTCCTGTGACTCATCACGACAGGCTCTGGCACCCGAGAATGCTTTGGAGGCTCAGATCGGATGGCAGAGCTGCCAACAGCCACAGCAGAATGCCAATTCCAGGCAGATATATTCCATTTTTCCATTAAGGGCACTATACCTGCTCTCGATCAGGATTAGCCATCCCCCGCTCTCCCGCGCAGGTCTTCCCAGACACTCCGGGTAGGCCGGCACCAGCACCGCAGGCCTGGCCGGGGACACCAGACTCCTCTCAGGCGTCCCGCGGGGGAGCGCAGAGGCACGCGGCCAGGCCATCTACTGAGTCACGTGAAGCTGCACTTTCTTTAAATCTAACTGATATTTTCCAATTGACACCAGGTTCTAAATGGCACTGGAAGTGACCATTCAGTGAAGTCTTTGTCCCCCAGGATGAACTCTGTTCCCCCCAAATCCTATAACTCTTCCAAATATGTACAAGGATGATTAAGGAGCTGTGAGGCCCTTGGCGGTACACCTCCCCAGCAACGGTGTCCAGCACCCTTTACTCAGGCATCTCTCGATATATAAACTAATAAAAAATCTTTACATGGCTAATGTACATACCACTGAGTGTAACGCCTCAAGAGAAATGCTTCTCTAATGTACAAGAACTTGTCCCGTCATTACGACATTCACCATGCTCATCTATATCTCCCTTAAAGAAATATACATAAACATTCTTCTCTTTTTGTCTTTAATAGAAGTAAATAAGATCAACTCGCCCATACAACCATATACTCATATCATCAAATCATAATTCAGAAAAGAAATCTGAGAGCATGGAAGCAGGATGTCACTTGAATCTTTTTCTGAATGAAAAGGAAGTCTACAGGCCTTTAACGAATTCCTAAGAGTTCCCACCATTCTCAAAATGAGGAAATACTTCCTTAAAGCTAGTCCAAATCTAAATAATTATCTGTTCACTGGGAAAAGAACTATATAACAATACTTCAAGCTATTCATTTTTTGCCTCTAATTCTAATATACCGATTTCTTGAGACTTTCACATATATCAAAATAATTAATCATTTTCATTTTTCTACATTCTCTAGTACTTATAAATTCAACAAAGCAATTGTGAAAGACAGAGATATAGCAGTTTAAGTATCAGAAATTACTTCATATAGAACATTTAAACAAATGCATCCCAAATCTATAATACAACTTTGTCAAAAATAGATTTTTCTAGGAAGAAATCCTTTGTAAAGAATTTGAACAATTTCCTATTATGAGGAGTTACGCAATGGAGTACCACTAGTGAATAACATCCATAGACTAAGCCAAAGCAAACACTGTAAACATTAACTAGGTGATGGTTGCCAAATGTTGTAGAGATGAAAAATGCTATTGTCTTCATGCTACTCTTATTGAAGTAAATTCAGCATTTATCCTTACACTTCTCAAGCTTTACAATACCACATCTGCTCACCTGTTTGTAAGTGCCGCTTGGTATAAACGAAAATCTTGCATTCTTCCAACAAACTGCTCTAAACCTGCAAAACATACACATGCACATAATACGAGAAGTCTCAGGTTACCAAGCAGTGGCTGACAAATATTCAAGCCGCATTCCTTTAAAGCAGGAAATCCTTTAATCATGTACCTATCACAGACTTTTGAACTTCTTTGAGTCCAAATTGTATAGTCTGCTAATTCCACATGAATAACATTAATATTCCTACTTATCTCCACAGACATTGGAGGGCTTATGTCAAAGTGCCTACTACTGACCCAACTTGTGATCTCTCTCCAGAAGCCCCGCCCCAAGGCAGATTTCTCTCTAGTTTGTAACCCTATATGTGATGATCTAAGTGGCCCTACATTAACTGTCGTCTGTTTCCAGACACGTGCAATTTTCAGAGCACGTGCGTTGCTGAGAGGAAGAGTCCCCGCTCTCTTCTCTGTGTGTGCTCGCCAGGCTCCTGCGTGTCGGCATGGGCCCCCTCCAAACGGAGAGGAAGGCCTGGGCTAGAAAGTCCCCGATAGATGAGGGCACACTGCAAACCTCCTCCTCGTGAGTCCGAATCATTCGCATGCCAAAGGCGCCCCAGCACAATCTCAAAGCCCCATCGCCTTGTGACAATTCTCCTAAGACAAGCCAGGTTCCAAGTGCAGTCTGCGCTGTTAGGTGACCTTTCAAGGTGTAGGCAGCTATCAACCTCAAACCACAATACCATTTTATTAATTCCTTCAGCAAATATTTTTTCAGGTTTACGAACAGATTCAGTCCAGGAGACCAGGAAGGGAAAGAGGTTAGACAACTACCACCTCTCTGCTTTTTGTCATGTTGTGGATAATGAGAAAAACTTGGAAACAGTAAAATTCTAGCTAGAGTTTGGATCATGGGGACCCAGGATGGGAGGTGATGTAATAATATATAATGCTAATTCAATAACTGGGTGGTTTTTTCTAAAAAAATTAAATTTAGAACAATGACCAATTCACCAAATGAGTATTTCTTCAAAATGTGTTTGTTCTGTAACTGTTCCATGGTTTACTCTGCCTTAGTAATCGAGAGCGTTTGATCTCCCTTTGCGGCAGCTCCTTGTGGTGCCGGGAGGGAAAGCCAGGTCAGAGAGAGGGTCTGTCTGCTGAATAAAAGATGCAGAGCCAACCGAGCGCCCAGGAGTCTGACGCTGCTCTCAGGGGCGGGAGGGGTCAGTGGGTGAAGCCGGGTGAGACGAAGGGGCATCAAAAGAGCGAGTCTGTGTGTGAGTCGGTGCGCGCGCGTGTGTACGTACACTTAGATTATACTTCTGTGTGTCTACTGAAGGGTATATGTAAGAAGATAACCAAGAATATTTTCCATATGAATACTTCTTCATGAGTGCAAATGTTTTTAATTGCTGGGTAGATATACCAGGGCGTCCTCGTCCTGCCTTTCCAGCTGGAGCCTCAGTCTTTCACGCCCCTCACACCCGAGCCCGGGGGAAGGGGCTCTCCATGGCCTCATGCTCGGACTTTCCTGGAGACGGAGCTCCCCCACCCCACCGGCCAGAAAGAGGCAATTCAGCCAGGTGCACACTAACTACTGCTTAACATGGTGTTATGAAGACAAAAAACGTTCAAACTGTGGAAGTGTTTAGATTTCCAATGCAAGCTGTCTTAAAATTTATAATTTGCTCAATACATAAGAACTAGTCATCCAGGCAAGCTGGTGGACTGACTTGGATCCAAGACCAAAAGCTAAGCAGTGGAGGCAGTGGGGTGGGGAAGGATGTATCTTTCTTGGAGATAAAAGACGGGAAGACCAGGTGTGAATACGGAGGTCGCTGGGGCTTGTGCGCTTTTGTTTGGGAAGCAGCGAAGGCAAACTGGGGAGAACTCCCTCTTCACAGTGGCTGTTTCTCTGGGCTAGGAGGTAACATTGTCTACCAAGGATGAAGCTGACTCCGCCTCGTGTTCCTTTCTGGCCCTTCCCCTCTAGCACCCCCCGACCCGCCGCCCAGCCCTGCAGGCTGCATTTGTGACGCCCTGCACCGCCCAGGCACTCTCACCCCTACCGTTCTCTACGTGACTTGCCTCTGCTCCTAACGTTCTCGGCCCGCACCTGCCCGTAACTTCTCGGCTTTGAAGTGTTCCCTGTGGGACACTTTTGGTGGCCCCCCCGGGACCCATAAGCTCCCGCAGCTCTGCGTACTTCTCGTTTGTACTATAACACCTGTTTACTTCTTGCTTATGAAGCATAAAACTATGTTAAATAAACTTCATTGGCAGGACACACGGAGTAGTAAAAGGTCGTATTTGCTGTTCTATCTTTAACTCATGGCCAAGTTCCTGACACACAGTAAGTTGTTCAAAAACTCTGATTAGGAAGGGAAGAGGAAGGTGGGAGGCAGGCAGGAACAAAGGTATTTACATCTGTAATGAACATCTAGAGATGCTGTTGAAAATGAGTGAGGAGGATAATCAGGGGAAAATTACAAGGATCTTCAAGAAGTCGTCTGAGGGCCACCTAAAATCAGAGTGTCAATTTGCATTGGTACAAGTTTACAAGCTAAGTGATCTCCCCAAACATGCTGAAAACCCAAGACAGATATGAAACGATTACAGGTATCCAGGGTTGAGGGTGTTCAGGCAGGATGCATCAAACAACGAGAAGAGGAAGGTAAGATTCCAGTAAGGGAGGAGGAGATGTAACACACCGCCCTAAGTAAGTGGACAAGAAAGTAAAACCAGGTGAGAGGTGACTGACCAGTAGGAAAGAGAGGAGTCAAGGTACTGGCCACCTGAGAAGTCAGAGAAGGGTATGGTGGAAGTAAGAAAGCAAGATGTATTAAACAATCATAGTATCCACGTTAGTGCTGGCGGGGGGACGCACCGCAGCTGAGCAACGCTGACCCTGCTATGGGCAACACTGACTAACGGAGCAACAGGAAGGTTCTCCCCACAATCAGAGCATGTTTTGCTGTCAAGAAATACCCTCTGAATTAAAACGACATTATTATAGGCTGAGCTGCGTTGAGGTCTTATTCCCTAGTACCTATGAACATGATGTTATTTGGAAATAGATATAATCCAGTTAAGGTGATGACAGTGGGTCCTAATCAAACATGAAGGGTGTCCTTGTAAGAAAAAGAAAGCGCTATAAGAGGGCACGCAGAGTCACACACCGAGAAGGACAGGGGACAAGAGATGCAGAGATTAGACTGATGCAGCTACAAACCAAGGAGCACTGGGGACTGACAGCCACCACCCAAAGTTAATCAGAGGCGAAGAAGGAATCTTTCCTGCAGGCTTCAAAGAGCACATGGCCCCACTAACACCTTGATTTCCAGAACTGGGAGACAATACATTTGGGTTACAAGCCCCCCAGTGTGTGGTACCTTGTGACCAAGGCCCAGGAACCTAATATAGTCATCATTTCCTACTTCTCTTAACATCAAACAGTTATATAAATTTTATAACATGTATTCTGTGTTACCCAATTTGTTTTCTCAGTGTAAAAGCTCTCTAAAATGTTTTATATAGAACCTCTAAAAATGTTTTCTCTCAAAGAACCAGAAAGCACAGCTCATGACCAGTAAAAAATCATCACGTGACTTTGAAAGACCTTCTATAACTAAAAGACAGCAAACGTCATGAACCATGTGGATTTTGCCAAAGCCCGAAGCATGGCTTTAAATTGCCAGAGTGGCTTCATTCTTTAATGCATTCATTCATTCAACAAATATTTATTAGGAGCCTATTTTGTATGCTAGGCATTTCCGTAAGTTCCAGAGATATACCAGTTAAGAAAACAGGCACAGAAACCTAAACAAACGAACCAAAAACCCACTTACTTGATGGAGCCTGCACTCATGCAGCTAGATGAACATAATAAATGACTGCTCTATACAGTATACTGGAACACAACACACACTCTAAGAACGGAGGATTTACAGCAGTTTGGACAGCGTGGCTGGTTCTAATTTGGGTGGCACGCTCGAGAGGGGCCGTGCTGGGAATGCGGTGCTGACCGGGGAGAGCGGGCGAACTGGGTGTGTATCCAGAGCACAACATTCCGGATACCAGCTGGTCTGTGAGGCCATCCAGGTGCAAGTTGGTGGTAGTCAGGCCAGAGTGCAGAAATAGAGGCATGTACTTTAATGCTCATAAATTAGAACTTCCTATATTTTAATAATACTTCAAGGGAAACATGGCTGTGGAGGAATAATGAAGCCTATGTTATCATCGACAAAAGGAAGGTGCTCGGTTTGATGACCTTTTGAGTCATTGAAGTTTTAAATTTTGGAGTCTATACATCTTCTACCACAGAATGTACATCTGAAGAAATTTCCAAAAAAAAAGTTAGAAAAAATTCTCTAAAGACATAGAGTTAATAATGTAAATCATCCATTCTAAATAAAAGGATTTCAATTTGGTGGGGATAATATCAAAATATTTCAAGGGCAAAGTCATGAATAAATTTACTCATTCCTTTGCTAGTTGCCAATTTTTTAACAACAGATATTCATTGGAATAAACATTTCATAAAGAGATTCTTCTTTGGAAAAATATTCATATGGCAATGACAGGTCTAAATTACATAAATTGATCAAGGAAATAGACATGACTCATACCAGAAAGACCTCATAGTTGTCTAGTCAGAAAATTGATAGGTAATGACCGGAAAGAAACAGTGCATCCATGTTACGGCTGGTAGCATGACAAAATAAGTTAAATGGGAAAACTGTTGAATAAATTTGACAAACCTTTAGCTAGAATGACCAAGAAAAGAGGGAAGACTCAATTACTAAAATCAGAAACAGAAGAATAAATATTGCAATTGACCTTACAGGCATGACAACATTATAAGGCAATCCTATGAACAACTATAACCTTGAAAAAATGGACAAGTTCCTAGAAAGACACAAATTTCTGAAACTGACTGAAAGAGAAATAAACAATCTTAGTAGAGTTATAACAGGTAAAGAGATTACACTAGTAATACAAACTTTTTCCACAAAGAAAATCCAGGACCAGATGCCTTCCCTGGTGAATTCTTTTAAACATTAAAGAAAAAATGAATAGCACCAATCCTTCACAAGCTCATCCAAAAAACAGAAGAGGAGAAAACGCTTCCCAGCTCTTTCTATGAAGTCGTCTTACCCTGACATGGAAACCAATAAAGACATCACAAGAAAATAAAGTAACAGTATGTCTTATATAGATGCAAACTTATTCAACCTAATATATACTAACAAACACAAACCACAAATACAGCATCATGTGTGTAAGGGGATTGATCCCAATGGCGTAAGGCAAGTTCAACATGTGAAAATCAAATAATGCACAACATTGATAGAATAAAGGATGAAAAACAAGTGGTTATCTTCAAAGAGGAAAGGAGGTAGCTTCCTTATTTGATGAAGGTTGTTTATAAAAATCAACAGCTGACATCATACTTAGCGGTGAAAGACCAAGTGCTCTCCCCCTCCCATCAGGAGCAAGACACCCAGGCTCAGTCCGCCTCTTCTCCTGAACCGGATATTCAGTCTGGGGGTACAAGCCAGGGCAACGAAGCACGTAAAAGAAAAGCTTTCCGGACTGGAAAGAAAATGGTAAAACAAATGTGTACTTGAAGAAAATTATAAATCATGAAAGGAGAAACCCTACCTGTCAAAAGTGAGACAAATAAGTAATTTTTGCTTTTATTCATAAAATGGAATGTTAATGTAGCAGTGAAAATACCTATGAAAAGCAACAGTAATGACATTTCCACAAAAGCCGCAGCAGTTTGTTTCCCACCAAATAAACTACAGGCAAAGGAAAAGGGATTTCTACAGGCTGAGGAGAGAACCCAGGGTGGAACGAAAAGTTTCAGGAACAATAAGAATATCAGAAAGGGCTAATCTCTAGAGAAAGCAAGACACTATTTCATGGGGTTTACACGAAATACAGCTCTTTTAAATATCTAGTTATCAGCACTCTAACAACATTTTTTGCCTTCTCACTGTAAGAAAATTTTTATTTTGAATAAAAGAAATTAAATATAGACCATGGCCATTAATTTCAAATACTTGTTTCACAAAGTCAATAAACTTATATTCAAATTAAAAATATTTAACATTTATATTTATGATAGCAAATTTTACTGAGTACCTCACATAAATCAAGTATATTTTAAGTTTTACAATTACCATGAAAACTGTATTATTTATAAAACATTTTACACATGAGAAAACAAATTAGAAAATCAGAGTGAGAAGTTGAATTCATCACCAAAGTCACTTGCCTTTTAAGAAGCGGAGCTAGGATTTGAACTCAAACCTTTCTGATGATAAATCTCTGGCTTTGTTCCTCAGGCAGTTATTTGTGCAGCAATAATAATAATAATGTGTACGTTCAATGAGTCAATGAGTTAAAAGTCCAGGCCAGATCTGTCTTTCCTCAACCCATGTTAAATTTAGAGTATGCTGCCCACTCTTGCTTTTTTCATGTAATAACACATCATGAATCTATTACCATGTCTCTACAAATAGACATATTTCATTTCCCTAATGATGCACTTTTTTCCATTGTAGGTATGAATTATAAATTATTTAATCCATTCCCTTTGAAGTTTTTAACTGGTTCCAATTATTTGCTGCTTTAAATCATTCTACAATGAACATTTTTGAGTACATATCTAAGGCCCTGTCTAATTATATTCTTTGAGATAATGTCCTAGGATTAGAATTCTTAGATTAAACAGCTTTCACAGTTTTACTTTTCACAGGTTGCCAGGTTATCCCAAACTCTTCCCAAAGCTGGCATTATCCCTTTTTTATTCCTTGCCAAATGAAGTATAAAATGATAGGCATGGTTTGAATTTAAGTTCTGTTTATTAGTCACATGTTTCAGCATATTCCATTGGTGTTTCTGGCCATGGTATCCTGGTAATAAAAGCCTTTAATATGCCAGAATTACAGAGGCATTGCCCTTGTTTTCCTCTACTACCTCATGGAGTACCTATTTCACACTTAGGTTTTAATTCAGCTGCAGTGTTTGTTTAGTATGGTTGTAAGGAACACCTTTAACTCCTTTTTTTCCTTTTGTGGCCGAGTTGGCCGACTGTCCTGACACCGCTGAGGAGACCTCTTCCTCGAGGACCTGAACCGCTGACTTCGCCTTTCATTACGCCGCTCGATGCCTGCATACATGTTACTCCCACACTTTCCTTCCATTCCCCTTACGTGTTTTAATTCGTCAGTTTCTATACTTTCTAAAATTTCTTTTGTTTTTATCTATTTCCAAAAAGAATTCTCAGAAAAACGTTAGCACCATCTCAGCTCAGGCTAGAAATGCTCGCTCGGGGGACGCTGGGAGAGAGCAGAGGGAGGGCGCCGACCCCAGAACGAAGGGTGAGCAGGCGTCTGAAGACAGAACGCACAACGGAGAATGCGGACGGGAGGCTGGAGGCGGGGAGACGCCACCCCGCTTCTCCCCTGTGCATTTGCTTTCATAGGCACGGAATGTGGAAGTCCCCACATTTAAAGGGACACTAGAACTCTTGATAAGTCAGTCCAGAAATAGCTCGGAGAAGTTTTGATTCACATGATTTTGTATTTTTAAATCCCCAGTTTGGAGCACTCTTTTAGTTATTACTTCAATGACTTCAGAGACCCCTCGTAAATACATGTTTGCTACCTCTACTTCTCTAGGTTTTATGCCCAACCGGAGACACTGACATAGAGCTACAACTGCAAGAAAGTGCTCTACAAGTGAACTGGCACACGCCGCTGACATGGTCTGAGGTGTTTCTATTCACGTATTTAAAAACTAGCCTGACCAAGCAAGATTTTCCCATTACTATGCAGCATATGAATGTACTCTGTATACATGTTATGTATGTATTATCTGTATAGCAAGCACGCATGCATGCATGCATTACTGTGCAATGTATTTTGTATGTATATGTGTATACATACATTGTATGTAGACATATGAAATCTGCCTACATATTCCGTCAGTATGTATTCAAAGCTTTGTGAAAGCACCTGTGGGGTCCAGTGGCTGATGTCCCAGGGGAGGCGAAGGCAGGGCCTCTGCAGCAACAGAAACTGCCACCGGCAACACATTTCTTCTAGAAGGGCATACGACTCAGAGATGAGACGGAAAAAGTCCGTAGCAACCAAGAGGCAAGAGGAAAGCTGTGGCTTCCCGGGCGCAGAGACGAGGGAACCAGGAGAGCCTAACCAGAGAAGGGAGGAAAAGGCCCCTTAACCCCCAGGCCCACAGGCCGCCACTCGCTGTTGCGGGCGCAGGGCTGTGGCGGCTCCCAGTGCGGACGCAACACGCGGCCGGCCTGCCAGCCTGGCACCGCGTGACGGCGCCTTTAATCCGCTCCTCGCTGTCATCTCCTGCACAATTACTCTCCTGAATGAAACCATCTTGGCTCCGGACAAAAGTATGGAGGACAGCGACTTAATTTTTTGATTAAAATAAAGAGTTGAGTGAGCGAAAGAAAATGATTTATAATAAGTCCACAGAACGTTCTGTGCCTATTTCCTTGCGATTAGAGAGGTGGCGTGTGGCCCGGTTCATTAGGCAGAAGTAATGAGCCAGGCTAGATGCCATCTCTAATTAGAGAGAAGATACAGTAGGTACAACTGTACCTATAAATTGATGGAATAAAGATTAAAAAATTATTTTTAAATATCCTTTCCTCCTTTAGCTCTCCAAGCCTGGAACTTAATGAGGAAATTGTAATAAGAACTAAGTCACATTTGAAAGAGGCCCTTTCCGATGATATGTTTTCTAATCAGAAGTTAAATTTATTTTTACACAGTTTAAAAAGGAATACCATGTTCTGTCCACACCACCCTTTTGAAGCATTAATTCAACAGTTAGTACACTGAAGTAGGGTGGAGGCTAGTCATTCCAGCTCCATAGCAGAGTGGACAAATTGATGGCACCACTGAACACTTGGAGCAACACTGGGTGCAATAAAACACTTTCAGAAGCGCTAATGGGGGTTAAATATTGAAATAAGGCTCCCAAGATTTAATGTGTTATTAAGAAATCCTGCACACAGAGTACTTGGTAAAATTCTCCAATATACTAATTACTCCAACTAAGTTTCTAAATACGCAGGTTTCTTAAAATGTGACTCATTCACGTAAGTTTAGCTTGATCGAAGAGCACAGATAAATAAAAATAATAGAGTTGTTTATAGAGACTTTTTCTTTTGCTCTCTCAACGCAGAAACATATTGTTAACTCTGCTTCCCAATAAGGAAACAGATGTTCAAAGAGGAGCTCACGGAACATTTACTATATGACAAGCAACAGAGCCTAAACAAATTATCTCCTACCATTTTTATAATATTTCTATGATTTATTAAAAACAGCCTGTGATAGATTAGAAACCTGAGACAATCCCTGTGGTAGAGGGTCTGAGTAGGGCCTTCGGCAGAGCGCCCCACATGCTGGGTGGAGGCTCGGGGCGACCATACCGTGGGGGCAGCACTGTCCTGGGACGGTCGCTGTGGCCGGACTGCGGCCACAGCCGCATCCCTCACCTTCTGCCGCCGTCTGCCTTGGTTTTCGAGATGTGGAGTCGGGGGCTGCTCCAGCCTCCTCGCGCCCCGCACGTTCTGGGGATGCCTTCAGTGGCGTCCTGTTCCTGAACTGCTGTGAGTGGTTCTTGTGAGGGGGAGCAGAGTCAGGAACAACTGTGTCGCTACCTTGGTAACGTCACTCCAAGAACACACACAGGGTCCAGCACAAATAACGCCCTTTTTTATTACAAAATCTATTACAAAATCGTAAGCATGCAATTTGGTAACATAACAGTATCACACTCAAGCACACCATAGGACATTTTAGGTGAAATGCTCAAACTAAAACTATAAATGATTACACTCATATTATTACCCTACCAACCACACTCAAGCAGGCGTTACTTCTGCCGGACCCTGTGTTTCGAGCAAAGGCTCACGACAGGACTGGATTCAATCCTAGGTCTGTTGGGCCCCAGAGCTTGGCAACTTCACTGCAGCGTTTTAGACTGTATTACGAATATCCGAAATGTGTATCTTTAAGTTACATATGTGGCTAGATAACTCAGGGTGTAAGGGAAAACAAACTTTTGCATTATTTCTAAATTACTAGTAACAGAACCCGTAACAGTGTCTATGTGACAACTCCAGAGCCGTCACCGTTCGTTCACTCATTACAAACATTTGAAAATATGTGCGCGCCTGCTACGTGCAAATGACAGGATTATATAACTATTAGAAGTAAAATGTCACAACATCATTGGACTTACGGTCAGTAAAAAAACTGAAGGTATTTTTATATAAACAGAAACCAAGTTAGAAAACTGAGTTCAAAAATTATACTCAGCAAAATTGTATGAAAAAAGAACCAACAAATATATAGGACTGAACCTTACAAATATGAGTAATGCCTCAATGCAGAAACCTAAAAACACTGTTGAAAGAAATTGGAATGAATTGGATCCATGGATTGGACAATCTGATATTGTACAGTTGCCCACTGTCCCAAAATTGGGTTGATGAGTTAGGTCCCACATAAATTTTTGTGAAATCTGCTGCTTCTAAAAGTCATATAATAGCCAAGACAATCTTGAAAGAAAAAAAGGAGGAGGTGTCAAACCCTCTCAGACACTAAGGCTTTTGGGAGCTGCCATAATGAAGGCTGGAGGTTTTGGTTCAAGTGCAGACAAGCAGATCCCTGGAACAACAGAGCTCGGGAGCAAGGCCACCTCGATGGGCACCGATGTGTCACTTGTGACAAAGTTACCACCGCAGAGTGGCAGAGGAGTGATGATCCCTTCAAAGACAGTGTCTGTAGGTCCACTAGATGTTCAGGTGGGAGAAAAATGAATCTTGACCCCTACCTCATACCACACCTAAAGGGCAATTTAAGATAAAACCCGGACCTGGATTTGCAGAGTAAAAATAATAACACATCCAGAAAAAAATTATTCATGGTATCAGGAATGTATCTCAAGGATATCCTAACCAGGACATAAAAAGGACTAAGTATTAAAAAACACTTGTGAATTTGACTTCATTAAAATAAAACATGTCTACTTGCTCAGAGAATACCATTAAGGGAATGAACAGATAAGCAACAGGCCAGACAAAACAGCCATTCAGGTGTCTGTCAAAGAACTCACACTCAAAATATTGAAGAACTCCTACTAATCAGTAATAAAAGACAAACTGTCCAATTTGAAAATTGGCAAAAACGAAAATATGTACTTTAGGAAACATCATATTCACATGACCAATAAGCACATGAAAAAGTTCTCAATATCATCAATCAACACAAAACATACCACATGCCTGCCAGACTGGCAAGTAACAACATATGACAATACAACTGTTGGCAAGGATGTAGAATGACAGAAATTCTCATATTTTGCTGGCTGGAATGCCAATTTTAGACATTAAACAAGTATTTCTTAAAGCTAAAGAAATAGCAACACACAGTGATAAATCTGATAGGCACAGTGCTGAGCACACAAACAAACAAACAAACAGACCCAAAAGAGTACCTACTGTGCAATTTAATTGCATGACAGGCCAAGAAGAGGCAACACTAATCTAGGATAATAATCTATATTGACACTATTCTGTGTTTATCATTAGAGTTGGTATTCACCAGAAGTCTGAGCTACAGGGAATGTTCCATAGCTTTTTTTCTGGGTGAGAATTACACAGGCATATACACAGATTAAAAATTCATCAAACTGGATCCTTAATATTTATGTAATATTGCATGCATGACTTTGCCTTCCTTAAAAAATTTAAAATATTTTTAAACTTCTATAATGCAAAACCATCAGACTATCTAAAAACTGGAAGAAATGTGTGCAGCATAACATTTTCAACTGTAATGAACTTTTACAAATAAAATAAATTCTAGGGTATAAATACAGGCACAGAATTTATGAAATACAAATGATCAAAACATACAGGGAAAGCTACTCAAGCTCAATAATGGCCAAATAATTCTAAGGAGGCATCTAACAATATTTTTCAATGAGAGAAATGGCAAAGGAGGAAAAAAATGAAAAATCTGTATGGTCAGCTAGTGTTCAAGGAAGAAAGGACTTGCCTATATTTTTAAATAAGGCTGTAAATTTTTACAACCTTTCAGGAGGGAGACTGTTGTTACACATTAGGGTAATCTTTCTAATATGTATTTAAAAAGTAAAGGACTATATGCTTCAACCTAACTTCTATGGAAAATAAATATGATACTATTAATAACAGCATTACATATCAATATGGTTTAGTATATACAAGGCCCAGTTCTAGTGATTCATTCATTCAACAAATACTGAACAATTACTATGTTCCAGACACTGGAAAAACAGTAATGCTTGTCACAGAACCTCATTTGATCCTCAAAATGGAACTGTCGTATCATCATCATTATCATTTTAAATTTGGGATAACTAGAAAGGTGATGCAGATGATGTGGCTAGTAAGTAGGGAGATGGGATTTGAACTCAGGTACATTAGCACCAAAAGCGTGAGGTCTGAAGGAACTGCACCATCAGACAACTGTTCGCGCGTGTGTGTGTGTATGATTATGTGTTTGGACCTATAAGAGCAATAGACATAAATACAGATATATATAGATATCTATATATATGTATAGATATCTATATATATGACAATACAACTGCTGTATATATATATACAACATATATGTTTTCTATCAAATAACTGCTAATAATATTGAAATACTAGAAAAAAACATAAATGTCCATTAATAGAAACTTGTGTAAAAAGTTTTTGATAGCTATACAATTGTGCACAATGCAATCACTTTAAATGAGAAGGAATATGCCATGAAATGTTGTCCATAACATTTGGAGGGTAAGTAGTTATTTTTAGAGAACTCAGAGAAGGCATTTGTATTATAATTTCACTTTTGTGAAATTATATTTATAACTATTTCTAGCTATAGGTACTAAAATTTTGGAAGGGTATAGAGTTAATTGTGTCTATCTATGAAGGTAGAAAAATAAACTCTACCTCACTGAGTTCTGTATTGTTTAGATTTTATTATAATGAGTACTTTTAATAAATAACATTTTTATTTTAAAATATAGGCAATTTATAAACCATGCACTAGTAACGTCAAGATAGTTCTAAATTTAGTTTCTGTTTCTTTCAGCATGTTGTGTGTGTTGTCTTCTTAAACTCTATGACCATTTTTAGGATGGAAAGATATGAAGACCATAAATCCAGTTTATTATATGTCAAATATTATTTCTCAGTTTGTATCTGATACTCTAAGTCCTACTTTAACAACAGCCCTACAGAAAAATCGAAACCAGAAAAAGAAAGAAAGAAAATATAGCTTATTACACATTGTTCTTAATTTAAAAACTGATCAGAGTAGACACATTCTAATTATAAGGCTTCCCTGTTTGAGTGGGTTGGAGAGAGGCCTCCAAAGATATGTCCGCCCCAAACTTGTGACCGGGACCCTCATCTGGAAAACAGGCCTTTGCAGATGTGATTAAGGATTCTGAGATGAGACCTTAGCGGATCTGGGTGGGCCCTAAATTTAACCGAAAGTATCCTCAGAAGAGAAGAAAAGGGAGAAGACACAGGGCAGGAGGCCATGTGACTATGGAGGCAAAGACTGGAGTCACACAGCTCTAAGCCAAGGGGTGCTAAGGGTTTCTAGAAGCCACCAGAAAGGCAGGCTAGGAGAGGTTCTCCCTCCACGGTTCCCAGAGAGACCAGCTCTGTGGATCCTGGTTTCAGGCCTCTTGCCCAGAGCTGGGAGAGGATAAACTTCTGTTGTATTGAGAAGCCTCTCCGCACTTAGTGCCAATCTGTTACAGTCGCTCTAGGAAACAGATACACCTCGGCATTTTTAAATATTATTTTTGGCACACTTAGTAACAATATAATTGAATAAAATAAATAATTTTCTGAAGTCAGAGTCTTACCATTTAAACTCTGTCCTATCTGGGTAGCACCAGAGGCAAAATCTATAATTGAACCACTTAGAGTTCTTGCATCAAAAGCTGTATTATCTTCCTCCAAACCATTGATGAAGAAACTGATTTTTGTCTGATGCACCTGTAAGAAATTATCACATTATCATTTTAATCGCATAATTTAGCACCTTTAATTTTGTAATAACTACCTTTCAGCAGTCTTTCTTAAGTTAATTTTCTGTCTCTCCACTTTCTTCAGTTAGAAAGACGGAGAATGAATTCCAATGGCTCAGTGAGGTATCTCTGTGTTTATGTAACTAGATACACAGCCACACATTGCAGTCTGGGGCTGTGACGGCACCTACCGTGTGTTCACAGGTCACACAACTGTTTGTCCCTTATAGTTGACATTTTATGTTTTTCTTTAGACAGTAGTTAAATATTTGGAAATAAACACAAATGAATACAAAATGAAGACATATTCAAAACCAAATATTGTATTTCTATGTCGTGTGTGTGTGTGTGTGTATGTATATGTGACATAGAAGTAATTGAATTTAAGCTCTAATACAAAATACTTGCTGTAAACATTTACTTTCTTAGGTGTTAGTAATTCTCAGCTATACTATCCCATATACAGATTTTTTTTTAAATTGCTCATCTTTTTTAGGCTAATTATTTAGGCAGCTTAATAACTCTCTATACAAGGGATTAATAAACACTCTCTGTAAACAGCCAGAGAGTAATGTTTTTTTTTTATTTGCAAGCAAATGATTTTGTGGTTTGACCAATCCATGTCACAACGGTTCAGTTCCGCTGTTGTAGCAGGAAACCAGCCACAGACCACATAGGAAAGATTGAGTATGGCTGTCTTACAGTAAAACTTTTATAAAAACAGGTGCCCAGCCAGATTGGTCCTGTGAGTTATAGTTCAATGATCCCTGGATTCCACCATTCAAAGTTCTGAAATTTTTATTTGTGTGATCTCTGAACAGCCATCCAAGATTTTTACAGATTACTTCCTACATGGTATCTCTACAAAATCTTCAATGACTGCAGACTTCTAAATAAACTGGTCAGCCGTTTTGATGTCAACTTTAGTCTCTGCAAATGGTTCTGTTTAAGTGCTTTTAAGTTAAATGTAAAAGGGATCGTTGGCGCTCTCGTCAAGAGGCTGAAATGGAGAACAAGAGGCTGGTGAGGGGGATGGGACGGGGGTCGGCGGGGACTGATTTAATGTCTTGCAGTTGCAATGTTAGATGTTAATATGTTATCAAAAATATATATCAAATCATAGCATTTAAAATGTTAGCCTATTAAAACGGCCTCACAAGAGCTGATGAAAATAAACAATTCTCCAACATCTTTAAATCATGTGAATGATTACCCTAAGAACCCCTTTGAAAAAACCCCTCTCTCTCAAACAAAAGCAAACCAAACCGGGACACGGGTAACGTTACTGCTTCACAAAGTTTCTGAGTGCGGCTCTTCTGTGCTCCATCAACCCGCTTCACTTAAACCATGTTCTTCCTCCAATGCCCTTTCCCAGTGTTTTATTTTACTTAATTACAAAACAAAGCTTTACCATAAAGACCTAAAACCACACACCCACTCCTTGTGGGTCTGGATATATACCTCTCTGCTGGGGAGAAGGGCTGTATTTTTTTTTTTTTTTTGCATCCCATTTTTTACAGCCTGTTACTGTCATTTGGTGTTTGACTGTTATCATTATAAAAGATACAGGCTTTTCTACTTTGTTATTTGTAGCATTATCTCATGTTTTACAACATCTTTGAGCAACATGCAGGCACATGAAATATAACTCGTGAAAAGTTCTCGATGGTATTAATGCATAAAAAAGAATGTGGCTCCATCTCTACTGTCTTTACCCAGCCAAAAGCTGATGAACGGCCAATTTTCCTTTATCACATTAGCACAGCCATGAGGAGACACATTTGTTCTAGTCAGCTACACTAAAGATACTATTACCAATCTAACATATACATGTTTTATATCAGCAGTATTCTCAGAGCATGAGAGAGCCGACCATATATTAACACTAGCATGACAGTTTATTTAAGAAAAGAAAATTGTCTCTGTAGAGGGACAGAAGTTAGAAATGTATGGCGAAAGCTCAGTGTCACCGGTCTAATAAAGGTAATAATTCTTGGGCTTTCTTTATAGCAGGTAACACTCCTGTGACAGTTGTGTCATATCATTCAAATAAAAATGTTGTCTTTTACAAGTTTAAGTGCACCTTTATTTTGAGTCAGATAGAAAGCATGTTTTTGATTTTCTGCATGCACTGTATTAGATCTGTTGTCGAGAGTTCAGGACCTTCTTTTTTTTCTTTTTCTTTTTCTTTTTTTATATCAACTCATCACATATTTGCTTAGTGGAAGGATTCTGTGTCACTCACAGTGAATTCCAGAAGGAGGCTTTCACTTTGTTGGTGCTTTAAGAAATGATTAATGGTGATCCCAAGCCACTCTGGCCTGTTGTCCCTTCCCCTACCAACCGCCTTTCCATAAATAAGATTAAATCTTCTGCGGTGCCCTGTACCATGTTTTATATTCCAAGATTCTCTAAACTACTTTGCAATTCTGGTTGGGGGGACCGCTCACAGAAACTGGGAAGATGAAGGTGGCTTTCTGCAATAGCTCATTCTGATGATCCCCTGGCCAGTTATTTAGGGGAATAGAAGTATACACGATAGAATTTCTGATTTGTGAAGAGAAAGGCTTTCGCTAAAGCAAACTTCCCACCTATCTCATTCTCCACCCCGTGGGAATTACAGGATCTTGTACGTGTTTCTTGGTGTGGCTTGAAGGAATGAATTGACAGAATCAGTAGCAGCGGCAGAAAAGCCTGAAATCTCTCATGAGATCCAAAAACACTTTGGAAAGAAAAGGGAGGCAAGCATGTCCTTCTCAAGCCATCATGCTCTCGGGCGTCATATCTTATTTTAACCACTCTTTTCTGGGTCAAATTTGGGTCCCTGTGATAGAAAATACTCATTCACTTGAGCACAAGAGTGGACTAGATTTTTTTTTTTTTAAGTATAATTCCTGACCATTCCAATGTGAGTAAAATTTAAAATTGCAAAAAGTTACACAGTAGATGCCTGAGAAGCTGTTAAGGGAGAAATACACCATCACGCCCACCTAGATTACAGTCATTGTCCACACCCACCTGCCCGACTGCAACGTCAGGTCTTTGCCGCTATTCCACCCCTGCCGGCCGCCAACCACCAGAAGCAGCTGCTGATGGATGGCGAGGTGCGGACACAGAACCTGCTCTGACGTCCTCACCTGGGGAACAGCTCATGGCTCTCCCGCTACCTGTGTCCTCCCTGCTTAAACTGGGTTCAATGAAACATCGACCCCGTACCCGCACTGGCCCGATGAGTTACCCCAAGAACAGAAAATCATGACCCTTTCTCTCACGGAGCTTGTATGTATGAAGCAACAGAATACTCTTAATATACTAGTGTTTGAATTACTATAAATGATGATGTTTGTTTTTGATTCAAGTACTGATGCTTAATGCAGTTAGCGAATGAAGTGTTGTCCTGTGCGGGGAATTGTTTTGAGAAGCTATGCCCTGGGGTGTGCAGTGCATTTTAGGGCGCCCCCCCCCGGGGGGGCGAGCCTTCCCAGAATCAACTTCCAAGTCCCCGGTCACACCAATTTCACTCATTTGGTGGGTCTCGTATCAAAGCAAACCCATCTTAAGCATTTTGCGTAATATTTGTCTCATCAATTTAACACAAAGTGATCTGGCAACTGATCTTAAATTCAAACTCAAATCTCACATTTTGAATGTGAACAATTCACACAAAAAACACTGTGATAGGGCTCCGAGGAGACAACTTTTCTGGAGAAAGTATGTCTTGCACTTCCTGGAATACAAGCACCCTGAAATAAAATTTTTATTTCTAGGTTAAAGAAGGTTTTGCATAAAAGATTCTACTATTCTATCTATAATTTTTAAGCACAAGGAAGGCCAGCGAGTCTGAAAACGCCATAAGGTTATTCTGAAATATCACGCGTGTGTGCTCCTCCCCGACCTGCGAGCATGTGGATATCTCTGCTGGCCACCCTACACCCAAGTCCTCGCGGTCTCCCCCTCGCCCACCCAGTTTTCTTCCTAACCCGTCAGCAACAGCCAAGGTCTGTGTTCGGGGCACTCGGTGAGGTCGCCGTACCGCCTGGCAACGGCACGATGCTTCATTTTACCTCGTGTTCTCCTCAAGCTCTCTCCCTATGGGGATAACTTCCCTGCTGTCTCTCCCTTACCTATGTTTTTGGTATTTTTCAATATATCCTCCAATAACCCTTTGTCAACTACTTCAGCATTATGTGTTCATATGAATTAAAAAATTAGCATGTCAAACATTATTCTACATTTTTTTATGTATATTCATTCTTTTATCCTTGTAACAACCCTGAGGCAGGGTTGTGATTATCTCCATTTTAAAGAAAATGAAGGTGAATCACAGAGAATTGAAAACAAAACAAAACAAAACAAAAGGCTACATCATTCAAGGTCACAGAGAAGGCTGACTGGTTCCAGAGCTTGCTTTCGCCAACTGCAATCAGCCAATCCGCCCAGGCAGCGCTGAGACGGGACAGCCACCTCGCTGGCCCCACACATCCATTGAGGTGCGCGCTGCCACTCTACGCAGCGACAGCCCAGGCTTCACGTGGGCATCCACGGGATGGCGGCAACCCCAGCGAGCACCCCGCTCACGCGCCCTGTGCCTGGCACCGCGCCTTGCTTCTAATACCTCAGCTTCTCAGATTGCCCCTCTGCAGGGCTATTATCCCCAGAATGAGACACACAGGTTCAACCGCTCCAGCGTTCTGCCTCTGCAGATTTTGGGAACACTTTCGTCTTGGAACAGCTCTTACTATTGTAACTGAACTGAAGGCTGTCCCCTTTCTAGGTCAATGTGTAAGTCCCAGCTCTAACTCCTGAGATCCCCAGAGCACTTCTGCCACCTTTTCCGTAGAGAGCTCGCTCAGATGCAAAGAAAGGCGTCCCTCTCCTGCTGTGTCCGCTTCAGGATAAACAGGTTTAGTTTCTGCAGCGCTCGAAAGATGACGAGGTTCTGGGCCTCTCTCTCCTTAAAATGGGGCTCCAGAAATACTATAATCTCTACATGTGGTCTGACTTGCCAAATTAAAATGGGATTATCACCTTAATCTAATCCAAAATTGTGTGTGAGATTTCTGGCAATGACATCATGTCGCTGAAACTGATAAACTGAGCTGAGCTGACCATTCGCTAAAGCACTGTCCTTTTTATCGCAGCCAGAGCGCGCCCACCCTGCCCTGCACACATGCAGCGGAGTTCTGTGGACCCAAGGACAGGGATTTATATTTATCCATGTGAGGTTTCGTCGTGTTAGATTCAGCCCACTGCTTCAGGCTGTCAAAATCTTTTTGAACGCTATGTCTGTCATTCAATTTATTTACCATCCTCCAAGATTTGTGTCATCTGCAAATTTGATGAGCGTGCCCTATGCACGGGGCAGATGCTCAATAAATACTAACTGATTGATTGACTAATTGATACTCCAAAAATAAAACCGCCAACACAATCTACACTCTGTTACAATTCTAAGCAGTAAAAAGGCACCATTTTCTGATAGATAAACTATGTCAAAGTGACCTTGTTCACTAACAGTCATCATATCATTATTTAATTATAAATAAATACTCTAGTGTATTAAATGGCCTCTATTAAACTCTCTTTATATAAACAATATAAAAAGCAGCTGAGGCACAAATTAATCACATAGGTTGCCCACAAATACGTGGAATGTGCGGGTGTTCCTGACACCAGTTTGAATCCTTAAACAACTGCTTCTAGCTTCTTTCTCTTCAACATTATGAAAGACGTCATAGGAAAATGACTTCTTATACAGGTATCGTCCTCAAAGATTTTTCTAGATTGTTTTTGTTCCCAGTTTTCACTTCCCATGAGCCCATACATTGGGTTTCAACACTCACTCTTCTCCCTCGGCCCCCGTCGCCCCGACTCCCCCCACACGCCTTCTCCACACACACGTTTGGTTTCTCTTCTCTGAGCCACTCGGAGAAGCCAGGCCTGCGAAGTGATCCATGCCTAAGCGCATCGCATTTTCACACTACGCGTGATGCTCTGGGTTGGCTATTCTCCCCCGATATCCACTACAGCTCTCCATATATTACCGCTTCCTACAAACAAGCCTCCGATGCAATCCATCTCTAAAAATGTAATATAGGAATGCAAATCATTTTCTTTGTTCTGACTTGACTAGATATGAAACTCTCATGATCACTTCTTCCCAAAATACTAAATTACTTTCTTCCTTTCCCTATTTCAAAAAAAAAAAAAAAAAAAAAAGCTATTACTTTACCCATACAGAGGAAAGTGTGCCAATGGCCTGATTTATTTTTGGTTTTCTAGGTAATAAAGATAGACCCAAACCATTTCTGTAGATACTGCACACCCAGAAGTCCTGCTTTCAAAATATATCCGCGGTCCATTCCCCGCCTCTCCTGCAACAACTCTGGCCCAAGCCACTGCCACCTCCCCGCCTGGGTTTGCACTGGCCTCCCTGACCCAATTTGTAACCCCCAGATAGTGGCCCAAGGGTCCTTTGCTACAATGGAAAGAGATCACGTCGCTCCTTTGTAGAAAGACCTCCAATGATTTCTCACCTGGAGTAAATAAATGTTCTACAAAGCCTCACCACCCCATCCACCTCCCCGCTACCTCTGGCTTATTTCCTGCCAGGACGGTCCATGCCCTCTGTTCTAGATACACTTCCATCTTCAGATATTCCAGGCACGTATTCTCCTCCAAGTCTTCGTGTTTTCCTATTTTCACTCCTTGACATTATTTCCATAGACACTTGCTGGCTTCTTCCCTCATCCCCATCAGATAAGTCCTCAAACTGCCATTTTACCAAAACTTCTCCCAGCTGCCTGATCTAAAGTTACAGCCCGCAATCCTTGCTGACCCCCATCCTGTATGGTTTTCCCCTTTATCCACACCTAACATGTTGCATATTTTATTTCTTTTTTCTTTTTTATTGTTAGTCCCCTTTCCCCACCTAGAATACAAAGTTCATAAGAACAGTTTTTTCTTTTGCTGTTTTCTTCACTGATGTTTCTGCATTTCCCAGAAGAGTAAAAGTAGCAACTGTTGGGAACTCTTTCAATATTCATCTAAACTATCTCCAGAAGGATTAATAGGAATTAGCAAAGTGTGGGAGCGGTAGAAGACAGCGAATATAATAAGTCAGTCGTAGGAAAAGAGTAAAACACAAGTTACCAGAAAATGGGAAGACATTTCAAAGTCTTTCATTTATGCTGATCAAGCCCCACTCTGTTCACTTTTCTTCCTATTAAGGTGATGAATTTGTTTTTAGTATTTTATTTATTTTTAGAAAGAGGGGAAGGGAAGGAGAAAGAGAGGGAAATACCAATATATGGCTGCCTGTTGTGTGCTCCCTCCTGGGGACCTGGCCCGCAACCCAGGCACGTGCCCTGATTGGGAATCCAACAGGCGACCCTCTGGTTTGCAGGCCAGCACTCAATCTGCTGAGCCACACGAGCCAGGGCATTTACGGTGCTGAATTTAAAATCGCCTTTCTCACTTTTCCCCAAATCTGTGCCTTTTTAAAAAATCTCTTTAAATTATCAAGATAAAGTTGCATACAATTAAGTCAAAGGATGTTCTGAGGAGGGATCATAAAAATGGTGGGTTGTTTATACCAGCTAGAGATGTGAGCTCGCTCGTGACCCGAAGTCAGAAGGGTCAGCAATCAATCACCTCTCCACATAGACAGACATATAGGAAATCATTCGGTGCACAGTCCAAAAACTGCGCTCCGTGCCAGTACTCCCTGGACACTGTAAAAGCCCCACGCAGTGATCCGGGGGTTGAACGCAGCCCCGCTACACAAACAAGCCAGGGCACGGCACCCACTCACACTGCGCACGACCGCCCCCGCTGAAACCTTCTGCGAGGGCCCAGCAGGGCCGCTGAACAGTTAATGGGTAGTCACTCATTTTACGTTCCTGAGGAAGTTCAACGTTCTCCATACCTATCTTCCAGCTTATCTGTGTCCTCTTAGATTTTCTTCCTCAGCATTAAGAGCGCTGAGCAACATTTAAAATGTTTTATAAACTAAAGAAGAAGAGTCACTTTCAGCTAAAGGAAAAAATGTGAATCCCTTTAACCTCCTTCAAAAGACTGTCTTTTGAAATCCGAGGAAAACTACTTTACCATGAAAGACACCCTAGAACTGAGAGTAAGGTGCGCACAGAGATCTTTGTTTCAAGTGGCTTCTCTCTGCCCTGAAGCCAGTGAGACAGCAATTGTCTAAGCAGATTTTTCTCAATCAGTAATGCAGAAGCACACACACATTCAACCTGGTGTAAACAAAAATCATGACAGTAACAAGTAGGCATTTTTGTAAGGTAAGGATGAAATCAGCCCTAAAAATAAAAAAAGTATCTATTTATGGGTCAAAAGCAGAACATTTAGCCAAGTTAGTTTCTTTTCTTTTATCCCCTTCACAACAAAAAAACCCTGAGATGGTGCCATCAATTTGGACAAAATAAATGAATGCTTTCATTTACATCTGCAGAGCTTCAAACTAGCAATTAGATTACCAGATTCAAGTGGTGCTCTTAAAAATAGTATTTTTGTCTTCTTATAATTCCTATTTATTCAATTCTTACAGATTTCTTCCCAACCCCTGTTCTCCCAGGTAAGCGGCAGCTGTCCAAAAAAGAAAAACAAAACACAAGAAAACCCTCTCAATCTGGTGGCATAGTTAGAGTAGTTCATCTCTTTTTTCGGAGCCTGAATTAGCCTCTCAAAGTTTGACAGGCATCAGAGTTGTCAGATCCAGAATAAAAACACTGAGTGGGGGAAACATTTGCATGTTGACTGTACTTATTAAGAAGAAAAACAATGAGTTTGCAACTGCTTTTAGTGTGTCTTTTGAAAAAGCAAATCAAGAATGAAGGTGGGTATTCAAGGGTGAAACAATCAAGAGAATGACTAGTTATTATACCTAATATCAAAAATCAACATAGTATCCGCTCTCTCTCACCTAACACCTATTGCCCCATGTTACTTCACTGGTGCTTTGTTATCAATATTTGGAGCAATGGACATTTGTGAGTTAGCATATTTTCCAACCAGGAAAATATAATTAGGTAGTGTTGTAGTTTAGCTCTACTTTCTACAAATTCATCTATGCTATTTAAGTGCTCAATTTAAGTTGAGATTTGAGGACTCAGGAGACTTCAAGCACACGTCACTGGGATGAAAGGATGTAGTCATTATTGTCACTAAATTTCAATTTGTATATTGACACCTCAGAGACACAATTAATGCACAAGTAGGCCTAAATAGTCATGTAATAATATTCTACAAAGTTGTACTATTTTAATTCTTCGGATACTACTTTTTCTCAATGCATTTCTTGTTCATGTAGGGTATCCTCTCCCCCATTCCATCCCTTACTGCACACATGCGTGCATGCCAATGCACACACAACAGACATGTACAGTACTAGTCCCATCATGGAGCACAGAGCCCCTCTGATCTGAAGGAATGTTTTTCTGCAACTCTTAACATGACGTTCCTACTGTCTATAATTTTCCCTCAGCCATCCTTTTCATTTGCCCCTCGGAAACTCCCTCTGGGGGGCTGCGGCATCTGTCTACGGCCGCGCTTCCCCTCAGTGCAGGCGGGATGCAGTAGCTGTGGGCAAGAGGAGAGACGCGCACGCTCTGCAGGCCCACGCACGTTCTTGGCACGGGCCTCCCTTTTCCCCCGTTGCATCAGCTCCCTCCTCCTAGAGCTCACGCCGGTGCTCCAAACCGCGGCCCGGTGTCTCCGATGCCCGACGCCCCGTGATGGGCAGAGCATGCGAAGGCGACGCGGACTGCCACCCCCAGTGCTGTGGGCCAGGCCCTGTCCCTGGCACCCACACACGCACGCCCCGCTCCCCGCCCCTGAGTCTCCCGCTCTGTGCTTACAAGCAGCCAAGACTCAGTGTCCCAGCTGCCACGACTGTGCTCTGCTCTGTGTGCTTTGGGTCGTGGTTTCTTTTCCCGATCTCACTTCATTTGCTTCCCATTTCCACCAATTCCTAAAACCCACATCCTCATCGCTGCACCGTTCTCTATACCTTGCTGTAGGAGCACTGTTGACCGGCTGCTGCTGTGTTTGAGGTTTCAATAATAAATCCCTTTCACTCACAAAAAATAGCAAAAATTGGATTAACCGTAAGAAATGAACTTTAAGGAATAAAAATAAGTTCCTTCCTCACGATGCACTTGAGAGCTCCTCAAGATTTCACTTTCCCATCCGGCGTTCGCGCTCGTCTGAATCAGTGTCTAAGGCATTTATACCATTAGACCGGTGGATGACAGCAAGTTGTCAACAGAGTTCTCAAGGATTTCTCCGAGGAACTAGGGACTTACAGAGGGAGAGAGTGTCATTCCATCGGAATCCAACCATTACACCAACTGACCTGAAAGCCAGAAAGGTTCCGTTTCTCTAAGGAAAATAAAACAATGGAAAAGCTTGAGTATCCAATCACATAAATTACACGTGGTTCCCCAGAGGGACACACCACTTGTTCGCCAAGCAGAGTTTAGAAGGAATACCCATGTACACATACACACAAATGGACAGGCTTAGCACAGGATGCTGTAAAGGCACACCAAACAAAATGAATAAAACAGACATATAGTAGTTCAAGGAGCCACACAGACATACAAACTCCATCTTACTTGAAGTAACATTTTATATGAACTTTGAATTCAGCATTGTCACTTAAAACTAGGTATTTATGGAATTAAGGGGCGGGCTGATAAGGAATTCCAGTTTTATCTCAGGTTTTCATTAATAACCTCCAATGAGGAGTTAGTCTGTTAAGCGCCACCTGCAGATGACAGTAAATTAATAGGTATTGCCAAAGTCACTGAGAAACAACACAGAAAATGCAAGACATTCGATTCGGAGCAGGAATAGAGTAGGAGATCCACTCTATTTAAATGGAAGGTCATGCAGAACATTTGAAATAATCTCTCTTTCCAAGTAGCTCAAAATGTTTATGACTGTTACTATCCCTACCTCTTATTCACTGGTAGCAACAGTCTTTCAGACACCAGGCAGAATACAGAGCCATAATCCTGAAAAAGCAGAAATCAGAAATGCCAGATGCAGAAGAAAAACGTTCTAGGAAATTTATATATTAAAAAAAGGGGCTAGCGTTCAAGTGTTTCTTCCTTATGAAAAGTTAAGAAAATGTGTGTCCCGCTGAGGCGTTTCTAGTTATCCTTGCGGCTGTAACACCGTTCAGGAAGGGCTGAGTGTGAGGACACCTGTGGAGAGGAAAGAAAACCATGGCGTTCAGTGCGACGTCAAATGCAAGCGAGAGACGCGGGAGCAGGAGTTTGGTCACGGTTGTTCGGGTGGAAGGAGGACAGACGCACTTAAAGGCCGGGGCGTTCAGAGCGGCGAGGACGCAGCGCGCAAGGGGCGGCCTGGCAGGGCACGCGGGAGGCCAAGGGGAGTCTGTGTGCCACGCTCAGGTGTGTGAACACTCAGCATGTTACTACGTGAAGTTTGCAAGACCAGGGACAGCACCATGGCAGCACAGATTCAGGACTTGGAGGTCTTGGAATCGTGAGTGTAACAATACAGTAGGAGCTGTAGTTGTGAACGAGGTCTGCTAGTGGGTGTGTAAGGTGAGAAGTGCATAGCGTCAAGCAAGGAGCCATGGAAATGCCAGGGAAAAAAAAGAGCCTGCGTGGATGAGGAGCAGCTCTCGTGAAAGAGGTGTGAGGTAATAGGAATGTGCTGATGAATAGATACAGCAGAGTTCCTACAACCTTTTATGTAACTTGGATATTAAAGGAAAAAACTGATCTTAAAGAAAAAACCACCAAGGTATAAACTCAGACATTATAAAAATGAGCGTTTAGTGATTAAAAAGGCGATCTGAATATGCCGCTGAGAAAAGCTTACCCCGCGCCCAGAAAAACAAATCGAGATAAACACCAAGATACGCGCTCCTGGTCCCGGAACCTAAGGATGAAGAAAGGAACCGGAAGAACCGCGCACCACCCCGCCCCCCAACAAAACCACAGGACACCCGGGGCGAGCAGCAGTTCTCAAGCTCATCTCGGATTTCTCTTCAGAACTATCATGCAGTTCAGGAAAAGCTCAGGAACGAAAGGAACATGACGACGTTTCTGTCTGCACCCCAGTCCCTGCTCGTGGGTGCAGGCATGCGAAGGAGCGTCTCCAGACAGGCTCCCAACCAGGAAACAGGAGGAGAAGGCTCAGTTCAAATTGAGAGATTACAGACGCGTGCCGGAAAAAGAATGCTCAGGGGGACTGAATTCATTCGTATATATTATTTATCAATAACAGTTGTAAAAATGTTATGACATTTATTACATGTGGCTTGAAATAAAAGTCTCATTATGTTACTGTAAAGATTTTGCTATAATGTTTTCTGATAAGGATTCTTATTTAGTCTAACAAAAACGAGAGTGTGAGAAGAGAAAAATAATTGTAAAAAACAAATGTGTGATAACTCTCTCACTTTCCTATGGGAGTTAACATACAGCATCATGGTTTGAAAAACACAGGCTTAAATTATTTTTATGTAGATTTTAAAAGCACTCACTAGCATAAATAAAACCAAATTTAATCTCTCCCAGATTACCAGAGGGAAACCATTGCTAATATGTTAAGATTTCTTAGTAATCTATAAATGCAAATTGGTTAATTTAATTTTTAAAATATTTTATTAATTTATTTTTAGTGAAAGGGGAAGGGAGAGAGAAAGAGAGGGAGAGAAATATCAGTGTGTGGTTGCCTGTCACATGCCCCCTACGAGGGACCTGGCCTGCAACTCCAGCATGTGCCCTGACTGGGAATTGAACTGGCGACCTTTCGGTTTGCAGGCCAGTGCTCAATCCACTGAGTCACACCAGCCAGGGTGCAAACCCCTTAATTAAAAAAAAAAAAAGTATTGGATAGGTATTTTTTCTCAGAAGAAAAACTACATATGGGTCTTCAAAAACCTAGATAAGACAACACATGCACAATTTAGGGTAAGAAATGCAAAGTAAAACCAGAATGCACCAATATCGTTTTGCCCATCAGAATGGAAAAAATGAAAAACAAAACGATTTTCTGTACTGATAAGAAACTGAGGAACAGGCACTATGAATCACTTTTCGTAGGAGTCCGCATTAGCCACGGGTCTTCAGAAGGCAATTTGTCAATATGCACCAAAAATAAAATTATGCGCACCCTTTGAACCAACCGCTGCACCTCTGGAAGGACTTTGCCCTGAGGCTGCCCTGAGACCAGCTCCAGTTGGAAATCATTCATTTACAATGGCCTCCGTCTCCACACATTTATTTTTCTTCAGTTTTACTCTGCAGTCTATGCACAGGCGTTAACAAGGCAGTCAGGTGGAAGACTTCAGAGTGGGTGCTTGGAGTGAACGGAAGGACAAGGAGAAATGAAATTACTGAAATGGTCAAAAGAATATGGAAGCACCTTCCTTGTGGCTGGTCTGGAAATGACAGATGTGAACCCAGCAGAGACCCAAGGGTCCAGGGGTGTCCAGCCCACGGCTCACAGGCCGCAGGCAGCCCAGGATGGCTATGAATGTGGCCCAACACAAACTCGCGAATTTACTTAAAACCTTTTCTCTTTTTTTGCTCATCAGTGTTCACTAGTGTTTGTGTGCATTTAATGTGTGGCCCCAGACAACTCTTCTACTTCCAGTGTGGCCCAGAGACATGGAAAGGCTGGACACTCCTGGTAGAGCCTTAATTTAGTCTGTAGTCAAAATTATCATTTTGGGTCGGTGTCATCAGAGAGAGGGCTTTTAGTGGGACAAAAATCAGTGGGTAGGAAAGAGGAAAGTGAGGCTACACCGTCTTTGACCAAACGGTGATGCTGATGTTGAGAAACATTAGAGTCAGGGGTGAATTTTTATTGTACTGGGGGAGAGGGGGTGTGTTCTGGCAGTTGCAAAACATGAGGCCGGTATTGAAAGAAATGAAACACCCGGTTAATGTCGCTTTTAGAAGTAATGTTTCTTTCCAATGCAGGGGGCGCGGGGGGCAGGGGTGGCAAGAAACATCCATCCTTACATCTCTACCTGCTCCCAGCACTGAGGTGTGTGAGAAACAGATGAACGAACACCCTCTACGTGAAAGGGACAGAATCAGGGTCCTCGGAGGTCCAGGGTTTGGAAATCTGCCAACAGAAACGGGAAAGTGGAGAGAAGGTGGCTTATTTACAAGCTCCTCTGGAAGAACTGCGCTGTCCAACTGTGGAAGAGGAAAGTAAAGCCAGGAAGGACAGAGGGACATGGGAGAAGACACATCGCTGACTGAGGACAAAAGATGCCACAGAGATTGAGCCCATGGGATTAACTGCCCCAAATTCCCCAGGAATTCTGGGGCAGTGGTCTGTGCTGGCACAGATGGAGTCAAACTACTTCTCATTTTAAAAATAAATAAGGGCTATTTTAATCAGAGTCCTTCTTTGTTCAATATTTCTGATTGATTCCTGTTTAAAAATCACTTATTTTTAGAATGGAGAGATGGGAGGGGGAAAGGGAGAGAAACACCAACCAGGTGCCCTGACCTGGAATCGAACCAGAGACCTTTTGCTTTGCGGGACGTCGCCCAGCCCCCCGAGCCATGCCTGTCGGGGCTCATTTGATTCCTTTTGATTACGGTGTGCTCTTCTCAACTTCATGCACGTTTCTCTCATCAAACACTAACCTTCCTTCAGGTTTTCATTTTTCTATGTTCTCACACAAAACCTCCTTGAGGGCAAACTGGACCAGTCACTCTTTCCTAACTATTCCGGGAATAACTTGCACCTTACCATTTCCCTGCCCCGAACTTGGAATCCTCTATTTCTGCCTCTTGAGAAAATTTTCTAATCCTCAACATCCAGGTTAAATTCTTTATAATCCACGAAGCTTCACCACAATCAGGAGAAATCGCAACTCTTAACAACTTAACTCTTAACAACTAGAACCACTTGTATTATTATTCCATAAATGTTATAGTTCCAGTGTCTTATCTCTTCCACTAAGTTCCTTTTACCAAGATTCTAATGTTAATTTTGCTGTTTCCAAAACCTCTTCTTGTACATACTGTCCAATTTGAAAAATAACTAGAATTGCACAGCAGTTATAAATAACAGAGAAACAGTAAGTAGAATGCAAGTAGTCAAAAAAAAAAAAAAAAAAAAAAGAGCAACTTCTGACTCTATGCTTCAACTTCTGGGTGGATCTTGAACACCAATTCCACCATTTCACTTCTCAGACTGAACAGTTTATCAACAATAACTTGCAATCCTGATGGGTCATAAGGAGTTTTTAAGTAATATGACAGGGATTACTATTCAGTGCATGATGTAACTACCACAAAGAAGAAAACAACACAAGATATGAATGATCCAAAATGTTTAAACTTTATACTTCTATGAATCTAACAGAACATAATTTGGAAAAGACAAAAATAAAAATAGGTTGAATAAATTATAAATTTATAAATTAACATTAGCTTGATAAATTGGTTACAAGAAAAACAGTTAAAGACATCACTTAGAATCCCTAAATTTGGTTTTCTTTAGCTAAAGAGTAATGAACTTCAATAACAATATGTGTCAGTCGAAACAAACATTGGAATACAAAAAATTTAGGTTTCACTTTCCATTTTCACAATTTACTTTGCTGTAACTGCCCTGACTTAAAAAAAAATTCTTTCAATACAGACCAATTTCTTCTGCCTAGAATATTCCACACAAGTTAAACTACCCACGACCAATATTATGGCACTTAGACAATTTTCTTCAGATACAGAACATTTTATAATTAGGAGGCAAGAAGAATTTGAGCATAAGAGTTGCTGGGACACAGTGTGTCGTCGCTTTACCAGTTAGTGAGGTAGGTGTTGACTATGCAGTGACTTCAGGAGGCAAACCCAGAATCCCCGTAAAGCGCCCAGTGGCACCCTTCGCAGATCCTCAAATGCTGAAATCTGTTCTGAAGCAACACTTCCAAACCGTGTCACGGGGTCCCCAAGGCCCTACGCCAGCAGAGACAGGAACGAAGGACCTTATTCCAGCATTGAGCCTGCAAGGGCAGCTCCGCCCGCCCGCCCCCGCGCCCCCTGGGACCGTCTGGACCCCGAGGCGGAGTTCTGTGCGGGAACTCAGCGCCAGTATCTCCCTGCGCAGCGCGCATCAGGCTCTCGCGACCCTCTCCCCTTCCCTCTGGTCTGAACCTCCTGAGAACCGGGCCTGTGCCTCACAGTCAGAAGCTGTCGATTGAAGAGCATTCGTGGGAAAGGGGGCAAAAGTCCTTGCCAAGAACTACCTTCTGGCACAATCCAGTTACCTGGCTCTTTAACATTCAAGGCAACATAATTTTATAAATTTAACTCAATGAGTTTCATTATAATTCTTATTCTTTCCAGAAAAATCTAGGCTGGCAGATTTTTAACCGTGTAAGGCAGGGGCACCGAAAGGTGCCACCAATGTGATAAGCCAATAAACAAGCACATGGTAGGCACTGATAATTTTTTAATAAACAGGATGGTTTTACTGTTTCCCTGTTCACGGCGGGGGGGCGGGGGGGGACTTGCTCTAAAGCCATGCTGTAGCATCTCCTCCTCCGTAAGGCTTTTTTCTTTCACTGGAAATCCACTAAATTTGGCCCTTTCGGTTCTGCTGCTTTGTAGTTCTTGCTGCCAGCCATCAACCAACTTGGTTCTGTTTGTAGTTTTGCAATTAAAGAAAAAAATTCCCTCTGTATTTTCATATTTTGACTTAAAATGGGAATTGCAAATACACAAAGGAATTGCCAATGATTTAGGACACAGAAGATGAATTTTTGTAGTGAACGTAGTGAACAAGAGAACATATCACTTTTAATGGAAAAGCAGCCTTCTAGACATGTCACGAGGCATTTGCACAGGGCCTGTTCTCAGTCAGACCGAAATGCAAATGTCATGTTAACAGAGAGAGGAATCAAAGAATGACACTGGAGGACAAGCCAGAGCCGCAATTCATCTACATAACACGCGACAGTCCAACAGCAACCTCTCAGCTGCTGACACCACTTGCTCACGGTCCTGCCCAGGAAACTCCTGCTGCCTTTCCCGAGAGGAAATCCCTGCCTTGTGTAACTTGGTATGTATGTAGGACTTTCCTTGCCACCCTATAGGAATCCTTCAATGAAAGGAATACTGAAACTCCTATATTTAAAGGCAAATCAATTTTAATGTTCTAGGACACACTGTCACAAAGCTATGTATGACTGTACCACAAGCAGATTGCGCTAGAAAGTAGAGACAAAGCAGAGTAAAAGAATTGAGAGGAACTATGGGCCCATTTCTTGAGCATCTATTCCAAGTAAAATGAGGGAAAGTTTCTTGGATGAAACTCACTGGTTTATAATTGCATGCTTTAATATAAAACTCTAAATTCCAAGGCTTCCCCCCTCCCATGCCCACATACAAAAGGATAATATTGAAGTGAAAAGAAAGAGGAAAGAACACTCTGAGGATACCATTTAAGTCATAAATAAATGAACACTACCATTTGTTTATCTCCTTATGTTTTATAACTCAGCTGTGATTAACAACACAGAGAAGTGGCAAGTCACTCACTCTGTGAGGGAAGTAAGGAGTTGGTCCTTCTCTGATAAAAGGATTCATCCAGGCTGGCCCAGAGTATTTGAATACCAATAGATAGTAACTCTGCACACCCAACCGCTTGGAGAGCATTTCTTCAAGGGAGGCATTTACTACACAGAATTTTCCTAATTATTATAAAACCATTCTAATCTTGATGCTCATATTTAAGGAGAAAATCCTTAATCAGATAGTAACTTCTTAACCTGCTTCTTTTGCTCCACTTATAAACTCTTCATTAATTTCACACTGAAAAGATTTATAGCTAATGGGACAGAAGGTAAATGCACACTTTAAATAATTGGCCTATTTTCTTCAATGCAAAAACTAGTCACATCCTTAATGAGAAAAGTATAATATTTCTAAATGCACTACAATCTTGCCTCCAACACATTTTTATTTACAGAGAACAGTTTTTCTCTATATCTTCCCATCAGAACCAATGGAAATCATTTAGGTGTTATTTTAAAATATAGCCAAGCACTTCTACCTAATGCTCAGGTATCAGGTGGACAAAATAATAGTGACTTACATTTACATCTTGCTTCTCAACTGTCAGTACATTTACTAGCTGTCAGTAAAAGAGAAAAATAAAAAGAAATTGACTGTCAGTTTTAAAAAAAGAGTAAGGGAAAGTATACCAGTAAATATGGAGAAAATAACTAAAAAAAATATTTTTCTTGACTTCAGCAACAGTGTTTCTCCTGTGGGAAACGTATAACTACGTAATTTTAATTGTTTGATGTCTTAAAATTGCAGATTCTAGAAAAGATGGAAATGCGTGAGAAAAACATGCTTGTTTTGAACACGCTGCGTCCAAGCGAGGGTGGGTCCAATGCAAACACAACTACCAGTCGCCTCATTAAATGAAGGGTTCCTGAGTTCTGCAGTGTTATTCATACAGAACAGGAGACAGAGACTTAGGCTCGGGTTAGAAAAATCTACATGTCCTTTAAATTTCCCAACAAGGATCTCAATGAATTTAACATAAATGAAAAGTTGAGAATTTAATGCCATACTAAGAATGAAGTCACACCATAACCACACCTCTTCCTGAACATAAAACCCCAAGTCTTAATTATTTTCCCAATCTAAATATTCAGAAATGACGACAGTTTTTTTTTTAATAGTGCTTTGGGTTACATGCATATTTTATATAGTTCAATGAAAACATTTCAGAATATGTCCTTTAAATCATATTCATTTTAAAGGGTTAAATATTCTTGCAATGGATAATTCTTTGCCTAATCTTTGAAGAGAACTGATGAATCTAAGTGCCAACAGCAGATAAACACATAGTGATACAGCAAATAGATGTGGATATATTTTCTCGGTATTCACAATTACGTGCCAAATTTTGAAGACTTTAAATTTTTAGAGACGTAAGAATTCTCCCATCAGGTGGGCAACTTCACGTCAGATGTTGCCACTGTCATCAAGGAGATGCTCTAAAATTAATCACTAATTAATTTTAATATAATTAAAGCTGGATGAATGCAAGTCATTGTTATTAAAACAAGGACATTGAATCATTACAGCATTCTGTCCAGAGGTAACAAGTGGACTGAGGAGAACATGAGCTGTAAATATATTTAAATATAGCTCTACACATGCAGTAGTAGGGAAGGTAAAAACAGAATATGAAATAAACATTAGGCATCAACTCGGAGCTCACTGTCAAGAGTACGCCCAAGCTTCTAACCACAGAGTTCAGCTGAAGGTAACTATCTGTCAAATGTAATCTGTGCAAGTGAATATGCTTAAGCTGGTGCTATGAATCAACCAAAATTGCTTTGGTCTTATTGACATTCAATTGCAAGCGGTTGCAGCTCATCCAGCCCAACAGGCAGCCTGACAACACCCCGAGTGCCCTCAGTGACAGAAGGCTTTAAATAGAGAGGCAACTATCATCGAAATACACATGGAACTAAACTTTATGAGCCTTCAGAGCATCTTCTGGAATTGGTCGGTCACTCACCAGCTGGTCACAGACGCCCCGAGATCTCATCTCCTTCCCCCTAACATCTGCCAGCTTGCTCAGTTAACAAACCATTCTTAATGTTTAAAAAAAAATAAATAGAGATTTGATTGGCAGGTGAAGCCCTCTTGGATTAGTATGAGTTTCTGTTGCATTGTGCTTAACCCCACTTCTTCACTTAGCACATCTCCCTTTTATCTTTCCTACCTTTGGAGACTTGCCCCCAATACATCTTAATAAATAATAACCGGGCACGCACGAAGAAATCCAGAGGGTCAACGTGAGACAATGCCTCGCGGATATGTTTTTGATACGTATTGAGTTTGCATAAGCACTGCATTACACCAACAAGAGCATAAGGTGAGCGAGGTTCAGGGACTTGCTTAGAGCTGTTCCCCCTGGGCACTGTGACCTCTCAGGCAGGTTCTGCTGGCGCCCGTGCCCTTTTGTTCTGGGTCTTAATCCTGCGGTGAACAAAATCCTGGCCCATTCCTTTTCTGTCGGTGCGTATCTTCAACCAAGAAAAAAATGTGCAGACGTCCCGGCTGCTTGTGACATCCTGCTCCCCTCTGCTGAACACCCCCATCTCCCCATGCCTCAGCTGTCTCACCTGCGCCCTCTACACAGGGTCCTCATAAAATGACATGTGGGAAACCTTTGACGCAGTAGGAAACCAACAGACGCGGACGGGTAGAAGGATACCTTAATTTTTTCAGTGTTATATAAGGGCTGTCCTGTCCCTATAAGAATTGCCATCTAACAGAAATTGCACATTTAAGGACAAGTCCTTACAGGACATATGGACAAGTACGTAACTTTTTACTTTATATTAAAAAAGAGAACGAAAATCCACTTATAGTACAGCAGTTTCCTGAACTCTCATGCTCGTTCCTTCTTCAGGAACCTTCTTCACCTTCTCACATGGGACCTTCATCACTTCCCTCAAGACTGGCCTTGACCTATCAGGCCGCATGGAAATACATGGCAGTGCAGAGCTAACTTTGAAAAGAGAAGGGTGGTAGACAAAAGGGTATATGCCCTGAGGACGTGCTATGCTTAGAACCACGTACAATATGCACAGAAGAGACTGGTAGAAATTACATGAATACTACAGCAAAATTATCAGAAGGGCTTGGCTGGGTTCCTCTTTCCTTTTTCCTTACTTATTTTTTAAGTATTCTGAGGCATTGGTTCTGATCGGCTTTGCCTTGTATAACACCTGCAGTAAGTACACTGCTTGAACACTCGAACCACCTGATCTCACATCCCAACACTGTGCCACCTGCAAAACAGTGCCGAGACTTCTGCAAGATCATTCCCCTTTTTAAGAACCTATGTACTGAAATCCTATTTTCATATAACTGAGACTCGTTCTCTCATGCCTACTATTTCTGATGCTGACAATTCTATGTACTTTCTCTGAAGAGGAATTTTTAACAATCAACTTTAACTCATATCATTTCTAAGCCGAAATATATGTAGCCAATTCAGAATACTTATTAGCCATCCTTAGAAACTGCATAAACCATTTTAGGATTCCATTTATGTCCCTACTATTCTTGCCTTATGTTTTGATAAACTGCTATCAATTAAAAATGGTGAACCTTATATCCAAGCCTTTCCTCCACAGGTGTGCGCCGTGACAGCCTGTGCATCTCCAAAACAGACAGAGAGAAAGAAGAAAGGAAAAAAATACTGTGCAAAGTATAAAGAAATAGTACAGAAAAGGGTGAAACCCCGAAGCAGTTTTCCTAACAAAGGGCGGTTCGGCCCCCCAAGGGGAATCCTGGTTGCCCCCAGGGTGGCGGGGGACGGAGGGAACCGGAGGTGGGGGAGGCTTGCTGCTTGCGTCTAGTGGGCGGAGGCCAGGGATGCTGCTAAGCACCCTACAAGGCACAAGGCACAGGAAAGCCTCCACACGGAGAGCGATCCTGCCTCAAAGGTCAGCGATGCGGAGATTGAGAACTCCCGTCCCCAGCCATTCACCTATTCAACAATGTGACATATGCTAACAAAAAAAACGTGAGCACAAAGAAAAGAAAAACTCGGCGTGATGTCGAGGCACTCCCCTCATTCTGTTTCAGCGCTGCCACAGCTATGCATACACGCTCGTAGGTTAGGTTTTTTCCCAATATCCAGAAGCAGTAACGGTACTTTCTGTACCGCTGTTCTACAAAGGCGTGAGATGGCACCAGTGTAGAAAACACATTAAACGTTTTTAGTAGTAAGAATCTTAATGTGACTTAATGACATACAAAAACAAGTCAGAAAGCAAGGAAACCTGAAACCAAAGACTGCCCGCAAAGGGACATGCTCTGGTTTTTATTTTGTGGACTGATAATCAAGCTTAACATATTTTTATTTATGCTAAATCTAAAATTCCACGTGTATTTTCTGTGATGCTGTTTGAAATAGTATCTAAAATGTGTATTTATTCGTATAAGTAATATACTTATGGGAGCTCGAACTACACTTTCAAAAATTAAGTCACCTATAACTAATGCTCAGTTACACTAGTGTAAGTGATTTAGCACAGTATATTTAATAGGTTGCAACAAAAATTAACAACAGCTCATAATTACAGATGCTAATTTGGATAAGCTCTTACTAATTAATAGAAGAATTTATCCTTGGTATTTATTTTAAACATGATCAAGCATTGCTTATTATTTTAATCACTACATGAACCAGTTACACATGGTACAAATGAACATCGAGCTACATAGAGTAACACAAGAGGCTCCCTGTGACGAGCTCTGCAAACAGTGGCGACTGCTGTGGCATCGTAACAGCTCTATTTTTCCCCCATTTACAAATCAGACGGAGGCCAAGGTGACGGTAATTGTAACGCGGAAAGAGACAAGTCTTGAGGGTTCACAAGGATCTTTTCAACACTGAAAGTTGCTTCGAAAAGACATGCCTGCCAAAATTAATTGAACCAACATGTAAAAGAGTGCAAATTGCATGATCTCCCCGAGCTCCATTCTTGTGTTTAATTTGAAACATTAGCAATTTCTCTTTCCCCTGAAGTGTTCACGGTCCCATAAATTAGTGGCAATATTGACACGTTGATGCCAAGTTAAATGTTGCCCGTGCATCATGGCCTCTACTTCTAATTGAGAATTAATCTCCTGCTTGCCCACACGAACGGCACACCTCTCTGCCAATGGCTGCAGCGGCCGTGACCACGGACAGTACAAAACACGCCTTGCTGGCCTACGTCATCACTCTGCAGCTATGCCACGTGGTCGGTGGTTCAGAAACAGCTTCAAGCCACCTTCAACCTCATTTTTGGCAGAAGAGTTGCCAGAAATCGTTAAGAAGGTCTGCAATCATGCACAGGTTTTTAATAAGCACTTCACAGTTAGCCAACGCGCCTGAGCACGGCCGCAAATGATGCTGGATTTTTACGTGTAACGCCGACTGTGTCTAGCTTTGTCAGAATTGACTTTATCGTACTTGACCAGTGTATCTTCTCCTTCTTCCGACATCCAATTCATTTTATAAAGGATTCTTCCTCACTGCTCACCACTTTAGCCAATGTGTTTTAGACGTAATGATGGGTTTATAACATCACCTATTAGAAAATGGTAGACAAGGTCCTATTTAAAACACGGTGACTTCTGGCTCTGATCACAATGGAACAGCCCAATTTCCCCCACATCCTCCTTCTACTATTAAGAATCTGTGGACACAACGCAGCAAACAATACAGGACTATGCTTCAAGGTGGGAAGACAAGGGGGGAAAAACGGGTAGGGACCTCAGGATAAGAGGAACAACATGGCCGTAAATCCCTCAGGTTTTCTTACCACCACCCGTGTATCCTCGACAGAGCATTCCAGAGCATCTATCCCGAAACTGCACAGGAAAGTGTCACAAAAAGTCCACTTCTCCTACATAAAGGACCAGGGAGAGAGCGGCAAACACAGACCACCTCTCTGGCAGTATCAGCCCAACTCCAGCCCAACACTACTGGAGAACCCTGCCCGCCCCCGCCCCACGGTCCTAGCCAAGCCCAGCGGGTGCCAATGACTCGCCGCCCCCTCCCACCCAGCAGAGTGACCTGCAGCAGGAACCTCTGACTCCCCTGCACAGGGCGACGACTGGGCCCCTCCCCCTGGCAAAAGCAGGCAGTGCCCCGTCTCCACAGAGGGCACGGCTGGCGCGCCGGACTGGGCACCTGCCTTCTACCCTCCGCTCGGGGGAGGGAGGCGAGACTCCCACTGAGCGCGAAGGGCGACTGTGGTGGCCCGGAGTCACGCTTGATTCCCATCCCCTGCTCAACATGGGGGGCGGCACCTGGACCCCTCTTCCAAAGTAGCTTTGTCAGCAACAGAATTCACCAAAATAAGACTACATCCTGGGGCATTAATAATAATTTAAAACTTCCATACATTTTAAAAATCTGAAATCATACAGAACGTATTTTCTGACCTCAATGGAGTCAAACTGAAAACCAGTAACAGAAATATAAGCCTAAAAGTCTTCAAATGCTTGGGAGGGAAATGATACACTTCTTATTAATCCCTGAGCCAACAAGAAATTCTCAAAGGAAATAAAAATACATAAACCCAAGTGAAAATATAACATGTTAAAATATGTGGGAGACAGCCAAAAGAGTGTGAAGAAATTTACAGCACTGAACTATACACTAAATTGAATTACACATGAAGTTACAGCACAGACGTAAACCCCATGCTTACATTAGAATAAAGGAAATATCTGAAACATTAATCTAAGTTCCAACCTCAAGAGTCAGGAAAATAGTGGGGCAAAATAAGCCCAACAAGCATAGAAAAGGAAATAAATATAAAGACAGAAACTGACAAAAATTTTAAAATAGGAAAACCAAAGAAATATTCAAGAGAACAAATATTTTGTTCCTCAAAAACATCAATAAGATGGAAAAACCTCCAGCAAGACCAACAAATATAAGAAGAGAAAAGGCAGGTTACTAACATCAGGAACAAAATGGGATATTATTTTAGATCCTGTGACCAATAAAATGATAATAAAGATAATATGAATATTATAGTCACAAAATCAACAACATAGAGGAAATAAACCAATTCCCTGGAAACCATAAACCACCTAAAGTCAACCCCCCCCAAAAAATAGATAATCTGAATCTTCTTATATTAATTAAAGAAATCAAATTTAATTTATCATCTCCAAAAATGAGATCTCCAGGGACAGGAAGCTTCACTGGAAACCTAGAGAATTCTACCAAACATTTAAAATGAATTAACATCAATGTTTCGTAATCTATTCAAGAAAACAGAATAGGAGGGAACCCGCTCCAACTCATTTTATGAGGATAGCATTAAACTAATACCAAAAGACAGTACTAGAAAGAATAATTACAGATCAATATATCACATGAAGATTAGATGTAAAAATTCTCAGAGAATATTAGCAAAGCATATTGAGCAATATATAAAAGGAATTATCCCTAATGGCCAAGAGGGACTTATTGCAGGTATGTAAGGTTGGTCCAATATTTGAAAAATCAGTTAAATCAAGCACATTAACAGGCTAAAGAAAATGTATATATTTGTGTCAACTGATGCAGAAAAGACCTTTAACAAAACCAAACGCTCATCATAATAAAAAAAAACTCTCAGTAAATTATTAATAGAGGGCAATTTCTTCAACTTTAGAAAGTGCACTTACATTATAAAAAATATCTACAGCTGGCATAGTATTTAATGGTGGGACCTAAAGGTTTCCCCTTAGATCGGAAATGCTACAAAGATGTTTGGTCTTAGGACTCTCATTCAAACACAGTACAGGGCATTCCTGCTACTACAATAAGGAAAAGAGACACACAGAGATTGGGAAGAAATTCAACAGAAAATCCCAACAATTGACAAAAGAACTTCCAAAACTAATAAGTTAGTTTAGCAAGGAATCAAAATTATAGGATCTACCCCAAAATATAATATTTCTATATACTAACAACAAACATTTGGAAATCAAAATTTAAAACACAAGACCAATTTCAATCACTCCAAAGAAAATGAAGCACTTAGTAAACTTAGCAGAACATGTACAGGATCTAAATGGTGAAAATGACAAAATGCCAATAAAAGAAATCAAAAGAGCCCTAAGTAAATGGACATATTTTCCATGTTCCTATATTGGAAGACTCAACAGAGTCTTGTCAGTCGATGCTGACAGATTTCATGGGTTTCTTATCACAACTCCGAGGAGATATTCTGTAGATACAGGCAAACACTAAACATGCAGCATCATATGAACCAACCATTGCATTCCTGGGCACTTATCCCAGAGGGTAAAAACTTAGGTTAACAAAACCTGCCTACAAATGTTTATATTAGCTTTATTTGTATCCCTCAAAAACTGGAAATGACCCAGATGTCCCTCAAAGGGCGAACTTTTAAATGGGTGCTGGTACATCTATCTGTACCAGGGACTACCACTCAGCGATAAAAAAAAAAAAGAAAGAAAAGAAAAGAAAAAGAAATAACTACTGATAGACCCAGCAATTTAGAAGAATCTCCATGAAAGCATATTGAGTGGGAGGGAGGGGTAAACCAACCTCAAAGTTTTTTACCTATCGTGTGATTCCATGTATAGAGCATTTTGAAAAGACAGAATTTTAGGAACCAAGAGCAGATGAATGATTGCCAGAAGTCAGAGGCTCGGGGCTGCTGTGGAGAGAGGAACCGGTGGGCGTGGGCGCAACAGGGCAACAGCGGCACCTTGCGCACTGGGACCGCTCCGCAGCTGCGCCCTGATGGACGCACAAAGCTGCACATGATGGACGCACAAAGCTGCACATGATGGACAATGTCAATACACGGCTGTGGTCCTGCCAGGGTTTCTCAAGATGTTACAAACGGGTAAGAGATCCAAGGGATGTCTCAGTATTATGTCTCACGAGGGTCTCTGAATCTAAATTTATCTAAAATATGTTTAATTAAAAATAAAGCACAAGCACTGTCCCTACTGGACCAACCCAGTAATACTCCCAGTTTTAAAGTTTCTGGGGTCTGGCTTCCCCCTAGTATTTGTAAGGGCCTCTTCCCACACTTCGAGGCGCTCTACCTGGGGTTTGCAGGTATTTGGGGGGATACATTATAATGTGCGCCATTCGCCCCAGAATGCATTTCCTCAGAATTTACCTAGTTTGCTGCTCCCTCCTTTGTTTTTTTTTGTTTGTTTGTTTGTTTTTGTTTTTTTTTTTCGTTTTACGTACCTTATGTTCAACCGAAACATCAAACCCAACTCCTTTCTCTAAATGGCCTAAAGTGCTCACACACTCGAAATGGCTACATGTAACAGACCTGGGCCAACCAGTTAGAATAACATAAGGGATTTGCATCCCAGAAAACACACACCTTAATATTACGTACTACACACTCAGAATTTAAACTTTTTGGTGAATTCTGCCACTGTGGCACGGGTTGCATCTCTTCCTCAGGACTGTGGACTCTGCCTGCTCCCCCTAAATTCAAATGCCTCTGTGTCCCTGTCCCCCCTTCCTTTCTCTCCTCCCAAGATTGGCTGGGTACAAACAGAAGGCTTTGCAAAACAATGTGTAACACGTATAGTTAAAAGTAACGACAGTTATAAGAGAAACGACAGGGCCTGGGATTTTCAGGAAGTGGAGGTGAGGGTGACGCCCTGACGGGAATCCAGGGCACAGCGCTTACAGGCAGCTGCGCGGACGTCCTATGTTCCCTCAATCAATAGAGACGTGGGGACACCTTTATAAAGTGTGCACGTGGGCATACACTCCAGAGATTAACTGAGAGACTCGGTTTATCTATTTGAACAAATGTTGGCTAAATTGCATTTTTTTCCTCCAGAACTATCAATAATTTTCCTTTTTCAGATTGAATACATAAATCAAAAGAACATATTTCATGAACACTATGATTATGAACCTCCTATTCTTCACCTATCGATTTCTAAAACTTTATTTACCCAAGTATTTTTTTCCTTCACTGTATCGCTTTAGAACTGCTCTTTTTTATGTTATTGTAGCTAGAATCATCTGTGGCTCTAGAATTTTGGGGTATCGAGGAGCCCTCAAAAATAGCATAGAAAATGCAAACAACCTCATTGCTAAGCCTTTTCTTGCTCCCACAGTTGCAGGATTTCATTAACTTCTAATTACAGTAATTGTTTTACTATAATGGCAGCATAATTACTATAGGGTTACTATACTAATGATTCTTGGTGCTCTTTTTCCTATGAAATGTGTGGATCTGCTTACGGGATAACTGTATTTTCATGGGAAACTCTGAGGTTTTACTTTTAAATAATATGCAATTGAGCATAATATACTTCTAAGCTATTGTTTCTACCAATCCATAAGAAACTTCTCAAGCAAAATCTCTTCCATATTCCAAACCATTTTTAAAAAGGAAACCAAGAGAGATCTCTTTAATAACTATAGCATGTGCTGATTCAATATAAAAACTAAGCTTAAAAAAAATCTGCTAATACTGTCACTGTTCCCTGCTTGATAATAAAAAGACTGAATTGATTTTTTCCAGTTTTAGGACCAAAAAAAGGCAACATAACGAATTTCAGCTTGATATAATTTGAAATAGCCAATATATTAAACCCGAAAGTGAAATTTAAATTGGCAATTGTGTCAGATTCAAGTCCCTGAATGAATATTAATTTAAAACTAATCATATTCCAACAGGTTAAAGCTTCAAAATGCTAGTTCTTGAATAAAAGCTTTTAGATCCATTACTATGACACTGGACTTTTTTGTGTAGGAAATCAGGTTTCCAATGTTCAGCATGCCTGGCTCTTCCCGGCACCTACTTTTTGCCCAAGGATTTTAATTATTTAAGTATCTTTTTTTCCAAATTCTGATTTTACTAAAGAAGCCTGATATTGAGTGAACTGTCTGAGGTAAGGTAAAAGGTCACATCTGTCCATTAATTTTATGTCACCATGTCCTGTAAGTTAAATTCTGGTGTCTGAGCCAACTTCTTGAGCAAAGACATATGTTTTGTTCTTTACACACATACACGGCATATAAATTAATTGATTTGTAGCCGTATTGGAGGATAAGTAAAAACATGCATATACATTAATTACAGACTCGCAAATCAAAATTTGACTACATAAGACTATCAATTATGTACTCTATCCTACACCTAGCAATAATGAAAGTCCCTAATCCCAAAATCAAACAGAATTTGGACATGCTACATAATAATGCAACAGTAAGTGACATTTTATATGAAAATATATCCTTTGCCCACTTGCAAGCTGCTTTTGCCCACAAAATCTGCCCCCAAAACATCTGTCAACCCCAGACAGCATGAGCAAGCAGAGAAAAGACAAGTCTGGTGTCAGCCCGGGAGCTCACTCTGTCCCTTGCGACCCAGACGACCTTGCACGACAGCGTTCCACACTGTGATGAACTGTGCCTCACTTCACAGTCCACTCGCTCTGTTACACAGAATTCCAGGAGGCCTCTCTGTGTTCGTCCAGGCCAATCCTCTTACGACGTAAGCACAGAAACTGAGTCAAGTGCAGCTGTTAAGACTACCCAGCATCCGAACCCAAATCAGATTCCCCTATTCGGAATCTCTTGCCCTTCCCTCTACTTTTTATAAAAGCTTGTCAGGAATGAGCACATTCCCTGTTAAACCTCTATCAAATGATTGCTATAAATTTCATAATATCTTACAAGTATTCAGACAGGTGTCCACTAAAGGAACCCTATGCCAATCTCCAATTTAGAGAAAATAATCACTCTCCCATTTTTATTTGAATGAAGCCAGATTTTCATAATGCTGGGTGCCCCTGAATCTATCAATAAATGCCAGATGAATAAATGACTCCTCTGCATGGTTTTTCTAATGTTTCTGATTGTTTAGTTCTGTAGTTTTAACATGAAATATAGAATACAGGGTAGGGGAGGGGGACCTAGGGGAAATTAATAAATAAAAGAAGTGTACAAATTGGAAAGGACAAGTTTTCTCTTGATAGTCAAACAGTTACGAAATAAAGCAGTCTCATCAAATCATAGGGACTTTAACCTTTTCTCGAAAGAAGGGTAAGATTTAAAGATTCATAAAGAAATTTTGCCTCAATGAGGAAAGGACTCAGAAGTGACAGGTATTGAAAAGATAGCGCTGATTCCAACAGGCACTCTAAGAGCGTTTCCCTCCCAGGAGGGTGATCCAGTTGCGGGCACCTCTTCACACTGGGTTCTCAGTGTTCTCCCCGAAGCGCTTGATGCACCGCCGCCAACACAAGACGCAGGTTCCCAGGGAAGGCCACGCAGGGGCAACTCGAAGGAGCTGCTCTTACCGTGGCTGCTCCCAAAACAGGAAATCATGGTGATCTGACATCTTCTGCAGATGCCCTTTCTTTGGCAGTTTCTATTTGCACATTTTTAACGTTATAACCCAATCCCGTTGCACTAGTCTACGGCTAGAACGGACAATTTTGAGAGAGGACAAATTAGGCCCCTATCTGCTAACTATGGCACAAACGAGACGTGAGCTCTGACCAACCGAACCCGTCTCTTCTATCGTCACGGCCTGGTATCAGACATGACCAGCCCTTTTATAGGTTCTTTCAATGTTGGTGGCATAGAAATATTGCTCCCTGCCAGGTGCATTTGCTAAACTCATATCCTAACGAAAAGCTGAGTGGATAAGGCATAAAATGCTGATTGCATATCACTTTGCCAATGCCGTCCCACAGAAATCGATCACGGTTACCTCTCTGCATTTCTATTTTACATGTTCTTCCCAAGGCTTTTCATGCACTGCTATGCAAATATATAGCACAATTTCAGTTACAATCAGGCACAACAAAGATACGTACAAAGTGTATTTAAATCATCAAGAACAATTTCCATGCTGAAATAGGCTCTAAAACCCAAGCCACAATCCTCGAGAGCCTCCAAGGAAGTCCACTTCCTTGGTGAGAAAGCAAAGGTTATTTTCCTAACATGAATGTGGATACAAATGTCGCCTGGTGCAAATGGGGTTCACAAGGGTGGCTGTCTGGATGTCTCCATGAGATCACAGACTGAGAACTGCAGGCAGTACCTCTGGTAGGAAAGGCAAGGGTGAGTCTGGCTGCACTGGGCCATTTCAGTGCCCTAAAGACACAAAAGGATAAACCGTGCCTATTCCCGGGAACCGTAAAATAACAGACATCTCAGTTATCTCCGCCTTCAGCAGCTCCTAAGGTTCATGCAAACCGTGGGTGACAACCGAAGCAATAATATAACACCTCTTGAGTGTCTGAGGTGTAAAGTTCATTAGTTCTAAGGTCGGCACTTTAATGCAACAGCCAAACTGCATGCACATCATCACATGCTACCTGCCAAAGGCGGCTGTAAAAACCAGGCAGGGCTTTCACATGGCCGTGACTAGTGACGTTACTTCTGGACACCAGGACAGCCCTCACGCATTTCTGAACAAAACAAAACATACCAACCAAATGCCACAAACATTTCAAGCGGATATTATTACCCCAGGTCGCACTGTCCTGAGCTTTGGTGGGATTTTTCACAGCAGTTTTGAGGGGGACAGTGCTGGTATATCATGAGGTGTATCATTAGGTCTTTTAAATCTTGATTTTTGAGGTGCGTCACTTACACATGCTTAAAATCTAAAAGACCCCGCTTCAGATCTTGTGGGAAAATGCCATTTAAAGATAAGAAAGGAAGACAGATTCTTATGTTTAACCAAATGTTAAATATTTTTTATTTTACTCACCTGCACACTAAGATGAATCCATTTCTTCACAAGAATTCTCCCCAGTGTCATTACTTTTATTGGAGGCTGCAAACCATGGACTGTGCGATAATAAAACATGGTCTCTTCCTCTGATACTGTGAGTTTGAACACAATCTGCCCATCCACCGTCTTTTCTATAATGCACCTTAGGAAGCAAGCAGAAAAGACAAAAAAGGTCAGCATCGAACCCAAAGATACGCTAAGACATCTTCCACTTGCGGAGGTGTAACTGATCCCAAACTCCGCTCCAAAAGCTGCACCATGCACAAATACGCGAATATCGCCGTGATCAGAGCAAGCTTTATTCCAATTAAAAAGCCCTTTTGATTTCAATAGAAAACAGAATTCTTATTTATAACATATTCCTCAGAACCTCAACACCCTTTATTAGACATTCATGGTGCAAACTAAAGTGGTTGAATCATCCTGCAAAACTAACATTTAGCTGATTGGCTCATCAGTTCCTCTGCTATTTCCTTTATAGGAAGTGGCACAATATATATCCTGGGTATTGAATTACCAGCGCAAATCTTACATTTTTTTTTTTCACATAAAGAGAATTTAGTGCCCAGAGAGGGCTCGGAATTGCTCTGTTTAATTCCCACAGTGAATGGAGAACACTATAGTCTTTACCTCCTTGCCCATCCCTGACCGGAAGCCAAGGCTGGGGTCTGCAAGGTGACTGGCTGCTGACCCTGACCGCACAGGCCAGCAGAGGCACTGTGACGACGTTAATGATCTTGGATGAATGATGCAAGGCCAGTTATCAAATTATCTTTTAAAATCACTTCTATCCTAATCACAGTGATATTCTTTTCCCACCCCTTTAAATAGGCTTGTGACATTTTTATTTTTTTATCATCTTAGTTTAAGTTCAATATAAATTTTATGTTAATTATATCATTGTATATTTCTAACCATTCTGTGTCCACTGAGCAGAAACAGATGTGAACTTAAGCCCCGTTCCCCTCAATCACATTTCAACCTAGCGACTCAACGTTTTAACAGAAGACAGATATGAATGCTTGCTAGTAGCCTTCTAAGTGGGTTACTTGCAACGAGCTGCTGTTTAAAGAGAAATATCACTGACAGTAGCCATTAACATCCCGTCAAATGACTAGCTCTTAAAGGTGGCCTTCAGCCTGTGTCTCACAGACAAGAACTCACGACGGCGGCACCTCCCAGGAAGGAGACCCCGTCAGGTACTGAAAGAGTCTGGGTCCCCTCCTCCTTGCAGCTGCCTCCTGCTCCGCCCAGAAGTCTCCATGAGCATTCCGGACCCCGGGGCTCTCCATGCTCAAGACTTCTGATGGGGTCTTCCTTTGCGCTTCCTTAACACGCTGTGCTCTCTTGCTAATAACACCAACCTACCTGTCTTCCCATGAGATCAGGAGTTTTCTGAGAATAGAAGTATAACCGGGTGTGCAGCAGACCCTTGAAAAGTGAGTGACCAAATGGAGTAGGAAGCATTGAAGAGGCAAATGTAAGATTGGGCTGAGCAAGAATGATTGCTAAAGATGTTTTAAAACTTTTCCTAAATAGAATGTTTTTCACAAAGTATTCCTTTTATTACATGTATCCTTTCCCAGAGTTTAGAGATAAGAGTAAGTTTGGAGAACACTTAATAGTCACTACTTTACTGCCACTATTTTATTAGATTTTGTACCTATATTTGGTGATAAAGATGAGAGTAAGTATATATTTTGAGCAAATAGGTTTAGTTGACATACAGTTTTTATATAAAGTAGAAATAAAGCTTTAGAGAAACTCTACTATGATTTTTTTTTAACCCTTCAATAGGTGATTATCTTGAAGTCACTGGACTGAAAAGAGTTTCTATTCCCTGACTCCAGGTCTTAAAACAATCTAAGAAAAAAATGTGCCTCTAGTTGTTTTTCTTGAGTTTCAATTTACAATACAAGTTAGCATTTGACCATTACTCAAGAATGTATTTACCAAAGGCAGGCTTACTTCCCCAAGCTTAGTGAAAATGCATTTCTTAATATGTTATTGATTATCTTCTTTGCTATTTTGTTTGCTTGTAAACATCCTAGCTTTGGTAGATAATGAATGTGAGAGGAAGGCAGGTAGCAAAATATTTAGGAACTGGATTTATTCTGTTCCTGGATAAACAATAATTGGATAATCTGTGTTTTGTTTGTTTTACTTATCTAGTGCAAACACCCCGAAATTCCCCCAATTCCCGTAGGTATTTTAGTTTTGAGAATGGAAATGACCTTGAAGCAGAGAACTCTCAAAACTGTAAACTATGTGCTATGGCCTCTATAAATACTCCTCTGTCTTACTTACACAAAACGATAGCAAGGGAAGAAGAATTTGGTGGAGGCATAGTGTTTGGAAAAAAAAATATTTTGTCCTAGCCACATTTGTCAAGAGACACTTTTTTAAGACTGTACACTAGTTACATAAACTGAGTAGGCTGGATTTACTGACATTTCAAACAGTAAGGAAACAGGATATTCTTTTAGGAGTGACAGAGAAATTGAGATGGTGGTTTGAGATGATTTGCACTCCATGTTTTTTAAAAAATGAAAATATGCCAACTCTCACTTCGCACATTAAATCTGAACACCCAAGACATTTAAATCCTATTTGCTCATGAGATTATAAGACCTTCCTGGTTGGTTTCACAAGTTTTTTAGGTATTAGGCCAACACTCTCACACAATGGAAACGTCACCCCCGGAAGAGCCGACCGCCCTGCAGGAAGGCACAGGATGAGAGAACGTGCCTCCGAACCGTCCTACTTACTGTCAGTTCCAGACTGGCTCTAGACACTCAGGGAAAACGCAATATATATTAGTTGAAGAGACTACTACAGAATAATACACATGTGATTACATAAACTGATAAAAAAAAAAATACTAAGGAAGCCACACTCCAAAGTCACTTGAGGGCGTTTCTACTAACATCAGTAACATAAAGGCTTCTGAGACTCTTTCATGCTTCCCTACACTTTTCCTAAGAGATGACAGCTCCACAGGGTCAAGGGCCACAAGCGTGACCTGTTTCAGGGATGGAGCATTATTCATTACTGGGCACTTTCCATGACTCCAGCCAACATCTCTTCTTGGGAAAACACGGATGTCGGAAAGGACGTCCTAAGCCCTCAGAGAGTTACCTGCCTGATGAAACGTTTATCCGCTCCCAGGGGCAGGTTCTTTATATAAACTCCGACCAAAATTCTGGAAATGTCAATGACTCGTATTCCTACCCTCCACGTCCTGAGACTCACTGAGCCTGACGCAGCCTCCGAGGCCTAAGATCAGGACTGAGCTCAACAAACTCCTAGGAAGCATACGAGACAGGTACGGCCTGCGATGAAACCCGCTTCATGCAGTCTTTTTTGAGGATTCCCTTCATGATGGAAAAGAGAAAAAACAATCACATTTTGGGGGGAAATGTCTGGCATGTAAACTTGAGGAGGAAAGACGACCACCACGGGAGTCGGTCGCCCGCAGCGTGGATTCACAGGGCTGGCCTTCGTTTCCAGCCCGGAGTCCAGGCTGCACTCGTCTCCGCTACAAGTGATTTTTCAGGCCCCCGGGAAAGCTCCCCCTCGCCCTGCTACTTACATTACACCTTCCCGCTCGGGTTTCAACCACACGGCCAAAGTAAACGAAGCCGCCAGCCTTGCAGCAGGAGGAGAGGAAGAGCAGTTCGCGGGACTCCCGAAAACAAAGCTTGCGGAGTGCGCAGGCGCGCCGGGCCGCAGGTCGCGCGTGTCCGGGGCGACGCAGCCCGGCCGGCCCGCCGGGAGCAGCGCGGCGTAGGCGGGGGGCGGCCGACCCGTGCGGGCAGTGCTGGGCGCAGCGGCGCCGGGCGCAGACCTCCAGGCCGCCGGCGGCCGCGCCGCTGCGGCAGAAGGCGCTTCTGCCCGGGAGCCCGCACGTTGCGTCGGCGGGCACGACCGACACGGCCTTGAAAGCGGCCACGTTCTCCAGCCTCGGGAAAAGGCCCTGGGCGTCGGCCCACGGGATGGAGGCGAAATGGGGGAAGAGCAACGGTTCAAGGGTGTGAAGCAAGAAACCAAAGCTCAGGGAGAGGGCCAGGCGATGCATGTTTACAGAAAAGCATCCTCCTCCTGGCAAAGCGTTCCTAGGGGAGCGATCGGGCCCACGCGCCGGCCAGCCACACGCGGACGCCGGGCGCTCTCAGCGGCGCGCAGGTCTTCCGGGGTCGGGAAACCGCAGCCAGGTCTTCACACCGAGGTAGCACCGAGGGCGTCCCGGGCAACGGCGGCGACATGAGTGGCAGCTGGGGTCTGGGAATCAAAAGCAGGGTGTCAACTGAAAGCTGCTACATCATTAAAACTCAAGTTCTTCCTGAGAATGAGGACTTAGAGCCCTGGGCCAGAACCATTACCACTTCTTAAAAAAATAAAACACTGGGCAGGACGCTGTCTAGAGTAAAATGCTCATTCTTTTGGCAAATAACTTCACTTTGTTGAGCATATCAAGCACTTTAAAGTTCACAGGACAACCAGATCTATATGTACGCACACAGGAGTCTATTTTTATTAATGCATCTCACCACAGTAAATTCACAGGGTCGCTCTGCCCCAGAGAATTAGCACTATCTGCTCACGAGGTACAGAACATACTGCACAGGTTTTCTTTGCGCAGGCACCGTATGTTACAACGCCGAGCTAACTTGCCGATGCCCGAAATCGAGCCAGCAAAAGCACTGTGGGCCTTGCCCCCTTTTCCCAGCAGGCGCAGCAACTTTAAGCTCCCAGTAAAGCTGCTTAGGAACCCAACACCATCTGTCTGTCCTATGCCTTAGTATTTAGCAGACGTTTATGTTCGTGCTTCCTCGTATGGCTACGTATTTGTAGGTTAAATATGGACCCCTAATACAGTGTAAGTAATTGTACTGATAAATAAGCTGAGTTACCATTTCTTTATTGCATTTCAACCAGTTCCCTCAGTGTGACAAATGGCTCTTCACAGGGCCGCGGTCCCTCGTTGCCTGGCAACACTGCGGTGACCCCCGGTTACTTTTAGCAGATAGACTGCAACAGCATTAAGGCTGCAAGGAAGACTTGGCTGCCACAGTACGGGATTCTGCACGGCACACACTCCGTTACCTGAAACTCGGCGCAGTCCGCTTGGTGCCCCGCCTGGAACTGAGCTCCCTGAGCTTTCCGCAGGTGCCTCCAGCAGGGGGAGGGGCCTGAAGGGGCCAGGCGTGCATACTTTTAAAGTAGCAGTGCACCTCATCCTACAATCCCCTGGGCCCCTCCTCTCGCTGCTTTCGTGCACTTCAACCCATTGAATCTTGTCATCAAAACGATCCGCCACTATTAGTAACACCACCCATAATTCCTAGGGTCCTCTGTTCTGGGGTACAAACACATCAATCACCTGGAGGTTTGGTCCGTGAATGAAAGTTTCTTCTGACTATTTAGTTTCTGCATTCTTTAGTCCAGATACCCCTCTCCTAAATACACATGCTTCTCTAGATTAGGAGGAGCATCTGATAGCATCCTAACAGGTTCCACTTGGATGATCAGGGATTTTAATGATGCCACAGAAGCAACAGGACTGCCTTTTAGCTACCTGATTGGATAGAAACGTGTATTTACGAACACATGTTTGAGGTCAAGTCTATGTAGTTACTATTACATCCAAATTTTCCTATCATCTTGATCTCTCATATTAGATAGGAAATATTCTAAAGCAACTAATACTTCTCTCCATTTTTATCTTAAAAATAGAAAACTTGTTTGAGAAAAAAAATTAACCAACTGTGGTTTTGTTTTCTGCAAATTACATCCAGGGAGATGTTTGGAAATGACAGAGATGCCTGTATGGTGTTTCTTGTTAGAAGAGCAGCCAGAGGCAAACCCACAGTGACGGCTCCCAAGTCCTGTTTAAGTTCCTCTTCTGTGCGAGATCTGAAAACCACAACCCTTTTATTTACCAACTTAATCAATTAGAACAAGGTATTTCTAGAGGAAACCTTCATTTGCCAAAATATCCTGTTCTCTACTTGTCGATTATTACAATCTTGCAAGGGCAACTTTTAAATTAAAAATAAACTTTAATATAAAACCAGTTAACCTGTAATTAGAGACGACATGTGCAAATTCTGAGAATGTGGAAAAAAGTTTTGAAATAGGTATCTAGGACAGGAAGACTTAGATAAATGGATAATGCAAACCTGCTGTAAAACTTGCAACCAATGTTTGTCTTCAAACGAGTTATTCAATGGCAGGCGTCTCTTAAATCCAAGGGCTAACATTAATTTGTAATCGTGGTGTGTTAGTGTATCTTTGGGGTCTCCATTCGGGAGATAAGAACCCTCCCACCACATAACGGTCCCTGCCTCGTCACAGAAAGCCACGACTCAAAATAGACAAGCTAAGATTAGCGACTCCGCTCCACATTCAGACACCGCGCCTGTAACTGGCAGAGGCAGACGACGGACTGGCAGATCCCTCAGCATTCTCCGCTTGCTGCGGTCCCACCCGGGGACGCTTCTGGTACCTGGACTGGGCACCAACACTCCCACCACCCCCTCTTGGTGCCTGCAAAATAAGTACAGGGGACAAAAGTAAAAGTGTACAGGAGGGAATTCTAGGTAAGCCTGTGAGTGGCCTCGTGCTAGTATTTGTTTATCTTTCTGTATCTCGAGGATTAACTGGATAGCTCTTCAGGTCTAGGGCAGCTTGGCTTGGCTGGGGCTGGACACTCTGATGTGGCCTCATTCTCTCGTCTTACAGTCGGCTTGATGGTCATGGGGATCCAGTTTGGGAGCAGAAAAACACCCAGTGACATACGATGGGAGGCCCTGAGGTGCAAATACTTTCCAGGCCTCTCACTGCATCGCATTTGCAAATGTCCTATTGGCCCCAGAAAGTCACATGGCCAAGCCCAGACTCAAGGGCTGTGAAATAAATTCCGATCTTCAGAGAAGGAAAGAAAAAGCCACATGGCAAAGGGCACACCTGCAGAATGAAAAGAATCGGCAGCCATTTTGCATTCTACCACAGAGAGAGTTGCTGGCAATTTATATTTCTAGTTGTAAAGCCATCATGCCACATTAAATCAGAATATCCCTGTTTTGCAAGTGTCAAGAAAACGATGTTTTCTTTAGACACCTATGAGCAAATTTATACTGTTTATCCTGGAAAAGCTGGGTACAATAAGCTTCGTTTATCAAGCACTTGATGCCTAGCTCTTTTTAACGGACAAAAATCGAGAGGTTTCCCCTATTCTTGAGTTTTCAGTATTCAATGACTTACTATTAAAATTGACTAACCTCTGGTCTAACTGATGAAGAAAAAAAAAAAACAGTGGACATATAATTAGTATCAGATATAAAAATAGAGGCATAAACCACAGGTATAATGTGATTACAAATGTAAGAAAGTATTACAGACAATTTTATGAGGAGTAAACTTGTGTTCTGAGGCAAACTGGACAAATTCCTAAAAATATTTCAAACCTAAGCTGACTCAAGAAGAAAGAGAGCTAGAAACAACCCAAATGTCCAACAACTGTAGAATACAAAATAAAGGCTGCAGTATGTTTGTACAATGAAATGAAATAACACAATACGAAAAATGAACTAATGCTAAAAGCAACAACATAGATAAATCTCCCAGACACGGTAGGGAGCAAAAAAGAGCTAGACACACCAAGACTATACTGTATGGTTCTATTTATACAAAATGCGAACAGTCAAAGCTAAGCTATAGAGATGCCAATCCAAGAGTGTTTTTTTCTTTAAAAAAGAGAATCAATGGGTATGGGCTCTGGGAAGTCTGAGAGAGTGCTAGAATTTCTGTATCTTGTTACGCATGGTACTTACACACGTGGATACATTTGGAAAAAATTCATCAAGCTGTATGCTTAAGATGTGTGCACTCTGTGCGAATTACACCTCAATAAAAATAGTTAATATCTGTAAAAAAAAAAGTATCTAAAAATGTAAATTAGTCTATTTACTAAATAATCTGCAATTACATTTCTGCTCACAAAGAAAACGGCCCAGAGAGCGCTGCAGGTCAGTTACACCCGACACCTGGAGAACTGTAATTCCAGTTTTTACAAACACTCTTGCAGATGGTGTGAGAGAATACTTACCTGCTTATTTTATGAGGCTAGTATTACAGAAGAAAATGTGCAAAACTTGATGGGTAATTTACAAAAGCAACCAACATGATAAATAATAATGATAATTAACCCTTTTCCTAATATAGACACCTATTATCACTGCTTCTATTCAACAATTTACAAGCTAGTGAATTAAAATAAGGAACACTACTGTTAGAATTTAACCTTTCTCTACAAACATGTATGTATATCCTACATGAAACAGATTCATCATTCTATAAACAGGATAGCAGAATGCTTCCTATTTTCAAAAAATTCTTCCATATCCTTTTGCAATTTTCTAAACCAATGCAATCTCTTGTGATGCTTACAATTCACAGAGTAAATTGAATCTTTTTTTTGTGTGTGTGTGTGAACAAACAGCAATAATTCTCAATCTGGTTTCTGCCTTAGGAAGGCTGCTAATACAACAAGGTACCTAAGAATAGATCTAAGTAGTGTGCGAGTAAAGGTGACGCGTGTCACTTGCGGGGGAAGGAGACAGTGCTGGCATGTTCGTCCCCACGCACACTGAGATGGACCGCCCACCACCCACATTCCCCCATGACCACAACACCTAGACCACCCAGGGTACCTGCCATGAACAGACAACACACGGGACACACAGCAAGGGCAAGACACAAAGCCATGGGGTCTGCAGCCAGGGAGGGTTCAGGGTCGCCTGCAAAGGCAGGCGGGTGGCCCTATGTGATGGTGCACAGCCCCACCTGCACTGGGGCGGCTGCTGGTCACCCTCTCAAAGGCACCTGGGAGCGCGACTGGAGCCCTGAGTGGACAACGAAGGGCCTCCTCCGCAGCCCAGCAGCGTGCCGCCTCGGTCGGCTCAGTCAGCAGCTAGAATTCCTTCAGCAAGGTCGGACGGCTGGCTGACAAAACGGATTATGAAAACATCAAGAACAACAAAAGTAGCCATCATCTTGTCAGATGGGGGTTGGGAAAGAAGATTCATTCATTCTAGGAAGTAAAACTCCGGAGAAGGGAAACTCTAAAAGAGGGCCCATGGGAACAAAAGGACAGGTGAGGGCGTGGCTGGAACAAAGGACTAAGGACGTAGTGGGCGGGGTTGGCAAGGCGACAGTCTCACCGCCAGCTGCCCATCCCATCTAGGGGGTGATAGAGAGTCCCCATCGTAGCACTCACACTAGTTCATGAAGATGCGGACGAAAGCTAGGCCTTCATCCTAGGAAAACTCCAACATGGCCCCCGAGGAAAGCCCTTCATCCTTGGAGTGGGCTATGGACTCACCCAGGCACTCGCTGGGAGCTGACTTCTCAGCACTGCTTGATCCTCAAGACCAGGCCTGCAGCCCTGGTAATGGAGCACCCACCTTCCGGAGAGGACCACAAACCTCAGATGCCCTCACGGCTGAGCAGAAACGAGCCGCAAAGAGACAAGTCACACTGCAGCCCTACCGGTGGGGAGCCAGAGACCTACCCTCAGGACATGGCCTTGAGGACTTCGTGGGCCAGGGCGACGGAATGTCCCATGATCCGAAGAGACAGCCGCTGCAAAGACTAGCACAGCACCAGGCTTACCAAGACACAGAGACACTGGTGAAGGACAGAGCATGCTTTAGGGACACATTAAAACATACACACACGCACAGACAAGATTAAAGGAATGAACCACATACCCTCCACTACTCAGAGCGTCATGAGAGGTAGGACCATTTCATGGCTGAGAAGCTGCAGAGAAAGCCTGGGATGAACCCTGGCTTCACTACCTACGAGCTGTGTGTTCTTAAACAGGGGACTCAACCCCCTTTTATCCAGTTTCCTCACCTATGAAATGGAACTGTTTTATAGGCTTGTTGGGGGATTAACTGTAGAGAAGACAAAGCGATGACTGGGTTTGCACTGGTAGCTCTCATATATTTTCCAATTTGTACATAGTGAGTTTTTCTGTAATTCTATATCCAAAGGCCAAAGAGAGGAAATACCACCATGCATTTCTCTACCATTAGAGCTTACCAACACTTTTACCAATTATCTCATTTGATCTTCAGAACCACCCCACAAATTAGAGAAAATTTCACTCCGAATATACACATGAGGAAAGTGAGTATTAGGGTGTCAGTGGCTTTCCAAAGTCACTTAATTGGTAAATGGCAAAGCCCAGATTATCTCGATGGAGCCCCAAACTCCTCATCCTACACGAAACCTGAGCCACTGGGAGGTTTCACGGAGGGGCCGGGGTGTTGCATTGTGCCTGAGAGTTGACAGCTTTCATGGACAGAAAAAATAAGCATTTCAAGTGACAAGAACAGCAGAGTGAAGACAGTAAGTTTGGAAGAAGATTGTCCTACATATATGGGACATGTTATTTCCTGCAGAAATATGTAGATAGATACCATTCAGCCCTCTAAAAGAAGACTTTTCAGATTCGCAATTTTTTTTTCTGGAAAAGTCCAAAGCTTTAACAAGGGCATTATTATAGCAGCTTTCAGGAGCCTCCACTTCTTTATTCAATATCTAAGTCCTCACCATTATCATTCTATTGCCTTGATCCACATTCTTGAACGTGTGTTCTTATACTTCTTAAATTATGCAAACTCTCGGATGATGGAAGCATCATACTTGTTTGAGGCACAAAAGCTTCGCACTGGTATTTCAGGTGACACTGGGACACCAGGAGAACGTGACACCAGAGAGAGCATGTGGCAGGCCACCGAATTCCCGTCCCTTCTCTCTCCTGAGCCCAGGCTCAGCCTGGCAGGCGAACTCAAGAGCCGCTTCCCGCACCCAAGCCTGGCGGCAAGGTAACAGCTGGGAAGCGGCACGGGACCCGGCGCAGCAGGCTCAGCGGAGGCTGGCGAGCGGGACGCACCAGCGGGTGGGTCTGAAAGTGAAAATATCCACGGGCGCTGAAGGACAGCAGGCAGGCAGGGTGCAGGCCTCGGCTCGAGCCAAGAGGCGCTCGGCGACCCTGGAAGGTCACGTTTCTCCAAAGAGCCGCGCCCCGTGGATTGACGCGGGCCCTTTCCCAAGGCGGGTCAGCCCCGGGTGCCCTGAAACCCAAGGGTGTGGGGTTTCAGACGCTTCTGAGACAAAGCGCCATTGTTCTGAGGGAGGAGACGTGAAGAGGGAGGGTTAGGGGGTGGACAGCGAGCTAAGCAGGGACCATGTGGTCTTAGAAACTCAATCCAGTTAAGTAACATCTAAACCAGTCCCATAGAGTGAGAAAAAAAAAAAGTGTGCTCCATTTACAGGGAAATGGAGGATATACAAATCATAATGGTGAAAAACAATTTTGCTTAGAGAAAAAAGCAAACTGTGTTGGAAAAGTTTTTTTTTTTTTAATTGGCGAATATGGAATATGGTTTATCAATAAACTCTATAATTCTCTCTAAGGTCTCTGTAATTCTCCATGTAATTTATTTATGTGGTTTATTCATATAATTTTTAGGTTCAAATGCCAAATACTTTGCCAAGAGAAGAGTAAGAATTAGGGAAAACGTGATTAGGGCAATAAAATTTGAGCAAAATACATTTGTAGAGCAGCTTCTAAAATGTATGCAAACACAATCATTATCAGGATAACTAAAACATATAGTTTGAGAAAGAAGAGATTTTGCTTGGAAATTGCATATAAGAGAAGCGATGTGATGCTCAGTTCTGATGGGACTAATCGTTGTCTGTGTTTGAACCTAAGCCCGGGCCTCCGGACAGTGAGGCCCGAGTGGCTGCTGCCTCGCTCCACAGCCAGGAAGGCATGTGATGAGCGTGTAAAATCGAAATCCTCGTGAAGAAAGGAAGGACGGAACATGAGCTGCGAAGAGTCCTTTGAAATAGCCAAGACACAAGGAACAGTGTTAACGGCCAGGCATAGAATCATGCTGAAGATGCCCTCTCAGCTCAGCTCATCTCACCCAGGCACGAACCTCAGGCAACGGCCGATGCCGCCGCTGTTTTAGACACCAGGGTGCCAAGCCCGGGGTAGTAAGTGAGTTTTAAAGTCTGACAGTAAACATTTAGGGAGAAAAACAAGATTCAAATCTCGCTCCAGCTCACTCTTCACCACACTGCCAGGTGAGCCCTAAAAGCAACAATCTCAGAGAACATTCTAACGTTTGACATTTTCCTATATGCTAGTAAATGTCTCCCTTAAAGTAATTTAGATAACAGTACATATCTACAGTCTACTGGGCACTATGCGACACTAACTGATGAATGGCTCCTAATCCTAGGAACACTCTCGATGTTAAGAATCGGCCTTTTGCTTTAAAAAATGGAGGAATTTATTTTAGGAGGAAATAGAAAGTCCTTAGTTTAACCATGATCCACAGAAGCAGCCCCTTCTGGCTGCAGTATGTTCGGCTGCCTCCAATTTTGTTGTTCTAGAACAACATTAATAGAACATTAATGATCATCTGAGAAAAGCCATGAAGATGGAGAAAAATGAGGAGTTAAGCACAGTTCTGAATAAGTACTTGGTAAGATTGAAGTTATTGGCAGTCAGGGAATCACTTTATGCAGGGGCAAATGAATCGACTATAATTTTAACCTAAAGTACCACTATAGGGGCTGTAAAATTCTTTCTACTTGGATAAATAGTCTCTATTTGAATTGCAGCTTGCATTGAGAATGTAATAAAGAATAACCTAATTTGACAAGATTCTAGGACCCTGTTGGGCGGGGGCAGGACTGGCCACCAGAAATGAAATAGAACTAGAATACACTAGGCAAATGACACATCTCTAACAGGGGAGAGTCCAAAACAAGCGAATGGTATATAAGATAATGGGAAACATACAGAAATAAAGATTTTAAAGAAAAATAAGAGGTTTGGCTCTAAGCTACATCAATTATCAGGGTTCTAGCAGAGTCAGTGTTCACTTGAACTTCACTCTCTCCTTCTGCAATAAAGCAAAACTCTCCCCAGCAACTCACTCACTGCCAGACGCTGATGTTCCACCAGCACACGGATGTGCACACGGCTTCCTCTCAGGCTGTGTCCTGACCTTGGAGCTGTCCTGACTGGCCATCTCGTCTCCTCTAGCTACAGCCCCTGCTGTTATTCAATTAAGCCTGGACACCAGACCAGAGGCTCCTGGACAGAGTGTCCCCAGCCCAGCTCTCCTGGGGACACAGCCCATGGCTCTCGCAGGCACAGCCCAGCCATGAAGAGTGGTTCCGGGAGCTTCCCCGTACACCCTGCACCGCAGGCAAAAAGCACCATCCCTGTGGGTTTGCACAGGGCCTGTACGGAGTGAGTCGCTGAGCCACATAAAGTAAGTAACATCGTGCTTAAAGTGAAACCCATTAAGTACACTCATAAAAGCAATTAAGATATTTCATTAACACCACAAAGCATTTATGCAACTTATTAAAAAATACCATTTTACTCATTACCACCCTTCTAGCACAGCTCTGAAATAGCACATTTATCCTGGGGTCTGTCGATTAAAGAAATATGGCATGTTGCGACCAAACTTTGTATTTTGTAGGCATGGAAGATCTTTTTTTTTTTAAATACTGGAATAGAGTTAATCACAATAACCAACACTGTATCTTCTAAAATCACTAAACGATTTTGGGTAAAGAAAAAGGTGGTGTGGTAGCATGACTAGAAGAAAACAACCAGAAAGCAATCAAGTGATTGTAACAACTGTTTTCTAAAAATACATGAATTATTGCTCTGGCCCAGTAGCTCAGCTGGTTAGAGCATCATCCTGATATGCCAAGGTTGCAGGTTCAGCCTCCAGCGAGGGCACATACAGGAACCAACCAATGAATGCGTAAGTACGTAGAACAATAATTTCATGTTTCTCTCCCCCCCACCACCAAAATAAATAATTTTAAAAAAAATAAAAGTATACACATTATTTAGAAGAACATAGATGCCAATGCCTCTCTAAATTCACTGCCTCCCTGGCATATATGCATACAGGCAGAAATATTTCCTCTTCTGTTTTCATGGCATCTTGGAACTGTTTCTAAGGACCCACCTTACAGTACCTCCTGGCCCAGTGTCCCCTAGGGGGTCACGTGAGCTGAGGAGCATTAGAGGAGGAGGGGAGAGGACAGTGCAGCGGGCTACTTGGGGAGTAGGCCCTGAAGACCAACGACCTTGACTTTGACTCTGTTTTCTCCTTCGCTTTGACCCACGGGATGCTTACGGACCAATTTTCCTGACCATCTCAAGTTACTGCAAATCCATGGCCTCAAATGGTGTATCTGGGTGCAGTTGTATCCCTGGTTTTAGTTGTCATTATTTTACTGCCCATGTTTTTCTTTCTCTTCGTTGTCTCTGTAACATACTTTTACTTTTGTAAACGTGTGTGGGTGTGTTACAGCAGACCTTCTGTGGAATAAATGAGGGTAAGTATGCAAGTGAGCCAAAAAACTAATCCGCTTTAGAAAATCCTACCTGATATAAATGCTTATGAATCAGGAGTCCTGAACTCCTCGAGGGGCATGTTTTACGCCTCCTGGCTCTGCCTTCCCTGTCGCGGTTCCTCAAACACAGAAGGGGCCCCCTGACTGTCCAATGAAAGACTATACATCTCACCGTTTTATTACGTTCTTTTTGCCTTGACCAGTAAGGAACCTGTTCAAATTTTACAAAAACAAAACAAAACCAAACAAAAAACAAAAACAAAAAACAAATCTCAAACAAAAAATCTCATGAGTTTTATCTTAAAATGATGAATGCAGGTAGTCCTCACATTAAGGCCTCCTCTGCGTTACGTAAAGCGTAATTTCTCAGGGTCCTGGGGTGAGCATAGCTGGGTTGTCGCGGGATACGCGGACCATCCGATGATCTTTTCATCCATATGGCAGTATATCAACTCTAAGTTTATGAATACATAACATAGAGTCTGGTTTTCAAGATACTGGTTAAGTCAGCTTTTTAATTAGTCTCAGAAAGTAAACAATGAGTAAACGCAGGGCAGTTATGCTGGAGGAGCTCAGTCATGTAGCCTTCGGTTCAAGAACAAGCTCCAAGTTCAACAGATGCTTTTAATAGAATCTAAATGGCCATCACTTGTCTCTGGAATGGATAACAAATTAATGGTGTAAGCAGCAACCAGATTTATATATACATTAATGTCTTAATTTATAAAAATCAACTTGTGCAGTAAGGAAAAAATAGTGCAACACATTTCTTAATTTGTTCCCATAATCTCATTTCCCTTATTAGTATTTGCCATTCTTCATAAAATTAATCGATGTCCTGTTTTGCTCCACAGTTTCACACATTTTCTAGAAGGGGCGACAGCTCCTTTCGAGGTTCTGAACCACGCAGTAGGCCAGTCTGGCCGAAATGCTGACTGATGACTTGGTGCCCATAAACGCTGTGATTTCCCCTCAAAGCTCGGTCACAGGAACTGGAGAAGTGACAAAAAGCAGGCCCTGTTCCTTGAGGCACAGACGGACAATGGGGTGATCAATTCTATCAAATGTGGGGGTCTGGACACAGGCCCGCTTGGGGCTGTTTGACCCACTGAGTTTCTCAGAGGAGCAGATGAATCCAGTTAGAGAAAACACGTTTCAAAAGAAGAAAGGAAACCTGAAAGGTTCTCACCTCCCAGGATCTGTGCAGCTGCCCCCCAACTCCGGCCTTCCTTATTCCTCCTCTTCTCGGGACATAATCATGTTCTAATCTAAGGTTATTCACTAGTTTTTCTAAGTTTGTGCCTAATTTTAACAGAACATCTGTGTCATTAGTATTACTTTGAAAGTTAGAATATAGGGCAAAATCACCCAACATGAGTTAAGATAAACATAATCTTAAAATAGAGAATAATGAAGCAGCTTTCTGAAATATATCACAAAGCACCATTGTAGCCTAAATATGAAGTTACGCAATGACACCAGCACATTAAATCAGGCACCAAGGGAATGTCTAGATATTTTAGGAAAAGGGAAAACTTCAAACAGACTGAAAAAATTAAATTTAGTCAGTCGAGCACATGCCATTGCTCCGTGTCCCAAAGAACGGATAAGCAATGGCTGTCGAACTTCACGTCGCTCTCACCTGGTCATCGATTTGTGGACCCTCTCAGTGGATTTTTACCTCCTCTTCGGAACTTTCTGTATATTTTCAATGATCCTCAAAATTCCACTCTCAATTTCTTTTCCAGGGTCTAATGGCTCCCACTGCTATACCCTAAAGCCCCACCTTCCACATGTGGTTTCCAGTCTTGGGTGTCCGAAAACCGCCATGACGTGTCTTTCGCAAACCGACACAACCTCAAGGGCCACGGCTCTGAATCCACTGCTCGGCCAGTCATCCTCCAGCCCTGCCCCCAACGCCCACTGAATCAACACTATCTATTGGTCTGCTGTGCATCTAGCTCTTTCTCTCGGGACGGGTTTACCTTGGACAAAGTTCCCCTTCAAATGCATTGGCAGACAACCGCCTGCTACTTCGGGGATTTCCCTGACCCTGGCCTCTCCGTCAGCCAGCCTGTAACTTCTGTCTTTCATCAGAGTTACACAGCTGATGTCGCCATCCTGTGTCACAGTTTTCCGTGACTTCTTGTCTAACCGGGAAGACTGGCAGCCTCCTCAGAATATTTACCCCCTCTGCCTGTCTACCCATTCATGTCTCCGTTCATTGACTCAACAATTACTCATTCAACCTCTGCAAAACACCAGGCACTGCCTGCGCTGAACGTGCGGTAGGGAGTCGCGCGCGAGCCCAGGCCGTCTCTGAACCCCGGCCCTCCCTCCGCCTTCCAGCCGCACCCCCTCCTGTCCCGCCGGCACGCGTCCCCTGCTCACCACGTTCTCAGTTTCCTGAACATGCTCTGCAGTTGAACGGTCATGTCTTTCCCATGTTCTAAGCTATTTCGAAATGGCTTTTTTTTTTAAATCCCTGAATGGTGGATTTCTAAGAATATGTCAAGACCAAAGCCACGCATCACCCCCCTGAGAAACACTCCCGGTTGTCCCAGGGGGGCAGGCCACTCCTCGGGAGCCGCCAATAGGGTTTAGCGTCTGAGACGACCCCCTTTCACTACTCAACCTTCACTCAACACGCACAGCACAGCCAATAGCTAAGCCCTAGATAACGCACTGGATTTATGTTTATTGTTCTTTTTCTGATTTTTATTTCCAGTACCTCACACAGCACTCACCAAACGTTAAATAGGTATGCTGGGTAAAAAAAAATAATTTTTTTTCAAGTCCTACTTTACACACGTAAAAATGAAAGGTGTTTGGTAAACTGTATAGTCTAATTCTCACATTGGAGGCAAGGGAACTAAACCCGAAAGAAAGAAAAAGCAACTACTACTCTCATTCTTTTCTGGACATGGGGATACACAATTTTGCCTTTTGATCATTTCAACTCCTGTTATTGTTGTAATGACCCGTTAGAAAGTAAATTAATGACCCAGATAGAAAACCTGACTGAGGTGAATGTACTGACTGGTTTCAGAACCGGATGGTAGGTGCTGGTCTCGCGTGTGCAGCTCTGAGATATTCTACGAAAACAGTGAGCGCCCGCAGCGCTCCCTCCCAGAAGTTAAGGAATTTGTGAGCAGCTCTCTAATTACGCTTTAAATGAAAACATGCACCATGACCTTTCTTGACCACATCAGCAGGAGCTGTCTAATTCTCAACCTGCCACTTCTTGAAAGAACATTACCTTTTCCCAATGGCCGCTCTGCACATGGTTTAGAATAAATGTCTCCACGGCCCCCCAGAGTCACCAACGGCATCTTCTCCTGCCCAATTTCTCCTCTTTCTCGTCCCACCCCCAGCCCCGAGCCCTTTCCAAAGCACCAACGTTAAGAGCTGACTGATAACATTCTGTGTTCTTCACCAGTCGCTGGTCTATTGTCTAAAGCTGGGCTCCCTCCCACTGCCGGGTGGAAGTCTCAGGAGCACCTGCGGACGGGGACCCACTCCCAGGCCGGCAGCCAGGGACCAGGGACGGGAGACAGAGAGCGGAGCACAGCACGGCGCTCTCCTGGGGCGCCTTCCACGCAGGTCCCTGAAGCCCAGGCGTCCTGGCTGCTTTCCAGGCACAGGTTCATTCTTTGTTAAAAAGATATGGCGCAAGGCTTCGTGGGTGTACAGGAACTCAAGCCGCTGGGCTGTATTGAAAGGGGGAAAGTATTTTGTCCGCTTTTGAGATTCCTTTTTAAAATGTGACCAGGCATTCATATACACATACAGACTCTCATCTGAATCATGCAAATTGCACATTCATCTGGCTAGACACAGGGCACGCACCGTTCTCAGAGATACGGCTGCACATTGTACGTATGATTCTGTTGAAAGAAAAAAAAAATTTTTTTTTTTTTAAGTATTTGAGGTGAAAAGAAACAACTGTTATAAAAGCAAATACAGTCTGGGACCAGGACTTCCAAGGTGTGGATCTCATTTCTGGTTGCCTAGTAAGAAGCCAACCCAATTTCCATAATTGTTATAAAAATATCAGTACACTGTAAGGAGCTATATAATTATTTCATTCCTAAATGTTTCTGTTTGCTGCATTGGTACAGTCTTTCCAACAAAAACCTTTTAGCTGATTATGAGTGAGTCACATTTCCAAGCTGGCTTATTTTTAACAACAAATTTCAGTGTAGTCAGGGCTATTTTTGTGGAAGAGACAGCTGAGTGCCATTCCAGAATCTTTTGGTCCAACTCATCAGCACCACGATATAGACCTACAATGTTCAATGGTGAAATGAAATAAAGTGCATTGGGTTATACACAATTTTGTATGTCTTATACAGTGAAAGAACTGTATTTTCATCACTGGCTTTCCTTCCATCAGTGGTTATCTCTCTCACATCCTGGGAAGCACCCGAGTCACGTGCGCTCAGTTGTGTGCTGCGTAAGCGACGGTGAACCGGCCTTACCAGTCCCCTCCCCTTTGTCGCTCTGAGTCTCAGGGAACGGCCATGGAATGGATCCGCTTCAGTCTGAGCCCACGTGCACGCAACGGCTCCCTCTTCTTCTGTGTTTGTGCTCTGTAGCAAATTTGGAAAACCAGGACCCAGCACAGTCGACCCCTCTTCTTCCACCTTTGCTGCATGCACCATCTCTCATGGTGAGTGCCTAATGTTCACCTGCCAAAAGTGGCCACAAACTCCCCCGAAGCGGAGGCTCGTACCCGCTTCGCGCGGTAGCTCTATTTCCACAGTGAGGAGCAACGATAACACAAAGCATGCCTCCCCCCCGACTCCCAACACTCTCCAGAAGCCCCGGGAACACATCGTCATTCCTCCAAATTTTCATGCTCCACCCGCCGCGAGAAAGGGTCAGTATAAAGAAAGGGGACCTTGAGTTTAGAAGACAGACTCAACTGAGTACATGGTTGAAGACCAGGGACCATGGAGAACTGTGGCCCTCTCAGCTGATGGCATCATGGCCCAACACTTCCTGATGCTACGTGAGCCCCAGAAATGAAATGCTGCCGCAGGGTAGAATAAAGAAGGGGCATGTTTTAACTAACTGAGTTAAAATCTCAAAGGACTGGGAAAACCCAGTATTCACTAAACCATGTTCAACCATTGGAAGGGAGAGGATTCAATAACAAGATTGGGAACGTTATGGAGAAAGTTTCCGCAAGAGTTTTGCTAGGACGCGTTCACATCTATTAGCATATATTATAGCTCCATTTGGCAAGCGACATGCTGAGGATGACAAGCCCAAGTATAACTAAACAATCTTTAGAGTGTCATGAATACCTGAGAAGAGATAAATATAAGTTTAATGCATTTGATCTAAACTGAAGACACCTAAAATACAAGAGGTGGCAGAATGCATTGTGGACACAGATGTGACCAATAATTTCCTTGGAAATATAGTTTAACTCATTAATGTTTTATAGCAAAGGAAAATATTATATTGCCATTTAAATTTAGCTGTTCCTAACAACACTATCGCCAGGAGAGGAAAGGGGATGTTGACCCCTTGTGTTAGGACACGTATTTTAAATTTCTGTGCACTGAGTCACTCCCGTGCTTTACCAAAAATATTTTTTCAGAGGCTGGGGTAGTGATGAAGGAACACAGGGCAGCAGGAAGAAGTCAAACTTACTGATCCATAAAGAAAACATGTACATTATTTTGATGCAATTACTATATATTATCATTGTCTTCATCATTACCATTGTTATTCAGGAAGCAGCAGACTACAGCGGACGCTGGAATAAAATCTCAGCTCGTTCTTTTCCTAGCTGTGTGGCTCTACAGTGAGTTGCTTCATCCATCTGTGAGACGGAGACATGCCCTGCACCCTCCCCTCAGGAATTTTAGGAGGGCTGAAAGAGGTAGAACGAAACAAACCACTTAGAACGGAGTCTGGCACACAGCAGGCACTATGGAGGTGTTTGCATTTACCTGTATTATTACTGGTAGTAAGTTTGGTGACACCTAAACCCAGTACGGTGTTTGACATTTTAAAAACCGTAGCTCTGTCCACTTACCTATTTGAACCTCCGTAAGAGCCTTGAGAAGTAGCGGCATCGGTCTCCCCGTTGTTAAGAAAGGACCCTGATCGGAGGGACCCCTGAGCCCTCTTGCAAACGAGAGAGCAGAGACAGAGACCCCTGGGTCCTGAATCCCCGTACAGAGCTGCTGCCACAACACCTGTTTTTTCAGCTGCACTTGACATACATTGCATTCCGGTTAGGAGAACGTCCGTCCAGGCAAGGGGAGCTCACACCACCTTATCCGGAGGCACCGAATACGCACAGAGTCTGAATCGCTGGTGGCCTCGGCGTCAGGCGGGGGAAGGGCAGGGTGCGCAGGAAGAAGGGGTGGGTGCCCTGGGTCACCGAAGGGAGGGACGAGCTGCAGAGCCCCCTGAGGAGGCCGCACCTGCAGGAGGGGCCCGCTGCGCAGAAGAACCCCACGCTAAGGGCGGGCGTGGCCGGAAAGATCTCTCCAGTCACTGTGTTTGGTACAATTTACAAAGACCTTATGTTTCAGCTAATAATTGGAACTCAGAGAACACAGAGGTTTATTTACATCAATAACTGAGGAGAATATTTAAAATAGAAACTTCTTTTAAAAATGTAATATGTACGCAATGGGAGGGACTTGGGGTGACTGGGTCTGCATATTTGGAGCATGACAGGTCGGCTGGCTCTCGTCTGTCTTTTGAGTCAGTGTAGAGAGCCACTGGGTGAGAGCAAACCAAAAGGACAGGTATTTCTGCTATCTGTTTCTCTTTTATTTCAGAAAGACTTAAAGTAACAGGAAGATTCACAGGGAGAATAGCTGTAACAAAACAGTAAGTTAAGCATTGGGGGTTAGGTACTCAGTGCATTTAAAGAAAACAAAATGACAAATTTAAAAATTGAACTACCCCAATATATATAGAGTCAGTTTACCTTTGATAAAGGAGCAAAGGCAACACAATGGAGCAAAGAATGTCTCTTCAACAAATGGTGCTGGAACAACTGGACACCCGCATGCAAAAAAATTCATCTACATGCAGACATTGCACCCTTTACAAAAACTACCTCAAAATGGACCCTAAAACTACATGTAAAACACAAAACTATAAAACTCCTAGAAGACAGGACAGGAGGAAACCTAGGAGGCCTTGGGTATGAGGATGCATTTTTAGGACAAGACCCATGATAGAAACAATTGATATTCTGGACTTCACTGCAATTAAAAACTCGGCTTTGCAAAAGATAATTATCAAGGGGATGAGAAGACGAGAAACAGACTGGGGGAAAGTATTTGTAAAAGCCACACCCGATGAAAGACTGTTATTTAAAATAGACAAAGAAATCTTAACACTCAACAATAAGAAAACACACAACCTGACTAAAAAATGGACCCAAGATGTTAACACTTCACCAAAGATGATACACAGATGGCAAATAAAGCATATGAAAAGGAAGTCCAAATTGTATGTCGTCAGGGAAGTGCTAATTAAACAGCAATGAGACGCCACTGCACACCTAGAAGGATGGCTAAAACCTGGAACGCTGACGAGGACGTGGCGCAACGGGAACTCTCCTTCCTTGCTGGTGGGGACGTGCGGTGGCACGGCCACTTTGGGATAGTCTGGCAGCACCTTATAAAACTAGGCCTGCTATTACCATGTGATTCAGCAGTCACACGCCTTGGTATTGACTCGAAAGGGTTGAAAATTAAAGTCGACACGAAAACCTGCTTGGAAACGTTTATAGGAGCTTTATTCATAAACTGGGAGGCAACCAACAAGCCCTGCAGCAGGTGAGGGGTAAATAAACTGTGGTCCATCCAGACAACGAGACATTATTCGGTGCTAAAAAGAGAGGAGTTATCAAGCCATGAAAAGACATTTGGGAATATTAAACGCATATTATGAAGTGAAAAGAAAGAAAGCCAAACAACAAAAAAAACTACCTACTGGATGATTATAACTCCATGACGTTCTTAAAAAGGGAAAACAGTGGAGACAATAAAAACATCAGTGGTTGCCAGGGGCTGGGGGATGGAGGAGGGGAGAGAGAAGCAGGAAGAGCCTGGAGAATTTGGGGGGCACTAAAAATACTATTTTCCCTGTATTTCAGTATGTGCTATTGTAGTTGTGAAAACACGTCATTACACGTTTGTCCAAACGCAGAGAATGCGCAACACTCAGAGTGAACCTGTCACGCGAGCGGCAGACGCGGGGCGGTGAGGATGCGTCAGCGCAGGGTCGTCCTCGGTAAAGGGATGGATCGCCCGGGGAGTGAGGCCGTCAGTGGGGGCGCCACCCGTGCGTGGGCAAGGGGCGCTAAGAAACCTCTGTGCCTCCCCTCAACTGTGTCGTAAACCCGAACCTGCTCTTCAAAACAGTACTTAAAAACTTAACAAGAGTAAATAATAACATTTTGAGGGATTCCCAAGGTTAAAAATCTGTCAGGTCAAAGATGTACGGAGGCCGGTATTCGTAGACAAAATGCTGGTCGGTAACAGAGATTATCCCCACAATTAGATGACAGAGCCTTCCCATATTAACATAAATGATATTTAAAAATCGAAACATGAAGCCATGGTAAGCATAAGCTCCAATATTAATGGGGCACATCAACAGACAAAAAAAAAATGGTTTTGTGCTATTTAATCTCAAAAATGGTTTAATGACCCTGATCTGATTATGAAAACTGCACAAGCAAGTATACTAGATAAATAGGACATTAAAAATACTGCTAACTGGTAAGCAGCTTGAAAACATCCAAATGAATGTATTTTTAAGTCAAATTTAATAGTCACTGAAGGAATATTAAAGAGGTGTCCTGGATATAACTGTAACAGTGGCAAACATGAACACCTATAAAGAAAGTTAAACAAAGGCACAGAAAAACAGCTAGGAAAACAAATCGCAGAGGGAAAATTAGGAATTTGGTCAATTCAGCTGGGTCATGGCTCCGCCTGCTCCGGCTGCCCCGATGCTCAGACCAACAGGAAGAACGGGGAATAACACCACATGTTCTTAACACATTATTACACCACGTTAATATTACAGATACGTTCAATGTTTTTCTCTGAAACTTGGCTGGTTTTACCTTAGGGGTCCGCTCTTCCGCTGAACTGAGGAGGGGTTATGAAACCTGTCACACGCCGTACCTGGAGCCACCTCCCCCTGCCCCACACTCCCCTTGACCAGAGAAGTCATGATCACCATGAAGGACTATCACTAATCCTTCAATATTTGAGTATTGGTGTGTGTGTGTGTGGGGGGGGGGGGTTGGGCTGATTCTGGTTTCTATTCTGAAGTGCTCATTGATCTGCCCCTCTTTTAAATTCTTTTTTCCCCCCTAATTTTTGTATCTCGATTACAATAGTCATTGTTTTATAATAGTTTCAGGGATACAGCATAGTGGTGAGACACATATAATGCGCTTCTTCCGTCTCAGGATTAGCATAAAAGGAAAGCCCTTCACCCCAGGAATTGCCTCACCAGGTGCAGGACTGGTAACTTGTGCCCAGGAGAAAACAGCGCCTCGTAGGCAGCAGCTGATGATAGGAGAGGTCATCCGGAGCCTGGCAGGACCGCAAGGCCAACGAGTGTGACTGGCTGTTATGCCTTTCACACGACAGCTCTGGCTCCACCCTCCTGGCTCCACCTGGCTCCAATCCCAGGGTTCAACCCTCTACGGATGGCTACCTGAGAACTTCCTATTCTGAGCCATGACGCGTCAACTTGTCCTCCTGCGACTGCAAAAGCGCGCCTGAAGCATGTGTATCAGAGTAGTGGATGGAAATACAAAAGAAGGCTATGTGAGAGGTAGTCCCAAAGAGCCAGGTCATTACCCCAGAACATTCGTCTCCATCCCGAGAGCAGAATTATGTAAAGTCACTGGACACCCTAGCGGGGGCGTCGGACCCGCGGCCCACGGGCGGCGGGCGGCTCGGGATGGCTATGAATGTGGCCCCACGCAGAACCCTAAATATAATTAAAACCCTTTTGCTTCCTCATCAGCTTTCTTTAGTGTTTGTGTTTTTAACATGTGGCCCAAGACAACTCTTCTTCCACTGTGGCCCAGAGACGCCAAAAGTTTGGACACTCCTGCTAGAGCCAGAAAGGAAACCTGATTGGTGTCTGTGGCTGGAGCCTCTGTCCGTTGCACCTGCCACTGTGTTTGGGTTTGCACACGCGGTCAGCTCTGAGGGTCAGGGGGAGGGGGGGCACCCCTGCAACATGGTTGCTGGGGTCACAAAGAGATCTGACTCAAAGGACCAAGACGCCCCCTACAGGTCATTCAGCGACATGACACTTAGTTACTTCCCTCTGCTGTTTACCACACAACAAACACAAAGCCTTTTCTCTCCCCATTGACCATGGTCTAATGCTTCAAACTGTAATGTGGAGAAACAGACCAAAAATAGTTTCTGTGAATAAAACCTTGGTTTATTCTCTTTTGTTTTCTCCAGGGAGCCGCACGTTTCCTTCTGTGTTCCAAGTGGATTGTCGTCTTTATGAATCCATCTCCCATTTGGAAAACAGAAATGAAGCCTAGAAGAGAGAGAGAAGCAGCGAGATGGTGTAAAGCCGATCCCTCCTGGCTCAGAGCTCAGAAGCCCTCCACTCTCTTGTGAGACCCCAGCTGCGCGTTCGGCTGCATCGGGCAGACGTGGCCTGAGGCACAAATCCCAGCCACCCCGCTTCGAGAGATGGCGGGCCTCCCCTCCTCCTTGGGAACCCTGTCCTGCTCCATCATCCGCACGAGCGTCGGCAAGCCAACACAAGGTCCCTGGGCCGCTGCCACGCTGCAGGTTCAGTCCCGGGACAGAACGCGGGCCCAAGCAGAGAACGCTCTGGCGGGCCCCTGAGCAAGTCCTATCGCTCGCATGTCCCCCCAACCACCCTGTGAAATCACGCGGCATAAACGCAGCTCCCCGTGCCGTCCCGCTGCCAGCGCCGCGTAGGCCCGTCTCTGGAACTGCCCCACAATGCGAATTTCTCGCTTCCCTTCATTCTTGTCCCAACGCTTTGTGGAACACATCCGACTACAGAGAAAAAAACAATTAGTTTTCAAATCAACACTGTTTCCTCCAGCACCCCTTCCAAGAGGGAGAAACCGTCAGCCTGCTGGGCAAGCAGTAACTGGGGAGGACACGGCTCCCTCGTACGGACTTCCCGTGCTAATCGACAATCACAGGTGCGGTGCGTCAAGAGGCCCTGGGACAAATATCACTGCTCTCTTGACCTACCAAATATATTTGTTTGGGAAAATATAAATGACAAATTGACCTTCAGATTAATAGCTACCGTATTGGTAAAGCACAAATCACTTTTAACAGCCAAATTACTTCAGTAAAGAGAAGCTTGCTAACTGCTCTTTAATTAAGTACACTTAATGACCTTAAGGGGATTAGTAGTCTTGTCTGATAATCAATAAGCATGGCAAGATTGCTGCCTCATAAACTGGGGTGGGAGAACCAAATTAATCTGCAAAGGTTAGTACCCCTAGTTTGATTCCATCCGACCCAAAGGAAACTCATAATCCCAGGCAAGAACGTACCAGTAATCCATTTATTCTGATGGTGTTGATTTATTTTAGCAAATGTCACTTAAAAAAATAATGCCAAGAATCCAAGTGACAAACAGTAGGTCTTTTCCTGCAAATCACTGTTTGAATAATGCTCAAATAAAAATGCCTGCCACCCCATTCTGAGTGACTGACTAATGAATTACAACTAAAGGTGCCACCATGAGGTTTGGTCTCCTCATTTGTAAAATGAAAGCAGAGGCCTCTGAAGTCCTTTTCAGTGCCTATATGTTGCATTTTGGATAGATAAGAATTACTATTATTATTATTTTTTACTGGCAGTCAGACTTGTGCAATCAGAGACTCCACTTCTGAACAAGTTCTCATCTTCATTTCCCTCCCCCGCCTCAAAAGCAAGCACAGAAGGCCAGGGAAGGATACCTGGGATGCATTATTGAGGCAAAACAGGACAGAGAGATCTAAAAAATGTGCGCAGTGTTTGACGCAGTACAATATAATGGAGATGGGAGGAGGTGAATTTGGGAATAATAGCTTTGACGCCACACGTGTTTGGTTTAATAGTTACAAGATGCATAAACTTAGCCAAATTTTTCTTCCCTCTAAATCTCAGGACCTGTGTACAATGGGAGTCAGAGTGCAGGTCATCAGAATTATAGTTCATAAATGTCCTATGTACGAATCACAATACTTTCCAGATAACAGTTGGCCTTTTTCAACCCAGTCTCTGATGTTTCCAGGTGATCTATAGATATCACATGCAATATATTCTATATGCAATATAATTATATGTGATGCATAAATTCTATACTTGTATCTGAGTACCCACCAAACCCTTTTAAAGGGGACTATGCCTGCTTATCTATGGTTTTCAGCTCTCAGTCTGGTACGTGGCACAGACAAACGCTGATCAAACTAGGCAAGTAACCTTTATAGTAGTTTATTGGGGATATTCGATTTTAAACTTTCAGTATCTTTTTGTTGGTTTTGCTTTCTCCAGGGAGCTGCATATCTGTGTCGTGTTGAGGCCACCACAGTGATCAACCTACTTGATAAAACTAATGTGTAGCATTTGATTTCTTCTTTAAATAGGTCAGTGTTATCAGTGTTATGCCCGTCAGTTTACTTATACAATAATTAAGGTCCACTATGTCCCAGAGATGGCGTGAAATAGTTTTGAATATTATATGTTAATCGCAAAAATTTTATAGGTATTTAATGTGCATTCCCATTAAAAGGCTTTTTCTTAAGATCTTTTCATAGTCACATTTAATTTATTATTACAAACATATGCCAATTCTTATCCAAGCACTACTGGTAAGACTTGCTGACTCAGAGGCTGCAGGTGGCAGGCAAAGCCCTCTTACCAGGATGAGACAACATCCTATTTATTAGGAATAGTAAGATAATGCAGTGAGAACCAAAATTGCTGGATAATCTCAGAAACTTCAAAAGCTACAAAAACAAAAGCAGAAACAAAAACTGAACTTCTAGTAACATTGCTGATGTTCCAGAGATCCTTTATGAAGGGCTGGTTATTTAACTTCTTAACAGTCAATCATACAAGTGACACTTCTATGTTAGGAAAATGCCAAAAGTTCTTCGGAACAAAATCTCGGAGCAAAGAAGCCTCTTTCTCTAGGTTAACACTGTTAACACACCCCACATTCGGAGAACAGAAACCCATATAACTGGTGGTCACAAAGCCCATTCTGAAATGCACACGTGAGATGCCAGATTTCTAGCTTTGCTGTGGAACACGGTTGTCCTTATTTTTAGACCCCATTGAAATTCTCTTTTTCCCCCACTTATGCAAAAGTAGATAGGAAGGTCAGCACGCCTCCAGCGCTGCTACAGCCCACGAATGCCTAAACACTGCTGTCAGTGCCTCCCGGCAGCTTGTGTCTAGACAAATGTTTTGGGAGCCAGGCCACAGCATCCTCACAGGTGGCCCGATGCCGCTGCGCACCTGGGGGCAGCCTGGACTCCTGCCCCCTTCCTCGGACGGCTCTCTGTGCAGCACCTGCTCCGGTCAATGAATAGCACCGCAGTCTATGCCCGCTGCCAGCGCCCGGGGCCCGAGTGGGTCCCCGGGCATGGCTCTCTTCTGATCTGATCTGCCCGCTGATCTTTAAAGTGATGAAGTATGCAGGCTTAGGGGGTCACATAGGAAGTCCTCTTCTCAGAGCCATGAGCCAACGCTCTCCTTGAAGGCATCCATTTACTCAAGAGAGTCCTCATAAATGGCAGAGCACTGTGCCTCACCGTCTCACCACGGACTCGCTGACTCCAACTTCCATAAACTGTAGGAGGCCATGAGACTTTCCTAATCTCTTCCTTCCCGAACGCACTGCCATTAAAACATACGCCAGCCACCTGCACTTACAAAAAGTTCCTGCAAAGTCCCCTAGCAAGGGGATAAAACAATGACATTTATCAAATTATCCTGAATTCCCACTGTGCCTCTCAGTCCAGCTCTCCAACAACAAAATGTCTGGGAAGCAGTGTTATTACATCTCCAAACGTTCAATGAACAGGTAAGAGAGAACAAATGCTCATAGGACCAAGATCATCTTCTTGACAAAGGTGAAATAATATAACAAAGTACTACATAATTATTAAGAGTATGATGGGGTTTACAGTTATATTTATGCTATTAGATGTTTGTTGGCAGTGAGAAGATGAACAAGGAAAGAAACTTCCAGAGCTGAGTTGAAGAACAATGGACCTACTAAGTGCCACTCCTCCTTTCTGACTCTTACAGATGCTCTGAGAGGCACGGCAGGAGCCTCCAATTTTAGCTTCCTCTCCAATGGCCAAGACTAAAAAGCCACAGGGAGAAAATGCAGAAGAAGAGGAAGCACAGGATTTGCTACAATCGTCTCCCACTCCGTCCCACGTGGCCTTCAGCACATCCCTCCCCTTCCCCAGGTCCCACTCCTCCTTCATAAACGCCCATCGCATCGCAGGGCCCTCGGAAGATGCAGGGCATCCAGCATCATGCTTAGCTCAGAGCACCGATTTTACGCAGGTACTTTCTTCTTCAAAATTAATTAAAAAGGCCAAGGTGCCTATTCCCATTTATTCAGAATGATTTTATTAGTCACAAGTTAGGCCCAATGAGACCCAAATGGAGAGCAGAGAAGGTTCAGAGACCAAGACGTGTCCCCTGGGGCCGCTCAGAATGGGACCTCAGAGAGAGATGGTGCAGCAAAAGGTTACAGAGGGGTAGTCAATGGAGATGCCTCAAAAGGGGTTCTCTGAGACACTGAACACAAAATTTAACAGTTTTCCTCTGGACTAGCTCTGAGCCTGGACAAGGATATTCAATCAGAAAACAATGAATTGTTATTAGCATGAAATTAAAATGTAAAAATATTAGTAGGTTTTTACTTTGGAATAGTCACATTTTCATTTCTGTTTCTCTCTTCCAAAAAACACGCTCCTCAGCATTTTTCTCGAATGGGCGCGGCTCTTTTTTTCACTCACAATGGCGTCGGAGGTTCCAATAATGGAAGAGTTGACCCCAGGGACGTCCGCGGAGTGGCCCTGGCTCCTGCGTCCCTGTTGGACATATTGATAAAATGATCTGAAATCAGGTTGCCGATGCCTCTGCCACAGATTATGAACCGGGGGCCAGGCCTCTGAAACTCCCTGCCAAGAGCATTCTTTTTACGTTTTTATTGCCTACAAAATGCCAGGAGAGTTTCCAAGTAAGAGCAATCACTGTTAAAGAAAATAGGACATAAAATAAACTGTTATTACCTGCAAAAACAGCTGTATTTCCTTTCCTTCCCAGAGAAGCACATAAACCCTCTGTATACTCTGACATGAAGAAATGTAATAGAACTTTTATTTCTGTAAACACTAGGTATTTGTTCTGTGATAGGCAACATCCGGGGGGAAAAAAATTGTACTCAAAATTTTATCAGCTGGTCCATGATCACAACAATGAAAGCAGGGATCTCACAAATTGATCTGATCCATTCCTGGTCTAAGACAGGAGGTTGTCAAGGTCGAGAGCAAATGCTTTGCACTATGTCAGACTGAAGGCCAACCCTAGCTCTGCCTCTGAGTACGGACATACCTGAGGAAACTTATTTGAGCTCCGCAATCTTCAGTTTCCTCATTGTCAAAGTCAGGACAGCAATGGCACCTACCTCACAGGTCTTGAGTATTAAATAAAATATGTAAGGCGTTAAATATAGCACTTGACCCACTGGAAACACCAAACGCACAGTCGCTATTGTGCTGAAACTATCCCCAGCAAATGGTTGTCTGCCACAGTTTCAGAATATCAGAGGGGACTCCATGTATAATTCAAAGCAAAGAGAGAGTTTTAATTGCACTTTCCTGTTATGGAAGCCTCTGGTTTTTCCCGATTGTCCCTTTGGAGGACTGCGAACGGTTTCTCAGTACCTGTCACATAAACATCTTCACGTATCTAGAATCTCGATGGTACAGCTGGAAGAGACCTCATCAACACTTTAATGCAACGCCCTTGTTTCCCAGGCGATGGAACGAAGTGTTAAAAAGACAACACGACTGTGCCAGGTCACGTGTGTAATCGTCACCCAGAATCCGGACCGGCCTTCTGGGCCTCCGTCCACGCTGCCCTCAGGGAAAGAGCATTAAACGTAAAGCCACCTCTCATCCCCGCCAGCCCTCGGCCACTGCCATGCGTTCTTCCAACTGCTCCTCGCCGGTCACTCCACCTTCTCCCCGATACTCGCAGGGCACCTTCCAGGTTCCCTGGCCCGTTTTACCACCCGGAGACGCCGCCCGAGATGCACTGCGCTACTGGTGTGCGCACACCGACAACGCTCTGCCCGGGGCGCCGATCTTCGGTGCCGCTGCGCCAACTCGACGGCCCTTCTCTGACCCCTCTCCGGAGCAGCCCCGGTGAAGGTCCTGTCCTCCTTTGACCGCTCTTAGCCCCAAATGTTGGATACTAGGATCCAACTTGGACTCCTGGATTCTAGGACCCTGGACAGAGAAACTCCGGCTCTGGCACCGATCACCCAACAGCTCTCCATGGAAGAACCCAGAACAGTCTCCTCTCCTTTTGTCTGTAGAAGCAACTCCCAGAGGTAAAGTAAGGTCCACCAGGGACAGCCTCTGACTTTGGGGAAGGAAAGCAAAAGGCAGGAGCATTTGAGTTTTGGTTCTTCCTCCCATCCAGCTCCTAACATTTTAAACGGACACATCTAACTCCCCTGCGGTTTTTCCTATTGGCCAATGTCAGCTTTGCTTTCATGGCCCATGGGTACAAATACTCAAGCATATTATTTGGTTTAAAGAAGATTCCACTGACGTTCTAATTTTTAAAAAGTAAATTAATTTTTTTTCAACAACTCGCAATGTTATACTCAGAAATCAAACACTGTTTCCAGAATCGGGCAAACAAAGAACAACATTATAGAAATAAAACCATTTAATTACCCACAGTTGTTAAATGAAAGCTTTCTATGAAAAAAGCAAACTAGTGACCCTCCTTTTTCTAGTTTATCTTATTTTCACCTTGCTTTATTCATGCATTTATTTGTTCTTAGAGGCTAGTTGGCATGATGGATAAAACACAGGTTTTCAGGGCATTCAGACCTGGATACAAGGCTCATTCTCCCACTTGCTCTAAACGATCTTTTTTTCTGTTTCCTAACCTAAAAAGAACGGAGATAATTACAGATCCCACAGGGACATCCTAGGAAGATTAATTGAAATAATGATTATTTCCTTTTTCCTTTAAAATTTTTCCTTTAATTAAAAATGTTTCTAGCCCCCTCTCTTGTGATTAAACTTTTGCTCTCCCTCATTTTGCTGAAGGCCAAGGAAGCATAGCTGTGGCGTGAAAGGTTCTACCCATCAGTAATGTCACTTTGAAAACAAGAATGTGAAGTTTCAAAAACTGCGTCCTACATCACGCTATTAAAACTCGTCAGAAGGCGCACGTGAACACCTCTCCAATTCCACGGGCTGGGTTTGCAAGGTGTCTACAGAACACTAGATGATGGCAGAATTATTTTCAAGAAGACCTCTGCTTTTAAATCTGACTCAAATGAATATAAACCTTAAACTGAAGGGAGGGGCGTGGGCAAGGGTGAGAACCAATTCCCCATCCGTGCAAAGCATCTGGCACGAGGAAAGCAGCACCAAGTCCAGATGGTAGCCGGCTCTGACGCAGGCTAGGGAATGCTCTGTGGGCAGAAGTGCCACACAGATTTTGTGTGAGGAAGCACAAAACACAGTCTTAAAAAATTAAAAATAGGCACTGCCATGGCTGGGTAGAGGGAGAGACCGAGAATGCGGTCAGTCTTCTAACAAGGACTGCTTTGTAGGACCTTTCATCTAGGGCTTCGTGTCTTGCTTTCCTGTAAAACGTGAGGACAGGGCAGTGTGCGGCTGGCCGGCAACACTGGGGATGCGTCCACGTTGCAGGGGTTGGAAGAACCCATCGGGAAGGCCACCATGGGCGGCACCCAGCGGGCCCGCATGCCGCCACAGACGGTTTAAGGTGCAACTGTGAGGTCATCAACTGGCCTCTCATTACAGTTCAGCGAGTATCCGGTGCCTGGCTTTAAGATCTCCAGTACCAGCTTCCAGTCTTCCTTTCCCTCTCTCCTCAGGGAAGCTAAGAGCCAATTATTCTCTGCTCAGATCATTCTCATGCAGGGAGGCCTTCCTCCACCCAGACAGGCTGAATTCTGGCTCTCAGTTCCCACCCAGCTGCCAGGACCTCCTTTTTGAAAGGACTTGTCTCAGTTGAGATCGTTAGTCCTGAGCCTGTCCTCCGCTAACCCGGGATGGTGCCGGGAATGGGGGTGGGGGTCGGGGTGGGGGGTGCTGTTCCTCCACATCCTCCTCCAGGGACCACGGCGCCCACGGACGCGGGACCCGCCGCCTGTGCTTCTCTGGGCTGTGTTAACAGACACCGTCCCAGGCACAGGTCACAGGGTGATGAGGAAAGTGGACAAAGCCTCTGCTTCCTGGGACGTGCCTGCTACGAGGGGAGACAATCAAGTAAAGGAGCAAGGTGCTCGCCAGAGAAATGTTTGATAGCGGGAACTGCTCTGCAGAAACATGAAGCAGAAAAGGGGTAGTAAGGCTGGGAGGGTGTTTCCTGGCTTAAATACAATGACCAGGACAATCCTCTTTGAAGATGCGCAAAGACCTGAAGCTGGTGAGAGGTCCAGGATGTCTGCGAGGAGAATGTTCATTTGCTGAGTAAAAGAAAGAATGGAGGAAAGGAGAGAGAAGGCCACTTTGCTCTGGGGGCCCCGTCGTTGGCCCAGGGCTACCCCCTGCGCCCGGGCGCCCTGCGGCGGGTGAGAAAGGGTGCGCACAGCCACCTGAGGCAGGCGCTCTGGCTTGGAGTTATTCGCTTTCTAGTTTGAAACACACAGCAGAGAAAACTCGATTATGTGCTGCAGACCCGCAAGAAATCAAGGAAAGCAAGAGCGAACACAGCCGGGGCCGACTTTACAGAAAAGAGTGGGGACGGACCACAAGCAAAGAGGGGCGGGGAGACAGGATTCAGTGGTGGCTTTGCAGACACAGGGGAGGGCTTGATCTCCGGGGCCTTTGGAGATACGGCTGGCTCACAGGGTGGGTTACCGCCGGAGTACTTAGTGCCAGAAAAGAGATTTTGTGTCTGAGGTGATGGGGAGTTATATTATCTAGCACATTTTATGAAGGTAAACCCGAGACCCAAGCTAAATGGAAGAGGAGGAGAGAGAAAAGGAAGTGAGTCAGCATGTAGACAACGGGGTGCTTACCGCCTGGACCGAGAGGGCGCGGCACCAAAGGGGGCGCAGCAGGGCGCACAAGAAAAGCAAGCGACCAACTGCAGGTCATCGGACAAGATTCAAACCCTCTTGGCCAGCCTTCCACCTGCGACATAAATGAATTGGGACCGAGAATCTACGCACTGACTTCCAGCTCCAATACGTTAAGTCTTTGTTTCTATTATAAAAGAACAGGGTAGAGAAGGAGAGCAGGCCCTGGCCAGGCGCTCCGTCGGTTAGGGCGCTGTCCTGGCACACCAGGGCTGTGGGCTTGATCCCGTCACTGACGCATAAATGAGTGGAATGGCACATCAATCTCCCCCCCCATCTCTAAAATCAGTAAATATTTTTTAAAAGCATACCCCTGCCGAGGACTGACCGCACTGCAGTACTGCCTCGTTCCCGGCTCTGCTGTTGGCTGCCATGGGTGCACCGGCCGCAGGAGGCCACAGTATCTCCTGGAAATGTCACTTAGAAACTTCTAAGATTCTTCTGAAAGTCACATTCAAATCACGTCTAAAAAGAAACAAGTTCACACGTGGGAAACATCACAGGCTTTCAGAAAGAATTTATTTTATTCTATGGCCATTATGAGAAAGGACCAAACCAATTAAGGAAAAAGAGAGAGGGGTACCATTACTGGCAAATCTGCAAGTCCAACACTTACCATGCAGGATGCCACAGAATAAGGCGGATACTAAAGGAAAGACCCCGAGATTAACTGAAAAACAGCAGCACACAACTAACACTATCCTTGGAGTCAGGAATTCAATTTTCCTTCCTCTCAGCTGCTTTGACTTTAGCATAGTCATGCTCGGTGAGTCTAAATGGACTTTTATAAAAAATAATAATAATAATAATAATAAAGTACATCTTAGAAATCCCTGACATTTTTTTGTTTTTTCCTTTCAAAGCATTAATTAGCATGAGCTGCTTAAACTTACCCCTGCGCCCAACACTGGGGATGTCTCAACATTGAGATGAAGTGTTAAAAAAAAAAAACAAAACTGTGAGAAATATTTTGGATGCCGCACAAACAGTGTGAAGACGCCTAGACAACACACAGGAAGTGCAAGCGAAGCAAGGGGGCGCTTTCTCACTGGGCCTTCCCCACCCTCCGTATCCTGCCTTCCCCTCCCCTCACCCCGCTCTGTCATTGTGGGGCAGGGGAAGAGAGCGGAGGCAGACCAACAAGGATGCGGCAACACATCACTCACAAAAAATAACACTACTGGAGCTATATTAAGAGAAAAACTAGAAGGAAAAATGGACCCTACAGCTGAAGAGCAGTTCATAACGATGAAGGTGTCACTGGCCAAAACCATTTACCAAGTCTAAATTTATATAGCCACAAGGAATATAAAGCAAATATTGACAAATCTACAATGGGAAAGAGACACATCCACAATCCTATCGGGATGGTCAAATATGCCTCTCTCAGGAACCCATAGAACAAGCAAGCAAAAATAGCAATAGAATTTTAAGCTACTATAAAAATTGTAGAAGATTCAATGAACAAAGTTGACCTAAGGAAAATATATCTCACACTGAACCTAGCAACTGAAGAAGATGCTTTTTAAGCAAATGTGAATATTTACAAAAGTTGGCCCTTACGAAAGGAGCCACGAGGTAAGTTGCCGCAAATTTCAAAGCGGTGAATTTATCCAGAGCATGGATAGATCTTAACTGCCTGACCAGAGTGCAATTAAAGATATAATTAACCAAAAGAAATTTTTTGAAAACCCTTCTACATAAACTGTGATCAAAAGAAGAAATAGCTTGGGGTATTAGAATTTATTTTGAATTTAAATGTTCACAGAACATTAACTTAAAATATATGGATGAGCAAAAGCTGTTGAAGAGAAAATTTCATGGCATACATTAGAAAAGAGGAAAAGAAGAAAAGTAATGAGTATTTTAAAAAGATTTTTAAAAAAGCAAATTAGTCTAAAAGGTGAATAATAAAGGAGAACGGATAGAAATCAGCCTATCAGTAGCCATATCATAGAGGAGGAGGTAGAAAATCAAGTTTGTTCCTTGAAAAAGCTTTAAAAATTCACAAACCTTGGAAAAAGCCTGTTTAAGAAATAAAAGGAGGGTATGCAAATAACTGAAGGTAGAAATGAGAACCGTCAGCACCACGGCAGCAGGCTGAACGATGGCTACCACAGAAACAAGGTCCCAATCCCCGGAAACTGTGCCACTTCACTTGGGAAAAAGGTTTTGCAGAGGTGGTTGAGGGTCGTGACAGGAGGCGATTAATTATACTGGTGGACCCTCAGTACCATCGTGGATATTTTTACAAAGGGAGGGAGAGGGAGACGCACACGCAGTGAGGACAATGGCCCACTGTAGACACAGCAGAGAGACTTACAGAGACTGACCTGGGGGTTTGGAAAGATGTGGCTACAGGGCAAGGACTGCGAGCCTCCCCGAAACGGAGAGGCAAGGAATGGGCGATCCAGCAGGGGCGGCCAACCCGCGGCCCTCAGGTCACCTGTGGCCCAGGATGGCTGTGAATGCCGCCCAACACAAAACCATGAATTTATCTAAACCCTTTTTTTTTGCTCATCAGTTATCATTAGTGTTTGTGTATTTACTGTGTGGCCCACGACAAGTCTTCTTCCAGTGTGGCCCAGAGATGCCAAAAGTTTAGAAACCCCTACCCAGACGCTCTGGAAGGAACGCAGGCCTTGATCTTGGACCAGTGAAATGCGTTTCAGGCTCCTGGCCTGAGGGTTAATGTCCACTGTTTTAAGCCAGCAAGTTTGCTGTAATTTGTTACAACAGCCACAGGAAACTCATACAACCACTTCACTATAGACTTTGAAGTCACTAGAAAATTAAGAAGAGAAAATTGTGAACCATATTAGACCAATGTATTTGAAAATACAGATAAAATGCATGAAATCCTACAAAAATAGAAACAATACAAAAAAAAATTCAAAACTTTAACTGGTGCTACAGTTATTACTAAATATAATCCTAAATAAGTAATTTTACCTAAGGAAAATGCCAGGCCCACACAATTTCCCTGGAAAATTCTACTGCGCTTTTACAGAAATTAAAAATAAAAAATAAATAAATAATTCAATCTTTTACAAAGTTTCCCACAGAACAAAAGATGAAGAGGTTCCATTCTTCCAACTTGCTTTATGATAACCTTTACACCATAACCTAGTAATTAGATTATAAAAAATAAAATTATATATTCTTCATATACAAACAGATGGAAAAATTCTTACAATGTAAGCAAACCAAGTTCAACAGTATATAAAGAGATTAATATACCACAATCGGGCTAGGTTTATTTCAGAAATGCAAAATTAGTTTCACATTAAAATAGCAATCAATGTAAGTTGCCCCATGACCGGGATAAAGGAGAAAAATCAAAGAACATGCAAGAAAAAGTACTTAATAAAACTAAAAGTCCAAGCACTGTTAAAAATTCTTAAGAAATCAGTAGAAAGGAAGGCAACGTTCTCAGTCTACTGCAGGGGTCCACGGGGAAGCCACGTGAGCCCAGGGAAATAGGAGGAGCACGGCCAGAGCAGCCAGCTCCACCGGCAGGGACAGAGCCCCTCAGCCAAGTCCTGTCCAGATTCCCCAGTCACTCCAGGAAATCAGCACCTATTTTCTTCCATGGAGGGTTTGTGTGCTTAGGCAGCAAAAACAGACGGATGGGAAACTCGGTATCTAGAAATCAAGCTGCTGTCATAATGGAAACCTACACTACGTGGAAGTGGCTTGGGGACAAACACAGCGGGACTCGTTTACCAAGAAGCAGGAAAAATGGCAATGTGGGTTATACACAAGCAACCCATCGATGGAAGGTGTGCAATCCGCAACTTGGAAGAAAGAAAATAAATCTAACAACCTTACGGACTTGAAAAGATAGTTTATGGTCAGACTGCTAAAAACATTGCTCTCAATTACCTATAATGAGATAGGACGAGAAAGAGAGTCAGAATTCAACGGATCCGTTCATAATCCGAATTTAGAGCGTATGTAGAACATTCACATAGAAAAACCAGGACTGTAAACAAATGATGAGAACTCATAAGGAATTTTAGCAACTTCCCAAAGATCAGTTTGTAAAATGAAATAGCATTGCTTTATTCAAAACAAAAACAAAAAAATGGTTCACTAACGTAAACACTTGGCCGTAATGTGTACTAACAGCATTGCCCTTGTACAGTCGTGAAACTTCGCAAAGCCTCGTTCCCTCCTCTATGAAATGGAGATATGAGAAGCACTCATCTCATAAAGCTGTTATGAATACTCAGTTTTACGATACATTCGAAGACTCAGCTTAGCACCCAGCCCGCAGTTAGGTTCACCCCTGGCTTCCAGCCAGCCCTGCGTCGCTCACAGCCACGTGCACGCTGACTTCCTTCTACCTGCCTGCTGTCCGCTCCAAAGCAGCCACCCAAAGCTTTTACAGGGTCCCTCCGCTACCCAAAATAGAAAAATTCCTTGGAAACTTCCCTAAGTGGAAACGCCGTAAAGCGAAGAAGCAATTACTAATTTGCATGCAAACCTTTCTGAGAGGCCCCAGGCCCAAAGTCCGACACCCGCTCAACGTCTACTTCGCTCACCACGATCCAGACACTTCTTTAAATCTCATTTCATGTGGAGCGTAGCGACCTCCGGGGCTCCCTCAAGCTTTTCGCCTCCACAGGACACGCCGCGCTCCCGGGGGGCACAGCACTGTCGGGAGCAGGGGCACAGGTGCCTCCGGGCTCAGGCCCGCGCCCACTCCCGCGCCCACACCCCGTCCACCGGGCGGGAGCGCAGTCCCCGCGGCAGCGGCGCCGGCGCCGTGGGGCGCGCCCGTGGCTGCTGCAAAGCCGGCGCCTACGCTAGGCCCCACTTTACGTCTTTATCGTAAAAGCGAACCCCTCCCAGGATCCCGTCCCTTAGTGAGAACAGGCAGGAAGGTAGGTCTCCTGTAGAAGCGAAATGGCATAAGGCAAACTGCCTTTTTTTCAGTTGAATGTATGGGGGTGCCACGGGCTCATAGTTATATAGGTTTCAGGTGTACAATTCTGTACCATCCGTAGGTCGCACTGTGTGTTCACCACCCCAGGTCATGTCCCCTTCCGTCACCTTTACCCTCCCTTCTCCTCTCCTACCTCCCCCACCCCTTTCCCCTCCGGTAATCACCCAGCTGTTGTCTGTGTCTGTGAGGTGTGGGGTCCCCCCCCCCACTTTCAAAGGCAGGGAATGATGTTTGTACGGTGCAGCTGTATGCAAAATGTCACCTGTGCGTTGCCTTCACCCTCATGCCTCTTGCTCCCAGGCTCCATGAAACTATCCTGGCGTCTTATCTAGCCTCTCTGGGTGAAAGGAAAAATGAGAAAAAAGACAGAAACATGAACTTCCACCATATTGAACACGGTAAGCTGGTTCCGTATATTCCTTAAAGTCTGGTAACAACCCTTTGACAGCGTGTTCATCCCCGTTCATGGGAGTCAAGCAGACCGTCGGAGCAAGGCCCCAGGCGGCGCAGCGGCCGCGCTGGGGTATGAACCCGCCGGCACGGACTCCGAGTCCGTGCAGGGAACGGTCGTTGATCGATCGTTTGTCATTGTCCCCAGGCTATTTCAGCACCGCCACATTTTAGTAAACTATAAGGGACTCCCATGCCACCAAATTCCCTGTGTGTCATATTTAAACATCATATCAAAACATCATTTAACTTATTAGACAGACCAGAAATTACCATCAACAACATACAGTAGTGGAAAAAAATAGATATACTGTTGTAGGTGAAACACAAGTTTATTCTTACATTATTACTTATTAATTGCTGTATTATTTTTCAAACAACTGTACACTTACGTTTGCCCACCCTTATATTTATTTCTGTGGAGAAAAATTTTTTTCAACATGTGCACTTGAAAATAGTCAAACCTCGGTTCTCAAATATCTTGGTTCTTGACCAGGTTGTTCATGGGAAAAAAAAGTGTCTAACAAAACTTTGGGTCTCGATTCCCTACCTGACGACCCTTTCATGCTGGTGCCTCGCAGGCGCCAATCAAAGGAGATTCCATTTTCAAACAAATCACTTTTTGAACAGTTTTCTGGACAAATTAACTTTGAGAACCAAGATTTCACTGTATGAGCCACATACCTGCTTTGATTCATAAACTGAGAGTTGGGACTTTGGGCCTGCTCAGCTCACTTTGTTCACTAAAGTAAGACCAGAGAAAAATAAAACTCTAGTGGAGATAAGGAATTCCAGAGATATTGGTACAAAGTACCTGCAAGATATTTTTAAACATTAATATGCACTATTTTTCTTTTGAGAAAAGATGTAATCATATATGGAAAAGAAAAAAGCCAACCCTTACATAGCTCTAGACGCCATTTTGGAAAATGCTCTTCTGACTTTAGTTTTGTATTTCTTCTTTTTTTTTTATAGCAGCCAGTTCTTCACTTCCCAGCGAAACTGTGAAATTCGACTGGGCATGGCAGATTGAGTAGAAATGTGAATAGTATGATTTAATGCTCCTGCGAGTCTGAAATGTTTTCTTGTTAGGCCTTTTTAGCAACCCTTCCCAACAGTTTGTATGCATTTCCTAAAACCAGCTCTCCAAATTTCAGTCCATTACAAAACACACAGATCACTCTGATTTTCATAAGGGTAATAGGCATTTTTTTTTTTTTTTTTTGGTAAAACACAGTCCAGTTCTCATTTGACTACCAGCAAAAAAATGTGTATTGACAAAATCTTCACAGTTTCAAAATCTTTTGTCCAAGCTGCAATATAGACCCTTTAGCAAAATGATTCAAATATATGGTCTAGGACATTATTTTCAATTCTTTTAAAAAATAATATTGAAAAAGAATATGGTATGTTTAAAGAACATTTTCATTCATGCTCTGGGCTTCTGTGCTATGTCTTTCGTGGTGCTGGTTAAAAACATTTTTATATACACAGAGTCACTGGGTTTACAATCAGTTCCAAATCGCTTCTTACTTGGAGCAGATTTTCTCATGGCCAAGTTCCTGTGGCATGCTATGGCCATGCATTTGTTTATTGGGACATCCTTCCTTTTTTAAGGTTGTACAATGGATGGAATAGTTAATCATGGATCGGCTGGCGTCTGTAATGGAAAAGGGAGTTTTCCTGATCTCTTGTGTGGCTGCAGTCATAATATTCCTGCAGCTATGGTGTCACCTATTGTAATTTTTCTGCTAATAAACAAATTTCAACTAGCCAGGAATCCTAAATTTTGAGGCTAGTTGTTTATCTCAAATATACTCCAGAGAAATAGTAATGCAGTTCTGCTTTGAATTTAATTTAAACAGGAACAGGCCAAACAAATCTCTATGGAGGACATTTGACAATAATAAAATATTTCTCCCAGCGGGTGAGCTGGTAGCAATTGCATTGTTGCAATCCAAGCCCACGTTTCAGTAGGTCATTACCATCATAACAAGCCCTTGGACCAACTGGGATGGACATGCAACATTGAGCCCCTGATGGGCACATTATTTCAGACCTTTAACTTCATGGAGAACAAGACAAATACTCCTGGGGAAGGGGGATTATATTTTGAAATTCCTTTCTTTTCTATTTTGTTTCATAATAAGATGTAGTGTGCAATCAATCTACTGTCATTTGATTGGTTTTGTTGTTGTTTTTTCTTCCTCCACACTACCAAAGAGCACGAGGCTAGACAGAGATTTGAAAGGGCCGGAAACACTGATTTAAACACTTCTACATCGATGTGACTATGGAACTATCTATTCAGTACGTGAACCACTGTAGACGAAACAACAACATATCTAAGCATCTCTCCTTTGCCTTTTACAGATTTATCACAAATTAAATTTCACACTTACCAAAGTGCACCTGCAGTTCTGGCACAGGCCCAAGAACAAAGTGACGTCTCGGCCTAGGCCTCTTACCTAAGTCAGCGACTTGGAAAATGGAGGGCGGTAAGTCACTCCAAGAAATCAACTTTGTCCTAAATTTGTTGCTCTTTCGTTTTTTTTATAGTACGAAAAAACAGGTATTTTGAACTACACCTAAATCCATCCGAAAGCGTATGAAAGGGCCAAAGGAGCAGGAGTAAAAGTTTTGGAAAAGATTGTGACATTCTGCACCAGTTTGTTTTTAGCAGGTGTCTCCATGTGTACATGGGGCAGAGCCAGAAGACGGAGCTTGGGAGTCCCCAATGAGACGCGTTCTCCAGGGGTGCTAGGAAACCTGCATACCGACCGGAAGGGCAAACGGGGCGGGGGCAGGGGCGTGCGAAAAGATCAAGGGTATGGCATTGGCTTTGGGTTTGTGAGTTTAGAAGAAGTCCATTGTCTCGGTGTTTTTTCTTAATCATCACCCAAGGATTTTTTTTTTATATTACTTCCAGAGAGAGGGGAAGGGGCGTGGGGGCGGGGGCGGGGGGCCGGAGAAAGAGCAGCGAGGGAGAAGCATCGGTGTGAGAGAAGCATCGATCAGTTGCCTCCCACCGATGCCCTGACCCTGGATGGATCCCAGGACATTTTGGTGCCCAGGACGATTCTCCAGCCAACGCAGACACCCCGCTGGGGGCTTCTCTCAATATTTTTTTTTAATTGGTCTAAAACCTTCACAAAACTCAGAGCCAATGTATGAAAAGTTTCTTAAAAATTTTAGGACAATCCTGGCTGATTTGAGAAATGCATAAAATTTAAAACTGTGGTTTTCTCCTCTTCACATTAGAATCACCTGGAGATTTTTTGTTTTAATTATTCCAAAGCCCAGGCCACGTCTTAGAACAATTAAAACCCAGTCTTGGGGGATGTGGAATATGAGCATCAGGAGTTCTTAATACCCTTCAGGTGATTCCAATAGGCAGCCTAGTTTGGAAACCAGTATTTTAAAGAAGAAAAAATCACTTACAAACAACAGGTGCGAAAGGAAACAATCCCTTGACACAAACAACAGAACCCACTTTGTCAGAGCTACTCGTCGTTTCTAGATCCAGTAAAATAACCTGCTAAAATACCCCAAACCGACTTTGTTATTTCCTTTTACACCCGAGGCATCCCCGGTGAACACAGCAGTATGGGGCGCGGGGTGGGGCGGGGAACGCTCTGCAATAATTCTACATTATAAAAACCAGCGAAAGAATCGTGACACGTACGTTCTTAAAACGCCAGTGTGAAACGTCGGTGTTTTCAAACGAGGACGCCCCCGGAAGACCACAGGCATGCTTTTTCCTTTTAGGTTTGTGCCTGCATTGCCTCTACTCCGCCTAAGTACTTTGAAAATTCCCCCAACACGCCAGCTCCTGGAAAGGACGGGAACCGAGGCAGGAGAGTGCGGTGGCTCGCTGGTGCGCCTCGGTGCTCCGGGTCACCTCGAGCCGCGGCCTCCGGTGCGCCGGCGCCTCTCGAGAACCAGCCACCTCTGCAAGGTGAGAAGCCCAGCGCGCACGCACTGACACACCACTCACACGAGAGGCAGAGGGGACAGGAACGCACATATTAGCACCTCGGTGACGGCTCCGGGGGGTCCAGGGGACGCGCAGCCACCCCGGGCAGCCAGTGCTGCGGCCTCGGAGCGAAGCGGGCCAGGGGAGGCCGTGCGCTGTCAGCGCGGCCGCTGGACCGGCTGGAGCCGGGAGGCGCGCCCCGCCTCCCGCACGCGGCGCTGTGCACTCGGTCGATTTCTCGCTCGGGAAACCTGGTCGCGTCGCCGCGGCTGCCGCCGAACGAAGGCGGGCGGCTCGCCGGCGGGAGCTCCGTGCGCACGCACGAGAGGCCAGGAGTCGCTCGTTTTCGCGTGATCCTAAAATAGGGGGAAAGTTTTCTGTTATGACATTGCCACCGAGGCGATGATTTTGAGTAATGCAGGATGATGCGGAGATGCTTTCAGATTAAGGAAGAGCTATATAAAGGCTTGTCAGAATGAATTCTAATGTGCCACGAGACACTTTGCATACTCTTAAATATGCAAAATGTCTCTTGGCACCCTAGAATTCATCCTGACAAGCCTTTATATAGCTCCTATTTAAACTCCTGCTTTATTTTTAGGGAACGGGTACTCAGAGGTACTCTTCCAATGGAAGCAGCAAAGGGCAGTGTTTTGTTTTGGGTTTTTTTTTGGAGGGGGGGAGGGTGTGAATAAAGAAACACAATGCAGAGGAGCAATCAAAAGTGGAAGCTTGTTTAATATTGCTCTACCATCATCCTGAAAGGCATAATAATTTGAGTTACACATCTGAACTGATTGGAGTTACAGAATCATATCTCCTTTTTGCATTTAACAATATATACAATATAAAATAAATACATTTACACAAATGGACATTGGTTGGAGCACACAGTATGGTACACATCACAAAAATATACAATTGATTGCTTTACAGATGTGAAGCCCATCTACAGCTATAGACATGGTTTTATTATTATTATTATTGTTATTATTCTTTTTACTACTGGCTATAATGCAACTCCTGGATTATTATAAGCAGTTTAAATTTTTTGTCCTTTTATGATCTTTGCACATAAGACTGCCATAAAATGTTTTCCTAGGCAGGTAAACAGAGACGCTTAAATAATTAAAATACAATCACCAACACCCATTTTCTCTTCTATAAGAAAAATAGCAGTTTTAAATTTTTTATATCTTTTATGTTATCATTTAAATGCAAAATAGTGGAATAAATACAACAATCTGAGCTGATTGAAACACAAGTGTAACAGCAGGTAGTCACACAATCATATTGCTTTAAATAAGAACAAACTGAAAAAGAAGAAAAATAAAAATTAAAATCATATGGCTAAAACATACACCTTTATAACTTTCCAAAACTTCACATTAAGTAAATGGTCTTGCTTGAAACTCGAGAAAACTTACCTCAAGTGAGGTTTAAGATGGGCATTTGCCCTAAAAGCCCGTGCAGTTCTTTTAAATCTGCGTGTTAGTTTGCGACACCTACTTATGGGGTACTTGTCTCACTTAACCTGAACGCTGAAAGCTGCACTTCCGTCTTCTCACATATCTCCCTCTCCTGTTTTCAGTCGGTTGGCTCTTACTTCTGAAGCCCAAGTACTTTAATGTGATCCAGTAAAAACAATGTATATAGTGTATATACTTTATTTATATATAGTGTGGTTGAATAGTAGCAACTTAAACCCTGCACAGACTTGCTGGAAAATAATCTTTTTAAACACTTACATATATAAATAATCTTATAGAATCAGCACCTTTTTATTTCCCAGGAGTTGGATTTTTTTTCTGTTGTTATTTTTAAAGGGATGTGCCAATTTCTGAACTCCTATCACAGCTATAAATTTCAAGTTATTGACCATCTGAATGAATTGCTAATGATGATTTATCTAGAATCACACTACAGTCACTTCTCTACTGAGAAACCACAATCTACAATATAGTCCCATATAGCTAATGATAGATACACAGTATTTCTAGCATTGGGCTGATGAAACATCAACCCAAGGTATTTTGTTTAAAGCACACAAAGTAGCAAGAGTTTTGGAAACGTATCCGCACCAAAAAGTTTTGCAACAACACAGAGCGAGTTAATAACAACATCTGAGAGATGAGTGAATGAAAGCCATATATACAGCATTTAAAAATTAGACTTATCTATATTCTTGAAATATTCAAAGTTTTATTTCTAAGCTATACATTGGTATTCTATAATAAACCATTAGAGAAATTATTCCTTGTTTTGAAAATATTATTATGATTTTGATGTGTATCTGTTCATAGTGAATACTTGTTTGGAGTTTCAATCTCTTAATTATTATTAGGAAGAACCTTATTACTGGTAAGGAATAGAATATACTACTGTAGTCTCCTGAGGAATTGTACATCCAATATTGTCTCTAATTCTACCCTGTGTCTAAAAGCACACACCACAAGAATCCAAACACCACAAGAAGAACAAGACAAACAGTCTTTGAATGCAACATAAAATTCAGAAAAAGCACAGCAAACATGAAACATTGAAAAGCTGAACTACATTTCTTTTGTTTGTTAGGATTACAATTTTAATTACATCTGTGTACATAGAATAAGACTGTTCACATAGTACAGGGAGCAGCTACTAACACTGGTCCATTGGTATAGCATTTGATGGAGGTTACTATTTCTTCTGGTTCTTGGTTATTCAGTGACTGTAGATTTCGGGGGCATCTAATTGATTTCTTCATTAGATTACACCTCTTAACAGTCTGGAACCTGACTGACTTCCTCGCTGTGACAATGCTGGTTGAAAAGCAGATATATCGGCTTAGCTCTTGCTAAAGACTGCAGGTTAATTTAAACAAACATTCCTAAATGAATCAATTCATGTGGATAGGTTTTAGAATTTGGTCAGGCATCTGTTGTCTTTGATGATTTTGTTGTTGTTGTTGTTGTTGTTCAAATTCTGGCATTTGCCTTATTGCCTCTTAAATGAATACTGGCTCACAGCTCCTTTGGGGGAAAGGTCTTTAACTTTGCCAACAGGCAGGAACTCGTTCCTAACCGCTGTGGCAGGGCAGCTGGGAATCGTATGGCAACTGTGCCCCCCAGGCCGAGAGGCGCACTTCTGAAAATCCTATGGATCTGGGTTCCATGTGCAGTGCTGATATCCGTGACCACCCAGAGTCACTGGTGGTATGATCTAATCCTTTGCGTCAGTGAACATTTAGGTAAACTGGAGCTCATGTTAGGAAATTGATGTTTGGGACCAGACCGGCACACAACATAAATTGCATCCGTGATAATATGCACCTTCCCTTCAACTATTGCTTGAGTAAGTTAAATTCCCATATTAATACATGGCTGAAAAGTGGTAAAGCTGGTACAAAAAAAATCTCCATTTGTAAGAAGAAACAAAACTTTTTTTTTTTTAAAAATCTTCCTTCAGGATTCATTTGTCCTTCATTATTGTCCGTAATTGTTCAAAGCCAGCACAAAATCGCAGTATTCTTATTTCTCTTTAGTATTGCATGAATGAATAAAGCTTAAACTATTCCCTGAAAAAGTTACATAGTAGCTAAACTAACAAATACCTGGAAGACTTGAAAAAACAATTAAGGAATCAAATGGCTGTAACTGATCTAGATGGGAAAGCAATGATGAGAAGCAGCCGATGCAACGTTGCTTAAGTTGTCTAATTAGAGGCTGCTCCCATGAAATCTAATACTGCACTCAGTCAATTCGCTTATGTTGCACTGTACTTTAGGTACGACGGTTCTCTCTTTGATTCCTTAGTCATTGGGGACGTTATGGTTCACAATAAGTTCACTGGCATCCATATTATGGATTTCCATCCTTTGGCAGGGCTGGCTTCCTTCTCTCTCCAATTAGAGACCTCTTTTAAAAGTTCAGCAGCAGGAAGAAGGAAGAAAGGGGGTGAGGAAGGAAGGAAGGAAAGAAAAATTTTCTCACAACTAGAGCTATATAAAATTTAGAAGGGAAGGATGGGAAGAAGGAAAGGAGAGGAAGGAAGGAAGGAAATGAGAGAGGGAACCAGTCATCAAGAAAGCCAAGAAATAAGGAAAAGGAGGAGTAACGAGGGGAGAAAAAAATGAAGAGAAAGAGAAATGAGAAAAAAGGAAAAGATGAGATCAGGTAGAAAGAAATTCATCAGGAAGATACAGAGAAATCCGAAAGCTGCTTCATAGTCTTGCTGCTAAATTATCAGTGCAGTCTTTGTTGATTTTTGATGGTGTTAACTAAACTCTAAGTTTCTTCGACATCACCCTCGGGTTTATTTTCCCTTTTTCAGCGTGCAGGATGGCAAGGCCCAGAAAGCCTTCGGTCAGACCTTGGCCTCCAGCATTTCCAAAAAAAGTTTGTGCATGGGGACTTTGCCTTCGAGTTTGATGTTGTAGAAGTGCTGCACGGCCTTCGTGGACGTCTGCCTCAGCAGGGGCAGCGTCATCAGCATCTTGCCGGCCCTCCGGGGGTCTTCCATGTGCTGCCCGGCTTCGTAATCCTGCAGGGCCTCGTGCAGGACGTCCTGGAGCTTCTGGACGGCTTCCACATCCTCTATGTGCATGGAGTCTGTACCAGGAGGCAAAAAACACAAACCATGCTATTAATAACAACAGAAACCTAAGCATATCAGTGCTACAGAAGTCAAAGGTTATCCTTGAACACCTCTGAGCTCTAAGTAGTGATGTGCTCAGAGGCTCACCCTTCCCAACTCCATTTTGGGGGCCTCAGTTCCCGCCAGGTGATAATATTCATTGCTTACTTAGAACATGGGAATTATTACAGAAGGTCCATTACTGAAAAGGTGTGCAATTTTTTTTTTTCTTTCAAGGCTGACCACGGAGAAGCCTTTCTTCGAACAGAGTACAACCCTGGCTATTGTAGTCATTGCCTCATTCACGTACTTACTCATTCGCTCATTCAACAGTTACGGAAGGCCGTCTACTAAAGGTGTTACTTTCAGTGCTGTCCAGGTAAAGTTGTTTAAAATCCGGACCTTGCCCTGAAAAAGCTCCCATTTCTCAAAAGGAAAGAAAAACACTGATGACCAAGACTTTAAGAATCCCGTGATAATAGCCTGACTCTAACACTGTGTTCAGTTCTAGAGTTGTTAGGGTGCTCTTCATAGCTCCGTAAAAGATCCTGACGTAGTCTGCTTCTCCGCTGACACACGCACAACGCCTTTAGGGAACTGAGGTCTGCATTTAATTTAAAAACCTAATTCCATCAGGCAAGGAAAGGGTTAACAGGGTTGCCACAGTTATTCTTGCAAGAAATGTGGGTGGGGGGATAAAACTTGCAGCTCTAGTTCTAAACCAGACACTTAATTATATACAAGTTTGAATCATTTAGCACGTTTTATTGATTCTGATGACAGTTTATCTGTTAATTACACATAATGGGGTCTTTGGGGGGATTGTGCATGTTTAATAATTCTGCTTCTTGGAGGATGCAGAGTTCTAAGATATATGTAGTTAGCCTGATCTTTCATATAATTCAAACATCAGACTGCATGCACAAAAAGAGAGGAAATGTGATTTAAAATCAAGTGGCTGAACATATAAAAACTATGGCAAAGTCATTAGCTTGACTGCTATTTTTAAATTTTTTTAAAATTTCTTTTTGTTTTAGAGAGGCAGAAGTTAGGGAGAAAACAAGGGAGTGAAACACCGATGTGAGAGAGAAACACCGATGTGAGAGAGAAACATCGAATGGCTGCCTTGCCCTTGTGCCCCAGGTGAGCAGCAAACCTGCAGGCCAGGCAAGTGCTCTGACCGGGAATTGAACCAGTGACCTGCTGGCTTGTGGGCGACACCGAACCCACGGAGCCACCCCAGCTGGGGCAAAAGCTTGACTGCTATTGTAAGTGGTAACATGCTGTGAAATTTTCTTAGTATTCTGTTTATTTTTTCTTTTCTCCTTTTGCATTGTCATTTTGAATCATTTCAGCCACATTACTGGTGAACTGACCACTATTTACATTAGGTGGTTAATGACACATTTCTTCGAAAGAATTTTGAATAGTCTGGAACAGCATTGTGTGTAAGTGTTTACTGCTCAAGGCTTGATCCCTGCCTGAAGGAGCCAAAAGAAGGCATTCTCCCGCGTGGGAAATGGTCGCAGGGGCGCTCCGGAGCGGAGCGCGAGACGTCCTCTAGGGTGTGCCCCGTCTTTCCCTACGCACTGTTTCTTTCTGGGTGTCTCCCCAGCGTGGTCCCTGAATGAAGAGTAATCCTATCTGCGTCCTATGGGACGTGTCTTTAAAACAAGCCCAAGTAATTTTCAGAGTTGTCTGAGGGGTGGCAATACTAGTGCCAAAAAATAGTCACAGAGATGACAGCTCCGTGCTCTGATATTTTGCTGTTTTTGCATTAAATGCTGTCTGCAGGGAAAATGGTGGGCAGGGCATAGCCTAACGGAGAATGTCCAGGCACACAGAAGACTGGCCCGGTGCGTGAGGGGAACGGAGGCGAGGTGGACTTGTCCAGCCTACCCGGGTCCTAAAAGTTAGCACTCTGAGAAAAAACAGAGGGCAATCGAAGGGCAGGAAAAGAGAAAGTGCCTTCTTTATAGACGAAATTAAAACAAAGTAACTATTTCCTGAGCAGAGGGCTCCCACAACAGCAGAGTGGACATCATAAATAGAGCAGGTGTTAAGTCCCTGTTTCAGGCCACCGCGTCGGTTCACCCCCAACGTCCCCGCAAGGCCCGGGGCCGTGGGCGGAAGGGTCGGGGTTAGGCTTAACCTGTTCCTGGGATTCTAGTGTGTTGCCAGAATTGATAACGCTGTACATGACGTTTCCTTTTCTTTTTCTTTTTTTTTTTTTTAAAGGGGTTTAAGTTTCCCCTGAAATCATCTCGTTCACCCTTCCGTCCTCATCAGGAATCTCCTCTACCACAGTTTCGTGAAGGCATTTCCAGTTCTGTGCAGAGAGCGCATTCTACCTGACAAGGAACAGAGCTAGGGATCGGAAATGCCTTCTCTCTTTCCAAATCCGTCTCCGAGTTCCACACCCTGGTCCTGGTCCCAGCCCCGGGAACCCCTCGGGGGGCATTTCCTCCTTCCACAAGGCAGGTCTTTCAACGCGCGAGGCCAGCGGCACAGCCCCTCGGAGCCCACCTGAGCCCCGCCTCCCCCAGGCCCTGGCCCCGCGGGAGATGTATTAGAGGATGTCACAGGAAATGGGGCGAGAACAAATAGCAGAGAGAGGCGCTCACAAACAGCAATTAAGACTTCAAACTATTCTTTAAAGGCTGTGATTTAGCTGCTGAGATTTAAAAATGATTTAATCAAATTACTATGATAATTTAACTTCCCATTTGCAGAAAAAGATTCTAACTCATTTTAGCTTTACCCATTCTCGGATCTGCTAATACTTTAAATGCAAACTCACTAAATCTGAACTATTTAATTAGACCATGATTCAGCTGGCAGACTGCTGAAGAAAATATTAATCTCCATTAGAGATCCTAGTTCAAGTTCTGGCTCTGTAGCTTTAATCTTTGTTTTGTTCTTTTTATAGATTTATGCCAGGCTCAACAGAACTGGCATTCATTTATGTAATTACTTAGCTTTCGTTGTTGGTGATGGTTTTTTTAACTTCATGTGTGTAAAGGAAATAGTCCCAACATTTATGCAAACCCAAACAAACAAACAAAAAAGGCTCATATGCCTAGGCCCACACCCAGACCTATTAAATCAGAAATCAGAAAATTGGGGCTGGATCAGACCATCAGTATCTTTCAAAATCTAGGTGATTCTTTGGCCAAGCTGGGGTTGAGAACTCCTGAACAGATCCTATTTGAAGATACCAAGATTTCAAAAGATAACTAGAGGGTAAGTGAGAGATGTATTATCACCCATATATTAAGTTTCAATACCTAATGGTAAAATAGAACCAATTCATCAACTTCCAATATTTTACTCTCCGAAGTGGGAGCTGAAAGGAATGTGCTTCTCTCCAGTCATGAAACGAGTGACACACACACACACACACACACACACATGCACACGATGGACATACAGGGGAGTGAGAAAAAGCCTTCCCTCTAAGAGAGGACTGGGGTCTCAGAACTTTCCATGCAACATGTAAGGGGTCTGAGAGAGCAGCCCCGGGTTGCAGGGAGCAGAGGTGCCGGCTGAGGCTCTGGCCGTCGGTTCTTGATGAACAGAGGAGTTGGTCCCTCATTTATTTATTTAGTTAGTTAGTTCTCTATTTTAAGCTGCCGATCATACAGTTTTGATTAAAAGTAAACAGACTGGATTCCAGGAAGATGGCAGTAGTGGCAACAAAATATTTTCATCTCTCTAAATCTGCATATGAAAATCAAGAGATCAAGAGAAAAATTGATGGCAACACTAAAAACCCAGAGATATCACTTACAAAAAAAATAGGTGGCAGGGTGTCCCCAAGATACACACACACGCACACAGCGACCTTAACACTCTGTGTGTGTCTGTCTGTGTCCTCGCCTCTGCCCACTGAAGGGGCCCAGGACACATGGCCAACTGAGGGGCGAGGTCATGAGTCATGAGCGACCTAGCACCCAGGTTATAGCTGGGGTCCAGCCCTGGCCCAGAAATATTTAAGATGAGCATGGACCATCTTGGCATGCTAGACAGGAAGGACATTATTAAACTATTAAGTCATTCAAAGGATTCCAGAAGCCAACCTGAAGGCTGGCCCAGCGTAGAACTTCAGCGACGCTAAGGAAAAGCAACGCCTGTGAGCCAAGCTGACTGACCCCACATGGGGCCATGGGAGCTTGAAAAAGGCTTATACTTGCAGTTGGTTAGAATCCATTGAATATGTTTAAATACACATGATTTTAATAACATTAAAAAATAGGGTACCAGTTCTTTACCTTGAGAACTGGTAAATAGAGAGACAGAATCAAGCATTAAGCCTACTTTTCCATGAACCATATCACTGGTAACCAAATACGGGTGAGAAAAAGTATCACTTTACATAAATATCCCAACAACTGAATGAAAAAAGAAATAGTGATATTACAAATCGCCATTTTGCAACTCCGAGTGATGCCTGGATTGAAGTGATGAGCATCAAAGAGAGACACGCAGACATTACATGCTCCCCGGCAAACAACACACCACCCGCAGGTGCCATGGGGATCGAACGCACGTCTAATGAGGTCTCTGGATCCAGATGCTAATTTGCACAAGATGCAAAGGGCAGGGAAGCAGGATGCATTGCTCCCAGAGAATGCGATCTGCCAAGCCCAGGCTGTCTTCTTCAGCAGAGAAGAAAATGGAAGAGGAACTTTCAGATGAAAGGAGGCTTAAAATTTCATAAGAAATTTTTTTAACAGAAGGTTTCTGATGGACCAGACACAACTATTGCATCGGGGGTACATTATTTCCAAAGGAAACCATCACAGAACACCAAGAACTTGATGACTATCAAAGTCAGGACAGGACATAGTTACTTTTGTGGGAAGAGAGGGGCTGGGCTGGGCTGGGACGCACAGGGGTTTCTGGGTCTCTTGCGAAGGTTTAATTCTTGACCTCGCTTTTATTTATATTCATAGTGGAAGGCTGAGAGCTGCGCCTTTGGCGAAACCGAGTGCTTTTACAAGAGGGAGGTAAAGGAAGAAAAAGCCAAGTCGCCCCTGAAGCCAAAGGCTGCACTTGTGGCTTTGAAGACAGAGGAAGGTGCCATGGGCCAAGGAAGGCCAGGCCTGCTGTTATGGAACCTGAAACAGCGAGGTCACGGGCTGTCCCCAGAGGGCCTCCCTGTGGATGCCGTGTCCTCAACCTAGCGAAGCTGATGATGGCCTTCCGACTGCCAGAACTGCAGGGGCGTGGGCACGTGCAAGTTAAAGCCACCGAGTCCTGGCAATCTGGAAAGGCATCTGTAGGAGACTAATACACTCCTTAAGGTATACATTCTTTTCTTGTGTTTTCCCTAATGTGTTGTATTTCCCGTTACATTGTGAAGGAGAGAGAGAGGGGCTGAGAAACTTCTGAGGGAGTCACTCCTTCCAGAAATTAGTGAGTCCAGGAGAGTTCCCATCGAGAATGTGGAAACGCTTGGTGAAAATACCAAGGACACTGTTCACATATCAACTAAGGAGTTGGATCAGATAACTTTTAGGTGTTTGCTAACTCAGAGAAGCTATACTTCTAATGTTGCAAATAGTCACAGTAATTCTGGTTTTGTGCTGAACCATGGTGAGAACTCCTGGCTTCACAGCTCTCCGCTAAGACACACTGGTTTTTTCAGGAAAGCTGTTTTCTGCGTTTCTGGCTCTGGCTATGAAGCCAGGAGTTTACATTTACACCAGCCACGCCAATCGCTCTTATACAAAATTCACATAAAATGGTGAACCACAGAAAGCCCCCGTGGTCCATGGTCTCTTGCCCGCAGGCTTCTCACACAAATCCCAAGTTATTTTACCATTGTTGCGTTTCTCTCACTGAATGAGGCTTTCTTGCTAGATCCTTTCTCTTCCCCTACAAGCACCCAAGGCCTGCTTTCTCCCTCTAGCAGCTTAGGTTTTTCTAGGAGCTTTCTAACTCCATTTACTGGAAAGTGATAAAGACAATTATGTTCAATAAGTGAATGTTGATTCCAACGTGAGTGGTAACCCTTTCAGCTTTCCCCGAATCATAAATGGCCTGCACTGCGGTAATGACCTTTTGTAGCAGATGCTCATTATCTTGAGGCCCGTAAAGGAAAATGATGTTATGCCACCCCTTCGAAGTACAACAGTTGCGAAGTATTTTATATGCTTATTGCCCAGGGTGGAAGTATAGATATACTTGAAGCTAGTATTTCTTTGACTGTGTCAATGCATGGTGATCACAGAGCATGATAAAAAAAAAAAAAAAATCGAGGAACCAGTTTTTATAGTTTTACAAATTTGAAATATAAATATGTATGAAATTTAAGGATTGCATTAAGTTAAAAAAAAAACAAATATCCTAAATAAAATTAAAATAATTCAAACAGTGATGGCAGATTTAAGCAAAAACCAAACAGCAGCAGCGTAAGTAGTTTAAGTGAGCCTCTGAGTTTTGTGTTTTTTATCTTCAAAATTAACTGGAACCATATTTAGGGTTTTCAAATATTTAAATGTAAGAATTACAATATTAGTTCATTATATATATGTATTTACCTTTTTTTGGTCATATACCTGAAGATAGGGACTATATTTCCACTGGTGTTCTGGTGTAGTAACTATTCCTGAATTCAAACATGATAGAAACAAAGCTACAAAAAATATGACAGCCATTATCAGGAAGCCAATTCTCTGTTTCCCAAGCATAAGCACAGCATTTATAATTATTGAATAAAGACAGATGTTTAAAATAAGCTGAAATTTAGATTAATGAGGCAATGGTTGTTAACACCTCCAGCCCATATAGGGGATGCTGAAGGATCTAAAAATAACACTGAAATAGAATTTTTTTTTTTTTGCACAAAAATTTCCTTATGGTGATCTGAAATTTCTAAATACTTAAAGAAAATCTATGAGCTTTTTAGGGTCTCTAAAAATAGTATTACAACATTTCCATATGGATGTATTTATGAGCCTTTTAAGAATCACTGGATCTAAGCAAGATCAAATCTACAGCTTTATCACTGTCCTCCCAATAATGGTCAAACAAAAAAAAAGAAAAGAAAAAAGAAAGGAGTGGCATCATGTACAGTATCAGAGAAAATGCCTTTGAGTCATATATCCCAAGCTAAAATGGTGACGCTTGCAGGTGAGATGGGAGGAGAAAGGCCATGTTTATACAACACAGGGGAGGGGCACCCTCAGGAATAACATGGGCCTTGTGCCCTGAATCAGTTCTCTTTATTATGGAGGCTCACTCAATTTCTATTGGTATCGAGAGGCTAAAAAGACTTAAAATAACACACAGGGAAATTCTGTGACACAGTGAAATTTTCTTAGGAAAAGCAGTGTCACTCAACGCTATAATAAAGGGGAAAAGGTGGGGGGATGTTAATTATTTCTAGCTTTAAACAAGAAAAACTAACTAGTTCTTTAAATACCCTCTAACTGCCAGTCTAAAGTAGGTCACTTCCTCTCCCTAAGGGAAGTGTGTGGGGTTCAAATATTTATTTATAAAAACATGAATGATTATGCTTCCCAACAAGAGACAGAAATGCGGCCACCAAGGCACTCTAAGTCATGATCCGCAGCCAGAAAGTATGCGTCTAACTTCTAACATAAAATACTGAGCAATTTTGATGATTAAATCTTAGCATTGCTCAGCATTCATGATTAGTTAATTACCAAAAAAAAAAGTAATTTGAAACATAAATGATACAAAAACAGGCTTGCTGTACTTTCTGAATAATTATCCAAGTAAATGTTTAAATTTGAATTTCTATATAATTATCAAATAAAAATACTTTCCCAAATCGTTCATCTAATTACAAGAGATTCTGTAAAACGAAGTCTCTGTACACGAAGACATTCCCAGAAAATGTCGATCCCATGTCCCTGTTCGGTTTTCTAGAGAGCAGGCCTGGGGGTTCCTGAGGGTTCGCAACAGCAATGCCATTTGCTATAATGAATCACGTTTTACAGCTTCACAGGGAAGGAGGAGAAAAGAATGGTGGCGTGCGGACGAGAGCTGTATTCACGATGAAAGTGTGAAATGCCGAACTCTGTTACAAAGGCAGATAGGAAAGTACAACTTCATTGTTGAAAACAATTTCCCTCCTATCAGTCCAAGGATTCGTGCATCAATATTGCAGATGAACTGTTAATTACAAAATCAATTAAAAATTATTTCTAAAAACAGTCACGCGTCCCTGGCTCTCATGGGGGCAATTTGGGCAGAAGGTCTCATCTCACTAGGACCGCGCCAAATCACAAAGTCGTCATCCACAACTAAGCAAAAGCAATCTGGTTTTTCATTTTTCAGCGCGGCTGAGCCCAGCCTGAGATTGATCGTCACATATGGCCCCAGAAAACAAACTGTCAATACCTTGAATGCTGCAGAATTTGAACAAATAGCCGTCCGCCCATTCAAGCCACTCATTGCATCCCATTTAACAGATTTTATTGACAGTTTCCTTCTTGTAATTAAAGGGAAAACTACTGGCCGGCAACCAAGATAAAGTTCAAAGATAGGGTCAAAACAAAAGCAGATGGAAAGGCACGGTGTGACTGTCAATGGTACATAGCATCAGAGCATGTTATTGACGTGCAGGTATCTAATGATCGGCACGTCATTAAGGAGGGATGTATCCGGAACTTTATGCAAATGCTAAAACAGACTTAAGACCACAATAAAGCATTCAGAAAGGCACAAAGGGAAAAACAACAAAGCGCCAACGATTTTTACTTATCAGAGGTCGCTCCTTGCTTGAGCATGTTTCAGTTCAAATGTAAAGACTGTTTATTCCCACCATTCTGAGCCCTCGCCGCCTAGGCAGTCAGTCCCTTTGAGAGGAACACTCCCTTAGCAGGATCTGACTTCTAGAGAATTCCAGAAGGTAAGAAAACAGTGGGTATTGATAACCAAAATTAAAAACACCATCAAATATATTTTATTCTGATTTTCTGATTGTAAAATTTGCATTTTTTGAGGGGGAAAAATGGTTTATGTGTATTTGTAATTCACACTTATTTTCCCTTGTGCATACAAAGCAGTGGAGCTAATTCGGTCCTGAGAATGGCCATACACTACACATACTAGTAAACGCATGAGGTGGTGAAAAATTCCTCAGCTTTCAATCAGCAAACCTAATAAAAATAATCCCCCTTCAGCTGATTTTTCTTATTTTTAACTCTTCACTTGAAAGCCATAATGACTCTAATTTTGCTGTTTCATGCACGGATTTGCACTGGGGTCTAGCAAATCTGTCAAGAATGCCAGGAAAGGGCGAAAGTGACATACTCAGAGACGGAACAACGACCGTGTCAACATGCCAACCTGAATTAGCCAGAGCTATCGCTTTGAGGGTGACAAATTCTTCCTTCTCCAGCTTCATGCTCTTGTACTTCTTCACCAGCTGCAGGATGGCATTATTTAGGTCAAGAAGGCCTGCGAGCTTGGACTGGTCTTCATCCATTATATAGTCGTCTGCATAGACAAGTTCATCCTCGAAGGAGAGGGACCGGTACACGACCCCGAGGATCAAGATTTCCATCCAGGCGCTCTGCAGCAGGCTCATCTGGTCGGCCAGGGACAGCGTGGAGAAGCCTGCATGGGAAGAGGGCAGACCTGGTTACTCCAAAGCCACAATTTCAGAATGACATGTTAGTTCCACCCGGTGGGCAGCACCGGCGTTAGGGCTCAAAATCCTGCAGAGTCTCGATCACGTGCTCTTAAACTTTCCCCTGATTATTCTGCGAATGGCAAAGTAAAAGTCACCAACTAGCCTCGACGTGGTGGTGTTTCCCTGACATTTTATAGGTGGGGCTAAAGGGACTACAGTAGAGAAGTTGTTTACTTGAGAAGAAAACACAATGGAATCGATAAATACACTTTTTTTTTTTTTTTGGCTGAAGTCTTAATGACTCATAGAAAGTCATTTTCATGACCTTGTATTTAAAAACTACTACTGATAAACAACATAAAAGTTTCTTTATAAAGAGTCAAAAAAATAAAGGAAAACCAACAATTTAGGTCATATAGTGTACTTAAATTTGGAAAAATTTCTCTACAATAGTCACAGTTACCTTTGTAATTGGGTACTTTGTCCCCAGTAACAGTTAACACGAATTCCTTTTGAAAATGGCGATGGTTGGTATAAAAGTGAGTGGGGCACTTAGCACCCTGACCTCTTCACCAAACAGAAAAGCACGTTTATCCTTGGGATTAAGACGCCGTTGTCTAGGAAGTTAAATGTGGGGCAACGGGGTTCAGTGGAGAGGACGTGAGTGGACCCAGGGCTGAGTGTAAATACTGGCCCCAGAAGCTACCGGGCGTTTCGCCTGGCAGCAGAGAAGTTTCTTGTGCCTTAATTTTTCAATGGAAAATATAAACACCATTCAACAAGACACAAGTTTGTAACATGCATTCAGTAAGTGCAGATACATCAGGTATTTTTTTCTGAAGTACCTGATGACTATTCATAGTCCTTTATGAAAAATCTGGTCTACATTTATACAAGCATGCTTACAGTCCTTTTGAGCTTGAGAAATCATATGCAAATACAGACGTACACACACACACACACACACACACACACACACACACACACTGGCACACACATAAAAGAAAATGAGGTGCAAGAGGAAATGATGAAGTAATACAATTAAGCCTACTTGAGGTCAAGGAATATATTTGTGACTTACAGGAACCAGATCTAAATTCTAAAAGAAATTTAAAGAATAAAGTCTTAGTGAACATAACTGATAATCAGCCACATGCTTTTACCAAGAGGCCTAAAAAAGAAGTTTCATTTTCAACAGTTCCCCTTCATTTCCAAAGTTAGGCCAGGAATAATTCCAAGGGTAACCAATCAAACATTCCCGTGGTCTTCGAGGACAATGGTAACATGATTTAAGGAACTGCTACCAGCAATTCTCCAGAAGAGGAAATTTTTGGACAATGCAACTCATACAATGTATATTTACTCCCCTTCTAGACTTCATTACCCAAATCAAAAATATTCAGTGCCGCCCAGCCTTCTTAGGCTTTTGCTATGGTCTTTGTCGTCGCCACCTTTATCCCTATTAAATTGTTCACATCCCGTGTGACACTGGCAATGACAGCGCAGTCGGGAAAGGAAAGGGGTCCCTGGCCTGACGGTGATAACCAGTCGTTCGCCACGTGACACCATTAGGTAGAAGTGTTTAACCAAATCATCAGGACAGAGTCATCAGGCTTTACTTACGGGGGTCTTCAGGCGTCTGAGAAAAGCATTTTGGTCATTGTTTGTCAAGCCACTGACGTATTACTTGACAGACCTTCCTTTAGACCAGCTGGGTAAGTCTTTTTTCCATTTTTTTTTTTTTGTCTCTTCAGTGTGGGGTTGTATCAATAAATATCCTCAAAAAATTAGCTATAACAATTGCTATTTTAGAAAGGGATTCAGAAGGGAAAAATAATGATCTCTTGTGAGTAGGTTTGGCTCCTTTAGCTTTTGGTTTTGAGAAGGTCACACTCACCACAAACAAACAAACAAACAAACACAAACAAACAATATTGCTCTATTTTCTGCCACCCTTCCCCAAGAAGACGAGGCCACGCACATCCAAAAATCTTTCAAGAAGAGGGCCTGCGCAGGACTTTCTTTTATAGATTAAATGGATGAAAAATTAAACAGTCGTCCAGGAAGGTAGGACCAAAAAGGCATTTTCAGTCTGCCTGTCTCTCTCCTCCTCCTCGTGTCCCCACCAGCCGCCTCTCTGCAGCAGCAGATGGACAGAGCACATCGCCCGCAGCCCCTTCCTGTGACGGCCCCATTCTCCCTCTGTTAGTAAATAGATTTACACATTCTCCAATCTCCACACATCTTTCTGCCGAATAATTAAAAGCAGGATGATTAGTTTATTGAGTGGAAGGAGGAACTTTTTTATTGAGGTCCGTCCACGATTTTATCAGGGCCAGCACTTTTACGGTTGTCAGGAGGGTCCAGGCTTCCAATTTTTCTTATCTGCCTGATTAATACAAACGCTGTTTCAGGACGCATTAATTAACAGATACAAATCTACGTCCTCATGGAAGGATCAATACGGAGAAGAAAAGAGGCATCAATGTGAATTTAGTGCTGATGATGGAGAAGGCCCGCTATCGACATTTACGTGCACGGAAACTTGAAAGTTGCTCAGGCCCCTTTGTCCCTGCGATTTACAAATGAACAATTTTTCAGCCATAACAGTGTTTCACATATTTCTTTGGGGTTTCATTAACCAAAAAAAAAAAAAAAAAAGCAATAAAAGTTCCTTTTTTTTTTTTAAGGTGGATCTTGTAATTTGTTTCTTTTATGCTGGTGGGAGGTGGGGGCGGGGGCAGGGGTGAGAGAGAGAGAGAGAGAGAGAGAGAGAGAGAGAGTGTGTGTGTGTGTGTGTGTGTGTGTGTGTGTGTCTATAAACCTAACTTTTCCCCTTTCCTCTTTCACTTCTTAATAAAAAAAAAAAGATGGGGAAAAATAAAGAAAGGTTCTACTTTTTGGAGGGACGGGGTCAGGGAGGATGGGAAGATGGATATAACATAAAAGGTTGGACAACTTTACTTGCTTGCTGTCTTCGGGTCTATTTCAACTGATTAAAGGAGGTGTAGTTTTTGCAAAACAATAGGGAAGCAACAGTCCACACTTTACACAACAGAAATACAAGTCTGGACTTTTATCTCTTCTAGGTCTAGAAATAGCTGAATCTCTCAACACATTAACCCTTTCCTAGCTCTCCTCTGCACTCGAGAAGTTAGCATAGAAAGCTCTCCCGACCAAATGCCCAGGTAACCGCCTTATTATGAGATAGCTGTGCTCACCTGATCACTAAGGAAGCTGAACACATAACAGAGATTATATCTGCATTCCATAAAGTTCATCTCCCTGCCCTTCAGGAGTGCTAGCTACATTTTACAGACAGACACATGGATACAATACTATTTTTATCCATAGATCTGAGCTAAGTATAAAAACCTAAATGACCATGATCTCAATCAAAAACACACCTTTCAATAAACTCAAATAAAAGTCAAAGGGACTTTGTAAACATGCTATGGCTCTATTGGCACACACATGCTTGCATCTGAATGGTGATTACTTGTCTGCGCTTTTACCAGCATTTAGTGGCGTTTTACAGCTATTGGTCTAGGAGTTAGAGGTCCCAACCATCTATAACATTTAGCTATCTTTGGAGAGAAACCTCTTTCCCAAGTGAAATGAAATATGCTCTGCAGTTGTGTCGTTTGAACTTCACGTTTTGTACATGCCGGGATCTTAATCTTTGGCGTGTGACAGGTTATAGTTTTAAACGTTCAGCCGTATTACAGCTTTTTAAAATACACTGATACCACGGCACATTTTTTTCTCCCCCAGCTGCAGCCTGTTCCACGCGCGCCGCTGACAACGCTGATCTCCCTTCATCTCTGTCCTGGAGTCGTGCCATTTAATGTATCTCGGGCATTTTGCTAGCAGAGTGACTCTCTACCTTGACCCGCAGTTAAATAGCGTGTTTATCTGTGATACAGTGTGCTCCAAATAAACCAGATGACAGTTGGGAATAACATCATTTGGGAGGATTGAAAAGCTGCTCAAGAGGCAGGTACCCCTGAAGTAAGAGGCTTGGAGAAGTATGTTTTGTGCCACCCGCCTCCTGGAGACTTCGGAGGATGACAGAGGCGCCCTGGGCACTTGTCACATACCTTTTTTTTTTTCCCCTTAGCCTGGCAAACGGATGCACTTTGCAGTCGACTTACAAAAAAGGCTAAGCATTTGAAAGTGTGAAGGGCAAAAAGTATCTGACGGCTAGTCTTCAAAAATACACTTTCATTTCAGAAAGCATAAATGTTTATTTCCTGATCGGAGTGTTGACAGAAGTAGGCTGCGGTGCACTCGGTGCACACATTTGGGTTTAACCCCTGCGAGGCATCTTCTTCCCGGCCGCTCTCCCGAAACAGAGAGCAAGCGTCGCCAGGCTTCAGGGCGTCTGTTAATATCAGTTAATCATGGCATGGATTTGGCCGCTCACCGTTTCCGAACGGCAGTTTCTCTGTTCCACAAAAAACCGACACCTTTCAACAAATAGCATATCATGCTAGAATTATAACGATGCCATAATGACTCACTAGGACACAAACGAAGTTCATCGAGAGAAGCTGACTGAGCAACATGGCAGAAGCGAGATGCTTCCTCTCCCACACAGACCGACCCGATGTCTACAGGCGCTGGCGGAGAAAAGAATAGCAACGGTGTGGAGATTTGGTCTTTGCTACCAAAGGATGCACAGATGCATAACCCTTGTTAGAGATAAACTTACTCTACTTCTAAGCCAGTCGATTTTGTCACCTGACCAAACATATGTTCTAAGATTCAGAAAACACAGCTCTGGGGCCTGTAGTATGTGTGTGTGCATATACTACCGTCGTATATGAAGAGCTTTCGCTTTGTTTTTGTTTTCATAGGCACAGACTTCATAGACTAGCTCTCCAAAGAGGCCCGAGTTAAGCAGCTACAGAGGTCAAGGTGACGGCTCGAATATCTACCTGGTGCATTTGGAACCATTTTATTTAAAAAATCTTTAAAAGGGATGATGATTACTCTCTCTCTATTATATTAGGACTTAAGCACTACATAGGATACCTCCAGTTCTACCCTTTGAATCTTTTATTCTTTTAGACCGCCAGGAATCCAGATTTCAACAATTTAGATTCAGTCATAATTGGTTTGGGTGAAATGAAAGAATAATAAGGAAACATAATAACTGACAACAAAGGGACAGCTCCCTCTCTTGCGGATCACGTATTTCAACTTTTGTTGATTCCTTAAGAAATCTGTTTCTGTAGTTCTGTTTATACCTCAAGCAGGGTTCACAGAGATTTTATAGAGCCATTATTTTTAAGTAGTGCTTTCACAGGATAGATGTGGAAAACTGAAAGACAACTCAGACTCAAAATTTACTTAATATCTATGTGGCAGAGTTGACCACAATCTACAGAATTCAGCAAACGAGTTGGGGGTGGTGGTGATAAATTAAAAGAGAGGGGAAAACAGACTTGTAAAGGCGATATCTACCAGACCCTGACAGAATCATCACTCCTTAAGAAAATACAGGTATCGATTTTAGAGAGAGACAGAGAATGTTTCACTCATTTATGCATTCCTTGGTTGATTCTTGTCTGTGCCCTAACTGGGGATCGAACCTGCAACCTTAAATGTATCGGACGACACTCCAACCAGCTGAACTACCCAGCCAGGGCCAGAATTATCGCCCTTGTCTGGGTTTACAGGTGCACCTTGCAGATGAGTTTACAATCTGCCTACTTACGGGCCCAGAGATGGAAACGTGCCCCACGGCGCCGGGAAAACACTTTCCTTAGCAATTGTCCCTTGTCTCCCAGCACAGCTTGCTAGAAAAGTTAAAAGGGTAACAGCAGCTAAAAAAAGATATTCTCTAGTGGCAACACAGGAACGTCTCAAAATGATGACACGGGTTTTTTTGTTTGTTTGTGTCTGTGAGTGGGCGGTTTTTAACTGCCAACCTTCTTTGGAAAAAAAGGCCCAGATGTAGGGCAGATGCAAGCACAGAGAGACGGCAGAGGCTACGTGCATGGTGCGTGCAGCTGCTTCTGCAAACCTCACTCCCCTACCACGCCCAAACGACGACAGAGGACCCAGAATAATGCCCTCAGCTTTTACCAGGCCGCCCTCACTTGGCCTCCACTACCTCCTCCCCTCCTTTCACCCAAGCCCAGAAGGAAGGAAAATTGTTGGGCGATGCAGAGGCAAGCGTGGGCTGAGATGCTGTGGAGGACAGAGGCGTGGTGACCTTTTCTCCGACAATGTTTATTTTTCACTGGTTCAAAACCAGGAAGTTCTGCCTGGAAAGATCACCTTTTTTGATAAGACTACAGTCTGACCATGAAGACAAAAAAGGAAGGCAGTGCCGTACAATACAGGACTATAAAAAAATAGCTCAGAACAGGGCATTTTCAGTCTTTCTTTATGATGGGATGGATGCTGAGGAAGAAAAGGCCTTGTTTTGAAGCCATGTGACCTGCTCTCCCCAATCACTGGCAAGAACAGGCCAAGAAATCCCACAGGCCGTCACAGGGCACGGCCGGGCGGTCCAAGGGAAGCCAGTCCAGCCTGGGCCCCAGCCCCGCGCGCACTGCCCCCTTCAGGAATCCCCACGCAGCCTCCGTCCACCGTGGCCCAGTCCCTGATTTGAAAGTCAAGACTCTGAAAGAAATGCGAACTGACTCTCTCTTCAACTTTGGGAATCTGTGAAGCCGACAGACACCCCTACAGACACGTAGAGAGTCAGAGGGAAGGAAGCCTGTGACGTCAAAGGCCCAAGAGCTCGAGGTTTGCTGCCATCGACTGACACAGGAGCGACGAGACTGGTGTGGGAGAAGTGACCCCGAGGCCGGGCGGCCTGGGCCCTGGTTCCACTGTGTCACGACCACTGCTGGTAACCGGGCCCCCACTGGGGTTGAATTGTGTCTCTCCACAGATTTGGGGATCCTAACTCCCAGGACCTGCGAATGGGACCTTATTTGGAAACAGTGCCTTTGAATATGATGCAGCTAACATGAGGCCATGAGGGTGGGTCCTAACGTACTATAACTGTAACTTTATAAAAAGGGGAAATTTAGACAGAAACATACAAACTGAGGGAAAATCCCCTTCTTTCCTGCTCGTGGCTTGTCACGCTTTCTTCGAACTAAGAAATAGAAGCACGCCATGTGCTGATCCAAAGGCTTGCTTTCTTCCACATCTTCTAAAGGACGCAAACGGAACCTCTTCAGCACAACACGGACTTCTTTCACTATCTGCCCTCTCCTTTTCCTGCCCCATCTCCTGAAAAATCTCCCCCTGGCGGCTTCTCCATAGACGGTCTGACATGACAGAAAGTGAGCTCAGTATCCCAACCCCAATGTCAAAACCCACGGCTCCCAAACTCCCGCCATGCACCGCATCACCACCGCCACCCGCCACCCCCGCGCCCGCCCCGCCCCAGCCCTCCACGGGTCTCTCGCCAATTCTTCCCTGTCGTATTTCTGGAACCAACCGCACACCTTCCTTTCCACTCCTACTGCCGTTGTCGTCGTTCCTGGGCAGCGCCTGGGGGGAGCTTACAGTTGTGGGAAAACACAGAGTGGAGCTCAAGGTAAAGACATAAGCAAGGACGGGGCAGACGCATGTCCTGCCACCCAGCAGACCTGTCCGCAGCCTTCGCAGCGGGCTGCCATGCTGCCTAAGCTCTCACCAGTCGGGATCGCCTCTCCTTGTTTTTCCTGCATCCCCAGCACACGCATCCTGCCACAGAGCAGGCGCTCAATCAACACCTCCCAGCGCCTGAAGGACTAATTCCCTAACAGCTCACTGACTGGCTTTCAAAAAAGAACGAAAAACAGCCACTGTGAAAACTGTCCTCAAAAAATTAAGAATAGAGTTACCATATGACCCAGCCATCCCTCTTCCGGGTATCTACCAGAAAAATTGAAAACACTTATTCGCAAAGATATATGCGCCCCTGTGTCCACCGCAGCATTATTCACAGTGGCCAAGACATGGAAACAACCAAAGCGATCTTCGCTAGACGAACCGATAAAGCAGATGTGGCACATGCACGCTATGGGCTACTTCCCAGCCATAAGAAAAGATGAAGCACTGCCCTTTGTGACAACAGGGATGGGCCTTGAGAACACTGTGCTAAGTGACATGGGTCAGGCAGAGAAAGCTAAGCACCATGTGAGTTTACTCATGTGCAGGACATAAAACTGAAACTCAGCGACACAGACAGCAACGGGGCGGTTACAGAGGGAAGCAGGTGGGGAGGAGTAAGGGGCGAAGGGGCCGATGCTCCTGTGTGGCGGTGTGAGGCGAGTGGATGCGGGCGGTGGGTACACAGTGCCAAACACAGATCACGTGTCATAGAAAAGCACACTTGAAGCCGATGTAATCTTATAAACCGATGTCACTCCAATAAATTTAATTAAAAATAAATTTGTGCTAAGTATGTTCAAAAAATTAGAGTATTCCAAATATCAGCCTCTTCCTCAAAAAAAAAAAAAAAAGATCTCTGAATATATAAAAGAGTTGCCAAATTTTTTCAAATTCAAAAAGTGTGTAAGGCACCAGTTATATATAATGTTCTTTGCTTCTAAGTGCCTATGTAGTTACAGGATTTTCCTTGGAGCCACTTAAATTTTGATAAAGCCCTGCCTAAATTTCTCAAACTCAGCCTGTTCCTTTTTAATTTGGAATTAAGGTAGACATTTTTATCATATGGCCTGTTTTATAGTTACAAATAGCCATTTATAAGAGTTCCCATGATAAGGTCACAATGACGTTTTATTATTTCCAACTATCTGTAATTAAATTCTTTAGTTTATTCGAGTTGTACAATTATTTGACAATGTGTAAATTTATTTTCTGTAGCCAGGATTTTAAACTTCTGAAATTCTAATCTAGCCTGGTCAGGAATGAAAACAAATGTTCATTGCTTCTTTGTACTTGCTGGAATCAAAAATTGTTTGTCTGCTTTTATTTACATAGATTCTTGGGAGATTTCAAATCTAGTTTTTGTAAAGCCCAAGTAACTGGTTAAGACACTTTCTACACTTTAAAAAAAATTGCAAGCAGACTGAGAAACACGTGCTGTTTTTCAGGATGGGACCCTCCCCTCCCCCACCGCCCAATCAGACACAGCAAAAAGAAGGCAATGCAATGCGATTAAAAATGCATTCACGCAGCCTCCCCGGCTCAGTCCATTTTAGGACAATAGATTCTCGGCAAGTAAACACTCACTTGTCAGAAGTATTGGTAACATGACAGCCATTGAGCCGCACAGAAGGACTGAAGTGACTTCCCACTCTACAGCAGCAAATCAGACATTTACAAACAAGGAAGGTGGCGCTTGTCGGTTATGACCTTTCACTGTGTCTGCACAAGAAGGTGTTACTGTAGCTTAAATACCACTTAGATATGTTCCAGGTTTATCACGCTGGTCTGTATATCCACTCCTATGGAGCCACTGTGGAGGGAAGCGTTTCTCCTTGTGGTAGGGACAGGCCTGGCAAGGCAGAGCCCTGCACAGAGGTTCTGGGCTCGTCAAGGAGGGTGTGTCTAAGTTTAGAAAAAGGCAGGTTGGGCCCTGAGGAAATCATGCGGGAGACAAAACAATTTTTAACAAGTCGGGTAGTAAGTTCACATTATATGTTTATGCACTTTGTTTTTCATTTTCTTTTTTCTTTTTGTGCATAACTAGCTGAGAGTTTGAACTAATGAGCAAACAAATTAGGTATGTTGGGGACCATAATTTTTCATTTAAAATACAGAGACCGGAAGAAATATAAAAAGATGAATTTTGCTAACATAAATTTTAGAATCAACTATATGTTTTTTATCATACAAAAGGTTAATAAACTAACCAGTAAGTTAGTAAAGCATTCCATTTGTCAGACTTCAGCAAGAGAGAGATGTGCTTTCAATAAACTTTTTAGCTACTGGAGGAAACCCAACTGTAAATTTTATTAGCATTTTTAAACAACTACTGGCATTTTAAACTTCCCTTTAAATTTCTAACATTTAATATTTTCACTGAGTTTCTGACCCAAAACTATTTTTAAAATTAAAAAATTCATTTTTTTGAACTTTTCTTCTGCCCACCCATGAACTTTAATAACTTTTTTTAAAAGATGAACTGCTTCTCTTGGGAACATTCAACCATTAAAGGAAATCTATAAACAGTAAGCCAGCCGTGACTGCTTTCTGTCTGTTATATGTGCCCCAACATAATATTCTGATATGGAAGAATCTGAAAGAACATTCCACCTCTTGGATAAATCAGAAATAAGCTGTAGTATGTTAAAAAATATATCCAAAGACATATGCACACATGTATGTATAACTATATATAATATATAAAATTTACAGATTTAGCACAAAGGAGAAAATTAGAAGGAAGATAGGAATAAACCCTCAATCCACCCTGATCGGATTTTGGAATAAATGCTGCCCATTCGAGAGAGGCGAAGTTGCGCGTTTCTCCCAATATACCCGCTTGCATTGATAAAGGCAAAGTTTCTGGCAGCAGGGTCAACGGAAGCTTGTGAAAGGAATGCTTTCGTCATCGTTTTCCCATTTGCGAAGGCCACACCTACACACGCAAAGGCATAGACTGACGTTGGCCTGGTGAGCACCTGGGTAATTTCATGAACTCACCTAAAAATTGGAAAATTTTATTTCCACTCCCAAGTACAGAAGAATGGAGAGTGGTCGTCACCTTGTGAGCTTTCCCTGACAGGACCAGGAATTGATGCTCTCTGGGGTCTCCAGGAGACAATCACTTATCATCCCTGTATTAATTTTAAACAACATGCCTTCAAATCTTTTCAAATTTACCTAATTGGTCCCTTGGTATAGAAACACAAATTCCAACAAGAACACTAATTATTAGAGCCTTTGGTGTTAATATTAACATACCCCTTCTTTCACTTCTACTAGTTACAAACAAAGCAGAAAAAAAAAATCCTTCAGGTGCATTTTGCTTGACTTTCTCCAAAAGAAAGACACTATAACTCGCGGTCTCCAGCATATGGCCCAGAAAGAGGAGAGGTGGGGCGGGGGGGGGGGGAACAGGTCTTCAGCATAAATGCAAGTTAAAGGATTTATAGCACAGGCCATTAAAAACAAAGTGTCATATGTATTCATGAAAGAATGTAGAAGAAATATGTTATCCATGAGATGCATGTCACATACGAAATTATAGCATACTGACCCTGAAACTCCACATTCAATAATATTAGAAATCCTCACTGTCTGTGTGTAAAGACTTGGGCGTAATTTGTGCTCAGGAGAGCATCTCTGAATTTCTGGCCCCAAGAGTTCTGTTCCAGGTCAGCCTCCTACACTATTTTTCTCTGTGGCTAATGAAGATCTGTTTACGAATATTTACTCCCAAGTTCACGGCTGGTGTTTGCTGGCTCAAGCAGAGCTAAGTCATTACGGCTTGGCATCCGTTCCACGGGGGAGGCTAGCAGTTATCTTATTGACAACAGAGACAACCCCTTCGATTCCCTTCTGCCTCCCCTTCTTTCTCTCCACCCTGCCCCCGATCTAGATAACTGGCCAAGTTAAACAGAAACAAAAGCAAAAACATGAAACAACACAGCTCTTGGAATTCCTCCACCGCGTGGATGCAGAATCGCTACCAGTCGTAAAGGGCTGCCTGATGTTATGTATCACAGGTCTCTAACGCAGAAACCAAACCTGTGCCTCTCCTAATAACTCTTGCTGAGACAGGCTTCCGTTCAAAAGTGGCACGCGAGAGACGCGCGGCCGCGGTGAGAAAGCTCTCCGGCTGGAATTCCTCCCCGAGTGAACGCAGGCACCCACGGCACTCCCCAGTCTCCCTGCTTTGATCTGGAGGAAAGCGTATTTCTCTTTGTAACCCTCCTAGCCTCTGTGACCAGCCCCCTTCATGGATCCAGGAAATCCTTGAAATTCCCACATTAGCTTAATTTAGGGAAATAAGCCAAGGCAAATACAGGGGTGACCATCCAGGGGTGGATCCATTCCGAAGTTGCACTGTTTCCTAACTCGACTTGGGTAGCGTTAGCACAACGTCTGCAGTCAGAGACTCCTAACGTCTGCGAGGGTCCAAAATAAAAGGGGGGAAAGAGGAGGGGGAAAAATAAAAGCTGCCTGATTCTAATACACCTAATTAGCCATCGGCAGACTCTTAATTGCATACATTAGGATGATTCCATAGTGGAGATTAATTCTAAATATACCCAAGCAGCTGGTTAAGATGCTGTGGATTACAGTGTGGACTGTACTTTTCCACTTAATTAGATATCAAAATTAAGCAGCAACAAGCATTTTGACATAACGGGGATCAAGCCGCCGCCTGGTATCCCAGAGCTGCACTAAAGTGACCGCTAACAGAGCCGCACAGATGGAGAGATATTAAATGCCTCACTGGAAAGTAATTTCAAATAATAAAATATCAATATTTACATTTTAATTACCCCTGCTGAGAGCCGCTCTGTCATTTTCACTGTTGCCGACGCAGCAAGGGGTAGTGGGATGACATTGTGGCTCTGGCTGCAATGACTATTTTGTTTCCATTAAAGAATGACAAGTGTTTTGGAGGCAGTGACACCCGGTATGCGAACGAGAATGACAGCAGATCAGAAAATTCCTATTAAGGGACTAAATGCCTCAACAAGAGAATTTACTCTGAGCAGCCGCTCCTCCTTGAAGCACTTCATCTATTCCAAATTTTCTGCTGAAAGTTTATTATTGGGGATGCCCCAGGGAAGTTTTAGTCTCCCATGAAATATTTAGATCCGTAAAAAACGTTCTATGATGACTGTCAATTTAAAAACAATAATACTTGACGTAAATGAATATCCAGGAGTTATGTGGAAATCACTAGGACATTAGGGCTTTCTTTTTATCATGTTCTCTTATTGAAATAGACAATACCATTGATAATGCTTCCTTGAAAGATATCTATTTCCTATCGAATACATGGATGAAAGCTTGGAGGACGGTTTGGAATCATGAGCATAGACATGCCGAGTTTGTTTTCGCCGTCTTTTCATTAGTGTTTCATTGCATGCAGCCATCTCTAACAGAATTTTCTTGGCGTGGAAAATAAAGTCAAGAATGGGTCACAATTTGCATGTGCAAAATGTGCAGATATGTGTATGTGTACTGTATATTTTCCGTTAGCTTCTGTTATTATTGAAAAAGAGCCAATTCCTCACCCAATTTAATTACTCTTTATGGGGTGTGAAGATGAGATTATGGAAAAAATAAATAAAAGGTATATATCCGAGGTGACATGCTGCATTCACAGGATAATAAATGAAAACAGTAAAGTCTTCCTCTGGGGATGACTGTCAAAACCGTGGAGATCTTGAAAGAATTTTAATGCCTCAAGATACAAGAGAGTGTCTCGGAGAAAGTCCACGGTCAGTAGAGAGGCAGTTAACTGACCCCCTATCTCCAAGCCTGCGTTTATTTAATGTGTAGAGATGAACAACTATAAATGTGATAAATGGCCACAGCAAGAGGCCGAATAGAATTTTTCAAAGAGAAGAAAGAAGGAAGTTGGGGAGTCTCACAGGCGCTTAGTGGTCTTTTACTCCCATTTTTTAAAAAAATACCGGTTTTGAAGTTGAAATAAAAACTTGCTATTAGACATGATATACTAATAATGCCTGTTCTCCAACTAGGAGATGTTCCTCTTAGAAAAAAATAGAAGTGCCCAGGAAAGTATTTCTTAAGCATCCCTAATGCTTTTAGGACAAGACAGGTCCCCATTTCTCAGCGACTAGCACCTTTTAATTTCTGAAAGAGCCACGGTTGAAAATCTTAATTAATTGTTCCATACTGCTTCAGGATCATTATGCAATGTAATAAAGGCCGTGTAATTATGAAATTTTACAGCCATTACCAAGGCTGATGGCTCGTATTTCATCCTCAGCTGGACCCGACGGCTTTTAGGCGCCCGGCTCCCTTTTGATGAACTACAGACAGATCTATCAGGCCTCAACAATGTCCAGGCGAGGCAGCGGTAATAGCTACCTACAGATGAAGCCGCAGATAAAGATAAACTATAAATCTACACACACAAATGCAGGCCCATCGCCTGGGGATGGCACAGAGCGGATGAGGCACTTGGGGAAGGCGTTGCTCCCGCGGAGGCGGCCTCCTGCGTCCCTCGCTCATTCACTGCAGAAGGGGCTGGATTTCATCAAAGGCGGAGAAACCCAAGTGAATGTCTCATTTATTCTCTGTATCTCGAAATCAAATGAGGGAAGGAAAGGGTGCGCGTGCATCCATGAGCATTGTATTTAAAGGGCAGAAACGACTCAGAGCGCCTACCATCTACGCCGGCGGTGGGGGAAAAATAAAAGGCAGATCCCAGGGATCTTCTTCCCCTGCACACAGCGCTTACACAGTTCTCCAAAACAAGGGCTCCGAAACAAATTCGATGATAGCCCTTGAGTATCTTTCTTAGAGATCTTCACATTTAAAAAGTAATTCCAGAACCAAAAATACCCGTGCTGAAATGTAGGCAAGGAAAACAAAATCACGTTCATAATGTAACTCGAACGTTTAAGCTCAAAAGTATTGTCACTCTGGAATGCAATACGAGCTTAAGAACCGATAAAACTGTGTGTCTTTTATGGAGGCCCCTTTAAATATCAAGTCACATGGAGAAGGGCCATCCAGGGTGTGTTTGCTTGACAACGGTACGTGCCACACTCCAGGGAGCAAGTAGTTCAAGTCTGCCTCTGGGCCACGGCAGTCACTTCCCAGAGCGGGGCCCTCTGTCCTCAGGGGGGCACCAGCCCCACGCTGGCTCGTTTCATGAAGACGACCAGCCAGCCAGTCTGCGACAGGCTCAGCCGGGAGAACACGCCCCTCTGAGGGCCCGTCTGAGAGCGAGCGATCGGAGCGGTGGGCCACGCCGGGCAAGCGGAGACGTGGCAGGACGGTGCGGGCTGACTTGGAGGCAGAGAGATGGCCAGGGGGGTGGCGCCTGTGTGCGCAACGGGGCGGGGCACATAAAGAAGGAGATAATACCGGTTTAAGTGGCATTAAGTCTCTGGAAAGCACAGCTTGAAGCAATTCACCCAAAGGACAAATTGAGAGTGAGACCCACTGGTTTTAGCACTACCTCAGCTACTAACTAGCAGTGTAACCTTGAGCTAGTCACTGAATTGTGAAGCAAGGTTGCTGGACTGAATTTACCAGTCCACAGCGCACTCCAGACTGAGCACCCCGATATCTTTGAGGCTCTCTGTTTGAGGTGGGGAAGTGTGTATCCAAACCATACCTTCCCTACAGGGACGGACAGCCTCTCTGCCCGAACCCCGCCGCAACCCCGCCCCGGCGTGGCCGTCCTGTATTCTGCCAGCGTGTTCTCACCTCCCCGTCTGGGGAGAGATGGGGAATATTGGATACAACTGTCCTCACCCACTTCCCTTCCCGTGTGTACGAGGAGCACTTCTAACACCTTCCTGCCGGTCTCTGAAGGAAAGGGATTGCTCCTCCTTCCCAAGGAAGGCCTCTGCTGTGTTCTTGGTCCCCTCTTCTCTGGCCACCCTGATGATTTTGTCCCAGCAGTTTTCTGCTCCGTGCCTCTCCCTTTCCAGTGCCTGTTAATCCCTCCTCCTACGGTTCTAGTCCTTCATCCACCTCTTCTCACAGAATCGTCCCTCCACACTCACTAGCTGGTGCTCTGCCTGTGCCTGTCCATCTTGCCCTTCCTGCTCCGCGCCCCCCCCACCTCCGAAGTCCTGACTGACGAGCTGACTCACACTTCTCTGCTGCCAGTCATCTGCTGGCCACTGAAGTCTGGGTCCTGTCTCAGCAACCCTATCATATCACAGTCACTGAAATCTCCCAATCGTCAAAGCCAGTGGCCCGTCTCCAAGTTCTATTTCTTCTCTGAGATACTGAGCCCATCCTGCCCCCTCCCTTCCTCCCCGAGCCCCGCTACCCACCCGATCTGGCACCTGAACGCGACATTCTCGTGCTCTTCCTTCCTTTTCTGCCATCCCTTGCCACGGGGCACTTTCAGTAAGTCTGCCTTGGCTTCCTGTCTTCTCCCCCACCCACCCCCCATGGCTGTGGGTGCGACAAGCAGGCAACACCAGCACCCCCTTCTCCCCGAAGTCCTAGACTTTGACCGTCCCAGCTGCCTGCACGCTGTCCCCATCAAAAGGGACCACAGGCACACACTCAAGAGGCTGAACACGAAGCTCATGTCCCCGCACACTTATCCCAGTGTACTCCCGATAGCATTAGCAAGTCCTCAACAAGACGGAATCAGATTGGGGAGTTATCTTTGACTCTTCTCTTCTGTCCAGTTTTTCCTATGAAGAAATCTCTCAGTTCTCCCTCTGATTCCCAACCCCACTGTTTAATTGAGCCACTCACTGTTCTGCACCTCAACCGAACTTAGAGTGTCAGATACCGCCATTTGCAGAGTCTGAAGAGTCTCCGCACCGCTCATGGGCCCAGCCATCCATGTATCATAAAATGGGCGGAGACTTCCACATTCCACGCAGAGTAAAATTTTACAGATGATTCATTACACTTACTTTTCACGTATTACACATTTTACATTAGAACAAAAAGGTGTAACGTCAGACTCATAATTAATGCCTCTAACTGAAGACAAAGTGTGGCGTTAGACAAAGAGCCTTATTTAATTTGTTGATGGGTCTGTCTGCCACATCGCAAAACAGGTGCTCAAACATCTACAAAATGTATAAACTCATACAGAACCAATTGTCTATAGCAGCCTCCATCAGGTTTAAAATAACGATATGTTTCAAACTTTTCACTTATAAATTCAATTTTAAGTAACTTTGCATTTAAAAATCGACAGTAAAGGTGTAACATCGCTTTGTGCTAAACTTGGGTTCAGCTTCTCCAAGTTCAAGGCCTAGAAAGTACGTGAGTAATTGAACTATAGAAGAAGCAATAGCTAGAAATAAAGACTTATTCAAAGCCAATTATATCCTGATATGAACCTTTCTTTATTCTTGTGTTTTTACAAAGGTATGTTCTTTAGGCAGAGTAATTCCTGTGGTGCTTGATTACAGTTTTTTGCTACTTAAAATTCAACAGTTGAATAATTTCTTTAAAAAAAAATCTAAGAATATGCTTTTCTCTTCCTATTGAAAACTGGCAGTTTTTCAAGAGGTTCCTTTATAACCCAGGAGGACGACGTTACCAGTGCAGGAAGGAGACACGGATCCCTCTTTGAGGCAGGCAGCACAAATAAAAAAAGATATGGTTCAATGTGGTAGCTATTCTTCCAAGTTTTATTAATTAGGCAGAAAGCCTTTCCCACTGGAATAGCGCAAGGTATTTATTAACACTTCTTCCCACAAATAGAACAAATGAACAGCAAAGGAGGTAATTATTAAATACACCGATCCCTTTATCAACTTGGCAGGGGCAGCCCAAAAGACGATTTCTGATTATGATCTTTTTCATGATATTTTAATTGTGCTGCTTAACCTGCTAAATTAAAAACTACAGGGCAATCTCACTTAGATCACAGACAAAGAGATCATATCAATTTGCAACAAAATGTATGAATGTGCCTATCAGCTTTAATTATGCCAAGAATTTAACAGGCAAATTCAATAGGATCACACAAGGGTTGAGAGCTTAATGTTATCTCTTCGCCAATGGCATTACCATCTCCTGTATTTTGTTATACATTATGGAGTGTGAACCTTTATTTAACATTAAGTTTAGGAAGTAATGATATGTAAGAAAGAGAGGTTTCTTCAGATAACTTCTGATCCTGTTGATTACCTGGTGATCAGCTATTCTATATACCTGACCGTGAGCCTAAAATGAGGGGTTATGGAAAATAGCCAAATCTTCCGTCCTCTTAAACAATATCAGGATGAGAATTCCAAATATGTTTTTGAGCCTTTATTTTATTCTAAGTCTAAATATCTTTAGAGCAATATCCTGCCAGAATTTCTCTCAGGCATATGTTTAGTTTTTGTCAAATAATCCATTTACCTTTACCCAAAAAATCGTCACCCCCAACCTCTGGTGATCCCCAAGTTTGAGCCCAGGTTCCTGAGAGTTTCAGCTTCCAAGGGCCTGAGGTTTTTCTTTCTGTGCACACATTGGGAGCCTGACCCAGGCCAACTCCTTGGTAATAAATTAACCTAAAAAATACTCTGGGGTGAGAGTCATGAACTGGATATATTATATCCTGTGCATGTGAGAGTTGCATGTGTGCTTTTTGGGGAGGGGCACAGTGTGGTTTCTGATTCTACTAACCCTGGTTGGTCAGTTCCTATCCTTCTATGCTGCTCGCAAAATTACTCCTTCCAAAGGCTCACATTGTGCTGCAGTCCTTTTTTTTTTCCTTTCTGGAACTTTTTTTTTTTTAATCTCCCCGCAGAGGGGGAACTTTTTATTTAATCGCTTCAGCAAGATTCAAACTTTTTGCTTTCCCAGACAATGCACCTCTTTTTATTCCTTATGAATAATCCTTAAAAATTAGTTACAGCTCTTAAATACACATAAATGAAACATCAACATATAACCAGGCAACAGAGAGCCACATTCAAGCAAGGCAGATGCTGCATCACCTGCATCTTCAGAGGTCTCTGTCAGCAGCCGGTGTAGCAGGAGGGAAGAGACAGAACACCATTTGGAAGCCTACGCTCTAATAATATTAGAAAACTAGCAGTTTTCCATCCTGAGTTAGAACACATTGCCGCATTGATTCCACAGCTATCTCGAATTGCCCTTGAAATCTTTGCTTTTTCAAACTATCAAATTTTATACTGTTTTTTTCCAAACAAATTTTAATGCCTAGATATTGTTCTACAACGAGTAGACTCTATATTTTAAAAAACTCAGTGTTGTAGAATTGAGTTTTTCTGTCTACTTATTTGTCTCTTCATTTACTAATGTAGCTCTAGGTCCATACCTCCATGTGGTTCTAACAGTCTTGTACCTGTCACGCATGGATATGCCAATCTTGCTTACTACTAGTGTGCATTTGGTATTTATTTCCTCTCAAAATTATTCCCAGCCCATGGTACCACCCACTCTGTCCCCCTCTGCCACCAGAAGGCATCTAGAAATACATGCAGGTGATTTTTGAACTTCTGCGTGTAGCTTTATAAGTTCTTCCACCTAGAATTTTCTGAAGTTCTCTATCACCATTAAAAAGAAAGTTTAGGGATAAAAATACATTTCTTTCTTTAGCACAAATACCCTGGGCATTTTCTGTGCCTCTATTGGCCCTTGCCAGGTCCAAAGGAGGATGGCACTTCCAAAACTGCCTTCCTTCACCCCCGAGGGTGGGAGATCACCTTGGCCACGCAGGTTTATGTCACCTTAAAATTCCAGGGACCCTCTGATTGTTTTATGATCTCAACATTAATGCCCAAGTTTGCCTCGTGAAGGCTGATAACTAAAATTTGGGTTAGAAATCTGCTGCGTTTCCACACATATCATTACCGCTATTTCACTTATCTCCACTGATTCACCATCAAAACGATGGTTACATTTGTGTGCATTTTCTCAATCCACTGAACAAAAACACAGTGCTCACCGTCAACGGAAGTGTTTTAACGCCCTTCTAGGCTTTGTGGGGCTCTATTCACACTGAATATCACAGTGACAAGTAAAGTTATTTAACATGTTTTTAAAAGAGATTGGCAAGTAATTGCCAAAATATTAATGAAACAGCAATATATTTACATATAAAAGTTTTATATAAGCTCTACACAACTCACTGATAAGCTTATGACATACCCACCCCAACTCACCAATTCTAAGATTGTCCAGGTTAATATTAACATATTCATTGTTACTCTAATGTTATTTGTATATGCTCATAGGAAAGACTTCTCTGTCAAAAATTCAAATGTCTTTAAATGTGTATACACCGTCTGCCTGAGTGCTTAGAACATTTATCACTTAAAGTTTATACATTTTTATAAACATTATTTACAACCAAATAACTACGAAAAGCCCTGTTTGATGAACAAATACGTATTTTTATATTGGTTGCCATACATATTGCCTACTCAGTGCGCTATGACTCCTTTCTCCCCATTATACATGAATATGTAATTAGCCACATAATAAATATCTTCTATAAAATTTCAAAGAAAGCTCTTAATTCAAACACGCCATGGCCACTAACCTTTCTGTCTTGTTTTTAAATACCAAAGATGCAACTTTCAGCCTTACCACCCAGTGCTGGGGCGGACGCACCCTGGCTGCTCAGAAACGCTCACTGATCTTGTTGATGGGGGCGGGGGGCGGGCATCTTGTGAAGTGAGATCTTCTCTTTGGTAATAAAGCTTCGTATTTATTTATGGGTTAATTTACAAGACTTGCCAAAGTGCATGCTAAACTCAAAGCCACCCTCAGGGTGAAGGTTTACAACACGCTGGTCAGGCTGAGCACAACTGATACTGAGGCCGAGTGATCCTGTACTGGCCAGGACGGGGTGCGAGGCCGCCCTAGGGACGGCACGTTCGAGCTGCCTCCCTGATGGTGACCACCAATGGGTTTCTAGATGTCACCAAATGTTCTGTGTGTGGCAAAATTGCCCCTGGGTGGGAAGCAGTGGTTTGGGACTATGAAAACACCTTTTCCTTCCTACATTAATTATTCATTATTGAGAACGATGGTATTGAAAATTGCTTGTCTTGGCCTATGTAGCATCTCCTCAGACCTGGCCACACACAGACTTCAATGAGAGGGACTCTTCTTCTGCCAAACCTGACTCCAAGCAAAGCGTCCATCTCTCCGAGCAATACTAGCCAGCTTCATGCATATGTGGCCTGGGCAGGAACCACACTGGGCGAATGTTCTGCTGTCACCATCTTGAACTTCAAGATACACTGTTAATGGTGACTTCTGAATGTCCAGGGTGCACTGGACCCTACCAGTTATGTAGCCAGTCCTGTCATAACTGTCAAATCAACATTACTGAGCCCTGGCTGGTGTGGCTCAGTGGACTGAGTGCTGGCCTGCAAACAAAAGAGTCACCAGTTCGATTCCCAGTCAGGGCACATGCCTGGTTGCAGGTCAGGTCCCCAGTTGGGGGCACTCAAGAGGCAACCACACACTGATGTTTCTCTCCCTCTCTTTCTCCCTCCCTTGCCCTCTCTCTAGAAATAAATTAATAAAAATCTTTTAGAAAAACTAACATTACTGAGATGCACCAATGAAATCTATGTTTTGATAGTAATTGTTTTTGAGATCCCATTGTACTAAAAAAGACAAGCAGTTTGGGGGGAAAAAAAGGAAGAAGAACTAGTCTATGCCAGTAAGTTGGATTAGCTCAGTAAATAAAAATCAGGGTTTGGAACCCAGTTGATGTGCACGTACTTGTCATCTTCACTCCCTGACTGGCTTTGGGATCTCAGGCAAGCTGTCTGACTTCTCCAAGCTCCAATCTCCTCCTTTATAAAACGGTTTCAGAAGCAACCCGCAGCCCTAGGGGCGCTTTGAAGAGTGACTGAGGTAGCGTGCCTGAAACAGCACAGGGCCTGGCACCTAGCAAGTGCTCGGTGAATACGGCTCCGTGAGCAGGATGCTTTTGCCAAATTCCATTCTGGCACAGCATGAGGAAGTGACAGTTGATCTCAAAAGCCCCCTCATGCAGTTTTGGAAGTGTGTTTCCTGACTCCATAGGATTAGTCCTTCACGTTGAGTCGCACTTGCCCAATGGTTTTCACTCACTATTCACAAAAAAAGTCTCCAATGCGAATTCCCAACATGCACTCAGGGACTAGAAACGTGGCCCTGACTTGACACACGCACCTCCAAGTGCCCGGGGAAACACATCTGAGGGGGGCTGCGCGTGCCTGACTGCCGATGTCACCCCAAGTTGAGGGTGCAAGTGTGTGCGTTCCGACGTTTCATACATTACAGATGTAAATTTTATTCTCCGAGCTGAAAGCCAGGTGATTAATTCTCATAGCACAGTGATCAATCGGCGCAGGTGCTCCACCTGTATTAATGTTTGTTTTTCTGCGCATTAGTCGCAGGAGCACACCAATAACACAGGTGTCTGCCACCGCGCTAGGCGACACTCCCTTTAGCCGGCAAACATTTGAGATCAGTAGTTAGGCTGCACGTAGCACTGCCAATTTTTTCAATTAGACCCATTATTGATTTGATGAAAAAGCAAATTAAACATACCATGGTGGTATGTAAATCGGTTAGAGAGAGCAGAAGGTTCTGGTACAAAGCTTCAAAGGCACGAGCTGTATAGCTCTCATCAGCTGTAACTCATAGGGGCGCCTGCCAATTGCTGCTACATATGGGGTTCCTTGAGCTACAAGGGCTGGCTGGCAAAGCTATCCCCTGGAAAGACCGGAGCTGTGTTTTAAAATTTTGCAGCAGTTTTGTAGAAAGGAAAAGCATGCTGGAAATCTAAATTCAAGTGGATGATGAGATGCAAAGAGGTGCGGAAGCAGCAAAACATTGTTTCCAGGAAGTGATGGTGCACTGTGTTTGCCCGAGTGGCTGGCATGTCGAGTGCATACAACAGGGATACACATGGGATAGCTGAAAAATTGATGGCACTGACTCAACATGTCTTGACCACCACCTTAAGCTACTGTAGGTATCCACTGTGTACATCTGAAACCATCTGGCCTGCCATACTCAGACTCTAATCCGACTTCTGTAGTTTCTTAACATTTGAAAGACTGTGCTTCATTCTGCAATGAATGATGTTCATCAGTCCTGCTAACAAAGGGGGCGGATATAGTGAAAATGGACCCGTTTCACCTTCTGTATTGGTTCTATTAACAGAGGGAAGCTAATGCTTAATTAACACTTCACCTAGATGCTGGCCTACAAATTCATCTTCACTGGATTACTATACAAGAAACCTTCCCTGGTTCCAAAGGTAGAGTTCCCACTGCGCCAGAGCCCTGGTGCGCAGCGCCACCCCCATCTCTGCCCTCCGGACACGGTGTTACAATCGCCCCTCCGCCTGCCTGTGTCCCTGTCAGGATCACGTCCATCCTGCTCACTTCTGTACCCCGCTGCCACGCGGGGGGATTAGAGATACCAGCATTTAAAATGACTAAGTAATGCAAACAAAGATCTAGTTTTGCCAACTTTAAATAACATATCTTTATTAAGCAATAGCCCAAAGACTCTGCTTTCCCCACGACTTTTCTCTATCAGATCAAAGGACTGGCGTTCTCACAGGTTAGCTCTGGGTTCAGCCATAAAGAATAAGATAAACCCGTCAAGACAAACTGGGTTCAGTCAATGATGACTGGAACCGCCACCAGAGAAAGGAGCAGGTGCACCAAGGTCATATAAATATGTTCTTCACATCCTATTTAGCAACTTACACTGGAGGGAGCAAAGAACTTTTGCATAAAAGAAAAGGCAAGAACCAAAGTGATTTCAGTAACTGGAGGAGGTGGAGGGGAAACAAAAATCAAAGAGAGGAATGTTGCAAATTTTAAATATCAGATTGATGACTAAAAAGAAAAGTTTTTTTTAAAAAAACAAAACAGTAGCACTGAGAAGAAGAGAAATAGATAAACAAGGGACAAATGTTGAGTAAGGATGGAAAAGTGTGAATAGAGTGCACTGAGATTACCAAATAAAGCCAAGAGATAGTGGGCAGGATTCTCCGTTTGTGAGAATTTCTACAAGTCAACGAATGAATGAATGAATGAATGAATGGGTGATTGTCACAGTTCATCAGTAGATACTAAGCTGCCAAGCGAGCATAATTAGGAAAAAAACATTCAGATCAGATATTCCATCCAAACAATTCCATTTCTTATCCTGAAAATTGTAACATTTTCTACTCATCAGCATTTCACTGCTGTGCCCCAAACGAACACACTCCGTCTCCCCCGGTCACGTGAAGACACCACATGTATACATCCCCAAAGAGAAAAATGAAAAAGTTTTTGTTCGCTTCTTCCCCCTGGGTGACGACCCCGTCAACACAGATGCGGATGAAATAAATCATCTGAAGAGTTTTGGGTTGTTTTTGTTTGTCTTTATCTTTATATTTGTGAGTGCATTTTCTTTTTTTAACAGAAAACACAGAAGATTGAGCCAGCAGTGCCAGCAGTTTCTGATGGGAGGAAGCACACGGTTCCTGTCACATTGGCACCAGCTCTAACAGATGGGCAGAAGCCGGTTCGAGTCCTTCCATCAAAGTTTGTGCTACTGGAGGGACATTGTTAGAAGTTGGAAAAAAAAAAAGCAATGTCCATTTGAAGCTCGTCTGTGAACTTTGCATGAACCGCTAGGAATAATGTAGTGTGATGACAAGCCAGTTATACCTTCCACTAAATTTGCTGTCTGGAATGAACTGAAATAGTGTTTGGTTTGTGTAATTACGTCCATCTATCTTTATATTCCAGCGGCATATCGCAAATTGAAAATACTAAAAATTGACTGTTGGTTCTGATATTTAATGATTGCCAAAGACAAGACGATGATTTATTGGTTACTTACCGATGTGACACATTTGCATCTTATTAGACGGAGATTACTATTCCTTAAAATGCGGACGAGGCCTGATCATGTCTGATGGATTGATTTGATTTGCAAATGTAATCAAACTAATAAGAGGGAAAAAATGAGCAATAATGCCTTGTTTTTCAACTGGCAATCACTCCCCTGCCAACAAGGCTGATATCCCTGACTAAGCAGCCTTTACACAGTCTTCCTGTCGCCTCAAATAAACAAAGGGCGCTAAGAGCCTGATGAGAAGATAACAAGCCAAGTACGGATGCACCACGAAGGCCGCACCTCTGCATCGCGCTGTGGCGGGGCAGGAGCAAAGTTAACAGCGGGAGACGCAGGGCGACCTTAGCAACCTACAGCTACGGTGGAAGCGGCTCTGCCTTCTCATGTTAATCCGAGCTAAATGGAGGGCCTTTCCTTAAAGGAAAGGAACCTTGGCTCCCTCGTGCAGTAGGCAGGCCACTGTTCATGAGGGGACTGTTTCTGAGGTAGTCAACCATTTAAAATTCAAACGGGTTCCGAACAACAGCAGGTACGCGGTGCGAGAACAGCAGCGAAGCCGCCCAGGCGGCAGCCGGCCCTCCGCGGGGTCCTAAGCCGGCGCCGATACACAGAACCCAGGGCCGAGAGCGGGGCAGGGGCAAACCTGCCAGGCCGGGCCAGGGCGGGGGTCTGGCGTCCAGCGCAGCCGCTCCCGGACACTTCCGCGGGGCTCCGGCGTACGTGTGACAAAAATGAAAATCCTGATCAACCTTCTTGAAATCGAAATGCGAAAAGCATTTTGATAGCCAATCAATGAGGCCTCATGATCATAAAGTAATGACAAAGATGATCTCCTAAATTTTTTTTTTAATGTAAGGCTTGTACATAGTAGGTTCTCACCATATATTGTGGCTCAGTGCCTGAATGAGTAGGTATTAGCTTGCTACAAAAATGTATTACACATGATAGTTCCATCAGGGAATTGAATATTACGAAGTGTTTAGGAAAATGTCAAACTGAATTTATAGAGCTTATTACCATATTCAGATATCTCAAATATTATCGTAGTTGATGTTTTGAAGAGAACCCAGCACCCATTCTCAACCTATATAAAATTTATTCAACCATACCAACAGAGTATGATCAGATTCAAATTAAATAATAAATAACTCCATTCTAACTATGTGAAATTGCCTTGGAACTTTGAGTTAAAGTTTCACGGCAAATGCAGAGATGCTAAAGCCTAAACCCCCACCCAGTGTAAAAGGGTCGGATAACTGACCGGGCTGATTACAATCCATACATTATTCACAAGCTAATTTTAACCAAATGTTATATACTGATCTGCCAGAGACATTGTTTTCAAAGATTGCATCAGTGTTTACATAGCCAGCGTATTCAGACGTGCTTCATAAATATCGGATCGCACGTATTTGTGTTATTTTATCCTTATGTTACCTAGACACTTAGCTCTGCATCAAGAGGCTCCGTTGAGCCAATTTTTGGCCACGTTCGGCGGCTGGCCATGCAGGTCAACCTCAGCCTCAACTGGGGTTTCTCTGGACTGTATCTCTCAGCGTGAAAAAGGAGGATTCTCAGCCAGACTTGTAGATGCATAATCCTTCAGGAAGGGGTTGGATCTTATATATCCAGGTATTACAGCCAGTCTTTATCAAAGACTAATCAAAGGACACTTATAATTGATGGTATATAATTTTTAAAAATATACCGCAATGATGTTTTCTATAACATATTCACTGCTAGCTTACTTTAGAAATTATGCTGCCTATACGAGCATATGTACATGCATGTGCAAAATGTAATATAATGTGGTATAATATAAAAAAGAGATAAAGGTAAAATAAATTGCTAATATTTACTGCTATGACTGAGAATGTTCACGCTTTTCTGGAAAACTGGTAGTGACAATGATAAATGTCAACTGGTACCCAAGTGGGAGTTAAAAGATCAGTTTTAGTCTCAGCTAGCTTGTGACTTTGGGTAAGTCATTCTACTTGCCTGATCTTAAGTCTCTTTTTCCATAAGTGAAGGTATAAGCAAAGGCATTTAACACCGACTGAACACCTACAATTACATGTCAGAGATCGGACTGGACACTTTATTCACATTAGTTCATTGCATTGGCCAAGCAACCTATAAAGTAGACATTACTAGCCCCGTCTTATAAATAAACTAAGTTCATGTAATGTAGCAGAATCAGAATTTAAACAAAGGCACCTAACTCCAGAGAAGGCACCCTGCTCACTACAATCTCCGGGATAGTACCTCCTCTTAAAATGCGAAGTTCTAGCAAAGAACCTCTAAGGCCCATTCTGGCTCAGTCATCTGAGGACTTGGTGGGGCGGCGGGGGGAGGAGAGATCTCTCTTTGATACCATTCCATTTATTTAAAAAGGACGACACCAAGCTTCCTCTAGGCATGTTAAAATAAGCATGCATATTTTAAAAACTCACCAAGTTTTTTAAACCTCTGAAATCTCTATCGCCACACACTTTACATGAGAACAGCAGCAGCAGAAATAAATCCAACACGCCTTGGGTAACTATCCCAGGTTTTCCCACCAAAGGTTCACCGAGCAGCACGCGCAGTTGAAACGACCTCTGCAGAGCACTCGACACTCGGGCACAAACCGGTGCTGAAGACCCCCCGCCCCTCGGCTTGGCCAGGACACAGAAAATCAACACCTAAGTGCGGCTGGGCTGTCTCCCCCGAATGTGCTGACGACGTCAGGAGGAGCTCGCCTTTGCAGGAACCCCCAGCTGCTCTGGCTCCCTCTCTCCCTCCTCAGCCCCGGCCACCATGTGCCCTGCCACAAACATGCTGACTGGCCGGGGGTGCCCAGCACTTCAGGTAATTAATCCTTTCCTAATGTAGGTTAAGCAGGTGTGAAGCCTCCTTCGTACGGAGAGGAGGGGGCTGCCCTTCAGAGACACCCCTGGAGCTACGGTGTTTAATTGGGCCCCAGTGACCCCACAACTGGAGAGCAATGCTGCTGGCCCCGCGTCCCGGCACTCACGGGCTCCGTCTGCTGCCCGCTGAAGAAACTGCCCTTTTTCCTCCTTGATCTTACACTGTAAACAATTTACAGTTAGGATCCAATGCCTGGTCCGGCAATGAAAACATAATTTCTTTACTGGAAGCAAAGCTATGTGATTAATGGAGACCAGTAAAATTTGGGGGTTAATTAAGTTGAATTGACGAGACAGCTCTCAGCTAGTACTTTTTAAATCATTAAATGATAATACTACTGCACCAAAAGAGATCCAAGTATTAAACAAAAGCTGAACATCCTCTTTGAGGAGTTTGTATGTTTTCTACATTGCTTCAGTGGAAAAAGAAATCATGGTTTTATCTTTTCTAGGAAAAAAGAGAAAATTTTCTACTTTAGAGAAATATCAAGGTATTGTAAACAAATGGAGGTACTATATCTGTCTATCATACAGCATAAACTTAGAAAAGTTCGGTCAATTAAATTGATTTGGGCAGGTTAAATTGGATTTTCTAATGGGATTCTTCTAATTAACATTCATTTAGTGATAATTAAAACTGGCTTGGCCCTGGCCAGTCTGGCTCAGTTGGTTGGAGCGTGATCCCATAACCAAAAGGTTGTGGGTTCAATTCCTGATCCAGGCTTATACCTGGGTTGCGGACTCAATCTCTGGTCTGGATGTTTGCGGAAGACAACTGATCGATGTTTCTCTCTCCCCCTTCCTCTCTCTCTAAAAGCGATGAGAAAAAAATGTCCTCGGATGAGGACCAAAATGAAAAAAAGAAGGAAAGAAAGCAAACTGGCCTGAACCGGGGAGGAAGTAGGTTGGTTGTACGGAAACCACATACCTGAAGCCACACCTAGTACTGTGTTAAGACATTACCTGATTTGTAAAATGCCACTGATAATGGATAGCTTGGTTTGCCTTGGACATAGATTTGATGAAATGAAAGGAAAGAGAGTAATAACACATATGGTTAAAGGGATGGCAGCACCTTGACTACGTGGACCCTGATGTTGGCTTAATAGGAAAATTCATTCTGAACAAGAACAAGGTAAATGGGCAGCCAAATTCAGCTACAGGTTCCACCCTCCCTCTCCTTCCTCCACCTGGTAACAGCGGAGATGCAGCAGTCGATTAGCTCGCACTGTCGAAAGGCCGCCTCCGCCAGCGCTCACACCTCCAATTCCTCGCCGGTGCCCGCAGCGAGCTCGGGCAGCTCGCTCCCCCTCTGCCTCCTCCACACCAGCGCCGTTTCTTTTCACACATCCCAACCACACTTTGTGTCTCACTGAACTTGATGGTGACTTACTCACTGAACCTTGGTCCAACAAGGAAGCAGGCTGACTTCGTCACAAGCATAACACAGCCGGGGCTGACGTTCTTGGGGAAAAGAGGATTCTGACAAGCGGTCACGTGGCCTTTCTATACTGAAGTTTGTGATCCCAGATTAATTCAGATGCTCCTTTCAGTGAAAAGCTCCATTCTTTGCAACACACACACACACACACACACACACACACTACAAGCACCAGCACTTTCAAGTTCACCATTCTATTTTGTGTGGGATGACTGGAATATTTATTTTCCCAAGTAATTAGGTTACTTCCCAGCTTTCATGAACTAATTTTGATATGTACAATCCTGCATTATGCAGCTATTTTTATCTACAAAAATATAATGTACTGCGCCAGAATTTCAGAGTTCAGCTGAGTAATACTTGCAACCCTTTTCAAAAAGAAAACTCAGCAGTTACAATTTTTTTTTGAAGAAATCACTTCACTCTGTGTGTTTAAATAGTGCTTTTAAATTGCTCTTGATTCTATTGAAAACTGTTTCTCTGATGCTTGAAGCCTCCAGCTGCCCCACAATTTATATCTTTTCTCTGCTCTTTGTTTTTCAGCCATTTTCCCTGAATGTCAAAGTCAATTTAGTGCATTTCACTTTGCTGAATAAATCAGAGGCGAAATCCTTGCTAAAAGTGAAAATTTGATTTGCTAAAAGGAGCTTAGGGCAACTATTAATCAATATATCCAGAGTGTCAAAGCCAAGGCCAGGATAGACATGCATTCATTTGGAGATTGGCTGAGGCAGATAAAGGGGGACACAGGGGAAAAAGTGCCACCAACCCACAGGAGGGAGGTGGCTTAAGGTTGAGGAGAGGGTCAAGAAGGAGCAGCGAGAAGCAAAACGTGCTGGTATCACATTTTGTTCTTCTCCCTCCAATGCTTTTAGAGGTGCGAACAATTTTTAATTAAGCAGTTAAGCACCTATGGATTATACTAACATACCAGCTTTCATGTAACAGTTTTTTCAGAAGGCACAAAAGCCTTTCTCTCTTTAACTCATCAACTAGCCTTGAGAAGAACCTGAAAGTCAGAGTTAACAGCATCCCTTACGAACACAGGATTCCAGAACAGAAAGACATGAAATGGGTCAGGCCTACAGAATGCCAACATTTTGATAGCCCTCAGGTAGATATCAGGCTATTTCAGACTTTTGAAAAATCATGCCATGGAGTAAACTGAAAGAGCTTAGCGATTGCCAAGATCTTGCTGAAGATGATAACATGCTAAGACACAGCAGTACACACAGAAATCTGTGACACTCAGGAATGTAACATATCTTCGAAAGTACTGGGCAATCTTTCTCTATGTAAATTGACTCAAAAGCTACGATTTTAATCTTTTCAAAAGGCAGTTCCAAACTTATCACTCAGTAAAAATGTCAATGGCCCCCCATTGCCTTCAGTATGAAATGTTATTTCCTTCGCGTGAAATTCAAAATTGTTCCTGACGGGCCTTTGCCTTTGTCTTCAGGCTCAGGGTGTGCGTTCAGCCCATACTGTCCCTTTCCTCCGTCCATGTGACTCTGTGGGAGAACCATCTCAGCCCCCATCCCTGGGTGTGGCGTCCGTTCATCCCTCTCCATCACCTACTCCGCCGTGAGGGTCCTACCGCAGAACCTGTGCTGTGTCCGTGTGTGTAGCTTTCGTGTGCGGTGCCTGGCACAGCTCACTAGGTGCCTCTAATAGGAAGGAGGGCAGGAAGGAGGGAGGGTGGGAGGGAAAGGAGAGAGCAAAGAGGGAGAAACTGCTTCAACATTAAGTAGTAGATTTAGCATTTTTGATATCTGGTGTGGTTGCAAGTCACTCAACTCACTTCTGCCCCAGTTTACGTATAATTCTCCATCAAATTCAATGCCCAGTGAATTCGAACAGAGTTGGGGAAGGGAAGTGTCCAATTTCATCAACCCATCATTTAAGGACTTTTCCAACCCTTCGGATGAGAAGCAAAACAGTGATTGCCTTGTTTCATTAAAATCTGTGATCAGGGATCTCTGGGGTATAATATCCATCAAACGCCTTAATTTCTACTGATCTGAAGATGTGTCATACATTTCCTTTTACATTCATCTTCCTTTTCTTTCATCTTTTATTTTGTAAATGTGTAAACAAAATTTCAAGACAGAGCCAAGGTGTTCCATTAGTGTACAGTTGTTATGAAAGGCAGGTCTGTAATGGGGAAGGAATGAGAGAGAACATGGGGAAAGTGGATGAGGAAGGGAAGGGAGACATCATGAAGCGACTCAGAAAAAGTCACAGAAGTTAATATTCTGTGTGTTTGAGTAACAGTACTAATAATGTGACTCAACTTCCTGACTCTCAAGTTGACTCCTCTACCAAGTGGGGATAATAAGAATAAGACCTATCTCTAGAATACCTACAGGATTACTGTGGACAGAAAATAAAATTTTTTAAGTTGCTTTGTAAACAAAAACACATGTATGCATACATGTTCAGTGTTTATGTCGACATGGATGCATGATTCAGGGAAAAGTCACATCATGTACATGTTTTGCATTTCCTATAATACCAAATACAGTGTCCAGCAAATAGCAGACACTCAAATGCTTAAACTGTACCTATGACTGCTATCAAACTATGACTCTGCTTTGACCACAGGTATACAATGGCACGGCTAGGTATGGGTGGCAGAGACATTTTCGGGACACACAGTAATCGAACAGAAGCAATCCTGGAGTAGAGGTCACAAGGGCACAGTTAATTCAGGTGACAGAACGGTGACTTAAGTCGCACAAACAAGAGCGCTGAGTGGTAAAGGCGGGCCTCTGGAAGTGGCCTTAGCAACAATTGGGTGTCTCTGTGAGTCGGGTCTGTGTCTAAGAAACCTGGCCACTCGCTTGCTGGGCAGTACTTTTTCATTTCTGGCAAACGAAGGAGTCCTTAGGAGACATTTCAGATTTTTTCTTCACAACACATTTCCCAGTTGACTAGTTTCTATTTCTACAGCGTGGTTGTAGCTTCAGAAACTAAGAAACACTCAGTTATTTTAGGTTTCGCCAATGAGGAAGGGCTGAATTATTTAGGACAGAGTGACAACAATATCTATGCATTGCCCCTTCTGTTTATAAGCTCATCCCCTTTCTTTACAATCCATATTTATTCTGAATGTTTTTGAAATAGCTTTTATGAATACTAGCTTTGTGGGTCACTTGGCTATAACCACAACAAAATGACAATCTATGTGCAGCATTTTAGAACACTAAAATGAACACTGAGTACATCATGTTTGGATCATGCTTTATAACTTGTATGTTAATTATATGTATAACTTACGTGTATAATTTACATGTGTATTTTTTTCCTCATTTGATTTTTATAATATAACTAAAGGCTATGGCAACTAAGTAATTTACAAAAAAAGTATTCAACTAGTGCAACTGAGGTTTTCTGATTTTACTTTCAGAATCATTTTATTTTATGTACCACAACTATAGCTACACAGATATACAATTGCCAGCTACACTAAATACCACCTCCAAATATTTGGAAATTTAATGTACTTATAACTTAAGGAATATTATTAAGTGCCGGGGCTTTGTCTTAAATTTATATTTTATCCACTTACCTAAAAGATTCAACTATTGCATAGCTCTGAAATCATGGAATTATATGCACAAAAGAAAAATTAACCCTGAGAAAAGAAGCTGCAAGTGCTTTAATTCCTCCATAGCCAAGTAGAAATTAAAACTATGACTAAATTTAGTTATAAGATGGGTAGAATGTGGGAGCTCAGAGGCAATTAACAGTCTTGTGCTGTGTATTTTTTTAAATCAACAAATCAATAAAGCCCTGGCCTGGTAGCTCAGTTGGTTAGAATGTCCTCATGATACACCAAGGTTGCAGGTTCAATCCCCAGTCAACACACATATAAGAAACAACCAATGGATACATAAATAAGTGGAATGGCAAATCAATCTCTCGTTCTCTTACCCCCCTTCCCTCCCTACCTCTCTCTAAAATGAATTTAAAAAAATTAAAAACCTCATCAATAAAAATTTATCAACTACCAATGATACGATCAAGAAATCCAAAATGAGTAGTGTTATTTATATAGAACTCTCTTAATCAATGATGCCCTGTTTCCTACACTTCAAGCCATAATCACATACTTACACACACTTTCTTTTACAGATGGAATTTTTAATCTTGCAGTAATTATTTCCACTGCAGTTTTGGTGCTTTTGCACATATCATAATCCTTTAATGGTACTACCCATTTAAGATAAGCAATGGGAATTTAAAAAACATATCTTCCACAACTTTGGTTGAGAAATAATATATAAAAACTGGTCTCTACATAAAATGTTTTAGGACAATAAACATATCTTTTAAGTAGTGTTATTAGCAATATATGTTCACAATTATTCTCCCACAAATTTATATCCTAATGTAGAACTAGTTTATCCATGTTCTTTAGAGATTTCTGTCATTTCTAGAAAAGTCTGAATGCTGCTGAGAAAATTTTAAAATGTCAAATCAATGAATAATTTTTGATATATTCTTCAACTAACATTTTCATCCAGTATGTTTCAGCATAAATGGAAAATACTGGCTTCTATACTTAAGATTTCCGTTTCTAACATACTAAACGTAAAGACTTTTATCACACCATTTTCCTAGTGTGCTTTTCTTTTAGGGCTTAATATTCCTGCTTTCACCTTGTATGTAGCAAAACTGTAAGGGTTCTTTTCTGTTTGCTGTCATTACAATAGACACAATTTAAAAAATGTGACTAAGAGGCCCCAAACTTGAACAAGAGTACTCCCTCTTCAGTAGGTAATTATTTCATTTGTCATGTTAAAAATAAGCAGGCCTCCCTGAAAATTTGCCACATTTGATAAAGTACAAAATTGTCTAGAACACATTCGTTCACTTAATTGTTCAAACGCCTTCCTATTCTCTTAAAGTAAACTCTCTGGCGAGATCCATAAATATATTTAAGCCACTTATATAGGTCAGCTAATATGGGTTATGCTTTTTTAAGCACCATCTGACTAAGCACATCCTGCATTTTGCTAACAAAGTTACAGTCCATAATAATATTTTAATCAACTGCCGAGAACAGTAACAGATCGGAGTGTGGGGCAGCTCATCGCCTCCCCGCGCCCCGTGAAACCTAGCTGGGATGTTCAACGGCCACTCCGCGGCCAGGCAGCCCATTCGGGAAATGGCCCACAATGGCGAGAGAATGAAGTGGAGTGTCCCGAGCCTCCGTATCTACATAAAAGAGATTAGAGGCGACAGCATTCCATTTTACAGCTCAATCATATTGTGTTAGCATGCGCTTATCCGAGCGCGGACGAAATTGAAAGAGAAATAAAAAAGAGTCAGGCAGATAGGAACCAGAAAAGCGAGGCGTGAGCAATTTCTAAGGATATAAAAGGATGCTAATGGCGGGGCCCTGTCATTCTTAAAAAGGGCTATTAGGGTCCCATCATCTGTTCTCGTGCCCTTATGCTCCTCCAGCGAAAGTCAAGCACTTTCCAAAGCCCTTGCGATCTCTTTTTTTTTTTTTCCCCCATAGATAAAGTATGGTCATGTTTCATAACAACACACTTTTCCATTTGTGTGATTTATTAAAGTAAGTCAACTAATTCTATTTACTGATAAAAAAGGCCCACTCCATATGTATTTTTCTGTGGAATTCTTCACTTTTTTATGTAGCAAAGGCAAATATACAAAATAGTACATTCCCAACAGTGCAGAAAGATTGCTGATCTTATCAGAGATGCTAAACTTGATTTTTAAAAAGTGTGTGTGTGTGTGTGTGTGTCTCTCCACATGTGGGTGTGATATTACACAAACTGAGAACGGGATAAATAAAGAGAGCAAAGGCTTACATTTTAGTGTATTAAAAGGTTTCACTCGTGCTGGGAAACAAAGAGTTTTAAAGTGACGACCAGGACACGAAGTCCAGTTCTGATTTGGCTAAAATTCCTGCACTGAGCCCCGTTACCAGGTCTGGGCCATTTCACCAAGGACTCGATTTGACTTTCATCAAGGCAGAAACGTGACTTTAATCCTTCTCTCCTCTTCGCCTTTGCACCCCATCCCACGCCGCACATTGCTGCTGCGCCCAAGTCCCGGAACCCAGGGTACAGCAGCACTCGCAAAGCAAGAGCATCCTTCTAACTCAAACGCCGTGTGGCACACTTACTGTTAAACTGGTACAAAGAATTTCAGTTAATTCTTGCTTTGCTAATCCCTTTCGGAAAAGCCAAGATATTCCTTGCAATCATTTAAAGCACCCTCAGGGTGCTACAAAAGCCAGAGCTGTGAGTCATCACTCCACAGCGACCTACTCTGGCATCCTCTCTAGAGAGAATAACATCAGTCCTCACCAATTCTAAGCCTCAGTTTAAGACTGAACACATAATCATATAGTAATTGTTTCCACCACTGGCACTGCTGTTACTCATAGTTATTTAAAGTTACTGCCTTCACAAAAGTCACTAGAGCCCTTTACAGGGACAAGTTCTTGTGTAAGCTGACATTTCTACTTCGATGCACAATTGGACCCACAAATTTCACTACTGACTTTTTCTTTCCACAGCATGTTGGGAGGAGGTGTTGAGTTTTATTGGTCCTTATTATGGGATGCCTGTACAGCATCAAAATATCAGCTAACAAATCCCCTAAACCAGGGAGAACTTGGGGAGAGTTCTCTGATGTCATGGATGTTTTGGAGTCACAGTGACGTAGCCTTCCAGGCTATTGTTATTAATAATGGTATCATCATTAGTATTTTGAAACAGTTCTTTCGAGTGCAACCAACCAGGACACTAAAATATCTTGACTCGCCTCCAGGAAGCAGTGCCGAATAAACGCTTCGGAGGCAGTGGACGCACCTCTGAACTTGTGCATGTGTTTCCACCCCCCTCCGCGCCAGTCCTCCCTATCTGTGATTTTAAGGGTAACGGTAACCGATTCCTGGGTTAAAACAACAATTCTCACAGGCACAGTTCTGCCCTCCGGAGGGCATCTGGCAATGTCTGAAGGCATGTTGGCGTGTCACAGCTCAAGGGCGCGAGTGGGCAGGAGCAAAAGATGCTGCTGAGCACCCTACCACAAACAGGACAGTCCCCCACAACAGAGGAAATCTGGTTCCAAATATAAATAGTGTCAAGGCTGGGAAGCCCTGGGCTAGAATAATGAAGAATAATGATGCTTTAAATATGTGAATATATAGATATATGTGTGTGTGTGTGTGTGTGTGTGTATATGTATATATGAGTATGTATAAAATGATCAGATACAGAAATATAAATGAATATATACTTTATATACTTAATATACATACTTCATATCAACATATGTTAATATTAATATTTATTAATCTATATTTGAACAAATGTTAATTTTGTTTCTTTTGGCTCTAAAACCCTTCCTTACACTTTCCCAATAAGTTTATCATTCAAGCAGACTGAGCATTACCACAACTACCATCCCCAAACATCTCAGTATCTTAGAGCATATCTTTTTCTTTTTGCTTTTCCTAAGAGTCATACAGATGTGAATACAATCCCAGTGCAATGTCAACTATCTGTATGATCCAATTCTCTTACGTGTTGTATGTACAGTGACCCTTGTGTAGGTATAGTCCGAGAAACACACTCGATCTCACCTATTGAACCAGTTTTGACTTAATTTGGGGTGCTTTATTAGCAAACAGTGTAAGACAAAGTAGCTGGTATAATACAGAGTGATGTTTAAATTAGTTTACAATTTGCTTGGCCTCCTCTAGAACAGCACCGAACAAAGCCATTCAGAAATGTCAGCTGTGTTCCTAACCACTGTAACAAATTGTCGCCTGAACGCTGCACACCTAATGACTTCAAATTAGCTTCACTGCGATATCGCCTGACAGTTCGTTACGACTGTTAGCAACATAGCTGGCGTATCATGACCAATAAATTGGTTTCAGTGTGGGCTGGGAAAGGGACTTCCATCAATTTGATTAAAGAAATTACTGTAGCATTCAAAGTCTAAAGACAAACTAGTTTAAGGAGACAGAAATAAGTTAACTGTACCAGGAAAACATTGCTCGTCATTCAAAAACTTGCTTTTAAGCTATTTGAAGATTGAAATTAAAATAAACAAAAAAAATAATTCTAGACTACTCAAATTCCCAAAATTTATGATTAGGCATAGGTTTGCTATTATAAGATAGATCAAAAAAGAAATGTAATAGGCTATTTCAAAATTCTATTTTTAAGTTACCATATGAGAAAATTTCTGATGTCAATTTAACATTTCATAATTTCTGAATAAATTCATGGTAAATATAAAATTGCAAACCAAAGCAAAGCTTCTGAATATGAATAGTATATGAATAAATAGCATACCATAAATAACCACCATGAACAACAAAATGCATTATTCTTAAAAGAAAAAAACACCAAACGGTACATTACATTACTGTTGGCAAAAACCTTTTTTTAATATGAAAAGAAAAAATGAAAGTGCTTCCTTAGGAGAAAGCTCAGAATTTTGAAAGGCATAAAGAAAAAACTTTTTAAAATTATATTTGCTTTATCTTATATAGGCATAGTACCTTCACATACGAAAAAAAATAATTAACAAGAGTTCAAGTTGTTAGAGATATAAAAAGGTTTATGGTTCTATGAAAATCAGCAAAGCTATAAATTACGTAGGATATTCAATAAAAAACAAATGTCAAGGTCAACAAAAATCCTAATGAGGAAATTTAGAATTTGCCTAAATGTACATATTCAACATAGGGAATTAACTGTAACCTTTTCTTTTCTTTTTTTTTCAGAGAATGTACCTGGAATATGCTTCGCCCATCCAATGATAACCACCAACTCTCGGTCGGCCAAGTCACACAGTGTCGTGAGGGCTTTGATGTCGCTGTCAGGGACAGTAGGGTCAGGCATGGCATAGATCTTCTCCGGTTCAGCCACCAACAAATGTGAAACAATCTTGTTATCTGCGGGATCAGACCAGAGCACTACAAGATCACTGCAGCATCATCCTTCTTTTACAAACCTTCAAGTACATTGTGTTTTGAAAAATCATCCAAAATGCCTACAACAAACCCAACATAGTCTCCTGATGGTTCAATATAGGCATATTAAACACTGTTCAGGAAAATGAACAGCAAGGTATGCTGTTGCGGTTGTAGCAGAATCCATTCCTTTCTTCTTCTGTGCACTACCTGCCCTTGTGGGAATGAGGCATTTGTTCTAGAATGAAATTTTTTTTTATAGCACATAGATAAGAGAAGTTAGATGCTCTCTGGGTTCACACTTTGATTCTTAAGTGGGATTTGGGGAAGCAGATTAAATAGTATACGATAGCTTTAAAATAAAAAAAAAAAATCCACAGTAATCCACTGAAATCTAGAATACAATGTGTACGGCAAAGAACTACTAATGCCCATAGTCATAATAGGCACGAAAGTCATTAATTGTCTTAATTCCTTTAAAGAAGAGCAAAGGTCAGAGCCCCTCTGCCTGGGTGAATTATGGACACTATAAGTCTGTCTCTGTGGGATGCATTAAATGGGAATTTCTTTTCTTTCACCCTCTCTCCACATACCCAGCCAATCATCCAACTATAGCCAGTATCAGTTTCCAGAAAAATACTCCTACTTAAATGTTACAACATTTTCTCTTCGGAGTGCCTGATTCTTTAATCTTCTATTTTCATCTGCTGTCTTTAGTTCATTCTCTGGTTCAGATTTATCTGTCTGAAATTTGTGATAGATGTTTTTAAAAACCTTCATAAAATAAACACTAGAGACAAATGAAAAGCATCACATCAAATGTGTTTTACTGCTCAGGGGCATGTGAGGGTTTATGGCAGGGGTTGTACGGCCTCGCTAACGGAATGATTTTTCTTGTTGGCCCCATTTTCAATTTCTCTGTGTAGCTTTAGATTTTATACTTTCTGCTAAGTGAGGAGATAGAAATAGGTAAGAATAGACCCAAATATTTCAATGTTCTCTGTACTATTACTCTAGAAGACTGGGGCATTAAGTGGGATTGTGGTGAGCATAGGTAAATTCCCTCTGGGTTTACTAGATCATTTTCTTTTCACTCTAAGTTTGTAACATTTTAACCCAAATTGAAAGACATCCAATACCTTAGAACTGAAAACATATCATTCTTTTAATCTCATTTAACACAATAACAAGGAGACTTATCCAAACTATAATTAGCATTTTTTTCTGACATAATTTAAAATTGTATTATTATGGCTGCCATAGGAATTATATTTACTGTAAATAATTAACAGATAACCATTCATTGGCAGTAATATTTGATGAACATTAAACGGCAAATTTCAGAGAAAATATTCCCAAATGCCATATTTTCTAGTAAAAAATTTAAGTTAAATAGAGATTCTTTTTCTTTTTTAATTTGCAAGATCTGCAAAAAAAATACCATTTGTTTCTTGTCTACACTGTAGAAACTACACCCTCTGTGTTCAGTCACGCTCTGGAAAGTTTCAGCATCCACTGCTCTGTTGATGCAACAAAACCTGTCATCAACCACTAGGTTCGCAGGATTAGAAGAAAATGCAGTGAAAAAGGGCATGTAACTGAAGGAAATCCTGATTCCAGTTCTTATTTAGTACAGAAAAAATGTTTTACCCAAGTCAATGGGTCAGAGAAATTTGGTTGAAGCTTGGATTCCCCATCATTCAGATAATGGAATAGCCAGCAGCACTGTTTCTAGGTAAATCTTATTTAACGTTTCCCTAATTAGAATCAATAGAACCCAATCTTCATGCCTGGGCTTTTGCAGCTCACAATCAGTCAGGATCCAGAAATCTCCCCCAGACACTTTCTGCGCAAGGCCCGTGCACGGTCTCTTGCGCTTATCTGATGGGATCTGAAAATTAAGTTTTATAAATGTTTGTTACAAAAACACACTAATTGGAAGGACTCAGGAAAATTAACACAGAGGCCTTGAGATAATGAGCAATGATTTATTAGGAGCCCTCTTTATCTCAGATGGATGAAGCTCACTGAAATTGCTGTAATCTTCTTAAAGGTCCTTGACAAGCCACTTCCCAACTTCTCAGGTTCACACAGAAAATCCTGGACATCCCTCTACCATGGGCTGGTGCTCCTTTTCCTCCCAGGAGGGGAAGCTATCAATGGTTTTAGTCAATGTTTGCATAAAATGAATGAGAGATGGGCACTCTGTATATTACTGAATCCAGGAAAACTAAACCTCTAATGAAATTAAGCATTAGTGTTTATTGCATTGTATTGTATTATCAGAAAGTTTTTTATTGTAATGTGCAAAATCTGCTTAATGCAGTCCTAGATTGTATTTGTAGAATGCCAAACTGCTTTTGCAGGCTGAGGAGATGATGCCAGATTGGACAATTGAAGGTATAATCAACATAATGTTTTTTGGAAAGGCAAGAGGAAACTATGCCATATGTTCACTTAAGCTTTAATTTTATGTAAAACTGGTTGTTTTTCCTTTGACATAGCTAAAATGTCCTTTGGTTTACAGTTCAGGGTCTGTTTTATTTATTTAACTGATCCCCATATGCTCACTGAATGGTGCACAGCAGCGACCCCTCCTGGAGAATCCGAATTAAAAGTGGACACTTTTTCTCTTCCCTTGAAAGCAGATTTGGAAAAAAAACAAACCAAACACCCGAGTCTTCTCTAGACCTGCTACCGATGCGGTGCCCCCGGCGAGCACTGGCTGTGTCCTCTGAGACACAGGCGGCTCAATGTGAGAGCTACTCCCACCAGAGCACTCCTCCGCGCCCAATATGAACTCTTTGCATAGACACCCTAAAATGCGAGTTCTGTTGCGCTACCGCTGTGAACTGATTTTACAGAAAATGGGATACAGTTATTGCCTCAGTCTATATTCCAGCTCCTTTTAGTTAATGGCGAAGAGAACGGGGCTTGCATTCCGGCAATGTGCCACCCTCCTCTCACATCGCATCCCGGCATTCTAAAACCGTGGGCTCTTTGGGGACAATTCATAACACCCATGCGGGCATCTGAGATGGGACCATCAACCTGTGCTTGTTATTAGGAGGGCACATTCTTGTCGTAGTCTGTTGCTAGCTAGAGTGTTAACCTTCTCTAGCTCCAAATTAATGAGGCTCCTAATGTATTTTCATTGGGAGGCTGAGCAGTCAAACTCATTTAGTTAGCGAAAACTACAAGAATCACTTTCTTGTGAAATCTGAAACGAACAGCTCCAATGAACTAATGATCACAGTATGATCCATTTTATGTACCTCTGAAAATAAAGATAACCAGGAAATGGGAAATTCGCACTATATAAGCTATGCCTTAATATGCTTAGGCTTCCACAAAATGACTGGGTGAAGACAAGGCGCTGGGGGGAGAAAACCTTAGGCAAGATAATTAGCTGAGTTGCTGATGCTCCTCAAAGGCAACCTTCGTGAATGGAGCCATGCCCCGCACCAACAGGGACAAGCCCCGCTGGAGTCGGCAGGGATGGGCACGCCAGCACTGATGTACACAGAGCCACCGGGGGCCAGACACCGCGCTGTACTTACATGGCTTTTTGGCTGGCTGGACCAGCTGAGGGTTCAGGTAGGGACTGTTCTCCGCGTCTATTCTGCGCTTGTACTTCTGCCGGCCTCCACGCACTCTGTCAAGACGCACTCCTGCGGGCAGAGAGAGTTGCTGGCTTACTATTGAGGCAGGTGTCCTTCAAACCAGTTCAACACAGAGAGAGTATCACCCATGGGTGCTGAGGAGGCACACAGGAGATGCAAAACAGTCCAGCGGTATTAGAGGGATGTAAAAAAAGTGGTGGCAAGGCCAAGATTGACAGTGGTTGGAAACCAAATCTGGCAGAGGCCGGAAACCCGATAGCCATTTTCTGCCTGGCCATCGGAGTCACACTGACACCTCAAGGAAAAGGCACGGTTTCCTGTGAACGAATGCAAAGGAACTGGTTCTCAGGTGAAAGACAATGGCGATTTGTACCCTCTTTTATCAGCTTACCCTTGAAAGCCCACCGTGTAGAACTGAGTAGACTGGTCAACCAGCCATCCAACCCTGGTGTCTACCAGGGGGCTCAATACGGACCTGCAGAAGGGACCCGTCTTGCAAGCACCTGCACGCTGCGCAGATGAGATGCAAGGATTGTTCCATATTATCGTGACCCCATGTTAACTATCTCAGAAGGAGAATTTACATGTGGGCACACATCTGTGTTTTCTTCCAAATGAGAGAAAACTGGGGGTAGGTTTGGACTGAACACAGGACAGAAAGAGGAGCTTCCTGACAGAGTCCAGGCTAAGATGTCAAAGAAGGAGTGTGTGAGTAGCTCAGAGCTGAAGGGTGAAGTCTGGAGGGAGGCCAGAGTAGACGGGGTTTAGTAGAACTTTCTCCCAAAGAGAGATGGGTCACATCAAGAATCAAGAGTTTTTGCTGGCGGCAGATTTAAAAGATCACGGAAAGAGGAAAAAGAAAATGAAAGCAATTAAAAATAATGTTTCATTTTTCTGGGGGAGTGGTGGGGAAGAGCCTGTGAACAACCTGGTTTGCAGTGTGTAATTGTAAAGTTTAGAATGGGACCATACAACCTTTATCAAACAAAGACAAGATTACTTGGGAGGAAGAGCGAGGTGAGAGCTTCTTTTTGTGGTATTAGGTTGTACCTTAATGGATGACACAGTATAACACTATCTGTTAATAAATTCAACCAAGTAATGCATTGTACATATTTTGGTATTTTTCAAAGTGTACAAAATAGATTTGGTTTAATGGTATCATCAGTATTATTATTTTACTGAAGGGCCTCTCAGAGTCTTTAATATGCAAATGGCCTCTGTAAACCTCTCCAAGGGAGATGGAGCCCATGCAATGTTTGCAAACCAATTTAACCAAGGATCCAGTTTTTGGCATATTATTAATATCATGTGACATGTGAGTTGTGGGTTATCTGAGGTATAGGAGGCAGATTGGGAAAGGCTGATATATCTCCATCTGAAGCCTGAATGTGAATATATATTCTCAAATGGTAAGGAGTATTATGGGTCCACAAAATAAAAACACAATTTTTCATATTATCTTAATAATAAATACTACTTTAAAAGATGATTATCTTTTAGTGAAACATACATATACTGGTTTCTAGATAAGCCTAAAATGTCATACTGAAACAGTAAAGCTAAGTTTAAATAAAATCAGGAGACAACTTCAAGATCAATTAAGTAGATTTACACAAATAAATGAAAAAAAAACAAAAGAAATTAGGTACACTAAGTACTCACTGAAAGCAATATTGCATGCACAAGAAAAGCTATATGCAACAACATTATAAATTATTCCTAAATAGTATATGAGGAATATGTTTAAAAAATAAAGCATAATTTGCAAGTCAGAATGGTTGAGTTTTCTAATGACTCTTGTTATCTCCTCTGTAAATTTTGGTGAGTTCCTTAACTTATTTGCTTTTCCAAATATAAGATGGATAGAAAGATAATATCCTCCCCAATGTTTTGCTGTAATGATCTAACAGTATATTAACATATTTGGATATTATACAAATGTACAAGTAAAATATTTTATAAACCTTAAAATGCCAAGAAAAAAATCATGAAGTTGTCACTATATCATACGTTTACTGAAATATTGCTATATTATTTAACTATATTTTGATCATTTATTGAAAACCTATCCCCATGGAGTCTGACAATCTACCCTGCCTCAGCTCTATAGGTAAACAGGTTCGAGGGATGATGGGTGGGTAAGATAACAGAAAATACAGGCCAGATAATGATACTATGTGATATCTAAGTGATTTATAGAAATACTTGGTATCCAGTTCCACTTAACTGCTCATCCCTGTCACTAATAATATCATTTATATATGTGATTATTTTAGAATAGACACAGAAAGTAATCCAAATTCCACTAAGGATGCTTTCCCTGAGTTTACCTATAAGCACACAACACACATTTGAGTAGAGAATTGATAATTATCCAAATAACCTGATACATGATGTAAAAGTCTTTAATTATTTTGGCAGAAACAAACAAAAAATAACAATGGTTACAATCAGGACCTCAGAGATCCAGATTTTTCCATAAACAAATATTAGTCTAAGCCCAATATGTCCACTGAAGGTGAAAAAGGCTGCTTCTTCCCATCTTTACGACCTTTGATACCAACAATTTCTGTTCTGACTTCACTTGTAAGCCAGTTTTGGAAAAGTCTGGAAATAAGATTTCTCCCAGAAAATAAGATACCCACAGTATTTGATGTTTGGAAGGATTTGAAGTTAATTAGGCAACTAGATTTTCTATTCATGTGGAAATAGCCATTATCTTTTTAAATTTTTTTTTACCAAAAGATGTTACTAGTTGGCACTGCCTACCAAGCAGTACGTTTCATATTGCTGCTTCTTTCAAACACTGCATGTGCCTAGGTTGCCACAAGGGAATTGCAAATCTCATACATTGTCAGAATTTACAAAACTGAGAAAGCAAGAATAGGACAGGGAGGGGAAAAATATGCTGGGAGGCAAATAAACTCCAAAAGAAGCAAAGCAGTTCAGCACCGGCCTTCTTAGGTCAGCTCATTTTAAGTCTACATTTTATGCCCAAGTGCAAATTTTTGTATTATATAGTCCAAAGGCAAAAGTGTTTTTCACATTTTTAATAGCACAAAGTCAAAGGCATTTCATAGGCTAATAAAAATGTTCCCTTCAGAGAATTGCACAGGATACCCTAGCCTACTTTCCCAAATTAAAAACATGCCTTTTATAAAGCTGTTCCCAAACAAAGGCTGGCTAAACACATGAATTACAAAGACCCCTGGAATACTTAAGTAAGATGCAAATAGTCATATTAAAGTAAAAATAATTGTTAAAAGAGAATGAAGTTAAGGACTTCCTGGAGCACTGGTATTAGACAAACATTATCAAACATGGCTAGTAGTTGAGCATGAGGGGCAGCCTGGAAACCGCGAGACTGCTCAGACAGCGGGGCGAAGAGGGTGGGAACCTTCTCCGCTACCATGTGTCTTCCCGATGCCGCAGCTCCCTCTCCTGGGAAAGGAACCCCCCTCCATGAGGTACCTTGCAGCGCCCTTGAACTCTTCTGAGATTTCTGTGAGGGAACCTTCACGAACAGAGGAGGAAGAAAGGCCTTTGAAAAGCTGCAGGAAAAGAGGCAAAGGCAGATGGACAGCGTGAGCCACCACCATGGAAGCCTAGTGGCTGCCTCCGATGGAGTTCTCCTTTGGGACAGTGGCCTGCCTCCGTCTCAGTTTAACCTCGGGGAGCCGCGCCTATCCACAGGCTTCGTAGGAAGGGGTGAGTAGCTATTACGTGCATATCACACATAAACTCCAGGGACGCTCTAACCACATCCAATTCTTGAGGAACACAGGAGACAACGAAAGAGACCCCCGCCCCGCCAGACAGCTGCTCTATGGCTGCCCCCTCTCAAAACAGCGATGCCGTTGAATGTGGTGTTGTGAGTTAGCCCTGTTGTTCCCGTTCTAGCAAACTTGGCCTCCTCACACCAACAGCTCCCACCCAACCGGAGCCTTCACTGTTCACTGAATCACTCAATCTCTACATGAAGTGCCTTGGGATAAACCAAAACATGAGCCAGTCGCTAGCAGTCGCTCGTTACAGAGCTTACGATATTCCAGGCAATGGGTTGTTGTGCATACATCACCACGTCTCACCCTCACGGCAATCGTGATGAGGTGGGGGCTATTATTGTCCCTTTTTACGGATGAGAAAACCAGAAAGAGCAGGCGGCAGAGCGAGGGGGACTGTGGAGAATGGCTGTAGATCCCGCGTTCTAAGCACCATGTTCTACTCTTTCTTTGTCATTAAATTCTTTTTGGGGAGCAAAGAGTATTTGATATATACTCCAAAAGCAGAAGCACAGGCAGATAAACTTTCATGGGGAACCATACTCACATCAATGATATAGCTGCACGTAAAGAGGTCGACAGTATGATAAACTTGTAGGAAGAAGTAAATATTTTTCTTCAATTGAAAGGCTAGTCATTTTGCATGTGTCCCTCCACAAGGGGACTTACCTTAGAACAGTGTATGGCCGTAAGGCTGCGGCCAAGACAAAAGTGGCAGAGAGATTCAGTCACTCTCCTGTTCCACGGTCACAGGGACCCAGAGATATTAACTTCCTCGCTCCTTGCTTCTCCTTAATGTTACTGCAGTTTTCACAAGGCCTGTTTTGCCCAGGCCCCAGAGGCGGGGAAACATTTGCTCTCAAGTTTAGGCTTCAGAAGAAACCCAGGCTTTTCTATAGACACCTCCAGCCAATGGCTACATTCCCTCCTACTGCAATACCATGACAACTCAGGATTTTGGAGATAGTTTCATTGCAGGTAGAAATACTATTAAGATCTGTTAAACTGCCCTGACTGGTATGGCTCAGTGGGTTGAGCTCATCCTGCAAACCAAAATGTCGCTGGTTTGATTCCCTGTCAGGGCACGTGCCTGGGTCACAGGCCAGGTCCCCTCCGGGGGCGTGCGAGAGGCAACCGATCGATGTTTCTCTCACACATCAGTGTTTCTCTCCCTCTCTTTCTCCCTCCCTTGCCCTATTTCTAAAAATAAATAACTAAAATCTTTTATAAAAAAAAGATCTGCTGAACTAATAGGGGGAAAAATCACACAGGGAGAGAAAATGCATATCCATTAGGCGAACTTTTTTTTTTTAACTGAGTCCTCAGTCACTAAAAGAGATAAAAGGCATGACTCACATTAAAGCTTCCTTGCTCTACAGATGAATTAACAATTAGCAAGGGGAAGTCTTTCGTTTTGGTCTCCTGATAGCTATCTGGACTATTAAACATGTGCGGCTCGCATAGCAAATTGCAATGGCTTCCCTCTGTCTCAGATTCAAGATGCATCCAAAATACATTTGTAACAGATTTCTGTGCATAGCACATAACCCCAAAGAAGTTTCTCCTTCTTTTTTACAAGGTGTGATTCACTGTTCTTGGCTGGTTCAGATCCATACATATATGAAATTTATAATCTGGATTAGGGTGGAAATCAAAATGATAGAAATTTGAAATAACCTTAGACAAAATATTTTGCCGGGGACATGTTGTTCCATCAGGGGTAAAGTTCTTCATCTGAAGCAAGGAGCCCCATCTACGACACATACAAGCACAAATTAGGTCATTGCAACAGGTGACAAGTTTTAATTGAATGTCTTCTGCCTCCAATTCTGACAAAAGGTGAATGGAAATAAATGAGTCTGGCAAGACGGCCCTGAGCCTTACAATACCCAATATCTCATTATTTTTAAACAGCTATCTATAAACTGATGCTGACAAGCCTTGAACCTTTTATTTCTCCTCAAGATGAGGTGGCTGCGAAGGGGGGGAAAAAAGAAAAAGAAAAAGAGGCATCTAGAGCATTACATTAAACATGCAATACCTACCATTATCGCGTCCCCAATGTAATTATAGGAAATCTCCTATTCAAAAGGCACTATTTCTTACTTTGCTTGATGTCAGAAAGAACGAGAGAGAGAGAGAGGGAGAGAGAGCACACTTGGGCTGCATTTGCTAAATACAGAGACTGCCTTTAAAAAAAAAAGAAAGAAGGAAAGACTTGTCTTTGCCTGTTAAAAATTTCATAAACTATTGGGAGAAAGATTGCTATGACTTATGCCTATCTAAACTCTATTTTCTCTTGTTACTCTTTAATACTGGTGACTCTTTTCTTTTATACTTTTCAGAACTGCCTTCTCAGGTGAATAAAGTTATGTGTTAGTGGGTGAAGACATGAAATGTGGAGGCATATCAACACCAGGAGAAGTGATTCTGCTAATTCACAATTACATGTGACACTAAGTTTAACACAATAATACAGTAATAACGGTGCACAGCACCCCATGGGGATGCTCTGTGTAAACAGAACCACAGATATTATTTATGCAAAATTCAATGCCCTGTAACAATGAATTAAATATGAAATCAACCCAGCTGGTTTACAAGGTGCTGTGTTGAGAGCCGCAGTCACATTGATTTGTTCAATGGGGAGGAATATAGTGATGTCTAATGTCCAAAAAAGCCGACAAGGATTGTAAAGAGAATACAGGTTTAAAAAAATAAAGGACCGGGGTGACAGAGAAAGGTGGCAGTGAGCCTGGAGGTCATCTGCCCCCCCATGTGAGATGGCAGGTTGCCTGGGCAACACAGAAGAGCTCATGAAGCTCAAAGGAGGCACTTACGGTGGTCTTACTAGGCGGGAATGGTATGTTTGGGCCAATGTGCTAGTTACTCAACAAAAATAATAGAAATGTATTGCGAGACTCAAGTAAAAATTTGGAGAGCCAAAGTGATACGTGATGTTTAATCGTAGTTATTTTTCTGGTAATTAGGATTTGGCAAAGTTAAGATTTGCCATAAAGTAAATTGAGTACAAAGAACACGTCGGGGTCATGTGAAAAGAGAATTATACCTAACACATAAATTATGGAGGAAGAAAATCAGTTCAACAGATTAAATGTTAATATAATATTAATGTACACATGCTCAAATCGTATACCGGTAAGAACTGTTCTTAGGACACTGTGACACTTATTTCTCACTTCTGTGACACTGGCAGCAGTAAGTTGAATACAATGATAACCGTGATAAGTGGGCAAAGCCCCCCGCACCCCGCCGCATGGGGACGCTCTGTGTGAGAAAGGAGCAACCTCTCTCTGCAAGTGTCAACGCCCTGTAAGGATGAGTTTAACACGAAACCCAGAGTGCTGGTTTAATTGGGTCTTTTTCAATGGAGAGTACGAATGGAGCCCGGTGGCTCCACTGCAAGTCTTCAGGGCAGTCAACAAGAGCGGCCACAGTCTGAATGCGTGCGTCCCCCCAAAACTCTGATGTTGAAACCTAAACCCCAAGGGGATGGTATCTGGAGGGAGGACCTTTGGGAGGTGATCGGGTCGTGATGGGATTAGCACCTTCTGAAGAGACCCCGGAGAGCTCCGCTGCCTTTTGCCAGGGGAGGACACATGAGACAAAGCGGGGCTGTGAGCCACGGAGCCTCGCCCAGCACGGAGTCCACCAGCGCCTTGCCCTTGGGTTCCCCAGCCTTTAGAGCCTGTGAGAAAGAAATTCCTGTAGTTTCCCAGTGTGTGATACTCTGTTATAGCCTCCTGAAAGGACTGAAATGAGGAGAGATACACGAAGATAACCGAAGAGTCAGAGACTCTATAATGGGTCGATACAGAGCGCGCTGCAAAATAAAGAAGACACAGCGGTTTCTATCCCCTTCTCTACCAACTCTCCATATGATCACTAATCTCATTTCTCTGCCAACTGCACTGTTAAACATTTGCGAGGAAAGTTAATGGAGGAAAGAAAAGAACAATAGGAGAAAGGATGAGAGGAAGGAATAAGCCTTGGAGAAAACAGGCACAGAAGTAACTCAGTGTATTCTCACATGCACTGAGTCCCGGGATGTCCACAAGAGCACAGGGCCACTGTGTGCACACTTTCAAACTAATTAAAATATAGTTTTTTTCTCCCCCAAAGGTGACAAATTAGACTGCTGAGAGATTTAAGACTTCATGAGAAAAACTGGGCGAGGAGAAGCAAGAGGGGCAGTGATAATAAAACACTTAGACGTGCATGGTATTTTCACTAGAATTAAAGAAAGCCACATATGCAAAGACTGCCAACAGCAGACACACTAAATAAGTAATGTTCCCTACACAATTAATTTCCATTTATCATCCTGTGATCTCTTGCATATTTTCAGACTTTTCCCTCTACCTGGTTTCAACAAGAAGACTAGAAATTCAGGGTGACTTGTTGCAGACAATATGCATATGAAAAAATTTTATTACATCTGGTTTTTGAGCTACATGTTCAGTGACACTTTTATTTTGCTGCTCTCTGCATCTAGACAAAGAGCTTCTCCAGGTCCATGCTGAATTGATATATAATGTTAAGGATTTGGGGGAGAGTTATACACAAGTCATCTAAATGTATCACAATTTCCTGTCAAGGAAAATAATAATTGGGGAAATGCATATGTTCAGGGCCAAAGAGAACACTGCACATTCAAGGGTGGCGTGGCAGCACGGAGCCCATTGCCTTGCTTTCCTTCTGCCGTCAGGATGCGCGAGGACTGTGTGAAAGGCCACAGAAGACCCCAGCGATGTTCCCAGATGCCAGGCAGACTAGGTCTTAGCTGCAGAAAGCCTGTACTTGAACCAGGTGGTGAATGTCCCAACTGACTTCACCGTGGGAGGCTGTTACGTGAGGGGTAAGATGGAGGCGGGGGTGCTGCCCCATGCTCAGTACGACCCGCGACTCCAGGACAGACCGCCACATCCTCGGGTGTGCTCGAGGAAGACATCATGCCTTCCCAGCCTTGAGGCAGCTCAAGACTGGACACCGAGAGTAAAGACTCCAAGTGTGGCAAGCTCGAGACGGAGGAAGCGGTAGATTTTCCAGTGAAAATCTTGTAGTATCCCAAAACCACCTTCTCTTACTCTTTCCTCTCAAGAGTCTCTTTCCATATGTTTGAAACACAACCTGGGTTAAAATCAACCTTCAACATCTTTTACTTATTATTTATTATCTATGCATCTTCATTCCACAAGAAACTGAGGGTTGAAGGTGCAGTGAGACAAGATATTGTCCCTGAAACAGCTTCAGAGAATTAAAACACAGCCAAATGATTTGGTACATGTTTTAGTTGTATATTACTCATTACGGCACACACGTGCCACACATGGCAGGCACTCAAAAATACTAAGTGAATAAAGAAATAAATTTACAATGTGCGTTATAGCCATGTACTTAGCAGCTGTTTTTCATTTGATTGTTTTTCTTTTGACCCTTCTAAACCTGAAATGTATACAGACAGGTATGAACTTAGTGTCAATAATTCTTGTCATTTTTTCCATAATGTACTTGTATATTCCAGCTTTAGGAAAGCACAGGCAACTCGGAGACAACAACAGAACATGAAGCACTAAGAAGAAAAAAAAGATAAGGAGTTGCTGAAAGGCGTGACAGCAGAATTTTTTTCCCCCCAATATTCATCCTAGACAATATAAGAGGACCCTGCCTTTGATTTTCTGGAAAACCCTGAGAGAGCTCCTAAGAAAAACTGACTAATGAGAGTTATATTTAGATACTGGATATTGAGCAAGAAAGACCATAGGAGCCTATCCTTGGGAGATTTGACAAACGAAGAACACCCCTCTCTCTGAGGCGTTTTTATTGCTCGCCTGCCTGGAAGCCGATGAATGAGTCGGATCACGTGCCGAGCTCTCTTCCAGCTCGAAGTTTCTATGAATGAAGTGGTGCACTTAAAATGATGGAATTGACCCATGGACTCAAAGTACAACTGCTTGGCAGTTGGAAGCATCAACATACTTCACATTTTCAGTCAGGGAAGACCAGAGCCAAATGGACGGCACTAATGAACCCGGCGAGCAGAAGGCTTCCTGGCCCAGGTCCCCTCCCGGTGACCTTGGCCAAATGCATTTCCTTTTGTTCCTGATGATAATCAAGCAAACAGAGTGCCCATGTTTGAAAAATGCTTCCAGCTTACTACTGCATTAGAAAAAGATCAATGCCTGTTGCACATCGCCGTGGAGGCTGAAGTACGGAAAGCCGCGCGCAGCTTCAGGTTGGTGGGCATTTTACGACATCCAGACTGGATTACGGCCAGGAGGGGAAACAGGCCCCGGTAAGGGATATTTTGAAGACAACCAATGAGTGGCTAACGGCTACTCTGTTATTTAACCACATTTCACCTGGAATTCTAAAATAAAAAGGCAGTCCCTGGCCAGGTAGCTCAGTTGCTTAGAGTGTCACCCTGGTACACCAAGTTTGTGGGTTTGATCCCCAGTCAGAGCACATACAAGAGTCGACCAGCGAATGCATCAATAAGTGGAATAACAAATTGATTTCTTCCTCTCTCAATCTCTCAAGTCAATAAATTTTAAAAAACTAAAAATAAAAAGGCTTTGGCTAAATATGATCAGGTTTCAGTAGACGTAATTTTCATTTCAATATCTATAGTCACCCTCTTTTCAGAAATCATAGTATATATCTGTGTGTTTGTGTATACGTGTATGCATATGCACATACAATAGAAGATACATAGATACACATCTATAATTTGAAACCAGTAAGACATAATTCAATTTCTTTATTTTCCTGACAATGATTTAGCCGGCTAAATAATTTCATGAGAATTGTTTATTGGAAAAGTTTTCCCATCCCAAGAAAATGCGTGTTATGTGCGTTTATATTGTTATTGATATCAGGATTGCAAATTCAAATAACTACAGGGACTGTCCACATAAAGTGACTGAATGAAATAGACTACGTGTCTTACGAAATGAGGGGCGGCACCCTAGTGCAGTCCGTGAGAGAGCACCTGCCGCGCAAGCAGCGATGCCCGGCTGCCAGGGCCGGCGCGACAGGCGAAGGCCGCGGGGGGATGGGGGAGGCGCCCGCGTGCGATCCCAGTGTGTTCAGAGTTCCCACTTCCACATGAAGCCAGCAGCCTGGATCTTTGCGGGAAACCTCTCCATGTTTACATGTTCACACAATTTTCTTTCAGCTCATCCGTGGGCCCCTGGCTACCCGCTGATAGCTTTTGGCTACATTCTTTTTACACAGGGGCCAACTGTGAGAAGTCCCCTGTTAAAAGCCAGGCTCAACAATTGGCTAGTGAAATTGGTCGCATTACAAGTTGGTAGCTATTTAGAAATTACCCTTTTATTATATTTAGGCTGTCATTATCCATGGGCATAAGTTAAATTGCCTAACTGCTCAAGCTGTTCTGTAAGCTACATCTTGAAATTCTAATTTTAAAATGCTATTAAGTAGGGTTTTAAGTGTAATGATGTTAATGCATAAAAGGATTTTCATTAGAAATCAAACAAGAATAAATAAAAAGTAATCATCTCTGCCCATGCACAGCACCTGCCAGGTAGGCTGCTGACGCGCCGGCCCACGCCAGCCTTCTGAAGAGATTTCTTGCTAAGCACAGGTCTCCGCAGCTATTTATAGTCAAGGGAAGCGAAGGCTGTCTTCAAATTCATCCATTATGCTTACTAAATGTTTTTGCTTTTTGAAGGAACATCTTTCTGCCGAGCGAAATCTGTTGGAACTGCAAGCCGATTCTTATAATATAACTGGTACATTCTTATAATATAACTGGTACATCTCCAGGGTCCCTAAGATACACCAAATTAGTCGTTATTGGGAATTAGCTGAAATTTTCTTAAAAAAGAAAGCAGTAGCAATTCTGCTGTGTTTTGATAAAGTAGCATTTGGACCTTGGGGAATGAATTAATGATTTATAGATCGGAAACCACGTTCCTTGGAGTCTCTGTGAACTCCCATTCCAATAGTTAAAGTACATGCCTATCAAATTGCTTATGAGAAAAAAAAATATGGAAAATAACCAAGAGTAAAGCTTTGTTCTTATTAAGAAACATGAATATGTATGTAATTTTAGCCAGACTAAATGAACCCAAAAATGAATAAGTAAAAAAAAAAAGAACAATAATTGTCACCAGAGAAGTTTTGTTTCCCTTTCTGCTCTTATGGAAGCATTTGTTTAGAGCTGCAAAAGAGAATTCATATTTTTAAATACAACTATCCAGAAAGAGACAAAAGGAAAAGAATCAGAAAGGAAACCACTATGGAGCAAGAAACATACACAGCGCCCCCTCCCCTCTGCACCGCAGTGACAAAGCTTTGTAAAGCAGCGGCAGCCTGCAGGCTTGCTGCGACCGTAATACACGGCTCTCAGCGTTCCCACCAGCAGGGCGTTAGTCCTGAGGTGTGGCCATTTCCTGAACATGACTCTATTCGGAAAGGTTACATTGAGCCATCAATCCTAATTTTGCATTAAACATCTTCTGAGACCACATGAGCTCTGAAAAAAGTACAACCCAATTTTAGCAGCAAGAGTATAAGTATGAAATGTATCTCAAATAGGTGCATGAATTCCTCCATGCCTTTGCAGACTTGGGACATGAACATGCGTTCGCCTTGGCTAACGTCTCATTGTCAATTAATTGGAACCGATACCAATAAATAAGTGGATTAGACCTGCGATTCCACCTTTATTTTTAATCTATCAGTTTAATTTGAATGAAGTCCACTGCTCATTAGGAATGTTAGCATATGAAATCAGTACTATTTGAGTTGAGCAATTTTGAAAATCATGCTACTGTTCTCTCCTGTCTCTTGGGTTATTGTTTCTTCTACAACCTTTTCATAAGGGAAGACCCACATAAAATAACCTAAATGATGGGAGAGAGTTTGGAGAGCTTCCAGGCTGGCAAATACACTAAACAGCTGGGAGAACGGTGTGCCCAGCGCGGGAGCAGGAGCCCTGGGACCTGCTGATACTCTTCCTCGTGCACACCTTCCATCTGGCTGTTCTTCGGGCACGTCCTCCGTAATCAAAGAAACAGGTGAAGTGCTGCCCTGAGTTCACTGAGCCACTGTAGCAAATTACCATATCTAAGGAAGGGGTATAGGGACCTTTAACTTCTAGCCAGTGGGTCAAAAGCATGGGTGCACTTGGACTTGTCACTGGCGGTGGGGACAGCCCTGTGGGACTGAGCCCTGGACTTGCGGGATCTGATGCTTAGTCCAGGTAGGCAGTGTCAGAACTGAACTGAATTTCTGAAAACCCAGTTGGTGTCTGGAAAATCAGAGCGCTGGTGGTTGGTGTTGGAAAACATTCCAGAATGACAAAAAAAAAAAAAAAAAAAAAAAAAAAAAAAAGGCAATGGCGTACATAGAGCCCAGTTTCTTAATTTCATTCTACACCACAAAGAACTGAAGCTCCTTTGGAGAAAGCCGACTCTAAATACGGAAGCACGGAGAGTGCAGATGAACCTGGACTGTCTTTTTCTGCCAGAAAAGCAAGAGTGTGAGCCGAGAAGGAGAGGGACCTGTCGAGAACTCCTAGGAAGCCAGCTTGAAGGGGGTTCCGCTTGATAATTCTGGGGCAGTTTGAGCATCAAAATGAACACTGATATCAATGGATCATAACTCACTGAATGGAATGAGAATCCACAAGTCCATACTGACATTGATACACGAATAAACTGAAGGCCAAATGGGGAATAGGTTATGTACATAATTCTCAAATTATCACCCCACAAAGTTCTTAGTACTCTCAAAGGGGAAAAAAACAACGTTATGGTGAGGAAGCCTGGCAGATACCCTCAATCAAGTGACCAAGCTACCACCATCAGTAATGTGACAAGGGGGACCAGTGTGCCACTTGACATGATGCAATCAGGTCACTGTATCATTTCTGCGACATTTGTGCCAGATGCATAACCTGAATCTAATGATGAAGAAACATGGTAATAACCAAAATCGAAGGAGATTCTACAGAATAACTGGCCTGAGGTCTTCGAAATTGGCAGCCCTGAAACTCAAGGAAATAATGTAAATTTAACTATAAACTCATATTTTGTGTAAGTGAAAACGTACAGGGTGGGGCAAAAGTTAGTTTACAGTTGTGAGATGCAATATGCAGCTTATTCTTGTATAATTAGCTACTAATCATTGTATTATGTTCCATATGAACAACTATAAACCTACCTTTGCCCCACCCTGTATCGGTCTTAGAGTTTTCAGCAATCCTTTGAGGTGAATATTTTTATTTTTAGTTCCTTCGACGTGGCTCACCCTCTTTTCTTCCTCTCTCTTTTCTCATCCCTCCATGTCCCCAGACTCCAAAAGGTTAGTGCTACCCAAAAGCTATATTATCCACCTGTCCGTTCAAAACCTGACTTAATTTTCTTTTTCCATATCCTGAACTTGTATTTTCAATTGATTTTAATGACCGTAGAGTTAGTGCCATTTCAGGGCGTCCTACCACCTTGGTAAAATCTTTCAAAGGTGATCGTTTGAAAAATACGCGTGTTCTGCTTTGTGGTTCATGAAGCACCTCACCTAGTTTATACCAGCAGATTCTCATACCCTCTCCGAGAGACAGGCATCGCTGCCTCCCAGTTCACAAATAAGGAAACTAAGGCAGGCCCAATCCTTTACAGGGTCCCTGACGACAGCGAGCGCGCTCGCAGCAGTCCCGCAGGGGCTGCCTGCACTTCAGCATCATTGAAAGAGAAGAAGGAGGAATCTATGAGACAGGAGCTGCCCCTGGAATAAGCTGGTACTGTCCTGGTTGCTCAATGTGAGTGACTAACAGTCACTATGCCATCGCCATCAACACATGGGCGTCCTCAGTCATCTGTCTTCTTTCCCATTGTTGGCGAGTTTCTTCACTAAAATGGACAGTCCTTTATTGTGAATTGCGATCTTTAAAAAAGTGGAAAGGAAATGAACAAAATCAATTTTGGTTGTTGGTGCATTCCATATATCTGAGGCAGGACTTTACTGTTTTAATTAAATGGAAATATAGGCCATTGTTTTAAAGACATTAAAAGGACAATTTGAACCCTGATACCACCCCCTCCCCCGAGCTCTGCCTTGTTAAGCCGGAAGGTCTGTGACAACCAGGCCAACCGCTGTCTAGGAGATCGGGTTCTGATAACGGCCAGGTGTAAATCACAATCTGCATTCTCATTATCCCTCTGAAAACCCTGCTAATTACAAATCTGGCACCATGCACACTTTTGTAAAGTTTGAATAGTTACCTAGTTCAAAGTTCTTTGATAAAGTTAGCAGATTTGAAATCAAAAGGAGCTATATAGAAGTCTGAATAAAATTCTAGGACTTATTTCATTCACACTGGCTAAATCTGAATAGTGGTAGGAGTCCTACATCGCAAGGGAAACTCTTACAACCGGTGTAAAGGAGACATTTAATGGAGGCAGGGTAACTTGAACTCTAGAGACGGAGTCAAGTCCCCACCCCTCGGCTCCCTCAGCCTCCATCTCACCAGCTGAACAGGGCACTCAGCATCCTGGGACCAGCTGATGAAATCGGATCCCTCAGTTCACAATAAAGTCAAGTGGAAAAAAACCCACGGGTCGGCGTTTGAATCATGGCTCTACCACTTTCTCACAGTGTGACCTCTGCACAATTCATTAGCACCTCTGAGTGTCATTTTCCTCCTCTCCTGTGGAGTAAGAGTGAAGAACGAGATAAGGAACATTCCTAAAAGGCCTCACACTGTACCTGGCACAGAGCAGACTTGCAGTAAATATAGATTCCCTACGGCCTTCATTTTTCTTCTTCCCAGGAGGGATGAGCATGTAAAGTTGCAATACAAAGAAATTAGTTTTTATTGGGGGAATTTCAGGACTTTAAGTTGGTAGAGAAGATATTTTGAGACCTGGGGCACCTCTAGCGGCTGTCACATCCCAATAGGCAACCACTTAATCCATCCAGCAGGGAGTAGACTATGGCAGAAGCAACGCTTCTATGAAATTTTCTAGGAAAAACCCTGCAAGGACCTGTGAGAGAATGGGAAATCCATCTCCTCTCCTCCTAAGACAGGAGGGAGGGATGCGGTGTTCTAGGCAAGTGTTTGCAATGCACATTTTAAAAAAAGAAAACCAGTATGATCAAGCACGTTACGCAATGTTTAATCATAGAAAAACATGGCCTTTTGCTCAGGATTGATATCATTACTTGACGTCTACAATTCTCTAGTCCTCCTGATGCTCAGCCCTCATTACCTGAAGAACGCAGGTTTTCTTAGAAATGACAGGGTCATGATACAAAAACGGGAAGCTCGGGCACAGCGCGCTGCTGAAGTCCAGCATGACCGATCGTGGTCGGACTTCCTTATCCTCCCACTTGATAAAATATACTCAGGAAATTCATTGAGAAGAATGTGCAATAAAAGCCTGTTTCAATTATTTCAGAGACTTAAATTTCAAATACTTTTTAAAAACAAAATGTTACTATCAAATGTCAAATGCATGACATGTCCGTTTCTTGGAAAGGGGGCAACAGAGAAATTATTTCTATTATACTTTTAGTACATCTCCTCTATTTTTTGGAAACATGTAAGTTTTAAGAGGGCCTAATTAGCTGTCTGTTCAAGTACAACTCAGTAAAATACCTAACAGCATTCCTGGCTGTGTTTCCCCACCTTCTAGTTTCTTGAGATGCGCAATTTCTCCTTAGGCTGCTCAAAGCCCTTTGGATCAAGTGGAGATTTTATTTTCTCCAGTGCCAGATTATGAAAACAATTAGACAAAGTGCCATAGCAGTTGTTCTCTGCATAATTTTTGTAGCAAAATGGTAAAATTTTTAAAAAAGAATCTGCAGCAAGTTGGGCATTTTAGCCGTGGATCGGGAAGACAGGGGTTATAGGCACGCTTCACACACGCTATTCCATTGCACGCCGCCCTCAAAGCCTTTCAAAGAGCAGCCGGGGACCCCGCGGAGCCCTGTGTGCTCTGGGGAAGCCCGCCACTCTCACATCGCTTCCAACCCGTCCAGGCCCCTCCCCTGGGGTCCACTGGCTCAAGGAAAGTCGGATGAGGAACAACCCGAAACACGATTACGCTCTCGTGTTCCCCAAACGCTCTCGGCGCAGTCCCTTTACCCTGTGCATGGCCGCATCCCATTCCTGCCCGCGGTAATGAAGGCCTCTGTCACGGCGAGAGCTTTCCAGCCTCTCTGCTCCTGCTAAGACCGCCAACTCCACTCTCAGGAAATGAGCTCGTGTGAACAGTGTATTTTGTGTGTGTGAAAACGAAACGAAAAAGGGCCATTGCCCAGCTCCAGAGATACGGGGTGTGGGGGGCGGCGCTCTGTCTTCAAAGTCCAATGAGGGTGTTTGAAAGGGATTGAAACTGACCGGGGAGCCTCCCCCAGAATGAGGAAGGTGCAGCGGGCCATGACACCGGCCCGCGGGCCTCCCGCCCCCTTTGTCTAGCTCACCGGGAGTGGGGAGAGCAAGGCATGGGGAGGGAGCAGCTCAGCTGCTCGCTGGCCGTTTCTGTTTGTGAGCACTAAACATTCGCATCCACTTGGGCCAACACCACGAGCCAATGTCAACGCCACAAGTCTATGTGCACTAAATGTTTCGCATATGGGACAGATGGTTACACCATCACAATGCAGTCAGTTCCTAAATCAGTGAATCGCGGCTTAGTCTTTCACGTCCAAACAGCAACTAAATTTAATTTTTTTTGCAATCAGTGGCATATGTTTGCATCTGTCTACCATATGACTTGGACCAAATCTGAGCTGGCCAGGGCATCCTGAGTACTAAGGCTATATGATTCCTACTTTTAAATGCATTGCAAATAGCACCTGGGGACAGGTTAGCTAGTTAAGACTATACAGTGCTTTTTGACCTCTTGGATGTACACCATGTTTGTGATAGAGGTAAGAGCTACTGACCATAGGATCTTCTCCGTTGCATTGCTAAAATGTTTAAACTTGTCCCATCCAATAACAACAATAGCAACAATAAGTGGAACACACAATTTTCTATTATAACTACAAAGGATCAGTCTGCCCTGGCCAGGTGGCTCGGTTGGAGCATGATGCTGTACACCAAAAGGCTGAAGGTTCAATTCCCCGTCAGGACACATGCCTAGGTTGCAGATTTGATCCCCAGTCAGGGAATGTACGTGAAGTAATCGACCGACGTTTTTCTCTCATGTCTCTCTCCTTCTCCCTCTCCCTCTCTTTCACTCTCTCTCTCAAATCAATATAACATATCCTTGAGTGAGGATTAAAAAAATAAAGATATAAAATAAAAGGGATTGGTCCTATCTTTGTCCTCATAGATTCACCCCATTCAATTTATTCAAATATGTATAAGGTGCTGATTTTGTGCCAGTCCTAGTCACTTAACATCACACCATGCCCCATAGTAAGCTAGAAAAATAAACTTTCTTCTGTCATTGTCAAGATTTCATCTAGGTTCCAATGTGGGGGGAAGGCCTGATATGGTCTAGGGCTTGGACCTCCTTCCTGCTGCTTCCCTCTAACTCACTGCATGGATGGATTACTCAAGAGAACTAACTGAATGCCTACTGTGTGCAGAGAAGAGGTCATGGAATAGAAAGAGACTCATAATTCTGGCCCTCAACGTTTTTAAAATCTGGTTAAAAGATTTTATTTTTATACATGTAAGAAATAATATAATAACAATTTAAGAACAATGAAGAGTCAAGATTTAAAATAGTATATAATAACCCGCGTCCTTGAGTGCCATAGAGATTTGAGAGCCTTGAAGAAAGTGATGAGTATAGTGATACGGGACTAAGGAAAGGAGACAGGCCACCTGAAGGGAATCGGTTGCAAATCAAGTCATAAAGAAAATGGTGGGGAACTAGACACGTTGTAAGTTTGGATAATTAAATGGGTCCCAGTGAATTCTTTCTGATTTATTTTAAAATTATAACCACAATAAGAGGTTTTAAAAGTCTGAAAAGAGATTTAAGGAGTAAAATATATGAAAGCTCACACAGTATGTCCTCAAATAACATTGCTTTGTTTAACTTCATCTGGTTATACTGTTGATGAGAGGCTGAAGGAACTTAACTCTTGTTTACATCAATGAGCCTGCAGTAAAATTGATTTCATAATATGTTTTTAAGCTTAAAGTCACAGTACCTATGGACAACATTAAGTAAGGACTTATTATACTGGTCCATAAGGCATTTTCAAAGAAAAAAGACTAAAAACACATTAAAAATTACATGCCTTTAACATTTCACAGTAAGGAAGAGAACTTTACACCAAGTCCCATCCTGGTAATTTCTCAAAACTTTGTTATTTACAATTTTTTAATATAATTAATGGGGTGTTTATAATGCTTAATGCTGAAAATCCTCCGATCCAACTAATTTTTAAAATAAATTATTCCACTTAACAAGGAAAAGAAATCATTTCAGTTTTACCCACATGCCGCGCTTCTGCAAGTATTCCATATTCCCAGCTATTATCCTTCCTTACAAAGAGCCCACTTAATAATGTTCACTCTAACAACCTCATTTATTTTCCAGAAAATTAACTCAGTTTCAACCCTGATTAATGATTTCATCTAAATGAATCAAATTAAAAATTGAAAATTATATTTCAAAAGCCCAAGAAAAAAAAGTTGACCATTCCCAGTTAACAAATGATCCTTTCAAATATTAAAAGATGACCATGAAGAGTGCGTGATGGTAATAAAATCAGGCGCGGGCCTGCTGCCTATCTGGAGATCGTGGGCGAAGAGCATTAAAGGAAGGAAAAAGGAAGAGGCAAAGGTACCCTGTGCATTTTTTAACACGGAAGTCCCGTGGGAGACCAAACTGACTTCTCCTTAGGCCCTGCCTGAAATCACTGTACCAAAATAATAGCATTTCCTGTTAATTAACACTGGGTGGGCTGGAGATGCCCTCTGAGGAGGGGGATTAGGAAGTCCCCACACCCACACGGATGGACAGCCCCTCCTCACAAAGCCTGACCCATGGAAGACAATTCCTGCTACGATGTCTTCTCTTCGAGGAGGGAGCAGCCATAAGGAAAACAAGCAACTCATTACAGAAGAACTTTCTGTCTGGTACGTTATTTATTTTTAAAAAATCTACCTGTGCACAAGGCTCACAGAGGAAGGAATGAATAGGCAGAACCCAGGGGATTTGTAGGGCAGAGAAAACTCTTTCATGTGATACTATAATGGCAGGTTCATGTCATAATCCACTTGTTCAAACACCAAGAGCAAAGCCCCATGCACACTGCGAACTTCGGGTGACAATGACGTGTCAATGCAGGTTCGACTGTAACAAACGGACCACTTTGGTGGGGGACGCAGATGGTGGGGGACAGCGTGTCTGCGATAGGAGTGTGGGAACTGCTTTCCCTTCCGTTTTGCTGTGAACCTAAAACTGCCTTAAAAATGTCCTCAAAAAAAAAAAAAAAAAAAAAAGAAAAGAAAAAGAAAAAAAGAAAGAAAGAAAAGAAAAAGAAAAAAAAGAAAGAAAACCAGAATTCTCCCTTCCAAATTTCACTTTTGTGGTCCACAGGGTTGCTGAATTTATCCCAAGTCCCATGGCAAAAAAACTTTAGAATAAAGCATCATGTAGTTTCCAGCTAGATTTCCTAATTTAATTCAATTTTTTTAATGTGTGTCCATCAAGAGGCAAGCAAGGCGGCCTTGGAGCTGGTCTCAGAAAACTTAACAGAGGCATCCTGGTGGTACATGGGCTGTGTCCCGTTTCCTTGACAGATACATCCTCCCCAAGCTTTCCCTTTGGAGCAGATTGTTAAATTCTCAAATTATGAGAAGAAAAAGCTGCTTCCGCATTCCTCCCAGAGCTGCACCAGGATTTGGCTCACACGGGCTGGTAAGGGCCTCGCAGGTCTCAGAAGCCTGCAGCTGTGCCGGGCGGAGGGTGGGGGGTGGGGGGCGGGGGGCAGGGGCAGTGTCCAGCTCAGAGTGCCAGCTCCGCCCACGGCCACCCACAGGCTGCCCACCAGCCCCAGATGGGCACCCAGCCAGGGGTGCTGCTGGCCTGATGGGCAGCCGCAGGGGCAGGGACACCCTGTGAGGCAAACCTGGCTGGCGGCCAGGCAACCCGGGCCTCCCTGGGGCTCCCCTCCCAGCCGAGTTCCAGGGGCTGATGTGCTCCTCGGGAAGCAACATCAGAGATGCAGGACACGAGCCATGGTGAAGGGGGCATCGCCCCAAAACCTAGACGCTCAGCTGTAGGCGTGCATCGTGAATATTATGGGGAACCAAGTGGTACGTTACTTCCAACGTTTTCTAACAGTATTGATTCTTACAAGTTTTTTTGGGTTCTTATGGCCAAACAGGACTTCGAAGTGACCCAGCAAGGATGCACCTTGATTCAGGGAAGAAGGGATGTGTTTGGGATGCAGGTTTTCGTGCAGGTCCTCACTCCTCAGGTCCTTTCACTCCCGTGGCTTGTTTCCATGTTCCCCACCATAGCTGCTGTGCCCACGACCCCTTCGCCACGGGTCGGAGGATTATTTCACGAGTCACCCCAACAAGAGGCAGGCATTATTACCAACAATTTACAACGGGAAAGAAAGACAAAGGAAGATGTGACTTGAATCGTGACCGAAAAAAAAAAAAAGTATCACATTATATGGCTCCTTAACTACTATTAATCTGCCAGACTTTCTACAGCGTACTTTATAAACTCCTAGAATCTTGTGGAAACTGCAGTCCACTCAAAGCCCTTACACCAGTAATGGCACTTTGGGAGCATTATTAAAATGCCACCACTCAAGTGGCTGCATGACGGGTCTAAGGCCACACAGCTGGTAAACAACACACGGTAGACATATGTGAACATCTCCGAAAAAACCCCAGGCTTCCTGAGTTCTGCTTGAGTCCCTGGCACTTTTGAATACTGTCATCAAGTGTCATCCGCATCAGCCCAGAAGGTGCTGGCTCGAGGGGACCTCTGGGATCTGTAGGGAATTTCTGCTCATCTGTGGGGACAATGATGAGGACCTGGCCACGCCGTACATAAGATCCCTCTTCTGTTCCCTAAATGCTCATGCATCCCAGCGTGACATGAACTCGACGAGACTCTGCAACTATTCTAGGTACATACAGGCTTCTGGTCTAAATTTAATTTTGACAATGAAAGCAAACATTCTTCCACACTGAGTATCATCAATTTCTTTGCACTTTTCAAACAAAAAAGCTGATTTTTTTTTAAAAAATCAGAACTAGGACCAACTCTGACCAAATCAGAACCATAATGGGTGCTGATAAAATGCTTCCATGAACCATCGCGTCTGTAGAATACTCTGACCGGAAACACTTGGGCCATTTAAGGCCAGGCGTCCCCGGGCATCTATTCCAGGTTGAATGTTCCCAACTGGACAGCTGACTCAGTCAACAGAGAGAAGGTCTGTAGGTATCATTCTCAAATATACAATAATTTCTCTGATATACAGTCTCGATGAACCACGTTTTCAAAATTATGATTCAATGAATTTCCCAGCCAAGCAATATATTCACCGCGTAACAGAACACTGAAGCGAGTTTCCTCAGGCTTAAGGTTCAGAAAATAAATGTAAACTCACTGTAAATTAATTTTGTCTTTAAGTGAATACCTGATCAATAATCTGACCTTGCTTTCACTGCCTGCATGAAGAAAATTAAGACAAAATAATTTTTCAGCTATATGATAACTTAGGGTTAAACTATATTTACACGGCAGGAAGGAAGACAATCAGTAGAAGTACTTTGTTTAATTTGATTTCTATAGATAACAAAATCTGTAGTAATGATTTCAAAGCATTATCTTTTTACCTGAATTACTGAATTTAGCTACTATCTATATTGATTACAATAGCCACATTAATTTTCTTGCTCTTATATTTGATATTACTTAAAAACTCTTTATAATCATTAAATATTCTGAATGACATTTCTAAAATAAATTAATCTATGTAGTTTAAAATATCATTTAATTTTCATTAATTTCCTCTTGTGCATTTTTTAACATTAAACTCCTTTCCTTACTTTAAATATAACCAAAAGCCCTCACGCTACACCAACTTTTTCAACATTTATCTTATTCATCCATTACCCAAAACTCTGACACAATCCATGGATCGACCCTAATTTTCACTTAAATAGTTTGCAAATATTTGCTATAATTCTATTTACCTGCTTTATCTGGTCTCACTACCAGCTGGATGAAGAGAGATCTCTATTTAATCCTCACCATGAAAAGACATTAGAGAATGCCAAGGAACCTGTGACTACCCCACAAAATATTATGCACTGAACATTAGTTTAAGTTATAGACATACAAAACAAACAAAAACAAAAACAAAACAGCGACTCATCGATTTCAGTATATTTCAAACTACTCTAAGATTTCCAGTAAAGAAATCAGAGAAGGTGTTTAATTTATGCCCCAACAGCCTAGTCACCCATTCGAGCATCCCGTGGAGAAACAGGATCTGACATTAAAAGAAGCATCGTATACAAAATTAGAGAATCGGCACCCGCGTCGGTCCAAGTTCAGACAGGAAACAGGAACCACGCTAGGATTTCCACGGGGAGAACTGAATGTGAGGGGTCGGCTCAGAGGGCGTCGGAGAACAGCGAGGGCAGCCCTGGGACGGCGGCGTGACCGCAGCAGGCCAGGGCTGCTTTGTAACCGGTTGGGGCAAGAGGGCGGATTCAGTGCTCTCCGGGTCTGGGCGCCCATCGAGGAGGCCCTGTTGGGCTGAGAGTCAGGCCTTGGAGGAGCTGAAGCCAGTGGCCTGCGGTGGGTCTTCCGAGGCGCACTGTGGTGCTTGGTCAGCAGTGCCAGGAAGAGCTGGAACCTCTGCCAACTGGCAATGCCAGGGCAAGGGGCCTTTGATGGGGTGGTGCCATCAGGAACTAGCCAACAGGAAGCAAACATGAAGATCAGATTTCTTCCCCCACCTCCTGCCTTAAGTCCCTGCCCTCGCATCACAAAAAGGGTGGGTTCGAGCGGAGAGTCAAGAGCTTGATAAAGGGCACGTAGGCTTAACGGGGTTTCATCACCAAGTCATCGACCTCACCTCTAAGAACAGCAACCTCTCCATAAAAGCGCATCTTAGGCCATTAGAAAGCGGCTGGGTCACTTTCATGAGCCAATAATCTGTTGCTGATGCCCAGCGCTCACCCCCTAACACCCGCATTGCGTTTGTTCCCATGGCCCCTATCACCTGGAATATTTATCCATTGCTCCTCGATCAACATGCTTATTCTAGGTCTTTGAACCTTAAACTATTTTTTTTATACCATCATTTGTCATCAAACACACGGCAGTATCTTTGTGCAGGGTGAATACATCTTTGGAACACACTGAAACCCTAGCCCTGGGGCCTTGGGGCTGCTTTGGCTGCTGACCAGGTGGACAGGTGGGCGGAGGGGGGAGGGGCGACGCCTGAATGTGCGGGGCGGCTGAGTGCGTGTGGACAATGAGGCTGCGACTGTAAAGGGAAGTGCAGAACTCGGCCAGAAATGTAGCCGACAGACAGAGCTCAAACCAGAACTCGGTAAAGGAGTTCTGTGTTCTTTTTCTACTTTCCTTCTCCTTTTTTTTTTTTTTTTTGCATTAATGTTTTGGGTCAGAGCCTTAATGTTATATGAAAACAGAACTGCGGCCTGTGAACCAATTTACTAAACAAATAGCAGCTGTAGTAAAACATCTGTTTGGGAAAAAGGAAATACCAACTCATAAAATCCGATGAAGGCACTGCGATCTGTACTTTCACAAATACGTGGGGGTTAGACATATGGAGCAGGCTGCAAAAGATGATCAATCACTCTATTAAAAAACAAAGTGTGGAACAGGTAACCCGAGGACCTTCACACCGCACAATAGCCTGTATCTGAAAAAGACTTGAGAAAACGATGCGGATGTTCCTCAGGAATGAGAGGAGCCATTCATATCTCCCTTGCAAAAAGTAATTTTTTAAATATAAATAGCATTATATCTAAAGATAACTATATTGTCTAGACTGTCAGCCATAGTAGAATGATTGGCATAATGTAATTATACATGGCCAAATAAAGTAATAATAACAACAGGAAGGAAAAATCGTATATGGAACTTGGGGAAGACATCTGCTCTATTATGCATGGATCTGCCGTATAATTCATCAGAGCCTAAGTGACTTGCTTTCTAAGATCAATCATCACAGGACCTCTAATAAAAATTTCAATGAAACTACGAAGAGAAAGTAAACGAGAGACTGGATTTCATCCTTATGCTGCCAGCATGAAAAACAAGTGAAAATCAATAAACAGAGCTGAAATTAAAAAACAAAACAAAAACACTTTCTGAAGAAGTTGTTGCCATCTTCATAATCACAGGAAAGCTGATTTGTTTGTGTTTGTTTGTAGTACTTTGCTGCCCCTGGTCGCCTTCTTTCTCTCTGATGCACAGAGTTTAAGTTAAAACCAAGGAAAGACATAATACATTGCCACCCCCCGCCCCCCCCAAAAAAACCACATCACTAGGATAAAGCAAATCTGAGAGCAGTAAAAAATGTCAGAGCTATAAAAGCAAAGGAAGAAGCTAGGTTCCTTTTCTTACCTTTCTGGACTTAAAAGTGAAATACCTAGCTGTTATCTCGGTGCCTGCAGAACCTCCCCATTGTAGATTCAATAATACAAGAGGCTTCTTATCAGCAGCTAGGGTGACTGATTAGAGCTGTGATATGTTTAGACAATGCACTGTATTTAACTGAATTTACAGATGCCCCAACTCGGACGCGGTAGTAAACGCCAGAGACTAATAGGAAATTAAACATGTACAATGGACTAACTCCATTTGCTCTCACACTGTGTAATGTGTTTAGTTAACTTACTCATAGTCACACTTTATCTTTTTCTCTATGGATTCCCGGGGATATGTTTCAAATTGGCCAGAGATTAAATCTTCCTTTCAATTTTTTTTTGTTACCATTTTATTGCCACTTTCCCTTGTTACTGGCCACTCTTTCTCTTGCAGAGATAAGCTAAACAAGGTGAGGGCCAGTACGCCCCCCCCAACCCAATTATCAGACAGTCAGCGAGGAACGCAAGGGTACAGGATTCCATAATATTAATATTAATATAACATGAGAGGAACAAAAATCAGTCACTTATTTGAAAGCAATGGTGTATTTAACTCATTTGAAATTTAAATGTGAATTTTAATGTGCCTGGTGTGTAACACGCACATACATACGGAGCGGCAGTGTGGGAGCAGCATGCACAGGTCAGTTGGGGGACTGTTTTAACTCTCTGTTTTTTCATATATTTGCTCATAAAAACAGCTGTGAGTACTCAGGTGTCGCCATCAATGCACAGCACAACTGTTGAGGGGAAAGGAAAGATGTCACAGTGCTCTAGGACTTTTCATCTGGTTCACAGAGAGAGGTAATTTATCATTACACAAATCCACGGATGGATCTGTAGGTCTTCTTTGAAAAGAGGCTGCTCACAGAGTACTTCCCTTGTTATAATATAGCAACTGCATCCATTATGGTTTTCCTGTCCTTAAGAAACTATAAAGAATTTCTGCATTCGTGGAAGTGTACTACCTAGAAAGTATAAAAGAAATTTTAATCTATTCTGATCATATGTAGACTTCCTGCAAGGGTCAGATAGCTTCATCTCAGTGCTGACCACATGCCCTTATGCCCATGACCCTGTTCTTGAGAAAAGTGGATGAAGTCCTGGCCGGGTAGCTTAGCTGGTTAGAGCGTAGACCCAACACACCAAGGTTGTGGGTTCAGTCCCCAGTCAGAGCACGTATAAGATCAACTAAATGATCGCATAAAAAAGTAGAACAACAAATTGGCATTTCTCGCTCTCTCTCTCAAAATCAATTAATTTTCTTTTTAGCGGGTGAAGTTAGATGCCCAAAAACTGATGACTGATGACTAAGGCTGACATTAGTACTACAATGCTCTCTAGTGAACTCTTGAGATTTATTTGTAGACAAGTCAAAATACTTTTGCATCAACCTAACTTACAAAATAAAAGAAAGGAAATCCAGAGCAAGCACAGCGATCCGGAAAGATGGCCAGAGTGGGCGGTTCCCTGACTCCATACTGCTGCAAAGCCTGAAGATTGGAAACTGGACAGAAAGCTGTCGCGACATAAACTCCACATCCACACAGTCACACCTGCTCCCGAAACATGGTCCCTGGGCATGCCACAGGTCAGCCCCGACCTGCTGCCCCAGGATGCCCTGCCCAGGCACCGTGACCTTGGTATTACCACAGACATCGACAAAGGGCTCGTCCACTTTTGATTTTCTCAACAGCCATTTCTACTGACTACACAAACTATTTTTTCAGAATTTTGCATCTGATAAGACATAATATTTAAACAAAACCTGTGACTATGCTGGTAATGGTAAGTGCCTGTGTGCACAGTACTTTCAAACAGTATTTTAAGGGACTTTTCTTTAAAGAAAGGATGGCACCGAAGGAAAACACTGAAAGCACAGATAACCACATAAAACCACTTGTAAACAAAGTTGGCATAATTAACCATCCCGAAGGATTATGACCCCCACCCCCAAATCAAAATTTTACTCCGTGGGAAGAAGACAGTGGCATGCTATCAAGAGGTCCTAATGCCATTTGAAAATCTAGTTATAATCAAAGAACTATTACTCAGTAAAATGGACTTCGCAGTAATCATTTCCTTCCATATCTGGGCAGAAGAAATGTTACTTCTCTTAATCAGTTCTGATTGGTATTTGCTATATGAGACACAGACAAATCTTTGACCAATCTTTAATTAGTATCACTGATGAAATATTTATTCTTTTAATTTGAATTTGGAAACCCAATAAAGCCATGTTTGCATCTTTTATCAACTTAAATATTATCCTCCTTTATTGCTTTTGTCGTGACTGCAGAATCTGAAAATATTCTCCTGAAATGAGAATTGCACACACCCAGTGTTGCCCTGGTCTCGTTGCTTTTAGGGCAAATATTTAACGTAGGCGTGCGGGTCCTAAATTCATTTCGGTCCTCTTTCGGAGGGGATCATGAAGTCGATATCCTCCAAGTGTCAAGAGACAAAAGGAAGCTATTTTTAGGCATTCTAAGACCTTCGCAGGGAATCATAAATTCACCATATCATAACTTAATCCTCCCTGGAGCTGCCGGTATCCAATTCACAGAAACGAAGGCTGGACAACAGCTCCGGGCCCTTGTTCAGGGACCGCGTGGGATATTCCAGTGCCCAGACACTGAACTCAGAAGCCAGCGGGCTATTTTTGGCTCTACAACTGATAAGCTGCCACCTCAAGCTTAACCCGTCTCCCAAACCACAGACACAGTTACACAGTCCCCCAGTCTGACGGTTCACAGAGATTGGAGCCCATTGAAAAGAGGCAGAACTCACCAAGCATATTATTAAAATCCAATGAAGCAATGAGATTGCATCTTGTTATAAAAAACTTTTACCAGTTTCCTCTAGTCCACCACACACCTTTGAAATTAGTATGTCCAAGATAACCTGGGGGGCAGGGGAGGAGGAGAAATTATATTTTATGAAAGATACACAAATAAATGTCACAGTATCTTTTGCATTGTTCAGAAGGGTCTCCAGTACCCGAATTCTTCCCTAGTCATCAGTCTTGAATTCCCTTTCACTTTCTTTTTTGCATTTTGCAAGCCCCAGTGAAAGCCCCCTCTCTGCAATGTCTCTATCACAAATGGGCGTGTGCACAGTATGTGACTTAGGTGTCGGAACCAGCAGCTCTGGTTCATCTTACTACTCACTCCACTGACATCATCTGCCTCTGCTCCGTAGCGCATTCCCAGTGACATCTGCCCATGAAATCACTGTACATTACATTATAAACTTTTCTAGGGCATGGATCTAGGGCTTCTCTTTACAATTGTATACTCAAAGTCTAGCGCAAAGCCTGGCACATGAGCGTCAAAAAAAGAGAACACAGACCTTTTCTCAAGGAAGACAACGCTTACTCTGGTGTCGAGAAAACCTGGGGTGTAGTCACCCCTTTTCTACCATGGAGTCCTCACCGCATCCTTGCAGGAGCTTCTGCAACACAGCCCCGGACTCCAGGTGAACGCAGTCTGACACGCCTACCCCCCTATTTCTACCCAGAAATAAGAAAAGTGATAACCGAGGTTTCATGGTTCAGCATCATCTACTTTATGAAAAAATGCAAAGTTGGGTCCCTAACTGTTTTAATCAGATTCAAGAAAACAGAATGCTCTGAGATTCATTAAATAATCTTACCTAAAAACTGCTTTAGAAGTAACAAGTCTACTTTTTTTCCCCTTAAAATAATCTGCCATGAAAGAGACAGGAGACATAGATATAAAAATAGCATGACTGTCGATACGTTAGCTAACATACATGATGTGCATGTTGGCATTTCCTGTCAAAATCTTCATTAGGAGTTAATTCTGTCAAACAGAATCTTGACCTACAATTCTATTTGGTGGTGGCTGTCAGCTTGGATTTTGCACGTTTCAGTATTATTTAAAGGTACTTTTCCATATTTAATATATGATGGCTTACTGTACCTTTCCACTGGCATTTATCACCTCTCAAGAGTGATCAGTCTCCACGAACGTGAAGTTCACTGTCACCGAAGAGCCTAGCCCTCATTTATTTCCCTACATAGTATTTGGTAGAGAGCGGAGCATACAATAGCAGGTGTGCCTTCAATTTAGAGGTCACGTATTTAACAGCAGAAATATAAGTTATTAAAATAGACTTGTAGTCTTTAAAAACACAGAGTGCCCTTAGAGTAAAGTCTAGATAATTGCACAAAATTTAATGTGTATATTTCCCCTTGCTCGGGGTTCCAAAATGATCCTAAGGGTGCTTCCATTTCCCAGACTAGAATTCCTATTGTTGGCAAAATTGAACATTAAATTTTGAAAAATATAAGCCTATAATACCCCCATCATCCAACCCCACCCTTGCCTGATTCCCCGTCTTTGTAATAGGTAATGTTAATGCAGCTGCGGGACTCGAAGGCATTTAAAGAATACTTAGAGGAATATTTTTTCCTATGTCACTTAGCTTCAGCATGATAAAACCATCTTAATTTTTTTCTTCTGAATCTTCTAACCACTGATTAGAACAGGCTCAGATTATGAATATTCTAGAAGGAGTGATACGGCAGTGATGGAAAACAATAAGTGCCTGAAGCTTTGAATGTGATCTCCCTCCTAGTGCACCCCAGCTCTGCTACTGACTAACTTTGCTGGCTTTCGGGGGGGGTACTCCAACACCGCGCCCTAAGCCTCAACTTCCTTATCTGTAAAGATATGAGAATTTCCATGTATTAAACCATATAGTCCTTACATCAGCCCTATGGCGGGGGATGGAAAACAAAGAAAACAAAAGCACATAGTGGTTTAGTAATTGCTCAAGTTTACTCAACCCAAAATGGCAGAACCAGGGTCTAGCTATTGTACTGCTTCTGAGAAGCTGCACCAAGATTACAAGAAAGCATCTAAGACAGTGCTGCACACAGTAGGTCCTCAACACAGACGGTAGCTGCTTCTTTCTCTCTCTGACTCTGTTTCTTGGGTTTCCTTTTCACATAAATCATAGTCAGATTCCCTTAGAGTAGCCTGAGGGACTAATTCAATTGGTAAAACAGATCCCAGCAAGGAGTCACTAGAAACAAATCTTACAAGAGTGACTATAAATATTAACCCTCCTAACAAATATAACACACATATGTGCACGCGCGTGCGTGTACACACACACGGAATTTAAGTAAGCCATCAAAGAAAGTCCTTGGAATACCCGCTGCCAATGAGGTCATCCTCAGTATTGATGGAACGTGGACTCAGGCCACACACACCATGCTGGATTTAGGGGGAGGAGGGGAGAAGGCCAGGCAAGAATAAAACTTACTGCCTGCCCTTAAGGGCCCAGGATCCACTGGGGCACTCACTGTAATATATAATAACTCACTGTAATATATGTTGCACTGTGCTGCAGATATGTAGAAATATATACATCCTATGGGAATGTAGAGCTAGAAACAATTAATTCTGCCTGAGGATTCAGGGCATCTTCACAAAGGGAAAGGGGTTTCCTCTAGGTGCCGGGCTGCCAGGCAAAGGTGGAGGTGGGAAGGGCATTCCAGGCTGAGAGATGACAGAGCAGAGCTCTGGGCGCATGAAAAGTGGCCTATGTTCGTGAGAAGAGCAGGTGGCCAAACCTAAGGTGCCTGAAGAAGGTTAGGGAAATCATCTCGGTTCCCGTTGCAAACGGCTGCTTATGCACCTGTGAGGGGGCCCGGAGGTTATTCTGTGCGGCGCAAACGCGGGTGGGCAGGGGAGGCCCTGAGGACACACAGAGCAGTCACGGTCACTTCTGTGCCTGAGCGATGGAGGGACACGATCTGTACTGCAGCAGAGGCCAAGGGGGTAAACAGAGGTGGGCCGACAGGATTCGCTGTAGGGAGAATCCACTAGGATTAGGAACTAAGAGGCGTAAGGGGTTAGGGAAAGTGTGAATTCCAGGGTGCGACCAATGATAGTAGTTTATAGGCTTCATCCTTTGAAGACTTACTCTCCCTCAAAAAGGAAGGAAAGAAGGAGGGGAAGGGAAGGGAGGGGAGCGGAGGGAAAGAGGGGAGGGGAGGGGAGGGAAGGACCTTTGAGGAAAAGGCAGGAAATATATTTTTTCAAGCCTTGGAGCCACAGACTTGAAGCAGATGCGTGGATACCTCGCGCTACAGTGAAGGGCAGCTGAGGAGCTCGCTGCAGCCCCTTCACCAATTCCCCAGACACACAGACAACACTGCACACTTCCCTGCTGTGGCCTTTCGTCTCCTACCCCCTTTTCCTGTCCGCTGTCCCTCTTCTCTGTGGTCTTTCCTAGGCACAAACGCATCAGCAAGCTCACCGTACAGGGCAAGAAGAACCCACAGAACTGGCTGCCACATTCCACTCACGCTGATGTTGCTGTCGCAAACACAATTCACGTGACACTCCTCAGAACCTCATTAGCGAAATTCAGGTTCTCCCAAACGTGCATTGGGGGACTTATTTAACGTAAAAGCTCGGCAGTGTTTATCTCCGAGCCTGCAGCAGTGCCTTGGAAGAACGTGACACATGGAAGCGGCGGGGACACCTTTACGTTTCCTACGCCAATGCTGCTTAGAAAAGCCATTCCTGGGAATGATGGGAGGGGGCGCCAAGGGAAGACAGGGGTTGCAGTGACTCAACTGGTCTTCAGGGGCCTCGTCCCCTGAGGCTAATTTTATCAGAACCGGCACCAGGGGACAGAGTTCAGCTTTTCAAATTGAACTGTGAATTGTTTTCTGCTTTCCTCAGTGCCCTAAAGGAATTTCAGGGGGAATTTTTCTTCAGTTTGTAACATGATTCCCCATGGACCTGGGGAAGTCTTTTGGAAATTTCTGGGTTACTCTTGGGGATTTTTCCTGAAATTAATTCTTCTTTAGAAGTAGTTTGGTTATTAATTTTCAAAATATATTGGAATTCTTTTTTGTATAAAATTGGTAGCATGCCCCCAAGTTCCTATTTACAAGGTTCACAAAAATACTATCATACTGGTAGCATCTTATAATGGGGGAAGTGCTTCTACTAACTGTTATGAAAGCCTGTATTATTAATCATTACAGTAAGAAGTCATTATTTTTTTTAAAAATCTACAAAACACAGAATGTGTTTTTGACAATTCTTCATTATCCAATTTACTTTTGGCAGAAGTGCTAGAAAATGTTTCCTTCTTATTTATAGAAATGCGTTATTTGTGATTCTGGGAAATAGAGTACGAAATCATGTGGAAAGCACCTTCCAATGACGACGAGACCACTTAAAGGCTCATAATAATTATTTTGATGGAATGTTTATTGTGCTCAATCATCACGTCATCTATTTTATTTACAAGCGCGTGCCTCTACACATCCCAGCGTTAACAAAAATCACTTTTTACTGTTCCTGTCCTCCCTAGAAAACTTTAGGCTGCATTAATAACGGTGACCACTCAGAGTCAACATTAAAACTCCTTCTGAACATCCTTCTCGGTTGCTTTTCTTGCCACCCAAGTTCAAACGCTACCCACGGCAGCGACGCGCATTCGAAAGGCTATGGCTGTGAACGTGAGGGCTGCTTTTACTTGGCTGAGAACATTATCTTCTTATGTTCCCAAGCTTTTATTTCATTGCTAACCTCCTTTCACACACACAGGCTTCCCCCTGCTATTGTCCCTGCTTCGTCAGGAGTTTTGCGGGGGTCTCGGTTTGCAGACACCTGTCTGGCTGTCTCCCCGGGGCCACGCTGTCCGGGCAGCCCTGAATTTGAAGTTCCTTCTCCCGGACTCCACACCCAGCGTTACAAAAACACACCAACTGCAGATCAAAGAGAGGTGATTTATGCTTTCATCCAGCTGACAGACGATTCAATTAAAACAGATCAGCCGTGGGTGCGTGGGCAGGGGGCTCCCTCCACCACCGCGGGCCTCAGAGCGATTAAATCGTGGCGGAGACGGAGGGCCTTCCGCTCCCGTCCCCGCAGCCACAGATCACACGGTGACAAATGAGATGTTACTGCTCTTGTAAAGCAAGGCTACAATCTGTCAAAATCCAACATAATTTGTGACCCTCTGTGACATCCTCTTTCTCTCGCGCGCTCTCTTTTTTTTGACATTTGAATACAGTGATTGTACCGGAGTCAAGTCCATTTAAGTGAATATAGTCAATTCTATCTAAAGGAATACAGCCTGTTAGCTCCACTGTGGTAGCTGAATATACATCTGCAGAGGACTCTGGCGACCCTTTGTGTTAAGTACATACCATTAACAATGAATTCTGATTTTTTCCAAGTTATATAATTTGATATCTTGACAGCCCAGACACTTAAAGCACTACTATTTGTTTTAAATGGCTTTATTTTATTGTTTAAATGTCAGTATCAAAATAAAGTAATGCATACAGTCTTGTCAGTTCTAGCACAGGGGGAAGTGTTCCCGTTGAGAAGAGTCTTAAAAGAGTTTGTTCTAAAAATGGACTCAAAAGTCAATTGCGATGTCTCTTGGCTGAATCCTTAAATGACTCATGAAACATATTTATACTGCATTTTCTGTTTAGCTGGTGCATTTAATAAGGCACGGAAGCATAAACTGCAAAGGAAGTGGAGCATCTTAACTTACTAAAGTTGACATCGTTGCCAGGTTTAAAAAAAAAAAAATACTGACTGTGAGAAATAATTGAGGAGCACTTGATGGAACCCACAGCCCAGATAAACGGACAGGCCTTTGGGCGCGCTTTAATTGTACAATCGGCTGTATCATTAGAGTGGCTTAGTCTTAAAGGGAGAAAATAAAAGATTCCAGAGCTTGGTTCATGATCATTTCTAACGCTTCTAATTATGAGAATGGCAGGGAGAACTGATTCCTTCACGCACCCCCCTTGTCTCAGGCCCAGGCAGGGTTTGCGGGCCTGTCGCACTTTAGAACCGGCAGCGGCTTTCTACTTCAAAGCGGCTCAAGATCTTTCACCCAAAGACCTCCGTTGACCACAAACATTTGGGCAGGGTAACGCCAGCCTTCGGGGAAATCACTCCAAGATAACTTTGTTTACAGAGAATAAAAGTATATCTGGACTCTTTGAGCACTTTTTTTCCCTAGGCTGACACTTTAAGGTTCTTGGGCATCAAATGTTTTTCTCCTGCAGGGCTTGCTCTGTGATCTCTGTGAGGGGGGTCCTGCTCAGGCTGGTTCAGTTCCCAAACTCGGCACTTGTTTGCTCACGTTTTAAAGAGGCCCCAAACACTCCCACTTGATATGATGTCCCTGTTAACGACCTAGTTTCAGAACCCCAGCTGCCTACAGAGCAGACCCCAGTTTAAGGCATTTCCAAGCAATTGGCTGGGACAGAAAGGTCACCTCCATTGTACTAGGAAGGACCTTCGCGTCCTCTCCAGGCTTTGATGCCGATCATCACCGACCGCCACTCCCAGGTGGAAAGGGTGCACACGGTCCCTAAGACCCTCAGACCTTACCTATGAGAGGCAGGGTCTCTGCCTTAGTCGGAACACATCACAGGAGCCATGTGTTTGCCCTCCACAGCCAGGGAGGAGTGTTTCACCCCTCAAAAGGTTCCAGGGACTCTGGCCAGCAGCTCCGCTTTGAAGGGGTTCCTAAGGGGCGCTGCCGCAGACGGCCACAGAAGAGGGTCTCCTGGGTGTTGGCTCTGATGCCACCTAGGAGGTCATGCAGAACTACTCTGAGTGCCTGAGTGGCTTCTGTCATCACTTGAAGGTTGCAGGAGGTGGGGAGTCAACTGGACATATTGTATGGGCTGTTCTCGACCAGCTGGGGAATAAAGAAGATGTGAATGAAATGCCCATGTGGCCGATGTCTTCACTGCAGTCCTTCCCAGGTCAAAAAGTGCCACATGAAGACTTTTAGAAACATTGGGTTTTCTTTTTTTCTTTCCTTTCATTGTACTACTTCTCCACGTTGGTTATAAATGCAAATATGCGGCATTTGTGTGCTGCCCTAAACCCACAGCGATGACAAACGGCCACTGGCCTGCCTGTGTTAACTGGCTCCTTGGACTCCTTGCGAGCCCTGCCCACTCCCCGCATCTGGAAAAGCCTGTGCAGATTCGCCCCCTGAGCTGCTCTCTGCCTCCCTCTCCTCTGTCTCCTCCAGACTTCCAGCTTTGCCGTAGATTCTCCATCATGCACAGGAGAGACGGGCCAGGTCCCCCCTTTGCCTGCAGGCACGTGGAGAAGGAGTAAGCTGGCAGAAATAGTATTTACTCTAAAATCTCCCCCCGCCTCCAAGAGGAGAACACATGCTCCCCCAAGAGTCCCCGAGACACGCACAGGCGGCTCTGCCCCAATAGGAATCTCCTGTTGCCTTTTTCCCCTCGTTCTCTTCTGTAAATGGAATATAAGACTCTCAGTGCACGGAGACATCTTTTCAATAAAAATTGTGTTCTGCATCCGTCAAGTGACATTGTCATAATATGAAACTCACCCAGTCTGTTTCTTTTCAAGTTTTTCAGTGTTTGCTATATGATGTTGACTAATATCTTAACTTCTTCCCAACCTCTACCACTTGCCCGCGTTTCATTAGACTGGCTGGCTAAAACTCACGTACTCGCACTTAACGTTTCAAGCCACAGAACAGAAGTGCACGAGTGGCTGATGTTATCCGAATCAAAGGCCACTTGAGAATGCCACCAAGAGACTAGTGGCTGAAGTTTAGAAAGAGGTGGCACTATTTATAAAGCATCAACACAATGTTTCATGCAGTGTAACATAAGGCCCGAACCCTTGTATTGTTAAAATCCTGCTCCTGTGCCCAACGTCTACATAAATAGCAACATGAACACAGTGTCATGAGCTGCTTTGTTTGGCATCAAGCTAATCACAGGCATAGAATGAGCCCCTTCCTACTCATCACTGGTGTGCCTTAAACAAAAGCTTTGGGGTGAGGGGGACTTACAATGTGAGGACACACAGTATCACATAGCAGAGTTCAGAGGAATCCGAGTTATTTGAACATCTAGCAATGATCATATATTGCAGTCGTCACGTCTGACAATGGCATTTGATAACAGGAATTCTAGACTCCTGGCCTGGACCTCACCCCCCCGCCCCAGCACTTGTTACCACTGAGAGATTAATGTTATCTCTCTGTTTAAGTAACCCACATGGATGTCCAAAATTAGACTGTAAAGCAAGATCCTTCTTGGCTAGAATAAAATGGTTTTTAACATCAATTTATAAATACTCTGAAAATGCAAGTCACTCAGCCTCCGCTGGGTGACTAATGCATTACAAGATTTTGTGATACCCAAACCTTGAATGTCAGAAAGATTTAAGTTCAAATCAACATCCATTTATTCTATGGTATAGCGATATGGAAGGCTGATGACATGAATATTTTACAAGAATGTTTCAATATTAAAATCCCTATATTGTGATTCTGGAGTAACATACAAATTATATTTAACCATCAAAAAATCAATGAAGTACTTATTAGAGTATCAGTAATAATAGTCATTAAATTTTTATGATCGCTTAAAAGGACACTAAATAAAAACAATAAATAAAGGGCAATAGCAAATGCCCTATTTACACATATTTTAGTAAGACTTACAAAGTAATATCCGAATCACATTGAATTTGAGAGTGAAATTAAACTTGCCCTCAAAAGAACAGATGCGTTACGGAGCCACCCTAATAAATTATTTTTTCCCCCTGCAGTGGGGTGAGCTGCACTGACCCACTGGGATTGACCCACTGGGCCTGCCCTTTGGGACCAGCCGCACTATTATCCAAGCTATGCCCACGCATCAGGGTTCAACCTGCAGGTTGAGGAGAATTAACTCAACAGGCTGTGCAGGAATTGAGTCCACCATCTTTGCCTTATGTAATTTTACACCTGTTTTGCTCAAATAAAAACATACGTAATTTTACACATATATAAGTAGTCCACCTAATTTTACACAAATAGTAGTACCCCACCTGAAGTTACACATATATAAAAATACTTCCCCAAATTGTATACATATAGAATATGTATATAACTATTCCCACATATGTATACATATGTGACTTCCTTTGATTTAAAACTTTTTATAATACTTATGCAAGTTCAAGTCCTTAAGCATTTTGAGATATCAGTAGTTGATTTTTCATAGCATTTTAGAACACTGAAAAAATATGTTTTTAAAATTGTGACCCTTAAAATTTGCACAGATCAAGTATAGAACATAAAACTAAGAACATGGGCGAGATTTTTTTTTTTAACTTATACATTTAAGGTGAAGAATGATCACTGTAATTCAATGAACTTAAGCAAACACTAGACCGCTAGCAATTCTCCCAAAGAAATGGATATATGTAGGCACCCAGGGAAGACAGGTGCCCTGGGTCAACAACCGAGCCTTCCGAAAACGGCCATGCTGTTGACACAGGTCACTTTGGTTTGCGTGGGACAAGTGATTGACTGGCAAGCAGTCCCCTGGAACCCTTTAGGCTCTGAAGGAGTTTGGCACTCATGGGCAGCACATTGATGTGGCAGGGCATGGAGCTCTACAGAACCCACTGAGGAAAATACCTTCTAGTGTTTTGAAAGTGAAATGCTCCTTTAATATGCACTGTAGAAGCCCTGAGTGCGCAACTTAGACTCAGCAAGACAACTGCTCCATCCCTGGTCCTCCCCAATGGTTCAGGTATCAAAAAACAATCCCTTTGATGTTAAAAAGCTCTCACTATATGTTGAATATACTTTTTCATATGATTTAGAAGCACTCCACTCTATAACAGTGGGCAGTACAGTTATTAAAAGTCTGCGCTCAGAAGTCAATGAGAGGTTTTGAATCCCAGCTCCGTAATTTATCAGCCATGCGGTTCTGTACAAGTTATTTAATACCTCTGTTCTCCAATTTTCTCATCTAGAAAATGGGTTGAAAATAGCACCAGCTCCATAGTGCTGTTCTGTGGAAGAAATGACTGAATACACATAGAGCTCTGCTTGTGAACCTTCATTATGATGTGACACATTTTAGGTCGGTCCATCAGAGAGCCAGTTCGCTAGTTGAAATGCTTGGCTGCCCCCAGAGAGCCCTATTTACCTAATTCAGTCCTTTATTCACGCATTCATTCAGCTGTTCACGTTCTCAGAAAGAGTTTGGAGAAGGACATCCCACTAAAGGAATGGCAAGCCAATAAAAAAATTAATAAGGTCCACTCTTGACAATAAGCACACATTTTGGTGGGCTGGAGTAAGTATCTGGATTACATAAGATAATCCTGTCACTGATTCTAATTCATTCACATTACACCTTGGGTACAAAATGAGTAAGGGATTTAATCACTTATGTGTGATCCAGGAAAAGGTTTACGATGTATTTTATTTGGTCCCAAGGGGAAAAAAATACAGATATGTATAAGAATATCTGTTCCTACAAGGTGGTGATATCTTTTCATTCATGGACCTTTGCTCTGTGTCTGCAATTACCATTTGGAGCATCTATCTCCTTAAATATCCTCCATTTTCAGAAAACAGTTGAATGCAGAGCAGTTTTCTGAATGATGGAGAAAGGGGGATTGATCTCTAACCGAGTTTGGCTCACCAGTCTGAAATCTGCTAGGCCTTGAGATAATATCAATATCATCATCAGGCTTGGACACCAGATGTCAAGATGCAGGGTGTTTTGCAATGAAGCCTCCCTTCGCATTTTGCTTTTCCATCAGCCAATGAATATGAATAAGACCCTGAAAGCAGCCTCGATATGTATCCACAACAGAAACTTAATGTAAGTGGCATATAAGTGATATTTATGTATAAAATGTTGCTTACTTATTCTAGGCTAAAGCACTCAGTGCACTAACCTTGACCTACTCTATCAAGATGGGCAAAAATCCAATTTATTATCCAATTAAAGAATTTTCTTTTCTTTATGTTTCATTGGAAAATTATGCCTGCCTACCTCATGGTACTACTAAAAGAAACATCCTAGGGATGTGTGCTTAAAAGACTTTTGACAAAGAAGTCCAATATCGAGGGTCACACATGGAAATTACGTTTGCCAATTCCATACATCCAATCAAAAGAGAGCCATGGGTCGCCGCCTTGCGTTTTGCTGCTAGGGGAGAGAAAAGGAGATGGAGAAAGCTCTCATCCCCCACAATCCGGGTGTCTGATGATAAAGCCACGCCTCTTAGAAGAAGCGACTCCCTTGGGTATTTTCCATCTTGAGGCCACATCGGAAGTTCTCAAGAGTGACATTCGCACATAGTCATCTTGAGGCAGCAGAATGCCCCACAGCTAACCAAGCCATTTGGGGGCAGGTCGTCATCTTGGCTGTGCTGCTCAGAACTGCAGTTGGATCACTGCTCCTTCAACAATGTTCCCGAATATATTCAAGCACCGGCTCAGGTTAACTCGGCCTTCAAGATGTTTCTCAAGCTCACCTCTCCCTGTGCAGTCGCACTGCCGCTCCTCACGTGGGGACCTCGCGGTTTGATCCCTCATGGGGATCGCAGCGATGTGCTCTCTAGACCCTGTGCCTGTCCCTCTCTTGATTGTTCCATCATAGACGCACGGGTACATGTGACTTCCCTTAAGGCAGGGGTCCCCAACCCCCGGGCCATAGACCGGTAGCAGCCTGAGGCCTGACAGGAACAAGGCCACACAGCAGGAAGTGAGCAGCATCAGATGAAGCTGCGATCACGTTGCTGCCTGAGCTCTGCGTCCTGTCCCCCTACCCGATCCATGGAAAAACTGTCTCCCCCAAAATCCGGTTCCTGGTGCCCAAAGGTTGGGGACCGCTGCCTTAAGGCGCCAGAGCCTTGACTGATGTCTGCTCTGTGCAGAATACAGTACACGCACCGGGCCTGGAATTCGAGCAACACCCTCCACAACTCGGGCCTTGTCTACTTCTCCATCCTCATCTCCAAATTCCGCCTTTCACAAAAGCGGACGCTAGCCCGCATGATACTTACTGTACCCTGCAACACCCCCAAAGTTACACCTGCAACTTAAGTTACTCCTGTGCACTTTGGCTGCTGCTAATGATCCCTATGAAGAAAGCCCTTCCTTCTCACCTCTGTGGTTCTAAGACCTAACATCTTCTTTAAGAACAGCAAAAAGTTCACTTCCGAAGGACTTCTTAGAACTCCCCAGTCATCCCGAATCAGTGCGGACACTGACCCCTGATGGCCGCTGTCTGCCACGTTCATATGGCGACTCTGCCGGGCTAGCACGGACTTCTCATCTTCCGCTACATGTCCGTTGACCTTCCACAGCGCACTCATCAGCCCTTTAGGGGCACAGACCTGACACTTGAAATTCCCTGTATGTTACAGTGACCTGTGCATCATGGAGAATTTGTCTGTCACAATATTAAAAGAAATGTCTGTCTTCCTTTTCTTACATAGGTCCAGTGGAAAATGAAGAAAAATTATATATGTAATTATGTAGCATGATATATGCAATTAATATAAATTATATATATTCCCCCATATTACAGTACACATTGGCATTTCATTAGTAGACTAGGTTTTTTTAAATCTGTGTTTTGCTTCCTGTAAGCTCATTTTATGAGGTCAGAATTTTCATGAAGAAATTTGGACGTATATGAACCACTGTGGTTACAGGTTTCTTTTTTCAAAATACTCTACATTGATTTGAGCCTTTTGAAGTCTCAAAATAAGTAAATGACTAGTGTATTTGAAAGAAAATCTGTATTTCTAGATGATATTGGCACTCTTTAAAGATATGGAAACAAAGGAAGAAGGGAGATATAGTCGTGTGAACTAATCTAAATGCTTCCTTGTTTCCTATAGAAGATATCATCCATTTAACAACATTCCTCTTTTTTCTCTAGGAGTTTATTTATTTTTACAGTTCCAGTTCACTGCGATGTAGGACTAAACTTAGCGTCAGTTGGAATCATTGAATTCTACCTTTTAAAGACGGAGAAGAGGGAAGCGCTCGTTTGCAGCATCACACGGATTCGGCCTACCGACCTAGGCCACACGGCCGGCCGGCCGCCCACACCGCCGCACCCTGCGGCTGAGACACCCGTTCGCCGTGCCCAGGGAGTTCTCATGGACAGCGCCGCCTGCCCGGCTCTCCTGGCAGAGCAGGCGAGCGCCAGGGGCCAGCTCTGCTATGGGTGACCAAGGGCACTGAGCAGGCACTTGGGGAGCTGTCGAGGGCTTGGGAAAGGACAACAGACGAGCGACGATGACTGCCAGATGCTTGCCAACACTGACAGAGATCACTAGACCATGTTGCACTGAAAAGGTACTCATGTCCCATTAAACTAATGGCCTGTCTTGGAGGCACGGCCCTCTGAATGAGGTTAGAGGTAGCAGTAATTAATGAGATACATATTGAGTCTGTGATGGGCATGCATAGCTTGCATGTGCCTATGGAGCAAAGTGCACAGAAACACATGGAAATATGTAACAAAGGCAGGTCTACACACAGAGGAAACTTTGGTGGTGCTCCAGGGTGCCTGCTTACGTAGCTTGAATGTCCTGTAGTAGCAGGATCATCCTTCATAACTCGAACCCTAATAGCCAACTGCATAGTCTCACACCAATAGTATTTGGGAAAGATAAGAAACGCTCTCCTTTTCCCCAAAATACACTAGACTGACATCATTCCCACTAAGACCTAGGAACAAAAGCCCTAAGAGGCAAGAAAACCCCATGAGTGACTACCGAGGGCCAGCCTTGGTCTTTTTTTCCCATAAAGCACAGGGAAAGGGGTGTTGAGCATTAAAAGTCTGAAGTGGAATAAATTCCTAGAACCATGAATAGACACCCGCCATTGCTCATTTCTAGCAAGACCGTGTGCTTCTGTCCCTCGGTTCACTTATCATTGCAAAGACAAAAAAAAAAAAAAAGAAAAAAAAAAATCCAGATACTTAACAGTGTCTAATAATAGGAGACAGTTTAGAACTGAAATAATTCCAGACCTCTAAGAAACCTGTCAAAATTTCCCAGAGGTAAGAAACAATGACCTACAGTAGACTCTGGTCATGACCTCAGGGTCCAAGTGCTAACTCTAAAAAAGTGCCAAGAGATATTTGATGACAGGTGATCAAGACATCATTTTTACTCCCTCTCTGGACCAGCTAATATACTCTGAAATGAATATTCAGCACATCCAGCTTCAATATGGCATGGAAATTCACAGAGACACAAGAAAAAAAAAATGACATTCGTTTTCAGTTTAGGCTCTCCTTAAATAGATACATGACATAATTCTCACTATTATGCTATTGCTCTCAAATTAATATCTCCATCCCTGAAATTCTCACCCAGATTCCAGCCCCGTAGCTTTAATGGCTGTGAGTGATCTTGATTTGGACACCCCAACGTTGCCTGAAACCCAGCATACCTGAACTAACCTCACGAGAACTCCACACACCGCACATACCAGAGGAGAGACCCACCGGACAGAGGAACACTCAGTAAGTAGGTATTCAGCGAACTGTGTCTTGTCATACCCAGTCCCCTCCCATGTTCTCCAATTCTGCTTCCCGGCCATGAGTTTCCAGCTTTGCTTCTCTGAAATTATTGAGTCTTAGAAAGGTGTTCCCCTCCCTGCCCCACCCCATCCCTCACTCAGATACTTACCAAGTTTCTCATTTTCTTTCTCCATAAACTCCACCAGAATTACCTTTCTGAATGCTCCGACCCTCAATCAGATGCTGACCGCCTAGTACCTGGGCCAGTGAAACTGTCTCCTGGTTTATCTCCTTTCTTTGGAATGTGCACTGGTTCCCGCCTGTGCTACATTAACTCCACACTGCCACAGCGATCGTTCGATGCCTCTCTAAATGGAGCCCGCCCTACCTATCAATCCTTATCGCACAGAGAATGTCCCCAGAACACCCTTTGCGCTTTGTTCCAACTACCCCTAGGCCGACTTTCCCCTGTTGTTCTACTGAGACAAAAGCAACTATATTAACATTTCTCCTCTCTATGAGGTTGATCCTCATAATACTGTCATTTCTGATTTTTCTTTTTCCACCTAAGAACATCATGCTTCCCTAAACAGAGACTTAATCCCGGGTTACTTGAGATGGCAGTACAAGAGGCAATGCACTGTAGTGAGCCCAACTCTGGAGGAGAGTGCCCAGGTTCAAATCCCAGCTCCGCCACTTAAAAGTCTGGGGACATGAGGCAAGCCTGTGAACTTGTGTCTCAGGATTCTCACATGTTTAATGAAAATAATAATAATAATAATAATAATAATAATAATATCTACTTCATGAGGTTAAGAATCAAATGAGCATATACATATAACACGATTAGAAGAGAGTATGACATGGGTAACCACTCAACTGTTTCTAGTGATTATTATGTCTCTCGGAGCCACGGTTCTCATTCTCTCCCTCTCCTCTCTCTCCCTCTCTCACCTCTTCCTCCCTCCCTCTTTCTTTTACCCCCTACTGTTAAGTTTGGGGAACACTTGTCCAAGCTCATTACTTCTACTCTGCGTATCGCACGCAGCACTCAAAGTGGAACGGTCTCATTCCTGATTTCTGCCCTAATACAACTGTTCTTGTCAAAGTCAGCTTTTCCCTCCTGACTTTGGGCCAAGCCCAAAGGTACTTTTCAGCATGGTGCCAGCTGGAAAAAAAAAAAGTAATGCTCTACTTTGGTGCAAAGGTTAAGAAATAAATATAGGAAACAACATCTGCATAAAGCTTTGAAAACTTTTACTTTGGTTAGATCAGTTAAGTCCCATTTCCCCAATGCTTGGGCAGAAACCTTGAATTCTGACAGCGTGCTTATTTGAAGAACGTGGAAACATATATTCCATCCAATGAAAGCATGACCATTATGTTCTCTAAGAGCTATTCTGTCAAGAAATAAAAGATAGGCAAGTTATTATTTTCTCTCTTATGGCATCTTTGTTAGCATGGTACTGTTAAATATAAATTAGTATTTGATAATTGTGATATCAACTCTGGAGAGCCTTAATAAGTTTTTTTTTTTTTTTCCTTACACTGGGTGATAAATTTTAACACAATAGAAAAATAAAAAATATTCCTGTTTTGTTTTTTATATTTATAGAATATAAGGTGTGCTTGGAATTATGTGAAATTAATCTCATTGCCAAGGCATGCATATGGTTCTCTGGAAAACATGTTCCACATTCCACTATGAAGATAGCAGTATTACACTGTTCATGGAAAAAGAACTTTACAATAAACGTAGAGCCTGATGGTATACTTTCTTCCTATGTGCTCTGACTCATCTGTGTATGATACTCTCATGATTAAGATAATGGGTATTTTAGAGTTGGAAAGGGTCTCAGAGTCTAGAGCCACAATGTTAATTTCATGCCCTTTCCACTTTCATCGTGGACACTCGGTTTGTGAATACAAATAGCTCTGCTGAGCTGACAGGATCCAGTCTTAAAGAGTCAAGCTAAACACCAATGTGCAGCAGGCTCCCCGTGGTCTTACTTCTGGACTTGAGAAACACGCAAATGAACATGGCTGATTATTACCACCGCATGAGTAAAAATCCCTCCTTTTGAATTTGATGGGGGAGAGAAAGATCCCAGAAGTAAACTGGAAAGAAAATGAAGAGAATCCTTTCTGGAAAGGACAGCAAGCCAGGCACACCCTGCTCTCATGCTAACACCATGACTTGCTCATTCATTCTCCAGGCTGTAGCTACAGCATTCTTTCTGAAACGTGAATCTAATCCTACCCCGAACAAGAAAGAATCAAACCTTCAAAACTCTTCCTGAACCTAGGGCAAGATCTGAAATCCTTGACTCGATGTCAAGATCCTTGGGCATCAAGTCCCTGCTCCGTCCTCATCACCATGAACCTGACTCTTTGCGCCCCGCGCCCCCCGCCCCCGCATGGGCCTTCAGCCACCCTTACCCTTCGCTTCCTCAGAGGAACAGAACTCTCTCCGGGCCTACGAGCTCTTGCATCATCTGAGCTCTCTACTTGGACTCCGCCCTCTTACTCCTCATCCGTCACTAGCTCATTCTTCTGGTACCAGATTCTACATCACTTTCTTCAAAAACCCAAGACTGGAGCAGATGTCCCTCCTAGACGCTCCCATGTCACCTCTTCCCACCACCAACTTGACAGTAAACTACTTCAGCTACTATTCCTTGTCCATCCTCATCACCTGGAATCCTGCTTAGAAAGAAGGTGGTAGTTGACCCACCTTGGTGAGCAACTCAACGAATGAACAGAGAAATGATGCTGAGCACACAGGTCATCAGCACATAAACCAAGGAGCTGACAGCAGGCGTTGCAGGGCTCAATTTTATTAAACATAGACATACGAAGGTAAGGTATTTTTCCCGCAACACAATGTTTGGACACCAAGTAATTTTCCTCATTGAGTGTATATGGAGAAAAAATAGCCTTGTGAGAAACAAATTTAAGACACAGAGAGCAAGTTAAGTCAGAATGGAGTAAAGCTGGAAGGTAAGCAAAATTTCCCCCTTGGACTTATTAGTTCCAATACCTAAGTCACTCCCTGGGGAGGACTTGGCGCTTATGTAGGAATGCTCACTTGTTTTCACCCAAGCGGAGTCTAATCAAGTGTGTAAACGCTGCAATACAGCAAATGGCAGGAGAGGATACGGGTTCCTCTTGTGGGTCCTGATGTCTTACCACGGCAAGTCCCTGAACAGAGCAGGGACCGAGAGAAACTGTTACACAGAACTTGGGAAGGGCGACACCCTTGCTCTAGGCCAACATCAAAGTTTGATCTCTTTTCTTTTGGCTCAAGGCTCAAAGGCAGAGAAACAAAATAGCCAGTTTCCAATGTCTGTGGTTGTCTATCAGTTAGCTTCAACACTACTTGGATAATGTTATCTTAGATCATTGAGTTAGTTAATTCTTCCCTTGTTAAAAATAAAAGCCACCCTTACCCACAGAAATGAAAATTCTTGACAGTACAATGAGGAGCAAAATCCTGGTGAAGTTACTGAGAACATTGGCGAAATAATCTATTAAGCACAAACTGCATTTTTACCTTTAAAGTCAAAATTACTTGATGAAAAACTAATAATAGGGGTGCTATGCAAACTATTTGCTTCATGTTCACCCACTTCTCTAAATTTTGGTGTTTAAATCATTAGACACTTTCCTTTTCTGTGATCCAGAGAGCCTTGGGTGCCCAAAATACAATCATAATTATCAACTTGAATTAATTTTCCCCTCCAACACAGAATGATCACTGGTTTATAGTAAGACTTTGGAAGCCCTGTCTACCTGCTCGTCAAACTTCATTTTGGCAATTTTTTGAAAACTATTCATAAAATTCTCTCTCTCTCTTTCTCTCTCTCTCTCTCTCTCTCTCTCTCTCACACACACACACACACACACACACACACACACACACACACTTAAATAGTATAGGAAAAGGTTTCTACCTCTGCCAAATTTCAGCTGGGAACAAATTTTTATGGCCAGCTAATAAACCTGCTGAAAATAGGGTTTGATAATGGAAGCCCTCCCGCGTCCTTAACTACAGTGTGTGCGCTATAATAAAAAGAATTAATGCAGTCAATTTGTACTACTGTTCTCAGAACAAAAAACCCTATTTCAGCCCCAGCCTTTTCAGCAGCTGACTGGCAGCTCTGTCCAGTCCCCCTCCAGTGTTGTCAGCACTCTTCAACATGATAATGAGCCTGTCACCATATTCAAATAGCCCTGTGACAGCAAGTTTTGTGAGTGTGACGTCCACGGCAAAGGGTCTGTCAAAAAGCACCTTTCAGAAAATGAAAAGAGAATGCTCTCCTGATGATCAACCTAATTTCTCCGCAGATAAAAGAGTGAGATTTTTCATCAGATTTTGTCAGTGTTGTTTTGTTGCATTTATCTCTTCAAAGGTTCCTGTTTTCTTTCTTTCTTTCTTTTTTTTAATAATAAGACATAAATTTAGATTTGGCCGTGATGATGGGGGATAAATGATGATGAAACATGTTTTCTGTTTGAGGAAGCTGAGTCCCTCAGGTTACCATGGAGGGAAAGGGGGGAAAAAAGAGAGATAAAAAAGAATCTGAGTTGTTTGTTTGTTGTTTTGTTTTTTTTTTTTTTTGGTCACATATAAAAACAAGCAAGAAGCGGGGAAGACTGATCCGTTACTAGTTATCTGACAAACTCCCAAGCGTGAACTACAGTTTGGGGTGCTTTATTCACTGAGGTCAATTGCTTCCCCTAAACCACCACAGGAAGTGGCTGTGTGTGGCTGTCTCCCCATCCAGCCACTTTCCCAGGGTGCCAGGGGACCTGTGACGTGTCCGCAGCGGAGAGGAAGCCCCTAGCGCAAGACTGGAGGGTTCTGTCACCGGGGCAAACTGTGTCGGTTGGCTGAATACTAGGAAAACATGTTTTCATTCCCTTTCAATACTTAAACAATGCTGTGTGTAACTGAGATATTAAAAAGTACTATGGCAAAGGGAAAAAACTAGTTTTCTTCAGTCGTGAAGAAGTGTTTTATAAAAAGCTGAGTTCTCTAGAGGGGCGGTTTTCAACCTTTTCATCTCAGGGAGCACATAAACCAATTACTAAAATTCTGCTGCACAAGAAAAACTATACTATATTTTTTTTACTGATCTGACAAAAATAGGTATAGTTTTGATTGGTTTACAAAAAAAGATAGTAATTACCTACCTTTTTGGCTCCAAAGTGACTTTTTAAAAAACCAGGTGCTTATACTATAATATGTAAGATTTCTGGTACAAAGAATTAACCAATCAGATGCAACCTGATTAAGTGACATGGCCAATAAGACACAACTCTGTGATATGACCTGCATATTTATGGTTCAAGACAGGGCATTCACACTGGATGGTTATTGTTGTGTTGGCTGTTGCCATCTTTTATTTGACAATCTGAGAAAAAAAGAAGTCAGTGCCCCTGACTAAATAGTCAAGTACTGCACATTTTAAAAATTCCTGTGGCGCACCAGTTGAAAATCGCTGCTCTAGAGTACCATTTAACTCTGTTCTCCACCCACCCTACGTGAGCAAACATCTCAGTAAGCTCAGCCTGGGAAAAAACCTAATTTAGGTATATTCTCAGAAAGAGTACATATACAAGTATGTATATATATATGTAAAAATACATATCACATACTGTATATATGCATTATATGTGTATATAAAACCCATGCACATACAGATATAGTGGGTATGCATATAAAATGCATATACATACATATGTGTATGTATCACATGTACATAGAATATGTGTGTACACATGTCCATATATAATGCACATGTGCATATACATACACACACAGTGGAAAGCATGTCAAGGCCACTTTGCTTGAATGTAAGCTAGTGTATGAGAATTTAATAGAATTCACCCAGGTGTGTACTCGAGGGAAACCGGGAAGCGCTTTGGCTCTCACAGTAGTAACAAGGGGACAGAGGACTATCACTCTCTCATTCCTGAGGTGCCCTGACCACCAGCTTCAAACACACAAACACACCTGCAAAAAAAACACCAAAAGCTTTGAAGAAAGACAACTATGCAGGAATTTAAATCCAATGCCTACTTCATCTCAGGCTCCGTGACAGACAAGATAACCTTACCTACTTTTTTGGTAGGTAACCTTACATCTTAGAAAGCACGCATGACATCATACGATTTAGTTCATTAACATTCTCATATTAAACTATATTCAAAGATTTTTAAAGATACTGTAAAGCATATATAACCTTGTGTCTCAGTGCCCTGATTTCAGCTGATGGTTCTCTGAAACAAGTTTCATTTTAAAAGCAATGTTTCCTTTAGTCCCCCTGGTCTTCTGGCACCTTATGTCTCCGTATGTGACGACGGCATCTGAAAAGTCCTTTCGCTACTCAAAAACAGGAGCATCCCTGTAACTTTCATTCTCTGCCTCAAAAAAGCAATCCCAGTATGTCTCATTTTGGTTGAGGTCTGCATATATCAAAAGGGCCAATTAATTAAAGACAAAGATTTTTGCCAAAGGTTATTGCACTTATATATAAAGATGTTGTGACTGGGGAGTTTTCTTAATTAGAAATTAATACATTTTGGTGGGAGGGGGGACCTCAATCAATCTTTGGGATAGAGGTTATTCTAAATAGGGCAGGGAGGATTAAAACGCAAAAACACAAGAGTGGGTTTTGGGTTTTTTTTTAAAGCATGATTTACCTTTACTAGGTAACAAGTAGTGAAGCTGAAATTATTGAAGAGTTTCTAGTTGTTGTTGCTGTTGTTTTTTAATTTCAGAGAAAGAAAAGGAAGCAAAGAGGAAAAGTTGGGTGGGGGTGGAGGAGAATGGGGCCTCCCCAATATGGGAAAGTCCAATCCCTGAAAGAAGATAAAAGTAACTAATTAAGGATCAGCAATAAATTTGACCAATTCTAAGTGCGTCGGCTGGAGGGAACTATTATGAAGCCAGTAAATAGAGCTGTAGACAGCTGGCTTTGTGTGATACCCAGCTCCCTTGCCTAAATGTTAAAACCATTGATTTATTTGGGATTTAAAAAAAAATGAAATCTCAAACTAAGCCATCCCCCACATACAAAGCAAATTCCAGAATCCTGAAGACTTTCATTGTCTCTGAAAGTCATTGTCACCACCCTAATCCCCTCATTAAAGCTACAGAAATGCTGGGATGGCATTACAATGAATGCAAACCATTCGCAGCCATCTCCTGCGCAGCCACCTCCAAATGAAGGCAGGCACATTGCATAATCCAGGCAGCAAGAGCTCCTGACAGGTGGATGATTTATGCTCATAGTCAGAAGAATCGGAGGGCCTGCCGAGGAGACAGCATGAGCGAGGCGTTGGCGAGACAGATGCTCTCAGTGGGCTTGCAGGGGCTGGCAGGCTCCAGCTAGTTCAGGTGCAACCTGGACACTTGAAGCACTGAACTCCTATCGCCTAGATTCCAACACTCGGATGTGCCATTTGCAATCTTATATGCAACGTACACAGTGAATAACCTGCCAACTCCAGGCACGCGCTGCATTCATTCACGGACCCCTTGCACACGCCGGCAGCACGTACACACAAGGCCCAGCACAGAAGTGGGAGAAAAAGCAAACCCACATGTGTCCGAGGAGTATTATCATACAGATGCAAACACTGTGCCGCTCAGGCATCTTCAGTCCGGAAAATATTTAGCCCAGGCAGGGTAGGCGGAGAGTGACAAGATTTCCTAACAATCAGATCGATATTAAAGATTGCACCGTGGGATTAGGAGAAACACACCTCAGCAGAAAGCCGGCATTCCTGTCAATTATATTAATTATTTTTCAGATACATGACACGCTTTCATGGTATTTTATTCTGAAGAGGCATTGGAATGTTTGGGAGGAAAATGAATAAGGGGTGGATAACAGAAAGGATCCCTACAGGGTCAAGCTGCTTTGAAATGAATCTGTAAAATAGTTTTTCAGAATTTCTCTCAATAGCCCCAAACAACAACAATCTGGCCAAGATTAGGAGATTGGTTTAAAGGGTAGATAAACCTCCTAATTACAGCTATTGATGACAAATTACTGCTACTCCGATCTCTAACAGAAGGTATTAGCCAGCACTTGACTGGTCAGCAGTAAACCACAGATGGACAGAGAAATTCACACCATTGAGCTCCATAGATCTCCACAGATCACTGTTTTCCTGCTCAGCCCGGTAGCAGAGCCTTAGGAATCAGCAAAGGCCATGAGCATCTACATGTACTAGTTTCGGGTTATTTTGGGTGACTGTGACTTTCCTTTCAACCCCCACATATTGCAGGGTCAAAGGTAAAACTGCCAATGAGAATTAAAGGCACAGGCATCCCTTTAATTAGATACCAGTATTCAAAGACTTGGAAATTCCCAAGAAGCCACTTTGCAAAGCAAGACTTACAGTGTTCTTTAGTTTTTCTTTCCCTTTTATTTTTTTTTTCTTTGCAGGGTGGGGGGAGGGCAGTGGGCTTTTTTCAACTAGGCACCACTGAAAGAGGAATTTTTGAAAGAACAAAATGGAATACACTGTCAGTAATTCAAACTGCCTCCAGACTTTATAGTTCTCCCTGGAGAAAAAACTCAAACAATCTGAACTCTTCAAAAACTGTATCCAAATCCTTTTTCTAACTTCATTAAGCTCCAGTGCTTAAAAATCGTTCAGAGCAAGTACTTTAATTAGAGACAATCCAGTGCAGAAATCGCTGGGAAGCCAGGGCCCCCCCGCCGCCCCGCCCAGTAACCAGACTGCCCGGCAGGGAGAGGACTCTCACTCAGCCATGCGGCTCTGTGAAGGGACATACTGGGGGGCTGACCCAGTCCCTCGTCCCCGAAAAGAACGGCGGGTGTGGCTGAGTGGCGTGCACAGGAGAGGGAAACAGCTTCTGGCCTCGTCAGTGCTCTGGCGGTGCACCCCGGTACGCAGAGCGAAAGAACAGAAAATGTGTTAAAAAAGGAAAGCTTTTCTTTCTTTTTTTTTTTTATTTTAACAAGAAGCACCGAACAAAGTCATCTGTGCTGTATAAGCCTGTTCTTCCTTTTTTGTTTCCTCTCCCTTCTTTCCTCTCCCACCTTTTATCTTTGCTTTCCCTTTCTCCCTAGGATAAACCTTCCAACCCCTGCACCTTACTGCCCTAGCACCTGCTGCAAAAGGCCCAGAACCAGCATGCAAGGGGACAGGTGCTGTGCAGAGCTCTGAGAGGCGGACACTTCTTGGATGTTCGAGAGTCAGTCCTGGGCTGAGCCTCGGAGGTCAATGCCATGCACGAGGGATTTATACTCTCTACTTCCTGGCTGGAATGAAGGCTTTGAGAAGGCACTTGAGAAGACAAGGAAAGAACTCACAGGCTCCAAGTGACCTGCAAGGACTTTGAACCCAGGGTGTATAGAGATGTAAAAACACAAAGACCTCAAACGGAAGTTTTTAAGGGATCCTGTGCTCATTGCAAGTTCTAGGTGGAGGAGGAGGCCCTTGCCCCACGTCTGACTCCTAGGTTGCTTATCCTAAAAAGCTAGAACTGCATGAACATTAGCATCTACCAAAAAACAAAAGAACAAAACACAAAAAAAGCTGTGATGCCACAGATTACACTTGGGAAAGAGTTAGCAACGATGTGATTGAGAACGGATTCTGAGGAGTCAAGGTCATCTGTCTCTGGTCTGTGACAGACTTCCTGCTGCCCCCCTCCGCTGCCCACGGTGGGGGCCTCGGTAACTCTGGCAGGTTCTGCTGACCCTGCCTGTCGCCTCCAGCTCTCAGGAGCACATGGAAGGGTCTTAGGCTGGAGTCACACAGCGCGTGATCGGGGACCTCTGACCCCAGTGAGTCACAGTGAGCAGCAGTGTGAGGACACCCCAGGCCTGCTGCGAGCACAGCACTCGGTCACTTTGGAGGGAAAAAAAAAAATCCAGAAAGATGACATTTGAGACCAAGCAGACCTGATCTGTTTTGGTTTAGTCAGGCGGTACCCTAACACCTGGACATCAAAATAACGATGATGATGCTAATAATAATAATAGCTCACATTTACCGAGGACTTACCTTTGTTGGACATTGTGCTAAGTATTTTAAATACATCATTTTCTTTAATTGTCACAGCAAACTCTATAGAACATGCATTATTATCTTCATCACTATTTTATAGATAGAAAAAAAGAGGCTAGAGACATTAAAAAGCCTGCTAGGAATGGCCAAATAAACAACACCTCAGGACTGTCTATTAGCAAGTCCCATGACCTTAATAATATGCTGTGTAGGAGAGTGCATTCATAATGCAAGTCCAAATGTATTATCTTTATTCAGCAAATGTATTAGCCTGTGCCTTTTTAAGCTATCACACTACCTACAGGACTTCCGCCCTGAGAGGAAACTAGCGATTCATAATTTCTCCCTCCACTTCCCATGGGCCTGAATTTCTTTAAAATATCCAACCAGGAAGAAAAATGAAAGTCATTTTTTTTTTAAAGGAAGAATAAGGTACAGGTACCTTAACCCTGCACGTCAGATGTTTTACCCGTGATCCCTCTCGCTATGACGGAAAGGAGACAGAAGACAAGACCTGGAAACGAACCTCCGCCTCCCAGCCCAGGAGCCGTTTTCCGATGAGCAAATGGCCCTGGTCTCCCAGAGCCCAGGAAGGGCTCCGCGGACCCTCTGCCAGCACTGTCGCCGCCAGGGCCTCCGTTTCAGTCAATGCTCGAGCTGCAGCCGCTGGTTAGGGTCTGCAAGCGCAACACCAGGAAGGCGAGAAGTCCCAGCTTTCTCAGCTTGGGAATTTTCAAAGCGGCCAGCTCCCGAGGGGCATTCGAAGAGCAGCAGAATTGCTGGTAAAAGCTAGGGGATTTTGTTCTTGCTACCTGAACGAAACTTGTGATACATTTTTGCTGCTGAAGCATCTATCCAAATAGTCGCAGATCTGTGAGCTCTCCGGGAGCTTCTCCGACATTCCTTAGGCACGCGGCATCTGACTTGAAGCCCTGTTCCTTTTACTTTGTCACCATTAGAGAACCTTTATTTTTCTCTACTGTCCTCTCCAGATCCTAATTAATGACTTCCGGGGAGACCTCGAGGCAGAGGCAGAATTGTGGGGAAAATACTTTTGTTCACGGACTGCAAATTTGGACCTGTTGACAGCCGAGCATGAAGTGACGGTACAAATTGAAAACAGAATCATCAGACAGCGACCTGGACTGCCCCCCGGGACCGATGCTACAGGCTCTGCCGCTGCACAGCCGTCTCTGATCAGCAGCCTGGGAGGGGTGCTGGCCGGAGATAGGAGCGGCTCCCCACGTTATTCAAACCGTGTCTCAGAAAAGAGAGAAATATGCTGCACAGAAACTTTATGAAATGATACGGTGGTCCTGCAGAGAGCAATATTTACAGGGATCAAAGCACACCCCTGTTTTCGCCCAGCCCTTTTGTTTTAAAGTCTCTACAATAAGAGACGATTCTGGAATTCTAACAGCTCTGGTACCAAAGGTCTCTGCTCACGAAAGTAAGTAACAGACACCAGGGGCTCCTGTGTGAGGGGAATATGAGTTCACCCCTTGACACTCCGGTAAGATGAACTCACGAAGGGGAAACCAAAAGACTTCACGGGGGACACATCAGCTTCAGAGTCTGCGGAATCCGGATTCAGTCCCGGCCGCACCATTTACTAGCTGTCTGGTCTTAGGCAAGTTATTGATATAAATTATTTAAAATAGGTCATGCTTTTCTCATTTCTATTCACCAACTTATCTAAGGTCTATGGAGAAGGGAGATAACAAACAATGTCATTTCTCTTTTCTTTCTGGCAGGGTCACTCAGGATATACCAGTTGCTATATAGTCAGGGTATTCAATATAAATTCAATAAAATACGACTGTTGAAATACAATTCTGTCTTGGTCACACACACAGAGGGACATGTAGAAATAATTTACATATGATGACAGCCTCTGAATTGTTTTTAAAATCATTATTTATGACAAAACTCCTCCTGCCCTAAAATTTTCATAATGTAACTAAAAGTGAAAAAAGAAGTCGCGTTACATTTTATTGAGCACCTACTATGTACGTGATGGGTATGCTAAGGGCCACGGATGACTAACATGTAAACAGACACAGCCCTGTCCTCCAGTTTTTTATGCTTTCCTCTATGAGACTTACTAAGGGACTGGCAGAACACCCCAAATTAACGCTAACACAGTATGTTCTGAGTGCTGGCAGTTTACTGGGCACTGCGCCAAGGACATTGTATCTATTCCCTCATTTAAACCTCAAAACAGCCCTCTCCTGAAGTTAGAATTACAACCTCTATTTTACAGATAAGGCTTAAAAAGTGCAAAGTAACTTACTCAAGATAACACAGCAAGTAATAAAGTCTGGGGTGAACCGGGGCTCCTTTGCTGCGCTAATAGTCACCTGCCACATGGGACTAGGAAGTAGAATTAAAAATGCAATTCTTTAGTTGTAACAGACACATTTTAAGGACTCAGTCAATAGTCACAGATACCATCTGATCTGAGAGACCAAGTTTCTTGTCATCGCAGTCTATGTTTCTCTGTAGGAAACATGAAGTTAAAATGCTCAACTATATGAAACAATATAAACACCAGTGAAATTAAAAAAGGGGCGGAGTCTATATAACTGTGAGTGATGAGCTTATGATAAACTCCACAAGGGCAGGAACTTGCCTGCCATGTTCACCTTGAATCTCTGGCACCTAAGAAAGTGGGCGGTACAGAGTCACGCTTCAAAAAACCTCCACTGAATGGATGGATAAAGGGTGGGTGAATCAATGTTTAGAGCTGGGCCTGAGGAATATGTACCATTTGGATCCATCAGTAGCTACAAAGCAGCTCTGGGAGGAGTAACCTGACCCCAACTCGAGATGTTACAAAGAACTGGGTGTATTTCTGGAATAATAGACAAAAATATTTACACAGATTATACTGTAAGGCAAGAATCCACTTTCCTTTCAAATATTTCCAAATCGTGTATGAATTGATAATAACCGAAGACTGGCTAAGGTCAGAGTAATTGCCATTTAATTGGCTCCAAACATACTAATGATTATGATAATGTTGATACAGAAGAGACTTAATAGTCCTGGAGATAAATGTCTCAGAGACCCAAGAGGTGAATGTCGGGGAGGAGAGGCCCCCACATGGCCACTTGGTAAGGTGTGAAGACACTTTGCTTTTAGAAGACACTTTAGAACAAAAAAAGTTGTTTGTTTGTTTTTTTTTAAAAAAAAAGAGGGAGGACAGTGGGAGGAAGAGGAAGCTGTGTGCCTAGAAAAGTGACGTATGGGAGAGAAGTTCAGTAGGGAGAAGCTACTACATCAGGGCTCAGGTGGCCACAAGGACAAGAGTGGAGCTGAGATCTGAGAAGCTGGCCAGGCAAAATGGGGACTGCAGCGTGCGGACTGGAGTGAGCGACCAGGACAGGTGTATGCACAAACACGTGCTAAGTTCAACCAGGAAATGTACCTCATCTAACTCATACGAATTCCACTCTGACATTTCCCCACACCCCCAAAATGCCTACAAACCCTAGCAAAACAGCCCAAGCATCTCACAATTATGATTATACAGCCTACGATTACCACCTATGTAGAAAAGGCTTAATAGCTGAAAATGGAATAGTTCAGAAAAATAGGAATTCTGACCCTAGATACATGGAATCTTTGGACAAACAAGTTCACCAAAGGGCCACTGCTAAGAAACCCTCCCTTTGGGTTTTGCCTTGGGTCCCCTTTGATCAGCACTGTCACCTATAAAATAAGAGACTGTGCCAACCGGGGCTTTGAAATAGTGGGCACTCTAACTCTCCTGCCGAAGGTCGCTAGCACTTCCTGCTTCCCTGAATGCTTCCGAGGCATGGTTCAGATTCCTGTCAACTTCTAAGAGCACTGGAGCTGACGTCAGGTAAAAACCACCTTATGAGGCGGACGATCCGCTGGAAGCCCCCACACCTGAGCATCCCCGCCTGTGTGCCTGGGCCGCGCACGCCACCCGGGGACCGTGGCGGACGGAGTGGGAGTGGCAGGTCCCTGGTGTTTGTTCTAGGAGCCACAAAGCCGCACTGGCTTTCAAACAGCACAATCTGTCATTCACTTAAGTCCGGTTTGCCAGGAAGCCCAAGGATGGACTCCCCACCAGTACCATCAGGCCCAGGGAATTTGGCTAGCACCAGGCCCCTCAGACTTCTGCCAGCTAATTGGCTTTGGGGAAGCCGCTGACCTACTCTCCACTGAGTGGTTTTTGTGAACCTGGAACCCAGCCTGCCTCTCATCATTGATCAACCTTGGCCAAGCCAGCTGGCTTGTTCCTTTGCAGACAGCTTGCCTTAGGGAACCTGGTTGGTGGCTCTACAACCTACTAAGCGAGAGAGACACACAAAACTACAGAACAGTCTTGTAAGTACTGACCGGAGATCGTTTTCATTTGAGGGCGACTTAGGAACGAACAAAATCAAGTAAGATACCAGGCATAATGTGGATGGAGTAGAGTCTGAACAAAAAAAGGAAACTCCCACGGCAGGAGCGGTGCCCAAATGAAATAAAGCCAGGGAGCACTTCACTAGCTGCAGCCCCCTCGCGCCTACCAGAGCCGTTTCACGACGTCCGAGCACAAAGGCATGAACATCGACGCCACGTTGACGTACATGTGCACTGGTGAAAAGGAGCAAGAATCTGTTGTCTGGAGACGGGTGGGGGGGAACCAATGCCAAGAGTCCTCTGTGTCTGGGGAAGGCCCCCCACACCACGCAGTGGGGTGGCGCGGGAGCCTCAGTGCGTGAGCAAATGTTGAAGCAGGTTCCCCCCCTCAGGGCAAAAATCCACCAGGGACTTTGTAGAATCCAAAAGGAATTAAAATGTGCAGCATATTAGATAACTGCCGGCTTCCTGTGTCAGGTTCACCAATGGAAATGACGAATGGGGACGATCAAATAAATGATTAACTTTTAATAGTATTCCAATTAAAGCACGAGGAAGGGAGCTAAAAGCACTGTTTCTTAAAACTTCAGTCCTTCTGTCCTCTCTAACAATATGCAGCAGGGGTAGAGTTAGTCAGTGTGAGTCATTCTTTGGTGAGTTTACATGAGACAATCCACCTACTTCATTTTGAATGTAATTGTTGTTTTTGAAAAATACGCACATGTGAAATTGTTTCAGAGAGCCAGACACGCACAGGGCGCATGGGATGGCTCGAGACCCCCATGGTTACACAGACGGAATCACGGGCACATCTCCCAAACATGAGCACCCCGATTTTCCCCATTTATCAAAAGGGTGAGAGTGTAACGTCCCAGTGGTTCACCGCGACCACCCCCTCCAAATGACCGAGGCAGCGGACCCAAGGCACCCCTCTCTACACAGACAGAACTTGCAGGGAATTTCGTCCTCAGGCTCGCTTTCTAAAAACTGGAACCAGAGAGTAAAACTGCCGCAAAGCCAAACGTCCCCCTATGTTCCCGATTCAGACTTAAATACGATGTCATCTTCCGTTCCCAGAAACTAAACAGCTTGAGCGTTGCTGATGTTTATTCACACAGTTGATAAGGAGCAAGTCATTCCAAAGTTTACACGGGGAGCGCAAGAATCTCACAGTGGGATGGCCGCGTAACAGATAAGCTAGTCTAACCACCACATGACACCTGGACTTGATCTTACATCTCTCATGGTGATGGGAAGCTCACAGTCCATTCCATTTCTGGACAGTAAGTCAAACACTCAAACCAGTGAAGTCAGGCCTCATTAAAAGAAAAAAAGAAGAAAACATGGTTTACTTAAGCAATTTTTTGAAATCTCAGTGTTCCATAACATCCATAGCCTCGGAAGAATCCCAAGCTAACTACATGCTGGAATACTTCTATGGTTCACTAGGAAAAACTACGTTAAACACAACACCGGCCTGCTATAAAATCCAAACTCCATCGCGCAAAGCCCTGTGCGAACATTGGCAAGTTAAGGACCTCCCTAAGCTTCTGCTTCCCCTGCAAAATGAGGAAATGTCCAGCCCTGGGGGTCATTGCAAGGATTAGCAAAAAAACACAAAAACAAAACCAAAAAACCTAAACCCAACTAAAGCACAAAGTACACAGCCTAATGCAATATTAAGCTCTCAAAAGTATGGTATTACTTTTCCCTGCAAAATCTTTGCTATTCATTTCAAGATATTTCATATCAACCAAAAGATCTCCAGCCAGGATCTCTACATGAAATAACTTTTCCGTGGCACTTTAAATATATTCCCCAGTGGTTTAGTGTCAAGGCGGAGCTCACAAGGAAGGCGCTCTTTGCTACCACTTGTGTTATAACTTGGGAGTTCTGTTTAATACTCTGCATTAATGAGGGAGCTTCTTAGGATAATATTACAACAGAGTGCAAGAAATACCGGGGAGGTCAACGCAGTTCTATTAACTGTCATCTAACACAGAAATATTTTCCTTGAATACCATTAAAGCTTTCTCCTTTTCTTTGTTCTGCTTTTTGAAGGCAGTGAGAACCCAAATTTCCCTACCGATAATTTCTGTTTTCGACTTGGCAACATAATGATATTAGACTTCAGGGGAAAAAAAAATCACCTTGGCAATGTCTTCTTCAGAGGTTTTTACAAAAGATATTTTGTTAGGATACATTTACTAAGCAGGCTCTTTAAGTAAGCAAAAACACAGCTGCTTGTTACTAAACGACCTGAGTAGCTGTATATATATTTTTTAAAGAGAACCTACCTGGAAAATGCTACACCCTTTAAATGAACTTTTTAATAAAATGGAAGCTATGAAACAGAAGGGTAATTGGACAAGTAAGTTGCTCTTTGCTACCCCTGCTGCCAGGGCAAACCCAGAGGACTCCGAGTCCCCACTGCCACATGTGAATCAAGACACAAGCTGCGGATGCAGCAAAAAACAGTTCTGGGATAATTTTTCTTTATATCCTGGGGACTCGAGACAACTGATAGGAAAGATGTCATGGCAGCTAAATGAATAAACCTGTGCTGCCTCATGTAAAAATGCTCCTTGCCTTATGATGTGGTTACATCCCGATAAACCCATGGTAAGTTAAAAATATCATTAGTCGAAATATTTTTAACACATCTTAACCTCCTGAACATGGCAGCCCAGCCTAGCCTCCCTTCAACAAGCTCAGAACACTTCCATCAGCCCACGATGGGCAAAGCACCCGACACGATGACTACGCGGCAGGGTGCCGCGGCTAACTCTCGCGACGACGTGGCTGACCAGGACGTGAGCTCGCTGGCACTGCCCAGCGTCGCAAGAAAGCATCACACTGCACATCGTCAGCTCAGGAGAAGACCAAAATTCAAGGTATGATTTCCACTGAGTGCCTATCATTTTTGCACCACCAGTAAGTCAAAAAGGAGTAAGTTGAACCACCCTACACAAGGGACCTTCTATACGTTATATATGTACACACACAGAGACAATGTCTTCTCTCAACTAAAAAGGTGGGCTGAGATGAGACCACTCAGAACGGACAGGGCCTCTGGACCCAGAACGCTCCAACGTGGAAAGGGGGAGCGCCCTGCACCTCTACACTCCCACCACTCCTTCTACCCACAGGCTCCCCAAACATTGGGCCAGCGCCCCCAATCCACGAGACAGAGCAGAAGATGAGGGCCTTCCTTCCTAGGGAGGGTGGCGGCTCATGGCGGATTGAAGAGGGTATGGCAAGCCAAAGGGCTGAAGCAAGACATCAACGGCGTGACCTTTCTCACATACTAGGGTTCCACCAAGGGATGAAAACAAAAGATCACTTGAGACCCTCAGACTTTTTTTTTTTTTTTACATTAACTTCTTTCCCAGGGTCCTCTTCAGAGACAGACACTAACTCAGCAAAACCAAAACGAATGAGCGAAACGTGTTGTTCTATGTAGGGTCGTAAAGCTCGCCCCTCGGACCTCCACAGCGCCCGCCACACAAGGCCTTCTCCGCTCACCAGCAGTTCTACCTGCCCCGCTAGCCTGGAACACCTTCCTTCACTTGTTTCCAACCATCGCCTGTACCCTCAGTGGCCTCATCAAACCCCAGATGAGGCACTCAGTTTCCTGAGATTAGAGCCCTCAGGAAAGCCCCCTCCTACACATGTCACAGGTACTTCAGAGACACAGCCCCTCTGCTGACCCAGAAGCTCCGCGGCCCCCTTGGGCGCACTGGGACTCTCTCCCATCTGCCTCAGCCCCCAGCGGCTATGCCGGGCCGCCGCTGGCCTGCAGTGGGGGGCCACTGCAGTGAGGCTGGGGGACGGGCCCAAGGATGGGGCACGGAAGACCCGCTGTGTGGCCAAGGATGTGACACAGCGTGTGAGAGACACAGGATGGGCCTGGCAACATGACATAGCTGACACTGGATCGCGTTCCCACCTTCTCTGTGGTGGGTCAGCGCGTGGGCCACTAAAACTCTCTGAACCTTGAGTCCCTCATCTGATTAATGAGATTCTGACACCGTGGGTCACCCTTCCCCCCCACCCCGGGTGAGGTCTTAAGGGAAGGAAACCTTAACGTCCCATGCCCTTTCCACATCGAGGGTGACTAATGCCAGATGCTGGTTCCCAACCTTTGCTGTGACTTTATCCTGAACAGAAGGACTCGTAATTCTCCCTTATCATTGAAATTGCTTACCTGGGATCTGCATGACTGTATTTTTTAGACTTCTAAAAACTGGTGGGAAAATTGGGCACCTCTGCAATAAAAGCTTACCTTAAAGGCGTCAAGTCAAACATGCAAAGTAAGTGTGGTTATCAAAAAAAAACCCCAAAACCACATATCGCTATATATGTGCTTTATTTGTTCTAAGGACTCATTCCCTCTACCGCACCCCCAAGGAAGATTTAGAAGGCATTTAAAAGTCGTTACACTGGCTCTTCTCCCTCCTACTTATGTCAATATTTTTATTTTAAAAATGTAATAACAAAACCTCAAATAAATCAAACTGGTACCAATACAACAATCGGTGATGGGGCTTCTGATGCCCAGAGAAATAAAACTCTATGGACAGAATGTCAATATATTGACAAGAGATGGTAGGAATTGTGAGGAAAAAAGGGGAAAATGTTTTTCAAACACAGGCAGAAGTACACTATCAAGACTTCAATTCCCAAGCATTTAAATATCTATAAATTGCTCTACTAGTCCTTCAACGCTCACTTCTATTAACTTTGAAAAAAAAACAAACATACTTCCTGCTTTTCTAGAAAGATGAAAAGTATCCAGACATTTTTCAGTTAAGATAGAATTTACAAAAAAAGAACAATTCACTAGTCAGGTCTATCAAATCATCATTCCTATTGTATTCCCAACCTCACAGATACTGTCATCATCATCTTCATATTTGTGTCATATTTTGACATAATATTTCTGGAGACATTATATCATTTTTTAATAAAACTTACACTAGAATAGACGGGATGAGAAAGAACGTAGTCTAGCTGCTCTCCTGCCTATTTGGAAATGGAGACAGAGTTGAATGGACTTGCCCGAAAGCACAGTGCTAGGTAGTGAAAAAATCAGAACTAAAAGCTCAAGCACAATATTGGTCCAGACACACGGCAGAAGCTCAGTTACTACCTATTAAGCTGTGCTAAGATTTATTCCAGCCTCTGATTATTTTTCTACGATGCTCTGGTATCAAAATTTCATCAGTAAAATTTAATGTACCTATGGGATTAAGAGAACCCTTAAATTTTTAAAGGCATGTGCTCTGTCAGTTTTCTTGGTAGACAAAGGCATGGGTCCTTCTTTCTGACTCGACCGCTCATGGAAGGCGTTCTTGACCTCTACTGTTGGTGCTAAACATTTCTGCTTGCAGTGAAGCCCCCTTTTCTTCTTGTTATACTATTGTCTTCCTTTGCTTCACCTGAAGTCAGATATTAAAAACTAAATTCCCTCTTGAAGTTTCTTGAACTTGAGCAAATTTTCCTTATTGATGTGTGTGTATAAAAATGTTGGAAAAAGCACCTAAAGTTGCTGATATGGCCAGAGGAGAACAAATTTTTCATGAATGTGTGTGAGTCCCGCAGGTCAAGATGACAGACCACCTCTGGATTCCAGCTCACAGTGCCAGACCCTGCGTCTTCGTTGGTTTCCACCAAAACCTCACACGGTAAATTCTATCATCCGTCCCATATTTACAAATAAATAGGCAGATGAGTCCTAGAGGGTATACAACCTGCCTCAAAGCCAGGAGGTGGTACAGCCAGAGCTTGAGTCCAGGTCCACCGGAGCTGAGACCTTGACCCAGCGTGTCCCCAGCAACAACAGCGAATGTCCGTCTAGCCCTCGCCCTAAGCCAGGCCGAATGCTGAGCACCGAACCTATTGTATCTCTTCAGGTATGTATGGCACGTTATTTGCAAACACTATTATTGCTACCATCCTTTTACTGATGATGACACTAAAGGTTAGAAACGTTAAAACCCATCTTTTTAAAGGCAAAGTCTAAAAGCACACTTATTTGGCATGAAATATCTACACTGGTCCTCCACACTCTGGCATTTGGGAATATCATGCGGGGCAGAAATGTGGGTGTCTTGCTCCCATTTGCAAGAGTCAAAAAAAAAAATATTTGAATTGCCAAGGGAAAGCCATCCGTGCCATAAACAACAAATAGCCCTTCATCCTTCGATCAGTGAATGCTATACCTAAATAAAATAATTACTGCTTTCATAAAAGGTCTCTGTTTGCCACTGACAAAAAACTAAGCCAGTAAACTCTGCAATTGCCTTTAAATAACCAAGGAGAGAGATCAAAATAAAAATAAACCTTGACCAGATTTATAGGATCACCTTGATTAGGTCTTGTTTTTCCCTTCAAATAAACAATACCTGCAAAAAATGAAAGGCGAATGTTGAGACCAGATATCTTGTAACAGATGGGTTTTCCCTGACATACAGTATGGGAAAATGCCGAAAAAATAATGTTGGCCCATCATTTGTGAGGCTCACCAGCGAAGTATAGCCCAGAACAACAACAACAACAAAAAAAGAGGTAGGGGATTTTTCAGGATGTAGAACAGTGTAACCACTCAGATTTGAACAAATTGTCATTTTTCAAGTGTACTTCTCTCTTTTTTTAATTGATTTTTAGAGAGAGAAGGGAAGAAAGAGAGAAGGGGAAGAGAAAAACATCAATTTGTTCTTCCACTTATTTATCTGTTCATTAGATGCTTCTTGTATGGGCCCCGACCAGGGATCAAACCCACAACCTTGGCGCATCAGGATGATGCTCCAACCAACTGTGCTACTCAGCCCAGGCTTAAGTATACTTTTTGAAGTTCTGTTATATTGCGATCTTTTGTTGATTCTCCACACAACTGTTTCATTGCTTCAACCGGTAACAATTTTTTTATTTGAAAATTCTAATGCTAAAATCAAATGGTAGCCATTCAGATACCATTCTGGCGCTGGCTCATGAGAAGGCGTATCGGATAAGAATGTAATTATGTGCAACACGATATAATTGGAATCGTCCGCCCACTACACCATCTCTCCCCTTTAGTGCCCCACATCATTAGCAGTAACGGTGATCGATAAAACTAAGGATTATTATTTTTAAAAGTGTGAAAGTCTCGTTCTTCTATAAACCCCCCTTTTAATAAAATCCTCATTTCCCTCAGGCAACCCTTTATCAAAGATGCACTGGGCTAGCTGAATAAAAATACCGGTTAAAGGAATGAAGGTTCCCATCAAAGCTGTTGAAATCTGATTTCATCTCAGATTCTAGAACTAATGTTGTTTTTTGTTTAAATAGATTTTGTCTGTCAATTTCCAGACCTGCTGCGCCATCGGCCTGTATGGACCGCTGCGGTCAACGTGGGGGTTATAGCAGCAAATTGCATTACGGACTGGTAATTGAATTGAACAGGTTTACATTTGAATAGATTTACTACATCATGATCTCTGACATACTGCAAGGGACCGAAATCCCTCTCCATCCATAAAGATACATTTAAGACGGTATCATTCTCTCCAGGCTGAGAAGGCAGGTCTTGAGCCAAGGAGATGGCCACACATAATTGTGCATTTATATGCAGGGCGGAATGCTGTGTTTCACAGCATTCTTTTTAAGTACAAAAGAAAAAGGACATCCCATATTTACTCATAACCATTCCATCCTTTCTCTTTGGGGGAAGGGGCTTTGAGAACTGGTATGTGCCCATCAAAGTGGGCATAGGGGTAAAGGAAAATAAATCATGACATATCAGCCACAGCAGGAATTTCCTTGAAAACAGCCCCTCCAAAGGCTTTGATAACAGTATCTGAAGAGGAGTGAACTTTAGATAAGCACCAGGTCCATCAAATTTCACCAATGGTGTTTAATTAAACACAGTCCCCAGCACTTTGGTCACTCTAAATACCCTCCAAGACTGCTTCTGCTTGAAAGCCGCAACGGGGAAGTTTACTTGGGCGGGGGGGAATCTCTTCTACGTCCTCCTTAAGCCTGGAAGGGCACACAGTTGAGTAAATTATCATAGTAAAATCGAATTTATCAAAAAAAGTTTCTACCTACCAGGAAATGGAGACCTTTCCCAATGTACTCCAGTTTTTGAAAATAAACTCTCAATCTAGAACATGCCAGTTCAAAACTTGTTGATTCATATATTACTTTCATAACATTTTTTAAAGTATTGATTTGCTTTTTAAAAATAAGGATTTCTCAACTCTCAACTATTAATGAAGCCTTTTTAAATGAGCATAATTTTGGTTTGAGTCGCTGTAGCTCAATTAAGTGGCACCAAAAAACCCCTGAAAATTAAGCATCAATCATCATATGTGGAAATATGTTTTGTTCCTTACTCTGTTGTTGGTTTTAAGGCAATGACTAAGATAATGTTTTTCACCTCAAAAATGTAAGCTACCACCACTGTCCTATCTAAAAGGAAAATTCTTTGCCCTGTGGGCGGGGTTGTTGGGTTTTCAGTCACATGTTCCCCCTCGCAGAAGTGACCTTTCTGCATTTTCATACGAGCTTTCTCCAGCCAGAGTGACTGGGTCTGTCTCTCCCACTGCGGCGTCACTGGGGCCTAGAACAGGGCCTGGCGCGTGGGAAATGCTTAATAAATATTTAGCAAAGAGACAGTAAATGTAAAACATTAACCGTGCAAAGGCTATACAGTGCAAAGGAAGGAGCGCACACTTCCCACCTTCATTTGTATTCACTTGTGCAACACGGCTACCTGACCTCATCTCTGTGCCGCCGTAGTGCCTGTCACCTGGTGCCCTTCCTTCTCCTTTCTCGCTCTCTAGATAAATAATTCATATTAAAATATACATTTTAATAAAATGTGTAACTTAATGTGAATGTATCTTTATACAAGATATACTTAGGTATAAATTAAATGATACTAATAGGTAATTTGTTAATAGGTAGTTTGTTTGTTTTTACATGGTGATATATTCTGGCCATCTTTGCTTTAATTATAAAGTCAGACACTTGTTTTTTTTTACAGTTTTTTTTCCCCAGTTGGAGACAGGAAGAACGCAAGAGTTTCTTCTGTTCCTGTCAAGGAAGGAGTTAGTGCTCAGTGGACGAGAGGCAGAAAAACAGAACACGAATCCCACATGCCCAAGTATCATCTGACCCACTCTCTGTCCCATCACAAGGCTCACAGTGAGAATCCTGGAGTAAGACCCGGCCAGGGAAAGGCAGGAGACTGTTCATCGCACCTAACTGAAGCTCTGGTTTGTTCTTGGGGAACAAACGTGGATCTTTCAGGATTTGGAAGTTAAAAAACCAGCAATCTCCGGCAATAACAAAATACCCAAATTCACACAGAGCCAACCCCGGGAACGAGGAATACTCTCTGACTTAACAGAAGCCGTACATTAAAATATTCAATTTACCTCATTTGCTTTCCAACTTCAATGACCACATTTTCATTTTGTTCCTCCATAAAACTGTCATATTTATTTTAAATTCTGGCAAACTTTCTGAAGGGATAGAAATAGTAAAACCTACATGCAGTGTAAAAGTGCACATTTATAATAGCATGCACATGTACAAAGATACCGTCAAAAAAAAAAAAAAAAAGAAAGAAAGAAAAAGCTAAATCAAGGGCTTCCAAAGAAAAGAATGATTTTTCTCTAAGCTAAAATATTAGTTTCACTGGACATGCTGAGATGTACAAATATTCAAGAACTTTGATAAGGGTGGTAGTTGAATGAATTCTAAAATCTGACTCTTTGGTGTCAGTTTCTGGCTGTGTGAGCTCATTCAATCTGTTCATCACAGACACACACTCATGGTTATTACTTTATGTTTGTCGTTGTTGTTAACTCCAACTGAGAGCAACAGTTTTAATGTCATGATTACAAGCCCTTTATAATAGGAAATACATCCCAAAGATAAGATTAGAAGAGAATAAGGAATGCTTTAAATCTAAGATTAATCAGGAAAAAGAAAATGGTAACTATATGAAGCAACAGAAATGTTAATTAGCCACACTGTAGAAATAATTTTACAAAACACATGTATATCAAAACATTGACATACGTACATTAAATATATACTTTGTCAACTATACCTCAATCAAGATGGGGAAAATCCCTCTGTGAACCTGCTAATGAGAAGGAACGCCGGAGGACAGTAACAAGGGCCTCCTGGTTGGTCTGCATCCCCTGCCTTTTGGAAACTGAAAGCATGAGAACCAGAACTCCCCAAACCTACCTGGTGGGTTGAGCCGCACATCAGACATGTCCTACCTTGTCCCTTCCTGTCGACGTCAGCAGTTGGCAAGGAAGTATCAGAAAGGTCAGATCAAGAGGGAGCATTCTGCCCTCAGACGCGGGGGCCTGACTGTGACCCAGCTTTCCCTGGTCTGCCTAACCTGCTGCAGCTCCCTGCGCGCGCCCCCACCCCGTCCCCACCCGTGAGCAGGGGCTGCCGGCATGGGCCTTACCTTCCTTCAGCATGCCCACTTTTAAACACTTCATGAAGCGGCAGGCTTGGCAGGATTTACGTCGGCGCTTCGTGATTTCACATTCATTCGTGGCCGGGCAGCTGTATTCTATGTTCCCTGAAACACAGTGCGGGCAGAAAAGGATGTGTTAGGTACGCAGGACCCAGGAAATATTAGCTTCGCGAACACAGTGCCAACTCTGTGATTCCTGCCCCCTTCCCTCAAAAAAAAAAAAAAAAAAAAAAAAAAGGGCACATGGGCTTCCTGAGGACGTCTCCGGTGTCAGGAGGCTGGATGCTCCACCACAGCCCCGCGAGGCACTGAAGGGTGCAAAGACAGCGGGTGAGGCTCTACACGAATTTTCCGTTTACAATTAGCCTGTAAATCAGGATGCTTAGTGCCCCCAGGCAAAGGTCCAGTCTTCCAGGACCTTAAGATCCCAAAGACATCTCAAAGCAGATTATTTCCACAAAACCTCAAGCACCAAAGCTGCCTTCCAGCACCAGAAGCAGCCTGGGCTCCTCTTGCCGACCACTGCCGGGTGCACCAGGCTTCTTCTCTCTCTGACCGATGATCGGCAGGCTACGGGCACCGCGGGAAGCTCTCACAGGGCAGTGGCCGAGGTTACCTGCTTCTTGCTGTGCAACTCCACCCGGCCTTACAAAGCAACGTAACACTCAGGAAGTGCTTGCTATTGGTAAATTGTGGTCATAGCTGTTATCATCATCATCATCATCATCGTCATCATGCTTGTTATACCACTTGCATAATGAGATCCAAACACTCCAACTCCATGAAAGCGTTATAACTAAGAATGAACTGCTCTGAAATTGTATTTCTACTATTAGAGTTTACATCGCTTGCAGTAGTACCTACACGGCTGAAATGATATGTAGCCAGAAGAAGATGCAAACTTCAACTTGGTTTTTCTTTTCAGTTAGTCACAATGACAGCACGTGGTATGTGCCCTCAGTTGGCCTAGAACTTTGTAAACAACCTGCCTTTAAACCAAAGCCTCTTGGCCCTGGCTGGGTAGCTCAGTTGGTTAGAGCACCATCTCGCTACGCCAATGTTGGGGGTTCTATCTCAGGTCAGGGCACATACAAGGAGCAACCAATGAATGCATTTAAGTGGAACAACAAATCTCTTTCTCTCTCAAATCAATAAATAAAATTTTTAAAGAAGAAGCCTCTCTTTCCATCAGCTCCATCACATGGCGCTGGAAGGTCTTCCCTTCCTTCCTAACCCTTTCCCCTTGTGATTAAGTGCATTAGTATCTTAATGAAAATGCATCCTGTTTATTGCCCTCTTGGGAAGGGGGAGGTCATCACACCAAATGCATAAATTGTCATCAGAGACAGTCCAAGCATAATTGCAATTTTGCTGTTCCTCGTCTGCACTACCCAAGGTCCGTCCAAGTCCCCTGAAATCTGTGCAGATTCTAGTAATTAGCATAGAGTCTGCCTGGGACCACAGCATTGATGAAATATTTCAGAGTTAATCACACTTTGTAAACACTGATTTATATTGACTACCTTTCTCCAGACTGATGTCTCCTCAGTAAATATCACATTAGTGGATTGCAGGATTGTACAGACTCACATCCTCAGCCACTGCTAATTCAACAGGAAGTAACACCGAACCACTTATAACCACTGAAAATTGGTTCCGTAAGCATGACTTAAACAAAAGGGCGGGGGGCGGGGGAGGCTGCGCATTCTCACTGGAGATAAGCCCATCCAAACAGTTGGACTAAATTAGCATTCTAATTCAGGGCATCTACACTAATAAAAGCAACTATCTTTTTTAACATAAGAGTTAAATAATAAGAGTAGTATTAATTGCACCAACAGAAGCACACCCCAGCACTTCCTTCAGAGATGCCGCCCATGCTATGTTCACAGAAAACCAAGGATAAATCAAAGGGACCAGCCTGGCTGGGTCATGCCTGAGAGTAAACAGATTTCGAATATGAACTTCAGATAAACCATTTTTCCACTGCAGAATTTAACCATCACTGGAAATTTTTTTGGCATCAAGAGAGCGTTGTTAGTCATTTCCTAGGGGTTAATTAGTATTCTACTACCAGAACCTTCCAGCTACATGGCCCTCCATAAACTTACTTAAAAAGAAACCCAGGTCTTTGCTTTCTTAGGAAGAGCTGAACAATGACTAGTTAGAAAGAAAAAAAAAAATGTTTTCCAGCCCTGGCTGGTGTGGCTCAGTGGACTGAGTGCTGGCCTGTGAACCGAAGGGTGGCGGGTTCGATTTCCCGGTCAGGGCACAGGCCTGGGGTGCGGACCAGATCCCCAGGAGGTGGCTCGCAAGAGGCAACCAGCCGCACATTGATGTTTCTTTCCCTTTCTTTTTCCCTCCCTTCCCCTCTCTAAAAACAAATAAATAAAATCTTTTTTTTTATTTAAAAAAATTTTAAAAATTTTTACCTAACCATTTAAAACCATTTAAAAAAATGTTTTCCTAACCACATTTCTTCCCTTTACTGTGTCTGAAAAAGGATGCAGGTCAACCGGCCCCTTTCCAGTATGGAGGTGCGACCAGTAGTCCCACACTTTGAACCCAGTGCTGGAAACTTCTACTGGGATGATCCACCATCCCCTCCTCTCCCCCTATCCTTCAAATAACCATCCTTCCTTTCAAAGTAGTGCCTCTTCCCCTCTGAAAAGTATACCCTCATCCTTCACAATAGCATGCTTCCGACAGGAACCTAAACCAGCCCGCGGGAGCTCACACCTGGGCTAAGGCAGAGATCCCCAAGCTGGGATGTTGCCTCCACTCATCCCGTCTGATCCCTGCTGCATGCCACTGTCCTATCCTGCTTCCTGTGGCCGCTTTGATCACTCACCGCCCTGTTTTATAAAAGAATCAATAGGTTCCTATGCCCTCCTAGATTTAATACATAATGAGACAAGCTAACAAAGTCCCCGCCCATCAACTGCTTGCTTCCTGTCCCAGAGATACAACGATGATGACCTTACATGGGCCTTCTGATGCAGCCAATGCGATGTCCTGTTCGCTGTGTCCTTCAGGCTTCCCTGAGCATGATCTATCTTGGCCCCTCTTCTTAAAATTACTTCCGTCTCAGTGTTCAACTGAGAGTCCAGTCAAACCTTGCATGAAAATGGCCTGGCCCATCCCAGCAGAAAATGAGTTCGTGGCTCTCCTGTCTTTTCAGGCACTGTCATGCTGCCCAGACACGCCTTGTTCTGGCAACGCCTTTTCACGTGCGTGCCCCCCATTGGATGGTAAGAGCCTTGAGGAAGAACCATTTCTGAGGCAGTACAGAAATCTTCCGCCAGAAAGTAGTGCAGGAGTCAAGTGATACCCTTAGGATGAACTTAATGCCATCTTGCTATCTCAGGGTCATTCCTGCGGACGTCAATTACAGCGCTGGCATGCGGTAATCGCCATCCGCAAGAGCAAGGGAACTGGACTGGAAAGCCAAGGAGAAGTCGGGCTAAGGACACTGGGAAAATCACCCTCCCAATCCAAAAGAGGAGAAGGAAATTTAGTTAATTCTCAAAACCGTGAAAAGTACCTTTGACAACAATGGAAGTGCATGGCAAAACAGAGAGAGACTATCAAGAAAAAAACAGTAAAATACAAAGATTTCAGGGAAGCCAAGGTGCAAACGGAAAACAAAACAAAACAAAAAAAATGCTGTAAGAGGTTTTAAAGGAAATAAAAGTGCATCCTGATATGAATAGGGTAAGAATAAAGGAAAATATAAGATACAGATAGATGAGTTATTTCATTTTATCTAGTTATAACGCTTGTTTTCTTTTTTCTTTTTTTTACAAAATAGGTACTCTCAGAATTGTAGCCACATTGGAGAATATAGTTAGAAGTGATTCAACAATAGCAGCTAAATCTCTGAATGACTCTCATCTATGAATGATTGCATAAAGATTTTAAAATTTCTTAATAAAACAGAATTGTCAAATCGCCACATGAGACTTAGGTCACACACAAAGAACCATTCCAGTTTCTTCTCTTACCATTGCATTCCATACTTCTTCAATGACAAAGAGAAATATAAAGGCAGGGGAATTTCTAATAGTGCCTTAGAATGAATTGTTGAAGGAAAAACTCTGTCTTATTCATCGCTGAACCCTCAGTCCTCTTCAATGAGCCTGGAATTTGGTGTCATGCACTGGGATGGGACAGACAGACAGACGTGGCTCCTGCTCTTGGGGAGTCCATAGACTTACAGAGACAAGACACGTCAACAAGTAACAATGCAACTGAATGGTTCGAAGGCTCTGGATTCAGAACAACTACACACGCTCACACACACGCATGTCCACAACTGCAGAGCTGATGCTCCGGAAAGTCTGAGTTCTTCATACAGGCACAAAAGCTTGAAATGTGGTGTAAAAAATGTATAAATAACTATATTTAGGTAAAGGCATCTTCCCACTGCCATGGGAAACACACCATTGTTGTTAAGACTTTCCCTGTGAATAGATGGAAAACATAGTGTTCCTGAGCATGTTCATAAATCACACATTTGCAGCTTAAGTGTATAGAGGTTGTTTACGATGAAATCAGGTATCCTTCAGCCAAATGTCCTGTACCAATAAATTTGTTTCGACATACATGCATACATGGATGATAACCTGATTTCACTAAGTAACACTGGTTTACATCTGGAACAACAAACCAACTCCCTTCTAACACACTCAGCTGCTGGAGGAAAACCTCTCTCTCTCTCATTTCTGAGCCCTCCCGTTGAGGTGTTTAGTTCATTGTTACTGCTATGAGCACCCAGCCAACAAAGTCTTTGATCCATGTGAGAGTCCACGGAGATGCTGCCCTTGAAAGAACCTTCCCTGGTGCTTTTACTGCTCAATAAAGACAGCACTCATGCGAGAGAAAAAAAAAAAAAGTGCTGACCCCAACCAGGGCACCAATGTTCCAACTATTTTGGTAATGGTTCAAAGACAGGACTCCCAGCAGAACTTATGATCTCGACGGGGCACTTGTTTTCTTCGATTCATGAAAGCGGAAGCTGCACTAGCGCATTTCCAATGACAATGGTGGGCACCCGGAACGTCCCCAGTAGACCAGCGCCCAGATGAGGCCGAAGTTACTGCACACAGCCTGGGGAGCTCCTTTCAGACACGGAGTTTTCTGGGATTACTGCCTATGATTTTCTGGGACACATTTGTTAGGTGGCGCTGGGGACTGAATCCTGCAGCTACTGATGACGGGCCGAGGATTTTCCCCATTCTGTCAAGAGCTGGGGGAGCGGGCTGTGCTGAGAGGGAACCGAAGTCGGCGTGGAAGCTGTGGGGGTTTACGGCGGGCTGACAAGACTGATGGAGCCATTTATAACATCTCCTGGCGGCTTTTCAGAAAGTCCTGGGATCGGATTCCTTATTTCAGAGTCTTTTGTACAATTAGTTTGCAGGCAATATAATTTTCTCACTTACTGCCTAATAGAATCTTGCAGCGAGCTGGCGGACGGAATAACAGGGTGCATGTAAAACTGCAGCGTGCAAAGCCAGTGGATAATTTGTATATTCCTTTCAGTCACTTAATGGACTTTTACAGTTTGGCAGGGAAAAGGCTGAATGATGTGAATTAGCCTGGCATCTCAAAATAAAAATATATGGCAAATCTTTCCTCCTGACTTACATCACTTGCACGCAATAATGATGCGTTCTGCCTGCTGTAGTTCCTGAGGGCTGCCCTCTTGCTCTTAAGTGCAGACATTACGGACATCACAATTATAAAGCCCACTTGAAAGCATCTGCATATTTTCCCCAATTGTTTTAATTTTATTAACAGAACCAAATGGCTTGCAATGACCCACAGGGTGCTCCAAGTGAGGTTTATCCAATTGTTTTCCAACATTAAGTGATTTTAAAATAATGGGATTACCTCAGTGCACAATTACAGAGCATTAAAAACGTGCAGGCAATAATCTGTAGTATTTTTGTTTTAAACATCCAACACAAAAGAAAACCCTCTTGTTGTATGGTAGCAAAGGTCTTTTTCCATACAGAGATAATTGCCCTTTCCTTTTCTTTCTTGTTTTTAATGCTTCTTTCTTTCTAGCTACTTTCTGCTCATTCTTCCTGAAATTAAAGAAAAAAAAAATGCCATCTATATCTGGGATCATACAATATGGAATAATAATTGATCACATATATGCAGCAAAAAACTGTAATTCCATCAGTGTGCACTTGAGTGTTGTTTTTTCTTTTTTCAAAGAAAACACTCAAAGTTAGATTTCAAAATAAGTTGCCTAGAGACACTGTATCTGTTCCCAAAGGACTGCTTCAAACACTTGCGGAAGCGTCCCTTAGAACTGCCACTAGAATCACTTACAAACTGTAAAGGAGGGAGGGGGTCAGATTCCGCTCCATTCATCTTTCCCCAGAAAGTCTGACTGCCCTCTTTAGCACAAGACGGGATGCCAAGTGATTTTTGTCCATTGCTGAATTTTAAATCTCCCTAAGAATGTCAAAGCTCTCCAGATCACTGAAGATATTTCGAGACTCGAGAATCTGCCTCCAGCTGTGACAGGGGATGCCCCAAATCTTTACAAAGAAGGGCAGAGCGGGAACTGCTAACGGGACCCCGCGCCACCCGCGACGTGGAGGCTGTGGCACATCGCACTGCGGGGAGCACACCGCCCCAGCGGGTGAGCAGTCATGCCCGACGCCAAGGAAAGCCATCGTACACTCAGGGCCGTGCCAGGGTCTCACGGTCTTCACCTTTCTGCTGCCTCTCCAACTCCTAAAAAGTGAGGAGGGAGACAGGTGGGTACAGAAGAGGTTCTGATATTTGGCTAAGTTTCCACAGGATTAGAGTCTGATCACCCCAAACGTCATACGTAAGAGCCACAATAGTACGTAGGCACCAATATGCTGCATTTTCACAGTGAAGCTCATTAATGGGGAGAGATAATGTTTTGCCTGTAAGAAAAAAAAAATACCAGAAAGAAACCCACACGTAGACAGACTTGCAAACCCTAGGCAACGTCTAGTGACTGGAGACCAAGTGCACGCACCCTGGCTCCACCGTCCTGTGAGCCGCGCGGGGCGGGCGGGGCCGCGGAGCCGTCAGCGGGTACCCCCATCAACCGCGCCTCCCTGCGCCCTCCAGCCACCGCAAGCTCACGTGTCCCGCTGTGTTGTCAACAACAACAAAAAGTGGTTCAGCAGGAAGACAATGCTGTAAAATGAGGTGAGATTTTTTTTGGCATTGATTTTTTTTTTCCAGTTTAAACAAAACATATCCCACCCCAGTTTCTCCCCAACGGGTCAACATGGGCATTCTCTTATTGCTTTAATTCAACAACTATTAACTAAACATGAGGCACTGTGCATGTTCATCTCAAAAAAAATTTTTCAAAAAGGTGGAAAATGTTCTTGTATGTCCACCCTTAGAGCACCCTGCCTTGCATGCGGCTCAGGAAGCCACCTGAGGATGAGAGGACAGGAGCAGAGAAGAGAGGAAGGAAATGAGAGAGCTGGCTTCCAAGTCCAGCTCTGCCACGAATTAGCTGCGTGAACTTGCCTTAGCTCCTTTACCTTCTTACTCTCAGTTCACTGAATGACAGAAGATGAATAATCATACCTGCTTCACACACTTTGTAAGCATTACACGAATATCGGTATTAAAATCATACATACTTGTGTTCCTCCTTCTGAGAAGAAAGGGGAGAAACATTGCCAGGGTCCGTTGTTTATGAAACACTGTGAGTCTAAGACTGAAATCTGGAGTCTGGGGTGTGAAAAGAATATGCTATTCACCCAGGGAAGTTTAAAGAGGATTTTGTGTTGCCAACAACTCCGGCATATGTACCTATATTTTACAGACACGAGGAGAGAAAAAAGTATAAAAACTCATGTCATTTTTTTAAAGCACCAAACTGTCTAAGAACTGAATTTCTGAGACATCATTCACGGCTCCTGGTGAATGTTTCCTGTCACTCCACTGAAGCTCATGAAGTGCCTATCACTTCGTGTAATCTGATTGTAACTGAGAGGAAAACATTTGCAACCCCCTTCCAAATCCCACCAAGCCTTCTTTTTTGCCACAGCCCCAGGTCCTTTTCTACCCCTACCCCAAGCCCACCCTCTGTCTGACATCCACACTGAATCACTCCACATTCATTTCTTCAATGAAGCTCTCACGGGGCCCACAAGACTGAGTTAGGGGGCCTTGTGGGACTAACCAGCTCACCTCATACTTCTCTTCAGGTGAGTCCTTCTCTCACCACCTAACATACTTTATTATGTGCCTACTGACCTGCCTGCCTCCTGTCCCAACTCTGAAGTCCCTGGGGACAGCGACTTACTGCCCTTGGAGTCCCCTGTGTCCATGGTATGGTCAAGTATGTGACCCACGGGAAGCACTTGTAATCTGTCAACTTGATTTTTAGTGATAGTGTTCCTCATTCCCTCATTTTAACGTTTTGCCCCAAATTATTCATTAAAACAAACAAAAAAAACTAAGCATAGTCAATAACACAGAATAAAGGTGACAGCAACCCACCAATAATGCATTATTTGGCATAAAGCGATACAGGTTTATAAGCTCTTAGACTTCGAAGAGATCCTACATTCCAGTTGGGTCAGCCCCTCATTTTATGTAGACCACACAAGTGAATGTGTACTAACTCACCTATGCCTACTTGTCCTCTTTACAAAGATATAGGCTAGTTAACTACAGGAAAGACCAAACCTCAAATACCCTGACATCCAATTGAACACCTCTTAAAACTTGCTTCTACCCTGGTTGGCGCAGCTCAGTGGATTGAGTGCTGGCCTGCAAACCAAAGGGTTGCCAGTTTGATTCCCAGTCAGGGCACGAGCCTGAGTTGCAGGCCAGGTCCCCAGTAGGGGGCGCATGACGGGCAACCACACACTGATGTTTCTTTCCCTTTCTCCCTTCCCCTCTAAAAATAAATAAATAATCTTTAAAAAACTTTCTTATAAAGTTTTACCTATAATAAACACTAACGGTGCCAGGCATTTGTCTATGTACTTTACCTCTTAGAACCCCTATTTTGCAGATGAGAGAACTATGGCCCAAGAAAAGAGGTGACTCACACAGCATCACCTGGTTAACAAGAGCCTGAGCCAGGATTTGAACCCAGGCACTCTGGATCCAAAGTCTGTGCTCTTGACTGACACTTGCCAGAGGAAAGGGACATTGGGAGGTTGGGGAGCTGCAAGGATTAGCAATGCAAATTGGTAGTCATGAAGTAGTCACAGGGATTATGTAAAGTACAGCATAGAAAATACAGCCAACAGCGTTGTAAAAGCTATGTATGGTACCAGGTGGGCACTAGAACTATCTGGGGGCACACTTTATAAAATATGTAACTGTGTACCCTCTATGCTGTACACCTGAAACTGATACCAAATAATTGCAAAGGTCCACTGTAACTGAAAAATAAAATTTAAAAATAAATAAAACCTGCGCTCTTAACTATGATGCAGTGCTGCCCGATTCAGGCCTTTTAAAAGTAACTGAGTATTGTTCAGGATAGAAATAAAAAAACGGAATTCCTGTCTTCCGAGCGGGAGCTCCGCTCTGTGCAACTGCTGTCGCGGGCCGCGCTCGCTGCCGGCTGGAGGGGAACGGCGGGTTCTGGCAGGGCGAGCGTGGGTCCTGGCACTGTCCTGCTGTTGTGGGACTCACAGCGCAAGGGCAGCTGCGGGCGCGGATAGGGTTGCTTTTAAGAGAATGGAATCTCTCAACGCCTCCAAGGGAAATCCCTCCACTTATCTCTGTACCACAATGGTCTGCGGCCAGTGTAACTCCACAGATACCAAACAGACCCGTCACCAAAGCAACAGGTGTCAGGCTGTAAACAATGTATTTTAAAGATCCCGAAATAATGCTATTGTTCACGATGGGGGGGGGTGCCATCCACCATGAGGAAGGTGTATTCTGAAATGCATTTCAAAGAGAATAATGTGCATACTAAAAAGATACTCGCTGATGAAAGTGATGGAGAATATAAATATTTCTCATCCAAGTTCTGCAGAAATTCACTGTTTTTAGCTTTGACATGGTGACAGCCTCCAGGGAAGAACACTGTTGTCCTGCAGGGTGGGACATCGCCTATGTGAAGTGTGCGGCCACTTGGTCCTCATTTGTGCGTTCCTATGTTGCGGGGAGTCTGCCCCAGGAGTCTTCACCAAAGAGCTCACAGATGACCTGTCCCAAAAAAGGCGTTCTCTCTGAGCTAACCATAATGCCCCAAATGGGCTGTGCTCAGTTCCCAACCTCAACTTGTCAATTTCTTTTCCTGCCTACAAACTGTAAGCAATTTGATATGACCTTCCTATCTATACGTCTTTTAACACATGCGACCGAAACAAAGTTTTGTTAACAAAATCTTGGGGAAAGAAAGAAATGCTAATGAGGTCTCATGCGGCCACTCTCTTCAGACTGAAAATGTCCACGTGTACATTTTGTAGCGACAATTACCAAACGGAACAGTGAGTCCATGTGACAAGTGTTTGAAGCATGTGGATCATGCCCTGTGCAACAAAATCAATGGACTCTTAGCTAGGAACTCGTCTTCATACCAAACTTGAGATTTTCTTTGTACCATAAACAAGCAAAAGCAAGCATATCCTTTCCAAATGCTGTGCCTAGCTGCTGCTGTTCTAGAATGTGCTCAATGTGCCCAGAACTTTTTCCGAAAAGAGACATGGATATTAGATTCTTCCTTCAAGATCGAGTTCATGTGTTCAACAAGTATCTATCTGCATCCTGCAAAGTTGGGTAGGATTTGGGGGAACCCTGCTTGGCACAAGAGACGGTAATCGATCTGCGTTCAAACTGGAGGAGAACGAGGGAACTCCTAGTGGGTAGTACTTGTGCCTGGAGATTTTCCTCTTGAAATAATCAACAGTGTGTCTAAACTGTCTGCTCTTCTAGGGCAGGCAGAACAGTGCCTGGCATTTTCTCAGGGGGGAAGAGCACAGAGCAGGCCTTAACAGGGGAGAGCGGGGGCTTCCGGCTGAAGCTGGTCCAGGGGAGGTGAGGTAGGCCTGCCCCCTCCCCCGAACACTTATGGGACTCTCATTCTGCATCTAACGGCTGGGTCGACAAATCTCAGAGGCCCAGATAGCAAACAGTTCAGCTCTGCAGGCCCCTCAGCTCTGCCGGGCCTGGCCAGCTCTCTGCAGACGCAGAGAGACAGCACAGACAACGCGGGGGTGGGCGTGGTTCCGCTCCAGTGAAACTTTCTTCAGCAAATGGATTTGGTCTCCTGATCGCTGGTCTCACACATTCGGACAAAGGGCTCAGTGGTCAACAATATGATCTATTATCCATTATTTCCTTTCTTGCTTCCGACCCTGTCAAGGGGCTTCCCACACGTTAGGTACAGACATTAAAAAAGAAATCTGAGTGAATTGATAACGTCTGAGAAGAACAAAGGGCGAAGGCGTTGGAGGGCTGTGGCTTTATGAAAGTGCTGTCCACACAGAGCGTGCTCTGGAGACTCCGGGGGCAGTGAGCGGGCTCTGGGTGCATTCTCCGGGAGAACGGTTTATAAAAAAGTAAATATTTTTAAGACTTACTTTTGGCTGCCTCCTCTTTATAAACTTTTATTATCATGTAATCGCAACTTCAGGAATATTCTTAATTCCCCATCTTTAACAACTGAATAAACAGTTTTGCCCATGGACTAAAATCTCTCATGAAAAAATCATTCTAAAATTACTCAACACTTTCACAGCTTTTAAAATACACAAGGCAGGGCAAGGAGGGGGTTAAGAGCACCGGCTCTGGATCTGGATTATCTGAGAGCCGACTGTGTTGGGCAATTCTTTCTCTGTACCTGAAATTCCACATGTACAAATAATATAATAATGTGAGAGAAGAATTAAATGAGATAATTAATGTAAAGCACTTAGAACAATGTGTGGCGCATTCTAAAAATGAACATCTCCATTATTATGATGAAAATTAACACATTCTTCATCTATTACAGGTACTAAGCCATTGTACTCAAGAAAAGGAGGAAGAGGTGGAGGAGGGGAAGAAAGAAGTAAGTACCAGAGAGGATGTAGAGAAATTGGAACCCTGAACATTTCTTGTGGGATGTAAAACAGTGCAGCCATTATGGAAAAGACTATGGCAGTATCTCAAAAAATTAAAAACAGGACTACTATAGGACCCAGTAACCGCCACGAAGGGCATACATCCACAACATGGAAACAGGGTCTTGTAGAGACGTGTGTGTCTGCATGTTTACTGCAGCGTTATTCACAATAGCCAAGAGGAAGAAACAACCTAACGTTCATTGATAGGTAAGTGAAGGAAGAAAATGTGCTTTGAACATTCACTAGAATATTATTCAGCCTTCAGAAAAGAAGGAAATCCTGTCACACATTGCAACGTGGATAAACTGAGGATGTTATGCTGAGTGACATACGCCAGTCAAAAAAAGACAAATGCTACCTGATTCCACTTAGAGGAGGAGGGATCAAAAGTAGTTAGACTCACAGAAAGGTCGGTGGTTGCCAGGAGGCTGGGAGAGAGGTTGTCTAACCGACAGAGTTTCAGTTTCATAAGATGAAGTTCTAAAGATCTTCTGCACACTAATGTATGGATAGTGAATACTAATGAATTAGACACTTAAAAATAGTTAAGATGAAAAATTTTATGCAATGTATTTATGACTTTTTATGATAAAAATTAAAATTTTAAAAAATGTTAAAAATGCTGAAACATCATTAATGTCAAACATGAACTTATATTTACTTTTAGAACAAACTCGAAGACTTTACCACAGTCCTTTACCTAATTTTGCTTTCATGTAGAACTTTGTAAAATTGTTTAAGAGAACTCCAATGACTAGGCCTTCACTTTGTTGAATCCCTTATCAGCTACTTCAAAGAAAGTGAATTAATGCAGCGTGTATGCTTTATCAGCTCTAAGATAGTATCTAAGTTTGTCAAGTAACAGCAGAAAATGAATCCTGGCCCTAGGCGGTCACGCCAAAGAAAAAGAAATTCTGACACGTGACCCTGAACCCCACCTTGCCTTTCCAAAATCTGAATTTTAACAACAGCAATGTTTCCTTTCCTCAGGATTCGGCAAATCATACTGAGACATAAACTCCTGAAACTAATTACCAAAAGAAAGTGATGCAATTCACATCACAAGGAACTTCAAACAGAACTCTCCTCATTCATTTTTCTTTTCTTTTTTCTTTTCTTTTCTTTTCCACCTTTAGGGTAAACATTTAATCTACTCTAACTGGATTTAGCCACAACCAACTTTAAGTTGATTGGAGGAAGGGTCTTACCATAGAATTATTTTAACATATGTATAAAACACATGCATTTTGAAGAAGACAAAGTACAAGGCATCATTCTTCCAATGGTGCTCAAGCATTTAATACGGTGTTCCTTAGAGGGGGCCTATTCTAATAAGGTAGCTTACTGATTGCTTCTCTGAATGAAACAGCCTTACTTATCAGGGCTTCGTTCTGGGATAGGAGAGCAAGAGGCAAAGAATGAAAGCGCTAAGAATCTTAAGAGAAGCACCGATGCCTTGGCTTGGAAGTTTATGAAGAACAGCCTCCAACTCCTTCCTCAAAATAGTAGAGAGTAGGGTGATGGGCCCTCAAAGGAAAGCCCGTGGGTCAGCCCCAGCCCCACTGCCTAGGAAGCACCACTACCAATGTCAAAATCCACCTTGCCAACAGAGGGAAGGAAATGGCATTTTGAAAGAATTAACTGGAACCAATCCATGAAGTCCTCAGACATAAGCCTGTCAACAATGCCAGCTTCCTTCTCAGCAGGCCCTCTCAGGGAGGCCGGGGTAGAGTGCTGGGACAGGGCTTAAGGCTCATGAGTTGTAGGCAGGCAGGCTAAGACAAGAGGACGGCTGGCCAACAACATCCTTGAAAGAAATGGCAATGCACGGGCTTTCTTTTCATAGAGAGTGAAGGAAGCAGGAACAGGTACATCTGGATGCTCAGGTGGGTCAGGACAGGGGAGGAACAGGCAGGTGTCTGTGGTGGCCCAGGTGGGTCAGAATGTGGGATGTTACCACGTGGGGCCAGACAGGGTGGGAACTCTCAGGCCAGGTCCACCCACAGCCTCACCTGAGGGCCTCTTCCTTCCTGGGGTCTTTCTGAGGCCACTGGCCCAGGTAAGCTGTGGGGAACTGGGTGTTATTTCCCGAGTGCAGAGGAAAACTTTTGGAAAGGAAAAAACACATTAAAATAAAAGAAAACACCTACGTATTGATAATCCAAAAGAGCATTCTTATTTTTTCTGACTGTAGAGTGGAGACCATATCAGAGTAGCATCAATGAAGAACACACTGGTATGACAGATATGTGAGAAGTTTAGTTAAAGTATGAAGATAGGACTGTTTTAAAAATGACTTAAAAGCTTGTTTTTTATTAATTGTAAGTATTTTTAAGAATTAGTGATATTACTACTACAAAATACCTTTTTCAAATACATAAAAATAACTAAAATATAATTTACCAGACAAACATAACATGCATACTGTAACTTCTTTCTAATCACTGAGAAATGACGGTAAGAGGGATGCTCACTCATTTGGTAAATATACTTGTTAGGAAAGGAAATTGTGTCTGCCTGATTTGACTAATTACCAAATCCCCCTAGTTGGGTACAGTTGGACCTTTTTACCATGACATGGGAAGTTACATTGCAAATTCAGTTCCTCCCTCAATGCTACCAGCACAGACCCCTTACAGGACAGGCTCTTACCTAACGTCACCGAAAGGAAAATGTGTCCTAAGAGTGAATGTTAAAATGCTGTGTCAACTTTGAATGACTTTCAAAAGACAGTACCATAATGTGATATGTTTAAGAAACATATAAAATGACAGCAGAGATTCTGGGGTCTTGAATGTGAGCAACTAGCAGCTGAAGGACAAAAATATGGTGATGATCATTAAGCTTTCTTCTGTTTTCTTTCCCTCTTGATTAAAGATCAACCATGCAATTTAATCTCTGAAAAATAATCGCTCCTTTTATACAACCTAAGATGCAGCTTTTTGTCAGCCACTCTCACTGCTACTTTATTTTCATTTCCATTCATTCTGTTTTCTGATTAGCCTGCTCATGCACACAAGGCTATGTCATTGTGAACAGTGAAAAGGCCTAGAAAATTCTGATTCCCGAAAAAGTAAAAATATCCTGAAAAGTGAGATAGTAGACTAAAAAGTCATTATGATAGTAAAGTTGCTTTCAATGTAAACAAATGATCTGCAAAGCTGACTAGGAGTCTTCTGAGATGAAAGTCTAGTTGGCCAAGGTTGCTTACAAGGAAGTGCATTGAGGGCATTTTGGTCTAGCTCTTATCCCACCTATGGCCAGCAGTCAAATTGAGACCTGGGCGTGTTTTTATATGGCCCCAAGATCAGAATGGCTTTTATATTGTTAAAAAGCTGTAAAAATAAAACTGAGCAGAGAGCATGACAGAGAAAGTATGTGATCAACAGATCCTAAGATATTTACTATCTTCACTATCTGTCCCTTTTATAGAAAAGGTCTGCTGACCAGTGACTCCTAAAACAAACTCAGTAGGGATGAAAACTTAGGTCACGGTTCCTGAAAGTCAGAACAGACTATGGAAAACAAAACATTCATTTATCCCAGGAAGTAGATCTGCTAACTTAAAAATAAGAGAAATAAAATCATAAATTATGCTACTTCCTAAGACATCCATTCACGTAATATATATTCTCTACCAACAAGGAAAGTCTGCAACACTAAATTTTATTATTGAAATAAACACTGAAGATAATTGTTAAAATAGCAGGAATAGACTAATATTTCTCATTTATAATTTAGCAACATTAATGCATTTCAAAAAGCTAGATATAATTTGTATCAAATGCAAGGGAAAAAAACAAAAAGTCAAACTTATAACAAAAGCAAGCTGAGTTAAAGCAAACAACTTCTAGACAATATTTCTTTTGAAAATATGACCACAATATTTAATTGAATACTGCATCTACACTTATAAATCATTGAGCTTCCTCATGTCAATTTAGACATTTGCATATAATTTTGGATTTTAATTTTAGAACATATTAGAGATTTAAAGCTCCCATTTACAAACCAGGGTAATTACTTTCTCCAAACATTAAGTTAAATAGAAGTTAATTTATGATGTTTCTTCGGAACATTCCTGTGATGTAACAGACAATTAGTAAATACCTTTCTTCTTGGGCTGCAAGCATCTATTCTGTGACCAAAATAGCACATGATAGCAAAGAAAATGCAACGCCCAGGACAGGTCCTCTGGGACCTCCCACCCTGTTTAGGGAAGGGCCAGCAATTCAGGGGGAAGAATTCAGCTGCATCAAACCCGCAGGCCTAGCCTTTAGCATGACTTGCAGGCAAATGCCTGATCTTTACTACCCTGTGTTCAAAGTGGTGTTTAGGCTCTTATCAGTGCCCCCTTTAGACCCTGAAGGTCCTGAGCTTTAGAAGGCCTCTCCCGTGCAAGGAGCCATCAACAGGCGAAGGGGACAAGCCCGGCTGCAGCCAAACCCCATGGACCCCATAATCCCGAGTACCTGGGACCCTTGACTTTCCTGGTTAAATTGCAATATACTCGATTGCAGACCCTTCCACGGGCCCATTCTTTGGAAGGGTCCTACATAGGACTATGAGTGCACAGTCTACAGCCAGTGCATCACCAAGGGGCAGCTGTTTGGAGGGGTCAGTGGGCCTTGCACATGTGGGCAGGAGTGTCCGCACTGTGTACAAGGCAGGACAGGGGTGAGGTGGGAAAAGACATGGACTGGCTGTCAGGTAAGGACTGACTGCCCAAGTCAGCCAAAGTTGATGGTGTGTTAAGCGCTCACCATGAGCTAGGCGCTCTGGCATTGTCTTTTTTTAACCCTCCCCACCTGGGAAACGGAGGCTCACAGAAGTTAAGGTCTCTGAGCTGTTAAGCAATTGAGACTTGGGGACCTGGTCTTATAGGAATCCAAATCCATGAGATAATGAATGTCTGGGGGGAAAAAACATATTTTTAAAGATATACAAGGTCCTCCCTTTAAAAGTGGGGGGAAAGGCCTTATCTCCAGCACTAGAATGATCAGTTGACATATTAACCATACAAATATATATAAATAATAAAATGTGTATTGGCTTTTTTAGGTATAAAAATTTTTTTTTTCTTCTCTTGCCTCCTTAACAAGGGTCCAGGGAAAACTTAAAAATTAAAAAAAAAAAACAAAAAACCCACTCATTGATGAACTGAGGCCAAAATTAGAATTATGAAAAGAGCAGACTAAATTAATAAGCGTAGAAAACGACACTGAAACCTTCCCTTCCTCAGTAACACTGTTGGATGATAGGCTAGAACTGTCCAAGCCTTCTAAAAAGATTTTGGTCAACAGAAAAAACAAACAAAAACAAAACAATCAAACAAACAAAAAATCTTGATTTTTTACCTAGCTAAGGGCTGACCTAATTCAATAGTTTTCCGATGATAACTTGAAAAGAGTCAATAAATAAAATATGCCTTTCTGGTTGACTTTCCCTGAAATCTATGATTAATTGCCTTTCGCAACCGGCATATCACATTCAGCTCTGAAAAGAACAATTCTCATTACTTTTCTCAAGATGTTCTCGGGATAGATGTTCTTTTGGCTCTTTAACATAAGAAGTGGTTTTCTTAACTTTTAAAATTTATGTGTACTACATACTGTATAACCCATCTTAGAAACATTACTACGGGAAGAAATATGCCCTTGGGTGCACATGTACCCCCTACGCAAGTGAATGGGAACAGAAACCGGCCTGTTTCGGGCCGGCCATCGGGCCTGCAGGCCGTGGAAGACGGAGCCTCAGGGCAGGTTGCAGAATCCTGCTTCATCCTCTGCAGGGCTCTGAAGGAGGGACTGGAGGAGCTCTGCTCTATCAGAGGCAGTTTGGCTTCAGGGCTGCCTGAGGCCTGAGCACGGGCTCCACGGTCCTTCAGAATCTGAGCAAGAATCTGTGGTGGTAACGACCGGGTGGGGTCACTTTGAACAGCTCTGGAACGCAACTGCCCTCACCGTTTGGCCACAGAAAGGAGGGGCTGCTCCCCTCTGCCTTAGAATTACCACCCTAATTATTACATTATATTTTCATGAGCTAATCCCTTTATTTGCCTCGCTGCCTTTTTGGGGCTAAGCCACCCCATGGTGGGCTGCCTGCTGCTGTCCTAGCCGCGCAGCCTCACTGCATGCCACCCAGCTGCCAGCTTCAAGCCCAGCCAGGTGGGCCAGTCCAGAGTACTAATCTGGACAGTGACATCTCTGTCACCTGCTCCAAACCCGTGAAAGGTGCCCTCTCCAGCACGGAGCAGAACGGAGCATATACATCAATGCCAAGAATTGCCCTGTGCTCTGCCCTGTTAAGCTTTTGGTAGCGTTTCAGCATCCGAAGGAATCACCAGGCACAGAATTCCAACTGTTTTGCTCCAGTGATTGTTCAGTAAGGAACTGCTGCACAGCTATTAGTGTCTAAGCTGGGGGATTCGCCTCAACAACTCTCGGAATTTTTTTCAAGTACTCGTTCTATCTTTGGAAAACATACTAAGGTCCAAAGAGTGTAATCCATGCCCCACCCAAAAATATCTGGTTTTCCCTCAAGGCAGAAGACATTTGTATAAGGAATTCACCTCAACTTATCAATCTTTGGAAGCAAAGTTTTAGTAAAATGCATTTTGCTGTGTACAATGCACACCCACGTTTCTGTGTGCAGTAGGTACATATCATTATACCCATGTATAATGCGCATCCTTACTTCCCCCTCAAAAACTTGAGCAAAACGTGTACATTATATACATCAACATGTGGTAAAAAAATAAAGCACTGGCCAGCAAGGTGCCTGGCTCATCGTAGATTATCAGAAAGTATTTGTTGAGAAAGTTGGAGTGTTTTACATACTAAGAACATTCTTCATATGCCAGTATACACTGAATTTGTTAATTTATCCCAAAATATTTTCTTATTTTTGTGTAGAGGGACCCAGAGCTGTGTAAGCTGAGTTAACAAAATCAAATTGCCAACAATTTAAATTTTAGATACTCTGTAACTTCAGTGCTCTAATACTGTTGATAGTGGCTTGTAAGAACCAGCCATTTCATTCCCAAGTTTCGCAATTTTGTAAACAGGCTGAAAACTTTTTTTTCCAATGCCCCCAAATGAAGAAAAGCTTTGCATTTAGACCACCATTGTTTTTACTTACATGTGATTTTATACTTCATTTTATCCTTAAGCATTCTATGAGGCAGGTAGAAATGTCTTCAATTTATAGATTAAATAAAAGAAGGATACTTATAAGAAAATGCTGATAAAATATAGCAACAATGATCCAGAAAATATGAAAATATAGCTACTAAAATAATTAGATCCTCCGCCCTAACATGGCTTATGTTAGCTACAACTATGAAAGACTGAAAAGGTTAGGTTTAAATATCCACTCTGCTACGTAAGCGTTATAATGTCTTGAAAAACCATGCACCCTAAGTGACCCTTTGAATGGTGTGTTGGTCGGCCTCTAGTCAAGAAAGCTACGTAACAGAACACACCAAAGCATGCAGGAGGCAGTACAACCCACCCCACTGAGGACGGTCACTAGAGCATGCACTGCGACTGAGGAAGAAGGCCTGCCAGATGCACTTCCAAGAAAGTAGGGAATTATTCTATGTGCGCAGAACGAGCTTCCTGGTCGTCTCTGGATAAAATATTGAGAAGGATTAGAGTTTCACAAACATAATCTCGTTTGCACTTTAGAAGCTAGCTCATCACAAAGTCATGAAACTGATGCCAGCTGTGTCCAATAAGAGACCATGAGGTGACCGTGGTCAGTGGTAAGCCAGTGGCAACTTGGTAATAAGAGAGGGTGTTCCCCCACTTGGGTGAGATTCACCCCGGGGGCTTGGCAAACCCAAAATGCTGGGCCCCGCCCCGATCCTCCAGAGAGTCCGAGGGAGGTGACCTGGGATGAGGCCTGGGGGCTCACGTTTCTAACAAATTCCCAAATCCCGCTATGCTGAGAAGCACTGTTACAGAACACAGCACGCTGCAGGGTAGTGGTGCCTGACGTTGGCTTTACATTGAGGCAGTCTAAAGTATTTATTGTTTCCATGTATCAGTAAGGATAACAGAAGAGGTCAAAGCACTGCTAAGGCCATGGGAATCTGGCCAGTGCTTCACAGCCCTGCATCACTGTAAGGACAGCCATGGTCCTTGGTTTCCATCCTTGGAGCTTCCTGGGACAGTATATTCTATAAGTCCCCCACTACCAATTTTAATCTATTTCTATTTTGACCTCAAGATAGAACTAAGACAGTGAAACTTGGCTCCCAAGGTTAAGAACTAGGGAAACCAACCAACCAACCAACCAACCAACCAACCAACCATCAGGTGAGGCTGGACAAGGGTAAGGGATTCCCAGGTCCGAAACTAACCTTGAATCGTCCTCTTGAAGAACGCCTTGCAGGCTTCACATGATGCTACCCCGTAGTGGTACCCAGAAGCGATGTCGCCACACACCAAACACAGTCTCTTGGGCATCGAGTTGAGCATGTATTCGCACTTGGTCTGGGGGTCTTCCACAATGGTGCTGGAGCAGTCGTCATACAGTTTCCTGACTGGCCCGCTCCCTCCTAGGATCGGCGCAGAAGGGTAGAGAGGTGGCGAGTCAAGTCCGTTCTGGTGGCCATTCATGGTTGAACTGTAGCTCCCACTCGCGTCCGAAGAGCCACCGGGGCTGTGGTGGTTGACGCTGTCCGTCAGGGAGGCCGGGCTGGAGGGTTCCGTCTTGATGAAGGACGAACAGCTGGAATCAATGTGTCGATCTTTGTTTGACATTCTGCAGAGAAGCCTGCGATGCAGGGGGAGACACACAGAGGGAGAAAGAGAGACAGAGAGTCAAGCTCAGCGACCAAGAGCAGCAGAAGCAAAGAGAAGGTAAAACAAAATAGAGAAAGTGAAAAGGAAGAAGGAAAGGAGGAAAAAACCCAGGAGACTTCATACATTAAGGGCACTGCCCTTTGAGGGTGCTGCCTCATACCGAGCGACTCGCCATCACTCACGCTAGTCAATATCTCCTGTTGTACAAGAAGGCATTCAGCATACAGGCATGACAGGGTTACATAAAAGTGCCCGGGCAGCCATGAACAAAAGCTCCAACAGGTCCGATTCCTTTTATTTTACCTTTCTCTTGGAGAACCACCGTCAATACCAAAATCAGCCCTCTAGATTCTAAATTTATCCGTGGAGCAGGCGTGACTTGGAAAGTCCACATCATCTCTAAAATTGTATTTGTTTTTACTCTACTTTTCCTTTCCACTTTTGGACTCTGCAGTCACTTTACTGTGAGCAGAATCAAACCTTAATTTTCAAGCCTGAACAGATGAGTCTTCGGCTTTGCGATTACTGTTGGTCAGCAGGCTTCTGTAAGCATCACTGGGTCTTTTATTGATTTAAGACACATAGGGAATACATCCTCCATCACTTGGCTTCTTTATTTAAAAGGTTCTATTTTATAGACACTGAGCAATACAGAAAGACATCAAGTATGAAATTCTAGCTGATACCTAAGGATTACATCCTAGAGCCCACAAAATTTACAAAATGATGATCACCAGCATTGTTGAATGAATATGTTTGTGTGTGTGGTTGTGTTTGTCACTTGCCACTGGTGGAAAGGTGAATCAGTAAAAGTATTTGAGGCTATAGTATAGTATACCTCAGCGTCCATAAATCTGATATTTTATATGCAGCAAAGTAAGGTGTCAAATTCTGTACTAGAAAAAAACTGAGATTTGTGATGGTCCCTTTTTCTCCCCATCTTGTGGTCTTTGAACAGGATACCTTCTGAAAACAAATATGAACACCTATCATGACAACTTGCCTTATCTAGAAGAAACATACCGCCCATCTTTCTTTGTTGGGCACAATGAGGGATTCAGTTTCTGAAAAGGTAATTAGATGAAAAGACATAATTGGCCCTATTTTCTTCCTGCTCAGCCATAGTGCAAAACCCCTTTTAGCAATGTCTTTAAGAACCTTCTGAGAGCCCACTACAGAAAGAAGAGCTGACCATTGAGAAAGGGACTTAGGTAATTGCTTTGGAATGGCGAGCTGATTTATGGGAATCCCATAGTATCGGTCACTCACCAGAATTTGGGGGAATCCTCACAGGTTAGCTAGATGGATGCAATGATCTCTTTCACTATAGACCTAGTGATATGTTATCATGGCACAAATCTCACACTCTCCTCCACATCCCCTCCTCCACATCCCCCTTCCCCCACTGTTCTGTTACTTTAAAATGAAGGGAAGAAATGGAACTTCCCATCAGGAATGTTAACTGTTCCAAGCAGACCACCTCAAGAGCAATAAATTGCCTCTCAACCAATATATTGCATGTGAGACATTGTGTTCCACTTTCTAAAGTTCAGCAGCAACAGGATGTGAGAAAAGCAAACAGGAAGGAGAAAGCCCCCCGAAGATCTTGTCTGTTGCCCACCCATCTATGTTGTCCTTTCCACAAGAACTAGCAAAAGAAAACATCATCCCCTCGCCAGGCTGAACGAGGGTGCCCTGTCCTCCCGCGTCGGTGGCTTGTCCCCGTCACCGCTAATGAGCGCTGTAATTAATAGATCGCTCTCCCTCTCCCCCTGCTTGCACTCAGGGCTAAGCACTTTCCTCAAGTCAATGTGTGAAAGAAAGCGGGTCGGCGCTGACTTACAACAGCCCTGCAAATCCCTTTTAATTTAGAGCACTTACCCACCACACTTCACTTATTACCTTATAATTACTGGACTGCTCGCACATACATTATGATCTGAGACTAGAGTTAGAAGTTATTAGGGTACTAAAACATGGCTGTCCCCCTTCCTCTCTTCGGCACTGAATTTCTCACAGCTATGACAATTAACTCCTTTCGCGTCGGCCCACCAGCACCGTCTCTTAATTCCGCCCCCCCCACCCCAAAGGAGAGTTGCTGTGAGCATCTTCATCACAAAATGGGTACCATGTCTTCTTTATGCCTTGTTTTTTCTTTCTCTCTCTTCTTGCATCACCTATAGTCAATTTTTTTCCCCAATTTTCTCTCTCCTGGATTTTGACTCATAGAATCCTAAAATCTGCAGAACCCTTGTCTAAGGAACGAGGCCAGAGGGGACCCTCCCATATGGAGAACAGCTATTTGCTAAGTCACTTGATGCTTATGTGTCCAATGTGTGTTGGTAGAGTGCCTGAAAAATTGGGAGTCTCCAGTCAGCTCTCTCCTCCAAAATCACTGTCCGTAACTCGGCAATAACCTGGACGGACTGAAGGGCGCTCAGGAGGTTCAAGGAGCCCGGGAAGTCTCGGGCAACGGCACTATCTCCTCCTGTAAAAGGCCCGGCCACTTTGGCTGTGAATGAACATGAACAAACTAGATTTATTTTAAAGCCTTAGCACAGCTGCTTTTATTATTTTCATTTTATTATTTTAAGTTGCACATGTTTCTTTTCAGACATGAACCTCCTCCTTAATTAATACCTTTTGCCCAATTAAAATAGTACTAGCCAAGTCGCCATTTATCAAATGCCTATCAGGTGCCAGGCACTAACCTGAGAACTTCACAGAATATTACCAGGTTTAATCCTCAAGACAACCTTTCAGGGAGGTATATCACAGTTTAGGAAATGGTATCTCCGCAATTTCCCGAAAGTCATACAGCTAGAAAGTGGAAGAGCTGGGATTCAAACTCAGTCTGACTCCAAAGTCCAGTGCAGACCTGTCTTGATGCCAACAGAGGGATGTAAAAGGTGTTCACTGATTCTTGTAAAATGGCCAAGCAAGCAGGGGTGCAGCGTCGCATATGGAGACCGATTCCACCCACAGCTCAACCATGAGCAGAAAGGAGACCACGGGGCCACCCCACCAGCCCTGTTGAGTCCCCTCTCCAGTTGAGGGGGTGACGCCTGAAGCAGAATCTCTGGAAGAACACGGTGGCCTCCTAATGACTGCTTAGCTCATTACCCTGAATACTTCCTAGACACCATCACATTACACCCTAAAACTACAGCGGGTCCTAATTCTCTCCCCCTCTCTCTCTGAGATTCTATAGCTCTATTATTCAAGCCTGAAATATTCACAACTATCTATAAATTCAATTGTCAGCTGGTGGGTTTTATTCTAGACTTCACTTCAATCTAAAATTAGAGGCACTAAAATTCACATTAACTCTAAGAGGAATGTAGTGAATAAGACTTTATTTCAAAAGAACACCTTTTTGTCAGAAAGAGCCATTTTCAAGATGATGGCTTTATCTGCGGCCAAAGAGAATAAGCCCAGTTCCACATTGTGCTGTTAATGCAGAAATCTCCGGTCACATTGGATTAATAAAAATCTGAATTTAGTTAAGAATTATGAATAGAAATAACATGCTGAAAACGGTGGGGAATATTTATTTTAAAGCCTTAGTGTAGTTGCTTTTATTTTATGAGAAATGATGAGAAGCACAAGGGCCAAGGCTGTGATTTTCCAAAAACCTTCTCTCAGTGACCACCCTGAAAACCAACTGCAGGACAAATAACTATGTCAAAAAAAAAAACAAAACAACAAATCATTCCTGTATAAGAAACTACATTTGAGGGGTTTAAAAACAGCCTTCCTGAAACCAGAGAAAATTCTGGGCTTTAGAAAGCATTTTTAGCAGTTTGAGCAATGTGTCACATAATTCTGACTTTCATGCTTCACCATAGGAACCTGTTGCCTAGCCTTGCCTAAGGGTAGCATGGGTAAATTTTATATATGGTGTTCGATCCTAAGGATCAGGCAAATAAAACTTCCTGGTTGCTGGACTACCTAAAAATGTAATTTTTGAAAGTTAATTAATTGTGTGTATATATTTCCATGTACAGAGAGAAAGAAAGGACTCAAAGGTAATCTGCACGTTAATATTCAATTAACATTATAATTATCAAGCAAGCTTCATTGTTTTCTGGGATTCTAGCTCGATGCAGGTAAACGTGTGATCTTGAGTGAGTGGCTGTGAATGTTTGCACATGTGTGTACACATCTGGGGTCATCCACACTGCCCAGGAGTGACTTAAGCACAGCCAGGATTTCCATTGTTAAATGCTGGGATAACAATATTTCATAGGTTTATATATTATTATTTTAGTAATCAAAATATACGTTCTTAACAAAGAACTATATTTCATCTTTTGACTTTCATGCCAAATTCCAATGTATTTGCTACTTTAGTTCCCTACTTAAAAAAAAAGGTGCATAAAGTTCTCATAAGCAGTGTGTGTACACAGGTGTTCTTTGCTTTTCCTGATTGTAACACAGAGTAAGAATTTTTGAAACTTTTATTATACTTATTTCAGTGACAGACACCTTAAAAGGCTCAATGAGTAACAACAAGTCACTATTTTATTTTCTTCCTTAAGAGACAAAAAAGTACCCATCATTACAAATTCCAAACACATTATCAATTTACATCTAAAATTTTTATACAAGTTTACAAATACAAGAAGAGAGAGGGGGGAGAAGGAGAGGAAGAGAGAGAGACAGAGAGAGGGGACCTTAGCCCCTTTACTGAATTATAGAATTTTAGGACTAAAAAGAAAGGCAATCAGCTTCCGCAGCTAATCACTTACCTATTCAGAGTAGGAATGAATCTATAAGCATTGGTTAGTCTTCTACCTTCTGAAATCACCAGATAAAATATTTAAGTAATTGTGTTTTAAAAAATAGCATGTTTTTATTAGGTTATTTTGTTTTCTTTTAATGCTTTTGGAAATAACCCTCCGCCCTGAAGCTGCTGCTCCCTGTGGCCCAGGCTTCTGAGCCTAGGACCCCCGTGGCTCCTTTGCAGTCCAAGAGTGACAACTCCGAGCAGCTACTTTACAGGAGCGTTTTTCTCCCTGCTTCAAATAATTGCACTCAAAAGTGGCAAAATGTGAATCACTTAGGAACAAAATGGGCACCAGCCGCTTTTGTCAGAAGATGGTGATGCCAAAGAAAGGGAAAGCAAGCGAATGAAGTGTCATGTCAGAAATCAACTGTGCAACGTGTGATTTGAGAAAACATGACTACTTTACAGAGACAGGGTGTCATTACGGCATCGCTGTAATACGCTGCTTTGACAACTGTTGGGTCTAACATATCATCATTGCATTAAGGTACACTGGCTTCGTTGGGGAAGGGAGAGAAAGGATTTTTTCTTTTCATAAGAAATATCTTAAGGTCTGCCTGGTTAACCTAATGGAAGGAGATCATTAATTGTAAAGAAAGAATTGTCAGTCCAGACCCACACGCTCAGGAAGATTAAAATGCATGGGCACACATTTGCGCACACACTTGGGTATAATTTTAGGCCATTTTTTAATAAGCTCTGAGGCCCATCTATTGCAACAGATTTCTGCAGAACAGGATCACCACGATCTAGTAATGCTGCTTCTGGAGTCTTTGAACAAATAACTTGTGCACAGCGTCTTAAAGACTCTTTCCCACCGACTCCCTCAAGGAGATGAAGCAACCAGTTACCCACCACACTGGTGCCTGGGTGCTAATGAGAGACAGAGGTAGCTAAGTAGCATGGGACCAAGGGACCTGCTCCCTAAAATAACAAATCAGAACTTCTATCTAAGCCAACCGCTTTCCCAATTCTGTGAAAGGCTGTGCACTACACGAAAAAAAAAAAAAAAAAGAAAAAGAAAAAGAAAGAAATTATGAACAAATCCACAACAGGCTGGCAAGTCATTTCTGGCCAGGCATTAAAAAGAAAGTAGCCCGGAATACAGGGCAGGGCAAAAGGAGGTTTACGGTTTGAGAATGCAAGACACAGAGTTTATTCTCCAATTATTATTTAGTTATTAGTTACTGTATTATTTTTCACATGAACAACTGTAAACCTACCTTTGCCCCGCCCTGTACAACTTCATACCTAATGACTGAACCGTGGCCAGGAAGGATCACTCTGAGGCCCTCTCTGCCTTTAGGCTTCTAGAGGGCAATGATTTTTCTCTTTGAGAATTTTGTTGTGACTGTGGGTTGGTTGACTGTCCTGGTTTAATCACTAAAATCCCATGTCCCAGGAACCTGTCACTCCCAGGAAAACCAGGATGATTGGCCATTCAATCTGACAGGGAGACCTATAGAAATGTGTGGCTCTGCCCTTACCATAATATTTAAAGCAAAGGGAGGGAAATGGAGAATATTTGTTTTCAGCAATGGAAGCCCAGAAAAATAGCAAGAGATAAAAGCATGCAACCTAACAAGACTGGGGGTGTAATAAGTATATATGTCTTAGAAAGTGCTTCAAAGACATTTTAGAACATCCTACGCTCCGAGGCCTCTGCTGATGGCCTTGTCAAGTGACCCAGACTACTTTAGATGTACAGAACCATGGTTGCTTATATTTGTATAGCCAGGTGATTTCTGACGCTTCCTGGTTGACAAACCTTTATTAATGGGGAAAAAACACGGCCCTAGGCTATCATGATGTGTCGTTGTACATCGTGAAGGTTGACGTCGTCTGTAGTTAAGGATGTGCCTCGTAGCATAATTTATCCTCAGCTTGTTTTCTTGGGCTCATTTCAATATGGGGGTGAGCACCCCTTGTTTATAGCTCTAAATACAGTAAGTGAGTTGCCGCCAGATCAATAAAACTATTAAATGCATAATAATGCTGGGTAATTGCATACTTGATGTTTTGCATAATTAACTGTCTGAGCTTTTCTTTACTATAATGGGCACTCATGTAATATAGAGTAGCTATAAGTCTATAAAATATACACAGTTTATATGCGCCATGATTCTGCTTAAAACTCCTGCTAATCATCTACATCGGCTTTGAAGGAAGAGCTCTCCTCCACTGCCAAGTTCAAATCAATTCTTATGACATTACTTTATAACTAACATGATATTTAACTGATGATGGCTATTAGCTATTATACAGATTGCATTCAAGGACTCTAACAGTAGGGAAAAAAATACCACTTAGTTTAAGCAAACTTCTGCCATGTAATCAATATTATTGAGGCAAATTAAGTGTTTTAACAAGTGTGTATATTTGCCCTAATGCAACTTAATTAACTATATCCTCACTACTGCCCAATGCCATGATGCCGGAGGAGGTTAACAGAGAATGTCAAGAAATGCCTAGTCAGAAACTCAACATGCACCACAGATGTAAAACAATCAGTTTATCTCTGAGCCCTAAAAATACCCCTTTCCTTACGAAGCTCCTTTCCTGGGACCAAGAGCCTAAGACCAGAAGGGTTTTGGAAATGCACGCCCTATGTCAATCGACTTGGGGAGTAAGTGCCTGAGTGCTGACCAAGTCACTGTCCCCTGGGTGGGGTCAAATGGCCCTGAGCACAAGGTGGGGGTCACCGCTAGAAGGGAAGTTTAGTGCGGGGTGAAAAGCAACATGAGATAAATCACCAAAAGGAAGCATACAGTACATGCTGAGGGTAACATTTATTCGCTCTCAGAGATTTACTATGCCATGAGCAGGCCTCCTCTGCAGTCAGCTTTCCAGAGAAAAGAAATAGTCTCCGACTTCTACAAATCTCTGGTCTTTCAAACAGAAATATGGATCAATAAAGTTTGCTTGTGTTCAGACAATTCCATTTTCAAGCAGTCAAGGAGCAGCCGAAGGAGAAAAGCCAACGCGATGGGAGGGACTGACAGCTAAATGAAGACCTTCCCACGTCGTCTCCCCGGAGGGGACAAAAACAGACGTCCAACTCACAGAAAGTCTATGCACAGATCTTTACAAATTACAGTTGAATGTAGATGCGCTACACACACTCTCCGGTGATGGAGTTCACAAATCAAATCCAGGTCAGTGAATGCTCAGGCTGTCCGTATTCCCCCTTCCCAATCTGTTAGCTACACCAAAGCAAGAATAAGAATGCTACCGGGGGCTGACGGGAAGACATGGAGATCGCAGTATGAATGTCACCCTTCGCTCATTATGAAAATGTTTTGCAAAAGCAATCACAATGACCAATAAGCTGGCTGCCTCGATTGAGATTGGCCAGTTTACGCGGAGTGGAACTCAAAAACACACCCTAAAAATGGGTGAGATGAAGTGGTGAGAAACTCTAAGCTCTGAGAAGAAATCATCGTGGAAATAAAGATTGTTTCATGCACACGGGAACGGTTCCATAGCAGAGAGAGACTCACAGTACCGCCAGAGACAATAAACCGCGTCTTTCCGGGTTGGACAGCGGTTAAACTCTATTTATACTTTTGACTTAACAGCTTAGTCTGCACTAGTTGACATCTGGATGTAAATATGCAGCGGGTTTGGGAGGATCAGCAGAGGTTACGATTCCATTCTCTTGGTATCAGGTGTTGTTCAGCTGAAGCAGGAGTAGGGGAGGCACGGAGGAGGGGGAGTCAGCTAGTTATGAACCCAAGACTTCTTCCTCTGATCTCTCTTTTTTAAACATTTCAGTGAGCTAGCTGCTCGAAGCACAGGTGTCAGTTAAACACACAGGCCGCTATCTGGAGGCCAGGGAAAACTCTCTCTCTCTCTCTCTCTCTCTCTCTCTCTCTCTCTCTCTCACACACACACACACACACACACGCACACACACACAATTCAGGCCATGGAAATGACAGCAGATTTGCTCTGTGGCTGACCAGGTTTTGTAAAAAGGATTATTCAGCAGTGAGACAGCATCCAGCAAAGCCAATGGACAGCCTGGAGTATCAGGAAAGAGTTGCTTGTTGTTTCTCATTCAAAGGTTCCAAAACAAACACTCAGAGAAGGGCCTCTAACTCTCCTTAGCAATTCGGAAAAACTCATGAAAGAAGAGAAGGGCACTGCACTGGAGTTCCCCCAGCGTGCTTGTCTTTTCTTCTCCTTTCCCAGGAGCCTACCCTCTGAACGGCCCTAGACAGGGTAGCAGACGTGTGGGCCACATCCCGGTCCGGCACTGGGGGACTCAAGACAAGTCCTGTCCCCATGCTGACCCTCCGTGTCCTCCTCACTCGTACAATGACAGGATTCGCCTACACGCTTCCTAAAGGCACTTCCACATTTAAAGAAGAAAAACCATCTTCTTCACATGAAGGCCCCACTGGCCTTGGAGTTAGATGAGACCAGAGAGCAGGGGCTGTCACGCTGGATTGCACCCCTCAGATTTCCACTGCTGCGGGGGCACTCGGCAGCGACTCAGGGCCACGGCCCTGTGTGTCTGTGCGTGTGTGTGCCTGCGTGTGTCTGCACGTGTGTGTCTGCATCTCTGTGTGTCTGCATGTGTGCTCCATGAAAAGGAGTAATTACAGGAACAACCTGCTACATGCAGTGAAACCGGGGCAACCACGTGGAGCAGAGGCAGCCTCCCCAGTGGCCTAGAGACGGACAAATAAGCAGGCCTCTTGGCTTTTCCTAGAAATGGTTCTCCCTTTGCTCATTACGTGTTTTTGGTGGGAGGCGTTGGCGGAAAGGGCAATTCCCTGCAATCAGCGTTTAAGTGGATGTTTGTCCCTGCGCGTGACACCATGCTGTCAGCAAGCAGTGGGGAGCCGGGAGTTGTTACATTTGATTTGAGTGCCGGTAGGAGGCCTCATTTCCACCAACTGTTAGTGGCTGGCTCGAAGAGTCTTCTCTTCATTTCTGGAGTGATTTTCCCTCTTTTCTATTTCCTTTGCCTTGATATGCCGCGAGCCCACACGCCACGTGGATGTGTCCCGAGGACACCTCGGCACTTGTCCCCCGAGGCTCTCAGACCCAAGGGTCTGAACAGAACGGGCCAAGGCGATTCGTTCCGGTCCCTCCCTGAGAGTCTCTGCTTTGAGCCCTGATTTCTCAAATCGTCGCAAGGCCACCGCAGGCGCACAACGGTCCTGCCACGCTGCGGTCCGGCCCTTCTGCCAGGGGGGCCTGCTTCAGCGGACGGAGCATACACTCCCATGGGCTTCGCTAACCCCCCAAAAGCGTTGCCCCTCGCCTCCTTGGGCAATTTTGTGCAAATTATTGCTATTTTTGGTAACTGCTCCCAATGCCTTTAAAATTTTTTTCTGATTTCATCATTTTACTACAGCCCATGAAAGTCCTTCTCCTTAAAATGGGAGTTTCTGTAGCTGGGTTCTCAGGGGGCCCCTGACAGCCACTTCCAACAACGAGAAGCATCTCTAGAAACAACAAAGACATGTGCATGAGTGAAAAAGTGTGGGTAAAAAAGAAGGAAAAATCCCTCAGAGACATTACAAAAATTGAGGCTGAACAAACAGGAAATTAAAACCAAAGAACTAAAACTGTAATTAAGGAAGAAACGTCATGAAGGGGAGGCAGGTGACTCCGCCTTTCTAAGTATGACAAGGTGCTACGTGAAAATAAAAGAGAAGCAGGCTTCGGTGAGTGGAGCAGGAAAGCCGTGTCTTTAACCAGATCAAATTCTCGAAATTGGCTGTCAAGACAGCTCTGCTGTGATTTATACCCGTCTATCAAGTTCACGAACAGGAGGGACGGAGAGAACAAGCTGCTGTCGCTTCCATTCGCAAAGAACCTTTAATTTCCACAGCACCATCTGTTACCAAATCTAATTCACATTCCCCCTTAATCTGGTTTAGTTCCATAATACTAATTCTTCCCTAACCCCTAGGAACAGAAACCACTAAGAAAGGAAAAAAGAAAAAAAGAAAGCTTTGGCTCTTGGTGAGTGAGAAATTGAATATTACGGGGTAGAGGTGTTAAGGCACTAGTGACTTGAACAATGGTGTTCTCTATTAAAATGTATTCCTGGTAAAGGGATTTGTTTTCTGCTAATGCAGAGATATGAAATTGTTCATATGTGGGGTAAAAGAAAATGCTGATCTAAAAGTAGGCCAGGGACATAAAAGCAGAGGTTGTCATAAAATCCAATTGTTGTCAAGTTTAGTCACTTTCGGAACTGGCTATAAAATCACTTTGTCATGGTTTTCACATAGAGAAAGTCTGAAATTGTATTTTTGTTCAGGAAACTCAAGAGAGTGATGTATATATATTCAGAGCAGGGTGCGGGAGGTGGGGGCGGAGTTCAGGAGAAATGAGAATGGAAGAAATGTAACTTAGAATAAAGAGATGTATATGGGTAAACACAAATTCACCTTCTCAGTCTAAGATTCTATTAACATTTTTTTGTTCTCCATCATTTCTACTCTGAGCTGGTACGATATCTGGCATTCACAATAAAGAGGCTGTGGAGCTATAAAATTATAAAGTGCTTTTTGCATGGGAGAAAGATTAAACTATGCTTAGTAAAGATTTAGTGCTAAATGTATTTTATTGCCTTCTAACTCTGTGAATATTTGTTGTCTCAAAAGGCAACAGCAAATACAGATCCGCGGGCATACATTACAAAACCGAGGAAAAGACGCGTGAATACTGGGTGAAAAGCTCTGGTTCCAGGTTTAGTCAACCTCCTCACTCCCCAGTTCTTTTATGAATGCTAGAAGAATTAGCCTTTTGTTGTCTAAGGCCAGTTGGTTTACATGATATCAAGCCCTCTTGTTCAGTAAATAATTGGAGAATCTGTGATCAAAATATTTGCTTTCATGCTAGGCATGGTTATCACCCATAAATACATTTTGGTAGCAAAAACATGTAAACTCTGTCACTGAACTGGCAGTATCTTATTACCCACCTTTAAAATGTCCTAAATCTGTTATATAGATATTTACTTTCAGGGAAAAATCATTTCACTGATGAAATCTTCTGGTTAACTAGTTGTAATGATATTTTCAACTATTAGCAACAATAAAAGCCTGATTGTTAAGAGATATGGGAGCTTATGAAAGACAAATGTCCACAACATTGTTACAAATAAGAAAACTTGAGACAATAATAAATATGTTTATATATACACAGGAACATTTTATATATACATCACCTATCAAAGAATCAATGGGTGTCATAAACAAATATAAGTGATTAAACATAATAAGGATGATAAAATATACTGCAATAGTGTTAAAGTTTTCAATATTCATTAAGGCATATGCTAAGTCTGATATCCCTAAATTATATATAGCAAGTTCTACTGTTTCTATTACAGGCATACATTAAAAAGAATTTTTATTTTCCTCACATGTAAAAAATAGCTAAAATCCACAAGACCAAAAACACCAAATGTTGGTGAGGATGTGGAGCAACTGGAATGCATATATATTGATGGTAGGGTATAAAATGCTAAAAATAGCTTGAATATTTCTTATAAAGTTAAAAGAGATCATATCACAACAGTTCACTCCTAGATATTTACTAAAAAAACAAAAAATGCCCACAAAAGGACTATCTATATACAAACATGTAGCATAGTTTTATTTACAATAACCCAGGTAAAAAATAAACAGATTGTTTCTCACACACACACACACACACACACACACACACACACACACACACACTCACACACGATGGAATTGTAGTGAACAATAAGAAAGAAATGAACTGTGATAAATAGTGTAACATGGCTGAATACCAAAGGCATCCTGGTGCACAGAAACAAGGTGGGTACAAGAAGCGCAAACTCTAAGATTGTTTATATGACATTCGAGAACAGGCAAAACTACTCTTTGCGGATAGAATCACCAGTGGTTTTCCGGAGCGAGGGCTGTGGGCAAGGGGGCATAAGGGACCCGGTGTTTGTGCTTACTACATAGATCACGTTTGTCAAGAATCCTCTAACTGTGCACTGACAATATGCATTCTGTTGTATGTGAATTTTATCCTCATAGAGTTGATCTAAAAGGAAAATTTTGAACGGTAAGTTAAACATAATAAACCTGTGTGGCCAGAAGTTTCCATTGGTTGCTACACCCTGTACCAGGTCTGAGATAACCAGATCTAGACTATAGTTCATAACCAGCTACTTCTACATTTCCTTTACACACAAGGACACAGTGGGTCCCAGAAGTGAGACAGATGACTTATTCAAGGACACTCAGAATTAGAGGTGGAACCTAGTCCATTCTGGGTTTCCATCTCTTACGACAAATCTTTTTTCTAATTTACGAAGAGGGCAAGGATGAAATCAGAGTGAGAGCTATAGGGAACAAGAGTCTACTGATCTGAATGATAAACACATTTCTGTATGCTGTTTCTAAAAACTTATAAAATGCTTATTACTAAAACACACACACACACACACACACACACACACACACACACAAATGCCATGCATTCATGTGCATATTTTGGAAGTAAAGCAAGCTAACCTGACCTCTATTCTCATTGTCCAAGCACAAAACATGACCCATTATAAAATGGCTTCAGCGAGTATGCAGCATGTGAGTAGAGGACGTGTCGTTGCAAGTAATTCAAAGTAGGATTTTAAAATGTTTGGTTTGGTTTGGTTTGGTTTTATGTTGGCAACAAGGAAGTAAGCGTTATGGGAGATGAAATAAGGAGAAATTTTGGATTTACATAGTGAATACTACATAAAAAAGAGGAATGGCACCTGATTTTTTAAAATACAGTTTAGATGTAAGTACAAACAAAACACAAAAGTGTTGGGGGGATGGTGCAATGTATAAATCCTGAGTGGGTAAAATTATACAGTTCAAAAGGAATGGATAATTCAAAGGAACTTCCAGGAAAGAAAACGTGTAGTTAACCAAATTTTAAAAATTATCTCATCACCAATTTACCATATACTGGTGACACAGGAATATCTAGATGACGGCCCTTAGCAGGAAAGGAAGTAGACTGCACAGCTTACAGCCTACTGCCCTAGCGGAGGAAGAAACACGTGCTTTCATAGCTGCTGCACGTTTTCCTGCAAAGAGGGCCCTGCAAGAAAATAAAACTGTGTGTTCCCCAAGGCAAACGTGGCCAAGTTTACCCCCGTCAACAGTTCCACACATTCTACAGGCTCACAGCCCCGGCCCTGAGCCAAGGAGCCTGGTGCGCGCCTTCACTGCGTGGGCAGGGCACCGCTTCAACCCCGATCCTCCTCCCCGCAGCCTCGGGCCTCTCAGCGGCGGGGCAGGGGCTTACCCCTCGCGATTCCCCACCCCAGGCCGCTCTCCCTCCTCTCTGCACCGCATCCCCTCCCCTCATCCCGCCATCTGGCCAGCTTGTGCTCATTAGTTAAAAATTCAACCGAGTCCTTACGTCCCCAGTAAGATGCCCCTGACACCCCCCTTCCCCTTCTTGTTCCCGTCACGCCATGAGCATATTTGTTCAATTGCACTGAACACCCTGCTTTCTTTTTCCAATTTTATTTTTCAAGTAGAGTTCACATTCAATATCATTTCATATTACTTTCAGGTGTACAGTGTATTGGTTAGATAATCACATACTTGGCAAAGCAGTCCCCTCGATATTTCCAGTACCTGGCGTATAACATAATTATTATAATACTATATTGACAGTACTCCGTGTGCTGCACCTCACACCCCCATGACTATTCTGCACTGCCAACGGGTACTTCCCAACCCCTTCATTCTCCCACCCAGCCCCCAACACTCCTCCCCGGTGGCAACCACTGGTCTGCTCCTTCCCTATGTCTAGGAATCTACATTATTTTGCTCGTCCATTTATTCTATTCATTAGATTCCCCACATGAGTATCATCACATTGTATTTGTCTTTCTCTTACTATTTTACTTCACATAATACCCTCTAGGTCCATCCATCACTCTTTTTATGGCTGAATAGTATTCTATCGTGTATATGTACCACAGTTTTTTCAGCCACTTGTCTATTAATGGGCACTTGGGTTCCTTTCATATCTTGGCCATTGTAAATAATGCTGCAATGAATACAGAGTCAAATAGTTAACAACTTGTTTTACTGTACAAACTTAGGTTTTCATCCCTCCACTTGAGGAGGGCCATGCAATGTTTTCTATTTCTAAATTTAACCCTTTACCCGAGTTGTTGAATGAGTAAACAAGACATGAATTTACATATGCATATAAAGGAGTGGACTTTAAATGTTAGAGCACAGATTTCCTAAATTAAAGTGTTGTTCATAACAATCTCAAGAATCCGTGAGATACAGCATTAAGCGTAAGAGAGTTATTTTTATATCTCCTAAGTTCACAGTAAACCTGCTAAGAGATTTGATGTAAAACATAACAAAACAAAACAAAAAGCCCTGCAGGGTGAAGGAGTAAATGATTATAAGATTTCTAATGAGATGCCCTGGTGCTGAGTTCACCAACGCTGTCATTCATTAACTGTGGGCTCTGACATGTTACCTACAAACCTCAGGTGCTGAATCTGTTAAATGTGAATCTATCTTATAGTGAGTTGTGGGGAGATTAAATAAAATTAATTTGCAAAGGCAGCACTGAATTCAAAAGGGCAGCTGTGGACAAGAAGGGAGAGACTCCTGCAGGATAAAGGAGGATGGCCAGGAGTGGGAGGGCACACAGTGGGCTCCGAGAGGGAAGGAGGGGTCGGTCCCGAAGAAATACAGGGAGTGCTGCATCTGCTACGTGTCCGAAGGTAGGTTGGGGCCAGCTTGGGGCCAGCTTGGGGCGGGCGGTGGGGGTGGTTTGAAGTTCCTGGTATTGAGATTAGAGGTCATTTCGTAAGTGGTGGGAAGCTACTGAATATTTCTAAGGAGAAAGGAGACATGACCTAGTTTGTGTTTTTACTGAACACAGTTTTGGTTCCAGCAACATCCATGTGTCCATTCATTCATCCCTCCTACAGTTCAGGTTTATCACCTGGTGAAACAAATAGACCACATCTCTGAACCCTCAGTGTTTGAAGCCCAGCTAGGAAGCTACTACACCCATCCAGGCAAATGGGGGAAAGATCAGAACTCAGATGGTGGGAGAGAGAGCGGAAAAAAAGGGGGTAAATGCTACAGGCATCATCAAAAGAAGTTTCTGCACCCCTAGTGATCCATAAATATTATCTAAGAATCAGTCAAGCTAAAATTTGATGAAATATCATTTTTTTACTAAGTAAAATATAAAAACAAACTAACACCTTGTGATAGAACTGCTTTTTATCTTGGCTCTGCCAGGAGTCAAAGGAATCTACATATGTAATAAAATTACCTAGGACGACACAGGCAGAAACACATGCAAAACTTGGGAGAGCTGCGTAAGGCCTGTGGACTGGATCAAGGCCAAGTTCCTGCTTGTGATGTTTGCTGCAATTATGCAAGGAACCAAGTGAAGGGCACAGGACCTCTTCGTACTACTCCCAGCTCCTAACTGCATGTAATCACCTCGAAATTAAAAATTTTTAAACACACTTTCTTTGAGGACATGGGCAGAAGCTTATTTTACTTTGCATTCTTAGTACTTTATACTATGCTGAACTCATATTAGCCACTTAATGAGTGTGTTACTTAAGAGATGTAGTAGAATGAATAAAGCAACAAACTGCAAGGCATTATGTCAACTGAAGACCATTATTTTTTCATCACTATTTTTTGCTAACACTGTTATCAACCTGATCACATAGGTGTTCATGTCCGGCTTCTGTCTGTCTGACATTACATTCATTATACCAACTCTGACCCTAGTAGAAGTTAGTCAGGGCCATGAAGATGATGGTACAGACAGATGATCTGCTGTTCTACCACTGAAGATGGTGAATTCTCATGGCAACGTTCATTAAAATATCGACATGACTTCATATGTCCCAAAAAGATACCTGGAATTTATGTTACGTTTCTCTTTATTAGTGGGGGCAAAGTTACAGTCACTTACTGGTTGTCAAGAAAAACTTTGGAGACACGTTTTATCTCCATTTTATAGATGAGGAAACAGAGCTGTGATTGAGCCAGAACTTGAAATTCCTATGTCTAAATTCTGTACTCTGAAATACAAAATGTTGTACCGCAAAGATTTAATAACAGTACTTTATAGAAGCCAACAAAATATGCCAACTGTAGTCATACCTATTAACTATTATACTCACACTTCAATCATCTGAAGTTTTTATTTTTCAGTGCTTTAATTTTCCTAAACCACTGCATACTCAGTAAGTACTGTGATGTACCTGTGATGACTATTTGAACCCATGATAACAAAAATGAGACCAACATAAACCAAAAATTTTTTAAAAAGTTGCTTAGTCCTTAAGTGACCAAAAACAAAGAACAACAGTGCTCAATTGTCAAAATTACTGAGCAACTTAGAAAATACTAGGTTATTTATATCATAAAAAGGAGAAAGATAAAGGATTATTATTATTTAATTGGTACAAGATTACAGCCTTCTGATAAAGGAAAACTGACTTGTTTCACAGCTTATAGCTAGACATAAGGAAGAACTTCCTGACCAATAACTTGGTTTCATTAACTATATCAATATGTATAATTAATATATATTAAGTAGCTCACTGTGCCTCAGTTATCTGATCATTAGAAGGGAGGTACTAATCAATGCCTGTACTATCTAAAGCACAGGAATGTTGGGATTCAAAAGAGAAAATAGATATGAAACTTTGGAAAAGCTTAACAAGCGATGCAGATGCAAAAATGTCATGATAAATTTGTAGGATAAAATGTCACTTAATCACTGGAATTATCAAATTGGAAAGTAAACCTGTACCTCGTTTTGAAATATAAATCCATGCTTACCGGGGGTTCTTGCCCCTACATTATTCAACTATTGAGGTTTGTTGTGATGTGTGTATGTTTAAATGCTTTAACATTGCATGCTCACTACTACTAATTTTTCACCAACTGTAGCTCAACCATATCACACAGAATGTTCTCCCAAACTTTCCAGTGTCAGAGACTAAGAGGTTAAGCTGGTGGTTTGTATCAGAGCTCTGAATGAATGAATTTGCAAATCTTTAGTGAGTATTTACTATGTGCAAGGGAGGTGCTGGCAGCTCTGAAGAAGAATGAGGTCTTTGTCCAAAGAAAAGTGTGGTGTGTTTCACAGAAGGTCAACATATCCATGCTAAGAATTAAGGTTCTGTGGAAGTTACGCAAGATATTAATGAGGTGAGAGCCCTCCACCAGATTCCATGTGGATAACATTAATTTAACACAGGTCTGGGGGGGAAATGTAGCTAGAGATAACCTCTGAAACCGCCTAGTAACAGTCAACCATCTCAGCCCTGACCACGAGGAGAACAACCCAAGACGATGTGGGTAAACCTACCATTACCACTTCTGGGGGAAAAGAGCCATAGTCTTCACGCAAGAAACGTAAGAAACTTTTCTATGGAGTCACATCAACAGTGCATAGTATTAGTTCCAACGGTTCCCAGCCTCAGAAGGTGCTGGGTCACAGGCACTCAGAGACTTAAGCCCCCGCCTCCTCCACTTGCCCCTAATGCGAGGCTCTTCTAGGACCATCAATCTGTCCATTTTCCAGAAGGCAAACGGGGACAGGGATATTTCTTGTTCTTATCCAAAGCACAGGTGGGAACACTGAGGAAAAACTGAAAAGGAAAAAAATGACCACAGCCCATCCCATGAGCCACTTGGCCAATGTGGTCAGTAGCGAACGGCTTAGATGTGTAAGATGCCTCCTCTCAGAGCACGAGTGTGGTCATGCCGACTCCACGTTCATCACTCAGCCTGTCTGTTTACTGGGAAACCACAACTATCACAGTAAGTGATGGTCGGTGCACAACATGAACTTGACACGTAAGGCAAAGAGGGTTTAGAGTGAGAAACAAACTGGGGAGGGGGTGGCGATCAGAGAAAGAAATGGGGAAGGGGAAGCAGCGCGATCGGTCACGGAGCCTCTGTTTATGAGCCGGGGAAGGCCTCTCCCCCGTGCCGCAGGAGCCGAGCATTCGACAGCACAGAGCCCTTGAGAAACGGCCCCTCCCACCCGCACCTTCGCCCACTTGCACACGTCTCTCCCCGCTCTCCAAAACCCGGCCCCGGGGTTAGGAGCCCAGATAACAGCACTGACTGATGGGGGAACGCCATTCCTTCCTCCGGCGTCCTGCCCGCAGAGGCTGATGGGTCGGAGGGCTGCGTGCGGAGGTCAACACCGGCACCTAAACAAGGTCACCGGATCACTTACCTGCCCTGAGGTATCGAACACACCGTCAAATCAGAACGGGGCAATCTACCGAAATATCTGCTGCGAGAAAACAAATAATGATAGTCCAGTGATGGTGTGTGACTGGCTGACTATACTGACTAGGGGGGGTTGTTACCCTAGTAGTTTTATTAAATATGAAAGCAAAAGATTTATGTTACAGGTGATAAGGGCACGAATGCTCTAAAAGTGAGAAAATATGGCAACAGCGCGCTGTACATCACCGACGGGATAATTATTTATCTAAAAAGTTGGCATTCTCAGACTTCCAACATGCAGTGTATGAAATTCATATATTCAAAGGAGACATCATAATAACCTGCCGACTACTGGTGATGGATATGTTTTTAATCCCAATGACCACAATCTTCAGTCTGCCTGTCATGAAGGGCCAGGGAAAAATGGGGTTTTCCTCCCATCACTCTTGGTGCTGAAAGAGGGAAACCCTGGGAGCATGATAAGTGGCTCATTCCAATGGACAAATGGACACAGTGCTGGGAGAACGCGTGTGGATAAAAGTCACCGCTCCCTAACTAATGCCATTGTCACTTGTTACCCTTAAAAAAAAAAAAAAAAAAAGAGCAAGGCACGATTTCTGCTGCCTTTAGATCTGCAAAGCCCAAGTTCAAACTGCAACAAAAGCTCGAAATTCTTCTACACCCTATAAGTTCATTTAGAAGTTGCCCCTTGCTGGTAAAGTCGGGGGAAGGCTGGTGTGATATTTGTCTATTAACCAAAACTTATTGTACAAACACAGCAAGAAGAGTAGATGCTGTAGTGCTTTATTGACTAGAAAGCCTCGTCTATGGATTTCCTCCTTTGAGGTTTAAAGGAATTCCTATTTCTCATTTACAGTCTATCAGAAAAGGTGTATGACCTGTATTTTTTAATTTATATAAATCCACTCAGTCAATCAGCCTGGGCTGAAATTTAATGGATGTATCAGTCACTGTTGGTCTGGGGAGAGAGAACTAGGCATCGACACCGACCAGCCCGCCTCTGTTTCTTACCCCACACTCCGCCCCCTTTTTTCCTTACCCCACTGGCTCAGACGCTTCCCAGTCGCGCAAGCCAGGAGCCGTTCGAAGCCTCTGTTTTTAAAGAGAGAGATCTGAGTAAAAATAAACTGATGGAAATACAGGAAGACCCTCTGGCTATTTCAGTTGTTAAAAATCTTCCTTTTCCCATCTACGGTAGGGCAATTTTATTACATATTCAGCAAATTTACAGTAACAAGATGTTCCCCTGACAAATTAATCACTTTCCAAGCATTTTATCATATAAATAAAATATCACCACAGGAGAGTAGAATCAGTTCAACCAGTTGATTTCACTCTTCTTCTAGAAACTCACCTGAAATAGGCTAAGGACCACCTCCCAGACACACACACACACACACACACACACACACTCTCTCTCTCTCTCTCTCTCTCTCTCTCTCTCTCTCTCCCCCCCCTAAAATTATGAGCTGGGCACTCATACTATGAGAAACAAGGCTTCTAGGGGCTCCTAACTTCAGAAGCCAGGTCGCAGTGTTCCTGGATCAGTACCAATGAGAGGTAAACCCTGTGTTGTGTAAGAAATGGGAGAAACTGAGGCCAAGGGCACCTCATCAAATATCTTCAATCTCACCGTCCTCTACTGGAATCTACATAGCTGTAGTTCTACATTTCTCCTTCATAGCTGTCCTTCTATGTTTCCTCTTAATAACAGTAACTAAACACTGTATATCTATATTATTTATGTACATTAACATTAATTCGTGCACATTACTATCATAGTCCTTGCCCCTTGCTCCTTGCACATTATATATTATAGTCCTAGGCTTCCCTACCTTGCTAGGCAGGGGAAAAAAGTGCAAGGGGCAAGGTTTCTGCCTTGACTTGGCTTTTCCCTGTGCTAATTTCAGAAAGTGAATCCAGCAATTATAAGGAGTAGGAGGCTGATAAGGAGTCACACAAGCGGGAGAAAGCAGGTTCAATTCAAGCTTCCCTGACTAATCCTTATTATGACTCATTTCGACTTCGGCATTTGTCGGTTGAGGTAAGAAGCCAATTTGGCTTTGAGAAGTGAAATCTCCGTTTTGTACTCTCCTTCTAGTGCTACTAACAACCCCGTTATTAAAAGCAAAGTAGCAGGGGCAGGAAATATTTATCAGGCGCCCACTCTCACTGAGCATTTTTACTTTTCGCACGCTATGCCATTAGATCATCACACTTAACATACTTGAGGTAACCAGATGCCTTTCTCCGGCTTCCCAGCCCGTCCTCTGTATCGCAGTATGTTACGTCCCCAAGCGAAGCGCATCCCTTTGGAAAGCTGCGCCATGTGACCCTCCAACGAGGGCCCTGAGATGAACAGCAGGACATTCTGCCAGACAGTGGCCAAAAAGCAGGAGCAGAAAGGCCCTGGTAGGCCGCTCTCCGCCGCTTCGCCCCTCTGCACGCGCAGATGCTGCTCCTTCTGTGTACACGCGTTGGCACACCTACCTCCTCCTGCTGCCACGGATTCTCTCGCGCCAATTACAACCAGGTTTCAATCTATATATTTTAAGAAAATACAGAAGTCTGCCGTCTTGCCTGGGCTAGTTCTGACACCCCGGAACTGAAGAGGAGCAGGCCACGCTGGCTGTCTTTTGTGCTTAAGGAAATACTGCTCTAGTTATTAGGGTTGCTCTGGGGAAACCCCAAACGGTCACCCCTCCTTAGGGTCCATAAAAATACCCATGATTCCATCCCTCTTCTTCCTCACGAATGGGGCAGTGAAGTTCTCCATAGGAGGCTATTAAGAGAGGGCAACATAAATGCTACTATTTGCTACTTACCCCATATAAATAATAAGGCCATAACTGCAATTAGGGAGAAGTATTTAAAGCAGCCAGCCTTCCATAAATACAGCTGATTTGGCTAAACCATCAATGGCAAATTTCAAGAAGAACCAGTCAAAGGAGATTGACTTTTGAAATACACTATGTGCTATACAAAGGCTTCGATTAACATTTATTTATTTTTTAAGTTCTAATTAAGTGATTAGACTTAACAACTTATTGCATAATTATAAAGTTAGCATCCTGGAAAAGCATATAGTAACACTAATTAATTTCCTACTGGGTATTTCCTTGACAAATTAGGAAATTCCTCTTTTAAAATTACTTACAAATATTAGGATACCTAACTTCCTTGTTCATGTCTTAATGAAAACACCAATCAAATAAAAATAAAGTTAACATCCAGACTATGGATTTTTGGGTCTTTTAAGAGAGGATGAAGGAAGGAACCTCTCAAATGGTAAAAGATGTTTATAGCAAGTACAATGTGCAGATATACATACTTATTTACTAAGTTTTCATTGTCACTTTACAGAAATAGCCAAATTCTAAATTCTAAACTCCTTCTGTCAAAACAAGTATGTTTCTTATCATGATTTTAGGAAAAAGCGATTACATACTCCAGGCAAAGTAGATGCAAGCACATGACCAGATGAAATCATACACGTGTATTCAACGATAATATAAAGCCAGCCCTGTCCCAATTAGATCAAAGACATCCCAACGCCCTCACAGCAGAATACAAAAGGAGATAAAACAATGATCGAGAAGACTCTTGCAAGTCCTAAATAAAACCACAACTTTTAAAATGAGCACAGAGAACCATGGCGAATAAAAGCAATTTAGGCAATACGTAAGAAGCTTACGTGTTCTTATGTAGATATATTTAAATTTTGTTCTAAAACATTTCATTACTTTGTACATTTATAAAGTCTCAAAATATCTCTGTGTTCCCTGAAGTTGCCAATTAAACACTGAGTCAACTCCTGTTCTTCTAGTTTACCACCATCACCACCAAGCACATGTGACTTCTAATTAATTCATGTCGCTGTTAACTTTGTCCTTCTTTTCCTGTCAAGAGTAGTCATTTAATCAGCAGCAAAGAGTATCCACGTGACTCGGAGGGAGAGACTGCTACCCAGGAAAAGGGAGGAGAATTAAGTGTTAAGTCCTCCTTACAAATTCTGGGTGAATGTAACCTTTGTCGGGTGGGGCTGCGGAGAGAGGGACCTGGGAGGTCAGAGGAGGAAGTGTGGGTAGGGAATGACCTGATTGGTCCTGAATTTTACTTAATGCCCTTAAATTTCATGGAGTCACTTGGCTTAAGGCAAATATCTCATCTTATTTGGTGCTGGAAAATGATTTCAAATGCAAATAAAAAAGGAATCACCTCAAATACTTTCTGAAAAGGGACTGGTCATAAATCAATTTTCTCAAAATAAAAGGTATTTTATTGGAACAGATAGGAAGCGGGTGACTGGTTATATTTCGAAGTAGCAATAGGATTCATTCATATGCATATACTTTGCTCCAGAGACACGTTGCTTATTTGAGTGAAGGCCAGAGCTTTACTGGATCCAAAAGAGCAGTCCCGTTAAATACACTTTGCAACCAAACAGAGTCAAGGAGGATGGTACAGACATAGTCTAAAGAATCTAGAGTATTCCAGAGCACAGATATTCACAAACACACAGGCTTGTCAGTTAAAACATAAACAGGCTGGATATCGTAACCAGCATCCATTTGACCAGGTTAATCTGCTCCATAAAAGCAAGAGGAATGCTTAAAGAATCATAACTTAATCTAAATGGAGCCCCTGTCCCCAACCCCAAATGATCCTCTAAACGATTCTCAAGAAAGAAAACGAATCTGGATGGTACCAATGCCATTCACAGTTCTAAACGTTCATTTACAATTTAGAATCATTTTCTAGAAAGGAGGATTCAATGACAATTACAGCCTCGTAAACCTAGCTTGTTAGCTCCAAAATGATACCAACAGGTCCTTTAAAACCATTCTGTTTAAATTTTCCTTCTTTCAAGAAAGAGCCCATTTCGGTATAAATGACTTGACTCCAGTTTACCATTTAAGCATTTCATTTTTACATCAATCAGCTCATACATAGGGCGCATGTCCCTGTTCACATGGTTTAGCTAAACCCTGAACACACAGTCACACACAGATTTCTCTGACCGCAGGTTTTCATTTCTTATGTCATATATATTGACGTGTATGCTGAACTCAGTAAGTTCTGCACACAGTAGCTATCTAAAGGATTTTTGACTGATGACATATAAAAATAAAAGCATACTTTTTGACTGGAGACATATACAAATAAAAATAATGTTTAATATCTTTTACCTAATAGGAGAAAAAGGGCACATGTATAAATCACAATTCACTAAAAAGTCAAATGTGTTGTCTCCGCCAAAAAGAAAAAAAAATATCTATTTCAGAAAGGACACACAGTTGATTCCCTTCAGCTAAATCAATGCCTAAATACACTAGTTTCATCAGTTCCACTTACACTGCGGGCCCCAGGGCTTTCTGACCTGAGGCAGGCCATATTTTACCTGCACAACAGGCTGAGGGCTATCTAAGTCTAGATAAAACTCCTTGGTTTGTAATCTGCACAATGATCTATACATCTAAATCAGTATGCAAATACCATGCTTAGGCGCAGGGTACATTCCAAAGCACCCACCCAAGGCTAGGGGCGCAGGAAGTCCTTCCAGCCCCCTACCCTCCCGCCCCCTCCTGCCCTGCTCTTGGTTTCTTTCTACTAGCTACCTAAATAATTCACACTGCCTGCTTTGCAGCGCGAACGCTCCTCCGAAGAGGACTACACTGAGCTATTGCAGTCACCAGATGGACTCATGAATGCAGCAGGTGGGGCAGATGGCAAAGCGCCCTGTCTGAGGCTGCTGGCTCCGCCAAGGGCTGCCTTTTCCTCCAGGTACCTCATCATCATCCTACACTGAGCGCTGTGCAGTTTGGGGGTGGGGTGCAAGTGGGGCGCTGGCAACGCCTGTGCACGCACAACTAGAGGACCCATATATTACCAGCCCCCACCTAACCCCCTGGATATCTGGGGCTGTTGCTTTGGGAGTGTTTTTTGTTTTTTTTTTTTAAGACTATGATGAAGGTTTCCCAAAGCATTTTGGCATTATGAGTACAAAGGATGCATCTCTTTTCCAATTCCACCTCAGCTCCATAAAAAGCGAAGAAAAGAGGATTCAAGAGAAGTGGTCTCAGGAAAGTCAGGAAGGCTATAGTGTCGAAACTGTATTTTTCACAGGTATTTTGCAAACACCACCACTGAAGAGAAAACACAGGTGAGATGACTCAGCACCTGCCTGCAATGCTCTTACGTAAAGGTAAGCTGCCCTCTGCGTCTCCTGGGGGGAGGAGAGGAAAGCTCTGCTTTTCTAGCTCTCTGGTGTGGCGGAAAACAGGAGCTGTACTCACGGTGAGACAGTTCTTTATCTCCTATTTCTCATTTCCAGAAAGTCTGACAGGCATTTCCTTTCTGAACTTTGTTATTCTATAGTATAAAACAACAACATCAACAACAACAAAATGCACTGTGCATTTATCACTTGAAATCGGGACTTTGCAGCATCAAGATGCCATTTTTTTCATGGGACGACCACTCTGTCGACATGCAGGATACATTTTAATCGAGCATAGAAACTTGACAAAAATGCTCCCGAGATATTTCTGGCATATTCCGATTGGCAATGGTACCATGATACCATGAATTTAAACCTCCTATAAACTTAACTGGTGCCAATATAAAATTTATTACCTAACTTCACCAATCACTTTATTATAAACATCTAAAAATGCAAAAGACACTAATTTTAATGACCTGACGCAAAGCATTCTGTGTCAGATAAAGAAAGAAATCACGTGACTAAAACGCCCCCACTGAAGAGACACTATAGAGAGGCTGCGGACTGCTTGAATTCTGTCGTCTGTCCCCGGGCAAACTGACACCCCAGGCGTTTGGACCTGTACTGGCAGTTCTGCCAGAGTGCTGGGCAAAGGCAGAGGCTGGTACACCGCCTCAAGGATAAGGGCAAGGTTTCCTTACACTACGGAACCTGCCTTCCAATGGGCATTTACGCGTCAGGCTTTCCCTCATAGTCCAGCCACAGAGGCCCAGAGTTCAAAGAAATCCTCTTGGCTTTCTCGACAATCAGGGAGATATTTTTTTCTTACGTGATCTGTTAACGCATTTTCTCCCCTTTCAGTTCTAGTCTAAAAAAAAAACAAAAAAAGAACAAATCATATCCAAGTAATTTAGAGCATTTTCAGGTATGATGGCAACTTTGGTGATCAAATCTTCAAAGGCATCGCAAGGAAGCAGGGGCAGGCCATACGAGCCCAGACTTGACGCCAGTCACACGCTGGCAATGCTCAGATCTCAACAGATACTTCCTAAGCATGTTCAGGAGGCTGACTTCACGTCAGCTCTAAAAAGCCAGAGTCAGACAAGTAGGAGGGGAGCTTCGGTTTGCTCAAGTTTTATGTAAAACCCCTGCTACTTATATTCCTGAAATCATTTTCCAAACATGAACCCAAGTTTAAATCAGAGGCTTAGGTAAAAAAGTCCCACTTTTAAACGTTTCTTTTTTTAATGCACTCAGATCATGTTATAATTTTATCATTTATTTCAGGACCTTAGTTCCCAGGAGAGTGCCTTGCACAGAGTCAAATATTTTTGAATGAATGGCCAAGAATATGCAGTTTAATGCACTTAAATTGATTATTTTAATGATTTTTAAAATTACAAAGGAATGCATGAAATCTTTTTGAAGCAACATGAGAAGTTAGTATAAGCAATCAATTTGACACCACAGAACTGGTTATAAAAAATACACTTCAAAAACCAATTTTAAATTAATATATCCTAAACTTGATTTCAGTAACTATCATTAATTTATTAGCCCACAATCTAGTTAATGTACATAACTAAAGGTACTTAATAATACTAAACAGAAGGGTATGGCTATTTTTTAGAGAGAAACACATTATAAGGCAAATAGTATCTTTAAATTAACACTTAAAGGTAGTAACTATGGAATTAAAATATAATTTTAAGAATTTATATAGTTCTTAATGACCTGGATATCCTTGGTGTATTTAATGTGTGTTAAGGCTGCCACAACTGAACTGACAGACAATATTCTAAAATAAAAGGAATGGCAATGTCTACTAAAAAAAATGCCATTTTAACAATTAAAAAACAGTAATTATAAGAAAAGTGTGAAGGAATGATAGGTAACTTCAATTTAAGGACAGGATAAAAGATAATAAAGGTAATGTTTGCTGTAAGGTACTGCTGAAAGTGATAAAATTTTTGATTTTTGACATTTCAAAATTATTCTTTTAGTACAGTCTCCATGATATTCTCAAACTAATCTTATGTAAATGTCTACATTTGCACATATTTTTGGAGTCTCAGAATCCAATGTGATGGTATTACATACAAATGCCAAAAAAAAAAATCCTGTATTTGCTTTGCATATGTTTTAAGAAGAGTTAATTCATGTGTGCATCTGTATAGGTATGTGTATGAGTATGTGTGTGTATATAGAAAATACAATTTCTATAACTGATTGAATTATTATTTCCTCATTTCAGACACCATTCTGGATATGGACATATCTTAAAGTTAGCCTAAATCTAATAAAGAAGATGCAGTTATCCCAATTTTCTTCTGATATGTGATATATACTAGAATTACTATAACTTAAAGAGAAACTATTTTTACATGCAACCTTTACCTTTCCTAAAGAAAACATTGATGAAGTGACTCAAAAGCCACATATTCAATGCAATGCCCAGTTTGTGAATGAAATTCATGAAGTCTCCTATAGTAACTATGATTTTTTTTTTTGGCTGGCTTTTTTCTGTAGATAGAACTGTTAAAAAATAATTGGGGGGGTTGCAATCCCCCCTAACTTATTTGTGGTATAATTACCAAAGTGAAATAGAAGTTAAGTCACCCAATTAAACACCCCCCCAAAAAAAAACCTTAGAGTAAATCAATCCATACTACTTTCTTTAGAGGTGGGAAATACAGTACACTGAATGACTATCGATTTATAATTTGTAAGTATCTTTGCAATATTAACCTGTAATCCTGGTTCAAGATTAATCCAGACCTCTCCTGCTCTGTTCTGTTTTCCATCATGAAAGTCTGAGAAGATTTTCTCCGTAAGTTTTGAGTTTATAGTTTAAAGAGAGAGAGGGAGAGAGAGAATGAGTACAGAAGCCCTCGAATGCCTCCTGGGCACCTAAGCAGAGCCATCTGCATAGCCCATTGCACACCGTTTAGTAAACAAGGAGGACACTGGACCAGGGCGGCTTCCAGCCTCCAGCCCTGCCCTCCTTTTCAAAGCCAGGCAGCGGTTCTGTTTTCAGTACACACTTCGGTTCAGGGTTAATCCTGTTTTATGTTGTTCACACCTGCTGTTGACGCTCAGCCTGCTGATGGGCTGGGGCTGGGGCTGGCGCTGCTCAGAGAGATCCCACTGACTGCGACGCTGGACAAAAGCTACCACTGTACTGAGCTGGGAACAAAGCCGGACCAGGGTCCAGCGTGCAGGGGAGGCAGACCCTACCAGGCCTTTCCTCCTGTTTGCAGAGAAGGCTCCGCGGCCCCAAGTCTGCCACCCAAGAATGAATGCAACCAGTTGTTCTTTTTGCAAAGAAAGACTGAACCCCAATGGCTTACTGATGCTCTTAAGCCTTTTATGATTTTTGGTACAGTGAATGCCAATGCAGCTAAAAAAACAAAAGCCGTTCTCCTCAGGCATACGCACCAGCCACTCTGTGTGTCTTTAGCAAAAGAATCTGGACCTGAAACAAACCTAATTATTAATATAAAGAACTTCGTAGCTCACCTCTTTGTTCTGAGAATTTTACAGCCAGAATAAACACACACAAAATACATACTCCGCCATCGGTGGCCACTGTGTGGCCAGCACACTGACTTCATGCTAAGACCACTCCCTCCGCCCCCCACCCTGCCCTGCATGGGCCTAATAGCAAACATCAAAAGAAATGACTCCTTTTTTGATCTTAGTAGCGTGATAAATCAAATGTAGCGCTACAGACGGGGGAATGGACGACAAAGGGAAAACTCCAGGACTGACGGAGGGACCCATCGGAGGCTTTCACTCAATGAAGCCCTGAAAGGACACCCGCCCTCTTTCTCTCTGAAACAAGAGGTAAGCCATCCTACACTTACTCCGCCCGGACGGGACCCTAAGTCAAGATGCGCTCTGCGCTGGCATTTTGGGCGGCGGTCCCTGTGCCTCTCCCTCCCGCCAACGTCCTTCCTCTCTGGGAGCAGGATCAGCCCACAGGTGGGCCCAGCAAGCCATTCTGGGCCAGCACGGCAGTCGGCTCCACCAGGAGGCGCCCATCCGGGGGTCAGGGGGAAGCTCTGGGAGCGTTTATTACAGCCCGGAAGCACCTTCCGAGCCTGCGATCGCCAACACAGACAGTGTCGCGCACTCCTGCTAAGCCAGGACGTTGCGCCCCTGCCTAACCCACAGCGCCACACAGATTCAACAGAGCACAGACTCCATACTTCTCTGGGGGGAAGCACGAGGCGCACTGACTAGCATATTAAGGTTCTGTTAACGAATGAAAAGTGAGGATGAAATATTGGAGGTGTCGGCATCTTTTTCCCAATTTGCTTTCCCGCTCTTTGCTCTCAGCCATGCGTGCGCTTTGGGGAGGGTCAGTGCTTGAATCTCACTCCCTGGTTAGGCCAAGTTTGTCCTCAGCAGAGGAAAATTTCCCTGGATGCTCAGAAGCAGCTTAGCTACAACAGGTGAGAAGCCAGCCAGATAAATAGGCCCTTTTCCAGGGTGCATAATACCGTATTCTGGAGAACTCTCTAGTGCTGTTAAAGAAAAAAATAGTTGTTAAAAATGATGCTATAGTATACTTGGCATAATTGCAGACAGAATTCATGTATCTCCCAAAACCTCACACAGCAGCCCATCATAAAATAAAATAAAAAAAAAAAAGAGTTGTCGCTTTCAATTTGTTTATAGAATATGAACAGTATAGGGATAAATTCAATTATTATGTTGAACCACATAAAATTGCTGATTTTTGACCTACAAAAATGACATTTTCATGTGGTTCATCCTAATACAATTAAATTCTATCCCATTCGTAAGAGAAAAAAAAAAAAGCCTGGTTTTCTCAGGGAATGCCATGATTCCCAACTTGGTCTCCCTACCAATTTTAAGTCATCTCTAGTTTTTTGTCCTTTTCCATTATTATCAGAACGAGAGAATTTACCAAGTATATTTCAAGACTGCAACATGTTACAATTTGGGGCCAGCAGGCCCCCAGCCATCAAAATGTCATGGGGATCAAGCTTCGCACGTGAGACCTTGCACACACTCAGTGGAGAAGCAACCTGAAGATCTGACGCCACCAGAAGGGCCAAGGCTCCCCTCCCGCGCCAAGGCCGCGTCAGGATGCGATCGGGGGGCAAAGCCTCACCCTTCAGCTCCTCCGTGAAAGGGCTTGGAACACGGAGGCTTTTTCCCCCAGTGACTTTGTAAGTTTGCTCCGGGCGCAGAGAGTTCAGTACACCAGCAGTGCCAGCGGCTTTCAGACCAAATGGCATTTAGTGTTTTGCATGTAGCCGTGGCGGCGTGATGAATACCCGCAGAGAAGGAGGGAAAAAAGCCTCCTTGCTCTGGGTCAAGGTGCTCTCCTCCCTGCTGCTGTCTCCAGCGCCCACCCCACGCACGCCCACTTCTGAAGAAAGTTAGGACTTAGGAGTGCTTTCCCCAGGCAGGAATTTTTATTCTCGTTTGAATCTTAAACCGTTACGTTTCCAGTGATGCATTTTTATGTTTACAACTGACGTGTCCGTGAGAGAATAAAACCTCGGAGCCACAGCTCAAAGCATGAAGGCTGCCTGCAGTTAAGTACTTAAGTTATTTTACACCTAAATGGAGCCCAGTTGTTTTTAGTTAAAATTTAATAAACCTTAAACCGGTGACCTTTCTTCCACAGAAAGGCCCAGAGTTGCAAAAAGCGAACTTTCCAATGAAATATATTTTAAGGAACAGTCCTGAACAAAGGGCTATTTAAAGCTGAATGCTTTGTCAATTTATCAGCTTGTGAACACTCTGTTCCTGAACTCCCCGTGCTGCTGAATGTATAGAACGGTGGTGCCTTGCTTAATCGAATACTATTGATTCGAGTGTGTCACAGTGATCTCATTGAGAGTAATCAATAGTAATCCAAAATCAATCAATCTGCTCTTGCACTATCATTTATCAAATCTGAATACGCCAAATTATTTGTAGGCGTCAAATTACAAAGAGGAGAAAAAGGTAGAGAAAGTTCATGGTTTACACAGAAGAGCAAAGCCAATCTCTCTCTCTCTCTCTCACTCTCCCCCCAACCCCCGCAAAGGGGAGGACGTAAAAATGGACTAACTTGGACAAATATAGTTATCTTCTCATCAAAGTATCCTGAATTTATCACGAATCTCATTTCATTCCTGAGGGGGCAAAAATACGATTTCTCAGGGAGCAGTTTGCTGGTTCAGCACGGAGGATATAAACTTACGGACGCCCCCAACTTCCTCAACAACAGCACACCGGCATCTTACAAGCCTGCCACCCACCTGCTGAAAACAAGGAGACTCCATTGACATAGGACGTAACTGCATCTCCTAACATCAGAAACGGTGCTTAATAGAATTGGAGCAGGAGAAGGAATACTTAATTTCTCCAGAGAACGTACAGCCTAGACGCACCTGCTTATCAAAGAAGCTGCTGTTGACATGGAAGGTTCTTTTATCAACATATTCACCTGTAATTTAGTCAAGGTAATAAATCCTCCTATTCATTACAGCTCACTCCAAAAGCACTCCTCCTATTTAACTTGAATGAAAAAAGGCACGGAGTGTCTAAAACATTTACTTTTGCTAATGTAAAAGTGTTGGCATTTTACTTCATTGCTGATAAGCTGGTGCCAAGAGAAGTGATTATTCTTTTCTTATTCAGAGCCTATCAGCATTTCAAAAAGCGCTCTCAATCTTATCAGGTGTATGAACAGCACAGCGACTGAAAACAGTGTGTACTGCTCCTCTCTCTTTCTGCCAAGCTATCTGATCAACTCTCGGCTAACTAACTGTATTTACACACAATCAAACGTAAGCTGTGTCTTCCGCACAGGACAGCCCGGCTCTGGTAGGCCATAGGTTTTCCTGCTGTGGCACAAACTTAACAAAAATGTCAGCAGCAAGTACCCCAAACTGACAACAATCAAGAAAACACTATAAAAGCACTCAACTAGAATGCATAACAAACAGAAACAAAAAGGAAATAAATATAAAAAGTCAAAGGCAGCCTCTCTGGAATTTGGGGTGCGGGGCGGGGTGCACTGTGTATGCAAATAAAGATGAACAACGGCACACTTACCTCTTCCCAAAGTAAATGATCCTTTAGCAAAACAGGAAATAGAATAGAAATTTTTAAAAATATGCTGCTGGCATTGGGGGGGGGGGGCGGTTCAGGAAAGGTTTTTACAACTGTACAGGCATCTCCACGTGGAGGCAAAGAAGTTCTATAACATAAGCAAACACAATGGCAAGATCAGCAAACTTACCCCATAAACTGAAGACAAGATAGAAAGTAAGGCTGTCACATGAGGGGACCACATTCCCAGGACAGATTTCCAATCATTAAAACCCTCATAAATGTTCTAGGCATTCAAGTTTTGTTCGCTACAAGGAAATCTTTTTAAAAAGTAAAAAAAAAAAAAAGAAAAAGAAAAACCAACTTGAGTGTTGGGCCTCATTATTTTCTTCGTTCTTCAGACTTAACCAGCTGAACAGTCCCGCAGGAAAGGAGGAGAAAGGAGTCCTCCTCCAGCCTAACGCATGCAGATGATCTCTTCCCTGTTTCTACCTCTTAAAAAATGCCTAAACCAGTTCACAGTTCATGCGTATGAGTCGTCCTTCGGCGCATGAAAGACAACAGTGACGTTTCTAGCACAGAAGACGCACGTGAAATGTACTTGAACTGAAACACGAACGCCTAGGGAAGAACCTGCGTTGGCTGCTGTGCGGGCGCTGTCCGCTCGCCCTCACTCTCCCCGCTGACTGGCTCGGAGGGAACAGGAAGAGGCGGCCCCAGGCTCCCACCTGGGCCTGCGTCCCGTCTCTGCCCCTCGGTCTAGACCGCAAACACTGGACGCGCCTTCCTGGGGTGTGCGGAGCAATGAGAGGAATTAGCCACGTGAGCAGTTCAGCACAACTCAGCTGACGGCTGCTTTTCCATCTGTGACACTACGATCTCAGGACTGATGAGGCAGGTCTCATTTGCGTCTATGGCTGGAAGGGAGGCTGCTGTCATTTCGTGGGATCCAGCCCCAGCCGCATACGGCCACTCTCTCATAGGAAAAAGACACGATTCTTACCAACTGTACGAGGTGGGGAAAAGTGGGTTTACAGTTGTGATCACATGAGACAGTGTATGACTGTACTGGCATTGATTCATTATTGTATTATTTACTTGTATTATTTATCATCTTCTTGTTATGATTTCACATCATTACTTATGATTTATCTTTTAAATAATGATAGCTGGTAATTTAACTTTCTTTTGCCCACCCCTGAATGTATATATCTTTCCTTTTCAGTCATGAACAGTTGGTTACAAGTATAATATTCTTCTTCATAATATATGATCTGTTTTAATAGATTCATGGGTGGCAAGAAAACATTGCCACAGTTTTCCATAGATTTATTCATCTATGGAAAATTAATACAGTTTAACATGGCCACCTTACATTTTTGAAGATGCTAAAGTGCTTTGGTAATTTGGAATTATGGAGGGCAAAGGGCAGTCAAATGAACAACCTCACATTTGAATTTTTTTTCAGACTGCAGTCTATATAATTTTTCACATTACCTGCCATTTTTGCTAACTCCAAATGTAATTTTAGACCTTCTTTTCAAAGCAAAATAAATTTTATCCATATAAAATGAAACAATGTATTAACTGAAAAGCATACATTTTAAAACATTTTAATTCTTATTGGAAGTATTAAAAGGAAGTAAGTATATTTATTTAATAAGTCCTTTGTTTAAATTCTCAAAAGCCATTGCAAATGAGTAAAATCTCCCTGGCAGAGAGGAAAAAGAAATAATCATGTACAAAAAGACCATTTTGACATGGAGGAGAAAAAAGAACTTAGTGGGCTTCTGCCTATTTCAAAGCGCCTAAGTTCTTGCTTCACTTTTTAAAATTTTTTTTTTTTTTTTTGCATATTGAATAAGCCATGCAAAAAGAAAGCACAAGATTTTTTTTTTTTAATTATTTCTCAGGAAGTGTATCTCAAGCACAACAGAAAACAGAGGACCCCTGTGGAAAGTGGGTGGACAAAGCTCCTGGTTCTGCATTCTTAAGTGTGCGTTTACCTCATATGTAAGAACTACTGAGGTCTGCCACTTCAGGCTTTTTAAATAAGGGCCACTATTACGTCTCACCCCACAGAAAGATTTGAACAAGTGTAAGTTACACTCTTTAAAAAGAGAAATGTGATAATCTGTGGTGTCTACAGTCAGAGTTTTAAAGAGAAGCAAGCAAGCTGGCCGGTCTCCATCAGCCTCCAGTATCCATCAGTCTCCGATACAACGTGAGAATGTCTTGGTAGCTTCCCCTTTATTTAGCCCCGTCTGAACCAACTGTTTGCGGAGAAGGTGTATGATGAAGCGAAGGTAAATTGACACGTCTGTGATATGCCCGACAGCCTTCAGGATGCCCCATATTAATTTGTTTTCTTTGGCTACGTAAGTGCTGCCAAAGCATATTACACGTAATGTGCACTTCCAATCAAAATGATGAAAAGTATAGATGCTATTTCGTTTCACTCAAAGCAATACCAGAAGGCACAAAGACTGCCTTTTATAATTAAAATATAAATGTACTTTTAAGCATTCTTTTTACAATGTATTCTAACCTTAGGTGGGCTCTCCATGAGTTTAACACTTTCAATAAGTATTTAATAGATTTTGAATGCTAAAAGCAAGGGTTTTCATTTATTATATTGTGTGAAAGAATTCCTAATTATATGTCTAATGGCTAGTGCTGCATATTATATCTTTATATGCAAATACACATATAGACCTCTGCCAGAATATTGAAATGGACTTGAATTGGCCAGTGAGAGGCCAATTTGTTTAAAACTGTGTCTTTTCTTTTATTGCTTTGCCTTAATGAGCACTCTTACAAATATACACACATTGACATAAATTAAAAAGGCATAACATTTGAAGAAACCAAAACATAAAAAGCAAGTTTTCTCCAAACATTTAAAAATATTTTTTTAGTTAAAAGAAGGATAAATGGATCTACACACAAAAAAATCTAAATCCTCTCAGTTTGATGATTTTTGTGTAATTGATTAGAAAATACAATCAGAAAATACTGAGAAATATTGTCCAAGTCAGAGGAAAAGAAACGCCTGGTACTTACTTCTGTGAAGAAAACATAGAGGGAAACTGTGTTTGCTAAAACTCTGCATGAAAATTATTTCCATCACCTGAGGTTTCCTATACCTTAGACAGTGTAAGTCTAAAATGAACTTGGAACAAGAAAAAGATGCCAGGTAAACCCTGCAAACGGCACAAGGCCGTCACTGATCGACCTCAGATGACAGCAGGGCTAAGCCTGACCCGATGGACTGGCAGGAAGAAACAGCAGGGCTTTTTTGTAAACACAGAAACATTAAATGTGCTCAAGTGCTATGCAAACAAATAAAGGTAGGAAATGAATCTGGGAATTTAAATAAGAATATGAATTATAACAAGAATTAGAACAGAAAGAGCATTTGTAGGTGTTTTCTCTCAACACTCATTCATATTCACTAAGCAAAATCACAGACTTCCAAAATTACCTCTTGGAAAAAAATTCAAAAATTCTGAAATCTATGCTGTATTTTATATAAGTAAAATATTTATTAATTTTCTATGTTTTAGCAGAAAAAAATAAGCTAGTGACATATATAGTACATAAAAATGAAATTCATATTTTGCATTTATTTGAAAGCTATCATGTTTACATTAAAATATATTTTTCAGATCTAATTATAGCAGAAAACAATGTAGCAAATTCAAAACTGTTTCTTGGCTATGGGCCCAAACCATTAAAGTATGCATTTCATATTGGTAGCTTATTTCCTATTTTACAAATTATTTATGATTACTAGATATTGAATTTAGGAATGATCCAAATTAAAACTGTATAAAATCAGAAACAAGTTTACTTATTAGGTTACCTGGTAACTGGGTCTTTTATATAGTAGTTAAACCAATTAAGTTTAAAATCAGACCTGATAAATATCTGAAATCCTAATACTAAGTTAAAATCATGCCTGGTAAATTTAACTGGCAACTAGTTGATTAGAAAACTAATTGTTATATAAATGTCCATGAGCACTCTTAGCAGCGTCCCAATAGTCTATGCATACACCTCTTCCCATCTACATGCATATTTCACATGCACATTACACCCACACACGTGTGTGCATTCTGTCTGCTGAATTGGATTTTAAAGTACCTTTTGAGTATTTATTTATTTACAATGGTATAGACCTCGCATATCCACATACACGTGACGATGAAAATACTAATCAATGGCAAAATACAGAAAACGCAGTAAGAAGACTGTCAGGCGGCAGAGACGCTGGTGCCATCCCTACACGATCAAATATACACATAAGTATGATTGGAGAAGGAGACCTGAAATATTTCACTGTCAGAGAATGTGGAGCACTGCAATTCATTTCTATCTCCTGTGCTTTAGGACAATGACAATTTAATACAAGGCCAGTGGATGTAAAAGAGATAAAAACTGAACAAACTGGGCCAGTGCAATCAAAGGTTTTCTCCAGAGAGCTGGCTAGGGCCGGAGCTCATATGCACTTATAACAGATCAACACCGTATTGTTTCTCTCGCCCATGAATTTGCTATGAAGCAAAAATCAGAGCAATGCCTATCTGCTACACGACTTGAAAGTTCTGTGGGGGAACCTCGAATGCTCTTCTCTTATTTCTAAATGCTTGATAGCTGATGTTAAAAAAGTTTATTTCTTATTAGTTAATTGGTGCAATAGAAACCACTGCTATTCATTGCCACTGGTGTGACAATGTATCAGCCAAAAGCCCAGATATTAATTTACTTTATGTAATAACATAAGCAAAACCTCCAGAGCTGAGCAGCACTTTAGGAGTAATACAAAAAAAATGTTTTGCTTTAGTGACTAGGTTAAAACAAACATTGAGGAATTTTTCACAAGTGACTCGGACTTGAGATCGGGCATTATGCCTGCCTTCCGAAAGCACGGCCTCTTCTTTGTCTGTAGTTCTGGCCGGAGCGAGTTCTTGTGAAAGTATTGTTGAATAGACTCACAGAGCAGTTACCTGCCCTTTGTGATGAATGGCCCCATGAACCTAAAATTAATTGCAAAACTACGGCCCAGCTGATGAGATGGTCCTTATCTTTTTTCAGCACAGGAAGCCAGGTATTTTTCTGCTAGCTCAATATTGGACAGAAATGCCTGAAGTATTATCAACTAAGTAAAAATCTAATTAAAAGACCTCAGAGGCAGAAATGATCATAAATTTTAAGATCTGGAAAATTTGGAGTTAAAAGTGATTTCCTGCATTACTTTCTTTTTTCAGCCTTAATTTCTTGTCTTTTTTACTTTGAGAAAAACAAAAAAAAAAATATGTATTTCTCCTCTGGCTTCTATTAGCATTTTTAAAAGCTGAATCACAATACCATTCTTTACAAGATGCCCAATATATATTCCAGGTCAGATTAAATCAAAGGGATTTATCAAAGGCCGTCAATTTAGAATTTTTTTTTTTTTAAAGAACAATGACACCTTTCTGGGGAGAAAACACTAGAAAAATGATCATCCATGCAAGAGAATTAATGGATATCCACAAGGGCTTTGCTAATAACATGGGTTAATTACCGCTGCAACACGCTAGGCTCAGTAAATAAAACAGCAGTGGCTTAAACACAGTAAGATGAGAAACCATCGCCAGAGGAGCCCACTCCCACCCTCGCCCTTGCCTCTGCCCAGGCCATGGACAGCTATTCTCCAGCCCTTTCTACAGAAGGATGATTTCTAAACTTAGCACCCAGCGCGCAGGGTGCTACATAAACACAGTGACACAAAGGACTGGTGAGACGTGGGTCCCGTCACTGGCTCACCACTCCCATTCAGCCCTTATTGCATGAACTCACACGCACTTTTTTTTTTTCTTACTCCAAGGAGAAATCCTGTATTACATAATACACACTGTCTGGCTATCTCGACCGTACATAGTTTGGGATATGTATACAAATAGCAGTGGTTCTTTATTGTTTAGGAAACACAGAAGGAATCGGTGAATGAATCGGTTCACTTTAGTGATGGGAGAGACAAGATGACTAGACTACAGCTCAAGAACACTCACCCCTACGTATGGCTGGTTGTCATTCCAGCAATTTACAAAGAAATCCCCTGAAAACCCCACCCCCGCCCCTCCCTTGAAGGCTGCAGGTGTTCCCATCAGAGTTGCTGAGAGGAAGCAGGAAGGAAAGTAGGTAGGCTGCAGGTCGGGAGTGTAAGTGTTCGTCCACAGGAAAATAAACTTCGAGTGCCTTCTCCTAGGTCTCAAATAATACCCCATCGGAAGTGGCTCAGCAAGCTCCTATCTTTTTGTTAAAGCCTGATTTAGCCGTGCTGTTATTGTTCTGTATACATGTCCCCCTCCTGTCTGTATTTATCCCATGCATTCTGACATTATGATATTACTTTTGGATAGTTGTATTTCAATTTACTTTAGCTTTTAATAAGAAGAGATGAGGCAGAGGGAAAACAAACAAACAAACAAACAACAAGCTAAACAGGAAGAGTGGACCATATAAAATAAAACTTGCAGAGCACCAAATAGGAACCTTCAAGCCCAAATGTGCTTAATTTTCAACGTCTGCATTTCAATGGATCAAGCTGAAATTTACTGGGCTGCTCCCTCCTCGCCTTGCCTGCTTTGGAGTGTTTCAATTGCCTTTCCTTTTCCCAACAGCTGTGACAACTGTTAAAACAGTCAGTAAAATTAAGTCCGCTCTATAATCCTGTAGTCAATGTTACATTTTAATCAGAGGTTGAAAAGGATTCATGTGATGAGCAGACTCATTTAGAATGATTAGACAGACACATATGTCAAAATGAGCAGAGATATTATTTTCATCTATTTATGCTATCAGTTATCACTGCTATGAAATGTGAAACAAGCTTTCAAGTATTATGTCCTTTAATGTGCTGGCAGATTTCCTAAAATAAAAAAAATACAGTTATAGGTTAACATTTTAGGCCCTCCTAATGGTGGTCAATAAATTGTACAAACCTTTTCCAACAGTCTCCGAAGCAGAAATTGTCCGAGAGCCCCCTCTGATACTGCATTACTGGTTTCATTTCTATGTATATGCACACGTGATGGGGTTTAACCCGGTACAATTACTATGAATATTAATAGCATGTATAAATTCTGTGGTTTATTAATTGAGACAGAGAGGCAGATGCGTTGCTTAGCATTAGATCTTTCTGTCTGTCCAGTGAACCACGTAACCATCAGAACTGCATCCAGACACTAAATCTGTATTTTTTTAAAAGATGACTTTTAATCGAGCCAAAAAGAAAGCTAGTTTGAATCTTGCGCCAAAGCCAAAGGACATGTGCCCTGATTTCATTCAAAAGCATCTGCTTTAAGAGGCTTATCTAAACTAATTATTCAAATGAGCTATAAGTTAAATTCAAGGAAACTTCTTTAAAAAGAAGCCTCTGGGAGATGTTTAAAGTTTGTTTTGTTTATTTATTTAAGAGAGAAAGTTCCGAATCTGGGGGTGCTCAGAGGAGGCAGCCTTCCTGGCAGGCAGAGCTTTTAAATTCTCCAACCCTCCAGCCCCAGGTCTACTGACCTTCAAACTATACTTGGCGGGTGGGGGGCAGTCCTGCCTTTGTTTATTTTTCATTTTTATTTTCACACAGTTTAAGGCTGCTCCTGCCTTTGAGTGTTTCAAACTGATGCACGCCCAGCCTTGCGATCTTTCGGGGCCTCCTAAGCCCATCTCTTGGCAATATCCCCTGTGTGAGCGTGAGCGTGAGCGTGAGCGTGTGGGTGGGTGTGAGCATGCCTACAGAAACACACACACTCACACTCAGGCACACAGCGGCCACGGAGACGGCAAGGCACTTTCATTTCTTACTTAATTACCAGGCGATGCAATATGCAGTCACTAAGGACAGCTAGTGGACATCCACCTATAATACACTACCTCATCTTCTGGAGTTTTATATTTTCTTCACAATCTATAGAGAGATGTGCTGGCCAAAAGCACGCTTTGCAGAATTATAACAGTTGGTATGACCGTAATGTGACAGCAAAGCAGCAGAAAGAGGGACCGGCAACAGCCCCTGTGGCACACTGATATTTCGTCCTAACCGTGGGCTGAAATTCCCTTTACGACCCACTCATTTACACAAGAACGCCTAATTTACTTCTCCCGCCCCCCTCACCTCTCCCCCACCGTAGTACCCCAAATACAGGGATCCCTGGGCATAAAGGTACCCAAATGGGATTTAAATCACATGTAAGAACAAAACTACTTTTCTGCATTTCCTGGACTTGATACATAAAACAAATCCACAATCTCAACACTGTCTTATTCAAGGGGAAATTTAAAAAGTCACTACTGTTTCTTCCTTAGTTTTCCCTCCCCTTAAATATTTATAATGTGTGAAAATCTCATGTTACTTAATGGACTGATTTGTCAGTTAAGTGCTGACTTAACGCTAACCATGCAAATAACATTATTCTAGCCCTGAATTGCAAGGGGCTAGTTTTTAAATTGTTCTCTGAAGGAGCATTAGTAAATGTGCAATCTTGCCTCTAACTCTGCCGGGTAAGAAATGACAAGGAGCTGAAAATATCTGTCAAACTGCAAATACCTAAGAAGCACTCCATAGTATAAATCATTTTGAATATTGTATTTTAAAACATCTTTCCTTAGGAAATGGGTCCTAGTAAAAGATGCATTTTAACAGTTCACTAAGCATTTGTGCCAAGTGCCTATTCTTAGCACCTGAATAAGAAGTGACTGTCACACAGCTGTTTTACTGACAGTCACTGAGCTTTGCCTCAAAGGTAACATTGTAGTCAAGAGAACAATTCTCGACTTACTGAATTAGGAGCTCACCCTCCACACAAAAGGCACAAGACAGACACAAACAAGCACTCGTGCACAGAAAACACCGGGGGCACTACCTGAATCAGGGAGCAAAGAAACGCTCGCCCGCCCCCCCGCCCCCCCACCCCCAGCCCCACACGCACCCCCACGCCGAGTTTAAAAAGGAAAGAAAAAGGTACCTACTCTTCCTCGTAGTGCAGGGGGAAGGATTCAGGGAGGCAAAGTTCTACCGAATCCATGTGCGGCCGGCAACCATTATGTGCGCACCCCAGCCATAAATCAAAGTTTCCTTGACAGAGCACAGCGCAATTAACACAAACGTTCTCCTAGTGACAAGCCTATAGGCACAGCCAGTTGGGACCAAAGCTCTCACACTCTCCTAATCAAGGACTTAAAGCCCCGATTGGAGCTTATTAATATGAAGTAGGGCTTTACATATGCAGCCCCACCGGCCCAGCCTCGCAGCCGATTGGGGGGCCTCTGCCCAATCAGGACGGAGGCGACGGGAGGCTGCCCGCCGCGCCGCCAGGCAGGTAGCGAGGGCGCAGACGAGCCGAGGGGGTGCGCGCGGAGTGGGAGAGGAACAGCGCCAGGACCGGAGGGAGCCCGCGCGCTCCCAGGACACCCTGTGCTTTTCCTGCCTTCTTTTCTTTCTTCCTTTCCTTTTTTTTTTTCTTCCTCCCCCTGGAAAGCTGCAAAACAAACCCAACTAACTTAACTCTGTAAGCACTGGAGGCAGTCGGTTTCCAACCTCAGCTCGGCTGTGCCCTGAAAAGAAGAGCCCTCGCACTCAGTTAATTCGGGGAAGGATCCCGCGGAAGGTAGAGAATGAAGTTTGTCCTGCTGTTGTCTGTGTTTTACCCTCCCTGCCGGTGGGCTCCTTATTTAGTGCCGACTTTCTCGTGCATTCCTCACCGGGTCTGGCTTGCTTTCCTCTTCTAAAGCGACCTTCTTCTCAGTCGTTCGGGCATGTGAATGGAGATCGCATCTTGGAGGAGAAATTCAGTTTTTCCGCAAGGACAGAAGAGGAAGTAGCGCCTCCAGATAATCGGAGAGGATGCCTATGTGTATTTTCTGTGTAAACATTTCTTTACCTGCCGCTGTGTCTCTAACTACAGGAATAGGATACCTAGCTTTTCAAAACTGCAGGGCAAACCGGCCTGTGCAGTTTCAGGGGTGGGGGACGGAGGGCTGTGGGACAAACAGCACATTAAAGCGATCTCAGTGCGTTGGGACAACGTGAAGGCTGCGTTTTGGGTTCGGACAGCCTGCACTCAAAGTGTTCTTAATCATGTGTAACTTCGATACAAGCTTCCAGACTGGGAGACATACACAAATATATGTGATTTTACCCAAAACAGCAGCTTTCCAATAAAATGCAGTTTACATATTTGTCCCTATATGTAACACTCCCTGAATGCTTTTAAAATTCAGCTCAGAAACATTTTGCAAATCATCACATGATCTGTTCATTATAAGGACTACTTCCAAACAGACAGTAATTTACAAAACTAAGAATTCTCAAACAAAAGTGTGTTTTGTTTTGAAGAGGATATAAGAGGAGAAGGCTGTTTTTTCCTCCAATAGCATATAGTGTGTTTCCATATAGCAAAGAGTTTTCTTAAGCCCCACTATAAAATATAGGATATTTTGTACTTGGAATAGACATCAGCTATTTATAGCAAAGAGATAATTGCTACCTTATGGAGAGTGGAAGACCCACAATTTTGGCATAATTTATCTCTACTGCTTACCAACCTCTTGTATCTATCATAAGCCTTACATGATATAAATAGTATAATCTTTGAGATCAAAATAAATGAACTCAGATACTCAGTGTGTATTAAATTCACTAAATCAGATCTCGACTCTTTTTCTCAACCCTCTGAAAGGTCCTAGGTCTATAAAAAACAAAATACTAAAATAGAACAGTTGTATTAAAATTCAGAATATAAAAATGGCAGACATGATTTGGTGCCCCCCACAGAAGAAAGCAATTCTTGTACCATGTATTTAGCCATATCTAAGATTTGGACCTGATTCCTTTTATTTGTGGTCAAAATGCATACAAGTTTCTAGATGGGAACTCACATAGCAAAAATTGTGCCCGAAAATACGGTATAAAAGCAGGTAGTAAAAGCTTAATTACCAGTAGCATTATGCTGTCTATATTGTTAAATGTGAACTCTGCAATTAAGATGTAAATTTGGTTGTGAGCAGTGAATTAAAAGAGCTTTGAGATGTGGAAGAAAATCCAAGCATTCTGCAGACACTCAAAAAAAAAAAAAAAAGGAAAAGAAAAGATCTGTATATTCAGTCTAAAATGAGACATGTAATCATTTTATAATTAAAAAATAAATAAAAAGGCATTTGAAAAAGAAACATGATTTTTCTAAAACACAGTATAAGGATTATGGAAGCTAATAGAGCATTAGAAATACAGTTTTAAAAATATCATGGATTCAAAGATAACTATCTTGATTTCTGAATAGACTTAGGTCCTCAGGGTAATAAGTAGATCCAATTGTACATATTTTAAAGATATGCCAAAAAAAAAGTTTCTTCTTATCTTGTCCAGAGACCTTTAAAAAAAAGTAATGTACTCAACACATTCCAATTTTCCACCTGTGCGGCACCCTGTGCTGTTGTCGGTCTCTCTGCATTACCATGCTGTGACAGAGCCTGTTTATTAGTCCCCTACAACGGCTTTTTAAAGACAAGATCTGTAGTGAATTCTGTACAGATGGATTTTAAAGTCACCACGTTGCACAAGAGTTATCTTTTATTTCTTGGAATTTTCTTACTCCCTTTGGGTACTTACGTGACCCATTAGGAACCAATTGATTGTGTTAGTATATATTTTTAAACATATTTAGACTCATGTTCACGTGCACGTCTTTTTCTCTGTGCTCACAGAGATCCCTACTGCTTTTTGCTCAAGGCATACCATCTCTGCAAGCACCGTGCCCCCTCAGCTAGCTGCTTTCTGAATGACCAGGGTCCACTAGGTTTGTAGGGCTGTGTGTGTGTGTTTTCCCTCGGGATCCATGTGTCACCTCTACAAGTCAAGGACCGAAGATTACACCCACTGTCTTGAATCTCGTTTAACCAATTTAAATTTTAAAATAATATCTCCAGCACTACACTTGCCAGACAGCCTCCAGAATATTTTATAAACACACAGCTTAGTCATCTCAAGCATCTTCCCTCGTCACAGAGCTTTCTCACCTTGAAGGAGGAAAGGGTGGATAATCACAGGAAATAAACACACCAGGAGCAATATTGGGCAGAAACCTTTAAGAATCTCAACTCAAAGAATTGGGAAGACAACAAACAGATAAACAGCTTAGAATAAACACAGATTGCTAATCAGTTTTATATACTTCACAATCTTACCACAAGGAGTCTATTCTAAGCAGGATAAATGGGACCAAACAAAAGGAGCTTTTAGGATTGTGTCACAAAGAATATTACTAAATTAGTTAATATCAGTATCTTACACTTCATGCCCTGGGCCCCAGCACAGTCTCAGCCTCTTCTTTAAACAATGCAGTCACAAATATCCAAAAGACATCATTCTGGGGCCCCAACTAACAGACAGACACCAAACAGAAAATACACTTCATTTCAATGCAAACAGAATGGCAACAAACAGAACTGAAGTGGAAGCAAAAGGTTAGAGTCCTGTTGTCTATACCTGAACTTTTTACTGTATTTTAATCAGAATCATTTCCAAAACATTCTAACAATACATTCTTATGTTGCCCAAAGGAGGTGAGAAATGCTTAGTCTTGCTAATTATTGCATATTAATAGCTATTTTTAGTTCCCACCTTCCTTTTCTGAAAATTAATAGGACTCATCTGTATTAAAATGTTTATAGTTGCCACACTCTTTCTAAAGCAAATTTTGATTTTGTATTGCACATTTGCTATTGTTTAATATTTTAAGTTAACAAAGGCACTACAAATCTAGATTTTCAAATTGTAGGTCTCGCCTCAAAATCCAAACGCCTTTGAAAAGCTGTTTAACTTTTTGAACCATCTTCCTTGCTGTCTTGGATGCATCTTGTGCAGTATATACCATACTACAAAAAAGCAAACCAAGACTCGTACAAACTACAATCTTTAACTCCAAAAGAAAACCCACAACGAATATCCCTGGAAAAAGAACCTTGAAGGACTGGCAGGAGGCCTAAAGTTCAGTCTCCCTTCTGTTTGCACAGGACCGGTGTGGCCTTAGGCAGGTCACCTCCGATATCTGTCCCCAGTTTCCTCATCTGCACCTGGGATTTCTGGTGTGCTGGGAATCTGCTTAAGAACACACCTTCCCCACTGAGGACAGACTTCTCTCCCAGTCCGCCTCAGCCCTCCACTGTTACTGCCAGACCCCTATCAATCCATCACACCTCATTTTCCGTTGCCTTTCATTTCGAGGGCACAGGCTTTGATATTTAAATTATTGTCTCGATTGGCAAGAAGCAATCAGTTCTGCTGCAAGTGATCGCTCCCACAGAAGCAGTAATAAAAATCCTTGCCTTTTGACAAACCTCTTGTCCTGTAAATCCATCCCATTCCCAAATTACTGAGTCTGTGTAAGAAACGCCCATTCTCTGGGGGGCAATTACATCACCCCCATAACAGCAAATTCTCTTCCTAGTGTGTTTGTGAAAGTGTGTGTGGTGGGGGGGGGGGGGGGGGGGGTGGAGATCAAAGGAAGACAGAAAAACTAATAGAGGTTTCTGTTTAATTAACAGGATTATCTCACTTTCACTTTGTCAAGCTAATAATATACATGGTAAAATGTCAGTAAAAATTAAATTATAAACTACAGCAGATCCAGCGGGAAAACTGACTTCAGTTATGTTGTATTTTCAACACACTTACTAAGGTAAAATACCAAGTGCATTTTACAGTATCCTGCAAGCTTTCTATAATCTGCATGGCATGTATTTACAGAGAGCAATCATTAACATTTTGAGATTATACATTAATAAATGAGTTGCAGTTATATTCTTTCCTGAATGTTAAGCACCATGAGCTAAACGCAGAAAACATTCAAGGTCAATGTCCCGTTTTAGACCTTTTCAGGCAGCCGTAATATTATGATAATCAAGCTTAAAATATTCCTATAGAAAGAGTAAATTAGCCTTTTCACTTGAAAGATGATTATGATAAACAATAAACCTAAGAGAGGACAAAATCCCTATTTTTAAAAGCCATAAATTGTTGACCCAATCGTGTATGTGATCATCTTGTCCAAAATGAAGGGCAGGAGAACCCGGAGAGGAAGGTGGGGGAACATGGAGGCGGGGGAGGGGGGAGTGGAACAAAAACGCGAGATTCTAGAACAAGCAATAGTGGCTTTGATACCAGAAAAATGATCAAGTCATCCACATTAACCACCCCATTTAACATAGACTATAGTTGAAGTGAAAAATGTACATATCCATGAAACATCAAAAAAATAGCACAAAGTATTTTTTTTCTGGATGTATATAAATGTTCAACACTAGTTGAAAGTTCTCTCTTTCTTTAACCCTTTTGTCCAAATTTTCAAGGACCAGTTAAAAAAAAAATGAAGCTATTTAGCATCTGGGGTATCCATACAAACAAGCTTAAAGAGGTTATTATAGTTTTGTTTTGTTTTTTTTTTTTGTTTTTTTTTTTTTGATGTTAGAACTTTCTGATATACTTCTAAGGCTTTTTTTAATAAATGAACACATTTGATAAAAACCCGCCGCCCCCAACCGGGGACTTAATGGGAGGTGGGCATGTGCTCGTCATGCCCGGGCAAGGCCAGGAGGCTCGCAGGCCTGGGAGTGAGGGGTGACGCCTGACCCGTGGTCACGCCTGGGTCTCAGATTTCATCATGAGGAATGAGGCTTCGGTTACCCTTCTAAGACTCAGTATCCTCCTCTATTAAATGGGAATAATGACCACAACGATCTTGTAGAATTTAAGCTAAGCCCACTGAACATAGTGTCTAATCCAAGCTGGGGGAACAACATGACCTATGGGGCCAAGGACATTCTGGGCCTAACCACTTGCGGTACTCCCTCTTTGGATACTCTCGAAAGTATCTTAGTTTGGATAAAAAATTTTACTGTCATCCTACACATAGCCTTCTGTAAATATTAGCCATAATATTTTTAAATCTCATTAAATGAAAGAGGAGATATAAAAGAACGGTACTCTCAAGCCTTTGGCCTTCATCTTTGACTAGGAGATCAACGTATTAATATTTAAAAAAAAAAAAAAAAAGAACTGTAAGTATCCCCCCATTGAAAACACCGATGACCTGTGCCATAAGATGATATAAAAGCGCTTGTTCTAAGACAGCTGCATATACCTTGTCACAGTGTAATGGCAGTAAGAAAATAAAAGATGCCTCCGTCAAGCTCCCATCCTGTTTTTGCTGAGTATGAGGAAGTCAGACTTGGTCAAGTGCGGTGGTTCTACAGACTCTCGAGAGCACTCAGTTGTATGTTGTTCACCAGAAAGAACAGGCCAGAGAAACGGCTCATACTCCTCCCATACCCCTCTCCCCAGCCCTTCGATCAATACCGCTATCGATTTTATTATTCTCCCAAACACAAGCTCATTCGCCCCGCAGCTCCATTGATCAGATATCCCCAAAACTCAACTCCTTCACAAGGCTTTGCTCTTGTTACACTGAATGGCCACGGATCTATGGCAAGGCTGAGAGTCTGGACCACGTGGACTACAGGCAGGGAAAGACCATGGGGAATACGCGTCCAACTTGGTTACCTTCCAGGTGAGGCAAATAAGGCTCAGAGTGCTGAGGAGCCCTAACCCAGGTAACACACCCAGACAGTAGAAAAGCTCCTATTAGAAAAGATCGCGCTTTCCCCTTTCCAGTGCTTACTTAGTAACAAGCTCCAAATGTTAATTGTTGACAGTAGACCAGCGCATAGAACCCCAGCAGAGAGCTGAGTACTTGGGGCAGGGACAAAGGTCCCAAGTAAGAGCCAAGGGGCATCTGATCCCAAGAGATAAAGACCCAGGTGTATACCACATTGCCCTCTATCTTCCCCAAAACTCTAGAAAAATAAAGAGAGTCACCGATTAAAACCGAAGTGTAAACGAGTGAGAGATGAATTGTCTCTCGTCCTCACAGCTGCTCAGCTGCCCTTTCCTAAGCACACCTGGACTACCACTTCTTTTAGGAAGCCAACTTTTACTGAATGGCCACTCCGTCCCCTACCCTAACCTCTACCCGACTGTGAGCCTCAGAGCCGCACCAGATCTGACCGTGACCCCAGGCCCAATGGTAGGACTTGGTAACTATTCCCGCCAATGTTATAGGAACATGAGGAACACGTCGGATAAGGGAATGAGGGAATGAACATATGACAGATATTACTACTCAGTTTATTATTCAGTTTCAGGGGGGCTGCTGAACTTTAACATTATAATTCAGTTGAATTATTAAAGTAATATAAGGAAATGTAAGAAGATATGATGATTTAAAAAAAGAGAAGAGAGGACCAGGCCTGTTATACTAAGGTACCCTAGCACTTAACTTCCATTTATTCTCTTATTTATTATTCCTCTGAGTACTAAATATTTTCAGAAAAAGGGTGGACTTCTCCTCTAGAAGAGGAAGGAGGGAATGAATTAATCGGCAGAGAAAGACGAAAGCCTGGCCTGCAGGCCACTCTCTGCCTCTCACTGTTTGCAGTTCTTTCACCGAGTCCTGCACATCCGGGTTGGTGGTTCACTCCAGGACTCTGGTGAGAACACATCACCTCAGGGGAAGCCCCCGGAAATGTCTAGAAAACCACACTTTGGGTGCAAAAAGAGTGAGACAGAGAAGCCCCTTCCTACTGCCCTGGGAGATTAAAATAACAGAAGGGGGTGGGGGAGGGAGCGGGAGGAGAGAACCAGGCCCTGACACCAGGAGCTGCCTATCTCACCTGCACTTCTCCACGATGGGCACAGCTCGGTGTTTCCTGAGCTTTCTCCCCGCAAACCTGCGGCTACCGAAGAGCAAATAACAGAATGAAAAACCCCACTTTTTTTCCCTAGCAGTCAGTAACCACTTGAATTAGAGAACTGAGTAAATCAAAGAATATTTTCATTAGTGATAAAGGAAGTGAATTAGTTTGTCCTTTAATAAATGAGAATTCTAAACAAAGAGGTAAAATGTATCAAAAGAGTATGATTTTTCAAACCTTATATTTTTAAAATATAGCCAGGTAGAAAAGCCTAGTTCTTTAGAAATTTGTAAAATTATAATTAATAAGTAGAATATGTAATATTTTTGCAATAATTTAACATTAACAAAGCAGGTTCATGCACGTATCTTTTGTTCCTCACAACAACACTATGGGGAAAATAGAAGCTACATTATTATTGTACCCATTTCATAGATGACAAAACTGAGGTTCACAGAGTTTGTTTGATGGCCCAAAGACATTAGGTTGTTATACTGTAAAGTCAGAACATGAATTTCTTCTTTTTTAAACTCTACATCTTCTGCACGCGCAATCTCAAGCTGTTTCCCACAAATCCTTTTGCATCCTCTTTAAAAGACACCCAAAAAGCACAGGAAAATCACCAAAAAATTGTTTTGTCTTAGGAAAATGGAATGAAATTTCTTTTAACAATTATACACCCCCTCCCTCCTTTCGTTCTGAGAAAATGCTCACGTTCTCGATGCTGCTCTGAGTCAGACCTGTGTGATTTCCCTGGGATAGATGCACACATGGGAGAACTCGGACTACAAGACAAAAGCCCAGGGTCTCAGTTTCCCTTCTCTGTGACTGATTTCACTCAGAAAGGTTTTGTTTAACACCCCATTGATTAAGTTTCTTTTCCTCAAGTTTCACAGCAATGCAACATCGTCTAATTCTCATGTTTCTAACCTAAGCCAAGGAACCAAGAGACTTAAGGAGGCACAAAACCATTCTCCATTAGAACAGAAGTGACAATAGTTTTTGAAATTTTAAATTAAATTTCAAAATCATCATATTGGTCTAGAATTTTTCCAAGATTTCCTCATTAATAGAAAAAAAAACAAAAACAAAAACCCAAACCCTACAATTGACTCATACAACAGCTTTCTAAACTCATGTCCTCTTTCAAATTATTCTACTTCATCTTCCTCATCTTTCCAGAATGCCGTAGAAGTTGCAGAGCGCCAGGTGCTCTTGGACCTGGTGTATCATTGCTAAGAAGATCTTGGAAGGAAACATGGCCACAATTTTTCTTCTCTATTAGCAAATATGATTAAATGAGCCAATATCAGCTTTAATGGGCTCTTTCTGTGGGTAGGGCTTTTTAGTTTGGCCCCGTCAATGGCCTCATTTCCATCGATTGAGCAGCTAGTCCTATTCAGTTATTCAATCCCTATCAATATTTTGAGATGTACAGAATGTAAATGTAAACATTTTGTTTATTTTTACCAGACTTAATTCATGGGCTTTTCCTGGGGGAGGGGGGGCAGGTAAAGAAAGTTACATTTTATAAATAAACCATATTGCACGGCAAAGACAGGGTGCTTTCCTTGTGATTCTGGCTACAGTTTTAGCCACACAAGCCACAGGGCGGACAGAATCCCCTTCCAGTGTTTCCAGGTTGGCTGAAAGGTCTCCCCCTCCGTGGGCCTTCCTCCCGGGGTCCCCAGGTGCGATCAAGGGCCCTCCCTCCTGTGTCCCACAGCGCTGTGCACTGACGGTCCGTCTCGTTTATATTTGCACGAAGGCGCATTGAACTCCGTCCTGTGCCCTCCACGCAGGGAGCACACTGATGGCCCCCAGCCCTCTGGGCTGTGCCTGGCACTGCCATCTGGGTGTTTCAGGCTCTCGAGAAGTATCGCCCAAGAAACTGTTGATCTGGGGGAAAAGAATCGTTACATTCATGTTGCCTGATTTTTTGCAAATTAGTTTCCCTATTTCTCTGATGACAGCCTGTCTGCATTTTAATGGGGTGAACATACTGACTTTTTCCTAAGTAGCTGCTCACTAAAGGAAGCTGTCTTTTGACTTACGAGGAAAGGGGCGCTGTCATGGCGAAGCTCCTCCCTCCGGGGAGCATTCACCCGGCGACCCCATGAGGGCGCAGCCCTGGCCTCTCCGCTCCCGCCGCCCGCAGGAGAGCCTCTGAACGACCGCCTGCCCGCGTGGAGCCCCCGAAACCCCCTTTGTGCGTGGGTCTGAGACCATGGCCCTGAGCGGTCTCTGTTCGCTGGGCGATCACCTGCAGAGCTTGATTTTCGGGGCCAAGGGGCTCATCCCTTCTTCAGAGAGAGACCAGTGCAAGCGCAAGTCCCAGGCGGCGGTCCCCAGCGCACGAGTGAGGAACCTTTCTCGACGGAGCAACTCATCCATGATCCGATGCTCCCAAGAAGTTCAAGAGCATCTCAACAGCAACAGTTACACCCCCAGGTTACAGTTCTGTGAGAACAACGAGTGCAGGAATCGCATTGTGAGTCCCTTCTTGGCCCCAGGTTTTTTAACCTTTATGTTTCATTGCATTGAGCCTTAAGAATAAAGTTCTATAATGACAAAAGCCAAAAATAAAAAATACAACAAATGGCGTGTGATGACTACAGCTAATTCACAAGCAGGAACGTGACTCTCGAGCTGAAAAGAAAACTCTAAATTCAGTTCTTTCTTTCTTTCTTTTTTTTTAAGTTAGCCTCTGCTCACTTGTTTCACTCAGCTCTTCATACTTCAGGATTTGAAGGAAAAAAACCCTTAACATCGGGAGAGACCAGCATGACTAGTAGAAAGGCCTCGGGTGCCTTGCTCTTTGTTTTGAGCCTGGCTTCTGCCATTGTTTACCTGGTAACAGGTGGGTGAAACTGCTGTGTTCCAGTTTCCTCATTTTTACAAGGCGGTAGCGCTAACCTCATCCTGTTGTTACGAGGGTGAAATGAAATGGTCTCTGTATCAGTGATCTCAGCATCTGAAAAATTCCGATTCCCTGGGCCACACCGCAGCCACGACATTCCAAATCTCTGGCCTCAGGAGTTTTCAAATCCCCCCCCAGGAGAATCCAGGAAGCTGCTAGGGTTGATATTGGAGAGTCCCTGCGCATTGCTCAGCACAGGACCTGAGGTCATCGCTTCACCGCCGCTGAACCACAAGCATGAAGCGACAGGAAAAGCACAAATGTGGACGCTGGTCGGCCCAGCTTCAGCCCTGTCCTGCGGCTGGGGCTGGTCGGCTGTGTTATCTGGGCCCTACCTGAATGGCTTTGTCTCCCTGTTAGCATCTGTTAAGGACGATAATTAACAAGAGGGAAGAGAGGCTAAGAACATACCGGCCGAGCTTTCTTTTGTAAGGTTGTTGTGAAAACAACTGAGGCCCTGGAAATCCAAGCCCACCATGAGACAGGCACATCAAAGGAATGAGAATCCTTACCTATAGCTCCTAGCAGCTATTTCTAACCTGCAGAAATGCCAGTGGCCCACGTGGCCTGTCAGGTGACATCTGAACCTACACTAATTGTCCTGCCAAGAGCACACAGCTTTTCTGTTGTTGCTGTGGAGGTCATGTTAATGTCTCAACCCTCAGCATGAATCACAGGATGAGAGCTCCTGGCTCCCCGTTACAATCATTTGGGAACTTCTGAAAACTACAGAAGCTGGGCGTTACCCCAAAACTCCCTGAGGCAGTATTTCTGAGGGTGGGGCGTACACTGCGGTGTTTTGGGAAAAAGTCCACTAGAAATGACCAATGGCAGCCAAAGCTGAGGAAGAGAGAGGAGTGGGGAAATTGAGCTTTGGGGAAGCGTAAGGTAAACTGACAAGCCTTTGTGGCCCTCAGCTTTTGTGTGAGGTCACACTGAGAAGCCAGGTTGTCAGGGACCCACCAGTTCATGAAATTTACCAGAAATATGTGCCATGCTGCCGAACATCTAGGTGAACAAAGTGATCCCCAAAAGGTTGATCCCTGAGGTGCTGAGTATAATTTAAAAGTATGTTCCAACCCTGTGCTTCAGAATAAAAACAGATGTGAAATGGTTTGACAAAACAGTTAACATGGTATTGTAAACAATAGAATCGAGTTGCTTTTCGCTTTTTTCCTTATGTTCCCAGGCATTGTTTGAATGGTCTTACAACGAACGTGGATGATTTTTCTAATAGATGATAATAATCAATAAAACCTAGGGTGGGGGGAGTAGAATGAATGGGGGGCAAAGTACAAATGGGTATACCAGAGGTGAAAAATGACTCCATTATACATTAAAAATTTCAAAACTTTTGAGTCCCTGGCAGACTCCTGAACACACACACCCACATTTCACTTCTGTCTGCCTTTCTCTGTGTCTTCCACTTAGCCAAATCCTACTCATCCTTAATATTTAGCCCACCCTGGGGGTTCAGAAGAAGCTTCTTATAGGACAGAGTGTCTAGCTTCCCTCCATCGCCACCATCAGCCAAATGCTATTGAAATTCCCCCTCCCTTTGTCTGACTCCCCCAAGACTATAAGCTTCTTGAGAAAAAAACTGCGTCCGGCTCATCTTTATAACTAATCCCAGCTCTTAGGACAAGTGCACAAAAGATGATCTCTAAAGACTCATTAAACTGAACTAAAAAGCCGCCTGGCTGTGGGAAGAAGGCAGGGATTCCTAAAGAGGCAAGAATAAGATGTCATATAATCGCAGCTTCATTTTCTAAAATAACACTTAGCAAAGAAGATCCCTGTACCTAACTGTCTTGGGTGATCTTCTAGGCTTTCTACTTGAGGTTCAGTGACACGGCTGCCCAGGGCTCTTGCCCAGTGGACTGAACTGGTCGGTTCTCTGAGATGCAAACGTGTGGCTTTCTAGGAGAGTGCGGAGCGCCTGCCACAGCGGTCCTCAAAGAGACGCTTGGGTGGTACCTGGAAACTGTTCCAAAAACATTCTCAGTCCCCACCTGGAGAAACCCTGAGGGTAAAGTCCAGGAACCTCTATTTTATCAAATCGTCGGGGTAATTTTAAAGCAAGCTCAAGTATGCGTTAAAGCAGGTCCGAAAAGCAGGCCTACTATTCATCCTCTTTCCAAAGTGAATTTCCCTATGGGCCAGGGAACCCCGGCCTCTGATCAGCCAGTATTCCAGAGCAAACCAAGACACAGCTGAATTCAAAACGCCCAGAACCTGGCAGGAAGGTGGTTAGAGCATCATCCCAAAATGCCAGGGTTGCAAGTTTGATCCCCGGTTTCTCTCTCTCAAACCAGGAAATATAAATTTAACAAAATATGCATCCTTCCCTCATCCTCCTCCGGAGAACGAGGTCAAATACGCAAATAACACACCAGCCTCTTTTCTAAAGTATGCCTAGCCACATGCCTCCATTATTCGCCATTTTCCCTGGGCATGGTCTTCTGAACACAGCCGCGGCCACAGCCCCAGTCCCGAGTCTGCCTCCGGACCTCCAGTCCGCTCACCCCTTCCCTGCTGAAGAGCTCCCCTCGAATCACTGACTTGCTATTTTTCTATGTTTAATAGGCCTGACCTGTGCAATATTTTGTATCTGGCTACAGTCCTATCTCTAAATTCTCTATTTTGAATGAATACCGATTTTGTGACATGAAGGCTGCTATATAATGAAATGCAAACAATGAAAAGGCGAAATCAGTTTACAAAAAATCTATTTGTCAAACAGTGTGGAGATGTTCCCAGTTTAGCCTGGGCAGCTCGTGCAGCTCTTGATAAGGGAGTTATAAACGCAGCTGTGTGCCAAGTGAAAATAAAGGCCGGGGCATCACCAATGTATTTTCCTTTCAAAAGTCTTTGTTGTAACTTGTAGCTAATTAAATGCCCTTACACAAGAGATGTACACACCTAGCAAAATTGGAACATTCATTTTTTTTTTTCCAAGGGAGCAGGGATAAGGGAAGAGAGAGATACCAGCTTCCCACGTTCTAGTCTTTATATTACATCTGCATTTCTGTACAGCTTCATCAGCCTGACCAAAAAAAAAAAAAAAAAAAAAAAAAAAAGGGCAAGCACAAGGGATATCATTTTTGTTCAGTTTTGGACCAGAGAGATTTTTAAGCCCTGCAAAGGAATGTGCTGACCACTGAAACGAAGAGGAAAACAGAAACGACAAAGCCGCCCTTGATGCCTATAGGAAAATAATACCTTGTATGCACCTTTCTATATAGCAAACAGAGTAACCAAAAATTATCAAGAACATAAAGGGCTCCAATTTTAATCTGTACTATCTCGCTCACTCCTGGAGTTCACTGGCAGGCAGAGATGTTCTGTATTAAACTTGACATTTATTGGAGTGCCTTTGAACATACCATGTCACATTTATCAATATGGGATTTTATACATATTGACTTGCTTTAGTTTTTCCACTTTCTGCACTTAACTCTTTCATCAGACAAAATTTAAAGTGTTAATTTTCAGCTGATGCTTTTTTTTTTAACCATCTAAGCAACTGATTCTTAAGTGTAACTGGCAATGAGTTATCACAGCCCCTAACTGTGTCTTCTCTCTTCCTTCACAAACTGTCCTCATGTAAGGAGACTGTCCACCATAACAGACCCACATTGGATATAAAAACCGAATGTTGTCTAAACAGAGGAGCCATGACTAGATAACTAGAAGCTCCTCGGGGGAGGGAGGGTTCGGAGTAAGTCAAAGAGTCATTAATGACGAGAAGAGAAGCACAGGATTATATTTTTTCAGTGAACTGTAAGCTTCTTGAGGACAGGAGCTTCCTCGTTTACCATAATAGTACCTGTCACAGTGCCTTTCACAGTAGTTGACTGATAAAGATTTCTTAAAGGAGGCTTTACCCATTCTGGTACTTAACCCCCTCCACATCTTTCCTATGGCACCTTGCATATAGTAGGTACTCAATAAATAGCTGTTAAATAAATAAACAAGGCCTTAATCGTTCAGTTCTTTGAAAAATGCCGAACTAGGGAGGGGGACAGAGTGGAAAAAAATGTCAGTTCCTAGGGGAAAAAAATTCTTCGGCAGAAAAATGAATGGTTACGAACACAAAAAATGCTTGTTTTGTTTACACAGCAAAAATCAACTGTAAATCAAAACTAGTTAAAATGTTGTATTCACATCGCCCTCTGGTGTCAGACTCTTCCTGACAACAAAACACAAACTTAACAGTTGGAGGAGAATTTAACCTCCCAAAAAGAGGGCTCTCCCTTTCCTGGTAAATGCAAAATGAGTGTAGCACTGGAGGAGCAGTGCAGTGGGTTTCAACTCTGCTTCAGTGTGGGAAGATTGGATTCTGAACTCCAACAAGGTTTGGAACCCCCAGTATATTTGCTTAATGGAGTGAATCTCTCCTTTTGTCAAAGTCATACTCTCGACCCTGAGAGTCATTAGAGACCAATGGAATGAGGCTGCCAGCTATGCTACGAGTCTTTGTTTAAAAGGTGTGCGTCCAAGCCCAAGAAGAGAAGACTGCATCGGCAGCACACTGGAAGGCCTATCCCTGGCCAAACCGGCTAAGTCTGAGGAGAGCTGTTGAGTAGAAAACAGACGTTACCACGCAGGCATGATCTAGCCACTTGCCATTAGGACTGTCCTGAGGTGGCTAACACGGAACACTGAACCGCCCTCACAGTGACTCTCAGTCTCGTGGAGAGAGTCCTGGAATAACACCTCAGTAATAGCACCGTTTTTTTTCTGGCTACGGTGTAGAATTCAGTCAATCTTTCATACTAAAAATACCAAGTCCTCAGGGTAATTAAATTGAGAGAGCGGGTTTATGTTTTCTAAAAACTAAGAGCATATTTGCAGGAAGTCTGAGCCCCAGAAACATAAACTGGAAACAGCTCTTGGCAGGATTCCTCAGAAGAGTTGGCCCAGCGAGCTGCTAGCCGCCGAGAGCTCTCCCATCGTCATCGTCATCCCATCTCCCTCGGTCAGTGTCGCCAGCTCACAGGGTGCTAGGACTGAGCTCAGCACTGTCCGTAATTTAGCTCTTCTGAGCCTCAGAATCAGCTTAATGATATCCCAGTTTCACGGATTGGGAAATAGAGGCTTCCTAAGCGACCACCGCTTCCGTAGCAGGGAGCTCGCACAAACAGGTCTGACCTGGCTCTAGGGATCCCAACTGCACCCTCCGCCACGCCTTGCTGTTTGGGAACCACACCTGCCTCGACTGCCACTGCTCGGAATACGATGCTCCACAAAGTGTGGTTCTGCTCAATCATGTGCCGCCTCCCTCTTTTCACCCAAGGCGCTGATAGGGAGGTTTGAAAGGGTTAAGTGCTTTAAGAGAACAAAGCTAAAGGGATCAGTCTGAGGTGGACAAGGAACCAGGAGGGGTGAGGAATGCCTTGTCTGCTAGAGTATCTTTGACTTTGTGTCTGTAGAAATGGCAGTATAGACGCCAACCTTCAGGGCACCCAGTCAATTCATTCATTTCTACTCTATCTGGCAAGCATTTATCACATTGTTGTTTGCACTGCAGTGGGCACTAAACAAAGTATTTACATCCAAGAGCAACCAAGCCCACATCCTTTCCTTAGAAAGGAAACATCAACTGCACAGTACTCAAGAGAGTAACTCATTTGATGTTTTTGTTGCATCCTTGATCTCATCGGAGTCTAGCCCTGCGTACCTGGGCGCGCATGTGCACACACTCCTCTCAACACACCCCTGAAAGGAATGGTTCAACGGTGTTGGAAATCCACAGATTTTAGCCGAAGACTTTCAAAAGATGCACTAATTAAAAAAAAAACAAACAAACTCTGAATTTAAGAAATGCACACATATAGGACTTCTAGAGGTTATTCCCACATCTCACCATCTTTATTCCTGGCAATGCATGCTGTGTTACCTACGAGTCGTCTCCTTTTGGCTACAAACGTGTCCCATCTTCCATCTGTTCTTCTAGCAACACTGCTGGCGCGCTGCCTCTGGAGCTCCGTCAGCCTTCATGATGTCACTTGACTAGGTTTTCTCTAGTACCCATTTGTTTCGCTCTCCAGGTGAGAGCAGACAAGTCTATTTCCCTGTCGCTCTCCAAGCAGCCTTTCGCGTGGGTCCCATATTAGCGAGCGTCTGTTTCTGCTCTATTTACTGAAGCTCGCAGCCTACTTTCCTAGGGTCAAATAGAGAGTCTCCAGGTCCTCATGAACCTGGTGGCTGAGCCATCAGAGGACTCAGCACAGGGCCTTAATTTTCCTTTTATTACCAGGTGTCATTTAGAGACATGTCTATTAAAGATATCATTCTCTGCCTGGGTCGCGGATTTGGTCCCCGCTCCGGGCACATACGGAGGCAACTGATCAATGTTTCTCTCTCTCCCTTCCTCTCTCTCTAGAAGGCAATGAAAAAATGCCCTTGGGTGAGGATTACAAAAAAAATTTGTTAAATATTACTCTCTGAATTTCCCCTTCTTTCGAATGGTTGCTTCTCCTTCTTTCATTTATTTAAGAACTAAGGACTATTTTTCCAGTAACCACTCTGTTCCAGACACTGTTCAGCATAGGAATCTTTACTCTCTGGAGCTGAAGGCTGGGCTTCCCCCAAACTTTTCTGTGGTCCCATATTTCACTAACGTAGTCACACAGGCTGTGGTGTCTATTGGTCAGGAAGTTGCTACGTTTCCAAGTCACCTTTGTCCCCCACTGGGGGCCCGCCCTTGGGAAAGCTCCTTAACCGCTCTGTACTTAGTTTCTTCATCTGCAAAGGGTGTACTCAATAAAGAGTGGTAAGGATTTTTTAATTGTATTATGGTGATTTACATTTATATTCCAGTTTTCCTGATACAGCAACTCCCTGTATATTAAACTCATTCTGTGAATTATAAAGCAGCTTGTAAATGTAAGGTGGTACTATTACTTAATGTAGGGATTAAAATAGGTTTTCATGTAAAGTTTTATGTAAAAAAACCCGGAAAACATTTGTTTAGCACTTACTATGTCTAAAGCACTGTGCTGTATGATACACACAGACACACACACACACAAATAAAAAATACATACACACACATATGTATATACAAATATGTGTGTATGTGTGTGTGTGTGTGTGTGCATGTTTCAGGTCAAAAGAGTTCAATGTCTTCTTTTATTGTGCAATTATCTAATTCAATATAAATAGTATATATAAGTAGGTGTTATGATTCCATTTTATGAAGAAATTAAAAGAAGAAAATGAAGCTTAGGCTTTAACAGAGTCAAGACAACCCGGCAGATAAGTGACAGAACCAGGATATGACCTCAGGAATTTTGTCGCCAGAGGCTGCGGTGACAGAGGCTTTTCCTGGGTGACAGGAATGTAAGATAGGCCCAGGGTAGGCTGAAGAAAAGAACAATAACACCAAACTGATAAAACCTCGATACTTACAGGCAAAATGCTCCAGCTGGCAAACTGTTAACTTCCCGTGGACAGTGCTTTACATTCCAGTTCGATACCCACATAATTCCAAACTGCAGAAGTGTCAGAGCAACTTCTAAAAGAGTTCTTTGCCTAAAGTTCTTAATTTTTATAGGGTTTTTTCCCTGTCTGATAATAGAACCGGAACTGAATCACATTTGAAAATGTAGACAGATGTATTTATGTTTAAGCTATCGCTTGATAGCATTTATTTACACCTGGCAGCTGCCAACTGCCCTCATGGGCTCCCCACCCCTACTTTGGAGATCGTAGAGAGTGTCAAATGTGATGTAAACAAAATTGGTCCCAAATTCTAAAAACTGGCCAGTTAGCTCAGTTGGTTAAAGCGTTGCCCTGATATGCCAAGTTTGATCCCCAGTCAGGGCACATACCAGAAGCAACTGATGAATGCATGAAGAGGTAAAATAACAAATCAGTGTTTCTCTTTCTCTCTCTCGCCCCCCTCTCTCTTTCGATCTCTCTCAAATCAACAGGTTTTTTTCCCCATTGTCAACTTATCAAATAAATAAACTGTGTGATGCATTTGTACCTATGCGTGCCCCTCAACACACACATATCACTCTGCCTCGTCTTCAGTCATTCCTGTTTGTCTAAAATTCTGAACTTCTTCCTTAAAACAGCCATTTCTAACTTATATTTTTTTTCTTCAACATATCTAAAGCCCTTGGGTCATGAACAGTCACTGTCAGTATGTCTTGGCAAAGGACTCTCCTCTAAGGACCCATACAACGGGCTTCACAGGCGTCACGCTCTCTTCCATTCATTTCTAGCACAAACACTTGACTTCAAAACTTCCAAAATCCTGTCCGCACATAATCTCATTTAGTCCTTTTAGCTCTTCGTGAGATAAATGATGTTAGTTTTCCGGCGGCCTCCATCCCGATACGAACGTTCTGAGAGGCTGTTTAAATTGCCAGGGAGCATATCAACCTGCGACAAACACAGACAAACTCTAACATAGCGGCCACAGGCCCACCAGGCTTCCCCTCCCAACTGTGGCATCCCCCTCCGCCCTGCCCCACCCCACGGGGCAATGCCACGGGATGAAAACAGCGGCGCTATTAACATGCCCGCTGGGTCCTCACAGGGTCACTCGCCAGCTCTGTCCCTCTGCACCCTCCTTTGTGTCATCGCAATGCTAGGGTGAGATGGCGGGGGGCCTTTCCCTGCTCGCCACCCACCCCTCCCACAGCTTCTCTCAGTTTCTCCAGATACCCTGATGCAGGGATGTGGCAGAACTGGATGCCCGGGCGCAATGACCGCACCTCCTTCTACACACGACGTTCTGATTCTGTGAAACGATTTGTGAACACGTAACACCAGAGTGCCTCTGGGTCGCCTCTCCCCAACTGGCTTCTGCCATGAGCAGTTGGTGTGACTTGGGGCAAATCATTCGATCTCTCTAAGCCTCCATTTACTGATTTCACAGTGAGAGACATGGACCAATTTATACAAAGGGTCCATGCAAGCCCCCAACTATTATTCACCTCTAAAAATGGTATGTGGTCTAATTTAAGAAACTCAGCAGATCACAAAACGTGACTAATGAGTAGAATGCCATAAATTTTCACTCTTATTTTGTGTCTTACGCTGCCTGATCCATCGACCCCATTTTGCTTGTTTCCTACAAGTGAAATAGAAAGGAGATTGTATAAAACTAATTCTGTGGCCTGACCGGTTAGCTCAGTTGGTTAGTGTATCATCCCAATACACCAAGTTGGTGGGTTTGATCCTTAATCAGGGCACATACAAGAGTCTACAAATGATGTGTAAATAAGTGGAACCACAAATCTCTCTCTAGCCAATCGATAAAAAATAATTCTATGCTGTTGATAACATGCATTTCAAATAACATACTACTGAAATACGTCATTACTCTTAAAACAAAAAGCTCAAGTGTACATGTTCTGTTACGACTGCCTTGGGATATAATTATTGATTTTCAAATTTAGTTTAGAAGAGAAGAGGCTTCTGGAAGCAGAGGGTAAAGCTGGGGTCTGTCATAAAGGGGAGCACTCGCCTCACCTGCAAACGTACATTCTTGACCAAGGCCTGCTCAAACTGGTTACAAGTATCACGTTTTTAAATCCACTTTACCCAGACAGGAAAGAAATGGACATTCTGTGACACCAGAATGGCCAACTATCCTCATCTGACTGCAACCTCATTTTTTTATCCAGAATTAGCAGAATAAGAAAACATGCAAAAGAGTCAAATGTTTTCCCAATTGCAGAAGCAAACACTTTCCCAGCAATTTCAAATATTTAAAATGCAGGCCGTGTCTCTCTCTCTCTCTCTCTTTCTCTCTTTTCCACTATCAGTACCAAACCAAGAGTCTAAATATGAATAGAACTATTCGCGTAGGCTGGTTCCCACCTAATGCGGATTTTCCATGTTTCTTCTGCAACTTGCTGTATCTAAACACACAGGGGCCTCTAAGTGTTTCTCTAGGACTTGCTCAGGGCCCACGTGTAAGTCTGTGATTTTGTGTCAATTCATAGTTTCTTATTCCGTATGGGGAATGTGAGTTACGCCTGTATCTATAAAGCGGCAGGACTTGGAAGCGTGGTGTAGGCTCAGCCAACTTCTTAAGCTCGCTTGGGTCAAATGCTAGCATTAAGGCAGGTAACTCCGAGCCCCACATGGAGAGCGCGTCCACGTGCAAAGGAAGTGGGCCTCACGCACTAGAGATCATCGCAGGACGGGGACTATGAGTGTGGTGGAGACAAGGACGGAGGATGAGGTGACCCACCCACCCGGGGTGCCTATGCATGCGTGGGGGCATTCTTCAGTTCCCTCTTTTCAAAATAAGCAGGCACCTGCTCCAGTCGAATCCATCCTCCGTCCCTTTTAATTCTGAGCAGGTACATCCTCTTTATTGCAGTTGTCCTTGTTTCTGGCACTGCAGCCACGCAACCTCTAGCAGAAGCCTGTGGGCAGGGGTCCTACGCAGCTAAAGTGTCTAAACATTTTTTTGCATGGCTGTGCCATCCCTTACAGAGCCATTGGCCAGCCACTGTAGCCAACGGCTGTTCTGTGGCTGGGCCACCCTGGGCACCCGGGCAAACAGATGCAGCTGATTGGCGGTCCCCATTGTTTGTGTGTCTCTCAGGTTCCCTGAGATCTTACCGATGGCACCTGCGAAAGCTGCTTCTGCTAAGCTGGTCTGCATTTGGCTGGCTGGATTTGGACTTCCTGGATCCCTCTGGATACGTGGTGATTAGAAAGCCCAGTGTTTGGCAACCAGTGCTGTGGGGAGTATGCTGTGCATGGGTCCAAGGGAACACAATGTATTCTTCATAACCCCGGGTGGGGAGCCCCGGGCTGGGTCCCTGGGCCCTGGACACCAGAATGGGCTTCCATGCTGTCAGCTGTTTGCAGCAGCTGTTTCATGTAATTCCAAAGGATCCACTTGAATGAAGTTGTCATTCCTGCTGTAATCTTTAATTTAGTAAAACACATAGCCGAGCAATGTTCATTTGAATGTTATTTTAGTTTTAAGAAAGTTTCCAGTGCCTGTAATTTCCCATGTCAACAGCAGATAAAAATCACTGCTGAGATCTACAAGCTGTGCAAAGGGGAACACTGGACGCTACAAAGTTAACTGCTGACGCATAAATAGAGGTTTACAAACTTTTCTACTGCTGACTCTGTCTTCATCATTACTAAATTTCAATTGTGCTTTCTTCCAAGGAGCAATTCTTAAATTAATGTATTCAAATAGCTAGGTAGAAAAAACACATTTAATGCAATTCATGTTTTAAATATTTTGAGCAATAGTTATTTGGGAAAATAAACAAAGGTGACCACAAATCAGTTCCTTCCTTCCTCCTTTCCACCAGCCCTTCCTTCCTCTCCTGATTATGGATCAATCACAGTTTGCAGAGACCTCTGTTCCCAAGGCCCAAACACCGGCCTCTCAGGCAGCTCTGCAGTTCTCTTGTGAACAATAGAGGGCAGTGATGCTTCTAGCCTGGCCACGCTGCTCCAGGAGAACCACCCGCTCCTCTCCCGGTGGCTGGCCTCCCAGCTCGCCCACCTCCGGCCCGCATTCCATCAGAGGTGGGCATTCTCTCTCTCCCAAGAAAGCTGCCTTTATTTTCTTTCTCTGGTTTTCTACTTCCAGTTTTCAAAACATGCTTAAGAAAGCTGTTATTCAGTAATAGCATGTGATCTTTGAATATCTCCTGGCTTTTCTGATTATGAATAACTGTTCTCAAAGCATTTCTTCCTACCTTATAGCTCGACATTCTAGCCCCGCTTAAATGTCAGTCACTCAGAGACTGTTTTACGTTGAGCATCTTGGCTTAAAATAATGAAGGCTCCATAGGCTCTGACCCCTCACTATAAATCTCAACAGCCTGCTGCCCATGACACAGCAGCTACCAAATATCACAAACTGACCAACTGACAGGCTCCAGGCCTCCACCTACAGAAGAACGTACTGTAGATACAGTTCTGTACTAAAAGGAGTTATCTACTTTTTTTAAACACAAAGCTATAACAATTTGAACTCTTTCACTTGCATCCAATGAGATGCATCTCGCATATCCCTGATGCTCTCAGGAAAGAGAGCATTCCCCATGAATGGCTGAGGAGAGGGCTCTACGCTTAACCATTTTCTCACCCTAAAAGCCAAGGCCCCCTGATCAGAGGAGACTCTATCATTCTACACCAAATGGTGGCTAAGAACTTAAAATCTCATTTAGCATCACAGCCGGCTGTCATCGTCTACCCTTTTAAAATGCTTACCCGTCTTTCTCATTGCTATTCAGAGACACAGATTAATTTGTCGCCCAGGAGTTGGGGATTTGGGCGTGCCAGATTGAAAGCGTACCCAGCACCAAGGAGTGGACGGCTATTCTTAGTCTCCTGACGCGCCGGAGAGGAAACGGGGCCGTGTACGCCTCCCCAGCAAGCAGAATTCTTTGGAAACTCTGACTTCAGCAGCAGCTTGACAAGCAAGGCCACTGTCCTGTTAGAAAAGGAGCTGGGATCAGCGACGATGGGAATTCTAGCTCCAACAAGAGGGATGAGGGCAAAGTCACAGAGGTTGTGGAGTTACCGCCACATTCATTGCATCTCATTCCTTTAAGTTTCGGTTACGGAGATGAGCGAGATTCTGCCAGTGTCTTTGGATGATATGATTTCCATGGGGAGAGACAGCGGCGGACATGGGGTGGGGTATTAGCCTCAGCCCAGCTGTGCAAAGCACTGCCATTGTTCCTCTCTTATTCCTTGCATCTACCCTTAGCCCTGTCCCATCATTCCCTCCCTGCCTAAGCCTCAGGGCCTGGGAGGCATGAGGGGACCCTAAAATAGCGGCTGCCTCTTCCTAGAGCAAGTCCAGAGAAAAGGCCTCCCAGGATAACCTACCCCACATCTCCTTTTATGAAACAGAAATTGGAGTGGTCTTTGTTATTCTTGCGTTTTAGGCTGCGTGTCGTATTAGGTGGGAGACTATGAGGCTAGTGATCTTTTTTTTTCTTTTTGGAAGGAGCTGTCCCCATGCTGTGGCAGAGCTCCCTGACAGCCAGCCGGGCCTCTGATTAGACAGCTACTCCATAAATGACAAACCGCTAGCGTCAGAGTCATTATGCAGAATGGGCTCTGCCATCTGGTCACCCACTCTCCCCACGATAAAGGCCATCATCTTTGCTCTGTGGCTTGGTGACTTCAAGGAGCCCTCAGCCACAGCAGAAGAAAACAGATACACTCTCATTCCAAATGCACTTGGCCTTTTAACCCTCGAGTGTCCGGCACTTGGAAAGGCTATGATTCCCATTTAACAGATGGTAAAACTGAGGAAGAAAAATGTTATGTGTTTTGTTTATAAATAGTTCTTAAAAATCAGGTACAAAAAAAAAACACCACAAGATGGGCTCTTTGTTTCAATAACAAGAGAGCAAACAGCCCCCTCTTTTCCCTGCTTGCTCTCTGTATAAGCAATTGCACCTATATTCCATTTCCATTTTCTGAAAGGTTTTATCAAGGGAAGTCACAGGTATATAAGACAGGAGAGGACAGATTTCTTACTGAACAGATTGGCACTTTGCAGCAATTCATCCCAGCTGCCTCTAGGGAAAAATAATAAAAGATTTTAGTGAAGTTGATAAAATGCCAGGCAGGAACTAATTCTTTACTTTTATGTACGCTTCTTTCCCGAAGCAAACAGGAGAAACACACCTCTCTTTACCTCTGGCAAGCAGCTCAGGACACGCTGCCAGAGGTCCTATTCTCTTCAGAAAGGGCTGCCGGGCATTACGACAAAGGTGCCAAACCAAAGGACTGGTTAGCCCAGCTAGAGTGGCTAGGGCGGGAATTATTAATTAGTCTAGACTCTCACCTTCCTTCCTTTATGTATGTCTTTCGTAGATCACAGTATTTCAGAAGCACAATCACACAGTGATCGAGAGAATAAATTCTGGAACTCATGGCGGGGGCCCTGTTTCTGCCTCTTACGGGCTGCCTGGCTCTGGGCAAGTTATTTAACGTTGATGTGCTTCAGTTCCTGCTCCTATAAAATGGGGGTACAATAATACTAACACTTTCGCTGGGCTGTTGGGAGAATGGAAAGCGTGGAAGCATTATGCCGCTTTGAAAAATCTGTTCCAATGAAAATCCTGTGCTGTCTTCTCACTAAATTGTATTTGCATCTACAGGTTGCAGATAAAATAAAGGTAAGGGTGAAAACAAGAGGTGAGTTTGTAACAGGATGATGTCTCACTTCTACTAAGAAAAATAATATACTTAACTTTGCTGCTTTCATAACCTACAGGCATGGTCAATGAGCATGAGCAACTGATGACTGAAGGCAGGGGAACACACATACACATACCACCCCCCCCCCCCACTCCACAGTACCATTAGAAGTCCCTGAGCATACAGAAGCTGGTATCTTGTATTAAGCATTTAAAAGTACATACCGGTGCTTATAGCTATCCTTACTTCTTTGCAAAGATACGTCCATTGAATTGGATGCTTTCAATGAATGCTTAGAGACCTTTTTGCCTGATCTATAATATCAGACTCTTTTCATTATCAAAGAAGGTTGGTATATATGAAGCATGGCAAAAGAAAACCATCGAAGGGCATTGTAAAAATCTCTTATCAACTATTACTGACACCATCCTTTAAGAAGAAGTAAAGTATCTGTAAAGGAGTTTAACAAACTACTACTACTACTGTTTACTGCTTCCCTTTTTTCTTAAGTCTAAGTTCCATTTTAAAAAAATAATAATTCCAGGGGTACATGTGGGCTTTCTGCATATTTTAGAATAGATGTGCAAATGCACGAAAGTGTATTTATTCTTATATTCACATTTGTAGTCCATTAACAACATCTGTAGCGATAATCTAAATCAAATTAACCCACTGATAATTTCCTAGCTGAAAAACAAAGGCCACTTGGCGATATTAGAGAGTGTGTATCATGGCTTCATATCAAAATGTAAGAAACCCCATTTTCAAATATCACAGGGGTGTGGGGCGGGGGACGGGAAGGAAGAAGCTGTGCGCATCCCGTCTGTCTGCATCCTCCTCCGAACAGGAATAAAATCAGGGCCCAGGGCTGCTGCACGCCACATAAAGCTGCGTCTCCCGGGCCTGTGCCGCTCAGCCGGGACGCCGCCGGTGTTCCCGGCTCCGCGTGGCACCCGCTTAGCCTTCCATTGTTGCTCGCAGGCCTTTAGTCAGAAACCATGTCGGCTTTACTGCCACTTTTCTTCTTCCCAAACCATAGAGCTTTCAAAAGTAACTTAATGGGAAGCAGCTAGACATTTTCAAAGAGAAGGGGAAAAAAATGCCTTCCTTCCAAATATTCTGAAACGCAGGCCAAGAATGAATGTGACCTTGATGCAGCCTGTTCCTTTTCAAGGGGTCCAGGCCTCAGGAAACCCAAAACCTTCCTCCCTTCCCGGGGCCTGTAGGCGTGCGTGGGAACGCATGCACGCACGCGCGCACACACATGTTCACTCACGGTAGTCCTATCTTGGCATTCAATTTTACAAAAGGACACAGCTCACATTTTTATTTGAGTCCAGTATCTGAAAACACTCCCTAGAACATTTAAATTGTGTTTGTCCCTTGCAAAGGTGACAGCCAGCTTTCATTATTTAACGTCCTTTGGGGGCATCTTTCCTCCGACTTTCTTAGTTCAAGTTTATCAACAACTCTTAAAAAAAAGAAAATCCTCCTCTAAACTCTATGCAGGGACCATGGATTTTGGCCTAACCTATTGCTGTGATTATCCAGACATAGTTGTTCCAACTCTTGGCTCTATTTAGATATCGGTTCAACCCCTAACTTAGAATTGGATTCCTTCTTATCAAAGTTGGCAGAGCCAGGAAAAAAGAGAAAAAAGCCACGTATAGCCATTTTTGCCCAATTACGTCAAGAGGTGGGGAAAGGATTTGGTGGGAAACTCAGAACGGAACGGCTCCTGTGAACTTCCTCAATGATTTGTGGATTTCACTCTCAAATGATCCTTCCCTATTTCAGCTCCATTATAATGGATAATTGAGAGCTGACTACACAGATGGGGAGAGCATCCATCCATTCATTCAACCAATATTTCGAGGCGCTGACAAGGACATCAAATTGGCTACCATGTGACCGGGCCTCCTTAAAGAGGCGGACGGTGACAGAACATGGAGGAGGCCTCGTAAATCTTTTTTGTTTGTTTATTTCAGGTATTCCGTGCACACATTTACAAAGAACACTAAAGAGAAGGGGGCTTTTATGGGCTTCTAAGTAATTCATGACCTTATCTCTTCTATTTTTTAATGAGATAAAATATTCTTAATAAAATTCGACTTTACTTTTTTCAAAGAAGTAAATTGGTAAATTTATGATGTTTTGTAACTTCCTAAGTTCTACTTTAAAAAAAATTTATATCTCAATCAGAGTGTTAGCACTTGAATGACTTGTCTTCAAAGCAGAACATAATTTGGGAATATCAAGTCATGGTTTGTCTTTATTCCATCTAGACCAGAACCCTGGATCTCAGAGCCCCCCAAACTCATGGAATGCACTTTATGAAAAGGGAGCATGTAATTAAATAAGTGACTAAATGAATTGTTAAAGTGACTGCATCTTACATCTTTTATACAGAACTTCTTACCCTGAACTGTTGACTATACATGCACATCTATTACATAACAGAATATTACACTGTTGTTAGTGAACGGCAAATTCATTTTTAGCCATATTTACTTATATTTGCCTCTCATGGTTCCCACATATCCGGGAAGAATGACCTTTAACTCAGCCCACGCTGCCCATCCCCCACAACATACTCTCCAAATTCAGTGTATTCGAAGAGTGCGCACTGAACAGATGTCTACAGAACTGAATCCCCTCCCTTTAGGGTAAATGACCAGTGACCTGGACAGCAAGAAGCAGGATACAATTTTAGGCTAAGGATTTCCTTTGCAGCACATAACATTTGGAAAGCCTTTCAGCTTCCTGTTTGCATCTGCTAATTTTAATGGTTCTAGAGCACTTTCCCAGTGGATTCAGGGCCCTCAAAGTAGCAGATCAGAGATGCATCCTGACTCTGGCCCCCCCTGCAGTTTGCAAGGAACCTAACACTGCCCTGCAAGGAAACCGCAGAGGTTCAGATCCCTGAGTAAGGTGCGCTGCCAACTCTGATACACCCCAGATCAGCTTAGCTTCTGGCTGCCACATCTTAAGAAGGCCTGTGTATGTTAATTTTCTACCCGTAAAGTACAGAGCACACCTGCTTTCTTGAACCTACAGGCGTGTGTGGGAATAGATGCAATAAAATGCTAAGCTCTGGCATTTCACAAAATCCATTCTCCCCCAACCCCATCAAAATAGAACTACTAAAAAAAAGTGATGTACAAATAGGGTTTTCCTCTCTTTTCCTCTGTATTCTAGGATAGGGGAATGGTATGTTATGGTAGACAGGCTCAAAATTTCCAGAAATAGGCCCCTTCTTGGTACCGGAATAAAAGAATGATTTGGAGTCCAGTTGGGGAACAGAGATTATTTTAACCAACAAAACACTCCTAGTCATTTATCTGCATATCTCCACAATCTGGACACAACAGGAGCCTGAACAAGAAGAATTTGCACTTATCAGAGTCAAGAAAATCAGGTTCTTCCTCTCTGACAGCTATCGCTCTCAGAATGGGCCTTGATAAAGCCTCCCCTCTCTGCCCCAAGGAACTGAGAGATAGAGTTCCTATTAGGTACTTTAAAGGGGGTGAGGTGAGAGTGGGGGAATATGGGTAAGATTTCCCAAACCAGGAAACGTGCAAGTATCTACAGGAGCCAGTATTTATTCAAAGAAAGAGCGAAATAAAGACAACAGAAATAACGAAGTTGAAAAAAATACTTGCTCTATGCTACCTTGGCATTAAATGAGTGCAACAACTTTCCAAAATCCCTCCCCCTCCTCTTAAAGGCGTAGCCTCAGCTCCCTGAACTTTCACCTAAAGGTCATCATTCCAACTTCGGGTGATGCTCTGCTCTGAAACAATTCACTAATTCAAACTGTAAATCTTTATCCTAAAGGTTTCCTTCTCCTAAGCAGTAATTCTCTCTGCTCTGGTGAGGAGAGGAATGATTTGTTTTTTCGTTGCTGGTTATTTATAAGATATCTTCTCTAGATTAGTCCCGCTTGAGCGGCACCCTAAACGGCCCCTTCCCAGCAGCGCTCTACTTCTGATGGGAGGCTGACAACCTCTCCTTAGACTGTCTTTCATGGCGCACGATGAAGTGTAAAACTGTTGTGAAAAGCCCATGTTTCAAAACAACCCATCTCTGTAATAAGCACTTAAAACACTTTTCATTAATATATTTCTTTGTGTATAAAACAAGAGCTTAATGCAGCAACATGGCCTTTGACAATTTTGAAAAAACAACAACAACAACACTATTTCAATTTTCAGCTGGACCGAAATGATGAACGTGCAAGTCAGGCTTGCCTGAGATGCTGCCCGCATGCAATCTCTCCGTTCTGGTGTGCTCTGGGCTGTTCTCGCCCAAAATACTGAAAGCTCAATGAAAATCCAGAGGCGAAGCCAGAATGAGTAAATACAGAGTCCACCAACCTTCCTATCTCAGGTATTAGCAAATGCCTTTGGTCTGGAGAGATAGCCCTGTCTAATCCTTATCTGAGTTTGCAATTAAGACTTCAGAGCTGCAGAAATCTGTCCACAGTCCTGCTCTCTCCATTTGAAATGACTGAACCTAAATCAAATCAGGATTGGAATATAGAGGAAAGGAAATGTCTAACGTCTCATTGAACTAAGAGATAGCACGCTTTCTACTGCAGCTGACACTCGGAGCCCACTCCAGCCTGCCAGGAGCTCCCGGGGCAGGAGAAATGAATAAACAGTTTCAGAGAAAAAGAAAGGAAGGGTGGAGAGAGGAAGGAAGGGAGGGAGGGAGGGAGAAGGGAGGAAGGAAAGAAAGAAATCCCCCTTGGAAAACTTGTCATGAAGTTATGATTACTCAATTCCTTAGTATAAATAAAAAAAGCAATCAAACGCCCCTGTGCTCCACTGCCCCCTCCCACCCCAATGCCGATGGGCTTTGCCTTAGAGTCTCACTCACTCCCATCAACTGTCACCTCCAATAGAACACTGCGAGAGCCTCCGAATGAAGCACTTAGGAGTTTTCTTTTTCAATCTCTTGTGGGCTTCTCTCAGTTTATCGCAAATGAACAATCCTGTTGGAAGGGGCTCCGTCTGTTTAATGTCATTAGCGATTGTTTCATAAAACAAACAGCCGCCCGGCATCGGGCTGCAGTTAATCTCACATCTAAATGTGGCGGCACTCGGCAGGAGGGTTTGTTCCCACCAACGCAGGTCTCTTAATCTATCGCGAGTCAAGGCGCTTATCTCACCGCTCAGTTCAGGGATTTCTTTGTCCAAATACTCAACCAAACCCAGTTCACATTGTGCGTTCAGATTTTTTTTTTAATTCCCTGGGCAAATTTTCTTGTAAGCGACTCGAAGTCTGCAGTATATTTATTTATTGACTGTACTATTTTACAAATATTTTCCCAATACTGACAGAGTCAGATTCTTTTTCAGGTTGGCGCCTAAGAGCCAGTCTGCTAATCAGCGAGTTTGGGGGCCCTAATAAAAGGCCAAACTGAGAACAAAAACACATTTATAGACCCAGGAATGACGGGGCCTTGGAAATTCAAGGACTGAACGGGTTATATACTCCCAGAAGGATCTGATGACCACCCTCATACTTTGGGATTATTTCTATTACTATCATTGCTATCATCTTAACAATATACGTATGTATTTTGGCACAAGCACGGTCCAAGGACTCACAGCATATTCATTTTTTTCATTGACTCAGGCAAATAACTCCTCAGAAGGTGATCTCCCCATTTTCAGACAAAGAAACTGAGGCTTAAAGAGGTGAAGAAATTTGTCCAAAGTCACACTGCTGGTAGCAGCTGGACTTTGTTTAAACAAGGTCTAACTGGCTTGGAAGGATATGGCCCTAACCACAAGGGTCACCTATTAAAACTGGTCATCGGGCCAGTTCGAACATGCACGTCTATAATGATCACCTAACTGGAGTTGCTGGGAAGGTTCTAACTCATACATTTTTCTACTCCTGCCAGACAATGTGTCCTGGCTTTTTTGTGTGTGTGTAGAAAATATCACCATGATTCTCAGCTAGAGCTTCCAGAAGCAGAAGGTCACCTCAGAGTTAAAACACAAAACTGCCCAGTTCCTCACCACCGCTGGACAGAGGGGCTCTGGCCAGGCCAACTTCACCTCTACAGGTGGCAACCTTCCGCATACGTGTGCATCCCCCAAACCCCTGGTTCTCCACCACATTCCATGGGGACGTCTTCCATGCCTCTGGCTCTTAAACCCTACCTGCCCTTTTGTTAGCTCCTTGTTCCATGTTTAAAACCCTTTTGTTTTAAAACTAGTCCCATAATAAAATGAGAAGATACTAAAAGGCAGACATCAAAGTATGATGCTCACTACGTAGTATTAACGAGTCATTTAGTCAGAAAACACTATTGGGTGCTTTTAAATTCCAAGCACTAGGCTAGGCGCCAGGGATACCAACCTCCTCTTGCTCTGACGATTTCTTAAAGGGAATCCAAGGTCATGCCTCACTCATATGCCTCTGCTCCAGACTTCTGGGATTACGTTCAGCTCCTCAGAGGAGACCAGCATTTTGATTCCAACTATTTATGCACACAGCTCCCTCAGCCTGGTTCTTTATCATCCCCGTCTTTACCCGGCTAATCTCTGATCAATTCTTCACTTCCCTGTCACTTCTTCAGGGATATGTCCCCATTCACTGTGTCCCTAAACAGGGTGTCTTTCCAATTGGTTCTCATAGCATCCAGGGTTTCCCTACACACAGAACTCCCTGCCTGTGCATGTCCCTATGAGACCGTGAGCACCACAAGAGATGGGCACTGGTCTAGCTTGCTCACTGTCGCCTTTGCAGCTTGAAGGACAATGCGTGATAGTCAATAAGTACTGCCTGAGTGGAAGGAAGGAAGGAAGGAAGGAAGGATGGATGGATGGCAGGCTATCTTAGAGTAAATTGTTTTCTTCTTAAAGCCAGTCCAAAATAGCTCAAATCTTTTTAAAATGGAAATACTAGATATTCATACATAAATGCCTACATCCTACTAGATAGATACCATCTGAAGAAAGGCACTTAACTGATATTCACAGCTTGAGATTTTATTGTGCTAAAATTAGAATTAACAGTACATACAGGGCATTCTGGACGGAGTGTAGAACTTCTCAGAGTGCGTAGTGGCAGACTTCAGTAGCAGAACAGAAGAATCAGAAGACAGGGACATGTACACTGCTTGTGTTTTGCAGTTTTGACAAAGGATATTGATATTTTATCAAAATGTGGTGATTCAGTTGGATAAATAGCGCTGGGTGTCAGCGTCCAGGACACTCATGCCAGGATCATGAGGGGGTCAAAGGTGATTAAAACATGCAATATCCTAACAGGGTAGGAGACGAGGAACCGAGAACAAGGCAAAAACAGGAAAGGCACGTAGAATTTTCCTTGAAGGGTCATTGCACCTCACTTGCTCAGTCTGTGTTTGCACAGGCTCAGGCCTGCAGCCCCGACCCACCATGTCCCCACCCAAAATCCACCTTAACCTTCCTGGTGGGAAAAGACCAGCATAAAGTGCAGAACAGGGGAAAAGAGAAGATTTAGAAAGTGAGTTCCATCACTTCATACATTGTTTTTTCTATCACTTCCTGGCATTTCCTTTCTGCAAACTGTTCCTTTCAGGGTCAGTGCTAAGTAAAATGATTATTAATTTATACAGTGAATGCACTGGTTTTCAGAATCAGAATTTTAAGGGGCAAATTTTACTAATGGAAACCAAGAAAAACAAATAAAAAATTTACAAATAATCCACTTCCTGATTTAGAGGAAATGTTTGTTGAGCGGATGAATGGTCCACAATTCTCCTCTCACCGCAAATATCTACCCCAGCTAATCTGTCAAGCCGAATGGCTAAAACTAACCAACTGGGCTGATGTGGAGGATATACTACTGCATTCTCCCTGCCCCTCCCAGTGCCTGCTATCTACAGAAGACAACACCAGATGCAACAATAATAGTGACACCAAAGTACTCTGAAAAGAAGCAGAATTAACTTTCCACCTGTATTTTTAAGCCCTGAAAAGAATGTGCTTTTTGGAGTAGGCTTCCATATGAGCACAATCTGAAATACCTAATACTCGTAAAGAAAAAGAAAAAAAGCAGCTGAGCTCATTTCCAAACCCTTTCCTTTTGTGGATTGGCACGCGAACAGGTACCTGACTTGAGGAGCGCAGCATGGAGCTGTCCAGCTCCTCCCTGTGTTGGCCAGTTTTTAGGGGACCGGTTTCCTGGTTTACAGCCCAAAGGCGTCTGTCCAGTTCTCCAGCTGCCTGACCCTCAAGGACTCTAACAATGACACTTGGTGGTGGCTGCTACAAGAACAATAATAATACCAGCACCCTGCTCAGTGCTTCAGACCCACTGTTTTATGAATTCTCGCTAGGATGGGTGTTACGATACTAAATGCCCTTTTTCCTATAGATAAAAAAAAAAAAAAAATGAAGCTTAGAGAGCTGTATCATGGCCCAAGGTCACGAGCAAGGGAGAACTGGGGCCCCACAGGAAGTGAGCAGATTCAGGACCGTTTCTACAATTCTTACCTCTGCCAACTTGACGCAGTCCTGGAGCTCCCAGAGATTTCTCAACGTAGACACTGAGTGACAATAATAGGATATAAAATTCCCCCCCACTCCCACACACAAATCTTTGGATTGCTATTGGGGTAAAATTGCCTAGATTGTACATGTTTGACAGCATATGCAGCAGGCATTTAATAAATGCTTTTTGGATTCAACTCACAAGTTACCTAAGAACACCCACTCCTATAGAATTTTTTTCGCCCAGATCCATTCTCATCATTCATAGGCTAAAAAAGTGATTAAAATATGGAAGGCAAAATTAATGAAGGCAAGAAAGGGGGACAATTCTATTGGGAACCATTTATACAGAGAAATAGCATTTATGTGAGAAAACCAGTTGGGCTCATTTTCTTCATCTCATCACCTCGGTTTCCTTCCTAAATGAACTGAATACACTTTCATATAATACCTCATAAAACAATGGCTGGTGTGAATATTTTCTAGCCATAATATGCTTTTGCTGATTATGAGTCCCATTCAGGAAGTACTACAGTTTTCAATAAATCACTAAGAAAAGTAGAACCTTTATTATTTGCGGGGGGGTTGGGGGAGGGCGGGGAGAAACAAGTCCTTGCTCTCACTCACAATAGTTTTGCAAATTTTGAATACTTTTTTACATGTCTTATTTTAGTTCACCTGATTGACCAAGAAGGGACAGTGCAGGAGAAGAAGGAAAAGGAACAAGTGAGGGCAAGAAAAAGGGAGGACAATGAGAGGGGAACCTGAAAATAAATCATCAAAGAGAAAACTGGCTGCAAAATTCATACAGGCCTAGCGTTTTCAGCCCATTAAAATCCAGTAGTCCAGCCCCTATTTTGCCAGGCTAAGTTCAATTCTATTTTTTTGATTTGCAGTTGTGCAAAGTTGCTCCAACACTGAGCTGGTAGAGTCTCAACGTGCACGGGCCGTAACACATCATAAGAAGAACAACGGTTTGGGATCCCAGCAGACAGAGGGGGACTGAGCTCAGCTGCCAGCTCTGAGCATAGCACTCAAGGTACCCTTGGTTTTGTCACCTATAAAACAAGAGCAACAATGCCTCATATAGGTTTGTGATCATTCACTATCACAAATGGAAGAACTCAGGAGAGCATTCAGCACCCAGCAGGTATTCAATGTGTTGCAGTCTTGCAGACAACTCTAAAAAATTAAAGTTCAGAACAGATTGTCGTCAATGCTAAGAGAGTGAAAAGCAATGTCTTATAGACATGGAACGGCTGCAGTTGCCAGAGTCGCCCAGGCTCTTGTTAGGCAGGGAAACTCCTGGGCCCCGCGCAGACCTGCAGAGCAGGGTCTCTAGGGCTCGGATCCCGGAATCTGCAAATTTGCATTGTCAACAAGCTCACTAGCTTTTTCTCATGTCCACTAAGGTCTGAGAATCTGTACTAGGAAGGAAGAGGAACTACAGCAGTAGGGATTCGAAGAAAACGGCTGGCACGGCCGACCTGGAGAGTTTACTGAGAGCCACGGGCTGTGATAACGCGCGGACCCAGAGTGAGGCGCCGCAGGGCTTTCACCACCCAAGGCCCGAAGGATGGGCGCGGCAGCAGGAAACCGAGAGCTGAGTGAGGGGCCTTCCTTGCGAGAAGCAGCGCCCTTTGACTGAGGAGCACAGCCGGGGCAAGGCTGAGGGGTGGGTGATTTGGAGAACACGTTTCTACCCTCACGTTCCTACCTCTCTCCACTCTCTTGCTGAGCCTTTGCATTGGCTGGGACCTACTAGAAGCCGGAGAACCCAGGAGCCCTCTTGATCTGGGCAACAGAGGTCAAGTGGAAAGGTTGGAGGTTGGTCTGGAGGGGCAGGTAAAAGACACTGGTGTGGAAAGAAAAGGGAGGCGGGCTGGGAAGCCTTCACAAATAAAACAGCTCGACACCGTTAACACCAACCACGATGACAACAGTAGCCGCACTTGCTGAGGTCTTCCCGGGTGTTACGGCTCTAAGGACTCCGTGCTTGAGGTTTCGCCCTCACTGCAGCCTCTCAGGCAGGGCCTATTATCAGCCCCACCGTGGACGAGAAAGCTGGGGCATGGGAAGGTTAGCTTGCCTACCTTGGTTACAACTAGTTAGCAGGAAGCTAAGTTTAACCCAGACAGGTTCCTCCCTCCCCACTCAACCACTCTCTCTGAAAAGGTGCTCTCAGGGGGAATGGGGGTCCCAGCTGAGAGGAAAGCAAATGAAACAGGAGCGTGAGGAAGACAAGAAGAGGACGATGCAACCAGGCCCAAAGGAATGTGGAGGGAGCTTTCACAAGGTCCCTTGGAGTTGCTCTTGTTCATGGGGGTGGGGCGGGGGGTCAGGGGCCTCTCAGCACCTCAGAGCTGGCTGTCCCTACACTCTGGGTGCCCGGCTGACCCCTGGCTGGAACTGAGCGCAACGTGCCGTGGTGGAAGACAGCTTTATTGTCACTCACAGGTGGAGTACCACGGGTCCCTGGCTCTTTGTCACCTTTCATTTCTTGCTCCTGATACAGAAAGTTATATCAGGAGAAACGCAAACTCAAAATGTCTCAAGGCAGTGGAGGTAAAAATAGAATGTCGTAGTCAAGCAAGGCAATCTTCCTCGCACATCTCGTAAAGTGCGTCTGCTGCGTCTGATCTCTTCTCTCAGCGTACATGTCCTCGCAGGGGGCGCTCACGTGGAAAACTGTCACAAAAGAGCCTGGTCCCTAGGATTCTGTTGGCATGATGTCGCTCTCTCTCCTTTGCTGGATCAGTTCACAGCCCATCACACACAAGAAAACAGAGAACGACGCCTCCCATAGGATTTCTGAGTTTATAGCTGCTCTTCCTGGGACTCAGGAGGTACAAGGATGCAAAGGAGAAGTGTGTGTGGAAGGAGTTATGTGCAGAGGAAGAGAGAGGAAAATGCTGTGAGACAACAGATGAAAAGACACCCTGATGCCTCCCCCCACTTCCTCACATCTTTTCCTCTCATTCTCACACCCTGGTTCAAAATCAGGGATACTAAGACCAAAAAAGGTCATGAGGAAAATATCCATTCATTTGCTGGAGAACGTTCTTTCCCAACACCATGGGAACGGCTTGGGGCAGGCGCCCGTTCCGGGGATTTCGGCGCTGAAACACGCGGTCGCCTTGAAAATCTTTACGTGACCAAGGCAGTAGGGGAAGCAGTGTGACGTGTGATGGCGTGATGACCGCCGCGCTCAACAGCACGAAGGAATCCAGCATGTATTCCAGAAGGCACACGGTAGGCGCTGGCCTATTTTCAGGATTTACAAAAAAGAGGAGCAGAGCTCCCTTCGAAGCCTCTGATAAATCACCCCCCGCACCGGCCCCGGACCCCAACCCCCGTTGCTCTTGGGTCAGAGGTGACTCAGACCGAAGGCCTCCAGCGGTGTGTGGATGTGGCCTTTGCTGTCCATTATTCAGTTGGTGTTGATGCATATGCTTGATCTTGGCTACTACATAATCTCTTTTCTGATCTAAACCAAGTTCTCTCTCCCTACAAACAAACCGGATGAAGCTCCAATCACTTACAATCACTGGCTTTAAGGGCCAGAAGGGATCTTCAAATCATATCATCCAACTCCTTGTTCTAACAGCTAAGGGAGGGCCCGCAAAGGGAAAGACACGTGTTCAAGGTCACGAGAAGAAGTGGGCCTGACTCAAATTGTTTTTTGATTCATCTCATCATGGTGACTCAGCAAACTATCCCATGTTAACAAGGTTTTCCTTTCTTTCTGTGTTCCTTATATTTTTAAAGTCACATTGACTTCTAAAAAAAGAAAAGAAAAAAACACACAAAAGAGTGGGCCCTGGCCAACATTTCAAAGATAGTATTTCTGGGGGGGGGGGGGGGGGGGGAGGGCCTAAAAAAAGGTGGGGAGGAATTTTTGAGCCTAATGCGTAAAATGCCACCCAGATAGGTTAATCATAATCCAATCACATGCAATGTTTATCATGGATTATGGTAACAATGACTTTAAAGCTATTTAAATAACAAGATACTGGGTTTTTGTCAGCTATAGCTCCACGATGTCTGTAATTTTCAATATATCTCATGGTAGAGAAACATAAGCAATCATTAAGCCTTTGACTGCTACTAGCACAGTTTACTTAAATAGATACATAAGATATACAAGACTGAGCAGATAGCTGAGTAAGTAGAAAGTAGTCACGTGCCTATTGCTGTGTGAATATCTCAATGACATGGGACTCTTTCACGTGCTTCCCTTCTTCAGACCAATTTTCTTATTATGATAGCTTTTATTTATTCTGGGCTTCAAAAATTAAGTATGCATTTTGATCCTGGGGCAAGACTGACAGGGAGAGTGTGGCCCATTAAAAAAGGAACCGATGAAAATGTCAGTTGGCTTTGTTCACAAGCCTGTATTTCCATGAGAAGGCTGTAAACCGTTGGGTAGCTATGCTTGCAATTATTGGCTAGAATAAAATGTTAACAGTCAAGGTAAAAAGTCAACAAATACTTGGCACCTACCCAAGTTGTTGGTGCACTTTATGACTGACGGTGGCCTGTGTTGGGCTCACATTCAGCCTAGAATATCTGGAATTGTCACAAAAATCCCATATCAAAAGAATCATAAGCCCACTCGCCAGTTGAGGAAATAGCTCAGAACTATTTCAAGAGCAGAGCAAAGCCATATAGCTAACAATCACAGGATCTACACTCAAATTCGGGAATGTCTTGCTCCGAGGTCCATGTCCTTGAACTATGCTACCCTGTTACAGTCTATAAAACACCCATGTACCATTGCAGAAGGGCTGGTTTGAAACAACTGCAGGTGAACAAGCTATGCTACAACGTTCTGGTAACAATCTGTAATATCCTGGTACTACTTTTTTGAAAAAATAACTTCTTTGGAGAGAGGAAGAACCACTTTTATTTATTGACAACCCGTCTCCTATGAGGTAAATATTATGTAAATTATCACAGGACACAAGGAAGCTCAGTGTCAGTAAAGTAACTATCCTCTCTAGCATCAGAGCCTACAAAGAACAGAAGCCAAGGTTTAAATCCCATCATGTCTGGTTAAGAGCCTAGGCCGTTAGTTGCTGTATTTTAAGCCTCAAAGTCTAACATCAAAATAGAACCAACTTATATAAACCACATTTTTACCAGAAAAGCCTTCAACGGATGCCTAATATATGCTGTTGATATCAGCAGTATGAAGTAGATGTTTTGGGAACTGAAGAGAAAAAAAATGATTAAAGCATTGCCTCCTGATCCCAGGGCACTCAAAAATCAGTAGGAGAATGGAAAGAAGTGATACAATTCATAATGACAGGAAGTGTTCAGTTAGTGTCCCAAAATAAGAATGAAGAGGGTGCAGTTCCATTTCAGATGAAAGAGCCCTTCCAAACAGAGCGATCAGGGTAGCTTCCTGAGGGTGTCCGTCGCGGATTTTTGACTGCACATTCAGGTTGACAGAATCGTGTAAGTCACCATGGGTGAGAGGGAAAGCGTAATTGGGCCAAGTCAGCTTAAGTATGCCGTGTAGGAAAATAGCAATGGATGGCACTGAAAAGATCGCCATGGCCATCGAAAGTCTTAACTTCCTGGCTAAAAAATATGGTCATCGTTATAGGTCTTGGGGAGCTTCAGAAGCCAGTACAGTTAGGAAAGAAACAATCTAGAGTACGTACAAAGCAGCGCCATGTACATTGGCCTAGGGTGTTTCAATGTGAGTCAAGAGGCCAGTTATGAGGCAACAGAGGGAGTATGAATGCGGATTGGAGTTCTGTGTAGGTGTGCAGACGGGCAGTAGAGATGGAAAAAAATAACAGTATCAGGAGGCAAGGCCAAAGATACATTGCCAGGAACTTTCAAATGACAAATAATGGAGGCACAGACTCCGACATGCTGACTTTCGAATGCTGAAAGGACATTTGCATTGAGGTTTCTGGGAGACATTTACAAATATGGAAATTGAGCAGAGATAAGAGTTGGCTTAGAAATTATGATTTTGGGTTTACCCAGAACAAAACCAGTGGGGAGACAGATCATGAAGAAAGAGAACAGAGAAGTAACAGGAAAACAAACTCAGGATGAGCCCACTTTTAGGAAGCAAGGAAAAAGAGACAGAACTCCCCACCAAGGAAAACTGGGAAGTGAATCAGTGCAGAGAGCCCAGGGGAGCCAGGTGAGAGGGTGAAAGGGTAGTCATAACATAAAATGCTGCAGGGGATGAGGGATGACAAATGAGGAACCCAGGGTTACCCAAGGAGGCACCAAGGAAACAGTCTTTCAGGAGGCTGGAAGCTGGAGGCCAACGTGCATACCACTCTGAGGAAGGAGACAGACAGACCTGGCTCATGCACGTAGCTGGGTCTCGGTGGGTTTAGTTTTTTATTAAGCACATGGAAGACTTGAGCGTGTGAGGGAGCAGCCAGAAAGCTAGTTTCATTGTCCTGGATTGTTTTGCATTAATTAGCGTTTATTCATGCCTTCCTTCATAAAGGGTTGCCTCTCTTCACCACCACACACGTCAAGCGCGCGCCAGGGTCCTTAAAGCATGGGTGATAGATCAGCTACTGCTTTCTGCTCCCACATATAATCTCCTCAAACCGTAGATGAAGACCAATTTTTCTTTTATTGATTATATTTCTGCAACTGCAGATTTCTCAAGCACTTGTAATTTTAGAAAAAATTAACAGAAAAAGGAGCAACTAAGAATAACAATAAATAATACGTAAAATGTCAACTCTAAAGTACACAATACTTTACAGGTATTATCTCATTTAACCTCTAAAAACCACATTTTGAAAAATAAATCCTTGTTTTATTTTTGGATTGTACTTTATACATAACTGCACAGCAATTCCTGCCTTTTCATAGAAAGCTGACAGTGGATCCACCATCAAGGACCTTCTGTAAAGGCCTGTTCATTCACCCTTTCATCCACCCCCCCATTCTTTCATTCATTTCTTCATTCATTTCTTTACCAGCTATGCCTTCTCTATGCCTGGTAATGGATAAGACAAAACCTCAGCTCTGACTTATCATCCCCTTTGTGACAAATCATATATGTATACACATATATTTCAAATAAACCGAAGTCCCCTGTTTCAATTAATGGGACTTTTTTAAAGTGCAGATAAATAAAAGAAGAAAAAGGTACTTGCCTTTTACATTAATTTTACTCATTTAATAAAAATGCTCAATAGTTCCTTAACATAAAAACACATATGCTTATAGCTGTATGAAAAAATTCAATTGGAAAATTTAAATTAGGCACATTTCTAATTTAATGCCTTATTATCTTTGCCATAGCATGTGCATACAGTTATCTAATAAGCAAAATGTGTAGAACAAGGAAGAAGAGCCCTGCCCTCAGGGAATTTATAATATATTCTAATGTATTCTAATGGTGTGTGAAATATACATCTAAAGTCAGAATTTGTCAAAATTTCTTAACTGGAAGATGCTGATAACTATGTCCGAGTATGCATCTAAAATATTCCTGCCATCGGGGGAAATGTGTCTTTATTCACCGATGCTCATATATTGTATTTATAAGCTTCCTTATGTACTGCTAGAAAAATAATTAACAGGCCTCTACCTAGGAATAGTTTGAGAAAATAATGTGGCATAGCCCTGTTGAGTTTATTTTCTGTATTGTGTTTTCTTTTTCTTTTCTTTTTTCCTGGTGGTATCATTAGATAAGCAAGTGGTAAATTTATTTATAGTGTTTGTTTTTAAAGCAGTGTGTTTCTTTTTTTTTTTTAAGGTACAGTTAATGGGGTGAATTTAAATGTCAGACCCCAGACTGTGCGGTGAAATGGCACCACTGCAGCAGCCAAGGGGACCTGAGTTCTGGTCTAGTTCTGCACAACCTTAGGGGGACGCCACCTCTCTCCACTTCTGAGGCCATCTCTGTCTAAAAAGGACAGGCACTGGGGGGTGGGGGGGCAGAATGGGGACAACTGTAAATGAACAACAATTTTTAAAAAAAGAGATGCCATTAACATACACTGGTGGCAGGTTTAAGCAAAGCAGAGGAACAGGATCCACAGTGAACTGTAGAAAAGACGCCCCATCTAAATGCATTCAAATTCTGGTACCTGTTCAGGCCAACAAAGAAAGAGAGCGTGTGCGCAGCCCACAGCAGCCAGACAGTACAATCTGCACTGGATGATTGCAGAGGTAATTTCTGGTTCCAAAACGGTGGGCGCCTGGGGCTCAGCTCCCCTAGAGAACTCTGCCCTTTTCAAGCCCTTGCTCTCCTGACTCTAAAACCCCAGAGGAATTCGGCACCTCGGGCCCAGGCCTCACATGACTAGTTCTCGACGATTCAACTCCACAGCATTTCAAACACATACAGATCTACCCAGCTCTACTTTTCTCCAATAGTTAGAACTCGGTGTGAGACCAACAGTAATCCTGACAGGAAGATACAAACACTGAAGTAGCTTCCTCTCTCCAGCATAATTTTTGTAACTGTCAAAACACAGTTTTTGTCATTCCTCAGTGTTTAAAGGCAACATCTTTACCTTGAAAAGTACGTGTTATTTGCCAATGATGGCAGAGAAAGTGGGTTGTATAAAATAGATTGACATACTGCGTTCTTTTTTGCTTACTAAAATCTTCTGGCTTTGGAACTAGATTCCCCAGTAGCTTAGTGATCTGACCCAGGGTCAGGTTACCCAAAGACAAGCTGAGAAATGTGCTTGGGCAGCAACAAGGCGGGGACACTCATACTTTTTTTTTTTCCAAGTAAGCTGATATTGGATGTTTTCAAAAAAGAAAAAAAAAAAATGAAGTACTCTTTGGTGAAAAAAAAATCAGACCTTTGTTCATTTCTACACTATCTTGTAGTTTGGTTCGGTTTTTATTTTTAATTACCTTTAGGCGGGAGGTGAAGGAGCAGACGTCCATTTCAGGACGCAGCGCGGTTTCTAAGGGCCATAAACTGCTCTTGACGCGACCGTGTGAGCGGCAAAGAAGTCAACGAGCCAATCAGGGTGTGAAAAGAATCTCAATCACAGGAAGTACAATTTCAAGCAAAGAAAAGTTGGACTTAAACTACCTATGCTTTTTGTAATATTCCTAGGAAAATAAGAATTACTTTACTAGTAAAATATCCCTAAGCTGAGTTTGGTTCCAAGAGATAGAAATTAGAACCTTGGAAAAAATTCACCATGAAATCCATGCATTTTCCATGCAGACACAGCTTGTTCTTGGTTTAAAACTTCCGCCAGAACTACAATGATCTAATTTAGGTAACAGCTTCACATGCTCTCAGGGCTGCCTGGTGTAGACAGAGTATCTGACTTAGGGGACTTCTATCTGCACTCCTGATGGGACGGAATGGACACCGCAGGGAGTCGCCCCATTTCTGATGGAACCGATGACTGTGGTGAACTCTAAACATGTCTTTGGACCAATGGTATTTGATAGGCTTAACCAGAACTAAAAAAGAAGAAGAAGAAAGAAGAAGAAGGAGAAGGAGAAGGAGAAGGAGAAGGAGAAGGAGAAGGAGAAGGAGAAGGAGAAGAAGAAGAAGAAGAAGAAGAAGAAAGAAGATATTAGGACTTCAATAAATATCCAAAAATAGAAAAAAAATTCATAGATCTCCAACTGGCAGCCCCGAAGTTCTTTCCTGAAGGAAAAAGTTAGATCCATGTAAGGAAAGGGCCAGATTTGGATCTTTTTTTTAAAAAACAGCTGTAGGCCAGCTTCTTTTGAGGCTTAAAAAATAAAATGAACGAAGAGGAGCGGGTCCAGAGAGGCTCCTGCACTTTTAGAAATGAGAAAGCCCGTGTAACTCGCGCAGCACAGGACCTGATGTGCTCCCCAGCACAGATACCGCACCAGTCATAACATCTCCAAGTATGAGCGGGGGTTTTGTGCATGCAACCTAAGGGCAAGATGATTGTAACAATAAAAACAATGAAACAGTAACTAATGTCAAACATGACGTCATTGTATATATTATTTCATTGAGTCTCCCTAACAATTCTATACAAGAGGTGCTTAGCCATAATGTAGAGATGGATGCATTCACAGCCAATGAGACCAGGTAGCTAATGAATAGTCAAGCCAAGGTATGAACCTAGACCACAGACCTTCTGACCCCAGGCCCAGCGCACTTAGCCTTGATTCTTCTTTGAAAAAGCTGAGTCAAATTCTGTGCTCACGCAACAGAATGAGCGTGGCAGTGCCCCCTGGCTTCCACGCCTTTGTGCTTCGCAAGGCGACTCTGTTGCAAAGCACGGGGTCAGGTTCCTTTCGAGAGGATGATCGCCCCGTCACCAGTTTGCAGCAGCAGCCACGGGGCGGCTCGCAGGAGAGCGCTGCCCATGTCATGGATGTGAAAGCACACGCTGTTCCATTCCAGCGTGTGGCCGGAGGCTGGGAACTGCAGGGCGCGTGAAACCCTAAACCGCAGCCTCCTCCGCACATCAGTCACGCTGTGCCGTCAGCGCAGTCGGCTCACTTTATGAATGAAAATCTCCGTCACCACGCCTTGCAGGTCCCTCTTTATCTTTCCTCTCCTTCAAGGAGAGCACTGGACACTGTCCTAAAGACGCTGCCATGGTTCAAAGGCATTGTTCATAAACGAAGACGGGGAAGGAATGTGAGAAAGGCCGATGATATACTAATGAAGAGGGATAGGACAAGGCAATGCTGAATCCATGCTCTGATCACAGTGCCCGAAAACTGGGAACGCGCAGGCCCTTAACGAACGTGCAAAGCAGGGGGCCGTGAATGATTTTTCTTTTTCTAAAAAGATTTTATTTATTTATTTTGTTTTTAGAGAGGGGAAGGAAAAGAGTAATCAATGCGTGGTTGTGCCTCGCGCGCCCTCTACTGGGGACCTGGCCACCCAGGCACGTGCCCTGAATCGGGAATCGAACCGGTGACCTTTTGGTTCGCAGGCCAGCACTCCATCCACTGAGCCACATCAACCAGGGCTCTTTTCTTTTTCATAGTTTTTAATTGTTGCTGAAAATGGGTTGGTTCTGCAGTAAAGATGTGAACGTGCGAATATTGTCCTATTTTCGATCTCCCTTCTGCACCTGCTGTTCATCTCTTTACTGTGGAGCGAGAGGGGAACCTGGGTTCCGAGACCCGCCCCCTCTTAGGTTTCCCATTCCTCCTGTGTAAGTTCATCCACCCTGTCCTTTTAATCACTTTGTAATTATGGTCATGGTCCTTGTCACTAGCTCTTGAGCTCTGCCACCACACAACTGTGGCCCGACGGACCACATGACTTGACAGTCCTTTAAGAACCTCAGCTTCAAACGTCCGCCCTCCCCCCACGCCCGCCCCTTTCCCGTGTCCCTCGCGCTGGGGGAGCGCACGGCCCTACCCGCGTCGGCGCAGCCCTGGCCCATGGAGTCCTCCCTGCAGAGGTGCTGTAATACCCCCTGTCTTCTTATTAAATATCAACCCCCGTTTGTCTCCTGTCTCCTTGCCTATCTCCACTGTGACAGCTGAGGTGTCTCTCGCTGGAACAGACGCCGTAGGGAGTCGCGCCACTTCCGGTGAAACTGATAGCGGCGGGAACTCTCGCCTCTCACCAGCACCGTGGCCGGAGGCCTGGCCTCGCCCGGGCTCTCTCCCGCGGCGCCCCGTGACCGTTCCCAGCGTGGCTCTCCCCGCCCTCCGCCCTGGGAATCCCAGAAGAGCTTCCTGTGACTGTCAGGGGCGCGGTCCGGCAGGTCCCCCGACCTCAGCCTACCTTGAGCCGCCTTTCCCACTGCTGTCAGCCCCCCTTCCCCGGCAGCCTTGTGACTCACCGTGACACACCGTAGCACCACGACCCGTGGCTCACACTGCTCCAGTAACACTCTGTCCTTCGCAGCACACGGCAAACCCTCCCCACCCCACTCCCAGCACGCATTTCCCCAGACTCATCCCCCGGCCCGTCCTTCAGGGCTTCAGGGGATCCACGGACCCTGGGCCCCTCGGCGCTTCGGCACTTCCTGCGCGCTGTTAGAACTGCTGGCTCCCGGGGCTACTCCCCCTCCCTGGACCTCAGACTCCACGAGGACAAGGGCCGGGACGGGCCGCATTCAGCGCTGTGGACCCCGGCACAGGCCCTCCTGCAGTTGCCTGTGGCATCAGTAAATGCTGCACGGCGATTTCTAACGATCACATTCTACTCGAATATCATGTTAGCATAGGCAACATTTAGAGAGATTTACAGATTTGTTGTACACACACACACCTACATATACATATACAAGCACACATATGGTATGTGGCTATGCAGGCACATGCATGCATGTGTGCACACATGTTTATAGATATACATGCTTCCCTGTTAGTAGCAAGGGTTTTATAGAGTTGAGGAGGTCAAGATATATCACATGAGATCCACCTAGATATTCTAAAAGAGGGGGCAAATTTGCCAAATCCCTGCTTACGGTGGTCACAGCCACCATGAAGGACAACAGGCCCTCCCAGGAGCCTGGCCAAGGGGGCCATGGGAACTGCAAACATTCACAACGGTTGGGCAGAGCATGTTCTAAGGAGGCAAAGGCAGAGCTAAGAAGCTAGACAGTGAAGGCGGCCACCTCCAGGCGTTTCTGACCAGAGAGTCGCTTAACCTCCTGATGCGTCTACCACTGGGGCTGGATTTACCCACCTCTCTCCCCCGCCAGGCACAACTGGCATGATCTACGAGAAGGGGCACATTTCGCCAGTGTGGTTTGCCCATACAGGTCGTAATCAGCAGCGACAAATTCAGTGCCATTTCTGTGTAAATGATGACGAACGTAAATAAAGCGCATTGTACATTACGGGGTAAAGAGCATGAGGCACCACAGACCTCCTCCCCGTCCTGCTGCGAGGGCTTCTGTCTGGGAGAGAGAGCGTGTCTAGGGGAGAGTGGGGATTCTGCCTGGAGGCTTGTCCCTCCCCCAAGGTGACCCAGCCTCTAGTTATCAGCCAGCTCAGCGTGAAGACCTCCTCAACCAGAGTGGATGAGGAGCATCCACAAGAATTTACCACCTCAAATTAAACATCCGGAGTGTTACTTTAGTTCCCTGTTTTGTCACCGAGGCTTTCCCTTTTTAGTAAGTGACAGACCATGGAAAAGAGTTGATAAGGATCAGCAAGGTATTATTTAAAGGACCACAGTCCTGGAGTCGAATCTAAGTGACTTCTGACTCTGTTGCTGAACAATTATATGACATCCTCGATGCCATCCCTAGGTTCTTGGAATGGAGGGGAAATGAGGTGCCATGAATCTGATGTTGCCACAACTAACAGATATAAACAAGAGTTAAGTTCCTATGGTACCACATCAGCGTTATTCCAAAACCATGTTGAATGACATGACATTATCCAAGGACCTGCTGTATATGACTTTTGGGTAATCATGGGGACTCAGTTTCTTAATCTGTAAAATGGGGATCTTGTCTTACTCATTTCTGAAGTCCCAACATCTAATACATTGTGGTAGTTCTATTGCAATAATTCACATCCTCTCTCTCTCTGGCACTTGCTCTCCCGGATGCCCAGACAGGCATGTTCCCTGATTTCCCGAACTGTGGAGGGACACGCTCCCACTCTATTCCATTCCCCCCTGTCCCCCACGCTGACTTAGGAGCACAGCCAGGGCTGTGTCAACAGTCACACCCAGAGCTGTCCGCTGCCTTAAATTTGAGCAAGAGCCTCCTTCACTCACCTGGCACCTGTCACTGCAGACTCATTATCAGAAGAGCCACAGGCTGAGCCCAAAGTTTGAGTACATACTTAGGAGCCATATGGGGTATCTGGTCTCAGATCTGGGGAAACAATAAAACTGACCAAGCCAAGGAGTGTGTGGGAGGCTGTCACAAGTTGATCCCCGGAGAAGGAGATTCTGGGACACCGCGATACCAAAGCAATGCCAGCAGAACCTTCTAGAGTGGTTATTCAAGTGTTATTTGTATCGCTTATTATTATTAGGAACTTTAAACTATATACATATATTCCTTCTGCCAGCGTACTACATTTATCCAATTCACCTTCAAAAGACTTCTACTATCTTTACAAAGTACAATTAGTTACAGTCATACTTACTTTTGAACCATAATGGATTTAAAATTATCTTAACACATCTTCCTAACGAGCTATTCACAAATGCTAAGGTAATTAGAAGTACCTTTAAGGTCAGCAAAGGGGAGGTAAGGTTCATCTAGGCGGATGTTAGAAGAACATAATGCAAGGTTAGGATTCAGTGGTTTGAAAATGGCCTTGGCCTACTGGCTTGTCTCTCCTGAGACTCAGTATGTTCACCTGTATAAAGGGCCCAATAATCCATTGCTGGGTGATGTTAAAGATCAAATGAGCTGCCATATATCACGTGACTAGCAGCCAATGTATTATTTGCACTTCACACAAAACAACTTTAGTTTCTTTTGCTCCATCATCTTCTACATAAACTCACCGCGGAATTTTCTGAGAATGAGTCTCAAAATTGAAAAAGAAAAGCCTATGTTTCTATAGCTCAGATTTATAGCAATAAAAAAGTGCATGAAGAAGGCTAGTGCAAAGGAATTTTGACTCATGAACCACAGCCAGCGATTAAACCTTAATGCAACTTGACAGTTTTAATTTTTATATAAATACCACCAGGGCCTATCATTCACATTATGGATTTCAAGCTTAACCAATGTAATTTAAAAACAACAAAACGGCTTCTAAAGGTGTACTGTCAAAGCGCTGACATTTTCAAAATTGAAAATGCTCCGCGTCTAAGATTCGAAATGGAAAACTTAGTAATTCTTCTCTTTTCCTGACAGAAGTGATCAGGATGGACCCCAGGAATGCCTGGACATTTTTAAAGTTGAGTTATTGATAGGTGAGGACTATTTCTCATGGAATCACATATTTTTAGACACAGAATAAGAGCTAGTCATCGCTAAAGTTTGCTAACCACTTACTGAGGTAGTCACTGTACATAAATTACTTTTTTAATTGTCACAGAAATTCTCTGGGTTTGTCACCATCAACATTTCCATTTTACCAAAGAGAAAACTAGCGCAGAGAGAGATATAGAGGCTCTTTGATTCCTGGCTGCTCTCCTCTGACCTGTACTATTTCTATAACATAACAAGCCACATCATGGGAGTGCCGTTTACAGAAGTGGCAATAGGTCCACAGAAAAAGGATTTTGCAAGGTCCCTTGGCCAACTAGTGATGAGGTAATGACTGGACCCAATACCCAGACCTACGTTCTTTCTCTCATATCTCATGTCTTTTCTGGATTGTGGCTCCAGCACAAGAGATGAGAACAGATTCAGCAAAACAAAGCTTCACGTGTTCAGGACACAGAACTAAGTATAGTGACTATTGTGATTCATTGGTTTATCAACAACACATATGGGTCCCATGTTTTTTTCTATTTCAGAACTAAATTCAACAAGTGAATTTCAAAATAAATAATCATGTGATGCAGTCCAAAACTGCTAACCAAAGTTAAAATAATAAGCAATATTATTGTCTTATCCAATGTAAATACGAAATACGCCTTGTTTGTGGCAATAAGTCTATATAAAAGGACAGTAAGTTACTATCGTAAGTTCTCCACTATTTGCATACCGCAGTCATCCTTCCATTTAGCAAATATTTATTGAGCACCTACTATGTGGAAGTCACTGCTTAGCACTTGGTGATTAACCCCTGAACAGCAACAACAAAAAAGTCTCTTGCCTCAATCCTTACTGGAGAGTAAGAGCTCAGAGAAACCAAGGTAAATCTATTTAGTTGGTGTTGCTGTTTTTAAAGAGCAGTGATGGAAACAGTAGACAATAAATATTATATTTGCAAGCTTCTCTAAATAGCCTCCACTTTTTCTTATTTCTCAATGTCCAGCAATGGGTTTAACCATGTTATCATATGCAGAAGAGGTCCATTAACAAATCTGCTAATATTTATTGAATGTCTCCTGCATTTTGAATGCTAAACTAGACATTGTCACAGTTCAAAAGAGCTGATATTTTAATGGACTAATTAAAGCCAGCAAAAAGAAGTTGGCCAGCATGCACACTGGCCCGGCACACCAGTGCAGGACGCAACACCTCGGCAGGTGGGAATGCGCCCTCTTCACTTCTGCTCCTTGTGTGGCTGTCCCGGGAAGCCAGGCATTCAACCAGGTAAGAGAGAAGTTGTGGGGGAGTGGCTAGCCTAACTCCCGTCCTCGCTTCCAGACAATTCCAGAGACTCATTAATGGGCAAAGGAGGAGCCCGAAGAGCCGGACTCATATTTACGTCCTGCACAGCGGTATTCAGACACGCTGTGTGCTAATGCTGGCCCTTCTAAAGTGACAAGCCTCTGACTGAAAAGTCTGGAGGTCCGTAAGTCTCCTCTGGGGTCACCTGGCCTGGCTGTCACCTTGGCTGACAAACAGAACATTTTTAGAAAATAAACACTAATAAACTTTAAACAGCTAGGCCTCCCTTTCCAAAATAATTAATGCACCCTGTTTCTTCCAGCTTTAAGACAAAAAAGAAGTAGATTTCACATTTCTTCCTGCTGTTTGTAAGTCCTGTGTGAGTAACTGTTACAGACTGATCACAAAGGCCTCAGTTTTCATGCAAACAAAATAGCACTTCAGTGTAATAGGTCTGGTAGGTGCCTTTTAAATTCCTTTTCTTTTTGGTTCAAGAGACAGATTTGCACTTGTTACAAGATGACTGAGTAATTCGCACATGGAGTCGTCACATGTGAGTAATGGCAAGATTCCGTCCTTCTGGGGGTATTTCCTCTCTGTCTCTGCCCCTGAACATATTAATATCTAATTTCCATGTTGCTTATCAGAATGCAGACAAATATTTTCTGCTCTTGCATGGGGAAGACTGAAGACGTTTTATAAACTCTAGAGGTATTTGAGCCTCAAGCATGTCTAACTTACTGATTTGCGTGAATCAAAATGCATTTTTGAAAACTATCTTTAGCTTTTTTTTTTTAAGGTAACGCTTGGCAATAGAATTAGATTATTCTCATTAGAAAGAACCTCTAATGAACTAGCTCTTTATTTTAAAGAAAAGCCCTGCTTTCAATATTGCTACCCGCATTGTCAACAGTTCAGAGCAGGGCTAAGGCTCATCGTCGATGAAAGCCCAGATCTCGATTTTATTCCTTTTACCAAACCATGAGTCCTAGACAAAAACAGCTTTTCAGTAATCACTTCCTAACTTACAAATGAATAAAACAAGCATCCTGGAGAAAGTGACAGGAAAGGGAGGGTTGAAAGTAAAAAACAGCCCTTGTCTGTTGTAACAGGTACTCAGTCTTTTGAACCAATAAGAAATTTGGGAAAATATTTCTTCCTTCTTCGTTTCTTTTTTTAAAAAAATTCTACTCAGATGTCTTTTATATGTTATAAATAATCTCACGTATAGATATGGGAAAGTGGAACAAAGAAGACATGAACTCGAATCGTAGATTTCTCCTAAGAACCCACAGCCTGGACATACAGGGATGACGCTCTAACCAGCTGAGCTACCCAACCAAGACATCATTAATTTTCCGTTAAAATAAAATACAGTTTAGATTATTTTATTTCCTAGGAAATTGTATTTCCTGATCCTACCTTTAGTTTCTGTTGTCTATCGATAATGATATCTCCTTGTATTCAGCGACTAGTTGTTTATATATTCATAGTTTCCTGACCTCAACCTACATCCTCTTCAATTTCTCACACATTCCTAACGGTATTCAAATTTCAAAATTTTTGGTGACCCTTTCCAGTGTCCAGAAAACACTGTGGTGATATGCAGGGTGACAAAACTATCCAAGGGACCCTCCCAGGACTGTGCTCCCAAAGGACTCCTGCCTGAGCTTTGCTCTGACTCTCCTGATGTTTTCTAGTTTGCATTCAGTCCAAAACATTCCCTACTTTGGTGCATAAAATCTCTTGTACCCTCTCTCAAAAAATTAGATTACAAAAGAATATATTTCATTTTAAAATTCATAATCATATTATTCTTGCATTCTTCTGCAATACTGGATGATTCCATCACAATTTGGGGTAATCTACGTATTTTGCACCTTGCCTTCTGCTTTTGTTTCTTGATACAGTTCTTCCTGAGCTAATTACAACTTAATGAGATTAAGCAACACTATAAAAGCGGTGTTTGTCCGTGCATTACAGGAGCTAAAAGTTCCTGCCCCAGCCCCATACCCCTCTGAGACCTTCTCTTTCATACTTTACTTCTTATTTTTCTCGCTCTCCAACAGACAGTGTTTTCTCAACAATTTACTTCCTTGGCGCATTTTCCATTCTTCTCCTAACTGATTTAAAATATCCATGATATTACAGTTAATTGTAGTCAAGATTTGTCTTTTTTTTTTTTTTTGCTACGAATAACTTTTGCTTGAGATTAAAATTAGTTCCTTGCAGAGTCCTTTATTCTACCCCCCCTCAGCTCTCTAAGTTACATCTCATAACTTATAATTAAAGAGACCCTTGTATACCTTATTTCTATGAACACAGGAACACACACACTTCTAGAGTTTATGGTGAAAAAAAAATATATATATATATAAAAATAAAAATATAAAGCAGTAGATTCAAATTCTGAGGTTCAACAGAGAGGGGAGTTCCTATAACATTACAATCTAAAAACAAAGATGTTTTAATGAAGTTCTCTGTGGTTTCCTTTCCTTATCTTTGATATAGTTAAATTATAAAACAGATGATTATCCATGTTTCACTGAGATTACTCCATTTCTACAAGCTGATTATTTGGCCCCAATTTTCCTCTCTGCCTCTCTCCTCCCTGTCGCCCCTAACCCCCAACAAAAAGCTTACCAGCCGGTTAGTCAGTGTTATTAGTTCATGGAAATGCTAGTATTATTTAACAATAAAAATAAAAAATCGCACTCAGGCGAGTCCTGAATTATTCATGCCCTCTGATTTTACATAATTTGGCCATGCCTCTTTTTATTGCTATTTCCGTTTCTATCACTAAACAATTCTCCACTAGGTCCACCTCGGATTCCTGTGAACAAGGAGATAACAGTTGCAAAATGTTCCCTTGGAGACGATGTTCTGAGCCGATGTCCAAACATTTGCAGCCAAAGCCCGAACTACGAAAACAGCAAGGAGTACCCTCAGTGCCCGGAATGAAAAGTAGACTATTAACAAGACTTTTTTTTTTAATCAAATTCCTTTAGAATTTAAAAATCTGTAGTGACACAAAAGCTCGCAAAATTGAACCATCACAGCAATTGACTTTGAAGACTTCCATTGTCACTCTATATTTTCATTATATGAACACAGTTATGGCCCTTGATGTGGTTTTGACATTAAACGTTACTAATGGGCAATGTCAGGCTCTGTTCAGCAACAGGAAGAAAGGGAAGGATGCATCCGAGCAGGTGAGCACAGAACAGGTAGGGGACAGGAGGGGTCGGGATGCACTCTCAGCAAAATGACAAGGGCCGTGGGACGAGCCACTACGATGGCCGATAGCTTTGCACATGGGAACTCTGCTCACAATTGGAGGGGCAAACTAGTGTGGGTGGCGAGATCAAGAACAAGCCAGAGAAAGCAAAGGAGAAAGCCAGGAAGGGAACGCCAGACCCCTGGAAAATGGTTTTGAGAAATGCCTTCTCAGGCGAGAGAAGGGCCCTCTTTCTAAAGCCACTGTTTATTGTTTTGCTCACTTCCAAAACCAATTCTGAGCAAGTCCTTAGGGTCAGCGACGGTCAGTGTTCATGAAACCCCTGCGGAATTCTTCGGGGGTTGGGTGGTAAGTGTGGGAAAGCGAAACCCCCCCCCCCCCCCCCCAGACAGAAAGCACTGTCATGAACTGCCATGTTCTATTTAAAAACTGCTCGTCAGCCGCAGTTAAGGTGACATGGTCAGCATGGCAACAGATCATAACACTTCGCATGTTCTGCTCGTGCTCGCAGCTGGGACGGCACCTGGCACGCCCAGGCCGCCGTGGCAGGAGTTGAGGCGTGAGGCAAACCATGCAATGGAACAGCACGTGTCTGGTCTGCTAGTCCCGAAAGGTCAGCCAGCGGGGACGTGGACGGGCCTGCCGTGCCATTTCTTTGTGTCCATAAAAGAAAACTGCTGTGCAGAGCATTCTCAACGGGATACACGTGACCTGGCAGGACCAAGGGGATGCCCTCTGCTCCCTGGTCTAATTGTTGCAGTTCACGCAGAGACTCGGGGGCTGCAAAGATGACGTTCTCCACCAGACTCGCCCCCTCGTTGGCTCAAAGACAAGGGACAAAAGGGTGACGATAAACAGCACAAATTAGAACCAGACTTGGGGACCATGGGCTCCGTATTCCTGGGCTGCGGCAGACCAAGCTGCTGGTCCATCCAACTGCACCCCTTTCCTGGTTCCTGGACCCAAAGGGAGACCGCATTTCCCAGTCTAGAGGCCAGCAGGGCACATGGCCAACGTCTTGCCCATGAACTATGGGCAAAAGGGCCCTTCACCTCACTCCAGACAAAGCACCCAGACCTAGAATTGAGCCTTGTCCCCTTTCTGGGGCTGGGATGCCCAAGATCACTGTGACCTTGGGGGTCATGTTTTGAATGTGGCAAAGGTACTGGCAGCCTGAGTCTCCTAAACACTAGCGAGGGGCAGAACCACTGTCAACCCAGTGCATGTGCTATACAGAGGTGTCCAGCCTGTGGCCCACAGGCCACATGCAGCCCAGGATGGCTACGAATGCGGCCCAACACAAAATTGTAAATTTACTTAAAACACTATCAGATTTTCTGTGTGTGATTACATGTTGCAATATATTTAATGTGTGGCTCAAGATAATTCATCTTCTTCCAGTGTGGCCCAGAGATGCCAAAAGTTTGGACACTCAGGTAGCACATGAGAGAGAAATAGACATTTATACTCTTCTGCACTGTTTTGGAGAATGTCTGTTACAAAAGACTTTACCCCCAACACATTCAGACCCTGCATGTAGCCCCAGAGAGTACAATGTCTTCAGAAAATCACTCAACCCCGGGGAACTGGTTCTCTGTCTTTAAAGTCGACACCAGCCCATTTGTTATTTTTTTACCTAATGGAACATAGACAGAAGCCCTGAAAAGCGCTGTTACACAGACAGAAAATATAAACCATTGTAGAAATTCAAAGGAAAGGGCAATTATTTGTAGTTGGAGTGATCAAGAAGATTATAGAGAAGAATTTGAGATGAATCTTAGTAATGTTTGGATAGGGTTTTAAGTCACAAAAAGTATGTATAAGGAAGGATAAAAAGTATGTGTAAAATTTAAAGTTGATAGTGCAGTGTTCAGTGGATAGCGGAAGCCGGTTTAGCAGAGGTAGAGGAATCTAGTAAAAGGGAATAGGGATATTAGGCCGGGAGATAAGATGGAAGGCCAGATCAGAAGGGGTGAGAAAGGCCTGAAGATGGGAATAATGAATTCTGATTGGCCTTAGTTAGTGGCGGTAATTTCAGCCCCTTTACTCATGCTTAGTTGAGGAGAGTTATTTGCCTGAGACACTGTTCAGTAGAGATGCCCTGCTTGGGTCTGGGATATGCATCATGTGACCCTAAGAGAAAGGTCAAAAGAATCAGAGTGGTGCCAAGCCAGACCCTCAACCCTGTGGGACAGTTGAACCATCCTGGAGTACTTATCTCTACGCTTTCTGTGATCTGGGGTAATTACAAGCTTATTTCATGACCAGCACTAATTGGCATTTCTGTTACTTGCAGCTGAAAGCATTCTTAAACAGTCAGCAGCATCAACAGTTAACTGCATCACAGAGAAAGGTATGTCTGGGTCAGGCTTTGACCTCTGAAGAGATGACTTGCAAAGCCATCACTTTTATTTTCCAGACACGTGCCTTTCATGATCAATACACTGAAGCCATAGATCCTTGCAAAAAGCATTCTTCGAAGTATTTATAAATGCAATCCAGATGTTCCCTTTATAAGAACCTTTCTGGTAGTGGTCATTCATACTTATTTTATAAGCATAGCATTTTTATCAAATAACAAAGTTGCATGGAAATTACATAGACATTTAAAAGGAAGCCAGCCAGAAGGAGTTATTTGGTAAAATATTAAAGTAAGGAAAACCCTGATAAATCAACTACACCTTCTCCACAGTTTTAGAGAGAAGTCAGAGGTGCTGTACACATGCCATGTCAAAGCCATGGCTGGGAACTCAGCCTCTCCTTTTCTCTCTCACACACATACAAAATCACAGTTAGTCCTTGCGATCAACTCAATTTTCTTTTGTCCCCAGTATAAGAAATACTGGAAAGATTTATTTTAAAGCCCAAGAGAGAAGGTCAAGATTTCCTGGCTTCACCACTAATTGGTGCACCTTACCAATAGCATATGTATCTAAATATCAAATTTAAAATGCAATAGTTTAATAACGTTTTGACCAAAAGAACCTATCTAAGCATATACACAAGGAAGCATGTTGTCAGTATGATTCATGATCTCTGTGACACCCATGCGTGATTTGCTGAATACCTCACTTTATGTTGTGTCCTGCATTTGGCCTATTTCCCTGGATCTAGTCCTTAGTTAAGCAAGGGCTGGAAGTCAGTCTGAACATAAGTACAGTGCGAGTAAGTAATACCAATGTAATTTCTTCTTCCTCACCCTCTCTGTAGCCATTATTGTCTATAAACTTGCTTGGTTAAAGCAGGGGAAAAGCTGCTTTCTATATTCATGGACCTCAATCACTGCTTCCAAACAAGCGCTCAAGACAAAGGGGGAGGGAAAAAGTCAATCTGCTTAGGTATTCGTTCCATGTGTCAAGCGAAGGTGGGTGGAGGCAATAGGAAAAATGCGCAGAGTAATCTGCTGCATTTTATCAGATGGAATAAGTGCTGTTTAAAAAACTCTCCCTAAAATAACTCCGTCTTTAGGAAGAGAACCATGCAGTAGAATATGACGCTTCAGTCCGTATCAGGAATAAACGTGTAAACGCACTGACAAAAGTTATGCTTCGATTATCTTACAGGAAGCCCGCCCAGGTTTCTTAAATACAGCGGTTTTGACGCCATATGCCATTCAGGAGCTGCAGCGAGTGCTCATTCAAAAGCAGCCTTTCCTGCTGTTCCCACTTCAATTGTCACAGCGCACCTGATCCCTTAGTGAGAAGGAATCACTCCGAGGCCACTGCTGATGGGAATGTGATCAGTGACCTTAAATTCCTTCCTTTGCAAAATCAGAACCGGGTCAAACCACTAGAATTCAGAATTTCTATATAAAAAAAATTCCCAGGCAGATATCCGAAGCCGCTGTCCCTTGTGACTGGCCCAGACTATCCTCTGTGCCCACCAGCTCCCCGCTAAACTCACTGCCCTTTCCTTCCCACAGCGCTGGCGAACATCTGCATAGTTTTGATTACTCTTCTTCATTGCTGATCTTAGAAACCGAGCAGGTTGGTATTTGGGTGGAAGACCCAGAGCCACAACTAGCCAACTAAGCTGCTCCCAGGTTCCTGACTCTTATGGGACATAAAAAGAAAAAAAAAAAATCACTGGTTTAAGCCATTAAGTTTTCAGGTAATTTGTTAGGCAGCATAGTACACACTAACAGGTACTATCAGGTTTTGGCTTTGTGTTTTGTTGTCCAATCTTTAAGTGACTCCAGGCTGGAAGCCACGGCTTATTCATTTTTAGGTTTAGCGGAGGGCCTAAGGACACAGCAAATCCAATAACCATTTTCTGAATGAATGACCCTATCCTTCCTGTGTTTATCATTAAAGTAAATTCAATGACAATTACACTTACAGACTTCTGGCTTAACTAAGGATTTTTTTTTTCTTTCCCATAGTGTGGTTTAAACCCAGAGAATATATAAGAGAAAAAAAAATTCTGAAATGAGATCACCTCTCAAAGCTCCAATTTTTTTAATGCTCCCACCATTAAGAGTTCAATATAAATTTACAATGAGGCTTAGTGAGCAATTTAGGAAGCCTTGGCCTCCTGCCTTATAAGCATTCACGATCACAAATTAAAACTTGGCCTCACCAGCTAAGATATGACAGCGTGATGGGAAAGACTAAAGGCTGACGTAAGTGTAAAAGGAATAAACTCCTATAGGTCTTGCGTTTCAGGGGACAGTAGAGTTAGACTCAATAAGACCGAGGGGAAACGTTCCGAAAGGTTACTTATTCCTTGGTCACTTGTTAGCTTGGAGGAAAAGGAGGATCGTGCACCTTCTCATCCTCTGTGGATGGAATTCTATTCTGGGGATGAGGATTCACTGTGTACCCATCACTCCAGATCCACCGACCCCCATATTCCAACATGTTCCTATTGAGAAAACACCACTTACAGAAAGGGGTAAAATAGTCCCATTACCATGTTGAGAAATAAAAATGCAAACCCTTTGGAAGCCTCTTAGGAGGTGGGCTTGTCTGAGCTGACGTGTAGTCACAGGGCCGTGATTACCATTATTTTCCACTGACTAAGCTATTCTAGACAGTGGTGGCCCTGGGAGAGAGGTGGCATGAAGAGGGTTCAGTGAGTAGTAGAAAGAAGAAAAGCAAAGGTTTTACTCAGCAGAGTTGATGTTTTACCAAAGGAAAGTTCAAGTTCTCTGAATGAGAAGGACAGCGTTTCAGCGGGAGGCGGTGGACCTGGGTAACCTCCAGCCTTCTCCTTCTCCAGGACAGAAAGGACTCAGGACAGCTGCCTTCCTTCCCTCACCCCCAACGTGCTGACAAACAAATACTGCGCAAGAAGCCAAGAGTCAGAATCATGTTTTTTTGGCCATTTAAGAGAAATCACTAAAATATTAAAACAGGAAAGGACCGAGTGGTGCAGTACAGGGAAGGGACTCAGGTTCAGTCATTTCCATCCCAGAAAACAAGGCTTTGATTCTTGCACCACCTGACAAAGACGCTTACTCTCAAAAATGTGAGGACCGCCCCAAAGGCATGCGCTCTGAGTGCCCTTTCACCAACAGACTCAGAGAATGAAGACAGCTCTGTGCCTTAATTATATCTGCTTTATCATGAAAATGAACACATAATCACACTGTGTAATGCATTAAATTTGAACATACATTTTAAAAAACACAAACACATATATAAGAAAACAGAAGTGATTTTAAAAGTCAGATCCCGGAATTCTGATTTAAGAGAGTGAAGACCTTCGTGTCTCCTTCATCTCAGAAAGCCAGGAAAACAGCAAGAAGGAGAGGAAGAACTACTTTCTCTATCTTTGATAAAAATAGGAGACATGCTTTTCCTTGAACCCTGGTGCATGAAGTTGAACAGCGGAGTGCAGAGCAGTAACCACTGAAGAGGGTCAACAGGAAGCAAACAGAAAGCGAGGGCAAACTGGGACACACCTCAGACACGGGACTCTCCATGGTGAAAGCCCACAAACCAGGGCACTGGGCAGGGCGCGGCGCGGTGACTAGTGCAGGGGAGCGGGCCGAAAGCCTCCAGGGGGCACGCCATGCTCCCCCTGCCCCCATGAAGCAGCGCGGCTCTGGGGAACTTGAGCTAGAGAAACGCTGACCTTGGGCTGCCCGGGGCAGTGCACTGAAGGGAAGCAGAGGGTGGCCCGGACACCTGCTGAAAAGAGGGCATCGCAGGAGAGCAGCGCACCCTCACCCCTTTCCCCGCGGGGCTCTCAGGGCACCGCCAGGCACTCATGTGTCTCCAAGGCAGGACGCTAAAGAACTCTGGGAGACATAGAAGGTTCTAGAGAAAAGACCTACAGACGCTCATATTTGGGGATTTCCTCAACAACAACAACAACAACAAACTGTCTCTCAACCCCCCTAGAGTAATGCCAACTTGTCCGCAGCCCCCAACAGCACAGCTAACAATCACCTTGCGGTGTCTCACTCTTAACTAGGAATGGAACAAGCATTTGAGCGGCTTCTTTTCCTACGCCATGCTATTGTCTCTTCCAGCTCCAATCCAATCTCCTCCCTGTCTTTGCCCAGTGGAACCTCCTCTTCCTCAGCTCCTGGCTGCTCATGAACCCCGAGGTCTGATTTCACCCCCAGCCCTCCCGCCCCCCTGGCTTCCTGATGCTCAAAGCTAGTGCCTTCTTGGTTGATGCCCTTGCTGTTTTGAAACTACTCTTTTCCAATTTCCCAGCCTCAAAACCTCAGCATCCCCCCTTTTTTTAAATAAACTTTTTTTATTTTAGAATATTTTAAATTTGCACATAAGTTGTGGAGGTAGTACAAGAAAGTTCCTACCTATATATCCCAACCCAATTTCTCCTATTGTTGTCATTTTACGTTAGTAGGGTCCATTTGACACAAGTAATGAATCAATATTGATACATTATTGTTGATTAAACTCTAAGTTAGTCCGATTTCCTCAGTTTTGACCGACGCTTCTCCTGCTCCAGGACCTCATCTAGGACATATCGCATTTCGCTACCCTGGCTCCTTAGGCTCCTCTTGACTGTAAGAGTTCCTCTCACTCTCTTTGCTTCTGATGACCTTGGGGAAGACTTGTCTAGTGCTTCATGGAATTCCTTGATGAGATTTGCTTCTGTTTTTCTCACCATTAGACTGGGGTCCTCAGATGTACCGCCTTTTTCATCATATCAAAGGTACATATACTATCAACGTGACTTATCACTGTTGATGGGGACCTTGGTCACCCGGCTGAGATCATGTTCAAGTTTCCCCACTGCAGGGTCTCAATTTCCCACCCTTCTTGATACTATACTTTAGAGAAGAAAGCCACTATGTAGAGCCCACACTTAAGAAGTGGGAAACTGTGTCCCTCCTCCTTCAGGAAAGACAAAGGTTATTTGGGGGAGTCTTCTTAGCATCACTTTCGACTCCTTTTATGCCCTTGCCCCATCCCCTTCAGCTTCCCCATAGGTAAGTAGCACAGCGGGACCCAAGTCCATACGATAACCCCAAGCCCTGACTCTTGATTGAAACGAGAGAGATAGCATCGTTTTTGGTAAATAATTCTGATAAATATAAAACGGATGTTTCATTTCTGAACATTTCTCATTCAGGACCAGCAGAGTTTGGAGTAGCATTTCTACCCTTTATACAGAGACTCTGTCTTGCTTCTCTGCCCTGTTGAGACAGTGTTTCAGGAAACGATCCACCGCAGCAGGCGTTAACTATGCAACACCACCACCAACGCCTGCAGAACCATAGCTTAACAGCCGACTTGCTTCCTCAGGACAGAAGGGAGCCATTGTCATCACTGAGTCAGCCATGACTTAAAGGCATTAACAGTGAGCCTGGCATTAGGCTAGGGGTGGTCGGCAGCACAGAGAAGATGGGCCCCGGGCTCCCAGAAGCTTGCAACTGGCATGGGGGGCTAGGGTGGGGCAGACCCTAGAACAGAGTATAAGACTGTAGGCATGACGAGTGGTTTCTCCATTCAGACGGTAGGCAGACAGGACAGGATTCAAAGGAGAAGGAATGCGTGGCATGGTATGACAAGGAGAGCCAAGGACATTGGGAGACATTACCATAGAGTTCTGACATCAACAAAAAGCTTGGAAAATCTCAACCAAGAGGACAAGTAGTGGCTTCTCCCCGGCCCTGACATGGAATACATCCTCAGTGCGAACACAATCTAGAAAAAGCAAACCCGAAACATGCCAGGCCCTTCTACTGACTTGGGCAAATTTACCGATAACGATAACTGCAAATGCTTCATTTGTCAGCAATTTGCATTTTCACTTAGGGAGTCCAAAAACCATGGCATGTCCCTGAGGGAGGGGTGCCCTCCCACACCCACAGTCACCTGTACATTAAAATACCCTGCCGTATGGAGGGCAAAGAAGGAGGAATCTCAGCATCTTTCAAAGAAAATTACAATAAACCCAGAAAGGAAACAGACGTTGTTGAGGGGAAAAAAAAATCAGTTGTAAATGAGCTATCATGGCAGGTAAATTGGAACTAATAAAACCGATGATTTTCCTGAAAACTTAACACCTCTCAGCACAGCTGTCTTCCCAGCGAGGAAAGCGTTGCCGTCCTGTCACCGACGCCCCAAACACGTCAATGATACGAAGCCTAAAAACAACGCAGAACAGCAGAGGGACGGCGCCACCCAGCAGCCGAGGCCCACAGGCCTTCTCGACTGCCCTTTCCCGTGCATCTGGACACAGCAAAGCATTTGCAAAAGCAGGAGGAACTCAGGCAAGAGAGAAAAGCAGGCGACCAGCGCAGGTAACTCTGAGAGGTGAGCACAAGTATTTCAGCCCGTCCTTTCGAAATTGCAGCTGATAAATGGGGGTCTACACAGGGAGACTGTTTAAAGTCAGGAATGTGTCCCTTTAATTAGGGTAAGTCATTATGTACTATATTGTATTTTAATAAGGAAGAAACATCATTTTCTCAAATTGAAATACGAAAGTAGGCGTCTTTAATTACTTTTGGGCCAGAGGCTCCTCCGAGGACCTGATGAAAGCCGGGGATGTCCTCCTCAGAAAACTGCATGTGCTCACAAAACTTAGCATTTGACTGCAAGAGAAAGACCGACTGACATCTCCATCCACCAACAGAACCACTGCTGTCTGGGTTCCTCATTGTCTGGTGGGCACACGTGTTAAAAGGTTCACAAATCCCTAAACTTATAAAGGCCCATGCAAAAGAAACATGATTACAATCTTATAGCAAGAGTTGTAATATATTACAAAGAGAATAGGAATTATAATAAGTATTTCATTGCACTTAGTGATTTGCATACAATGGAATCCATTTAATTTTGCACCAATTCCTGGTGTTTAGAAACCCATCTCTACCTCAGAGGCAATGCTACCTAATTTTTTTTTTCCATTTTGTCCCTGCTGCATGCAACTGAGGCCCTCAATCGCTCAAAAATAATTTGCAGAAGGAAAGCGGAGAGTCCCTTGTGTTCTTGGCTGCTCTGAGATTCAGTTTGGTTGTTTATTCAGTCAACAAACTCCGAATACTGACTCTGCATTATATGGTGGGAGGGAGCAGGTTGGAAGAAGAGGAAGTGCCTGCCCTTGGATGATCTTCCTATCTGATGCAGTGATGGGAGAAGTCGGGGAGGTGAGTTGCAAGGAAACCGTGAGGACGTCGGTTGCCTCTGCTGGGGGAAGCGGAGAAATTGAACTGCGTGGCAGCTCCTGAGACTCCTCCAGGAAGGGTGGGAAAGGCACTGGGACACGGAAGGAACCCCAATGTACCTCTTCTCAAGGGATGGGGCCTGGGGCGAGGGAAGGGGCAAGGGAGGTGTGGGTGAGCACACCTGCCATAGCAGCAGGGAAGTCAAAAAAGGGAGCATTAATTGCTTACTTTGTGCCTGATAATGCCAAAAACTAGGTTAAATTATCCAATACAAGCTAGCTAGAAAGAAAGTAAACGTCACAGGCAAAAAAAAAAAAAAGAAAGAAAGAAAGAAAGAAAGAAAGAAAGAAAGAAAGAAAGAAAGGAAAGAAACTACATTCAGGACCAGCTACATTATTTGTGGGACCCAATGCAAAATGAAACTGTTGTTGAAAATCATTAAGAATTTCAGGGCACCAAGAACCAAGCATTAAACTCGGGCCCCAGGCCCTGTGTAGCTGCACCGGTCACAGACCCATGAATCTGGCCCTGGTGCATGAATTTCAGATGTCCTATCTCGTCTTTACTGCCACTGAGAAATTGCCTCCGTTTCTCAAAACAGCACCCATGGAGCACTTTACATTTACTTAATTTTCTCAGCAACCCTCAGAAATAGAGATTACTACGTCCACTTATAGACTGAGAGGTCAAGGGATCTACTCTAAACGAAAACGTGATCTTATATAGCTTACAGAAATCCCAGTGGCTTCGCACCGGGCTGTACTTCAGAGAACGCTCGGTAGTGACCTGTAAAAGGGTGTTTTTATTTCTCTGCTATGGGTCCCTCTCGGACCGAGCCACGGAAGCCCCCGCTCGGTGGGGTCGCCCAGAGGGGCTGTGCTTGCAGCAGTGACTGCAAGCCCAGCGTGGGAGGGGCAGCCACGCGCCATCCCAGTCACGCCGCCCCAGGGAGCCCCAGGACAGCCGCCCCTGGGAGGAAGCGGAATGCCAGCAATGCTCAGAACGGTCCCTTTTCAATACAGACGTGGCTATAAGGAAAAAAATTACACAATTTCCATGAGACATTACGCATTACAATAGCACATGCACACTACACAAGCACGGAGTCTATTTTAGATGAAGTTGTTCCATTTTCAGAACCTACAGTAGTTTCTGATGTCTCCCAGCAAAGCTCCAATTAATAGTTTCTGGAAACAAAGGCGCGCTCAAGGGTTCAGCTTCATCAGCCGGCTCCCCCCACCCCCACGCCCACCCCCATCAATACTGCTGAATTACCGGAATAATCTACTGCAATCAGTGAAATTCACTTTTTCCACCGAGGAATGAGAATAAGAACTAGCATGATCATAGCAGCACATTAATTCAACAGGAAAATCCAAAGACTCGAAATATTTACTACAACTCCCCAGATTGTTACATACTTTTCAGCCTGCTTGAGCAGATCATCCCGCTTACACTTTTGAGGAGGGGCTTGTGATGGTGGGTTCAGCTTTCTGTCCCTCTGTCTCTTCTGTGATTGATAGTTCTGTCAGCGATGCCTGTTTAAAAACCATTCCTCTGTGGGCAGCAAAGGGGCCACATACTAACCCCGACACGCTCAGGGGAGGCCCGCACGGAGGCCTGCCATCTCAGAGACCGCAGGTGACCACACAGGGTGGCCTGGAGCGAAAGCTTCCTGACTAAAATGAGGCGCGGCAGGCAGCCCTGTCCCGGGCTGGCATCTTCCCTGACAAGGGTCGGCCCTCGCTGAGCCTGTCTGCGGACTGTTGCCATCTCGGACGCATGCCTTTGCTACATCAGGATAATTTCCTTTTTATCGGGACCCCTCAAGGCACCAGAACAGAGACCACACAACTCCTCCGTGTTATTGTTACCGTGTTAATTGTTTACCGCTAACTACCCTAACCCACCTACATAAAAGAGGTATGTTTCTATTCCTTTTCCTTTTTATCCAATCCCAGGGAGTTTGCGCGTTGCTTTCTCCCACCTCCCTAACCTATCACCAATGAATTCCACGTAAGCCCTTAGGGCTCCTCCTTTGAATTTAATGTATAAAATAAACTGCAAAACTGCCATTTTCGGGAGCACTTTCTCAGTCCGTTGAGATTTTGCTCCCCGGCAACGGTCGTCAGTTTGGCTCAAATAAACTCACAAAAATTCTTACAGGTTTCAGCATCTCTTACATTGACACCTACTTAATGACTTTTTTTCCCACTTTGTCCTGATTTTCTCTGATCTTTATTTTTCTCCTCAGCATAAATGACCTACTGTCAGAGTTTTCTCCCCATGCCAAAGCCTTGTGACTGTATTCTATGGTGTTTTGTTGGGGGGAGCTTTTAAGTCAACAATAGGCCTATTGGAATTAAGCAGGTACCTGGCCCGAAAGTCCCCCGCTGCTCAATCACCCGCCACACCTCTCTTCTCACACCCCCCCCCCCCCGCCAAGAAAAAAAATATTCCGCCAATCGAATGATGCGGCCCCTCATGCTCAGCAAGCAGGGGTTTCCTTACGCTGCCTGTACACAGGGAAGGGTAAGTTGCATTTTCAAAATGATTCTGTCATCCCCATGACCACCGAATTAATTCATTTATTTCTTATCCAGTGTTTCGACCCGACCTGGGGTAGCAATGTCCCGTCAATATCTCATTCAGGTGTCGCGTGGAAAAACCCAACAGCCCTGGGCCCATAGCCAAGCTTACCAGTGACTGACGCGCGCTTAACTGAGCAAAGATTTGCTCTGCGCCCAGTGGGGTCCGCCTGTACAAGAACCCCAAGCACCGGCCACGCAGGCTAGAATCCTAACAAAGCGGCTCCCAGCTGTGCTCAGGCGAGCGGAACCGGCGCTTAAACCGAATGTTAAGGGCCTTCAATCTGGGTCCATGTTTTTATTCTTTTTCCTCATTTCTTTTCTGAGTAAACCATGCGATTTTCCAGGGAAAACAGCACATTAGCACACTTAAATCACAAATCCTTGAACCTTTTTAAAAGGCAGTTAAAGAATTTTTTTAGCTTGTATCATTTAATTGCTACACCACACAATTTTTTTTTTTTTAAATGGCCAAATTAAACCTGCCGCACAAATTTGTGCTTTGAAGTTCCTGCTAAAGGATCGTTGCTTTGAGGGAGTGATTAAAAAAAAAAAAAAAAGAATTGAAATGCTCTCCTTTGGCACAAATGGCCCCACACATACCCCATCCCCTTCCCCGCCCGAGATGCCTGCATACACAGAAGCAAATCATTCTCGTTTAAATGTTTCAAATTCATTTTCCAAGCCAGGTTTGAATTTCGCTGTCATATTTCTCTCTGTAATTTCCATGAAAGCCCATAAGCATTTACAAATGGAGGAATATCATACTTACAATTTTGGGATGTGTATCGTATGAAAAAAAAACTGTTATGTTTGCATATTGCTGTCCTTCCTGTTCAAAGACAAAACCACTCTTGGGAAAGCTGCAGAAACTAGTAAGCAAGTCCTTTCCACACCACGGGCGTGTGAAAACTATCCTTTGAATTCTTTGAATGGAGCTGCTGTGGCAGTTAGCCGAGTCTGTTGTTGTTTGAGAGTTTGTCTCTTAGGTCAATTTCAGCCCAAAGCCAAGATGATTTAACATCTAACCTCACTGAATTTGGTGACACGCAATTGCAGAATCAAACATTTAGACTCATTTTCCACGTCACATGTAAAACGGTATAGGCATGAAGAGGAATGCGCACAACGGGCCCCCGAACTGCGCCTCCATGGAGACAGCGAGCTGTATTCCGAAGTCGAGCGAGGGTAACTAGACAGTATCCCAGTGGCAGGCCAGTGGCGCGCCGGGTTTTTTAAAGCGCCGGTGCCTCTCACGTGGAAGGGAGTTCTGTTCCATTGCATCAGACTCTGGGTAACACGATCGCACACAGCATCCACCCAGGCGAGCCTCAGGCGTCCGGGCGGGTCACCAGTAAGCCGCCCTCCGTTGCCAGCTGAGGCTGACATGTGCCTGTGTCATGAAGACCGCACTGCACGATTTGGCCAAATGGGTGGTCTCGAGCACACGCAGGGGTGCGGTTCATCAGCCTGGAAGGCGTTTGCCTGGCTGAGGTGTCAGGTTTCCACAATGACAGTTGGCCACATCTCTGCGGGTTAGAACACTCTGATTTGTAACTGGAGTAAAGAATCTTTTTCTTGCTTTTGGTATGTTGTTTAGCATTGGCCATGTCCCGTTCCAGTTTGTTTTTTTTCTTAATTTTTTTAAGGCATTTCTGCCCAGAACAGTTAACAGGGATGGAAGTAGCGGCCCTTGTCAGGGATGCAGCGTGCGTGGGTTTGGAAGTACAGAGGGTCACGAGAGACGGTCACAACTTCTTCAGAACCAAGCCTGGTTCACTGGGAACGACTTCTTCAGACTCACCCTTTCTTTCCCCTGTGGAACTGGGAAGCTGGGTGCTATCAAGGAAGCCAGTGCCTCAGGCATAACCCATCCAACTACTGTTCACGCACAGGCTCCCACAAGGTGGCCTCCCACCAGCTCTGTGTTCTGCCCACGGTCTGTGTGAGCGTGTGGAGCCGCCGCACCCACCCCACGCTAAGGGCCGAAGCCTTTGTCTTCTCCAAGTTCTGTCTATTTCAGAGGCTAACATGCAGCAATTAGTCTAATTAATGTGAAACAATGAGCTGTGTTACCACTTATCAAATTGATTGTTCCCCTATCAAAACAAAACAGGCTGGCTTTTTGATGTAATTTCAAGAGATGATTTGAAATGTCATGTTGCTGCAAGCCAATTACCTTATGACTAGAGTCACGGTCAACAGAATACATAATTAGCAGGAGTTTGGGAAGGCTGCTTACTGCTAGTATGCTAATTAACTGTCTTTTGTCATAAAACAAAAAGGTTGCAGGGAAGGTTCTGAAATAGGTCTTTTTTATTTACATTTCTTTGTGCTTATCAACGTGAGGCATGACAATGCAAAAGAATAGAAAATTTTAATTCCACTACTTCAAATTAATACTCAGCTGCAAGGTCGGTCACACTGTGAGGCGACAACACCATTCACCTCGCCCCAGTCCTGGCCCAGTGTATTGCATTACTCGTGGAGTTAAATTAAGTATCGGGTAAAAACTCCAATGTAAGAAATACTGAGCTGGACGAAACAAATCCCCTAATAGATGTCTTTTGAGCTTCACTTGCATCTTGTGAAGGCTGGACAGAGCTTGGCTGCCTTGGGAATTACATTCAGGTGTCATCTTTCTATTTCAATCTTGAAATTTAAGAGAATATACCCATGATCCAATGATGTTATTGCCTTTCCCTCACTATGGTAGACAGAGAATGTCTAATGGGCACCTGTGGGCTTGTACAGGAATCCTGTCACTGAGTCCCGGGCTCCAGATGCTTCTGTAGCTTCTCATCTGTGCTAGCTCGGCAATCCCACAGTCTTGATTAAGGAACCAGTTCTGTATTTCTTGAGCTCTAACGCATTCTTGGGCTGGCTATAATCAGTAACTGACAATTAACAATCAAGTTCACGGCAGCCTCAAGTCACAGTTTGACGTGCATGTTAGTAAACACGCTTCGGGTTTGGAGAACAAATTGGAAGTCCCCCAAATTCTGATACAATCATTCCACAGCCCAACGACATTGTTTTGCTTACAGAGACAAGAGGGCTGCTCTTGGGCATCCCACAATTTTCTATAAGAAATGTGTTGCCATTTTGGAAGAGTTCAAAAACTCTTTTCTTCAGTGTTTTCTTGGGATATGGTTCAAGTCTTGTGGTCACATGAGAATGGTCCATGGGAGTCACAGAAACACACAACGCTTTGCTATTAGAACTATCAAGTTTGGTTTGCAAACTGGATTTTCCATCTTGTTTCCATTTTCAACATAGTTTTTTTTTTTTTTTCCTTCTGTTTCTGACATCATTAAACAGTACTTCAAATACAGTATAGCACAAGGCTTTTTCTTTAGGGGTGCGGGGCTTGCACTTCGGTGACAGAGGGTAAGGGACCTTGGGGCACAGAGTGGACAGAAGGGAGCCAGGCCTCAGCTGCGCTCCGTGGGAGCAGACACCGAGTCTCTGATAAACTCTTCGCCCTCTGCCCACATGCAAGGTTGTCACAAACTGCAAGGGGAGTTTTCAAGGGGGGCGGATTGGGAGTGGGAATGAAGAGGAGCATGTCTACCCGAGACCCCAAAAGGGGTCATAACAACCGACCACTGCTGCGTGCTTTCCAGGTGCTGGGACAGTGCTGACCCCAACCCAGGCATGGACTTAGCACAGTACGTTGGTACACAAGGAAATACATTTCCTAATTTCATAGCTTGGTACGGAGAATGTGGAGTGTTTGGCACCTGCCTACTTTGGAATCAAAAGGTCACAGAAGCCCAGAATCGAGCAAAAATGTAGAAATGTACTCACCCAACCACCCTCCAACATAAAATTCCTCCTGCACTGGCTCTGATCGAGTGAAACGAGATTCCTTTCAAAGATGAGTCTCTCTGGGGGAGTTCAAGAGACACATCCAGATATATTCCAAATGGTCTTGGATCTGGACCTATCTGAAAACTTAAAATTCCCGCTGTTTCGGTCCTATCACTACTCTCTAGCCAATGCTCCCATCAGGGTGGCGTGAGCTGTCACAGCATCTGGGCTTTGGTCATGGAAGAGGGCAGGGCAAACTCCAGGTAAAATGTCTCAGCTGGAAAAATGGCCCATCTGGACTTGAAACTCAAATGAGTCTTGACTAAAGAGGCTCAAGAAATCAAAACTTAACAATTGGGAGACTGAACTTCAGGCGTGGTGACCCCCACACGCACCAGTTTACTTGTGATACTCTCATCACGAGTTGATGGGAGCTCTGGTCCCAACCTAACCCATTCGCAGTTCCATTGTGTCGTCATGCAGAACATCATGTTTCACGCCATGTAATCTGTCAAAGAATTGTTCTTCTAATTTTTCTCAAATGGCAAGGAAAGAAGTCAGAAAGGGAAGAAGGAGAGGAGGTGATGGAGGAAGCGCTAAGTGGCTAGTAGGTGGCTGACACGTGTACCTGTGCACATAGCTGGTGCTGTGCTAAATCTATGTCTTACCCTGACTTCTCACAGTGGCCCTGCACAGTGGCTACGAGTTTCCCAACTACACCTTACTCTAAATGCTAATTATACATCAAGAGAACTTAGCAAGGATCATTGAGTCAGCTAAGACCATAGCACTAACTTTGACTCTAAACCTACCCCTGCCTACTACACAAGTTCGTTGGTGTTTTTGTTGTTGTTTTTAAATTTTAATGTACTACCCGAACTGAATAAGGATCCGCCTTCGTTGTGCTAGTAAAAGAAAAGAAAACAAAGACCTCTGGTTGTCATCATGAAGAACAGATCACAATGAATTGGGGGCAATAAGGAGCAGTGCAGCGACTTAAATTTCTATCGCCAACGTCTTGCAGTTGGGGATTTAAGGAAAACTGGGCGAGGGCAACATTTTTGTGTCGAATGCAAAATGTCTTCTTGAAAATTTAAGAAAACTTAAAACATCGGTGTGTTCAGAAAACAGGGCATTTGCTTTTCACCTTACAAGCCAAAATTCCTCCAAAATGTGTTCTTCGGGCCTTGAGCAAACCTGTTCACCCCCTGCAGAAAACAAGTGTCTTTGTCAGCAGATCTAACAAGGTGTTGAGCATGAAAGCCCGAGGGACGGTCGCCCCTCTCACGGCAAGGCAGAGAAGAGCCCCCTGCGAGCCCGGGACACGCGGTGACGGGCACACAGGGAGCATCCCCGCAGACACATTGTTGGAACGTCAGTCAGGCGGCCCTCTCGCCTCCGCCACCTTTCACAGAGCTAAACATCTCTTTATGTCAGAACAAATTGGGCAGGCCTCAAATCTTTTTTCTCTTCTCTAACTTCAATAAGATGAGCTCAGGGAATGAGGGAGGGAGGGAGCGGGAGGAAAAGCAAGGGGCCGTTCAGTTCACATGGAAGCCCTGTGACACAGCCACATGCCGGGAAACTGTTCCCGGGGACTCGGCCTCGTTTATGACGGCGGCGGCCGGGAAGGCAGTCACTGCTCGCCCACAGGCGCGGCATCAGGGCTCGCGCCCCTCCCCCGAGCAGGCACCTGGATGTCCGGACAGGCATGGGGGCTCCAGTGCAGGTGGCAGGGGCGCCGGGCCTTTCTCCTCATGCCATTTCTATTGCTTTTTGCTTCTGGTTGCATCCTGTGCATCCATGTTCGGAGTGTGAGTGTTGGAAAGCGTCCCTTCTGTGACTTCATGGAGGCAGGTATGTTAGTGCCTCTGGATGTGAAGTCGCAAAGAAAATGTAAAAATCTGAAGAGTCAAGATGGCAAGAAGGCAACATGGCGCATGAGGGGAGAAGACACAATGTTAGAGACAGGCTTGGGAGTACCTCAGAATGCAGTGGACAAAGGGACAGAGTAGCATTCAGAATATGTGGGTCAGAACAGAGGGCATATATCATGCATATAAATACCTGGTAAATTTCTGGTATATATGTATTACATACATAATATATATGATATATACGCATGTGTGTATACACACTCAGATTTTTGTTTGAGAATTAGCCCCAAAAGCAATACTGGGAAACAGACAAATAAGAGATGCACACAGAAATTAAAATTAAATGTAACCTGTCTTTATGCGCAGCGCTGATCAAAAACCTACTGGGTTCTGTTTTGAGAGGCAAAACAGATTTCTAAAACTAAGGACAGTAAAATATTTGATTGCTGAATTTATTAGCACACATATGTATAATCGGAATTCTACAAAGATTTCTTTTTGAAGCGGAGTCTGTGGTCGGCCCTAAGGAAGTGCTCGGTGTGGGAGAAGATTGAACCTATCAAATAAAATGAGATAATATAAATATTTCATTTAGGCATTATCATCTCTCTTTATGATGATGAGAAGACATTATTATCATATTTTTTATTCTAACTCATAAAAAATGGTCAATCTTCCACATTTGTAATGGGCTACGGCACACTAATCTTAGTCTGGCATAAAGCTCATACAAGCCACTCAATATTTTCAATATAAATGTAATGACTTCTGATTTTCGGGAAAAATAACAATGTTCAAAAGAAAACATTACTAGTTAACTTAACCTCTCCTATTGATCATCTATGTAAGTCTGTGCGCTGGCAAAATAATAAATAAACTTTCTGCATATTCATCATGAACAAGACGGCTGATAATCAGTAGGAGAGGCAGCAAATTTCTTGTTGAGGATTAGGCTCCAATTGGTAGAATTTCAACACCAACCTGGGAATTTTACTATTAAGTCAGCAGAAGTGAGTTCTTCCACACTATGCCACTTACTACTGGAGAACATCAGGCAAAGGGGAAAGAACACGCTAGAATAAATTGTGCATTATTTCTGGCATTAGTTAGAGGAACAGAGCATTATAAGGAAAAAAATACAGTACCATTGATTTTTACAGGTGTTTAATACAGATAAGCTGAAAAAAGGGTTTCCATTTTAAGCCCAGTGATGGCTAAAGATGCATTCAAATACGTTCAAAAGCAATCTAAAGTCTTCTAAAATGGTGTTTAAGCTATTCAAGCAAAACGTAAATAGTTTTTGTCGTAGGACTGAGGGATGTAGAACAAAGACAGAGCCCACGAAGCTGACCACGGCCTGCTGCTGGCCGCTGGAAAGCCAGGGGCCTCATTAAAACAGAGGGGATACTGTGTATCCATTACAGGGTCACAGGTTATTTAGAGCAAACAGAAACAGGCCGCCCTTAGACAGGTAAAGGCATGATTACCGGTGGGAATTCCCGGTCCCGCTCTCAAGACAGGATACCGAAAGAAACAATCAAGTCGTGAGACTGAACTATATTTGAGAGTTATTGTAGAAAGAAACTACATTCATAATTTTGTTCCTTGTCTGTTTTTAACACATTTTTTTAAAGTTCACATGGAAAGAATAGGAAAAAATATTTGCTTTTATTTCACAACACTAAGTGGATATCTTTAAGTGCTTTGCAAAAACCAAATGATAAAGTTTACATTTGCATAGTCACTGAATGGATAATTGTTTTATTTCACTTATTTTGGGGGCTACTGGCCTCTAGTTTCTGTAGTACTGTTTGTTTATACAGCAGATTGCATAATAAACAGCAAAAATGATAGCAATGACTTTGACCCCATAGCCGCAACATTCATAGTTGTTAGGAGACAATGAGAGGTATTCTTCCTTCGATTTGTCTTCCTCTCCTTAGTGATCAGTCTTCCTTCCTTAGAAACACATTTTGATAACTCTGGCTTAAACGTAAGTCTAATTTCTATAGTTTGTATCCCTCGTACATCTCTTTTAGTCTCTCCTTTCCTCTTCATGAATTTGACCTGATATCATCTTCTTCCCTTTACTGTTATGATCACATCCTAAGTCACCAATAAGCATAAATTTAGTGCCTGTTTTATTTTAAATCCTCACTTGAAGATATGTTTTCATTGATTTTAGAGAGAGAGGAAGAAGAAGAGAAAGAGAGAGGAGAGGGAGAGAGGGCGCATTCCTGCATGTGCCCCAGCCCGGTATCGAGCCCACAACCTAGGCACGTGCCCCGCTGTTAATCGGACCCATAACCTTTTGGTTTATGGGACAAGGCTTCAACCAAATAAGCCGCTTGGCCAGGGCCAGTGCCTGTGTTCCATGCCACATACCCATGAGAACCGAGATGCCATAAATGAGGGCAGAAGGGGCTCAAGAGGCAAAAATATCCCTCTCAGAACAAATGTAAAAATAATTACAAACATCATGTTAACTGGAACAAAAGAACACTGTACAGCTCAACAGTTAAGTGCAAGTGCTGTGGAATCTGAGCAAGCAGAGTAGCCAAAGTTCAGTTGGATAAGGTAGCTGTCACAATGCCCGGTCACTAACGGATCCCGTGAGCAGGGCGGGCTGACTCATGTTCTGGAGATGCTAGCGCGGAACGCCCGCGCCTCAGATGCCGCTGTCCGTTAGACACATGACACGGTCAGTTACAAGTCCGAGCGCCTTGAGGAGGGCTCAGGCCCAGCTTGCTGAGCCATCCTCCTGGGCACTGGCCGGCTCAGCTGTGACTGTCTGTGTGTCTCAGAGTTTCCATATGTAAAATGTCATGAGGCTCCTTTATGTCATCGGTGCTAAGGGGACATGTAAAGGCCGTTTTTATAATATCTGGAACTTGATCACATTCTGGAAATTAGTTAAAGTGGCTTAGGGAATATGACTCAGAAAATATCAGAATTGACAGGATGTAGAGTTCTTCAAATGTAGGGATTTTGCGTTGATGTAGGCGGAGTTGATGGGCAGCAAGAACACAAGTATTAGAGCCAGAAAACCAAGGTCAAATCTTTGCTTGACCAACATGGATAAGCATGAAATTGTCCACAAATGCTTCATAAATAATGGTCATTGTTATATACCTGGATTTACACCCCCAGGGCCTGCCTAGGTAGTGTAAGATCATTCAGTAAACACGCTCCCTCCTTCGGGAAAGAAATCTTGCCACTCTTGGGAATCAAGGGACAGCCTCTGGGTGGCATTCACTGGTGCTTATCCATGTGCAGTGACAATGATGCAGATCTAATCCTCAACAGAGAGATTAGGCAGGCTAATTTGTCATTGATTTCCCAATACTTGCTTTCCTACCCCCGGCACCACCAACACCCCAGGAGCACCTCAACCCGATTATTACCTGTTTTGCGTTACTTGCTAAAGGTAGCACTAATGTGCCCAAAAGGCTTTGCTCCTGTGATGAAAAGCAAAACAAAACACCCAAAAGCTCCTGTCTACTCACCACCACACTGGCGTCATTTGGTGAGAAGAAACCCCTCCCTGCCCCATCCCCCACCCTCACCAAGGGGCCATCTCTGTCAATCAAACCAAGTTAAGCAGTCTGACTGCGCCGCGGCCGCTGTGGCAGGCCCGTGCTTATTTAGTATGTATTTGCGGGGTTGGAAGGGAATTCCATCTGCAGAATGAAATTCGGTCTAGAGGGAGTTGAATTATTCCAGGCCTATATATACAAACTGTTTTGTTTGCTTGTTTGGGGAATTGCGTGTCAAAATCATTCAAATAACTGGTGGATCCAACTTTTTTCTTCTCAAAAAAAAAAAAAAAAAAAAAGAATAACCAGTTGTTTCGCCAACTCCAAATATGCATTTGCAAACTAATTTGCAAATGTAGACACAACTCATTATTAAAAGAAAAAGCCTAAAGATTCCTCATTATCTGGGCTTTTTAATCCAGCCTTTTATATGGTTTTTAAGCTTGCCATGTACTATTTCTGCTACTTTCTTCAGTCTGTTTCACTTTGAAAATGTGTTTTTTGCTTATCCCAGGAGTTTCTGTATGGCTTCAGGCAAAATACTCCAGAGTCCGTTCACAACTATGAACTGTAAACATTTTTCTACCTTATTCTGCCCAAGGCTCAGAGCCCTTGTAAATGTCTGTGGATGGTTTCAGAAGCACCGCCAAGCTCCACAGAGTCATAAAAAATAATTATTTTTAAAAAACTTGCCAATTTTACCAGCAAAGTAAAACTAAACCTTACACTTTAAAAGACCTGATCACTTTAGCTGGGGAGAGATATTGCCTAAAAACATATATATATATATATATATATATATATATATATATATATATTATTTCAAATATGATTCGCTTCCAGGGTGTGAGGCCACAGATAAAGCTCATCTCCATGAGGTTATTTCTTATGCTATTTTCTTGAAGCCTCTGTCACTTTAGTAAAGAGGAGGAGCAGTAAGGGCCTGAGGCAGGGAAGAAGCATAGACTGGTGGTTAGCATACCGGCACCGAAGCCGGGAAACGTGAATTCTGTTGTTGGCCGATTGGCTTTAGGTGGGCCCCTGACTCACAGCCTCAGTTTCTCCATTTATACAGGGAAAGTAATGCACAGACTGCACATGAGAGCTTCACAGGGTAACATTGAGTGTTGACTATATGTCGGCCTGAGCTAAGCCCTTAAAAGAGCTGATCTTATGTAATCCTTTGAAGTAGATAACATTAGTATCCTAACTTCACAAAGAGGGTAATAGAGGTCCAGAGACATTAAGTGCTTGGCCCAGGGCTGCACAGCTGGGAACCAACTGCGAAGGCTGAACTCTGCCCCAGACGCCACAACGCTCTCCTTGGGATCTGGAAGGGCTTCAGGGAACAGTGTGTGCTCCATATGCAACCCAGAAATCTCCCAGGGTGGGGGCCCGGGGGTGCCCTCTGCGTTTGGAACTCTGAGCTCGTCGTCCCAAGCCCACCCTCTGGGCCGCTCGCGCCATGGGCGTGCAGTGGACCACCCAGGCTCAGGCCTCTCAGGCTGCCTGCACCTGGCGGCCCTCACACCCTGCAGTTGCAACACGGCCGAGCTGTATCTGCCAAGGGAACCTGAGCCACTTGGGTACGGCTGAGTGCAGCTGGCGGAGGGAGGCTCAGGTTTCTGAAGAGCTGAACACAATAGAGCAGCACTGACTGTCACATGGCTGTTACGAAAGCACATCCCTGCGAATTTTTCTAGCCTAAGCGTGTGGACTATTTAAAACTTTTTTTCTCCCTCCCGCCTCTTTAAGGCCTTCCTAGGTGTAGCAAGGGGACTCTTGGCCATAGGCTATTCACTGTCACATTTTTATTTGCACATGAGGGTCACACACACAGATACTGGCTTCCAAAGGGAAGTGTTCACAATTGCCAACAGCACATACACCACAGGGCTGGCTTGCAAACCTGGTGTGTGTAGGAAAAGCCAACTTGACCTCGACTTCCACAGATGCCGATGGAACACCTCTTGCACTACTAGGATTCAACTGAGGTCTCGGGCGAACTCGCTAAAAGAAAAGGTTTCCAAGGTGACAGCTGATCTTTGGGGTGCTGTGCAAAACATGGTTTTAAAATGAACATCAGTGAGCATTCACTGGAAATGGTGGTCGTTTGACACGTTTCATAATTGCGAACTTGGTAAAAGCTACTGACCGTCATATTTCATGACTTCAGACAGGCAGTGAATAGGGAAATGATGCCTTTTGTGCTTAAGCCAAAAAAAAAAAAAAAAAAAAAAAGCAGTCACTAAGGAATGATATGGTGAAAGAACCAAATTTTCAGAACTTTAATGCATCAGAAATAAGATGGCAAATTGGTGCACACCTAATTTTCCTGAAACTCCAAAGTGTGTACAGGCAATTACCACATCACTATCTGGACATTTTAAAGAACTGAACTCTGTCAAGGTAGAGTCTATAATCTAACTTGAGGGAGGATAAAAAAGAAATCATACCTATAACTTCTAAATATTTTGAAAATCTTCTTCCTATAAAGAAGCCTTTCAAAGAGGGAAAACACTGAAGATTTGCTAATAAAGAAAGAATATCTTTCCAAAAAACTCACATCAGTAATGTGGGGCAATATTAAGGATTCCTTGTCTTATTCAGAGTTTAGAAAGAAAAACATATTGGCCTTTTCGTATTCAAATATTCTCTTTACAAGCACTGTGTTCTTTAGCGTAATATTAAAACTACATTTAAACAATATTGTAGCATAGTATCACATAGTACAAACTGTTATTAAAGAAAACAATTAACAAACAAACAAAAACCCCAGGAGCTCCGTGAGTCAATATAAAACAGCTTCCTCAAAAGCAGGAAAAAAACTTTGGGAGAACTTGCCCTTGACACTCATCAAATGATGCTTGGGAGTTGGGAAGGACCCTAGAAAATCAACCGCTCTCTTTTCTACAAATAGTGAAAAAGGCACCGGCACGATGCAAATGAGCTGCTGAGCTCGACCCTTGGCCTTTAAAATGTATTTCACTAGAATGGCCAATGTATCGTCTAAGTAGGAAAAAGATGTACAGTAACAGCATTCTGAAAAATGAATTAAGAACACACTGTCATCAGCTCCAGCAAAGGTAATAAAGGCAGCAACGATGAAGAGGCAAGCCGATCATTCGGAATTGTAAAATGGGTTTATAGGTCTTCTAGTAACAACTTTCACTCCAGCCTTACAAATACGCTTAGGTGATACCAGCAGTGCGTGGTCTGTGTGGACACTCTCAGCTTTCCTAATCATGTGCAGGGATTACTTGCTAGAACAGACACATTTCATTCCTATTGGGCCAAGGGATTACAGCAGAGAAACATCTAATATTCCATTTTTTAATTTCATGCATTTTTTATTTACCTTTAATGATGCTGTATATATTCATCATCCTGAAATATTAAAACAGTATGAAAAAAGTAATAAATTGGTGGAAAATTTAGGGAACAGAAATGCAACAGCACGCAAATCACACACTATCAAGTGCTCGATACACATTTAAAATTACTGCCTACAACGGCCAAGCCAAATTCCTAGCAGATTTCTGAAGCACAAGTCACAATAAGAAGATCAGCAGAACAGACTGAAATAATAGAATATTCATCCCTCTAATCCATATGCAATTCTTTAGGGCTTTTTTTTTTAACAATGCATATGAGGTCTGACTGTATTCAGGATTTAAATAAGTTGGCTCCCTCCTTCCTGTTCTTCTCTATTTTTATTAAAAAATGTATATACAGTTATCATTTCTGCCCTGCTTCACCCACGAAGACAAGGTTAGCACATCCCCTCACACCTCAAATGAAACAATGGCATTTTTAAACAAGAGTGTTAAAAGAAAAGCAATTTATTCATCCCACGAAAACCTCCTGGAACAGCGTTTTTGGGGAGAAGGAAAGTTGGCATCCCACAGCAGTGTTTTTGTCATTTAATTACCAATTAATGGATCAATAAAATATTGACAAGAGAAGCTAAAGGCTGGCATTTCATCTTCACTTCATTCCCTTTCCCCGGCAGGGAGAGGAGATGGTCTCCCAGCACTGGTAAGCACTGTAACAGAGAGTAGAAAATTCCCAAGGAACAAACCACCATGCCCTGGCTGGGTCTGAGCACTTCTGGGAGATCTGGGAGATCCCCCAGAGGACCTGGGGCCATTTGCTGCCCCGAAGTCCCTTCAACTGTCAGGTGCCTGGAAGCCACAACCTCATCCTCTTGGCCCACGATCTAATTGTTACTGTTAATAGCAAGTGCCTTCCAGCAGGGACCGTGTTTTAAGGTGATCTTCTTTTGGGTTCTTTGCATATTCTAATTTTTTTTTTCTTTAATGAGCACTTACTGCCTTCTAACTGGGAGAAAAACCAACAAAACAGAAACTAGTTAAAATGCTGCTTTATTCTTTTGAGACTTGTACCTATCTCCTTCTTTAAAAGGCCTTCGTCTGTTCACCCAAAAGAATTGGCCACTCCTTGACACCAATGTGGCTAGCAAATTTCTTGCGGCCCGAATCCCATCCTGTCTTGCTGGACTGGTCCTCTGCCTCATAAACTTGCCTTTTATAGGACTGACGAGTCCCTTCAGGGCAAAAGCTGGGTCTTCTTTCCCATTATTCTCTCTCTTTCGGGAATGATCACATCTCTTTTCAACCAGGTGGGTGTTGAGAAACTTGTTGTTGTTGAATTGATTGAAACTAGTTGTAGTAAGTGTTTTTATTTCTGTTACACTCGCTGTTTTTCAGCTCACTACCCCTCTTAGACAATTCCATCAGCTGTGGATGTGGTTAGTTACCATGAATGATGCTAAACACAAAGACACAACACCTTTTAAAAAATACATTAGAAAACTGGCGTGCTCCACAGCCTCAAACACTGACTGACTCTAAGAGAAGGGAGGGTCTGCAGCTCAGCAGAACAGTGGGAACACCCACAGGGGTGCAGCAGACAGAAACAAGAACACGCGAGAAATAAAAACTCTGGTTGTCACTGCCATGAAAGTGCATGGGAAAGGAAGGGGGTATATGACAAAGAAGAGATTTTTACTTCCTTAGGAGGAAAACAACAGGAGATTTTTAGGGGAAAGAGATGCTACCGCTCCTGAGTTCAATAAATACAAAACCATAGCCTGGTAAAATGTTAAATGAGAAGAGAAGCCTCAAGCAAGTTCTTCCATGTCAGGCACCAGCTCCCACTTTGGCCAGTCCCGCATTGTCACCTGCCCAGTGGTAACGCGTCACCATTCCTCTCAAACCCTCGCAATATGCTCCAGAGTCAAGATAAACTCAGACGCCATCCACTGTTACTCCAATTCCTTCTTGAAGATCGTAAGCAAATTTCTTCGGTCCTCTTTAAAGATGTTAAGATACCCAAGGGGGAAGATGTTCAAAATATGGAAGATGAACGGCAAGAGTAAATGAGGAGAAAAGAGCTCATTAAAGCTGATGTACATTGTAGGGGAAAACAAACCCAATGTCTTCTTACACCCTCTGTCTTAGGTCAGAACAAACTGCTTTCACTTCTAATTATGACACCATGATCCTGTCTACTCCGTGGTATCATCTTTTTCAGCTCAGGTTCTCCTGCCAGAAGCCTTTCAACTCCAGGCAATCATTCAAGAATCCAGGAGTGTTCTTGAGATCTTGTGCGAACCAAAAGGTGTCAGCCCCAAGCAGGTGTCCCCGTTGCTCCGAGGCTCCTTGCTGCACACACACAGCGTTTGGCTAAAGCCTCTTACAGACAATATACAGACTTCTTAGGGCTCATAAATCACCCAATGTTTACAACTGGTGACAACAGAACAAGGTGCCCCATATGATGGGGCAGAGAAAGTGTTAAGACTTTGACACTTTTAAATTCTGTGCCACATGCCAACGTCATTCATGGAAGCTCATCTTCCTGTGCTCCCCTGGTCCCCCTGCTCTCTCTGCGGCTTCGTGAGCTCTGCCTTATCTACCTTTCTGATCTATTAATAGTTCACTGGAGGGTGTTTTTTAAAAAAAAATATGTCTAAAATAAAGTACATTATGAAGTTTCTGGAGTCTGCCTTGATTTTATTGATCCAGTTATATTTGTGCTCATTCACATGAAAGTGTGAACTACTACGGACATAGCAGGGTTAGGCCAAATGTCACAGACACTAGGAAAGAAGGGGGGTTGGCGACGCCTGCTCCTACTCCTCTCCCCTTCTCCGCTCCCTCCTCCAGGCGCAAACATGCGCTTTACCTTCTGAACTAGTCAATTCGGATTTCCCTCCACCGGCCCACACTCCCTGTCTTTGGAGTTGCTGTTTAATAGGAGCTGCAGTTTGATGGGAAGTTCTCTAAGTTCTTTATCCACACAACAAAACCATGTGAACCCACAGGGCTTATCATGGTTAACTAGTGTACATAATGGTCAAATACTGAAAAGTCCATCTGATGCAACCTAATCCAGTTTGTCATTTGAGCCCCACAATGACATTTGTACACTATTACCTCCATTTTACAATTATTAGAGTTGCCTGAGAAGAGCTGAGCTTTTCAAGTGGGACCGTGCGGATGCAACGGCCGCGCCTCTACCTCCACATGGCAAAGTCCTTCAGCGACTCTCCAGCACCTGGCTGAGCAGAGCAGGTGGGACTTGGAACTTTGGCACAAATATTCCACCTTCTAAGTGTTCGGAGACTCTGGCATAATAGGTTAGAGGATGTCAGGCTGGGGCCATCTTTCTCCATAAAGTTGGAAATATATTCTATTAGAGCTGCTTGAAGATGACATCAGTAGATGATAAAATTTCCCTATGCGTAGATAAGCAGTCTGCCCAAGGAGCTTCGAAAGTCCCTGTTCTTTAAGGTAGCTTCCTTAAGAAATAATGATACTCTCTAAAAGTCTGAATGGATGACAGATTATATAAAATAACTAATGCTTGCAGGAAACCAATTTCCTAACAAACCCCATTAGAATCATCTCAAGCATAAATGAGATGGCCAACAACAAAAGAAAATTTACCTCTTAAAAACTAGTGATATCAAGGTTATAATTGCACATTTTAACAAAATGCTCACCAATTAATAAGTTTAAAGAGACGTGTGCTTTAAGCAGTAAATATTTTTTTCCCAGTCCTTCCCTCTTAGGCCATTCACACTCATAGGCACACACCTGCTGGTGCTTCGCCAAGCGAATTAGGCAGGTGTGTGAGGGCCTATCTGTGAGTCACTGAGGTTTCTGCTACCCCTTAGACTCCTAGCTTCCTTCTGGTATCATGGATTATCAGTGTGCTCTTCGTTTGTTTATACAAATGGGCCAGGGGCTGTGGAAACACTTGAGAGCACTTAACCAAAGCAAACAAAGCTCCTGAGCTTTAAATAGCTAACAAAAAAGCTATTGACAAGGTGGAACTTTACTTAGCAAATCTCAGTATCATTTAGAACCTTAATACAACCTCCCAGATTTACAAAGACGGCACACACCCCAGACTGGTATCTTACCTATGGCTCCACATAGAAGATACCATCTCTCTTTGAGACAAGGGTCAGAAAGTAATACTGCCACCTAGCAGCTTTGCTTGCTTTCTCTGACTGCCATTGAGATTGAACGTATCCACCCATGAGAGTCAGGGAAGAGGGCCTGGGACTGCATCTTACCCTCCCAGCTTCTCGGTTCCCTCCTGTCCTCAACCCCCAAACACAAAGGCAGTTCACCGAGAAACCCCACAGTGAGGACCTCAGACTAATGGTCGGGCACCTGGGTTTCAGGCCCAATATTCCCGTTACTTGGAAGACTGTGCAGGAGTCGGCAGCCCTCCCTGAGAACCACATCTCTGACCTGACAAAGGGGGAAAGAACTGGATGCAAATGCCATGTTCAACTCTGACAATCAGCCTCCTTCTAGTCAATGCACTTAACAATGGCAAAATCAATGGACTAATTTACACGGGAAGCTGCAGAGCATCGCAGTCCCATTGCACAGAAGGTGAGATAAAATAGTCCCAAACAGTGACACAGGATTCTTCGTGTCATTTCCTCTATGTTGAGAAGAAACTGACTGCGTGTTTCCCTGGCGATTTTCGGAGATGTTAACATTGTGCCGGCATGGGAGGTGCCGGACAGTCAAGCTTGGGCTTCAGCTACCGCTTGGACATGGCTTTGCTCTATAGCACCAGAAGGACAAACACAAAAGACAACACATTCTTTTCAATAATTTAGCTCAGTTATTTCTACTTGCCTTTTTAGGCTGACCAAGAAGTTGACTTCTAGCTCTTCCCAACTGTTAGGCTTTCCAATTCAACCAACTTGTTTATCTTCTCATCTAGAGTGTTCGAGCCACAGGCTTCTGGTGGGAATGGAAACTTTCGTTATAGGATTCATGGCATTAGAACGAAAGAGATTTATCAGGGAAATTCAAAACTTACACCAGCTACCGGCCTATGATTTCATACCTATAGTACAAAAAGCATTAAATAGTCACAACTTTTGCTAGTAATCGACTGCCCTCTATTACAATAAAAGACAAACCGGTTTTGTACACACCCTGGGCAAAACACACCCAGCTGGACCCTTACAGGTCTTGGGGAGAGGCTTCCTCTCATAAATAAGAGGCAGGACATTTCTCTTATTTATCCCTCCCCTGATATACCCACATGCACACCAAACAACGGAGCCAAGTCCAGAAAGAAGCAAGAAAAGTGACATTATCTCCTTCACATTCCTCAAGAATTACCTAATTAGGACGCAACATCCAATGTCCTGTCCAGTGCCGTTCTGGCTTTTAAGAGATTGTTTGTTTTTTTAAAACCTGTATTGAAGTGTAAACTACCTATATGATAAAATGTAGTCTTCAGTTCAAGTCCTGCCAGGAATAACTTTTGAACTTCTCCAGCAGACTAAATTATAATTGGGTTTTAATGCATATAATGGCTGAGTAATTTAAATGTTTAGAAAAGAAAACAGCCTTTCCCAGAGTTTATGAAGTGGTCAGCCTACTTCTTATGACTCACTCAGAGTCGCCCTTCCAAACACAAGCATCCCCGGCTATCCACTCCAGACCAAGGACACCGACGGCACACCCCCAGCTGCCAAACCAGCGCCTCCTTATGGTGGCCTGCTGGCACGTATGTCTGTGAAATGCACATGGGGAGTCACTCCCCAGGGGCCACATTGAATCTGCTGTCACCTGTCCCACCTCACTAAATGAAGAATAACGTTTTAAAACTAAAACTATAGCTTCCCTGTCTGCCTGCACGTGGTCCTGCTTGAAGACAGACTGTCCTAGGACCTGGAGGTCAGTAGACCACCGAGCATGTCGCAGTAGCACAGAAGCCTGCCATTGATGACTTAATCCATCTGCCTGCTTCTGATGAGAGTCCCTTTGTCCCCTGGTTCTGGCCCCACATCATGAACATCAGGACAGCAATGGAGGGCCCTCTTGCCCACTTCCTGTCAGTTCGGAAAGCTCTGGGCCCAGGGGCAAGTCCTGCAGTGTCTTCCTGTCCCTGAAGGGCAGGTCTGAGTGGAGGTGCTTGGCCCCGGGCCTCAGAAGACGAAGATGCGAGACCGAGTTCCGCCCGCAACCGGTTTCACAGCTGAAGATGGCATAGGCTCTCTCTTGCGAAGGGAAAACTGCGCGATGTGGGTGAGGGTGCCCCGTCGGGTTGCTGTAAGTGTCCTATAGGGTAATGCAGGTGAAGATGGACCGTGGAGTTTTCTAAATGCAATGCGTTAGGGCAGAGGAAATCACACCTTTGAACTTGTTAGTACCGTGCCAAGAGATGGAAAGGAGGAAAGGGCGGCCTGAATATCTGAGCGGGCAGATTCTAAGTTAAAGTTAATGCAGGACGATTCAGTTAATAAATGGATGAGACAAAGCTGTTTGGCTCCCGTGATGGTGGAAACATGCATGGGGGGTTGGGGAGAGCCAAGCAGCCTTGGGTTCAAATCCGGGCTCTGCCACCGAATAGCTCTGTGTGACCTCAGAGAGCTTGCCAACAGCCCGTGAGGCTTCTTAGTGGAGAAGGACTTAAAGTAACACAATTCCTTGTCATCAGCATCCTCTGGAATTTTAACAACAAGGTCTCCTCAGCCTGGTGCGGAAAGGCAGGGAGTCGTAGGCGGCTGGGTATCCCATCACTTATCCCCAGACTTAAAACCTCCCCAACCAATGAAGCCAATCTGTTGTCTGAGTTGAAGGCTCAATCAATGTCAATTTTACAGCATCTAGTTAGAAGCATAAATTCCTACTCAAGTTCCTTATATGTCCCTTGCTAATAAAACTAAGAGAGCAGCAAGATTTACCTAAATAGTCTCATATGCTGAGATATAAAAGAAGGACAGGTAAAGTTACTTTGAATTTAAGCTGGGGCTCTAATGATACAGTGTTCACGTCACCAGGATCCAAGCACACGTTTAAGGAAAACACACACACAGGCACAGAGACAGACAGACGGTATGCAATCATAAGTCAACGCACGTTTGGATAAAGGTACAATTCTGACACGATACATATATCTGGGCTTGTAAACCAACAGCACACTGAAAGGCAGTATCAGACCCAAACGTAGAGTATGGAATAATGCAGGCAGGCACACCTACTGACCTTGAGTTTTAAGCGTGAGCCGTGTGATGCTGGCTCGTAGGGCCTATCGAGCACAGTTTACCCCTGGCTCAGAATTCAAGATAGGTGATAAGCGGCGGTTAGTGATAATAACGCTATTAAACTATTAGATTATTGGATATTGCGTGAGAGCTGTTTTATAAACATTTCCTGAATTCATTTCATCCTTACACTAACAAGCCTTGGAGGTGGGTATTATTGATCCCACCTTGCAGAGAAGAAAACTGGGGAGACCTCAGGTTTCTGAATCCAGAGGTCTTGCTCTTCATTTAGGCCATGTTACATAAATTCCAATTTCAGATGGTCTCTTAGAGCCTTTGATAGAAGGATACTATTATTGCTCCTCGACCTCAGTGCAGAAAGGAATCTGAAATCGTTCTTCCATACTTTTCCATACTTTGGTTCTAGAAGGGTTTGTAAAATTTTGCAATGATCCACTAACCAAGGGATCATTGGCCAGTATATGTCAGCATCCACAGTTGGGGCAGCATTTTCATGAGAGCATTTTCAGCCCTTTTCCCCTCCTGGTTGTATCAGAAGGAGGCTGAACCTTGCTGTCTCTCACAGGCATTGACTTTAAACCATCGATTGCCTCAAAACTGAAAGAAAAATACAGCTCAGATTAACAGGTTGCGGTCACAGAAAAAACCTGGGAAAATTATAACAACAGTGTATAATTTTGCGTATGATAAATTGATGGTGATTTCCATTTTCTTCTTTAGATGTCTATATTCTTAAAATATTTTACAATAGACATGCATTATTTTGCTCCTGAAAAAGTTATGTTAAAAATGACATGGTAATCGACTGGCCTTGTGATTTTATCTAGAAAGATGTTTCTAAAATGTTCTCTTATATTGTACTAAGACATTAACCTTATTCCATTCTGGTTTTTATAACTTATTAAAATGTGATCTGTAGTTGTATTTATTCGATGCTCTCTGGATTCTCTCCTGATTTCTAGCACCTGACAGCAATGTTGGGAAAACCCATGAAAACATCTGACAGCTGGCTCTGTCCTTTACAAACTGCATGAACTGAAGTAATTCAACCTCTTAATTTCTTCACCTATAAACAGGAATAATAGCCCATATCTCCTTGCACTGAGGTGAAGTTTCTTAAAATTCTCGAGTCCTCCATGATTTTTCCTTCCTTCTTGATAAATAAGGAACTTATTTCACATCAGGCATTTGACCCTTAGGCTTTCTTAGCTTGGCTTTGCATGTGTTATCCATTTCACCAGCTGGTCAGTGAATAAAATGAGGGGTCTGCAGCTGTTTTTGGCATCAGGTTGACTGTGTACAGAATATGAAAAGGCGAATAAGACCTGGTCACTCATGGTCAAGTAGGACCTGATAGACCTGTATGAATAACCACAATACAAGTCAAATGCTAAGGGATGCAGGAAAGTAGTAGGTTAATTTCAAATAAAGCCAGAAACAAGAAAGATGTTACCTATATAAGGTAGCATTTGAAAAGGGCCTTGGAGGATGAACAGAATTCCACAGGCTGAAATGTGGGGACACAATCAAGAAAAACTACGAACTTTTACGTTCTCTTCACGTCTCCAGCATTTAGTCCTCTGCTTACACCAACCATTTCCCACTACGGTTCATTATTCTCTGTGGAAAACGTAACGCTTTCCTGGTTGAAGTGGACAATGAGGGACCATCACCCAGGCCCAAGGAGGAACCAGAGCTGGAATTTGGGGGTGATTTCCCAGACGGAAGAGCGCCATTCTGTTACAAAGACAAAATTTTAATACGCGTTTTGCAAATTTAAGGAGGGGTTATGCCAGTGAATCACCACCACCACCACCAGCATCCCTGGCATCAACAGTGCCGCCGCCATCATCATCATCATTGTCGTCATCGTCGTCATCATCGTCATCATCATCATTGTCGTCGTCGTCATCATCGTCATCATCGCCGCCGCCATCGTCATCATCGTCATCATCGTCATCATCGTCATCATAGGACCACTCTAACTGGCCACTAGCCAGACATACTGAATTCTTTCAGCAATATCTTCACATATTTCCTAACAACTACCCCATCCCCACTTCAGTGACAAGGATGATGAGGCATAGCAAGGTGATGAAACACGGTTCAGAAGCCCAAACTCCTAAGCAAAGAAGCCTGGATTTGAACACGGGCCAGTCTCACTCTGAAGGGCCTCGTTCTTAACCGCCCCACTGCACTGCCTCCTCACCTTTTAGAGGATCCACGGGATTAAGCAATGGCTAAAATAGCAGCAGACTCGATAGTGCAGACGCTATGGTGTCAGGAAAGTCCTGAAAAGGCCAGGTTTGAAACGAAAGCCTCACAGTAGGGGCAAAGCGCACACCCACGTTCCCTCAGGGATTTTATTAACATTTGTCCCTGCTGAAACTTTTAATGCAGGCCTGCAGCGTATTCATTGCAAGATGCCATCATGGCTGAGCTCACTCCGAGTGTTCCCAATTCACGGGTGCATTAATAACCCAGTTAATATGAAGTGCGTGGAGCCTCCACGTCGGTGACAAATACGACTCAGCCGAATTTCCTGACCACGGAGGTCATGGAGGAACAATTTGGTAGATTTCATCAACAGTTCTAATTATGTCCCTGTCAAGTTCAGAACGAACTAATCCATAACGGGGGGGGGGGGGGAGGGTGCTGGGGGATGTTCAAAGACAGTGGCACTGAAGAGTAATTTATGCCCCAGACACAGGGTCTTTTTGTAGTTAGTGTGCACAACACTTGACTAACAAGTGGGTTCGAAAAGGAATGCATTAGGGAAACACAGCACCCTCGGTTTGAGGGGCTTCTCAGGTAAGTTGAGCAACAGTCATGAGGTAATGACTTCTAGAAGCCTTGTTTGTTCAAGCATCCGGAGTCCAGGGGGCCCACAGGCAGGAAGAGGAAGGAAATCGGCCCCGAGCCTTTTTTGGACTTTTTGCCGCTGGAAGATTTGAGTCTCATCTCTTGAGAGGATTTGTGGGCAGACTTTTAACTCTGACAGCAGTGAGGCTGAGTGCACAGAGCCGATGCGGAGTCAACTTACGGAATAGATTTTTTAAAAATAACAGTTCAATCCTCAGATAGCACTATCATCGGAGATACGGGGATATTGTTAGACGAGGGGAAAAAAAGGGGCCCTTTTATGAAGCTATAAATAATGTGCTAATGGAATGCACAAAGCGGTCGGCAGGAACAGTAAACTGAAACGTCACAAGAGCCCCCTGCGCGCCCCCACCCCCACAACTGAATTATGAGACAGACAATTAGAAAAGAGGGGGCAGGAAGGATAGGGGTGACAAGGGTGTGGGGGGAGGGAACACAGCAGGCAATTTTGAGTGATTTTCCACTGTGATCTCTATTGGAACGCAGACCCTGGTCTCTCCAACAGTGTAATTTTATACATGGCATTCTTATTAAATATTTCCAAGGGGGGAGGGCAAGAAGGAGGAAGACTTCTCCTCCTCCTGGGGCTGGTACCTTTTTTTTTTTCTTTTTTTTTTTTTTAGTTAAGGCTGGTAGTGTTAGCAGCTGCTTGGTTATGATTACCGATCAGTTGTTAATTAAAATAAAATGAATCTTCTTAAACTTCAACACTGTATTGCAAATTATGCAAAAGACACAACTAATTGCATTATTAGCAGAAATTACATTTAAAAATAGCTGCACACAAAGAACTAAAATTATCTAATCTAAACTTGTTTTTACCAAATGAACCTGAGGAGCCAGAGCTTGGGGAGAACAAGGGATGTTCTGCCTCTCAGTCAACAAAGAGAGACAGACAGACAGAGACAGAGAGACACACAGAGATAAAGGAAGGAGCCTTAAGCTTTATTAGTAAATATTAACAAAAATACAGTAGCAAATAAATTTGAAATTACCGTAGGTAAACTATTAGATAGCAAATTTAGGCCATTCTCACCCAGGACAACATGATCTGCATTTGGATATAGTTAATTCTCTATCATCTACTAATAATTTTCCAGGCAATGAATCAAGGAAAACCAGGACTTATTATTATTACTAAGGCTTTCTTGCATTTTTAAATGTAGGGCCTGATCAAAGATGGGGAAGGAGTAAGCTCAAGAATCCCGAGAAAGAGGCCATTCACTGGGCCCCCTAACCTCTCCACATATGTGTATTTTTAAAGCTAGAAGACTCTTATCCATTGTTTTTTTGTTGTTTTTTTCCCTCGCAAGTTGCTTTTGGCTTCACTGGGGTAAACAGCCATGAGCTGGCAGTGTCTGCAAACGATTCCTTTAGCTACACAGAGACTTCAAGGTGCCCACGCACCCTTGTGGTCTTTCACGCTGCCCAAGTGGCAATATTATTAACTACAAAACAAGACAGTGCATTTATTTCTACAAGCAAGCACTGCACCATTGCTCACTAGATATCACGGTGCACTGAGTATTGTTTTAATTATTTTTTTTCTACTAAACACTGACCCCCGCCAAGCCTTTAGTTTTAAAGCCACAGCCATCTCTTTTCAAGAACAGCAGCTACCTAATAAAATGTAAAACATTGTATGGGAAAAGGACAATTCTGATATACATTTCAGGGAATTCTTTCTTGCTCAACATTGACGGAAGTTCCTGGGCTGAACAGAAAGTTCCTTTTGACGTGCAGTCTTGGCCACGTATCTCAAGGAAGCGGAAAACATGAGCGCTCTTCCCCTTATGCAGGAGAGAGACAAGTGACCTACGGAAATGTCACCCTGCCTCAGAGTCGTAGCCACAGTCTAACCCTTTCTGGACAAAGCGGGTCTGAGAAGCATCTTACTTCTGAAAACTCTGGAAATGAAAGCTCACAACTAATTTGGCCAAATGATCCTATTTGCCAACAAACTGTCCCCAATGACAGTGACCCTTTTTTCAAAAAGGCTTTTACCACCATCTGCACTTTTTAGTTTCATTTCCCCCCATAGGTTATCCACCAAGATTTAGGAGAGTGACAGCAGTCCAGTAAGTTCTCAACTTCATCAATAGGTTCTTTGACTTTAAGTGAAATGGTGAACAATGAAACCAAAGCGACCATAGACTCATTGATATAAACAGGAGTTAAGGTCCTACTGCATCTCATCAACACAGAACTAAATGACATGGAAAGAAACAATGTCATTCAAGGTTCTGCTTTACCATGTGGTCACAATTCTCCACCGTTTGGTTCCAAAGCCCTACAACGAATGAATTAGTTCAAATCTCTTCAATTATCTTATGAGAGTCCTTGTATGCAATGAGTGCTTAAAAAGCCACCTGTGGATTGACCATTTGCAAGAAAACTGCATATTTTATCACAAGAACAATAAATAATATACTTCCAGTTTTATAAAAATAGCATTTGATCACATGGCATTTAGAAAATGAGTAATTTAGAAGAAATGCACCAGGCAAGAGAATACATTCAGCCGGAAGAACTCAACTGTAGGGTCCATAGCATTTGCTATCCAGTTCCAGGACTGCAGGTGCCATTGCTGGCCTTAGCTACGATTTAGGGCAGCACACAGCTAATAGCTGTGCTAGGCTGTCTGTCTGTTCTAATAATTATAAGATATCTGTGTCGAAGATACAGGCTTGGCGGGATGTTGACATCTTACACTTTCTAGGCACTTTGGTCATTGTCCCAAATCGGGACTCACTGTTTCTGTGAAAAATTCGACATACAAAACTGGCCAATTAGTTCCCTCATTTAGTGTTCTTTTTTTTTTTTTTTTTCACTCCTATTTTAAAGTAACCACCAGTAGATACTGCTCAAGGCTAAATTTAAGGGAGAGAAAGATCGTCTGTCTACATAAAGGTGGTCAATCCAATTACCGAATTTCTCTCCGCGCAGCTGCCCTCCGGCTACTGTGTAACACCATTCCCCTCAAAAGCACTCTTCAGGGACTTTGCGGGGGAGAAGCTGCAGGCACTGAGCCGCTACCCAGACAAAGGACAAGGTTCCAAAGGACAAGCAAGAGCCAGCACAATAGCGGGCGGACACACAGGTGGAGGCTGGCCTGGCAGGCCCCCGCCGTCATGTTAGGGGGTTACTCTCTGTCCACTGGGAGGCACGGGACATTGGGTGTCCAAGCCGAGATGAGACCGGGGGCCTCTGGCCCCCTCTTTGTAGGACGAGCACAGGGATGGCGCCGTCCGACAGGCAGCGCTGCAGCACAGCGGGAGAAAATGCCCCCTGTTCACGCGTTCTGCGAGCTGTAAAACCGATGAGCGGGGCCGAGTCAAACACAGCCGAAGTGTTTCAGCGTGCACGCTGGGGTGGCCGGCGCGCCGCTCACAAAAGCGGGTAGTCAGGAAGTGATCCCTGGAAAAGGGAAGAAAGCCTGTTTGAAAGCAAGCTGAGTTGAGCTTCAGGCAGCATTATCTAAGTGGCTTTGACTAGAATTTTGAAGGGTTATTGGCAATCAGAAGGCAGGTCCAAGCTGGGGTGTCCACCAGGGTATCGGACGCACGGACATCAGCTTTGGAGCCCTGCGGTGGGAGAATGGTGAAGACAAGTGCTGTGGGCGGAGGGAAAAGACAAAGTCGGTAAGAGACAGGGAGAAACCCAGGCACAACCTGAGGAGCCAGGAAGTGTCAGTGAGGAGGGGCCCACTGAATCCCGCAGAGTTCAAGAACAAGAGGACTTGGCTCAGGCCAGCAGGTCCCATGACTGGAAAGTCACTAGTGGCCAGAGAGGCAGCAATGGAGGGGAAGTGGAGACAGTACCGGATCGCGAGGGGTTAAGGAGCGGGTTCAGACAACTCAGTGGAGGTCAGGGTCCTGAGACATTTTTATGAGAAAATTGATGGTGAAGGAAATGAGAAGAACCAAGCAGCTGTGCGAGCAGTACTCAAGGCACAGGGAAGCTTTTCTATTTTCTCCCCAGAGTAGGAGCAGAGTCATTGGAATCAGGGGAGTTTGTCCTGTTTGTAGTTGAGTCCCAAAGAATGTAGGAAGGATCAGGATCAGCTTGGGAGGCACATGTCACCAGACTGGCAGGAGAGAGATGTCTAGGGCTCTGATTAACTTGACAATGGATCCGGCGGCAGGTCAGAATGCATGACAAGTTCCGGCCTTGTAAGTGAGTCACAGGCTACCAGCAACAGGCATAAAGCAAGGCTCAAAAATATATAATACTGTAATATTTATATTACAACATTTAACAACAGAACTTAGGTAAAGCAACTTTTTTTGGATGTCTTGTAAAAAAAACTGTTTGATTTATTGAAATTTCTACTTTTTATCCCATTGTTCTAGAATCACATGTACCAAGCTCAATAGAATCCTATTGTTTCAAATAGCACAGTTTCAAAAAAGAACTGTACATGTTCAGTTATGTATTTTCCTCCAAAACAACTGTAATATTTTGGGAGCCCTAGGACCTGCTTATGCTACATAAGGGAGGCAGCCATGTTGTTATTTTAACAAAAATATGGAATGGTATGTTAGAAATATGAGACTGTTTATCTTCAAAGCTACCAAAAATATTAAAAGTAACTGGTAGATTTTGGATAATGCAAAGATCCAACTTGGACACCTCAACGGCGAATCATTTTAGAAACAGAAAACTTTCTGGTTGTCTCATTTCCTTTACTGCGATTAAACCTGCAGGCTAACAGGTCAGTTCTGTTAGTAAGTAAACTTTGGACAGGGAGAATAAAATCAAACAGGAAAATGAGTCTGCTCTCTTACCAGTGAATTAAAACCCATCAGAGTAAGTCACTGACTTTAACTGCCTGTCTGTGATTATTTTATTGTATTTTCTCACTGTTTTTATTCCCACAATCCCAGGCCTAGCAAGACCGGCATCTCCCCATGGGAGCCTGGCACCAACCCAGTGGGTAGGGGGGGGTTGGCCAGCAAGGCACCGGCGAAACGGGTGCCTCCTCTCCTCTTCCCTTTCTGCTGTATGAAAGCGGCTCGGCGTGAATGAGCTGTACAGCGGCCCCAACCTTTTATTTTTTCTGAGCCATCATCAATACCAGCATCAAGTGGTGCGGTGGCTCCGTAACACAGCGTGGCAGCAGAGCGCGCCCGGCCTGCAAACGTTTTTGGCTAATTTAAAATCCTTGTGCAGCCGAATCAAACATGACAAGACGCTGGCCAGAGGAGAGGCTATTATCCCAAATGAGAGCTGGGGGATGGCTGAAATTGGCTGGAGTGGTGGAGACGAGCACGAGGGAAAGCAGAGACACAACCGAGAATGATAATTCAGGTAACACAGGCTGCTGGGCCTACGGGGACACCCGCACAAAGGCTCACACCCACGTCAAAGAAGAAAGGGCAAGAGCTTCCTTGCTTGAGAGCAGGGCAGGTCAAGCACAGGATCACCCTATCAGAAGAAGAAATTCCAAATAAACTACTGTACGATAAAGCATCGGTCCACTCGCAGGGAAAGACACAGCAACTTTAACACATGTAAGACTTTTCATAGAAATCTCCAACTTTTGGAATACTGACACTGTCATTTCATGCTTGAATTAATGCGCTAATTGTCGTTACCGGGGGGCAGAAACGGGGAGCCCCAACCTGGGACTTGCAAATCCTGAGATAAGCCCATGGGTTTGCGTCTGATGCCCAGAGGTCCCTCAGGTCCCCCGGCCATCAGGAGAGCTGGGCAGCATGGGTGGAGGAGCTGAGGGATCCATTCCGGAGGCTACAGGCAGCCCTCGCAGGCCGACGGGGCCTCGGGCCGCGGACTGGCCCTCAGCTTCCGCAGGTGCGGCTGTCAGCACATGGAGAGGGGACCCGTGGGGTCAGTCAGGGGCTATCCTTTGCAAGAGTAACAATTTACAAAGTGCTAAAATTAATTTTGTCCTTAGTTACGGTTACAGACTTCTTAGAAAGTAGGTTACAAGGTTGTTTGGCTTCCAGAAGATTTACATGACAAGATTTTGTTTTTTTGGTGTTTTTTTTTTTTAATAGAAAGAGCAGATTTAGGGCAGAGTACAGCTAACAACTCAACGACAATCTAGGTTTGGGAGATGAACTTTTTAAAAATCTGGTTTCCCAAAATTATCTCTTCACTTATACCTGAGAAGGCGTGAAATAGAAACCAAAGCCGCTCAGACAGCGTCCCCGCTGGAAGACTCACCTTCCTCCTGCTCGCTCCCTCCCTTCCAGCCGAGCACCTGGGACCAGGCATTGAGAAGACAGACTGAGATCCCTGCCTACTCGCTTGTAGCAGACTTTTTGGTTATCGAGTGAGAGCTGGTCCTGTTTCTGGTAATGGATGAGAGAAGCTGCGATTTGGCAACAGAAATTGGCCTCATTTGTTTTTTTGATCTACGAAAATGCAGGTCTTTTTGCAGAAGCTGACTGGCGGCTGCCAAAGGGCAGGGGGATTAGGTCACTGGGTGAAAGAGGTGAAGGGATTAAGGAGCACAAATTGTAGTTACAGAACAGTCACGGGGGCAGCAGGGTGTGGCCCAGGGAATACAGGCAACGATACTGCGGTAACTGTGTGTGCAGCCAGGTGGGGTCTGGAAACATTCGGGGGAAAGATTTTGTAAAATGTATGACTGTCTAAGCACTTTGTTTTATACCTGAAACCAAGACAAAACAAAGTTGAAAGAAGAAAAAAAAGTGCTTGGAACATATATATTTGTAATTTCAGTAACTATTTTGCCATTAAAAAATAGAACTGAGAACTAGGGGGTGATGGATCCCTCCAAATGTGTTATAACCAGAAGAGAGAATGGATGCTAGATAAATAGAAACACAGATTCCATTAAAAAAAACATTGGTCTTTAGCGTGGCCAGGTGACGGCTGGGCCATTTCGGGGAGATACTCGGCTGTCCTGCATCTCCCCCGTCTGCACAGGAGGCACACATTATAGCGCTTTGGCTTGTTCTTCTCTTGTCAACGTCTTTTTATTGCAGGGGCATGTCAGCCAAGAACCTAGCAGGGTGGAGGGGACATTATTTTGCCTGCTCCTCGCCTCGTACTCACACGCACAGGGCCGACTCCCCGTGATGCCCCCGTGGCTTCTTTCCTTCTTCAGGAAGCCTCAGGGCACAGAGCAGCCCTGCTTGCAGGATGAGTATCTGGGTCTTAATGCCAGGGGCCAGCAGTCCCGGCTGCACGGGCTTGCCCACTCCCCTTGTCCTGGGGGAATCCAGAGGAATCAGTCAGGGGGGAAACTGTAAAGGTACATGAACGCTCAGCATCAACAGCTGCCCCCTTGGCTTAGGATGAGATTTGAACCTGAAGAGCCAGGTCAAGAACACTTTGCTGCCTACTCTGGAGAACAGTTAAGAAGAATACCTCCTTGGGAGAGTGGTGGCCAGGTGAGAACCTGAAACAGGAAGACAGGTCGCTTATGGCAGGTTCACTTCCTCATGCTAACACCTCTCAGCCCCGCTGTGCCCTGCAGGGGCAGACGGAGCTTGCAGTTTGGAACAAAAGGCAAAAAGGCAAGTGTCTTGCTCACAGGAAATCTTTGGGAAAAGCAGAAGCTAGTTCTTCCAGGTTCAGCAAATAGAGTACCATCACTTTTTTAAAAAATCTGTACATTTAAAAAAGATAACCAAGAAAGATTTTTTTGGACCTAAAACAGCACAAATGATTTAAATAGAGGAACATATTTTTCATGACAACATTCCATGTTTGTATCTAGTTTTCATTTTTCAAACCTACATGAAGTAACCTTCTGATATAAAATAGATTTTCATTATTAAAGAGGATAAAATTAATTTGTCCAGAAGCTCATTGCCAGATTGGACCAAATAAGGCCAGTGGATATTTTCTTCCACTGGCAAAAAGGATTAAAAAAATATCCAATGACCAAAGGTCATTTTTGAGGCTGGCCAGTTTTAAGAAATCAATGCTATAAAGCTACTCTCAGTGCCTAGTTCTATGTACGGTTCTTAACTTCCCTTTCCTTTCCTGTCCAAGTCAAATTTATATCCTCATCCTGTGGCTTGAGGACACCCTGGCCCACAGTTCAGTTAGGACACTGCTTCCCAGGGAAGTCCGGCGCAGTCGGCAGGGCAGCTCTCTCACCCATCCCGGGCTGGCACGGCGTGCACCACCAAGGGACCCCATTAGCAACGAAGGGCACGTGCATGTCTGAGCCGCAAGCTGTCTGGAAGGGGACACCAGGGTGCTGGTTGCAGCAGCTACGGCTGAGAGTCCATCGGTCTTCGGAGCAGCAGGAGGCCGTGTTGTGCTCCATCACAAACTCCACCTCTTTCTCCAACCCCTAGTCTCCTTAGAGCAAGAGGCAGACACGCTTTCTGCCGGAAGATGCTGCACCAACCCAGCTGTCACCCAAGACTCCAATTAAGCAGTAGGTGACGTGCTCACAAGATAACCCAGCCAGAGACCAGCCTGGCCATTCTGCGGCATCGTAAATGGTTTTCACGGGGAGACATGCATCTTTATCTCCCCATGGGCAGGAAAGTGTCACCACCAATCCAAGAAGCAAAGGCGCTATGCATTTGACAGTGTGTTTATACCACAAACTCTTGAAGAAGTAGAAGGTGGCTGCAGATGGCTTTGTTGTCCTCTGTGCCAGGTGTAAACTCACACACTCAAACACGGGGTTGGGGGGGATTCTCCTTTGAGCTGGTGGGATTTCATAAAACCCCCCTCACCTGGGATTCAGACGTTATACCTGCAGGATACATGCCATCAAAGCACTGACTATGAGCAAACACCAGCATGGGTTAATTAATTAATATTAATAGATTACTATTGCACATACATGGATTAATTCTCCTGCATTTCTGCCTTCGAGGAAATAAATTACTCCTCTACCCAGTCTTAAATTCATGAAGACCAGGGCATCCGACAGACCACCTCATTGCTCTCTAGCTCACATACAGTTTCTTCTTTTATTTAAAAAAAAAATTATTTCTACAGATCTTTTCAACAGTGTTCCAACAAAGGGAGCTGTTAAAAAGTTGATTTTTGTTTTGCTCCACTTTCACCTGAGTTTGTGAGTTTGTTTTACGCAACCATAACATGACAAGCAGAGCAGGGAGTGTCGAAATAGTGGTTTTATTAAGGAATGGAAGACAGCCTTTTCCACCAGGACTCTACAACATTCCATCAGCAGGAGTGTGAGGCAGGTCGGAGAGACGAACTTTTCCAAGGTATTAAATTAAAAGATGTTGAATTAAGTTAAATGCCCCACATGGAATTGACATTTCCCCCTTTTTAATGCAAGCTAAGATTGATGAAAAATACCACTTATCTACATTAAGGGTCAAAATTGCTCGCAAAAGGAGCCACCGGTTCAACACGTCAGAGCAGAGCAAGTCTTCCATAATCCAAGGACCAGGACGCGGATCACATTCTGATGATCCAATTAATGGTGGGACACTTTGCAATCATCCGGCAAGCAAGGCCCCTAACAGATTGTGGGGCTGTAACATCAATTTCTTAAGTGCATTTAAAGGATTACAAATGTTAGTCCTGGCTGGGGACTGAAACACCTACTGAGGTGCTCTGAACCACATTACTGTAATTGGGTACCTGAATTAATGCCATTTCTTCTTGATGGGTGAGTTGAATGCATTGGAATTAAGAGTTCTTTTTGCTGTATTTCACTTCCCCATTCTTCCCCCCCCCTTTTTTTTTGTTTCCTTGGAACATAAATCTGAATTGAAATGACTCTTTTTAAATCCAGATAGCTTTAATTACAGCCCCGGGGAATCCAAGTATTGTCCTAATTTTACCTCACACCCTGTTTGGGTGCATTCTCCTAGGGCTTGTTATCTTAATATGCAGCGCTCAGGAGATGAAAATACAATTCTTTTCTCAATAAAACTAAGGGGATGAGGAGAGGGGAGAAGGGAGAAAGACTCCTTCTGCTTTTCCTTCCTTCGAGCCAGATGAACCTTTCCAAGAACACAGGGCTCGCACCTGAGATTCATCGTGAGGCTGGGCAGTTAGGAACCAGAATGTCCCTGAATCTCTCACTCTTTCTGCAATCAGTTCAGGTAAAAGTTCTGATTATGGGACAATGGAATGAGCAGGCATCGTCTGGATATTTTGATCTCTGCTCAGTCTCTCAACTCAGGGCCTCCTGGAGCTTGCTTGTGGTAAAGTGGAGGAAATATAAACGTCACACCATAGTCCACAGGGCCAACACACTCTTCCCCTGCTCAGGCTGAGGCCGTACTCTCGGCTCTGCAGCCTGCGAACGAAGCCTGGCCACGTGTCCTCCCTTCCAGACATGCCCGGTCCTCCGTCGAGACCCTCTGCTTGGACACTTGACCCTGATACCTTGCCCTCCCTCCTCAAAGGCTTCTCCTCAAATACACACTCAGAGGCCATTTCCTGACTCTGCTATAAAAAACAACACTCAGGTATCCAATGCCACTCAAGCCATATGTGCGCTCTCTCTCTCTCTGACACACATACACACACACACACACACTCTACTTTATCTTTCTTCATAGCATCCCTGTGCATGTGCACACAAGTGCGTGCAAACTGGTAATGCATGCACCATGCACGCCCATGCACACAAACTCCATGTAAGCAAGTTTCATTTACTACCCAGCCCAAGTGGCCAGAACGGTACCTAGCGCAATTCAAATATTTGTTTAGGTGAATGGAACTCAAGTGTTGCACGGCTGATTCTGCCTCATTATGCTGGTCTCAGATCAAATGTTTTCTCTACAGAAGACCCCCAGGTGGCTCTTAACTGAAGTAGCGCTTTCCCAACCCACTCCCCAAAGTCACTAGCTAACCACCTTGTTTTATTGTCTTCCTGTTACTTCTCAGGATCTGAAATATTATTTGTATGTATACATGTTTGTATGTATGCGTTTATTGTCTATTTCTTTACCTTATTATTCAAATTCCATGAGGGCAAAGAAATGTTTTTCTGTCTTATTCACCTTGGTGTCTTTAATGCTAAGAATAGCACTTGGCGTGTGGATGACGTGCCATAAACACTTGCTGAATGTGAATGAATCTGATTCCACCAGGGACAGTCAGACATGCGAGAGCCTTTATCAGAAGAGGGATGCAGATGACACAAATTTTCTTCAATGAATTTCACCAGCGACCCAACAAAGACTCTAAATAAGGACAACATTCCTAAGGTGTCATTTACCCTACCTCCTGCAGAAAGACAAAGCTAGCCATGGTAGTTGGTGTCCACTTCTGTGAGGGACACAGAAGAACTTAAAAAAAAAAAAAAAAAGTCTGACCCCAAGCAAAGCTGGCTCTGGCTCTGGCAAAATTGGGAGCCAGAGCCACCTGCCTACCAGCGCCGAGGGAGCACCTCTCCTGCTCAGTGCCCATTCCCTCTGCCAACTATGTTGTTTAGACACCACCCTTTAGCTTCATCTCTGCTCTTGGACTTGAGCTGATCTGATGAAGCTCTGGATGTAGAAGAAGAACAGGCACTTATAGTTAATGTGACCCCATTGCCCTGGAAAAGGGATGCACCTCTGCCTGAATGTGGGAGTCGCTGCTCCACTCGGGAGGAAGGGAAGCAGAAGCCTGGTTCCGCGGTTCCGCGGTTCCTGGAAAGAGAGAACCTGAAGAAGGAGCACCACTCTGCCTAGTCTGGCTCTGGGCTGGGAAAGGCAGCAGGGCCCTCCGGCCTGCCACGGACACGAAGAGGCCTGAGCCCCCGCGGACACAGGTCACGCAAGCCGTCTCCCCACCTGCAGGCAGGAGACGTGGGCGTGTTGCGCTCCGCAGTCATTACGAAGCTAGATATGAGTCTTTTTTTTTTCCTTTTTGACTCATTAGATCTCCCTGCTCAAAATGATTTACACAGAGATAATTAAACTTAAGCCCTAAGGACTAGTTAACTGTTTAGCAGTGTATACATTTCATAGAACCATTTCCATACATCTAGTTTTAAATTCATTAACAGAAATGAATAGCTGCGGCGCGCTCTCCATCGCGCAGCGTGGCGCCGGGGCTGCTTGCTAAATTACCCCTTTCTATCACTCCTGCCGCCGCTGCCCGCCACTTAAACTTTGCGGGGCTGGAAATGGGCCTACCAATTTGCAGCAAAGCTCATATTTACTGTATTTAGTGTGAATCATTGACTGAACTTCAGAAAATATTTGTCTCCGTTTGCTGTGCCTCTGGAACATTCCATCAGCTTTAGAGAACAGGCCCGGCATGTATTTCTACTCTTTGAAAAATTAGGGAGAAGCACTTAATAGGCAATATCAGCTTTGAATATGCATTAGAAATATACTTTTACTAATATATCTTTCATTTACAGTCCCCTAAATGCACTTAAATAGCTTGTCGCTTTTCCTCTTGGCCTATTCTATGAGGAAAAAGCGCCTTTCTGACATGAACTACCTATGAGCCATTAATTATTTATTTCTGAATACCCATATAACAAGAAAAAGTAGATAGTCTCTTTGCTATAAACTTATCATCACATTTATGCACATTTGGGGATTTCTGGTAATTAAAATATTCCCTATTAAAAAATAATCTTCATACCCTCTGCTTCAATCCTATTTCACCAATATTTACAGTGTGCAGCTGAGGTTGGAAAGGGAGTCCGGGTGAACTAATTCATTGTTTACACTCAGAATCCTAGGGGTTCCAGGCCCGTAAAGGTAGTACAAAGCACTGTATCTTTCCTTCTTAGTACTTATCTTAATCCTAATAAGGAGCCAGACAAGTGACTCCAGAGTCTGGGGCTTATCAACTGGAATTCGTCACATGAACCCAACAGAAGACAAGAAATGCCTTACACAACAATGCTATACAAATCGTTATCTTTTGATATTCAAAGGTATGCCTTCAAAAGCCTATAGGAGACTTTCCTTTATTTATGTATTTATTTATCTTCTGCTGAACTCAAATTCCACTTGCTTGTATTCAGTTGGAGAGCAAAGGAACAGGAATGCTGTTGTTCAGGATTATCTGAAAACAGGGTTTACTCCCAAGAGATCAAAACGGTTCTTCCTGCCCCGCTGCCACTGGCCATCAGGAACAATCTGCTTTCAAAGCTAGTGTAGATACTGACTATGTGGGCAACAGATTAATGAACATTACAAAAAGGCCCATGTTTCTTAAATATTAAGAAATGCCAATTGCTGTGGGTGGACTCCAGTCTTTCCCACTAGAAGCCTGTGTGGATCCCTTCAATGTAGCTCACGCAAACAATGAAAACATGGGGCCACCCACAACTCCACTTTTCCCAACTCACATCCTGGGTTAAAAATAGGACATGGCTCTTTGAACTGCACACACCAAAGGTCTTTCCTTCAGCAGCCAGAAGTTTACAAAATTTCTTTTTGGGTAGATGATTTATTATATTTTTAATTATACCTTCAAATTTTCATTCCAAATAAATGGAGAGTCAGAGAGGCATAATGCACTTCACTCTCTGTCCTTCTACAAGAAGTAATTATCAGTTGTGCAGAACATTTTATATGTCTATAGTAGCTAAATGTTTATTGAGATTTCAAATTTAAAATATATACGTGTGCGCACGCGCGCGAGTGTGTGTGTATAGTTAAAAAAGTACAGATGGTCAAATACTCTAGTCTTAATTTTCAGACTGGACTCTGTCGTTATCGACCTTCCTTTCATTTTTTCTTTTTAAATTTTCATCTGAGGATATGTTTATTGATTTTAGAGAGAGAGAAAGGGAGAGAGAGACAAACATCCATCAGTTGCCTCCCACATGAGCCCCAACTGGGGATCGAGCCCACAACCTAGGTACATGCCCTGACTTGGGATCAAACCTGCAACCTTTTGGTGTACACGGGACAACACTTCAACCGAGCTACCCAACTATGGGCTCCCAATTAGCTACTAAATATCTGGTGTGGACCATGTCACATCTTCCCTCAAAAACGTTCCATGGTACATGTTCCTATGTAACAAACAATAAACTCCAAACTCTTTCATGTAATACCTGACATCATTCTTATCTCGTCCTGAATTTAGTGTTTTATTTAGCAGTCTCACCAGGTTCCACACTCTCCTTCCCTTTAGCTCCTCACTTTCCTGTCTCTCGCACACGCTTGTCTTTATTACAGTCTTAGAACCTTCAACACCCCCCCTCGCTCACACTCACACGCGCCCACCCACTCAGGCCGCCGCTCACCCCTCACTGGCATGTTCACCCATCACTATCTCCTTTCCTTGCAAAGAGCAGCTAAGCTGCCTGGTGCTCCCGGATGCCACTCCCTACCCGCTGAGTCCCGATGAGACATTTGTCCCTGTAAACATCCACAGCGCTTCCTTTGATCTCTAGCTTTCATCTTTCCGACTTTTCAACCGCTTCGTGATACCTCCTTGATGAGATGATTCAACTGCTTATCCATCTCTTCATCGAATCTATGTGTTTTTTTTATTTACCATTTATAGTTTTTCAAAGTCTGTTTATACCTTCTAGAACATATATGTTTTCTATTAAATCTGAAACACTGTGATAATCTTGATATAGAGTTTAAGGAAAAAAGGCAAGTCAGACACGATGCCATCAATCCCTTTGTGAAGAAGCTGGGTGTCGGGCTCAGCTGGCTGTTTCTGCAGTTGCCACAAAGGGCCCCTGTCTTTCTGATTAGGCTGCGATCTCTTTGAAGAGCAGGCAATTGTCTCATCTATCTTTGCACAACTCAGAGCTTCTAACAAATACCTGTAGGCATGCAGATGTATACACAAGTCCGAGCATAAGTGAGCACTCAGTACGTTTCCCTGACATGCAGTTGAATCGACTGTCTTTTCCGTTCCCACGTCTCGGGGCAGGAGAAAGAGGAACAGGTGCACTGAGTGGAAACGGCGAGGTCCACAGGGAGCGGGGCTGCTGCCTACAGCTGTCTGACAGCCTCGGCCCGCGGACACCAGTGATGGCAAGAACATTGCTAAATGTTCCGGAAATGCCATGTCCCCTGCAAATTACCTGCACACCAACAGAAAGGTGCTGGCTGGAGAGTCTGTTGGGTTCATTCTCTGGGTCCACATCAGGCTCTGTTTGGAAAGAATTTGTCCTACATGGAATTACATCCAGAGAGGAAAAAGATAACCTTTTTTCATTTCCAAAATCTCTTGGGACTTATGGGCAACTGGTATGATACTTGGATTCAACCTTCTGAAACAAACAAACAAAAAACATGCCTGTTAAAGTTGGCTTGAACAGGAGCAGGGCTTAGGGACAAAGCCAGTTCCTGGCAACCACACTTCCCAAAACAACAAACAGGAGACCTGTCTTTAGCTTGAAGTTGCTGCGGATGTGATTCCAGCCGGCTTGAATGCCTTCTTGGTGCCAGACACTGGGGTAAGGCTTTCTGTGAATCACCTCATTTAATTCTTAGAAACGTATCTGTGAGCATGTTTCTCTATTTTGCAATTGAGAACAGCCCAACTGTCACCAAGCAGAAAAATGTATAAAGCCGAAAGGTAGAAGAGGCCCTGTGGCCAGCTGAAGTGGCGACCAAATGCTTTTGTAAAAACTCAGCATGAAGGCCACACTCCAGGGCAGCAACACGTCGGAATAAGTGACTTGTGGGGGAAGTGCCCTTTCTGTGACTCACCGGCACTTGCTCTACCCCATCAGTTGGCCCTGCCTGTCCACTCCTACAACCCGTGAGCCAAGCCCACAAGCCCAGGTGCAAAGGGGCCCCGCCCACACACCTCAGGACGGGCCTCACAACAGCTGTGCGCTGGGAAATCCACCCAAGGAAGGAGTCCCCCGACAGGGCCGTGCACAGTGTGTGGGGTCCTTCCCACTCCTTCCACCCCATCCCTCTCTCGCTCATGTTCATGGGCTTCCTCTCAATTCCAGTTGAAGCAGAAGTGCCACATAATGACAGAGCACCCTTCCACTCTGCCCCAAGTGACAGTCCAGGAGTGCCAGCCAGCCTGAACTTCTCCACGCATCTTCTATTCATGACAATCAAAAGCGGTGGCCAACTAGCTGGGGCACTGTCAGACACCCAGGGATACCAAGGAAAGCAAAGTATTTCACTATTCTTCTTTTTCCCCTTGTCTCCCCTGGGATTATAACTCAGCTGCTTAGTTTAAAAAAAAAAAAAACTTTCTGTGAAAAAATATAGAGCTGAGTTGAGACACAGTATGTTGAGCAAAAGGGGAAGTGCCTAACTGGAGCTTACATTGATGAAATTTTCTAGGAAGCCTGCTTTTTAGTTTTTCTATAAAAATATGACCAGCTGCTTAATTTATCTTTTTTTCCATCTTTATCTTTCTCCCTCTCTTTGCCTCTCCTCTCTCTCTCTCTTTCTCTCTTTCTCACATACTCTCTCTCTCTCTCTCTCTCTCTCTCTCTCTCTCACACACACTTCAGAGACAGCACAAGCCATTTGACTATGAAGAAACAGAATTTGATCTTGACCTGAAACAGCTCTTGGACCAAGACCACCTCTTATATCAAAGCGGTTCATGTCACCAAGTGTCTGGGTTCAAGCAGCCCGCAAAATAGCAGCTTATTTAAAAGCCAAATGCCCATCTCACTGAAAGTGCTGATATTTGAAACGCACACAAGGAAAACTAATTTAACCTTTGGGAAGTTATCTCAGGAGAGAAGAGCCTGAATCTCTTTATAAGATTTTTAAGCACTGCAATTATTGACGGGGAGGATATTGCCTCCGTCTTCTCTGACCAGGAAGAGAGAAAAAGGGGAAACCGCCAGAGACATCAGCCGCTGTCGGGCTGTTGTTCAATGGCAAAGAGGCAGTATACAGGGGGCTCTGCCGGTCTCGTAAGGCCCAGTTAAGAAGCCTTTTTAAAATGCCTTAAAAAGCCAACTCATACATTAATCAAGTTGAGCCCTCATCCGTACTTACTGCGATACATCAATTACTATGTCCTTTTTTAAAAAAAATAAATTCCGGTTGACAGCAGACACCTTATTAAGGCCCACGAAAATGATACAATGAGTAGGAGGCTATTAATATTGCTCTTTTTTCTTCCTGCTATTGTCTTGCTGCAGTGGTCTGCAAACAAATTCAGGCTGCATTACAATTAATGCCAGTGCAACTCCTTCTAACGACTTCCAGCTTGCTAATTTTTTACGCTAATAATAAAAAAAAGGCATTGCTATGCAAGAACGACCTCCTTTTATCATCCTAGCATAGTACACCAGAGAGTGTCTGCTATTGTTCACATGAAAGACAATTAAACCCTGGAACATCAAACCTAAAAATGACAATCTGCTAACCAGCACTGGGCATTGCTCACTGCTTCCCTCTGTTTTCTGAACCGATAGAAAACAATTCTCTGAAGACGTTTCTTTCCTGTTCTCCTTTAACCACCCTTTGGGGGGAAGAAAAGTTTAAAAATACCCTTTGCTGATTTATGCATCTCTGCTTAGAATTCATTAACTGTCTCGGGCCGTTGTCACTAGCACACTCGACCGCCCGCAGGTTTAAATTCCGGACACACAAAAAGAAATGCACCAGTGTCGCCCACATAGTATCACATTTAGAAATAAACATTAAAGGTGTTCTTCAAAAACGCACACAATATAAAAGTCTGGAAGGAGAAGGAAAAGCCAATCCTGCACGTCTGTGTATCGCATCCTCTCTGGGGATTGTGCTGAAGCCACCGGCTTTCAAAAATGAAGCGGAGTCTGGCCCAGATGTGAATTCCCCACAAAGCCAGGGTCCGAAACCCTCTTCCATCATCCTTATCAACATCGGGACTCCCTCACCAGAACACAAGTCCACTTCCTGGAAAAGTGCCCCATATTTGGGTGTTTGTCGTAACAAACAGAACATAAATACAGTCACTTCAAAGTTCACTGACTTTCTCAAAGCATTTTTCAAATTTGGATTAATATTATGCCTGTGGCGTAACAAAAAATGGCTACAAATCAAAAATCCTGTATGGCATCCTCAGCTCTGACACCTGCTAATCTTGAGGTCTTTGACCAAATCTTCTAACCTCTCTGAGTCTGTTCCTCCCTTTGTAAAATAAGGAGGAAAGATAGCTTTTTTTTCCAAGCATGATTGTAAAGATGAAATGAAATGAAGCCACTGTGCATTGTAATTACAAATAAATAATTAAACAAAGTAGCTGCGGATGTCCTCTAACAGCTTCATTATCCGATTAGCAGTGAGCGACATTCGAATGCTGAGCACGGCCACACCTCACACTTAATCAGCAAGTTTTCAGTAAAGGGGCCCCAGACTCTGTTAGGCCCTTTATTTTATTTCATTTTCATAAGAACGCTCTATGGTTGGGGCAATCAATCCCTACAGACAAACGAGAAAACTGAGGCCCAGGAAGGTTCAGTGATTTGCCCAAGTGGCAAAGCTGTGCTTTGAACCTGAAGCCCAGGCTGTGTCCCATTCTTAGGGCATCTTCCATGATGAGCCGCCTCTGAGGGGTTGCAGCTCTGGGAAACAAGGTGAACAGATGTGTTCCGGCGCTGAAATATGGCAGCCTGGGTTCAGTCACTCACCCCTCAGGATGTGCATCTATAAAACACAGATGACATTGGTTCCCTGGGGTTGTCCTGAGGATCAAATAAGCCAGTCCACGTGCAATGTTTAAAAAAGTACCAGGCCAATAGTAAATACTCAATAAACATGAACAAATGTTGTTACCCTTACGATCCAGCACTGTGTGATTCGCCCTCCCACCCAAAATAAACAACCTGCAAAAGCCTGGAATGAGGGCAGGAGAAGCGGTGATCTCTGAGACAGGAGAAATGAATGGGGCCAGAACCCGCGATGGCCTCAGCTTCTGGCCTGGGCAGAGCTTCCATGCCATGTATGAGAAGGGAAGTCAGGTGGAGCCCAGCAGATGCCTTCCGTTAAGGAGGCAAAGCTGATGCTCTGGGGCGACCGAGGCAGCTAGAGTTTGAAGGACTGAATGTTGGACAAGACAGGGCTGCCCAGATAGGGAACTCTGCCATGTGCGGCCGGTCCCTTTCAACTATTCAGCCGGATGCTACTGCTAAGCTTGTAAAGAAATGGCCCAGAGCTGGGGAAAGAGCCATGCAAAATATTAGAGGTAATAACAACGTGCAGCACCCACGCAGGACCAGGAAGAGTGCCTGTCCATATCAGCCAGACTGGGAAATCCCATCTTCCTGGAGCTCCGGATAAGGAACATGGAAGACTGAGCACTGTTCCAGTTCAGGTAAACAAACCTTAAAAGGAGGACACCAAAGACTCAATGTTCTTCCAAGTAACTTCACTGCACCTCAGTGCAAGGCCCAAGAATATTAACAGAACTACACAACACCCAGCACACAACCAGGTGAGTTCTTACTCTCTGGCATCCAATCAAAAATGACCAGCCATTCAAGCAAAAGCAGGGACAAAAAACCCTCAATGAAGAGAAAAAAATGTCCATTAATTTAAACAGACCCCAAACTGACCCAGATGTTAGAATTAACAAAGATAGTAAATGCTATAATAACTATATTTTATATGTTCCAAAGTTGAGTCAAGGAGACTTACAAGCTGACACATCAATGAATCTCCACAGACCCCAATAACATCAGAAACAAAGAAAGTCCCTGATGGTACCTCATAACAAAGTGGCTCAAAATCACGAATAAGGAGGAAGTCTTGAAAGTGGTCAGAGACAAAACACATTCGTAAGGAGACACAGAGGTAAACGTGGTGGCAGATTTCTTGCTGAGAACAATGCAAGTAAGAAGATACAGTCTCTGAGTCAATGGATCTGAAATGGGGCTTAAGAATTTATATTTCTAACTCGTTTTCAGCTAATTCTGGTGGTTCTGGTCCCCAGGCCACATTTGAAGAACCACTAATATATATTAGTACAACTCAGAAAGGAAAACTCAGAAAGGAAAGAAATTTTGGAATTTTTGAACAGCTTGTATTTTTCCTTAAGTTCACAACAAAATAAAATTTAATAAATTTTTATTTTATTCTAAGATTTTTTCCCTAAAATTTTGCTATGTTCTTACAGAAAATCCCAGACCTTTCAGGAATACCTTCTACAAAGTGCATTGGTTGATAATCACCATCCTTTCCGAGAGCAATTAAATCTCAAACCCAGGAGTAAACTTAGAATCAGGTCAGGGTGGGGTCCAACCACTCAAATCCCTCATTCCCACTTTCTGTCATATTTCAGGGAATCTTCTCTTCCATCCCTTTGGGGGAAGAGTTACTCTTATAGGTCAAAAATAATTTAAGTATTTCATCTTTCTTTCTCAGTCGTGGGCTCTGGCCCTCGCTGGATCCTTTGAGTGTAGCAGCTTCCGTCCTACCTGCTCACTTGCATCTGGTGAATTCTAATTAAGTCTGAGCTTCGCCCTCAGCTCTCTGAAGAACTTTCTTTTGCACACTCCACACCCACCCTTCTGCTTAGGCATCGCTTTTATTCCTCTGGTCTCTACTGTAGGCTTTCACTTGAACTTCCAGGGGTTTAGCCTGGAGTGCTTTCTCCTAGATTGTTTTACCACACTCAGCCCACTTTTTCTAATTATTAGAGGAAAAATGCATTTCTCTTTAATTTAAAGAAGTAGCATTTGGGACATTCCAGCTTCCCCGAGCCTTTCTGAGCGTGAGGGATACAGATGGAGGAAGAAAGGTAAACGGAGTCTAGAATTATAAACTCAGAGAAGAAGGTGGCATGTAATTGTAAATATATATGACATATGCAAACACGCACACACAAACTATTTGGTGAGGGGGGTGTTCACAACATCTCTAAGGACAGTAATGTCAAGTAGAAGCTGTCTTTAACCCAGACTGGATCACTGGACAAATCAAGTTTCCCAATTCCTACTCATGCATTTGACATTTTTATGGGCTGCTTTTATAGCTTTTGATCACAATTTCCTAAGAGGCAGCTGGTCCTTAAATCAACAAGTCAGTAAAAAGCAAGGCAAGCCAAGGCCTGTTAATGGAATGACCTATGCGGAGGTCAGCGTTGTTTTGGAACACATCTAATGCATTTAGGAGAGCCACGTAGAAATGTTTGCACGTGAATTCAGGTTCCGCTCAAGGACCCTGATCGCACTTTCTCAGGATTCTGGCCTCCTGCTACTATAGCCCCAAACAAGGGTGCAAGGAACCAAAAGAATAAAAATGATATAGGAAAAAAAATCTCCCCCGAAAGTTTTCATTTTGACCAGAAGGGAGGATGGGCCAAGAGGAGGGGACACTGAGGCATTCCTCTCATCAGTGACTGCGGTCTGGTCACACTTTTGGGGGTTGGTGGTCAGAGTGGAGTAACTGGACTGATATGAGCAGGAAGATCAGGGAGCATCTGCCCACTCAAGGAGACCCTGCTAGAGGCCCAGCTCGTTGGAAGAACACCCCGAATTCTCTGGGCAGGTTAGCCAATGTTTATAATGCAGGACAGCCCAGAAGAAGGCCAGCCCAGCAAAGCAGCTGGCCTGGGACATGGGACCTCAGAGGGCAACAGTCGGGGGCCACACCCCCAAAAGCACAATAGATCCCACTCCCCAGCACAACCGGCCTTTTCTCCTCTGACAGAAAAGTCTGACTTCCAAAGGAAATGGGCACTTCTTGCGTTTCTCTCTCTGGTCAATCTCCGGTTTGATGAATGGGGAGAAAAAGGAAAGGTAGACTTAGACTAGGAAAGTTTCCTATAAGAAGGCTTCAGGAGGATTGAATTTTTTAAAGCTATGCAGAAAAAAAAAATTATCAAAATGGAATAAAGAGAGCCCTAGCCAAAGAAACTTCACTCTCACGGATTTCCAGCCCCTCTGAAGTTCCTTGACAGGGAAGGACAAAGGCGCCGTTTGCTCAGCTAGATCATTTTGATTGAGACTCATATGTTATTTTAAATGAACATTGCTCAGCTAGTTAAGCCTTAAAAATCAACCATCCTTGACAATTGTCCAATTTTTTTTTTTTTAAGTCTTACCTTAAGGGTTTCAGAAACACATTTACACAGTATGCGCTAGTGGGAAGGAGCTCAGCTCTCTACTTGGCTTCACAGCTCATATGGGACCGCTGGCCTTGGTTCATTTTAGTCTTTGAAAACTTGACATTACAATTAAAAGGGAAAAAAGTCAGGGGAAACTTCAAAAGCAAAATGGTGCAATCGCCTTAGCAGTTGGAACAATACGAAATTCCAATGCCTATTAAGTATATAATCTCATAAATAATTCCATTTGATTTTTAAGATTTTTACTCATACTACCTGACTAATAATGTTTAACGGGAAAGAAAAGTACTGTTTTTTGTTTTTGTTTTGGTTTTGGTGACACTGTGTCACTTACATACTGGCATTCTTGTTGGGACATTGGACTAGCAAAGGAGAAGGACCAAAGTCTTCTAAGCACTTTTTATAGGCTGAGTCCCTACATTAGACCTTTAGCACCTTTTAGATTCATACTTAACTTTTGTTTTTTTTTACTCTGTAAAAGTTCAGAGTCTCACAGCTTATAGCAATGCCAACAAAAATGTTTAAGGAAAGATCATCCAAGAGAAGACAGGACACTTTGCAGAGTCTTGAGTTTATCTTTAGAAAGCGCAATTCTAAACGACGCTTGAATGAAGTGGTCCAGATATCTGTGTTAACACAGAAGTTCTGCACCCATTAGTTCTTGCTCAGTAAATGCAAATATTGTGAACAAGCCGCTTAACGGCAGCGGATGTTACCGCTACCACTTTTATGAACAGCAATATTGTAAGACATGCTCCCAAGCAATAAACACATGTATTAAATGGGCCTCCATACAAGCTATGGACACATACACATGCACATTTTATTGAACAGATTAAGTGGCCACAGCTTAAGTGTTAATATACAATAAGATATGTATGTATATTCCCTTTATGTTGTGCCACTGTAACAATACAGTGACACATTTTAAAGAATGCTCTCATTATTTAAGTATACGTGTCCTTATCAATGCTGAAATATGTATTTTTAGGGGGAAACAAGTATGCACATTCCTTTCTATGGAAGGTCTGCTTTAAACTTTCCTAGGACAACCATATTAAAATTACTTAACTAGCTTCCAAATGTAGTAGAAATAATATTTGTGTGTGTGTGTGTGTATATATATATATATATATATAAAATTTTTAATGATCTCTTTATCGCCTAAAGGGGATGGAGGTACGGCCTGCATGGCTTTTCTTACAGCCTTCAGACTCTGGCCTCAGTGATTACATTTCCTTTCATTCTTTGATGTGGGTTTTTCAACTTAAAAAGAGGGTCTAAAGCAATCTGTCTTCCTTTTATTTTTCCTGCCACATATTTTTCTAACTTTAAATATTTTAAATTTCCCTAATTACATATTTCTGTCGTTTTCTTCATCAGGGTTCACACTGTGAAATGAGGAAAAGATACATTTGGTTTTAAGGAAGAACATGGTAAAACTTGGGAAATATTGATGTTCTTCTTCAAGGGCCTTTAAGGCTTGTGCTCAACTGTGGATGCCATGTGTACGCTGGCGTGACGTCAGAACCACTGCCCTCATGTTCTGTGCATGAGGGCACTGCGGCCCCGAATGAAATCACCTGTCCACCCCCTGGACGGGCTGCATCTGCACCCAGAAAGTGAGTGAGAGGCCGACAGAATAATTTCTATAAAACTTTTTTCAAAATAAGTCTCTTTTTGCCTTAGCAACATTTTTCTAAGATTGTCTAAACACTCTGCTGTATGCCTGAAACTAACACAAAATAATATTGAATGTAAACTGCAAGTTTAAAAATTAAAAAATAAAACTGAGATATAAACCTCCATAGTACTGTTAGAAATCAAACAGGTAGTATAACATTAAAAAAAATTATATATATGTATTTTTAAGCTTTCATTTTCATACAGAGATAAACTCTCAGCCAAAGTAGGAACATAAATTCAAGTATTGTTATCATAAATTTACAATAATTTTTATAGCCCGGACAAAATTTGTCTTTTACATATCTGAAGAAAAATTTATCTGAGTAAATTAACAGGAAAACAAATTTTCACGAGGGTATTTAACTATGTAAGTTAAAACAGCTTTATGAACCACCATCAATTTAGAGGCAACCAAGTCAATACAAAAAATTCATAAGTAAATCATCCTTAAGTTTATTTTTAAGCGGCTCTAAGCACCTCCATTAGCATGCTTCATAAATCCAGTCCCAATCCTGTTTGAGTTCATTCGTTGCTTGCCTGTCTCCCACCCGTTCCTCACTCCTTCACTGCCATGATCGCAGGAATTTTTTTCTTTTCAGTGTAAAATTTTTTTATATTTATTTTAGAAATTATAGTACAGCAAAAATCAACATTTGTTTTCATGGAAGGCCTATAAATTGTAGCACATTAATGAATCTGTGTAATTACCACAAGAATCAAGATAAAGAGCAATTCCATTCACCCCCCAAAGTTCTCTCCGGAGTTTTTTTTTTCTTTTTAGTCCAACTGCCCCACCCTAACTCCTAGCAAACGCTGGTCTGTCTCCAATTCTGTAATTTTGTCTTTTTGTGAATGTCATACGGATGACATCATACAGCATATAACCTTTTGAGACTGGCTTCTCTCATTCAGCAAGAAGATTCATCCCAGCTGCAGTGTGTGTCCAGGGCTTCGTCCTTTCTGATGCTGAGGAGTGAGTGGTCCATTGCGTGAATGCACCGCAGTCTGTTAACCCACTCACCTTCAAAGGCCAACTGGACAGTTTCCAGTTTGGAATAGTTATGAATAAAACTTCTATGGAGAGCCATGCGCAGGTATCTTGCAAACTTGCTAAATTCACTTGTTATCTCCAGGGGAGTCTTTTTTTGTAATTTTCTTGTGATTTTTCTATGTAGACAGTCACAGTGTCTACACACGGAGACAGTATTGTTCTTATAATCCATTTGTGTTTGTTTCATGATATGCTTCTCTGGCTAGGACTTCTAATACAATGTTGAATGTTCCATATTGATAAATATTAAATTGTGCCAAATATTTTCTTCTGCTGCAATTGTTATAAACCTGTGGTTTCTCTTCTTCAGACTATTAATATGGTGAGTTACATTGATTGATTCTCAAATATTTAACCAGCTTTGCAATCCCAGAAGAAACTCTCATTGGTAACTGTGTATTATTCCTCTTATATCCTGATATAGATTTGATTGACTAATATTTTACTGAGAATTTTACATCCATGGTCATGAGGAATATTGGTTTGTAGTTTTTTGTTTGTTTTGTTTTTTTTTTTTTTACTGTCTGGTTTTGGTGTCATTGTAACTCTTCTGAGTTACATAAAATGTCTTGGGAAGTGTTGCAAATTCTATTTTCTGAAGGAGATTTTGAGGAAATGGCATTATTGATCCTTAAATTGTTTGGGCCTAGAGTTTTCTTTTTTAGAAGGATTTCAAGAGGAATTAGGCATAGTTAAGTAATTTAAACTATCTCAGTTGTGTTTTGGCATGTCATGGTTATCAAGAAATTTGCTCATTTCCTCTCTGTTGTCAAATTTCTGTGCATTGAAATGTTTGCAGTATTTCTCTTTTTTCTTTTTTTAAAGACTTTGTTTATTTTTAGAGAGAGGAGAAGGGAGGGGGAAAGAGAGAGAAACATTGGATGCGAGAGGGAAACACGGATCAGTCGCCTCTCCTACAGGTGCCTAAGGGGACTGAACCCACAACCCAGGCATGTCCTTCATCCATCCTGTCGCCCAGGGACACGCAGACCATCTCGGGCCACCCCACACACCACCGCAACAAGTACCCTCACCTGCACGTCTTTACGGGCGGTGGGAGAAGCCCTTGGGGAAGTATATCAAGATCAAAACTGCTGCATGTGGTAGCCTGCACGGGCTTCGCCAGTCGACAGTTCCACCGACCATATGTTGGAGTTCCATATCTCACTCTTTTGCTAACACTTGACACTATGCAATTCCACTTTCTGGTTTTTGCTTATTTAATTCACGCTGTGAGAACTTGCATTTCCCTTAATGAGTTTGAGCACCACCCACTATGTGTGGTAGCTCTTTGGGTTCACTCTTCTAAAAATTGCCTTATCTGATCCTTTGGACGTCTCTTCAGTTGGATTGCTAACTTTTTCTTCTTTATCTGCAGGAATTCTTTTTATAGCCTACATATTAGACATAAGTAATTTTTTTCTTCTATTAACTATTAATTTTATTTACAGTTTTTTGAGCACAAATCCTTTATTTTTATACAAATAAGTTAGTATTTGTGTCCTAATTTACCTGTTGAGGTTTTGAACATAATTTTTCCATCCACAAGTCACAAAGGAATTCTCCTACACTCTCTTCTATTATTTTTATAGTTTTATCTTCCACATTTATCTCTATAATATCTCTAGAGATTATCTTTGTAAAAGGTTTAGGAAGATCCAGTTTTCTATTTCTCCATGAAGTCAATATTTTTCAAACAGCCACATGAAAACAATATGTCCTTTCCCCATTAATTTTTTGATGTCGACTTTAATAAGTGGTAAGTTTTCATAAGTTTTAGTTTCTCTGTGCTTTTATTCTGTACTATTGGTCTCTCATCTGTTTAAAATACTCAAAATAAGTTGCTGCGTGAACACATTTTTACTTTACAAAATTATGGATTTTACAAAAGTATAAACTGTACTATAATTTTAAAAGGTACAGCTATTATAATTATAATTTTACAAGGTTATGATAAAGTGCTAAGAGATTTTTTATTCTTGTCAATTTTGGGTTTGCTTATTTCTCCTTGTATTTCCTACTGCATCATGCCTGGGATAAAATAGGCCATAAAACACATTTTGAACAAAGAAGTTATTCAATTACACCTACAAAGACAGATTTCAAAAAGTGCTAGGTGGGCACAGAGGACGAAGACCCAGTGTGAGACTCGAGAGTAGCTGAGTTTTAACCCCAGCTCTGCCTTCGGCCCTGACAGTTTCCTTCTAAAGGCAAGTGGGTGAACATAGAGCCGCTGCAATATAGTCCGTTTATGTAATTCTTTAGCAAATCTGTTTGGCCATCTGTCTAGGTCTCTAAATAACTTAGAGTTCAAGAGTTTACACAGGGCTGCACTCAAGCTCAACTTTTTGGTGGATGGTCATGGAGCGCTGAGTTCACTCTCAGGAAGGACAAACGAACAGACCTTCGCAGGGAACTTCAGGCCCGTGCGATTCCTCTCTCTGCACCTCCAGCACAGTCTCTGACTCCTGATACCATTATCCCTGGAGGGCAGTTCATGGAAATTCTCATCCCTTGCTGCCTTGTCCCAGTTTTATAAAGTGAAAAAATCTGGCTGGCTTACTCTACTGGGGGGCGGTAAAAATATAAAAGGCCACCACTAAAAAATAAAACAGGGCTGTTTACAAAAAACAGCAGCTGCTGGGACGCTGCATTAGTGCAGGCAAAGCCGAGAGAAGACAGAATGTCTCTTCTGCTGTGCCGTTTCTCTCCTTCCTTTCCTACCCGTCTAGGGACAGCATCACTAGCGAGTTAGCAGAAGCACCACTGGGAATTTTTCAGAACAACACAGTGGCTGCCCTCTGCGACCTCCTCAGTCCCAAAGTGTTTTCCTTCGAAAGCAGAAACCTTTAGCAGCAGGCTTCCTCTCCCTAATCCGTCCGTCCCAGTTCCCTTTTCCCTGCGAGGGGACGTCCATCACATCGAAACTAGAAAAATGTCTTGGTGATTGAGGATTCGGTGAGTTCTGAATTCGTGACCTGTAGGGACCATTTATTCATCTGAAATTACTTTGGTTTAATGAGGAATTTATTTACAAATTACTGTAAATAACATTAAACTACTTAAAAAAGAATGCACTATTCTCATGCACCTGAAATACTTTGGGTGTGCCCATTAATATTTTGAAGGTTGATTATGTTAGCGTCAGAAGAAATCACAAAGATAATTTTATCTAATATTTACCTTATACATGAGGAACCTACAACTCAGAAAGGGGAAGAGACTTGATATATTCATTCACACAGACACCTAAAGACTTCTCATAAGGTTTCCATTAGCTTCTAAATGCACCCAAAATGTTCACAATTTTCTTTTAATTTTAAGATTTCACTTATTTTTTAGAGAGAGGGGAACAGAGGGAGAAAGAGAAGGAGGAAACATCAGTTGGTTGCATCTCACACAAGCCCCATCCAGGGACCAGAACCACAACCCAGAAATGTGTCCTGATTTGCAGCACAGCACCCAACCCACTGAGCCACACTGGTCAGGGAAACAATTACAATCCTCTAGCCCACTTAGGAATGTTTTACTTGACTTTAACAAAGCAAATGGTCCTAACTTTAGTATTACACATATTTGTAACCCCAACGCCATTTACTCTCTCCTTTTCATTTAGCTTATAGAATATTTATCATACTAATTTATAATTGTATGACAGTAAAAAAAACAGGTATGGGGGGACAGTATATTATAAGGACCATGAGGTATGAATCTACCATCAAGAGAAAATTAGAGTTCTCAAATATATTATTTATATTAAAAGTATTAAAAACAAAGACCAAAAGTAACTATCTTGCAAGGAATTAAAGCATTGTTGATCCGTTATTATTGAACACACACTAGGATAATTATTGCTTTTTAATATGTTTTCTTTCTACCTTAAAACAATTGACTCTACAGTAAAAAAATATATATATATCAATTGAAGCTGAGGTCATTCATAAGTGAGCCACAGGAAAAACCCCTAAGATACAACATAAAAGAAAAACATGCATAAATTAAACCAGAACAATTCAAATGCTTCTACTTTTATGTATATTAAATGCTTCTTATGATGAGTATGAACAAATGTGACCAAAGAGATGCTCGGTAAAAATTATGCAGAGAAAATCAGTTCCTAAATATTTTTTTCAACATATGAATATTTTCCCACTAAAAATACTCTCCAGATACATAAAGATGGTAGAAAGGAGGTAGAGATTATCCTGAAAACAACCGCAAAACTTGATAGCTGTCAAATAGTGCCCTCATTGGAAGAAATTAACTGTGGTTAATAAGTGTCACGAGCACCATGAAGTCATTTTTGAAAGATATTAACAGATGCAAACTACATTTCCTGTGCCACCTGAGTTGCCACACAATTTCCCTGGTTCCCTTCTAATACTGCACAGAATTTAGGGGGGAGGAGGAGAGGAGTTGGGGGTTGTAGGGGGAAGAGACGGTGGTAACCACATCAAAGAAGGTGTAAGAAAAAACAAGATTAAAAAAAATCGTCCTTGTTTATCTATAGTTCCCAATCATTACTACATATCCTTCAACCGCCACCTCCTGCCTACTAGATAAAGTAGGGATTGATTTTGTCTTGCAGGTCAAGAAGACTATCTGACCCTAATTACAATCTGATGTTCAGGAAGCCAGATGTGTACTACGCAAACGTGTGAAAGAGGCATAAAAAGTTATGGACACATTCAAACGAATGTTTAAAGAGAACGGAGATTTACTGCATAACCCTAACAGGAGAGATGTGCGGCGAACCACCCGTGACGTATGCAGCCCCGTACATCAGCACCCATCGTCATGTTTTCAAGGCGCAGAGTCCTAAACCTGTGTAGGTGAGTCTCTGAATGCCATCAGTCTGCAGCCTTGGACTTGACCTCTGCATAAAACTCTGCATGGTGTTTTAGAGGTCAACGTGAGCGTCCATCAGCCCTTGCCGCCACCTTACCTGGAAAGGTAGGTGGGCGTTATGATTACAGGCACCATGTAGAGAGACATAACTGGGATTCGGAGGGTTTCAGGGTCTTTCCCAAGGCTATCTGGGTGATGATTGCGTGATCAGGGCTCTGGGCCTTGATTTGGTCACCTCCTTAGACTACCTCCGGGATTAGAATCAGGACGCAAGCCTATGGCCTCTCAGAGCACCCAGTCTCTGTTGGTAGACTGGTCGCTCCTGAACTAGGTGTGGGCTCCCTGAGGGAAGGGACTGCGGCTGCCTGGTGGCTGGCACCGTGCCTTCCCAGGTAGGGAACCAGCAGCAGCTTGCTGAACAAATTAATGAAGAGGCAACCACCAAGCAATGCCTACTACCTAGAGTGCACTCAGCAATGTGATAGATGCTGGAATAAATAAGGAAAATATAGATTTTTGTCCCAACAAGACTAACAAAATGGAAAGAGCAAAGTACAAGTTATCATTAGAACTAAAGTGTTCAACAGAAATCTTTAAGTACCAGAGCAGTGGTCGAAGTTAGAATTTCACATGGACTTTGAAATAATTAACTTATCAATGGCAGAGGAAATGGGAAGGAGTAGAAAATGACCTTTAAATACACAAAAAAATAAAGCAGAAGCGAAATCATGGAGGTGTTCAAAGTAGCATTAAAAATGTCATTGGTAAAATGAAGACTAGATTTGCCTCATCTTTAATTTCAAAGATTAAGGAATGTAATCATTTTCACACTCTGTCAGCTGTTGCAGAGTTTCCAAGAGGCAAAATATGGATTAATATACAATCACTCTCTAAATAAAAAGTTCCAATACGCAGGTTACAGAAAGGAACCAGCACCGGCTAGAGAGAGGGAGGTTCCATGGCTTCCCTGTGGGCATGAAGCTTGCGTTTAGCCCAGCAAAGTGGACACCACGCAGGAGCAAAAGGCCGGCCACGTTGGGCTTTTTTGAATCCGGCACATCTTTGCTCCAACCAGAGGCCCCTGCAGTACAAGTCTTCATGACGGCAGGTAGGACAGTTCGTTCCGTGTCCCTCCAGCAAATACACCCCGCAGTGGTGGCGGCACAGGGGCCGGGGCACGCCCGTCCGAGCCGTCAGTTCCAGGCAGTTACCATGAAGAATATCGCTGCAAATGAGGACCCGCATCCAACACCACTTTGGAATAGTAATTTCTTAATTCTTATTCAAATCTGGCAGCCAAGATAATATAACTTGATCTAAATCGGCCATGTGATCCTGATGGCATCCTGCTAATGGGCCGTTCACTTAATTTATGTAATTTTTAAAAATTAAATAGTCGTATTTTAAATCCCCACTGCAGTCCTTCAGGTTGAAAGTACACGTTTAAAAGTTACAGTGTCTTTATAAATCAGCATTACTAAACTTCTTATCTTGTTGACTAGGCTCTCCTCAAGTTTTACCTTTTCTTGGGTCCCAGTTTGGCTTGTGAGGAATATTCTAGAATCCCAAGGGCAAGTCACTTAATGCTCTGCTATGGGGAAACTAGGTTTGTCAATTTGGGTTTAGATGATACATAAATCTGCTGCTTTATGAACAGAGTAAGGCTCCAGCATGTTAGGTTACAGATATTTTTGCAAAGAGGACTTACCTAGCAGGGCAAATGCCACATTCAGAAACCCACAAAATTAAATTCACTCTTTGTTATATACACAATTGAAAAAAAAAACCCCACATTTCAATTCATGAACCATTTACTGAGAGCCTACCATGTTGAAGGCATTGGACCAACTGCTGGTAACTTCATCTTTGTTATAAGATCACTTTCTTTCCCCTGGTCTATGGGTATAGCCGCTGGCTCCTTGTGGCTCTCTAAACGCACATGCTATCTTTTCCCCTGATAAATCGGCCTTCGCATGGCTCTTCCTGATAAAACAAGCTGTGTTGGTTCCCAGTCCTGTTTCTTTCCACCCATCCAATGACCACTCATCCTTCAAGGCCTCGCTCAGGCCCCCTTCCCATACAAACCTTTTTCTGGAAACTCTAGGGGAGAGCCAACTTGCCCCTTTTCTTAACTCCTTCCCCTCTATTTGACTTGACCTTCTCAGCAACAATCTTATTTTCCAAAGATAGTGTCCATGTTTTCTAATTCACTTTTAGTTTCAAATTTTCAGATGAACCTTAGACTAGATGATCCCCGAGTATGAGGGTCTCACAGGTGTGAACAACTAGCTGAACAGTGTGGGATCCTTTTTCCTGCCCTCATGCCAGCCTAGCTGAGCTTCCTCCACTCCGGTTTCCATTGCCACTTGAGACTATGCACTGTCCCATCCCCACTGTCCCCTGGGAGCTGTCCCCCCTTGCACCTCGTTGGTCAGAGCTAAACAAATCCATGTCTCCTAATGTATTTGGCAGGTTGTCATAAGAGAACTTCTGTGGTCCACATAGGACATTCACATACACTGAGAGTTACAACCTAGTATTTTAAATGCAGTGTAAAACATATCCATAGAAGAAGCATAGCTAACAGCAAAACATGTAAGAGAGAAATGTGAGGCCATATCTGGGTATGAAAAAAGGTAATAAAGAATTGGCAACAATAACGTGATCCATGAATGTGCTGCAAACAGGCCTTTGAAAGCTCCCTTACCCTCCTACAAGCCTGTAGCCCCTCAAGAATCCATGTAACAGCTAAAAACTATTATTGAATTTAAAAAGCAGTATTTTGTTGTTCCATTTTCTTAATTACTAGATTGCCAGAATCTACAAATACAATAACTGCTTTCATTCCTTGGGCTTTTACCCACCACCCCTTAGGAAGGTATGATTTTCCCCATTTTTCAGAATAGGAAACATAGGGTCCAGGTGGCAACAAAACATGTCCTAAGCCCAATGAGTTGGCAGAAAGACCTGAATTTGGCTGTGGTTGACTCCAAAGCCCAAATCTTCCAAGGGGCCACTCTGACCAGCTTACCACATGTTTCAGATGTCCAGTATGTCAGCTACCTATCCATCATCCGGCTGGATTTCCTGAAATAGTACAGTCACCATGCATCACATTTTTACTATGGAAAAACACCTCCTAAGTGTCAAGGAACTGATTTGAACTCGAGCTATCAGAAGACAATCACTTTTAATTCCAGTAGTTACTATCCCAATACAGGTCTGACTTAGATCCTTCAATAGGCCGTCACCTTTATAAAAAGATGCTCTTCGCAAGTACTTAGAACTGTTTCACAAAAGTGATAATGGTTTTTTAATATACTTTAAAATATATACTATGGCTCTGTTTATGGGACCAGTACTTTTCTATCTGCTAACATAACTGACCTAGTCATAGTGTTTTTCAACTTTCTGTCACATGCAGAAACACCCAACCCTTTCCTTCGAATGCTCAATTTTTCCTCTCTGAATACAACATACTCCTTCTCATTGGACTGTATTAAAAATAGACTGAACAGGCTCATACCTCTCCATAGATCGCTTATAGGAAAAGAATAGGAAACACCCATTCAACACCCCAGGAAGGAATTTTCTCCCTGTTTAGAAATGTTAGTTTTCAGCCTCCTATTAAAAAACAGAGTTGAATCTTAGATGCAAGGAGGTTCTACCCACTTTGAGAATTCATTATTAGGGTGGATTCTTGGCCTGATTGGTTAAAGAAGACAATACGATTTGTAATTGATTTTTTTTTTACCACTGAACAACTAATTCTGTCTTCCAAAAAAAGCCTGAGGGTTTATTAACTGTGCAATCACAATTTACTGAGGCCCTTTCATCCAGTGAGCCCTGCAACAATGCAATTTTTCCCTTATTTTACTCCTATTTCAAGGAGGGTATGCCACCATGGCTCTTATTAAGACAGACCTTCTCTTTTAATTTAGGTGTTTATTTTTTCCTCATGGCCACAATTCATTATTACAGCTGAAGAATTTTAACCTGACTCTGAGCTTCCCTTTCCTTAGTTCCGACAACATCATAAAATGTGTTGTCTTCAAATGGTAGCAACCATGTCTCTTCAGAGGAATATGTTCTGTTGTTCTTTAGAAAGAGGCCTTTCCATCTAGATATAATCCCCTGAATTTCTTTGGCTATTGGTGCATTTCTCTCCTTTTGTTCATTCACTAATTTCACACTTAGCTCTATGAGTAACATTTTATCCACTGAAATGCCTACATGGTTACATTCGTTTTCTAAGTACTCTTTCTTCTCAGCACGCCCAGCAATATACACTGACCTATTTTCCCTTTCCCTATTTTATTTACAGGTGTATGGGATTAATACAGACTCTCATTAATACCGATGTCAAAATTTGCTCCCACAGAATCAAAGAAAAAAATCTTTTTTTAGTCTTAGCACCCAACCAGCTCTTGTCGCTCCACAGAACAGCCAATAACCCCAACATCAGATGAGCGCGTGAATGGAAATCCGGGAACAGAGCCTCGGAGGTCAATAGGCGTGACGAGAAAGCTCTTCCACCCGGGGGAGAGCTCGCCGTGGCCCGGAGTGGGTCAGAGACATGACCTCGGCCCCTGTGAATGGAAAAGAAACTGGATGCCATGAGAGGGAAGCCGGCCCTAACGCAGTGAGGTAACACGGCAAGGAACAGAGGAGCCGGGGACCGGGGGGCTGCCCGGAGGGGTCTTAACACGAGCGCGTACTTGCCTCCCAGTCCTCAGAGGAAGGAGGAGAGGCCCAAGGCGGAGCGGCGCAGCTGGAAGCCCCTGGAACTGGAGGCGTGGATGGTGCTTCTGCGGCATCCACCGAACTTCCACCCGGAGTAGTTAGTTTCCCCAGCATGTCTTCCCAGGGATGTGAGTGAAAGATTGCTGACACCTTCCCGCTGGGCGGAGGGGGTCAAAACGCTGACTCTCCACACGGAGAGATATCCAGCCGGGGTGGCCCTGACACAGGCTCTGACTGGACGCTTCTAGAAGGTTGCTGAGGCACGCATTTCAAGGCAAAGCGCCCGAGAGCCAGTCAGCATGGAGGGCTTTTGCACATGCCAGGCACACTGCCACAGCCACATGAGCAAAGGGCGACTCGGCAGCCTGTCCGTCAAAGGTCCTGCGGCTCACAGGCCATGGGGGCCACCTCGGACCTGGCTGGGCCACCAGGGCCAGGAGGACAGAAAGCGGCTGATGGAAGAAATCCCCGCAGCGACATAAAACACAATAAAATTCTTGCTGAAAGGAACGTCTGCTCTTTGGCTGCCTTTGCAAATCCACTGTGCACCTCTCTGTGCCTTTACCTGAATTTCTAGAAGGCAGGCGAGATGCTATCATGAAAAGAAGAGGGCAGTCTTTGCCTTTGTTTAGAAGCAGGTATTTATAGTTTTGCTTTTGGTTTTCATTCCCTTTCCCAGCAGTATTTTTCATTGAACAGGACATTTCCTATAGTAATTGGCTTTGCTTTCTTGGTAAAGCAATCCTTAATAAATGAAGAGTTAAATCCAGGTGAATTTATATGAGGTCAGTTAAGACTAATATTATCTTATAGTGTATAGAAGTGGACAAAAGATGAAAATAAGAAGGTGGTCTCTTTTCATTTATGTCAGACAAGAATTGAAATATTAGATGGAATCCAATACAGAGATAGCCTAGCATGCCAACGGAACAAAAGCAATGTCATCGGTACATTACATTCTTATGATAAAGCAAGTTTACTTTCTTGAGAACCTGTTGACTTGGAGGGTTTATAAAAGCTGCATCATCTTTCCATTGTGAAGGAACTTTTATAAATGAATAGATCTAAATTTTTGTATTGAAATCCAACTGTAGCCTATGAGTTGAGGGTGCAAAAACAAGTAAGATGCAATCCCAGCCCTACTCTCCAGGTCTAGAGGGGAAGTCTTACACATAATTGGGTATTGATGATATTGTAAGTGACGTGCCCTTCTCACTGCTTGCGCTGGGCCAGACATAACAAAAAGAGGGCCCTGCAGTGAATACTTACTGAGCAATGCCAACGCACAGAGGACTGTACCCAGCCACATCCATCCCTCTCAGCCCCAACTCTGAAAGTGCTCTTCATCACCCAGTTGGATACATACATGATGCATCAACCTGAGACAGGTGGCTTCTGATATAAAAACCCAACCTGTGTGGGTGTCAACTTGACCAAATAGTATTTAAAAATGAAGATACAGACACACACACACACACACACAGAGCTTCTTCTCCATGTCTGCTTTCCTAGTCTGTAAAACAGTTCATTTGTGTCTCTCCTCTCCTGTCCAAATTTTGGGGTAATAACTTCTAGGAAAGAAGAAATAATAAAGAATGATTACACAATCTTATTTGGGCAAAAAGCTAACATATGGGTATCAAGGCCAAAAATATGGATTTCAAGATAAAACATATGGATGCCCATATGGAAAAAAAGGTTTCCTGGCTGGAAACCCTGCTGCTGCATTTTTTATGCCTATACGTACGGCACAGTTTCCCCCTTCTGCCGGAGACCGCTGTCTGCCGACAGAGCCTTGTGTTAGAAATTCACATGCAAATTTCATAAAATGCTGCACTGTTATCATCTTTATTAGATTTTTTTTTTTTTACTCCCTTAATCCTTTCCATCACTTAATAGCCCAGGAAGTAATGGATTTTGGTAAAACGGCAAGGCTTATTACAATCAGTGTTGTGGCTGAACCTCTTCTTGATGTGCAACTAATGAAACTTATTTTCCTTAAGAACCTCAATAAGGAAATGCTTTCCTTCATGCCCATGTGCCTTCATGAGCACGCACACGCACGTTTATAACAGGTGGTACACTTATGATCCTGCCTCTGTCTTGTGTGGCTGCCCCAAGCAAGGTATCAGATACTTACAGGCACCTCATTAGTATATGTTCTTGAAAAGCACATACTATAGAGATGCAAAAAGTGGGTCAATTGAGAAACAAATTCTCCATAACCTTTTCATCTTCATCTGTTACATTTTCCTCACTGAGACCTCTATTTTTTGGGGGGGGCGGGCACAAAGAATGGTGGAACCAAAAGGAAACAGGAGGCTTTGGGGTCGTGTTGGAGTTAGCCCTACATTTTGTTCGGTGGATTCTTTGTGTGCAGATAGCTACATTCGCTGTTATCATACAACTGACAAGAAAATGTCCCTTCCAGAAGGACTTCGAGGAGGCCGCTTTTGGCACTTGGATACCCAGAACATCAATTCGAACTCTGGCCTCTCCACGTCGGAGGGGACGGTCGTATGAGCTGTGCCGCCCAAGGGGCCCCTTGCACTGCGGCACAGCCCGAGGCCCTGGGTTCCATCGGAAGAGGCGTTCTATCCTGAAGGGGCCCTCTGGGGCTTATCGCAGGGGAAAGGAAACTAGCTTTACTTAACCAACATACTATTATGGGTAGTTTTGCTGTGGTGTTTGAAGTTTGCAGGGACTATTTCAACTCCTTCTGTCCTCTTTACAGAAGCCAAAGTGAATGAGTTGGAAGGCCTTGGATTGCGCAAACTCTTTGAATCAACTTGTAACAGTGACATGAGAGGCAAAAAAAAAAAAAAAAAAAGAGAGAGAGAGAGAGAGAAGAAACTAAATGCCACAGAAGGATGAAACAGAGAAAGCTGATGTTACCTGAAGAGCATTAGGTTATCTCGGAGGGCATAACTCGATTATTATGTTGTCTTCTCTACGACCTGCCTGACTCAGTATCTCTAGAACCAGAATAAAAGCTAACTCTCCGCATTTGTAGTATATGATGGCCAAACTGGCCTTGCTTGAAGGCAGTCTCCTCCACAGCCATCACTCATTGAGCACACACAGTGTCCACGCACAGGAATGGAGTCCTGCAGTCCGGTCGGAAGCTACCCTTCTAAACTCACTTTCTATATTGTTTTGTTTTGTTTTGTTTTCAATTTATACCATATTCAAACTAGTCGCTATTTCTTGTAAAAATATATCCACTTCCATGACCTTGCTGAGGAGAATGGTCCCTTCCAGCCATGTCCTTGTTTGGACGACATTTATTGGACAAACAATCCATCAGGCAATATCACCAATAATGGAAATACATTGGCAAACCAGTAGACACAGTTCCCACATTGAGGAAGTTTAAAATCTACTCAAAATGTAAACCGTCCTTGGAGGCTCAGAAAGAACCCCCGATGTCTTCCTGATGCTTCCACCACCAGTCCTTAGCCCGACTCTCCCTCAGATCATACTAAAATTCCACAGCACCTTGAGAGAATTCCAGGGCCCCATCAGACACACAGGAACACACAATGCGCTCTAAAGATATGAATAGAATGAGCTTCCAAGATACATCATGAAGGAATTAAAGAAACATTCATACCCTTCATTCATTCAGCTAAGAGCATCATTTATCTTAAGCACAGGATTTGGCAAATAAAAAGCCACCAATATAGTTTTATTTAATTGTAAATGTGAACAGGACATAGTTCTTTCCGCAGTCTTATTGAGAGGATAAGATGTAAACAGGTAAGCAAGAAGTACATAATAAAATGCCTTCTGGAAAAAGATGTTGACAAGAAAGTGACTTTGTTGGAAAGCATGAGAAATGGAAAGGTTGTCTTCTACTGATTGCTTTGAAAAGGTAGACACCCTCCCCCCCAAAAAAGCCTACATTGTGGCTACTTAGGGAATACAATGCTCAAACTGCAGAATCAAAACTAATTTGAAATTATTGTCTAAATGCAATGTAATGTTTGATTCAATTAGAAGCGATGCCATGATTTGGAATCGAGTCAAAACAACACATCAGTCAATGATTCTGGAAAAGCTTTTCCAAAATGCACGTTGGCTGGAGTTTGTGGAAATGCTGACCTCCTGACCAGCAACCAAAGCAAGTGGTTTTCATCATGTTTATACTGTGGATTTTGCCCACCCCTAATCCGCAGTTGCCAAGTGGAGTATTCTGCTCCGATTATAACTGTGTTTGCTTGACTGTGGATCATCCCCCAAAAGCTGCAGCTATGCTCCGCACAGGAAGCTCGGACCCAGCAGTGAATTTCATTTCACAGACTCAGGAACCGCGGGGTACACTGTTTTAAAAATAGATGCTGCAAAGCCGGTGGTCAGTTCCCCTTTTCAAGGCCTGTGCTCATAACTCCCTGAGTCAGGCCATTTGTCCTGCAAATATTCGGAAACAGCCTGAATCAAGGAGACACATGTAAAATGAGCCAGCCGGCCAGGTCCGCTGGCAGCCTGAGCAAACTGGTTCTATTTCCACAGCCCCTCAGTCCAGCACCGGGGTTGAGTGGCTATACTTATTTCTCTTGCTTGCATATAATCTCTTTGCTAAGTTTGCTCTCTTTACAGAAAAACTCACAGGCTTTAATGTGATGGCCACCCTCCCTCCCTCCGAGCCGAAAATCTTACTTTTAGGAGGAGGAAAAACGAGGGACTGGGGGAGGGCGCAGTGGGGGGAACGGAGAGAGGAGAGAGCTGCTACTTGCCAAACCAGCACATGTGCGCAGAGAACCTGGTCAAATGGCCAGAAGCAGCGCTGATGTTAATTAGCAATGAAATGAGGAATGAACCAGCGTTGGCCCTGAGACAATCAATGGGAAAACCACTCCAAGCAGTGGCTTAATGAAGTAGTATACAGAGGTTTAATTTTAGTCTGTTTTATCCTGACCACCCCCAAAAAACTCATTAATTAATTTTTAAAAACTCCCTAAAGTATATTTCTTTGCAAAGCTGGAATACAGCTCTGATTTATGTTTTTATAGTATAACTCCCTATTTTTTTCAATTAATCAGACAAATCGTAAAAATTAGGAGAGTATAAATACCTGCAAAATACCAGAAATATGCTTTTTCTTTATTCTTCTTTTCATAGGTGTTTATACTTGTTTAGGTTTATTAAAAAAATATCACTTTTCCTTGAGAAATAAACACTCTTTTTTGTAAGCAGAATATTAAGGTCTATCGACAGGAAAGAAGACTCTCCTATCTTTCAAGCGTGTGGGAAATTACTTGGAAAATATTTTTGCTTGTTCCTCATTTTTCAAAAATATAACTGATATCTAAGAGCAAGACCATAGGTCTACTAATTAAGTCCTGCTGATCTCGGTAAGTTTTTTTATGGAAGGCCCATGATGACATATATAGGAATCAAAAATGAGGTGGCCAAATAAGGGTAAAAATCTTTGTCATTTCACTGGGATGGTGAGAATACAGAGAAGTCCATTCACACAGAGTCTCTTTGAAGATTTCTTGCTTGGCTCTAAATGGAAGATAAAATTTTCCTCGGAAGGATACAAATGTTCTTCTATCTTAGCAAATTCCAAATCAACTAAAGGGACTTCTCAAATCAGAGAACCTTATTCACAACTCTGGCAACAGGCTTAGAGTCGACTCTCTCTGCCCCCACCCCCCACCCCCAACGATGGACATGTTAGTAAAAGCACATACACTCACTGCAGCCTCGCTGACTTGAATTAAGATAAAATTTGGTGGAGGAATGGGTTGGCGGGGGGGTGGGGGGGGTGGCGGCTAAAGAATAGGAAAGGGGCAATTAAAAGAGCTGCTGTCTTATGCACGATTTGTCTTCTTCTCTCCCTCGAAATTTTCTTCTTTCTGTTGAATAATTTGGCAAGTGGCAGTATCCCCTCATAGAGAGAGAGATAGAAAGAGAGAAATTAGCGTCTGCCCGTGCCTCCAAGTGGAAATCAGAGCATAACTATAAAGACCAGGAGCAAGGAGCCTCCTTGCTTTTCCTTCAACTAGAGATTCAAAGCCCTAAGTGAGAGCTGAAGCTTCTCCTTCTCCTCACCCTTCTACCAAGTCCAAACACTGACTTTGTTATCCCTCATTACCTCCCGAGGGGAAGAGTGCACAAAGGCTTTCTTTTTTAACATCGTGCCAAGACTAACAAACGAACACACATTCTCTTCCAAGGAACATCTATGCGAATTTTACGTATACCTGGAAAAAAAAAATCAAGCTAAAATTCCACGAGATCCATGCTTGGGTTTGTTGCTATTCATTGGGAAGAAAGGGGAGCTCCCTGTACCGGAAGCATCTCTGGTTCTTGGCCTGCAAGTTGTAATTCGGTGCCACTGCCATTTTTAAAACCCACTTCCTATACAGTGGAGCATCTTGTGAAAACAAAAACAAAAAACAAACTCTGCTGAATGCAAACCTGGGAAACAACAGACTCAGGTAATCCCCTTTATGGGCTGATTTGATGGCTCAGGGCAATAGAAACAAAGCAGCCAACACTACCAGCACACGACAGCTGGCTGAGAAACTGCCACAGATTGTTAGGGGGAGCTGCAAACTAGAGATAGGCAATGAAAAGGTTAGAAATGATAGTTAAAAAAAGACAAATTACTCCAAAGACCATATTCTTTAAATCGCTGAAGCAAAACATGTTTATTCGATTTGTTTGTATGCCTATTACAAAAATGCTACTTTGGGATTCTAGGAACCCAGTCTGTCAATTTTTCAGTTTCTGCACTTTCATGGTTGCTTAGAGCTGTTTAATGCAAATACACTTCCAATAAGAGATTTCATGCCCCTAAATTACACCCAGTTAAAAGCGAATGAAAATGTAAGGTAAATAACTATAATCAGCCATATTATCTTTCTCTTGGCACCTCTCACTTTACAGGCATATTTAAACACATCTCTGGGGTCCTATCCTTTTTAACAAGCAGCAGCGTATTTCTTGGAATATTACTTAAGATGCTGTGCAGTGAACATTACACAGGTTAAAATGTTACCTAGAGACCTAGAAAGAATTGCATCTGTTGCAGAGCCATCCTTTTTTTCCTTTTTTTTCCCCCCACATTTTGGAACGTCTGAGAAGATGAAAGGGCGTTTGCTGTGGAGGAGATGAAAAGGGAGAGAAGAGTTTAAGTTTGTCTTTCATGTGTAAGTTCATTGATCAGTCTTTGCAGGGAAGTTTGCAAAAGGAACTCTGGGAAGAAATGAATGGTGAGGGAAAGGAATGTACAAGTGAGAAGGACCTGCTAAATTTTCCATACAAAGAAAGTCCTTAGGAGTAAAACCACTAAGTTACTCTTGGCGGGGGATGATTTTTGCCTTATATCACCTCTCTATTGAGTCCACAGTTCTCAAAAATCAGCGTGCCTAAGGATCACCTTGTGAAGTATTTACAGTGCAGAGTTCTGGGCTACCCTGAGAAATCTGGAGGAAGTCGGTGAAGGGATTTTTATCTAGCATTGCCATTGAGTTTGTGCAGGACACTTGGAGAAAACAGCTCTGATGAAAGCACACACATATTTAAAAACGACAAAGGCCTTTTCAAAAAGACTTCCAACCCATTCACATGGGCTTTGCCTGCAGAACACACAATTATGATTCACAGTCAAGCCTCCAGGAGTACGATTAGCAAGGAAAGCAAAGGGGAGACGGGGTTAGGAGGAGAATCAATAAGTGGCTCGAATATGTGAAATGACCTTGTTCACCCAAAATACAGGATAGCGCTATTCTGTCATCTCAGGGTTTAATCACCTCAGTTCAATTTTAGGAAAATTGGTAATCATTTCTTTTTGTGAGGGGTATAATTTCTAAAGAATGCAGTCATTGAAAAAAGTGAGGTGTCATCTCTAGCTACAGAGCAGTCACTGTCTCGGGATTGCTGTTCCCATAACGGCAGCATGGCGCGTGGGGACAGAGAGCTGGGTTGAAGTTCTGTCCCATCTTGTCCCTTATTGGTGGTACAGCCTTGGGCAGGGCCTACCTCATTTCCTGGCACACACGTTTGGCCTTCCCCCCCTGCACAATGCACACAGAGCCTACGCAAAAGCAGACTCCAGCACTATAAACATAAAACACCCTCTTCACGAAAGAGGAAGGTGGAATGAGATGATAAAGCTGTCCCCTTCACACAGAGCCTGGAACATGAGAAGTATGGACACACGCACACATACACACACGCACGCGCACACAGTTGGAGCTATCTGTTAGTTCAACCCAGCCTCAGGACTTAAATTTCAGTGACTCATTTCGGGGCATTAATTTCCTGACTCAAATGATGAGAGTTGGACTGTTCCTTTTAAGTGACTTAAAGAATCATTAAGATTTGATAGTAGAAGGTGGGACTCTTTTCATGTACTCTTCCTAATTAAGCTGAGCATACTACGGGAGGCTGGCACTTTGTCACCCCACTTGACCAGGAAGTCACCACAACGTACATACTCTAAAAATGTGTTTGAATGTAATGGTTCTTTAGAATTTAGAATGACTTTTTTCCCCATAGAAACCAAGTCATAGATGGAGCTTAGGTTGGTAGGTCACTGTACCAGAGCCTATTTAACTTATGAGTAAATAAACTATTGTTTTTATGGGAAAACATGTCTATGCAACACTGGACCCATCCACTCAAGGTGGGAAGGAAATCTCAGCTACACCTCCCCAGCCCTGCCTAGCTTCTTCAGTTCAAGATACTCCCATTAGCTTCAGATCCCCTGTCACAGATAAAACTAGACAGGACCTCTAAAGTCTCAGAGGAAGTAGGACAACCCAGAAGATTGGCCACCTGTGCCTATGTTGTTTGTTTTCTTTACAGAAGACACTTGGGATTCTTTCAGAAGATAAAAGGTTAAGAACCTTTATGAATAATGACAAGAAAACCTCAGGGCTAAGAACTAAAGGCACGTGCATTTTAGCCTGGATTGTGTTCCCCTACAGTACTGAAGCACTTTCACTAATCATACTTTCTGGGACATTTGGAATTGATGTAAATATTCTCATTGGTGTTGAATTTTATAGACCATGTTCACAGTGTTTAAGTTCTTCGAGATCTTTGAATAGTGATATGAAAGGAATGAGTCCATGCTGTTGATTATTTCTCTTCCTTCAGCTACTGTTCTTACCCTTGAAAACAAGTGCTTAGAGGCAGGCTGCAAGGACACTGAAGATGAGGGAAAAAAGATGCTTTGTTTATGCATTGCGCTGCTGAAGGCCCGGGAGATATTCTCAAGTCCCCCGGGGACAGAGTGTCTCTGACAGCCCTCTCTGACTTCAGTGTGTGAGCCCCACGCTGAAGTTACCAGGCATGATGTTTCAGGGCCTGGCAAGAGGTCCCTTCCAGTGTCCTGTGCTCCATCTTCATGGACAGCAGTCCATGTGTCCATGCAGCACACGCAGAAGCTCTCCGAGGTGCTCAGATGACGCTGGCGCCGATGTGCTCATGGAGGAAGACAGGGAAAGTCTGGCTGAAGCCCAGACCAATGTGGGGGGCTCAAGTAGAGGGAGCCAACCAGCCCAACCAGAAGGCGGGTCTGGCAGGTGTTGGTAGCCGCGGCAGCCCAGAAGGTAGCTGAATTACCTGCCAAGTCTCCGGCGGTAGAGCCGCAGCCTACCGCTTCAGCAACTGAGTTATGTCTTATGCCTGAGGCTTCTGTATCAGAATCACTCACTCTGCTCTGCCAGACGGGGTGTTTTCTCTTCATCTCTTTGCTTTTGTAAATTCAACAATTTGGTCCTGTCTATATGATATCATAAAGCTGCTTAAGAAGTCCAAATTCAGTTTCTTAACCTTGCCGAATAAGGAGCTCTTACAACCTCTTTATAAAAGATTTAAATAGTAAGGCACAGACTACCGCATAAATAAGCATTTGCTGCTCTTCACACAGACTTCAATGGCCAGGAGCTACAGAGGGGAGTCAGAGGGGAAGAGCTAAGTCATCTCCAACAACGTCCCAACACTTCCAGGCTGACAATCCACAGATCTGGAATTCTTCGGGCTCTGCCAAAGACAGGTTAAAAGGCCTAACTGTTAAGGTTCAATACGTGATTCCTATTTCTCCAGGAGTGGAGTCAGGGGGGATGCCTCCCCCTCAAATTGGTGCTCCAGCTGTGGACACTGGGAAACTCGCGGATTAAAGCGGTGATGAGAACAATGCTACCAGAGCAGTTAGAAAATCGAGCAAAATGACACCCGGGGTGTGGTTATGTGCATGTCCATGTGTGTGCTTCTGTGTGTGTGTGTGTGTGTGTGTGCGGTGCATAGTCTGAACCAATTCAGTCTGGTTTAAGGGGAAAGAATTTTGACCTAGTGGGTAAGTTTTATCCTAATATACGCGCCCTGTTATCTCAAACCTTTATATGAAGAATTAGCCTTGTGTTTTATCTCTTGGTCCCAAATTGTAAGGACCTTGACACTTTAAGGAGTAGACCAAGGGTAGATTATGTAATAAAATTTTAAACCACGGCAGCTTGATCTCCTTCAGTTACACTAAGAGCTCACAGGTAATCATAATACATTTACTATATCTGTATCTTTAAATTGCAAAGTGGACACTGGAGAGAACTCCGGGACATGTAACCGTATCCAGCTCTCCTGAATCTCCGATAATGACGACCAGGAGAAATAGCAGAAGTCAGAAGTGCACTAAGGGTATCGCTTTGCCAAGTGAAATAAGCTTCTAGAATATTCATGCAGGGAGCCCAAATTTCTCCCTGACTCGCTCCGAGCTGTCATGCTGGAGGAAACTGAGGCCGGACAGTGGGCAGCAGTCCCAGCTTCCGTGCCGCCGTGGCTTGCTTTTCGGCCCTGTGGTCCAGTGTCTGTGTGAGGAAGACACCGTTGGCCCTGACAGAGTGAAGGTGGGTTCGGGCATCCATGAGATGTGTCCCCGTGTTCAGAGAGGGAGGGGCAGGGGCAGGGCCAGAAGCGGCAGAGGCCCTGGGGGCTGAGGGGGCGCTCCACGCAGTGCTGCAGTGAACCCAGCGACAGAGGATTACGGACCTCCTTTCTCCACTTCCTAACGTAGGATGAGAACTGGTTCCAAAGACTCTTCTCAGTATCTGACTCAAGTCACCCCTCCTTCTTCTAAACTGCACATGGATTCTCTTTAGCTGAGTAGCTGTATTCTCACAAACAAATCAGTGACAAGATGGCCACCAAAACTCCTTTCTATGCCACAAGTCCATCACCATGACCTTCACAAAGCTTATCCCCCAACCACTGTTCCCGAAACTTCTCATTTCTGCGTCATGCCTTCACCCTCTGTATCAGTCCTAATTGCGGTCCAGGTTGGCTGTGACCTTGAACATAAGAGTCATTATTCCCACCTCTATGAAAAAAGAAGAGAAAGTGGAGTCTTCTCAGCCCCATCCTTCAAGGTGCCTTCCTACATACACACATCAACACTGGCCTGTTTCTAGCACCTTCTCAAGCTCAGAGTGAGCTGGTGAAAGCCTCATCTCTTCTGAGACTTTCCCCAGCTAAGCATGCCTGGGCGCTTCGGAACTGGTTTTGTGGCTGCCTGTTGAAAACAATACGAGGGCCAGGAATGATATTGAGCCCAGAAGTGCTGACTGACTACATGAGGACACATGTAACACTGGATCTGCCAGCCTCTTCGTGATGGGTCTCTACCGTTGACACGGAGACCGCAGGCCAAGTGAACTTTTTGTTTCCATGTTCCAACTTGTCCACGTAGCACAGCTCTGTCATTGTTCCATCGAGCGTTTGCGAATAGCCTTTGTGTGAAGAACAAAGAGCTGGAGTTGCTTCCATCACTCCCATTTAAGGGACTCACTCTGCACAATTAACACACACGTGAGGCAAACACACGTATGTAGGCGTGTGTCTGCCTCACGCTTTGCATGCATGCATTTCTCAGAGCTTTGTAAAACATACCCGGAATCATGCAACTCATTCTCTGAGTCTGTTGTGTGTCCAAAGCCCGTGTCATCGAGCTCGCCTTACCAGGCCCACACAATGCCACACAGTGGCAACTCCCTGTCACAGGAAATGTGCACGGGAGACACTACCAGCATGGAATTCTTTCTGCAGGACTGTTGTGAAAAACCACAATGTACCCAGCATCGGGGTAAATTTCTTTCTTAAGCTAAAAGTCACTTAGGTAAAGAGATGTGTGTACGTATGTGACTGCCTTCATGTGTAAGTATGTGTGTGTGTGACCGTGCCCGTACAGGTGTGGCTGTGCCTGTATGTATAAGTGGGTGTGGCTGCCTATGTGTGCTCATGTGCGTGACTGCGCGCATGCGCATGCGCATGTGTGGATAGGTGTGTGTGCACGGGGGCGTTACGGAGAAAGGAAGGGAAATGAGCAGATGACAGATTGAAGCGAGGCGTTCGGGGCCCAGGCCCCAGTTGCAAGGAGTGCGGGGCGAGGGAGCGGCTGGCAGAGGGAACAGTAGGCACCAGGGCCCTGCACAGCTGGCCCCGCTGGCCTAGATGCTCAGGGGAGAGGCGGCGTCTCAGTGGGAGAACCACCCGGACACACGGGAGAAAAGCACAGCTGAGAAAGTAGGAAGTGTCTCAGGGCCCTGAGTGGGAGGACTGCAGGCATCCTGGTTACATTAAATGCCACTTCCACACCATTTACGCGGCCGTCCTGTGCTGCTCTTCCAATAGCATGTTATCGGGGACTAGTCGTTACCTTATTAACAAGACAAAAAATAGCCGCACAAAATGCATCGTGATCTTACTGGACAGGTGGACTTTGCTTCGAGGAGGGCAGCGCAAAGCCTAGAACAGAGACAGGACGGCAGCACGTGGGGCGCAAAGAGCCAAGGTCCTGGCTGCGGCTCGGCTCAGCCCCGGCCTCTGGGCCCCCTCTGCAGGACAGGCATAGGGTGCGGCCCTTCCTTGCAGGGCCACCATGAATCCCACAGACGGTGCCAACACGGCCCCTAGCAGAGAGTAGGCGGGACTCAGGAGGCGCTCTCCTGAGCACTCAGGGCGGGGCTGCACACTACAGCATTTACTGCAAAGGCAGTCACCCCAATGGATGACTCCTTAGGGTTCATTTCTTAATTCCCTAAAGAAGATAAGCAACAACAAGGTCCCTCATGGATGGCATATGGTAACGTGCGTTCCTAAAGGAGCTCAGAAGGTTGTACCTGCCGATGAAGTGGTGCTACCAGGGGTGAGTGGTTTAGTCACACCCTCTGTTCCACTTTACAGTTTGTGGGAGATTCCAAACACCCTGGTAAATGTAGTGTGAGATCGCTAAAATTAAATCAAGTCATTCAGTGTGCACTCGCTGCCTGTTATAAACAGAAACAGCTTCTTTTCTCCTAGAGATACTTATTTTTTCTCTCTTTCTTATCTCTCTACTGCTGGGAACTACTGAGCTTACCAAAGCCAACTTGGCTTTGCTTATCAGAGTGAGCTCCAGAAACCCTAAGAGTAGGACTCAACCAAACACCAGAGATGCGATACTCAACCAGTGACCCAGAAGTGGTTTAACGTCACCCATCCTCCCCTCTGACCCAGCAGCTACGTGACTGGGCGGCAGGCTTAGACTTCAGAAACACGAGCACCTCATGCACATCGTGGGAGGCTGCGAAGCCAGCTGCTGCCCGGGGCCTGGTGGCCAGGCAGTCATCCCAGGCCTCTAAGCGGCACCTGGGATGTTAGCACAGAGCAGAGAGAGGGAGAATATGCACAACAGAAGGCTGCCGGCCTCCAAAGTTCTCCAGACAAATGGCTTCCCCAAATGTGATTGCAGGCCCAGGGCAGAACACTGCCTGTGACACCGCAGCAATGCCATCGAACACAAAACACCATTTCATTCAAACCAGAACGATTTCAGAATCCTGGGACAACCCCATCAACACTGAGTTTTTTTTCACACTATGCTTCATGAAGGATTAGCCAGCGAAACTAAAGGTGCAAGGGATGCCGTGCCGAGCGTACTTAAGTGCACTTGAAGGTTTCCAACACGTGGTGTGCAAGCCCACGTGAATGGCTACTCATCATGCACAGAACGGGCTGTGTAATTTTTATTGGGGGTCACAAAGCGGAATGCCACTGGGTCTCAGCCTACCTGCCAACCTCACCCCCAGACATGGCTTCACTCACTAGCCTCCTGTTCTGTTCGTCTTCTTCCTGTGCTTGAACCCACTCAGCTCACCCCTCCGCACCCGCCAATGCACGTGCACTTGTTGTTGGGTTTGCCAAAAACATTCTTTGCAGGCTGGTCTCCTTCCTGTTTTTCAGCCTCAGCTCAAAGGCTGCCCGTTCAAGTTCAAGCCATCTCTGTCTGTCCACCCACGGTCCATCACAACCCCCTTTTACTTCCTTCGAGCACCGCCGTCCGGAATTCTGTCTCATTCTCCTTGTCCACGCATTTCATCATGGAATGCCCCCACAAGGCTTTAAGGTCTATGAATGCTTGGATTCCATCTTGTCAGTGCTGTAGCCTCAGCGTCTGTGGCTCCCAATAAACACATCTTTATTAAAGGAAAATTAATTACAAAATAGCTAATGTATTTGTTAAAGAAGTTTCTGAAAGATATCTCCTTTGAAATCACTTGAGGATGTACTAGAGAAGTAGAATATCATGGTATCATAAATTTTACCCATTAGGTTTTTTACTGGCTTCCCCTCCCTACCCTCCCATTGTGTATGCCCCTTATTTGATTTTATGTACCCAAACCGAAAGCGGAACAATGCTCCAACTCCCGATAAATATAATCAGCTGAAATCACTGGTGCTGCTGATCATTTCACATCCTTCACAGCATCACGGGGCAGCAGGGTAGTCTCCTGAGAAGTCTCAGCCTCCAGACCAAGGGGAGGAGAGAGAGGCTCCTCCAGCCCACAGGACCTGCGGCGTCCACGGGCTGCGCGGCCTCTGTCGCTGCCAGAGGGTGGAGAGCTGCAGCCCTAACCGACAGCAAAGCCCGCCCGCCACCCGTTGTGAGGACGTGCTCTGCCTTCGGCCAACACGAAAAAACCGCCAACACGAGCCAGCTTTCCTGGGCACCTCACAGACCTGAGAGACACTGACATCCGAGACCAAAGGTACGCACTCTGCAAATAGGCTTATCGCACAGAAGAGATTGTGCCACACATGCATAACCGACCGGAATGAAGACAACTTTATAGGACAAGGAACCCAGCCCCTAGAAGAAAGTTAAAAAAAAAAAAACCCAGGGAATTCTTGCAACGTCTGCCTACACCATCCACTACCAAGTGACTAGTGTTGAACTTCTTTTTGCCTCTCCAAGAAGTAGCTACATATAGCTTTTTCCTTTTTTTAAAAAATTTCAGAATAAGGAACATGTTTCTAAAGAAAGAAATGAGATAAAGTGTTGAGTACAGATTCGTTCACAGCATCCAGAAATCTCCCTAAATGTTTGATGTACTTCGGGGCTGTCTGCATATGTGTGCCCCTGTGTGTGTGTTGCGGGGACATGTGTGCACACATGCCCTCATTTGGATGCTGAACACGCCGGGGTAGGGCCTGTCACGTTGGGAGAGCCTCCAAGAGCCGGAACATTCCGAGCAGGTAAGACTCCACATTGTAAACTGCTCATGCAGCAGGACTGAGGAAGAGGCATCGCCTGGCCACCGGCTGTTACTGACTCGGGGAAAATGAAAATACAGCATCTCTGCACCTGCTCACCTGATGGTGAAGGAAGGGAAAGCCATTACCGAGTGACAGGAGACAAAAAACCAAAATCCACTTCAGCAACTCATCCCGCGGCTGGTGATTAATCTCGCACTCCCACAGCCTGATGCACATTAACCAGATAATTAATAATTTCTTTAGGGATTCCGGCTCGGCAACTGTTTTATCAACCTGCACAGCATTAGCAGGGAAATGCTGCATTTGTGATCAAACGTCTGGAACCAGGCACACACGGGCTGCAAAGAAACAGTGAGGGCTTTGCAGAAAATGTGTGAGCCTGTTTCCCGAATGAACGAGTATGACATGAGCGGTCCAGTCTAATTTTCTGTCACTTCTGTTGGCCAACCTGAATCACTAAAGGATAGAGAGTCACCCACTAGTAGGAGACCCCTTTTGCCCTGATCTCATAGAAGTGGAGTCACATGTAGTTCACCACTATGTATACAAACTAGAATAAGCCAAACGCCTATACCCTCTGGAAATGCATCTTTGTAAAGAGTCCATAATCTGAGACCTTCCCAAATGAAAAGTTTCAAATAAGTGTTTGATTAGAACAATGACAATTGTCATACGAAGTCTGTCTGGAAAAAGTCCAGCCATTGTTAATATACCCAGATGTTTTGTGCGACATTGATGTAACCTGGCAGCCAAGGAGAGTGGACTGGAATGTGCATACATGAACAATGACAACTTCACTGTATTAGGCAGTGAGGGCAGTAGACACTGTTGAGTGAGCATGTGTACTGTGTGGCTGTTGCATTGAAAATGACTGAGCAAGTAGAACAACGGATTTACATCAGATTTTGCTTTAAGCTTAAACATTCCTCTGTGGAAACTACTTGGATAATTCAGAAAGTCACAGCTCTGGGCAACTGGCGATTGGCAGCTTCATCACGACAGTGAACCTCCTCACACATCACGTCTTGTGCAGAGATTGCTGGTGAAACATCAAATCACCCTGGTGACTCAACCCCACTACAGCCCCGATTTGGCGCCCTGTGGCTTCTGGCTTTTCCCAAAACTAAAACCACCTTTGAAAGGGAAGAGATTTCAGACCATCAGTGAAATTCAGGAAAATATGATGGGGCAGTTGATGGCAATTGGGAGAATAGTGTGAGGTCCCATGGTGCCTCCTTTAAAGGGAACTGAGGTGTCATTGTCCTATGTACAATGTTCCTTGTGTCTTGTATCTTCTTCACTAAATGTCTTTTTCATATTACATGGCTGGATACATTCTAGAAAGAATATATACATATATGCATATGTGTGTGTGTGTTTCTTACTGGTTCTCTTTTACATCCATTTAATCAAGAAAGACACAAGGAATGAAGATCACCTTTTCTTAGTTTCCCTTCCATATTTTTCCTCTCAGGTTAAAACTTGTCCCATAGGGAGAAGCCAACTCCTCTTTATATGTATAGATTTTATTAAGATTTTAAGACTGAATAAAATTCCGAGGAGAATAATAAATCATAAAGATTGCTATTAAAAAGGCTCAGCATTAAAATTCCAACTTCTCATTTTCTCTCCTCATGAGGAAAACACTACAGAGAAAAGATTGTTATACATTTTCCTTTAACTCCATCCAAACTGCTATCTGGATGGAAAAAACGTGAGAGTATAATAGATCCTTAGAAAACACAGGGGCCCTGTAGGCAGAAGGGCCGGGCTGAGGGCTGCCATAGGCACACCGTGTCTTGGTGTTGCGCCCACCCACTTTCCTTGGGGGTCCTGCGGCGGGCGGCCCAGCCACACTCCCTGTGGCTGGCACCCTGCTCCTGGGGGGCAAAACTAGATTGGGAAGACCTGACATTGTACGTTATACTCTCCCCTCCTTGAGGATAAGGCCTTCCCGGTTTATTCTCCACTTCCTAGAACCAAGCACATGCCATATACTAAGTACTCAATATATTAGACTCAGTGTTAGCGGAACAGCTTTGTTGAACTGAGGTCCAAGGGACAGATACCTGCAATTAAACCTAAAAACAGTCAAGTATCACAGGCTTGTTTCAAAACCAAAACCAACTTGACACCATCAACAACCAACCAACCAGCTGCGCCATAACAAAAACAGAACCTGGAGACATGAACATAGGACGGGACAAAGCATTAGCTTTTCAGTCACAGGACCTGGCTTAGTGCCCTGATTCATTTTAGCTGGAAACTCGAAGGCCTGATCTCAATCCTACCCAGCCTATTTTCTCATTAAAACAGATAAACTAACTGTACCAACCTCCAAGTGCTGTTGGAAGGAATGGGTTAATATGACAAGAGAAAAATGTGTGCAGTTATAAAGTACTCAAGCACATTAGTGACTATCTCTTATTATAATATTGCATGGAAATGGAAAATGCTCAGTGCTCTCTCTTTCTTACACACACACACACACACACACACACACACACACACACACACACACATAATCACTATATAGGTTTTTTTCTCTTTCCCAAATGGCTTGATTCCAAAGCAAACTAAACCAAGAACTTTAAAAACTAGAAAGAGCATTGTAAAATAACTACACACCGTCTCAACCACTAATTATTCGGATTTTACTACATGTAGCTAATTGAAAATGTTCAGTTCTTTCCATTCATTAGTTTTATAGCAATGAATTGGAGGAAAATTCATCATCGCCGCCTTCCTTGAAATGCTCACTTTATTGTCACAAAGGCTTTGACCTGACAAAAACAATTCGCATTAATTCAGCACAAGTCACAGGGATGGACAGAGGATGAAAATTTGGCATCTCCAATAAATAGGACAGCACTGACTAAGTTTGACAGAAGTCTATTATACTCCTGACGTCAGGAAATGGGGCAGACAGTGCTTTCCGTGCTCTGGCGGGGTGCTCTGGCGGGGTGCACGACACATCACCAACTGCGCCGGACACTCTATCTGACCTGGAGCAAAGCAAATGTGCTAAGTACTGGAGACTGTATCAGGAAGGTTACTTTATTGAAAAGAATCACCTATGCACACTGATAAGAATTGAGTCCGGAAAAAAGATAAATGACAAGGACCTCTACAAAGGAAATTGTGAGATCACAGGCAGGACTACACTGAGAAGGGAACACTCGGTGTCTCTCCAGAGAACAGGAGAATGCTCATTTGAAAAGATGATCTGTACTCCTCAGTTTATTGCAGCATTACTAATAATAGTCAAGATACGGAAGCAACCTTGGTATCCATCAATGGTGAAGGGATAAAGATGATATGGTACATAGGTACAATGGAATACTACTCAGCAATAAAAAAGAAGGCAGTCTTGCTATTTGTCACATCATGGATGGACCGAGAGGGTATTATGCTTAGTGAAATAAGTCAAAGAAAGACAAACACCATATGATTTCACTGTGTGGCATCTTAAAAACAAACAAACGAACGAATGAACAAAGAGGGACCCAGACGCATAGACCCAGGGAAGAGACGGACGGTGGCCAGAGGGGCGAGGGGCGGGTGGGGCTGACTGCTGCAGAGGGGAGTACAAAAGGCGCAGGCGCAGCTACAGAGAACTGCGTACTTCACCATAAACCGTCGCTCTCTCGGTCTGCTGCTTTTGTCTAGTGACTAGTCGTAATAAGCATTTACTGAACGCTTTTTATGTCCAATGTGTTTCATGTATCTATTCAGCATTCCTTTAACCAACATACATCAGCTTATCTAGCAGGTCTTTTAATCACCACTTTACAGCCACAAAAAAAAAAAGAAAAAGAAAAAGTGGGGGTGGCCTGGAACAACTGCAGGAATAAATGGAAAGGCCTCCAGTCGTTCCCCTGTGGCAGAGGCAGAAGGCAAACCTAGGCCTGCGCGTCGAGGAAGCCTAGACTCTTCTGCACTTAACGTATATCTTCTAAAGCCCTGGAAGATTCACACAGATCTTCATTCAAGTCGACCGTTTTACATCTGTCTCCCCCCAAATGTATTTGTGATTCTATTCACACTCATAGATAACATATAATAAATATTCTATTAGATAAGGGCCTACTACTATATTTCAATTCTCCATGACTGATGATACTGTAACAATTATTTAAACAATCACAAGGTATGCCCATGTACAATTCTGCGATAGTTTTTCTAGATATATGCATGTTTCATATTTATATTTTGTCTAGTCATACTAAGGGAAAGTATACAGGGAAGGCCCTACCAAAGGAAGGTCAGATTCAATATTTAGGTGTTTTTTTTTAAAATGTGCCATTACTGTTACATGGGATCGGCCGATGATGGCTTTTGCATCGGGAGACCTGGGTTCAAGCCTTGGCTCCCTACTTCTCGCCCAGCTTTCTCGCTCTGTGCCCTGGAGCACCCCTCAGGCGTGCCGCGTCTGTTAACTGTTTCTAAGATGGGGATAGAAATAGCTCCCTTGTCTACTCGAAGAACAGTTGTGAGAATCAGAAATAACAGAGTCCCTGTGATAAGTACTTTACAATGTATAAAACCCTATGTGCTGTAAGGACTGTTGTTCATGATAATGAAAAACCTTGAAGAGGTTTATCATTAAAGCAGGAATTGTAGGCTTCTTGCCCTCTCATGACTTTGAAAGGACCACAGTTATATCCTGAGGAATTAGGAAAAGAAAAAAAATAATGACAATGTATTGTATTTCTACACTAATAATAGCAAACTACAACAGCTCTGTCTGCAAACAGGGGAAGCACCAGGAAAGTTTATTCTAGTAGGTTTTCATCAGGGAAAATCTCTTTCAAGTTCTTAAACATCACATCAACCCTCCCTGCCACTTTTAAAAATTTATACCGTCTTCCTCTACTGCTATTTCCATGAGCTCTGCTTACATCCGAGAATAAAGGCAATCAGTTGGCAGGAAAAATGTGGGTTCTAATCTCAGCTCCGACAAGGGGGATTAATAAACAAACATTTATAATGTTTCCTGGAGAGGAAAATTCTGGTTGTTTTTTTTAATGAGTATTAGCAGCACATCCATATGTACACTTGGCCACAGCAGGGCACTGCATATTTAATATTGATTATGATATGGGCTTCCTTACACAAATAAATAAAATGGTACTTACGAAAACACTCCCTCTTTCCCCTCTGTAGTCAAAGATATTGCTAAGAGGTCACTTTTCAAACCATCAGTGGCCCCGTAATTTCCTAAAACTTTCGGCTTTTCTCAGAAGGAGCGCTCATGTAAAATGTCTCAGTATAAAAGGGGCTTTGTCCTTGTAAACACCTCTAACTGTCAGGTGAAAGCACTAAACACCCGAATTGCACAATTTCCAAAAGGGCCCACATAGCTAGCAGTGAGGACGGCCTCTTTTGGGCACATTAACTCTTGACACACCCTCTGCTACATCCAATGCCAGTGTTCCCGGGGCTCAATGTAACAGGACGTCACCTGGCAGGCGCAGGCCACTGTGGCTGCTGCCCACCGGGGGAAATGAGGATTCAACGACAAGCAGGTTCCCTTCACGTCTTTCCTCCCCGCTTTCAGAGACGCTAGGTTCTGAGAAAACGCTCAAAAGACAGGAGGGATTTGCTTTGCTGGTACCACCTCCCAGGCCTTTGATGAAAGATCCGAGTAGAACGTGAAGGAGCCCGAGGTAGAACAGTATTAATCGCTAGTGTGGGATAAGGATCCCATAATCAAATGTCTCCTGCTGATTTCCATCGGTAAGCTCGGGAGGGTCCTCGGAATGTCTTCCATTTGCCTGGTTTTTCTTGATCTGGCACTGGCGACTGTTGCCACTTCATACAGAGCTACCATGGACATGCTGTGGTTGGCTGGTGCCAAGGAAGCACCTGGCCCATCCATTTGTGGGGCCACTTGGAGAAGACAGGTAAGAGGAAGCAGCAGGGCCACCTCCTCTCTGCTTCTGAAAGAACACCTGGGGGCCCAGCTGCCCCTCACCCCCGCAGCCCCTGGTTGGCACGAAGAGACCAAGTGACTGCCACAAATTTAGACACTGGAGAGAAATCACCTTGCATCCTACTATCCACAAGGAGGTTGCAGCTGGGTGGAGAAGAAGAAGGGAGAAAGTTGTGTTGAAATCTTTCAACACGCAGATTGCATTAGAAGAGAAGTAAATCTAACAACTCCCCACCCAAACCACCAATATGCCTTCAAAACAACCCTGCGAAGGCGTACTTGATGACAAAAAGAAACCTGAAAAACCGTGACTGTGTCGCCTACACAGGATGCAGCAGCATCTACTCTAGACCGTCCCCAAAGGAGGACTGGAGAAATAATTCTAAGTCACATCACCGTCATGCTGAGGAGGAACCCAGGAATGGCCATTTCAGTAAATCAGAAGATTGCTGTGTGGGTCATAAGTGCTGGGGGTACCACAAGGCCCATTTCCACACACTTGACCATCACAAGCTTCCAAAGGAATCAGCCAGGGACAGTAAGTACCATGAGGGAAGGCACAGCGCCAGCTCACGTCCAGACTCCAGGCACTCTTGTGAAGTACCCTTCGGGGAGGAAGCAGGCTGTTTTCCTCTGTATCCTTCTTTTCAAGAACGTTCAGTCATTTGTGATCCTCTCTCCCTCTGCCCACGCGTGAGTGCGTGCACGTGCCCATCCCTTTCCTCTCCCTCTCAGCTTCAGCTCAAGCGCCAACCTTCGATGTCATGTTTCTGCTCCTCATCAGAATGGAAAGAATGGGCTTCAGAGGAGCCATCGAATTGAGAGAATAAAGAAGATGGTGTCACTTCACACAGTCTTGCCAGGAAACGGGCCTTCTGAGGGCTCCCCCGCATCCCTGGCTGGGACCCCTGGCTCGCTGAGACCTGGCACATGGCACCAGTTTCTTACCTTCTGATTGCCGTTGGTTTCACGTCACCACACCTAACCTCCCCACGCGTCCTGTGTGTGTGTTGCCATGTGGACTCATTAAAGCTCCTACCTGTGTTCACTTTGTAAACTCCCCAGGGAAAGAGGGGAGTTCGTTAGCATGGGCTGTTAGTTTGATACTTCTAAATAAAGTCAATACAAACACGGCATTTCCCTGGGAAGAGAATAAGGCATGGGCATTTCCAGCCACTGGCTCCTGTCCTTTCGATACATAATCTACAAGGCACCCTCGGCAAGATGGGTCTTATACCACTGGTGAGTTTCTCTTTTCCTCTAAATCACAAAGTCAAGTCTTCTAACCTTTTCCTGTTTCACAATTCATTCCTGCCAGGTGCAGACCATTTTGAGAGGCGCTCAGATATCACTGGATTCCTTTCCATAGGAACTCGTGAGCAAACACAGCGAGCTAAAATACACGTTAGAGTCGCACTGACCAGGGTCCAAATCCTCTGCAGCCATGGCTGGGGTCTTCTTTTGCTGCATAACTAACCTCTCAAAACTCCGTGGCTGCAGAGAGGAGCCATGGCATTTGCTCACTGTCACACAGGCTGGGCTGGGCTCTGCTGGGCGGCTTCACTGCAGAGCCCACCTGCAGTCCCTCAATGGGGTGCCCTGAGCAAGCTGGCTGTGGGCGGGGCTTGGCTGGGAGGTGCAGGGAGGTGCCCCCCACTCTCTTTCTCTCCATATGTCTCTCTACAGGGTCTCAGCCCAGGGTTCCCCAGCAGAGTAACTAGACTTTTACTACCGGCGACTGTGGACTTCCAAGTGTAGGAAAACGGAAGCTGCCAGGCCTGCTCAAGGTTCGGGTCTGGAATTGGGATGACGCCATTGCTGCCATGATCTGCTGGTTCAAGTGACTCTCAAGGCCAGTCCAGGGTCAAGGGGCAGTCACAACCCACAGGTGAGACCAGAGAAGGCAAAGCCATTTGGCGCCACTGCCACTTAACAAAGCCCTTAATCTCTACATTTTGACATGACATCACTTTCCCCATCCATTAAAAGGAAATATAATAATATCTTGATTTTTATGGAGATCTAACAATTAAATGTGATAAGGAATTTAAAATGGTTAGCCCCGTGACAGGGACACAGTAAATTCTCTTTTGTGTGTTCCAAAGGACTTGGATGACCCCAAAATTTGTGAACCCCTTCCTACCTCTGAAGGTGCGCTGAGGGTGGAGTCCGCGGTCCACGCTAGCCAACACAGAAGTCATCCCCAGGTCTAGTGTGGAGCCTAGCATCCAGAGAGTTCCAGCTGTGCATTGATTATGTGACCAAATGAACTGGTACACGCTCTCTCCAACAAATCACGCCCACAACACATAGACAGATTGAGCGATTTCTCAAGAATTTCTTATATGCGAATGAAAAGTTATCAAATTCAATGTCATGAGCAATCATAGCAGTCTGGAGTTCATCTTCACCTCTTTTTAAATATAGTCTATATAGCAAAGTTCCCAAAAATATTTTGCCAGATTTCCACCACCTCAATCTTAAAACCCAGGCATGCTATAAGAAAAATGTAATCCATATGTCAGTGATTCAGTTTTACCGGGTTCATCAAAATTCTGTTTTTGTATTAAATGTCAAAATGCCTTTCATGTCTTCATTTATGAGCCCTTTAAAGTTGTTATTTTTAAATTAAAATCTACAAAGGCATTGGTAATTTTGTTCCAAGTATCAGCTTCTGGGAGAGTTCATTTTTTTTTTTTTTTTTTACTCCTGGGAAAATACCTATTTTCAGATATAGACTTTTAAAGTTTATTTAAAATACTCAAAATTGTCCTAGTCTTCATTTTAAATGCACTAATGAATGCCACTGTCTGTGTGTCCAGGGAGATGAGGAGCCCAGCGTGTGACCCACCAGTCCTTTGAAGGAAAGCCTGCTATCTCTGTTCTCTCCTTCCACCTCCACTCTGTGCTTTGGTGGAAAAAAAATAGTGAGATTGCCATTTATGACCTATTTGTAAGAGGGGAAAAAAGCACCTATTTTATTCTCCATGGTTCTGTGTCGTTCACATTTCTCTACATCGATATTCTATACGCTCCTCTTGCTCCTGACCCCCAAACTTCATCAAGTTTTCTTCCTGTCTTCTTTCTTCTGTTATTGTTTGACCTTTTCACTATGATATTTAAACAATGATAACAATGTAAAGGCCTTCTCCATAGCTCACATTTCTATGGTAAGCTAATTATAATTTGAATTAAAATAGAATATATATCATAAAGCAGAGCACTAGCTAAAAAGGAAAATATCTAAAAGCCAAGGTTGTGTACTTGTAAAAACTCTGCATTTTAAATAAGAAAATCTGAAACGAAGAAAAAGGAAATCAGAATACCAGGATAAAGTCTGTGACCTTAGACAAATCAAACTCCGATCTCTAATTTTTTCAATCTGTAACATGACGACAATGAAGCCTATACTACCCATCACAGACTTACTGTGACTATCAAAAGAGTAATACAACATTTCATAAACTACAAGTAAGACTCATATAATTAACTATCTGGTATCCACCATTACCTGCGCTTTGTTTGATTCAAATGTAACTGTGTACACTTGCTTTCTTCTCCGTTTCCGCTTCTGAGTGGCTGCCCCTAATCACTGCAGACACTGCGGGAAGTCAGTTTCCACGACTCCGAGGCTCCCAGAGTCGGGCCTGTGTGCCTGTTCCCCCAAGTTCACGCTCTTTCTCTTAGAGCCAAGGGTGCTAACTCCACGTCAACTGCTGAGCACTGGACAATAGTCTGCCTCCTGGTAAAGAAAATACCATCCACGTGGCACCGACCCTTTTACATTCAACGTGTCAGCATGTTCATCCCTCCAGGAATGGCGCTTATGGGCTTGAACTGAGACATGTCTTATTTCCAATGTTCTGGCATGGAGACCAGTGACACAGCTAGTGACCCTCCGGCTGGGACTAGGAGGCGGCTCTCAGAGCTGAGCGCCAGCTCGTGCACACCCATTGCGAGGTTAACCATGTTTTCTAGTAAACAACGTCCGCTTCCATAATAACACACTAAAGCAGAACACATTCTTTTTGTCTCTTATAGGACGCAAGGAAAACACAGGCTATCACCATAGCTAGGCCCCTGCTCCAGAAATAAGACAAGAGCGATGCAGATCGCGCACCCAAATTAGCCCTGCACGGAGGAGGAGTGGTGTCCTGTGCGCCACCGAGGAGCTGACCCGCGAGCTAATTTGAATTTTAAGCAGCATCAAGCTTTTGCTCAGTCCATCCCACCTGCCAGTACAGACTAGCATAACAAGGTAATTACTTCCTCTTATTTCAACGTGCCAGACACCCAAGTAGGACTTCCATGGAAGGTGAATGGAGCCCCTGTATTAAATGCAATTCTAATAGATCTAAGGCCAGGTGTTGCTGGCATCTTGGTATGTTTTTCAGAGAAATGGTGGCAGATGCTGCACAAACCCTACAAAAAGGCAGAACCTCAGTGCATGGTAATTTCAGAAACATACCCAGGGAAAACTTTGCAGGAAGAAAGGTGAAGTTGTATACCATTCATTCATGTACAAGCGCCTCCTGGGTTTAAAAAACAAAACAAAACAAAAAAACCCCACAAGGTTGAAATCCAAGGTTATTTTATGAAGGAAAATAGCAACGCTCTATGCTCGTGCTACAAAGCTATCATTTATTTGGTCCATCAAAATGCTAAAGATTTTAGACATAAAGTCTTTTAAAAGGCATGCCCCAGATTTGGCCTTTACCCCAGCAGGGCATGGCTCCTCACAAAAAGGAGCATAATTATTTAAATCCTACAAATATACTTGGTTAAGATAATTAACACCAATATAGCACAGAAGACCTAGAAAACAGAGAACTCTGGTTGTGTGTGTGTCTGTGTGTGTATGTGTGCGTGCACGCACACGCGCGTGCACCCTCACATATTTGCTGTCTGAACAGTTGTGTGCATATGTTTGTCTGACTGGGTTCGACCTTTCACATTCATGATAAGAATTAGACTAGAATATTTAACGGTGCCTACCTTTAAAATTCATCTCATGAAAGAATAGCCCCTTCCCAGTCTGATTTCCAATAAGATCTGTATCACTTAGACATGGCTTATGGGATCTGAGGGGAAAAAAATCCCATATTGCAGCAGGTCCTTGAATGACATCATTTTGTTCTAATGTTGACGAGATGCAATAGAAACTTGACTTTCGTTTAAGTCACTTACAGTTGCAGAACCTATCCATGATATTAAGTGAGGACTTACTGGAAGACAAAGAGAATGCAGGGATGGTCCCCCATTGACTGCTTCTATGCAATGCCAAGTCCCTTACTCCATGGCTGCCTCCCCTAGCGATAGGTTTCCACACCCACCCGTTGGCGATTGGACGTCTGCTCAAAGATCTGGTCTGGAGTGCGAAGGACAGGTTAGAGGAAGGAGCCGCACAGAAAGGCCACTGTTAGCCAGCATCTGCTCAGCGTGTGTTCCCTGCACCTCAGGGCCAAGGCTTACGAACACAGTAGAGACAGCGTGAGGCCCTGAGCAGGGTGTGAGAGGCTGAGTCAGGCATCAGGACTCGGTTCAAATCCCAGACCGGACATGTCCTGCTTCCAGGACCCCAAGCCGTTTCACCCACTTTATTGATTTCACTCTATGCCACTGTCTTGTCCAGAAACTGATTTTGATGAAGCAAATGGTATTTTGAATGGCCCAACTACTCCTGACCTTGAATCCAGATATTCAAAAGCTATCGTCTGAGAAATAATGTTTACAAGATGTTTCCCATCAAGCGTAAGGAAGAACCACGCAGACACCAGAGGCATTGTTGTCAGGCGTCAAGCGCCGGAGGTGCTGGAGCGAGGGGCGGGACAGCCCTCTCTCTGCATCTTAGCTGCACTGTGATTTCCCGGGAGCACTTAACTGAGTGTGTTCTGCGGGCTCTGTGTCCCCCTCGGTGAAGTGAGGAAATGCCCCTCCCTCTCAGCGTTTGGAAATGTAATACAGATCCTATTGCTCTGTCTAAAACTTCCAGGGGCTTCCTGTCCGCTGCTGAAAAATGGGCAAAGGAAAGACCAGGGGCTGCAAGTTCATACAGACTTGACCTCTTAGTCACGCTTCCCCTCCTTACTGGCTTGCCTGCTGCTTCTAGAACACTCTAGGCATGGTCCTTTCTCAGCGTCACTGGACACCTTCCTTTTGCACGTCCCCACACATGGCTGTGGCTGCTCCCTCCAAGCCTTTGCTCCAATGCCACCTGCTCGGACAGCTTTCTGCTCATCGTAGAGAATGACCGCACCTCTCTGCTCCTCTGCTTTCTCTCCACAGCACTTACCATCTTCATCTAATAGAATAACTGTGTTGATTAATTGTGTTTCTTGTCTTAACTCCTTTCACCGGAATAAAAACTTCAAGAGGGCAGGGATTGTATCGGTTTCACTCCCTGTGGTATCTCTGCAGCACAGTCTGGCACTAGGGACGCTCTAAGGGATCAGGTAGCACGTTATCTGTAAAGCACTGAGCACAGAGCCTGGCACACAGTAAGAACATAATGGATGGCAGCTATTAGTTCTTGCAGGCGTCTGACCACGGGTAAGATTACAATCTCTGGAGCTGCAAGTGACTACGTGCTGCTCTGGGCCACTCAACCAGTGCAGCCCACACCTGGTTGTCTCCACAGGACACATCTGTGGGTCCTGCCCACACCGGCCCCTGCACCTGTAAGCAAGTGGGATGACATCTGCCCTCTGGGGGAGAAAGAAGCCACAGAAAGCTCTGTTTGCCACTGCCTTTGCCATTAGAGACCAAGTCTCCACAGCAACATTTGATAAGATTAGAAATAGGCAAAGCCATAGCATCTCAGGTCTGATTTCTCTGCTTACTGGAGGCACCCTTCAGCTGTGGCACTCAAGCAGCCCACCGGAGAAGGTTTCAGCTACAACCTTTCATCGCTGGGTTCATGTTCAGCAGCAGGGAAGGAAAACATGGTCAGACTTTCCTGGGGAAATCTGAGGATCGGCTTTACCCATTGGGGCAAGTCATTCTTTTTATCAGGGTAGGAAAAAACAAAACAAAACAGGGAAGGAGACCGTGTAAGTCTCCTGTCCATTAACTGGGCAGAATCACTTCAGCTAGAAGGTTAATAATTATACCAGTAATTAACACTTCCCCGATTTTCATACTCTAGTCCCACAGTCGTGGGATTTCGGCTTTGGTCCTGGAGTCACGGAAAGAGGAGAGCAGAAAGGCAGTGCGTGGGGCTGGCTGTGGAGACAGGGCTGGGTACCAGGAGGTGACTCTGGGTTTCTCATCACCTTCCAATGAGGTGCAACAACACTTTAGCAGTGGGCACTCAAGCTTTTTTGAGCCATCTATCTCAGCCACCCCCCGCCCCTTCATGCTGCATACAGTGTATTTGGTGTCACTGTTTATTAAAGATAACTAATGCCCTAAGTCTTTATTTACTCCTGTTTATTGCTATTTTAGCAGGAGTCACTGGAGAGCAGCTATGCTTATGGTCCACTCGGGTTCTTTAATCACTGTTAGTAGGTAAAATCATCTGTGACAACTAATCCAAAAAGCAGATTATATTTATTTTGGCTACAGTGGCTTGCAATTCGTTAAAATCAACAAAGCCTTTTCATTAGCCCCCTGCTGATGTCCTAAAAACAGACATTTCAAGGGTCTCAAAGCAGCGAGCTGCACGTATGCAGCCAAGCTAATTGTGACAGATTCTCAGCGCCATTCTTAATGCAAAATCTGATTAAATGAACAAACAAGAAACAGAACCCCCCCACCCCCCCGCTTCTGCACAAAGGCTTAATTAACATGCCTAAACTCCAAACTCAAAATCGCCCGCTGCAAAGCTTCCCAAACATGGAAGCAAAAACAAACACAGAGACTGTGTCATTAGTTAAGCAAGACTTACCAGAAACGGGGACTTTAAAAAAAATTAATAATGTGGGAAAGGATCAGAAATCAGAACCACAGTGCCTATTTCTAGGCAGTTCTGCATGGGCGTCCTGGCCCCCCAAAGCTGGGTGGTGATTAACTGGACAGTTGGTAGAGGCAGCAAACCTACTGAGCGGAGGATTTATTCCAGGCATCGCCAGAGATTAGAAACAGTCGCAGCCTGTTTAAGGACGTCTTTCCATCAAACGCCACGTGTTCTCCGTCTCCCACCCTCGCCACCGAGACCACGCGCCAGCTGTGTTTTCCAGGCCTGTTTCTTTTACTCGCTACCATCCAGTTGTCCCCGGCAAAGAAGAAGGGTCTCTTTAACGCTGAATTGGATTGTAGGGCTCTGTGTCAGAAACCGGGGCTTTGCAGGAAAGATGAACACAGCGGTGACTCAGCCATCACGGTGCTGCCAGGCAGCAGCCATAATTAATGAACGTATCAAAAGGTCTACGCAAGGAGCAAAGAAGGTAGACAATGATTTATGTTTACCTAAAGGGAAGATTATTTAGCTTTGCAAGAGCTTTCAGGATGAGGCACCCCAGAAATATTTAGATATGAGGTGGTACCTCTCAAGCCTGGAGAGAAATTCAAAAAAAGGGCAAGCTGGTCCCGAAATGAAGGGCGGGGGCACACCCAGGGAAAGATGTGCTTTTCCCCTCATTCCCTCCCCCCATAGATCTGATGGCAAAGCCTCTGTGATTTGTGTGTTCCCAAGACTGTAGTGGAATTACTTGTTTGCACCCCCAGCATGATTCTGAATGTTGTCAAAGATGATTACCCGATGAGACTTCATGCAAGTCTCTGCCCCAACATGTGGATTTCCACTAGTTGAAAAGGGAAGCCGAAAGCAGCCCTTGAGAAGAATGACTCACTTGGGTCTTAAAGTCACAAGAAACGAGTGCCCCAGTCTGTCTCCAAGACAGAGGGTCCCGTTCATCAACATGAAGACCTCTGTCCAGCAGTCCCTGTGGCCAGGCCTTCAGCTGCCTCCGGTTCATGCTGTCGGTGGGAGCAGAGGGTAAAACCCGGCCTGGGAGGAGAACCCACATACAAACCTTCTTTCCCATCAGAGTTTGTCCGCGGGGAAAAGTGGGCACCATCTGATACCCAAGGTATCGTTTTGGCTCTCCATAATTAAAACTATTGTTGCCACGGCAATCCAAAGAGTGTTATGAATACATACAAGGCTAATGGCATAGCGGGCACGCATGCGTGTGCACGTGTGTGTGGTGGCTGCAGTTGATAGCCCTGGGCTGGGTTCATGTAGGGCGGGGCAGAAGTGTTTGGACAAATAGCAGAGCCACACCAGGTCCGGTGAGAAAATCTAAAACTCAGCTCTGTACCCAAGATACAGCGTCCAATGGTTCCTTGGTCCTCAGGCTGCCTCATTCAGTCGCTGATAAAAGTGTACTGTCTTCCTTATTTATATTTGCATCCCCAGCACACCCCGAAGCTTCCGGATTTCCTGCTCTATCTTCTACCACCATCTTGAGGATTATACTCAAATTTCCAGCTCATGGCAACAGGTCCTCTCTAAGCCACCTTATCAGCCAGGGGAGCCACAAGCAGTCGGCCTGCAGGGAAACAAAGCATCCACTGGTTCTGCGACTTAAACAGGAGGGCGAAACAGCGGTGATTACTGTTGTCAAACAAAACATGTGGAGACAAGCAAGGGGCCCGCAGGAGCCGTTCAACTTCCCACCTCCTAAGGTTACTCCCGAAGGAAAGAGCGCACACCCTCAGGTTTTGTTCTGGGTTGAGTCGTTTCTCTCTCTCTCTTTTTTTTAAAGCAAGTTCTTTCTTTTTCTGGTTTGTTCAAAAATAGGCTTGCTGTTCTATGTTCATGATCTGCTCAAGACAAATGGTCGGAGCCAAGCAGGAGGGAAAGGCCACACACACAGCGCCACACCTGCGGGAACAGCCCGGGACCCGGCACCCCTCGGCTGGCGGGCAGCATCGTGAGGGGACCAGTGCCTCCCAGCCTTCCTGGACCTCAGGCAGCACTAGGGGCACTTGGTGACATTGGCAGTGCCAGCTCCTGCCCTGGGGACTCTGCTTCTGCAGGTCTGGGGATATGTGGGGAACGCCAGGACAGATGAACATGGACAGGCGCTCTGAGAGGCACGTCCCGGGTTCATAACTGAGGAAAAAACTAAATGCAGACGCAGAGCCTGGAGGAGGCAGCACATTTATGGTGTGGTCTATTCTGCTACACAGCCAACGGCGTCAACCTAGCCAGCTTCCTCCTAGAAACACTGGGAACACCTACGGCAAAAGAAGTCCTGTGGCTCTGACACACCTCGATCCCAGTTTCCACACAGGGTGGTGATGTCTGTTTGGCGGAGGAGAGGAAGCCCTTCTTTCTACTGGGCTTTTCATTATATTTTTCAACTAAAAATAATAGGAGAGAAGCTAACAATTTAAAACTCAGGAAAATGAAGTAGTTGTTTTTTTTTTTTTTTTTTTTTCTTTTTTGGTGTAAGTGAGACATTGCACTTGTAGAAACAGTTTAGAGGCCTGAAAAAAATAATGTATAATGTTTCACTTAATGCTGGGGCTGGTAGCTCAGGATGTGGAAAGAAGCATATAATACTTCCCCTGAGGGGCCTGTAGGCAGCGGAGGAGGTGACAGGAAAGCCTGGGGGACTGAGGCAGAGAAGGGGGCTTTCATCTGCCCAGACGAGAAGCCGGACGCCTGCAGAATCCTGGATGCAACACGCTGTCCCGAGCCTGCTAGCATTCCTGCAAGAAGAATCGCTCAGCGCAGGCCTGGTCACTTCATCTCACGGACACTCTGTCCTACTGGAATACAGTTTCTTGGGGGATTAGTGTCTGGAGAGAAACTCCCAAATAAGCTTTCACTAAATGACTGGACACTTAGCTATGGCAAGTGCTTCCTTTTAATTCCAAACGCCACGCCAGCCGCGGCCCAACAGTTCTGTATGCTGAGAACAAAGTCAAATACTGCTCCAGAAATTGTACAGACACCCTCTCTTTATAAGTATAGGAACAGTGCACATACATCCTTCAAAGGCTCCATTTTTCTCTTTTGTAGCAAAACAGCAAGAGGCTCTGGGGGACGGCGCTGGGGGGCAGTGTTCCTTTTCGCTTAGAATCCACCTGCTCATCACCTGTGAGTCGCAGCAGCAGACTACAAGGGGGGCAGCTCAGAGAAGGCGCCTCCCGGCCATGAGGGGCAGGGGTTAAGCAGAAATGAAGAGGAAGCAGTTTCGTGGCCCGATGGGGCTCTGCGCAGTGACCAGTGAGACGCCCCTCCAAGGACGGGCTCCAGGGACCCCGCGGCGGCAGTGAGAGACCAGAGGCAACTTGAAACGGGCTGCGCTGGACCTGTGGGGTGGGGAGAAATGACCCCCGAAGGTAACACAGCCCCAGGGCCAGCGCTACTGGGGAGGTTCCTTGCCCCGCCTCCAGGCTGGGAGGCGGAGCTCGATGGGCCCCGGACGTCAAGCTGCTTTCAGGACTACGGAAGCTGCCCACTGCTCAGTCCACCAGCGCCACGGTGGGTGCGGGCACGGTGCAGTGCGGCTACCAGGTGCCAAGGGGGGCACCGGTGTCAAGTGGGACACGGCAGACCCTGACTATTCCTCCTGGTCTCCTTGAACCCAAGAGAAGTCGGTGCAGACAACTGAAAGGGTATTAAAGGCTCAGAAAAACTGTAACTAAGGCGTTGTTAAGGGAAAAGATTTAATCCAGTTCCAATCTTTAGCTGAGAAAGAATTCAGGCCCGTGAGAGATTTCAGTGGAACGAGCATGAAGAATTCTTTTCCAGCTACTGAAAAGTCAAGGAAAGGAAAAGGACCCGAACCAGCCTCATCAAGAAGAAAGTCTTGAATGTGAGGGATTGGTGCCGAATGGTGGCTGGAAACCCCATCCTTCACACTGTCATTAACTGCAGACCACGTGCGTTGATCCCATAGTGCTGAGGGCTCCTCCACATGAAGCCTGCAGGTGGCTTTGAATTAGCGCGCGATCGACTCCTCTTTCACCACTGGATCTTTCCCGGGTGCACTGTGGGACACCGATTACACTGTGGCCTGACCCCCCTTCATTTTCCATCCATCTCTCCCCTTTCCCCCGGTGTCTCCGCCCAAAGATAGTGCCCCCTTTTTTCCTGGCCCTTCTCATTCATCCCACCCCTTCATTTTGATAACAAGGCAAAAGGAAAAAGGAGTTTCTCTCAATGTTACTTCTCAATACTTACAATCATTTGAAATTCAACACCCAACTCCTTCGCCCTCTTCACATCAAGGCTACTGTGGCCCAACTGAAACATTTCTCCTCTCTCCTAAGTCTCCATGGCCCTGGACATTTTTGGTGACTTTGCCATGCATGTGGGGATCCTCAGCCTGCCTCTTCTGTTTGGATCCTCTAGCCTCTGCAACAGTGGCTGTCCCCCAAGTTACTCAATTACATGACAGATTACGTATCTCAAGACTTGAAGCTCTGGTCTCCTGTAGCAATGACCCAAAAAGCCATCAACAGATAACTGCGAAAATGAAATGGGATATATACCTACCATGGATTATTATTCTGCCTTAAAAAGGAGAACAATTCTGATACATGCTACAACGTGGATGAACTTTGAGAGCATTATATTGAGTAAAATCAGCCAGACAATATAATGTGATTCCACTTATGGGAGGTACCTAGCATAGTCAAAGTCACAGGGTCAGAAAGCAAAGTGGCAGATGCTAGGGACTCAGGGGAGAGGGAAGTGGGGGGTTATTGTTTAACGGATACAGAATGCCAGCTTGAGATGTTGCAGGAGTTCTAGGGATGGGCAGCGGTGCTGATGGTTGCACAGCAGTGTGAACATGCTTGATGCCCTGAAATGTACACTTAGACATGGTTCGAACAATAGGGAACACAACGATCACTGGTCTCCCAAGTCTGCATGTGAATGTTCAAGTCACACTTGAGTCAGGACTGCTTGTACTTAGTTTGAGAAGCAGCAGAGGTTGGGCTCTGCCAACAACTGGCAGTGAAAAGTTGTCACTTAAATTTATGTTTCTTCCTTTATTCACTCACTCAAGAGATACTTATTGGGCAACTACTCTATGACCAGTTCTCAAAGACACTAGTCCTAGAACTCGCAACCTAGAAAAAGGACAGTCAAGAAGTACCTATAGGTCCCACAAAGATGAAAAAAGATATAAGAGTCAACTGCTTGGAAACAGGTAATGAAGACCTTACCTAGTGGGTGGTAGAGAAGGAAGGTTTGAGGACATGATTTTAAGTTGAGACCTAGAATTTGAATGGGAGTTGAGAACAGGAGAATGTTCCAGATGGGGAGAGCTGCAGGTGCAGGTGAGAAGGAATGCAAGGCTTAGGGAATGCAGAGCAGTTTGGCTGGGTTGGAGTTGGGGGAGAGAACGGAGGCATGAGAAGAAGCCAAAAGGCAGGCAGCATAGACTGCAGTTGGCCCGAGAGATGACGCTGAGCATTTAGACTTTTTCCCTAAATATCAAATAAGGATATTGAACCAGATCTCCAGGTTTACAACGCTACTCACCTGCAAAGATGCCAAGTCTGTGATCCATTTCCTTGCCTGTTATGCCATCCCTCCTCCCAACGTCATCACAGTAACTCTGCCTGATTCCCCCCACTCCAGGGGACCCCTCCAGAACCCCCCAAACACACGCCACGTCACTCTTACCTCACTCAAATGATTAGGTGCCACCCGGGGTCCTTGGGTTTCTCCCCTCTCTGAGCCCGGGGCCCACGCCCCCACCACTGCCCTCACTTCACGGACATGTGCCAAGTTCATTACGTAACCTCCGCTCTGACTCACAGCCCCTGGAGCACCCTTCTCTGACTCACTCTCTCAAGGACCCTTCTCTCTCCCCCGCGCCGAGCATCTGTCTTCGTGCCCCTTTCTGCTGCAGATACCCTCCGGCCTCCTCTGACCCCCTAGTGCTCTCTGGGCACTAAAGTCAAGGGGAGGGGTGAACTTGGCTCATTTTCGGTTCTTTCTGTGCCGTTCCCCTTGGCCCTCTGCCATCTATGCGTCCCTTGCGCGTTCCCGGGCTCACTTCCTTCTGAGAGTAATGTAGAATTACGCTCTCCTCAAGCTCCGAACCCCTTATTTTGGGGAAATGGTTTTCCATTCTATTTGTTTTGTGAGCATCCTCATCTGTCGTCCAGCCTTCCCTTTGCTGTTGTCCGGGGGTGTGATTCCATAGACGGCCTGGGTCTTCTAGCCCTTTTCAGGGAGGATGGACCTTCACCGTCTTATAGGCCTAAGAACTGCCCAGAAGTATAAGACATGTTTCTTGTCCTTCTGGATAGATCTATCTAGTTGGGAATGTGCAGGCCTATGTTACTATAATACTTTGTTGTTTCAGGATGAGTCCCAAGCGGCACCAGTGCATATTTCAACACGCAGGTTTCTTCTACCTGGAGAGGTCAGGGGAGGCTGCAGGAAGGGGGTGAAAGTGAGGCTGAGCCTTCAAGGGTTAGTGGGGTTCCAGCAGGCACGACAAGGAGTTACAGCAGGAATCTCAGGCAGAAGGAACTGCACGTGTGAAATGCACGGGTGGAACACAAGAGATAGCCTACTGGTTATGCTTTCTTTTTTTTGATATATAATTGACATATAACATTATACTGTGGACCCTTGGACAATGTGGGGATTAGGAGCACTGAACCCCTGCAAAATCAAAAGTCTATGTATAACCTTTAACTCCCTAATAACCTGCTATTGACTGAAAGCCTTACGGATAACATAAACAGCCAATTAACACACTTCCTGTATGTTATGTGTATTATCTACTATAGTCTATAATAAAGTCAGCTAGAGGAAAGAAAACGTTAAGAAAATCATCAGGAAGGAAAATTACACTGACAATACGACACTGGACTTATTGATACTGCACGTTTACGTTGGCTATCTTAGGCTGAGCAGCTCAAACTGTGGATTGAAAAAAATCACGTATATGTGGACCCACACAGTTCAAACCTGTGCTGCCCAAGGGTCAGCCGTATTAGCTTGAGGAACACAACAGAAGGGTTTGCTAGGCGTGTATATTGTGAAACATGGTTATGCTTTTGAAAGCATGATGGTGTGGTCGGGCTAGAAGTGCAAGAGGGGACAATGCTGTGGAGATTTTTGCGCCAAGGGAGCCGAGAAGGACCTCATTATGGGTGAAAGGAAGTTATTCTGTAGCGGTGCACAGGGAGGCCTGAATGCTGAGAGGCTGAAGGCCAAGTTCACTTAGGAGGCGCCTGTCACCATCCGGTCCCAATGTAACCAGAGGAACGCACATGGATAGGAAAGGTGGCATGTACAGACTTCCTAATCTTCCGGCAAGAATCCCTGTCCCCTTTGTCCCATCCCTAATGCTTCGGGGGAGGGGCATTTCTTATCCTTATTGATTTATTATTTATCTTATTTCATCCCAGTCTCACAGGTGTTTTCCCTTCACTTAAAATTTCTTCTCATTGACCATAAAAGTCATACCTATTCTTTGTGAAAATTTTGAAAAATGCAGGAAAATAGCTCCCCTGATACTAAAAATGCTGTCTCTGGACCCGCATGGCCTCTCCTTCTCTGCTCTGTAAAACGAGGGACTTTTCAGAGACGTCAAGTCCCTCTGATGTGCCAGCTCCCTCAGCGGGAACCTCCCAGTCCCGAGCAGCCTCAGCCTTAAGGAGGGGCTCAGGTGGCACCTGGACTAAGGACACCCTACTAAGGACAGTTTCCTAGAGCCAAGTCAGAGAAGCAACCTTCTAGTCCTGGTAGTTGTATTGAGGTGTAATAGTCTGAAAACAGGTTAATAAGTCAGGGTGTTCTTTCTTAGGAAACGAGCTAAACATCTACCGAGGACCAAGGGTGGCGGCGCATTACCACTAAGAGAATAAAGCGGTGAATGCCTCTATTAACATGAAAAGAACCTCTTAGAAATACCTGCTGTCACACTCCTGGGACCTTGGACAGGTGTGAACACATGCACTCGCACACATGCACACCCTCGTATTAACAAATAGAGTCTGATCACACATTGCAAAACGTTTTTCAACTCCTCCACGTGTGATGGTATAAATTCACTTCATTGGCAATGACAGTTTTTAGAGATCAAATTGTTTTCTTCCCACTTACTTTAAAGTAACATCCCAATTAATTTGCCTGTCATGGACCTGAACAAAAAGGAGCAAGAGAGTTAACAGCCCCCACACAACATGGGAATTTAGGCTGACACTAACACAGCAAAATCAGAACCCGTGCTGAGGCTGAACACCCGCATTTCAGAACCAGGACAGCGGCAGCACATCCTGTCTGAGGTCAGAGGAGGGATTTCAGACATCGTTTGCTCAAGCCTATCTGCATCTCCTGGGCACACCGTGGTGGCCCCAGGTGCCAAGAAACATTCTCAAGCCATCCCCAAACACTCACCTTGCAGGTAAGGCACACTTGCGAGCTCAAGGACCGCATGAGCACTTTTCCTTGCTTAACTGGCACTTATATTTGCCCCAAGAAAGAAGAATTTTTTTTCCAGGATGTCTGTATAGTGAAGAAAAAGCTCAAAATGTTGGTCCCTCTTACCTAGCAATAAGCCGTCTGCTAATTCTCAGTCATAAATAAATAGCATTGACAAAGACGTTAAAGATGGAGACAATAGAAACAGTCAGGAAGGGCAGAAAAAAGATTGCCATTACATTTTGTCTCAGGTTGCAAAAAAAAAGAAAGAAAGAAAAAAGAAAAATAAAGGTAAGGCATTAAAATACCAAGGGTGTGAAAATAGACCTGAACAATTTTTTTAAAGGGACACCGCTCCCAGACTTCATAAGATGAGTGTCTTAAAGGTTTCATTGATTAGTTGATAAGTTTGCTGGTGAATGATGAGCCGATTAGTCAGAAAGGTTTGAATTAGTTACCAGAGCTCTGCCTCCCATGAATAAAATGCGGGGAGCATTCTCTCTCCCACCCTCTGTGACAGATGATATCTGTTTTCTCCTGTGAGTTTGAATTTAGGAGCCACTGAAGCTCAGCAACAGTATATTCTGGCTCAAATGAGCTGAAAATTGCATTCAATTTGAATTTCAAAAATGGAGGGGAAGAAGGGGGAAAAAAGAAAACCTCAGCGCCCATCAAGTATCCACACTTTCCAGCTACTTCCTGCGACTTGGTTGCATTTCGCCAGGCTAGGGACCTGAAACCAGGATGTGCTGGAGGGGAAAGAGCATCGCTGGATTCCTGCCCAGTCTGAGTTTAAAAATAAACGTTTAATAGTCAGGATCAAAGCAAACTTCTCTTTTACGCGCATGCATAATGCAGAATGCGACCCACCGAAGAAATAGATTTATCTTTTGCAAATTCAAATCGGCCAGCTTTTTTTTTTTTATTATATACTTTGGAGGAGATAAAGGTGAAGGTGTTTTCCCTGGGAAATTCTAGAAAAGCAAATACTTTCCTAAATTAAAATGAATTCCTCTTCAGCTCACTTAAGACCCTCATTCCTTGTGGCTTGACCGCCCCCACCCCCCATATTGCAAAGCAGATGTGTTCGTTCTTGAAAAGTTGAGTCAGTGGACATTGATTTTTTTCAAGTCAAATCATATTTTAAATGCTCCAAGAGAGTTGGTTATTTAAAGGAATCTTGTGATACATTATTTTATAAAGCCTGGCTATTTGTAGAGCGCGAGTGCCTGCCCCTCACGCAGCGGCAGGGAAAGCAGGAGTCGGAGGCGCACCCCAGCTTTCCGACAGCCGGCGCACCTGCCGCTCCTAGGCAGCGCAGACTGAACTATCGCCCATAATTAAAACTAAACCGATGCCATGCAAAACAACAGATGATATCCCAGAATCGTGTGACTGAATGATTTTTGGCCAGAGCCCCATTTTATGATAGTTTGAGCTCAAGGAGCAGAGAGAACACCACACTCATTTCAATCTGCTTCACAGGGAAACATAAGTCTCCCATTGCCTAAATTATTCTCAATTTGCAAGTAAAGCAACGTGGGTGCCATGAAAAAGGTAATTCAACTTCGAAAGTGCCATTTCCCACACAGAGGCAGCAATCTGCTGAGCACGTTCAGAAAACCCGACTTTCTCCAGCGGGTTCGGTTCCAAGTGGCGCCAAGGGGCAACATCTCCAGTGCCCCGTACATGGGTTTCCCGTGCACCCCCCGAGAGCCAAGCTCTGCGGCAGGGGCTGGGGGTCCAAAGGGACCATGTACTCTGCCTCGGAAGAGCCAACCAAAGGTTTGTCCTCTTTGCTGAACGGAGAGCAGCCTCGAAAGTCACATGGAGGCACAGCCGCTCTCCGCTGAAAGAACATCCCACGCTGCGATCCTTGCACGACCACCAGCACACAGGTCCAAGGATCCGTGGGCGGGCAGGCCCTGACCTCCAGGGGGCCAACTGAGCCGCCGACGGTGCCCTAGAGATGCAGGATTACATGACCTTTTCCTTCAAAACTGAAGTGAAGGAGGCCTCACACCCAGATACCCTTGGGCAGAGCTGAGAGCAAACCAAAAACTTTTCTAAGTTCACAGAAGGTAGAGTTAGGAAGAGAAGGCTTCCCAGTGGAAGCACAGGCCACCACAGAAAGAAAGTTAATATCTGACTTCTTGTGCATCACCGAAAGATAAGAATTAAGCAGCAGCCTGAGCATGACAACCGTGGCTTAATGGTCAACACCGTGAATCAGCAGAAACAAGGGCAAACCCTTTCCATAGGAGCTGCACGTAATTGTAACACACACTCAGGAGAGTCCAATTTGTCGCAATATCCCATAAAATAAGACATGTTCAAAGCACGGGAAAGGATAGCTTTGCATTTTAAAAGACAAAAGGAGGGAAACACGGAGCCTAAGAACGTTTCTAATGAAACACCTGCCGGAACCACAGTGGCAGCCAGCGGCGCCAAGGGGGCGCCAAGCCCTCCAGTGGGCGGAGCGTCACTGTCTCCTACTCTCATGGGGCAAGGCTTACCTTTCACACTGCAACAATGTTAGCGTAGGACTTTTTCCCTTACATCTTCATAATTTAATAGTGTTTCATCGATGAACCAGTAAATTGGTCAGCTCTATTCATTTACATGACGTGAGCAAGGATCCAACCCAAAAGGAAAAATAAAGAAACAAAAAAAATGTGAGGTCAATTTCTGTGGCTGCTGCATTTAATAAAGTTTCCCAGGCAATAGAGTTAAGCACACATTAATAGCTATAACTTAGTCCTCTCTGCCTTTAGCAAGTCTTTGATTTTCCTATATATACACTCAGAGCTGTATTAACACTCAAACTAACCTGCAGCCCTCATTTCTTATTTTAAGTTTTCTTCCTTCTTAGCTTTATTACATTTATTCTTCTTCTGCTCCTCTCTTATGTATAGCGAATGCTCTGGTTAAGATTTCAAAGCATTTTCCATTATAACAGTCATTTATAACTTTCAGTAAAAAAAATTCTTCTACCACAGGGACTGAGGACTTTCTACTTATTTCCCATCAGTCTCAAGATATATGAATTTCTTCAAATAGGAGGGTTTTGTTTCTTTTTTCTCTGAGCCTCAGAAAAAAAGGGAGCAGGAAGAGAAAAAAGAAGAGGTTTCCTGATTGGAAAAACTTGAAGTTTCCATTATAAATAACTCCATGGTGGGTTATTAACCAAACATGCACTGCAAAAGGCTATTTTAGGAAGAACAACTATCGGAGGAAGCGGTTAGGCTGAACCTCACGAAATTGCCAATCTTCCACCAATCTTGACCTATGAAAAAGCCAATTCCATATGGTTTAACTAAATACTACTGATGGCATTACCCTCTTCTAAAAGGACACCTTCAGAGCAACTAAGCACCCCCTCAGCTATCCCAGGAGTTCATTCGGAGCTGCCCCTGTAGCCTGGAGAAGGGAGAAGAGAAAAGGGACAGTTACAGCGTCCTTGGCAATTTGCTTGGGGCACATTCTGGTACAGTTTTTTAAGTAAAAGATGGGAGGATACTCAGTAATAGGGCGGCAGCAGGCCATTCCCTGTCACACCCCTTGCGGCATGAATGTGGAAACTGTGGACGCTGGGGAGTGAGCCCGTCACAGAGACGCCTCAGTTGTGATGAGAAGACTCTCAGAAGAGTGAGTGCTACATTGTATTTCCCAGGGACACCCTTCCAACCACAGCATCCCCCCTGTTCTTTAAAGAATGAAGTTAAAAGTAAAATGCCTGACAATGAAACAAGATTGAGGTTTCAACTCCAACTTCACCCTCACAGACCCCACAACTACAAAAAGCAACTGGAATCAAACTTTGATCATTTGCTTTAATGCTAAAGAGAAAGCACTTGAGGACAAGACACCGAAGAGATGATGTTAAAATACATTCTGGCCCAGAGTGAGCTGAAGGTCACGTTAGCCCAGAGAACGAGGAGGCTTCCAGTGTAGGCTGGGATCTGACAGGACCTAGAATCAAGGAAGGCACTTCGCAAATAAAAACAGGTGAATGTTTCTGGCACACTCCTGAGTGAGAACGAAGCCATGGAGACCTGACTGTGAGAACCCCACACTGCTGATTCCCTAGGCCTGTGCCTCCTGTTTTCTCGGAGGCTTGGTAAAAAGCTGCAATTTGTATAAACACTCAGAAACATTAGGAGAGAACCTACCCAACTGACACTGCAGGGTGAGCGGCCTGAGGGGACTAATGCAGGCTGTTATTTCTTTTTTAAGGAAGGCTAGGCCTCAATAAGTACAAAGGAAAGATTTGAAAAATCAAAACTCCTCCAGGTGCTAATTTCATCCAATAAGTGGCTGTCGGTGAACGATCGCCAGCGGCGATGACGGATGTCGCTACGGTTTCAAGTTCACATGTAAAACATATGGCTTGTCAGAGCCCATCGCTGAAGCCAATGGAAATTCAAAGTAACGTTCATCCTGTCACAACAGTTTTGGGAGCAAGTTCTTTTGATCCTGCACACGGAGCGTGTCTCTGAGAGGGGCGGTCAACTCAGGACCCTCTTACCTGTGACGTGGCCCGCGTGCAGGGCCGCCCGGTAGCCGGCGGTGGGGTCCGGCTCTGAGTCTGGGGAAGGAAGAACGACTACTTTAGTCACTAAACACCCTCTGGGTCATATTCATGGCTTTTGGGGGTTGTTGCAAGGAGAGAAAAGATGGATCTGCCTAATTTCCATAATTCCTCATGAACATGGAGTTTTCTGAGCCTGAAGGGGCATGAGCTAGTTGTCCCACGGGCAACTGCGATCTTGCTACCTTTGCTGTTTCATGCTCTGTCCCACTGAGGATTTGGGGATGAAGGACAATGATGGGGCTCAGGAAGCTTGTGTGGCATTTGTTCCTGTCCCCTCAATGTTACACATGAAATGCAGTGTCTATCTCTCTAGATTGATTCTGTTTTAAAAGGAGACAACCAAGCCCGGTGGAAGACTTCTTATCCAATATTGCAGATAATTCACTGAAGAATAGAAAACAAGAGTGTTGTCTACATTCAGAAGTTTAGTTACCGTATGACTGAGATTTCTGTGTGGACAACTTAGAAACTCATTGTATTTTACTCATTTTTTTCCCTGCCTGCAACAATTTTGAATTACAACCAACCAGTTTTAAAATGTAGACTGGGATGCTATTGTCCTGTCAACTGGGAATTGACTAGACCCTGTTAATGACTGAGATTGCATGTAGGAGCTTATAACAAAACTTAACTGACACGGTTACAAAATACCATCTAGAGCCTCATGGATTGTGCATCGCACAACTCCAGGGGGCAACGTTCATATAGATGCTGTGAAAGAACTAAGTGACTAATATCCTCTCAGCCACAGAGCCACGGACTCCAAGGAGGAGGACTGGACTACCCCTGTCCCCACCAGCAGCCGCTGCATTGCGGTGGCCACCTCCTTAGATGAGGACTAACCTCCCTACTTGCAAAGACAGAGACGAATCTGTTCTTTGGCTCCCAATTGGGTATAAAGAAGGAATATCCAATAAAAAGAGAAGTCATATAGCACGTAACACTCCTACTAACACACAGTAGCACCACAGTGTAACACAACTATTGATAACGTAGCTATCCTTGGGGAAAAGCACGTTTTAGACTCTCACACCTTATGAGTAGACCTTACAGGGAGGGCTGGGTCCCGGACAGAGGGCTGACTCATGTCCTGGATGGGGCGAAGCAGACAGAACAGGACAGCGTGAGGTTTCATCAGGCTCCTTCGAACAGTGAGCGATTTAAAACCTACAAATTGCTTCTTTCTGGAATTTCCCACCTAATATTTTCGGACCACCATTGACCGTGGGAAAGTGGAACCGCGGATGATGGGGGGTTAACAGTCCACCAGTTTATATACAGCATTTCCAGCAACGGATATAACACGCAGCTTCCCCTGGCTAAGATGAGCTCGGACTGAGAAGCCAGGTTTAGAAATCTGCCACTGTTTGCTCCTCTGTAGTCTCTCAAATTTCTGAAGGAGAAAGCTTTCTTGTAAGTGAGGACAGAATATTTTTCAAGTAAGTGATTTCTCTCTTTAGTTGGCCAAGATGGTCCATTCTAACACATCACCGCTCATCTTCCTTCCACCATAAGCCTGGAAACGTGGACCATCCGGAAGGGAAAGGGAAGTGGATGTGGATCAGGAGAGCAGGAAGATGTGAAAAATTAAGAGAAAGGAAACATTCTGGAAAGAGAGAGGGTAACAGCGAGGGAGCATGCCGTCTACTCACTCGAGCGCAGAACGCCAACAACGAGCTCAAGGGGGAGAGGAGTGCGGTGTTCTCCTGGTTTATCACCTCCTTTCTTGGAGGAAGGGAGAACGCAGCCCCTGAAAGGTACTTGGAGATGACCCCCTACCAAGCCCCATGTTCCCCATGAGGGAACCACGGTCCTGGAAGGCAAAGTGACTTACAGAGTCATAACTAGAAAAGCCAGGTTCTCCACGGACCAGTCTAATGTTCTCCCAAGCACAGCTGCTTGAAAGGCAGTAATGGCTTTTCCAAGTCTTAGGCGGTCGCTAATGCCCCAACAGTGAGGCGAGATGAAGAAGCCCTTCTCTCTGGGGGGACGACATAGATCGGGTCACTGTATTCGACTCTGCAGAAACAGCTGGATTGGGGCAAGGCCGCAGCTGACCCGGCTGCCGGGGTAACTTGACCCTGGGAGATAACACGCTCCAGATTCAGAGGGACATGCTAGAGACCCCATTTCTATAGTCCCAAACAACCGTCTCCGGTGGCGATTAGGACATAATATTTCTGATGATTAATTAAGAGCTCTTCATTACATCAGTCAGTTTAAAACTAACAGTTCCCTCTGTCTTTAATAAAATATACGAAACGATATGAAATAAATGAGGGTACCGCGGGGTAGGTAAAACCTAAGCCCAAATGATATCATTGCCATCAACAGCCAAGGAGGCAAAGAAGCCAAGGAGAGGAGAGCAGGTTTTGTTAAACAAAGCCGAGCAGGGAGAGGGATGAGGGGGAGGTGGGGGCAGGAAGGAGGCATTTGCTCAATCAGTACCTATTTTCAGAATTTCCTTCAAGCTGGCTTGGACTGAGAGTCATCAATTATTTAAAAGATGTAACATGATGCTTCCTTTGTTGAAGCAAATCTGCAAGCTGACCCCGAGAGAAAATAAAAAATGAATTAGGCAGAATGTATTTGTCTGCTTGAAGAAAATAAAGATTTAACTATTGGGACCGACTCAGTGTTAGAAATAGTTCAATTTTGTCTCCTAAAATCCACAAACCTTTTTTTTCCCTCTTTACCTATCTATTTATGATTTTCTACAGTAGACCACACACAGAAAAAGGAATGAATCATTTCCTAAACTTCTCCTTGCTTTCCAGATTCAGCGTGATGTATTGTCTTCATTTAAATTACAAGTACACTAATCTGAAACACTGTTTACCAAGGAGCCTTTTAAATGAAGGCTACAAGAAATTGCATCACTCACATTTTAAAAATGACTTTAGACTCCGGACCTCATAAAAAACAGCCGACAGTGTTCTCTGTCTTGGCTGCTATATTTCAGTCCAGCGAAAGAAATTCAATTAGTGAGCTTTGTACTTAGGACATTATGATTCTGACGGTTGGTCTGATCAAAACCGGTGTGCCAAGCCCCAGTTCTGTTTTTTTGGCAGACCATCCTTAGAAAAGAATTCAATGGGGTCCATTGGCAGGAGGAAAGTTAGTTTCAGAAGAGTTACTTTTCACCATGGGTAAAAAACCAACTGAGGAGGAGAAGCCTGCTTGGAAAGGCTCACTAGTTACAAGTGAATGGATTAACTTTTTGAGAAAGCTCCTTACCAGGAGCCTGTGTGACCAGTTTTAGGAGTTTCCAAAAAGAGCCACTGGCCTAAAATAAACCGGTAACCGACGACAACCGAGGTATCACAGACTTAACTAATTCTTAGTTTGGATCTGCCTCAGCCTGTGGCCCAAACAGACAGCACAGAGACTGAGATCTAGTGGTGTCTTTGTAGCCCTGCCAACTAAACAAAGCATTAAGCATCCAGTGGGAGGCACGGGTCTTTGTAGTGTAGACTCTGACTACCTCACCAGCTCGAGAGGCTCTCTGTCCCTAACCCCTGAAACACTGTAACCCCAGGAAACACGCCCTGGCAAAGCAAAGCCACCGGGCTGAAACCTCCTGCCTCGCACGTCTCCATTTTCCATCCTGAAATTCTGGATGTGGATTCAGGAGCCTCACACCTGCATGTACCAAGCAGACTGGGAAGAATGAAGCAAAGTGATCACTTCCTGGCCCGATTCTTTGGAGAGCAGAAGTAGACAAGACATTGTGGAAATTGCAGAAGTATATACAGTCATTGGTCTATTAATAACAACCGTAATTAATTAGCCAATTGAGATGGGAGCATCTGCTTAAATTTCAAAGTTATTTCTGTTCCTGTTACTCTTTGCCTCTCTCATAGCATGTGACACCACCAGCCCACTTGTCCTACAGACGGAAAGAAAGGAATTGCCCTGGGTTCTCTTTCCTCTCATCACCCTTATCCATTCCAATTCCAGTCCCCCCCCCCGCCCTGCCCCCCACAACCCATGGAAGACAATTACAGAAACAATCGTATACAATTCCAAAAGTAGCATCTGATTTCTTGGTATGCTCCTTGGAAAGTTGGTCTAGAAGCTTGACATTTTGTCTGGGTGAGACCCAAGGCTCAGTGCAGATGGGCAGCCTTGACTCATGACGCACTTGGTGCTATTTTTCTCTGACTCAAAAATCCTATCTCCCATCTGCTTTTGGTATGAATACGATGATGTATTCGTGGTGGCTTGCAGGGTTTTTTAGATGATTAATCCACCCTGAAGAGAATCGTTCCTTGTGTCCAACGAGAAAGGGTAAGAGGATGCTCCCTCCCTTCGTGCCAATGGGCTGCCTCGGAGGCATTGTCTCAGAATTTGTCAGTAAAGCACCGAGTTGCAGAGGCTGGTCCCACCCGTGCTGGAGCTGAGTCTGCACATCTTCCCCCGAATCCATGTGGAATGACTCCCTGCGTGATGGGAAGGTGCAAAGCAGCCGCAGTGGGTGTGTTTACAGCAAGGAAATCAGGAAACATTACAAATCAGGAATGTTGATGCCCTCCCCAAAGTTTACCAGCACATCACTGAAAAAGGCTTTAACGTATTGTTTCCTTCTTAGCGAATCACAAGTACTCCAGCCCTTCATCAACGCCTATCTTTTCCTTCTCTTTCCTCCTCATGGTGAAGACTAGCCAGCTATTTACCAAATTCCTGTCCTCTTGTTCCGCGGCACAGCGCTGGACCATGGTCCCCCGCCCCCCTTGCAGTCAGGTGTGCTTGCATGACTGCGTTCTCCTCCATGGAAAGAGGATGAAGTGATAGAAGTCTCCAGGCTTGGGCCGTAAAACCCAACCCACACCAGCCCATAGCATTCCCCTTTGCCAAGACTTTCTCCGAGGACAGGGGCAAACCTGGGTGCCACCACTGAAGCCCGAGAGTCAGAACAGGGAAGGAGGCCCACTTTCAAATCGCCGCTGGAAGGACACCACACCAATCAAGACTACCCACCATGGGTTCTTCATGAGAGAAAAAATAAACTGTGTTCTGTTTGAGCTATTTAATGCCAGGGTTGGTGTGACGCACTGCAGTCACTCAGGCCTCTTTCTCCTCTGCTCCCCACTACCGTCTTCCCCCCTGCAGCTGACAGGATGAATCTAGGGGTGAGTACTGGTCAAGTTCAAGAGCTAGAAAGAGGGGACCTAATATGGCATTGATCTCTCCCTCAGAGTTTTTATTTCACTTGAGAGTTTTTGGTTCTCTGTGCTGCTCATTTCAACCCATCAGTTGGAGAGCGGAGCTCTCCCACGCTGCTTAAAACTGGGTCTTCTCCCCTTTAGTGACGTCACTAAAGTGAAATGTTCCAATTTAGAATCATTTCCACGTTAGAGATACCTGAAGAATCCAATCCATGTGCCCTATGACTCGCTAAGGAAATTAACTATAAAGGCAGTATCGATATTATACAATTAAAACGAGAGCTCTTAGCATATTTAATTTCCCCTGACCTGACTTTCTTCAGTTGGGATGGACAAAAAGTATGAATTCATTATTTGCAAATAGCTTGGATTGTTTAATATATTCTAGAAGGAACCAAGACACCCCCTTGTGTGTGAACGCACACACATGCATTCAAGCACACATTTCTCCCTCTGTCAAGGGCAAAAAAAAAAAACAAAAAACACTAACGAAGATAAAGATAAGAAACATTCTAGATTGTTAATCATGTAGACTCAGTGTAGTGGGACAATAATGTATTTTTATTCCATATGTTTGTACCTTAAGCCTTTCTCTTTCTTGAACAATCATTATTGAAAGAAAGGAAAAGAGAAAGGAGAAAGGGAAATAAGGAAAACAAAAAATCATTTTAGTCTTTCCATATTATTTACTATATAAAGCATCGAATGCTTTTTCCTCCCTATAAACTTGTATAAGGAGCCTATTTGGGGGTGTTTGGGATTGTTGTGTTTTTAAAATTTTAACAATCATAGCTCCAAAGCTTAATCACTTGTATGTGTTACAAGACCAGATGGTTCACGTGGGTGTTTGTTTACAAGCTCTTTGCATAAGGTTTTTAGCTGCTTTTTAGACCAAAGCTGAGTATTTCAACTAACAAAGGAGGCAATGAGGAATTAATGAAAAACAATTGGATTCCATAGGTCTCTCGGCTGCTGGCCGGCACTCTGCCGTCATTCCGTGCACATTTACAAGGATGTATTTAGGGCCCAAGAAACAGGAACATATGTTTAACATGCCCCATGTTCTTTAAGAGACTCTAGCAGATTTGGGGGGAGGACGACATCTACACAGGCTCCACATTCTTTTGGAGGCTGCTGGTGGGCCCACGAGAAGAGGGCGGAGCACCCTGCCTCCCCGACACCTTCGCCACCCTGGGGCTCTGGCATGCAGCACACTACCTGGTGACACCAGCTTCTAGAGTCGGGCTGTTTGGACCAGCCACGTCTGTCCCTGGCTCCCTCTGTCTGGGCGTGGATGAGAACAGAGAGTGAAACTTTCTTGGGAATTCCCCTTTTCTTTGTTCCCTGTACATGAACCACAGAGTCACTGTCTTCAAACATGCAAAGAATGCAGGTTTACGGACGGCAAAATAGGTCATATAATAATAAAGGTTTCACCAAGGCACACACTTTAATGGCTCGGAGAAAATCACCTTCCTCTACCTAGCTCCCTGCCTATCCTGGAATTCACCTTCTAAAGAAGGTAATCGGTGCTTGCCTATCTTCACTTTTAATAACATTAATAACATGTTACAATGTTTTACTTTTCCTTTTAATACGATTAATAACGCTCTGTATACTTCGTACTCCTGGTAGTAGTATCTTGTGTCATAAATTGTCTATCATTTATGGATACCCAAACTGGTGTCTTTCTGTCACCACTCAATCAGTGCTAAGAAATAAGATATTTGAGGTGAAAAGGGAAAAGCACGTGAATATCTGAGCATTTCTGTAAGCCTGCCTCTACCCTATGCTATGACAAAACGAGCAAAAATTACAAACTGACAAAAATATGTTTGATCATCACCATTTGATGCATCTAACTCCTCTCTTCTCTTAGTTTTGGGGGGGGGGGAATAACTTCTCCATAATCAGGACCTCAGCAAAATGTGCTGATGTTTGACTGTGTCTTTAGAATAAGGGATGTGCTCCATTCCTGGTTAATTCTCTAGAGAATAGAGAATACGGTTTCTGGCAGGTGGCTGGCGCTCCCTACCAGTGTGTGGAGTGACTGAAGGGATGAATGACTAGATGTGACTATTCTCTTCCAATCCCAATAAAGGCAAAGCTTAATGTCACCTATGGCATTAGCCTTCACAGAAACACCTAGACCAAGCAGCATATTCATGGTGCATGAGGAGACGACTGTTTTGCCTCCTGAAGGCAACTTTTAAGAAAGAGTTTTTTCATTGTTTACAGCCTTTGATAAAGGAGACTGTGTCTGCTGCAGCTCAGACAGACTTGATACACTGTCTTGCTTTTCAACAAAACAAAGTCAGCCTAGGACAGGTACCAGTCGGTGGCAACAGCAGCCACCCTAGAGCAGTTGCCAGGGACTGAATGTTTATCTGCCCCAAATGCACATGTTGAATCCTAACTCTCCGTGCAGTGGGGTTGGAAGGTGGGGCCTTGGGGAGGCACTTAGTCCGTGAGGGCGGCCCCTTTGCAATGGGATTAGCACCCTTATAAAGGAGGCCAGAGAGAGACCCCTCACTCCTGGGCGAGCAGAGGTCCCTGCAAAACGGCATCCAGCCCTGAAGCGAGCCTCTCCAGATACCGAGTCGGCCAATGCCTTTATCTTGGGCTCTCAGCCCTCAGAACTGTGAGAAATCAACAGACCTGACATGTTAGCCCCCCCAGTGTATGGTGTTTTGTCGCAGCAGCCCAAGTGGGCTGTGAGAGCGGTCAACCCTCAACTAAAGCGTGTTGAATGAATGAATGAGTACCAACCAGCTTCGGGTCAGGGACAGATCCAGCTTGGGTAGAGTAGCCTAAACCGAAACCCAGTTCCTGATTTGTTAACTACCCATCCGCTACTGTAAACGATGATCATTGATTATTAGTTGCAGTGCAAAATTAGTGGTCATGGGAAATAAGAATATTCAAAACCAAGACATGATTTCCTCTAAATACTGTATTTGTCTATGCATAATGTGGACTTTGTTGCTCACATTTTTGAGATAAAAATAAGGATGCACATTATACATGGGTAGTAGCTGAAATATCCTGTACCTGTTTTTGTGGTTTGTACTTATTTGTTACCCATATGTTCAAAAGTAAGTGCTAAAATTCCTTTATAATATAAAAAACAAGTATCTAAATATAAATAAATTTAAAAATTAAATTAAAAAAACAAAATGAAAGACTTTTTCCTGAAACTTTGGGCCAAAAACGTGGGTGCACATGATACACGGGAGCACATTACATATGGCAAAATACAGTGCACCCCTCTAGTAAACACTAGGGAAATCTAGGCAGGTCTTGGCACACATATAATGCCTACACTCAGACCAAGGAGGGTAGAAACGCCACCAGGAGTCATGACACATCACGTATGGTCACTATTTATATTTTATATACTGTCGGCAGTAGCATCAGACAGTTATCCAGGCACTTAGGTGACGCTGCAAGTGTCAATACTGGTACTACTATTTATAGCCCAATAAACTGCACTTTGAACAGTATTAGTAATGCGAAGCTTAGGTAGCACTGCAAGTATTAATGTGTTAATCCAAATATATTGCTATAGGCAAAGTTTACAGCACGGAACATAAACACAAACCCAGCGATACAAATAAATCACTTTCTGGACTGCTTAAGGACGTGCCGCCAAAATGAGTTCTCGGCATTCCATGATGGAGCAGAAGGCGTTTTTTCCGTTTTTAAGCTGTCACTCAAAACCTTTGCATACTTTTTTTTAGCATATTGATCTTATAGGCTTGTGATAAGACTTCAACTGCTTGGTTGGGCTGTTTTTAGCTTCTGCTTCTTATTAAAAGAGCTAAATCAGGAATCATAAAATGCTACTAATTTAGCATTTTTCACTAGAAATGAAAGCTAAAAACAGCACCAAAATAGTATAACTCTCACAGTTTATTGCCCTAGAATCCTAGATTTAATTACCATGTGGTGCAGCATAATAATGGATATAAAAGAGCCATGTATCACTATATTTACACCTAAAATAAAAGTTTGTATTAAATATGCTAAAATAAGTATCATGGGTTTTCTGGTACTTTCCATTAAATATTTTTGCACAGGGTTATATATACACACATACGCATGACAGTTCTTCATTTATACATTAGTTCTCCGCTTTCCTTCTATCCCCTTCCCCCTTTTCTTTTCATTTACAAAAACAAAACAGAACAAAACAACAAATGCATCCGTAATGTTTTGGCGACTCTTCACCTTACAATATTCTTCCTGTGTCAAAAAATAAATAAATAAATAAATATATCATCAGAACAGCAGGGGTGATTGGCTTATTATCGGGTCAACCAACGCATGTAAGCGCGTGCGCGCGTGCACGCACACGCACACAGAGTTTGGACTGTGAGTGGCAAATTATATAAGACAATCAGAAAACTTCCCAATGCTGAGTTGGGACTGAGAACCCCGTCCTCTCCAACCTCCACATGCCTTCACATCAGGCTCTCCAGCCGTGTCCCTGCCGACAGGGCTGGCTCCAAAGGCCAAGGCACAACGTGGAAGGCAGTGGTCCTTGTAGTTCATTGCCTGTGTTTTGCGAAGTGTTGCATGGGAAGGGGAAGCCATGGCCACCAGGGCCGAGTCCATAATAACCTCACGACAAAGGAGCTATGTGGTCATAGTCGGGGATCTCAGCACAATCCTGAACCTGCCCCCCGCCAGGGACAGAGCTCTGGGTTTGTTCTCACTCCCCATGGTGCACTCACCCGCTGTCCTCGGCAGAAGGGGTGGAGGTGACAATGGTGAAACAGCCACGACATTTACTCCCAGCAGCCACAGGGGCTGAGACTGCAGTTGCTGTCATTGCAGCCACCTTCTGAGAGGATCCTGAGAGCTATACAAAGGGCGAACACCCTAACCCAGGGGAGATCGTTTTCTTTTAGCGTATCTGAAAACACGGCTCTTTCACAGCCATGGCCGGTTGACTTGGCAGCTCCTAATGTCCATCATCCTCGCCTTCCCGCAGCACCTCAAACCGAGCCCCAAGTCGTTCCTGGCACAGCTTTGGGGCCGGCTTCCAGCACGTGGACCCCACAGTCACCGACTGTCCACAGAGCTCGCTGTTTCACTTCTGAGCCCTGCATTGCCATTACTGCTGCTTCTCAAAGTGCTGCCCGCAGTCAACTGCACTGGGCCACTTACTTTTGTCCACTGTCTGCGTGTGTATATATAGGCACGAGAGTGCAACCCAAACCACACAGGACTCCACTCCCTGACTTTCCACATAAACATGGGAATGCGCTGGCTGCTTCGAGTTTCTTGACAGCCAGATGAAAAGGCAGCCACAGTGGCCAGGGATGCCCTGGTTCCTCCTCACAGAAAGGTATGTGGCACATGTAATAATTACTCCTCCATCTTGTTCACACCGAAGGCATGGCAATGCAACTTTGGCCTTATAATCAAGACAATATGACAAAGCCCAAGGCCATTAGGGATGAGTTTCGAGTCTTCTCTGCAAGTCAATGGTTTTCTAACTGCACTTACATATGCTGAGTCTTTGCCTCTGCATGATCGCACCTGCTCTCATTTATGTAACCCCCTGTTTTCCAAAGCCTTTCTTAGTAATGCAATAGAACATTTTTAAAGGCTTGATGGCTTTGCCCCCTTTCCTTTTTTTTTTTTTAATTTCCCAAAGCACAGTGTGAAGATTATGAGGGTATAGTTTCTGCACATGCCAATGACCATATTTCAGGATTTGCTTTCTCCTCTTTCTTCTTCGTCTCCCCCACCCCGGGTCTGATGCCCCCTCCTCACTCTCAGCCAGGCTTGCTCTCCCTTGAACTGACAGTCTCCAGGCCCATGACTGCCTCCCGTGGGCTCCTGCCCCACCATCCCAGGGGCAGTGACATCACAATGTTGTCTCTGAAAGGACATGCTATCATCCTACCTCGAAGAGCTCCTATGAGCAGAGGCTCCACTGGCAAAGTTGAAAGAATGGCAAAATTATGTTGAAATAATGAAAAACATAGCTCAGATATTCCTCCATGTCTTAGAGAAATGAATAAGCCCATGCCCCTTTTACAAGTAAAGTTCTAAATACTAAAGGAAACAATATGGTCCACCATTAATGATTTATCGATTTGGGGGGATAATAAAAAGTGAAATTGTAAGACTATATGAAAAACATTGAAAAGGATATGCAAAACGAGAAAGGAGCCAGGCATTTCATTTTATTGGCATCACTTTGGCTTCTCTATGGACTCCATGGTCAGCTTTGTTTTTTAACTGTTAAAAGGACGAGAAATTATCTCTAAGCATCAACCTCTTGTCATCTTGGTTCTTTAGTTTACAAGTAAAGCTGCGTCATAGTACCTCATCTCTGGATAGTTTCCTAAAATTATAAGATAATGGACTTCTTAATACGAATTTCATCACTATTTTTTAATTGTGGATTAGAAATGCCTGAAGTAATAACTCCATGTAACACCACTCTTTACAAAACCTCAGCACAGCCCCTCTCCACTGAAGAAGTAATCACACATTGCAGGTGGCCACTTTCAGGAAAGTTCTGCCAAGACACTTACGAAAAACCCCCGATCCTGCATTGGAGCCATCAGCACCCAGCTCAGCCTGCTTCCTCCTGTGCTCTGGAGGTTCCATCAACATTTCTACCTCTTGCTGCTTGATTTAACATGATAAACCTTGGCCTCTTCTCAGGAAACAAGAACAGAACGAATTATCCAATTTTCAACATAAGGTGCTCCAAGTTCCTGATGCCTTGATGAAGACGCGTAAGTAAGGGGGCCTCACATAAGATGAGCCAATGATCATGTTCCACCGGTTGAACAATATACTCTGATTCCTGGGTCAGGCTCCAAGACATACAAGTGGATGCATTCCCCAGCGTACGGAGGGCGCTGTCTTTAAGTAGGTGTGGCTCATGTCAGTCTGTGCACCGCTTCCTCAGTAAAGGGACCCGCCTGGTGACAGGCAGAGAAGAGAGCTATGGCATCTTTGCAGTGATCCTGCCTAAGGATGAGGCAACATCGCTCTTTTTCTGACTGTCACCTCATTGGAACTATTTGCGCTGGTCATGGCATATAGAGTTGGTTTTAACTTAAATTTGTGTGTCTTAAAATGCCTTCCAAAAAAATTGCCCTGTGGCTGCACTGGAAATAAAGCCATTGAGGGCAGAGGAACTGGCCTGTCACACGCTTGACAGTGCAGTTGCAGACCGCAGAAACGGCCAGGCCTTTCAGGTGCAATCATAACATTTGGAAGGCTAACAGAGGTTGGCGGCGACAATTCCTGTGTCACTCATGCACTGATCCTCTATCTGTCAAAAGTCTGCAAACAAGGAATAAACAATACTGGAAGATTAACCAAATAGGAAAAAAACAGTAAAATGAAACAAAAAAAAGGAAATCCTAGTATTGTTCCATCATGTTAAAATTATATTTTCAGTCCTAATGGTGATAAAGAGTTCAGGATTATGAAGGCAGATGATGAAAAGCATCGTGTCACTCTGATGCCAAAAGAACTGAGCAATGAGCTCTGGCTGGGTCGCTCAGCCGCTTAGAAGAAAAAACTTAAAACTGTGCTTCCAAACAAAAAATTTTTTTAATGAGGCTAAATACATGAACAAAATAGATTTTCTAGAACAAAGTAAAAAGTTATGTATCTAGTTATTTATTTCTATCTAAATAATGTACATGCATATATATACACACATACATGGATTCTATTAAGTAGATCAATAATAAAATAGATAGATAAACAAGTCTTTACTCTTTACCATGTGTCAGGAATTGTTAATCCTCATAAGGCCCCTATAAAGAACTATTCCCACTTTACAGGTTACAAAATGGAGGTTTATGGTATTTAAGTCATGTGTTAAGTTTAAGCAGCTAGCTGGTACCACAGCTAGAATTTAAGCTGTATTATATTGTGTCATTTTGCCTAAGTACTATGTACATATACATATATATGTATTAATTTGATTTAAACTACCAATAGAACATTAAATAGAGAGGTCTAGAGTATAAACATTCTAGTCCCTTGGAGGTTTTTAAATGTTACTATTCCTATGCTTTTACAAAGTTGTCATAGTGTACATACTTTATAGCTTTCAAATTTTACCGTTAATAGTTAATATAAAAGAATTTATGTATCATATGTGGAAATCGAAGTCCAGTAATAAAATAAACTCTCATGGGCCTCCCGCCCAGCTGGTGCAGTGAGCACGGCCAACGCCGTTACGCGGATCCACAGCTCGCTCTTCTCTCGCACTCAGCTCCATTCTCCACCAGAAGTCACACTATCTTGAACTGAGCTCATATCATGTCTGTTTTTCTCAGAAACTTTACCACAAGATTGTGTCTCTAGATAATATATTGTTTAGATTTCTATGTGATCTTTTAAGATACTATCATTCTGTATATAGCTCTTTCTGGTTGTTTTCCCCCCCATTAAATGTTAATGTTTCTATGATATATGGCTCTGGTTCATTGATTTCACTGTTCTATCGTATTCCATTTTATGACTATTCCGAATTTATTTGTCCATCCTTCAGCCAGCTTCTTCTATAGATGTCAAAGCATGTCATAAAGCTACTGTAAGGCAATGTGATATTTACACAAGGACAGACAAATTGATCGACAGAATCAAACAGAGCGCTTAGAAACAGGACCACGCCAGATGGTCACTCAGTCTCTAGCAAAAGTAAATTGCAGATCTGTGGGGAAAGGATGAACTTTTTAGAAAATGGTGCTAAGATAATTAATGATCTGGAGAAGAAACCCTGCCTTATATAAAACACAACAGCAAATCCCAGATGGATTAAAAGCTGAAAAACAAACCTCTAAAACTTTAACAAGATAATATAGCAGAATATCTTTATGAACTCCAGTTAGGAAAAATAAAATCACTCTTGATAACAGAAAAGGAAAAGATTGATAAAGCCTGCTTAATTAAAAGTAACAGAGTATTTTCCTAAAAGGACACCTTAAAGAAAATAAATGAGGAATGACTAAGAATTCCTTTTTAAAGTACACTTTCCATCTTCCCTGAAAGAGTCACCACTTGAGGACCTTATCCTTACTGTTCCTTCATCTATGACTTCCTAGCGCTTTGAAGAGTAGGCCACTATGCACATACCATTGGAGAACAGACTTTTGCGTTAACTGTTTTTTGTGACTACACATATAAAATTTTGCTTTGCTTTAAACAAAGTCGACTAACTATAGGTGGCATTGTTGTAGCATATATCATGTTCTCAATTACCTGTATGACAGCAAAGACTGATACCAGTAAAACTTCATTTAAGTTTTTTAATTCAATTGAACCAGAAGGTCATTGACATGCCGGTAATTGCTATTGAAAACCTTTTGGCTGTGAGAGAAAAACACACACATATACCCAGGCAGAATAAACGGTGACATAATCTTTGCTACAGATGACTCATTTTTAAAAAATTACCAAGTTTTTGTTACAAGATCATTGTTGCAATTACTTTACTTGGTAGATGTATGGCTAATTTGCAAATAGTCAAACGTGACATAACTATCTGACGCAAATAGAGAGAAAACGTCAATGTTCCCTTTTCGCAATTTTTACGGGATCGCAAACAGCAAGTCCAGTTTTTCAGGCTGTTCTAGTTCTAAACTACAGAACTAACACAAAGGAATAAGTAAAGGACTTAGAGAGAGGAAGGCAGTGGTTTGGAAGAATCTGGGGGCAGCCCTCTCACAACAACTGGCAACATGGTGGCAGGGTGGTACCCACAGTGTGAGACCCTAGTATTTTCCAAGTACCACTCAATTTTGGTGACCTGGTTTATTTCCCCCAATTAGGGGCCTCCAGGGAAGGCTTTGACTTTTTCTGATTTCCTCTTGGTTTTCATTCCAAGAAGACATGGCTGAGTGTATCTAAGTACCTCACATCCCCTTGTCTAGGAGCATTCCCTCGTCTGAGAGCACAGCAGAGAGCAGGGTGTGGATGCACATTTAGACTAGAAATTTAGTCTGCAAAGCCTGGTGTCTTGTTGCCTCACCCATGAGAGCATGGGCTCCCACCAGGAAGGACCTTCTTTTTTTTTCTTTGCTAAGTTATCAAAGTCAGTTACATTCACAAATCCCATTGTTAGGAAAAAAAAGTCAGCACAGTACCAGAAGGCATGACTGGAGGTGTAAGGAATCACTGCAATCTAATCATTTCAGTTTTATTAAAAAGGCTGTATTCCAGGGCTATATAACCAATAATATGTAGGTAAAACTTAGAACTCAGAAAAGAGCAGTGAATCTGAGCACAGGTGTGGAAATTAGAAACTGAGAAATATAGATAGTAAAATGACAAGATGGTGATAAGCCAAAGAAAGAATTAGTGATAAGAGTGATAGGTAGACTATCACTCTTCTCGCCTATAGATGGGGGCTACTGGAATTGAGAAAGCAATGTGGGATCTAGAAGCACAAACACATGGGTTTGAGACCCATCTGTCCATCCGTGTCCCGTCCAAGCCGTATGACCGTGAATAAGTGCTGTAATCTCTCTGGGCTGTTTTGGGAAAGGGGAGGAATTAATACTCAGCTCCCTGATTTGTGCAAAGATTGGATGAGATGGCGCCCTTAAAACACTTTGCAAACTGGAGAGCATTATCGAAACATGATTCATCTATTTAAGGAATAATTATCAAAACGGATTCTCCCCGAGGAAAGAACAAAGGCAATGGGCTTATTTAATTATAGCGAAAGGAATTTACGTTGGGCAGCAGGAGAAGCATCCTGCCTGGGACGCTGATTCCAAGGGAGGGACGAGTGGCTTCTGAGGAAGCAGCCATAGTTGCCTGAGAGAATTAAACAATCCTGCCTGAGCGGGGGGGGGGGGGCATTTTCTGGTGCCACCCTGGATAGAAATTGGGTGCAAAGTTAATAAAATTCCTTAGCCAGTTCAGTCATCTAAAGACAGTCTTCTACTGTGTTCCCTGGGGCCCGAGGAATCTAATAGCATCAAACTATGTAATTCTAAAGCATTTGCTGGCTCCCTTTTGTAAAAGTTGAATGAGGACCTGTCTATTTCCCTCCGTTATTCCCAAATGAATGTCTTTAAATGAGTCACCAACCTATAAGAGTAATTTGATGGCAGTTGGCCAAATATGAAAGCATGCAGGGCCCTCCTCAGGGAAGTGCAAGGGGAGAGGAAGACCATGCTGCTTTCCGGCCCTCCCCACGAGGGACCTGGAGGGCCACTCTGGGCTTGGCGCTGCGGCGGGAGCTGGAAGAATGCTGGAGAAGCTCAGGCGGACCTGGTCTCTGCCCTGAGGGGGCTTCAGGCCAGTGAGACAGACTGACTTACTCAAAGCCACATTAGTAAAAATAAATGCCTTGAACGTGTATAACAAAAGGTTTTGCCCAAATCAGAGAAGCCAAATAAGGGCGACCTGATCCTTAACAGTCAGCATTAACTAGGCAAAGACTGGAGATTTTGCACAGAGAGATGAGCTGGCACAAAGGTCCCATGGCAGAAGGAAGCCCGGTGGATCCAAGGATCTAAAGGAGCGCAGGTGCGCATGTACGCAGGTCCACGGTGCAGGGAGCATGGGCTGAGCTCAGTGAGAGATGGGCGGGGCCGCACCAGACAGACCTGTAGACCACGTTTGGGACATTGGTCTTCACGCTCAGAGCAATGTGAAGCCACTGCTGCAATGAAGGTGAAGAGAAAAGTACATCACAGAACTTAAGAAAGTGCTTACGGAAAGGCCTTAGCCGACCTAGGATGGAACGGAGGGAGGACTGAAAATCACTGGGTGCTTCCTTATGTCACAGGTGTGCTGCCTGCCACCTTCTCTCCTCCCAAATTGGACCCGATTATCTCAATTTCCGCACCGTGTGGACGGCTGCGTTGAGCGAGGCATTGGCCCCCTACGGAAACTGAGCCAGGGGCCATGGGGAGTCAGGTACCTGCAGCCCGTAAAGGAGCATGCACTTCCTCAAGGGGAGTGAGTGCCGAGGGGGGAGGGTGGCCGCCCGCACGGGACGGGGCGGGAGTCAGCGTGGGCCCACCTCGCCCACGGGGAGACTCGGACACCCCTCCCTTCTGCTCTCAATAACGGCTTTCTATTAAAAATGTGCCTACTATTAGTAGTTTGGTATTTATGAAAAAAAGAGAAGAAAAACCTCTGGCAGGGAAATAATAACAAAATGTATGATCCACAGAGGTAGTGGAAAGATATAATGTTATTTTACATATTTGATATAGGGCCTAAATTAAGCCACAGAAAAGGGGCTATGAATCTTCAAAGCCTCATTATCAAGCCTCCTTAAACCTCAAATACAGAAAAATACATTTCATAAACAAAGACCCAATAGGATTTTAATAGTACAATAAATTTCACAGACATTTGCACTAATCACATTTTGTTACTTTTTTTTTTTTTTTTTTTTTTTGAGGGAAGGAATTCCATGTGATGGAGAATCAGATTTTGAAAGAGGGAACAAAGTATCATGTAGGAGGCCAGTTTTCAACCCACCACAGCCACACCCATCAATGACATTAAGAACACATCAAATATGATGCAGCTGAAAATCTGTACACATGCCCTCCCCGTCCTCAGGTTCCTGTGTCAGGTCTCAGCCTCTTAGGTCTCCGTCATAGCACATCTTCCCTCAAACCATCCCCCACGGCAGGCAGGCCAGACCTCGGTTAGAGCTGCCCATCCCAAAGGTGCGCTGGGACCCTGCGCGCCTTCCAACAGCTACGCCTTCGTTCACTTTGTGGGCGAGTGCTCTGGCACACGCTTCCATCCATTCATTAGCTCATTTGTTGACGATGCTCTAGCCTGAATGCCACCTGCACAGCTGTCTCACATGCAGAGAAAGAGCTACATTTACCCCGCACTGCCCATGGGCCAGAGCAAGAGGGGCTCCTCCCTGCACCCTGCACTTCAGCTGCTTTCTTTCTCCCTGTGCCCTTCTCCATGGTGCGACAAGTCTGCAGGATCAAAGGATATGCCCACCCAGAGCCCACGCCTCGCTTCTCGACCCTGCAAAGCCCTGGGATCCCCTGCCTTCATGGTCCTAAGCTTACGTGAGGCCTGGACCCTCTTCCTCACTGTCTAACTGTCCTGCCCATGGGACACTCCTGGGCCTGAGTGGAAGACAAAAAGCAGCTATTTCAGACAAGTTTGAATGTGTAGACTGGGGCACCCACTCACGTAAGCACAAGGTGCTCTGAGATGCCAGGAGAAGCTGGGGTGGAAGAGAAGGGGTCAGGGTGGGGGCTGTGGGCTGAGAGACAGTTCCTGTTGTGTTGCCATGTTCCCCACTCCAAGACACCTGGGGATTCTCCCCCAGAGCCAGGCCTTCCAGGTCACTCTCCACAGTGCTTCCCAAGGCTGAATGTGCTCACGGAGTACCTGCGAGCTGGGTGAAAGTGTAGATCCTGCCTCAGTAAATCTCCGGGAGTGTCTGAAAGCCTGCATTTCTAACGAGCCCTGAGATGATACTGACGCTGTGGGTTTGTGGACCACACGTTAAATTAAAAGTATTGTGAAGGTATAGCCATCAAAATATAACTGTGTAATGTTTTATTTAACAATTTACTAGCGTGATTTGCAGCTTCCAAGCCCCCCTGGTACATGGTCCTTCGCTTGCACGCTGGCCCGAGCCCCACAGGTGTCAGGGATACCCCGTGTTTTGCTTCCATCAGTGACCCGCACCTTTTCATAGAAATCTCATCAAAAGAGAAGAGTTAGGTTGGAGGATGAAGTCTCAACAAAGGATTAATTGCTTCCATTCATGTGTCTTCAAACAAGGCACCACAGAGTCGCCCAGGCTGTGCCAGGTTCTCATCCAGGTACTGTGAATAGTGAGGATGCCTCCCGTCCTCTCAGCCCTCCCCTGACCCCAAGTCTGGGGCTCCGCCTCCGACTCACGGGGCTCATCTTGCAGGCAGCATCCAGGAGAGCCCGGTCCAGGAGGTGCAACTCGCCTCTCGGCCTAGAAAGGCAGGCGCGGGCCAGCCTCGGATGCCGTCGCCTGGCTCTCCCAGGGGTCCTCCTGCCGGACCTTCCCTCGGTCTGCTCGACCTCACTTGCTGGAGATGCCTCATCCCAGCAGCTTCCAGAGGCCCCAGGAATGAATGTGGGATGTCTCTTCACTTATTTAGTTTTTCAATTTCTTTATCTTTTTTAGATTTATGCCTAAGTATGTCTTCTGCAGATTGTTAATATAAGTGGTGTTTCCATCCACTTTTTCTTCTGCATGAAATTTTCTCCTGCTTTTACTCTTCCTTCTTTTCAGGTCTCAGACTACACGCCGCTCTGAGAAATCATTCCCAAATGCGTATTTAACCATTCATTCAATCACAGATACATTTCTGCAGCAGATCCGTAGGAATTTCTGCTTCATGCCAGTGAGCTTTGGGGATATGGCAGAGACATAAAGTTCTCTCCCTCCTAGAACTCAGAGTCTAATGGGGAAAGAGGGCAATAAACCCATGCAAACGGCAGGTTTTTGGAGCACAGTAACGCTGTCGTGGAGGTGCTCCTTAAATAATGAATGGATGAGTGGCGAAGTTCCTAACGCAGACCAAGAAACTTTTATTTTTGGCTAGCTTATTTCTGCCACCAAATTGAAAAAAATAAATAAATAGAGGCTCTCTTTTATGCTCCTATTAAATGCAGCTCCTGAACTAAGTCAACAATGGATTTGCCTTCGGTGAGTAAGAAATACTTCATGACTGGTATTTTAGAAATCACGTTTGGGGCCATTATCCCTTCTCTAGAAATTTTCAGACAAGAAGGTTAAATGCAGCTCGGAGAATGTCTTTCAAAACTGATACGTGTGGATTCCTGGGAATCTGAGGGGAAGGGCACGGGCATGTGATGAGAATTACCGTCTTCTTTATTTCAATTTAAAGTGTGTCCCTTTTCCTACCCCAGATTCTGACCCAAGCAGCTGCAGTCCCCACCGCCCTCCCTCCAGATCCGGTCTCACTGAGCCACCTGGGACGACTTCTTCATTTCCTCCTTCAGGCGCTGCGTCAGGCAGCAGAACGCTGAGGGCCCCTGCGCACCCCGTGCCTGCCGAAACGTTACCAAGGCCACCAAAAGTTTCACTATGGACTGGAAAATCCACAACTCAAAATGAAGATGAGAAAATGCATCACTAAAAATCTAATGTGCAGTTGGCTAAATGATAAACCAATTTGAATTAGTAAATACTAATTGAAAAACTGCATGACAAAGTATTTTCCCATTAAAATGGGAATTTGCTAAAGGCATTTTCAATTATTTATCACGCCTCAGTAAAAAGCTTCATGCATCCTAACAACAGTGTCTTCTTCAACTTCGCCTACCGGTCGGATTTTTAGCACAACAGCAACTAGCCCAAATGACTTGAAAAATTACATGCCAATGACCTTGACAATGTTCTTCAGTTTTTATAAAGTTCTTTTTTCTCTCTCTACAGTCCTCACACCTAACTGAACAAATGCTTTTAACTTGCTAACCTAATGATTATCTATGAGTTTAAATATTTTTAACCTTACCAGGGCTTATCTGCACCCCAGAAACAGGTCAGTAGACTTTACTAGATAAGGAGAATATTTAGAAATTTCGACCATCTAAAAGGACATTGTAAATGAAGGACTATCTCCCTTTGAAAGTTCACAAATGTTTGAACGTCCTTTCAATTGCTTAGATAACTTACTCTTCTCAAAATCAGGGCAGAGGTGACTGCTGGGAGCCAACATTGTGGATTCCACGCCTACGGGGAAGGGAATATATTTGGACGCAATACCCTGTTGGTGCTCAATAAATGTTTATTAATGAGCCCCATTTTTTGACCCAGGCATGGAGAATAAATCCAAGGAAGAAAGATTATGCAAATAGGTCACCCAGCCCTACATGGGGGTGTGGCCCAGGGTGGAGGCAGGACCAAGTCATTCAGGCGACAGGACCTTCTCCTGGGTATACGGCAGTGGCCCCGGCCGCCCCACTCCAACAGCTTTCTATTCCATCATAAAATAACATAAGAGAGTATTTTAGTCAGTGGCTGTATAAACTGTGGTTTGAGGACCAAAGCAAAGCAAACCCCGAATGGTCTCTCCTCTTAACTGCTCCAAAGATGCTGGGGCTAGACTCTTCATGGAAACTAGAGTGCAGAGACTCAAAGCGCAGCCTGCAAGATTCATTAGTGACTGATCTGTCCACACTGTGTAATTGGATCATGGGGAGCTCTCGTGCAGCCACACTTAGAAACATCTTTTCAGTGAACAGATGTGGCATGAAAGCGATCACGTTAGAAAGAGTTACAGGTCCTGGGACTTCGTGTGATCCAAAAATGATGACATTGGGCAAGAGCCCCTGCAAAGGCAAGATTTACCCAACAATTTTGCCCTCTCTGATATAAAACCGAGAAGGCACCAAGCAGTTCCCAAAGTGCATTATGAGATTCATATGTCCTTTCTCTCCAATTCTGCAGACGAGACTGTCCAGATGATTTGGCGCCAGTTATTAGCTATTTAAAATTACTGTTTTTAATCTAGTAAGTAAAACTGAAATTTGCTGTGGTTTATTTTAATAAAATATTTATGATATTAGGAAAATAGCTAAATACCTGATCTGAAAGTCATCAATGGAACAGAATGGAAGTGACAACTTCCTCACAGGACATACAGCTCAAAACACACACACCTGAAAGACTGTCATGTCTAACGTTAAACTGTATTTCCTAGATGTTCTCTCCTTTTAATTGAAATCTTATCTAAGGTGGTGATTACCTCTTTCCTCAGCTACACTCACCCTTTCTAGCCTGAAGGCCCATAACTTGTGAATTATTAAACAATCATATTTGTAGCAGCAAATTGATTTTTGAGAGAATCCATATTGATTGAAATACTCAAGACTAATGATTCTGAGGTTAAGGTGTTTAGATATTATTACCTCTGATGGACTAAATTGGTAGAGCTTTTTTCCCCCTATTTATATTATTTTCCATTAATTGATAGTTGAACTTGCTCTTCATTTTGAATCCATCCATCACGCTACAACCTGGCACAGCCAGTTGGCTTTCTCAACCATCAAAGCACTTGATGTGCTAAAACAATGCCAGGTGTTGCCCACATCCATAAAAAGAATGTAACCATATAGGTTAGCCAGCTGGTTGGCACTTTAACTATCTGGGGTTGGACAGGCTGATTAGGGTTGCTCTATGTCAGCAATTCAGCCAGCATCTCTAAGCTACAGATAACTGCCAGTGAGTTACCCAAGAGTCACTGGGTAAGAATACAGTGGCCAAAACTAGGTGCGATAACTGCTAGTTACTGGAAGAAAAAGACCGCCAAGTTCACAGTCAAATGTACTTCCCAGTAGGTCAGCACCTCTATCTTTACACCCCGAAGATAATGTATGGTCACATCCTATAATAACTCCTAACAACTGCATTTTGAGATTCTTGCCTTGACTCAGCATCTCAAAGGGTATTTTAGATGACTGAAAGACTGAGGCCCTGGAAGTTACGGTCCCAGCACTTAATCAGGAAGATGACCCTTACAATATCAGTCCTGCAGGCGGTCTGGTCTGCCATGGATGGGCTCTGTAGCCTTGGTCACAGTACTTACTATCACCAGGCCTCAGAAGGTCACCTAAAGCGATGTAAATAAAAGCTTCCCAATTTTTAAAGTACATGGCAGTGCACACAGAAGCCTTTGTTGCTATAGTTGATGTGTGAGCGAGAGATTAAGATTTTTAAGGTTGTAAAATGAGAGTCTGCAGTTCAACTATCTCCTTCCTCTCTCACCCCACAATGAAATCACCACCCAGTCCCGTTGGCAAGACCTTCAGAGTATATGCAGAGAGACCACCCCCCCCCCACTTCTCGCCACCCCCTGGGTACCTCTAGGGTCCAAGCTGCTGTCACTTCTTCCTGGATTTTTGCCGCTGCCTCCCAGTGGGCTTCTCTGCTTCCACCCTGCTCTCTCCTCAGTTTAGCCTCTACACAGCAGCAGGAACATCCTATGCAAATGTAAGTTAGATCATGTCACTCCTCCACCCCAAATCTTTCCAACGGCTTCGTCTCCTTCAGAGTAGATGTCATGGCCACGATAGAGATGAACAGGACCTGTGCCCACTTTTCCACTGACATGGCCTCTCCCTCTTCAGAGCACATACGTCCCTCCGGTCCATGGCGGGCCTTGCTCTCCCTGACACACCAGGCACCCCCTTCCTTCCCCCACCTCTGCTGGTCCCATGTCCTAGAACCACCCCTCCCCCATCCACCCATACCATCATGCCTCCACTTCCGGTGTTTCTGCAAATGTCATCTCAGTGGAGTTGCCCCAACCACCCTCTTTCAAATGACCAACCTGCTCCCCTTGCTCTGTTTTCCTCCATCATCTGACATACTGTCTATTATCCTCATTTGTGTGTTTAACTTCATACAGGGGTGTAAGCTCTTTGAGGGCAGAGACTTCTTGATTCACTACTGTGTGCCCAGAGCAGTGCTGGATTACTAAGTGTGTGTTAAATAATAAAGGAAAGAAGGGAAGAAGGGAAGAAGGGGAGGGAAGGAAGGAAGGAAGGAAGGAAGGAAGGAAGGAAGGAAGGAAGGAAGGAAGGAAGGAAGGGGGGATTCCAAACCTAGCCTTGCATTCTAACAATGTTTTTGATTCTCACAAATCAAGAAGCACATGCCTAGTTTTTAAAGTACTGTATGATCAGGGCATGTTCCAAAACTATGTTGCCATAATTGTCCCCACCCCACTGGTTATAAACACTAGAAGTCAGTCACAAATCTGGGTATAACTCTTAAGCTTATGACTTAAGTAGAACGAGACTATTATAATTACAATCATTATCATTAAATTTATGTTTATTTAAAGAGAAAAAAGTAGGTAACTTCCAACTAAGTTTATCTTTCCAAAAACTGCTAATTGACTTGAGCCTCTGAAATTCCTGATTTGACAAAACCTGAGCTTGACCCTTGCAGATAATTCATCTTCCAAAGGGGGAAAAAAAACCCAATAAAAATGTCTCAACATTTCTGAAACTGAGATTCACAATATTTCTATTTCTCAATTGCATATACATTCATCTCTGGTATCCTCAAGGTAAAGAGTAAAAAGGCTGGTTTATATTTTTTTAAACAGAAAAAAATGGATAGCAGCACTTTAAAACTTCTCAGTTGGAAAGGGATATTTTTGGTCAATGATCTATTTTTATTTCTGCTCTGCTGTTTCTCGAGTAGTCCAATGACAAGGACCTGTCCTTCAAAGTTGTAGTCTGTGGGCAGAGAATTAGCATTTTCAATTACTTTCCCTGGATGAAGTACACAGGTCTCTTCCCCTCCTACCCCCCACCACTCGCTCTTTTTTTCTTTCCCCTCAGAGGACGGGAAGGGCAGTTTCTGGGTTACCCTTCATTTTTTATTCAGAATGTTCTCAGCGGGCTACAACCATACTTCAAAAAGTAATTTATAAGTCCCCCCACCCCACACATAAGAGCCGCAGATAGGGTCTGAGCGTCACCTGACGCGTGCTTACGCCACAAGGCCCTCCGTTGCAGTCATCAAACCTGTTAATCAGCAGGTGTGTGTATATATACATATATATTTTTACTCCTATTGACTCTCTAGCAAAGCTAGTTAATGTTATTATCTTGGATAATATACCAGAACAGTTACCCTCACAGACATTTTTAATAAAAACAAACATCAACTGGGGACTCAGAAATTAGATCAGATTGCTTTTCAACCAAGGAACAGCCATGGCTCCATTTCGTATTCTTTCAATACCCCATCTCCTACCACCTTTTTAATACAACAAGCTGGTCAGATCAAGGACAGATATGAAAAAGAAAGACAAATAGAAGCAGCTTCTGTTTAATTTTGGTAAAGCCATTTCCTAAGAGAAAGCAAACCAGAAAGCACAGCCAGCCAGGAGGGGAGCGAGGGCTGAGCTGGCTCAGGAGGCAGAAGTCTTAATCTGCTCTATCGCGATGAAGTCGTCCTGACAAATGGGTGGGTGACCTTGGAGGGTCTTCCCTTTATTTTGGCTTTGATATTTATTTAGTCAGAGAGGTGAGGGATTCCCAAACACTCTGCAAAAACACAATGCTCATGAAAAAGGTACTCACAAGTTCTGAAAACATCCACCGCAATCCTCAGTTTTCATGTAGCAACACAGAGGTCTGAGATGTAATCTCTTTGACGGCAAAGAGCCAACCTTCATCAGAAAGATCAAAAAACAGGCCACGGACAGAATCATCAGGATGCCTCTTCCACCAATGGGAAAGGACTGCATTCATTGAGTCCCTACTACCTGCCAGTTCCCATGGGATTCTTTACATATTCCGTTGCAAGGAGCGGATATCTAGGACAAAATGACCTCACCCTTGTACCCCGAAAGCTCGGCTTTGACTTGTCTTGCCCTATGACAAAGACTGCAAAAAGGACTGCTTTCCATCATAAACCCAAACACCTTCTGGAAGTTCACTGCTCTGCAAATCTCCCAGAGCTGAAATCCTACTTCGACACACGTTTTACCACTTATCCAACACAACTAGAGAAACATCCAGTCCAAGTTACTTGGAAGGTGTCTCCCACAAAATTGCCAGTGCTAATACTAAAGGTACAAAGAGATTGTGAGGTGCAGATAATGTGTAAATATGCAAAATGTAAATCACTTTGATAACTCTAAATACTTACTTTAAGCTATGTAAGCATAGTCCAGTATGTCAAAGGAGAAAATGCTCCTAAAAGCGTTGTGTATGTGTGTGTCTGCAACACACGTCTCTCCCTCCCCTATACACTTCAACGCTCCTGGCTTAAAGTGAGAAGTTAGAATGAATTAAACTAAGATGCCCCTCCTTGAGGCTGCAAATTTATAAGTTATTGGGTAACTCTATTGACTGTTATATTAGGTTTACCTTTAGGAAGTGTAACCTTCATAACACAGTGTCTCCACTGGCCTGACACTTGCATGGCAGTATCTTTTCAAAGCGATAGCCGTCCATGTTCCACACCTCTTAATTAGGGGTCCACTGAACAAAGGGAGCATTTATCTCTTCGCTTCACAGAGATGGGAAACTGGCTGCACAGGTAGAAACTTCTATTTGTAGGAATTTCAATTAGAGTCCATGGAGAGTCATTTTTATTACTCTTCAATAATGAGCCTTGTGTTTTGTGTTGCACTTAAACAATGGATTGTATACAAATAAAACTTTTTTCCTTATTATTGTTGCTCTTATGAGTATCATGAGAAAGGAGAAAGAGTATGCCTAGGCACATTTCAGTCGGTATCCTGCCTTAAACCAAGTGCACTAGAAGGGGAATCAGTAGATCTGACGCGCCCTCCCCGTCCCCACCAAACCCTATTAGTTGAATCGGAGTGGACTTCGGAGAGTGGAGCACCGAGAGCAAGATGGAATCATTTTCTTTCTTATCCTATGCTCAGTTTTCTTACATTTATATTTATAAAAGGGTTAAAGGCAATGGCACGTCGTCTTTCATGTCTGCTTCTTAAATTGCTTGGAGAAATTCCGGAAATAGTATTAGAGCAAGAAATTACATATTGGCTCCATTACTGGCTTAACATTTTTTAGGAGAAACTTTCTTTGCCCTCCTCTCGACTAGCACAGTTCCTCGGCTCCTGCTAGGGCTCCCGGCCTTATCGGTCACACCCTTAGGGGTCGAGCTCTGATGCAGCCTGACTGTATTCAGAGGAAGGCTGCTCACCAGTTAGACGCTATGCAAACTAATGCTCCAGTGAGGATTTCTCCTTTTGGTTTTTAAGCTCCTCTTTGTTTTTTTAACATCATTAAGAAGTAAGGTGGACATGTTTCTGAAATAAAATTTTATCTATATTTACAATGTCAATTATACTTTTTATTTGAGTGCTTTTTCAAACACTTTGACAGAGAATGTGAGAGCTGAGAAGGTCTTTAAAAACTGTGGACAAGTACAAGGCCACAGTCCCACAGCTGGCTGGTGCCTGAGCCTCCCAGAACCTGAGGGTCCTGACTCTCTGCCTCGGCTCTCTACTCCCGACCCCACTGCTCATGAAGTCCTTTTAATAAACCCATCAGTGGACTGCCGCACACGACCCGGTCTTACCTACTTGGGACGTGTGCAGTACTCACGCTGGTCTTCTGCCTTCGGCGTTACACCAGCGTGCAAGGAATACTAACCTTGCTTCGTGAATTTCATAAGCTACAGCCACTACGCCTGATGATAGCTCGTGTTCAAATGCAGCCCTGTGGCCCAAGTCTGAGTCACGTGTACCCCACTGTCAGCCAGAGGTCTTCAGACACGTGTCCCAAAGGAACCTCAAACCTTCCCAAACTGACATTAGTAAACTTACAATTTTTAACCCAAGTCCCTTCCAATATTTTTTATATTCCTTATCTAATTAATGGCACCGTTGCTTACTGATTTTTTCCAAACCAGAAATCTATCCCCGGGTTCTCCCACCGCCTCCTTCCTCAAGTCCAATGCACGGCCACCCGTGCCGGCTCTGTCCGCCGAGTATTTCTGAAGCTCATCCTGCCTCGCCAGCTCCACGGCACTGTCCCAGTTCTCCCCCACATGTCTCGGCCAGGGCCGCGGCCACGGACTCTGGTCGTGATCCCTTCTGAACCCCTTCCATCCATCCTCCCTGGTGCTGCTTCCCTAACCTCGCCGGGCCACTGCTCCCCCGTCTCCCATTCCTCCAACAGCACCCTGGTTCCTCCAAATAAGCCTGCATCCTGTTGCATGGTACATGGAGGCCGGGACAGCACTGCCTGTTAACGGAAGCTCCTCGGCTCTCTCTCTTGCTTCTGCACAATCATCTTCCGTTTTACGATCCAGTGCCACAGAACCAGCATTGCTTCCCAAACACTGAAGATGGCTGCCTATTTTTCCACATGCTCGTCTCTTACTCTGTAATGCCTTTAACCACTGTATCCTTAAGGAAACTTCTATGTATCCATCAAGTTTCAGCTCCGATGTGTTATCCATCCACATTCTTTCCTGACTAAATAATTTCTTGAGTACCTGCTAAAATAGCCAGATGCCACGCTGGCCACTGCTTAGGTCGCAGCGCACAGCAAAGCAACCCCCGGGGGCGCCTTTTCCTCCACGCCGCCTGGCTCTAAGGCATCTTTCCTTTACAGCGAGAATGGCATTCAGTGGGAGTTAGGCACCTGTCTTTCTGCTCTACCATGAGCACAATGCTCAATAAAGTATAATGTGAGAAGAAAAAGATAGTACATTTTGCTCTTCCACTAATTTCCCCTCTGGTTTCAGTGGGCTCTAAGAGGACGTAATCCACCACAAGGCACAGTGGGCATCAATACGGGCTTTGGAGTCAGGCGGCCTCGGTTCCTAGTTTGGGTCTCCCATTCATTGGCTCTGTGACCTCGGACAGGCGCCCCATCTTCCATGAAATCGAAACAAGAATAACATTCGATTTCATAGGACTGTTATGGGGTGTCCATGGACTACATGGAAACAAGCCCCAACATCACCTGGCATACAGCGACCCTTTAATCCATGTCAATTTGTATTATTTTATGTTTAATGGGGCTGCACATCTATACACGTGAGAGACAACAAACTGGAAATACAGCAAAATGAACCTCTTGGTTCAGATAGTCACTTACCCAAGTATTTTCACCTCCCAGATGATTCCCAACTGTGTTGAATCTAAAGAGTTAAACACCCCCCCCCTCCCCCCGCTCCCACACAGGCATTTTTCCAACCAAGGCTTGTCACCTGAGGATGAGGTCGGGGAAGGGAGTGCTGCTGGTTATGGATGTTAAATCAACAATTTCTTCTTACAACAAACCCCTGGCACCCTGCTCTCCCCATGTCACGGCCTGTGATGACTTAGTGTCTCCCAAGCATGACCAGGCGATTAGCAGGGCTGTGTCCGTGCATCTCGACAGTAATGGGTGCTCTCTTTCCATTTGCCGCGTATTGAAGGCTGAGCGCTTCGCTGCCCCATGCGTTTTCAGCTTGGTGAATTCATTATTCCCCATATTTTTCTCTTCCCTCCTTCAGAGAAACCCTTTCCCTAAAATGCCAGGATTCTGTCCCATTTGGAAAAATAACACATAAAAAGGGTGCTTTGTAACCGCAGACTTTTGACATCAAATCTGCATCCAATGCCACTTTGAAAAGAAGAATGAAATGCAAGTTCTCTAATACAAACCCCGCAGCATGGCCTTCACCAGGTAGAAAACACGCAGGTATAAACTGGGTGTTTTCTAAGAAAAAAAATTTCTTTTAGATCTGGAAAGAGACAAGACAAAAGTGCTGTGTCGGCGGGCAGCGGTGAGCTGGCCTCACAGCAGGGCCTGGCTGCTTCCCCCACCGTTTGCTCGCTTCCTGGGCAGCACCCCGAGCGCACCCTTCCCCGTTCCTGCTGCAGGGACAGTGTCGGCTGTCCCCACAGGACTCACGGTCAGGGATGCAGCTGGAGGGCAGCCAGGGCAACTTCTGCAGAGCTTGTGGGTTTAGAAAGTCCTTTCAGGGGAAAAGGGAAAGAAGGAACTTGTCCTAATGGAATGGAAAAGTAGACAGTGGAACTCCTTACCATAGCCAACCTGCATCTCTGAAACTGACCCTCCCAGCCACGAGACTGGCTTTCAGGGCATGAAAACTGCAGGGGAGAACTCCACTCTGCTATAAGCAGTTAACAGAGAGGCTCCTTCTGGCCGCCCTGAACAAAGACCTAGAGTTAACCAACAATCAGGACTCTGCCAGGGCGAGGGGCGGCATCACCTACCCCCGTCCCTCCAGCCCCCTGCAGGTGCCAAGGTCACTGTCATCATCGGTGGGTCTTCACACACACAGGAGAGCAGAAACCACAAGAAAACTGTATTGAAGGGCCACCAGGACCACAGGACCCAGGACTCAGACCACCTGAATTTGAAAACCGTCTAGCTCCACAACCTTCAGCGGGTTCTTTCTCTCCCTAAGCCTCTGCTTCCTTCTCTGCGGATGGGAGTGCACCTAATATGGAACGTGGTGATTAAATGAAATAATACAAGAGATGTGTTCAGCACGTAGTTCGTTATTATTGAAACAGTAGCCAACACTGATTATTTTTTCTTTATGGTAATTTCCCAATATGGCTTCAAATGTTTATTTCCTTTTTCAAAAGCAGGTATCATAGATCTGAGTGAAAAGTTTTATTGTTAACTGGAATTTTTATTTTACCCCAACATGAATGAATTTAAAAATACTTGTCTTGTGGAAAATATGTGTGTGTATGTGTATTTTTTTAAGAATCTATCCTCAAAAGTTGATAATACACAACAGCAGTGATTTTTGCAACAAATACTAGATTACAAAAATGCTTCCTTATATAAAATGATATTAAAGAGCTTCTGCCTACTAATTGGGTTTCTTACATAGAGCAAAGCCTTATCCCCCAGAAGGTGAAAATATCCCGGATGGATATTGCTTCCATTAGGCAAAATAACCCCAAATCCCCCACACTTCTCAGAGGCTCAACCTTGCTGTGGTCACACAGCATCTGAAGATGATGCTTCAGCTCTAAATATAGGGCCACAGGGCAGGGGGAGGGGCTGAGAGATAAGAAGGGCGTAGGTGGTAGGTGCACGCTCCAGTGCTATAAATAACCCAAGAGCATGACTGCATTTAGAGCCTCCCATGTGTAGGATGCCAGCAAGCCTCCTGCTTTGTTTTCTGAAACAAAAGAAACAAGGACTACGTCCAGGTTTCTCTGAGCCTCTGGCAGGAAGATTCTCTTCTATGTGTGTGTGTGTGTGTGTACATTTGTGTGTGTCTGTATATTTGTGTGTGTGTGTCTGTCTGTCTGTCTGTGTTTTATTCTGAAGAACACAGAGCTCTAAATAAATCCTTATGATCATCGGAAGCCCTTCTAATCCCCAAGCTGCAGCCACGTGACACCTAGGGACCGATCTGCTCACACTCGCTGGCACCAGCCTCACGCACAACTGCTCCCTAAACATTAAAGTTTTACCGGGCAAAGTCTTTACAAGCCCAGGACACATCTCAGTTGCAGGTATTTGTTTCTCTAACATCTTCAAGATGGGTGCTTTTTACAATGTTTTGGCAGCAACAAACATCTGTTTTGGGGACGCCACCTGATCCTTTTCGCCATCCCTATAACGGGAAAGTGCTGACTAGAGGAAACATTTACAAAGACTCTTTGTGCAGAGAGGATGGCCCAGGTGGCTGTGAAAACGACTGTCTGCTCAGCAAAAGCGCGCCCAACTTCGCTGAGCCTTGGGGCTGTCTCCCCCAACGCTTTCCTAGGCTCTCTGCTACAGAGAAGAACCCACCCTTGCACCCACCAGAGAATTCTTTGCGTAACCCTGGGCTCTGTGTGCTGACTGACTGGCATCCCTGTCCACTCGAGAGGGGTCTACATGTGTGTGGATCTGTGGGGTCCCGGGGAAGTTCGGGTCCCTAAACCTGTGAGTCAATTCCATTAATACACATACACAGCTTTTTCATCAGGCACCTCAATGACATTTTTTGCTTGCCTATTTCTGAGTATTCTTTCTTAAATAAGGAACTCAAGTATAATTTTGTATAAACCACCAGTGTTCGCAGCTATCATTCCTTATAATAAAACAGTTTCCTCGCAGGCAAAACAAGTCCCCTCCCTCCGAATCGCGGCGCCCACCCTTTGCAGAACCCCGTGTCCAGGTGCAGCCAGTTCCGGTTCGATGGCACTGATGATGCAGTTCATACTTGGCTCCTCTTCTTCGGCCACTCTTTGGGTTGGAAATCTGTCCTTTGCACCTTTGCCTGGCTAAGCGGCTGGAGTCCACCAATGCCACTCTTGGTGTCTTGCTGGGCATCCTGTGCCCTTCGGAGAGCAGAGCGGACAGTTCTCGGGGGCCTCCCCCGTTTACCCCAGTCAATGACTACATGCTCCAGGAGAATGCCTGTCATGTGTCACGTCAGACAAAACTAAATGGGAAATAAATATGCACGAAGAACAAGCAGCAGCCCTGTTGGCAACTGTAGAGTATCTCGAGTTTTCTGTCGCACTGGCATGATGGCCTGGGGCTCCCCGCAGGCCCTCAGTCACGCCCTGATCACTGGTGTGGCAGCCATCACCTCTCCCCCACCTGCCTGCAATGGCACAGGCTGCAGGCACTTGCCTGCATAAATGCCTGTTGTTTGTATTTCTTGTCAAAAAATTGGGAATTGGGCAATTCCTGTCAATAAGACAGACCTGGGCATCAGATATGGTATTTTTTTTATTCAAAAAGATTTATAGATACTGACTTTATCCCCTCTTATCTAGTTAAAATCATCACCCAATAGGTGAAAATAGGATTTTTAAGAGACCACCAATCAAAAAACGTGTATACACGAGTATGTGTTTAAATATAGCACCAGATTTCCTTCATTCAATTTTCCATTCTGATGGGTGCTCATTATTCATGTGTGCCAAGCAACAGTGATGGCTCACACTTTCCTTCACATCCAGAGGAAGAAAAGTGTGTTCCTGAAGCTTTCCGCTTCCAGGCAGTCTACCTCGATTTCCACGGGCTGCCACCTATGCCTCACCAGTAGTTATTCACAGAACATTTTCCACTGGATGGGGCTGGTGAGAAGAAAGTTCTTCTCTTTCAGTAACTGCCAGGATGTTTGAACAGTTTCCTGAAATTTTCCTTCTGAGAAGGGTGATTTGGCCCTGGTCTAGGTGGATGAGGTTCACATATGCGTGTGGGGTCGTGGCGACATCCTGATCCCTTATGATGACCCTTATGTAAGACATGGGTGATTAACAAGCTCCATACATACATAATCTACAGCGAGATCTCTGTATCATAGAATTGTACACTTGAAACTCATATAATTTTATGAACCAATGTCACCCCAGTAAATATAATAAAATATAAAACAAGAAAAATTTCTGTTATATCTGGCAATTCTCCTAAAATTATCTGAATTCACAAAGGAATGTCACCAGAGACTTCTCCAACACACGTCTAATTTGAGGGGTCAAACCATCTAGATTCTGCCAGCAGTATAAGCAAAGAATATAATTTGATGTTTCTAGAACAGGAGATGTTACCCAATATGGGTGGTTTGCAACCTGAAATAGTGAATCCTGTTATTATAGTTGAATAATAACGTCCCTTATCCAAACTCCAAAAATTAAAAAAACAAAAGGTTACAATCATATGTATTTAAAAATAATCAAAGCAAACAACGTAGTAGTCCCATCATATCACTCTTTTAATATTTGGCACATAGTGTTACTTTGTGTAATAAAATTTGGTGAAAACACTGAATTTCATGTACTGTTATATCACACGATCCTGCAAAGAGCACCCAGCAGGTGCCCTGCCACCTGCGCTGACACTAGGAGCTGCGCTCTGGTTGCAGAGTTTCGACTGTCCTCCATGAAGCACTCCTGAATCTCAAGGGCTACGTGTTTGCTGGGATCATCCATCATTGTGAGAACTCACTTCGCAGCAAACAGTCATCGGGAACCTACTCTGGGCCAAGCCCTGGGCATACAAAGGTGAAGAGGACAAAGTTCCTGCCTCCACAGGCTATACCCCGAATGCAGCAGACAACCAATGAATCCCCAAGTGCCTACCTAACAAGGAATTATAGGAGAGAATAGGATAGGGCAGGACAGGATAGAACAGGATATTCCTCTAAAGACCAGCAGCAGAGGACAGAGAGGGTGCTGGGCACTGGCTACATGAGCATCCGGCAGGCCTCTTAGAGGATGGATCCCGTGGGGTCCCAGGGTAAACTATACACTCAAGCAAAGCAGAAACAGACCAAGAAAGGCAATGCCCAGGTGCATTTTACTTGTAGCCCTAATGCACCCCCTACGTGTCTCTCGGGTATAAGTCACTTTCCCCAAGTTCACTTCATTCCATCATTAAAATATACCTGTGCTGAGATTTTTACCCCTACCTTTCTCCCAACAGGGCGTGAGCATGCTGCTGGCAAAGGCTAAGGGATCATAGAGTGTGGCCAGGTGGATTTTGGGTTCCCAGGTCACCTGGATTTTTTAGACCCGAGGTTCATCCTAAACCACACACGGTGCCTAATTTCCCAAGCTGTCAATGTTTGGGACGCCCCGTTAGCGATATTTAACTACTTGTGACAAGAGATTCTAAAAGCTTTCTGAAAGTCTCATGCACTAATGGAAAAGCCTCTTACATATTTTATAAAACTAAACAAACATCAAAGTTAACAGGCAAATGTCACTCGTTTTTTATAAACTCTACAGAGCCTTGTCAGCAAGGAAATCCTTCCTGCTGGTTTTATTTAAACAAATAATGCAAACGTCCTGAATTATGAGGAGGAAAAAATAAGATTATAAGCTTCCTGAGGGTAAACACTCTACTCTATTTCACATCTTTGTCTCCCCAGCGCCCAGCACAGCTCCTAACACTCGTGAGTGGGTGAGAAATGTTTAATTACACTGACGGGGAAAAACACTTCAAGATTTTCAACCATGCAATCAGCTTTTGTGGATTTTTCCTTTAAACATTCTTAGCTATCTCTGAAGTTAAACTGCCACTGAAGAGAAAAAAATTATCCACATATACAGGTATATGATCTCGTTCTAAGTACATGCTACACCAAACTTCCCCGAATACTTGACAAGCCACCATCACAAAGCGGCAGGCAGGCCCCAAACACAGCGTTCCGACCAAGGGTGACAATCATTGTAACTAAGTGATAACAACAAGGGCTGAGCGAGTGCCAGGCACAGTGCTAGATGCTTCCAGACACGCCCCCTCTTCCCTTTACTCAGCAGGTCGCTGAGTGGTGGTGCCCCCTCCATCAAAGAGCCCCTCCCCCACCATATCTCAGAGCTTGGGTCCTTCTCACTCCTTACCTTGCTTTATCACCTATCTGCTGTTTTGTTTATTTATTTGTTCAATTATTTTTTAAATTCAGCTCTACCTACTAGAACGTAAGTTCCATGAGAGCAGGAATATTATTATTAGACCACTTGGATCGTTAGCAATAAGTAAAACTCAATAAATAGTTGATAAAATGAATGAATGCATGAATTATTTCATTCACCCTTCAAAAAAACTCTGCAAAGTAGTATACTTAGCCTCAAGAAATGATGACACCTCTGTTTCTCTACATTGCACTGTCTTCTTGAGACCTCGGGCTGACACGTGTTGAATAAAGAAGCCAGCCCACCCTCACTGCTCCTTTTCCTGCCTCTCCCTGATAGAACCACAGTCCCCAGTTCTCTCTTTTACTGACACGTTCTCAGAGGAAGGCAATGAGCCAATGCCACATAGATTAATCATTTCCTGCGTTATTGTTACATAAATTATTTGCCACCTGAGGAGGAATCATCATAGCACTTGGAGTTTGAGGACAGAGGTGGTCGGGGTGACCAGTCATCTCTGAGTCACCTGAGGCCTCCCTGGCGGCCGTGTGGACCTGGCCTAACACACGGACCGGAAGCGGAGAAGTAGATTTCTGTGAACTCACCCAGAGACGAGGACGGCGCACCAAGGTTAGGGTGACGGATTTTCCTCTCCTGCAGTCTGGCCCATTTATATCCAGGACCCTCCACCTCGGAGGTACCCTGTGGAATGACTCACTCCTGGCTACGTTTGCGCTTCAGAAAAGATGGGGTAGGGATTGCGCTCATTCTGGCTCCTGGTCCGGGATGATCTCACTCCGGCTCCTGGTCCATAATGATGAGGCTCTGCCTGAATTATAGCCTACAGGAGACTTTCAGTTACCTCCTTCAGAAAAATGGACATTGAACTTCCTTAGATTTTAAATTTCATCTCGAGGTCAATACCGCTTTTTCTCCAATACATTTTCTATTTCATGAGTATGACGGATGAAAACAGACGCCGCTGTTTTAATTGCTCTAATAAAATGAATCATCTCTTTCATGTGCATTTTACTCCCTGTAAAGATTTTTTTTCTTAAATCTGCCAATGCATTTCTGAGAGTTCTTAAATGTAAGCACTCCTCTGAGCTTGCTAACTGCATTTCCCACAGTAGTCTATTTACAAGGGCTCTCTGAAGTCGGTTATGTATCTCAGGAGACTAGGGGAGGGTCTACGCAGTCACCCCCTTTGATGCCACCAGTTCAAGTTTAGTCCAGACTTTTGGCAATGAAAAAAACAATCATGATAATGGACCATGGATTGGTTCACTTTTGTAGAAATGAGTTAGTGTCTCCTTCCCAGTACTGGTTCTAGGTGTCCAATCTTAAGTACCAGTTTCATCTCAGGCACAGCAAACAAGATCCCCCCAGGGATGGAGGAAGTGGGAAGAGATGGAACTCTGTACACACACATGCACTTTGTAAATGGATGTACATGTGTAAATGGACATGGGCTCACATACACAGACACACACTATTACACTCGTACAACTATTTTGACTGAATTCACCCTAGGGGGCAGTAAGCAATATAATTTAACCATTTATTTGACAACACTCAATTCAATGCAAAGCTTCCCATAGCGCAAGCCTATGTCCCCAACCCCCCACGGTGGGTTCTCGCGGGGCAGGATTCCTGCAGCCAGGTGGGGCCGCCTCCCACGCCAGCCTTGCCGTGCACTGTGATGAGATAGGAGACGGCGTGCTTCTTCAGGGACGTCAATCTGGATGCTTTTAGGGAGACTAGCCAGCATTTAAAGATCAAAGGCAACTGCAATGACTCCTCAGAAATACGCCTTCGCTCAGAGCCCAAGGGATGGGCGCCAGCTCCCCCTCACCTCTCGTACCCACTGTGCGCACGTGGCCTGTCCATCTGCCCTCTTCGCCCACCCTGAATTCATCACTGTTCCTTCCCACTGTCTCCACCAGCCCCTGCGGGAGGCCGCTGCCACCTCTCCCCTCGATCACCACCACCTCCTCACTGTCTCTGTCTGTTGTTAGACTCCAGCCATTTTCTGTAAGATATCCGGGGCATCTCTCCAAAGTGTCGTTGTCCTGCTTAAAACCCCTCGGTGGCTCCCGTGGCTTCAGAACAAGGTCCAAACTCGCAGCCCTGGCCTCCTTCCTGTGTTCACGTCACAGAAACTATCTGCAAGGTCCCTCGCCCCTGCGAGGCTTCCAGAGGCCAGGTGCGGACGGCTGCCTCCTCCACGCTCCCCAGCGACCACTAAATTGCCCTTTCTGACTCAGCATGGCTGTCATTCATTCTGAGGACTATGTCCTGGTCCTTCCAAGTCCTGGGTTGGATGCTGTTCTTATAACCCTAACGTGCCACTCACCACACTATACTAGAAGATTATCCTCTCTGGGAGGAGAGGAGCCTTCTTCACTCTTGAATGCCTGGCCACCACTAATGGTATATAGAATTTATTTCAATAAATAAATGTGAGTTCAGAATTGTAAAAATGGCATATAAACATCTTCTCTCTGCATGTAAAGCAGAGAACAACATAAATGGAGAGGGGACCAGGGTCTGGAGTCAAAGCCTGGATTCAAAGGGTGGGTCTCCGAGGAAAATCAAACAATGGCCTTTTGAAGAAGGTCTTTATGTACAGATTTTAAAGGACAGTTTATCCTGTGCTTGAACAAAGAAGGGAATGAGAATGAGCCAGTGGATAAGGAGACAATAGAATATCTTTTCTAAAAGAGAGTCTAAGAAATACACATGCAGAGAATTGGAAGAAGTGAGAAGGAGTAAAGGAGACGAGGGAACCGAAGTGGGAAGCAGAGGAGAGTGAGGAGGTTCGAGGAGGAAAGGCGGGAGACAGAGAGACAGGTAAGTAAATCCAAGGGGGAAGAAGAGCAAAACCAAAAGAAACAGAAACAGGAGGAGAAGTGAGAAGGAAGGGTCCTGACAAAAACGAAGGAGGGTGATGTGAAGCGGTCATTCGCACATAGGAGGGGCTTCACTCTGAAAGCTAAATAAATCAAGGAAGGAATGCAAGATGAAAAAAAGTGAAGGCATGTCCAAAAAAGTTAGAATATTTGGACTTGAGTTTCAGCCTACCATGTCATGTATCCGTTACACCAGAGAGGTGCCGCTCCTCTTAGTCAACGGAGGGCCAAACTCTGTTTATACTAATGTCAAGAATACAGCAGGGTGAGGCCTGAAAACTGATGTCATTCACTCATTCATTTATTCATTTATTCCATCAACATTTACTAAGCACCCTTCATGGACCAGACACCGAAGTAGGTGTTAAGGCTCTGACCTGAAGCCGCATCACCTGGGCCCCCAAGGAGACTGCAAAAGAAAGAATTAAATCTCTTTTTCAAAGTGGAGAGAATCTTTTGCTTTTAATTGCATCCGTAATCTGTGAAAAAGAAAAATCCGAATCAAAAGTAATAGTATGGCTTGGCCAAAAGCCACAGGAGACTGGGGTGTTTTTCTCAACAGGATCAGATGACATTATGTCATGTGCCCATTTAGAATGGAACAGCAAATCATAAAAATGCCAAAAACGTGGGGAAGAAAAACATTAAAGGAGCTAACAGTAGAATATTAAGGACAGACATAATTAAAGAGAGAAAGACGTAATAAATGCAGGGTACTTTAAAGTCCCTTTGTCACGGGGCTATACGGCGGTTTGACTCCCAGTCCCATTAAAGTCATTCAAAATTGATTCCCTGGGTATAATGAGACCCTCTCGATGGCACCAAAACACTTGGCCTCTCAAGAGCTCCTTAAAGGGGGCCCACAGAGCCTGCCCTCAGCAGGATATTCGAGCAGAGAATCCACAGCCGCTTTGTTTGGCAGAAACACAGACCCCTGTTCAGCTTCCCTCCCTCCTCCCGATCCTCAGGGGAGGAGCGAACAGCTTCCCCTTGCTGTGCACAAGGGGACAGAAAGGAGGAGACCCTTCAGATGCATAGTTCAGGCCCATGGTCCCACCAAATTCCAAACTTTTAAGGCTTTCTAGCTCTGAATGTCTTAGACTTGAAGGGTTGTGATACTTTGTTAAAGGTTTCCTGTACCAAACACCCTTTTACTATTTTATCTTGGGGGACAAGTCATTGCTTCCTATTTAATTGGAATAAAAGGGAGAATTTATAGATTTTCCCCATGGAAATCAGATTTCCTTATATGCTTCGAAAGGACAGAGGAATTCTAACTACGTTTAATCATCCACACTGCCCTGCTCCCCCCGACAGGACCCTGGCAAATTGGAGGGACAGACACTGTGAGTCAGTGGGACATCTCAGAAGCCCAAATTATTACATCACCACTTTTGTGGGCCCTGTTAACCTTGAGAGAACTGTGAAGGTCATCCGTTTGCCTGGTGAAAGAGCTTTGGGCGATTTCTCTAAAAATGTAACAGCTCTTTCACCTATGTTCATTTTTTTCTTCTTTAATCACCAAAGGTGTTTGCATGAAAACAGGATCTTTGCTTCCTAAGAACTGATTCCCTTTCCACTTGAGGCTGCTGCCTGCTCTCCACCTTGGTGACTTCGCAGTCCCAGGAAGGAGCTAATTTTACTGTCACAGAGAACTGTGATGTCATGTGGGAGCATCTAACCTCTTAGGAAATAAAGGCCCTGTTTTCAAGCAATCGTCTCTTCTAATAAATTGCCAAAAAAAAAAAAAAAAAAAAAAAAAAGGCTAAACTCCTAAAATGTAAAATAGATGATTTATCTGAAGACTAGACACTATCACTGTCTATGACTCCCTACTCCTTAAAGCTGAAGGAAGAAGTTAGTACAGGAAAAAAAAAATGAAAGAAACTAAAAATGAATTTTCAAATCTTAACCTCATGCTTTTTCTACACCTTTGCCATTGTTGTTTGCCAGCCTGTTGTATTCTGACGGTTGTATTCTTACTCTCCTATATTACCCTCATTTCACTGAGCGATACCAGTCTAAAAATAGTCTAAAGATTACTTAATTTTTGCAGCTATGAAGCCACTTGTAATATTTTCTATTATTTCATTATCCTTATATAATTTAGCATTTTGCTCACAATTTATTATATTATCACAACTAAGAACTAGTTCTCCATGGGTTTAGTCTCCACAATGCGCATTGCTGACTGTACCTCAAAGTCACCCAATTTATAAGAGCTAAGTAGAAATATTCCTTCACACAGCACGAAACAAAACTCTAGATTTCATAAACCCCAAGTTATTGGATAAGTAAAAAATTATATATATATAAAAGGGTCTAAAATGTATTTTGACAAATTTATATAATTTATAAAAACTATACAAGACAATTATAAAGGGCTGTTTAGAGAACCTGGGAGATATCTGGCCGTTCAAGCATATTCTAGAAAAGATGACCAAACATGGACACTCACATTCGCACTGTTCATTTGACCCACGACGGTCTGCTACCTGTAATTATTTGTGGTGCTCCCCCGGGCTTGGGAGCAACAATGTGTCAGAAAAGAGAAGGCTGTGGATTGCACTCTTGTGTGAAGTATTCAGTTTTGCCTTTTCTGGACCACACAGCCATAAGAATGCCCGACTCTTGGATTAAAAAGACAAGAGCTAGAGCTGGGTTCACACCTCATCATTATTTTAAAAAGAAAGAAAAAGCCAGCTCAAATGCACTTGCCATATTGACAGCATAGCTTAGGTATGTGAAAGTATTATTATGTGTACTATCAATGAAAATCACAAAACCAAAAGAGCCTCCATGGAGCACACGTATGCCAAGAACTGTGCTGTATACTTTACATACATGATCACTTTACATACATGAGAACTGTACTGCGTGCTTTACAGACACAACCACACACCAAGAGCAGCCTTGCAAGGTAGTCTCGCCTCCATAATGAGAAGCTGTGACTGAGGCAGGGTGGTAACCTGCCCAGCGTCACATAGCAGAGCGTGGGTGCCGAGGTTCAGGGCCGGCCCAGGTCTGCCTGTTCTCCTGTCCTAAGAGATAAAATTCTTATCTCCTTAAACGAGGGAAAAGCATCTGCTCCTTTACCTAAACCTTAAAACCTTGCTTAAAAACCTTTAGATTTGTTTATTCATCCAGCAAACATAGGTTACAGAGCTACTCTGTGATGATCTGTAGTTTGTAAGAGAGGAGATTTTGTTTAAAAAAAGAGGAAGAAGGATTGGGAGTCTTGAATCAAGCCCCCTCCCAGTTTCCGTGGTCCTGCTCCAGGCCGACTTTTCAATCCGAGAGCCCACCTTCTTCTGTAACACGAAGAGATTGGTTAGACGAGGTCATTTCCATGTTTGCTTCTTAAGGGAGAAATACATCTTCACACCTCTGTTCTAGCACTCAAATAATATCTACAGTCATTGGGGTGCAGGTATGTCAATACCAAGCCATGGTGATTAACAAAGAGAAGCCTATGAAAATGTGGGTTAAATAATTACTTCGTCCCGTGAACATAACCGGTTCCATACACCTTTGCTTGTTCACTTGTCAAAGGTGCCAAGTGAACTGTTGTACCATCTGAATGCTTAGTGCACGCTTTATGATACATAGTGAAGAGTCATTGTACTAGTTTGCTAGGGCTGTGGTGATAAAGTACCACAGACTGGGTGGCTTGACAGAAATTTATTGTCCTACAGTTCTGGAGGCCCCAAATCAAGGTGTTGGCAGGGCTGGTTCCTTTGGAGGGCGGTGGGGAGTGAATCTGTCCCATTCCTCCCTCCAAGCCTCTGGTGATTTGCTGAAAATCTTTAGAGTTCCTTCGTTTACGGTCACATGACGAATCCTCACACGGTGGTCTCCCTGTTTCTGTCTGTACACCCACATTGCCCCCCTTTTATAAGGTCACCGGTCACATTGGATGAAGATCCACCCTAAAGACCTCATCTTGTCATGATCACCTAACAGGCCCTCTTTCCAACTAAGGTCACATTCTAAGGTTCTGGGGGTTAGACCTTCAACATCTTTGGGTTGGGAACACAGTTCAACCTATAACAGATAACTTTTATAGAGTTTTGACTTATTTAGATGCTTCATCAATTTTAAAAGCTCAGTTGTGTCCTGTTGTAGTAACTTGAATGAAGAGACATGGAGGGACATTTCACTGGAATCCCCCAGAACCGAAGACAAGATGCAGCTTCCAGGTGAGGGAGTGCAGAATCCCAACCAAGCCCTCAGCCAGCGTGGCATGAGTCTAGGCACTCTGTGCCCCTTCCGTGGAGATCCACGCTGATGGGAACGCCAGCCTAGAGACCGGCCACACTGCTAGCACGTGTCAAAGACAGATGCAACTTTCTATTCCCTCAGCGACAACTCTAGTCATGCCCACCAAAGTGAACCCTGCTGTACCGCGGGGCATGGAAGCCTCCATGAGACACACCTTGATTTAATGGAGAAATAAAAGTGATATAAGGTCGTACGCTCAGACCTTCATAAAGAGCACACAGGCCTCCTACACTTTAATAGTCCCAAGCTGCTTCTTAACTCACAGTGAAACAATTTGCCAAACGTCTACCGAAATGGCTCAATTAGCTTCCTCTCTTAAATAATATCAAACTGCCCCCCTCTCATACATCTTAGTGGAAGTGTTTTTCTTCTGTTCTCTTTGTATGTTAAATTTCTAAAGATGTGAGCATGGAGACAGTGCTGATTTGGGAATGACAGGCAACCCCCAGCGAGGTCAAGCCTTTCGTATTCGATACTATCTTTGGAGACTCTTCGCGAAGGCCAAGCCCTGGCCCCTGAACGCCATCGAGCAGCCTTGGGCACGAAGAAGCAGCCTCAGTATTTCCCTGGGGCTTCATTACTAATCCCTTCACTCAATGAAAGTTTTCTGAGCAACTACTATGTGTCAAGTTCATTGTTCCAGGCAGGGGACAGCGATTTTAAATAGGGTGGTCAGTGTAGGTGGAACTGAAGTGGAAACATTTGAGGAAAGAATTGAGTTAAGGAAGGGATTCCTCACAAGGGCATGTAAAAGAGCATTTGAAATAGAGGAATCAGCCAGGGGCAAGGCCCCAGGGCCAGAGCAGGCCTGGAAACCCCAGAGAGAGGAATGCGAGAGCAGGCCCCAGAGCGATGGGGAGCATCCCAGGTCCGGTTCCTTGGACACTGAAAATCCTCTTTCACTGAGGAAAACAAAGAGTCACAACCACATTTAGAACAGTGTGAATAACCAGACTTAGAATTTAAAATCTGTTCGTTCAGAAAAGTCACCTGCTCGTGAAAAGCGCATGCCAAAGCTTTGATAGCTTAGCCCAGTGCAGCTCATGCCAACAGCCCTTCATGGTGACTCGCCACCAGCAGCGAGCCAAGCTCACAGCTCCACACTGTAATGCATTGGACACCGATACTTGATTCTTTAAAGAGACAGAGTGTCTACATGTTGTGTACGAGTCCTTTTAAGAGAGGATCTCCCTCAAGTTCTATGAGCTTGAGCAATTTCTGGATTCTGTGTCCTAGCTTTTAACATTAAGGAGTTAAGTGACATAAACTTATCCAAACAATGGCATCCACACAGCATCAGCGCCTGTGGTAGCCGGCCTCCATGACAGCCCGGGATGACCCCTGTCTCCCAATACCCACGTCTTTGTGTGAGTGGTAAATAAATAGTTAATGAGGGCTGGCCTGTGTCACCACTGCCCCAAGGCTGAGGGACGGCGTGTGACTTTCGAGGCCTGGTCCTAAAGGATGCTGCAGCCCCCATGCCATGACGAGACACCCCGAGGAGGAACGACTTGTCAGCTGAGTGACCACCAGGAGGTGGGTCCTCTGGCCCCATCCAAGTCTTCTGCTGGCTACAGTCCTGGCCAACGTTCAAGTCCAAGTCCAATTCCCTGGTGACGGAAAACCTCAGGAGTGACCCCAATCCAGTTTCCCCACAAGGCCGCACCTAAATTTTCAACCCATAGAAACTATGAGAGAAAATAAGTCCTTATTTTTGTTTGAGGCTACTAGGGCTGTTTGTTACTAATAGATAACTTGGTAATAGGTAACTTACGTTTTCTATCATTCAAATATTCTAGTGCTCTTCAGCTAGCTACTTTGTGTAACATTATTTTATCAAACATGCTTTTGTATCTCTGAACTAAACACAAAAATCTGTAATAAGATCACAACCAAATATTGAGAAGTTAAAAATATATACTGTCATTGGACCGAAATGCCAAAACAAAAAAGTACTGATAAGAGAATATTGGACAATGCATGAACATTAGAGTCAGGAAAAAAATGGGCATGTCCCTGGCTGGGTAGCTCAGTTGGTAAGAGCGTTATCCCAATATGCCAAGGTTGAGGGTTCGATACCTGGTCGGGGCACATACAAGAAACAACCAGTTGATGCATAGATAAGTGGGACAACAAGATGATGATTCTTCCTCTCTCCTCTTCTCTCTCTCTCTCCAAAAAAAAAAATCAACAAATAAAACAAACTTAGAAGTGGGCATGAGGAATTGTTCTGCCACTTACTAGCTCAAGCAAATTACTTGAATGGACCGAACCTCAGTTTCTCAGTTTGCAAAACAGGGAAGATAATATTTAGCTTATATTGTTGAGAAGATTAAGTGAGGTAAGGTGTACAAGTAATTTTACTCAACCAACATCAATTTCTCTTCTATTAAAATAAATCTGGATCATGTTTGTTTTGAAAAGGTAAATACTCTAAAGATAATTACTGCATGTGTAAGTTCTATTTGCTTGTCTCATGATTAATATTAATACTAGTATTTCAAGCCTAATATTCAAGCTAACCAAAACTTGAAGTTTTTATAATCAGTAATTCATGTTATTGGCTACTGCAATGCCATTTATAATCTTGAAAGGGGAAATATATAAGTAAATACTTCGCAGAATTAGATCAACTATTGCACTTGATCATATTTGAGATTCATTTTCAATCTGCTGGTTTTGATCATAAAAGTAACCTCAATGACCAGATGACACATGACTATTTACAGGGTCAGACCAAAAATGTAAAAAATTGGAAGTTATCACTAATTCTAATAATACCATTAACTGAATTGTAAACTCTAATTTGGAAATATGGCTTGACTTACAATGAATACTCGTAATTATCTTATTAATCATAATCTCGTGAACGAATAAATTATCGTCTGTGGGGTTAATAGAAATAAGAAGTTAACGCTAGAATCTTGACCCTGATTTCCACAATATTTACCAACATCCAGTACAAATAAATTCAGTCTATGTGCCCGACATGGTTATAAGTGCTGGTGCCACAAAAACTCAACGGAACCTGTCCATGCTCCCAGAGCGGTTAACATCCAGTGCCGTCTCTTTAATGGTTTCTACAAAGTACCCAAATTTACAATAATGTAAGTAGCACCCAATCCGAGATTTCCCCCAATATAGGAAACCATGGCCATGAGCATATAATCTATTGTTCCAAAAGAAAACCAGACTGCGCTGGTTAAGAAGTTAATCTGTATAAATATAGCAAGCTATTGCTTCATGTCAAAGACATTTGTTTATTCCCACGAATAACGCTGCCTGACGATTTAGACGCAGTGACTACGAAGTGAGAGTAACCCTTTGGTGTCTCCCTGCCATCACAAACAGAACATCCCTTGAAAATCACGGACCTAAAAGTAGCAACATAAACTCAGACTTTTTACTACCAAGGACACTGGACAGCTTCTAGAGTTTTCTCCCATTTTTGTGTTTGACTTAAATGTTTGACTTAACTAAAATGCATTTAGTTAAGAACAACAGTTCTACTTTTAGTAATAAAAAGTTATATTATTGCCAGAGTTTGAAATTTGTGTAAGATAACTCCATGTTGTAACAAAAAGGGGGCGGGGTAGGTATATAATCCCAAACAAAAGCAAAACAAAGAGGTGTCTGAGTCAACTCGTACACAGTGTGATCTGATGTCTTGTTTTCATTAGACTTTTTAAAATCCCGAAAATGAGTCACTGCCTGGTAACCGCCTCCAAGGACCCTACCCTGAGAACTGCTCAGACTCAGCTTCCTTCTTTTAAAGGTGATCCTGGCCAGAAAGTTCTCCAATTCCACACTGTTTAAGAGTAGAATAACCAAGGACTGGGAAGGATGTTTTGAACCCAAGTCTAGAGCCTTTGCTTCATTACACTAAAATCCCTGTGGGTCTGCTGGCAAACACAATAGCTCAGCCAGGCAAATCGATACAAACTTCTATCACCATAGCTTGGCATTTGCAGGTAAGCCCTCCAAAGTAACAGGAAACACTTAGGACTTAAGTCAGGCTAAAGAAATGGACAGCATGCAAAAGCATTAGTTCTAGAATGTTTCCCTTCTTAACATGTCAATGCCAACCAAAGAGAAAATTCTGCTGTTTATTATATGTAACTCAAAAGATAACCTGACACCTACAACAGCCTGAATTCTTAGTCAATGAATTTGTATGGTAACAGAGTTGGTTCTCTTCTGACCACAAGAAAAAAAAATTAATAAAAGATCCAAACCCCACTTTTCTACATCGAAATTCTCTCCTTTTTTTCCTAGGCGTTTGTGAGTCATGTAGCCTATACAAGTTTATAGGGAAAGTATTCTTTCACTTACTTTTAACTTGTCAAATTCAGAGACAGTAAACTCATTACCATATAAATCATAGTGGTCTTTATTGATGGATATTTTATCCCCCAGTGTGTTATAACTCGTTTTCAACAGAGCATCAACTAATAATTAGGGATAGAATTGGTTTGCTCTGAAAACCCAGAAACTATTGTTTAACTTACATAGCTGAATCCAGTTTGAATTTGAATGGCTTTGAAGCCATAGAATTCTGCCCACTTGGCTTATTATCAGTCAGACTTTCTTTGTTCACCATAATGCAGTGCAGAAAAATAAATACATGCTCAATAGTCAGCATGATTGATCACACTAAGAATAAATTTATAAATCACTTTAAAATAAGTTAAAAAGTAAAATATAAATAAATGATATAACAATTAATTTGGTAAAGACTCATGGTTTTTATTTAATATTATTGATGATACACTTGTCTGAGTGATTAATATGTATGACTTAAATTTATTCTATTAATAACATCATTGGTAATTTAGTTTATTCATTTTAAGACTAAAATATACATATTACCTCAATAAAAGTCACAGACTATGTGGAGCCAATTTTGCAGTATGGTTACCTTGGAACTTGCTTAAAAATGATGATAGATTTTAACTATTTAATAAACTGAACTGTTTTCAAAGTAACTTTTAAAACTGTCATGCTTTTTTATTTGTTGTAATCAGTGATAAAGGCTAACTTTCCCCACAACACCTGCTAAATCTTATCACCAGTTTAAGGCTTCTAATAACTATTCTAATTCTATGTGATTTAAAGCTTTAAGTAGCCCATCAAGATTTTTAGTTAGATCTTTAAAAGGGCTGTAATGAGTTCAGAGATGATAGAGATCAAATTCACAGGACACTCACAAAAAGAGTAGAAGGGATATTTCATTACCCTTATACATACATACCCAATATTCTAATTGTATTAGAATGCCCACCATCCCAAAAAGTTGACACTTGACTGTGACTTCACAATCCCTCTGGAAGTTATGGGGGCGAAGTTGAGAGAACAAGGAAGGAAGAGAGCCATAATCGTGTGGTTTCAGTTTAAAATTTTAAAGATATCTTTCCATGCTACCACGGAATTGCTAACTCAGCAACTTTAGTTGCTCCTTCCGAAGGGGGAAAGGGGATAGGAAAGCAACAGGAAGCCAATGGCATATTCATAGCAAACTTGAGAACACTGTTATTGTGCAACTGGATAATTCAAGGACATTTTCCTTATCTGCAGCTCAGTGCCTGAAAATATCAGCACTCGTCAGGATTATTGTCAAAAACCATTTATGAGTTTCTTTTGGAGGATTAGGAAGTGAAACACTTGAGTCTCATAAATATGCTCATGGAGGAAGTCTCCACGAAACTCTTCCCCTTCCCGTTTTATTTTTAGGTGATTTTCTTTGATAAAACTGGACTTTCTAAATCTATCAAAGAAGTTTTTACTTGGATTTCCTTCCTCCCTCCCTCCCTGAAATCGTTCAATATATCTGTACGAGCATTTACTATGTGCCAAACACTGTTCGATGTGCTGTGGAATCAGGGATAAATAAGAAACAAAACGTCCCAACCCAGTCATGGTATTGTGGCAGGAACAGAGGAGAAAAACATAATGAGGGGTCTACTGTGTTCGGGAGAGGGATCGTGATAAACACAGAACAATCTGCTACCCAGGAGAGTGAGAAACCTCAGCTCCTCTGCCCGGAGGGTCTAGTCCTGAATCACAGGCTGCCCTTCAATCCACTGTGCTCACACCTGTCCCAAAGGAAGCAGGCGCTCAGACAGAACAGCTGCAACACCAGAAGAGCAGACATTAAAACCTTCACCACTACCATCATTAGCACTTTTTAGCCCTTCGAGCCTGACAGCTGCCCTGTCATATAAGCAAGATAGGTCTCGCCACTTCCATTTTACAGGTAAATACCTTGAACCTCAACAAGTTGCAGAAGGGTTGTTCAAGGTCAAAAAGCTAAATAGTGGAGCCAGGGTTTTGAATTTCTGATCCCAAATGCGGAACTCTTTCCCTGCACAACATGACTTCTCCATGGTCAGAACATATCCTGAGGAGGAGCAGGCAGCGGCCTCCACACCCTCATCTCCCGTGACTGCGCTCGGTCACCTACACGGCGGGGTAGCAGGTTGCAGCCAGTGGGACGAATTTCCTCGGGGGTGCGTGGGAAGCACCCTGCAGTTCCCTGGACGGTTCCTGCTCCCCAGGCCGGCGCTGCCAGCGGCTGCCAGAGCTTTTGGAGGTGGGAGCCAGGCAGGCAAGTCCTTCCGGGAAACTGAACCCCGAAGGTAGCACAGATATCTGTGACAAGCTGCCATGTGAGAGAACACCCCAACGTCCACCTCCAGAAATGCCACCAGTCTCATGTTATTCATCAGGGACGTAGCCCTAGACTTATCATGAGTCCACACCTCGCAGGTCTTAGGCTGCAGCTGAGTTGAAACCAATCCTACTTCCATCTGTGGTAAAGAGACTGCAATAGACCGGCGTTCCCCAAATAACTGCTGGCTCAATGAACACCTTCCCACCAGACACCGGGGATGTGTTTCAGGACCTAAACACTCAAGAACACCTTTCTAGAACTTTGACCAGACACATTAGTGACCAGGATTTTGTCACCTGATACAAATGTATTTGGGCGGATTATCTTGCGTCTGTCCAAACTTTTCTCTGAAAGCAGTTAAAAAACATCCTTGTTCTTCATGGCTAGAGACACACGTCACATCTCAATGTATCTCATATTCAGTACCACCTTGAAAATCTCACCCCATTTCCTTGTTACTAAAATGCTCCCTGCCCAAGTCACTCTGATATAAATTCTACGTACTTCATTATGTATTATCCTCTCTTACAGCACCTAGCACAATGCAGGGATCACCAGGGATACTGGGTATTGGTCACCTTATGCCTGAAAGGTATGATCTTGAAGATTTCTCTTTAACATTCATTCCATAGGATGGCAGGTGAGGTACACTTGGCAGAAACTGGCCTGGGTGGATGCAGCTTCTTTGGTGATGAGTCATGGGCTTTGGGGCTTTCAAATTTCCCAAAGACACAGCCCCAAGCAACTCAAATAAGCCCGCTATTGTGTTTGACTTGAAAAATAAAAATAAAAAAAATGGCAGGCTATAAAGCAAATGTAAACTTGCCATTGCTTTACAATGCCCTGCCAGTACATCAGTTCCAGTTCTCTGTGTATAGTTCACAGTGCCTGGCATGAACATCTCCCATTCGAAAGTTGCTGAAGGAATGCTCTGAGTGCTCATGAGCATAGCCCACTGAGTATAGTCTTCAGATTTTAAATTGTTCCAACTTACACTCAGAGTATAAACATCAGACCAACCGTGGGGATGTTTTTATTTATGGGGCACAAACAGAGAGATTTCACTGTAGGGGCAAGCGTGAGCAAATCAGAAGAACAGAGATGATCCCCGCCAGCCCAGAATGAGAGGGGCAGATGTAGTCATTAGCACAGTTTCTGATGAATAAATACACCCTTTTGTATTATTTTGATATTTGCCTGTTCTTGCATGCTGTGCCTCTTTGGCGAAGGGGAGCCAATATCTGTATCTGAAAACGACTGTTAATCACATTCTTGAGCAATGTATTTTTGCAAAGGACAAAAACACTCACAAATGCAGCTGGAAAGCCAAAGAGAAAAAAGAGAGAGAGGAGAGAGAGAGCGAGTAAGAGAGCAAAGGAGCCACCCCTGCAGCCAAAACAGCTCAGTGTGGGGACAGCGTCGTGTTGACGCATCTCTGAACCCTGGCTGATTTGTAGAATCATCAGAAATGAGGCGACTGGCTCTGATTACCATTGCGATTTGGGGGTGCATTTACCCTTCGACAGGAAATCTGTTCAGATGAGTTCTCCCCCATCCACACCGCCCAGCAGGCGACGCGCTGACAGGGGTCTTCATAAAGGACTGAGCGCTGTCAAAGGCTATCTTTCATTCAAAGGCGCGGAATGAAAGGTGGAGATAGAACTTCACACCACATTTTGCCCTGTGAAGAGCAGTCATTGAATGACGGCCTGAAGAGGCTGAGAGAGTTTGAGGGAAATAGCCAGAGACCAGGGAAACAATGACCTTGAATGCAAAACTATGGGAAATAAGATTAAGCTGGGTGAGTAGTAGAGACAGGGAAGCTGAGGTAGAAAAGAGGCAAGATAGAGAAATTTGATTCTATCCTCTGTGATATCTGTCCCCTGACCTCCATAGCCATCCCTAGAGACAGACTGGATCCAAAAATGCCTTTGATCTTGGGGAGACAGGTTTTAGCACCAACTGACTAAAATATTCAGGGGCAACAGCCCGCAAATACCAGCAGCCACGCTATATTAGATCTACCAATGAGTCCGAGGTCCTCACCGGACACCACCAAGTCCACATGATCTGCTTACTATGCAAATATCTACATACGCACTAAGCCGTATTATTATAAATAACTCATTTCCCAGCAGCTTACAGAGTCTACAGAGAAAATGACACTGGACTCGACTATTGCTTTAAAAAAAAAAAAAGTGAAGTCAAACTCTAGTCTCCCAAACCTCTTTCTCTTGATTTTAGGTTTCCTTTGGGACATAAAAGCAGCCCTGGCTGAAGTCTGAGGTCTCTGGGACACACGAGCCAGGTTTACGGTGCCCCTACCCACACAGCTGGCCTTCCCAGAGCCGACCTGAGCGTGGGGAGCGCAGTCGGTGGCATCAGACACCTGGGTTCGCGGCCAGGCAGGGGCTTGGGGCAGTGCGGGGGACGAGCACTCTGGCGCGTGGTTTTCGGGTCACTTTGCTGTACATCTGACCCTGACGTGCGATGTTAATATAAACTGTGGTTTAAAAAAATAATAAAAAACGAAAAGTATTTAAAAAATTGTGAGGTTAGCTGAATCTTTCCACTGCCTCCGCAGGGCATGGAGGCTGCAAGCGGCTGAATCCTCACGTCCGACCCTGCTTCCTCTCGTCACAACATAACCAGGCGTCTCCACGCAGAGCACTTTGCTAGATCCTCTCCCAAGGGGTCTAATGTCTCCATCCCTCATTTTAGTTAAGATGGGGATTTGCCTTCTCCTCTCCTGGCTTTGGGTAGGTTGTTGCTCGGGAGAGGATAGAAGAGATTTCCTGCACCTTCATCCCTTACAGAAAGCGGGAGGCGGAGGTGGCTCATGTGTGAGTATCTCGTATCTAGTTCTTAATCTAAATTCTCCAGGGAATTCCTCAGTGGTCCCTGTGCCCCGGCTTCAGACAGCCGTTGCCTTGTTTGTCCTGCCCCCCACCCCTGGTTCCCACACTCCTCACCCTCTCATCCAACTGAACCGAGATCACTTGTGTCTGAGCGCTAGTCTCACTTTGGACTCTTGCTATGTTTAGCTCTGATTTCTGTATTCAGCCTTGTTTTAACTTCCTCTTGTTCTGTCTTCCTTCACCCTTTGCAGAAGTTACCGATTCCTAGAAGCCTCATCAACATTGAGACCAGGGATATATCCAGGGTTTGAGTGTGTGAAATGTAAGCAATTGGAGAGGGAGTGTCTTTAATAAAAAAGGATATAGAAATAGAAATGTAAAGTTACAAGCACAGCTCTGGGCGTGGTCCAGGCAACTGCGAGGGCCTGGTGCTAAATTTCAGTAGCTTCTCAATCAATCTGCCCAGACTAGGACTTCAAGGTTCTCGCCAATTGCCGTCACAGGTTTTGGGCCAATCTCCTGAGCGGCTCATCTCTTTCTACAGTACTGAAGACTGTGTTTTCCCTTAGAATTTGAGACTTTTTCATAAAACCAGCAAGTGTGTGTGTGCCTGAGAGGCATACAATCAATATCCGCTGACGTGAATAATAAAAGTGATGATACAATGAAACCATAGAGGCCCCAAACCTCCTGTGCATAAAATTTAAGGAAAGGAAGCTCACAGACCCGACTTCCTGTCTTGGGAGCAGTTGCCGGTGCGCATCTGCCGTGACAGCGTTTCAAACAGGCCGTGACCTGATGGCGCTGGCAACCCCTCATTTTGAGCTACTGACAGCAAGGAGCTGACACCGGCTTTGGCCACGTAGAAAAGACAAACTCACGGGCTACATTTGGGCTAAAGGAACTGGAGGGTATTTCTCTCCTTCCTTTCACAGTGTCTGAGGCTCCCTCCCCACCCCCAACTGTCGCCCTCGGCGATATCCCCCTGCCAGGGAGCTCCCCAGAGAGACACTGACCAACAGACAAGGCTCCTCACTCCCTTCTCTCTGGGTTCTTCGCACGCCATGGCACTAGGCCCTTAGGACTTCTATTCGTTTGCTAGGTGGCCATAACAAAGTACACGCCGGGCAGCTTCAACAACAGGCACGTACTGTCTCAGTTCTAGAGGCTAGAAGTCTGAAATCAAGGGGTTGACAGGGCTGGTTCCCTTGGGAGGCTGTGAGGGACGGATCTATCCCAGGCTTATCTCCTTGGTTTGTAGGTGGCTGTCTTCTGCCTGAGGCTCTCCACCTTGCCTTTCCTCTGTGCGTGGCTGACTCTGAGTCCAAACTTCCCTTTCATAAGGGCACCCGTCACATTGGATTAGGGCCTACTCTAACAAACTCAGTTTAACTTAATGACTTCTATAAAAACCCTGTCTTCACATAAGATCACATTCTGAGGTGCTGGGGGTTAGAACCCATGTACATACACACACATATGTGCACACACGCACATATATGTTTATTAATTTTGGGGGGACATACTTCAATCCATACAAATACTATTATTATATACTCTCTTTATTATATACTAAGAAAAAGATGTGCAGCTAAGGTGAATATGTATCAGTAAGTTCTCTAAGCACGTATAACTTCAGGATGCCAAAGGAGAATTTGAAGAACACATTTCATTAAAAGCAGAAGTATAAAGGTTTAAGAACTCATATGACGTTGAATGATAATTACACTCAATTTGGCAAATAACATGAAATCATATAACCCTTTTTAATTTTCTTCTGTGTCCACAGACATTTTAACAACTTATCTCAACATGTTCCAACTTTTTGAAGGCCAAGCATTCTATAGTCTCTGAGAAACCAGAGCTCCTTAAATGCCCCTCTGCTAGGTAACTGCAGACTCCCAGAAGAGAGAAGTGAAATTAGATGGCTTACTCCTGAAGTGTGGCATTAATTAGGCCTTTTATGTATTTTCATTTCCAAATAAAAGAGGGGGGTCACTTAGAGCTAAGTCCTGGAGTGCGCTTTAGCAACATTAAGGACCTAAAAATGGCATGTGAGCTCACTTTCATTGGGAGGAGGGCCAGGCAGGGTTGGTTTTATGTCATCCCCCTGAAAGAGGGACCGGGCACATTCCTCCACCTGGCTGGCTAGTAGCTCCTTGTCTCACCTCATGCTATCCAACGAAGAGGCTGAACCATGAGCCCCAGGATGGAAGGCGTGAGCATAACATAGTGATCATGTAAATGAAAGCCAATCATCAAAGCTGAGAGGAAAAATATATGGATCAATTACAGCTGAGGCTTCTGTAAGTGAATGATGTTTGATCAAGTAACACTAGGAAAGGGCGGAAGGGTACCTAGCCTTTTGCTTCCCTCTTGCATCTCCTTTGAGAATTCTTTTGGCCTTTGTTTCCTTAACCCCCTTCCCTGCTTCCAAAATAAAATTTAGTTTTGTGACTGCTGTGGGTGTTTGGGTTCTTATTTTAATTTATTTTAAAGTTTGGTTTAAATTTGGAACCTGCACAAGACTTTTGACATTTATTTCTGGGGGTGTTTTCTGAAGCTCCATGAAGTGGGTGTTGATTGACAGGCAGGTTGCTATGGAAATAGCTGTCACTGCAGAGACTAAGGCTTTATTTCGTACTCTTCCTTTGTCAGGCAAAGGCTTGTGGGATATTTTAAAAATAGTCTAAGTGCCCCAGAATTAATAGGAAATGGTTCCGTGACTCTTTTCTAACATACCTATCAAAACCTGCAATTGTTCTCATTCTGTACCATTCTGTTCTGCATCTGTAGTCATAACTTTTTGCTTCAAAACAAGTGCTTTCCAATACTGTTTTCTCTCATTGGTTACTTGTTCTTCTATGATACTGGTCCCCTATGACATTGTGCGGATAAGGAAAGGGAAATGACAAGAGCACTGAACAACCTTTCCAGCGGATTTCCCACCTAGAACGACCACGGACTTGGACAGCCTGCCAGCTCCACGCTGGGGCTCCATGTACTGGGCACGTCCTTCATCCCAGGGTTTCAAAGAGAAAATTTGGGAGATGAGAAAATGCACGTATTATGTTTAAAAAGGAGCATATTAGTTACCTGTTGACAGACTGCCAATCAATAAGTGATGTAGGGCTTTCCCTTGGTAATGTGAGGATGTTGACTACAGCGCTGAGCAGCGGGGACAGAGGGCCCTGCAATGACACACAAGTAAAAAGCGTCTTATTTCAGAACCGCAGACATCGGTGATCCCAGCAACCAGCTCTGCAGTTGTTCAATCTGTGGAGGCGAGTGCAATCCACGCCACCATGCAGCCTCTTCATTCCAGCTTCCGCCCGGAAGGGAAAGGGCCCTGCTTACAGTGGGAATCACCCGCGCACACATGCGGGCGCGCATAACGTAATAAAAACAACTCTCCCAGCCTCGTTCTCATTGAGAATAAAGGAAAGTGATATTATTCCTGCGCTGTCAGACAGAGTCACCTCGGAGTCCCATCAGACACAGCTTGCTCTATCTGGATCCTTAACTTATAAGATCCAGAGTAAAAGAGAGTCTATAGAACTCAAAAACAAAGACAGGGGCACCTCTTCCACTCTGTGCTGTGTTTGCTACTAGGACAGTCTTGCTTATTTTGTTTAAAGTTATAGAAAAAAGAAAAATTAGCTTAATTTCCAGCTTGGCTCCTTGCTAAGTACATGCTTTTAGTATATTCTTTAGTATATTCTATCTATATGTGCCTCCATTTTTCTCATATGCTTGGATTGAGGTAGTAAGAGTATCCATCCCATAGGGTTTTGAAAGAGTCAATTAAAAATATTAAGTGTCCTAAACTTTCTATCATGCTATATAAATATCAGTTGGCACTAAGAGGAATAAACAAAAGAATATAATTAACCTGATGTCACTTAAAGTCAAGCTTTGCTGCTAAACAAGTTTGGGGCCAAATTTATAAAATGCATAGAAAACAGAAAGTAAAACTTCTTTTACATTTCCAAACTACATAACAGATTTTTTATTGGAACCAAGAAACTGACAGATATGAGCCAAAGTCTACTCCGGAAGTAGGATCGCTCGATTTTACCCCAGGCTCTCTGCATTGTGACTGAGTTCTTCCGGTTTCACCTTCCTGACTGGTCTGAGACCCTGAACTTTTAAGCACTCCATTGCTCTTTTTTTGAAAACTCTCTAAAGTCTCCACACTGTTAGGCAAGGTTTTCTAGCCCAATAGGAAGATGAACACTCAAACTTTTGACGAAGAGGATTATTCTGTGCTGACAGCCTCCTCCCCTGGTCTTCCTGTGTCCGTTCAATCCACCCTCTACTCAGTAGCAAGTGATCTTTTAAATGTCAAAATTGAGACACAGCGTATTTATGTTGACATCTTTCAAAGCACCTCCACAATTCTGCTCAACACAGACCGAACTTTTTAATGTACAGCATGAAGCCTTTCATGATGGGGTCTCCGCCTCTTTCCAGCCTCACCTTCCTGCTCAGCATCTTGGCTTTTCACTTTTCCTGTGACCTCGCACCACGTCCTGAGCCTGCTGTTACCATGCACTCACCGCGTCATTGCGCAATGCCTCACTGCAAACGCGAGCCCCCACTCCCACCCTGGCTCTCTGAGCAAGCCTCCTGAGGACGGCGGCGGAACTGCCATGAATAATCATGCTTCACAGGGCTTTCCACCAAAGGGACAGACGTTCAAGGGAAATGACAAGCCACCGCCCACTAATCTGAAAGCCGGAGAAACACTCAGAGGTCTTCCGTACAAGATAAATTGTACATTTGTTCTCTGTGGTTCCCACGAAAGAGCTCTAGGCACTTTAGGACTTAGGTTGCAGACCCATCTCTGCTTTTTCCCTCGCTTTAGTAACCAAACCAGAGAGGCCTAACATTTGAATGGGCGTCACCAGCACTACACAGGGATTAGAGTTTGGCTGGTGAGCTCTTGCTTTAGAATTTTCTGCAATGAAAAATTCAGAGGGAGGACTTAGAGCTATAGAATTTTCCTCCACTTCTGAAAGTTTTTTTTTTTTTAAGGTGTTGATGACATCTGCTTACATGCTAATGCGGAACCACCTCAACAAATATCTTACAAGCATATCTGTGGTAAGGAGGAAAATACTGAAAGCAAAACAGTGCTTAGAAAGTATGCTCTAGAAAACTGAAAGGATAGCCAGCCAGGACCAAAACACATGGTGGAGGTATTCAAATAGCACTCAAGGAAACTACTAACCAGCATGTTCCCAGGGAATTTGAGACATGTAATTAAAGATGATTTTTTCAGTATTAGAAACACTAAGCCTGTTGCACTTGTCCTTCTCTTTGACTCACCTTCATTTTTTCATTTCTAGAATGAGGAGTGTTTTTGTTTGTTTGTTTGTTTGTTTTAAATATGAAGAGGACCAGAGGAAGCTCTAGTAGGAATGCCTCTATCTTATTCACTCCCAAAGCCTAGCACAATGGTTGTCCTGTACAAAGCTCTCAACAGCTGTTTCCTGAGCAAAATTAGAAACTTTTGCTTAGAAAACATACTTTTTAAGATTCTTTTTCTGTATCTTAGCTCTAATTGCAAAGTATTTCTAATTTACTGATTTCAGCAGGTGCTTGGATAAGGGCAAAGCCATGCTGGGAATTATTCGTGACTTGGTACCCGGATGAAATGACACAAACTCTGGAATTCCTAAGGCCACTCTTTGTGAACCTTCAGCCACAGACTCCTTCAAGGCCACAGCATAACTGCGTGGAAGCTCCTTTCCTTCTCTGCCTTGAATCTCAAAGTTCCCGGAAAACCCTCCAACTGTTTTTCTCAGGTCCACAAAGAAACGCAAAAATAAAATCTCCAGGGAAAACAGCATTTAAGTGGCTCATACTGAACTTCAGATCTTTTCCTCTTTACTTTGGACCTGGGTGTTAAGTGTTAAGGAAGGCTGGTATCATAAGGCCACCTTACAAAAATACAAATGTAAAACCATAGGAAAATATGACAAATTTTCAAAACTTCTAGATAAAGTTCCTGAAGGATTCACTTATTCATCAAACACACTCCATCTTTCACCTTGACCTAGAATGCTCTTGCTAAACAGTCAAGATTGGCCCTTGTAACATTTTACCATGAGGAAAGCAAGCCTTGAACAGTAACTTATGCAAGTTCACACATTCTAATATCCAAAGGGAAATACTGCTTCCCCTTCTTTAGCGAGGAGTTTTGTCACTGAGAACAGTCGTACCTGAGATGGAAAAAGGACCAAAATCTTCTGCTCACTACAGAAGGTCCTTCAAAGGCGCAAGCAAGGTTACAGACTTAGTGGGCCCCAGGACACTCGGTGTCGGTGGTGGGGGGTGGCAAGGACAGGGAGGGCGCGATGGGCAGTGGTACAGAGGCTCCCTTTCCCTTGTTTAAGCCTTATAAGGTACTGTTGAAAAATCCAGAGATAAGCATCTTAAATCATGGTAAATTACACACTGCATGCTGGTGGCTCGGTCATGGAAAATTATGAAGCTACGTGATGTCTCATTTGTTGTGCTGACAACAAATGTAAATAAATTACTGGGAGAATCTCATTTGCATTTAGAAATTCATCCTGATGCATGACATGACTACCGATTTTTTTTAAAAGATACTTTGAGAGGAAATGTCAGTCATTAAACCCAGATCATGCGGATCGCAGCACGAGTTTGATTTGGTGTGGGGTTTTCAAAGCAAGAAAAGCCTGTACTTTCCTAACAGCAGAAACACCCACACCCATCCCATACTCCGACCCCTACATGTCTCTCTCTCTCTCTCTCTCTTTCACACCCCCCCCCCTACACACACGCACAGAGGGGCATGACGCTCATACACACTGCTCTGTTTCTGATGCTCCGTCTGCAGCTGTTCAGAAAGAACGCTCCTGGCCCACCGTCCGTAGACTAGCTGGTTGCCCAGACTGGGGACAGTTTGCAGAGAGCCTGTCACACTCACCCCACTGCACCCATGGCAGCTGGCAGGGGCTAATAGGACAGAATGGAGTTTACTGGCTCCTGTAGGGATCAGGCCCATGACTGATCTCATTAACACTCTGTGTGGACCAACTGAGCTGCAAAGCTGTGGACTCCCATTGACTAGGAATTGGTCATCAAGCACACAGACGTCCGCTGAGAGGAGGCAGCCAACCTGAAGAGGCCGGTATAAAATGCAGGAGATGGATGGGATTTGAGCTAAAACCTTGAAGGGCTCCAGGTCCAGGACAGCTGCTGGGCCTGCTGCCATGCTTCATCTATCCCACCCACCTCCCCACAGCTCAATTCAGATGACCCAGGGCAAAGACAAGGACTCACGGAAGAGACGCAGGGTGCCGCACGCAGACAGTAATGAGAGGAAACCAGGCAAGCACTTAACGCGGAGTTTTGAGAGCCATCCTATATATAGCCTAAAAAGCTACAGCCACAAAGGGTCGGGCTTGTTTCTGGGGTTACCATACTCCACTTAGCATCCTTTGTACAAGAGTGTCCCTTCCATACCAGAGACAGCAACCCATCCCCATGGCCTTGCCTTCTAAGGGAGGGTCTGGGACTCCACCTTCTTTTGCTCTACAGCTGAGAGACTCCGGCTGTCAAATTTCTTCCCATCTCTTTTTCATTTCCCCACACTCAGGAGATATCTCAGAAGTTAAGTTTAGCTTCTATTTCACCATTTCCTAAATAGGGATATTAGGGGGCAGTCGCACAGCCTCATCCTCACCCTCTCCCCCAACAGAATATTTACATAAGCCTGAAGAGGCCTGAGAGTTTACTGGTTAAGGGAAAAGTAAGCAGGCCATGAAATAATTATTTTTCATTGTGCCCTGCCAAAGCCCTCCAGCCGAAGGCTAAATGGAGCTGCCATTATGATCATTGGAACTGCAGAGCCAAAAGTCGTGGCTGCAAAGCATCGCAGCTGTCCTAAATTTTGTTCTGATGGCTAGTTTTCATTCTGGCAGGGACCCTGCCAAGAAAAAAAAAATGGCCCCTGAAATAGGCGGGTGGAAGAGTGGCTTTATCCAGACCCACATCAATTACAGATTTAGGGCCATTCGGAGAACTTGATTGTTAACAAATTGCTTCCTGAAACTGTGATGAGAAGATTCCATATGCAAATAGCAGGGCGCTCATATGCACACATGGAGGCGAGGAAAGGAAAGCCAAGACTTCCCAAATGTACCGATGGTCATTTCTCTTAATGCTGATGGTACTTTATGGCAAATGAGTTCTTCCCAATGGTCCCCACTGTGGGGAGGCTGTAGCAGTGCTGGCTTAATGGGGGCACTGACCCCGTGTTTGCCTGGCACCTTGACAGGTGCGTCTAGTGTCCGTGGGAGTCGGTGACCCAGAAAAGGGGCTGTAGGACACAATGCAGGCTCTGTGCAGAGTGGCACCCGCAGGGTCGGGAGCAGCACCTGTCCATCACAGGCGCTCAGCACACATGCGTTAGGAGAAGGACGAGGCGGAGACGGGCGGGGGGCGGCCCGGTGGGAGGAGTGTGTGCCGTCCACTGCACCTTCCCACAGAGCGCTCTGTCTGAGTGTCCGCCCGGGCCCACCTCAGACCACTGACCTGCGGTGGAGGCACCGACAACTGCCCAGTCGGTTATTTTCTAATGAATAATCATATCCTTCTACTTTGGCCAAGTTCCGTTCCCCATGAAGAAAAGAAGCCAATGCAATATTTTGAATTTAATGCATCAGTCCAGCAGAACAGACAATATTTGCCTCTAAAGATCTCCTAGTTCTCCTGCAGTTCACCTCTCAATGCACTTTAAGAAACGGAACCAGCTGTGATTGTATAGTAAGTCCAGAAGGGTCCATCTGGAGGGTGCAAGGGAGGGCGGGTACAGGGGGAAACTCTTGGGGCCACTCCTGCCACTCTTCCTCGTGGCCTCTGGGGCGAGTCTCCCGGGGACTCAGGCACTCCTGCCTCTGCTGGGACTAGGTGATGTGTCCTGAGACCGGTTCCTCAATCCCAGGACAGAGATACTAAAATCACCAGTGACAGTGAGGGCCAGCTTTTACCAGGTCTTGGACCTACTTAAAAGGAAGGCAACATGCTTAGGACTTACATTTATGTAACAGCAATTACAGTGTAAAAAGTCATCTTCCACCCATATCGAAACAACCCTGGAATTTCCCTTGTGAACAATCACAGGAGTGGGGACTTCCTTGGCATATTTCAGCTGTGACATAATTTGCTCCTCTACCCACTCACCTCCCCAGCCCCAGACCCCAAACTAAAAATTGCACGTGAAGAAGTGGGGTACTTACCCTCCCAGAAACTGAGAGAACCTATAAATGGTGAAGACCACCTGTGTCAGACACCAGCCCCCTGACTGCTCATCAAGGCCCACTAGTTCTAGATCAAGCTGTGAAAAGTCACCATGTGGGGTGAAGGGTACGTGGATGAGCCATCTTTCACACAGAGACGGCTGCTAGAAGATACAAAAGATATCATAAACCGGGAAGTTAGGAAAACAAAATGGTTTTGTAATTAACAATGGGGCATAACTATATACGATTTTCCAGGACATTTGAGAACTGTACGTACTCCAGGCTAAGACAGGTAGGTTGCCTTTGTCATGATGGCTTCATGATACCATTGAAGGTTAGAGCCAAGAGGGGCATTTGTGATGACAAACTCCATGCCCAACCACATGGATGACACAGGAGTGGCATTCGTCCACCAGCAAATGCAATTTTCCCCTTGACTCTTAATCTCTGCCTTTTCTCTCAGCCCTTTCTTTCCTTTTTTTCCCTTTTCAGTCCTACTCATCTACTTCAATCTTTATTGTCTTTTACTTCTCCCTAGCTGTGCCTTAGGTCTCCCTTCCTAGGAGCAATAATAATAATAGTAAAAGAAACAATAATTAATAATAAATAATAGTAGCAGTAGCAGTAACGATGATAACCCCAAAGACATACACAGCAGGAATTGTGTGGGGGACTATTCTGCGTGCTTTACCAACCACTGCCTCATGGAGTCTTCACAAGAGCCCTATGAGGTAGGCACTATTATTTTTCCACCTTATTACAGATGAACAAATTGAGGGGTAGAGAGATTCGGTAACTTGCCCAAGAGCACTCAGCCGATTAGCCATAGAGATATGCTTTAAAGCAGGCAGGCCTTGCTGTTAACCACGATGCAGGTTGCCTGCCTGGGACAAAGCCGTCCCATATTTACCAAGGGCCCGCCGTGCCCTGAGCGCTTTGTGACCATTGTTTCACTTGCCCCTGCCCACCACTCCATGAGTATTTAGTAAGATCCTCCCCACCTCACAGGGGGCAACAGACGCATGCAGATTTAGAGAAACACACCCAAGATCATTTCTCCAGTAAGAAGCAGCCTGGATTTTGAGACAGGTCACCTGTATGTGGAGCCGGGACTTCCAACACGCCTCCACCTTCCTCCTGGTTCTTCTCGGGACCCAGATGCCAGAAGGCTTGGGGACCAGGATTGCCTGGTTGGGCCTGAAGTCTCTAGTGTCATGAGGTTCAAAAATATCTTTGGAAATCTAGGAGCTAGGAGAAGAGCATCCTGGGAGAACTTTTGTTTTGTGAAAACAAAGCAAGAATTGTCCAGTGTGTGTCCCTGTGGAATGACTTTGCCAGTGTCTATCGTTAAAAATAAAAGGTCAATAGGGTAACGACAACACTGAATAATTGTGGCCAAAAATAAATCTTTAAAAAAAATCCTAGAACACATCCGTCTGGGGCTTTTGTTCAAACTTCTGGGGTAAATCAATATTATAGGCGGAAGAAGTACATGCACAAGAAAATTAACTCAACTGTTTGTGGCCAAGGGCAGTGAGAAAGCAAAGAATGTCCACAGAGCATTGAAAACTCCGTTTTAGTCATTTGCAAATACTAATGTTTTCCCACCACCTGCTGGCTTGACCTCTTACCCTTGCCAACGCTCTTGTGTAGGGAGGTTAAAATGAAGTCCGTGTTTACATTACACAGAAATCCAGGCCATTTGATGTGGTAAATAGAAGACAATGAGTAAAGTCAAGTGTTCTGGAAAATATCAGATGAATGTTCATTATACTAATCACTTTAAAGAGAGAGGACCACACGACCGTCTTAGGAGAGCCGTATCCCTGAAAAGCACTGGTCTAATGTTCCGTGGTTACTGTGCTATTATTACCATAGTCCTGATAGGGTCGCTTTCATCTCAATTTTTATTCTCCCTTTTACATATTCCCGTCTGGAATCATGCGTGGCCCAAGATGAGAGAAGGAAATAGTTGAGAAAGGGAAATTCCTATCAAAGGATAAAAAGCTGACATCCAGCTGAGGACCACCTCTGCCTCCCGGCCCCCCCAGAGGGGAGTGTGCTTGGGGACGGGACGCCTCGCCTTTGGCCCCCCGTGCTCTCCCCTCCAGCCTGCGGAGGCCCGCGGGACGTCTAGCCGCTCGGGATCGGAGCCCCACCTGGCTGGGGGCATGCACGGAGCCCTGCCCTGTGGCCTGGGACAGCCACCAGTGAGCCGGCTGACTAGACCTCCTCCTGGATCCAGCCCCAGGGTCCAGTGAAGCAAGGGAACACCGCTCCCTTTAAGGCAAAGAAAGAGATGCAGAAATGCTTCGTTTCTGTTACACTCAGCAGAGAGCGAGAACCTAACCGGTCCCTCTTATTGGAAGAACTTGCAAACAGTAGGAGTTTTAAAGGCTTCATTCAGTGGTCATTGGAGAGCCCGAAAAATATATAGTCAATGAAGGCTATTCACTTCTCCCCACAGAGCGATGGGTCCAGGGAGGGCCAGGGCGCCAACGAGAAGGAGCTCAGACAGCACCTCCACCCTGAGGGCGGCCTACACGGTGCAGCGTTTTACATGTGATAACACGTGTGGCTATCCACTCGGGGCCGGCTGACCTGGAGTGCTATTAATGTGTAGCCTTTTCTAGCAAATCTGCCTCAGGGATTGGTAACCCCCTCAAAAGTCCAGTTGAACATTAACTGCATTAACTTCACCAGCTGCAATGTCCTGCTCCCCACAAACAGCCTCCGGTGCCTTACGGATGACTTGCTTCACCAAAAACATTCCACACCGAGCCCGCTGCTGGGAAATTGGGTTCTGCCGAAGGGGAAGCCCCTCCTGCCAACCCTGGCAGCGACTGCCCCCCAAAGAGCCCAGTCTGCGGTGTGAATGGCCTAACTCCACCGCCAAAAGCTCTCTGGCCGGGAAGCACCCCGTATTGTTCTAAACTGCACTGTAAGCCAAGTCCCCCAAGATTACTGGAAAAGCTGTATCTTGTAAAGTACGACTTTCAAAGGTTCCATGTAAATTTTTTAAAAATCACCCACCACAAAGGTCACATGGTTATCCTGTTCCCCAAACATACTCTCCCCAAGGTCAGCTTCCTACGATTATAATTTCGGAAAAAATCACAGAGGACTATTGTATTACTATCTCTAGGACCTCAAAAAGAGCGAATAAAACCTGAACCCACATGCCAGCAAGGGAGAAAGGGTGACCAATCTTCGCCCAATGACAGGCACCGCCTTAGAGGGGACGAGCCCTTCCCAACCCCCTGGATGACCTCCTCTCTCCTGAGACTCTACTTCCTTGTGGCCCCATTCTCCAGGCCGCCCAGGCCACCTTCCAAGGAGATGCAGTGTAATTAGAAATCAAGTTAACTCTTGAGGCCTGCAACATTGTTTCCCATAACGGGTATACTCATTTGCTCCTGCCTGATGGCAACACAATTATGTTGTCTAGAAATGGAGACAAACAATAGATTTTAGTATTAAAACAGAAACCGAAACTGTAAGCAGAGAGGTGCAAACCACACTGTGAAGCTGGGATGAGCACTACATTTGAGAAGGAAAAGCTTCATTGCTACCCTGCGAAAAGACGCTACCAATTCCCAGCCAGGGCACTTGCCTGGGTTGTGGGCCAGGTCCCTGGTTGAGGGCGAGTGGAAGGCAACTGATTAATATTTTTCTTGCACAGCCATGTTTCTCTCCCTCTCTTTCTCCCTCCCTTCCTCTCTAAAAATGAAACCTTTTAAAAAAGTGTCAATCACGTATAATCATTGTGTCAATATAGCTTTTCTCTAACCTCCATGCCCGCACTCAGGTTTTCTAAACTTACTACCAGAGTTGGGAAGAAGGGCAAACAACAACCAATTCATGTTTACCCCCATTTTCTAGAATTATAACAAGAATCACAAAAATGTGAAGGATGAGCCACTACAATGTGTGTTTCCCTCTGGATCCCATTCCTCGAATTCCTCTCCAGCCTGCACGGCCCTGCCCCCTCCACCAGTCTGTGGTCTTCCCTTAGCGGAATCCACGCAAGGACACAGACCTCATGGAAAAGCTTCTTATTCCGGCTCTGGGGAAGGAAGGCGTTCAGGTTTCACCCCACTGTCACGCCACCCCGAGATCTGGAAGGACTTGAGACCTCAAGGAAGAGACAGTGGGAGGAGATGCGGCTCAAAGGCTTCCACAGAGGCTCTGCCCCAGGTGGGCCGGGGGGCGGAAACTTGACTCATGTGCGCAGAGAAATGGGGCCAGAGGACCCACACCCCTGTCCTGACTTACCAAGACTTGATGCCAAGTACAGAGCAGGCCTGAGCTTTGCCTGTTTAGCTCAACTTGAAAAATTGCAGAACCTCTTTTAAAAATAATTCCTCCCAGTAGAAAGATGAGAGAGATTTCCGGGTTAAACAGTCTGTCTTAAGGAACAACAAATTTAAGGAGTCAGCCCTCACTCTTTCACCTTAAATACACAGTTTTCCTGACAAAATAAAGCTGGCAATTTTTTTTTTTTTTTGCCAATTTCTAGAAATTAGCACAAAATGTCAAAAAAACAAAACAAAACAAAACAAAAACAAACAAACAAAAAAAAACCCCACAAATATGTAGTGAATGGGTCTGTATACATGCCAGGTAGCCAAGCACCATCACGTGAGTACATAACGCCAAGGTTCAAGTAGAATTTGTTGATGACTGCCAGGCCTCCGTTCTACATCCTGCTTGAACTGAGAGAGCCACTTCAAAATTGCTTTCCTGCCAAACATACGAGAGCTGGCCCCTACAGCCCTGCCTTCTGGAAATCAAGGGTTGCACCAAAAACCATATTAGCCATCCTCATCCTAGAACCCGGAACCCTCCAGAAAAATCTCTCCTTTCCATTTCCTCTTCAAGTCAAAAGTAATTACGCATCACTCAGGCTCAGAGTGGAAAACGAGTTCTCTAAAACACCAAGAAGGAAAGAAAAAAAAAAAGGAGGGAATTAATTCCAACCCTCACCTTTGGCACTTTGTAAGACTTTTGGCCCTGACTTACCTGTATAAATAGAAAGAACTAATTGACTACAGGAATGCCCCTGGGCCACTCTGTACTGCCAATGAAGGGCTCAGCTTTCGCGTGATTACCCAGCTGCTGGGGGCGCTCTAAAACGCAGAGGGCATAAAATAAGAAGAAAAAATGGATTAGCGGCTCTCTTTTAAAATAGTCCATGAAAAATTCCTTTTTTCTACTCACTAACTTGGAAACTGACCGTAAGAGACAACCAACCTGAATGACTTACCAGGAAACTGAGCGGCCCCCTGGCCACTGTCCGTGCCTCCAAAGTTCCCCACGGCAGGCAGTGCAGGTAGGAAGACACCAAACTGCTTCCAAACTGATGGACTCAAACAACAGGTCCTGCCGGCTGTCAGGAAGTTAATTTTCTGATACCTTGCGAAACACATTATATAAAGTTCAAAACCATGACTGGGCTTTGCGTCCATTCAGCTCTCTCTGGAGCACTCTGCTAGACCGCACTTGGCTTTAACTCCTGCCAGACCAATTCATTAAGAAAAAAGGGTACGGTCTTGAGCCAGAATATTTATACACTTGACTCAGAAACAATCTATTCTAAGGGACATTTTCCCAAGCTAAATGCACTACAAGGCTTCCCTATTCATAAAATTCTTTAGCTGGTCTGCAAGTCCCTTAAGTGAGGAGAAAGAGAATTGGATCCAAAGAAAGAAAAACGCACATTGCCTGTAAAGAAAGAAAATGCCCAGGGCAAGGCATGGGTTTAAGCTCCTTCTCAAGCCATGAAACTTCTCTTTCTTCCATTCGCTCTGACTACACAACTAATATTTACTCAACTCAGCCCGAGAGACAGGCATTTCCCAGGCAAGGAAGAGAGAGCCACCGGCCCGCGGGACCCACGCCACCACGTCGGCGCCGGCCCCGGCCCCCAGGCCCAGTCATCGAGACGCTGCCTCGCCTGTTCACAAGACAAGACGACGGTCAGGAAGCAGTGCCCACAAAGATACACGCAGCACATGCCAACGACACACGCAGTCGTATCTACAAGTGCCCTATCCAGGTGCTCAGAGCACAGGGCTCCCCTCCCTTGCCCGCTTCCCTCTTCTCCGGGGCCAAAAACGACACCCCTTTCCCCAATCCGACTTCTCACACATTTGCCACAAATCACAAGTAGGATCTAACACTGAGCTATGCAAAGAATAAACACATGACCGCGACCAGAAAATCGTCCGTTTTCCTGATGACTCTCAGGCCAAGGGCTGTCAATGACAACGCTGCGTACCTGAGAGGCACCACCATGCAGAGGGGAGGCCACGGGCCAGTCCGGGGAGCTGAGTTCTGCTGCTAAGTTGTGTGATCTGTTCCAGCTGCTCAGCCTTTCTGATCCTTCGCTTCATCCTTTACAAAATGAAGGGTTGGACTAGCTGATCCCTAAGCTACCTTCCAGTTCTGTGATCTTCATTTTCTTTTTCTGTGCTCATTGAAGGTTAAGGGACAAGGGAAGTTTGGCTGAATATTCACGAAAGATACTCCAGAGCTATGCTATCTAAGAGCTATGCTATCATCAGCCGTCTGCAGCGAGTGGATGCCTGAAATGTGACTAGCCGAGATGTCAAAGGCTTAGCACCCCCAAAATGTAAAATGCAATAGCTCATCAATAATTTTCATATTGGTTGCATGTTGAAATGGTAATATTTAGGATACACTGTATTAAATAAAATGCATTAATATTAAATGTACCTTCTTTTTACTTTTTTAATGTGGCTGCTAGAAAATTAATTACAACTGTGACTCACGTTGTATTTCTGTTGGACAGCAATGCTCTCTCTCCAGGAGAGTTGGTCCAAACTGGGCCCACAGCCTATTTTTATACATCCTAAAAGGTAGAAAGACTTTTTTACACTTTCAAAGAGTTGTTTTATAAAAAGAGAGAGACTGTGTTACAGACACCGCATGTAGCCAGCAAAGGCTAAAATATTTACTATATCGTGTAGAGAAAGTACGCCGCCCCCCACCCCATGCCTCCCCTCACAGGGTTTGGGTGCTCGAGCCATGCTCGGTCTTGCACGCAGGGACAGAAAGGTTAGGCTCGGAGACTCCCCTCCAATCTCCATAACCGGGCGGTCGTCCTGAACGCGGTAGAGACGACAAATGGCGGATTTGAGAAAGAGAAGGAAGGGACAGTGCAGTCTCAGTGCTGATTTCCCCCGAGCTAACCACAGGAGTCGTAAAACTGCTACCTCGCAGACTGAGTTTCCTTCCTAAGGGAACATAAAGAAACTTAGCTGGGGGTGGGGAGGGGGGATACGACAACTTTCACCAAAACTTGCAGCTTTGGGGCGGGGGGCACATCCAGTATGGCCAACTGTCCCTGCTTACCCAGAACTGATGGGGTTCCTGGAATTTGGGGCTTCTCCACACGCGACAGTGCAGAAGTAGAACAGCCCTGGGCAAACCAGGGTGCACTGGTCACTTTGAATTTGAACAGCGAAAACTAGGCTACAATAGTCTATAAAGGATGTTGTGTGAATTACATTTTTTTTTCTAATAGGAAATTTGCCTTCTTTAATAAAGCGGCATGTTGAATTTCTGCCTTTTCTACTTTTATTACCTTTTAGTTATTGAAAATTAAATTTTCAGTAAATTCTGCATTGACCATTCAGTGCCTGCATTTTGTGATCTTGGATCAACTCCCTTCACCGCTTGGAGCCCATAAAACACCCCACGGAGGTGGCACCGCCTTCCCAGACACCTCTGCTGCAGGACCACTGCCGACTTCAAGAGCCTCGAGGGAAACTAGGAGTCTCGATGTAGGACGCGCGCTCAAGTCAGGAAGACTGGAACAACGCTCAAGAGAATGGCGTCTCAAACAGCGTTTGACACTGTGCAACACTGTAACTGCTTGAACAGGAGATAAAAATAGACCCCAACGTGATCCCATTTCCAAAGAAAAAGGCATGCCCTGATACTTCAAACATGCAAAGTCGTATATCCTTTATACTGGATACCTTCACGGTGATGCTGTATTGTCATTTGTTTCATTATTTGGGGGTGACTGTTTTGAAAACCATGGATTAAAGGAGTGTACATAGCACTTTCACAAACAACAACACTCTCGAACGGAATTTCCCTTCCTCTGGCCGGCGTGGAAATGTCCCCATTGTTTAGGATAAGGTGGTGTCATTCGTTGCATACTAAACATACACTCTCTCTGTTTCATCTGGGATGCTCTAGTGTGCAATAATTGGTCCCCATTGTTACATGCACAATTTGGCTGCTCAGATGTAAAAGTAAAACCTCTTAAACAGCTATCTCCACTGATAGCCTTAGACACAGATGGTCCCCTGTGGCCACATGCTTGCAGCAACCCATGACTAAGGTCCATGAGGGTGGGGGGACGGATGGGGGTGCACTGCAACCCTTTATTTATATTAGAAACACACCCCCAAAACCTCATGAGCAGGGGCCGCGTGCTGTGTCAAGTCCCCAGCAAGGTCCCTGTCCAGGGTGCAGCCAATTCAGGAAGGGGACAGGGCTGCTGTCCAGGACAGAGGACTGTGAAAGAAAAACAATGCTTCTACATCCAGCCCTCCTCCCCACGGAAGCCCATGGCCTCCTCTCTGCACTGACTGGTCCCCACGCCAGACCTTGCCCACTCTAATCCCACAAGTCCCAGAGGCCATTCACCATCACCTGAGCTGCCCACGGGGTCCACCCCGCCCTGTGAGCTCAGCTCAGGGACAGCCGAGGTGGTCTCGGAACACCGAAGACATCCCCGTGGCTCCCACATTATTCTCCTTTTCAATTCTGAAACTCTTTTATGCCAAAGTCAGACTTTGGATTGCTTTTCTGTTATTGTTTCGACACATGTCTCTTTGAAATTTCTTTGTTCCCCTTGGTCTGTCTCCAAGGCTGCCACTCCTGACTCTGAAGTTCAGACAGGCCTGGAGGGACTTTTCTCCCCAGTTCAGCTGAGTCCTAGGAGCCACCAGGGACCTGGCACTCTGCAGTGAGCGGCCTGCTGGCCACGGAACAATGAAACATTGTTCTGTCCTCCAGGGTATTGATATTTGAGCCACCGGGACAGGGACAATCGCTGCTTCCCCTGAGACAAAAGCCAACTTTCTCCCACCAAACCTCTTTCATACAGAGATGGGAGCAAGCTGAAGGCGTGGGAGCAGGCTGAGTGGGCCTCCGTGCACCCTTCCTTCTCCCCAGGGGGACCCTCAGGCTCTGGGAGCACAGAGCAGGAAGCAGGTTGCGGGGCACAATGTGTCCCAGCAAATGGGCCCGGTGCATCGTGGCGCCAGGGGGCACTGGCCAGCAACTCAGGACGGGACGACGTCCCATACATTAGAGGGTCCAGAACTAGGATTTCCTACGTTGTATGGGAAAAAAATGGAAAACAACCCCTTTCATCTATCTACACATACTCCGTTTCTTTAACATGTCCAAAGTGTGCTAAAATAGGTCTTCTAAGTCACTGTCAAAGCCTCCCTGTGGCCGGAGGACAAGGTAGAGCAGGCCGGTCCCGAGTTTAGGCCCCAGCTCTGCGGTACCAGCCAGGTTTCTCCAGGTGCCCTGGCCTCAGCGCTGCCACTGTCAAAATGGCCCTGACAACCTCTGTCCCGCTGAGGCTGCCGTGGGGGTTGAATGGGTGGCACACACAAAGTGTCCCATGCACCTGAAGCCAATACAAGGTTGCATGTCAAGTACATCGCAATTTTTTTTAAAAAGTATTTAGCAAAGTGCTCATGCATGTTTACAATAGCAAATAGCTATTGTTGCTAACAGTCTTTTTAAAAAATTCTTACCCGAGGATATATTTATTGATTTGAGAGAGAGAGGGAGACGTAAGCATCCCAACCAGGGATTGAACCCACAACCTAGTATGTGCCCTGACCAGGGATCGAACCCACAACATTTTGGTGTATAGGATGATGTTCCAACCAATGGAATCTCCCAGCCAGGGCACGAGCAGTCCTAATAAATGTGGAAGACACTGGAAGTTGAGGAATGAGGTCAAGGTTGCTTAGTATGCCAATCTAGAAGCAGGTCTGTGTTCTTGGTAAATTACAGGCCATTTTCTGCACAAGGCCAACCCCTTCAAATATCTCTGGCCACAGAAGTGAGATAAATATAGAATAAAAAATCACTAGGCCCTGCAATATTTAACAGGATGTTTGGGTTTAATACAAAAGTCAAAAGCGCGACTGCAGTGAAAGCTCCAGTGATTCTGTGAAAAAATTATGAGCAGGAGGCAGAGCTACTCCGAAGAAACACTCAAGTGCAGCGTCTCAGCATTTAAAGGTCTAGGACTTGCTCCCACATTCGCCCAAGTCACATCTGTGCCCTGTGAAGAAGAGGATCATACGGGTAGGACACCAGCCAGTCCCCATCCCAAGCAGGTCCCTACCTTGTTCTTTCCTAGCTCCCCACTGTCGCTCTGGAGCTGTGAGCTCTAAGCAGGAATCCCAGCTGCAAAGCAGACCACCAGGGCGAATCTCTCCTCCAAGGTCAAAGGAATCCCTTCCATGCTGCTTGCCTATAGGCCACTGGCCGAGCTACTTCAGTAGACACAGGTAAGGTATTGACAAAGGTCTCAAGGAGCCTTGCTCTGCTCCCCCATGGCAAATATTTTGCTTCCGTTTTACCTCCGGCCTCCTGAGATTCCTCTCTAATACCCAGATAGGGTAGATATTTAACATCCCTCCCCCCCCCCTTTGGAAAGATATTTTCATCATTCCCAAAGTTTCATATGTTTTCTGCTTTAACTAAATCTGCTCCAGGATTCCTTTCAAAGCATACATGCAGGCTTCACCCTATCAGTTTGTCCTCGCTTTCACAAACTTCTGATGTGCTCTCGAATTGTTTATGCCTTGGCATGTTCTGTTCCTCCACCACTCGCGAAAGCCCCTGCAGTTTGAAGGCTGTTTTTCTAACCCTGTTTCAGTGCCTCCTGAACAGGAGTGTTCTGTAACGGAGAGACTGATGTGAGCACATCAGCTCTGCCTTCATGTTGGGAAGCTGAGCACCCGGGAAGCATGTGGAAATAAAGATAAACACCCCCACGCAGGGGAGGAGGAGGGAGAGACGTGAGCATTGGCAAGGACTGTGTGCTTGGATTTAAGGTAGCGACCCCTCCCAGAGAATACATTAGTTGCCCTCGTATTCTTGTCCTCTGCTTCAGAAGAACTGTGATGCTATATCTTTTCTAAAATTTCAGACTGTGATCCCAAAGTGGGTCATCTAAGACTTCCAGTCAGGATGGTGAGGTAGACAAAGAAATGGGTCATAGGAGTAGCAACGGAACAGATTCTGGGGCTGGTCATGAATGAAGAAGTCACGAGGCTGGTGAGTGCAAAGCCTGTCTCTTCGGCAGCTCGGCTGAGAGGGTTCTGAGTCACTGGCTTGTCTGTCGCCCACAGTCCAGTGAAGAACGGAGCTGAAGAGGAGGCCTCTGTCACCTTGACCTTCGCCTGCCCCAGAGGAGGAAATGACCTCTTTTTCTTCATCAGCCCTTGAATTGAAATTTTCTGATAGTGTTCAAATTGTTTATCTTGTTACTTTGGGGTTTAATATTATTGTAAAGTTATTGCTTTATTAAACTTTTATGACAATAAATGAGAAATTTTAAAAATTTAACTGATGAGTTTTTAGTTTGGGAATATTTCAGGATTTTCTATCCATACTTAAACTTTTCCTGTCCTGAGAAACATCTTCACAATTCTAGTATGCCTTTAACCTTCAAAAAAAATCCTGAGACGGCTTGTTTTCATTGTGCAAAAAATGTGAATTAGGAAGGTTAGGAGTCTGTCCAAGATAAAGATAATTTGTCCATTATCAGCAGGCATTTCAGTTGAGATTCAAACCAACCTAATCTGACTCTGAACCCTGCTTCTTCTACCTGTGATAGGTACACAGTGGTACTCAGTAAGTGCTGGTGGCCCTATTCCACTCAACCCAAAGGCAGGCTCACAAATCTGCTAGGCTTGAATGAAAGACAATACCAGATCAATTACTTCAACACAGAGCACGCTGAGTCTTATTTGTTGCTTCCGGCAATGCATCTCATGGCTCTGTAGCATTTTCGGTCACTCCCTCTACACCGGGTGCCCCCCACAGCTACAACTGTCTCCTGTGTTAGCTCCTGCCCTCCCCCTCAACATTGGCTTAATGCTCTGTACTGAGTGGGTGCTGAGTAAAAGCATGAAAAATATTCTCATCGTTTTTATTTTTTAAAAAAATGAAATCACAGAGATCCAGGGATCTCTAGCTAAGAGGCTCCATCTTCAGAAATACTGGAAAAAGATCACAGCTACCACAGCAGGTAAAAGTAACAGCTTACAAGCTGTGCTAAAGCCCTTTTCCCTCGCCTGATCCGCCCGTTACTCTGCCAACACAAGACAGCAAATGCACTAAGTCCTTTAAACATTCATTGCAAGTTGGTCTAAACGTAGGGCATTTTAAGGGTTGAAAGAATGTCTATACACATACTCACACACATAAGCTCACATCCATCCATATAAAAACAGTACCTGATTTTTAAAGAAATAGGCTGAGGAGAGACAGAGTAGTCTTTTAATCCCATTGATCCTGCTTATGACAGTCAAGGATCTAGCTCAGTCCAGATTAGAATCAAGAAGCATATTTTCCAAACCTGGCTTCTCTGGAAGAATCAGTCTGCACAATATTGGGTGTGTGTGTGTGTGTGTGTGTGTGTGTGTGTGTGTGGTTTTTATTGTTTCTACTGTGTTTCCTCCCTGGAACAAGTGGTCAACAGACACCTGACTGTCCCCAACCAGCTGAAAGACTCAAATGTCACAGCTAAAGCCCACACCTGCTTAGTTTCCCACAGAACCTCCAGTTTAATTAGAATTAGATATTGGTCTGTGAGCACGTGTTCTAATTTTACTTTTTATTTTAAATCTTGCTTTGGCATGCAATGTCCTTTTCACATTTTTTGAAAGGAAGAATGATGCTTGTCCAAAGAAAACATTGAGATTCCAGCTGAAGCAAGGCAACCAGTAGGTTGTTAACTGACACTTCAGGATCTGGAATCAGTGAGTGCCAGGGTGGAGTTCTGTAATGTGACCACGTGGCTGTCACCATTCGATGTTCTCTGACAGCACTCCATTTGGAAGAAGCCAACCCCTCACTAACAAGGTGGGCTCATTCTAAGCCCAGATGTGTATTTCTGCTTTGATAAAATGTAGAATTATTTATATTATGGATGGCGCTCTCTATTTGTTTTTCGTGAATCACTCAGCTATACAGTATGCTGAATGACACATAAATATAGAAATTATGGAAATAGAGAAAGCATTTTATGCGGCGCAGATCCGGAGTTGCTGAAACGAGTGGCTGAAATTTCTCTCTAGGGTGTCCTTTAAAACCTAACCTTGTCCCAAATAATGAGTGACCACCAATTTCTCTGATTCCCAAGAAAGGAGAGCTCTGCCACGTGGCGCAGGCTGAGGCATTTGCCGGACAGGGCTGGGGGCATTCACCCCGGGGGCAGGGGCAGGAAAGAAAGAATGCACGCGCACACATGTTCATATAGACATACGAGTGAGCACACAGGCACACACGCACACACACAAGAGCGAACAGACGTGCGCCCACAGCCTCATGGATAGCGTCCAGCAGCGGTTGGGATAGCACGCAGAAAGGAGGACCCCGCCACCGCCCGGCCCCTCCCCCTCGCCACTGCAGGCCATTCCACAAGGCAAACACACAGCACTGCTGTAGGTGTTGGTAAGCAAGCAAGTTTAGGGATATTTCTAATTATAAGCTGTCACAGCTAAAATCAGAAATCCGGTCTGTTCATTTTTTTTTATTAAAAAGAAAAAAAGCGCTGTATTTAAATGAGAGCAACTGAAAGCTCTGCTGCGGCGGGACCGATGGCTGTGACGGAGCCCGGGAATGGCCGTTTGTCAACCTCACCTCTCCTCTCCACCATGGGGAACGCCTCACAACCCCAGCGAAGAAAGCCATGGCTTCCACCCATGGCTACCAAACCATACTGCCTTCCACGGACCAGGGCAGCAACCACCCCGCTACTCGGGCCCGGGAGCTGCCTGCTGGCCTCAGAAACACACTCTCATAAATTCCTGTTTCTCCTTTTGCTCCCAGCTCCAGTTCAAATGTAATGCCAAACATGAAGCATTTCTTGGCATTCAACAAAACAAAATTTAAAAAAACAAAACACTACTCCATAATGACCTATGAACAGATAGATAGATGCACAAGCCCCAGCATCCATTAAGAAATTCATCTAAGAAGACAAACTTTATCCATCTACGGGGAAGTCACACCGCATTCCAGTTCTAGACACAGCAGAGCAAGCAGCCCTCGCCAAAGGCAGCTAAATTAGGCCTCAAAGACGCTTTCCATAAATGGAAAGAAGGAAGCTGGGTTCAGGCACACGAGCAATATAAAACCACCAGCCCCAACCTGAAAAGTTGTGTCATTTTCAAAACCTATCAATAATAAATGAATAGCGCACAACTTAGCTCTAGTTAACCAAAATTCTCAGTCATGCTTCCTGAAATAAAGCCCATCGCTGTTGACCCTTTGTAGTCTTATGGTAGCCAAAAAAGAATCTTGTGACAATAGTGTTACTCAATGCTTTCATTAAAGAGCCATTATCTTAACCCAGAGTTTTAAATTTAGCTATTTTTGTTCTTATTTTCATTACATTCGCATTGAGCCAGCTTCTCAGGCTAAGAGGCAAAAGAATAATGTTTATGTGCACCCACATCCTGGCTCTGAAAAACACATATAGACAGCAATTTAAGTCATAATTCTAAAGACAAAGTGCTAATGTTCTTTATATAGATTGCTCCTGTACAGGAACAAAACACAAACTAAGAGCATGAAATGGGGAGCTAGAGGTTACAGAAAACAGGGAGAAGGGTCTTCCCTGGCGATTCACCCCGGGTCCGTGGGCAACAGCTTCAATCTCGTCCCTCTGCTCATAAAACACCAGATTTACTTCTACTTTTCTCTCTCCAATTTCTAGAAAAGATGTCAAGAGCATTAAGCCAAAGGCAAACAAAACAGAAAAAAACAACTAGAGATCCTTTGACTATCATGCCCTGGGTCATGTGTCTTTAAATTCTGCCTTAAATAATCAAGACTCAGTCGATTCTCTAACAAAGCAATAACCACCTTTGCAGTTTACCAACCTAGGTAGCAGACCTTGAAATGCAGAAATTCAAGGCGGTTCTTCCCTCTCCCCCGCATGTCGAGTAGATCCCTGTGCAATCATTCTGTCCGCTGGCCACCATCCCTTTGGCTACGTGGGAACCCCTGCCCAGGCTGGCCTCTGTGATCAGCCACTTGAACATGAGCCCCAATGACACCTCGCTGTCTCGTCGACCTTTCTGAACCACAGGGTACCTTGCACCCTAGACTGACCTCACGTTTCAGAAGGGACAGGCAGTGGAACAGAGCCCCAAGGAACTTGTGAAGAAACACAGAGTCACTGACTACCATCAGCAGACAAAATCCCTGTCTGTTTGCATATTAGCTGACTGGCACTTAAAAAGTAAAATAAAAACCCAGCTCCATGGGAAAATGGACTTCCTGCCGAAAGCCTCAGGAAAAACAGTCACCAGGATAATTCACTGGCACTGGGTTATTCAAATCCTTGACAGGTATTACTTAAGATGTTAGAAAATTATTCAGGCCCATGTGTACACATATATCCACCTTCTGTGCTGTGCGCTCTCTCACACACACTCACATTTTTAGTAAGTACTCATTAAGCTATCTGAGATATTAAAACTAATCACAGCCGTTTCGCTTTTACCGTTATCCTCAGCATAAAGAGAAATGAGCCCATTGTCATTTATTTCAAAATCATTCTTTATAAAAAAATAGCTAATCTCCAGAAGCACACCTGGTTTATTGAAGTGAATACAAAGATGTTGCACGGAGACTTAATGTGCTCAGCTGGGAAAATATATTTTTTAAATGAGCATTTGTTAGGGCTTTATTTGCAAATGCAAAACTATCCAAGGCACTCTTTGAGCACATAGGGATTTTTCATTTCAAAACCAACATTAATATAGGAGGATTCACATCAAACACTCAGGAGCAGCAAAGAAAATTAACCCTTGCTGGACTATAAAAACAAAACAGAGAAAGGAAAACATAATGCTAGGTTGGAGGAAGTTCAAAACCCAGAAGACTATTCACACCCCTGAAGTGCATCTAACAGAAATTTTTAACATGACACTGTTTCAACATAACCCTCTGACTCAGATATTTAAGGTGCAAGGACCAATACAGTTGACTCAGGTATTAAAAGTGGCAAAAACAGAGGAACTGCTGGGTTAAACATTAGAACAAAAAGATCACCCATTAACTACACTTGGGAATGTCCAAGGGAAAAAGATGACAAGTCTAGAGCGTTCCCTAATTTTCTGAAATGGCCAGTCTCCACGAGGAGGGCCAAGGTTGCCCCATTTGCCAAAATGGGATGTTGGAAGGCTTTCCCGGCATGGCCACGTGGGAAGGCGCGTGTGGCTCCCGGCCATGTTAGCGGGTGTTTCCTAGATACCATGGCAGGTGTCATTTTTTTTTCCATTTGATCAGGAAATGTAATACGTCTTCAAAACAATTTTCACCCAACTGGTCAGAGATGTTAAAACCCAACCCTGAACGGATCTCTTTGCCACCTTCCCTCAGATGCACACTGTCCCATGATGCTACATTTCTTTTGAAATATGTGGTTTTCCCCCAGGACTCTATGGTCTGTTTGCTTAAAAAAAATGTTTTTTTGTATTTAAAAATAACATCAAAATATGTAGTTAGAGTACATGGAGACTTCCCTTTAGGCGTCCGAAGGAAGTAGTATGACCCTGCTGAATGACAGCAGGGACAGGAAAGAACGAGGAGGCTGGCATCCCGGAGCTCACACTGATGACACCTGGGGAGCTTGTCCTGACCGGAGGAGGTTAAGTCACGTCTTCAATAAAAGCACTGGTGTCAGGAGCCTGGCATTCTCGGCTGTGCATTCAGCAAACCAAACCCCAAAATAGTGCTAATTTTTCTACTTAAATCCCAAGTGGATTCTAGCATAATAACTGGAGACATTTTTAACTTTTAATTTTAGCCCTGGCTGGTGTTGCTCAGTTGGTTGGAGCGCCATCCTGTAGACCAAAAGGTCGTGGGCTTGATTCCTGGTAAGAGCACATACCTGGGTTGCAGGTTCAATCCCCCTGCACATACGGCAGGCAACCAATTGATGTTTCTCTCTCACATTGCTGTTTCTCTCTTCTCTCTCTCTCCCCTACCCATCCCCCCCACCTTTCCTCTCTTTAAAAGCAATGAAAAAACTGTCTTCAGGTGAGCATTTAAAAAAGCTTTAAATTGTATATCAACACAGCACCTAGCATAGTATATGCAAAAGAGATGGTCAATAAATAGGTGCTGAATTGACTGACTGAGTCAACTTGCTGGCATTAGATTAAGGAAGCCATCCTAGTCAAGCACACACAAATTATGTTACATTCCTGGGCCGACGACCCTTCACTGGCCAACTGACGCCTTCCGTAGGTTGAAGTCCAAATATCGTCTAGCTGTTCTGCTCCTACCTACATTTCCAGCTCCACTGTTCATCAACCATTTATGCTGGTATTTGAGGAATACAGTGATAATAAAAATAAAACCGATGGTTGAGAGTAAAATCTTAAGAACAACACAGAACAGAATCAGAATAGAGGTATGCAACATCGTTGGAAAGAGACAAAATTATTCCCTCGTTGGTAAGACTTCCTGTTAACCGACTTCATGTGTTAATTTTTGTAAATCAAAGCTGCGTCCTTCAGAGAGGAGGTGGAGCAAGGGACCAGGGGCCATGGGAGAGAAGCCAACAGACACACTCGTCCTGTGGCCTCACCGCAAAGCCTCTGCCTACAGAGAGAGGGTTCCATCAAGCTCTTAATCGTTTGATTACTCTAGTTATCACCCTTCAAACATCATACCAACCAACCTTATAATTATGAAATCATTTCCCATAGAAATATCCAATTCTGAGCTGTCCATTTCTACATCCTACTTAGATGTACGCCTACTAAGTGTACAAAATCTCTCCACTTAAAGGTCTCAAGGGAACTTGAAATTCAGCACGTCCAAAAGTGGCCTAGTCCTCCCAACCTTGTTCTTTTTCCAGTGTTCTCTGTCTTCCCAAATGGCATCACCATCCATCCCTGCAAACCAGAAACCTGAGATCCTCACGTTCAGCCAAACCGCCTCACTGAGTCAAGCACCAAGCACAGCCAGTCCCACAGTCTAGATGTTGTCTTAATCCATTAACATCTCTCCATCTGCTTTATCATCGCCCAAGTCCCTATTACAAACACCCTGCTTCACAGACCTTGCTCCTACTTTCAGCGGGGAGAATAGTTGGAAATACTAAATTGATGCATCAAATCGTAAACCCTTGCACATACTCATTTCCGTGGCTGGGCCGTGGGGATTACTGTCCCTGTCAGAGAGAGTATACGGCAATGTGGCAATGGCCAAGGGGGACACACTGCTCAGATGTGAGTTTCAAAGCTGACCTGCGTGACCTCTGTGGCTGGGCAGAAGCCTCTATGCAGAGCCTTGTCAAGAGCAAGAAAGGACACTGTCAACTCCACAGTAAGGTTTCTTTTGGCTTTTATGCCAGATTTTAGTGTTGGTGAGCCGAGAGAGAGAATAGAAATGGGACTAGAAGTGAGGAACTAGCCTGCCTACCTTCCCAGCCCAGGGCATCGGGGCAGAAGGACATAGGCAGAGACAGCAGTAGTAGACTGTGACAAGCGTGCCTTGCCTCCCATCTCTGCGTTGGAGTGAGGAGCGGGTAGGCATGTAAAGAGTCATCTCCACAACCTTGCTCCTGGGAGCCCCGGCTTCCAACTGCGGGCAACTTAGCTGCATGAAGGTGAAGAGACGGAAGCAGAGGGGAGGCCTGAGCCTTCCTCCCCAGTTGCTCCCTTGGCTTCCGTGCAGTACAGAAGGGTGCAGAAGGTCCTCATGCTCTGTGGAGGGATGGGGCAGTCACTGAAGGTGCTGGCTGGGGAACCTACCGTAGGCCAGGGCTGCGAGAGGGTGGGACACGCAGCTGGACTTCAGACAGTGGTGATGCAATGATTTCAGAAGCAGCTCGGGTGCAAACAACGCAGCAAAGAGGGTCTCTAGGCCCTACCCACGCCGAAGTAGAACAGATAGAGTTCATTGCTCAGTACCAAATGGAGGCAGGGCGGCAGTGCCCAGGCCACAGTGCGGTAGCACTCCTGCAGAGGGCAGCAGTGAGCCCAGAGAGCCAACCAAAGACCTGGGTGCAGGTACCGGGTGCCCCCCTTAAGCCCCAACCAAAGCCTCTGGCATGGGAAGCTCTCCCTTCTCACCAAGTGCCTTCCTGAGGAGGAGACGGGGTGGAAAACTGACTGAGCAGTTGCCTGAAGGGGACTATTTAAAACAAAGGAAAACAACTTCAAATGGGAAGAGATTAGGATAGAATGTATTTCCCTGCCACCCACTGAGTAGGAACTTTGTGAGACAATGTTCAGCCCTGCTACATACTCTGGCCCTCCTATCTGCTCTCCACTTGTAGCCAGAGTGGTGTTTGACAGTGCATATCTAATTTTGCTGATTACAAAAACCCTTCCAAGGTTTTTCTTTGCCCATTGGATCATGATCAAAATTGTTCATGTTGTCAAAAAAGCCTTCCTAACAATGTCTTCCCGGGCTCTCCCTGCCCACCTCACTTCCGTGCACTAGTGACAGTGGTCTTCAGAGCTTCCTGAACATCCAGAATATTACCTCCAAGGCTCCTCTCTCCTTTTAAATTCTGTTCATCAGGTAAGTCAGAGCCTAACTATTTCGTCCTCAGACAAGCTTTCTCTGACTCGAGTTTCCATTCATGAGAGATTACAGATTACCCACTAAACCGATGTCCTGGCTGCAGGAACTCTCAGAGCTGTGGCTGTCTCATTGGGGCTCTCTGAGAAGCAGGATCGAGGGGACCCAGTTTCCTAAACTTTTCCGCCTGGAACACCTCTCTCCATCTCTCAGAACTTGTGCCCACAAGAAATCACTTGGTAAATGCAGACTCACGAGATTCACAAATCAAGAATCCATGTCTCTCCAGCGACCAACAAATAAGTAAAGTTAGAAAGGCTTCGTGAACAAGAACTGCTTTTCCCTTGTTGGGAAAATCCCGATGCTGGGCTTCTTTCGAGGAGGTGACAAGCTGGCAATACAGCAGAGGCAAGAAAAGGGAAGAATGACTGGTGTTCCCTGGAAGGTGTGCAGGTGCAGCAAGGAGACCGCCCTATGCGGGCCCCCCCGGCCCCCTGCCTCCCGTTCTCCTCCACCCCAGGCCTAGGCCCACTGCCCCGGCCTGGGCGTTAAGCACCTTCTTCTCACGCCGCAGGCTTCCCTGGCCTTGGTTCCTAAGCAGGGAGATGAGCCAGGGCCACTTGGTTATTCTGGCAGCCAGGAAAGAGGCCTCAAGAAAATGGGGTGGGCCAGGATGGGGCGAGAGGGAAGGAGGAAGCAGGTCTCCTCTGCTCCTGCTTGGGGAGATTCCACACTCGGGGGACCTTCCTTTGGATAGGTACTGAAATCCACAGAGAACGGTGAAAATATGAGAAAACTTCCCCTGTGATGATTTATGGCATTCTCTACCTGGAGCAAACTTCACTGTAAGTCAGATGCGCTTGAACCCCATTCAAGAGAATTTAATGACTGAGATGTCAAAGAACCTTATTAGAAGACAATCATACCTATATGATCCTCTGACCTGGACCCCGAGGGCCGTCTGTGGTTTTGTGCCAGGATGTCTGAGTGAGGGGGTGAAAAAGAACTTCTGGCAGCCCAGTGTAATAAATGGATCCTTTGGCCCAGGGAAGTTGCTGAAGTAGTAAAACTCAATGCAGTCCAACAAAAATTAGGTTACACACGAGAAAGATCTTGCCCAGAAAAACTACATTATTTTTCATTAGATGGGACAGACCACATAACCTGTGCAACTTTATCAGAAGGTCATAGGTCACATGGGGACAACTCATAGAGATTGAATAACAGAGGGGCCAGACAGTCTGCATGTGAATAAGCCCTCATCTGAAAGCCGTGGGCAGGAAAACCAGGCATGTCTCCGATCTAAAGACGCCCCACAGAGAGGCAGGTGACTGGGGATCAGTGGAGAGAATGCCAGCCTCTCCTAACCGGTACTCTCCAGCTGACCCCACTATTGGAACGGCAGGGTCTTCGGGGCAGAAAGAGGAGGTTCGGACGCTCCATTGCACAAACCTAGGTGCACGCTGCGGAGTCCCACCTGCCCCGCCCCCCGCCCCATTCTCATACTGACCGTCTTTCCCACCACTTGCTTATTGACGAGTGGTCATGGCAGATGGGACCCCACCAAAGTGAAGTGGTCACTAAACTAATAATTAGGAAATCCGAGGACAGTTATGGCCGAATGCATGTGCCACGGAGACCTGAGTGTCTGGTTCGGCTACCAGAAGACACTACTAAGGCTGCGGGCGATAAAAATAGTGCTCCTTTAAAAGGACTGCTCTGGTCAGGGAGCATTGCTTTGGCCATCAGGCTAGAAATAGCCAGCTGTGGCATAGAATCAGTGAGCAGGACAGGCTGCAAAGTACAAAGAGAATTGTTTTAAAGGTGTACAGATGGGCTGACAAAGGGGAAAATGAAATCATGGAAGAAAGGATTTGTGAAAGACTTTTTCCCCTCCTTTTTCACATCCAGGATCTAAGGCCACTCCACTGGCCAAGAAGCTGAAGTCAGCAGCTGCCAGTCCTCAGGTGGTTCTGAGACCAGAGAGAAAGGAACAGATGAAGTGGGGCAGGGAGGAGGAATGGCTGGGTCATTTGATAATTCTTGGCTTGAACCTCCAAGGGTTTCCCTTCGGGTATTATCCTAAAGAAAGCTCCAGGCAACCTTCGGCGGATTCTTTGCTTGTCACTTCTAAAAGGTGAATCGGTTCACGCTTACAATGGCTGACTCGGTGCTACTGTACAAGTTCACACGCACCTTCTAATTATAAGACACAGGCTTCTTGGGTTTCTCCAGGCAAAAGCTGAGAGGAAGCCAACATTATTTTTGCTGTTACTGTAACCTCCAAATAATTTTCCATCTGTCTCGAATTAAAAGAGCAATGGTTATGAGTGGACACAGGCCCACTGGCATAGCCCATCCTTCCCTGGTGTTTCTGGAAAGTCACGTGCCATTTTCTGTACTTCAGAGGTAAGAGAAAAAACAGTTACATGGAATAGGAGTTGGCCTGGGAGACAGAATACCTGGATCATCTACTGACCATGCTTGGAAAGAACTGAGTGGCATTCTGCAAAAGGAGCCTAACCCATGAGGAGCCCTATTTCGCATTGATTAAATACTCAAAAGTTCCATGAAAGTAACAGTGGGAAGACTGGGGAAAGTGTTTTGAAGAGAGAACCCTACTAAAAATCATTTCAAGGTGTACTGGAAGACACACTAGGAATGTAAAATGGAAATATACTTGAAACTGAATTTTAAAACTAGGACGAAAGTGGTTATGCAACTTGGGAAGAAACGCCACAGAATGAAGCAGGGTGATTAAAAACAAATCGACTTGAAGATTTGGTTCAGAAGATAATCTGCACATGTCCAAAGGCATGTTGGGTAACCCTGAAGCAGATGCTGGGGCAAGTTTCATAATGACTGAGCACATCAACGTCAAAGCCATCTTTGTAAATTCTTCCAAATGAATTCCTGTTTTAGCCTGAGTAATAAGCATATACTACATTCGCATTACAATGTTTCTCTCTCTCCATCTTTCTGAAATGATCTAGAACAGATCCATGTGTTTTAGAAGCAGGTGTTTAATATTTACCATTGCTGACAAAATATCCAAGAATCCTTAAAAAAAAACCATAAGCACCCCTTGACTTGGCTTGAATGTTTCTAGACTTAGGAGCCGGGGCAACTGCTAGTCACTAACCATATAGGCCCTCTTAGAAGAGGGCCATCCCCACCAGTTTTGTTGGGGTGGGGGGCGGGGGTCAGGGAGACTGGAATCTGGTTAACCGTGATAGTTAACGACCGCAGGACATTCCCGAAATGGTTTCACAGTGGCAGTCTGCGGCAGGCGGTCTGTTAAGGAATCTGGGTCTGCCAGCCAGAGTCCATGGACAAACCACCCTAAACCGATGTGCAAGAGTCTCGTGCCTACTAGGGGAGTCTGCTGATGGTGACGGACCGCTCCCTGGACATGAGCGTGGAGCTTGAGAGCTGCTTTTCCTTCACCTCTCTTATTTGTGCTTCCTTAACCACATCAACATTACACATCTGAAAACTGGTTGCAAAGAAAGACACCTCAAATGGCATAGAAACTTGTGTGTTTCTTGTTCTAGTCATTAGACATATATTAAATGATTCAAAAATATTAAAACAAAAGTTTTACATGTTCTCCAAGCTATTTCTTTTTCCCCCCCCCCAAACAATTTGAGCGGCATGACAAATAAAGTAATGGTCTTGTTCCTAAAGTATGATGTGTTTTTGTTTTGTTTTCTTTGGAGTTTTACTCCAATGGTACAAAAAAAGGAGTCCTTTGTGTTCTTTCAAGAGCCACCAAAGGGCTGGCTAGTGTCATGTTTATTATCGCCAGACCTTGGGGCCACCTGGTGGAGTGGGGTTGGTGCATTTTTCCAGGAGTGAAGACATTTGGGAATGCCATGGTGTCCCAAGGCCACAAAGGCTTGTGTGTGGAGGGCTGCTTGACAAGGAAGGCCCAGCCAGGCCCTCAGCAGCTGTGAAGTTGCCAGCCGTGGCATTCTTCGCAAAGCTGGGTGGCTGCTCACTGCTGACATGTTCAGTTTTGAGCTCTTTAGAAAAAAAAAAAAATCACTGGAATGTTGAGCTAGGCAAAGATAGCAGATGCCCATCATACATCAGCTGCTTTGGAACCTTCTGGAAACTACTGAAAAAAACAGGAGTATTCTTCCAAGTTTGTACATAGCCATCTCAGGTGTTTTCATTGAAATCCCTCAAGTGTCCCTTCTGGAACCATGACAGCCAGGCTAGAGGCAGTCCAGCAAGACCATCGATCCTTCTCCTCCAGAGGTCACCCTGGGGAAGGCTCAAGGGCCAGGCAAACCACACGCTTCTCAAAGGAAGAGACATGTTCCATTTACTTCCTATTTAACCCCCATGGACTTATAGCAAGACATGGCTATGTCTTGGAAATGTCCAGATGAGGTTTGGTGCCATATTTGTAACCATTTTCTGTGGTTTTCTCACCTTGGGGCTCTCCTCAAAAGGAGAAAACATGTGTGGCAACATTCCTGGACGCCAGCCTAAGCAGAGAAGTCTACGTGGTAGCACATATGAGCGTCTTCTCATAGAAGAAAAGCCGTCTCCTCCGGAGAGGGTTAGGGCACCAGTTCCTGGGACTGGATCTGGCCACTGCAGCATCTATTGAGGTAGTAATGACGTGAACAAAGCTAAATGCATGGCTACTGTGGTTATTATAGGGCGCCTGGCAATAGAATACTATGCCTTAGCAAATGAAGAGACATAGGAGGTGAAGAAAGGTCAGAGAAAAAAAACAGATGAGAAATCAATGTCAAAAGAGGTCATTTTGTGAGCTTCAGAAGGAGCTACAGCCATTGATTATAATATCACTGAAACAACACAGGCCCTGGGAGATCTGAAATCGCATTTCCAGCCTGAATTTATAGAACACAGTGCACACTCTGGTTGTCACTGGCACATCAATGGAGCCGCCCAGAAACACGTGATTTAGGTGGGCACAAGTAGAGGTGAGTCCCGTGGTTCCTGGGTTCCTATGACGAGATGCATGATCAAGAGAGGCTTGGGAAAGCTTTCTTCTCCAATTTCAGAGGCAATGCCATAATAGCTGGGGGCCAGAATTATGACCCCCAAACAGAAACTGGATTACGGCACCCTCTGGTTTACAAACCAGCAACAGCTGGCCCTCCTTCTCACACGGGGTAGATTCTGAGACCTTAGACAATACACAAGCCCATCATCCCAGGCGACCGCCACCTCCTCTTCTGACTTCATCGGCTGCTCCAGCCCACCAAATCTCTTTCCATTTTCCAAAGCCACATCTTCCCTACCTCCACATCTTTAAACAATTTTTTTCTGGCTGGAATGACCTCTCTACCCTGGAAGATTATTCCTTATCCTTCCTTCTCTTTCTGCATTTTCTCACCATGGCAGATACTGGGCTCATCAAACCCCATTTCCTTCTCTCCCTGGTACACAGCTCCACTTCCTTCCCCAGCATCTAATCCAAGTGAGACTGCAGCATCAGTGAGAAATGCTTTGATGTGGAGGGTGTTAGTTACAGTAGCTAGCCTACTTTGACTAATGCACGCAGCCAGATATTCACTGTGTTTTGTCTTTTGTTATTGCGTTTATTTTTATAAGGCACCATATGTTTATTTTTGGAAGAAGCCTAGGTATAAATAGAAACTCATGTTTATTGAAGGGAAGAAAAGCTGAGTGTACACTAAAACCCAAACACAACTCTGCAACACATTTTTCCATTTCTGGGCTGACTAGCTGATAGAGCACGGTGCTGCTGAAATTGTGTTCATGGCTCCATCCTATTGGAGCCCCTGAGCCGGTATAGAAGAAAGGCCTTCTACAGACCCCAGCTGCCTCCCTTTTCCTGGGCTGCAGCTTCTCAGGTGCATGCCAAGAGTCACGTAGGGCACTGTGTAAAAGACTATGGGGGGAATGAATTCCATGAAGACATAGGGAGCATAGTTTTTCAATCCTTTGAATACTATCAAAGTAGAACAGCTCGATGACAAAACCTAAAACTCATAGACAACACTTAAAACTAGGAGACAAATCAGCAATAGCCATAAGTCCCACATGAAGTCAGCATCCAGATGGGAGGAAGGAGGAGGAGATGACGGGAGGGGCATGTGATAAACCTGAGAACAGGAGAACCCCCAAATAGCCAACTGTACTCACTGGAATCTTCCAGGGGCAAATTTGGAACATGAGCTATTACTGGGAGGGGTTTTGTACTTTTAAAGACCTAAGTGTAAGGGCTCTTGGTAAGTGGGACTGAAAGGGAGAGAGCAGTTTAGCCCCCGTAAACCATGAAGCCACCAGGACTCCCCGCAGGGTGAGCCCCCAATTTGCACAACAGGGAATGAGAGAGCAGAAAGAAGGACAAGGTCTAAGTCAAGGAGCAGTATGAAATCCCAGAAAGGACCTAATACATTTTTCATATCATACCCCCCCCACCAACACACACACTTGCACACAAGAAAAAGCTCTGTAAAGTTACTGAGATTTCCTCAAACTCACCTCATTCTAAAGGGCCAGGAAAATTAATTTCACATAAAAATGAACAATGGAAAAGTGTCAAGGTCAAATTCCATACAACATTATTAAAATTATAAAAAAAGAATGAGGAGTGGAAAACATCCCTAGAGACAACAGAAGCGTATTGCAAAGACACTCTCACAGAACAGATCAAAACTGTACCTATCACTTCAAAATGAAAAAACACCATGTTCAGTTAAGAAGAGCTCATAGACTGGGTGACAGACTCAGGGAAGAATTCAAAATCAAAGGAAAATCCATTCCATAAATGCCACCTAGTCTAGAAACAAGTAAACACAACAGGTAACGCCTTAATATATATAAAAGGCAAAGAGAAAAACAGCTAAAAAAATAAACAAAATAGATAAAAAGATTTTAAGTACAAAGAGACAAATAACAAAAGTTGTAAAAAGAATCAAACATATGGAAGCAAGGGTACATAACCAATACAGTACAAATAACTATGATACAAAAAGATTTCCTGAAATATAAAAAAAAATACTTGACATGAAATTGAAAATGTGAAATTACATTGAAACTTAGTATTTATCCCCCCAAAACAATACCAAGACATAACAAAATGCTTTGAGTTTCTAGGCCAAAAAGAGTACATGACTTGTAAAGAAAAATTATCATCAGACTTTTTTCTAAAAAAATACTTTAGGCCAGAAAAAATGATTACCTACTTGATATGCTAGAAGAAAGAAAACAATTTTATATCCAGCAAAACTGACTTGCAAGTATAAAGGATTCAAACGAACTGCTATGGACAGTTGTATAATTAAGAAGTGAAAGAATATCACTCCCATCAGCTTTTTCTGAAGAACATACAACAAAATGAGCTTCAAGCAATCAAAACCATTAGAGTCCATCCACATAGGGACTAGTGGTAAATATTATAATATATAGTTTCTGTGGAATTAAGACTAAAAGAAAGGCCAAGAGGTAGAGAGCAGAATATCTAGTGGCTAAATGTTCTAACAATATAGATACAGTACAACTTTTTAAAAATGGGGGAAGGCCCTCACGGGTGTGGATCAGTTGGCTGAGTGTCATCCCCCACAGTAGAATGTCACCTGTTTGATTCTCAGTCAGGACACACACCTTGGTTAAGGATTTGGCCCCCAGTCAGAGCACATATGAGAAGCAACCAATCGATGTTTCTCTCTCATGTTGATGTTTCTCTCCCTCTCTTTCTCTCTCCCTTCCCCGCTCTTTAAAAAATAAATAATCTTTAAAAAATAAAAATGAGGGAAGGATGGGGGAGATCACAAGCAAAAACCAATTTTTTCATTTTCATCACTCAATTGGTACTATTATTATTTTCCTGAAACTATTGTGTGAATAATGTGTAATAAAGCAAACTAGTAATTATGGGATTCTGTATTCTATCCCTGTGTTCTTCAGAATCAGGATTCTTGAGGATGGAAGGATATATAAAAGTTAATGCAGAAGAGGTTAAATAAAACTCTGTAATCTCACATTTGAATTGGAGTATCCATATGAACTCATAAGTTCATAGAATGTGTAACATATCTATATTCTTATGGGTTTATTTGATGGATAGATAGATTCCTCAATTCTGTCTCTGCAAAGGGTTAGAAAACAATGGCCAACCCAGTAGCAATGAGTACCCCTACCATCCAGACTGTAACACTTCTTACCCAAAGACACTAGGACTTCTTGGAGAAGTACGTGATTCACCTTTTCTAGATAAACCTGGGATATCTTGTGTTACCAGATAGCAGGGAAGTTACTCAAGCCTTTTAAGGAGATGGCAAAAGGACTCAAGACGCAACTTGAAAAGGCCCCCACTGGCTAAACAAGATGATTTTGGTTTCAACAACGATTGCAGCTTTACCAAGCATGCCTCACAGACTTGCTAAAAGAACCAGGCTGCGTGTGATCCAATCTCTGAATCCAGGGGCCAACCTATAGCCACGCGAGAGCAGAGGAATGCATGGAACCACACGGTGTGTGTGGAGTTGGGAAAACTCAAGGAAACGCAACAGGTCAAACAGCCACGTTCCCCCACAGATCAAGTGTAAGGGAATGACAGGGATTCTGAAGGAATTTACAGGTGAAAAAAGTCTTAAAAGGTCCACCAACTTTTCAAATGAGTAACCATGAACACAGTGTTTGGAGATGAACACTGAGTGACAAATACATTTCTACAAATACAACAAAGAGACTATCATAATAGGACAGTCATTACTGATGGGGAATACAAAGGGCTGTGCTTGGGTGAGGCACATAGAGGGGTTTATGGGATGGCAAAATTCTATTTCTTTTCCTGGCTAGTAGGCAATATACATGTACATATATATGTACCCATATTTTATGCAATGAATATACAATACATAAAAATCCAGTACATAAGGACATGCATCTGATTTATGTAGTTTTCTCAAGTTCTTCACTGCCATCCAATCTCCTATGGAGAAGGCAATGCAAAGCACAAGGTTGGAGTGGGAAAGAATGTTAGGAAAGGATGATTAAGGTCATATTGTGAAGGTCAACAGAAGTCTTTGCAGAGTTGTATTTAATTCGAAGAGAATGTAGATCCATTCAATGGTTTTTATGAGTCCAGTGATTTCCCTGTCCTCTGGACCCCTTAATGTCTCCATCACTGACTTGATTCTCACCTTTGTATCATTAAGCTCAGAGAGCTAAAGGAAGATGGTGCAAAATAAACCGTGGCCACGACACTCGAGCCTCATGAGGGTGAAGCGGGGGTGGACCAGGGACTAACCCTGTTTATTGGGATCTAACAGCAGCCTCCCGGCTGGGTTATACATATTCAATTAAGCTTCTCCACAGATTTTTGCCTTTTCGAGCATCTAAATTACCCTTCTTCTCAGGAATATGCTAGGACTCAGGAGAAAAGACAGAGAGATACAAGGGAATAAATGGGTCAGAGTATACCCGAACAATTGATACAAATTTACGTTCTTGAGACTACGGAGAAGCTATCTTCTAGAAATGATAATTTTATGTCCATTATTCCATTTTAAAATATATCACACTTTCATGGGTAGGCTATTTTATTTGGCATGCCAAATATAATATTTTTAATGACCATAAAGACTAACCATAAGAGATTTTGTGGATTTGTTCTTTCCCCCCCAAATGTCTTAAGTTTTTCCATTCCAAATTATCTATCCAGTGGGATTTTCAGGAGTTAATAATGTGTAAAATGCTCCTTGTTCAAGACAAAGACGAAAATGAAGGTTTTAAAATTGCCAGTGCCACAGTGAGGAGAAAACGACCTGCCAATCACCGGAGTAGAAGTCAGCCCCGTGTTACAAAAGCACTGCTCCCTGGTTCTTTCAGAGGCAGGTGGACTATTAAGTTGCAAGGAAATAACAAAATCTAACAACAAAAAAAGAGATCGTATAAATCCAAGCGGCTAAATGCTTGTCAATAAGTACTCAATGTAACAGGCATGAGTAATACAAACCTCACAAGAACCATCTTCTTCCCAGAACTACTTTCTGGGTTCCAGTTCACAGGAAATAAATAAATATGAAAGAAAAAGACAGCTGCACTGGACTTCGGAGGAGGCAAGCCCAAATTCACTGAGGTTTTATTAAAAACGGGGAACAGTCGTTCCTCTTCTCCCCAAGGAACGTCCAGGCCATATAGGAATTATTACTCCAAGAGAATTTCTTTATTAAACTGACTGCCAAAATAGAAAGACAAAGTCTTTCTTTAACCACGAACTAAATTTAAGGCAAGATACACAGAATCAGTGTCCTCTTCACTGTGCCTACAAACCAGATGTAATTTAAAACCTACACTAAGTCCTTAATGAACTAAGAAATTGTGTCATTAAATAATCCACTAATGATAAATGCGCCATCTTTGCTCTTTCCCCAAAATAAATTAAGAGTGATGTGCCACGTATAACTTTTGTAACACCCTCACTGCGAGCCCAGTACACAACACCGCCATCTGCTTGGGAACCTAGGTCTGCTCCTCGCAAAAACCAAATGTTAGTTAATAAATTCGTTTGAGTGACTTTAGAGATTAAGGGCAGCCCAGCAGTGCCCCGATTAGCAAACATTTTTTCGACCTGGGCCATCACAGGGAAACCGCAAACCCCGGCGACGTGTCAGCTCAGAGCAGCTTCCCGAGCCACCCCTGGCACACGAGTTAATTCTATTCATATTAATGTTTGGAATGTTACACAGGGTGCCACAGCTGGTTTTGCACAGTGCTCCAGCACTCTCCACAGCATTTTTACCCTGAAAATGACCGTGGTTTGAAAGCTGTGGCAAACTGTGTGAGAGACTTCACGGAACGAAAAGGATGAAAAGTTGACCGTTTCTCCCCTGGTCTCTGCCTACTAAACATCTAGCTCTTCAACAGCACAGGCCACATCTTGGTGTCACAGAAAGGGGCACCATATCCCATTTCAGCGCCCCAAACGGTCTGGGTAATCCTGTCTCTTTACTTTTCAGATCTCAGCACTTGCAGAATGTCAGAAGATCGGGAGCTCCAAAACAATGCTCACCAACTGCAAATGAGTGCGACCTCTATGGAAAACAGTATGGGGGGGTGTCTCAGAATAGGAACAATAGCACTACCAGAGGGTCCAGCAATTCCGCTTTAGGGTATTTATCCAAAGCAATCCAAAACACTGATTTGAAAAGATATCTGTGCCCCTAGGTGTAGTGCAGAATTATTTACAGTAGCCAAGATATGGAAGCAACCTAGGTGCCCATCAATAGATGAATGGAAAAAAAGAAAATGTAAATATATACAATGGATAGAGAATATATTTACAAATACATACAGCCATACACAAGAATAAAATCTTACCATTTGCAACAACATGAATGCAACTGAGGGTATTATTCCAAATGAAATAAGTCAAACAGAGAAAGACAAATACCATCTTACTTCACGTATATGTGGAACCTAAAAAACAAAGAAACAAATAGAAACAGACTCATAGATACAGAGAACATTTCGATGGTTTCCAGATGGGAGGGGAGTTGAGGAAGAACAGGTGAAAAAGGGGAAGGGATTAAGATGTACAAAGTGGCAGTTATAAAAAAATCACAGGGATGTAAAGGACCGTGTAGGAAGTACAGTCAATAATACTGTATTGACTAGATATGGTGTCAGATGGGCACTAAATTTATTGGGACGACCACTTCATAAGTTACATAAATGTCTACACAACATGCTGTATACCTGAAACTAATATAATATTGTATGTCAACTGAAACTGAAATTTTTTAAAATGATAATTAAAACAAAAATAATGCCCATCCCTCAGGTACCCAAATGCAAAAATACTCCTTGTAAGAAGGTAAAAAACTAAAGCAACACCTGGCAGAGCAAAGCTGCTCTCCAGAGCTCCCATCAAAGGGAGTGTCAGGGGCTGAAGTCCTTCTCTTTGAAAAGCGTTTGCAAACCTGCTGCTGTTTTCCTGGCAACAGGGATGAGGTTGGTTTGGATCAGCCCAAACCGGGTAGAGACAGATACTTCCCTTCAGTCTATAGTTTCAAATGTTTGTTAACATCCAACGCTTTTATGGCTTGGCAACCAAAACATCACCTGGTTTGGGCTGTCTTTCTTTCCCTTCCAGGCTTCTGGGGAAGATGTCAATAACATTAATATGTTACAGAGAGAAAGAAAAACAATGAGAAGAAGAAACAAGGCCCATGCTCCCTAAGCAGCACTTGACCAATCAGAAAGAGCTAGCACGTACCTGTACTTAGTGCCAGCTCTTTTGTCCCCCAGTGAGAGTATCTAATGGGAGGCTTTGGGGTTTTACACAGTGTTACCCCTTCTCACATCCTCCCTCTTTAATGGGTTCTAGAAAAAGCATAGGAGATTGCAGCTTCAGCAGGCAGGGAAAAGAGGGTTGATATGCTTTACATAGTTATTTTTATATTTAATCCAAGAGCAAGAGAGGACCGAGCAGCCCAGCTGACTCTAAAAAGCATTTTAGGAAGTTGGCAAGCAAACAAGCCCCCTCCTGCTCTCTCCCACCGAGGAGTAACTGTATCTGGGGTATAGATGTGTCCGTCCAAGATATCAATAGCCCCGATAATTAAGTTAGTGCAGCAAACTAGCTGCCCGCTTTGAAGTGTGGACACAGTTGGTGTGCTAACCTTTCCCTCACCTGATAGGCTAAGCTCTACAATCTCCTCACGCATGTTAACAATCTCGTGACCTTTGGTCTGTCCTCATTAGCACATCATTTGGGTCACCCCACCATGTGGGGCGGGCAGCTTGTAAAGTGGGAGGCTGAGTTCCCGGAGTGGATCACAGGCTCCGCCGGAGTGACGAGAACCTTCGACTGGAGGAGCTACAGGCCTGAAGATCTTGCTCCACTGTTCACTGTCGTCGGGGGAAGGGGGCGGTATTACAGAGCGAGAGAGGCAGCGGCTGGCCCGGCGTCCTTCGAACTCTGAATCCCATCTCTGAAAGCCACATACGGTGTTTCTAAAAATATGAGCTGCTTGTTCCCAGCCTCCAGAGATGCCTATTCAATCCCCTGGGCTAGAGGAGTGGGGTCTGCATTTTCATGAGGACAGAGGGGATGCTCAATGTGTCGTCCTGGGATCACGTTTTTTTCCAAAGTACTAACTCAGGTTTCCAAAGACTCTAGTCATATGCACAGCAGTTGACCCCATCAACCACCAAACCTGTTACCCATTACATTTTGGGTTCTGTATAGTTTGTATATTTCACATCACTTTATCTCTGAGATGTAAGATACACAAAAGTCACAAAGCACAGAATCGATGACCTGCGTGCCAGATCTTTCCTCCACAGAAGACAAGTGTGAGGGAGGCTGGTGCTAACACGTGTGAAATATTTGGTATCCTCCAAAGTATCAGCATTTTGCATAGATTTTATTGGAACTTGATGAACAAAAACGGCGTATCTGAACTGTAGGGAGGGATTGGCCTTTAGGCACAGAGAAGCCTGCTATGGCAGAATGAATGAATGTCCTCAGCTCTTTCAAACAGAAGGAAATAAAGACCACGTGAACTAGGCTTCTTTCTCACTCTCTACCCCAGTCCCACTGGTCTCTGTACAGACTCCCCAAACTTGGATACATCCTTCCTGTGTTCTATTTTGGGTTTCCAATGAGAAGGGAAAAAAGGCCACAAGCAAAGAGCGCAACACATTAAAGACAACGAGGACCAGCACCACTTTCCTCCACCTCCAGTCCCAGCTGGGGACTCAACAGCCTGGTGATGGGACGGCCTCTTACAGTAAGAGAAAGTCAGAGGTCTTGCAATGGCTCCTGGGAAGACAAATCACCTCGGATCTCCATTAGTGCCCCATAAATCCTGCTGTTCAGAATGCTGATGTATTTCTAGTGATTTGTGCTGTTTTCCTTTCTGGCTTTTGTTGGCCACCGAGGTTTAATACAGTAGACCAGTTCGGCCAAGGTAAGATGCCGAGCTAAGACTCAAAACCCTCAGCCGGTGTGGAAGGCGCCAGCGTAGCCAGCTTGCCCATCCCCACACAGATCCCCTCAGGGAGTGTGACGTGATGTGGCATTTCCAGGGAGCATCCCCTTGTTAGATGTGTTCCTGAAGAACCTCCCATGAGGTTTGCCTAAAGGATCTGTACCTCTTCTTCTTTCGAACATGAGGTTTTAGTGGCTGAGACCTACCCTGATGATGACATTTTAAAGGAGGAGGCTTCTGATCCCCACTGTTAACGCTGGAGATGAGACGGAGGACAGCTAGCCAGGTGAGGGCTGCACGCATGAGCAACCACTTCGTTCTCACAAGGCTGGGCGGCAGTGGAGGCTCACTCTCCACCATTTGCACGCAACCTGAAGACCAGCTCCATAAGAGTGGTTACTGGACAGGAAGAGACAGATAGGCAGGGCATGGAACCAGGCCCCGAACTCACAAGCTGAGTTATAAAGCCTTTCTCTTTGTCTCCCTCAATAAGCAAATAGAAACCTGCTTTATGATAGTAATCCTAGTTTCCCAGAGAAGCACTTTCACAATAATAGCACCATAGAATAAAAGCTTGAGCAGCCAGGGGCATTTCGAAAACAAAGCCTTCCTCTTTCCAAACGTGTTGTCATTGCTCTGCTCCTTACACTGGCGACCAGGAGCGCACCTTCTTCATGCAGACTCGAGTACTGGAGGTCTGCGTGCGGAAGGGCCGTCATGGTGTCTCCTCAGTACAGGTGCTTTGAGGACTGACTTAGTCCATGGACAGGCGCTTTGGTTGGTGCATAGTGGGTCTCTATAAGTCATAGCTACTGATATTGTGGAGATGGTGACTGTTACATGGAGCTCAGTTAGCCACAGCCCAGATTATATTCCAAGTATTTTTATAGCCAGTATGCGAGGTGTTTGTATTTCTCATCTTCTACATCCCTTTGGGGAAATTCTCACCATGAAATCAGCCACTTAAAAAAGTCTGAAAATACTGAAGCAACCCGCTTTCTTCCTTACCTTTTAAGCTGCAGCAGGGTCTAGAGAAAGGCTCCTCCATCTCAGCACTGTTGACAGCTTGGGTTGGACAATTCCCTGTTGTGTGTGGGGTGGGGTGGGGGGGACTGTCCTATGAGTCCGTCCCATGATGTTCCACAGCATCCCTGGTCTTTACTTCCTAGATGCCACCAGCACCCTCTGTCCAGTTGCAATCATGAAACATGTCATCAAACTTGGCCAAATGTCCCTTGGGGGGCAAATTTGCCTTAGCTGGGAACCACTCATCTAGAGTCGATCTGAATCTGGCAAATAAACTGCAGACCCAGTTCTCTAAAAGACACCGTCAATGTCAGATGGCGTGTCCCCGCTGAGGGTTTCTCTTATGCCACAAATAGCACGTCACTAGCAGTGAAGTGAGACCCAAAGCCAGACAGGGCGGGTGAGGTGCTTAGTGCTAACAAGCTATGGTGGGCAAAACAGTCCAAACTTCTTCATATATGCAAACTCCACATTTAATTTTCTGCAAGATTACCCACAATAATTACCAAGTTTCTATAACACAGCCTTAAAAGCTCAGCACCAGGAGATCCATAAGAATTGATCGTTTATCTCTTACCTGGCCTGTGTGCTGTGTCTGCGTAACACAGCCAAGGAACACAGGCAATATTTTCCTCTAATTTTTAGGACTATCAAAGTGAAACTTTACCAAAATTAAATTGATTATTAAATAATCCAATGGGGATAAATACAGAGCAATGCTTTAGCGTGCAAACAATACCGAGGTAGACCATTTTGATTTTAAGCATGTCTCCTTTAACTGAACATGCTTGCTCTCCCCTATGAGGGCTAACAGTTAACATTCTAAATATACTGTTGAAGTATTAGCTGGTAGCTGCTCCTGGTTAATGATAATTTGAGGGCAAAGAGCTGGCATCTATGTGACACGTTTGTTCATTCTACAAGTTACAAACACTGCATTTTTGAGGCATCAGTAATAGTTTGAATGGACTTCTTTCTGGGAATGTGTGGTTACCCTGAAGATCTCAGAGACATTATCAAATGCATAACTTCTCTATTATAGTCTTATAACAGTGGTTTTCAAACTTTTTCATCTCATGGCACACAAACCAATTACTAACATTCTACAGCACACCAAAATATGTATTTTTTGCCAATCTGACAAAAAAATAGATATATTTTTCATTCATTCACAATGGACATCTACTGTTGTATTGGCTGATGTCATTTTCTTATGTGACAATCTAAGGAAAAAGAGGTCAGTGCCCCTGACTAAACAGTCAGGCATTGCATGTTTTTAAAATTCTTGTGGCGAGCCAGTTGAAAATTGCTGTCTTAGAATTAAACCAAGCCAGCCAATTCGCCCCACAGCAGAGAGCTGCGTTTGGACCCTATTTACCTGATATTGGAAACACAGAGCTCACATGGCAGAGAACACACATTTACTTCACCTTCTAATATCCACATGACTTACAAAGTTTCATTCCAAAGAGGGAAAAAAGACTGTATTTTAACCAAGTATCAGGCAATGCAGTTTCAGGGTAAGGGTACGCATTGCTTTGATGAGGGAACACTGCACTGTCTACCCTCACACTGGGTCTGTTAGTTCTCCCTTCACTTTTAAGATGATGCTACCATCCTGGCTGCTGAGGCTCAGCGGACTGAGCGCCACCCTGCAAGCAGAAAGGTTGCCTAGCTGGGGGTGTGCAAGAGGCAGCTGGCTCATGTTTTTCTCTCTCCCTTCCCCTCTCTCTAAAAATAAATAAATAAAATCTTTTTTTAAAAAGATGCCCTTACCAACAGATATTACTCTTCTATACATGGGAAAGCGGGGACTACAGGTACACAGGGGGGCTCAGCTTGCATGGATGAGGTAGTTTCTCTTTCACTTTGGCTGCCTCAGTTCCACCTTCTGAGAAGCAGAGATTTTTGTCCACTCCGTTGCGTGAACTCAGAAACAGAGGGAAGTCTGAGGACTGAGTGGGGAGGGCCCTTCCCCTCCTCCGCCCCTTTCCTCCCTTCCCCTCCTCTGACCCCTTTTCCATCACTCATTCGGTTGAATACAAATTCGGAATCTTTGCACCATCTTGCAATCATAGGTAGCCTACACAACACAACAGAATGGCCTTACAAGTTGTTTCTTCTAATAGTTTTTTCCCCCTTCCTAACTTCCTTTATACTCAGCCTTGAGTCCTACCCTGCACCAACCCTCTTCTGAGACTGGAGTCCTCAAGAGGTAGAATCCATTCAGGTCAAGGTGTCCAAAACCCAATTTCCAGCCTTCTCTCTTTTTAACAAGCACTGTTACTCTGAAGAAGCTACTTAATCTTGCTGAGTTAACTCAGCTGTAAAAGGAAGATGATAATTTGTGACTTCATAAACTTTCACTACACAAATATCATGTATCATTAGGAGAGAGACTTACTGTAGAGAGACAGTGGAAGGGAGTCATGCTGCATGTTATTTCAGTGGACATGGTGAGAAAACAATCATTTATCAACAAGCACAGTTGTTCTCCGGCAGCTTTCCTCAAAAGCTGATCATGTGGCTCCATGGCCTTCCCAAGAAAAAAATGGACACCCACTACTTCTCCCCGCTTTCAATGCCTCCTCTCACATCTACTTCATTTAAACACTGCAAAGGGGTGACTGGGCAGCTACCACTTATTTTTCCCCAAGAAGGAAGCTAGGGCTTTTGCCTAGTAGCCTAACTTTACAAGATCTGCTTAACCTGATTTAAGAAGGTGGTCTGACCTTGGCATTAGCCTTGGAAATTAGAGGATTTCCCCTTTCCCTCTTTCCCCTCTGCCCTGGGCCACGTCTTACTGCTTACACTACACTGCAGTCCCTCGCCTTTCCCTGGCTCCCTGTCCTTACCCAAACCCACACCTTCAGGGCAACCGGGCAGGGCCAGCAGCACCTCTCGGGGGGGCACCTCCATCTGCTTTACAGACAGGGTGCCAGTCGGATGTCCCGTGGGAGCACTGGGCAACTTCGTGGGGAAGGGCGCTGAAGCACAGGAGGGCCCAGGACCCTGGCCAGAGCCCTGCCTGGATTCCCAGGGAAAGAGAATGTCCTAACCCTCAGCCCCGCGGTCTTCCTTAGAGCTAAGGTGGCAGCACTGCACACCTGAAGGCGGGAGCTGGCCCTGCATCAAGGGATCATCCCTGACTTCTGTTTACCAGAGAGGCTCGCATTATATACACAGATGTGACGGTCCCCCCTCAGTGTGTCCCCCAGTTCTCAGAAGCTGATGATGGGAAAACCACACTAGTTAGACAGCATCATCACGGTAAAGGGAAAACTCATTTTCTGGAAGGTCAAACACCAGAGAAAAACTTGCATACCTGCTGCAAAGCACTATGGCCAGAGGGGCATGATCTCAGCCGAGCTAACGCACTTTCCTCACTTACAAAACTGGAAAGAAAATATGGTATTTAGCTCAAGATGTTTTTTGGAAAATCAATTAAGAGAAGTAAAACTGCTTTATATAAAAAGCATTAAATATTAAACACCGATAGTCTCCTCCATATAGATTAATCTAACTTAAGTTGCAAAAGCCTGACAAGAATTGAGGAAATCTCCAATGTTAACACCCGAAAAATCAAAACTACAGTTCTAACGGTATTTGTCCCCATGTCTGACTACCTGTCCTCTGTCCTCTCCATGGGTCTGTATCTTTGTATGTCATTATGCCCAAAAGGCAACATAATGTAGTAAAACAGTGCGCTGGATTTGGAGATAAAATACCAGTGTAAATCCCAAATCCATCATCTCTCACGTCGCCTTGGATAACACAATGTCTAAAATGGGGACGGCAACCCTAGCCCGGCTGCCTGCATGAGGGCCTCCGTGTTTACTGGCAGGCCTCTCCTCAGGCTGCGTTCTCCTTCTCTCGCTCCACCTCCTCTTGTTCCTTCTCTACCTCCTCCTCCTCCTCATTGTTCATTATACTTTTCCACCTTTGTCCCTAACCTTTTCCTGCCCATGAGATAGAATTAAGCTGTATTTCTGGATTCCCTGATTACTGAGTAACTAATTCAAGTTGCTTTTTTTCTGTGATCATTCTCCCTGTTTCTGTTTCTTTTGAATGTTCTAGAATAACTCCATTTCATGATTATGGGGTCTCTCTTTCATTCCAGAAAATAGACCTTTCTCATCATTTCTGCAAATTGTCTCCAACTTAATGAGGCAGTATAGGGAACCTATGCAGGAAAGATGATAAATTTTAGGCATGGCTCTGTTACTCAGTAGTTAGGAAAATTCTGTCAACTCTTGTAGGCTCTATTTCTCATTTATAAGACAGGGATAACTTTATTTCATAAGAGTAATGGGAGAATTAAATTAATTATAAAAATTATGTCATAAAACATGACATAATATCTGGTTAAATAAGTACACAATATAGAACAGCTTTTATGTTAAAACTAAATAATCAGTTTATGTATTAAAGAAACTATGGTTATAATTAATAATAGCAATTTTGAGAGAGGATATCAAGAGAGGATACTGCCCCCATTCTCAAAAAATTAAAAATAGAACAGCCATGTGACCCAGCAATTCCACTTCTGGTTATTTATCCAAAGAAAATAAGAACACTATTCAAAAAAGATACATTAAAAAAAAAGAAGATATATGCACACTTATGTTCATTACACCATTACTTGCAATAGCCAAGATAGGGAATCAACCTAAGTGTCCATAAATAGATGAAGAAGTGGTACATATATACAATGAAATATTACTGAGCTATAAAATAGAATGAAATATCGCCATTTGCAACAACATGAATGGACCGACAGGGTAAGATGTTAAGTGAAATCAGTCAAACAAAAACAAATGCCATATAATTTCATTTATATATGGAATCTAAAAAACCCAATAAAACAGTGAGTAAACAAAACAAAATAGAAGAAGACCCATAGATATAGAAAACAAGCCGTTTGCCAAAGTGGAGGAGAGTAGGGGGATGGGAAAAATTTTTAATTAAAAAGAACAATAGACACCCATTGTCATTCACATGGTATCACCTCAAATCACAGGCTTTTCCCTCTGCCCTTGGAGGAGAAGACCGTGAGGAGGAGCCCACTGTATGAGAATGTGTTCTGGCCAGACCATCAGACAAGAGAGGTTAAGAGGATTGGCTGGGAAGTGTGAGAAAGTCGTCCACCTAGCAGCTGTCCGTGCTTGAATAGGACATCGGATAAACAAGGGTCCCTCTCCAGAGATATCTGCTGGCACCTTGTCTTCATTCCTTTCTGGAAAAAATATCCCTCTCCTTGTGAGGAATGTATTGCCTTCTACGTGCCACTGCCAAAAACCCAACTGTAGGCAACATCCATCCGACAAAACCCCTTAACTGCTTTGATTCAGTTCTTAAAGGAGATTAGTTGTTGGAAGGTCACGGAGAAGCCATCTGACTGCACACTGTAGCTTGAGGTTTCAAAGCCTCCACTACCAAGGGAACCTCCGAGGGCCGTGCCCCTTCCCTTCATGCCGTTTAATCAATGAATCAACAAACAGTGAGTGAGTGCAGCTTCCCTGGGGTGTGCAGGTCACTTCAGATGGGCCTCGCCAGTTCAATAGCAGGAGAAAGAAAAACAGATTTTTCTGACTCCTCTTCAAGTTTCCATTTATAAAACCAGGGCCACATGAAAAGACCATGGGTCTCAGGTCCCTCTTTCTCTCTTCTCTGAACTTTCCCGGTTCACAAAGCAAAAGGAAATGCTATACATAGATGAGAGAATGTATAACGCCTAAAGGGAAGAAAAGAAGGAAGGAGAGAAGGACTGAGGGAAGGGAGGAAGGAAAGAGAATCAGGTGCTTAGATTTCAGGGAGGTCAGAGGACACGGCACACATGTGTAGACAGTCTTCTCAAGACACGTCTCCTTGGTAACTTATAACCTCCATGTCACTTGCCTGTTAATTACTACTGCTCTTTAGTATATACGATTATCTTTGAGAACAACCGGTAGCCACTATTTTTAAGCCTTTAGGGTAGATGTACTGAGGAATTTCTTGCACCTTTGTGTGTCTCCCTGCTCCCAGTGCAGGCGATGCGGTCAGAGGAAATGTGCACGTTGTCTCAGTGCCCTAGTACAACAAATCTTTAATCCAAAAAAATTAGCTTTCCTAACATTTCTGTTTTGGAGAAAACAAAACAAAACAAAAAAAACTACATGGAACTAAAAAATATATACAGTAACAAGATACCATGTTGGCTTTTAGTAAATGTTCTAAAAACACCACACTGTGCTACCAAGGAATCACCATCTCCCATGTGATGACCAGTGACTGTAAAGGACCTCTCACCAGAAGAGGACCACACTCTGACACGAACGTCGTCCTTCTCCGACCCAGCACTTACTGCCGGATTCTACTCCATTTCTTCAGCCACAATAACAACAGAGAGTAGCAGCGGGCTCGGAAGCATGTACAGCTCTGCCGGGTCCAGTGTGAAACGCTTCCTCCGCGCTAACTCCCCTAGCGCCCCCCCACCCGCCCCCACTGCGGGCGCTCCGGAAGCTCAGAGAGCAGAAGTCACTTGGCTCAGAGGCCTAAGCGCAGTGAGTTCCAGAGCAAAGACTCCAACGACTGTCCTCTTCCCGCCCTACAGCTGACTCTCATCTTCAACTTGGAGACGCAAGGCTGGGCCAAGTAAGAATGATGTGTTTTACTATCATTTACCCAAAACCTCACTTAAGCCTCGCACTTCCACATTAGCCTTGAATTGCTTCTACCCACCGTTTCCCCTCCCCCTGGTTAGTCCCCAACATGGTTAGTTTCTTTGATAAGCAAAGTTAGTATCAGAATAACAAGCCACAAGTCCCTAGCTAACCATAACAACGTGAAGAATTCTGCAGTCTAAGTATGCATCATGCACACTAACATCTTCAAAAGCTTAATAAAAAAAAGGAGAAAAAATGCTTAACAGTAAATTCTATGTTAACACTTAGAGGTCTAAACAGTTTGCTGAATATGAACCTTAAGAGTAGTTGCGGGGAGCAGGAGGAGGCATGAGGGAGAAGTTCCTACATCTTCCTGAGCTTCTCAATTATAACCCTGGTGCCTTTTTCATCTCCTAGTTGAATTTATCGTAGCAGAGATGTTGACAGAAACATAAACAGCTGAAATTCCATTATTCAATATGATATCTACATATGTACAATTATACATCTATTGAGAAATATCCGAATGCTAACAAGGAGGTAAAATACAATCACTACCTTTTGCTCCAAGATGATACAATTATTTGCATCGTGTCGCATGGGAGTGTTGGCTCCAGAGACCCGATCAGGCCTGCTTCAGCTTTGGACGCAACGCAGCGAGACACAGACCTCTGCCTACAGTGCCTGTGACTGTCTGAGGCCAGGACTCTGAGCCCCTTCACTCCTGCCCACTGGGCCCTGACAAGGTCCCCCTCCAAACCTGGCTGTTACGTGCCCCGTTTCCCCCAATTTGACAACTGAAGTCTCTCCGTTCATTGCCTTTTACTGCACACAGCTGGTCGCAGCACACCAAACAAACCGCAAGGTTGGCTCTTAACACCTGTAGGTCTTGTTAAAATGTCCTAGCGGAAGGCAAATTTAAGAACACAATTCTGTTCACATGCAGAAACCAACTCTGCTGGAGCAGTGCAAGCCGCATTGCAATGCCCGGCCCGGGCGGCAGTCACCAGAGGCCCACCCCACGCAGATCCAGCCTTGGGGCTGCCCACAGCCCTCCTCCCGGCACCACGTGCGCTTGTTACCATATTGCAGAAGTTGCTTGGAAAGCAAATAACCGTTTTCAGAAAGACCAAGACTCAAGAATCCAGGGATTTAGGAAGGGAGAGAAAAGACAGCTGTATCATGGAAAAACTAAGGAACAAAATTACTGCCCCTCTTACTTCAAAGCTAGAGGACTACTAGGCCACAGCTAGCGTGACCTTCCGTGTAGGAAGTTCTGGAATATCCAGATGCCCTTTTTGTTTCTAAAATAAAAGTACTTACTGTGAAAATCCACAAGTCACCACACTCTGCCCAGAATCACATTGCCCACCCTTCTCCATGGAAGCAGAGAGTGAGAACAGCCAAGTTTGCGGACTTAGAGACTTGCGTTGTTTGGGGAAATGTTTGTGGGTTGTTTTCTTTTTTCAGGGGGGAGGGGGTGTATAGAAAAGAAAGGCTTTCCCTTTAAAAATGAACAGAAGCTGATACCACATCACATGACCTTTTACCGTAATTTCTATTAAAATCATTTCATGTCTGGTTGCCTCTGCTGTCCTGCTTTTTTGTGTTGTTTACAACAAGTCGTTGCACGGGCAGTTAGTGGTGGCAGGATCCATGGTTACCCGCTGTTACATTCACTAGTTAAATGGAATGCAGCTTGGCTGTGGGTTGCAGGGAGCAAGCTCTTAAGAAACCGCAATCCAGCTATCAATCAGACTAATCTGAGAGAAATTAATCTTATAAACGTAAGTATTGGTGCATATTAAAAATTGATAGAGAGGGGGCATGGACTTCTATCGGCTGGAGTTAGAGAAGTGGACGAGCTGAGGTTGGACTTACGGCCCTCAGGATATTCAGTCTGTGGTCTACTTCTGATAACCCTTCACGTTGTGCCTCTAAAAAGCTTTCACAGGTAACACAACCACCCTTTAAAACAAACCCAGCCCCCACCAAAGCTGTGTGCGCATTTATTGCACCTGGGTATCCGGAGGCTGCAACGAATGCCTTAACACAGGTCCAGCCAGGCTGCAACCCCAGCCAGTAGCTTCAAGACACACAAGACAGTGAAACACCAGCCAGCACTGGGAAGAGTCCAATGAAAACAAAAATCTCAGTGGAATTTAATTTACTCTTTATGAGTAAATTCAAATGGCAAACTAGTATGTTTTATTCGGAGCAAGAACAGTACACATTCATTCCATCGCCTATGAATGTATGTGGTTAATTCTTTAAAAACATTCCCCCCCCCAAGCAAACTTGTTTCTTAAGATGGCCATGACCAACAATCATAATTCCTAATAAACATGCAGAAGTTTTATAGTTTAATGCCCACAATAATTGTCCCCCAAGTCATATCGCAACGCTAAATAAGAACAGCAAATAGTTAAAGCTAACATATTACAACCCCATCTACTGCAAAGTCACTGTATGAGAAGCTCCAATTGATTTGTTTCCTCAGAACGAATTGAAAATGAATGTAACACAACGTCGGAGCAGCCCCTCCTGCCCGGCTAATCGGATACTGTATAATGGTTGATTGCAGCTCAGCCCTGTACTATTGCCTGAATCATACATACTCACACGTTCTGGGTTCTTCCAAGAGTTTGGTGCAGTTTCAAGGACAAATGTCTTAAGGAAGCCTCTCTACTGTGCAGCAAGGAGCCCAGCTTGGATCTGACGACAGGAGCGTGGTGCTAAATCGGACAAGAGAGAAGGAAACTTCCTGCGTGCAGAGGAGGTCTTGGAAAGTCTCGAGGTGAACAGGGCTGCTGGAACCCGGCTGGCTGATTTGCTCCCGGGCTCTGTGTACACAGTGGCAGCTGATCTGCGTTTGCAGCCCTGCAGAAAGGAACCTTTACTGAAAACCAATGGCATCGCATTTCAGCGGGGCTGGTGCCAAGTGCTGGAGAGCAGAGCAACCTTTGACAACTTCACACAATTCAACCGGGCAGACTTTGCCACCGGCGGGGGTGGGGGGATGGGGGGGAAGGGGGGGGGATGTGTCCCCACCAGGTTTCACCTCGGGTGTGTTCGTGTGCTTACTGGGAAACCAAACACTATTGCCGACTGGCCTCCAACAACGGTGGAGCCCTTCCTGGACTTCTCTGCCACAAGGTCCCTGTGTCTGCCGACCTGTCCGGACCTCCCACGGGCTGTATTTTCACAGGATACAAAAACTGAGTCCCAATTTCTATAACAGACTTCCCTCTGTTTCTTATATAAACCTTCCCATCCTCAGCACATTCCTAATCCCGTGTGGAGCATCGATGTCCCCTCTGATGTCCCTCCCAAATGAAGGGAGGAAAGATAATTTAGGATTGGGGAGTGGTGTACCCAATTCCAGATGTGGCTTCCAAATGCAGAGGCTGGAGTTTTGACACGACCATTTTGTTGGGGGCCACTTTATTATCATTCACTATGAACTCCACTTCAGTGGAAGCTCCTACGGGCACGAGGCTATGGGGATATTAGCAGCAAGGATGCAAAAGAGAACATGGAATAGGCTGTTTAGTGGTAGAATCACCCTCGTTACCTCCCTTAATAGGGAGAAGGAAAACTCTAGACCTCGCCTACTCTAGGAGGGAAAGTTAGAGAGAAAGTTAAGAGTGTAAGAGACAGAGAGGGTGCGGGCTGCTGGTTGCTGTAGCAAACTTAACCCATGTCATTGCTTAGCCACTTCACCATCCGAGCGGCCCTCATTGTCCTTCCTCTTCCTTCCATTCCGATGACAAGTCAAGGTGATGGTACACCATACGGTGTTTTCTCACTTGCGTGCATTTTACTTCCGAGGGCAGAAATCAGAACTGACAGCTTCACAAAAGGCCAAATGAGACACATCAGGCGCATCCCAGGGCAACGCTCTCCCACGCCTCTGAAAGCCAGCACAGGAGCTGCCTGGGCAACTGGGGCATCGTCCCAGCAAGGCCTCGCCTGTCAGGTTGGCCTTACTGCTGTTGAGAAGGGAGCATAACCCCTGCCCCCTCCCCCCCTCCCCGAGGGCCCACAGGATGTGAAGGGAAGCCTGGTCCCTGGCACCAGGGAGGCCGAGCTGCCGACCCGGCCCTGCTGCTTTCTACCTGCGGGAGGTGGGCATCGCTGCAAATTTCTCAACTTCTGCTTCCTCATTGATGAAATGGAGACAATATAGCTACCCTCCAAGATCACTGTGGAGATTTAAGGAATCTCACACGCCGCAGGCTGACCACCACATCGGACACCCATGCATTTACAAACACTTACGGAGCCCCCTCCTGGAACCAGCCATGGTGCCGGACAGACACAGGGAGGGGGACAAAGTCAACTGATGCATGGCCCCTACTCTCAAGGGCATTGCTACACGTGCTAGGTTTCTCCTCCTTGCCCCCACCCCCCGGCCCGGGATTTGTGTAGTCCGTATCATAAAGCACAGAAACCTCTCATCTACTCTGTCTCACCCCATTCAAGTACTGAGTCTCATTACAATGCTATGAGACAGATGAAATTCTGCCCAAGTTGCAATGGGAAAACTGTGGCTGAAAGAGGTGAGGGGCACACACCTGGGAAGTGGTAGCCTAACCATCCACCTAGGCTCTGACCTGTCACATACTCCAGATGCAGCAGTGTCCAACCTGTGGCCTGTGGGCCACGTGCAGCCCAGGACGGCTGTGAATGCAGCCCAACACAAAATCGTAAACTTACTTAAAACATTATGAATTTTTTTGTGATTACATGCCACAATGTATTTAATGTGTGGCCCAAGACAACTCTTCTTCCAGTGTGTCCCAGAGATGCCAAAATGTTGGACACCCTTGCTCTAGAGTATATATATGAACTCGCTGTGGCATTCATTTTCTGCACAATTCTGTATCACACTGTTATATTAATCGCTTCATGGGTATACACATGTCCAAATTTCTAACTTTGACTCATAGTTAAACCACCCAAACATGGTTTTCTTTATTTGTTTAACATACAATATATTGTATATATGGAGGGCCTTGTGAATTTTGGTAAGAGCAATTAACTATTTACTTTTAAATTCAAACTAGATCCCAAAACATCTCTTGATTTTGAGGTTCATTTCAGTTCCTTGGTTTAAGAGATCAAAAAGTACAGAATTCCATTGATCATTATCTTGTGAATCAGAGCAGAACACATGGCCAATCTTAGGTAGAAAGAATTGAAGCAGATTTTTGCATCTGCGTTTTAAAAATATATTGTGTCTACAAACAGCCCAAATTTCTTAAAACATCATTGATCTCCTGCTTAATTTCATGCTTTGAAATGTAGTCCATTTCTGATAGAAGAATTGGCTAGATATTTATTAGTGAATCCAATACAGAAAAAATATTCTTGAAAGGGATCTGCATAAAATCTAGAACTTTGAGTTCAACTCATGTATTACATTAATTAGTTCTGTTATATCCTGGACATCTTTTTCTAAAGGAATTAATAATTCATATTATTATTTATAAGGACTTACTGCCAAACAATGATTCCTTCAGCCTTAACGAAAACCCAGGAAACTTAGATTAATATCAATGCCAGAAATGCAAATGACAAGCAATGTTTGACACAAAGAAAACAATGATTTCATATGTTGTTTGTTTGTTTGTTTTCAGTTGTTCCCTTGTTCAGAGAGGCAGGCTGTGGCCATCTGTAAGGAAACTGAGTGTATGCCTCACATCCTGGCATCACATAGGTTAGAATTACCAAGCTTGCTACATTTAACTGGCCAGCTGATTACCATTTTCCTGCTTCCTCCCTAAATAAATATGTAAAGCATTCACCACAGTTCTTGGACCACAGTGGACAAGAAACATGCCTAACAAGATCACTCTGGACCTAAACAGATTGGCCTAAGACTGGGTCAGGCCTGGTCAGCACGGAGAACTGGTTGACCTGCTGGCTTTTCCTCACCACCTTAAAACATGCGAGTGGGCAAAAGTGTGTTTACAGTTATTCATACGGAAAAAGACAATACAATAATTAATAAATAAGACTACCAGGATAAACTCTGTGTTGCACAGCTATAAGCCTACTTTTGCCCACCCCTGTAAATACAGTTTTCCAGCACTTTTATACCCACGAGTCTCACTCAACTCTCACAACCATCTTGGAAGGAGATGCTTTTTTTATTCATATTTTTACAGATAGGACAAATTCAGAGAATTTAATAGTTTTAAAAGATCACACAGGCAATGGCAGCCCAGTACAAACTTCAAAATGGACACTCTAACTCTGATTCCAGCGCTTTTCCACGCCACTGACACACAGAGAATGTGCATACCTTTGCTCCTCTCTTTCCTTTTCACTTCTCATCCCACAGATCAGTTAAATGCAGGCCAGGCTACCTTACACACACACACACACACACACACACACACACACACACACACACGCACGCGCGCGCGCGCACACCTCTGTCTCCTCCCTTCAGCCTCCTTCTGTCTTTTCTTGTCTCACATCTTGGACAATGACTTCAGAGAATAATTTTTCCTCTCTATTCTCTTACTCTACTGGCTTTCCATACATTTGGATGTCAAAAAACAAACCTTATCATAGGTGACAAATAGTGCTAAAGTTATACTACTCCAGGGAAACCATGTGAGTAGTTTCCCTCTCACTAAAAAAAAGGCCATATATTTTGTAACCAGCCTCTAAAAATCCAGAAAGTTTTTTTAATAATCCCTTCCAGAGACTCTCCAATAGTTTTATCCATCTTTTTAACTTCTAGTTATATGTGCATTCTCTCAAAACTTAACCTACCAGTGTCAAGATAAATTATAAACTGTCACCAAGTTCTACTGCCTCTTTGTTATGTTTATCACTTATATCATAATAGAACTGGTCTTCATATTTTTTGTCACTAATATACAATATTTCACTCTAATAAGTAACAAGGGTTTTTATGGCCTAACCTATTAATCAGCAGGTAAGGTTGTTTTCTGTAGAAAAAGTATATTTTGAATATACAATAATTGATCCACAAATGAAGATTTTTAATGCAAACTCGAGTGTCTAAATTTCATAAAGCTTTCATTTCAAGCCACTGAACCTGAGCTCAATTCCTACTTTACCTACTATGGCCGTAAAGCATAAGGCCATACTTTAACAAATGACTTGTTTACAGAATAGAAATAAATAGGACTATAAGTAACTGATTCATTCATTATTAATCAATTCTTTAATTTAGGGGCCGATTAAGTTGGAGAACATCGCGTCAAACCGCTCCCTTTTGGAAATGAAGAGACAAAGCTTGCCGGTTCTCTGATGAAGCAGGCAATCAGATTATACTGTCAGCTCCGCTCTGGGCCATTCTGACTTGTCCTGAGCTGAAGATCGATGTTCAGTAGTATACACATTAGCGAAAAACAGCAAATTTCTAACTCTGAAGGTGATGGATCTAAAGGATCATCAGGTATTATGTCCCATTTCTGCAACCTTTGGAAATAAATGTTCATACTAAATAGAAAATGAATTTCTGATAACTGAATTAAACGGTTCCTTGAAATAGCCAACTTTGGATTTCTTTCCACACATAATAACTTGGAAAAATATATAGCCTGTGTTTACTATAGCACTATAGCCACAGTCTCTAAGAAGAGCTATAACTTGCTAACAATTTTCCTGATTTATGTTTGAAAACATACAGGGCATGAAATGATTTCTGTAACCTTACATTTTCCTCAAGAACACTGGTAGGCAGGAGATATATTCCAAAATCATGTTGGATTGCTTGTTACAGCTCCTTTTTTAATAGAAAGGTGTGACAGGTGATTACACCTTCTTCACACACAAATATCATTAGATGTTTCCTCATTAAGAGAGGAAAGAAGAAAAAAGGAAGAAGGGAGGAAGAGAGGAAGGAACTTCTCTAATAAAAGAATCTATTTTCATCAAATGTTTACATTGTGAAAATGGATTGCCTTCTTGAGTAAGAACATGCAATAAATATTATTCCAAATAACAGTTTATGGATAATAGATAGTTATAAACTGTAACACACTATACAAATTTTAGTTATTCTTGCTCTTGGTATTTAACATATATAGAAATTTGCTTCACAATCTGTAATTGTGCTAATAAAAATTGGTATTTGTGATTATAAATTATATTGGTCATAAAATCAGCCTTATTAATCTAATATATCTTAGGGTGAGATAGAATTTAAATGGGCCACCCTGGTAACACAGATACCTGGAAATACTGTTTGTCCTACTGTGTTAAGTATCTACCAGAGCAGGAACACAAGAGTTTTGCCATACTTCGTGTAAAGTTAGCCTCCTGGAATTGAATCTTCACAACAGTAAAAAAATCACTATGTCAGATGTGCACCTTTGCCAAGTTAAAAAAAAAAAAATCTTTTGTATAAGGGAAGTAAAATAAACATATTCATTAACAAGCATCCTGGACAGAGTCCTAGCCAGGTAATTTATTTTAGCAGCTGTGCCACCTGAAACAGCCATAAGTGTTCAAAAGTCAATAAAATATCTTTGAATCTCCAGTGTCTTGCATTTATTCCCAGGGATTCCAAACGCATTCAACCCCACTTAGTGGTAACTATCATCATTCCCTTGTTTAAAGGAAACAAGTATCCTTCATGACAGAAATGTAAACAGAGGCCTGATTCGAAGCTAGCGGGGATTCTTTGCAATTGCAGGGGTTACCACACGCAATGGCATAAGTACATTATTATCTCTCTCTGCATGGTGTACAGGTCAGAGAGGGATGGGAGGTGGGATTTACACCCAGTGCCATGGAGCAGGTAAGCCAACGGGCCAGTGGCTTTTCCCAGTTGGAAGTCATCAGGGTTGAGTAAATGAATGGTGTCTAACCTCCCAGAAAAAGACAACTTCCCTAGCTATCTGACAAAGACACACAGAGCCTGAACATTATCACGAGGTCCACTTTGGGAAGTTTTACTTAAAGATTTGCAAAGATTTTTCCAGTTACCTGAATCTGAAGCTCGAAAACCCTGAGGCTGCATGTTTACATCCTATTTCAAAAGTTTCTATTCCTTTCTGCATCATCTGAAAGAATGGCCCACAGACTCTGGCTCTCCCTTTTGGACATCACCACCACCGATTTCAAAACAAAGCACTACTATAAATTAGGTTCAAAATAATCAAAAGAAGATGATTCCTGAGAAAGATCTTTCAACTCTCTGCCAGGCCCCACTCCTGTCTGCTGGCCTGGGAGGGAGAAGAGTTCTCATAATTTCCCGCTCTGATTCCTAAGGCTGCACTGGTACAGCAATGCTAACCTAAAAATGGTGTACGAAGCCAAATTATTTCGCAGCTTTCAATAACTAATAGCAAAGTGGCAAGAGAAAATTTCCCTGTTTGCGCAAGAGACCCCAGAACATTATTTTGACTTTATAAAGATATTTTAAATGAATAATTTTGTAAAAAATCATGGGGTTGTGAAACTTGGTCCATCATTACTTCAAAATGACAGATTCTCATGTCCGTGGAGAAAATTTCAGTTGGTTTTTTCATAGCAGTGGTTCAATTGAAAGATTCACCAACTGCTCTCTGGAGAAAACAAGATCTGCATTTAAATGGAGATATAGTATTTCCAAATGCACAGAACCTAGAAAGCAGAGACTGTCAAGGCTTCTTCGTGAGAGTAACTCAGATTCTATCAGGCGCTTTGGACGCTGAAGTGATCTCCATTTCACAGAGCTCAGTCTGCTTCCATAGCACTCTTTTCCCTTCGTGCATTCTTGGGAATATTTGTCACGAGAAGTTAAAATTAAACCCAGCTCCACTGCAAAGTCCCCACACTAACAACAAGCAATTACTACCATACATATTATGGATGCATACAGAAAAAGACCGCAAAAGATAGGCTGGCCAGAAATGTTAAATAATTGAAAAGTAGAAATGACTTAATAGAGTAGTAAGCTTAGTTTACAATGCAGCCAATTTAAAGCCATAAAAATCCTGTGTAAAGATTTTATCTTGTGGTTGACCAGTGCATGGGCTATCTATTATTCAGAAGTATCCCACCAGCGTTTTTCTTCATTAATGTGGCTTTGGGCATTTCCCTCAAAATCTTTCTGTTCCCGCAGTTTCCCGACAGTTTTGAAACAAATACGAGATTCCTGCGCTATATCATACATTCCCTGCACTAGGGTAATGAGGCCTTCCATGCTTAACTGAAACCAATGTCAGAGGTGAATCTGTAAGGCAAACTTCAGCTTCCTCTGACATCATTTGTTTGCATTTAACATCGCCGAACACACAAGCTCTTTATAAATAAATAAATAAGTAAATAAATAAATAAAACAGGACTAAATCTACTTGTATTGCTACATCTCTAAACAAAAGGAGAGCCTCACGAATAGCCCCCTTTCCTGCGACACGCTGATCCGGGGCTTGTCTAGATTTGAAATGCTGTGAGGCATGAGGAAAGGCCTGCCTTCAGTGTGCACCGAAGGTACAAAGCATGTCCGTGCAGAAGAAAAAAGAGACCCTTAGGATTCCTTTCAAACTTAAGCCCATTACCTCTGGCAGGCTCTGGCTAAAACTGTAATGTCCCTGTACACAAGGTTACGGAGCACAGCCTGGAATGTTCTCAGCCACGCTGCCCTCACAGCCCTTTAGCTGTCCACAGAGCTGCTGCCCTGCCACGCCTGCGCTGATTCAAGTTCCGAGCTCAAAAGACTACCCTGAAGACCACTCCCTATTGCGATACTGCTGCAGTTATGAGTGGTGCTCAGTGGGGGATGAGAACGTGGTCCCCTCTTGCTAACCTTTTAATTTCTGGGGAAAAAAAAACTGTACAGGATAAATTGAGCGGTACACACATGGGAACCTAATCGATTGATCTGCTCCATTTGGTTCAAGCACAACCCCATCAGAAAGTCCCTTTGCTTCCCTTAAAGAAGACCAGCAGGTTTCAGTAGAGACCAATGTGTGAGATTTAAATGCTATTTGGATTTATTAAAGAAATAAATGATCTGTTATTGGTGCTCAACACCCCAGTCTGTGGACATTGTTATCTCAGCACACACAGTTTTAATTCTACATAACGCAAAGTTAAAGAGTTAAGAGCTATGTAAAAATAACAAAGTCATGCACAGCAAACAAATGTAAGTTTCCAAGATCCTGTAGGCCAGCTTCATGATACATGTCATTCTTTTCACGTTTGCAGGCAAAGAGACCCTCTCCTAGTGACTTGGCCCCCATCAAGGTTTCTGTGTCTCTTATTTCTATCAGCTACTGCTCAGCTCAGATTTGAGAACTATTCAAATTTCCCTCCCTTTCCCACAATAACACGAGTGTTTCCCAGGTTGGTTAACTCATGTGTATAACATCAAGTCTACTGCACAGAAAAAAAAAAAACCCCAACCTTGCCACCACCCCCAGCTCCACCCCCAGCCTCCCTCCTGCCTGCCGCTCCTGAGCTTGGGCATCTCCAAACACACTCCCCTATTTGGTCTCTGGGCAGCATGAGAAACAAAGGAGAGTTTCTCTTCAAAACTAGACCAAGTCTTCAGCTGCTCTGAGCACTTCAAAACACCCGCAGGTCTCTTGATCTTGACTTAAAGTGTTAAGCAGGAGTGTTTTGAAAGTAGTAGGAGGTCGTATGTGGACCTAACAGCTTGTTTTAACTCACATGCTCAGAATTTTTTTTTTTTTTTTTTTTTTTGGAGACAGAAGGTGCTGTTTTCCACACTGCCTTCTGGTCTATGAGGGCAACATCATTGGCTTTCTGTATGTGTCTGTGTGTTGCTGTGCAGCCACCGGTTCTGATAGTACAACACAACAGAGCAAACGTGCTTCCCCCGCCTGAGCAGACCCATGTGGCAATCCACAACGGCACCCACGCAAGCACAATACACCAACGCACACACAATCATTCCACAGCACCGAGGCATGCGGGGGTTTCTCCAGGCCCTTCCGGACTCTTCCAGAATTGCTCAGTCAGATTCTGAGAGGGGAGGGTGGGGGCAGCTAGGAAGGGAAGCGGGCGGGGGGGGGGAGCTTTGCCCTCTCTGCCTTTCTCTAAGAATCTCCCATCAGCAAACATGGGGCGACAGGAGGGTGACTCTATCCTGCAGACGCTTCTAGCAGACTTGAGGGGGAGCAGTGGGTAGGTGGTTGGAAATACTTCAAATGGTGGTGGGGTGACCTCCCTGCAACTTCAGAGACTCCCTGGGGAAGGTGAAGGGCCCGGAGCGGAGAGGGAATGGAGCGGAGAGGACAGGAGGGAGACACCTAGGACGACTGCAGCAGAAACCACCAGAAGGGTTTTCCAGCCCCTGCCAGCAGTCCTCAACTCCTGCCGCGCCGCCCTCTCCCCGGCCCAGCGCACAGCCCCTCGCAAGCTCGGGAAGACCCGAGGACGCGCCCCCACCCCTGCCGGTCGGGCGCCCCAACTCTGCCCTCACTCTCGCCACTTTCCCAGGCGCCGAAGTCTCTATCCAGGAAGGGGGAGGGGAGAGGTGTTTAAAGAACAAATCTCCTTGCCATCAGAATTTATCTGTGTCTCTAGCACACACCCCGGCCGCTTTGCGGCCGTGGTAAGGCACGTCTACAAGACGTGGACAGTACTTAGCGCAGTGTTAACTGAAGGAGGGGGTTGCTGCTGCTGCTGCTTTTTTTTTTCCAAGACACTCTAAACAAGTGAAGGGGGAGGGGGGGTGGGCAATAGAGGTTTCAACCAGGACTGCAAATCAAGAATGCCCCCGATGCAAATGTCTGTCTCCAGAGGTTGATGATAAGGATTTGGACCAGTTACCTTGGCAGGGCCAGAACTGCGGCAGGGTAATCGGGCGAGTCGTCGGGGGTGTTAAAGGAGCAAGCCCAGCCGCTGTCTGTGGCTAGGAAAGTCTACCAAACCCCCATGCAGGAGCAGTGCACGTCTGACACACGCCTCCTTTCACTGGGCTCCCGCGACCTCAGCCGGCGAGGGGGTGCTGGCCAGCCGGCGGCCGGCAAGGGCAGGGCCACCCGCCGGGCCCCCGCGGGCGCCGCGCCGGCCTGGCCCCCGGGGTCCGCGTCCCGAGCGGCTGTCACTCACCGAGCCGGGCGGCGAGGGGCAGAGGGGCGCCCGCGGCTAGCCGGAGCGCCCGGGCGCCTCCCTTCTCTCTTGGTAGCGTCGGTCCGCACTCCCTGTGACCCAGGACGTCATGATGCCTGTCTGTTTTCTCAATGATAACTTGGCAGAAGACGAGAGAGGCTGCCAGGTTCTCCTCGGGTGGTTACGTGGTATGTGCACGTTTCTGTTTGCATGCGTTTCTCTCCCCCTCTGGCTCTCTCTTTCTTTAAAAAAATAAATATCGATATTTTTTATGGAAAAAAAAATTTCCCGGCACTGTCATGATTCGACTGCGTTATTGCGCGTTTGCATAATTGGCACCTCTGGGTGTGTGTCTGTGCGTGTGGGTTTTTTGCCCCTTTAAATCCTGCTGCTCCCGCCGCCGCGCAGCCTCTGCAAACGGAAAGCAAGCATGCGTTCATCTTTTGTCTTTCATTTTACCTTCAGGGTGACATTCAGTGCCAACTGCTCCCTTTTGACCGTCGCCAATCCCCGCCAGGGCAAAATAAATTTTAAAAACCTGGGGGGAGGGGAAGCCAGAGCCAGCGTAGCCCCCCCTCCCCCGCTGCAGACAGGAATGCTGGGGTTTCCATCCCTTCGACTCCCGGACCCCAAACCTGCCCGACCCTCCTCCCACCGCCGGCAAACCGGCTTCCTTTCTACCCACCGGGCCCAGGCAGAGACTCGGCACCAGGACAGCCGGGGGCGTCCACGCGCGGCCCAACACTCATGCTGGCGGCTGCCACTTGCTGACTTGCATCTCTCTGTTGCCTTCCCAGGGTGTAGGCCTCTCACAACTGGAGCTATTTCTGTCTCCCAGAGATGTTCTTTAAAGCCTTTTAAAAATGGGGAGGGGGCAGGGAAGAAAGAGGCAGACAGAGCGCGAGAGACAGACACCCCAGCCCCCAGATGAGGAGCTATACAGACACAGCAGGAAATTTGGGGGGTTCCGGGCACCTGACCCACCAGGGGAGTTTGAAAGGACAGAAAGGATAACCAGCTTTCAATGAAATTCTTCTATAACAGCCAGAAAAGTTTCTTCTTTTTTTTTTTAATACAAAGATATTATTGCTGGCGAATCACTGTATTTGTCATTTTTGTAATTATGTTTGCTAGAATCAGTAGGAAAGGTCTCAAGTAGAACCCTTAACATTTACTTCGGCAAACATGAAAATGTATCTGAGGGGGTCAGATGGCATGACAGGTAGAGCAGAAGTCACGTCTTTTTATAATACAGAATTTGTGTTATTTATGAAATGTTTGGTGTGTTTTCTGTAGCTTCTACTCAGGACAATATTGTGTATATTAATCACCATGTGTATAGGATGGAAAAATAAATATCTGTGTCTGGTCTGGCAAACCTTTCCCCTGGCTTTATTACTAATTCCCCATTTGGAGTACAGAATGGAATTTTTTTCCCCCAAGTCTCTTGTTGACCTTGGTCACTATCATGCATTGGTAAGGTCACTGTTCTACTCATTCCAAATTTCTGATAGATGACAGCAAAGGCCGAGGTTGCAAAAATAATAATAATAATAAAAGCTTGGAGGAAAGTGTCGAATCTGAGAGCAAAGACTTTGGAACTCCCTCAGGATCAACTACAGCTGCCAGGGGTTTAAACGTGGTTTACCTGCCTCAGAGATTGGCTCAGTTGAGTGAAAATGGCAAGTACCTTGCCAGACCTCCTCCCTGTGGAGTCACAGGCCAAGAATCCCTAGCACATTCCAGAGGGAAGACACCACAATGATGCAGAGACCAGGCAGTAAGAATTGGAGAAGAGCCTCGCTAACTTAAACCTCAGATGGTCTCAGGACACCATTGACTAGCAGACAGATTCCAACTCTTGCATGGTGCCTTGCCGCTCTTACCATCGGACACGTAGCTCTCGGGCCTGCTTATCGGTCTCCTCTGAAGGCCGGAGGAAGAGCTGGTGCAGCCTGGCCAGGGTTTAGGGGTTATCAGTGTCGAGGATGGTTCTAAACAAGGCCAGAACTGGCGTAGCCACCATCGCCCCATGTTTCTGATACCTTGCAGTAACTATCCAAGAGGGGCTTGTTAATATTCAATATACCAACCTGGTGCTCCAGCTTTTACACTTACTAACCTCAGAACTGGACCCTTCAAGGCCCACTGAAAAGAGAAAGAACCATGAAAAGTTGACTCACTTTAATCCCTTAAAATCCATTTTTTTTTCCAGACACATGCCTTCGATGCTGTTTGCCACCCATCCACATGCCAGTGCCGGCAGCCAAGCAGTTTTCTTGCCCAGGGTTGTGCTGTCTGAGCAACCAGCAAAGGGGACAGGCAGGGCACTCAGTTTCCCTGAACGTTTGAATAGTTCCTTTCTAAGCCCAGGTTCTCTGAGTCCAGTTCTGCCTAAGAACAGCTCTGTTGTTTATTTGGGTTCAGACTCCTCAGACTCTACTTTCAAGTCTTTATTTTCTGGCTTCACTCTCAATATGATTGTTAGTATTGTTGTAGTCTGTTCACTTTAACTTCCCAACCAAAACCAAAGGGCACGAAAATGCTGGGTATGGTGGATAGAACACTTACAAGGCCCTGTTCTAACCTTCCCTTGTGCTTAGGACTTATAAATCAAAACCTTCCCAACAACAACATGGAGAGGGATTGCTGGTATTCCCATTTTACGCAAGGGAGCAGAGGCCCAGAGAAGTCAAGTAATTTGCCCAAAGTTACACAGCTGGGATGCAAAGTTAGGCGCCTTGAGCCCTCGCCATCAGGCTCTCTGCCTGCCTACGTACCTACCTGCCTATCCGGCTTTCTGTCCGAGACTGGAACCTTGCATGTTTGGTTCTGGCTGCTCACCCACTGCCATCTCCTTTCCAGTTTTAACTCCTACTCCAATGTCATTGCTCAAGCACTCAACACCCTGGTCTGCCTCTTTGCTATTCAAAGTCTATGCATGGGTCAAGGCCAAGTTCAAATCCTATTTTGCCCACAAAGCCATTATTTACTATTCTTGGGTGTATTGATCACTCTCTGTCTTTGTTCCACAACGTTCACTTCTACATATGACATCATTGTTCCTTAACTGTCTGTGGGACTTCTTTTTTTTTTTTTTGACTCCTCTTCATTTCTCAATTCTTTTCTGATGGGATTATGCAGTTTCCCCCCTGACTCCTCCAGTATGCCTGACGTGGTGCCAAGTACAACACTGGCTCCCATTAAATAGCTTCTGATGCACTAATTGACAAAATGCTGCCCTTTGGAGGGCTAGGGTGCCAATTTTCAATGTGATGGAAATTGAAAGTTTTATGTAGCACAGTTTTATCCTTTTAACTGCAGAAATTGCTAGCATATTTCTCCATATTTCAGAGAGTCCCTATAAAATAAACAAGTAAGATCAAATTATTTAATTTGAGAAGCTTATTTGGATGAGGTGGAATTTAATGAGAATGTGTAGGGTGCAGGAAAAGTAGAGATGTGTGTGTGTATGTGTGTGTGTGCATAACTGTGGTATTTGGAAAGCAATTATAAATGTATTCATTATGATTTTTTTAGCTGTTGTGAGCCTTTCTCTGCTATATATTGAACTGAGTGTCAAAAAATGAATTTTTATACTTAAAAAATAGGCAAATAAGTAGGAGACCTGTGATCTTCTATTGGGTTCGTTAGGGACCTGCTTCATGTGTCCTCCGGCATATTAATGACCTGGGCCTCCATGCCCTTCCTGCACAAGGGGTGTTTCACCAGTTCCCAAGTTTTGTCCAACTCTAAGCTTCTACACACCCACATAGGACATGAGAGAGAGAGAGAAAGGGAAAGGGTTTAGCCTAGTAAAACAGGTTTTCTTGGAGGACACAAAAATATGCTGGAGAGCTCAGGTCAAATTAACAAAGATCATACTTCTAATTCCTAGCACAGTGAAGGGTAGCTCAGGAGAAAAAAATCTATATACAGCCTTGGTGAGGTGGCTCAATTGGTTGGAGCATGTTCTACACATCAAAAGGCTGCAGGTTTGATTCCTGTTCTTGGCACAGCCCTAGGCTGTGGATTCAATCCCTGGACGGGGCGCCTACGGGAGGCTACTGACGGATGTTTCTCTCTTTCCCTCTCTCTCTAAAATCAATAAGCATATACTTGGGAGAAGATTTAAAAAATGTTTTTAATTTATACACAAAAGCATGTTCAAATTTACCTTTGCCAAGGTGGTCCCATTTTTTGAGACAAAATGACTAATCACTGAGTGTACCAGTAGCCCACCATATCGGCCATGTGTTACTAGTCCTCACTCCTGCTTGCCTACAACTTTCTAGCACAATCAAGTTGCTACAGAGACTCCATTTGATATGAATGAACCCAACCATTTGTGCCCAGATTCCTTAGGGTCATGTGTAGCTTGAATTAAATCGTGAAGTAGTTGATGAGCACAGGTCTACTTGGGGGCTAGAATTAGAGTGGAACCTCTTATGCATTTCCTGATGTAACTAACTTTGAGTTGGCCTCTCTGTGTTCGTTTCCTTACTTATGCTTTGCATTAAATGCTCATGAATCATCGACCTCCTCACCAAGCCTTTGTTAGGATAAATGAAACAGCAGGAGGGAAGGCACTCCACCAATACCACAAAATATTGCTGCAGATGTGCCTCACTTTACACCAGAGTTGCGTTTCCAAAAAAACTTAACGTTAGTAGAGCCTACAAACACAAGGACTCAGGTTTCCTGGCTAAGAATCTAAGCTGATTTCTGCTACATCTTGATGGTTATAGGACTTCACAATGTCCTACAAGGAGTTAACGGCAGAATCAGGATGTCTATGCAGATCAATCTCCACATCCCAGTCCAGACTCAAAAGATATGATAGAAACTGCAGGAAAGTATTACAGTCAATAACTCACTGAGGACCACGTTCATTAGAACATTTATTTATACCATACCTCTGGTGTGCAAAAAATGAAAATGATCTCATATAAGTAAGGGGTCCTCAATCAAGATTTCACGATAGCTCTAGGCATCCATGGGTGAACCAAGAAAGTCCTGAAGTTGCAGGCAAAATGTGCGTGCGTTTGTGTGTGCGCACAGAGGCATGTGCATTGTTATCAAGAGAAGATCTGTAACTTTCATCACATTCCCAGAAGGGCACATGACACCCAAAAGGTCAAGAACCACTGATATAAGAACAGCTGTGTTAAAAATGACTTAGAGAATAACACGATCATTTAAGCCAAATAGCATGCTGACTACAACATGGGTAGTACACAATAGTCACCAATATTAAGAGCGATGGCCTTGAGACACAATAAAAGCTTCAATCATCAAAAATACATATTTTTCAAGGTATTTGACTTAACTGACAAGAGAAAATGTACCGGCTTTCAGAAATGTTTGAATACTGAATATAAACAAGAAGAGTTTTCTGGTTCCGATGAAGCTGGCTGGACAATTCTCTGTGTGCTAAGAAAGGTGGAGTACTGTGGGAAAATACTCCTTGTTTGGACGGGGGCTGTTCAGTCCACCACAGCTGATAGGGGGCAAAGAACGAGGGCATAAAGCTGAACTGTAGCAGTGAGGTGGGGGAGGAAGACTGGAGGACTATCTGGCAAGAAACTGGAATCAACAGACTTTAGTGTCTGTCTCGAGTAAGTGACTTAAAGATAGAATGTCCAGGAGGTACAAATAAAGGCTATGTTAAGAAAACAATGAGCTTGGTTTGGGACACTTTGGGTTTAAAGGGCTGTGGAACAGCCAGATCCCAGCAGCCATAGAACCATTTTTGAAGAGAACTGGAGGAACCCACTTGTGAATCTTTAGTAAATCAGCAGTGGCTTAAGCTGGTAGTAAAGATGGGGGGAAATTATGAATATAAATGATTTAGGAGCATCTGAAATAAGATTGCATTTATTTGAATAAAATCTAATTTGCAAATATAAAATTATATGACACCCAAGGCAAAATAGTGTTGGTGATTTTAAATATTTATAGACACCTGTATTTGTACCATAAATTTCTGAATAGAACTATATATCTCAAATTTTATTGTACATCTGGGGTTTTCTGGAGTTCTTTCGTCTCAAGGCTTTCCTTCATTTTTTTTTTAAATTTTATTTTTCAATTACATTTCCATTCAGTATGGTTTTGCGTTAGTTTCTGGTGTTTAGCACAGAGCTTAGACATCACGGCTCTAGTTCTACCTGCGGTCGCACATTCACTGCCTGTGTGCAGAAGGGAAAGAGAGTTCCTGGTTCAACTGGAAAAATAATCAAGATGTCACCTGATGCCACAAGTTAACGACTATGTTCTCAGCTGTGTGGCCCTGCCAGTTGCTGAACCAGCAGAGGAAAGTCAGTGTCATGGAAAGAACATTGAACTTGGCATCAGGACACTTGACCATGAGTCTGATTTCTACCTCTCCCTGCTTTTGTGACCCTGGGCAAGTCATTCAGCTTCTTAGCATTCATAGAGCTTAGCATTCACCAGGGTTTCCCCTTCAATGCTTGTCCTGATGTTTTCAGGGAATGACTGCTGAGCCTTGGAGCTTAGGCAGGCACCAAAGTTATAAAGCATGAGCCCAGCTGCACCCTTTGTAAGTCACCTCTTTGATGAACGTTTTAGGGATGCCACCTCCCCCTCTCCTCCCTGTGACAGCCCAGTGGAGTCCATCACTCCTTTTTTTGCACCTCTGTCAACACACTTAAATGACTGAGGTTATCACACTTTATTTTTGGTTAATATGCCCGTCTTTGCTGTTCCATTTAGGTAAATGCCTTTAGTGTGACAGATGTTTCCGTTATCTTTTCGCTCCTAGTGCCTAGCACACAGTAGGTGCTCCATAAATGTGAAAAGAATAAGCTAGTGTCATGGGAGAGCATTTGCCTACATCTGTTCCTATTCCATGAAAATTCTTGCGTTAGTCCGGGGAGCAGGGAAGGAGAAGCCAGCCTGCTGGTGGGCCGTAAGCAGCATGGTATGGGCACTTGGCTCCACCGAGCCCTCTCTCTTGTCAAACTCCCAGTTTTACTTAATGGTGCGCCCTTATGCATTACAAAGGAATCAAGTATGTCAGTCCCCAATCATAGTTAAGCTCAAACTGCAAAAAAGGTCCACCCTCCAAATAAAATGTTAACACTGACTTCCCTTGACACTGATCTATAAATGCTCAATGGCAGCTTTTGCCAGAAAGCTAAGAAGAGAATGAAGAATGAGGTGAGGGCGTTAAAAGATGGGTAAATGACCACTACAGAGGGGTGGTGGGGAGGAACAGAAAATGGAACCAAATATCTCCCTTTAAATTCCTGAGGAATGGTGTTGAGGATCAGTTCTTACGCCCTTAAAATGGAATTATGATATGTAGGTCTCAGAGTTAGTGGGAGGATTAAATAAGATAATGCATCTGAAGGTTAAATGAGATAATGCCTTGTCAAAATTGGCAGCTGATAAAAGAACATCCTCCTCCCACCCTTTCTATGTCCTTGCCTATTTACCTTCCCAGAAGAAAAAAAGAATCAAATTCATCAACTTGTAACCACGATCAACTTCTAAGCTTTCCCCTTGACCAGGATGCTACAAGAGGCCCCCAGGGAGCAGCCTATTCCCGTGGTCTCCAAACTTCACTGCACACTGGGATTGCTTGGGAGACTTCTGAAAACCCTGACACCCATTTCACACCCCACAGCTACGAAGTTGGGATGTCTGAGGGCTGGAGACAAGCAACAGTATTTTTTTTCTAAAACCCAGCTTATTCTAGTGGCACCCGAATTGGAAAACCACTGGCTAATGGAGAGAAGGGCGCCTGTGGCTGGCGAATTTGTCTGAGTGGAGCCTGGTGCTCGTAAGGCCCTCGTTTTGGACTCTGCTCTGGAGCGGAGCAGCTCTGGACTCCTTCACAGACCTGGGAGGCTTGGTCCTTCCCCTTCAACACTCCTCTGGCCAACTCTCTATAATGAGCCCCACACTCAGGGTAACAGCAGTGCACTGACTCATCCCAAGTACCAAAAAACAACAGCAACACACAAACAGATGTCCATTGGTAGTACTTTACAACTTAGAAAGTGCTGTAATAGCTTATTTTATTTAATCTTCGACAACCCTGAAAAGCTGGCATTATTATTATTTTTTTATTTTTTAAAGGTTTTTGTTTATATATACATATTTTTTTAATTTTATTTATTTATTCTTAGAGAGGGATAGGGAAGGAGAAAGAGAGGGAGAAAAACATCAATGTGTGGTTGCCTCTAGAGCACCCCCTATTGGGGACCTGGCCTGCAACCCGGGCATGTACTATGACTGGGAATTGAACTGGCGACCCTTTGGTTCGCAGGCCGGTGTTCAATCCAGTGAGCCACATCAGCCAGGGCCAGATTTGGCATTATTATTATTATTATTATTATTATTATTATTATTATGCCCAGTTACTGGATAGTGAAACAAAAAATAAGGAACATTCAGCTTGCTTAGGGACAAGATGGCAGAGTAGGCGTGTTAAAGACATGATTGAAAGACTGGCCAATGGAAAATGTGCCCTGGGAGAAATTCAAATGAAGGTATCTTCTCGACAGTTAAGGATATCTTTCCACTTCTAGTTTTCCCTTGCAATAGTCTAATGAAGTGGTTAGGATCCCTACAGTATAGAAAAACAAAATGAGAATTAATGCAATTAGACCTGTAAGCAAGGCAAAACTTTGGTTAAGCAAAAAGATTGTTAAGCTGGAATTGATTCTTTTTAATTTTCTGTGTAATTATTGCGGGGTGAAGTATACAGGGTAGATCTCTCTCGCAGTATCCAGGAAACCTAATGTAAATGCAGCTAGCCATGAATTCATTGCACTGCGGCCCAATGGGTCAGGCCAGGAAACTATTTTCCATCTGCCCAAAGCAGACCCAGCCAAGACACAAAGCTCCAGCAGACCCTTGACATACAGTGGTAACCATGGCCTGGCCTGAGATTCCCTATAGGTCAAATCATATTCTGAGAGATGCCCTACGGAATTCTAATGGCAGCCAGTCTGCAGCGCTGGCTTAGCTGGGTCCTCCCCCAGGGTACAAAGGCTCCACTCTGTCATTAAAAGGTTTGGCATCAGTGCAGAGCTGCTGCCTGTCAAGGTCAAGCGCTGCGAACAATTCAAATGTAAGCAGGGATGACCACAGCCACAGGGCTCAGAAAACAACTCACATGACCCATTCCTCTCCCAACACAGAGTCACGATGACGTAGCAGCAAACGCACGTCAGGTGAGTGCTCTGCTCTCCTGTGCCTCCCTTTTTATTCGGAAGAACCACGTTTATGAAGTGAGGCTCTTTTACTGATGAAAGTGGTTCTTGTGAAACACATCAGAAACTATAAATCCAAATGTGCATTTCTCTACAAAACAGTCACTTGGGGAGGACATGTAATTACCTTAGTGATCCTGTGATTGCTCTAAACATTTTGGGAATTCCTCTTTTAAAATCACTTTCATGGCTGGTTTAGGACTCACGCAAGAAAACTGGTATTCCTTTATGGCTGCCCCTTATGTGAGAAAAATAGCACCTTTCAATCCCAATGAAATAGGTGGCAAAATGGCTGCCCCCCGGAACCTCCCAGGCGTGTACTGAAAACACGCCAGGCTGCCCTTGATTCTTTGGGCAGTAGGTCAGAGATGTCTGTGAACTCTGTTTGGTGGCCCTGTTGACAGGACAGGTTTGGCGTGGGAAGCCTAGTGTAACTGTTTCACCTTCGTTTATTCTATGGACACAAAGCCTGAACCTCTAACATCTGATCACCCATTTACTCACCTAAGGTCAACTGAGCCCTGACGATTTTATTTTACAAAGAGGAACCCGCTGGTTGTGAGAAGGCTAAGCGAGAGTATGAAAGAGTAAGTCTGAAACATCTCTGCTGGACACAGCCTCTCTCCCACCATGCTCTCTTGACCAACCTCATGACTTCTACCTTGGTCTTGGAGACAGTCTGAAAAGAGAATAGAGTGTAGGCTCCAAAGCATAATTGCCCAGAGTCCAATTTTGCTAACAGACTACTTAATCAGGTGACCTGGGACAAGTTACCTACGTGCTCTGTTTGACTTTTCCCCATCTGTGTATATACCTGCATTTAGCCATGTATAATGCACACCCACATTTTGTACACATTATACATGGGATTATGATACCCATTATTATACCCATGGTATGTAATCATTACACCCATATATTCTGCACATCCTTAGTTTTCCCTCAAAAATTTAGGCAAAAATTGCACATTATACACTGCAAAATACGGTAGTTAATCACAGCACCTATCCCCTAATGATTATGAGAGGATTCAGTGAGATGTACATAAAATATTTTTCACAGTGCTCGTCATTTTCAATAAATATTAAATATTATTTTTTCATACTTACATGCTAATAATTCTTAAATTTCAAACTCCAGATCTGAAATCCCAACCTTCTTGCTTACTTCCGAGACACAGATGCCAATTATCATTTCAAACTGATCAGATGCAAACTTGAATTAAATATTAGCCCCACTTCTCACCTTTATTCTAATTTCTCTGCTCCCAATCTTGGTCCAAGTTATCAATTATCTATAGGGTCATTAAGTCCCCAAACCAAGTTTATCTCAGATTCTTCCTTCTACCTTACTCTGCCTCCCACTCCAACAAATGCATACCCACCCACCAGCACATTCATTTAGTTATAAATTCATGTTGATTTTACCTCAATATGTTTTTCTTCCCACTCTGTGCATGTTTTAAAGTAATGTTTATTAAGACATTACTATATGGCAGGTCTAAATATTATGTGTGCATTATTCATATAAGTCTTACAACCACCTTATAAATTGATATTATTATTTCTATTTTAAAAATGTGGAAACTGAAACACAGAGAGATCAGGGAAGTTGCAGGGGCTCAACCAGCAAGTCACTCCAAGAACTGGGGGCAACCCTGGGGCCAGAGAATACTCAATGGAGAAAAGGTGGAGAATACGGAGGAAAAAAGAAGAGAAAGAAAAGAAGAAAAATCGAGTCTCTTCAATAAATGGTGCTGGGAAAACTGGATATTCACATGCATAAAAACATAACTAGACATTACACCACTCATAAAAATGAACTCAAAATGGATTAAAAACTTAAATGTAAGACCTGCCCCATCCTAGGAATCTCAGTGTTTCTGGCCTTAATTTCCAAGCATGTGAAATTGGGCTGTGTCTTCTTCACCTCATTTCACTTTTGAAATAAATAAAATAAACTTTAAGGCCATATAATTATTCTTTTAAGAACTAAATCACACACCAAATCAGACTGTGGTGAATCAGGTTGTCTATGAAGAAATTACACATGAATGCAACGCCCCCGGATTGGCAACCAAAATGGTAGCCTTCACTGATAAGAATAAAAAACATGTTTTCTTCCAAAAACAAAAAGAAATGCTGAGATTAGGTAGAAGTCCTAAAATGCGATAGTCCCTGAGCAATAGATTTTAAACAATTTTCAAGCAGGGGAACCACTGTTCTGACAGTAATGCTACTTGGGATCCAGATATGCACGGGATCAAAGGGGAGCTTCTCTGAGTGAAGGGAGATATGAAGGTCAGATCTCCCCTCTGTTGTCCCTCCCTGTTTCATCAAAGTGTAGAAGCTCCTCGGTTTGCAACACCCCCCGCCCCCGACCTGGCCTACGTTTAACACACACACACACACACACACACACACACACACAACACAAACCACCCCCCCCGCCCCCCGCCGGCCTAAGTGCTTTCAGGTTTTGTTTTGTTTTTTAAGTGATGCTATGACTGGCCCTGAAAGTATTTAGTTAAGTGTGAGCTGGGTTGACTGTTTTGCCAAAGGCATGGATGGGCTCACCTCAGATAGACGATATGACACACGGAGGAAAGATCTGAGGTTCTAGGAGCAGCGGCCTCACTGAGCAGGAGGGGGTTTTTTGAAACAAAAATCCCCCGAGCCGTCTTTTTGGTAACATCAGCTATCCTGGTGCAAGCTGCTTGACTGGCCTGAAGTTCTGCTGCCATGGGACATCGGCTTTGAACTGCGTTATCCTCCCTCCAGGACCATGACTGGACTCCACCTTTATGGCCTTGACCTTGACAGCCTCCTTGGTTTGACTCTGGGCTGTGCCAGACTCACGCTGGTCCTTCTGAAGTGGGCAACTCTGTGAAAATGGCAAACAGTAGATTTTGCCTAATTGTATGCTTTCAACATACTGTATATACCTATCAGGATTTTAAAATTGGTTTCCTCCTCTCTCCGTTTACCAGCTACCTGGAACAGAGAAATTTTTTTAAATGGACCAATTAAGACAGTTTAAATAGATCTGGATATATTAATTAGACTGATCATTTTTCCATATGTGCATCTGTTTTGCAAGCTAAGCAAGGCTATTATAGCAGAAATCGAGCTTTCACTAATCTCAATGTTAACTGTCTGGCTTAATATTAGGATCCCCTTCCCCCCTAAAAAAGGGAGTTTTGCCATTCTGTTATGTTATATCCAAAAAATTAAATAACAGTACAAGGTCTGTCTGGAAAAAGTCCAGCCATTGTTAATATAATGAGGATTGTTTGCATGTGACATTGATGTAACCTGGCAGCCAAGGAGAGTAGACTGGAGTGAGCATGCATGAACAACGATGACTTCACTGTACTAGTCATTGGGGTGGTAGACACCATTGAGTGAGCATGTGTACTGTGTGGTCATGGCATTCAAAATGACTGAGCGAGTATAGAAATGAATCTGCATCAAATTTCGTGTTAAGTGTGAACATTCCTCCATGGAAACCATTCACATGACTCAGAAAGCCGTAGCTATGGGCAACTGGTGATTGGCAGCTTCATCACAACAACACGCCTGCCCATGCATCACATCTCCTACAGAGATTTTTGGCGAAACAGCAAATCATCCAGGCAACTCGACCCCCCTGCAGCCCACATTTGGTGCCCTGCAACTTCTGGCCTTTCCCAAAACTAAAATCCCCTTTGAAAGGGAAGCGATTTCAGGAAATTCAGGAAAATACAACGGGGCAGCTGATGGTGACTGGGAGAACTCTGTGAGGTCCCAAGATGCCTCCTTTGAAGGGGACTGAAGCATCATTATCCTATGTACAATGTTTCTTGTGTCTTGTATCTCCTTCAATAAACGTCTCTGTTTTTCATAGTACATGGCTGGATAGCTTCAGGATACACCTCATATTTCAAGTCTCCTTTATCTTTAACTCTCTTATTTTTATCCTCACCTGAGGATACGTTTATTGATTTTAGAGAGAGTGGAAGAGAGAGAGAGAGAAACATTGATCAGTTATCTCCCGTAAGCACCCCAACCGTGGATCAAACCTGCAGGCTCTTGGTGTTCAGGATGAGGCTTCTACCGACTGAGCCACCCAGCCAGAGCCACACCTCCTTTTTCCAAAAATACTTGATAAGAGAGCCCTTGCTCATGTTCACCAGATTTTGCATGATTCCTGCTTTTTTGCCTTAGATTAACAGCTTAGAGTGCATTAATTTTTATTAGTAGCCATATTACCCAGTGTTCAAACTACAAGTATCACTATTCACTTCTGAATGAAATGTCAGTGCTTCCTTGATAGAGGGTCCTATGTGATTTCCAGTCATCTCCTTTTACTTGGGAGCTGAAACTTATACATAGATATTGCCCTTGGCCTTAGTTTGGAAAGTCTGTTTTATTAGGCAACAGACATAGGAAAAGGTTCAAGTTCTCCCTAATAGTTGCATTTAAATGCATATACAAACATTTCATTGTAGATAGGAAGGCAGGAAATTCACAGAGAAGTTACCGATCAGATATATGGTCTGTTTCTATGTCCAAACTTAATGCTAAAATATATCTTTAAAAACTTCCCCAAAGTCAGTGTTAGCTACTTATGTACAAGGCCATGGGATTGGCCTCCATACAATCATTTAAGATGTTATAAAGTATTTTCCATCTTTCTTATGCTTGGAAATAGTTAGATTTTATGGCTGCTGAGTCACAGCCAAAAACATACAATTTTATGCCATAAAATACAACCTTTCCCTTTGGCTGTGGAAATTTATATGTACATATTTATGTGCTTATATAGATAAAAATCTTCATAAACAGAGTGGCCATTTGAGAGGAACTCTATTTAAAGCATGCCATTCCTGACTGACAATATTACTGCTGTGCTCAAAAAAATTCAGTACTTCCCTGTAGCTTACCTAATCAAAAACAAATACCTCAAACTCAAAACTCAAAATTGTGGAATTCGAGTCCCTCCACAATTAAAAAACACTTTCTCCTGCTTTTCCTCCTCACTCCTTTTCTTTTGCCCTACCAAATCTTAACCTATTCAAAAATCTAAACAAAACAAACCAGACATAGCTGCTGCTGTGTCCAAACCCGTGAGCCCCTCTCAAACCACCCCCCCGTCATTTCCACCAGTCAGATGCCCAGTCACCCTGCAGACCTTGTCCTAAGTTCTCCCTCCTCGCCGTCATCCCTGCCTGCTCCTAAACGCATTGGTTCTCCACCACCTGGACTTCATAGTTCGCCACAGCTCTCTCATGGCATCGACTAGGGCTCTGTTTAATTAAGTCAAATGCATCTTTTAAAAAGTCACGACAATAATATATTTACAACAGAGTGCATGGGCACGTAAGTTAAAATTGCAGTAACTGGTTGCCCATACCCGTAAATGCAATGGGATAGTTTAAAAAACGAGGACGTGATCCATCAGAGAGATTTTGGACAAGAGCCAAGCATAAGCTTGATTTTCCTACAAAAGTGCTCAGAAATTAATCCGAATAAAACAGGAAAAAGAATATTCCAAGAGAACTTCGTGGCAGGACATGGGAATGAGAATCCTTCCGCTCAGATTCTACGCGGGGCTGCTTTGAGCAAAAGCCTGACAGACGTTGGCCACAAACTCTACATGGTCCACACCCTCCTTCCGACACCTACAGAGACCAGCTCAAGCCCAGGCAAGGAGGATGGCCCCGCGTCCTTTTCCTTACAAGCAGTACATTCAGACGTGTTTGCTTGCTTAGGTCCTGGGCTGACCTAGATGAAGCAACCAGCAGTTCTGGAAGTGCCATCAAAGAAGCCTGGGAAATCGCAAACATTCTCAATGTTTAATGGTGGTAACAGGGTATGTGCCTGGCAGGTGCCGCACCACACTCCACTCCATGTGGGAGGCTGCTTCACCTCCCCCACCAGCCCGCACAGCCAAGGGCGCCAAGTGCCTTGTGCGGAAGGAAGTCCAAAGTTACCTCCGTTCAAGGGAAGAGTCAGGGGACGATACAGGTGATGTTAACAATGTTTATAAAAAATGAGTAGATAAAAGGGCAAAAAAAATTCATGGAGGCTACTGGAAAAATGATCATAGTTCATGAAGAGCTCTAGTGTTAGTGGACTCTGTGGGGTTTAATTTCTAGCTTCAAGAACATGCTATGTCCTTAAAGGATTTTTAAGTTAAGGTAGGTGAACCCTGACCTTTTAAGAGGGAAATCATCCCTGTTCAATTAGGGTCGAATTCTAAGCCACATCATGTAGCCTGCTTTGTTGCTCAGCAGAGAGATGTTCAAGGCCACATCCCAGAATTCCTTGGCCAGACTTCTTTTCATAAGATTGGCCACAGATGACAAACCATGGCACATTGATGGCCAACACCAGCCCCACCCAGCCCAGGCATCCAGGCAGATACTGCTAATGAATCACAGTAGCCCATACATTTACCAAACATGGTCTCAGAACGGTTCTTAGCATAGCACTCTGAAAAGTAACTTCCAGTTGAACAGAGTGAATTGAAGCTGCTCCACCACCCTCTGCTAAGGAAATACCTTTAAGTAGCTGTGTCTGGGCTTCCACGAGCTGACTGCTGATTTCACTCCTTAGTCCTCCTGATTCACAGAACCTCAGCTTGCTCAGAACTGTGGCAGCCAGCCATCGCCTGTTTGCCTCTTGTGGACCTCATCCTCCAAGCCTAGCTTATTGTTGACCACAGGGAATCACTGACTTTGATTTTAGCTGTGATTTCTCAGTGTCTAAGCCACCGCATAGATCTGGTCTTCAATTTTACCCAGGTGGCTGCTGGCTTCAGTGACCTACCTGCCAGAGTCAGCCCTGCTTCCACGCCAACCATTCACGGATGCCACCCATCCAAGTGGGGCCAGAAGAGTCTTGATTGTGTGTGTGTGTGTCTGCTCCACATGTGCAGCCATACAAAGTTCCGAGCACAGCATTTTAAGTCTCTCCTCATCTCTCTCTCATGCTAGATTGAGGAACTTGAGGGGAATATATTCATCTTCCTTCTAGGAACCTCCAGAGCATAGCACAGTGCATACCATGTGGCTGGTGTTCAATTAATACCAATTGAAATGAAGAGCCTCGTTCATGCATGTTTCAGGATAGCTCCTCCCTATCGGTCCCCACCCACCTGGTTTGGGCATGACAGGAAGTCGACTTCTGCAGACTGGGACTTACAGAGTGCCACGTGGTTTGTACCCACCCCCCTGCCTCATCACCTTTCTGCTGCCACTTCCTGTACTTGTCCTCTTGTTCTCTGTGCTCCAGCTTCGCTATCCTCCTTGTCCGAATGCGTCTGGTGGGTCCTCCCACGGCCCCTCTGAACTTGCCACCCCCTCTGCCTGAAATGCCCTACCCCAGACTTCTCTGGGGCTGCCTTCCTCACTCCCTTCAGGTCTGACGTCAAAAGTCACTTTCTCACGGATGCTTTCCCTGCCCACCTGTTCTAAATTTCAACCTCCCAAACATTTCTTATCCTCTTCCTGTGTCTTTTTCTCATAGCACTTACTATGATCTTATATCTTATATATGTACCTTCTTCTATTGTTCACTATGATATAGCTGCATTGGCCCACTTTTGTTTTTCATTTACTGCACTGCACAATGTCTGATATTTAACAGCTGCTTGTTATGCATTTTATGAATGAATGAATAAATGAGCGAGTGAATGAATGAATTTATAGCAGGCTGACTTCTAATCCATAGACTATTTCTCAATGTCATTTCTGGTATAAGTAGATACAGAAGGGAGGGAAGGCTGAGTGAAAGATTTATTAATGTGTGTATTTTTCCAAGATCCTGATCTCATACTCTGCCTGTTAAAGTGTCTGGATTCTCTGTAGGTGTTATAGATGAAATAGATTAAGATAGGCACTTTTCCATTTTATGGATATAAATATCTTAATTATCTTGAGAGGAATGTGCAAAGCCAACAGCATGGATAACAGCAATCACTGGCAGGTCCTAACTCTGCTTGTCACCTCATTGGCAAGTTCCCAAATCGAGTATAATGATTTGCTACTAACTCAAACCAAACTAATAACAACCCATGATTTTCCCAACGTGTTTAAGACGTGAGCTAACTCCTGCAGTATCTACTGGACTAATTTTATCCAAAAGCTGAGTGCTTTGACCTGATGATACTTATTTACAACATCACATGGTAACAGGTAGAAGGAATGTGTCATATTTTACAAACTTACGGGAAAGCAATTCCTCACATCCCTTTAGTATTTTAACACCCATACTGCTAGAATATTCTTACTCAAGTCTAACTTAGCCTCCATTACAATGTCGATATCATTAATTAAAAAACAGAAAATAAAAAGAGACAATCATCTTGTCACCGAGAATGTGGCCACCACGTCACACATTTTCTGACATGCAGAGCAAGTGCAGATAGTTACAGGCCTGCTTCCCTGCCACATCCCTGCTGCTTGTCCCTCTCTGGGACCCTCCTTCCCATGGGCAATTCTGTTGACTCTCCCTACACCAACCTGTCAGGTCTGTGCTAAGTATGGAATTGGCAAGAACATCTAGTCTTAGACGGTTATGGACAAATTAGAAAATTTGGTGCCTTACAATAGAATATGCCGTATTCAAATAATCCTGAGCAAACCAGTCAACTTCATTAAGGCTCGATTTTCTTCTTCGTACAACTTGGACTTAAAATGCCTCACTTATAGGGTATTGAAAGTTTTTTTAAATGTCACATTTATGATAGTTATTACTACGAGTAACAGCGTGGAGGGGGGAAATACATCACAGAGGCTGAAAACACACACTTTGCCCTTTGTCGTAACAGGGCTCAAATCCTGATTCTGATACTAAACAGCTTTGGGACCTTGAAAGGCCACCTTCTCTCTCTCAGGCTCAGTCTCATAATACAAAAGACACAGATAACAATGCTTTGTGGAATTTTGTGAGGATTAAATAAAATTAAACAATTAAAGAATTAAATGAAATTAAAGAATTAAGGAAAATTAAAAACCTTGAGAGTGACTCAGTAAACCCTCAATAAATAACTGATATTATTACAACTGTTAATAAAGCCATTTCCACGTCCAGGCTAGTAAATTTTCTTTCGCTTTCTTTTCACAGAACTGCATCATCTTGAGGTCTTTAGCCTTCATTAAATGACACCCAGATCTTCAACTTCTCTAGAACAATTTTTTTGATATACTTGCAATACTTTTAGAGAATATTCATAGGAAGCAGTCTTGAAAATGAGTCAATTTAAAAGGTTAAACAGACGATGAGTATTTAATGCTTTGCCAAAAAGTTCACAATTCTTTATATTTGTCCAAAAGGTGCACTGACCTTGCTTTCAGAAATCTATCTTTGTCTCTATAAAGCCCACAACTTAAGCATTTCCTAATATACTAATAGTAGCTGTAAACTATTCAGCCCTTACTGTGTGCCAGGCCTTGTTCAAAGCATTTTACTAATGTTAATGCTTGTAATCCTCCCAACACCACTAGGCAGCAAGTATATTACCAATCTCATTCTAAATGTGGGGAAACTGATACAAAGAGTCACGTAGCAGGACCAAGGCTGTACCACTAGTAAGTGTCTATGGAAACGAATGAACCCAGGCAGACTTGGCTCTAGATCCGGGGCTCTTGACCTCTATGCTGAACTTTTTAACACAAACCCTGATGGCTTGGCCATTGCAGGGGCCTGAAATTACTGGATAACTTCCAGACCCACCCTTTGCCCTGTGCAGACCTGGCCTCAGAGTCTGTATCTACAGTTAGTCATACTTGCCACGGCAAGTCATTAAAGCCAATCTGACTGGGCCATCGGTCACGGGACACTTGATTCTAACTCTCATCACAAAGTGGTGAGCTCATCCAAGCTGACCGCTACACTCTGTGCTCACATCAGACAGGGGTTACGCAGTTTCCCAAAGGAAGAGAATGAACACATGGAGAACACACACACATGCATGCGAATGGGGGAAAATGCACATTTTGGCCTCAGTTATCCGCACACTTCATGTGGGGGTAAGACAGGTATGCGGCCTTGTAAGTATACACTACAAATAAACCAGTGAGGGATGATGGATCCCATTTTAGGATTAGCATAGAAGTTCTCATCCCCGTCTGGCTCCGTGAAACTAAAGCAGCACCATTCATGACTGTGCACAGACTGAATCCAAACCACGGTGTTACAGAAGCCGGTTTCAGGGGCCCCCCATCCCAAACACACCGCAGGGCATTTATAGGCTTAGCTTTCTTCCACCATAGATAGTGGCTGTTTGTGCAGTCAGGGCTAAATTCAACAGATTCAAAACACTGTTCTATCACTCCAACTCCAAACAACAGCGATAGCCCTTTAACATTAACTCCTTCACAGCCGCGCTCTGAAAATAACCCAGCAATGGGCCGTGTCCATGTCTGAATCCCTCCCTAGATCTGCCCTAATGACTGAATGCTCACCTCCGACATGAGATGAAAAGAGAAGGTGTGAAAAAAGAAACAGGCCGGGTTATATTTCTTTTGTATCTGCCAACCCTTTTCCCATAGATCCATCCTCATTTCCTTTAATCCTACAACGTGAAGGCAGAGTTCATTTCTGGAGTATGATCTCTATGCTTTCCTGTAGCCTGGCTGGACTTGATTTACTAAGGAGAGAATGTCCCCTGAGTAAACATTATGTGGTTGTTAAAATAACAGAAGCATTATTTGAAACTAAGGTTGGACTGGAAAGTAAATGTACATTCGAGCTTTAATTACACTGTGTGTCATAATGTAACTCCTTCGCCAGAGATTTAAAACACTCTACAGTTGTGCCCCAACTTGCCTGTCCAGTGTTTCCTTGCCCTTCTTATTGGTGAGGGAGGAAGTGTGTGGGCTTCGGGCTCAGTTAGATCGTTTATTTACAAACTCTTACCATACAAGTGTTATATACAAATTACAGCCATAGGTACTGGGGATACACAAATGAATAAGATCGATAATAATAACAAACAAATGTTGCTCCATTCCTTTGAGGAGCTCACATTCTATTAAAAAGAAACATGCGTGCGCGCGCGCGCACACACACACACACAATTATTATCTGGTACATGTGAAGTAATAGAAATATGCTTGAAATGTCTCTTCCAAGATCTCCCTAAGATATTTCAACATTCAAACTCTCTTCAAACTTATTTTCTCCTAGGGTTCCTTATCTCAGCCACCCAGGAACACAGGAGCCATCTGCGATAGCTACCATATTTACCCACATCTACCATATTTCATCTGAAGTAGGAGTTATTTCATTTCTGTGATCGCAACTCTAATTCAACCAAATTCGTTCTTCGCACAGTAGCCAAAATGAAATCTTTAAAAAGGAAAAAAAAAAAAAAAAAAGGCCTGGTCATCTCTTCTCTATCTCACTGTAATGGCTTTCCATCGCTCTAAGAATAAAGAAAAACCTCCTTTATGTAGCTTAGGAGGTTCTTCAGAGCCTAGGCCCTACTTATTTCTCCTGCCTCACCCTGTATCCCATTCCCCACCCCGTGCCCCCCACCAAATCTGGGCTTTGTTTAATCCTTTCACATATTCTGAGGGAGTTCAGGACATGCTACCCCCAAATAGGTACCTGGCCATACTGAGTCTCTTAGGCTGAAGGGGTTTGTGAAAATGGCAGAAGCAGGAATGGCCCTCGGACCCTGCTCTCCCCACCCGCGTCCCCTGAAGCAGCCATGAAGCCCTCAGGTGAGGGGGGCCCTCTCTGTACCCGGAGGAAAGGAAGGTTCCTCCTTGCGAGATGGAGGGAGGCCCAGAAGCAGCAAAGGAACAGGCCCTGCCCAGCTGCCCCCAGTCACGGCACCGCTCATACCCTTTGACCTATCTTATCTTTCCGCGACTTTCCACTCCTCACCAAACCTACCAAAAAAAAAAAAGAAAGCCCGCTCAGGTTTCGCCATTTCTATGGGTCTTCATTTCCTTAGGAAGGGTCCCATGTTACACTAAAATTTGTATTAAATAAATGCATGCGACTTTCTCCTCTGAATCTGTTTTTGCCCATTTAATTTTCAGACTCATTCAGGGACCCTGAGGATGTCAAGGGAAACTCCCCCCACCCCATCCCACAATCCCAATTTCCCCCCTAACGTGAAGCTTTTGTACACACAGTTACCTCTTCCTAGGATTCATTTTTCTTGCCTGGTTAATTCGTCTTTCACATTTCAGAGGAAGCATACTTCCTTGGTGAACGCCTGCCCTGTACCCCCTTACTAGGGCAAATTCTCGTACTATGGGCTAAGCACTGTGCCCTTTTTTTCTTCTTCATGTATTTATTACAGCTGTAATCTTACATTTTGGGAATATTTGATTAATGTCCAGCTCTACTGCCCCTAGATTTTCAGCTCCACAAGGGCAGGGACCTTATCTCTGTGTGCTCATCACGCCCAATACTTAACACAATGCCTGAAAGGGACAGATATTCAACAAAGGTCATGGAATAAATCAAACATAACAAGGAAAGAGTGATAAACTTTGCTTGGAGAAGAATTGGGATAATGCCACTGGAGAAGAGGTGTCAGCTGTATTCCATCTTAAAAAATATACAATCGCCCTTTGGGCAGAAGGGATACACAGGCAGGGACACAGTGAAACAAAACAGCCGGACTCAGCTCAGCGTAACTGAAGCCATGGCTGTGATCTATTTGGGGGAGGGGAGCAGTAAAGTGTCAGCAATGAGACTGGGGAGACCCAGGGACTAAACCACAGAGGGCCTTTTGTGCTCTGCAAAGCAATTTGGACTTTTGCCATGGGAAATCACTGAAGGGTTGTAAAGAGGGAGTGAACTGATCATCAGATTTGCATTTTAGAAAAATCACTCTCCTGGTAGTGTGAAGGATGTCCTTGATAGGTTCATCCTGGAGACAGGGTGACCAGCGCGTTGGCCATCATACAGTCTGCAGAAGAGGCGATGAAGGCGCAACCCGGGGCTGTACCAGGGGACTCAGTGGAGCGGGCAGTCTCCAAAGGTATTTAAGAGATAAAAATGAGTGGCAGTGGAGTGGGAGGTAAAAGAAAAGTCAAAGGAAACCACACTCATCCCTGGGCACCAGGGAGGGCAGGTGGTCATTAACCCAGTCGGGGAATGCACGTGACGTCCGCGGGAAAGACGGCCGAGCGGGTTTGGAAAGCCACCGAGTCAAATATCTGAAAGTCTCCGCCAGAATGATGGTCGTCCTCGGAGTCCTCCTTCACTTCCCCCTGGGCACATAACTGCCTCCCAGTGACCACACTGTCTAGCCTCCACATGACCACATGGCTAAGTCTTGACCGTGGATCAGAGCCAAAGGGGGCAATCTCTGTTCCGTTTGCTTAAAAGGAAACTGCTCCTCTTGGGTTTCTTCTCAGACAAGCAGGGGCTGGGTTAGCTTTGACTATAGACATGGGACAGCAACGTAGGGGACAGTAGATAAACACTATGGGAAGGACCAACAGGGTCAGCAAAGCCGACAGGCCAGGACAAGCTTTCTGCCTGGGTCCCTGACTCTGGGGAAACAAACCCCAAACAGAAACTCTACTTTATTTAACCCATATTGGAGCCTTATATAAAAGACTTTATTTTATGCCTAAGAATATAGACTTTCAAATAGGGAAATCCAGTTGGAAACAGTCTCTACCAGGCTGGACCTCCAAAATGAGGTTGGGGTCGATCATGGAGAACTGATACTGTTAACATATAGATAGCAGTTAAAACCATGGGAATAACATTTTTAAAGAATCGCTCTGGAGACAGACCTCGATTTATATCCCGCTTCTACCCCTTATTATGGATGTGATTCTCAGTAAGGTACATCTATGAACCTGTACTATATAAGCCTGTAATAATGTCTGCATCAATTAAGGTAACTCTAGTGGCCATAAAGATCATTCATTTACGTGAAGTCCAGCTGTGTACTGAGCAAGACCCACACTCCTCTGTCTGGTGGCTCTTTCTCTCTTGGGATCTTAAAGTCCTTTGTTTACAGCCTTTGCCTTTCCACGGTCCATGGTGGAGGGGCTTCCATGCCTCCTTGCTCCTCTGGCCTGGAAATTGCATGCACAGTCATTCGGCCCCAGCTAGATGCACAGGGGCCTGGGCTATGTGGCACCTCCTTGACAGTCACGTCCCAGCAGAATCTTATAATGGAAGTGGTACAGGAACCATGGTGAACCATGGCCTCAAACATAGTCTGGCCTGCGTGTTGCAAGGATAAAAAGCGAAATGAATGGATAATACACCTAACAGTATATCAGGTTCTAAGGGGCCCTCAACAATGTTGGTTCCCAACTTCTTCCCTGCTGGTTCCCCCTTTTTCTCCATCCTAAATACATGTCCACTGTGTCCCTCTATTAACTCACTTCTGTGTCTTCACTCACACTCTTGCCTTGACATACAACAGCCTAACACCGCCTCCCCACGTCCGCAGAGCGGGCCCGCAGCCAGCCCCAGCAGCTCCATCGCACCGTCACTGTCATGCTCGGCACGGTCGCACCGAGCGCGTTACCAGCTATGTCTTTGGTGTTATAACAGTTTACGGACTTACCCCTCCTGACTGCCTCTGAGCCTAGCTGTGAGCTCCCCGAAGAAAGGAACAGCATTTAGCTCCTCTTGTTCAAAGAGACTAAGAGAATAAGCTGAATTAAGACTTTGAATTTAAGAGACCAAGACTTAGACATTTGATACCACCTAAGAAAGAATGAAAAGGCAAGCGTTCTTTTAGGCAACTCTGGCAAAAGGTGGAAAAGGCAATTTGTCTCAGGTATTTCTATTCTCAGGTGGCAGCTACCTGAATTATTAGGATTCAGCTACATGTCTTTATTTTACATTGTATATCCAGGAGGAAGCAATGTGGTAAGACCTGCTTATGAATAAAGCATGTACTTAACAAACAATAAGGCAACTTATCTTTAAACATTATGATAACTAAGAAGAACAAACAGTTCTGAAGAGGCTTCTTCAAGAACTCTCCGCAGGCATGAATCGAGGTGGTGTCGTGGCAGTTCTCCGGGCAATTTGATAAATGTCAACAACCAAATTATTTAAATCCGTCCATCAGGTGAATGGACTCCTCTGAGTTGTCTGAGCAGTTGCCAAGTCACTTTGTTCTGTTTGAATAAAGCCACCACCCAAAGAAAAGATGAACAAAGGGAAAACCTGGGAGTCACTGAACTTAGCCCCCTGAAAATGCCTGTATTTTCCTTTTCCCAGCAACCTTCTTGTTAAAAGAGAGCACACAGACAGGGGTATGTTTCAGCAAATAATCTGACTGCAAGCACAGAGCCGGAGGCCCGTGCCCCTCCAGTGCCCTGCAGCCTTCCTCCACGAGTGCTCTTCTTTCCACAGCAAATGTGCCGCCGCGGCCTCAGATGCCTTGAGGATGCTGGGACAATTCTCTGCCCTGACTACCCTTAGCTGGGACACCAGAGACACAGCCAGGGTCCGCTCCATGTTCAAGTTCACTCCCAGGGCAACCTCTGCAGACAGCCCAAAGCCAACCAGTACTCTGGACACTAGTTCTTTGACAAAAGTCCACCCACTGCTTAGCCTACTGCTCTCTAGGATGTCAAAGCAGAATGACCCTGCAGATTCTGTGCTTATAACATAGCCCATACCTATGCCAGGCCTGCAGAACATGCTTTATACAACTATGTGATCAAAACATCGCACTTCTATGCAACACTTCCAATAAGGACAACCTCCCTAAATGGGATGGACCCCGTGACTCTCTTATTGAAATCCCATTTGGGAGGTATCTAAGAAAAGTCCACTGGCATTTATGGTTTCCTCCTTCCCCTTCGAACTATCTTCTCTTAGTATCCAATTAACCTAACCAAATATTCAAGATTTTTAGTATCGAGATGAGTGATGCTTAAAATTTACCATGTGTCCTAGTCGACTGCAAGAACTATTAAAATGCTGAGTCCTACGAATTCAGTATTTCTGGAGCAGGGCCCAGGACTCTGCATTGCATGCAAACATCCACAAATACATTCTGGCATAGACGTGCAGGTAGTACACACACTGAGCCATGCCGATCGAGAGACGCCGTGGCAGGGGAGCCCTCGGCTTGTATCAGGACTTGGGCTCACAGCTGGGATCCGTACCCTCACTGTTTGTATGGACAAGCGCAGTAACCTCACTTTTCTTGCTATGGAACTCATCATATGTCTCTTAACCTACCTACTGCCTGGCTCCCTACCCTTCTACCTCATAGGCTTGTATGAGGAGAAAGCACTTACAAAATTCTGTCCTGAAACCTAGCAGGTACTCAGTACACACTGTGCAATGAATCATTAAACTCACTCCTATGTTAACATTCTCTAGGATTAAACTATATCATAGCAAGTGTTAACAAAGAAGGAGTGTCTGCCAATTACGTAAAGACGTGTAAAACATGAGCCCAGTCCTGCACACATCCACGGCAATCAGCAAGGCTATCGGTTCCACGGAACATGTGGCTCGAGCTTGTGGATAGAGTAGTGGCCAAATAATAGCGAGGACCAAGCTATGTGACATTGGCCACAACACATAAACTGTTAAAATATTTCCTCTACTTGGTACCAGACCTTCAAAAAGTGAACTCTTGCTTCTTATGTGGGCAAACTGCTAAAGTAAATGCTTTGGTTGCCATCTGCATATTTACAAAAGTAAGGTTCTTGCTTACCAAGTATACTCCTTAGTCATAATTAACCTTTGTTCAAAAATTAGGACGCAATGGACTACATGTAATGACAATACGGTACTCAGTGTGTTTGACTGTCTCTCCATCCAGTGCTTGGAGCCCTGAGCAATTGCTACGAATGGTGCTCAATCATGTCGCATGAATCCTTCAAAAACACAAGACTTGGTGTTGATTGCTTCCCAACTTTGCGGCACATTTTGAAGCCTGCCTTTGGAACAGATCGGACTGATATTGCTATTCACCTTTTGTGCATAAAAAAACAAACTCTGTGACTGAAAAACCTCTGCCCGAAAGACTAATTACTAAAGATTTCCAATCAGTGGGACTTTTACTCTATTTCCTATATACTAATTTATATTCATTTTGTGTGTTTGTTTTCTCACCCTTCTGATTTTAATCTCTTGAGTGCATGTTCCACAGCTCAAGTCTTCAGTGGATACCCACCAAGTCTCATTGGCTCATGGATTCATGATTCATGATGGCGGCAAGAGAACTCTGCAGAACTGAATTCAGGCCACTGTGTTTATTCCCTGTGTGTGTTATTGCCTTTCTGCTCAGTGTTTTGGTTGTGATCTATTTCCCTTGTCTGTGCATCCCGTTAGCAGTAGCAAATGCTATTGATTACAGGGCTCATGCAGGTAAACAGGTACATGAATCAGGCCAGTTGAGCGACCCCATCTGAAGATGGCAGTGACAGCAGGCTACACCTGACTGTCGCCATGAGAGAAAGCAATAATGCAGCCCCAGCATTCCTAGACCTCCTGAAGTCGGGCACATAATAAGTACCCAATAAATGTTTCCAGAATCAATTAATATAGAGACTGTGATGTTTATCTGAAAGCTCTAGATTTTTAATGGGGAAAAATAATAGCATCTACCTCTCTAGGACTGTTTGAGAACTTACTTTTTATTATTATGAAATCTCACGACAACACCTGGTATATTGTTTAACTGCTACATAAACAAGGAGACACACCCTGAAACTTTGAAAGGCCTTATAAGTTTCACGCATATTATTCTATTTCCCTACCTCCCTCCAGCCATAACTGGGGAACGGAGATGAGAAACTGAGTTTCCCTTGGGGTCCCTTCAGGGCTGTTCGGGATGACAGCCCCACATGAGGCTTATGCAGGAACCCTGCATGTGGACTTATGCATGTGAACCCTGCAAAGTGCCCAGGGGCTGCCCAGTCACATGCTCCCTAGGATGACACATGCGGGAGGTTGGCCCGAGACTTCGGATGGGCAGACTCAGAGATGTCTAAACTCATGTTCACCATAAGCCCTCTTACTCAATAGCTAAACAAGTGAGTGAGATAGAAGATCTGATTCAAACCACTGCTTGTTTTATTTAATTCAGAAATTAATGACCCCAAAACAGCCAATTTGAGACAATAGGCAAAGCCTTTCCATTCAACACCATCCATTAATATTCATACTGTTTTACTAATTTTTGGCTTTTAATATGTTTTTGCAATAATGCAGTTTCTCTTGTGTCTGGCTCCAAGGTCTTTCTCCCAGGAACCTGAGACACAGGCTTGTGTGCAGCTGTGTTAGAAACTATTAAGGTAGAACACCTTGTCAAGCTTTCGAACTTCCTGGATGTTGTTGGTTTAAGGCAGATCCTTAATGGTATTTAAACATAAGAGGCTACTTGAAATTTCTTGGTAGATGAATTGGATAGTGATAATTTAAACACACACACACACACACACACACATACAACTACTGTCATCTTAAGATAAAAGATCTCATTCACTGGGGTTGACAACTTATCTGAATACCCTAGGACTTCTTCAAAGATAAAGGTCAGTGTAGCCCAAGTTGTTTGCTTTTCTTGAACAGCAGAAGAAACTTTCCAGACTCCCTGTTCATTTGCTAAAGTCATTGTCTTTTGTGTTGTTTAATCTCAGGGATGTTTAGAATAACCACTGTAAAAGTGGACTTTATCAAAAGTCAAAAACTTTTATGAACTGCATTACCAAGAAAGTGAAAAACAACTCAGAGAATAGGAGAAAATATAAATATTTGCAGTAACATATTTGATAATGGTCTAATATTCAGAATATATAAGAACTTCTTAAAATTCAATAATGAAGAGACAGACACCTCAATTTTTAAATGAGCAAAGACTGTGAATAGAGATTTCTCCAAAGGAGATATTCAAATAGCCAAAAAGCACACAAAAAGATGGTTAGCACCATTAATTATTAGGAATATACAAATCAAAACCACAGAGAGGTACCACTTACACTGACTAGTACAATTATAATTTAAAAAATGGAAAATAAATGCTAGCAAAGATGTGGAGAAATTGGAAACCTTGTACGTTTATGGTAAGGTAGCCAGGGTGGAAGGCAATATGCTGATTCTTCAAAGAGTTAAACGCAGGCTTGTAGTTTGACCCTGCAATTCTACTCCTAGGTATATACACCACAGACCTGAAAACATATGCTCAAACACAACCTGTGTGTGGACAGTCATAGCAGACATCCACATACAGGCCTTTGGCTATTCATAATAGCCAAAAAAAAAAAGGAGAAAAAAATGCCCATTGACTGAGAAGTATATAAACAAAAGGTGGTCTATCCACTAAATTGAATATTTTTCAGCCATAAAGAGAAATGAAGTCCTGACACATGCTACCACACAGATGACCCTTGATAATGTTGTACTAAGTGAAAGAAGCCGGACACAAAAGGCCAGATGTTAGATGATTAAAGTTCTCAAATGTCCAGAACAGGCTAACCCTTGGGGAATGCCTACTTAATGGGCACAGGGTTTCCTTTTGGGATGGTGAGAATGTTCTGGGCTGAAGTAGTGATGATGGTTACACATCATTGTGAATGTACTAAAAAGCCATTACACCATAGGCTTTAAAATGGTTTAAATGTCAACTTTTATGGTATCTGAAATTTTACTTCGTTAAAAAAAAAAATAATTGGCTCAAACCCCAAGTAGGAAAAGCAAGCCGCTTCCCCTTCCCATACAGAGGAATGTAACCAGCCTATCGCCCAGCTGGTGGGAAGCGGTAGAATGCCGCCCTTAGGGGACCCGAGAGGCTGGCGGACACATTGTCCTCATTCCCTTGATTTCACTGGGCCATTTATCATTAGGCCTGTGCTCATCAGTGGCTTTTTGGGTTTGTCAGTTTGCCAGTAGAAAGTTCAACTTCTCTGATGTTTCATCTCCACTTCCAAATGTTTCTTGTCAATGGGTTAGCCAATTTGGCCATCACTGATTAATGAATATCTGTGGGAACCTTCTCCCTCCTAAATGACATTAAAATGTTTAAGTTGAAATAATAGAGTATTGATGACTCTGGTATAAGGAGGGATATGATTTGTCATAAATAGATAACTTGAATCTTCCCTTAATTGACATAAGTATATAAGAAACATTGACATAAAGAATACTGGAGAAAAACTAATTATTCAATAAGCCTTCCCTCAGAAGAAGACATATTTTCTTCTGAAAAAGTTTTTTTTTTTTTTACTACTAAAATGTTAACAATAAAATAGACGTTATATAAATGGGTCAGTAGAATATACTTTATGCTCCAAACTTAATTTTTCTGAGCTGCAAACTTTCCTGTCCACTAGGTTATACAAAGGCAAGTGCTGAAATTTTTTTAAAATTTGGGAAACATCTTATTTGATTGCATACTTGCTAGGCAGTTGATGGCAAATTCAGAGGACCTAATTGTCAAACAGCATGCTGAAGTTAATGAAAAGTCCTCAACATAAATCTAGCTGACAATGAATTTCAAAGATACGGTTTCCTGAAATTATGCTACAAACCTGAGCTATGATTTTTTTAAAATCTCAAAGAAAATTTCTACATAAAAAGTCATGTTTATCTTTTATGACATGTCTATTTACATGTTAATATGACCAGGTTTATTCCAAACAGGTAGGACAAAAAAGCAAATATTGGAATAATTTAGCTTTAAAAAAATGACCCTAGCTTTCATCTCAAGTGTGTGCCTCACTTAGATAAAAGCAAATGTAGTTTTAGCCAGAACTACCTGGAGAATTGTAGTGCCAGTAATCCTGTCTCAGAGAAGCTACACCTATGTGGTTCTTGCACTGTTATTGTAAGGAAATTTGAGAAATGCAGAAACTGAAACCAACCTGTTGAAGGTGACCAAGAACTTGAGGAAAATAAATGCTTATGCAGTGTTCTATATCAAAATCAAGTCGGGGAGAAGGGCACACAGAAGACTTGGCAGGTAGCGTATCTATTCAATGGCCAAATTTGAAAAATGTTCGGCCAGAGTAGACCTCTGAACAATGTGGCCAAAACAGTCACATGAGCTGAGAATTCTATTCCTTCACAAAAGGGGAAAGTGTAGTCACACCGATGAGATGCAAGAGGAAAGCGTGGTAATTCCTTGTCTCATAGAGTCACTTTGTTCTTTCCTGGGTTCTCCCTAATGGCCTCCACTAGCCTTTAGGCCTCAGCTCTTTGCCCAGATATGCGTGCATTTAATCCTGCAACGAAGTCCATGTCTCAATGAGAGAAGTCTCCCTGAGAACACGCAGGTTGGGAATGACCCCGCAGTGTGTGCCCTGGTGTTGCGGACCCCAGGAGCACTGCGGGGACATGGGGGGGAACTGCTCCAGCTTTGGGGAGAGTGGCCCTTCCCTTTCCATCCACACACACAGCCAGCAGAGCCATTTGTCTCCCAAGTCAAAGGTCCAGCTGGGGAAAAGGGGGACGGGTGGCTGGACTTGTTTCTCATGCCATTTTAGTCCCCAGATGACCCACCACACTATGCAGAAGACAGGATGGTGGCCAAAGGTTTGAAGGTGAGGCTGAAGAAGACAGGGGCTGGTCCATACAACTCTGCTGGTCTGGAACCCTTCATACTGACCATTCCCCCCACAACCGGCCCCCGCCAGTGGCTGGGCAGCTCCTGGCGCCATGACAGGCAACTTGGGGACTGCCCTATGTTTATGCTCTGATTGTCCCTAAAAGGGTGGCTACTATACCCTGAGGCCATCCCACAAGAACAAGGCTCATTCACAGGCGGCACAGGTGGCCCCCTCTGCCCAGCCCTCTTGCGTTGCTTCCCTCTCATTGTCTCTTCTCAGGGCCTAGAGGGAGAGGTCACAGACCTGAAGAATTTATACAAGGACAGTCCCTTGTCCTGCCACTTTTCATAGTTCTTTGAAAACAGAAACTATTTTGGAAAGAGTGGAATTTCTTCTTCCTTTCACTAGCGCACTTGGAAATAAGCAGGCCCCTTTCTCTGCCCCCACCTCCTTCCACACACACCAAGTTAAATCTCTAGTTTTGTCTGGGTGGGGGGGGTGATTTTCAGTCACACTGAGAAGGAGACGGTAGGGTCCTCCTTTCCAGAGCCCCCCACCCCGCCGAAGGGAAAGCCCCTAAGAATCTGGAGGCCATGCAACAGGACACTAGGACAGGGCCAGGGAAGAGCCTGCAGCCAGGAGGGACAGCACTGGAGGATCAGGTAACACAGCAGTGGGGAGAGCTACATGGGACTCCAGCGCACTTTGCTGCCCTGAGCCAGGGAAGCTCCCAAGTTCTAAGCTCCAGCAGAGCCGGAAAATTCCTAAAAGCAGAGCATTGTCAGCGAGCTCTCCTCTTGGACCACGGAACCAAGTCTGTCTCACCGTGCCCACCTTCCAGCTCCCAATTTCAGGCCAAATAGAATCTCAGGGGCCGCAGGGAGGGCAGGCCAGCCTACTCAGGCTTTGACCAGCTCCTGAGTGAAGTGTGTTTTAGGACACTGGGACAGGGTGTTTGCACAGGGCTGAAGGGTGGGGGAGCTCGGGAACCTGAGAGGTGCAAGTGGGTCAATGTGCAGGGGACAGGAACGCACTGCCCACCCCACCCCCACAGCCAGAGAACTTGGGGAGGGGTGTTCTTGAGAGAACTCCATGGCTCTCGTAACCTGAAAGCAGAAGAGGAGGAATAATATTCAGCTAGAAGTCTTTTTATTTTTAATCAAACCTTCCTTTTTACCATGCCTTTTTTCTCATCGCCTCTTAATGCCCATTTATTTATTGATTGATTGATTTTTTACTTTGATCTCATTCTCTCCTTCCTTGTCTTCCTTTTAGGATTTACAAAAAGACTAGCTGCTCAGACAAGCCGGTGAGGAGAGAGCTGAGGGGCCTGCCCTGTGGGGGAGTGGGGGTGGGCAGAGAGATGCCAAGGCAGAGCAGGCCCAGCCGGGGAGTTCTGACAGTCCAGGTCCCTGCTGCTGGCTTTGGCTACAACGTGGTCCTGAGCTGGACGTCTGCTCAGGAGCCCAGGAGAAGTCGCTTCTCCTTTGAACTTGGCAGCTTGAGTTTTCGGAAGCTGTTAGGGGCAGGCTGGGCTGGTAACCCCGGGCAGCTCTGGACCAGGCAGGAGCGCCCGCCTGTCTGAACCAGCCTGTCCCTGCTGTGTGAGCTCAGGAGTGCAGCAGCGACTCAGGATGGAAACAGACCCCTCCCTGCTCCGACTAGGAAGTCTTGGCACACACACTCTGGACAGGAAGGTCCCCGTCTCTGCAGCACTTAAACAGACGGGTGCTGCGTCTTGGCTACCCACCAGTCCACCCAAGGCCACAGCTTGAGTGCTTTGGGGAAGGGGCCACAGGGGGATTCCAACTGTGGCACCCACTGCGAGAGGAGAAATATGGGGATGGCACCGGGTCCTGCGCACGCCAGAGGGGAGGCCTGAGTCCTAACTGCTCCTGACCTCCGCACTGGGGCTCTGATCTTCGGCAAAATGCTCCCGAACCCTGGGTTATTCTCAATCACAACCTTTCCTGATCCCTTCCCAAATATCCTGCCTCCGCTCTGTGGGGAAAGGGTCGTTGCACCCACCTTGCCTGAATCTCAGGCCCGCAGCTGCAGGAAAGCCCGAGGGACCGCAGAGAGGCTGCACAGCCCTTCCCCGTCCGGTAGACACCGAGAGCCCCTAAGCGCTTCTCAGGTTCTGTTCCTGCCCTGCTCCCCGCCCCCTAGAGGACTCAGTTCCAAAACACAGAAGTGTCAGTCAAGGCTCTGCCAGTTAGAAAAAGAGGCCAAGGTCAAGGCCCAGGGACCACAGACCAGGAAGCTGCTCCAGGAGAAAAGGCAGCGCAGCGCCCAGTTCCACCTAGAACTTGGGAACCTACCTGTGACCCTATCTGTCGGCCAGCCACAGCCAGGACCCATGGCCACCTCTCCTGTCCACCCAGGGTGGCACCGCGGCGCTGACGAAGACCTCTGTCCCTGCCTCACAGAGGGATGGACCCAAATGGCGAGGCTTCGCGAGCACTGCCTTCCAGTCCCACAGTTGGTGCAACGGCAGAAAGAAAGGTCTCTGTCCCAAGGCGCAGGTCCCTCCCCTAGCTCCGGGTCCAGCTCTAGTACGCTCCATCCCGCGCCTCCGCCTCCCCAAGTCCCGCACACTTTCTTCTTTAGGAAACACACAGCCTGGCATGGCCCCCACCACCCTGCCTACCCGGTAAAGACCAGTTTAGCCTCTTTTTGTACCCAGATGCAAACTCAGCTGGAAGTTGAGAGCTGGGAAGATTCAGAAGCACTGGAATAAAGGATGTGAAGGGAGAAATCAAGGAGGGAGGGAGAAGCAAGGAGCCGGAGGTCAGTCGTTAGCGGGGCAGAGGTCAGAGGTCTGGGCTACCCGTTGCGGCGGGCGCGCCTCCCCCATGTCCACCGGCCCCAGTGCACAGAGCCGCGTGGGGTCAAGTGCGGACTCACATGGCCAGCCTGCGGAGCCGCTCTCTCCACCTCTGCGGGTGGGTGCTTTCGGGGCTTCCCGCGGTCGTCCTCCAGCCGCCTGCGGTGTGTGGGCAGAAACAAAACCAAATAAATCACAGCACGGTCCAGAGGACCGCCTCCCCCCCCCCCCCCCCCGCCCGCCCCTGCCAGGCGCAGCGGGACCCTTCTCACTTCGCACTGGGAAGTGGCGCGGGAATTTCAGTGGCCGCTGGAGCCTATAAATAGCGAACTTTTAGACTCAATCAAGGAACAAATGGGAGGAGAGGGCGTGTATTTGCGCTGGACCCCCTGAGGTCCACCGACCCCCCTTCTTCCCCCTCTCCAAGCAGAATCTGGGAAGGGACAGATTCGGAGAGGAGAGTGAAATTTGATTGCATTATAATTTACAGCAGTTGTGCTATAGTTTTGCAAGTGGGGGGGGGCACCCTGCACTTGGACCCTCCCCATCAGCCCACCTTTGCTCCTTCCTCCCTGCTGCCCCCCCCCCCCCAGCTGAGCACTGCAAGCGGCAGCCAACAAGGGCAGAGGCCAGGCAGGGCGGCTGTTTAGGGCTCTGCTAAGGGAAGTGGAGGGGGACACGGAGCCAGCCGGGTTTCCCCTGGGATTCCGGGAGTGATGAGGGAAACTGGGAAACTGGCCGGATTTGGGGTTTCCTTCAAAATCCAGGACGGGAATTTAGGTAACCCTGAGTGTGGGAAGGAAGTGCAAATGGGGGAGGCAGAAAGCGCAAAGGAGTTCCTGGAGAGCAGGTTTTCTTCCCCAGGGGCGGCAGCAGCCCTCCACGGCCTGCGAATGCCCCTCAGCACCTGTACTGGACCCTTCAGCCCCGACCTGGCCAGGAGAGCAGAGGCGCAGGCCAGGGTTAAGCCCTCGCTGGCCAGGGGGCCGCCAGCTCTCCGGAAAGCGAAGTGCCTGCAGCCAGGTGGCAGCCTGCGTCCTCCTAGCTGGCCCCCCAAGGCCCAGGCCCGCTCGCACCTGCTGACCAGCAGGAAGGGGCCTGTTCGGCCCAGCATTCTGAATGCACGCTGGCTGTCCTCCGCTCCCCCTTGAGCCAGGGCCTGAGAACGAATTGGGCTGGCTCCATTTCCATATTCATTCTGGGTGCTTTCTCAAAAGTCCTCCCACCCCCACCCCATCCCCACCTCCTCGACAAGAGACACTGGCTGGCTGCTGCCAGCTCCCCACTTCAAGGGGATGCCTCACCAAATTTACCCTGGCAGGCTCACTCCAAGGACAGTCAACAGGATTAGCAAGGGAAGGAGGGCGGGCGTTGGAGAAACTGAGGACCGTGCAAGTGAGGGTCTGCAGTTGAGAGGTCTCCATTCTCCACACAAGGCCTGGGAGTGGGGGCCAAGCCCGCCCACGGGCCTAAGGGCAGCCTCCAGTTGGGGTAGGAGGGAGAGCCAGAGAACCACTGCCCACTCCGGCCCAGCACCAGCCCCGCGCCCTCTAAAATCGCGAGTACCAAACTCCTAACCTCTCCTCCGACCCGGGGAGGAAATCAGAGGGTCCCTGAGGCAGTCGGGGCAGGGCACTGCGCCCCCACCCCCGCCTGCACTGGCGCTCTTCCCTACACCACTTCCCTCAGTTACCTCCCTCAACACGGAAGAGATATTTTGTTGTCCTCAGAATTCAGCTTAGTGTGGAAGGAGAGAAAAAGGCAAAGGTGCTCAGGAAGTGACAGCAGCCGCGGGAACTGTCCCTGCGCCGCGCTCCACACGGCTGGTGCGAGAGGCATTGGCAGCTTCCGCACCGCTCCGCCAGCGAAGCTTGCGCTCCGCGGGCTGGGACTGGCCGACTGAGGCCCCTTCCTCGCTTCCCTGGGGGCCTGGACCCCGCGGGGCGGCGCCCTCCCCGGCCCAGAGCGAGCTGCAGGGCGCTCCCAGATGGAGTGGGTCGGACAGACGGAGCCCGGGTGTCCCAGAGCTCCCCTCCTGCCCGGCGCTGCCCCTGCTACGTACCTGTCCCGGCCTTCCCTCTCCAGCTGCTGTCCCGGCTGGGAAGCCCGGCCCGGAGCCCGCGCCTGCCCGCCCAGCCCGCCCCCGCCCTCGCCGGTGCGCTAGGCCAGATGTGGGGCGGTCTCTTGCGGGCCATTGGCTTGGGCCGCTGATTTCTAGGATTTCCCCGGGCTCTGCGGCCCCTCGGCGGGCTGGAAAGCGGGGGTCGAGGAGAGCGCCTCACCTGTCACCCCACCCACACGCTCCTCCAAGCCTTCAGGTTTCCCTCTTCCCACCCCTGGAGCCTGGGCTTTGAAATAGCAGTCGCCCCCAAAGAAAGTGGGGTGTGAGCCTGCTGGCGGGCAGAGTGTGGAGGTCGAATGCAGGCTGGCCGCGTTTCGCCAAGGTTCTGGGGTTTTTTTCCTAGAGGAAAGGCCCTACGGGGACAGAGCGCCTGACACAGCGCGGCCGCGGCTGTCTTTGTCGCGAAGTTCACGTCTATTGTTTGCTGCCTTGGGAAAGCTGCCCAGAGTGATAGATCTTTTTAGATCCCATCACGGGAAGAAAAATCCTGGTGATAACGATTATCTCCAGCTCGCGCTATCTCGCCATCGCCCCAATTCATCTCCCTCGCGCTCCAGCCACTCGGGGAGACGAGGTGGGTGAGGGGAGGCGGGAGAGCGGGCCCAGCCGCGGCCCTCGGACTGCGCGGTGCAGCGCCAGGCCGCCTCAGCCGCCCCATTCCGCTCCATTCCGCTCCGGGCCGGGAGAGAGGACACTCGGGCTTCTTGCTCTGCCAAGCCTCACGCTTCTTTCAAATGATTTTAGTCTGGTGCGCGGGTCTATCCATATACATTTCCAATCTCATGGCTCATAAACTATTAGCAAAATGGTTTCATTATTCACCTTCTGTATCCTACAAAAGGGAGAAGAGATGGGAGCGGCAGGAAGGCAGAGTGGGGGCAGGGCAGCCGTTGGACACTAGTTAACGACGACGCTGCCCGTGTTTAAATCACGGCTCAGACTGCCTTCTCCAAGCTGACACTCAACAAATCTGATGCGTTTCAAAGGCTCTGTAGCCGGCCCCCTCTCTACCTACCCGCCCCCCCTTCTCGCTCTCTGTCTGTCTCCCCATCCATCACTATACATCTCTCCCTAACACCCAGGATTCTGGAAGGACCAGATGAATAGCCAAGATACTGCCAATCCATTATTTGCTTCATTAGGTGTCATCAATAAGGCACGCCCTTTAAATAGGACACATAGAATTAATTGGTTAGAAAGTCTTCCCCCGGCCTCCTTTGGGGTGGTATTGGTGGTGGAATCACATGTCATCCCTGAAACTAAACCATCCAGAGATGCAAGTCTAGGATGATAACCAAAAAGTTGACTCGTGGCTCCGTGTGGCCTCAAGGTGCCCCGTCGGGAACCAAATCCTGTCCGGCTTCGGCATGCCCTGGGAAGCCAGGACGTTGCAGAGCGGAGCCTGTGTGCTTGCGTTCAGTGCCTGTGCGAATGTGTATAAAGAGAATACCCAGTGCCGGGAAGAATAGATGGGGTCTTTGTTTGGCTCCCAGAGGAGGCAAAAGAAATTAAATGAGTCAACCCAAATTAAAAGACAAGTGCAGGCGAATTGACGCGTGGAGGCCTGAGATCAGGTGCAAGGGCTAAGGCAGAAAACTGGGCAGGCTGCGAGCGCTGGCAGAGCGCCCTGGGCGAGTGGAATCCAGACCAGCCTCTCCGCTGGGGGCGATGGTGACAGGAAGCGCCTCCACCAGTACTTTTACTTTTCATATACATGTGTTTTATCTAGAATGGCTCTATCACCACACACTCACACGCACACACTTCGCCTGCACTTTTTGAAAATATGAAGGACGCTGGGCTAGTGGGCGCGCGGTAATTATCCCTGGAGGCGAAATCAATCTGGCTGCTGGAGGCCCGGCGCAATCGCCGGCGGGAGGCGGCGGTGGTGCACGCGGACCCGGACTCCGGCGCTCGCTGGGTCACCGCGGCGCGGCTGCCGCTCACCGGCTGTTTAATATACATGGGGTGGGAACACAGGGAAAGGGATCTGGTGCCTGCGCATCCTTCTGAAAAAAAAAAAAAAAATCAATTTGCTATTTATTTTTGAAATCTATAGATTTGGGGATTTTTTTTTCCAGCACAACTCCCTTCCAGAACAGCGGCCCACATTTAATGACGTGTTTTAATGACTTTCCCTTTATTTGCCATCACTGTTTCACGTTAAGGGCGGGCAGAATTGGGGTAGAGATTCTTTTGGAGGGGGGTAATTCTGGTATCTTCAAAAAGACGTGCCTTATGTGTTAATTGCATGCTGTTAAGCACATCTGGGAATGCGTGCTGACCAACTCGGACCAACTTTTAATTAACACATTGACCCGGCGAAGAAGCAGCCGCCCCGCCTCCCCCTTGAAATATGTAGATGAGCCATGCGGAAGCGGGGCGCCACCAGATGCGTGGGAGGAATTGCCTGCGTCCAGGGGCTGACCGGGGTGCAAACTGCAACCTTCCACTTTCTCTGTGAACATTTTTCTCGCCTAACTTCTCCACAAAGAAAAAGAGTAAATGACCAGCTCCTGGAGCAGGCTTCTTACATCCTTACATGTGACTTGACTCTGGGCAGAGGGGTTGCGGGAATGGGAAGGAGGACCCCAGAGGCACTTCTATCCAACATGGCGGGGCTTGAGCTGGGGTTGGAGCCTGGGCTCGTTGGACTGACCAACCCTATCCGTGAGTGAACAGAAACGGAGGACAAGAATCCCAGCGGAAAGAGAGGCCGAGCCAGCAGCTGTGTTTTCTCCTTCTGGCCTTCCTCTTCCCAACCTTCTGGGCTCTGCCCCGCACTCTGAGGATGAACCACCAAGTTCAGGGCCCCGGGTCTGAGAAGGAGGAATAGGGACCTCCTGCCGGGAGTGCCCAGCTGTGAGGCGCATGCAAGGGAACCTAGTGGCTATTTTCAGGATGCTAGGCCCTTGCCCAGGAGTCTAGGCTATTCACAGGGGATCCCGTCAGGCCAGCCAAGTCTCGGCTGCAGGGAGGAAGATGCACGCAGCACAGAGGAGAGCACCTGCTGCCAGGCAATTCCGCCCGAAATCCTTTGTTCAGGATTGCTGGCGCGGCACCGCAGTGGTACCTTCAACATGAGTGCCCAGCCAGCTTCCCTGAGAGCAAACACGCGGACTAATCCCCAGATACGCACTCCTTTCTCTTTCCGCAGCGTCTAATCTCAACTGCCTCACTCTTCTAAGTGCTTAGCTTTAGCAGACATCCCTATAAAAAATGTCAACGTGGTATTCCTTCTCTCAGCCATAAAAAAGTTGGAGTGAATCACTCCCAAGTTGCCATTTAACGTTCCCTCCAGGTAATAGTGGAAGTTTCTTGTTTGACATTTTTCATTCCCCAATACAGAACTTTTCAATAATCACGCAGTCCCAGCATGAGGAGAAGTCTAGTCACAGTAAATTCACAGCTATATGTTCTTTGTCGATGCTTGGGGATATTTAATGTGACAAGATTGCTCCCCAAATTCCTTCCACTTTTTTCCCTGATGCTTATTCTCCTTTTTTGTCCTCTTGGATCTACATTTCCTATAAATTTATCATCGAATCTGCCAAATTTAAAACTAATAGCATAGAAAAGATAAAAACAAGAGAACAGCATTCTGTTATTCAGTATTTCTGCGTTCTCCCAGATCTGTTTATAGTTTGACAAAGATAGAGTCAATTCACATCTTTAGTCAGGAAAAAATCCAATCACTTGTTAAATTGCAGGATCCCTTTGCAAAGGTAAGGCCTTAGGGACATTAGCACCAGCCTTGCCCACACGGCTTTGAGTTTCAGTGGACAAGAGCTTCTTATTTCAACTCATAAATCGACCTGAAAAATTGCAACACACGCCTGATATCCAGGGAAAAGCGAGACTTAGTAACTCCAGCTGGTTCTTCTGACTGACTCTGCCGGGTAAGATGGATGTTTTGATAAAAAGAGGGGCACAAGGAGTGAGCAGTTTGATTTGGAAACTGTTACTGCTGAATCTGGGTGCAGGTTTAAACTGAAGAACATGGTTTTGCTGGGGACATTTGCGTGACACGTCCATGCGCATCAGTGGCTGTGTGGTGTTCTGGCATCAGTGCCTGCAAGCATGCATTTTTTCTCCCCCTCTGTCTTAAAGGAAGTGGGCGAGAGGCTTCTAGGAGAACCACACAGACTTCAAAGATACATGACTCTTCCTCTGCCCTTCAGGCCCTCAGCACCAAGTTGACCTGTAACAACCCGTTTCTCTGGAGGAGTTTGGAATATTTGAAGTAGCTGGCATCCCTGGTTACATGTGTTTAAACATTATAACACTAGATGAACAGTGTAGAAAATAAAATTAAAAATTATTCTGAGAAAGGAGCCATGGGGATTCAACTCTCTATTTAAGAACATGGTATTGTCCTCAATGTTCTGCTAATTTGCTTAATGACTTAATACATTGAGAAAAATTTTTATTCGATGAATTATTTATGTCTTCGGGCTTCCTTTGTTGATATATATAGTAGTTTGAGTCAAGAGCGCTAAGACCTTGGCACACACATTGACATATAGTGATGGTGTCAGAGCCTTCAGGAGAAGTTCTAGAAGACATTCGCTGCTCCAGACATCGTGTGAGCTGTGCAAAGGCCACTGATTAATATCCACAGTGACACCCTGCAGCCACCCTTCCCTACACTCTACTTCATGTGTCTGATTTTCCCAGAATTCCAGGCATCTGTAAACTGCAGGAACCATGATGTCACAGTGAAATCAAAAGGAAACTGGGTTCTCAGTTAGCCCATTCCATTCAGTCACTCAGGCTATTTTTTTAAGAATTAATGTACATTAAATGTATATTTAAATGGTGGTCATCAGGCCAGGATGACTAGAAAGTATGTGGAACTCAAACCGAGAGACTTACCATCAGCATGTTTTTAAAATCACTTATTTCCATTCATAGTCAGTCTTTTTGTGGAGTTATTTGAGAATAATGAGGCTCAGATTTTCAAATTACAGGTATATTACAAAGTGACACAAAAATCTTACACACAAACAAACAAAGAAAAAGAGAATAATTCTTCTCAGAAATCATGATGACCAAAGATGCTAGAGATATTAGGGGCTTCTGTCATTGTTTTGTAGCTTCTTTGATCACCAGAGAAGGTATTTAGAGGAAAAAATTAAATGACAGTAATTAGCACCATCTATTTTTTCTAAAATACTTGAAAGTAATATACAGTGTTGTACAAATGTACATGGACAATGACACATAAATATGCATGAGCCTAAATAATAATCTGTTTTTATGTCTTGCTTCCAGATGTTTGCAAATACCACCAGTGTGCTGGTTTGACCTAACCAAAGGTGGGCCTCCGCCATTCAGCTGAATCCTAGATGATTTAGGTTTCACAGAACAAATTTCTCCCACCCAGCACTGCACAAAAATTGTTGTTGTTTTTAACTATTCAGGTTTAAAACAGTAATTCAATATAATGTAGATAAAAGTGAAAACAGTTGCTTGATTTTATATAATGGAAACATTGATCAGCTGCATTATTGTACTCAAAACATTACAAAAAAACTATAAACTAATATTTCTTATTAATACAAATGAAAAATCCCCAATAAAATATTAGCAAATCTAGTCAAACAATGTACACAAGCATTTATACACTATGACTAAGGAGGATTTATCCCAGTTATGCAAGGCTGTTTATCATAAAAAAAAATCAATTAATTTAATCCATCACATCAACAAGCTAAAGAAGGAAAATACATCATCATATCAATTGAGGCAGAAAAAGCATTTGGCAAAATCTAGCGTCAATTCATGATAAAATTCTCAGCAACCTAGGAATAGAGAAAACCTCTTCAACTTGAGAACATCTGTAAACAATCTATGGCTACACCATACATAATAGTGAGAAATTAAAAAGCTTTCCCACTAAGATAAGGAACCAGGCAAGGAGGTTACCTCTCACCACTGCTTTTCAATATGATACTGGAAGCCCTAGCTAATGCAACAAGACAAGAAAAAAAAAGGTACACTCTTTGGGAAAGATGAAATAAAACTGTCTTTGTTCACAGAGAACATGATAATTTATGTAGAAAATCTGAAAGAATTGACAATAACAACAGTAATAAAAAGAACTCCTGGAACTAAGCAGCAATTGTAGCAAGGTTACAAGGTATAAGGATAACATACAAATGTCAATTGTTTTTCTATATACCAACAGTGAATAAAAAGAATTTAAAATGAAAAACACATTACTATTGGGTTGGCCAAAAATGAATGTTTGTTTTCCCCATAAGATGGCTCTAGTCATACTTAGTTGTCTATAACTTCATTCAAAACAATTTTGTTAGACTGTATTGTGACAGCTGTCATATTAGCGTGCATTAAAAAAAAACACTGAAGTTGGTGAATTTTTGTGTAGCCATTTTAATATGGAAGATGGAAGATGATAACATTTTCAGCATATTATGCTTTCTTGATATGCTTTATTATATCAAAAAACATAAAAACACAACTGAAATGAAAAAAAAAAGAGATGCAGTGTGGAAAAGGTGCTGTGACTGATCAAACATGTCAAAAATAGTTTGCACATTTTCATGCCAGAGGTTTTTCATTGGAAGATGCTCCACAGTTGGGTACACAGTTGAAGTTGATCGTGATCAAATCAAGATATTAACTGAGATCAACACTATACCATGCAGAAGATAACTGATACATTCAAACTATCCAAATCAATAAAGTTATTGGTGAAAATAAAAAATGTGTCTTTTTATTTTATAGAAAAAACCTTAGGAACTTTTTGGCCAACCTAATATTTCCACTAGCACCCCTAAAAGAAAAGATACTTAAGTATAAATCTAACAATATATGTATAAGATATATATGAGAAAAACTACAAAACTCTAATAAATAGAAAACAAAGAAAAATTAAATAAATGGAGAGCTATCCCATGTTCATATACTCAGTATTGTGAAGACGTAAATTCTTTCCAACTTGACCTGTATATTTGGTGACTCTCAATCAAAATCCCAGTAAGTCATTTAGTTGCTATAGACAAACCTATTCTCAAGTTTGTATAGAAAGGGCTGCATGGAAACAGCTAATTCAACGTTCAAGGAGAAGAACGAAATTGGAGGACCGACACTACCTGACTTCACATCTTGTATAAAGCTACAGTAATCAAGGAAGTGTGGTATTTGTGGAAGAATAGACAAATATATCAATGAAACAGAATAGAGGGCCCAGGTAGTTTCACGTAAGTATAGTCAACTGATATTTGACAAAGGAGCAAAGACAATACAATGGAGCAAAGACAGTCTTTCCAACCAATGGTGCTAGAACAACTAGACTTGCAAATGCAAAAAAGGAAAAAAAAAAGAAAGAAAAAAGGAAAAAGGAAAAAAAAAAGAATCTAAGTAGAGATCTCATACTCCTCAAAAAAATTAATGCAGATTGGATCATAGACATAAGTATAAGATGAAAAACTAAAAACTCCTATGAGATAGCCTAGCAGAAAACCCAAGTGACCTTGGGTATGGTGACAACTTTTTACACACAGTACCAAAGGCATGATCCATGAAAGAAACAATTGATAAGTGGGGCCTCTTTAAAATTTAAAATTTCTATCTTGTGAAAGACAGTATCAACAGAATGAGAAGACAAACCACAGATGTGATAGAGGGTTGTTATCCCAAATATACAAAGAACACTTACAATTCAATAATAAGAAAACTAACAACCTGATAAAAAAATCTAGTAAAAGGCCAGAACAGCAGCCTCATCAGAGAAGATACATAGATGACAAGTAAGCTCATGAAAAGATGTTCAGTATCGTATGTCACCAGGGAAAGGCTAATTAAAACAGCAGTGGCGCACCGCCGGACACCACTGAGGACGGCTAAAGTCTGGAACACCGACAACACTGGCAAGGACGTCGAGCTGGAGGGAATGCAAAGCAGACACTTTGAAAGACAGCCCAGCAATTTCTTACAAGACTAAGCACACTCTTACATACAATCCAGCAATTGCACTCCTTGTATTTACTCAAATGAATTGAAAATGTATGTCTACACAAATCCCTGCACATAAATGTTTATAGCACCTTTATTCATAATTTCTGAAATTTGGAAGCAACCGATTGGTCATTTGGTCGATGAATGGTGAAATAAACTCTGACAATGGAATGTTATTTGGGGCTAAAAAGAAATGAGCTATCAAGCTACGAAAAGGCATGGATGAACGTTAAACATATGTTACAAAGTGAAAGAAACCAATCAGAAAAAGCTGTGTGATCCCAACTCTATGACATTCAGGAAAAGGCAAAACTATGGAGACGTGAAAAGGCTCAGAGGTTGCTGGGGGACTGGAGGGAGTCAGGAAGGAGCAGGCAGAACGCAGAGGATGCTCAGGGCAGGGAGATTACTCTGTATGGTCCTGTGGTGGTGGGTACATGTCACTATGCATTTGTCAGAACCCAGAGGGTATACAACCCCAGGAGTGAGCCCTACTGTATGCTATGGACTTTGGGTGGTAATGACATGTCGATGCACCATAGGCTCACCAGCTGTATCAAATGCACCATGATGAGGCCGAATGTTGACAGTGGGGAAGTGTGTTCACATGTGGGGGTAAAGGCACAAGGGAACTCTCTACACTGTCTTCTTTTTAGGTTTTACAGTGAACCTAGAACTGCTCTATATGTAATATTTATTAAGTAACAAAAATAACTCGTTTGCCATAATGTTAGTAAGTTACTAGCAGCATATCCCAGCTTCCCAGCTCTTAGGCTCTAGGTCTTGCTGCTTTGCAGACTCTCTCCATAAATATTCTTACTCCTCTGCATTACCAAGGAGGGTGTGTATATACAACACTACATGGCAAAAGAGCCTCATAACTAGCGTGACTCAGAAAATCAACCCCAAGAAATATTTCCAGGGCAGACAACAAACATGTTTTGGAGTATTTCAGTAATTTACTAAGTGGAACAACAATGAATTATGCAACTGGGAAACATAAATTACCCTAACGGGGGAGGGGGTAACGTGTATGGTTTCCCCCCAGTGTCATGGTCTCCCCCACAGCCACTGTCCCTCTTGCATGCTGCGCACTCACCCTGTGAGTGTGCCCTCACACAGGACCCATGCTTTGTATGTGATCGCCCAGGTCACCCTGACACAACCCCAGGAAGGAGATGCTGCCAGCCCTGTGTCCCTCCCGAGGAAACCGAGATACAGAGGCTTCTCTCCTTCTGGATACCTGCCGGTCTGCATTAGGATCCTGTGCGTATAATTTGGTTTGATATTTTTAACAGATTTTTGTGTATATGCGTGCACAGGAAAATAATGCTCATCGTTTTCTAAAAATGTATCTGAAGTACACTGCTGTAAGGAAAGCCTTTATAGGGAGGCTGCCTGGGCTATTTATCTGGTGCATACACTCTACTGACCAAAAAAATAAGTGTCGCCATCTAAGTGACGTATCTCTCTGCAAGCATAAACTAGAAAGAGTCTTTTGCTAGGGCCTATCTACAGGACTTGAGGGCAGGGGTGAAGTGGTGGAATTCTCTTAATAATCTGGAAATAAAGCAAAGAAGGTCAGCTGCTATGAGTCTAAAATGTGACAAAGTGATTAAGTGCTGTGAGTGTCTACCAAGGAGTTGTCTGTACATACGCCAAGTTAGGAAGCATCCAAGACTCCAAATAAGAGCGGGCTAATGGTCCAGAAATTGGACATCTATCCTCAAGACATGGATCTGGGAACAGTTATATCATTATTCATTGTAAATCCATGTTTCTGTAGCTACCATTTATTAAGTGCTTACTGTATGACAAGCAGTTTACATATGTTTTCAAGTCATCGGAAAAAAACATTTAAAGAAAGTTATCACTCTGATGTGCAGGTGGGAATAAAAAAACAAACAAACCCTGCGTAGATCAATCATACAGCTAAGTATAGGGTGAGCCAGTATTCCCAGACTAGTCTGCTTTACTCAAATCCCATGTTCTTAAGCACAATCCTGGTTTTATCCATCAGTCTTTTGTTCGCTGTGGTAACATGAGTCTGACTCTCAGCAGTGAACACAATATTGCCACTGTGTCAAAATCAGGTTTCTGAACTCAGGAACCATGTTCTGGACCTGGTGAGTTCTTCGTGGGCTAGTAACACTGCCTTGGATGTCCTCCTGGCAGGCAGCAGGCAGGCCTTGCCTAGTGATACCTTTCTCTTTCTGTGTCCTTTCATTCAGCCTTAAGCGAGAAGCTCATATTGGCTACAAAAGGGTTCTCTGTGAATGACTGCATTCACACCATAGACAGGGATAGTTTAGTATCAGCAAAAAGATAAGCTAGGCAATGACAAATGGCATTAAGTGGGGACACTAACACCCCTGATTTTTTTCTATGTATTAAATAAACTTTGAAACTCTTCCTTATATTCTTCTGCCTTGCTGCTGCTGCTGCTGCTGCTTCTTTTTTTTTTTTTTTTTTTTTTTTTGAGTCTTCCATTGTCATGTCGGGATGGATCAAAATAATTTCCTTGATTTTAATAGTAATTGTGGAGAATGTCCAAACACTCGAATCTTAGCTCTAGTTCTCCAAAGTTCACACTTCATGTAAGGCCTGTATGAACCATGCTGCTAAATGATAGGGATTTTCCAGCTCTGTTCGAAGCCAGTGCTGAAGAGGACTGCCTTCCCTAATGGGCTCTGTAAAGAGACTGTCTCCAGCTGTCTGTCCCTAGGGAGCATCTTGGTCTGTGAAGTGCTGCCGCTCTGCCATCTCTGCTGTCCCTGCTGTCCCTCAAAACATGACCTGGGTCCCATGTTTTATGGGAGCAGAGGCTGGGCAATGGGAAGGCACACAGTTCATAATCTGCTGTGAAGAATGGTTTTCAGATTGGGATTAAAACAAGAAAAAAGGCTTCCTCTTCCCTCCTTCCACCTTGCAGAAATATAGATTCCTCCTTATATCTGGGATAAACAGTGACCATCCTTTTTGGCTGTAAACACCTGACAGTCCTCTGCTTTACTATTTCAGACTACTTGGAATCTAAATTATGCACACAGACACACACCTATATTTATTTCTAAAAGTGTAACCATATTTCCTATGAAAGCTTAACTGTCTGGGCAGCTGCGTGAGCCATGGGACCAAGGGTACAGCGGTGGCACCCACAGGATCAATCCTTGTCACTGAGCTCCCTGGTCACAGAGTGAACTCCCAGTATGCATGGCCTTTGCAAATTGTGTTTATCAGAGGAGAGCAAACGGGAGGGTACAAACAACCACTGCCTTTGCTAAAACAAAGGGCTCATGCCTACTGACTACTGATCTTCAAATGGGGGAAGGTAAAATACTGATACACTTAATTTTATACACTTTGTTGCAGCTTGGAGATTTACATACTATCCAGTCACCATGGCCCCTTGTGGGAAGGAATACAAAGGCCTCCTGTAGTACGGATGCAGGGTGGCTGGGCGGCTGATGTTTCTCAGTGAATTAAAGTTACAAAAGTAAACGAAGACATGAAATAAAAGATAATAAGTTCCATTGCTGGATTTTAAATTTAAAAAAAAAACAGAGTAAAAAAAAAAAGTAAAGGATGTATTGTGACTTTTAAACAGACTATTGACTTTTGCTGGGTGCACATAATTGTTCTTGTCATGAACACTCTTGGTTACAGTCGATATCTTTTTATCATATACATTTTTAATCGTGTATTAATAAACAAGACGTCTGCATCTTATTGATGATTGGATTATATTATTGACCAAGTCCACACTTCTACACATGGCTCCTGAAAGTATAAACAAGGTCAAAACATAAAGACCTCCTAAAGTGTATCAAAGACATAAATGAGACTTTTCGCCAACTCTTTGTATGGCTCTTGCGCAGAATGATTTGAAGAACTTTGAAATTACTTCTCAGTTGAATCAATGATTCTGTCTAGACTAAAGGAAATAATAGAAATAAAAACAAAGCTCGAGTTATTTCATCATAGTGGAATACTGAAAGCGTTTGTGCTTTTCAGACATTTTGGTTGCGACCGATTGGTTGCAGTAATCTGATCTGGGCGGCTTTAAGAATCTTTGTTGACATTATAAGGTAATATGGCCCCTGGATGCTGGCAAACAGAAAATGTCCGTTTGGGGAAAATGGATTCTATTCACACCCCGCCCAAAGGGTGGGGAGTTCCTCTTCTGGAGGCTGGGCTCTCCTGGCTGCCTCTACCTTTCCCTCCCCCCATGCACGTCCCCGCTCTGCAGAGCCACTGCCTGACCCTTGGTGGCAGCTCCTCATGCAGGTTGTGCAGACACTGCAAAAGATGACCACTCACCAGCGGGGGCACCAGCCATAGGAAAATAGCCATGTCATGGCTAGAGAGTCTCAGTTCGGTTCCATTCAACTGGACAAACTCTCATGGACAGCAAACATTTTAATCATCCTTCTTCCCCTTTCTTTCTCCAGGAACACCTCCAGTGTGAACCTAACCATGACGGCTCTTAGATCTGAGGCCACGGAGAAACTGAAGAAACGTGTTTTCCTGGACCCAGCCTCAAATACATTTTTATGCATTTGGTCTTCTCTCTTCTAACAAACACAGGTCCACATCTTCCCCTCAACCAGGGCACTTGGAAGACCACTGACTCTCAGTTTTTATCTTCCTTCTAAAACGTCTCTTTCATTCCCTACCACTCCTCCTACTGGGCTCTTTACCTTGCCTTGTAGTCTGGTTAATTGTTCCAATATAAATTTCTTGGTTTTGGCAATACGCTTGGTTATGTAAGATGTCACCATCTTACAGATGGGACCTTAGGGGATGGGGAGGTGAGACCTCTGTATTGTTTTGCAACTTATTTTGAGTCTATAATTTTTCCTAAATATTTTCTTAAAATCAGATTTTAAATAATCAGGCAAAAATATCATCTAATATGTTAGCATAATTATTTCTGCACTCTATGGATATAATTCTGTATCTCACAATTACATTTTAGGTGAGGAGAGGTATTGAAGAAAGAAATCATCTTCTTTATTACAGAATTCTTTAATTTGGGAGCTTTAACCACTTTTGAAAAGGAGCTTCGGGGACAGGAGGGAAAACAGATTTTAAGCAAAAGAATAAGAAAATGATTGCTTGGCAGCTACACTGGAAAGATATCATCAAAAGCACAAATGCCTTGAATGTTCACATAAAATAATGTCCTGTCTTTTCACAATGAAATGTATTCAAATGGCAGTAATACTCCTTTGGAGTTCTTCATTTGCATCAGTTAAATATGATAATAATACCTTATGCATATAGTGATTCATACTTCTCAAAATTCACATTCATTATCTCTTTGATCTTCATAAACACCCTGTGACACAGGCAATGTGACGATTACTCTTCCCATGTCAACAGGACTGTGCTTCCCATGTCAACAGGACTGCGGATCCGAGGAGACGCGTGTACTTTCTCAGAAGAAGCTGGGATTTGAACCCATGTTTCCCAATTCCTGGTCAGCTGCTCTAATTCACGATTTCTAGAATATTTCTGCTGCAGACGCGAGGCCGGCTGTCGCAGAGCACAGCTGGAATGCTTAAGCTAACTGAATCACCTGCAAGCAGAGCGGAGTACGGGGGACACAGGGGAGGGGATCAGAGCCCCAGGGTGGCAGGTGTTAGGAAACACAGAGAAAGTCTATGTGCCGCTCCTCTACCTAGTCTACCTAGTTACCTGGTAAGGTAACTAGGGTCGACTTCAGAGATCAGAGTCCAGTCTCCAGCCGGTCAGAAAGCCAAAGCACTCATTCCTTTCGACCTGGGTGAAGGTGGTGCACTGACACAGAGAACTGGGGACAGTGAGAGACAGCGTAGTGTCAGCCTTTAGCCCTGGGAGTGCCTCCGGAGGGTGGGCGAAGCCCTGGCTTGGAGTTAAGTCTGACCCTCGAAGAATGAAGGGGGACTCCGTGGAGGTGGGAGTGGCCTGCGGTGTGGGGAGGGGAGGGATAGAAAGCCTGTGACTATCACACGTTGTGAGTGAGAAAAACGTGAGCGAAAGTTTCAGTTATCTTTGCTTTTCTTTCCCTCCCTGATTGTACAAAGGAATCATGTGCTTCTTATTTCAAACCTGATACTTAAATGAGAGATGCTTTTATCTGAAATGAGTTTCTATTAGTTTTAAATATGTAGATTTATGAAATGAGCTCTACTGATTGAATCGAGTAAAAATTTTAGGACTGAGAAGCTTCAACATTGTTGCTTCCAGACAAGCGGTTTCTTTCATTACTAGCATTTCTGAATGCATTGATTTCTTGAGGTAGGAAACTGTTTAATCACCCAGTAGGTATTTTGGAACCATGGAGAGAGCTACCCTCTGATGAAAGATCAGGTATTTCATTTACCTGATTTCATTATTAGCTGCAGCCAAGGCACCATTTTGGACAGATTCTTGGACAGAATTCCCTAACAGGAGCTCTGAGATCATGAAAGCACAATTTATTCCTCTCCCATATCACTTCACATTAGGTCATGACTCAGTCTTAATTATGTTCTCGTTTTAGGAATAAGTGTGGACCTGCCAGGACAGCAAGGTGAGTAGTAAGAGGGCCGCACAGGCGAAGCAGTCCCGTGGTCCTGACGTTCTCTGGCAGGCTCTCCCAGCGTCGCTTCGCAGGGGCTCGGCACCGAAACCCCTGGTCCCGTACCCCAGAACAGCTCTGTATATGCTTCCAAAATTCCTACTGGGTGACGAACACTCCTCCCTCAGGAAACAATGCCTTCATAGAAATGTTGAAAGTATGTCCAAATCCCTCTCTGAGTTGAAGTCACTGCAGTAACGGGTTGGGTGCTCACGGCTTCCTAAAGGTCACCTGTGTGGTTATTTGCATTCATGGTGCCGTCAACAAATATAAATTAAGCAACCTGCAAGAAGAGGAACTTTAAATTTAGGCAGTGGGCATAGACTAGGCCCAAAGGATCCATTTCCACTAAATGGGGCTATAAAAACTAAACATGACCTAAGCATTCTCCTGCCCTCCAAAACAAGGCTCAAGATGACAGTAAAGCCAAGAAAACAGACTACTAAGAAGAAGGCAAAGGACAGGACAGACACTTACACATCCCATCATTTCTCGGCACCACAAAGCCCAGCTTCAGGACAGGTGTGCAAAGATTCAATAGTCTGACGCATCAGCTTTCCTTACACAGTAATGGCATTTCTCTCCCAGATATTCTCTCTCTCTCTCTCTCTCTCTCTCTCTCTCTCTCTCTCTCTCACACACACACACACACACACAGCATTGCCATGGGAAAGTACAGCCTTTGAGATATAATTGGCACTATGCAAATCCCCAAAGACAGAGAATAACAGCATCAGAAGGGTCATTCCTTAGCTGCACCACAACGTGTGTCTTTCTTCAGCGGTGAATCTTGGTGTGTAAATGTGTACGGTGGAACCTCTCCGCTATTTGACTCTAGTAAATTCTTATGAAATAGCCTGTCGGGAGCCCACCAGGTCCACTGGTGCAGCACAGGCTTTGAGTCAGTTGAAAAAAATGGCTTGGTGGCAGTGGGAAAAGAAAAGGCAGTCTCAGTACCTGGCATGGTGTCATTTAAGTGCCTTTATGTCTTTGAGGAATCATGTGGGCTTTTTGTCATAACGGCTTCCTCTTGGAACTTTTGAAGAGCTTTTGTGGTTCCTGTTCTATTAACTAACAATGACAAGGAAGGGCCCTGGATGTATTTCTGTCTTTGAAAAGTCAGATCACCTGGCTTAGTCTAAGACCAAACTGAAATTTGTACACAGATGTTTCCCAAAGGAATAGCACAAGACAAAAATTTCACACTTACCTAGGCTTAGGAAATACTGTTTTAAACAAAATGAAACAGGTTTCTTCACTCGGGGGCTTTGCAGTGTCTGCAATAGGCTAAGGGTGCATTAAGAATATCTCAGAGGGAAACAGAGTCAGTGTTTCCTAAACTTGCTTGACTCAGGGACCCTTTTCTTGTGGAGCATCCCACTTGGCAAGCATTTCCCAGATCACACATATATATAGGTATAGAGATGCATATACATACATATGCATGTGTGTATTTATACACACACATGCATAGTACATAGATAGATATGTTATATATAGGTATAAACAAATAAATGTACATATAACATAGCTGTATTTATGTCTAAAATCCACTATAAAAAGATTATAGCAATTGTTTAGATTGGCATAGGAAAGATAAATAAGAACAAATGTATTGAAATGCATTTTGTTAGAGATATTCATTTCATTTAAACATAAATTTTTGATTAATATGTATAAATTAAAATGTAATAGTCACTGTTATGGACTCCACTGTGTCCCCACAAAATTCACAGGTCGAAGCCCTAGTCCCCAAATTAACTCTCTCTGGAGACAGGGTTTTATGGAGGCGGTCGAAGTTAAGTGAGGTCCTTAGGGCAGGGCCTAATTCTCTACGACTGGTGTCCTGATAAAAAGAGGAAGAGACGCCAGGAGCCTCTCTCTAGGAGCACAGAGAGGAGGCTGTATAAGGACAAGGGGCCAGAAGCAGTTGTCTACAAGCCCGAACGAGGGGGGGTCTCACCAGAAACCAACTGTGAAAGCACCTTCCTCCTCAACTTCCAGCCTCCAGAATGTAAGAAAATAACCTTCTGTAAGGCACCCAGTCCATGGTATTCCCTTACTGCAGCCTCCGCAGACCAGTGCCATAGCCTTGCTCCATCATCCTCTCCCTCCTCTTTCCATGCCATCCTCGCCCAGCCCGGCCCGCCGCACTTGAGTTTTCCATGCAGGAAGGAGGAGGACGCGAACTGGAGTCCCCATGAGGGCAGTGGAGCCTCACTCACTCTGCCCGCCTCAGAGACCATGAGCTTAGCACGAGGGGTGCCACCGTGAGCACTGAGCGGCCACCTGAGCAAGGAGGACTTTCACCGTCTCAGGTCAAGGAGAAGAGCATACTCCATGTCTACTTTCATTGTTGCCCCTCCTGCGTTGGGCAATGGACCTCATACCAGCCAGGGGCTGAGAAAAATCACTCCCCAAGTCCAACCTGAGGCACACAAGGGAGCTGATCAAATTCAGCGCTCAATGATAAGCATGGATTTCCTCAAAGTTTAACTTCCACCTAATTTTAAACTTAGAGACGTGTTGCCAGAATACTACAAGGAACTCCCATGTTTCTTTCTCCCCCCAGACATTTTGCCACATTTGCACTATCATCTATTTACGTGCATGTACATTTTTATATATGTAAAATTTTACAAACATGAGAATCTTATATATATAAAAAATTACATATGTAAATTAATATAAGTAAATTCTTATAAATATCTATATTTTCCTGTTTATGACTTGAAAATTAGAATAATTGCAACCCTTTGCCCCTAAATACTTCAATGTGTACTTACTAGGAATCAGAACATTGTCTTATATACTCAGAATACAATAACCAAAATCACGAAATTTAGTATTGCTACAATACCATTACCTGGTTCACAGCTGATTGTCAAATTTTGGCAGTTGCGCCAATAATACCCTTAATAGCTAGCCCCTCTCCCTTCCCCCAGTCCAGAACCCAATGAAGGGCCCCGCATTGCAATTTGTTGTCATCTACCTTCTGCCTCCTGGAATCTCAAACGCATGCGCTGCCTTTCTGCATCCTAACCTTGACCTTTCTCAGGAGCGTGGGGCACTAATTTTGTTGACTGTCCTGCAACGCGGCACCATCAGGGATTCCCAGACAATTAGATTTAGCTTCTTTATTTTTTGGCAGCAACACCATGGAGGCGGTGCTGCGCCCTTCTCAACGCCTCGCAACGCTGTCAATCTGTCCCAATACCCGTGATGCTAACCCCGATCCCCAGTCCAGGTGTGTCTGCTAGGTGTCTCTGTTACTAAAAATTAGTATTTTAAATCTATAAATGATTACAGAAGATGCCCTGAGACTATGTAAAGGACCTGTTCCTCATCAAACTCCAACCATTTTTTTAAAAACGGGACAATTCACTGGGTAAAGTGGGCAAACAAGGGACACTGACCTCCGGTCAGTCCGCTGCTGCTGAGACGGGTCACTCTCACTGTCCTGGGAGCTCTGTTTTGAATCTCAGCCCCTCTCTGCTGGGTCCCTGGTAAGGTTTCTGTCAAGAGAAAGTTGAAGGAGGTGTTGATTTGAGTCTCAACAAAAAGAATGAACCCACCCCAGCAGCACCCCGGTGGGATCGGGCGCAATCCTTCCACAATTCTCCCATCTCACCCAGGCATCAGGAGCAGGGATCCTTCCCCGCCTGTCCCAGCCTCACTAAGTGGACATCAAAACTGTGCAGGCTTTGCACTGGCTTATTTACTTCTAAGGTCTGCGCAATAGAAGCGGAGCCTAATTATTATTGACCCAAGTCATTTTTCTTGCTTAGAAGACGATTTAATAGTATTAAGCGCTGAAGTGGGCCAAATTGGAGACCAAAATAATCTTGTCCCCAGACCTGGAAGACTCATACAAGGTTAGTGTCTCCGCCTTTTTAAAAAAAATGGTTTTTATAGGGCTTTAAACTGGTATTCGCTTTTCTGGCTCTATCTCCCATAAGAAGATAATCACAAAGAAAAACCTGAAATCGCCTGTGAAATACAGCATTCTAACTCTTAGCTGAGTTGCCCGTCCCGCACCAGCACGGGGCCCGGCTGAGGCCAGAACCGCATGCTAGGGGTTTACGTGTGCGTCTCGCGTATTGCATAGCACATCATGGATGCTCGAGTTCTGCTGAATGAGTAAATGAATTAAATGGTCTCAGCATTATAAATTATGTTTCACTGCAGTCTCTTTTATTTATTTACTTATTTGTTGGTATGCTTTGTACAATACTTTTTAAATTTTTAAAAGTTACAGTTGGCATACAATATAGTAGGTTCGGGTGCACAACATAGTTATTAGATATCTATATACCTGACAAAGTAAAGACTCATATAGGCTTACTACCCATGTGACATCCTATACCGTTTTTGCAATATTATTGACTATATTCCCTCTGCTCTTCTTTACATCCCTGTGACTGTTTTTATAACACACAATTTATACTTCTTAATCCCTTCCCCTTTTTACCCATCTCCTGTTTCTTTTATTAAAATATGTCAATCTAACAGCAAATCTAAAAAAAAGTGAAAAAAATTCAAAAATCTCTTAAATATCTAAAAATAATCTAAAAGCACTGCAGTCTGTTTCTTTTATTAAAATATTTGAATCTAAGAGCAAAAGGAATTTAGTTAGGGTCTAGTCTTTGGGGGGGTATAGAAAATTACAAAATGTTATTGCAAGACATTTAGAGAAATTTAAATAAATGCACAGACAGCACTTTTACAGAAAGCATGCCTTTACATTTTTAAATACCATATATTTTGAAAGAATTTAAGACTCAGAAGCAGTTACCAAAAAGGTGCAAGGAGTTTCTGGGGACCCTTCACCTAGCTCTTGCACCAGTAACATCCGACGTAAGAGAACATGTCTGTCCCAGCCTGGAAGCTGACTTTGCTGCAACACCAATGACCAAACTACAGACCAGTTCTTGTTTTGGATTCACTGATTCTTTAGGCAGCTTTTCTTGTTTGTTTATAGTTCTAAGAAAGTTCACCCCATGTATAGTTTTGTGCAACCGTTACAATCAGAGCACAGAGCTGTTCCATCGCCGCTGACACTGTCCCTCACTTATCACTTGATAGTCACCTCGCCCCTGTAAAACTAACCTCTGGCAACCTTTGATCCATCCTCTACAATTTTGTCACTTCTAGAATATTACATAAATGGGATTACACATTATATTCTATATTGTGATAACTTTTTTCAATTCAGCGTAATGCTGATTGGGGAGTGAAAAATGAGAAGGTGGGGGGGGGGTGGCGGAGAGAGAGAGAGAATGCAACTCCCAGAATCGGACGTTCTGAGTCATCCTCTCATGCAGAACTGTGCCCAGCGTCCCTGGGTCCCAGGGTCTCAGAGTCCATGTACCCCTTGCCTACAGGCAGGATTCTGTCACCAAGCGGAGGCATCTGACACCTGTCTGGCTACAGGCATTAGATAATCGTCTCTGAGACAGTACTCAAATGCTCCAAGAACCCCTTCTCCAGACCTTCGACCACACAGCAAAAGCCAGTGTGAGGACAGTACCTTTAAAGTTGCATTTAATTGATGCTTCATGTTTGAGAGACAAAAAGAAATGATTGCTTCAAATAAAACTCTGAGATATTTTACAGAGATAGACCGAAGTTTAAAGAACTATTAAAGCATGACAAAGGGATTAAGAAGATTCTCCCCCCCTTTTCTCAAAGTCCTTCATGCGACATCCAGCTTAACACTGCAGCTGATTTTAAAACTAGATGTGTGACATAATACAACATTTATAAATTAAGGAAGCCCACCTCTTTTAAGTAATATTCCTTAAATCTCCATTTCTGACAGTCCCGCTATTTGCACAGTAACTGTATTAGGCGTATTTTTTGGAAAATAGTGAATAGAAACTGACAAGCTATCTGGGGCATCTGAATGTATAATTGATAGGGGCATAAATTAATATGATTAGGCCTTTATTGGGTACAGTGGCTGCCAAACCTACAAAAGGGGCTGGAATGAGACATGGCTGTGGTCTTGGCGCTGATAGACATCAATATGTAATGTGGATTATCTCAAGCTTTCTTATGTGGCCTGCATAGGACAGCACGGAGCCTAATTGAAATTTTTATCTTTTTGTTGCATATAGACAGTTTTGGCGGATCACTTCCTTTAGAAAGAGGAGCAAACCAGGTGATAAAAAAAATCAAAGTTTTCAGTGAAGGTTTTAATAAAATCATTTCATAAAAGCTTTAGAAATTAGCGCTTTGTAAAGCCACTTTGGAGAACCTGACTTCTGGAAATTCCTTTGCACTATGATTTTTTTTTTCTTTCTTTTTGCATATTAAGCAGGCATGTCCAAACCAAAGTAACAAAGACATAGAAGATTCTGTCACTCCTGTGGAAATTGATGGTTCTTCATAAAATGGTTAATAGTTTAGCCTTTTTTTGACACTGTATCAAGACATTTCTTAATGATTATGATAAAATATATTTTTGCAGAATAACATCTTTATTTCTATAAGAAACAAAATTAAAATAATGTTTCCTTCCATTCCAAACAGCAAGCTCACATGCTTCAGTTAAATAGTATCATCCCTGCTCCCCAGCACTGTTCCTTCTATACAGCTCCCCAACATATGCTTTTGGTTGTAACCCTATGATCAAACATAGAAGACTAGAGTTGTGATATTTACAGAACGTCATCTTAAGTTTCAGAGATCAAGGCACATCTGTAATTTTTTCAGAACTTCCTTATTTTATAGCACATAAAATATTAGCCACATTCAACATCTGCCCCTGGCAGTGATAAGTATAAGATGTGAAACAAGTTTGATATGATTTTGGGGGACATTTGTGTACTGCCACCAGAAAGGTCATGTGTTTTATGTACTTTGTGATAAAAATGAGTGTTGATATCTAGGGACTGGACAATGAAAACTAATGGGGCATTGGAACTTTCTGGTGACCTCATGAAGCAGTTTACGATCCTTTTATCACCCGTAATACGATGTTGTCATAAAAATGATCTTTTAATTAAATGTAACTGGGAAACTGCACCCGCACTGGGGTGTTTCTGGTGCCGGTGAGTTAACATTTTTAATGGTACACCTTTGGCAGTCAGCAATGTGGGATGGATAAAATACCCTTCCTCTCGACTACTTGCAAAGCTGTGATCTCTGTAGCTGCATTTACCCAAGAGACTGGGAGCAAAAGGTGAGCCATTGGAAGGGGTTCTCCTGAAGACAGGTACTGGAGCATACAGAAAGACAGCTGATCTAAGAAGAGAAATGGACTATCACTTATGAAGAGCCTACTCTGTGCTAGGCACTTCACCAACAACCTTACCATAACTTTCATTTCATTTAGTTCAGCCCCTGTTCTCTGGAGAAGAGGGTTCCATTTATCACTCTGCCATTATTTGGTCGTATGACTTTGGGTACATAACTGTGACCTCACTTTTCCATAAATGGGATAGAAGAGGAAAGTATTAGATCAGATGGTCCTGAATTCCAGCTCTAATTTTTTATAAAAGAAATGAAAGAATGAGGATAGAAAAGGGAAGGAGAATTAGAGCAAGGGACATCATTTAAGGCTACCCTTTCCCACTTCAAAACCCATTAAGAGTTTCACCCTGGAACACTGGGAAATATGAAACACGTAGACCTTGAAAGTTAGCAAACAAGATGGCATTCAGCAATATCCACCCCATGTAACTTACAGAGTCCACTGGGTAAGCCTGGCCTGGGGGAGGCATGGCGCCCAAGAGAGACAAGATGGGTCCACCACACATTTTCCTATCTGTCCTGTCCCCATTCTGCTCATTGTGGTAAAGCCTTGTACTTAGTTGAGATTTCTTAGACTTGGGGACAAGATGTCTTTACTATAGCTCTAGAAGAAAATTCTATGACCAATTTGGGTTTGGCATAGTCTCTGCCCGTGTTTGGCTGAGACGGGGCAGGGAGGTCAAACAGGCAGGTGGCCCAGCTGGAACGGCTGGGGTTCCACATGAGCACCCTCATTCGGTGGTGGGGTCCTCACCGCACAACTTCCACAGCCACCACAGGCAGGATCCCTGGGCATCACTCCCCAGCATCCTGAGAAGGGAAGTCGTCTTAATACTGAAATGGCAATCTTCCTATACGATAAAGCTCGCTCATTTTAAGTGCCAGTCTATCAGATCTGACAATTCGTCTAATCATATGACAGCCACACCCTAATGAAGATAGAGAATAATCCCACCATTCCCCAAGGTTCCCTCATTCTTCCTTTCAATCAACCCCTCCCCCCTACCTGTGGCTCCTAGCTACTTCTGACCTGCTTTCTACAACTACAGTTTTATCTAGTTGAGAATTTTCTATAAGTGCAAACAAAAGATTTTTTATAAATGGCTTCTTCCACTTAGCACGATACTTTTGAGATTTGCATGTATTTGTAGTTTGTTCCTTTTTACTGCTGGGTAGTAGTCTATCGTATGGATGTACTACAATCTGTTGACGTAGTCACCAGTTGATAGTCCTTTGGATTATTTTCAGTCTCTGCCTATTATGAATTAAGCTGCTATGACTATTCAGGTACTCTTTGTGCAAGACATACATTTTCTTTCCTCTCAAGTGAGTATTTAGAAGTGGAATTGTTGAATTTTAAGGAACTTTAAAAGAAAACATCAAACTTCTTTGCCAAGTATCTGTACCACTCTGCATTCTCACCTGTAACATCTAAAAGTTCTGCTTGCTCTACATCTTTGCCAACACTTGGTATTTTCAGACTTTTAGTTTCAGCCATCCTAGTGCATATGTATTGTTATTTCATTATGGTTTGAATTTTCATTTCTTTAGTTAGTCCTAAGGAAATTAGTCCTCATGACTAATGATATTTTAGTGTCTTATTGGCTATATAGTTTCATTGGTGAATTGTCTGTTTAAATCTTTTGTCCCTTTTCAAATCATTTCCTTTCCTACTGCTGAGTTGAAGTACTCCTTCATGTCTTTCAATTCATTGTGGGGGGAGAATATTTATGCCATCTAAGGTCAGAGGACATGTGCATATCCAGGTCAAAGTAAACTGTGGGTTCAAGGCTGAGACACAGGTAAGTTAAGGGTGATATTTTAAAAACTATCTGCATGAGAAGGTTACTCAAGCAACTGACAGCAAAAATCAGGTAAAGAATCAGGGGCCAAGGATACAGAAATATAGAAATCCAGTCAAGCTGAAAAGAATGTCCTGCTGAAACATTCTTTTGTCCAAATGTAACTGATAATCCCCCCTGCTCTGGTAGGAGACAATTTCTGGCTTTAGAGCACTGAGTCCTTGCTGGGGAGATAAGTGAGGACAGATGGCATGGTTCGAAGTGCAGGGTCAGGGAGCAGGTATCATTTATTTACCAGAGACAGTGTCTGGTAATAACTTAAAGTACTGAATATACTTTAAACAAATATTTGAGTGCCCATTATGTTCCAGACATTGTATTAAGTGCTGGATACAAAATAGGGATGAAAAGAGAAAAACTACAATAGTGACAACAAAAGGTAAGATCAATGCTATTGAGGAGCTTATAGCCCCACCCTTTCATTTATTTCATTTTTATTCATTTCAAATGTTCCTATATTATGATAGTTAATTATCACTGATAATTGCATAGTAATAGATAAGTAAATAACTATCTTAATTAAATACTTATGATTTACATGTCCACACAATTACTTAGTGAACATTTTTTGAGCAAAAGATATGTTTTGGTCACTGTGAGTCTTTCTCTTTGTGACTAATGCTCTAAAATATTCCTTTAAGGTCATTCTAAACATAAGCACAATGCTATATTATTTGGTGAAAATGTTCATTTTCAAGAGCTCTTTATTCCAAAAAGCTCCAGACAATTATACATTCATCGCTTTCCTGAAGTGCTATCAGTTACATAGCCTCCACATAGTATTTCAACATGAGGTTAATTGCAGCTAAAGAAAAGTTTATGATTAGTCCAGACAGGTATTTTTCTTCATTGTCTAATACCATAAATCCATTAAATTCCTATCCATCTTGTCATCCTCTCCTTGAAGACTCAGTTATATGACCTGCAATACTAGTTCAGTTTCGTGATTATAATTGTGATTGGCAGAGAGCTTTCAGAGTGGCGATAAATTTTGCCATAGGGAGAGAGGGGTTTTATACCAACTTAATTCCATTGTGAAATCTGAATTTTTAACTGTCTTAGTCCTGGTGAACAGTATCATTTGGAAGAAAGAGCCATAATATTCTTCTGGCTTTAATACTTGTAGTGATTTGCTTGGAGGATAAAGTTTGAAGTCGCTTACAGATATGTGTCTTCTTTAAAATTATCCTTTGTGACAGAAGCAAACCTCAGTCATTAACCCTGTATTCTGGAATTATCCTGTATCCTTAGATGCGGGATATCTGAATCTGTTTTTTTAATTGATTTCATAGCCCGCAGGTAATTCTGGGATGTGAGAGAGGTGGTAGGTATCGTGTGGGCTGAAGTAGGCTACACATTTTCCTCTGCTCTTTTTCTTCCTGAAAAAAGAGGCAAATTTCAGGGACTCTCTTGTGTATGTGTATAATGTGTACTCACATGTGTGTGAAAAAAAGTAGCCCATATGCCCATGATGCATGTATTCCTCCTTGAAATTTCAGTTGTTGACATGCTGGAAAAATTGGGTACGTAAATTATGTCTGCCCCCAGGCCCTTGAACTTGAGCGTTGGGCACATGCTCAGTGGCCACCATAGGTCCCGCCGTCCTTGGCAGCGTTACAGGGGTAATATTTTTTAACATGGTTGAACAGCTCTTGAAAATTTCTCCAATGTATTAAGCATGAACAAGCCTTTCTTCAATATCAGGCCTGCATGTCTTCCCTGCACATTTATTTCTCTACCACAAACATATTTATTGGGGCCATTAGGAGAAAAATCTCCCTCTCCATAAATGTTTGTCTTCCCCTTTGTCCCTTTTATAGGTTCATGAAGGAATGATGGCTGGTCTTGGTGGGTGGGTTGGTTGGGGTGGGGGTGTGTGTGTGTGTGTGTATGTGTGTTGGTGGGTGTGTGGGGGTGGGGGGTGTGTGTGTGTGTGTGTGTGTATGTTTGAAGGGCAACCTCCCTTCCACTCTTTCATGGAACCATCGCCATGAATCTTCTTTAAAAACTCAGACACTTGGTTTGCTCTGAAGTGAGAAATGGGCTAAGGAACAAGATAGGTGATAAACAGGACTCGGGGATGTAAATAAACAATGGGGTATTCTCTGTACCAGTATTTGCAAGTAATTTCTTCATTTACCAGATCCCTGGATGTCAGTAAAATATGTCCAGGATCTAGCACTTTAAGAGATAATCCTCTGGTCACATAGCTTTCTAGAACTGGTTTAAATTATGGAATTTGGATTAAAAAAATACTCAGATATTGGTTAACTTTTCAAAATGTTCGTGATTGTAGACACGGCCAATAGGAAAGCAATCACATCTTCTGACCATCATTAAGAGCTGATTTCTCTGTGGTACAGGGCAGAATTGTCAGGATGGCCAGATGTGTCTGCTGCCATAGCTTCTTGGTTCAAAATTAGAATAAAATTCAGCATCCATTTGAATCCTGTTTGTGCAAATAAAGTCAAATAATAGCTGGGTAATGCACTGCTGTGCTTTCTGTGGGGCCCTTAGACAGGGAGCAGAGAGAGCCACAGCTTGCAGCAATCCCAGCCCACCCCTGATGGCAGGTTGGGCAGCCTGGCCTCCGTTCCTCTTGTCGATGACTGTTTACTGCTTCCTGGTAAAAGAGGCGACAGACATGTCTCTATTAAGTCCTATACCAAGACGTCACATAATTCCCCATCTGTTGGGGAGCTGGGAAAGTGGGGTCAGAGAACAAAACTACCTTATTCTGATTGTGATTTACTGAGTGAATTCAGGGTACGCTCTTCCCTCAGATGCTCACGCCCACAAGGGCATTCCACTGGGCTCAGCTACGAAGCAGACAATCTCCATACATTTCCGGGGGGCCGTTCCTCAGAAAGCCAGTGATGGTGGCAGCCTCTGTGGAAGCCACAAAGACCAGATGACCCACTTCGGTTCTTGCAGCAAAGCGGAGGGGAAACGGGACAGAAGCCAGTGCTGTTCCCCTTGGGTTCAAACACTCACCACAGTGGCAGAAAGGGATGCAGGCAGAAGTCCAGGACGGCCGTGGGGCTTAGCTCCTGAGATTTCACTCTCGACATTCACAGACCTGCTCTGCTGGCCGCTCAGTTCTGAAAACATTCACTTCCTATGTTCTGACCCTCTCTGTCCTTGTTTTGCAGCAGGAGGGGAAGTCCAGACTAGTTGCCATGCCATGGCTGGAAGCAGACACCCAGCTCTATTTTTCAAATAGATGTGATGCAATGAGCTAGTGTTTCTGGGTATTATGGGAGACCTGGAGATAGATTCTTATGGAAAAACCTTCTTTTTCCCTAACATCCAGACCTCCACAGACTTTGAAAAGTTCAGTCTCTTTGTTAGAAAGTAGTGGTTGAAGGAATGGTACTAGATTCTATGACCTCATCCGAGGGTAAAAAACATAATTGCATAAACAGATATAAATTGAATACTGATTCCTGAGTTTTAAATACAGTCTTTGTTGTGTTGTGTTCCCCTAAAATTTGTATGTTGAAGTCCTCATCCCTAATACTGTAGAATATAACTATTCGATTTGGAGACTGGGACTTTAAAGAGAAAATCAAGGTTCCATGAGGTCACATGGATGGACCTAATGTAATATGACTGGTGCCCTTTTATCAAGAGGGAGAGGCACCAGAGATGGCAATGACGTGTACAGAAAAAAGACCATGTGAGAACAGTAAGAAGGTGACCGCCTGCAGGCCAGGCCTCAGGAGAAACCAAACCTGCCAACACCTTGATCTCAGCCTTCTGCCCAACAGAGCTGTGAGCAAACATACTTCTGTTGTTTTATCCTCTCAGTCTCTAGGATTCTGTTACGGCAGCTCTAGTACATCCTTGTAATGTTAATACAAGGTTTTTTAGGGATGTTTGGTTTAAAGATAACTCAAAATTTACTATAATCTTAATGCACAGTTATTAAGAACTGGTTCTATAAAATGTGGTATGTCCATACAATGGAATATTATTATGCATCCATCAATTATAAAATATGCCTCTAAACATGGAAAATATTCATGTATCATAGGTAAAAATTTAAAGGTGTTTTATAAGAAAAATTAAATGTATACTTTTGGCCTAAAGCTTGTGGCCAAAATTAATGCTTTTAAAAAAAAAGTTAAATGGTTAAATGGCTGCCATCATGAGAAAGAGAGAGAGGGATATTGATTGGGAAGCGGCTTGAAATAGCCTACTGTGTTATTGGAAATGTTTTATATCTTGATTTCAATGGTGATCACACAGTATATGAGTTCAGTCCAGAAGGTATCCAGCAATGTAATATGAAAAACAGACATTTATTGAAGGAGATACAAGACACAAGAAACACTGTACATGGGACAATGGTGTCTCAGTCCCCTTCAAAGTTGGCACCTTGGGACTTCACACAGTTTTCCCAATCACCATCAGCTGTCCCAGCATATTTTCCTGAATCTAATTGATGGTATGAAATCTCTTCCCTTTCAAAAGTGATTTTAGTTTTGGAAAAAAAGCCAGAAGTCACAGGGCACCAAATCCAGGTTGTAGAGGGGCTGAGTCACCTGGATGATTTGCTGTTTCGCAAAAAAAACAACAAAAACTGCAGGAGATGTGACACACAAGTGGATGTGTTGTTGTGATGAAGCTGCCCATCACCAGTTGTCCATAGCTGTGGTCTTCTGAGTCATCCCAACAGTTTCCATGGAGGAATGTTCAAGCTTAATGCAAAATCTGATGCAGATTCATCACTCTACTGGCTGAGTCATTTTGAATGTGATGGCAACACAGAACACATGCTCACCAGTGGCATTTACCGCCCCCCACTGACTAGTACAGTGAAGTTGTCATTGTTCACTCATGTGCATTCCAGGCCACTCTCCTTGGCTGCCAGGTTACACTGATGTCACACAAACCATTCTCGTTATATTAACAATGGTTGGACTTTTTCCAGACAGACCTCATATACTTCAGTAAAAATTAAGTCAATGGTACACTTTAAATTAAGTGCTTCATCTGCTTTACTGTATTTAAATTTCATCGTAAAATGTTCAGAGATTGATACAACTTTAACCACAATCTGGTCACCAAAGCATTTCCTAATCTTCTCCTGGTCACTTGGGCTGGGATAATCCCATCCTGCAGAGTATTTTATATATTTCTGTCCCAATACCTCACTCTTGCAGTGAGAATTCAATAACTGCCTGGAGCATAGAGCAAAGCCATCCCATCTTCAGAAGCTAATTGCTTTGCGGTGAACTATTAGCTTGCACTATGGCCACAGATGGAATGTCTCCTGAAGAGAAATCCAGAGAGACTTGCTGGTACCATTTGTGATAAAACACCCATCACCATGCTAAGAAGAAGCCCATTCCCCATCGTGACTATCAAACTGCGTGAGACCTGGCCCCACCCAAGCTCATCTCCCGCCACCTGCCACTGCTCCTCCTAGGCAGCGGCTCCAGCCGCACTGCCCTCGTTTCTGCATCTTGAACAGTCCAGTTCTGTTCTAATCTCAGGGACTTTGCATGTACTTGATTTTCTGCTTAGAACAACGTCCCCCAGATGCTACCATGGCTGCCTTCCCAAAAGGCCACCCAGCTCAAACATTAACTCTCACGTCCTCAGAGAAGACTCGGCTGAGAGACCCAGAGCTAAAGCAGCTGCCTCTACTCCCACATGATGCTTTTTTTTACTGCCCTATTTTAACTTCCTCAAAATACAGGTGAAATAGTTTTATAGTTTTTTAGAGGTATCTTGGGAGGGGTCTACCTCTCCCCTAGAATATAAGCTTCTCAAGGGCAGAGGCTCTATCTTGTTCAGTGCCATGCCCCCAGTGACTACTGTTTACAACCGATGCTACTCATACTCATAGCTTTTCACTCAAAAGCACATCCACAGTGTTTGATCTGCTGGGTTAAGGAATGTTACTAGTCCTACTGATGCACCAGCCCCAGAAATTACCCTTCCCCAAGACATGCTAGGTCTGGGAATGAAACATCCTGTTTCCTTTTGCTAGCTATCTTAGTTCTCTTTTCTGCCGAGTGATCTTAACAGTGACTGTATCAATGGTACAGCTTGGCAGCATTGTTTTTGTTAGTTTTGTTCTGTTTTTGCAGTGTATGGCTCTCTCTATGTAAGGATGGGCCACCATTGCAGAACGATACCACAGCATAAATTGGTAATAATTTTCCCTTTGACAAGGGGTTTGGTAGAAAACAAAGAATTGGGGGCAGAGGAGGTAGGGAAATTATCAGGGTATCTTTTTGCACCCAGGTATGATGAGAAAGGTTTTCTTTATTCTCTCGATGTGAGAACAAAGGGTCAAAGTGATGAAGCTGTGAATAAAATGACAGCATTTTCAGGTAACGTCCCACCAGCGAAGAGAGGAAACCCAAAAGTGAATCTAGTTGTTTGTCAAAGCATAGCTGGCATTTCTTTGATGTGCAAAAGTTGAAAAATAATACACTGTTTTCAGGTGTGCCATCCAGGATGAGGTGACTTACTGGGAATGCTGGTTGAATTGTTTGGAATGTCACCATTTCTGCTTTCCATTCTTTATAGTACATTTTCATGGCTCAATTACCAGATCAATTATAGTTTTCTCTTTTTATTTGTTCTCTTTTATTGCCACTCGGGACAGAAAACCCCCCACTGGTGACAGCCATCTCGTTTATGGAAGGCTTTCAACACTGCTGATTAGAATGCTCTCAGCTAGTCAATGACATCCTATAAAAACCGCTTTTCAGATGAGAATCTTCATGGTCAGGGACATATTTCTCACTGATGGAAACACACAAATGTGAGCTGACTCGCTGAGTGGAGAACAAGGGGTCTCCTTCAGGAGGGGGTCTTAGGCCCATTGTTTCTTTTCTAAGATTTTTATCATTGGCTTGGAGAATGGAGCATGTTTCTGGAAGTTATGGAAAAGCAACTGAAATTCAAAATTACATAGTCTCTTAACACATAGCTTAAAATAAAAATTCAAAAATCAGGGTTTTCAGTATAGTTTTAATGTCTGGATTAGATTGCAATATGGCTCATCATACTGACGTTGTTCTGAAAGAGACCTGAAATGTTAAGTGTGTGTGTGTGCGCGCGCATGCGTGCGTGTAACAGTGTAGCTGACACTCTTTGATGTGCAAAAGTTAAAAAACAAAAGACTGTTTCCAGGTGTGCCAGCCAGGACACGCCCTGATCTCAGCCAGGCCCCGTTTCAGTTTCTTTTCCCACTAAAACAGAACTCCTGTGGAAGCACAAATTGTTATCAGGCCTTTTCTACCTCAGTGGGACTGAAGGATCTAAGACACTTTCATAAAGGAAAGAGGGAAAGTGATCCTGGTTACCTAATGTTGAAATTATGGGAGAAGTAAAAAAATTCCAGAAGATGATATCACTGTTTTGCCTGTGACTGACTGACTGTTCTAGTCCACGCAACCATAGCTGTTTGCCACAAGAAGGCAAGCCACCAGGCAAAAAAATGGAGCCCCATGTCCTATATACACAGCCTCGTACAATGCTCTGCACAATAACGTAAATCTCGTAGTCTCCACCAGTGCCTTGTTCGGAAACCATTATTCAAGGTCTTTCGCAGGGCACCGTCCTCCCGTCACTGCTTGACCCCGCCCAGCCCCACGGTACCCATGTTGCTGTGCGTTACTACGTACCATGTTGTTGTGCAGTCACAACTGCCAGCTGTTGTTGTGTGGCAGTGAACCAAGCTATGCAGAGCATTTCATGACGGATTTTCATTGTTGCTTTCATTACAGCCCTTACAGACCTAGAAGGCAAAGAGATGGAGACAGATGGATTTTAAGATGGTAAGCTGGAACATCAAGACCAATTGCAATAGTGGGAGTCAAAGGGTTTACCTACATTTGCACTTCACAAATATTTTGAGCAGCTTTGCATGGAGAATTTAGAGGTGAATTTCATGGGTGTGGGGTATTTTAAAACTGCTTTTATATAACTACCTATTTCTAACGACTATAATCCTATAAGAATGAAATACTCCTGGTACTCGAAATTCATCCTATTTTCTCCCATCTGAGTGTTTGTGCATGTTTTATTTTCTGTAGCTCCCCTTCCCCTAACACATCGGCCTTTCCATTTCTTATACCTCACCCAGAAATTACCTTAATACTGATATCAAATTGCAGTGGTCATTTCTATAAAGGGTCCTCTTTGAACTCCTGAGACTGGGGTAGGGATCCCCCACATGTCCCATAACACCCTGGTCTTGCACCACACAACATGTACACATTAGAAAGTTACTACCTTTTTTGCCAACTCTCCAATCAGACCACAAGCATTTTTTTGTGGCTATTTCTCTGTCTGGTTTCCCATAAGATCCCTTTTGCCTTGCACCGCCCCTGCAACAAATTAGGGGCTCAGAAACATTTGAACCACCTCTGCCATATCAGATTATCTATGACCAAATTTCTGCTCACCCTTATTTTCTTAGAGGAGAGGGAGCAGTATTTATACAATTTTGCTCCAATGTCAGCAGAGATGTTTATCACAACTTTCATGGTTTTAGTTCTAAGGGTATTTAGGAACTTAGAGCAAGTCAACAGAAAGGGCACATTCTTATGGGGACAGTGAGCGTGGGGACTCTAACAAGAGGCAGTGGCTAGCACTGCTGTGGTCGACAAAGGAGTGGAGTAAGGACAGTTCTGTGGGTCTTATCCAAAGAGTCCAGTCTGGTGGAAGGGTTAGCATCAGGAGTCTCTGAAGAATGTAGCTCCATAATTGTGACTGTAGGGTGTTTTATTCAATTGGAGTAAATCTCAAAGAAGTAATAAAGTCTACTTTGTGAATGAGAGGAATGAAGGAGGAGAGGGCAGGGGACCAGGTCTCCAGACAGATGTGCTGAGGAGTATTAAGAAACTGGAACACACCCAAAAACTGCTCTAGAAATTCCAGTAGGTGGGCTGGACCCACAGGGTGGAAGCTGCAGATTTGTTGGCACGTAGATGCCCCAGAGCTCACGCACATACATCAGACGCCACTCAAAAGGCAGCAGTCAAGGGCTAGACTCAAGTGTCCACTGAAGGAAGGATCAACAAGTGCTTATTTTGCAGGAACTGTTGTAACAGGGCCATTGGCAAGAATTTTTTTCTCATAAACTTTAAGATCACACAAAAATGGAGTTTAAATTTAAAATTAATGTGTAGCAAGTGATTCTGCCACCAGTGTGCATAATAAGGAAGGTTGGGGAGAGTTTTTGAACAGCAGAGGATACTGAATTAAACAAAATGATTTACTTCGCCATCTAAAAATCAGGCCAGTTTTAAAGCATCAACTCTTCTTGAATTGTCCATGGTCCAACAAGCTCCACATCCATAAAGCTACACACTAAAATTGCCATAAAAACCTTGGCCAAGATAATTGAGCCAAATTCATAAAATTGCTGAACCTGTTTCATTTGCAAGCCACTTTTTAAAATCACAATTTAAAAGAGATAAATGCTTTCTATGTTGATGTGCAATCGAAGGTCCAGGGCACTATGGGTTATCAAAGTTTTTCTTGGCAATTGCTCCTGTATGTTGTTTTATAATTATCTTTTTATGTCTGTCTCCATAACAGATGATGAATTCCTTCAGGAACTTAGTATTTTCAGGTCTTGGCACAGTTATTGGTGAATAATTTGGTAGTAGTCTAAGCAGTGTGTGAATATGCCTTAATTTAGCACTATAGTCTCAAGACAGAAAAACCAAGTGTCAACTATTGTATTATAAACAAATCACAAATTCTCAATGACATGGATAAATATGGTGTCACCATCAAACCAGGTGAGCCACACTCACTTTATGAATATATTCAAACACCTTTTTTCTAGCCACTTACATGAATAAATGTTGACACACCGATTCTCAATCACCTGGCTTCCTAAACTTATTTTTCTGATAGGAAATGATATCCTTAAAAGGTTTATAATGTAAAATATGGGGATTTGAACAATAGACTCTTAGGAGTAAAAATGTGCTTTTTTTCTTTTATGAAAGATTATAGCACGGTGTGTTACCTATAGGTAAACATTTTGTACTCTTTTTCCCCTTTCTTGTTTCTGTCCTTGTTTTTATACACATATTATTTCTCCTTCCAGAAATACATTCTAGTTCACATCGTTTGTTTTCAAAATTCTACTCAGTATTCATTTCTGGTAGTAAGAGTATTCTAGTAAAGGAAGTGCATGTTTGTCAGCATAAATCACATTTGATCTTTCCATTTGTTCTGAGAGTCTTCTAGACCTTGAGTGTATATAATGGCCCTTGTAATGAAACCAGCTCATTTGGACATTAGACAAAGAGTTTGCAAACCAGCAGAAAACTTCAAGTATGAGGAAAAAATCTGATTCAGGGATTGAAACAAATGATGACATTAATGTGAAAGTCTATTTGTCTTCAGTCAAAAACAATTAACTTAATTAAGAAACATTTATTGAGTGGACATACTGAGTTCAAAATAATGACAATGATAAAAAAGGCTTTTATTTGGTTTCAAATCAATGATATTAATTTAATTGGTTTTAAACCCATTATTTCTGAACTCAATACTTTAAAAGAATTAACTTCATAATTTTTCAGTCATAAGTAAACCTTCTGTGTTTTTAAGCAATAAATAAAGCTTCTGTACTTTGATAGATAATGTCTCTTAATTTGCAGTTGAGCCATTCTCTGGCTTTTGATCATAGCTTATTCCAGGTTATATTACATGGCAACAAATCATACTGCAACGGAATCTCCCTTCAGAGCCAGAAACTTTTTTTTTTTTTTATTAAAGGAGAAGGCTTCAAAAAGATAATACATGGCCTGAGATGTTGGCTAGGGTGGTATTTTCAGACTTGAATTTGTTTTGAAGAGCCACGGACTGTTAGCTCTCATTTTTCTCTATTTCAAATAATACTTCATGCAACAAAATCCTAACACAAGGAAAGTTTGACTGATCCCTAGAGAACTTTGAAAAAGTGGCTTCCCAGCATTTATTTATAGTTTTTCTGAAAGCTATGATAAAAATGGTTCTTGCATGTAAGGCATATATGAAAAAAAAAATAAAGTCAAATATCTAGAAATTATAAAATAATTTCAGTTGTGATTTCTATAGATTAAATACAGATAAAAATCAAACACATATTTAATCTTTTTGTTTTTAATTGGATTTTGTTTTGAGAATAAGTAGGCATGCCAAAATGTTTATATGGATTACTCTTTGCAAGGTCTGTAATCATCTTGAACTACTAACCAGTGTTCCTAGGAACTAACTAATAAAAATTTTCTTATTTTTATGGGAGGAGTATTGAATGATTAAAAATCCCCATGTGTCTTCTCTCAGAGGTTAAGACTCATCTGTTAGCAGATACTAATCTCTGCACCTTGGAATCACCCAAATTTTTCTATAGTAGGTCATGTGATCAGACACGCATATGGGCAGATGAATTATTTATTGGTAACTGTGTTGAAATAAATCTTGTTGGTTATTATAAGACAATTTAATAACCACAATTATTCTTAACAACAGGCAGAAGAATTTTTCCAGCAGACATAGTGCCATTACCTGTGTTTGTTTGAAAGCACAGAGTTAGAGTCCTGGGGTCTGTCATCAAGTTGATGGAAATCCTGGTATTTGGCAGAGTGAGTGTTTCTCATGAGCATGCGATGAGCTTACCATTTCTCCTGTAGGAGCACAGCAGGTACATCCTGGCAAGGGAGGCTGGAGGCAGTACCCACTCCATGGCCCCACTTTTTCAAGCGCAGGGAGAGCAGGGTGTCAGCTGGGAGGGTGTTTGAGAGCCCAAGGAGACCAGGAGAGCTTTGGAATAATCTGATAAAAAAAAGAAAAAAAGAAAAAAAGAAAAGTCTGCTCAAGTGCAAGAAAAAAAAAATCTAGCTTTTGCGAACCCACCTACTAACGGGAAACCTTCAATGTAGATTCAATACCAAAACTCCATAAATGTTTAAACACCTAATGCCCTCGTATGTGGGGTGGTTGGCGGTGCTGGGGATTCAGCCAAGCTCCAGGCAGTTTGCCTTCTGCAGAGATTAGGGTCATATGGTTTTCTGGGGTATGAGAATCAAGAAGTCTGGTTGCTTAGTTGCTTTGGATAGGGGCATTTGCAGGCAAGTACAGGAGAAGGGCAGGGGGCTAGTTCATTTCATTTCAAGAAATATTAATTGAGCACCTACTCAGACAGGTGTTAGAAAATAAAGGATTTAAAAAAAAATAAGAACAGTCTCTCTTCCATGAGCACATGCACTCTTCTGGGAAAGACGGACACCTCAGCAGACCTTGTTACCAGCACGTGGTCAGTGCCGTGATATTCATGAGAGTAGCGTGTGCAGGGCAGAGGTCCTGAGAGAAGGTGTCAGGGGTGAATTCCAGGTAAAATAGATGCACAAACCAAATTTTTGGCAGCACAGCAAGACTCAAAAGCAGGACACAGCTTCATAACATGCTTGCAGGGGACTGTGAGCCAGACCCTCTTCCTACATAGAAGACAAGGCAGGCAGTGCCTGGTGATGTGGCTTGGGGACGAGGAGGACCATAGGTACTGGTAAGAAAGCAGACCCAGGGATCAATGATGGAGTCCAAGCTGGGTAGCAAAGGCAGTGCTGGATGGGAAAACAATTAGAGGATCCAAGGACTGGTCTCCGTGTGGGGTGGAAGAGAAGGAATAGGGACTGAGCGCAAAGTGCGTTATAGTCTGAGAGGGAGATATTTCAGTGTAAGTCTGATACGAAGCTTCTCTATGTGAATAGAAGGTGCCGCATGAGACCCTGAGGGACTTGAAAGGACCAGAAGTGAGGACAACAGCAGCCAAGAAGTTCAAGACCTCACCTATCAGGTGGCTCACTCTTGGGCACATTATAATGCCTAACAGTGGTGTCAGGAGAGGGCATAAAGAGAAAACCTGTAAGCTTGATCCCAAACTAGTCAGTGAATATAAGGTAACAACCTGTAAACCATTTGGTTAGAGTCATATGAGGGAATGAGGCTTAAAAGCAAAGGACTCTGTGTGGGAGATTTTGTGGTCAACGTAAGCCCCTAAGACACCTCAGGGATTCTGCTGGGCACCTCGCAGTCCCCAGAGAGAAGTACACTGCTGAGCGGCGCCAGGTCCCTGGGCTGAGGATGGCCTACTCCTCTGTCTCATCTGGATGCTCGCTCTGTCTGCGCGGACGGTAGAGGCATAAATAAATTACTTTGAAGAGCCGACCTAGGACCAGAATGAAAAGATTTCGCCTGTACTTTGTCACACTAGACTTCACTGCGTTTTATAAAAATCACATTTCTTGTTCAGACAATGTTTTTCAATAACAAATTATTCCTTTTAGTACAAAATTATTTTCTTAGAATTATAATTATGCAACTTAATGAAGCCTTGCCCATGAACGCAAGAACTCTCCTGGTGTGTGCGTTTTCCCTGGGGGGTCTCACGCTAATGTCACAATGCTGAAGCTGTTCACGGCCCTCAGCATTACTACTAAATTTCTTTTTTGGATGCAGCCTGATTTTTTCCCCCTTAAATTTGATAAAGGTTATTTTAATACAGCAGGACCTTGAATAACATCCTTTCACTCAACGCCATTTCATTATAATGTCGGTGAGGTGCCGTAGAACTGAACTCTTGTTAATATCAATTTGCCTGGGGTGAAATCAGTTTCATTAGATCTCACTTCGCTGCAGTTTCAAGAGCCTATGGGTGATGTTAAGTGAGGTGTCACTGTATCTTTCTCAGATGAAAATTATGCTCATTGTAGAACTGACTTCCATGTCCAGAATAAATTCTCTGGTGCTGAAAATATGGATTAAATGCAGTTTCTAAATATTGATAGCTTATTTTTCTATAGGTAGTAATTGATTTTTCATTCTAACTGAACACGTTGATATCCTGTAGGTACATATTCTCTTTTTTCAGTCTTCCCAAGTCGAGCCTATTCCCATGATGTGGAAAGTTGCAGAGAACCTTCTTGACCCGGATCTCTCCAGCAGCTTTCCTTCAGCTTGTGGGCAATTGGGAGGGACTCAGCTATTTTCTCATAGGTGTCCCCTGTGATGCTGTTGTTTTCATGCAAGGAAGGAGTGGTTCTGACACTTCACCGCGCCGTCTCTGTGAGGTCCTGTTTCCCGCAGCCCTGAGCTCTTCTAACAACGTGACCTCGTATGACCCCCAAAGGACATGGGTGTCAATCCCCCTAAGAAACTTCATAGTTCTACATGCTTGTGTTTGTGTAAAATATTACCCTATTTGACCCTCAAAATACTCCTCTGAGGCACAATCAGCGCTCTTCTCCCCAGTTTACAGATGAGGAAACCGTGGCCCACAGAGGTGAGGTGACCTTCCACAGGCCTGCGGAGAGCGCTCACAGAACTGACACAAAGACCGAGTCTTCAAGGAGGAAGCCAGCCAAGGGACCGTCTCTCTTATTGTACATGGCAAAGGCAAAAATCCAGTGCACATAATATCCAAATAAAAAATTCGGTTGACTTTCCAACTGACTTAGTCTATTACCTTGTTGAGTTTTTTAGAACCAGTAAAAAACAGAAATGTGGGTGTTTTTCAAATTCCACAAACTTGAATCCTGGAAACAAGGTCTATCTTCCTGAGCTTATCTTTTTGCTGAATAAATAAAACATATTTCATTTTATTTCCAAAAAGAAATGAAGGTAATAAAAGACGACTATGGTCTCTATGTACAAAGGTCTCGTGACTTCTTTTGGATAGCAAACATTTATCAAAGGGCCACGAAAATTCAGCAAGCCTCACGTTCACTTTCTAAGCTAACTTTTAGAATTTGCTTCAAGATACACAAAATATTCATACATATGCGCTCCCCTCCCCCCCATGAAATGGTACCTCACTTTTTGCAGAAATGCCTGAGAAAGTGTGCATGTAGAAAGCTGTCACCATTAACAAGAGGACACCCATGTGTCTGTCTTCATGAACCACTTCACATACTCTCTCAACTGGTTATGCAATGGAGTCACTACAATGATAGTTAAATGATCAAATTTAAGCAAGAAGTGATTTTTAAACATTTCTCGCCCTCCCCCTAGTTATAGGCAAAAGGAGGCCACCCAAACAAACGCGCTTCTGACGGCCCTTATTTTTTTCCTTATTTTTTTCAGTTTTCCCCTAAATTGTCATTTCTTGCCAGCTGTGGCAAATTTGTCATTCCTTGTTAAGAATCAAGTTTATTGAACTGGAAATCTCATCCCCTTACTATGTATTAATAGAGTTTTAGAAGAGGCCTCCCACTTTGGTCGGTGGCTATTCAGCTGGGTTTAAGTGTGATGTACTTGCTGGCTGCTTCGCCCCATGGGGACTGTGCTGAGACAGACTTACCCATGCTTCCTTTGAACACAGAAATGAAAATCAATAAACAATTTGAACTTCTTCGAAGAGAATTTTTCTTCTCTAATGAATATACAAGCTTGGTTACAGCTTAATTCAAAGACTGAATTTAGTGAGTGGTTTTGAATGCACCATATGCATGACAATATAAGCTTCCAACGACATGCCCCACAGGGACCTGAATGTTAGAAACAAAAATCATCACACTCTCTCATTCCAAGCCTATATAAAAATGAGACAAGTCAACTGTAATAATATTTACTTGAAGCAGAGCCTTCAGAAATACCCAGTGAGCACCCAGTGATATAATTTGTGCTGTCTGCAGACAAAGAGTTTTAAAAGCCAACAAACATACAGGGGGGAAAAAAAGGTCAGTGAAATCAAACAAGTAAATATTTTCTCAGTTAGGATTTTTTGTATTTCAAGTGACAGAAAACTCAGCTCTTGTTTTGGTTCAGTCTCGATCCAAGGGCTCCTGAAGTGTTCCTGGCACCTTTGCTTCCTTCTGCTCTTCCTTCTGTGATGTTAATTTCCTCATATCCCACACTTGGAAGCCAGGTGCTCCCACATGACAGCAAAATGGCTTCCAAGGAAAGAAGTTCAGCTCTTTCCCCCCACACAATAGCTGAAGAGGTGCCCAGGCCCGGTCTCAGGCTGACCTGAAGAGGGCCCCACGCCCCTGGCTGTCTGCAGCCAGAGCGCTGGGAGGCTCTGTGCCCCCAGGCCAGCCGAGTTAGCCCTGCGCCTTTAGAACAGCACCAGTCCCAGGCAGGCCTTAAAGCGTTCGTTAGAGGCAGTTTCTCAGAAGAAATTCGACGTAATATTTTACCAAAACAGTGGTGAGTACTATTTGACCCAAATCACAAATAAAAGCCAATAAAACTGATTTGAGGAATGGCTGAGTAAATTAATTAATTAATGGTACTTTCAGAATGTTTAAAAATGTGGTAAGTTGAACTGTACCCACAGTTCATCACCAGTAGCTTTTTAAGCACACCTGCTAATGAATGATGACTTTTTTTAAAGATGTGACAATAAAAACACACCTGTATAAATACCAACCCAATACCATAAATCCCTAGTAGGTACTTTACTTACCGATAAAGTCTATTAGTAAATGCCTGTGAAAATAAAATTTTATACTTCTTATTAAGTGTCTCTAGGGACTTAGTTTCCTTTTGCTTTATAGCACTTTATCATTAAGCTTCTGGTTTTTCTGCATGGTTTCACCATATACTCACTAGGGCCATGAAAGGGGATAAATGTTACATTTCATACCCTATCGTTTTCCCTGGTAAAAGAAAACGGGAATGCAGAGAGAGGGGCCTGTAGGACCGACTAGGCCTGACCTCTCTTTATCTTGTGTCACTCAAGAGAAAACATCATTCTGCTGGTCTATGACAAGGGCGGTTGAGAAATCCACCAGTGAGATGGCTCAGCTGACGAACAGCGGCTGATGGCCCAGGGGTCGCAGCAGTACGCGAACCATATGTCTTCCTAGCCTGCTGAGAAGAAGATCAATTCTCTGTTCGAGTCCAGAGTCTTGTTTTGGCTCACATCTGCCAGTATCTGTGGTGCTTTTACAGTATGTCTGCAAATTCTTCAATGTTTTCTCCTCTAAACGTTGGAGCCTAATGCTCATCCTTTTGCACGTGGGTTGGCCTTACTGACTCACTTGGAACAAAGAGAATAAGCAAAAGTGACCTCCTAGCCATCTTAGGGCATCAGAGGCATTGCTGCTTCCTCGCTGAGCTCTCCTTCTCCTTTGGACCCCTCATTATGCAGGAAGCCACTGGTCACAGGGGAAGGACAGTTCTCAGCCCTGTGAAGAGGTCCCCGTGTTGAGAAAGGAAGGCCCTTGCCTACAGCCAGCAAGAGACTGGGGTGTCCAGCCCACAGCCGTGTGAGTGAGCCATCTTGGAAATGGGTCCTCTAGTCCCAGCCAACCGTTCATTTGACTCAACCTATTTCTTTCCCTGAACCCCAAGAATGACCCAGAACCAGAATCACATAGCCAAATCCTTTTCAGAGGCATTACCTTTAGCAAACGTGTGAGATAAACAGTTGTTGTTTTAAGACATGGTCTGGGGGTACCTGGTTGTGCAGCAGCAGACACATAACTCAGCGCCCAATCTTACTCCCTACTGCTCTTCAAGGTGCAAGCCCCTAATGTGTACCAATCAGTAAGTTAGTCGGTTAAGCAGTCAACCAATGTACTTGCTATTCCCTTCCTCCATGCCCCGCATAACCTCCTATTTAACATCTGTCCCTTCTTTCTCTCGTCTTGCCTTCTTTTCGTTTTCTAGTCAGTAGCATAAAGTGGAGCACATAATTTTGATTTAACTGACTTATGTATGTCATATTTGGCCAACTTCCCAAAAGTCAGAGGTCTTCATAGTTTCAAATATTTCTGAATGCATTTCAGGACTCAGTAAGTCTCAATTAATTGAAGTGGAAAATTAGTTCCTTCCAATTGCTTGGTTCCCAGAAATTAAATAAGTGGTTCTGCTTTGTGTGCATGTATGTGCGTGCGTGTGTGTGTGTGTGTTTGTGTGTATGTGTGCGTTCGTTTGTTTGAGCAGTGCTGCACTGCAGCTTCAGGCACAGTGCAGTCTGTTTTGTCCATGGCTGCCACCTTTCTGTCTAGAGCAGCTGTTGGCTAATTGTTACTCTAAAGGGTCAGAGAGGAAATATTTTGGGTTTTGTGGGCCATGTGCAAAGCTCAATTTTGCTGTTACACCGTGAAAGCAGTGACAGACAATAAATAAATGAATGGATGTGACTATGTTCCAATAAAACTATTTATAAAAACAGGGAGTAGAACAGTTTTGGCCCACGGGCTGTGGTTTGCAGACCTGCTCCCTAGAGCGAGGTTTCCCAACATTGCCTCATCTTCAGAATGCCCTGAAGAGCTCGTTTTAAAATCTATCTGCAAATGTGTTCTACATAAGTAATGCTGGTGTTCCTTATGATTTGAAAAACTGGAAACCCTGGAGAAAAGACCCAAGCTTACTGCCTCCCTTGTACTAGGTAATGTTTCCTTTTGTAAGATGTGAGACACGAGATGTGAGGCAGGAATCAAACATCACCTTTCTTGATTACAAAAATATTCATAAATTTGCAAGGCCATGTGCTTCATCTAAGAACTGACCTTTATGTTTCTCAGTAAAACGCAGCTGAATTTCTTAAGGTAGGGAAGACAAGATCACTTCCCCATTTCATTACAAAGAAAATGTCCCAAGAAAAATTTCTGGACTTTCCACTTGGATCTGCTACTTTAAAGACTGCAGTCACCCTAACTACTCAGTTGCACCATGTGAAATTTTCTTCAAAAGCTAGTTTCTTTGGGAGATTAAGATTCTTAAGATACAGAATTCAGATATATAACGTGAAATTAGATATAGGATATAATCACTTAAATCTAACTGCGGTCCAACCAGAGAAGTGGTCTTTTTGGCAGTGCCATCGCAGGGCTTCAAATGTGTGTTTTTTCTGTTAAAGACAAAATTGCAATCGCAATTATTGAATGTGTTTCCTTCATGCATCTTGAGTCCCTGTCCCAGTCCAATTTAATGAGTTGTATAGCATTCTAAGCAGGATTAATTGTTTTTTTTGCTTTTTTTGTTTCATAATTTCAATAAATATCATCAAAGAGGTAAACTAACCCTTTTCATTGTCCCCAGTTCCCCCACACTAATCTTTGGGTAGAACATTTCATAGATGTAGATAAATTTGTACAGAGCATGGTTGGGTTCTCAAGCTTGACTCTGCTGACATTTTGGATCAGGGCATTTTTGTTGCGGGGGGCTCTCTTGTGCATTACAGGCCAGCTATCAGCATTCAGTACCTTATATCTGCTAGACGCCAGTAGCACTCTAAGTTGTGATGATAAAAAAAAATGTCTCCATACACTACTAAATATCCTCTGGGTGCAAAATCGCCTCTAGTAGAGAACTACTGATATTGATAGCAGGCGTACACCCTAAGCAAAGAGGAGGATAGGGGCAGCTTTCCAGGCAGCTCATATTAAGTCCCTGCCCTCAAATATTTTCCCTGAAATAGTTAGACAAGGAAAAGAAGGTCTCATTGAAGTTATAATTCAGGTACTTGACTCAGTTCTCCTCTTTACTCTGCGTGTGTGAATACCAACTGTGATACTTAGCTCTCCTGGGAAAACTGCACAGGGAATCAAATCTTTAGAAACACCTGGGGACTGTCATTTGCAGGATCCCTCAGTAATAATTTTCTAACACCCAGATGTTAGAAAAACCATTTGCACACACTGACCCAGACTCACTGCATTTTAACAAGCCTGCACCCGGAGAATGCAGGGATCGTGAGTAAGACGAGGCAGCAAACACCATCTGGTGTTTTAAAAAATATGTATCATAAGCCCAATTAAGTCCTTATATTTAGCCTGTTTATGAATGAGCTTATTTTGGATAAAACAGGAGAAGTCTAATCCCAAAATAAATAAACTCGCTCAAAATTTTCTCTTAAATTGAATACTCTAACATACTTCTTTGTGAGAATGGGATTTTAGAGTACAACCTAAGACACTCCCCTCAAGTTCATATGTTAAACCCCAAAGACTGAGTATTTCAGAATGAACAAGTCCCTAAAACTGCCCCTCCTAACTCCTCACCCAAGTCAAGACTGAAATCAGAAGCAAATCCCATTCCTGAAGCAATGACAAAGATTAGTAACATCATTAAAAACCAGAAGGAAGCAGGCATGGTGGTCTCTCAGGTATCCATGTAACTGACCTGGATACCAGGTCAGCAGAACCTAGTGGAGCTTAGCAGGTGACAGTGAATTTCTGTAAACCTACCTGGTTGGCGGAATCAGCTGCCCTACTGCCTGGCTATGGTGTCACCCTGAAGAAGATGGACACAGACTCTGGCACCTGGTGGCAGGTATTCAGTTGACAAATTCTCCTCAAACTCTGCAATAGAGAGGATCAAGGCAGTTTGTATTTACATGGCAAGAACAGGAATGTACCTTTACCATCTTGTGCCTGGGCTACGTTCGCCCTTCCGCTTTTTAATATAATCCATGGGGACCTCACTCATCTTGATACCAGATAAGATATCACACCAGCCCATTTATGGATGATATCAGGATAACAGGCTTGGGAGCAGGCAAGGGGAGTGTGGCCTTGGTGCAACATTTGCATGCCGTGGGTAGGAGAAAACTATAAAACTCCATGGATCTACCACGTTGGTGAAGATGCAGGAGTTTAGTGGTCTTACACATTCTGTGACATCCCCTCTGGGATAAAAAGAATATTGCTGTACCATGTGCGTTCTATCATTGAAGAAGATGCTCCGTGTCTATCAGATCCCTTTGAACTAGGGATGCAGTGTCACACTGCATCTGGGAATACTGTGAGGGCCCACTTACGGCATACGCTAGACATTTTCTGGTGTCGAGTAAAGTTCAGAGCAGGAGGCGCTCTGCCTGGCCCACGCTGTGGTACAGGCCCCTTTGCTGCTTGGACCACACCGGCGAGCCCTCCGGCGCCACAGCCCACTGCAGCAGGTAAGTCTGCCATGGGGCATCTCAGGCAAGCCCCTTCAGGAGCGGGCAAATTCAGCGCCTTTGGCTGCTGGGCCCAGACTATGCTGTATGTGGCAGGGTACCGCCCTACATTTGTGATACAGGCTCTTAATTTACTACTTGGCCACAGCAGATATTGAGCATCTAACCACAGTGGGTAGCTTTGACCTGAGTGACCCACTGTGAGCTCAGCCTTCTTGGGTCCACCTAGCTGTAAATGTGGGTGCTAAGCACATGGTAGATCCTGTATGAATATTGTAGAGTAAATGAAAAATGGATTATTAGTAACGGTAAGTTATTTATCATTAAATAGTTAAATATTTTTTAAATTAATAATTATTAATCAAAGGCCCTGTGTGTGCCTAGCTCTCTGCTGGGTAGGAAGATCACAAACTGTAAGACTCAGCTCCAACTCTTGAGCAGTTCAGTGTCACTGAGGTGGGGAGGCACGTGCACACACAACAGCTCCACACACCCTGCAATTTAAGACGTGATGCATGTCCCAGCGATGACGAGTATCACCTCTGACAAGTGCTGTGGGAGTTCGCAGGAGAGAGACATGGTGCACTGGAGCTGCCAGATATTTTTGGAAGAGGGAGAGTTTAATAGCGACCGTGAGTGTCGGTTGATACAAGGGGTAAAGGACAGAAAGAGCATTGTTTTGGGACCCCTCTCATGGCCTTGCCGGGGCTGAATTTGTCAGTATCCAAGCAAGAAAGGCAAGGAAACCCCCAAATAGCCATGTGCACACTTCTGACACAGGCACAGGCAAACAGGCCGTCCAGGAGGTAGGATGTATTTACATTAATACAGAAGCAGCTCTCTGATGTTTCGGGCTCTGCTGCAATGTGATGAATAATATTAATTGACGTAAGTGAACTAATGAACACTCAATTCAAGTGCTGAACTTATGTTCTGTTTCAGGAAGGGAAACCCAAGATGGATTCGGTTAGTCGGGGACTGACCCCTATCTGGTCCCACGTCCCCATTTAGTGTCAACCTCCAGTAACAGTGAAGCCAGTTGATTTGAATGTTGTGTTTTGTTTTTTTTTTTACTGTGGCTATTGGATAAAAACACATTTAAATTGCCCTCATCCATGGTCCTTTTTTATCTTGTTTTCAGTTCTTACTTGTGCTGCTTATTTCTTCTCAACACTGGTATGAATTTTCCTTGCTTTAACTATTATTTTGAATCTAAGAAATTCATGTACTCTAAGATTATGTAAAGGTCTTGGTTTTAAAAATTAACAACTCAAAAAAAATCAAAATCAAATCCTCCTACTTGCAAAATTTTGGCTTTTTGCTGCTGACAGCTTAGGCAAGACTCAGGCCATAGAAGGCATCCAACGTACAACCCTTTTTGGTTCCTTGAGCTTATTTACTGATGGATTTAAGGCCAGGAGGATCAGTCCTCATCAGAAGGAACATTGTTACTCTTAGTGACATGAGGACAAAAGAAGCTAGACAGAGCTTTTATTTAGAAAACTATTTTTTCTTAGCCTATAAACATCTGATGTATTAATAACCCTGCACAGGATAGAAAGCAACATCAACTCAGACATTAAGGGACATGTGTTTTCTTTCCTCTCTTACAGAAAAAGAGGAGGAGCTCAGCTCCTACTAATATTTCCTGAGGTCGCTCTGGAAATTATTCAGAGGTGAGGCATTCTGAGAAAAAAATGCACATGCCCCTTTTTGGTTTGGGAAAATGTTTTAAAGGAATTCAAAAAGCAGTTTCCAGAAGTTTGATGATGATAAGAACTGTTCCAAGAGAAATGAAGAGCCTTGTAAGACCAGGAATGTGAATCGTGGTCAATTAAAGTTACTCATGGGGAAAAAAAAACAAGTGGGTTATTGCTATTAAACATATCAAGGAACTGGAAGTCAGAACTAAAGAAAGAATAATAAAGACTCAGCATAGATATGTGCTGAGTTTAAAAATTCTGAATGAATAAATGAATCAGTGAATCTTAGAGATTTTTGTTATCCATTCTATAAGGATAAAGAATTGTGAAAACCTAGATTTTGGGCAGTGAGATGTGTAAATCTATGTTCTTGAATGATGTAATCCCACCGCTATAGTCACTGAAAAAGTATTGTTAGTCATTGGTTAAAGTACAAAAATTTGTAAAAACCTAGATTAATGGCAGCAAGATGTGTAAATCTATATCCTTGAATGATGTAATCCCACTGCTATATTCACAGAAAAAGTATTTCTACTTGAGGTCATAAGGATTAATGTTGCTTTCTTGGTAATACACCAAGAAACAGTTGATGTCTTTTAAAACACAGCAACAGAACACTCTAATGTACAAGCAACATTACTTTGGGAAACATATTTGTCTGTCAGGGCCAAAGAGTAATCCTAATTTAATGAACATCCCTGGTTTGCTGAGCCTGGAGAAGGGAGAGTCTTCTGAAGAAGTCCAAGAATGAGCTGTGCCAATTGATGAGGGTGCTGTTACTCTTTCATTCAGGGCGAAATCTAAGTGCCTGGACTGACCAAAAGATTCAAGAGTTCTTCCAAAATAGAATCTATTATCCAAGAATATTCCTTAAATGCTGAGGTTAGGGGAAATAGTCACCCATATATGAGATATTGCCCAGCTTCCAGACAAGTGTATCTTTGTATCTTGAGGTCACCCCAAGATATACTCACTACAAGGAACAAAATATCTATGTATAATTAAAAAAGAAACAATATTAGATTCATTTATTAAATAACTTATTCACTTAGTCATTTCTTATAGCTTTATTTTTATTTATTGAATTTACTGGGGTACCACGGATTAATGCAATTATATAGATTTCAGAGGTACAACTCTACAATATATCATTGGTGCACTGTATTGTGTGTTCACCACCCTAAGTCAAGTCTCCTTCCATCATCATTTATCCCCCCTCTCCCCTCTTCCACCTTCCCCATCCCCCGGCCCGTCTGGTAATCATTGTACTGTTGTCTATGTCTGTGAGTTGTTTGGGTTCTTTTTTAGCTTAATCCCTTCGCCTTTCTCACCCAGCTCCCCAGCCCCCTCTGACAGCTGTCAGCCTGTTCTCTGTATCTATGAGGTATTGAAAATGCTCAATAGATCGTCCTTTTTGACTTAGAACTTCTAGAGTAGGAGTAGTGCCTTTTCTCTTTTCCCTCCTTTGGCACATGGGGTTTCTGAATCTCTGTTTGTCTTATCCACTGAGGAGGCTGAGCCCTGGAAAGGGCACCTATGCTCCTGTGTGGTGAGACATTGAAGTGCCCAGCTCTGCCTGCAACCTTCGCCATGTTTGGGAGCTGGCACATTTCCACGTGGTGCCAAGTATTCCGAAGCAGTAGCTAAGAATGGGATCTTGATGCATAATCTTCTTTGAATTGAAAGCTAGGATCACAGTTGCAAGTTCATTTCCTCCACATCTGCTATAAACAATCGGTAGCATATTGTGGAATGTGGATTGTTATAGTAATTAGGGACTGGGGTGAGTTGGGGAAAATTATTTAACATGAACAGGGACAGAAACAATATAAATTGTTATGAAAATATCTTCCTGAAAACTGAACTTGTGATACTTTGTTGCCCATTCCCAAGATGCCAGTAGGCATCATGTGATTAATAAAAGTTCCTGAGATTCAACGCCTGGGAGTCCGTGGTGCTAAGGGCGGGTCCTGGAAGCTCTAACTGACACTTACTTAACAAGTACTCTTTCAATATCCTGCTGCAGAGGGAAGAAAGGGGCAGCAATACCAAGGAACAGGCCTTACTCCTCTAATACCTGCTGCATTATTTTCCTGTGGCAGAGTTAATGATTTATAGGTGAGATGGTGATGAGTATGGCATCATCAATGTAGTAAGTTCAGGAACATATTCGAGAATTATTCTTCGTGAGACACCAAGACACACTTGAAAAACATGTCACTAAAAGGTTGTAAAATACAAATAGCAATACAATCAAGCATGTGAAGAAACTTAAAGCTAAAGGATGGGGATGAACTGTATTTCTACAGCAGCAAAACTACAATCATAAACTTATCTTTCTATGGTTACCAGTGCAGCATCTGAGAAAATGATACCATGATAACGATGATAATAGGTATCTAACATCCTATTAAAGGAATCAAAATAATACAGTAGGAAAACACAGAGCTCTAATTTTAGGAGATTTAAGAGTTTTACTCAATTCTACATATGTACCAATCACCCAGTTTTCCAAGTGTTCCGCTAGGTGTTGCTCGGACATTCGATGCGTGTACCACCCTGGCCATTCTCTCACGTGCTCACCTTCTAAAGGAGACCAAGGCATTACACGTGTGCCCACACACTGGCACTCAAGTAGGTGAAGCTGCAGGAAGTTCTAATAAAAAAAAAATTATGCAGCAGAGAGAAAGAAGGAGTTCCTACCCTTCATGACAGCATGGACAGAACTGGAGAGCATTATGCTAAGTGAAATAAGCCAGGCTGAAAGACAAATGCCGTATCATCTCACCTATAAGTGGAACCTAATGAACAAAACAAACAAACAAGCAAAATATAACTAGAGACGTTGAAATAAAGAACTGGAAGTAACCAGAGGTGGGGGGAGGGGAATAATGGGGGAAAGAAGGGGAAGGGTCATCAAGGAATGCGTATAAAGGACACAGGAACAAAGCCAAAGAGGGGAAGGATTGAGGGTGGGCTGGGGGAAAGTGGTGGTGAGAAAATGGAGACAACTATACTTGAACAACAATGGAGAAATAAAAAAGGAGCCATTACCAACTCCCCCCCAAAAAAAATATTTAACAAACTGAATCATGGATAAAACCATGAAGCAGCAGCAAGATGCAGAGTCAAAGCTCATTGGCTTCATTGCTAAGTCATGAGAAAGCAGATGCCAATTGCACCGCTACTAAAACGCCAGAAGGCACAACAACTCGTGACCATCCAGGGATTAATGGCGCATGTCAGCTGTTCTCCCCAGAGGTTACAGATGCACAGAGCCACAGTGGAGGCCACCGCTGTGTGGCCCCAAATGGCACACCAAAAAAACACCTGCATTTTTCTGAAAGGAGGATTGATAACCTCCCAACATGTTGTGGCAAACAGCTCAGAGATCTGAACCCCAAGAAGCCTCAGGTTCTAGAGAGCAACTATGGGGGTTCCAAAATGTTTCAGTGAAAATCTGTGTCCTGGGCACACATAGGCGTGAGCATGCACTTTGGTTCAGTGACCTCTAGCCAGGGAGGAAGGAATTCATCATCGTGTTAACTAAGGCGGGGCGGGGGGGCCAGGGTCTGTGCTAAGGGCACAGAATGTCTCCACTAAATGACGGGGTGAGCTGTGAACCTGGCAAGCTCCTACTCAGCCTCAGTTGACATTTTTCTCAAATTCCCCAACAGACTCTTTGGCCTGGTTGGTAGCTTGTTCGCAAGGGGCCCAGAAATTCGTAATCGGTTCAGCTAAGCAAGCCCTAGAACAGAGATTGGCAGTAGAAATGCCCACGTTCAGCCTTAAGTGGAAATGGAAGAAGCATTGCCATCCAGGAGCAGCCATGTGGTAGAAAGCAGGTAAGGTTCAAGTTCGTCTGCAGCGGCTGCAATTCATCCAGTCACCTTGAGAAGCAGGCTGTCTATGGCAAAGCTCCGTGTGGAGAGAAGCGCTCAGAGAAGCTCAGGCACATGGAAGACGCCAGGTCTTCCATGCAGGTTCGTCACCAGGGAGAGCTACAGTTGTGCTGGGTGCCAACCTCAAAAAGTGCCAAAGAATGTCACGGCACTAAAAAGCCTAATTATCTGAAATAACAGCTTTCATGTGATATACGTGTTCAGGGACTGGGCCTATGTCAGATTTTCACAGTTCCTTGCCCCTAATGCCATGTGTTTCTCCAATTAAGTGCTAATGGCTGGGAAATAGAAATTAGTAATAAAAATAATAATAGTTTTAGTCAACTTGGGCTGCTGTAACAAAATACCATAGACTGAGTGGACTAAATAGCAGACATTTGTTTTTCTCAGTTCTGATGATTGAGAAGTCCAAGATTAGGGTGCAGACAGATGCAGTTCTTGGTGAGGGCTCTCTTCCTGATTTGTAGATAGACGCTTTCCTGCTGTATCCTCAGAGGACAGAGAGAAAAAGAGGGTTCCCTCTTCCTCTCTGTATAAGGGCACTAATCCCATCATGGGGCTCCCCCTTCAGGATCCCTTGTAAACCTCATTATCTCTAAAGGTTCCTCCTCCACAGTCCATCACACTGGGGTTTAGAACTTAGACATATAAATTTTGGGGGAAATAAAGAGTAGGTCCATAGCAATTATCATCATCATCATCATCAATCATCATCATGATATTATTTCTGTCCTAATGAAGCTCATTAGGTATTAATGAAATTGTCATCCACAAATAAGTGAAATTACAATTGTGCTAAGTTTTAAAAAGAAGGAATGCATGAGGGGATGAGAGCACATAATAGGAGGGTTTGATGGATGGGAAACCAAAGACACCCCTGTAAGAAGGTGACAACTGAGCCGAAGTTGAAGAACCAGTAGGGGCAAGTCAGGGAGAGCGCTCTCTCACCAGGAACTAAGTTTGCTAACACACTGATCTCAGACTTCTGGCCCCCAGCTCGGCGAGAAAATACATTTCTGTTGTTTGAGTCTGTTGTAGTCTGTTACGGCAGCCCAAGCTGACGAATACAAAAATAAACTAGTTGAGCACCTGCTGTGGGCCAGAATCTGCGCATCATAACAAGAGCTGATAGTCAGTGAACACTTACAAATGAACCTATTCCCAGGATGTTTCTTTCTTCTGTAAGTTCAAAATGGCTCACCACTATGTCCACATTCCAACTACAAGATGAGAAAAGGAGAGGAAACATCTCTTCCCTTTAAGACACCACCCAGAAATTACATTGGCTTGCATGCTATTGGAAGAACTTCATCACACAGCTACTCTTAACTGCTTGAGGGAGGAGCTTACCTCCAGGACTCAGCTGGTTTGGTGGTGAAAAACAAAAAAGGAGTGTTGGCCGTGATACTGTGCATTGAAATTCTGCCCACAATTAAAGGAGGAGGACCACGTCCTGTGAGCAAGCCCCATGCGGCTGGTTGTATAGCGGCCGACCCCTGTGTATGTTTTCAGGTCTTATGAACCATCTCTTGGTTTTCTAATTCTGAAAACAACAAATAAGTGGCATTGAGGCTTTGGTATGCTAAGTCTAGCTTCTTCAATGCGTCAAGTTCAGTGCTGTTACCATCACTACGGGGTAGCATAGCTGTGAATTGGAGAAACCCTTCGGTCACGCTGGGAATTTTATGTACCACTGTGTTAAGTGTATTAGTGCACAGAAAGTTTTGACAAGTGATGCTAGGCAAATGCTGGGGGATGAATCCATGTATTGGCAAGTGCGGATCTAATGGGGGCTGCTGCTTAACCCCAACTGCTGCGCTATGAACTCTATCACTTAGTGGAAAGAGAGCAGAGTAGGAAGTTGATGAGGGTGTATCAGCATGCCTTACGCTGGCTACCTTATGATAAAGGAAATTTGTTGGAAGGGTTTGGGAGAGTTCACCAACGTGGCTGGAGGGAGGAGAAGGGGCTGGTCAATGAGCAGCATTCCAGGATGCTTGGAGGTCTAAGAAGTAGGAAGCAGAGTCATCATCTCATGAGCTGGAAAAGGCTGGTCAGGACATGGTGACCACGGTTACTAGATGGAAGAGCCCCAAGAACTCATTCCAGCCTTGCCCACCACGTTCACCACTCCAGGGTCTCAGAGGAAACAGCAAATCAGTCCAACTGAGGTCACGGCCAGCCTCCGTGTTGGTGCCAGTGCCAGGGAGAGGGTGGACAGAGGTCATCCAAACTTCTCAGTGGGAGGCTGAACTAGGACTAGTCCCAATAAAGAAGAGCTCATTTTCCAAAAGGAAATCAAGGTGTTGCTAAGAAAAGAGAATAAATGCCAAGCAGCCAATAAAAAACAAATATCCACTGCTCTGAACATAGGAGAAATGAAGGGGAGAAAATACATGGAAAGAAAAACTGAGGAAGTAAGGAAAGTATTAGGTTCAAACTTCATATAAACAGCCTCATAGGAATTTTATTTTGTTTTGCTTTGTTTTTATTACTTTTTAAAATTAATTGAAAGAGAATCTCTCATGGACTTGATCACAATACCTCTGGTCCTAATAATTCTAGAAATCTCTCTCTATATATACATCGAATGTGTTGTTGAAATTAAATACAATGGGTGAACACAAATTTCAAGATAGGTTTAGGTTTTGCTTTTCCCATAAAGTACACTACAAAGGGAATAAAGAAATTCTTTCCTCAAATTAATGGTGAATTCTTTTGTCATGAGAATAGGAGTTTGTATTCATTTCAGTGAAAGCACATAAATTGTTCTAGACAAGAAAAACAAAACTAGCCCAAGGCACTCTTTTCATTATAGGAAAAGGCACATGTCCATGAATATCTAGTTTAATATTAACGAAAGTCATTCAATTAGCTATGCATGTGCCATTGTTATGAATATTTATTCACGTCTCAGCTAAGTAACACTGATATCTCTTATTCGCTGGTTCAGAGATTCAGATGTTATAAACATTACCCTTCTTGCCCTGGTGTGACACAAGGGATTTGAGTCCAAAAAAGACCTGACACTTCCTAGCATTGGAAATGCAAATTTCTTCAGAACTTTCAACTTTATGTGTAAAAAAAAAAATGCCTTTGTTGTTTGCTGTTTTTATTCCTTCTCTAGAATCATTAAAAGAAAGAAAATACCGATGTACTGACATTGATTCTGTAATAATAGCAATTTTTAAAGATAGAAAGAAATGGTTTTCTTTTCCTTTTCTTTTGCAATGGCTCTAGGTGGCCATCAGAAAGAGAAAAACGTGTGAAAGGCAGGTGGGTGAGACTCTCTGGAGCTGGGAGAGCAGAAATGTGACGAGCAAGCACTGTTCTTCCCTCATCTGTGACGGCTGGGTCACTGGCAAGGGTGTGCCTGCAACTGGGCCCACGTGTGCTTTCTGCATCCCAAGCTCGGCCCTTAAGTATGTGCTGTGGATCGATAGGACTTAGCCTGTAAGATCAAAAAGCATACCTGATCTGCATAATTTAGATCAATTCTGTTCATTCAGGAAAAGACATGCCTTAGCATGTTGTCCTCTTCAGAGGAGGGGTAGCGGCCCCAGTGACCCAATCGTCTCTGTTTTTACCATTTGAAAAGTCTTACGCTGTCCAACCATTCGTGGCCTGAAATCTCTTATTTTTCTCTCTCGCCTCGAACTTGACTTCTACCACCATTGAGAATGGATTATCAAAACCCTTACATCCTTTCTCTTCTGGGCTTTTGTCCTCTCTTTTATCTTTACCCCCAATGGCCAGCCATTTCCTCTTTTAGCACGAGACATGGAAAATGAGCGTGCACGCGCGTGCACACACACACACACACACACACACACACATTTTTATAGGCTCCAGAACAATTCTGGCTCAGAGAAGTAAAGTGTTTTCTAAAACAAATATATATACTAAATGTAGATTTCAATAGTCTGAGCTTTATCTACCTGCTACGTTGTTAAATAAATTGTTCACTACCTACAATTACATTTCTAAGTTTTATAAATATTCAAAGTTTGATCTCACAAACACACCAGAAATAATCTCTCCATCAAAGATACCTTCATGTTCCAGCATACCTGTCATCCACCTTGATTTGTCAATAAGAAATCCTACCAAACAAAACTTGTCTGGCCAGGGCTGATGTCTACTCCAGCGAGGCCCAAGCACTGCCTTCCTTCTTTGCCTGGCCAGTTCCTACCCATCTTTATTGATATTTCAGACATAGCTCAAGGATCACTTCCTCAAAGCAGCTTTCCTTCCTTGACCTCCTAGTTTAATGCCAAGTCCTTTTTGTTACCAGTTGCTGGTGACGAATGCAGAATCTGACGCTCTCCTCTTTGATTTATGATCATGCATTCGTCATTGAAATATTTTTCTACGAACTTCAACTAATTCTTAACACTAGCCTGTAAACCCCATGGTTTTAGGAGCTGTATCTGCTTTGCTTCACATTATCTTCCCAGTGCCAAGCACAATGTAGATCTATACTTGTGGCTCAATAAATAATTGTTGAATGAATTATTAAGCATTTAACTTCAAGGTATAGATGACTAATGATAATTTAAAGTCATATTTACCAAGTGCACTTGAGCCTAGCTGAGAAAATATCTTAACCCCAAGGAAACTCTGGTGGAAAGTCTCAAGGGTTTGTAAGAGGACAAAGAGAAAACTCCTGGGCAGAAGGGGCAGCTCCTGCCTGTCACTCCTCAGTGGACGTCACCCCAAGCCCTCTGGTGCCCTCAGACGAGTACCTAAGAGAGCTGGTCACATTCCCAGGATGCTTCCAATTCTAGCTCCGTTTCCGTGACTGTGAACTCTTCTCCACTGGCCCCCCAAGGGCCTCTGCACATGGATGGTTAGAGCCAGGTGATGACTGAGGCAATGGGATGCCATCCTCCCCTGGCCTAGGGCTCAGAGTGACCTGGCTGACACAGGACCCTTAGTACTATCAGGCTTTCCCCCCTGTTTGTGTACCTTTGGGTCAACATTCTTAAAGTGACTGAAATTGCTGCCCTCAATTGGTGTGCAACTGAGGAGACACATTGGGCCCTGTAACCACTGAAGTCTTAACGGAGTGAAAAATGAGAACTCATTACCTCCCGCGCAGCTTGCAATCCAGCTTCCACGTGGCATCACCGCCACGTGCCTGGCCTACAGTGCCCACTTGGAACCAGAGGGCGTCTTGCCTTCCAGAGGGGTCATCGCACGATGTTGTATCTTTCCAGAGGTTACCATCTACTGCTCAACGAATGATGCTTCGCTTCTCATGGTCTAGATGGACAGCCCCGCCTGGTTACCGCTAGGTTCACAGTCTGTTGCAGGTTCTGCAAAACTCCCTGAACAAGACAAGAAAAAGAAAGCCCCTGTTAACTTACTTGTTTCCATTTAATACCAGGCAAGGAAGTTCTGCTTGCCAGGGAAACCCTGTTTTCTGAGCTGAATGTTCAAACACATCAGAGCATGAGAAGCCAAACAGAGAAATACAGCGATAAAAAATCAAAGATTAAAAGCCCATTTTATTTCAGTTCTTTTGAATCCACTTTCACTCATTAGTCTTTTATTTTATAGCCATCTCCTAAATTGTCTGATTTCTGATGATTCTGAGGAGGAAACAAAAAGGGTTCTTGGCATCTTATCAGAAGCCGAATTATTGAGTGGATTTATGTTCTACCATAATGTTGGCTTAGAGCTGTATGTGTCTGCCATCAAGCTCATATAACCTCCTCTCTGACTTCAACTACGGGTAATCAATTCCATGGCAATAGAGAGAGACTTACCTATTTCTTGGAAGGGAATAGAACAAACAAATGTTTGGACAACTGCCACTGTATTAATATACATGAGAAGGCAACAGCTAGTGTTATTCTACAGAAATGAATGAATGAATAAATAAATAGACTCTAAGCACTTTATTCTTCTCACATAATTTCTTCTCAGTGACATTATTGAACAGGCTGTTGAAAACAAACATCGTTAAATGAGAAGAGAAGAGCAGCCGCCCTCGTTATTCCCCGCTGCAACATTTTCCAATGACGAATGCTCCCTAAATGGATTGAGCTTTTTGAAAAGAAGTCAGAGAGAAATTTGATGTGGCCCCCTGACCCCTGGTAAGCACATGTATCTTCACCTGTCACATAACACACTGGCACTGGCTTACTTTTCAGCAAAGACTATTGATTTTGCTTATTGGCTGCAGGCGAGTCCATAAAGAACAAATTACAAAGCCAGAGGTCTACAGTTAGCAATTGCTTGCATGATAACAGGGGCCTCATGCCGCTCACCGCAGATGTCCTCAGAACCCCAGTCAAAGGAGAAAGCTGGATAAGAAACCTAGGATGTGTTTTCAACTGCTGTAAAGTCATAGTTACATGCAAGGGTTTCCGTAAGGGATGAACATGCCAGGGATGGGCCACAGCTGCGAGTTCGGGGATAGGGGATACGGTGTGTGTGCACGCACGCATGTGTGTAGGAACCGGATGGGAAGCAGAAGCCTTCAAGTAGAGAAGACACACCATTCCGGATGTAGGGAGGGAAACAGAACAGGCAAGGGGGCAGCTGGAAAACTGTCCTTCCTTCCTTTTTTTTAATACTTCTGTGAATTTACCCTGCAGATACACTTGCACAGGTGCCTTGAGGCTTAAAATAAAAGCAGGTAGACTGAGAGAGGTACATCCCTGCTTGAAGGCAGTTTATGGTCTAGCCAACTTCTCGGGTAACTTCCAGGATAAAGAATCGAGGGTTGTCTTAAAGAGGTTTAAGGGTAGTAGAACATGTTCCCCACCCTTAATTAAACAAAGCCCATGTAATTAAACAAAGCCCATGAGTCAAACCTTTAAATAACTAACTAGAATAAGATAAAAAGTAATGTGACTCAAATCAGCTTGGAGACACTAAAGCTATCAATTCATTTCTATGAGCACCTTAAATAATTTAATCGACTGGATCAAGCATGCGGTGAGCTGAAACACCTCAAAACTGTTTTCCCATGTGGCATTTTTCATCAGGGTTATTGTCCGAGATTTAATGGTCTCTGTAGTCAATAGCCTAAAAACCTGGGGGAAATTAGTGGATGCTACTTATAATAATTAGATAATCTGAGTTTCTTTGGCCAAAACCATAGTGAAATTGCAAAAGTCTAAATACCAAAATACTCAAAAAATAAAGACATAGGATTTTTAGAAAATACATGTCATAAAATCCATGTATTATTCACAAAAATGAATCTAGTCTCAATTCTTCAGAGGGCAGCTATTAGAAAGACAAGTCACATACAGAAGATATAAAATTACTAATGAATGCAGAGATAGAAAGTGGCTCTACTTGGTGTTTTCAGGAAAATAAGTATGTGAGAAATACCTAAAAGTTATCACCAGGTGATGGTGGCCACATAGGTAAGCAATAAGAAGGACTGCTGCCCAAGTCCTGAAGTTCAGGTGCACGCTTCATCGCCACCTTGTCTGACTTCGGCAGCTACGTGCTAGCGGTCATTTACTATAGTTGAGGGGATACCCTACAAAGGAGGCTGATCCAGAGAAAGAAAAACTTCTAAACATACCTGCCCACAGGGCAGTGGCTCTTAGGAATATCTCTGTGCATTAACCTCTCTCTGAGAAGGCTGCTGAGCTAGATTGTATTTCCAGTGAAAACTAAAATCCTGGTCACTTGATTTCAGATGACACCAGAGAGATTCCCAGGTAAGCTCACCCCAGGGAGAGTTTTCAAGAAATGTTTGGCTATGCAAACTACCTGCTGAAATGGGTTTGCATGCGAAGGCTTAAGGAAGGATTATGTGAGTTTAGAAGGGAAATGGCAAGCCCCACTGGCGGCTCAGGGTAGGAAGCCCAGCTGGGGGTTATGGGCTGCCCTTTCAGGCCTGCAAAACCTACAGAATAGCAAACAAAGAAAAGTCTCAGACTTCAAAGCCCAACTTTGTGCACTCCCGATGCGGCCTGCAACCTCCCTCCTACGCCCCTTGGAGCTCCACAGCCCCCACATGCATGGCCTTTCTGCACCGTCAGGTGGGTAGAATACGTTTGTTATCATCTTCAGTGAGTAGTAGCTGTGAACCGGCTTGGGGACTGCGAGGGTAGATGGGACATTTATGATCTCCCACAGTGATTGCCGTCGCTAGTTTTGCTGTGAAATGTGCAGAGCATCTGGAGAGGGCATTCGACAAAGTGTGGCCAAAATAGCAGGCACTTTCTGTCCTTGCTTCTGGCTCCGCTTAAGACGGCGCTGAGACAGGTCATATGACCCCAGCCCTTGCAAGACCTCATCACTTTTCATGGGAGAACTGAAAAGTGCTGATCCTGGAGCGTTTATGCTGATGGAACACAGATAAAAATCTGCAGGTGTAACTTCTAAAAAATTTAGTACATGAAGCATAAAAAATATATCAGTACCACTATAGATCACCCAGACTCAACTTCAACACCATGTTGTAGTTATAAAAACACCCGGCAGATGCTTTTGATGTGCACAAATTCATGTGTGGAGCTATGTGATGAGAAATAAAGGTTAAAAATGCTCCATTTATACCTTTTGTAATTTTTAAAGGGTATCAGGTATGGCATTTACTCATTATAACCCTAAGATGACATGTCTTTTCAATGTTAAGACATCAAATATTACAGACACATTGTATAATCCTCTAACTTTTCACTGACTGAGAGTTTATTCTACAGAATGTCTGCAGAAGTATTGAGGGAGAGGAAAAGAAAAAGCTAGAAAAGACAGATCATTGTGTAAGAACTAGAGGGGGAAATAGCTACGCTGGAGGATGACCATCTGGAGGGGCACTCACATTAAGTCCCAATTTCCTCACCTAGAAAGTGTGACTTGAACTAGGCTTTGAATCCAATTCAAAACTCATCCCTAAGAATTCCATCGCAAAAATGAAGGCTGGGCATGCAAAAGGAGTTTGTATGCTTGAAAGGTAGACATAATCAGTTTTTCCTAACTCAGGAGGGTTTACAGTGCATCACAATATGTCATGAAATTGTTTTGAAAACTAATGGGCATAGCTACCTTCCTCCTGTAGCCTAAAGAACTTGAAAGCACTTTACCAAATGTATGCTATTTTATAGTGGATAGAATTTTAAGGTAATTCTTATCTAGAAAAAGAGTTGGAAACAATACTGACTCAATAGGAAAGAGTATACAGGTAAGAATCTCACCACGTGTTTGGCATTGCTCGTCACCAAATGTAGATTGTCAAATATAAATCCTCAGTTCCTGCCAGTGGCCTCTTCACACTTAAAATCTCCAAAATTTGTATGACCTTCACCCCACCCCATTACGCCAACTTCCGTTTTCACCCTCAGTTCCATCACCCCATGAATGGGGCACCCAGTACTTCAGATGGGAGCACGAGGGTCATTCTGTGAGCCTCCTTTTTTACTTTTTCCTCCACCCTTAGTCAAGGGGTCCCACAAACTTTACACCTAAATACTCTGTCCAATCACCTTCCTCCTCCAGTTCCACTGCCTTAACTTCAGCCCCCTTGTGTGCCCTCCCTGGATTACGGCACTAACTTCCTACCACCGGGACTCAAATACCGCCCACCCCCCTTAACAAATTGTGCTCCCTGCTGCCAGAGAAGTCTTGCTGAGAGAAAGCCTGCTCTATTACTCTCCAGCAGTAAATCCTTCAATGGATCCCTGTTCATCTTTGGAATCAAATCTAAATTCCTTAGGACGATGTGAAGGGTACATCGTCCCCGACCTCGGCCTCCCTGTTGAGCCTCATCTTCCCCTAAAGCCCCACGCCCACCCATATTCATGGTCCACTGCTTTTAGCTAAAGACGACCTCTGCATCCCTTCGCCTCGGCCCATCGCTGCTGCCTGGGCTTCTACAACGAGTACCGAAAACAACACAGAGCTCATAAACCAAAGATCCCTGGCCTTAGTTCGAAGATGCACCCCCGTGAGCCATGCGTTTATATTGCCCCCAAACACATCTCTCTCATAAGCTTAACTTTCGCAGCCCAGAAGCCCTTTGAGCTTTCAGACCATTATCTCTGTTACCAGCTCCGAAAAATGCAGTTTGAAACTCAGAGCTGAGTTTCTTTGTGGAAGCCTGGCTCTGCCTTTTCTTCGAAGCTGTGAATGATATTAATTCTATCAGTGGAAAGCTACATATGTGCCAACTAGGAAACTCAAGGAGCTACCGGAAATTAAAGCAATGTCAGGTAGCACATTAGGATTTTTTCCTACTATAGGGTTTTGTCAGGAAAACAACAGGCTCTGGTCTAGGGTATCTGACTCTCCCGCAAAACATGGAATCATTTCAAAACAGCCCAAAACAATCTCTAAATGACTGTAAAGAAACTTCTTTAGTACACATCAACTTGTACTCCACAAAGATATAACATTTATGATGGATTTAGAATTGCAAAAGATAATGCCCCAGGCCAACTCAGGATTAATAGCACCCATCCACTTTGTCTGTCGCCACCTTAAGGACAAAGAGGGTGTCTCTCCACGTGGCACCTGTGGGGACTGGTGTTCAGGTGGTCCCTGAGGGGAAGAGCTCACCACAGGATGTACGGAGGAATGTCACTTCTCTCCAGTGAAAATGTCTTTGCCTCCAAAACCAGGAGAAGCTTTATTATGTCTAAAACAGCCAGAAAAGGCGACTGGGAATGGTGGTCTCAGAGCAGCCAAAGACAGATAAGTCAAAGCAATCAAGTGCTGGTGGGTGCCTTTACTAACCTCTAATAGGTGCTTAGTTTGAAAGGTGAGCAAGCACAGAAATTTAAAGAAGCAAAATTAGAATCTAAGGAAACCATGGAATTTGTTTTTTTAAGAAAAAAGTTACTTCAAAAAACAACTCTCTTATCTTTAAATTCAGTTTGAGTTCATATAAATTCAGTTCCTCTCACTCATTACTTATCTGTATACTCAACAAAGGTTCTGTTACGCTTTTCTGCTGTTTAATCCGCAATTTGAACTGTGAATAATGGTTTTCTCTATTATTGCCAAATGACATGAAATGTCTTAAGTAGTTAAAGAAGCAAACATCCTACAAACATGTTTTTACAACTCTCAACACAGATGTAAACCAACCTTTTATTCTACAACTTGAAATTTTCCTAATGGGTTACTAGTTGCTCTTTATCTTTAGTTGTCTATCTAACCCCCTCAACCCGGCCCCCGCCCAAAATAGCTAATATGGTGGAAGATTTATAAGTATCTTACTTAGACTCCGAATATGAGATCCTTGGGGAACTTTGATTTCCAGGAAGTTTCCAAGTACTCTTGGTAGTTGATAATTACTACTACTACTACTAAGCTTACATTTATGAAATACTATTGGATATGTGCAAAGCTGTACCCTATTTAATCCTTATAGCAATCCTATGAAGTAGATAGTCCTACTATCCTTTATCTTACAGATAAAACTAGATTTCCAGGGTGCTGCTAAGTGCCTGGTCACCAAGACTGTCAGTACCCATCAGTAAGGTGCCTAGAATGTAGACCCTGTAATAGGTCCTCTGGCATTTCGGGATCCACCACCCACAGGCCCTCCAAATAGGATGGCTTTTCCCCTCACAGTTTTTAATCCTGCGTAGATCTAGTGGTTCGGAAAATTGTGGTCCCTCGGAAGATAACGTCTTCATCTGGTGGACAGCAACATTCACTTCTCTGTGAAACACTTAACCTTAAGAACAAACACTGTGTTTGGTGAACATGTCAGTCATAAAGCATGCTCAATATGGAACACTGGTGATGCTTATTAAATGACTCTGATCGTTGACTTTTGTGATAAAAGGATAGACCCTAAGGTTAACTATTGCTCTCTTAAGACTAACAATGGTTCGTCTTAATTTTCAGCATTTTGTGTCATTTATATCAGTCTTTTGCTATAAATGTCAATTAGTCATCATTATAGATAACTTCAATTTCTCTACAAAAGAACTTATCTTTCTTTTCAACATGCCCATATGATTTTCCATACTGACAAGAAGTCTCAATCAGATCCTTATGGTGTTCCCCAGCCTGTGTGCGATCTGATAAGCCTTCTGACTATGGGAAACTTCCATCAAATAGGCTTGTTTCAAAAACCACGCATTAACCAGCTTCTATTAATATTTAAAGGAGCAACCAGGGACCCAACCTTTCCTTGATCTGGTTTTACCTATCTTGAAAGTTCAACTCATAAAATTATACCAAGTCAGAGCTAGAAGGAACGTTTGGGATGATCTCCAATTCCTACACATTACAGAGAAAATGAAATTCCAGGGAGATCAAATAGGCATACAAGATTAGTAGTTCAGACTCATAGCTTTGGTCTTTTGCCACTTTTTCATACAATTTCATGATTGATACTCTACAAAGAAAAAGAAAATGTTGACTGAATTGGATAAATACAACACGTGGAGAGGGACATCCTACTCACCTGTCTATGAAAGGCAGAGTGACAAGGAAGCAGTATACAAGCCGGTCCCACTTACTCTCTGACACTACAGACATGGTGTTAAGCATCTTCCATCTGTTCTCTCTCTCAAAACACACAGCAACTCCGCAAAGTTTTACATATAAGGAGACAGAAGCTGGAAGAACTGAGCTAACTTGGCTGAAGTCAGAACTGGTAAATGGCCTGTCTGGATTCCGAACCCAAACGTCCCCGACTCCAGGCTGAGTTCTGTGCCCTGTAACACGTTGTTTGACATTTAGGGAAATGGGAGTGATTTATTGTTTTAAAACAGAGTGATATGTTGGAAGAGAATGTTAGAAACTTACAATCTGGCTCTCCTATTCAGTCCTTAGAGAGACTACAGAGGGAAAAGTATACTAGATGAGGCTTCTTTGATCCATTACAGTGTGAACATTCTGTACCTTGCATTGTTGCTGTTTGATATTTTAGGCCTATTGATTAGGTGATTTTTCTAACTAGGTACTTTATTTTATGCCTCATTTTAGCGTCTGGCTGTACTCATTTCAGCAAAAAAAAGAAACAAACAAACAAAAAAATATCTCTCCCCTGCCAAAGACTATGCAATGTAACATGACTCATCAGAAAAGTACCATGACACATCAAAAATAAATGCTCATGACTACCAATTTAGGTGGCTAATAAAGGCAAGAACACTGTATTATTCATGTCTTGATAATATCCATGGATAATTCAGTATGCCCAAACCCCTAGAGATGAGGCTTTGCAGGCAAACACACTGTTTCTGTGGACTATGCTAAATCAGACCAGATGTGCTACAAGATACAATTTTATCAAAAGCTTTACTTTATAAATAGGCCCACCAGCCAGGCTCCTTTTCAGGTCTTAAAACAGAACTCTTGAGTGCATCTTATCCCGCCTTGGGCATCAGAAGAAGCTATCTGGTCCAGAAAGCTGAGGTTTCCCAGCAGACGCTCCCTGGGAACCAGCAAGTTTGATAGCCCTCACCCTGTCTGCACCCCTCAAACCAAGGATGGAAGGCATCGCTAACAAGTAGAGTAGAACCACTGGCCTGACTCTTGCTTCGTTGGGCTGGAGAATAATGTGTATCTCTATAAAAACACCATCAGTCACCACAAAGAAGCAAACTAATGGAGACCCCTTACACGTATTTGTTTATAGTTCCCCATGATTTAAACAGCTTCTAACTCACTAAATTACCAATAGAACCTGCGCCCTTCGTTCCTTTTCTCTGAATGTTTCCACACCTGCACATGACTCTACTTCATGGAATGGAAACCCAATGGAACATCAAACTCAGTCAGAGAAATCTACGTTCTAAGTCAGACTAGTTTCCACTTGAAATAAAATGTGAATTAACTTTTCTTTTCATTTACTAAAAATTTTATTCCCCAAATTGCCCATCCATGGATGTACCGTCTCATCAGCTCTCTTGGCAGTCATAGGAAAGGGTCTCTAGCCAGTGCATAAAGAGTATTATATTAAATAAACAACAAGGAATGTGACGCTAGCTGGAGTTTGTATGGAGTAGAAAAAGTAGTCCCTAAACAGATAAACATATTTTGAGAGGGCCAATAAATCCATCTGATTTAAAACTAACTGTTTACCTGATTAACAGCAAGGGGAACATGCACTTATCTCTGGTCCCGTTAGGGGATGGAGGGATTGAGTAAAAAGGAAAAAGGACTCACGGACATGGACAACTGTGTGGTGATTGCTGAGGGGTAGGGATATAAGGCGACTAAATGGTAATAGAAAAAATACAATAAAGATTAAATAAAAAAAAATTCTGGGTGGAAGGGGGCAAAGGGGGAAAAATTGGGACAACTGTAATAGAGTAATCAAGAGAACATAATTTAAAAAAATTTTAGAAAGCACTCAATGAACATTTGTTGAACTGAACTGTTAGACTATGTCAATGTAGCCAAGATGAGTCATGTCAGCCTGGACAATGATGGTCATGTAATCATGTGACCCTGCAAAACAGAGTCAACTGTACAGTAACCTCATTCGGAACTTGAGATTCAAAAATCAACTAGATGAATCAATATTTTTGTACAAAACATCCATTAGAACCCATCTATGATAATTAACACACCAAAGGAAGTGTTCCTGCCACAGTCAACAGAAAAGTTGCATTGAATCTGAGCACATCAAGGAAGGAAGCGGAGAGCAAAACCAACCTAAAGGTGGTATTAACTTCTATACATGGAAATAGATTCACCATATTGATTTGAGGAGCATCCACATTGGCATTCAGAATAAACCCAAAACATTTAGCCACAGGAAAAAATATATTTCTATCACTGCCAAGGAGGTCTTCGCTGTCACGAAATGCCGAAGCTGTCCTGAGCAGTGAACCCAGTGCTCTCATGATCTGGATCTCTATAGATGTTTTCCTACATTACCATAAAATGCAATTTTTTGGTATGCTCTTCTCTAAACCTTGTCTGAAGAGATAAATAAATTCAGCAAACTCTCTGAAATTATGATAACAGAAATGATAAATGAAGCTTCTCTCTAAACATTTTCTCTGGCAATGTCTGCAGCTAAAAATGCAACAAGAAGAGCTCTCACTGCCAAGTGAATTTGGAAGACAGACTTAAAATATGTCCCAGAGAGGCAGAATGCATCCAACAGGACACAGTGAAGCAACGATGTGGACTGCGCTGGAGACATGTATAGACAACAGGCTGGAAAAGTCCGGGTATATTCCCCAGCACAGAATGTCACCTCTGGGAACTGGGCCCTGCTGGTGCTGTGACCCTGGAGCACATTGCTTATATCACACATTTCTTCATGTAGTCTACATGTGGTATTCTGGCTTCTGATCCCACAAGAGAAAGACGACAAATGAAACAACACAAGATAGAATGGCTGAGTGACCCTGCTACTGGCAAAAAAGGAAAAATAATAAGTAGCTTTCCTCTTGCCCTCACGAACTCTGACCAATGGAGAAATAAGACAAGAGTCAGCAGGTAAAAGCAAAATGTCCCTTTTATACTGGCAGAGGGTAAGTGGGGCAGCATATCATATGCACAGGTGTTGGCCCATCGACCTGCTGGCTGAGCAAGAGCGCCAGGCAGACTAGCCTGCCCCTCTGTGCAGGGCTGGGTGAGGCCAGCACCCTCAGGTCACAGTGAGGACGGAACTGTCCTGGCAGAGAGTGTCTGCCCGCCGTGCGCAGCTTGCTGCTGAGATGGAGGAGGGGGAGCTGAGCTGAGCATGCCCAGCTTACTCTCTCCAATTTTGCCAGTAGTCATTCCACCTCCATAAAGTGAGGAAAGGTATGGAGAAGAGCCAGGAGTTATGTGATCATTAATGCAATTTTAGGGGCGGAACGAAGCACTCCCTTCTTAGCAGTATGAATTGGTACAAAATTATTGATGATTTCTCATCAACCTCGCTCAATTAAGATTTGAAATAGCTAAATTTTGGGGGTTTTTGGGAACTTAAGTTCCCAAGATGAATATTTTCTCCCATCTACTCCCAAAAATGCATACACTACTAATTAACCTGTAGGTGATATGAATATCTTATTCTGGAGTGGATTAATATTTTTGTTGTGCTCTCTGTAATTCTTCCACATACTTCAAATAGTCTGATTTATACCACAATTACATAGTATAGTATTCCACATAGTACTGCATGAGGTTAGATGGTGTACATGTGCTTTGACCAAACTCAGTTCCCCTGTACTCATTTTCCTTCCCAGTAGCTACGGTCTCTCCATCTACTTGTACATTAACAATTCAAAAATCTCATTTGAGGCCATGGGAAGTAAAGAGAGCTGTGGCTAGAGCAAAGCTATGCCATCACAAGAAAGAAGAGCTTCACCATCGGCACAAACAGTTAGAAGAATGGTCATCGTGTGGTTGGTCTAAGTATGTCCATAGTCTTTCTGCTTATGTGGAGCTCTTCACCCTGATACAAGTGCAAGAAGTGTGAGAATGCTGAGAATGTTAGAAAAAGCAAACAATTATGATACAAATAGAAGTGAAACAAAAAGCTACCAAGATACTATGCCCTAATCAATTGAAAGTGTCATACCAGATTTGCCAACAAATGGGATCAGGGAAAGCCTTTCAAAATATAAACTATTTGTAAGTCAAGGGCTTCTTTATCACATCAAGTAAGTTTTATGGTATAATTTAGGCAGGGTCAAATTATTAGTTACTGCATTTCAAAATAAGCCACATCAGACTGAACTGAATTTTATCTGCATCTCACATAACAACTAGAAATTTTATTCTTATTTTTATAGTCAATGTGTATGATTTCCCTGCTGAAAGTGAAACAAGGATTTTTCACTTCTGGAAGTCTGGCACAACAGAATGTCTTGGGGATAGATCTGCTGCCGAACACACTTGTGGCTGTGCTGCTGGGCTTGGAGGAAGAACGGAAAACCTCCAAGCTTCTCCACTCGCCCCCACCTCCAAAGAGGGGGGACCCACCACGGAGACCCGCTGCTGGGAACATGAGCTCGCCAGAGGACCCGTATTCTCCTGACAGGAATACCAGAAACAGTCCTACAGTCAGCAAACAAAATGCCACACTCTGGGTCAACAGTGAACAGTAGGGATGGAACGGGACACCTCTTCATTCAGACAGAGCCCTGGGAGGGAGCTAAAGAGACTACACATGTATGGCACCATCCACTCATAGCAGAGACAAACACGCACTGGATCAGAAGGAAAGCATTGCTAATTTAAAGCTGTAAAAATATCCACAGGTGAAGAGTGTACAATTTGGAATTTACAAAGATCATCAATCACCAAAGAGGGCAAGCCTCCATTGGGGAGACTGGAAAAAAAAAAAAAGACAGAGTCCCAAGTCCTTCATACAGTTAAATCATCATAAATGGAATATTGAGTAGTCATGTTTGAAATAGATAGAGAACTGAGAAATGGAATAAAAAATAGGCAAGCTACGGGAGATCACCAGGAATGGCTCCAGATATCTGAAAAAGAATAAAATGAAGATCCAGAGGCAAAAATATAATTATTGAACACAACCCTCCATGAATGGATTAAACAGATTAAATACAATTAAAGAGATAGTTTTCTAAAAGATATATCTGAAAAAATAAGACTGCAGACAAACTGAAAAGAAGATATAAAATATGAAGTAGAGATTAGGATAATAGGAGATCTAATATATAAGTAGTCAAGTCCCCAAAAGAGATCATAAAGGTAATCTAAAGTTATAATTACAGAGGATTTTCTATAATATTTCTCAAGTGAGATAAACAAGGAGAAATCCATGCTGAAACATAGCACAGAGACACGGCAGAACACCAAAGACAAAGACTGCTTTTTAAAAGTAGCTGGAAAGAAAAGAAGGTCACCTACAAAAGAATGACAATTAGAGTGACAAGAGACACCTCAATAGCAACAAAAGGAGCCAAAAGATAAGGGTATAAAAATTTCAAAGTGCTGACAGAAAATGAGTATTGATTTAGAATGAGTATCCAGAAACCATATTTCAAGAATGAGGGTAAAACAAAAACACTGTATTTTATCATTAAAGCATTTATTTTGTAATTTCCCATCTATGCCTGTGCCAATGGAACATTTAAGAAATACATTTCAGGAAGAAGCAAAATTATTTACAAAAGGGTCATCTGATATCCAAAAATAAAGTTATTATATAAGCTAGTAACTAGTAATTAAAAAGTGTAAATTTAAACAAACACTGTCATTGTAAAGTAACAATAAGGTTTAATTTGTATAAATGAACTAAAATATTGCATAGCAATAGCGATAATTCAAAGAGAGGTTAGTACTCAGTGTTCAAAGATTTTTGTATGGGGCAAGAAAGTATGCATATGTTTTATAAGATAAACATTAAAAACATCAAGTGTAAAATTTCCAAAATAATATAGGAAAATAAGAGATAAAATAATAAACAAAAAAAACCCAGTAAATGAAAAAATTTAAGAAAGTGAAATATTATTGTTAGCTCAAAGCAAAATCAAATTCTGCCTTGTTTATGCCATAATTTATAAAAGTTTTCACTAAAAAGAAACAAAAGATGCTCTGACCCTTTTTCACATGCCCTCAAATGGCATGTGTGTGTGTTTAGGGGATGGGACATCTTCCTGTTGAACCACAGCTTAAATATAAAATAATAAAATGATTAAGTAGACAAGGCTTGTTGTTCCACTAAGAGCTTCATCATAAAGAAAAATGAAATCATTTTAAAGGGTATAGTGCTCCCAAAGAGATCATCCAGTTGGCTGGGAGTAGAAAACCCCAGGATCCAGGTGTCCTTTCTGTCTCCATACTAAGCACCCCTGTCTTTCTGCAGAAAGACATACTACAACAGCAGATCGTAATTCGGCAGAGACAGATGATGAGTTAATTTCCATGAGCCTTCTATTCCCAAGCTCCTCCCATGTCCCACACATGACTTCATGCCCTCACTCATACCATTCCCCCTCCTAGAAACACCCTCAAGAAACACCACCATCGTCATCAAACATGGATTTGAAATCTGGCTAAACCACTGACAAACTGCGGGAGGCTGAGTTCGTACATTAACACCTCTGAGCCCTACCTCTCTCAGGTAATAACACCTCATTCCACTACCTGTTCTCTTTCACCTCTGCTCCTTGGGCCCTCATTTTTGCCTTAGTTGGCTCAGTCCCTGTGATCGAGACCTGCAGTCTTCGGGTCTCCCCGGGGCTGGGTGAGGATGTCAAAGACACATTGTTGGTACACAACTGAGCCACATCCACCCAGGACATCTGCCTCACTCCTTGTCTCTCTCGACTGGTCCTGAATTAGCTGGGGGAGCTCTTGGAGAACCCCTAGATTTCCAACAGATATGTCCTCCCTCTTTGATGCCTTGGAGAGAAACAGCACACAAAATAGGCACTGATGGCTTCCTGTCAACATTTGGGGACACGTAAAGAAAAATCACCAAAAAAAAGATACTCTTTACCCTTGAGCAGTTTATATATTTTGCTAGTGTATGTATTTTGACAGTTTTGTTGACCCCTAATCAAATGCTAATGCCTCATGAAATGAAACAGATATAGGTACATTAGGAGTTTTGATCGAAATGCAGACAAGCCCTAAAATGCATTCTGTAATTTAATTTACAGTAAGAAAGCGTTTTTTCTTTCAGCCGTTCAAGTACCTGACTACAAGAAATTCATGCATTAGTAATTAAATTATGACATGTATATGTAAAAGTGTTTTTTATATTTCAAAACATTATATGCAGACAAACTGTAAGCTCTTATTTTGGTTACTTAATGTGCCAACCTTAGTACCCTATCTCTATACCCACCTGAGTATTTGTTACATCAGGCATGGCTGGTTATTGTATATGGGAACAGCTGCCTCCTTCTACTATTCTAGAATAATTCATATCAGGTAAATTTTGTCAAGTAGAAGTTAACACATTATTCTTACATTCCAACTAGCAGTCTTTAACCAATAGAAAAATCAATGCCATTTCCTCAACAGCAAATTATATTCCACTTCTGTACATTATAGCACTTTTCTTGGAGTTGATAAATAAGGAAAAAATACTCACAGTTATTTAACTTAGTAGAATTTACTTAAATGAACTGCCAGGAAGAACTTAACTCTTAAAATAATTGATTTTTCTCTACATCAGATGAAAAATGTACAATGGAGCAAATGAAAGTCTTTTAAACAAAAGTAATTTGCTCTTCATTAAAGGAAACATAAAATACATAAGACTGAATTATCCAAAACTCTGAAAAAAAAATTTCTCGCCAGTTATTAACCAGTTTTTATAGCAATAAGCTTTAAACTGTGTTCAAAGCATTTCACAACCTGGCATGCATTGAGAAGAAGAAATTTTAAAACAAATAATTATTACAACCCCATTGCTTTTTTACCTACCAAGGCAGTAAAATAGCTGAATGTATGGAAGTGATCTGAAATCGACAACTCTCCTGACAGGCAAAGGCAGCAGAGAGACCTGGGAAAAAATCCATACTGGCCTCACCACTATTCAACTCGTATCGACAGCTGTCACTCACAAGGCAATATCACATAAAAGCTTTCCGATCTCTAGCTTAAATTTTCCATAGTAGGGCAAAATCCTATTACCTTCTAACCTACCTCTCAGACATCTATTCTCTCCACTTCATGTTTGCAAACCATTGACAGTTTCTGCTAGGTAACATGTCTTTTACTGAGGTTGGCTCTTGTTATCATCCCAGCCCAAATCCTCTTCTTCACAATAATCACTTGTGTAGAATGATATGCAAGTAAATTATGTTTTTTTAAAGGTAAATTGTGTCGCACCTAACACCATTTATTTGTCACCTCCTACATTCATGGATTCAACTAAATTTTTCCACAGCTGGAAACTTGCTGGTAACAAAATTGTGGGGTTTTCTGCATTTATTTTAATATACCTTGAACATTTAGTTTGTTTAAATGTTCTTGAAATCTAGGAATAGAAGAGGCTAGCTGTGGATTCCATAAACATTACTCATAATTTAGAATTTGTAGACTAAGTTTACAGTCTTATATTCCAAGGAAGTTCGTCGAAAAGTTAAAAAAGAAAATATTCTAAACAATTTTGACACTTATAGGATGTAAGATGATTAGCATTTGCTTAGTATTTCACCAGAAGTTATATCTGCACTTTTAGATACAGTCTGGGATAAAAAGAATAGCAGGACTCTATTATGAGATCTCATCAGAGTTCAGCCCAATCAGAGAGACAGAAAAAGTTACAGGTATTTTATATCAGAGGAAATTAACAAGATCCTAATGTTGTCATTGTGCAATCTACCAAGGGACAGTGGTTCCCAACCCAGTTTGTTCATATGGTTTTGTCATGTCACCAGTTACTTTAGCACCTGGAGGGGGAGCTGTTATGACATATTAAAATAATGTAATACTCCAAAATTATTCATTCAAAACTATTTTTTGATATCTGCTATTAAAATGCTTGTATCATTCCCTTTACCTAGACGTTCTTTTCTGTTCTCTTCAATCAACTTGACTCCTACTTATTCTTCAATATTTAAAGCAGATATTCATGTCTTCATGAAACTTTTCCCCACTTTTCTTTTTTCATCTACTCTACTGGTAGAATAAATTATATTGTCCTGGGAGTTTCTTTTTAGTAACTTTTTTTATTGAGATGAAATTCACCTATCATAAATTTCATCCTTTTACAGATATGGTATTTCATATAATGACAAGGTTGTATATTGATCACAACTATCTAATTCCAGGCTATTTATATCACCTCCAAATCTACCCCCACACCACTGTCGTCATTCTGCACTCTCCCCTCTCCCCTGTTGCTGGTAACCAATAATTCACTTTCTCTCTGTAGATTTGCTCATTTTGTACAGTTCATACAATGGAGTCACAATATGTGGACTTTCGTGCCTAGCTTCATTCACGTAGCACAATATATTTTAAAGGAACATCCATGTCATAGTATATCATTTTTTTTATTGCCAATTAATATTCTATTGTATGGGCAGATCACACTTTGTTTATTCATTCATCAGTGAATGGCAATTTGGGTTGTTTTTAATTTGGGGCTCTCATGAATAAAGCTATCATGAGCACACATGTACTAATTTCGTGTGGACACATGTTTTCATTTCTCTTGAGTATACACTTAGGAGTGGAATCCTTGGGCCACAGGGCTGGTCTACGTTTAACATTCGGAGAAACTGATAATGTGTAATCCAAAGTGGCTACACCATTTTACAATCCCACCATGAAGATCTTATTTCCCTGCCTCTTCAGCAACACTTGTTACTGTCCATCTTTTCTATATAGCTATCCTAATGAATATTAAGTGCTATCTTATTCTGCTTTTGATTGGACTTCCCCAACTAATGATAAGGCCCCCTACATGGTTAATGACATTAAGCATTTTTTCACACATATTGGAAGATTCCTAACTTTGAGTTCAAAATATTATTTATTTTACTATCTCTAGTACCAAATACAAGTTGGTACATAATAGAACTCAATAACATTTTTTTAAAAAGGAATACATACATAGGTAATTTTTAATACTACTATGCTTTGTTGAATTACTCGTAAGAAAGGTCCTACATACCTAATGTTTACTATAAGTATTCTTCTCAAATAGTCCAAACACATTGAAGGAGATTATATATACATATGCATATATATATATATAATTTATGTTATACTATGTATACTGTAATACATATATAAATGCAAAAATGGTTTTCTAAATCCATTTCCAAAAACCAGCAAAAGTATGTGTTTTTAAAATGATGGCTTCTGTGCTCGTATTTTTCTCCTGAGAAATCGATTTTGGGCAAGTGATATGACAGGGCTCTCTGGGAGCAAAGCTTCGCTCTGATAGGGCTGTGGCTGTGTTTCAGCCAAGTTGATTACGGGGCCAGAAAACTAAGTCTTGGTGTTTGTGGAAGGCGGAGGTAGATATGGATCTTGCACAAGAGCCTGTCCCCTGAAATTAGAGATGGATGAGAGATAGGGATTTATTTTTCAGGATATGTTCCTTCCTGGATGTCAGATGCCATTTGTCACACCGCTGACTTTGCTGTCTATCAGGATCTAGGCAAAAAGGTATTTCAGAGCCTCAGGAGCTTCTCTCCACATGGCATTTAGCCAAAGGAGCAGCCCCAGTTCCTCCGAGGAGTTTAGAAAGTTGGAGGAAAACACCACCACGCACCACAGTACGTGGCAGGTTAGCCCTGTGCCTCAGGAACTGCCGAATGTTGAATCTACATTAATGTGATTGTTTTTCCAGATGATTTCAATAAATCCCATGTGCACGGTCTGAGCATGTCCGAAATGGCTATAAAAAATTTGCACAGGCGGCAAATCTGGTACCAGTGAATAACTGAGAGGCTGGGAGCATCAATTCATTAACAGTGGCAGGCGAGAGCATAGAGTGACAACATGTTTTTTTCAAAAGATTATAAAAAATGGGCATAGCTAGTGATGCCGGAAGTTAATTTTTAGGGTTGTAACTTTAGGAAATAAGTAGACAATTGTAAAAAGATTTGTGAATATAGATGTTCCTTAAAGGATTGGTTAATATAAGGCAAAACTTAAAAATAACCCAACAGTCTAGTAGTAAGGGGGTGGACTGAATAAATTGTATGCATATCTATATAATGAAATGCTACTTAGGCATTAAGTCATCTTGTAGAGATAATTATGTACAAATTCTCAACATATGTGAAGTTCAAAAGTAGATTGTAAGAAATGTATGTTATAATCAATCTCCTCAAATATATATATATATGTGTGTGTATATATATGCATAGAAGAAAATACTGAACTCTGAATGGTGACTAACAAGTACTTTCTAAACTCTTGTTTGTGCTTTTTCTGGTCCATATTTTGTGACTTATAATTTATTACTAATTGGTATTTTTTTAAAAGCAGAATTTCTGGTGAAGTACCATATATATAAGAGCCCTAGCCTTTAAAAGATAATATATATCTTAAATAGGACTGATTTCATGAAAATGTGATAGGCCTGATATAAGAGATGTACAAATACACACATGTAAACACACAATCATGAACACACAGCCAATTAGTTCTGGAGGCCACTGTTGGCTTTTGCCTTCTGTCTTGATATTTTTTTAATCCTTCCCGACTGGTGGGGCTAACGTGGAATTTTGTAGGAAATCTCTGTTCTGCAGCCTCACGTTTCTCTGACAGGTGGCTTCTGCTCGAATTGCTTCCTGGTCTCCCGGGTCCTGGACCAGCCCCTCCCCTGCAAAGGCAGCCACGGACCCAATGCTCAGGCTGGCTCTGCTTCTTTGGGCCCTTCCCTCTGTGTAGCGGGCTGGCCCTCGGGACACATTCTCCGCTTCTCTCTGGGGTGACTCTCCTTGAGTGGGGGTGAGGGAGTGGCCGTTGCCTGTGGCTGTGCAGCCAGGTCCGAGTGGGTGGACGAAAAGGTCTAACCCACATACAGCAGGAAAAGCCCACAGCTGTGACCATATCCTCAACTCCATCTCACTCGGTAATAAATACAATCTTTAATATCTACATCTGACCCACAGAAGCATGTGCTTTCTTAAATGCCACAATAGATAACTGGGATTAAAAACACAATACCATTTGCATTAGTGCCAAAAACAATTTAAAAAATACCTAAGTGTAAATCTAAAAATTATGTACAAGATCTAGGTAAAGAAAACTAAAAAATTCTGGTAAAAAAGAAATCAAAGGATATCTAAATAAATGGGGATATCCATGAATGTGGATACAAAGATTCAACATTGTTAAGATGTCAGGTCTTCCTAGCCTGATCTACAGAGTCACCACAATCCCAATCGAAACCTCAGCAAGTTATTCTGTGGATGATGACAAACTGACATTAACATTCTTATGGGAAGGCAAAAGACCCAGAATAAATAGCCAACATAGTACTGAAGGAAAAGAACAGAGGCAGATAACTGACACTACTCGACTTTAAAACTCAGTGTCCAGGAAAATCCAGGAAAGCTGCAGTAATCAAGACAATGGGGACTGGAGAAAGAATAGACAATTAGATCAGTGGAACAGAATAGAGAGCCCAAAAATAGATCCACATAAATATAGCCAACTGATTTTTGACAAAGGACCAAAGACAAAACAATAGTGTGAAGATAGACTTTTCAACCAATGCTACTGGAACAACTGAAAACACACACACACACACACACACACACACACACACACACACACACACACACAGAAGAATCTAGTCCCAAATCGTACACGTCTCACAAAAATTAACTTACAATTAACCTAAATGTAAAGTGCAAAACGATAACATTCCTAGAAGATAAAACAGGAGAAAATCTAAGTGACCTTGGTCTTAGCAATGCCTTTTTAGACTTAACATCAAAAGCATAATTCATAAAAGAAAAATTGATAAACTGGACTTCATTAAAATTAAAAACTTCTGCCCTGCAAAAGACATAGCTAAGAAAGTAAGAAGACAAGCCACAGACTGGGAGAAAATATTTATAAAACACATATCTGGTGAATGACTGGTATCCAAAATCACAAAGCACTCTTAAAGTTCACTAATAAAAAAACAATCTAATTACAATCTAGATAGCCAGCTTCCATACAAAAATTGGCCATTAGCTTGGAGAAGAAAGAAACATGTGTTTTTTATGCAACTCTCCCCCACAAACAAAGAACCCTGATGGAATAATTTTATGAAGGTGTTTAGAGAAGGTAGAGCCCTCAGGAATTCATAAGTAACCCACAGCGAGTGGAACCTGATCTCAAGTGAGAGAATAAAACAAAAGAGGTTGCAGTGAGTTTTTAATTAGAGAAGAAGGAAAGATAGGCCAAAGCTTACAAACTCCAGCTCAAGGGGCAATGTGCCCTGTGTGAGTCTTGGCTCTGTTCCTTCAAAGCCATGTGAATTGGGCAAGACATTCAACCGATGGGGGCCTCAGTTTTGTCATCTGTAAAATGGGAATAATAACATCAGTAAGCACTTAGTAAGTATTACTTACTGAAACAAAGAGAAAATCCAGGGAAGTAGATTGCTCTTTTATGCTCCCTACTTCTTTGATTAAACTCCAAACTAGGTGTGTCTGTCTAATTGTTGGTGTTATGGCAGTTTATCTTAAAGTTCTGCCAAAGGGGGAGGAGTTGCACCAACCACCTCCAAAGTATTAAAGTGAAGTCCTAAGTACATAAAAAGAAAGACATTATAGAGATATTCCTAAATCATAGGCTGAATATTTGCAGGTGAAACACTGTTTAGAATCAACTGCAAAAAAAAAAACAAACAAACACAAAAAAAACAGAAACATAAAAACAAAAGAAAAACCCCAAGATGTTTCTTGAAAAGCAATGATAATGATATTCCTATTTAAAGCAACAGAACACTTGCCTTGGACCACCAAGGACACATTGGCTTTTTGTTAAACTAACCAAGCTTGCATCTGGTCTCCATGAAGTGGGAGGAACTGCTACAACAGGTTGCTGTGACATCATGTGGCTTTGTACACAGCTAAGGGACAGGGACAGGGCCACCTGACTAATTTTATGCAGGAACTTCCCCATTCATCAGAAATGACTGGCAGGTATCCCACTGAAAGTTACTAAAACGTAGTTGCAGCTCAATACAAGCAGAGTTTTCAATCTTGGTGTGCACTAATTAATATTATTAAAGAGATTAAATGTTTGTTCGATAGGTCATACAGCAAGGAAAACACAGTCAGTACCAGAACAGGGCCTGTCTGCCAGCCAGACCTGGGAGCCTTGAACTGCTTGTGCTACAGAGCAAACTCAAAGTGTTACTGTGGGGCTCAAGCCAAAAGCACTAGTTAGGTGAATGAGTAATTTGAAATACTGTAGAAGCAGCTCGGGAGAATATTTTTTTAAAAATAAATCAGGCTCATGTCTTTGGAGTTTATGCTACTCGAAGTCAGTCAATGCTGTTTCGGAGCGACGTCTGTTGACTGGATCTTCGACTAGGGAAGAATCTCTTTCCATGAGCCCATTACTAGTTGGTATGTGGATAGGCACTGCTAAAATATTAAAATGTAATTTGTTCCCATTGATAGGTCAATCGATTCCACGATACTGAGTTTATAGTATTTGCTTGTCCAGCAAACTTTGCTTATAAGGCTGTGCAAAGTTAAATCAGTCTGGCCTACATTTTTAATTCAGTTAAAGCCTATATTTTAAGGCACTTTAAAGAAATATAAACACAGGATGTGAGTAAAATAATTTCAAGTTTCTAGAAAAAACTTGTGATCCCTAGTGGACAAAGTAGAAATAACCTCATTGTCTAGTACCCACTCCTACCCAAACATTGGAACTTCAGCTGGGCACAGAATGCTTTAATTTGGAGATTTTTTTTCCCCGTAAGTAGAAAGCATACCATTGAGAATATGAATCACTAAGGGTGACATTAAATCTTGCAAAGAGATAATATATGTCTCCGTGGAGGCTCAAGAGACTAACAATAAATATTAAATATTAATAAGCTTGGGAAATCCTTGTGGATGCGGTCATAAAGCAGCACCAGGAAGGGGGGAAAGAGAGAGAAGCAGAAGCGTGGGTCTGTGCAGTGGTCCTCACTGCACGGCAGGGTCTGTTGGACATTTCAGGAAAAGTAAACAAAAAGGAGCAGAGTGCTTTCCACAGTCAGAAGATCTGTGTAGGAGGAGACAAAACAAATTTTTTAAAAAACTAGATAACATTCTTCAGGGACTAACACACAGGGGTCTGAGTCCAAAGGAAAATTAGCCACATTTTGAGGAAGAATCCACTTACGGAAGCCTGAAAATGAACCCATTTACTTTTGAGGATTTTTTAAAAAGTTTTTGTGCTTGCTTTGGTCTCTAGGGATGACAGAAACAATGGAGCAGAACCCAAAGAGCAACCGGTGATGAGGGAGCATGCCTGTCGGTGACACTGGCTCACCCTGCACTTCATCAGACTGTGCAGACTCCCTCTCTTCTGCCCTCACAACATGGCACCTGGGGACTTGGGCACTTGGGCCTGCGGTCTCCCGGGGAGGGAAAGAGGCCTTTTCTCGCTTAGGAAAAGGGGCAGGAGAGCAATAAAATAAAAACAGGGAAATGAGGAAAATTCCATGAGGTGGGAGAAACTGCTGCAACAGGTTGCTGTGACCTCCTGTGACTTCATACAGCAATAGGGGTAGTGCCAGGGTCACCTGACTCATTCTCTGCATGACTTTCCCAACCACCGGAAATGCCTGGCAGATGCCCCCCGAGAGTTACTAAAACTAGTTAAGAGTTCAATGAGTACAGTCGTTACTCTTGGTATTATGCTACATAATATTTTTTTAAAGATTAAATGCTTGTTTTCTGAAAGGTTCTAGACTTCACGCTTACATCTTTTTGAGGGTTCAACCCTCTCCCTAGTTGGAATTGCAACACTGAAAACACATGAGAGAAGCATCCTCCCTCTCCATCCAGATGCAGAGCAGGCTAGGGGTGGCGAAGACTGCGGAAGACGTGTCTGTGCTGGGGAGGGGGCGTGAGGAAGGGACAGGCAGGAACAGCAAAGCAGGAGAGGAGGACATGGGGAAGGAGATGGTGTGTGAGCAGAATGTGGCGTAAACACCCCAGTCTTAAAATGTTACCTGAACCTACCCCAGAAAGATGAAAATGGAAAGATGAAATGGGGAGACAAGACTTTGTCCCTGGCACCCTCCTTCCTGAAGGGTTGCTCCTTTCTTCTCCTGTCCGGGTGGGGCCATTTCTTTCATGCCCTGAGGACCTTCACTCAACCCCAGAACCACTGGTGGCCCTCTTGCCTTGATATTATCCTAGCCTGCTCCACAGGCATTGGGCTTCCCTTTGTATATTTCTTATCCCTATAGGTTTGCTTCCAATCGTTAACCAAAGAAGTTTAGAGGGTATGAAAGAAAGAACAAAAAGCACTTATCTGGGCGAATGAGAGTTGCTAACCCTGGAGCTATGGGTTTACGCAGCAACCTAGACTGCACTCCCAAGAGAACAAAGAAAGGCAGGGTCTAAAAGGCAAAAAGCACAGAGTATAATTCTTACATGCCAATGAAGAATCCTAGTTAACAGAGATTGGTTAGTTCCAATATGCAAATAAGGAGGAATACAAGGAGGAAACAAAGTCCACATAGGTTCATCTAATAGCTTTTGTTCCAGGATGTTAATAGCTCAGCCTTGGGCTGAGTTTAGCAACAGGTTTACCAAGAGCAGCTCCGAGCGCTAAGATACAAGGTGTGCACAGGCCCTGCTTCCTAGTAGCCTCTCAACTCAAAGTGACTCTCTCAGCAGCGCTGATTCCACTTTATTTTCTCCAGCGTCACTGTATTTCACACTTTCCATGCTCACAGACCCCTGCGACTGGACAAACGATGCGTTGCTATACTCCATGCAGATTCCTATCTAGGCTGTGTGATCTTTGTATCATGACCTTCATTTATGCCACTGAAACGAGAAATGAAGCATTTGCCTTCATTTCTCACTGAAACCAGCGTTTGAGTAAAAATAAAGTCAAAACACCAAAAATGTCAATCATACTAATTTCTAAAAATAAAAATAAAAAAATAACAAAATCAGTGAGTTCATTCCCCGGGGACAGAGTGGGCTGTGTTAAAAATGCATCGCAAGAAAACCGCAAATTCGTCTGACCCACCCTCCCTTCCAGAGGGCTGGCCTCAGCCCAGGATACCCTGCAATCAGAAACCCTGAGGAAGTGAGCCCAGAAGTGCGAGAAGAGATTTTCCTAAGATACTCTGTTAACAGCGAAAATGAGAAGCTGACATTTTTAAAAGACAGCGAGGGGGAAAGGTGAGAGGCCAGCCTACCTCCAGGAGAGCAGCAGAGTTGAACCTATGATTTCAACTTAGATATGCAACTCAGTTGCCAAGATAGCCCTGTCTGAGATATCTTGGGAAGAAACGACATCCTGGATTGATGGCCTAGACAGGGGGCGTTTGTGGATTTAAAAGCAGTCCATCCAGCCTGTCTGCCCCAGACCTCGGTAGCAGTCTGCCTTGAGCCGCACCACTCAGGCGGGAGTTAAAAGGAGCCTACGCCAGAGGAAAAAAGTTCCAACTTGGAAGCTCCCTTCTTACTCAGCGTTTCCTGCTCCTCGCCCACGCCTAACTTAGAACCCAAATTTGATTTCTTTCTCTACCTTTTGTTATTTGTGAATTGCTTTGAAGACAAAAATCAGGACTTGTCCATTATTAAATTCCCCACTCTGGCTGGCACTGAGCTTTGAACATAATACCATTCCCATAAAATGTTTCTTAAATGGGTCAGTGATAAAGAACAAAAAGCATTTATTTGGGCCAAAAGAGTTGCAACATGAGAGATTTAAGAAACCAGGACTCAGGAACTCAGGACTTCAGGCGTAATGAGATTATTCCATAGTTTTTATATATAATAAATTGCATAAATATATATATTTCTATAAATAAAGGAATATAGAAACATATAAATGCTACAACATTTTGCAGGGAGGGCCAGGCTGAAGAGGTTTGGGCCCCGGACCACGCACTGTGTGTGTGATGTTGGTGAGTTGCTTTTTCCACATGTGCTCCCCTCTGGGCTCATCCCCGAGCTGCTTGTCTCCACGCCTCAGCTTCCTCATCTCTAAAATGGGGTGATAACAGTACCTACTGCACAGAATACCATAGCGCCCCCTTCCCTGCAGGGGACACGTTCCATGACCCCCCGCGGGTGCCTGAAACGGCGGGTAGTCCCAAACCCTATACGTACCGTGTTTTTTCCTATATACACATGCCTGGGATAAAGTTTAATCTATAAATTCGGCCCAGGAAGAGATTACCAACCATAACTAACAATAAGATAGAACAGTTATAATAATATACTGTAATAGAAGTTACGTGAATGTGGCCTCTCTCTCGGTGTTATTGTACTGCACTCACCATTCCTGTTGCATGAAGTTAGATGGTAAAATGCCTCAAGTTGAGAACTTACTGAGAAGCTCCGTACGGCTTCTCGTGGGCACAGCCGAGCTGCCAGCGTCACTACGCCATTCGTAAGTAAAATAAGGGTGCCGACGACCTGCTAACGCTACTACGTGACGTCCGTGCATCAGAGCCTCACGTGCGGGAGCGTTGCATGCCGGGAGCGTCACGTGCAGGGAACGTGTCCCGCACTCAGAGGCTGCGCAAAGGGAAGAGTCATGTTTTGGGCGGGAAAGAGAGCAAGATATCGCGAGATTTCTTACACGACTCAGTCCTGGGCGGGAAGAAGCAAGAGAGCGCGGGATTCGTCGCAATTCTCAGAGCCCGGCGCCATTGAAAGCTTAGGAATTGTTGATTTCTGGAATTTTCCTTTATAATAATGTCGGGCCGCCGTTGAACATGGGTCACTGGGGCCGTGGAAAGCAAAACTGCAGATAAGGGGGCTACAGCAACATCAGTACCTGCTTCCAAGAATCCACAGCTTCTTCAGGGTAAGTTGCTCCTGGTCCATGGAGGAGTAAGTGAAAGTCATGCAGCTCTTAGCATGGTTTCTAGTGCATATTAGATACTGGTTATTGAGGCCTAGTACTAATAAATAACAATAACATTGCTGTTTTCAATTTCCACTTCAACTTTGGATTTATTTTAAAAGACAGGGTTCACTCCCATCGTGAAAAAATAACGTTCTAATAAATGCTCCAGAATTTTCCTTAAATACCAGTGTCAGGTTCCTGCCACGTGAAAGTCGAATTGTTTTGATCATTTGATCGAGGTCTGAGTTGTTTTTTTTTAAATTTAAAATAGTAAGCTAATCCATTAAAGGCATGTTAAAAATCTCTGCGACTGTATAGAACATCATGGAGTGGCTTATTCCTTATCTATCACAGGCCTTGCCCTGTTGGATAAGACCTCAGCTCATTCTCAGACTGCCCAAGATTTTAGCGCATTTGACTGATGAAGGCACTGAAGCTCCAAAGTTAAGCAGCTTCACACAGTCAGAAAGGAGCAGAGAGGCAGGGCCCGGTCTCTGACGTCAGAGTGCGTGCCCTTGCCAGGACTCCTGACGTCTAAAATAGTCGCAGGCAGGGTCTGCACCAGGTGACATGCCCAGGGGCTTCGCTGGGGCGACGCGGTCACCCATGCCGTCTCACAGGCTCGCGCCGCGTCTCCAGCCCGTGGTCCAGGATTCCGCCGCTGCGTGTGAACCCCGTGCGGAACCGCCGCCGTGAATTCTTCATTTTGAAAGTTGTATAATGTGCACGATGCGTTCAGTGTTCGCAGTAAACAACCACAACATTTGGAGAGTGGGTGCTCCGCGCCAGGAAGCATCCTCATTTATCTTAATCCTTCCTCTCTGTCTCCTGTTCCTTCGGCGTTTTCACGCACCGTCCCTTCCCTCATTGAGCACACATGATGTGTGGTTAGGGTATAATGGTACAAGTGCTCCTGCACACGTTCCCCATGATTTTAATTATCCCTAACGACCCTCTGGTGGCTGCTCAGTTTGGAAGACCGGGGTGTGCAAAGGACTACACCTTGGGCACACCTGTTTGCTGGAGCGTGTGCAGTGAGTGCTCGTAATGGCCTTCAGCTCTCTCGCCAATACACGGGTTGTGGGGCTCCTGTTACGTGCCAGGCACTGTTAGGCTGACAGTGATATTAGGAAAATAGGATGCCTTTCCAAAAGGAGTGTGCCGTTGTATGGTGGAGCCAGAAAAAGTTTTATTCTAACACGCTAAGTACTGTAGCAGACGCGTATTCACTGGTGGCAGTGAGGCCTGGAGGGATGACAGCAAAACAAAGCAAGGCACAAATGCTTTGGTTCTGTGCGTGATGTCTCAGCTAAGTGCAAGCGGCTTGGCGTTCTTAGACCAGAGCATTTAAACTGTGGTCCCTGGAACTACATCTTGATTCTACCACGTACTGGGAGTCACTGAGGCCCAGGGACAGAGAGGGAGGAAAATACAATCGACAGGAACGAGCTTCCAGAAGCATACTCTTCTGCTGCTAATGTAGGGAACCTTACGTAAGCTATGTCATTCTGGGATTTAATTGAAATTGAAGGAAATAATCACTGCAGTTCTTTTGTCTGCTTTAACTCCTTAATAATCCATGCAGTAAAGATTTCCAAAGAGCTTGGTGGTTTTCACCAAATACACTCCTGGTGAGTAAGTACATCCAGGAGCCTAGGTTCTGCAGTTCAATGAGGAAAAAATATTCATGGTTTGTGCTCTTGTGGAATTCACCGGTACGTGGGAAACAATGTTAAACCAACAAAATGGGTAACTGCATATTACCAATGCTAAGGGCTTTGGAGGAAGTTTTTCCAAAACATTTCATTTTCTTAAGTAGCTTGATTTTGTTTCTGGCTCTTTTGATCCTTTAAGTCTGTGGCTAACAAAACTGTGTCTTGTCGATTGAGGATAATCTGGGTGGCATTTGTCTGGGTGTCGCCAACAACCACATGCAGAAAACAGGTATCCAAGCCAGTGGAGACATGGCTGAGTCCCTGAACACTGTATGCCATAGGTCCCTTTGACACTCTTCTGAGAGCTCAAGACAGGTGGCGAATCAGGAAGAAGCAGCAACGAACAAATAAAGTCGAGGCTGGAGAGGAACCATGAGTCTGTGGCAGCCAGATCTGATTTGGACAGGGACACCTAGAGATAACTGGGGATCTGCAAGAGGCTGCAGCTTGGGCTACAAGCAGACGGCAGGGGGAGGATCCCGCTCCTCTGAGCTGTAGACACCATCCCTGGAGTACTTCATCCTGGCCAATGGGCTTTGGCAATTGAATGGCTCACCAGGGAGAGCTGGGTTTCTCTGTGAGCAATTGTTTAAATCCAGGCTTAAAGAAGCGAGGTGCTTCGTCCTCTGTCAGACGGCAATGGGATGACGCTGCTACAGGGGGAAGAGAGCAGAGGGAAAGCTCGTTTGCAATTTCAGCTCGCTGCGTGTTTGTGGCTGTGCCTTCCCCAAGGTGCCCGTGACTGACCAGGTTCTGAACGGAGAATAGTGCCGGCCAGCCTTTATGATCCGCGTTTTCCTCAAACGTTCTCTAGAAAGATCGTCCCATTTTTCTCACCATGACACTAAAATTATCCACATAGCTAATCTGTTTAAAAATACACAGGCACACACACATTTAAAAGACACAGCCTACCCAAGTGACCCATTCAAGGTCGCCTAGCAAGTGAGTACCAGAGCCAGGGAGAGAACCAGAGTCCAACTCTTTTTTTTGTTTGTTTGTTTGTTTGGTTTTTTTTAAAATTTATTTTTAGAAAGGGGAAGGGAGGGAGAGAAACATAAATGTGTGATTGCCTCTTGTGCGCCCCCTGCTGGGGACCCAAGGGTGCAACCCAGGCATGTGCCCTGACTGGGAATGGAACAGGCGACCTTTTGGTTTGCAGGCTGGTGCTCAATCCACTGAGCCACATCAGCCAGGGCTCCAACTCTCTTACTCTTTGTAATGGACCAAGCAAAGTTTCTTATTTTATTTTTGCATCCTCAAGATGTACAAATTAACCTACAATAAATTTCTATCTTGGGGGAAAAATATTCTCAGTCAATTCATAAACTGGAGATATCACAGCAGGAAAAAAATAAATTAAAAAAAGTCCTCATGGAGGACAGGAGAGAAAGCTCCTGAATTCAATCCCCAGTCCCCGTTCTTGTCTCAGGTAAGCAGTGGCATTTGCCCTTTCTTGCCTGGTTCAGTGCCAAGCACCAGAAGTACAAGATGTCTCTCAGGGTTGGCCTCTGGACAAAGAGCTTGGAATTGAAACAGGACGACAATACCTTGTTCTTGGAGGGAGGAGGCAGGAGTCCAGATAGGACTTTGCATTGCAAGTAGCTCTCTGTCACCAGGAAACCCCCAACTCCTCCCAAACCTGGGGCAGCTATGCTTTTCCAAAGGTGGTTAATGTAAGAGCAATGTGACCAAAGGCCTTTGACACACAGTGCTACTGCGCAGTGAAAGGGACAAGCTGACTTCGGAGTGAACGAACAGCCAGCTTACCTTCGTGCTGTGGTAGAAGAGTGCTCTGTGAAGCATGCTGCCTTCCAGTTTAGAGTTATATTTAGGACATGGGGGTTTGGTTCTGCCTTTGACCTCTCACTTGGATATTTCTCCAGTGACCTCCTCGCCCAGGAGTTTGAGTTCTCCTTGCACAGGGTGAGTCACTCTCTAAGCTTGGCCATTCTGGTGTCTTTGTGGGAATTGTAGAATGAGGTATGTCAGGGGATAGGTGTCCTGTGAAGTCGAGCGCAACAAATACTGTGAATCACCTGCTGTGTGCCAGATGCCGCCTTATGTGTTGAGGATTTAAAGCCAGTCCTAACTATAGAAGTTCACTGTCTGACTTGGTGAGCAGAGAGGAGAGACCTCTATCCATCCCACCGGAAGAGGGGGACACCGGAGCTGAGTCTTGAGGGGCGAGTCACACAAAGCAGGAGGAGGCAAGGGTGGAGGTAGCAGCCCGAACAAGGTAGGGAGGTGGCTAAAGCATCGGGGGTGCAGATGAAGATTTCAGGACAACTGAGTGGTGGGCCAGGATTTAGATAGCTTGCTGCACTAGCCCCAGGTTCCTTCTCTGCAAAATGAGCAGGCGTCTCCAGTCTTGGCTTTTTCTGAGCATGTGTCCCATGCAGAGGATGGCTTTGGAGGGTCATTTACCTGAGAGGCTCGTCCAGATCTATGAGCATCGAATGCCATTGTTTGTTTGTTTAAAGATGAACCATAGCTTTATGTAAAGATGCCACCCTCACAATACACCAGAATTTATATCTTTGAACGTATCCAAATCCATGAGGAAAGATTTTGGTTTTAATTGTGGTAAAATATTCGTTAAAAAATTTGCCATTTTAACCATGTTTAAGTGTACAGCTAGTGGCATTAATTAAATCACTTGGCTGTACCACCATCTCCACCATCCACTACCAGAAATCTTCCATCACCGCACACTGAACTCTGAGTCCACTGAACAATAATGTCTCCAGTCCCTCCTGCCCGCCGCAACCTGCCCTTTGTAATCATTGAACTGTTTTGCCTTTCACATAAGGAGTCTTAGGCTGTTTGCCACATCATGAGACAAACAGAACCATCCAAGAGCACAGACAGCCCCTGACAGAGATCCAGCCAGCCATCAGCGATTTGGTTTTTGTCACAGTGGTCAGTAATGTGCATTTTGAAGCAACGTCAAGACGTTTGCCTACCAGCCTGGAGCATAGAACCCACCAGGGAAGCTTGAGCTCCCCCTAGAGGTTAGAGTTTCCACTGGACCAAAATACCAGGCGAAAAACTTGAACCTTTAGTGGATGTGGGAAGAGAAGGGAGGGACAAGATCTGAGCGCCCCTGGGGAGTTTCTAAGAACAACCTGTCTGTGATTCTAAAATAGCACTCCCTCCTTTCCTCTCTCCCTCCCCCACACTGGACTGCCCATCCTAATCCTGCCAACACTTAATCCCTTTTGCTTCCTCAACTCTCCAGAGTAATTGATAATGCCGAGGCTTTCGTAAGTAATGCTGTTCTTCAAGTCAGCTTGGAACTAATGTTTCAGCGAGGGGCCACTCTGTTCCCAGGGATGGCAGAAATCAGGTGAAACAGAACCGGCAGCCCCGGAGCACCTCTGGTCCCAGAGGCTTGCCCGGACCTTCTCACGGGACGAAGGCCTCCCTGTTTCCACATTAATCCTTGTTTGCTGGCTGCGCTCCAACTCAGGTAATTACAGTCTCCCTTACCCCAAATCCCCTGGCAGGTTTAGTCCTTTTGTACCTTCTTGCGATTTTTTTAAAGTCTTTGTGGCGTGTTGCTCTTGACGCATCATTTTTCTGGAGAGATGTTGCCTTTTAGCAGGAGGACAGAGATAGGGAGCCCGTTGGCTCTGTGGGTTATCCACAGACGAACTGTAGGATCAAGTAAAGGTGTCACAGCAGGATCCTAGAGTATGAGAGACCTCAGGAGACCCCCGGTCCCCTCCCCACTCAGGTAGGTGCGTTAGGTAACTGCTACAGTTGGAGTCAGGCAGGCAGAGCCAGGTCTCACACTCCTTGGCAAGTGATCTAACTTATCCTCCAGTGAAGCCCTGCTGCTTGGGCGTGGCTAGTGCACCCTGTGTTTCTCATATTTGATTGGCAAAGGGTTTGTTGTTCAGTTCCCCAGGGATAAGATCTAAATGTTTCTTTTGGGATAAAGGGGTTCTTGATGTTTTTGGCTACTCCGATTTAAAAACTCTCTAAAACATGCCAGCAATTTCTCAGTAATTAAACTTAAATATCCCCTACCCCTCAAGATGGGATCAATTATGTGATACACTTCAACTCATGAAGCATGGATTGAATACCTGCGCCATCTTCTACCCAGGTGACCTTGAGGAAGTTCACTAACAACTCTGTGCTTCAGTTTTCTCATTTACAAATTCAGGGTTACAAGAAGAACTACTTTGTAAGATTGTTGATTGCTGTGATGATTAAATAAGAGTGCATGAAAAACCATTATTATTATTATAAAACATTATATTAGGGTAACATATTGTGGAATTCATCTAAAAGATAATGAAATGCTCAAAAAAATCTTTTAAATAAGATGAGGCTATCGAGATAAGTAAGCAGCAGTCCTGGCCCTCCATATGCTCTGGCCTAATGAAGAAGTCATATACCCTTCTTCATTGCTGTTATCCTTATATGTACATCCCCACCTGGCATTTATAGTGGGTGGCTGATAAATATTTACTGATGCAATGAGTGTGTAAAGGTCATGGACCCACAGAAGGGAAATTACCAGTGGGGGGAATTTAGGACAGCCTCACAAAGGAGTTTGCAGTTGATGTGACTCTTGAAGAATAAATATCATTTTGATAGGCAGGAGGAAGTGAAAGGCACTTAAGTCATTTACTGGAACGGGGTTTCCCAATCTGTTTTGGATCATACCACACAAAGAAAATGATAATATTTATAAAAGACACGAGCCAAAGGCTTTACACTAGAACATCACCCCCAAGGGAACAGAGACCTTGTCCATCTAGAACAACTTTGTATTTTAAACACCTAGGACAGTGCTTAGGGCCTTTTGGTTGAAGGGAAGCAGAGGGGGAAGCATAGGCAAACAGAGAGCTGGTTGTAAAAGGCATGATTGGGGCCTGTAGGACAGAGGATTCATAAGAAAACGTAGAAAGAGTCTGGAAGGAGAGCTGTGTAGTAGATCTAGGAGACTCAAATGCTGTACCCACTTGGCCTTTACTCATTCGTGCATTGGCCCTATCAAAGACTTTGGAATAGGGAGCTCTGAATAAGGAAGAGAATTCTGAGTGGGGCTATGTAAAGGACAGAGTGACAAAACACTAGGAGAAGAGAACCCAGAAGGTGGCCGTTTGTATTGTCTGAATGCCAGACAAGGACTGAAATAGGCAGAGAAGTTGCGAAAGGAGATGAACTTGACACTTGAGTTCAGAAATACCAGTAGGACATCACTAGACTGAATGGAAAAGGGCAAGAATCGTTTTGTCACTAACTGGCTCTTTCACCTGAGAGAATGTACTTAGTCTCTCTCTCTGCCTATTTCTTTATTTATGGAGTGAAAGATGTGAACTCTTCCTTCAATGCCATTCATTCCAGTGTTTTAGAATTTTCTAATCTTACCCAACTCCTAGTGCGTTAGCAAGGTCTCCCCTCCTCACTGCACTCCTCTCCATCTTCCACCTCAGTTTGTGGTGGCATTTCAGCATCTGTTGTGGCCTCCCTTAGTCTTCTAGGGGGAAAAAAGTGAACATTTCATTAAAGTATAGCATATAACTCCTAGGGTACCAGCTAGAGTACAGGAGTCTTTTTCTTACTGCATAATATTCAACTAGTCATTTCCTCTTTGTATATATCTCCTAATCAATTCATCTTCTAGGGAGACACCTGACATAGACCTTTATCTTTTGAGTAAGAATTGTGTATTATTCCTCTTTGTTATTATTAGCCTGGCATATAACCACTGATGAAAATATGAGAGATGAATGAATGAAGTGATAAGGAGGAGACCTCCACTCCTTGGATTACATCTTATTGGCCAGTGGGAAGTTACAGTCTGATGCATTATGACAGGAGACTAGTAACATCGTGTTTTGCTTTTTCTTCCTTGAGAACTCTTAAGAATCTAAATGATTTTTCTGAACCTTTGTTCTCCTACAGCTAGTGCTGGAATTTGCTACTCAACCTTTCCCATCACAAGTAGTTACCTGCCTAAACTCATTTGAATCAATTGTGCCATTTTTTTTGTCTTAGGATGAGAACACCTACAGTTATAGTCACAGGAATTCCATCAGCAGTATCAACACAGATTTTCTAGGATAGAGACCTACAATGAATTAACAAGCTCCAACACATTTGCTAAGCTTAAAAGAATACTCTATTATTGTGTGGCAATTGGTAAAGAACTTATTAATTAAGGATATAAGATAGAGAGAAAGCTCCCAGGAGGCAAAAAGCCATTACAAAGACATTGTGGAACCAATCTAGCAGTTAATGGAATACTCAGATACTCTGAAAAAAAGAGGGGCGGGGGTCACTTCTCAAAAGAATAGGTAGCACCAAATTAGTGATATTGCAGATTAGGGGGAAAGCTTGCCAAAACACAGGTAAAATCTGAAAACAAAACAAAATCTCATAAACATTTGTTTTAATAAAATCCAATCTTTCTATCGTAACATCCCTCAGTCCTCCACCACCACAAAGTAAATTGAGATGGAAATCGAAATTAAACTAGTGTTGCAAATGAGAATTAATAGTACATTTGCTTTTGTTCTGAGATGGGGGCATCAGAGGAAAATAAATAACTTATTTCCTATGCCTGTGAGCTGTTTGTTTAAGAAATAACTATCAAATTAACAAGAAATGTCAGCCTCTTCTCCATTTCCCTTCTTAAATGGTACATTTTCCCCCTACAGACTTAGCTCATTGTATGAGAACAGTGTTATGTTTTAGAGAGGGATTTGGTGAGATGAGCCCAACATCTAGGATTATTGGGAGATTTTTTCCTGTGGAGAGAGAGTGGAGATCTTACATTCCTGGTCTATTAAGATGTTTGTCTCTGGAATGTCGGGATAGCTCCATTGATCACGTGATCAGGTGGACTGGCTGAACCTCCAGCCATACACTGTCCTAAAGCACAGGGTCAGAAGACCCTAATAACTTGGCATGTTGGCCCCCCACTAGGCCTTTCATCATTGAAGCAAAACCAAACCTGAGAAATATTTTCTCAGAGGAACAGTATATATGTTAAGAGCATCGAATGAGAAATATCAGGGACGCTAGTGTATGTTGGAATTCAGATATAACTTAGACAGATCTTCTGTACATAAATGGTACATTTATAAGTTAAAACTTGTGAATTATTTATTCCACATTTTTGGGGAGAAGGGGGGAGAGAGGTAATTAAACTAATGAACCTGAGATGGTTTATGTATAAGGAGTACTGGACACAAAATGCGTAAGTTCAGTTTTGAATATGTAAATATTCAAATTTAAGCTCTAAATATGTTACAGACGGGGGCTCAAAAGTGCTTGCAATATGAAGGTTTGCCTTGTCTTCCTGCAATTGGAATCCTGAGACCACAATATGAACAAGCACAGGCTAGCCTTCTGAAGGGGCCACATAAAGGAAAACGTTGGTACCTTGGCTGTTAGACATCCAAGATTGGGCCATCCCTCAGTCTAGCTGCCCACTGACTACAGACAGGAGTAAGCCCAAATGAGAGCATCAGAAGAATCGCCCAAATGAACCCACAGAGTTGTGAGCTACCCAGTGGTAGTTGTTTTAGATCACAACATTCCGGGATGGTTTGTTATACAGCAAAAGCTAACTGATACATGCACAATGCTTCCTACATTGCTTTCTTGTCATCTTTACTTGCTGCTTCTCAGGCGCACTTCACTAGTGAATGATCCGTTTATCCCCATTTTGCAGAGAGGAAAAATCAATGTCAAGAGGCTTTTCTAGTATTAATGCCCTGACATGCTTAATTCTTTAAATCCCATACATTAGAGATAAATCATCCTTAGAGACTTCAAGAGAGCAGCCACTAAGAATGTTTAGAAAGGAGTTAGGAAGTTAAGGACATGTAGACAGATCCTGAAAGCTAGACTCCAAAACAAAACAATAAGCCTGCACTTAAAATGGGATTTATAAAATTAATAAAGCCAGAATCCAGTTTTGTTTGTTTACCTCTTATTTCCTAACCAGTAGCCATCAGCTGTTCACAAAACATCTATACCATCAAGGCTCAACAGAACCCACACCACAGTAATCACAATAATAATCAGTAATATTCATCCATCATCTTCTAAGTGTTAGGTACTTACCACACCCATTATGTCTGATGCCAAATAATCCTGTTAATAGGTATAATTTTTCCTTATGTACAAGAGGGATAAAGGCCCAGAGAAGTTTAGAAACTAGCTTGAAACCACATAGCTGGTTAGGCAGAGAACTGAAATTCAAACTAGGGTCAGCCTCTCTCTTGTCCACTGCATTTCTCCTCTAAATGGTCTGCAGCACAGTTCCTGTTTCTTTCCGAGCAGTAGGGATGCAGGTCATGAGCCCACCTCCAAGGGCATCTGCTGGGACTGTTCCTCAGTAGGAAAGCAGAGTCTCTAGCATGTATCAAGGAGTAAGTGATGTCACATTCAAACAGCTCAAGCCTGTTACCCTTGGTGTTCCCTTAGAAAACCCTCCTGTTTGTCTACAGCTTTTACTTTTCATCCCAAGTTTTGAGGAGGCAAACGGAAATCCACTAAGTTATGGGCTAGACCCATTTCTTCCTAACTCAGAGCCAGACAGAGTAGATAGTACCTTCCCAAACTTCTGAATTAAATTCCTAAAGCCTCCCAAAGGTGATCTTAATATTTTAAAACTTAAAAAGGGTCAGCCTTGAAGCAATGAACGGCCTGTATAAATATGTGCATATGTCCCTAATACTAAAATAAGGCACAGCATCCTCAGTTTTGTTTGTGATATTTTACACATCTTAAAGTCATAAACATGGCCACTTTGATTTTAATATAATTGATAATCTATTACCTGCAAGTAACATTTTAGTGTTTCCCTTTCCCCTCCATAACAGGTTTATAAAATCATGTCACTTTGTCATATCCATTAGATGTTTTTCTGTCTGCTCCATATCCAGATGTCCTTATAATTTTGTGCCTTCAGAGTCTCACCTTGAGGACCCTGCCTTTCAGGTCCTCATATTTACACTAATATTTGGATGTGTCCCTTCCTTGACACTGGGCCCCTGACCTTAGTCCTCACTGCACCCAGTGCCTCGGGCAGTTCCTGGTATGTACGGGGCTGAATAGTTCTGCCTCCCTCCTTTACAAACTTCCCTTCTTTTCACATAGAAGTAATTCTCTAAGTATTTGTGAACTGCTCAGTTAATGGAGGTATCTCAGGAATGATCAGACTATGGAAAGTTAATCATGATTGTGCGCAGATCTTAGGAGCAGGATATCAACGACAATGTCTCCCCTGTTTTTATTTATTTCTAGTGAGGCAGGATTCCTTTTATTCACCAATTTCCACCAATACTCCAAACTAGACATGCAACCCTGTTAAAATAAATGGTTCCTTTTCCCTACAAAGGCAATTTCATAAATATAATTCTGCTAACTTATGTGCCAGCTATTTTAAGAATTACAGCAACCTGACTATCTCAAACTTTGTGAGAATTAAGTGACCAAAGACCCTTAAAAAGCACAGCTTAGCATCCTTCCCAGGCCCTTGAAGACAGCAGCACTGTAAAGAAGCCAAATTGCAGGGCCCCACTCAGGATATAAATTCCCACAAAGGAAAGGAAGTAGCAGCAGGAATTCTCTCTTGGAAGGTTGTCCCTACTAAGCTAAATTCACGCATCTGGAAAGTAACGTAACATTTTTAAGCACTGATTTCCCTTGAATTAGGACCCGTTCTGGCTTGGTTGCTCATGCCTCTGCTTCAACCCCTCTCTTGTGGAAGCGGCATTCTTTCTCTAAGTGTCTGTGCTGGGTGATCCAGCAGCAGCAGGAGAAGAAAAGAGCAAGAGGAAGGGGATATGTCACATCCTGACTACAGGGAAACGATGCAAAACATCTCATCACAGCAGTGCCAGTGAGCTCGAACCTGTCCAAAAAGATCCTGCACTCTCCATGTTTAATTGCCCTTGATGGCTGCTGGCCAGTCATGCGTGACAACGCGTGTGCGTCTCGCTGCTTGCTGCCTGTGCTCATTCCTGTCAGCTTTCACTCCAGGTGATGCGCGTGGGCCTCGGACCAGGGGCGGGGGTTCTGAGCTGGAGGTGGGGGTGGGGTGGACTAAAGGAAACCCTCGTGGGCACGAAGTGGCTGGTGCTCAAATCATCATAGCTAGACAGAGGTCTTTAGAATTAGAAACAACCAGAATGAATCCCTTGCTTGCTTTTCCCAAATAGGCAGCATATTTTCTTGAGAGGCAAATGGAAGTAGGACACCCCATGCAAAGGGGTAGGACATCTGTGAGCTGAGGTCTGTCAGTTGGCAGCAGGCAAGTCTGCTCTTTGGTTGGTTGTATTTGGGCACGTGCTTGAGACTGAGTGGAGAAGGTTAAACTACACTTGAGTAGTAAAGGGCATTATGTTTTTTGGTGACTCGATGCATTTAAACTTCTTTCACCTACACAAGAAGCAAAATTATGTTTCTATTGATTAAAATGACACAAAAAACTCCCCTGAGCTCTTGGGAAAGAGATGGTTTATTAAGTCTCGCGTGATATTGATAATTTAAAAGGAGTTCATCAATTTTCTTGCAGACTATTCATTTTTAGTTTCAGACAAGTCTGAACTTTTCTGGAGGTGCAGACCCCCAGATAGGCTGCTTCAAAGCAAGTAGAAATCAAAAGAGAGCAGGGTTAACTATGGTTACATCAGACAAAATAAGCTTTTAAGTCAAAAGTTGTAACAAGAGACCAAAAAGTCATTATATAAGGATAAAGGGGTCAATTCATCAAAAGGATTAAGAATCCTTCATACACACACACACACACACACACACACACACACACATATGTGTGTATATATATACATATATATATAAATAACTTCAGAACACCTAAATGTATTAAACAGATATTAAAAGACCTAAACAGAAATATATGCAAAAGGACAGTGATACTAAGACTGCAGTAGTCCACTTTCAGCAATGGATAGATCATCCAGACAGAAAGTCAGTAAGGACGCCATGGCCTCCTGGACGTGAACTGGACCGCAGCCCACTGAGCCCAGCAGGCGCACGCTCTCTCCTCAGGGGCACATGGAACACTCTCCGGCACAGGTCCTACGTCACAAAGCAAGTCAGCATGTTGAAGAGGACTGAAATCATGCAAGTATCTTTTCTGACCACAACAATATGGAACTAGAAATTGTTTCCAAGAAAAAAAAAACTGAAAAATTCACAAATGAGTCAAAGGAAAACTCAAAAGACAATTTTTTTTTAAAACCCTTGAAACAAGTAAAAGTGGAAATATAACATGCTAAAAACTTATGGGATGTAGGAAGAAGGAAATTTATAGTGAGTGATAAATACCTATGATAAGAAAAAAGAAATCTCAAATTAACATCATAACTTTACACATCAATGAATTAATTAAAGGAGAACAAACCAAGCCCAAAATTAGCAGGAAAAATAGAAACGAAGAACAGAGGAGAAATAAATGGAATAGAGACCAAAAATTTAGGAAAAAAGTCAATGAATACAAGATCTGGTTTTTTGAAAAGATAAACAAAATTGGCAAAACTATAGCTGCCCTAAGAAAAAGAGAAGACTCAAATAAAATAAAAAATGAAGGAGGAAATATTACAGTTGATACCACACAAATACCAAAGGATCATGAGAGACAACTAAGAATATTTTAAGTGAGCATATTATAAATCAATAAATGTGATAACCACATAATAGAATAAAAAATTAAAATCCTATGATCAACTCAATGCACCTGATGCATTCAGGTGCACTATGATGCACCTGAAACATTTCACACATACAACATCTTTCATTATAAAAAACTCTCAACAAATTAGATACAAAAGGAATATACTTCAACATAAATAAGGCCATATATGACAAACTCACAGTTAATATATTCCATTATGAATAGCTGAACATTTTTCCTCTAAGATCAAGAGTGCCCACTCTCACCACTTCTGTTCAGCATAGTACTGTAAGTCCTAGCCAGAGCAATGAGGCAAAAATAACACTCAAATTGATTAAAAATTGAAGACTCATAAAATGGAAAGATATTCTTTGTTCATGGATTGGAAGAATGTTGTTAAAGTGTCCATGCTACCCAAAGCCATATATTGATTCAATCTGATCCCTATAAAAACTCCAATGACATTTTTTTCAGAAGTATAAAATAAAATTTGTACAGAACCACAAAAGACCCTGAACAGCTAAAACAATGCTGGGAAAGAAGAACAAAGCTAGAGGTATCACAATTCCTGATTTCAAACTATAGTGCAGAGCTATAGTCATCAAAATGATATGGAGTTGCCATAAATGCAAACGCACAGACCAAAGGAACACTAGAAAGACCAGGTATCAACCCTCACATATGTAGTCAGCTAATACTTGACAAGGAAAAAGTTGTACCAGCTCTCTCCACCCTCCAGGCTCTGCCTGTCTGTGAACACCAGGCACTGCCAGATCAAGAGCAATGTGCTGAGTGAAATAAGAAGAAAGCAAATACTATATGATCTCATTTATATGTGGAATCTGACAAACAAACAGACTAACAACCCACTAAACTCAGAAAAAGAGATCATATTTGTGGTAACCCAAGGCAGAGGGTGAAGAGTGGGGAATTGGAGGACGGTGGTTAAAAGGCACAAACTTCCAGCTATAAGTACTAGATGTATAACAAACAACATGACAACTACAATTAATGCTGCTGTATGATACTTGTGAGAGTTGTTAAGAGAGTAAGTCCTAAGAATCCTCACCACAAGGAGCATTGTTTTCTTTTTATTGTATCTCTATGAGATGATGGATGTTAACTAAACATATTGTGGTAGTCATTTCACAATATATGTAAATCAGACTGTCATGTTGTATACCTTCAGCTTATCCAGTGATACATGTCAGTTGGTACTCAAAACTGAGTGGGGGTGGGGAATGGTGTGGGTGCTCTGGGGGGAAAAAATAGAATGTTGGGTTTGAAGATGGCTGGGAGGGTAAACATAGTGTGGATACAGGCCATTCCAAGAATTATGTAAAATTTTTCTAAAATTAAATGAGATATTTTCCTGCTATAATTTCCCCTGTAGCTATTAGTAATAATAATCATTTATTTATAAATAGTTAAAACATTTATTAGTAATGTTTTCTTGGACATTTTGAAGCTTGGCAGCCCAGATCTGAGCCTGGATCTATTGGGAGTCTGTTTTCTCCACCCTTTTACCACTTACCCTGGTGTAGCTTTTATTATTTATTATTTTCAACTCACCTTGTCTTATTTACAGCATAGATTACCATTGTAAATTGTGAATCACTAATATAATTAAATTACTAATATTTTCTTGTTATTTCACAAAGTCAGTCTCTAAGTCTCAGAGTTTCTTCAGCAAGTTTACAATTCTAGCTGCTTCATTCATTGTAAAAACACAGACTTGGATGACTGCATGTCATTTGTGGAGGTATTACACATGTACACAGTCTACCCTCCAGCCTCTCTTTACCCCTTCCATTGCCCCCTCTAATTAAATAAGTTTAATTACTTATTTGAACTGTGACAGCACCTTTGTTAGGAGTCTGATGAACTATGGATGAAAAGTCACCCTCCCTTTTGGCCATGGCGGGTCCAGAGCCACTTGCTTGAACTATTTCTGCGAGTTATTTAGAACACTGCCCTCCAGCCTGGAAGGAGAACTATCAGTCTGTGTGCTCATTTGGTTTGGGAACAGAAATCTGACAGCTCTGTCAATGGTGGAAATACATTGCCAGCAAGTAACAAATCCTGACAAGTAGGACTTCATCATCTTCTGCTGCCTTGGGTGAGCATGGGGCCTGTGGTGGGAATAGAGATGAGTCAGAATTGGACATAGAACTTTCTGGAAGGCAAAGGCATCTGGGCATGACTGCCTCATAAATAAACACAGAGCTCTCTGAGGCTATGTAACTGAAAAAGTTGGATTTTTTGGTTCTCTTTGTGTAGAAATTATCGAAGAAATTCCAATGTCAGATGCTGTACCCACAAAACCAAATTGATGCACTTAGTTTTACATGAAATCAACAAGCACACACTTTCTGAGGAAATACGCCGTGTATGATCCAGGTCAAAACAAGGGAAAATACCAAGCAATGTAACACATCCTCTATTCTGAGAGGCTAACACTGTTAGGACATTTCACTTCAAGAGAGGAGCTGGTTAAGCCACAAACAGTGAGATTAGAATATAAATATTTTAGGAGACATTGGCAAATTCTGGAGATTTCTGGAAAAAAAATTCATGAGAAAAGTATAGATTGAGTTGAATCTTTTAAAAAATGGATGGGATTTGTATTTGTACATCCATTAAAAAATGGATGGGAAAGAAGGAAGAATTTTTAACCAATCAGAGAAGGGAAAATGTTGAGGAAATCTTTTTGGTCCTGAGTTGACCAAAAAAAGTGACTAAAGAATATGATAATTTCTTCTGGTTACAATCAAAGTGTCTAAAGTTTTAAAAAAAATGTAAAGTCCTCTATGATCATTTTCTGAAGGGAACAAATATTGGGGATCCTGGTGACTCAGAAGAGCAGACAAGTGGAGAAACTAAAGCCGAAGCTGGCTCAGAGCAGGTGCTTGGGGGCTGCAGGGGGAGGTATGATGTTCGGGATACAGGCATGTTACAGACATATGTACTGCTACCAAAGGAAGCCAGCTGCCTTATTACTTTGTGTTTTATTTTCTGTCTCGCAAAAATCACTGTCATGTTATATGTTACCATTCATACTGTATTTTAGCTGATTTTGCCATTCTGTAACTTGAGTTTGTCTGTTCAGGCTTTCTGTTGAGCCAGCATGGAGGAAAAGGGAAGAAGGTGCTGAGGACAGGAAAGGAAGTTTGGGTCTGGGGCAGCGTGGGTTTGGAAATGAGTCTTAGAAGACAGAGCCAGCCCCTGGGCCCCTGGTACCTGCTGACTGAAGGGCCCTTACAGTCCTTCATTCAATAGTTAGCCTGCTCTTGAGCTCCGACGATGCACCTGGTGCTGGGGAGAAATACAGCCAGGTGCCCATTCTGCCCTGGTGGAGCTTGCAGGTCCTTATGTGCCTAGTGAATCTCCCCTTCCACGTTCCGCCCCTGCTTGGATACTTTCAGCAATAAGGGGCTTACTTTCTCCATAGGACAGACTGATTCCAGTTGATGCTTTGGAATAGTAGAAATTGCTAGAAAACTCATTCTTCGGTTAAAGTGAACTTGGAGTCTTTAGAATTGTTCCCAAACCAAGCTGAGCACCATTCTCCGTAAAACAATTCAAAACTACAGATTACCAGGTGCCACCTACAAACCCCTGAATCAGAACCAGTAAGGATGAAACCCAAGAATCTTCTTAAAAACTCTGTACAGGTGAAGGGCAGCCAGGGTTAAGAACCACTGTTGTGTGGCTTATTATTTCTTCTGGTTCTGTCCTCGATAAGTAATATTAAGCAGAGACAAACCCATCCCGTTCTCTTTGTTACCTTGACCACAGGCTGGAAGCGCCCCTTGCTTCATTGGTTCCTTACATAATGTGACTTTCTGCAACCTTCACCGCTCTTGTCATCCTCGTTAAGTGGATTCCATGTTGTCGATATTTTGTGGTGCCAGCACGCGTATAAAACCCAGATGCAGTTTGGCCAAAGAGACACTTACTTCCCTTGATCTGGACACTGTGCTTCCATCAACGGAGCTGGTTTCTTGGCAGTATCTAGCTGCTTTTCAGTGCTATTATCTGATGGAGAGCTTGGGCCAACAAATTGCCCCCAAGTTCTCAAGCCAAGATCCCATTTGCTACATTCATGCCATTGATCTTTGAATCTCAGAGTAAGCCTTTATGTTTATACCTATCAATTTTAATTCCAGCTAGGGTTACTTTCCATCTTCATCTCTCATCAACATACATACTTCATATCAATGTTTGGGCCAAATATGAAAACAGAGTAGTCACCTTTGTCCACAGGGCCTACGTTCCAAGACCCCAGTGGATGCCTGAAACCGTGGATTGCACCAGCGTTTTTTTCCTGTGTTTTCCAGTCTGAACCCCTTCCTGGGTCCGACAGTCTGGGTGGTCGACCAGCCCTTAGCTGCAGGAAATGGCTTTGTGGCACTTGTTTCAGGGGACCACTTGTAAATGTCTTCATATAGGCTCAGTGCTGTCTGGAGCAACACATTGCCATCAGTTAGAACACATTTTCTGTTTATGTCTCCCATCCACAAATTTAATGCCTTTTCCATTTAGCTAAGCACTTACCACACACTGTGGCTGTAACTTTTACAGATAGAGGTGCAACAGGAATACTTGTACGATTTTTTTTCTCTTCTTCACAATTTTACAGATAGAAGACTGGTTCTGACCATAGCTCTTAGTAACCTCACCATATAGTTTTACTGCTTTCATTATTAAATGAAGAACTTTGACCTTTTCCCTTAAAGGAAGCCCTTTATGGCTTCTCTTTGTCATATCTGGTTTGCCAGCACCACTCTTCTTGCTCTGTGGGACTATTAGCAAGTAAAGTAGAGGTGACTTGAACACAAGCACTGAGATACCATGTCAGTCCGTTTCATAACCAAGATGCCTACTGAGTGACTAACAGGCATGTACAGTGTGGAGACGCTGGACAAGGAGTTGGTTCACGTCCTGGGTGGGACAGACCAAGACAATGCAAGATTTTATCACGCTACTTAGAACAGCATGAAATTTAAAACTTAAGAATTGTTTCTTTCTGAAATTTTCCTTTTAGTATTTATGGACCTCGGTTGACTGTAGGTAACTGAAACCGTGAGTAACTGAAACCAAAGAAAGGGAACCCGTGGGTGAGAGGGACTGTTGCTGTCTAGAAATGAAGTAGAATTGTGGATAGTTATCAGTTGCTGTTAACAGAGAGTAATTTAATATACCTAACGCAAAATGAGAGAGGAAGAGAGAGGAGGAAGAGGAGGAGGAAGTAATAAAGCAGAGGTGGTTCATGAACATTTTGAGAAGCAGGTAAATGTCCACCTACATGCCTTACATTAAACACATGATTGTCAAATCTCTGCTTCTCATCAGGCCATTCACACATGCACGCATGTGTAGAAGGTGTGAGAGAACAGTCTAATGAAAGGTCCATGGCACGCAATGGTATGAATGATAAAAAAACTCCTTAAAGTGTCTGCACACAAATTAGAGTGGTGCACCCTTTACAGCAGGGGCAAGGATAATCAGGAAGATTTAGAGCCACTTTAGTCCAAGGCTATATTAGAATGTGGATCCCAGAGGTGAGAAGGCGGTCATTAGTCCACGGAACCACCTCAATCCCTAGACATTCATATCTCAACTCACACTGAGGGATTTTAGCATCTTTGTAAAAGGAATTCCCCTTCTGAAATTATTTGGCTTGTAAGGAGGGGGAATAGTCTGGTAAAGGTAAGAGGAGATAGGAAAATAATTTGAATTTGAAATGAGAAAAAAATGGGTTGGAACTTCAATGGGAAATAGATATATTTATGTCAATGTTGGGATGGAAGAAGGACTCTGGGTGCAAAGGATTCATAATGTTTTTGGTCACATTGAAATTTGATTAAGGCACATAAGCAAAATGGTTAAGCAGTCAGTGTATTTTTAAAAATATAATTTGCATGGTGTATGAAGAATTCAGAAATCACATGTATTCTGGTGAATTCCAGATTTATGTCTCCACCTTTGACTTCTTTCATGAGCCCCAGGTTTTTTTAAAAAGGGCGCTCATTTATTGTGACTATTCCAAATGTACAAAAAAATAGAAAAATAACCCCCATTGGTTTTTAAAGTCTCCACTGGACAGTCCCACATGGATGTTGTAAAGGAAATCAAACTTACGATGTCTTAAACAGAATTCTTGACTTCGGTGCCAACTCCAGAATCATCCTACTCAATAGTTGTCTTCATTTTTTTTTTAACCTCTGTCAATGATATTATCCAATTTTGCAGGCATAAAATCTGGGAGTCATGCTTGACCCCTCGTTTTCCCTCTTGCTCTATGTCCCATGCAACAAGTCCCATGTCCTTTCACCATCGTCCCTGCTCACTCTGCAACCTAAGTCAATGGCCTCTTTCTCGTCACAGGTCCCCGGTCTTCTACACTTGTTCCTTCCACTTCGTCTTCCACACGTGGACAGAGTGATCTTTTAAGAATATAAGACCAGACCATTCTCCTGCTCCAAGAAGCCCAAGGGCTTCTCTATGCACTTGGAATAAAATCCAGACTCCTCCCCACAATCCACAACCACCTCTACGATCTCACCTCCTACCGGCCTCTGCCCCGCTTAACTGCGCTCCACCTCCCTGAGCTCCTGCTCTCCTTCAAAGTCAGACCATGTCGTCCCAGCCCAGGGCCTTTGCGCGGGCAGTCTCTCCTGCCTGAGACGCTCTTCCAGGTATCAGTAAGGCTTACTCCCTCACTTCTGTCACGGTTCTGCTCAGATATCGTCTCTGTGGAAGTGATACCCTCTTTAACATGTTTTCTCCAACAACCCCTATTCTTCTTCCTAGTTTTATCATTCTTCATAGTGTTATCATTGGCATTATGTCATGATAGATAGATGATTGATAGATAGATAGATAGATAGATAGATAGATAGATAGATAGATAGATAGAAAGAATGAATACATAAAGATAGAAGATAAAGATGGATAGAGGGATGGGTGGGTGGGTGGGTGGATGGATGGATAGATAGATATTTAGAATAGATGTAGAGTAGGTATAGGAGGGAAGGAGGAGGGAGAGAGAGTGGGGAGAAGGTGAGCACCAGGATTCTGTAAAACTCCCAGCTATCCCAGCGTGCAGCCAAGACTAAGAATCACAGGACTAGAGGGTGAGCACCAAAGGCACAGAACAGACTTTCAGCTGCTAGAACGGAATCGGAATATTTACTCCACCGCTGACCAATTTGGTTGTGTGACACTGAAGGGGTGTCTCAGACTCCCTTGATCTCCAATGCCATCCAGATGAATGTCCAAAAGCAGGGAAGGCTCCGTTCAGAAGCTGGTTTTCTCTTTCATAGAGCCTCTTTTCTGAAGGAGGAAGAGTGTGGTTGCAAGAGCCAGACACCTTAGCTTTGAATCCTGGCTCTGCTGCCTGGGCAGGCAACACTTCTCTGTGACTCAGTGTCCTCATCTGTAAAATCAGAAGCACAACAATATTTTCCTCATGAGTCCCCGAGAGAGTAAATGGATTCTATGTAAAGGGCCGGAGCAGTACCTGACGCACGTTAAGTGTTCTGAACGTGTTTGCTGCTACCTTTGCCAGAATGACTCTCAAGCAGGAAATGCACATGGAAAATTCCTTTGGCCAATGGGTTTTGAAAGTAGCTAAGGGGATTGAGACAGACCATTTTCTCGGATATACTAACTCCACTCAAGAACAGAGTTGGTTAATGATTAGACCCTATAAAATTTTCCATGTCATGTGCCTTTTCCCCACCAGGCGATAGAAAGTAATTAAGAATTATGGGAAGCAGATTCAGTGAGAGGAAAGGCATGCCTTCCTAGGGACCAGCTCCAAACCCTAACGAGGTTATTGGCACAGGTGTCTCCTGCAAATAAATTAATGGGGAGGCAGATCCAATCATTAATCTGTCATCCAAACTTGGTGTTTAGAGTCATTTGGGGAGATGGGGCTTCCTTTGCCCAACCTTGGCAGTGTCTGGAGCAAAGATTAGGAAGCAGAGTGATTTCATTAGGATAACAAGGCTGTTAAAGAACAATCTGGCTCTTTAGATGGTATTTATAAAGCATTTCAAAGAAACTGTGTTCTGACAGCTGCTGTCAGTCTCCTACATAGGAACTGCGGTGATTTATTACTATGGCGGGGGAGCTGTTACTGTCCGTGTCTGTAAAAGTTTCACACATACTAAGAGTTTGACGACAGCTGCAAACTTTCCAAAGACAAATGCACCTTATTGCATGTGTAAGTCGCCCTGGCATGAGGTTGTGATGGACGAGAATACGATAAACTCTCAATTACCTGGTGTCACATGTAATTCTGTAAATGGCCTCAAGTCCTTTTGGATAAAAGGGGGCACGTAGACAGAATTCCGTTCTCGAATCTCTGCATGCGGGTTACCTACCATCATTTCTAGGCTGGTTCCCTCCTGGATGGCATGTGAATCCCCTGAGATTACACTGTGTAATTTTTCAAACAGGAGACTATGTAACTGTGCCAAAATCAGTGTTCCACAAAGTGTGCAGCAGTGTAGAAACTAAATAGGAGTAGTTTTTAATTAATGTAATTGTTTTTATCCATGCCATTCTACCTCCCCACTTTAGCTCATTGAGAATTGACTACATGTAAGCAAAATCATGGGGTGATTTCTTTTCACTCCCCAGGGATATAGAGAACGCAGTACCTTTAGGGATGCTGGGTGCTGGGGATTGCCATTGGCAGCAGAGGGCAGGGGACAGCTTTGTGTCACTTTTAGGAATAGGCCTATGTATTCACTTCCACGTGGTTGGAAGAATGGGGTTTCCTGAAACATTTTCATCAGATCCTATGGTGGTAAAGGCTCAGCAGCATTGACTTTCCATGGGCTGGAAGGAAAAGTCCAGCCCAGGAAATCCTTCATTTTACAACTGAGTTAAAGGAAGCCCTGGGAGATAAAGTGTCACATAGTTACTGCTGAGCCAGGACAAGGAAAGTTAGTATTAAGTCTTAAATGCTTGTATTCGATTGGTTACACTGTTAACACTCGTTCCCATGGTGGTCCAGGCAGAGTCAGTGAGAAAAAGTGCTGTCGGTTTGGGCAGGAAGGAAACATTGATGAAGAAACCAAAGGCGGCTAGTGAGGAGGTGGGAGGGTATTTTTTAAAATAACAATAGAGACATACTATTTTTCTTTTGGAAAGGGAATGCCAGGGTCAATTAGGAATAGGTGGAATATCACAGGAGGGGGGAGGAGGGAGGGAGGTGGGCAGAGGGGCTACATGAATTTTTCTTCACAAACTACCCAGAAGCAGACCAACTTCATGCACCACAGCTTAGACCACGAGGCAGCTCAAAGGAGGGGCGCTTGAAGCTGGAGGGAAATAAATGTTGGCAACCACAGCACACACCCGTCAGTTTTCATCGCACTGAGACGTAAATGTGTGTATGCTCAGGTTAGCACTGAAATCTAAGGCATGTGGGGATAGACTTTGTGTTTTTATTGGGGAGATGAGCCCTCGTTTTCACAAACATTTCTTATTGCCAGTCAATGGGATCATAGGTCTGGCCAGGCACTGTGGTTCTTATTCTGTGCAAAATTTTGTCTTCACACTTTCCAACAGCAAACATTATTAAATATGGAGAGTTTACATTCTAGTTTTGATTATCCAGAAGTTGTCTCTGTGACTTCTTCAGATCACCAGCTTTTTGGGCACTTTATCAGACATAATTATTTTTGTGCACTCCTAAAAGTGAAAAGTAGCTGAATGTCTAAGGTAAAGATTCCTCCTTGCCACCAGTGATCTATCCGCAAATTCATCCTCAAATTAACAGAGCCTTTATTTTTGGTCAGACATATTGGCGCCTTCACTAAAACTGCATTTCCCAGCTTCCTCTGGGATTAATGCTACTCACCTTGATAGAAGGAATGGCATCATACGAGACTTCTGGGACGTCTCTCTCACTGCCCAGCTGACCTGTCGAATCCCCTGTTTCAACTGTACTTAGGCCTTTATTTCTGTAGGCATTCCTTCCAATTTGCAATTCATAATTGTTGACCTTACAAAGAAAGGTCTTATGAAAATAACGTCTTAATTTGTTTTTCAAAAAGCCCTTGATTTAATAGACATTTATATTTTACAAAAAAAATATTTTTTTTTATAAAAAAGGAGGATGAAGCTCTCTTTTTTTAATGTCATCCTCCTGCTTGAAATGGGTCTGTGATGGCCGGCGGCTGTCCACTGCCCTCTTGGATGGGCACGGAGGCCGCACCTGGGGCTGCCACGGTGCAGCTTCCAGAGGAAGGCTGAGTCCGCATGACCTGGGGCTGCCACCTACTTCTGGGCTGGCCGCCTCCACCTTGGTTTTATGCAGCAGAGAAGTGAACCATGTAATTTACCATTTGGGGATTATCTGTTATCATAGATGAACCTAATTCTAACTGATACAAGGTTTAATATTGCTGCTTCTTGGTGAGCTCAGGAGATATTAGATTGATTTTTTTATATAAAAATCTTGAAACTAGGGGCAGAAATTAAGAATGAGGATTTACTACAGACCTTGGTTATGCTCACTATTCCTGAACCCTATTATCTTAGTCAAGAGTTGCCTCTGTTTCTTTTTCCCAGCCATGAGAGGTTTCAGTCCTGGGGAAGGCCTCATCTCTGAATGCTAATCTTGAGGTTCTGAGGCATGCAATTTGGGTAAGGAAATTGGCAGAGTATTTGAAATTTAAAATAGAAGTTCCAGTTGCTCTCCTGTAGAACAATAGGACCCTTGAAAGTACTTCCTTGGAATATGAATGAAGAACCAATCTCATCCAAAGTATATCCTATGTAATTATGGCAGATTTATTTAAAAATGTGACCACACTTTCTGTCCATGTTTGACATAGAACCAAAAGGGCTTTTTACTTAGAGTCAGAATCTATAGGTGCTAATCTTGGCTGTCTGAATTACTGCTATCTATAAAGCCTTGGGGAAATCATTTATTCTCTTTAAGTTCATCCCCTGAATTTAACAAATGATCATGAATAATAATAATTTATAGTGTTGATGTGAGTATTCAATAATAGAGAAACATTTACCCAAGTTCTTTCACATAGTAGTTGCTTTATGAAGTTCAGTTAATCTCATTGGATTAGCGTTGCATTCCTGAGAGTTTAAAGACGTGAGTTAGTACTCAAGTTCCATTTAAACATGCACATGGTATCTTTTGTCCAAAAGTGTGTGGAGGCAGTGGGGCCAACCACCATTCCTCTTGAAAGACCAGCTTAAGAAAAAAAATCAATGATCATAAGCTGACCAAGGATACATAGCAGCTAATCTCCTAACACTTCAGGGTGTGAAACCATCTAACACCAACATTCACGTTTCCAGATAAGCTGGGGAATGAAGTATATTTTTATCAAAAGCTTGGCTGGGATTTTTCTGTGATCAAACATCTCCAAGAAATGCCTGTGCTTACATAAACTTTATACAGAGAGGAAATAGAGACTGCCCTCCACATCCATGCACTTCCGCCCGCTTTGGTGTTTTGGGAGTGGCTTTGGGAATGATGCATGACATTGGGGGTGGCAAAATGGCACCACAGAGAACTGGATTGTATGGGTACAGTAAGGATCAGAATGGAATTCCGGGTAACAGCGGTCTGGAGTGGACACAGGAAAGGTACGACGGGATGGGACCCTACAGTCGTGTTCAATCCATGCTGTCCAATTCAGGGACATACATAAAGGAGAGGGAGGCAAAAACAACCTGATACCAAAATTAATTCCCTATCCAAAGCACCTTTGTCCCCCTCAGGCGCCAGCCCTGGTGCATGGCCCACTGACCCTGCCACAGTGTCCCCCCACCCTCTCCTTGGCTGGGGCCCCAGCATGACTCTGACTAGGAGCGAAGGTTTGGGGTAACGAAGTTTAAAATTGTCACTCCTGGAGGGTGGAGTGTCTTTAAAGATTTGACAGCGAGCGCAGGCAAGGATAGCCACCTCAGTGATCGTGGTAACTCAAGGGGGGCTCCTTTGCTTGAAGAAAATGCTGGCATTTTTATCTGCTGAGGGGCCGCAGTTGGGTGGGGTATGGGGAGAAAGGGATCTAACTGAGCACCAATGACATAGTTTTATGTATTATATGCATTACTACTATACTTAATACATACTATATATACACACATACATTAGGTATAGGTTAGATATATTAATGCGTATCTCCTTTGATCTTGAAGAGTTCCATGAAATAGGCGATTTTATTCCAGTTGGATAAATTAGAAGAAAAGGAAGATTGATATTAAAAATTATTAATAAAATCACAGATCTAGTTAGCAATAAAGTTGCACAAAACCATCTGTGTCAGACCCTAAAGGTTTTATTTAAACATGTTAGTGCCTTAGTCCTGGGAGTAAGTCTTTGCAGCCAGGATGTGTTTATTTCACCACTTCCTGAGACCGAAACTCGGCTCCTGGCACACCTGAGGGCGAGTCACGTGCCCCGACCTGGAGAGGCAGCGCTGTGTACTGGTTAAAGGCGGGGAGAGCACCGGGCTGATGTGGTTCTAGAATATTAGCCATGTGTTCTTACACAGGTAACTCTAAACCTCAGGTTCCTGCCCTCTGACTCAGGCAAGGAATGTGATACGTTCCTTATCCGTTTGCCCTGGGGTTGCCGGCAGCCTTGGAAATGGCCCCAATGATCTTTGCCTCATGGTCTTCACCTTGGGGGTGTCACCGCCCCTTGGGTGTGGCCTGGGTCTAGTGATTTCCTTCTAGTGTAGCTATGAGGTGTCACTTCTGAGATTAGGGCGCAAACGCTGTTGTTTTCATCTCAAGCCCTCTCTCTCTTTCTCTGACCAGTTCACTCTCCAAAGTGGAACCAAGTCTCCTGCTGTGAGCTGCCCCGCAGAGAGGAGCTGACATCCCCAGCTAACAGCCAGGCAACCTGCCGACAACCACGTGAGTTATCTTGGGAGCAAACCTGCCCCATGTGTTCTCCTTAAGTGTAGCCCTGGGAGAGAACCTGGGCTAATATCTGGATTGCGCCCTTTTGAGAAATCCTGGGCAGAAGTGTGCTGTTCAGGAAGTCATATCAGGACTCCTGACCCCCGGTGCTGGGTAATGATAAATGTTTGTTGTTTAAAGCCATTACATCAGGGATCATTTGTTACACAGCAATAGGTAACAAATACACCTAGGACGGAAAAGACGTGTATAAAGCACCTGGCACAATGTGACCACCACCGCCAAAAATAATAGGTTTGATCATTAGAAAAATTATGTTATGAAGAAGATGGTAGAGAAGGAAGCAGATATTGGTGCTGAAAGGCAGACTTTTTCTACATCAAAATATTTCCCATAGCTTCCTGCAACATTAGGCAGACAGAGCTTTCCTTTTGACAGCTCACTACCCTATGCCCCCATAATTGGGAAAAGGAAAATTGACTCAACAATAATTATAATAATAAATGGCAAAATTCACTTCAGCTTTTGCCTATCCTTCAGATGTCACGTTTGTCACTGGGCTTCGAGATATTGATGTGACCAGTGTCTTCGATCAATGGGCAGATGACGAGAATACGAATGATCATAACCACAAATGTCAACTTCATCCCTTTAAATGCACTCAGTGTCCCATAGATAACCTGAAAGGGCACATCGATAGTTGCCACCTGCTATGTCTCTCATTCCGAACACTATCAGACAACCTGGCATTTCTGGAGCAGGGAAAGAAGTTGACTGGAGCGGCACCTGACATCTCATAAAGGATCAGGGCGCATGGCTGCCCTGTGAAGTAATGGCGATCCCCCGCCATCTTTGAGAGACAGACCAGTGCCATCTTCCTGCGTCTCCCGCTCAGAAGGGCCACAGTGTTCTTCCCCCCGGGTGAGGTCTGGGCTGACCGAGCACCTGTGCGGGTACAGCTAGGAGCTGACTGAGCATGACACATGCTGCAGTCCCTGAAGTCCAGGAGCTGGCGGTACCTGCCATTAGTGGTTCCCGGATGCGCAGCTCCCCCACAAAGGCAAATGTCCAAGCTCATTATCCCCTACTGTATAACGGGGAAAAGTCTACAGTAGTGAAGGCTACATTTATAGCACACTGTGAAAGAAATGCAGTTTAGTGCTCTTTAATACATATACTAACTTCAACTAATTGCCAAAGTAAAGTTTGCTCCCTCTGGCTTTAATGAACAGATTAGCAGCACAAGCATTAGCATCACCATTTGCATAAAATTAATTTGCTAAAACGCTTTAAAAAAGTGTTCAAAGTAGCTTAAACATGTTCACTGCCTATTTACACTATTAATTTGCTAAGTAAACCTTTCTTTTTAAGTAGGCCAAAAGTGAATCATCAGTCCAGCAAAAGTTGAATTATCACAAAATCCTAAAAGAGTGAACTCGAGATTAATCTGTTTTTCTCGTACAAGGCTGATAAACATTCGTATGTGAGGTTAGTTCCTAGCAAACCGAATCCAGATAGTTCATTAAGCATTGGGACAATAAGGAGAAGTAGATCAGTTTTAAAACTGATTTACTTCCCGTTGTTAAAAATGCCTGTTTCCCTAGACTTGTTTCTAATTGAAAATTAAGTTTCATTATAATTGACTCCTGCTTGAGGATATTATGGGTGAGAAGCTTGGAGAATTGTGTTGAAAATATTACTGAAAGATGAAGAATAAAGTAGAAGAATGCAAATATAAACCTGATCATATATATTCTTTAACAATATAAAAATTCTTTACCCATACTCTTAAAAATTATAATACATAAAATAATTTGCTATTTAAATGCTGACAGTACTCTCCATATTATTCCTTACATTTAAGACAGCACTAGTTAATATAGTAATGGGGTTTATAAAATGATATTTGATAAGCTAACTCTATAAGTCATCTGAAAGACAGAAATATAAAAGAAAAACCAAGATTTTTTTAAAAAGTAGAATATTTTGGGAGTAAGAGCAGCAGCTCCAGCTACCAGATCTTAGAATATTTTTTAAAAGCTTAGTAATTTAAACACCATGGTATTGGTTCAGAAAAAATATACCAGTAGATCAATGAAACAGTGGAGAGAATTCAGAAACAGACTCATGTATGCATGGAAATTTCTTACATAATAACTGTGGAAATTTAGATCAATGTAGAAAGAGTACATCAACAAATTGTATTGGGAGGTTACAGTAACTATCCATATTTTTTTTAAAAAAGGTAGGTGACTACCTCACACAATTCACAAAAAATAAATTACAGATATATTAAAGAGCTAACAGTTAGAAGTGATAGAAGTAAATAAAGAAGGTGAATGTACAGACAACATCCTGAAGCAACACATAAAATGTAAAAGCTGTAAAGGAAAAATGGATAAATTTGACTAAATCAAAATTTATAACCTCTGTGTCAAAAAAAATTATAGCAAAAGCCCAAAGCTGGGAAAACATTATTTTCAATGTGTACAGACTAAAGAGCAATATTATCCAAAATATGTAACAAATTTCTTTGAAGCAATAATAAAACCTCAATGACACTTAGTCGAAGGATGGGAACAAGCAACTTACAGAAAATTACATTTAAAATACCCTCAGAGGAGGCTTAAGTGGATATTGCTCAGTCATAGGAGTGAGCAAATTAAGGGACTTGAGCCTGGTCTCACTTGTTCATCGTGACTAAACAGTGCGTGAATCTGACCCACCTTAACATCCCTAGCGCTTAGCGCTGAGGGCGGGCATTCGATGAGCACACCGCTTCAGGGGACAGATTAATTTGTTCTCCTCTCTTCCCTGTAAACATGCTGATCATTGCCCACTACACACAGTCTCCTGAAAGGCGTGGGCTGTCTGCTCCCTGACCCACACAGTTGTGTGTAAGGCTTATTGAGCGAGAGTCTGTTCCCAAACTCGTGTTATGCAAGTTGTTCTTGATATTTTAAATTACGAATTAACTAAAACAGTATGAAAACTGACTAAATATTCATGAGAAAGAGAGTTCTTTCTAAGAAAAATTGGTTTCCAAAGTTTCTTTGGAAAACTTAATGAAGACAAGTCACTAAAAATGTAAAATAAAAGGGAGGAAAGATGATATAAAAAGACTGGGTAAAAGTACAAAAACTGAGAAGTTTCCTGCATTCAGATTGCATCACTAGTGTCTTAAAGTTTTTGTAGCATTTTAATGAAACAAATATAAATGTTGGGGAGTACATTTTGGGCGTAATTTTTGCAGGAAAAATAATGCCAAACGCTGGATTAATATCCAAAGAAAGTTTTGAAAATGGTAAAGTTAATTTGTTAGTACTCAATTATAATTCTTAACCATGTTTGAGATAGTTAGCAAAATAAAATAATAAGAGTAAATGTACATTGAGTCTTACCAACCAAAGGTTAAACCATATTTAGCATTTTAGAGCATTTGTTATTATTGTTCTGAATATTTATACCTTATACCCAATATTATACAGTAATTATTTGCTTAACATTAAAATATATTATTCATATTGTTAAAAGTTCACAGAACTGTAATTTTAATAGCCTCTTAAATATTTTATTATGTACCTGTATTCTAATTTTCTTACTTCATCTGTTGGTGTCAGACATTTAGGAAGCTTCTATTTATTCACATTAGCAATCATTGTGAAAAATGGTTTATAAAATATTTCAGAGTTTGTTTTTAAGAGGGAGTCTCTGAAATGAAATTAAGACATCAATAGAAAAGAACTAAATGGCTTATTTTTAACTGGAATTGTGTATCTTTTGATTTAATAGTTTTAAAAATCATTTTAAACCATAGCTGTAATCAGATTATATATATAAATACAGTCTTGTAGCCTGTTTTTAAATCTACATTGTAAGCAGTGTTGCCTATCATTACATGTATTTAACAACACCTCTTTACTATATGCATGGTAACATTTTAATGAACATTGTAGATTGGCTTCCTAGAGATAAAATAACCAGCTTAACGTTCTTCATATTTTTATATATGCTGTTACACTGTGTTTCAAAAAGGGGAGATTATACAGGGCAGGGCAAAAGTAGGCTTATAGTTTGTATGGAAAATAATACACTCATTAATAAATACATAAATAGGGATAGACAGTGTTTTGTGTACTCACAACTGCAAACCTACTTTAGCCCCACCCTGTCTACACTCTCACCAGCAGCCAGTGCATGACCGCACATCTGTAAAAGGCAAAGGGTGACCAGGCTAATGACCATCCAGAGAACCAGTCACGCTGGAAACTACTTAGGCAAATGCATGGAGTCTTTGGGGAAAGAATCTTCCCAGTGCAGGGCTTTGCAACCGGAACCTCCCAGGAAACTGTCGTTTTGCATTTCAAGTCAGTTTATATTGCAATTGTGCAAAGGCTGGTTGGGAGAGAAATGCAAACAACACAGGCCTCCCCCACAGAGGTGTCTGTCATTCCAGGCCATCTGTCATTGCAGACCATCTTGGCTAAATCTCAGGCGGAGGTTTAAAGGCGCCAATGGCTCATTGTCATACACCTGTAGGAGTCGGTTACTGCTCGAGCATTGATTTATCCACTTTGGAATTCCTTCCTATTGATTTATTAGGCCCATACATCTTCTGCTGGCTAGCTTCTGTCTATAAAAGGTGGCTGAAATAAGCGTTTCTCTTGCATGTATTTTATAGCTCACTGACATTCATTTACTGACTCCCTTATTTGCCCAGTGTTGGTATTAATGCTAGCGGGTGCTACAGCCTGGCCTCCTCTTTGTGCATTTTGGGCCCTGCTAAGTATAATATAGAAATGAAAATAAAATAGTATTATCAAACTCGTACCAGAATAGAGAACATGCTGAGCAAAATAGTTTCCACATCCCTTGAAACAAAGGAAGGACAGGGATAGAAATGGGTTCACACAAGAAATAGAATACATTGCTCAAAAGCGTTTGCCATAAAAACATTCCGTGTTGTTTTTACTAAAATAGTGGGAAATCTGGGGTAGGTGATGGAGGCTGAGGAGGAAGTTAAGACAGAATATCCTGTTCATAGTCATGGCAGAGATTTGTGAGAAAATCCAATCAGTGGCAGGATTGATGTTGCTTAGCTCACGTAGAGGAATCTGAGAAGCTGCTTCAGGGAGAAAAGAGGAAATCTAAGGGGTGTTCGTTTCTATTTACTGATCTTCGGTCTGTGCAGCCGGTGACTTGACTGCAGCAGGGACTCTTTGTTCGTTACCAGCATGAGGTGGTAGAGCTCTTGCAAGCAAATTGAAATTCAGAATCTAGAAATCGTATGACTTTGTGCAACTGATTCCTCCTCCCTGCTGCCCAGTTTCCAAATTTCTTAAATGAGAGAAAGAAGAACGATTTTGGAAGAGGGAACAGAAGCACCCTGAATAATGTACCCAAGTTGCTTCCATTCAAAATGCCAACCACCACTTATTGCTTGGCCTGGAAGGGAACATTCAAATATTAGAACACAGTGAACAGTGGTGGCCCCACTGTTCCAGAGAGGTGGCCCCGTGTCCCCACTGCCCTGCCTCCCCGACACTGTGCAGAGGTCTTTTGTTGGTGCCTGTTACAGTGTTTTTCCCCCCTGGCTTTGCTTGGACTAGTGGCCGAAGAAATGGGTGGGGATAAAACTCTGTGTGATGAGAGCTGACATCTGCGAGTTGAGGTGGAGAAAAACAGAAGGTCTTTTCCCTTCTTGGGTTGCGATACCACCCAGTGGAGAACAAAGGGGCCAAAGCCCTCAGGGACAGTCCTGTGGCCTCCCGGCCACCAGCAGGCCAAATTGTGTCTATTCTCACTCTGAAGCCGGGTAATACCGTGTAACCCAGTCTTTCAGCAGGGTTCCGGAGCTCAACAAACTCTGCTAATCCTTCTTCCACCTCAGGAGGCAAGGCTTGCTTTGTGCTGAAATGTGTGTGCTGCAGAAATGTAAATACGCTGAGGCAGGTCTGCAAAGGCTTCCACGTTCTCACGGAGGCTGGATGCTCTGAGACCACATCAGGCAGCCCTGCAGTGTCGGAATTTTCTCACAAGGGCTGAAGTCATGCAGAGCCCTTCCCAGCAGGCTGAGTCTGGAGCCTTTTCAGAACATCCTGAGCTCTCCGGCTGCATCCACATGCTAAATAAAGGACAGAGAGCCAGGGAGCTTTCTCCGCCACTCACCTGTATGAGCTGGGGCCAGCCCCTTGTCCTCTGACGTTTCTCTCCCTCAAGGTGAAAGCAGTAACGTGTCTCATTAAGGATGATGCTATGGTGCTTTAAAATCATTCAGCAAGGTGTTAAAAATCCAGCTTGTATCTTATTTGTCCCGCATCCAGTTAAACACTTAGTACTAGGGCACATCACACCAGGTAGGAGGGTTTAGGTAAAAGCGTCCTGCTCTGGCCACACCCCACCCTACTCCAGGGGAGGGGCCTCTGACATCACCCAAAGATCATGCCCTCCCTCTGGACTGGTTCAGGCACTGGAGAACCCGGCATCAGCCCCCCAAATGACCTTGAGTCAACTTGAAGGACCTGCCTGGACCTGCCTGGGCTTTTTCTTGGGGTCCAGCCTCCTGAGGGTGAGCTGTAGCTCTGAAGTACACCCCCCTGGGCCCAGGTGGCACTGTTTGTGTTGTCCCAGCACAGGCTCCTGGGGCCGCTCCCAGAGCAACTCTGAGCTGGGATGGGAAGGGAAGGGCAACAAGCCACAGGCTGGGGGTCAGGGGCTGGGGTTAGCGTTCCCCCTGTTTCCATATTGTGGCTAAACTTCAAGAAGCCTGAGAATGCTACATTTGAAATCGTCCTTCCACATTGTTATGAAGGGATACCTGTAAAAGGCAGAGAATGCGTGGTATTATTTTAAACCATTTTTAGATTTATTTATACAGTTTTTGCAGATTGGTTTCTAAATGTGGCATGTGAGCTTCCATTTGTGTCCTTACACCTGGAACAGCAAGTATAAAGGAGGGATGTTAGGACAGGTTGCATGAAAAGTTAAAACAGTGGTTCTCAGACTTTACTGTACATAAAAATCACCCAGGGTACTCCTAAAACATCTAATTCCAGGCCAAAACCCTCCAGATACTCAGGTTCAGTTAGCCTGAGGTAGGGCTCAAGAAAGCGCATTTTTTACTAAATTCACAAGGGTTTTGATCGAGGGGGTTCAACGACCACCTCTTGGGGAGTCACGGAGCTTCTGGGTGGAGTCAAGGATTTCACTGACTAAACACCCAAGAGAAACAGCTAAAGGGCAATTTTAACTCATTATCTGAGCAAAGTAAAAAACCGACTTTTCTACAAAACCAGAATCGAATTATCCAGAGGAGGGTTGTCCCATACAAAGTCGTTCCCCTGGGAGGTGAGACACTTATCTTAAGCAGGCGGCCGTCGGCCACAACATCATGACACTGATATCATAAAATTGCCTGTGGAGGTGGATTAGAGCCACATCTGAAAGCCAATCTCATTACTTCACATCACAGTTTGCATGTGGCAAAAAAAGCATTACCCAGAAGGATGATGCATATTACTTAGCAGATTTAGTTCCTATGTTTTCCAAGTCAAATACGTAATAAAGGAAGATCTATTATGTAAACACACCTGTTTATGTCAGCCTCCTCCTGACACTGTACTACAGTGGCGATGAAGAAGGGAAGCAGGCATAAATCTGCCCAGGCGAAGAGAGCAAGAGAGAAGGTTCGAGAGAGAACGGGAGTTGATATTTTGAAAACTGGAAAATGGATGGGGAAGTGGCCATGGACGTGGCAGACCCAAGAAAGCTGGAACCTGAGTCTGTCCTGAGGAGAGCTGGTTGGCAGGGGGTGGGGTGGGGGGGGGTGGGCGGCAGGCACTGATTTTACTGAGACCCCTGCCCCAGGAATGAGGGGCATCAACCAGCTCAGAGTCAAGGGTGCTGGAGGGGGTGACCAACAGGGGATTTGTTGGAAGCATCTTTCAGGAGCAATTAGACCCCAGGTCCTGCCCCCAGCTGGGCAACAACCTCCCCCAACCCCAGAAGAAGATGTGAGGGTCATTCTCTGAAACCCTTATCTGGAGAGACCCTGTGTTCCAGAAGATGAGTCAAGGCAAGGGTGGAATTCCTCCCTAAATGGGCTGACACATGAAAGGACGCTGGATACAGAGACCCCCACTCCCTTTGGCTTGATGGCAAAATGCAGACTTAGGTCTGCCAGGTGGGAAGTTGAGGAGTATGAACCATCCAAAGGAAAGGGCCAGAAAGATCTGCAATGGAGGATCCCCAGAGAAGTGCGCTAGTCCCCACTTTACCCTGTGGGAAAGCCTACCAGTCAGCAAGGCCGCAAGGCTTCCGATGGGCTTCCTACTGACTCATTCTGACGTGTGAAGAGATCGCTAAAGGGTACCTGACGTATGAAGAAAGTTTACCGGGAAGGACAGAGACTAATAACAAGGGAAGTGGGGAGAAGGTAGGCAATGCAGAGAATGGATAAAAAGTGATAAAACTTATGAAAACAGTTTTAAAATTCTGTAGTTAATATCCTCAGAAAGGCCAGAGAGGATATTAAAACTACACACGTGCACACACACAGACAAGAGCAGGATGCTGTGGAAAGAAGAACAGCTCTCGGAAACATAGTTGGTCTCTAACCCTTCACCTGGCTTCCGAGACACTGTTCCTCCTCCTTCACTGGTCATGTGTTTGCAAGCTTCTTCGCTAGTGTTTTTTTTTTTTTAATTTCTCACACCTCTCTTATGTTTTATATCTCAGTCCTTGCCACTTTTTCCCTTTCTATCTTCAACTAACACCCTTGGTGATGACCCCATACTTCCCACGGGGGCTGGGCCAGGCGGCCTGCTGTGCACGGCGAGGCAGAGAAGATTTAGGTAGGGCCTTGAACAACACAGGGGTGAGCACAGCGAGACTGGAATATAGGATCTGCTAACAGAAGGCAGCCATGAAGCGTCGAGCCCTGGGGCCTGGCTGAGTAGCTCACTTGGTTAGAGCATCGTCCCGATGTGCCAAGATTGTGGGTTCAATGCTTGGTCAAGGCACATACAAGAAGTAACCAATGAATGCATAAATGAGTGGAACAACCGATCAATGCTTCTCTCTCTAGCAAGTCAATTAAAAAAAAAAAAAAGAATGGAGTGATGAACTCAGCATTGTCTACTCCATGGTGGGAGACTAACCTTGTACATTAAAATTCAACAATTCAGCTTACTGTTTGACGTGGAGGTAATTTTAGGATGTACTGCAAATTTTTATGGAATTTTGAAGGACCCATTATTACACAATTCCAGTTTGAACAATTTCTAAGCCATTGTTTCTCGGCCACTGCTTAACTCATTTATAATTTTTCTTTTCCTTTGCTGTGATCCTTGCCTACTGAAGCTTTCAAAAATCGCACGTAGCATAGAGGCTAAACCCTCGTGAACTCCCATTTTGCCCCCCACAGTCCCACCAACGCCAGTGATTTGTGGGCACAAAGATGGCATCGGCAATAGATGCTGAAGTAATTAAAACATGTCAATGGTCCAGGCGGTAGGAATCAGTTCAAGCCCCACTGGAGCATTTAGCTGTTTTACTGCTGCTTCCTGTTAGGCCTCTTTCAGCTTATAAATATTAATTTAAATACTACCAACAAGGACAGTAAACGGATTTAGGCATAAAACTTCCTGTCCGGGGTGATTTATATCCCATAAAAGGGGAGCAGGATGGAGAAAGCCTGCTTGGCTAAGTTTACGAGAGACAGTGAAACAGTACCATCAAAACAGAAAGGCTTTCAGCCTGCTATCGGCGGTGTGGGCGTCGCCCTTCCGAACAAGCAGCCGCCAGCAAGATGCTGTTCGCCTTTGTCAGGCCCTTGTGCTGTGGAGGAAGAGTTCCACCACACTGCTAATTGAACTTGTCCAGATTTATAGGCTCAAGGCCTGTGCACGAGAGAGATTATTAGGACTTAAAAGATAATAGCGCCGGTGAGAAAATTAAAACTGCTTTCACCACTTATATTTCAATAGTGCATAACTTCCCCTCTTTATACATCCTGAGATGTGCTGAGAATTTGTGTGAAAGGAGATCTGTCGGAAGAGCCTATGCAGGGGTGGTTATATACCGGGGACTCCAGTGCCAGGTTACCATGCGTACAGCCAGGACTGCGGTGCAGTGGGCTACCCGTGTGAGTCGGAAAGTGACGTCTCCCTGAAACCGCTTTCTAGGTGAAAGGTTATCCACCTGGCACTTCTAGACGATTGCAGTTGGGAGACATTTCTCCATGGGCCTTTCACCTGTTTCTACCTCCTGCAAGGGAAGCTTTGACTTAGCTCCAATCTCTTCATATTGTCTGTAGAGCCAACAGCCTTGGAAGAGAGGGATGGGAGCAAAGGGCACATCTGAAGCTCAGAATATTTCTCCCATAACGTAACCCTCTGTGTGTACAGGTGCCACTTGGCCACATTCATCTTGCCTTGTGGGAACTGGGGCTCAGGGAACTGGCTGAATGCTAGTACCCTGCCTACTGTTCTTGCTGTAAGTCATAGACTCCTTTGTCCCTGACCCGGGAGCCTCATGTCTTCTTCTAGCATCCATGAACAAGCTAGCTTAACTTACGAATAGGTAAAATCTGAGACCCTTCACAACCCATAAGAGTCATCAGTACTGTAGACTTAGAAAAACAGTTTGTGTAATTTTTCAAATGAAAAGACTAGCACCTACCTTAAGCCATGTGTCACTATTGCCCCAAACTCCCACACCTCAGAGAGCACAATTTTCCATTGGCCATAACCAATCTGAAGTTAGGATCATAATGGTTGTTGGGAACAGTTATCCAGGAAACTCTTCTCTTCTTGAATCTTGGGGGTGAAAAATCCTCAGCCTTCTGACAAAAAACAAGATAAACTAAATGATCAGGTGACCAATGAAGTCCCTTTCAGCTCTTCAGTTTGTGAGTTTACTTAAATATTAAATATTTATGGTAAATAGAAACACCAGCAGATTAGTATATATACAAAAAATTAGAAATATATGTTCATACAGTAGCATATAACTCAAGAATACTTTTAACACAATTTCCTGAAGTTTATGTACTTTCTAACTTACTACAGCTGAGACCTTTGACAATGTCTTCTTTCTCCTCCTTTTTATTTTTCCTTTGCTTATTTTTCAAAGCACTGTTGAAGTGCTAGTGGGTGGAGGAACAAGAAATTGAATGATCTGTGCCCCCCATCTAGCTGACTATACAGTAACAAGAAGGACTCACACACTCCCAAGACAAAGGAGTGAAGGAGGAGGAGGGGAGAGGTGCCAGGTGAGAGCGTCCCGTGCACACAGCTGGCCATGGGATGTTGAGTGAGCATGTCTGTGTGGAACATGTTACTTGACAATTGTACGCCAGTGTCTGGTTGGTGTGGGGTGAGGTCCAAGATATATGAAGTTCCTTCCTTATATCTTGATAACTAGAAAAAAAAAATGGATTTGCACCTGGCTAATTTTACATCTGTTGGAAGTCACCTAACACTATCCGTTTAAGTTCTTTTAATTTCCAGCATTAATGTAATCTGATTTTTTTTAACAGTTGCTGAGTTGGTTATATTATAAAACTTTACCCTTGCCTCTCACAATCTAGCTTTGGCTCTGTCCTAAAATCCAGTGGGGTTATTAGGATCCAATCTGTTCAACCTATTGTCTGGTGGCAGATTCCATGGCCCCATTTAAAAAGCTGGAGGTCACACCAAGGGACAGATGAACCATTATGCCCACTCTCCACTTGTCCCCGCATGAAAAGAGTGAGCCTTCCCATAACAAAAGATAAGGCCCAAATTTTCTCCCATGGCATCTTCAGAGATCACAGCATTATTCCTTTTAGATCTCTAAGGGGAGAGGTAAGCTGAACATGATCTCTTTTCAACAGGCAAGGATGGGATTTCTGCAAGGCCTGAGACTGGTAGAGCCCAGGGTTAAAAAAAAAAAAAAAGATGAGGTGACCTGAGGTTCCACAGGGAGATAACGCCAAGACTTTAAAGTTGTGGGGATGTACATGTGGCAGAAGCCCCTGGTGAGGACAGACACTCCTAAGGGGACAGTGTGGCTGAACAAAGCTGCAGTGATGGAATTAACATGAAACAAAGGCCCTCTGAGAAAGATCAGTCTGAAAAGAAATGAAGAACACATAAAACTTTGTTTAATTTATGGGATTTATATGCTGCTGACCAGTAAGTATAAAGTCCCATTCCCTGGGTCCTCACTATCACTCATGTATCACTTGTCAGTAAATGCGATGCACTTGGAACATAACAGCTCCGGTAATATCTCTGCTCCCAGCGCAGCTTTACTGCACCCATGAAACTCTGTAATCTTTAAATTCCCTCACTGTTAACATCTGCTGGAACATTATTGGTCCCAGCATAGCCAAGCTGCTCTGAAATTACATTTAGCAGAGTAGTTAATGCTAACAGTATCGTTCTTGACGCAACCGTGTTTGAAAAGAGCTTTATAACTGGCATAACGGTTGTACATCCTGTAGGTTTTATTCCTTTCATACCTGTTTTGTACCACAGTCTCATGGCTTGGAGCATGCCATTTGAGAAAGAGCATATTTTATATTTATTGTTCAGTAAACACCATATTATATCCTGATTTCTTTTCATTCCATAGCCTAAAATCGCTTTTTCTAGTGCCTTTTTAATGAAATGAAATTCCATTGCAAGATATGATTATAAGCATTTAGAGATTTGAGGTAGGAAATTAATCACATCTTCTGTAAAATGAAGATATTTTATCACCCTGTTAAGGTGCTGTGAATGTTTTAAGTCCAAATGATCCTATACATAAGCAAGATAAATAGGTTGCTTATGGCTTTTGTTAATGAGGGTGTATTCATCCTGTGATGATGAAGTAGTTAACATTAAAAAAAACTTTTCCCTGAAAAACTATCTTTGTTATAACCCAAAGAATATAAAATTGCACTGACATTACTTTAACATAAATATCTCAATGTATTTATTATCAATGTATTTTATATCAATGTAATTATTTATATTAATATTATAAAACATGCTATTTAAACTTGTTTAAATGTAGGCATTTATATGATTGATTTAATGCTAAACAGTAAATAGCTTGGTAAATATTAAGGATTGTTCTTCCCCAAAGAATGTTCTCTCTAAAATTAAAATACTAAATTTTTATTGAATTTCACAATTAAGTAAAACTGTATATTAATAATTTAGTGTTAAGCAAAATCAGATGAATTATAAAGTTCTAAGCTTTTTGAGGACAGGAAACACATCTTGCTGGCAAAGTGTGGAGAGAGGTATTTTTAAACAAGTTAGTCAAATGTCTGGGTAAATGAAGAAAGACCGCTCAGGAATGTTCACACTGTTAACTTTAACAAGCTCTCATATAACTTTCTTCCAATGAACAACATGTTTACCAAAGTGGTGCCATAAAACCTATTATAGTCCAAGATAATAATTACATAAAAGTTATTACTATATATAGGTTGGCTGTTGAATATGTCAATATTTGTGTCATGTGTAACTGACAGTCAGTCTGTATCAGAGAGCAGATTACATTCTTCTCCGTTTTTGCAGGGTTTATGCCAGGATATAAGCAAGATTAAGTCTTTTCTAATAAAAAGGTGTTGGTCTTCTCTCTCTCTCTACCCCCCACCCCCAGCAATAATACCTGAATCTTTCCTCATTCCCCATGCCAAAAACAGTTACAACCTTGACTCAGAATATCTGGGGCCAGAAAATCTTTGCTTTGCGCTAGTGCCCTCTACTTGCTAGCCAGACTTTTTGCTTGGGTTCCAAGATTACTCTTTAGTCAGTACCTCTTTGGCTGGATTTCTGGGTGCCCCCACAGTCCAGGCCTGTGGTTTGTGTGTGACCTGAGGCGTCCCTTCTTCAAGCAGCAATGCCCACTGAGCACATGCGTGCAGGGTATGGGCCAGCAGTATCTTGAGTAGTCCAACTGCGCTCTGTCTCGATTCTAGACTCCAGATTGTCCTTTGATCATCGGCTTCCCTTCCTGATCCTAAAACATCCCCTCGCCAGCTTTTATTCTCGCTCTGTTTCTTACTTTTAGCTCCCCCCACACAAAACTCTTTCCCTGCATTGACTCTTCAAGGTCAATGGGATCAAAATATTATTTCTTTTGTATTATTTGGCTGCCTTTCATGGCATATACACCAATTTATAATAAAAGATCTACACAGAGAGAAACAAAACAAAAAGTCTTAGGTTTTAAAACACATTCACAGAGAAATGTACCGATGTAAAATTTTATGTTATCGTTGAATGCTTACCTTTATTATGCTTAGACTATGCCAGTAGGACTTTGCCATTTGTTTCTTCCTCACTCCTTTTTCTTGCCCTCTCTCCAATAAAGATGCTCAAACACTAAAACTAACATGCCATGTAGAGTTGAGGTCACACAGGGACCCCTAACAAACCAGAATATGACAGGTTAAGGATGCAAAACCGAAGCTTTGTGTGAGACATTCAAATGACATAAAATCAGTGGATTCAGGTAGCAAGGGTTGTCTAGCCTTCTATTTAGGGGAGCAAGATGAATAAAATTTGAAAACCACTTGTCAAAACTACACTTTGGCCTGGGAAATGTTATTGCTATTTTACCAATGAGGAAATTGAAGCTATTAGAGATTAAATAATTCGCCTTGGCTAAAATCTTCTGTTGGTTGAGAGAGGGTAGAAATACAATAGCTGAGAACTCCTGGGAGGTCCCCAGGTAGCATCTGCAGGGACTGGGCATGGTGCCCAGAGCTCTCGTAGGGAGGCCTCTTCCCGAGTCCCATCACCACAGGCTGTAAGCACTGCTATGTGTATGAGTTGTTGCCCCACAAGGACTCTCTGTCTCCCGGATCACTTCGAAGGCCCATACAAAATTAAAGGAATGGAAAAAATTATCCTCAGTTCAACATCGTAGTCATGCTTGGCATTTGTGTGCGTATCAGACTGTACAGAAGTTTGAGATATGGAGAGATGTCCGTTGCAACAAAACAAATAGCTAGAGCTTGAACATGACAAATCTCTTCTATTAACAGCCTCTTAGTCATATCGTTTGCAATGCTTGGCCTTCACTCACATTTTCTCACTCTCTTCATCCCGCCTCAGACCTGCCCTCTATTTTTTGATCGCCATATTTGCTCCTTCTTGTACAAAGTGCTTTGGCTCTTTTCATCTCCTACCCCCAACATTTGGAAAAAGTTCCAGTGCTAATTACTTTCATTCTTCTCTTTCTCTGTTGCTTCCTCTTCAGTGTTTTCCTTCAATCCTTCCCTTAGAGAAGGAACTGGGTCATGGGGGAAAAGAACAACATTGAGATGAAGGCGTTTTTCCAGACTAATCATACTGATCAAGTGTGGCAAGGCAGTTATTTTAATCTGATAATAATTTGGGAGTCACTTGTGGATTTGAGTTATTCATGTTATCTCGAAGTGTGAATTATCTTTACTCATTTGAAGTTTACTACATTTGCTCAGGTCTATTTGACTGTGTAAAATTAATCATTTAGTGAAATCGCCTTGGGACAAAATACAGAATCCAAACATTCATTAATAAACTAATACAAATACAGTTGAGACAAAAATAGCATAGGGATAAAATACTCTGCAAAATAAGTTCTGTCAGTGAAGGTGATATTGAATAAAGAGGGAGAATTTCTGGTACTCAGACTTAGGATAACATTGGTCAGAAGGAAGCAGAGCTTCCATGTGCTCCTCTCATCTCTTTCCACAGGCACGTGGTATGAGTTTCTCAGTGTTTTTTCCTAAACAAGATTTTGAATGCAATGAACAAGAGGATCCAATTTTAAGAATCTTGATTCTTTATTAATCACTGATTAAATAAAAGTTCCCCAGAAGGAGGAAAGCTGGCAATTCCCACTCTATCACTCTTACTTCTATTCCATTATTATGTCATTATTGACAGACTACTCGGTGGCATATTTTTTATTCAAAAGATACTTGAGTACCTGTTCAAAGAAGGAAGGAAGGAAGGAAGCGAGGGAGGGAGGAAGGCAGGCAGGCCGGCAGGCAAAGAGAATACTTTCCTTGCCTCTAAGAACCCCAGTCTCATTGGTAAATAATCAGTCTCCCTTCAGTAGGTAAAATCTGCTTGACTCCATATCCCTCTTTTACTATAACCTTCGCAGTGAAGGAAACCAGTGGCTCTTCCTGAGAATGCTGGAATAGTTCTGCCTTTAGTCAGAGACGATTTAGAAAGACCTACCAGTTGTTCAAAGGTAACACATCCAATTGTGGTGGTGACTTGCCGCGCTGCTGTCCCTCCAAGTGTTGGAGCCTCGCCCAGTCCCAGCCCTGACTGCAGGATCACAGCTCTTGCTGCCAGCGCCCCCCGCAGGCTTTCTGCATCTGCTGATTGCCTGCTCTTCTGTTTTCCTGGTTCTGGCTTCAGCCTTGCTGGGCTGCCTTCCTCATGAACCTCCCTTTCCCTGTCTGTCTCTGGAATTTTCCAGACCAGCACCCTGACCAGAGTCTCTCTGGTCTGAGGGTACATAGGGCCAGGCCTTCCTTTAGTGAGAAAAAGAATGCAAACAGTCCTACAGATCACCCGGGCTGGTCACTGGTTCTGCTGACGGGACACCACGTGTTACCAAGACATGACCGATTCCCTACAAGAGCAGGAATTTGAGGCATCCAGTGCAGGTCTTTGTTCCCCAGTGCTCTTGGCCTGCCCTGAATCCCAGTCCTCGTCCAGGTACCTTACCGCTCCTGTGCGTGTGTGGAAGGGCGACCGAGAGAAAAATGGATGACAGTCAGAAAGAAACCATCTGACAAAGCTGAGGACCACTTGCTTCTCCAAGGCAGCTTGCCTCTCCCTGCCTGGGCTGCCAAGTGAAGGGTGTGATTAATGAAGAGATGTCAGAGAGATAATTCTTCCTAGCCAGGGAGAGTGGCAAACCATTTTTTTTTTTTTTAGAATTATTAGAGGTTGAGTGGAAAGAAAACAAGAAAAAGGAGCTTGTCATGGTTTTAAAGGGGCCAAGAAAAAAGAGCGGTGCTGCCGCCCACCAAAGTCTGGACCCCACTCCACCTGTACCCTCAGGACCTACCCCTTCTTGCTCTTCGAGTTGCTGCGAGCTACCTCCCTTGTTATAAATAGCAGCACAGATGTTGACAGAAAAATGCTCCCTTAATTACCATACAAACTGCTTTACTTGAGTGAACCATTTAAGTCAGCCTCCAAAGGAAGTTCACTCAAGCAATTCCACAGATTACAGCTAATGAACAATATTTCCTCGCACCTATTTAGTGCTCATTAAAATGTAAAAGCCTTTCATTTTAAACAGACGCACAATAAATAATTCCTTTCTCCCTCTCGGTCTCTGGATAAAAGCAGGGAGGAGAGGGGGCTGAGGGAACCCGGCTGGCGGGGGTGGGGACAGGAAGGGATTCAAGGAGCAGAGAAGGGGGATGGGCAAATGGAAACCCAATAAATGGCGGAGGGCTCATGAGTCTCCCAGGAAGCCACAGCTTGTCTGGTGGGAGGATGTCTGCATTTGGAGCTCAACACACAGAGCCCAAGACCCATTCACCCAGGAGAGCCGGCCAGCCAGCCGTGAACAGGGACGGCAGGCAACAGTGACTATGGGCAGCGCTGGGAGGCACAGAGAGGCCAAGTCAGGATAGAGCTGGGGGTGGGAAGAGCCCTTCCAAAGTCATACATTGCTGGTACTGTGTGTCCTTAGACTGTCCTGTGTTTGTTTTTGTCTTCATTTATTTTTAGGGCTGAGGTTAAAAGATGAATTATCAGAGAAACCTCGAGAGGCTACTTGTTGCAAATGGGAAACAACGAGAACATAGAAAATGTTTTCTTGTTCCTGTAGGACCTTAGTACTTGGATCACCTAACACATGTAGCATAAAAGATGGAGGCATTCTTGTTGTTGTTGTTGTTGTAATTTAAAAAATATGTTTATTGATTTTAGAGAGATGGGTAGGGAGAGAAAGAGAGAAACATCACTGTGAGAGAGAAACATCAGTTGGCTGCCTCCCATACACTTCCCTGCTGGGGATTAAACCTGCACCCTAGGTACGTGCCCTGACCAGGAATCGAACCTTCAACCCCTCGGGGTACAGGATGACACTCCAGGCAGCTGAGGCACACCAGCCAGGTCTAGAAGCTTTCTTTGTGTGTCTGAGTGAGCTGAAAGGGGAGGATGGTGGAAAACAGGTGGATTTCTAGAGGACCGTGTTTGTTTCTTTGAAGACAGCACAGGAAAGTGAACCAGGGAGTTGGCGAAGTGTAGGCGTTGGATGGATTTAAGAAACCTCTGCTATATACTGAAAATGCTTTCCCTTTTAACAGAGCTGTTAACTCCAGATGTTGGTGGGATTTCCAAATGATGAAATGTGTTAGTGGTGGTGCATATATAGGTCGGGAAAAGCCAAGAGGAGACTGTCACCAAATCAACAGACACAAATGAAATCTACAGGACTAGTGTGTAATGAACTGTCTCAAACGTCAGTCAGCTTGCTGGATTGTGTGTATAACATTACGTTGGCATAATGGTCAGCAACAATCAAGATATTTCTTTTCTCCCCTTAGTTCTTTTTTCTCTTATTTCTTTCCCCTTTCTTTCTTTCTTTCTTACTTTCTTTTTCTTTCTTTCTTTCTTTCTTTCTTTCTTTCTTTCTTTCTTCCCTCCCTCCCTCCCTCCCTCCCTCCCTCCCTCCCTCCTTCCCTTCCTCCCTTCCTCCCTCCCTTCCTCCCTTCCTCCCTTCCTTCCTTCCTTCCTTTTTCTTTCTTTTCTTTCTTTCCAAGGGATCTTGATTCTATTAAGGAACATTGTCTTTCCAGCCAAATTTGACAGGATACCTTTTGACTCAGGGTGACTGGAAACCACCATTTCTTGTTCAAGATGGTATCCAGTTATTACACAGGTCTTGAGTGACAGATATTATACCATGTGCAGAGGATACAGAAATGAATAAGAGATGTCCCCGTAAGGAACCCACAGACATACAGAGTCATCATGCTGCTGTCATCATAGGGACAAAGAGTGCTGGAGAAGCTGGGACAGGTGGGAGTTTTAGGAGAGTTCACATGGAAACTTAACGTTCTGTAGTGCAGCAGCAACGTGGTTGTGGTCCTATTCCAGAGCTCCGCAAGTGCTTGTAGAGTCTTTGTACAGTTTTATTCACAAAAGCTAAATGTTGGTTAGGGAGTGGCCGGCAGGCCCCGGGGGCATGTGTGCACGAGGGACCAGTCCCGTGACAGTAGATGGCACTGGGAAAGAGGAGGGACGTCTGTACAAATCACCTGTCTCAGGGCAGAATAAAGAGCACCCAGAAATTTTTTGCAGCTGGAGACTTTTCATCATTATTTTATATAAACATGGGCACAATCTTAAAGTCTGAGAGTATATAGAGGAGTTAATGTGGATATTATTAAAGTTGACAAGAGTTATTTAGCCCTCTTGAATATTTATGGTTTATTTCCCATTAGGACAAATTCATTTCCAAAGGATGAATCAATTTTTCATATTTTTCTGCACTACTGATTTAAACAGAGCGTTTTCACTTTTCTTCTCATCCAGAGCTATAAAAATGTGGGAAACATATTGTAATAAAGTACAATACTTGCTTAAAGCTATGTTATGGCTTAAAACAAAGTAAAATGAGAGGATAATAATATTTCTGGGAATCAAAGATATTTCCTCAGTTAAGAGTACAATCACATTATGCTACTTTTTAAAAAAGCCCAGAAACTCAATTTCCTACATGTCAGACCATTATATATATTTTTTCTTCACATGTATATATGATTAATTAACTTTAAGTTTTACTATGATACTGCTTCCTTGATAAATCCTTTAAAGAATTTTAGGAAAATACTCCATATTTTGTCATGTATAATGTGCACTTTTTTGCCCAAATTTTTGAGTTAAAAATAAGGATGTGCATTATACATGGGTATAATGATTGCATGCCATGGGTCTAATAATGGATATAATAATCCCATGTATATTGTGCAAAAAATGTGGGGGTGCAGTTTGCACAGGAGTGCATTATACACAGGAAAATATGGTAAGTAGTACATGTTACTTCTTAATTTCTGTCTTTAAGCAAGGAAAATTATGTCAGTGTAGTCTGTACTGTCGATAGTAAACAGAAGATGAGAACTTCTTGGGGGCTTTTTCACTTACATTTTTAGTTATCTTCTATATATTACTCTACCATTTACATAATTAACAGATTTCTTTTTCCTAACAAATATCAATGCAGCAAAAAAGTATAATAATTAGTGAGAACCCCCAAAATACAAAATATTATTGATCTAACTTTTTACCGACAAAATATATCTTCAATGTAAAATGTTTTTTTAAATTAAGTTATGAACTACGATGATATGTTGCTGATGACATTGCCTTAGGACAGTGGACACTTTCAATACTAACATGTCATAGGGCATTTTAGCATCATCTGTGTCTCTAACTTAAAATGTCGTTTTGCCTCTTTGAGCTAGTGCACATTTTTGTGAATCCTATCTCAGCAGATTACCTGAAACAGTGCACAAAGTATTTCCTCAGACGAAAGAGCTCTTAGACTGATCATGGGAACAGAAAAAAGGCCGATCGATGGTAAGCAAAAACACAAAACAGTCCACTGAACTCCACACTACAGTCCTTATTCGAATGGTTTCAGCCTCTTGTTTTCCAGTAATAAAGTGAGCCATGGTTAGAAAGGGAAATATATATCTTCATATAGATATAGATATAGATATAGATCTCTTCATACATAGTTTAGCTGATGCAAATCAATAGTCTATAGCCAAAATTTTGTTGTTAAATTGTCCAGGTAAGGACCTACTAATGGTAAATGACATCATATCAAAAACTCTGGGATATTGCCTCAGTCACCTGTAAATTCCTCCAAATGCCTACGTTTGGAAAGAAAGTATATTTCATTGATTTACAAAGGCCATATAATTATAGATATGGTTGGGCTCGGGAGCTGTAGGCTGAGTCCCCAGTGGCCTTCATTTTCCGCCTGAAATGAATCTGCAGAGAGAGGGAGACTCTGGTTGTCGCCAGTTCAGGGGCTCGAGGGGAAGTTTGTCAGAGATCATCTGAAAGGCAGCCTTGCCTGAAAATACCCCCCAAACCTCCAAAAATAAAATCTCACCCCACATCTTGTTCACATGATTTCCCCCCTCAAACACCGCCACTTTAGTTTACTCTTTCTCATATTCGCCCTTCCTCCTGCCTTGTGGGCTTTCAGAAGAGCCGTGTGCAGCCACTCAGAGTTACGGTTTTCTGCCTGTGACGCGGATGGCAGGACTACAGGCCACCCTCGCTGTGTTGGATGGAACGCGAGAAACAGAAACGGGCGGCCAGTCTTACTTGCCTCGTTCGCCTGGCCCGTCACAAAAAAGCCCACGCGTTGTTTCTCCCAGCGCGGGGTGCAGAGGCGCGCGGGGCCTCGCCGGGCCCGCGCTAGATGGATGATACCGATGGCGAGGGAACACACACATCCTGCCTGAATATGAACAACAGATTTGTCAGCGGGTGACAGGCTGACAGCCCCGCTCCCGGCTGCTTGTCCACTGTTGTTATATCAGTACCTTGTCTGAGGAGTCAGCACACAGGCAATCTGCTTCCTCCGTTTGCGGGAGGCAGGTTGCCAGTTAAAAACAAGTATTGGCTTCAGGCTGCCATGCCAGAATGCATTGAAAAGATGCAATTTAAGCCCTCGTGTGCTCCTCTGGCGACGGATCACAGGCCTTGGAGGCTCAGTCCTCCAGATTAGGTTTGTAAAACAAAGACGGTGACTCAAAATGAGATCCATGCTGGCAAAACATTGCAATTTAGCCTCCATAAGCGTCTCCGCAGGACTCGGTTATGAAAGAAAAACCATGCTTGATTTGAGCACCGTGAGGGAGAGACTCCAGTGAAAGTTTGCCCTGCGTGCCTCCTATTGTGGTTATTTCGAAGGTAGTTAAAAATGTGTCAGTAAAATACCCTGTAGCCCATAACACCTCCAAGTCAACAATAAGGACTAAAAGGTCCCATTTTCACTAGTTGGGCTCTGTTGATATGGATGAAAATCAATAATGAAATGTTTAACAACATAGAAATGGCAAGAATACATTTTTCAGACTTTGTTGCAGTCATTGTAAAGACTATCAAGTAGCCAAGTTTTTCCGGTAGTTTTAAAATATATAGAAATAGGTTAGGCAAAGTAGAGAGGAAGCTAATGAGAAACTGTTGTATACACTATTTTTAAATGTCTAAGAGAATGAATTAAATACGTTACTTACAGAGAGGTAAGTGGGAGAAGCCGTGAACTTCAGAAAACACTGCGGCTTGCCTCTGCGTGCTGGGGATGTATCACTCAGAGGGCAGAGCGTCACTCAGTGCTGTGAGCTGCTTCATTCGGGCCCGCATGGCAGTCTCTGACAGGTGGAGCTAAACGCATGAGAACCCAAAAAGGCTTATACCATGGTCTTTAATGGCTCTTTTGGAGATGATAAGCCTGTCAAATCATTAAGAAACAGTATTTAAGGGTCCCTATGTACACATTTGTACAACAGTCCCCAGGGATTTAGGGAAAGCTATTAGAATTTGTTGGATCAATAAATATCATCATTTCATTCAAGTCCACAGCAAAATAAAGTGCTGGCTGTGGGGTCTTCTAGGATTCTGTTCCCGCGTCACAACGTGGTAGTTCCAGGGACCTTGCGTTCTAGCATCGCCGGAGGCCCAGCCCCCACACACCATCTATATGCATTTGTTCTGCCATGTGGGCAACTCGGGAGGTGCCAACATCCTTGCCAAACACAATCTTTAATTGGCTGGGAAAATTCATGTTTACAAAAAAAAACCCCCAAAACAACAAAACTGAAAAAGTAGTAACAGCACTGCATTAGAAAGCAATCATAAGAATTTGAGTAGAAGTTCTGAACCTATTTTATTGCTGCCAAAGCTTAACAGCCCAAATATCTAGTCATAAATGATTAAATAAGTTATCCTACATGTAATCAGAGCAATGCTCTGTGGCTACGAACAGTGGCATTGTGGGAGACAGAAGGAAAAAGTTCCTGCTATTCTGAAGTGCAAAAAAGCGGTTTACAAAACTTTATGTGAATTTTGGTGACTTAAAAAAATGTGTACGATTAGTTAGATAATAGATAGAGGTATAAATATACATGTGGATGGAGGCCTGGAAGGATATGTAAATTATACTATAAAAAAATGGATGTAAAAAGTAGGGTAAAGGAAATTTATGTGGTTTTCTTTGTGCTTTTCTGTATTACTGAGATTTTGCTGCATGATAATGTGCCTTTTCTATTAGCGGAAACGTGCTATTAAAATAAAAAGCTATCAACAGTAAAGATGCACATTTAAATGAAAGAATTGTGGCACTTGGTTAATTGTTACTTTTTAACATTCTGTTAGATATTTGTGAAAGGCATAATGTAATGCTATTAAACAAAATAATGTGAAACCTCACAAATTACAAACTACCAGGCTAAAATTGTGATGTTAAGACAGGTTCTTTGATCCCATTTCAGTCCTCCATTTTTTTTTCCCTTGAAACCATCAACTAATTTGAATTTTTAAGAACTGTAATGAATTCTCTTTTTCCAAATGTGTTTTGGGTGACAGAAGCTAATGCCTTTTGTGTCATTCTTGGTCTTGTCGGCCCCACCTGAGATAATAGAGGTTGCCAGTTCCTTCCCCTTGGTTCCCCATGTTCATTCACATACACATACAGATAGAAGGTCTTTCTTTATAAAACCAAAATGAGCTTCTAATATGAATAGTACTCTGCACAAGAGTGTCATTCGCTCATTATAGCACTCACAGCTTTCTGAACCCTGTGAGATGGACCCTGCTATTATTCCCATTTTACAGAATCCATGCCCTTGACCAGCATACTCTATTTATTCCAGCTTGGCTTTCTCTTCATGCCGGGCTCTCCCCTCCCCTGGCAGTGACCCCTGGTTGCTCATTTCTAAGTGTTGGTGAGAGCAGGGAGCAGGTAAGGCTCTGCTCAGAGCTGTGCACAGCATGCGCCTTGAGGGCTCTGTGTCCGTGGGTTGGGCACTGAGAGAGGTGGGTCCCCAATTCTGCGGAGCAGGCGGGTCAGTGGCGGCTTCCGTCTCAGGAGGTGGGCTGTGGAATCTCAGCCTGTACTCTGAGAACCCTCACCAGAAACTGTGTCACTTGCTCTAGGTCAGAGCAAAATACGCTGCTGTTCAGGAAGGACAACTAGTCTCTTTCAAAAGGTAGTTTGTAAGTGACTTACCCTGCCTGTTGGCTGCAGCTCACTCCACTCCTCATGATCCTTGGCTCAGGCCTCAAGGCCTGTCCAGTGCTCGCCAGGAAGACCGTACTTTTCCCAATGATTTCCAGTGTCTTCTGCAAACCTGTCTATTGGATCGCTTCTCATTTACTGCAGCAGGTGGCTCTCCAAGGTGCTGCCAGCAAGGGCCTCTGTTCGCACTGTTACAGTTTTCATTGTCATTTGCTAACATCTTTTTGTGTTCATTTCAATGGGATCTGAGGTGGATGCATGTGCCTGGTCTACTGTCCTGAGCTGAAGGCCAGGCGCCATGTCTGTCCTGCTCAGCACTGGGTCCCTGTGCTGGGCCCTGTCTTTGACCTCCCTGAACATGGAACTAGCACGTGTTGGTGTTATTAACGCAGTGTGCATTGGTGCATTATAATCTCAGGATTACTTGTTTTGGCAAGGGAGGGTATAGAATGGCACAAAAATGTTTTTAAATATTTGCTTAATAAGACTTAGAAAGGCTCTCTGGACCTGTATTCCCGTTAAGATGTCCCAAAGGTACCTTCATTTCTGAAAGTCTTTGTCTTTCTCCTAAACTGACCTTGCTTTCCATGGACCTCATTATGCAACCAGTGGGCCACTTTAGGAAATGCAGTCTTCTTGGATTTCCACCTCACTGTCCTTGCTCATTTTTCCTATGTCACCAAAGCCTGTCCAGTTATGCTCCTAAATACCTCTTAATAGGGTCCCCTATCCTTGCTATGACATAACTTAGTTTAGTCATTCATGAGAAGTGGGACATTATCTTATCCACTGCTTTTATCTCCAGTTTCTAAGTTAGAGATGGACAAACTGTAGGCACTGGACGTGGTGACTGAATGAATGAATGCACAGCTTCCCACACGTGTTCATTCTGGTTCCCCCTGAATCTGTCCTCCAGGCCGCTGCCAGGTTTACCCTAAAACATGTGGGGATGCGTGATGGCCTCATGGTTATAAGCATGGGCCCTGGACTGCCGGGCTTAAATCACAGGCCTGCCACTCACCTTAAGGTTCTGTGCCTCCGTTTTCCCATCCGTAGGATAGGCACGTTGCAGTACCAGTCTGACGGAATTGTTACGGGGCATGGCCATGCGGATGGATCACGTTTTACTCCGTGCTTTGTGAATGTTAGTCATTTGCAGCGTCATGCTCACCATTGTGCTCAGCCTGCCATCCCTCTGCTGGGAAACCTTCATTGACTCCCACTCCCTGCTGTCTGCAGGTGAGAGGATGAAGCCCCATCTTCTTAGGAGGGAGACACTGGTCCTCTCTGTCCGGCCCCGCTGTGCCTCCAGTGTCACCTCCTGCCGCTGCTGCCCACACTGCTTCGCTCCACTCCCTTTGCTCCAAAATTCCTATCCTTCCTAAGAACAGACCGCGCTCTCCCAGCTCCATGCTCCCTTTCCTTGGATAAGTGGTTGTCCTCCTCCCTATTTGCCATGGCCCCCCCCGAGTCCTTTAGGATGCAACCTCCATATCCCACATGAAGAAGAGTGGGTGGTCCCCACTGCATACTTAGGGGATGCTTTGTACAAGCCTATCTCATACTTGGGATCAAATTCAATTACAAGCATTTGTTTGTGTATTTGGTTCTTCCATTATTATTTGAGGTTATCTAAGGCAAGCGATGTGGTTTATTTAGTTTCATTTTTTTGCCTTTCCTGCTCAGCTCCTGGCATTATGGCGGGCACATGGTAGTGGGCAAGATATGCTTCTTGAATGTCAACATCAACTACAATAACAGATACCATCACTAAGGTGATAAAAACCAATGAAAGTAACATTCTGAGTTGTTTGCTATCCACAGTAGTGTCTCTTCTAAAGACAAAATAATTACTTTTTGTTTATACCACATTTTCTTTTGCGATGTCATCTCAATTTAGGATTATCCTATTTGCTACAACCTCAATGTTATGAAGTTCCAGCCAACTGTTAGGAATTAACCCTGCAACGCACATTAAAAAATAAAAGGTTGAAATTGTCACATATATTTCTAATGTAAGTATTTCCATTTGAAAGAGGGTTTAACAAACTTAAAAGTTTATTTTAAAATAGCAACCTCTTTCATGCTTGTATTTTCATGATTCAGTGGTTAAGAATAAATAAGTATTTTTTGAAATTCAGAGCAGTGGATAGATTATAAAGCTCTTTATAACATAAGATAAAAGAAAGATAAATGTTTTAATTATACAAAATTAGCTAAGATTTCAGGGACAGATTGTATGTTACTTCAATGTTACCTTGGTACATTTGTGTATATTTTACTTTCATGAAGAAAAACAAGCATTAGAAACTTTGCTGTTTTGAACATCCTAGCTTTTATGGAGGTATTCTGTAAGCTGATATGAAGCCTATTTAAGTATATTTAAGATCTCTCATTTAGAGTTAAGTGGAAGAAGAAAAGGCAGAATTGTCTTTGCAGATGTTGAGAAGGAATTCATTGCAGGCAATCATCGTTTAATATCCAGTGCTGACTGTTTGAACAAGTGCTTTCTCTCAACGATAGATCAAAAGAGTTGGCACTAACAATAATCTCTTAGAATGCAAACGAGGAAAGCAAGGATATTAAAACAATGGAAACATTAACATAAAAAATCAGCCATTATAGCAAAGAACAGCAAAGGGAGTTGAGAAATTATTTTTGAATTTTTTTTTTGTGGTTGATGTTAACAGTGTCTACAGAGGGACTATTGTGTTAAAAAAAAAAAAAGGTAGAATACAGCTTGAGCTGTAAATATTTACCCATTTCGATGTGACATGTGGCACATGAGTTGTTGGTATTGCTGTAACTACCATTTGAAATGAAAGAATGGGAAATTTTGCCATTTAAATGCTCGACACTCAAAACAACAATTTTCTTAGTACTGGATGTCCCATATTCTCAACAAATGAGACGGCTTTTTAGATTTTGAACAACCCATACATGTATTTTCACCTTTATTTAGACTCTGTTCCCTCCGTCTGTAACAGCAGCCTCCACCTCTGTGTCTGGAAGCCTTGCTTTTCTTTAAGGATCAGCAGAAAACCAACCTGTCTTAATCACCTCTGTAAGCACGTATCTGTAATTTTTGAACATCTGTAGCTTTACATGAATTATTTGGGTGCTTGACATGAACTCTTCTGCACAGTTCCATAGCATTTCAATTTTTAAAATTTTTATATGTGATGTTATTTCTTTGATCTTTATTATCATCCATTAGGAAAGCAGGGGCCAGAAATAAAGAAAAATTAAGCTTGAGCAATTTCAGGTTGCCCCAAACAACCCAGCGCGTGCCAAGGCCAGGGCTCCTACCATGAGCCACTGCATCTCAGCTCTTACTCGCATCTTGTCTTCTGAGGCTGAGCGTCACGTGAGGCCAGGCAGAAAACCCAGTAAACCAGCTGCTCTCAGAGTTTCCAAATGCTGTCAGGTTTTACACTGACATAGAGCCCCAAATGCCTCCCCCCACCCCAGTTTTATAAACATACTGAATTTTATCATTGTTTCCATGACACATGTATTCAAATCCAGTCATGATTAATCAATATTCCATAAAAGTGACTGCAGCCTCCTGAAATAGACAGGTTGCTAAATCATAAAGTGCCTGGGAACATAGTGAAGAGCAAAGCACTTTGGTTGACAAAATTCAATGAGCACTTGCTGCCAAGCAGGGTCAGCATGGATGCCGCTATGCAAAGAACCCTGTTCCACCCGTATTTTTGTTGTGTAGAATTGCTTCTCCTGTAAGAGACACTGGAAATCACTCAGTGCCCACTCTAGCAGAGGAGGTGAACATAGTGGGCTCTTCTCTAGGGGGGTGACGGATGGTTTCTGGTTTTGAAATTTCTTCTTCTTCCTTCCTCTCCTACAGGCAAGCATGATGGAGACGTGGCTTTGATCCCTCTTTACATTAATTCTTTTTTTTAAAACAGAGATAAGCCTTTTTGTACCCAGCTTTGGTTTTATTTGTATTCCTATTATTAAAGTGGTCTTTTGGCAACCAGCAGTTTCTTTTCAGCATTTATGAGGATTTGGCTGTTATTTCTATTTATTTATTTTACTTCAGTGGTGGGGAGTCCAGAGTTCAGCTATAGCTCAGGGTCCATCAGACAGTATTTTCTGGGTTGATTATGCATGAGGCTGACCCACACCTTGGCTCTGATACCAGCTTTATGGGCCTCCTCTTGTCTCTGAGCCTGTGGAAAGCCGCATCACTGATACCTCCCAGAGTGGGTGTATGTAGCGGGAGAGACTAAGGCTTTGGGTGAAATTGCCAAATCCTATATTTGTACACCAGCAGGCAATAAGTGAAGGAGCTTAAGCATTGCATTCCTAGGGTCTGAAGCCTGCAGACCCTGCAATCAAACACCGAGACCATATTCCAAAACAATTGGATCCGATGACAGCTTATGGGCAGAGTCAGTTTCACGAAGGATGCTTGCCAGTAACACAAAGTGAAAAACAGGATCTCGTCGTAATTTCTGCTCGATGAGTCACAATTTTGTTGATGATAGCTGAGCTCTTATTCAGATTTCGGAAACCACTTTGTGGACTTAGGCACCACTCGTTCCCACCGGGCACCCTCGGAGGGCAGCTGGCAGCCTCCCCAGAGAGCGTGCAGCCCGGCGCTGGTTCAGCGCGTCCAGGAGCCTGCCCAGCCGCCTCCCCCGGCCACACTGACAACCTGAAGATTGAGTTAAGCATGAGGTCCGAGCAGCAGCCGGGGCTAATGGGTCACCTCCCATTTTGGTGTTAAAGTTGGGATTTATCATCCTCCCGGGTGATTGCAGAGACACCTCGGAGTCAATCCTTTATTTCTAAATCAGGACAACGCCGTTACCAGCAGGCCTGACACCAGGTAAATGCTCATAAAATGCCAGCTGGCCTCGCGAAGAGATTATGCGCGCTGGAGGGAACGCGATTTCATGTTTTCCTGTCACCTCTGGCAGGCTATTTGTTTACACGTTTCTGTGAACTTTCCCTCTTAGTTAAGAAAATCGGCCAGAGGCAGCCCTGTGTGAAATATTGACACTCATTTCTACTTGTATTTAAGTATTTTCCTTTAAATACAGTTGTCAGGCAGCTATTTTGATTTGGCATTCTCAAGAATTTGAGGCAATTTTAAACATTCCTAACTTTTGTGCATAGCCTTTGGGCCTGTAAAATTTCTTTTCTTTGTTCATTCGTTTATTCAGTCAGTCAATCAAATTTCAATTATGGGTCCATTATTATTGTGTAGGATGCAACCAAAAGCAGATCCATACCTTTTGTGCTGATTAAATATTACCTTTACTCTGTGTTTAGAAAGGGATAAAAAAATTATAAGGCTAAGGTTGGTAGAAAGAGATGAGATTCAACCTGATTCTAAATGGACACTGATTACTTTTTCAGATGTAAGTAAGGCTGGTACTCACCACACGCCCCGTTATGATATGTCAGTTGTTCATAGCTGGCATCCATTCAGATAAGATGGGTATCCACCCTCACTGGCCAATGCCTATGCCCATCTTGTTATGAAATATTTAAATATTATTCCTGACTATATATCAGGTGTCTCTGAAAAGATTCTAAGTCCCTTGTGGACAGTAAGTACACTCTGCAATTCTTATCAAGTCTCCCAATGACCAGCTCAGTGATAAGCCTATGGCTGATGCCCATAAGTACTTAGCAAGGGGCACTTAATTTGGCGGTCAAAGGTAAACACAGTCTGCACATGCAGAACATGACCATCGTTGGTCTCGTTTTGCTCTGTAATAAGCAGTTTACCTAATGACCTGTGATGCACTTGGGTTATTTTCACAGCTGCAAAAGTCAAATTAAAAAATAGACCCAGAAAGGGCCACAAGCAAACCCTAGGCTACTCATTAACAAAAGAATGGACAGAACGGCCATGGCCAGTGTGAAGGCGCCCCAAACCTGCCCTGGCCCAGCCTACTGCCAGCCTGGTCTGGCAGTGCGGCCAGGTCGGACTCTCAGGCGTGTTAGAACATGCCTGCCCACCATCCCAGATCTGGGCCGGACTGTTTCCTTCAACAGATTCACAGAGGGACTCAATTTATTCAGATTGAGGTTTAATAACAGCCCTACTTTGATTAGTTCAATGTTTTCCATTAAAATAAATGCTTTTCTGTGTATCTTTTACTCAGTCACCATTTTCCTTTAAATTTTTTTAAACCAATCAATCCATACTTTTCCCATTCTGGAAATAAACGGTAATTCTTGAAATAATTCTATTCTTTCTGGATGTTTGTGTCTTTAAAATATTCTCGGGATTCTTAAACCCTTTCTGTGGTCATTCCATGGCAAACTCTACATTATTCATTGTCTATATTTTTCATAAAGTCAGTCCCTTTAGCCTTTAATCATTTGTCTTGATTTTTTCTGAATCTGATCCAGTTCTTCACACTATATATGGAGTTAAGGTCACAACCCTGGACCTCAGTTTTTTAAAAGAAAAAACGATTACTTTCTTCTTCCTTGTTCTGGGAAATCATGCCTGGGCTCTTGCCTGTAGTCACACTGTCAGGTTAGTGTTGTCCTGTGCCTGCCATCAGGAGCCTCATAGTCATGAACGCATACCAGGGGACGCTGTCCACTATAAGTTCTGTGACCCCCCCAAAGTTTGAATTTGTGGTGATTAAGACATGGCGTGGGCTTGTATGGCTGTGCATTGTAATGATAGAAAATTAACAGCAGGAACAAGTTACAGGGAGATAAAGTACTTAGGAAAAATAAAAATTTCAAAGTTCTTGATATACAAATGTTATTTGCATACAAACACTGATTTGAATGTTAGTTTAAATAAAATTTTATTCAACAGTAAATTAAATGATTAGTAATTTACCTGTAAACAATAACATTGTATGCCCCTGGTAAGTAATGTAGGCTTTCTGCTAGTTTAGAATAATTTTTCCCCAATTAGTCTGCATTATCAAAGTTAAGTGTTACCTAGTCTTTTAGTTAACTTAAAAGTTAAAAGTAAAATCTCTGTGAAGCTCATGAGAAAATTATGTGTGAAATCCCTGCACAGAGGAAGCACTCAGAAACACCCCGTCTTTTCCTGTCCAGCTGCTTCACCTTGTAAACCTGTGCACAGAAACCTGAATAGCCAGATGAGGATGCTGAGCCGGTGAGAGATGGGCCAAACTTAAAGCCAGGTCTCCCAGTCCTAGCGCAAGGCTCCTTCTGCTGTAACTCACTGCCTCCACATCCCAGATGTATAGTGAAAGGAAAGCAAACCATTGGAACTAGAGCTGCTCTTTGCTCTCCACAGTTTTCTTCCCTTTTCTGGTCACTTCCTTCCTGCACAGGGGCCCAGGGATTCGGGGGGTGGGGGCTGGGCGAGCAGAGCCACTGCCAATCCTGGGGAGCCATCATGGCAGGGACCGCTTACCAAGCAACTGCAGCAGAACTCAGGAGCCCAAGACTGATGAGCGCGCAGCTCTGAGGAGGGCTAGAAGGAAGGAAGTGACTTCTAGTCATATTTTACGGATTCACCATGCTCACCTCTACTCTGGGATACATAAAAGTTGTTAAACAGCTCAAGGAAAACCATTGTGTTGTATATTCATGGACATACTCAGAAAATGAAGTAACAAATACTCAGAACTCTTCAGTCTTACGAGAGTCCCTTGAAGGAATGGGTCTCCATATAGATAGGGTTCCCTGGGTAAGAATTTGATAGAGTTGGGCTCTATTTAAGAAAAAATAAAAGTGAGTTTGAGTCATTTCAAATACTCCATTGCCACAAGGTGGAATTTTATTAAAGTATGACAAGGTGTAAAAAATAGCTCCTTTAAAACAATAAGCTCTTCGATGATTGTAAAGAGAAAATTCAGTTGGTCAGGTTACAATAGTACTTTCTCAGTGTTTTATAACATATTTAAATATTAGCCAACATCCAGCAAAATATTAGTACTCTATGGAAATAACAGAAAGCTTAAGTTAACTTGTACCAAAGAGGAACATTAATTATAATGAAAAAGGGTATTTTATGGGACTGAAAATAAGCCTCAGAAAAGAATTATAACCACGGTGGAACATTTTCAGGATTCCTCCATGAGCCTGGGCAGACTGTTACTTTAGCTCCCGGTCTGCTAACATAGAAATCTAAAACCTGGACCATTACCTGTCATTATGATTTTAGATTTGCTTTATCTGAATCTGTGATGGATATTTAATAAATACTGGCTTAAGCACTTCAGCTTTTACTTGTCCCTCTGTGAAGTATTTAATGACCTGTAAATAAGCACTCGAGAGAACGTTACCTGAAGGGCCTTGTGATCCTCGATAGCATGAGAAACCTCTGTGTAGGGGAAAGAGATGTCATGCTCTCCTACAGAAAAGTGTCACTTTCTCTTTACACCAAAGCAGGGGACCTCCCAGTGATGGTTTCTGGTCTTGTGCAGAGAGAACATCTGGCAACCTTCACCCAAGCTCCAGGGCCATAGGAAACCCAGGCATTTTCTTCCCATCTTCGTTCTCTGCTCCGTCCATGACCTGTTCATACTGACTTTCTCTGCTTTCCAGTCTAGTTTAAGAGACAAGGCACACCAAAGTCAGAATGAAATCTCTTCCTTTGAATTCCAAATTCCTGAGCATTGTCTTAGGGAGACGGTGAAGGGAGGTGGCAGATGACCCCCTGGGGCCCACCATAGAACACTGGGCATGGATGTGGGCCAGCATTTGGAGACTCTCTCATGGGGTTCTTCTAGGACCATCTTTCTCAGGTGCATACTGATCCTCAAGTGCCTCTTTTAGAGTGGAGTTAGAGAATCTCATTTCTTTAAGGGCTCCCTGGTTATTCCTAGGGACTCTGCTATTTAGTCAGTACTGTTCTAGAATAGAGTCTTGAAAAGATACTGTGAAAAGACAAAATTTCAACCTAAGTGTCTTATATAAGCAGCCTACTGAGGATTAGCATTAATCCTGGGCCAACTGCCCTTCCAGTGGGCTCTCTGTCATCCCTTCCACAGAGATAGTAGCCATGGGCGAGGCCAAACACCCTGGTGGGTGTGGCCAGTGGTCCCAGAATGGTTTCCAGTCAGCTAGGAAGGAATTACTGAGAGTAAATGGTTGAATTCTGTACTTAATTGTTTTAATAGGTTTTGGTTGAGCAGATTTTTAAAAACCTAATTTTTGGAGTCATAGCAGAAGTTTATTATTAAGGCTAAGTCCATCAATGGCTATGATAAGAGGAAGATCCTAATATCACTGACTTCATTGAGAACTGTTAGCAAAGTACTAAAAATGTATGAATGTCTCTCTCTGACCTTCTCCCAACCAGAACAGTAAAAAAATAAGAACAGTTTACCATTTCATTAGAACCAGGAAAAGAGAAGTAACACAATTTAAAATACCTACTATGTACCAGATACAGTGCTAGGGTATTGTATGTTTATTATTACATTTAACCCTCATAACTCAATGAAGTAGCTACTATTTCTAACTTCAGCAAAGGAGCCTGAAACTTGCAAGATAACCCCCAAATCATTTACAGAGCATGAGGGCTGGGCATTGAATTCCTCCTGGAGAATCCCAGTGCTTATGCCATTTATATCATACAATGTCAACATCCACAGTGGTAGCTGTTGGTAAAAATACACTTTTTTCTAGTCAGACCCCATCATTCCTCTAGGAGCAGCTACAGTCTCACTTATTCATGTAGCTTTCCCTGACATTCCTTAGATTTTTTCCTCTCTGCACCATCCATTTGATGCTTATGAACATGTTTTATCATTTTTTCTACATTTTAGTATTTGTAAAATGAGAGTGCATCTTACATAAGTGGTAGATTATAGTCTTTCTTCCTTTCTTTTCTCTTTTCCTTTCTTTCCTAATAGTACATAAAATTAAGGTGTATCTTAACATTGTTGGCATCCTAGAGTCAATGAAATACAGTAGATCTCCTTCGATATTTAGCAGTCCAATGTGTCACATCAACACTGTGCAGAGACAGTGTGATTACGGCACCAATAACGATGGCAGGAATGGTTCATGCTCACAAATAGCCATGAGCTCCTCTGCCATCTGCAGCTTCTGTGAAATCCCATTGGGCCCATGTGACCAGTGCAGGCCATTGGGTCCTGAACAGAAGTAACACGTGACACCCTTGGGCCAAGGCAGGTAAGTGCTGTGTGCCCCTTCCCTCTGTCCCTGCCACAGCAAAGTTGGGGGCCAACAGGAATTACATCCTCATTGTTACACAGAATTACAGGGGCATACACTCACCTGTAGAGTGGACCATGAAGGCTCCTTCTGCTGGGTTCCTACTAAGCAAAGACCCATTACTTTTCACACCTGACACTACGGAGCAGCTCTGGGAGCTGGGTTCGTTCCTTTTTATGTCTGTTTTCTGTTACCTGCGTGTTTGGCCAAACTCCACAGGCAACACTCTTTACCCCATTGGGAACGAGGGATGGGGGCAGTGATCTTTGAAAGAGGAACACAAGAGAAAGCATTTGATTTCTAGCATCCGGATGTTTGGTGAGGTTGGGGGAGTGACCAGGAACACAAGCCACCAAACACAGGGCTGCTCCTCCACAATGGAACAGTTTCACCTCCTGCGGGCCCCTTGCTTTCTGAGAAGCAGTGAGGACACTCTAATTTCCAGAACCAGACAGCTCTCCAGCTTCCCTCCAAGTTCTGCTTCTTTTCAGACTGCAGTTCTGAATTTGCTTTTTGTATTGTCTCAGGAAAACCCTGTTCGTGAAAATGCCTTACAGTATCTCCGAAATTCCGGGATCTGAAAAAGTGAAGAGAAAGACTATTTGCTTTTAGATAATCAGATTCTCTGAAATTTAATCCTATATCCTATTTATGGCTGTGCTAGCCATTCAAAATTAAAATGAACCTTTCATTCCTGTGTATCATAAATGGGCATTTATCAGGATTATATGATTTTGCAATCCATCGGAATACGGAACCAGAATTTGTTTTCTTTCCGTTTCACTATGTAATTACCAGGCAACAATAACAAAAGTGACATGTTTGAAGAACAGATAAAATGCTGTAAATTGGCCAGTAATGGTGATATTTCCTCATCTTCTGAAAAACCCATTTATTCTCTCTCACAACAAATCAAGGCGTTGTCAGCCGCACTCGTCCGGCGGCCAGAGGGCCCCTGCCAATTTCTGGCCTGAGCAGGGCCTGCATGCAGATGAGGCCCGAATGGAGGCCTGCCACGCTGGCAGCCGGCCTCGCCGCGATTTCTACATCACCCGTAATGGGGCCGAGCCCTCCCAGGCACTGAGAGGGGCGAGCTGACATGCTGGACAAACTGTTAATTTTTTCCTGAAGAAGCTGCTCCATTGCACATCTGTCACTGAGGCGCAGACAATTACTCGCCGAGCAGAGTGGGGGGTCATGTGCTCGTTTCCAGCTGTGTGTGCTGTTAGAGGACCTCGCGGAGAAGGACAGTGGCCTGAGAGTCAGCATGGGCCAGTTTCCTGTGTGCTTGGCGGGGTCGGGGGGGGGCTCATTTGGGAAGGCTTTCCCGTGGTAATAAGTGGCGGGGGACGAAGATGTGTGTGGGCAGGGGGGGTGGTGGTTAGAAGTGGTCCCCGAAAAGGACAGGTCTTTAAAAATGCAGAGGGCCAAGAACCAAGCCTTCAGGACCGGACCACTACACTTGGGAATGAGAACCTGAAGACACCAGAGCCACTGTATGGGAGTATTGTGACTTCACACCTTGCACGGCTGCTTGCAAGTGCTTTGCGTCCATTTGAAGAATTATGTTGTGAATTCCGTACCTCATACATGCAACATGCATTATATGTTGTTTCCATAGTGAGTGAAAGCCATCAACCAAGAACTTGAGAATTATAGGTTAGCCACACAACCTCTGCACAGAACCTTACCTTTCTCCCTAAGCTCATTAGCTCATTATAACTATGGAATTCTGGCATTGGAAGAAATAAGGGATGTAAGAATTGGTTTGCTTTTTGGAAAGCATCTTTTTAAGTATATAATGAGTGAGTAAACTGTTTCTCATTCTTTCTGTTTTTATTAAAGAATGCTGTCTTCAGAAAGAAATGATCATTTCTTCGAAATGTAATAGGAAGTGGAAAACAGGTAGACAGTAGTTTTGGCTGTCCTTTTTACTTAGGATGTTAGCATGACATAGTCCTGTTTCCATCATGGCATAGCTGCAAAATCAAGTGTTAGACTCGCATTGAAAATGCCAGTAATTTATTTTGAAAATTCAAACTAAAAAAAAAAAAAACCCACCTAAAATAGCCTTTAATTGTTACCTAACTTCATCTTTGAAAAATTAAGGGGTAAACACAGGATATTCTGCGAGTGCAACGGGAACAGGGTCTGTGAATGAGAGGAAGATTTAAACTGACGATTCAGAGAGAGGAGGCAGCTCTAATGCACAGATCAAACTGAAAGTGGCAACAGTCCATCATACTCCTGGCAGTCGATGGCACTAACGCGCAAGAGACAGATCTGGATCTACTTACAACGTCAGGTGTGCTAAGTAATGAGTCTTTGCTTAGTAGGAACCCGGCAGAAGGAACCTTCATGGTCCACTTGTCAGTTGAGTATACATTACTGCAAGCCTGTTAAAGAAATGAGTATTTAATACCTATTGGATTAAAAAGAAGTCCACTTACAGCAAGACCTACTTGGTTTTTAGGGAGAAAAGATCAAATTTTATCCACATAATGAGATGCTTCTTAGAGCAAATAAATTCAACGCTTTAATGAGTATTATAAAATATTTAAAATATCCAGGCATATTTATGAGAAATATAATTTCCGAGAAGGAAATGGAGTGGCTGAGATATTTCAAGTGGGAATATCTCAAGAGAGAGAGACCTGTACTCGATGCTTTTGAACCCTAGAGTCTCTGAGTGGAAAGAGACCTTAAGGCAGTTAGTCTGGCCCAGTTTCAGAGAAAACAAACAAAAACAGGAAAAAGCGGTAGAAAAAGTCACAAAAAGCTGAGAATCAATGTAAATCAAAAATTTGTTTAGCAATTTTTTTCTTTAAAATTTTTTTGGAAAATACCTTTTTCAGGGCTTAAAGTAACAATGAATTTAAATGCACTGCTAAATGTTAATCGTAAATGGTTAGCACTTTAAAAATAATTTTTAAGTATTTTCAACTTTTATTAGTTTTAGAGGAAAACATTTAAAGCACAAAGACAATAATTGCTTATAAATAACATTCTTAAAAATTCAGTTTATACTTGCATTCTGTTTTGTATCATTAATACAGCTTTCTACCAAAAAAATAATGAAACAAAAACATCTCAAATATTCCTTGCTAAACAACTTCATTTAACAATACCAATTTAGATCACTTTTTGTTTTACAGAAAGGCAAAGTCCAGAAAGAAATGGTTTTAAAATGCATGTCACCTTTTATGAAATATCGCTTAAAGTGAAAATATATTGAAGCAATTGTCAGTTCAATTAATTATGAGAATTATCAATTCACAATGTTAAAATAGATGATAATATGTAATAATTTGCAATTATGTCTGTAATTGCATACTGATGAGGTCTGTAAACATACCTATATTTGTACATTGTTTATCTTTAATCCTTTCTTCTCTTTGATAGCCACAATTCAAATAATTTTTTTAAAAAATAGTATTCAAAAGCTGAGACCAATTGGTAAATTTTAGTTAGCAGTGGATTTTCTTTTAAAAGAGTACCATATAATTTAACAATAAAAGCTAACAAATCTAAGGGAAACATAGCCCTAACAACCATATTCGAGGAGAAGAAAGAAGGAAAGAAGAGAGGGAGGGAAGAAAGGAGGGAGGGAGGGAGGAAATGACCTGAGCACACAAGTGGGTCAATTTCAAGTATAAGGAGTATATAAAGACAAAAAAATTGATTCGCTAATTCATGCTCAGCCTTTCTTGGCTATTGCTGGGGAACGGATGATTTGGATAGTCTGGAAGAGACTTACGTACTCTAAAATTTTTAGCGCAACCAATTAACTTGATATGAGACTTTAGATACTGTAGAAGAATGGTTTTATGAAAGAGCAGAGAAAAACCTTACCTTTTCAAGGAGATATGAATGATACATTCTTAATTATAAATTGCTTTGGATGCTTTGGGTTCTATGGGCATAGTAACTGGTAAAACTTAACTGTAACTATATATAACAAATAAATTAGTGGATTTCATATATTAAGAGATACATAGTTTGCATTAAAAATTCCATTTTTCAGTTGTGCTCACTTCTCTGATTAAGATCAGATACGAACAGAAGATTGGGTCTGCGTTGACTTTTCTTAAGAACTGGATGGAGCAGGTTGTGTGTGCCTCTTGTGTGTCTGTACACGGCATGGGGGAGCGTGGCGTTGCCACTACCCGGCTTTGAGTATTGATTCATACATTAAGTCCTCTGTGAGCTACACACCGGGCTCTAGGTGTATCGGTTAAGACCTTTCTTCTATTAGTGGAAACTACAAAGTTGCACTTTTATGGGGGTGGTATGTTAAGAGGACAATAGCCAAGTGCAGTGAGCTACTTGCTGCTTCAGAAGATTGGTACCCAGTACCCATTTAGAAGGACAATGAGGAAAAGCATTGATGGGAACAGCAGCATTTAATGGTGGAGTCTCCCTGTGCCATTTGGTGTCTGCTCTGCTCTTTTTTCCTTGGCAGTGCTAGAACCTGGAGAAGTCAGAAAGCAGCCGCGTGGTCAGGAGTTTGGGGTCAGCCTCACAACAACCTCATTGTGTATTATCAGTGGCTCTGGATGTGGCTTTTCAAAATTCCAGAATCTTAGAAGATCTCCAGAACTTAAGGGAAAAAAAATTCTTAGGGACAGACCCCAGAACACTATAAACTACCATGAAGAAGTTTTAAACAGGTATACAGACGATCTTTCTCATCTTTTCCCCTTACACCAAGAGACCATTTAACAAAAGGCAACTTTTTTAAACGGCAAATTTCTAAGCAATCACACAGCAGAGTTACTTTATCCAATAAGAATGCTTCGAAAGATTAACACAGCTGGTAGTTTGCACTTCCTTTAATCAACCTCTTACCACTATACCCCTAAGAAAGAAGATCATGCTTAAAAGAAATGTATACATTTGGCAAGTGATTAAGGCTTTCCAACAGGAGTCTGTCCTTCCTCTCCTGCTTGGCGGTATTTTCTTCAGAGGGGCCACCTGCGAAAGGTCTATTACATGCACAAACCCCTCTCCCTTCTTTAAACCGCTCTTGTGGGTTTACAAATTTTCAAAAACCTATTAAAGTGGAGTACAGAGGAATTTCAGGGCAGTGAAACTACTCTGTATGATATTATAATGGTGCTTACATGTCATTATACGTTTGTCCAAATTCATAGCATGTGCAATGCCAACATAATGTAAACTATGGACTTTGGGTGACAATGATGTGTCAGTGTAAACTCATAAAGTGTAACACGTACCGCTCTGGTGGGGGACATTGTGAGAAATCTCTGTACCTTTGCCTTAGTTTTGTGGTGAGCCTAAAACTGCTCCCAAAAATCAAACCTTAAAAAGCCCACTGTCAAGGCGATTCATATGTGTTATCCTGGCCTTTACTCAACCAAGAAAAGTCATTACAAATAGAATATTATTATTAGTCCTTAATAATGAAGGTGATAATAAATCAACATGTAAACTAGAGAATTTAGAATCTCTGACATAATGAAGCAGACGGTTCAAAAAAAGCAATAGTAGGCACATAATAAGAGTGACTTGCTTTGCGTGGTTTTAAAGCAACTGCTAAGATGTTAGGAAGGGCAAGTCAGTTCCATTCATTTCTGTTCACCTCGTAAATGGGTTGGATCATTGCCAGAAATCTGAATTCTTGGGAGAGCCATTTAAATCGTCAAATAAATTGATTCAGCATTCTAACTTACAGCAATGGTTACAATTTAAAATCAGTTTACTACAGTTGAGTTGATCTTAAAAAAAAAATCAACCTTTGGGAAGAGAGAGGTAGAAGACAGTCTTGATAATAGAATTTATACTTCAGTCATGATGAATTTAAAAAATACATTTTTCTTTCAATAATTATTTTATGTTCTAAATGAGGTAAAATGTATAAAATATGCACTAAAGTAACATTGAGGGCACTCTGGTGATAGCAGTGATGAGGTTTATTTTTGTCAAAACGTCAGAAGGAAACATTAGCTGTGGTTGGTCACCTGTGAACTTCACACTACATTGTCCAAGGTTAGGGTAATGGGTGACTCTCCCTGTTACAGACTCCATACACCCACACACTCTCTCTCTCTCTCTCTCTCTCTCGCACGCACGTACGCCAAACTCAACAGATGTAAAATCGACAAACCTTGCAATCAAAGATTTGCTGAGGACTTCATTGAAGCAATGATGGGTCTTTTGAGTCACCCTCCATGTGGATGACATGACACACAACCTTTCCGACCTATCCCACTTTAGAAACCCATGGGTGTGCTCACATTTGCCGGGGTACCACACGCACACGTGTGCATGAATCAGGCTAAAAGCATTAGACATTATTGACATACAAGACCAAAATAAATAAGAAAAATGACCTATTTATACCTAGAGCAGCTCAAAATTGCTGAAAAAATTGGAAAGGGAAGGTGTGTACTTTAGCACCATGAACTGTGATGAAATTGCATTTCTATCACTGTGGTAGGAAGGTATGTAGTTAGGAAGTTAGAGTGACAAGTCTGTGGCCACGTATAAAGATTTCTGCTTCAAGAGCAGCAGCTATGTTATAATTTTAGAACAATGGGATGGAGAGAGAACAAGTAAAAACTGTGGACCGTTTCTTCTTTGCTTTTCTTAGGCGGATTTTCCCGAGGTGGCGACGGTGGGGGTGGGGGCTGCAGGGCTGCCCTTCGGTAGAGGAAATCCAAGTCCTAATCCTTTCGGCCTCTGCATGGCTTGAATCGGCTCAGCAAGACCCTTGCCGTCGCGTCCGAGGCCGGAGCCAGGTGTCCACCCCATACTCTGGAGCATCCGGTTCCCGACGTTGTTTTCTGAGATGGGCGGGGCGTTTTCTCCCACAAATCCTGAAATTATAAAGTGACAGAAGAAGTTAGCACAGGTAGGGAGCATCTCGGGCTAAGAAAGCCATGTTCTCTTACAGTTTTTCTTTCAACAAGATACCCAGGACGGGGGTGGCTTGTTGTAGTTGAGAGATCCACAAAAAAAAGAGAACTTGGTCAGAGTGTCAGCTCTACCACTTAGTAGCTGATTAAGTTTGCCCCGACCCAGCAATTACTAAGGGTTTATTAAATGGATAAAGAAAAATGAAGCTTGGCTATACCCTTAACAATAGTCACAGTCCTGTTAATGTTGCTGTTTTAAAAGAACTTTGTTTTATTTTTCAATTACAGTTTACATTCAGTATTATTTTATATGCAGGGGTGTCCAACCCGGGGCCTCTGGGCCACATGTGGCCCAGGATGGCTGTGAATGTGGCCCAACACAAAATTGTGAATTTACTTAATTATTATGAGACTTTTTTTGTGATTATGTGTTGCAGTGTATCTAATATATGGCCCAAGACAACTCTTCTTCTTCCAGGGTGGCCCAGTGATGCCAAAAGGTTGGACCCCTGCAGCGTAGTGGTTGGACAATCACACACTTCATAGAGTGTTCCCTCTGATTTTCCCAGTTTCCACCTGGTGCCATAGAAACAGATTCACAGACACAGAGAGCAGACTGGTGGTTGCCATGGGGAGGGGGCTGGGGGATGGGTATAAAAGGTGAATCCATGAAGAAGTACAGACTGATATATAAAACGTAAAACAGGAAACTTTTACTTATCAAAAAAATAAAATAAGTAAAAGCCTTGCATCAAAATACTTCCTTAATATACTAACACAAAAAGCCATTAAATTTTTATTTTGAAATTATTATGGTGGTGACCAAGATAGACCTCCAAGGTATCTAATTTTCAACTGAACAGCTACTGATCAGCTACAGTAGGTTAAACAGGGTGCTTGCATTCGGTCCCACATCCCTGATTTTTAGTGATTGCTGTGAATTAATTGATTTCTACTCTATAAACTAAAATCAGATCAGGGTTCTAATGCTGTTCTAGGCTACAGATCCATTTAATCATATTTATGATACACAGGCTTGCAGAAGTTCAGATTTAAAATTTAATATTTAGGAAAAATACAAGACCCATTTAAAACATTCCTGCAAAAACTGCATAAGTGTGAGAAATGTTCAGTTCTACAGGGAACAGCAAATGGCAATGGACTCACTAGCACGATTTTAAAATGTTGATACTTCAGGTGCGGTGGCTTAGGAGAGTTGTGTTTTTATGTAGACAGGAAAGAATCCACCATCTCTGTTAAAAAAAAAAATGCTGGTTTCGCTTCTCTTTTTAATGAAAAGAAAATGAAGCATTATCTTGTACTTTGAAGAGAAACAAAATAGGAGAAACATTAAATTTCTCAAATGCGAAGTCTTTCCATAGAAACACTGATTCATGAAAAAGCAAAATGGAACAAAAAAAAAGGCAGTGGGTTTTGTATACAACCTTAAAAGAAAAACTTCACTTTTCATGGAAAAAGACTCTAAAATGAAACATACTGCTGGTCTCCCATCCTCCCTTTCTTCTCTTTTATGAGATTAAGACACGGGAGGGAACACCTCCGCTTCCGCACCACCCACTCCGAGCACAGTTTCCTGTCTTGCGCTCCTGGCAGCGCTAAATCCTCCAAGTCCTTCCCTGGAAGGCGCTCCTCCCGCGCCGGCAATTTGAGCAGTAACCTTGCGCAGGCCCCTGCTCGCAGCCCTCTCTCCATGCTGGGATCTCTTATATTGACTATGGTAGCAGAGTCTGTCCTTCCTCTCCAATCTTCCAAAACCTACTGTGGATGGCAATTCACTTGCGTAATTGGCTCAAGAGATGAAAATCTTGTATCAGCCTCTCTTAGCTGCTAATCTGTCCAGCTGACTGCAAGCCTAATTGGCAGCTTGTTTAGTAATTTGGCTGCTAAAGTGTTGTATTGATGTTGGATAAACAGCCCGTGGAAGGGGAGAGGAGTCCCTGCCCCGCTCAGAAGGCCTCACGCGGGCCAGGCTTCCTCTGTGTTCCCTCCCTCTTCCCCCCCCCCCCCCCCCCTGCACCGGTAGCTGAGGGGCAGGGCTGCTGTTATTGGTGGTGGTGCCATTCAACTTGCAAGTCATAACACTGTCCTCTGTTCTCAGCAACTAATTTAGGAACATGGCTTTTCCTTACTGTCAAAAAAAAAAAAAAAAAAAAAGAAAGAAAGAAACAGCAATAAGCACAGAAAGTGGTAGGTGTCACTACTCTGTCAAATTTATTTTTTTATTATTTCATTAGTTACTATAGTTAAGCCTTACTAATTCAGACCATTCTACATTTTATCAGCAATATTGCAGGTGTTTTTCATGTGAATTTTGTTAATTAAAATCAATTCAAATAGTTAATTGCTTAAAAATTCAAGGCAATTTTAAAATAGTAAAAATTTAATGTAAAACTAGGTATTTTTTTCTGAAGTGATAAAAATTTGGTACAGAATGAAAGACATGATCTATATTGACATGTTTGGAGAAGGGAATGTTTTTATTAACAGATGTTTTGGTTATTCAGAAATACATTTCATATGAAATGATTATGTATCAAAAAATAAGGTTTTCAAAAAACTAAAAAACAAATCTCAAAATAAAACTGCGTTGGTTCTGAAGGTGCACAGGGATGTTCATTTGCTATAATGTAGTCCGGGCCAGTTAGGGTCTGTCTACCACGCACCCAGCGGGGCAGTAACAGACCTCAGAGAGACGGGGTGCCTTGACCGCTGCACAGCGACCCGTGTACACAGCGAGTACATTGCCCAGATTCAGCCTTTGGTTGAGCTTACCCTAAAAGCATACATACACTTTCCTTTACCTGCATTGCCTTGCTATGAGAATTAATGACAAATAAACAGTTTTGGTAGAGGTGCTGATTCAAATCATTTTTAAAAATTGGATTATGTGTGAATTGTAACATGAACTTCCCTGCATTTGCATAAGGACAGTATCCAGCATACACACATCGGAAGGTTGGTTTAACTTAGAATATAATAATGCCTGTAGCTCTTCGAGATTACCAATGTTTCCAGCATCGCTATTTCTTCCAGTCTTCCTTCTCAGACTGAAATGTTATTGATTCTGCTAATACATATGACTACATATACATATACATATACATATGACTTTATAGATGAACTTAGGACAGCCGAGTCTAAGTGTTTAGTGTTTCACTGACATTTGAACCTAAAATACATCACCAAAATTTTTAACTGTCATTTCTTCTGCCGCATTTTTCCCAAATGACTGAGACTTTATTCTCTTCACACATTTCAAACTCCTGTAAGAATTGCCAGACTGAACTAGAAGAGCAAGTCTGTCTGAAGAGCGTATTTCAACTCTCCTGAACTACTACAGGATTCACTTTGATTTAAATCCAGCTACTCTAGCTTTCTTTGGCTGGTGTATAAATTACAACTTATGTTTTAGTTGCACTTATTGTAAACAGCATATACTGAGTTTTTGTGTCTTATTCATTATGGTAATCCCTAAATTTAACTGACTCATTTACTTCATTTATATTTATTGTGATTACTGATATATCAGTATTTATTTTTGTTATGTTACTTAATGCCATTTACATTGCTTTTTCTATACATTTTTGCTTCTTTGTTTCCATCTGACTTTTATACATCCAAATAAATCATCTTCATCATTATTTTTATTTATTCAGTATTAGTTTAGCTTTATGCACATTGAACAACCTCTTTGATCCCAATTCTTTCTTGATATATTTATTTTAATGTATTGTTTCCTTTTTTCTATCCGAGGTATTAAATTTAGTAATAATCAGTCTACCTGACAACGTCTTTATTTCATCCCCATGCCTGGAAGTAGTTTAACTGGATATACAACATGAGGTTGATCCTGTTCTTTCCCCTCAGCCCTTTGAAAACATGACCTCACCTTCTGGACCATACTCCTCTTTCTAAGGCTGCTGCCAGTGCAACCTCATTCCTTGCTAGGTTATACCTTTTCTCCCTGGCTGCTCTTCAGCTCTGCTCTTTGGAGTTCTGAAGTTTTATTACAATGTATCTAAGTATGACTTCATTTATATTTACTGTTTCTTAATAAAAAAAAACCAACAAAACCTTTGTACTTTTTGCAGAGGAGAGTTCATGTTTTTCTTCAGTTATAAAAACTGCTGATACCATTGAAATCTATCAATGTTTTTCTAAATAGTACATGCCCTTATTCTTTCTACTCTTTCTGGAAGTTCTGTTAAGCAGATATTGAACTGCAGTCTCCTTCAGGTCTCCCAGTGTTCTTTTATATTTTCATAGTTTTATCCCTCTGTGTCCTTTCTAGGTTTTTTCTTAAGATCCCTCTTAAAAATCACTGTTTTCCCCCCAGCTGTATCTAATCTGCTGTTTAACCCATCCAGTGAGTTTAAATTGTCAAGAATTTTTCATAATAAATAAAAATACTCTTAAATGTCTTTTCATTTTGCAATTATTCCCATTTGTTTTTGAATTTTTAAAAAAATAACCAATTTCTTCAGTTTTGGTTTATGGGATCACCTTCAGTAGGTTTCATCTGCGGTGAATTCTGGAAGTGTGGGGTCCAGGCCATGTACCTGTAGAGTGGTTTTGCATTTGCCTCCAAGGCCAATCTTTATGTTACTTTTCTGGCCTGCTGGAGTTTTAAACTAGCAGCTCACATGAGGGTGGGCTCCTGGTTATAAAGCTTCCGTGTTCTACTTGAAGCCCAGGTGGCAGGCAGGTTCATCACTTGCTGAGCCTGTGGGTGAGTTTCATTTCTTGTCTGCCCTGTTCCAAGTATTGAGCTCTCCCAAGGTTCTCGCACGATGAGGCCAGCTCCCCAGCTCGGCTCCCTTCCCGTGGGGCGGGTGCGCTAACCCACCTGCCTCGAGGTTTCTGGCACTGACAACACTGGGCATGGGGGAGGGGCTGCTTAGGACCATTTTTGGTCTTGAACATTCCCCTTCCTGCATTCTCAGCTGTGCCTCTAAAAAGAAGGCTTTCCACCCTGTTAAGCCGTGTGCAGGCAGCATGTGGTATGAGGACTTTCTCATCATTTAGTGTTTCTGTTGGCAGGAGCAGCAATCGTTTTCTATTGAGTGCATGTGTTTACTCTTTCCTTAAGTGTCTCCTGTACCGAATGGTCGTGGAGAGCTGTTCAAGACTCTCCTAAACATGTATCTGAAGGCAGTTTGGTGATCCATGTAGTAAGTTCAGAGATAGCTTGGTCTCCAAATTAATGACAACCATCGCCCCCAAAAACTACCTGTTTTAAAATTCTGGAAGAGATAAAATAATTTACAGTGGTCATAGAGATCCAGTGATTAAAAAAAAAATGAAAGTGTAATTATTGGTGAGATACGTTTGGGCAACTGAAGACATAATAGCACCTTGAAAAGGAGGTTGGCGGCACCAAACGATTCCTTATTATGTTCAGTGTGACTTTTAATTAAAAGCACCCTGCTAAAAATCTTTACTTGTTATCATAATTTAAAACCTGCATTTAATGCCATAAGTAATCACAAATACTCTTTTATTATTAGAATTTCAGGAGAACGTGGGGGAAAAAGCTGAAAAGTCATAAAAGGCTGCAATGCAGCCTCTTGCCAAGAACTTGCATGTTCAAGTAAGCACAGTTACCTTGGAGTAATATCTATACTGAGGTATTAACCTTCAATAGTTATCTTTTTGTATAATTTAAAATGTAGAGAAAAGATTGCCTCCTACAGTATTTTCCCTATGATATTATTTCACTAGAAAGCAAATGATACTAGCAAGTACTAATTTTGGATAACAATGAGTTTAGTAACATATAGTAGACAAAAGGTTTTTTTTAAAAAATGTAATTGCCACAATAGGAATATATATTTAAACCTTTTTATTATCAATTCTCAGTAAGCCATGACTTCGACCGAAAAGACAGACCATACCAACATTGCTGACTGCCTTTTAAAAATGTGTTAATATCCCTCCTATTTTGTTCACTGCTCTTCTTCACCTTTACAGATGACATTTTTCAAACAATAAAATGCACTCTGCTGGCAAACCTTCTGGCTTCAACAGTTCTCAATTTTAAAATAGTAAATCTACATCCCTTGCTACTAAGACATCCACTATCTCTGGCTCTGTGACTTTGAATGAGGCAGGGAACAAGCCATACATTTAAAAATCGATATCTAACCTTATCAATATTCATTTTACTTTGTCAATACAAAATACAAAGGTGAAAGAGCAGTAAATAAGCTAAAGCACTGAAATAAATTTGGTGTTCCTGTCACAATTAATAAATGTTCGAGCAGTAACGCTGCTGGCTGGCCCGTGGCCTTATCAAGTGGCTTTACTTCTGCTTCATGCTGCTACTAAACTGCGGTGAGCAAAATTTTCAGCATGTTAGCAGGTAAAGATCATCAAATTCTGGGTTATTAATTTCATAGGAGACTAAGTGTCCTATTTTAAAAATAGTATTATGCATACAACATAATCATAATATTATGCATACAACATAAAAGAGTATTTATTATGCATAACTTTATCTTCAGGGTCTTAAATGATTGTATAAACCCAGTTTGGAATTAGGAAGTGAAAGTGCCTTTTTATAATTTTCTGACAATTCTTTTGTTAAGTCTTTTCTTAACCTGCTGTTGGACTGCATAATAGTTCACATATAAATCAGAGGGGATCATCAAACAATATTCAAGCTGTCAGCCTTTTAACACCTTTTCCATATTTTAAATGAGAGTTATCTTCACCTGAATTTTTCCTGCTTAGATTGAATATTGACTTAAAGGCTGAAGGAGTTATGGAAATATATCTCAATTCAGTGTGTTTTGGGGGGAGGTCTACAAAGGGACTATAAAAAGGTGAAAAAATTCTCTTTATTTCTACTTGCTAGCTCAACTTTGGCAGCTTACAAATATAACTGACTATTATGTGATTGACAATACCAGAATTTGAAAATTATAATTTCAGAGACAAGATGATCTAGGATTCATAACCTCATTATCAAAGTGTATTTATGCAAAAGCATTTCTTACTTGAATCTGAATAATAAGCTTCAATTTAGAGTTGATTCATTAGTATTAGAAGATATTCTTTTAAAAGCTGAGGTCTTTTAAATAATCTCATTCTCTTCCTCTTTGAGAGGAACAGTTATGCATGGATTTTTAAAATGTACTGGAAATGAAGAACATAATTTCCCTGCTCCACAATTTTTTGAGGAATTATAAAAATGCATTAAACTTCTATGAATCTTATTCCTTGAAGCAAAAAAAAAAAAAAAAAAAAAAAAAAAAAAAAATCTGGTAATGTCATCACAATCCTGAATCTTAAGAAAACCACAGCAGATTTGAGATAAAATGCATGGACTATGCTGGTACAAGTTCCTGAATGCTTTAGGCTAAAGTCTAATTTTATACCTACACTCCATATAAATGATTTTCTCTGAGGCTGCTGAGGTGTAACATCAGGACCACCTTGTAGAAATAGCTGTATCATTGCCCTGGACGACCCCACGCTTTCCCTCTGGCGCTGGGCGGGGCGCGGGTGCAGCCGCGGGGCCTGGCGTGTTCTCGGCCTGACTGCGGCACACGGGCGCTTTGGTCATGTTCCCTAGACTGTGCTGTTTCTGCCACTAACGCTGGACTCATCGAGAGAGAAGAGAATCCAGGGCACCGTTCGATTGGAACAAGGACATGCGTGAACCCTACACCTGCCTTGTAAAAGACTGAAATTGAAGAACTTAATGACATGCATTTGATCTGAAAGTGGCAACCTGTTCCCATATAAAGAGATATGTTAGAAGGATTCTAATTAATATCCTGTATCTCTGCATAGCAATGATCAGTCTTCCATGAAACTTAAGATATACAATCGTGTGTTCAGGTGAACATATGCCAAGCGATAGGCTTTGCATATGTATTCTTACAAAAAGGCCACAGGTAAGCTGTCATGGGTTTGAGGGCCGTGCAGACAGAGATCTGAAACATCCTCAGCCGTTTGATATTATAGGGGGATACGAAGATCCTGACACTTGTTGGAATTTTGACTTTGTGGTATAAAGTGAAAATAATAATAACAACCAGTTCATAAAGTTTTTGCAAAGGTAAAATAATAAAGTTTCTAGTACATTGTAGGTACCCAATGAGTGGTAAATACAGTTATTTTATATAGAAAGACACACATTCTACAAACAGGTGATTCTAACTTCCAATTTCTGAAAATTCAGTCCAGCTGGAAAATCAGATATTAAGTAACCTTCATAATTTCATAATGTAGCCCTTTATATGGATGAAAAAAACTGGGTTGTGAGTGCTGCAATTTTAAATTACTCTACAATTTTTGAGTGTTGAGCTATGGACTAGGTCCCCTAAACAGAGAACTTGAGCTTCATATCTTTTATTTCCTTTGAAATCCCCATGTCAGGAGTGTGTGTATGTGTGTGTGTGTGTGTGTGTGTGTGTGTGTGTGTGTATGTAAACTTTATTTTCCTTTCTTGCTGCTGCTTTCCTGTGACATGAACCTTATTTTTATATTCTATACTTAATCATGGAAAAAATAACTTTTCCTACAAACTTGTCCCCAATGAAGAGGATGCTTAAAAATAGGAATGGTTAAGGATTCCATGCAAGAGACCAAGGCTGTTCTTCTTTGTAACTGACCAGGTATCTCACAGAAAACATTTTCTCCTTAGTCATTTTCCTGTATCACAAATCCTTTTAATTGTTGTGCATTCCTCTGTGGGCATCTTTTGTTAATAATACCCAGTTCAGCTTTCCCTCACCACAGGTTCCCCCATCTCTGCCTCCCTGACCCTTGCTCTTGCATGAGATCTTGGCAATACACATGAATCTTATCCATCTCCTTCACAGCCAAGCTGTCTGTGCCCTTCTAGGAAGGCTTTCTGTCCCCTCTGGTCCAGTGACTTCTCTCTGTCAGCACTTGTGGTTTTCTCTATGCCACACTCATTGGAATAACATGCTCTTCCCCAGTGACTGGTTTTCGAGGTGGAAATGCTGAGAGATTTTTCATTCTAATGCTAACATTGTCCGGGAAGGAAGGGCGACTCTAAGATCGCTGCAGAGCTGGGACATTGCCGGCCAGCTTTCCAGCCGCTACACACAGGCGTGTCCAACCTTCGGGTGTCTCTGGGCCACACTGAAAGAAGAGTCTCTTGGGCCACAAGTTAAATACACTGTAACACATAATCAGAAAAAAATCTCATAATGTTTTAAGTAAATTTACGAATTGGTGTTGGGCCGCGTTCACAGCCGTCCTGGGCTGCATACGGCCCATGGGCTACAGGTTGGACATCCCTGTGTGGCTACAACATGAGGCCTGCGTTTTGAGGTTGATCCTAAACTTTGGTATTCATGACTATTTAATTTCTTCTCAGGTTGTTTGCCTTTTCATCGATGTATGCCTTCCCACCCCCGTGCAATTCTGTACATTTCTTGAGGCCAAAAACACAGCCTTTGAAGTCTCTGTGCTCTTTGATACCTTGCACAAAGTCTTGCATTGGGGCAGGTGTGTAGCAAATATTTTATTGATCAGCTGCCTCAAAAATCAACAGAAGGAACGTGTAATCCATCCTGACACCAAATGCAAATAATTGAACAGTTGCTTGTAACTGTGCCTCTTCTTTGGCGCAAGTGATGAAGAATTACCTGTATTTTACTCTGGCTGATTTATGAACTTCACATGTGTGCTCAGCCCTGAACCCTTTTCCTTTTACCTGCTGCCGGAGGTCCAGGCAGAGGTGCGGCTTTCCTCCTCCGTTTGACATCTCCCGTGCACAAGGATCCTAAATGCATGCTTGTTTGCCTACGAGTAATTATCAGAAAAAAGTATTAGCAAAGGAGGAAAAGAATGATAGATAAATACACAGCTTGTATAATCGGAACCTAAATCAAAACATTCTCAACAAAGATGGAGCAGCATCGTAAAACCACCAATCTTGTTTATATCGAAACATAATTACGTTTGTTGACAAGCGTTCAGCGGCTAAATGCGCCATCATAAATTGTTACTGGAATGAATAATATAAAAGGAATGCTTTTTAATTTTCAAAACTGGCAATCTTTCTGGCTCAACATAAAATCAAGCACTGTTGCTTCTGACAGGAAAATAGCTAAGATTAATTATCTAAAGAGATCACAATATTGTTGCTAGGTTATCAATTGGTTACTAATGCTTTACTGTCAGAACAACATTTATTACAGGAAAAGTATGATCAATTTCTTTTAGGATATTATGCAGCAGTGAATTCTCTTAAAACATTTTAAATAGGAAGAAGGAAACAGTGATGTGCTCCCTTATAATTCATATGATTAGAATTCTTCAGTTAATTATCAGTTAGGTGAAGAAACGTAATTTGAATGAATGCATTAATGCCGGTCTGCTGCTGTTGAACAGGCTAATGTGATACTGGATTATATTTGTAAAGACATGGTATATAAGAGCCTTCTGCTATTCTTGGAACTGGTTAGAATTAGATTATTCTGTCTAATCATGTATTCCTAAATTAGAGATTTTTGGAAAAATTAGAAATGGCTCATTGGAACTCAAGACAAAGTAATGCAAACATTGAAAGGAGTTTAAAATCTTCAAATTTTTCAAGCTATGAAGGACTCTGTTCATTCCTTGGATCACAGTCCCTGACATGGGGCTGAGACAGTGTCTGGCAGTCATGAAGCTGAAATAAATGAGTCGTGTTCTTTCAGTATTTCATAGAGATATGTGGTATTATCCTCAAGTTTTATAGGGCCCAATTGGAAAACATCCATATTACGAGAGAAAAATTTAAAAGGAAAAATTAGCCCAGGCTGGTGTGGGTCAGTGGATCGAGTGCCGGCCTGTGCACCAAATGGTTGCTGGTTTGATTCCCAACCAGGGCATATGCCTGGGTTGTGAGCCAGGTCCCCAGTAGGAGGCGTGTGAAAGCAATCACACACTGATATTTCTATCCCTCTCTCTAAAAATAAATAAATAAAAGGAAAAATTAACTCAGGTAAGAACCCAAATATATGTTTATACACATGCACTCAGGTATTTAAATATTATAAAAAACTGGAGCTGTGATATAAAATTACTCTAAATCTAAATTCTATTTATAAGGCACAAACTAAAGTACAGTTAATGATCAGATAATTCAAGGGGTATACACAACCAAAGATACACCGTGAAAATCTATCAATATAGGTTAAGAGCAAATGGCCATTTGTCCAGTATTCTCTTCCCCTGGTATTGAGTACATAGTGTTTTCCTGTTACAGAATAAATATTTATAATTATTTAAGTATTCTTTAAAATTATTTCATTCCATCACTAACTTTACAGAAATACGTGTGTGTATACATATCACATATATATGTTGAAATGGTCATTAACATGCCTAACTGTGACATTTTCAATGGATTTTGTGGTGTGGTCTTGACTCACCACAAAATGCCAAGGAAAATCAGTGGTTATGATGATCACATCTTTTAAAACTAAAAATAGATATTAAAAATAAAATTGAAATAAAATCAGAAAAGACACATCTTTTTAATCCAAAATGAATGAATTCACTCATTCCGCAAGCATCTATTGGTATCTACTGCTGACTTATTAGCGTAAGACCCGATGGTGGTGGTATAAATTGGGGCCCTGGAGGGAGAAGACAGAAAGACACAGCAAGTGAAATGTTCGGGTCCTGTCATGGGAAGGCCGTGAGGCCTGGGTGGGGAGACAGAGCCCTGAGGTCTGGAAGCAGTCAGAGAGGTGGGTGGCTGTGGTGGGCACACCCCACATTAGCAACTGTTACAAGAGATGGTACTTTTTTAGTCTTTGTAACAGTTCTACATATGTTGCATTGGATGTAACTTTTTCCCTTTGGTTGGGGGAAAAAATGTGTGCTTCAATGGAAAACGATATTTTTAGAATATACCCTTCCAGTCGCGGGAGCTTTTCCACAGCCCTAAGTTATAGACAGTGGAAAGCGAAGGAAGATCACTCGCCTCCAGAAATGCAGGTGCACTGTTTCCTGGGGAAGGAGGACAATCCTTTCTCCTGCAGAAAAGCCAGTTTTGCATTCATTTGCTCATATAATTTCAGTATTTCTTACTCCACAGAAATCTGTGCTTGACTTCTCCTTTGAACCCCTTATAACATCTGCCTGGTTCCCTCATTAATTAATGAGTTAAATAAAATCTCAAACACACATTCATTTTACATCTGCCTAAGAGTCAGGGTTTTACCTTTTTGTACAAAAGCATCCTTTAAAATTCTCATCCGGCTTGCAGCCTCCCCCTGGCTGGGGTCAAGCGTCCCTTTGCGAGGCACACCAGGCAGGGTTGGGGAGAGGCCCAGCTACATTCTGAAAACAGGAGTAAAGTGGGGATCTGGACTCTGAAGCACCAGCTCCTTTCGTTACTGAGCTGCGGAAGCCGACCCAGGGAGTTGTCTACTTTCCCATCCTCCTCTTCAAACACAGTGAATATTCTTGGAGCTGAAGCCACTGCTGGTGGGTTTTCTACACTCATTGCTGAAGGTATTTCTAAATGATGAGTGCATTCTGTCAAAATTGTGAATAGTTCAGGATGTCTGGGGAGCAGTGATTACAGAAGGGCTACAGTTGACCCTAGAACTTGTGGGTCTTAGGGGCGCTGACCCCCGCAAAGTCGAAAATTCATGTATAATTTTTGACTCCCCCAAACCCTTGACTACTAATAGACTGGAAGTCTTATCAATAACATAAACAGTTTATTAACCCCTACTTTGTATGACAAATATCATATATTGTATTCTTACAGTAAACTAAAGAAAAGAAAATGTTAAGGAAATCATAACGATGAGGAAGTACATGAACTGTTTTTATTGGGGAAAAACATCTGTGTATAAATGGCCCTGTGTAGTTCAAACCCGTGCTGTTGAAGGGTCACCAGAGAGTGTCACTGAGGGGTAACGCCAGAGCTGGGTCCTGGGCCGCATACACCACGCATGCCCCGTGAAGGGGTCTGGATTTTATAGCTGATGTGGGCCCACTGAAGGTCAGTTTGTGGGAGAGAAAGATGACCAACTCCTGGGATGCTGGCAGAGGTGAGGCTGATGGAAGGGAAGGTGACCAGGTTTGTCACATTATGGACACACGCCCTCCTGGGATCTTCCTCTCAGGTATAATAATGAAATAGCAACACCAAGTCACCACACAACGAAACTCCTCTGCATTCCGGGATCCTACCGAGCTGCTGCACAGGGGCGGAGAGGCCATCCAGCAAGGGGCAAAGCTAACGATTATTTAAGCAAAAGAAAACAAAGCCTGCTTTTATTCCTATCAGATACATTTAAAGCTCAATCTGAGCTCAAAAAGTTAGTCCAGATTGTCCTTAAGAAATACATTTTAAAGAAATACTTAGAAAAAAATACTTGAGTGTCTGACACATAGTAGCTGCTCATTGTGGCCATTAATACTACTGGTTGTATGTAACTGGAGTCTTCTAATTGCTTTAAAATCACTCTCCCAAGTCAATAGCCTTTAAAACTGTATATTTTACATTATTTATTATTACCATTTACTATTTAATATTTGTAGTACTGTTTACAGACTCCAGGAATACATCCTCTTCTAAACCTCTTTCTCATCTGCTGGACTAAGAATTTCCTTTTGGGCATCTTTACACAACAAACTGAATATGACATTTTTATTCAACTCCTCTCCCTCATCCCCAACAAAACTACATAAAGGAAAAGAGAAAAACGTTCAAAGGAAATAAAGTTTAAAGTTAATAAAGTCAGTACATTGAACCTGAAGGCCCGAACCATAAGAAAAACAGCTAGCTGTATTTCAGTAATTCTATCAAGAACTAACTGCCTCGGTGCATTGAGAGCTCTGGGTTATTGATCAGCACGAGCACCGCATTCAGGCTCACCCTCCGTCCCCCACCCCCCACCTGCCACTGCCTTTCCTCTCGGCCCGGTGCGATGGAGCTGCTGCAGATAACACTGAGTATGGTCTACTCTGTTACTTAGTTGTCACTCTTAATGTAAAACATAGCAGTTATTTTTTAATTTAAAATCAATGAATGTCTCAAAGTCAGCCTTGTTGCTTCAGTCTAAATGAGTCATTTGTCTTTGCAAAGCAGAACACCTGGATTACTATTCAAGGTGATAGTCGGCAATTTTTGTTTGTTTGTTTGCCGTGGTGCTCAGGAGACTGACAATGCGGTCTGATGAACAGACCCAAGTTAGTAAGGAACAACGCTAAGACCCTTCTGTACGGAGCCATGTGGGAATCAACTCGCTCAGCGTGCTTGCTTCAGTCAGAGTATCCGCCGGTGGCAGAGGCAGGGTGGACAGGGCAAAGCCTGGTAACTTTGTGCCCACTGACACCTTTAACACCAGGGGTGGACAAACACATGCATTTAAGTGAAAAGGATACAGATATAATGCTGTTTCACTATTAACATGCACTGGCACTTAGTTACGATTTGAAACATGGTTTCCCATCATCCATTTAGATGGGGTGGTGGTAGGAAACTGGACATTTTATCCAAAGGGGGGAAAAATTTTAAAAAATAAACTTCAAAAAACTAAAAGCAGGAAGAAAAGAACCTGAGCGAGAAGTACCTTGCCTGACAGCGTGGCTTCCGGCGTGGGCTGACAGGGACGCAGGCAGGCGCGTCAAACACAGTCACATGCGAGAGAAGACAATGGGAGTGTGTGTCTTCAGTCTGTGCCTTTACAACCCGGGGCTTTTCAAGGGATGAGGCCCAGTTAAAGCTGCGCCCTGGATACAGGGTGCTCCCGGCAGCCTCAGGCAAGCTGCAGAGGACAGACGAGCAGATGGGACTGCAGCCCCGGCATGTGGCGCGAACACTCAGTGTCAGACAGATACGAGCCTGGACAGGGCCTCGGCTAGGCAGAGAGGATGCAGGCAGGCCTGTGGTGTCACCAGGGAGGGGCGGCGGGGCTGGGAAAGCCCGGCCTGTGTCTGCGTCCTCTTCTAGCTCCAAGCTCCCCTCTCCTGCCCTGTATTCCGGCTACTAGGTTTCAACATGAAAGAAATCACTCGTATCGAGCTCTTTCCCTTTCGCACCAAAATGCAAATTAGGTATCAAGGACCCTCAAACAATCATTTCTTAATTCCTAGGATCACAGCAAGTCCTTGTTTCTAATGGTGTTTTCTTCCCAAGCCCCTTCTTGTGCAAGAAGAACCCTTTGCACCTGGGGTTGTCGATCACATACTGACCAGTTCTTGGTTTTGGAGCCTTTTCTTGCTGGGGTTTTGGTCTCACATGCTACCACCAGAGCAACGTACTCGACCTCCTTCAGAAGATGTCCTTTCTGTGTTTCCTGACCTGGCCTGTCTTTGGAAATCTGCTCTTTGTCCCTTCAAAGTTCTCGCCAATAGAAACGTTTTTCTCTTCTTTAAACTTTCCTAACCTCACGACCGTCCCAAGTGCTTTTGCTCTGTTTCATGTCAATCTACACGCCTCTCTGTTGTCGCACCGGTCATCGTAGAGGATGGCTTCACGTCATTTTCAGAATAGAGGGGTTCGTTGCATACAGACTGCAGACATCTTGAGGCCCAGAACCATGTTCAAGTCACAGAGCCTAGCTTTGCACCTGCCGCATGTTAGGAGCACAAGAAATGTTTGTTGAGCTAAAGTGTAACTACTGTTCATTTGGTAATCCGTCATGCATTTTTTTTTTATAACACTTATACTTTCTTGAACTGTTATTACAGTTCACTCAAAAACATTCATTTAACAATGAACAAGACCTGACCGCAAATCCGGCATTCTACTAGACGTTAAATGAACACAGGGAGTAAGACAGCTCCTACCATCCAGGGCTCAGAGCTGAAGGGAGGAAACCCACGTGGATGAGGAGTTACTACACAATGTCACAAATCCACAGACCACCTTTTTGGGGAAATTGAGGAAAATTCATTTCGCCTGAGTTGAAGTTCGTGTACTGTGTCTCCAAGCAGAAGCTAAGATATTTGAGGCATCTTGGGGTATTCCCTTATTCTTCACACCATGGCACCTAGGAAACAGTAGGCACTTAGTACACTAATGCTAATTGAATTTACCTGATCCCTAGCTATAACTACACGTTATTGGAATCTCTATATCACTGATATTTAGTTTAACACTAAGCTTACTTTAATTTCCTTAAAAGTGATAAATCTAGTGTTGGCTCTTTGGATAAAAAATTACTCAAAATGAACATGATTCTTTTGGATAGCTCCATTAGATGCAAGAAGATTTGTGTCTACATTTAAAATATGGGATGTTGATCCTGAGAACATCTTGAATTTTATGTAAAAAACCAAAATTATCCAGTCTGACTGTAGGTTCATATGTAATCTCACATTCCCTCTCTGCTACTGGACTAAGAAATTCTCTAGACTGGTATAGTTGCCATAATATCTATTAATAAAATTATGTCCTAATATTCTTAACTCTTCTGAGTAAAGCCTATGTATCACTCATTTTAATATCTATTTCATACATCACAGTATATAATATTTTAATGTTTGCTGAACTGAATTTTTACTGTAGTCTTCTATTTGATATTTCTGACACTAAACCAAGATTTAAGTTCAGTCCTGAGGTAGCATTTGGAATAGAGGTAGTGTTTTTCTTTGTTTCAACCAGCTTCAGGGAATGGAGGAGTTAAACGGTCACAAGAGAATATAGTTTATTTTTTTATCATTTTGAACACATGTTGGCTTCTTAAGTCTTAGAGTTGATCATCTGAATTACCAGGAACATCCAAACTCATTGAGTGCTAACTCTGAATGAGGTATTATGTTAAATATTTTCTCATACTTTCTCTTGTTTAATCCTCACAATAACCCCTTACAGTTCTGAGGAAGCTGAGATCCAGAGAAACAGTCATTTGTCAAAAAAAAAATCACATAAACAAAATGAAGTTACTGTATTTGAACCAAAGATTGCTTGCTTCAAAAGAATCACATTTTCTTTATTCTATACTACATCATTCAACTTAGCTCATTATACTCCACTTAATAATGTCTTCTGAAAATAAAATATGTGCTATAAAACAGGACTGAGAAATAAAGAAGACATGGCTTTCATTTCCTAGGGATGAAAGTCTGCCGATCACGTGGGACAATGATTCCCACTCAGTATGCAAGGGGAGTCCCAAACCAGCACCACGAGGGGCCCCCGGCCCCCAGGTGCAGGCACACGCCCTGCCCGAGGAGGCACAGGTGCCTTGCAGGACATGCATGATGTGACATGTCTGGGGCTGTCAACAGCTCAGTATGACGGGACCTGGGACATACAGGCATGAGAAGAGATGATGCCTCCTTGCACGCATTGCGTCATGTCAATAAACTCAACAATTCTGCCCATTCACAATTACTTTAAATTCTCTGAAAAGCCAAGAATGAAGCTGCCTGTTTGACTCAATTAATCATTTTATGTACTAAACTGATCGTTGAACTCAGTGGAAAAAAGCCTGCCCCCAGTTCTTGGTAGGTGCGGTTCTGGGTTTTGCTGCAGCTGCCATCGGAAAGGTACTGTTTTAGTGAAGAGATGGGACCAAATGCAGATCCACCTCCAGGCAGCTCTCCACGTTGACAGGCTTTGCTCATTCCACAGTGTCTGCAGTGACTGTAGACTGAACTGGTAGACACAGGCTCTGGACTGAGCTCAGCTTTGCTTTTCTGTGAAGTGTCCCACAGCTGTCCTTATTGAGAGGGGGCTTACTTTAAAGTCATAATTCTATGTGCCGTAATGTACATTTGCTGAGTATGGCTATTTATGTATATCTCCATATTGAGGAAGCAATTAACACAGGATATTTTAATCATACGCCAGAGTGTCTAAAAGATGTGACAGATATAAGGAGCTATTTCCACCCTGGAATATGTCAGACGGCGCTACCATTTGGTGTAAACATACTTGAATTTAGGTTATATTATTGTTGGTGGATGGGATTCAGTTGGGAATCTATGACCCAGTTGAAATGTCACCTCCTTAAGAGAGCCCTCCCTGATTGCTATTGCCAGAATAAATCACATTCACCATGTTTCCTACCTCAAACTATACAGGAACATGAACTGATATTCTGGCTACAGTGTATATTCCTCGAAGACTGTGGGGCCCACATCTGATTTATTTTTTTAAGTAAATTCCTTTTAGCATTGACAAACCTTGCCAATACAGGCACTTACTAAATAGGTATTGAATGAAACTTATCAAGGCATGCTTGGGTTTTTTATATTAATTTGTTTTTATGATGGTACTTTAATTGAAGTTCCAATTTCAATAGTAAGTAAATGATTCCTTATGGAAATAGAAAACCACAAAACATATTCAGGCCACACCTTAGGCTTCAGGTGAGAAACATCTATAAAATCAAGTTTGAACACCTAAACCAGCAAGCGCCTTAGTCCTCTTTCTAGGGAATTTGGCATTTTACCAAATGTTATTTTATGAAGAGAATGCTTTCAGTTCCTCCCTTTCCATGATAGGTTTTTGGCAGACAAATGAACATTATGTCTGTAAAACGTTTACAGACTTGTTAGCAAATGTTGACTAGCCTCATGAAATAAACCCTAACAGCCAGGAGGCTGTGATGGCTAAAGACCACGGTGCTCAGTGACCGGGAGGAAGAGGACTTCAGGAGCCTCCTCATCCCTCGCAGCTGAAGTACTAGCAAAGGTGGAGTGCGCCAGCTTACATTCGAGGATGGTGTTGCCATCAAGGTCTTTGAACAAGACGTCCTTTGTAATTTAATTAATTCAAGTCTGTTACTGTCCGTGTTTGGTTAGTCTATTGCCTTGAAATGTCTGTGGGGAAATACTCTAGAAAAATTAATTTCAATTATAAACTGAGTATTTCCTCATTTTTTTAATATAATGCTTTTCTTTAGAAAAAACATGCATATTCCTATTTTTTAAAAATTTCAGCAACTAAATGCCAAGCGATCAAACAGCAATCACATAGTTGTTATGACTAATATGTCCCAAAAGGAGACATGAAAGTGAGCGAGGTGTGCAATAACACCACAGGAAAGTCTAAACAAAACAAAACTGGACTGGACTTGGATCAGTTCTCTGGATCTAAATACCAATCAGAGGAAACACAAGGGACAGAGGAACATGTTAAATGGCAGCATGTGGAAAAAAGCAGCAGCATTCCTGAGGTGGCGGAAATTTCACGGGATGCATCTGACTTCTTCAACTGCAAACTTCCAAGGAAAAAACAAGGCAGGAGATAAGGGAGAGGGTGGAGAATGTATAAATCAAAGGGAACTTAACAGGAAGAGTTCATTTGGGTCCCAACTCAAACATTGTATAAAAGGTTTTAAAATAACCAGGAATGTGAATATCATATATCTACATACAGACACATATACACAGTAACATGTATACATACATACATACATTAAGAAATTACTCCTTTTTTGAATAGATGTGATAATGGCACTGGCTTTTAAAAAAAATAAGAGGTTGCTATTTTTACAGAAATGTATTAATATATTTCAGTTGAAATAATATCATAGAGGGGCTTCGGGATTAGAGGAAGGAGTGGGTAGGGATGTAGAAGAAACAACACTGGCCACACATTGATAATTATCTAAGCCAATTGGTAGATACATTGAGTTCATATTTTTCTCTATTCTACATGATGAATTTTTTTAACAATAGTAAGATATTGTTAAAAATTGCTTTTATCATCCTCTCTTCACAAGTGAAAAGGCATCTTTTCAACTCATAAGACTGACAATATAAAGTCATTATAGGTTTTTTAAATCTTACCGAGACTCTCCATAATTTTAAATGATCAAAATTGAAATTAAGTTATCCATGAAGTCTATGTCTTCTGGTCTGAATATACCCCTGGACTATAACTTGATGTAAAAAGATTACAGAACTCCCTATCTGAGGTTTATTGTCCTTAGAAAGGATAATGCATAGTTTTTATTCCATCTTTCTAATTAGTAATTTAAGCATATGTTCAGCATTTAACTCTAAATGTTTGCCTTTTCCCCAAGCTCGGAGACAGCTGTCCAAGAAGTGAATGCCAGAAAACATTTAAATATCAACATCTGTTGAATTATGTTAATTTAGTGTAATATAATTGGGCATGAGTTGGAACTGATCGGAAGTATATGAAATAAACAAAGGTAAATTCCCAAAAATATCTTGGTATACAAACAAATCACTATGGAGTGATGAAAAAATATTTCTAACCAGAAAGGACAAAGTGAAACACCGATCATGAAGAGACTGACTCTTTTAGAAACATAGTTCTAACTCTGAGACATTATTTTGTGATTTTTAAAGTTTATTTTACTATTGTCTCATAACTGAAGGGTAATGAAAATTCGCTAAAATGAGCAACAGTTAAAAGTAATATTTGAATATTCTTGATCACTCACTTTAACATTGAAGCATCCTAATTACACTTACATATGCAGTAAACTTTTTCGATGCAAGGCTGACGCATGTTATGTCATGAGCAGTTAGATACCGCCACATTGGATCTGTCTCGTAGATACGACACATACTCTTTTAAAATGAAGGTGTTTACAAGTGGCAGGTGAACTGAACTTGATTTATTCCGGGGACTGTAAGGTACAAATGATCATGGAGCAGCTGTTGCTTATTGTGTTGCTGATTTAAAATATTAATTTTTACAGCAACTCCTTTACAAGGAGATTAGGAATGCCTGTGGTCTGGGGAGGCGTCTCGCACGCACTCACCGCGGATGAGCGGATCCCCAGGCGTCCCCGTAATGACGTGGTGACCAGGCAGCAGGAGTGACGCCAGCTGCTGTGCTGTGGCCCTGCGGGCGCGCCTGCACCACGTCCTCGGGGAGCCGGCTCTGGGAGGAAAGGTCAGCCTGTGCCCGTGCCCATTTAATCACAGGACCAATTGGGAGCGTGCCAACTGTGAAACAGACACCTGTCCTTAAGGAGATGGACTTCAGGCGACACATTCATTGCGGCCACAGGTCACTGCAACAGCTTTCACAATCTAACCGTTCTCCATTATTCGTGACGATGGCCAAATCTCACTGCTGTTCTAGGGGTGACAGACTGAGCATACATACTCTTAAGTCACTAGAAAATAATCTCGTTCATTGGCCAGATTTCAAGAAAGAGTGTTTCACTGGGGAGCCCATGGTGGTTTTTTATTTACCACACACTGGACACATTGCACATCTCCAAATGGCAAATCCCTGTCTTTCTGTAGGGCTAGTTCATATCAAACTGAAAGGCAACCTTGCAAAATTTGAATTGGCTAATAACTAATTTTATATATAATCATACTAAATGCAATGTAAAGTAACACACTAATCATTAGCTTAAAGTTTGGGCGAGGAAGGCTAAAATTTCAGGAGGGCGGAGAGCGGAGGTGGGAACAGTGTCTTTTCAAGTGCAGTAATGTGGTCGTGTGGAGTGAAATGGATTCATGAAATGCCCTAGAAGCTGTTTTATGTTGTATACATGACATGTTTCCAATTATCGTAGTCTAAGGGCCTCTATACCTAGAATCTCTTCAACTTTTTAAAAAATTAGAACACATATGCAATTAAATATACTCCAATTTCAAAAAGTAGGGAATGTATACATTTTAATTAAAGGGAATATGTGACTTTCTTTTTGTTCATTGACGCATGCATATAAATACATTAAATTAACCTAAAAGATGCTTTTCTCTCTGAAGGACTGGATACACTTTTATAAAACAATGAAATTTAATGCTAATTTTAGGTCTGGGAAGAAACTATGGGAAAGTACTAGATGTTTTATTGTTAAAATTAGTATTGAAAAGTAGATTCAAGCAGTTATTTTGGACATATAAATATAGAATACCTAAAATATAAAAAGTTAATGATATAGCTTGCTTTAAAGTATGGTGTTGAGTCATTAGTTTCAGTATGACAAAGGATTTAAGAATTCTAAATTTATTAACATAGGACAGTTAACTTCTCATCTTAAATAAATAAAATAATGCATCAATTACTTTTGTTGATACATTTAATTTTGTTAATACGTGTCTGTGAAAAGCAACACTAAACAAATTCGTCCTGTCATTAACCAGTGCTCTAATGAATGCGTATCCTATCCCAATTAACAGCTGCTCAAAAATGTAGTAATTAATAGTTTCATTTATTGTTGGCAAAGCTGCAAAATGACAAATAGTTTTGTATCTGTTGCAAATTAGGCCTCCTTCCCAAATAACAGATGACACTATGGGGAACACTGAGCAAAGTGAACCCTCAAACATCTTTGGAGCTGGAGAAGCTCAAATAAAGCACAGCTGTAAGTCTGTCCGCTGTATCTGCAACAAAAGCCAGCGATTTGCATCATGGGATGAAAACGAGCGCGCTCCGTATCAGCGGGAGTGGACGTGGCCCTCCTCCCGGATGAAAGAGGGCTGACTTGTGCATGGGGGCGGGGCGCGGGGGCGGGGCGCGGGGGCGGGGGAGATGTGATGGCTTTCTGGTTGGCTCTCTGAGTAAGTCTATCATAGTTTTCAGAAAAATTTTATAAGACTCTTTTTACTACTAACCAGACAATGTGACAGGAAAAAGCAGTTATTTATAAGAAACTACAGCACACACAGATCCAGAGGTTATCAAAACTTTTCACACTAACTAGATAAATGCAATGCTTGTAAGAACAAAGTAAAACGAATTAACACATTTGAAAGTATCAAGTAGAATTGAGTAATAATGGCAATAACATGTTTTTACTTGATTTTAAATTATATATCAGGTGCTAAGATGATTTAGCTTGCGTGCTTCACAATAGTAAATGACAAAAATCAGGGAAGGGAGGAAGCAGGCTAATTAAAAAAAAAAAAAAAAAAATCCCAGATATAAAAGGAAAGGCCCTGACATGATCTAAATAATTCAGTAGAGTTGCCGTAAACCATCAATCTTTTGGTATAGATTCTTAGAACAATAAAGACTAATCATTAAAATGTGTTAAGAACACTACATTGCTTGGTATTAGGCATTGCTTACTATGTGTTTTTACTGGCTTTCAGTTTGGGAAGCCCACGTTTAACGTTCTGGTGCTAAGCAAAGGTTGCATCATGAGAAACACTATGTACTTATTTATTCGTAGTTTCAAATGAGGTGAAGGCAGAGAGAAAGATCTTCCTAATTTTGAGAAACATAAAATTATATTTGAATACTGAAATAAAAAGAAAAGCTAGGATGTCAAGTCTGGAATTTAAGAGAAAGATATGGGTTGAAGAAATAAATCTTGATGACTGTCACTAGTATTTCTATAAAACCCTTACATGCATTGCCCTAAGGTTTGGCTGAGTGTATATGCATGTGCTTTGGGTGTACATTTGTGTGTGTGTGTGAGTGTTTCGTTGCAGCTAATCATCTTTTGAAGGCAGTGCTCAATCAGACACCATGCCTGTTAATTATTAGTTATTGACAGTGACAGATAATAGGTAGAGCTTTTTAAAAATAACAAGCGTCTGTGCTTTCATGCACTTATTTATTGAATGAATTTCATGTTTTGCTGAGTTTCTGTTTTCAAAGGGTTTGAGGTGTATAAAGCTGAAAGAAAGGCGTGCCCAAAACTCTAAGACCCTCGTTCAGTGTGAGGTAAGCGGTAACACACAGCAAGATGATGCTGGAACCGCACAGTGGGGCAAGGGACAGAGCAAGGAGGAAGCAGGAGCCTGAGCAGAAAACCAAACCCAACAGGCTGATCAAACGGAAGGACCAGAAGGGAGCGATGAGGACAGAGGCCACGCGGAGGAATGTAGGACAGGAAGCATGCAACTTCAAGGGCTGCAGAGCAAAACCTAAGCGTACACGGCAGATGAATACAGTAGATGAAGATACCATGGTGGAGAATTTTCACATCACTCAACATCTGGCACATGTACTCTATGATGAGGACTCCCACAGGGAACAAAAAATAAAGCAACAAACTGAACAGAAGATGTGTAAGACTAATCACTGGAATCAATTGATACCAGTGATACTAAATGATACCTCTGTTGATGGCGTTTGTTTAAATGTGTTTCCATTACACCTATGTTAAGGATCAAAAGTTTGATTAGGGGGCCAAAAAAGTATCCTATCTGAGAAGAAGGAGAATGTTTATTATGTTTACAACAGACGTATGAACAAACAAATGCATTAACATCTGAGTAATAACTATTTGCACACACATGAAGGACGAGTCCCGAGCAGCCCCAACGATGGTGGGAGCAAACATGAGGTGTGGAGGGGAGAAGCGAGGGGAGAAACCCAAGGGCTTGCTGTAAGGGGGAGGGGAATGGGAAACCTGGGAAACCGAGGTCATTGTCGATGAGGCGGAACTTCCTGAGAGAATGCTGCTCAAAGGAGACCTTACTAGGCTGTCGCCCCTTTGGGACTGTGGGACAGAGGTAGGACCTGGGAAAGACTCATCATTGACTTAAAGAGCCTAGATGAACAGTGAAGTGGACGTGGAGGGGAAAAAAGGAAGGGAAGACATGCCACAAACTGGACACCTGGAAAACTACCAAATTGCATGATAGTTGGTGGCGTTGGGAACAATGTCTCTGAAGCCCCTCTACAAGGTCCTGAACATTGCCCTGAGGAGCTGGGGGTGAGGTGCACTGCGTGGGCAAGCTCTCCCCGCAGGGCCGGATTAAATCGGAGCCTCGTGCAGCGAGGAGGCCCATCCCGGAGCTTGTGGTTGCCATGCAATTCCCAGACCTCTCCTTCGAGTCGTTAGCCACGGACCTGCCTGGTATTTGGGGGACTCAGTGATCCTAAAATTTACTGATGTAACGCATTCCAGTTCTGTTCTCTAACCTTTAGATTTTCCACAAGCTGAGAAAGCAAAGTGCAGTCACTCATCCAAAAGGAGTAAGAAAAGTCAAGACAATCTTAAACATACTAAGAAAGAGTGACTTTTAAGGGAGAAACAGAGAATAGTGCATATAAATAAAAAAGTGAAGAGCTGCTGTCTTGCAATTAATAAAAAGTGTTGCAAAAGTTAAATGAGTAAGTCTTTCTGTCCTGGTATTTGGCCTCTACAAAGTGCCCCGCACCTAGCACACCTGCTCTCTCACAGAGAGGAGGGAATACACTGTATCCACGAACAGGACAAAGAGGATACACAAAGAAATGATCAAAGAAGCAAGGCCAGCCCTTAGAAATGAAAAGTATCAGAGAATATTTTTAAGCAATAAAAGATTTGGGACCTGAAATTGCCCATAAATCTTTAAAGATGGCAATATACAAAAGGAAAGTTTTAAAAAAAAATTGGAGAATCATTTGAGGGTGCTCCAAAACCCAAATAATGGCAGAAGAGAAAAAAAGGCGACCATTGAAAACCAGACATTGGAAAGAATGCCTTCAAATTCCTAGTCATAATGGTTCCCGAGCCAGAGTTCAATTCCCAGCTAAGTCAAGCCCTGTGAGCCTAGAAGAAAGGCTTTCAGGCAAGCGGAGCCCCTGGAGTTTAACGCTGCCGGCTCTCTTCACAGAGAACTCAGGACAAATAATGGCAGGGGGCCCAGGAAGCAGGACACCCCACAAGGAGAGGAAGGGAACCCCGGGAGAGCAGTGAGGAGAGACCCCAGAACATCGGGAGTGCAGCAGGTCGGGACAGCAAACCGTCCCTAAAGGGCCTGGAGGACAGAAGGCTCCTAGAGGGTCGCCCCGCAGACAGGAAGGAGGGCGGTGGCTCTTCTGGATAGAGGGGGCTACGGAGAAAGCAAAGCATGTGCAGAAAAATTACACGCCTATGGAAACCACCTACATACATATAAACATGTTAATGCAAACAATGGCCACTGATTTGATCTGATTATGACATAACTGGCAGGGGGAGAGAGAAGGTGCAGGTATGGGATGTGTGTGTGTGTATGTGTCTGTGTAGGACGCACAACAGTAGCTCAAGAACAGTAGCTCAGCAAAACCAAAGACCTTCAAGAAAAAGTAATATGAGCATGTAATTTAGGTCAATACCAGAATAAACAGCTAAAAAAAACTGAAGTGGTTTTCCATGGAGCATAAAGTTAGGGAAAGGGGAAGGATAGGGCTGGGGCTGCTATACCTTGTTCTGTCTTAAACTGTACAAGAAAAAGTACGATAGAAATAGAAATTTAACAAGTGCTTAGGAAACACACAGATAGAAATTACAACACCATACTTTCAATAACAGCTTACATTTAGGCACTTACATTTTAAATGCCTTATAGGTATTAACTCATATATTCCTTACAACAGTGTCATGAGGCAGGGACTGGAATTTCCTCTGTTTTACAAAGAAGTGGCCTGAGGGACAGAAAGGCTGAGTGCTTTGCTCAGGACCCCTCGGCTAGTAAACGGGGAGACCAGGATGAGAAGTCAGATGCTAGTGTCCGAGGCTGCACACAGGGGCTAAGAAAAGGTCTCAATCCACGCGCGGGGCTGACTGAGAATCCACTTTAAAGCCACCCTACAGATCTGTTATGCACAAGTATTCACTGCCCACGTGCCAGATACTGTTTTCAGGGCTGGACCTGCACCAGTGAGTAAGGCGACGGCTTTGTTGTCACAGGGCTCCCAGAGAGGGTCCGCAGGGTCCAGGAGAAGGTCACGTAAGGCGGAGTCCCAGGGCTCTGCCCTATCATTTCCTGTGCGGATTTGCCATCCACGTGTCTTCTCTGGCAAGCTATCTCCATTGCTTGCTTTTAATTGAATTAATGTTTTATTATTGGGTTTTTAGAGTTCTTTATAAATTCTTGACATGGGTATTTTATCAGACATATGATTTGCAAATATTTCCTTCCCGTCTGTGACTTGCCTTTTCATTCTCTTCAAGGTGGCTTTTGAAGAGCACACGTTTTCAATTCTGATGGAGTCCAATTTATCAATTTGTTCTCTCATGGACGTGTTTTGGGGTTCCATCCAAAACTCTTTTCCCCCAAGGTCACAAAGATTGTATCTCAAGTTTCCTAGGAGTTTGTATGTTTTCAGGTTTTGTATTAAGTTTGCTGTATGGTGTGAGGTATGGATCTAAGTTCATTTTTTTGCACATGGATATCCAGTGGTTCCAGTACCATTTGTTGAAACTGCTGTTTTTCCTCCGCTGGACTGCCTTTGCGCCTTCCCAGGGCTCCTTGTATCTGGGGGAGCGGGCTTCTTGACTCAGCGTCCTGCTCCACGGGTCTGTTTCCCTGTGTTTGCACCAGCGCCACACTCACCATTACTGCAGCTTTATAATAAAGTCTTGAAATCAGGGACTGTTAGCCTGTCAACTTTCTTCTTTTTTACTTTTTTTAAAGTTTGGCTATTCCAAGTCCTTCGCATTTCCATATGAACTTTGGAATTAACTTGTCAATTTCTATAAAAGAGCCTGATAAGATTTTTGTTTGGATTGCATTAAATCTACAGATCAATTTTGGGAGAGCTGACATCTTAAGAGTATTGAGCCTCCTGACCCAGACACAAGGCATATCTCTCCAATTATGTAGGTCTTCTTTAACTCCTCTCAGCAATGTTTTCATAATCCCCCAAAATTGATGCAATGCTTAGGGATAAATCTGATAAAATATGTGTAAGACTGATATGATAAAAACTATAAAACACTGCTGAGAAAAATTAAAAACCACCTACATATTTGGTTCTTAATTATACTCCATTTTTCACCTCACATCGTTAATATCTTTCTGTATCTTATTTAGTTAATATACATCATGCTAATTTCAAATTTGTTGGACTTGCTTATTCTAATATGTCTGCTTCTGTTGGAATCAGCAAGCCAACATACTGTTTTTCTCTTGAAGAGCCTGTTCTCAAATGCCTTATTCTCTGTCCCCCAGGTACTGCTTTGGGGAAAGGCCAGTCGTCGGCATCAGCCCCAAGTCCTTCGGTGACTGGGATCGAACGACGCTCAGAGAGGCCCGGAAAACCAGAGCCATCACGCCTCACCTCACAAAATAACTCCTCTGGTAAGGAAGCTGTCCCCCACTGCCCCCCGCAAGCGAATGAGAACGTCATTCTGCAGGTCTGCAGGGTGGAGCAAGACACAGGGATCTCTGACCGAGTCCCCTCAGGGGTTCCTGCACCTCTTCACAAACACGGGCCCTGGGAGCCCCCCTGTAGACCTGCACCCTTTCTCTCTGGAATCTCTTCAGAGCTCCGTTTGCGGCGGGCGTGCTACCACGTACCACCAGGCACACGCTTCTTTACTTGGTGTTCGCCGGTTTGGGGGATGTTTAGCATCTCTTCCAATGTCATGTTTTCTCAGCCCTTCTAGACTCTCCATCAAGGGCTGTTAGTAAACATATCTTAGACCTTTTCTGTGTCTCTGAGCCGCTCTGTCATTTTTCCAACTCCTTGTATTATTTTCATGCTACAGTCTGGCCTGTTTTGTCAGCTGTATCTCCACGTCACTAATTCTCTTTACGAATCATATTTCTCATTTCTAACAGTTATATTTTTATTCAATCCTTTATCGACCTCTGCCTCATTAATTCTAATAGTGATCTGTTCTATAAACATTTCATCTACAGTTATCTATAATCCATATAAATTTATACAGAATATATACCATTTATACAGAGTATATATAATTACATGTAATTATATACATACTTGTATATATAATTACATAATTGTTGGTAATTTATAATTTCAAGATCTGACATTCTCAGGGATAAATATATTGGTTTTATGTTGACTGTCACTGATGGTCAACCCCTTTGTGTGCAGTTTAGACATTAGGTGTGTAAGATAGAATTGCCACTTGCTTCTGCAGGTATCTGATGGGCTCTCAGGTGGGGGTAGTTTCGATGGCGTGGTACCTGGGAGCTGTGGCGTCTGCGTGGGGGTATTAATACAGGGGCTGGCACGGCCGCGATGGGAGGCCGTGGGATGAGGGGATGCAACGGTGGCTGCTGACGTCAGTAACCTGGTTAAAAACTGAGTGAGGGTTAATCTCAGGGCAGTAGTTTAGGTCAATATTGGGATCGCCATTTTCATATGAACAAAAATTAAGTCTTCAGAATCACCACGCATAAACTTTGAAAATACATCATCTAAAACAATATATTGGGGCAAATTCTTTGCATTAAAGACAAAAAGGAACATCAACTCAGTAACAAAAAATGAGCAAGAACCTAGAAGCATTTTTTAAAGACTATATTTTCTATATACTCATTTACATATAAGAATAAATAAATATGTTGCTTTCTTATGACATCTAAGTACCATTTAAATTTGGGGGAAAAATTCTACTTTTTTAAATTATAAAATAAAATAATTATTCTAAATCCTGATTAGGTATGGAAGACAGAAATTTTCTTTTAGAAATTTATCCTTTGTTCTTCATCAGCTTTTACAAATAGACATAAAATGGTATCTCACTATGCATGACTAGTAATCATAAATATATTCTTATAACCAATACATAAAATATTTTAAGTCGGCGCTTTAGAACCAAAGGCCACCCAACTAAACTCACCGCGTTCACACTGCTATGGAAAACAACGGCACACAACTTAGGGATCAGAATCAAAAGTGACTTTGAACGGCTTACCTGCTGGCTGTTTTCGCAGAGCAGTTTTTCTTGTGTCCTCTTTCAGCTCGGTTATCTCTCAGAAGCTGATGTCATCCAAAGTGTTCAGAAAAAGTGGTAGAAACAAAAACATGTTCATTATATTATTTTGTGAGTAGAAAAGTACTCTTCTACTTTCAAAGGGACACTATTTGTTCATGTGCATGACCTGTTTCCCCCTCCTGATTTCTCATCAAACAACAACTGCTCCTTTTGCTGCAGATGCCATTGCAACTCTTGTAACAACGTGCAAGCAGGCCACCTGGGGCTTCCTGGGCAGCCTGGAGCTGGAGGCCCACAACTCCGCCTTGACCCTGGCTCTGGGGAGGGGCTTGGGGACGGTCACGCCCTGTACCAAACAAGTCTCCAGATTTTAATAACAGACCTACCATTTACAAGCCGTGTAACCTTAGGCCAAGCACTTAACCTCTCCAAGTCCCAGTGTCCACCTGTTCAAGGGAGACACAATCACATCCACCTGGAAGGCTGCCGCGTTAAACAAGATAACCCACATGAGACGCTTAGCATTATGACCAGAACGCTATTCGGACGTGCTGAGAAAATGGCACAAATGCCACAGTTATGATTACCATCAATGAGCCTGTCTGTCCGTACATGTTGCCTCACCAGTATCGAGGACTTTTAATGAAGTCAACACTTTGAACTGGTTAATGGTGTCCTTTAGAATCAGTGATTAGCAACATGTGGTCATGTTTGAAAAGGAACAGACTGTCATTAGATCACCAGCAATGTCTTCAGTAAGTAAACGTGTATTCCATTCCTCTTCACAGTCTACTTCTTCCCAGCCCGCGGCCACCGCCATGGCCCAGACCATTTCCGGTCACCTGTGACAGCCTCCCGCATGCCTCCCAGCCCCCAGCCTTGCCCCTGCCTGATCCATTCTCCAAGGCAGCCAGTCATTCTGGAAGCGGAGAAACCCCACAGGCTCATACAAAACCTGCACAACTGCATCGCATTCCTGAACTCATAATTTATCTTACTCCCTCCTACCCGCTACCTGACCTCCTTACTCATACATTATATATCCCAGCCACACTGAACATTTTAGGTTGGCGTGTGGATCCTGTTCTTGCTCACCATTGGTCCCCTGCTCAGTTATTCAATCTGCCTGCATATCCAGGGTCCAGCACAGTGTCTAAGGTTTTGTTTGTTTGTTTATTTTATTGCTCAATATATATTTGTTGAATGAATGAATAAATAAATGAGATAAAGACATAAAGAGTGAGATCTAGTATCTGATATATAGCTGAAGCCGTATCTCATTATTACTACTTAAAGAAAATAGCAACCATTTATCTTAAATCCATTAATCTGAAAGTGTTTCCATTTAGGAACACTCTGTACCATGAAAACTTAATTGTTTTTGAAAATTAAAACAAATTAATTACTTTGGCATTTCTAAGTCCAGTGCCTTTTAAAAACATGTATACATAAACCAACATTTGTGACATAGATAGCTAGAGGCGGCGTGATGAAATCTCTATCTCCGCCGTAAATTAATGGTAGTAGGTAACTAACTTTTCTAATTTTAAGATAAAAGGCAGACATTTGAACATGATACCTGAAGTTGGTGTTAAGAGTTAAAACAAAGAACTCAAATTCCCAATGCAATGGTCTGAGATAAGAATTCTATAGTTTCGTTTTTTACAGTGTAGCTGCAATGACAAAATACATACTAGGCTGCACCTGGGGAGTCTGGCCATTCTCAAGGAGGCCGCCACCAGGGCGAACTTAGATGGAACAGCACCTTCTCTACGCTTCCCGACATTAGGGCTCCTTCCTTTAAATTCATATGGGGATTTCCTTTCTTCCTCAAATTTATGGTTTCGATGGGCTTTGTATATAAAAAGAAACGGTGGAATTATTTAATACAGTGAACCTATATTAGGAAGCCATCACAAAAACTATCTCACTTTAACAATAAAACGATAAGTTTGGGTATAACTTACGAATTTACAACCTAGCTCGGGTTAAAAAACAATATAGACTCAGAGCTTTGAGTCATGAATTTAAGAAGTTAACATGGGAAACTACATCTTTAAAGGGGCAAAGATGAAAAAACTTATCCAGAATATTACCAGAATGAAACAACAACAACAACAACATGGATTTGTATGTGAAAGATCCCCAACATGTTTCTGCTATTCCCTGAAGAGCAAACACCAGGGGTGAGAAGGACCGGTCAGGAGCTCACAGTAAAAGCCAAGAATCCTCGAGCTCTGCAATGCATTCTCTGTGCTTTGAGAAGCTTTTCATCCTCCCTACGGGTAACTTTTCTGTGTCCCTGGACTCCTATCAGTGTCACAAGTAAGGTCACTTTTCAGGGTTCTGACTCAACAATGTCAGCTCTGAGGGAAAGTAGAATTTCTCGGTGTAGTACGAAGTACTTCTTACTGTCCAGCTTTCAGATTGCTGGACTTGGGCCAAACGGAGACACAGGTCCCTTATTAGTGGCCCGTAGGTGTATATTAAAGATGACTCATATAAGAATTACATTAACATTCATAAGCACAAAAGCAACACAATCTCAAAAGTTGCAGAATCAAACAAGGAAGAGATGTGTTCCTGGACAACGGGTCTTACCGCCATAGACGGGGGAGAGGATTTCCTGTGGGTACGCATGGTAATTTTACAAGATTATTATAAGCGGCAAATCCCTTACGCAAGAGGAAGAAGCAAAGAGGAGAATTCTTATTCCCCAGCAGCCCTCTCATTGCTCCCTGATACTCAGAAGGCATTCAGGCTCAGGAGTGCTTATATTGGCAGGTACCTCCTCAAACGTCTACAGAAAAATTTCATGTCTTGTCCTACTCGGCATCTCGGTGTCCTCAACCTTAAAAAGGAGAACTGAGCAATATCTCAACTATGATCTGTGACTCATTAAGAGACTGGTAAACTGAGTCAGAATGTCAAACCGTAAGATGTTCAAGGAGGAAAAGTCTCGGGGGAGGGTGGCAAGGGGGCTTTATGTAGATGCCTTTGCCTCCTGACTTCAAAGTCTGGACGGATTTGGGTATTTTCCCTCTGTGGCCTTTTCCATGTTTATGGTGCCCTCCCTGTGGCTTTCTCAAGCATCTGTCATCACACTGGACCTATTCCTTCCTGCCCCAGATTAGAATCACCTGAAGGGAAAAGCTGCGTTGTTTTTGTTTTTGTACAAATATTTCTTTTTATGAAAATCATAAGATGGGAGAAAGCAGTGAGAAGTGGGATTTCAAAATAGGTGGGGTTAACATCATTGTCACTTCTTGTTTATTACTTGGAATGAAAAAAATAAAAGGTGACCACAAGTCACCTAACATGCTAACAGTCATTCACTCAACAATAGATCGAAGGATTTTATACTTCATGGTCTTGCATGTCGTTGCATGTGCCTAGGTTTAGTCAATAGTTGACTATGCTATAGTTTTTACTGGTCTAAGTTGAACTAAGAAAATGTTATCCCTTAAAATGTGGTTGGTCTCTATGTGTATTTGGATACACACAAATAAGTCTACACTTATTTGCAGATTTCATATCTGTGAATTTGGCTACAAATAGGTCAGCTAATGACACTGTTGTGACCAGAGGCTCTCAGGAAGCTAACCTTGTATTGTCCCTAGGAACTATGTTTCAGTATCTGCCACTGCTGTGTTCACATTGCCTTGATAGAACATAGCTACTACAGATGACAAGAATCAACTGTATGTATTAATTGATAACCTGTCTAGACAAGATTGAAATCTAGAGTAGTATATCCACATTTGAGCAAAAGGCCAATTCAAAAATTGATCAGAAAGATTCTAAAAACTAAAAGAAAAGGAATTGGTTAATTTTCTTATCTATATATTATTTATTAGCTATTAGTTAATTTTTAACTGCAGAAATAAAGGCTGGCTGGAAGCAACCAGTTATGCTGTAATCTAAAACATGAATTTATAACATCATTTGAGTATTTCTCACATTCTAAAAGGCAGCCATTTCTCAGGTAACTCCTCAAACATCTACAAAATCATTTCAAGTCTCATCCTACTTGGCATCTCAGCTTAAAAAATTGTATTTTGGAATAAAGGATATCCTGATGCAACTTACTAGTAGGAGCAGTAGTAAAAGGCAAATTTACAAAACAAAAAAATCATTACAACTGAATTTGCAACATATTTTTCTCTAGTTAGGTTCATGTGTGTCAAGGAATACAGTCTAGTTTATAATGAAGTACATGGCACCTTCCTTTTATAAATGAAAGGAGCCATGGCATATGCAGCCCAGCTTAGAAAAGAAAACACGACCAACACAGCAATGTTTCCAGTTACCATAACCAAGCCCGAGCCCCTCCCTACCTACTTCTCTACTATTTACCAAGCCCTCAGAAGAAACGAGCTCGTGTGTTGGGGATTTGTTATTCCCATGTATTTCTAACATACCACAGTTTTGACCCACTTAAAAAATAGCTTTTATAGTCAATAATGAAAAAAAAGCTTAGCAAGGATGCCAAGCCTAAGAGATACATGTTTTATAAATAAGCCCTAAATTATCTTAGCATGCTGCGGAGAAAGAACTAATGAGTCAAGGGACAAAGAATGTAAACTACTTTATATATAAACTTTATATGCGAAGTTAACCAAAATGGATATCAAGTTCTTGCTAAATCACCTAATCACTGTGTAGTCATGTATACTAATAAGAGAATTAAGGAAAAGAAAAACACATCTAGAAATATAAACCTGTAAGAAACTATTGCCACCTTCTAAACTTCAAAGGTAAAAATGTTCTCTTGCTGGCTGATTTCATGTTTAATACAAATTAATTATTTAAACATATGTACTATTGGCTGCTTTAACTTTGCAAAAAAAAGAACAACCCCACAAAAACGAATTCCAGAGTCTTTCGTGTGACATGAGTGGGGAAGGTGGCAGGGGAACTCGGGCGCTCCCTGAGGGTTGTGCAGTTGGTCACTAACTCCTCTTCCCATAAACTGGGCTTCTCATCTTTTCTCATGAAGCTGATCCACTGCCCCGAAGGGCCACAGGTCAGTACCTGAAGCAGGCTGAGTAGCGTCCTTTGGATTAGAAGGTCCCTTACCTGGCTGTGCTCCGTCCTAGCCCCAGGGCCAAACCAGTGGCTGTGGAGGAAGGAGAGAAGGCGTTAGCTAGCATGGACCTCACCACAAGCAGCACGTACTCTCCCGTGATCAATCTGCATAAGTTTTAAGACACGTATTTGCCACCCGCCACAGAGCCTTAAATATGCTTTATTTTAATGGATATTTCATGTAATTCTAGACTTAGAGCAATTTTGACAGAAATGTAACAGTGCTCACAACCCAGTAATTTTCAATTTAATAAGCAAACTCAGTTAGAATTAAATTTCCATTTAATTATGTTAACATAAACTGCTGGGACTGTATTCTTTTTATGAATCAATTCTGGTTATAAAATCTACAAATGCTATCATTTAGTACAACTTAATTATGGCATCATTACAACAAATTATGATCTTTTGATTGTTGGGAGTCTTAAAAAACATGAAAAATACAAGAATATTATATCCACTGGCTGTGTTCCACAAGGCCGTTGATGTGAATCTGGGAGCATCAGCTGAACGTACCTTGAACCTATTTGTTCCACAGTTAGGACCCTGCCACCCAACACCATGCTAACGGTCACACATAGACTATCTCATTTAAACCTCACAACAGCCTTCTGGTTGTCCAGTTCAGTTCTCCCTCCGATACAGATGCGGCTTGGGCATGTCTGGGAACAAAGCTTGACACACACAAAACAAAATTAACCCCGTCTCCCTTGGAGTATTGGGAGGCTTAAACAAGACTAAGAATCTGGCACATAATTGTTTAAATATTAATTTTCTTCCCCCACTGTACACAGTGAACATAGCAATAATGTGAACTGTCATTCGGTGACTTTTTATCTCTAAATGTCATCAGAGACGCCAGGGCTCATAGGTAGTATTTGTAGGACTCCCCAACAGGTGTGACGTGCTGCCAAACATGTAAGGGATGCTTCTGGCGTTGCTTCTCCAGTTGGCTTTTGGGTCAGCGCAGTGTATGACTGTAGAGGCATCAGACTGTCCATGACACGGGGTGAAGCAGCAAACATGTCAACAAGAGCGGCGCTTACAAAAATGCTCTAAAAATGCACTATCCAAATAAAGCATCCTCCTCATCATCTTGAAATGCAGTTTAATAACCGCTCTGTATTTCTCATCAGTATGTGGTGACAATGGCTTCTGTAAGGAGAAACCGTTATTATCCTTCCTCCATAACTAAAAATTAAGACCTACGTGAGCTCGATGACTTACCCAGGGAAGTACAGTGAATCAGCGGAGGAACTGATCCAGGACATCTTACTTATCTCAACACAGAGTTAAAGCCACTTTTACTATAAAGCCATTTATGCTAAATTTCAAAGTGTGAAAGTATTCCCAATGAACGTAACCTTTAATCCAGGCAAATCTTGCTTTAAGCAAACTCAATATTTGCACAAAAGATAAAATAAAGGGTGAATATTTGCTTTATAAAGGAATTCATCGTGGGATTCTAAGTAGTTACCCATGAGCATTTAAAATAAATTTTAACGTATATGTAGTCCCTCAGGTAATATCCTATCCTTAAAATGAAACACAAGCACAATATAAATATCAATTTTAAAATCAATTAATAAATTGCATTTATTCAGTTTAAAAATGAGCACCTCAGAAGTGATTGGGAAAAAGTGTGAAAAAGTTCTGGAACCATCTAGGACCAGTATGTAAAGGGAAATGGAGGGAATAAAAAGTAACCTCATTTGATGTTCAAAATACGTTTTAATAATAGGTAGTCATATATCAATTTTATTTCCCACATTTTAATATATGTATTTTCAGAAAGTCAACATTATATTTTCTCAGAAATCGGATGCTAATTTCTCTGTTGTAGCATATGCTATACGTCTTAAGAAACTTAAAGAAAAGCAGGACACAGTTCCTATGGGAGAACATCAAAGGTGTGGAGAGTTGCTTGGGGGAGCTTGGGGCAAACCTCCCCAGGCCCCTTAAAAAGGGGGCAGAGGCCGACGCGGGCCCTGCCTGCCGGGCTTCTCTGCACAGTCAACAACACCGCTGTTCGGTCAAGGCATCGTCTATAGGGGTTTCTGGGAGTGCGCTTTGTGTTCCTTGAAGAGTGATGGTCACATCTTCCCCACACACTCTCCTGTTGCCATCTGAAGTTTTTCACCAGAAATTTAAATATTTACAAAGCATTAGTTTTCTATCAATTATAGATAGGTAGGTAGGTAGGTAGGTAGGTAGATAGCTTTTAAAACCATACACCACCTTTTTAAACACACATATAGGCATCCAAATATCACTGTGATTAGATATTAAAAAACAAGACAAGCACTTCTTTAAAAGTTAAACATTTTGCATGTGTTTTTCTTCCCTTTGGACCCCTTAAATTTCTAACTGACTGACTCACAGTTTATCTGAATGTAATAGACTTTCATGCTCAAAGCCTTTCAGTAGTAACTCAATCATACTGCTCTGAGTCAAAAATGAGTGCATGTATATATCTATCTGTACCAGAGCATACATACACACATATATATGATTCTCTTAAATTTCTATGACTATAAAACTAGAGCTAAAAATTATCTGGAAAAGTTGACCAGTCAATACTGATAACAACTGTTAGTTGATAACAATCAGTTATTTCAAACTGAAAGAGTTATCATAGTATTCAATTAATTAAACGAGCAGAAATAACAAAATTTGATAATACCATAAAAAATAAAATTTTATTAGAATGGCATCATGAATAGCTTTTCCCCCCAAAATAGTTCATGTACCCCTTGATGAATATTACCTTCAGCATCATCAGTTCTATTCATAATTTGTGTTTTCATTGATCTGAGTGCCTAGAAACCTTGTTCAAACAAACTGGTAAATGAACTTGGTTAGAGCAGTCTCTTGATTATTGAACTCCTTCAGAGCTGTTCTGTTACTTACACCTCGCACCTTCTAATAAGCAGATGGTTTTTAATCAGTTTTGAATTAGAAATAGGATGTTGATAGATATGGGTAGGAGGCAATGTGTGAGCACAGTCACAGGCTACAGCGGGCAGCGAGGCGGGGGTTATATGCGGGGAACAGAGGCCGACCAGGCAGCCGGACCCCAAGCGTTGGGAGGGACAGAGAATGGCTGGGGTGATCAGGTGATGGCGGCCTGGCTGTGGAGGGTGCCGAGTGACACGCTAGGGAGCTCTCCCCACCAGCAGGAGGCAACTGGGTTTTAAGTAAGAGAATCAAAGGGGCAGAACCGGACTTGAGTGGTGTTCAGTACCATGGACTGAAATTGAGAGAACAGAGACAGAAAGGCCCGCCAGCCTGAACATGAAAGCTAACAGAGCTTCAATGAAGGCCATGAAGCAGGGAGTGGGGAAGATGGGTCAGCATGGGATGCGGAAGAAGCTGGACCAGCAGCACGTGGGATGCGAGGTCACCAAGTGAGTCCATCTCCATCCCAAGTGCTGAGGGGATGGTAATAAAGCACTTTGGGGTAACCTGGGAAACTCGAAAAACAGTGACACCTGAGGTCCCCCCCAGAGAATCTTATTTGATGGGGAACCCCTGGGGAGACTGGAGTGGAAGGGGTGTCAGGAGGGTACAGCCAGGGTTGTACCAGCTCATCTGACAAGCGACACTGAGCTGCCATCACCTAATGTGCCCCATTTCAAACCCACACCCCCTGTCTCATTCCCTCGGTAACCACTGACTCCCGCCAGGCACTGCGGGCCAGGGGTGACAGCGGGAGAGCGAGGTCCAGCCCGGTCTGCCCACAGAGCGTGGCGGTCGTCACCACACACAGTCTGCGGCTTAGGAGCAGCTCCAAGTACGCCTGCTGTAGTTTCTGTTTTACGTCAGAACAGTCCGTTAAGAAGAAAATATACAAGCCTTTTGGTTGCCATTCTCAGATAATAAATGTTTTGCTCTGCTTGCCCCCCCTTCTGTTCAAGGAACAATAGAGAGGAGATCTTATGGAATAATAAAAATGAAGGAAATAAGCTATTAAAATGAATATCTATATAAAATCACATCTACATAAATAGCATTTTATATTATATAAATAATAGTTAACCTATATAAAATAAGCTATCTCTAAACTATAATTTTTGTTTTTATATTTATTAAGGAATGAATTTTAGAAATAGGATCTAATGGATCCTAATATGATTGCCTGCTAGAAAAAAATCATTCAGTGATTAATTCAAGTCTTTCCACATGTTATGGCTTTTCTCAAGTTCAACCAACTTCAAAGGGGACATATGGTATTGAGCCAAAATATATAATGTATTTAAGCTTTCCCAAACAAAGATGTATTTAGAAATAGAATTAGCACCTAGAAATTAGCCCAAGAATTCATCACAGTCAAAGCTCAATGACTTAATTTTTGGAATTATGTAGTAAATCCGCTTCTTCCCTTTGTTGCTAAATGGACATACATACGGTCCCTCACACCTTATGCTGGACAGGAGAGAGCACAGAAGTGTCCTCAGAACAAGTCACTGACTCTTCATGTCAATCACTTTGAAAGAGTTGGGGGAGGAAGGATGTGAGACTGCAGAAGAACTAGAAGCTACTTAATGTAATAACATTTAAATGTTTAAAGATAATACATGAATTTCAAATTATATCATGGATTAAAGAACGGCAGTATTTTAAAACCCTTATTTAAATTTCTACCATGGGACTCATGGAAATGGTTCTTATACAATGGTCATCGGCCTAAAATATTTACTCTTTCCGAGGCTGGATACAAATTAAACCACCGTTACTGGCAACAGCTCCGGATTTCCCCCAAACAGGACACGGCCCGACCCCAGCGAGCCACAGAAGTCAGCGCGTACTCACTCGTGGTGGCAGTCCGGAGAGAAGTGGACCATCCTCTTGTTGCTGACAGGGCCAGGGGCGCCGCCCTGGGGGGAGAATTAAAACAAGAAGTAAGCCAGGGGTGAGTCTCCGGAACGGGAGTGAGTCACAGAGACATTTCCATTTGAAGACGTCCACTCTGCATTGGAGCCTATAATATTAAACCTCAAAATCTAAGCACAGTTTCACCGCAGATGGCATTTCCAAGACCAATGAGTTTGCAATGAATCCCTAAATACAAACAATGTACATTCAAAGGCACACATTGAAACGCACACAAACACTGAAGGAAGTGCCTATACTAGGCCTTTCTCCAGCTTCCCCATCAAGGTAGGAATTACCTGTGTATTCGCGTGCAACAACTGTTAGGTTCACCTAAAAGAACAATATATTATTTCTTTATGTCTAAATTACATGACAAGTCTGATAATGAATTAAAGTTTCAAAAGTATTTCCATCATGAAACCTACTCCCATTAAAAAAAGAATTCACAACTCTCCTGCCTTACCAGGGGCTCTCAAAGAGAAGGCAGGCAGCACTAGACAAAAAGGAACGCACCGTGACCATCCGCCTGATGCAAACTTAATGACCGCAGGTCTTGCTATACTCTGTCATAATAAAAGAAAATCCCTCTGCAATTGCACAAGTGCCGTTGAGAGTACAGACTTTTAAAAAGGCATGTTGAAGCAGAAGGGTACCGGGGGTGGGGGAAACTAACATTTTCAAACATGCATTTCTTCTCGTGTCCCTGAGGTAACAAGGATGCCGGTGTGCAGTCAGAAACCCCAAGAAATGCAGATGTTGCCCATGGGCACAGATGACATTAATAACCCCGGGTCTGGGCACCACGGGTCAATGTGCAGCTCAGCCCCAGGGCTACACCATGCATCCGTCTCCAAATGAGGTGTCCACACTCCTTCAGCGGGCATCCCTGGCACGCGGTAATCCATTTTCCCCACTGTGGCTCTGAGAAAAGCCGACTGTGCCCACGTCACGCTTTGTTAGAGGTTCATGATCACATTATCTCATGGTGGACCTGACACTTTTATTCAGTTTACAGTATGTTCCATGTTCAGGCAACTTATTTCCTTTGCCAGGGCTGCTGACAACCTTTTCCACACTATATTAATCTTGTTTACTGACTTTATCTCGGTACAAATATCAGAAAACTGAACTTTTTATCTCAGAGAAAGAATAAACAACGTGTTGACAGAAGCAGAAGCTATTTTCAGGGCTAAAATTGCTTGTTTACCTGCAGCTATACTTATGGAAAAATGTTTAAAGTCTTGCTCTGGCTTGAAATATGTAATCTGGAATTTAATAAATGAAGAAATTTCACATACATCCATGTGATAAATTGCCTGATGAAAACAATGCAACTGAATACAATAAAACAGGATTTATAACTAATTTATACCACAATACAAATGTAAGCTTTCAATATAGTCAGAAATAATCATAGTAGGTATTTCTCAGAAATCATACACATATATAAAGTATACGCTCAATTCAATTGCTGCAAATAACTTACAAAAGATTTACAGTTGCCAACGAAGATATTTAAATGACTTTACCCGGTTTACCTAGTACATGGCCTTTTTAAGAAGAAGAGAAGCAAATATCCTTTACTGTTATTTCAAGCCAATGTTCGTTTTACTTTTAGAGGTACGCAAACAGGTATAGTTTAGAATTTTTTTAAAAAAATGAAATTAAGCGTGAAGGTCTCAGGGTCAATGTCACTGGTCTGCCCCAGGAGTAAAAGGTTCTATATGGGAATCTTGTGCCACTTCCGTGACTGGACACCCTTATAGAAAATCTGACACTATGATCTTAGCGCAGCATTCAGCTCACAGGAGGTTGCACTATAATGAAGTTCCAGTGTGTTTTAAACTTGAACACGTGTACTTATTGTGAATGCTTATTAATAGATATTTCACAGGATTAGAAAGTGTCAGGAAACATTCATACAGAATTCTTTCTAAAAACTTACAATTCAGGGTACGATATAATCTTTATAAAAATACAGTGAAGCAATTTTAAACATTGGACCAAACTGCTGATTTCTAGCAAACAATCAAGTATGGTGGTTATTAATTCCCCCCACGCTATGGCTTCCAGTTATTCCAGATACATTTTAGAAAGAAATCACAAATTTAAAAAAATATTCAGATCTCTTTGAATACACAATAAAATGTTCACATGGTAAAGTTTATTTGTTAGAAAATGTAGCTTCTATTCCACAGGATCAGATAGGGAGCCAGTAGCCTGTTCTTCTTGAGAAACATATCTCCACAATCCAATTCCTGTTATTTGTTAAAACGCAGGAGACAGTCATTTGTGTAATTAGCCAATATTTACTGATGATGATCTTAGACATCACACTATATGCCCTGAATTCTTATGATTCACTTGTTAAATGTTACTACATCAGTAGTGACTACAATGCTAAATAAACTAGGTATATTTCTTTGTATTATCTATGTTTATTACACAAATTATTAAATAAGAAAAAATATACTCAAAGCTAGGGAGGAATGGATGGTCCCTAGATAACATAACATTTGGGTCATCTTCTGGCCTTTTCAGGCTGTGAAATAAACCAGCGTGTTAAAAGACAACATGGGCCTTAGTTGTTGCTACTGTTTTTAACAATCAAGTTGCCAACCTCAAAAAATGGGAATGTAGTAGTGAAAGGTAAAAACCAAATAGCAGTGGTACAAGCACCATCAAAATTCGTAAGTTCCACAAGTACCAAAATATAGGAAATTTAGCTAAATGATATCAATGACAAAATATCTATTTTTCCAATTTTGTTAGCTCCATGAAAAGCAATATCTTATTCTTTCTACCACTAATTTATTGACTGCAATTTTAGGCTTTTCCTCGAAAGAGAAACAGAACAGTTGCCTTTATAACATCTCATTTTCACTTTGTTACTACTGAACCCACTGCACCCCAGCCCAAAGCGGGGAAGGTTATCTGAAATGCAGTGGTCCCCCGGGCTTAGGACAGAGGGCATTTGGCAGGGGTGATACTCTCCCCATGTTCCCAGCAGCTGGGATGCCCCATGTGCACTGACGGAGGCTCCTGTCCCTTCGGGCGTGCAGTGGGCCACCATCCTTCTGCTCTCCCTTGAGGACGGCCCTTTCCTTTCAACTCCGCTCTCATTTCCAGCTGGGTTTCATGCTGCTTCAGGGTGTACACCGACAAAGCCGTCGGTGGCGGGCTGCCATTCAAAAGGAAGCCTTTCAGTTTTGTGGGGCCCGGCCCGTCAAACCTGCCGGGGCTGCAGGCGGGAGGCAGGCCCGGCCGGAGACTCCCTGCCAGTTCGTCAAGACCCAGGAGTCTCTGGCTTCTGAAGGACCATTATTACTTTGACTTAGCTTCTTTGAAGAGAGAAACAAGCCTTTAAAGTTCAGTAGGCTCTGCAGTGAAGGCCCCTTGGCACATTCAACAAATGTGTCAGTCAAATGCATGTGACAGATATTAAGGAAAACAACTCAACAATAATGGTCTTAAAAATAGGACTTTGAACCCTGGGGGTAGGAAATAAGGGGAGGGTAAAGATGTGGAAGAAAACTTATAGTTGCTTGTCTGTATAGTTCTCTTCATTAAAAAACACACCTCAGAAAATGATACCGTAAATATTTTGCAGTAATTGATTTTAATTAATAGGTGTTAAAATGAATGCATGAAATAGTTACCTTTTAACCCCACACAGAAGGAGAGAGAACCTCCAAAAGTATTTCAAATGAGAGTACCTGAGTTTTATAAATTGGTGGAAAAGTTCTGTTACAAGATAGGAGAATGAATAAAATATTTCCTGTGTCATCTACCCTCACATAAAATATTACAGAATGGTCACAATTCACAAAAGGTACAATCTATATGGCGATGGAAAACGTCCAAGAAAATAACATTAGAATTACTTATAAAGCAATGTCCAAAAAAGTAAAAATTACTTTGGAATTACTTTTAAGGCAAACGCAAAGAAAATGACAATTCAGGTCGCATAAAGGGATATCATTTATGAGGTTAAAGGGAAACAAAGCGGTTACCTGATTTAAGAGGAATAAGGGGACAAAAATCATGTCTGAGAAGGGAGTTGTATGCAATTTATCTCTCCCTGCTCCAATCCATCATAACCAACTTGCCACATCCAACTCTAAATCGCTGCTTTTCACATGTCAATTTCCTCATTCCAGAGCCATCCACAGCTCTACACTGAAAGTAAAATTAAAACTAATGAGAAATATATTCCAAGCACTCTCTAATCGGGTCCTCACTTGCCAGTGCAGTTCTCTCTCTAGCTCTTCAGGCAGTAACTGCCCCTTGTTCTAACCCCAAAACTGCTCCACTTGATAGAACTCAGCAAATTTACTAGTTACCTACTGTGCGTATAAAACTACATTTAAATTTACCATCTTGTAAGTGATACAAGGTAATGGGGTAACTGTAGTTACATCATTACTATGAACTAATCTTTTTGATGCCATGATCATTTTAAGTTAAAGAACCCATCTAATTCCAAGGTTTTTTTTTTATTTTAAAGAAAAATATCAGTAAGGCATTCATATGGTAATTCATATTTTAACTTCATTTGTCTAGATTTCTATTAAACTAAAATGCGGGTTTGTCCAGTGCACTAGGGAGAATCCTCTTCACTAGCCTCAAGAAACTAAAAAGTCATAGGTGGGTGCCGGGTGCTGATGAGGGCCTGGGAAGATGCCAGATGCCAGGGAAAGCCCACTACTGTCCTTCCTGACCAGGAGTCTTAGCATCAGACAACGTCTTCCTAGGAGGAACATTCAGGAAGGAAGAATCAATTTCTGCAGACAGCGGAATTTGCTGCGATTTCAAGAAGCGTCTTATCAATTACTAAAGTTATATGCTATAAGTTGGTTTTCCAACTAGTGCCTCAACATTTGACATTTTATAAAATCGAATAACATTACAAAAAGGCATACGAAGTTTTCATCATCTTTCACGTTTTTTAACGTGCCTGCGTTCACCAACAACCTTGCTCTTACCAGCAGAGCTCCCACGGGCAAGACTTCAAGAGGAAAGACCCCTCTTACTAGGCTCTCTGCAGCATCATGTGTTCACGGCCCTCATGTGATCTAAACAACATAACGCAGTGGCTGTTAACACAGTGGGCCAGTCTGAGGATGTTGTCACCCATGTGTCAGGGTTAAGGGTTCCGAATCGTCTATATTTTTATTAAGCAATTTTTATTCCTCCCTGGAGGGATGGCAGCATAAATGAACCAACAACGAAAGGTGGGACCATGACCACCCATGACCATCAAGAATTAATATAATTAGTAGACATGTTATTGTCATTAATGAGAATGACACTGCTGCTCTTTATAGTTCCTACCTACTGACAAGGTGGCTAAAGTGAATGGATTCTGTCCTCAAATACATGAAACAGGCTCACTGGGCGGAGGGCACAGGCCCAGGCCACAAAGTCAAAGCAGAGCTGCACTGGAACCTAAGCTGCCTATTCCCAGCCTAGTGCCTCTCCCTCAACAGGGGACTACACCCAAGAGACAACACCCGAAACAAATGTTGCCCATATTTGGGGCCTGGCCTGAATCTAGAACACCAGAGTCTCTCCTTCAACTGCCGGTTCACTGTCTGCAGGTGTAGTTACCCACGGTCAACCACGGTCCAAAAACGTTACAGGAAAATCCTAGAAATAAGCAATTCACAAGTGGTAAATTGCGCCCCAGTGTGAGCAGCACGATGAGACCTCGGGCCTGCCCGTCCAGGTGGACGTGAGTCACCCCTTGGCCAGATGGCCTGTCGGGGGCTCTGGGTGCTTGTGTTCCTGCCACCCTTATAGCAGCCTACGTCACAACACCTTTGTCATTTCCATCCCTTCAGCTCATCACTAGATATTGTAGCATCTCACATAATCACAAGAAAAAGGGTGAGTACAGGAGAGTCGATAGAGCATATTCACATCACTTTTATTACAGTATATTGTTATAATTGTTCCTATTTTATTATTAGTTATTGTTGTCAGTTTCTCACTGTGCCTGATTTATAAGTTAGACTTTGTAGTAGGCGTGTGTGGGTGTAGGGTTTGATGCTATCTGCAGTTTCAGGCATCCACTGGAGCCTGAGAACATGGGCCTTGTGGACAAGCGGGGGCTCTCGTACGCTCTGGGAAAACCTTCCACCTAGAATTATACACCCAAGGACGCTATGGTCCTTATTTGTAACTTTAGGGTAAGCCACGGGCGACTGTAAGTACAGTGAGCTTGGTGGCTCAGACCAGGGTGTCAAGCACGAGTCACGGACAGACTAATGAGAATGACAAATGGCACCATGACGAGCCATTACAGCCGAAGCAGTAAAACACTGAAAAGCCGTGCACAAGGGGAGTGAACATTTTCCTAATGAGAATATGTGAGGGAACGTGGACGATGCAAGAACTCGGACCGTTTTTCCCTTCAAAAGCAGATCTCAATGTAAATGGGAGATTACACCTTTAAACCAGAAAGGTTTTATAAAGAACTAAAAGGAAAAATCAGAAGGAATCAGGCACAGAGAGCACAAAGCTTTCCTTTCAGCTGGGGATAAGCCTTCCTAGCACGACCCAGGCATGCTAACCTTTGAGCTGCCAGCCTCCCGCGAAACAGCGGTGTGGGCAGACGTCAGGTGATCTGGAAGTGGTCTTAGTACCTTTTCACCTAACAGCAGCACCTATATTTCTCTAAAAAAATTGTTGAAATGCAAACTAGACAAAACCGGTGAAGGTTTAGAAATATATATACATGCATATATAACATTAGCAGTTATGTATTTTAATTTAAAACTAAACAATATATTTTAAACCTTCACTTTAAACCATCTTTTTCCTAGTTAAAATAAGTCAGCATTGATAATTAAGAATTTAGAATTGCTGGCCCATTAGAACAATAATACTTCTAGTAAGTACATAAATTGTCATTTTTGGTATACACGAATAATCTACATACTTTTATAGAAAAGAATAATCTACATAACACAGCAACACCTTTTTGCAATACCGCATAATAGAATTTTTCTTTGAGTAAGAAATTACAAACTAACCAGCTCGGGATGACGGCCAACAGTGATTGAAGAAGGCTCTCCGTGCCGCCGGCCAGTGCGAGCAGCAAGCTGTGAGTGGCCCCTGCTGGCTGTGACCAAAGGCTTCCCCAGTCACTCGCCCGCCTGCTGGCCGGCCTGCCGGCACCCGGGGAGCAAGTGTACGTCCACCGGTGTTTACGCGAAATCCGCGGCGCCTGAGGGACTGCCTTTTTCAGAAGTAAATGCCAAAGTAATAAACACAATGGGTCTGCTGTACGACGGCATAAAAAGCATTGTAATTTCATCCCACTGCAACGTACTTCATTACACTCCAAATCTATACCCCTTCATGAGGTGATTTACATGCCGTGACAGTGTAGAAGTGCGTTATTTCAGTCAATTGATATCAAGCAATTCACATCTACATTTAAAAATAAACATTTTCTTGAAGTCCAGTATACACACACACACACACACACACACACACACACACACACACTTTTTCTCAAAATCAAGGGTATGTTTAGGTTGGGTAAACTGACTTGGCAGGAAAATACAAAGACTAAGTTAAAAATATTTTAAAGAATGTGTGACTTTAAAAAGGCATGCGTGAGTAATGGTTTATGAAGATACTATCCTGGAAACACAAGAGAGCAAAGCAATTTAAAGACTTCTGTATTATTGCACCTGTGTTTGGGGAGGAGTAATTTTATGTTTAAAACTTAAAATAGCAATTAAGAACTTGAAACTATAGTAGTAAGTAATGTTAATTCAGTCATCATAATAGAGAAGAGAAAAAATTTCTACCTAAACACAGGTTTCCATTTTTGCTCAGTAGCTTTTTTTAATAAAAATCTTGTGATAGAATTTGTATTTTTTTACTTATCTATTTAAGCCTAAAATGATAGGACTCACTTTATGCACTGCCCGATCTAGCCACTTAAAATATATCCCATTGAAAGTTATCAAATATGCCTAATGATGTCAAAGGGTGACTACATTTATTTTAAAAAGTTATTGTTCTCACATGTGGCAACTTCCAGGATATTTCAACCCCCATTTCAGCCTTCAGTCCCATTATCTTGCCTGCTCAAAACTGTTCGCAGGGTTAGCCCGCTGACATGTGAGATAACCCTCTGTCTCACGAGACACCTCTGGGATATGACACACTGACCTGCAGGAAGCCCTTATTATTAGCTTGAAATATAGAGCACGCAACATAGCTCCTGTCGGGGAATTTGTTTATAAAAATCCTTTTCCCTCTCTGGACATTCAAAAATGGTTTTAAAAATAATGTTCAACTGTTTAAAGGGATTTCAGGCAATTAAACGTTCTAATGAGGGTTTTGGAGCCTTCCCTTCAATTTTTCCCAATTCTGCAGAAGTTAAAAAAAAGAAAAAAGAGCTGTCACATATATAGAAAACAGAGTCTAGAAAATGTTTTCTTCTTGGAGCTTAGCTTATTTAGAGTCTATTATATTAAGGATGAAACTTAAAAAGAGAAAAGATATTCAATGGTTCTCATTCCTAATGAGATCTTCAACATACTACAAAGCTTGGTGCATGTGGGTTTTGGGGGGTTTTTTTTTAGTCCAAGAGGTCAGGGGGTAGCATGGCAGTGAGGATAATTATGATGTTCAGCAGGCCCCTCCCCTATGTTGCTTTGGGGTGCCTATAGCAGAGCTGGGGGGAGGCAGGCACACTTCACATACAGCGTGGGGGGCAGCCCTTCGGCCCACCAGGCCAGGCGCCAAGCTTCCCGCCCACCTCACTCCTGTGGAGCACGGGAAGGGAACCTGAGGCTGGAGTCGAGGGCGTCAGTTAGAAACCAATGTTCTTAATTGCCCCTCACTGCTGTGGGGCAAAGTGAGGTGCAGATCCGAGAGGTGTGTGGAAACCAAGGCACCGCTGCAGAGGAGGCGAGTCTCTGGGAGGGGCCCCACATTGGAGCCCACGTCGGCCGCCCACTCCAACAGACACAGGAGGGACGCGGCTGCATCATGGAAGGAGCAGGCCACACAGAGAGCCTGAGAGGTGACTTCTGGTACCCTGCGGCCTGCGTGTGCTTCACAGCTGATCCAGGGGTCTCTGTGGCCTAACACGGGGACCCGTGGGAGAGCACAGTCTGTGGACCCCAAGGAGCACAGGCACTTGGAGATCAGAGGCAAACAATGAATCCACGGACTTCAGTGATGGGCACCAGCAAAATTCCTTCAAAGGCCAAGCAAAACCAGACTCACTCACACGAATGCAGCACCAAAGCCGGGACCGGAGCAGCCAGCCAGATGTCAACAAAGACAAATGCTGGCTTGGACAGGAGGCCGGTGCAGAGGTCTGAGGCCATCCCCTTCGTCCGCCGGCCACAGGAGCTCCCTGCTGTCTGTCCTCTTGGAGAGGAGCAGTCGGGCCCGGGGAGGAAGGCATGGAGACCAAGCATTTGTTAGAAGGTGGCTATGTTGCCCAGAGAAACGCTTCACGTTGAGATACGGTGATTGGCAAAGACTCTTGCACTGCATTCCCTGCACTCCTTCCCTGCTCTGAGGAAGTTCATGGGAAGCATTAGAATGTAGTCAACAAAGAGGCCAAGTTTTCTTTTGCCTCACTACATTTACAAACTGACATTGACCCTTCAAAAGATATTCATGTATGTAAGAGTTATCTTTACATTGGAATAGATGAGAATCTTTCTGTTTGACCCACAAGTAAGAAGTAAAGCATTAAGTACTGTACTAATTTAAGCTTTTCCACTGTTGTACAGCAAAATTCCACATAATGCATATCATATTTTTTCAATCTGCAGGTTGTAAAATCAATTGTGACAAAGAGTAATTGTTACGGGAAGGTTAGATAACACGGTGATACAGAATCTAGCAATAATTCTCGCCGTTAGGTGCCGGGACTAGAGGTGGGATAGACCACCCACCAGGTCTAACAAAGTAAATGAGAATTCAGGAAGTTCCTCAGTTTTCTCCAGTATAATGTTATCCTTAGGAACAGCATGGCAATTAAAAGTGTGGGTATTGGGGCTGAATTGCCTGGATCCAAATCCTGATCCATCTGCATTCCAGTTCTATGACAGACTCAACTTCCTCATCTATAGAAAGAGGATAAAAATAACACCTATTTTGTAGTTACTATGAGAATTAAATGAGATAATCTATAATGTACATGGATCAGTGTCTTTCAACTATCACCAGTTGTATTAACTGTCTTCAAGTCTAATGCGAGATACAATCTCAATAATAAGAGGACACAGAAAATGTTACAGTAGGTGTGAGCAAGAAGACGAGGCTCTGATCAGGCTGGTGGATCCTGGAGATGCGGAGGACATGCACACAGAGGAACAGTGCCGCTGGGGAAGCTTATTCCCAGGGCCATTGTCTCTCTGTTCAGCGAATGACTTGACGCAGTCTTGGGTAGGGCTGATAAAAATCAGATGAGCAGTTGTTCCTCATGGGCATATTAGAAATGCAGACACTTAGTTAATATTCAAAACACACTGGATTACAGAGAAGAGTTACTTTACACATTAAGCTGAAACTACACGGTGGCCAGTCTAAATCACAAAACTTAACTCAGTAATTTCCACAAAGACATTATTAGTGACTACATAGGCTGGTGCTTTTCTGATGCTTTTCAATTAGTGTAAAGGTCATGAGTTTAAATAAAATAGAGTTAAGTATCTTATCTATGAAAATGGCCTCTAAATTGAATGTTTTACAGCTGATTTGCCAATTCTAAGAGCCTAAAAGAAACTTGAGTTAGCAGACCACTTGAATACGTGGCATTGAAGTAATAAAGAGAATATACCTCATCCCATGCCCAAACACACACAGTGGCTTCCTTTGATTTCACACACAATTATGATGAGAAAACCTTGAAGACTTCTATGACCACACACAGCAGAAGCGCTCTCTCCACTCTGAATTCCTGTTTCTCTTATATCACTTCACAGCCTGCCTCATGACAGAGTTAGACTTCTCTCCTCTACAAGAACGTGCATTTCCCAAAAGCAGTGGCTATGGTCTAACTCACTGCTGAGTCACCTTCTGAGTTCTGAGGTACAACAGAACTTGGTGTGTTTGCCTGCACTGAGCCGTGCCTTGCGGTGGCCAAAAGCACAGATACTGTTCGCCATGGCTGATTATCATTTTGCAGTGGTCATAAAGCAACTCAGTACACACCCAGTTAACTCACCGACAGGCCAAACACTACAGTCTTTTGAAAGTCTGGATATGTTGTTTTAGAAGTCATGTTGCCATCTGTAGAGTAAAACCACTCTAATACCAGTTTTGTAAAATTAAATAGTACAAAATATAAAGCTTGGACATGTGCAGAGAATAAACTGTGTGCATGAGTATCATTTACTAAGTGTTTTACATAAAGAGCAGTTCACAATTTTTAAAATATAGTACATGAAAGAGATGCTATACTATCTTTAATGAATTCCTCACTTTCACTAAAGTTGGTCGAAAGTAATAGGAAAAAAAGGAGTACAAGAGAAAAGAAGAAAAATCTGGGTTATCCCTCGGGAGCAGCACACTATTAAAGGGATTCGGGAGGGAAAACAGGCTGTGAGTACTGGCAGGCACTCCGAGGATGCGGCGGGGTGTCCCATGTTCTTAAAATCCATTCTAGGAGAAGCTATCCCTGAAGCGCCCATGGTGTCTAAACATCAACACAGCTGGAGACCAGAGAGCGTCAGGTGCTCTTGGAGCATCTCAGAAGCGTCACCTGGGGGCTCCGCAGCCATGCGGTCTGGAGCGGAGACCATCGGGCACTATCGCCTGTGAAACACTGAAGCGTGGCGCCCAGCTCTACAGGACTCGGTGCACAGACCCAATGCACACCCCACTGCCTTCAGCTGCTGCTTCTGTCGATTAAATTGCTCAGAATCTGTGAAAAGAATTCAGGATATCTACAGAGAATACAAGATCACAACAGGTACCCTCTGAAGCCAGTTGCCTGGACTAAGAAACAATCAATTGTCTCCTTTAAGTCTGGACCCTTTCAGTTCTCATCCAATGCTTACAGGGAAACTGGATGTCACATGACCACATCATGGGTTAGGGCACAACACTTGCTGTTCCAGGTTCAGATTCATGCATTGCCACTTTCTAGCTATATGGGTTATTTTACTTCTCTTGCCTTACATGTTGGAAAAGGGCAATGGCAGACACAGTGGCCCCTCATTCACAGGTCTCTAAGACAATCACACTGGTCAGTACATGCCAAAAGCTTGGAAGACTGCCCAGCACACAGTAAGAGCTCAATAAATGCTAGCTGTTGTCAGTCGTAGCACATCCACATTTTATAGCCCCAATGTGCTGTGCCAACAAGACGGGCATTTTGCTTCTGACCCCATTGTTAGGGCTATTCATTCCTCTGTTGCTGGTGTTTCGTTTCTATCACTTGACTTAATCCAAAGGAAAAAATAACTTCTTCTGTATGAGACTATCACCTCATTGTCAAGTGTCTGCCTCCTCAACTTGAGTGGGTGGGTTCTGGACATTGAGGTGACAATGTTATTGTTTTCTTCTTAGGTTAATGTACAAAATTAAGTCAAAGCCAAAAAGAAAAGACTGTTCAAAGATGCACCTTATGTACCTACAGTAGCACCTACAGTATTTGTTGACTGAACGAATGGACCAGACTTCAGTTTCTGGTGGGTGTCCAGTGTCCTGGGAACTGGAACTAAACACCCACAAGGAAGGAAGGAGTGGCTGACCACAAACTCCAGCCGTAGACTCACTGCATGGTCTCTACTGATTTCAGATTTCCAAAGTGGTTTCAGATTTTTTATTCCTTATCACTTGACCCGCCTTTCTTCCTTCTCCAAATCACTTTCCTTTTTCCTTTTTGTGCTCTGCACCGTTTAATGCAGACCCTGAGGAACTTTCTGTTTGTGCAGTTAATCACTGCGACTCCTTGTGCAACTGTAGTTAGCACGACTGCAAACCCACATGTGTGTCAACATGCAGGAGGAACCTTCTGGACTCTAGAGCAAATCAGACCTAGTTCAAATACACATGAAATTTGATAATTCATAACAATTGATGCATTAGTATTTAATTTAAAAAACCCTGCCAAATATTACAGGTAAGGCAAAGTCACTTACTTATCTCTTCCAATTTAAACTACTTTTACTCTGCCCTTCTATAACATTTTGATGCTACTCAAAAGACTAAAATACAAGTGAAAAAAATCATTATTACAATAAAGGAAGCCAAATTTATACACAAATGATGGTGGAACAAAAGAGTCAAATTCATCAAAGTATTCAGGACTTCAATGCCCACTTAAACTAAATAAGAAAAAAAAAAGAAACATTTAAATTAATTTGGTCAATACAACCTTCCTGTTCAATAACGTAGATTATTCCAGGAAGCTCAGTTGAGGATACAGGCATTTCCTCCTGTATCATCCTTTGGGGTACTAAAATAATATCGTTACGTTGTATGGAGTTTATTTGAGGCGCTGATTTCATTTTAATAGCTTTCCAAATACTTTGGTCTTGTGTTTATAGAATCACTAATGGCCTGAACAGTCACTTAATTGTTATAGTTTTACTTTATTTGATTTATGGGGGAAAATAATATACTATGTTACCTTTTCCAATTTGGAGCACATGAATGTCTCAAGACAAATCTGTCGCAAATGTCAGGGGGCTACTGTAGTGGTTTCTGGTCTGCCCTGGCAAAGGGGTAACAGCCTGGCCTCCCCACTCAAGACCGCGGCTTGGGCTGGAGGGTTAATCACCACAAGGAACAGAGGGGCTGAGCCCTAAGAGTCAAGATGGGCATACATCCTAACCCGCAATGGACACTCTAGGCCAAGTTTGTGTCCCTCATCTCGTTACTTCACAGTGCTGGACCCTAATTTTTTGCATTGTTGGGAATGCTCTACTATCAAAAAAGCATGGCTGTTGAGGGGTAGATTCATGGTGATGACTTGCACTGACTGCCATCGACCCTCGCTGTACCAAATCACTTTCTAGATCTCTCTGCCCCTAGAACTCATCTCAGGGAAGATGAGAAGGTTTATCAATGTGGACGAAAAATGCAGTCTTGGGGGATAGATGTGGATATAGCTTAAGGGTTTATATTTAGAATTTCTGTGTGGTGAAAACTGAATAGTTCAATAGGTGAAAGTTCACTAAATCAGTAATTCTACATAGGAAGATATTACTCCAAGCAGTATTTTTTCCTTAGTAATTCAGGGGGGGAAAAAATCATGGACAAGCATGAGTTCAAGTGTAATATAAAGGCTAATTTCATTCCAGAATGAGAAGGGTTTCAATAGTCCTCCAAAATGTAAATTCTAGGTTGAAAATGTTTATTTTCTCTGTAAAAGAAGGACCATTAATTTTAAATCAAAGGACGGTTTATATTTTTAAAACGGTCTATATCTGCTCAACTGAATACCTGAGAGTAACAAGATGGAAACAGACTGACTACTTGAGATTGGAACAGGGCGATGTCTACGTGGGTCCCCTGGCGCGCCACAGTGGCAGGTCAGCCTTCGGCTCCTCTTGTCCTACAAACAATTTTCAGGCCCGCGCTCAATAAATAAATTGGGTCTCAGCAGTCCCGGTCAGGGCTGCACACCCCCTCGGTAGCAGACCTATGATAAATGGACTTATTTTCCCAAATCAAACACTTGAATTTAAATTCAGATGAGTTAATGCAAAGGTCAACATTGTAATCAGTTCTTTTGATCTTTATAGAATTTCTGGAGTAATACATAATAAATCTGAAACAAGGCAATTTGCAGCTCTGTATGTGTGGCTGGCAATAAAAATCTTAACGATCAGAGCCTTTATGTACTTAGGGAGCGTTTTATCGTAATGGCCATGGTAGGAGCCTCAATGCACAGGAAACAATGGCAGTAGGTAACCCTGAAAGATCTGACTTCTTGATTGTTTCTACAATTTCCTTAGAAATGTATTTATACAAAAACTAAATGAATACGCATCTGTGCCGTCTGTATTTTTGAAATAGTCACTACTTTCATTACGGTCACCTCGTTTTGGCTGATAGGTTGAACATAAAAATAGCTTAGGATAAATATTAGCATATCAGAGACAAAGTAAAGTTTTTCAGTACTTAAACTGAAATGACATTCCTTTGGAGTTTTTTTTTATTTTTAATTAAAAAGTTTCTGGAGGTTAAACTGTTTAAAAGTTACTGGTAAATAGTTTGCTTCAACTTCATGACTGATAAGGGAAGCACGGTTGATTACGGCACAATCCCAAAGAGGTTCCAGAGCTGTTTAAAACGACATTCAAGGGAGGAAAGAAGGAAAGGGGAAAGGAGGGAAGAGGAGGACGGGGGAGAGAAGCAGAAGGAAACCAGATGAACGGGAGGTGAGCAGGGGCTCTCAGCGGGCTTCCAGGTGTCCCGCGTGGCACAGCCAGCCTCAGGCGGCCCCTCCCTTTCCCAAGGAAGTGCCCAAGGAAGGGGTATTTGTCCTAACATGTCAGAGTCCCTGCTTTGTCGAGAAAACACTCCGTGACTGTGGGGGGAATAAAATGGATTTTTATATTGATAGCTGTGATGAAGAATAGCCTGTCAGTTCTTTTAAAAAATGTAGACTCTTTTTTTTAAGTGACATGGCAGTGATTACTCCTTTGTACATAAGCAGTAAGACCATGGTTTTGTCTTTGTTACTCTGACCGGCACGGAGCTTGCTGCTCTTTGGTCAGTTCTAATTCCCATGTGTGAGAACTCTTTCAACCATTCCAGTGGTAAACTGGTTTCAACAAATACTCTGATTTAACATTCAAGATACGCCTTTAATGAAATTAACAGTAGGAAAAAGCATTCAGATTTCTAGCAGTGAGGAATCAAGCACCCACAAATTTTGAGGTTGTTGCTAGGATTATGTAGCTGAAGGTGAAAAGAAGGAAAGGGAAAAAAAGCCTCTTAAGTGTCCTCTAGAATCTGTGCTTTCGCAGCCTCTCCCTTCGGACCCACTCCAGGGGTGATTTACCCCGAAATATACCCTTGTCATTGTTCTAACCATGAAGATAAAATAGAACCTCCTATAAAGGTTTACTGTAACTCGATTTTTAGAGACAATGTTTGGATCCAACTGGATCCACAGGGTTTGGCCACAAAGCTAGACATGTCAGAGCAATTCTCGGACAAAACTGTTCCTCTGCATCTTCTGAAGTAAGTTCCTCGACAGGCAAATTGGAATACGTTCCTTAACTCCTTTTGCACCACCACTATAATGCTAGGGCTTCTACCATTCTAAGGTTTGCTCTTTTAGGACAAAGAAAAGATCAACATGACTCAGACTGAAAACCCTGTCGACTTCTTGTAAACTGTGACTTTATGTCCCTAACAAACCTGTGCTGCTTCGTAGATCGCTGACTCCACGGAACCCACGGAAACTCCACAGTGGGAACTGCTCGGGCCCCTGTGCCTCCGAAGGCACGGCAGCAGTGCTCTCGTTTCTTCCCCCCCCCCGGCCGCAATGTGCCCTGTGCAGGTGTCCTGTCATCGCAGTTAAAAAGCGCAGCCTTGTGAGCCACTAGGGGTCTGACAAGTCAAGTCTCTCAAAGCCTGATACAAAAAGTCCTTGATGGGAAGAAAAGGATCTTTCCTTTTTTTTTTTTAGCAAGTTCTACAGTGCAGCCTATATTTTTTTTAAAAAGGAGCAGACAAAATCATAAACTCTTAGCTTCCACAATCTGTTCAACCTCGTAAGTACTCTAAAAACTGGCAATAGTTGAAAGCACAGCCCTGGCCAGCTGGTTGGAGCAACATCCGGTAGACCAGGAGGTCGCGGGTTCAATTCCCAGTCAAGGCACGGACCCAGGCTGCGGGTTTGACCCCTGGTCTGGGTGCATATGAGAGGCAACCTATTGTTTCACTCTCACATCGATACTCTCTCCCTCTCTCTCTCTCTCCCTTCCTCTCTCTAGATGCAATGAAAAAAATGTCCTCATGTGAGGATAAAAAAAATAAATAAATGAAAGCTCATATATAAAAGAAAAAAATCCAATTTTTTTCTTAATTCACGCAAATATTTATTTATCACTACTGCGTGCAGGACAGTGGGTTGAGTGGCTCACTCCATCTCACAGCAACCTCATCTGCAGGTTCATAACACAGGCCTTCCCCTGTGGAAGGTGCGGGCATCCAAGTTCAACCTGAAATAAGTGTGAAAACCGCTTACATGAATTAGCTCGTAGGCACCCCAGCTGGGCAGAGCGGAGTTTCCCACATGAAGACCAAACCTCCCTCTTTCCTTATCAGCACGCTCTGTGATCGAACTATGTCATTCATGCTCAAAAGTGATGTAACAGCAGAGGAGATGTAATTGGCAGGCACAGACAAGCATTGGTGTTTGTGTACAGTCAGCTTGTTCTTTTTCAGCCTCTATACAAGCTTTGTCTGCCAGCACCCAAACACCTTCTTTTCAAAATTCTTAACTTTGGCTTAGTCTCCCCAGGTCTCCCCGACTCTGAGTTCAGTTACACTGAGCACCTATTGTGGACAAGGCACCATGTGAGATTTATTTTGATTAATCTCAATTAATGACCGAATGATAACTGATAACTCAGATAAATACTTCAAGGTATTTTTCCAATTTGATACGAATTCATATTTCCCTTCAGGCTATGGACTCTCCCGCCCCACTTTTCTTGCCTCAAATATTAGCCTACGGATTTGCAGGCTGTCAGTCATTCCTAACGTCTGGGAAATGAGGATGGTAAATGCTGCTTTGGGATGAGAATGCTCCAGAAGCATTTACAATATTCTGGCTGCTGTGTATAGGAAGATCAGCATCCCACGAGAAGTTTACTTGATTTGATATCTTCCTTTTCCATCTTCGACCTAATGATACAAATGAATGGTTCCGTTGCTTCTGAGCTATACGACATCATTCAAAGAGAAATCACGAAATGCTTATGGCCTCCAGTCATTGGTTTGCTAATTTGTTCATTCATTCTTCATTCAGTCAACATTTACTGGTCACTCACATTCCTGTGGAAGAAAAATCTACTCAGCTAGAGCCACGTATGGAATAGACAGAGGGCCAATTTAGAGGAATCATTAAGGAAAGGAATATATATAATCATGGCAAGTGGATCTAAAAACTAACTTGTCCTATGCAGATTCGTGGGAATTAGAAAACAGGGAAAGCGTAAAGACTGAAAACATTCCCTGCACTTAGGTACACAGGTTGGTTGGGTCGCAAAAATCATGCTGTACTTGAATGCCAACTGCTTTAAATGATGTGCAAATAAAATCAAACCTTATTTCCTCTTGATCACTTCTTTCAAGGGAGAACTCTGCAAGGAATACCTGTCTCTTTGCCAGGGTCCGCTGCCCATCTCCTGAAATGCCAGCCTTATGAGCGTTCCGTTCTTCTCTCCCTGAATATTACATATGCTCCTAGCTTACCCCCCAGAATATGAGCCTGAGAGGCAGCATGGTTCAGTGGCAAGGCCTGGCTCAATGGCCAAGACAAGGGCCGGCCACTGAGCTGAGGCCCTGGGTAGGCTTCTGATCTCCCCAAGCTCCAGGTTCCTCCGTGAGTAAGAATATGCACTTTAAACACTGTGATGAGGAGCGAAGACAAACATAAATATGTAGCAAAGTGCCTGCCATATCCTAGATGCTCAATAAAAAGCAACAGCAACAATAGTTCCTATTATTCATTTAGTCACCAAATATTTATAGATACCTCTTGAGTGCTGGATAGTGGTTTGACCATGGTGACATAATCATGATAATTGGACAGTCATTGGCCTCATGGTTGTCATTGCCGTGAAGAAAGACCAACTATCGTCACATGAAAAAAATAAAGCCATCTAATACAGCGTTAAAGGCAAACTGATGAAGTTACCATCATTAATTGTGAATTTTTTTTTTTTTTTTTTTTAGTGAAGGATACTCCTCTATACTAGGTTAAATTTTCTCGTTACTTTCTGGGTTAAAAAAAAAAAGACTGGACAAAAAAAATCTATAGATAAAAAGTGTTTAAAATTTGCTTCAGAAACAGAAACTCATACAGTAAAATTTACTTCCAAAAATAAAGTAGCTGACTTTGAACTAGAAATAAAGTAATTTTTTAAATGTGATTTTTAAAGCCACTTTTTACTTCTGTTATCCAGTAAAAATGACTTGTCTGTTTTATGTAATCTTAATGAACAAATATTTTCAGTATAAGCAATAAATGTGTGAAAATGAACAGTATTTTTAGAGTTATATATTATATTAATATAATACTGAAGTCCATGTAGGGGTGCAAGGAGAAGGTGTGATAATCAGTAGGCCATTGCAGGGCTGGTTGGGTGTAAGTAACCACACAGTATACAATCAGACTTTATGGAGAATTTCTGCTGGCCTGGAGAGAGGATGTTTCACACACATACATTATACCAAAACTCTCTAAAAAGTTCATATTTTGAAATTATTATTTTAATCAAACTCATCCCAGATCCCCCATCTTATTCACAGTTTAATTCATTAATCATGAATAAGACAGAGAAACGCCTGGCCCAGCCTGGAGTACAAATCCGGTCAGGCAAGACACAGAAAACGATTTCTGATCCATAAACAACAACTCCGTGCTCTGGAGGTGGCCTGAACATGCTGCTTGGTGCCAGTGTCACCAAACAGTAAACGGAGGGTGTCATGAACGGGTTCGTTTCACTCTGTGTCAGTTGAGGAAAGAGTCCCGCTAGATCAGGGTTCCTGGAAGCATGAGCGTCCCTTGGGATCTTGCTGGAACGGAAACTCCTCAGACCCCAGCCCAGGCGCTCTGCAGGAGACCTTCTGGGAGAGGGGAGCCCAGCAACATGCAGCGTACGAAGCCCCGCAGGGGACGTGCATGCACAGAGAGAATTACTCCCACTGCTCTAGGTGAACGCGCTCAGAGGTTCAAGGCTGCTGCTCCTTCCCCTGTGATCCGTGAAAAGAGCACCCCAGAAGTTCCCTCTGCCTACCACGCTGGCCATCTGGACTGTAAACTGAGAGACAGAAACACAAATGTTGTATTTGAACAATGCTGTCTGATACTTCTTGAAAACATTGTGCCAGAAATCATGTACCAGTTTACATTCATTAACACAATAAAAGGCTACAACAAGTGGGGTACTGTTGTTAACCCATTTTACAAGGGGAAAATTGGGATTTAGTTAGGAGTTATGCAACTTGTATAGAGTTAAATGGAGAGTAAGTAAAATACCTTGAATGCTTGAAGCTTACAAAATAACTACGATCACTTAGTATCATCCAATTTCACTTAAATTAGTTTTCAGTCATCTCTTAGATGGCACTAGTAATATTTCTCAGCATTAAATGCCAAGAGCTTCATTAAGAGATTCAGATGAATTGTTTAAAAATAGCTCATTCCAACATAAGTCATATGTCTAGATGTGAAATACCTAGAGAAAAATACTGAGATACTAATAGCTCAGCCTAATGTATATGAATAAAACTTCATACATAGATCTCTCTCTCTCACTCTCTATATATACATATGTATATGTATATATATATTTTTTGCTACTGAAACAACCATAATAAGAAGTCAGCCTTTACATATACAGGAGACACTTCAACAAATTGCTGTTCATTAGATTCTTGAGCAGGTTCATATGACATATCCACAAACATATGGATACTATTCAACATGTAACTATATCATTGCATTTAATAACGTATCTGGCCAAAGGTATCTGTGGCCTAATACAAATTTTGCACTGGTCTATCTGCTCCAGAGGCAGGAGCGTCAGTGAAGGAGCCACCGAGGGCACGGGGAGAGTCTGCGCACACCAAGGATTTCAGCTGGACAGGGACGGGGAGTCCAGATGCTCCAGTGCCACCATAAATTATGTGAGAACGGATGGTCAGGCCACAGAGGGGTTCCAAAAATAGGTTGAAACTGCCCAGGTCCGAAAACAAATTGCCTCCGTTCCAATATGAGAAAACAGTGTTCTTGACATGTATTTTCATGTGGCCACAACTAGGTCTGCAGAGAGGAAACACAATATGCTTTGGCTTTGACACTGGAAGTTATTATTCTATCAAGACACTAAAATGCAAAGGAATCTGCATGAGCCCGGTGCCTCAAGGCTTAAAGATGTATCAGGAAGGAAAGACAAATGTACGAGGACATGTCAGACGCACCTTGGAGAAATAGAAGCCTCAGAAGTCTTACCTTTAAACTTCTCAGGGTCAAAGTGAACTTGAATGATATAATTATTGGTTTATCTAAAAATATATGTTGACATAATAATAACAAAAAGAGTATCATAAATCAAAAGCAAAAATGATCAAAGGGTTCCACTGTCTATTGTTAATGAGTTCATTTTTCTTAAAGGACAACACCAGATCTAAAGCGTTAAGAATTATATGATCTCTTTCTTTAAAAGATGGAAAATAGGAAAAAAAGGTAACAAAAACACACTAAGAGAATGTTTATAATCTTTATTAAAGATGTCTGTGGTTAATAGAGAAAGAAATTGATCACCTATCAGCTACTAAATTTTTATTTTAAAATCATAATTACAATAAAGACAACATACAAATACATCATTATATGGTCATGATAAATGAATGTTCTGACTGTTTTTTAAAAAAATGTGATATGCTTCTAAGGGGGAGAACAATCACTTCAAGAATTATATTGATTAATCTTATTACAGCCATTCAAGTGAATGTGGCTTTATTTTAAATCACACAGTTTTCAATTAAATTTGTTAGAAATGTCACAGGCACATTATTGTCAAGAGTGTGTGTGTGTGTGTGTGTGTGTGTGTGTGTGTGTGAACAATAGTAAAGTATTTGGGAAATTTAGGTAATACTTTATAAATAATTATAAAGTTCCAACAAATTGTGTATTGTCTACATGACTGTTTCAAAATCAATATGTTATATTATACTGAATAATATACATTATTCAGCCTAACCTCGTATGATTCAAGGCACAGATTTCAACTGTGGTTCAGGTTGTATTAAAATTATGTTCTCATCTGAGAAGTCATTTGTCAACAATGGAAAATATCATTACTCCGTTTTGTAAACAGAACTGCATTTTTACGTAACTGAGAAGTAACCAAGAGCCTTCAGACAGGGTGAAAATGTTATATTGCACTACCAAGTGAGAACCAAGCAGTGGAAAGCCATATTGTCCCACAGCATGAAGTGGTCAGATACCTGCCTGCAATGATGGACAGCTCTGGCCTAGTGAGCAGGCAAAAAAATCCCATTTACTCTCGTCCAGATGGGACCAACTGGACGCTTCAGCGCAAACAACTCATCCTTCTTCGGACCTTCTTGTCCAGCTCTTGAGCTAGCTCGGGCTGATAATGATGGATATCAAGGCTACAGTAAAGTGGGTGACAACAGAAGCCTTGTTATAGCTGCCAGTCTTTCCGTCTTGTCATTATTACACATTGAAGATTTATTTGAGTTTATTGTTGTGCACAGGGTCTAGCCATTTGCAATTCATCACTTACTACAGAAAGTTCAAGATAGTGGCCGAAGCTATAATTGCCACCTCCACCTGCTTCTGGAAATTATGAGGTCACTAGCGGGGGCAGCCCAGTCTTCCCTGAGCCCCAAGTCACAGCAGCCTCTGGTATAAAATACTCAGGCCCTACCTTCTCCTGCGCATCTTTGAGGTCGCATTAATAATGCTACATTGGCTGGCAATTGATGAAATTGTATCTACGGCACAGCTGCTCTATGGCAAACATGGAAAGGTTAAAACCACAGGAGAGAAAGAATGAAACTATTACAACCATCACCATCTGAGCATTATTGTTATTATTGTAGATGCTAAACATATAAACCCATTAACAAGGCACATTTCTCTTATTTCATCTGATACAATCTTCTACTCTTCAGAAGTCAAACTCGTCCGACTGCAAATCAGTTTGGGAAGCAGGTGAAATATAAACCCTACCAAAAAAAAAAAAAGAAAAGAAAAAAAAAGAAAAGCTACCTCAGTACTTTGGTAGAACTGATAGGATAGTTATAGCAAATGTAGAGACCTCATTTTGTTTCTATTCCAGACATTTAAAAATATCCGCATCTATTTGGCGGGGGTGGGGGTGGGGGAGGGGGTGTCACTATCAGTATAGTACATAAGTCTGACTCAGAAAAAGTCAAGAATCAAAACAAGCATTCTTTTTGAAAAAGTCTTTTCTCCTACATTTCTCAGTTTTATTTTTTGAGCTACAAACATTTTTATTTTCCATCTAAAGAAGTTAGAAAAAAACTTGAGAGCTTTCGCCTGTACCACTGAGCATTCAAGGTTTTACAGCCCACTACAAAGAGCAGGAGCTTCTGAGCTTTCCACTCATCTAAGATGTATGACTCACTCATCACTGTACTTAGTGTACAGATGGCCTGGAAATTTATAATACCTGATCTTTCCCTACTTGGTATTATGCCATTGCTTGGTTTCTGCATCCTCACTGTTAATAGATTTCTAAAACCAAGATTTACTGAGATAGGCTTTTTTTTCCTGTTCCAGGTCCCCTTTATAAAGTCAACGTGGCAAGTCCTGCAGAAAAAAGGTAAGCCAGCCTCAGAATTCAGTCTGAAACCCCAACTATTTATACAGCTTGTCTACCAGAGTCTAAGGATATTCAGTGATGCCATCTGATAAGGTTATAGAAGAATCAAAGTTCTAAGTGCAAAGTTTCAGTCTGCAGATTCTTTACAAGGGGTTTCATGTGCATAGTGCTGTAGCTTCCTGCCACCCTGACCCATGTCAGCCCGAGAGGACACAGTCCTGCTTTGTTGCTGCCTATGCATTAGGGTCTAAAGGTTTGGATGGCATCATGCATTTCTCCTGTCAGAGGTGCGGGCCCATTTCGCGTCTCACCTTGACTCGCCTCAAGAACACTGGGAGGTAAGGGATGGATATGCCCATGGGCCTCCCGAGTGGACCTGTCTCTCCAAACAGCTCAGTAATGTACTTTAACCCCACGCTTGCCAGGAGCCTGCAGAAGCCAGGGGGCGCCGAGGGCCCTTCTCCTCCTCAGGGTCCCTCAAAAGCAAATAAGTGTAGCAACTACTCAGTACCCGTAGTGACGGCTGACAGGGAAAAGTCCTGCTGACCTCGGGGGACAAGTGCACAAACTAAGACACTTCTACAAGAGTGACAGCAGACAGAACAACGAACTGAGGCTGTGTGTCCCCATTTGCCCCCGCTTAGGGAATCTTCACGGTTCCAAAGAGAGTCACTTACAATCTCCAAAGCAGATCCGGCCAATACGACTCCTGTTTTGGTTACGGGTGCAGGGGAGGGCGCCCAGGGATTCTAACCTCACACACAGGCTTTTATCTCACACCCGCGCTTCATCCTCCAGTTCATGACCGTCGTACACTGTCCCACAGCCACCTGTGAGCCAGGGGCTACTATTATAGCCGTTTTATAGAAGGAGAGGCTGAGGCTCGGAGAGGGAAGGCAATGGCTGAGGGGCAGAGTGGGTCTGCAGGTCCCAAGTCTAGAGACCAGGCCTTTACTTTGTGCTAAACCACAGGCAGAGTGAAAAGCACCTCGATTTGAAAATCATTTAGAATTGCTCTTTCGTTCCAAATGCTGATAACATTTTTGAGATTATGTAACGAATGAATTTACATTTCTGGATTTTCCGCAAGAAAGCATATCTTTTTTTTTTTTTAGAACATAAATCTAAACTATTAATGGGACAGAAACAAAAACATAGAAGAAAACAACATGCATTGTTTCGCCCCTTTTTTATTGACAACAGTGAGGTATAGTTTACATAGTTAAGACCGTGAGAAAACACATGAGCAGTTTATAGAACAGTGACCCAGGCCAAGAACTAGGAGGCCGACGAATCGCAGACGCCCCAACCGCGCGGTTCGGCCACAGTTACACCTTCCCTCTTCCCCTCTCCTCCTGCGGCACCTGACCCCGAATTCCGAGCTAGTCGTCGTTTTTTTTTTTAATTTGGTAGTTTTGCCACCAGATTATACATCTGTAAAACAATACTGTTTAGTTTTGCCAATCTTTGAACTTTGTATAAATGGAATTACTATATACATCTGCAACTCACTTTTTTCTTCTCATACTGTGTTTTCAGATTCATTAATGGTGACTCAGGTAGCCAGAGCTGATTATTTTTTACTACTGACATACTGTTACACTCAATAAATACTCTACCGTTTATCCATTCTCCTGCTAATACACGCTGTGCAGGGAAGGTTCTGCCCAGTTTTTCACTCTTACAGAGGTTTCTGCTACGAGTGTTTTTGAACGTGACTCCAACACAAAGGTGTAAAAGCTCCTCCAGCCATACCCCTGCAGACAGCCGCAAATCCGCGAGGCGTGCACGCTGTACTGGCCATCGCCCTTGTCCAAAACGGGCAGTGCAGCGCACGCTCCGAAGCCATTTTCAGGGACCCCGCCACCCTGACCCTGCTAACAATTTGTATCGTGTGGCTAAACCCCCCACGCCGCAGAGTGACAAAGCATATCCCATCGTGACTTCAGTGACATTTCTCTAATTTCTAATCAAGCTGAACATCGTTCATGATTATAGGCCATTTTCATTCCCTTTTTTTAAATGAAATATCTGTTTTTTCCATTTGCCCATCTGTCTATCAGGTGTTTGTTTTTCACTTACTAATTTACATTCAGATCCTGAATTTGGACTGTGACCTGTGTCCCTAAAAGCTTCTCCCAGTCTGTGGCCTGGGCGCATGTGTGTGCATGTGCCCACGTGTAGCTTTTCACTCTCACAAATGTCCGGCCCTTCCCTGTAATGTGGTTGGATTTCTCAAGCTTTTCCTTTATGGTTCACACTTCTGCCTTCTTCAAGAAACCTGAGGTCTAGGAGTTGTTCTGCACTATTCGTTCTGAGAATATAGCACCTCTGCCCTTCCACTTAGGTGTTCAATCCTCTTGGGATCAATTTGCAGGGGGGAATCCCAATCCCATCCCCTACCCCCCTATGGATAACTCATTGCCTCCTCATCACTGATTAAAAAGCCCATCCTCCCCCACTGATCTCTAATATCACCTCTGTCATATGTCAAATGCCATTATTTGTGTGGCTTTGTTTTAGACTCCGTGTTCGGTTGCATGTGTTAATCTTTCTATTGCTGCATCAAGTCCCAACTGTCCATTAATGCGCCTTTCGTAAGATATTATTTTGAATTCCTAAAAATTTTCAGTACATGATATTCATACTATAAAACAGGCAGAAGTCAAACTTTATTACCATTTAACAAGTTAATAAGCTGAAGACACAAGTTAATCTGTAAAATGCTTCTGAATCATGATCCACATCTTATAATTCACAAACGGATGATTTTCTACCCCACTGACTTTTTCAAAGCATTTCCATGTTATCTCATTAATCTCAAACTTAAAGTGATACTAATTATACAGAATGGCTTAATATTATTGTGGGAAAAGCAGAGGCTTTGGAGTCACACAAAAATGATTAGAAACCGGGCTCTCTTAAGACTGGGTCCAGGCATAACCTTAGGCGTGTCATCTACCTTTCTGAGGCTCAAGTCACCACATCTGTCACCTCATCCGTACAGTGTTGATATCCACTATCTCTAAAGGGTTTTTGATGCGGGAGGTAATAAACTCTTAGCACTGACATATAGTGAGCATTGAATAAATTCCATATATTTTGACAGTGGATACATATGAACTCAGGTATCTTTTACTAATAGGACTGAGCCTATAAGATTAAACAAGAGTGGAATCAGATATCAAATGCAGATTTATTACCTGCTGTTGTACCTCAGTGTGGGCTTAAAAAGTCAGTAACAAACCCAAAAAGTTTATCAGCTTTCCTGCCACCAGATCCCTGCTCTTTAGACCTAGTTTTAAACTTAAACTCCAATATCTTCCCTGTGTAGAGTTCCCATGCCCCACCCATCAAACCCAGAGAAGTAGTGAATTACCATGAAAAGAAAACAAAAGGCCACAATTAGTCGCAGCCCAAAGGCCTCGAAGTCACCCCTGACACCTCCTTCCTTGCACCCCGTCCAAGTATATTTGGCGGGACTCAAACCCTGTTCACCGAACCCACTAAATCTCTCTGGGGCCAACGTCTCCCCCTCAGCCCCTTGTGCCCTACACGGCCCCACAGCAGCGTGTGCGGTCATACTGATCCGCACAGATCGCTTAACACTCCACCAAAGTTTCTGGAATGTTTCAGCCAAATCCTATGAAAACCATGCAGTCGTTTAGTGCTGAGGACACTGAGGCACAAACACTTCAATGACAATGACACGTCTGAGCCCCATGCACTAGACCTCGAATTCGAACCAGACCAGGGAGCAATGCCGCTCCGCTCCCACGCTACGCCTGGCCGTGCACCGCAGTCCTGGGCGGTGCACTCACATCACCTCCCTGCTAGAAACCCTTTACAAGGTGTTAAGAAATGATTAATTCTGGACACATATTGAATGTCGATCCTTCAATGGCTCCTCAGCACCTATGACCCAAAAACCAAACTCCTTTTTCTGAAGCCCCCCGGAGAGCTGGCCTCGCCGCCCTGCCTGAGCCCTGCCTCTCCCTGCCACCCTCTCTACCCTTCCCTCCGCCCTCACAAGGCACGGTACCTACTGTTATCTCTACAGCGCACACACGCAAACTGGGTTAAGGGAATGGGGAAAAAAGGGTGAAAGCAACCCAGCGGAGAGGGAGCCAGAGGGCGTGCAGTCCCAGGGGCCCGGGGTGCAGCCGGGGTGAGCGGGGCAGGGAAGCAGGAGGCTGAGAGCCGGCCAGCCCGCACCACCGGGTGGCTCAGGGAGGAGCCAGAAACTGGGCTTGGCCGGACAGTGGAGGAGCCCCAAGCGAGGGAGAGCCAGGGAGTCGTGAAGCTGTTAGCGCGCACTGCAGGGAGAGTGAGGGACCCAGAGACACGGAAACCCAGAGACCGGGGGAGTGTCGTGTGCGTGGCCTCCCTCCGCCTCCCTCCAGGTCCTGGTCACTCCACTTGTCCTTCAGGGCCCGGCTCAGTGACCTTCTACTGCAGAGTCCCCCACCCCCACAGGGCGAGGGTGTCACCGGCCCACCTCCTTCCTCCTGCGCCGCACGGGGTCCAGTCCTTACCCCCTCACAGCACTTAGCGCACGGTTTGGGAAGTTTCTCTCTGACTTCCTTCATCATTCAACTGCCAATCCCTTGGAAGCACTTCCCCCTCTTTAATCACCAGTGTCTTGCATATAGTGGGGTTCAGTAAATGCTGAAGGAATGAAAGACCCCGGGTTTTCAACTTCTCCAACAAACATTTTCCAAACTGAAGGAAGAAACTCGCTGTCCCCCCCAATCTCACCCCTCTGTCTCTTTCTCTCTCTCATTCTCTCTCTCTCACACACAAACACCCACACTTTCTTAAACATATTTTTTAATTATGGTCAAACGTTATCAGATAAAATATTAAAGGAATATAGAAAACTCAACTTTCTGAACCACGACTTTTGTACATGCCTCCGTTAGAGCAGAGGCTCTCCATGTGGCAGTGCGGTCACGCGGGGACGCTCCTCTGTCGCGGGCGCTGTCCTGTGCCCTGCAGGCATCCCTGGCCTCTACCCGCGCATGCCCACAGTCCCCCGCCCCACGTGCTGACAGTCACGCTGGCTGGTCTCCACGCTCTCTCTCTCCATTAGGACTGTCCCATTTTAAGACAGACACAGGCTGTGGTAAGAGCGGGCAGGGTAGGGAAAGCAAAGCTCAATCAGTCCAGAGTTCCTTTCAAAACACAAGAGAACACCACTGCTTCAAAAAGGAGGTTTTAAATGTGTAACTATGTGTGACAATGGATGTTAACTACACTTACCGTGATAATCATTTTGCTATATATATATATCACATCACTGTAAAACTAATATATCTCAATAGAAAAAAAGGTGAGCTTTGATAACACGAATAATTCCATTCTCTTTGCAAAAAGAAAAACAAATACCATGTGCACATGATTTATACCTTTCGTGGAATGCTGCAGTTTTCAAAGTTATTTCTGCAATACACTTGTTTTTTCCTTGTAGGCAGAATCAAAGCAGACATTTAAAATTACAACTCAGAGCAGGGGTGGTTAGCAGCATCTGCCACAGAACTTAATAAAATAATCACAGACGGCCCCCTCCATTGCCAGGAGTGCGGACGGCGCTAGAACTGAGAAAAGGTTTACCTCAAAGAACACACAGCAGTCGCTGCAATGAATTAAACTTGGAGAGTAAAAAACAACAAAAAAAAAATGTGGCACTTCTAGCAGCGAGAAGATTTATGAGGATGTTGGTCACTGCGGAGGGGGTGGTTTAGTTACTGCGTCGCATGCAAGTCCACCACCCTCGGTGGCAGCTCCTTCTCTTTCCTTTTGAACAGCGTAGGATGACCCCATGACTTCTAATTTTGATCTCTGCTAACTTCATTTCAAAGCTGGCCCTTTGCGCGTTGATTTTTACTTTCTCTTCTGCCAATGGTCTTCCGCCACTTTCTCCTGAGACAACTGTCGTCATCTGGACGGTCAGTGGGGGGTCTGTGTGGCCCACCTGCAGACGAGGCTCCCATCAACTAGACCGCCACCATTATTCTCTCCCCCTGGCAGGTGCAGGGAATAAAGCAGAGGGACAGGAAGGAGTGCACAGGTCAAAGACACCCCTCTTTTTGCAGCGTATGCCTAGGTATTTGCTTTGCTTTTCAGCTGACCCAACAGATCTTTTCTGATGGACAGGTAGTTCCCCTCTGAACTTTCCTGGATTAGGATTCTCCAAGCACACACATTGGAACCCAACCCCGAGAATAGTACCCCTCCTCTGCCAGGCATGCTGAGCTCCTGCCCTCCCTGAGCACGTGCCCGTTCTCCTTCCCACAGGGGCCAGGGAGCAGGAAAACTGCAGCCACACGTGCCCCAGGTAGCAGGCTCGCCTGCAGCGACTCCAGGGACCCAAACAGTGCTCCAGTGTTTTGGGAGGAGGGGGGCAAATGCTCGGATAAGTGGCATCCAAGCAGGCCTCCCCCTCCTTCAGTATGCATGTTGCACCGCCTTCGGAGCAGGCTCAAACAGAGTCCTAGTACGTGACATGCGACAGCGCATATTATTTTATAACGTTTTAGGTGGTGGAAATGTCCCTAACAAACTCTTGCTTAAAATTGGAGGCGGAATGAGTTCCTCTGACTGAGGGCAGGCTGGGTACCGCTTCCTGACACCTTCACCGGGCCTACGGCCACTTATGGAGTCTAGGCCTCCGTGCACCGTCCTTGGGGCACTACTAGGACAGAAAACTCCGATCAAGAAAACCTAAGGCCTGGTCTTGAGAAGGCTAAGGGAAAACAACAAAGGCAAGAGCAACCGCACAACTCGAGGGTCAAAAGTTTGGCATGTGAACCGCAGGTGGGCATATGCTAGTTGTCTTGGTGGTTCAGTTCATCGAGTTCCCGCTTTCTCGTTAATGAACTGGAGATAGATGTGTGTGTCCAAACTACAGCACGGGATTAGTACTAAATGAGTCATCTACTAGAAGCGTGACCCTGATAAGGTAATTAATCTCATTATATTTTGGTTTCTTAAACTGTTAAAAATGTATACTATCTATATCACATGGTTATTGTAAAGATTATCTGAGATACTTGACATATAAAAATACAAAGGTGAGCTATTTGAAAATATAAAAGTGCTATAAAATATTTGGTTACACACTAGTGTTGTTCCATCATTAGCCTTTTGTTGCTATTGCTGTTATTAATAATGATCTTGGTGAAGTAGCTAAGTTGCTATGGGTTTTCTATTGAGTTCCAGCCTACCCTTCGACTCCAAAGAATCAACACTTGTCTATACTTGTCTGACCTTTGTTGTCAAACTTAAGCTCTCCCACAAGTAGGGAAATCCCCCTTCCTACTACCCTTGTTGAGCAATTTCAACCTGAATTCCTATTCAGAATTTTACACTAAAGTAAGAAATTCTCCAACAGGGCAACCCTCTGCCCATGCATGCGAACTACAATTATACAGCCACTATTAATTAGCCTTTTTCTTGAGATAATGAATTTTGTCTAGTGTTTAGTCAGAATCATCAACAGCCATAACAACTGGTTACATCATTCAATCCTTCAGAAAGTTTCACTGTAGAAAATGCTGCCTCCTCATGGACTGAGCCACAGCTAATGAGGCCGGATAAACTGAACAAACAACTTTATTTCTGTGAAGTCTGACAGTAGGAAAAAGGGAAATTCTCAGGCCCCACCAGGGGCCTCTCAGGACACTCTGGGAGGCAGGGGCCCCAGAAGTCGGTGCTTCACCACGCCTGTCAGACGGCTCTGACGCAGTTGAAGAGTCACTGAGCCACTGGATTCCCGAGGCTCCCTGACTACTACCAGGCCCCAGGGACTTTGGGATGAGACTTAGTTTAACCCATGTCATACCGGCTTCCTTTTATCACTTGAAAAATAAAGCAGTATGTCTTTTCACCTTTAAAACAAACAGAAACCTACCGTGGTAGTGAGATAGAAAAGACTTACAAGACTAATAAAGAGTACAGTCCTAGATATCTAAAAGAAAGAAATCTGAATTTAAATTCAATTGACTTTGATGAACAAAGCACTTTTTCCCTATTATTTGAACTTCTGACATTTTGTTTTCAATACCTAAAAAAGCCTAAGTTCCCAGAAATAAAAAAAAATAGAACACAAATAAATGTCACATGACCATAACTATAATGTTCTACAAATCAAGACGTAAACTGGTACTGTTATCTCCTATAACTACCGTGTATGAGCAGGTCAGAAGATCAAGGAGAAAGTGTTAAAGTGTATGTGACAAAGACAATTTATTCCAGAATAATTCACAGATAAAAAAGAATGTTGCTAACTACTCCCACAGTTCAAAAAGTTTCTTTAATACCTTCAAGCCTGACAAGAACCCTCACTTAAAAAAGGGTAATGCTATTTGCAAATCAAGCAAGAGGACCCAAAGATGATGATGATGGCCATATATAATCAGTTGTCACCTTGCAGCTCAATTAGCCCTCATGTAAAAACGAGGCTTGTAAGGAGAAATGAGGTTTTGACATTATCTCTGCCAGCAAGATAATTACACAGCCTTCATTTAACAGTAGGGCAACACTACTGTAGCAACAAATTAACTCAGCTCCATTTGCAATTCATGGTGTGTTTTCTCATTTAATACCATTTGTCTTACCCCAAGTGAATGTTTCCATTAGTTTTCTCTAGCACAGCGAACTCTCAGTTTGACTCCACATATTACATCACTGCGCAGTGCTCACCCCCCAGCAACTCCTCGAAAGCACGTTCAGAATGTCCCGATTTCCCATTTCAGCTACAACCTTTCTCTGGTTTATGGATAAGTGCTACAGCGGGTGTATCTGTGCTGAACAATCGAGGACATGAAATTCCCTGTTGCCTACCATCGATTTCAGACGAGTTGCCTCTTTTCATGAAGAAAAATCAAGAAAGAAACAAATATCAGCCAAGTCCTAAACTGGGCACAATTACATAATATGTTACTAATCTATTCAGGTTATTAACCTATTTCCAATTGACATTTTACAAAAGAAATGTTTTTAAAAATGTGCTGGCTGTAAGTGTTAAGTGTTTATTCCTAAGAGCCTAGACAGATGAGTCTGCAACCTCATTGATTTGCCTTTCCCCATTTCACATTAAAACTTTGTCGTAGCTTGGATTTAAAAGCCACTCCAGCCCCCTAAGACTAGGGGGCTGCTTGAAGGGAATTTGAAAAGGGTGAGCAGACGAGTACAGGGTCGGGGCACAAACAACAGGCGCCAGGCTGAGGGGGGCGGGGGGCGGGGGGCTGGCCCCTGTGCTGTTATGTCTGGGCATGTCGTTCAAGTTTATGTTCGACCCTAAAAATGCCCATGTGTGGTGTCCTGGAACAACGGGTGAATCACATTTATTTAGATACTACTATTAAGTTGTCATAAGACAACTGGATTTAAATATTTAAGAATACCTACAGTCTTCAAAAAAGGAACTCTATTCAAGTATGGGGGAAATAACTAGAAAGCTAGAAAGAAAAAAACAAACCCTAATTTCTAAGACCATGATTATATAAGAGAAAGAACATAAGCTCTGGAGCCAGACTTTGCAGGTTTGAATTTTGGGTCTGGAACTTAGCCAGTTATGTTATTTTAAATAAATTATTTAATCTCTCTAGGCTTCACTCTCTTCAGTAAATGTACGGGTAACATTATTTACCTTAAAAAGGTGTTTTGAGCAATAAATCAGATTAAAAAAATACAACTCAGAGAAGGTACTTGAAAGGGCTATGTGTCCCTTCCTGCTCCCTGAGCCCGCTCATAAAAAGAGAGGAATTTGATTTATTCTGTGTAATCCAGAGGGTAGAACTAGAACCAATTACACAGGAATGCCAGGTAAGGAAGATATAAAAAACAACTTAAAACCTTCTATCATGCTTTTTAAGAACTTCCAGAAGTCTGGACACACAGGCTGTATGCAATGTTCCCGAGAACCACTTCAGTCTGTGAACATTTGTTATGTGTTTCCAGAGTTCATGGGCACCTCGTATTTGCTGAGCAACTCTTTTGCCAGGGGTCCCATAAGCTCTAATCTGCATACCAACCCCAGCTCCAACCCCAGAAGGCAGGACCTTCTTCCACACTAAAATAACTTGTCCACCGTCTCGAAGCACATAAATTAAGAACCAGACTCAATCACAGTTCTTCCTGGTTCACTCTTCTTTAGTTCCCTTGCCTTGGCCGCACGTTAAAAATCACCCAAATGATCACTTAAAGTATCTATGTCTGGGTTCCACTTCCAGAAGTTCTGGTCTAATTGGTCTGAGCCGATGCCCATTGTTAAGACCTGGATATGACTTCCCAGAAAAACTGGGTCCGGTCATGGCCACACAAGAAAGAAAAACTGCTTTTCCGGAGGAAGGGAGGGGTAACAGCAATGGCGCTCAAGCATCTTTATCAAAATAAACTTGAAATGCAATTTTTTACCTACTTAAGATACATGAAAACAAAACCCAGACACCCCAAGAGCCAAAACATAAGAGAGCGAGAAGAAACGCAGTTCTGGCACGGAAGTTCACAGCCCGCCCATCGAAAATATGCTTTTGAAACAAATAAAATGACACTTTTAAAGTCAAATGCTGTAAAAGATGACTCATCTCCTGCACAGGTGACAGATCCGTTATCACTGCCATCATATTGAAAGCTTATCCGGCAGATGCCCTCGGTACCCTCCGATAGCTCTTTGTGCGCTCAAAATTAACCCCCGCCGCCGCGAGCCTGGCTTCACCGCGTGCGACGTGTGAAGAGCGCCTTTGTTGTTGTCAAATGAGAAAAGGTGCATTAGAAGCATTAAAATAATTGTGGTCGCTTGGGAAAAAATCCACAAAATACAGTGCCAGCATTTTGTGTGGGCCATTCCTTGCAAACAACCACTACAGTTTTCAGCTCTTTAATTAAAGAGATATTCTTTAAAATTGGGGAGAAATGTTCAGTTGAATGTCATCTCCTTCCTCCTAGAATGAGTGACCTCTGATAAGAATCTGAACCATTTAAACACAGACACACATAAAATGTATTTTTTTTAATTCAACAAACATGAACTTTGGAGTGGCTGAGAAAAAGCAAGAACTATTTTCTAAATTTAATGGAACAGGAAAAAAAACCCCCAAAAACCTATAGCTGACAGGCAGATGAGTTGTCTAAATAAACTTTACAAGCTAGACATTAAGAAAAGAAGTGTCATTTTGTGTTATAAGAGCTCAAGGTGACTGCTTATGTTTTGAACTGCTAGTTAATTCTAGCCGGAGCACAAATCTGTCTTCTCTCTTATAATTAATTTTCAGTGTCAAAACTGGTAGATGTCCTTTTCAGAATCAACCTATCTTGGCTGTTAATTATATTACAGAAATATGTTCAAATAACGTTAACGGCCCGATTCTAATGCTCACAGAACAAGTTATAGGTAAAGCTCAATTAATGACTTAACTAAAATGTTTACTTAATTATTTTGCAGAGGACATGGGAATGATTTGCTTTTCACAAAAATGATACCTGAGAAGATGATACTTAAGAGGAAAAACAAAACAAAACAAAATGTGCAGTCTTGGCATGAATACAGGATAGGAACCACTGCTTGACATATGCACTAAAATATTTCTTAGAGGGCTTCCCAAATGCTCAGAAAATGGGCAAAGAAAAGAAACGCAGTGACCGAGAAAAACTCTTTTGAAGGGTAGTGTACCTTTTTAACATTTTTATGCATTCAGCTACAATGGCCTTATTTTCTCGCGGTCCCCACTTCCCCTAGCCCCCCTCCCCCCGCCCCAGACCTTGCCCCAGAAGCTGCTGTGGAAACCTAGCCTGAAACCCAGAAACCGTTCCCAGCCCCAGGGAGAGCTGGGGTTGAGGAGCTCGCTGGGAGTCCCCCGGAGCTCCAAGACTGCCCAAGGCCAGGACGTGCCCGACGCCCAGGATGTGGAATGGCACCCAGGGACTGCATCTGGCTCTGTGGGGCTGGCCTGCAATCTATCCAAGTGAGGCAAAATGGGAAATGGAGCAGCCGCAGACCTAAAAAGAGGGAAGGGGAAAAACCCAACATTTCCAAGCACCTATCGTGGGCTGTATGTTGTATGCATTCACCCTGTCTTGTCCCAAAAGCCCTCTCTGGTAAACATTATTGCCATTTGCAAAAGGAGAAACAGAGGTGCAGAAAGGCTACATAAGTTGTCCAAAATCACTCGGTGGAGAAGTGGCAGGTCCAACCACGATCCGAGTCTGGGTCTAAAGGCTCCAAAGAGCATGCTTTCCTAGTAAACTATAAGGAAAAGCAAAATGCAAAGTACGAAGGTAAGAAAAAGATAACGTTGTCTCGAACACTCAGACTTGAAATGTGAAATAGCACTGTGTTCCCTTTAATTCCTGATAAATTTACATTCAGGTTTGGGAATCTTGTATTTCTGTTTTTTCTAGGCCTGAGGACTGATTTGGGCCTACAGTGATCTTTGCACTTACAATCATAACATTTGTTCTTAAAAAAAAAAAAATGCATTAAGGCTTCTTGATTCTTACAAATGAGGAAACAAAGACATCGCATGCTTAAATTTAAGTCTTGTCCAAAGTCACAGTGAGAGGCTGCTGCAAAGCTGGGATGAGGCCTCTGATCTTACCCACGACCTACTGTTCTTTCCGTGACAAAATGCTGGCGTCCCCCCGCCCCCTCCCCAGACCCAGCTTCTCGAGAAGGTGGTAGCTGTTAGTTATCATAAGCACATGAAAATCTGTTAAAAAATGAGCACATTCAATTGTTACTTTAAACAGGATACCAATTATGTGGGTTTATATCAATTTTGTTTTAAAAAACAAATCACATGGCATTAAGAAAAAGTCAAAACTAGGTAAGCTTATTTAAGCAAAATAAAATTTGGATTTGTCAGTCAAAATTCCAGGTGGTTCAGGTTTAAAACATATCTGATGTAAAAGATCAATACATCATGACATGAGAAAACTGTTACTGATTCTTTATGTGCTTCCAATTTGATTGCTTCGGCCTCCCAAACAAATAAATGGATGTACCAGAAACCTATTAGTATGATAATAAAGCCTTGCTCCTGGATGTGTACAATCTCTGCATTTGGAGGGTAACAAGCAAACAAACAAACATCAGTGTTAAGATCTTCTCTACATTTCAATAAAAGATAATTTGAACTAATTTTAAAATGTAAAATTTTAAAGAATTTTAGAATGATCGGATTGCCTTTTGGCTTCCCTCTACAGAAATCCTTTTCTAAACATCTTAAAAGCTGATCGCTTCCATCTTTTAACCCACTGTCCCTCTTTTACTCTGTTTTTATTCAATATTCCAATTTTTAAAAAAAAATCTAAACCTAATTAGCTTCCGGTTATTATCTTCTATAACCATCTAAAACACAGTGAGTACAGTGGGTTCTTTTATATATAGAAAATAGTACAGTTGATAGAAATATGTTTATTAAGCAGAGAATATGAAATATATAAAAGACTGATTTATACACAAATGAACACACACACATGCATACACATATACATTCATATCCATACTTCAATATCTGAAATGCTTTTGCCTGCATTATATATCTCGCATCCCCCAAAATCAAGGTAGTTTAATAATTTTAAAAGGCATTTTCTTACTATGAATACAGACTGGTGCTGTAGCAAGTAATGAAATAAAACTGGAACAGTGATAACAAACTGGCTGGTAATAACTCTATAATCCATCTAAAGTGAAAGTATACTTCCCTAGAACTTAGTACTACAAAATCATTCAGGTTTCATTACCACAAATTATACAAAATACTGACTGCAAAAAAAAAAAGAAAAGAAAATGGCTAAGAGTTTTCTGATTTTTGTTCAAGCTGTGTAACTTTAAAAAAGAAACACATGTATATGCCCATGCAAATGGGGCTCCCAGGTTTTTATTTCCTCTATTTACTCAGTTGTAGCCAGGCACGTAATTCAGAGGCAGAACTCTCCCTTTGAACTAAATGAATTCTGGTATAATGGCGAGTCGAGACGTGAAAAAATTGCTTACAATTGCACATGCAGGTGACGAAGAGAGCTAAGTCTGAATTAAGATGTTGGCTACGAGGTTTCCAATAGGACCTTGACGTGACGGTTGACCTACTCATGACATGATCGCACCGGCACGGATTTGGAATTCTATTAGTATTACCAGAGGAAAAAAAGTCAAGGAGTCATCAAGAAAACAAATCTATATCTTCTACTCTATCAGCCAATTACTGTTGTTAAAGTGGAATGCCATGGGCATTGACACAGCGAGGGGACCAGGAGGGAGCAGGGGCCGGATGTATCGCGAGCCGCCGCGGTCACAGCCCGGGTTTTCAGTGTTGCTTTGTTTTATGCTGCACAGAATTTCTAAAAATTCTGAAAGAGAAATGTGCAAAGATTAACTTTGCACATGCCTGAGAAGATGCAAATTATAATCTATTTGCTAATTGGACAATGCACAAATATTTTAAACGTAAGGTGCTATTTTATACCAGTATATACTCAGCAGCTTAGCAAAGATTTAATAGAAACCAGCACCTGTCTATAAATAAAAGCCCACTGGATGATTAAATAAAAGATTTTTTTTTAAATCGTTATTATTTTAAGGCAGAAGATTCCCTAATTGCACTTTGAAAACAATATCTTAAAAAGTAAAAATAATAAAACTCAACTGATCGTGAAACTAAAACACTTCTCTCGCACGAGGAGGAAGTACAATGATATAGTTAGGGGCATCACCTTTGACTTCAGAGAGAACTAGTTTCAAGGCTGGGCTCTGCCACTCACTATAGCTCTGTGACCTTGAGGAAATTACTTAACCTCTGTCTTAATTTCCCAATCTGTAAAACTGAGATATGACACCCACGTCATATGGTTCTATGTTGAGGAAACGAGAGTGCTTGTGAGAGAAACTTAGCATAGTATTCAATTATTGGCTTTGGCTATTGTAAAATAGTAGTGTTATATTTTTATTGAAGTGAGCAGTTATTTTGCCTACAGATAAAAATTCAGTTTTGTTACATGGTGATTTGGAGGTGCTAAGTGGTCAAAGTCAAGGACCCAATAAAAGTACCTGTTATCATGCCCAAGTATTATGTAACAGCTGGCTTTACTTTATACTACAACCCTCCCTCTTCCCAGAAAAAATGATTACAAAGCATCAGGCAGATTTGATTTAATGGTGGGAGGATTACCAGCCAACACATGATACCATCAAGACACAATGAAAGAGCTCTGATGTTTAAAATAGAAATATTTCCTCCATAGCTTGATTAGTTCATCAAATTCTGGTTAAAGTTTCTGGTACCATATTTCACCATTTTCTTCTGGTTTCAAACTTTCTATCCATTTACACATTTCTTATGTTTGAACAGCATAGTCACCTTCTTCTTATCACAATTCACATACTTTGATATTAAATATATTCATTACAGCCTTCGTCTTTTAAAGTGAACTTTAAATGGTATACAACAGACATGAGTATACTTATGCCTGTCTAAAATATCTATGTGAAATTATAATCTAATGAGTATATCAATGAACCTGGATTAGCATCACCTGGCACTACTAATTTCTGTACTCTTAGCATGTGAATGTAGACGTCCGTCCTGTGTACATGGTAACTGATAGTCTGGGAAAGTCAAGAATTGGAAAGTTCACCTATAAGATCAGAAAGTAAGTGCTTTCTTCATATGCACCCTTTAAAATTACAGTGAATTATACCTAAAGTTTTTAAACCCTTATGGGATTTTTTAATTTCCAATTAACCAAGTTGACTTGCTTCACGTCTGATTTTTTAAAAGGTTTAAGTTCTCCTCAACTTAAAATTTACAAAAACAAAAGTACACAAAAGAATATGACTTTGCTTTGTGATTCAAGTAAAATTCAGGCAATTACATATTTTATAATAATATAAAAAAAACTAAAAATAATATTGTTTTGAAAAACAAGAGCAAAAGATGCCAAGGTAATGACAAGGTTTCTAAAAATGACAGTTCATTCAAGAGAAAAATCACAAATACTAAGAGGTATGAAAATGTGTTATTAACATTTTAGTGCAATTTTTAAAGTAAAATTTTAACCAACAACGGAAAAGCAGATGCCCAAACACAGACAAGAAAATACCTCCAGCAAATCTAATAAATTTAACTTGCCCTGCCAGATCTTTTCAACTTATTGAAAAATTCACTTGACTTAATATTGACACAGAGATGTGTAAATCAATACAATCAGAATGAAAGATATATTTTAATTTAAAAATGTTCAGGCTGCAGCAGTAAATCTATGCCTCTAGCACATAAAAATCATCAAGAGTTTGAATGTCGAAGCATAATATTGGGGCTAACCAACATCTAAAGGTGAGTGTCAAAACACTAAATTTTTACTTTTTATGGCACACATAAGGCAATCTTGACAAAATTTACTGAGATATATATATTTATAAGCACCAGATAAGCTGAATTTCATTGTGAATCCATTAAAGTCTGCAGCCAGGGCACCACCTATCTGTTGTTTATTAAAAGTCCTATTTTTACATACAACTAGCAAGCAGTTGTGACCTTTCCAAATGCGATGAGAAAAATATAAGAAATAAAAGTACCTCCTAATCTCAGAGCCTTTCCATCCAGTCAAAAGCTCTCACTGTGCCATCCAATATGGTAGCCATCAGCCATACATGGCTATTAAATTCAGATATGTTCAAAATAGAAAACACACAAAAGATGTGCAGTATAAAAAAGTGCAAAATATGTCAATCATTTTTGCTACAATAATTTTACTATCACACACACATTTTCAACGTATAAAACCAGAAAGAACCATGTGTTTCATTTAGAAATGTATTCCATAAGAAAGCCAGACTTCCACAGGCAAGCACAAGAATACAGTTTAACTTTATCTCCTTAAATACATTTATTACATGCATATAGGTTTGATTTGGTAGGTCACCCCATAAATCTAAACAATCCTGAGTTGAAGTAAATTAGGGATGTCCCCACTCCCCCATCTTCCACATACTGCCTATTATACTATAAAAATGAGAAAAAACCAATGATCATAACTTTGATGATACAAATTTGAAAGCTAATAGGGAAATGTTATACTTCTAAAAAAATTCTGTATTAAACAAAAAAGGGTTAGAAAGTGTTTATTATTTCAGCCAAATTTTCCCAGTAATCTAAAAATCCCAGCAAAGAGAGCTGCTCCTCACAACCTGCTACCGCTTCTTTATAATTGGAGTATCACTTCCCTTTAGTGATCGCTCCTTTTACTCCTATCTCCCTTCTCCACTGTAACCTCTTCCCCGACTATCCTCTTGCTGCTCAAGAGCAGGCCTCAGGGCACCAGCAGCAGCATTACCTAGGAGCTTGTTAGAAAGGCAAACTCCCAAGCCCACCCAGGAATTCTGACTCAGAAGAGAATCAATCACTTCATAAATGAACAAACACTCTAAAAGAGAGTCTAAGAAAATACAGAAAAAATTTTGAAGGGAAGTTTTTTTTTTTAACAAAGTTGTGCCAAGCAACTTGCTGAGCAGTGGTTTTTACTTATCTCAGTGATAACTCCTCATAGAAAAGGTATCCTTTCCTTATTAGATATTCTAGGGAAGTCAGATAAGGTCCAAAGATTATACCTTTCGGTCCTGATGTAAGCACTGTACGATTCAGATCATAAATATCATACAGACAAAGCTTTCCTTTATTTGTATTCAATTATTCTAATAGTTAAGTTTACACTAGCAAGTACTACAGTTAAGTTTGTGTCTGACTTAGTTTTACAAAATAGCAAATTAGTTTTGGTGACTCTATTGGTGGTCACGTGACACCAGCTTTTCATACAGTAACTGCAGAGATGGTCATTTCACTGGTAAATATGAGAAAACTACAAAGAAAAAAGTACGAACACATTAGAGTCCTTTGGGTCTCTGGTTTTTACTTTAACACTGAATTAAGTCGATATTACTTCCCTTTAAAGATACAAGAATTAATTATACCTAAACGTGAGTTTCAAAGGTGGCTTCTAACACATGGGATATGATATAGTTAAGTCTCTAAAGATGAGAAAAATCTACAGCACCTATTTTCCCGATTGCAGGGAAAAGAATCACTAACTCTCAAGCACTAGGGCGTTTTCTTTAGCCAGCTGTCCAAGGCAAGAAGGAAAAGCAACTGAATGGCAAAGGCACTAGACTCGCTGCTGTGTCCCCTGGGCCAGAGCTCACCAGTGCAGAGGACAAAGGAAGTAACACCTTCGCGGCCTGAATTCTCCCATGAATTAGCTCCAGTAGTGTTTCTGTGGTCAACGGTGTTTGCAAAGGAGTTGAGACAAACCGTGCACAGGATGGACAGAGAAGGTTCTCACTAGAGACCCAAAGAGGAAACTATGGTCCGCAGAAGGCCTGCTTTCCACCCGCTGCTGGCCTGTCAGGAAACACCCATCCGAAAATGCCAACGGGCCATTCCCTCAGCTCGGGCCTGGGCCTGGGCCGGGACGATGGTGGGTCTGGCGGGTGGGGTGGGCAGCAGTAGCTGGCCGGGAAACAGCGTTGTTGTTACTGTGTTTTTCTTTCCCTTTTGGCCACCGCAGTACCTTAAAATGTTTTGAATTTGAATACCTGCAGCTCGGGAACGCCCCTCCGGTGGGCAGCTGCACCCCCAGCATCACGGCGTTCCCCTCGAGCGCAGGGCCCTCTGCCTGGCCCGGGGGGAAGGCAGCGGCGCTCTGGGCCGCTGAAGCGAAGGAGTAATACCCATTCCTTGGCGGTTCACGAAGTCCTCCTCCATACCTGATTCCGTCTCCTCTTTCATGAGCCCTACTCTAGCGATGAGGAAACGGAAGCTCAGAAGGCGATTCCTCCAGGGCCCGCAGCCAGCGAATCCAGGCGTAGGAGGAGTGGTTCTGGTTTTCCGGCTCCGCGCGCTTTGCCTGCGCTGCAGCCGGGCTGGCCACGGCGGGGTGGGGGCCGGGGGGCGGCCGCTGAATGAGGGCCGAGAGGCCGTCCGGCAGGGGAGTGCCCCGACAGGGCGCGAGCTAAAGTGCATCCTGATCGGCGGTGGGCAAGATCGCACAGACCAACGCGAAGTGTGAGGTCTGAAATGGTAACAACCTTGGGAGCAACCGGGCAGAATCGGGAAGCGCCAGGCACCCTGGGGGCCCTTAACCAGGGGCGTGGGGACAAGAGATGGGAGAAAAAGAGAACCCCGAGGGCGAAGGCCTGGAACAGGAAGAAACAGTTTCCACTTTATTTGCCAACTGAGTGAAAGCGTGAACAGATGGAAAGTTAGAAGACAAGTGGGTGCCAGGAACGACATTAGAATTTGAGGACAGTTGGTGACGGTGTGCAAGAGAGTGGAGAAGGAAAGGCTGCGCAAGGAGCCTTGCTCAGTTAGGTCCACAGCCAGAAGTGTGAACTAGAGGGTTAGGGGAAATAGGTAGATCACTAACTGACCCCATTCAAAATGCCCGCTTTGACTGACAATTGTAAAATTTACCTGGCGACCCCTAGAACTCATGTGAAAAACATTAACAAGAATTCCGTCTCTAGGATGAATTCACATTCAACTAGAAAGATGAGAGAGAAGCAGGTGGGGAAATAGGGAGGAAGGCCAGGAATGGGCAGACTGACCCCAGCTCAGCCTCTAACGAGTCGGGCCAGTTACTCATCCTGTCAGACCCGAACCTCCTCCTCTGAAAGGCGGGTGTGGCAGACCTGCTGTCCTTCACAAAACTGAACACTGTGTCCTGCAGAGGTGACAACGGGGACATCAGAGTTACTGTTAAAAAGTCTTCATAAGTGACGGTAATAGTGAAAACCTTAAACGCTTAAGCACTAGGTCGACTGTATCATTAACCAATGTTTTATAATCAGAGGAATAACACTGAAGTGTTTTACCAGTATTTAAAAGAAAGGCATAAGCATTCAGTTTATCTTTTCTTTTTTATTTAAAAGAGCATAATCTGATTCACCTTTATGTTTAATGTTACAGGAAAATCAAAATAAGAAATACATGTCAGAGATTAAAGTTTTTATAGCTAACTAAATTGATCAGAAAACTACAATTTGTTAATATAGAAATTAATTTGATAAGTACAAATGAGAAATACACATTATATTAAAGAATCCATAGATCAAAAAATTAGTGACTTCACAATTTCAAAAAAAAGAAACACTATTTTCAGATGAATAAGTGAGACCTGGATTCATATCTTATCTTTGCCTTAGAAAACATCTGTTTTCTTCACTGTGCAGTTGGCCCAATTAATGCGTTCTACATTGGATATTCTAGCTCTATAGATCCATTTTAGCTGCTAAATTAATCATTTGGTCTCCTATATTAGCAGCAACACAAATTTGCCTATGAGTTACAGATTTGATTCAAATTAATGTCACTTTCATTTCTAAGAGTATCTATTCTGAAAATCAATTTTCGTTGATGTAATATAAAGAGTATAGATTTAAAACCAAATCTTAGAACATGTTAATTGCAAACACATTTTTATCAAATTTGTGGTCAATGAAGCTGCTTGTCACTTTTATTCTTAAATTTTATATGAAAGCACAGTTGAGGTAGAGACAGAAAAAAACCAATTTGACTTCAATGTGGAGTAAGTAAAGAAAGGTATAAAATTAAGGTGACAGGAGTTTGTCCTCATCATACAATGCGATGAGTCTGTCCTCATCATACAATGTGATTTAAGTCTAATGGCAATATTAAGAGTAAAGAAATGGTCATGTATCATGTATTATATTAAAAAATAATAATGACTACATTCTAAGTCATACAGTGTGTGAAAAACCAATCTTATCTCACAGTTAGGATACACTTAAAAGGAACAATCTGAAAATGAATATAGAGAGATTTAAAAAGTATATCTGGAGATTAGTAAAGGGAAAATCTTTGTGTAGGACATAGACTAGAACTGATTATCTGAGCTTCCTTTGAATGCCACTTCCGGGTTAGTGCTATCAACAGAAAACAAAAGCAGGCTCCCAATATAGTCAATATCTCATCCTAATTTAAATGGGTATTTACTCTTCTTTATGATAAATACATGTATCTCTCCCCCACCTTTTTTGTATCAAAAATGGATCTATGGCAATAATCATGTAACAATCTCCTAAGTGCTTGTTTTGTGAATCTGGCCCTTACTCAAGAAGGTACACAGAAAAGTCTTTTAATCCCCTTCTGAAAAGAATTTACTGGATTGCACTTAAGTTCAAGTTCAAGGGTATTAAAATGTACAAAGGAGAGTGACAAAGGTGCGAGGTTATAGATTTTAACTTCTTAACTAGAAAACTGACTCAAAATAGATTTTCTAATTTACAATGAATCAAAAGAGAAAACATTAGACCATAGCAAAAGTGGCCCAAATGTATCAAAAACCAAATGAATAAACATTTGAGGAGATTTATTATTAGAAATTGCAATAAATTTTGGAAAGATGAATTGATTTTAGTTAAAAGGTATAACTGACAATTTATTGGGCGGGAAGATGCATTATTTTCCAATTGTTATCCATCTACAGTAAAACTGATTTGTGTCCCATTGTATTTTATGGAAAAGGAGAGTGCAGCTTTCAGTGATTTAGATTAAATGTAGTAATCGTAACCAGGCACTGTGAACTATATATCTACTATTAAAGAAGATTTTTGACATTTAATTCTGTAGCAATATTTTGGCTCTGTCCCACTCTTCCTAAATCCAATTCCTGCTACAGTTGGCAGATTTCTCCCTTTTAATTTTATGAGGCTTAAAGTAGCATTTAACCACCCATGCGGTAAATAATGCAGGATTAGAAATATTTAGTGTTTTGTTTCCCTTTCAAGAGTGGCAATCCATCAAATCCAAAAATGTTCTCTAAAATTTTTCTATATTTTTGGCAATCTCTAATATATGATATCATAAAAACTATAAAATTAAATAAAATACATTACATAGCTAGAATAGATCTGCTTTTCTAAGGAACTGTGTTAACCTGAAAGAGCAGGTAAAAATTACTTTGAATCAGAAGCATGCAATCCTTATTGAAAAACAAACCAAAGTAAATTTAAAAATATGGACTAAAACATGATAATTAGAATCTTTTAATTTTATTCCTTTGGGTAACAAATATTAATAAGTGTGCAAATAATTTCTAAGGTTTAATATCCATCTAAACCACACACTACTAGAAGACAAAAAATTAGAATTATATAGGAAAACAATTGTTGAACATAGGAATTGTGCTAGGTATTTGGCCAAGTGCTCCATAAATTTTAAAAAGTTTAAGTTTAGTACCTCATGTGATGAACACTTGCTCCTACAACAAATTTAACTCATAATTTTTCCATAAAGTGGGGCACAAGACAAAATGAATTGATTAACCTACAGAAATTAATATTTCTAACTATAATTTAGAATAATTAAAAAACATTTTGCTATTTACATGAGCTTAAGAATAATTAAAAACTGTAATTAAAAAGTACATTGTTATTAAATCAAAATAACTACCAGAAAACTGACTTCAAACAAAATCAAATTTCAAGTTTTTTAATTTTAATGTATAAGAAATGTTCATCTTAGATATTAATGAATTCAAATCATTACAATAATCACACTATAACTGCATGTGGTACTCTTATATCAAAGTAATAAAGTAACCTGTCAAATGAGTAATTATCTATATATTTAATCTATATATAAAACAAATGGCCCAGAAATGAGTCAAGTCTGTAAGTCACTCAAGACACAGTGATGCCTCACATTCATGGTTAGAACATCTAATTGCTTCACACATATCCATATCTTAATTCACTTTTAACAAAGTTTATGGTTACACTTGTTATGAAAATAAGTGTGTATGTGTTCAGAGTGTCTAAAGGAAATCAAGGTTAACCGCCAGGAGTAAAATAATCCAAAAAGCACATGCGCCTCAAGGCCCCTCTTTCCGTCCACTGTCCGCTCTGCCCAGACAGGGCCACCCTGTGGGGCTGAGGGTCACATGCTGGGAAAACAGGAAGAAAGGATGCGAATCCTGGCAGACAGACAGCGCCTTTAGGAAGCACGCCAATGGCAAGTAAAGGCGTTTCAGTAACGAGCACAGCATATACTGCACAGTAATGGGTAAATAATGCATTAGTGATATATACAACACATACAGCAATTTTTTAAGGAAACAGGATGCCTCTGAAATTATGTTCAATCAAGGAATGAGTTAGATTAAAGTATACTTCCTAAAAACAGTCAAATACCAAAGCTGAGCACATACTGGTATTTTAAGATGCTATATGAATAGGATTAGGAAGAAGCTGTAATATTAATAAATATTTTAAAAGGCCAATGCTAAATTTGTATCATGGATTATGTTTCTCAATGCAATTTTCAAAAAATTAAAAAGGGTGAAGAAGTGAACAATAAAAAATCCTGAATCTTTCCTCAAAATGAGGACTCAATATTTTGAAATGAACAACTTTTTAAGTTGACAAGAAATTTAAATTTCAAGTCTCATGGTATTTTCAGAAGTTAACATTTCATGAAGCAAAACTGCTGTGGCTCCAGCTGAAAATACAGAAGAATATAGCTTCTGAAAATTCCCATTTATAAAAGGACTGTGGCTCAGAAGACCAGACTCTGATCCTTCTTAATGAAGCTACTTCTTTGAAAACCTTCGTGAATTCATAAAATAGTAATTGCAATAATACTTTTATCACAGATGGATGGAGACTATAAAGATTCTCTTTACAAAACACTAACTGCTGTTTAAATATTTACCACTGTCATTACTAACCTTTTTGGATACAAAGAAAACCTAACTGATAGGTAGCAGAAAATTTACCTTCTATAAATTTGAGAAAGAAAAGTTTTAATGTCATCAGGGCCTAAAAAGTTAAATTAACAGGTACCAAAGTGTAGGAGAGAAAACACATGTGAGGTGGAACTGGAAAGCTGACAGCAGGGATGAACAGTTTTACACCGTGAAAACAATTGCACTGAACAGGAAAACACATCCAATTCAATGGCTTCAACTAGATCTACCAAACAGAATAATGATTTGCCCAATATATCCGTTAAGTTGACCGAACTATCTTACTGAGGCAAAATATTCTGCAGGGCCATTAGATTTATCCAATTTTTGACAATTTAAAAATTAAGTGGAAATATAATTTTTACCCTTGAAGAGAAGGTTGAATAGCTTAATGGTTAAGTCCTTGAGGAGTGGATCACAGAGCCAGAGTTTAAATCCTGACACCAAGTACTAGCTATGACCTTGAACAAGTCATTTAAGCCACTTGTCTGTGTCCTGGTTTGTAAGACAGAGAGGAGAATAATACTGACCTGAGTAGGCTCCTTTTGAACGTTAAATGAATTAACATACATAAAGAGATTACAACACCACCTGGCAAATAATAAGAACTCAATAAATGTTAGCTAGCATAATTAATAGTAATCAAATACGTCTGTCCTTCAATACTAGTTCCATAAGATAAAAGCTGATATGAGAAGTGAATTATTTAATAATAAACCACAATAAAATATTATGCAGCCAAACAAATGAATGAACAAATATTTACAGCCTCTCAGATACTTTTAAAGTGTAAAAACCAAGGTGCTGGGGAACAGGTGCTATATTTGCATAGATGAGTATGAAATGAAAGTGAAAAGGACACTGGTTAGGACTTCCCAGTAAACACAACCCACGGATCATACCTATTTCTGCTCCCACTGAAAGCCTCATTTTAGTGGCAACAAACGGACAGCAGCTCCAAAGTTATTATATGATAATGTGAAACTAGAAAGGGCTCATGCCTCTGGGCCACATAATGTAGCTTGACGAAAGTCAAGGGAATGCAGTGAACGCCCGCACACTGAGCGCTCCCTGTCCTTGGCTCTGTCTGCTGGTGCGCTCAAACAGCATCCCGCCCGCCACCCCACGTGCCTGGAGGCAGGAAATTGGTCTCTAGATCACTGCAAGGGAACCCCCTGTAGATAGCAACGTTTAAGGATCTCCCAATCCCTAGGTGTCCAATCGGCTTGTTAGTGCAACCCTACCTGCTCTGACATCATGAGATGCTTAGAAAAGAACAAATTAAAAGCAATGAAGAACGTGGATACGGATACTGGTCAGAAAGGATGGCACCTCGTGTTGTCTTGGCAACATGACAGCGGCAGCGAACTGCCTGTGGATCAGAGTAAACCCAGGAAATTCCTAGTCACAGTTTAAAAACAACTGAGCAGAGCTGGACTCCTGCCACTGAGTGCCACGTGTGCTTGGGGATGCAACAGACACGAAAGCAGAGAGATAACAACATCAAATAGAAAGGTTCCTCATCCGTGAGGACAAGAAAGTCAGAGACAGCAGATGCAAGGCCGCTTCAAGATGTGTCAGGATCCGGGGAAGGTTTTGAAGAAAAGGTGCAGGACTTGACCTGTTCCTTGAAGGACGTGAATCTAGCAGTAGGGGAGGGGCGCGCTGCGAGAGGGTGGGGGGCTGAGAACATCGGGACCCCTGGAAGGGACTGGGCGCCAGAGCGTCTCGGTGAGCAGTGGAGGCAGGGAGGCGCCGACCTGCATTTTCCGGTAAAAGCAGTGAAAACTCATGGTTGGCATGTTTTAGAAGTGCTCGCTTGGAGTTAACGTATGACAGGGATTACAGGAAAACCACACAGAAGAGAGACCAAGGAGGATACTATTGTCCTATCAGAATGTAAGCTTCATGAGTAACTACACGAGGGCAGTGACAAAAGAAATTGGAAAGAGGGGGCGAAGAGGACAGATGCGGAAAGAAATGAGATCCAGAGCGGAGGCGGGCAGAGGGGCCCCACGAAGCCAAACTGCACTGAAGAGTGAAAACCCACTTGGGGCCAGTGCCTCCCTTAACAAACTTTGGGTCTCCTTTCTCTCTCCCTTTCCCATTTACCGTTTTACTAGCCAAACTGAAAGGTACTACAGGACAAAGACACACCTTACGCAGGTCGTGTTCCCAGCCTTTCCTGCAAGGAAGACATTGTAAGCCACACCACAGTGTGTGGGACACTGAACCCTGAAATCCATGGCTGAAAACACAATGTAGCAAGACATCAAGTTTCTGAGTCAAATGTATCATATCTATTTACCCGCCTACCAAGTGAGGTAACATGATCCTTTAAAATCTTTTTGTGGATCCAAAAATTGGAAGAGCCTATCAAAATGTATATAAATGATATAGAATGAATGAGAAGAAACCTAAGTGATTCTGCTTAGTTTTTAAAGACTATTTCTAGACTATACATTTTAAGATCTACACAAATTTGAAAGACCTCATAAAGGCAAAATACATACTATCAAATAGTCCTACAATAATATTGCAGCTTAAAGATAAATACACCTGCAAGTTCAGAAACACTATAATGGTGACCTGCCTATCACCAATTACTGGATTTCAATGTGAAGTTCTAAGAGAAAGATGATACGTTAACAGCCTAAGTCATCACTTCTTCGATATACAAAGAAATCATCGGACGTCCACCTTGTTCCCCCATTAAGTACCAGTCAACGTTTTAGACAATTGTGACTTAACAACAAAAACTCTACAAGTTGTATTGGCTTAAAATATTTATAAATACCTGTTGGCAGGAATCCCCAGTTTGTTGGAACTCCGCTGCCTGGATGACAGGCAACAGATACCTGGCTGGCCTTTGCTAGCCCTGGTGCAGTACAGAGAGCCCTGCCCATTTATGACTTCGTTGTGAATTCTCAGTGGTTCAACCTGACCTTCAGCTGGAGGATTTGCAGGTGACTTCAATAGAGAAAGCACTTGTTAATAAGTATTATTTGGAAGTGTTCCACTCATCATTGATTTTGAACTTTCCTGATATGAGATCTCTGACATATCTGAAGGCAAATTAGAAAGCGGAGTTTTACAGATCATCAGAGTAATTCTATCAGCAACATAAAAGGCAGAAAACCAGAGCGGAACCTTCGAAGAAAGTGAAATGCTTGCAACATTTCTGTTTCCTCTATTTTGGTGGGAAAAGAAAGAAGAAAAACAAGGGGGCATCTAGAGATGTCACCAGCTTTTTAAAGCACAGAAAGGAAAAGCGGTCAGTATTCCACCTGTGGAGTCAACTGCTTACCAATCAGCAGTCTTAATTTCTTTAAAAAAAAAAAAAAGAAGCATTTTAGAACATATTTCAAAGGTTTATTAGCATACAAAAGTGTTAAAATAATAAGCATACTCGTTACTAGAAGTATATTTAGAAACCTTGAATGTTTACACATTCAGTGTTTCTAAAGAGATTCATCAAAAAGTCCACAGGTCATTTCCTAAAAAACAAAAAACTAAAAACTAAAAACAAGGTCTTTCTGTACCAGTAAAGTGAATGACCTAAAAATTTGCATTAAAATACCAAGGTGAATGAAAATAAAAATAAGCATGGCATTTCATGCACTTTAAAAAATGTCATAGACTTGTTCTCCTACACGATATTTAAGTTGTCATGAAAGCAGAAGGACTGTTACAATGTTCTAACCTTAATTTCAGAACATACAGTATGATAAAATATAAAGGGGAAAATGAAAACAGTATTAAATATTTAGCACCTGCAAACTTCCTTTTATTTAAAAAAAATAAAAAACACCAGTAGTAATACTGTACTTGGTAAACAACAGTGACACCCTTTTGCTGAAAATAGATTCCTATTTTCAAATATCAACTATGGCATTAAATATCTATATAATATAAACTATGAAGTTGTGCATGAGAACAAAAGAGAATTTTAAATAAAATAAGAGACTATTAAAATGCCTTTTGTAAAACAAATATTTATTATCATTCTAATAAGCAGTACTTTTCTATGATATAAAAATCTACTTTATCTCAATTGAGTCATAGAAAAAAATATCAGCTTCTAGTGTGAAATTGGGATCTCAAGGTGCCCTCAAGGTAAGAAAAAAACTAAACTATATACAACATACACAGTAATAGAATAGAATATATATGATATATATTTAGAATTAAGCAATTCTATATTCTTATAGTCTTCAATGTATCAATAATGCCTTAAGGATACAAACAAATACCAATTCATAGAGATAGTAATTAAGCATTTAGTTATTGAATTCTATTGAAAAATATTAGATCACTAGCTAGCACATGGTCATTGAGGACATATGCTATGTGTAGTTTTACAAACCATTTCAGATTTGTTTTCTGTTATAAAAATTTCTCCTTTATCTTAGAATAGTCTAGGAGAAAAGTCTATGTAGTTCCCTTATTTAAACCAAATCCATTTAAAATGGCCCTTCTGTTGTAAAAGGCTATAAATCAGACTAAATATTCCTACTTGAGTATCCTAAGAAAAAATAAGATACAGGTTGAGCAAGACATACAGAGTAAATCATTATAGTATCATTATCATGATCAATATACCACTTGTGAAATCAGGCCTCCCATGACTTCATAGTAAAAGAAAAAATATAGAAAATCCCTTTTCTCCCTAAGAATGAACTGACTCCAGATTCTGAACAGATGCAAGCCCCTGGACTGTTGAATAGAAACTGTCTGCTTACACGTGTGGCGTGACAATTTACGTTAAGGGTTGACATTCACATCATTTTTTTCAGATACTTAAACTTGATAAACGTGTAAATAAGAGTCAGGTGAACTTTTTTCTTTTTCTTTTTCTTTTTTTTTACACAAAATCACCACCACCACCCCCTCCATCCTTTTCTTTGTTCTGATCATATGAAAAACTAGAAACAGTTTATAAAACTTTGAGATAGAATCCAATTTTATAAAACTTTCAGATAGAATCCAGTAACTCTTATGTAATATTTACATTGGATTTCAGGTATTGAATTTTAAATGGACCCATTTAATTTCTAATCTTTCAACAGACTTCTATACGAATGCTAACAAATAAAAAGTAACACCTGTTGAAAGAACATCAGTTTTAAAAAAAGAATAAAAACAACCTCTACAGAAAGCATGGACTACTTAGGGTACTCAGGAGCCGGGTGTCCTGGCTAGCTGAAATACTGTGCTTAAGTCAGGTTAACCAGAGTCACTTAGTAAACACGGTATCTCCAAACTGGTTCTGGGATGGATCATTTTCCTGAAGATTATTGTTCTGAATTGTACTTGAGCACAAATTCTGGATGATAGCCCCAGAATATCCTTTGGGATTATCATTTGCTTAATTCTCCTAAAAAAAGGTGAAGATTAAGGGCTGGTTATCTGCACTTCGGTAAACTTCTGTTTTATTCTAACAGAAAGACCACAGTAGTTAATTCCTCTCAACTTAAATTCTCAGGACTGTCTGCATTAACCCTTCATGTACAGGGACAAAGTTATTCTTAAAAGTCAGATAACTCTGGGCCCAAAACTCCTAAACAGTATGGACTTTCTTACAAATGAATAACTTAATAATTGGGGGTAGGAAAAAAGAAGTGATTAGAACAGTTTTTTAGTTTGTAATTAAGTTTTGATATTTAATGCAATAGCTGTAAATCCAAAAATAAATCAAAATTGTTCTTCACAGACCATATTAAAGACAATGGACAACTCAACTATAAATGAGGTATAAAAAATCAAAAAGGCTGTAACATATAGCACTGTAAATATTGAGGTATATTATGTATAAACTATGAACAGAGAAGTTTTAAAGTCTGAAGTTCTGCACTTTGACCCTTGATACAGATGTTTTCTCAGTCAGGAGCTTCTGTGTTTAATGTATCCAACCATAACAGTAACAATCATTTATTTAATCTACACTATGTGACAGAGTTGATGCTAGACCCTCTATGTAAACAGAATCTCATTCAGTCCTGATAACACTTTGGCACAAAAATTCTTGTCTTTGTCCAGGAGAAAGATAAAGTAAGGTTCAAACTGTAATTACAAGTAAAAAAGAAAAACTACAGGGGAGATTCACAAAGGTCTGACTTCAAAACCTGTATGTGTTCTACAAAACCACCTGGCTTTCTACAAAACCAAGTAGCGTGGATGCTCATTCCTACGTCCAGGCTCCATGTGTGTGAGCTTGCATACTGGCTAAAATTCGTCTGTAACCCCAAATCAGCACTCGCCGCCTTCCAAATCAGCTCATTCGCAGACGGATGCGTGCACAGCAAGGGGAGCCTGGGTCCCGATGGGCAGGCACACTCCCCACGGGGGCAAAGAAGGCACTGCTCTACCTGCGTGCTTAGCTCTCATGCTCTAAGCTAGTGACTTCTTTGTGGTTTTAATGTCCCCTTTCTCACGCTACTGTGCTTTTTGTTTGTGACTGACTCACTGCTTTTAAATGTCCCCCAGCCACAAGGCTGTAGTATTGTCTACTGTCCTCAACCCCTTGAGGCTGTGATGGGCCTTATGGGGAAAATACCTGTGCTAGGTTTGCTTTGGTCAAACATGAGTTACAGGGTGTGGGCCATAAATTACATGTTAATGAATCAACAACATATTAAATAAGGTGTCTTTAAAACACAAACATACGTAAGACAGGATTATGTATTGATTAACTGAGGAAAATGTCAGGATCACTGGCTCACAGGAACCTAACCCTGCTTTTCCCTTAGGAGCAAGTTCAGTATTTGCCAACTCAGTGTCTGCAGAACAAAATTATGGTGAAGAGTGAAAATGCCAATAGAAAACTCTGCCCCCCCCCTAATATCTGTAGTCACATTTCAGCAAAAGATTCTCCTTCTGTCACTTCCTTCAAAGACCATCATTATATTTGTGCGGTTATCACTCAGCAGCTTAAAACAAAAAACCTTTTGTTACCATTCTTTTTAGTAGTTGCAGATTCATGTGTCTCTCTGTGCCCAGAGAGTTAATCTCCCTTAAAAGCAATGTGGCTTTCCAATGTGAAAAATCTAAGGAATTAAACTTCATTTATTATTGCTGGATGTCATGGGTACTGTTCAGTGATGACTATTTTGTGAGATTATGACTTTAAAAACTAAATTGTTCGAAATGACACGGCACGAGCAGCAACAAAAACAAAAGCGTGGCACAGGAATTTTAAAATATCAGCACAAATCGGAACTCTTACCTTTCTTGTCCAAGCAAGATATTTTATTGAAAAAAAAATTACAGTACTTAAAAATCCAAACAAGGACAATTCAGGGTTGAGAAAAAGAAACCTGAAAAAGCCCATTGTCTTCAGTAAAATTCTGAATACAAAAAACGTAAACCAGGAAAACAGTTTATGGCCCAATGCACTGGTTTCATGATAAACACACACATATATAGTATATCTCCATCAAGTGAGACTTAATCACCTTTTTACAATTTAGAGAGGAAAGGCAGCTTTTACTATGGTTAAGCCATGTATCATCAATACCATGAAGCTAGCCTATCAGTTGTAATAGCTTCTATAAAATACCACAGCGAGATTGCAATAAGCCTAGAAAATGGGCTACAAATCCCAGCTATGCTCAAGCAAGCAGTGAACCAAAAATAAAAGTAGGTAAAACTGAACCAAGAACTAGACAGCATACATCTAGATTCATGATTGGTAAGGCAAAGTTCATAGGCCAAGGTTTTAAAGTGACTTGTTCAGATCCAAAAGACAGTCATTATACAAAATAAAAGCATTTGTATAATTCAAGGGGGGAAATCATGAATTTTCACTGCAAAAGACATAGCACAGAAAAGCTCACTTACAATTACGAAACACCACATTATTGTACCTCTAAAAAATCACTTTAAATATGCAAAGGTAAAGAGACTCAAAGTTGCACTTTACCTTTTTCAACTCTCCAGTTTTTGAGAAGCAATCTAAAAGATGTCACATATTCCCACTTAACACCTTTGCTGAAATCTTTCAGATTTGATAAGTCTGTGTAAGGAAAATGTCAACTTTGAGTTTCTTTTCCAAGCTTCATATTTAAGTTAGCCATTAAATGACGAATTAACAATCCATACAATAATATAAAAATACATGTATTAAATCACAGTTTTCATCCATTATTGGAACTTAATAAAAATATTGATCATTTTAATATAACCATTCTGCAAAACTCCAATGGCCTGCACGCAGCATAGCGTCTAAATTGTACTATCAACAGAAATGTGACGTTTCCCTCTGCTTGGTGAAAATGAGCTCACACCAGCACTCCTGACTCAGTGACACATGCGGTCGGTCACTCCAAGAAGGAGCACACAGCTCTCACTTTTAAACACGACAATGTGATTCAGAGTTATACAGTGTTTGTTGCAATATCTGGTTTCACATGAGTTCAGTAAGCTCTACACCAAAGTGATCATCTTGATTGGTTTCAGGTCTCAGACAAAACACATAATTTAAAGATAATAGTAAATGATTATACTAGCACAGACTAGTTACCACGGTGGCTAGTTTAAAAGTCGGCTGCTGTTGGCAGTACAATGAATACTATAGAATAAAATACAATGAGTTTGCAATACAGAGCAGATTATCCAAGTAGAAAGCAAACTTAAACAAAATACAAACTCTAGCAAAAATGATCAACCTTACCTACTACTCATCTTAGCCCTTGTTAAAATACCCTGAGTAAAATGCAAATATTTTAAATAACGCTGGTTATATAAGATTTCTCTAAAAATGAACCATAAATGTTAATGCATTGCATTTTTTATTTACAACAGTCAGATAAGGTAAAAATTAGCTCTTAACCAGTCACAATATAAACATTAAGGAATACTTTTATATGGTATCTGGACGGTTTTAATTTTCTAGCTTTTGTTAGCAGTTTGGCAAAGCAAGTGATACATAAATGGTTTCAATGTAAAAAAAATCATAAAAGAGAAAAATATATAAAATGTACAGTAGTTCCTACCCACCCTGGGCCAACCTAGGTCCCTAGAAAGCTCCCCAACCAGATGCGCGTCTGACTAGAGGAAGAATACCAGTCCTCCAGCAAAAACAGCCCCATCTTTCAGTTCAGTGACATTCCTCCGGGGGCAGAGGACAGGAGCCAGGTTCCCTCGAGTGCCATTCCCCAGATGTTCAAAACGTAACTAATTTATTAGCATTAGAAGATTTGGTTTATAGGGGAATCTCACGGGTCCAGTGTGTAGCCTACAAAAAAATGGATTGTTTTTAAGTATAACATTAGCATAGGAATCAAGGATGAGGATGTGGCTTTTTATTCCATAGAAATGGATACATTTCCAAACATGACAAAAATCAAGTAAAAAAGCATGCCTACCATTGAAGTGGGGGTCCCTCCAGATTTTTTAATATTCTTGGAAGACATCCCATGAAGGCGGCTGAGTCTAGCTTGGAAACCTGGAAAAATCAAAGAACCTGGATCAGGAGATTCTAGGATCTGGAGCACAGAATAAGATGCTATCAATTGCAGCTTCAAAAAGTAAGTGGCAGGAGGGAAAACACGCCCAATAGCAGTGGGGAAGAGGTGAAGCTCATACTCATTAATAAAAAATCAGACTCGATGCCAGGCAGGGTTCTAAACGTGGTCAGCACACAGCCACTGGTTATTTAAGCATCAGGGTTTTCTTTCCTCCCGACTCCTCCCCTTTCTGTCAGAGTGGGCCTGGCGGGAATGCAAGTCAACCTTCCTGAGAGTTCGAAAGCACAGCCAGTGCAGGCTTGGGCTCCTCGTTTCCATCTCAGCCGTTCCGCCCTCCGTGGCTGCGACCACTCCTAGGCTGGCCACGAGCCCCCGGCACCCAGCCGTCAGGACGCACTACTGACCTCTTCTCCCGGGATGCGACATGAGTGGGAAAGAGCCCGTTAAGATACTCTCAAAGACGGGGTCCGGTAAGTTCTTGTCTAGCTCGGCTGGGTCCTCCTTCTCCCACCAGGGCACGACTCCCGTGATGCCGCATGCGCCGCCCGACTCCTTTTCGTAAAACCAGTCACTCTGCTCGTCGTCCCCTGCGCAGACACACGAGAAACCCCGCCGTGGGTCAGCTTGGCCGTCCCGGGGAGCAGGGCCGTTGGGTCAGATACAAAAAGCACAGGACATCAATTAAATCTGAATTCAGATAAACAGTTCATTCTTAACATAAAGACGGGGTGGGACTCAAGTAGGGTTGCAGTGGTTTATATGGAAAAAGATACAATACTGAATAAATAATAATACAAGAACAAACTCTGTGTTTCATGAACTAACAACTGTAAACCTACTTTTGCCCCATCCTGTATATAGTACTGAAAATTTTTAGTCTAAGCACGTCAAAATACTGTGTGGAACATAGTTAAAAAATAATTTCTTATTTTTCTAAAGTTCCAATTTAACTGGGAACCTTATATTTTACCTGGCAATGTTATATGTAGTCTATTAAACAAAACAAAAACAACTTTTTATTCTATCCCACAGCTTCACTTAAGAAATGTTTGGGTTTTGTTTATTTTTAGAGAGTGGGGAAGGGAGGGAAAAAGAGGGGAAGAGAAACATCGATGTGTGAGAGAAACATCTCTTAGTGGCCTTGTATGCACACCCCAACGGACCAGGGACGAAACCTGCAACCCAGGCATGTGCTTTGACCAGGAATCCAGCCGCTGAACTTTTGGTTTGCGGGACAACACCCAACCAATTGAGCTACAATGCTCAGAGCAAGAAATGTTTTTTAACACTATAACAAGAACTGCCATCAACAAAATCATTAACTGTTATGTTTTAATAAACTGGTTAATCTTTTGGCAAAAACTGTAGAGAAATCCATTTAAGTTACTACCTTTTCCACATTAAGGAAAAACGAGCCTGAATCTCCTACTGGGAATTAAAAGGTGTAACACTGTAGAACGTGTTCTTTGCAGCTGATAATGGTGTGTATTAGCTTAATTTCATGATTTCTATGGAGTGTAAAAGGGGAAACAATCATGAACAGATGTGACTAAATGCAATTAATCTGATTAAGTTCATTAAGAAGTGGTTGTGAAGAAGCTGATCTTAAATGAAAAGTGACAATGCCACAGAGCTTGCAAAGAGACGGTCCCGGACTAGAGCAAGGTGCGTCCCCGAGGGAACACCGCCGACAGCGGCCTGAGCGCCTGGCCCAGCGGCCGCACCCTGAGGCTGGACCAGCAGCGCCCACGCGGGGAGCCAGCGTGTTTTGTGGTTTTAAAAAAGGAATAATAAAGAGATGGATAATGAGGCAAAAATACAGAAGGCAGATGGCTTTTAGAAATGAGAAAAATGGCATTTTGAATAGGATGTGATATTCATTAAAGTCTTCTTTGTGGTTCTTAGAAAACTACAAATTCTAGTTTCTGAGATGCCACCACAACTTCCACAAATGTTTTTCTTTAAAAAAAAAAGAGTTCTGATTTCCAAAATCTCTCATCACAAATATTATAAAATGCAAACTAAAACAAACCTTAAGCTTTGATTGAAAATGGTTTTATGGGAAGTAGCTGTATTTCAAATTATGAGGGAGCAAAAAATTGAAAACAGTTGGAAAACTGGAATCACCAACTTATTTCAATTGAGGATTTAATAAAAATTAGCAAAAAAGCACATAAATATCAGTACTTTTACTGATTTTTGTTTTCTTTTTTAAGAATTTTTGTTGAATTATTGGTGTGACATTGGTTAATAAAATTGTATATTGATTAGTAAAATTATACGAGTATACAGCCCTATAACACATCATCTGTATGTTGCATCATGCACTCACCACCCAAAGTCAGGTCTCTTTCCACACCGTGACTGATTATTAAATAATTAATAATTAAATATTAAAATTTCACAGATTAGGTATAAGAGTAGAAAAAGAAAGGGAGTCCCTTGAAACTGACTACCTTAAATCTTAATTCCAATTAAGACAGCATTGTAATAGAAAAACAGTGTTATTTTATTTTTGATGTGATACACAACTTTATTCTTAATAGGGAAATCAATTAGCCAAAGATTAAAAACGTGGGCTCTTAAGTCAGACAGACCAATGAGAATTCTGGTGTTTTCCAGTATTGGGACATTACTTGAAACCTTGTTAGCTTAGGTTTTACCATCGTAAAAAAAACAACTCTCATAGGGATGTTTTAGGAATTAAATAAGAACTTAAAGTAATTTGATATTTAAAAAAAGCACTTATTAATGTAAAATATAACAAACTCACAAGAAACATTAGCATATTCTTCTGAGGTACTCAATGTTTTTCAAAGACTGATAAGCTTAACAAATTGTTATTTTTTTAAAGTATTTTCATTTATAACTTTAGGGAGACATGTATTTTAACAAGAATTTAGGTATATCTTAACCTTAGGTTTTTACCATATTTCAGCAAAGTCTCAAGTTCAAAAAGTCTATGGCCATTAAAAAAAGTTATGCATCTGTTTATATGTGACAAATCATTCATAGGTAAGATAAACATGATTATTTAATAATTGAATACAATAAATTTTGTTGTTTCCCTTAAAATTTACTAATTCCCTCTCAAGACTCTTGAGAAATGAAGTTAACATTTATGATTAAGTATCTGCATGTAGATCTGCTGCCCCCTTGTTAGTGTCTATATTTTCTTCCAGAACAGATAGTTTCAAAATAATGCCATGCAAAAGTAGGAAATCCTTCAGGAAATGTCAAAGATAAAAAAGATCGAAGTTGCCAAACATCACTGTTTAACAGTTTACAATATTGAACTTAGGAAAATTGTCTAATCATAAACTGGATAGGATAGCTAAATGTCACAACGAAATGAAAATGACAAATGACTTGTAAATCCAACTTTATAAATGCTTAAATGAAATTAAATACATTTGAAATCAGGTGGAGACAGAGAACCAGTGTCTTGGGATCTTACTAAAAGAATCAAAACTGCAAAAACTGAGGTACGAAAGCTTTCTCAAGGAAGATAATCCTTCCTGAACATTATTAGCTCCACATACCAGCTTTTGGAGATAATCAATTACTTCAGATTGTGAAGACAGGATGCTTTCCCAGTACATCAGAAAACTAAACCCCAGTCCACTGAGAAGTGTGTGTAAGGTAAACGGATTGCGGTCGTCAGCTTAGGAAATAATGGGCAATAAGTGCACTTTACAATGAAGACGTTTTTCCAAAGAGAGAACAAAATGACAGGTCAGTACCTTGCCTTCCCTCGTCATTGGTAAACAACCCAGCGTCAGTGCTGCTGAGACTGCTGGAATCGCTGCAATGAGGGAAAAGAAGAAAAAGAGATCAAAACAACAATTGATCTCTCGGCCGTAACATTTTCAAGAGACGTGGCAGCTCTCGGATGGGACTTAAGCCTGACAAAGATCTGAAAGAAAACAAGACGATTTTAAAAAAATCTAACTGCAAATATCCTGGTTCCACTCACTACAGAGTGTATTACTTTTGGCACAGAAAACTGTGGGGCTCTAATGGGACGCTGACAGTAAGCCAGAGGCGGCTGCCACGGTGCGGACAGAATGGATGCGTCTCCTCCTCCGCTCTCATCAAGTGCTCACCGCTCCTTCCTCGTGCGGTCCGCTGCTCAAGGAGCCTGGGAAGCCTCAGTCAAGGGCGGCTTAAGCCTGCCTGCCTTCAGTGCACGGCATACTAGGGCCTGGGGTGAGATCACCCTTCACAAGCACATTCGCAAACGTTCTGGCAGAGGCGTTACTGAAGAATTCACAACCACTGTATTCCTTGGCAAGGAAGAAAAAAGGTTGATACGTTAAGTCCAAAGTGAAGGTCCTTCTGCGCAAAAACTGAGCAAAAAAGAATGTTACCAATATGAAGGAAGGAGCATGCAAAAGTAATAGGTTTTCATTACTTTCACTGAAGTTCAAACAGTAAATAGCCAAATGACATGAATAAACTGTCACTATACGTTCTAATAGAAGCAATGCTTGTTTTAACAGAAGCAAAACTTATGTGATAATAGAGTTAGTTAAAAAGCCACAAGGACAAGTCATGTAATAGTAAGTTTGGCCTGTAAAGAAAATTGATGTTCTTTAAAATTTCTCATGTACTCTCTTTTTTACTATAATTCTTAATTTACCAATCAGAATATTGCCCCAGCTGATTTTTTATATTATAATACATTTTCCATTAATATGGAGAACTCTGTAACCTATCTTATTTTTTTAATCCCAAACTAGTTTAAATATTTAAATTGAGAGTTTAGGATTAAAATTGTAGGTGACATCTAAACACATATACATTTTCTGAATATAAAATATTGCGGTTTTTCTTGGATTTTTAAAAAAATAAGTATAAACAAAAACTATAAGGAATTTGAGTGACACCTTTCCAAAGGAATTCTGAATTACTACCTTCTCCTCTTTCTTCAAATTAAGAGACTCTAGGAAGCTCCCTATAGTGCACAAGTATTAATGGAAGAGAATACTTTCTAAGAGCACCAAATTCACATTTTCTTATTTACTAGCACGTCATACATGCTCTTCTCTACATAGTGGCATTAAGAGTATTTATTAAAAACACTTCACAAACTTTATCTTTTTGCTACTTAATTGTCCAAACTACTCATGACCTCTTGTCTGTGACTGAGCAGTGCTTTCCTGTCTGCCGCCATCAACATAACCCTAATAAAGGACAGACCTTAGCATCCAAAGGTGGGGTCACAATTCTTCTCCTAAAACCCTTGAATCAAAATTTACTTAAAATTCAGAATTCTTCTAACTTTAGAAAAGTATGTACTAAAATGCCTAAGATGGGTTAAAGGTAGTCGTCCATAATCAAACATATTAATATACTTTTTCAATTAAATGAATGAATATCCATGTTAAATATAGGTCAAATTAGGTCTGGCCATAAATAAATTAGTTTTTCACAGCTTTCAGAATTCAGATTTGTGCGTAAATGATTATGAATCTATGCACTATTCATTTATTTTTGGTATTTATTTATTTTTGCCTCCTCTATGATATTCTACATAACAGCCAGGTTCATCTTTTCAAAATATAACTTGTTGACTAAAAATCCTGTGATATCCTGAATAGGATCATGGAACAGAAAAAAGGATATTAAATAAAAACAAAGGGAATTCTAATAATGTGTCGACCCTGGCCCATCAAGTCTGACGGATGGGCCAGTGTAAGGTCCGATGCTAATAACGGGGAAAACTGGGTGCGGGGTATGCGGGAACAGACGGCACAGGCGCTGGGCGCTGCCTCTGCGACTTCTTCATAAATCTGAAAAGTCTTCATAGTCTTCTGTTAAAAATCTAAAATTACTTCCCCATACTTGCAGGATTCGATTGAGATTTCAAGGCTCTCTGTGGGCGGGTCCCCACCTACATTCTTTTATCCCCATCTCTGGTCCTTTTGTTTCTTTTTTCTTCTAGGGGGTATCCCTGTCTCCTCTGCCATCTCTGTCTGCCTTGCCCCCTCCCCTCTTCTTAAAGAAAGCAGGAAATCAGGATCCCCTGAGTCCAGCTCTTAGTACTTAATGAGCCTTGTCCTAATTTGAGATATTTTATGTGTGTTTTAAATGACACGGTTTCCCATTTACATTTCACTTCATAACATCTTGCTAGTTGCTCCAAACATCATGTTGCCATTTCGGTGTTCAGGAGGTCAAGACAAAAACTTAGATGAAAGGGAGACTTCTCATTTTCAGCATCTGATGACCGCTACGGCTTATCCACAGGGACACCTCTTCTCAGGTTTCTGAGTGTGACTTTTATAACGCAGTATTCAAAGATGTTCCACGAAGGCTTGCCGAATTAGTATGTGGACACTAATCCCAACCTCCTGCCACCAATCTGTTCATTTCCTGTGTTTTCTCCTGTTGAAACCTGGACCTCTTTGGAGAGTCCCCTTCCTCTTCCACCCTCCCAGGCAACCATCCATTGGCTCTAGCTCTTACAAATGCCCCTCTGCTGTCACAGCCAAAACTCCTCCCACTTAAGGACACACCAGAAGTCAACTGAAAGCTGAACAAAACGCTGTCCTCTGGATCACTTGTGCTATCTTGATAAAATGTTAATCTAATTGATAACATGGAAATCCAACTGAGTTTCTTCACAGACTTCCCCTCACTTATGTGACAAAATGCAAGCCCTTTACCACACACAGCACAGGAGGCCTTTGGGACCTGCTCATTGCCTGGTCTCAACCCCACTCTCTATTCCAGTGACAGTGAACTCTGTGTACCTTCCCAAACCCTTGTGTCACAGGCCACACCTGTGCACGGCGTCCCCTCTGCGCAGGAATATGCTACTTCCCTCCGCCAGCGTCCCACGGGGCCAGTGCCGCGTGAGCTCAGGGCCCCTCGCAGAGGCCTCCCTCACGGCGCCTTCCTCTGAACCCCCTGCGGTCTCCACATCTGCTGTCGCACTTGCTGTCGGCTGCTCCAGAAGACGGGGCTGCAGAGAACTGCTCTGCCCTAGCACTGGTCTTGGTACCATGGGAAGAGTAAATGGTTCCTCGAGGCTTATTCAACCAAACTCACGGAGTGAAGTAGTTCAGTTATTTCTCCATCAGCTCCAAAGAAATACGTAGCTTTTTATAGTAGAAAAGCTTTGGAAGTAGTCTCAAACAACTTAACTTGGATAAATACCTTAAATATTTAGCAGTCTTCCTGTAGAAGGAATATGTGACTAACTTTTAAGTAACAAGAAAAAGTTACATAGGTTACGTTTTAAAATAAGAGAAAAAGAATTGTTTTAGTATATTTGCCAGTGAAAACATCCTCTGTGGAAATGTGTACCTGGTCTGTGGATAGCTGGGTAGACTGATCATATCTTAGGTATTCAAATGCTTTTTACAATGAAGAGAAATAGTTTCATCTCATTTCTCTTCCAGGGTAGAAGTCTGTCAATAAAAAGCAGGCATCAATAAAAGCAGGGGGCAGGGGGTGGCTTGGACAATCAATCCAGAAAGCAGGTGATCTTTGAATAATCCAGAATTGAGTACTTATCTCCGCTGCCACAGGCCCTCCCTCCCAGCAAGTGAGCAAGATAATTACTCTCAAGTCCGGCTGAGTGCTCCCCATCACAGTGGCCTAATACTAGCACAGGCAAATCATTCTCGTATAAAAACGACAACTTCCCTGGAAGAAAAGCAGACACTGTAAACTTTTCAAAGACTTCCTAATACGTCTGCTAAGTAATTTTTACCTCTTTAGAAAAGTTGCATAAAAAGTAAGCCATCTCTAATAAAAGGTCCATTCTATAAAATTTTACCAGGTCCTACTCATATCTGCAATCAGAATCATACATACAAGAACCACCAAAAATGTGTCAATAGTTTATATACACATACATGTATATATGTATATATGTTTGATATATAGGGTCTGGCAGAAGTAACGCCTGCTTGAGTGTGGTTGGTAGAGTAATAATATGGGTGTAATAATTTATAGTTTTAACTTGACCATCTCACCGAACATGTCCTATGGTGTGCTTGAATGTGATATTATTATGTTACAGAATGACATGCTTATGATTTTGTAATGAAAGAGTTGGCAATAAAAAACGGGGCATTATTTGTGCCAGAAACTGTACATGTACACATCTATAAATATGTGTATATATTCCATAGATCACATTTGATTAAATGTGATTAAAATGTAAGTCCTACAAATAAATATCAAATACCCTTTCCCAGACCATTTCTAAGCAATGTTTTTCAGCATCGCAGCTCTGCATTTGGCTTTGAGGACACCTAAAAGGATGAAGAGAGTCAACGCTTTCTTATTTCCTTCGAGTAGCATTAGTTTTGTATGAAAGAAAAATCACCATTTACCTTTTTGATGCTGTTAAAATAGTACCGAGTATCGCTGTGGTCCACCTGCCTTCCAGAACAGACAGAGTAGACTGACTAACTGCTCAAGGGCCCTTGCTGTCATTTGTCTCTTGACAAGACCAGGTGTTCTAGACTGTAAATTGGGTTTTACAATTCATGAGTGATCAGAATTCCGAGCAAGCTACACACTGAAAATATCAAGCCACACATGTTGAAGTGGTATCAACTTTCGATTCTCAGTAATCACAATAAACTGATAAATTGTGAAACTAAAAAGAACCAAACAGTAAAACTCTATAATTAACCACATAATTATAAACACAATTCTAAGAGTTACAGTTGTGTTATTCAAATGCACATCCTTTCTCAATGAAAATCTATTTCTTTTTCTCTTTGTAGCTGAAAATTAAGTCATTACACAATCAAAAGACTTTGTGCAAATCAAATAAGCAATTTTCCTTTGTGCTAAACATCATAAATTATAAGGAAATATGACCATGGTTAAACAGTAATAGCACTACCACTTTTATAATTCATAATTATTTCGAAACAATTAATTAAAATACCAAACATTTTCAACCACCGAACTATCGACACGCATCTTAATAGGAAATGGAGAAGTCACCTTTCGCTCATGAGCTCGTCGGAGACCTTCTGCTCTTCGTACTCCATTTTGTCCTTACTGGTCTGGCTCATCTCCTCACTTTCTAAGACCACGCCTTCATCTTGGACTTTGGGGCCCGGCCTGACGACCCGCAGTTTCCTCTTCTTGACCTTGCTCCGGGTAAACTCCTGGTACTGGCAAGCCCTGTCGTGGTCCATGTCCTGGTCCCGGCAGCCGTCGGGCGGCTGCGTCATGGTGCGCTTGCTGGAGAAGTCGTGCGGCAGGTCCACGGCCATGCGCTTGACCTTGCGCCGGCGGCGCAGGGTCCGGTTGCCCAGGCCGTCCACGGCGAGGTCCGACTCGAGCCACAGCGGCCTCTTCCCCCGCGCGTTGTTGTTCAGGTTCGACGAGGGCCTGCGCTTGGCCACGAGCATCTGGTCGTCGGAGTCGCTGTGATCCTTCTTGCTGCTGTTGGGATTCTCCCTGTAGTCCTTGCTCGGCTCTTCCAGGCTGGAGTCAGAGCCCTCGCTGAGGCAGTGGCCGGCCTCCCACGGGTGGTGCGCGTTGTAGGACCTGCGCTTCCGCCCGCGCCTCTTCCGCGCCTGGCGCTTCAGCGGGCAGGACAGGCTGCGCGCGTGGTCGCCGGCCTCGGCAAAGCCGCCGCGGGCCTGCTCCGAGCTCTCCTCCAGCGCGGAGACGAGGTCGTGCACCAGCTCCTCCATGGTCCGACTGAAATGCCTGCGTCGTGCACAGAAGGAAAAGCATTTAAAGGGCACAGCCGGTGCAGACCTTACCACCCCGGCTGAGTGCAGCCCACAGCTCACTCTAACTAAAAACAGTAGGCATGGCCAAGAAATTTCCAAAACTACTTAATCTTCCTCTCCAAGATACTCGAGTGTCAAATATTCTGACTTATTTTCAGCTCCTCCTTCTTATATGTTCATTGATTAAACGTAGGAGTTAGGTCAAGATACAATGCGCATAATACCAGCAATGGAAGGTCTCGGTGAGGAAGGTTTGGTTTTACTGTGTGATTACGGAAAAGTTATTTCTGCTTACAAAACTGTTCTTTAGTCTATTCCTGTCTTTTCCCGGGAGCCTCTTTTCCGAGATGAAACACAGAACTTTCTCAATCCCCTGGCCCACTTCTAAGAAGGCTGCGGATACACCCCTCTACTCATACCCCACCCCCCACCCCCGCCGCCCCGGTCACACCAGGATGTGCCGGCGGAAGGAGACTGACAGGCCCATACGTCAGAGTTGTGATGTATGTGAAAAGGGCTTAACCAAACACACGGCACAAATCTACACCACACTAACCTGGTAACCCAGTGACACAGAAACCAAGTTCAAGGTCAAACCGGAGCCTTACTGTTCTACAATGGCCCGTTATTTCTCTCATAGTTCACCTGAAGCAGACTCTGGGCTGTTTTGTTTTTCTTTCTTTTTTTTTTAATTGAATGTATTGGGGTGACATTGGCTAATACAGTTACACAGGTTTGGGGCATACAATTCTAAAATACATCATCTGCACACTCTATTGTGTGTTCATCATCTTGCTTGGCCTTTTTTTTTTTTTAAATAGAAATAAACAGAAACCATTGACCTATAAAAAGTATCTACTAGTCAGTCAGCAAGGACAAACATCAGTATTCTTTGGGAACTTTAATAAATTATCCTGGACCCTTCCAAGCCCAATTCTCAAAGATTTGAAATCAGTTGATGTGCTAGAGGGCCCAGGATTCAATTTTATTTTTTGAACATTATAGGTGATTCAAATAGGCACCCTTCTCAGGAAGATCATGAGCAGTCATTTCTCAAACTGAGTCCTAGAAGCACTCAGGGGTCACAATATTCTAATTATAGAGGGTTACGTAATTTCTATAGTCTATAGCAGAAATAGGCACACTTTTCTATAAGGGGCCAAAGAGGAAGCATTTTAGGTTCTGCAGGTCATTGGGTCTCCATCAAAACTACTCAACTTTCACCCTCCTAAGGGGGGAAATGCCTTGAGCAATACATAAATGAATGGGTATGGCTGCGTTCCAATGAAATTTTATTTACAAAACCAAGTGATGGGAAGCCACAGTTTGCTGACTCCTGCTTGGCATATATCGTTATAATTTCAGACATTTGCAGGTTCCCAATAACTTTCAGCTTTGTTTTTCATTTTAATGATGACCTGAAAACAAACACATTGTGATTCAACTGGATTTACCACTTGCAAGGTAATGCACCTGGAACAGCTTCTAACCCTTGCGTGTTTACTATGCGCCAGGCCCATGTCTAAGTGTTTCATGTGCATTGCCTGACTTCTTTCTCACACAGTAACCCCATGGGGTGGTGAGTGAAGTACACAGGGACAGAGATTAAGGGCAGCTTGCCCAAAGAGGCACATCTAAGAAGCAGTGGGAACAGATTCAAACTCCAGCAGCCTGGGTCCAGAGCCTGAGTGCTTGCCCAGCTAGAGCCAGAAATCAAGTACACGGTTCCAGTGCCCAGTCCGCACTTTTGTTGATGGTTGATTAAGCTGCAGGTGGTGGATTTTAATTGCTGAGACAGACCGGATACATGCAAGTGACTCACACTTAGGTACTATATTCCTTGGAACAGAAAAAGAGGCGGGAGACCTGCACCAACAGTAGGCAGAGGGCAGTGTGGGCGCTGAGAGGCAGTTGAGTTCAAAGGACCAGGGCTGTTGTGGGCAGCCACGCATGCACTGTGAGCCGTCGGGAGCAAGGTGTTGTCTTTCAGTGACCGCGGTCTGTGTTTTCCAGATCTGTCTCTTTTGACATTCAAAACAAGGAGCCCACAGGGACACATTATTTTTAAAAAAACAAAGTGAATAGTGTGTGTACACACACACACACACACACACACACACACACACATTTTTGTAAATGGACTCTTGAGGGCCACTGAAATGTGTTTTTCCCTTGAAAAGTTTTCTGTATATCACTCACGTTGAGAACAGGTCATTGAGGAGCCAAATGGGTCTTGTCTTCGTTACCTCTACACCAGCCATTACCTTTCTGTTTTTCCTTTACTACAATAAATAGTTAGTTATTTTCCCTTGCCACTATTTCTTTGGAAAAAATGTACTCTGAGAGACCTGTTATCTTTGAATATAAGAAATGTACTTTAAAAATTAACTGAAAGCCCGTTTAACAAGTATTAGGATAAGGGTTCTTTGTCCAAAAGAAGACTCAGCCCCCCCCCCCCCCAGTTCTGGAGTAACTAACAGCATCGCTGGCCTCCCAGAAATAAAGCCACACTAAGAGGCCATCACGTGACTGGTAGCTCATTTATTTCCTTGGCCCTCACAGTTGTACCGACAGCCACTGCACTGTAACACTTTACCCTACGGATATCCTCTCAAACAAGGCCTTTCCTATTGAAGGGGAACCCGGAAAATATATAGCTTTCCTCTATGCTGATTAAGCATCCACCGGTTAAAAGTTTGTAAATAGTAAAATTCAGTGAGTTACCACTTTGCTAATTTTAAAGTTTTCTATTCACATTCATAAAACAAATTCTCTTTGAAATTCATTCCTTGTCATTGGGAAATGAAGTCTTTTGGGAATAGTTTGTAATGGTTATCATGTCTAACATAACATTTCATTGACAGCTGTTGATGGTACAAGGGAAATGAGTAGATATGCATTTTGTTTTTCTCAGGTGGTATTAGACTATGCTGAGTAATGAAAATGTGCATTCAACTCAAACTTCGATGTGCCAGTTGTAGGTAACAATTTTTGGTCAGAGGTCAGGTTCATCTGTTGCCCTCCACCAGGCAGTACTCAACATCCCTGACATTGAGTGTCAGTACTCGGGCTGGCTAGAGACTCCTTGACCTGACTACTTAGATCATTACTGGAATAACCTTTCCTCTCCTTTTGAAAAAGGTAGCATCAGGGTGGGGGCACCTGTGTTATTCTGAAATATGTAAATAATTGCTTGTAACATTACATTAACGTTGGGCAATACATGTGGAATAAAATTCCCTAGGGGAAAAAAATGCTGAGGAAATTGTAGAGAACATGAGTGCTGCATGGAACCTTGAACAAATTACTTACTTTCTGATTATTTATTCATTATAAAAATGGGTATAATTTCTACCTTGAAGGGATTCTTTGTGGATGAGAGTGGGACCTTCATATGTGAGAGCAGTTATTTCAGCTTTCAGCAGAGATGGTGGTTAGAGGTTATTGCTAAAGAAGAGAAACTGGCCACTGAACTATCAAATCAGCCTAATTTAAATGTATAACCATATTATAGAGGCGGAGGACACCATAGGAAATCAAAGGCCTGCAGCCTCTCTGAGTCTTGAAGCACTCTGACTGTTGGCGGAAGTGCAGAAAGCAGACATTTGCAAAAATCTTGCATACAATTTCAAGAAATTCAGGGACTTCTTAAAGACTCCAAAGATCTTAAAGATCTTTAAAAAAATCCCAAGTTAAACAAATTAATGCTTTGTATCTAGACCTACTTCTATCTTAATAATATGCAGATATAAGAAAAAAACTTAAAAGAAAATCATCCTTCCAAATTAAGAGTCACGCAGTTCCCCACTGCACAAAACCCCACTTTTCCCATCCTGGAAGCCAAAGCTCCAGCCACCTGCACTCAGTGGAGGTGCTGCTGGCAGCTGCTGCTGTGACTTTTGTCACCACAGGACACTCAGAAACCTTGTTTTCCTCCTCACCCTAGCAACTCAGTGAACAACAAACCACAAGTGGCTTTAAAAGAAAGTCTAATTCTACTTTCCAAATAGTGATCTACTAAGGCAAATTCAATGATTATTTAAATTTGAAGAGCATACTTTTGATTTGTTGTTACTTCATTTAATGACTACAAGAGTCATTCACAACTTTTTTCCTTATACTCTAATCGCTTTCAAAATATAAACTATGGAATAAAAAAACTGCCTGAATCAATGTCCAACTAAAAAAAAAAAAAAGAGTAGAATCTAAAAGATAATTCATCGTAATTCCTGTTACCATGAATATATTACAGAGCATCTAAGCAGGTTCTATATGTAGGAAATTAGTCTCATTCATTGCTTATTCATGGTCACTGCTTAATATGTATTGAATATATAATATATTCTGAAGTCCTAGACTAGCAATGAAAATGAAGACAATTGAATATTAATTACAAGCACCTAGCACAATGCTTGACACATCACAGACATTTCAAAAAAAATATGCTGGATAAACAAATTAATGAATAACTAAGTAAATGAACAGTAGCCCAGGAAAAGTGATAATTAAAAATTTAGACAACCCAGATTTCAAAATTTCTGTCATACTGACAAGGGAGATACTCTAAATTTTTAGTTAGGTGAATGTGTCAGTTAAGGGCAAATTACTGAAGATGGTTTAAAGGTTTCCAACGTGCCATAAATGAGGATGCTAAGGAGCTACAGCAGGATTAATGATTTATATGCCCAAAATCAGAGTAGCCATTGCTTTGATTCCTAACTGTTGAAACAGAAACTTGTCTCAGACAAATGGGACAAGATGGATCTAAGGTCAAGACAACAAAACAAAGAACTGTTATTAAAAAATGCTAATTTTCCATTATGTAGTATTCCAGACCTAAAAAAAAACCTCAAAATACCAAATAGGAATGAAACTGTAGGAAAAAAGGTCCACAACCAACACAAATTTGTTTAGTTCAATCTTTAAAAATACTTCTCCCAAAACCCCAGAAATTGAATTTAAACAAATTATTAATAATGTAAAAATAAAGAAAAATATGTATAAATACAAAATGTTATTTGTCCATCCAATAAATCAAGTTTTAAAAGGTTAACATCAGATGTACCAAGATAGATAATTTTGGATCCTAATTTCAAAAATTTATGTGTGTGATGAGTCAGGGAGTGACGGACACTTTATAAAAACATATGAATCACTTATATGGTTAACTTGAACAAAACATATATTAATTTCCTGACACACAAAGCAATCATAGGATCTTTATTGATTAATTGTATAAAACTTTTCTTACTTAGGCTTCTTAACGATAAAATATAGTATCAGTTCTACTTTGCAAAATGTTAAAAGATAAAACATCTACATTTCCCCAATTGCTTCCTGCACATTAGAGAACAAGTTGTAGCTAAGATGAGTGAAGATACATCAGGAATTCCAGGTTAGTTAACAAATCCAGGCATATACTTTCCAGTTCACATATCCGTTAAGATAGTATGTATTATTCAGACATCATAGGCAGTATACAAAGATGGTTAATAATTTTTGTAAAATATACTGGAATCATACTACAAATATGACACTTGGTAAAGTTACTTAAACTCTATCTGCCACCCCTCTCGCCATCTCTACAATCCAAAAAAATAAATAAATAAATAACCTACCTCAATTGAGTTTACATAAGATGATATGTATATAAAACCTGCCATCAAGTAACAACTTGGTGGTAGCTTGTTACTTAGTAGTAGCTTCCCCAGGGCCACTGGGATCTGCCACTGAGGTGAAACATACATGCATAGTATTGTGAATGTCCCAAGAGTGAATGAAAAAATCCCATTAAGAAAGGCTGAATGACAGGATGGTTGTGGAGATGAACTAGAAAATAAGGGTTCCAGTCATCCGGAACACATTCATTCTGCCAAATCAGGCATAATTTTAAGAATTCAATTCAAAAACACTGATTCAGCCCTGGCCAGAGAGGGCAATTGGCTATAGCGTCATGGTCCTGATACACCAAGAAACAGCAAACCGATGTCTCTCTCCCTCCCCACCTCCTCTCTCTCTAAAAATCAATTTAAAAAAAAACAAAACTGTTTTAGTGCTAGACACTATTTTATGGTCGGGTGTCCTAAGGGTGATATGTTTGCTGCCACATGAAACTCGATAGGCTCTTCAAAAGAGAACTGTATTATAAAGTTGTACCTTACCGTGATTTAGGTGGAAGGGAGAGGAAGGAATTCAAAGAGTTATATATGTATTTTTTAATTAAGTAGTCTCCTGTCCTATAAACAAATTAATGAATAACTAAATAAATGAACAATAGCTCATTTATCAATATCAACACAAGAACAGCCCAATCTACACAGCATATTTTGCCTCCCTCCCTTAACAAGATACTGAACAGTGAAACACTAAGGCAGGCACCCTGGAGACAGAACTCCAGGGCGATGGGAATGTCTCATGTCTTGTTTGGTGCGGTGGTTACACAGTGTATCCACCGCCAAGTCGAAAAATACTAAACACTTAAGAGATACGTGTTTTATTCTATACTAATCACATCATCATTTTTAAAAAAAAATGTGTTCCCTGCTTTTCTGAATGGAAAATGTGAGAATTTAAAAAGGAGCATAACCAATTTATCATCATTATAAAATAAATTAACTACAGAATGATTTGGTCACTTTTAAAACATTTTAAACAAAATACTCTTTTAACGTTTCAGTGATAGGTGATGCAAAATAAATTCCTGGAGGTCAGAGACTACTAGAATCCCCCCTGTTCTCACTTGCTACTGGATCTAGGAATGGATATACTTTTTTTTTTTTTTTAGCCACATTTCACCTGCTGTTCAACATTTATGTTTGAGAATTAATTGTCAGTGGAAAAATCTGCTTGTTTGTTTCATTGCTTGTCTTGTGTGCGGTTGGTGGAAAAGAGCTTAGGAGGAAACTGGACGGGCGGCATTTTCCGCTAGAAACCCGTCACCAAGCTCCCAGCTCTAGGACTAAAATCGGCCTGGCCATTTTGGACAAATCACTTAGTATTCTGTGCCTGTCATAATCTCCTGTCACAGGGCTGTCAGGAGGATAAAGTGAAAGCACTTTGAAAAGTCAGAGCAATATATTATTCTAAAGTGCCACTGGTTGGTACGTCACTGCAGACCAGTGAAACCCCAGACTTAATCCTGGCATTTGCTTGTCCTTAGGAAACTCCCATACCTATCACATTTGGACAATAATGAAACGTTCCTTCTAGTTCAGAACTGAAATAGGTTGGTTACTCCCACTCCAAAAAAGGAAAAAGGGTGCGGTGGGGTGGGGTGGGGTGGGATGGGAAGGTGAGGTCGCTTCCACCGCCAAACTTCCAGAACGCTAGAGCTCTGGGATTTGACCTTCCAAGACACCTGCTAGGATCTAGGCGGCTTTAAAAGGGAAACGCGGGGTTCAGAGGCCTTCTTCCTGCCCCTAATCTTGTCAACCATCGCGAGGAAGTGAACTGCCCCGGCAGCACAGACAGCTTTGCTCCTAAAATCCTGCGGAGTGTTCGGCAAGCGATCAGCCAGCGTCCGCTGTCTTCCTTCGCAGATCTTTTGCGCACACCTGAGATCGCGAGCATCCCAGGCACGCGTGGGAGCAAGGCCCGTGTCCAGGTCGTCCGCCACCTCTCCCTCCCCCTGCCAGGCCAGGTACAGCGGCCTCCGGCCAGCACCCCGGTCCTGCTCGCCCATCCCCAGGGCAGCCAGCCTCACCAGCTGTTCCCGGCGGCGGGAGCTCCGATCGGTTGGCGCCCGGCGGCCCCGAACATTAACGACACCCGGGAGCCTGGCCTCGAGGCTCAGGCCCGAGAACAGACTCCAGCCACCACCGCACCAGCGACTTGCAAAGAGCAGTTCAGCATTTTGAGCGGAGCTTCCGGAAGCAGACGGGAGGCGGAAGCCGGATGTCGGGAGCAACCACCCGCCCCACTACCCCCGCAGCGCGCACGCCTCGAGTCTCCTGCTTTTACGCTCAGAGGCAAAGGAATGAAACTTTCTTCCTGCTCAAAATGTATTATGTTTTTGTAATGTTTTATAAACTGAAACGGTGAAAATAACGCGGAGGAAACGAAAAGTGGGTCCCCCCTCGGAACCTGCCTCGTGGTTTGGCCCGGTTGCCGTGGAGACCGATAGCAACAGCGGTGGGCAAGCGGAGGCGGGAGGCGATGGCCACGCTGGCCCGGCTGCAGGCGCGGGCCAAGACCCTAGCGCAGCAGTACTACTTCAGGAACAGGTAAGCCACCCGCGCGGCGGTCGCGCAGGGGGCTGGCTTCACTGTAGGCACTTGCTCCTCGGCAGGAGTCTCCTACTAACAAATTTCCTAACCCCATAATTACAAATCTCCCCGCTCATTTGTGGGCTGCAAAGAGAGTCACAAGTTTCAAAGCAGGATCACCATACAGGGGGTTGGTTATACATGGTGGGGGGCATAGATGCCGGCCGAGATGATTTAAGGAAAAGCCCAGCGTAGATAGCATTGTGAAATGAAGTGTTTTCCTTTGACATCATCGTTCCACAATTTGCTGAAAGAAGGTTTAGGAATCTGATCGGGGTCACCTGGGCTCCCTTACCTGGGCGAGCCAGTGTGTCCGCCGTCCACTTGGGAATCCGTGCCTCCTTTATTTCACGAACATCGTTGAACTCTGTCCTATGACTCATTTGTGTCCCTGAATTGATAGCATCTCACCGTTTCGTGAACAGTAGCATCGGTAGATTAATTGATAGAAGAGGGTTAAGGAAGGCACTAGCTTTCTTGTCCACCTGCCTGCACCCAAACTCTCGTCTCAGGAAGAGAGGTTCCGTTTCCCCAGGGCCTGCTGGAAGCCACGCCCCGGGAGGTTTTCCAACTCAAGAGAAATGCCGAAACAGTGAAGTAGAATGCAGTGGCAAGGCGGACCCGTGGAAAATAAGTCACTAAGGCAAGATCTCCCTGAGCCGGTCTTTTTCTAACGTTTGTCTCACCTACCCCCCATTCTTAAGGTGCACTCCATGCCCCTCTCTTCCAACACGCAATCACCGTTCAGCTCTACGTTCTGCTGTGAGATACTATGTATCGTCCCTCTTAAGCTACAAGTGGAGAGTGCCGTTTTTTTGGTCATCATTATTCCGGTCTCCCATGTCTATCATAGTTTCTGACACATAATAGCTGCGCAATAATTATTGCTCTAAGAAATGAATCTTTCCATCACTCCTCAGTCCTGGTTTAAGTAAACATACTAAAAATAGCTAAAGATAAAAATTATCTATTATCTATAATTATTTTTTTATTTAATGACTTCAAGAGTCATTCAACCGAGGAGAACACGATTTAGAAAGTGTAAATTGCGTGCCAAACACGGATCTAGCGAAGTTTGATCCATCTTAGCCCAGAGCTTGTGTCTGGGGTAGGGGGATCCAAGTCGTCAAATCTCTGCATGAAGTAAGGCCGGCTGCTCCACGTGCCAGCCTCATTCTGGAACCCATCGTCCCGGTGAACTTGGTCAATTTGTCTCTGACTCCAATGTAAGCAACAGTTCCCGATGGCATTCTTGGTCTAATTAGACAAGTCACCTAATTGGACAATCATCTCAGTCTTATTCACCTAAAAAAATGACAGCTTACAGGATAAATATGAGTCCCATCTGATTCTAATTAACTGCTGATTTTTCTATTACTCATGATACTCAGTTCAGACTGGCAAAATTTAGCAAGGCTTCTGCCAGACATCCAAGGATGACTTTGGTCTATACACTGGGTCCTTTGTAATTAGTAGGCACTTTTTAAAGCAGGTAATTTGAAGCCATGAATGCATCCTTTTCCCCCAGCCTCTACCTCCCAGGCTGAATTCCCACCTGCTCGCCAATGGGGATTCCCTTCCCATCACTCTTGGGTTCTGATTCCCCACTGCTGGCTGCCCTTCCGCGGGGAAGCTTCCCTCGCCCTTCCTGGACGCCCTAGAGCCAGGCCTTCTCCCGGCCATGGGAACACCCTCCTTCCTGGGCCATCCTCCCCGCAGGTGGCCGCCCACCTGAGCCTGCACAGGCTCTGACACCTGAGCTGAGCCCTGCAGCGCCCTCCCCACCCCCCCCCAGCACCCACACCCTACTGCCCTCGCCCATATGTCAATTTCTTTGGGACTCAATAGTTCAGGAAATAAAGTGAAGAGAAGTGAAAAGGAAAAAAGTAGAAAAGCGAATAGTAAAGCATTTTAAAAATACACTGTAAATGTATTTGTACCTCATTATCCATTGAGCTGTGAAATAATAATAATGCGGACTGTTAATGAAAACAAAACATGGCTTCTAACCCCTAAAATGTAGCCCTGTTTCTCCTCATCAAGTAGTTATTGACTTCTTACAAGGCACGTGGGTGAAAATCAGAACAGAAAGTTTCAATTAAGCATAGTTTCTGCCTTTCAGGAGGTTGGTATCCTTGAGACCTTAAAGTGAAATGATACTCAAAAAATAATAATTTCACACATCAATATATCTTATAATACAGGGCAGCTAACATTGGAATTCTATTCCTGGAATCTAAAATAGTTGCAAGTTATGTGATAATGAGAAGGAAAACCTGTTGGGTTTTTATTAATCAATAGCTAATACACATAGGGCAGAATAACCACAATATGGTAATGTGTAAAATGCATCGTTTTTGCATATTAGTGAAAAGATAGTCAACCACACTTTTTTTTTTCATTTTCTATATATTGTCGGTTCATTTCTAGCCATTAATGACACACATGAATATAGTGTTATCCAGGGTTTTAGTACTTATTTCTAGTTGATGATGAAATGACTGGAAACTTCCAGCTTTTTCTTGATGTTTTATTACATTCCTGGTAATACTTTGGGTCTTTCATCATTAATAATTCATTTAGTATTCATTGTAATAATACTGATCATAATAAATTTATTTCAAATTCGTGTAGATGTCATATTTTATTCACTGCTATAGGATTTTCATTGTAATTTGGAACTAATTAATATACCATTAAAATAAAGTGTTACCCACATTTTTCATTTTAAACGTAAAATGTCTAGCAGTTCATGACATATTGTAGCAGTATTCAGTATCCCAGCGGTAACCCAAGTATCTGTAAATTTCATTTTTAAGCAGTTAAAAAAAGGGAGCAATAGATAAATGTGTGTAGAAGTCAGATTTCAGCACATAAGTTAAAACTTAGTGGTAAGTTAACTATGAATTATTTTTTAAATGTTTCCCTTTAAAATGTATAGTTCTTATAAGTATAATACAATATGCATGCTTGTATTTTATACATTAGTATTTATAACTCCAAAATAAGACAATTTAATTTTGCTTTGCAATTATATGTTAGCATCATTACCAGGAGAGATTAGAAAGAATGAACTCAAAGCAGATATTTTTATTGCTCATCTTCTTCATGTCTAATAACAATTGTAAGTAAAGGGTAAGTTAAAGCTATACGTTAGTTCAAAAGACGTGTCAGTTGTATCTGTATACTTTATTCGTATTTGCTCTTCCTCTTCTGTGAAGGTAGTCAGTTGTTGATTTTGGTGGGAAAGAAGGGCCAGATGTGCTCAGTAATTTAGATAGAGCATAGTAAGGAGAAGGCGAATAGACCTGCCGTAACACTGAATGTCAGTGGCGAAAATAGGTTAGGTAAACAAGGAATCATTTTATCCCATTATAATGAATTTCACTTCTCCTCAGCCTTATCGAATGAAATTAGATATTCTTTCTTTCTCTTTTTCATACTCTCCTTTGAATTGCTGGCTCTGCTGGACAGTGCACTGCTGCATCTTTTCTGTTTTTGCCATAACTGACATTTTGTTTCCTGCGCTATGGCAGCTTAGTGTGGGCTAGGATAACGTTTCAAAGAAAGAGTGACCGACCCCCCTCACCCCGCCACCGCTTGGAACGCTGACGCTGCCTTCCTGGCTTCTCCATAGCACCTGCCGCTGCTCAGTTGCGGGCCCCCTGTCCGAGGGTGTCCATCAACTTCTGGGACACGGCAGAGTGCTTGTCTCTTACAATTGGGCCTTCTCCTTTGAAATTCCATTCCTTAAATATGGCCACTTTTAATAAACTCATTTGTACAAAATCGGGTTTTTTCTGTTATTCATTCACATATACAAAGTTAAAATTATTTTACAAATATGAAAACTTATAACACTGCACTAGGTTACCTTTTTTCACATTATAACATGTTGTATCTCTCTGTGTGAAGACATATTGATCCACTGAATTTTTTGTAAGGATGGGGAGTCAGGGTAGACTCCCTGGAGGAAAGGACTTGAAGCTGTTCTATCTCCCATATGGAGAACGTAATGTGAGTCAAGAGCCCTGGCCAGGTGGCTCAGTTGGTTGGAGCATCCTCCTGTACACCAAAAGGTTGTGGGGCGATCCCCGGTCAGAGCACATACCTAGGTTGCAGGTTCAATGCCTGGTCAGGGTATATATGCAAGGCAACCGATCAATGCTTCTTTCCCTTTCTCCTTCAACTGAAATGGACTTTCTGAGAATTCTATCTAGAATTGGCATCCTGTGATATATTTATTTAATGGAGAAGTAATTCATTGAACTGATGCATTGAATGAAATATGCAAGAATTTTAATCTTGGGTGATGTGTGTATAGTTGTATTTAAATAGTAAATTCAAATAATATAGTTTTCAAAAAATGACAAACTAACACAGTACTTTTTTAATTTCCTTATAACATCACTTGGAAATTAATTAGTAGCAAAATAAGTGATTATGAAACTAAAAAGTAAAGCTGTTGAAAGCACATGGCCCCTCAGAGAAAGGTTAATTTATAAAACATAGCTCATGATTTCTGAAATGCTTTTTTCTATTTAGTATTTAATTTTATTTAAAATGACAGTTGAATTATAATTATCATTTTGGAAGAAATTAAGGATTAAGTTCAACAGATTGATTTGCTTAAGAATTATATTAGTCGTTAATGAAATACTTTATTTTTTTTTTAAAGTGCTGTGGATATATTTAGGAAAAAGGAGAATGATGCAGCAGTTAAAATTCAGAGCTGGTTTCGAGGATGTCAAGTTCGGTCATATATCAGGTATATTGATTTTGTCATGGAAAATTTAGATACTCATAAAAATGTGCTCCTTACAAAATGTAATTTGTGCATGTAGTCCTCATTTCAAACAATCATTTATGTTACTTGTAATTAAGTTAATAAATTATATGATATCCTTTTAAATAATATAATTCTTTTTTGCTCATCTTTTCTTACATATCAAAAAACTGAATTATATTGACCATTTTTTGACATTTAGCAATTCTCAATATTACAAACATACTTGATAAAATTCTTCTCTTTAAATTCCGTAGAATGTGACAAATAACTGGGCTTGTATTTTTAGCAAGTAGTTCATTGACTGGTAAGCAAAATAAAAAGAAAGCTGTTTCAATTTTTTCCAACAAGTTGGTAGGTAAATGTAAACGATACCAGAATAATACTATTCCTACTGCAAAGAGATCGAAGATGATCCTTAACATTCTACTTTTTCTTCAGTGCCCAAACTTTCCTTCAGTTTTCCTTTAATTTTGAAAAAAAAAATTTCCTGGTTAAGGTGGAGGAAGAGTATGCCTCACTGTAATAATTCAGAATGTGGGCTGTGGATTATACTGTAGATGGCCTTATATTCTTAGCTAGTAGGAGCCAGACATCAGATTAGAGTGTGAAGGTATTGCCTTTGTTCACAATAAATGAGAAACATGGCAGCAAAAAGAGTCCTTCTGAATTCAGCAGACTGAGTAATATAAGGAAAAGACAAAGAAGGGAAAGGTTTCTTGACCTCGAGAATTATTTCTAAATTCTTAAAGTGATTCACATCAATAGTTCCTGGCTTATTTCTCAGCATGTCACAGTGACCTGTTTTAAAGCCTTAACATCAAGAAATATTTTAGAGAGTAAGTATTGAAGAAAAATTGAAAAAAAGTTTTTTAAATGACTTAATCAATAACCCAAAGAAATATTGAATAGTTATCTATGCCTTTTTCCTACTTCCAGGAATTAAGAATTTTATCCCACAATGATAACTCTCCACTTTTTGAAAGTACACATACATTTGGCTTTGAATTTTATTTTTTGAATCTCAAGAAGTTATATTCTGAACCAAGTTTAAAAGATATTTTTGTTTCAATGAAAGCATACTAATAAGCATATTTTTCACTCAGGTATTTACACAGAATAGCAAACATAATTCAGAAATGGTGGAGAGGTTACTTAGGAAGACAACATTATCAACTCATTGTGGAGGTAAATATTATAAAATTTATATATGTTAGCATTAAGATTATGCAGTATACCGTAACCTACTTATTTCGGGCCCTATTTATATACATAATTTTAAAGTTATTTGTGGTAAATATATAAGAACAAAATTAGACTTATTTTTAATATGAGACCTCTTCTGAGAAGCCTTTTCTGACTTTGCCATGGAGAACCAATGACTTGTTTCTTTGCGCCCAAACTACACCAGAGGTTTTATATTTGTTAAAGGACTCTTCACAGTGTATATTTTCTAGATGGTGACTAGACACTGCAGCTTGTTCATTTTTGGATAACCAGCATTTAGGCTAATCCGGGGCCCAGAGCGTAGTCAATAAACATCAGTTGAACCAAAGTGCCCAAAAATTCTACAAAATATAGCAATTTTTCTCTCTGCTATTTACCATTCTCTGTTACTGACTGTTGGGATATTTTGAAGATTTGCATTAAGAAATGTAGCATACCACAAATATCTATAACCACTAATAGACTTGCAGAAATGTACAGTAGCATGACAACTAATAGCTCGGCCAACTAATAGCTCAGTTGAGTTTTAGGAAGTTAAGAAAGAAAAGGTAATTTTCTTGATACGACATGGAAAGGCTTCTTATCATTGACCCACTTCATTAATCTTCTGGTTCTTTTCTATTTTCTAATCTAATAGTTTGAATTTATTCTTCCCTTATTCTTGATTAGTTTTATTGAAGTGAAACTAAAACATAGAGAGAGGATAAAGAAAAATTAGAAGTAGGTAACTAATTGATAAGAGTTCTCCTTTAGTGAGAAAATTTTTAAAACATATTACTAAAGTGCAGGGACTGCTTGGAGGAAGAGCCCAGTGTTTTAGACTTAATTAAATAAATAGAGAATTCAAACAATAATGCTGGCATAAACTTTATAAGTGTACCCCAAATGTGCTCCTCCTTATGTATCTATTCCTTTACTCAGGTAAACAGTACAACCACGTAACTAGAAATCTAAGCCTGAGAATCACTTAGCCTAGACTACCCACAACCTCCTTCTTCCTAACCTCTGTGTTCTGTGGGTCAGGAAATCCTTTCCACTTTTGCTCACAAAGTCCCAATTGCCCTCTAAACTTCATCATCTTACTCCCATGCCTGCTGCCGACCTCGCCATTAGCCTACAGCATCAAGTTCACACTTCAGCACGACATGTCCTGTTGGTTGTCACCTGACCTCTCTTCTTGCCACACCTGTATAAATGCACTTTGGATGCGTTAAGCCATTTGCCGTTGTCACCACACACAGCGTCCTGCAGGATTTCTGCAGATACTGTTAACTCTGCCTGGAATGCCCTTCTTCCCTCCAACTTGCGGCCCGTTGGTCTGAATCCCTGCCTATCATTGAAGACTCTCCTTCACCACGAGCCTTCCCTGATCTAAAGCTGAGTACGATGGGAGGCGTGTCTTAGGAACGCTCTGCTCCTGCGCCAGCCGTCAGCGCAGTCCCTTTGTTTAGTTAGACCCCTCATCCGAATGGCAGCAACTGTCCGCTTCAGTCCGTCCCAGACGCTCCACAGTAAACGTCACACGGGCAGCCTGCAGCAGCGTTTGTTAACTGGACCAGTGAATGGTTCACAGGGATACAAGTGGGAAGACTTTTGTTATGGTCATCGTGGCGGATGATTAGTAGCAACATGTGTTAAAAGTATTCACTTCCTCTTCCTCATAAAACATAAATGATTCATCCCCAACCCATCGACTTGGGGCTTGGCCATATATTGTGGACGGAAGGGACAGGTGTTACCGCCTAGGGGAGGCTTGAAGTGACTTTTTCTCTCTTTCCTGGGTGAAGATGAAGAGACCCGTGGAGCCTCGGGACAGGGGACCTTAGCCCACAGCAATGTCAGGGAGACATCAACTTTCTGTTTTATAAGCTACTGCAGTAGCTGCCCTTTTATCTGAGCAAAGCTGATTAGTGGTTACAATGACCACAAAGTCGTGCGTGTGGGTAAGAGACCTTCCGGAAGGTGCACTCAGTGAAGCTCACACGGAGCTGTGCGCTCGGAGTCGGTGGTGGCGGCGGCGTCTTGGAAGCAGATGTGGCCAGCTCTGCAGAGTGCCTGGAGCAGGGTGGGCGAGCTGGCAGCAGCTGCTGATGGGAGTGAGCTCCTGAAAGGGAGCTCAGACCAGGAGCCCTCGCTGGCGGGGCCCTCGGAGCCGTCATTGCGGGAGGACAGGGTTTTCTCCCGCTCTTTCCTGAGCAGGGGGCGGAGGGCCCAGAACTGAGGCTCGTGGAATGCGTGCGGTCCGACTTGGGCCGAAGAGAGGGAACTGCAGGGAGGCGATGCTAGACAGGCAGAGACGCAGCAGCAGCAGCAGCGCAGGGAGCAGAGGAGACGAGCCTTCGAAGGAGGAGTTGTGGACAGCCTGCCCTGCGGCAAAGATCAACGGCGAGTGCGCAGTGAGGAGACGGAAGTCCCGGGTCCCCCTAGGTGGGTTCTGTATTTTTAGGCAGGCTCCCTTTAAACTCCACTGCAGCCACGGGTGTCTGTCCAGCCTTCCATAACTCTCACGGCGACAGGAACTCGCTTAGCCAGCCTCGACGTGGCTCACGGTCCCCAGGACGGTGCCCCTGTTGACATGCCCTGCTCCCGTCTCTCCGGACGTGCCTCGTTCTTGCTCCCTGCACGGCTGCTCTTCGGCCTCCGGGCCCGCAGGCCTGCGGGCCCTCCGTCTCGGGCCTTCCTGCGGCCGTCCACGCGGCTCTGCGCGGGAGCGTGGCCCGGACGCGTGCATCGAGTCACAGCCTTGCAAATCGTCTCCTCTCGGGGAGGGCGTGCTCTGCTCCTTCTCTTTTATGAACAAAGAGCGAGTGGCCGCCTGGCGCGTGTGCTCACGCACCGGCACATCCCGCCTGTGAACGCCGACTGTCATTTGGCCGCCTCCTGCCCTGCCCCTTGGACACCGCCGCGGTCCCGCCGTTTCGGGACCCTTGTTCTCACTTGCGTGCTGTTCTGGGCGGTGTGTCGCTTCCACCCCCGGCTTTACTTCATGAACGACGACGTGAAAACAGCCGTGCCAGCAGGTGACCGCACACCAGAGACAGGTGAAATACTCCTTCCCCTCCTTTCTGGGAGCATTGGTACTCGAGCCAGCAGGTGGCCGCACACCAGAGACAGGTGAAATACTCCTTCCCCTCCTTTCTGGGAGCACTGGTACTCGAGCCAGCAGGTGGCCGCACACCAGAGACAGGTGAAATACTCCTTCCCCTCCTTTCTGGGAGCACTGGTACTCGAGCCAGCAGGTGGCCGCACACCAGAGACAGGTGAAATACTCCTTCCCCTCCTTTCTGGGAGCACTGGTACTCGAGCGCGTTCCCTGGGGGGATTAACCAGCATAACCTGCGCAGGGCGGTTATAGTCTCTCTTTATTTTTCCTTCTCTTTTTTATACTTTATTGTTATATATTTTGTTTACATTATATAACATTGTATATATATATTGTTTACATTATGTTTAATATCAAATACACTGTGTTCTTTAATCACCACACTCCTGAGAGCAGCTAAGTATAAACAGTACCCTAATGTACATGATTAGTTCTAGGTGCCTCATCATGAAGTAAATATATCGAACCATAGTCCAAAACTGCTCACTGTTGTGTTTTTAAATTGAGGTCAGTGTGTAACATACATATGACAACCCCATTGATAGAATTTAATTTTAAAACTTTTAGGTGCATTAACAGCCTTATAGTAGAACCATTCAATTTATAAAGAATTGTTATTTAAAAAGATTAGTTTTTTAAATTACAAAAGTAATTCACTTTATTGTTAAAAATCAAGGCTCACAACATTTATACTCTGCCTAGCATTTTACTGCTGCTTACAAAGGTTTTTATTTGATTAGCGTTTGAAAGAGGGATGATGGAAAGGGCTTTTATTAACTTTAAATGGGACAACGGGTGCCATCCACTATCAAATGCTATTGCACGTCGCCATGATAAATACCATCAGGGTTTTTACTATGGTTTGTAAAAGTAAATAAATTTTGGTCACTGTTTTTAAAACTGATGAGATTGACATGACTGTGTCGACAGACATTTTTTATCTCCCTTTATTAGATTAATAAATGTTTTTTTCATAGGTGAGAAAATGCCCAACTCCTTTTATAAATTTCTTTATAGGACTTCCAAATCATTTATAGGTAAATAAGGTAACATTTGTCACCCTTTAGTGTCAGAGCCTAAAACTGAAACATAATATATTTTTTTCTTTGGGGTCTTCCTTTTAAATAAACACCAAACTTTTTGAATAACTTAAAACTCTAACTTACTAATATTAATTTACAACTTTATCAACATATTTTCATTATAATTATGAAATGATTATATTAATCACTTGCTTTTAAAGATTATATTAATAGTAACTGTGAGAAATAATATACGTGGCTTTTAATTTTTTGTGGGAAAATAAAGGTTATGTTAAAAATCAGCTGATGATAATGACCAGATTGTTATCGGCTTCCAGCAAACAAGGCCAAGCATATGCACAAAATACTCATGATTATTTGATAATGGATCGTTTTAACAATTGTACTCAAGCTTATGAAATGAGGACGACACTGATAGGGAGGTGACAGAGGCTCGGGTTCACAGGCCTGCGATCCACAGTGCAGGGCTTCCGAAGTTTCCATTGTCATCACCTTAATAAAGATATGTCTTCTGCATCACCCGATGTAGCAAACAAGGCCAGTTAATTTGGTCAAGGTTATATAGACAAATTACTTAAACAGGCCTCACACACGGGTTTAGGTTCTTTTTTTGTTTGCTTGTTTGTTTGTTTGGCACTTTCAAAAGCAGCTGGGCTAGAGAATTGAGAAAGATGTAACATCAATTACTGGTTTACATGAGACTGCAACATTGGAATCAAAGCGCTCTCCCACCCATCAACTAAAACATTCAGAATCTTGAGGCTTACAACTGTATCTCTTTTTCCTCTTCATTCAGAATAAAATTGAACCCCTCAAACATTTTGCATTTTATTTAGAGTTAAATTCTTACTTCTAACAACACTAGGGATAAGCCCTCTTGTAATGGCATCACTATGTCCCAAGCCCCTTTATCATTTTAATCTTCACAACCACTCTAGGAAGTATGTGATGACCCACTGAGTAAGGATGGAAATAAAGGCTGGGAGACCTTAAGGAACTTGTTCAAAGCCGCGCAGCTGCTAAAAGCAGCGCCAGGAATTGAACCCAGGTCTGTGGCTTGAATGCTCACATATTCACTGGTGCTGACTGAACAGCAATGTGATAAAAATAATCTTTTTCTGAACGCAAATTTTTTCAAGTATGTAATTTCCAATATGCTTCTTTTGTATAAAAATATTTAATGTGTATCCCTGCCTTGATATGACTTGAAGAAATATGATTTTAAAGTAAATATTTTGAATTCACCTCAAACACCAAGAATTATGCCTTGATTGTTATAACAAAGAAAGAGAATTTAAAATGAAGTAACATCATTGTGTTCATTTGTAAATAACATATTGCAGCCAACTGTTTCTTAATTGCTCAGACTGTTGATAAATAATCCAGCCCTGCTGCTCTGCACAGACAATTTGCTTTGGATCAGACCAGGCAATACAAACAATACTAATTACAGTGAATTTCTTTCATATAAATTCCTGTTTGTTGTAGGGAAGAAAACTGCTATATAAGAGGTTAAGGTCCTCCTCTCTGATTTTGCCTGAAACATAATACCTATTACCTGGGCTAAAGTTACAATAGTCGAATGAGTTTTGATTGAGTAAAAAGGGATAAATTTGTATTTTGGGTTGAAAAACATATGTATATCCTTCCTTTACTGTTTATTGTCCTGTCATGAATTCTGTTAATTTTACATTTTTAATTAAAAGGTGGGACAGATATAAAAGCTTCGCTTAAAACAATATTTCATTGAAATAACTTATGTTCCCAAATGATGATTTGCTATAAGAGAGCTGTGTGTATTAATAGACAAATGTGTCTCTACTAGAAAGAAAACAAGACTTCAGGAAGTCTTCACTATATCAGGGGATTTGCTGTAACATGATGTCATTGTATTTATGATTTTATGGCATTAAAATGAAAGTTAAATGAAACAAAATTCCCAAGGATTACTCAGGAGGCTGCTAAGTATGTAACATTTTGTACAGATGGTTGGAAGGCACAATTTTGCTCCATCACTGCATACATATCCTTGAACGATTTCGACTGAAGACAGCATTTCTTTGAATTTTTCATTAAACCAGACGTCTTGAAATATGAATTCCTTTTATGTTTCTGTGAGTTTTGGCTAAAAGAACCCCAGTGAATAAATCATACAATACTGCATGTCACCAGCACTTGTGAATATTTCTGCTTTGTTATTCTATTCTCAGTAGAGCACCATTGATTATCAAACTCAGCGGAGAGCATTTTATGATCATATATCTCCATTAGCTCCTAGTTTGACTACCATAGATTTTTCTGGTTAAGCCTGCATTATGTATTAGGAAGCCTATCTCTTCAACACAAAGTTTGATTTCATTTTTCTAAGCCTAGAGCTCTTATTATGTATTATGTATAAAGATTCTTATCTTTTATATGTAAAAATAGGCTGCACTGTCTTTGTGTAACTGAAATATATGCCATCTTTTTTTTTCTTGATTCACAGTTAGCATATTATACTATGAAGATGAATATCTACAATGCAATGGCTGTCAGGGTAAATATTTCTTCACTTGTTAAACAAATGAAAAGTCAATTGTGCCTTGAATTCGCTTTTAATAAAATGAGCAAACCAGAATAATGCAAATTTGATTGATATGCTAATAGTAAAGAGAGAAAAGAGAACATAGTTAAAAAGTTAGCTATACCAAATAATCTTGGCAATATTAAAAATTAGAGTAAAATGTAAAACATGTAATTATCAATGCTTATGTTTTAGAATGTTAAATATCTCTCAGCCATGACTGGGGAAAGACCGTAAATATTAATGAAGTAATGTATTAGTTTCCATGTCATAGAGAATATTGTGATAAATAGATGAACATGGTTCTGGAATATAAGATTCCAGCCCAATACAAATCAATTAGAAATCATTCACATGATTGAACAGTAATCAAGTCAGTTTCCAGCTTAGAAGTTTTATTTCTATCATTTCTATGTTCATTTTTATGTGTTATTTTCCTAATGGAAAGCTGAACTTTGTGATTATGGGGCTGGCTTGTTTTTGTATAGATTTTGGGAATGGGCACGCATGGCAAAAATACTTCTTTTGTTTCAGAAAATATGGTAATAGTTTAATTGTGAAACTATTATAAATGCAGAAGGTACTTAAGCAAATTCCATTAACGTCCTTAAAACCTACGTTTCCTTATATTTTCTTTCATCAATCAATTAGTTCTTCTAATCATGGATTTTACTTGGGGTGAAAAAACCTTCTGAAGGTCCTGCGTCACACTATGGCAGGTGAACTGACCTTGTTTTGGTTGTTTACACTGCTTCGGGGAGGGTGCCCTTCTCTACAGGCCTGAGTGCGCTGGGGCCCTGGCTTGGGGACAGCCCCCGGTGTCTCTCTGTCCACCTTCACACTCTGTGGTTGAAAGGAAAAAGAATCCAGAGGAAGTAGATCTTCCTGCTTCTTTTCCTGAGCCCCAGGCAGATACTCCAGCCGCAGCGGGCTCTTGGCCTTTCTTAGTGATATGGCAACACAGGAAAACAATTTGGTTTTCCTCTTTCATGTCCAGATTGCTGCAGTATGGGAATTTAGGAGATTTTGATTCTCTGCAAAAGACTTAACCTCTGAACCTAAAAGACTGTTGGATTCTTTCATCCTCCTTACCTCCTGTCAGATGTGTCTGCAAAGTAAAAAGCAACACATAACTGAGCCCCTGAAGCAGCTGATGAGCAAGGACTTAGGTGTCTTCGTAAGTCACCAGAGGAGGTACAGGCACAGACAGCAAGGTCAGAGAAATGCATTCCCTAGTTTATTTTTTAGCCCCAAATCTTCATTTGAATTCCGATCTACTTCCATCGTTAAGGTTCCTTTAACTTAGACCAAGAAACTCTAGGAAATCTCTATCAATGCAAGCCACTTGGAAGGCAGAACATATGACTTATTCCCATATCATACTGAAGCTATGTTTTCTAACAGTATTGTCCCAGGTCAATTTATCTTTGATTAATGTCAAGGCCCAAATTGAACTTAACCTGACACCTATGACCCTAGACAATGGCACACTTTAAAAGATCCCCCGACCCTTTTGTGTTCCAGAAACAACTTAATGCAAAAAGAAAAAAAGAAAAATAACATCAAGTGTACTAACATTCGCATCATTGGGGACCCAGAAGAAGCAGAGAGAGAGAAAAGGAGGGAAAACCTATTTGAAGAAATGATAGCTGAAAGCTCCCCTAACCTGGCAAAGGAAACAGACCTGCAAGTCCAGGGCACACAGAGCCCCAAACAAGATGATCCCAAAGAGACTCACACCAGGACACACACACACACACACACCCCACACACACACACTGGCATACCACCCAGCCCTGAAGAGGAATGAGGTCTTGTCATTTGAGACAACACATGCAGACCTAGAGGGTATCATGCTAAACAGAGTCAGTCAGGGAAACACAAATACTGTATCATTTCATTTATATGTGGAATCTAAAAAACTAAACAAATGAACAAACAAAATAAACAGACTCGTAGCTACAGAAAAACTGAGTTGCCAGAAGGCTGGAGAGATGGGCAAGAAGGTGAAGGGAGAAAGAGATACAAACTTCGAGTTGTAGCATACGTTATGGGCGTGTCAAGTACAGTGGAGGGAATATAGCCAATAGCACCACCGTGACTTTGTACCGCAATGCGTGGATACGTGACATTTTGTGGTGATTATGTTGTAAGGTGTATAAATGTCATCACTGTGTCACACACCTCAAACTAATATAATATTGTATGTCAACTATAATTTAAAAAGAGCTTTACAGTCCAGAGTGAAAAAAGCTCTTTCCCCACTTACCGTAGGTAAGAAGCGCAGACTCCCCACCCCCGCATCCCTTTTACCTTTGGCAGGGCCAGACACAGCCCCAACCTGATTTCCATTCTTTACCTCGTACACGATTCACTGAACTGCCTGTCCCCTTCGATCAACTGGAAAAAGATGTTTGTTGATCGAGCTCTGGTTAAGCTCCTCTCTGCCTCCCAGGGCCCCGCAGTTCAGCCGGCAGGGAGCATTTCCTGAGTCCCTCCTCCTGAGACGGGGCTGGCTTCCGAGTCAAACCTGTGCTCTTACTATCTGACATGCTGCCCTTTTATTGCACGTCCCCACACAGGTTCTTTCTAACCTTTGTTTGGTCCTTCCTGGAAAAGAAAAAGTCTAATTCTTGTAACCGTCGACAGGCTAGCAGATGCTGTGGTCACAGCATCCTCTCTGCTGCCTACAGCTGCAGCCACTCAGCCCTTGCCCCTTGCAGTACTTCTTCCAAACAAAGCCTCTCCTTGCTCTGGCTGGACTGCTCACTTACCTGGCACGTTCCAAGAGAGCAGAATAGAGGTTGGAACGATCCCCCGAAGGCATTCAGGAATTTTCATGGGGCTGCTGGAATATGTAAATACCACTCTGGGAAATTTATAACAGAAACACTTCTCTAGGGGAGATGTTTATAGACTTCCTTCTGAGGCTTGAATGAATTAGCTTGGTCATACGCTTTATGTCCCCAGGGTGAGAGATCAGGAGTGAGGCTCACATGCTTGGAGGCCAAAGTGGTTGACCGACAATGACTCACACTCAGCATTGGTTGGTCCTAGGGACCAGAACTGAATCCATTTGTAAGTGGACTTGGATAGATTTCTCTGTAAGTGAGTTTTTACAAGATGGCGTTCTGAAAGTTTTGCTCTCTGAAGAGACCAATGTGTAGTCCACACACCTTCATGTTGTGAACATTTGAAGATTACAACCACAATTGGACACCAGCAGCTGAAATTTTATTTCTCATATCTACAGTTTTGCCTTTTCAGTTCATAAGCTTCCAAGCAACTTTGGTCAAAATAACTATCCTTTAACTGATTTAAATATGAGTGGTTGTTAGTGTCCAAGAGGAAGAATTTCTAAGAGTAACAGAAGAAATCTATATAGTAAGTAATGTTCAGACAGATACGTATGAACCCAGATCATAGGTAGGATCTTCACGTGCAATAGAAAAGAAAAAAAGCTTCTGTTTTAATTTGCTTCATATACTGAGCCAATGGCAAATTATATATTGACTGTTGATTCCTAGCCTGACAAATAAATCATATTCAATTTTTAAGAAGGCTAGTGGAACATTTCCAAAAAGAGACAAATTTTAAAAGTTTAATTTTAGGCTATCCATCTCTAAATAGATGTCATTTTTATAATGAATAAATTATAGGTTGTGATTTTTTTATGTTGTAATAGAGATTCATATTCTGATTTGCTGCATTTAGTTTTTAAAAGGTCACCTTTTCTCTAAAGACTTTATGATCCCCCTACCCATGTGGAATTGATTGCTCTCTCTTTTTATGTCCCTATTTTACCATTGACATACTTCTGTTATAGAACTTGTAACATTTTATTATCCTTACTAATTTACGTGCCTGTATCCACCCCCCACACACTGTAAGTCTCTTGGGGCCTGGGTCCTATCTTCCTAGTCTTTGTATCTACATTTCTTCACTTATAGTAGCTGGTTAAGTAGATATCCCCAAATAAATTAATAAATATTGGCTTTTTCTTCTTAGAGCTCTGGATCTGTGGGGAAAAAATGATGCTTTGATAAAAACTAATCCAACTTTTAACATCAAGTACCCATTTTCTTTTATTTCCCCCTTGTGTCTAAAATACTAAAAAAATATGAGAAAAGATTACATGGTGGCTTTAATTAAAACTGCTAAATCCTTCAGATATATAAGGCTCCATCTCAGTCTCCTAAGTTATTTATAATCCTATTTTTATATGTATAATGCTATGAAGGATTTATGTTTACAATAATAACTCCAAGATTAGATAAATATAAATAGGTAAAATAATTCATGAAAAAATATTGTCAGTCCCTTATATACTAAGCAATATGTTGGGTTAAAGGAATACAAAATGAGTAAGACACAGTCTCATTCACACAAAAAAGGTGTGCCAAAGTATTAGCCTAAGGAATAGAGGGGAAGGGACCATCTAGACAGCCATGAGCTTTTGCCTGGTGATGGTCAGGTATTTAAATGTCCTGTCATCATGCAAAATAATATTTCTTTTTCCCTCCTACTCCTTCTAATACCAAACCATTGTGAAATGGTTGGGTAGGTTTGTAGAAAAAGTTGGGAGTCAGGTAGAGTGAAGAAACAGGCTATTAAAGAGAAGAAACTGCAGAGAGTATAATTATCCAGAATATCTTCAACCAGCCAAAAATATCTAGTGTGTAGTATATATATTTGACACGCTAATGCAGTGACACCTAGGATGAAAACTTGGATATTACAATTTTTTTAACCATTTTATCTTTGAAAATTTAGGAAACCCACTCTTCCTGTGTTCACTGTATAGTCTTTAGGTGTTGTGTATTCTAATTTTTAAAAAGTGTAATTATGAATAAGGGTTCTATTTGTATGCTCTCATATACATTTAGAGCATCACTGGGTAGGTTATTAGTGAATTTCTTGTCCATGTCTTCATTTTAATTTTAGGTGAGAAGGCATTATTTTTCTCTCTTCTAATAACATTAAGGTTACTATTAATTTTGAGGAATAAAAGTAAACCCAATGGAGGGAAGATCTTTTTCCATGAGCAGATAACTTTTGATAACTCAACATTTTGCCATTTGTTTTAGTGCTTAAAATAAACATTATTTATAAGACCACTTACATTTTGATGTGACTTAATGGGGAATATGCATCATTGATTTGACTAGCTGAAGAGGTCGTTTGGAAGTTGCCTGTTAACAAGCTGTAACCTGCTGAGCACACAATGACTTTGTTTAAAATTATCTATTCAGAGCTGATCAATGACAATAATTGTTTTATACCAATCACTTCAGAAAGTTGCTAATTACTTTGAAGGACATGAACACTAGCTTTTTTTTTTTTTTTTGGAAGTTGCCACCTATTCACCTTAAAATTACAAAAACACATTATCAAAAGTCATCTTGCCTCTTAAAAGTACTTTTATTAAAAATTAAAAAGTTTATTCATTATACTGGGATATCAACTGGAAATTTAGGCAAAATTCAAGCTGTCTGGGCTTCACAGTAATAGAGGCTGGGTTTGTATCCAGATTTTGCCTTTACTTTTTCCTGGTGATGTGATCTTGAGCAAGTTGCTGAACCTCAGTTTCTTCTTATCTTACATGGATCTCATGCCCTGTTCACAAGGCTGTCGTGGGAAAACCTGTGAAGCAGTGAGCAGAACACCTGGCACATTCCAGGAGTTCAGTCAGTTCTCTTCCCTGGACGACAGAGCCTTCACCTGCTCGAATGCTCAGTTTTTTCCAGTTCTCTTTTCACACTTCTGACAAAGCCACTTAAAGATTGATTGGTTATACTTTCATGTGGATAAGTTTAATTTTTTAACCATCACTTACTTATTATTCGCTTTAATAGCCAATTGTGAATAAAAGGGTTTATCTTGGAAAGGAGTTTCATCCTGCCTTGGGCGGGGAGCAGGGATACCTACGCAGTGAGGGTATAAGAGGCTGGCTGAGGACACCCCCATTGCAGGCTTTCCGGGCGTGGGAAGGAGCCCCTTCCACTGGCTTCCGTCAGCACCCTTCCTACTGGTGCAGATTTTTCCGCCAATTTTAGTTGTTGCCCTTCCAGTTTTCTCTTCCCTACTGCGGTCCAATCTAACCACAGATCACCACGGCACTTCTTCCCTTCTCAGCGCTCCAGCATGCATCTTCTGTGTTTTCTGCTGCTCGGTCTCACTCAGAACGCAGTGCTGTTTTCGAGCGATAATCAGCCCCTCCCTTGGCGCTATTTGAGATCCTAAAATTTTCCCGTGTGTCCTGAGTTACTGCTCTATCTGATGGTGGCTTTCCTGTCAGTGTTTGTTTACAAGTATTCTCTCCTTTAATACAGTTGATGCTGTGCGTGCAATAAAAGTACACCAAACATTTGAAGATGTCCAACCAGCTGTATAACCCTAGACAACTATTTAACCTGAGTATCAATTTCCTCTTCTATTAAATGAGGCTGATAATCTCTACCTCAGAATGATACTATAATGATTAAATTAGGTAAATCGGGGAAAATATTCACTTATTTGCATTTATGATTTATATATGTATGCATATTCCAAATGGTTATTAATTTTTCATTAGGAAAGTGGTTTGTATTAATTCCTCCCTTTCTTTGTTATTTTGTTAGTAGTAATACGGTTCTGGTTAAATTGGAAGGATATTGTTTCTAAATTGAGTATATAATTTAAAAATTAATTTTTCTTTATTTAAAGAATTAATTTATAAAATAAGGTTGAAAGACATTTGTAAAGACATCTACAACATTGTTACATTAACTTGCTCTTCTACATAAATTTTACTTTCTAGAATTGCCTCTGATTTAATTGTTCTTAGAAGCTGTTTGCATATCTTCAATTATTTTTCATCATATTAAAACATTCCTTTACAATCTTCCCATTTAATATCTCAGATTGTAAAATGCCTTTTAAATGGCCAATTTTAAAACAAAAATATAAACCAGAATTTAAGTAAAACATTTTTCTTGTTTATTCCTAACAGTTTTCTCATCTATAAATAAAATGATAAGAATATTTATCTTATAGGAACCTTCTAAAGATTAAATGCGTAAATACAAGCAAAACTTCAGAATAGTGCCTCTCACCTAATAAGAATTCAACAAATGTTAGCTACTGCTACTGTTAAAGAAGTATTAAAATAGCATGATGAAAATACAAGACATTTTGTTTAAAAATTGATAGCACTAAATTTAAAAAGCCCTTTTTAAAAACTGACTTCAATGAGACCAAATACAATCTTCAAGTCAGTTGGATATGTAAAATCAAAAACCTGTTCTGGTGAATTTTTAATCTTTCAGTAGTTAATTTTATATTTAGTGTTTGTGAAACAATTATAAATGTTTTAAAACATATTTCCGAAGTATGTTTTGTCATTATACATTTTATATAAACCTGCGATTACAACCTGCATTTGAAACTATATGTAGTTATATTAGTAGAAAAGCCTTCAATTTAATGAGTTATCATCCATCGCTATTTTATTTTGAAGAACTATTAATGCTTTCACTAAAAATACTCACTGACGTATTTTATCTTTTTATTTACTTCAATAGATTCAGAGGCAGTGGCGAGGCTATAGGATTCGAAAAGTCTGCTTTAACTATTTTTACTTGAAGGCATATCTGAAAGCCGTGGAAGAGACCAATGACGCAGTTAGGTGAGTAGCGCAATCACTAGTCTGCCAGTGAAAATTCTAGAAAACTGCCTCAGGAGATGTTGGTCATTACCATAATGAGAAATAGTTTCTCAAACTCAGTGATATTTTAAACAGCAATTTATTGATAAGGTAGAGATATGATTCTATTTAACTTAAAATTTATTGTTCTATATTTAAATTTCTTGCACTCTTTATTATAAATTAGATTATATTATGCCCTGGTTCTATGAAAAATAGTTTAGTTACAGTAAAATCATTTCTTTTAAAATGAATTTATCTAGAAAATGATTCTATTAGATATGAAGCCTTAAGTAGAAGACTCAGATGTATTTTGAGAAACATGTTGAATAGCAAGAACTTGCATCTCAAAGAAGAAAATAAAATATCATGGAACATAATACAACAGACTGCTTGACTGCCAGTGTTTATTCCCCCAAACTCGTACAGAAGCGCATTATAAACTGCCAGTGCACAGTGAGCACTTACAGGATACAACACATTGTGCTGCCCTTTATCCTCAATGTCACCTTGAACATTTTCACAACCTGCACAGCAGGTATTACTACATACTCTACAATTCAAATGGAAAAAATTTAGTTTTGTTTTATTATGTTTAACACTTCCCTCTAAGTAGTAATTTCCATTAGGTCCTTAATTGAGCTAGAAATACTTGTGTAGATATTTGATAAAGAATGAAGAGTTATCTTCAAGTAAGGCTAAGCATAGAATATAGACAATGAACTATTACTAATTAATTATTTGGTCAAATTAAGTGAAACTCATTCAGAGTCAATATTAAGAGTAATTTCTGTATTGTATTAATTTTCTTTAATAAAACCCATTTAATTACTTTTGAAAGATGTTATAATGCTACTCAGTAAGACCATTTATTGTTACTCAACGGTAGATTTTCCGTTTTGATACATGAAGAATATCCGAATCCCAAACAAGTGGCCGTTTAGTAGATTCATTTGGCAGGTGAAGTGTCAGGTAGCCTCCACCGGTGCGCTGCTGTGTCATTCCATTCATTTTTATTATTTGAACACGAATTCACTTCCCGGTGTATCCGTGGCGAATCTGCGCGGAGCGGCAGGACCGCGGACAAGGCACAGCCCCAGGAAGCGCCGCCGCATCAGCGGCTGTCAGGTCGGCCTTGCTATGCTGTCCATCCTCATTTAACTGTCCCACAAGATCTCTTAATGAAGTTAAGCCCCAAGTTCACTGCAATAATTCTGTGGCAAGAGTTTGTGCAATGTAACAATTCATCACTTGTCAGGAAGGCACTTTTAGTTTATACATTTAATAAGGGCATCCTCGAGCTTGGTTAATTAGAAGTGAACAGTTTGCATATTTACTAAATGCAAAGTGTCATTGCCACCACGGCCTATTGCCTGCATGAATTATTTCTCTATCTGCAATAAACAGCTGGGTAATTATTACCGCCATAATCAGATAAATTCCTTCTGTAAGGCTTTTCTTAACATGGCAATTCTTTGAACTCATCCAAAGCTGAACAAAATTTATGAACTCCAGCAGCGAGGCCACTTTTTCATACTCCGCTGTCCCTGTTCCCTATTTCAAGGACATAAGTGGAGCACCATAGATACTGTGTAAACAGGGACAATAAATATGATTACCTAAAGATAACATTTCATAAACTGCATTTAAAAAATAGAATATTCTGATCTCCGCCAACGAGATGACAGCAGCTGGCTTTCTCTAATTGCACCCAGATGATGGGCTCTTCTGCTTAGGGCTCCTTGTGATGTGAAGGAGAGAACACTTTACCCTCCCAGAGCCGAATCAGTCTGTGATGTTAAGTACACATGTGAACTTTTTCCTGTGGCATCATTTTATATGTGAAGAAGCAACAATTACGGCAATGACCTTGATAGTATTTGGGTAACATAGCAGAGTGTCTAACTTAAAATACAGCATATGTTCTTTGCTTTGAAAACAGTCTGTAACTTATCCATAATTAGTAATTAATGATATAACCCATATATTCACTTTAACAGATGGAATGATATGAACCATGTGATCAAAGCCTTTTCAATTTCATATACTCTATTTTTAACAAGAACCCACTACCTTTTAATAATTTGCTATTTTCAACAAAATGTAAAGCAAAACATATAAAAAGGAAAAAGAGTTTCATTCCCAAGATAGAATTAACAAAAGGAAAAAGCTGTATTATACTGGGTATAATTTCTTTACATGTGTATTAATTACTTTCAAGTTTAACTCTTGACACAGTGAATTTCAAGTAGGAAAATGCAGACTGATGGCTCTAATGGTGTGAATGAAATGTAATTAGTTAAATACATCCCATTGTGAAAATGGAGAGGCCGTAACTGCATATGCCAAGAAACAGCTTTTTCTAGCACTACCTGTGAACCTTTACTAGGAGACACTGAGTAATGTAATGAGCAGTGACTTCTGTAACTTTTTTTTAAACAGCAAAAAGACCATCTGAATTGTGTATCTTTCTTTTTTTTCTTTTTGTGGAGATGTTTGGGGTGGCGGGTGCGGGGGGCAGAGTATCACATTAAATTGTTGCTCATTTGAAAGGAAGGGACTAAGATATGTTGGTTGATGGATTTAGCCTTGTGGTTGTCCAGTTTGGTGGAATGGATGGATGGAAAGTCTGTATCTCTCATTTAGTGTAGCTGATCTTTTGACAGGAGTGGATGGAAGAGAGTTCCTTATTTGTTTTCCTTTCTAATTCTGTGATAAGGACTGGTAATGCTATTTTTGATATTGCTGATTGAGAGTAAATTTATATAGCGGAAATCTGATTCAGGTACTTGATAGATTAATATTATACAAACTTTTCAGTCATACTCAAAGACATGTTTACATTATTGTGAAAGTGTATTGAGAAAATGTAACTATTGCTAAAAAGTCATTTATGATACTATCCAGTAGGCTATTTGGCCTTCATCTTCTCTGGCCTCTTTGAAGCATATAGTGCTGTTGATCACTTTTCTATTCCAAGCTCTCTTGTAACCTGAATTATTTGACACCGTTCTCTCTGGTTTCCTTTTTAAAGTTTCTTCTCCATGGCCTTTGTGGGCTCATCTTTATTCACCGGATCAAAATACCAGGGTTCCCTCTGTGACACACTTCCATTGTCACCCTGTATGCCCTGGACAGTCTCAGACGCTCCGGTGACTTCTGCTGCCACTTGCATGCTGGTGATTCATGAATCTGGATATTCTCCAGCCCGGAATTTTCTTCTGATTATTCTAACCATCCGTTCCTAGGCCTGCTAACGTGGCCCCTTGGACATCCACAGATACCTCAAGCTAAGGTGTCTTACACCTTTATATGTTTGCATATAAAATAATCATTCTCCCAAACCTAGTGTTTCTTTTCCTAGTTCTCTTTCTTCCTCTATCTATTCTCCCTACTGATGCCTGAAAGATTCTTCTAAAATACAAACCTGATCAATGTAATTTGTTATACTTCCTTCCTTTTAAGGGTTCCGTAGTAAAAGATGACTTAGAGGTCTTAGAAACATGGCTAATATAAATACTGGGACTGGATTTTAGAGTATCTCCTTAACATAAGAATTAAGCAAACTCAAAATAAATACTTGCATTATTTTTTGCAAGTATTTAGCTAAATTTATATAGCGGAAATCTGATTCAGGTATTTTTGCAAGTATTAATAGTCATAATGCTTTAATAGTATTTAAGTAGTCATAATATGTAAAAACATGGCTCTTGAGGAAAAAATGTTAACATGTATCTTCATCAAAATGCTATTGCAGAATGAGAATTTCTAGTGTTTACATAAACCTAAAAAAACAGAAATGATGTGATAAAGAGGAAATGTATGTAGTGGTATCAAACTACAAAAGCAGTGAATTACTAAAACATTACTTACTTAAAAATACTTTTTATTGCCACTTTGTAATGCTTTTCAGCTTTTTCTCCCTCATTTTCTTTCTCGTCTCTCTATTTCCTCTCTCAGGAGCGACATGGAAGAGAACAGAGAAGAAAATCGCTCCAGTCCAGTTTGTTTCTCTCTCTCTCTGTTCTTTGTATGACATGTTTGTAATCTTTTCTCACCCTGCCTGACAATAAATACGATGAGGTTCTGTTTGGCATTCACATGGAATAGACTTCTAGGACCAATTATAAAACAACTGTTTGATAAGTAGTTTTATAAAACTCATTAGATAATTTTCTTGAAATTACATGTGGTATACTGCCTTAAAATATGTCGGTGTCATCCTATGGTGCATTTTCACTGTATGACAGCATCAGGATTAGTTTGGGGAAGCCCTTTGTCTGTGTTGAGTGGATTCCATGCAAAAGCAGCAGCAATTATTCTTGCTTTAAAATGAAGCTAACAGATTTTAAATGAGAGACAGTGTGCAATTGTTGAGCACACACACAATAAATAAGACTTTGTGATTCTTTTCCTATGAAATGGGAACTTGAGCTACTCAACTCTGAACTCTACCCCAAACAGAACTCCAGTAGCTTGATGCTCCCCCTCCACAGCTGAAGCGCTGGGAGGACAGCGGGGAAGCCCGCTCTGTCTCCCTGGCCACCTGTAAAGCCTCTTCATCTCACGAAGAACAGGAGTCTCATTAGTAATACCTGCCCCTTCCCAACCTCAGCGGGATGCGGTGAGGATGAATTAATGTCTGTGAAGCCCGCGGAGCTCCTGAAAATAATGTCCAATGTAAATACATGTCGTTATTATGCCTATTACTGTACTTAGCTCAACGCAGCTCTCAATTATTTGACATCGTATATATTATATAAAATTTTACTTCCGTTTGGAGAAACTATCCAGAATAGTAAAAAGAAAATAATTGTACAGTGAAATATGTGCATATTTTCAAAAAGAATACTGTACAAAAGATTTCCTTTCAAGGAAGTTTATTCAAAAGAGCCAGAAGAAGAAAAAAAATTGATTTTCATGAATGATCTTTGAATGGAGTCTTATTGCTTTTTAAAAATCATGCAAAGTAGGCAAATGAGATAATGGAGCAATTGGACGATCCCTTTTTATGATCAGAGTGGAGTCATGGTATTGTAATTTTATAACATCCACCATTATCATCTTTTTTACTTTTTTCCCTTCTCAAAATATCTAGTCTATAGAGGCAGACTTGCCAGCATTACCCTGAGAGAGCCCATTCACACTTCTCCGGAAGCCTTTCTCCTACTCTCGTGCATTCCCCCACTTTGCGGTTGATGGCTCCTGCCTCCCAAAGACCGGGGAGATGCCTGGGACCCTTTGGGCCCCGTTCCCTTGCACTCCGTCCCAGCTCCATGCTCAGCCCCAGCTCCAGTGCCACCACATCCCTGAGGCCTCTTCCGGTCCCTGTCATCAGAAGCGAGTTCTCTGAGCTTAGGCATGCCTGTGCTTCTCTTCGTAGACTTTTTCTGTCTGTGGTCTAGTTATTAGCTATTTTATTTGCAAGGTATGTGAAGGCAGGGACTGGACTTTCCACATCTTTATTTCTTTTAATATTTTAAACATAACTTGTGTCTATCTGACTGGATCAATAAATAACTATCAATTTCCTCATGATACTTACCCTTCAGATAGCTTAGACACTTTGAAGAGAAGTTGATCTATACTGCAGCACACAAATTTTCAGGAGTAACTAAAAAGGAGAATGTATCTGCACGGCTCTCTTCCATCTCCTGTGTTCCACCGGTCAAAGTTCACCCTGGGCCCCATGACTCTTAGGAAGCCAGAGCCCACGCTCTGCATTGTGGAATTGCACCCACAAAATGCACCCTGATCGGGAGAGAGGAAAGAGGAGATCATGGAGGGAATCTGAGAAAGTGTAAAAGATTCATAATCCAGTTGAGTAGATCAAGCAAAGAGCCTGGTACCTGGCATAGAATAAACATTCAAAAATAGCTAACATGTTATTACCAATGCGCCAACCCTACTCTGAATACTTTACATAGATTAATTTACTTGACTCTCATAATAGCTTGATGAGGAAGATACTGGTACTAAGGTATTTGCATCTACAGGTAAGGATATTAAGACTCAGACTCAACAACAGAGATTTTATAACCAGGTGTCATTTCAGAGTCTGTGCTGTACCCGTCCAATGACACTGCTTCCAAGTGGCTATTATTTTATTATTTCTATCATTATTGCTATATGTAAGTATCTTATTATAGATATTATTAGCAAAACATATTCAAATATGTAAGGCTTTACAAAAGTTTTAGTAATTTTTACCTTCATTTTTAAATAAAGTGCTGTCGCAAAGTGCTTTATATAAAGTATGGTAAGAAGTCCTGGGAACCCAAGTGCCTCTAACTCTATGGTAGGAAGTAGAATCATAAGAGAAAATGTGAGTGGTTCATTCAATAGAAGTATCTTCTGCATAGTATTGCTTGTATCAGGAAAACGACAGCTTGGTGTGGAGCTGGCGAATCTGCAAATCTAAGGATTCTAATTCCCTTTCTGCCACTAACTAATTTGTTATTGAGTGGCCATTTCATCACTTTACAAATCTGTATTTCCAGATTTGTAAAATATTGTAATTAGTAACACCTATCCCATACACTTCGCATGATAGTTTTTTGAGAATAGAAAAAAGGCTATACATCTGAAATGAAAAAAAAATATATGAAATTTGGAAAAATTTGAAGTATTTTAAAAGTAAAAGGATTTAAAACTGCCTGCATAAGAAAATAGATAGTTTTCATAATTTTGTAGGAATTCCTAGTTAGAATGGTTTTCATCATTTAATCTTAAATGGGATCGTACTTTTTATTACGTCCTTTACACTGAGCCATATCTTCATCCCTGTGGATGTAACAAAAACCTGTATATCAGGGACGAATAATTTATTCCACTCTTCCCACTGGGGTCATTGAACAAAGACTGTTTGACAGAGACATAACTGTGGTGCTCAGTATATCTGTACACTCTCAAGTTTGGCGATAAATCGATTAGGAATGCAAGATCGATTCTTTTCAAGAATTGTATGAATTTATTAAATTAATTACTTTATGTTTTGCAATTGCCCAAGTTAGATTTTCTACTGCATTGTCACATGTCTTGAATTTATTTTTAAAGAAATCCTTCTGGGTTTGCTGTGTGCTTTCTTTATGTACCAGAATCTGACAGTCTTTTACATCTTTCCCGGTTTTAGCTTCCCTTGCAAGTACACACTGTTTGTATTTTACGTTTCCATACCCTGAAGATGGACTGTTTTTTCCCCTTCCAATAATTTACAGTTTTGATTTTGTGTCAAGTCCTGTGTACTTCTTTGTATCTTACTTGTTCATGTATGTGTTCATTAGAGCGGGCCTCTTTTCTTTCTTAGGTAAAGATCTCATATTCATTAAATCGTTCATAAAGCACAAGCATCTTTGTAGACACATTTAAAAAAAATTCTGATTGCTCAGAAAATCACTATGCTTACCTTGGAGGGACATAATTTGTATAGCTGCATGTCTGAGTAATTATTGTGGTAATTTATTGGTTATTTTAAATTACCTTAAAGACTTATATGAGGAAATATAGAAGGAATACTTATTTTTTCCATAATATAAAAAGTAAAGATGACAATTTAAAATCTGTTCCATTTTTTATGTAACATATGATTGCTATTTTTCCTGGTAAAAATTCTCATTTATTCATAAGGGACTGCCTTGAAATTTGTACCGTAAGGACAAAGAAAGGTCAGCAGTCCCTCTAAGTCCTGGTTCTTTGTCAAAAATGGACACAGTTAATGAGGTTTGTTTGGTACAGAACAAATTCCCAGACACAGATAGAGATCCTTTCAATGGAAACAAATTTGTTTGGCTTTACCAGGTTACTTAGCGATTAATAATAGCCTCTCGACGCAGGCCAGACAGGTCGTGGTACCTGCCTGCCTACACAATCTAAGTGAGCAGCCAGTCTGGCTGTGTGGGCACCGAAGCCCCCAAAATACTATGCATCGAGTAAAACAGGTTATTTTCGGACTCCTTTTTTCATATTAATAAGCAATTTTCAAGAGAAGGGTAGCAAAATGAGGGCCATGCCACTCCAAGTAATTCATTTATTTTGCAATTTAATCTTATGTTGAAAAGAATTGCTCGGCTGCAGGAGCATAGCATGGTGATTTTTAACCGTCAGTATGTTTCATAAGTAACCTTGGATGAAGTATCGGATTAGTAGCCTTTAACAGAAAATTGAAACAAAAATAGTTCCAGATGTCAAAGTAGAAATGAAAATCTTTTTTTTTTTTTTAATTTTTGGCATTTTCCTCTCTACTTTCCCACGATATATTTCAGGTAAAGACTCAGATGATTTGCTTAATATTTTACTTATAGAACTAGGCAGTACATTACATATCTTTTTTTAAAAAAGAATAAAGTCCAATTACCAAACATTATCTTAATATGAGTAGTTAAATTTGTTCTATTAAAATAAAGGAACTGATACTCACAGAAGCTGTTTATTTTTCCATATTTGATAACATATTCTATTTAGCGGCATTTTTCACATTGTATAGTTCAAAATCTTATTTTTTGTTTTAATTTCCTAGATGATTAAAACATAAATGATTAAAAAGTTTCATTATTTTAATGGAATGTATTATACTTAGAAAGCCATGAAATTATTCACTTATTCATAATTTAGCTTTTATTCTGATTATCTCTATAATTGGACAAAATGTCAACCTTTCAAGTGCAGGATAATATTTGTAGTCATGTTGGTATTATCTGAACTGTTAACAGAAATAAACTTACAATGAATTAAGCATATGTATAAAAGCCCATCACACTTTTAAAATTAGCGCATTGGTTAATATGCAAAATAAGTAATTAGAGATTTATAAATAGAAAAACAAAATTTACAGGAAATCAGTAGATCAAATGTTTTTTTAGGATATTGAAGTATGTTCAAAATAGTTAACCTCCAACCAAAGACGTTAATATAGTAATTCACTTACTTTGCATTTGACATAGCTCCTCAATTATTGGATTAATTATAAGATATATTTGATTTAAAAAGTTTAACCACAGAAAAAAATCACTTTAAAGGCTTGTTAAAGATTGCAAGGATCCCCCTAGAATGTGCAGCTAAGATAGATCACACTGCCGATTTTGATGAATGTGGACGCTGGTTGCCCCTCAAAACCATACTCGATTATCACTAGTGAAAGAATTAAAACATAAGCAGGTTGTTAGCATCCCGAGTAATCGCAGGCTGCTTTGGTGCAGGGAGGCCCTGGACGAGTTTGCCGAGATCAAAGAAAGAGAGGAGAAGAAGGCCGACCTGGAAAGGGAGGAGAAGAAAAGAGATTACCAAGCCCGAAAGATGCATTACCTCCTCAGCACGAAGCAGGTGGGTCTACCTGTGCCTGACAGCTCCCGTAGGCCGCTGGGGCCTCTGGTCTGACAGAGATAAACTAGCAGCCTGAACGGGACACGACTTGTTGAAAGATACCACAAAGACGCGACTTCGAGTGCAAGCGCGTGCTGCTGCGCAGGCGCACGCAGGCCCCTGAGTCTGACGGAGGCCGCCGGGAGTCCGGGCCCCGCGCAGGCGGGAGGGCGCGAGTCAGCAGCGGCGCGCTCCCGGGGTGGTACCCCACGCGGAGGGCACAACCAGCCGGCTCTCCAAGTCCCCCTGGGGTGGCCCCTTGTGCTAGGAACTGATCGAGAACAAGTTACGCAGCTGAGAGAGCTTTCGGGCTTCTTTGCACCCTTTCCAAATTCTGGTGCCCACTTTCAGGTGCAGCTTTTAACAATAGTCCTTGGGCAATTCCATCTTCGCGTAGGAAAAGAAGTGTGGAATTTGGAGTACTTAGAAATTCATTTTCTTATAGTTGGTAAAATTTCAAGGCTTTGGATCCTATTATGTTTGCTAAGAAAAAAACAGACTGTATGTAGACTATTCTGCCCACAGATATGGTTCTAAAACGCGTGAATTTGACCTTTAGGAAGGAAATAGTCATTTGTTTTTACTTTTTCTTTTAGACTTCCAGTCTGGTCTCATAATTCTAGCTAGAGTCGCATATGTAAATGTTTTCGGACATGGGCACGTCAAGTCGCAGTAAAGGGGGGTGAGGTCTGAAACTCAGCGTCACCCATAGAGGCCTCCGGCTTCAAAAGCACATTAAGCGCTGGGCTCCCAACCCCCGCATCTCCAGCCTCTATCGGGCTGGCTCAGCACCACGTTCCCATACTCGTGAGTGTCTCCGTGTTTACCCGGATAGATGTCCGTAGCTCGGTTATCTTCATTTAACAGGCAAAAAAACTGAAACTCAGAGATAATTTTAAAATAATTTAGAAGTCAAAAGTCAAAGTATTGCAACTTTTTATTATAAAATCCATAACAATGTAAAAAGTTTAGCTGTAGGATTGGTGAGCTACATTTTTTTAATTATAGAACTACAAATCAAGAATTCTTTTTACCAAAGGTTTTTCAACTTCAGCTACTTGTAATTTCAATTTTGATGGAATTAAATGGGTTATAAATATATTCTTTCTTTAAATCTGATAGTAATTCTTAGGTAGAGTTGTTTATTTTGATAACCCTTAACTCTCTTTATATTGGGTTGGCCAAAAGTCTGTTTAGTTTTTTCTGTAAAATAAAAGACACATTTTTTCATTTTCACCAATAACTTTATTGTTTTGGATATTTTGAGTATGTCGCTATCTCCCGATATTGGTTTCTCGTGGGTAGAGGCCAGGGGTGCTGCTAACCATCTTCCAATGCATAAGGCAGCCCCACAGCAAAGGATTATTTGGCCAAAATTTTAATAGTACCAAGAAACTTTACAAACTTCAGTACTTTTGACATGTTTGGTCAGTCACAGCAACTTCACCATATACTGCACAAAACTTTTCATTCATTTCAGTTGTGTTTTTATCTTTCTTGAAATAATACAGCATAATATGCCAAAATGTTAGGTATTTTCTTCGATCTTCAATATTAAAATAGCTGCACAAAAATTCACCCATGTTGATAAGTTTTTTTTTAATGCAGGCTGATACAACAGCTGTCACAATACAGTCTAGCAAAACTGTTTTGAATGAAGTTAAAGACAACTAAGCACTACTAGAGCCGTTGTACAGGAAAACCTAAACAAACTTTTTGGCCAACCCAAAGCTTGGAATCTTTCTTAATCTGAGTTCTAATTGTTTTCTTTATATTTACGATGGGTAGTTTAACTGAAACATTTACTCATTTTGTTTTAACCAGGGTGACCTAGACAGTGAGTATGTAGTGGAATAACTGAAAAAGTTCATAAAGAATTAGTTGAATGTGGGACATGGGGGTGGGTAGGGCGGGGGGGGGAGGAATGGGGGCAAAACGGGGACAACCGTAACTGAACACCAATAAAAAAAAGAATTGGTTGTTTTGCCAATGCAAATAACGAAATAGGCAATATCCACGGCATGATTACCATGTGCCAGAGACGGTGACAGACACTTTGTATGCATTCTTTTTCAACTATTTTGATTTCATTTTAGTTTTAAAACGAAGGGCTTGATTTCACAAATTATTTCACAGGAGACTCAACTCATGGGTCTTAATGAATTTTCATATAGCACAACCATTGTGTTTTAGGTGTGTGAGTGTTAACAAACGCAAGCAGTCAAGGCTCTATACCTTTTTCCTCCTTGTTTGTACCGTGCTGATAATACCAATGTAGGCAGACTTCAGCTGAGTGATCGCTTGCCTCTAGACCTGCTTAGCATCCAATAATGGTTCTCCCTTTCTCTCTGTCTCCCCCACCCCTCCCTTACTTCCTCTCTCTCTAAAATCAATAAGTACAATTTTTTTTTAAAAAAGAAGTAGGATAAGAACTCCTTTGTTAAGCCTGCTTAAAACAATAATTCTAATAGCATTTTAGCAAGGAGAGGAACACCTTTTTTGGATGGTTTCAATAATTTAGAAATGATTTTAATCTAGTTTGTAGAAAACTAACTTTATATTAAACTTTCGTAGTTCTAATATAATTTAACTTAGATGAGTAGAAATGATGCATTAATTTAGACAAATTGTGCTTCAGAAAAAGTGAACATTTTTGTAAGCCAAAATTGTATTTGTAAATTCAGACATAGAATATAAACAAAATCATGTATTATTTAATATATTAATAATTTTAGGACAGTTGTATTGATATAATCATATTGATAGCATAGTTTTCTAGTCAGTTTTAAGCTCATTTTTAGTACAAATCCAATGTATATCTTAAAGGTTCTAAAATATATTACTTATTTTTACTGATATTAATTATCTCATCTTTATGCAAGCAAAATGTTAGTACAAATATAAATTATACAACTAAATAACTAATATAACAATGAACGAATTAATAGACCCCTCAGGGTTTTATTAATTAAAAAGTTCAAGTCATATTAAAACCCTTTTTGTATATGTTTACTTCAATCAGAAAGCTGAACGTGGAAACTTATTTGCATAAATAATCAATCACGATTTACTAGTAGTAATAAGGTTAATTTGTTGCTACAGACATAATAGGATTAGTCAATTATATTTCCCAGAAAATACTCTTTGCTATGCACCCCATCACCTGTAAAACAGCGTTGGGTTTAGCGCCCTTATTAAGTGAGCACATCAAACAGTCTTTGTCCCTGTAAAAGTTTTATGAAAAGAAGGCTAATTTTAGTTGATTTGAATAAGTAAAATGCAAACATTGCCTTCATTTGTAAATTTAATTTATCTTTCTGCAAAGATTGATTATTTAATAAAGTTATTTATTTTGATTCAGTAACCAGTCAAACTGAATCTAACATATATCAGACATACTTCCTTTGAAGAAAATCTCATTTGCAGATTTGTTTTATTCCAAATAAACGGGCTTTCATTCCGCTGTCCTTGTTCTCGGGTGATAAATTATGTTGTCTGCTCCACCTACTGGTAGACAGAAGCAAAGGCCTGCTGCTGGACCCACCAAAAGAGGCGGCCTCCAGAACGTCGCCAGGATTTCAAGAGATCCTCCTGAATTTGTCAGCAAAGTGACAGGTGCAAACGCGGAACTCATGACCGAAGTCAGAAGGAGCTACTACTTAGAAATATAGGCTACTGCATAGGATTACACACATTAAGAGTTTCCCGATTTGTGAAAATAATATTATTTTTAACTGTCATCTGTTCATAAAAGAGATAAATCAACACAAAACATATTAACTCCATATGTTATAACTATGGATATTTTATTTAGTTATGACATTTAATAGTTTATGCATATTCAAGGTAAAACTAAAATGGAAGTTTTTAAGTTTAATTACAATTTGTATACATATTTTATGGAAATAATTTTCACGTTATCCCTTATATAATAATATATGTTCAATACCTTCCTTTTAGTGAGCAAGAGAAATTTTTATATGGGCTCTGAGAGAACAATTTCCATTATTTATGATTCTTTAAATGGTTGATATTTAGTAAACTTTATTTCAAATTACTTTATTTTTGAGAGAAACAAGTAGTTTCAACTACCCTTTTTACAAATTCATATAACATCTACATACCAAATGAAAATATGATAAATATAAAAGATACACTTGATATGCCCAAAGTTAATTGGTAGCCTGTTGATATGGACAACATGTTCATAAGACAATTCTTGTAAGGTGAGAAAAGGTGAAAGTTAAGAAATACGGTAATTCCTCCAAAGGATTCATTGCTTTCAACTCTGTCTTCCAAGTATTGTAAGTGGAGTGATCCCATGTCCTACGTATATTAAGGATGCAGAATGTGATAGCTCACTTTTAATTTGAGGGGATGGCATCACAGAAGGATGGCAGCCTGTCGGTACGCACCTGCCTCTGGGTGTGCATGTGTGTGTGTGTGATATGTGCGTGTGTGTGTGTGATATGTGTCATTGTATGTGTGGTGTAACTGGAAAGTATCCTCGGAGGGCCTTCTCATAAGACACTGTCCTCTGGCAGCGGTACCCGCGGCAACAGCGGGGGACTCACATGTGGTGGTCAAACGGGACCCTGTCCTCACTCTCTGGAGCACACTTCTAGGCATCTTGATCTTTAGTGCAAAACCATTTCTTTAACATCAAAACAGTAATTTGATCTTGTTTTGACACAGCCTGATTTGGGGCATTGGCATGGTTCTTTGCTTCAGCTTCCTGGCTTTTCCCCCCTCTGTTCTGTCTTATGCCTTTTGGCCCATTTAATAAACCTTCAAAAATTCCCTATTGTCTAGAGAAGAAAAGCCCAACATTTTCAGCATAAGCATTCAAACACTGTCCTGACTCCTCGCTGACTATTCAGTCTTACCTGCCTTTGCTCTTCATTGTGACTATCATGACACGGTCTCACTTTATAGACTAGAGAAATTCATCACGAAGTGCCCTTTGTAGACGTGAGGCAGGTGACTTCTTGATTCAGAAGCTCCCCCTTTGTTCTCCGCAGGAAGGAAGCACCATCTCACAGAGTTTCCACTAAATACTTTGACGTTGCCATTATTGTACCATTTAAGTTGCATTCCTTTTCCCCCCTTCAATTAAAATACTTTTAGATGGAGGCAGCCGTTAGGTTCCTTCTTAGCATAGCTTGGGGCAGATGAATAGCTATAAATAGGCTGGGGGAAGAACAGGGAAGGGACGCACACCCCGAGCGGTGTCACTGCCCAGCTGCCAAGGCCCAGATGGGCGCAGGGCTGGTAATACGGGGGTCGAGGGAGGCCGAGGAGCGTAACGACTCCGTGGGAGGCCTGGGGAGGAAAGTGGGTATTGGTGGCACTGAAAAGGAAATGAGCAGGATGTGCAAGAGAAATGTGTCAAGTGTCTCATGTTGCTCAGGGTCACTGCTACTTAATACCACCTATTAACGCTATCACTCGCCTCTTCCTTCTTTCGTACCTCACACAGCATTCTGACCAACGGATTCTTACTTCTTGCGCGACCGACCCCTCGTTACGGCAGCCTTCTACCGACGGTGAGGCCGCCTGACACTAAAACAGAATTATGGACCCTCAGAGTGGGAGACGGGTTCACGCGTTGTGTACGAAGGATCTTAGATTGGAATTTTGCTGACTTCTCAATAGTTTGTATGAATGTTTCCAGGGAGAAAATGTAACGGCAGGAGCTCGCACAGACGCAGGATGCCTCTCCACAGTGCACCGGGGGAGCCAGGGTTCTTTGGAGGGGACTTTTCCAGCCCTTTCTGTCAACAAGTTAAAGACAGCAGGTCTGGAAGATGAGGTGACTTGTCTGAGGTTGCATAACTGGTCTAAATAAACCCTGCGATGCTGGGGCGCTGTAAATACTCGCGGTGCAAATGGGAGGTCGTGGGCTACGTCTGTGTTCCACATCGGATTCACCTAAATAAACTCTACTTGGAAGGGATTTTATCCTGGGTTCATGACAACCCAATTATCTTTTTTCAAAACCTAAAAATACCAGCATTCCAGTTATGCCCTGCTCCTTGAGTTAGCCTCAACCCACTGAACTCTCTTCTTAACCTTTTCTCTGAAATGGATTCGTAATTATAAGAAACATTGATTCTGCGTGAGTTCATGTACAAAAATAGAGAAAAACTAAGGCCTGAACATAAAAGAGTGAAGCAAGCGAGACCATAACTTAGATTTCCATGATGCCCTCCTGAGACTCAAAGCACTTATATTATATTAATCCCCACAGTATGGGAGGAAGGGAAGGGAGGGAGGGAGGGCGGGAGGGAAGGAGGGAAAGAAAGGAAAGGAAGGGAGGGAAGGAGGGAGGAAGGGAGAGAGGAAGGAAGGAAAGGAAAGAAAAGAAAAGAAAAGAAAAGAAAAGAAAAGAAAAGAAAAGAAAAGAAAAGAAAAGAAAAGAAAAGAAAAGAAAGAAGCAGCCATCTTCCCAGGGACTGAAATGCTATTGTTTGGTACTCACTCTTCCTCTGGACACTTGGCCATTTGTTCTTTCCAGATGTTTCTGTAGTGAATAAAGATCCTCACCTATGATCTTTGGGTCTATAGTGTAAGAGGCAGGTCTTCAAGTATGATCTTGGTCCCACGTGAACAGTCCAGATTGCAAAATCATCACGTAATTTGTTGCTATTGGCAGTCTCTATTCCGAAAAGGCCAAGGACTGAACCAGCATGGAGAATGAATTAGCTATTACCTTTCCCATTTTATTTCTTCCCTTTTTAACATTGTAGCTTTTATTATCCTGTAATATATGAAACGGATGGAATTATTATCCATTGTCCGTCCTCTTGGAAGAGACAGAGTGAGGCGGTTTAGACACCGTTTTGTCATGGCCCCAGGTGAGCCCCTTTCCGATGCCCATCAACCAACCAGCATGCGTCTGAGAAGCAGGGGCAAAAGTGCTGACAGAAGCAAAAACTGAATCCAAATTAACTGAGAGCCCACTTAGGTAGAAAAGTCCCGCAGCTCCTTTTCTTACAGATATATTTTATTTTCAATATGTTACATTCTAAAAGTTATTTTTAAGAATGTTCTTTGAATAAAACAGACTATAAACCTGCTCTATACGTGTGACTGGGGGCAGGTTCATATTCTGTGGGGCCTGAAGCACATGCAATCCTGAGATCTATTTTCTTTTTTAGAAGAAAGTATAAAAAGTTAGAAAATCAAGAAGGTGAATATTTTTATAATGAGCAAAAGGTTATTTCAAACATATTACAAATTTTAACATTTCACAATACGACAACTCAAAATCTAAAAATATAACAGTAATTTATAAGCTGCATAACAGCTCTATAATATGTATTCTCCACATCTGGTGTCATACTCTTTGATTATGTCAGTATTTGCCACTACTTTTGTTATATTTTCTAGAGGGAGAAAGGAAGTTTGCTCACTCTATTCTCTAGGACTATTGACCTAAATTTTTCATCACTATAAAAAAATTTAATGATGCATTTCTGTTTGTATATGCTGCATCAGTGAGTCTATTTTTGAAAAGAGAGATCTATTTTTTACAGGAAGTGATGAGAATCCAATTCACCAATTGTAATTTACACGTGTGAATTTTGGAATAAGTTTCCATAGCCTCGCTGCTGGCTATATGCTTTTCACACCCCTCTTCTCTCTCCCTACCGACCTGCGCTCAAGGCCAGACCCCCGGAGGCTCATAAAACAATGCCGCCTCTGGCCTGGCACCCGGCCCTTGATGCTCGGTGGGTCTGCGCAGAAGGTGCAGGAAGATTCCTGGGAGGTATTCTTACATTGGAATTGCTAACAAATTTTAACTCTGCTTGGCAGTAACAAAGTTTAACTCTGCTTACTTTCTCTTTATGGGACAGTTTGAAGAGAGCTGAGAAGGGTCTTATCTCATGAATATGTTCCTGGATGATGGCTGAAATCATATCCTTAAATTTCTATTTGAAATTAGATAGCACATACGACATTACTAGCCTTTAATGCCGTGTGTGAATTAGCTCATCAGTTCTTTCGACCATCCAGCGATGAGTGGCAGACGTCTAAGCTGCAGGACGCTCTCCCGGGAAGGCACGCAAGCCTCACGGGCTCTTCTGGAGAGGCCGATAGGCAACGTGTTGGTCTTGCTCAGAAAAGAGGCATGAAGGGCGGAATAGGCTGACGCTGGTCATCTAGGAAGTGTTTTTATCTTTGAGCAATCAGCCGAAATTCTGATACAACAGGAACTCCATTCCACACTGAGATACATAGTGTCCTGTCATTATTTTATTTGAGATGAAGAGATATTATCTGTAAGAATCCAAACGTCTCTGACATCTCACTTTTGAGCCAACTAGTAAAGCGTCTTTTAATTAACGCATATTCACGTCAGTGGAAGGACTGGGCTTGTCCCAAATGGTAAAATGGGAAGTGTTTATGGGCGTATTCTGCACCATCTGAGATGTCGAAAGCAGAAGCGCGACATGCTATTTGCCAAAGCACTATTGTAGAAAGCCAGCGCGAAAACCTGGCTGAGAAGGGAAAGGGTCCACTACATATACCCCCCTTTTCCCTACATGGGTTCAAGAAGGTGAAGAAATGATAGAAGAGATAGACAGATGGAGCTCAAAAGCATTAGTTTTATTAGTAGTGAAATCTGGAATGGCAATTTACATCTGAAGCAATAATGAGCTTGCTTCCACTTAATTCTGCAATGAACTCTATCTCTCGGTCCATAGGCAAAGCAGGATGGCCAAGTCTGTCCTTGCGAATCGTAAAGCGAATGGGAGCTAAGGGCATTTATTTCCCATAGGAAGAAATCACTAAGAAAGCAGGGGCCCAGAAAAGGTGGGAGAGGGTGTAAAGAGCTTCAGGTGGGAGGTTTAACCAGGCAGAAAGCAACCTTAACCTCTAAGTCAGGAATGAAATGAGTGTAGGATCACGTGTGGATATTCATCTGTAGGGAAGGCTGGAGGTTGCAGTAATGTATGTTTGAGGACCTCATAATTCTGGCTAATCTTGTACAATAATCCTGAGAAGGAGGGTGCTCAGGGGCCCTGTGGCCCGGCTGGCGCGACGTCCGCAGTGTGCGGTGCCTCCAGTCTGCCTCGTTGCGTGACTGATTCCAGCAGTAATCAGTAGCTGGGGCTTGGAGGCGCGCAGAGCGAGAATAGGAACAACACCTAACGTTTATTGACTGCTTACTGGGAACCAGGTATTATTCTAACTGCTTCCTGTGAGTTCCCTCCCTTAATGCTCATATACCACCCTGTAAGTGGACTGTTATTATCCCCAACTTGGGAACGAGGCACAAAAAGATTAAGCAGGGAGCCCAAGGTCAGCGTTCATATGGTCTAGTTCCAAGACCACATTCACAAGGACTACGCGATACTACCTTTTAAAAAGTTTGCATTTATGGAGTACTGACTCTGTGTTAGGCACTCACTATTCAAAGTGCTTTAGCTGTATGAAGTCTCCCTCAGCCTGTTGAGGTAGTTCCTTCTTTTCGGAGGAGAAAACCACGAGACAGTGAGGTTAATTTACGTGGGTTAAGGGTGTAGTGGTGCTAAGAGGTGGGGTTGGCGATTCAGATTCAATTCATTAACCACTAAGCTGTGCTGCGTAGTTGAATGGGTTCTGGTTTGGGGCATGGCCAGGTAGATATGGCGGGATGGCGGATGCTGGGGAACGGGAGTAATTAAGATAATCAAACAGGTGACTCCGATAAGTAAGGAGGAACGTGATGGCCAAAAGGAGGTGATAGATTAGAAAAAACTTGAGGGATTGATCACCTTGAGATCTTCAGGCAATGAATTTCATGGTTAGCAAGGATAAGGCTGTGAGGAAAGGAGTGGACTAGAAAATTGCGGTCAGAGTGTAAGATACTGGCATTTAAGGTTAGGGAATTACTAACACAGAGCAGTTCTGGACAACTGGGGTGCAGGGGGTGTGGCTAACATTGCGTAAAAGTGGAGGCCAGTGAAGAGGGAGCTGTGACACAGCACTATTGGGATGGATCGCCCCTCTCTCTGTCCACAAACTCACCTAAAATTGCCCCAGAGCACGCGGTAGGAAGGACCACTGAGCTGAGTGCCTGAGGCTGGCGTGAACGTGGCGGAGGAGGAGCGAAGCTGTGTGTGACAACCATAGTACCCTGGGGAGCTGAGATAACACGGGTCCACCCCCGGTCACCGTGATACAGGGCGTGCTGAGACGCTACGCTCAGTAGGGCCGCAGGGGAAGTGGTGTCCTAGAGGAGAAGGAAGCTTCGATGAGGACAAGGATGATGATAATGCTAGGTAAAGGATGTCTTCACCAAGAAGTTTGGGGGCACAGGGAAGTTGTTGAGCGTAGGTGGGAGATGGGCAGAGGGGATAGGATTATAAACCAGGGAAAAGTCATCGGGGAGTTGAGGATGAGTTAACCAAAGAATGTAAAGGAGAGCTGTGATTAATTGGTTACAAAATTATTTGGCCGTAAGCAATTTGATCAAAAAGCAAGCGGAGGGTGGCTCTATCAGGCGAGCTCCTAGTGTTGGGCAGTTTAAGTAGCTGTGCCTATGCCTCGTTTCAGGTAGCGCAGTGAAAGTGAATTGTAGACTGAAAAGTACAAGGGAAATACCATTTCTTCAAATTCTTAAAAATGAAAAAAGAAATTAAAACACATAAAAACTCGTGAAACAACCCTGTAGACCACACAAAAAGCCAGACACTCAGCTTTGGGTCATGTTAGACCAAATCAGTTTTTCGATCAAAATATTTTATTGACCATCTTTTTTTTAAAAAAAATTGCTTTCCCTCTAACTATTCTATGGCCAAATTATGTTACCACTAGAGGGGCTTACAGTTTGAATGGAGACAAAAGATGACAGGATTGTGAAGCATACGTGGAATTTCCTGGACTCCCCACCATCAGGGAGATCAGAGCAAAATGGGAAAATCAGAAAATAACCTAAAACAAGAAGATTTAAAAAATATTTTGAAGGATAACACAGAAAAGCGTGAAAATCCTAATCCCTCAGCTCAGTGACCACACAGTGGCAGGTGTAATCCACACCTAAAGGGTGCTCATTAATGGTTGCCACGCACGGAGCCGCAGCTCTGCAGAACAGGCCCGTGGGAAGCGCAGAGTCCACCCCTGGGGCGCTCCTGTTGTCACGTCTGGACTCGGGATGACGGCCCACTGGGTGAAGGCGGCACAGCGCTGCCCCGCGCGCAGGCAGTCCTGCACGGTGATAAAACTTTAAATGGTTTCCTCCTGTTTGGGGGGAGAGGGGAAAGTCCCTCTTCAGAGACTCTCAGGAAACCAGCGCCTTGCAGAGTCCCACGCAACGCTGGGCGTCAAGCTCGACAAATGCTCCCTCCGGCTGGTACGTTTTCTTTCACAAAAGAAAATTGTCATTCAGTTGCCTGTTTCTGTAATGCTAAGTATTTTTCTTTTTGCCATTAATTGTCCTGGAAGTCATCTTTTAAACCCAACTATGACATCATTTGCAAATCAAACATCTGTGAAAGGATCCAAGCAAGAGAGAGCGCTAGGTTTCCAGGGGGTTGGAAAAGGTGTGTCATGGAAGGTTTTTAGGGGGATGGGAGTCATAAAAACATGTTTCACTGTTTTTCTTCCATTTTTCTTGGGGTGTGTGGGCGCCATTCATAGGCACGATCAGCCAGCTCGGAACGTGGGGAATTGTGGGGTAGGGGAGTCAGGACAGGGAGTGTTTTAATCCCTGCGGAGGGACTGGGGTTCACAGCGGCTGCTCTACTGAAAATGACGCTTGAATCTCCTAACTAGAAACCCAGGGGACTGCTGGGACGTTGGCACACTGTCCATCACGCCTTGGGTACAGAAACCTGTGGCCTGGGCGGTCCTCTGGTCAGTTCTTCTCAGTCTCCTTCAATAATTCTCATGTATCTTGTTTACTCTGATTCCACATGGGGCTATTTAGAGTTCAGTAATGTCAAGGTTATTTGAAGTTGCTGTTTCTCTGCACACCTTGCCATTGTTTCCTGGGAACATCTCCTCCTGCCTCACACACCAGACAAACCCCTTCTCTTCCTTCATGATGCTGCTTGGACACCAGGCACCCGAACTGCACAGAAAAGTCTATTCCCCTCAGGGGAGGGGGTATGCATCCATATCGGCCCTAATTTCAGTATTGTATAATTCCTTAAACACTATCAAGGCCCTGCGTCCAATGGACAAGCAGGAATCAAAGCCAGATCTGGAGAAAGTGCTGAGGTGGCAGACGGAGGGTGAGGTCAATGAGACTCTACTGGTGGCCCAGGCCTGGGGAAGTTGCCTAAGCAAGAAGACAGGCGACTTCCATTCCGTTCTCGGAGAGGTCACTAAAACAGTGACCTGACATTTACGAGAAAGAGATAAAGGGATTGTCTAGTGGGGAAGATTTCCCAGAGAGTCTCTTATGTGCAATATTTCTCAGAAAATCTTCCAAAATGCAATATGGTTCAAGGGTAGTCCTGAGTGAAAATTGTAAAAAAAAAAAAAAGAAAAGAAAAGATATTCTTTCTTTCCCAAGATTTTCTGAGTCATCATGGCATTGCCATATTTTGGAAGACTCAAACCAGCCCCTACTTCCCTTTCCCCCCTCACATTGTGGGAGTTGTATTGTGATGTCTGCCACAAGAACAGACCCTGCTCCTGCCGAGGTCACCTGTCACCTTCTAATTACCATCCCGGGGCTGCGTTCTCGGTCCCACGCTGCCCCACCTCTCCCTGGCTCCTGACACCGCTGACCTCCCCTGTGAAGCTGTCTTCGCTGCATCCCTCATCCCCTCCCTCGCCGTTTGCTCTCTGAGTGTCCTTCATGGCTTTTCTGCTTCCACTGATTTCTTACACAGGCAGGTCTGGCTGTTATTGCACTTCATGGATACTGTGGGGTTTGGGGGGTTTTTTGGTTATTGTTGTTGTTGTTGTTTACAAATTGAAGGTTTGTGGCAACCAGCAGCAAAAAGGTTATGCCTCGCTGAAGGCTCTGGAGATGGTGAGAATTTTGTAACAAGAAAATATTTTTAATTAAGGCATGTACATTGTGTTTGCATTCAGAATGCTTTTGCACACTTAATAGGCTGCACTATGACATCAACATAGCTTTTATATTAATGGGGAAACCAGAACATTCCTGTGAGTCAAGCAGTTGCAATATTCGCCTCCTTGTGGGGACCTGGAACTGAACCTGAAATATCTCGGAGGTCTGCCTGTTCACACATGCTCCTAAGGATTTTTCCTGTGTCCCTACATTCTCTTCCTGGGTGACCCATCCATTTTTCACACCTTCCGCTGTCTTTCTCTGAAAACAGCCATCGCTAGCCTTGACCTCTCTCCCAAGTGGCAGGCCTGCTCTCCCAACTACACACTGGACCTTTCCACCTCAATGGTTTGTGGGGAGTTCAATTTTAATAATGCCAAAATGGACAGTGATATTCCTACGTAACTGCTCCCCTTCCCCCCTTCTCTGCCTCGTGCTAAACTGCAGCTTCTCTGCAACTGCACATCCTCTTACACCCTTCGGAACACCCCACCGTCGCTGTCTTCTGCTCCCGCTCCTGCAGAGCGCCCTGACCCCCGTTCCACCTCCGTTCCCTGCCGCCCACGCCGTCTCCACCTCCCTTCCAGCCCCCGGTCTAGACATCACTTACTCAGATGATCACGGGCCGGTTGTCTGCTTGGAGCCAGGGACCCAGGCAGACGAGAAGTCAGGGCTCTCCCCTCTTGCTGTGTCTCAGCTTTAAGAGACAAAACTGAGCTCACGCCCCGACGCGCGCCTCCGAGACTCTGACCGAGTCGATCCCGGGCAGGGGCTGGGCAACGGGCTGTTTCCCATTCCCCGCCCAACTCTCCTGTGCAGCCAGAGAGGGGACGAGGCTCAGCATGTGCAGCGGGAGTGGCCGCTACTGTCGCCCTGAGGGAGCTTAGATTCACGTTCGGGGGACAGGCATCTAAAAACAAGCAAGCACATGTACGTAATCAAAGTTCCAAGTGCCATGAGAAAGTGAACAGGGGCTTTGAGAGAAAGAATAGGGCAATGCATACGGGGCCCCAAAACGGCGTTCTGCAGGAGCCGTTGGACGGGAACGCGTCCAGACGCGTATAATTCGGCCAGGCACATAAGCAGATGGGAATTTTTTTTTCTTTTTCCCATATATCCACACCTCTATACATTTCTTTGTCTAGATTTGCCTTCTCTGGGCGTTCTCTATAAATGGAATGATACCGTATATGTTACTGCAGCTCACTTCTTTTATGTAGTGTCTTGTTTTTCAGGTTTTTCTATGTTACAGCATGTATCTACTTCATTTCTCTGTATTGTTCCGTAGTGTGTCCCATTCTATGGATAACCACATTCAGTGAATTTATTCCCCTGTTGGTAAATATTTGGGCAGACTCCAGTTTTCGGCATCTACGAATAATGCCGCTATAAACATTTGCATGCAAATTTTTGCGTGGACATATATTTTCATCTCTCTCACGCAGAGTCCCAGGAATGACACTGCTATTTGCTAAGTACATGTTTAACATTTTTTTTTAACTAGGCTTTATTTTTTTTTGAGCCATTTTGGGTTAACAGCAAATCTGAGTGGGATGGTGCCATCTATTCTCTACCCTCCACACACCATTACCCCCCACAGCCCACAGTTCACGTTAGAATCCACGCTGGCCGGTGTACTGTGCTCCCCGCCCATCTTGCTGGCGAGCTTTTGGAGGGACGGCTGGCTGTAGTTCTTATCTCAGCCCCTCTGTAGATACGGTGCGCATCCCCTCTACTGCTGAAACGTGTTTCCATCTTTGGATTTCTAAAGTGTGAATATGCTATGCCTAGGTGCCATTGTCTTTTTATTGTCTTTTACTTTCTTTTTCATTTTTTTCTTTTTTGTTCCCCGGGCTTCCTGGATTTGTGATTTGGTGTCTGACATTAATTTGGGAGAGTTCTCAGTCATCCTTCCTTGGCATGTTTCCTCCTGTACCTCTCTCCCTTCCTCTCTCCTGTATTCCCATTACATCTATGGTTTACCTTCTTTGTAGTTGCCTCGCCATTCTTGGCCCTTCTGATATGTTTTGATCAGACTTTCTGTTCTTTGCCTTTCCATTTTGGAAGTCTCTGTTGGTGTATCCTCAAGTTCAGAGATTCTTTCCTCAGCCATATCCAGTTTCCATGTAAATCCAGCAAAGACATTCTTCATGTCTGTTCCGCTGTTTTGGATCCCCAGCATTTCCCTTTGATTCCAGCTTAGAACTGCCCGTCTGTTCCTGTGTGCTATCTACTTCGTCCATTAGACCCCTTAGCCTGTTAATCATAGTTGATTTAAATTCCCAGTCTGCTAATTCCCACACCCCCGCCATACCTGAGTCTGATTCTGATGCCTGTCCTGCCTCTTCAAGCTGTGGTTTTCACCTGTGTTTCTACAGAGTCTCTTTCTGTAGGCCTCGTGCAATAGCAGGGCCAGCCTCGGACTTCCTCCTGAGTTCACCTCCTGATTAAATGCAATCCTGCCGCCTTCCAAGGTTTGGCCCCAATTTATCTCTACAAGCTCATCTGGCTTTTTTAGCCTCAGGCTTAAACTGGTCAACCTGATGTTCCCTGAACAGCAGCCCTAGGCTTTCCCATTTATATGTCTTTAATCTTGTCCTTCCCTTTACCTGGAATGCCCTTCTCCTTTTTTTTTTTTATGGTCAACGTTCTACCTATCTTTAGTGCAAATTCAGATACTTCTCCCGGAGTTTTCTAAAGGATACTTTTCCCACAGCCTCTGGTGTCTACCTCTTTGCAACAGTTGTTAGGAGACACTTGCGAGGGGCTGGTTATGCCGTTGTTGGTCACAAAGTCATCCTCTTCATGCCACCCTCACCCACCGCTGAGAAGGGCGTGATGGGCTGACCCCTCTTCGTTCACCTCTGCACCCATCTCAGAGCAAGCAAAGCCTTTCCAAGGTAGTAGATGCTCAATAGTATTGGATTGAATTAGGATATGGAGGATGGTATCTTACCTAAATTCCTCCATTTCAATCGACATCTCATGGGAATACTTTAATAGATGATAGTAATGGTTAAGCTATCAAAAGGAGTTATAAAAAATCACTTATTCACCTAAAGAAGCCAGCTACGTCTGGGGTCTACATACAATGCGGCCCCTCTAGAATTTGACCCTAACCACCTAAAAATCTGATTTCTTAACTGAAATAAAAGAAAAAGCATTTGTGGCCAGTAATCATTTTTGGTTTTGTTTTTGTTTTTATTTTGATTCTTGCTTGACATAGACCTGTTTCGTTCCAAATACCGTCCCGTGAGTCCCTACCGTTCCCCTGAGTCCGTGTTGCTCCCCGCGAGCCGCAGCTGAGGGTTTACATGACTATTGTCTGAAACGCGTGTGCAGGCGTAACTGCTGTGACTGAGAAATGGCTGTGTTTCCTTGCAGTCCTCAGCAAGAGTAATTGAATGTAGAATATCTTACTAAACGCTGGACTGTGACAGTGTGTTAACTCTCTGACTGTCCCCTAACAGCAGGACAATTATTCGCTGAGTGGGGTTTTTATAAATCCCCTGGCACTGCTGCGTCCTGATCATGGTGATGAAGTGCACTGGTCAGCATGGACTCAGCAGCCCCCACCCCGGCAAATACTCCATTCATACTCCTCTGGCCCACTTTACCTTTCCCGGTTGGTTATTAGGGACCTTTACTATCATCTGGGCTTGCTTACTGTCTCGTTTCTTTAAAGCACCGTTTAATGAAAACTTAGGACCCAAACATACGTAGAGCTCGCTGCTTTTTAGAACTGCTTCTCTACTCACAACCTGTGAATCGTGGAGCAACACAATCATTTAATTTTGTTCCATTTGTTATGCAATCAGTGACTCCTGTTTGCTGTGTAATTGCCATTTGCAGAAGTAAAAGTTGCTTTCTCCCAGAATGAGCAGTGACTATAAAATCAGGAGAAACTAGTATTTCTCATATGGTAAAATATGACATTGAAACACTAATAAATGTGCTTTGGGAATTATAGGCGTACACAATCCTGTTTCAGGATTTTTTTATTTCACGGAAACTTGTTTTAAAAGTAAACCTCAATAACAAAGAGAAAGGGAAAAAAAATTAGGCATGGCTTCCCTCAGGCAATTACAAAATAAAGGTCAGTGTAAGAGAGGAAAATGACCATAAAAACATTCTATGTGAAATAAAGCTGTAGATGCTCCAAATACAAAATGTACATCCATTTGTTTTCATATCAGTTGCTTTTTCAAAGTACTTTCCCATATAATACTGAAGGATAAGAGTAAAAGCTGGAAAGAAGAGAGCCAGCTGATAGATTGTTAGAAATACGGAATAGTTCAAAATATTAATGTAACGCTAAGGGTGACTGGGTGACAAATGGCACATGTGCTCGCGGCTCAACCTGACGTAATTAATATTCTAGGTCATGCTTAAGTTCCCATGATGGAGGGTCTGAAGGGGGGAATTCAAGAAAAATATATATCTATTATATAACTCATTGCCTTTTTTTCCCCCTTTTGACGAGTCAGAATCATAGCCTTTAAAAAAAATCAGTGCTTTCACACCTCATTTGCCGTACTCACCGCTGGGCCGCCAGTCAGCAGCCGGGCTTGATGCAGGGAGGTCAGTAAGAAGCTATTAGCAAAGTCCTCTCCCGAGATTTCCTGGGTCTTATTGAGTTGAATGTTAGCATGACAGTACTGCAAATAACTCAGTTGTAGGCTTTTTTTTTTTAAACAGTTAGCACAGATTTCCCCATAGTGTTGGTCACTCTAGAAAATTGTGGCAAAGAATGAAGTCCCACAAGCGAGCTTGGCAGCAGCACTTCTAAGCTGTGAAAAATGTGAAAACTGAAAAATATGTCACAGTCCCTTAGGATTAACGTGGTCTTTTGTGACTCATAGTAATATTTTTAAAAATCAACAACAAGCCGTTTTTCACAACTGGCTTACAAATTATGAAATATAGCAACTGAGATAATAGTAAGTTAAGGTTGTCTTACTTAAAGAATAATAATTAAGCGGATACTGTCTCAATCTAAATAAATAGGGTATTTGCTTGCTGTAGGGATCGTGGGAGGGCTGGGCTGTGTTCATTGATGTTATTAGCAAATGCATTCAATTAATTTCTTAAATATTGACACCTTGGAGATTTTAAATGATACATTTTAAATTCAATTAAAATATATTTTCTGTCTATATTTGATTTAAATTGCAAAGAGAATACACATGAGGAGGTCTCCATATAGGTTGCAAAATATAATTTGAGGAAGCTATCATGCCTGTGGATCTATTTGCATTTCCCATCTAGCCTCGTATACACGTGCATGCAGATGTGGAAGGGGATCAAAGAAGATTTCTAATGGGGGTAAAGTTAATAGCTGGTAGCAGTTACTCAGGTAGAGAGAGATTTTAAAGCATGTATTATAATCTAGTTAAACTATGTATTTTACTGTTTTAATCTGTAAGTTTGTGGAAATACACCAACAGAGTTCTTTCAGTTACATTGTCACTAAACAGAATGGCATTTTCTTATGTCTCCATAATAAACTTACATAGGTTTAATTATATTTTATGTCAGAATAATCTCTCAATGTAATATTTGCTGTTTTTCTTCATTACAATTGATACAGTCTCATCATAGAAAATCACCCTAGAAATCACCTTGGAAATTGCCATCCACTTAAAAGTTACTGTCCACTGAAAGCTATTTTTGAATATATATGTGTATATAAATAAATTAATTAATTAAAAATTTTATTTATTTATTTGTTTATTCATTTATTTTATCAAGATCCTTTAACTGTCTGTTTGTATGTCCACCTTGGCCTATAGCCAGTGTTCCAGAGAGAGAACGTTAACATGACATTACAACATAGGAGAAGCTGACTTGAAGGTGACTCAAATGTGTCTGTGACAAGTTAGTTCTACATCACAATGTGCTCGAAAGTGAATTAAAATTGACATGTTAAGAAAGAAAAAAAGAGTATAATTTATTACTTATTTGAAAGAAGCCAAGAGGGTTTTGAAATAAACTTCAAGCTTTTTACTAAGACTACGTGGCTTTGGAAAACAACAGTGAAATCGAGGCTGCATGAGCCTTTCTGAACGGTACTCTGTTAATCCAGATCAGCATTTAGCATCATTTTTAGTGTCTGCTATGCACTGGGGATGCAAAACCGCCCAACACAGAATCCCAGTACTCCAGCTGCTTGTCTGGGGAAGGCAGACACACACAAAAATAATTGTGGGACAGGACATTGAATCTAGCCTGAGCTGCCAGTATTAGAGAGAGGTTAGAACTTATTTAAGAGTTAGGCTGGAAATAGAAAATTTTCTAGGATAGCTTTTCAAAGACAGCTATCCTAGTTAACCTTAATATTTTGAAACCCTGATTCCATGAGGAAAATATAGCAAGCAGAAATATTTATGGATATGGGGGCAGCATAAGAGAAAAGCACATTTTCAAGAAAAACAGATAGGTTCAGTGGGTACATTGTTTACATTAGAGTGCCTACAAAGCAACCAAACAAGTCATACTGTCCTCTAAAATGTAACTTTTCCTTATGAATATGCACTCGTGTATATGAGAAGAGTTTCAAAGTACAGTTCTATACTCAAATACCGTTGAATTTTCAGAAAATGGACATCTGCTCAACTTGAATTTATTTGTCATTCATACATCTGTTGAACCTCTATTGCATAGCAGGTGCTATGCTAAGTAAGTCTTGACTATTTTGATGCAGTGTGACAAGGTCAATGATAAACAGCAAGGGTAATGTGACACCGCAGAAATACAGCACTGAACCACATGAGTCCCAAATACAGGACGCTATTTTGAATGAACATACGTATACACACACGGACATATATACATCCACTTTGATTGTTATTTTAAAGAACTTCAAGTAACTGCCATTATGTAATGTTAGATAGTGAGTAATCACTCAAAAAATCAAAATGGTTATTGACTACCTGCTTTGCACCTGAAACCGGTTCAAGCATCGTGTTTTTGGGTTTGTATGAGTGAATGCATGACTTAGAGATATGGGTACATATACATACCCATAATTAATGGTTAGAACACAAAAAGAAAGACGTTACAGCCTTCTGGTTTTTTCATAAATACAATTATATAAAATATACCCTGTGTGTCAGATAGAATCTAGAGCTCAGTGGTTTTTAGCATGTTTTTTGTCTTCAACCATGAATGATTCTGAAATGGCTGACCTGGAGTAGAGACGAATCAAGGTTCTGTTTTCTGTAGATTCCAGGTATATACAATTCACCGTTTAGGAAGGACCCAGACCCCTGGGAACTGCGGCTGCAGAAGGCAAAGCCTTTGGCGCATCGGAGACTGGAAGTGCAGCCGCGGCGCCCCGCCAGCCTGAGCAGCTGGCTGGCGTGCACGAGCACCCGGTCCTTCCCTCGCTCCGGAAGCCTGCCGCCCATTGACAGAAAGCGGTGCCAGGTACGCCCTGGCCCTTTATGAGAATCCTCTCCGTGAGGTTCTTTCTGGTTCTTTCAAGTTATTGTTGTTTTGTCTTTGTGGCCAAAAAAGAAAATTGTTTTGTTGTAGGATCTAACGTTAAGTAACATATATAAAGTACGATTAAAGTATAGACCAAGGAAGTAATCGAATGTTTCTTTGGTATTGAACTTTCATGTTTTGAGTAGGAAGTTAACATGCAGACTTTGGGGCTAGGATCTAGCTCTTTTATGTAAAAATATTGTCATAGCAGTACTTATTATAACCCGCCATTGCTAGGAAGATCTTATTACTATGTTATTTCCTTTAGCCTGTCGTCTGATGACCTATCTCTTTCTATACAATTGTAAACATAATTTAGGTTTGAGTAATTTTTATGGTAGAAGTTGGAGAACTAGGGAGGGCCAGAAACAATGCAAGATTCAAGTGGACACAGACACACGGTCTTCCCTGTGGATGGGGACAGAGCAGGATCAGCAAAGGACTTCCTAGCGCTAATGGGTGGAAAGCGATGTACTGGGTGACAGTTGTACTGTCCTGAAAGTCACAGGCAGCAATAGCTCTGTCATCCCTGCCAACATTTAAACTGGCATAGACAAGTGCCCATGGGTAGCGCCAGCCCAGAATGGGATTTACCTTGGCTCGCGCTGCCGAGCTCCCGGAGCTCCTACCTGTCAGTCCTCTGCCGGGCTTGCCTCCGTTTACCTTTCTCTGTATAACAAATGCCTCCGAAACCTGATGGGGTAGCCAACACACATTTCTTACCTCTCGGTTTCCGCGGATCTGCATGGTGGATACAGCGTGGGTGACCGCCTCTGACTCGGGGTCTCTCAGGGAGTTGCAGTCAAGGTGACAGACAGGGCTGTGATGTCACATGAAAGAGGGGGATGGGGGATCCCCATCCAAGGTCATTTGTATGATTGCTTGTCTTCATGTCGCAGTCCCTTCTCCTGTGGGCCTCTCTGCAGGGCAGAGAGAGAGCTGTCGGAACCGAAGCCACAGCCCTTTTATGACCTGATGCCACAAGTGGCATCCCATTGCTTCTCCCACATTCTCTCCGTTAGGAGTGACCAATGCAGTCCATGTGGGGGTGTGAATGCCCAGGAGTGTGGTGCCTTTCACAGCCCGCCATTCCATCCACATTGCAGTGAGACCACCTGCATTCTATGCCATAAAAAATAATCATTGCTGCCTGTAATTATCGGTGATGTTTTGTGTTTACATTCTCCATTATTGGGTCCTTGATTTCTTTTACTTGTGTATTTTGGGTCTCTAAAAACTACCAATAGATAATTAATACTATTAACTGATCATTTATACTATATTATAGAAAGAGCTATAAGAAATAAGTGAAAATCTATGAAGGTGATTTTCCCTGGGCCACTTTCTCTTTTTCTTCATCCTTGCTTCATTTTATAAGGAAATCTATTTATATCAATATTCTTAAATACCTTTACACTAATCTCTTTATCTAAAAATCCACATATGCTAAAAATTCTTCTTATTTCTGAAATACGGTGGCAGGCAGGGCAGACTTGAGCAAGGAGCAGAGACATCATGGGAAATATGTATTTCAGGACATGTTCTCAGAGTGTGGTTCTTTCATTCTTTTCAAAATATGGGTTATACTAATGTTATAATGAATGCATTGAATATATTTATAGACAGGTATAAAATGAATTGTATGAGTAACTGAATTTTTACCGTTTCAGTTGTACGTATTCCTATTAAGGCAAGCAATGGTTGTCTATAACACCATTGAGTGAGCAATTCATTTATTAGTTATTCTACAAAGAAAATAATTCTAGTATCTCCATTGCATTTGCATTAAGTGTTCAATGGTTGCTAAGGTATCAGAGATAACATTGTGTATTTTAATATTTAATAATCCATATTTTATACTGTATTCACTGGGATAGGTACTGGTACTACATGGAATTCATAGAGTAGTTCTTCATGCAACCTCTTAGGAAATAGGAAAATTATCTGATATTAATAAGATGTGGATATATAAATGTTTCTGAGTTTGAAACCAGGACAGAGACCATATATATTTGTTATTATATTACAGTGGTGTATATATGATGTTACAGAATATGTCAAGTAAGATATCTATAGCTTAGTCAGGGACACACATACACACATACACACACACACGTATACATATACATCTTAATAGTGAACTTGGAATCATGTTACTGTATCTTTAAAAGCAAAGTTCCAATAAAAATTCATTAACTCCTTTCAAATATAGCAATCCTCCTGTCCAGCTGTGAAAAGTACTAGATGATACTTATTTGCCATTTGTGTTATTTACGGTCCATGACTTTTATGGTAACTGGTTCCTATTATTGGTTTCTATTAATGTAAAACATAAGTGAACATAAATGAGGCGTGAATCCTTTCCTTTTATTAGCCCACAGTCTTCACTCAGGGTTGGCAGTAACTCCAGCTGTGTCTTGTTAGTGATAACCTATCTAAAGAAGGATAAGGAGTATGATTAGAAATCTTTGTTCATTTTATATCACTTCTCTCCTGCACAATAGTGGTGAAAAAAGAAAACAATATGTAATCGATGGCACAGTGGAACCTCGAGCCACCCCTGATTTGTACTGTGCTTTATATGATACTAATGAATTCACTAACCAGTGGGTTCTAGTACCTAGTGTAAGTACCTACTAATTTAAAGGTAGGCTATGTTGTAAATCCCTTTTCACAGTTGTGGCTTTAGATTTTGCTATTTTTTTGTGTGATTAAATGGTTGCTATATTATCAAAGTTATTAAGCAATAAAATTTAGAATTTTAAATAAAGAACACAACAAAAAACAGCCCTTCTGTGTTTGGGGGGACCAACAATTAAATAGAAGATTTGGCATTCACCTAAAAGGCTTATTTTAATGAAAACACACTTGCTATCCTTCTATTTATAGACATGCTCTTTGAAAACTATACTCAGAATTGTTTCTAATATTTTTACTTTAAAAGGGAGAGAATTCTTTTAAAATGATATTAGAAGAAACATGCTTTTTAAAATTTCAAAGTATAGAGCAACCTAGAACTGCAAGTTTGCCAGTTCAAGCATAAAAACTCTTTCGATGTGAGGAAATTTCTGCTTAATCTAAAACATTTTTAATACAGGGTCCAGCACAAATAGCTCCCCTTTTTCATTACAAAATCTTTTATTACAAAATCATAAGCATGTAATTCTGTAACATAACAATGTCACACTGAAGCATACCGTATGACATTTCAGGTGAAATGTTCAAATTAAAACTATAAATTTTACACCCATATTATTACCCTGCCAACCACACTCCAGCAGGCCTCACTTCTGCGGGACCCTGTATGAACACTTGTACTGCATGAACATTTCTTGAAGATGTGATATTCGTATGTCATATATTTTCAAATTTGGAGAAGAACAAATTGTCCCTTAAAAAATAATTTCATAAACTTGCTCTCCTGTGTAGATATGCAGTAGCCTTGGTCACCAATAACATGGTAAAGAAATCCTCCATAACGGAACAGTGACCCCGCCCTGTCTTGCCAGGGACCGTTCCGTGACATCGCCGAAGTACTGGAACAGCGCTACAAGCCTTTGGAGCCAACATTGCGGGTGGCTGAGCCAGTCAATGGGGTAAAAGAGGCCAGAGAGGAATTCAGAAGACAAGAACAGGCAAGAAACATTCACGACAACATGTGAGTTCTCAGTTTACAACATAGCTGTGTCGTGTTTGGGGCCTGAAGTTAACTAACGTTTTCTATTTCTAATATTGTCAAAAGTCTTTTATTTGTGAGAAAAAGTAAAGTCACCCTTGACCTATTCAGAAGCAATTATTCTCAACACGCCAATGGTTTAGACAGGTCAATATTGATGACAACATTGGTATGACACCAATCAAATTGGATCAGAGTCCCACCAGACTATGGTGTGACCACATCCTAACTTACTACACGTACAAAGGCCATATTTGCAAATAAGGTCACAGTCTTTAACATGTTCTTTAACATAAGCGTAGGAAGTGAGGCAATAAATACTATTTTACACAGAGAATGTATTTTACAGTGGGTTTTTTCAGAAGTCACTTCACAGCTTTGATAGTTTGTTCTTGATTCTAAAAAAGCTCATCCCACTTCCTCATGCCTTCTTGAAGGAAATGATTCCCTCACCATATGTATATCTTTATAAAGCCAGGATATTACATAAGCAATTAGTAAATAAATGCCAAGTAATTTTTATGTGAGGAGCTCTGGCATTTATTGATTCAGCAAATGTTCCATGTCAGGAATAGTTCCAGGCCCTAGGGAGTTGGCACTGAGGAAATGAGACTCTCCGTTCTCATGGATCTTCTGTACTTCTAGACTTTTTTTTTTTTTTTAAGTAGAGTTCGCTCTGGTCTCTGATGATCCAGGTTTTGATAGGGAAAGGAAAAGGTAAAAACAAGTTGATCTTCTGGAAATGAAAAAAGAAATGATGGCAGGAAAAGTTCACAGAACATTGAGACGACCAACTTGGCAGAAACTAATTCTTATATGAGAAGCAGTAGAAAGAAAAACGTGTGCAAGGCTTCAAGGCCAAGGATTAGAGTGTTTATTGGCAGACAATGGAGAATTATTTAAGGCTCTTGAGTAGGAGAATGTTATAAAAAAATGAATTTGTTGATTGCGAGACAGATGCATTTCAGAAGAAGCATGCTGGAGGAACGGGAACCCATTCGGAGACTATTGCAGCGATTTCAGTGAAAGGCAGTGGGACAGAACCGAGACGATGGCAGGACTCACTATCCACTCTTTTTCTCGACTTCCTCCTTCTGTCATTTCTTATTTCTTTCCACAATCTCTTTTGTCTCTTCTGTTGAAAAGACTTCAGCCACCGCCTCTATGCCAATGGTTCCCACTCTCTCAGTCTCTAAGATCATACTCCGACATCCCAGATTTATATTTCCAACGGTCACCTTGGTTTGCATCTCCGTTGTATGTCCCAAATTCAGAATGTCCCACACTGACCTATTCTTCTTCTCTTGCGTGTGAATTGCAGGTCCAGCAATCTGCCCAGAACTCACCCTCTGTGAGCTCTCCTGTCCTCCTTTCTCCAGCGTTGTGCTGGTCCTCAGATCTGGCCTTGCTGCCTTTTAAGTGTCTCCCTGGCTCAGCTCCCATTTCTCTGTCTACCACTGTTCTTACTGAGGCCCTTAGAATCTCTGCCTTTAATTGCTGCAAAAGCCCAGTGGCTTTGACCATCTTCCTCCCATTTAGCCCTTTGCCACAGCAACACCGAGAAAGTGAAGCAGTTATTCGGCCAAATGCTCTTTAATGGCTTTGCGTCAACTCTGGGATAAGCCTGAATTCTGGTTGCAAGACACAAGCCTCCCAGGGGGTGATGCAGGCGTCTTTCTCTCGCTGATCTCATGCCACGTTCTTGGGGATCCGCGCTCCAGAGGCGCGGCGCTGTTGTCCCCCTTAGAGCCCATGGTCCCTCTGCATCCATGAAGGAATTTCCCACCTCCCTGCTTGGCTCAATCTGCCCAAATCCACTTCAGCAAACGAAAGCGTACCGCTTGTTTAAACTCTTTGAAAAACGGGAAAAGCCACACATACTTATTGTGAAAGCTTGAGCCATCATGAGGCAGGAGACCCCCAGTTCTGCTTTGCTGAGGCTCCTATAAATGTTTAGTGGCAAAGCAGTAATAGAAACTCAAAGATTTTCAGCTCCCCCGTTTGATCGTGTGCATGAGAAACATTCAATAGCAATGATTCTTACGTATCTGCCTTCATTTCCCTCAAATTTGCCATCACGCTTAGAAGCCTTGGTAAATAGTAGATGACTCATTTTTAAGCCTTTTAAATATTTTCTAATTAAGGATCATTTCATGGACAGTACTGTAGGAAAAGTTAAGCAAGATCCTCAATAACAGCTTTTTTTAAAGGGCATTTGGAAGAATGTGGGGTACAGAGATGAAATCTGGTTCTGCTTATCACTACAGAATAGTGATGGGGAAATTTAACCAATCTCAAAACTTTTTTTGACTTTTGTGATTTTTTTAAACACTTCAGACCTTTGCAATTTGCATATGTTCTGAACTGTTACTGTATTATGATAAATAGGGATTATCATATATTTGCAGCGAGTGTTTTCTTAGCAATTCAACTTTTATTTGTAACTCTTCCATTTATTTTAATTACCAGCACAGTGTGCAACATTTATTAATCAGCAGAGCCTTTTTAAGTTAAAATACTAGATTAGCTAACCCCATTAACACAGAGTCCTCCAAACAAGCAGTGATGGGCGAGGTAGTTGCTGCTTGCAAATCGTATTATACATGTGGTGCTCCAGGGCACGGTTAAGCGTGATTACCCCCTTTTGATCCACCCTTCCTCTGCCTTTCCTAGCTAATTTCCAGTGGAAATTTACAAAGTGCTGCCTTCATTTTTCCAGCTTCATTTTTCTAATGAAGTTCTGGCGCTTTATAACGCTGGGGATACAGATAATAAGCTTGTGTATAATTAACAAGTTCTAGAATTTGTCTACAAAAGAGCCCTTTATTCATTCGGCTGTGCAATGGAGACTCTGTTCCCTTTTTGTCTACTGTTTCCTGAAAAACACATGTTTTTCTAAACAAATAAATGACCACAGAACCCTGGAATTTCACCATTATAGACACTGAAGAAGTTTAAGATTTATAATATCAACATAATGGCCAATTTGGAGTACTTTTAGTGATATGCCTGAAAATATTACATATGCTTTAATTGTATGCAATCTGGCCTATCATAAAAGGGCACTTTTTGGTCTTTTTAGTTAGATTTTATCATTTTCTGAGCCCTCTTCCTAATGTGACACTCAACATAGGCTAACTAAAGGTTTGCCATTCGACTTTTAGTCCATTTGTGAGGCATGTGGATTTTTCGTTGTTGAGAAAGGCAGTCATTTTGTGCCCTCCTTATATTGGTGTGGCATTTGTATATCCAGGACTGTGCTGTTCCAATTTTGGGTTTAAAGGCTGGGGTCTGAAGAGACTCAAAGGCTGAACAGAGGTCTGCCAGGCTGGGCGAGGAGAGTGGCAGAAACGAGGTGGTCTGGATAAAGCCATGTCTGGTGCAAAAGTGTGTGGCTCGTGGGAACTTCAGTTTGCCGTGCGAGGTACCCAGAGGAGCTTAGCTCATGAGTTTGGCCCCGCAAGCTACGTGGCAGCAATGAGATGGAAGGTGTAGTTGGAGCCAGGGAATGAAGGGCCACGTGCACCAGGAGAAAGGATTTGCGCTTGACCGTGCGGAGACAGTGTGAATGCATCTCAGTGCCTTAATGCCTGGGAAAGAACAGATCGCTTAGAAATGCCCCCTGAGCAGCCATGTCCACCGTGAAGGGATGGGGGTCACTGGGGATGGAGAGCAGTCCAGAGACGCTGCCCTGAGCTGGCTCAGAGGCACACAGACCTGCCAGAGGACAAGGACATTGCAGGGGGTTTTGCTGAGGGACCTACGCCACTGGCCAGGTTACACCCAAAGCAGATCACAATGTCAGATGCTCTGTGAGAGCTTATATGGACCTTACCAGTTTGAGCTCTTACGTTGGTCAGAGTTAATGCTTAAAAGTGCGATGACAGCACGATGAGCACTTCCCCAACAAGCCCCTTCTGCTTCAGCACCCACTTTTAGCGCCCCTGCTACTTCCTGGGCCCTGGGCCTCTCTGTCCTCCATGTTCACCTTTACTAATATGAAGCTGGTCATGCCTTAGCACCGCTCCATGTGGGAGTAGGGTCTCAAAGAGATCAAGTATCTGGCCCGAGGGCACACAGCCCGCGGGCAAAGCCGAGAGGTCAGGGCGGGCCAGGGCGGGCCTGGCTCACGCGAAAGCCCGCTGTGCATAACCGCTCCCCAAAGCGCCCCCATCACTGGACGACAGTAAGATGTGAGGACAACCCGTTCGGATGAGAATCGCCTGTCCTGGCCGTCCTTTTCATCTCAGGATACCATTTTATTATTTTTTAATAGTTTATATTTTTATTGTATTTTTTGCCATTTGGCATACCATTTTAAATTCAGGAACGTTTGTGCTTGCATGATGAATTTGACTGATTTGGTATCATTAATTAATGAATTTATTATTGAACTGTTTCTGCATTTACAAAATACTTGAGACTCAAGGATTCTTTGATGAGTTTTAGGGTCACCACTTGCAGAATAAGAAAGGAGGGTCCACAGAAGTTGGTAACAGCGACAGTCAGTGACAGAGGCTGGCATGTGACGCAGGTCCTCCGACCCAAAGCCGCATGTTATTTCCACTATACTTGACTACTTCTCTAAAGCTTTATTTTTTTCATCAAATATCTCCAGAAATCAAAGAATATCACCTTGATGTCCTTCCAGGTTTTTGCCCTTCTCCTCCTACCATAAGAATAAAAAGTATGTTCCGTCGATGCATTTATCAAGCAAGTATGGCTCTGATGCTTACGGATGTCAACATTTCAGAGATGAAAATCCTAAGAAGTGGGTCTCCAACAAGGTGAGCTAATCAACATTAAAAAATGGTCTCCCTTTTAAAAAGCTAAAATTAGACACCGATTATAGCAAATATAAATGTTCTCATTATAATCAATACCTTCATGGTTACAAAATTGTTTTCAGCCATTTTATGTAAAGATGGTGCTGCTGACCTATGTTGGTAAGAGATTAATCTTTCTCTAATCTTACGTAAAATTGATTAATATATCAAATATTTTAAAATATTTTTGCTTTATTTTTAATGCTATTAATATGAAGAACACTATACAAAGATCACAATGTCAGCAAGTTGAGAGCAAATAATATTTTCTGCTGGAAGTATAAAAATCATAACAAAAAAATAACATATCATTTCTCTTGAGAGTATAGAATTCACTAATAAAATAATGTGACTATTATATAACTTACTCATATTCCTTTGTTCTATTTATGAAATGCCCAAGTTAAATTGTTTTGATTCTAGCTTGGTGTTAAATGGTAAAACGTCTTAAGTGCAGGGATTTACTTCGTATTTATAAATTCCTCATGTGCTGATTTCAGTGTTTAAAGTAGAAATGAAACTTAGTAAGGGGAATATACTAGTCACTCTTAACTTAATTGATTCGGCTAGAGTTAGACAATTAAAAATTCAGTATGTTAAAAACATTCTTTTGGTTGCCAAAACGTTTACCTATGTCCACATTAACCAAAGCAGAAATGATGGTCTAAGCCTTTTATCTTAATTGGAATTAGTTTTCATATTCACTTTAGACAACTGACTTTAATGGGACAATTTATGTTTTCCCCTGTTTGCAAAATTCAAGAAGAGGCTACTAAGACAGTTCATGTTAACAAGACCTCTCCTCACCTGCCTTATTATAAGTGAGTTACACCAATAGAACAGCCTTTTTTTTTTTTTCCATGTGCATTTTTGTCCAAAACAATATTTGGGAAGCTATACAGCGTAACAAGATCTAGTACGCCAAAGAATTAACTGAAAGAACCTAAGCATATCGCATAGAACGTAAAGTTGACCTTTGCCGTCTGCGGCTTTTGGAATGGAGTGGGACGTGGGACAGATCAGGGGCTCAATGTGGCGCATCGCTGTGCGCAGAAACTTGGGTGGGACTGCGACGGTTCGCCCATTGCACCGGCGATTGAATCTGCTGTCACCAGGATCCTGGTCATAATGAACACTCAGCTGAACGACCGTGATTAAGATGGTCATAATTGATGTGCCTGTGCGGCGTGCGGGGATCGTTAGGGCTAAATCGCACGGCAGAGAAGCATGCCTCAGTTAGGGGTGATTTTACTTTCATGCGTTGATTGGGATAAAATATGCCTTTCAATTTCAACAGACCAGCTTCATATAATTTTTAGAATCCTTCTATACGTGTTGATTGATGATTGCGCACTTGCTGAAAAACATCCCCTTGCAGTTGTTTGTTTTGCGGTGTTTCATTTCATTAGTAAATGTAAACAATTAAATAATTAGGTGTAATTGAGGGAAAATATTTTGCTTATGAGGATGGCCTGCAATAATCAAATCTTCAGTTAAAAGGCTCTTTTTCTTTTTTTTTCCTCACAATATATCAAGGACTGAAATCCTTCCGTTTTCTCCCTTTTATTATTCTTGAGGTCAGTAGGCTTCCAGAAAAGCATGAGCTTATATAATTTATATCATATATCTATAGGTGCATTTGTATTTGCATATAATATTTATATCTGCTCTAGTTCATTATGCACATCAGAAAATCGGACAGAGCCAAATGCTATTATATTGTTTATTGAAATAATATCTAACCTCCTATAAAATATTTTAAGTGTGTAAGGTTGAGATGTATATGTTTACACAACCTTTGCTTTTTAATCACTGTCTTACTTCTGATAGATTTATTACATTGTGTAATAATTTTCAGTTATAGTTTTAAAAGTGACTTCGAGAGTTTCTGGTTTGAATTTTAACTTATGGATGGAATTACTATGTGCAATGATGTGTCCAAGATTTTCAGTAGATTACATCAGACCATAAGCATTAACAGGGCTCAATTTGCATTTGAGTCTAAAATACTACATTTGAGTTATGAGCAAACAGAAGGGAATGCATTTTTATATGGTACAGTAAGCCATTTTAAAAAATTTATTTTGTAACTGCAGTAAAATCTGAGATTGAGGCACCTCTGTATCCGTTTATTACTAACTGTTCAGCTCTAAGGAGACCATGGCAAATGTTTCCCTCTGCGGTCTGCAAATTTGACAGACCCCGCGGCAGGACTCTCGCTCTCGATGCAGGGCAGGCTCTTCGTTTGACAGCGAGGAGTTTTGTAGCTTGCCCATAAAGTTTTCCTTCTCAAAGTCTTGATACCCAATGTGATTCCTGAACTTTATGAAGAGTTTTGCGTGACGTTTGACTCTAAAAATTCAACATAGGCTAATCTTCTCGGCATTGCTGCTAACCCAGCATAACGAGAGTTCAATTCTTCATCTGACAAAGATCGTGGAACATGTTATCTTCACTTCTCTGCAATTTAACTCTTAATTTGACTTAATTTACAGGCCTCAATTTACGTTGTTGTTGTTGTTGTTGTTGTTGTTGTTGTTGGGAGCTAGGTTTACCTATCAGTGGGAACTGGAGAGGCCTGAGCATGAGATGACTTTAATTTATATGAGTAGAGAGATCAGAGAGACAGCTGAATATTCAAATCTGTTGCTTGGAACAACAGTCTGGACCAGAGTACATGTGGTTCATAAGTAAAATTTGGAACATTGGAATTATAAATAATATTCATTGAAACCATGAAAGAGAATGAAATAGTCAAGCGTAAACATACAGACTAAGGAGAGAGGAGAGCTAGAATTTTTGAAGAATGCTCACACTTCGTGACCGTTTGGAGGAGGATGAGCCCGTTAAAAAGATAGATAAATTGAAGAAAACAAGAGAGTATGCTTATCAAAGAAGCTGAGGAAGGATAATGCAATCCAAAGAAAGGGGTGATGAGCCATGGCAAACGGTGCTGCGAAGGTAAAGGAGGTGAGGTCCGGAAAAGTCCCTGTGACTGGGCAAAATGGAAGTCATTGGTCACTTAGCAAGAGATGATTCAGTAACAACATGGGGGACTAAGCCAGACCAGAGTAGATGGAAGAGAGAATGAAAAAAGGGGGGAGAAGGGAATATACTAAGTATAGGTAATAATTCAAATACGTTTGACTGTGAAAAGGAGAAGAGGAATTGATAAGGCAATACTTGTAGGGAGATACATGGTAAAGTTGGGGTTTTTTTTAATCGAAGAAGTTTTTGTTTGTTTCTCCTTTTTATTGTCTTAAAATGTTTTATTGTGGGTTTTTGTTCCATGGGACTTTATATATGGGAAGTCTTTGACATCTGATTTAAAGTGCATCACTTCACAGAAGGTTTTTGGTTTGATGACCAAACTTACATATCTGAGTACATGGTTAGGAACTTGTAGGAAATACTTTTGGTTTGTTGGTCTGTTTGTTTGTTTTCTTTCTTTTTTCACTCCTGTCCACTCAACCTGGAACCGAGAATGAGATGCGTGCTCAGGTCTCTGTGATTGGGCCCTTTACTTTTTCTAGTTCACTTGCTGCAAACATTATTTTTCAGGAGTGCTAGTTTCTTAACCTCCGTTACAGCCACAGGTGCCACTTCTTGACCATGTGCCATGTCACACCCAGGCATGGGGATTCCAGAGATGAGTTCTTGGGATGGTGTATTTTGATCACTTGTAATGATATCCTAAATCTCTAATGCTCTCTGTAGCTATCATTTAAAATTCATCATTAACCCCATTTTCATGTAGTAACATTATAATAATAATGTAGTAACATTATTTAGAAAGTAATAATATAATCACATCAATAAATTGACCAAGTTCAAGATGATTAAAAAATTAATTGCTTTATTAATTTAAATTTATTTTCACACTACAGTTTAATATTATAAAAGTTTAATGTTGAAATTTAAATATGTCAAACATCTAACTTGTGTTAATCTTAGTGCAAATATGGGAAAGCTTGCCATCAAGTCAAATTTTAATTTATGTATAACACTTTATATCCCTTTGTATCATTCCATTGATTTTATATCGGAATATAAAAACAGCACTTTAAAAATTATTGTTGGTAAATTTCTAAGTTGTTATTTAAAACTTTTTAAAACCTACAGAAAGGCGAAGGAAACCAGTAGTGACACAGACCATAAAAATAATGCACAAGTCAATACTGCTCTGTGTTTGGCATTACCTTGTTTACTGCTATATAACGTGCACCAAGAAATACCCATAATGCCACTCAGTTCGCACCATGGGCTTCCTACTTGAAACTCCATTTGAAGAAATGGTTCCATTGTGAAAATTAATATTGTAGATTTAATTTATTTTAACATACTTAAATGAAGTATCTTCCAAATTATGCTAAATGCAATATCTTCTCTTAAAGGCATTCCTGACAGAGTTATTTAACTAAACACTCATATTCATCTTATTAAGATGCTGAAGCCTTATTACCAGCCTGATTTTGAGAATGCTACAATTTATAATTTCTGTTTTACAAGTGACAGATTGATATTTGCATAATTAACTCTGGGTTAATATACAAGTTACTTTTCATGTGGCTGTTATAAGGTTATAAGCTATAAGGAAAATGTTAAACCTGCTGGCATGTTAAAAGTCTAACAGATTTGAAATATTAGATAACTAAACAGTGATAACTTGATCTAGGCAACAACTGAATTTAAGGATATTGATTAAATACTATAAAGGTACAAAAGTAGTCAAAATATTTCACAATGTTGACTGTAAGGATACAAATATTGACCTTACTTTCTCATCAAACCTATTCCAAGAGCCATTTGCAACGAGTTTGCTCACCACAATCAGAATATTTAATAAAATCTAATTTTCCTCCTCTGTAATTCCTCAGTTGAAAAATGTGGTCCCTTGATGATGATCTAGGGCTTTGAAGAATAAATGGATTTTAAAGAGAAAATTAGATGGTACTTATTATGCTGTCTAACTAGCAATGCATTGTCATTTGTCCGCTGTGTTACAAATCTCTTGCTTTGCCTGCCTTCCTCATGTGACGGTGTAACTTGCCTGTGAGCGGCATTGGAGGGAAAAAACGTTGGCGTGTTGCTCTTTGGATTGATTTCTTTGCTCATTCCAGAGACAGCTCACCCTGATTGCACTCACTACAGAGCTCAGCTCCCCGCTGATGCCTAGGGTCTTCCAGGTTCCCTCCGTCCACACAGCCTCTCCCTTACGCCGACATGTGGAGACAGACCAGGGTCCCCTCCTTCCGCTGGACAGCTTTTCCTAACGCAGCCCCTGCTCCCAAGTGAAGCTACATACGGCTGGCGAGTGTAGTAGTTAAAAAAATTAAATGCTGATATAAAAATGGCATCCTAGTCCAAAATTAATTTTTCTTAGGGCACATAAAATGTAATTTCTGCGTATTCACTCAACGTTTTATTATTTTAGCTATATATTCTTTCTGTGCATGTTTCACGATGACCCTCATGATTTGTCATTAGGAGACTGGGCTGAAAGTGTGTCTGTGTTTCTTTTTAGCTCACCAACATGATGCCATGGGTCAGGATGACATTTATGGTAGCAAACGCGAAGAACAAATAGTGTTTGCCATATACTTTCTCCCTTCACTCTTATGTCATCGTACTGTTTGTGAAAATGGCTTTCATTGTATTTGTTAACACATTCAGTAGAAGTTCATTAGTATTGCTAAAGCCAAAAAGCCATTAAAAAAAGCTAAAAGCATTTTCTTCAAAATAGTATTTTTTAAAAGAAGTAAGTGGAATTTGAAACTATTCCTGTTTGGACCTGAAGCTTTTTTTTTTTTTTAAGTATAACCTGTACGGTAGTTCTTCCATTGCCATTTAGTCGCCTGAGCGCGCCGCCCAGCAATCCCCACGCTGTTGTCCCTGCCCGCGAGTCCCTTTTATTTTCCTCAATCCCTCCCCCCACAACCTCCCCTCCGAAGCTTTGCTGACTTTCTCCGTATATGATTCTTGAGACACTGCACATTGTTTCATTGTTTTTCTAATTGAATGCAGAAATCATCTGTCATTTTCGTGTTGACATTTAATATACATAAATAATGTCCAAAGGGTAGAAGCAATCCAAGCTGCAAGTATGAACATACTTTCTAGTTCTAATAGCATAATTAGGGAAGTACAAAATATGATATATAAAATGTACACTCAGAGTTCGGAAAGTAAGTTTTCATATTCATGGCTAGTATGACCTAAATTTCAAAGCACAGTAAAAATTCTAAAAATATCCTAGAAAAACAAAACATGATAGGATATATTAGATATATTTCTAGCTAACATATATACTTATCAGTACCCAAAGTAGTACTGATAAAAATTTTCATGATTTAACTTTCTCTCATCTTACTGATATATTCTAAATGTAAATGCTGATAATAAAATTAAAGGACCTGAAGTTGCATGATTTTTTATCGATTGGGAGTTGTTCAAATATCAAATGTTAAGTATTTGGTATTCTATGAAGAAAATCATCTCAGAATGTAGCTCATGTATTAATATAAAGTTATCGCTAAGTAGCATTAAAATAATCATTGGTAGATTTAAGTGGTATTTCTTATGAGTAGCATTGAAATAATCATTGGTTTTTGATGACACTAATATAAAATCCACTTTTAAGAAATCTTCCTACTACTATGGGGTACAACATAGCTTAAAATACCAACTCAGTAAAATCTGTTATTCCAAAGCAAAGAAAGAAACTTCTTTTAAAGTTTTTCTTCTTTCCAATATGTATTTTTAAATTTTTGGTAAATAAATACTCATTTTCATCATGACGATGTACCATGTCCTAGGAGGACAATGTACTTGTTTTCATTTGTAAACATTATAGTCAAAAAGCTAGTGACTTTTGGACCACGCTGCCCGAAGTGCGTCTGTCTGCTGCACGGACTCGAGGCGTGTCTGCCTTTGCCCCGTGAGCCCACTTGTCCTCTCCTGCCCAGCTGTGAACCCTCCCGGGTACAGGAAAGCCGCCACTGGATGACGTGGAACGGAGAAATGTACATTGAAATGCACATATCAAGGTGATATTCTACTTTATGCTTATTCTCTCCGTGGGAGTGTAGTTACCAAGAGTGACGGAAGACAAAGGCGCCATGACAGGTTCATGTTCCCTGCTCGTGGGCGTGGACGCTTGTGGTCAAGGCCTGTCCTCCCGCACAGGCTCACGAGATCACTGATGAAAGTCAAGTCACTACCTTTCTTCCACTTAGCCGTGTGGCTTTACTTGCCTTTGACAACTTCGTTTCTTGTCCTTATTTTCTGTGAGAAATTGGATTTAAAATATGGAGTGGCAATGTGGGTTTTCAGTTCAAATCAGGAGATTGCTGTTTTTCTTCAGAAATAATGTTAACACTTCAAATTAATAATTTGATACCTTTTTTGACATCTGACTCTTGAGAGAATCTAATTGAACACATGGACGTTCTCTTCAGAAAAAAAGAAAAGCAAATCTACAGACATTAAATGCCATCCATTTTATTTTATTGGAAAATAATTTCCTTCAGAGGTAAAATATAACAATCTTTTTCAAGTTATTTTTATAATTATTACTTGCAAGTGTTTCCTTTATAAAAATATGGAAATGAATCCAAACTCAGCAAGTAAAGGAATTAAATATATAAAAATAAATTTCAATGAAAACACTACGGTGGCTGCACTTGAGCAAGAAGTTGAAATGTTGGGATAGCCTTTTAACACAGCAACGCACCTACCTTTGACATTAATTTGACTGTGACTTTTTGTTCTAATGGCAACAAAAGTGAAAAATAACAATTTACCAGGGTATGTAGCATCAAATGGAATTAGAACTCCAATAAGTTGCTTAGACAGAGAGCAGAGGTTGAAGTAAGGGAATATAAAAGTTATCTACAAATCTCCAGATTGAATTCATGTCATTTTATTTTTTTTGTCCCTAAGCCATTGAGGTTATGTGTTTTGGAGTCTGCATTATTGATCAGCATGTGACAGCAGGGACTTGTAAATCCATGCATCATGTTAGGGACATGGAAGCAGAAGCAAACTTCAGCAGAGATTTCTGCCTGTACAGAAATAAACAAATTGTCATTTTCCACTTCAGCCTGCAAAAGCACTTCCTCCAGAATTAAAGAGTTGGTTTAATTATCTTCCACTAATCGTATTTTCCAGAGTAAGAGCTTGTTCAAAAGGATTCATGACTTTTCAGCACCATGCATAACATGGTTATAGTGCGTTGAATAATAACAATACAATTCTAAAGTAATCCAATCTATGAATGAACTCCTTATTGTATTGTTCTAACCAGGGTTCACATTTCTCTCAAGTATTTTGAAACTTCTACTTAAAGTTGACTCCTTATCTTCAGGATTTTTCATTTCATAATCTGCTCTCATTTTCTCTCAAGAATTCTCTGCAAAGGCACCTGAGGCTGGCCATTGTAATGGCGCACCTCCATTCAGGGGTTTGGAACAGCGCCTTTGGCAGTAATTCATGCTAATTGCAAAAGAAATGATCAAGATGACATGTGAGACTTTTTTCATTTGACAGTAAAACCAGATGTGTTTCCAAAGATTGCAGACACTCTACCTAGTCATAGAGTTTTGAGATTTTTCTTCCAGTTGAAGTTATGTTCAACAAAAAACTTTTAAGCATTTAGAAGACTGGAGAACGGCTTGTACTGTTTCCAAAAAATGGGCTCAAAAATAGGAATTTCTCAATTAGCATGATGTTAGTAGGAACATACCAGACCAGACCCATGAGTTGGCTGCTTACTTTCTGTTATATCCTGGGACATGCTGAAGGGAAATGTTTGTTCTGCCACTTACTCAATAACATGTTAGAAAATACCAAGTATTTGGGACAGAATAAAGGATTTCTTCTATTTTATTGTTCTGTTCTAAATCACAGGTTAACTTTAACATTTATTTTAATAGCACATGATTTTTCCTGTAGGATATGTGGCTTCTTCTATTTGCATTATGAGATATTTCCAGACAAAGGTCCTCGGATAGGGCAAATCAGACTTTGATTCATTTCCAGCCTTCTCAAATCAGCCACTTTTTGTGACAAAGAGCCACATTCTCTCTAGTACTCTCACAAAGGACAGAAGTTCTCCGGCTGCATTTACTTTATGTTTTCAGTGGTGAAATCTTTATCACTCAAGAAGTTGTTTATTTCATTATCTAAGTCTCAAGATTTTCCTTTTTTGTGTTACAAATTAAGATGAATGATTCAACACAAGTTTGAATATTATGTAGAACTATTTGGGGTATCTCCTCCACTGTTCAAAATTAAATCAAAAATGAATAGTAGAGATGTAGAATTATGGAGGAAAAATCTCATCCGATGAGAAATAATCTCTCTAATATTTTTGAATAACAAATGACAGACTCGAGTGATAGTAGATTCTCTATGCCTTTTGTATGGCTGTTTAGACCTACTACATATAGACATCTTGATTCTGAGCATACTTCTTGACATTTTAGGACAAAGCAATTTGATGAGATCAAAAACAACAACATGGCTAAATTAACCACAGACTTACCAGGTAATTAACTCTGGTCAATATGCCAAGCTAATTATATGTATATGTTAGGCATTAGTAATATTAGAATTATTCACTAACTATGCTGCGCAGGTACTAAATAGTCAGAATGAACAATGACCCCGGGGCTCCCGCTGGGATATATAGTATCTATCTAACTACTGGAACGAGGGGGGTGTGGAGGGGGCTGCTTAGGTGAGCGGTTATTTATTGAGAGAGATGAAAATAATGAAAGCCTCCCCACCTATTAATAACCGGTATGACCACCCAGGTGCGTGCTGGCTGGATGTCAGCTCTGATCAGTGTGGATCTAGTTTCACTCACGCGCCTGCGTAGCAGTCGGCACCGTGCCCCTGGCCCTGAGGGTGGCTGTTCTCAGTCTCTGGGCGGCCCACGGCCTGTTGATTTCGCAAATCTTATCTTCACTGATTGTTGCGATTCTTACAATTATTTGCATTTCATCAGCGTCCACTTATTAAGAGAGAAGGACTCGGGCCCTTGATTGGGAAGGGCTGATTTGGTGGCTATTGCATCTGTTCCCATAGGTCCCCTTGTTGGGCGTGCAGCGCCGCGGAATTCCAGAATTGCTCTGGTCACTGAGCAGCGGAACACCGCTCCCCGAGAAAGCGGGCCCAGTGTTCTCTGAGCGCGCGTGTGTGGTTCTGTGTGACAGTCACGCAGCCGCCGGCACCTGAGATGCGGCTTCTCTCAGCTGAGATGAGCTGCGTGAAATGCCGCTGGATTCCGAAGACTTGGTCCAGAAAATAAAGGAACATATTCATATTTATTAATCACACATTACACTGACCATACGTTACACTTACTGAGGTAAAATAGTTAGTAACCTTACAATTAATTTCACCTATTTCTCGTTAGTGTTTCTAATATGACTGCTAGAAAATTAAAATTCCATATGGGCCCACGTTGTAATATTTTCATTGCACAGTTGTCTGAGAACAAAAGAACTCGATTTTGATGGAACCTATGGAAAGTTGCCCTCTGGAAACTCAGACAAGCATTTCCCTCTGATGTTGATGTTTTCCCATGGCAGAACTTTTTTTCTGCTATGTAGTGAATTTGAAAATACCACCAGTTTCTTCGGCTGTGGCTCCTCCTGCCACATGTCACCAAATTACTGCTTCCACTTCACTCATTACAGGTCGCCACAAGGAATGAGTTTGTTTTGTTTTGATTTTTTAAACATACTTAAAGTTTTGGCTTAACAATAATCTTAATGCAAATAATTAAATAGCTATAAAGCCATGGGGATTAAAAATTAAGAGTTTTGTAAAAGTTTTAATGACACTGTCTATAAGTATTTACTATTGATTTTGGATAAGCTTAGCCTATAACCCAAGCACTAAAAGAAATCTCTTTTGTTCTAAGAAAACTAAGTAGAAGTCCCTTTTCTACCATCCCCTTTAATTAGATTTCATGAAGTTACACTGTGGAAAATCGAAGTATATCCTCTTAATCCAGGCTTAGGATTACAAAGCTATATTTATAAATACAGGTGAAATTAATGTAGTTTCAAAAATTGGTTAAAACATCTATTCGTTGAAGATTTATAAGCATATTTGAAAGATGCCACAATCATAGAAATATATGAAACCACTCTTTCGCTGATCTATAAAGTGGAAGAAGGAAGATATGACTTGAGATATAAAGTACAGTAACCAAACTTCTCAATGTTTTAGAAGCTGGTTGAAAATTCTGATATAAAGAAATGGGTGTGAGTCTTGGACCCTGAAAATGGGAAGGAAAATCACTCCTAAGCACCCTGGATAGGACAAGCATCCTGTGCTCCAACGTGAGGCTGCTCGACTGAGCAGTGTGGCGTCGCCGATGTCTTTCTCCCGACGCCCCAAGTGACGCATGCAGACAGAGTGACAGTCACCGCCCAGCCTCCCATCAGCGATAATTAATCTTTCAGTTACCGGAGGCTGGGAAGCCTCTCGCCGGCCTCTTCTCAAGTCTGGGGGCCCCTGTTTTTTGATGTTTGCATTCGGAGGAAAATTGTCCCCACCAGTTCCAACAAATTGAAACACCAGGCTAATTATGGCAGCTAATGAAGTGTGTGGAATGGTCACAGCTTGTCGTGAAACTGTTCCTTCGGTTTGGATTAGAGTTTCATCCATCACTTTTTTAAACTGATCCAGAATTGCTCCTGCCCGGCGCTTGGCATTTTTAATGCTGTTTCTGTAATTGGTTTTTTCCCTAAAGCTTAGGCTGTTTTTTGAAATATTACAGTCTTGGGACAGGACTTGCAAACTCTAGTTTATAAAAAAAAATTTATTATTAGTGATATCAGGTGATCAAGTGGTAGAAAGCTAATAAAAGGTCCACCAAAATAAAATTTGATATACTGTTTCAATCCTGCTAAAGGTAGCAGTAAAGCATATCTGTGTATAACAGTATTTTATTTCAAATGCAGGTATAATACAACATAGGATAATCATCATTGGTGGTTAGTGACTAAAATCCCAGCCAGGTTTCTATGACATAAATACATAGGTGGTAGTTTATTATTAAAGGAGGACAGTTCCCCATTTATCATTCAACCTCATTTTAAAAGGTGCTACATTTTGCATTGAGCCAAACATCTGGAACCATTAAGACCAAAATTCTGTATATTCCCAGTTAAATTATTCTGTATAGACCTGAAGTTCAATGCAGAAAACCTGGTTTAAAGGTTGTTATCTTATGTAAAAAAGGGACTCAGTCACTTTGCAGGCACAGGCACGGCTGCAGTCTCTAAGTAAATCTTGTTTCCATCCTAAGAGCGCATCCAGAATCTCTGTGCAGCACACACCCGCTGTGCGCAGAGCAGCGCCTCAGCCTGCAGGGCAATCCCACGGAGCAGGCGTTACATTCCGCTTGCCTGGCCTGGGCCCCCTAACGCCAGATCAAGCCCAGTTCCTGCGCCCTCATTTCCTAGCTCTCCAACACTAAGAACAGGGCGCGAGGAGAGGTGAACACGTATCGTCCCAGGCTGCAGGCACCTCTCAGGACCTCTCTGTGTGGCATAGAGGCCCCCAAATGCCGTCCCTGCGGGCGCCCGGCCTCCAGCTTGCTCTCCGCAGCCCAACCATTTTGTGTTTTCTGCTCATTATGCTGAACTCTCCAGGACAGCTAGGAATTTCTCTTGAAAAAATAATGACCAAAAGACAAATCCAACTTTAATGCTTGTGAGAAAGTAGAGAGTATGTAAGGAGGTTGCCTTAAGCTGTGTATGGTGTTGGGGAGGTGCTAGACTTATTGGGGGGGGGTCATATTATAAGGGATGTAAATGTCTAACTGCTCTGATGTACATCTGAAGCTAATGTAATATGGAATACCATCTTTAATTGACATTTTTTTTTTAAATTAGGCAAGTAAGGAGGAATTTCAGAGGAATTTACGTAGCCTGAAAATTATCCGCTATTCTGAACACCTGCTGGTATAACTGAGCGCCAGGTCATTTTGTGGTAACTTCTTCAGTTCTACCCAGGAAGATGAAGATACTAGTAATTGTTGTTCGCAATTTTCCTCCCACGTCCTAGGCCAGTTCTTCCATGGGCTATTGATGGTAGAGATGAGAGAGTGTTTTCCTGAGGACTCTAAATATGTGATTTCTTGGAAGAAAAGAAAGTCTTCCTGTAGGCTAATTAACTAGCCCCCATGATGGATAAGAGCTTAATGGAACATTGTGTGAGGTTAATATCCACTAAATCACATTAACAGTTTTGAAAATTTGGATAAGCCCTAACCATGGAGTTGGAGAGCAGACAAAACGAATTGAAATACCTTTGCCATTAATTTCCAAGCTCTTGGAAACTAATGGGTTTCTAAAAATATCATTAATGATGACTAACACCTATAACATAATCTATATTAGCTAAACATATGTCAACATAAGAGATATATAAAGTATTACTCATTAATATCCTAAACTACATTGCTAAATAATGTTTGCTTAAAGAATCTACACCTCATAATTATTTCAGTCTAGCATATTAATATTACATTCAGGATAAAATAGAGTTTTAATGTGGCTTTTCAATATGAAACAATTCTTTTTCTTTTCTTAAGTAAAGTGAAGATACACTTGTCAAAATTTTACTCAGTAACATTGAATGAAATCAAGAGTATTCTGGTTATTATTTGATAAAAAAAGGAACTATGAATTACCTATGCAAGATTTTCATTTATTTAGAACACCTTTAATCTATGAAGCTTAAATCAGAGATGTGCTCTATTAATCATTTTTATTAACCTTCAAATTGCTAATGGACATAAGGCATGCTAATACACAATACATGCTTTCAGCCTGTGTGTATCAGAGACAACTCTGAACTACTTAGAACTTGCTACTTTTACACTAGTTTTCTTCTTATATTGAATTTATTTTACATTTCTTATGAAAAGGGTTTATTAAATAGAATAGTAAATGAAGCAACATTACAGGAGTGGTTAACCTATTTAATAGGTCAAATTTTCTCAAGTATTTTTAAGTATTAATTGCATGTTAATTCATTAACTAAGCATATAACATTTTAATGGTTTAGTTTCAAAGTACAATTTAAAAAGAGTTATCAACTAAGTATATTATATATTGGTGATGATAAGATATACTTTGTTTCTGATAAATTTCTATCTGCAGAGCAAAGGTGTTATAAGTCAAGACTATGCATACCCAGTTGAATTTAACTTTATTTAAGAGTTATTTCTGTATGGTGTGACCCTGCCAAACCTAGAATTTCAAAGGCCATAATCACTTAAATTCTCCTCTTTTTATATCCTCTTAATCTTTACATAATTTTATATTATTCCAAATAATGAATAATGTATTAAATATTGAGATTAAATTCTTATACATCAATGTTCTTGAATGTAACAACCTTTCATTTGTAAAGATTAAATAAACTAGAAGTTATATTTAAATGTTCTGCAATAAATAGTGCTCTTAATGATGACAACAAATAAACATTTCTTAATATTTAGAATACCAAAGCGTTTTACCTACACATTTGTGAGTTTAGACTCAGTAAAGTTCAAGGGCATCCGTGTGAGAAATAGCTTGTGAGGACATCCTCATTGCTTTCTTAATTTGATTTAGTTTGGGAAAAGGACACAAGTTCAGAAAATAGATCACCATCTTTAGTAATTTTGGTTCACTTATAGACATTAAGTATTGTGCATAGACTAGTAAATGTGTATATAATTTTCCCAAAGCTTGTAAAGGGAGTTGGCATTATAAAATACATTAATTTCTGTTGATTATCTCATCTGCATTTTTATATGTTTTATTATGTAGACTTGCATATGGGAAATGTTTAAAAATGTAAAATGTCAGAAAATGAAAGGAAATTATAAAAAAATAACAAATGAGAAATATGTTTAGGTATTTTATAAAAGCAATAAAAAGTGAGGCATCAGTTACTGAGAGGAATGCAGTTAATAAAAGTGTCCAAGTTGAAAGGAAACTTAACCCTTTGCAATAGTATGAATAGGCCTACAGAACATTATGCTAAGTGAAATAAGCCAGTCAGAGAAAGACAAGTACCATATGATTTCACTCCTATGTGGCATCTAAGGGGCAAACTGAACTAACAAGCAAGATAGAGACAGACCTATAGATGGAGAGCAGGATGACAGCTAAGTGCGGGGGCGGGAGGGGCGGTTAGGGGAGCAGGGATTGAGCAAAAAGGACAAAGGACTCATGGACAAGGACAACAGTGTGGTGATTGCTGGCGGGAGGGGGAATAAGGGGACTAAATGGTAATGGAAAAAATAAAATAAAAATAAATGAATCAAGAAAAGAAAGGAAACTTTAAGAGGAATAGTAAACACTTCAGTGCACTATCATTTCTCTTTTCCTTTATGTTTATCAAGTACGACACATGCATAGATAGAGTAAGCTCAGAGAGTTGCCATGCTAAGAGCACACTCGGGACCTACCCTCCCGTCGTTCAGGTACGGTCCTCCTTGGCAAGAGCCAGCTTCATCTCCCGTCTGCTGGTTCGTCCCACAGCTGCCCGTCCTGGGCTTAGGTAGGAAGAACAGGATGGGATGTCCTCAGGTCTGGCATGGTAGCCGCAGCTGGCTCTCTGCATGAATGAGGACTTGGGCTCACCGCCGTCTCTTGGTTTTACTGAATATGCAGTTTTGTAGATGTTTATAACCCTTTATGTTTTAGGGGGTAGGCATTTCTGAGAGGATAGGCAGGAAATTACTTGCTCTGCCACCTTAAAACTAGAAGTCTTCCCAATGAATAGTTTTCAAATGCGGGCCTATGTAGAATAACTTCTCTAGAGAAGGTGTTGAAATAATAGTGACATTTCCCAAACCATAGCATCCGGAACACCTTATCCGTTCCCAAGGCTGTCCGGTGGTGGTAGGCAGTGGGCAGAAGCACAGAAGACTGGGGTCCTGTCCCCAGGGGCCTGATCTTCTGGGAGGGGCCGGCACCTGGAAGGAATCACTGACACGGAGCAGAACCGGAAAGCACCTTGAGAAGGGAGGCATGGCTACCAGAGACGTCGGGGCGGAGGGGTGTCATTCACATCCGGAGAGAGGAGCAGGTCCAGGTGGAGGTGGCCTTCTTATGTGAGACCGAATGTTTGGGAAGGATTTGCATCCAGGAAGAGCTTAATATATTTTTGCTGCGTGTAATTACTCCTGTTCAGCTTCGGCGCTTTGGCATTTTTCTTTCTGCTTCTGTTCATGGTTAATATTCTTTTCCTCAGTTCAGTGTATTGGCAGCAATCAGTTTCACTTATTCTTGTGTTAGCTTTCCTGAGCAGAATTAACAAAAACATTTCTATAGAGGAAATTCGCCATTCAATGACAGTTCCTGATATATCCTATAATTATGAAAAAGAAATCCTTCCTGGGAGAATTCCATCATGTTAATGATGCATGTATATTATTAAGAATTATAAACATTGAGTAATAAAGCTTCAAGTTCCCATGTTCCCAGATGTTATTTTGGGGCTACTAGATTAGCAATTTTTCAAAAACGTAAGCAGTAATTAGAAATCTTTCATCATTTCTTTCAGAAACAGCGTCTGATTTTAATTCTTTCACTTAAAAAAAACTTGTAAGAAAACACTTGTCAGAACTATTGACATTCTTATAGCTTGACAAACATTAAGCATAATTAAAATGAAATATTTGTTGCATAAATTAAACTGCAATTAATATGTTTTCTGCCAACGCTTGAAGGATACGATTAAAATGGTGTTGTTAGCAGACTCCCTGCTGCGAGACTAATTTCTTGATTTTTATACCAAACATTATCATACATATTTTCACAGTGAAAGAGTAAACCAACAAGTAGAAAACAGCATTTGATGAAAATGATAGACTACAGAGGAAACACACAGACTTTCATGAAGGCAAGGCAATATTACTGTCTATTTTAAGATCTGATGACTAGTTGATTCCAAGGGTAAGATTCACCCTTTTAAAGCCATTTAAATAAGTAGAAAATCATCCTTCATTTTAGGTAGCTCTGCTGTTTAAATTATCCAATGTTTGGTTTCAGGATCTTTGCTTCTTCAGGGGGTAATTAGGAAAAGAACAAGACATGGTATGTCAAGTCCTCCCCTCCAGCCAATCAGGAAATTATACTAAACCCCATCACACAATCTTGGATGTAGACAGCCTGAAGAAGAGCCGAGGGCAGGTGCGGTCTGTCAGTAGCTCTGCCAGAGGGCCGCTCTTTCTCCCAGGGTCCCACGACCGTGGCAAGCAAGCCCAGCCCGGGCAAGGCTGGTTATTGCTCTCTGAAAAAGGAAAGGCCTGCCGCCGCTGCTCGCCCGGAGCACCACAGCAAGTGTTAGTTCCGCGCGAATCTTGTTTCTAGCTAATTACATTTTGCCATTAGATACCGTATGTGGGCTCAAGGAAAGAAACAGGTGACCATTATTAACAGTCCTATTTCTTTCTCCAGTTGCGTCTCCTGAGCCATGCTGCTTTAAAGAATGGATGCCGCGGTGGGAGTGAGAGGTCACGGAATAGATCCCCTCGCTCACTGAACCTTCTCCTCGGGGGCTGGGGTGGTGTCCCTGATTGTGTGTGGTGACCATAACATTGGGTATGACGGTGCCTGTTGAAGTGGAAGGGATGGAGCTCTATTCACGGCCAACGCCGCCGTGCCCCGGTCACGCTGGCTGCAGAGGAAGGATGATGCCTCTTTCTTGCTTGATGCTTCCCTACATTCCTCGCTGCAAGAGCAACTGCACTAACAGGTTCCAGATGTTGGAAAAGGTTTGCCTCCAAAACTCTTAGAGAAGATAAAGCGATCATCTAGGGGAGCTTCATGGGTTTTGGTTACTTGCAGTGGCTCGAGAGGGGCAGTGACAAAGCTGTTGGCTGTAGTTACCATTGTAGTTTGCATGGTGACGCCCTCACCTCATTCAAGTCAGTGCGCGCAGGACCTCACAGCAGCCCCTCCCGACCACCGGATCCGAAGTCGCAAGCCCTTTCCCCAATTCCCTCAGACCTACGCCTCTACCCTGTCTTATTTCCCTTCACAGCGCTTATTATTATTGGACATGTATTTGCTTATTGTCTATCTCTGCGCACTAGAAACGTAACCTCCATGAAGACTGTTTTAAACTAAATTATTTTTTGCTGTATCCCAGAATAGTACTTGGCATAAGCAGGCACATGATTAATATTTTTAGGAGGGGAGGGAGGGAGGGAGGGAGGAAGGAAGGAAGGAAGGAAGGAAGGAAGGAAGGAAGGAAGGAAGGAAGGAAGGACAGAAAGTTATAAACCAATTCTTTAAAATGAGCAGAAAGAAAATAAACAGGATAATTCCTGATAACATGAAAATTTATGTTTAGTATAGGGTTGTGAGAATTCTGTTTATTAAAGCTTCATGTATACTTTATCTTACTTTAGAGAAACCTATGTCTCATAAAACGAGAACTTCAGATTATTACCTATATCTAGTCCATGTTCACAAAGAGTTATTTACTTCCCACCACCTAAAGAGTAGCAAATGGTATTTTGAATCTGTTCATTCATTTTACGTATTCAGGTTCTCATTCATTCATTGGTCTGTTCAGTGCTGCTTGTGCACCAAGAGGCAGGGGCACCTGAGCTATTCTGGGAGAACACACAAGCTCACGCAGCAGTGTGCTGTGGTCGCCCCCGACGCCACTGTGGACACGCAGCTGACTCTTATGTTGCAGCCTTCACTCTTCTCCAGCATCACTCTGGACACTGACTTAGTGCCTACTGAACGTTGCTCCTAGGGGAAATGTAGCGGTGGGTTCCTGCACACCTCTGGTCAGCTAATCAATATATGACATTGTTTTGTGCATGTTTTGTTTAAAGGCTCCTTATTTAATATGTATCATTGATTAGCATTGACTATGTTGCGAAAGCCCCAATAACCTTTGCCCCAATGAAGCCTGTCTAACATGCACACATTCTCTGGAAGGCGCATGTCAGCCTCCTTCCACTCAGGAGCCCCGGGCAGCGCTTCAGCAGGGCTCCTGCTGAAGAGCGATTAAGAGCGTTAAAGAGCGATATTGCCAAAAATGATGGTATGTATTAGAGCCAAGACAGCAGGCTTTAGCTGGACGTGTGTGTGTGCCAGGTGACTCAAATTTTTTGCCCCTCTACTCATATCTATAAATGACTATGCAAGTGCTGTATTGATTTTGGGATTACAAGTAAATTTTAGCAAGCAGGAGAACTTGCACTTGAGAAATCTGAGTAATGAGGATCAATGGTAACATCTCTATGTCTGGATCTATTACTTCTGATATATCTTTATGTCTAGTGTCCCTTTTATTATGGCAATAAGACCTAACCACCAGGATGCGATGAGTTTACATGTCTCAGTTTACCTGCCTGGCCTGCTGCCTCCCAGCTGTGCATTTACTGCCAAGGCTATAAAGATGGAGGCAGAACAGGAACTAAACAAGGGAAGGACAGATGAAGCTAGTCAGAAGAAAGATGTATAAAAGTGTTTAAAAAAAAATCAATAGAAATTCAAATATATAACTTTAAAACTTAGGTGTACCCACACTGAAATAAGAGTGGGAATGTGATACCAAAGCCTTAAATAAGCGACACGCAGGGCAGCTGTCAACCTGGAGCAATCGAACATGGAGGCGGCACATGGCCCCAGAAAGGTGCTCTTTGTCCTTTTGACTTGGGTTCAGAAATGGCCCTGGGCAGCATTCCAGCTCAAAGAGCCACCCCCTGCTCGACTCCTAAGCTGTCCGAAGGGGCTCGTCTGGGCAGCGGTCACTCGCATTTGGCTGCACAGGCTGAGAGCAGAGCCTGTGCGCTCTTGCGAACAGCGGCCACGGCCAGGTTCAGAATCACCTTATGAAGAGCGTTTGGTCTTCATGGGGCTCTTTTTCAGAAAAGCAACCCCTAGCCCCTCATTTAAAACGTGATACTGCACACGGGTTATCTAGGAGCCTCTCTCGAGCTCAGCAGCAGCTTCCCATGGCAGGGTGGCCTATTTTCTGGATAAGAGTCCAATTTTATGCAAATGCGAGTCAGCCCTAGATACTTTCTAACACCAAAGCTATCTCTATGGCATTTCACCTCTCGCCATATCGGAGTAAGTAACAGTTATTGGTTGAATGTGGGATTTTAAATTAAAAAATAAGAGTGATAACCAGACTCTGATTTTCTTTGAGGGAATGAAGACTCAACCCTTGTTTATCGACACAACTATAATCACTTGTTGTCTTACTCTCCCACTCGTGGAGGGCAGGGCTAAGTTTCAGTTACCAAAATTAGTTGAAAACTGGCTAGGATAGTCCTGACACACAGTAGGTGCTCAAATGTTAATGGAGCACCAGATCCAAGTGTAACAGAATTCACGGATGCTTTGTTCATTATATTAGAGGAGTTCAAAATGTAGTACACAAGAAAATCCACAGGAATATATGCAGAAAATATAAAAATTTCCTTTTATTTTATCTCATTCATCTCTTTACTTAACATTCCATTATACTACCACAGTGTTACACATCTATAATTTAACACAAATAACTAGACATATTTGAGAGCACTTGTGAGCACTTGTTCAAAATATTTTTAATAATGGTGGATATGATCAAAATCCTTTGAGCCCTGTTTCACTGCATTAATTCACTATAATTAGTCTCCCATTGGTACCAATAAAATTTACTGAGTTTGGTTTTTAAAAGAACATTGTGGGTAGAATATGAATAGACTTCTACCATTGAAGGGGAGAGGGAGGAACATACCAGTATTAACTGCCAGGTGTCTTATCCCATTTCCATTTGATCCTCACAACCCACAAAGCTGATATCTCCATTTTATAGATGACAAAACAGTAAGTTAGGAAGTGGTTCCTAAAGAAAGCTTCTGTTTTCTGGAACCGTATCATCTCTTCCTTGTATGGTAGAATTCACCAGAAATAATCTAGGCCTGTTTGGGAAGGTTATTAATTATTGATTTGATTATTAAAATAGATATAGACCATTCAGATTATTTCTTTCTCCTTATGTGAGTTTTGGTAGGTTGTGTCTTTTAGAGAAATTGGTCCATGTCATCTTGGTTATCAATTTGTGGTCACCTGTTTGTAATAACTTCTGTGGTATCAGGAGGGATCACCCATCTCTCTCAGTAATTATTAGTAGTTTGTGTCTTCTTTCTTTTTATGTAGCCTGGTTAGGTGTATATTACCTTTATTGATCTTTGCAAAGAACAAGCTTTGGTGTTGTTGATTTTCAATTTCATGATCTTTGCTCTGATTTTGTCTTTTTCTTGCTCAGTTTTTCCTATTTTCCTAAAACGGAAGCTTAAATTATTAATTTTTAGATCTTTCTTCTTTTCTACTATATGTATCCAATGCATTTAAAGTATATGCCGTCTGCCCTGACTGGTGTGGCTCAGTGGATTGAGTGCTGCCAGCCTGCAAACCAAAGGGTCACTGGTTCAACTCCCAGTCAAGGCACATGCCTGTGTTGTGGGTCAGGATCCCAGTAGGGGACATGTGAGAGGCAACCAAACATTGATGTTCTCTTCCTCCCTTTCCCTCTGTCTAAAAATAAATAAATTAAATCTTTTTAAAAAATTTTAAAACATGGGAGAATCAAGATGGTGGAGGAGGGAGTGGAAGTCACACTGACCTCCTCACAGGACCAACCTAGAATTACAACTAAATTGTGGAGAAATCATCTGGAACAAACAACTGAACAATAGCAAGAGAGGAGCCTTGTAACCTCAGGCAGACAGAATAATCAGCTTTAGCACAACCTGACTGGTAAAGAGTATGGTAGAAACTCAAGAAGGCAGGTGGGGCGCCCATAGGTGGCACCACCAGAAGGATATTGAAATGCCAATTGGATCCCCCTGAGATGAGTGAGGTCTAAACCATAAGCAGGGATCTCCAGCCTACAGCACCAGAGCCCAAAAAGTACACAGAAAACAGCCAGTTGTGAAAAGCAGCCAGATTGCTCTCTGCCAGAGACAGGCAGCTGGAGACACAAAGAGCTGTTTGAAGGGCCAACACATACATTTTTGTTTGCAGCCAGTTACCTTGGGCTCCAGCAAAGGCAGGGGCAGAGGGCATTGGAAATGCCTGAGGAGAGACTGGGGAAGGAGGCTTTGGGGAGAGAACTGAGAGAGTAGCTGGAGGGATCCCGGTGCTGACTCATCCCCCATGCGGCAGCAGCCATCTTTCTCAGGGAGACCGCTCCCCTGAGCAGCAGAAGCATGAGAGGACCCAATAACCCTGCCCCCAGGAGGGACTCTGTCCCGCCCTGTGGTGTCTCTAAGTCTGACTGCTGAGTGCAGAGTGACTAGATTAACAGCTGAAAGAGATAGCCACAGACAGTAGATTCTTGGAAGTCTCAAACAGACTGCCTACGGTCAGACAGGGCCAACATCTGACATCATCAGAGGCAGATCCAGAAAGAAAAAAAACAACAACAACAGTGGTTTCCTACCACAGAAGTTCACACCACAAAGTTGGGAAATCAAGACAGATCAATTTAAGAAGCAGCAAAAAGAAAAAAAGTCTCACAAATAATGGGAAGAGAAAGAAACACCTCCCAGCTCAAGGGAAAGGAGAAATACCCAGAAAGAGAAACAAATGAAATAGAAGCAAGTAAACTATCAGATATTGAATTCCAAACAATGGTCCTAAGGAAGCTCAATGAGCTAAGAGAGAATTACAAAAAACTAAAAGGAAACTATGAGGAACTTACTGCAAACTATATCAGCATGAAAAAGGACATAGAATCTATCAATGGGAGACAAGAGGAAATGAAGAATACAATTTCTGAATTGAAGAACACAGTAGAAGGAACCAAAAGCACGCTAGATAAAGCAGAGGATCAAATCAGCGAGCTGGAGGATAAGGTAGAAAAAAGCTCCCAGAAAGAGCAAGAAAATGAAAAAAGACTCAAAAAGAATGAAGAGGCATTGAGGGAAATGCAGACAACCGGAAACGTAATAATATTCATTTAATAGGGATACCGGAAGGAGGAGAAGAAAAGCAAGGGATAGAGAAGCTGTTTGAAAAAGTAATAATGGAATACTTCCCTAATTTGAGGAGAGAAAAAGTCACACAAGTCCAGGAAGCACAGAGGGTCCAATTCAAGAGGAACCCAATGAGGCCCACTCCAAGACATATCATCATTAAAATGGCAAATATTGAATACAGACAGAGAATCCTAAAGGAAGCAAGGGAGAAACAGGCAGTAACATATAAGAGAGTCCCAATATGGCTAGCAGGTGACTCCTCAACAGAAACACTACAAGCCATAAGGGAATGGCAGGAAATATTCCAAGTGAAGAAAAGCAAAGGCCTGCAACCAAGACTGCTTTACCCAGCAAGGCTCTCAATTAAAATGGAAGGCGAAATAAGGATCTTCTCAGACAAAAGAAGGCTAAAAGAATACACCTCCACCAAACCAGCACTGCAAAATATGCTAAAGAGACTGCTTTAAGAAGATGAAGAAAAAGAGTCTATGAATACCCAGTTCCTTTCACAGTCACCAATACTTGATATTACCAATATTTTTAATACTTATTAATCTTACTGTGACAATGATGTGTTATTTTAATTTTTATTAAATTTAATACAACTTTATTATTAAAAATATTTTTATTATTTGTTGAAATTAAACCTGTTTTTGTATATTTCTTGCCTATTTTTATTATTTTTTTAAAAAGCTTTAAATGACTTTTTGGTACTCTTTATCCATTTTTTGATTAAATGTAGAATTTTTTCCCTAAAAACAAAAACAATTATTAACCCTTTTATAGATGTGTTGCAAATACTTTCTTATCGTATCACTTGTCCTTTAACTTTTTTTACATGAATATTACTGTATAGTCTTAAATGTTTAATATAGTCATATTGTCAATATTTTACTTTATAGCTTCTGGGTTTGAATATGTTACTTCAGGGTAAGAAAAATACTATTTTTTATTTTTGCCTAAAACTCCTTAGATTTTACATATCGATTTTTAACTCACCTGAATATTTCTTGTATAATGTGTGAAATAGGGCTCTATATTTGTTTTATTTCAAGTAATAGTGATCCATACACCTTATATGTTGAATGAGCCTTATTTTCCCCATTGACATGAAATATCAATTTAATCATATATTACATTGTTAGAAAGATACATATGGTTGTTTCTAGAATGCTAATTTTATTTCATTGATCTACTTGATTATTTCTGTGCAGCTGTCATGATTGCTGAGACTTTATAATGGATTTAAATTTTTTAATATTTTATGATCTTGACATTAAAAAAATAAATAAATAAAATCGATATGCATTTTTAAAAAAAAGAAAGAAGGAACTCCTTTTGCAACAACATGGATGGAACTGGAGACTATTATGCTAAGTGAAATAAGCCAGTCAGTGAAAGACAAATACTATATGATCTCACCTATAAGTGAAATCTATTCAACAAAATAAACTAATGAACAAAATAAACCACAGGCAAGGAAACATGAAGCAGACTGAAAGTGACCAGAGGGGATGGGGAAGGAGGACAATGGTAGAAAGAAGGAGAAGGAACTAAACAAAGAACATGTATGAATGACCCACGGACATGGACAACAGAGTGGGAATTGACTGTGGGAGAGGGGGCGGGGTAGGATGGGTGGAGGAGGGCAAAGGGGGAAAAATTGAGACAACTGTAATAAAATAAACATTTAAAAATTAAAAAAATAAATACAATGTTAAAAAATGTTAAAAATAATAAAGTGTATGCAATTTGAATATGTTTTTATCCAAAGTAAATTGAAGTAAATGTAAAAAACAAAAATCAAAATATGCATTTAAAAATAAGTAATTTTATATATTCAAAATTATCTGTTATATTAAAATAAAAATTAAATATAATTAATATATCAAAAAGTTTAAACTAAGATCATTTAAATAAAACTATTTTCACTTCTTTTTTTACAATTAAATTAATTATTGTTATATATATTTAAAGCCAATAATAATAATACAATGTCAGTAAGAGATATGTGGTAATCTTCACTCTTTTTCCTTCTAGGATTTCCAAACTGTCTTACCATCATTTGATCTCTTCTCCAAGTATGGAAAATCATATTCAAAAGCTGGACAAATTTTATAAAGGTATGCATTTTTGCTAAGTACTTCAAATAGTATTTTCAGTAACAAAAAAATCAAATGGGATTGACTTAACTCATTTTAAAAGCCCTGTTATAATATCAATGTATAACAAAACCAGACACTTCTTTTATTCTAGTCTAGTGGTTTTTAACACTCAAAAATCATGGGTTTTGTTTTCCAAATCTCCAAAATGTACTCAAAAATACATTAAGAAATAGAACTAACAAAAATCAGAAGTACTTTTTTTATATTAATTAATACAATAAAACAATAATTTATGCAATACAATGGAATAATATTGATGGTGTCAAAAAGCTAAAACATTTCTCAGTACTGTATTGATTCAGTTAGTTCAAAATGCCATATTCAAAATATGCATTATTTGAAGTACCAGGTGTGTCTATGGAATTCCAAAGAAAGAGTGTCTGGAGTCTCCGATTATCAAAGTTTACAGAATGGAGAGGGAAAAAAGACCTACATAAAATTCAAGATCACAGAGTAAGCTCTCACTGAGTACTCTATTTAATTGCAAAAACAAAAACAAAAAACAGGGGGTGTTTAAAACTAGAGATGTGATCACAGAGTGAGACTTTTTGGAAGTATTCTGGCATTTTGAGCCAAATTAAAAGAGATCTCAGATGCGGACAAAATGGATGACTACAGTCAAGGAAAAGGGCAGGAACGGGAAATCACGCTGTTAGAACCGCAGGTGCCCTCCTGCGCCCAGGGCCGAGGGGAGCTCTGGGCCGTGGGGAGAGGCAGAGAGGATTGAAGCACCTTACGTGTCTTAGATTCAGCATCAGTGTCTCCTGTCCCTCACCCGTAACTCTGGATGCATCGATGTAGAAGTCAGTACATTAAATACAGACACCACTCTCTACTTCTAATGACTCCAAAGGAATATATGAAGGGAAATATTAAATATTCATATGTAATGCTCAGTGGAATTGTGGTTTTAAAGGTTTATAAAGCATTATAAACCCATTGCGGCATTTATCTGGTATTTCTAACTCACACTATGAAACAGTCTAAATAAAATCTTTCATATTTGTGTGTGACTTAGATTTTGATTCAAAGGTATAGTCTGTTTGTAATGCTGAAAGGGTGAAAATAAATTATACTTAATAATACAGGGTGGGGCAAAAATAGGTTTATAGTTCATATGGAAAATAATATAATAATTAACAAGTAATTATACAAGAATAAACTCTGTTTTGCATACTCACCACTGTGACCCTACTTTTGCCCCACCCTGTATATGCTAAGTTAAATAATGAGATATACATCCTTAATTTGATAAAAAATTCCATTTTTAAGAAAAGGCAAGGAACCTGTGTAGCTTAATTCCATTAAAATATCTGTACATGTATACACACAAATATATAATGTATATTCTATGAAAAACACTTGCATGAACTTTTATGTTACATATATAGGTATACATTTTTATATTGCAAAAATATGAATGGTAGTAAGATTATAGATACCTTTTTGGGAGATATGCCTTTGTATTATTACTTTTTAAAATTTTTATCTAATCAAAGTGTTAGACAAAAGAAAAGTGTTAAAACAAAATAATCCAGTAGGAATTATTTGCTCTTCTCTACCAATTACAAAAACAGCTTGACTTTATTCTAGTCAATCATAATAATTTAGAGACAATTATCTTCTTTTCCAAAGACAAAATAATTACTTGCTAAATTATTTATAAGAAAGACAAGGATGAGTAACAAATGTTTCACATTACTTTTAATTAAAAAGTGCACAATGAGCAAATACAAATCTGGAGTGGAAAAATTTTTTTAAATGCTTCGTACTCTGCTCTCGGATTTTAACTGTTTTTGTGAATTGAAAATATTACCAAGATGTCATGTCCTCATCTTAGAAAGGAAATGATTGTCTAGTGTTTAATTTTGGTAAGTGAAGGGTAGCAGTCTTAGCTAAAGCTCTCCTATTAAGATTAAATTTCAGCAAATATGACAAAGTGCTTCCGCTCTTTGTAAAGAAGGCCAAGGCAGGGAGAGAGGGGCCACAGTGTTGACGGAAGATGCCGTAGCCATTTTTAGAGCTATCTATTTGATTGCTTCAGCTTCACGGTAGTCCATCACTTGACGATAATTCACCCATACTGCGTTTTCCCATCAGTCTGATTAGAAACAGTGATGCCTTTATCAGATTAATCTTTCTTCCCTTTAGCATGTCTCAGTTTAGGATAAACAGAGCCTGCATCTACCCATTTGATTAATCTACTAGGATTTCAGCTGCTGAAACTGCTCAGAATGAATTAGATTTTAAACACAGACATATTTTAAAATCTGCTCTCTGAGTAAGACAATCACACTCCTTTTAATGTCTCAAGTTTTTCTGTATAAATGCGTCACTCTGGTAGCCTTGGACAGTCTCCCAGCAGCAGCTTGGTCCAAATCCGAGTGGACTGCATCCTGTCAGACCGTTCTGCCATCTTGTAGCTCCATCCGTCTCTCCAGGCAGAGTCTCTCTGAAGATCAGGGTGGAGAAAAAGTAGCAGGACAAGGGCAGGTCGTTCATCGGTCCTCGCGGGCGTGGGTTGTCCTGCCTTGTGTGCTTCTCAATTTCCCAGATTCTTCTTTGCTGTGGGATTTGGTCCATGTTCTCTTTCTGCTGAAAAGTGTTTAATATAGAGGCCAGATGAGATGAGTTGTGATTAAATTATTTGTTTTGCATGAAAAGCAATGTACTTTCTTCCTTCTTCATGGAGTTTGGCGTGTGAATGCCTGGAATAGCTGAGGAAAACAAATAAAATGAGAAATTAAGTTTGGTTAGCACCCGAATTTGGGTGGGGATGAAATTCCGTTGTCTTTTTTTAGAGGAGATAAGGTCTTAGCAACTGCGTAAGGAAAGAAAAGGGATCTGAGGGAAGAGTCACAATCAGGCAAGTAAGGTGCATATGCAGGTGCTCGTCGGGGGTTAAACTCCTGATTCAACAAGAAAACTTGTTCAGCGTGGCAGCGAGGCTGGCACTGTGTGAATTTACAGCCCTTTCAATTCCATGCGAGTGAATTGGCAAAAGACAAAACAAAACAAAACAAAGTCAAGCTCCTGTTAGTATCTTTCTCTTGGTCAAATTGCCCTTCGCATAAAGGTCACGTAACAGCCGCCCGGCCTGGAGGAAGGCGTCTGGTCGCGGGGTTTCTCCCCGCTCAGGGCCACGGCCTGGAACTCTGTGTGTGTGTCCACGCAGGTGCACGCGCTGCCTGTCAGGACCCGGGAGTCGTGGTCCCAGTAGGGCAGGGTAGGGGCCAGCGCGGCCTGCACGCTCCCGGGCTTGCTTCTGAGCTAGCGCTCAACGAGGAAGGTTTGAGAACTCTATGGTCTTGGGCTCTCTTTCTTTTCTCACTTTTGTGTTTGTTTTTAGAAAATGTCTTCTCTCACTTTACTGTTTTGTTTTTAGAAAACAAAAGAAGACAAAGTGTAAAAATGAGGTTAAGGTGTGAAGTGATTGTGGAGTAGAAGACCCCCCGCCTGGCTGAGTAACCTCCACACAAGTGTCTTAGCCTTTTGAGCCCCTTTCTCTTCTCTCCCCTTCCCTTTCTCTCCGTTCTCTCTGCTCCTTTTTCTCCCCCTTCCCTCTCTCCGCTCTCTCCTCTCTCCTTTCTCGCTCTGTCTCCTCCCTCCTCTCTCCTCTCTGTCTCTTTCCCTTTCTCTCTGTTTTCTGCTCTCCCTCCCCCCACCCTCTTTCTCTCTCTCCTCTGTTCAAAGAAGAAAGGGGAACCATCTCTGGTTCATTCAAAAACTCCGCAGTTCTAAAAGGAAAATACGCATGAAGATCCTACAGAAAATACACTTAAACCATACTTCTTATGATTGAATAAACTATAATATTTTGCAGACGGCTAGTTTGATATAGTGTGTGAAGAGTGGTTTTTTTACCTCCAAGAATAGCTGTCACAACCGCAGCCCCTGGTGACCAAAAGTGCCATAAAATTGGTTCCCCCAAAGTGGCCACATTCTGGCCCCATCATCCAAGTCACACACGATGAGGCCAGTGTGGGGCACCCAAGTTGAGGGCAGCCAGCGTGTAGGTGCGAGTGGTTTGAGGTATGAATGGTGTGACGCTTTGACCCAAGAGAAACAGTGATGCATCAAACCAATTAGAAACGCCCCTCGGGACAGTGAACCTGAGGCGCCCAGACACAGACCAGTGGCTGTGGGAGCAGAGGCATGGGCACCCTCAAACAGAGCAGACAGTTCCGGGGCTCTGCTCCAGAGGGCAAAGAGGGAGCCCGGTGACAAGGCTTGCACTAGCGTGGTGTGTTCACTTGTGAGTGGTTTCTGAGTGAAAAACAAGTGTACGCGTGACTTGACTGTGCCTTTTAGGGTGTACCCTTTGAATGACGGTGAGCAAGCAATTAGGTGTTTCGTTGATCGTGGGTAAATATTTGTTGATTCTGACCTTAGCATAAACTTGTAAGCCAATTAACTGGAGTTAGAATCTGAACATAGCCAACTTCAAAACTACATGACCGGTTTTGTGACTAAGTCTACAATCATGCCCTGGTCAGTCTGAACTAGAGTTTCTAAAACTGTTTGATACGTCCTGACCGCTGTGGCTCAGTTGGTTGGGCATTGTTCTGCAAAGCAAAAGGTCACCAGTTTGATTCCCGGTCAGGGCGCTTGCCTGAGTTGCAGGTTCTATCCCCATTTGGGGCGCATGCGAGAAGGCAACCCATCAATGTATTTCTCTCACATAGATGTTTCTCTCCCTCTCTTTCTACCTCCCTTCCCCTCTCTTTAAAAATAAATAAATAAAATATTTTTTAAACTGTAATGTAATGAATTATTATGCAAGGGGGTTATAATTTATGAAGTGCTATATGAAAAGCATTGATTTTTAAAACATCTTTAATGTTACTTTTTAAAAAACAGTTAACATTCATTTAGAGCCAAATTTGGTAAATATGGTGGGAGTTATAGTAAGAATGGCTTTAGAGAAAATTCAAATAAAGAAGCAAGTGCTTTTCTTAATAAGACAACATTTATTGCAGGTAGGAATTTGCTGGCATTTGGAGTAGGGGAAATAAAATAGAAAAATATGCTATATTGAGTATTATGTAAAATAATAGAAGAGGATAAAGGATTGTTTTATATTGTAAACTGTAAGAAGTTAGTTGAAATAGCTGGATTCAGAACAGAGCAGATTCCTTTGAATCATCATACATTGAATCTAACCCACATGACAGTTCAACAATCACACTACATTTACTATAGAAACAATGAAAGAAGAAAACCAAGGTGACCTTCGGGAGGAATGGGGAGTTTATAACCCAGCCTCTTATTCTAATGCTTCCCAACTCTACTAAGCTGAGTTTCTCCCTTCCTAACTTATTTTTATTTTGTTATAGGCTGTAATACTTTATAGTGAAGCAATCCATAATTCCTGTTATTTTATAATAATCATCTCAGGAGACTAGAATCTTCCCTAATGCCCCTGCAGTGCTCTCAGTATTTTGAGAACTCGCGCTTTTAAAGCAGCTGTTGGCATTAGTTTCTAAGTTACTGCCTAGGCTCAGTGCTCCGGAGTCACTGCCCTTGGGGATTCCAAAGCAAAAGTGATGGTGAGTGGCACCTGACTGCTCTGCTCTTTTTTCTTTTGTTTTTGGTAAAAAGAGTTTTGTCCAACATCCAGCGGAGTAAAATATCCATTGAATAAATGTTAAAGCTCCAAAAATATCTCAAGGAATAAAAGTTACTATATAGCAGGTAGTTCCCTAAGATACTGCCTATAAAGACATCATTGCTCATTTGAACACACAACATGGTGGACGGTTACTTTTAACTAGTCTTGTTAATTTATAGTTATGTTGTATAGGGTTCTGAATGTAGATGTTGGTGTACAGTAAGTGGGTGGATCCTGAGGTCAGGTTATAATCGCTGCTCCTTCTGGGAATTGATCTTTCATATCTGTAAATTTTTGAGTAATTATCCTTGTTTCTGCACTGTATCATTTTGGTTGTAAAGTCAAGATTGCATTCTTTTCTTAGGGGCCCTATGAATCTTGTTATCGATTGTATCCCCTTTTGCCTCTGGTCCCTCTCACAACCACATGGTGTCTATGTCTATTCTACGTGCTAATCTTCAATCTCATTTTTTACCCTTGTAATTTTGCCCTGATTCAACTTTCATGTAATTTTCTTTTCCATTGCAAAATGATTCAAAACCTTTTAGGAACAAAGTGAGATATTAATAAAATCACAAAATTGTATGTGCAATTTGTCTAAGACCACAGTGATGCCCGAAAACAGCAGAAGTTTGTACCCCTTGATGTGTCTGCCTTCGCCCATTCGCCCACCCCCACCAGTGTTCTCTATCTGAGCCTCTTTCTGTTCTGTTTCTTTTGTATTTTAGATTCCACATATATAGTATTTGCCTCTCTCTGACTTATTTCACTTAGCATAATACCCTCTACATCCATTCATGTTGTTGCAAGTGGCAAATTTTCATTTTTTATGGCTGAGTAATATTCCATTATATATATATGTATAGGTACGTGTGTGTGTGTGTGTGTGCGCATATACACACCCTTCTTTAAACATTATTTGCATGGTATAGTTCATAATTGTTCTAATTAGTATTTCCAGAGTCATGTGAGGTTAGAATTTACTTTCCCCATATTCAGATTAGGCAATTCAGACAAGATAAGTAACTCAACCGATGTGCTATGGCAAATAGCAAAATTGGGACTGGACTCAGGTCTAGCGGGTCGTCAACTCTGGAGATGAGCGGTCACACTCGAATGGTGCCCTGAGGATCCTGGTCTTGTTAATGGTCGTCCGGGGGCCATGCCTTTGTCTCCTTGGCAGGAAACAGCATTCTGGAAACCAAGAAGCGACCAATTCCATCTTTTTAGTGACTAATTCCACACTTTGGCTCAGATCAGGGTGGTGGTGTCTTTTGCTCTATTTTCCAAGGTCCCCCAGAGCTCGCCCTTTTCCTTGTGCCACTGTGAAGAGGGAAGAAAGTTATTTTTCTCATCATAATGAACTGTTTCATTCTGGCCAAACAGAGTGAAAGAAAGACGGTGAGAAAGGAAACATGAAATCTCATTTTCAGGTGAAGAAAACAATTATTTCAAATAGTATATTATTGTGTCTAAGTAAATGTGTCTGTGTATAATAAAAAATGTAGAGTGTCATTAAAACATTTGAAACATCTCTGCAAAAATTACACCTAGGAATGCTGTTCCCATATGTTCTCTACCACCCTCTCTCAGGCTGCTGGCTTATTGTACCAACGTACCCCTCTTTGTAAAGAAAAACAAGCAGAACTAAAGAGAGCAGTTCAGCAGCAAGAAGAGAAGAAGGTGAGAATAACATATTGGCAAAGGAAACCGCAGTCTAACCAGCACCTCCCCACCTTCATTACCATCCTTCCAAATAAATCTCCCCGCTCCTCTTGAGCTGACAAATAAAAAAATCCAGCCACAAGATATATGTGCGCGCTCCTCCTGATGAGCATCGCCATCCATCTGCGGCGTGTCCCCCGTGCCGGTGCGGAGACGGGCGGGCGGCAGAATTAAAGACTTCAGGAGGCCCGCCGCTTAATCAAGAAGGCTTTTCTCTTCCGACTTACACAGCTTTCATCTCTGTCTCGTGTGATTTTCTCCCCATCTCCTTCACTCTGTGGCAAACACGCTGATGGCTGATGGGACGATAACTGATCATAGACCTAACCTTCCAGGGCAACCAATTGGTTTCAAATGGATGGCACGCGGGCTCCTGATAAGTTTCTTTTTGGCGAGGACTGTTATTTCAAGTATATCCACCTTCATACATTAGAGTCCTGAATTCTGAGATTCTAAAGAACGATGCCCAATTTCAACGTTAATTTCAAATTAAAAGGATCTCTATATGGGCATTCACCAGGAGTGGCCATTGCTTCAAATCGGGGTGAAATTTTCAGTGGAAATATTAAATATATTTATCTGAAGCAGGTAGATTCTTTTCTTCATTTTTATCTCAATAGAACCCCACTCTGGAAGGTAATGATTTTCATCGTTTGAGGTCTGATGGCATGTCGTAAGATCCCTGAGAAATCATTTATACTGACTTTCCACACCTGCCGGAACCTGTTGTACAATACCCATACCCCTGCTTGGCTGCTTCTAAGTCTTGGGGATAACTCTCCTTCTCAAGAGAATATGTTCCATTTTGGACTTTTCTAATTAAAAATTCATTGTTATATGAATTTTGTGATTTCATTTACTGGTACGAATTTGGTGCCTGAGAATAAGTTGGTTCCCTTTCCCATAGAGCTGTTCGTCAGGCATGGGACTAAGACACCGTGGCTCACCTGAGATTTCTTTTCTCTGCTCACTATCCTTCGGTTCCTGACCTTCATCGTCCACTTGAGTCTACCACTCTCCCTCCATGGCAGACATCATTGCTAGTAACCATCGCCATTTCTCCCGACCTGAGCTCAGAATCCCTCTCTCTGGGCTCTCTACGCGGCCACTCTGCCACTTGGATTGGACTGCGAGTTGAAACCCATTTACCATCCTTGGTATTTTGGGTTCAATATAATAAAGCTCAGTGAAGATGGGGAATGGATTTAAGCTCTTTAATAATTTGAGCATGCTTCAGTTTGGGGACTGGTCCAAGGTTGACATCAGTGTTTCCTCAACTTCAAATTAAATTAAGGAATTATGTAAGATGCCAACTCCAACCTTGATCATGCAGATTTCATTAAAAAGAGCTGTTTCTGAGGAGATCATTGGGACCAAAATACCCATATTTGGCAAGACCCTCAGTGCTAGATTATTAAGAGAATAGACACTAAAAGTGAAAGACTGAGTGATATCTGTAAATATTATGTCGGAATGCTGATTTGGCTTATGTTAAGAAATGACTAATTAGCTTTTTATTCAAGTTCACATATTTCGTGACTTGTTTGACAGCAATATATACCTAAAGTTCCTGGCAGGTTTCATTTAGGAGTGCTCTTTCCTTGTAAAAGACTGACAGAAGATTTTAGATGAAAATATTGCTTAGAAAATATTGTTCAGTTTTCTTTTACACTCCTTGTTATCTTCTGCCAAGAGAACTGGAGAATGTCCGGTCTTTGTAACATGAGGCCATGCGCATTCATGGCCCAGCTTCAGAGAGGCCGCCAAGAGGTGTCCTCCTCCATCTGACAGCACCAGGAAACCACTGGAATTTATGAACGAATAATCATCAATACGACTTTGTGGCTCTTTGCGTGCAGGTTTTTGTAAAGAAGTCAGGCCTACAAATATAGTGCCCATCTGAGATAAATAGGTATTACACTTGTTAGGTCTGATTATTTTTTAATAGTATAGTTGTTTTCCAACAAGAACAGAGCACGTCCCTTCTTCCCACTTGACCTCTATATTCTATAAATGCTGGTGGCACAGACTAAATAAACATCAAACACCTCTGCCTGTGGTGGGAGTTCAGTGTAATACTAGTTTACTTAGAATCGCAGCCCAAATGCCTTTGTTTAATAAAAATGGAAAAACTGTTACTTAAATGAATCTCTTGGTGAAAATATTTTAAAAAATGAATGCTAGGTAGGTGATTGGGTGGATAACAGAAGGTCTTGGTGGCAAAATGGGTAAGAACCCCGGAGGAAGAGTCCGAATGACTTAGAGAGTTTTGGTATCATGTAAATCTCGGACAAGAGCCTAGTATTGGAGGAATATGATTTGGTCTGAGATATATTTACTTAAAGTGACTGTGATATTTAGGTAAAAGGCTCCCGTAGAATGTGAAATTAAGAAGCTGTAGTTCTGGTGAAAAATCAGGTCAAAAAATAGAAATGTAGGCATCAGTCAGGACATAGGTTATATCTGAATCAATGACAGATGATTCATTCGCTGAAGTGGTTAAATGTAAACAGAGAGTCTGGGAATTCAGCATCAGAGGAGAGAATGCAAAGGGAAAAGAAGTGAAGCAAGAACAGAAATCTTTTTGACTGTCACAGAAGCTTAAGGAAGGGATCATTCAAAGAGGCAGCGATCATCAGCTCCAGATGCTGCTCATGATGGCAATATCCAATAGTTAGGAAAAGTTCAGTTGAACCAATTGTCCTTATCATTATTCCTTCCAGTTGCTCTGGATTCCGTTTAGTAACCAAAACATTCTCACTGAGCTTTGCAGTGTGCTGCTCTTCATGGTGACAATTCTTCCAGATCACCGTCACTAGAACATGAACTTAGAGGTACTTTTTGTTGAATAAATGTTATGAATTGCATCATCTCTATCTCCTGTTAGTTGGCATCTGTTAGCTACTTAGCTACAGATAGGATGGAGCCCTGGCTACAGAATGAAGTCTATTCCTGTACATCACTAAGCTGACTGTTTAACAGTAAAGTTTAGGACTTGTGCATCATTGATAGATATACCACCATCAACTGAGCTAACTTGTCCAGACATTTGGTTCCTATTGCATTGTATATTGTTGGATGGACTCAACACTTAAATAGACAGGTTATTTCATTTGAATAAATGCATATTTAAGCAGAAAGAATACAGTTTGTTTTAAACAATTGGTTGCTACCAAAGAGGAAGAAAAGAAAGGCAAATATGTGAGACATGATTTCTTCCAAGTGACCAAATGAAACTTTGTTCATTGGTTATGATCCATCTTGTGGATATTGTGGTCGTGTATGAAATAAAAGACCCAATAAACTCTTCACTTTTCTACTCACCATCTTGGCTCTTCAGTCTTGCACTTGACTTTCTGCTCATCACAAAGAGCTCAACTAAACTCCCAGAAACAGATGGTGTTCCCATTACTGTCAACTTATCCTCTGCAGTTCTGCAGTTGGCAAGGCCAGATGGATTAACATCCTGAAATGAAACTTTTCACCAAATTCTTATAAGTAAACAGACGTTTTATTAATATGGACTTCCAGACATGGAACAATACACAGAGATGACTGATTAGAGAATCTAATTAAAGGCAACAGTGTGGAAGAACTGAAAAGCAGAGGGTTTATTCAGAAAATAAGCAACATGTTTCTATCTTGCACTCTTTGAGTAACAAAACTGAACCAAGAATATATTTTAGAGTGGCTGGCCAAATGAACATTGCTTGTTCAAGACTTGCATTTATCCTCAGACATCTTGATAAATCCAACAAAAATAGTTTATAACCTATTGGGTCTTAGGAGTATTTTGTATTTTGAGAGAGAAAGTCGAGGCACCACTCAAATTCCTAACTTCTCTTACATCTATTGATGTTCTTTCACCAAAAATTCACTTAACAAAAACAAATCTAATGATGTGCCTTATTTTGCAAGAATTGGAGGTGTTTAGTAAGGGCCTTTCTGTAGAGGAATTAGGAAGGAAATATATCATCCCTACAGATCAAACTGTAAAACCAACACAAATATGCAGAAATACACAAAGCTGCAGGTTAGCTCCATCTCAGTTATTCAAGTCACAATTTAAATATTATTTTATCATAAAGACCTTCCTTGATCACCAAACCTAGTATCTCTACCCCAGCAGCAGCAAATACTTCAAGCCTGTTTTTTTTTTTACCTTCATAGTTTTTGCTACTACCTGATGTTCATTTGTTTACTAAATATATTCTCCCCACAGTGTGTGCTTCCTAAGAACTGAGATGTACCACTAATGGAGTCTCAACACCTCACACAATATCTGACACACAGTGGGAACTCATTAATATTTGTTGAATGAATGAATGGAGAGGAGGTAGATGAGTCCTTGAGCACTATGTCTTCCCTATAATGAGGTTTAATGGATTCATGTGTCTGAAAGAAGGTCAATCATAGATTAGGTTTAGATGAATACAAGGCACAGAGGCAAAGGCTTGTGGTGCCCATCTGGGAATTATCCAGAGGAGAGATCACTTAGTCACCATACCTCTCATGCTCTTACTGTGAATGATAAGAATCAAGTAGCTTTGCTTTGGCCCTTTCTCTCCACCTTTCCTCCCTCAGGCTCTTGCTTCCTCCTTCTCTCCTTCCCTTCCTTCCAGGCAACACTCAAAAGAGAGAACTTAATTTCCTGGGTTTCATGTGACTCTGCCACTTAGAAGGTGACCTTGGGCAAGTGCCTCCATCTCTCTGCTCGACATTACACAAATACAAAATAAGAATGATAATGGCCCCTAGAATATGTTTTGAATATTGAATGAGCAATTACATCTAAATCATTTAGAGGAGCGCCTGGCTGCTTGAGCCATTGTAAGCACTCAGTAAATGCTAACTATTATTATTACTTTATCTCCTGTTGATTTCTGCTTTTGACGTATACTAGGAACTCAAATATTTGATCTACTGAAATTGGGCCTGTTGTTCCTGAGGCCAGGCCTGCCACCTTTTGCCTTGATGAGTTTTCTGTTGATCTTCATCTTGTATAAATGTATTCTATACTTACTTTTCTTCCTTTTAGTCTCAGGAGGCACCCTCTGGTTCTATTGTTCTAGTATGTGAACAACCCTGATCAACTGCATCCATGCTTGTATTTATTTCTAACTCAAATGCATCTCCCCACTGCCCTCCTCCTTTGAATCTTAGTTCACAAAGAAGCGGCTCGAAGTCTTTTTTTTTTTTTTTTTTTTTTTTGCCTAACTCTTTGCCATCTGAGACGTGTGTGGTGGGCAGAATTCTAACAAAACCCCCCAAACTCTCTGCTCCCCGGGTGTGCATACCCTGCACAAGCTTGGGAGTTGAATTACGTGAGAGTGCAGTGTTATATGGCACAATATGCAGGTTATCCAGATGGGCCTCACCCAATCACAGGAGCCCATTAAAGCAGAGCTCAATCTGGCTGGTCACAGAGGTGAGTCATAGTCAAAGCATGAGAAGAGCTGGATGCATTGTTGCAGCCTTCAAGATACAGGGAACCATATGGCGAGGAATGTGGGTGGCCTCTTGGATCTGATAGAGGCCTGAGACTGAAAGCCAGCAAGGAAATTAGGGCCCAAAGTCCTATAACCGCAAGGAACTAAGTCCTGCCAACAGCAAGAATGAGCTTGGAAGTGGAAACTCAGGAAGAAAACTCAGACCAGCCAAGACCTTGATCTTCCTGTGATTCCGAGCAGAGAACACACACTCCTATACCAGACACTGAACCTACAGAACCGAGAGCTACTGAGCAGGTGTTGTCCTAAGCCCCTAAATGTGCGGTGATTTGTTACGCAGTAAAAGAAAATGAATACCACGTGTTTCCCTTGAGGTATGCCTACAAGTCTGTATTGATTATTACAGAGGCAGCCAAATCATGATTACATACCAGAAATACCCTCAGCCTAAACTAGCATCAATCCAAGTTATGGAGAGAGAGGAAACTAGCTCTCAGATCGGGCTCTTGGACAGTAAAAAAATCGACTTCAAAGTCATTTACATCCTTTTAGATGGCAGTATACCTACATTTCAAATTACTTCTGGGATTTTAAACATGTAATATCTACACTATAATTTCTTGAATAACATGATACGAACACAACCATGTACTCTGTTTAGAGCAGTAAATTATGGAGTAGGTCCAAAAGCTGGCATTAATTTCTCCTCATAAAATAAGCTACTGAACAAGGCAGTAGATAGTCAAAATAATATCTGATCAAATGAGCTATGTATTCACATAGCCATTTATAAATAAACAATATATAAAGCCATTGAAGGAGGTTTCAGATTAACCAAGGTTTGGAAGATGCCATCTATCTCTTTTCTTGGGGAGGTGACTACATTTCAGACTGTTTTATAAGGTCCCTAAGGCACAAGTTCTTAGAAGTTGACTAATAAGATGCTTTGGAGGAATGTGACCAGATCATTTCTGCTATTTCCACTTCCTCAAACATTTATTCCTGATGTCAAGGAAATTTGAAGATTTTTTTTTCCCAATGTCTAATCTGTCATATTTAGACCTGAAGACGGTAAATTTAGACACCTTAGTTCACCCTATAATTTGCTCAAGGCATGGATGCTACCCCAGGGAGGCAGAAGACCGACTTGGGCAGTGAAGAGTTCTCCTAGAATATGTCTAGGTGAGCGCAGTTAAAGGAGAAGGGAGAAGGAAATGAGATCACCTTCCCGAAGCTTGCTGTGCTTCCTGACAGGATGCTCCCCAAAGAGGCATGGCTGGTGAAGTCATTCTGGCTTTGGTATCCTGTCTGTGAGAGCTGTGGATCTGAAGGAGCTCTCCAAATAAAGCTCTATAGCAATATATCAATAAATTGAACCTATCATTGAGAGTAACATTTCTAATAGCAGGCCTGGAGAGGGGAAAAAATTACAAATCACATGGCTGCTTTATTCCACAGGACAAAAAATAAATAAAAGCAATTATGCAAACCCTAATCCCTCTGCCATAAATTACTTTGCAATGACTCACAGATACCGGAATATTATTAGTCAGGATCTAATCAGGATACAAAACCACACAGTAATTTGAAGGGAGAAAGTTTAATATAGAGAATTAGGGACTGTAACATAAGATTGAGCACCAAGGGATTGGCTAGTAAGATGCGGAGAGGCCTCTGACACACTCAGGAGTAGCAGAGAGAGGGGTCGCCGCTGGCCCTGGGCTGGTGTCCAGCATCAGGCAGGGCTCCCGGGTGCCAGGCCCACTGGTGGGCATGGCTTTGGCTCTCTGGGTGTCAGAGAAGTCGCTGGGGTGCTGCACCCATGAAACCTACCGTAAATCTACTCTCTGGGGAAAGTTCTTCACCAGAGATGTCTCTCTCTAGCCGCTCTACTGCAATGCTGGACAACGCGTGAGTGTGCCAACCAGGGAAACTCACCGAGCCTTGGTGTCCAGAGTTTTTACTGGGAGTCAGGTACACACACATGACCGAACCCCACCCCCCATCACATGGCTGGCTTTAGTCTCCAGCCCCCTAGGGGTCAGCTGGATACTATGGGCCAAATCCCCACCATAAACGACAGTGTTAGCATAGACTCTCTCATGGACCAAAGTCCCCAGGTACATAAGGACAGTCTTACCTAGCAAGACATTCCAAGGGCCCACAGGTTACCTCTCAGAGTCTGGCAAGGCCCGAACCTTTCTCTGAGATGTTCAATGTGGACAACCCTGAGTTAGCCTGTTACTGTGCATCATTTGACCTCTGTCTTCGCCTGGCTGTCTTCATCTATAAGGTCAAGGCTACATGGACCAAGATAACTCCTAGCTCTAAAACGCTAGGATGCTGATGTAGATTTTTAACTAAGCCACACAGAAGTAGAGTAAGCTTTCAAAACCATGGTAATCCAGCAAATGGTTTAAGAAACACCAGTGTGCAAAGCAAGGTATACAAAGAGCAAGGATGCATTTTTGTATATTTCTTACAGTGAGGTGACAGTTCTCTTTGTCTGTGCATTCACAACTGGGCATGTTCTTTTTTTAACAACAGTCACATTTCCTGTAGTGTACCCAGAAATAAAGTTTCTGGTCTTTCTGACTATTGTCATCAAATAGTCATATTTGTCTGTGCATGCAGAGACAACTGGTGGGCATTTTTCCATCGAGGCCCTTGCCATCGCCCCGGCTCTGGCCCCTCCACTCTCCTTGGAACACCACCCCCGCCCACCAACCAAATCCCTGGAAAATAGGAGTCTCCCAGGAAACTTTGAAGATTAGTTCAGGCTAATTGCTGCCAGATAAGTAGTGCCTAGCAGCTGTTTAAAAGAAGAAAGACAAAAAAAAAAGGAGATAGGTCTTTTGAGGCAAGAAGACTTTAGATTCAACTTAAGGACAATTTGCTAACTAAGGAGAACATGGAAAACAAATATTGTTATGGCATCTCCTTATCCAGGGGGAAAAAAACAGAAAGTGTTTCTCTTTATTTGTGGAGCAATTTAAGTTTAGATCTGACTTTACAAAGTTTCCTTTGTTGTTGCTGAAACACTCCTAAGCCCAGAAGCTAACCCATATCAAAAACAAACTCGGCAAATCAGGCCCAAGAAGCAGCACACGCTGTCTGAGCAGACAGGGCCTATTTATGGCACCTCCCATTTCAGGTGAAGGTGCATTAATTTTGGAGGATTGTACTGAGGTCGTTTGTGATGACAATAGTCAGAAAGACCAGAAACTTTATTTCTGGGTACACTACAGGAAATGTGACTGTTGTTAAAAAAAGAACATGCCCATAGAAGAGGACTTCTGTCCCCCAGGGAGGCACATGGTACGTGATGGCTTTGCATCCATTCTGCAGCCCGCACTTGTCCTGAAGCTCTTCAGAGACCATGTCAGATCAGATCCACCACCTCATCAGCATTTATGAATATGTATTATTTGTTAGCCACCAATATACAAAAAAAAAAAAAAAAAAAAAAAGCTTTATTCCAAACAATGTTGACATGAACTCGGGCTCATGACTTCTTCCAGACACCAAATGTTCTGGGCAGCCAGATGGTACCCTGATCTTAAGGCTGCAAAAAAATTGATGGGCTTTCATGTCCACGTCCCTTTTTTGCCTGGGAGTCCATAGACGACTTTGAGGATGATTTCACTGTGAGGAAGGACTCTAGAGAGGAAAAACGAAACAGAGTGTCTCTACGTCCTGACATGGAAGCAGCAGCTGGTCTACTGTCCTAAATGCTTAGCATCCACCACCAGTGGAAGTCAAATCCTCATGTTTAGCATTGAAGACATTTATTATAGGACCATTCAGTGCAAGGACTTGAGGATTATGAACTAAATAGCCTTACCCTCTGCCTCAGTGAGATTGCTCTAGAAGAGATCATGCATTTATTACATTCATAAGTATTTCTTGAGTGCTTCCTATGCTGGGCTCTGTTCTATGAGCTAGGGTTATAGGAGAGATGAAAGTAACCCAAATCCCTGAGCTTACGTTTGCGTGGGGGAGAGATAACAGAGAATAAGAACAATGTGTGGTGTGTTAGAGGAGTCTAAATGGTAAGAAGAGGTTTGGGGAGAACGCTGGAGTTTGACATAGGGTGGCCAGCAAAGGCCCGCCTGAGACGTGAGGGCCTGGAGCCTGCCATCGAAGACCTCACGGTGAGGTGGCTGATTCAGGAAGGGGCAGGTCTTGAGCTTGTCTGGCCCGTGGATATGAGAACAGCCAAGAATGGGGGGCAGTGCCTCAGGCATTGGCACCGTGTGCTGACATCAGTGTCTGCGTTGAGCTGAATTGTGAGGGGGTCCTAGCGGGCAGAGGGTTGGAGGAGCTCCTGGAAGGAGAAGGCTATGTCATCCGACCACGTTGCAGAGCTTCTCTGGAATAATAAATTATTCCGGACAAACAGACTGCCCTTTCCATGGAAGATGTTAGGTAAGACTTTTCCAAAGGCAGCAAAGTAAAGGCCTAGAAGCCAGTTCGCCTTCCCCACCCCCTCCAGTTCCTTTACTCTCTCTGCCCCTCACTGCCTGCATTCAGCCCCATCAGGGCCTTGGGGACTAAGCAGAGCCCCTCTCAGGCCAGTCCCATGCATCCTGGGTGGGGGAGGGGAGCAGGCAGAAGTCCTGGGCAATGCCAGGGCAGCTGAGCCAGAAAATAAACAGTACAAACAGCTTGTAACGTCAGGTGCTCTTAGTTTTCATTCTGTAGCGCGAAAAGGGCCACACCACTTGCCCCTTTCACAGCACATGCAGCTCTGCATTCTCCGCTGGGATTAGCCGGGTGCCACTCCTGTTCCCTGGTGCTGGGAGGCACTGCTGGCCGTGTGGCTGAGACCCTACAAAGCACCCAGTACATTCTTCTTTATGAGCAGCTTCTGCTTAATTAAGGGACGCGCCGTGCTCCATCAATCAGCTCTGTGCTTCCAGTCATCCCGCGTCACTCCACTGCTAGTAGAAGTAGTTGTGGCGCTTTAGGAAGAAGAAAAGATCCGGGCCATCCTGGCCCCCCAAGCCCCGGGGGAATGCCTGGCAGCCACGCCCCTGCCCCCCTGCCGCGGGAAATCCTTTAGCAGGAGGCAGCGGCTGCTGAGCCAGGTAGCGGGTGTTTGAAGACCTTTATCCCCCAAAGGCGGGAACTGCGATTCTTTGGACCGGATGCCTGTTAGGTGTGCAGTGCTCAACATATTTATATTAGATACTTGATGGTATACGATAGAGAGAACTGTAATTTCTCATTATTTAGGAAAACCTCATCGTGGAAGGTGTGTGGAATCCCATGAGGCAAAGTCGGTGGACATTGTTTATTCATAGTTACTTTTTTCTTTAGCTGTGCAGTGTCCGGTCCAACACCATTGTTCCAGTGTCACTTAGATGGGCGCCCTCTCCTCTGCACCCCACTGTTACTGTGCCATGCACGCTTTACTAGGTGAAAGCTCCTTTCAGCACCACCTGGAGATCTCAGCATCATGGTTGGGTTTTTCTTTTTTAATGTGCACACAGAGAGGCTTACCTTTTGTTACACACAATTTTGCGGGTTTTAATGAATCCGGGGTTGTGTCTCCAGAAACACGGTACCACACGGAAGAGTTCCATCCTGCCCCCAAATTCCCCTGTGTCTGCTTTGCATTGTATCAGTCTTCTGCCCCCTGTTCCTTGGCAACCGCCCATCTGTTTTCCGTCCCTATAATTTACCTCTTCCCTGGTGTCGTATACAGTGGGACTAATGACACACTATGTAGCCCTTTAATTCTGCCCTCTTTCACTTAGCAAAACACATCTGAGATTCTCCCGTGCTGCCGCATGGATCAGTTACTCATCTTTTTATTGCTCAGTAGTCTCTGTCCCATGCATGTCCACCCCTTCACCTGTCGAAGGACACCTTGGTTACTCTGGTCCGTAAGTTCTTTTTTCTCCTAAGAGGATGGGTTATCCATTCTGAAACTAATCTGCATGTATACCGAGGCCTGAACAAGTAGGTAAATAAATTGTAAATAATGGGTGCCAGCTTTTTCAATGTGAGAGAAACAAGTTACAAATAAGGAGGCAGAAGTGGGGGAAAGGCTAGAATAATTCCTGGGGTGGTGGCTTAGAGTTGGAGACATCAGTACGATTTATGTTTGCTTTTTTTGCATATTTAAAAATTTTATATACTTTATGTTTTATATTTTTGCATATATAAAAATAGATAAATACAGAAATAGAGATATGTATTTGTAAGTGGATTAATATGCATAATGTATTCCAGCCCTGTCTTCCAAGACAGCCTAGAAGCAACGATGCCTCAGTAGCAGTGAGCACACCTACTGTCTATTTCATGGTTTCTAAACACCATCCACAAATAGCAGGACAGAGGTATCCTTGCAGAAATGAGGAACAGGTGATTCTGGGCATGAACCAAAGAAATACAGAATGGCCCTAGAGCTTTTTGCAGCTTTGTGGTGTTGTACTAAAATAAGGAAGTGCTCCAAAAAGTAGGTAAATAAAAAGGATTCGGCCACATCAAAAACTGTGGGAGTCAACCCGAAATAGCTCTTGGGCGCCAAAACTAAAATGATTTGAGAAACAAAGTAATGATGATAGCACTGCCATACAGATACATGAGTGCACCCTGACATAAATACATACATGAGGAAGAACAAAGAAATCTTTTTAACAGACGAATCTGCAATAATATAGGTAGAAAGTGCTAGGAGATGAAGCGTCACTCCCCTCTCTTGTGTTGGTCAACTTAGAGACCCACTTCCAAAGAACAGAACATGGAAAGAGAAAAATCATCCTTTCATATTGAGAGACCTGGCTGAGACCTCCTAAACCGGATAATCCAGGTCAGTGCCGGTTGTGATCAGACATATTGATGGCATGTACTCCCTAAGAGGATGGGCAGTTTGCCTCCTTTTTTTTTTTTTCCCCAAAACCCTTAACCCTGTTATAAAATACAATTAAGGGACAGTGTATAATATTCCTGACCTGCACGCTTCAAAACGGTCAAGGTTATAAAGAAGAAAGAAGAGGGGATGCTCACAGATTAGAGGAGACAAAGGAGACATCACAAATTGATGCAATGCGGGGTCCTGAATTAGATCTTGGAATGGGAGAAGGACATTAGTGGAAAAGCTAGTGACCTCCAGAGGATCTGAAGCAAAGTGAGTGGGATCCTACCGGTGTTCATTTCTTAGTTCTGGCAAATGCAGCACAGTTATGCCAGGCGTGACCGTGAGAGGAAGCTGGAGGGATGGCCACTCCCTGTCCCATCTTTGTGGCTTTTCCGGAAATCTAAAACTTGTTCCGAAATAGAGAGCTAAAGCAAACGGATGCATACACACATGTGTGCATACCTACCTAAGTAAAGCATATAAGATGTTCTTCCAAATGATTTATTTTTCAAGCACAACAAACAAGTAGTTGTGTGATGCCATGCAGAATTAGAGTAGGGGGGAAAAGAATATTGTTGCTCCTAATCTACAAGCCCCATGCATTTAGCTTCCACTTTAGATTTTCTAGAGGCAGGTGAGAAACAGATGTAAAAAGGGTGATGAGGATGGAGGAGAAAAAGGAGAAATGACAAATGAGAATGTAAACATAATGAAAACGTCCAAACCTGTCCCAGCCATCAGCAATTCTTCCTAACAGCTTGCTTGTCAATATGGTTCAGAAAAAAATCAGAAACAATGAAGGTCAACCAGACCACGAGTGGGTCAGAAGCTGTCCGGAAGCTGCAACTCTAAACTTGACCTTCGACAGTCCTGCTTGAGGTACCTGGGCCGGCCTCCCAAGGACCGTCTCTTCACGGAACAATCGCTGTGCTTACCTCCCAGAGGAGATACTTGAGGTCAGAATGGCTGTTTTCATTTTGTTTTGTTACTATTTAATTACAAACAGTGATGTTCAGCTCCTTTCAGGGCAAAACAAGTCCCCTAAAGAAACAGCGAACAATGGAATAGAAAGTCTGCCCAAGAGAACGTGTCCAGGGTTCCGTTTCGGCTTCGATGCGTTGGACCCAGGCAGCCATGACTGCAGGGCCCCCAGTTCAATACCCGCCTCTGCTGAGCGGTGCTGAGCCCTGTTCACGGTGTAGCGTCACTGCAAGGCCTGCTGGGAAAGCCGCTCAGTGCAGCCCGACATACTGTTCATTTGAGAGGAAAAGCAAATTCTCTTGCAGTCCCAGAGAGGTGAAAAAGTGGCGCATTGACCCCTGCCTTCTTTCCATAACGAGGGAAAGTAAATCTGAGTAACACCCTGCAATGGATAGGTGGCGACGCCCGTCAGAAACACGCGGGTCTGGGTTTCTTCCCAGCTCTTCCTCACAGTCGCTTCATTTCCATGCATTTTACGATGAGGATGGTTATTAAAGGTCTGAGGCACTTTGTCAAACGTGTGAGCAGTAGCAGCCAAACATAGGGTATATGTATTTTTGTAATAGAAACGAAGGTGTGTTGTGTTGTTTTATGGGGTTTTTTCCCTTTTTTTTCTTTTCCCCTGTCCCATCCTCCCTCTGTTTTATGTTTATTCTATACATTCATTTCTACAATAAATACATGAAGGAAGCTTTATACCAGTAGGGTGTATCTACGCCACCCCCCGCCCCGCATCCTTAGATTTTCTCCCTCAGGCACTGTAGCAAGATGCTTATGACTCTGGGGGAAGAATGTATAGGTGGTTTGGGTGGCCTCAAGCTTCGTCCATGTGCCACTCTTTGTGAATTGATTTGGATCATGTCATTTCTTTGGATGCTTGCAATGCAGCCTTAAGAATAATGACCCTGCAACGTGGCTGTGCTGAAAACAGCTTTTTCAGTGCCAGAAAAAGATGATTCATACTTGGCATAGGAGCCGTTTCTGGAAACTGTCGGAACAAAGGACCGGGGTGATTCACTAAGCGGTTCCATCATCATCCCCCTCGATTTGGAAAGGATGGCGCGTCCCTAAATGCACTCAATTGACATAGTTACATATATCTGGGTGTGCCATGTACCCATCTGTTTTGTAGGTACGTATCTATACCACAGATGTACCTATCCATGCACACGTACAGTGCGTGTGCCTTAGTTTTAGGGGCAGAGGTATATCACATTGTAAGCTGTAGTTGTTCCTCTTCCCTGGGTTTTATTGATGTGGTCTCAGATAGTTTGAACGACCCCGACCTGAAAATGGGAGTTTGGTTGGAATCCAAACTCTGCCACCCTCTGTAACCTTTTCCCAGAAATTGCTAAAAATCACACTAGGGAAAAACAAAACAAAACAAAACAAAACCATGTATGACCATGTTGTCCACTTCTGCCCACCACCAAATTCTGCCACCAGGAAGCTTCTGGCCACTGGAGTCATCAGCACGGCCGGCGGCGGGGCCCCCCAGCACTTCCTGGAGAAAACTGTACCCTCAGAGACCAGCGGGGGCGTCCCCACCGCCCTAAAGAGCGCCTTCTGGGCGGGGCGCCTTATTTGACCAGCCAGTTATCATATTCCTCCTTGACTCTGTGTCACACTGCACCTGCATGTCTCTTAATCTTTTCTCAAAAATCAATTCTCTCAGTCCCTTAATCATTTTCATTGATCTCTGTTGAATTTTCTCTAATGCGATGGCACCTATCCGCTCCTGAACTACCTGACTCATCTGTACCGCTCAGCACTCAGCCTTGGCTGGGTATCACTGCGCGAAGCTTCAAGCACAGCACAGTGACAACCTGCCAACGTGCTGCTTGCCCAGGTGCACTGGCTCCTGCGATTTTCTTTCTAGATCAGGTTCTGCTACGAACATGACTCCCCATTCCTGAGTGTTTGGTGTATTTTCCAGGTCACGGCTCTGAATGCCTAAGGCCACATGTCTAACTTTCCATCCATAATCCTGCTTCCTGTCTTCTTACTAAACTGCACTGCACATCAGCTCAAATTTTAAAAACTGCATTAGAAGGGGTATAAAGTAGAGATATTTTTTCCCCAATGGAAAGGTCTGTTTTGCAGAGATGATGAGCTCGTTGTCCACGTGAGACTTTACCTGAGGAGTTGCAGGGAACAGCTGGGAAGCAACACAGGGATCCAGGTTCATGGCTAACTCACTGGGCTCCAAGGGCAGAGCCAGGGGCGACTGAAGGTGGCAGCCCCACCCGCAGGGGCGGGCCGGGCGAGGGGCTGTGCGTGGCGGTAGTCGCCGCCATTTGCGAGCACTTCCCATGGGCCAGCCACTGTGTTAGGGTTTTTCCACAGCTCTCCTTTAAACTCAAAGCAAATATTTGTGAGGGACACAATTATTATGGCCATTTTTTGTTTTTAGAAACACAGAAACTAAGGTATAAAACACTCAAAATGTGCTCACAGTCAGTCTAGTTATTTACCTACTACTAAGTGGTCCGTGTGCGGGACTCGCTCCCAGACAGCCTGCACAAAGACATGCAGGACTAGTCACTTTGTGTTACAAGCACGCAGCTGGAAAGTGGACGTAATAGACTGAGGTAAGGGATATTTGAGGTATCTTCCCTGGCCTTGGTTACCAAAAATATACGTGCAGAACTTTCTTTGAGACTCAACTTTCCAATGATGTTATGTCAACTAAGCATGGTTCAGGGAAGTAAAAAAATTCTGCTTAGAAAATGCTGCTATTTATATGTTACCTTTTTCTTAAAAGCTTTTTAAAAATTAGTGCTTTATTGAGGCCTTTTTAAAAATTGTTTGCCTGATGATTGACAGACTGATTATCATCTAAAAGAATATTCTTAAAACCTGGATCGTAAAATCTTTCTTTATGAAATTTGCTTCATACACTTGGGTTTCTTCACCACTTGTTTGTGCAAATCTAACTGGAAAAGATTAATTCAGAAGAAAAAGTGTTGTTCATTAGGTGTTTCCCAACCTACAGTGCTCCTTTGGCCTTCACCAGAAAAGAAAAACGAGACTCCAACCTGTTTGTGAGGGAGGCCAGCTCAGCTCAGCTAAAATCAAATCTATATTCTTCAAATTTCCCTGTTTGCATCCCTTGTTATGTTAAAATGAAAAGTAGTATTTCAAAAAGATTCGATTTATGTTCCAAGGGACCTGCGAACCATTCTTTAAATATGAACAATCCTCGCAATGAATTATCAGTGGCAACCTCTGGTCAGGTCTCTTAGAACTGTTCCAAGGAACCGAAGATGAATTTCCCATTTCTCATCCCTGGAGCTCGGAGGCCTACAATGAGGTTTTTCATCTATAACTTACTGCCTGTTACTAAGTGATTCTGGCTATGTCAATAAATTTGTTCACAGCTCTAATTGTGTTAATGAATTGAACATAATTAAACTTACAACATGCCACGACTTTCTTCTGGCAGAACTCAGTGGATTTTTCAGAAAAGATCTCTGTGGGAAAACAAATAAACTTACTGCGTGACTCTTGTCTTCACTATATAAAGTCCACGGAGAAGTGACTGAAATAAGAGGTGCCGAAATTAAGGTTTTGAAGAACATTCCTCTCCAAATAAAGTCCTGCTCAATATGTCATGGCCTATGATCTGTGCTTTGAGTCCATTCACTAGGTTTCAAGCTCCTTTAGGACAGAAAGTGTATGCTATTTTTTAAAAAGATTTCTTTATTTATTTTTAGAGAGAGGGGAAAGTAGGAAGAGAAATGTGGTTGTGAGAGAGAGATGTCAATCGGTTGCCTCTCTCACGCCCCCTGCTGGGGACAGAACCTGTAACTCAGGCATGTGCCCTGACTGGGAATCAAACTGGCGACCTTTCAGTTCACAGGCCGGCACTCAGTTCACTGAGCCACACCGGCCAGGGCAGTATATATACTATTTTATCTTTAGCCCCAGTACTTAGTGAGAGCCTAGTACAAAAAAAAAAAAAAAAAAAAAGTAAGTAAATGTGACCCTGTGGACAAAGTCATTCTGAATAGTTCCATTTGGGGCTGACAGAGGGAAGGGAACCGGTCATTTTTTGGCCATCTCCTGGGGTCAGGCCACTCGTCTCGGAACTCTCCCATGCAAAGTTGTATTTAATTCTCCCAAACCTACTGAAGCAGATACAATGCTCCCCCTTTCATGGTGAGGAAGCTCAAGTTCAACGAGGCTGAGCGACCCATGTGAGCTCACACTTCAGTCAGTAAGAAGCTTGGGACCCGGCCCCATCTGGATGACTCCAACACTTGTTCTCCTTCATGACCCTACCCTGTCCTTAAACACCCTGTTTGGAGGGGGGCTGGGAGGTGTACATATCAGCTACTGGTCAGCAAAAACACACTAGGAAATTTATCAGGAGTGCCCTAGGCACCCAAAACTTTGCTCAAATAATTCTTCTGTCTAAATCATCTTTAAAAATAAAGTTAGTGGACAATTAAGAAGTGTTTGCAACTTTTCTCAAGATCTTCTACTGGCATGTCGTTTTCGAAGTTGAGGATCGCGACACTTCTATCCACTGCCAGGCAAGGCCTGGGCCTTACACACTGCAAGTGTGTAAGTGCTTGTGGTGACCGATTTCCACTTGAATTGCTGTTTTATGATATGCTGCTGCCATAAGAGTGCTGCTTGTAACTTACAAGACCTAAGAGCTTGTTTGACAAATAAGGGGTAAAAGTAAGGACCCAGGCAATATTCATTGCTTACGGCATGGTAAGGGGAAAAATCTCCCAACCTCGGGCTCAGTCGGGAGGATTATATGCACTTCTACTTGGCTATTCAGAAAATAATTTCAAGGTCATAGAGCTTTAGCTCCTTTTCTAAGGTTGAAAATCCTCAGACACAGGGAGAAAGGAGTAAGAGAAGAAGCAAAGAGTCCAGATAAGTTTAATAACCTAATTATTTACTTACAATTCATAAACACCTCCAATACACTCTATCTAATTCCAGCCTAAGAAGAGCAGCCCACGAGGAGGGAGGCAGTTAACATCATCCCTACTTCGTACATACAGAAATAAATTAACATTATCCTTAAAAAAAAACCCCAAAAAGGCAGGCTGGGCTTACTCACCGCCCTGCGGTAGCTCATCGCCCTGGTGAGATGAGTTCGCCCTGGTGGATTCTGGGAAAGCACTGCCTTCCAGGCAGGCTGGGACCATGGGGTACGAAGGCATGGGCTGGGCAGTGAGTCCAAGTTCTTCCAGCAGAACCACCCCGAGGAAACTAGGGCAGGTTGGAATGAGCTTAGGGACCTCTGTGCATTGGGAGAGCCTAAAAGAATGAGACCGTAAAATGCATAATTGAGGGCAGATCAGATGGCAAAACAGCTCAATTTGTCCACGGAGCCAAGAGAAATGATACAAATTAGACAAGTAATCAATAGCCTTCAGATATACAAGTGAATATTGCTGAACCCAGATATCCAGCATATTTGATTCTGTCTCTGAAAAGGTTTCTTTCTGCAGAAACACAAATGATACCTTTTTACCACTGCTTTAAAAAACAAATAACAAAGTATTACACTTGGAGGCCCCTGTGACAACATGGCCTCTTAATTTTTCAGCCACGTCTTTTTATGTAAAGTGCAGTCGGTCCTCATTATTCATGGATTCTGTATTTGCAAATTCACGTACTCACTAAAATTTATTTGTAACCCCCAACTTGATTCCTATGGTGTCGTGTGAGCATTTGAGGACATGCGCAGAGTGGTGAGAAATTAGTCACTTGAAGTTGGACTACATGATTTTTGTCTTCTGGTTTCTGTTCTTGTGTACGTTCAACAAGTGTTCTTTTCATGGTCTAGTGAGTGCTACCTTTTTCATAGCTTTGTTCTTTTTCTTAGTGAATTCGCTGCTTGGAATGGATCCCAAGTGTAGTGCTGAAGTGCTATCTGGTGTCCCCAAGCACAAGAAGGCAAAGTGATGTGCCACACAGAAAAAAACACATACTAGATGGGCGTGTTCAGGCTTAAGTAATAGGGCTGGTGGCTGTGAGCTCCATGATAATGAACCAGCAACATTCCGAAAGGTGCTTTTAAACAGAACCCATACAAAACAAGGTTGAAAATGTTGTGACCAGAGGCTCGCAGGAACCTAACCTTGTATTTCCCCTAGAAGCAAAGGTTCTGTATTTACCAATTCAGTGTTCCCAGGGACAAGAAAAGTCTGACCCCCAAGACCTCCTCCAGCTGAGACTAAAGAAGAGAAATTACAGTTTGGGCTCAATCCTGGATGAGATCTCTCTCTCTCTCTCTCTCTCTCTCTCTCTCTCTCTCTCTCTGTCCCAGGACTGGGTCATAGTAACACTTACCCTGGGGCTACCCAGGCCAACCCCACAGGCAGGGGACACTAGAGGAGGAACTGGTGCTGGGGGCTGGGGCGGAGGCAGGGAGCTGGGAGTGATAGTAGTAGATGCCAGGGCTCCGACCGCCAGCCTTTCATCTCGATAAGTGACACTCAGCCCACCACTCATTTCTCAGAGTTCTGTTGTCCTGCAAACACACTGGCAAGTACAATGAATAAAATAAGCCTTTTCTACTTGTGTAGAGTTGCTTAGTGGCCTCTGATCTGTGAGTGAATGGCAATGCGTAAGCCTCAATGAGGTGGACAGCGGAGATGGTCCAGGTCAATGCTAAGCTTTGGCAATGATGACTCAGCAGGTGTCTCTGGTGCCCAGTCATCTGCAACGATAGCAACAGCAATGTCTAGGGGAGGTGACTGGTGAGTAACTTGCCACATGCGGAGACTGAGCCCTGAGGGTCAGGCGCGTGCCTCTGAGACTTCTCAGCCACCTCATTCCTCTGCAGCCACACGCGTTCTTGGGAGATATATTTTGACCGTGGTGAGAATAAATAAGGCACAAATGGTTTCTGCTTAGGAGCCATGTCCAGCAATTTGCTGGAGTTTCCTCAGTGAGTTCAGTCTTCAAAACCTCCATCCACCCACCTGCTCTCAAACGTCACATTGTTACCTAACATTAGAACAGCTTTTTCAGCATTTTCTCTTGTGTAAGAGATAGAATTACATGGGGATCTCGAACAGTAGGTTTTTCAGAGCGAAGACTAGGCGAGAGGGTCAGGGATGGAAAGAAGTTCCTGGCAGAGGCAGTAAGAGGGATGCTCGGCATGTATTTGGCGACCAGCATAGTCCTTGGAGAGACACCTGTCCCATCAGAAAGAGGACCCTTCCTGATGATGTTCTACTAGTTTCTGTGACCTGAACTCAAGAAGGCAGGCTGAAACCGGAGCTGGCCACGGGGTCGGGGAGACAGGGGTCTGAGACCGCCTCTACCCGCGGGACGCTGCGGGGGTCCGCGGAGGGGGCGCGTGTGAAGGCGCTGGCCAGGCGTTCTGCAGATGTGCCCAGTGGTCATGCCCCACATTCCGTGGCTCCTCTCGGGAGCCCCTGAAAGCCTGGGGGGACGATGGGCACAGGCGTAGACTGTTCTCCTCCTTGGGGGAGGGGGGAGGAGGTGGCAGCAGGGAACATCTGCCAAGTGGCCAGCAGCCTGAAAATGGGCCCAATTTGTGGCCATTATTTCACTTGTGTCTACTCCAAGGGAAGTTTCTCTCCCTGCGAGTGAGAGCCAGTCTGTCACCTTCCCGCGCGCGCCGCCGTGCCCGTCACACATATGGCGCCTGGCAGGGAGCGCCTCCGCCCCGCGGCCCTCGCCGGAGAACATCTGCTCGCCCTGCCAGCCTGGCGCCGCCACCCCCGGCCTCACCTTTTCCCAGGTTTCTTGCTGAATCAACCAATTAGCCCACATCCTCTCTTGACTGCTTTGAACTATGTCTTGTTAAAACATGGGGGGATGGGGACCTGGTGAAGTCCGAACCCACTCCACGAGATCCAAGCGTCCGCCTAGAGCCCCGATGCCGAAATTTCTCTCTTCCCCTTCGGGTAGTTACAGGTTTTAGAGCTCAAGCTGCGAACTTGACTCCCGGAAAAATCTTGGTAGGGATTCCTAGCCACACCTTCACTGAAGCATTTCTTACATTTCCTCCAGGATCTTTCCACAACCGAAATGCTAAACCACACGATTTATTATTATTGTTATTTTTATTAATAATGGACTTGGAGCTCAGATACTGAATGACAGGCCACAGGTTATCTTTCCTGGGTCAGCTGCACCTCAGCTCGGGGTGTCACGGTGACAGTCCCAATGCCATCGCCCCTAGGAGTCCAATTGTCACCCTGAAGTGTCCCCAGCTCTGTGTCTGCTTGCTAATAGAACCAAGCACTCCCTAGGACAAGGGCTCTCTCTCAGCTTCCCAAGGAAGGCTGCCAGTGAAGGTCCCTTGCCCTTCTGCGAGCCAGGTCACGTGGGGAGCAGAGGCGTCCGGTCATTCTCGGGAAATCTATCTGGTGACCTGGCATTTTGCCTTCGTTAGAGTTGTTGTCTTGCCTTGGTTCTGAATACTTATTTCAGTTCCTAAGATTCTAATGAGGAAAGTGCAAAAGCTAAGTGGGAACTTAACATTAAGGAGAGCCAATGGAAGCATGCTCTTTGTAGCCCATAAAACACTTCCCCACGCTCTAAAGTGGTCCTTCATAGGCTCTTTATTCTTTATAACTGAAGTATTTCCATTACTCGATTACCCTTCGCTGCCACTGGTGTTTATCCTTCCGCGTGAGAGCTACGCTGGGTTTTACATGCACGGTGTGTTCATAGGGAGTCCCTAGCAAGCCTTCCAGTCAATTCCTCACGCCGGCTCCTGAAACGTCTGCCAATGAAAACTTCCACCAACGCAACACCACCAAAACCTTCTTTTCAAAGATAATGTCTACCGTAATCATTTGCAAATTGCTTTGCTATCACAGTTGACATCCTTAAAATACGCACAAACCAAGCTTTTCTCTCTATTTGAACTCTTTCTTCTGACCAAATGAATTATTTTAGGTTTGCGTGCTCCGTGTAATTAGTGCATATGGTCCAGCTGTGAAGAAATAGCTGAGGACTCCTAACTTATTATTAATTAGGCTCATTAAAATGCAAGTAAGAGAACGTTGCCTAGGTAAACAATACATTATGTCAAAAAGTCATTACTTGACAAGAGCTAGTCATCCTAACTCCAGTCATTACGGATATTTTGTGGAGGGTTTTTTTCGAAGGCGCCGTGGGTGCCAGTTAACTACCTTGACTGACATCAAGGACAGACACGCAGGCCTGGAAGCGGCAGTAGTCCCACACAGCAATTCTTTTCACTTCATTTCCAAATGCGTCTGGGGGAGGTTAAAGGTTGACAGCCCAATGACAGGCCTTCTTCAACCGCCATGGTGTCACAGCGGGAGTGTGTCAGGAAAATTTCCTCGGCCCCTCTGAATTTCTTCCATGGTCACATTTCTTTTCCTGTCTCACAAGAAGGGAGGGATTGGCAGCTTGGTGACAAACACCTGGGAAAGAGCAATGTGCACGATGCCTGTGAGGACCCAGGGGCTGGGGAGGGGAGAGGACGCCTGAGCTCCAATGGGGAGCCCCTCCTGGTGTCTTGCCAAATTGGAGGGGAGAGAGAGCAGGCTGGACCAGACCAGAGGGACACTGCGCCCTGGCCCCGTATGCTATGTTGCGGGGCACTTTTCCCAGGGACCCTCTAGGTCAGCTGTGGGCTCTTGCCCCTGTAAACATGCCTCCACAGCCCCGTAGCTCAGGAGTTCGATCGGCGAGCCTGGTAGAGGCCTTCCTGGTTCAAGGAGTGTGAGACCACAGGCTGCACAAGAGCTGCTGAGTAAACCCTGGGCTTCCATCCTCCAGCCCCTTCTATACCGCAGCTTCCAGGCCTGACGTTATGGCCAGGGCCTTTGAAGGCCTTGGGTATTATTATTCCCCAGGTATCATCTTCCCTCTTTGTCTGTTTGTCTGAAGGCAACAGAAGCAGCCATACACGCAGCAGCTGATTTCTGGAGTTCTGCGAATGTTCCTCTGTCTTTGAAAGTCCATGCACGTGTCGGTATAAATCACCACAGGGATGCAGGCTCCGGTCTAAATGGATCAAAAGAGAGTATTGACAGATGCTGAAATGAGTGTCTACCCTTAACACCGGGTCAATTGATAAGTGTCTGACCTAGACTTTTGACTGACGTGAAGAGCTGTCAGGAAGAAATTGTGTTTTTCCATGAGGACAGTGAGGAAACAGGGGAGGAGGGACAGGAACAGGAAGCCCAGGGAAGGTCCTCACTTCCTGGTGGACACATCTGTGGCCCTGCAGGTGCACCCCCGGCACCTGCACGCCGGACGAGTACATTCTGCACCTGTTTTGGATAAAGGGTTGGGAGAGTCCAGTGGTGACTCTGAGTTCCATGAGTGAAACTTGGAAGAAATTCAAGTTCATCTCAATCGAATAGAATATTATCACTGATATTGTGGTTAATCCCTATTTCAAAATGGCTAATAGGAAAACATCAAATTTCAAGCAAACTTTTCCCATGTGCTCATAGAGGAAAATCTGCAGCCTTGAGCATCAATGTGCATGGGAGGGTGAGAGGGGGCAGGGCACTAAATCTGTGCTGTCCTCCTTTTAGCATTTGGGTGTAGGACTCTCCAAGGGGAGTGTTGCTCCGTGTATCATTTATTTTCATTTTGGTCCAACGAGTATCAGCAAAGGTATTTGAATCTGGTGCCTCCACGTGTTCAGAAGCTGTCATTGTAGAGTTCAGCTCTTCCCTTTTGAGTTGTGAGGGGGTGTCCTGAGAGGTAGCAGCACTCCGCTGTGAAACCACCTGACTCCCCAGACCCCGAGTGCCCTTTGAGTGGTGGCCATCAATGAAGTTCCAAAGAGCTGCATCTTCCCCAGCCCGACCCTGTGATTCTTAGTGGATCTCTAGTGGTCCCCACAACCCATCACCCTTTATGATTAATCTCTTTGCAAATGTCCTTATTTGGGCAAACCATCTGTTGGGACCCTGCCTCTACTGGGCTCTAGTATATACATCTCCTCCCTGTATTCCCAAGAAATCAACCGTATCTCCACTAGAAAATCAGGCAGGTCCTCAATGTTGAGTGAGTTCTGGAGGTAAAAATGTCCCGGCACTTACCTCTAATAGTGCAGGCATCAACAAAAGCCCCGATTTTCCTACTGTCCAAGAGCATAATCCAATATTCCCTTTTATTTTATGACTACCGCTCTCTCTATATTATTATATCTCACATGATTCTTACTCTTACAAAACTATTCTAAGACAGGTATGGTTTTCATCCCATTTTATGGATGAGGAAACTGAGGCTAATGTCAATGAAGAACTTGCCTGTAGCTGAACATTTAGCAGCAGAAGCTGAAAGCGCCAGGGGCAATGGACCCGCAGTTCTTGACCAGCCGGCAGTCTGCGAAAAGCGCCGGGGCTGGCAGGGCTCACGGTGCATTCTGAAGGCATCTCGTACTTTTGGTTTCCCCAGAACGCAAAGAGCTTTAAAACATCCCATTCTGCATGAAATGAGTCCGTGATGACCCCAAAGCTAGCTGCTTGGGGAGACTTGCGCGTATCCAGTCACTGACTTGACGTCTCCATTGCGCATCTAAGGTTTCTCACATTTTCTGTGACCCAAAGGACGCTCTTCGGAACACGCCTTCTGTGCAACTGCTCCTCCTTCCGCCCTCCCTCCCCAGCAAATGGCAGCTCCTTCTTCCAGCTGCTCAGGCCGAACTCCTGGGGAACATCTTTGATGTCTTTCTGTCACTCACCGCCCTCACTCCTCTGGTCTGGAAACTGTTGGCTGTCCGGGGTGGGCTGAATAGCCTTGCCCAAAATTCACACCCACCAAGAACCTCAGCGTGGGAACTTATTTGGAAATGGAGTCTTTGTAGGTGTCGTTAGTGAAGGAGAGAGGTGACATCGCACAGCACCAGCGCCCTGCATCCAGTGACTGCTGGGTAGGCCTGCAGACCAGCGGGGACCACACAGAGGCGCAGAGAAGGCGATGAGGAGGTGGGGGCATAGAGTATATAATCTCCAAGAACCTGTATGTTTGCTTTAGGGGTGAGAACTAACTAATTAGTTTAGAAGTACGACAAAGAGATGACAAATGTAGGAACCATTCACAGAACTGGTAACCAAACCCTCAGGACACATGAAGAGCGCCTGACTTCATTTGTCATCAGAAGGGTTCAAACAGTGGTTTAGAGGAAAGAGCATTTGACTTCTGCACCTCGGCGACATGCGGCAGCCCGGCTGGCTCTCCCTCCTCTGCTCCCCAGCAATGATCATTTTAAGACAGTCCCGCATCCGGCCAGAGCAATGTGGTGCAGGGACCGAGAGCGCCTTCAGCCGCAGCGGACGTTTTTTTCCATTTGAGCCTTTACCCCAGAGTGGGGAGCGTTACCTTGGAAAGGCTTCATCTGACTCTCCTCTGAGCTCAAAGGGTCCATTTTCCCCGGAGCTAAAAGGTACATCTCCAGGAGAATTTGTTCACGTTTTCCTCTCGGGTTCGGCGCTGCAAATTTGTTACCCAAATGCTTCCCTGACCTTCCCCTTCCCTCTCCATCACACACGGACACATCGGGCCTCCGTTTGCGCCTTGCATCACCTCGGGAAACTCATGGCTAATTTCATTATTTGGGAGAGAAAAATGCAAATGAAGCCAGACAGCTGGTGCTCTCCTCGGGCTGAGCGTGGCGGATGGGCCGGCCCCTCGTCAGAGACCCCCACACCCTCCTGCTCAGACAGGCCCTGGCGCGGGTGGGCGGAGAGGCTGTCGGAGCAGCGGGAACAGATGGCTAGGAGGGGAAAGATAGAGGTGCCCAACGCGCTGCAGAGGCCGGGGAAGTCAGACGGAGCCGCGGGACGGGGGCGGGGCCGCGGGGCGGGGGCGGGGCCTGCGCCACCGAGGTCGGGGCCGGGATCCGCGAGCCGCTCCGCTCCCTTGGGGGCACAGGGAGCTGGGGATGCAGAGTGACAAAGTCTTCATCTGTCATTGGCAACCAGGTTGCTCTGCACTGGCCTGCACAGCCGGCCCACGTTTCACTTGCTCTTTTTGAATACTCAGTGCCTGCTTTGTGACAAAAAGATGTCGATAGAGATGGAGACAAAGAGAAAGGCACGGGGACGGGGAGCCCACTTCTTCCCCCCCACGGAATCTCCGTTTGCAAACCCAAGTGCGCGTGATGCCTGACTTTATTTTCCTGTAACCAGACTGACTTCCATACTCTGGTCGTGCCCTGCTGGAGGGATGGAAATTTGATGTCACTCAGCATCTTCCCTTCCTCTAGCGTTCAAGGGAGTAGGGGAGGCTTAGAAAGTTTCCACGGGAGGGGCCTGAACTCCTCCTGTCCCCTGCCGGCCTTGCTCTCCGCGGAGGAGCCCATCACCCTTCAGCGCCTGGTCAGGGGTCCATGCAGGGTGCCCTGTGGGTCTCCAGGGCTGCTCCTGTTTTTCTTCCTTCCGGGCCCTTCCTGCACACTCTGCTCTCAGTCAAGCGTGCCCGGGCTGGGCGCGGCTGGGCCAGGCTGGGAGGCCCCGTAGGCCATCGCGGGATCCATGGAGCCTTTTGACGCCCAGGTTCGCAGGGACCATTCTGTTCCTGTCCCTTTCCCTCAAGAGTGCCAGGCAGGGGGCAGGTCCCACCAGCACCCACATACCCTCCACTTCCCTGCTAAGTCTCCTTAGAGAGTCTTCATCTCTTCTGGCCCCTAAACCCAGTTCTTGCTCGTTCTGCAGTCTCCCAAGATTTCAACAAAACACCTGGGCTCAAGGTCAAAACAAGAGCCCCCCAGCCCCCAAATGGTGATGAGTATTTCACAGATATTTATTGACCATACAGAAAAGAAGAAAAGATGAGCCTGGAAAATGGGGGCCTCCAGCCAAATGCAGTTGAGGTGCATCTAGGTCTCAGGTGTCCTTGAACTAATGCATTAGTGGGTGTATGTTTTAGGTTGGATAAGACCACCGTTGTGCACCCTACAGTCTCCGGCACCGTAACCTGTCTCCGAGGTCCCTCAGGCCTCCTGGGGGAGTTAAATGGCTTCCTGGTCTTAGGGTGTGATTCCTGTGATCCAGTTTATATGAGGGCGGGTGCCTAAAATCCTGGAAACATTGAACGCAGCCTAATCTCCAAGGTCAATGTTGTTGGGAAACTCAGGAGAAGGGAAGGGAGGAGGGGCTTGATGCATAGACTTAATCGTGGCCTTGAAACCAGCCCACTGGAGCCCCTAGAAAGGGCGTTGGGGAGACCCATAATCACTCCTCTTTCATTGTTTTGCTTTGTACTCACATTACCTCTGTAGAATAGGGTTGTGTAGAGTCCAGGAACAAAGCAAAGGTGTTATAAAATGCAGACGGTCCAGTGCCAGTCATAGGGGCTCAGCCAAGTTTCCCCAACCCCTCCATTTCCACTGGGTTCTCTTCTGTCTCCTTGTTCCCACCCTACACCACAAGGCCTGGCAAGCTCCCCTCTGATCCCATTCTCTTGGTTTGTTTGTACCTAACTGTGTTGACAGGACCCTATCTATCCCGTGACTAGTCGAGTGATGAAGTCCTTCCTGGTCCCTGATCCATGGGATGCGACTAGGACTGTACCCGTGTGAAATCTTGCAGTGACCTTCGTTCCTCCCATCTACTAAAGGTCTCTGAGTGTCTCTGGTCTTTGAGAAGCTGCCCCAGCTCCTGGACATGGGCACCATTCTGTCTTCTGTAGGAACGATATAGAAATCACCTGATTTTTAAATTCCTCCTGGAGCATATACAGAGCATAGATGGAGGCTGATGTGCTTCTCTGCTTCCTGTGGTTTCTCCAAATTTATTCCCCATAGAAAAAATGCAAAAGTTTTTCATCTCTATTAATTCTCATAATATCCAGGAGAAAGGAGAAACTGAGGCAGGACAGATGTTTTGGCTCAAAGTCATGAGTCATGGAAAGAAACCAGGGCTTTCAAATCCAATTATGTTAGTTTATATACCTTTTGGCTTTGAAATGCTTTTCCCTTTTTCACACCTCTCTGCCCTGTAGGCCGTGATGCACGCTGGCATGTGTTCTTGCACCATCATCTTTCTCTCCTTCCGAGCGGGAACAGAGGAGCTCGGAAAGGTTAGGTCACTTGGACGAGCCCACGGGGCCTTCTCGGTCTCCCTCCCGCCTGGGCTCCAGGGGTGGAACCCCGGTTCTGAGCTCTGCCGCTGCGGGGGAGTTCCGGAAGTGCGGGAATGGGATTTGTTAAGCACTTGCACAGGCTTTGGAACGTGAATGTCACAGCGCATTGCAGCAGCGAACTGACAACGCGTTAGCGGCTCGCGTCCTCCGTTAACTCACTTTCCCAGCGCTGAGGTTACGGGGACGCGGGCGAGGACCGCCGCGCTCGGTGATTCACTCAGTGGCTGGGCCGCTTATTTCCTCGCTTCTCCTCCGCTGCCTCCCTGGCCGGTTTTCGGAGTTTAGTTAGTGCCACACTTTCTCTCGCGCGGCTGTCTCAGCGAGTATGTAGCAGTGGGTTTAGGAAGCAGTCAAACTGCACGTTCGGGCCGCAGAGGTGACAGGCGGCCGCACTCTGGCCCGGCCACTCAGGAGCCCTCGGGCACTTGGGCCGCCGCTGGACCCACACGCCGAACGGGAAGCACAGGCTCGCCCTGTCTGAGACTGTTATGGGTTGAACCTGCCCCCACCACCACCAAATTCGTACGTTGAAGGCCTAACCCCCAGAACCTCAGAATGCGACCTTATTTAGAAAAAGAGTCATTAACAGATGTAATCAGTTAAGATGAACTTCTAATAGAGTAGAGGGAGGGACCTGACACTGAATAAGGCTATTGTCCTTAGGAAAAGGGGAAACGTGGACAGAGAGAGGGAGCATGCCCTGTGAACACTGGGGCCAGGCTTCCGTGAGCCCAGGAAAGGCCTGTGCTGGGGGGCGGGGGAGACCCCGCCTTCTGGAGACAGGGAGTCTGGCCTTGCTCACACCCTGGCCTCGCCCCTCTAGCACCCAGGACCGTGAGGCGGTGCATTTCTGCTGTCTGAGCAGCTCAGTGTGTGGTGCTTTTGATGGCAGCCCTAGGAAACTAGAGATGCCTTGACCTGACCCACGCTCTGCCCCGTCTCCCCTCCCCAAAAATGCCTCCAAAGGAGCCCTGAGCAGCCAGGGAACTCCCAGGGATCTGGAGTCCTGTGGTGACTTCAAAAGATTGGCTTTCGCCTTCCTAGCCAGCGGCCAGTGTCAGAGACGCTTGAAGCGGGAGAACCCCAGGGTCCCCTGTGGAGTTCTGGGGAGAAGTGTGTCGAGGAGCATCGTGTTGGCCACATTATACCCACACTGGCCGGTCACGGACACCATCACCGTCCCTGCACACTTAGACAGTGGGCTCTGCTGTCCCCAGTCCAGAGGGACGCGGGCTTCCAGTTAGGGGTGTGCAGTAGCGACATCAGCGGTACATCGCTTCCCCGGGCCATCATTTTAGGCTCTGTTCGTCTAATAGTCCGCCCATGCACTTGACGGCACCTGCATCTCCGTGATGACCACGACTAGTTCATTTCGGATTGTGCCCAGCAGGTAACCACGTGCTAGTCGATACACAGTCTGGATCCAAAGCTTCACTGAACCCCACCCCCAGCTTCCTGCCATGCACCGCCAGGTACTTGACCTCCTGCACCCAGCGATGCCCAAGTATCCTCTTGACTTAGAAGCTCATTCCCCTCCACTCCACAGGCCTAAACTATTCTCATCTATTTCAGATTCCATCTGCCCCTGGATCATCTCTGAGTGTCCCCACATGAACTCAAGCACTTTGTCTGAGCTCTGTGTCCTGTTAGCTTTCTGACGGGCCTTTCTCCCCATCTCCATCCTCCCAGGCTTTCAGGCCCCACCTCTGCGCTCGCTTCCTGCCGCCTCCCCCTGGCTGCGTCACCGCCACGCAGAACTGCGCAGGGCCCTGACCGCGCCCGGCGGGTCGACACCCATGTCCTGTGCACGTGCCCTCCTGATCTGACAGTGAGCCGTCCCCTCTCCTTATTGTGATGAGGCATTTTCCTTCAAAGCCACTCAAGCCTCGCTCCTACAGGAGGCCACTCCTGATCCCCACGCGGCGATGCCGCCCCCGCACCCGGCAGCACCCTGCACACCTTCCCTCTTTGTGGCCCTGGTTCTGTAATTGCTCGAATCCTCTTCTCTGTCTCACGTCGGACCAGGATAGATAGACAGGCAGGCAGGCAGGCAGATAGATATGTGTACACATGCGTATGATACGGCTGGCAGAAACACAGAATGCTTGCTTTGTCACATGTGATTTTGGCGCTTCTTTTTTTCCTTTTAGTTAACGGAAGGCAATAAAGGACAATAGTTAAAAGCCTTAGAATCTTCACAAAAATATGTGGTGATGCAGCTTTCTTTTTTAAAGGTTCCCTTTCCACATTTCCCAAGGAATCATTGCCTTGGTTTTAAAAATAGAGGGCTCCTTGCAAATGCTCACAGCCAGGCTCAGGACGGGCTCCATTTCTGGAGACTCGCTGCACGGCAGCGCTGAGCGAGCTGAGTCAGCCTCGGGTCGGCTGCGTCCCCGAGCCCCTGCGTCCCCTGCCCGCCCACAGGTCCGGCTCACGCTGCCCAGCCGCACGGGCTCGGTGCCAATCTCCGGCTCCCCGCCGCGAGCGCCAGCAAGGGCACCAATGAGTGCGAGCTGTGATGTGGAAGTGGGCCCTCCGAGGACCAAAGCCCCTTCCTGCCCTCTTGGCGGGGGCCACTGGAGGGGCCTCCCGACGCCCGCAGCTTTCCATCACTCCCGCCCGGCCCGGGGGGCTTCCCGGGCGCTGGGCCCAAGGTCAGCCCGGCTCCTGCCACTGCTCACGCGGGTCCCCACCACCCTCGCGCTGCACAGTTCTTCCGGCTCCTTCTGGGACGTAGGACCGGTTGGATACGGGTACAGCTGTCTCTTTTGATCCAAGGCAGGACTCCAGAGTGAAGGGAAGCACTTTAAAAAAAAATAAGCCTATGGCTTTCTGTCCATTCTGTAGAACTAGAAAATACCCTTGACATCATCTCAAGTTTCTTGCGTGAGGACATCTGAATGAAAGAAGGCACGTGTTTTAGGCTTGTCCTTGCACTCATTTATTGCATAGATTTTTAACAACTTCTCTATAACTCTCCCAGCATGGGTAGGTAATCAGGTACTGCAGAATTTTTTGTGAGTTACAGAGTACAATGGGAGATAGTCAATATTTTACACACATAAAGATTGTTTTCAGGAGGACTCACTTTGTACAAAAAAACCCCAAAACTTTGTGTAGTACTTTCCAACAGATAAATAACTGGATGACTAATGATTTTCTCTTTCTCTCTCTCTCTCCCCACCTTTCTCTCTCTCTCTCTTTTAACTTGAATCAACTCTTAATTTTGTTAGGTTCAAATGAGAAATGGATGTATAATCCAACAAAACCATTAATTCAGCCTCCTTCTCTCAAGTTCAAGAATATGTTACATGATTTTGGCACATGACAAACTCCTTTCCCAACTTTGATTTGATTCAACCAACAATAAACGTAGGAATGCATTTCACCCTGCAGGGAGGTGAGGCAGCTTAGAAACCAAAGGAAGTCAAACCAGGGTTGTGCTATGGAGTGAACCTTTTGAACATACTATAAAGGAGGGAAAGAGGTACTTCAGTTGTTGGTTGTCCAAATACAATGTTGCAGTTTGCAACTTGGAATGCAGTATTTATGGCTTTTTTTTTCTCCCTGGCAATATATAGGTACATAGAAAGATAGATAAAATCGTGTGTGTGTGTGTGTGTGTGTGTGTGTGTGTGTGTGTGTGTATTCCTCTGGATGACAAGAAGAGGCATATTTCCTCACCCCAAGGAAAAGGACTCTCTTTAACTCCCTAGCTCACATGAAATGACACCAACTATGCAAGAAATGACAAGTTTTAAAAGTACGAGTGAATGTAATTGGTGGCCTAGGAGTTAGGTAATAAATCACGTAGGTTCAAAATCCAGGGCAATTCCAACTTTCTGTTTTTCTAACCTAATACCTCTCAGCCTTTACCTCCCCTCCAATTCAGGAACCCACTTTGCCTGAAATACTCAGAATGTTCCCATCTTAGGAGAGTTAATTAAAATCCATCATTCTCTGAGTACAACTTCTGGTCCCTCGACTTGCCTTCTTTGCTTCTGTGTAGCCCACACTACTCTTAAGGAGACCTTCCTATTTCAGTAACTGCATCTCCTTCCATCTGTCTTCATGCCTTTCTCTCTCCAACCAAGTTATTTTCCTTTATTCAACTACCCCCTCACCCACGGCCTTGTGTCCTGTCTAATGGATGCACAGAACATGAACCTACACCTAAAATATTTCATTGACGTGCTTGTCCGTGGCCTTCCCCAATTTAGGTACATGGGCACCACTGCATTAGAAAGCTGTTGTGGATGAAAACACCCCACTCTTACCTTCCTCATTCAAAAGCCTCAATCTGGGTATCAGAGAGGAAAGGCTGGAAAAGATGCCTGATGATTTAGAGTTCGTTTTTTCTTGAGGACCCTTAAGGAAAAACAATCCAGCTGGCGGGGAGAGAGGAGGAGGATGGGGAAGGAGGGAAGTGAGATGTGCGTCCTGGTGGAGGCAGGTGGCCACCCCCCTGCTTCAGGTGCATGGGATCTGGGAGAAGAGAGTAAGTGCCCAGTTTCCATCGGGAGCCTCGGGAGGCAGCGAGCCTTGCGGAGGTGCCCCGCAACCGGAATGGTCATCGCTGAGGGCTTACTAGGCAGGAGCAAGAGGGTGGAGAATTCCACAGCCCTGATTAGCAAAGACAGCACTTTAAAGTCCCCATGCCGGGGCTAGCCCCAGAGGGAGCGGTGGAACTTAGCTGTGAGCTGGCTGGGAGACGTGCAGGGATGTATGTTTGCAGCCAGTGTGAGGGGCTAAAAAGGGAGAAACAGCGCGGCCCAGGAGAAGTCAGTCACTCTCTCTCAATAGAAGCCACACAGAGATGACACACCTAAAAAACAGACGGGGCAGGAGGACAAATAGGTGGGGCACAAAGGATGTTTTGAGGGCAGTGAAAATACTCATGGTATTATAATGATGGATAAATGGCATTATATCTTTGTCCAAGTCCATAGAATATACAACACTGAGAATGACCTGCAGTGGTAAGGAGATTTCGGGCGATGACGACGTGGCAGTGCAGTAGGGTCATCGGTTGTGACAAACACACCGCCCGGGTTGGGGAACGTTGACGTGACGGTGCATGTGTGGGGGCCGGAGGTATAAGGGAAACCTTTGTACTTTTCCCCGTAATATCGCTGTAATTTAAAACTGCCCTAAAAAGTTTTTTAAAAAGAGAGCCCACTGGGAAGCGCTCCCTCTCCGGGGAGGGCAACGCCAAGCTGAAGACCTCAGCGGTCGACCAGGCACCCCACCTCCGCTGGGGGCTGCCGTGACGCTGAGGGGGAAGGCGGACTGAGACGCTCCCTCGTTTGCCTGCAGTGAGAGCTGAATGGGCAAGGAAAAGGAATGGGAAGCTCAAGATACCGATTGAACTTAGAGGAAAGAAAATACAGACCTAGTCACATGCTGGCTTTGGGGGACTCAACTCTGTCTTAGCGCGCTTCATTGTCATTCTGACATGCTGGCCCCTCCAAACACCTGTCTCCTCAGTTCTCCATTTCTGCCCCCAGGCTGCCGGGCCCTGCTGAAGAAAAGCACCTGCAACGCAGGAGGTCGCAGAACCCGCAGGTGAGACAGGCTGGCTCTACGTCCCCCTTCATTTGATGGACAGGTGTAGGCAGGTGAAGGAAGGAGAGGGAATATAAGAACTAATTGCTCTATATAGAAAGTTCCAGTTTGCAAAAAAAAAAGCCATTTTTCTATGCATTATCATGCTCAATGCTCTCAGTAATCTAGAAGCGGGAGACACATGCTTTTTGCTATCAAAGACCTGCAGCCAATCAGCAGCAGAACTAGATTCGATTTTGCTTTTCTGACTCTAAATCTTAGGTTCTTTCTGCCGTCTCATACTCAGAACCCTTCCCTGGTGTCCAGAGTTTGCCTTTGGTAGATGCAAGTGCTCTTTGGCCATTTGGTGAAGAGTTAGCTTTCAGAGTCTCATTTGATCTCATTACTGTTATTCCCATTTTACAAATGAGCACACTGAGGCTCCCTCATTCATCAAGGTCACAGATCTGTGAAGACGCTGAGCCTGGTCTGAAAGCAGTTTTTCTGCTTCGTGATTCAATGGCCTACTCATTGTATCCTGCTTGATGTTAAGCTGCAATAGTATAGTATTAATGTTATCTTTTTAGAGAAGCAAAATACTGCCTTATTCATGGAGAAAAATGGATGGCCAGTTGATCTTTTTTGCTTGAAGTCTTACGAACGTCATATATATATATATATATATATATATATATAGCACAATATGAAACAGAGTTTTATAGTTGATTAGATTTCCATTTCCTTTCAATGAGCTTCACTAAAATTACATATTTTAATCTGAAAAACTGAGAAATACAAATGTAATTTCTGGGAAAATGCCTAGAGTCAGAGAATCGTTATTCTCCAAGTAGGAAATGTTTCAAGTCAAATGCTTATTATTTTTAACCAAACCAATTTCTTAATATTAACTTTGAAATCAGCAGCACATTTGTCTGTTTGGGGGGGGGGTCGGGGGGGGTGTTTAAATCACACCACACTGGTTTTCTCCTCTTTTGATCATTTTGCTGCACTTGCAATTTGATATCTCATTCCTGGCTCCCCTGTCTGCAAACTCTGTTTAGTGCAAAGCTCTGCAGGGAAAAAAAAAAAAAAAATCTCTTATTTGACCATGAACTTTCGATGATCTAGTTAGCGTTCCTGTCAAGCTTCCCGCGGTCTTTTTGAAAAGCAGGACTTGTCCGAGCTGCCCTCTGGCCAACTTCCGTGGGACTAAAACGCTAGCAAGAGCCGTCAAAGTGCCTGACGGCTTGTCACCAGCGAGGCGCTATTAATTTACACACATTTTCCACTGTTTGCCATCTACCATGATAACTCTTTTCTCTTCCAAGCAGCTCCTGTTTGCATTTAACACTTGGGTTAATTTTCATCAGAGTTTAAATTTAGCCATCAGTTATTTCACGGGAGCTGTCAGCCAACATATGGAGAGAGGGAGAAAAAAAAAATCCTTCTGAATTTATAATAAAGTGGGATCTGTTGAATGTGAAACAAAACCAAGTCCAATCTAACAAGGCCCCGGTGGGGAGAGCGGGGTCAGCGCCCGGTTGCAGGCTGGACTCGCGGCTCTATTCACCAGAGCCGCATCTGGGCACCTCTGAGCTTCTTGATCTATCAAAAAATGATGGAAAGACACAGTTCAATTTGTCCCCCTTTTATAAAGGATAATTAACCTGTCAGTCTTGCTACTTTAACAACTTCATTAAATTGGAGGCGAATTGGGTGCTGAGAAGTCTTGTCTTTATCCAAAGGAACACAGGGCGCTTGTATAAATGGTGGGAGAGAAAGGAAAACAGGTCCCCGCACCCCGATAACACCGTCTGGTTCCTGAAAAATGGAACATGCTCCTTCCAATTAGGTAATAATCCTGTCTTCACTATGACCTGCTAAAAGTAATTTTCTTAACTTGGAAGGCAGAGGAAATAATGTCACAGCCCAGCGGGGCCAGAGAGGCACACCATTTAGCAATGGAGCTGATAGGGTTTCAAGGCCTGTTGGGCCAAACCGCCTGAGCCAGAGGGATGGTGACTAGAGGCAGACAACATTTCACAAGTAATAAAAAGAAAGGAAAACAGAGTTCCCTTCGCCCACCCCCGCCCCTGCCCCGCGCCCCGCGTTGGCTTCCAGCATTTGGATCTGGGCAGTAAGTCATCTCTACAAGGATTCCAACCTTTAAAATAAGTTCATTCAAGAGAAAAACAACACAAATCATTTTAGTGTTTGAAATCTTAGATAAGCTTAGCTTTTTATTTCTTGAAGCTAATGCATTGACTATTTTAAGTAATCAAAAATGGTCATTTAATTAAGATTATAGTCATCCCTTTAGAAATGCCTCTCTGGGTAAGTAAGCACAAAGTCACAGTAAAAAATTAATTATAAAATGTTTTTCAAATTGTATTAAAATCAAAATTATGTTATTCTCAGGGGAAAAAGGAAGTGGTTTTTTGAGGTTCGTAACTTAGTCTTATAATATCATGTGATTATTATAAAATAGTAATTTATGATGAAATGATAAATTTCAGCTAAATATAGTAAAGATAAATTCATTATGCTTCTCTTGTCAATAGTGAGGAATTCCGGGTATGATCATGTAATTTTTCAAGAATTTTTTGGGGGTTTTAAAAAATATTTTTGAATGATTATTGGTTAAAAACATGGACTAATTTATGTCTTCCCAATTTCCTTGTTGTTAATGGTTTATCCATAAGATTTTTTTTTAAAAGTTAATATTTGTGAAACTAGTATCAGTCCTTTAAAGTTTACTCTAAATGTATGAGCCTTATGAACCACATTTTTAAATTATTTAAAATATTCATTTTTGATAATTTGTGAACATACTGGTCATCATACTTCTTTCATTTCAATAGATGCCGCATAGATGAAAATCCTTCCATTTTATTACAAGTGATTTTTTATAAAAGAGAGTAGCAGTTATTCACTAAAATATTTACATGCTTTACTTGATGAAGACATCAGAATTCATCTCTCTCTTATTTGAAACAAGACTTGATACAGCTCCTAAATAATCAAGCTACCACAACAGCTATTCAATTCATAATGAACAATATCTCTATGCTTTTTCATACTCTTTATCATGACAATTGCTTAATATCATAGAAATGATTTTTTAAGAAAAGAAAGGAGACACTTCTGAAGATCAGTAGCATTCAGAGATTTTCAGAGCATATTTGGTTTTGCCATATCAATTACAAGCTATTTACTTCTGCTAACTAAGGGTCGTATTTACTATAAAGAAGACAATTCATGGCAGTTACAGTTTTTGGAAAGAAAGCTGGTCTCCAGAGTGACTTTTCTCTTCCTGAGCTCACCTGCCTCTACAGCTAGACAATAATTACGATGATGCCTTTTGTGTTGTTCCAGCTCAGACGTCTGTCTGCACGCATTTGCGGAGAAGACCTTAGAGCCATATCAGCGCTCCCCCCAGTACTGTAAAAACGTGAACCGAGATTCAGAGGAGCAAACATTCATGCCACTGGTGCTTTACCACACTGTGCATGATCTCAAAAATCATCGTGGTGGACACGTAAGACCGTGAGTGCCTTTCCGCAGCGATGACATCCCATGTTTCCACAGATAGAACTTGGCATGTTGGCTTGCTCTGTGTCGTAGGGGAAAGATGCAAGGGCCGTTGAGATTAGCAGGCTCCTCAGCTGCGTCCCCTCTCCAGCTGGTCTGGCACCAGGGGCTCTGCAGGCCGAGGACTAACGGGCTCTGGCTCCACCTGAACCGAGGTCGGGAGCCCGGGGATGCCATGAAAAGGACAGTGGCATCGGTCGGAGCTCACAGGGCACTCCCTCTGTAGGAAGGAAATGGACAGGGACGAGGGAGCCGTCTCTGAGAGATGAAATCCTGCTTTGAGGCTCAGAGGAAGGTTCATTGGTACCTTTGAAGGAAGCCATGGAGTGACCTAAACTTTGATAGTACAAACCACGTGACTCTGCAGGCCCAAATAAAATATGCAAATGGAGCATGATGGTCTTACGTTAATGTGGGTTTGGTAGGAATGGGCTGTCACAGTTTAGAGTGTGCACTGCTCTCTCACCGAATCAAACTTCACTTTGAGTGGAGGAAGTGTTGTTTGACCATGCATAGTCTTCTTGTTTCTTATTCTAAGATGACAAAACACAGCTAGTTTTAGGGAGTTAAGGCAGCCAGGAGCTAAAATGAGCAGCTAGTACCACTAAGCAAACATGGAAAGAAGTGCAATTTCCTGTTGTCATAAAATATTTAAATTGCCTCAGATCTAATCGCAGTAATTGAGTAATTTTGCAGATACAGGTCAGCCATTTGTTGTCAGTAATGTTTTTTATTTAAAGGGCATATATTTTGTTCACTAATAACCTTCAAATTTGAAGTCACCTTATTCCAAATAAAAAAATATCAGTTTTATATAGTAAAAATTTATTTTTATCTATAATTACTATTTTTATCAATAGTAATACAGTAATTTGCATATGACATGTTTCATAGCTTTGGAAACATGAATATGTATTGTTATTTATGACAGCAACTTGAGGGAACTTTATGTTTTATAAAGCTAAAGCTAGATTGTATAGAAATTATGATTAATTCCTACATGCTCATAGTTTGGTTTGGCTAAAAGATAGATTTTTTTTTCAGGGCACTAGGTTCAACCAAGGGTTTGTCTTTGCTTCATTTTGTGACAAATCGCTAAAATTCTCTATGGTAAGATAGAGCCTATCATTTGGGTAAGAATTTTAAATTCTCATATTCTAGGACTCATTCTTTAAATTTCTCATCACTGCAAATGTTTTGTAACTCACTGTCTGTAAGTGCAACCTAGTAAGTGCCATGGGACATTAGTACATGTTTTAGATGAATAAATACTGCCGTCACATCCAGTGCGACTCTGCGCACCTGCTGCTGCCCAGGCAGATGAGGACACAGACACAGTGATCCGAACATTTCAGAACAGCAGTCAGACAGGACCTGCCTTACGGTTCAAACTGTGTCCCCCACCCAGTAGATGCTGAGGCCCTAACCCCCGTATCTGTAAACGCGACCTTATTTGGAAACAGAGTCATTGCAGGTGTAGCCAAGTTGTGACAAAGTCATTAGGCTGCGCTCTAATCCAGGATGACTGACATTTTCATAAAAATGGGAAATTGGAACACAGAGAGGAACATGCACAGAGGGAGGATTCTGTGTGAAGAGGAAGGCAGAGATCAAGGTGCTCCTTCTGCAAACCAAGGCACACCGGTGCGGCCCCGCTGGCTGGAGCATCGGCTGGTAACTGAAAGGTTGCGGGTTTGACTCCTGGTGGGGGCCCATGCCTGCGTGGCAGGTTCAGTCCGCTGTCAGACACACAGGAGAGGCAACAGATTGATGTTTCTCTCTCACATCGATGTTTCTCTCCCTCCCTTCCCCTCTCTCTAAAGTCAAGAGACATGTCCTCAGATGAAGATTGGAAAAAAAAAAAAAAGAAAGAAATTCAAATGTTTGTCAGGGTCTGTGAGGACACAAGAGAATGAATGCATTTCTGATTTACTCAACTCCACGTCCCTCTTTACCCTGGTTCGAAGGCCCTCAGCCCCTGAACATTTCCAACAATTGTTTCTTACAGATTCGGGTAGGTCCGCCTTCTTTCCCTGGTTAGACGACAAACTACGTAAGGGCACGGAACAAGTCCTCTCCTTCCATTCATGAAGCTAACAGTGCTGAGCATGCTGGAGCATTCAGTGAATGCCTGAAAGAGAAAATTGGGTGAAAACTGATTCGAAAGCTTTCAAAAACACAGAAGACACGTCTGTGGTGTTTGTGCTTTCACAGCAAAAGCAGAAGTGATGGTAAAGTCAATTTCAGTGGATATTCTCGACAGGATAATCAAGATGACATTAATGGCGGTATCAGAAATGCGTGTTCCCTGCGGTCTCTAACACAGGCCACTCCCCCAGACTTGTGACCGGTAATAAATCATTCACCTTTGACACACACCATTTGGCAAAGGAGTTTCAGCTTAGAAACTAGAAAGATCCTGAAGGTTGGAAATAGCGTCTCTACCATAAACTTTATCCAATTCTGGGTACCGAGTAGGTATTTAATAAATGCCTGTTAAAAATGAACGGACTAATACAAGTCTAGAGCCACCTCCAATGACAACTGCGTAGAGAGGTGTCATTCATTTCAGTGAGCCAAAGTCTCATTTTTTCCCTGGTACATTTTGCTTTTTCATTTAAAAAAAAAAAAGTAATAAATTGCCTTCTGGGAATAAACAGCTCTCTGAAATATAACTCAGAAAGCTTCAGGAATTTTGTTTAATGTCCTAATCCCAGTCCATGGGTTCCTTTTTGAAAGACAAATTAAAATGCAGCCCCTCGGAAGCAAAGCGCACAGCAGTGTCCGGTCTGAATGCTCCTTTGCAGCTGCAGAGAGGCCCGCGAGTCGATACCGACGTGATTCTCTGAAACAGCTGGCTCTTCACTGTTCCCTCGCTGACGAATGGGTGACAAAGTGACTTCTCTCTAATTACGCGGTACCCGAAGTATATTTATACAGTGCACGGGGCTGACTCCACGTGTTCGGCCTACTGGGTCAGAGGTGTGCATGACGCAAGCCAGACAAACCGGCTGTGAGTTCGCTCCGGTCTTTTAAAGCTCCCTGCTCAGTGCTCGGTGCTTCCTCACTGCTGACTTCGCCTTTCCTTAGTATTTCCCGATTTGGAAAAGGAGATGCTACCTACTCACAGAGCAGCTGCGGTGCCTGTCTCAGTCATTGCACGCTGCCGCGCGCCACCTCGCCAGCGACTGCTTAGGCGACGGGGTGTTGGAGATTCCCGGAATCGAATGCGCTGTGTTCCCAGAACAGTTACCCCGGACCTTCTCACATTCAGGTCTTACATTCTGTTCGCTCGTATCCATGTGGCTTTAGTCAGAGCTCCGTGGTGTTTTTCATGTGTTCCCCCCGACCTTGCCCAAGGGACTCCCGCGCGGCCCAAGAGCCAGAGGGAGTACATTCTTTCCTCCAGAAAACCCTGACAGCGCCGGCACTGCTCCTGCACATTTGGGGAACAGGACTAGGAACAAAGTGGAATGCCTAGGATCTCATTTTTACCATAGGCAGCCCAGGGAAGCAGTCACTTCATTATCATTATTCTCCCCGCACCCCCTCCTCTCTCTCTCTCCGTAACGCACGTGAGTTTACAAATTCTTTAAATCAAGGTACCCTGTCACTTGCTTGCCTGGCACTCAAAGGAATAGCTCTTGCACTTACCCAGGCCAGCATCTTCCTTCTGGGGGCGAAGAAGAAAAAGACAGCGGCCCCTTCTGAGTACAAGGGAGCTGAGGAACCGCACCTGCAGTGGAGGACGCATCTTCTAATGTTTCCGAACCTTTTGGTGAAGGTGAAGGGGGCTTGTTGAAAACATTGCTGTGAGCAGATGGACCCCAGAAACCATCTGCTATGAAGCAACGAAATGTTCAATGATGCATCACGGAATTACTTAGCTCTCAAAGAGCCTGGAAGTAGGCCGCGCCGATGGCATCCGCGCCGAGAGCAAGCAGCCTATTTATATATGATCTATTACTTCATGAACTGTTTGGAGACCCTCACTTCTTAAAGCAGCAGCAGGCATCCTGACGGCAGGTATAGAATCATGATGGGGAAAATTGCGAATCCAAAAAAAAATTGTACATCATAATCCTAAAGTTCACCTCTATTTGCCTCCTTTGGGTTAAGTAAACTTTCTGATGAACCCAATTTTTTCCCATTCCTCAATAAAAGTGTAGTTGACCAAGATGATTTACTATCACCTAAGTCAAAAGGAAATAAAGTAAACTTTCATTTCTGCAAGTTATACCCCTGGATATTTTAACACCCTATAAGTGTATCATCTTTTTCAAAGTCAAAGTTTCCTATATGAAAATGATATGTTCCCTTTATTTTTTTTAAAAAAAACTAAATACATAAAAATAGAACAAAAGAAAAGAAATTACTCACAAAGACAACAAAGACAATCATTATTAATATTTTTGGTGTATTTTCTTCAGGTCATTTTCCATACTTTGTTCAAAAATAAACAACTAAATGTAGTTCCATAATCCCTACAAAATATATTTATATATATTCTCCTAGAAACTTGCTTTTGTGATATACAACTTAATGGCATATTGCCTTTATTCATGGTCTCCTGGAAATATATCAAATTCAAACTGATAGCTACTTATAATGGGATACTATTCAGTAATAAAACAGAACAAACTATTATACACATTGTGACAGAAGCTAAAATGCATTGGGCTAAGAGGAAAGAAGTCAGACCTAAAAGGCTGCACAAAGTATAGTTGCATCTATATGACGTTCTGGAAAAGGCAAAACTGGACAATGGAGAACAGATCAGCGGTTGCCAGGGGTTGAAGATGGGGAAAGGGTTTAACCAGAAAGGGATAACATGAGGGGTTTGGGGGAAGATGATGGAATTATTCTGCATCTTCATGGAGGTAGGATAACTCTGCATGTGTCAAAGGGATAGGACTACACAACAAAAGGCTAAATTTTACCTTATGCACATTAAAATCAAATTTTAAAAATATATTCAAAAGAGTATAGACGACAGACGTTATCAGGTCACAGCTTTGCCCTTGCTTAAGAAAGTGCATTTATTCACCCAGCAATCACTGACTGAGTTCTCTACGTCCCAGGCCCTGGTCGGTCCTGGGGCTAGAGCAGTGAATAGACAAACTGCTTCCAGGCGCTTTCATCCCAAGTTACGGTAGATCATGCTCGGTGCTGCGGAGAAAAGTGAAGCAGAGAAGGGAGAGGGGAGGGCTCCTCGACGAAGGCAACCTTCGCGCCAAGTCTCGCAGGAGACCACTGGGCGAGCCCCGGGGCAGGTGCGGGAAGCCCAAGGACAGGCACTGCAGTCCTGGGGGAGAAATGTGTTTGCTGAATCCAAGAACGAGAGGCGCGCTGCGGCCCAGGCGCTTGGGAGCAGGGCTTTGGAAGGTGAGGCCGGAGGGGCAAGGGAGGCGCGTGTCTGAGGATGGATGGAGAAACCTGGCTTTGCTCTGTGGGAGCAGCCGTGCTATTGGGGGTTCCGAGTGGAGGAGCAGCATGATCTCACGCATACTTAAAAGGAATCAGTCTGGCTACTGTGTGACAATGGCGCAGAGGGTTTGGGTGGGTACGTGGCTTGGTGGTGGATAAAAGGGGGAAACCAATAATCCCTACAGGATTGGTCAGGAGACCAGAGCAATCCATGAAGATGAGGGTGGCGTGGACGAGGGTGGTCGAGTTGGTGAAGAGAGACTTGATCATAGGCGTGTCTGGGATTAAAGACGGCAGGATTTCATCACAGAGTGATGAAGGGATGTAGGGTATGAGGGAAGTCAAGGATGGCTCCAGGTGCGGGGGTTGATCGATTGGAAAGATGGCCTTGCTGTTAACCATCATGGGAAGACTGTTGGAAGATCAGGTTCGGGGGAGAAGATTATGTGTTCAGAATACAAATTCATTTTAAAAGCACGTTTGAAATGTGGATTTCTAAGTGGTAGGCAGTTTGTTCTGCGTGTGTGGAATGCAGGTGATACATCCAAGGAAGAGATCTAAATCCCGGCGGCGTCAGTGTGTAGATGGCCTTAGACCGATGGAACCCCATTCAGATTGTTTTCCCAGCCCAAGGAGTGGCAGGCTCCCACAGGTGCAAAAAGGTGAGAGTCAGCCTCTGCACACTGCCTGCCCTCATCGCTGCCCAGAATCTCAGCAAGAAGCATGAAGCGAGCTTTTCCAAACATTGACCCTGGGAGTGAGAACCTAGCCAGGGAATGACAGCGATAAAATCTTCTCCTGTTGTACCCGGTCCCTGAGCATTCCCCTGTGTAATGATCCCAACTATGCACACATCATATCTTTCCTGTACCAAGGGCGTGCACACAGCGGTGTCCTTATAGCGAGGTCACCTAAGAACTCGATATACAGCGCAAACTCCTAGGGGGCTTGATTTCAGGCAGTTCTCAATGAAAATCATTTTCATGTGGTTATCTATAGAATTATCTAGAGGTAAAATTATAGAGAGATGGTGGAATATGCATCTAAATAAAATTTGTACTGTGTAACTGTACAAAATATATGTTTACATAAATTATGTAGAAGAAAAATTAGCCTTTACTTCTGAATCACTAACAAGAACTCTTCACATTTAACTCGTTTTTATAAATTATGTGTGTTCATAAAAGCTAGGTTTTAAAACTCATTAGTTTTATGTACATACACCCAAAACAATGTTCTGAAGAAAATATTAATTTATACCATCAAAAATATGGAAAGCGTTCTTTATTGAATTAGTGATTTTCATTTCTGCCTCCCCTGAGGTTACCAAATTAAAATGACACTTTATGTTAACACAATTAGAAAGCACTACCTTTCACTGAGATACAGTTGAGACAGTTTTATCTGCTAACAGATCACCTGAATTTAAACATTAAAGATTTTTTCCCAGTTGTGGAAAATAGTTCTGAGTCAATCGATCAGTCAAATACTTACCAAGCAACATCTGATCATTCTGAGATCCCTTGTGTTGCCTTTCACTTCTTGCTTTAAGAAATGTTTGTGACTGATTTTTCTCCTCCTGCATTACCAAACACGGTATCTTTGCATTACCAAATACAACACATTCCTCAGATAATGCCAAGGTGGCCCTTAATTTTGGTTGTGTTCGTTTGACGAACACATTTAATTAAAGTGTTGTAATATAACAAAACATTCTTCTATATACGAACATCTCAGAAATCTTAAGGACTCACCCTTTTTATTTTATTAGAGATAAAGAACTTACGAAACTCAGTTCTTTCATGAAAACCACAAATTTGCGTCATAACTGTAAAGGAAGTATAAAGCAGCAGAGGAATGAGAAACACTATACAACTAGTTTTCTCTCCCTGGCCTGAAACTAAACCTGGACAGCACCCCCTAAACGGAACAGAACCCTCTTTTCCCGCCCCCACTTGCATGGTGGGCCTGTGTTTTACACTATGTATTTGTTTTGCACTGTATTGTTTCAAAAACAAAGCTCCTGAAATGCAGGAGGTAAATCTGAAGGGAAATCCCTGTGCAGTGCCTCAAACAGGTTCCCGAAACGACGGAGGCAGACGAGCCCCCTCCCCCCGGACTCACCTCCACCTGTCCATCCATCACCAGTCAATCAAGGGCAGAAGCATGATCAGCAGCTTAATGGCAGCCAGATGGCACCTGCCTTTCAGGAGTTGTGTTCCTGAGTCAGAGCCTGCCCGGGACAAGGCTCAGGGTTCTGTGCCCGGGAAACAAGGAGGTGCATTTGTATTCCACGTGAGCCGCGGTGGCTCACGCCTCTGACCGGACCCCCAGCCCACCCCCTCCATGGGGAGAGTAAGGATCTCTGGGTATCCTCGGGTTCCACATAAACAACAAAGCGGCCTCTGATTGTTAGAACGAGCAGCCTCACTTCCTCCTCTCCGATCTGATTTCAGAGCGACGCCCTGCCCGCTGGCTCCGTAAACGTGGAGGCAAATAGCAGGCCTGCGTTTCGCGCGTCTGAGAAGCGGCACTGACGTTTAAACATGGGCTGGTGCGCCCTTCCTCACCTGGGTTCACCAGAACTTTCCACCTTGACCTGAAGGGACACCTCCCCTGGAAGTGACAGGTAATTTAGCCTTCCGCTAAGTTCTGGGGCTCTCCGGGGGCGAATTATGTGAGGCGCTTCTACCGAGCAGACACCTGCCCCCGAGAGCCAAACCAAAGCTGATGGGCTCCTCCTGAAGACCTAGATTAGACAGACATCAGCTGCCTTTTTCCCACTAGAGAAGTCACTGCGATGTGCTGTCCCCCTGGCCTTTCCTCTCCTCCCGCGGTCAGGGATCCAAGAGGAGCCTCAAACCAAGGGAGGAAAGTTCGCTTTTATACGCGGTTCTTTGGGTGGCCCTCCAGTTTCTCCCTCCCCGCCTTTTCTTTTCTGAGACAATCAAGAATCTTCTCATGTTGTGAACTATGAATTGCCAGTGTTTGCCTGCCCCCTAACTGGGTCTTAAACTCATTCGCCAACCTGTATAAAGAAATGCATTATATTGATTAAGTCAGAATTTTTGGCGGGGTCATCAACCAGTTCAAAAGCAGCTTTGGGACTAAAAAAAAGGCAAAATGATATCACACTCTACTGCCGGCACATGTTGTTATTTGAGACAGGTAAATCAAATGTTTCGGCTCTGGAAAATAAGGGAAGCTTAAGGTGGATAGCACTGCAAAAATTCAGGCAAAGACAGTGAGAGGCTAGATGGACAGACATTTATGAAACGATTTCAGTCTCCCATCATGGGTGGTGGGCAGAGTGGAGGGAGAGAAGCATTGTACTATAAGGGACAGGGGCCCTCCCCCCCTCGAATAAACTTCACATTGGTGTCTCTCTTCAACGGCCCCTGGCCAGCCCGACTTTGGCTGTGACATATTCTCGAATCCACAGAACCACCGCAGTGCAATGACCCCATTGAGGGAACTTGGTGCCCTTGGGGAGGCCCTTTGAAGTGCTATTTCTGTTGCTCACTCTTTCTAGTGCTCTTGGCAGAATGGGAAAGAAAGCTCTTCCACGTACAAGCACATCCCTTTCTGAAACGCGCTTTGAGGCTGAATGTTTGCTCGGAGCTCTTCCCATGAAGAGCTCCTATCCTGCCCAGCCCTAACCTCGAGTCCTGTTCCCCTGGAATTGAAAAGAAACCCACACCTCTCTGTCACGGTGGCCACAGGACAGTCCAGGAAGGGAAGTATGGTCACCTTATGACTCAAGGGCAGGCAGGTCCATACCCATTAAAGATTGGATGTAAATGGAGGGAAGTCTCCCAAGAGGACCCCTCCCCACAGTTCTGCTGTGGGTCCCCTGCGCAAGTGCAGACAGGGAATCTCATTAGGAATCTAATACAATAAAGACATGTAGATCTTAAGGGAGGGGGTGGCGCGCAAATCACATTAGCTTCATTACTTTATTCTGCACCTCACAGCGCTTCTGCCCATGGACAATCGCATTAGATCAGAGAGGCGCTCAGAAGGTGGAGACTCCCTGGGAATCCCTTGTCTGCAGCAGGGCTGGGGGTGGACGGGACCTGAGAGGACGAGGCAGCAGCAGGAAATCGTGTTGACCCAAGACATCAACCCAGGACACCCTCCTAGGCTCGGGCTGTCCGTGCTTGGCTGTTCCCCCTCCCAGGCCAATATCTTGCATGACGTTGGCCGTGGCAGATGGAACAGTGAAGCCCAAAGTGAGAAGAGAGAAAACAGAGCTCCTGTCTCCCACTTGGCTCTCGAATCATTGGCACCGTGGGAGTTTTGCTTTTGCATTCTTTAAATTTCAGAAGGCCCTTAGAATGAAGTAAAAACACAAAAATGTTGCTGAAATGCCTCTAGACTTCTTGCCAATAACTGAAATACAGAAGGAGGAATGTTCAGGAAGGGAAATGGAAATGTATTTGGTCAAAAATAATAGGTGGTGTGTGTCTCTTTGCAAGAGAGAATCACGACCAGGAGTGTTACTGTTTTTACAAATTTCACTGTGAATACACATGATAGCAAAATAACCTGCACCATAATTCAGTACATGCTGCGTTCAACAAAGATGTCATTGGGACGCTAGGAGCTGGAGGAGGGCAAAAGTGACTGGCGTGTACGAGAAAGTAGGAACTGCTCAAAACAACAACAAATAATGGGGTGTGTCAAAGGGGCCAAGGGGCCCCCCGGGGCAGACCCCAAAGGTTGAAGCTGGAACAATTTGGGCAACCAAATAAAGTACTGTGGGATTATAACCCACTGTATAAAATAAACACCTAAATATCTACGAGTCCATTCTGATACCCCTTAACAAATGGGGAGAAGAGGCAAAATCCTGTGTAGCAGAATTCCAAATAATTTATGCAGGGCCTCTCTTCTCGGGGCATTAGAGCTTAGACTCTTCACTGCCCTAAGTATGGGCTGTGTGTAGCGGCTCCCTTCCAAAGAGGATGGTAAGGAAAGCGGGGGAAAAAGAAAGGACCACGTTCACAGCGGAGACATCTGACCAGCACTCCCTCAGCCAGGGAGCCAGGTCAACGTTAATAGCGATGTCATGTTGACAGCATGTACCTTTGATGTGATGAGAAGAAAGTGACACTTTAGCTCTATGGTCATTCTCTTAAAAAAACAAAAACAAAAACAGAGTCCCAGTCTAATCATAAGAGAAGCAGGTAAATTCCAATCGGTGGGGATCCTACAAAAGGAAAAATCCTGACCGAACTTCTCGGTGCTATCAAGGTCAACACAAAAGCAGCCTGAGAAACTGTCACACACGGGAGGGGCCTAAGGAGACTTGATGACTGAAGGAAACAAGCTGTTCTAGATGGGGCCCTGGGAGAGAGAAAGAGCATTAGGTAAAATCAAGGCAGTCTGAATAAAGGATGGACTTGTTAATAATAATGTACGAATATTAGTCCATTACTGCTAGTGAATGAACCTTCCTATTATAAGAGGTTAACAGTAGGGAACCCTGGGGGCTTTGGTTACATGGAAACTCTCTGTACTATCTTCTCAGTTTCTCCGTAAACCTAAAACTGTTCTAAAAAAAAAAAAGTTTATTTTAAAAAGTGAATAACTTAGCCCTGCTCTCAAAGAACTTTTAATCAAGTGGGGAATAATTCAGAGACATCTATAATAAACTCCTTTTCCTGTAGAGCTGGTGCTCACCAGAAATCAAACCACTTAAGTGTTACCAAATTGGATTTACAGGACTTAACTTTAACTTTAAAATTAAAAACAAATTAGGGAAGAGTTACTCTCAACATCATCTGAAACTACTTCATTGTTTATCCTACATTTGTAAAAGAAAGGTTGGGAGAAATCCACTAAGGAGGGTTTTTTAACCTAGAAGTAGGTCTTCTTTCACTGCGTAATTATTAATAAAACACTTGAGACAAACCAGTAAGTGCCACATAATACTTTGCAGGGGTCACATGCATTTCCCTCCATTTCCCTCCTCACCCTCACGCACATAATGACACTCCACGCCCAGCCACTGCACCCAACTCCATGAAGATAAGTGTCATTGATCCAATCACCTCTTGGGTCAGAGGCCCGCCTGGGGTCCCATGCAGTCCCTGTCACCTAAAGGTGAACAGATTCATGGTAACAGTCAAATCTGCGCAGTTGCTAAGAGCAATACAAAAGAGAAGAGAACGTAACAAGTTCAAGGAACATCTAAGACAGAGCAGGAATTTGTGAGGTCGGTCCCCAAATAACTGGTGTGAACAGTAAATAGAACCATTTCTAATGACCATTCAGGGGTACTTGCAAGTTCATAATCCATAGTTTTATTGGGGGTAGATGAACTTGAACCAGGCCTTGGAAGGCTGTAGGATTCAATTAGTGTAGGATCTTGGAAACTCGTGGAGAATCTGGCAAAGAGGAAGGGAATAACGTAGGATTATTCCCAAAGAGGATATTATGACTTAAAGAGAATGGAGGTTCTACGTGCAAGAACAGGCAGGCAGAGCCTGTGTGGAGGGGAAACCACAGACACCACTAAAAAGTTTTGATGATTTTATAGGCGAGGGGGAATTATAACCTGTGGCTCAATCACGTATCAGCACTGAGCCATTAAGAATTCTCTGCCTGGGGCCTGGCTGGGGAGCTCAGCTGGTTAGAGTATTGTCCGATGTGCCATGGTTGCGAGTTTAGTCCCACTCAGGGCACGTGCAAGGGCCAACCAGTAAGTGTATGGACAGATGGAACAACAGATTGATGTCTCTCTCCCCCCTCCTTCTTCTCTCTAAAAATCAATAAACAATTTTTAGAAAAAGAAATCTCTGGTTAGGCCACGCGTAAACCAGATTGGAACAAGTTTGTTTCTCAAAGGAAAAACGATCTCAAGAATATATGTAAACATGATCTTATATAAGCTGCACAGTTTGGGTGCTCAAGCCTCAGAAATCTGGTATTTTTATATATACATGCATATGTACATGTGTGGTCCCGCCTTTTATTCAAAACCTTGTGTAGCCCCCTCCTCTTGAGTGTGGCCTGTCCCAGTGACTTGCTTCTGACACACATAGGTAGGCACCCTCACCTCACTGCACTTTGCAGAGACTGTTTCGTCAGCATTGAGTTAAGACTCTGCACCAGCAAAAAGACCACAACTCACTGAGAGCTCCAACGATAGCCGGCATTTTTTAGCAACAAGGTTTTTTTCAGTTAAGGCATGTACATTGGAGCTTTTAGACATAACCCTATTGCACAGCTAATAGACTGCAGGAGAGAATAAACATAACTTTTATATGTGCAGGGAAACCAAAAAACCCATGTGACTCTCTTTATAGCAGGGTCTGGAACCCAACCCATGACATCTGCAAGGTGTGCCTGTGTAGCAAAGTAATGGAATGTCATTCCTGTCCTTGCTGATAAGAGACTGAATTCTGTCTTGCTGGACGCTTGCTCTACAAAAGAGGGAGAGCCAAAGTTGTAAAATAGGAAAGGAATCATTTAAAAAATGCCCTGTGCTGGGGCATTTTAAAAAATGACATCTTAAAAAAAAGAAAAAGACTGACAAAAATGGCTGTTAGACGACCCTTTGATTTTCTGTGAATCAGGAAGTGAAAAGATCATCTCCCCAGCAGAAGCCAGTGGCTGCCTTTTGTCACCCCCTGGGGACCCGCTGAACGAAAGGCACACGTTTTCCCAGGTCTCCTCTGTCTTCTTCACTTCCTGGTTTCCCGGCTCTACCCCAAAGCGTCTGCGTCACCCCATCCCTGCAGTTGGCTGCCTCTTAACTTCTGAACTGAGCTTGCGAATGAGTTGAAAGGGGAGATGAACTGACAAGAAGATTTGCTTGTCTCAAAGCTCCGCTGTGCCTGCCTTTAATTAAAAACAGTATTGATTTTCCTCTGCTCTAATGACACGCACTAGTCTGCCCTGCTGATGTTCCTCGTTGACAGTTTAAGTATGAAACAAAGGGCATTTATTCAGCACTTAATGCGAAATTATGACTGATTAAAAAGTGATTTATCATAGGAACTAATCTGTATTGGCTTTGGTTTTGTGGGGGGTTTTTTTGCCATGTGCACTTGAACCAGCGTTTGGAAGGTGTAATTCCCTTCCTTCATTCTGTTCTCCTTCCCTGGTTTCAGCACAAAACAAAACATACACACAAAATTTCCAGTGCATTCAGTACCAAAGAAAACATGGAGGGGCGAGATTTCTGGAAGCCAGCACCATAGCCTGTCCCAGTGTCAGCAGCGAAGGCGCAAAGTTGCCTTCAGGGGGCAAAGTGCGGTCAGAACATTTCTGGGACTCTGTTCGTCTGACACCTGCGCCATCTCTTTCCCTTCCTATCTCACACCCTCTTGGCATCGTAGAAATGGACCCGACATCCTGTATGGAAAGCCAGGGTCAGAAGGAAGTGTGGAGGGAAGACGCAAGAGCTGGGGAGGGAGGTCACATCCCCACGGTGCAGCTGACGTTCATTGACCTCTCTGAGTTCCGCTCCTTCCCAGCCACGAGCGGCCCGCTCTGCCCCACTTCCCCAAAGCAGGGCCTGACGGTTATGTTAAGAACATCAATTTTGCACCACGCTCTCAAGGTTCAAATCTCATTTCCGCCACGTGTTAGATGTGTGGCCTTGAACATATTCCTTCATCTTTCTATGCCTCAGCCTCTCTGCCTACAAAATGGGGTTAACAGTGTCACCACCATGTCAGACTACTGGGAATATTAAACAATGACAGCATGAAACCAGGCAATGAGAAGAAGAAACGCCTCCAGATATTACTGGACTTCATCACATATGAGATGCTAACTATTCTAACATACGTCTGGATTTCATAGGTGTTGACATTTTTTTTTTAAGTGCCTCTTAGAATTGATGAAATGTTATAGGTAATTATTGTTGATAATGTCTGTTTATTTACAACTGTGAACTCTAACCAGGAAGTGAAAAGATATCCATGGCTATGAACTTCCATAACTATCCACATTCAAGTAGTGGGAGTTGCTACAGTTCATGCCACTGTCTGTTCCTGGGCTTACGGATGTCCGCCTGTCCTCACATGGTGAAGAAAGTAATCCCTCTCTCTGTTCTTCCTCTTCTTCTCCTCCTCCTCCTCCTTTTCTTCCTTCTCCTTCTAAACCCCACTTTCATGACCTCATCTAACCCTAATTACTTCCCAAGGGCCCCATCTACATACGTCATTATTGGGGGGCAGAGCTTCATCATTAAGAGGCTGGGGAAGAGAAGCCACCAAAGAAAACCACGTAGGGTCAACCAATAAGACAGACAGAGGAGCAGAAGAGGGCAGTGGCCCAGACGCTAAAAAGAATTTCAGGGAAGAGAAAATGTAAAATGGGGCCCAAGGTTGCTGGGAAAGTCAAGCAGTAAGAGAATCGACCATTAGATTGAGAAACAAGTAGGTTATTAGTGATATTTACAGGAGAACTTTGGTACAATTTGGGGGTAAAAGCCTGATTAGAGCAGTTTCAAAGAGAATGACAAGGTGGTAGCAGGTTTATGTTGTATCTCCTTAATTTTCTTCACAAAACAAATAGATCACCTTAGATAATACAACTAAAAACCCACCTAAAACATCTGCAGGAACACTAGATGACAAGGTGTCCCCAACACTAAAATGTGTGGAGACATTTCATTGCTAAGAGACCTGCCTGGTATCTGACACCACACAGGGAGGGCAGAGAGAATGGGACTTTGATAGCCCTGAACACACAGGAGCCCCTCCCCTCAAGTGCCAGTGGGTTCTCCCTAGGAAGCACCCTGGGAGCCCAGGGACAGCTCCTGAGAGTAGAGGGTCCAGCGAGTGGGAGGAGTGCCAGAGCCAAGGACAGCTTGCCTGTGGGAGACCAGTGATTGCGTGAGTCAACCCCATTATTCTAGATCCCTCCAGGGTGCCAACCAAGCCACCTTCAAGCCAACTGCACCATCCAAAGAGCCAAGAGAATAGCCCAAGCTTTTGCATTCTGTGAAACCTAAAAGGGCTGGCTGATGAATAAGTCCAATACAATAACATCTCTTCTAGTGAACTGTAATTATGTATATTTTGTATGTAGTAAAGAAATCTGGACGCTAAACGATGGCAGCTAATTATATACAGGCTTTGTGGGTCTTGTCATCAGGCTGTGATAGGACAGTTGACTTCAAAACTGTGTGTGCGTCTCTTTCCTAGTGATTGCCTTTCTCCCATAGACCAGAAATCAATGATGCTGCTTTCTTAGCATTGCAGGAGTGAAGACTCTAGTCAAAAGCAAGAGAGCCCTGTTGGTTGCCACACTGGGTTCTCATTTCCTGATGGATGGGACAGACGGCATTATATCATAGACTATAGTGCTCACCAGGGCACAGCGGGACTATGAAGCAAATATATGTTCCAGCTCTTGTGCTAAACACTGAGAATTGTAGAGATATGGTCTCTGCCCTGTTGGACAGCTTATAACCTACCAGGATAGATTGACTTTGGTTTGGTAAGCATTGTAAAGGAGAAGAATTTTCAACAGTTGGACTCAACAGGGTCTGATGAATGAGACAAGGCTTCCTGAGGGGATTATATTTATGCAGAGATTGCAAAGGGAGGTGTGAGTTCATCAGCTGAAAAGAGGGGAGAGGGAATTTGGTAAATATTATCCATTGGCTGACCCAGCTATAATTTCCCAACCCCTTTTTTTGTGTCTGTCTCTACCATGTAAATATATGCTCGAAACTTAGCCTCTGCACTTTATTTCAGCCAAATCATGCAGTTCTGGCTATGAGGTATGGATGGAAATCTCTGAGAACAGTATTCATTTCCTACTGAAACCACAAAGCCTTGCAAGGAAGACGTTTTCTTGTCTTTTCACCTTTTATTCTTTGCGTCTCTTTTTTAAATTAACCTCTCCTTTTTTCCTGTCTGTTATATTGACTTGATGCCCCAAAGAGCAGTAGCCATTTTGCCACACTAAGGTGACAAGCATGGAAAAAAATGGCAAAGGACAAAGCCCTGCCTGGGTCCCTGGGACATTGCTGTGTAGGGTCCCCGCACCTCGACTTCTTTAAGAACTGGTGCGGACTTCTGCTTTTGAGCAAGAGAAACCCTAACTTTAGGCTGATGTTTATTTGAATGGGTTGTGGTTTGCAGCAACATGTATTCTTAAGTGATACAGGAAAGGAGAGATGGGGCAAAGACATAGACCGATGCTGAATAGTGCCAGGTCTTCTAGGCCATTTTAAGAATTGTATCAGTCAGGGGTCAATTAGAGAAGCAAAACCATTGGGTGTATATGCAGTCATGCATGCAAAAAAAGATGTGTGCATATATATGTGTAAGTGTACACATATAGACATACATGCATATGCATGCACATGGATTGCTCACACTTGTGAGGAATGGCTAAGTCAGTCTAAAGTCTGCAGGGCAAGCAGTCAGGAAGAGAAGATTACGAGCAGGCTGGAACCCCACGGGCACGCGCCATCTAGAGCGCCTAAACTCAGGAAGCGCCTCAGCCCTCTTAAAGGTATCTCCCGTATAGAACAGGCCCACCCTAGGATAATCTCCTTTTGATCCATTTAAATTCAATTTATTAAGAACTTTAATTACATCTGAAAAATTCTTTCACAGTAGCACCTAGATTAGCGTTTGATCGCATGCAATGGGACTGAGCTTAGCCTACCCAATTCAAAACATCAAAAGGCATCCCATGGACTTGATTGAAAGGTCAACAGGAAGCCTTGGAGTTTTTTGCGAGGAACATGCTCTCATTGGCAATCATTGTGGCAAACTTGTGGAAGGTGAACTGGAAGAAGGATAAGTTTGGAGGGCAGAAAAGGTGCGTAGGAGGTTATTGCTGTAACCTAGCAGGGCCATTATGAAGACTTGAGCGAATACATATGGGGGGGAGTGAGGATGGAAATACTAGGAGAAATTAGAAAGCCAGCTGGACGGACCATGGCGAGTGGCTGTGTATGAGGGAGCTGGACAGGAGAATCCCAATGACTTCTGGGTTTCTGATGTGCAACAGGACCATTCACCGCTTGTTGAGTCATCTGGGGCTAGAGAGGAAATTATGCCATTTACTAAGAACATGGTGAGGAGTGACTTCAGAAGGAAAAAAATTATAGACCCCATTTTGGGCATGGTGCCTACAATGCACCAATGAGATGTATTCTATGGATTTGTAAGGAGGCAGTTAACGGTGACGTGTTTTAGTCTAGATCTCGGAAGGATGGTGTGGATTGGAGATGTAAATGCGGGAGTTCCGGCCACTGGCCCTTGAAGTACAGGAATAAAAATGGATTAGTGGGTCTGGAGGGAAGATTAGACTGAGAAGGGGAGGGGTCCAAGGACAGACCCCAAGTGTATCCATGATTTTACAGTCCGGTTGAAACGGATCTGATGAGAGTCAGTGAGGAGAATGAACTGGACACAGATGTCAGGACCCAGCTGTGCCATTTTAAAAGCTGAGATGACCCTAATGACGTGGGAACATCTGTGCGAGTCCCAGGCTAAGAAAAGTCTTCTTGGGAGGATAAAATGCATCCACGTATATGGGTAGAGCTGAAAGACTTGCCATAAGACAAAACTTTGAATCCAATAGACTCAGAACACTTCCTCATCCCAGCTCCTACTCTGTAACCCCAGTTAAATTTCTTCATATCCCGGAGCCTCGGTTTCCTCATCCATTGGCCAGGGCTACCTCATACCAATTGAGATAAAGGTTAAATCGTGTATTTCCCATGGATCATGCTGAGTCGATAGTATACTCAAACATGCGTAATAACTAAAATATTTTTCCATGTTTACTGTACACCAAGTTCTAAGTGCCTTACATGTGTTATCTCATTCAATTCCCACAGCAACCTTTTCTGAAGTCATTGCTGCTGTTCCATGTCTCAAGACAACGTGACTGAAGCCCAGAGGTAAGGCCAGCTCCGTTCATTCATTTATTCAACGACTGTTAGTTACATATCTACTAGGTGCTTTTTGAAATGCTAGAGACACACCAGTAACAAAACAGACAAAATTTCATCTCCAAAGATAATCACATTCTAGTCGGGGAGACAGTGTCGGAGGTTAAAAGTGGCGTGGAAGGATGCCAGGCTTCGGGTTAAGGATTGCGTGCCGTAATGTTACACAGGGTAGCCAGAGTCGGCTTCCTGAGAAGTCTACATTGGGGCAAAAACTTGATAGAAGGAGCCAGAGAACAGGGAGGACGTCCCTGCAGCCAGAGTGAGGTGAGCAAGTGGGAGAACCCTTAGAGACAAGCCTAGGGGGTAGGTCTTGGTCTTAGACTTAGACACCGTTGAAGGACTTTGGCTTTTTATTGAGTGAAAGGGGGGACACTGGCGGGTGTTTGCAGGGGGCCCCTTGTGATTTACATAATAAAAAGATAATGCTGCTGGTTGATAAAAGATTGGCGGGGGTAGCAGCTGGAAGGTCCCCTGGGAGGCAAGTGATCACTTGGGGCTGAGACCAAGGATGTAGAATGAGAGTGGATGCACTGCGAACACAGAGCTAACAGGGGTCCCTGACTGGATGGAGGATGGGAGAAAAACAGAGGAATCAAGGGTGAGCAGTCGGAAGAAAAGAATCTCCGTGAATTAGAAAGGACCAGAGACTCTGCTACTGGAGAAGGTAAGGGAATTCATTTTGGACCTCAGAGGTTAGCCACAGACCGCTACCATTCAGTCTGTATTTTTTTTTAACCTGGATTATTTTGAAGGGCATCTCTGCAATATTTGTTCATTTAAAAATAATATCTGACAACTACTTACCTTTATTGCCAGCTTGGTGACCATTTCTACAAGGTAAGCCATAATCCTATGTTTTCGTTATTTTTTAAAAGTGCGCTTTTATAAAAATTGTATTCATTTCCTCTAAAGCATTTGTTTAGCAGACGCTTTTGGGTGGTTCTTTGATGGAAGGTGGTTAGAGCAGCTCTCAGTCTGAACAAAACCGAGGCTGGGAATCTCTGTGGAATTTAGCTGGGCTCTGGTAATCAGGAACGATGGTGTGCATTCTCTAAGAAATGAAAGCAGGAATTAAAACCACCTAGAAATAACTACTCACATCATTATAAAAGCAGGAAGTGCCATTCTAGTAACTAGGGGAGAGGTTGCAGTTATGATCAAGAACCATCACTGTAAGCAGATGACAAAAGCCTGTTGTGTAAGATATGTGTTTACTGCAATCTTTCAAGTGAACACAGGAAAAAGGTTCCTCTTTTGCACAGTTAACTGAGCGATTGTGCTAAAAGCTTTCCGTGCATTGTTTATGCGATCCTCACAGCAGTCCTGGCAACTGGAAACTATTAGCCTCCTCGTTTTACAAGATGAGGAAACTGTGGCTCCACGAGGTCAGGCACTTGCCCGTGATGATGGCAGAATCCAGAATGAAACCGAGGCGTGACCCTAACTTCCACGCTCCTCACCAGCACAGCTGGGACAAGCGTGGGTGCTGGGAACCGACGTGGCGGAGCCAGGACACTGGGCAGCCTGCGCCCTCCGAGCCTCAGGTTCCTCACCTAGAAGAATGGGAACGACAATGTCTCCTTTGCAGGACTGTAGTAGGGAACCACTTTAACATCCACGCGTTCATTTATCGCACATTTGTGAGCGTCTGTTCCGTGACGGCTAATGTGGTAGGATGCTAGGGATCCTACGGTGGGCAAGGCAAATTCCCTGCATTTGAGAACTTTATTGGGCTGGAGGTAGGGGGATACTGCCAAGTGGACAAGAAAGCGGGCTAAGGCGCTGTGTTTGGACACCGAAAGACGATAGAATGTGCGCAGATTTTAGAGTTCATAGTCAGGGGTCTGCAGTCCCTCCTCCGATCACCATCTTACATTCCAAGTTCCTCTGTGCCTGCAATTTTTCATCTCTGCTTTTTCCGGTTACACTGTGGTCCCTGTGGTCACACAGCGCCCAGGAGAGGGGCCGGCCTTGGCCAGAAGCGCAGCAAAGGCTCTCCCTCCTCCACAAGCCTCCCCTGCCCTTTGCTTTGATTCCCCAAACGCCAGCCGATGCATGGCAGCGAATAATGCCTGCCAAAGTTCCTTGCCGTACTTTCTTTGCTATCTTTGCTTGCTGTCAAGACAAGGTCTTTTGACAACGATGCGCTAGAAATCCGAGGCCCATTTCTTACCAGTTGTCCTGGGAAGGCGTGAGTCAGAAACATCCCGATTTCTGTTGGATCCCACTCAGCTGGGAGGCGCAGGGAGGCGGCCCGAAGGCAGCACAGGGTCTTCCTCTGGCTCCTGCCCCCCACCCCCGGCTTTGCGCCCACATCCAGGTAGCTGCTTTGCTCTTGCGTTCAACGTGGGGAGGGGGCGAGAACAGAAGGTGGCCAGAGACGCCCACCGGTGACAGAGGGAAATGGGGCGGAGGCCGTCTCACTCCGAGGAACTTAACAAGGAGAAGCCCCCAGCTAAAGAGAAAGTTGCCCGGGCTGAGGGCAGGAGGAAGGAGCTTCCTTTCAGAGCGCCGCTAATGACCTGCGGGGAAACCACGCAGCAGTCATTTCGCAGATTCGATGGCAGGTCACGGCGACAGATGTTCCCAACATATGTGGAGAATTAATTACCCACTAGTAAACAAAATCTGTGATGCGGAGAGTCATTTTGTCCAAATTTCTTACAATTTTGCTGTTATTAGGGGCTTAATTTTTCTTGATCATCTAGGTAACTTGGATTAAAGCACTCCTTAATGAGATCCGAGAAACATTCCAAAGAAAAATAAGGGCCTGGTTGGCTCCGGAGAGGAAGAGGAGGAGGAGGAGGAGCGAAGGTCTCAGGGAGGAGCGAGTTAACGGAGGGCTGATTAAAAAGCTGCACCATCCTGCGTGATTAGCAGATTATTTGATTAAAACATTGGACGCTAGTCATATTTTTTAAAATAGTCTAATCGTTACCTTCTATTTAACAGCGCTTACACTTAATTTAACTGCGCACTGTGGAACAGCTGGAGTTTCTAAAGGAAATTACAGCATTCTGACAGGAATAGGCTTCCAGAAAGGTTTTCTTTCGAGCTGCTGCTTTTAAGATCCTGAACATGTTTCAGTCTCCAGTCTTGGAAGCACATTCTAATATTCATCATTTAAGAAAACAGATATTCATAAAAAGGGGGATTCGAGAGCCTTTTGATTTTTGTGAGGCTATTATTTCCTTGGCCATTTTCATCAATCACAAAAACTGTCAAAAATGCAATGATTCTCTAAGTAAATAAATCTGAAAGGTTATTGGGGGAAAAAATGGTTCCTTATCTATTCAAAAGTCTGTGACGCCTCTAAATCTTAAAGTCATGGTGGTCCCTTATATCTTTCATTTAACAGAGTAAATTTTCAAAATTCCATTGGTTCCATCCAACACCATCTGTAATGAAACACACACACACACACACACACACACACACACACACTTGTTTTTCTCATTCATTCACTTTCTCATTCATCCAACAAACATTCACTGAGCTAGGTGCTGAAGGAACAGAGATGAATAATATAAGGTCCATATCATCCAGGCCTTATGCAGAAAACAAACATGTAAACAGGCAGTTACTTTACTACCACTAACCTTGGCCAGGAAGCGGTGATTGCCATGGCAAACCCCTGCCCCCACCCTCACCGTGACATCCAAAATGCCCCCTATGGGGCAGGATCGCCCCATCCCCACCCCCCACTCTAGGTCAGAACCACAGGTTATGCAATCCTCAGAGTGAGGATACAAAGAAGTAGGCCAGAGATTCTTCTGGAATGTTGGTGAGCGATGTTCAGTCTGGATCTTTCCAGGGAGCACAGACAATGAGAAGAAAGAAACAAGGTCTACTGATGTGCAGATAAAATGGAAGGAAACACCATGCTTAAGACAAAGCCCGCTTTTATTGCATTTCTCCCTCTAGGCATTGATTTCCTGTCCTTTCTTTCTACAAATTTGCTCCATCTCCGGAAACAACAGTTTTGTTTTGTTTTTTTCTGTAAAAAGGCCTATGATATATGGCATTGTTTGATATTCATTTTTGCTGCAAGTCACCAGGATCTGACAGTTGACATTTATTTGGGCAAAACTTCCCTTCAAAAATAAAAATTACTCATCTCAGTTTCTTAGAAATTCTGGATTTCTTCCTGAATGCTCCAAAACTTAAGGGCATGTCGGGAACTGGGGTGCATTTTCCACGGAGCTTCCTTTGTGAGAACAGATGAAATCTGCTTTATGAATATTTGATGAGGTAGCATTTCAGTTCAGCTCTTTAAGATGTGTGATGTTGTATGACACATCTTTACCCTTCTGAAAGTAGCTGGCACTGGATGACAATAAACAGCTAATGACCTACCATGTCCGACAGAACACCATACGGATGGGAGAGCAGCCTCAGTCTTACAACGCAGATAATTACAATGAAAATAAATCACAATATGAAGAGTCATGGCCACTCACTTGTGAACTTGTTACAACTCACTTTTGAACTTGATAAGCTCTCCTGATTTCATATCTATGTACAGTTTCACCCACACATGAACCAGTCCTCTGGCATTTTGCCCCGATTTTGCATTTTCTTCTTCTTTCATTAGGTAAAACAATAACAACCTAATATGATTCATACGTTTCCCAGCATCTAATTTCCATACCATTGTTCTACTTTTCATTTCAGAGCCAATGCATAATTCAATCCTATCTGAACATGATAACACGGCAGACAGTACGTGCCGTGCTTAGCGGCAAGCCGAAATGGCCCTGGTTCAGGACAGGCGCAGTAATTCCTTATTCCTTGCAACAAATGATTAAACCAATTCTCTGATTAATCAAAACTGTACTTTGGAACTAACCACATGAGATCAGAATTTTAAATCATGTTATGCAGACTGTTGTAATATAAAGAACAAGATTGAAAAATTAGTTCTCTAAGAAATAGTTAGTAAATAAGCGTTAATCTTCCCTCAGACTTCTTGAAAGATCAGAGCCACACTCAAACAAACTTTAAAATATGTGTCTTGCCAAGCACCAAGGAAAATGTCATGTTCTTTTAATAGGGGTGCAACGCTGTCGTGAATCATTTCTCCTTGAAGGACTTCAGCACTGTTTACGGCTTTTCTCCATTGACACTTCTTTCCTCGCCAGGTTTTCTAGTAACTGTTGTTTACTGTTGCGCCCCCTCATGGCGGGAAAGGGAAGGGCCAGAATTCTTCTCATTTTCCATCGCGCCTCCACAAGTATAATTCAACAACGCGCCCTCGTTTGAAGAATTAGTATCATTTAATTAAACCACCTTTTTTCTTATCCTCAGGTCATCCGCCCAACTCCCTCTTCACCTGTGCGCCCTCCCCCATCATGACGCAGGATTTTTCTTTCTGTCCTATTCTTGCTCTCGTTAGTTAATTCAATTCATTCACTCAGGCCTTTATTCATCAGGCATTTGTCAGATATTTCCTAACTGTCAGAGACCCTGCTAAGCATCAGGGATGAAGAAATAAATATGACATTAATCCTGACCTCTAGGAGCTCAAAACAGTGGCATAACCCAGCGACTTTCCTCGGATGGGGAGTGGCGGGCGCAGTGGTGGCTGGCACTTCCCCCTCAGCTGACACGCCTCTTAGCCTCCCAACACGCAGTCCCAGTTTGTGAGAACAAAATTAACTGGACAAAACATGGATCGTGGCAGTATGTGATTCAGTAGCATAAACTGTGACCGTAAGTCTACTTCTACGTATTGTTTGGAAATATATATTGACGACAAGATAGAAACTAAAGCCAAAATAACGAGTGCCTACAATAGCGACCACCGTCTTATTCTACCAGTAGCCCTCCTACCCAGGCACAAATGGAGAAGGGGCACAAACTGTAAGCTTTGCCCCAGCAGTCATCCCAACCATATGGAAGCTGCCCACCTCCAAGATTACAAATTCTGAAAGTCACCTCTTTTTAGCAAACAAAACAAAACAAAATAGGTTGTTTTACCAGGTACCTTACCATAGTCCACTAAACCAACTCTTTGTTCTTGAGTTACTTAGCTTTCCCTGTTGTCAGATTCTGCAAGTACTTCCTACCTTTACTTTCTTCCCTGGTTTGGCTAATAGACACGATCTCAACTCCTCCATCACCAGCACTTCAGATCACTACAAATTTATGATGCTAGGGCATACGTCTCACCTCTACACATACATTCATCCAACTCAAAACTTCCTTGTCTTTTCATTCTGATCCATTACAGATTTCAGGTAAAGCCTGTGTCCGCACTGGCTGGGTTCCCTATGAGTTCATTGTATGAACTTAAGCTTCATCCACAAACTAACGTTTCAAATCTTCAGCTCCTTTCTAAACACCCTGAACTCTCTCCCACCCTCCATGTAAACGCCATAGATGCTACTATGAACTTTTCTAATGTTACTGAAACTTTCAAGTAAAGAGAACAAGGTCACTTGAGAATTTTCCAAGTTTCCTTTCCTTCCATAACAAATATCCTCATACCTCCTCCCATGCTTTCATCTGTATTAGAGGATAAAATGCCCTTAATTGTTGTTTGAGATAATCTATTTGGCGGCTATCCTAACACAATTAAGATTCCTTCCCTCTCCTATGAATTCCATCAATTTTTTTTTAATCTCCTTCCCATATTTCGCATCTCTCAGCATTTCTTTTTCCTTTCCTGACCTGGGCCATGGATTTTTAGGATATCAAAAAGGGACCATGTGGAAGTTGCTCTCCAATTTCATGATAGCTCAATAACTAAATAGTTGGGGCCAGTAACACAGGTTGATGAATTATTTTCTTATTTTATTTGATATATAACATTACTATCTTGCAATTTAAATATTTGTCTTTATTGATAGATACATTGCATTTAAGGAATCCATCTCTCTAGGTAGGCAGAGAATGTCCTAGTTACTTCAAAGAGTAACTTTTCTGACCACAATGATTTTTTATTTTTTCTTGGCCACAAGTTTAAAATCTCCTTGCATTGTCTTATACTTCAAAACACAAGAAGCTTTGAATAACTAAATAAACATGTTATAGACATATAATTAGGGCTAATTATAAAGTGGGCAAGAGGAGACTTCTACTGTGGTTGGCAATTAAGAATCTTGGGCATTGAAATTAATTCAGTTTAATTCCCTAATCTAAATATACTGGCTTCATAACAAAATTAACATTAAAAACATTAAAAGACATTTATAAAAATTATGAACAAAACTTGAAGGAAATTAATTTATCTCTAATTGAATGAACAATAATCACTTAATACCCCAAGCACAACAAAATTCATATCCTATTTTGAAATGTTGGCTTTTTTCCCCTTTCCTACTTTAAAGATGAGAGCTATACATTTAGAATGAACTATATGTTCATATGCCATGTTCATTGTAAAGTATTATTGTTATTTTCTAGCAAATACCAAAAAGGGGCCTGTCCCAAGGGAAGAGCAGATTGCAAGGAGGGAAACTTCCCAATTTCGATCACTTGTTCTGTCATGTAAACTTTGCTCCCATCGCAAAGTTCTCTGTGCACTTTTTGATTTTTATAACACCTGTCTGTTGAGCATAGGCCAACAAATGTATGCTGAGTATTCAGAAGTGAGCAAGACAGACCAGGTCATTGTCCTTGTCTATTAAGATAGTAATTATACGTAATATTTCCCTAGACTACATCAGATCAGCATACAGTCTACTGATAACCAGCCCATAAAGTCCATTTAGGCGCACACATAACATTGAATGTTGCCCATTGGGAAAGAGAATTGAATAAGATAAAGGCCACAGGAATGGGGTACAGATCACAATCCACATTTACACAGTAGAGAAGGCGGCTCAGGAACATCTCTACGCTCTTACTGCTTAGTCCCTTTCTTCATCATTATCAGCACCAGTTATAATAGAACATTTGTGCTCACTTTGCACAAATGATCTCATTTATTCCCCTCATCATCCTCAGGAAGGAAGTTCTAACATCTGTAGCTCAGAAATGAGGAAACAGTCTAGAGAAGCAAGGAGAAGGCCCAAGTTCACACATCTACAAGGGAGCAGAGTCAATAGTAAATCCTGGTCTAGCTGTGATATTGCTTTCCCCTGAAACATTTCCTTGTGCTAAATAAACACTGGGTAAATGGAAAATGGGCAAGACGCGCCTAAAATAGATAAATAGATGTAAATAAGCTCCCCTACCCTGTTCTTTTTAGAACTAGGGTAGTTTCTTGAGAAAAGGTCTTTCTTGGTAGGCAGCAGCAGCACATCATGTGTGTTTGTCCTCAGCAAGATGCACTCCCTGCGAGCTCAGATGCACACTTCGAGGTTACGGTGTTTTAAAGAAAGCTGACTTGGAGATGCAAAGTCTCCTCCGTCTTTTACAGGTTGATAAACTCATTCAAATGTTTGTTAAAGTAAAAAGTTAAGGAAATTTGATAAACATTCTTTCTCTTGTGCCTAAGAAAGAGATGGCAAATTCGATCATCATATTGAAAGAAAAAAAAAAAAAAAAGAAGTGATAAACTGGGGGAATTGGTGGTATTTCCCCAAACTCATTTTGTCTGGAAACCTATTGACTTAATTTGCAGTGATTTTGTGGAGTAAGTGGATTACTGTCAATGGGAACAGTTTGTATGTGCAACTTTTGTTCCCACAGCAAAAACTGTTGGCTGCGATGCCTGCGCCATTAGCTGCCTGCATTTACAATCACCCAGGGAACCCCCGTTGAACCGCCACCAAACGAGAACAGCTTAATGTAAATTGAATAGCGCCCCTAGTATTGCATTGCCATTTAGCACTCAGCTTCTAAGTAAGTGTCAGGGTGGCATGAGCCAAGTTCTGTTCTGGGATCTGAATAGTAATTCAGCCGCTATTAATGTTACCGACCGTTACGACAGAAGCAGGGAGCCGAAGTGGAAGAAACCATCTTGCTGGTGGTGCCTTTTTTCTTTCTTTTTTGCTTCATCCTCACCCAATACCCTCTGCCACCTCATTCATTCCAAAAGAGTATGTGAGGGTAACTGCAGCGAGCGGATGGTGTCAGCTAATGCTTTTGGAGCGGGTATGTCAAGTGTGACTTCTAGGCAAGGCAAGAAGGGGAATAGAAGCGACAGTAAACCACGTAGCGAAGGAAAACTGGGTCAGAAATATGAAGGTCAAGTATGAGAACAAGGAGGAGATGTAAACACAAAGTGAGATCAAGAACATGATTGTTTCACAACACCCACAAACACTGAATCCTCATGTTCCACACCTGAAATTCATCCAATGTTGTATGTCAACTGTACCTGGGTTAAAAATAAAAGATATTATCAGAATTAGACTGCAAAGTTATCATCAAAGGCAGACAAATCAGCATCTGGACTGGGCCGAGAAAGGATTCAGGACCACCCCTCAAGTTTGTGGGGCCTGGAACAGCAGTAAAGATGGAGGCCCACATCCCATACGTCTGTGTTTACAAGAGATAACACAGTCTCTGCCCAAAGTGCGCCCCCCCTTTCTACCCTGGGTGCCCTCACCTTGGTGGCAGGTAGCCCTAGTACCTCTAGAAGCTACATCACCTGCAGTGCCGGTTCGGTTAATTAGAGATGCCTCAAAAAACTTACTAGGGAAACAAAATAGGTCTTGCGTTTCAGTGTTTATGATAGGCAGTGTCCTCTAACACACAGACCCGGGGCTCCTTGCCCGGGTCAAAGGGAAGAACTAAAGGCATCCCACCATTTTTAGGGCTGTAGAAGCAACTTGTGGACCAAGAAGAGTGTCACTGATCGCCTTAAATACTTGGCATCCCTGATGGTGCCCCACTACCCCATCCAAAATACGCAAAAATAGAAAGGATGCCCAGGGCTGCAACCTTCAATACATTTCTCATGAACGCCTACCATTTGTGCTTGTTTAATTTTAATTTGTAAGACAGAATAGATGCTAGGGAAAAGGGATTTAGTGACAGTCCCACCGACAGCCTAGAACAGGTAGAGAGCCAACGACTAAAACTGGGATTTAGTCCAATACTCACCATAGAGCCCTGCACACAATTGATCCTCAATAAATGAAAATGACCAAAACTACAACAAATAAAATTTTCGCAGACGTCCAACTAACAAGCAGAGCATGTTCCTGCGTGTAAACATAACCTGGAGCTGTAAGCAGGTAGAAGTCTTAGTATTGAGCTCATCACGCTCCACTCGGCCAAGGCCTCTCAGTTTGGTCAGCAGTTTGATCTACGTCCCTGTGATGTGCTTGCTGATTCTGATTGTACAGAGAATGTCTTTGGAAAGGGGGTAAATACAAAGAGGACATTAAAAAGCTGCCATATGAAATGTCTTTAAATATTCTGAAAAACCACAAAGGAAGTTTCATTATTTTCTTTGCACACAGTAGCTAGTGCCAATAACAAGTCCTGAATGGCAAATAGAAACTTGCAGGGTTCCGAAAGCCTTGCTGCCGTGCGCACCCAAACAGGCTCAGTGGGGAGGGAGAGGTCTGCGCTGGACCGGAGAACGGGAGCTGTGGGTTGTAGGGCTGACGAATTCTTTGCAGAACGAACAATATAAATTGACAGACACACGTGAAACATGGAGAAGAATTTTAGGACCTTGTGAACAACCTTAATTTAGAATAAAAATAAGCTCAAGAGACATGCTTTCTGATTTTGTTTGAAAAATTGGCAACCCACAGAACAGGTGCCTGAAATATGGAGGATCATACAAATGTTATCTCTGTACCTTAAAGAGTATATCTTCCTCTTGACCTTCAGAATAGGATCCACATATAATAAAACGTTGTTCGTCTACTAGGAAGTCTTTCTGGGTTATTTATGTTAAACCAGACCAGGCCAGGAGACATGAAACTTAAACGCTCTCACACACCTGCCAGCCTCGGCTGGCTTCTTCCAGCAAGAAAGGGAGAAAGCCGTCTGCCAATCTACGGAAACGATCCGTCTCCATGTTCCCTACTGAAGACCACACACTGACGATAACCGGGAATATTTTCCAGTGCCTAAAGAGGATAAATAAATAACAAGGCAACAAAGGGCTTAATTTCTTCTCTTTCTTTCTCTTTTTCTTTCCTTTTCCTTTTCTGGCTTCAGGCAGCAAAATGCTCAAGCACTGAAATGAGCAAAAAGCAGTTTTAAGAATATAGGTCAGGACATTAATATAAATTTGATCACCTCCTTTTTATTCTCTCACATCCCCCGCCATAAATCAGCTGGCTTCCCGCCCCCCCCTTCCCCACACACACTTCGCCCTCCCGTCCTGATTTCGGATCGCTGCATGTAAATCTATGACACGGGTATCTATATATAATATTAATGGCGCCGGGGAGGGCTGGTGTGAAGTGTGAGCGCTTGCCAAGAACGGAGCGACGGAGCCCAGCCGTTCATCCTCGGCGGTGCGCTCTACATCATCCACAGGACAAATGTAACATCATTAGGAGGAGGGGGGAAGGGAAAAGGAGGGAGGTGGGGGTGGGAAGTAGCCGTTCGGCAAGGAAATGGCTAAGTCGGAGGTTCCAATCAATCTAACTAAGCCAGGTTCCCTGAGATATTGTCAGCCGCTACAAACGAAACGGATTGCAGGAGAGATCGCTGAGAATCAAACAAACAGAAAACCCAGGAAAATACTTTGGAATCAGGAAAATACTTCGTAATGACTTTGTAATCAGAGATTTACTCAAGCTCCAGGTGACTGCATTTTAAATCCATCCGCCAACCTAGCCCTACTTTACACGCTTAAGAAAGTGAAAGAAGCTTGCTTTACTAAGTAAAGGAACGCAAGCGATTGGCACTCTATGGGTTATTTTATTAAAGGCGATAAGCATTTGTTGTAGATATAGAAGTAAATTATCGTGGATATCTTGTGATACAAAATTTTAAAAAATGCTAGAAGGGTAAAGGAGTTTAAGTTTCAATCTTTCCTTAAGGCCAGAGTCAAGCCTCTGGGTTGGCATGTGCCTGAATTTGGAAGCCGGAAGACGATTTCAGTTCCTTTGGCTCGCTCTTCAGTTGTACGTATAAGGCTTCTGTCCAGCTACGGATCTTTAGGCACTGAAATTACAGACCATTTGATGGCAAGTTCGGTCTTGTGAAATAAGGATCATCTGTGGCATAATATTAAAATGCCTATTCCACTGATAACAATAGTTCACATAACCGATGCCCAAATAAAACCATGAACAAAGGGAATGAAATTAGCAGATTTTTCTTAGCTATATATGGGCAGATTGAATAAGGTCTAAGTTCCTTTACCCCTCTGATTCCACTTGGGCACCTGTCGCTTAATTCAGAGCTGGACAAGTTATTCTGATTTCCCACCTGGTGGTTTGAATGAGATGAGCAGCCCAATGTCTTCTCACACAGAAAGCTATGACTTGAAGAATTATGAACTGAGGTCAGAGTGCTTGAGCTACTGGGTCTTAGTAGCGGAGGTTTTTGTAAGGAAAGTTATGTAGACAAACAGCACTTAGATAACACAAAGCAAAGCTAGTAGTATAATGGACAGACTGCTTGAAAAAGCTGGTGATCTTAACCTACAAATAAAGAAAGAGCTAAGAGAAAAACACCTTTGAGCTAGATCTTGAATGATAAGTAATATTTCTGGTAAAGGAAGAAGAGAAAAAGCATTTCAGGCAGCAAGAAGAGCCTGTGCAAAGATAGAGTCCATTTGGAGAACAGTTGATTAGCCCCAGGTAGCTGGAGCACATTACAGGTGAGCAGAGGTAAGGGAAGATGAAAGTAATTCTGATACAGAGAACTAGGATTTGAGAGAAAGGAAAGAGAAGATCAGGTCATGGTGTACAAGAAGCTTGAACAGAGGAGTGGGATTTGAGCTAAATCTTGGAAAATGAGTAAGATTTGAAAAGGAAAAGGAGAGGATAAGAGTGAGTTTAACATAGAGAAAAGTATATTTGATAGATATATCTAGGTCAGGAAAACAACTCGATTAGAACAAAGCGTTCATGTGAAAATCAAGACTGTAAAAGGAGGTCAGGAAGATTTGGGAGAGAACAGAGTACTTCGGGCTAAAGAATGTGCCCATTTCTCTTGCACTGGGTAGCCTTGGCTATGCCATGTGAAGAGGAAATCAATAGCAAGAACACTGGAAAGCCTAGGGCAGCCTAGAGAACAGAAAGGCTAGAATGGGGGACCCAGTGGGGAAACTCTCCCCCAGATCCAAGCATGAGGTGATTAATAAAAGAGCCTCAGGACTGAGTTGACCAAATGGGTATGACATGTGAGGATGAGAAAACATTCCAAGAAGTTATGAGCATGTGGCACCTTCAACACACACATGTAGCATGGATAGTAATGCCTCAGACATTGTGAGAGGTTCTTATTGTTTACACAGCGGGTCACTGCAGAGGTGCGGCCACCAAAACCAGGTCTCACAGAACAAAGGGACTCACTGGGCAGTTAAAAAACCGATGATAAAAATATGCACCTGTTCCAAAAGTGTTTGGCTGCAAGTAACATAGATCCCAACCACATGTTTAAAAAAACAGAAATCTCATTATTTCACATAACAAGAAATATATTAGTAGGTAGATATTTGCTGTTTGGGTTCAGATGCTTGACAAACCCATCTTTGTACCCTGACATTCTTAAGATACAGGTATATCGCCTCCTGTATCTTAACATCTCCAGCCATTACATTTATTTCCAAGGCAGGAAAAAAGGGCAAAGGTTTGTCTCTTATATTAAGAAAGCAAAAGCTTTCCTAGAAAATCTCATTGGTCAGAGCTGATTGACATGGCCGCTTATAGCTGCAAGGAATGTGTTTCCTGGGCACACTGTACACCAAAGAAAGTCAGAATTCCGTTAGCAAGAGAAGAAGGAAAATGCATGTTATGTAGGTAATTAGAAAGATATGCCGGAGGATATTTTATGGCATAGCAAATAAAAATTCTAGATGATTGCTCTCAAGTGATTAAAAAAAAAAATGTGTTGTCATTAAAACTTGATCCAGCAGGCGACCCTTTTGAATGTCTCTTAAAATTGTTTCTCACCCTGGCTGGTGTGGCTTATATGGTTGGAACATCGATCAATATTTCTCTCCGGTATCCGTGTCTCTCTCCCTCTCTCTCTTTCTCTCCGTTCCTCTCTCTAAACATGTCCTCGAGTGAAAATAAAAACAAATTAAAAAATAAGAATAAAAATAAAAAATTGTTTCTCTCCCTGGCTTCCCCCATCTCCTTGAATGTAAACTATCTGTCTTGGACTATGGAAACGAGTTCACCCAGTCACTCTGCCTTCATCCCCTTGACCTATTACTGTCTGTTTTCTGTGCAATAATAGGAATGATCTTTTTCAAAAGAGAAAGTTACAGCTCAATTTATAGTTTACCTCATGATCAGTGAAAATAGGAAAACTAGATATCAATGTGACCAAGCCATCTTAAAGAAAATCCTCAGCCTAAAACATTACTATTAAACATTAAAAACAAGTTGAATGGCCTTTACTCACATGAAAAAAAATACAATAATATATACTAAAATTAAGTGTGAGGAAGGAGTTAATAAAGACAAATGATAATATGGCTATTTAGAAAAATCAACATAGTTGATCAATAATAAAAGGGGTAATTTTTTTTTTTAGAAAGACTATAGACTGGATAGATATCCCAAAGCAAGTATAGTAAATATAAATGACAATATCAAGATGGTGGTATACAGGTGTTCATTGTAAAATTCTTTGGTTTTGGAAACTTTCACAGAACAATGTTGGGGGACGAACTCATCACAAAGAAGCATCTAACATCTACTCTTCTCACGACATACAAAAACTTAGGAGTGAGTGAGACTCATTTGCTCAGAGAGCCCCCAATTTTGAGAGAAGGCCAGTTATATTAAGTGCCAGCCACTTTATGTCAATTAATTATGTCATAAATGCCAGTTAACAATCTCAACCAAGCCAAAGTGCCACCTCCCCTGAGCCCCAACACCAGCAACCATCCCAGAGCAGTGTAACCAGGAGGTGGCGGCTCACGGTGGCAGTCTCAGCTCTGCGTCTGTACTGCTGTGTGACCTTGCATAGCATTGTCCCGTCAGAAAATGGTGACTACTACTAGTGGTCACAGGACCACTGAGGCTGTCACTGAATGATCTTTAAATCACCCAGGAACAGCTCAGGCAAATTCAGTGGTTCTTTCTCTCTCTCCTCCTGAGTTCACTCTGGAGCACATTCTGAGAATTTAAGGTAAGGCGTGAAAGGCACTTCCCGGCCCATCTCCCAGGGCCTAGTGTAGTGATCTCTCAATAAATATGTATTGATTTGATCTGCTAACCTGAGAGTGTTAGAATGCATTTATTCAGAAAACATATTAGTCATTTGATCATTACAGCGGCCGTGTCCTAATGTATACAAACCTTGAGACCCGCCTGATGCAGCAGAAACTCGGCCCAGGTACTCGTCCTGGGAGACCTTGAAGTGAAGGGAACATTATGCCTGTGGATTGCTGTTGTTTCTGTTGCCCGCTACCCACCCCGCTGCCCCCACCGTGATACATACCATAGAGTCAAGAGAAGAGATAATAAATCTAATTGATCACCTTCCACGTTATCCTAACACAGAGGCAGGCACAAACGGGGCTGCAATATTCAAATGAAAGCCGCCCAGAGTCAACACAACACCGCGGAGAACAGACTGATATTCTTAATTCTGAAAAGCTGTATTGGTAATCAATTGGAATGTGAGAGCAATTGAAAAGCTGTCCAGGTTTCAATCGCAGTATAAGTTGGGAAACAATTTGAAAATAATAGCTCATACAAAGAGTTTCTGAAGCAGTCAATATGGACTTCACGTGAAGGACAAATAGGAATTTGGCAACATGTGCTACGTTCAGCGACGGGGCGTCAGACAGAGTCTGTAGCAACCATCCGAGCCTGCCCGCTCCCCACCAGATCAGAACGCAAAGCCTCTCGGAGCGCGCCTCTGTTGAGACTCTGTTAAAGGCACTGAGAAAGCCCTTCCAATGAATGCAGATTAATAGAACTGTGAACACTTCTATTAATGTACAGTCGTTGCAAATGTATTTACATATGTGGTTAAGTGAACTGATTCACATTAGAAGCGCTTATCTTATTTTTACACGGTATAGTGATGTTATAAAACTGCTCATAAAATTAAAGATAGATCCCACCATCACCCGAAAGCTCCTTCCTACACAAGAGGCAGTGCAGGCTGGGAAAACTAAACAATATACAACAATCTGGGAAAACTAAACAATATACAACAATCTGCACATTACAATGTATTTGTTTCCATGAAGAAAACAACGTTCTCTGGCTAAATTTCCCTTTAGCACAGACTTGGGAACACAGAAAGTTTATAGAACTTAATTATGCATGTGACTCCTTGAGGACTATGCACGTTTTGGTGCTTTATTCCCGCAAAGCCGGCATGAACCGGTGGATCTGGTACAAATAACGCAGAGGACTTGCCTGAGTCACACCCGCCAACCCTGCTTTTCTCCCCAGTATTGGGGTCCTATATGGCATTATACTCTGCATGACCTATATTGCAAATATTTTATTACCACTGAAAACAAAGACAGTACCCAATTGATTTAGAGATTTCATTCTGCTGCAAATGGGTTTTGATTCCAGCTTTTAAAATAATGAGTGCTCCAGAACGAAATAATGGTGCCATACCGCCTATCAGGCTGAAAAATTAAAACAATTTTAAATCCACCGCACATGCTATTTTTTTTCCTCTACGAACATGTTCTTTTCCAACTCTCTTTAAAAAGTTTATCCGAGTCTGACACTCTTTACAGGCAGAGTAATGCCTCTCTCCGGGGTGACTTAAACGTTCTGGGCCTGAGGACGTCGGTAGTGGCTTTGGCACCTCCTGTCCCCAGCCAGCCCTCCTTTGCTGTTTTGATAGAGACACACCTTCTGAGGATGGGCCTCCTTTACATGCCCAGCCCGAGCAGAGAGACTGCGGTCTGCACCTGCGCAGACAGCTGATGAGGCGCCGCATACTTAGTGCCATTGTGGGCTTATTCAATTGTCCTGCTCTCTAATGAGGCTCCCTGACGGCTGGAGGAAACATCTCTTAAGTGTTGATCTAGAATGTTGACAGTAAATAAAGTGCTGTTTTTTTCAAAAAGACACCTTAAAGAAACACATAAACTAGGGGATTCCAGAGGCCTGTTTCCTTCATCCCTAACTTTAGTAGCTAAATAAATAAAATTTCCTGAAATGGTTAAAACGGGTTGACATTAAACAACTGTGAAATTTGTCACTGTAAATAGCATCTTACTTTTTTCTATGCTCCAAGACCTCTCTGATCACTGTTGTTATTTACGTCAAATATGAGCTTGCCCCCAGAATATATATATATTTTTTTCCCATTGACGATATTATTGCGATATAGAAGGCAAGACGCCTAACAGGACAACTATCACCTTCTTTAGAACGGAGATTCCCACCTCAGTGCAGGGAGCCCTTGAGGACCCCGAAAGAGTTCTCCCAGCCCGTGAGCCCCATGAAGGCATAAATACATATTTTATGTGTGTATGCAAATTTGCGATTAGTGAAACTTTTAAAACTGTACTTCAAAGTGTACGTACTATAAGTGTGCAATCATATATTCTTCTCTATGTACTTTTCAAATAAAGATAAAACATAATGGTTATCATGGGAAGATTGTATAACTTTGCCAAATGTTATTTGAGGATTTCCAGCTCCAAACCAGATATGATTAGGAGCTATTATTTTAGATAATCTTTGCTTCTGTCCTTTCCATTAACAAAAGGGAACAAATGCAAGAAGAAAAGTCAATAATGCCTAAAGTCTCCAAACTCACACTAAAATAGGAATAATTGTGCCACTTCAGTGTCTTAGAAGTCCTAAATTCCTTCCAAACTTCAAATCTGAAGAGTCATGTGGACGTTGTAGACCTACTTAAGGCTACAGAATCACAGAGTTTAAAAGCACAGGAAGGTCTATCTAGAACTTTCCTGTCTCTGTTTGACTATTTTCACCTACAAGAGGACTGGGAAAGACCTATGATTGTGCAAATAGAGAAGTTAAACTTAACCCATTATCCCATCACCAAAAATCAAACTGTCCTTTCCAGCTGACATTCTTTGACCAGAAGAATGTAGACTGACTTAATAATGATCTTGTTCTCAGCACCAGGAAGGGACATGTTTGGTCATTTCATTTGGCTCTAAACAGAATAGCATTAAAATCATTCTGAACCAAAATGCATGATTTCTTTTCTATTTTCAAAGATCTCCCAGGAAAAATAGTTTCAGACTTCTCCTAGTCACACAATTTATTGTAATAAAAATCCTTCCCTGTTTAGGTTGTTACATGATTTTTAACTTCAATCTCTTCCATTCATTTGGACTTACCACCATTTTTCCCATCTTGGTGAAAATTGGAATTATTTGTTCACATTCTCTTTAATTTCTTTAAAAATTTTTTTTTATCCCCACCCAAGGACATACTCTAAAGAGAGGGAAGGGAGGAAGAGACAAAGAGGGAGAGAAACATCGATGTAAGAGAGAAACACAACTGGTTTCCCCTCCTATAGGCCAGATGGGGCCAAACCCACAACCGAAGCACATACTCTGACCGGGAATCAAACCGCAATATTTCAGTCTATGGGACGATGCTCCAACCAACTGAGCTACCCGAGCCAGGGCTACAATCTCTTTAATTTCTTACCTACTGGAATAGTAACCACAAATCATTTCTTCACTTCCACTTCACCAAGTTGGAAAACCTAAACTTTTAAAGTTTTTGCCATATACCTAATGGTAACATCCCTTTATGTTTCTGGGACTCTCTTCAGGATCATCTATGTTTTGGCTAATTTCATTCCGTTAAAGATCTTGACACTTAAGTTCTGATCATTGTCCATATAGTGAGAGTGTTAGTGAATTATTTCTTTGAGCTCTTCTATCTGTACTTTCAAGATCAAGATCTTTTTCAAGATGCTGCAAAGCTGAATTAGATTCCACTTGTACAACACTGTGAGATTGCATCCTTTTTTGCAGTATTCCTGCATATCTACTCATTTCTCAAGCTCCGGTTTTATTTTCCCAGAAGCATCTGTTATAAAATGAAAAACCCTTGGACAAAGGTATTGGCTGTGGTTACACCAGATAAAAATACACATCTTACTAAAAATGCAATATGTATGTTCCAAACACATTTTTGCCTCTCTCTGTCTCTATTTTCAATGAAGATCTCATTAATACCTTTAGCAATTTTACAATTTTTAAAAGGCTCACCTTGAAAATATTTCTATCCATGTCAATATAATTAAAGAAATGTAGGAGAATAGTAAATAGAGCCTCCATAGTAAATAGTACCCATTGGAGGAATAGGAAAATTACCCCCAAAATCCCGGGGGTCATGGCTCTTAAAACTTTAGTTTTGACCCTAATTCTAATTTATGAGGATTTAAAGTTTTACATTTTCATTATGAGAGCAAAGTATTAGGATAATAGCCTTCTAAAAGATTATTTTTCTAGATGCTAAGAGCCAAGAACCCAAAAGCTCTCCCTGCCTTTGAAATACTGAGAAACAACCCAAGAGCCTTAAGAAGAGACCATGAGTCAAATTTCCTGTTTTTGGAACTCCTGTTGCATGTATTATTTATGCCACAAAATGTGTCGTGGTATCACTATGTATCATAATGTTCTAGCCAGTTACCTCCTCTGTGTTGTCGCTCCCCAGTGGGGTGTTAAGATATAGTCACCATTACATTGTGATTATTATATTAATCAGATTATGAATAATATTAAAGCTTAAGAGGTGAATGTACAGAAGAATACCAATGTAACTCATTTACTCTTTGCAAACATTCTACCCGAGCAGGCTCCTTATCACTCGACCAGCTCTCTCTGCCTCCAAACGTGCACGCGTTCCAATCTGACAACCAATCTTAAAGTTGGCTTACAGAGAAGGAGGAACTCCTCTCTACTAAGTGTCAGTCCCGTGGCAGGCTTTCCACAAGGCACCCAACAGACTCTCTCAGCTAGCGCTGCCCGCCCCCAGGCGACACCGCCTCCCGCCGACCTCCCTACTGTCACGGGCCTCCAGGTGTTCTCTTGGTTTCACGTCCTTGCTAAATCTCACCTCCTTTAAAATAAAGAATTTTTTTTTTTTGCTCCATATTTAGTCTTTACAGAAGAAAGCTAAAAGATGCCCAAAAGGCCCTTGGGAGGAAGGGAGCAGACTGGTTTTCATCGTGCAGGTTGACATCCTGAAGGTTTACCAGGCAGGCGCATCTCTTCCTGCTCCTGTATAGAGGGACCACGTGCTCCAAGCTCTCCAGGTTGCCCACCTCCCACCCTGCCCCCACGTAGCTGCTTCGGAAACAGGCAGCACTCACTCAACATCAAGGAAGCTGCTGGGCTGAAAGTGAAATGTAGAGTTAAAAACAACCCTCAGTCCAGACTTCTTCCATGAAAGGAGCCTATTCTTTTCCTTGGAGTAGCTCTGAGGCAAGGTTCATTCTCTAGGCGAGAATGGCTGTGCTTTGTTAGCATAATTAGCTGCCAGTGTGGCACCAGAATGCTGTGCACAAGTAGGGCTACAATGCAAGAGACTGGTGAGGTCACCCAACTGGGAAGCCTTTCAACTTTTAAGGAAACACTGAGAAGGTGCGTTATACCCCGGTGCTGATCTTTTAAGCTTAACTTAGTTTGAGTCATGACTATGGCTATAGAGGAAGCACGCCCATTTGTTATAGGTTTAGAAACACTTACCATAGGAAATACAAAAACTCCAACCTGATAGCCCTATTCCTTCATTGAGAGCAGTTGAGAAGAGTCTGAATTAGTGACAAGTTAATGCTGAACAGACTAGGGAGCTGTGTCTACGAGCTAAATGTTGGTCCCTGGAAGGTTTTATATTGTATTTCTCTCCATGACGTTATCTTCACATGTTATTTTTGGGACAGATTATCATAACTCTAAAACACATGCAAACATAAAAACTGAAGAGGGAAATGAAAAAAACAGGGATATAGACTCTGACCATCACTATTAGGGAGAAGCAGAAAAATCTATATTTTTTGAAGAAAAAACCGTAGCATATCTTTAGTGAGTTTGTTTTGACATTAGGAATGAAGTCTGAATTTCTCTTTGAAAGGCAATAAACTGTTCAGTCCGCCATCTGTGTTTCAATCAATAGCTTGTCTTTTTTTTTCCTTTTCTCTCCTTTTACCTTTCCAGGGCGGAGTTACTTTTGTGTCCGTTTTGCCACCTTTTTCTCCTTCTGGGCTGTCAGATTTCTAAGGAGACCTGGAGGGAGAAAGCTTAAAGAACTTGTTAGTCCACAGCTGCCTCTCTGTGGAGGACAGTGGGTTTGATTAAAGGGGAGCGCCCCCCTGGATTTCACAGATCACATCAATCACGTTGATCAGCCCCCGAAAGGCAACATATTGTCTGGGACTCGGCCAAGGAGGGATATCAATTTCACAATTGCACTTATGTCTTTCAGCCAAGAACCAGTTTATTTTTGGCTACTGAAGTCTGAGACTCACTTTGGAGCATCATTTTACACTTTTATACTTTATGCCAGCTCTCAGGGATAACTTTGTCTTCAAAGAGAGGCATCTTTACCTAGCAAATTAGCTCCGCTACACATTCCTTCCCCATGAGCTTCGTTTTATATTTTGACAGAATTTTGGGAATTTTTTTTTTCTATTATCAATTCTTACCTCAATAGCCCTAGAAAAACAGAACCACCAGAACCAGCATCACGCTAAGAAAAGTTAAGAAAAACAAAAGCAATGCTTGGATCTTCAGTTCCTGATGGGGCTGATAGCACCAGTAATAACACTCCCCAGAACGCATTCAGCAGTAGGAGAAAGTCAGCCTCAGTGGCTCCATCAGCGGCTGGCCTCAGGCACATTGTCTGTCTAAATGTATTTTAAATTATTTTTCATATCATAGTAGGCAAATTGTGGAGATTCATTTCCATATCCTTTCTTAGGACACCATCCAAATTAGACACAGGTTGTTCACATAAAATTCTGGCCTGTGATTACTTGGTATATTCTCTTGACTTTTAAAATATATACTCTTTTTAATTCACTGATTGCAGTTGCTTTTCTGTTTGCTGATGTTTCATTCGGTTCCTTCACTCTTCTTTTCTGGAATCCTGGCTCAGTTAGAGAATAAAATGCTCACAAGGAAATGTATCACAAGGAAAATTAGATTAATCCCTGAAACAGATATTTGCTGAGAAAGAAAAACTAAAAACATACATTTCAGAATTTCATAAGTAAAACTGTATCTTCCCATGACTACGAATACCTCACAAAACACTTCATTTTAATGAATTAGAGCAAATAACTAAACTTTACTGTCTAGCTTTTCTTGCTTTGTAAATTATATAATGAGTTACAGAATTTAATTTAATGACTTTTTAAAACAAGACCCTGGCTGGTTTCCTATTCAAGAATTGTAAAAACAAGGTAAAAATGCAAAAGCTGAATACTGATAAATCCGCTTTTAGCAATAGCTCCTCTATAGGTTTAATGCTTAGTGACTACAGCTTCTGAAAACAGCTTCTTTAAAAATGATTAAATACTCAGGATGTGCATTATTTGTTAGTTATACTTATTCAAACTTGAAGTAGCCCTAATATAAGTCTTTCCTTTACTTCTAAATGTTCTGAAAAAGACTTCCACACCAGTTTCAGAAACTAAATTTAATATATTCTTTGAATAATTAAATAAAATCAGTTTCAAGTAGGACTGTGTTTAGGAAAACTGTTTGGTCATGTTATTTTTCTTTTGAATCATCAGAAGTAGGCGATGCTTTTTTTTTTTTTTCAATTATTTTCTCAGATAGCAAACCATAAAAAGACATCACCACAATGTGTTCCTGAAAATTAACTTGAGGTCTTAGCTTCTGTCTTAGTGTGATTATATTACAGGCATTTGGAGCTATAATAAGTGTTGAAACCTTATTGTGTTTAAATGAAGTAAGATATGTTAACTACCAAAAGCAATAATAACTATCTTTGAAATGTACTGCTGGATTCTTTAATTATTTTTAAATGCCTTCCTTAAATTATTTTAAAATGCTCCCTTTTGGGGTTGTGGGAATAGAATGTTTCTTTTATAGCCTATGTTTACAATTTCACCTTTATATCTATAAACAATCTTGCTTAATTTTTTTGGCATAGGGTTTCTTTGATCTAGTATTTCTTTTCTATTGATACAAAGTGCTGCAAAATCTAATTTTAAATCCCATGCTTCTTATGTCTCCAAAGGAGACTGTTGTACAGTCAAGTTCATTTTAGAGGACAAAAATGCTAATTAACACTTTCATATTAAGCAGGGTTGTGAGCGGAAAAGAAACTTTATATTTTAACCCCATGTCTTAAATCTGTTTTTTAAATGTGAGTGACATGGATATCTTTCATCAAATTACATACAGAAGAAAGATAAACAATTAATGTCAGTAGAATGACATTATTTGTCATGATGAGAGATGTTCTAAAAAACACGTGGTGTGTCATATTTCTGTGAAATTTGAATTCTGATAGAGTAAATATTTTAATGATGTTTTAATTAATTATATGTATAATATTCTTATTGTACAATTCAAGGTGTTTGTTTCTCTTAAATCACATACTAAATCTCAGAATAGAACGTAACATTAAACATGGAGGAAAGCTATTATTTGCCTAAGTGAATTTCACAACCTGCGATAATTTATCATTAATTTAACTGAGCCCCTTGACTTTCCTCATCTTGATTTTCCTGTTAGGTATCTACGGCTGCAACGCGTCGCCAACATTATCATGCACTGAACTAAGTCAGCAGTTTTGACATCTTCATTTCAATGTCCTTTTCTGTACCTTCAGCGATGTTAATGTTACAAATTATAGGAGGGCATATTAATAGCTATACCCAAGAAGCAGAAAGAAAAGTGCATTTTTTTAAACTAAGTACTAACTTGGGATTTCCCGGGCCCCTTGTCAAGCGGCCGAACCCCCAGCTCCTCCATTGTGATGCTAATGGATTCCGTGTTGTTGGCGCGGAGGTCGGCAGGTCACCCTAAGCGCCTTAATGGACTGTGAAATAACTTTAACTGCATTAACCTCTCTGGATCACATGGGTGGCACCAACAGCCACTCCTGAAATTCTCATTCGTTTATAGAGACAATACCATTAGATTATTCTATTTTCCATTTCGAATAGCAATAGACTCACGGCAATTATGCAGCTAAGCATTTCCATTAAGTGAATAGGACCTTAAAGAAGATTAACAAGAACATCTCCTGCATCAGATATGTGCAGGGTAGGGGTGGATACTTTTGAAAATTTCACTGGACTTTCAAATACCTCAAACTCAAAGGGTCTACTGCTTTAGGTTTTAGACTATTAAGTCATTGGGTGAAATGAAAATACCTTATATTATGCATACGGCTAAGACTGAGTGGGTTCTCTCTGTTCCCTAAACTGAGCAGTTATATTTAGAAGATTAAAACTTTTCCCCATCTAGTGATTTTTCCTAGATTAAATAAGTCATCCACTATGAAACCAAAAGAACTGATAACTAAAACTTAAGTCAGAGAGAAAGCCACCCTGGAAGCCATATGTTGTCATCTCCCTGACTCTGTGTCACTCTGATTTCTGCCTGCCGCTGATTGCATTCAAGAGACCAAAATTCTTTCCTCTGAAAGCACACAAGGCTGGAAGCCCTTACTATCTGACAGACAGGAGCAATTGCTATTGGTTTGCATAGATATAATCAGACATCTATTTACTCTAAGTTAAGTCCTATCGGATAAATATCCAAGCGAGCGTTAATGAGTACCATGATCATCGGTGTTATCATTAAAGTACCTCACTGTCATCTCGATATGACATAATGACAAAGCACACCACATTAAGCACACATTTGAAATGCTTTTTGATTTTCTAGCCGTCTCATGTACTGAAAAGTGCAAACGGGCTACATTGCTTTGCTTCTAAAATGCATATTTTAATGTTTCTAAACTTCAGATCCAGTTTTCAATCAATTTTATATTTAACATAGTAATTTTTTTTAATTCTGGAAATTTAGGTAGAGTTGAAGCTGTCTGAAATTAGGGAAAGGTAGTCAGCAAATGAAGGGTTGAACATTCCTTTTGTAATCTTGATCTGTGTGGATATATTTTAATCTTGGAAAAACTACTTTTTGAGTGTCGTTGGGAGTTGGTTATTGTTTTCTAGAAATGAGGGAGGACCGGCGTATGTGAGCAGGGCAGCTTGGTGTTTGGAGTATGAAGTGGCACGCACACATCACCGAAGCCAACTGACACAGGGGGTAAATTATACTCCAGCTAAAGCCAGATCCACTGGAATGTATTGTCTGACCACAGTAGCTACTGTTATAAAAGGGTCTTCTGTGAAAGTCTTTGCCTCTCTCCCTGTGAGCTGCTCTGCTTCTCCTGGTCAAAGCCAGTCTGCCTCTGAGTGCCATCCGCCAAGTGGATCAGCCAGCCGACGAACTGCTCATGCCACAAGCAATTATGGGGCACCTTCTGCATGCCAGCCCTTGTGATATGCAGACGTTCTAGCTGGAGAGACTGGCACGTCAGCAGTGAGGTGTGAGGCGTGTTACGGTTGAGGCCCTTCAGAAGATATGGACGCTCAGAGAAAGGTATAGTGGGTTTGCAAACTGGCGCCTGAACACAGAGGGCGAGGAGGGACTGAGGAAAAGAGGGGATGACTCCAGATCAGTAGGTGGCAACTTTAATAAGGAAGGGAATGTACCCATGAGGCTCGTCTTCAGCAATGGCAAGACAGGCAGAGGTCGGCATTCCCCCACCGGAGTCTTAAAGTGTATTTGGAGCCATAATGGGGTTCAGTCACTCATCCCTCGCCAATGGGCTCAACCTTACTCTCCCCAGTGGGCTTACTCTCCCCAGGCTGGGACCTTGCAGCAGCTCCCACAGTGAGAACAGTGGGGACCTTGCAGCAGCTCCCACAGTGAGAACAGTGGGTGGAGCCTGCATTCCAAGGACAGGGAAGCAGGTGATGAACCTCTGGCCCCTCGGGGCCAGCTCGCAGGTCAGGCAGAATTGCATCCTCTCTGTTACCCCCTCCAACAGGCACCTATGATGCACTTTCTGAATTAAAGTTGCATTTCATGTTTCCATATCTCCCTTCTCCCTTTAGCTCATGATAAAACTACTACTGAAAGGTCTAGCCCTGTTTCCTGAACTTCACACGTGCACTTGGCTCTCCTTCCAACTTTCTGAGCTGGCCCTCCCAGCCTGCCACCCCATGTTGAGTCTGACATACCCTCTGTGGAAGGCTGATGAGTATGGTCACGATATCAGACGTGACACGGGAGTGGCTTGCTTGTCTCATGACCTGGCTGAAAAATTCACAGACCAGTCAATGAATTAGTCTACAAATATGTACAGGGCATCTGCTATGTCATAGGAAGGAGCTGGTTGGACTCTTAATAGCAAGGAGCTGGTTGGACTCTTTTACCCACATGTCTTAGAGACAATAGGAACTTGAGGTTTCATGTGTAAAAATTCTAGGTTGGTTTAACCTCTTCTCTCGTATCTAGATGTCTATGAGCAAGACTAGGAACTTGAAATATTCCGTCCTAAAAAAATCAAAATATTTCAAGATCATTTTTCTGAATACCCTTGTTTAAAAGCAACTACTGCCTTAGTTTTGCCCTCTTCCCCTTGTACACAGGACTTGACAATAATTCTTATTCCCGTGAGATATTTTCCAGTTCTCAGGGTCTGTAGCAGGCCTATCTTCTCTGTACAGTTTTTAAAGAACAGCTGATCTCCATAATAGGTACAAGTGACAACATCACCCTGAAAGCCAAAAATAACATTATTTTTTAATATTTTAAAATGAAACAGTGTTTAACAAGGAAGTGTATGCCCACTTCATGATAGATGTAACCAGGCGACTCCAACAGAGGACTTGCGATCCATTGCTTGTCCTTGTGGAGAGAACTGGTAATGGGTGAACGTGTCTTCATGTAAGTGTTCTTGCGGCAGTTTATTTGCTTCAGGTCTTAAGGTGGCCTGGCATTTACGTGGTGCTCTCCGAGGGGCTTTACCTTCCCAGGTCTTGCTCCCATTAGTACCGACTGAATGATGGATTTTTAATCCACATGGGCATTCTTTCATATGTCAGAAGACAATTTTTAAAAGCCTGGAGATACCTATGTTAATTTCACACCCTTCAAGGACATTTCAAAACTCCCTAGAGGGCTCCGTCCTTTTCTCTCTGCCAGGTACATGGTCGAGAGAAACATTAAGCCCTATTATTGAGCACTTGGCCTTTCATCTTTAAGAAGCGATGATTCAGAAAATCCAGTGGGATGGTTCACTGAAGTTGGCCTGGTGACTAATGTCTTAAAATAATCACAACCTCAAGACTCTGTTACATGGTCAAGAGACTCAGTCATTCAACAATTGTGTATTGTGCGCCTATCAGGTACAAAGCACTGAGCCAACCAGTGAGAGGTCAGCCCTCAAGGGCAATGAGAGAGTTGATATACACACATAGCCATCACATTGGGCTCTCTGTAAGGAAATGTACAAATTTCTATAGAAACTGAGAGTAAAAGGAGAGCCTATTGGCTTCCTGGAGGTGGTCGTATTTGAGTTGAAACTTGAATAAGAATTTAAGTTTCTTATTCACGTTAAAAGAATGGTAAATGTATTAAGTACTAATGTACATGGATAAACAAAGAAACACAAATCGAGGGATATTTTAAGGAAAGGTGAGTAATCATGTTTGACTGGACCATAGCAAATTAATAGGAAAGAAGTTTGGAAAGTCAGCTGAAGCTAGATCTTGAATGAAATTAAGGTATCAGTTTAAGAAAATTGGAATTTACAAAGGGGATGCCAACTAGCAGACTGTTGCAGCAAGTCCAGACAAAGATTCATGACATTTTCAAGAGAGAGGAGGGTCTTCTAGGACATGGAGAAAGTGGCATCTCAGCAGCTGAACTGCAGAAGTTGGAGACTGATAGGATATCGAGGATGAAGCTAAAAGGCAAAGGTCACTTCTGGGGGCCAAGGTTAGGACGTGGAATATAAATGGGAATATCAAAAGAAACACCTAGTCTGGGGAGAAAGATTATGAGTTAGGTTTCAGATGAGATTAAACATTTCAGGGCATATCGAAGCATGACCTCAGGCAGCAGGCAGAAGTGTGTCATTAGACTTTGAAGAGAGGCAGGGATGGCAGGTCATAGGTTTGGGGCACACTTGTATGCCCATGATGCCTTAGAGCCTCTAGAACTGATAGATAAGAAGAGTGAATTACATATAAAACAAAATAATTCAGGAGACATTGTTAGGAAATAAAAGGAATCAATAAAGGACAAAGTATAGGTGGAAAAAAGTGAACCCAGAAACAAGCCAAGGACAGAATACTTAGGACATCCACACTTTCAAGTCAGAGGAAAGGAGTCTAGACAAAGGTGGTATCAGAAAGAAAAGATAGAAAGTAGAAGAGAATTTTGAGGAAATGAAGTTAGGAGACAAAGGAGGAATAATGGCAGTAGATAAAAAGCTAATGATTTAACAGTGAGGAGAGCATTTGGGGAGAAATAAACAAACAACAAAATTGAATATATAACAACACTGCTATTAACTTACTGTTACATAATATTCTTTCAACTTATCAAGCACTTTCAAAACTCCTGAGCAATGTAGGAAACTTTACTAACAAAGTTAGTCATTCAAAGTTTCAAGTTTAAATATTCATTTGCAGTGAGTATGAAGCCAATGAGAAAACCAGCAATAGATCAGAGAATAGGCTAATTATCATTTAGAGTGTAATTGATGCATCTTATAATTAATTAATAGAGACTAACCTCAATGAGAAACCCTCAAATTCCTACATCATTTGTAGGTTGATCAATTTTATATAACCATTTAATATTAAAAAGGAAAAGTGACCAAAGTTCTGAATTTAAAATAGGAAAATGTAAAGGTCAGCTTTAGTCTTTATAACTGTAATAAAACTGAGACAACTTTTTACTAAATTCAAAGGTTAAATAAAGGAACCAAGAAAAGTACCAAGAAAAGGTGTGTCCAAGGCAACCATTTTTAAACTCCAGAAAATTAAGCAGACCCAAGAGATAAACTGTAAAACTATATATATAAATCTCCTTGCACTCATAAAAATTTGCCCTCTATTTTTAAACATTTTTTTCTAAATATAAATTATGTTTAAAAAGCTTTCCTTACAAGCAACTTAAACTCAAAGTTCTAAGAACGGGAAGCTGCCAATTTAGAAAATTGTTTCCTATTTCTAAGTGAGCACCTCCAATATAAAGGCCATTTCATTTGCTCACTGGGAAGCCCTTCTGTTTGTTAAGGTAACCATGTTTAGTTCAAAGAAGATTACCCTTTAGTTGCTTTGAAGGGTGACCTTAACTATTCTGGTAAAGTATTCAGTCATACAATCCTCAGCATCTTTCCTGAAATTCAGCCCACGCTGGAGGGGTGTGAACGGGACTGTCTCCCCTCCCGAGTGGCGCTGCATCCATGGAAACTTCACATCTCTGTTTACGTTTTCCATGGACCCACAGGCTTTCTTGTCTTTGAATAGATGCAGGCCTTATTTTAACCTTAAATTTGTAATATTTCTTACAACTTTAGGGTTTCTTTGCAAACCCTAAACTCTTCTCGTTTGATTCTTTAAAAAAAAATCCCATAAAGTAAACAAAACGGATTATAATTCCCATTTCACAGATGAAGAAAACGACTCTTAGAAGGCTGAAGGGACCCGAGGACCTATTGCAGGTGACTAGCACCACTCTGCCCTTCAAGATAGGCAGGGGACACTTGTCTTTGCTCACTTAGTTTCTGTTTTTCACACTGGAATGGAAGCGCCCCAAAGACTGTGTTCGTTGCTGCTGTACCCAGATCAGGGTCTGCCACGTGTTAGATGTGCAATACTTATTTCTTCAGTAAATGAATAAGGAGGGGCCTATTCAGATCAGGTGGCTAAACATCAATAACAATAACAGCTGTGTTCTTGGAGCGAAGGCGGGCGTGAATTATGGAAACCGGGATCAGCATCGTGCAGACGGTTCCTTTGCTTCTCACCAACGGGCCCATTTAGAAGGGTCGCCACTGGTCTCCATGAAAGGTTGTGTCCTTGGTTGTGTCAGAGTCAGGTATGTACTTACTCATTTATTCAAGAAATGCTTCTGAGCCTCTACATTACTGCAGAGATCGTGCTGTGCAGTGAGGTTGAGTAAGCAGCCAGTCTTTATCCTCAGGTAGGGTTAAAAGTATAGTAAGGGGTTGGTGAAATCTACTGTAAAGATTTCCTGTTTTTGCCTTGGCTGCCAGGAAGCTTAAAATGGAATTTCATGGCTCATTGCTGCATGGATATCCACAATTCTTTTACTGTATACATACTATAAAATTTTAAATCCAAATTATTATTTTATCTCTGATTTTTAAATTTTAAGACACTTGAATTTTTTTAAAAATCAGGCCAGAGTACAATTTTTCTTCAAGAAAGAATGCTAAGATACCAGGTTCCAACTCCCTGACCAGGCAGTAACTTCTCAATTTCTCTACTTCTCCACATGCACACAAACTTACTACCCCCACTGTAAACCAAATAATCTCAAGGGGTAGCCATTTTTACCAATTAGAAGGAATCTTATTTAAAAATAGGATTTTTTTTAACATCCTATGAATTAGTAAGAATGATGAGTTTGTTTGTTTTTTTAATACAGTTAAGTGCTAATGAAGAGTCAATAGAAACAGTTGAAAGACAGCATCAGTATATAAAAATCCATGATATGGATTCTAAAATCAATATCGCAATATAACTTGAAAAAATTCTTAGGGAAGGTTGGGAGCAGTCAAGATAAACACAAAATTTTTTTCTTTCAAGTTTTTACTTATAAAGTGTATGTCGTTCTTCTGGTGGAATTTCATATAAGATGAGAATTCCAGCATAATAAGAGACCAAGGCCAACACTTACGGGAACCATACCAACAGAACAGATATTTAACAATCGTTTTATTACAGTACAAGAAGAGTAAAAGCCAGAGAAATTTGAGAGTACACGTGTAATAAGTATTATAAATAATATGAAGTATAGAAAATATATGAGTGTGCAATTTAAAAACCAAGGTGACGGTGCATGATCATCGTCAGGTAACATCCTGACTGACAGTCGGAACCCTGGCTGACAGTCAGAAATGCACGTGGCCTGGGGCCTACTGGTCGCGCTCATTCATTAAGGCCAGGACACCGTGGCTCTGGTGTGTGAGCAGGCTGAGAACCTAAAAACCAGACCACAGTCAATCTGCATATCCTCAGGAAATTGAAAAAAAGGAAGAAAACAAGTACACACAAAGATGACTATCACTGAATTATTTTTACCAGCAAATTAGTGACTTTTGATTATAGTCAATGAAGTAAACTATGTTATATTAATGGACTGGCATGAGATTATTCATAATTATGAATGTGGAGAATTTAAGGATATAGGGAATTTTGCCTCATGATGCTGAGTGCCCACTGTAATGTAGGCTCCACGGAGGCAGGGTCATTTGTCTCTTTGGTTCACTGCTCCGCCCCCCAGTGCCTGAATAGTATCTGACACATAGCATGTGCTCGGGAAATACCTGTCGAACAAAAGAATGAATAGCTAAAAAAAGAATATAAAATTGCACATAGTAATAGGTCAATTACAAATAAAAATCATTAAGAAGCTGAAGGAAATATGCTGTTTGTCATTCAGGGGAAAAAAAAGAAAAACCAAATAAAATAATTTTAAATTAGAGTCAATGCTCACAACATCTGTTATTATGTGGCAAGGTCATTTAAATTTTTATGGTGCAAATAGGGGGTTTATGAAAACACTTATTCACATTCTCCTAGATCAAAATCCGTAGAACATAGTCAGTCAGGCAAGGGTGGGAAGGGTCTTGGCAGGAAAATGCCAGAGGATCTAAGGGGACATGCAGGCTCCCCGCCATGTGTCTCTGAATTGCCTGCAGCTCAAACCTGCCCCCAGAAAGCCTTCCTAGGGACTGAACCTGGCTCTCGACCCTTTGCTCTGCTTCCTGTTGATGCGGAGGGTGCTCTGGCCCGTGTGCTTATCAGGGGCAAAGGAAGCCTATTGAGCACATAAGGTGCACACGGGCGCTTGATGACTGACTGCTTGATTGGAAAGAGGAAGATATGAGTCTGAAGAACAGACTGTCAGTTCCAGATGGTCCCCTGAGGAAGAACAGGAGGTGATCCAGAAATGTCTGCCCCAGAAAAACCACAGGCTGTCAATTACATGCAGCGAGCAATGCTGAGAAGAGGCGGAAAAGGACCAAGTTACTCTTGAACGCTCGGCTTTCGCAGTATCTTCATTTCGTCTTCACGGGACGCTCCCAGGAGCGCTTGGCTCCACATACTCCCCCACCCCCGAGAGTCTGCACCTCTCCTCAGGTCTCCGATGTGCTTGAATCCAAAAAAGTTGGCTTCATAATTCCATTTCAGTTACTTTTTCCCCCGAGCATCACTCTTTCGATAATTTTTCCTTTTTTTTTTTTTTGAAAAAGTTTTTTTGCTGCTGAAGACAAAGTGTGGGTCTTTGTTATTAATGTTGTAAAAATACAAATATGTCCACCTCAGAAGGAGTCTTCATTAACTCCCACAGCCCAGAAAATTAAGGCACGCCTCATCAGGATCCGAGCTTGCTGTCGACTAAATTGCAAGGGACTAGTTGAGTTGCCGGGTTCATAATGCTGATGGAGCAGTTTCCACGTGAATGAAGGATAAACAGCGATTAATTTCCGCCAATAAATAATGGTTTGAGGCCCACATTGAAAGAGGAACAATTACTTTTCCATTTTTCCTGCCAAATGAGCTGATAAGAGAAAACAGGGGAGTTGGCCACGTAAATCAGTCTTAATTTTATCTTCCCCATTAAAAAGCAGCCATTAAGACCATCTTCGGCTCATTTCATCCTCCTCTTGTTTCACTTTTTCAATTTGCACAAAAGGGGGGAGTTTGCTCGTCATAAAATTTCACTTTGGCCAACCTATCATTTGCATCTGGGCCAATAAATAGCAATTAGCATAAACATTTAAATCAGGAACTGGAACAAATTCTTGTTCCCCTAGCAAGCTGTTAAATTACAGGATTTTACTATATATAAGAAGCACTAAACAAAAGATCTGTGGGGCACTATTATCCCCTTCCAAATAGGACATGGTTGAAAGAGAAATAACAACTCCAAACCCACCAACTTCTCGCTCAGATCCAGGGTGTCTGACCTGTAGAGTCAAGGTTTCTTGCCCACCGGTTACGTTATCCAAACACGTAAGTTTAAACTCAGTTTCGTGATGTATGAAAATTGCAGGAAGACTTCCTTGGATAAATAAATGCTTGGCATTGTTATTAAAAATGCATTAGTAAGAGTTGTCTTGAGCTCAAAGCGAAGTCTGTTACGCAAAATACAATGAGATGAATTATCACAGGAAGCTGAGACTGGCTACTTCTGGTATTCCGGTGCCATCCTGAGTTCTGAGGATCAAAGCTTATTCTGCGATCAGATCTCAGCAGGAAACAGTGCAGGCCCACAGCTCATCCTGCCCAGTGATCACTTCTCACAGTGGCTCCTGGAGACGGCTTTAAGATTGCTCTCAAAGACAGAAATGTAACCCCCAACTTGCCTTTCTCTGCATCTAGTTACATTCCGGACCCATACTCTCTCCAGACAGGTCAGAGGGCTACAATGAGGCTTTATAAAGAAATAGTAAGAGGAAAATTAGGAGATGGGGCCTGGGTGACTATCTCCGAACCGAGTATTAAGCCTGGCACCTTCTTTTCTCTTGAAGCGCCTTTGATCATCAACTGAAACTTAGTTCATTATTTATCCATGGCTCATTGACAGTCAAGGTGATTGCTTCTCTTGATTAGGCCCTAATTAATTTCGGCTCTGGAAACCCAGAGTGGAACAGAGTGGCAGGGACGGTTTTATGAAAGTTCTCACTGGGAAGATTTGGGTTTCCCGATGAAACACTACTAACTGCTTCCGGTTTGCGTATGTGTCAAATGTTTACATGTAGGCTCCAGTGAGGAGACATTAAACTCTGAATCAGTTGTCCCTTGTAGCTGTTTTTGCTCATGTATTCTCTTATTTCTTTAAGGCATTTAAAAAGGAAAACCATTTTGCCTGCCTTCTAAGGGATTTGATCAGTCAACCAGGTTTTAACCAAAAACTTAAAAAAAGGTTCCACCACCTCCGGTACTAGCCACATGCTCAATGACATCGCTTCTGTTTCTTGTAGGGCATCAAAAAATTGCATAACTCTTAGCTTTGAGTTCACAAATTATCAGTTTAGTTACGTGAATGTGCATGTCCCCTTTTTAGTCTTTACTGTTCCTAGCCTCTGCCAAACTAGGCACCTCTTCACATGCTTACCAACCGTACATATATCTTCTCTGTAGAAATGTGCATTCAAATTCACTCTTCATTTTTTAACTGGATATCTTTTTGTTGTTGAGTTGTAAGAATTCTTTATATATTCTGGAAACCAGAACTTTATCAGATACATGATTTACAAATATATTCTCCCATTCTGTGGACTGCTTTCCACTTTCTGACATTGTCTTTTTATGCACAAATGTGTTTTATTTTCATGAAATCAGAGGTATACACTTTTTCTCTGATTGCCTATGTTTTTGGTGTCATAACTAAGAAACTGTTGCCTGATGCAAGGTCACAAAGATTTATGCTTACAAGTCTTCTGAGTTTTATAATTTTAGCTCTTACATTTAGATCTTTGATTCATTTTGAGTTAATCTTTTCATATTATATGAAATAAGAGTTCAAGTTTATGCTTCTGCAAGGGAATACCCAGTTGTCCTATTACCATTTACTGAAAAGGCTGTTTTTTTCCTATTGAATCATCTCAGCAGGCCTGTCAAAATCAGTTGACTATAGATGTGTGGGTTTACTCCTGGTCTCTCTTGATTTGTCTGTCTGTCCTTAATGCTTGGACCATGCTTTTCTTATTACCGTAGCTTTATAGTCATTTTGAAATTGAGACAAGTGATGCCTTCAACTTTGTTCTTTTTCTAGATTGTTTTGGCTATTCTGGAACCTTCGCATTACCATAGGAATTTTAGGATCAGTTTGTCCATTTCTGTGATAAAGGCAGTTAGAGTTTTGATAGATATTTCGTTGACTGTAAATCAATTTGGGGAGTATTGTAATCTCAACAAAATTAAGTCATTCAATCCACGACACAGAATATTGTTTCACTTATTTATATTTTTTTTCCTACAATGCTTTGTGGTTTTTCAATTTTATGACTCTCACTTTTCTGTGCCTTAACTTATTCCTAATTATTTTATTCTGTTTGCTTTCATTATGAATGGCCTTGGACCTTTTATTTTGCAACATTTCAAACTTACAGAGAATTTATAAGAATAAGTAGTACAAAGGAGTCCCATATACCCTACCCTTCACCTTGATTCCTCAATGTGACAGACCTTTTGTCATACTTGCTTTCTTTTATTTTCTCTCTCCCTTTTCTCTTCCGAACTCTCTTTTCCCTCCTTGGAAAAATATTTAAATTTCAAATAAACTGATTGCAAATGAACCTTTTTTAACAATATCCTTTATATCTTTTGAGGACTGCTGCTGCTTAAAAGAGTAGCATTAAAAATACTGCCACTTATCCTTACTTAAAAATGACTGCCAGGCTGTTACCGTTTCTGTATGCTATAGAAAGAATTTTTACACAAACTCCATTGAGTCTAAAGTAGCATTTCTATGATGGCAAATATTGGATTAAGAAAAAATTTTGTTACCCTAATGTTTAATCATAATAATATCTAGCATAATGGAAAATGGCTGATAGCTGGCCTGATGTTTGGCTTTTCATTGGACTGGTTGTTTTCAAATTATTTTCTACCCCAACAACACCTGAAGACGACAACACCGCCCCATCAGTTAGAATAAATCTCAAGGGGGGAGGGGGCCTGTTCAGCTCTGCGTGGAGGCAGGGGGTGGGGAAAAGCCCCTCAGGTGACTCTGAGATGTGCCCCGAGGGGACCATCGTGTGGCAAAGGCTCAGTAGAAATGAGGCGTTTTATGAGTGAGCTGTTTCAGTGGCATCACACTGAAAATGACATCATCAATTATGGCATTTAAGTCCTCCATGTTCAAAGACATTATAGACATTCCAGGCCGAGTTAAGACTGGGCTTCCATGAGCAGACAGATAGACAACCGGGTAAGAATTGTAGGGGATTGGTCCATTTTGATGCCTGGGTGACAACATCGAGACAAAATCGCCTTTCTTTATCATCAGTTGGGGGAGGTAGTGCTTATTTAAGCTGTATTTTACTTATCTGTTAATATACTTAATGTGCATTTGGGTACATCTACTTTCTATATTCTGCTGGGTTCTACAATTCCCTAATGTATAGCCCTGTGAGTTACCAGTTTCTTGGATATTAAAAAATCTTAAATTGGTCTCAAAAACTGGTCTAATAAATGCATTTTATCATTAGGAATATAAAACTAAATAAAAGCCAGTTTTTTAAATTTGAGAGGTAAATTTCCCTTATGCTTTTATTAAAGCCATGACATAAGTAGTTTTCCAGTTCAGTGTTCTGTATATTTGCATAACGATATAGTATATACATGTATCTACATGCCCATGGTATGCAGACACACACAATTTAACTATATTAAACCAAAGATTAATATCCAGAATTAGGTGACTAATATACCACATGAGCTTGATCATTTAATTAATATCAAATGCTCAAACATAAAATACAAGAACTCTTACCCACACTTTAACCTATAATTTTCCTAGACAATTAAGGAAGATGGAACACAAATATATAATATGCTTATAACCCTGTTCCCTTTACCTTGATTAATTGTTTTGTTCCTGCCTATGCCTGGGTGGATTCCCAATTTCTGTTGTATATATCTCCAAATGTGAAGGTCTCTTGTTCCCTGTGACTCAGAAGAAAAATGGGCATTGCTGTATCTACAGGGCTTAAAAAGGCTGTCACTGCGAGAAAAGACCTCGGCCTCTTCCTTCCAATAGCAAAATCTACCTGCAAGCCTTTATGATGGGCCTAGTCCTGCTATGCAGCCAATTACAGAGTAAGATACTTTCCAAAAATTATTCCTCAGAAAAGAAGCCTTAAGAGCTTTCTCATATGCAAGTGGTTTACTCTCTGTTACTTCATTTTGAAAAGTACTATATTGTTTAAGGACAGAAACGAACAGCCCTCAATGACCCCAATTAATATTGCAGTTAGAAATAAGAGGAAAGTCTAAGAAGGATAACACGGGTTAGTAATTATTCTGGGAGCATAAACCGCAATTACAAATATTGTCTACCCTTATAGTCAGGCCTTTTAAAGGTTACTTTAAAAACAGTACCATGAGCAGCCACGCTGCAAGGAACTGGAATGACTAGGAGACCGGAATGTGTGCAAATGTAATAGAAATGGACACCATGGTTTGGGGTGATGTTTTTAGTGACACTATAGATTTAAATGTGTTTTATCTCAAACAGCTTAGAAGAAAGTCCAAAGGAAGCCACTGTAAAACTCTTCGATGACCAGTGCTGCTTAGAGACAATAAAGACCTTGAAGTCAAAGATTCGAGGAATGAGACTGAATAAGTCTGTGGTGCGAAACATGAGTAGACAGCATATAGTTTTAAGATTGATATTTTATGTATCTATAAACCCCTGAAATTATATAAGTAGGCATTTGGCTGTTCAAAATATATCTCCAAATTATTTAATCAAGTTCGATAAATATTTTAAAAATCTGAACAGTAGGGTAAGTGAATCTTGCCTTGTAGTTCTGCTCACATTATATATGGGTATATACGTTATGATGTTTATACCTTTAAATTTCAGAGTTAAGTACGGTAACCTGTGCTCGAATCAAATACGCTATTTGCTCACTTTAAACACCAAATATTATTGAAATCATTTCATGTGAATTATAATAGTAGGCTATATCTACTTTTTTCCCTTTCCTCTTACCTTTGCAAGTGTATTTTAAGCCGTTGTGCTCACCTGAAATTTTCATCTTTATAATATGTGCCTTTTCTCTGGAGTAAAATGCCCAGATTTAGCAAGTAAAATAGAGGAGGCATGGTTACATTTTAATCTCAGATAAACAATGAATAATGTTTTTAGTATAAGTATGCTCATACTTTTAAGTTTATGTATTTTATAAGTTTATATAAACTTCATATGGAATTATAAATAATTTTAGTATGAGCATATCAGATATTTGTAAGTTCACTTATATTAAAATATTATATAATAGTATCTGAAATTCAAATGTAACTGAGTATCCCGTATTTTATCTGGCAACCTTTTCTTGAAGTGAATTAAGAATTTACTTTCGTCGTATTTAAAAGGAATGAGTAGGAGACATTGTGAGCAGGGACTTCAGTATGCTAATTTTAAGGGTAAATTCCTTTTCTTGATTCCCAATAATTGAAAAATGGGAACAAACTCGGCCTGTCCTACTGACTCAGTACATACTATATTCTCCAAAATAACCCCTTTCTCGGTCTTCATGGTGTCTTCTCTCCCACAGCTGATACAGACAGATAGATAGATCTTTTCTTTTCACTCTAGAGACCTATTTCAGATACAGGCTGCTTGAAGGATGCCGTACCAAACAAAGCAATGCCATGCAAGGTGCTAGAAAGAATTGTTGGGGGGGCCCCATGTTATTCCAACGATGGAATTGCCCCGTCCATCAAGGAAACATTCCTCTGAGATGTATTCTAGAGACATAGTTTAAAAATCATGCAATTTGAAGTTCTTATCATTCCAGCCTTCCAAGAAGATTTTCTTTTTAAAGGGTAACGCATAGGACCTGGTGTTATTTCTGCGCGACATTCGCGCCCATGCATAATGCCAGGGTCATCATGAGCCCTGCAGTGCAAATTTTCATAAAGTGATTTATTTCTACCTAGTGGGCACTTAAACCTCCCTGGTGTATAGGAGCAAAGCATATTCCTGAAAAAAAAAATAGCAGAGAAAGCACTGTCATTCTCTGTTCTTGCCTACAAGTGCCGACCCGTGTGGGTCAGACTAATCCTTCTCCTCTTTTGAACCATCCATTGGATTCTTTGGCTTGATTACAAAAGTCACAGCCTCCTCGATAGTCTGTTATTGGTTAACTAGACAAAGCCCAACAGGTCGGGTGACCTATTTTTGCTTTTTGACAGTGCAAGTCAAAGTACTTAACTTCAATCACTATCTCATTTACAAACCACCCCCCTCCCCAAAATAAAAGGCATGACAGTGAACACTAATATGATGGTAATTTCATATTGTTTCTGCTTATGAATTTGTCTTTCCCTTATTAATCATCCAATAAAGTACTGACATTGCAGAATCCTGACGTGGCTCAACAAACCATGTACTAAGGACAGTAGCACCCTCAAGGAAGAGGCTACCGGCGAACTGGAGAAGCGCAAAGCTTTTATTAACACCAGAGGCCCATTAGAGTGCTCTCTGTTCACCTTCACTGGAGCAATAAATGAAGAGAGCTTCACCGGAGAGGACTCCTACTGTCTTTGTGCCGGTAACGCACAGCCAAGCAGTAGTCATGTTGTAACGCTTGTAAGAAACAGATGTTCCTTCCCTGACAAATCTCCTTTCTTGATTTATTATTCATTTGCTCAAATCACAATGGAAAGTCTTTGGCCCATTAATTAAATTCCAAGCAAAATAAAATTTGCAGCAGAACTCATTACTGGTAAATGACTTTGACACTTCATCAGATTTGAAGGTAAAAGAGGCGACTTTAGGAAGTTAAAGGTGGAGGGAGCCTAGGCCTTTTCTGCAACCACTGCAAGATGATAAAGATTGTGATGAAATTTTTATGTTAAGTACTGATCTTGGAAAGTTCAATTTTCTGTCCCCCCTCCCCCCCATCCCCCTACCATGGTCTACTTTCTGGCTTCTTTTAAAAGAAGGTCTGAAGGAGACACTCAAATTTCAAATATATTTATGTATGTGGATATCATATCATGTTCCAAACACTAAAGCACATTTTTTTCAGTATGCAGAGAAGCTTGGCGCATTGTATATTTGATGTATTACCTTTTGAATAAAGGTCCAAAGGAAATCTAATAACCATGAACTGCAGCATGATAAAGGAATTAAAACTAGGACTTGAGAACGAAGCAGAGGGAATTTTGATATCCTGATTCAGTGGGTTTGTAAAGGAGGAGGGGTCAGAGATGTAAGAAATAAGAGAGAAAGAATATATTGAGTCATCCTATCCTAAATGAAAGACACCGACAATATCAATGTTTGGTGGCCTAACTGTGATTTAGTGGCACCTAAGTAGCCTTTTAATGGTTGGATGATTTAGTTGCTTAAAACAGTGGCTTTCGGCTACAGCCAGAAGTTCTATTTTCTCATTCTCTCCCTTGACCCTAGACTCTACCTGTACGTCCTCCTGGCTTCCTTAGAAACAGACATCTTTTTAGAAAAAAAGGTTGTATGAGTCAGGGATATGGGTCAGTGCGAATCCATGCCCATTAGAGTAAAAGTAATTCCAAAGGGTGGTTCAAAGGATAAAAGCCCATTTGAGGGACAGATGACTATTATACAAGCTAATAAGATTAGCAGGTTAATCTATGACCTGTATGATAATAGGCATAAATGTATAAATAATCAGGTCCTTGTTGGGAGAAAATATCATAACGCAAAGTCTGTGCAAACACTTGCTCCCTTATCGTGCAAAATAAAACACTAAATTTAGGAAATATCATATATTGTCCTAGTGGAATTCTAGTTAAATTACTGGAATAAAAAAAATTTTTTTTGGAAAATACAACTGTTTAATTTCAGCATCTAGAATAGAATTAAATGTGAAATTTATGTATTTGTGTTCAATGTGCCAAAGACACACATTAAGGTGCCCTAAGTGATAGACTTGCTATGTGTCCTATCAACAGCACATGACCGCACTCAGATGGCTGCTTTTGCCTGGAAGAGCAGCCCAGACCTGCTGGGTATCAGTTTCCTAAAAAGCACTTCATGCAGTGATGCCTAATGAAAGGGTTCCTCTGTGACACTGGTGGATAGCAAAGTGCAGAAGCCATCATCCGAGCAAACGTGAACCAATCGTGTTGGAAGGGCTTTGAAGCTCCAGACTGCAGGAGTGAAGAACAAGAAGTTTGGGACCATAGCTGGCTTGCCACCCTATTCCCCATCATGGCGTCTCTGTTGCAAAGGGCCCTATGGTGCCAAGTGTGGAGGAAAGACACTTCCTGGTCTTGCCTGCCCAGGTTACTTCTTTTTCTCTCCCTCATATTTCCACCATCATTGTGACATGTGTTTGGCTACAAGCATCATGAACTAACTTGAGCAGTAAGGGAAGAGCGCAGTGGCCACCAGAAAGTGAGGGACGGAAGTCGCATTTATGGATTGACCAGGCTCTTCGATAACGAGCCCTCCACACAGAGTTGGCCGTCCCTGGGAGTTTTGACAGCAGCCTTGAGAAAATGAGCAACAAACTTAGAATCAAAAGCCTGAGACCTGAATGCCAACGCTGGTCCTTATTAGCTGTACAACCTCAGGCGAGTCAGTCACCCCGATCTCTTTGATACTCAGTCTCCTCATCTATAAAGCCCCGCGTTTGTCATCCTAAATTCCTTCCAGATCACACAGTCTAGGATTGTATTCATTATTTTGAATTTATTTCAGTTCTTATCTTTGCAGTGCTTAAAGTCTCTTTGCTACAGGTAAAATTTACATCTTTCAAAACACCAAATTACATCCGGTGGTTAAAACCATAAAGCCTTGTGGTTAAATTGCTTCTTATGAGTGGTTCATGATATGAGAATGTGACTTATGCTAAAGCAAGAAACAAAGAGGCAAAAATGCAGGGATAATTTGGGAATATGAAAGTTGACTTCAGGTGTGACTTTTGGGAAGTCATTAATCTTCTGGGCGCAACTTTATAACATGAAATAATAACTTGGACTTCTATGAAAACCCATTGAGCAGCTCTCAAAGCCCACATGCGGTGCAGTATTTTCCAGCAGCCTAAATATTCTTTATAATGGATGATGGCTTTATTTTTCCATGCACAGAAAGACAGACACAAATATTAGAGATCAGTCCATGATTAAATGAATTGTTTTCCTGCATAAAATGAGGATGTGAGGAGCCAGAACCCATGAGAGCTCAGTGCAATAATTCTATCGAGGTTTAAATAGAAGTTTCTAGTGCAAAGCGATTGGAACAGCATCTGAAACATCCACCACGGGCAACAAACAGCCATTGTGCATTTAATTAGGCAAAGAAACTTCAGCTGAATGGGTTAAAAATTGCTACTATTTCACAGTAAGTGATTTTCTTAACCCCCAAGGGTTCAAATTACTTTGGCAGGAAAAGCAATTATGCAATTAATAGGGAAAAAATCTCCAGAGCTCTGTAATTTGCAGAGAGTTAAAGGTTCTGCTGTGGCCTGCAGGGGACAGCTGAGCTCCAAAGCCTTTTTTCTTCCCTTGTCTGTCTTTCTTTTTAATTTTTTTTTATTTTGACCACACCCGAAATAAAAAACCAAGGATATTTTAAGGAGTAGGGAAGCACAACAGCTCAGATAATGCCCCTGCCAGTATATTCATTACAGGCACATCAGAGTGGATGCCTGCAATCGGAAGATTAAATACCCATTTACCAGGATCAGAAGAGAGTTTGGTTTTATAATGTATTGTCCTCTATTCCCCGGGAGGCTGCTTTGTTTGATAAAATGCTGAGTGTGGTGTAAAAATATCCCTCGCTCTGTAATTTGCACTCCTCTACATTTAAAGCTATTCTTGCTGCAAACGAGAATTGAAAGCTGCTAAAATTAAGTGGTGTCAGTTCTCAATGACACTTTAATGATAGAGCGCCCAGCAAATGAGATGTGGATGAATTCCAGCATCTCTGCTAAAGGCAGGAACCAGCCCCAGTCTATGCCCCAAAGGGGCCCCGCTTCCCTGCTCTACTCAGATGGAGTCGGACTGACACAGGGCGCTACCATTTCCATGGCACAAAAGCAAAGGGGGAGAGAAGTATGGACACTGGTTTGACGCAATTGGGAGTCTGGTTCAAAGCAACCGGCTGAGCAACCTACATCTGCACCAAGACACTCTGTCTCACTGATACAGGACATTTGATTTTAAGACAACACACGTCCCATTGACCAAGGAAGTCTTTTCTGATACTGTGACCAAAAGGACATGAGGCTCGGATTCATTTTAAAGAAGATGCTATAAATGCTCAAGTTGCTGGCTTGACAGTCTTTGTGTTGCCATGTTCGGACAGGCGTGAGTGTCTGAAGCGCTGGTGTGTCATCATGTATCATTCATGGAGAAAAAAATGGCATCGTGCATGGAGAAGGAATGGCATCGTTCATGGAGAGGGAGTGACAACGTTCATGGATGAAGAATGGCATCATTCATGGACAAGGCACATCGTTCACAGACAAGGGATGTCGTCATTCATGGAGAAGGAATGGCATCGTTCATGGAGAGGGAGTGACATCGTTCATGGACGAAGAGTGGCTTCGTTCACAGACAAGGGATGTCGTCATTCATGGAGAAGGGATGGCATCGTTCACGGAGAGGACTCTGATCGCTATGGTGGAGGAGGAGTTCTGAGACTACAGCGGCGGCCCTTCTGAGGCGCCTCAGGCACCAGCAATGCCACCCAGGGATCCCGCTGAAAGAAACAAGGACCTTCCAACCCAAGTTTAAATGATTAGTATCATATGCAGAGTCGCGAGAACTTGAAGTTCAAGGCAAATCCACCTAAACTTTCTTTCACACGCATGCAACGCAAGTCAATGATTCATCTCAGTATCTAAAACTAAAAAAGCCATCCTAGGAAAATTTAAAAATATATAAAGAGAAAATAAGGTCTATCAGGTGGTTACAATCTACTTAAAGGGACAACTATGAAAAAAATCTAGACAACTATTGATTTCAAAGTAATACACAGGCATGGCTGTACCAAAAAGGTACAGACTAGCAGATGGATAAACAAGAGAGGAAAAGACCACTTTGAAAGGAAAGAGGCACTCCGTTAGAAATGGCTTTCTGCAGGAGACAACCTAGGAGTGGTCCTTGAAGGGGCTAAAAACTTGGATGGGTGCAGAAGGGCAAGGAAGGTGTTCTGACAACAAAAAAACATGCAGCAAAAATGTGGAAGAACAGTCCTACCGACCAAGCACTGTAGGAGATAAGGGGAGGTGGGCGGGCCATCCACTTAAGTGGGCACCTAAGGAGGAGGGACGTGATCTGAGTAGTGCCAACATGCTCACCACAGGTTCCCGGGAACCTCGTGGGTTTGTTGTGAACCCTTAACGAGATGACATATGGAAAGCGACCAGCAGGCTCTACCTGGCAGGTAACGCACAGTAAATGTTAGTACTTTGCGCTGTTACTCCCGAGTAGGGGTGAGACTTCATGAACGTGAGGCTTCAGGAACCATGATCTGTGCTAGATGAACCCGAGGCAGGGAGAACGGGCGGGTGCAGCCATCCGGCCACAGGGCGACGAGCGCGCTTCACCACTGAGAGTACAGACCATATGTCACTGGCTTGCAAAACAGCTGCCATCTGCCACCGTAGCCGTCTGATGGACTTCTGCCGCCTCTATGACGCTGGCCAGGGACCTCCTGGACACTGTATCCTACTGCAAAATGTAGTTCACACATGTTTCTTGGAATTACAATGTGCTTTTAGGAACAGGCAGATGTGCACACAGGAAACTGAGAAAAAGCGAGGCCATTGGTTGCTTTATGTAGGGGCTTCGTGAGCGGCCTTCTGGGAACACTGGGCTTCCTTGCCGCAGGTGCCATAAATGTGTTTGTGAAAAATCCTCCCAAATGGGTAGCGTGCTTACAATTGTAATGGAAAATATCGAAACAATTGTATTCCTGCATCTCCTGGGGATGTTAGCGATCTGACTGAGGACCCGGAGAACAGCCACCACGCCAGCCTCCACTGGGCGCTCGTGGTCTTTCAGATCCGCCCGTCAGCTTATCGGCAGTCACAGAGAGGCTTGTACACGTCCTGACTTCAGGGTGGCTAGAGGTGCCGCCGATATGCTGGGCACAAGGCAACGTGCCTGTCGTCCTTTGCTTTCAACAGTATTGGTAAACAAAGTGGTAACACGTCTTGTCTGTACTTCAGAAAGTCAGGGACACCCAAGTGAATGGCTCTCTTTGGCTTTGGTTGAGTTGTCTATCGTTTGGGTTTATTTGAACTCATTACAACTCTTTTATCAACTTCGTTGAGGTGTCAGTTATGTATTATAAACTGTATTTTAAAGTACACTTTATGTGCACAAATCTTTTAAAGGGTGCACGTAAAATGTACGATTCAATACATTTTGACATTTGTATATCTCTCTGAAACCAACACAACAAAAAAACGAGTATTTCTATCACCCCCCAAGCATTCCCCCAGTTCCTTTACAGCCTATCCTTTCTTCCCCCCCACCCCCGAGCCCACGGGCATGGGTCCCCAATACCAGTGTTACAATAAATTAGTGTGCAGTTTTGAAGAATATCGTATCAGTGGAATCACTCAGCATAGGCTCTCCTCTGTCTTGGAGCTTTCAACCAACATAGCGATTTTGAGATTAACCTACTGATAGATTGTGGCATCTGTCTGTAGTCTGTCCCTTTCTAGTTCCTTGTATGGATAACCACATTCCCCGTGTCTCTAGTCGCCTCCTGGTTGGGTATGTTAATTTCTTAAGGCAGTCTTGAAAAAAAATCAGCACAAGTTCAGTACCTGAAATTACAGAAATTTATCCTCTCACTCTTTCCAAAGTCTGTATAGGCCTCCTAAACTACTATAAGCTCCACGTGGGGAGAAGCTTACTTTTTATTCCACAAGATACTGGCTCCAACATTCCAGTCAGGGCAAATACAGGGTCTGGCAGAAGTCACTCCGTTGAGCGTGGTTGGTAGGGTAGGTGAATGTCTTGCACGAGATGGACAGCAATTTGAACATTTTACCTAAAATGTCATATGGTATACTTGAGTGTGATATTGTTATGTTACAGAATTACATGCTTATGACTTTGTAATAAAAGATTTGGTATATATTACTAGCTCATAAATAAGGGGTGTTATTTGTGCTGGACCCTGTATTTCGTTGCTCATCTATAAAAAAATGGTTTATTCATTTTTTCTGACCTTATACTCACCTTAAACCAATTCACTTAAACTCCCCTGTATTTTTGAAATTAAGATTATGTCATCGGGAGGGGGAAGTTGTGCCCTTAAGTACCAAAAATAAAAATGGGCAAATCTACAACAGTGCAATTTTTAAATTGTATTTTATATATTTTTATGAAATCTCAAAATCTGGGAGCTACTGATTTTTACACAAGCACATATAATTCAAAAACATTTCTTGATCAATGAACATGTGAGAAAAATTAGGCATTTGAACTCCTTTAATCCAAACATTAGCCCTCGCATGAGCGGAAGGGGCGATGTTCTTCCCATAGGTGTCTGTAGCTGCCCTGTGCCTTTGCTTGTTCTGGAAGGGAAAATAGGAAAATACACCCTGACCTTGGGCCATTCACAACAAGGCAAGTTGGAACCGCTCACGAGTCACTAACCTGTGACTTTTTTAAATCAAAAGTACAATGGGGATTACCTGTAACAATCAAGCCCATCTTTGCAGACCAGACAGCTCACACCCTGGCTGAGCCCGGGGAGGCACACAAATGTAAACATCGGGCAGATGAAGGAATCTGAGTACAAGGAAGGAGGGCGGTGCTGATGTTTATCATTTATTTGTGTATGTGAAATTCACACAGATGCACATATGGACACACACATGTACATATTCATAAACACACACATCTATTTGACTTGAGATTGCCGCAAAGGATTTTACTGGAACATTTATCTTTTTAATTGTGATTTACCTAGGTTTGCAATAAAATCGGTTTTTGTGCAGTGCATGGCGAGCTTAGACGGGACGTAAACAGCTGGACAAACGAGGAAATCTGAGTAGTTACGTCACTCACATCCAGCCACATGGTTCTGGCTCAGGACGTTGAGCTGCTGAGAGCTGATGTGACAGGCAGAACACCTTTCACTTGGTTAACAGAAAAGCCAGAACTTTTCTGCTCCCTTTAGTGCTCCCGTCTGTGTAAATACTGCCCTGCACTGACCTTTGCTGGAGAGCACAACATCCCTGTGGCTATAACGAAGAAAGACCTGCCAGGGCATTTCTTTATCTTGGAAGACAACCCAGTGGGAATTACAATTGCTTTGTGGATTGAAATTTAAAATACATGTAAATGCCTTTCAGTTTAGGATGGCTGGCAAACAATTATTTGATTTTAGCTGTCGCAGCACTTTTGTAAATGTGAGAAAATGAACCTTGGGTCACAAGCCCATTACAGGAGAAGGGGAAAGCTGGGTCAGCGTCCCATGGCAGCATGGAGCCTTCTAGAAGCATCTGTGAGAGCAGAGAAGACAGCACATCACCCACACCCAAGTTCCCTTAAGTGCTGGCCTGTCCTTCATGTGGCAGTTCACCCCCTTCAGACAGCGTCAGAGGCAAAGCAAGAATATTCTCTCTTGGAGGACATCATAGACCAGCCTTGTTAGCAAGGGATCATCCTTTCCAATATCTGCCATTACATCTTATTAGATTTAGGATCATTATCCTACTCACTTGGATATTTAAAGAGTTCTTTTGATAGCTAATGCCACAGGTAAAGTGTTGAATTGTAGACATTTTAGAATAAAGAATCAGACCGATCTCCCTAGGGACTGTGCTACAGAGCGGCAGGGTTTCTTGCACGTTTATTTTCAGTTCCAAGTCTGCTCTTTATAAGTGACTTGTTTTTTTTGCTCTCTTTGTACCCCAGTTTCTCTCTTTAAAATCAAAAGATAACAACAGCTACTAGATAGAGTTGTTTCCGAAATTATTAGGTAACTTATACAGAGTGCCTAGTATTAAACCGCTGCTACAACAGAGGCAAACAAAATGAAAAAATATTTCTTTCCTTATTTCTACCCTCCATCCACACCTTTTCCTTTCCTGCCCCCATTCCTGACCAAATCGCTTCTAGTTTATGGTAGGAAGATGCTCAGACCACATATCCCAACATGCATTTTTCAGTGCACCGATTCTCTCGTTTTTTACTTCCTATTTAACAGATGACCTTACATTATTAATGCATGATTCTAAACAAAAGTAAAGAGGCTATAGTCAAAATATCCAAATACTGCCCAAGTTATTCATTGCTTTCTCAATTGTATTAAAACCCACTTCTTTAAAAAAGAAAGAAAGAAAGAAAGAAATTACAGCTGCCATGAAAAAAACAATTAATGATCCTTTAACTACTTCAGCTAAGATGAAGTCTTGAAGAGGTATCTATATCAAAAACCACAGCAGAAACCTGGGCATTAGCTGACAATCTCATTTCAAAGATGAGAGTCTTCATTGTTTTATGTGAAGTTCACACTCCAGAAAGTCTGTGCTTTCCCTCAATACTCAGTCAACACATTTTACTTGCCATTCTACTGTATGTTCATGCTAGTTAATAAAGGACACATGCACTCACACACACACTATTTTATATGTATTATATATGTGAATATATGACTAATAAGGCCTTTATTCAAGTGGCTTACAATCTTGCTGGAATAGTATGAGAGTGAAGAAAATTTTTCTGATATAAATAGTATCACAAAATATCAATATAACTTTGAATGCTATGGTTGCATTTCTAGCAATATTTGAGGCAAAATAAAGATCATGCTAATCAGAATAAAGAGTTTATACCTTTCCTCAAGCTTTTAATTTCTTTTGATGCAGTATGACTTACCATACTATATCAATGTGATGTTTTAGTCAGCTCATCTTAGTACATGTTTATATTAAATTTATCTTTAATTCTTATATAAGACCAATAAGGTTGCTTGTTTATATCAAGCAAATAAAATGTATGTGTTGTGTCTGGGCCAGATGTATTCATCCAGGAGTCTGAGCCTTTAAAATGGGCAATTCACATTTTTTAAGCAAACTTAAAGTTATTTCATCAAATAAAATTGTCTAATAAATTTCAGCTATTTAAATTTCAGCTGTTTAGACCCAGAAATTATATTGGAAATTTCCTGATTTAAACCTATAGATATTTGGGGAATGGAAAATAAAACAGGATGCTGCATGACTATTTCCAAATATATAAGTGTTTAATTTACATTTTCTATTTTTGTTGTATAGTGTGACTTTGCATAGACATACTCAAGGAGTTTTTTTCTTAATCCACAAGCTATTTATATAGTGTTCACTAAATTCCCTCACTTGAATCAACTTTGGCTTATTTTATCCTTATAAATGTGCAGAAATTATATCAATTATATATAGATATATATTCAAAGAGTCCAGGGACCTAACTGTAGGAATTCTGTCATTCGGCAAATATTTATTCTGTGCATGGTATGACCGAACACTGCAATTCAATAGTGAGCAAAACTAGCCTTCCCAAATAGAACCTATAGTCTAGTGGGAGAGAGAACCATCAGTCAAATAATTATAGAAATACATGTAAAACTGCAATAATGACAAATACCATGTAGAAGAGGTTTGAGGTGCTAAGGAAGCTTACATTAGTAGCATCTGACCTTGTCAAAGAGATCAGGGAAGTCTTTTCCAGAAAGTGATGCTTGAGTCGAACTTGGAAGAAGTTAATTTGGAAAATAGGGAGTTCTAGGGAGAAGAAATATAGTGCGCATAAGCTCCAGGTAGACAGATCTGCTGGGACTGAGGCAGAGAGATCAAGGGCGACCTGCGTTTAAAGGATGCTGAAGAGGTACTTTCAGACAAGATGGGCATGCTGCCCACCCAAGGAATCTTACTTTTAAACTTAAAGAGCTGCGACATATGGAAGGCTTCGAGAAAATGCGATGGCATCACCTAACTCACATTTGAAAGACATCACTTTGACTTCTGAATGGCACATAAAGAAAGGGACCAGCGTAAATATCAGTAAGCCAACTAGTAGGTTATACAATAAAAAATAACGGTGATGGCGAATAGGAAAGCGGTTGTACGAAGTATTTGGGAGGGTACTTTTCTACTGCTAGTGCGGGAGGCAGAGTTCGGACAGAGCCGTTGTCACATGGAACAGAGCACAGATCAGAATTCAAGGCCACTGCAGGACAAGGTACCTGAGAAAAGGGAGTTGCGCCAATATGAATGTGCTTAATGATGCTGAACTCTCACGCAACAACAAAAAAAAATATATTGTTTCTTAAAAAAAAAGGGGGGAGAATTTTGCGAAGGTAACTCGAAGTCTAGCATGGGAGTTCGCCACGAGCCCTTGGTTCGAGGCTAAACTGTACATGAATGGGAAAGACTCTGCAAGACCTAACAGAGTGACCCCTATAGGTCTGAGACCCAAACAGTGACATCAGAGTTGTATGTTGTCAGAGAAGAGAGACCCCATGAGGCTCTCATGCATTTAGTTGAGGCACACCAAAATCCACAAGTTAGGAGTGAGGATATTGCTAAAATCGAAACCAAAAGAAATTCACCCTAAAAATAAAACTGAGACTGACAGGTTCAAAAGGAGCTGCCAGGAATTTGTCTTCCAGAACAAAACTGAATTAAAAGAAGCAAACAGTACAAAATGTCTAACGTAGGCTAAACAACTTGAGCTATATAGGCAAATATGGCCCATAATCAAAAATGAAGTAATTAACAAAAATAGAATCTTAGATGTCTTTCAGGTATTGGAATTAGCAGGGGAGGACTTAAAAGTTATTATAAAAGTATACCAAGGCTTAAAGAAAAAGATAGTTCTAGTGAGTAAAGAATTAGGAATTTTCAGCAAGACATGGAAATGACATCAAGAGATCCAAATGAAAAGTCTAGAGCTGAAAAATATAACATCTGAAAAAACAAAATACCCAAAATGCTAAACAGCAATGAAGACAGCGAGTGAGTGCATTTGAAGACAGATCAACAGATATTATCTAATCTGCAGAACACAAGAAAAAAAGCCAAAAAAAATAACACAGAAGAGCGGAGCCTCAGTTACCTGTGGGACAATATTAGTCAGTAGGAGTCTCACATACATGAATTTTGAGTTCCAGAGGGAGAGCAGAGTTAAGACACGAAAAAATAACTGAAAAATGTGGCTGAAATTTCCAAAGTTTTCAGGATAATACAAAGAGAACCACATAGCCATATTACAGTTAATGGCTCAAACCAAAGTTATAATAAACATGATACGTGCTTACACCTTAATAAGCTAAAAAAAAGAGTAAATTAAATTCAAAGTGTGTAGAAGAAAATAAAGATACCATAGGTCAATAAAATAAGAAATAAGCAAAGAAAAGTAATAAAGGAACAGTTTCTTATAAAGTATAATAATTTGATAAGTTACCAATATCAGGAATGAAATATACACTACAGACGTTTGAAAAATAAGAAAATATTATGAATAATAAATACATTTGATGACTTAGATATAGTGAACAAATTTTTTAAAAAATAAAAATAAGCAAAATTGACACAAGAAGAAATAGAAAATTCAAATTGCCCTGTATTTATTTAAGGCATTGAATTCATCCTCAAAAGGCTTTTCACAAAAATAAGGTCCAGATAGTTTCATTGGTGAATTTTATTAAATATTTTAGAAGGAGCTAATACCAGTTTTACACAAATTCCTTTAGAGAATAGAAGACAAAGGGTGAACATGTCCTAACTCATTTTACGAGGCCAACATAACCCTAATACCAAAGCACTAATAAAGATAATTCAAGAGGTTCTATAATTTCAATTACAGAACCAATATCCATTATGAACATAAATGCAAAAATGCATGAACTGCTGACATATACTTAACTATTAAACAAAGCTCAAAAAAAGCATATTGTACAAAAGAGACCAGACCAAAAGAAAAATACATATTTTAAAGTTTCTTTTGTAAAAGTTCAAGAGAAGGCAAAATAGAATGTCTGTGTTTTTATGGGTGGCCAGGAATGAGCATGATATAATTTTCTGGGATGCTGGATATGTTCTATATATTGATTAAAGCGATGATTATGCTGATACATACATGTAGAGATTGATAATAGATAAATAGAATTTAAAAATTCATCAAATCATAAACTTGTGATCTGGACACTTCCATTTATGAATATTTTACCTGTTTTTAAAACAGAGATGTAGAAGGCAAAATGATCAGGGTTTGGTGGCCAATTACATTTGGTATATGTGGAGAGATAAGCGGTATGGTAGAGTAGAGATATTTAGGAGGAAAAATGAAATTAGGCAGGAAATTTTTCCTGCCTTAAAATTGCTGAAATTTCTCTACCTGGCACTGTGTAGAAAAGGCAAGGGATACAGAATCCATAAGATAGGGTTTTAAAGGAATTTAAAGCCAATAAAGCAGTCAGAAACATACATAGTTCTGATGTGGACAACTGCACCTCATTCATCCTGTAATTGAAATATAACCACGTCCTACAAGAAATGGAATAGATTGTTGATACCTCATGCTGCTCAGACTATTATACTGGAAGCTTGCTAAAGTCCATCCACAATGGAGTGCCCTGGCTTTTAAACTTCACGTACTGGAAGGTTTGTTTCTTTGTTTTTGACAAATAAAGACATGCACACAGGGGAAAAAAATGATTATTGCAAGAGAAGGGAACACTAAAAGAACAAAGGTATGAAAACAGAATGGGAAAGCCTTGCTTTATAATTCTCCTACACATCGATGGATAGAACTGGCATTTTTCAAACCCTGTCCCCACTGCATTACAAAGCCGTCACCCCACAGGATATTGATGAATACTCTAAAACATGCAAATAGCGGGAGAGCTCATTTTTCACCAAGTTTTGGTTAATGAGAAGGATTGGAGTCCCAGAGGGAGGGGAAAAGGAGAGAGGTCGGCTTTGGCTTTCATTCTACCCACTGCGCTTTGGAAGTTACAAACTACAGGAGCTCTTTGCCGGTGTGCCATGTGGTGCAGGGTACAAATCCATATACCACCCCTCCAGCTAATTAGAGAACAGAGAGATTCCAGTTTAAAGAAAATTAACAATTTTATTTTATAAAAATCTACTGGTGAGGTGAATCAGCTTAAACACATTTGCATTCATGATAGATTATAATTTTCTTTAAAAAATTTAAAAACATGTAGTTCAGGGATGACATTTCTATATCCCACCAATATTGGTGGAGGTATGAGAGGGATAACCTCATTAGCCATTCTTACATTTATAGAAGTAAGATAAAATTCACCAGTGAAGCTATCTGGACCTTGAGTTATCCTTGCGAAAAAGTTTTTGAGGATGAATTCAATGTCTTAAATAGACACAGGGCAATTTGACAACAGGTTTGAGTGAAACTGTTGTAGCCACAACCTACAACAGGACCCAGGAGAACAGGCAGAGAAAGAACTTACTGATTTGGCAGTGGATAGGAGGGAGGAAAGACACAAACTACAGATGGGGAACGTAACAATAGGACAGTAATTTAAGTGCAAAATGCATAGTAAGTATCAGGTAGTTTGCTAAGCATTTTGCATATCCTCACTCATTTATTCCCCACAATAATGTTATTCTGTGACAGGAAGACAAAGAACTAATACAGCTGAAGTATGTGAAACACAGTTTATTCTTACATTATTTATTATTGTATTTGTTTCCATACGAACAACTGTTAACCTCCTTTCGCCCCACACTGTATATGAGGTATCTTGCCCAAGATCACACATCTAGTACATGATTAGAGTCAAGATTCAAGCCCGACCTGGCCCCACAACCCACCTTCTGAACCACTGGTCTGCATTCCCTTGGCTTTAAGTGGCCTGGAAGAGCTCCAAGGCTATTTTTACATAACACTAAAAATACATGTGTCAAATTAAAATGGGAGCAAAACTGCATTTATAATTATCTTTCTGAATATGGTTTGTACCCAAGATAATCCAGCAACGCAGCCGAGCTCCATGTTCCAGCCTAAAGAGGGTTCTGGGAATGTCATCAAATCCAGACGTGACCTTTAGAAGGGTCCAAGGCTGTGGTTTGCAAAGGCGCCCTTGAAGACACCAAAAAGAGTCTGTGAAATGTTGTCAGTATTTTTAAAACCCTAATGGAAATGGTGTAAGTACCTGGCTCACTCGGAGCCAGCACAGGCCAATGAAGATACTAACTTTAGTTTTGGCTGGAATTTAAAATTTAGAATGCTAAAAGTGGTATCTCCAGTAACCCTAAAACTCTAATTACCAAAAATGTAAACACAGTCAATTATTTGGAAAACAGGAAAATGACTTCGTTATCTTTGGTGGGTTAAGTAGACACAATCTTCTTCTTGGAAACACTGGAAGGAATGATAACAGAATCTTCTCGGAGAGCGACTAGACAGCAATGTCAAACATGTGTTCTAAGGAGAGAACGTGTCAGTAACAGAGCTAGTCACAGACCCTACTCTCCTCCTTTCTAGCCTAATTATTTTGTTTCCACTTAGACAATAGGGGGTATCATAGGAGAATTAGCAAACATGGTCTTTCAAGAATTGCTTAGGATACTTTTATTTATAAAAGACAGAAAACACAGCTTTGTCTTCCTTACCCGAGAGAGAAAAACCATGTCCCATGCCACTGTGGCGTGCAGAGACATGTCGCTGTGGCGTGGTCCAGGACGTATGTATCCCCTTTTTCTCCTGCTCAGGTGTGTTCTCTCCTGTGTTGGGGTTACTCTTGGGCAGGTTCCCTCGAGTGGTGGCAAGGAGCTTGACCAGCTACCTTGAGGACAAGTACTTAGAAAGAAAAGAGAGTACTTTTTTCCAGAGTGTTCCAGCAACAGATGTCAGGAAAGCATAGATAGAGCATGCCTGAGTCATAAACCAACTTTCCGAGCTGGGGATGAAAGCCAGCCCTACCTGATTCAACAAGAGGCATTCTCCCAAAAGACACTGGCTGGCCAAAAACAATACATCTACTCAAGGGGAGGAACTATGGTTATACTAGATGATCTTACAAGACCTTCAGTATCAAGCTTAGTCTAATCCTTTCCATGTAACATTATATAGTGTAAAAAGTTTTCCTGTTGACCAGAATCATATGAAAAGCTCAAGTAGAAGGAATTATATTAAATCATAAAGTCTTGTACTTCTTGAGACATATTACAAAATTCCAAGTATATTGTTTCAGGTCTTTAATGTCAGAAAATGTATTCTTTTATTCATTTTTTAAAGAATCTTTAAAGGTTGAAAAGCTGCTTTTACATTTCATGTTATGATCTGGGTGTTTATTCTTCTTTGAAAAATTAAGCAGAAACTTTGAGAATCAAGTTTGACCTGTATCAAGTCACTTTGAGCTCATTATCCTATGAAGATTCAAACTACTGTTTGGCAACCAGGATATTCAGACGATCATTTTCTTCTTGGTTTAAGGCAAGGCAGGTTGAATCTCACTTAATGTTTGAGTAAGCTTTTAAAAGCAAAGACCAGGAACCATGGTGGATTTAGTGTTTCAGAGAGTCAAATCAAACAATGAGAATTTCTCAATACTTAGCATCTCTCTTATTTTCTTAAAAATGAGTCTCCCCTGATTTTGCGATGTGAAGGTCTCTAACCTTCACATTGTCCTTTCTCCAATAGCCCTCCATCCTTTAGAAGATACATGTTTACTTAGAAAAATCTAGTTTGTGTTTTGTTAATGTGTGCTGTCTTGCTATATCACATTAAACGAGAAATAGAGTTACCAAAAAAAAAAAAAATCATCTTGAAACCATTCATAAGCTATCAACAAGGGAATCCACACACCGATCTCCTTCTTGCTTTACTGTCATCCACAGCACTAACTTGACCTTTACCTAAACAGGACTATAATTGCCGTTAAGATTATATAATTTACAATCACAACAAAAAATTACTTTGGATGAACTGCTACTGGGCACACATGTCTCACAGCCATTAGTGCATCATTCATCTCGAGAAGAAAATTATTCTTAGCCACATCGACATTTGTAACATAAACTGTAGTACTCTCCATTGGCACTGTTTTACGTACCCATTAATCTCAATAGGAAAGCCTCGGCCTCACCCACAGAGTCTCGGAAGTTTGGATGTCACTATTGTGTACAATAAAAATTGTATATTCATGAACTCCATTTGTTTTATGTCCTTCTCTCTGTCAAAACCTCCCAAGCAGCATATGCTTTGCTCTGCGGAGAATAAAATCAAATTTGTCTGTCTTGTCATATTGTCATCAAAGTGATAGTATCACAATTAGATTAACATTTTGTGAAGGAGCTGAAGGGAGGGAAATGGAATAGGAGCCCATTATAATAAAATCCACTTAACCCTTTCAGTCGCAAATCCCTTTCTCCTCCAGCACCCGGAGGCAAAGAAGGCAATCAGACTGTAAAATAAGTGACCCTGTCAAATTATTAGGATCTATGTTGGCACCAAATAGGTCAGTTCCTAGGCCTGGGAGGCACATTTTCATGTGAAAGGACCATTATAATTTTGTGACAACAACAATCTTAAGAAGTAAGACACTTCCTGGGGTTCTTTAATCAGTGTGATTAAGTCAGTGAGAATCGCTGGGAATGGTCGCTGAGGCTGTTGGACTCTTAATAGACTGTCACTGGTTGAAGTCTCAGACGCCAGGCCAAGGGAAGTCCCACATCCTGTAGTGGCTGGGTCCTAGGAAATGTATGGAATTAGAATGTCTATATAGAGCACAGAATTCTTATTTTCATTATTCTGATAGCTTACAAAATGGACTGAGAGATTCAAACAGAAAACTGTGTAGAGCAGAAGCGAGGCCTGAGCTAAGCGTGGGCTGAAATGGGACAGCTCTAGCATGCGTCTCCTGACAAGCTTTCCTCCTTTCTCACTGTGCGGAGAACAAAAGAACTCACATGGGCAAGAAGGCATCGGTTACAAGATGGGACCTACATCTAGTCTCTCCCTTTGCAGGAAAGGACTGGACTACCTTCACATTGGGTTGCCTTCATTAAGGGCTCCAGGTCGGCGGGGAGTGGGGGGAAGGTCAGGAAAAGTCATAGTCCCACTGCCCGCGAGGGTGATGGGTGAGAGCTTTCAGGTCCCATGACCCTCACCACCTGCACTGATGTAGGAGCTTGGTAACCTCCTCAAGACCTTCTTCTAGAGAGAGGTTAAGAGTCATGAGCCACAGACATAGCCCAGGAAGCCTCTTACAAGCGTTCCCCACCTCTAAGCCATCTTTCACTGTCAAGTTCTCTAACATCGCGTCTTCAGCCCGTCACCCAGCACTAGAGCCTGCGCTATATGGTACCGTTCTCTGATTAATGCCTATCAGCCTTGCCCAGCTGCCAAGCGTCAGCACCGGCCATCTCCCCAGCCCTGCGGGTCACACATGCCTTGTCTCTGCAGTTGCCTGTCTCACTCACCTCTGTCCTTTCACACACATCCTTACCTGTTAGGAGGCCCCTCCTTTCCCCGCGGGCCCCTTGTCTTCAAGGCTCAGCACATGTCACATCCTTGCGGAAATCTCACACGAACCTCTGGATTTTCATGGCCCTTGTCAAACTTTCTCCATAAAATTGTGATGATTATTTATATTTCTTTAGGCTGTAAGAAATCACAATCATATGCATCTATTTCCTCAATATATGGCCTACTACCTGGCTCATGGACTGTACTCATCCAAACAAAAGAAAGAAGGAATTCATAAAGAGTATCAAAACCTTTATGAAAGAGAATAGTGTCTCTAGTATGGCGGATATTCACAGAGGAGAAGTCATATATGATGAAAATTTTTGTTATGTTCAGATTGGGGTTATTATATAAGGAGGATCCATAGGTCACCTTGATGTAAGCAATACATGTAACGAAAACTGTTATCATTTTATTCTTGCGGGAGGGAGATGGGCCGAATGCTGGTCCAGCCAATGGATTGGTTGGCAACAGATCCAGTGATGTGGGCTTGTCATTGGCAAAACCAGTAAGCTCAAATAATTTGATTATAAGACCATTATTCCTTGGGAAAAGATTTGTAGTGACATGTGGAGTTTCAGTCTTTGTCTGGTTTGATCATTATCTGAAATCAATTCACTGAACAATAATATTTTAAATATTGAGAGTTTACTGTAAAGTTTTCATTCATTAACTCATTCAATATTCAGAATGCTTTGAATTAGGAATTATTCTTATCCCTATTTTATAGATAAGGAAACTGAGTCACGGTGTGCTTAATGACATACTGATCATATCTTGAGATGATAAAGATGAAATAAGGAGTTATCCATTGGATTATAAAGACATACTTTCAACAGAACTCAGTAGACTGTAATAATGGATGAAAAATTCGATTACTAGTAGAAGGCTTTGACAGAATTTTGTATAGCTACACAGAGATTTTATTTAGGACTGGCAAAAGATCCCAAATAATGGCGTGTTCAACATTAGGACAAATTTCATAAATTTATTTACTGACTCTTCTTAAGTCCCTGTCACTAGCAGTAGGAGCCAGGTAAATTTTCAGTATCACTCCTTCTTGGGGATGGAACTCAATAATTTGACACCAGATGCGTCAGAAATTTCTGCACACAGAATTGCTGAAGCCAATCCAACTGCTGTTGTAACATTTCATTGCTGTATTCCAGGATAACCTGCCAATTTCACCTCTTGTCCTTCAACTTTGTCATTTATCATCCTTAATGATGCAGTTTCCAGTCCTGGAAAGAGCAGCTGTCAGGTAGCTATAGGATACCCTCCTCAGTTAATTCTTCTCAGGTGGTGTCTCCTCACTCAGTGTGTTAGGGAACGGAGGCAATTGACAGATATCCAAGTTCAATACCACTTTAGATCATCATTATTTAGGCAGGAATATCAGGGACTTGTAGGCACCTTTTATATGAAAAACTCTAGCAATTCTCTACTTTGTTATTCATGAGTAGAAATAGTCTATGAAATTAGCACCTTAGAATAAACTGTGTATGTGTTATCAGCCATCTTTTAAGAATCTAATTACTTGCATGCATCCCTCTATACCACCATTTCTAGTGAAGTCTTACAACAACAGACAATGTAAAATGCGATGTAAACGCATACCCCACAGCGAATTTTATGGATTAGGCAGTTCTGAAAAGAATGGTCTCGAGGTGTTCTCACAGGTAGTGGTGGAACAGCAAAAGTGTGAAACAACCCTCTTAGAACCGTCTTTGGGTCCGTTTGAAGAAATACGGTAAAATAATCGTTGTTTTTGGTTTTCAAACGATTTATTATTTATAAAATGTGTCTATGGTTTTTTTTTAATTCAACCTATTGTTATATTTCTAAGTCAAAAGGTTAACTAAGTCTCTAAATGATTTTATAAATAACACTGTTTATTTTTTAAAAATCTTTCCAACTGGGTAGCCTATAGCAAAATAGCTCCCCAAAGAACTGAATGGAGTATCCCATTAAATGGGCAGTACTGTCTTCTTTCCACTTCCCTCCAACTATTTATCAATAAGGATTCTAATATATTTTATAAGCTGCAACATCTTATATCAATTATAATATCTAAATAATATATAATAGCTATAATATTTAAAGAAAATATATCACTTTATATAGGTTATTTCTTTTTCTTCCTGTAACGGTTTTCATAACTTGTGGTTTTCAAGAAATTGATTCATTTCATTGAAGTTGATTCATTTATTGGCATAAGGTTACTCATCATAGTCCAACATTAGGATTTGCATGCGTAGAGCCAGTTCTAGAACGGCTCGCCGGAGAGCTCGGCCAACCTTTTTCTCAGCGAAGCAACCATTCAACTGGTAACAGCGATTTCTTTTAAATATTCAAAGTGTATGGAAATTGACATACGAGCTTATAGCAGCAGATAGTGAAATGTTATTAAAGAAAACCCTCTATAGCTCAGTAGGACCAAGATTCTGGTGCATTTGAGCCAGGAGGTGCCCCTACGCCCCCACCCCTGTTGGGAAGCTTTCCTCTGCTCTCAGCCTGTGGCTGTGGTCCCACCCCCAGCTCCGTGTTGCAGCCTCTACCCTGGTGGCCATGGCCCAAGGACAGGGCTCCCTTTCCTCACGAGCTCCTAGGACACAACCTCTATGCCAGTTTCAGCGAGCCGGTCCATTCCTCCTGCCTCCTTCCCTGCCCTCAGCCACCCAAGCGTTCTTGTAGACCAGAGAGATTCCATACTGGGCGGGGCCAGCGCAGCAGGCCAGAGCGGGCGTCCCGTCTTCAAGGTCTGCTGAGGCGTCGCCCCAGGAGGAGGAGGCCGCTGTTTCCGCCCCGGAGGGTTGTACGGAGACCCCGAGGTTCCGTCCAGGGAGGAAGGAACCACTGTACACATGGCAAGTTCCAGAGCTCCACCTGAGGGGACTGACTTTACTTGGAACAGAATGTGGAGAACTCCACGTCTAAGGTCATTGTCCAAGACCATGGAGATATTGGCCAGGAGCAATTAAGAGGAGTCTGGTGGCTCCCAGATACAAACAAAACCACAGCACAGCCAGAAACTCAGCCAAGAAGAGTCCCCGTGGTCCAGAAACCTTGCACACGCTCTAGGCTCCACGTACATAGTACCAATCAGAGAAGGACAGGGGCAGCCTTGATACCATTTCCCAAGTCACACGCAGATCCATGAGCACAGGGCAGGAGGCTTACGGGCCTGAGACCTCTGACCACCCGCTGGCTGACCAGTAAGTTATTCTGATGCAGGAACACCAGTAACTTACTCAGAGCCAGGACATTAGAAATGCAGCCTTGAAAATAAGTCACACTCACCCCTGGTGACCTGAAAGATGGTGTGCAGGACCAAGGCTATCCTCTCTCGGGAGTGACCAGAAAGAGCACCTCTGAACAAGAACAGACATTGCTCTCCAATGCTCTTAAAACAGAGAGGGAGCAATTAATTCTGCCTCCCTAGGAACTGGAGTGGAGACTGACAAATTTGAGGAAGGCTGTAGTCAAGAGGCTGAATTTGATGATTCTTGGAGGACGACTCTGCATTGGTCAAATGGACAAGATGGGAAGTAGGAGCCTGGTTATCAGTTTCAAGTCTGTACATAAAAATATGGAAGGCAGAGCGTCTGTCTTGTGGCGCATACTTGATCATTTTTCCTTAATTTTTACTCTCTTGCTACTAGTAGTATTCCATGTACTGTGTTCACTACTTAGGTCAGGGCATAACTATTTTTCTGTGCGCCATCTGGGTCCTTGGGCTCATTGACCTTATAAAATAAAACTACCAGGATGTTGTGATATCTGCCGTCACCGCCATCACGTGGCTGCCCTTGCCTGGTGTCTCAGGCTCTAGTATCACGTCTCTGGGAAGAACCACTAATGCGCTCTGCCCCTAAAATGGTCAAGGACATGCTGTTGACACTCTGGTGTCTAGAAGTCATATAGACAGCTTCGGGCTAGAGAGCTACTGTAGGAAACTGTCCACATCTACTTAAATTAGAACTGACAGCCAGCCCTTGATTTGTAACACAAGATTCCTCAGTTTGGAACATCAGACCCCAGCTAGAAAAAGCCACAGCACGAACTGAGTTGTTCTATTTCCTCGTTTTGCTTTGGGACACCTCCTTTGCTGTCCTTTGTAAAATGTCCATTTTAAAGGAAAATATTTCTAATATTCAAATGGTTAATCAAGAGTGGTCATTCTATTGCAGTGTCCCCAAGTGACCCGCATGCAGCCCACGGTTAGTGGCTGGGCAACACTTCTGAGATGTCTGTTACCCTCCCACTGGCTTGGTGTCTGGCTTTCACTGTAGAGAATTCATGTTGTGGGAAAAGTTGGCTGTTTTTAATAAGTAGGACACATTTATCAATTCTTACCTCTTAGTTTATGCTAATGGTTGGCTGTTTTTTGAATGGTACCATGACTTTTGATAGATCTTCAAAGCAGAGTGCCCTTAGGAATAGCAAATAATAATAATACCACTTTTACTCATAATTATTTTATGTATAAATTGTAAAAAAAAAAGTTTACTGATCTTTAATATAGGGATTGACACAGCCTATGCCTTTGATCCCGATGTGACATATAGAAGCTGATGTAGCCTAGGAGGGGAGGAATCTAAAATGCAAGACAAGTCAACCCTTACCTCTCTACTTCCCAGCTGTAATATATCACAGTTTATGTGCTATAGGACATTATCAGTGTGGTTAATTTTATAAAATGATTCCTTCTAGTAACTTCAGCAAATTTTTAAACAATACCTTCACACAGTACAAACTCCAGAACACTTAAGAGCACAAAGTATGAAAAGTTGTCCTGCTATTCTTGTTTCCAGCCTTCATTACACGTTTTGGAGATGATCAGAAGCACCAGTTCATCATGGAAACTTCCAGAAACACCTGTGCATAGACAGCAAGCTGGTATAGTTCCATAGTCCCCTCTTCACTCTATCTTCTATAGAAGAAACCACAGCAGCCTATACATATTTTGCAACTTAATTTTTTTTCATTTGCTGTCATGAAGATAGTTCCGTATCAGTACATAGAGTTTTCACATTTTTTTTAAATGGCTTCACAATCTTCCTTTTTATAGATATACCAGATTGATTTACCATTCCCTGAGTGATGTTTATGTTGCGTTTAGCCTTTTGATTTTGCAAACACTGCACTGGAAAACCTTTTTTGGGGTGCCATTTTAAACACATGCTATTACGGCCATTGGATAAATTCTTAGAAGGCTGAATATTTGGATGAAGAAGTGAGTGTGTTAGCAATTTGAAAGACACTGCCAAATTAACTTCATAAATGTTGTACCAATTTACACTCCCACCAGCAACGCGTGAGAGTGTCTGTTTCCCGGAAGTCCTGCCAACAATAAATACCTTTGCATAATCGGAGTTGGGGATTGAAAAATGAGCACCATGATTCAGTAAGATGAGCCAGGAGGGGACTTCTTCCATTTGGATCTGTCTTTGTGTGGCACCCCTTCCCAGCAATGACATTCCTCAAAACTCTGTGATAAAGTTAAGACCTTAAAGCCAGACTTTCAAATCACTGCATTACAAATTATTAGCTGAAAAACTTTCAAAACAAATGAAGCGTATTCAACTACAGCTTGTATTATACTAAGCACATTAGATCAATAAAAAATAATAAGTAAAATAAAACTTAAACAGTAAACATAATTTAAAATTGTATTTTAATTTGATGTTTTTATCCCTTTTGAAATTCTATTTTATGTAGGTTTTATGTGCATACTCTATATTTGCATGTTTTATAGTAAAAATACTAGTAGTGTGTTAGAGTAATATATTATTTTTGAGTAAAAACATATATTTCAGAGCTGCTGGTGGCCCTCCAAGCCATGGAGTTCCATCCTGGACCCATTATTTCCCCTGAGTGTCATTATCAAGTGTAGAGAGAAGCACTGGAAATTACATAAGCCACATATTCCATTTTAAGTCCTACCAGGCACACTTACAGTCCTACCAGGAAGTTTAAAAAAAAAAAACAACCCAGAGGAATTAATTTTAATAATATTTCTTATTTAATTCAATAGATGAATCGGTTCAACATGTAACCAACATGAAAATTATTAAGATATTTTACATTTTGAAAATACAAGGTCTTCAAAATCTGCTGTATATATAAAAAACTTATATATTTCAGAGCTGCTGGTGGCCCTCACACATCTCAGTTTGGTCAAGAAATTTTCCAAGTGTTCAGGGGCCACCTACAACTGATGGCTAGGGCGCTGGACAGATCTAAACAGTTCCCGGGCAACCCGAAAGTCGCCATTCAACTCGTGAGCATGTTTCATGCAAGTGTTCTGTGTTTGCAAGCCAAATTGAAAAGCTAGCTCCTCAATGACCCCATTCCACATCATTTAAAAAGCAAGTCTCGGAAAACAAGCTGCTGCTCACTTCTTTTTCTCAGCTCCTCTCCTGTGTAATCCATTTCTTTCCTCTGCATCCCTATTCTTCAAGTGCCATGTTTTCCCTAATTCTCTCCCTTCATGTTGGTAGCAGGCAGCCCAGGGTGGAGGGAATGAATGCATCAGTGCAGCTCAAGGAAAAATATAAGACAGAAACTATAAGACATTTTGTTTCCCCAGTGGCTTAAAATCTACCTGCCTACCCCACTATGTACCCCTTTCTCCAATTCCAAGAAGATAAAATATAATTTTATTTTCAAGGAATATTTGTGTGAAAATCTACATTTTTCTGATTGTTACCTATTTTCAGGTTATAAGCATTAGTGAGCACAAAATAAATACTTTGTACGGTGGCTTATTTTTAAGAGGACCATGCAAATGTGGCTTTTGCTGACATTGTTTTAAAAGAAGTAGGAAGCCCTCAGTAAACTTTTACATGAGTATGCAACATGTTTTGTTAGAAAAGCCTGTGGTAGTATCTAAAATTGTGTAAATCATCAGTTTTTAATCTGGCAGGAAGTAGATAGGGGCCCATTAAACTTTCGTAATTAAATTTTCCCTGTACTCCCCCATAGAACCATTATCTGAGTTTTCTAATTAACGCAAGAGGAGGGAGTCAATTCAGATTGATGGGATCTAGAGCCATCCCCTTTCATTTTAATGACCTTTAATAAACTTTTATTACTATTGATATTGATAATTATAATACACCCTTTAATTCTGCAATGTGATTCTAAGGACCTTTTCAAAAATTGCAAAATTCACCTTTAAAGCTGGAGTAGGCAGAATTATTGTATTCCCAGATGCTGTGCGTCTAACAGAGTGACTTAAAGCGAGCGGAAGGGCAGACAGGCATCGTGACCATGGCTCTCCTTTCTTCGATCGACGGCGCGGGACCTCATTGCTTACAGCGTCCGCGAACTTCAGAGCACAGCTGCCCCCAAGAACGCCACCTGGGGCTGAACCAGAAGCTATTTCCTGATAAATAATCCGCAGGGCATGAGGTGGCGTTTTTAAGTTTGTTCTATTTTCAGCTGGGAAGGCGTTGAGACCAGGGGGCCAGCAGCCCAACAGGGTGAGCCATTAGGCAAGCTCGGCGGGATTCCCGGAACGTTCTCGTGACACTTTGCCAGAGTTTTACCTACTTCTACATCCCCTCAGAGCTGCCGTTGCTGTAGTCAGAACGGCTCCTTCCTGGTGAGACAATGGACGGAAGCACAGAGAAGAACGTGTCCACAATCACTTACTACTTGCTTGGGAAACCAGGCTACCGAGAAGACATTACCAGGCTCCTGCGGATGGTCCGTGATGGCGCCAGGACCAGCGTACGCTGCCACTCACCAAGCTGCACTGTCTGCAAAGTCGCGAGGGGTACCTACGTCGGACTTCTGGTCCCATAGTTAATGAGATCAAAAGCTGTGAACTGAAATCTACCAAACTCATGGTGTTTTGGGGAGACCTAATGCAACAGTTTCATCTCCTCACCTACAAAGTAGAATTTAGAATATTTTATGCCATAAGAATGATGTGAGGATTAACTTAGGTGAGGTACAGAATATGCTTAGCATAGCTCCTTGTTCAACAAATGTTACCTCTCATTTTTGTTATAAATAATGTTTTCATAGTACCTGACCTGTTCTTGGATTTTTTTAAGTTTTTTTAAACCCTGCTTGTTTTCTGCTTTTCCAAGTTCAAGTGTTTTGTATTTTGGTAAGCCAGTCCATGAAAATATAGTACATGTTAAAATAAAACTCTAGACTTACCTGAGAGAAGACATAGTAAGAACCTGCTCAAGATCACAAATATGTGATCTGATCATTGGATTAAAAGATTTTATAATCTAGCTGTTGCCAAAGCCGAAGGATGAGGTAGTACCAGCCTGTTATTGTATAACAGCAGAAAGAATGGAAAAGAAAGGAAAAACCTGAGACTTTTAAACAATAATCACAAAATGTATTCCCCCCCGCCCCCGAATTTAGTTTTCAAGAAAAGTACACATGTTTTAAAATAATTCGTGACACATTGGACTACCTGGGACCATTTACACACCCGCCCACCCCCCAACCTCTAACAACTAGAAAAGTGTGTGGGAAAGAGACAAAGCAATCGTTTCTGGAGCGTGCAGGACGACAGTCCACGGGAGAAAGGGAATAAAGGGAGTGTGCCACGCGGCTGCCCTGCCTTTCTGTCCGGAGGCCCTTTGTGCCCCTGGGGAAGTGAGGAGATCCCATTCTGTACCAGTCAGCCCATGGAGAACATACAGACCAGAGCTTAGAAAGACTGAGGTGGTTAGAGATGAGAGAGCTGTGTGGAGAAAGAGTTTCAGAAATTTTCATAGGGGTCCAGTAACTCTGTTGTTGCAAACGAAACTACACGTGAGACAGACAAACAGGAACTCAAGGGCTCTGCGCTGAGAAGTTCCTAGAGATCATGCAGGTGTGAGAGGCACCTTCTCTGAAACCCCAAAGAAGTCACGCTTAGTGATGCTAATGCTGTCCTGCAATGAGCGATATTCTAAGTCAGGGGCTGATGAAGAATGGTCCAAGGGTCAAGTCCAGTCCATGACCTTTTTGGTGTGGACCCCTAGTCAAGAATGTTTTTATAGTTTTTTTAAAGTTGTAAAAAGAAGAAAAAAAAGAGGGAGGAGGAGGAAGAAAAGGAAAAAGAGAAGGGTCTATTGAATAAAATATACAACAGATTGGATCTGACCAGCAAAGCTTAAAATATTCTCTACCTAGGTCTTCATAGGAAAAGTTTACCTTGCTGTAGACTTACCTTAAAATAGGTAAAAAATAATCTTTGAAATAAAGTGATCTTCAGTTAATTTAACTTCTGACCAGAACAGTCTTTAGATACAGTAAAATCTAGCACTTAAGAATATACAGTTCATAATATCCAGCATCTAGTACAAGTTATTGGACACACAAAGAACCAGAAAAATGATACTCATAATCAGAAAAAAAAAATCACTCAACAGAAACTGACTCAGAAATGCTAGAGATGGCGGAACAGGCAGACAAGAACTTTAAGGGGCTATTGTAAACACGCTCGAAGATTTAAAAGGGAACAGTGATACAATGAGAAGAGAAATAAAGCTACCAAATAGGGCTTTCAAAGATGAAAAATCCAATATCCTCACTGAGACATGTGCTGTGTGGGATTAATAGTAGACTTGATTCTGCGGAAAAGATTGCTGCATCTATACACATATCGATAGAAGCTATGCAAACTGAAGCACCGAAGGAAAAAGCGAGCAGAGCTTCCGTGATTATAGAACTGAGTTTTCAGAAGTCATCCTCTCATAGCTTTAAGTGAGCCTTGGCTCAGAGAGACATTTTGCAGGAGAGTTGGAGAGAGGCGCGCTGGCGCCGTCCTGCCTTTACGCACGGAAGGCCGACTCGCGCGCCCTGGGCGCTGCTGCTTCGCAGGCATCGTCGTCGCTGGTCTGCGAGCTCCCCTTGGGGCCTGGGGGAGCTGCTGGGCCTTAGCTCCTTTCTCTCCTGCTGGATCCAGTAACTCTTCTGGATCCAGGACCACAGCGTGCAGCTCTGGCAGCCGCTTCTCCCGCTCCTCCAGGTTCTCCGAATCCTTGGCCAGCGAGTACCGGTCCTGGGGCAGCCGCCAAGCCCGAGGCTCTTCAGCTCGCGCTGAATCTGCTCCCGCAGGTTCTCCCACACTTGGGCCAGTCCCAGCGCGGCACAAAGTATTTCACCCCCCACCGTCACACGGAGCTAGATTCCTGTGCTGTACCCCACATTCTCCATGGTTCACCCCCGCCTTTTCCTCTGATCGAACCCTGCCTGCCTGACACAGTATTGTATCATGACCAAGGGGGCTTCCTCCGAAAAAAAGACAAGGTTTAACATTTTTAAATCTGCCAGTGTAATTCACCATAATTAATAGACAAAGGTGAAAACTGTATGATTATCTCAATAGAGAAAGAGATTGGATAAAACTTAATATTGAACACCCCTATATGATAAAAATTATCAGCGCACAAGCTCTGAAAGGAAACTTCTTCCACCTGGTAGAGGGGTTCTTTGAAAATCTATAGTTACCACGACATCTCACGGTGAAAAGGCTGCATGGTTTTTCCCTATTAGGAAGAAACTGGTGATTTCAATTGCACTCCTATTTAGCATTGCCCTGGAAGTTCTTGTCAGTCCACAAAAGGATGAGACAGATTTTTTACAAGCATGTAATCTGGAAACAGAAGTAAAACCAGTCTTTATTCATAGATCGCGTGATTGCATAAATGGAAAATCATAAAGAGTAGTTAACACAGATCCCAGAACGATTAAATAAACTTGGCAAGGTTGCAGAATGTAAGATCAATAAATAAAAATCAATTGTAGAGTAGCATCAAAACATGAAATATGTAGGGGTAAATTTAATAAATTATGTGCAAGACTCATACACTGAGAATTCTCACAAATTATTGCTGACACAAGTTGAAGATCTAGGTAAATGGAAAACTCCCTCTGTTCACTGATTGGAAGATTCACTATTGTGAAAATACTAATTCTCCCTAAATTAATCTGTAGCTCTAAGGCAATCACAATGGAAATCTCAGTAGGATTGTGTAAAAATTGACAAGCTAATTCTAAAATTTATAATGAAAATGCAAAGGATGCAGACTAGCCATGGCAATTATGAAAATAAAAGAACAAAGTTGAAGGACTTACACCCCCCTGATGTAAAGACTTACTGTAAAGTTGCAGTAATTAAAACAGTGTGGTAATTGTGTAACGATGGATGAAAGAGACTAGAGTCCAGAAAGAGATCCACACATATATAGGCAATTGATGCATGATGGCGGTACCAAGATAATTCAATGGAAAATGCATAGTCTTTTCAACGAATGGTGCTGCTTATCCATGTGAAAAAATCTATATCAATCTTTACTTCATATCCTACCCTGAAATTAACTTGAAATGGGTCATATACCTAAACATAAAATGTCTAGAAGAAAATATAGGATAAAAGTTTTTTTAACCTTGAAGTAGGACAAATTCTTAGATTGGTACAAAAAGCAGAAACCATAAGAGGGGAAAAAAAGTTATAAAATGGATTTCATCAAAATTAAAAAATTTCTGCTGATGAAACAAAACATTAAAACATGGAAAACCTCTAACTGGAAGAAAACATTCTGCCAAAAAGACTTTAATCCAGATCTTATATTAGGCTGATATCTGAGAAATTACTAGTATTCAGAATATATAAAGAACTCTTACAACAACTCCCTCGTAAGAAGAAAAAGGCTGGTTTTAAAAAATCGATTGGCAAAGGGAGAGGCTAAGCACATGCGAGGTAAGGGTGTGTGGAAATCGCTATGCCTTCCTCTCAATTTGTCTGTGAACCTAAATGTTCCAAAAAATTAAGTCTATTACAAAATAGAGCAAAACAATAAACCTCCTTGAATTTAACAAAGAAAAAGGTCTGTAGGATCTGCAGATAGGCAAAGGCTCCTTAATCTTGATAGAAAAAGCAATGGCCATAAAGGAAAAAAAAAAATTTAATTAGGCCTTACTGATTTTAAGCACTTGTATTCATCAGGACACATTAAGCAAATGAAAAGCTAAAGAAGGGGAGGAAAAAAATATGTGATACATCCATCCGACAAATGACTGAAATCCAGGACAGAAATGAATCCTCACAAATCAGCAAGAAAAATGTGCACATCCCAATAATGAAAGATTTAAACAAGGCTTTTCAGAATATATTCAATGGACAATAAACAAATGAAAATGTGTTCAACATTATTAGCCATCAGGGACATGCAAATTAAACACCAATGAAATACTACTTCATATACTCCACAGTGACTAATTTTAAAAACAAACAAACAAAATCCAGGACAAGTGTTAGTAAGAGTGTGCAACAGCAAACTCTGAGATGTGGCTGGTAAGAATATAAATAGGTGAAACCACTTAGCAGAACAGTTTGGCAGTATCCACTAAAACTGACCACATACATACCCAATGGCCAAGTCCACTTCAGCTATACACCCATCAGAAAGATGTGCATGTGCTCACTAAAGGATGTGTTCACAGCACCACTTTTCAGAATAGCTCCAAGTGGGAAATTACCCAAATGCCTCTCAACAACAGCATCAATTAATTAATTATGGTATACACATACAATGGTATAGTATACAACAATGAAAATGAAAGACAGTAATACATAAAACATGGGCGAATCTCAAAAACATAATATTAAACCACAGAAACAAGATGCAAAAAAGTATACACTCTATGATTCCATTTGTAGGAAGCTAATTAAAGGCAAAATATAGTGAAAGAAATAAGAATTACAGTTTTCTTTGGGGTGGATAACTGGGAGAGGTCCCAGGAGAGCTTTGGAGGTGCCCATTATTCTACTTTTGTGGTAGTTGGAGAAGTATATTCACTTTCCAAAGCATTTGTTAAGCTGCCACCTAGTAGGAGTTCACTTGTCTGTATCTATTTTATATTTTAATTATTTTTTTGCTTTGATTATACCATTATTTAAAAATTCATCACAAATGTATTAGAACAAGAAAGATGGGACATGAGAAAGAAGAGATTATCAAGGAGAAATTTTAAGTTCTTAGCTCACGATATGGTTGTTATCTCATTTTCTACAGGGAAGGTAGACTCGTGGATTTGAAATCCCGAAGCCTTGTAGAGAAACCAGATTATAACGATGGAAGGAGGACCCTATCACATTTTGCCATCGACTCCTTCACGGAGTCATCTGCTCCCTGAAATGTGAAAAGGGTGTTAGTAAGAGTATTAGCTATGTTTAGTTGATATGATTTATTAGGTCCTATCTCTGTGTTCATTTCCTGTTGCTGCTACAACAACTCCCCTCCAAGTTTATCTTCCAAATAGAGAGCTTAGAAGTCTCATTGGGCTAAAAGGAAAGTACAAACAGGTACGTGTTGGCAGAATTTGTTTCCTTTCTTTTCCCAGCTTCCACCACATGCACAGGCCATCGAACGGTCTATGAGGCTACCGCTGAGCCCAATGCCTGGGGCTGGTCAGCCCCTGCTGATGGGTTGCAAGTAAAATTGCTCCCACTTTGATAGTGAAAACACTGCCACTCGAGCCGTCTCAAACCTCACATGGAGTTTTTGGAAGGAAAGCTGACAGTCACACTTACACTTCATCACAAGCAATCCATCTGAAACAGCCCTTGACAATACCCCCCTTGAAAACAGTAGGCCCTCCTCACCACTTTTTGGTACGTCCTTTCAATCCCTGTGGCAGGCAGATCTCTTGAAGGAGGAAGAAATATGTGCAGATTAATAAATTGCCCCCTTACTATCATCTCGCTAGGTACGTGGGTCCGTTTTCATTTCCCTTCTTGCTTCTTCAGATGATGGCCTGTTTCCATAATGGTCGCACTTCTGTTTCTGTTGATGGCTTTCAGACAGAATGGGCTGGCACCTTCCTTAACAGACACACACCTTATACATCTCAATAAAGCAGAGATCTGTGTGCCTTCTATGGAAAGTGAGAGTTCATTGCTTTTACAACTGTGATGTTATAAGAAACACATCTTTAAGAAATTTGTTGGCACCGTGGGTTAAACTCTTCTTTCTGTAGGAGGGGAAAATCCATCTCTAAGGCCGCAGGTGAGTTATTTTGCTCACCTTCCGGCATTTTGTGTAGGCTTCTCAGCCCATCTCTTCGGGAGGTGGGTCTTGCTCATTGATAGACCTTGCCGGCCATCGGACGCAGGCACACGGGCATTACTGCCCTCCTCTGGGGCAGGGACAGCGAGGCCAGCTTTTCCCACTTGTACGCCACGTCTGTTCCTTTTGCCTGCTTCTCCGGGTGGCTTTAACCTCCTTCCCAAAGCCTTTCCTGATGCGGGGGCGACTCCTGCCGTCAGAACACCTTGTGCGTAGCTCTTGATCTCGTTCCTTTTCTGGTGACTGCTTTAGGCCCTGGGCTTCTGGAACTGCGTTTTTAAATCCCCTGTTGCCTCGCAGCCTGCAGAAGGCCCCGGTTGTGTTTGTTGAATGAAGCAAGCAAGCAAAACGTAAAGAACGTGGCAAAATCGAGCACATTTATTTAGCGTTTCAGTGGATGCGATCCTGCAACTTGTCCACTCCAGCGAGATGAATTGCCAGAGCCTGAACTCACAGGTTCCTGCTGTTCATGTTTAGCCTTTTTCATGCATCATGGCTGATTGGACACACGGAATCTCTCAATTAGTCTTGTGCTGCCGTGGTGTGCGCAACTCTATCCAGAAATGATCACAAAAGCACCACGTAGCTGCCTGATTCTATGGAGAGAGAGGTACCACACATGACCCTATCTTCTCAGCACACGTCAGGTTGTTACCAATGGAAGGACTCTAAACCTGCCTTCTGTTGGGAGGCCTCCAATAGGCATCATCAGAGGAGCCTCGGCCTCTGGGTGCTGACTACTTATAACTGTGTTTCACCAGATAGAAAGAAACCAGGAAGTATGCAGGCTACAATGGCCAGAAGTTAAAGGGCCACAATAGGAAACTCAAGACAAAGTCTTTCAGAAATAATTAGGCTGACCTCTTTATTAGCATCAACCAAAGTACTTAGAAAATGCTGGTCACACCCAGGCTGGTGTGGCTCAGTGGACTGAGCACCAGCCTGCAAACCAAAAGGTCAAGGCACAGGCATGGGCTGCAGGCCAGGCCTCCAAGAGGGGACCTGTGAGAGGCAACCGATGGATGCTCCTCTCACACGGCAGTGTTTCTGTCCCTCTCTTTCTCCCTCCCTCCCCTTCTCTCTAAAAATAAATAAATAAAATCCTTTTTAAAAGTTTAAAAAAAGAAAATGCCAGTCTCTACGGCACTGAGTTGGTCACACACAGCATCTCGGTGCGCTCACTTTCGAAAAATCTTGAAGAGAATTTAAAATTAAACAAACAAAAATGAAAATCTTGTCTTCCCCATGACTCCTAACCGCCAGCCCAGAACTTCATCCTTGCTTCGCTAAACCCACTGCTCTTTCTCTGGGAAGGAAGGGGACTTGTTCGGTTGTACCAAAGGACATAGGTGAAATGTTATCACGGAGAGGAAATCGGAGCTCAAAATAGTCAGACTAGAATGGCCTAAGAAACAGAAAGAACTGTTGGCACAGACCGTCATGCTAATGTGTAAGGCATGATGTACGAGAGAGGGGAAAGGAGGCCAATTTCCGTCAAGGCAAGGGCTCAAGGCTTACTTGATATGTTGTGTTGACCATACACGATGTGTAAAGGGAATGGCCCCCAGAACAACAAACGTGGGCAGCAGGCTGAAATGGTCACCGTCATGAAGTGGCTCTCAGGATTCACAGTGCAATTCCTAGGAAAGACGTGTGAATTAAGCATGAGAGGTAAATGTCATGATAGACTCTCTAAAGTATTTGATAGACTCTCTGTAATATTTCCACTGAGAATAAAATTTATGTAAGATGGAGTTGGAGGGCTTTTGAAAATTATCTAATTTGTGAGAGGCACACAACTGGGGTTTACAATGGGCACCCAGGGAAACATAAAAAGACACACACACGCGCGCGCGCGCACACACACACACACAAATGGGGAAGTTTTACAAGATCCTTAACTAGGATCGAATATCTCTAGTCCAGGGTGATAAAAGAAAATTCTTTTGAATTAAAATTGAAGTGTTGTTATTTGACACTATTTAGATATTTCCAAATGCTTGGAAATCATTTTATGAATAATATCAGAAATGTTATGAAAATACTCCTTAAAGCCACCTATAACCAATACATCTTCATTTATATACATTTTTTCATTTATGTCCTTCTAAATTTGAGTTTAAGTCATTAGTTAAATCAATGGCAAAAGAAAGATAATGGATCATAGAGAGAATGCTTTGTTTTTCCATCACCTTCCTTTCAAGAGCCTGAGAGTTTTTGTCGTTAGATGCTTAGATGTGAAATTGTTTTTACTGAGTTATTGATGACTGCATCTACGCAGAGCCTAAGTCAAATTATAGTGTATTATGGAAGCAATAGCTTCCTTCAATTTTTTGCATTATTGTACTATAAGAGCCACCTAAGCCCATTACAAAACTGCCATGAATATTGTATCTAGCCTATAAGTCATCTAGGTTTTAACCAAATTAAGTCTCTACGACATGACTCAGATTTAGTATCTTCCGAACATAGCAATGTAATCTGTAACCAAGGAATTATTATAAGGAAAAACGAAGACACAGTGCCTTATGCACAATGGGTATTCAATAAATGTTTGTTAAGCTAAGGATATAGCCTGAACCTACTAAAAATCTCTGCTATTTTTCTCGTATAAATGAATTAAGAGATACCAATCTATACACTTTTATCATGTCATCAGCTTTGATATATGAAATGATATTCCTGAGGAGAATTTGGAATGCACATTAGGCAGAATAGAATAGACTCACACATTTTCTAAAAGGACAATGCATGCTTTTAATCTACACCAGCAGGCGATTGGTTGCTTAATGGAAATCAACATAGGTTAGATGTTCTCCTAAAAACCCACTTCAGTGGTAAGGATAACTCCACGAATATTTACAAATAGACAAAAGAATAAACATTTTAAACAATAATGCTGAGTAAATTCCATTAGTATATAGGAACTGTATCACCCATTTAAAATGAGAAACAATAATATGTTTTTGAAGCCTAAACCATGAGTAACACTTTTTCTAAATGTTTACACTTTTACTTAGCAAGAAATCTCAGACTTATCAAGCCAGTAGTGTTTTGTGCCATGATCACCTAAGGGAATTACCTTCCTTCTACAAATGCTGAGCTTAAGATAAAACTAACCGTTTAACTTAAATGGTGATTTACAAAAATAAATGCCCAGCTGCAATCCATGTCCACTAAGGAAGAAAATGGGTTTGAATGAAGAAAACTAGGTTAGGCAACTGAATTTTTATATGGATTATCCTATTTAACGCAACTATTTAACAGGGGCTTTTTAAGAAACCCTCTTTTGGAAGAATATAAAAATGAAATCTGCTCTCTCTCACTGGGAGAGTCGTAAGGCGGCCTCATTGAAAGGTAGGGGTGAGAACAAACTTTATTTTTATAGTAATACAAATTTTAGAAGTTGGAATTTCAGTTCAGGTTTGTGATTTTCTCCACAACCAGTTAATCAGTTATGTTAGAATAATTAAACACCCATCATTTTTAAGAAGGTCAAGGTCACCATTTTGTCTATTTGTAATCATATAAACATATATTTTTAATTCTATGGATGTACACTTACAACTATAAGTTCCTGAAATAGTCAAGGGGACTCGAAAGGATGGGTTCTATTAGGAAAGTCGTGTGTGTGTGTTTGTGTGTGTGTGTGTGTGTTTCTGTAATAACCACTCATATTTGTGGACTTTTTCATTGGTCGCTTTCTTATTCCCATATATACTAGGATCTTTTGTTTCAAACTCACCAACAGAGAGTACTGAACAGGTTTTGCTCATGAAATTCCTGTTCCGTTCTCTAAACTCTAATGATTAAAAGGACACTGGCCAGACTCCGCTACACAGAACAGAAGTCAAGACGTTGCCTGCCAGGCCAGAGTCCAACGCCACGGAGTCAATTGTCTGCCCCTGCCTCTGAAAAGTTAAATGCAAATCACAAGAATTAAAGCTGAGCCATGAAAAGCATTGAGTGTTTTACTTCCATCTCACTTGGGGCGTCCTAAGTAGGAAGAATCTAGTGAACTATGCAGACTTGAGGGGAAATTTTAAAAAAAACGGAAAGAAAAGAAAAGATAGAAATTGTCTCCATGCTATTCTGTAATCAATTGGAGAAAAAATAAGTCAGTATCAGGTAAGAAATTATAGAATTGGGGGGAGCACCTGCCGGAGGATGCATCCTGTAGCAAAGGTTCTTTTGCATCATTTACGAGGGTTTTGTAAGAAGCCTGCGGAACGCCACGGCAGAAGTGAAGTCTTGGAAAACCCTTACATTGTTCTGCAAGTGCTTTCCTAATACTTGTTTCCGTTTGCGGGTGGGGGCGGGGGCGAGATCATACAAGCGAGGTGGAACGGTTATTGACCAGATTGATCACGGGGACAAATCGGCCGGTGGTAACCTTGTTTAATGATATGTTGCTGGGCTCAGCACCTGGAGGAGGCTGCGATTCTTCAGTGGCCGGGGCCGCATGATGGATCGCGGCGAGAGGCTGACGGTGCAATCACTCACCGCCGTCGCTGCCACCGCCCCCCTGACACCCCGCAGAACGCGCCGGGCTGCCCCGCCCCCAGGGAGGCTCCTGCTCGGCCCGGAGCCACCGCGGCTCCCCCTGGGCCTGCCACCTGCCTTCGCAAGACACCGCTTTAAGCTTTGTGTTTTTGCTCCCCGCCCCCGCCCAAATCCTGGAGTTCCCTTGCCACTTGGGCTTCTTGATTCCTTTCTTTCTCGCCCACGGCCCATGAAGGTTTATTTCAACGTGGCCAACCAAGCAAAAGACCAGCAAGGCCTTTACATCTGAAGATCTAAAGGTTCTGGGAACATGGACACAAAATCGTATGCGATCATATTTTCCTAGTTTTAGTAAATGCATTAGTGGGGCAGAATTGCGCTCAGGTTGTAAGGCATGGTGGTGCCGCATTCTCCGAGTGAACTCGATCATCTCCCCTCCCTTCCTTCTGCAAGGGTGCTAAGCGCCTGAAACCTGGGCTCACCCAATTCGTGCATCCATGGCAAATTTGGAGCAGGGATACACATACAAAATTTATTAACATTTTGCCGAAATGCTGGGACAAAGGTGTTCTTCCTTCCTGCGCACAAGCCAGGGTGTGGGTCTAGGAGCCTCTGGGAAACATCCTGGGACTATGAGCCAGCGAGCCTTTGAATGAAGCTGCCACTGCTGAACGTAAGCAGAGAAAAGGAAAAAAAAACAACCTGGTGAATGGCTGTGATACTCAGGCCTCACAGATGCCGGCCCGCACCCTACTCAGTCGTTAAGCTGAGTGTGTATACTCTTCGGGTTTCAGGCCGTTTCTGAAGGATTCTGTTCCTTGCAACTAAGAACAGCACCATCTCCTTTGAACTCAGTTCTCGTTGACGACAGACACTTCGCTGTGGCTTTCCCGTGTTTGGAACAGGCACCCACCCTCTCTCCAACGAAGCCAAAGCCTTGCTGAGGGTACGGCAGGCGCTGCGAGTCTCCTGCTTTTCTCCTGGACACGCTGCCCCGTGGCGGGACAGAGCGGAGGCGCGCCGCACACTCACGCTGTCACTCCCTGGTGCCAGACCCGTCACCTCTCCTGGCACCGCAGGCTCCGTTGGCAGGGGGTCCTCCCCTGGGCTGCAGCTGTGATGTCGCCGTCGGCTCTCGTATCACCATGACGTAGAGGCGGAAGGAGGGACTCACCCCTCTCTAAGCAGATTTCCACGTTCCTCTGCGCAGCGACCAGGTGCAGACCAAACCTCTGTTACATTGCCTGTTCTCTTATGGGCCCTCAGCCTTGACTGATTAGCTAAAGCGTTTGCCACAATGGCATTTGCTAATTCTGCCAAACCACCACCCCTGCCCGGACTGCTTTCTGTCCGCGGTTGTTGCTGCTCCCTCTCTGGCTTTGGGATCCGTGTGGCAAGTGAGAAGCACGAGAGAGACGGGCTTGTAACAGACCCTCAGAATCTGTAGCCTTCGAGCTTTCAGCGCTCCCCATACGGTCCCTGAAAACAGAACCCCAAACTACCACATTTAAACATAGACTGCTTAACACACTTGCGCTTTATGCTATGAAAACTACTGAAGTTTGCACATTATACCCATAGGAAAATTTGTACATTATCTCAACTTTAAAGATTTCAACTTATACAAATTATACACAGAGTCTATAAACAATTTAGACAGAGGTTCCAAATTTCTAGAAATTTCTAAGCAGTCTCCTTTCTTGTATAAGAGAGATCTTCTGACATAAATGTATTTAAAGTAGCAACTATCAGGGGAAAATATGTTTCTGAGGAACACTGAAGCATCTTGCTACACCCCAAGATAACATTCTCAAGCTTTATGATGCGTAGGAATTGCCTGTGAGCTTGTTGAAGTACAGATTCCTAGGCTCTGCTGTTCAAGAACCTGATGGGGCAGGTGTCTGGGGTGAGGCTCCAGGAGGTGAGAGGCGAGGTGCTGGCAGGCAGACCCACAGCCTGCGCTTTGAGTGGTGCTGTTCTGAAGGACACTTTGCCAGACTCCCTCAGGATTGTTGTGAGTTTACCTTTTTTTTCAGTTGTTCAGCCAATCTAGGTTATCGAGACAAGTAAATTGCGATTATGCAATCAGCAAATCCCATGTCCCCCTAAATGCCTTTGACTTTACTCAGTTTCTCTACACATTTTAGAAGTGCAGCTCTAGTAATCTTTCTAAATTACCCTTAAGCTAAGAAATAAATAATAAAACTGATATCCTGAGGTCATGGACTCAATCGAATGGGTACCTGTATCCTGATTTGGTTACGTATTAGTTGCCTTTTTCTCAGACAAGCAATTGAGTCCTGTCTTTTTTATACTCTCTATGTACTGATTGTGTTGCTTTAACTTGAGAAATAGTCCTATGTACATTATTACTAATCCCATTACTAATAAGTCACTATGCCATTCTTCAAAAAATTACATGAACAAGCTATGGGCACAATACCTTATAGAAAAAAATCAGAGCAGCTGGCATATAAGCCATGAAGAATCAAAAGCTGCAAGACATTAAACAACAACAACAACAACAAATAGGCTACACTGAGATTTGAGGAAGGCGAACGATATGGAAAAGTACGAGTCGTGCCTTTCCAATGGAGAGCTCCACCCCACTTGCCACCAGTAGTTGGTGGCAAGATTCTGCAGCCCTCAAAAAACGACAATTAAAACAAACAAGCAAAAAACAGTAGGACATTTTTTCAAGCTAATCTAAAACATGTTCATCCAGCTTTTCCTATTTTTTTATATTCCATTTCCTCCTTTACTCCTCCCAAAGTGGCATTATGGTATGCCTTCAAGAATGCCTCTGTGTGTGTGTGTGTGTGCGTGCGCGCGTGCGTTTTCAGAGAAAAGCAGAAATGCATAGATGCGTTCATTCACTGAACAATATTCCCGACCAGTTGGTAGCAAACCCTCTCTACTTTCCTGCCTTCTGGGATCATCTCACCTCCAGCAGCTATAAAAACCATGACAACGTCCTCTACCCCCACCCACGACAGCTTCTGGCTCTTTGCTGACGCACCAAGGGGCTGGCCACCTTGTCAGCTTTGGGCCCGCATTTGAGTGTGTCACATATTTCTAAAGGCAAAAAAGAGGTTCATCTGCCCCCTGTGTGCTATCTCATTTTGGCTTTTTCATCAATTTTGGGGTCTATGTCTATCCTTTTAAATAAGATTGTCCAAAACCCAGTGTGAGAAGGACAAAGTCTCTACACCCCCCGACAAAGTGTCTGAGTTGTTTAACCTAATCATGCTTCTGCCTGTGTCCATTTTATTTGTAAGTTGTAAGTGTATTCAAAGCAAAGCTGAAACTCACTGTTATTCAAGAAAACAGCGGGCTTCTGTCTGGGGTACATAAAAGTCATTTCTTAGCAAATTAAGAAGCTTAATGCAGTGATCCTGTTAATATAAGGAAGAGGACTTTTTTCATCTTATAATAATAAATGACATGCTAAAGGAACATTCTGTATCATGAACACTTTATGACTACTGGTCTTGCGTGATGGTTAATATAAAACAAAATGGGTAGAATCAACTATGAATCTCATATGGACAGCCTAACGCTGATTACATTAAAGTCGTGTGCATAACAATTGCTTGTTTCTATTTTAGATCTTAAAATGGGCTGTTCTTGTAGCTACAATATATAAAGCCTGTCCAAACAATACCTACATACCTATGGGGGTGAGGAGTGTTGTTTTTAATGTTACGCCAGATGAAACTAATGTACATTTCTTTTTAAAGACAGTGGTTGCCATTGTTTGTACTTACATGTGACATATCCACAAATGCACCAGTCTACACATTTTCTCAACATTATGATCGTTTAAATTTCCTTAATTTTCTAGTCATTGAAAGCTAGAAAACATTTACAATTTTATACTCCTTTTCTTTCCAACTTTTATTTTTTAAAGAGAAAATGGCACTATAAAACATCTTTTATCAATATATCTTTATAACGCTCTTATGTAAATATTTACCCCAAATTGTGGATCATGGGGCCATCAGGTTTTTAAACTCTTGTGTTACACCAGATTTTTGCTATAATAAGTGAAATATAAAAACAAAAATATTTTAGAGATGCAGGCCTGCTATCTAGAAAGGTATTTATCAGCTAAAAAGTTTAAATTGGTGTTTGGGACATAATTTAGTTGGCAGATTTTTTAGGGCAAATTTAATATTGTTTGCTATAATTACAAAATTCAGATGTATTGTTGTAAAAGAATGTCCTGGTATCAAAAAAGGGACCATTTTAAAGGCTATTGTATACCTACTCCAGTTCCATCATTGTATTCTATCTACCAGGCTGTACCTAAAAAGCACCAGAAACAAATATTAAAGTATTGCAGTGGGTGTGTGAACATCTGTGGACCTCACTGAAAGCCACTTTATAATCCCAGTGAAAGAAGTTATACATTTTAAAATCTGAGACCCCCTTATGCAAATCATTTTGCCTTTGGTCATTTCAAAAAGAAATGAAGGACCTGGAGGATTTTACAGTTTTACACAACACTGTTGAGACAGTTGTCAACTTTGATCTTACATTAATTAGTTATGATCTTGACTGATTGTAGCAAAAGCAAACTCCAAAATCTAGTCCCCAGCTAAAATGAAATACAGCCACAACCTATGGTAAAATTTCTGCTTCATCTTACATTATATTTTCTACGTTAATGTATATTGAATGGCATATAATAACTTCATTCATTGTCTAGGAAAGTGATTCACAATGATCTAAGTACATTTTTTAACCTTGTATTTAGACATCAAGTTCAATATTAGGTCATTGTATAGTTAAGCCTTTGGAGGTATATAAACCAAATATGTCTGAGTTCTTTTTCCATTTAAAGACTGAGATTTGAGGAAAATAGCTTTTCACACTTAACGTAATTACGGGAAGTTAGGTAGTTGCTGTACTTTGTATGTAACATGTCAACTTTTAATGAAATGAAGTCTGTCGTGTTACGATTAGCTGCTCGGCTTGGTTTTGTTTTCCCCCAGCATCAAGTTTATGCTGAGACCACGCTTAAAGCTATGTTTAACTTTTAGAAAAGATGACCTTTCTCTTATATGCAAGGAACTAAAATTTAAAACTCATGGAACAGCCAATCCCTGCCAAGAATTGCCTCTTCCCTACAGGTAGTATGAGATGGAGCCCAAGTGACAGGACCCCATCTGAGCCTCCCCGGCTCCCCCAGTCCGCGCAAACCCACTCTATCAATCATGGCAGGATAATGCATAGTGGTTGCACCTGTGACAGGAAATGATTGAGTGCTGAACGCAGGCCCTGCTTCGCCTGTCGCTTTGTGCATTTGTATTTCTCCAGGGCCGGGTTGAGAATTTTCAGAACTTGGGGGCGGGGAAGGAGGGATTCCCATTATATTTTGAAAAAGAAATAATCATGCATTTTGATTATCAAGGCATAACACAAAAGGGAAATTAGGCGGCAACACGCCGCAGTCCGCGCAGGTGCCGGACAGCTCTGGCGCAGCACAAAATGCGATATTACCAGCTGTAATTTGGTTTAGGTGAGTAGAGGGTGCTGACCACGGCCGTTTTTTTGGAGATGTGTCACTCACCCAGCCACAGAACAGGCATTTGTTCCTTTATGATCACATAAAAGAAAAGGAACAAAAGGTCAAAGCTCACCAATTGTCCAAAAAGGCTGTCTAGTCCAACTTAGTTTAGAATAGCAGGGGAAAATTATTTTTTCACCTTCAAGTGCTTCTTCCAGGGTTGGTTTTTTGTTTTTTTTTTTTTTGAAACCTCTGATTTAATATCCTAATTGAGTCATTTAAATGGTTTAAGTAGCATAATCTGTTTTTAAGAAATTGAAATTACAGCGTTTATAGTTTCAAGCATTCTCTGCTAATTCAGCCGGTTATTGCAAGCATACAATTGGTGAACATGTATTTTTAAATGATTATTCTACAGCATTCAATATTTTGAGGTGAGCCTTCAGAGTAGAATCATGTGTTTTTCTACTATATAAGAATAAAATATTGGCAATAGATTTTATTGTGTGCACTGTTCACATAATTTGAGTTTGGGGTTCTTAAAATGACTTAAATGAATGCTTGTGTTAAAATAACAAGATTGCCTGTAAAGATTGTTTTACAAAAAGTAAAAAACCCTCCACACTGATTGAAAACTACCTCCTCCCCAAAGGGGAGGAGGGAGCACATTAACACCACCAACAACAAAAAGAAACCCAACAAATCTGGATGCGTAAACTCAATTTCTTGGGTTAGACTTTTCCTTTCGCCTGAGCCCCCGTTCGCTGTAATACAGGACATCGCCACACGCTCAGACTTGTACAAAAATGTTGTGGAAGACAGTCCGTAGCCCGTTCGCCGGACGCCCTTTTATTTCTGGTCACCTTCCCCCTTCCCGAGGTGCGGGCAAGGCCGATCCCGGAGGAGGAGGGCAACCGCAGCGTGCGGGGCGCGGGCCGGGCCGGGCCCTCGGACTTCGCTGGGCAGCGCGCGTGCAAACACACGCGTCTCCTTTACTTCATTGTTTCCACTGCGGAGACTCGCGCAGCTCTCCGCGCCTTTGTGGACCCGTCGCCAGCAAAGTTGCGTCGATACAGAGAGACCGAAGCGACTGATGGAGCAAAGGGGCGACTACCTTTCTCTTGGTGCCTCGGTCCCTGCTCGGGGGCAGAGGCGGGGGGCGTGGAATCAAGGACCCTGCGGGCCCGTGTGACTCAGTGAAACCCAGTGCCTTCGACCCACAGCGGTGGTGGCTAGATGTGCGCGACTCTCTAGACCCCACGCCCTCTTCGTTGGCTTCGGGTCACCCGCCACCCTGCGCAAGCGGGACGGCAGGTCTGGCGGCCCCGAAATGGGGAGAAACGCGGGCTGGCCGCGAGCAGGTGCGCTTGGCGGAGAGTCGGGAGCCTTTGGGGCGCTCCCGCGCGAGCCTGGGGGACCCAGCCCGCGCACTGCCGGCCCCACGCCTGCCACCCCTCCTCCAGGCCCTGTCGCGCAGTGTCCCCGGCAGGGGGCCGGGCCGGGGTGGTCCCCGCGCGCCGGGCCGGACCCCCCTCCTGCTGTCCAACGCCCGGCTGCCTCCATCCCCAAAGTGGAGGCGCCTCCGGCGTCACCCGGCCCCCGCTGAGCAGCAGGCGCGGGTCTGCGGGGCGAGGGAGGCTGCGTCCTGCGCTGCGGGGGCCTGGAGGTGCCAGCGCGCCCCGGGGTGCAGGCGTGGGCGGCAGAGGAGGCGCCCTCCGCTCCTTCTGCGGGGGACTCGCTGCTCTCGGCGGTGCGGGGACCCCAGGCGGGCCCCCGGCTCGCACCCCCAGGCACGAAGAGGGCGACGGCGGCTCGGGACGGCGCCTGGCCCGGGGCCTCCCCTGTCCCGCCGCGTCCTCGGCTCGCGCAGCCCTCGCTGCCTCCGACAGCCCCCGGGAGTCCCCCCTCCGCACCCCACGTTGTGAGAACTGACCAGGAGCCTTACTTTAATTGCAGAGTTAAACATAAATCATGAGGTTCAAAAAAAAAAAAAAGCCCCTTGGTCCTCCCACTCATCAGCTAAAAAGGGAGGCCGGCGAGACAAAAGACGGGGAGGAAATGAAGCTACTAGGCGGTCGGCGTTGAACTTGGAGGTGGGGGAGCGGGCGCGCGCGGGGCGTGCGAACGGACCCCGAGAAGGGGAGGTGGGGGCGGAGGAGGGGAAGATGCACATCTGGGGATTGGACCATATGCCGAAGCTTCGTCGTGTCCTTCAAAGTTCCGCTGCCCTTGAAGCGATTTGTCAGGCGGCCCACGGGTGACAGCGAGGATGCTGGGCGGGGCGCAGGGGGGCGGCAGGCCCCTGGGGGCGCGGAGGGGGAGGAAGAGGAAGAGAGAAAAGAGGGGGAAGCCGAGACGGGGGCGGGGGAGCAAAGTAACCCCCTCCCCGGGGCAAAGAAGAAACCCGTACCCGCGGAGGCGCAGAGCCCGAAGAGGGGAGCCGCGGTTCCAGGGGACAGGCCCCGGCCGCCGCGGAAGAGACGCAGGAGGGAAACAGACGTGAAGGGGAAAGAAAGACGGGGAAAGTAGTCGGGAAAAGAAGCGGGGGAAACGGGAAACGAGGAGTAAGTTGAAGACAGTGACTGAGGTGTCTTAAGAAAGGAAGCCTGTGCCCTATTTTAGGGGATGTGGCTTGAACTCCCCCACCCTTCAGCACCCCCTTTTCTCTTTCTCTTTTGCCTGCCAACCGCTGAACTGATTAGACTGTAATTAAGGCCATAAAGCCCTCAGATTATCCACCTGTTTATTCACTAAAGTCGGGGTCTCATCAAGCAAATTAGCTGCTTCCAGGCTCCACATTGGGCCTTGAGCTTGCCTGATTAATGAAGTTTATTGGGAGCTGTTAAAAGCATTAACTGGAGAAAATCTCAGCAATTCGTCATATTTAAGGGATGGAAATTAAATCTTGCTATGCAAATGAGAAAAAAATTTCCAACCATCTTTAGGGGTGCCTATCTGCCGCTTATTTTTCCTTAAAATTCTGTTCAGGCAATGGGCAGGAAAACATAAAGCCATTGTGTGGACCTAAAGTTATCAAAAAATGTGCAACGCCACCTTGTTTGGCATGATGGTAGGGGTGGGAAAGAAAACATAAGAATACTCCAGATCTCAGCTTTGTTAGGACACCCAGTCACAAAGACAACCCGCACACACGCACACACACAATTAAAGTTAATGGATCTGTCTACAGAACGACATCTGGGAGCTGCCCTTCAAGGGGTTCACTGTTTGATTTGTGGGGAGGGCATGTGGTGGAATCAACAGCTAACAGAGAGAGGAGGGGATTTATGCAAGTGCCCTAAGGAAGGAGCACGTGAGAAGAGCAGTCCAGAGGCATGGAAAAGCGCCCCAAATAAAGCAATGGTCTCACAAAGTGGCTATGGAAAATGTCTCTACCTGGTGTTTGTCATCGTCGCCACCGTGGTTCTTTGGACAGGGCGGGGAGGGTGTGACGAAGGAGATGAACAGAGGAGGAGGGGGAGACAGAGCCAGCTCGGAGGAGGAAGGGTGGTGCACACTGAAAACAGAATCCGGATTTTGCCACGTGTGTATTTGCTTGGAGAGCTCATTGCCACACACGTGTTTATTAATGGTGGCGATCACAGGCGTGAAGGGAAAGCGATTTCAAGATATCAGTTATTCTTGAAAAGAGGGAAATCTTGTCTACAAGTGTGACAGAAGCCCATGCGTGGACGTCTTGTATTCCAGCAAACTTTTGAAAACAAAATTGTGTAATGAATACATTTCAGTCCATGCAAATCTCACAGGGGTGTCGAGATTTGTTTTTAAAATTTTTAAATTATTTTTTCGAGACATTTTAAGGATTACTGCAGTTTGCAATGTTTGCTTAACTAGCACATTACATATTTGTTCTATGTTTTATAATTTAAGGAAAATATATAATATATTAGAGTATGTAAAACCTAAGTGTTCTATGAGACAAAAGGGGCAGGCATAGCATTATAGAAAATTAGATAATTTTTAAGAATATTTATCTTACCATGATACTTATCTCTTGTGGTTCAGTTCTAAAATAATGAATAGATTTTTATAGATTTTCTCACTAATGTTGTTCTCCAAAATAGATTTTCTAGATAATTCTAGCTTTTTTATTGTAAAAACTTAGTGCTGAGATTTATTAATTTTTCTCACCCGAGTCACAGTTGGCCAAAGAAAGTACCAATAATCATTTATATTAACATTTCTCTTTTAAAGTTTCAAAGAAATTCCACTTTATATAGCCCTCCCCTTAGGTAAATATAATATATCTTTGGGAAACCAAAATAATGTAAATTTGACATCTTGAAAATTCAATGACAATGTCCAAAAGCATAAGTAACCTTGAAATATCATCTTCATTTGTCTTAATCTTTAAAAATCTTTAAATAATTTATTTACTGTCTCTGCAAAATTCCAATATAGTCTACACATGAACTACAAGGACCCTTTCTCTTTCTATCAATCCTATGTACTACATCTCTTGGCTTATAATGTGATGATTTTGTAACAAATGAACTCTAAACCTTTTTCTTTAATATTGGAAATAAAATAATCATTTAAAGTAGTTTTGGTTAATGACTAAAATTTCTTGATAAATATCTCTGATACTACCCACTGAATTATTTAGAATATATTTTATACTTATGTTCTAATTATTAAGGGATTATTCAGTAAAAAGCATACACATAAATTTAAATCATTTTTTTCATGCAAAAACAGGCTGAAAAAAGACTTATTTCTCCTATAATTTTGGAATAACTTGAATAAAAAACATTTATTTTTGTGCTGAATATTGTTCATTCATTAAGCATTGGCTTTGCTTGTAATAGTTGACTTAAACACATAAGTGAGAGAAGAGAAACAAGTAAATTCTATTAGGGCATTTTAATAAAATTTAATAAAATTTTGTTATAAACAAAATTTTAGAAAATATTTTGTCTCACATTTTTAAAATCAAAGCATTTAAAAATGATATTATCCTGGTCTTAGAACACCACTCATCACTGTATCACGTGCTTAGCAGTTCATTTAAAATATGGGTATTTTTGTACTGTACAAAGATAATTTGCCTTCAGAGTTGCCTGGCCACACCGAGTTAGTTTTTGAGCTACAAACTAATGGGTATCAATTATTGTCATTTGTATTTCTGATCTCTAGAGTGGTATGGATAAAGAAGGTCAGAATGGTCCCTGATGAAAAGAAACTTTTAAAACGTTTGGAAAAGTTAATGAATTAGATTTCCCTTCACTTGAAGATATTAGGATTGGGAGATAAGACTCCCATCAGCCAAATCAAGAATATTCACAGTTGACAGGAAAACTCAAAGTTTCTTTTTCCCACCAGATACATGCCCTCCCATAGCTGGAGATGGTAATTCACAGGAATGATTGTATTAGCTTAGAATATGTATGTTTCATAAGCAATAAACTTTAAGTGTACTCAACCTAATTTTGTGGTATGTATTTCCTGTAGCTCTTCATAACTGCTTCAGAATGCATCTCGTGAAAATATCCCTTTCACTTCATAAAATATAAAAACTTTCCACTGTGAAGAAAATCACAATGTTAATAAACTTTAATTATTGTTTTTTAATCTTTGCAATAAAAATGGAAGTTCAGTGAAATGAACAAAACTAGAACACACTCCCCTTTTTTCTGTAGCAGCCTTTTAATGATTTATCAAATAAAAAAATGCTACTTCAACCTGCCTTTAATAATCAGTACTTCCTTCACCAGTTAGTCTCTATTTTATTAAATATTCAACATATTAAGATATAAAAGCAGCTCTGTCCAGCTGTTTTTAGGACCTACTGCATTTTTATCAAAGCCCCCACACCCAAAATGAAAAGTGTTCTGATGCATAGTGAATATAATTAATTGGCTTTAAAATATTCTTTGTTTACTTTCATAGAATAGTATATGGAATAAAGAAATATAATATATATCTTTTTTTAAAAAAGCCAGCTTGTCCCTAATATTCAGCAAGTACACTTACAATGCTATTGTGTATTTCGTATTTTGGGTTCTTAGAACTCATAGCTTAGCTGTAGACACTTAAATCTTAGCATTTACAGTTCAAATGGTGTTTTAGTCCCTTTAATACTGTAAAATTAGTAATGGAAAAATAGGTACAGAAAGATAATAAAGTTGGTAATATTTTCATTCTCACCTAGGCAAATAATGGCTCAAATGAAATATATTCTATAATTTTATATTTTCAAGGCAACATTTTGAGATTAGAAAGGTCAGTACTGGGATTTTGATACATGGTATGACCTAATTCTTTCACATTTTGCAAAAATCCAAAGAGGGTAGGGGTTGCCTCTGTCTTTTTCTTATTTTCTTTGATGTAAGTCTAAATTGCAACAGCTCCAATGCCTTCTCATAATTGTGGTGAGATCAGTGGGTTTGAAGTATGGAATGAACCAATTACTGTAAGCAGAACCCCTGTGTATATTCCTGAATGCCAAAGCAAACTCGGGATTATAAAATGAAAATTTGACGAGTACTCAGGATTTCAGCATAGTCGCAAAAATGAGGATTAATTACCATCTAGTGAGTAAAAGCAAAGTTTTATTCAGTTTCTCAGGAATATGGACATATTCATAGTCATTAAAAGAGGTCAGATTGAATGAGGTTTTAATAAAAAGGAAATCTAGTAACAGCATTAAAGGTAAAAATTGATGATAAATATGTCTAGTTTATGTTACAAAGAGAAAGATCCCAAAAGCGTATTTCCTAAAATGGCAAGAGATCTGTGATTGAGAAATAATCGTATCAACCATGAAAAAAAACAAAATCGTTTTTTATATTTTTATTTTAAACTCTTTAAAAATAAAGAAATCAGGACAACCCATTTTCAGTCTCAGCAATTCTTGGAATCGGGTGTTTTTCAGGGAAGAACAATAGGATGCAAAGTTCTAACATAACCGAAGGAGGAGAACATTAATTTACTGCCGCCGACACTGCCAGGAGGCAGGCCGTCCCACAGAACAGACAGGCTGGGCTCGCACTGGGGCCGGCCCCTCGCGCCCGCTCCAGCAGGGTCTCTCTGATTGTCCTTCTTGTCCTTTCCTTTCAGATGACTGTCTTTTGTTAATTTGCTGTAACTAGTTGTTTAGTAACTTTACAATTTACTTTTGTAAATGCCAAGTCAGAAACACGAACTCTGGTGGTGTATTTACATGTCCTTACCAATTTCCTAACACACTTTAGTGCTTTTGCTGATGATAGAGTTTATATGTTGTTGTTCTGGTTGTTGTTTAAAAAACTTATGATCAAAACAAGATCTGCTTTTACTCTGGTTCATCCTGTTTCAATCACATGCTTCTTAAAATTATAGAGGTTCTTCATCACATAGAACTATATATTAAACCAATAAATATGAATCTTAAAATCTTAATGTACACAAAACTGTAATACTAATGTTCTTTGATTATTTTTAACTATTGTTTCTTAGGCTATACTTCTATTTAATTTCAAGCATAATATACAGAAACAAACATCATGATTCTTTAAATGCAGGAAACAGAGTCTTACACTAAATTCAACATTCATAACACTTTATATATAACAGGAAAAGGATAAATTTATACTTTAGTAACTTTTATTTATGTGAGCCATAGTATATACAAAGTGAAAAGAAAACATGGTACTCCGATGTTTAATTTTTGCTAATTAAAATTGTTAAATTAAATATGTTAAATCAAAGTATACTTATTTCTCTAATAATATTTCTCTAAGAAAACTAGAAATTTTGGCATAGTTTTTTTTTAGATATTTATGACAAAATAACACCCATGTTATAGTTAGGTTATATGTAAAAAATCTACATATTATTTTCCCACCAGGTTTTTTTTAATTAAAAATAAACTATTTCAATATTCTTAAATTTTAATTTTCCACTTTTCTGTATTGTGTCTTAAATATAGCCCAATTTTTGGCATATATGTATGTCATTTTTATTTTCAAACTAAGCTCTATTATTGATGTGCATGCATGAACATAAACAGATATCTCAAAATAAACACAAAACTCACAAGAATGAACTGAGAGAGGAATACTTACATAGAAACTGTGCATGTATACCTGACATAGCTAAAGTCAATGTCTACAAATTCAATTCAGATTCAAGTTTTTAAGTCGTGTGCTAGAGTTGAAAAAAAGAAATGATTTGGGATAGTGAACATTTACAAATAAAATGATAGTGGTGTGTTCACTGCCCTGAAGGAATTTGAATTTGCAGTAAAAGTCTGACATCTGGTGGTACAAGGAGGAGTATCAGACGAGAAGGCCCCTCCTGGCTTGTTACAATAAAAGCCAAGTGAAAAGTTACAGAATTTTTTTCCTGCCTTTTAGACACTGTATATAACACTTTTGCCTCCTCCTAATGATTTTACCATGTGTCATCTTTTATATTTCCATTTCATAAGTATTGTTTGTGTTACAGATATTTTAAAAAATAGGATAAAGTATTGGTTTGTGGTTATTTTTAAAATAAGAGTAATGTGCACTTAGAAATAGTTTAATACTTATCAAATTGACTTATGGGAAGTTTTTTTATATTACACCTTTAAAATCAAAACGAAACTTTTCTAAATCTTCCCCATAAACAAATGAAAAAAATTAAAATTTCACTAAGAAATTTAAAGTCACTTTTAACAAAGAACAAGAATGGCAACATAAAGATTTTAAACTTTCAGTTGAAAGTTAATCCTAGTTCCTTATAAACTTTAAAAAGATAATTCATAGAACAAAAGCACTAAGTAATACCCTCTTAGCCCATAATAGTACCTTTTATTAAATGGTCCAAAAGAATCACAAAATTTGTTCAGCATACTATGTCCTAAGACTAACAACCCACTGCAGTAAAATGTTTACACTATATAAAATCAGTCCTGCTTAAATCATGCAGTAAGTAAATTACAATAACAGTTTAAAAAATAAAATTAGTAATAGTAACATTTCATAAGGTAGATTTTTCTAAGATATACCCTCTTATAATTTTAAGATAGCCCTCAGATAATTTTTTTAAATATTGCTATATCAGAGTAAGAATAAACTTCATTTAAACCCTTAAATTTCAAGACACAAAGCTAGGAATTAATTCAGAATTTAGTATCTGTTTCCACATAGTCCAAGCGAAATAAAGTAGCTGAAGAGGAAAGCTTTTGCATAGTTAATGTTCCTTAAAAGATTTGCCCAAACTGTTTAACTGTAGTAGTTTAAAAAACATATCCCAGCAATTGCCTTAAGTGCCAGTATTGAGTAGCAAAGTCTTAGTGTTAAACTGGTCCTTCCTGGTGTGGCTCTTCGACACCTTCATCCAGGAGCAAGTGACGGATAAGCAGTAGTTATCACAAGACCTGCGTCTGGCGCTTCCTCAATTGCCTAGGGTGGTGCAGGGTGCACAAGGTGGTCCATGCCCCTGGCAGTCGGTTACTGGTTTTCCTCGTTGACGCAGTTTGTTTGGTGCGGGAGGCTGAGTCCATGGTTTGTGGCAGGTTTGCTGAATGAACTTCCAGGTGGATATTTCAGACACTCAGGAACACTCAGGAGTGTGATGGGAGGGTCCCCCCAAACCACGGCAGAGACACAAAACCGTTCCTATTAAATTGCGTCACCAGTTGAAGAGAATCTTGAAAGAATTTTTTAAAATGAGAAACATTTTCACTAATGACACAAAGCATTGCCCTGTTCCTACAGCCCAGGTATTCTAGGAACACCATAGATTCCCCCTCTCGGAGATATTTTTACATCAAATAATTCTCACATTCATACATTAAATAATTATTGATGCAATACATTATATATGAAAACCATCTCTCCAAGTGCTTTGAAGAGAGAAGTTTTCTCTTAGCAGAGCCTTGTGAATGAGCGATGCCAAGTACTTTCAACGCATTTTAGAATAAAAGCATCACTAATAAATGCTGTTGTTCCTGTTCCTCATCAAAATCCCTAAGTTTTTCCACAAAAATGAACGTGTTTTTGTCCCAGACTATACTTTTGGAGGGCGCTTTGGGTGGGGAGGCCTGTGTTCTCTCCACGGTCTGGCTGCTCTCATTCACAGAGGTCTGAAGGAAGTGAACACCTGGCCCTTCGTAGGGTTTCAATGACGAGTTTGTGAATGAATAAATAAATAAATCATGAAAGGCAAAAGTACTTTTTCTCTTCCAACATCAGTCATTTTCTCCTAAAAAAAAAAAATCCCCAAACTCCAATATGCATCTACCATGTTTGAGAGAAAACAGATAAAATAGACAAAACACACAGAATCGCATGATGTATGAAGGCTTTGAAAATGCTTTCCTTTGGACAAAAAAAGTAAATGAAAGAGGTGAGACTCATATATCACAAAGCTTCACAGTCAAGCAACCCTTGGGGTCTACGTGAGAGAAGTAGGTGCACGCAATAGATGATGTTTCAGCCGCTAATATCAGCATTGATAATGTTTATACAGTGAGATGCCATCTGCCGCCTGAACATTTGCACATATTAATGGGCCCTGCGCTTTGCAGGGATAGATTTTACGTGCAGAAGCATGTCAGAAATTTGTAACAGATCAAATATGTGGGCCCGTAATAGGCATTCCATTATCATGTTAACCATAATCGGAACATTTGGTTTTCTGATGATTTTACTGTAAAATTGTATATTTTTAGAGCCCTGTTAATTTCCACACTTCCCTGATCACCCTTGACCACATTATTTTTCCCTTTGATTAGGTCCTATAAGATTTATTCTCTGGGCTTCTCATTCACGACCAGCACCCTATTCCACTATTTAACTCGTTCACTAATAGCATGGTTGTCTTTCTTTCAAATGGTCGGAAGCTCTGCAGATGAGGGTGGCATCTCCCCTCTTTTGTACCCACATACTGCACAGAACCTGACCACTCCCCCATCAAGAGATGGTGTACAAGCCCCTTCCCCTTGATTCTGGGAAGGGATATGGCTCACTTGCAAAAATAAAACAAAACAATAATAATGTTGTGTGACTTTTGGGCTAGATTGTAAAGGGCGATGTGGCTTCCATAGGGCCTGCTCCTCCCTAGAAAACTCCAGCTTTAGTGGAAGCAGTCTGATTACCCTGAGGCCACCAGGCAGTGAGGAAGCTCAAGCTGGGCCAGGAGCAGAGTTCACAAGGAGAGGCCCTGAGACCACGGGAAGAGCGGGAGATGCCCAGCCAGCCCCTACCGGTGGCTGCTCCGGCCTCCCTCCACCATTGTCCCGGCGCTAGCTCCCGCCCGCCTGCCCTCAGAACCCCATAGCCAGCACTACCCAGCTTGGCCCCTCCGAAACCCCCCACCCACAGAGATCATGAGGAATAACAAAATGAAGGAGTATCTTGTTCTATGCGCAGCTTTAAAAGAAATGTAGGCTGAGTCAGAGTCCTCTGGTCTTGTGGAAAGGTCCCCCCGCTGTCGATATTTGTACTATTGGCAGCATTTATGATCATGATTTATTATAATTTGTTAAATATGATTGAATTTCATAAGATATGTATCGCACTAATTTAATCTCTTAAATACCGTTATTCATTTTTTCATTAAATTTAGCAAGAAATTTCATTATTATGTTCTGTAATGGTAGGGGGCCAAATGAAAGCCTTACAAACTTTTTTTTTAAAAAGTATTACTCCAAAAATGAGGTAACTCTTTATCTAAAACAGCATGTATGAATTAAGATTATACCAGCAGTAAATGATAGAAACCCTTAATTCACATTGGCTTAGGCAAGGAGGAAATCTGTAGCTCAAGAAACCCAGAATCAGGGATCTTTGAGGATGACTTGGGCTCTGCTTCCTTAAGTCTCTTGGGCAGGTCTCCCCTGTGGGTTGGCTTCATCCTCACGCTGGAAGCAATAGGGCTGCAGCCGTTGCAGGCATCCCATCCAGACCCAGCAATGGTCCAGACAGCAGGCCCTTCCAATGAATTTATTCTGAATGAAAATTCTTTAGCACTTAAAATCCACTCACTCAACAACTATTTACTCAGCACCCGATAAATGCCAAACAATAATCCCAGTGCTTCTATGAGCAAAACAGTTGACTTCTACTAATATCTCATTGGATGCAAATGGGTCACATGACACCCGGTAGCCAATCAATGGGCAAAGTTATGAGACTGCGGTTGATCAAGACTCAGTCTAAGACACTCTAGGGCAAAGAGCCACTCTCCCTTAAATCAGTAGGAAAGAGATAATCACTTGAGCAAACTGGGGCTTTACTAGCAAGAATTCAGTGTGAGAAAGTCTATTCAGTAGGCAACTAACAGTGTCTGTAAACAAAACTTATAAGAATATATTGTTATGCAATCTGCGAAGACTATATAATCATGTACAAGTATCTTTGTACATAATATAAGGTTAAAAAACATTATTTTATACATATATATATTTCATAATCACAACTATACATTTTAAAGTCTTCGTATATCCAAAAAGACCAAATAGCAATTCTAAAATACTAGTAATATATTGCCTATAATTTGGGTGATAGACCTATCTATATATTTGTACATTTTGCTTATGTTTTTACCTTTCCTCTCAAATTTTCTTTAACAAGCTTGTTCCTCTTTAAATAGTTCTTTAAAAAATAATTTCTTGTCAACTGTGTCCAGTTACATTACCTACTGCCTAATCTAAATCAAATAAAACAAATTTATGGAGCCTGAAGTTCCCCAGTCTCAGATCATAGCAATGACATTTTTTTTTTTTCAGTAGTTCCAGCTCAACCAAGAGGTAAGCAATTTTAAATAAAGAGAAAGGACTCCCTTGTCAAAAATCTTTCGGTCAATGATCAAGAATAGATGATACTTTAGAGTTTAAATATTTATCAAAGATTAAAATAACTATAAATTCACTAAATAGATATTCTTACAACTGTACTTGATTTTGGTTAATGCTAACATTTCTTATGTTTGAATTAATTAACGGTTTACTGGAAATCTGTTTCATAGTATAAAGAGAAATAAAAGCCTTTCCTTCAAGCATCTATATGTATTATATTATGCCTGGAGCATACGGATATCAGGCCTGAAAATAAATCATACACAGTCTATCCATCTCTCCCTCCATTACCCGTTGGTTTCATGGGGCCTCATGTTTGAGGGGCTATTTGTGACCCCACAGGCTGTTGGAATATATACATTCCCTTGTGAGGTGGAAACACAGCAAGACTCAGTATAAGCCACAAAACACACTCAGTAAGAAGTGTTCTCAAGCTAAAAAAAAAAAATTACTATCAATTTCTCAGTTGCACTAACATACCTATACTCATTAGCAGAGCTCAATTTAAGCCTTTGAAGAAGTAGTTACAGAACATGAACCATCCAGTGCTCTGCTTTTTAAAAGTGATGACCTATAAAGCCAACTCTCGTGACAAATGTGTGTTGGTAATCTCTTACACGCATCCAAAGGGCAGAAGCCCGTGTCTCGTGTAAAGGTGTCTTAGCTGTTGACCTCTCAAAACTGGTGGCAGGAACATGGTGAGTACTGCTTTTTCCTATCAGCTTGACACTGAAACAGCTCAGGGCTGATAGGATTCTTCATCAGTCACCTTGATCACAATGGCTAAGTGGGCAGGGAATTTAAGAGAGCTGATCTCTGTCACTCTGGGCTCTGTGAAGAACATTGCTCTTTTCTTCCCCCCTTCCTTACTTCTCTTTAGGGCATCTCATCCATCAACCCAACTGCACAACAATTGAGGCCTAAAACTAAAACACACATAGAATGACACTTGCTTAAATGATTGGACACTGCTAAATCCACAAGGAATCACACAAACCATTCCATTTGATTTAGAGAATGAGTCCAACTGTTGTTACACATCCATGTAAACAAATGAGCACTTGGCACCAAGCATCCTATAGAGATGATCTCCGTTATTGCAAAGACTTTAAATAGCCAACGTAACAGGGTATATTTTTGAAGTGAAATCAAAGATTTGGACACCTTTGAATGAATATCATTCTGAATCAATTAAAAGAAGAAGTGCATATAGACTGTCATAGTTTTGGCAAATAAGTTTCAAAATATGGACCGGATACAGGAGTTTTATAGCCTATGAGTTCAAGCATCAGCAGTGGGTAGACATGACAGCCCGCGACGTAACGATGCAGCATGAGAAACACGCATAAGCAGAGCTTCAGCGGTCCCTAGGGACAGCCGTGGAGCGTCTGATACCTTGGAGGTCACAGCTCTCTCAGAATTTAAAGGTGCCTTATTTTGTCTTTTACATCAGTGAATATGATTAAACTCCTGCTGTTGTGTTAAATTTCCAAGATTGTAAAAAGTCGGGGGAATTAAAAAGGTCACTGCAGTATTTCATTTCACCTGCAAATCTGCGGAATGTTACAGGAGGACTGAGGATGAGGTTTGAAAAGCAAACCAGTGTCCAAATTCTGAGAAACCTGAACGGAGAAGCCCAGGTTGGGGGAAAAGTCCCTTTCAGGTGTATAAGTACAAAATGAGACTACTTGCTAAGTTGTATTACACAGCCAGGAAAATTAGGATGCCTTTTTAATAGCAGATAAGAGCCCAGATTCATTTAACATAAAGATTTGCCAGGAATTCATTGCAATCACCATTTTTATGTGAACACCTGATGTTGCTTCTACACTAAAAATGTTGAGTCTACACCATAGAGCCATTACGTAACTAAACAATATAATCCTTCCTATGCTGGTATGACAATACATTTTTATACAATGAGAAGTAAAATTTTAGATCTAACTATAAAATTAAGAAATGAGAAAATCAATGAGGGCAGGATACACATGTGAATGAGGAAGTCTGCATCGCTCAGGACAAAACTTAAAATGCTCTGGCATGTTTTACACATCACATCTGATGGGGGAAAGAATCACGAATCAAAATAAATATAGACAACCTCTCGATGTAATTTCTAAATGTTTTTAAAAATGCGCTCCTGGACAATAGAAAGGCAGCTTGTGAGTGCAGCTATGTGGACGTCTCGAGGAGCAGTGTGTTCTCCGCTTACTGGCAGAGACGATGCATTTACTGCTATGCTGACTGATGAACGGGCTGGGCTGCCCTGACTACCAGGTAGTGATGGTATTACCATCAAACCATTTATTTCCATACAGCAAACATCTTTAACAAGGCCCGTTTGCAGTGGGGCTGGGGGGAGGACTCAGTAAAGACTATGAAAAAAAAACATATTGTAACTCACACGCTCTTAAGGTCAGGACGTGCCTCGTTGAAGGTGTGTCATCCAAGCTCTGTCTCCTCTCGTAGAACCCTGAAGTGCTGGAGGAAATGAGACTATCCCAGGTTCTAGTGACGCACACTCTTATGTGCTCCAAACCCTGCGTTTCGGACCACTCTAACCTGTGTGGCTCACCAGGACAAAAGTCACCTGAAGGCCTGGCGAGTATTTTTCCTCCCGGGTAGGCAGGCTTGCTGGGACTGTAGAGAGCTGGCGTCCTGATGCGGGGCAGGTAAATGAACATGAATATATATTTCAGTTCCTTAACGTGTTTCCTAAATGTCCACAGCACAGCCTCGGAAGAATGAGTTTCTAGGCTTTGAATTTAAAACCTGGGTACCAAGCGGCGTCTTGCCTTTCCCTTTAGCACCCTGCCCTCACCTCTGTCTCCCTCCTCTCCACGAAGTGCCTTTCCTGTGGGTCTAGCAGATTCACCATTTCTGATGAAAGAGAGTCAAACCAAGTAATAGAAGCAAAGGATTTACTCTAGCCCTATCCAGGAGGTGACTCAGTTTGTTGGAGCATTGCCTGGTACACCAAAAGGTTGCTGGTGGAGTCCCAGTCACGGCACATACCGAGGCTGTGGGTTCAGTCCCAAGACTGGGCAGGGACAGGAGGCAGTCAATCTGTATCTGTCTCTGTCTCTGCCTCTGTCTGTCTGTCTGTCTGTCTCTCTCTCTCTCTCTCATATTAAAAAAAAAATTTCTCAGGTGAGGATTAAGAAAAAAGAATTTAAAGGGCTCAGTTATCCATTTGAATTATCTGTCTAGAGATAGAACAGGTGATGGAAAGGGGAAAACCCTATGTTCTGAAGGCAGTTTTAATAAATATTTTATACGCTTCTATGGAAATATAGTGGTGTTTCACAGAGACATGCATGCTCAAGATTATCCATTTTATCTTGAAAAGAAATTTTCATTTTTACACAAAGTGAATCAGTAGATAGAAGAAAAGTAGAAACATAACAGCAATCATTATAAATGTTTATAGACATAACTAAAGCCTTATCTAAAGTTCATCCTGTTTAAGGACATGTTTTATGTTGTACAATTCCTCTTAGAATATCAATCTAATAAGCACCAAATGAGGCTGAAGACAATGCTGTTATAAAAAATGGAGAAAAATGATTAAAATATGATAATTATACTGACAACTTATATGCTCAATCTAATCAACCAAGCTTCCAATTTGTCATAATGTACACTCACTCATACATTATTGCTTAATTATAGCAACACTTCTATTTGGAAAGGTTGTCAATCATGTGAATACCCATCATTTTTCTTTCTTTTTTTCTAAGAAAGGACATATTTTAAGCAAGGATTTGAAACCACTGTGCTATTCACTTAACCCTTGGCATACTTTTTATGCAAAAACTATAGGTGCTATTGAGCATTTTTATGCACGTGTTAATATAAGTTTATATTGCATAAAATTATTCTTTGAAGTCAGAATTGATATGCTATATTCTAAAATATAATTAGCATCAGAATTTGATGATTTTATGGTTCTTAAGATGCCTATGTGCTTGCACTAAAAAATAATAGAGCTTTTTTAAAAAAGACAAAATTTGACCAGAGTGTTTCCCAATTGGCCTGCAATTGATATTGATCCAGGATGAAAAGAAATGCTGATAGCTCTTCAAAACACACACTCACATAGGAGCGTTTATGGAAGGAGATGTTACTCACAGCCAATTTAAAGTTTTCTTTTACCTTTTACTTCATAACCTCTGGCTCTACCATTCTTTTTTCCAACTGCTGAACATGTTTAACACATTTTTAAAATAATTGTACAAGTGCACCTGCCAGGATCACTTACTAAGAGTTTAGTAAGTTGACCATATAACCAAGTCTACTAGCAAAATGAAGTGATACACTGAAATGACTATTCACATTATTGAAAAGACTGAAACTATCTCAATCGGTTACTTTAAACATATTATTGACTTTATAAAATACATATATATATATGTCTACAGATCCTATATACACACAACATAGGATATATACTATACATCTCATATGTATACAATAGAATATACATAAAAATTTAATATAATCTATATGTGTATACATGACTATATGAGGTCTTTCCAGAAAAAGTCCAGCTATTATTAATATAAGGAGGTTAGCTTGACATTAATGTAATCTGGTAACCAAGGAGAGTGGACTAGAATGCACATGCATGAACAATGACAACTTCACTATACTACTCAGTGGGGGTGGTAGACGTCATTGAGTGAGTATGCGTACTGTATGGCCATTGCATTCACAATGACTGAGTGAGTACAGCAATGAATCTGCATTATATTTTGCATTAAGCTTCAACATTCCTCTACGGAAACTACTCAGATGATTCAGAAGGCTGCAGCTGTAGGCAACTGGTGATTGGCAGCTTCATCATGACAACACACCTGCTCGTGTATCACATCTTGTGCAGGGATTTTTTGGCAAAACATCAAATCACCCAGGTGACTCAGCCCCTCTACAGTCCAGATCTGGCACCCTGTGACTTCTGGCTTTTCCCAAAACAAAAATCACTTTTGAAAGGGAAGAGATTTCAGGCCATTGACGAGATTCAAGAAACACAATGGGGCAGCTGATGGTGATTGGGAGAACTGTGTGAGGTCCCAAGGTGCCTACTTTGAAGTGGGCTGAGGTGTCATTGTCCTATGTACACTGTTTCTTATACCTTGTGTTTTCTTCAATAAATGTCTCTATTTTTCTTCATAGTACACAGCTGGATACCTTCTGGACAGAACTCGTATATGTATATAGTATATTCTCAGTTTTTTAACCTAGATTATTTAAATGGTCTAGGCCCACTGACTGTGGGCATTTGGGTCCTTAGGTATCTGGATAATTGTTTCTATGCCTCCATTCAATCACTATGGCAGACAAGTCTATGGACCTTACCTTGTATAATTAGACAGAGACTATTCTCTCCTTCATTTCTCTATATATTCTCTTTGTTGAGTGTATTATGAAGAAGCAGATGTTAATTTTGCAAGCCTCCATTATGCCTTAAAAGCTAGTTTTGTGATGATGAAATACCCTCATATATACAATTGCAGATGTGGACGAGGAGCCCTCTAACAATTGTACCACATTTCCATCACTTTGATGAATTAACTCTTTTTTTTTTTCTGTGTCCCTTTGTCTCTCCTGCAGGCCCCTGTCTCTCCTCTCTCTCTCTCCCAGTTACATTCCTGATGAAGTAACTCTTTAAACAGTTATGTCAGGTGTTGTATCCTTTAAGGACTTAGATCACTACAAGCTGCATCAAGGGCCTAAGGACACTCGGCTCACAGCAGGAGCGGGCCCGGGCCCAGGCCCATCCACGCTCTGGCTTGACCCCTGCATCTCCATCATGAATCTGGTTGCTTTCTGCTGATGTCATAGGTTCAAGGCAAGAGCTGGGTTAAACACCCATAGAATTTGGAAACTATAAATATCTAAAGCAAATAATATGCCTGAACAAGTATGGAAGGGGTGAGTTTGGGGGCATGAAACTACCCACCCCCCCCAAATTGTTGTAAGTTATCATTTCTTTCATACAACAACACAGCCAAAAGCATTCTTTGCTTACTGTAAAAGAAGGCAGGAAAGGTTGAGGAGAGGACCACGTGGCAGGGGAAGAGTGGCAGGCAGCTGAATTCTGCGGGCAGGTGGGCAGCTCTGCGCTATGTGCCTCTAGACCCACTGTGTCCCATTCCTGAGTGTGTGCCTGATAGGGACCAGATAAAACAAGGATCTTTTAATATTCGAGAAGAGTAGTAGCCTAAAGAATCTAGGTTATTTGTAAGGGAGAAGAACCTGACACGGAGACTATTTCGACGTGACACTAAAATCCCTAATACGTTTAGATCAAATTTTAGCCAGTTGGATTAAGAGGTCAAAAAAAAATCCAACCAGGCTATTTATGTGATGGAATTAGATCTATAAAGCATATGAATGATTTCTTGAATTCTTTATTGACCTGATTAAATTTCCCACACAGTATGAAATCAACATGGGTGTCATTAGGTACTAAAGAGAATCAACAATCTTGTTCCATGGAGATGTGGAAAAATAAAACTGCATTCTTGTCTCAATGAAAGAGCTACGTCTTTCTAAAGAGAAAAGAGTAAACAAGTTTATGCATTCAATTTTTTTCTAGTTCTTCTAATTAGTAACTAAACGTATTTATGTAGAAGTCATACATATGTAGATATGTATGAAGCAGATATAGGGACCTTTTTATCCTTAACTAGTATAATTTTAAAAATTCAACACATTGCAAGCCTACTATGTGTATATAGGTGTTATAAATAGGGACTTTTTCATCCTTAGTGTTATTTAACATGTTATTAGAGAGTCATTCTCATTTTCCTTGTAAAAAATAAAATGGAATCCCTTGGCAGCCTGAGGGAAACCACTTAACCTTTATTCTTCAATTTTATTTAACATTGAGACGATAATATTTACTTCCCAAGGTACTATGAATACTAATTAATTAATGTTAGCAAAAGATCATGAAGACCAAAAGTATATATGGAAGTTCTAACCCTAATACTATCACGCTTTTTACTCTGTTTGGAGCCTTCAGCGTGATTGTCCTTTCTCCTCCTCTCCTCTGTCAGCAGGCAACATTTGACTTGGAACACTTTGACATGCACTATACCCACTGCCTGTTACCAAGATCGTTTGGCTAGAGATAGTATTTATATTAATTTTTCTATATACAAACCACCATCTGCGTATTTGTTCATGAAATATAGGCAAGTTTAGCTGAAAGGAAGATGAAATTATTTTAATATTGACTTCTTGAGTTTTCAAGTAGATGTGAACACAGAGGATAAAACATGATGCTTTAATTTTTATGTCATCGGTGATAGGAAATAAAGTTGACCTTTGAATAATGTGGGGGTTAGGGCCTCCGACCCCCCTCACAGTCTAAAGTCCCCACGCAACCCTTGACTCCTCTGAAACCATGGACACTGTGCACCCCAGTCTCCAAAGCCTTAGATCCTGGGTGACTGTGGCCACTGAAACCGTGTCTGATGCCCTGCTCTTCTGTGTGGCTTTGATATAATTGCCTGCCATGGGGAAAATGAAAAAGGATGGGCAAAATCCATTCCACAGAATTAAAGAGTTAAAGCATATACAGGAAAGCAAAGTAAAACTGGGGGGCGGGGAGGGATGTCAAAGTTTGTTTAGGCTCAGTACACCTAAAATAAAAATAAAGAAATAATGGAGACCACGATATGTGACTAAATGAAAATTGAAACTATCTATACTAAAATATCCATAACATTAAAAGGCAAAGGAAATAAGTAAAAATATGGAGAATTAAGTCCTTAGTATATGAAAATGACTTTCAAACCAATAAGAAAACCACTGGCATGCAAAGAACATGAAAAAGCAATTTGGAAAACTAAAAATAGTCAATAAGCACATGGTAAAAGACAACGTCACTGGTCAAAACTGAGCGCAAACTTTTCAAATGAGTCGTCATTCTTCACCTCTATAATTGAAAGGAGTCAAGTCTGATAGCACTATTAAATGTTCCTGAGAGCACAATGAGTTGGGGATCCCTAGGCCCTGCCAGGAAGGGCTCACTTGATAAGACTTATCTAGGAAAGAGATGAGACATGTGAATTCCTAAACGCGTACAGTCTTTGACCTGGTAATGTGACATCTGGAATCCTATTCTTCAAAAAAAAAAAAAAAAAATCAGAGCTATATATAAAAACCCATTATTTGTAACGGCAAAAATTTGGAAACAGCCTAAAAGTTCAACAGTAAGGAAATGACTAAGGGATCGTGGTATGTCCATCATCTGACACTTAGTTTTACTTCTTCACTTAAGACCATAAAATTGTTTCAAATTGTTTGTTCCATTGGTTGAGGAGTAGTGAGGACAGGAAGAAAAAGAAAATAAAAGTAAAAAAAGCAACACGTAAGCTGGAAATGTTCCTAAACGGGACGAACAAAGGGTTCATGAGATGGTGAGTTTCTCTAGCTAGGACTTTGGACCACAATGAGTGACAAATTGCAGATGAACTATACATATATATGTATATATAAAATATCATTGGATGAAGTATATATAAATAGTTGGAAACGTCATTTTAATTACTGCCTTGTGAATACAGAAGTATTTGACTCAACACTAATGATCTTGATACTGGCACTGAACCATAACTAATGTCAAAAATTTGCAAAATTTCAAAGAACATCACCTATAATATCAATGTGTCCTAACATCAAGGTCATTCTCTAATGATGAGGATTTTATCCACTTATATAATTTATGTGTAAATGAAGAGTATGGATGCTTTATGTTTCTGAAGGCAAAAAAAAAATTCTAACCACTTCCACATTTCTGATGCCAGGCAGTGCTCTTATTAATATAATTCCAAATGATATCACATTTCCAAAACCCTCTCATGAGAGCGACTTGAGAGCTGAGCCAGTCTCTCTAAGAATTACCAATTACTGTCTTCCACACTTCCTCCTGAGCTGGATAAAAATTATCCAGCTCCAATTTATCAGCAAATACATTATAGTTCTGGGGCCAAGAGTCAAAAAAGAAGCTTTTCCTTAAATTGCCAGCTCTTGGGAGCCTGGCCTTTTCTAACGGAGAGAAGATTGAACCTCCATTACTTTGGCCTTGATCAGTTTGAAGACTTTATCTAAGAGAACCGTCCATTCACTCTCCTCTTTACCTAGGGTTCCAGGGTCAGGCTCCTGTTTTCAATCAGGGAAAACGTGTGTTCTTTCAAACCAGCGTCAAGATGCTCAGATGGGATCATGGGAGAGAGTTGAGTCACACAGGCTGGTAGCTTGTACAGAGCTTCAGACCCCTTTTCAGTGAAAACGGCCATGAACATTAGACTAGACTTGTGAGCAAGCCTCCTCGCTCCTGCCTCCATTCCATCTGGTTTTCTAGGATCCGCTGCAAAGCTCAAAGCTCTAATAGCTAATTAACAGCAAGTGCAAGGGGGAAAGCCCATCTGTTAAATTACCAGGGTAAAGAAAACACAGTCAGTTCCATGCGCTGCGGTGCTTGTTATGTGGTAGGTACCCACGATCTCACTTGCTAATTCACACTCTAACCCTGGAATGAAAAACTGATTTATCCCTATTAGGAAGATGAGAAAAACTGAAGCTCAGAAGGGCTGAATAACTTACCCCAGGCCCCAAAGCTGCTAAGTAGCAGAGACAGGATTAAAACCCTCGTTGTTTTGTTCACAAGGACCCCTGCTTTTTTACCACGTACCTAAGAAAGAGCGATATCCTGGCATGTGGAACTGTGTTCTCCCTGAGAGGTCAGAGAATAAAGAAATCATCCAACCCCCGAATTCAAAAGCTTAAGCAGGGTCATTATTGTAAAAAACAGGGGAAGTTATCTCTTGCCAGGAATAGTTCTTTGCTTTGTGGTCTCCTAATGGGAGGCACACAGGCAGAGCAGAGGTGAAATAGGGAGGTGGGGGCGGGAATAAAGATCAGAGGCCGAAAGAAGCGGAAGGTAAGTCATCCAGCAGCACGGCAGCTTCGAAGGTACTGGGAACAGATCCGTGCAGAGCAGCTCGGCCCAGAACTGTTCCCAGTGCTGGTTTCCAGCCGCTGGTCTCGGGCTGCAGGTAGTAACAGCCGAGCTTTCACCTTCACGTTCACACCCAGCTCTTCCCCCTAGAAGATCATCCTTTGAGCTGAAAGAAATAGGAGCGCGGCGCTGTGCAGCGACGCATGCCTGCTCAGCTTATTAAAACACGGGAGGAAGGCAATATTTCACCCCCCAGAAATAAAAAAAGATAGACAAGTGAGAGCAGCTAATCCATTGGAAGAAATTAGCAGGCAGAGTATGTAGCTGTTTGAAATGATGAACGAGGCTGAAATAGCTACACAGGCTAACATCCAGTGGAATAATTACTCCGAGCTCTCAGGCTAAACTCTGTCTTGGAGGAACTGGGAGGCTTTGATGGCTCAATTTCAATGGGCATGCTTATGAAATACATAGTAAAACCTATTAAAATTGAAATTGTTCTTGGTAGGTATTCTGTGACTAGGCTGCTGACCCTGTCGGGCAGCTTTTAATAAGGCACACACTACTTTTATTCTCAAAAGCGGCGTGCACTTCCGCTGCCCGCGCGCTCAGGTGGAACCGCCCCCGCCAAGTCCCTGGCCCTGTGAATTTTCCCCACAGGCGCGTGGCGCGCACCTCGGCTCATCTCCTCTAAAATGGGGAGTTTCCAAAGGCATAGAGAGATTGTTGGCTTTGGCCAGACGAAAGCTGCTTCCCTGATTATTCTGACAACCAGTGTTCCGGGTGCAGAGATGAGGATTTGTTGACAAGACCCATCAGACTTAATGTTCACGGGGTAAATGTTTGCGGAATATGCCCTTGCTGATGTTGAACAACTTTGTTTTTTTCCCTGACGATTATCAGGTCACGCCATCACCACCATTAGGTCATTCATGTAAAATATCCCCAAGTACAACCCAAATTAATCCCCACATTCATGCTAAAATAAAGTGGAATGAAGTAACCCACAGTCTACAAGCCGGGCCATAATTACAAAGAGGCTAGAGGCCCCCGAGGGCCATACTACTCAAAGAGGGATCTTCAGAGCAGCTACACAGGCATCTTGTTAGAAGTTTAGGCCCATCTGACTCAGACCTGCTGAATTAGAATCTGTGTTTTAACAAGTCCCAGAGCTGCCATGTCCGCATGTTAAAGCCTGAGGAGCACCGTCCTCCTGCACAAGTGATTTTAGGTTTCTCTCATCGTTCATCATCCAGGAAGCTTTGCATTCAGCCAAACCTTTCTCCAATGACACGTAGTTGGAAAGAAACAACTACAGTGGATCAAAGGGCATCCTCTCAAACTCCTCATATTTATAAATCATTCTTTCATTCAAAAATATTCAAAGAGAGTCAAAAACCACGCGATGGCTTGAGGAAATCAAACAGCTTCAGGAGGAGGGCATCCCCGATGCAGAGCACAGGTCACGTCGTTCTCGCTGAACACTTGCTATTGCTTCTGTGACGCCCCCAGGAATGGGGTCCCTCCAGGCACCCGTGAGGACCCGCGGCGCAGCCCATCCTCCTTGAGCTTCTGTGACCTGTGTCTCCCTCGCCAGTGCCGATCAGCCTCACCTCAACCTGCCTCCATGCCCCCACCCCTCACTCCGCAGGTCAATGCATCTACCACTCCTTCTAACGTTTAATTGTTTGTACCCCAAACAATCGATGGGGACAGTGGCTTGGAGGTACTTATATTTCATCGGCTCTAAGGAGCTTATTTCAATGGATATATCTCTAAGTAATACTTGGTTTAATAGACATTACGTAAAAATTATCCTACTGGTTAGTTCAATAAATATTCGTTGAATACATATGCATCTGGATGTAGAAAAATAACAAATATAGGCCAATGAATTAGAAAAATAGATAATTTCCATGCAATTACTAAGAGCTATGAAGAGGTTTACAAAGGGTTGTAGGTGATGAAAGACAGAGAAACAGTAACCGACTGAACAGGGATGTTCAGGAAAGTCTTCCTGGTAGAGAGGACCATGCAGCTAGAACTGGAAACAGCATGTTCTTACCCAACCCAGGTCCCCTGTAAAGAGTAATTCATCGGTTATCTTCGTTTATTCTTATATTCTAAGTGATAAAAATCATTCATGTGTTCTTAAGGTGACAATATTTTAAATTCTGCATTAATATGTTGAAACTAGATGAATCGAAAAGCGTTCATTACCACACAACCGCTAGCACGCCAGTATTGTCACCAGCCTAATGACAGGCTTTGCCATTTGAGCCTGCAATCATAATGAACGTGGGGAATAGCATAAATCTGATGAATGGAGCATAATGCAAATATTTCATACTTGTTAGCTGCGTATGTGTGTCAGATAATTGTACATTTACTACTCTTGGACCTCAATTAATTCATTCAGGATGATTGGATATTAGTGAAAATAAAAAAAAATGCAAACACCATAATAATGTTACCTGAAAGGGTATTTCATTACCTGTAGAATGTAGGAGAAATTTCTCTCATTAGCGTCTTCTGCTAAATTAGAGTTTTATGCTGTTTGAGTATTTGTGGCTTAGTCAAAGCTCATAAAACAGACAGTAGCCAATAAATGGGGAGGAAAGACTTATTGGCCAAGAGCCCAGTCTCTCAGTGTTGTATGTCTATGTGTGAGTGTGTGAGTGTGTGTGTGTGTGTGTGTGTGTTTAACAGTCATGTAGTCAGAAACCACTTAGGCACTTTTTTCCATACTTCCTTCAGGAAAAAGAAAAGTGTAGATCTTTTTTAAGTCAGGCAATTTTTAAAGAAGAATAGATGTAAATACAAAGACCTTCACCTTTTTATGTTGGCAACTAACTTTTCCTTTATACCAACTGGAGAGACATATTGCATGTTGCATGATTTTTAAAAATCATTTTTCATTGTTCCTTTTGTTTTATTAGCCAACTCTACCATCTCGACAAGGAAATGACTTAAGATGGGCTGAATTATTGATTCGAGTGTATATTAGCAAACAAGATCAGAACTGGGAGTTCATTTTAATAAATCATCCAAGACATTGTGCTATCATCCACCTACCATCGAGGATGACAATAGCTACACATTTATCTGAACATACCAAGTGTTTCTGTAGGTTTTACTCACTTTCTCCAGTTCCATCAGCGTCAAACACTGAGGTTTGCCTTCATAAGACAGATCTGTTGGGCAAATGGCCACAGGGACTCACCTAGAAATCAATATACAGCCATGCGTCGCCTAAACACAGGGATGTAGTCTGAGAAACGTGTCATGAAGTGATTTTGTCATTGTGTGGACATCACAGAGTGCATTTGCACAAACCTAGATGGCCTAGCCTACTGCCCTCCTAGGCTGTGTGGTCCAGCCCACTGCTCCTGGGCTACATGCCTGTGCAGCTTGTGACTATACTGACTCTAGGTAAGTGTAACACAATGCTGAGTATTTGTGTATCTAAACTTATCTAAACATAGAAGAGATAGAGTAAAACTATGGTAGACAGCACTTTTATATGACTAGCAGTGCAGTCGGTTTGCTTGTACCAACATCACCAGAAACATGTGAGTAGTATGTTGCACTATACGTTACAACAGGTAGAGTATCTCTAGGCAATTATGGTTTTTCAGCTCCATTATAATCTTAAAAAACCACCATCATATATACTATCCATCATGGTTAAAAATGTCATTATGTAGTACATGAGTGTATAATAAAGGTGGTATTTAGAGTCAGTGAAGAAATGGCAAACTATTTACTAAATTGTACTGGCACAATCGAAATAGGTTATTATTACTCTCATTTTGTAAATGAGGAAACTGAAGCACAGAGAAGTTAGCTAACTTGCCCACCATCACACAGCTGGTAGATAAGAGATCTAGGACTCAAACTCAGGCAGGCTTACTCCAGAGTCTGAGCCTTTACCCGTTGCACTGCCTCTTCCTAATACTTAATTTTTACAACAACCTTATTTTGCAAATAAGGAATCTGAACAACAGAAAAGTAACTTCCTGAGATCACATATGGAGCAAAGAGTAGCTCTGGAATTTAAATTCAATTCATCAGGGTAGTTATTTAGTTTTTAAAACTATATTCTACTCATTAAATCTGAATTTACAAAAATCTAGGTATTTTAAAGTGGTCCGGTTATCTTCTAAAGCAGTCTCATCGATTACTGCAAGCTACCAAATACAGTGTTATTTCTAGTGTTTGAGTGAGAAACTGTGAAAAAGGGGGGTGTCCAACAGTATCAACTATGGCTCTCCCAATTTAATACAGATGCGGAACAAAAATTATTTATCTAATCCGTGAAATTCTCCAAAATAGGCCAGGTTCAGATTTTTATCTCCTTCATGAATTTTGGGGGGCATTTATTCTACTTTCTGTTCAAATACCTCTTTTCCATCTTTGCTACCTAGAAAGGACAAACCTAGTAGCCCAGCCATTTCCGCACTGCAGCCAAAGGCTCTTTCTAAAATACTCTTCTGTTCAAGCTGCTCCTTCACACACATTTTCTGAATAGCTCCTCTTTGCCTCAAGGTGGGGAGTTACGGAAGCAGATCTTTCAGGAGGTTTCATAGTCCTCAGCAAAGCTTCCTCCCACCGCCCCACCTGAAACTGGCAACAGCCCAGCCTTCCAGCCCCAGGGAAATACACAAACTTCCTAACTAACTGCTGGTAAAGATTTAGGCTGAATAACTTTTTACATTCACACATAATGTTTAAGCCAAATGTATTGCTTGCATGTCAGCCACTCCCAATTTTAAAGTGATATTTACTTCCCAAACACTAGAGAATTTTGGCATAACCGTGTGAGGAAAAAAATTCTGTAGTTTATCCCTTCGGTTCTGCCTTCTCCGAAGGATTAAATACTGAATTCAAATGATCAGCCCTGGAGTTGATTTTTTAAAAAGCTAACTACATTTATTTATATTTATCTAACAGAAAGATTGCACGGACCTATTACATGCCAGACACTTTGCTTCATCCTAAAGATAAGCAACGATTTATAAAACCAGATTCTGATCTGTAGAAGCCCACAGCGAACAGAGGCGATAATATTCACATTCGATGAGACAACACGTGAGGTTATCTAGTTCAGTGTTTGCTACATAAAAGGCACTCAATTAATGTGTTAAAAGAAATAATCAGGATATAGTAATTACTACCTTACCAGCTTATCAAGAAACCACATTGAACTTCCTCTTTGCAGCTGAAATTATTTCACAGAATACAAAGCTGCAATAAATCTACTGAAGATGTTTTGATTCCCAAAAATAACGTCTTTAAGTCTGTATGCACGTAACACATATATCTATTTTAAGAAACTGTAACACATTTTGGAGGGAAAAACAATTAAAGCCGTATTAAATAAAAGGCAACCGATTCACCAGCCTAGTACCTGTAATTATTTTAGCCCTTTGTCTTATATTCTAATGCTAATGTCACTGAATTGTTAAAGCAGCAAGCAGATTCTTTTGCCTCAGATTAGGGAAATGGTTTGCTGGACGAGTCAGCGACTTTCCAAGACTCTGAGCTGAAATCCCTGTTAGCACGTTGTTTTAATGTGAACTTGCTACAGAAACTCAGTACCTGAGGAAGGAGATCTGAAAGGCACCTTACTAAAAAACAATTGATTTGCTTCATTTCATTGAAATGGCTGATGCTTTGATGGTTCATATTTACAATGGCCTGTCCTGCTCTTCAGTGGAGTTGATATGTCGGAGTCTTGAACACTATAAACTTGATCAGAACTTCCTCAGTAATAAACAGACTGGGTTTCAGGGGTGTGCCCCTCCTTCTGGGGCCTCTGGAGCCCATTTGCTTACCGATTTGTAGCTAAAGACAGAAGAATGGTGTTCTTCATGCTCAACTGCTCCAGGTAGTGGAAAATAGTTCTGGGAAGCTCAATATGCAAACTGATTTGGGAACCTGAAAGACTTCAACGAGAAGAAAATTTGACCTTCCTTAGGAAAAGGCCGGTGCTCAGTTAAAGTCACTTTTAAGTACGGAATTTTCATAGCATTCATAAAACACACAAAGGATGTCTATTTTCCTTGTAAGCCGCTTCCTAAAAAACTTAGAAAACTAACAAGCTGGTATTCTAGATTGTAATTTTTTCTTGAAATGCCAAAAATGTGTCAAATTTCACAGTGACTTATGTTGAATCTCATCATGGAAACGTGTCCCCACTACAGAGGAAGGGACACTCGCCTCTCCTCCACAGTAACGGCTATAATACTGAGGCTGACGGTGAGCAGCTACGGCACTGCTTGGGCCTGGCTGGGTGTTCCTTCTCGACTCCACTCTTGTGGGGGGTAGTCTGGGTGAGTGTATTTTCTTTCTTTTCTTTTGATCAGCAGATGCAACTGAATCGTGATCACGTTAAAATCAAGCCATTAAATGAGTCCAAGATGCTGATTCACGCTGCGCGCCACTTTTTTCTGTTTTCAGCATTGGAAAGTTTCATTAAACAGGAACTTACCGTGAGATGGTGTAGAACCTCACCCAGGGTGCTTTCCTATCAGTTTGCAAAGCGATTCTGCCATAGCAGCACTTGAGTCTGTTGTAGTGCGTTCAGGGCGAACCAAACCAACAGCAATTCCTACCAAAACCCCCAAAGATACAAGAAGTCCATCAGGATCAGTCCTCAGTACCCGGAGATGAAAAATTACCCTCTGCAGGTCTGTAGAAAATGCTTCACAACTAGTATCATCCCAACCCCTCCACACTCCTGCTTACAAAGAGAATTACGTGTGTTTCTCAGGGAAAATCTCAGGCCCAAAATTAGAGGATCTTTTTCTACCTTAGAATAGACTCCCGCTCAGTTGCTCACTAGATTTCAACAACATCCTTCCATGATTCCCAGCCGCATTTTTAGTGCACGTCTTCTACATTTAACCTATTTCTTTTCATGATGAAAAACAGCTGACTCATAGGGTTTTCTTAAAAATGGCGGCAACAAAGGCAACGATAGCATGATTGATAGTAAACACCATTTGTGCAGGAGACAGAAGACAAGAGGAAATAATTTTATGTCAGGATTTTGTAACTATTTTACATTTGAATCAAATTAAGCAGCTTGGGTATAGTTTTAAATCCTTTTTGAAAACAAATCTCAGCCTGTGAGATGGGTCAGAAAGCTTTTGTGAGAAGCTGTTCATTAACAAGGGAATGTTACCAAGGAAAAGTTGTACCTATTAAAAAACAAGATCACCTTTTAAATCAAATGAAACCATAGCATTGTAATTTGTTTCATTATTTTTAATATCTGTTATGTATATATATGTGTGTCTGTGTATATGTGTGTATGTGTGTATGGAATACCATATACTGCTTCCCCATGTTTCGGATATCTAAATAGCCAGCAACTGATAAAAATGAAAATTTTTAAATCTCCTTTTTTCCAAATATTTCAGTATTTATTCTTATAAGAATAAAACATGCAAATGATCTTTTCCTCATTTTTTTCTTTAAATGCTTAGCTTCCAGTTAAATGAGAGAATATCTACACAGACAAAATAAATTAGAGGATCCCATTAATTAAAGCTGAAATATCTGTATTGATTTAATAATCTGACTATTTCAGGTTATGTAGATTTGGAGAAATGACATCAATAGAGATTAAAAATTAACCTGATGACTACAAATGTTTATATATACAGAGTGGGGCAAAAGTAGGCTTACAGTTGTGAGTACATGAAACAGTTTATATTCTTGTATTACTATTTATTAATTATTTTATTATTTTTCATATGAACAACTGTAAACCTACTATTGCCCCACCCTGTGTGTATATGTATGTTTCTCTAACTTATGTAATGTCTCAACTCAATCAATTAATAATGGCTTGACTGAAAAATCATGGAAGACCTTTTGCTTTGAACAACAGTTCCTGATCACAGCACTATTTGTGATCTAAAAAATTCACAAACATAAAAAAAAAAAAAAAATTCAAATCCCCTTCTGACATCATTGGATTGTTAGGTTACTTATTTTTTCTGTGTCTGTATCAACTAGAAATGGGCCAAAATCCTTCCTTCTCCACAGAGAAGGTGCATAAAATGCTCAAATTAAAAAATCACAGATCAAGTACAAAATCAAGGCGATTATCACAGTCCTCTGAAGAAGAATGAAGGTGAGACACAACGTACACACTGACAAATCAAAGGGGCAGGTTTAAAGAAAGGCCTCGCTGATCGCTGTGAAATCCCATCAGACCAGGGAAGAGTTAAGACAGGAGAACTCCCCAAAGCTTAGATGACTTTGGAAACACAGATCAAAAACAAAGAGAGGGAAAGTATAATTAACTCCATTACTGCTCAGTCAAATGAAAACAGCCATGACATCCTTTCTTATTTATGACACCAGCAAATGGCTCAATTCCAGGCCTGAATATTGCTGCAGGACAGTACCGGTTCCACGACAGCTGGAACAGACACAAGCTGCTGAAATTTATGTCACTGGGCCATGTGATAGATGGAAGATTTATGCAGAAGTCCCGTAAAAAATAAGTAGCTTTTCTGTCTTCTTATAACAATTCTTGCTCTCGAGCAAGCAGAAGTCTCTACATAGAAAGCTGGCATCCTCTGAAGTGCATTTAGAATAATGAAAGGCCTATTTACTTAAGTATACATTTTGTCTCAGATATTGGAATTTACCAATAGCAATAAAAAAATCCTTGAGTGATCAAGCCATCTATTAACATTTGTGTCATATTTTCATTTCTGAGTTGTCATTCTTAGTAACTGGAAAATTCATCCGGGTGGTATATATTCACCATTGCACCGAATGGCAAAGGGAATATTTAGGTCACATAAAATATATCTTCCTGGGAATTACTTCCAAATACTTTCCACCTCTGTTCTCACCTCTCTGTTCAAATCTTGTCTTCTTAATCATTTTGGTATTTCTAATGCCTAGGACAGTATCCAGCATTTGCTCAATAAATTATTTATCCATAAAGAATTCCAGTGCATACATACCCTATCACCCCAGTTCAGGTGGCAAGAACTCCCTTATATTTCTTTGCATCTTATCATCAATGCCTAGGACATGTACCTTGTTTACAGCAGGTTTTCAATAAATATTAGTCGATTGATTTCCCAAGTTCAATAAATAGCTTTGCAATGATATAAAATCTTCCCTTCACTGCTGGTGGGAGTATAAATTGGTAAACCATTGAACTTGCAATTTATTTTTTTACACCTTTGGTCAAGAACATCTAGTAACATAGTTATAAGATCAAAAAGAATAGAATGGATAAATAGTAGTATATTCCCATAAGGCAAAGTTGTGGGATAGTGGTAAAGTATCCACCATCCTTCCACAAGTCATCACAAATGATTCTCTCAAATAAAATATTGCACATGATTTACATACACATCTTTAAGCCATGAAGGCAAGCTTACCTATTGTATTATACACTGCACATTGTATTGATTGGTTTTAAATGCACGGGAATGACAAGCTCTGCCTTCAGCACAGCGGTTGCCTTGGGGTAAGGAGAGAGTTACAGTCATGGAGGGGGACACAGGAACATAGCCCACATCTTGATGGGCGGTAGTGACAAGGGTGTAGAGCATAAAATAGTGATACCTAACATTTATTGAGCATGTAATACATGCCATGAGCTGTCTCATTTAAGCTTCACAATAATCCCCTACCTGATCACAGCTCATTCTAGACAAGGAATAGAAGCTAATGGGAGGCAAGGTAACCTGCCCAAAGTCACACAGCTTGAGGGCTGGACCTGAGATTTGCACCCAGGCAATCTGACTCCGAAGCTCACCTCCGGAAGTCATCCTCCTAGTCTGCCTCCCACTTGAACATCATGTTGCAGGGAGTATAAATTAGGACAAGTTTTCATGTGGCACCATGACAACATGTTTCTAAACTTTTGGGGTGTACACTTTCTGGCTCGGAAATAACATTTCTATATACTTACGCTAATATTTATTTATCAGTGCTAAGAACTGAGCGACCTGCCCCAAGGAGGCTAGAGAATCACCCAGTTTATGGCCCTCAGTGGACCAGGAAGACCCAAGGAGCGGAGGCTACCGAGACGGGGCTGCTGACAATTCGGTTTATGGGTTTTTTTGTGTATTTTACTTTTGGAATGCCATCAAAAGATGGGAGCTGTAACTTGAAGGGCTAAAAAGCCTGTTCCCCCTGCCCCTCATTCTCAAGGCGAACAGGCTGACCTAGCACAGCCTCCCGCTGTCAAACGAATAGTCACTCCATAAATATTTGTTGCAAAAAAAAAGAATGAAGATGGGAACATGTAAAACAATTTTTTCATCGGTCTTGCTGTGGCACTAAAAGCCATAAAAACCACAACTGAAAAATGTAAGATTTAATAAATATTGAGTCTAGGGAAGAAAAAAATGTATTTATAAATTAATTTGTTTTCAATATAAGACCTTGTATGCCAGGTTCCAACACAGTGAATTTTTACAGTGAAGCTATAAACTCTAAAATGGGAATTATGAACGTGGACAATATAATTTATAATACTTGCATAGCTTTCAATTATTCAGGTGCTCAAAGCCCAACAAATTGAATAATGAACGGGGGTAATGAATTGAACCCTGAGAAGATGATCGCAGAAAACACTAGGTCGGCACCACGGAGGAATTCACGTGCAAAAGAAGTTCTGAAAGAAACAAACTTGTTTGAAGGGCACATTTTCTCTTTCAAGCCAAAACATTTACGAACAGTAATGCAAGAAGGAATTGCTTTTAAGAAATACCTGTTAAAGGCGTAAAGCTGCTAAAATAGTATATTTCAGATGACCAAACAGAGAATTAGAATCATAAATTGGCCTGTTACATTCTTGGAGAGAGCAGGTTCTCTATTTCATTATTTTTAATAGCATTGAGAGGGGGGAAATGCGGTCATATAAATTATTAAGCCCCATCGCTTTAGACTTAGGCTTGGAAAGGGTGTTGATATTCCACAGATCCTGAAGCACAGATTTCTTAACAGTCTTTCAAACAACACTGCAGAGCAGAAATTTAGGTAATGAAATAGCTCCCGAGCTTGCTGTTCAGCCCTGGGATAGATGACGTGTATTTTTGTGTCTGCTAGTGAAGATTCCGAAGGAAGGGTGCTCAGGGCGCAGGGCACCCACAGCTCTGCCTCCGGTGTTACCGCAGGCCTGCGTAAGGTGCGGCTCGCAAAAATCCCTGAGAGATTCGAATGAAACACAATTAGCTAAAGTCAATAATAGTGAACCATTCCGTCACCCCAATCCCTCCATCATTGCACACACTACTCAGTCCGTGTGTTCATCCAACTCCTACATAAAGTATATTTATCAAGGCAAACTTAAAAATAACCTGTCTCCTAGAATATTGCAAAGCAAGGGGCCTCCTGCATAATGATAAGCGTATTGTCCATGAGTCAAGATAACTGGCTTTCAATCTCAGCTTTACTGTTTTCCCGATGTGTCTTAGGCAGACTGCTTAACCCTCTAAATTTCAGTGTATCTGAATAATGGCGATCATAACAGCACCTGCCTCATAAGGCTATTGGAAGTATTAAGTGAGGTAATACATGCAAAACATTTAGTACAGTAAATTGTAAGGTATTTACGTGCAGGATCCTCCTCTCTTTTTTAATCACTGATAACATGGGGAACGCTTTCACTGTAGGCTCCCGTTAAATCCTCTGAACAAATGAGTTCTAAGAGAAAGCATTTCAAGTTATTAGAGCTGATGAACTCTGAACTCTTAGAAACCTTGAAAAGAGGTTTGTGTGTTTTTTTTTTTTGGTTTAAGGGTGACCTGGAACAACAAAAGTACAATAATGCACAACATGACCTTGGATAAGTCAATTAACCTCTCTGGACCTGGGCTTCTTCACCTGGGCCGTGAAGGGCTTGGCCCGGATGATGTGAGTTCGGAGCCCCTGAGGTCTACCGCTCTACGACCCCGCTCCTTCCTACCCACAGTTTCTCTGTGCAGGGTTAGGTCGTACCCATCACCCCTCCTAATAGCCATTCAATCTTACTTCCAAAAGCCAGGTCCCGCTGGTGTCGGAGGGCGCTGCTTGCTTCTGGTTCGCAGCGGAGAGCTCAGTGGTGGGGAACAGATGAGGATCGATGCCCTGTTACGGCCACAGCTAGGAAGCAATTTCAACCCCCGTGCGGGGGCGGGGGGTGCGCTTTGCTCCCGGGCTGATTCCACGGGAGGACCCTCTCCTTTACTATTTGGTATGAGGAAAAATATATTTATGTATCTGTGGACGTGCTAGCACCAGAGGCTTGCTTCCTGACCAGTGGAGTACAGAAATAGGTCCTGTGAAGTCATAGAGAAGTAGGAAATCTCTTCTTTGCCCTTCATCTCTTGCTCTTGACTCAAACTGAGATTTATGGCCAGAGTCAGGAGTCTGTTCTACCCCCTGGAGACCCTCAGAGTGCACAGAGATTTCAACAGAACTAAAATAAAACTCCTTCCCAAAATATAGAGCTGGCATGACAGAAATGCCTCTCCAGGGGGAAGCAAAACGATGGAAAGAAAGTTGGTTGAGGAAAGAGCAATGTGAATATTCTCCCCAAATAAATCTTATTCGGTAACGAGACAGCAACAGAAACAGCCAGAGGCGAGAAAACAAGGGCGACCTCAGAGCAATATTAAAGCAAAATGTTGCACACTTTTCAGTTGAAAACACATTTTCCAAAGGTTTTAGTAGAAAGGTTTCAGCAACAGGGTAAGGTTGCAACAAACAGCTGCCTCCCTGGACAGAGCTAGAACTCATCCGAAACACTCGAGAAAGAAGAGCACACTGGGAAAATTACTTGAAATGACAATCATTTCCTCACCACCAGAAACCTCTGTACTATATTTTTTTCAAACTTCCCGAAAGTTCCCTATTAATACATTATTAATGTTAAGAAATGGGCAGCAAGAATAAACAAGCCCATGGGAAATCATGCCCATTTGAGAGAGGACGATGAAACCAAATTGATTCCAAGTTAAACAATTCCAAATTATCCCATTGGCTCCTTTTGAAGGTCACTTTCGAAGCTCCAACTTCACTTGGGAAGTTTTGTGCATGTGCTTATTTTTAATTTAATAACAGGTTAGAGATCTTAGTGCTAATGCCCTAAATATTTTTCTACCCCATTATCTTCATCATTCATTCATTCCCTTACTCTCTTATTCTCTCAATGAAAACCTGAGGAGACAGTAATAATAATTAATGCAGAATTTTCTTGACTTGTTTTGACCAATAGGGCATCAACAAACATGAGGACAGAGAGGTGGAATAGAAAAAGCATGGACTTTGGGGTCAGCAAAACCCAAGTTCAAGTCAGAGATCTGCAACGTGTTTGCTGAGACAGTGAAAAAATGCTTTGCTTGCCGTGGTCTTTATTTGGAAAGGCAGGTCACCGGGGTGGTATGAGGCCCAGCATTGAATCCTTGCTCTCTTATTTCCCAGCTAAAGGCAATTGTACAAATTATTTAATTGCTCTAAACTCAGGTTCCTCATCAATCAAGTGGGTGTAATAACATTTACCCTAAACATTTTAATATTGCATAATACAATTAGCACCTCACAAGGGTAGACACTCAAGAAACTGAGATATTTGTTGAAAAGTTAATTTATACTATTTTTTGTTCTATTTTTTAAAAAGTATCAACTAAGTGCTGATAAATATATCAATTAAAATTGCAAAATGGCTAACTACAGTAGTCATTGTATTTGTATATTACAGCTTGATTCAACATATCTTTCTTTTTTAAGGACCTATTTTATTTTACATATCTTTCATATATGATATGTTTTCACTGCATAAAAATAAGAACATGTAAAAAACACAAAAGATTAAAATGTTCTATTTCCTACCAATTTAAATTAATAATGATTAATACTTTGGTGACTAGGTACCCAGATATTTTCCTAAAACTCTGGGACCATACTGTAAATACTCTCCTGTAATTTCCTTTTTTTTCACTTAAGAACATAGTGTGAACATCTTTGTGTCTATAAATATGTTCCCCAAGACTGTTCTATTAATGACTATAGTATGGATGTGCAGCAATTTATTTAACTGTCCCAGTATACACATTAAAAAGTAGCTGCAATTTTGTTTCATTGGAACTCTGAGCCACATATACAAATCAAATCCGTCACCAGACCCTAACAGAAAAAAGATTTCATATTAAATTTAATCAACATCTCCAATTTAGAGATGTCACACTGAAAACTAAAAATATGGACTTGGTCATTAAATATGCATTTGGCTTGTATCTTACCAGTAACCAAGCCCCTGCTGGGAATGTTTGTTGACTAGAGAAGTATATTAATATGATTGCACTGATGAGACTCCTGTTGCTCTGGAAAACAAATCAAACCTCGCTTTTTCCCAGAGAGAGGCACTGTGAGGAAATCGAGTTTATTTTTCCCTTCCTGCAGACTTGGAGAAAAACATGTTTTCCAAAGCTGATTTATAGCCTGCAGACAAGCAAAGCTGGAGATATTAAGCTGAAAGTGAGAGACGCTGTAGAGAGAGGCAGCTTGTTCCAAGCCAAGAGAAGGCTGGAGAGAGGACTGCTGGGGCTTCTGGTCAACCCCTGCCTTGAGAAAGAAGCCCACAACCTACAGAGCCAGCTCGATCATGAGCACGTTTTTATATAATAAACCTCTTCTTCTGGCCTGACGAAATCACAAGGGCTCCCTGACAATTCTCCAGGAGAAAACGAGGAATAAGAGGCCAATGCAACTCAACCAGAGGCTCTCAGGAGTGTGCAGAGATGAGATTCAAAGCCTCGGCACCCGCAACAAACCGGATGCTTATTGAGGACTCACTGTGGGTCATACTTCCAACTCATACAGCTGTCACAGCAACTCCGGGTGCTAGGGACTTGTATTGTCCCCATTTTTCAGAGGAAGAAGCTGACACTCAAAAGGTTAGATAGCTTGCCTTAGGTCTCACAGGTACGCGGGACCTCGAAGTCTGGTGCCTGAATCTGTGCAGGCAGCCACTCCTGTCCTGGGTCTACAGAGCACCAGCCATTCTTCTCCAAGACCGAGCTCCTGTTCGCTGTCCTGTGGTCCCTGGGTTGAACTGCTACGTGTTTCATCTTCACCCTTCCCTGAAGACATGGGAGCGTTATTCAAAATGCCTGTATGTGTGGGACCAACACTTTATGCACACTTGTTCCACCATATCTCAGTATTGGATCGAATTGTTCCCCCAGGGAAGTCTTTGCTCCTGAAAAGCAGTATCTTTATTTGAAGGAAACATTAACAATAACAATGTGATGGCAAATCCTGTCATGGCTGTGCATGCATGCATGCGTTCATTCCTTCACAAACTCTCAGTATTTATAGTCTAACTGGCTCCTTGCTGTAGATGTTTCTCCGCAGCTTCTCGTCAATGAGCCCCCATGGGGGCCCTCAGCAGCTGGGCTGCCAACAAACGAGATGTCCTTTTGTTACTTGGCAACTTGTTGCTGACTACAGATCCTAAATACCCCCCAAATTACTGCCATCTACAAAGGTTGATGACACATAAGTTTTGCTAATATACATTTGATAAAGTACCAGGTGGCCCCTTCTATATTACGAGTCATAATTTGATTAACAAGTTGTGTCATAGGTTTTCCCTTCTTTTTTTCCCTAACAACCCAACTGCCGAAGAGCGAATGCCACATTTCCCTAAACCTAAAATAAAAGCAGTTATCTGTTGAAATAGAATGAGCAGGAGACCTCTCTGTCAACTCACCAAAGAGAACATTTTTGCATCTATTTATAGACAGAAGGAAATGACCATTACAATTTTTATCACCCTTGCATCATTCATGACACTGAATACTACTCACTGAGTCCTTTCATCTCTCCAAGCCATGAGGAGCAGATGCAAGCTCACTGACAACCACGTCAAAAGTGAAGGTATTGGCAGCTTGTCCTCTGCTGAAACATTCACGTATTACAATGGCCCGGCGATGCTTTTTACTCAATAGTAATGAGAACGTATGTCCAAAGAAGAATTACAAAAGAATATTCATAGTTTTCTTAATAATAGTAAACAACTGAGAACAACCTAAATCTCCATCAACAGGCAAATGGAGGCCCATACTCAATGGGACACTGCCCCGCAAGAGCGAAAGACGGACTATCGATAGGCACAGAAACTTGAACAAACCTCGAAAATAACGTGACCAGAGACAGTGTGCCCCCGGGCAATTACATCTACGTGATGTTCTAGAACAAGCAAAATTCTGTTATGGTGACAGAATTCAAAAGAGTTGGTCAGTAGTGAGAGGCCAACAGCAAGAGACGTGAGGAAGACTTAGGGACAACTGACTTGCTCTGTAACTTGATTGAGGCGGTGGTGATAGGAGTAGAGACTTAGGTCAGATCTCATTGAGCTGAGCACCTAAAGCCTGTGCTTACCTAGAAAGTGAAGTAAACACAGAATTAAAGAAGAACGTACAAGAGTCAAAATAAAATGGTCACTTTCCTTCAGACTAAAGTTACTCCATGTTCTCGTGTGATAGCTTTCTGCCTCTTCCACCTCCTTTACAGGTAGGCTGGCGTGCCCCTCTCCCTCCTAACTCATGCTAAAGACGAACAGAGAATGGTCTCTTGATGGTCGTTTGCACTGAACAGCTAATATTAACTGAAAATATGGATGGGGATTTGCAGCCCACTCATACTATTCCATCATTTCTACAGTAGTTTTCTTATTATGTTTGCAGGTTTTCGATGGTGACAAATGATTTTTCAAAGGGTAAACAATTAGTATGTAAGATTCAGCACATTAAACAGACTTTATAGCCTCTCTTTAGTAATCTCGAACTTGATAATTTCTGGGAATTTTGAATCAATGGGTTTTTCTGGTTACTTTTCCAATGACATTTAACAGTTAGACTTAAAAACACAGAAGAAAGCATTATAAGTTTTATCCAAAATGATTATGGCCGTCATTTGAATAAAATACAGATTTTGCAAGCTGTAAAGCATATCATTACAACACACTGGCCTAGGGAAGGTTTGGTCCACAAACTACAGAGCTCTAACCAAGTCATTAAATCTATCTAAAAGGGCCTCATTTGAGAAGCAATAAAATTTTTAATCATTTTATTATTAAAAGAGTGTTTAATATGTAGCTAATTAAATGCCAAAGGCAGGTTATCTGAGTTTAACCTTCAAAAAGAAAATGATGGATCAAAGTCTGCCTCTGGCATCATGGGATAGAAATGTCATCCCCATAATCACTGCGTGACAACTAGCTGGTGGCCTTTTCAGGAGCTACAGTTAAATTACCTGATTAAATTAATAGCCATTTAGATGTTTTAGGAACTGCACAGACCTATAGTACATGAAAATTAGGCCCATTACATCTTCCGAGGGGGCTAGATAGACCCTAAAATAAAATGCAGATGCCATGGCCCACCCAACGTGGATCAAGCAATTACAAGCTCTTCCCGAAAAGGATCCAATTCCCTGTCAAGTACAGACGATTGGATTTACAGCAATGACCAGAGGGAAGGGTTTTTTTGGTCTGTATGTTCTTATTTTTCCCTATTCTAGGACAAAGTTTCTGTGTGTTTGTTTATTATAAAAGAAAAGAGTAGAACTTGAAAGTATCACCCAGGTATGTAACTAGATAACATTATTTGTGATTATATTTCTCTAAGGCAATGAACAGTGGTTATATGTAAGACATTCAATTAGAAACAATACAAAATCATAGAGAATTGTGAATTCTCTAAACCCCATTGACGCATTCTAGGAAATAGCTTTCAAACCATTCTGTTTCAACTATTTGGAAAGAATACAACGAGAATTCATGCATTCTTTCCTGACTAAGTAAGTTAATTCTTTCATGTGAAATCCAATCATCAAATAATTAAATATATCAAAAAAGGCAGACAGTATATCAACTATCCCTTCTATAGTCCTCCAGTTGCAAATGAATATATTGGACATAAGTTTTAAGGACAGAAGTTTTGGTCACTGCTATATCCCAAATACCTAGAATACTGTCTAACACACAGTAGGTACTTAATAAATATGAACTGGGTTAAAGGCAAACCTAAAATTTTTTTCTCAGTTTTCAGTAATAACATTTATTTAAAAGTCATATTGAAATATCATAACCCTTTATTTTGATAGCATGTTAGAAAATTAAATATCAGACAAGAAATTTTTAGGCCAGTGCCATTTCAGATACAACTAGGCAATAAATGAACTACATCTATGGGGAGGTTTCCTTTGTTTATAATTAAGCTTAACCTCATTTCATACTTACCAAGGATGCAGTATGCTATTCATGGACTTTAAGGGGTTCAAATAGGTATAAATTCTATAATATTTAATCTCAGCATCCTTCCTGTGGCTATAAAACTTAGATCTACTATAGGACCTAGTACTATTTACGGTGCCATATCCATAATGCTTCTAACTCTAAACAGGAAGAACCAAGGCAGCATCGATAAGAACGTGTGAGCAAACCACTCTTTGGGAAATCAGCAACACTTGTGCCATTACGTGGTCAAATGCAGGTCAGTCTTTATTCACTGAACCCACATTTATTTGGGGCCAGCGGGGCATCTGCATTGCATGACACTCTTCACAGAAATACAAAGATTTCTCAAACAGCCACTGTCTTAACTCTAATGCAGATAAATAAGTAGCACTGGATATGAAAGAGTAGTAAAAAAATAATCTACACGAGCAATATTAGAAATGTGTGCAAAGCACAACAGCTATGGTGAGGTAGAAATAATGAACTGTCTTGTGGATGGCTGAGGCAAGTAAGGAATAGAGTCATGAAAGAGATGTTCAAAACTGTCATATGGAGAAAGGAAAAAGGAGGCTTATACATGAGGGTGGGAGATCTAAAACAAGTACCATAAAAGTTGTGTGAAAAACTAGATTTAACTTGATACACACTCTTCTTAGAAAATGTCAGAATCTGATTAAATGGGTTGAATTTTTTTAAGATGCTTCATTGGCATGTCAAAAAAAATTCCAATTGTAATGCATTCCCAATACTATGTGATTTTCTTTCAAAGTTACCATGGAAAATAATTCTTACAGAGAAACACCATGGGATAATTCCATAATAAAGAAGACAGAGGAAATAAAAATGCAAGGTGTTCATGAGTCCATGATTTACAATTTTAGAACTGAAAGGGAATTCTGAGATGTTCTAACCTAACCTTCCAAATATAGTTACACATAAAGTCAGTCGAGGTAGGACTTGAACTCGGTACCCCACCCTGACTTCCCTCCACCGTCTTTTCCACTTCCCAAATGAGTTTCCCCAGAGCTAGTAACATCACCAAAATGCGTCCTGCCGTTGTACCTCCCACATAAAACAGCTGTTGAAATCAGTTAATAGTTTGGTGTCTACAGCAACCTCAAAGGCTGCTTATAGGTCTTGTTGCATTTGAAGAAATACACAGGCATTAATCTGATTTTGGCTCCTTTGCTCGGCTCGCAGAGAAAAATAATGAGTATGAAATATGCATTCTTCCTGCGCTGTTTCTCCCAGGCACTTACCTTTTTATTTCTCAGGCAAAGTTGGCTGCTGTCTGAACGGGAATATTAGACCTGGTGGCCTTTTTCGCCCACACGTTATGCAGAGTCAGTTTTCTGCCGTTTAGAATTTAGTGCGTCTTTGGTGAAGCCTGACAGGTACATGGAGGGCTGGTGGAGGGAGGTTGGCAGACGGTAAGAGGGCTACGAAAGCGGCCAAATAATTTACAATCCTCCCGCCCATAAAAGCATGGCAAGCAGGTAAGGTCAAGTGCGTTCTCCCGGGGCACTAGCCAGGCCTTAAAGCTAGAGGGTCTCATTTCATTATCCCATGACCTGCCGCCCACTCTACTGTGATGAAGCAGGAAAATAACTGCACGACTCTGCAGCTTCCTTTCCCCAAAACTGGGAGGCCAGGTACAAACGACGGAGCCTTTGCCTGGTGGCCAACATTCTTCTGGAGAATCGCAGCGACGAGTTACAATAGGCACAACTTGGGATCGGGCTCTGGTTCTGTGGCTTTGTAGCTGTTGCCACAATGCGACAGGGCTGTTAGGTGCACAGGGCTTTGGCTTCAAATCCTGCTCTGCCAATGGGAGCTCGACAACCCGAACATCTATATCTCTGACTTGCAGCTTCCTGAGCCTTGAACTGGTTGTCAGAACAAGAGTCAAACGCTTGGGGTTATTCAGAGAAATGAAACAAAAGAGCCCATGAAAAATGCATAGTACAGGGTATGGCATACACAGTGAACACACACTAAATACTAGCTTAGAGTTTTGATTGGCTTAGTATTTATTATTATGATAGATACCTCACCAGTGTATCAGGCCAGTTTTTTTAGGGCAACCTATATATTTTTTGGCCATTCGTTCTTAGCTACTAAAGAGACTCTCCCTAATTTCTGTAGGTTAGGCTGACCAACTTGGCAAGTCACAACAATTAAAAACTTACACCGTGACCGCATCATCATAATTATCTGAACTGAAAAAAAAAATTTACAAGCGTATTCTGAAAAGGAGAGTTTAACAAAATGTTCCTCCTGTGCATCACCCAGTATGCATTTATTTCTATTTTTAAAGTTTACTACATTTATTGGACTGACATTGGTTAATAAGATTATGTAAGTTTCAAGTGCACAATCTTACATCAGCTTTTATAACTGGTTCTTACCCTACGCCCGCCACAGCTCACCTCAAAATAGTGTAAAATAGCAGCGAAGATGCAACTAAAGAAAAATAATTAATCTCGTGTGCTGTTTTGCCCTTTATAAAACACAACATCACTTACACACGTTCCCAAATAATGTCTTACAATAAAGAGTTCTGTTCACATTAGAGAAGAGCCACATAGAGAGTCTGAAAACGGAACTCCTTGTTTAGGCAGGCCTTTGTATCAATGATGTCTTTCGTTAGTGGACAGGGAAATAAAGGAGGTAGCTGTCAGCATTCGCCCTCTGCTTCTCAGATTTGAAAAGAAAATGATCCACAGGGATGTTTTTCATCTACAGGGAAATGTAGCATTCTGTTCAGGAGTTGACATAAGTACCAAGATATGGAGGGGGGCGGGTGGGGACAAGAAGGGACCCTGCATATTTTTCGCCTGTTTCCTCTCTCATCAACTGGAAACGTGACAGCGTTAACAGCAAACCTTCTATCCAGTGTCTAAAAACCAAGTACTTAGGCATTTTTGAGTGATAATTCAATAGGATTAAATTACACGCGGGTGACAGTTCAACCTCACTAATGAGGTGCATTTCAGTAAACTGTTGACAGAACCGTCGGGAAGGTTTCTTTAATTTACCAACATGTAACAACATGGGAAACGCGTTAGTCAACCAGATGAAGATGAATAAGCAGGTCTCGGGGTGTTTTACATTCATACCTGACAACCTGAAAGGGTTTTAGTCACGGGCCCTATTTAGCCCAAGGCAGGAGCAGAATAACCGGTTCCTGTTAGTGTGATTGACTTCCCCAAAGCAATGAAAGAAATTATCCTGAAGAGGGCTGAGTGGAAAGTATGTCAGAGGAATTTCTTTCCCTTCCAGTTAACAGGAAGCATGTGCCTTGTAAAGCAGGTGGCGGTTGAAGTAAAGTTAAAAGAATGTTTCAAATCTTCTCAGACGGCTACACGAACACTTTGATTTTTCAAATTCTTTGAGTTTGTCCTTATAGAGGAAAAAAATCTGTCTGTATATATCTCCAGCTAGGTGTTGATTGGGAATAATATAAGGCTATCCTTGCCCAACTAAATAATTCATTCCAAGCTTAAAAAGAGAGAAAAATGTGGGGAGCATGAAGGAGCAGGAAAAGAGAAATGAGGAAATCTGCTGATTAAGGCATCAAATGCTTACCAAAAAGCATTTCTCACGAAGATTATACTGGCCAATAAGAGGAGGGCAATGCCATCGTTCGCATCCTTTGAACAATATTCTGAACTCACAATGGTCCTCTAGTATCTGGCACGTGAACTCTGCCTAAATGGATGAACATGGTAACCATTAGGGCAAAAGGATTGTCTGGCTGTTACCCTGACCAGCTCAATTGTCATGTAATAGCTTGATGGGCATGGTTTTAAAATTAAAAAGAAACAACTGAATTTTGTCTAGGGTTGATGGAGCTACCTAATTGATTATTTGGAGACGTTTCCGCAATACTAATGGTTGATGAGAGCTATTGACAGCGTTGTGGAATTTCATCCCCCCACGATTCCGGGGATGTCAGTGCGGTTCTTAGCCGCCTAGAGAGGATGCACAGGGCAGACCGCGAGCCCACAGGACATCGTGAGTCATCAGCAGAGCGGCCACTTGAATCCAGGTCTGTATTATTCAGACCCTCCTCCACGCTGGCCTGCCCACACCTTGGCCAGATCCTGTTTCCCCATTAACTTCCTAATGTTCTGCTATCTCGCTAATTCTAGTTATCTAACCCAAGGGTGGCTTAGTCGGAAAAGATGAAAAGGAATGGAATCAACCAGCAGCAAAATGAAATACATATTAATGGGAAAGCCTACTTTCTTATCAATGGCGAAGTCTGGTGCCACGCTGCATGAATGGCCCAAAAGAGTGCGCGAGCGGTTCTTTTTAAATGAGAAATTAATCCTCCAGATACACTTGAACTTGAATACAAAGATGTCATTATAAAGATTTTAATATTGTTTGAAATAGTAAAAGGCAAACTATTCGGCAGGGCCTGTGGAATATATACAGTGTGATAGATTGCCAGTGAGCTGATCATCCACAATCATGGGAAGGTTCCTGGGTGAAGTGCAAATTGCTTCCCTTGGTGCTTGACCCTGCCATTCCATAATGATAATTGCTGCTGTGTCCTACGCGGGGCCCGTGAACCTCGCAGGGGTCCACGCCCTCCCCTCAGGAAGGCTTCTAAGTCACAAGGGCTGCCTACCTCTGCTTGTGACAAATGACCAGTTTACCTGCTCATCAGGGCACAGTAGTAGGCATTTTGCCATATTCCCCAAGCAGAACACACCACACCGCTCACCTCCAAAAAAATAAAATAAAAATAAAACCGACAGCTTCTCTGTATTTCTGGTTCAGACATAAAATCAGTTCAATTTTAATCCCATAAGCAGTAAATCAAATATCAAATTTAAAACAATGAACTACAAAGAGCCTCCTCGAAGTCACTTAGCATTGATAAATTAGTAATGTATTATTAAATTATTCATATCTTTTTTCCCTTTGCACTGTAATGATATAGTGTACACAGCACTGATAATTTACTTAGGCTGAGTCCATTCATTTAATTATGCCGCTAAACTTGGTAGGCCAATTGGTCATCATGAGAGTTTTCAGGCAAGCTAATCACAAATATATAGAACATGTCCCTTATTGTCCCCAGCGGCTAAGTGCTGAAATGCTATTTAGTGCTCAGAAGGTTAATGTGCTGCTTATGTAAATTGTCCAATTTAACATTCAGCAGCCGTATCATAAATTCTGGCTCCAGAATTTCATTAAACGTATGTTCAAACTAGTTGACCTTAAAGGTTAACAAGCACAAGTTGAACAGGACAATTATTTAACTCTCTTCTTATCAAGAGACCGGAGCCGACTAGCCATCGAATAGCTCCGCGCACCTCGCCATTAGAATTCTTCTAATGTCGCCGGTAAAACTGCAGGCCATGAATTTTCATAAGGATGTCAGATAATAACTATTTATCTGAACTTGTTTTTCTTTCTTATAAACTTAAACTTTGATCTTAACATTCAATTAGAAATGACTCCGCGGAATAGGCCTGCGTGACTCCGGGTGGTCGCGTCCTCGGGCTCGGTGCGCGGGTCGAGAACCGTCCATTAGCAGAAACTCACGCGAGAGAGGCAGACGCCCGCTCCGAAGGGAGCACAGCTCCAGCGGAGCTCGCGGCCCAACACCGAGCTGCAATATCGCTTACTGGTTTTGGACATTAGACCACACGTTTCGGTTTCTCTATTTAATGTTACGCTATTACGGTTGTCACAATTTCCCCCTTTGCCCTCCTCCGCACCCCCCCATCAACGCCCACACCAATGCCCACCTCCGTGGGGCGTTCACACGTGCTCTTCGGTCCCGGAGTCCACTCTCTTCCTCCGCCCTCCCCTCTGGCCACGGTCTGGCTGTTGCCCAAATGCCTGTCAACCTACCAGAGACAATGCATTCTCCTTTGCCTTTCTATTATTATGGGCTTTAATATAACATAAAAGACAGATTATTCAAAGCGCCCTTCTCCTCACCAGTCTCCTTCTCTCTCCTGGCTCTCGCTGGGCTTTGTGAAATACGGGCAAAGCCCAGGAGAGCAACGGCCCGGGCCCTCCCCCTCCGGCTGGAGTCACGCACAGAGCCAGGTCCCCAGGCTGACCTTTCCAAACCCGCTGTGGCAGGACTCGGTGATGGCTTTGAGGGTGCAGCATATCCGTGCCCTCCCGCCCCAACCAGCAGCCTCGACAGCTGCCTGTCGCTGTGCAACAGGAAAAGCACAGGAAACAGCCACTGCCTGTTCACCTGTTCAGGCCGCAGGCTGTTGAAAAATAAATCGGCAAGGAGGAGCAAACAGGATTTTACTAATGAATCGCAAGCTGCCTTTCTGTTAGGAGCTGCAATGGAGCAAGAGATGTCAAAATTGCCTGTGGGTACATTTACTGGGTGCATAAAAAGTAATTTTAAAAATGTGTAATGTTTGTTAAAAGTAATGAAATGCAATGATAGGAAAAAAATGGATGATAGATGATAAAGAGATAGGTGATAGATAAGTAGATGATAGAGAGATGATAGGAAGAGAGATAGGTAGATGATAGATATTAAATAATGCCTACCCTTAGCCCAATTCCTCATTCTGCACTCCTTATTCCCCTAGAGGTTACCGGGTTGTTAGGAACTATTTAAAGAAATAACATAAGGAAGAAATATTTTCCAGCATGAAAAAATGTGACAGTGTTTTATACCCTCTTGTGTTGCTCTTCATCCAAACTTCATCTTTTGAATATTGGCTTCGAATCCTGCCTGAAAGGGGACATAAATAAAGCGAAATGGCTAATGGACTAAAAACACTTATGATCAGGTTTTCATAACTAACATTATTGATAGCTTCTCGCGCACGTGCGCTCACGCACAGTGCAATATCCATTTCTAAAGTAAGATTTAGAGCCCTATTTGCAATAAAAGGCAAGCCCATGCAAATAAAGAGCTGGCAAGTGAGGCCAGCAGGCGGCACTCCCCGGGAGAAGGGGAACGGCTTCCTGGGAAGAGAGCTGACCATAGTGGGGGGTGGGGGGGGCCCAGAACACCTGCAGATTTGGATGTGGCTGTGCTCCTCACTGTGGCTGGCACAGGCCTCCTCCTGGAAAGGACCACTCCGTTCTACTTAATGGCATCAGTACTTGAACGTGGCCATGTAAATCGGTGTGTCTGTCTGTCCGTGGAAACAAGAGCAAGATGGCCATGCAGGAAATGGAACCAGGGAAACGGAGGGGCAAGTTGGGAATGTTTTCACGGGGACCTTGTGCTCCCCACGTCAGTTTTCATGTGGTTTTCCTGGTTTCATTTTCTCTCCTGAAGATCCCTATTTTAGCAAAGGCGATTAAAGTAAAGCTTGTCCAATGCCTAGAAGTTTATTTTGTGCTAGAAATTTCACATAAATAACTCCCTCTTTAACAGGATTTCAGCTGCAGTCACAATGAAAAGATGTTAACAAACAAAGCATTTTATCTGCTTCTTGCTATTTAGATTGAGTTTTGGGAGCATAATTTTCCTCTATTTTATTTATTTATTTTTTATTTATTCATTTTTAGAGAGAGGGAGAAAAAGAGAGAGAGAAATATTGATGTGTTCTTCCACTTATTTATGCATTTACTGGTTGCTTCTTGTATGTGCCCTGACCAGGGATTGAACTCTCAACCTTGACATGTCTGGAAGATGCTCTAACCAACTGAGCTACCCGGCCAGGGAAATTTTCTTCTATTTCATTTAGTTCCTATTATTTCAATGTCGGCAAAAAAATTGTTTTCTTCAAAATCTAGACTTTATTATTTTATAAAAAATTAAGTTCAGATCACACAGTAAACTTAAATGACTTGCAGAATTGATATAGTTACTCATGGTTACAGCTTCTGCTACAGCAGGGTCCCGTCCTTTAATTATATCAAAAATCTAAAAACACTGGAATCCTGGTACCTGTCCCACTTGGAACTAGGCGTTCATATTAGAGATTGTCACCTCTGTCCTGCCAAAAGGCTCCTTAGGGAACAAGCTCACTGGAATTGAGACCACAGTACCACCAGTCCATTGCAGTCTTCCAGGCCATGTTAAGAATGACTAATCATTATGGCCCGACTTGCATTTTGAAAGTATCATTCTATCTGCTGAGTCCATGCAGGCAGACCAACTGGGAAGCGGTGGGGCACTTTGCCAAAAGCCCCCTGGAGGGACGATGAAGGTTTTGACCAAGACAGTGGCCTCAGGATGGAGGACAGCTGATAGACTCAAGAGGCATTCGGAAGTAGAATGCCAAGTAGCATGGACGGTCTCGCCGCGTGTCTTTTTTATTAGCGCCGTCACGGTCTGTGTGACCCTGCTCGAGGCCCGGGGGAGCCAGCACAGTAAGGCTCCCCGCTTACCCGTCTGATTCCCACGGGTCGCATTCCTCTTTGCATCCAGACTTCTTTGTTTGTCACTTATTGCCCATCCCTGTAATTTCGAATTCAGCACTTTTTAGTATTAAGGTTGACCTTGGAACTGCATGTGATCTGGAGGACACTGTTTGCGTTTCCTCTTAAAGGGACGCTCAGGATGCCCCTGCCCCTTCCGATGATCCAGCAAGCTCACTGGAAGCCCTTTAAAGCAGCGTTCGCCTTCCATTTGGCAAAGAAAACCCAGGCAGGAATCCCAAGTTTAGAGGAAAAGGATCACCGATGACTCTGGCACAGCCTGAGCAGCTGCTGAGGTCAACAGAATGGTCTGGTTATTGCACAGAAAAATCAACAGTCGTCAGACTATATTTATTACCGTATTTAGTGGACTGCAATAGCAATCTCGTTATGACCACCCTCACGCAGTACAAGGCCTTTTCCATTAGCAGAAGAAGGGACATAAGGTCAATGTTGCCCTTAACTTCTGTGCACTAATTAGAGTGACCCTCTACTGGGTGAGACTGAACATAATTGGGCCATTACCGAATCGCACCGCAAAATAAAAAATATACAGTTTCATTCTTGTTGGTTTTCCCATGAGCGAGACACAGGTCATCAATGGATGTTCAAAGTGTAGCAAGAATATTACCAATGGGTTTCCTGAATCTGAAATCCAAGCTCCTAGGACTCCATTAATATCCCTCATGTTAAAGAGCCTTACTGGACAGGGGACCTGCCTCTGATCCATTCGAAATATCTAGTTTTATGAACATCATCATTTCATGGGAAGCTTAGGAATTACTACTGATGCTGCAAATTCATTTCTCTCAGGAAAGACACCAAGTTTCCCTTAAAGGCAATGATGTTCCAAGGACAATTTTAAGACCCCTTCCAAAAACACCCATGGATCTAATACGTGGAAACAGAGTCAGGGTGGGCACTGTGTGTACACATCTGGATTAGCACCTCCCAATCGGGCCTGAAGTCAAGGAGAGGACTACTGGCCTCATGGAGACATCTTTTTTGGGGGGAGGTGAAGCTGGCTAACAACTCCTCTTGCAAATGCCAACATTTTCCATCTCTTTCTCTTTTCTCTGGTGCGAGGACAAGGCTCCAGTGCAAATGGTTTGATGTCTAAGTCCAATGTTGTAGTTTGTCCTTAAAAATTTGAACATTTACTACTTTTGTATGAATGAGTCTATTTGAAATGACAAAATGAACAAAGCTTGAAAGAAAATTAGAAAGGCAACGTGCTGTAGCTTACTTTGAAAGTATTTGTGGTCATAATGGCCTTATTTTCATGTGTTGTCATAATGGCTATAATTACGTTTGATTAAATACTTGACGATCCCAATTTTTCATATTGAAAGTTCTCTCTATCCATATCACAACAACTCCCCAAGGCAGTGGAGCCCAAGGAAATGGGGTGTCAGTATTTCAATAGGTTGAGTTCAACTATCACCATAGGAAGGAAGTGGCAGGCCCTTGGATAAAATTTGGGACACACTCTCTATGAACAGAAATGAGAATCAGAAGGTCAGGAAGGATCAAGGGAGCCCACTTTTCCTGGTCACTCAGAAACCCTGGGCAAATCTTGTCTTTGCTGATGAATGCTGCCTACAAGACAGTTAACTGCCAGCGCGAGGTGAGTTTTTAATGGGCAGGTTTTTATGCAAGGTGAGTTATGCTTCTTGATGCATGAGGGTGCCCAGCTCACTAATGCAGGCTCGGAGACCAGGAGTCCACGAGCAATTTGTTCAAAGAAATAAAGCCTATTCGTCTTGCCGGGATTCACCGACCAGATGATGTAATCTGTGCCTTTCTTTGTGTACAGGGATGTCCCTAAAGAGGCAATCAAACACTGCACCAGCCCGGCTAGGGATAATGAGGCCACCGCCTGAGCCTTGATTATACCGCAGGCAGGCGTTCAATGCGGGGGCGGGGGGGGGGTGGGGGGGGGGGGGGTGGAGAGAAAGGCAAACGGAGAAGCTTCCCTCTTTCTAAGGACGTTCCATACGTTTCAGAAACTCGCGCCCTTAAAGGAACTATTTATTATAAGACTGAGAAACAGTCCTATGAACAGAAGGTGCTGGAATGTTTGGACTTTGGAGGTAGTTCCACTTTTCTATTAGAGAGCAAGGTTACTGTGAAAAAAACGGAATTCTACGTACTTCCTTCTTAATGAATTTCAAAGGCTTTAAGGAGACACAGAAGAAAGATCCTTATTGGTCATTTCTTGGACCCTAAGAGTCAGTATCCAGAGGAGAAAGACCCTCACGCACTGGCAACTCTGTTCTCCGAGGGCCCGTTCCCCACAATGGAAGGTCGTCCGTTTTGCTACACAGCAAAACGTCCCCCTCTCCTCCCACGGTCAGTTCCAACGGGATTTGGGCTGAAATAAATATATATCTTAAGAATATTTGCTCTCTCTCTCGGGACTATGGTACACCATTTTTTTAAAAAATGTTTTCCTTTACATTTCTCATTAAGATGACTAATCAATTAAATGTTTGTGATTTCTTTTCCTCTGAGACCACAGTACCGCTTAACATCGATGACACGCTCTTCTTTTAGGGGACTGATCCCCCCAGTGTTTAGTACTTTGCACTGCTCTTCTCATAACTTTCCACTCTGCTCCCTCATTCTTGTTCCTTTCCCCACAGGAGCCCCGGCAAACGCTGGGATCCCGAGAGAGCTTCTCTCTCTTTACACTCTCTCTTCATGATCCCACACTCTGTAGGGAACCTGAGGACTATCATCTAACCGGGACCTCTTTCCAGGATGCTTGTCCAGCTACCTTTGCATTCAGACCTTGCCGGACAGCAGCGTCCCCTGCCCTGGAGCCACCGTGCAGTTGACCCTCCTGTCCCTTATCTCTCATCTGTTCTCTGTCCAGCAGTTTAGAGCTTTCCAGTGAGCTCACATCAGCCAAGCTGCACCCAAACCTCCAGAAGAGTACACCTCTCGTCCTCCTATAAATATTGGTATTTTAACAAGGAACTCTGCTCCCTCAGTAGGCCCCACTCTTCATGAAAGGAATACCGTCTATGAACTAAGAGCTGTAGGCAGGCAGGGACAGACGTATGTGGGTGCTGATAATATTTCCGTCACAGCACGCAGAAGCTTTCTATCAGTCGGGCCAATCAGGACATGAAACTGTTTATTAATTTCAATAGGAGAGTTTAATATAAAGAATTATTAAGTATAATAGAGGATCGGAGTAACAAGGGATTGGTTAATAAGAAATTAAGTCTAGAGAACATAGTAACAGCAGATACAAGGTGCTGAGACTATTCCCAGAGCCAAGAATCAGCACCCAAGGAAGAAGTCCCCCACTCCCAACCCCTCCAAACACATATACAGCTGAGGTCCAGATCTGGTTGGACAGGGCATGGCCCTTATTTATTTTGGGGTGGCAAAATGTTTGTTAAACCAAGCTCTTAAATTATATCTACCTACATTCTGTAAACACATACAGCACACATGTGAGTGAAAGGCTCTTAGATCAGAACAAGTGGAAAAACTAAAGATCCATTTCTACACGGGCACCTCCTCACTCTCTGGGCTGATGCTGTGTTATAATTGAGAGTTAACTGAAAACCAGAAGGAGCTCAGCTCAACTCCACCTGCTAGCACGCGTTTTAAGACTCACATTCGTTCCACATTACGGTCGGTTGGATTACAACAAGGCAGCAGTCTACTTTTTACATTCACAGACGGGCTGAAACAGTACAAACTAAACTTCCCTTCTTGATGTGTCCCTCCCTGTTACCATCATTAGTAAGAAATGTGATGACAGAGAAGTGACGGACCACAGGTAGTTACAAGAATAGGTAACTCATAGAATAATAAATACCTGCAGTAAGCAGGGCACAGTCTTACAAAATTTATTTTATAAGAACTTGCTGGAAATCCAACCTCCAGCACTTTCTGGAAATGCATGTCCTTTCAGGTGCCAGAGGAAGCTGTTCGCTGGCAGGTGTCCCCCTGGAAGGCATTCTCTGACACTGCCTGAGGGGTGGCCCAGGGCCGCTGCTGGCCGCTGGGTGCTGTGGACCACGGTGACTTGTGGGAGGCAGAAGCTGGGGAGGCCACCTGCGCTCCCGGAGCTGCTTACTGAAGCACCCTCCTGTAACTGGGAGGGAGGCTCCTTCTTATAATGTCACTCCAGTGCCCTCTACTGACAAAGCTGAACATCCGGCCAGTCCAGGCAAAGGGAAAATATTTAAAGGACCCCACTGTATTTTCATAGAGCAGCCAAAAAGGATGAATGAGGAGCTGAGAGGCCACAAGTTAGTACTTCGCACAGGTATGTTTATACAAGTCCTCATGCAAGTAGACAGGGGACTTCAGTTATGAGGGGACCTTAGGGGACCTATACAGTAGGACATTGTATTTGCATCCTGTCAATTATTTTCATCCATTGTGAGGGCAGAGATTTCCCCCCCCCCCACCCAAATTTATGAATTCTGGTGCTTGGCAGCAATTTCCATGGTCTGCTTTCAGGACTGCTCATTAGAGGAGTGAGTGTAACAGTCTGGCACACCGGCTCAGTGGCTGAACAAACCCTGGAGCGGACTGCTTAGGTCTGAATGTGATTCTGCCACTTACTGGCAGTAGGACCTTGAGCAATTATTTCCTCTCCTTGGTGCCTCAGTTTCCCCATCTGTGTAATGGGAACAATAGTACCTAACTCATTGACTTATAGTGACACTTAAATAAGCTAATACAGAAATCTCCCACTTAATAGCTGTAATCCCTTTATGAAAAATCAGATTTCTGCAGGAACACCTGGGGCCTCTGTTGTTTTTTTAAGAAGAAAAACTTGAATGTGTAACAAATCAACCAACCTTACCCCTCCGAGCAATTTCTTAAATTGCAACTAAACAGAGTAAATCCCTTGACATAAAGCATCATATTACATCGTCAAATGCTCAGAACATCACTGCTGATCAACACAATCTTAACACTTAGTGTTTCATATGTAGGACATCTTACTTTCCTCTATAATCATTTCTCTCTCTCACTTTGCTTCTTCTCTACAATTTTTTTTTCAATGCTTTCCCAACTTTGTTTTGAACTCTATAACACCAGGCAAAAACAAGAGCTAAAGGGGAAAGTCCGCAGGACACGGGTTCAGGACCAGCGGGCACCGGCAGGTAAAGGTTTACACCGAGCAGCATGGTGAGGTCACCAGCGCTGTCCTAATCGTCCCACTCCTCAGCTGTGCTCCTTGTTGCCAGCAATTCCAGTTTTCAAAAGGTTTAGGCTGGAATTTGATATTTTACCAATTGTATTTGAAATGGATTTTTTTTCCTACACACGGTTTTGTTTGAAAATGCATTGAATTTGTGGGTGGGGGTGTGTGACTATTTTTTCCTGATATAAACAACTGAATGTGCCCAGTTGAGAGGTTCCTACGGGTATCAGAAACCAAGAAACTCTCTACCGCTAAAACTGGAAGCTTTTGGCTAGTGTTTAGAGTATGCCTGACCTAGAGAACGCGATGTAAGGGTTTGTTGTCTTATCCGTCTGACTCAGTAATCGTATCAATTGATTCATTCATTCATTGATTCAAACCTTTCTTCTTTCCAAAAAAAAATTTGGGGGGTGGGGCCCTCCTAATACAGGGCAGGCCCCATTGTTAGCCCTGGGGTTGGGGTGGGGGGCGAAATGGTGAATGAGATATGGTTCCTACTTTCAAGGAGCCGACAATTTAGGGGGAAAAAGAGGCGCCGACGGTGGTAGCTGCTTGGAGGGCGTGCGGGGCTACTACAGCAGTGACAAGCTGACCTTCGGGAGAAGCTGGCCGGGGAGGGAGGCGGAGCGCCTGCGGGGAAGGGATCCGCGCACCCGGTTTACGCCCCGCGGTCGGGAGCCGAGCGAGAAGGGTCGGGCTGGATGCCTTAGCACACGCGACCTAGGGGGAAGACAGCGGGATTCTATTTGCTTTCCAACTGGAAGCCAGACTCCTCCCCAACCTTTTGGGGCAGCAGCCCGGAACTCCGGGCTCCAGAGCCCCGCCCCGGAACCTTAGGCCGCCGGAACTCCATGCCGAAGTTCCTTTTGTTACCACCCGACGCAACTATCCAGGGACACTTCCGCTGCAGAAACATGGCCGCGGCCGTGCAGAACTCACGTGGGGGTATGGGGAAAAAGCTGAAAAACTCCCTAAAGAAGAAGAAGAAGGTGAAAATGATAGCCAAGGCTGTAGCACCGGAGCTGGAAGACGAGAACAAAGACCCTGACGGCATTGGAGGTAACGTACGAGGGCTGAGCGTTGGCTGCCGTGCGGAAAGGCCAGGCTGAGTTTGCGGGAAGCAGGGGATGCCAGTGCATTTGCTCCGAGCACCCGAGAACTTCATCTCCGCCGGCGTCCAGGGGACGACTTTGACTGGGTGAGAAGGCTGGCGGGGAGTGGTGTTCAGGGACGGGACGCTGTCAGCTGTTCGAGCTTGCCACCTTCTTTCAACAGATGTTTTCAGGGCCATTGTCATTCGCTAAAACGGACGGAACCGCTGCTTACGGTAGCCAAAAGCGAAAGGAAGTTTTGAATTTACTACAATGGGATAGGTCTCAGGGAGCGAGGGGCAAAAGGCCAAAACAGGTAGCAGGAAGACGGATGGCGTGCTTGCCCTTTCTTACGCGGTAGGTGCGTGCAAGTGTTCAGGAGTTAGAGACCACAGAGCAATGAATGAAAGAGTAGGTGGTTAAAGTAGAATAAATAAAAGCTGTTGATAACTGTCTCTCGCAGAGACGCTCGATGTTAAAGGGAAGACGTTTTGAGGCCTTTTACCGTGCTGCGTCAGTCCTGCTTCCCCTTTATTATCATTCTTGGCACTGCTAGTTTCTTAGGTCACAGGACATTGCGCACGACCCCTGACCTCCTGCTGCTCAGGTATTGCTTTCACAGCTAGAGCTCTTGTGTCGTGTACCTCAGCTCCTCTTCTCGAGGTGATCCATTGGCCTCCCAACCCGTAATGATGTCCAGCAGCTTGTATGGTCTGGCTCAGGTCATTCCTCATCATCTGCTACTTTGGTCCTCAGTAACCACTAACTGTAATCTAGCCGTGTTGATATCCTTGTGGTTTTGCTTAACACATCAAACATGCTCCCACAGCAAGGTTTCTGCACTTGCTGGCTTCACTGCCTAGAATACTTTTCAGATGTGAGCATGGCTCTCTCTCCCTCAGTTCCTCTCATCTCTGATCCAATGGGCTATCAACAAGACTTGTCCCTGACCACCCTATCTAAGGTACCACCACTACTGTTCTCCATGCCTCTCTGCCTTCACTTTTTTGACCTATTACCTTGCTTTATTTTTTTCAGCGTTTCCCAAATCATCTGACATTTTATTATTTGCTCAGTGTCTCTCCCAGCTGGAATCTTAAGTTCCTTAAGTGTAGAGATTGATGTATTTCCAGTACTTAAAACAGTGCCCTTGCATAGTGGATCATTCACAGATGTTTATGTGAGTGAGTGAATAAACTGGAACTTCCAGGACGGAGAAGAAGAAACTGTTACATGCTGCTGCTGACCCTGTGTGCTTAGAGTCCTCATTACCTGCCAAAGGAGTTAAGGAAAACAAGCTATTTGTTGGACAGGTATTAGAACTTTTGGTTCTGAGACACACACATACATATTTTTTCTTTTTTTAACTCAATAAACTGGTTCATATGGGGTTGTCAGAGAAAGAAACACTACTACATTTGGAGAAAAATACCAGTACTGCTTACAAAAAGGGAATTTGATTTCCCTTTTCAAGTACTGGATAACTCTCAGATCGCTTTTGACTAAATATTGATTGTAGTATTATAAATACCGATTAGGTCCTAAGGTTCTCTTGCTAATATAGATCAATTACATTATGGGTTAAGAAGGCTTTTTGCTAACAAGGAAACCTCATTATCCAGTTCAGTTTGGTGAACGCTTGTTGTGTTCAGTTATATTTCAGTCCCCTACTGGGTGTTGAGGGTACAAAGGATGAGTAAATTCCTGCTTGAGAATTACAGTCTTAGGAAAGATATTAAACACAGGACTATAATACAATAAATTGAATATTATTATTAAGAGGTAGTTATAAAGGTGGAGATCAAGATCATAGTCCCATTAAAAATGATAAGGATGGAGACAGAAATCCATGTCCCGTCCAAATCCAGCCTGGCCATTGCTTGCTTCTATCTTGTACATATTATTCCTGGTAGACTCTCTTACTATTTTAACGTGCGCTCTCTCCTTGTAGACACACGTTCTCTGGCTCACTGGTGCCACACTGTTCTGGATTCCCCATTTCCTGAATATAGTCTGTTCCCTGGGCTCCTAGCAGCGCGTTTGCTGTCTGGTCACCATACTCCTTTATTTCCCCCATCACCTTCCCTTCACCAGCCTTCCTGTTTGATTTTAGGTTTGACTTAGTTGTTTCCATCTACTTTTTCTTTCAAGAGTTAGACTGTCTCTGTATAGGAATAAATAATAAAGGGCCTTCTGTTTAATATATTCAGTAATGTGGACCCATTGGTTATAAGATGGGGTATCGTCCTTCGGTTTGACTCAGGCTTTGCCATTTAATGTAGGAAATTGCTGCTTTCCTCTCACGAACTCACACATTTCTGGAAAGGTGACCCATGGAAACGGCTGTCCTAGTTCAGATATTTGTCTATATGTGGCTTTGGCAGAACTACCACATTATCAAAATTTTTCAGATAATAGATAATGAGAAACTGTAAAGGCAGAAGATTGAATTTGGCTTCAGACTTAGAAGGAGTCAGTGTGCAAATTATAGGGTTATTATATACCTGCTCATCTTATCAGTAAATTGAATCAGAGACTTGCCTTTGAATTTTAATTGGACCCTAAAAATTGATAGAGATATGCCTTATTGTATCCTTTTGAAAGTGACTTCCTTTAGCAAGATGTCCCTAAAGTTTCACTTAAAAACACACGTTGTTTGAACTTTATTTTTCATCTTTTGCCTTAATTTCTTCTGACAGTTGTATAAGAAAGGTAAGACATTATTCTTTTATGCGTGTAAAAGTCTTGAGTATTGTTTGTCAGACTGCAGAAATTTCCTTGTTCTGTGCGGAGAGACCTGTCAGCTTGGCAATGGCTTGTGTCTCAGAACCTGCTATATGGCGCTGAATGTCCATTCCCTCATTGGGTGGGTTGGGAACAACTCCTAATCACATGGGCCAGGGGTCATCAAGGGTAAAATTGACAGTTGTTGTGTGTAATGTAAACTGAATGATAGCACAACGATTCAGAGTGAATTTTTGGTAAATTGTAATTCTCTCCAGTAGGGTTTGAAATTTGTGTCAAAATCGTTAAGTGATCGTGAATCAGAAATACACAGGAGGTAAAATGCTACATCTAGCATTATAAGTAATAGCTGTCATGTGTTATAAGGGAGAAGATGACACAATGAGTATTTGTTTCAAGTTTGTAGCCTTTGAAATACACACATAGACACACAGCCTCCCTAGTCAGATGGTCCACAGCTGGGCTGGGGAGCAGCAAGTGCCCAGAGCCCTTAGTGACAAGGGCATCTGTACCCTTAGGTAAAATCACCGTGGGCATGAGGCCTGGCTGCTCTAGTTAATGGAGGCTTAGAGAGAAATTCCTCTTTCATTCAAGCTCTGTTAAAATATTCAATGAACAATTTCTGCATTAGCTCGGTACATATCAGTCTGAGTAGGACCTTGGAGGCAAAGCTGTGCAGTGCCCCAGAAGCCTAACAGTCTCCTGTCACTCCTCTGTTACCTTTGTGGCTTTGGGCGTGTTGCTAACTTGGCACAAAAGCTCCAGAATCATCCCCTGTGTAGATAGATAATAAAAGGAACTCATGGAGTGTTGCGAGGGTTAATGAATGTTTTAAATAGTAGCTAGCTCTTAACACGTGTTCCCTCGTTAGTATTAACATTATTTTAACCAAGACTGTGGGTACAATTACGATGGAAGTACAATTCATTTTACGCTCCCTTCTTTTTTTTTAATCCTTTTTTAAACTTTTGGGATCCTCCCTGCTCTATTTTCCAGGATCTCAGTGTCCTCGTCTGTCCTCTGGTTACTTGCTGCCATTGATTTCGTGTCTGCTGTGTGCCAGGCCTGTGCTCAGTGCTTTTCCTGTGTTGTCTCATTTAGTCATCTCAACAGCCAGTGAGGAAGCTACTGTTCTTATCCGCATTTAAAAAGTAGTGGAATGAGGATATATGCTCAGTCTCTCTGCTTTTATAATCTGAGCTCTTAGCCCCTTGATGTGACTTCCTCGTCATCTGAAGCTTCTCGTTCAGCACCTCACATCTTGCAGATTCCAGCTGCCCCTGGTATTTCTTCTGGGCTCCTTTCTTGTCCTCCACCGACCACACTAGAATTCTCACCATGCGTGTCTGCAGTAGTTCCCCTTTATCTGCGTTTCTGCTTTCTGCTGCTTCAGTTACCCGCGGCCAGCTGTGTGGCCCAAAAATATTGTGAGAGAGACCACATTCACATACATTTTATTACAGTATATTGTTATAATTGTTCTGTTTTTTTATTAGTTATTTTTGTTACTCTGTCACTGTGCCCAGTTTATAAATTAAACTTCAGAGTATATGTATCATAGTTCATGTATCATAGGTGTGTACATACAGGAAAAAACATAGTGTGTAGTGTGTGTAGGGTTCGGTATTATCCACGGTTTCAGGCATCTACTGGGGGGTCTTGGAATGCATCCCCCACGGATAAGAGGTGCGGCTGCCGTGTGTGACTGGTGTGTAATCAATACTTAAATGTTTACAATGGATAGACTAGGCACTCTTAAGAACGTGTGTGTGTGTGTGTGTGTACTCATTTAATTATCACAGAACCCTAGTGAGGTAGATACTATTTTATTGCCGTTTCCACAGATTGGGAAACTAAAGCACAGAACGTCAAATCTTCAGAAAAGTCACGTAGGTTTGAGTCTGGAATTGAGATTGAATCCAGGCAGCCTAACATCCCTTTCTTCTTAAGCACTGCTGTGATCACGATTAGACTTCTGTAAGGACTTCTACCTGCCTTAGACTAACTTTGGAAGGTGTGAGTAGGCTTAAGGTATTGGCGTTTCCCAAGGACAACCTGCAGGACCGAGCAGAGAGGAGGTTGGGAGCGCAGACCAGAGGTGAGGCCCTGGAGGAAGAGCTCTGGCTGCCTGGCCTTGGACCAGCTGCAAGGGCGCGGCTGGAATGCAGAGCTGGGTTTTAGCTCGGGGTTAACGTAGATTATTTTTCCCAGATCACACTTCATTTCTCAGACCAGCTGTTGTATACATGCCTTACCATCCAGTCCCCAAACCTCCCTTTTCAGCCAGTGTGAAATTCCTGTCATTGTCTAAGAATCATACCTTCAACATCCTCATGCCTTCGGACATGCTGGTTGTTCTTCTGCCTGGGATGCCGGTAACGATCGTTGCAGTGACCGTTTTAATTTCCGTACAGAGGATAGGTTCCCAGCTAGGACGTGTCGGGTTCTGCATTTAGGGACCCTGCCCCTCCTGGTAGGCCGGTAGTGTGGGATCTTACTTGTTTGGCCTCTCCCTTCTCTTGTCATTCAAATCTTTGCTTTGCCCTTTAAGAAGAACTCAAGTGTCAGCTTTGTAGAAGAAAATAACCTCCCAAGCAGCCACTCCTTTTTCATTGCTTTTCTTTCAGAAGAGCACTTACAAATTTTTGTGGAAGTTAATTGATTTATCTACGCCCCCAAATGTGTCATTCCATCCGGGACAGAAGTCCAGAGGAAGAGTTTCCATTTCTCTGTCCTTCCATGTCATTCCTGGGTACTCAGTAAATAGTCCTGAGGGACTGTGAGTCTTCATACAACTTCATCCCAACTCCAAAGGCTCAGGGCGGTGGCTCCTGCTCCCGCCAGCTGCAGACACCAGCTGGGATCAGGGACAGGTGGGAGGCTGGGAGGGGAGCTGGACGTGTGAGGAAAGGGCAGCAGGAGAGGAGGTGCCTGCGTCGCCCTCGTACCGCAGAGCGCTGCCCTGCCCGGCATGCGCGCCGCTGGCCGCGTGTAGCTGTGTGAATTTAAAGTAGGTCAAATGAAATAAGATACAAAGTGCAGGTCCTCATTGTACGAGCCACAGTGGAAGCCCTCAGCAGGCTGCGGTGGCTGGTGGTGGCTCTGATGGCAGATCCTTTCCGGGAGCACAGGAAGGTCTGTTGGAACCGTTAGTGATCACTTCCTGTACGCACTCTGGGCAGCCCACCCTCATTTCCAGAGTTCTAAGGTGGGATGCAAGATTGGAGTTAGTGTCTAAAATGGCACACAGGACTTCAAAGGGATTTTTTATACTTCTCTGGTTCCCTCAGACCTGTGGCTATATCAGTCCACTTACCTTCTGTTATGAAAGATCAGTTAGTAGAAAATGCAAAAAAATCTCATCTTTATAGGATGCAGTAAATTTTGAAGAACAAGTTCTGCTTTTTGATTTGCATTGTGATTAACTTTGATGTCCTAGAAGTAAAATCTGTTTTTTAGTGTGCTGGAAGACCTCATTAACTTGACATTTCTAATTTATTTATATAAAAAGCATCATTTCCATTTGCAGTGAATGCCTGGCCAAAAACTTCTGAGCTAAGGCTTCTTTTAAAAAAATAAAAATAAAAACTATGACTTTAGCAAATTCATCTGGAATTGTTTCTTAGTTGGTGGGGTGAGTGCTGATTCATAAAAGGTTGTTACAGACCTTTTCATGGATTTATTGTTTCCATAATTGCATGTTGTGGTACTCAAGCTGGTTAAGAAACACACACACACACACACACACACACACAAAATGCCGGAGTTTAGAGGCAGATTGTGGGAGTGGCTTACACAGTCCTCAAGTCCGCGGATGCCTGTGCCGATGCAGCGGAAAACCGGGACGGGCTGCAGTTCGTGTCGGAATCCGCCAGGACCAAACACTAGGTGGCAGTGTTGCAGTTCTGACAGTTTACCAGCCGCCGGCACAGAGACTCCTGCTTCCGGTCAGGCCGGCGCTCCTCACGGACAGACTTTGGACAGACTTTTAATCGCGCCTCTTTGCGCTTAGAGACGCGCGGCCTAGAAGACGTGCTCTGCAAAGAGTCGCGAGTCTGGCCCTCGGTGCCTCTGCAGAGCTGCGACCCTGTGGAGTGCCACGTGGCCGCTGTTCCCTTCCCGCTGACTGCCCGCCCGGGGCTTTGTTTCGCGATGTGCTTTCCCGGGGGCACCGGTCACAGGAAGATGCTTCGGGGGGAAACCGTGTGACTCTGGAATCTGGCGTGTGGTAGACACACAAACATCTAATTGAGTGCTCGTGCTGTCAGCCTCCGTTTGGCAAAATTTACTTATTGTTTAATATCATGGGATAATACAGTTCTTACATCACCTGTATTTGCACGTCGAAGTCTAGAGTCATGTGTCTTCCGGTTTCTGAAATTCACCTGTCATACAGGATACAGAGAGATGGTTCAAATTAAATAAATGCGCACGTGGCAAGTGAATTTAAAAAATTCTTTTTCCTTATTAAGAAATATGCAACACATTAGGGCAGTAGAATTATTTGCAATTTTTTTGCTTTTATCATTTCTTTTAATGTTTTTTGATCCCATTGACACACTTCATGGTTTAAGATGGCGCTTTTTAAAAATTTATTTTGCTTCCTGTGTTTAACTCAAGTTTATGTCATGTTGTTACTTTTTGAAGAACCGTCTTTATTTTTGCCCATAAGTTTGAGTTGCATTTTTATGTTTTATTGGCTGTTTTCTAATGTTACGCATTTTTGAAATATATTAAATATTTAGTTTTTGCATCCTTTCCCTTCATGAATTCTCAGCACTGAAAAAAATTACTTTTGTGGAAAATACCAACATTGCGGGTGGTGCGGCGACTGGCCCAAAGCGCAGCCTCCGAGCGGCTCGGAAGTGGTGGCTTAAGGTGGCAGAGGGTTACGCGGAGGTTAACAGCTGGCAGACATTCGCTTCCTTTCACTGTGATCAAGGCAATGAGCTCCTTTCGTTTTAAACACTGAAAGGCCGTTTGAAAGCGGACCGTGCACGTGGGCTGAGATTAGAGGAAGCAGCGGGGCCTGGAGGTGAGGACGGACGGCCCAGCCGAGCTTCGGGTGGGGCTGCGGCCCCGCGCGGCAGGTGGGCTCCGCAGCGGCTCGGCCTTGGGCCGCGATGGCCTCTCTGTCCCGTGGGCTCAGGTGGTGGTTCTGCCTGGACGGGAGGACGTCAGAATCGGATTAAATAGGGAGCCGGAGGAGCCTTGTTTATGCTTAGGCCTCTCTTTAAGTAAGTCATCATGTAAAACGTTACTTAAGATACTCTTGCCGTTATTTAATAGAGATGCTTTCAAAGAAAGCGGCAAGGAATGGCATTTTTGGTGACTTTTGAGACTCGCTGGGTCAGGATTGGATGGCGGGGAGCGCGTTCCGCAGGGGCGGCGCCGCGGAGCTGTGCTCGCCCCTCTCCGCCGCCTCCGTTCCCTCTTCCGTGTGCGAGGACCGTCCCGGGCCGCTCGGCCGCAGGATGCCCTTCTCCTTTGCCGTGTTCCCTGGTGCGGCCCCTGGGCTCCTCGGAGCAGACCGGCCCTGCGGCCGCCGCCGCCTGCGCGCTGTGCGAGGGCGGTTGGCCTCTGGCCCTGCGAGGCCTCAGAGCTCCAGGCGCCCGCGTCCCAGCAAGTTCGCCTTCGGGCGGGGCCGCCGACCGGAGTCCCTGCCGGTTCCCAGCCCAGCCACTTGACTCTTACAGGAGGGACTACTCTGTGGTCGCCTGGATGTGTGGTGGGGTGGGTGCAGTCACTGTGTCTTCAACTCCGAGCCGGGCGGTGGTCTCTAGCCGCTCAGCCGTGCGACTGAATCTTCGTGTCTTGGGTACATGTCTCTTTGTTAGATTACTTTTCAAAAATGTTAAAATGCCCAGCTGTAAAGTTATTTACAAATTCTATGAAAGGAAGCTGTGTTTTTAGCCTTTTCTGCATGTACATTTAGAATGTTAAGTATTTGGCCAAATCCCTCAGGGAAGCTGTCTGGCTTCTCCGTACCACGGAACCACGGCACCGTTTTCTTGGTCAAGTGGCTTGTTATCTGTTCATAAAATAACCGTCATTCACCTCTTCAGTTGACCAGTGCACAGTGAAGGGCAGGGGGTTGAAGGCCTCTGCACTGGCCCCGTGCCAGCCTCTGTCCCCCTCACGCCACCCCCCCAGCAGGGTGGGCGTGCGGGTGGGGTTTGGTTTTTGCTGCCGGGGTCCTGGGAGTGGAGGTCCCTGCGTCCTCCCCCGTCGGCTCGGCCGGGCTGGATCTCTGGGGGCTGGCGACACGGGCAGAAGGGCCCGCTGTCACTGCGCCTGCCGTCCTTGGAGAGGCCCCTGTTGCGGGAAGGGAGGCCGGTGGAGGACTGCTCAGGGCCCTGGGCTGGCGCTGGCCGTGGCGCTGGCTGTGGCCGTGGCCGCGGCCGCCTCGGCCTCTGGCGTTAGGGTCCGTTGTTTCTTCTCCCAGGCTCCCCAGGCAGGCGCGGATCTGATGAGGAAGCGGTGGAGGCTGACAATGAGGATGAAGTCGACCCCCGGGACAGTGACAGCGAAGGCGCTGCAGACGCCCGCGTGGGCGCCAACGCGGGCTGGGCAGACGCCATGGCCAAGGTCCTGAACAAGAAGACGCCTGCGAGCAAGCCCACCATCCTGGTCAGAAGCCGAGAGCTGGAGAAGGAGAAGGAGCAGTTGAAGCAGGAGAGGCTGGAGAAGAGGAAGCAGGTGTGTCCCCAGCCCCGGGGGTGGGGGCCGCGCGTCCGCTCCGCCCTCCGTCCGTCTCTGTGCCCGGGGTCCCTGTGGTGCGGGCCCCATGGCCACCGCGGGGCTTAACGTTCTTCTTCCCACGGGGAAGGAGAGCGCAGGTTCTGTTCAGAGTCCCAGCCTCAACTGCCCTGGCGAATATGCTCACTTTTCAGTCACCTGTACAGAGCAGTAGAAACTAAACTCCGAGGAAATGTATCCTTTTAAAACCAGGTAGTTACTATGTGGCCATGACCCTGTTGTTTTATTCAGTTCAGCTGTTTCTGTGCTAACTGTACCAGGTCCTGAACAAATAGCCATACCAGTTACTTTTTGCTGAAACCTATTTTATAATAGAAATCGGTGGCATCATCATGGTTAGGGATTGCTTGCCACCCTGAGCGCCCACCCCCTCACCGCCGGGGGGCCTGGAATTCTGTGCTCCTTGTGTTAAACCTCCGATGCTGGAAGGTAGAGTGACATGTCTGCCCATCGGAGCCCAAAGGCTGGACTTCAGCTTGCCTCTGTGCGTTACGAAGACAAGAAACAATAATGGGGTCCTTGTATCCTTTCCACTTGATGACGTATTTTAATGTCTGAACGATTTGGTTACTGAAATAAGTCTTGTTTTTTAATGCAAGTAAATAACTTCCTACAATTGTACCAACAGTACAAAAGTCCTGATTCCCAAGGGGCACTTCATAGGTAAAAAGGAAAGAAAGCAGATTGGAATTGGCATCCAGTCCCTTTAAGCTTGTCGTGCCCTTCTCTGTTTCAAGGTGACTTCTGTCCTTGGTTCTTGTGCTGCGAACTGAAAGGCTATCCAGAGACGGGGCTCTTCGGGCGTTGCTCTTTGAAACAGAACTTACTCTGTTATTAACTTAGAGTCTCATTGAACTGTACGATAAATCGGGTCTCTAAATCATGCCGATAACTTGAACAGAGAATCTGAATCTTGATTATCTGGCAAAACGAGAAGAGGCCCTACAAATATCAGAACACGTTGGTACCGGGTCCCCGGGTCCCAGGGTCCCAGGGAGAGAGCCGCCCCGGAGGCCGGGAGACCGAGCGCGCCGCCGCCCCAGGCCAGAGCAGGGCTGCAGGTGGGGCTCCCACAGAGCGCGGGGGAGCCCGTGCCCCGGCCCGCGCCTGCTGCGTTCTGGTCAGAGTCTGTGGGAGGCGACCGGTGTGCCAGATAGCAAGCACTGATTTCTGATCATAAGTATAAAAGCTCAGAGTTGAAAAATACTTTGGGATTATGCAAGTCTATTCTCCCTTGAGCACGACAGATAATTCAGAATCAACTGCTTTAAACCTAAAAGTAAGATTTTTTTTTTTTTTTTAATTCTTGGCATAATCTGATAGTGAGTTTCTTGACAGCTAAAATCGATGATCTGATTTGAGGAGGAACCTGTTCCTTTAGAAAGGAATCCGGCTAATCTTTATAGCGAGAGTAGGAATTTGGGAGCTTTGCTAGACGCTTTTGTTCCTAGGAGCCAGGAGAGGGGAGGGTGTGCAGGGACCTGCTCCCTGGCCCCGGCGCCTGGGTGTTGGCCGAGGTCCGTCTCTTGCTGTTTGGTGACGTGTGGAGCTGGGAAGGGGGTCTGGAGCGGTTTTATCACCCTGGGTGCCTGGGGCGCGGGGACCCCTTGGGGACCCTTTTGAATTCGATTATTTCGTCTGCGGTTTTCCTGTTTCCTGGCCCCCCTTCTACTTCTGCGTGATGGCAGATCACCAGCGCACTGCGGTCTGTGACGGAGAGGCCACGTGGCCAGGTGCGCGGTCAGAGAAGGGGGCTTACATGACTCCATGAAAAGACAATCAGCCACTGTATAAATAGGATGCATCTGGATATGATGCTGTTGATTTAATAGCAGATAAAAATGCTTCCTCATTCTGACTGCTGAGGAAGTCGCTTCCTGAAAATAAAGAGAAACTGTTTAACTCAGAGTTACCACAGACGGCAGTTTGGGGGTCCCCCCGATGCTGCCCCTGAGAGCTGGTGGCGGCAGACGAGGCCTGGGGCTCTCGCGTGCCCACCCCCCACCTTGGCCTGCCTGCCAGCCCCACGTGTCCTGCCGGGCACATGCTGGCTGCCCGCCAGGCCCCTGCTGTCAGAGGGCCCCGCAGGAGCCCGCCCGCGCCTCTCCCATGACACGCCGAGTGAGAACCACAGGCTCCCCCAAAGCGTGGGGCCCGTGAAGTCCCTGTGACAGACTAAGCCAGAATGATTTATGACCCCTGTCCTTTCACAGGGTATCATATCAAAGTGGGCTGCGCTTTCAAACATGCCTAATACTCTCACCTAACACTATTTATAACACAGCTCGATAAGAAGCGGGAATGGGAAATGATGTGCAGAGTCAAGCCAGATGTGGTCGAAGACAAAGAAACGGAGAGGAACCTTCAGAGGATTGCAACGAGGTAAGACGGTGGCTTCGCCCCCGAAGACCCAAGCGCGCCAAGCTCTGAGAGCGATGCACTCCTGACTTGACGTGGTTTGTAAGCTCTGCCTGCTCAGCGCCAGGCGACTGCACTTGAGCCAGCCTGCTTAAGACGGAATTCAGCCAGAGGTTTTGTAGGTCTGGTGAGGTAAGAATACAATGTGCTAAGTGTCTGTTTGCTATGAACCTATTTCAGATCATCTTGTTTTATAGTCACAAGAACAGTGTAATCAGAATACCTACTGCTGTTTCTCTTAAGATGGCTGGCTGTGTGTCTGGCATTGGATGATTTTGCTTTGTGTAATATTTAAGGCATAACAAATTATATGAGATAGCAGCTTCATGCTATCCTTTCCTTCTGCATTTTTTTTGTCATTGGCACCAGATGGGTGTTTGAAGCCCTCTGTGTCCAGATAAATGGAATCTGGTGGCTGCTGGGTGGTCCCTGCCCACCCCTGTGGAAGGACAGGCACATCCTGTGTGTTGGGGTCACATAACAGAAGAGGCGGGGAAGGTTCATGGAGGAGACAGCTGTGGGGCTCCTACTTAAAGGGCACAGCAGTTGTATGTAGGGGAACTACTTGAGCTTCCTAGCCGCCTGCATTATTTCGGTCCTTTTCTGACCCCTCCGGGTAAGGTGCGGTGGCTAACCGTGCGGGCTGTCTCAGTGGCGGGCCAGATGGCAGGCGGGCAGAGACAGGCCTGCCCTTCGTCCGGGGGGACGCTCCCTTGTTTCCCAAGGTCGCGCACTGCGAGCACAAGGCTGAGGAGCAGCCTGGGCGCAGGGCGGTCGGGCCCCAGCTTCTTCAGACACCCGACCGGAACGTGCACGCTGGCCCGGGCCCGGGCGGGTGCTGCTGCCGCTGCCGGTGGTGGTCACAGCAGGGAGGTGGGGAGAGTGTGGCGTTCTCGAGCTGGACAGGGTGTTAGGGGTCTCCATCAGAGCCAGCCGGTGGGCACGCACCGGGGGCCACAGACGTCGTGTGAGTTCTTCTTGTGGCCATAGTGAAGAACGTAAAAGAGGTGGAATTCATTTCAACAGTATGTTTTATTTTAACCAGTGTATTCTAATGATTACTGTAGTATCTATATAAAACAACTATTAATGAGATTCCAGAGTTCATACTAAGTCTGCAAATAGACATTTTTAGAAATTGGATTTTAAAATTAGTTTTGTATGATAAGAGTTGGAGGTAGTGTAGCCTGTTCAGCTGTGTGGGTATTACTTTTCCTGTTTACAGGTGAAATAAAGACCCAGAAAACAGGCCCTCGTGTGAGGCGTCGGCCCACTGACGGCTCTGCTCTCCCTGGCGCACCGGCGGCGGGCCGTGCCTGGGCCGTCGTGCGAGCGCAGTCAGAGAGACAGACGCGGTTGGTAAAAGTAATTCTGAGGTCTAACTGGGCCAAGTTGATTTAGAAGGACCTAAGCTGAGAAAAACAGGTTACATATCAGTCCACATATATTCATTCTCTGAATAAATTCATAACCTTATTTTCATTCATTGAAACGGATGTTCATCTTTCCGAACTGTCTAACCATTCAACTGTTTCTGTTTGCGTGCCTACTAAATGCTTGCCTCTTTCCTGAGCAGTAAAAATACGTTGTTCCTGTCCTCGGAATCTGTGCTCCAGTGTGACCGTTGATTAACTTTATCGTTCTGGCCATTTTGCGATACAGGGGTGTCGTGCAGCTGTTCAATGCTGTTCAGAAGCATCAGAAGAACGTCGACGAGAAGGTTAAGGAAGCTGGCGGCTCTGTCAGGAAGCGCGCCAAGTTGATCTCCACTGTTTCCAAGAGGGACTTCATCAGCGTTCTGAGAGGGATGGACGGACGGGCAGACGAACCGGGTTCCACGGGCACGAACTCAAAAGCCAAGCAGGTGAGGCTTTCGCACAGGCCCGGTGCCTCAGGCTTTCAGCTTTGACGCTAAGGACGTGGCCGGGGCGGGGCGGGGGGACACAAAGTAGAATGATAGCTTTTTCAGATCTCACACCATGTTACATGCCCACAGCCTAATGTAATTTGGGTTCCTAAGTTTTGTGATGATTCATTCAGTACGGAAATTGCCAGTTGTGGATGTCACAGCCCTGCTGTTAGAGCTCAGCAGCCTGTAGGTTCAGATGTACTTTTCAGAGGTAGAGCCACACGGTCCCATCTAAAGTTCTGCCTGCCTTGTTTTTTGGAGACTGGAAACCTCGGGGAGGTGCACAGCTTCAGAGTGAGGTGTTTCCCCCCGAGGGCCTTGCGATGGGTGAGCCTTCTCGGACAGGGAGGAGCTGACCTTCGGGCTGTCGGGGAGCAGGACATCGGGAGCCAGGCCGCCGGCAGGTGTCTGCTTGGAGAGGAAGAACGTGAATGCTTCCCATGATCCTTGGCGAGATGGTGCTTCCCCAGCCCTTGGGACCTGTGGGCCCCAAGCGTTGCCTTTATTAGTGTCCAGGTGAAAGGGTCTGAAATGTGCTTTAATCTCAAAAGGAGTGTTTTTAAAAAAATAAGTAAAGCAAAGTACGTAGTTGTAGTTGATGGGTTGATTTTATTGCCAGCAAAAGGTACTTGAGTCAGGAAATGAGAGTTTGCTCATAGTGGGGTATTGTGCGTGTGTGTTGGGAAAACAGTTGAAACTGTTGAGAAGAGCATTTAGGAATTTCAGGCTGGGTCAAAGCGTTTTTCGAGTTCCTTGATTTTGTTGCCATTTTACCTCATCTTGACAGCTGCTTGAGGGCCTGGATGGCAGCTGACGAGGCGAGGGTGCTGGCTGGCGCTGTCGTGGGAAAGGGCCTCGTGAACCCCCAGGGGCCTGCTGGGGGTGTAACCCTCTTGGTTCAGAAGGCAGGTTGTGTCCTCGTCACTGGCGACATCCGACCGCGCTGGCTGAGAGGAGCTAGTGGGACGTGGGGAACGAAATGACCGACTCTGGCCTGGCGATCTCTCTCAGCCGCGGGGTCAGCACAGCGCCCGCCCCGCCAGCGCCCGCCCGGGCCCTCCAGTTGGTGAGCTCTGATGGAGTCGAGTTGGCTCTTTTGCGGGGAATGCCCACTGTCGGTTTCGGAGTCTTCTGGGTCCCTGTCCCCTTTCTAGAGAAGGGTCCTGCGGTCTGGCGCTGGCCTGTGCCGTGCAAGCGTGGCCTGCCTCCCGGAAGCCGGCGGGAGGGAGTGCAGTCGCGGGGCTCCCGGCGTGGGGACTGCGCTGCCCTCTGATAGGAGCGCCCTGGCCGCGCGTTACTAACGCTCTCGAGTGGCAGGCTCTGCGCACGGGTTTTGTCGATTGGGATTTGCTGTTTCATCCCGACCAGCTTTTGTTTTATGATGGAACTACAGTAACACTTTTGCAGGAAAGAAAAATGCTGGCTAATTTCTATTGGAAAGGATTTCCTTAGCAATTGCCGGGCACCAAATTGCCATGACAATCTCTAGGTTAAGTTACTGGAGGAGACTAGGCATCTCTTCATTTTTTCTGTCTTTGTGCTATGAGCTCTCTAAATGTCAGACACAAAAATAAGTTCGGGGCCTCTGTTCTTACACGTTTCTCATAAATGGCAACTGTGCAGTTTCTTCAGAAACTAGACTTCTAGAGGTGGGAGTGCTTTTGAAACACCCGGTTTCTTGGGCATCTTAGAAACTTAGAGCTGGACTTGTAAAAGTACATACCCCATTCCTGAATTCCCGCACCCACAGGCGGAAGCTAGGAATGCAGGCGCTCCTTACGCGGCCCCCAGGTGGCCCCCAGCGGGCCCCCAACAGTGCTCGGGGCTTAGCTTTTAAATGGAGCTCGGGGTGTGCAGGGCAGGCCGCGGTGGGTAGGGAAGGCTACTGTCCTTAAGTTGCCCCCACATTGCATGGCAACAGTGTTGTTACTCTCACATAAAAGCTGCTCCAACAGGAATGTGTGGAATCCTAACTTTGTAAATAATTCAGCTTAATGTTTGTTTACTGCAAATGCCTAAATAGATTAGAGTTTAGACAAAAGAGAGACTCCGAGTTTGAAATGAGAATGAGCAGGACTGTACACATCACTGCCGATGGGAACGCTTTACAGCCCGTTTCTCATTGTGGTCACTTCTTTGAAAATAGCTGTTTGGTCTTTAACGCAGGGTGGTCCCTGATCTGAACAGCAGCTGGGGCCTGGGCGAGCCTGTGTGTGGCAGGGGGCAGGGGCGGGCCCTGGCTTGTGGTGGGAACACGGACAGCTAAGAGGGAAGAGTCAGAACCAGTTACAGAGTAAGGGTAGCGACCTCTAGTTACTTTTGAAAAATAAAAAATAATGATGGTGGCCCCACGCGCCTCTGGGCCCCTCTGAAGAATCATCCTCTTGTTGATGTAGCTGTCGGTAGAGGGTTCCCATCAGTGAGGATGGGGCCCTTTCTAAAAGTGTGATGGCCCCGCAGAAAGTGGGTCTCATGCCACGTGTTAACACTTAGGGTGCACTTTTAAAATTCAGAATATTCTACTATGTCTTGCTTAAAAAAAAAACCAAACGTTTTTGAGTCCTAGGCAGTGGAGAACGTGTATGGCCTTGTCTGAGGCACCGGACCGCTGGGGTTCGACGCCCCTGGCCTGCCGTCTGGGCCCCTTACCCGGCTCAAGCCTCAGGCCTCCCCGCCGTTCCGAGGCCATCGTCCCGCGGGCAGTAACCGCCTCGCAGGCACTGGGGGCCGCGCGAGCTCACGTCCGCAGGGCCTGCGCGTCGTAAGCGCTGCGTCGCGGTTCGCAGTTATTTTTATTTTTTGTTGCATGTCATTAGAATGAGTTCTTTTCATTTAGTGGTTTTTTCTCAACAGAGAATACGCACAGATGGATCTGTAGTTGGAAACCGATTTGAAAGGAAACTCTTAAACTATTACTACTTCTGAATTACTGGATAACCCCAGAGCTCTCTAATAATTCAGTAAAACTTGTGTTTCGATTTGGAACAGTCTCCCGCATTGAAGCGTATCTGGTCCAGTGTTGCGCAGCTCTTACAGAATGATAAAGCCAGATTGTGAGGACATAGAGATCAGTCCCCACTCTCGGCCGTGGCCGAGCTACGTTACTCACATGGTTTTACTTGCCAGGAAAGCTGGGTTTGTGCGCAGGCGCTACCAGGCCAGTCAAGTGCCCCTGTCTTTGTGAATAGACCATCTGTAGAGATCGCAGTGTCCCAGGCTGGGGGGTGTGGGTCCCCGCGGGCTCGGGGCGTCAGTAAGGAGGGACAGTGGGAGAGGGCAGGGCGGGACCTGCTGTTGTTTGCTTTGTGCCGGGTGCCGTGGGGGGTGTTTCACATGATCGTTTTAGGAGGCACTCCCGTGTTGGAGCTGAGAAGCCGGAGTGGGGAGGATCCCGTGACCTGCCCCAGGCCCCCTTGATGGGAACTGGCCGAATCCGGAGAGAAGCCCAGCCGCACCCTCCAGAGCCCTCAGGCAGCTGTCCCCGCTGCTGCGGGCAGGGCGGCGCCGCCAGAGCCTGCGCACAGGGCACGGTCCCCCGGGGAGCGGGGCTGGCGCTGTGCCCCCGCCCTGCCCGCACGAGGGGCGTGCAGTGGGGCGTCCTCCCTCCCACAGCCCCTCCGTTGAGAGCCTGTTTCCCAAAACTGTCCGGGAAGTTCCTTTCCACATTTCAGAATTTTGGAACTTACTTAGAAAGGTCTCTCTTATAGGTGACGTTTTTATTTACCAAGGAATTAAAGTTTCCTAGATACCCAGTGCGCTGTGATTTGGCCATCACACTGCACCCTGGCCTCGGGGCCTTTGGGCCTGACCCCCCCTCTTTGAGTGCCTCCCCACCCTCTAGGGTGACAGGATGTCCCCGGCCTGGCGCCGCCCGCTTCTCCCCGGAGCCCTGGCGAGGGCAGCCCACTCGTGGTTGAGTCTCCTTGGCGTCAGGAGCTGTGTTGATACTGGGAATATTCTTCAGGAGCTGCAACTTAGTTTTTGTTTATATAGCCTTTCGTGGTTTTACAAAGAACTTTTACCTCTGCTTTCTCATCGAAGCTTGTTAACAAATCTGTGATATTAAAACATCAGTGTCTGTTTTCTGGATGAATACACGGCTCTGCTCATTTGTTTACAAATCTGACTTCTCATTTAAGTGCTGTAACGTTCCAGGTGAAAGAACAGGCGGAGCTCTAGGCGCTGGCTAGCAGGGCCTTCTAAATAGCCCAGGCTCCTTGGTGGGGGCGGAAATGTATCGAGCAGTTGTGTCCCCGGAAGGCTCCTTGAGATGTTACATTTGTCGTTCTAGTCAGCTTAGTCAACTCCGGCTTACTAACAGTTCTCAAGAGAATGTAAACAGCGAGGAGAGCCAGAGTTGCCTCAGCGTTTCCTAAAACTCCCTTCTGCGGCGCGGATGTAGAGACAGAGACACAGCGTAGACGTCACCAGATAGAAGCATTTTGAACCAGGACCCAAGTGTTGAGCTTGTAGTAAAATCAAGGGCCGCAAATGAAGTTGAAACGAAAACAGTGCAGTGAACAAAAAGCTAGTGCATGAAAGAAGCGTGCCCTGCGGGCGTGTTCCGTCCGACCCCCTGGGACGCTGCAGTGCCGTCTGTGGGCCGTGCGCTTGGACCCTGACTGAAGCTGACCTGGTTTCGGCATTTGATCCTTTTTTCCCAGGATCCGTGGGGGCGCAGGGGTTACAGGGGGGAGCGCTAGTCGTCCTTGCCAGGCCTCACGGCCACCGCCTGCGGGCGGGAAGCTGCCCGCCCAGCGACTCCAGCCCTCGGCCTCCTGCCCCAGGGCCTGCGAGAGCCTCTGGGCCCAAGCCGCCGGGTTCCCAGCGTTCTCTGTCAGTAGGTAAAGAAAAGCTAGGGAAATCTCTACAGCTCTTACCTCATCGACCTTTTTCCAAGCCCCTTACCTGCCCAGTTCTCCTTACGGAAAGGTCAGCTTGAGATGAGATGCAAGACGGCTCTTAGGGCACGTGACCCACCGCCTTCCCAGGGCACAGCAGCTGAGTAAGCGCTCGGGAAGGTTCAGTCCTTGTCTCCGCCTCCGGCTCCGGCCCTGGCTCCAGGGCGTCCCACTGACTGCTTTTCTAGTTTGCTTGGACCTCGCACACATCGGAACGTGGAAACTCTGCACAAATCTGGAAGCTGTCCACAGAGTTAACAAAATGGGAGCCCATGTGAAACATCCTAGGAAAACAGTTAAAATGGACTGAAACAAATTTGTGAAGGAATGGAGAAAGCCAGGAGTGGTCAGAGCACTTAGGAGTTGTTGAAGAATTCTTTAACGATCAGAGACAGACTTGAGTTTGTTTGCATATGGGGTCTGTCATATGCCTCGTAGGTTCCACGTTGAAAATTTTGAGCCCTTTATGACTATCGGGAAGTTATAGTGCCCTGCAAAGTTAGGAAAGCGTTGATGTTCTCATTCAAATTCTGAAGGTTTGGGGCTGCGTTTTGCTCCTGTTGATTTCTGCCGGAATACAGTTCTCAGGCAGTCGGGTTCCCTCCACCCTTCGTTTCTCACGTGGGCTTTAATCACCTGTAGAGGAGATCATTGAGGACAGGTAGCGCACCAAAAGTTTGCAGCAACAAAGGTATTGAGATGCATTTAGCCAGTGTTGAGAACCTTTCTTGAATTTAGGTGAAACTAAAAGTGAAAACTGACATTCTTCTAGGGGAAAGCAAATAAATCAAGTATTGATTGCTAACTGTAGCTGGGATTTCGTGGTTTATTTTTTTAGAATTCAACTTTAATTTTCCCTCTTCAGAATTGAAATGAGGCTCCGCTCTTCATTGTTTGGTGTTAGACTAATGAATAATTCCAAAGTATTTTCAGTTTTCTTTTCAGTAGCTGCCAGGGTAGGTTTGAACCTTGAAATGGAAGCTGATTAACATTTTTAAGGGTTGTCTTCAGTTTCCAAATTGACACAGATGCTTCTGTCTGATCTTGATGAAATATTTATATAAAACCAGGCCAGGGAGGGCGGGACCGTTTTGTTTCCTGGCCTCATGTGGTTTGCGTTAAGTGTGTGCATTGACTCAGTTTTACCTTGCAGGCTGCTAGGTCGCTGGGCCGGCCGCCGGGTCCTGCCCGCTTCCGTCGGTGCTCGGATGGGCGCGCGGCCCGGCGGAGGGTGGGAGAAGCCTGCGCCCACCGCGTGTGGGCCGGCGCGCGGGCCTTACGGCCTCTTCGCCCGGAGGGCTCCGCGCTCCCGCGCGTACGGGGACCCCGCGGTGGCCGGCCAAACCGCTTGCTGGGCTCTGTCCCCCGGCTCTGGGTCCGCAGGTCTGCAATGGGCCCGAGCAGTTGAATTTCCAAAAAGCAGTGGCGGTGCTGACGCCTGACCTGGGGCCGCGCTTTGAGAAGAACTGTCGCCCACTGCTTCGGTCGCTTATGCTTATGAAGCAAGAACCCTGCCGCCACAACTGCCCCGGGAAGGCCTTTCTTCCTTGTTGGTCTTTATATTGGGCGATTAGGACAAGCTTTGGATTTGCCCTGTTGCTGCTCTTCGGGCCAAAATACACGTTTCCGTGAGTGTCTTTCAGGACAAGCCTGTGAGTCCATTTTGATGAATGAACCGTTCCCTTTGGCCCCCGGTTGTCCCTTTCCCTCTGAGCTGCAGTGGCCCCTCCATCCATGGCTTCACCCCCACGGTGTTAGTTACCCGCGGCCGCTGGCGTCCGGAAAGATCGCGTGGGAGACTCCGCCGGCCTGGCCTCTCCACAGCCCGGCCCGGCCCGCGGAGCAAGAGAGGGTCGCACGCCTTTTACTCCAGGGCACTGTTCAGAACGTTGGTTTCATTGTTAGTTATTTTAGTCTCTTATTGTCCCAGATTATAAATTAAGCTCTGTCATAGGTAGATACATAAAGATTTCTCTCTCTCTATGAAAAGCACCGTGTCCCTGCAGCCGCAGGAGTCCACTGGGACTGCGGGCCATGCGCCCGGCCCAGGGGCTGTGCTTGTTGGCGGCCTTGACCCTGTGCGCCCCGCCCCGGCCCTGGTGCCCGCGCCGAGGAGCGACTCGGAGGCCCAGGGCGGGCTGCCGGGACCCCGCGGAGCCCTTCTGCGGTGGCGGGGCGAGTGTAGCGGCCGCGTGGAGGCCGCCGCGGAGGCGGAGCCTGCTCGTGGGCAGACAAGCATCACGGTGGCGCACTGTCCAGCCCTCGGGTCATGTTTGGGCACCAGTCCTGCTTCGCGCTTGGATCCCAGGAAGGGGTGGGGGTGACGGTGGGGGGCTTGTTTCCTCCTGGTCGCGGCATCCAGCGGTTTTGAATGGTTCGGTTGTTTTGGGGCCATATCTTTCAGTTAAAAGGGAGCTTTAACAAAAATAATGTCTTGTGACCCAACAAATGTCTTTAATATATTTTTGCTAAAAATTTCTTTTTATATGGTTTAAACCCCCTAAAGATAATACTGTCTTCTAACCAAATATCATGGGGTCTTGCAGATTTAGAGATTTTTCCAAGTGTTATTTCTTTGAATGGAATAAATAGAAACGCATCGGCTGGTAGCTCCATGAAGACAGGGACTTTGTTTTGAACGTTGCCGGAGACCGATTTCTTACTGTTTGTGGAACGAGGGAAAGAAAGCAGAGCTCTCAGTTCTGCGCGTACTGCAGTACCTGGGTAACGCCGCCAGGTGGTGCTGTTGCACCACAAAAGGAGAGGTTGCCGTTGGGCTCTTAACACGCGTAGTTTTATGTCAAGCCTATCAAGAAACAAAATGAATCGACTACCTGTGATGCTTATTGCCTGCTCATTTATTTGTCATTTTTTTCATGTGACTAGGCTTTTGATTACCTGATGAGGTCAGGCAGTCAGGTCATGGCCCGAATGAAGAACATTTGGTTCACATGTTTATCAGCTCTTACGTGAGATCGCGTCTGTGAAAACCCAGGGCAGCGCCCAGCTGGCTTCCTTTTCTCTCTTCTGGGCTAAACGCCTTCATTAAATTTCTGTTCATCTTAAAATAATTTGCCAAAAGTTTTAGTAAATTACCAGTGACCTTGAAAGAATAAGACTCTTTTGTGAAACGACTTTACGAGTTGATACCGAGCCTAGATCTTCCTGTATTTTCTCCCCATTGCAAACATTATTTTGCTTCCACGAGGCACGTGTTCTGTGAACGCCCGGCTCTGTCACATGTTTGTGCAGACACGGTCCCTGCGTACAGAGAGGCCCGTGCGCGCTTGGCCGTGGTCCCTCTCTGGCCGGAGAACCAGGGGGCGCCCCCGCGCCGAGGGCTGGGGCCGATTCAGGTGCGCTGTGGTTGAATTGGCTGTTGAATGTTTTGGTTCTGTGATTGTCCTCAGACCGAAGCGAAAGAAGACGGCCCGGGCTGGACCATCCTCCGCGACGACTTCATGATGGGAGCGTCCATGAAGGACTGGGACAAAGAGAGCGACGGGCCCGACGGCGGCGGCCCGGGACCGGGGAGCGACACCGATGCCTGACGCTGCGTGCGCAGGCGGCGCCGTCCGCGCGCAGTCGTTCTGTTTCCCGGAGAGAGACGCTCGCGCCCCGGGAGCGGGGCGGGTAGGGCCCGTGGGTCACGCAGCCGAGGGCCTTCCCGGTTACCAGCTCTGGCGCGTCCCGTTTTCCCGGAAACTTTGCTGAAACTGTGTTTTCAAACTTTGTATGATTTTAAGCATTGTATCAACCTGTCCAGCGAGATGCACACTTTGCCACGATCATTATCGGTGTACATACTGGCCATTGATATTTGGTATTTTGTTTCATTGTTCCCAGTGTTTCTAGAAAGGCAATATTCTTTATAATTAAAATGAACTTCTTGAAGTTAATATTTTTCAACTGACAGTCCTGTGTACTTAGAGTTTTGGGGGAAGGTTTGGTGTTGGTTTTGGTGAGAGCTTTTGAGAAAACTGTAAGTAGTAAAATTTAAAATATATTTCTGATTTGGGGTAATGATTTTATTTCCTAAGATATTCTGGCAAATAAAATGTACAAAACATACCAAATCTTTTATTTTTTTTTATACGCCAAGGAATGTACATAAATAACAACGTAAGATTTAAGTGCAGGGATATTTTTGCGTGAGAGGTTTGCTGGAGTGGAAGTCTCACGTTTCACTTCCGCAGCGAGGCGTAATTTCCAAGGAAGCGCGCTCGCCGAGTTTTGGTCCTTTTTCTCTTTGTGAATACGGAAGTTACCTTCAGTTCTCCTCTGCAGTCTGACCGACTAGTGAAGCAGCAGCGTTTGCCATCGACCTAGGTAGCCTGTGTCAGAATACAGCCTGTGACGAGATTTGGTTCTTTACTGTTGCCTTAAAGACGATTACATTCAGTGAGTGTTAGTATCCCGCTGTTAAATAAAAGGGGAAGACAAGATAAGACTGTAGTGGCCTTCCAAAACTCCCGTCACACTGGGCCGGGATCACGATCTGTGGGGGAATTATTTGATAAATGGGGTCTGTTGCTTTTTTTTTTTGAAGGTTCCATCGCTCTGTCCATCTTTACATCATAGATTCCTCCTGCTGCCCATTTGCGTGTACTTGCATCTGTTACACATGGAAGGAAAATCCTCCCCAAAACTTTGCTGGAGGAAGATGTTTATATTTTCAAACCCTGTGGCGTGTTAGAAGGATTACACAACTGAAGTTAAATGAGTCTGTGACCAGTATTTATCATAAAGGAGCGTGTACACCTACGGTACCAAGTGGTCAAACCTGCAAAGCTCAAACACATTTTTGTGTGTGTTCCAGCTTTTAAACATCAGTGGCTTCCTAAAATACAGGATCGCAGTTTTGTCTATGTGAGGTAAATAAATGTGAGCGAATACCCCTCAGTAGTAACACAGGAGGGCCAAACACCCCACTGTAACTTAACACAGGTGAATGAATACTCACATCATTATAACCTAACACAGGTAATTTTGAAAAAAAAAAATTGTAGTACCTAAAAACCTTTTTCTCCCCCAAATTAAAGATTATGCTTTATTTATTTTTTTGTTACTACTCTCTGCATCATACTAAACCTTTGAGAAAATTCTGAATATTACATTTGGTTGATAGAAACTAGTACATATTGTAACTTCTCATTTACTTAAAAGTTGTTTTTTAAATATACGCATATACTCTTACTGTCCATAGTTTAATTTAGAAAAATTAAGATTTTCAAACTGAAGGTAAGGAAGAGAATATTAACAGATTTCTTTCTGTCTGAAATTATTTCAAAATAAAATTGAGTTGCCACTGTAAAAACATATCACGTTAGAAGCTATAAAGTTTATATGTAATAAATATGTCATAAAGATGGGATGTTTTATATGTACTAGTATTTTTACATTTTGGCTGGAAAATATTTAAGCAAAATGCAGTACTACCATATATGAATATGAATCTAGAGATGAGCATATTATTTTAGAAACGGTATCTTTAGGTGAATGGTTTTTATAATTTAATTGTGTTACCTCTACCCTAAATACCTAAATTCTTCGGACATCAGTTAGATAAATAATCCTGCACCTATTGCATTTTTCCACATTGTCATTGAGTTCTTTCAAGGAGAGAAATAGAAGGAATGGCATTTCTATCCCCTCTCCAATTTATCTAAATATAACAATATTTGGATTTGATTCTGGCAACTATTTAGGGTAATATAGTAATAGAAGTTATTTTTATTTATTTACAAAGAACTATGCAAAATAATAACAAGGTAACTAGTAACTAGATGTTACCTTTCTTATCTGCATACTTAGGTGGCGGGGATGGATGTCTCGGTATTTAGCTTCATTTAATATTGGATATTAATTGTTTTTCAGCATTGAAATCTCAAAAGTCAAAGATAATACCTGTTTTACTGCTCAAGTTGCACACTAAATAGACTGAGCAGTTCAGTGGCCCCAGCTAAGCTGACCCGCATTGGTGCTGGTTTGGGGGCCACATGAGTACAGTACTCAGTTGCAAAGCCATTTGACTACAGTTCATAAATGTCCGACCTAGTTAAACGTATAATAGCCGAGAAGCTCTAAAGTCAAGGTGAAAAGAGAAACAGACAAACTGAAGACATAAATTGTGTTGCTAAGGAGTCCAAGGAATCAAGAGGCTAAGAAAATCTTCAAAAAGCATAAATATCTCTACAGAAATAAGCTGATACTTTTGCGTCTTTTGGACAACTTTCTTCTCCATATGTGTATGAGTTTTGTTATTTTCATTATAGATTTTCATTAATATATGTGTGCACCTCTAGTGAAAGGGTTATATTTTTTCCCACCTTTTCAATGACGGCAGAGCACGATTATTTAGTATGTTGATATCTTTGTGCCACGTGAATTTCACTTTCAAAACAAGCATTTGAAAAATCAGCAGATACGTTTTTTACATGTGTAACTTCTTAAGGAAGTGTGTGTGCGTCTTGGTTCAGGCTGCTGAACCAGAATACCGTAGACTGGAGAACAAACCACGCCTGCACCCTGTGTAGTCCGGGGGGCTGGGACGGTCAGGACCAGGGTGAGGTCGGTCCGATGCCCAGCGAGCATCCTCTCCCTGGTTTGCAGACAGCTCACCTCCGCCGTGTCTCTCCTTAAAGCGGGGGAGAGAGTGCTCACCTCTCTCGGTGTTTCTTCTATAAGGACAAACCTGTCCCGTTTGTGAGGGCTCCACCCCCAAACACCGTCACAGCTGGGACTAGGGTTCCCACCTGTGAATTTGAGGAGACGCACAAGCAATGTATAAAACAGCAAGTTCCACATTTTTAACTTAGCCGTGGAATAACTTCAGGTAGCGGTTATACCACAGGAGGTTGCAGACTTGGGCAACCTTAAATATCTTAATGGAATTTTTTAGTAAAATTATGCGAAGCATTTATCTAGCAGTAATTGAGCACCCATTCCAGGAGCTGCTAGAATGATTTGAGTGACGATGTTAATTATCATAAAAAAAGGGACAGTTTTACTCCTGTGAAGACCAAAAAGTTGCATTTCCTTTCTAAAGTTAAACCCCTGCAGTAAGTTCTCACTGTATAATTTGAATAGTGTGGCAACTTGGATTAACAACGATAGCTTGAGATCCACTAGTAACCTACCATGACTTAAAAACATAGTTGTGTAAGAATGGACTCTTAAGTTGTACGTTAATACAGGTCCTAGGGTAATGAAGCTTGTCCAGAACCGCGAAGAGATTAACTTGTTGATACTCTGTTGACGTGTTGACTTCGTTTTTAGTTGGGAAGACTTTGCAGAGGGGAGCCGGCTCGTTCTGCCCTTTCCGTAAATGGGTCAGTCAGAGCAGCGGGACTGGCCCTCTGTCTGCGCCGCTCGCGAGGGATGGTCGGGAGTCCGGGGGGCCTGCACACGTGACGAGTACGAAGACTATTCGAGGTGAACTGGCCACAGGCACCAACTTTGGAAACAGGAGAGAGAACTCCTCCGTGCCTACAAAAAGCTCTCTCATTCCTTCCCTAGGCAAACAGCAGCCTGACTCTGGGCCAGCTGGACGGATGGACCTGACCAACGCTTGCAGCGGAGGTAGGCCCGTGGGCAAGCCTTTCTGAAGCTTGACTCTGTTAAAGCAGCAGGATCAAGGGGCACCTTTGCAGGTGGGGTGGCTGGTGGTGGAGCCAGGTGACGCCGGGAACAGCCACTGACGGTTAACAAAATACTGAGAGCTTGTAGGGAACTGTGATGTGCCCCCCATTACGCTTGGGGCCCACGTGGCCAGGGGGCTTCCTGACGAAGCGCCCCCAGTTCAGGGCTCCAGTTGTCCGGTCGGTGCCGCCACGCACTTGACATCTTGCACGCGGGGGTTGCAGATTTGGGCAAAAAAAAAAAAAAAAAAAAAAAAAAAAAAGGGCCAAACAGAAAACAGAGCACAATCAGCATTATTATTATTAGCACAGCCCGTTTAAACTGATGAGGTGTTAACCACATTTGTATAAATAACAGTTTCTCTAACCCCTGAATCACTATCCTGCGTGTTTAATGCAATCGGTTCATAAACATCAAAGCAAGAGCACTGAGTCGGCGTGGGGTCAGGAGCAGCGGGGCGCCGGCCGGGGAGACAGCTGAGAGCTGTGTCCTCGTGCGTGGGTGGCCTCGGGGGAGGGAGGGCTCCCAGCTGTTGAGTCGCCCTCCGGCTGCTGGACAGTTGTGTCTTTGCGCCTGCAGATCCCTAAGATGTCAATCTTAGGGAAAAATGTGGCCCTGTCCCCGGACCGCCTGTCAACAGTGGGGTAGCAGCAGCTCCCCAAGGGTGGCGAGGCAGCCACACACAGCCGTTGCCCTGAAATGCTGAGGAGCCCCGAGCATAACAGCAGGGCTGTTTCTACATGATATTTGTCTTTGTACCATAACCCCGGGCGCTCTCAACTGTATCGTGCATACAAAAGTTCAGAGTCCGAAAGGTTCAAGGCAACACTGTCCTTTTCGACAAATGGGAGGAACCCCAGGGAGGAGAGGTGGCGCGGCGTGGCTGCCCTGAGGTTTTGGCCCTTACAGCACCTAAGTGAAATTCTGTTGATATCAGCTGTGTTTAGAAATAGTATTTATTGTTAGATGACAAGGCATAATTTTGGAATCGCAGCTGAGTTCAGAGTTCAGTTTGGACTCTTCTTAGCTATGTGTCCTTGGCAAATGTCTTAAACTTCCTGAGACGAGCACGGAAATCAGGCATGGGGATGCATTTGTGAGCGCACGGTAAGGGTTTGAATAACGTATGCCTATAGCACAGCTCCTGATACGCAGTAGGGCCTCGAGAAATGGTCTGTATTATGCCCCTGGAGGACTGGTGCTGTGTGTGTGGATTTGTTGTTCGTTTCTGATCTATGTCATTGTAAACGTTCCTCTTCAGTATAAAGAAGCTGAAGTCTGGCAGATCGTAGGTAGTTATTGAGGCCCAATCATTCTATTTCTAGAAACCCTCCTTAGGAAAGATCCTAATTAGAGAAACTGATGCTGTGTGAACAGTATTACTGTATTGTTTTTCATAGCAAAAAACTGTAGACAACTGAAGGTCAGTGCCACAAAGACCGGTAAGGAGACTGCGGTACCCTGCCCCGTCCACAGCCATTTAAAATGACAGGTGTCTGAAGACTGGTGAAACCATACCTGTCAATAACATGTTAGCTGAAATGTAAGACTAAAAACATAGTGTAATTTTTTTAATCTAAAAATTCACTGCATGAATATAAGAACATTTTTTAAGAAAATAATTTTTGACAGTCTGCAAAGATAAATTTCACACTAAGTAGAAAGGGACTGACAGTTATTAAAACTTTTTTTTGCCTAATTACAATGTTCCAGAACCTAAACTCTAAACTGTCTTGGTAGAACACTAAGGGTTAATACGGAGAGGTGCAGTAGATGACTGTATCAAAAGTCCTATTTGCTAGAATTCAACTTTTTCTTTTCAATTTTAATAGTTACCCTGCTTTGAACATTGAACATTAAAACAAAATTGACTCTTTCCCATCTCACGTATCACCTATTTCTTTGTCTCTCTTGATAAATATTTATTTTAAAGAAGTAAACCCATTTTCTTGATTTAGTAAAAACATTTTCCTACTTTTGCCTTCATCTTAATTTTGTTAACCCCATCAATCATTCAAGTAAAATTTGGAACAGCAAATGTGACAACAAACATTTATGTAGTAATTATCAGGTGCCAGTTACTATTAAAGGTTTTTACAACGCCCTTAATGCTTTTGATGAAGTGGGTGCTGTTATTGTCCCCAATATATAGGTAAGGAGACAGGCAACAGGCTAAGTCACTTGCCCAGGGTCACACAGCTAATGCAGTTGCGTCCAATCTCAGGTCACAGAGCTGCTGTGCACAACAGGAACTCCTCACATTTCAGATGATAGTGATGTCTTACAGAAAGTGAGATTCTAGAAATTTCACTTATGTCTTAGGGAAAATGAGACTCTGGAAATTGAACTCGGCTCTGGAAAAATAAGTGGGTGGGCATGTTGGATTTCTCCGTCTCACTGAGCAATGACGTGGACCTGTGGTTCAGGAAAGGGACAGGCAGCCACCGGCTATTGCCCGAGGGTGAGAGTGTTTGGCAGTGGCTGCTGGGCCCATCCATTGGAACCACCAGAGTGGCTTCCAGTGGGTTGTCTACTGGGACGTGACTTGTCGTTTCATAAGCTGTTTGTTTGTTAGTGACATAACTTACTACAGTGTAAGTGCTGACATCTTTGCTGCTAAGGATTTCGATATTCTAAGTATGCTTTACGGAAGAAGACTAGGTTTGAGCTTAGAGTGGTGTTGGCTACAAGATAACAGGTAGCTCCATCTTTATAGTAAAGGAAGTCCCATCATCACTCATCTGGGATCTTCTCTGAAAGTACATGTTCTCCAATCTTTATATGAAAATGTAGTTTGCATTCTGTGTGCAGGAATTGTCGTTATATATTGCCTTTCCTACAAAAAATCAATGGAATGTATTCTTGAGGTGAAACTGGAAACTGATCAGTACAGTTTTAAGAAAAAATTTACAGCAAAATGTCATCGTAAGATTGTTTAACAAGCTGTTGATGAAAACACCCAGAGGAAACTGAGCATGTTGGTTTCCCAGAGCACGTTGTGAGACATACCGCTGCTGTCCTCTAGGTGGCATGATTTAGGCTCTCATTGCATAAACTGATAAAATTTTCTCCCCACACAACCAGAGGAGTGGCTAGTTTCTGAACAGTCAATACAATCGTGGCATTGATTCCATTTAATGGTCACAACTGGCCAAATAGATTGATCTTATATATAAATAGTCTGTTTAAGGGCCTTAATTAACATCACAAACCTCTTAAACAAAAAAAAACCCAAAAGCTTATTATCTCTAATAACCAAGGAGTCAGACTCATTTTTGTGTATGGCTGAAGTCTCTTTGGGTCACAGTGCACACCCATTTTTAGATTTATTTCTTTGGCTTGTAGCTTGCCATTTGATGGAAACTATAAAGATACTGATTTTGTGCTTAAAAGGACACATAACTGAAATAATCTTTAAAAAAATTGTGGGGATTTTGATCATACAAAGTTGCAAGGTTACAGGAAACACAGCCCTTTCAATTAGATGACAGTAACTTCAGGCGTCCCTGGTGTTGGGTGGCCTTTACTGTTTATTAAATAGGAAAGATCGATGTGTAAAAGTCCACATTGGGTGACCCATAAGCACCCGCTGACAAACTGAAGACATTCCCTTCTAGTTTCCTGTTCACTGAAATGGGAAGGGGACATTGCTTGTTGCCACTTTTTGGATTCTTAATTAATTGTTAGTTTTCCACAATTTAGAAACGAATTTGGCCGTTTCCCGAATATGAGAAATGCTTCACAATCCCCAGTCGTTACCTCTTCCCTCTTCCTTTCCCTGTAGGAGGCCAGCCACGAATCTTGACCAGGCGCCCTGAGGGGCTTCCGTTTGGGGTGGCGCATATTTACATAATGCTCGAATTGTACAGTAAGCATTTTCCAATTAGGCTTCTGGTAGTGATTATTTGAATGTGCAGCTTAGGCAAAGAAAAAACAGGCTTGGAAATAGGCGAAATATAGCACTGTTATAACCAAGAAAATGTGAAAGTCTGTTGTATTTTACAGATTCGGGTGTTAAAGTGGCTTCTGTGTCCATTGGGTGACCGGAGGGGGGGCAGGGGGCGCCCTGGTTCGCCACCGCCGTCCTGACGTGTGTATTTGTGAGTAGCTTCCCCTTCAGCGTTGAAAGTGCCCAGGCTTGTGTGGTCAGGTCTGCGGTCACTCTGGGTATGAGGATGAAGCTGGCCTCTAGTCTCTGGTTGTACGAATCAGATCAAGCCGTATAGCTTTGCTTTTGAACGTTGTTATTAAAGAACACTTACACGTGGCTTTTTAAACTATTTATGTACTAGTTTTTTCTTCTAACAAAAAACTACTTCCAGGTTTTTGGGGGGTTTATTTATGTGCCGTTACTATTGCCTGTTGGCTTTTATTTTGTTTTCATTTTTTAATCGCAGAATAATAGAGGCAGCAGAAAGGCAAGGTTGTTTGAAATATAGGTTGGCAACTTTGCTAATGGAAATTTACACATTGGGGTTTTACCCGCTGAAACGATGACAGATAAAAATTCCACCTTCTATCGTCATACTACTTACTTTAATGTCACACTCTTTTAATTAGCAGAACATGATGTGTTTCTCTGCCATTTGCCTTTTCTTTCCCTTCCTCAATTTTATTTTATTTTTTCACTTCGAACATACTTCCCCATCGCCCTTTCTCCCCAGCAGCCTAAACTGGCTCCTGCTTTGTGAGCTCTGTCCGTGGGCCCTGGTGGTCAACGAAGCGAAGTCGGAGTGTAAGGGTGAGTGTCGACTGCCCGAAAAAACCGAGGAAAATTCTGCTGCTGGCGTCTCATTATGAACATTAGCATTTTACTAAGCTCGTAACCATATTACACTGTCTGACAACTGTTCCCATAACGATCATTTATTTATGTCCGTCACTAAATGCTATTTATATTTATATCCGTCACTAAAGCTAAAGGGGCAGGAGGGCAGAGGTGGCACCTGACTTCTCTGGGCTCTGGGGGTGGCAGAAGCCCAGGCCCCAGGGAGGTGCCTCCCAGAGAAAGACTTCCTTCTGAAATGGAAAGGCCGGCGGAGACGTGAGGACCCGACAGCCACAGCCAGTAAGCCTCCAGCTAATCACAGCCCCGAAGGGTGAGGTCGCCGTCCCCACAGTGTTTCATTAAAGCCTCGACACCCTGAGGCCCCCGCCGGTCCCTGTCCCTAGCTCTTGAGCCCGTCTTGCTGTCCTTTTACCACCTCTGATCTCTGCAAGCCCCTCTCCTCCCTGCCCACTGTTTCCCCCTTTCTCGCCACATCCCTCGGATTAACCTACGGAGGCAGAATGGAAATAGCTGGACTGCTTTCCTTGGGCAAATCACTGACCTTGCCACTTCATTGTTTGTTGAGAGCAGAAACTTGTTTCTCTATAGAAAAGCACGCGGAACATGAGATAAAAATCATTGTAGACCAAATACTGGTTTTCAGTTGTAGCAATATCAAAGTATAAGTGAGAACTTAAAAAAGGCTTTTGGTATATTATTCCATGAAGGGGTTATGTTGTATTTATCAAGGGTCACTCTTTAGAGTAAGATGTGATCAGTGGGTCCATCAGTTTTTCTCCTCGTGCCCTGGTTTTTAATGCCTGAAACGTGGTGGAAAGCTTTCGGCATTGTGCCGCATGAGGTTTTCCTTCCATCAGAGTTCAGAAGGACCTGTCAGAGCTTAAACTCTTGCTTACGATCCATAGGAATAAAACTCCAGGAGGGAATGAGCAGTTGGTTTCATAGCAAACATTTGTTTAGCCTCTTGTAGGAATTCCACACAACTTAAGTGAATAGACCCACTAACGAGCCACGAAGGACCAGTGGTCGAAACAGCTGCGCCCTCCACTTCTCTGATCTGGGAAACAAAGAATTCCATTTGCGGGGGTTACATAATAAGAGAGCTTAATCTTCAATTTGGACTTAACTGGACTAGGATAGTCAGAATTCTATTCATTAAAAGTGTTGTGTGTGTTTTTTGTTTTTTTTTTTTTTTGTTCTTTCTACTATTACTGGGGGCAAAATACCGTAATTTTTTTTTCAGAATATCATAGTATTTAAAGGAACTTGACTTCGTACTTAACAGAAACTGCTGAAAGGTATAACCATGAACCAGATTCTTATTGACAACTTCCCTGGCTTCTTCATTCTCTTTATACCTGAGAAAGAGTGCAGGCCACATGCTTTATTACACATCTCTGGCAAAGATGAAGAAGCCAGAGCTAAGAAGTTGGTAAGGAGCATCAAAGGAGCACACAGTAGGTGCCTTCTGTACCAGGGGTAGTTTAATCCTCACAATAATCTTACATTGTTGATACGATGTTTGTCCCTCATGAAGAAACTTACACAAAGGGTCTGAGTAACTTGGCCAAGATCACAAAGCCAGAAAGAGACAGAAATTTGAACCCAAGGAGACTTGACTCCAGACCTGGCCCTTTTAACCACTATAGACTCCTGCCTCCTTGAGGCAATCGGGAAGGCCTGTATGGATTAGATATGATTTTACCGTGAAGCCTGCACAGAGTCCCTAGCACATGCTAAGATCTCATTAAATACAGTGAATGTTTGCATTTTGAATGTAGAGAGGAAAAGACTCCCAAAGAGTTATTTAATACAAGAAAGATTCCTTTCTGGGTATAGGGAGACAGCTCTTATTGTCTGACCTGTTACATCTTCAAAGGATCACTCACCGGAGAGGTAGAGAGGGGCTCACCTACACCAGAAGATTTCACCAACCCCTCCCCTGCCCTGCCGTCCTGGGCTTTGGGGGAAATAAAAGTAGCCTCTTCGAATGAGACCAGGGCTCTCAGGGATTGGGAGTTAGGCAGTGAGAGTTCAGCAAACCCTGAATCTGGATGAAGGTGTGTGTGTGCCTACAGGGAAGGGTCAGGGTCGTTGCATTGTGCCAGTGACTTTTGTCACTTTGTGTCTATAGCTAGATTATTGCACCTCTCAAACTGAACTCAAGGGTGACAGCTTCATGAAATTCTTAGCCACTCGAGTAGTTTGCTTTGGCTGTTGGAGTGATGGCTGGTCGTCTCCTTTCAAGTCGCTTCCATTGGAAGCTGGTCTCCAGGGAAGGCCTCTGCCCACGCTGATTAATGTGTAACTTTCAGAATTATTCGGAAGCATATTGGAACAATTCCCTTTATTCCGGAGTTTTCCCACGTGTATTAATAAGGGGGGAAAAAAAGGCATGTTCAAGGGAATTTGGAACATGCTGGGTTAAAAAGAGTTGAACAGTTCTCTGCAAAATTCTCAGGGCCTTTGATGTAATGATGGGGATTATGTATCTGTAATAGAATACTTAGTATGTTCCAGATCCTCTTTTGTAAGACATATCCTGGTACCAGCATGTCTTAGAAAGCCCATAATGGGTGAGAATATGGATGACGAATCCTGACTGCAAGACCCAGCTCTGCCGCTAGCTGTGGTTTTGAACTAACCACTTAACCCCTCTGCCACAAAGTCTCCTTGTCTACAAAATAGTAGTGACGATTAGAATCGTGCCTCCTTTACAGTGTTGTTGTGAAGATCGAATGACCACATACATCGCCCTACCCACCTCACTAAGTGTAATACGCAGGGGCTGTGTTATAACTATACAGCCTACTGTTTACGAATAATCGAGGCCCCATACACATGTAACGTGTGCCTTGCAAAAGTTAGAGAAAGTTCCTTGTGACCCTTCTGCAAGAAAAGGAACAGGTAAGTGGGGAATCATGCAGAGGCTTCGAGTCTGGGGAAAACTCCACCGAGCTTCCAGTTGTCAGTCCGGTCAGCATGGCCACAACCACGACGAAATGCAGGCGCTGACTCTGAGAAGCTAAAGGTGAAATAAAAGAGGAGGGGAGAAATGCACAGTGGCAGGAACCCTTCTTGTATTCATCTCATTTGGACGAGGTCGAAAGAGAAAATGCCAGGCTATGTGTAGTGTGTCACGGTAGACACCAGACAGACGCTCACAGTGCCAGCTTCCTGGGTCTATGTTCCGGAAAGGATGAAGCTGGTGGGGACTGTCTCCCCGGAGGGGAAGGTGAAGTGAAAGCCATATCAAGAAGTGGCTGAGGCAGCAATTGAAGAAGACACCCATCCGTTCCAACAGTTCACAAACCAGGATGTGCTGTGCTCTGGGTAAAAGGCAGGGAGGTCTGTTGGGAGCAGCTCACAGCCAAATGAAGGGCAGGATTGTCACACTAACAATTGGGCTCTAGGACACAGGCACTGGACTCGTGTTAGGGAATAGCAGAAAGGGATCCCACTGAAAAGGCAGGGGGACGCCGCTGTCGGATGGGAAGGCTCGTCCCGGGGCTGGCCTGGCGCAGGGTAAACGGGTGCTCATTCGCGCGGGTGTTTGTGTACAGTACGCAACGCAGGAGGAAAGCCTTCCATTCTGGAGCAAGCGATTGCACTGGGGAGGCGGTGAGTGAGCAAGCCCCAGTAACTCAAACGGGAGGCTTGATAGCGCGTCCTTCAGCAGACGGGGCCAGAATGACTATATAAAGTAAATACCGTAAATCACCAGTGTCAGGGCGCACACTCCACCTCCCCCCCTCCCCCCCCCCCCCGCCCTGCCCGCACACACCCCCTCGACGGTTCAGAGCGAGCTCGAAGTCTAAGTGAAGGAGAGGACTCCGGACTGTAATCCTAGCACGTCACTTTGTTGAAGGCGAACACGTGGTTCGGAGGGAATTTATAAATCTCTCCTCCCAGGCAAGCCCGTGATGTTATCTGCTGGCAGCAGACGGTTCGCTTCGAGGGGAGCTTAAGAAGCTCCCGCAGAGGGGAGAGAGAGCGAGCGCAAGTGAAGGAGGCTGGGGAAAGGGATGGAGAGCTAGTGTAACGGTCTAGGGAGCCATTCGGGATCCAGCCGAGAGGCTGCTGCCTGCAGAAAGGGGAAAGCAGGAGGGTCGATTTTCAGGGTGCCCAGTGCCGACCTCCCCTAAGCAAGAACATCCAAGGGACAGAGCAACCAGGAGATCTGGGAAAGGGTGGTTGTCCAAGGGAAGCCCTACGCAACCCCCTTAGGAATAAAACTGCCCCGCAGCAGTCCCAGGGAGTGAAAGCCACGGCTGTGGCCGCCTGTCGCCTGTTGCCGGGTTGGCGTTTGGAGCGAGAGGAGGAGGAGGAGCAGGAGAAGGAGGGAGCTGGAGGCTGGACGCGTTTGCCAGCAGCAGCGGCGGCAGCAACGTGGAGTAACCGGGCCGGTCGGCGTGCTCCGGCCGGGGTGGAGGCTACAGCGAGCGGCTCCGGGACAGGATCCTCGCCTCCTGGGCAGTCGCTGCAGCGGCCGCCGCCGACCCGAGCGCGTCCAGAGCGCCCAGCGCGGCGCTGCGCAGCCACCTCCCCGCGGCGCGCTAGGCTCACTCCCCAGCGCGCGCGCACGCGCGCGCGCGCGCACACACACACACACACTCACACACACACTCACACACGTGTGCGCTCCTCCGCTCCCGAGCTGCTGTTGCCACTGCTCCCAGCGCCGCAGTGGACCTCGGGGCCCAGCCGCTCCTGCCTTAAATATATAAATTACAGCCGCGCGGCCCTCGCGCTGCGCTCGCGGCGCCCCTCCCGCGCGCCCGCCAGCTGCCAGCCCGGGACCTCTTCATCTCTTCCCTCTTGGCTGGAGGAGCCGAGTTCAGATCCGCCACTCCGCACCCGAAACTGACACACTGAACTCCGTGTCCTCCTCTCAAATCCATTTCTGCCTAATAGCCACTCGTCTCTTTCCCCCTCCAACCTCGTCGCTCCAAGAAAACTTTTTCTTATTCCCCCAAGTGAGAGTTCCCCCTACCCGTCGTGTATTCATATTTCCACTTTGGGAACTACTGGCATTTTCTTTTTAAAGGAATTCGAGCAAGATACCTTTTTTCCCCCTTATTGGACATTGATTGACTCTGTTGTTTGCAAAAGTTTCACATTAAAAAAAAAATCTACCTGATTTGTACTTTGAGACTGGTCTTTTCATTTCTTCCTCCTTTTTTTTTTTGTACTTTTTTTTTTACTTAAAAAAATTTTTTTCACCTTTAAAAAAATGCACTACTGTGTGCTGAGCGCTTTGGGGCTCCTGCATCTGGTCACGGCGGCGCTCAGCCTGTCTACCTGCAGCACGCTCGACATGGAACAGTTCATGCGCAAGAGGATCGAGGCGATCCGCGGGCAGATCCTGAGCAAGCTGAAGCTCACCAGCCCCCCAGAAGAGTACCCCGAACCCGAGGACGTCCCCCCGGAGGTGATTTCCATCTACAACAGCACCAGGGACTTGCTCCAGGAGAAGGCGAGCCGGAGGGCGGCCGCCTGTGAGCGCGAGCGCAGCGACGAGGAGTATTACGCTAAGGAGGTTTACAAGATAGACATGCCGCCCTTCTTACCCTCGGAAAGTAAGTACTGTTTTTTGCTTCCATTCCCCGGGGCTTAGCGCTGCCTGAGTCTCTCGAATCGGCCACCACTCCAGGGATCGCCCTTCCCTATCGCGTCCCCGTTCGGTCTTTCCTTCTGTCCCTCGTCCCACCCACCTCCTCGCCACTTGCGGCTGGAGAACCGTAGGCTTGAAAACGTTGCCTTTCTACTGTATTTTCTCCATTCCTCCCTTCCCCCAACCCTCGATTCCTCCGTCCTTTCCAAGGCGGTTATCCTCTTTCTCGCCCCTGAAATTCTTTGCTCGGCCACTAGCTAGAAGTCAGCTCTCCTCTGTCACTCGGGAGGCGCTCCCTGGGGCTGAGTTCAGCAGAGAAATCTCGGTGGGTTTCTTTTCTCGGCCCCGATGGGCGTGGAGCCTGTCCAGCTGGTGCAGGAAGGGTTAAAAAAAAAAGTGGCTCCAAGCTAGGCCCTCTGGAAGGCGCCCCTCTCGGCCTGACCTATCAGATGGCTCCCCCAAGCTTCCCTATTGTCTCCAGCTCCCCCCAAAATGTCAGCGTCGCCCAGACCAACCCGATTTGGTGGAACCCCTCGAAAAACCTACCTCTGAACCCCCGATTCCTGAACCTCTTGCCACAGCTAGGTGTTTACGTTCCCCAAAGGCCCGCTCGTGGAACCACGGCCCCTTTTGATGTCACCTGGAGGGTTGGAAAGGACAACTTGGTTTCTGACGATGCTGACGGGGGTTTGACTTCACGTTATTTTCCAAAATCCACTCAAACCTGCCTTCTCAAGCTCGTGGTCTAGCAGGTCATTTTTCTTAGGCGTTTATTTTTCTCTCTCTTGAGACCCTGGCTCCTGCAGTTACTTGGGTGCATTCCTAAATCTCAGAGTAAAACACAGCCGATTTCTTTAATAAATAAATAAATAAATAAATAAACCGGCTTCTCTGAGGGCAGTGTCTTCAAAACCAGCTGGCAGACAGTAGCAATGGGAGTGAAATGATTTATTGGGGAGTTCCTTGGGGGGGGGGTGGAGGGGATAGTTAGCTTAGAATTAGTTCCAAGTTCTTTTAAAAAGGAAAGGAAAGAAAAGAAGAAGTATCCCATGATACCTGAGAGGGTTAAATACCAGGAAGAAAAAGAGGGGAAAAAAAAGCTTCCACATTTGCTTAGTCCAAACCCCAAGTTGTAAACTTTTCATTGGTCGCCCATTCCTCCCCACCCCGTGCATCGCCCTATATACGTGCTGGCCGCCTTTGCAAAGTCTCTGTGTCTTTTCTAAATAGAGAATATGGCCATCTTGATCATTTGATCCTAGAAGTTCTCATTGTGGGGTGGAGCTTTTCTTTCCTAATATTTATTTTTAGTTTGACAAGTCGCAGCTCCGCGGCTTGCCCTGTCTCCTCCTCGATGGGCTCAGGATGCCGGCCCAGGTTGCTCAGCTCGGTCTTCGCAGCGACCTGGCTTGCACGGCGGCTTCTCCTCTTGTTCAAAGGCCGAGCAGATGCAGGGGATCCCGGCAGGCAGGGTGATTTTATTATTGTCATCGTGGCAATAATATCATCCACGGTGGTGATAAATACACCCCACCCTGGTTCTGCCCTGTGGGAAGCAAAGCTGTCTGTCTGGCATGGAGCCAAGGAGATATTAGGCAAGAAAAGTTCATTGTAATTAGTCCAAAACCATTGAGACCAAACAGGGGGTTGAGCCAGTTTGCTTTCTCCAGCACGTGCGTGGTTTCTGCCGGTGTTTGGGCGGACAAACAAGTGTGTTATAGAGAAGCTGAACAGGCCATCCCTGGAGGGTGTTTACCTGCAAACGCGCTAATGAGTTGCCAGCACTTTTAACGGAGGAGGTCTGAATTCCTCATTAGATAGGTTTGGAGAGAGCCAGTTACCCACGGAGCTGCTGATTCTTTGTTCGTTCAAGCGTATTTCAGTGCAGAGGGCGGAGATGATCTGACCCAGGTTCACGGTCATCGCCAAACAGGAAAAACCCTCAGAGTATTAGGGTTTCAGAAGATGGCCTCAAAGCTCAGCATGCGGATACCGTTCCCCTCTCCACCCCCAGCCACCAAATCAGTTAGAACCTCTGACAAGTCCAGCATAAAAAAAATATGTACTTCAGCTTTCATACAAAAAAAGGTACAGGCTTCTTCGAGCCTGGCTTGTGCGTGGACGTTCAGGAGCAGGAAACCATATTAACAGCAGACTCGATCTCACTGTGCACGGACTGTGGACAATGTGATAGAAAGTAGGTTAACTGATTTTCCAGCACTTTCTAGTTACACTGGAATATAGTAAACTCTTCCAAAAAAAAAAAAAAAAAGGAAGAAAAAAGAAAATCACTCCACCCCATTTTTAAAGAGCAAATTGAAAGTGCAGCACCGACTTCTATATCAACTTGCCGCCTGTGGGACTTCAGCGGTGGCAGTGGCGAGGGCGGGGCCGTGCCTGTCACTTCTTGCAGTGACTCCGGCGAGGGTCAGGAGCCGCGGAGCCAAAGGCATGGGAAGGATCACTGGTTCATTTTTTACCACCAACTTATTAGTGTTCAGGGAGTGACTGCAGCCCAAATATTACAAATATGTTCTAATTATACTCAATGAGCTATATATCATCACAGATTGCTGATAGCCTTTTGTGGGACATTTTATACAGTTCAGACGAAATATTTTTAGCAATGTAGAAATTTAAAAGTAAAAATATAAGAGATATTGTATATGCCTTCAGGCGTATTTTGTCTTAAATATTATCCTTGGCCCAGCACACTACACAAATACAGTAAATATGAATAGAACTGGCCAGTTGCCAATCTCCTAGGATGAATTTTAGTCAAGAAAGGTATTTATGGGATATAAATAATACTGTGTCAACATTTAAAGAAGGAGTCTGATTAGTTTTGAATTTATTCATATTGATCTTTTCACATGCTGTTAGTTTAAGGCTCAAAGTGGAGTTGTGCTTAGGTTTATCGATAGTTTACCTACTGGGAATTGGGAGATTTCTTGTTCTTTTGACAACCCGTTTGAAGTTCAAGACACATCTATTCAAAAGACACTGCACAAGGCTTTAGAAATTTAGCAAGAGTAGCTTCCTTAGCTAGACAAGATGTCAGATGATTGGCAGTTACAGCCTGTAGAGGCTTGGACAATCCAAAAAAGAAACAAAAAGTTTCATTTTCTATCTTTCCCTTTTTCATAGCAACAAATCAGGCATTTGTTGTGGTTCTAACTGTAGTGATTTCTGCTCCCCCGCCCCCGCCCCCCACACACACACACCCTGCACCTCCCTCTGGATACGTTTGGCAATGTCCTGAGGCATTTTTGGTCGCCCTGACTGGGAGTGGAGAGGTGCTCTAGGCGTGCAGCGGGGCGAGGCCAGGGAGGTTGCTCATCATCCTAGAATGCCCAGGACAGCTGCCTCTTCCCCTCCCCCATAGCAAAGGCTCATCCAGCCTGAAGTGTCAATAATGCCCACAGCGAGAAGCCCTGATGAGCTCGATGTTTATTTTGGGTTACTGAATGCTGCTAGTGGTACCATTTTAAAAGCACTCACCTAAAAATAAAGTATCTTTATGGTCAGAAAGACATTAACAGGAGAGCATTGCATAGAAAGATAATCAAAAAGTTATGCTAATTAAAGAGGAGTATGACTTGGACCGTTTTGTGTAGTATATGCTTTTTAAAATGATCTTAAAACATCTCCCTTAGAGGCAACCCAGCTTCCCATTCATTTAGCCCGGGAAAGGCGCGGCCCCGCCCTTCAGTAACTTCGGGCCGCCGCAACGCGTTGCCAGTCGGGACAAAGAGAAGTAAGAAACTACCCTGGATCTTTCTTGCAAAGAAAACCAGCGGTTCATGTTAATGAAGAGTGGATTCTCCAAGCCTGGCAACCAAAGAAAGTAAAGAACCGGGTTGGTCTATCCGATCATATTGAATTAGGTGAACTAAAATACACAGCCTGGGACACCACACTGAGGCTTCTTTCGTCATTGTTCCACGTGAATGGTAAACACTTAATCTCCAACAATGTCCTTTTCTGTGTTCCCTGTTACTTTCCAAGTGAAATCGTGGAACGTAGAATGAATCCCAATAGTGCTATGTTTTGGGGAAGTGCAACTTAAGATTCTATTCATGGGTATGTCTTTCTGTGCACAAATTGCTGGACTATGGGCCAATTGCCCAGTGAAGGAAAATCTTAGCAGTTGCTGGAACATAGTAGTATTTTTGCTTAATGTTCAGGGGTTTTATTTTTTATGATTCTCTGTGTGTGGGTGTGTGAGAAAGAGAAACAGAGAGAAAGAGAGAGAGTGAGAGAGAGATCAAAGAGAGGCTGAACCCCCTGACTTGCACAATGACTGAGTTATTAACAAACAACAGGCCAACTTCAATTCTTGCATTTTTATTGCATCATTGCTTGTACTAACTCTAGTGTCTAATTGTGGTTACATTTTGCTTAGGCCACGTTCTCTGTCAGGATTTCCTCTCTGCTCCCTCTTTTACTTTTCAAGGACTAGGAAAAACCCTCAAAGAAATATACTGTTTATAACTGAAGCAGTCGGGCAGCCTTTGTTGCCAAGTGAGGCCGGCAGCTTCCAGCCTCGCCTGAGGGCTCCCCTCTGTGGCGGAGGCTGGGCTTTGTAGCAGGAGGGACAGGTGGGGACCACTTGACCTCCCAGAAGGCCTTGGAGCCCTCTGTGTCTCCACAGCAGCCCCTGGGGCTGACCTCAGGAGCTGCACCTTTTGTGTGATGACCTTCCTGGGGCAAAAGCCCTGATGTAGAGCATCCTTTGTATGAAGATATCAAAGAATGACAGCTCAGCATTCCTAGAGGACAAGGAGATGTGAAAAAAGGGCTAATGACTCACTGTTGATTCACTGTCAGATCTGGGTTAGAACCGAGGAGGTCCCTGCGCTCCTAGGCCTTTGCCCAGAGATGACAGCACCCTTGAGGCGGCATTTCTAGAAGGTAGCGGAGGAACCTGGCCCCAGGGGAGGCGCAAAGAGGCTGCCCGGAAGAGTCTGGAAACAGCCCCTCCATCTGCCTTGATGTAGCATTTCCGGGACTGAAGGATCCTGGAGAGAGGCCTTGGACTTGCCAGATGTGCTCGCTCTCCTTAGGAAGCCTTCTGCTGGAGGGTGGATTCCATTTTTCAGATTCTGAACGGCTCGATGAAATGTGCCTCTGGCCAGAGATAAACAAATGTTTCCATTGTCGTTTTGAAGCCATATGGTCCGCTTTTGTTTCTCAAGATTCTTCAAACCCAAATCATTTTTTAACCTCGGAATTCCATGTTCCCCGGGTACTTCAAGTTCAATAACATGCAAGGGGTTCTTCGATGGGTCTGTTTAGACGGCAAGGCTTGCTTCTGCCCTTTGTTTACGGAAATTTGAGAAGTTCGTCTCAGGCTCCAACCACAAACGGGTTGTTTTTAAGGTTATTGTCGCTGTTGCTGTTATCTTTTGTTTTGTTTCTTTTCCCCACCTCTCATGTCCGGAAGTGGGGGTTGAATTGTGCTCCAATGTGAACACCGCCCTCCTTCCTGAGCTGGCTTGGTGGCCTTGACCCCGCACACAGCACCCCTTGACCTCTTCCCTGCAACCTCCGAATTGCTTCTTGATCTTCAGTGTTCGGGGAAATCTGCGTGGGTGGCGGCCCTCCTCACTGCACCAGGCCTTGGTTTCTTCCCCTGCTAAGAGGAACATGACACCTGCCTCCTGGGGTTGTAAAGGATTGAGGACAACAGGTATGAAGCACCTGGCTCCGCTGCTGGCACTTGGGCGGCCTCCTGTGCACGGCAGCTACGAAGCATTGCGTCTCAAACGCCATGGATTTTAAGGTGCGTCACTATTTTATGTGCCGCTAAGAAGGAAACGTCACTGACAAGTCACTCTGACATGCTATGGATTATGAGATATGAAAAGAGAAGTTTTAGACCTATTACAATGTCATTGAAAACGGATGTTCTAGAAACTACTCCCACTAGTCTGGGACGTCTCAGGACCTGCATCTCATTCTTTTCTTTGTGGGTTCCACCCCATGGATCTCTTGCCCTTGCTCACTGGGATTGTTCCTTAAGGGACCTTAGCCAACTCGGGGGCTGGGAACAGAGACCGGCAGGGCTTGTAAGCCACCGTGTCTCGCTCTATCAAGACAGCTAAGAAGCCCTTGAGAATTTAGCCTTCTTAGGGAGGAAGACCCCAAATGCCTTAGATAACAGGCAAGACTTTTTGGGGTCTGGCCCCGCCTCCTTGCTCAGGCCCACCTCTCACTAAGTCGATGCTGGAAAACGACACTCCCCCCACGTCCCGCTCTTTGCCTTTACCCAAAAGGGCAGGTTATTTTCGTGCCCCTGGGCCTTTGTTTATGCTGTTTCTCCCATTTGGAGCTGCACCTTTCCGCACCATGGAACAGCCTTCAAGGTTTAGCCAGTGCTACCTCCTTATGAAAACCTCCTCCACCTTCCTAGTCACACGCAATTAGCCCTTCTCCTGCGCTCTCACAGCGCTGCTATTCCTCTCTATCGCAGCCGCTTTTCTTTCGCTGCTGGTAAAATCCAGCTGCGTTCTGACTCGTCGTCTTCCTCGGTTTGTAAGCTGCCTTAGAACAGGAACCGGCTGGGACTTACCTGCGCTCTTGCCGAAGCTAGCGCACCCTGTCTGCTCAGGAGATGAGTGAAATGACGATACCTTCCTCTTATTAAAAGAGTGAGCATTTCCTTTTAGAGAGTCAGGCTGAACCACCGGAAGAGAGACCGATGAATACAAGCATCAGGACCAGGAGCTGGGAGGAGATGAAGCCCCACTCCCCTCTGTTATCCGGGTACCGTCACTGGACTATGTCACTGCTGTGCTGAAGGCCATGAGGCTGCTCATGACCGCACATCGCCTCTCTCCAGTCTCACAGATTATAATGAAAATGGGGGCGGGGGGGATGGTGATGCTGATGAAAGCTAACCTACCTTGGGTATCTACTACGTGCCAGGCACAGTAGTCAATATTTTACATGCATGTACTTATTTAATCCTCACAAGCACCCCAGTAGGGTCCATACTGTTATTCGCCCAGTGGCACAGGAGGACATGGATATCGCTATTTCTGTCAGCGACGTCATATTGAAAAGAAGGCTTTTAGTTCCCACAAATAACAGAGGCCCCCAAAGAGAGACCAGGAAACAGAGGGCAGGACTTTCCTGCCCTTTTGCAAAACGTGAAACAGTAGTGCCTCTCCTCTTGAATAAGAAAGCACGCCCAAAAGCTCTACATTCTTTCCTTACAAAAGGAAATGTCCCCGAAGCCTAGCGCCCAACCCTGGGCTTTTTCCGTGCCTCTAATACATTCAGCCTTTATCTCTGCATTTGGCTGCCCAAAAAAATGGTGACTTATCCAGTCCCTTGGTCTTAGTCTTTAATGGCAACCATTTTATTCCCCAACATTTCGATAACTTTGATTGATAGTGGATTCATCTTGTCTCTTTCGGAGAATTAATGTATTTGGGAAGGCAGGAGAGTGTGGTGTGCTGAGCACAGAATGTGGACAGACTGACCCAATAAGCAAAAGAGGGAGACTAAAGAAAACAGAATCTCAGAGGCCGACAGGGAAGAGGTGACTTCAGAGGCAGAGAGTCGGACCTGCGCGGCCCCAGCTGTGGCTGGTGGTGGAACGTGGTTTGGGTTCACAGAGTGGCCCTCTCAGTGTTAAGTCACTGCAGCTGCCTCCTCGACATTGAAGTCGCTCCCTGCTGAATTCAGATCTTGGCTCTGCCATCGTTGGCTTTGTGGCTGGGTTGCACCTGACCTTGGTTTCTTCACTTGTAGAAATGAAGAAGAGGGTACCTGCTCCCGGGGGCTGTAAAGGTTTGACAATGACATGCGCGAAGAAGTGCCCAGGGCAGCTACTTCTGGCGCTTAGTAGGTCTGCTTTGCATGGCAGCTGTTTGTCACTGAACCTCAAACACCCTTGATGTTAAGTTGCACCATTATTTTATATGCCCCTAAGAAAGAATGACGATTGCCAATTAATTAGGACACGCCACCGATGAGTCAGAAATGCGGGCCGTAGGTGTCCCTTCAACCACAAGGACTTGAGGGGCCTAAGGCAAAGGGAGAAAGCTTTCTGGATTTAAGGCCCGGACCTTGTGGAAGCAGTTTGGGCGCCTCTCCAACCTCCATGGGCAGCTGTTTGCTCTCACAGTAGCTTGTCCCACATGTCCCTGTTCACGGGCAGGTGTCCCCCGTCCCTTGGGCCTTCCTTGCTACCTACCCGAGGGTCACTATGCAACAGACTATTCCTGAAGAAGAGACACCATGTTTCTGAAGTCGGGGCATAGCTGTTTGAGGAGAAGAGGGTTTGGTGTTTGTTTTGTTTTGTTTTGTTTTTGAAATGTTGTTTGTTTCAGGAAATACTGTAGCATCTTTCCAGTCTCATGAAAGGGAAAGAGAAATGCTGTGACTTAGATGTTGGCTCTCTCCTTTTGCCTTTTGCCTTTTCCGATCTGACACCACACTGACAAATACCACATCTGTCTTAACAAGCTAGTTCACAAATAACCACTCGTTCATAACTCTGGGCTGTCGGAAGCATCCTTATTTGTCACTTCATCTTGTGAATGAGAATACCAAGTTTGTTTTCAAGAAAGACACTGAAATGACCGTGTATCCACCGGTCAATGCAAATTTAATAAATACAGTATTTATTGATGCCTGATAAGAGCACTACACTATTGTTGCCAAATCATAAATGGGAATTTTCTAGGAAATATAACTTAATTTTTAAGTTTAGGATTCATTTCAGTATTTTTAATTCAACGCTTCTCAGACTAAGTTCATTCTCTCTACACCACACAGAGCAATAACTTTATCATTCTTCCCCATGTAGGTTTTATTCTTAGTCACTGATTTCCCTAGCCATTGATTTACTCTCATTTTCATTTCTGCTTGGATATCTTAATGACAATACCATTGAAGTTGTATGTATTTCTTTATCCTAAAGTCTTAGAATTAAGTTGGCAGCTGAGAAAGCCACCAAAAAAAAAAAAAAAAAAAAAAAATGGTGAATTGTTTATTCTGAGTCTTCTTTAGAATCCCCCAAAATATCCCAGATTGAGGACATTGCTTTGCACAAGGTGGATGATTTGGTCAAGGCACTGTGACCCTGGAGGTCTGTCGGGCTTTCTTCAGGGAAAGGTTTCCACAGGCAAGCTCGTCTCCTGGCGTTTGGGGCTTTGGAAGTTAAGGAGAGGGACAGAGGTTGGAGCCAGAGCTCCTGACTTTTACCCGGGAGTGGCTGAGCCGAAACAAAGCTTAGTTATGGCTGTTACCTCAGGTTCTGAAACAGCATTGGCACCCTAGATGGGTCTGTTTGAAAATCATGTTGAGCCCTGGCTGGTGTGGCTCAGTTGGCTGGAGTGTTGTCCCATAGATGGAAAGGTCACAGGTTTGATTACCGGGCAGCACACGTACCCAGGTTGTGGGTTCAATCCTTAGTCATGGTACATATGAGAAGGCAACCAATTGATACTTCTCTCTCTTCCTCTCTCTCCCTCTCTCTCTCTCTGAGCAGTGAAAAATGTCCTTGGATGAGGATTAAAAACAATCATGTTGATTTGAATAATGGCTTAGTCCTTTGTTTGTGCCTCCTCATAGGATGAAGCCTTGGGTTGCTCAGTGTGTGAACGGAAGTCCTGGTCAGCTCTGTGCGCTGAGCCCTGAGTGACCACCGTTTCACCGGCTGAACCCAGGCTTTTCTCCTCCACAGAATGAGAGCACTGGTGCTGGTTTGCCTGGGAGAGAGAGAGATTTCAGAAGAATTCTGCTGTCAGAAAACATCACCACCTGTAACGCTATTATGTGTATAGCATCGTGTCTAATTTCATTAACTCTCTGGCATTAGTTCTCAGACTCTCGAAGGGTGGGTCTTGAGCCACGTTGCCCCCAGTCACTGGGACCAGCAGTTTGCCCTCTCTCAGTAACAGTTGCTGGGAATTCTCTGAGTCAAAGTCCATTGTGGTACAGTGTCGAGAAGAAATGACAGGGTCCATTTGTGGGATTCCTGTGATCACCAGAGAGGCGTGTGTGTGGAGGGCTGGAGAGGGATTGAGGCAGGAATTTAATTGGACATGGAGTTTCAGAAGCATTTTTTAATGACATTGAATTCTGCCGAAGGTACTGTTGCAGCAAGAATGGCTCTGCCTCTCTCTTGTAGGCACTTTCACACCACACAAAACCTCCCCTCACTAGCAACAAAGAGCCCTTGATCCAATTGGTTGGGTTGCTTTGAGGCAAGATGAAATCTGGTGAAAGGCCAGTGGTTCTCGAATTCTCCCAAGCGGAGAGACACCTGTGCCCCAACCTTTGTCCCCTCCCCTCCATCCAGATTACTGTCCGGTCATTTTCAGGTGGCTCCAGACACCTGTGTCTTGACACGAAGGCCAGGTGATTCTTGGGCAGGTAGTTCAGAGAGACTCTGGAGACACGGGGTGTTTCTGTCGTTGCGCTGCACCGTAGTTTTGTCATCATAGGCAAATGTGAGCCCCAGTGCTTCTATAGTTAACGTCATTGTCATTTTTTATTTCTGTTAAACTGGCTTGAGAGGGATACAGAGAGAGGGAGAGGAAGAGACAGAGAGAGAAACACTAATTTGTTCTTCCACTCGTCTGTGCATTCATTGGCTGAATCTCGTATACTCTCTGACCAGAGTCAAATCCGCAGCCTTGGTGTATTGGGATGGCGCTCTAATCAACCGAGGCAGCCAGCCAGGCCTTCATCGTCTTTTGGTTATCTTGTAAAGGACTCTACTTTCAGGACTGTTTCTATCTTACAACTTCTCTGAGCCACAAAGACCCCCATTATGAATTACGGAGTGTCCAAGTACTTCCAGAAAGTGCTATTTCTCTAAGATTATTAATGTCTCAGATTTTTCCTAGGGTTTTCCATTTTAAAAAGCATTTCGTTTATACCCAAAGCCCACAGGGCCACTTCAATCCCACAGATTGCTGAAAATTGATTTTCTTTTAGACTAAGAATTGCTTTCTTTAGCCTAACTAACCACTATACACCTCATTTCTATCTCCATCCCCTTCACGGTTTTAACTCCTGGGGCACTGGATCGGCCCCAGAGCACCCCCCTCCCTTTGTCCTGGCTTAAAAACAAACACATGAACAACTAAATAAATAAATAAATAAATGAGAAGGTTTCGCTAGGGTGGCCTAATAGCACAGTGAAAGGACATCGAAGGTGCCTACTTGCTTGTTGGAAATTGCAAATGGCAACAGCGACCTTGCCTTGTTCCTACATAGACTTCCTTTGAGCAGGATGGCCTGGGACAAGTTCAAGGATCTGAACCCCACTCCTAGAATCGTCCCACAACATCCACTGGCCCGAAGATGGTGCCGCCGTTTCCCAGGAAAAGGAGTTAAATCCCCCCAAGAAGTGCATAGGGCCCTAGTTGGGAGGAGAAGCCTACGCTGCACGCTACTCTGCCTTTCTCAGTTGATCCCGAGTTTTTTATGGAAGATGCCTTTCAGCATCTCCTTTAGAGGTCAGATACCAGCGCGAAGACTTTGACTTGCTAATCTTGTGACAACCCGTTTGTGCCCAGTGTAGCTTCCTGTCCTTGCCGACTGGTTATCTGAGGGGACTTTCTCTCCCGGGAGACCGTGGGGAAGGCTCTAAAAATAAACAGCATGGTTGCTTATTGGTGAGGATGTGTGTGCAGGTGGCCGCTGGCACCGCCCGTGGGGCCTGTGTGACAGCAGCGTGCCACAGAGACCCGGGTGTGGGCTTCGCCATGCCGCGCGGGTCGCCTGGGGTCCCACATCTCTGTTAGAGAGGGTTCCCACGAGGAGGCATGGTCCACACAGTGTGAAAGCATGTCACTGAGATTTTGTTAGCGGTCTCAGTGCTGGCGACGGTAAGTTACAGGGGATGGAAAACGTGTGTCTGATCTATTTTAAATTCGAGAGGTAAAAGGGGCAGGTCTGGAAGAAACATGAGAGAGGAATCCATAAGGCCACTGTCTTTTGTCAAAGGAAGTTTTCAGGCCAGGGTTGAGTAGCGACCATGCTGTCTCTGGAACAGTGGTCCCTAACCTTTTTGGCCCCAGGAACCTTTCTCGTGGAAGATAGTTTTCCCACGGACCAGGGCAGGGGAGATGGTTTTGGGATGATTCAAGTGCGGAACATTCAAGCTCACCTCCTGCTGTGCGTCCCGGTTCCTAACAGGCCCCACCAGCGGCCTGGAGGTTGGGGACTCTGGTTCTAGAAGACATGCCCCAGGTGAAGGGCCGGCGCATGGACAGACGTTCAGCCTGTGGCAGGAGCTAGGCCAGAAGCCTGTCCGTGCCAGGCCTAAAGCGAGCCAGGGACCCTTCTGTCCAATAAGTTAGGCAACCAATGTGTTATATCCCTTGATGACATTCTATCTGTCGGTCTCTTTTAAAAATACCATCTCATCTCAATCTTCTGATAACCCTCCAGGGTCGCACTATGTCCACTTCAGGGGCCTGGGCGCACCAGGGAACTTGTCCCAAGGTTCACAGGAAATCGGTGACAGAACAGGTTTTCAATCCGCCTCTTCTCCTGCGAAACTCCTGTAGTTATAGTTGACTCTCCCAGTGACCGAACAGCCTTGGAACTCTTAGCAGGGCTTTCTCTTCCACTTTTGGTGTCACTTTTTAATAATACGGTGGGCCTACGGAAGATCTAGTTGCTGTTACTTTAAAGGAAGTGAAGTTCCAAACCTCAGGATGTAATAACAATGATGGAAGATATGTTTTATCCCATCCAAGGAGCCCTAAATGTTTCAACCGGGGCTCAGCAGCCCCAGACCAACGTACACTTGTGTTTTTGACTCACTCAAGGAGCTTTCACGTGCGGGTGAGAAATGATGACAGGTGGTTTTAAGAAACCCCAAACCTAGGCCAACCAAATGAAAAACAGACCTTTATTCTTAATAGGTAGGCTGTCTTTTGTCAAAGGAGGTCAAGGCCGTTCCTATTCATCTTCAGTAGAAGTCAAGGTATTTATTTTAACATTTCGGTGTATAAATTGTACATTGTTATTTTAACACTCGACCGTGTTAAAGGGAAAAGTGAATTCAGGAGCCTGACGGCTGGTTAAGGGGTGCCAAAAGCCTGGGACCAGAGTCCAGAACGCCCCTGTAGATGTGCAATGTCTGGTCCCTGGCCCCAAGTAGCAGGGACCTTATATTCCCTGGGGAAAATGATAAGAACGTGCCTTGAGTCCCTCTTCTACTTAGAATCTTTGTATAGCTCTGTGCAAGGCCTCTCGTCAGTAAAATAGCTAATGACTGTGCTTTTTAAAACTCCTAGCTGTCTGCCCAGTTGTTACAACACCCTCTGGCTCAGTGGGCAGCTGGTGCTCCAGGCAGTCCCAGGTGCTCTGTGGGTACCTTGGTGAGTACTCTTGTCTGCTTTATACCTCATTTGACGTAGTGATATCGACTTTCTCTGTAGTGTCTGTGTCCTGTGGGGAGCCGGTCCGAGGCACGGTGCAACTCTGAAACGCAGCCTTGCACAAAGGTGCCCCTGATTTTTTCAGTTGGCCGTGCGTATGAGAAATACTCACAAATAGCTTTGAAATCATGGGATGGCTCGATTGGTCTATGTGACAGGGTGGATTGTGGGGTGTATGAGCGACGTGTCATCGGGCTTAGAGGGACTTGCAATATTGATCTTCTGACCCCCATGGAGGGTACTCCCTGGAGGGCTGAACCATGTGGCCAGAAGGTCAAGGGTCCTTTTTTTTTTGGTATCTTATTTGTATCTATGTCCTTACTCCTGGCACATAGCAGTTGCCCAATTAATGAGGAGATTTTTTTTTCCCCTCTCCTTGGAAGTTTTAGAGGGAGGCTTGTGGGAGAATTATGCCAATGCCATTATGTGTGACCTCCATGTTGTCATTTCTGGGTTGCATGAGACAATGGGTTGTCATGAGGTCAAGACTCCAGCCGACGGGACCTCAGCCCTTGCCACCTGCTGGCACCACTGAGCCCTGACCCTCAGAGCCAGTGCCACGTGCCAGGCTGGGGGGCTCCGAAGCCAGAGTGCTCACTCTGCTTTGGAACGTTAATCCATTCTGCCGGCTTTTATTGAGCACCTACTGTATGCCGGGCAATGAGCTCACTGCCAAGGACAGGATGTTCCTGACACTGAAGAACTCAGTGACCCAAGCTGCCCCTGGCCCAAGCCCAGGGAGAGAGGAAGTGGACCTCTGATGCTAGCATTGGCTCACTCTGAATTTTTAAGTCCCTGAGAAGGTCTGGATTACATTGATTCTAAACGTGGGCAAAGGTCCCAGATAGGACAAAAGAAATGCTTTTTATTACCCTAAGAGATGTCTGATTTGCTGGCACCACCTCCTCTGTAATGGATTGTGCTTAACCTTGCTTCTCAGGAATCAAGGAATAAAATGGTTTATTTACAGCGGCCTAAGCTGGGGTTTCCTCAAAAAGCACTTTATTGAGAGTATGCATTTATTTCAGTCCAGAAAGCCTCGGAGTGGCTAGTGAGAAGCCACCGTGGGAATAAAAAGAATGAAAGGTTTCATCCATGCTTTTCAAGGTCTCTTTTGTGAGATGGATTTTATTTTATAGTCAGTCTCTAAATGTGTATTTTATTTCACTGTCTTAACCAAGAAGTTAATTGTCTGATGTTTTTTCCCCCAGTAGCTTTTTGGAAAGGAACAGGGGAGGGAATGAGAAAAGGGAAACATGTGTTGAACATCCTCTATGTCCCTGTCACTTAACACACATCCTCCTGGTCCTCCCCACGTTGTCAGCGGCTCCGGAGGGGCCGGGAGGCCGTCCCGGGCAAACACCTGGTCCTGGCTCATCAAGATCCGTGGGGGCGGGGCCAAGGTCCGAACGCGGGTGGGGCCTTCATGCTCGGCACTCGACTGCACGGCCCCGGACTTTTTTGCCCTTTTCTTTCTTTTTTTTTTTTTTTTGCCTTCCTTTTGCTTTCTCTTTGGAATCCTGCCCCTCCGTTTTATAATTTTCTTACCTACTGCTTTGCATTAATTTCCTTCCCGTCTCCTCCTCCCATGGCAAGCACAAGGGAGAGGCCTACAGTGGTCCTCCCGGGGTTTTGCTTCTCAGACACCCCCCACCTGGGGTTACTTTCGGTCATTTCGGTGGCTGCAGGCGTCCCTCTTTTATGAGAAAGCAGTGGAAACCCACCCTGCTCCAGAAAGTCTGGGAGGATCAGGAGTGGGGCCGGGGGTGGGGGCAGGGGGCGCGTGGGAGGGGAGACAGGAGGAGGCTGCCTGTGGACTTACCTCGTGTGGGGGAAGTGGGGGGCACCGCCACCACGCCCGCTTACAGGCTTGTGGGAAAACCCTGCCGCCCCCCCGCCCCCAACACAGGCCTTCCACGCAAGACTGCCGAGCGGTGGGGCTCCGCATATTTTTTTTTTTTTTTTTTGTCTCTGTTCTTAGAAATAGTAATTGAGTAAAAATGTAAGTGAGCCGCTGCCAGGCGGCCCGCAGCCAGGGTCAGGGTGAATTTCTCCACGCTGAGTGGAGGCCGGCCGTGCCAAGCAGCTCCAGGGCCATCGCTGTCACCTTGCGTGAACCTCACCTCCATTCCAAGGAGACGCTGGGAGCGGCCGGAGGGCGCCGCGGCCCGCGGCGCCTCTCTCTTGTCTCACCCACTCTGCCCTGGGTGCCGCTGGCCGTGCCTGTTCTGGCCCCGATGGTGGGACTGGGGGCTCCGAGCTCCACCCGCTTCCAGGAAACCCCCTGGAAGGTGAAGTTGTTCTTGCTCCTCAGAGGCCACGTAGCTGCTAAATCATTTTTCTCTTTTCAAAGTCATTACCCTCCGACCGCCCCTGCCCCAGATACTGGTTAGGATGAAGTTAGTCGGCCTGCGAGTTTTTCTCATACGATATAAAAATCTGGGAGATACGCAGCAGAAGGAGTCTGTCCACAGATGAATGGATTTAAAGTCGTGAAAGCGACTTCAGGTCTGTGTGGTGGTGCTTTTTTGTTGTGGTTTTTTTTCAAGCATTTGCTGAGCAAGAGGCGTTCAGTGGCTTGGTGAAGATTTAAGGGTGGCGCTCCTCGAAGTGTGGAAAGCAGGTTCCCTCACCGGTCCCGGGCCTGCAGGCAGGGGGCCGGGGTGGGGGGCCCGGGGGATCTGCAAATTTGAGTGGCACCGCCCTCAATTCCGATGTCTCTGCAGCTTGCTGCTGCCCGAGGCCAGGGCTGCGCTGATGGGGCAGGTCTGTCCTCGGCGGTCCCCGGCCGCGCCCCCACACCTGGGGCTCAGAGAGGTCTTGTTTCCTCGGCTGATCCTGCAAGTGCAGGGGGCCCTGAATTCCCAGCAGGCGGAACTGTGCGTGTTTCCAAATGCGTGCAGAGAGCAAGGTGGACTTGTTAGTCACACACGTCCCACCTCAGCCCAGAGAGAGCAACAAATGTGCACGGAATTAAGTTACTCACACGCAAGGAGGGTTGGATGGCCAGTCTGGAAGTTACCCATGGGAGTGAATTCCTCCACTCAGTGGCCTTCAGCTGGGCCCCGGGGGAGTGACAGGCAGATATTCGAAACGTGTCTAGTCTAAGTGACATGCATCTTAAAATGTATAAGTCAATGGATAATGTTCAATTGCCTGAGGTGGTGTTTGGTCAGAGTACAACCGACCTCGCCACAGCCTGAACCCTGTTCTGGGACATTCCATGGAGTAAGGATCTAGCCAACGATGGAATGTAAACTCTACTATCTCAGCCAAACTCAGCTTTGAGCAACTACAGCTTTCGCTTTCCAAACAGTGCTTTTCTCCGCCAGAGGCTTAGAGCAGGTGAAAAATCTGACCCAGCACTTCAAGAGAAAAGCTAATGATAAATTACTTGGTATTTTCTTTGTGCAACTGTATACCTCCTGTTTATCTGATGCTATTTTGGAACCATCCAGCATTTTGAATCCAGCCATCCCATGTGGATGTTCTATAACTACTCCAGTGTTCTTGGCCATCACACTATTAGAGAAATAGCCCCTTCCACGTGGTCTGTGTCACTAAGCAGCCCACGTGGCCACTGAAGTATGAAAACAGTGACGGCTGGTGTTGATTCTGCTGCCCAACAAGCCTTCAGTGAAGAGATATCTGCATTAACTACAAACATAGGTTTTTCAGATAAGCATCAAATGTAGGCAGAGCTTGTGGGAAGACAAAGGCGAAGAGAAGACATGCTTGCTATAGAATGGTTCACTCGGCAGTGTTTACGGAGTGCCTGTTATGTGTTAGGTGCCAGTCTGGGCTCTAGCGATACTACCAGTGGATAAAACAGCAGAAACTCTGCCCTTGGGGAACGTCACATTCTGGAGGAAGAAGAGAGACAGCTGATAAGGTTAAAAATGGTAGAATTTGAGAACTGTTACAGGGTTGGGGAGTGGGGAGATGATGTGCGACGTTCAATGAGCTGGCCCAGGGGGTCCCCAGGAGGGTGGCATTCGAGCCGAGACTTGAAGGAGGTCAGAGGACAGCCTGGGCTATCTGGGAAGAGCATCTCTGGCAGAGGGCACAGGTGGTGCCTTGGCAGACACGTTGAAGGGTTATCAGAAGTGTCCTAGGAGGAGAGGTTGTAGAAATCCTTATGGATCGTTCATGCAGGGCCTTGGGGGCCTTTGTAAAGTCTGGGACTTGACTTTGAGGAGAAGGGGAGGAGGGTGGTTTTACCCAAGGAGTGCCTGTTAAGTGGAGGAGAGCGCCCAAGGGGAGCAAGACAGCAGCAAGGAGCCCAGGTATCTCGGTGACAGCGGGAGTGGTGCCTGGCAGCTGCGGTTCCAGGTGCAATGGTACTTCACCAAGGATTCCCAACACACCTCGCTTGTCCTGAGCTCTTTCTTTAGCAAATAATTTGAAGGCCAGACGACAATGGCTTCTGTACGTAGAGTACTCCTGAGTTATTGGGAACCCACCCCCTTTCTTTCTGGAAAGAAACTATCTTTGCGCCCTTCCATGGACAGAAATAGCCTTTTGGTCTCCCATCTCATGCTGACAAGTATGGAATGACAGCTGTTGGGGTTTGTCCTTGCTGTAATGCCTAGGCACAGCTGTCTTCAACACAGTGGCCAGCGACGCAGGGCGCCAAACTGTCAGGTGACCACACGTCGGCCTTGGAGAATGACAGACTACCTTTCCGTGTGTGAAGTAGAGAATTGGGCTTTAGTCCAGCTGTTCTCAGTGCCTTTGCCTAAACTTTGAAATGAAGTCATAAGCCAAGGAATTTGCAAAACTATGTCTCTTATCAGTCAGAAAGCATTTCTGTTGGACCAGAGTTTGCTTTCTAATTTTTAAGTTTTGAATATTAAGGCTTTACCCTGAGAAGCCGATATCATTCCTTCATCCATCTGGACGAGAGACACCTACGGAGCCTGCAGTGCTGTGTGCCTGGTGCTGTGTCAGGTGCCGGTAGGTGGGGGGAGAGAGTGTAGACCCTGTCCGTGGGAGCCTACAACCTAGTGCGGGGGTCAGGGCACCAAACCAGAAAAACAAAACCAAGAAGCCAACACCATGTGGTTTATTATAAGAACGGCATTGGAAAGGTCAGAATAATCACTTACTTTGGTCTAGAGCAGTCAAGGAAGACTTCTTGGAGGAGGTGATATTTGCTGCCTGAAAGATGACCATTGAAATTGCAGTTTGGCCATTTCGATGGGAAGCTGCTTATGTTTTCTGGGAGGAGGACGTTTGCCCTTTTGTGTTCTTCTCCCCTGTGAGCTTGCATGGCTGCCCTCTTGATGGACCAGGAAACAGTGAAAGCACTTAGTGTAGCCCTTGTGAAAATCGATATGCTCCTCCAGGAGACCCACTTGGAAATTCCAAGGCTGGAAAACAGGGCACAACTGTCACATCAAGGGTTGACTATTCAAAGTGGATACGTTCCATGTACAATGCATTCTGCCATGATGTGCTGTGAGGTAATGGGGCTGTGTGGGACACAACCTCATTTTGCAAGCTCAAGGTCACTATCTGGAACTCTTTTCAGCATCTCAGGGACCTCTCACAAAGGCGGATCTGTTGCTGCTGTTAGATGCATTGGGGGTTGGCTGGGGCGCTGCTCTGTGACAGGTTCATTCCGGGACCCAGGCTGAGGGAGCAGTGAGGATCCAGGCTCAGTCAGCATGGCGGTCTAAGCCTGCAGTGCGTTGCTGTTTGCTGGAGCCAATAGGAGCGCGACCTTCCTATTTGTTTCCTCTCTGTGTGAGTTCCATGACAATGCAACGATTTAAACGTTGTATACCTTGCACTTCTCTGCAGTCCTGTGTAGCCTGAACGTGGGTCTCTGACCTTGACCTATCAGTAGATCACTTAGACCTGCCCCTTCCTGCTGTGTCCAGTGAGCAAACTGGGGAGTAGCCCTCCCTGGCATGGGCATCTCCTGTGTACCTTCCCACACAGGGACAGCCGTGCCCCTGTACCGATGACCCCTGAGCATGCTCGGTGCTTGCGAAGTTCATAATCACCTCCACAGCCTATTCTTAGTAGCAGCAGATGCTGAGATTTCACATCCTGCCCTTTGAGATCAGCGGTGGGAAAGAGCAGAAAAAAATGAAAGCGTTGTTTTGCACATGGCTGGACATCTGTATTTCTGAATTGCCCTGTTGTGCGTTTCATTCAACCACTGAAGCTGTTCCATTGAATGTGAACTTTGTCCACCGACTGGAGTCTAAATTGGTTTTGGATCCTTCTGAAATCAAAATGGTCAGACCACATTTTTCTAATATTCAGTTGGATCGTGGCGTTGCTCTGCAGTGGAGCTGACTTGTCTGTATTCACATCCACGGCAGGGGTCGCTTCTTATTTTCCTGGGCTCTGTTGCCTGTTTTCCTGAAGCTGCTACTTGCCTCGTCCATTGCCCTCAGTGAGGGGGTGGGGAGGGCGCGCCCTGGGACCCGCAGCGGGGTGGCTTCCAGGATTGTGTGCTCTGCTGTCATTGTCCGGGAGAGAGCGGCCTGTTGTTCAGAAATTAAACAGATGGAGCACTGAGAACAGCTAACTACCTACACTGGTGCGCAGCGGCAAAGACTTGGTCTTGGGCTTCAGACAGCAAAGCATGCTGGCCCCTCCTACTGGAAGCACCGGACGTCAGGGCTGTAGTCTCCGCTGGGTGGCTGCAGCCCAGGGATCCTCAACCTCACTGTGCATCAGAATAAGCTGGGGGGGTCCACCTCCAGAAAGTCTGACTCGGTCGGCCCGGAGCGGGCGCTGCCATGTTCCGTTTAAAAAGTTCCCCCAGTGAGTCTGAGGTGCAGCCAGCATGGAGAACCCCTGTTTGGGGGATTGACAGAGTTTTTGCTAAAACTGATGTGTTTTTTATGTTGTTGTTGTTGTGTGTTTTTTGGTCTAGCTATCTATGTCACAATCTCAGTGAATTTCTTTATGAAGCAAAGGCACCTATTTGGGTGGGAGTGTTGATGGCTGAAAAGGCATGGGTCCCGCCTTTAGGAAGAAAATGAATAGCATGATGGTGACAGTCCTCAGCTATGGAATATGTATACCAGGCACCGAGCTAATCTCTGTAGTGTCCCTGTAAGATAAACAGTGTTATCGCTCTCAGTTTTATAGATAAGAAAACCAAGACTCCCAGATATCATGTAATTTTCCCACAGTCACATGGCTTGCAAGGGGCAGAGCCAGAACTTGAACTTGGTCTGTCAAACTCCAAAGCTCATCCTACCAGTCACTCCCCTAAGATGATAAACTTCAATACAAATAAGAACATTTCCAATGAAAGGAGGAGAGTCAGAAAAGGAGAATCCACTGAGTGAGAAGAATATGTATTTAGATTAGCAGTTTTCAACTGCTGTGCTGCAAGAATTTTTGAAACATGCAATCCCTGACTGAATAGTCAGGGGCACTGACCTCCTTTCCCTTAAATTGTCAAATTAAAAAATGACAACAACCAACACAACAATAGCCATCCAGTGAGACTGAATCGAAATTGTACAATTTTTTTTTGTCAGATTGGCAAAAAATAATATATTTTCTGGCGTTCTGCAGAATTTTAGTAATTTAGTCATTGTGTGTCATGAGATGAAAAAGGTTGAAAATCACTAACCTCAATTATTAGGAAATCCTTCTTTTCTGAAAAGGGGGAAGAAAGGTGTTTGGATGTCTTTGTTTTTCTTCTTTAAATTCAGTATGTCTTTCCTACCAACCTCCGAAAGTCCCAGGCAGGTGGCAGAACCCAAGGGCTGGATGCTGGCGTTGAAATCGCTCAGTGGCTTCCCAGCTGAGCTCATCTCTGTCCTCTGTGTTCCCTGCTTAAGTGGAAATGGTTTCTTCTTATATGGATGTATATGAGGTAGGGTGCATTCTTACGGTGATTCTCTTGTCTGGACTAAGCAAGCACGGAAGTGTGCAATATAAAACCCTCATGAAACCCCAAGAAATCCCATCTTCAGTTCCCAGCGGTCCTCTCTGCCCCCGTGCGTGTGAAGAAATGACTCAGGCACCCAATAAATATTGTTAAACGAAGGAGAGAATGGATTTTGCAAACAAGGGCCATAAGAAATAATGCTTTGTCTATGGCGGAGGACACTTTGGGGAGTGGGAGCAGGCCCCGCCCACTGGCGCCCCCCCCCACCCCCCACCCCGTCCTCCAGAGCCCCCCTCCCAAAGGCCTGCCTCCCTGGGGAGCTTTCTGTACACTAAGCGTAGCAATATAAAGAGCCTTAAGAAAACCCTTATTATCATCCGCCCGTTTCTACCGTTCAGCCTTATCGAAGGCTCCTGACTGTTCCTTCACTTTCAGGAGTGTTTTTCATAGGATAACTGAGGAGAAGTTCAAAGTCCCCAGGGCACAGGAGAGGCAGGAGAGAAGGTACTTGTCAGCCCACGGGAAAGAGAAGCCCAGCTTTGACCTGTTCTTGCCATGTGTGGGGACACGTGGATGAGACCCTTGTCCCTCTGGGAGTTCAAGCTGCTGTCACCGGAGCTATAAAGGGACGGCGAGGCCGGGGTTCTTGGGTCTGTGGGCAGGCAGTGCAAGTATTTTTAGGGCTCTTCTTGTTTCAGTCTTACTTCTGCTTGAAACTTTAACACATGCAGGCCGCATCGAAATGACTCTTAAACTACTCTCTGGGTAGTGTAGGAGGGGTTGGATTAGTACTACAGCCTTTAAGCAATTTTTTTTTTATTGCTAAGTATCCAACAGGCCGAACAGAGGAAATTCAAGTCTAACCCTGGAGGGACCCCTGTTTAGTCATCTGTCTAGACAGACGAGTTCATATAATGGGCCTCTCTGTTTCTTTCGCTTTGTTATAGCAGACGGTGGTCCCTTTCTTTCAACTTTGCGAAGATGTCAACATTTGGTTGTTTTGATCCCAACCTACTGTTGATAAGCCAAGAAAGTGACTCATCCATGAGCCAAAGATGACTCTGAGTGTGACAATTTGTCTGTGATATAGAAGAAAGAAAATACAGGCTTTGCATAAAGCTGACCTGGGCAAAATCCTGACTGGGGAAACTTGGGCAAGGCCATTACCCTCATGGAGCCTCATTTTTCTCTTCTCTAAAATGGGAATTTATTTTTTTAAATCTACTTCTTAATGGTACTTTATAAAAAGAAATTATCTAATACACAGAAATGCCTTGCGTACGGTAGGGACTGAATACACTCATTCATTCATTCATTCACTTCGAGGTGATCAGTGAAACCTGTAACTTTTTGGCTTTTCTATTTTGAGAGCCATGGAAAGCCAGAAATTCCATCCCGGGTTTTTAATATCAGGTTGGCATACACTGAAATAAAGCAAGTGATACTTTTTTAAGTCTAGGAAAAAATTAAAAGTGGTGCCAATTTCTGTAAGAGGAAAATAATATCAGAGATAGTGTTTAAAAATCGGTAGAAGTAAATAAGACAGAATGGCCTTCTTTGTCTTAGCAAGGAGGGCTTCAAACTCTCAGAACTTGCCTAAAAAGATTAGTTGTGTTAGCAACTATTTCTACAAAGAAGTGGTATCTCTCTCTCCCTCATTATTTTACTTCAAGGCCTGCCTGTAAACAATGATGTGGGATTTTTGTTTTATTGTGTGTAATTCAGTAAATACCCACAGAACGTGTATCGCCCCCAGGGCGCGGCGCCTGAATCGCACAGCTAGCTCGGCAGACAGCGGGGCAGGCAGGGGCGAGCCCCTCGGCAAGGCACAGCACAAGCAGCCCAGGGGGGCCTCTGGGACCCCACGCCCAGTACAAGTGGGGGCCCCTCTGTCTCCAGTTACCTAACATCGGATTGGGCCCGTTCCCTTTTTTTCCCTTAAATTTTTATTTACTGACTAGAGAGAGAGAGAGAGAGAGAGAGAGAGAGAAACATCGATTTGTTGTTTCACTTATTCATGCATCCATTGGTTGCGTCTTTTATGTGCCCTGACTGGGGATTGAACCCGCAACCTTGGTATTTGGGGCTGACGCTCTAACCCACTGAGCTACCTGGCCAGCACAGGCCACATTCCCTCTTTAAGCCTCAGTTTCCTTCCTTCCCCCAAATCCCTCAAAACAAGCAATATAGCTCTTGTTATTTTTATTCTTTTTATTGTTAGAATTATGTATACCTGCCTTCAAGTAGCTTATAGCATATTTGTGGAGACCCATTTGTAAACTAACTACCCTATGCGAAGCAGAATAATAATTTAAAAAGAATTGCTGAGTGATATTTACAAGTAAAGGACAATAGGAAGTCAAAGGCAAGGTGGTTGGTTAATGAAACCAACTTCTCAGAGATGCAGTCCTTCACATACCTCTTCCTCAGCTGGGAAAGGACCGAAGCAAATAATGTCTGCATTCATGCCAAGCTCTTCCCGTTTCACGGTACAATTCACGACAGTCGCACGCATTGAAATCCCATTAGGACCCAGCGCTTTACGTGGCTTCGGATACCATATGTCTGAGTCATGTCTCTTTCAATGCAACTGCAATCAATAAAACCCCCCCAGCAAGTGTGGGTGACCACAAGGACATCCCTCCTCACCACCCCACCCCCAGATCAGGAGGGTGACTCATTCATTCTGTTCAGGGCTCCTTCTCCTCATAGGCTTCATATTCAGGGAGACTTAGGCTTCCTGGAGTACAGAGAACCCAAATCTTGCCCTTTGCTGGTTGCCTGTCCCCATGATGCGGAGCCTGGTCCACTCCTGACCCCTGGCAAGCCCAGCCCTGTCCTGTAGCTTGGGTGGCTGTGGCGGGGAAGAAACCCTGCCCGTGTCAAGGATGTGCACGACAGATGGCCCCTACGGAGGCAGTCTGAGGTCCCCACGTGCTTTCTGAGCACAGTTCTCTCTCTCTCACACACACCTTCACTCTGGCTCCTTCCTGCAGCCTCTGCGAAGTGAACCCTGAGATGTGCCCCCTCTCCAGAGCTAGCCCGCCTTGGTATTAATTCATTATGCAGTGTGTGTTTTTTTTTTTTTTCTCTTTCTTCTTCCTACACAGAAGGGACCTGGGGAGCAGCCTGAGTTGCGAATGCATGGGGCAGGCTCAGGGAGGACGGAGGAGGGAGAGGGAGGGAGGGGAACACAAAAGCAGGCGTGGAAAGGCCAGGGAGAGGGCCCCTACCTGCGCGCGGTTAGGGCCTGTGGCCCCTTGGAGCGCGCTGCCCCGGCCAGCAAAGCCGCATGGGTGTCTGCCTGCCGATTGCAGCTGTCATCCCGGCATCCTTGAAACATGACCTTCTGTCACTCACAGGGGAAATCGGGCCTCACTATTAGACTGAATTGTAAAAGCAGACCGAGAGCAGGTGCTGTCTTTTCTTTATTCTCAGGGAAGGGTTGGACCTTTGGTCCTTCCTAATGCGCAAAGTGAGCCTCCTCGCCTTTCTTGGGGATGCCTCAGGGAGGGGTTTTCCTTCCAAGGTCTAGGGCAGCTCTCTGGGAGCTGAGACGAAGCCTGTTGAAAACAGTGTCCTTTTCCTCTTCTCGGGATGGAGACTGAATTCAGTCCTGACGTCCAAATCCTCGAAGTCACGAAGTGTTTAAGTCACTGGCTGTGATACAACCTAATTTTATCATTTTCTCTACTTGCTTTTAGTTACTAGACCAAGGTAGGCCTAAATAACCCCACTTCATTTAACTTCTTTTACATAGTTTGGGGACAAGTTACCCTTTGCTAAGGACTTATATCTACTTTCTTTTATTCAGACTTAATAATAACAATAATGACCACAATAGTGATATTAATTACTTCTACTGATGCAGTGCGTCTTGAACTCAGGGTATCCTCAGTGCATTAGAGATACTGATTCATTGATCCTGGTAATAATAGGTACACAGCATTATTTCCTCTACTTTACATATTAAATAAAACCAAGGCACAGAGCGAGATGAATAGCTTGCCCAAGATCAATGGCCGCGAAGCGATAGAGACGAGGCATATGCCCACCCGAGTGGCCGCTGTCATCACGATGCGCCCTCAAAAACTGGAAGCTCATGGTCGTCACCGGTCACGTGACCCAAAACGCAGCAGTACAGTGTCACAGTGAAAGGACACAAACTCTGGAATCGAACTGCCTAGGTCTGTTTGTTGGAGGGAAAAGCCGTCCGCTCTGGAAGTGGAGTCCACCTGGCCTAAACCACCTAAATCATTGATCTATCGGAAACCGAGGCCGTGTGCGCGCACCCAGTGCTCCTCAGGGTCCAAACTGAAACGAGCCGTCGGTACGCCATGTTCTCTTTAGAGGGCTTCAAAAAAAAAAAAAAAAAAAAAAAAAAGAACTCCTTTGATTAGCAAGCAGCACAAATGTTTACAGAGCTGTAGGATTTTTAATATCTTTATTTGAATTGCATGAAGCGGCCAAATGGAGTTTGGCCCTGGGCTGCTGTGTATACGTGCCCGGCTGCCAAGAAGCAACTGAACTCCGCCTGAGATGCCAAGCATTCCAGACCTGTTACCTTGTAAGTGTAATATTTACCAGATTTTTGCTTCATCTGGAGAGGAAGAGCAGTGCTGAGCGGAGTGGGGGCGGGTCGGGCTGCTGGCAGGGGACCTCGGTGTGCAGAGGGATCCCTGAGTGGGTAGGTAGCTGGGGAGGTGAACAGAGGTTTGCCAGAAACAGCCCTTTGGCTGGCAACTGGGAATTTAAGGAAAAAAATAGTAGAGCTCACGTGTTGGGGCCCTTACCGCGGGCCAAGCCCAGGGCTGTTCTTGCATCCTAATTTATCCTCACCACTCTGCAAGGGAGAGGCTGGGTCGTCCCCATTTGGTAGACAGATAAAGGCGGTTTTGAGGGTTAGGTGGATTGCCCACGGTCCTCTTGCAAGATCTGTCTTGATTTTCACTTTAGTAAAACGAGTGCGGAGAAGGGACGAGAGGCCAGGCCGGGCCCCGATGAGCCAAGGCGCCACAGACGTTGCTTCTCACTTCCCCTGAGCATCCCCACCGCCCTGCGAGGCAGCTGTCATTCGCATTGTACAAAGAGGGAAACTGAGGCCTAACGAGATGAAGAGATCTTTGCCCAAGGCCAGCTTTTAAGGGGCCAAGCCAGGGGAATAGAGTCTGGGTCTGCTGAGTCCCGGGCCCTCAATCCCTTTGAGTTGTAGGTAGGATAAAGTCAGCACCACATCTTCATTAGACATCAATGCCAGAATTACAAAATCAGACCGAACCCTAGACCTCTGGCCGAGCACAGCTGCCTGTCCTGTTCCCACAAGAGAAGGGGCAGGAGGCAGAGTTCCAGACCACCTGCACTGAACTCTGTGTGTCAATAAACAGAGCTAGTAAATGAGATAATGTCATTAGTGGCGGGGGAGGGACAGCGGCAAGCGTGTGTGTCTGCGCACACAGGGTAGGTTGTCGGCGGCAGCTGGGGAGAATTCTTTTCAACATGAAGAGATCAGCCCTCGCCAGAGAAGCCCGCGTGTCCTGTCCCATATTTTAGTTTTACCATCACTGGATCTGATGAGTGAATGGTGACAAGACCCCAAGGTCAGGAAAAGATGGTAAAAGCTGCCTGCTGTCCTTCCTGCCCTCCCCAGATGGGGCTGCTCTGAGGACCCTCAACGGAGCTGTAATTTTTTTTGGCGGGGGTGTGGTGGTTGTGTGGCACTTAAGCTATGGCACCAGAAACAGCCGCCCACCCACACCCCGATGTGTGCTCGGGCCTGGCTTCCGGGGAGGCGGGAAATAAAAACAGAAGAGCCCACCGGCCCGGCGGCCTTGGCCAGAGCCTGTCTGCGCCTACTGTTGCCTTTGCTTGGGGAGATGATGCTATGGTTGACTCTCACCCCAAACGGTATTTTTAGCTGAAGGTGGAGCATTGTGAAAGTAAAGGCGTGGAATAAAGTTTCCAGCAGAACAAACCCGGCGCAGAGTTTGCTTCAGGGCCCACATTCAGACTTGGTGGGGGCGGTACCCCTGATTCATCCAGACGCCCGCCTGATAGGGTGACTCCTTTAAAGCCTGGTTTCTCTTCCAAATGAAAGTAGGCAGTCGGGTTATTTCCCTGTGGAAATTCCGGTTTCTCCCTCTCCTGGCTTGGCTGCACCGCTGCGTCCTGCTGGACATGTGGGCACAGGAAGGGAACCCAGAGGGTGACGTGACGCCACTGCAAACCCTGGGTCAGGAGGGAGGGAGGAGCTGGCCTGTAGGAAAGCAGCGGGGTGTAGGGAGAGCAGTCTAGGCTGGGGAAGGGCCCCTGAGGTCAGCGCCGTGCCTGCTCCCCGTGCCAGGCCCGGAGCCTCTTCAGATGCCGCCCGGGGTTCCCTCCGAGCCCCCCTCCTCACAGTCCACGAGACCTGGCGGCGTGTGCAGGCGGGCTGGGCTGTTCCCTCTGGATCGCCCCTCTCACGTTTTCAAAGTAGGTGTGTGCAGGGTGAGGAGGTGGCTCTATGGCAGAAGCCACAGAGTAAATTGTTCTCAGAGTCTTCTCAAAAATAATTGGGATTTTGAATTAAACACTAGGTGTTAAGGAAAAGTTTCAGCGGAGAATGCAAAGCGAAAGGAAAGACAGACCCCAGCCAGGAGGAAAGAAAACCACACGGGGCAGCCTCAGACTTTTAGGTTCTGCCCACGGGTGCAGCAGGGAAGCCGTAGGACGGATCCCAGGTGTGAGCAGAGCTTTGGTGGGAGACCACGGGCCCCCGCGTTCAGACAGGACCTGAACCCCCTGTTTTCTCCACATATCATCCCCTGGGGTCTGTAAGTGATCTTTAGAGGGTCCCAAAATGCAAGGTGGGAATGCATGTGTCTTTTTTTTTAATGTATCTTTGATTGTAAACATGGATTACATTTAAAAAACTACCAGACCATTTTGAAATGCAATAGCAAGAGTGCAGATTTGCCCTTTAGAGGTCCCTTCTCTTTTGATGGGAGAGCAGGTGGCATGGGGGGAGGGGAGTCACAGGCCTTCGCTCTCACCCAAGCTCCAACTGGCTTCACAAGCATATAGGAATTGCTACCAAGGAGCGGCCGTCCTTGCGTCAGCTGTTCATCCGCGTAAGCACGGTGTTTGGGAGTTTTGTACTGAAGAGTTTTGACACAGGCCAGAGGGCTCGTGGGATTTGGTGGCAGGTCCTACCCCGGAGTCAGGTTGCAAGGAGTAAGAAGCTGCCACCAAATGAACCACGGGCTTCTGAAGAACTTTCCCTGAACAGTGTTTTTGAGTGAGAAATGCTGCCTTGGGATTTTCCCACCTAAAAAGGTAGAAAGTAAACACACACCGACAAAAAAAATAGGACAGTTTGGAGCCTCCCCAAAATTGTGAAATGGCGTAAGAATGGCTTCCCGTCCCCTTGTCCTTCGTTTCGGCGCCGGGGAGGTTCTTGTGCCTGGCAACATGGCTGTCCTGTGCAGACAAGATACGGAGGAAGTTTACATAAGTAATACACACATTGTTTGCAGGGTTTTTCCCCCTTCTCTTCCAGAACACCTTGACTTTAAAAAAAATAGGAAAAAAAGGAGTTAAGTACTGTAAGCATTTTGAATGCCTTGAGCATGTGTCTTATTTGTAATGACTGTGTTCTGTCATTCATTATTTTATAGGCTTAGGCGTGATTGTCTTTTTCATGTAGGTAGTTAAAATAGCTGCGTTTGTTGGGATAGACTGAGAACAACTTGAGCTAGTGCTTCTTTGAGGAGTCACTAAGATTGGTTATGCATGAGATTATGTCCAAGGCAGCGCTTTGTCAACTGCACGTGAATGTGGGTAGTTTTAGCAGAGAAAGCACTAGAAGTTTCCCTTGGCATCTGGTTTAGATGCGGGGAACCCAATGGGTCAACGAGTAGAGTGTGTGCAGGAGTGGTTTTCTCAGACACATCCCAGTGCACCAGGCTCGCGCGCACCCGCGGCTTCCTGACAGTAGAGGCTGTAAACTGAGAGGCAGACCCCAGAACTGTGCCGGGTCATCCGGCAGACAGAAAGCCGGCCCGCATCCCTGGGGTCTCAGATGCGGCTGCCGACCTGACACACGTGACCCTCTCTTTCTTCCTGGTTGGGAGAGTCTCATTGGCCTTAGGCTCTGAGAGTCACTGCAGGCTCCCGTCAGCTGCTAGCGGTCCATTAATAATAGGAGCTTACATCTATTGAGTCCTCACTAGGTTCAAAGTCACTACCTTGCTTCACCGTTTCTAGCCATGCTTAGAGGCAAGAGTTAGCGCGGTCATTTGAGAGAAACAGAAATGAGTCTGGGTTCTGGCTCTCGTGCTGCTCATGTCTCCTCACAGGCAACCTGGCCCCTGTCCAAGACCCAATCCCACTTGAGCCTTCACTTCCCTCTCCCAACATGGGGTCAGCCCAGTTTCCCCAGCCCTCAGTCAGACCACGTCTTGTCACATCTTGTGGTCTGACTGAGGGCTGGGGAAACTGGGCTGACCCCATGTTGACGAGATAGAGACCGAGATGGAGACAGAGTAGACTCCTACAGCGCTCTCAGGACTCGGAGATCCTTCTCTGAGACAGTCTAAGGTGCTGGACACGCCATGATGTTCATGTCTGTGTGTCCACCCCCTGCCCTAGCCCTGTCCCATCAGGGTTATGCTTCAGAGAAACGAGTGCAGCCTGGAAGGGCCCCTGAGAACAGAACCGTGCCCCTGTGTCCTCTGCAAGGTTAGAAGCAGTAGTTTGCAAGCCCTGTGCACCTGCAGCATCGTGGGCGTGGAGCAAACCTAGAGCATAGTCAGGGAGAGCTATGGGGAAGGCGTCCTGGCCTCTGTGAGCCACCTCCTGCCCCATCCTCCTTCTTATAGAGACAAGGAGTCATGTATGGTTAGTGGGTTTCAAAAATAGGAAGCAAAGGACTTGGCTGGAGTTTGTGAACCAAAATGCATGTGAATGTGCATCCGGCCAGGGTGAAAGAACCCGTTTTTAACAAGGACTTAGTCAGTGCTTTTTGGGAGACGGAGGAGAGCCATGGACTTGGAACTAAAGAAAGACATTTGTCTCATCCCATCTGCACTGCTGTCCTGAGAGAAACGAGTGCAGAGAAAGCTTCAGAAACCACCTGAGTTTTGACCCCTGTCATTAGCAAAGACTTCTGAAAGCTTTTCCAGAAAATAGAGGGGGGCATAAGGCAGCTTATGCTCCCCTAAAGAGAAGAAACTTATTTAAGAATTACGAATTAAGAATTCTCTTTTCTCAAAATTACAGTGCCTCCCATCTTTGCTGGGGTATAAAATAAATTGAAACTGGTTGCATTTACTGCTTGGACATCCTGGCTATTACTATTGAGTCAGATTTCTGTCCCAGTGTCCCTAAGAGCAGATTAAAATGGGTACGTTTTATAGCCACTATGCACCAGAACCACAAGATTGGAGCTCAACTCTAGAGCTTGCTCGCAGATAATTAAATTAAAATAACACATACTCGAACATTTTCAAGTACTTAGCCATGGTCCAGTTGTGCAATGGAGAGTCTTACTACTTTAAAGGCTGTTTTTATTTCCTCTCACAAACGGTGGCCTGACCTTGAACAGAAAGCTGCTCAGCACCCAAATGAGCGTGATTTCTTAAAACAAGCAGAGCACGCGGGGCTCCATTCCAGAACACGTCGGTCCGCAGTTCATCTAGATTCCTATAATTCCTGTACGTTCCCATATCTTAATTGCCCACAGCCGTGCTGCCAATACAAACAGGATGGGGGAAGAGTACACGCCCTTAACAAATACATCTACCAACCCTAAGAAAGCACCATCCTTTGAAACTCTAATAGTGTTTGTAAGGTACTGCATGACCATGTACTGAAATGCTAGTAAGGATATCGAATAACTTAAAATTCCTTTAGAGCAATTCTTACTCCCTATACCTTTCTTGTCCAGCTTCAGGGCTAGCATTTGGCATATAAAATAATTCTGTTGAGCCGTTCCCAGGCAGCCTATTTGGAAACTAACCCTCAGAATGCTGATGAATGGAGGATGGGTGTTCGGGGTGAGGCGGGTTCTAGAACCTTCCTCAGCTCTGTCCCATCGGCCATTTTCCTTGCTGATTCGCAGTAGGACACAACGGCCCATTCATCCACATTGAAGAAAGTGCGCCTCTGGGCGAATGATTTTGTCTTGACCATAGTCCAGGGGCCCCCTTCCAGAGACGTGGCTGTCCCCGCCGGAGACAAGCCTCACAGTGGTGGGACCTGGTGTAGAGTAAGCACCGCAGAAGGAAGAAGTCCTGGTAGGGATGCAGACTTGTAGGTAAGCATATTGGAGCCCAGGGGAGGGAGGATACCGTAATAGCAGGCCAACTCCCTGAGTTCTGAGTTCTCTGGGAGTTCTGGGCGAGGTTGTCTCGTCTTGTCCTGTAGACAAAACTGTCGTGAGAGAAATTAGATACCGTTGACACTGAGATACCGAACACATGCCAGGCGGTCCCTTTATGGGCTTTCATTCCTAAGTGCAACGAAGAGTTTCAGAGAGACTGAATACTGGCTGTATTTGCTTTTTTTCCTTTCAAACTGGATAATCCAGACCATCGATTCCTCTTCATATTTACTCCCAAGTCCTGAATTTAAGACATTAGCAGTAATAGCCCATGCCAGGTGATTAAACTGGTAAATAGCTTGCAATCCTAGCAGGGCGTGCCCTGCCACTTACTAGCTTAGCTTTAGGGCAAAGCAACTGATCCCTTCAGTGCCTCAAAGTCACGAGGCCGTAGCCTTACAGAGGAGCTGACTGGAAACAGAGAAAAGCCCACCGTGGTGTAAGTAAGACCTGCGTTGGCCATTATATGCACGGCTGCTATAATTCTAGAAAGATTAGAGAAAGATTTGCAGGCTGGTAAGGAGTCACTCCACCCATAAGCCTCTCAGAAGTCCACATCAGTGGTCACAGAGCTGCAGGAAAGGCACATCATCTCTGGGCAAGAGGGCGCCGAGGTTTGCTTTTCTGGGATGAGCGTGCTCTCTGCTGGGATGGGCAAGAGTGTCCAGGATTGGGCATTTTCATTCATACTTTGCTAGTGTCTTTGCAGCATCCTGGGAAGATTTTGCTCCTCAGTTTTGCAATCTGTAGAAAGAGATTAAAAATAAAAAGTGCTTCTAATCCATTAAGACAGCAGTTGCCAACCTTTTTCATCGCATGGCACAGACAAATTAATCATGCTAAAATTCTGCGGCACACCAAAAATGTGTGTGTTGCCGATCTGACAAAAAATAGCTATAATTTTCATTTATTCATACCAGACGGCTATTGTTGTGTTGGCTGTTGCCATTTTTAATTTTGACAACCTAAGGGAAAGGAGGTCGGTGCCCCTGACTAAAGAGTCAGGTATTGTACATTTTAAAAATTCTTGCAGAGCACTGGTTGAAAATCGCTGTTGTAAGAGATTAAAGATGCTATTGTAAATCCTCTCGGTGGAATCAGCACATACAACCCCCCTACTGCTGGCCTGGTAGGGGCCACGGCTGAGCCCTGGGGCAGGTGTAAGGCTAACGCTGCCACGGGGCCATTGCTCCTTAATGCCATGAATGGACCGAGAAAGCATAATGACTCTGCCCCTGTATCTTGTAGATTTTTTTTCTAAAAAAGCACCAACTGAAGAAAAGTAAGAAAAAGAGGGAATAAAAAGAATGCAGAGCAAAGGGAAAAGAGCAGATAAGAAGGGAGAGAGAAAAAGAAAAAAAGAAAAAACCCAAACCAAGAGAGCTTTATGTGCTTCGCCGAATGAGACAGCGGCAGGACAGGGTGGCTTCGATTGCCTATTCCAGCCATCAGGCCAGCCTGCCACTGCGAGGCCATCCAAAGAGGTATGTCGCAGGCACGGTCCACCTGCTTCTTGCCCCTGGGACTCCCTTCAGTGAGCCAGTGGCCTCCCGGCCACTGTAGTTGGCCCGCCCCTTCCCACAACCAAGGATTTTACTGCTAAAACCTAGCACCCAAACCCCCTGCCCCGCCCCAACGCAAATGGCCTACATCTGAGCAGGGCCAGAAGCACAGAGGCCTTGAAAAGAAATAGGTGTCTCCCTGTAGGTGGGGTTTTACGAGGGTGCTGGCAACTTTGCGGGAGAAACTAGAAACCCCGAGTCTGCCCCAGCTCAGGAAACCCGCCACCCTGCTTGCCTCCACGGCTCTTTGGCTTTGGCTGCCCTGTGTCAGAGGGGCCCGGATGCTGGCGCTGACGGTCCTGCAGCCTCAAATAGCAGCGTGACGAAGGCCAAGTCCCGTACACCGATGCTGACACCGTTAGCCTCCCGGCTGCCAATGGCACGTCAAGTCTGACACCGGCCCCCACGTGGAGACTCCCACTTTCGATCGCAGATGCTCCGGGGCTGTGTTACATTTAGTAGGAGGGATGGCAGAGGGAGTGTCAGAAACCACTGCTTGATGCGCTGTTTATTTCTCGGTCGTTCTGTGTGAAATTGCTGTGACTTGAATGTCAGCAGTGTTTGGGATGTGGTCGTGAAATAAAATCCATCTCCGGCGTGCCAAGACAAATTTCAGGAAACCCCAAAACACAATTGTCTTGGTTTCTTGCTGGCTATGTCAGCACGCACGCCCGCGGAGGCTGGTTTATTGCCCTCCAGCCGTTCGGTGGGCCGCTTGTCTTGCCGTCCTCGGGGGATGCCTAATGAACCCCAAACTATTCCCCTCAAAGCTGGGGATGTCAGGAGCGAGGGGCCACTGCACTCATTAAGCATGTCAACAGTCCACGCCAATTACTGGAGAGCTACAGGAAACGTGCAGTCATTTCTGGAGCGGGAGAGGAGTTTGCTCTCTTCCTCCGTGGAGCCTGGAGATAAGAGCCAGTGAGCGCTGGGAGGCTCAGGGATCCCGGGAGGTGCTGGTCCCAGCAAAGCGCCTCTGAACGGGGAGCTTCTGGCCTGAGGAAGCCCCTCAGAGCTCTTAACCAGGGCCATTCATTTTAGGGGCATCAGTGAAAATACCGAGCCTTGTATTAAAAGTTTCTCGAGCTTTCTTGCAAGGTCAAGCTGATCTCTAGTTGAGAAGGAGCCACCTTTTTGTGCCCGTTTTTTGCAGCAAGCCTCCAAGATGGGGCAGGGGTGGGTATTTCTGCCCGCATGGTGTTCATGCCTTCGGGGCTCCTCTGTGCAGAAGGCAGGGCACGGTAGTGAACAAAGACACAGTTTTGATTTGCGAGGCCAGCCTCACCTTGACCGTGGCCAAGAGCTATTTTATTCTTCTTGCTTTCAATTTCTTCACCTGCGCAATGGGGATTAGACGCTCTCTCTCGGCCCTGCATGGGACAGGGATTCTTGACGTAGGGTTCCGAGGCTTCAGTGAGACCACGCCATCCCTTTTAGGACATGGATGGAGGGAAGGAGAGATTTTGTTCATCCCGCGCTAGTTCACCACCCCGATTAACAGCGGGGAGGGAAGCCTGACCACGTTCGCCTTGGTCAGAGCAGAGCCTAGGCCCGCCGTTACCAAGCCTGAGTGCCAGTCAGTGTCCTGCGATTCACCTGGGAGGCCTGGCTGGAGCCAGGTGATTAGCGTATTAATAAGCTCTGCAGGTGAGTCCTATGCACGTGAAGAATGACAAGGAGCACCTCTCTTAGAATTTAGGGGATAAAAACAGCCTTTGAAAGCTCGCATCAGAAGGGGAATGAGGTCTCGGCAGAGCTGCGAGGGCACTGGGTCGCCATCCGGCCCAACCTGCCCCCCGGGTCAGGACGCCCGCCGTGTTCTGGGGACGAGACGCGTCTCCAAAGGACGGGGATTCTCCCAGTGAGGTGAGCACTCCCGGCGCTGATGGACCGTGCAGGTCATTTTTTCCTTGTTAACTTTTCCTAAATTATTAGAAAAATTCATTATACATTGAGCCAAAATGTGAAGCTTCCACAAGGGCAGCTTATCCGGAGGAGTCTGATGCCCATGGAACTGCAAGCGAAAACAAAAAGTCGGGGCTGTTCACGTGAAGTATTTGAAATCTCCAAAGGGATCCCAGGTCACCAAGTCGCCTCTTCTCTAAGCTGGGTGTCACCGGTCCTTGGTCTGGGGGGCTCTCCCTCCAGCCCGGGTGTGCACGTCACCTTAGGAGCTTAGAGGAGCCCACGCTGGTCCAGTGAAACAGGCTCCCAGGGGCCGGCTCCCAGGCGTGGGTATTTTAAAAGTTCTGCAGTTTGAAAAAAGGGGAAGGGATTAGCAGTACCAATTACCAGCCATAGTAAGAGTCACGGGGCTGGGAAGAGCCGCGAGGAGAATGTGGCCGCTAAGACGGCGGAGACTGGCGTCACGTGGGTGCCAGACTTCCTGACGGATCAGTGCTGAGGCGTTTCAGTGTCTGATCGCCATGCTGTGCCCCGGAAACTTGTATCGTACAGTGTGGCAGCCGTAACTGAGAGAGTAAATTGTTAAAATATGTATACATTTTACAAAGAAAAAAAAATTCTTCAGTTTGAAATACGCGGTCAAGCTAGACAATTAGTGTAAATCATGGGGAAATTTTATTTTTCTGTTATAAGATCCTCAGAGTTCTTGTGTGGCTGCAATTTCCTCTTTTGTCCATTTCCCGCCCCCCCCCCCCCCCCCCCCCCCAATGTGGAATGCCTGGTGAAACGTTTAGATGCTCCTTGATCTTTTTAAAAAAATCATCCAAAAATATTTATGGAGCTACTACTTTGTTCTGTGTACTTCCCTAGAAAGTTTGGCTTCTCCATTTACCAAAACAGACAAAAATCCCTCTATAGAATTTACGTTTTAGAAGCAAGAGATAGACACTAATACCGAACAGACTAATTAAACAGGTCAGTTTTATAGGATATTAGCAGGTGACTGGTGCTTTCAAAAATAAAGACATCGTGGACACCTCTTTCTCTTTCTTTGTGGATTCCCTTTCTTCTTTCTGTCCTTTATTTCATTGGTTCTCAAACTTTAGGGTATGTAACAATCACCCAAGGAGTTTGATAAAATGCAGACCCCAGGCCCTACCCCATGCCCGTGGTTTGAGAACACCTGCTGTATAGGATCCATATAGTCTCTCTAATAACAAGAGCGAGGGCTGCCTGGGAGGCCTCTTACCCCAGGCCTGTAACAATCCCTTTCCTACCCTCACCTTCTGCCTCTCACATTGAACTACCGACCTCTGCTTTGTCCTGGAAATTCCTCAAGGACACGGGCCCACGTCTGATTGCCCTTGGAGGTTTTAGTTCATGCTGGCTCCCAGAAAGCTGCTGTTAGATGCTAAATTCTTGTTGTTCTCAGTCCCTGGCCTCCACCTACCTGCTCGTGTATGATGCTTCATTGGTCTCCCCAGCGAGGGGTCAACCGGTACCCCAGCCCAGCGCGGCGCTCGCAGCTCCATGGGCATCAGACTCCTCCGGATAACCTGCCCTTGTGGAAGCTTCCCAGCCGAGGCAGACGCTGCGGGCCCGCAGATACCCAGAGACCCTGCCCCGAAGAGCCCCGCGTCTAACACGCACTCTCCTCCCCGCCATGTTGTGGTCTAAGCTACCCGGCAAGGAATAAACAACAGGTGGATGACGAAGGGCCGGGCTCTGGGCATCCTGGGGGACCCTTCTGGGCCTCACATCTCTGTTCGCTGTCAAAGCTCATCACATGCGGCTGATGCAAGGCCTTGCTTTAGTTTTTGTGTTTCAATAACTGTTTTTTTTTTTTAGGTAGTGCTAATTTGAGCATCATAGAGGGAGGTGGAATTGCTTAATGCAGAGATGTTTGAGGGACAGTAGAATTTTCTTGTCACTTTTTTTGGGGGGCGGGGACAGGTGAAACATTGCAGGATGGTGGCGGGGAGTCCCTGAGCCTATACTGGGGACTCTAGTTTCCCTCTGCAGAGGAAAGGACTTAAAATACATAGACACTTTTATAAACGGCTCTAGGTGCTTAGGCAGGAAGAAGATAGTATACAAGGAGCAGATAAATTATTTGGAAGGGATAAGTCAACATCTAACGCTTATATACTAGATTAGATGCTATAATTAGGCCTTCTGTATACTGTGTCTTGGTAAATAGCTAGTTAGAGTTCTTCATTTTCCTTCCCGCTATCCATTCCCCAACTTCAGTTCAACAGAGATGTGTGGTCCGGGTTAAGGGAAGGGAGCACCATTTGCTTGCTGACATTCTGGAATCTACGTGCAAGATTTTCCCTGAGAGGATGTTACAAGGGGGAGTAGGAAGGGAATCAGAATCAGCCTCATGGCTTGAATTAATCCAAAGGGTGGAAGGAAAATCAATTCGATTGGCAAAAAAACGTGGGTCAGGAATCGGGAGGAAAGAACCAGCGGGGGGTGAGTGTGGGTAAGTTGACCAGGGTCAGGCAGAGGCCCCTGGTCACCTGGCGATGGACGAGGAGCCAGGATGGGAACGAGGACTTGAGAGCGAGCCCCCGTTCTCTCTGAATGAGTCCTGGGAGAAGACAGGGGAAAAGCTCCACCCTCCAAGGCGCAGCGGGTGTAGATGGGCCATTCTCAGCCCTCCCTGCAGTGCGCACCCAAAAGCTGTGATCGGGTAAGAGCGGATCACAGACGAGGCCAGAGCAATACGCTGTGATTTGTTTTTTGTTTTTGTTTTTTCCCAAATCCAGAAACATTTTGCAAATTGCTCAAGTTCCTCCGCCTGGCAGGAGGCTGCTGGCCCATAGCAGATGACAACAGGGGACCGCAGGGACCACGGTCTGTCAGTTCTCAGTCAGCTAGAGCAGGGGTGTGGGGCCTCTGCCGTTTCCCCTGGGCTGGTGGCTTCACTGCAGCCACAAGACCGAAGCAGAGTTGCTGGCGGGGGCTGCTCCACTGTCTTCTCACCTCGTGCATTAACCACTTCTACTTATAACACAAGATCCAAAAACGTGGATTTGTACTGTCAGGCAGGGGAAATAGAAATAGGCGAAATGGCGATAATAGCCCAAGGGGAGGAAGGCTGCTTGCGGGAGCGGGGGGCGGGGGCCGCTCAGAGCAGGGCAGCGTGCTTCCCTGTCAGGCTGCTCCTGTAAATATTTGCAAACGCCCCTTCAAAGCTCCAAAGCCCGGGACAGGATCATTGGACGATTTGCTTAGAAGAAGAAGAAACAAAATTGACCTCGTGGTCCGTGGCAGCCATAAAAAGAAAGAGTGTGTATGGGCAGAAGACCAGAAAGGGGGGAAAATGGCTCAAAGTTTAATAAACACGAAAGAGAATAAAAATAAATCTCAAGAGCACTTCTTTACACACTTGATGGAAGGACGAGATGGGGAGGGCGAGTGTGAAAAGTGGGTGCTCATGGAACAGGCCTGGGGGACGCTCTGAGAGGCAGGGGAGAATGAACTGGATGCTTGTGCTTTCTATCGACGGGAGACACACCAAGTGAGCTCGTTCTTCCAGGGTGTTCCTGCAAAGCACGTTTGCAGCCTCTCCTGTCCAATGGAGAAGCCGTGGGATGGTGAATGTGGCCACTAGTCCCGTGGAGGGGTCTGGCCAAACTAGAGGGGGTGCAAAGCCAGAGCGCATGGCCCAGCCCCGCCTGGGCTTCTGGCCTGGCCTGGTCAGGCTGGTCCCAACCCATCTGATCACCTGCGGTGGGCAGGCTCAGAGGAGAGATCAATGTCTCCTTAGCAGCTCCCTTTTCAAATCACTATGCCAGGGACTCCAGACGTTCCTGCTGGCGTGAGCGCTTGCCCCGCTGAGGACTGTCCATCAGCTGTTTTGCAGTATAATGTGGGGGGCCGTCACTGTGTCAGCCTGTGTACCTTCTTTTCTCCAAAACCTGGGTGCTTTCGATTTTCGGGGTGGTTTTTTTGTTCCTGAGACTTCTGGCCCACGAGCCCCAAAGCCTCCGTTCACACGGCCGTTTCTGAAGCAGCCATCAAGCAGAGCATGGCTTGAAGTCCAGCACTTCCCCGTGAGCTACTTTCTGAGAATCTGGCATCTGGGGAAAGGGGGGAATGGAGTCAGGCTCTCAGGCTCGGAGGGTGGAAAGGTGAAGAGCCCTTCAGATCGGGAAACCTCGGCATGTTCCTAGCATTTTTTTTTTTTCAGTGTGATTGCCAGGGCATGGGTTTCTCAAGAAATCATGAAACATGTTTATTCTCTTTTAAGATGGCTCATGTATTTCATCAGAGCTTAGCTTTGCCGATGGCCAGGTGCCCGAGTCCTTTAAGGCCCCCATGGATGACGAACGATGCAAACAGTGGGTCTTCGGTAAATCGCACGCGTGCAGGGCCCTGTCCTAGATATGGGGGGAACACTTGGCAAACACATCTCTGCCCTAAAGATGCTTAAAACCGCATGGGGGGGCGGGAAACCAGTAAACGAACACAATGCAGGAGAGAGAACACCACTTGTCCAGAGCCATCATCAGCAGTGGGTGACTCTGTCGTAATGAAGCTGCGTCGTTCAGAAGAGGATAGAAGACAGTCATGAGGCCACTAGAGTTGGAGGGAGCATTCTGGGATGTTGAAAGAGTGTTTGCTGGAGATTTCGGAAGGGGGTTGTGGAAACATCTGTACCCAGTGGCCTGCCCAATGTAGGTGCTCAGTAAATGGATGTCGTATAGGATGCATGGGGGCGGAACTGGACCTGCTCTCCTTTTTGGGTAGCCTCAGTGTCAACTTCAAAGCAGTGGCGGCTAACTACAAAATAACCACAAAGCTCTGGTCACCAGTGAGCTTGGAATCGTTACCCGCTGTCTACGTCTGTGTATCTTACATGGCTCAGAACGGACAGAATTTGGGCTGATTCTTTCTCTCCATTAGCCAAGATCCCCTCCCCGCAACAGACATTATTCTGAAGAAAGAAAGAATTTTAAGACCGGACCTTATGTAGCCAGCATATGAGTATAGTTATTTATTTATTTATTTATTTTAGTTCAAATTTCCTCATCCTAACTTAACTAGAAGGTATATTTGGTCACATGTGTGTTAAAAACCAAACTATTGAGCCTCCCCCACAAAAAAAAAAAAAAAAAATGCAATACATGAGCCTGGATAGAGTAGAACATTTGGTTGCCAACATTTCAAGGAAAAAAAATACACGGGCAAACTGCTTGCCATTAGGGGCTATTTTCTTGGCACATGTGATTAAAGTGTATGCGAGTCTGACAGCACTCTGCAGCATCAGCTGTCACGAACATGCTCCGTTTCATGACCATCTAGCATTTTCCACGGCTATGTCAACTTTCAAAGGACAGGGTTAACTGCATACCCGCAAATGGAGCTGGAAGTGGTTTGTTAATCTCCATTAATCTGCGACTCCTGTAACCAAACGCACATGTTTATTTTATTTTTTTTTCCTAGTTAAATGGTTAATGGTATGAAATTGGCCATTGAAAACAAAATCATTCTGTAGATATGTTCCTTATGCTTTCTCGAGACCGTCTCATGCTGCACTTTTTTTTTTTCCTCTGAGTGAGAACAATGGATTTTTATCATTTTCAACGATCGCCCTCACTTTTTACAGATGCTATCCCGCCCACTTTCTACAGACCCTACTTCAGACTCATCCGGTTCGATGTCTCGGCGATGGAGAAGAACGCTTCCAATCTGGTGAAGGCCGAGTTCCGAGTGTTTCGTTTACAGAACCCAAAAGCCAGGGTTCCTGAGCAGCGGATCGAACTGTACCAGGTAACGTTTGTTGAGTCGTTCTCAGGGACCACCCCTCGAAGACTTGGGTAAAAGTCTTCTTGTTCTCTTCGGTTTTCTGAGCGGACGTAAAGCATCCTGGGCGTTCACAACAGTGGCATAGGTCCTCCTCTGTTATTTCTAAAGGAAGGGACTTTGTGGGGGGGTGACCCTCTGAGCACACGTCTTCAGCGGCATGGACAGCGGTAGTACCCACCCTCGGGAGGTTACCCCTCATCTGCAGAGTCAGACGGCGTGGGTCTGCTTCCACCCCAGGAGAGAGCTCCATCCTCTCTCTCCATCCTCTGCTCCCCTCGTCCTGCGGCCCTTGCCCCTTTCTCCTCCTCTTTTCTCCTCCTTCCTACTGTGGTCTCTGTCCCCCTTCTTCATTCTTTTTTCTTCCTTTCTCTTCATTAGCTGCATCCTATCTGATTCTTTCTGCTCTCCCCAGTCCAGCCACCTCCACGCCTCGCCCACACAGTCCTCTCTCCTCTCCTGTCTCTCTTATTTCAGGCCTCCCTGCCGGCTCCCTCACCTCCCTAAGTCCAGTCCCCGGGTCACGTGTCAGAAGGCGATGAGGGTGACAGATTTCAGAGATGCTCTTAAAAGCATGTGACCCAGTGGCGTCCACAGGCGGGAGCATCCACGTCCCCTAGGAGACGCAGAGTCTCAGGCCCCGCCCCAGATGTGCCGAGTCAGAACCTACATTTTTAATGAGACCCCCAAATGTTTCTTATGCATGTGAAAGCCCTGCTCTAGCAGCCCGGAGCCTGGGGAGGGATACAGATCTGTAAGCAGGCAACGTCAGTGTGTCATAGTGTCGCATGAAGAGTGTGCTTATGCACGGAGGGTGCAGTTGGAAAGATTTCCTCCAGGAGCTGCATTTGGGCGGGGCCTGGAGAAGTGTCTGTTTACGCAGGATCATTGGTCATTCTTGGAGGCAGGAGCAGCTTGGGCAGAGACGGGGTCTTGGAGGGTTGAGGGTACCAAGACCGATGGCGCTGCCTGGCTGGAGGTGAGGAGAGTCGGGGAGAAGGCTGCCCCTCCAGGCAAACCGAAGAGGATCAAGGACAACCCCACCCCCGCCCGAGAACCCCAACGTCAAGGAGTAGGCGTGTGGGACCCCATGAGCTGAAAGCGGGCTTACTTGAAAGAAAGAAAGGACTGGCACTGCCTGTGGAAAGCTCTAATTGCCTTGCATTCCACACATTTGGAAATTTTGGTAATTTGGATGAGAATTTTCTTTGTACTTATTGTGAAAAGGAATTACCATCAAAAAAAAAATTGTATGTGAAATCTCAGAGAATAAGTTTAAAGTTTTTCGAACAGATTTCGAAGACTAGTTGATAGGCGCACCAGACCCTCTCTAAGCACTCGGTAGGTAATACACCTGCACTGTGAAGTTTGCATGATAAAGTCTCCTGATTTTTTCTAGATCTATTGAGATGTAATTGACATATAACATTGTATCAGTTTTAGGTGTATAGCATAATGATAGGATATTTGCATATATTGCACAATAATCACCACAGTAAGTTTAGTTAACATCTGCCACCGAACGTAGTTACATTTTTTTTCCTTGCGATGGGAACTGTTAAGATCTACTCTTAGCAACTTTCACCTGCACAACACAGTGCGATTAACAATAGTCAGCATGCTGTACGTTGATACATACAGGACTTTTTTATTTTTTAACCGGCAGTTTGTCAATTTTGACCACCTTTATCCATTTAAGGTCTTCTTTCTATTACTGTATTTTTTTTCCTCCATTTTAGAGAGAGAGACACTGAGTCACAGAGAAATTAAGTCACTTGGCCAGAGACACACAGCTAGGAAGTGCCAGGGCTGGGACACCCAATTGCCTGCTTCTCACCACGCACTATACTGCTCGTGGCAAATCTTCCCCTTTCTCTTCGCCTCAGTATCAGCCAGAATAGAAGAAAAATTAAAACAATCTAGGCCAGCCAGAGGGTAGAGTGATACTTGGAGGGAAAACAAAAAGCAAAGCCTGGTTTCTCTGGAGGGGAAAAAAAGAAAGAAAGAAAAAAAAAAGATAGTTCAAAGGTAGCCAGCTACATTTCTAGGTGATTTAAAAAAACAAAAACAAAAGCATGGCGACATGTCTCCTTTTTTCTTCTTTTTCAATTAAATCACTGTGACATGCCTCCCCGAGCGGACGACAGCATCACGGGCTGTCCCCTGGCCCTGTTCCAGGGACGGGGCTCCGTAAATGGAAGGCAGGGTCTCAGGTTTCATTGCCTGTAACATCAGCTGCTAAATCTCGTTCTTCTTGGGCCTTGACCTTCTGCTTTATGGAGGGGCCTCTGGTAGCGGGATTCCTGATAGCTTGCCTTGCCCTCTTGCCTCCGGGAGGGGATGTGTCCTGTGTCCCTCGAGCCTGGAAGTTTGAGGACCCTAGTGAGCTCTCAGTGGCTTTGCCTTGTCCGAGGTCACTGCCGCTGTCGCCGCCTCAAGGAACGAGCAACAAGATCCTCCCAGCCTGGGGTCCCTCATAGGCAAAGATACCCCAGAGGTGGAAACGGACTCTCTGAAGGGGGTGAACGTGGGCTTGCTCCTTGTCGCTGAACACAGGTATCGAGAAGGTGGCCATTTTAGAGGAAAAAGAAGGAAGAATAACAGCTCCGTATCTATCTGGGGCTCAGCTAGGCAACAGCCTAACCTCAGAAATACAGCCCACATCCAGGAAGGAAGTCAAAGAGACCCCCAAACTCCCTGAAGGCCACAGCGGGCACAGACCACCAGCTGCCTGGAAAGGCAGCCTGGGTGGCTTCTCTCCGGGACCGCAGGAAACTGGAAGCCCTGAATCAAGGGTGAGGGGCTGGAGGAAGACACTGTCAGAGCAGATGGCCCTTCAGACTTTGAGATTTTTGTCCACGCACCGATGCTAGCAGCCTGTTGTGGACGATTTCCCTAAACCTTACTCTGTTTCTGCTTAACCAACTCTTTCTCTCTGTGGCACCGTGTATCGCCTCTGATAGATGAGGGGAAAGAGGAAAGGGGAAAGATAAAAAAGGTGAAAACTGAGCTTTTTCCAAATAGGAGTGATCTTTATGTTTTTAGAGACTTATGCCAGAGATAGTCTCTGTTGGAATATTCAGGATATGCTCAGGGCTCTGGGAATCCCTCTGAACTTACAATATTCAGCATAGCTCTCAACCCTTTTGGAAATGTGACTGTATCTTTCTCTGATTAAGTTGCCCTTGTGTTTGTGATTAAAGTCATACCCAGAGTCATGAGAAAGAGAAGAGAGGGGCGGAGGGGTCTTCAAATTGAATATTGCCAACATGAGCTGAGCAAAGGCGCCCGCCATCTTGGACGTGGGTAAGCCCTCGGTGTTACAAGGGAAGACATGAGGCCCCCAAATTAATGACGTATGTAAGGGCACCCATGACCTTGTGATCCCATGGGACCACCAAAGAGGTGCTGTTTGGATGTGCTGACCTCAGCAGTCCTTTGAGGTTGAGACTGAGACAAGAGCAGGTTAATAGGCATAGTATTGTCTTTTATTCCTGTCAGGACTCCCTTCGCTGTGTTTCGGTGTGTGCACTAACGTCCCGGGATTTGGTGACTTCATCTGCATTGGCTCCTCACCCTTTGTGAGGCAGCATGTTCAATGGCACGGGCATTGGAACCCACATTTTTCTTAACAATTCCCAGTTCACTTGATATTTATTGTGAGGGTGACATGAAACCATATTTATAACTGCCAGATGGAGAGGGGTCACTCAACATGTATTAGTGCCCTTCCTTAGACTTTGACTCCGAAGCCTTGTACTCCCAGAAAAACAGCCCTTTACAGAATTATCTGCCAAAGGCAGTTGCCAGGTTATTTTTAAGATTAACTTATTTGCTTCAGACCACTAATACCATCGTGCAAAAATAACCCACTGGGAGGCGATGGGGTGTTCTGGGTTCATACATCATAAAGTGTCAGGAGGAAAATGTCAGATTTTGGCAGAGGGTTGATGGGAGCCCACCCATGCTGGTGCCAGATAGCCTGGAGGGATACAGCCTGTGGGTGGGTCTCTGTGGATCAGCGGGAGGATGTCCTGAGATGGAACTCAGTAGATTTCAAAGGAATCTTAGGCTTCCTGACTGCGGTCCCAGGAGGAGCAATGCAGCCATTCATTTTTGTGGACAAACATCCAGGCTCAGTTGAAGTCACCGTTGCCTTGACCAGGGAACTCCGCCCCCTCCTGAATACTCTGTAAGAACTCTGACAAAGGAGAGTAAGACAAAGTCCGTCCTCCTGCTTTCTCTGACCTCTTCCTTTGACACTCGATTCTTAATGCCTATTTCAACTCGCCCCTAGACAGTCACCAGTTTGTCAAACGTGATGAGATCTCATTGTCAGGGACTGCTTGCAAAGATCTACAAACCAGTGGCTAGAGCCTAAGCCATTTATACCGTTTATTTTTGGTTTCAAGCTGTGTAGTGAATTTTAAAGGATGTTTTGGATTTAAGGATGAAAGGTGAAGTGATGGTTATGGAGTAAACTAAGTAAGCAAAGACGTTAGTGTGAGAAGTGAATCACCAGCCACTTTAATGAATGCTTTACACACATCATCATCATCATCATCATCATCACCACCATCATCTCTGCAAACAATTTGAAACTATGCCCACCCCTAACCTAAGGGTTTAGAGTGAAAATTCAAGGTTGATAGTGCAGGCCTGCTGTGCAAGGGACCCTGTTGCTGCCACACAAAGGCTGGGGATCCTAACATTTTGGCGACTATGGCATGAATGGTGTTCATGGAAACAGCCCCTTTTACCGACCCCAAACACACCCATGTGCATGGCACGCGCGCGCGCACACACACACACACACACACACACAGTTCAGCTTTCATGTCTCATATTGCCCGAGGGGGTATAAAATAAAAAGAGGTCAGCCAAAAAAACCGTCTGTTCAATTAGACTTTGTAAAAAGTGCTACTGGGGGAAAAAAAAAAAAAAAAAAGACTGTGCTGTTTGTTGTACAGAGTTTTACAGCACACAATGTCCTTAACACCGATGCTAACCCCGGCGCCACCTTGGAGACACACACAGTATAGAAACCCACTTACAAAAAAAAGGCCATGAGGTATAATAAACACTTTGTTTGCACAAGGCTATTAATATCTCAGGGGCTTTTTTTAACCTAATCGAAAGACAGGCTTGCCTCCTGTGGAAATCAGAGCGTCACCATCGCATTAGGGATGATGTGACCCAGGGTCTTGTGAGCAGACAGAACCCCAAAACTCACGTGAACGGTAGTTCTGTCCCACTGGATTCGAAGGCATGTTAATAATCATGCAATTATAACTAACTTTCTGTGTTCTTGCAATGTGACCCGTTGATAATCATTGCTAACACGGCTTACCATGTGCTGGGCACTTATCTTAAGTGCTTTATATACATTGATTCATTGTAATCCTTTTAATAACCCTGTAAGGTAGGTACTATTAGTACTCCTTCATACAAATGGGGAAACCGAGGCACAGAGAAATGAAGAAGCTTGGCCATGCAGCTGGGAAGGGGCCGAGCCAGGATTCGAAGCCGGGAGGTCTGGCCCCCGAGGCCATGCCCTTGACCTCTTTACCAAACTAGTGGAGAGAACACAGGCTTTAGAGTTGGGCCGGGGTGGCTCAAGGTGTGGCTGTGTCCCTGTGGGGAAGTCACGTCGGAGACATGACTTCCTGTGGAGACGATTTCCACCCCAGTGAACTGTGGGTAAAAGCACCGACCGGGCCAGGATTTTGTAAGGAAGGCGCAGAATACACAGACGCCTCGCAGAGTATCAGTCGACGCGATGGTTACCATTATTACTATTACTGTTCAATATGATTACTGTTTCCAAAGCATCGAGTTGGAACGTTTTTAAGAAGCAGTCCCTTAACTTTGCAATCTGCCCAGAATCTCTTAAAAATCAACACGCGCCCTGGCCCTTTGCTGCAGAGCCCGGGCTCTCTGTGACCCCGCAGTTTGCTTTAGACCCTCCATAGGTCCCACCTTCAGCTCTGCGTGTGGCAGTCCCATTCCGTTGCCCATGAGCAGCCCAGAACAGGAAAGGAGGGAAACGTTGCTGCCATCCGCCCTGGGTTCACCTGCCACCTTTTTTGATTAGCTTTCTGGTCTCACTAATCACGCATCAGCCTGAGCCTCAGGTCTCCCTCGTGAGATGTTGACCGCTGTCCTCGGCCCTGGAGTTTCTGTGTGAAGTGTCTGGCACGCTGGGTGCATAAGGAGGGCGTGGTGATCCGGTTTTGCTCATCACCTGGGACACAGGTTATGTTTCCCCTGGAGTTGGCTTGTGATTATAAAAAAATGCTGTTATGATACCAGCTATCTCTGATGGATGGGATCGCCTCTGACCCAGGGTTATGGGAGCAGCCATCTGTTTATTTGGACTTAGAAATCCTGCCACATTTGTTTTAAAGATGGACATCTAACTATATGAAAAGGAAATAGAAATATACCCATATATGCATTATATATGCCCATTCTCTGTTATTTATTCAGAGCCAATGTTGATTAAGTGGGTAACAACCATGTAGTTAAAATATAATAAATTAATGAAACTGATGTTCTTGGGTAACCCATAAACACTGCATGTTTGTAGAAAAACCAGACGCATTGTCATATTCTTAGGCTCATTGCTTTACAGTCACACCCCCTAAATCAAAGTGCCCCCCTGAATGTAAGCAGGGACGTAAATTACAGAAGAAGCCGCATATGCGTTGGTGGCCGGGAAGTAGGAAGGGGTGTTGGAAGTGTGCTCCCCAGGTATGAGTGTGTTCCTGTCCCGTCAGAGTGGGGCTGGGAAGGAAGACCAGCTGAGAAAATCAGAAGAAGTGGCCCCCGAGAGCTTGAAGCCTTTGTCTGGGAGACTGGTCCCCTCCCTGTGGCAGGAAACAACGGCGTTACCGGAATCCACTGTCCCCACCTGTGTGGCTCAGCCTGAAGGGCTAACCTGACTCAGTCCCTTCAGAGCCTGCCGTGGGCAGTCGTACCACACGTCTCTCCCCTTGCCCGTGCCCGTGTGACGTTTGGCCGGCCGGATCTCGCTCTCTGCTGGATGATTTCCATGAATCAGGGGCCGTAGGCACATGACTGAGGTGCAGCTTCCTGGGCAGGCGGTCACAAAAGGGCTCCTTCCTCCCTCCACCTGCAGAAACGAAGGCCCTCGTTTACGTGCAGACCAGTCCGCACAAGGGCTCGTCTGTAGAGAAAGGGGGGAAAAGGAACAAAAGAGAATTCTAAGGTGCTTTCGGCACTAAGGAGAGACTTCCCCGTGTGTGTCATTTTTGTAAAGCTCTCGGCATGCCCTGCGTGATCCTAACGGCACATGGACAGGTGCCCTCCAGGAACTAGGCACTATGTGGAGAACGAGGTGAGAGAGTGACACAGCAATGAGGACACCTGGGCCCTGGCGAGGCTGTATTTCTGTGTATGTCTTTGCTTGGGAGCTGGAGTGGGTGGCAGAGCGGTGGAGCTCTGGCGAGGTGTCCCCTCCTTCCCTACCAGCCACCCTGGGGGACACGGTCACCAAGGAGCCACAGCGATCACAGGCCACGACAGTGGGGAGCCGGTGAGGTGCCCGAGGGTCATCAGGCCGAGTGTTGCCTCGTTCTGTGGGCTTGTTTGGCACCCCGGAGCGACCTGGCCCCGTTCTAAGGGGCTGCTGTGAGCTATGTGTACGCCCAGGGGGAGAAAGCCATGTCCCCAAGTTCGGATCCTCTAGACATTCTCTTTCTTGCTTTTTCTCCCTAATTTTCATGTCACAATGCAGTATAATAACTAGAAAGGGTAAAATACAGTATAACATTGCTTACACCCTCTGATAATTCTTTGTTATTTCTCTTTATATAATGTATGTTATCTACCCAATCTCTGGGGAGTGTGTGCGTGTGCGTGTTTTGTCATGAGGGCGGAGGCTCCTCCGCAGTCAGCGAAAGCTTTCTGGAGGATGAATGTTGAAGGGATTGGGAAAATCGTTTGCTTTCCTGCCGTGAAGCCAGGAGCGTGCTGATGTCTGTCTGCATGGGAGTGAATGTTGATATCGTCACGATTTCAACCCAGAGCATCGGATTCCTCCCAAATTAATCAGTGAATGCCTGTCCTTGACGCTGCTGGTATCAGCAAACCGAAACCCAGGGAATGTGATGATTTCGATGCTTTTGTTTCCCTCTGTCTTTTCGGAGCCTGACATCCCACTGGAAGAAATGAACATTGACGTCCGTACACAGGTTTACCCGCGAAGCCACCGAGGCCCAGGGGCTGACGGCTCTGCACACCAGCTATTGCCTGGGGGGCCCGGGCAAGAGCACGGACTTGGGAGTAAAAGTAAAATTTTTATTGTTTTCACTAAAAATTTTTTTATTTTATGTTTTTCAGCTGGACTGAAGAAATAATAATAGAAAGCTTTTTGTTTTATGATTTGTCTTGTTTTTAGGTAAAAATCGGAGCGGGGCATTTTGGTAGGGATACTCACCTATACACAGCGTTTGGGACATAAAATACATGGTTTAGGGACAGTGTTTAGATTGGGCTTCCAGAAATGAGAGGCACATCTAGGATGATAGGTTGACGGCAAGCTGTGTCTTAAATACTGATCTAAGGAATCTGAAGTTTATTCACCCAACAGTAGAAGCTTCTGAAGATTTTGACCAGATAAGACACTTGATTATAATAATCATTCACATCAATTGAAATACCAGACAATAGGACAGGCACTTTGCCTTCTCTGAGTCATTTAATTCTCTAAAAAAAAAAACAAAAACCCCAAAACAAGTAGGTTTTATCAGCCCTTTCATAAATAAGAAAGTCACAGATTCAGTACAGAATGGTATATGTTTGCCTGACTTCAAGGCCTAGGAGTCTTTTTACTACACTAATGATTTCTGCCTACAGTGGGGTTTTCTAAGAAATCTCAGGGACCACAGAGGAAATGGAATGGCTTGTCAGCTGGTGAAGAGGGGCAGGAGAAGTCTTCAGAGACGGAGGTGGTGGAGAGTGCTTTGTATTGTTTCAGAGCAGAAGACTCCTACGTGCCTTTCTAATGCCAGTATTTCATGGTACTGGGGTTAAAACTCAAAGTCAGGCAGATCTGAGAGAATGGTGCTCATAAGCCAACACAGTGAATGCTTAGCCCAGTGTTTGCTAATCCACGTGAGTCATGGCAAACATTTACATTGACTACATTGAAAACATTCAGTGCATTTTAAGACAACACCAAGATGGGCTTACACGAGTTAATCTGGTGTCAGGTTCTCTCCACAGCCCCTTTGTTAGGTTTCCCTTTCCATTAGAAGTCTGGCTGCTTGGGCTCCTTGGCACTCCTGTAGGTCTGTTGATGTCTGAATATGCAAAGTAAAATAGAGTTTCCAGCGTTTTCTTATAACGCTTGGCAATGTCTCGTAGGAGTGGAAGGGGTGCTCTTCATGTCTAAGCCAAATCCCAAGTTAATTTACAGCATTATTCCTTTAAGACTAAGATTTCCTCTAACTATAATTTTACATCTAGACCCCATTTCTTTTATTTATTTATTGCCCCCAAACTATTGGATAACACCAGGGGCTTTCGTCTCTCTCCACTCCCTGATTGGCTGCTTTCCAGTGGCAGAGAGATGAATGGATCCTTTTGTGTAGGGAGTTTTGTAATTCAGTGAAGAGCTTAGAGCCTCGCCAAAGGCGGTATGTGGATATTTTGCACATAACATAGATAATGTAGTGAAGGTAACATGGAAACATCACTGTGGGTGGTAGCTAAATGGCAGACAACTAAATTTCATTTTCAGTATGTTAGAAGCTCTCTTTTCTAATTCAGTAAGGAATGGTTGGTAGTCTGTTATTTAAAGAAAAAAATACCAATTAAAGCAGAGGATTAGAGAAACACATGAGAGCAAGAGGATGCAGATCGTAAATATTTTAACTGAAAATGTATGTGTACAGACATGTACATGCACATACACACAATGTACACATTTGAGTTTTTTATAAAAGGCAAACAACTTGTCTTTGACAATAGCTCTGCCTCCTGCTAGTTCTTGTCATATTTTTTGCATGAACCACATCCATTGTGCATCACCTACGATTTCTAGTTCTTTCTTTAAAGAAAAGTTTCAGGACAATATAATTGCTGTGCAGCCTACATGCAGGATTCTTCTAGGCTTTTATCATTTGTTATTTCTTTTATAGCTGTCTCTGCCTCATCTAAAATTAGAAAAGAATATTGCGGTAAAATATGGTAACATAAAACCTGCCTTTTGACCGGACAGGTCTGTGGCATCGGGCACATTCACAGTGTTGCGCACCCATCACCCCCTACTCATTCCCCAAACTCCCCTGGCATCCCAAACAGACACTGTACTCATTAAACAGCGGCTCCCCATTACCTGTTCCCCCAGCCCCCGGTAACCGCTCTTCTGTTTTCTAGTTCTATGAATTTGCCTCTTCTACATACCTCGGAGAAGTGAAATCACATAGTGTTTGTCCTTTTGTGCCCGCCTTATTTCCCTTAGCATAATGCTTTCAAGAGTCATCCAAGGTGTAAGATGTGTCAGCATTTCGTTCCTTGTTGATGGCTGAATAAAATCAGTGTATCTACTGATGGATGCTTAGGCTGCTTTCACCTTTCAGTTATTGCAAATAATGCTGCTGGAACATTAGTGTACAAGTCTCTATCCCAGTCCCTGCTTTCAGTTCTTGCGGGTATATGTTCCTAAGAGTAGAATCGCTGGATTATATGGTAATTCTATGTTTACTTTTTTGAGGAACCACCAGACTTTTACAAAAAAAAAAAAATTAAGCATATTGTCTTTATGAAGATTTTCTAAGGCATTCCACTTGGGTAAAAAAAGCAACAACTTCCTTTACTTTTGGTCCTGTATGTCATCAGTGTCTAGACCAGTTAATTAACTTGTATAATTACAAAATCAAGTCCAACTATCATACACAGGTTTAGAAACATATACAGTTGCTACCCACCATGTGTGCAACTCAACTGATGAGGCCAGACATGCTTGGAACTTTCTAGACAGGAACTTTCTAGCAATGAGCCCCAGCATTCAGTGGGCATCAGCTAATGCATATCACAGAACAGATGGAACATACTAGTTAACCTGGCCAGGTGTTAAGAGAGCTTCTAATATTCAACTAAATTTTCTTTGTCGTGTAAATATGTATAAAGAAATTTAGAAACAACAGTAACTGTACAGAAAACATCTGTATATTCATGACTGTTAACACTCAACATACTTGTTGGGAGATTAGGGAAAGGCAGAGACAGCAGGGCTAAAATAGAATGGGGAGTTGACCAATCTGGCCATTTTCGTATGCATTCTGGAATTTAAGAAAGGACTGATGGATAATAGCAGCAGGTTGATTTGCTTCCCTTATAGTTTAATTGAGCATGGGTGATAAATGGAAGGTAAACAGAGAATAAGGAGGTTGTGCCTATTCTTAGAAAGAAGATACCTTTGAAGTCGAGACCGGAGACTCTGAGATGTGATTACAACTTTTTCTAGCCAGTTCTGAAGCGAAATCAGGAAGCTGTGGGAGGTGTACTTTTAGATACCATCCTTCATCCTTGTTAGAGACCCACGTGATTAAGGTTTGGGAAGCTGCCCCCTCTAAGGATCAGCTTCAGGAACTGGGTTTATTTACCTGAAAGAGAGAGAGAGAAAGAGAGAGAGCGCGCGCGTGAGCGCGCAGGAGAGCGAGCATGCTGACAGAGCCTTAATAATAGTCTCCAGGACTATGAGGGACATTCTGTGAGTGATGGAGAGCAGCTGCTTCCTGTTTGCACAGAGGACAAGACCAGGAAGAATGGAATTAACCGCAACAAGTGCATTTAAGAACTCCTTGGCCAGAAAGTCCGAGACAGCAAACCCACAAGACCAAAGTCGCTTCCACATTTCAGAATTATGTAGCTGGCTAGGTGTCTTTCTTGGGTGGTTTAAATTGACTTGGCCTTGAACTAAGAAAAAGATATAGAGGACCTTTCACCCACGCGACCATACGAAGTTGTCCCTTGTCAGAACCTACCAGTGTTCATTCTGTGGCTGAGAAAGCACTTCTAATGAGATTTTACAAAGAAAAATGTTTCAGAATATTTTTTGTTCTTCTTTGGTTCATTTTTCAAGCAAGATCATCCAGATGTATTTGTTCTCTCTAAGGTGAAGAATTTCCATAGATTTTTCCAGTGTGTTCACTGCTTATTTGGTCAATGAAGTCATGATTTATTTTTTAAACTCTGTGTCTTCAGTGAGACTACATGTACTTATATTTATTATATTTGTATTTATACATGTGTATCAGATATATTAATATCTATTATGTATAATTGATTCGACAGTGAAAGCAATGCTTTGTTCTGGACAGTATGTCCAAGTGTTAAGGATATGAACATGAATAAGATACACATTGTGCTAATTAGGAGCAAAGCAGATCCACAAAACATTATAAAATAATACACCATTATAGGAGGTCAGCTAGGGGAAGAAATTTAAAGATAGAAGAGTGAGTTCTGGGTATGTTAGTCATTTTTAGGCAGTGAGGCAGATAGAAATGCCTGGAAGCTTCTCCACCATCATTTTATCGTTGTTATCCTAGGTTAGGTTAATTATACCATTTATTCTGAGTTGGTTAAGTGGTATCTTATTGGCCCAACTGGGAGTGTTTTCAAGGCGAAGTTTGATTTCCAGAGGGTTGGCAGCTGTTTGGTGTGGTGTTTAAAGGTACAGGGTCACGTCAGCCTTAACTTTGCATGCATTCCACATTTTCTATCTTCATCTTGTATGAAGAGTGATTATAATCTCATTAAAGGTCTTTGCCGTGGCCATTTCACGTTCTCTGTCTGGAAGAGGGTAAGGCGGGTGCGTGTCCCATCCCCAACCCCCATGACTCTGTGGCCCCAACTCCACGGTGCCGAAGTGGGGGAATAACAGGGTTGTTTTGAGATCTCTCTACCCTTGGTCACTGTGAGACATGGGACGTGCTACTTAACCTCTGAGAGTTCAGGTTTCTCAATCTGCTTTACAGCAGTGTTTTGAGAATTAAGTTAAATGAAATAATGTGTGCCAAGCCCAGGACCCAGCATTGCCCAGCCCTCAAATCATGTGCATTTGCTTCCTCTAATTCACAGAGAGCATCTCTTGCCTCCTGGAAGAACCTTACTGGATTCTCTCCACTACATGGGGTTTGTTGGACTTTAGCGGCAGGGTCTGGTAGGCGGGTTTGTCTGAAATTCATGCCGGCACCTCAGAGTCCAGCTGTATGAATCTCTTCCCTTGTGTAAACTTGCTTAATCCAGAAAAGAAGAACCACTGTACAATAATGCCAAATATTCTAGGGTGCATTTCTCGCCAAATGACCTGAGACAAATCGTATATACACACGGAAAAGAAGTGGATTTTAAAATCCATGGGAAGATTATGCATGTTTGTTTTACAAGGTTTAAAGGAGGGTAAATAAGTCTTCTAGACATTCAGATAGTCATTTAATTAAATCGAGCGCTGTGCTTTGAAATGACATCACATTGAAGACACGCTCCCTGAGGAAGCTTATGAACCTGCTGGGGAGACCGAGGCCATCTGTCTGAAACGACCGCGGAGAGTTAGACCGGGTGTCAGGAGGCCCGTGTAAAACAGCGTGCAGCCTGTGGCTCAGCGTGGGGAGTTAGTATCGCCCTAGGAGACTTAGGACCTCGCTGTGACTGGTCAGAAAACTCTGCATGGTGATTGCCAGAGGGAGGGGGCAGCGTGGGGGGTGAAGGGTGAAGGATGGAGACTGGACGACTTTGGGGTGGTGACCACGCCACACAGCGTACAGATGAGGTGGTGTAAAGTTGTGCACCTTAAACCTGGACAATTTTGATAATGTGTCACCCCAATATATCCAAAAACAAGAAAAAAAAAAACCATTGTCATCAAAAGACAGAATTTTTTTCAACCCCCTAAAATGTTCACTAAAATGCTGCAGAAATTCAAGAACCTACTGCAATTGCCTTTTATTTCTTTGAAATACATGCCTCCTTCTAAATCTCGGTGTTGCTTTCAGACTCTTGCTACACACTGGGCCAGACCTCTGCTGGCCGAATCCATTCTTAGTCTGCAGGATAGGGAATATCTTTATAAATCATAGCAAGTCACCCCGAGAGTAAAAATCCCAGCTTGGGACGTACCGCAGCAGCTGAGGCATGCGATGCTTTCCAATGCCAGTGGATTTAGGAACCGGGGTCAGGAACCTCCTCTCTTTATTAGCAGGAGATTTATAATCCAGGGGCCTGCGCAGGGTGAGTGTGGGCCCTCTGACCCGGATCCCTCCCCACACCCCAACTCCCCAAATTAAATGTCAGGAAACAGAATAACAGAACCATTAACTTCATAGTGTAGAATTTATGGCTGAAGTCTTGCAAAGTTTATGTCAGCAAAGTAAAATAATTACTGTCACTTTCTTTTAGACACTTGGCTTTATGGTTCCTGTCACCTTTATCCTAACACACAGCTGATTTAGTAGCACTGTGTTTCATGGCGAATGGCCTGGTGTGATGTTATTTCTGCACGTGGCTGTGCTCTCGCGAGGACACGGTGTGGATACCCTGGAGCAGAGCTAAATTTAGAGAGTGAGCTGAAATACTGCTCCGGGCTCTGGTTTTGTCCTGCTGTTCGTATGCCAACTGAGCTCTGTGCTTCACTCTTCCCTCTTCTAGATTCTCAAGGCCAAGGATGTAGCATCGCCAAACCAGCGCTACATCGACAGCAAAGTCGTGAAAACAAGAGCAGAAGGGGAATGGCTTTCCTTTGACGTGACCGATGCCGTGCATGAATGGCTCCACCATAAAGGTTGCTCCCGCACTCTGTTGCCCACCCCTACCGATGCCCCATGACCCGAAATTATTATCAGTTGACTGCAGATTGAAGGGCATAGATGTGCATGCAAATGACCTCCTTGACTTCATGTTTTCCAGACAGGAACCTGGGATTTAAAATAAGTTTACACTGTCCCTGCTGCACCTTCGTACCATCTAACAATTACATCATCCCCAATAAAAGCGAAGAACTAGAAGCAAGATTTGCAGGTAACTGAAGCTCAGTCATATGAGGTGGAGGAAGGGAGGGCCTATGTTGTTAATCTCGTGGGGAATGAAGTCAGTTCGCATGTGAAAGTGGGGTTGTTTGGGGAGGCCTAGGGAGTCTCACTGGTTTGGGCAAAGATATGGTTGGAGAGAGAGATGTGAAGGCAGAAAGGATTGGAGGGAAGGAATTGCTTCCTACTTGACGCTGTTCGATGCCCCGTGATGACCTGGCGATACGTACGGACTGACGGGACAACCCACCACTCTGTCTGATAGTTACGCTCTTCATTCTTCATTTAAGTGAGCCAGTTTTCCATCTGTGCTAATACTATAAAAGAAGGAGATAGCATGCATTTAAGGATGGCCCCAAAACCAGCATCAGGAACCCACAACTGTATTTCAGAGAAGAGGGAAGTCCCCTTGCTCCGCAGCCCCTTTAGTGACCCTCCTGTGCAGGCGAGCACGTCACGTTGACGAGCTGGTGTCCAGTATTTTGCGCGTCTTCCTCATCAGACTTGTATAATAGTTTATAAACTCATAACAAGGTTGTCGTTTCCCCCAGACCCTTCCTCACCTGTTAGCGAATTAGCCAAAAGTCAAGGACAGCGAGGAGATGCCCACAGTGTAGACTTCCCTCTCCTCTCTCATCTTCCAGTGGCATTACAATGTCTTTTTTTTTCAACCCTTCCCCAAGGATATGTTTTTTATAGATTTCAGAGAGAGAAACATCTATGTGCAAGAGAAACATCGACTAGTTGCCTCGCCTATATGTGCCAACTGGGAATCGAACCGGCCACCTTTTGGTGTACGGGACAGTGCTCCAGCCAACTTAGCCAGCTGGCCAGGGCCAATGGCATGTTAGATAATGAGTCATTGGAAGGTGAGAGGGAGAGAGGGAAGTAGGTGCCGTGTGCGGGCACAGCACCACCCGGTCAGGGAGCCAATTTCCTTTCCCTGAGTGACACCGCCCACGTGCAGAATGCTACAGGGGCCCCAGCTCATGGAAAATTCCTCCCAAGGCTCAAGAGATTTATTTCAGTCTCTAACCTCATCAGGATTCCCTCTGGTATGGAGATTAAATGCTTAAACTGGCAGTTTCCTACGAGTGCTTGGGGGCGCTCGAGTTTCTAAATCTCATATGGAATCAGGAAAGTGTTAAGGATGTCATAAACTAAATGAAAAAGCCCTTTCTTCCCAGCCTCCCCAAATAGCATTAGGTTCGGGCGACTTCTGTTTCATTGGAACCTAATTCACTGCAATGTAGTGTCAGTCTTAGTTTATGTTCACTAGGAGAGGCTGTTGTGTTCAGTGGTCCCAGGAAGAGAGCGAACCTGCGGCAGACGAGGCAGGGTCTGCTGTTTGTTGTGTGTTCGATCGTGGAAGGGTTTGAACACAACCTGAACTGAGGACTGACTCACATTAACTGCCTCGATTGCCGTGGGGCTAGAGGTCAAAGACCACTTCTGTAGTGATTTTCATAACCAACAAGCCCCATCTTGGACCCTGAACGGCTTCTGACAAAAGCCCCATTTAGGAGTGTTGGTTGTCCTGCTGTGCCATAGCTGTTTCCATGGGGAATGACTGTTGCCAGTCATCACTGCTATTTGTGACAATATAAAAAAAAAAAATAGGGCTGATAATATTTGATGAAGGTAAAGCTAAATGTTTATTACCCAAATGCATTTTTTCAAGGTATTGATGGCACCTCCACATATACCAGTGGTGATCAGAAAACTATAAAGTCCACTAGGAAAAAAAACAGTGGGAAGACCCCACATCTCCTGCTAATGTTGTTACCCTCCTACAGACTTGAGTCTCAACAGTCCAACCGGCGGAAGAAGCGCGCCTTGGATGCAGCCTATTGCTTTAGGTAAAGAAAACAGAAATAAAATGAAGTAATTGCATCTGGTCACTCTTGGGCCGCCTTTGCCCATTCTTCGAGTATAGGTTGACTTGACCTGCACTCACTGCTAAAGGCCAGGCATAGAGCAGGGTGGCCATCACATTTCCTAACATCATTCTTCCCAGAGGCTTAATAGGGTTATTTCTGTGTTGTATTCACCATCTCCTAACCTCCCAAACCCGAAGCCCTTTGGGGCAAAAGAAGAAAATAAGCTCTCCGCTCCCCAGAGCAAGTGGGCGTTTATTTGGAAGGCATCATGGCGGCTGTCTTGTTAGGGAGACTCGCCACCTGTATGAAGCCTTTGTCCTCACGGCACAGCGCCCATGGTCATAGCGCTTTTGCCAAAATGGAGACGAGGGAGACGGGAGAAGAACGCTCTTTATCATGTCTTTAGCTACAGGCCATGCCAGAAGTGAGGGCAACACAAGTTTATTCCCGTTCCCATGTGAGTCCATACAGGGAGAGTGTGAGTGTTCTTCCGGGGTTTCTTGTCACGCCTGCTAAGAGGCAGGCTCCTTCTCTACTGCCAGAGCTGCGGGCCCATGGGGGGCCCTCCCTGATCAGGTGTGCAAAGCGTCAGTTCATGAGGGACATGGCACTTTGGGGTGGCCAGGGTCAGTGCTGGCACTAAGCAAGACTCGAGCCGTGCTTCGTGCTCGTTGGTTCATTCCTAGGTCAAAAAGCATGAAATGAAATAAAGGGTTTATTTTCAAAGGAAAATGCCTGAGACGGAGCTTTGAAAATAGCTCTTGCAATTCATCATTTTATATTTGAGGCTGGATGACCATGCTGTGCAGTGTTGGTTGGGAAGAGGTTGGTCTCCATCAACCACCTCTCTGCTTATATCAAAGCAGAGAAAGGCCTGATTTTCAGTCACAGACAGGGCTCAGGGTATAGACTTAAAAAGGGAAAGTCATCCCAGGAAATCACCCTAATACCCTATCATGAAAGTCACTTAGATGACAGTAAAACCATTAAGACCTGGCCACATATTTGCTTATAGGTATTTGCTGAATAAATGAATGAGTCACTCTTCTGGTTGGGGTGAGGGGCAGGGGGGAAATCAGGTTTAAAATCTCCGTTGCTCTTCTTTTAACAGAAATGTGCAGGATAATTGCTGCCTTCGTCCACTTTACATTGATTTCAAGAGGGATCTTGGGTGGAAGTGGATCCATGAACCTAAAGGGTACAATGCCAACTTCTGTGCTGGGGCATGCCCATATTTATGGAGTTCAGACACTCAGCACAGTAGGGTAAGCAGCTGGTCGACTTGTTTCTTCTATTCTTGGGGTGTTAATGTATATCTGCTGATGGCATTTGACCCTTGAACAATGCAGGGGTTAGGGACACTGACCCCCTACACACACAGTCAAAAATCCACGTATAACTTTTGACTCCCCCCAAATTTAACATCAGTCATCCCTGTAGTCCTCAGGGTATTTGTCCCAGGACTCTTCACAGACATCGAAACCTGCAGACCCTCCTGTCCCTTATGTAGTACGCAGTGGGGCAATGCCTACTGTTGGCCCGCCCCATCTGCGACTGGTTGAATCTGCAGATGCAAAACTCCGGGGTATGGAGGGCCAACTCTATATGTGTTGAAAAAATTGCATATAAGTGGACCCATGCTGTTCACACACGTGTTGTTCAAAGGTCAACTGTATTTCCAGATGAATTCTAATTGTCCTGGTGCCAGGTGGTAACATCAGAAGAAAGAACATTGAGATTTCAGTAGATGCTTGGGCCAAGTGAGTCACTAGCGCCTGAGAATTAGGGTCACTTCTTTGAACCTCAATTCTTATCAGTCAAAATGAATGTCTCCGCTAAACATCATGTCTTACATAAATAATGCCGAACTTGAGAGTTAATGTGAAGAACAAAAGGGTGACCTGTGAGGACTGAAGGCCAATTCAGAAGGTAGGGCTTAGATTGCGTGCCAGGGATTCCCAACCCGGATTTTCTGTGTGACAATGATATTTGTCCAAATGCTTCTTCCTGGCGCCTGATGATGAAAGGGGCTCCATCGGTCTCTTGTCCAAACCCATCACTTTTCCAGAGAAAGGGGAGTCTATGTCAGGTAGGTGGCTTGCCCAAGATCGGACAGTTGGTGACAAACCCAAGCTTGGAGGGCCGAGTCCTTGTTTCATAACTAGGCCCCGGTGGGCCGCGTCTTACGGAACCTGGCTCCTGACGCGCGGCTGCCGCTGGGTTACGCCTCGGTGAATCCCCTCGTTAAAGGGGCACTAGAAAAATGGCCTTCCCTGCAGCGCAGCAAATGAATCTGCCCACACGATCACAAAGCGCATCTGGCTGCCCTCAAGAGTTCCAGGGTTATCAGTGCTTTTGGACAATCCACACTTTCCCAACTCCTCTTTAATTCCTATGAAAAATCACGCGTTCATGGAGCATGAAGTCCATTTATTTATAAATGCCTCCATATGCTAGGCTTTAAATGGACGAATATGCCACACACACACCCCCTCCCCCCCGCCCCCTGCCTTCAGCTGTTTTCCCAAGTCCCCTGCAGATTTCGGCGCCGGGAGCCGGCCGCGTGCTTGGCCCCGTGAGAGCGGCGTGCTCAGGCCTGTCCCTTTGTCCGAGCGCCGCGGCCGGGCGGCCTCCCCGGGCACGTAGTGCGGGCACGCCCCGCTGCCAAGTAGAAACATAACTCCCCCTCCCAGGCACACAGAGGGAGTGTGTGAAGGCAGAGGCCGCACTTGTTTTGCAAGGAGAGAGGAAGAATAACTGTCATGGTCACAAATATGTGGTTTGGACGGCTACCCAAGAAGCAAGAGGTAGCTTAATAAAGTAGTCAGTGTTGCCGCGCTGAACGGGTCTTCTGTCTCGGGCTGAAAAAATTGCAGTGAATCTCGAGGAAAAGGTCACTTGCTGTTTGCCTAGCACATTAACGGCATCCTTGGAAATGACCGTCATCGCCGGGGAACCTGCATACTTCCCCTGGTCAGAGTGGCGGTCCCCTTTGAGGAAGGACGGGGTGCCCGGTCCGGGGCCGCCCGCCGAGCTTCCTCCTCCTCCTCCTCCTGCAGCCCGGCTGGCCCTGGAGAGCTCAGAGCAGGGCGGGTCCTTGTTTTGCTCATCGTGTGAAGCCAAATGTAAGGCAGCGAACAATGAAGACACAGGTTGCTTTTGATGTCACGTTTATGAAGCAACGATGAATGAAAAGACTTTTTTCCTGTTTATTTATTTATTGAATTTATTTGAGGGACACTGGTTAATAAAATTCTATAGGTTTCAGGTATCTAATTGTGTAGGACGGCCTCCATACATTGGAGTGCGTGTTTACCACCCTTACCATCTTCCCTTCCAAATGGAAATTTAGGTGACATTAAATTGGCCTGGAAAGACACTTAGCATAGAAAGATTTCACACAGCAGACAGGTTTTTTTTTTTTTCTCCCTATACCTAAGGATAGACTAAAACTCTGATAGAAGTATTAGTAAAAAGTTTTGTTCTTCTACTTCCCCACATATGCATTTCTTCACCTTACACATGAGTCTTATTTGTCCAGAGAACAATTACTAGGGCTATAAGGTAAGAACAAAGTCCGCAGAGCTCCTAACTCACAGGAACGCTCTCTCTGACAGGAATGGAGAACATACACTCATGAAACAACTTTAATTACAAAGATGTGTAGAGACAACACCAAATACTAAGGAAACTATTTTTTTTTTTTGAAAGCCTGAAATGTATATACAGCAAAGCAGTGATCAACGTTAGAATTTATTGGAACAACTGTAAAATCTGTCAAATGAGCGATTTTGTCCAGTCTGACTTTTAAAGAATCACTTGTTTATCATGTATGAAAAAAAGGATTCTGTGGGAAAATGATGAATTCATTGATTACTAGGGACACATACCATTTTGAGCAGGATTGGGAGCTAAGAAAAGGAAATAGTAAACCAAAAATTATTTAAATTGTTCATTCAGGGCTATGACTGATAAGGTAAGAATAAGGAATGAATCTTTAAAAATTAATTGCCTTTCTTTGTCGTCGTTGTCTTTTCTCTCTGGTGCCCTTCCAGGTCCTCAGCTTATATAATACCATAAATCCAGAAGCATCTGCTTCTCCCTGCTGCGTGTCCCAGGATTTAGAGCCGCTAACCATTCTCTACTACATCGGCAAAACACCCAAGATCGAACAGCTTTCGAATATGATCGTAAAGTCTTGCAAATGCAGCTAAGATTCTTGGAAAGGTGGCAAGACGCTAATCCCATGAGGATGATGATGATGATGATGATGGTATGACAACAATAGCAATGAAACATGAGAGAGCCTTGCTTCATCAGTGTTAAAAAAATTCTTTGAAAAAGCGGTACTAGTTCAAACACTTTGGAAGTTTGTGTTCTGTTTGTTAAAACTGGCATTCGAAACAAAACAAAAACAAAAAAACAAAAACACGTTGAAGGCTTTATTCTCCATTTCGCCTATTCTGTAAGTGAGAGAGACAAGAAGCAAAACCTTTTTTTTTTAAGAAAAAAATAAACACTGGAAGAATTTGTTAGTGTTAATTATGTGAAAGAAAAAAAAAAAAACCAACAGGAAAATCCCGTTAAGTGGAGTTGCTGTACATACGTTCCTAATCCCGGGCCTCACTTGATTTTTGTGTATTGCTATGCAATAGGCTCCCTCCCCGTTTTTACTCTTAGAGTTAACAGTGAGTTATTTATTGTGCGTTACTATATAATGGACATTTCATTGCCCTCGGAAAATAAAACAGGTGTATAAAGTGGAGACCAAATCCTTTGCCAGAAAACTCACGGATGGTTTAAGGAACTTGAACTCAAACGAGCCAGAATAAAAGAGGTCATATGGACGGGATGAAACCCCAACTGTGGCTGAGCAAGTGGGTGTTAAGATACAGACCCTGAAAACCATGCTATGTACCAACTGCCTAAGGAAGCTTCTTGTAAGGTTCAAAGCTGACAAGCCTGTTAATAAAGGAAACTTTCAGTCAGAATAAGTCTGTAAGATTTTTTTCTTCTTTTTCATTGTAAATGGTTCTCTGTCAGTTTAGTCCACCAGTGAAATGTTGCAATGTTTTGATACATACTCACCACACTGCAGACCTAGAAGTTGCTGTCTAGTTATGCCGTAAGTTTTTCCTAGTTTCCGTATATGTAACCATACCTATATTATTCCAATAGATGGGTGTAGAAGCCAGTATAATTGGAAACACATCTGCAAATTTTTTTTTTTTGCAAACTATTAAATCAAAACATTAACTACTTTGCATGTAATGTGTAAATTTTAACCATATTTTTAATGTTCTGTAATAATGTCAACTCTGATTTAGATTGGACTTAAATTTGGGCTTTTTATTTTAATCACTCAGAACTGTGTTTCCTTTAGCTGGCTAGTACTTTTGAGTAAAGCCCCTAGATTTTGACTTGCACTAAAAATACATGTTTTATAGTATTTGCTCCACTGTGCTTTATAAATTGTCCATTGTTATGACATAAGCTACCGAGTCCACCTGTCCTTTTTCCTTTTACAGAAAAGATATATTTGAGTTCAGTTGTCTTCCTTCATCATCAAAGCATCATTACTGATCGCGTCAGGTGTTAAAAAGCTTCTGTTCTAGGAGAGTTCGGAAATAATGCAGGTACAGAGACAACTGAGGTGAAATGCTTTAGCCTTAGCGAGGGCTGAAGGGTCTGACTGAAGCTGGGTGGCCGGGTACAGACAGGTTTCTCCTCCTGGTTCAATCCGTATTTGTACAGAATCCTATTGTTACCAAAAGCAGACAGTTCGTAGGAAACATCTTTTATTTTAACTAGGCTTTTAGTGTTCAGGGTTCAATAGAAAGATTTACCTTTTCATTGATTTTTTTTTTTAAGGAAAAAAATACAGGTCAGTATAAGTCATTTAGTTTATTTCACTGAAATTAAGGTTCTTATAGACATTCTAGGAAGGTTGAAAAGGCACAAACCAAATTCTCCCATGATCCAAAACTGCAGTTTTTCCCTGCGAAGGAGAGTTCTCTAGGTCTGAGGCTAGAGTTTACTTTGCTTTAATAAATGATCTGCTACATGATTGCTGAGGAGGAACCTGAAGTCAGAGTTTAGCTCTAAGATAAAAATTCATAGGTCAAACAATGGAATCTTTGCAGCTTCGTCTAAAAAGCGGCACAGTGAGGTAAATCCAAGTGAAGGTGTTTGATGTAGTAAACGTCTTTTTTTTTTTTTTAAATTTCCTGACCATTAATGAAAGGGATGAATTGGATTTATAAGTTTGAAAACTGGAAAGGCAAGAGATGGAAAGCCACAGAGTGAACAACCCTTGTGGCAGATGTAACCCAATCCCACATTTGAGTGTGCTGATTTATTTTCTCTTCCACTTTTCTATGAATTCTATGTAAATCACTTTTATTTCTGCAGGTATTTTCCTCTCAGATAGAAATGACATTTTGTTTTGTATTATTTTGTCTTTCCTCATGAATGCACTGATAATATTTTAAATGCTCTATTTTAAGATCTCTTGAACTTTTTTTTTTTTTTTTTTTTTTTTTTTTTTAGTTTGGGGGTTCTATAAGGTCTCTATTTCCCATAAGTAAATACTGCCAGGGGAGGGGCGCGGGGGAGGGGATGGGGAAATGTTAGTACGCGGGGTGGGGGCGGGGCAGTTTTTATGTGTTAAGCAGCAGTACAATTTTATGGTTGGCATGGTTTAAAAAAAATGGAATATAAGAATAGCTGTTTTGTATTTTGATGACTGATTACGCTGTATTTTAACACAATGTATGTCTGTTTTTGTGGTGCTCTAGTGGTAAATAAATTATTTCAATTTCATGTCGATGTGTTTTTCCTGCCGTGGCACCACGGCCGAGACCAGAGGACCCCTCTAGAGCAGTGACAGTGAGCCCCCGCTGGAAAAGCCCGGCCGTCTTTAACACGGTGCCCTTTGGGGTTTGGGTTCGGTTTTATTTCTCCCTCCAGGATCCACGCTTCAGACATGGCACGCTTTGCTGCGCGAGAGCCAGGACTTACCTACCAAGAACTGAAGAAAGTCCTGCGCCGTCTTTTCATTCTCTTGTTTATTGCTCTTTGGTAATTGTTTGAAATTCCGTTTCCATCCAGCTTGCCTGTCTACCAGAAAAAAGGCAGGGAGATGCTTGGCCTGGGCTTTGGCGCTCTGGTTCTCTGTCCTGCCAACCCCGGGGCCGAAAGCATCGGTCTAGACAGTATCCCCTGTAGTCCCGTAACTTGGACGGTCGCTGAGCCAGCCAGATATAACAAGAGCCACGTGCTCTCGGGCTTGGTCTCCGGGAGCCGCTGCTGCTCGCCGCATTTCACCCATACCACCGCACCAAAAAAACCCTATTTCCACACACTTCCCTGCCTGTTTCCTGCAAGGCCAGACTTTGCAAGGGACTTGCCAAACTCTTAATAAATAGCACAAATTAAAAAAAAGTGGTTGTGGCTCCATCTGGTTGTCTCGCTTTATCTAATGAAAGAACCAATCTGTACCTGCTGTCTAAACAGCACAGAGAAGCAAGGAGCAAACCACGGGCGCACGTGTTTAGGGAGAACAGAATACGGCTCCCTTTCCCACCATCTGTCTTTCAACTTTCATACTCAGCGCAGAGAGGAAGGGTTTCGCTGTAAAACACCGAGCCCACGCTTCTCCGCAGAGGGCCCGCGCCAGGCTGATGGGCGCAGACCACGCCCCCTTGTCGGCCACTCCGAACCTCTGTGTCTTTATCTTGAAATTGAGGAGGAGGCTCCTGGCCTTCCAGGGTTTTGTGTGTTCAGTTGTGTTGTTGTTAAGTAAATAGCATTTATATTTTTTATAAAATACTTTGCTTAGTGTTTGGCCCGCCGTTGACGATGAGGAAATGGCAGTCTTACCGCTATTTCCCATCCTATTCTGTGTCTGGCTTGTTGGTGACCCTGTTGCAATGGGCCCTTTCGATTCAGGCCGTGGCCTGGGCCCACGCTTCTCCGTCCTGGTACTGAAGGTGTGACCCCACCTAGTTACTAACCTCATAAATGGATCAGGCCACCAGTTATTCCTGAGAATATTCTGTGACCCTGTTTGTTAACCTTTTGGTTACACGACTGACCAGAGATTGTTTAAAACAGCTGGGAAATGTTCACGTTACACGTTGCTTAAGTCCACCAACTGAAAGTCCAAGTAAAAGAGACCAAGTGGCCAGGTGAAAGGCGTGTTTCCTAAGATGCTGATAATAGTAACCGAGGTTTGCCGAGCGCCTACTAGGTGCGGTTCTCTGTTAACCTAGTTAACCTCACGTTTGACCCTATGATGTAGGCATTTAAAAAATATATAACTCCATTTTACAAGAAGAGAGCAGGCTCAGAATGGTTAAATTACATGTCTAAGGTCACGCTGTTAAGAGGAGGGTCTTGAACTTCTTGTCCAGACACTAGCTACCAGCCTTACGTGGTTGTCAAGCAACTGAACTACAAAAACACGGCTCATCCGAACTGAGATACACTCAGGTGTGAACCACACCTCGGCTTCTGAACACCACAACAACATAGCAAATGCCTCATTAATTTTTATATTGGTTACATGTCTAAATTAGACTTTTTGATAGGCTTATGGTATTAAAGTATATTACTAAAATTAATGTCTCCTGTGTCTTTTTACTTTTGTGGTAATTACCAGAAAATTTAAAATTACGTATGTGGCTCGCTTATCTACATGAGACTTTCTGGTTCTTTTTTTTCTTTTAAGAATCAAAATTACAAGTACAAAATTAGATTCAGAGCCTTAGAAAGGGCCCGTAAAAGCAAAAAGCCACGACACTGTAAGCTTCAAGGGTTCGACTGCAAATCGGCCTCTGGGGTTTACACTAACACATGCCTGTGTTTCTATTAGACTGTTACCCTGTGATTCCAGCAATAGCTACACCCTGTCTCTATTGCTAATCTACGAAGTCAGTTGTTCCTGGTCCCTCCCCTTCTCATTTCTGCCACCCCATGTTCTATGCCGAACAAAGAAAGATAAGACCCTGGTTTTACTGACGTTCTGGGCCAGAGGCAATAGAGAAAATGTGATTTTTATACCTCTTCTAAAACATTGCAACCAGGTCTGATGGGATTGGAGAAATCATTAATAGGAATATTAGATCATGCCAGCAGGAGAAATGAACTTTACCATTTTTGAGTGAAAGGATTGCTTTAGGTTTTTCCTTGATTGTGCCTTTATTTCCCTAAAATATTCCGTAGTTGGTTTGTTTAATTCAGCAAGTAATGGCTGTGTGGAGGGAAATTGAATGTGTTCCTGTAACTGGGCCGAGGCCTAGTAAAAGGAACAGAACGTACTGAGGGAGACTGTGCTCTGTGATCAAAATGAGAAAAATCATTCAGCCCGAGAGAACAGACATAATTAAACAGCAAGGCAAAACATTAGTGGTAAAGAAAAAGGCTCAAAATCATCTCTCAGGCTTTTCCGCCAAAGTGGATTTTTTCTCTTCCGCAGATGCCAGCCTGACTAAGAGAACACAGATGTAACACTCAGGGGACATCATAAAGGTCTGGCCATCCCTGGCGGTAGAAACCCTCTCCTCAGGCCCAAACCTCCCCTCGGAACCATATAGAAAGTTCTGCATCTCAGGACGCTGGGCGCAAACACTCTAAGGATTTCTGTAATCCGATTCTGCTCGCGAGGCGGTGTGAAGTCATGGAGTTTGGCTCATCCCCAAACATGGGTGGAACACTAATTTCTTCATTTGAAATGAAGTTAAATTAAACAGGACTCAGAAAACTGAGCAGAGCTCTAAAGCAAGCGGTGGGGGTTCAGCTGATGAAACACGGAATCTCAGGTCATTACAGGTCCATCTCCCCCTCGCTCCGGTGCTGGTGTTCCAAGAAACTGTCGGTGGCGTTCCGAGTCCTAAAAAAGGGGAAACACAGGTATAAGCCAGTGCAGTTGGCCCAGAGGAGCCCCAGGGAGGCCTGGCAACCCCTGGACATGGCCTGCCTGTCGTTGGCTACAAGGTGGAATCATTCCTGTAGGGTTTCCCGAAGGAGAGGTATACGTTCCTGTACAGTCACGCGTCGTTCAACAGCAGGGATGTGTCCCGAGAAATGCGTTGCTAGGTGATGTCCTCACTGTGGGACGGGCGTGGCGCACACACCAGGATGGGTACCTGACACTCAGACCCCAAGGGAAAATAGCACCGACAGCCTTACTCCATGCAGGGTTGCCCGGGTCTTCCATTTGTTAAAGAAACCCCATGTCTGCACAGTGCCATACAATGAGGTTTACCTGTGTGCGTGTGCATGTGATTTTTAAATTCCAATATCATTAGCAGCTGAGCACAGAAAGCAATTCCAACCCAAAGGCACCAGGATTGATTTATTTTTCAATTATAGTTCACATTTAATATTATTTTGTATTAGTTTCAGGTGTACAGAGTAGTGGTTAGACAATCATATACTTTACGAAGTGTTCCCCTGATAGTTCCAGTACCCACCTGGCACCATAGTTACTACAATACTATTGACTGTATTCTCCTTGCTGTACTTCACCTCCCTGGGGCTATTTGTAACTGCCAGTTTGTACTTCTCAATCCCATTGCCGCGTGCACCCAACCCTCCCCACCCCCATCCTGCCTGGCAACCTCTATGCTTATGAAGTGAAGGGATCGATTTTGATTTATTGACTCTTGATCAGGGGTGTAGAATAGTGAGACTAGCGAGCACGTGTGAAAGGGAGGTGGGGACACAGGGAAGGGGACAGGGAGGGGCATGGGGGACACGGAAGCACCTACTTTACGTGCAGGGCACATTTAGTCAAGAGTCTGATGTCTATGTATAACACCGAAGTGACTAAACAAATGTCGTGAGAAAGACAGAACAAATTGGTCAGTCGGGCGTAACCTCCAGCAAAAGATTCGAAGGAGGAACCCCACTGTGCCGTAGTCTTTCATAGGGTCTTGAAGAGCCAAGCGCCAGCTGCATAAATGAGGTGACTGGAAAAGTGCCTCTTTGTCCTCTGTCTCTGCCCTGCTGTGCTGGGGTTTGGGAACCGGTCCCATCCCACCCCCGGGGTCTTCCTCAGAACTGGGAGCTGTCCTGGTCTTGGCTTCCTATTCTGAAGCAGCCCTTACTGACCCTGTGTTGCCAGCACCTACCTGTACATAATTTAGCTCCATCATGTGGCAGTTTACCGAGTGTTTGGTAAATGGAGGGAGGGCAGGTGATGGACTTACAGCCCCAACTCTGCCACCGACAGACAGCCTGGGGCCCAGAGAAGCCGCTCGCGGTTCAGGGTGTCTTTCAATAAAATGTGTTGGAATAGGGGTCTATAAAGTCCGTTGTAATGTTTTCTATTCTTTTTTTCCCCCCTGATTCGTACATTGCCCCCATGTATTTTTCTATGATTGTACCAGGGAGCAAGAAGCACCTCTTCATTGACTCATTCCTTCAGCAAGTAATGACTGAACATATCTTTTAGAGGAGATTTTCTTTCAGGTTTTAGCTTCTAGATTCACAAACGTGAACAAAGCAGGCCAAGTCTCAGATCTCGGTAGATTATGTTCGAGTGCGGATTTCACTCCAGGGAACCCCTAAGGGATGTTGTGATCTCCGCCACACACACGAGACCTGGCTCACCGCCTCTGGCGGAGGAAGCATCAGGGAGCCCTGACTTTGGCCTGATTTTGAGATGACAGAAAAGGAGGAGCCTTTACATCCCAGGGGGCTTTCTCCACCAGAGGCTCTGAATGGACGAAGGCTTCCATTCGCCAGTCAGAGACGAGGCAGGGCTCCAACGCTCTGTGTGGGAGAGGACCCTGCTCAGCCACTTCACACGGAAGAACTGATCAACTCCTCTTCCTACCGAAGAAAGATGGTTCGAGGTCGTCTCTGCAGACAGGAGCCGTTGATAGGGCTTCTGCGTTCACCCCGCTACCCACCATCCCTCTCGACAGCCCGGGGTAACCGGGTCGGCTCCCCAGGAGCTCATAGATTGGAGTACAGGAAGCAACAACCAAATTATTTTTACTATCATTCCTTTTGCTGCCAGCAGTACCATCCCACAAAATCATCACTACAACTTGCTAAGCGTGTGTGTCTTGATTTACCGCCAGAGCTCATTGCTCCACTAAGGCCAGCGATTCTGCAGGGCGGGCGGTTTTGCCCGCCAGGAGTTGTGACAAGATCTGGAGACTTTTTTGGTTGTGACAACTCAGGAAGTGCTACTGGCCTCATGGGCAGAGGCCAGGGCTGTTGTCATCATGATGCAGGGCACGGGGAGGCTCCCTCAGGAAAGCATGATCTGTCCCCAGATGTCAATATCGGTGAGACTGAAAAACTCAGATCCAGATAAAAACTAGATCCTGTGTTGCCAGCACCTGGTACATAATTTTGCTCCTGGCAGTTTACCGAGCGTTAGTTAAACGGAGGGAAGGCAAGCAATGGATTTATAAAACTTCTGCATTTGCTAGTTATCAAGTATTTCACGAGACAGTGAAGAATTATGAACACATTTGCATCCATAAAGTGGGACAGGCATGGATGAGTTTCTGAAATAACCCTCTAGTCACACACAAGCACACGTGAGAATGTTTCTAGAAACATTTACCTTAAGCTGAGGGCCTGTTAAAACGAATTCTGCCTGCCTTTGTGTCTGCGAAAAGGCAGAAGTCTCAGGTCCTTGAAGGAAAGTAGGCTTCAATGTTTTGTATTCAAAGTTGTATTTCCTCGCAGTCTTTAAAGAAATTGGCTTTGGGATCTGCCTTTGACCACTGAAGAAAGGGAGTTGTACTGTCATCGTTATTAACAGGACTATTTATTGGAGGGTACATCAAGTTGTCCTCCTCTATGACTAGCTATTGCCTCAACCCTTAAAAAAGGTCACTGGTTTGTCATCCTCAGTTTATGCTGTTCTGGGAAGAAACAGGTCTGCTGGCTTTTATCTTGTTCCCTCTGGCACATTCTTTACAGATGCTTCAAACCCCTCGGCGCACTCGCTTCAGACCCCTTGGTGTATTCCCATTGCTTGGACAGCAAATTTTAACCCTGAATGTGGTTGCTCTGCATTTTAAGACTTGTGTTCAGATATGAAAAAGAGGCATTTTATGTTTCTGTGACTGAATCCACTTCACTTACGAGGCTCTCGTTTTGTTTGGGTAGCAGAACAACGAAGCCTGCCAAGCCAAGCTAACAACATCGCTTTAGTTTAAAAGCTGCCTCTTTTGGCTGGCCACTCCTTTTTTTTTTTCTTTTTTGTATTTATTGATTTGAAAGAGAGAGAAATGGGGAGGGAGAGAGAGAGAGGAAAAAAAGAGAGAGAGAGAGAATCATCGATTTGTTGTTCCACTTATTTATGCATTCATTGATTGAATGCACTTCTCTGTGCCCTGAGTGGGTATCGAACCCACAACTTTGGCTTATTCAGAAGACACTCCAACCAATTGAGCTACCTGGCCAGGGCTGCTCAGTGCATTTTTGATTTGCTCCACCCACGCCTCTATTTTCCCCACTCCCTGAGTAGCATGGGGATCCTAGGGTGTGGCCTCCTTACCTCATGGTGCCTACAGAGGTGCGCATTTAGTCTATGGTGCTTCGTTTTCTCTGGTCTCTGGGCGACGTCACAACCTATCAGAACTTGGACATGGCCTTCTGTATCAGAAAGGGGCCAAGCAGGAAAATAAAAACCACTACCAATTTCAAAAATACGAATTGGACGAACCAAACTGATTACCCAGGTGATGAAAGAGCTGAGGGAATCCAATAGGGGCCTTTAAGGAAACCGGAAGAATAGCAGCAACAGGAAGCTGGGACCACCCCTAAGGCAGAGAGAGGAAGCGGTGTAACCGGGGGCCGCGGCACAGCGGGCCTGTCTGTCGGCCGCTGGCACCAGGACGTTGTGAGAAAACCCCAGCCACGCGGAGAGACGGTGCTGTACTGTTCCAGCCCACAGCCTCCGCCGAAATACGAGCTGACAATCAGCATCGACTCTCAGACACGAGCTGGAGGAAAGATGGCTGCAGGCCCAGCCACGGCCTTTCTGCACAAAGAACCTCGAGCAAGAATTGCTTACTAAGTCCAGTGAGTACTCAGAACCACAAAACGTCATAATATAGAATTTTAAAAATAATAAATTATTGCTATTTTCAGCCACCAATTTGGGGTGACTGGTTGTGCAGCAAGTCACTAAAAAAATAATGATTTTTGCATTTGCGATTAAGAATTAGCTGCAGGACTTCTAAATTACTAATTAAACTAAGAATCCCTGTAAATAAGAAAACGTAATAAGATGACTTCCATGGACTCTTTTCACTCAAAAATAAACATTTTTTTTTTTGGTGATACAGTCATCTAGCAACTTCTTCCATTGCCAGGAACTGTGTGAATTGCTGGCAATTCAGAGAGGAGAAATTCTCATCTGGCATGAGGTTCCCACAGCCTCCTAAAAGAGAGACATATAAATAACAACTACAACCTAGAAGATGAAAGCAATTAATTCATCGAATATTGATTGAGCACCTACAATGTGACAGGCATTCGACAGGTATTCGAAACACATGTACACGATACCAGTGGGTTAGAATAATCTATGTATGAGATGCCAAGGTTCTTAGTAACAACACCAAATGATTCTGGCAAATTTATTAGGTTGAACAATATGAAAGTGGTTTTTTTGGTAGGTCAAAAAAAGATTGACTACTGATCATTTTATATGAGGCCCACAGGATCAACAGGGTGATCAGAATTGGGGATCAATGAGGATTAACGAAGCCCAAGAGGGGCTGGAGGCAAGAAGGAACCGTCCTCCTAGTGCAGAAACAGCCACTAGAGGCGCTGCTGAGCCAGCCACCACTGTGGCTATGGAAACGAAGAGGATGGCTTCCTAATGTCTCCTCCACCTGTGTTTCCATCCACACTCAGGATGGAAAGTTCCAGAAGAAAGCATCCAATGGGCTGACCATTAGGTCACATGCCCACTCCTTTGCACATGCGGTTTTTTGAGGAAGAACCTGGTTTCTCTGGCTCTGAGGTAGGCATAGCCCTAGCAAGTTATCCTCGCTGCAAGACCGCTTTTGCTATGGAAACGCTAATTACACAGGAGAAAGCTGGGTGTATTTGGAAGGCAGATGGAGTCTGGGCCTCCCCACAGCAACCAGTGTTTACGTATTAGTTTACTAGGGCGGCTGTAACAAAGCACCACAGAGGGGTAGCTTAACAGCATAAATGTATTGCCTCTTTGTTCTGGAAGCTGGAAGTTCAAAATCAAGGTGTCAGCGGGGTTGGTTCTTCCTGGTGGCAGTGGGGGAGGGTTCTTACCCAGGTCTTTGTCCTTGGTGTGTAGATGGCTGTCTCTTCCCTGTGAGTCTGCACTTTGTTCTCCCTCTGTGCCTGTCTGTCCCTATGTCCAAATTTCTCCTTTGAACAAAGACAGCAGTCATATTGGACTAGGGCCCACCCTCAGGACTTCATTTAAAATTAAGTACTTCTCTAAAGACTCAAACTCCAAATAAAGTCATGTTCTGAGGTGCTGGGAGTTCGCACTCCATCCTCTCTCTTTTTGAAGAATGCGAGTCAACCCATAACAATTTAACTCGAAAGTACAAAGGGGAATGACTAATCATTCCTGCAAAAAGTTTGAGGAATAATTAACTGCATACAAAATGGACTTTACCAATTTGCTAATGGTTATATATTTCTGCCAAAAATAGAGAAAGATGCAACCCTATTAGACCAAACTCTGTTACCCAGCATCCTTTGTGAGACATTTGGAGAAGCCTACTGTTGTAGGGTTGAGCAAGACTCACACTCCCATATGGACGGGTGCCCCAGGGACCCCAAAACAGGGTACACAACAGAGGCACCTGGAGAATTTTTTAAATTACAAGTTCTTACATTCACCCCAGGCCTACTGAATTAGATCATTTTTGGAGATGGGAAGAAGATTTTATAGGAAAAAAATCTCTTCCAGATGAACCCGACACAGTCCAATGGCAGCATTTGTCAATTGCTATCTAAACAAATGGATATAAATTTATGAAAAAATGTTCATAACAATGGGACCATTCCAATGAGGGATAGTTTCCAGACACAACAAGTATGTGAAAGACCACCGATCAGAAAATGAGTATCAATAATGTCAGCCCCAGGGACTTTAATTGTCTTGGCTCCATTCTCTCCTAGGAGAGATGCTTGTATATCTGTCTAGCTCTCTACAAGCATATCTCTAAAAAAAAGAAGCATCTTTATTTCCATTCTGTTGCGTGGTGTGGGTAGAGTTGGGTCTCTTGGGAAAATGTGAAATATCAAACATGAAATGTTTAGAAGACCACAGTTTGTCATTTCCCAAAACAGATGTATCCCAGGACAAAAAGAAGAATTGTTTCTTCACATGGCAGTGGCTGCGAGGATTTGAAATGGAAGTTTGGCAAATGGCGTGGTCTGCGATCCGTCATTCCAACTAGACATTTCCTGTGGGCCGGCCTCTTTCTATGGGAACTTTCTCGAGAGTTTCTCTTGTAGCAAGGCTTCCTCTGGTGGCAACTTTTGATCATCTGCCTCCAGCAGAGTCCCAGCTTTGCTGTTAGTCTCTAATCATTTAAGAACAACTTAGTTTTGTTCATTTTTCCAAAACGTATACCAGTCAAACAGTTGATTAGTCTTAGGTAGCCAAAGTAACTTATTTTTTTCCCTTTCAATAACACTCCGGTGTCTGCCTCTGTGTCTTGAGTGAGGACTGTTTCTGAAGCAAGAGAAACATTATATGACTTAATGGAACCGTTTTCCTGATAAGGGTATGGCTAGTATGTGGTGCAAGTATCAGTTTTGCTCCGCCAGGTACAGAGAAAAACAGAGGGAATAAGCAAAAACCCTGACTTGTTTTTTGCTGAATATTGACTGCTCATTGGTCCACAGGAACCAATTTGTTCCTAAGGAAAACAGGCCCTGCAGGAGAATATGCGTGCTTGGCCGCCGGGGTCCCCCGGTACAACGGGTAAAAATGCCCGCCCAGCGCTTGGCACGTAATGCACGCTCAGTGGATTGGGTGCTCTTTCCTCATCTCCCTGGTCGCATTACCTCCTCCCCTCATGGCATCGTTCCTGGTGGCAAATCCCCTCCCACTCCTGAGCTTTCTTCAAACCTGTTCCAACCTGGCTTGTTTGACAGCTATTACCTGCCCATCAGGCAGCACCTGTGTATTTTGCTCATCGGTGTGGAGGCTCACCCCAAAGCAAGCCCAGGTCCATGGATCCCTCGTCTGTCTTCAAAGCTCTCCAATTACCCACTTATTTTGGAATGCTGCCCCGATTACCACTGGGCCAGAGCACCCCAGAGTGCAGTGGGCCATTGTCTCGTGTCCTTGGAGGGCAGAGGGGATCTGCGGCGGGGCCGGGGGGAGAGGCGGCAGGGGACGGGTAGCAGTGTCCTGACGTGTGCCGAAACCTGGGCATTCTGGGAATTCACTCAGCTGGTTCCGTAAAGGGCATTTGCCCCTTACCATGGCAGAAGGCAATTGCTTTTAAGGAATGTTTGGATAAAACATTTTCCAGGCTGCATTTATCCCTGTGCAGGACTATGTTATATGTGACAACCTTCCAATTTTGAGGCATGACTGGTGCCAATCCACACAGGCAATTAGAGCTGACACATTCCATGGGCTATTGGTCAAGGCTTCAATAGACCAGGAAGAAAGCCTGCCCAGAAAGAGAACCAAGGGTTCTCTTAAGTCATCCGTGGAGCTTACGGTATAAATTTCTTTCTTCCCTCGTGTACTGGACCTACCCTGACTCCAGGAGACCCACTAGCAGTTTGACCTTTGTGCCCGAGATGGACAGCAAGCGATTGAGATGGTATGTGAGCCCTTGTGCTCCTGGGAGACATGAGCGCAGATAACGAATCACCAGTCAGCAGATGAAAGGACACTGAGAAAATCGCCGAACTGCAGTTTTTATCTGATTAACCTTTTCTCCTGAATTCCAAGCCCCTTACCTACCCTTTTCTTCTCCCTGTAAGAAAAGGTCAGCTTGAGATGAGATGTTAGGGTGGTTTTTAGGGTGCATACCCCACCATCTTCTCAGACCACTGGCATCTGAATAAAGTGCCCATAAAGATTCAATCCCTGTCTCTACTTAGGGGTTCCGGTGGTGACAGACAGCACAAATGCTGACTTTTCTGGTTTCACTGGTCCTTTGGTTCCGTGGGGAGGAAGGGTGAGATGTTGGTTCCAGGCGCAGCTGGAGGTCAAAATTTTCTCCTCCGCACACGCTTCATCAGCATGATGTGCAGTTTTGGTCTGTTGTCTCGGAAAAGCAAAACAGTATCTCATTAAACATGAAAGGACCGTTTTGAGCTGGTTCTGCAGTTACAATATTACGGTTACACGGGCAAATACTTTTTATTCAAAAGGCACAACCATATAACGACATCAACAACCTAAAGCTAATAAGCTCAGCCTGTACCGTAGAATTCAGTGAGAATTAAGCATAACCCTAAAGGCCCTTGGTTTCTGTAAGGAAATGTCACAATTTGGCCAGGATTGCTGTCCATTGTGGGCACTGGATTTTTCTGGCTGACTTTCTGAGGAACCAGGAGGTGGAGGGAACGAGGCCTGAAAGGGAGTGGGTGGAGCTTACTTGGTCCGGCAGCGTGGCCAGTGCATTGCAGAGCCACAGCGGAAAGGGAACCTAGGCTATTCGGGAATAAAGCCCAGCCTCCCCAGATCCCTTGCATCGATTCGTGGGTCCATTTCTCATTCATCTATTGCCCACAGTCTGCCAAGGGTCTTGCCCGGAAACCATTTTATCCATTACAATGAGCCCCTCCCTTCTCTTCCTGAAAATGAATGGGCATCCTCCAGGTTCCTGGCTCTCTCCCGGTCACCTCCTAGAAGTCCCCCGGGCCAGGCAGGAACGGCTGCACTGTGGGAGGCCATGGCAGCAAAGGTGACCGTGTCTGCACCTTGCCCCAGAGAGGGGATTCCAAACCAGACCCAGTGAAGGCCAGTTGAGGAGCTTCGCAGAATCACCGCAGGGTGTTCAGCTTCCTACATAGTTTGGAGGTGACTCACTACCAAATGCTTCCTAAACAGACTCACGAAGTTACGGTAACCTTTGAGGAGAGCACTTGTAATGCCAATAGGCAATAGGAGGGGTGAGTGTTTCGGCCGCGGCCTTTCTCTCTGCACCACCATCACCCTACCTTTTTCTCTCGTTCCATTTTCGAGTCTCCTGTGCCCCCTGACCGAAGGCAGAGCCTACAAGAGACTGCCGTCTCTCACACCCCTGGGGTTCTGAGCTAGCTTCTCACGAGCAATAAACAGCCTCTCAAGGATTCCAGCGCTCTCATTATACCCCCACCCCCAACAACCCCCCACCCTGGACTCTAATCAGCTACGTGCCTTCCGACCGCTCTCTTCTGCCCTGAGGTCCTGGGCAATTCCGAGGTCCTGCCCGGGAACGAGGAGAAATGCAGAGGTTATTTGTTCTGGCCTCCTTCCGTGCCCCGTTTCTGTGGCTGGCTGCTGGTTACCTAGGATATTGTCCGGGAGGCAAGGGATTGGCCCGGAGCTGGGCCGGGTTCCCCAGAGGCTGTGCGGCAGGGCTTCGTGGTCCGGGCGGAGGATGCCCTAATTGAGGGCCTGATCAGCCTCTCAATGGACCCCTTCTAGGCCACACTCCCTCCAGAGCCCCAGGGCATCCACACACATACCCCCGTCATCCCGAAGCGTCGTATTCATTTCTATTTCTGCCGACCACCAGGCCATGGAATCCTCCTGTGGTCATGTATGATTTTCGAACGCTGCTCAGCACCGTTCAAATCACGCAAAAGGTGCTTAATATCTGTCGGTCGACTATATGCCTAAATGGACACGAGTTCTGTTTCTTTGGTGTTCGACATAAACTCAGCATTTTGTATTCTGCCGACCGTCTTGTTGAAAAATAAAACTAACACTCGTCCGTTCGCCTACTGTGTCAGGACTTTTTAAGATACGTTAACTTCTTTAACGTCCATCTGTGAAATTACTGAGTTCAAGGACATCACGTCATTTTGCCTAAAATCTGTCAGCAAGCGGCGAAGCAGGGTGCAGGCCTCTGGGCATGTTTTCTTGTTTGTGCTGCTTCATCATGCCCCTCCCCCAAACGAGGGTGCAGACTCTGTGTGATGTACGCTGGGAAAATGTGCTTTTTCGAAAGAGCCACTCGAAGAGTTGATATGGAAAATAAATGGCTACATACAATTTCAGTGTTGTATTATGGAAAATTTCAAACATACACAGAGGTTGCAAGAGTAGTACAATAAACGCTCATGTACTCTCTATTCAGTGATCACTGTTTTACCTAATGTCTATGCGCTTTTCTCCCCCCCCACTAGATATTTTTTTGAAACAAATCGCAGATAGTGTGTCCATTGACTAAGACTTTAAAAACATTAGCATCATAATGCTCCTCCCCCGGAACAGAAACAGACTCGGACAATTTGAGTAAAACCCACCCGAGACATTGATTCTCTCCAGGTGCTAGAGGGCCACAGGGTGGCTTTTCTTTCCTAAAGAATAGGGCCAACAGTTCCCATTGTCCTCAGACCCCTTTAGTCCTTTAGGGGGACATGTGTCCTACATTAGTGGCAAACAAAAGCCCCATTAAAGTGTGCTCCATATTTTTACATCGAGCCATAGTTTGGGAATGAGACTGAGATTCTGCCTGTCCCTGTGGAGTCTTTAAGGAGAGCTCAACATCAGCACAACTGCGTTCAGCTTCCAAGTCCTATTACTTTCTTTTCCATTGCGAATTTTACACGCCGTATCATGGGAGGGGGCTTTTTCCATTCTCTTCAATGGACTCTCTGTCCATTTCTCTGAGGCTGGTTTTTGGTAGAAACACCAGGAAGGGTAACATCCACTGTGTTTTCCCATTACACCGCCCAGAGGTGAAGGCTGCTCGGGGTAAATATCCAGCCTTCAAATGCTCGTAGAAAAACTAGCAGCCACCCCAGCATTTTTTTAAAAAAACATTTGGGGAGGAAGCCTTGGTGAGAATGGTCTTTCATCTGCGGGAAGCGGGTTAATATTTCTATTCCTCATTACAGTTTGCATTATGATCCAGATTAGAGATCGCGGCGGTAGGGCAGTGGGGGGTGGGGGGGTGGGGGCGTGCGCCAAGGCACCAGGCCCACGCCATCTGAGAAGGTGACAGGGAGTACACATTCATGAGAATGAGAACCGTTTTGGTATCTGTTGCTTTATATACTTCGGAATGTCAGGTCTAAAAATAACCCCCGTTTGGAACCCTTGTTGTTTATCGGTATCCTGGGTTTTCCCATTCTTAAAAATACCCTGACCTGCATATAAAGACTGAATTCCAAAGGTTAATGCTCCTTAATCCTGAAGGGAGTGGTGAGTAAATTCTTTATAGATCAGTCCAAGAATAGGTTTTGGAGCTATTCTAGTGGATATCATAATGCGAGTGTGGTTTCTTCCTTTTTTATTTTTACTTTTTAAATAATAGGCAATCGTTTTTAAATTTTAATTCGATTTGAGAAAGAGAGAGAGAAATATTGACGTATTGTTCCACTTACTACTGATGCATTCATTGGCTGATTCTTGTGTGTGTCCTGATCGGTGTATCAGGCGGACATCCTAACCACCGGTCCCTGGCAGACTCTTCCTTTCTAAAGGAAGCAAATGGTATTGGATGAGGAAGGAGAGCATCCAAAGGAAGGGAGGAATAAAAGTTTTCAGACAAAGAAAACTTATTCTTTACATTTGTCTATAGGTTAAAAGAATCATTGCCTAGAAATGGTTTTGAGAGTGGAGGGGAAAAGAAATTGCGGGAGAACATTCCACCCACTACAACATTTCCATCTGAAGCCCGTACCGGAGACTCTGGAAATCAGAGCAAAGTGAGCACTTAAGAGCAAAAAAGAGAAGGCTGCTTTCCACTCTGACTGTTGGGACTCGGGAGATTCTGGTTGCTTCCCCTGCACGCAAGGACAGCAGGCCCCGCCAGGTCCAGCTTGCCCTCTCCACGCGGAATTCTTTTCGTCTTTCTGTTTCCGGCAGAATGTCTGGCGACCAGACTTTCTGAACGAGGTTGTTTCTGGGCTGCTGCTCCCAATGTGCTAGAGTCCAGATGAGGAGTAAAATAAAACAAAAATTAAAACTAACTCAACCAGGCTGGGGGAGGTTGCCGATAGGGTTCAGTTTCCTCTCTGAGTGAATTGCCTTTCTCCTTGTCCCTTTATGCTCCTGGCCATTGTCCTAGGCCGATGGGTCACGTCCAGCCGACACCCAACCCTGTTTCCTCACAGTACCTGGTGTGTGTGTGTGTGTGTGTGAGAGAGAGAGAGAGAATTAAAAACAAGCAAAATTTTAAGTGGTATACATCTGAACAAGTTGGAAAGGTCAGTGAGGTTTTGTTTTTGTTATTTTTTTAAAAGGATGTATTTCTGTATGACTCACCCTGGGCCTTCTCACTTCCTGCCAGAATTATTACAAAATGAACTCAGGAGACAATAAGCCTGTTGAAGACTTCATGGCATATTGACAGGCGTACTATAGTAGGTCAGGTGCCCCGCTGCCATGGGCCTTTCCTGGGTCTCCTCCAGAGTCGCCAGCAAAGTCCCAAATTGTAAAAAGATAACAGTTTCTTCTTCCCTGCTGGCTCGTTACCTTAGGCATTTTGGGAAAACTAGTGGCAACTGGTGATGACTGAGACTTTTGCTTATGTGCATCCTGATGGGAAAAGGAATTATGGGATGGGTTGCAATGATGTTGCTTATGGCAAGTGTTATTTTGCAATGTGTTCTGTAATAGAAATATATGTCAGCACCCTGTTTGGATTTCAAGTTCTCAAGCACAGTCGTATATAGTAAGGAGGGAGCTCCCTGCTCCTCAAAGCCCCTTGTTCCTGTATCGTGACTGTAACCACAGTTGTTCCGGTATCGTGACTGTAACCACAGTTGTTCTGGTATCGTGACTGTAACCACAGTTGTTCTGGTATCATGACTGTAACCACAGTTGTTCTGATATCGTGACTGTAACCACAGTTGTTCTGAGGTCATCTTTGCTGAGATGACATGATCCTCAAGACATTTTCCACCCACGCGTTTGAGTTTCATGCCAACCAAGCAACATTCAGAGGAATAACCCAGGTTCTCAGCTCCTCAGTACATGGAAGGGGATGTCTCAGGTGGGAAGGGCAAGCAATCCGGACACTGGACATAGATATGCCCCATAAGAAATGAGTACATTGACTTTTTGGTTTCTACACGAATCTTCCATGGTGAACTTCGAGTGTGAGCCTCTCCCCAAGCTTCTGACTACAACAAAGGTCCACTGTGGGGCTGAAAAAGGAGAGGACCCGACTGGTCTGACTCGTTCACCAAAGCAGTGCCATGTTGGAAAATGCTTGACCAATTGCTGAAGTGCTTTTCCTCTGTGACATCTTTATTCTGCCTCGAGCCTTTCTTTCCAGGTTCAATATATCTTAATATTATAAGATTCCAAGTCCCATTCCAGAATCTGGAATTACCCATCTTTTACCCCGACGGTCCTTTGAAAATTCCATTCATATTTTATTCAGAAATATTCTGGTTGGAAAAAACCAAGAAACCCACATGCACCTTCTTTTTAATAAAGGAAACTAAACGGGAATGTCAAATTGCTCTTAGAACTTTTTATAGGCCTGGCAATACTGGTAACATTTCATCATTAAAGAACGTGTGACAAGTCGCTGGGACCATTTACTGAGGGTTTCTCAGGGACAGACCAAGAATAGCAAAAGGGATCTTTTCTAACAGACTCCATGGCTCGACTTGATTTTCTCGAGAACAGCTAGGACCAATTAGAAATAACTTACAGCTTGTATTAGTTACATTTGAGTATTTGTTAACAAGCTCTTGTACGCACAACAAAGATGGATTTCAACTTGATTCATCACTCTAGCTCTCGTTCCATGTTCTGCTCCATCTCTTCATTTAAATGCAAGAGTTTTTTGTTTAATGTCATTAATTAGCAGGGGAAGTTGGGATGAAAATACCTTGAATGCCCCAGCTAATTATAACCCTCGCCATGAATGCTAGAGCAAAGGCGGCTCCTTAATAAAAAGAAAACACTCCAGAACAATATTATTCAGTTTATAAATTCCACTGAACCACTGTACAAATAAACAAGGCTACTGAATCACACAACAAATCATCTCTCAATGAGGCCACACAAGACCAGCTGCTTTACAAAGGAGACGTGAGCCAAAGGGAAAAACTTTGAAGATAAATATTGCCATATGTGAAAAGAAAAAAAATTCCCAACAAACCTTAATTGCACGGAGCATCATTTTGAAATGCTATTTGCCGTGGGAATAAAGGATTTCGTCTGGTGACCCATGACGGTTGTAAGCGTTCTGCTTCAGTACGGGGGATAGAATTTCGGATTTGATTGGAGGCACCAGCGACGTGGGCCGGGAGACACGTGAGATGTACCACTTGCCTGGTCCATTCCTTCTTTTTTTTCTTCACCCCACTGGCATTTCGCATGACTCACCAGATACAATCAATTCTCCATTAATTGATGCGGACTGTCCACTTTGTACGCCGAGTGAAGAAAAATGTTAAATATAGGCTGACCTCCGCAAAGGATGAGTCGTTGGCTCTCCCCAGGGCAGAGGCTCATTTGAGTATTTGTTCGAGTTCAGTGAGAAGACTCCCTGAATTGGATGATCTATTCCAAAACCAAATATTAATGCTCTTGGCTTGACTGCAATTCTTGGATTATCCTTATGTGTGACAGTAACTGCAGTTCTTACATTATGCTTGTCACCACTTCCTCCATTTTACTTTTTAAAGCTCTGACAGCAACTGCATTTCCAGCTTCGTTTCTCATTTACGTTGAATGCGAGCCAGGCTGGGACAACCGCCACAGGGAAATCCAGACACATTTCTCGGATGGCAAAGGGAGGTGGGAGAGTCCAGGTGTACAGCCTCAGCCACCGTAGCGACGCCCGGGAAGGAAAAGTCACCCAAACACTAGAAGGAGAATTCATGCTCCAATTTCTTGGGGGTGTCTCCCTCTGCCTTGAATACTGTAATCCCTGTAAATGCAATGCGTGGAGAGCTCTTTGAAAGAAAATCGATCCATCTTATTATTATTTGTGGCATGTCCTCATGCCTGCGTCTCTTTATTCACAGGTGGACCATTTTTCTGCTTCTGCGGAGACTTCCTATGGCCCGTGATGGGTAAAGTAGTAGCATTATCCGAACTGTGCTTTCGCAATGTCATCATTGCATTCTGTTTCCTAGAAGAAGTTCTTTTCCCCCCTCATCCTTTACAAAGTACGTGCTTTGCTTTCCTTTTACTTTCTCCCTTGTTATGGGTTCAGGAATTAAATCTCCCTGAGTCAAATGCAAACTCTTCAAAGGAAGGGGCAGCCAGACGTATCCAGATCGTTATAGTTTATAACATTTGTCAAAATATAATGCAGCGTGTTCTAAGGATGATGGTGGTACAAAGTTATATTTTTATGTACTTACCATAGTTTGTGTAATGTTTTCTTTTAGAAAGCCTGAGAAGAAAATTAAAGAGTTCTCTGGCCATGGGAGTGCATCATTAACAACAACAACAAAAAAGTTGGCGCAACACCTGTTTACCTAAAAAGGTATTTAGAATGTCAACTGTATGTAATTTGCGAGATCCCTTCTCCTGGATAGTTACTGGCCACTGGTCATTATCTCCAGGAGGATAAACCAGGCGCCTTCCGCGATCGCCTTCCCAGGGGGCACTTGGGTTAGAGCTCTTCATGGACTCCGCTTCGCACTTGAATTTATCAATGTCACGGACACAGTCCGCGTCTGCGGTGAAGTGGAGAAGAATGAGGGTCATCCGACGTTTCCTTCTCTACCAGATGCAATAATTCCAGGAGGCACAAGAGTTAGGATCACGCTGTGTGAACACACACACATTTGGGTCATAAAGTCATGTGTGTGCGCAGGCGCACCCCACGGTCGATGGAAGTGATGTGAATGAGGTCAGGGTCAAGCAGGCCCTGAGGCAAAAATCGGCTGCATCCTTAGAGACACAGGTGCTCAGGGGACATCTTCCGGGTACGTCGCTTCTTCCCTCTGCACATGACCTTGTGGCTCAGGAGGGTTCCCTACAATCTGCTGACTGAGGAAGGAGTCATTTACGTTTACAGATAGTTCTTGGCGATAGGCTGGCACCACCCAAAGTTACAGTCCTCATCCAAACTCATTTGGTATGAGACCGATTTCAGACGTGGATGTCTTTGTAGGAAGGACCAACTCCCAAAGTGATCCTTGGGGGCCACAGCTTCCCTTCTGTGGTTTCATGACATGTGCTGATATCTTTATCCAAAGGGGGAAAAAAGAGTAGGGAGAGAAAGGGAGAAAAGCTTTCAAATGTATACCATTCGTTTTTAATGCTGTTTCAAATATTTGCCTCATAGTAAGGGGCATGCAATGCACCTTGTTAGAGATTAATTAGTCAAAGCAGATTTTCTCAGTGATGAACCAGGGTAGCAACGATGGCATTTCTCATCTCCTGGGAAGGGGGGAGTCGGGGGAGATGAGAGAGAATAACCTTTACCTCATAATTTCCCTTCCCCTCCTCTGTGTAAGCCGCAGTAGTCTCCCAGTAAAGGTACTTGGAGAAACTTGCTAAAATTTTCCCTTATGCTTGAAATTTACTTACCCTGGGTAACAGGAAATGTGGACTCTTGTGATGTAGATTGTTATACCAGATGGTAATCTTAGCACATGCTATTTATGTAGATCGGCCTGTGGGTGAGCCCTCCACTTGGGACCGACCTCAGCCACTGTGAAACTGGGTTCCATTGCACTGTTATTAATAAATAATAATAATAACCGTGCTGATTATGCATCGTTCTGATGCACACGTCACGAGGCCATTACCTTTACACGATTTTAAATATGGAATTGATTTCGTTTTCTAAATAGGACTTCATTACCAGTGGGCTACATGGTTAGATTTCTGTTCCTTCCCAGCAAGGGCAAACACCAAATTTAACTCAGCTAAATGAGACAATTCAGATATCTGCCACTTGTATCCAACTGCTCCTCCGCTGCCCAGAAGACTTTGTTCTTCCTTTCATGTGATTTCTTTTTTTTATGTCTTATTGTTTATGCTATTACAATTGTCCTGATTTTTCCCTCTTTGCCCCCCTCCACCCAGCACCCCCGACTCCCTCAGGCAATCCCCCCACCATCGGTCATGTCCAGGGGTCATTTATATAAGATCTTTGGCTATTCCATTTCCTATACTGTACTTTACAGTACAGTGTAGACACATGCTGTACATATAGTACAGTATTTACATGGCTATTCTGTAACAACCTATTTGTATTGCTTAATCCTCTCATCTCTTTACCTATTCTTCCTCCTCCCTTCCCATCTGACAAACTTTCTGGTAACTAACTATTTTTCTCCTGCTTTTATGAGTCTCTCTTTCTCTTTAACCTTTGGCCTTTTAAGAATGATGTGTCTTGGAATGAGCCTCTTTGCATCCATCATAATTGGGACTCTGTGCTTCCTGGACTTGTGTGTCTATTTCCTTCACCAAATTAAGGAAGCTTTCTTTCACTATTTTTTCAGATAGATTTCCTATTTCTTGCTCTTTCTCTTCTCCTTCTGGTGCCCCTAGGAGGCGAATGTTGGACCTCTTAAAGTTGTCCCAAAGGCCGTTTACACTATCCTCATTTTTTTGGATTTCTTGTTCTTGTTGTTCTGCATGGTTGTCTTTTGCTTCCTTATGTTGCTAATCATTGATCTGACTCTTGGCTTCATCCATTCTACTGTTGTTTCCCTGTAAATTGTTCTTTATTTCAATTGGTGTATCCTTCATTTCTGACTGGGCCTTTTCTATGCTACTGAAGTTCTTACTAAGTTCCTTGAATAAGGATTTATAACCAGTGTTTTGAACTCTGCACCTGACAGATTGCTTATCTCCATTTCGCTTAGCTCTTTTTGTGGAGTTTTGATCTATTCTTTCATTTGGGCCATGTTTCTTTGTCCTCTCATTGTGGCAGCCTCCCTGTGTTTGTTTCTGTGTATTAGGTAGAGCTGCTTTGACTCTGTGGTTTGGTACTGTGGCCTAATACAGCAGGTGTCCTGCAGGGCCCAGTGGCACAGCCTCCTCTGTCACCTAAGCTGGGTACTCGAGGTGCACCCTTCATGTGGGCTGAGTACACACACCTCTTGTAGTTGAGCCTTGGTTGGCAAATCAAAGGGAGGGAATTACCCAGGCCGGTCAGCTGCAAAGACTGGCTGTGACCGCTGACCCCCAACCTCCGCCTCCTGGGAGGACTGGCCGTGCACGGGCAGGGTAGTGGTACTCCAGTGTGGTCTGCAGCTGTCCACCGGGTTAGTTGGCCCTGGGGTTTCCCAGGTGGGGCAGGCCAAGGTCGGCCCCAACCTGTGTTTTGCCTGCGGCTCCCTGCCTGAGCTGTAAAGCAACCTCAGACGGCTGCTGCCCGTGCTGGGCGTGGAGGTTCCCAGGTGAAGCCAAACTGTGACTCTAATCTGTCTGCCACTAGGGCTCATGGAAGCCAGCTGCTGCTTGTTTTTATAGGATTTAGGAGGCAGAGTGAGCCAGTCTTACGGAAGAGCAGCTTGGGCGGGCCCCGTGTGTTCAGTGGGGTGGAGCCTCTGCGGATCTCCAAGGTGGGCCACACAGCGTTACACAGGCTGGTGGAGTCTGAGATATGGCACCAGCCTACCCGCTCTGTGGTGGGCAGGGCTCAGCAAAGGGACAATGGCCTCTGCTCACTCCGATGCCAGGCATTTCAGCCTCTCCTTGTGTACCACCGGTGCCCTTCAAGCTGCCACCCCGGTGCTGGAGCTCAGTGGGAGCGCGTCTGAGTAGGTGAGTCGGCGTGTGGGGTCCCCAAGACTTAGGACTCCAGCAGCCTCCTCCACCAACTCAACCCCCGCTGGTTTTTGCAGCCAGATGTTGTGGGGACTTATCTTCCTGTCACTGGAACTCCGGGCTGAGGGGCCTGGCATGGGCCTGGGACTCCTCGCCCCGGAGACATGCCTCCTGAATGTTCATCCACGTGGGTGTGGGGCCGGCCCATCCCGTGTCTCCGCCCCTCCTACCAGTCTGGATGGATGTGGTTTCTTTAATTCTGTAGTTGTCTGACTTGTATTCAACTCGATTTTGTAGTTGTCAGACTTCCATTCAACTCGATTCCTGGTGATCCTGAGTGATGGTTGTTCTGTATTGCAGTTGTAATTTCGATGTGGTTGTGTACAGAAGTGAGCCATGTCTGCCTGCATCACCATCTTTTCCGGAAGCCGAGTTTCTATTCTTATTCAAATTTCCTCTTCCAGGCCCTGTGATTTGAGTTATCACTTTACTGCCGAAACCGAATTCGAGTCGAGTGATCCAAACCCTCTCACCTCTCCCTCTTAGTCACCGGCTAATTTAGTTTCACATGTATTACAGCTTTGAATATCTGGATGGCTGCAAGTAAGCCAGGTGGCACGGGCTTCCAAAGATGCAAAGAGAAACACTTCAAAGTCAGGGATTAGATTTTTTGCTTCCAACTGGCTCTCCGTTCAGCCTTTTCTGCCTTTCATCTTCCCGCACATCTCTCCGGCCTCCTTTTTGGGCTCTTCCCTCATTGGCAAAGGACAGTGCTTTGAACACGAGGGTCCACGCTTTTGCAGACATCCTGTGACGTGAGCTCGGCTGTCTGCTTGCTCGCCAAGCTTTGCCCCCCGCGCCCTGTCTTCTCGTCGACACAAGAAGCGATCCCCATTCACACTTTATGGCACCTGAACAATGTGTCTCCCCTCCCCTTTCTTGTCCCTCCTTCCCAGCTGTGGCTTACTTTGAAATTTGGCCACATTTGGCCAGTGGCTCTCAGGCCTGGGGGACGTGTAAAGCTGGGGCCCCCCGCTGCCTGACGTTTCCTTAGCCCCGCGCTTACTGCTCTGTGGCTCCCTTGCTTGCCCCGTTCTTCGTGGGACTTTCTTCTGTGAGGAATCTGCCTTTGCCCTTGTTCTTTCCTCCTTTTTTCAGGATGGCATTCAGAGCTTGTCTGCACACGCCATGACATGGGGCTGTCCCACCTTCTGGGAGATTTTCTGCTAGTCTTTTTGAGAGAAACACCATCTTTTTAAAAAAAAAATTGATTTTAGAGACAGAGAGGAAGAGAGAAAGGGAGGAAGGGGGGGAGATTTGTTATTCCACTTATACGTTATTGGTTGATTCTTGTATATACCCTGACCAGGAATCGAACCCACAATCTTGGTATAACAGTACGATGCTGTAACCAACTGAGCTACCTGGCCAGGGCCATCTCTTTTTCCTGCTTGGTATCTCGTACCAAAAGAGGGCATCTCTGACCGCACATTGTTAGGATGAGGACTCTAAAGTTTCACTGTAATGAGTTTACATGCTTTTTTTTTTTTTTGCTTTTTTTTTTTTTGGCTTGGCCTTTGAGACCAGAGTCCTTCCTTTGCTCACCGAATTTGGGTCACGAAACACAGCAAGTTCCTACGGGGCCCCTGTCCTTACGCAGTCCCACTGGAGCAACATAATGATCAAAGGTTCAGAAGGGACAAGTTTCAGTGGGAAGGAAGAATCATTGGTTTGCTTGTTCTGGTGGGAGTTAGGGATTAAACTGATACTGAACTTGTGCTGCCAACTTTTGGTGAATTTTTTTAGATGCCCTACTGAGTGAGGCACAGAGCTATGAGTCTGTGGGATTCTTGCCAGCAAGGTCCTTTAACATCAAGGACTGTCTACGCACAGTCTTCCCCAGGGGTCTGAGAGGGGACACAGCTCTCGTGGGAGCCGCCCCCCGACCTCAGAGGAAAGAGCTCCTTACGGTTGAGTGGGGCTTAAACAGGGGCCTCCTCTAAGGCAGTCGCAGCTCCCTGCTGGGAGGGGCCGTCTCCCCCAGCCCAGCGCAGATGGCAGGCTTTGGAATCAGACGAATGTAGCCTGGCGTTCCAGCCCTGATCACTGTAACCTCTGAGAAGTAGCCAGACCTCGCCTGGCCTCGGGTTCCTCACTCACTCAACAGGAATAACAGAGCACCCACCTCATAAAGAGGCTGTGAGGATTCAGTGAGAGAATCGTGTAAAGTACCTGGCACCGGCTGAGGGCAGCTATTTTTATCTATGATCCAGTAGGTAGAACATTTCCGCGTGCTTTCCGGCCTGAAATGGAGATGCCTTTACATCATCCTTTGTGGCTGTTCTTCATTTCTCTTGTCATTTGGCTTTTCAGTGCCCATCATGAGTTTTCCACTGAGCCAAATGTTTATAACATACAATCAATAACAATTACAGAGACAGTCTCTGCAGAGCTTTGGATCCTGAAATGGAGTCAGAATTTCCAGATCATCGGTCATCAAAGGGACCAACACGCAGAGTTTCAAGTCTGGGATTATCATGGGAACCCACCACCATCGCTGACATAAAATGCTGAGTCATGCAAGACACTTGGGTGGTTACACACAGGTGGAAGTTCAGAGGTCAAGAAAATGAAGAAGTCAAGACCAGCGTCAGGAGTTGGAGGTTTCAGGGTTGGCTCTCTCAGCCCTAATATGCTGTGATCTGCGACAGTGAGCTCCTTACCTAGGTTCTAAACTCCTCGAAGGGCCTATTGATTTGTGGAGGGAGGAAGGTAGGGCTGAGGGTTTACAGTCATCTGAAATGGAAACAATCCGTATATGGCTTCCTGGGCTCATCTGAGAACTCCACTCCTCTCTGGAAGCAAACCAGTCTCCCCACATAATGAGCCTCCCTGTACTCTCTCCCTGCAGTGGGCAGCTAGGGAGTGCCCCATGGATCTCTTGCATAATGATCACACTTCATTTTGATTTCAAGGTGATTAACATACTCTAGTTAAGGAGATACACAGTTCAACCTTGGAGTATAAGAAGCACTTACCATAAAGCAATTTATGAACATAGACAGTACTTCTATCCCTACATTTTCCTTGACACACAGAGAAAAGACTCAAAGCTGTTTGTTTTGCTCTTCTCTGAAGCCTTTTTTTTTTTTCCATTCATTTATGAAACTCCTAAACAGCATATCTCTAAGATGCTGTAAGGATTAAAAAATTCTTGACCAGGATTATAAGTGCCTATTTCGAAGGATAACAGTTTGTTAGTTTAAGATTCTAAGACTACAGATAGCAACATGATGGTCTATTAGAAAATGCCAAGAATTCAAAGCCTCTTGTGTGATGAGTCATTGTCATTCAGCTTCTTCCACAAATGGGCTTAACCTAGGCAGGCCTCTTGTATCAACAAATGGCAGTTGCTTGAAAGACATTTGCAATTTAACAACGATGTAGTCATTTTTTTAAAAGTCTCTACTGGTGGTTCTTTCGTCTATAGCATGAAATCTGGAGTCTGAAGGACTCAGAGATGGGCCCATCCTTATCTAGTGCATAAGCTCCCTCCACACCATCCAGGACGACCCAGCCTCTGTTAATAATAAGGCACCGGCACCGTCTACTCAAAATAGAATGTAAGCCCATGATGAGGTCACCTAGGTAACTTCAAATTTTCTAATGGTGACATTAAAAAAGTAAAAAAACCAAGTGAGATTAATTTTATTACTATGTTTTATTTATTAACTCAATATGTCTCAAATATTAGCACTTTAGCATCAATCATTATACAAATTATTAATAAGATATCTTACATTCATTTTTTCATGCCAAGTCTTCAAGTGCTCAGTAGTCCCATATACTTTATATGTGACTATATATGGGACTGCACAGATCTCTGCAGTCACAGAGGAAGCGTTTACGCCAATACCCTCTGACCCCCCTCCAGGAACTCAGGACATTTTTCACCAGCTCTAGGTCTCAGAAGGTTCTTCCTTGAGTGGCACTGAAATCTGCCTACTTTCAATTTCTACCCTTAGTTTTTGTTCCCTTTAATCATACTTCTTAAAAAATCCTCACCTGAGGACTTTTTTTTCTTGCTTTTGGAGAGAAAGAAAGATAGAGATCAACAGGCCACCTTCCTGCATGTACCTTGATCAGGCATCGAATCTGCAGCCTCCTGGTGTAGGGGACAACGCTCCAACCAACGAAGCCACCTGGCCAGGGGGCAATCATCCTTCTGATCCCGCTGAAATCTCCTGTTGGCTCTCAGTAGCGGTCGCATATCATGATGTGACCGCTTATTGTCAGGGTTTCTCCTCTTAAACCGCATCTCTCCGTTTTTGACTTTTGGAAGTGGATATTATTTTCAGATCAGCTACAGAATTTTCTGTTTTACAGCAAGTCCACACTTAACATCGTGGATAGGTTCTTGGAACGGCAGGGAAACTACACGTAATGAAACCAATTTTACCACAGGCTAATTAATGTAAACAGGAGTTCACCAGGGCACCTCATCAACATTACAACAAAACAGACCGGAGTGAAAGGACATCATTTGAGGACCTGCCGTACACGGTACATTTCACCACACTAGTTGGCCCGTTGTTCCTGATTGACAAAAACCTCTCTTGGAACCGAAGTCTCCACGGACCAACCGAGCATTCCTCTCTGTCCCAGTCTAGCTGTACATGCAGCCGTACACCGTCGGCATCCTCAGTCATTCAGACACAAATAGGTGACCCGGGACAGGACATTCCTCCTTCGAGGCTTCATGCCGCCCTCCACAGTCACCCCCCTGAGGTTATAGTCATTTAAACAGTTAAAGTCTCCAAACCACTGGTCATGTCAGTAGGCATTTCTTCATCTTTCCCACAAAGACATCATGACTCACCTTGTCAAATGTCCTCTCCAGACAGGCCAAGTTCTCAGTTGTCAGAACAGGAAATAAGTGAATACTTCATGCTGAACTCGGTGGAGCGATGGCCAGCTGGGTCCAGAACCACATTTTTCTCCCTCTGGGCTTCTGTCACCTTCTGTATTCTTCATCGTTCCTCACAATAATTGATAATCGTTCACGGTTCTCGCCTTTCAGCTTCCTCATCACGGGGATTTGTGTAAAGTCAGCAGCTGGTCTTCTTCCTTTTTCAGTGTAAATTCTTTCCTATCACTATTTATTCTCTCCTTTAGGTTTACAAATTATTTTCAAACATTCTGGCATAGGTTATATGACTATTAATTTTTAAATAATTTTTATGGGTAGCCTATTGAAACAGGCTCATATGCATGTGTGAGTGTGTGTGAGTGTGTGTGTGTGTGTGAGAGAGAGAGAGAGGGAGAATTTTCCTGTTGGTGCAAGTTTCTGAAGCCTGAAGGGTCTCTTAATTATGGTGATAAGATGATATTTTCTCCATGGACCAGAGGGAGAGACATAAAACACGATTTTTGCCATAGAAAGCATGATTTTCAAGGATCTACTGATACCACTCTTTTTTTCTTTATCTTTTCTCTCCACTGATTCACTTGTCTGGGCAACACTGCTTGTTCTTGCGATTTTTGTCCTTTTTTCTAAACCGACTTGCAGCTGCTCTTTATGTTAAAGGGGCAGACATTTTCTTTTCCAGTAATACAACCGTCGGATCTGAAGCTTTGTTTATTTATTTAATTATTTTGGAAGCACATAAACGCAACCAATCAGGGGCCCCGTAAAAGAACGTATATTCCTCTAGCTCCTTCTAAGGTCATGCCTTACGTGTGGCCCAGAGCTGGGTCACATTGTCAGTTCATCATTAACTGTATTATGTTTATGTTTGTTTTCCGTTTTGGGTTGTGGCTCACCCACTGTTCTGTGAATTGCTGGATATCAGGAACTATATCTTGTCAATCTCTGCATTTCTAACACCTTATGCTTAATAGTCACTCCATCAATACTGCGCCATAAATGAATACATTAATGAATGAATCTGTTCTACGGCACTCACATAGGACTGCTACTGGACCGCTTCCTGTTATGAAACACTACTTTGCTAGCTGGAGAGCTTTAGTGATCAAAAGCCTTTCTGTTTCCCCCTGACGACATCTTTGCCATGTATTTATTCTAAACATCAAACCGAAGGCTTCAGACCTGGGGAAGATAGCAGCTTGGTTTTCAACAGGAAGTCCCGAGCTCATTCCTTCGCGTGTCCTGCGTCCTCATTCCAGTGACAGGCTGGCACGCCAGCCTCCCAGGTCATTCAGGGAGAGTCCGAATTCCATACAGACAGGGTCGGAGCGCCTCTGAAGCGCGTACTTTCTCAGACTTTCCAGGGAGCCAGTGTTTATCAGTGGATGAGTACAGTTACAGAGAGATCAAGGACTTAGTTTATTCTGGGTCACATCCACTAAAATGGCCTAGTTTAAGCCAAGGAGTGCTTTCATTCCCAACCACTTTCCCGGGTCTTGGACAGAGATTTTCTGCCGTGTGACCCTCCTTTCTAGGGTGGACCCACGCACTGGGCATGACTATTCATTCTTTATTCTAGATCGGCAGGGCTGGTAGGTATAGCTCTCCCCTGTCCTCACTGCCAGATGAAGCAGTATACATAATGCAAGGTGTCACACTCCAGTTTGGCTCTGGGCTGGTCTGGGAGTCACGTGTCCAAGCAGACCGTTAAGCCCCAAGTTCTGCACAGAGAGAGATGACGCCATGTGTCAATTCAGTGACCAACCCCCCTCCAACACTCCCCCTTCTTTCTTCCTTGTCCTTTTTTTTTTGAGATGTTTAGAAGTTGCATCATCTTATAAATTATGATTTTAGGATAAGGTATGTTGATGTCGTGAATCTGCACTAAAAAAAATACTGCGAGGAACATGTAACCGTGATTATATCAACTTTGATCATGCTGATGCCACTAATTAAAAATTCCACTGAGGAGAGTGCTGTGGAATCATGTAAACCCTGCGAATTACCTAATAATGATAGAAATATTCAAAGCATTAGTGATTAATGAACAGATGTGAAGAGGCAATGCAAAGTCATGGGAAACCATTTCTAACGGTGATGTCAGCAAGGAACAATTTGCAGACATAATTACTAAAAAATTATCAGAGACTTCCTTGTCAAGTATTTTGTATGTTTATAAAGCTGTTGGTGACTCATTTTCAAAGTCTGGGAGACTTACTTGATTTGGAATCAGGATTTTATTATAGCTTAGCTGTTATGTAATAGTTTACTCAGACTGATGGAGAGATATCCTTCCACGTCAACGTTGCTTGTCTGTGTGCTAGTGACATTTCCTTGTAGCTATTTCAGCAATTCATCTCTGAATCTTTTCTGTATTTTCATGCCCAGGGGATTGTCAGTTTGTAAAATGGAGCGCAGGCATGGAGGAGTAGATTACCACCACCTCTACTGGACTCGGGCATTGGAATAAAAGTGCTTGACTTTGTGAAGTGGGTAGTGTCACATGGAGTAATTGTCTCTGGCATGCCATAACTCAGCATATCAGTGTTTTTTGTCATACATATGTTGTGTTATTTGGCACAGGAAGTTGAAGTCCTCTGAGGCTTAACTAAAGTCAATACAATAAGGGGTCAAGCTTTATCCACACACACCCCAAATTCCAGTGCTGGAAGGCAAAGTCATCTGACTACATCCAGTTTGTTGAGTGGCTGGGAAGCTATTGTTTGATCAACACCTCCAGTTGCTAACTAGAAAGAAGCGTTTTATTTGGAGTTTCCAAAACACTAACAGCAACCAGATAGACGTGATGTCTGTCCCTCGCCTCCTATTTTAATGATGTTGTCGTCTCCAGAACAACTCCAAAAGAAACATAGCCTGAAACGTGTGGTGCTTTCCAAGAAAGGTTGGGTGTTATCTTTGCTCCAAAGGGGATAGTGTGGAAAAATAATTCAAAAGAATGAGCAGGGAGGGCTCCTGTATTCTGTTTCTGGCTCTTCAACTGCCAGGCTGCTACCGTGCCATTGATAGTTTTTCTGGTTTCTCTCTCTGTAAGTTTCTTTATCGATTGATTCAGGAAAGCCTAATTTAACTGTGCAGCTAGCTGCATAATTAGTCTAAGTGTTTGCCTACGTGGGCTTATATGCAGATATGGGACCATATTTAAACACTTCAAAATGGATTTATTGTATCACTTTATAGCCTTCTTGATAGTCCTCCTGTTTCTGAAATAGATATGAACACAGGAAGGAGGAAGGGAGGAAGCATAGCATGGTGGGAAAGAAGACTTTGAAAACAGCAGGTGAAAAGTAATGGACTAGCTCCTTTGGGTAAATTAAGGTCAATAATATGTTTTGGATGGCCACTACGTATTTCTTCAACACTGACAACAGAAATGCTTCTGTTTCGTAGTTGTGAATAATGAAGAACATCTTATGATCCAGGAAAGTCACAGTATAAAGGCACTACTTCCTGTTGGCCAGTTTTTAGTTTGCAATAAACAAAGCTTCTATTTTAATCCCTGAAGCGCACGTTGTCACGCAAGATGGTCCCAAGAGGAAGGAATTATGCTTCCGTTTGACATCTTTGAGATGCTCTCTGAGACAATGAGGCGGCCCTCCCATTGCCCAGAGGACACCCAGAGGACTAAACACTTTGTGGGGTAAGGCCGAGGAAGAACAGGGTCCAAAGGCCTCTGGTCAGCGCCACGTACACACGGTCCGAATTCACATTTAGTCTGCAACATGGGAAGGTGGGTTGGTGAGGTGGGTGGGGCATAGCCACCATGTTTTGGGAGGTGTTAGACAGCTGCAGTCCGGTCTAGGACAGAAGGGGGCACCTGGATCGGTGCAGGGGACAGGTGAACAGCTTCCGTGGCTGACTGTGCACTCAAATGTAGCTCTGGGCCCTCAGTGGTTCTTCCATTTGCACGGTGCCGCCCCTCTGTCTCCAGTGATACAGAGGCTGAGACGTGTAATTGATTAGCACCCACATCATCTTCGTCTTTGCTTCAAGTATGGACAGAACAAATAACAATCATCAACACAGAGTCAGCCTTTCCTGAGCCTTTGCTTATGCAACGAGCGTTCTCCTGAATGGTTAAATGTGTTACCTCATCAAGTCCTTTCAACAGTCCTATAAATTTGGCATTATTAATCCCATTTTAAAGATGGGGAAAGCAACACTTAGAGACTTGCCCAAGGTCCCCGAGCCAGTCAATGGCAGAATGGAATTCAAACCCAGGCTCTCTGACTCCAAGCCGCTGCTCTTAGCACTGCACAGCCCTCACATAAGAAAGGTGACGCGTTTGGTGTCAGTGTGGACTGATGTTGTCAGTCAAAAGGGAGGGAGAAGTGGAAGAGTCTGCGATTCCAAAAGCAAACCTTCCACATTCTACCATGAGTTCCTGCTTTCTGTTCCCAGAGTTAATACTAGAATTCAGGTTGTCATTTCCTCTTACCTGAACTTTTTGGAAAAATCTTATTTCTTGCTAATTATAAAATTATTATAAACTCATTGTAAAAACTATGAAAAATAAGGAAAAGTTGACAGCAGAAGAAACATGTTTCCTGAGGACAGAGTCTATGATATATTTATTTGTGTCTTTTATTGCGTCCACCAAGTTCCAAGCATACCTAGATGCTTAATTATCAAATGAATTTACCTGGCCTCCTGGCTCTCCCTGATTACAGGAAACTGAGTTTGTAGTAATTTAGACTAAAATTGGAATGGCAGATTTTTGGTTACTGAGTATCTAATGTTGCTCAGTTGCTGCTGCATAGGACTTTTGAAATGTTAGGATAGTTTCCGAAGTGTATAAGCACACTAATGTTACAGGCTTCCTAAAACCATGTTACGCTAGAACTGTGGGATTTTTGCAGTCTCTAGATTTGACCATTTAATTGTATGGGTAAGAAAAACAACTAGAGAGGTGCCTGATGTCACCAGCTACTGCTGTTAGGACAAGGGTTGGGTGGCATCGCCCTGTGCTCTGACGTCAAGGCTCATTTGCCACAACTGGCTGCCTCGACTTTACCAGAACAGGAAGATCAGATTAACACACAGTAATTCTCCCACCAGGTTTAAGCACGTGTTTGTATCTAGCTTGGGAAAAATTGGAAGCAATGTTCAGCAAAAGTAGTTTCCTTTTTATTTAGTCGCAACTCTTCAAGAGCCCTTAATTTTATGTCACTAGCATTGAAGTGGGTATTTGCATCCGCAAGCAAGTCCTTGCTGCTTCAGGACACTTCAAAGGTCAGATTTCACTACTAAACTCCACTTCCTTCAAAATACACTTTTGGGTGCCAGAGATTCCTTCTAGCTGAGTAATGAGCATTTCTTTAGTATTAAATAATCCCAGTCATTGGAGGTTAGGAAGGATCTTAAGACTATCAGCTCCAACGATCTTCTTTTCTATTCAAGGAAACTGCAATTTAAAGAGGTCCTGGCCTTTGCGGAGGCCCCGCGGGCATCAGAACCAGGAACAGAAGTCTTTCTAAGACAACTTTGCTGTTATCATGACTTTAGTGAGAAGGCTGAAGAAAATAAACTCTCGGGGCTAACTCCTGGGGGTTGTACAATAACTTCGCAGCCCTGTTGGTCAACTCATTTGCTTATGAGCATAGGAGACATGTTTCCAAAGTTAAACAAGCAAGACCCAGACACCGTCTTGACCTGGATGATTCAAAGATGAGTGTTAGGAAGATCAAGGAGAGCGATGATGGAGAAGGAGCTGTTGTTAAAGTAACCCCATGCTTTGTCTTGGCCACAGCTTCCAGCCAGTGAGCTCACAGATGTCTGGCACCTTCTCTCACTTTACCTCCAGCGTTTAGGGCACTGGCCGAGTGCGCCTTAGAGCAAAGAGCCTGAGGACAGAGTGGTGGCTAAGTGAGTTAATAGACCTGTCATTTAAAAAAGAAACCAAAGAAAAAATAAATAGCACAAAGCACGCCAAATATATATCTCTGGCCCTGGGTTGTAAGCATTCAGGCTATCATTAAATGCTTTGTTAACGAAAAAGCTCGCTTGGGAAACTGGCTTTAGTTACTTACATAGGTATGAAAAACAAGGGGAAGATAAATCAATCATGTGGTAGAAACCACAAAAACAGTACGTGAGCAATCAGACATGTTCTACCCAAAGCTGTCCTCTCAGGTGTGTGTTCGCTTGTTCCTTCCTTCCTTCCTTCACTCACCCACCTATTGATTAAATACCTGCCCGTTTGGTGGGATCCAAAAATGTCAAGGTGACTGCCTTTACGAAGCTCGGGAATTTACTAGAATTTTCCGCCATCTTACAGCAAATGTGTATGTTACATAGTATAAAACAAAATGAGAAAATGCTGAACGAAAAACCTCCTAAAGGAAGTTGGCATTCTTTGTTATGCGGTCTTCATAGGAGTTTGAGGGTGTTGTCTACTTAATTTTGATTTTGTCCCCAAACATGGGAATATGAAAATGATTCTGGAATTTCCTCCAAACAAGATACCTTTCCTCCCAAGGCATCTGGGCGTCTCAGGAATGTAGTGAGTCGTGGCTGTACTTCCACAGGTCTGATGATGTAAACCCTGCAGAAATCTGCCCTGAGGTTCACGCTCAGGGCTCCTGGTCGCCCTTACATGACAAAAGCATATTTGCTCTGCGCCTTCATCACCCCCAGGTCAGTTAAGCAAACCCACAAGCAATGGTTTGGCTATGAGATATCATTCTCCTTGGAGTGGCCTACAATTTCTAAAAAAGTCCACATCAAGCAACTCCAAATGAAGGGCAACTCACAATGTGAATGAAGTAACAGAGGGATATGTTTGAGCCCCAATCAATCAACAATCGGGAAAGTGCTCATTTGTCCCTAGTGTTCTAAGTCGAATGGTTTTTTCTTTTTATTTCATTATTGGTGACCTCCATGGAAAAACAAAATTTCTTGGGGAATGTTGATATGTACAAGGACTACAGGTAAAGAGTATGATTAAAATGAAGAATTCTGTTCAGGGATGGGCCTCAAATGTTTAACATCAAACAATCACATCAAACAATCAGAATAGACAGTTACCACAAACAACTGCTATTTGCACTGATGCGTGTTGGTTCCCTGTCAGCTCTGCTTCCATGTCGCACACACTGAGCTGTTACGAGGGAATGACACCTAAATTTTACCTATGTACTTTGTACAGGTGGATATCAATGTCATGTATAAACCTGAAGTATATTGATACCCCTTAAACAGATGGGTATGAATTGCATACACAAGTGTATTTATTCTGCCTCACTTCATCAATTTTTCACTCTCTAATAGATTCTTTCTAGTAAGTGTGAAAGCATATTGTGATATGTGTGCCTACCTAAAAAACGAAACAAACACCCTTCTTTTATGCTCTACTGCTTTATAATCTCCCCTGTACTATTTCTTTTCCTTTGGGCATAATCCCGGGAAAGAGTTTTTACACTTTCACAATCTTCCTTTCCTTCCTTCATTTTGCCCGTGAATCCCCTGCCACCCGGCCTTCCTCCCTCTTCTGAACACACTCTTGGCAAAGTCACCAAGGGTGTGGTCATGGCCAAAACAGATGGGTGCCCCTCGGGCCACTACCAGGTGAAGGTGAGCGGTGTTGGGCTTCATGGGTTTCAGTGTCCTGGACACGTGTGCCCTTACGTGGCTTCTTGACGTGACCCTCTCACGCTCCCCTACTCTACTCGTCAGCCCTTCTCACTATTTGCTCAATCCTTCCCTTCTTAGCTTCGAAATGTTGGAGGACTTCGGGCTCCATTCTAGGACCTCCTCTCTGTTGCCCCTGTGCACATACTCTTGAGGCGGCCCCAGTTCCCAGATTTCAAGGACGGCTGCTACACAAATCTCCCTGCCCCTACTCTCTGCAGTGCAGCGACTGTCACCTTCAGTCCCTTGCTTGTCCTGCACTGTTTTTCTTCATTTTACATATCACTACCTGATAGTCTATGAGATATTTGGCATTCTTCTTAATCCTCACCTGAGGACATTTTTTCATTGCTTTTAGGTAGAGAGGGAGAGAGTGAGTAAGTGGGAGAGAGAGAGAAAGAGACAGACATCAATGTGAGAGAGAAACATCCGTTGGTTGCCTTCTCACATGCAGCCTGACCAGGGATCGAACATGCAACCTAGCTATGTGCCCTGACCGGGATGTGAACGACCTTTCAGTCTGCAGGACAACTCTCCAACAGGCCAGGGTCTTTGGTGTATCTCTGTTGTTTGTTTACTGTCTTCTGTCTCTTCCACTGTCTACCATGAGGGTAGAAACTATCTAGTTCACCAATGTCTCTTTAGTATCTACAAAAGTACTGAGCACGGAGAACGGACCCAATACATATTTGCTGAGTAAATTGGTGAGTATGCACAGACAGAGACTAAAAAGCCCATGTTACAACAATGGAATCATACAGAGCAGGAGCATGGCCTACAAAGCCGAAAATATTTACTCTCTGGGCCTTTCTGGAAAATGTTTGCCAACCCCTGGTTTATATACCAGGGGGTAGGGAGGCAACAACATAAAGGGTGAGAGAGCAGCCTTGGAGCCAGGTGTCCTGGGTTCAAAGCCCAATTCCTCCCCCCACGGGCTGTGGCCTTAAGTTGCCTGTCCTGTCTGTACCTGAGCTTCCCCTCTGTGAAACGGAGAGAACAGCAGCATGAATCACGCAGGCAGTGGTGAAGATGAAATGAGTTGATATGTGCGTAGTTCTTAAAATCTTCCTGAGTCACATTCATTCTCTTATTGTGTAGTAGAAAGTAATTGAAACTGGGTGGACAGACACACTACGTGGAGGGGCATGTGTTTCATGTACCCTTGAGGGACACAGTACCAATGTGGACAGATGACTAAGCGTCTTTCCCTCCTTCAATGGTTCTTTTTCGTGAATTTTGGGTTAGTTGGTTATGAGCAGATACATTTTCCTTCTATTGCACATGGAAAAATTGACATGCAGACTGTGTTTCTGCTAAACTAATCTTTGTGGGATACATACACAAAGCAAATCGATTGGCCTGTGTCGTCTACTCTATGTTTTGATGGAATTCAGGGGGAAAAGAAAAAAAAAAAAACCTAGTTGAAATCAGTCTCACAGACATTTCGTGTGGGTGTTTATATGACGACTGGTCTAAAGCTCCTCTTTTTATTTGATTTTACACTTTCTAGGTGGACTGTGTCAAAGGCGTCTTAAAACGGCTCCCCAAGCGCCCTTCCAAATTTCCTCCCTGGTCTTCATACTGAAACTTCTATGTAATCCATCCCTTTCTTTGGTGTCCAGGTCAAGTTCTTGGGCCTCTGGGGGGGACTCCCTGGCTCTCTTAGCTTCCCGAGTCTAATGAGCCCTCAGTGACCCACAATGTCCGTGACCCAATCTGTCTCCAGCAGAAGATACTTGTTCATTTCTTCTTTTACTGAAAAAAAAAAAAAAATCATGTAAAAAAATCCTATTTTCAAAAACAAGAGCTCTATTTGATTGAGGTGAGGGATTGAGCTTTACCTTCTCGGTATGCTCAGCACAGAGCTCCCCACAAAGTATCTGCCCAGCGATGGGCTATTCCAGGTGGTGGTTCTCAATGTGGCTTCTGAGGACCCTGTAGGACTTGCTCCTCCCTTTCTCGGCTCCGGCTACCACGAACTTCCTTCAGAACACACCCCCAGACGCTCTGCTCTGTTCCACCTCATGCTATTCCCTGCATCCAAGGTGCTCCTTCCTCTTCTCTGCCTGGTTGACTGCTACTCATCTTTCAGATCGTAGCTCAACAATCACAGCTGCAAGGAAGCTTCTGGAGCAGCGCTTCTTATCCTTGACCAGGACAAACCTGGGCCTCTCCACCTATGGCTCTGCCTTTTCCTTCCCGGTCATTTCTAATTATATATGACATTTTTAGGTGGTTATCTGGTTAACGTCTGTCTCTCTCATGAGGCTGAGCGCTCCATAAAGGAGGACAGCGTCTGCTTGGGTCACATTTCACCCCCAGGATCTAGTCGCCGTAAGTGACTCCTCATTTCTCAACGAACAAGGGGTAAAAAACGGACAAAGGTGGAATATATAAATGAATATTACACTCCTGTTTAGCTTACAAACACATCGAATCCATTTTTGCTGAGTATACTCCCTGCGCCAGCACCGTGCTAAGCGTTGGGGACACAGCAAAGAACAAGGCAGGCGGGGGAAGAGTAAGATTCAAACAGACTGCCGGCCGCATCTGTATGGAGCCCAGGGGACCACTATGGTGAGCCTGGCCTGGCTCCCAACAGGCAGGGAGAGTGACTGTTTTTGTCTCTCGCCCCTTCTCATGGTATCCCAATGTGGATCTTCAGAGAAGGTATTAAATTCACAAAATGGAACCACCGTACCTGCTACCTCAAAGTGACCACGGTCAATCAGTAGCTTTGCATGCAAGATTTTCTGGAATTTTTCTAATTGGTTAGTATCTGTCTTCTCTCCACATTGCCAATTAACCTCATATCGAATATCAGAAAGCCTGTTGCTCTTCTCCCGTTACCCACATTTTACTAATCCTTTGCCTCCCTACGCTATGAATTATGAGTTTTATTTAATGCTTTTGATTCAATTTACGTAAACAGTATTCTTAATTTCCCCTCTCAGATGATCATTTTGTTAAAACACGGACAATTGAGACCAACAATTTCTAACTAACGGCTTTAATTGGATTCCCATTTCTGTTCATTTTGGTGCATCAGCTATTATTACAGATGAAAGAGAGAAACCTCATCAAATCTAAGTCCCCCTCTAAGTGCCACTATTGAAGGGTGTCAATGCCTGATAATAAAATCTCACGTCGCAAACTGTCATGGCAGGAGACTCGGGGACAACGTAGCCTAATCCTGTTCCGCAGATGAGAATACCGAGAGGCTTTGTGGTTAGGTCGCGTGTCTTCTCAGGCTAGGCCAAGACCCCCAGGCCCCGGATTCCCGCTCCGTGAGCTCTCCCCCTTGATCTCGGGCCATCCGTTACCTTTCACAAGGCTTGTTAAGCAAAAGATGTCCCGCTTTTTCTCAACAGTAAACCTTTGACCAATAAGAAAAACAGGAAGGGGCTGTGAAAACTTCTCCCTGTGCTTTCCCCGCAATGGGGCTTGTTGGTGTCATTTAGACAAAGGTGGAGTTTGAGAATCATTTCTGGGTGAGACCAGAGTTCTCAGTGGAACCGTTGATGGCCTGGTAGATCATGATTCACGAACATCGATTCCCTTTTCCCCGTCTCTGACATCACCCATTGGGAGACGTGCCTCCAAACGCAGGAGGCTGACATTTCTCAGCCCAGTTCGCTGCCTGAATAGCCATTATGGTCTCCAGACGTAGATGATTTTGCCTCTCTGAGCGTCTTCTCGGGGGGTGCTGCCCTGAGCCTGGTCTGGAGGCCTGGCCGGCTCGCGGGCTTGCCTCCGGAGGGAGCCCCAGAGCAAGGTCAAAGCTTCTGGCACAGAGCCAATGACCGGCCCCCCGCCCCCCGCAGTGGCCAGGAGGGAACCCCCGCATCTGCCCGGCTCACTCTGCTCGGCCCCCCCCCCCCGCCCCCCCGGCCCCCCCGGCCGCCCCCCCCCCCACGCGCCCGGCACCGTGGGGGTAACTGCTCCGCACAGCCGGGCTGGGCTAGGCCCGCCGCCAGGCTGACAGCCGCGATTAGACTAACGCCCAGCGGGGCGCCGTTTTGGGCTCCTCTACCTCGCCTTCCCACCCTTAAACAAACGGAAGGGACCGCTGTTGCGAAGGGCCCGGATCACAAGACCTGAGTACTTTTCATTGTTATTTCAAAGGCGGGAAAGTCCTCATCCAAGGGAAGGAAAATGACAGAAACTGGGAAGGCAGTGGGAGCCCACTGGGCTCAGGGAACAAGGATGCTTTTTAAAAAATTTACTTGGCGGGGCCGGGGGTGGGGGGCGGGGGGCGGCGTGTGTGTGTGTGTGAAACATTTATTGGGGAGTGAAACATTCTTGAGTTTCACGAGTGTTGGCCAGATCAGACAGCGGGGGAGTGCGCGCCGCGATCCGGTCGACGGGGACGACTGAGGTGCAGTGGGACCCGGCTGAGACCGGGTGCCCCGCTGGTGCCAGGGGCGCTTCCACGCGTCGAGGGTCTTTAATTCGGCTGATCCATTTAGGTGAGAGAGCGGCTTCTCCTATCCTCTGCTCTCTCATTCCCTGCCATTCTTCTCGCATCCTCTTCTCTTTTCTCTCTTTCTTTGTAGTGGATCCTGAGTTGGAGGACAGAGAATAGCTCCTTAGTTGTCATTGTCCCCTCGCGTCCTGTGCAAAGGTAACAGTGGCGGCTCCTGAAAAAAATACCTGCTCCCTAATGAGCCAAGATTTGTATAGATTTGAATACATGACCTATGTCAACTGAAATCGGTTCTCACCTACCTATTTCTCTGTCTTTTCTCATCTTGGACATTTTTCCCCCCTGGGGACACATGTTGATATGAAAATGTAAACTGAATGCTGAAAGTTAGACACAAGTAATTTGGGAGAATTGCTGTGTATGTAAGGAAGTCAAAGGAAAGACAACGTAGTATCTGTATTCTTGTAGTTCTTAAACAAGCAAATCTAAAAGTATGACAACATAAAAACAAAACCCAAACAAGATGACATCTTATCATACATAGTGGCTGAGCTATAATCATAGCCAAAGACATCAAGGTATATTAGATGGAATATGATGGTTCTGTCGAAAGTTCCTGTATCTCCAATTATTTTTTTAAACAGAAAATTTCCCCCTTAGAACACAATTTGATGAGAGCTTGTTAGAATAGAGTGGAATGGACAAATGGAGAGTAATAAGACATTTAGAGACATTGCAGTACCAAAGAGTTTAAAAGAACTTTAAGTTTGCTTATGACCTATCTACCTACTGAGAGACTCACTGGTGCTTTGCAGGTCCGCTAAGTCCTGGTCAGTGCGAGTCAGCTCAGGTGAACATCAGTGGTGACGAATGCTCTGAGCACTTTAGGGGCATTCGGAAGTCCACACAGTCCTGCTGGTAACCGAGGGGGGTCTGTGTTCTCAGTGACTAGCACCTGTTAGGGTGGACATAGGCTGAGACTGTAGATGGAGTAATGTTGAGGACACACGAAAGTCACTCACCTCTGTCCTCTGAAATGAGCCTGGGGTGTTATAGGACAGGAAGTTATTCCTTAGTAGGTGATTTTTTTTCCTCTTGGGATCTTTAGAGAGGAAGAAGATATTGGTGTGTGTGTCTTCAATAGTTCCTCCAGTTTGTGGAGCTCTGATATTTGATTGAAGAGAAGGAAAATACATAATACCTAGATAAATACATATAATATATTCACATATGTGTATGTGTGTAAATATCTTTGGCAAAACATTAATAAAATTAATGTATTTATTTTTTGGCCAAAGAGAAAATACACACACACACACACACACACACACACCCACACACCCCATAATGAATTAGCACACGATTTTTTCCACTTTGCCAAACTTTTTTTTTTTTTAACAAAGTCATCCTCTTTAAGGTTATAAATGAATGAACTGGTGAGATCCCATAGGTCCTTAAAATAGGATTTTCTATAGTACATAAATAATAATAATTCACATTTATAGATTTTTTTTTCTCTTATGCCAGGTACTGAGCTAAGAGCTTTACATGAAGCATCTCATTTAAACCTCCCAGTCACTCTAGGAGTTAAGGTAGTATCATTATCCCTTATTTTGAGAAATTGAGGTTTAGAAAGTTTAGTAACTAGTCCCAAGTCATATTATTAATAAGAGGTGTAGCTGGGCTTTGATCCTATGTAGTCTGACCCTAGAGCCTGTTACCATCTTCTCAGCAATGGCATTTCTATATTTTGGGGTCCCATGGTGGCTCGTAAGCAAAGTCATACTGCACAGAGAGCTTGGGACAAAGCAATGCACACAACGAAGGTGGGACTAGAAATAAAGTTATTGATCCTTGGTTTGGATCCAAATGTCATTCATTTTGGCCAATGTTTCTCTTTCCATCCTTAAGGATTTTGCTTTTATCATTTGTTAAAGTTCAGGAAAATCTGATATCAAATAAGTGCACTGAATTCATGTTGTGTGACCAAGTGGCAATGCTACTTCTGTCATGGAAAGACAGACATAGAATGAGAAGACAGAATGTGGAGAAATGGCCCATCTAGATTTTGAGCTGCACAATTCCCTTGATACAGAATGGACTATCTAGGGATCAAAGCTTTTAACTATTGGGCAAGAAACTGTTGTTGATTTTGATGTGGTGAATCACCCCTCAGGCACAGATCTTATGGAGGAAGGCCAATTCCAGCATTTTGTGATGTCGTCCAAATATAATCCAGTCTAACACCTGAGTGCTTGGGAAATTCACTGCGTCCCTCTTGCCTTCCACATACTCTCTCAATATATGCACGCCTCTTACAGACCCGGAGAAATGGCCGATATTTATTCAGTTCATAAAATACAGAATTGTTTTCCTAGAAACACCAGAGAGAGGGGCGTGGGTCCTACCCGAGGGGTAAGTGGGTGTGAGAAAATGCAAGGCGACTTCTTGTATAAACATCACGGAGGGGAAAGGTCGCTGCAGCCCCAGCCAGGCTGGACTAGGACAGAAGGAATGTGCCAGGCTGGGCATGCAGGGCGCTGTCCGGCAGGGCAGGCGAGGCGAGGGCAGCAGAAGGGGTCCGTGACCCCTGCTTATCTGTCCGCTGAAGTTTTGATCTCAAGACTGGGAAAGACGCGGCCAGAAATAAATGTTTAAGGCATGACATTCTTTCCATGTTAGGACACTGCATTCTTGCAATTTGGTGACAAATGACTGAACAGCGAGCTTGGTCCCATGTATGATCTAATCCCGTAAAAATGAAAAACTGGGCATTGGCTCCAGAGCATTCCAGGAAAGAGTTAAAGCTAAATATCACTGCCTCACTCTCTTTCTCTTTTTGGGTGAATGATTAGCAAGGATGCTGGATGCAGCCACCTTCGGCAGGTGTCTCTCTCTCTCTCTCTCTCTTTCTCTCTCTCTTTCCCCCTAGGCTTTGTAGTCTGCGTTCTGTGGAAGAGAACCTCTCTCTCACTGTCCTCTTCTCCTGGAGGAAATCACTCCCAAGGAACATGTACCTTCTAATCTACAAAGCATTTTGCAATAGCATCTTATCACCCAGAGTGGCTGAGCTATTATCAGGGCCGCAGAGGTAAAAGGTAGAGGGGGAAATGGACAACCATTCCCGCTTTTGAAAAGCTGAGAGTGAGCATGTGGGTGTGTGTGGGTGTGTGTGTCCGGCATAGGAAGCGTTTGAACGGAGCCCAGCATGGAGAACTTGCTGCAATAATTCTCTACCCGGCGGAACAAAGCTTCCAATAATACAAGCTGACATTTACGCAAATATTTGCGGTGGTGCTTTCCATTTCTTCTTATAGGAAACAAGTGAGATGTTTAAATGCCGCAGGGATGTGATCAGTAGACAGTAGTGGGAAAGAATTTTCCTGAAACTTGACTTGCCATCAAAATAAGGAAGGAAGATCAGAAAGAACTGAGAGTATTTCAGCTAATCAGGATGTGGCACTTTCCGACAGCTGATGTCCAAACCAGTGTTTGGAATTCGATCCTATTAACATGTGTCACGTTAATGAGTATTTTCCTTTGGAGCCGATTGGGTGGTTACATTTTTGGCAACATTCTCACGGTCTGTTGCTTACATTACCTGACCCACATTTTCCTGGTGTTGGCTGTGGGAAAGCAAAAAGTGGAAACTATCTCAGAACCTGGAAAACAGTCCTGAGAACGCAACTCATCTTGAACTGAACCGCTTCAAACAGAAGCTCTCGAAGGATTATCTTCTCACTGTGGAACGAGAGGAGTGAGTCCTCTTTCTATCAAAAAGATAGGGGAATAAATCCCACACAAGGAGACGGGAGCTTTTTCTTTTTTTGTTTTTTTAAGCCTGAAATAGAAGGTCAGGTCTTCACATTCAACCCCGTTGACTTTCAACAAAATCAATCAGCGATCAGCATCTTCCTTGGATCCAAAAAGGTTTCCAGGAGGTCAATAATGAGATAGCCTGATCGACCATTTGAAAAGCTCCACACAGGAACCTCAAGCCTCATGCTCTGGAAAATCTTTTCAGGCCTCTGCTCTTTGCAGAGCCTTTAAAAATATTGTGTTTCCAGTGAGGGAGAGTCCTTGGCCAGCTCCGAGGGCTTTTATGAGGAGCAGGAGGAGGAGGAGGAGGCAGCCCTAGGCTGGAGGCCATGCACACGTCCACGTGTGTGTGTATGTATGGGAGTGCAGGTGAGCACATGTGTGCGTCCGTATGAGTGGATGTGTGCATGCGCCCATGTGAGTGTGCTTCCGCATCAGACACTAGGCTCTTCGAGGTGGTTCGTCAGTTGAAAGACACAGATGTGGGGGGGTTAAATCCAGGTGCCACCAGTTCAGCGGTACAGCCTCTCACGGGCGGCTTCATCTTTCTGGGCCTCAGTTTCTTCCCCTGTTGACAGAGGCAGCAGCCACACTCGCCCAGTGAGCGGGTGTCTGTGAGCTGGCACGTGGGCCGTGACCCGCAAGACTGCCTGCTGGAGAAGTTCTCCGCAGGAGCCTCAGATAGCATCTCTGGGCCCTCTTTCCCCTTCCTGGTTCCTGGAGGAGTTGTGGCTTTTGTTTTTTGTTTTTAAACAAAGTGGGTGTTCCACCTGCGTGGTGGATTCTCTGACTCACGCAGCAGCGTGTGGATTCTTGCCTGCGACGCCGTAGCTCACTCTTGGGAGAGGCACGGTCGCCCTCCCCGCTCTGTCTGCTCTACTTCCCACCCGACGGCCCCGGGTGCTGGTGGCGCCCCGGCTCTGCGACGACGCTGACGCCATGGCCTCCGGTGTCAGTGTGGGGACGGGGACGGGGATTCCACCTGCCTACATGCCCCCGGGCCAAGGCACAGAGTGTCCTCCGCAGATGGGAGGGACGGACGCCAAGTCTGGGGAATGCAATGGCTTGAGGTCCAAGTTCTGTTTTAAATTGACTTGGAATTCCATCGAGTGGCCTCTTCAGTCCCCCCGTGTTTCTCTCGGAAGCAGTCAGACGGACACTGGGCAGGCCCCTGGCCTTCCCCTCCAGGGCCCGGGCCCAGCCAGGTTTGGGTGAAGACTTCTTGGCGGTCTATTCCCTCTGGCTGCTTGTGACAGTCACTCCCCAGCTCCCTCTCTTCTGTTGGTCAAATCCTCTTTTCTAAACGGCTTTGGTGGGGAAACGTCCTATTTAGAAAGCTGATTAGGCAGTTACAGTTTCAGAATTTACTGAGACATGCAACAAACACTCACGCAGCACCCTCTCGCTGTGTTAGGTACTGGGAGAAGAGGGTAATTCCAGACACTGTCCCTAATTTCAAAGGCTCACAATTCAGGGGAGGGGAAAGACAAGTAAGTTAGTGATTTCAGCGTGGTACGGTAACCGCTGGGGTGAACGTGGTAGCTCAGGGTTTATGGAATGACAGAGAGAAACAAAAGAGTTGGAGGAACCTTTCCAGGAGCAGGAAGCTTGTTTTGGGAGGAGACAGGATTCGAGCCTGGTTTCTATGACAATGATCTATGCCTCTTTCTTCCATTGCCCACATCATCGATTCTGATAGATAACTAAAAAATGCTACTTAGACTCTAAGATGAAAATTATCATACAATTGTGGATGGTGTATGCCAGTGGGGGAAAAAAATGACACATTATTTTTGAGAAGCAAAATTTTACAATTAATAACAGTGATATGAACCAGGCTAACAGAGTGGTAAAGGCTAAAACATACAGGCGGATAGAAGAGAAGATTATTTATGATGCGTCTGTAATGTCTATGTCAAATTGCATATAAACGAGGCCTTCAGAAGTTTCTTCTGTCAGTTAGGATCGTGTTAGGCTGCATGTAACAAAAACCAGACCACAGTGGCTTCCACGAGGTCTGAAGTCCTAGCTTAGTGCTGGGGCAGCCACTCAAGGAAGCCATCTAGTGCCCCAGCTTTTTCAAGCCTCCCAATCCACCATCCTTACCATGCGGGTTGCATCCTCATGGTGGCAATATGGCTGCCTGACCGCCAGATATTGCATTCACCTTCCAGACTGAGGAAAAAGGAGAGGGGGTGAGGACACAAGGTGCCCACCAGCTGAGTTTGGCCCCTTAAACTGGGAAAACAACCCTATCACATTTCACTTGACTCTCGTGGTCCCCTGCTGGGTAATACAACCACCCGTGAGCTGTAAAAATTCTGGAAAGGAGAATGCCTTTTTTTCTTCTAGACTAAACTGCTGCTCTACACAAAATCTGGGCTCTGTTAGCAGTAAGGAAAGAAAGAATGCCTGTGAGAGCCAGCACTGTCTGCCACTTTCCCTTAAGTAGCCTAACTATTCACTTCGACTCTTATTTAAACCATTTGTTCTTTCCCAAAACTCATTAAACTATACATAGGGCAAGAATACAATTCAATTCCAGCTTGTTTGAATGATCACATGGTCTAAATAAGTTGAGTCTAAACTACAGTCGACGGTACAAATGGACTGGGTACCTCTTTACCTTTCTTGTTGTGTTACTCTTGCTCCCCCCATTTTTTTTTCTTTTTTTCCCCCAGTCATTTTAGGCTTTCAAATGAAATATGTCTATGCTTCTTATATTGTCCAATTCTCTTTTATTCCTAATCGTTGCCATTAGTTATTTTCATTGGGCTGTAATGAAAGTTTTTCTAAAATACGCCTCGAATTTAGAATCAAAATGAACAGAAGAAGAACTGAATAAGAGTGTGAATACTGAAAGCAAAGGTTCCAATAATGAATCACTCAACACATATTTATTGAGTGTTTTCCACAGCCAAGGTAATTACTTTATAACACAAACCGTTATTATTTCCCTCGGCACCTGGCATCCTGTGCTGCGCGTGATGGTCCGCGACTGTTGCTGACCGACAAAACCGTGCCGGCCGGGGGCCGTGAACGGGTGGAGAAATAATGCAATTTCACCCATCGCCATCGTCGCCCTCATCGCCATCAGCAGCCGCACCATCATCATCATCCTCATCCTCATCGTCATCGTTATCTCTGGGGAATCGCATGCTATTTTTAAAGTGAAGTGGCCTTGAGCTGGGATTGAACGGGAGGAAGAAGGAAAGCTCTGGGCTGGTCAGGAGTCCGAGAAAAGAGGCGTGGAAGTGAGACTCTTCTTTAGGGCTCAGATGAAAATCTCCCAGGCGTGGGGGTGCTGCCACTTTAAGTGCTCCTTGCCTCGACTCTTTTGGTTGTAAAGCGTCTGAGCCTCGCTTCTGAGAGAGAAATGCATAGAGCCGTGAATGTTTTGCATTGAGAGACCACAAAAGGGCCGCTCTGCTTGGGCCAGTCCACAGAGAAAGCTGCCCATTTGCTGACAGACGCACCTCACTCTGGAGTTTATGTGCATCAAGTCTAAATTTAGAGGCATGCTTGAGATGAGTCAAGGAGAACTGAAATGTCAACATATTTTGAAAGACGACATTGTAACATGTGTCAACTGATTCAGTCAGTCATTCATTCATTCAACAAATATGCACTGAGGGCCTGCTGCCTGCCTGGTTCTGTGTTAGATGCTGTGGATAGAACAGTGAACAAAAACCAAGTCCCTGCTCTCCGAGGGGCTTCCACTCTGGTGGGAGGAGCCAGATCATTAGTGAATAAACACACATATGCGCATGCACGCACACGTCAGACAGCGCTGAGTGGTGAAAAGTAAAATATAGCAGGTTAGGGGACTGAGAGGGCTGGGGTACTGGTGGGGGCGGGTGCTATTTCAGTTAAGCCAGTTACGGATGGTCTCTCTAAGGGGACATTTGAGCAGAGACCTGAAGGAACTTACGGGGGAACTTACATCTCTCTGGGGAAAAGACCCTTCTGTAGAGGAAGGTGAGAGAGAAGGAGCTGCTTGGCTTGTTTGAAAAGTGGTGTGCGGAGAAGACCCAGCAGGAAGACAGGGTAGACGTGAGTGGCTCAGGGGGCTGCTGGGGACAGAGTGGCGGCTGATCACTTCTCCACTCTGCCCTTTTCATGGTCCTTTGTGCTGTTTCCTCAGTCCTCTCTCCTTTGTCTCTAACTCCACCACCACAAAGCAAGATGGGGACCTTCTCGCCCTCAGCGCTGGCCCAACAGGAAGTCACCTCCAGGCAGAATTTCTGTCATAGCGTCTTGCCATCTAGGGTTCTGTATCTACTTCTGAATGTACACCTTCAGCACGTAGCTAAGTTTCTAGATAACACATCTCACGGCCCCTACTCACTGAGCTTCCGTCCCACCTTATGATGTGGTCTGCTTTTATTCCCAAGCAAGTAGAGGCTCCTGGTGTTCTCTGTATCCTTGTCCCTCTTGCCTCCAACCACCATTCATTCTACTTTCCTTTCCTTAAAATTAGATCCCTCCCCTCTGTTAATTTTCTATATTTTTGTTGCTAAAGGTATCTGGTTCTAGTCACTCCTTGGATAACTCTGCTCTATCAAGACAGTCTGTACTTACACAGTTCTGCTTTTGTGTTTTTTGTTTATTTGTTATCTCTGACATCTCTAGGTTGGAGTTTGAGCTTCTCAAAAGTGAGTGCTGTTGGAACTACCTCTTCTATCCAATGAGCATTCAGTATACAGAAGGCACTCAATGAGTGGCTAGTTCTCTGTGGACCAAGTGTGACGCCTCAGTCCTTTCTGCGTGGGCGAAGTCTAGCTACAACTCTCTTACTTACCACACTGACTGGTCTTCACAGACATCTGCCCAGGCCCTGCGATTGGAATTCTTTCATGTGGAGATCACTTATCTGTGGGCACAAGGATGGCCTGATGCGTGACCAAAAGTACTTCCCACGCTGAGCACGCAAGCCTTTGGTTTGCAGCCAAAGGCAATTATGTGTAGAATCTGGAACTGTTTGTGAGTCTAAGTTGCAGGCTTTTTCATTCAAAGTTTTTTATGCTTTCCTCCAAGGGCCACCCCATTTCCAAGGGACTAACATCAAGCCAGCCGTTGGCCGCTAGAGCTGTTTAGCAAACCACAGATCTTTTGCATTGTTTGAAGTGGCGTTCGAGAATGCGTTTTCTCTGCTCACCTGAATTCTGACCGGTGGGTCTCTGCTCCCCATATGTAAAGCCACATGGCTTACTCTCTGGAGTCTGAACTGTACAGCGCAGCATGGCCTTGTGGGTTAACTCAGAGGGTTTGGTACTTGCTTCCTGTCTGTGTGTCACTCCTTGAGGATGGAGAAGGTTCTTTTGGAGCCCTATCCCAAGTCCGGTGCAGCTGGTGGTCACTCGGTCTTTGTGCCTCAGGGGATGCACTACACCGGTGAGGGATAAAATTATCAAGACACAGGAGGGAGAGCTCAGTGGTTCTCAAATTTTAATGTGTTTTAAAATCGCTTGGAGGGCTTTTTTGCAAAACAGGATTGCCAGACCCCACCCTCGGGGTTTTGGATTCACTAATCCCATTAGGTCTGGAGTTGGCTGGAGATTTTGCATTTCTAGCAAGTTTCCCAGGTGCGGCTGCTGTTGGTATTGCTGTAGGAGCCACAGTTGCGAATTGCTGCCCAAGGCTACACCAGGAACCCAGTTTTTCCTTTGGGAGGTAGGCAGAGTGGGAGCTTCTCTAGATCAAGCTTCTGACCGGAATTCACGCCTAGAGAGTGGTGGTCCAGTCTCCCTTCCACACGGCTGTGGGAATGAGCAAGCTGTTTGGTCTCTTTTCGTGAGCGCTTTTATTAGTTCACCTCTGAGTCATGCTTATTATACTTGATTATAACATTAGCCAGAAACACCCAGCTCCAATGCTTCCAAATATATCACCACTGAAAAAAGTCCCAACGCAGGCAAATAGGGCCAGGCTTGTCCTACCGCCCAGGTGCTAGACATTTACCTGTGTGTCTCAAACGTTTCTGTGAGGCATGAAGGAAGGGGATAGAGCGATACTGTGGATCAAGGCATGTGGAGTCAGCTGCTGTGTGATCAAGTTATTAAGTTGCCCATTTCCTCCTCTTGCAAACAGTGTACAAGCACCTCACAGGGAAGGTGTAAGAATGAAATGTATACATGATCTCCCTTTTGTACGGATGCGCGATACTTCTTAATGAACAGTCACTCAGGTTCCTGCCTTGGCCACTCCCCATCTGCCCACTGTTTTCTGCTTGGTGCTTCTGTGGGTTTCTGCCTGCTCTGCAGGGTGAGTGGACTTGTCATGCACTTTGGGCTGCGTAAGACCCTTTTAAGAATAGAGAGAAGGAGGTTGGGGATTGAACCGTCAGTCCGTGCAGTGAGAGTCTCTGTGGTGTAGCAACTGTGCCCAACAGTGAGCCAGCATGCGCAGAAGAGGTTTTGCTTTTGCCTATGGCAGGGCCCACCTTGGACAAAATTAAAGAGCCCTCCCAACTTACCTCCCGCTCCATGGCTCCCACGTCCTAGTGGCTGTCCCTCTCTCGGGGGTCATTCTTTGAAAAGGAGTTAGTGTCAGTGATTCAGACTAGCCCTCTGCTCTTCTAACCTCAACCCGGTAAGCGTGACCGCCACCAAGGCCCCTGTGGTATCTGTGTGTGTCATATCCTTCAGGTGAACTGAGGTGGGACTAGACAAGGCGTCTATTTCCAGGAGATCCGGTGCCTTTGTCAAGGTGTCTCTATAGTCTGTCGCATGTTCACGTGATCCCTGTCCCTAAGTAGTGGGTGAAAGGCTGTGTCCTCTACAGAGGTAAGTTCAGGCATCAAGAAGCAGGTGAGGAAGACCGGAGTGCGGTGGCAGCTGCTCCATCCATGTCTGGGTAAGACTGACCCCGGGCTCAAGTTAATTCTAAAAATGTTACTATGTTCTGTCGACATGCAGCATCAGAAGAATCTCTCTCACACACACACACACTCACAACTTCCATTTGAAACCCATTTTTCTCCTTACAGACAACTCTAGCACAAGCCTCCTTTAACAGGACATAGCACTTTGTCCGGATAAGACTGCTCTTTTGCTTAGAGAAAATCACTCCTTTGTCTTTAGGAGCATTCCTAAATGCGAACCTCAGAGGAGAAAGTGCAAACATTTCAGGAAAGAAAAGGGTCCCCTTCAGCTCTGCTGGGATCCCACAGCGCGGCTCCAGCCCGTCTGGGGGTGTCCAGCCTGATGCAGAGACCATGGGGCAGGGAAGGGACAAGTATCATTCCCATGATAAGGAGGAAGCTTAAAATAGTAGGAACAAAGGCGAGTTTATACCGCCCGTAGAATAGGAAGCGATGACAAGTGGAGCAAAGGCAGCCGAGGGGGAAAAGGAAATTCCCCAGAGGGCAGGGGAAGGCATCCTGAATACCCCAGGCCAGTTTCTGAGAGAGGAAAAAATGCAAAGGCCAGCCCTACCTTTCAAAGGTGTTTGTTCAAAGGCAATGACCATACTTAGCCGAGGTGGAGAGCTTTATCTCGTTTATCTAACCCGCAGGGTTTGCTCGGGAGAGCGGAGAATCTCAGGGCCTCTCGGGGCAAGGCCTTCAAAGGCTGCCACAAGCCAGTAGGAAAATCATAGCTCCCTCTTAGTTACCCCTGGAAAGGGTCACCGGGTACTATTTCTTGTCGTTTTACAGTCAAAAGGAGCTTCTTCTACGCACTTCCTTTCCCCCCCAGGAGTATTATGGGGGAGAGAGACCCCCAGGGGAAAACTAGCACAGCTGAACCATATATGGTGAATTTAAACCAACCGGGGTGTTTTACATGAGATAAGGCACTCTCTTCTCAGATAAACATTACATACATGCTTTCTGCAGATAAGATCCTTTATTCTCTGCTTAGCCTTATCTTTATGGGTGCTTTGGGGAGACATCTTAGTGCTTGTTAAGTGACAGAGCTAGGAGCAAACCAAGGCCTGTGTATGGCAGACACTGTGCTGGGGCCGGTGTGTAAGGAGCTCGTTACCTTCCCATAACAGCGGCGTGAGGTAGCTGTGCGTTTCTGGTCATGTTCTGAAGTGAGACAAGTGAGGCAAAGGGAAGTGTGTGTGTTTACAAGATCGCCAGTCTTGCAAGCAGCAGGACCCCGCTCTGGTATCTTAGATGACAAATGTCTGCATTTTTTCTGGTGGCACTGAAGTGTAAGTGACAGAATCAGCCAGGGGCTGCTGCTGGAGGACACAGAAATATAGACGCTCGTTGAGATTTGGTAACTAATCACACCCTTGGAAGGGGCGAGGCGACACGGGCCTGTTCCTTCTTCCATTGTGACCCACGCGCCATTCACTTTTTACTCTCAGGGTGTGAATGGAAAGAAGAGGCAAACCCATTTCATTTTCCCCTTCTTGGGAGGGAAAGGGAATTTTCCTCCCTTCCAAGAAAACAGGAAGAGTTGGGGCTGAAGTGTCCCCTTACAAGTCATGGCACTATTTTTTTCGAAGTTTTTGGTTGAATCGGAAGGCAAGATCCGAGACAGTGTCTGATGGAGCTCAGCTGATTGTCCAGCCTGTACATTTTGTGGTCATGAGCAGTGCTCTAGCTTCTGAATTGGAAAATCACCGTCCGTGCATCTGCTCCATGTGAGAAAACTGTACATTGTGGGTATTCGAGTGACACAGCCAGTCACGTCAGTGGGAGAAGGCGGCGGGGGCAGTTACTTCACTGCGTTGGCCAGCGACAGAGAGAGAGGAACCCATTTCCTGTGTAAGCCATTCGCTTCTGTTCCAAGGTGGAAAAAAAACCAAACTCAGTCAGGGACACTTGGTTGAGAACGAGGCTCTGGATGCTCATTTAGGTGAACACAAAGGAACAGCAAACGAGAAAGACAGACATATTGAAAAGGTGATGTAATGGCCGCGGACAGATAAGCACAGTACAGACAACCTGGATGTTGGTGGAACACGTCGACGACTTAGGCTGATCCTGGGGGATGGGGCCGCACCAGAAACACTTGTCACCTCGCTCAGGGGTGGGTTCATTTGTTCAGAGCACGTAGAACGTTGCGCGTGGGAGGCAGCCGTGTCATCTTTACATTTAACACAAAAGCTGCTGAACTAAAGGGAGCCGTGAGGGAGTTCTGGCTTGGCCCTTTTAGAAGCACGTTAGGGCTCATAGGGACAGGGGGCGATGTGTTTTTCCTACTGGGGCTTTGGTTTCCACGGGGGTAGGTCAAGAGTGTGACTGTAATACATTGTGAACACTTTGGTGATGTTGCCAAGATTTGTCCAGTGAATTTTAACGTTTTGTCGATGACTATTTACTGAGAGTGTTGCTCCCAGTTCTTCAGAACATCCTTTAACCGGATCACTACTCTCTCTTATCTTCAAAACACAGCTGAGTCCAAGCACCTAACAGCCGACCTCTTACTGGAATCAGCGGCTGGATTCTAGGTCCAGGCCTGAAGGTCACCTCTGTCCCGGAGAAGTCCCTTTATTTGCTCTTTCAGGAAATGTGTTTTTGGCACCTGTATCGGGCACTGTTCTCGGCACTGGGCGTGATTCCCATCTTCATGGAGTTTCAATCTGAGTGGAGAACACAGACCATTAAGCAAATTATTAGAACCAAATGCAGTGCGTGCTACTGTGGGGGCCACGCGGGGGCCTGAGGCAGCACAGGGAGGGTGCATCTGTCCTAAAGGTCAGCGAAAGCTTCCCCATGCTTCACCCGGAGACTTCAAAGGCTCACTGAATATTTGAGGAAAGCAGGTTCACAAAGAAGGGCTCTCAGTAGAGACAGGACAGCTGCACGTAGGGCACTTGAATGCAGAGAATATGCGCGGGCCAGGGCCGGGGCCAGGGCTGGGGCCAGGGCTGTGAGGGCGGCAGGCGGGGGCCTGGGGTGGGTGGTGGAGGGGTGGTGGAGGCAGTGACGAGCAGAATGTGGCGAGAGATGAGCCTGGAGGGGCGAGCAAGGTCTGTGCTTTCTTGAAACACAAACGCAGAACAGTAGTGTCCACCGCACACGCCTGTTCTGAAAATCAAAGGAGAAAACGTACACGACATAGTTTGCAGCCTCTTAAGCACCAGACCGAGGCTTATCGCTGCGCTGGCTGCAGACTTCGGTTAACTTCTGCATAGCTCAACGCCCTCGTGGCCATTTTGGCCAAAGCTGCATAGTATCAATGATACAGCATATTTGTGAATTTGTTTTCTGCCTCCTTATCTGTTTTCATAGATGTAATCATTAATTACTGTCGGCAACACTGGGCCCACAAGAAAGAGGAATCGAAGAGCCATTTCCCAGAACCCACACAGCGGGTGAAAGGGACAGCCATCCCACAGAGAGGTGACGCCAAACCAACCAGGGTGACAGCTCTGTGCTCTGGCACCACATGCCCCAGGCCCTCTCAGGGAAGAGCTGAATCAGGCTTAATTTTTCTTTTTTTTAAGGCCTAATTCAATTTGCTCTTCCTGGTTCCCAAGAAGAATGAAGTCTATTAATGGGTTATGAGCAACTGTGTTCAGAATAGCCAGACAGTATTTCTCTCTGCTGGATAAATCCAAAGCCTAGGTTTTCATGCCCAGCATGTGCCTCGGGTCTAGGCTTCTTTATTTTCATGTTTTCTCCCTCTGATAAGAGACACCCAGGGCAGGGAAGTGTTTGGGGCCTATGAAGATGTTTCCCCTCCGACTTTGGATGGATTTTGTAGTGGGCAGATGACGTCTTGCACTGTTACTACCTGGTTTCCAAGCTGTCGGGCTTCCTGAATGAGAGAATGTGAGCAGAGACCAAAGTCAGAGGGAGGATGTAGGGAGACAATTGGCTTTTCTACTGTTGCTGACAATTCCCACTTTCCTGTTCCGGGCACAGAAGGGGAAGTGCCTCAGAAGTAGAACATCATGCTCAGGACTGATACTCTGGTATTTAGTGAGACTTATCTGCCCCGGACTTTCTCGCATTGACTGGTTTTATTGCTTTTGGATCACGAAGGTCTCTTTCACTTCGGAGTGTTTCCCTCTGTACCCGAGAGCCTGGGGAGCCCGGGGAGGCGTCTCGGTTTGTGGAGGCATCAGTACTGGAAGGCCAGGTGGGGAGGGGGCCCGGAGCAGCTACTTTGGGGAGTTGGTAGAGGAGGCCAACAGTACATGTGCTGCTCTTGAGGAGTCTGGTTGGTTTTGTTTTTTGAGAACGTCCCTGTGGGAATGTGTCCGTGTGTGTGCGTGGTGGGGTGGGGAGAGGGCACAAAGGAGCCACAAGAGGGGATTAAAAAGAGGTTTTGAAAGGAGGACCCATCACTAGAATTATTAGAATGTCAGCCCCCAAACGCCCACCCTCCCTGAGGGCTAGTGCGATTCTCATTGCTCTTGCTGAGGGCGCTGTCTGAGGAGCTGCTTTGTAGCCGTAGCCCCTGTTGATCTGGCTGGTGGCCTTGGGGCTTCCCCAGTTGCCAGAGACTTGGCCTGCTTGACTGTGCCCTGACCCTGCTGCGGTCGGTTTGTGTGACTCTGATGGTTATGTCACCCCATCGTGTGTGTCCTCGCGTGGTCCCCGCTGCCTCAGCGCTCTTTGCCAGAGGCCCTCTTCCTCCCAAGAGTTACAGACCTCGTTGAGCTCCCAGGACTTTGCTCACCGTTTCTTACAGCGCCCCCTAGTGTTACCACACTTGACTGTCTCTTCTAGCCGCCTCCTAAGTTCGCGTTTCCACAGGTAAGGGTGTGAATGACCTAGGATAGTCAGATTTAGGGGGGGGGGGAAGAGGATTTAAATGTAAATTTCAGATAACCAATGAATGAATGTCGTAGCATAAGTATACCCCAAATGCTGCATGGACCATACTTATACTAGAACATTCTTCATTCTTCATGAAAGTTCAAATGTAATCAGGTGTCCTGTATTTTGTCTGGAAACCTGCAAGTATTAGAACCCAGTTAGTGATAGTTCCACCTCCAGGCCCTTACTATACATGCAATGTAACTGGGGGAACAGGTCACCCATGGAAAAGGACAATTCTCCTTTGCGTAAGCATATTAGCTGCCACAATGGGCACATTCACATGGGCAGGTACTGAGCAATGCAGGGTGGACCAGGGCTGAGCTCAGACACTTGCGAAAGGTACGCTTTCCTTAAAGTTTCACATCCAAACGCGAACTCTGTACTATGACAGCCCGAATTTCCAGAGGCATGAACCTTGAGTCTGGTCTACAGATAAACCTTTAGGGGTCTAGTCCCTTTTTATTGACATCAAACAGGTAAACAGAATTCAGATGCCTAAATTTTGAAAAGTCAATGCATTTGTATACCGATTGGTTGGGGCAAGATCATTTTATGGGCAATGCAGTGTAAGCAATCATTTCTCACGTTCCCTTTATGATAAATATCATTTATTTCCAGGGAAGGGGATGGTAGGTCTACACGAAGACAACAGGTTAGTAAACATCTTTGCAGAACTCTCAGTAAAACAGCTTCCCAGTGGGTGAGTGGGCAAGCAAAATATGAACATTAGCTCTATATATCCATGTATATATAATAAAATATTATCGTCTTAAAAAGGAAGAAGATTTTGTCTGACATAGCTATAACATGGCTAAATCTTGAGGATTCATTTATTCTAAATAAAATGAGGAAGGTCCACTTATGCTGAGTGAAGTAAGGGAGTCTACAGTGGAAAATACTGTTATGATTCCACTTAACCTGAGGAACCTCAAGTTGTTATTTTCATGGAAACAAGAAGTAGAAGGGTGGCTGCCAGGGGCTGGGGGAGGGGACTTGTTTAATGTGTATGAAAAATTTCAGAGATCTGTTGCTCAACGATGTGAATATACTTGATACTACTGAACTGTACGCTTAAAAATGGTTAGGGTGGTAAATTTTATATTATGTGCATTTTGCCACAATTTAAAAAAAGAAAAGACCCACCTTCTTAATTTTTTCCCCTAATGCTACCTAAAAGCATTATTAGCTTGTCCACTTTGGGCCAGGTAAATCCTACAGCCTAATGCAAACTTTTCCACTCCTTTTTCCTGGGTTTTTACCTCATCTCTCTCCTTGGTGGTTGGATTTATCTCATCTCAGCCTCAATAACTGCAAACAGAGAAGGAAGAAGGGTTTTTTCCCCTCATTTACACATCATTTTGAAGTGAAAGGTGGACAAATTATAGAGTATGAAGGGTGATGTGCAAATAAGAATTCCTGCAAGCAGGAGGGAGAACCAGTAAGGCTAACCATCTTCGAAGGAGCCCCACAAAATGAAACTGGCCCTCCTTCCTTATGGAGTCGCTGATGCAAGCTTTCTTACATACAGCATTGCTGTGAACCCAAGTCAGAAGAATATTTAACTTCTAAATGGGGGGAAAGGACTGATGAGGAAAATCAGACTCTACTATAACCACCATTCAGAACATCGGTAAAGTGTTCACTTAATGAATAAAGCTTTATTGGAATTTCAACAGGTTAACATGCATGTCCCTAAAAGTTGTCTTTAATATGATGCCAATGGTCCCTTTTTAGTAATCTGTTCTCCAAGTAATTCTAATCTGATATTTAGTCCCCAGGAAAATAAAGTCAATTTTGATAGTTTTTGCAGCCAAAGACTGCATGATTCCTCGACTAGTACCATAGTTTCAAGAGTGGTCTTGCTTTTGCAAGAATGCAATGACATAAAAGGAGTCCAGTGGCTCTGGACAGCTGGCAACGTGTAGAATTCTGTGTAATTGTTTGGGGAAGGTACATAAAACGTCCAATACAGAATGTTTCGATTCAGGTGCTGTCGATTTAGGCAAAGTGGACGGTGAGGTAGAAGCCTGCAGTTTGCTCAGTTTCCTCACTCATTCATTCATTCACTGGGGAACTACGAGCCAAGTCTTCAATATATCAGGCAGTATTTTGAATATAACTTAACTAGATAAGCTATCAAGATACATTTCGAGTGGGCATACACAAAGTTTTTGTTTCCCCTTTGGTTGTTCTTTGGCATGAATGACCTCGATAACAGCAGCAGCTTCTGTATTGACCGTGGGGCTAGGAAGAAGCAGACGGCCTAAGCCTGGGCTTGTCCTCCAGGACACTGCGAAGAAAGAGGACAACGGCCCTGGTCCTGGGAGCCCAGCATCCTCCCCACAAAACGGTCTTGCCCTGGGTGACGCTTTCTCCGCCCCTGGCGCGCGGAGCCCTCTCCGGGGCGTCTGGCTGCGCACCGCGCTCGCCGCAGGTCCCAGCGGGCACCGCCCGGCCGGCCGCCTGCCCGTCCTCCTTCACGTGGACAGAGGAAGCCCTGCACCTTTTAGAATGCACTATTCATTCCCAGCGTTCCTACTTAAAAACTCTGGTCAGCCTGTTTGTTATCCTTCCCATATTTTTCTATAAACACACTTGCCCGGGATGCCACTGAAGCTCGGAAAGCCGCGGCAGCACCGCCGGAGCGGGGCCGCCAGGCGTGGGAGGGGGACCCGGGCAGGTCCGGGGCGGGAGCGGCCCCGCCCCTGCACGGCCCCGCGGCCCCGGTGGACGAGCGGAAGCCCACGGAGCCGCCACGCCGGACGAATGAATGAAACAGCCCACTGAATTCCAGAAACAGGAAATAATGTCCACAAAGAAAGAAAGGTTTCCCGTTTTGTTCCGTCAGTAATAAAATCTCATCACCTAAGTGGTAATCAGTCTGTAACTTTATCCCCACGAAGCTTCGGCCTTTGTTCTGTCTCTTTCTTTTCCTCTGCCCGGTCTCTGCCTGGGAAGGCTTTACGATTCCCCCGGGAGAAAGGGGGGGGACTAGATCCGCTTGGTACTTTTTAAGCTTTTAAAAGAACATTTGCTTTATTTTTCTTTTCCTACAGACCACAGCCAATTGCCGGCCCTCCCCTTTGAACGAAGCCTCCACTGTACCTGCTCTTTCGTCTCTTGTGTGGAAAATGTCTATCGGCTGGAAGCCCTAGGAATCTTAATTTTCAAGGATTTTCGTTGTAAGCCGTTCAAGGCATGAGCTAAGGTTTCAGGCAAAGGTAACTTTAGTAGTTAAGCCTGATTTCGACCCCCACTCTACGCTCTCCAGGGCGACTGGGGTAGCTTTTTGCGAGTGGATAAGCTCCTTAGCAAAGATGTAAACTTGTGTTTTCTGGTATCTGATAAAGGTTGCTGGAAACTGATACTTCAAAGAAAAAAAAAAAAAGAAAAAGAAAAAAGAAATGAAGAAAAAGGGGGGGAGGGAGGAGAAACGGAATCCAAAGGCTTACAAAGGGATTAGAAAAGTACACTCCAGATGGAAAATTTTATGGGAGCTGGAGAAAATGTATAAGTGAAATATCAGTATCATAAAATAACAGGAAATCGTGTAATCTACCTGATGGAGAAAATTGTCACTTTAAAAAAAACTATCCTAATTTCCTTCAGAATTATTCCTGTTTGTGAGCCAATAAGCTGCAGCGACGCTGACCACGAGCCTTGCTTCTGCCAGACGCCTATTTGCCCACAGAACCTTGGTGTGTTTACAACTGAAACATTTCCATTCTGTTTTTTTTTTTCTTCTAATTAAAATAAAGCCACCCAGGGGTAGACAGAAATCACGCAATGAGGAAAGAGAATTGCTAATGATCTGGGTGAATTAGGATCCAGAAGTTTAGAGGAAAATTAGAGTGAGTGTGAGAACGGTGGCCTCAGAGCAAATCTGAGGTCAACCTGAAGAAATGCAGGAGGGGGAAATCCTGTGTTTTCCTTTAATAAGCAACAATAATAATACAATTTGTCTCAAGTGCACACATGGTGGAAGATAAATCAGAAGACGAATGCCTAAGGCTCTTACTCTGGGGAAATATGATACTGATGTTATTTTGTGCCATAATTTCCCCCTACCCCCAACCTCTAGAATCAATTACGTGACTTAGGAAGCTATTGCTGAGCATATGAGAAAAAATTTGTTCTCTTACTTAGGGTATTACCAGGATTAACTTCCTGTTATCTATGCGTATTATTCTGATTGAGATAATTATGGCATTTCCAAAGGTAGCAATTTAAATTAGTTTCATAACCCATGATATTCTCTCTCTTGCTCTCTCTCTCTCTCTCTCTCTCTCTCTCTCTCACACACACACACACACGCACACAGCCTAGTCAACGGCATGAAGGTTGGCCAGGCATTGTGTTAAGTACAAGTAGAAAATAGAAAGATGGACCAAAACTCAAAGATTGAAGTACAAAAGTAAGTGTGCTTTCAGGTAGAAAGTGATAATTGCCACAAGAGATGGGCAGATAAACTTTACAGAAGTTCAAAGGATGAAGGGTGACTTAGCGAATGGAGTCCAAGAAGATTTTCTTGGAAGGGCAGCGTTTACTCTGCCCTTTTAAAGTTGGGTGGGAATGAGACGTGATCCTGAGTAGCTCTGCGTATATTTTAATAGGCCTCTACACATTTGTTCACTCACTCACTGATGACCATGTATTGTGTGGTGGGTGTTCTAGGTTCTGGAGGAAGAGCAGTGAGCCAGTCAAATATCCCTCAAGGCGCTGAGTCTGGCAGGATGGCAGTGGCGGCGGTGATAGTTGTATTTGACTGTTTTACTTTCTTGGAACAATCCTTGTCTCTGAACTACTCGCATTGGCTGCACACTGAGAAAATGTGTCTTTCCAGTGAATCCAGTTTGTGGCTAGTGGAAGATTCTGGGCAGGTGTCAGGAAAGATGCCGAGATAAGGTAGATAAGGTTCAAGGATCCCTACATCAAACTTCAAACAAAAGTTACAGAATCATGCCAGTTCCAAAGGAAATAACTTGAAGTCATATATATCGTGTACCAACTGGAAAGAAGCTGAGGAGATAGGCGAGTGCCAGCGGCTCCGAGACCTTCGCTACTGCCGGAGATAAAGGGTAAGAATGAAAGCCGTAAGAAGAGGCCTGTATCATTTGTCAGGTAGGATGTAGAGCAGAAGAAATGTAGAATGTACGAGATTAGTTCAGGAAGCATAAGGTTAAGTTTGGAAGAAGAATGCCCTTACTGGCAACTTCATGATGACGGTGTGAGAATTAGTCTCTTGGCAAATAACTTTCAAGTTCTTTGTCTTACCCAACCCTTGAACCTACCCAGCAAGGAGGTTGACTAAATAAGATCAGACAGCTCACTGGGGTTCCAATATAACCTGCAGAGCTAGGACTAGTTCCTGAACATGCCATGAATAAACGAATCCCACTTTTAGAAAACAGAAAAGCATTTGCTCATTTGAGGTTGTATAATCACTAGGAAATGGTTTGTTAACTATTTCAATACTTTGTTTTTAATATATAGAATTAGCAATCAAGATTTCTAAGGGGAATTCATCCAGTTTCTGTTCTTTAAAAAAAGGTTTGAAGCGCAGTGGAAGAAGAATCATTGGATAGTTACACATCCAGCTGTTTTGTTCTGGATCTTTTAGAAAGCAGAGTCAGGCAAAGATTAAAAGGTCAACAACTGATTTGGGAGGTGCTCGCCAAGGACACTGGAATCGAGGGGAGAGACGCCAGAGACAAGGAAAGATGGGAAGCCATGCGATGCGATGGGTTACTTTAATGGCTGTAGCTTTGTCGTAAGTTTCAATGACACATAGCAGGTAACTCAGGAAGTGTGTTCACCCTCCTCCGGGGGAGAAAGCCGTGGTAGGTTCACAGGGAGCGCCGCGTCTCAGGGCAGCCCGGGGAGAGCATAGCAAAGGGAGGAACTATGTGTTCCGTTTCCTCTGGCCTCTTGTTTCCCACTGGTCAGTGTTCAACTCTGGGCAGTTCATTTTTTCCCCAAGTTTTATCTGCCTCCTTGTGTCCCCTCAGGAGGCCAGGCCCCTGTGCCATAACCAAGCTAGGACGGAGGGGCGCAGCTTGGCACATGTGGCCGAGAAAGAGTGAAGGAGGCAGAGGAGGGACTCTGAGGAGACGTAGAAGGTCTGTGTCAAATGCACCACCCGAGGGATATTATTAGCAAGAGACCCCCTCCGGGCACCTGCCCCTTCTGTTGGGCTCTCCTGGCTCCAATAGTAGGTTTCTCTCCAGCTCTAATGAGCCCATTCTAGTGAGGTGCCCTGTCTTATGGCTCCCACCACATGAATTGTGTGTTTCCCTGGCCGGATCTTCCTGAGCTCCACAGGAACGAAGGCTGACTTATTTCTTCATCTCTAGCACTCAGCAGAGGGCCTGACATACAGCACTCCTCTAAAAATATCAGGAAAGAAGAAGGTGGATGAAAAAGTAGCTAGGAGTTAGGTGGTGACTGCAAACACTTATTATTTCTCTTTCTTTTTTTTCTTTTCTTTCTTTCCCTTCCTTCCTTCCTTCTTTCCTTCCCCTTCCTTCCTTCTTTTCTTCCCCTTCCTTCCTTCCTCTCTCTCTCTCTTTCTTTCTTTCCATTCACTGTGTAAAAACATCAACCTTGTCTATAGCTCCATGGTACTTTATAAACCAGGATTCCCAATGAAGGGGGTGAGGAGGAAGCACAGAGAAGAAGGGCACCTGCATTTGGAAAATTCTCCAGGTAGTTAGGCTATGACCTCCCTTCTCTCTACACAGACAAGAACCAGTGCCCTGTCCCTATATCCATTCCCTAAAGATATCGACCAGCATTCCCGGCAAAGAGAAGAGCAATCCAAAGGCATAGAACTGGGGAGGTAGAGCATGTCGGGAAAGCTTTAAGTAGCCTGGTTGGCCTGTCTCTGCCAGTTTGGTAAAGACCTCTGAGTTATGTTCACAGGTTGATTCTGCCAGGACAAGGCAGGTAAGGGTTCTGGGGTGACACCTAGCTTTTCTATCACCTGGGATTTCTTGAGAGTGGTTGGGTACACTTCGATTATAAACCAAATCAAGCAGGCCAGAGTCAGTCTCTCTCCCCCCCACATACTTTTAGAAAGAAAGCATTCCTAACAGAAGCTATTTGTTCCCTAAATTGGAGATGGGAGTAGAGAAACTGTAAGTGACTTGCCAAAAATATAGACGGCCCCGATGCTGGAATTGGGACTTACTCTTACATTACAGTCAAGCTATGGGCTTTCTTCCCTGACCTGGTCAGTGTGTTCAGCTTTGGGTTAAACATAGCCCAGAAACACGTTGCTACAAAACAGAATGGAAACACCAAGCCCAGTTTAACTCAATTTTTCTGCATCAGGGTGGGTCAATCTTACCCTGAAATAGCATGTGAACAGCAGAATTTTCTCAAAGTCCTTTTACCATATTAAATTACCAAAATAAATAGCAGCTATATTTTATCTGCAGTATCAGCACGATCATATAACACAACGTAGGCTGGTATCACTTAACAAGCTGGGCTTAAAAAAAACACAACACAAAAAACCCATAGTGGAATATTGGAAAGCATCGGGCGCTAATGCATACCACAGCATGTCTGGCTTATTACCGTATTATGATGAATTAAAGCTTTAGATCTGACTAATTGATTCAGAATCCCTGTGCTCTGCAATGTGATGCCCTCTCTTATAAACCACACTCAAAGGCTGATTTCTACAGTTCATGCAACATAAAGGGCTGCCCTCGGGGGATGATTAGATGGCTCCAGGTTGGCATAAGATGTGCTCAGCAGTCCCCTTTGTTTAGCACTTGAAAGAGAGGGAAAGAACAGCTGAATTTACTTCCCCAGGTGAACCAGAAGAAGGAAGGAGAAGGGCCACAGTAAAAGAAAGAAGAAAATGCTTCATAATTTCTATCTTATCACTTGCACATTTCGAAACAGAACCAAACTTCCAGAACTGGAAATTTTGAACTCACTGGGGGGGGGGCGGGGAACACACATCTAACTTATTGAAAATCTATAGGTAAGTTAAATGCAAAATAATATTACTTCTTTTTTGTTGAGGTATCGTTGACATAGAAAACATATTAATTTCAGGTGTACAATGTAATGATTCGATATTTGCATACGTTGTCACATGATTGCCACAATAAATCTGGTTAACAGCTGTCACCATACGTAGTGACAAAATATATTTTTTCTTGTGGTGAGAACTTTTAAGAAATACTCTTAGCAACTTTCAAATATGCAACACAGTATTATCAGCCTTGGTCACCGCGCTGTACATCCTACCCCAGGACTTATTTTCTAGATGGAAGTTTGGATCTTTTGACCACCTTTACCTATGTCCACCCCAACCCCTGATTTTATTACCTTTAAGAACATATATTATTTAAATTAAATGCCTATGAAGTACTCCCGAATTCTAAGCAGCACTGCTAAATAGACAATTCTTTTAGTCTACTATTAAGCTGTACAATTCCTGTTAGCCTGTTATTAAATTTTTCATATTTTAGTAAATGATTTACTTTAAAGTTTAACAGCCCCAGTAATCTTACTGATAAGGTAATATAAGCATATCATAAGTTGAGAGATGAAAATCTGAATAAAGTGAGTCTAAGTTTTTGTGCTTAGATGAGAGTTAAAAAAGAAAACCCCAAAGGGCCACAGTATCTTGATTAGATAAAATAAAAGTGGTACTTTTCACAATGATATTTCCATTCTCATTTACACTTATTTGTATTAAATAAGGAGGTTGTAACACACTTATTAAAGACATTAGCGTGAGCCCACGTTCACAGAAGCAAAGAATCATGGAGTTTGAAAAGACAGAGTCACCCAGTGAGCCCAAAGCAGGAAGCTGGTTGCCAATCCATTCCATTTTTGTATAGCTGAGACAGTTAAAAAGTTCTTTCTTAACGTGAGCTAAAGCCTGCCAACCTGTAACTTTCCATCTGCTTGCCCTACTTTTTCCTTTTGGAAAAATATAAACTAAACACGATTCCTTTTCTATATACTAACTATCCAAATATTTGAAGACTGCTATCATATTCCCCTTGTATTTTTTTTTTCATTTTCCTTTTCATGCAATCTGCTGCCAAGCCAAGTTTCCCCATTTCACAATTCTATTAGGGAATTTGGGGGAAACAAATGTAGAACCTATATTTCTGAAATCTCATTTTGTCAGAGAAAATACCAATAGCTGACAAAATGCAAGAAGTCATTGAATCCCAAGTGATGGAAAAAGTAAATTCAAACCATCGAGATGCCACTTATAACATACCTGGACAAAGATTTACACTATGTCCACAGTCACATTCTAAGAAGTATCTTAAAGAATTAGTTAGGAGCATGTACATGGTAACAATGTCCAAAACAACAAAATTGAAAACAATCTTATAAGGATTCAATAAATTCCAGAATGTCTACAGTGGTATTCGAAAGCAGTATTTCAGAAGAATATGTCAAGATGTGGTGTTAACTGGCAAAAGTAGATTACACAACAGTGTGTGCTGAGTCATCCCGATTGTCTAAGAAAATAAAAGTATATGTAGGTTTGAGTCTTGCTATACATATATACTAATATACGATAGAGAGATAGGCAGGTAAGAAGGTACAACAACAAAAACTGGAAGGATTTAACACCCAAGTGAAGTCAGTGGCCATTTAAATGAAGCCCTTTTTTGGTTTTATGTAATTATATGTCAGTATTGCAGGTCCTTCTGAATGACTACGCTGACACACAATCTAGTGACTCCTCCTGCGCCCCTTCACTGACAAACATTTGCTTCGCCTTCTGTCCAAGTCATTTCATCAAATGTCCAACAGGAAGAGCCCAGGACTGAGCATGTGGTGCTGTTTGTCATCAGACAATGAGCTGAGGCATGTCCACCTGACTGTGTTGACATCGAAGAGGAAAGCCATTAAATCAGTTACGTGTCCTTGTATCTTATACTCATGAAAACCCACTGTGTATCAGGCCTGTGCTAGATATTGGGCTTCTCAACTGTCTATAAACCAATGTCTTGTTCTGCTTTAAGGACACTTAACTGGGGCCGGGGTCTCCATCCATTCATTCAACAAGGGATTCTTGAGAATGTCCTGCGAATCAGCCAAGCTGGTGAGCGCGGGGGAAACCAAGTACAATGGTTACCTCGCAGCAGAGTCACGGGGAGAGGAGTCTCATTACGCTTGGGCTAAAGCTATGGTCTGGTCCTTGGATTAGGGTGCAGATTCGATCCCTTTGATCAAATCTGCACCCTAATCCAAGGTCATTATTTGGCTTCAGGGGCATGAGACTAGGTGGTTGAACCCCTTCTTCCTATGCAGAAGGATTTGTTATGACTCAAGTTCAAAGGGAGGGCAGCTTCCCCATGCCTGAGGTTACATATGGATGAGCAGCCAAACCAGGCAGAACTCACAGCTCCTTTCTCCCCCTTTCAGAGATCAAAATGAAAATTGTTCATTTTAAAGATAAAAGTAGTCTCTTCCACATCGCAAAATGTTTATACATATGTGTATGTAATATTTATTTATGTCTCCCATGTGGTGATTTAGGTACAAATGATTCTGGAACATATGGAATACATTTTCTTTTAAAGTAAACAGAGATTATTAATATTCAGGAAGAACCAATGTCAAAATGAGTGTTGGCTCCTCTAAGTCCCTCCGAGGTTGAGCAAGTTACTAACTTCACGTTACAGAAATGTGTCCCACCTTTCCTGTGTTAATAGCAGTTCCTGAGCGAACTTAAGTTCAGCTTTTGTTTGGGCATAATGTGAGGTATATTTTCAAGTTACTCAAGTGCTAGAGCAAATTATGCAGTGATGTAATCTGTGTTCAAGGTGGTACAACACTGAATTTTAGATCACGAGCCAATTGTATTTACATACATGCTTAGTGATCCTTGTTTGGTTCCGTTAGAGGAGTCAGCAGAGGTTAGTAGGTCTATAAGGCCAAGGTCACACCCAGGTAGAGCCTGTTAGATTTGCTTTCATCCATGATCATACCCTGTATGCTTACTCTTAATTTGCACACCAAAAACTATGTGCTTAACCATATTTATATAACCATTGCAGTTTAGTGAATGTTGTAGGGAAAAATCTTTTCTCTGCCCTCTGAGGTTCAGTACCCAGAGCTTGAAAATTAAACTGACAAAAAAGATTAACAGGAGAAAAGGAATACCCATTTATTTGACATTGATATTCTAATATTTTATGTGCACGGAGACCTTTACAAAAAAGAAATAACTGTCCAGAGAGGTGGCCTAGACATACGTGGTAAGCTCTCTCTTCTCTGGCTTTCCCACCACAAAATTCTGAGGTTCCAATATGTGAGTAGATTGATAACTTTTGTATTTTCTTATATTTTTCTTTATGTATTTTGGAATGATACCTTGAGAAATTTGTATACCTTGAGTATATTATGGCCTTTCTCGGTTAGGGAAGATTGAGTATAAGCCAGTTAGATAAGCAGCATTTTCCTGTTTGAATTTTACCGATTGATGCATGTGTGCACATGTGATTGTGTGTGTTAAAGGTATATCTAGGAATTTGCTGAGAGAACTAGATTTTCTATGACCTAGACAAAAGCACAGTTGTATTTATTCCGTTATAGGGGATAACATATTTAATCTGGATAATAATTAAGATGTAATTAAAATGTAGGGAGATTAGGTAAATCAGGATAGTTATTTTAAGCTTAAATATTGTACATATAAATGCTGTTTTAATGCGATGAAAAATAAATCAGCCAGTATGTATGTTAACAAAACTTACATTTTCCCCATATATTTTGCTAATATAAATCACACTATTTCACATATAAGCCTTTAAAAATAAGAATCCACAATTTTACCAAATTCATATGCCCTAATTTGTTATTAGAGCTGAAATAGTTTGTATGAAATAAAATTGGAAATTAACATAATTCCTGGCTAAAATTGTTACTTCAAAATACAAAAATAAGCCTTTGCCTCTCCTTAGTCATTTAAAAAAATTAACAAATCATGGTTACATTGTAATTTAAAATTAAGAACTTCACTGTTATGGAAATTATAGTAAATAAAATGTGATCTATTGTATGTCAATTGAATATGAATTTTAAATTATATGTGAAGTATTTCAACCACCAAAGCTTCATCTTGCTAAATACAAACTTGAATGGATTTGTTTCTATTAGACTGTTTCTCGCATGGCAACAACGAAACACAAAAGAGTTAGACTACTGATTCTAAAAGGAAATTTTCTAGCCAATATTACAGTTTAGAGAAGGAAGAGAGTGGACTAGAGCCAGGGAAGGCACCATGGTAGAAGTTAAGCCTTTTCTAGATTGGTAAAAACTAAAGCTCTGTCCTCCCGGCTCCCGCAGAGAAGAGTGTAATTAAAAAAGAAGCTACCTATTTGCAGATGAAAACCTGGGTGGTCCGCGGGACATTCGCCGGGGCAGCGCATACAGCTTTGCAGGTGCCCAACAATCACAACATCCCCCCGGCCTCTAAAACTGTCCTCGTTAAAATTAGATCCGCTGATGGGTATGTTCATCAGTATGACTGCGGTGATCATTGCGCAATGCACACATATATCAAAGCGGCACGCTGTACTCTTTAAATATATAAAATGTGTATTTGTCCAAAAAGAAATTAGACCTGAGCAAATCCACACTATACGAGCAAGACGGACACAAACCTTTGCCGAAGATGCGAATCCAACCTAAATTGCCACCTTGTTTTTTAGGTTAAAGAATTCTGGCTGGTTATTCTTTTTTCCAAATTAATTTCGGATCATGGGATTCTATTAGCTGGGTTTTGCTGGCACCGCACTGCTGGGGGTTGACAAGGAATTGGGAGCCTTGGAAGTTTTACATGTCTGCCCTAAGAATTCCTGTCCCATTTTATAACCCCCAAAGTCTTAGATCATTCGGATCTGGTTTAGATAAGCCGACGAGAATGAAACCAAATCAGTGAATCTCCTAAGCTTCCCCCAGCCATCCTTCATTAAGGGAAGAGTCATTTCTGCCTTTTATGAAAACCAAAGAGACCAAAAGACCAATCTTCACTGACTTCCCTTTCATCTGAAACTTTTCCCACAATTCTGCTGCCAACTCCAGAGCAGAAGTTTCAATTTTTGCATTCCTGTTTTTCAAATCCAGGGAAGTTAGATGGGGCCATTCCCCAGAGCCTCTCAGGACCGCGAGCTTCCCTTCGGTTCAAAGAGTCCCCGGGGAGCTGGCCATTTGTGAGCACTCAGACACCAGCATGCCATGGGTGTATGTCTTAGCCGCTGAGGACTCCAAGAAGACACCTTAAAGGATGCTGCAAGTGTTACAAGCTATTTCTGGCTGTCATCAAATACTAGCCCTCTCTGTAAAATGGATAGAGTGGAGCATGTTACCGAGGAGGAAAAACAGCCCTCTCTGTCCTTGGTGGACACCCTGCGCCCAGCCTTCCTGGGAATCTCCTCTTAGAGGAAGGCCTTTGGCCCCCCATTCACTTCCATGGGGAGGGATCCGAGACTGAGCAGCCTTGTATTAAATTCCAGCCAGTAGCAATGACAGAATCATCGAACGTGAGAAGTAGAGGTTGCCTTTGAGATGTCTAGTCCAGAATCTGCTTTTTATGTACAGAGCAATGTGGCTCAAAGAGACTGGGTGTCTTTCCCATGGTCCCGTGGCCAGTCTGAGGGTGAATTCAGATTGCAGCCTCGGTTTTTCCACGCCTGGAGCTCCCACTCTGTCCTTGGAGACTGACGGTTTCTTTTGGTCCTCATAAATTTCTGCCAAGTTGTTCCTCTCTGTTCTTTATGGTGTTATATTGTGACTTTTAGTCTCTGTCCTTCAGAAGTTTATAGAACTGGCTTAAAAATCTCTCACTTTCTCAGTGGTGATTTGAAATGTCTGAATACACAGTTTGGCTCAAAACTCAAAAAGATTGAAAGCCCATAAAACGGGAGAGAGAGAGAGAGAGAGAGAGTGTGTGTGTGTGTGTAGTCACAGGCTCCTTAGATGTTGTGAGTTCCATGAGGTACTGTCAGGCCCTAACACAGTACCTATGCATAATAAGTACCCAACTATATTTTTTCAATAAACTCTTCCCCTGTTAACTTGTCCAATGCAGCGGCTCAAAAATGTCGTCTTCCTAGCAATAACTCACTTTCAAAAAGTTTCTGCAGTCCATCCGTCAGTCTCACGCCCATCTTCAGCTGGGAGTTCCCTGCTCTGTGTCCCTTGCCTTCACGCTTCTTCCATTGGCTTGGCCAATGCATCAACTGTATGCATTGCTTGGTTTTGTTCAATCAATTATTGAATTATAACATAAACACAGAAAGATACTTATAAGTGTATAAGTATACAGCTTCCTGAATTTTCTCAAAATAAACACAGTCTGGTTTTTAATGAAAAACACTAAAATAATAGTAGATCATGCCCCTGTCATTGGAAAATTTACAATCTCTTGAAAATAAAATATGTGCATAAAATTGATTCTGCAAATAACATGTGTGAGACGAATGGATACGATATGATATTTGTTGGTAGAGTTCAGAGGAGGGAAAAGACTGAGCTGGAATCATCTGGGAGGATTTCATGGAAGGCAGAATTTAAGTTAGGACTCAGAGAATGGAAAAGGGTACAAAGAAGGAAAGAAAGTTTTTGTTGGAGGGACAGAATGATCAAGAGTCACAATGTTCCCCTATGAGGCCCCTAGGTGCACAGTAAGCGAAGCTATGTTAAAATAGAGGACCAATGTTTTATATTATAGAAATTCTGGTTATATAGTGATTGTACTAGAGAGCTTAATCTTTTTTTTTTTTTAATGGGATGGGAGTTAGAGGGGAAGAAAAGGCTGATGAGAATGTGCACACTGCCATGTGGTTGGTCACAATGATACGCCCTGGATAAGTTGAGGGCTCCACCTATGCAAACCTTGGTGCTAACCCCGATGGGGTCCGACCTTGGGCGACAGCATCAGGGGTGGAAGAGAAGAGAAGATGTGTGAGAGGCCGCAAACTAATGCAAGTGTTGTCGAGCACAGTTTAATTGGCGGTACGAAATGAAAGGCCAGCCATGGTTCAATATGTCATTTCCCCAATAACATTTTAGGCTGAGCTCTTGATGTTTTAATTCCAAAAACTAACTTGCGAGTTTCACTACGAGGTTGGCCCAGGAGGTGATATATTTTTGGTCAAAGGCTTTTTTGATGAGCCTTCAGAAACAACAACTCCATACTTCTTTCATTTGTAAGCTTGACCCCATGTGGAGGTACGGGCCAGGCAAATAAATAACAAGAATAAGAACGTCTTTATTCCTCTCACATTCCCTTGACTTTGGGCTTTGTACCATGGCAAACTGGAAGGGGACATTGAAGCATTAATATGGTTCTGTGAGGCACTCACAGTGGCCCCTGAGGAACAATTTTCAATATGTTACACTGCTGCGCTGAGAAAGTGTGCAAGCCAGGTCGCTTGACTCAGTCTCCCTCTAGGAAGAATGAGCAGCGTCAAGTTGCTCAAAGAATATTCATGAAATCTAAATAAATACGAGAATTTTACAAATTTTCCATGCAGATTTATTGGGTACCTCTTGAGTGGCTAGCACCCTCAAGTGTCTTCCTGGCATGTAGGTTGGGGCCCAATAAATATTTACTGGAGGAATTAATGAATTGGTGCAAACTAGTGTTTTAGGAGGCTAATGCCAGGATTTGTGAAGGCAGAGGCCAGAGCAGAGGAAAATAGATGACTTTTGTTGTAACCCAGACCTTTCATTGCGCAGGCTTAAATGTGAATACAAAGGAGAGGGTCGGGGAGTGATGGTCTATGGGTAAAGTAAGTGGTGCATTGTGACTCTTTGGCTTTAGGGACACTGTTAAGAAACAGGAGAAAAAGAAGAGCCAAACATAGCTGGGTATTTGAATTTCAGTAGAAGGAGTGGTCAAGTAAAGAGGAGGGAGCAGAAACAGTATTTCCTGTGAGCCTGTCTGTTGGGGTCACAGCAGAAGCCTTTCGCGCGGAGGTAACTTACGAGGAGAATTGTCCACCTGGGGTCTGGGCCACAGTTCTGAGCTAGAAGTCCTCAATGTGCCAATCAACACACGGGAGCATGACGGTCGTAAGTTAGATTGACATTATAAGGCAAAAATCAGCCACGTTAGGTCAAAGAGAAAGTGCTTGTTTTATCATAACCCAATAATCAAGGCTCTTTTGAAGGACCAGTTCATTTCATCTAAGTCCAGAGTGCATGAAATAGGACAGCTACAGCAACATGTGCACTTTTGAACTGCATTCCTATGGTGTCCAAAGGAGGGGCGATGCTCTACCAAAGTGTTCCTCCATCTTTTTTTACATTCTCATCCCCCAAGGAGCTTCTACAGATAGCTTGAGAGGGATGGGTGGTATTTGGAGCTAAGAAAAGCTGATGAGTTCACTGGGAGAAGGGTGTAAGGAGCAGAAACATAGGAAGCACAAGAAGAGGAGGGCAGGAAGGGGGGGAAGAGGCAAAACAGACATGACCCAGCTAAAGGACTGAAGTGACATGACCCAGCTAAAGGACCGAAGGAAATTTGCAAGTTACTGAGTCAGGGAAAAGGAGAGTTTCAGTGAAGAGGTGATAGGAATCGTCAAGGACTAAAGGAAGGTGAAAGACAAGAAAAATGTCAAGAAAATACCATTGGATTAATACTTTATAAACTGGGTTTATTTAAAATTTGTCTGTGGCCACACATATGTGACTTATTTATAACTAGTCCGATCAGTTTTCACAAATTAAGTAGAAATAATTGACTGCCCCCAGTTATTTGGAGCTATGTATATACTTTTAAATAAGGCTGTTTGGCTTGTGGCTTTCAATACGCTGTGCAGACACTGGGTAGCTTTATCACAACAAGAATTTTGATATACAGCCCCTTCCTGAGGAGTGAAGGCTGCTTATTGTTAGTGTCAAGGAAAACACAGTCCATCTAAGGCTGAGACTTATTTTCAGCAGGAACTGGCAGTTCACTCATTGGGTGGCTAACAAAGAATTTTCAGTGTAAGGACCAAGGGGGGTGGCCACTGAGCTCCAGTGTGACACTGTGTGGCTAAACGGGAGCGAAGACGTCACTGACCACATAGGGAAGATTTTCAGGCTGCCGCTGTGTGGGATTTTGTTTACAGGTCCATTTTGCAAACAACTTCCCTCAGACCAAATATTCAACTAGCTGAACCTTGGAAATAACTGGGTAGGTGGTTTTGTGTCCGCACTGAGTCATGAACTTGATAGGATCTAAGAGAGAGTCCAGCCCAGCCGCCCCACCCCCACCCAAGCCCCCATCCTATGAGCTTTCCTGCTTTACAGTTCCTGCCAGACGCTCAGACAGAGTCTGCTTGATTGCTTCCAGCACAGGGTCACTCACTACACTGTGAAGTCTTTTCTGGAATTAGCAATCCTTACCTTAGAATAGTTACCGATCTCCTGGAACTAACAGTTTTTAGCACCATATATATACATTTAATCTTCTAACACCATGGATAATATGGCCACAGAACAGAGTAAATGCTATTAATATCCATATTTTCTAAATGAGGAGATTAAGGCATCCATCAGTTATGTAACCTTCCTCAGGTCAAAGGGTTTGAACCGGCATCTGAGCCGAGTGTAACTGGTTTGCTTGAACGCGTAATCCTTCCTGCCAGCTAGTCATACGTTTGAGGACAGTCATGAGGGCCTCCCTAAGCATTCTTTTCCCAGGCTGTCTCCAGTTAATGTAACCATTTTTCTCATGCCATGGTTGTGATTTTCAAGAAAAGCCTGTCATTGTGCCCGAACTGAATACAGACTCGCCTACAGCTGGACTAATGCGCAGAACTGTGTGGGATTACACAACGGCTGGGTTCTCGGATCAGCGCGCGAGGAGAAAATTGAGTAGAGCCGAAATTACCTCTGAAAAAGCCCTTGACTAACTTATAATGGAGAGTACATATGATATTGTGCGTACAGCCCTGTACAGACGTTCTCCTGTTCGCTCACATGTGAGAACCATTGTGGTGGAGCGAAGCGGGAACAAAAGGGAAGCGGACCCGCGGGGGCCTGGGCGTTGACATTCCTCTGTCTTTGAGCTGACGATCGAGGGGGAGTGGGAAATACTTAATTTACCCTGTTTATCTGCGGTGTAAGGTCATTCTAAAGAACCATTAAGCTCTATAACTATATTAAATAAATGTCAAATAGTTTTTCATTAAAAACAATATAAATATTAAGCTCTATAATATATTTGTGTTGCTGTGACGATCGCATAGGAAGTGAGAGAAGGACAGGCTCTCAAATCAGTTTGTAAGTCTAGCCCCGCGACCCAGGGCATTCACAGCGGAAGGTATCACCCCGGGGGGGGCAAGAATTGGTTCTTGGGGGGGCAAAAATCTTAAAACATTCACAACTTCCTATACTTAATTTTTTAACACTTTATCCTTAATGTTCTAAAGCTACTATTTGACTGGTTAATAAAATGCTAAGTCTGTCTTTCAGAAATACATTTTCTTTAGAATACAAAGATGTACATATGTGTATATATGTACATATGTTTACATATATACACATACCCTACATATATTTTTAAATAAATATATATCTTTTTAATATTCCTCTTCATCAAATGTCTCTCAAGAGGCCCATGTTTATGACTATGGAAAGAAAGATGAAAAGGTTCCACAAACTCTTTAACGAGAGCCACAGAGATGCTAAATTAACAAGGAACTGATTCCCTGGCTAGAACACCTGCATCGCTTGAGGACACCGGTGTAAGGGAGACAGCGCCAGCACATTGGCTCTCAAATGTGAGGATGAGTCTGAGGCCCCTGAAATCTAAGCAGCACAGCTCAGCCCAAGAATATTTCCTACACGTCCTCATGAGAGTGAGGCAGACGTCTATCGTGTTCTGTAGGCAGAAAATTCAAAAGGGAAATGTTGGGCTTCAGATGCTTGCCAGTCATTCAACGAGGTACCTTAAATATTTGCTACGTGCAAAACAATACACTAATCTAGGTTTTCCCATATCAAAAAATCACAAGGAGATATCAGCTGTGGGTGGCTCAGTTGGCTAGAGGATATCATCCTAATGCACCAAGGTTGCAGGTTCGATCTTTGGTCAGGGCATACAAGCATCAACCAATGAATACATCAATAAGTGGGACAACTAATTGATGTTTCTCTCTTTCTCTCTTGCTCTCCCCCTCACCCCTGCTCTCCCTCCCCGTTGCTATGCCTTTCTAAAAAATCAATCAAAAATCACAGAGATAATTCTAGGAATAAAATAGGATTAAAAATAGAGCAAACTACCAACAAGGGAAAATTATCATGATACAAGGAAAGTACGTTTAATTGGTGAAAACAATGGAGAAAAAAATCATAAGGGAAGACAATGTAATATAGTGATTACGAGCACTCGGCATCCCTGAAGTTTACACTCCCATTCTCCCACTGACCCGCTTGTGACATAAGACAAGTCCCCTATTCTCTCTGTGCCTCAATTTGCATATCTGTTAAGTGGATACCATAATAGGCCCTTTCATATAATTCTTCTGAGGATGAAATGAATACATTAATGTATCAAATATACCTGACTGAATATCAGGAAGAGAACAGCATTCAGTAAATGGTAGCCACTATAATTATTATGTTTAATAATGAAACCTAGAAAAAGGTGAATCTCAAATGCAGTCTGTGCTTGAATCAGAATTTGAGACTCTCATTCAAATTGTGGCCTGGATAGCAAAGCAATCTTGTTCCCCTTTCAGAAGAATCTGGCACTCTTAACAAACTGCATTTCTTTAAGAAAATCAAATTCTCAGTTCTTAATTACATTCAGAGTCAGTAAAATGGTTATACTGAAAATCCCTTTTCTCTTAGATAACATAATATTTTTGTCCAGGAGAATGGCCAAATGAATATGTATACATTTAACTTGATTATACTGGCTTTTTTTCTTTTCTTTTGCACTGAAATAATGTGAGGACTGAATATATAAGCTACAGAGATAATACAGAGTTTAAATGCAAGCCTGTTAAATTTAATTACTGCCTCCTCTTAGACTTTAGTAAAACAGCGTGAATATCTTAATTGGCAGTTTGAAGTTGGGTGTTACACATGCAAAATTTCTGGGTCCTCTGTTGCACTTAGCATTGTCCTGGGAAATTATTATATTTCAGGAGGTCCCAGTTCTTTGTACCTGCCACAATGAAAGGAAAAGGGAGCTGGGTCAAGGGTAAAGAGGTTTGGAATGTGAATCAGGAGGCCTGGGGATCTGGATCAAATCCACTACCCACTTGGCAAATCTCTGCACCGAAGGCAAATGGCTCCACCTTCCCAGATTTTAGTTTGCTAACTGTGTGCAGTGGTGAATCTGGGCAACATAAGCCTTCACTGGCAGCTGTAAAGTTCTGATATTCCCAACGCTTCCACAGATATTTTCTACCCATTAGAAAAATTGTATTTGTAGCGGAGACCAGTAAGAATGTACAGTTGACCCTTGAAAAAAGGGGGGGGGTTAAGGGCTCTGAACCCACCTCCACAGTCAAAAATTTGTGTATAACTTTTGACTCTCCCCAAACTTAACTACTAATAACTTACTGTTGACCAGAGGATGTATTGATAATATAAACAGTCGATTAACACATAGTTTGCATACTATATGCTATATATTGCACTCTTACAATAAACTAAGCTAGAGAGAAGAAAATGTTATTGAGAAAATCATAAGGAAGAGAAAATAAAGTTACAGTATTTATTGAAAAATATATCTGCATATAAGTGGACCTGCACAGTGCCAATTCATGTTATTCAAGGGTCAACTACATTACTGTTGTAATTTTTTTCACAATTATAGCCAAAATTTATTGAATACTTCCAGTGCAAACGATTAGGTTAAGTATCTTACAAACATGACCTTGGTTAACAATACTGTGAAATTATTATTTTGCTCACTTTATAGACAAGAAAAGAGAGAAACAGGAGTGAAATATAGTGACAAAAATAAATAAGTATCTACCAATATCCATGATTTCCTTATTCCCCAATAAAATCTGACTTTTAGAAGACTATCTAAAAACAAAGCAAAACAAACAAAAAACTTTTTCCATCCTCCCTTGCAGTCAGGTGCTATCATGTGACAATGTCCTGATCAATGGGACAAAAATGACCAGAGTGTGGCAGTTTTAGGGAACCTTCCTTAAAGACAGTCCTGCTCTCCCTGTGAACTCTTTCTTCTTTGCTTTTCTGTCCTGCTAGGAAGGTGGACTGGGTGCCCGAGACCCCAGATGCCCTCCTGAGGGGCAGGGCCGCGCCCTGGGGAGGGGGGGCAGCCCCAGGCCACTATGATGCTGAGCCTCTTACTACTCCCTTAATAATCAAGTCCAGACTTTTAGGCAAGAGAGAAATAAAGTTTGCTAGTTCATGCCACAGATATTTTGAGGTAAAATCAAATCCAACCTTAGTTAACATGAGTGTTGCCCAAGGTCACACAGTTCGGGAGTGGGAGGGCTGGTGTTCAAACCCTGGTTTGCCCGACTTCGAACATGGGAGCATCGCCGTAACGTCGTATGGACCAGGTATACCCAATCCTAGTTCGAGCTGATATTTTGCATCCAGGTAGTCGTCTTTCTAATGGCCCTGGACTCTGGCTGACGGTAAGTTGCATTCTACACCCTGAGTACATACACGCAGTTTTTGGCCAGAGAAAGGGTCTCCTGAAGGCCAGTTTGCCCTTCAGTTTTTTATGCAGATGCTTGGAGGAGGGGGATCATGCACATCAAAGCAAAAATTAGGTGCACGTAGCAATGCTTTCCACCTGCCTCCTTTATTGGCACGAAGGGAGGTCTGCCTGGAGGCCTAGCTCTGCGACATTCCAGGCATTGCATCTGCGCCTGGAAGCTGTGTTGCTGGGGCCCCATAAACTGTCCATGTAATTTGAACAACACAGTCACTTAACATTTCTTTGGCTATTTTATTTTTTTATTTTTTAAAGATTTTATTTATTTATTTTTAGAGAGGGGAAGGGAGGGAGAAAGGGAGAGAAACATCAATGTGTGGTTGCCTTTTGCGTGTCCCCTGCTGGGGACCTGGCCTGCAACCCAGGCATGTGCCCTGACTGGGAATCGAACCCACAACCCTTGGTTCCCAGGCCAGCACTCAATCCACTGAGCCACACTGGCCAGGGCTCTTTGGCTATTTTAAATAAATGGATTATGGATCTCAGTTATCTGCAAAATACCTCAATTCTATATTAAACATTGCAAATACAATGGTAGCAAACTCTACTTGTCCTTGGAGATGATGACAGCAGGGAAGAGAGAAAATGAGCATCATTTGTAGATAATTTAATTCCACTGCTCAACATCTCAAGAAAGTGAATGGAAAAGTTGTTAAATTCATTTAGAGTTCATAAGGTGGACAGATATGGTACAGTTAGAAATATTGGTAGTTTCCTGTGTAATAGGCATAATTATATGATGTATTAAAAAACATATTCATGTGAGCAATCAAAAACAAAACAAAACACATGGCTGGTGTAGCTCAGTGGATTGAGCACCAGCCTGAGAACCAAAGGGTCACCAGTTCAATTCCCAGTCTAGGACACATGCCTGGGTTGCAGGCCAGGTCCCCAGTAAGGGGCGTGCAAGAGGTAACCACACATTAATATTTCTCCCCCTTTCTCCCTTCTCCTCTCTCTAAAAATAAATAAAGTCTTTAAAAAAAAAACAAGCAAAACAAAGCAATTAAATTTTAGAGTAACCTTAACAATAAATACACTGGACTTTTACAAAGAAAACTTTGTTTTATGAGCATTAAAGGATGATTTAAATTAATGAAAAGACATTACATTCTTCTGTGGGACAACTGAATACTGCAGAAGTATTCTGAAAAGGCTTTTCCAAATTGATTTATAGGTTATGACATTCTGATCAAAATTATATTGGAATTTTATCAGAGCAAAATAATTCTAAAGTCCACCCAGAATAATAAATTAATTTAGAAAACCTAAGAAAATTTTGAATATTTAGAATAATTAGGGCTTCAAATTTTAAAATATATTAGAAAAATAAAATAATTCATGCAGTATGATATATATAAAAATATAGATGGACCAAGTATATGTAACAACTCAATAAATTTTAAAAAAAGGGAGTAATAGAGTCTTTAATAAATTAGGAGATTTGCTATCTGAATAAAAGTTAATTTTGACAGCAATCATCCATCTTATATTAACATAAACTCTGGGCTTACCAAAAATTCAGTGTCAAATTAGGAATACAGACATATAGAATGAATATATGTCAAGTTTCTGGATGGGGATGAATTTCCAAGCATAAAAGCAGTAGAAGAAATAACAGAAGAAAAAAAATGGATAGATTTGACTCCATAAAAATTTATGACTTTTCCATGTCACACAAACAGTATAAAGCTCAAAGGACCCTGGGAGTCTCCGCTCTGGAATGGCAGTCTGGGGCCCCGATGGGCCCCTTCTCCAGTGAAGCAAGTATAGCTGTTGAAAATTATACATATAATAAAAAAAACACGACCATTTAAAGTCTCTGGCAATTGTCCTAAAAACATACAGCAAATGAAGAAATATTTGTTCAAGAGAATCTACCAATGTCAGTAAGAACAGCAAGAGTCTGTGGGATTTGGTCTGCGGCCTTCTCTCTCTGCCGCTACTTTCCCAGCTCAGCCTGTTGGAAGCTGCAGCCTGGGCAGATGTGGCCAAGCGGACGTGACCCCCTCTCCCCTAGTCTCCCACTCCAGAAGCTCGGTACCGCACCAAGGGCAGGCTGTAGCCTTTCTCCTCCCCCGTCAACACCAAGACGAAGAGGCTTCATTCCTGGTGTGTGTGCTGGGAAGCAGTGGGCTACCTTCCTCCACTCAGCCCCTGCTCTTAGGATGGAGGTTCTAGGTGAGGTATGGCGTGCCCACTGCCCGCACCTCAGCTCCCCTGTCCTTCTAAAGGCATGTGACAGGAAGCCATCAAAACGGCAGGCTACCTTTCCACCCATCCACCCCCCACCCCAACAGTGGCTCAGGAATTTTGCCAAGGGGGCTGGGGAGGAGCTTTAAAGCTTTCCCCAAAGGAACTGATTTTAGTTCTGACAGAGTGTTGGGAAGTTCAAGTCTATGGGCGCTCGTGCAAACAACAGGTCCTCTGAATTAAAAACAAACAGCAAAACCGTAGTTCAGCTCCTTCTCTGGAGAGGGCAAAGGAGGGAGACAGCAGAGGACAGAGAGCCCTCTTGGGCCCGGGAGAGTCTCAGAGACTGGCATCAAATACTTTCTGGACCCGAATACAGTTGGACGAGGCCACAGCGCAGTTCATGCCTCCAGGGTTTGTGGGAGACAACGGAGTCACCAGCCAGCAGTGAGTGAGGTCCAGCAGCTGCTGGTGATGCTAGATGAAACAGTTTACCAGAGGGTCCAGGGAAAGAGACAGGGCCTTATTTCTATTGGTTGGGTGTTCCCCAAACACTCGAGCCATGAATTTAGTCTGAGCTACTCTGCATGGGTGATCTTTGTAGAGTCTTAACAAAAGCCAATGCAAATTCTCTCTAGAAGTATGCACCTTTTCGCTAGGCCTCAATAGAGTCTCAAAAACCATTTTTCAAAGAGACTGGGCATCTTATGGTCAAAAATGACTAAGCATGCTGAGTGCTCAGATCTGTTTCTAAATGTACTTCTTTTCTTAAAGGAAACAGGATTTGGTGGGGGTAATAGCTGGTCCCAGGCCTGGAGCAGGGAAAGTAAACATTGAGTCTGCACTATCTTTTTGTGTAAAAAAAAAAAAAAAATCAGAGAGTGGTCCATGTGAAAATGCCACTAGAGCCAGATTAAATGAGCTTCCACCAGTGAAAACAGAAAAAATGGAGCATCAAAATAATCATAGTACACTGAATAAGATAATCAAGAGTTTGCGTTGACACTGAAAAATATAAATAAGCTATTAAAGTTCTTTTTTGTTCATTTTTTTATATTCTATAACTGTCAGATAACCAGTAAATAGAGAAAAATCACAGAATTAGAAAATCACCATTTTGCAACCATCATAAGAATAATTGATTTGGGCAAGAATAATCAATGCATGCTAAAGCTACTGAGTAAAAGTTTGTTGGATAATTAGACAGTCTCAGAGCATCTTCCCACAGATTATTTACTAATTAGAAAGTTATGAAAAATACCTGTCACCTGGAGAAGTTCTGAAAACACCACCTTAACCAAGGGATCAAAATCAACATCTCTACAAATAAGGCCAACTGAAGTGCCGTTCCTCTTTGATGAAGGACACAGATGACTTATGTCCTGTTCCTGCCGAAAATGCATAACCTGAAACCAGCCGAGGGGAACCTACCAGACAAAGGCAAATTGAGGGACATTCAACACCACCATTAGACTGTACTCTCCTGTGAATTCCACTTCCTTCTCATCTCTCCCGTTCAATAAATCATCTCGTTCTAGGGATTTCACCTCCTAAATACCGCTTGAATTCATTCACTTCTCTCCATTCTCTGTTGCATCATGTCACCTAATTGCTAAAACAGTCGCTGGCCGAGTTCCCCTGGAGTCCACGCTCCACAGGTTAGCCCGCTGATCTGGCTGCAGCCTGAATTTGATCCTGGCACCCCCCCCCGCCCGCCCCCCCCGGCTGAGATGGGCTCAGGGGCGTTCGGTGGCTGTTAGGATGAAGGTAGACTCTCAGGTCTGTTTCTTAAGGCCCATCCCGACCTGGCACCCGCAGTGCCTGCTGGCTGTCCCCTCTGCCACTTCTCCACTCCCAGGCCCCTATTCTTTTCATTTGCCACTTCCCTTAAATTTCAGGTTGAGGAACGTTCTGGTTCATGCAGGCTTTTATCCACGTCTGCATGACTCCTCTTTCTATACTTCCTGCTCCGCTTCTCTCTTGTTGACGCTCAGCCGTCTTCCTCCTTCATGCCTCAGCTCAGATGTGATATGTTCTGAGAAGCTGTCTCTACCCCACCAGTCTGACCTCACCCAGAGTGACTGAGTCCGTCCTGTCCCCCGTTTTATTACTCAGGGCCCATCGCTGAGTCTGGGTCACAGAAGAATTGTGACCGAATGAAGGGACAACATAGTCGCAGTGGGAGGAGAGAATGGGTGTTTTAGGAAGCAGTAGTAAATGTTCTAACAGCACAAACTGTGTGATACCAACCTTAGGGGTCCTAGCAGAAGATGAGGACTAAAGGCTGAGGACCAACTTTCTATTAAAAAAAAATATTGTCAGTATCCAGGCCTTAGTTTCTAAATACCATTGTCCAATAAAGGGGACCAGGGTTCCTTGGAGAAGTGGCTGATTCCAGGGTTGGGACAGGAAAGTATAAGATGAGCAGAGAATCATCTTATAAAGCCTGACTGCAAAGAAATGATAAAAAAAAAATGAGGTGAAGGGGTTAAGTACAAATGGGCCATTATAAAAAGTCAATGAGATGCAATGCACAGCAGAGGGAATAGAGTCAATAATATTGTAGTAACTGTGTACGGTGCCAGGGGGTGCTGGACTTATTGGGGTGACCACTTCGCAAGTTATAGAAATGTCAACTATATTGTACACCTGACACTAATATAATATTGTATGCCAGCTGTAATTAAAAAAAAAAAACTCACACATTTTTAAATGAGGTCATGTTGAAAGGACATAGCTGCCCACTGAGAGAGAGCCCATTGGCTAAAGCTGGAACAGTCTGAGCAACAACATAAATAGTATTACATTGTAGCCCAAAGAATAAAGTAAGTATCTACAAATCTACACCAACAGTACGTAAATGCCGGGGAGAAGACATCTTGTGGAAGAATGTAGAAGGAAGGAGGGAAATAGAAAATCACCATTAGGCAAACACTAGAGAAATGATTGTCGCAGGTAATGGTTTAGAATTCATCAACGAGTTCTGAAATAAGTGCAACTGTTGGAGGAGGCACAGAATATGTGTCTAGCCTCACAGTTATCTTCCCCAAGACATACAAAGACATTCATTCAAAGGAGACTTTGTAGTCAAGACACTTGGCCACCGCCACCCAAATGATCCAGGTTAACAAGGCCAGTGATAAGATGCATGGATGTGACCCTGTACTGCCTGATGTGACATATTGAGGAGTGTAAAACATCACATGGGTAGTATTTTTGCCAAAAATGCATAAACTCAATCTAATCATAAGAAAATATCAAACTGAAATTGAGGGACAGTCTGAAAAACAAGTGATCAATACTTCCCCAAAGTGTTAATGTCATAAAAGAAAAGAAAGAGTAAGAGTCACAGATCAGAGGAAACTAAGGAGACAGGGCGACTTAGGGCAATTCTCGATCTTGTATTGGGTTCTGACATCAAAATAATGATATGAGTGGAAAGCAAAATCCAAATAAAGTCTGTCGGTGAGTAACCAGTAGACGGAAAAGGGTCGTCTTAGCAACCAGATTGTTGTAGAAGAAAGCAACTATTTGCAAACACATTAAAGTGCATTATAGGTGGAACAGTTATGAAATGAAACATAATATTCAAGGTGTTGAAATGTCTGTCCATTTATTTTTAAATCGAAACAAATCTTTCAAGGTGCCCGCCACTTGCCAAAGTGCTGGGAAGGCCAACACTGGTCTCTTTGAGTTCTGCTTTTCTCTCTTCCTTGGGTTATGCCGGAGCCGTGGCTGGCATGGTCCAGTGTATCTGTTTGTTGTGGACTGCTGGTCCTTGCAGCACACATTACCACTGCAGTGTGCTCAGGCCCCAGATGCGGTCAGACGGGGCTCACTTCTGAGGTTTGGTTGGCATGTGCTTGCTGCGGCTCTTGGGGTGCAGAAATGACTCATGGGAACACTGTCCACCGGGGGGCCACTTGGGTCTAGGGCCCTGGGTGCAGGTGACAATATAAATTGTGCAAGAAGCACGTGCATAGCCCCCCACCCCCGGCAAGTCATCTCCTCTTAGGACAAGTCCCAAAGGGCAGGGCCACTTGCCTCTAGCACAGCTTCTTGCAGACCCCTAGAGCTGGGGGAGGGGTGTGCGGCGGTAGATGTGATGGAGATGTGCTGACTGTTTTATAGGTCAACCTGGCTGGGCCACCAGGTGCTCAGGTGTTTCATTCAACATTATTCTGGACGTGCCTATGAGGCGGTTTCTGGGTAAGGCTACTTTGGAGTTGGTAAACTGAGGAAAAGAGACTGTCCTTCCTGAGGGTGGGCAGACCTCACCCAGCCCATTGGGGGTCTGAATAGGACAAAAGGTGCGGCGAGAGGAAAATCTCTCTCTCTTGGAGCTGGGACATTAGTCTTTTCCTGCACTTGGACTGGAACTGAAACTATTGGGTCTTCTGATCTCCAGCTTGCGGAACTTGGATAAGCATGTGAATCAATTCCTCTCTCTATATGTATCTATAATTCCTTTATATACTGAATATAAGATGCATGTATGTACACATACATACATACATACATCTTATTGGTTCTGTGTCTCGGGAGAACCCATACCAACATGGGGGTGTTTACAGGACTGGCTTTGCCTCTAAGAAACTAAAAAAAGTCTTCCAAGCGTTCCCTGGGGGATAAGTTCCTAGAGTTCTGGAATACTAAGCTGTCTTCATGGGAAAAGTAGTTAGAAATTTCAAATTATAAAGTTCCAATTTCAAATGACAAAGTGCAGTCAAACATGCACAATGGAAAGAGAATAATATGCAAACATCCAACTACAAATGTTAACATTTGTTTCAGTAGAAAATTTCCTCTTCATCTTTTTGCCAATAAGCAAACATCAAAGAAACATGAAGTAATTAAATAATACTATATGGCTCTATCAGAGCAGCTCTCCTCTCAGTGCATGTGACTTCGTTTTATTCTCATGTTTTTTTTTAAATGACGCATTCACAAAATAACTGGATTAAGAAAAACTTTGAAGTCACTATACCTAAAAGAACTAGAGGTCATAAATGATATTTCTTCTCAAATAATTTCAACTCAGATTTTTCAAGTTTACCTTACCACTAATTAATGAGGGTTTTAAAAAAATTATTTCCCAAAATCCAGAGGCTGCAGGAGGTCCTTTCTATGACTCATTTCCTGTACCTTAAATGCTGTGAAAGGGTTATTTGAATTTATAATATTTTACTCACAGAAAAATCAGGGCAGCAGTTTATTCAGGGATGGGTGTCACTTTGCCCACATGCCTCCCGCATTTCTGGAAAGAGGTTTGTCCTCTGTGAAGAGTCGTTTGAAAAGAAACCACCCTCAACAGCCCATGACTAAGACAGAGCACATTTCAAACTTTTTTCCTAAGTTGAACCAGTCAAGTTGATTTACTCACCAAAATAAGATCAACCCCATCCAACACATTGCTCTGATATTTTGATGTTGATTGACCAACGATTTGACAGAGACAGACTGGCTGGCCCTCATTAAAATGATTAATGTGTGCGGTCGGGGCGCAGTCACAGCGGGCTGTTCCCGCCCCTCATCCCTCGCCCTCGGATGTGCTGGGGCGCCCTGCGCAGAGGCCACCAGACACCCTGGGAGGATGACCTCTGGGCAGCACCGGAAAGAGGACCCCTCTCTGAGACTGAGGAAAAGTAGAGTGATTTCCCAACCCCCCAGGTCTTGGCTAAGTGTTTCCTGGAGCAAAACCTTCATTATAACTCAGATCCGCTCCCTCCAATATCCCAAACCAGGCTGACTGTAAAGATTACCACACAGCGGACTAACGTCCCTGAATCTTGTCACTCTTTAATTGTGAAAGGAGGGTAGGAGATTTCCCGGACTCCTTTCTCACCCTTTCCCCTTCTTCAGCTTCACTTATATGAAGCCACACAGTGGGTGATTTTATGTGTTCACGGGGCCAGGCTACGGTGCCCGGTTGTTTGGTCAATTGCTGGTTTAGATGTTGCTTATGAAGGGACTTTGTAAATGCATTTAACGTTTACAATCCACTGACCATAAATAAGCAAGAGAGATTACGGTCTAGGATGTGGTTGGCCTCACCCAATCAGATGAAGGCTGTAAAAGCAAAGAAAAAAAAGAAAAGAAAAGAAAAGAAAACCCTGCAAATTTCCAGGAAAAGAAATCCTGTCTCAACCCTACAACATTGAAATCCTGCCTGGGTTTCCAGCTTTCTGGCCCTCCCAGATAGATTCCAGACTTGCCAGCCTCCAGGACTGTGTGAGCCAAATTCCGTAAAATCAATCTTTTCCCTGAAAATAAGTATCAACCTTCTATTTGTCTGTCTGTCTGTCTGTCTGTCTATCTATCTACCTACCTATCTATCTATCTCTATCTACCTACCTACCTATCATTTATGTGTCTTTTTCTCTCTCCTGCTGGTTCGGATTCTCTGGAGAATCCTGATTAATACAACTCATTACAGGCTTTTTTTCTTTTTCTTTTTCAAAATTGTCTATTTCTATCAGCCAAAAACAAAAACAAAAACAAAAAAAAACAAACCAAACCAAACTCAAAAACAAAATTAAACCCTTTGCTTTGCTACCAAGAAGTAATGCAATTCTACCTTAAAAACAGATAATTTTCCTGCTCATTTGCGTGTTTTTTAGATTGAAGTGGGCCTGAAAAGTCACTCACATTTTGATAGAACCCTTACCCTCAACCTCACTATGACATACCATCAACCTGAAAACATAGGATACATGACTGATCTTCTAGGGGAAAGTCTCTTAAGCATATCAAATTTGTGATAAAGAGAGAAAAAAGTACACACACGATGCTATAGTTTACAAGGCGCGAGATAGTAAGAACTGTGAGCTTCTCACAGGTATGAGGACAAAGGGTTCAAATATCTGAGCAGGGAGAACAGGAGGGGCCAGAGCCTTTCCCTTTGATGTGACCCTCAGTGAGATTTTAGGTGCTCATAAGTTTGTAAAGACTGTGAGAAAGAACCAGAATCAGTACTCCCTTTACTGATTTTCCACTTTCTTGAGTGTAAAAATAGTCATTGTTACTATTTTACATAATGACTGTAAAAATAGTCATTATTTTTCAAGATCTCTAAGTAAGTTGCTTGGTGTCAAGATAACTCCATGGAGTCAAGCTATGAATTCTTGGGAAGAAGAGAGTCTACGGAAATGTGTTCAGTGTTCTGGTGCACTAGCAAGGGAGCGAGGTCAACGCTATGCCTGAGAGTTGATTTTCCTGCTTGTTCTTCTACTCTAGTTACAATACAATGGAAATTATTTCCACAAATGTGTAACCTCCTTGTTTGCCGTTTTTGAATATGCTACTCCTTCCCAGCAGCATTTCCCCCTAAAGTGGGTGAATTTTGAAGAGTCCATTTGAATGGGGAAATAGGCATCTTGACCTGGAAGCCATTTATAAGAAACACGCATTGTTTTAGCCAACGGCCCACGTTCAGGGAGCAAGCATGACCTCTGTCCCTTCGGCCTGCCCTACTGCTGTGTCTGAAACAGAATGGAGTGCTTATTGGAAGCACAAATTCAGGAAACTAGTACGTTGTGGTGTCTCTGAGCCAGCATTGCCCATGGCACACAGGGCTCTCAGGCCAAGAAGCGAGTGGCCATTCATCCGAAAGTCAACTTACATACCAGGTTGGTTCTTTTTGTCCATTCCTCACTAAACAACCAGATTTCAGGGATTTTGTTTTGAGACATCTGTGGGACTGAGCTGGTTGGAGGGGAGCCACAGAGACCCAGGTTCATTTCCTAAAACTCATAGCATCAGGGCAGCCAAGCATATTGGCTGAGGATAAATCTGAGCACTTACTTTTTTCTGTGTCTATTAAAAAAAAACACACACCCCAAACACGCCCATTCCCAACAGCCTAACAATAAGTAAGTCAGCTTGTGATGCTTGTGACTCCGACTTTAAAAATTTATGGTGTCCTTTATTTATTCTTGTTCATTTTAAGAGTTAATGCAACTTCTTGGGGGAAAAAAAATCATTTTAAGGGTATTGCGGTAACACATGGGTATGTCCCGAGGCCGAAATGTGAGATTTGCTCCTATACAAAATCAAAACGGGTCATAAAACAGCCACTGAAACCTTTTGCCAATTGTCTGTAAAAGGAGACCCCCAATGACCTACAGCAGGAATATAAATGCAAAGTTGTACTTTGCCTCATGCCCTGGGGAGGTTTTTGGCTTTAGGATTTTGTCTCCTTGCAGCCAAATGCAAAAGCCAAGTGCATTGCTAAAGCTTTAGACACATTTTCATCAATAAAATTTCTTATAAAACAGATCCTGCAAATGCCAAACTTATCTGCCAAATAGCCAATTAATTATTTTACATCCTTGTTGAACAATGAAATAATTTATGATGGGTAAAGGTTTTACCATCACCAATTAGTGTTCTGGAACCACAAGGCCTAGTGTTCAATTAGCAAGAGGCATCATAGTGAGGGATGAAAAGAAGTAATGTTGTGTGTTGGAGAGTTTCCCTATAGAGGAATAAAACTCCTGAGGAACAATGCCCCAACTAGTTTGAGAGACTTGGTTTTTTTTTAGAAAAACAGATCCTTTTTAAAGGGAAAAGTTCAAGTTCTACTCAGATGCCTGGGGTCCTCAGTCTTTCCCCTCCCCAACGGCCCTTTCTTTCTTTTCATAAACTGCAGCTATTGAGTTTGGACCATGCTTGTCCACCCTTCACTAGCGCGTTAATCCCAGTTCCGACATTGTGTGCGAGGTCACTCTATTACTGACAGTCAAAATGTCCTGTGTCGGGTCCATGGGGGAGATGGTGTCTCCAGTCCCTTGAATTTTCCAGAGAAGAGGGAAATCTGGGCTGAAGCTGCGCTCATACAGTGGATCTTGTTTCTCAAGTTCAGGCCAGGTCTGGCACAGAAGGACAGGTCCTCCAGGGGAAGGGATTCCAGATGGCTGGTCTGGGTCTCACTACCAGCCACCTGTAAATGATGATGTCACGCTGAATGGATATGTCAGTCAGTGCCATACTTGTTTGCCCAACCAGGCTGAAGTCTACAGCCTGCAGGGGGATCTACGAAGTAGGCAGCTGGGTCAGGGAGCAAGACATTGTTTTCCAGGTATAGTCCATAGAGGGAGAGTGGATGAAGAATCTTCGTTTGTGAATGAAAATCTCGAACCTTCTGGCATTCCTGGCTGTTGAAGCAGAAAGAGGGGGAAAAACTTGCAAAATCTCTCGGATCTATCTCAAATGATATGATTGGGTGAATCTTGAAATTGAGAAGGTTGACTTCTTGAATGTCTTGATATTCCCAACATCGTCGGTGAGTGTGTTTACTTCCGTGACTCGAACAACTTCCAGAAAGTGAACTTGGCCCCTTAGAATCCCCACTCTCGGCTGGCCTTTCTTGAACAGAAATCCCCAAATTATGGATTTGGATCCTGGAGTCAAGGGAGCAGCACCTGGTGGAATTCCTGGAAGACACATGTTCGCATCGGAGAGAAAAATTGGCCTTTTCCACTTTACCCAGTCCAGGATGAAATGTCGCTCTTTCAGAAACTTGGAAGTGAAAAGTGTTGGCAGGTCTGAGTATTCATACATGTGTTCACTTTCTCCTGTCCTGCCTGAATGAATGTTTAGCTCTGGTCTTGGGCATGTTTTCTCTCTCTCTGTTCCTGGCCAAGTCAAGGTCATCCACACTATTTCATAATCAGCCATGACAAAGATCCCCAGAGGGACCTTGGTACAGTTTTCTCTAGGTACAAGCCCATCTTCTGCGATATCCCCACTTTAAGGTGGTCCAGCATATAAAAGGAATTCACATTTGCAAACAAGAGGAATGAGGTAGAACATACCTTCCTTCCTTGAAGAAAAAGAGTTTTTATTTTATTAGTAGAGGAACAACTGGTTTCCTTAATAATGTACTCCTTTAACACTTAATTACCATGATTCTGATCTGAGTCTGACTTCTAGAAAAAAGTTCAGAAACACATCAATGATGAATCAGTTGTTAGTAATCATTATGGAGTCAACCATAAAGTTCTTGAAGCACATTGTTCATAAACATGTAATTGAAATTAAATGCCTGAAAGACAAACCAAACCAAACCAAATGGAAACTTACATATGACAAGGAGATTCTGTTTCCAGAGAAATAAAAACATTAGGAAATCTCTGATTTGTTCAGGCACTACCTCCCTAGTCTCAAGCCCTCCCTAGGTTGACGAGAACCTTCTCCGGTGTGAAGAGATTTCTGCACACAGGTGCCAAGTTTCCCTTGGGTCTGAGAAGTCAATCCAAACACCTGCCAGTCCCCACCTTCATTGTAGAAGCCAGCGCTAAAAGTGAGCAGTGCTTTACCTACCCACCGCTTCCACCTGGACACATCTCCCTTCACCATCACCAGAGCGAGGTTTCCGCCGTTTGGTGTGCAGGTGACTCTTCAGGAAGGTGTTTTGTTAGAGGCCGGGGGTTAAACCAGAAAGCTGAAGCAGAGAGGAGGTTGAGAGGACACTCACAAGGGATTGAGAGCTCCATTTATGTCATGTGTAAGTCGCCTACCTTAAGAGCTCTGCCTTCCCAGCTTTGCTAAATTAGGTTTTTCCTCTTCAACAAACACACACATTGTTTTGGTATTCTGTAAGCAGAGGCTAAGAAAATACACTATTAATTATAAAATGTCTTTGTTCCCTAACCGTCATACCCTTCTTTCCTTGAAGCAGGATGAAAGGAAAGTTTGAGGCAGTCATCCCAAGTCAGAAAGAAGGGCTGTTTGAATTATTTCCTGAATCTGGTGACTCTGGGCAAGTGTTTTCATCTCTGTGAGTCTCAGCTCCGCTCCTTCCTCAGAGGAAGGTCATGTCTACCTCAACGGATTGCTAAGAGATGAGGCGTGGGAAAGCACCTACTATAATTCTTGGAACGTAATGCTGCCTAAAAATAAACACTGCCTCTGACAAACTGGTCTTACCAAATGGAATTTTAGAATGGGCTCTTCTGTCCTGTTCACCAGGCCACGTTGCCTGCCAGACACTTAGCTCTGGTCTCTGTTTTGTTTTGTGTATCTGTGAAGGGAGGGGTGGGCAACATGGGAGAAGAGGACAAAAGTCCCAGCAAGGCCTCTTGATGGACTCTGTTCCTTCTTGGCCATTTAGCTTAGTTCCTGTAAGCACCATAAGCATCGCATCTTCATTTTTACCCCAGCTTGTGATTTGGGGCCGGACAGGCTCTGAGAAGGGGGAAGCCTGTGTGTTTCAGGAGCCATCTCCCAGCCTAAAAAAAGACGGGCACCTCTGAGAGACACCCGCAGCTGAAAGGAATGGCGGACTGGTTGGGCCTGATGTGGGGCCACCCCCAAACCCCCAGAGCCCAGGCAAATAATAAAAGTGATCCAGAAGTTTCCGACATGAAACACAGAAGACAGCTGTGGATGAGTATTAAGTAAAGTGCATGTTCTCCAGGGAGGACACAGGGCAACTGAGACGTGGCTCTGTGGCAGGGGACATGCGGTGGACAAGGCAAAAAGCAAATGGCGGCTCCAGTCAGGCATTGGGAACGAAGGTGATAAGGGGGCCCGTGACAACTGAGAGAGGGTGCCTTCAGCATCAGAGCATTGCAGCTTCGACTGGGACCCCAAACGAGACCCATGCTCTACAAACTGTGGACACCCCAAGGAGGCAGAGGCCCTTAGAAGGATTAGCAGGCCCTTCCTCGCCTGTTAACAATGCGCTGTTGAAGAAGAGACAACTGATTAGAGAATAACATCATCTCCTGAGGACCTGGCTGGTCTCCTGGAATGAGGCGCAGGGGGACGCTGCGTGGTTTGTACGGGATCACAGAGAAAGGCAGCAAGGCCGATCCTAACCACTTCCATTTTAGATCAATCTGCCTCCGTCACACAGGAAAAGCTGAGGCATGAAGAACTCATTTTGAGTTTCAACAACAACTGTCATGAACCACTATCTTACTGTGTGATAAATGTGTGCCTTAAACACTAAGAAGCTTCGTAAGGCAAAGCAACAGAAAGATAACTACAAAAATGAAACCGTAATCTTGTACTAAAAAGACATCCTTTGACTTGATATCTTTCTTTGGTTTTGGAAATTCCCCATTATTTCTTTAATGTGGCTTCTTACACTCTCTCTTCTTTTCTTTTGGGATTCAAATTAGGTTTTTTGGATCTACTTACTGTGTTTCATATGTTTCTTATTATTGTCTTTTTTTGTATTTTCTTCTTGGTTTCCTGCTTTTACCTGGACACTTGATTTTTCTATTGACCTACCTCCCCATCGCTCCTCCTCTCTTCTTCTGCATCAGATCTGCTTCTGAGCCCCATCCTGAGGCCTTCATTTCAATTACTGCATTTTTTGATGCTAGCATTTGCATGATTCTTTATATTTTTATCTTAAATCTAGATTCCAGTTTCTCAAATGAAATTATCCACTGCACCTGTGTTTGGTAACACCAAAAACTGGGCCCTGTCTCTGTTTTTATTTTGTGTTTTCCTCTTTATAATGATTCCATGGGCATGTTACTTTCAGTCGATTGTGGACAGGTTAAATGCAATAAGTTAATTCACTTAATCCAATCAGGGAGTGACCCGATTTGTGGCTGGGCTTCAGTTTTCATCCAGTTCTATTTGTCGTTTATCCCTGCTTGTGGGGCATAGGCCTTCGGGGGTCCCAGCTGAAAGCCCAGGGTGTTGGTTAAGGCCACTTGTTCTTGGTAAATCCTAGGGTACAGTGTTTGTCTCACTTTACCATATAGCCCTGGAGAACTCTGCTTTTATTTTTATTATGATTATTAATATTATTTTTATTTTTTTAGCTACTTAGCCTAGAACTTAGGGCAGCATAAGACTTCAACACATGTCTTGAGGGGAAAAAACCATCTGTGTCTTCCTTCTCATTGGATCTTGGCCTCCTGATTCCTGGCTGCCTTGGAAGACCCAAACTCTAACATTGGTCTCTCTGGCCCCAGGATATTGCTAAAGACTTCTGGCTCCTCAGGCTCTGAACGGCAAGTCACTTGCCAAGGTTCTCAGCCTCTTCTTCTCTACTGAGAATCAGCAGATGCTCCAGGGGGAGGAGAATACCTTAAAGAATCTAAGATGACCTGTCTGAGGTTCCTTTGACTCCAGGATCCTTAACTCCCTAAATCTTGCTTGCTTTTGCAAACCACTAATGACCTCAAGAAAAACAACAACAACAACATTTCCCCCCCATTTTATCAGGCTTTTTCTAGCTCTTCCGGGCTGCAACATTGATCCGCAGCAAACTCTTTTATTACACCTCAAGATCAAAGTCAGGCTTGAGACTCCTTGAAAATTACATGTGGGCATGTTCACAAATTTGAAATCCAGTATTTTCTCCTTTCTCTTTCTCTTCACCATTGGGTTTCCCTCATACTGTTTCTTTGAACAACATGCAAAGAAAAAGTTAAAAAGCTGGCAATGTTGGCTTAGCCCTTGTTCTCATAGACCAGGGTCCCGCTGGTCTATGGAGAAGCTAAACTAGCTTGTCCAGTTTAGCCCAAGGTTCACGAATGGTATTAGATTAGAGTTACCCCTTGGGTTGGGCTCATCAGACATTACTAAGCCTGTGAAAAAAAGTCGGTTGCTAGGTTCTGGCCATAGATTCAGAATCACAGTTCTTCTGATGAACCCCATTAATTGGTATTTTTAGTAAGCACTCCAGCACCCCAAAACCACTGTGGGGGCAGGTAGGGTATCCTACCCTGCTTGTCCCCCTGGTGCCTCACGTTCTGGTAGTGGCGCCTTCCCTGTGACTCTCAGGGAGGGGACAGCACTCACCGAGAATTTAACTAATGTGATTTTTGGCTCTTTGAAGTGATCCCTGTTCTCTGGGGAATAATAATCAGAGGATTATATAGAATTATCTCCCCCAAAGGCTATGAGGACATAGGCCATTATCCGTGTGAGGTGGCAGCATGGCAGATTACGTGCCATTTCATCTTTGCTACTCTCTCGGCATATTTAGAATGTAAAGTTAAACTCAGGAACACCTGCCGTTGATTGTCTGAGCTATTCACGGGCAATCTGGAAAACCCTTTCTCATCTGATACACGTCATCTCCCAACATCTTAAGCTATTATTCAGAACATTTCTATTCTTCATTTTATACTTGGGGCCATGAGCCAAGCCAAGAAGACATTTTTGCATTCCCCCGTCTCCTCCCTACCAGTACTGGAGGAATGTCAACATAAAAGAAAAGGGAATATTATTTAGGGTGGCCTGAGGGGTAATAAGGAGGATTAATGGGATGAAATTGAGCAAAGGAAAATTTAAAGCGCACATCAGGAACATTTTCCGAAGATTGAGATCAATGATCCTGTGGAATTAAGATCCCAGGGGAGGTTGTACGAGCCCCATTACTTGAATCAGTGCAAACCAGACTGGACCAAATATTTGAATATAATCCCACCTTGGCAAAGAGTAAACCTGCAATGGCTGGAAGATGGAAAAAATGACCTAATAGGTCTTTTCCACCCCTGACTCCTATGAGTCATCCAACGTATGCTGTTGTGCGTCACGCAGCCGGCCAGACCGGGTCATTCGCTATACATTTCAGCCGCAGAATCTCCCGATTCTGACTGTGTCCCAACTAAGCGGCTACCTCAGCAGGGGCTGAGGGCTCCTTGGGGATTTCTGGTTAGTTTGTAATCAATTAAATATCAGCAATGAAGGCAGAAATCAGTCAGAGCGCAGGGTGGTGAGTAACTGAGTTCCTTTCCTGCCCTCCGGGAGGCTCGCTCTCAGCCCTCTGCAGACAGAAATCTTTCCACTGCCGCGCCGTCTGCAAGGCTGCCTCCCTGGGCTCCGCGGCCTGCGGGCTGTGCTGGGACCGCCCCCTGCTGCCGCTCCGCTCCGGGCCTGCTGTGGCCTCCGCGGCAGGCCCTCCCTTTCAGCGGTGTTCCTGTGAGCCTCTGAGCCTCTGTCCCCGGCAGGCAGGCTTTAGGACCATCGCCCACGCAAGCCCTGGAGCAGCGCATTTCCTTAACCAGTATAATTATCATTCCCTTCACTTTGATTTCAAATGTAATGATTGCAGAGTACCTAAAACTGATAAAAAGCAGAACTGCTTTGGATTCCACAGGGAGGGGGACCCAGGACCCACGAGGACTTTCTTTCTTGCCACAGCCCTGCCTCCTCCCTCCTTCCTGAGGCTTCAGAGAGCACCACGCAGGAGTCCTGATCACGCGCAGACCTGAGACCGCTTCTCCAGGCCCCTCCCTGCACTTCCCTTCCATTTCACAGTCAGTTAAAGCCACAAAAGGTGGAAGAAACAAATGTGGCAGTTCCAGGCCTGGCAGGCACTGGCCCCAGGCCATGGGTACGCATCCCCTCCTTCCGGCCGCTGGTTGCCAGCCTCCCCTGCTGCCAGTGGCTGGACAGGGGCAGGAGACCAGAAAAGGAAGGAGGGTCACTGCTAAGGAGGACCTGTGCTTCTGGTTAACTGCTCCAGCCTTAACCGTTGCTTGTCCTGACACCAAAGAGAAGAGGGCAGCGACCCCTGGCCACCGGCTCCCCCTTTCGCATCTCTCCTCTCCCGCCTGCTGTTTTTGTAATTTCCAATCTGCTGAAGTGCTCGTGGCAGCTCCGTTTTGCTAGGCACACGGGAAGCCCGGCGAGCACGCGCACGGACCAGCCCCCGGCCTGCCGCTTCGGGAAGCTCAGGCCGCCGCCGCCGCTTCGCCTGGAGGACACACCGGACTCACCCCCGACCAGCTTCCCTGTTTCCCCGCCCTGGTTTCCGAAGCCTCCTGAGCTACCATTCCGAGTCTTTCCAGCCAGCAAGGAGGGAAGGGGATGGATTCGAACCCACACCTGCCTGCTATCGCAACCCGAACTTGAAAGTCCGGTGCAGGGCACTCGCTCTCACGCACCCGGGTGCGCAGCCAGCAGCCAGCAGCCGGGGTTCTCAAGTCTGTGCTCTGGGTTTCAACCGTCCGTGCGGCCCTGGTCCAGAACGTGATCCCTGTCTCCCTCCGCCACCCTTGCTCCTTCCGTGCTTCACTGTCAAACAGGCTGGGACAGGAAGGGGTGAGCGGCAGAGGGCGAAGTCACCTGTCCTTCCAATGGCCCCTGGTTAACCGTCTTCCCCGTTCCTCGGTCTCATGAAGCAGAACCTAAGGCTCCTTATTTATTTTGGTCCATTCGGTGATTTCCTACATTCATAACAAAGGAAGCTCTGGGTTAGGAGCAACTCTGCTAACCTGGGAGTCCCTGAAGCCGACCTGAGTGGGAGGCGTTGGAACAGGAGGGGCCAGGAGACAGCCTTTGAGTCCTTCCTGCCCCTCCTGTCTTTGCCTGGGGGAGAAGCGGAGCAACCTTAGGAGTTGACGTTGCTGTCCAAAGGCCCACGGCTTATAAAGCTGAGGCTTGACTTCGGGGCCCCCCCGTTTTGGTTTACTCCGGATTATGAGCTCTCACTTAATACTGTCGAGAGGTTCTCGGGAACTGCGACTTCCAGCGAAAAGACCACAGGCTCACTGATAGAAATAAGAATTCTATTCCTATGGCCTGTTTCTGGTCACAAAAGCATCGCCAAACTTCTACATAAAAAGCACTTCTAATATTAGATACTGTGAGCTCTGCGTACGTTTTAGAAAGATGAATAAGAACAGGTAAGATAACGATTCTCCAACCCTCTGATGCCAGTTCCAGGTCACGGTGGATGGAGCCTCTCCCGGCAGCTCAGGCTACAGGCGGGACCCATGCTGGACACGACACACGGCCAAGACAGGGCCACTCACACGCCCCACACTCGCTCACACCGGGAGGACACACCCACGCCCACGGACCTCACATGCGCATCTTGGGGCCGCCCCTGGAGAAAACCCGCAGAGACACGAGGACAGCACAGCGACCCGCGCAGATGGTGGCCCTGGACTTGTTCTCGTCACCGGTATAAGGAACCGGCGTGGAAGGAGATGGCGCTTTTCAAGGACCTGCTGCGCTCTTAGAAATGTGGGCGAAGGGTCAGGAGGGCACACGCTTGAGCAAAATGCGGCAACTCTCAGAGAAAAGGTTTGTGCAGGAATCTGCTCGCAGGGCACTCTTTCACGAGCCAGTCCTCAGAGGGCCTTTTGTGAACACATCAGAGACGGAGGGATTACAAACATTTAAAATCCATATGGGCTGAAGAATGGGGGCGGGAAAGATTTTGGCACACACTCTTGCTCTCTGAATGTGTGTGCGTGTGTCTATATATGTATATATATTATCAAATTTAAAACATTTGAAAAGCTATCACAGGCGTTTCAGCCTAAACCGCAGAGCGGTTCATCCATCCCCATTAATAAGTTCCAACCCTTCTGTTGTGTGGTCTTTCCATTCCACGGGTTAGGACCCCACTAAGTCTGCTCCGCTTCAGCCTGAATTCTGCCTGTTTTATCCATTTTTAAGATCGGTCTACAGAGAGCCAATCTCCGTCTCCCACATGGGAACCTAGCTCCCAGGAGTCAGCATTTAGCCGAATGGTTTCCTTGTATTTTAAAGTGTTTTAAGTTCACTTATAAATAAATTGGGCTATACCGGTGCTTTTGTAACTCACATCATGAAAAATGAACAGTCAGCTTAAAATAGATTTTCTTTCACTGCCAAGTGCATTATGTGAAAAATGTGCTCCATCTGGCAGGACAGACCACGCAGTCGTGTGGATGGAGCTCAGATAAGGGAGCAGCCCTTTGTGTTAGGAGGGCGCCGCTCAGACCCAGGCCTCTCTCAGGCTGTACGCCACGCTCCATCTAGAAGTCCACAAGGGGACGAGCCATCCTCTCTTCCTGATGGCGCAGACCTCCCTTCCTTTGAGCAGCAGCAGCGGGCGCTCCGGAGCCTGGCAGTAGTCCCACTCCGCCTCGTCTCCCCTCTGTTTCCCAGGGGCCCAGACCAAGGACCTGCAGAGGGTCCGTCTCAGCCCCGCGGCTTCCCCACAGCCGACGCCTCCTGGAGCTCTGCCCTACACGCGCGCGCTCTCCCCCGCAGAGCTGATCTTGCACCCAGCTCCTTACGCTTCTTTCATTTTTGCCCCTGGGACTTTGCTCATTTACTGTCGGACCTGATGTGTCCTTCCGTTTTCCTCCCTTGAGTTCCATTCCGCTGTTTTCTTCCAAGGCCACAACAGCGCCCAGTTTCTCAAAGACGCTATCCCCAACCCTGTCCAAGCGCAAAAGTCTTGCTCTTTGACTAGAACTCTCCTAGTCGAGCTTTTCTCTCCTTGTTCCTTTCTTCATGTTTAACAGGTACCTAAGGTGGGAGGAGCTGGCAACTTAAACCAAGTATAACATGGCTGCTAATTTGAGTCCCCCTAGTGAGTGACTGGACACTTTTTGAAATACCTTAGTTTCCTTTCTAGGAACACTGCCTAGGAATATCTACATATCTATCTGGGTTACTATTCCCACCAGAACTCGGCTCATTAACTACCTCTTTCCTACTAAATCAATGATTGGTTAAAGCTTGGAGAATCCTCTGATAGTTGCATGTCAGTAGAGAGCCTTCCAATGAGCCAGTGTTCCCCTTAGCCTTTACCTGGAGCCACTCCGCCCACGCCCCATGTCACACAGTGTCACCCAGTTGGGCCCTATTTGTGGTCAAAGACCTAAAGCTATTCCCCTCCTCATGCAACACTGTCCAATCTGTTTGGTTTTTTTTTTTTAATTGATTTTAGAGAGAGGCAGGAAGGCAGTGGGGAGAGAGAGAAAAACATTAATTTGTTACTCCACTTATTTATGCATTCGTTGGTTGCTTCTGGTATGTGTCCTGACCAGGGATCGAACCCACAACCTTGGTGTATCAGGATGGCGCTCTGACCAGCCCAGCTACTTGGCCAGGGCAACCACTGCCCAGTCTGCCCTGTGCTTTATCCTCCTGGAGGCAAAGCTCTGACGCATGACGCAGACAGAAACAGCTTCCAATCCTGGATTCAAATTCAAGCTTGGGCACTTATTAGCTGTGTGGTTTATCACCCAGGGAGGGACTTCAACAAACTGTTTTGTTACACATGGCACTTCACGGACAGTTGTGATGGGCAGAATAATTCCCCTTCCCTCCCCCCAAGATGTCCACGTACTAATCCCCGGCACCCGTGCGTATGTTACCCGTGCAAAGGGGCCTTGCAGGGGCGATGAAGGATCTGGAGCTGGGAGGCGCTCCTGCATCATCCTGGTGGGCCTGGTGTCCTCTCCAGGGTCCTTACACGGGAAAGCGACGCGAACATGAGTAACGGACGGATTTCAAGACGCTGGCCTTGAGGACGGAAAAGCCCCGCGCGTCCAGGAACTGCTCCCAGCAGCTGGGAAAGGCGGGGGAAGGCGCCCCGCTCCGGAGCCTCCGGCGGGGCACCCTTTTGCCAGACTGTTGCTCTTTGCCTTCCTGTATTTTCCAGTTTCTACAAAAGGTATCGATTCCATAACTAGAGATAACCCAAATGTTCTTGTTTTAAACCACCATAAGCTATAACAACAAAAAGAGGCTAGAAGTGTTTCGAGGAGCTGAGATTTTGTGACGTCTATGGAAGAGCCAAGAGTTGGCGGTGATGTCACTTGGAGACAGCTGGAGGGCGCTATTCCGCGAGGGGAGGTGAGATGAACTGAGGCTTAAACCATCGAAAAGCTCCTGCTTGGACGGATACCCTCTTAGAGGCTGGAGGAGGCGGACAAAGATTGCTCCTGATGAGAAGGCCGCCCCTCTTACCGTGACAACAAAGCGGGTCCAAATGAGTGAAGGAGAACCAAATATGGCCTACTCTTCAGGGACTGAAGAGGCTGGTGGAAGTATGATTTTGGATGGGTCTGGAACAAGTCAGGACGTGTTCCCACAGGCCCCGCCCACGGTGGGGGGCAGGTAAGAGGTCACGAGGGGCTTACCTGTCCCCTCTGTGGGCAGGGCCGTGGAGGAATCAGATGATACAAGCGCAGAACCTCTGTAAAGAAAGAATTCCCAGTACCTGGGGATTGTGTGAAGGGAGGGATCAGGAGACAAGGTAAAAAAAAAGAGAGAGAGAGGGAGGGAGAGAGAGAAATGACTACCTTTCTGAGCCAGAGGGTGTCACAAAAATAACAGACTATCCCTCAGAAATACAGTTATGAGTGGAAGCTGGTCTAAGAGGGAAAACTGCGGGTTTGGTTGTTGACTAGCAGGGGAACCAACGGCAAGTGCACGATCCAGGAGTTGCCTGGGAGGGTGGGCCAGAGGTTAGGGTTGGGTGCAGGGCATGTGGTTATAAACTCTGTGGAGAACTCACAAATCAAGACGGTGTAACTGTCTTACAGTGAAGTCATGCTCACATTACCAATGACAGATAAAGGCGTAAACCCTTTTAATTCTACACGAACTCCATCTCACAGGTGCCACCAGGTTTCTAAGAAGCACAGTGCGAGTTTCTTCCTCTTCCTGGGCGGTCAGGACTGCTGCCTTTGGTCTTGGACATTTATAACCTGACTTGTGATGGGGTATCATATGCTGGAAATTAGTTTTATACAATAAGGAAAGGTTTCTACTACAGAAGAAAGCAAAATCCACTAAATCATATCACCGACGTGTGTTGTTGGGAAACTAATTCGTTCTGGTGTGGGAGAAATTTCTTTCATCAAAATCTCTAACAAGGCATTTGATTAGGCTGAAACCAAATGGATAAAATCCAATGGATAATTCAATAGTTTTACAGTTATGCAATTTCACAGAATGACGGAACGTTCGTGTTGTGAATATTTGTATCTCACGGAGAGCTCACTGCTGTATTTTGTTTGGTTTAAGTGGCAAGAAACCTGGTTTCTCCCCTCACAGATTCTGTGATGGTGGACATGTTATTTTTTCTTTCTTGGGTCTTCTTTTGCATCAAGTGAATAGCAATTGCAATATCCTATGGTCCTAACTCATAGTGCTAGCATAAAATAATACATGTTAAATTACAGTGGGCTCCATTTGAAATGTTAGCCAAATCTAATTTTTGGTACCCATTGTATTTGAAAAATATCTCCTTAAGTTATGCAAAAAAAAAAAGTGTTAAAATTATATACTAGGTGACCCATTTGATAATGTTTAGTTGAATGTAATGTTTTTAAAAAAGTTAACAAGCATCTTTGTAGCTGGTTTTGACATGTATATATGCACAGGCATGTGTGTGAGCTCACACACACGCGCTCACACTGTGACTATGCAGGTACTGTTTCTGGTATTCAGGGCCACTTGCTAGCACTCATCAGACAGGGGTGAAATGGGAAGGTAATAGAACGATCACAGCTAGTTTCAATCAGGTCAATCAACAGAAGCTTGCGATGTTCTTAGCAGGGGGTTACATTTTCTTCAGGGTGTTTCTAATTTTGTGATATCAGATCTTCCTGGGAAGCATTTTGAGCTCTTTTATTTACCTTTACTTGCCTGGAATTGAGCGGAACCCGATCATTTTATAACTCTGCCCGGGATCAGTATCTGAAAAGCAGCGTCTGCACGGACTCCTGTAGGGTGAGCTGTGCGCCCCCCGAACCCCTGCCCCAGCCCTCGCTGTCTCAGAAGGTGATCTTGTTTGGAGATGAGGGTTTGCACAGAGGTGACCAAGCTACAATGAGCCCATGAAGGTGGGTACTGATCTCTATTTTAAAGAGAGAAATTTGGAGACTGACATGGACACAGGGAGAAAGTTACGTGACGATGAAGGCAGACAACAAGCTAAGGGACACCCAGAGGTGCCAGCAAGCCCCCAGACGCCGGGGAGAGGCAAGCCACACACTCTCCCTCGCAGACCAGAAGGAGCCACCCTGCGGACACTTTGATCTTGAATTTCCAGCCTCCAGAACTGAGACAATGCATTTCCGCTGTTTAAGCCACTTGATCTTTGGTGCTGTGTCCTGGCCGCCCCCAGAAACTGATACAAACAAACCCCCTGCCCCTATTTACAAATTTACTGAACAAATGGACAGCAGGCTTTGAAGAGCATGTGTTTAAGAGAAGTGATGCATGGGCATTCAAAGCCAGTTACTAAAAAAAAAAAATAATAATAATACATCTATTACCAAAACGATATTATTTTTATTCAAAGGCTGGCAGTAAAATTACTTGGAATATTTTGGTTAGAGCAGATTTCTTCTTCAACAGAATTCCAGCCAAGTAGTGTGAGTATGGGCCGTAAGCCAGGATATAGAAATGGCTTCATGATGGAGAACAGAAGCTTACAATGGGATTCAATTAAAGCTACCTCCATCTTTATTTAGCTTTTAAATGCGATAATGCCGTGAAAACTTCCAGCTCCCTGCCTGGAGCATAGTACATGTTCAGTAAATAAATCTAAAATCGGAAACCTTTGAAGTCCAGAAAGAGTCACTCAGTTTAATCTTAAAGGGATAAATGTTTTTCAAAGGCTGTTAAATGAACTCTGCTGTGATCAATATTTGCTATTAGCACAGCTCCTGAACGCTCCTCACCAGAACAGGGAAGGGAACATGCGTACGTTCTTACCCAGCTCCATGAGAGAACACGCAAGGCTATGAAATCAGGCTTTGCGGGGTTACCAGTACACACATCGACATGCACTGCTAAGGATGGGTTAAACTAGGAAGTCAGACCCTCCTTTCATTCCGTTTCTGTTGCCCATTCTGCATTGTCTCAATTGCAGTTCCTAACATAGATCAATGTAATTGTCGTGTGTGTATTTTTTCCTACCAGACTGTAACTCCCTCAAGGCAACTGGGGGTCTGTCTTCTTTGTGAGTCCAGGGCTTAGCTGAGTGTCTGCGATGTAGAAGCACTCAGTACCAATGGCAAACATGTGTCTGTGTTGAGAAAACTTCGGCAGGATGAAATGACATCATATAAAATTTTAGCCGGTATACTTTCCTGCTGCAAGGTTGTTTCAGATTCAAGTCACATTAACATTTAAAACTGTTAAAACTGCTACAGTCTTTACATATTGTATCTTATCTGCTTTTTAAAATAGCCTCCCTCTCAAAAACAGATGGGGTGGATATTATTATTATTATTATTCCCCTTTGGAAAGTGACAAAACTGATCCAGAAAAGAACATGAACTTGCAAAGGATGATTGTAAATATTTATCAGCCCAAACATGCCCAAAGTGTGGGTGTCCAACCCTGCAATCCGGTTGGGCCATCCTGCTTCCTACTGCTGCCACACGATGTCACCGATCATATGGCAATCAACCCCACTGACGGTGTGGTTTGCCGAAGCGGCCACTGGGACCACTCAGAGTTCTGGATTTACGAAGGCCCACCCAAGCAGTCCTGGTTGTCTACACAAACATAGGCGCTCTCCCAAGGGGGAGAGAGAAAGGCTACTTATGAAGGAGACACCATGGGAGGTAGTACCCTCAGGGACAATGCACAATGCAATCAGAATAAGCTGCACATTGGAATACGCTATACACCAAACATCCTGGTGAACAGAATCCCCGCCCCCAACCCCAACGGAGCAGAAATGGTAGAAATAGGACACCTATCAGTCTGTTTGACTTGCACATCTACCTCTGTATGCCCGCGGGGTTTGTAGGTTAACCTCTAGGAGCTGCTTGTAAACGTGGGCAGGCCCAACATCAAAAATCACTGACGATTAGCCATCTATCTTCCCAGGTAAAAGTATTCTATACATAACACATAAAACACACACACACACACACACACACACACACACATTCCTTCTCCTATTCCTTTCCTCCTCCTCCTCCCTCCTTGGAGCAAGGTATCTGAAAGACAATGAAAGCAAAAGTTTTGATTCTTCTGGATAATTTTCCTGGCCACGTTCTTTTCACTCCAGGCGTCCCCCTTCCCAGCGGAGTCACAGAGCCCTTCCCAGTCACTGTCTGTCTCTTCTTCTGCCAACTCACCAACGGCAGGTGTATTTTACCTAACACACACCTGGCACACAGTGGATTCTCTACCATTTTTTAAAAAATGAAGGAACGAAAACATTGTATTGAATCAGCATGATAGAGCATAGAATTTCTTGAAAATTCCCAAAGGTTTCTATAAGTTTAAGGGCATGATTCTGTCATGTTTGGTTAGGGAGGCGGTGCTGTGTGCGTCTGTGTCTTCCAGTCATTTCTACCTCCCCGGTCAGGGCAACCCTCCCCTTTTTTGGGGCAACCCTCCCCCTCCCCTGAGGCTCAGCTGACACTCGGCATTTCTCTCCTAGGATCATCACCATCAGCATATGTAAACTTCATGGACCAAAGCACCAGCTCTGTTTGCTATATATGTAGATGCCATTAGATTACCTTTTCATGGAAGGCTGAGCAACCCTCCAGATCACTGGGCTGTAGCTCCTAGAGACAGGATTTCCAGGGACGGATCATCACTGGCCAGCAATTCCTTCCTCTCCCAACCTCTGGAAAAGTGCAAAAAAGTAAGTTCCTCAGTGACAACTCAAACACATCCAAGGAGGGCCCTGTCCTTCAGAGAAATTTAGAAACATGGGAACACCCTTCCCTTACGAAACACCTTTCAGAAATATGTTTCGTCAAATAATAACTTAGTTTGACGATCTGGTCAATTCTAGCCTTTCTATGACCCAGAGTTACTGGGTGGAATCCTGGTTGCCTGCCATAGTTTCTTTGCCTCCTCCGAATTCTGCTTAGTCACAGCTCTGGTGAAGCATGTTGGCCGAGGTGATCCGAAGGGAGCTTTCCTGCCTGCTGGGACCCCCACTCACCCTTACCCACACGCCCCAGTCGAATTCCGGAAAGCACCGATGACCTTTGTAAGGATGCCACACCTCAAATTCTCATTTTTCCACTCTGTGGGCAACTCCTGCTTTCCGATCCTGTTCTCCACCAAAGCCATCCCAACAACTCCAGGTCCTTCCCTTAACTACTTTAGCAGCTGAACACCAGCACCTACAGCTGATCAGGGGAAGCAAGATCACCTTGGGTGTGTTCTCACAAGCCACTGATTCTGATTAGTCCAAGGAAAAGTACAAATGACTTCCAGCTGAAGCAAAGCATGTCCCTCTCCAACTGGCTGCAGTTGGGGAGAGCTTCCTGTTGGCTCCCGGGACAGACCTACTGCCTTCTGACCAGGCCTTGGTTGGAGTTCAGGGAGTAGTCATGTGAGGAAACGCCCTTCTTATTCAATCACTGGAGAGGGGATTCGCATAACCAAGTTCTCTAGTGTCATTCCAGCACTAGACAGATGCGTTTTTGTCATCATGGAGTATAAATAGAGCTGGAAACGCCTGTAGAGCACGACACGGCAGCTAAGTTTCCTCTCTGATGGGTTGCCAGGGTTTCGAAAATGTTTCCTCGCTCTTTCCTGAAGGAGCATCCTCGATTCGGTCGGTATCTTGGTTGAGGCACCATCCTGGTCCTCGTTTTGCAGGGTCATCGCTCCTGAGTAGGCCGGCAGAGTCACCTGCGCAGTCCCCGCTTCAGCTGCTGCTTGGGTCCGCGTGTCTCTTCTGACCCCGAGCCTGGCAATTCCCCCTTCGGTCGGTGTTGCTTACAAGAAAGTGGAGAGTCACCCTAGACACACTCTTGCAGAGGGAGTCTCTTGGATCCATTCGGGATTGTTAAGTAGTTCGAGATCAAACCAGCTGAGGTGCCGAGTAGGAACTGCTCTTAGGAGGCGGTTCCTGGGTACGAATAAAAGAATGACTCCGGTTGACTTATATCCCCAGAAGTGTCAGCGTACGGTGGGGGAAAGCAGCATATGCGGAGACTAGAATCAATATATGGGATCCTGAGGAACCCTCCAAATGTTTAATTTGCTTTTATCCCCTTTTTACCCTTGCTGGATCTCTTTGGTGAAAAAAACGTGGTTAGTAGGCTCATCTCCCCAACTGACTGCATTTTTCGTATCTACCTTATGGTTCCTATGAATACATTCTTGAGCGGGCAAGTCAATTTAGTGAGAATATCGGTTCACTCAATGTGGTGTCAGATTTGCACCGGTTTTTCCTGAGAAGCGAGACTATATGTTACATAGCTTATTACGTAAGCATGCAGCCTTTGGCAATGAAACCCACAATGAGTGCACGGAAATTTTTTCTAAAAAGTAAAATATTAAAGAATGAATGTAATTTAGCAATCTATTCCAATTCTTTTATTTCTCTAGTGCGTAAACAAAGTCCCAGGTAAACGAATTGACTAACAAATATCTCTGAGCAAATCATCAGTGAAGGGGACCGGAATGTGCCAACCTAAAATGTGTCGTCTTGGCCTATGCATCATTTTGAGCTGAAGGCAGTGGACAATCAGCTAGTGCTTGAAGAAGCCTTCCTGAAATGTCCCTTATCTGACCCAAAGCCGAAACTTCTCAGGAATGAGGACAGCCGTGAATCCTGCTCCCAGAGGCCTTTGGGGGCCACGAAGCAGACAGAGAGTCAGCACTGAGGTGAGTCTCCACAAACGAACCTCAGTAAAAGAACCCTTCTTTCTCATTAGTTTCCCCATGTATGAGCCTTTCCACAAGTTACTGCCTCCAGAGCCTCAGAGCCCCTTCTCCTTTGTCTGGTCACTTCTCCACAAATTGCTGCCCTTTATTAAAATGGCCTACGAGCTTCCAAGTTTAACTCCTTCTGTGGGGTTTCACTTCTCTTTTGTGAAGTCCCCATGCACAGAAAAATATTGACATCAATAAAGAAACATACACTTTCTCTTCCATTCATCTGTCTCTTGTTGGTTTAATTCACATGTCCCAGCTACAGAACATAAGAGGGTAAAGGAAAAGTTTTTTCCTTGCTTACAGTGGCAAAATTAAAACTAAGACTCCCTGGTCTTTTGATACCCTGTTTGGTAGTCAAAATAAAATTTAAAAAAACCCCAAAGTCATACTCTATTTATAAAAGTTTCTTAATACATTAAAAATTTGTTTATCATGTTTATAGTTCTATTTCTATTTCTTGTTGAGAACATTTAGAGAAGGAAGTAATTTACGATTAAGATTGGGGTCTACTTAGAATTATTGAGGGTACTATTTTCTTTGAGTTCACTAGGCCATTTTCATATAATGATCAACTCAGACAAAGATTCTGGGGTTCCCAATCCACCTCCCCCATCACACCCAGCTGGCAAGTGTCTATGCAAATGCATAAGAGATAGCATGTGGAAGTTCACACTCTAGTCGATGTAGACCTGGGTTACTCCATTGACTTATTACCTAAAGACTGGGTATGGGAGCTTTGACAATAGCATTTGCAGTGTGTATTGACCCAGCAGACACAGTGCTTGAGGGTCCTGGAATGTCAACCTGATATTCCTCTTACTCCTTTGAAAAGCTGCATAATGTCCACAGCAACATTGACGTGAATGTGGAAAGTCCAAAAGCAATTTGGTAGGGTGAGCCTCCACGCCGGGGTTTCTGCATTCGTCAGTGAGACCCAGCCTGTGCTGTAGAGGAAGCTCTGCAGTTTTTCAGAACCAGGGCAAGAAGCTGATGGAATCCTTTTGGAATGGCCCAGCCGAGGGGAACAGACTTGAGAAGGCCTACGCTGCTTATTTATGTGTAGAGTTTCATGCTAAAAGGTGCCATTAAAGGTGAAGACCACATCTAGTGTCAAAGCAGTTAAAATATTAAACGTCCCTAATGACTGCTTTTAAGTCACTGCTATTCCTTACAAAAACAAACCCGTGCTAGATTAAGTGTGGGGCACTCACGTGACAAATGATACCAGTCATCTGGATTTCTCGTTACGGAGCTTCTGCCAAGTTCAGACTCTGCCAAGGATGATTTAACCGTTCAGAGTGTCAAACTGACCTTGCACTTGGGGAGGAGGGCGGGGAGAAGCCTCATCGCCCGAGCATTGTTTTCTTGAGTTCTAAACTACCAAGGAGATGAAACCATAAGTCTGACTACCTCTCTTCACCCTCGTAGCTAAAATCTTCACCCAGCATAATCGCAGTATTGAAACTACGTGAGCTGGAGGCCTCTCTGTCTTTCACATATTAAACCAAACAAGTACTTTTAAGAAAGGTTTTAGAGGACAGTAGGGGAAAACAGAGACAAAGGGACTAGAACTCCAGGGCTGGCAAAATGAAATACTATTTTCGTTTAATTGGAGGTGTCTGTGTATGTGTGTGTTTTTTTACCACCCTAGGAAATACTAGGCCACAGTGAAGGGCCTGTGTAACAAGGCGTGAAACACTGTCAGAGCCGTGGGTCTGCAATTTGGATTGCATTCAAAAGAGAAGGCCCGAAGTCCTTCTAAACATAAGGAAGCACAAATAACGAGGTTTTTAAAAGATTGTATTTATTTATTTTTAGAGAAAGGGGCATTAAAAAAAGAACCCTGTTCTCCTGGAAGGAGTTGGTGATGGATGGGAAGTGAAATTCCTGAGAATTTCTCATGTATCCAGACTGTTTTGCAAGTCAGGTGGGAACCACTTGTCCACCTAGACCTGGCATTTGCTGATGAGAAACTCCCCACCTGCTTTGGAGGTCCCACCGGTGGACTACACGGCGGGAGGGTTTCTCCACACTTGCTGACTTCCCCTAAAGCCACTGAAACTCCAGGCGGACATTTGGGACAATTCTAGTAGTAACAATTGAGCTCTTTTCCAGGAGCATCTGCTACCTGTCAGGTATGGTTTTAAGTGATATCGAATTTAATTTATTATTCATGCCAATCTTACGAGGAGGTGTTAATCGCACTTACCGATTTGGTCTGGAAGAGTGTGAGGATGTTGCCTATGATTGCACAGCTAGTGTTCAGTGGAAGTGGGGACCCATTAGCCCCGCTTGCTACAAAGTCCGGTTTCCTACAACATGCAGTTGACGCTTGCCCAGGCCTGTCCTAGTGATCGCCCTGGTGGGAGAGTTGGTGGTTAGTTACTACTTTCCTTTACTATGCCTCATTCTTTACTTATGTAGTTATGAATTTAGAAGACACCGTAGAATCTTTCATTAGAGATTTTTTTTGGGGGGGAGGCTCTGTTTTTTAAATAAAAGCTAATTTGGAAGAACAGCCTGTATGCAGTCTTGCTCCAAAGCTGCTCTGTAAGCCCGTGATTCTAGGAACCAGCAATAAACTTGACATTCGTTCACTTGTAAGTTCCTTGCTAGGGGAAGAGGCTTGAGAACCCAATTAAAAGAAGTCACTACTTGGTCACAACCAAAGGATACGTTTATTGGACAAATTAATTGCCCTCGGGTTCTACATGTGATTTTCAAGTGGTCTTGAGGGGAAACGTTGAAAAATAGTTACGCTGTTTTTGAATAGTCAGGAAGATTCATGATCTGAACAGGACTTTAGAAACTCTGCACACAGACAGCCTCTACACATTTCAGTTTTGGCTCTTTGCTCTGTATTCTCAATCTACGTGTCCCAACACTGCTTTGTTTATTTTGGTGCTGAAAAAGTTTGCAACTCATTGTTTATACCGCTGAGAGTCACTTCTTTGAATTGCCTTCCCCTGGTTGAAGGGCAAAATTATGCTGGGGGCAAAACTGTGAAAAAAAAGCTAACATTTACCCTTGGCACCGTTCTCTTCTGCCCCGCCCAGCCCCCCGTCCTTGGCCTTTTAATTAGTTTCTATCACCAGTGCCCGATGGTGTCATGTTTCCCCACCTCCTCTCCAGCATAAAATATTCAATAAACCCATTCATACTCAAGGATTCCTAAATTAATACTATATTTTCCAGCAGTTTTTTTTTTTAATCTTAAACGAAAAAAACCCAGGGAGAGGATCAATGATTTCAAAGGTATAAAGGACTCATTGTAGTGGACAAATACTGTGTGTGTGTGTGTGTGTGTGTGTGTGTGTGTGATGTACAGTGCATTTTATTCACACAATCACTTCCTTAAGGGGAACCAGCTCACCCACTGGGTGCCAGAGATGGGGATGTGAATCCGAACAGCTGGGTCCCAGTTACAGTGAATTGTAAACACTGATTCCCACCCCACGTTCATGGGGGGTGGAGGTATGGTGGGGCTGGGCCTTCAGCTAGGTTGGTTCAAGTTTTTTGGTACTTGGAATTAAAAGGCTCCTTGCCTGACACATTAATGGCCTGATTTAAAGCAGTGTTGAGCGAAGTATTTTTGGGTAGCATATTCCCATTGCCTCCCTTCTACCCTGGGAATGTTGCTTTGCTATAACTTTTGAAAAATAACGCCATGTTGACACTGTAACCTGCAGTTATTTGCTGGTAGACAGCTGTGATGTCTCTCACCATTTCTTGCTGGTATCTTTGATGTGATTCAATTCAATTCAATTTAATTAACCTGGATGAGGTGCTCAGTGAGGTACTTTTCTAGAAGATAAGCAGTAAACCATTTAGATATCATTTTGTAGGGAAACAGCTCTTCCACTAATAGAGGTTTGGAAAGTATAAGCTACCATTTCAGGTTCTGTATGGCAATCTGAGCATCTTTTAAGTCCATCTGTTGAGGATTGATAAAAATCAATGACTTGCCTCTGTTTTGACCTTTGATGTGACGCTGAGGTCTTTGGTAACTAGAAGATGGGATGGCTGATTACAAGCTGATACTTGACAAATTCGCTGAAAGGAAAAAGGCCATTTACATTTATATTTTAAGCCCTGGGTGGTCATATGAGTTTTTCAACAACGTTGCCAACACTTCAATTAATGAAAGACCATACAAACATGAGATGAAAGTACGAATCCTCCAGTTCTTGTTTTGAATGTCTATTTATTCAAAGTGATTATGACTGTGTATTTATTTATATGTGTGTATGTAAACTCACACGGTTCTTCACAGCAGGATCTATAAATAGCTATACCAACCCTCTTAGCCAAGTATCACATGGATTCCAGCGGAAGAAAAGATCAAACGCGTGGGGCTGTCGCAATTCTCTTATTGTCACTTCCTTTTTAATTGTTTGTTTTTGGCTCCTAGACTGGTGACATTGAGTGTGACTAAGCCTTTGCCCCGAGGCCCTTCTGTTCTCCCTGTCACTGATGTTTGCTTTCCATCTGGGAGCTGGGGTCCTCTTTGCACCTCCAGGCTTGCTCGGGGCTCACGGTGCAGTGAGGGGTCTTGTGGGGGCGGCTCTGGTCATGAGGGTAGGTCTGCCTGGTGGCCACTGCGGCTCCCGCCCCCAGCTCAGCGTCTGAGCATGTCAGCGGGCGGCATGCTCCTTGCTGGGATTGGGCCACGCTGTACAAATCAGCTGGATGGAAAATTCAGGCAGTCAACGGGCGCTTTGTCTATAGATCAGTGAATAACCAGTTTGAACGACTGTTTTTTCTTTTTTTAATGACTTTGCTTTAAGGATATATTTTATACAACAAAACCTAGCTTGACTGGTTAAGAAAATCATATGGAAAAATTATGAATTAATTTTTTATGTTAACTCAAATTAAAGTAAGCAACATCACTTTCTTTTGTGACTCACTGGAATCAAATCTTAATTTTTATGTCATCCATAACTGAAATGAGATAAATTCTTTGATGATACAAGTTATTTTAGTAGTAAGAGGCTTTAATATATTTATTGCCTCAGTTGGCTATTTGTTCATTAGCTCAAAGGTTAAGTTTTTTATGAGTTGTATATTAGACTGTAACTATAGATGCAAACATTATTGGTTAGTTTGATTATAACAATCTGTATATGTATGAAAAAAATCCAGGAATTACCTGAGTTAAATACCCATTATTTTCCTTTCTCCAAAATGACAAGAACATCACTTAAATTGTGATTTTTCAATGAGTTACTCAACTTTATAAAAATAGAGGTTTACACACAGAAATCTGTCTTTGCAAATGACTAGATCGAGTTGATCGGTAATCATTCATTATGATACTTCAGAGAAGAAACTGGCTATCAAAATGGTATATCCAATAACTAAGCATGGAATTGTGTGAAATGCTATGCTACAGTTCAACGGGAGATAAAATTATAAAAACTGTGAAATGTGGTTCTTGACACTAAAGAATTTGTAATCTACTTGAGAGGACACATACATGTACACACACCCACATATGTACACACACACACACACACACACACACACGACAGACTCTACATGACAAGGAAACACTGTAGCCAGAAGTGCAGAGAAATCTGGAAGTAGTAGTTTCCGAGGGCTAACGTGACCAGGGACTTGAAATAGGGTTTGAAGAATAAAACAATTCATGTAGTTGAAGAAGGAAAAAAAATTGTAAAATGAGCCTTATTCCTCACCCAAAGAAATAGTGTAGCAATATTAGAAATGTAAAGAAGGACAGGTTTTAATAAAAGGTCAGAACAGTGGCCTGATGTCTCTGATTGAATCCACGTGGTTCATCATCGCTTCCTGTCTACATACTGGTTCAGTGTTTTTCATTAACCAAATTAACAAGCTATTTGATTAAATTAGCATGTCACTAGGTGCCCCGATTATTGATGTGTAATAAATCACCCCAAAACTTCGTGGCTTCAGACAACACGACATATTCCTAATCTCGGATGGGCTCTCGGGGTGAGGAGTGTGGGAAGGGCTGACGGGGCTTCCGGGTCAGGGTCTCTCGTCTGATTGCTGGCAGCCCTTGGCTGGAGCTGAAGAAGTGGGGCGCCGGACGCTAGTGGGGGGCAGCCAGGCACCTCCTTTCGCAGGGTCTCAGAGCCTCTCCATGTGTTCGTCCCACACAGGTGAGTCTGGGCTCTCCCCGTCAGGCTGGCCTCGGGGCGGTCAGACTGTAAGGGGGCTGCTGCAGGCTCTGCGGGGGAATTCTCACAGCCCAGAAGCGCATTGCTTGCCTTCGCTGCCCTGGCCCTGGAAGTCCCTCTTTGTCACCACCGTCGAGTCACATGGTGTCCCGTTCCAAGGGGAGGAAACATAGACCTCCATCTCTCCACACCCAAGTTCTGTTGTAAGGAGCTGTTGCTCTGGCCATTTTGAAAATATAATCTGCCATCATGAGTCCTTTGGGGCATTTTGTTTGATTAAATGCTGGCCCTGAATAAGACGTTAGTAGATAAACCTTGAACAAGTGCTGCTTGTGTAATTTGCGCTTGAAAGACTAGATACCTTCATTTAGACACTGGTATAATCAGGCATCTCTCAGTGACTCAAATATCCCATCTCCCATCCTCATTCATGGCTATTAGTTTATAAAAATAGAACAACATATAAAGGTTGGCCTGATTAATAACATGTGAAAAGTCATCTTCAAAACTCTACACAGGGTCTCACAGTTTGTGGTCTGATGTGTCCATCACTTGAACCAAAGCCCAACTGATAGGGTTTCCCAGAGCTTTCCTTAGGCTGGGTTTAATTGCTGAGAGGTGTCTTTCGCTAATGAGGTTGAGCAATCTCAACTGTAACCTGCATTCCTGAGACTTGGGCTCATGTATTTTAAAACATAGCTAAGGGTTAAACAGACTTTGGAAACAGAATAGCCTTTTTATGATTGTTGTTGTTATTGCTATTATTTTAAACATGAAGCTTCACGTTCCAAAAGTACTCTCATCCTTTCATAAGGAAGGGCAGTCCTTGAAATTGTCAAACATGAGCCAGGAACGACATTAGTGAATACCAACCTCTCGCCTTTGTGAGAATTAGGGTTTCTCTTCATTCCCTGGTGCTTTTTTTTTTTTTTTTTTTAATTTTTATCTTTTTTTGGTCCCAGAGAAAATTCTCTTTTCTCCGCTTTGGCCTTCTTTGCCTTGTTTTCTATTCTTTCATGGATGAAACATTACCAGGGAAACATCAGTTATAACCGCATGTGGTAACTAGCAGGCAACCAACCCCATTTCACGAGGATCTTGGGACTGACCAGGCTTCTCCTCTAAACACTTCTCAACTACCTACGATTCTCATCAACTGAAATGTGTGCGTGCCACCTCGTCCAGCAGGGTCCCGCTACGGGAGGAACCACTGGTGTTTTATCAAGGGGACCGTCTGTATAGGACAAACTGTTGTCTACCTGCGGGAAGCCAAAGAGACTTCACGTAAGGTCCATGGGATTGACCTCTGCCTGTTATCATCGTCACCTGTGTGGAGTTAATACCCTGAATTTAGGTGGCACCCTGGAGATGCGATTTGGAATGAGAGCTGGTTTGGTTTGCTATTTAGAGTACAGAACTCGGAAAACACAATTTTCTAAGAAGTCCACTTTTTTTAATTCAGCATTTCCAATCACCAGGTTAGACTAGATTGCAACTAACTTAACTATTTAACCAGTAACCCCTTTAAGTATTTCTCCATGTGTCTACATGTTATTAGGGCTACGACTAGCAAGAAGTAAAACACCTAGAAGTTCTGGTTAATTCATAAAAAATTTATGATATGATACCTTCATTTGTGGGTATGAAAAAGCACCAAAGCCCTTGAAAAGTTCACTTCAGTCTCCATGTTCTGACTCTGGGCGTATCTTCTGAAGCTTTGACTGGTGACCTCTGTGAGGATTAAAGAAAAGCTTGTCAATGAACCTCGCCCTGGACGTTCCACCTTCCATAAAAATGAGTTCCAAATGGGTTCTGGGGATTTCAGTGTAAAATGTAAAATAATACAGCTTTTATATAGGAGAAAATCCTTGGGAGCTAGGACTATGTAAAGAGTGTTTAGACTTGACACCAAAAACACAATAAAAACAAAAAGTAATAAATTTGACCTCATCAAAATTAACTTTTGCCCTGGGAAAGACCCTGTGAAGAAGAGAAAAAGATCAAGCTACATATTGGGGAAAAATACCTTTGCAAACCACATATCCAACAAAGGCCTCGTATCTGGAATATACTTTAAAAAAAAAAACCTCTCAAAACTCAGCAGTAATAACACAAACAACCCAATTAGAGAATGAGCAAAGACATGAACAGGCATTTCACACAAAAGCACACACAGATGGTAAATAAGCCCATGAACAAAAGTTCGCCATCATCAGCTATTAGGGAAATGCAAATTAAAACCACGAGATATCACTACATGCCTGGCAGGGTTAAAGCAAAAATTAGTGCCAACACCACATGCTGGTCAGAACGCAGAGAAACAAGATTGCTCAGACGCTGGGAACGAAAGGGGTGCAGCCGCTCTGGAAAATAGTTTGGCAGTTTCTTTAAAAACTCAACATGCACTTACCATATAATTCAACAATTGTAGCCTTGGGCATTTATCCCAGAGAAATGAAAACTAATATTCACACGAAAACCTGTTCGTGAATGTTCATAGAAGATTTATTGGTAATAGTCCCAAACTGGAAGCGACCCAAATGGCCTTCAACAGGTGAGTGGCTGAACAAGCTATGGCACCTCCACACCAGAAGTGCTCCGTAGCAATAACGCTGCTCACCCGGGCAGGAGCTGGGACTCATCTTAAGGGATCTGTGCTCAGTCTGAAAAACTGATCTCAGTATGGGACGCTGTATGATCCCATTCACATGACCACCTTGAAATAACAAGAACTAGAGAGATAGAGAAGAAAGTAATGGTGCACAGAGGGTGAGGAAGAGAGAGGGGTGTGGAGGCTATTGCTCTCAGCAGAAATAAAGACCTCCCCCTTAACGACACATGGTTAGACCTTACCTTGAACCCGGCACATGACTTTTTCATTTTTTACTCTTGAAGTAATGATCTCCACAGAAAGTTGCAGAAAAGTGGGTTAGCACAAGAGGTCCTTGGAGATAGAACAGTTGTTCTGTATTTTCATTTGTGGTGATGGTTACATGAATCTATCCATGTGATCAGACTGCATGGAATAGGTAGATATAAATGTACCTGCATGTCTCTGCACACACAAACACACACAAATGAGTATATGAGTGTGCACAAAACCTGTGATCTTTGAATAAGCTCCCCAGGTTGTGTCATTGTGATTTTCCTGGTTGTGGCCTTGGACTGTAGTTTTGCAGGACGGCACCACTGAGGAAAACTGGGAGAAGGGTATATGCAAACTCCCGTACCACTTTTTTGCAACTTTCTGTGAATGTATAATGACCTCAAGAATAAAAAACTAAAAGGTCACATGCTTTTAATTTAATGTAAGGTCTAACCCTGTATCGTTAGGAGGAGGTATTTATTCCTGTTGAGAGCAAGGAGTCAAAGAGATTAGTATCAAAACAATGTAAGAAGCTAGGAACATGGATAGGGTCATAGTTGAAATGCCTCGTAATCATTTAGAAATTCATGGGTGGTAGGTGTGTTTGAGAAGTATTGTTTGCTCACCTATTCTTTTCGTGAATATAATCATACAAGGATGAGGAGAACAGAGGTAAATGCTGTAAAAGACAGCATGAAGCCAGCTTCCTGGGCTCCCGTTCCCACCGGCTCAGTTCCTGGAAAGGTAACGGCAGAGTATTCCAGATCTAAGCCCAGGAAAGACAATAAAACGATTAAAAATACGCAAACAGTAATCAATGCATTTCTCCCCAAACAGATGGAATCATATTTTTAAATTTCCCATTTTATATTTTCCTTGTCAGAATCAGATTTTTTTTGGAAAAAGTAAAGCAGTGTTGAGATGCTGTCTCCTCTCACTCTTTGACACAAAGAGATAAGCAAATTTTGAAACTTCCTTTCCATGCAACTAGGTTAGCAAATTATAAACTTTTTTTCACACAGATAAGCAAATTTTGAGACTTTGTTTTTCACAAAAATAGATAAGCAAGCTTTGAAAACTTTCTATAGCTTTTCACCAATGGTAGTATATTATATATATATTTTATTGACAAAGTAAATATAAAAAATAAATTTTCTTTGGATGGTCCCAAAGAAAATGTCATCCCTTATGAAGAATCTTCAAAAAAAGTGCAGGAGCTATACAATTTATTTGTTGAAAACCGCCATTCCTTATAGCAGTAGGGGACTTCTTTAAAAATAATCAAACATCCACACTGAGTGTTGCGCGGGAAACTGGGTGTACGACACTTCAATACATTACTGGGGGGGTCTCTAGAGAATATCACCAAGTAGAGTATGCAGAGTGGATAAAAGTATGTAAAGTGCCCACAATTTTGCTAAAATGGGCCATATCAAAATATGTATAAATATTTGCTTATATTTTCTAAAAAATCAAATGAAACACATAAACATTTAAAAATGATTATTTGAGGGGCAGGTGGAGAAAAGGTCAAAGTCACAGGGACAGAAAACCAGCTTCTCTCAATGTACCTTGTTTGGAGATCTGCCATTGAAACCATATACGGATTTCACATGATTTTAAAATAAAATAAAATAATAGAGCAACCCTGAAACTTGCAAGGCCAATGAAGCGTGTGGCCCTAACCAACCATGCACAGCGTCAGCGGTGTAACCTCACTCTCTAAATGACTATAAAGCACAGTTGTTTCACTGTACCTTCCAAGTGGGGTGTACTGTAAAGACAAAATACAGCTGAAAAAAATCTTAAAACATTTTATGACGTATTTTTGATGTTAGTATTGTTAGTGAGCAATGACTGGCAATTTGACATAAAAAATTATTCGTTTTTCTAATGTGGTAATGTGAATATGTTTGAAAAGAGTCATTACCTTTTGGAGAAACATTCTGAAACATTTATAGATGATGCTTAGGTTTCTTTCAAAGAATCCAGCGGCAGGGCAGTGGGTGAAGTACGGTGGAAGGCAGCCGCAGGCTGGGAATTCCTGGAGCTAGGTGATGAGTAGGTAAGGTTCATTTTCTTATTCCCCGTACTTTTGTATACATTTGACATTTTTGGAAGTGCTTGGAAATACAGTGCTGCAAACCCCCCGTCCTGGAAGGAGGCTCTCTCGCCGTCCACGCTGCCTGAAACCTGACCACACGGCCCGAGGAGGCGGCCTGGCGCTTTCACACGTTCCCCTGGAGCCCTGAAGAGGTAGACTCGAAATTAATCCCGTGGGCCAGCGTGCCGAAAACATAGGTGTGGGGAGGGACAGAATATATTTTCAAGGAACGACAAGGAAATGATAGATGGCTATTTTCTCCTACAGTGACGGAGCAGTTGAGGAAAGAACAATGCGATAGTTTCAGAAGGCAACCAACACTACGTCCTTGTTTAACTGTTGCTTAACGTCAGCGATGCCGTAGGTGTCAGCGACATAGGGAGGAAAAGGCGTCAAATTTAATTCCCAGGGCCTCTGACTGTCTATGGAGCCTGTCGCCTGATGACTGAACTGTGTTCTGCGTGGGCTGTTTTTCCACTTGCAGTTTTTTCCAGGGTTTTTGGGGGGCTTGGTATGGGGCTGAGATAAAGATAAAATTCACAAGTGTTTGGGGTACAGGCCCTGTGATTATTTTGAAATATTTGAATCAACCCAGTCAGAGGTAATGTGTTCTAAAATTTAAAACTTCTCAGAATTGAATATATGAATATTCCAATGACCAAAATAAAGACACAGAATTGATTCCATGAGTTTATATTAAGGTCTGAGTGTTTAGTAAAAGTCATCATGCCATGCACCACAGTGGATATGAACAAAGACATTATATGCATCTTTGGGGAAGTGCCGATCTTACTGATGTTCAAAAAAGTCTAAAAGAAGCAACAATACCTCACCATTTTTGTAAAGCTTTAGTGGCTGTGTTTATATACACATATTGGTTTCAAAAATCCTACCAGTGTCCAATGCAGTTAAACAAGATTTTCTAGAAGACAGCCCGTGGTACAGGAAAGGCAGAGGAAAAATGAAATAGTAGAATCCCATTTTGTCTTGAGCTGTGCACTCTTCCACCTTCTTCTAATGTGAGCAACACAACCAGATTTCCCTCCTGTGCTGGGAAAAGTGGCCGGGGCTTGCTGCGGCCCACAGTAAGAGCTTGTGTGTGTGTTTGGGGACCTTAGCCAGTTCTGCGCTTGGGCCTGAGCAAGAGAACCCCTGTCCTACGCCATTGATTTGAGGCCACCTCTGTCACTTGGAATCCAAGCTTCAGTGCTGGTCCAGCGTGCTCCATTACCAGGGCTGGCTACATAATCTGTGGGGCCAAGTGCAAAATAAAAATAGGCATTTTACAAAAACAAAAAACAAAAAAAAACACACAACAAAAAACCAAGTAGAAGTGCTGTGAAAGATAAAGATATTTTTCTTTCTTCCACCAGTCTCTTGTGAACTCGCAATGGTGTTTATGGTGTTTTTATTTGCTCTTTTATGTCGTCCCAAGTAAGGAAATTCAAAGTTTTAAATCATTGGCATCCATCTTGCTTCCATCCTTATATTGTGCAATGCCAGTTGTAAATGTAAACACTGCAGCATTTAGCTCGGGTGCAGAATCACTGAAATTACACAATCTGCATTTTGTTGCTCAATCCCTGGAGTTGGCCAGGAAAGGCAAAACACAAGCCAGACTCAGAGAGGTGAGAGGAAGGAAGAGGGGATTCCCCCTGAGGCGAGGAGCCAGCCGACAGCCGCTGGGTATGGCGATCCTGGAGCGGGGGCAGTATCTTCCCCTCTGGTAGCCAGGACAAAGGGAATCTTGCCTGAAGAGGTATTGTTTCCCAGTAGAACCTAGTGTTCATGGTCCTACTTCCCTTCCTGTGCCTACTTATGATTCTGGAGACATCTAAGAATTAGTGTGGTATTTGCAGCAATTGGACACAGTAGCTTAGACACATGTTCACATTATTAAACATTCGTTTTGCTTTTAAATTCGTAAAATGTAGGTAGGGAGAGAATGTGCATCAAATGAGGTTCTGATTCTTTACATAGGCAGCCAGATGAACACCGAAGGCTAGAATTGTGAGTCCTCCTTTATGTTAGAAAACTTAGTGATTTAATTAAAATTTCAAACTTTTTAACTTTAAATATTTTGATTTTGATTTTAGATGAACAAGCTCTAATTTATATTTTCTCTTTTAATTTTAATGGATAGCTTTTAATATTTTAAGGGGATAAAACATGAACACAAAATAACTTTTTTTCTTACATTTGCTTTACCTTATATTTTACTGTACTTTGTGTATATCTACTATTGTACTTTGCGCTAGGAGAATACTAAATCAAAACAAAGATCTTGTGAAATTCTTGTTTGTAACAATATAATTAGCGATTTTACTGAAACAAAGGCGAGAAGGATACACTTCTATGGGACACAAACACTCTCTATGAATGGTGGAGGACTTTGCTTCATGATACATTCAGCATCACCAGCCCATAAACAGGATACCTGTAGGTGCATAATAATAATTAACTTCAGTGGTCTTTGATGTTTTGCTAACTTTCAGTCATATAAAACCACAGCTTTACTCACATTTAATTTTTAAGTGTTGTCAATATGAAGGTATAATTTTCAACGCTCAGAGGACGGAACTTCTTTCCTTAACTCTTCGTTAACTCAATTGATAGCTTGTGAGTGTTCAGACATATGGTTTACAGGCCTCTCTACTCTTCTTTCCTGAGGCCTCAAGTATTAGGTGAAGTCCGGTTTTGTTTTGTTTTTTTTTTAATTAAAATTTTATCTCTCGACCTATAAAAATCTCACACATAGAAGACCGTTGGCTCTGGTGAACGGGACCAGCTGAGGGACGGCAGTTTCAAACGTCTCCCTTCTCAGGCTCCATAGGGTACGGATTCTTGGGACTAGGGACAGCTGACAAAATTACTTGCCTGGTCTGGGTTAATTTTCATCTCGGGCCAAAGGCTCAGAGGGACCCAGGTTGGAACACTCGGTTTGGCGCCGGGGGCCTGTCGGATGGGGGACTGACACGGAGACTGGCGCAGACTCTCAAAGGAGGTCACGTGGTGCCAAGCCAGGGCTACCCACTGGGCCCTGCCAGAAGCGAGTGATGCTGGAGGCAAAACTAAATGAAAAAATGAAGTGAAATAAAAAATAATAACTGTTTTCATTCTTCGAATAAGTGAAATGTGATTGTCTCTGGAGTAAGGCCAGATAAAGAGGAGCACCAAGCTCAGAGTCACCAACACAACGAGGAAATAATCCACCGTGAGTGAGAATTATCAGAAACAACAAACAGTAGATTTAGACCCAAAGTAACTCAGATATTGAAGAGTGTGGATGCAGAATATAAAATAATTTTGTATAAGTTGCTTAAAAAATAAAAGTTGGAATCACAGAATAAGCATGAAGTAAAAGATTATGATAAGTTATCAGATAAATCTGAATAAGAACCAAATATAATTTTGAAGTGCTTCTTTTTAGTAATTGTGCAGTTTTCTCAGCATAGTGTGCAGTTTTCAAATAGCATATAGTGCTTTGTAATTTAGAAAGCACTTAAAGGCCTATAATATCTCACTTAATCATAACATTTGATATATTGGGTTGGGTTAAAAAGTCAGTATTTTTGTATTTTGCCTGGAAGAAAGCAAGTTCCTAAGATGTTAAATGACTTGTTCAAGTCTTGCAACTAGACTCAGGCTGAGCGAGGACACTCCCATCCAACATTTAGCACATGTGTATTAAATATTTAAGTATGATGACATGTCAGGCACTCTCCAACAGAGTGGAGGTAGACTGGACTGATCCTCAGCCCCTGGCTTCTGCAGATCACGTGCTATTCTACATTTCACTGAGTTCTGCTATTTCTCAGCTGCCAGGTTCATTGTCAAACTTGTCTCTTAAATTCTTTGACTACGTTCTTGAGCAATTCAAAAAACCAACCTTTAAAAATATTAATAACACAGTTTTCTCCACAGCTGGTTACAGACTGATGCACATGCAGAGTCATGGCTGGGTGGACCTGAGCCAGGGTTTCCTCGCGTCTGGGGCTCTGGCCCCCAGGACACAGTGGGAAGTCAATACCTATTTGTTCGATGAATAATGAACAGAACATGTGAAACTCATCAGACAGTTTTTGCCATGTGTCTCATTCGGTGAAATCATATCAGATGCATCCAACTGAGTGTCTGCTACCTGATCAGGCTCTTCCAGGTGGAGAAACGGCAGCTCTGAGGACGTGTGGCTGGCGGGGACCAGGGGCGAGTCCCTAAGCGGTCCTGGCGGCCTGTCAGCACCACGTGGCCTCCCTGACTCTCGGGTTGCCCACCTTGGCTCAGTCGTGGCTGATTCCGGCTCAGCTCCTCCAGACTGACTCATGGCGCGCCCTCCTTTCCGGGCCCCGCCCCTTCCTCCTGGTTCTCAGCCTCCGACGGGCATTCTCCTTCCTGGCACTGAGCTTCCGTGGACGGAACTGCCCCCCCTTGGCGTGGTCTGGGGGAGTCTCACCCCGAGCCACCTCCACGCGCAGCTCTTCCTGCCCTCACCAAACAGTCACCCACTGCCAGTCCCGATGGGTCTCGCCCTGGATTGGAAGGATGACGTATTCTCTACAACTGCCAGATTCGTCTTTGTTCTTGGAACTTTTGTGGATGCTTGAACTCCTTGCTTTTGTTTCTCTCTTTTGCTAAGCCCTATCCTCCCTTTCTTTTCTTTAGTTTCATTAGAAATCTTGCCTGTTTCAAACATACATCCGCCAGTGGGAGGACACACTGAAGTGCCTCTTGGCTCCTTGAAAAGCAAACATCCCCCATTAACACAGGTCACAGAACGGTGCACATGGCTGAGCAGAACATGCTGATAACCAAGGCGCCTTCGGCCAGGCCGCCCTTGCATTCCTGAGTGGCAAAAAGAGGCAAGTATGAACCATGCATACATTTAAAAAAAAGGTCCTTTAATTTTGACAGCAGTCATTTTTTAGAGATTGTTCCTATTTCTATTTCCATTTCCTTGTTCTGCCAATTCTCCAGTGTCTTTTTTTTTTTTTTTCCCTTCCTTCAGAAAGGCAGTCTTCCCAATACATTGATGTGTAGGCTGGAAAACTTTGCCTTGTGTGTGTCCAGCGTCAGAATCGAAGTCGATGGCATTTCTACTGAGGAAAATCAGTTCTTAATTATATGTTTGGATTATCTAGCATTTGTTTGTTCCAGACTTTCCTTTCTGAAACTCAACAGGCCCCAGGGCATCTCCGAGTGCTATCAGTTCCTACAGTTAATTTTTTTCCTAAAAATAATGAAAATTTACTATTAGTTTAAGTAAAACAATCAGGTGGATTGCTCTAGAGAAAAATAAATTCCACAGAACCACATTAAAAAAATAAGAAAGGATTTGGGGTCCACTGTTACTATTACTATTATTGTTACGAGTACCACGACCACTCCTATTATTATTTGGCTCAGGCAGACTCTACCCTTTATTTTTCTGTACCAGCTCACTGAGCCCAGCATCATTCTGGAACTCTCTTTCTGAGTCAATTCAGAAGCCGTCATTTTCCCCTAATGCTGAACAATCATTTGGAACAAGGCCATTTCATAGCATTACAAGGTTGGAAGAGATCTTAAGGTTTACCTCATACAACTGACCACCACCAATTGCTCTGGTCTCCTTTCCTACATTCCTGTCAAGAGGGTGGTCTGGCCTCAGACAGAACACTCGGAGGGTGATCCGTTCTCTGAAACACTAGGAGGTTCTCTTTTTGATCATCTTTCACCTCATTCCTGGAGCAGCTGTACTTGAGCTGTGGTTGGGGAGCTGATCATGCCAAGCAAGGGGGTTGAAGGTGAGACTTGTCACACAGGTCCGCCGTGTCCAAGTGCACAAAATCAATTTGCTGTCGCTGGCCTCAGACCAGCAGAGATGCCTTTCTCATCAATAGGGATCCTTTTTTTTGAATTTGAATCTCATCTGCAGGAGCCAGTGAGAACACCAGTTGCTCTCCTGTTAGACGCTAACAGCTTTGCATACTTTAGAAGCAATATGCCTCAACAAAAAGGAATTTTCTTCCAGTGGTTTGCGCTAGGGCCAACAGGAGCCGTAGTGCTTGCCGCGTGAAGGAGGAACTGACTAGGCTTCAGAGCCAGGCTCCTCGTGCTTATGGCTTTATTGTGTCAGCCTGAGCCCTTGTATTGTCCTGGCTAACCCTGAGCTAATGTTAACCATTAGGCAAGGTATAATTTCTTTTCTTATATAATTTCTTAAGCAACAGCTCATACTTAATAACTGCCATTACAAATAACTTTGCTCTATTGCACTAATTACTAGAAGGAATGGATAACATTCTCGTATTTTCTTTTCAGCTCGTATCATGAACTTGTTAAGAACTGAACCTCACCTGCAATGGGAGGTGGTCATTTGGAGAACAATAGCATATGCATTTCTGAAACATATTTTACTGGGAAACAGATCCTTCTTTATCTCTTGCTGTTTTGAAGCTCTTGGGTCAGAGTTACAAAGAGGCAGTCTCCAGGAGGAGGAACAGGGATTAATGAACAGCCACTGAATTCATCCTTGGGAGGAAGGGAGTCGGGGAACTCTTCGTTGCTCACGGCAGAGTGACTCTGGTGGTCCCCGAGCAGGGCCCCAGAGCCCCAGGCTTTGCAGCATCTCAGTCGATGGGCGTGAGCCGCAGCCTCATGCCTCACTCAAGGGTGCGCTGTGGGCGGGGGTGGGGGCAGTGATGGAGGGCAGGCTGCAGAGACCTTCTAAAGAGACGCTAAACTCCAGCCACACGACTAGCAGGGCTCTAGAGTGCTGGGAAACTCAGTCACTCAGTTGTCTGTTGCAGAGCACCCCCTTCCCCCTCCCCTGGAAAAAAAAAAGGCTTGTTTGTTAGAAGGGCCCCAGGTGTGCAGTTTGGGTGCAGGACTGGGCACATCCGGAAGATGTAAGGACCTGGGCCTGCAATTAGCGAGTATGGCATTAGCACACAGGGAGAAGACTCTTTTCACCTCTCGCCTTCCGTGCGGGTCCGGGCTTTAAAACTCAGGTCTTAATTTTTTAGTTGGGAAAGTTTGTAACGATTCAATTATTTGCTGGATGTGAATTCTTGATGGGGTAATGGGACGTGGCCACTGTAGAAATAATCTTACCTGGCCAGACCCGGAAGCTTCTCCAGAAGATGATTTCTTGAGACACAGAATGGTCTGTGGGTGCGTGCTTTGACTCCAAGGCACTATAATATGAATAATTATACTGTAATTTCGTTTCACATAATGGCAGTCTACAAGTGAGGTAATTTCTGTTCAAAAATGTTACCCTATGGGTAACAATCCACTGATGATCTCTCTAGAAGGTTGGAAAAGAAGAAACTCAGAAGTTTATATTTGTATAAATACACAGGGTGGGGCAGAAGTAGGCTTACAGTTGTTTGTATGGAAAATAATACAATAAATAGTAATACAAGAATAAACTGTATTTTGCAAACTCACAACAGCAAACCTACCCTTGCCCCATCCTGGAAGTATGTATAATCGACTTCCAGATATAGTAGTTTCTGGAGTTTGCACACATACACATATTTATGTAATTTATATAATTATATAATTGTATTTCCATGATTATATAAATTTCTGGAAAAAAAATCCATGTGGATTTATCTACGTAGGTCAGCGTTGAGATGTTGCTCTAGATATGCTATATGATTCGACCACCTGGGCTTTAAGGGCTTAAAGAGAAAAAACAATGGTTTTCATGCCACTTTTGGTCTGGGTAGAAGTCAGAATTATCAGTTTTCACAAATGGCCTTCTTCTCAAAGGTTCCCCGGGCCAAGTTTGGACACTCCAAGAGGCCGAGGCAAACACGTGACCTCCTGGGCACATACCACACTCTCCAAACCTTTTTAGGCCGACCCATCAGGGGCAGCGAGCTCAGCGAAACAGGTGGCACCTTAACCAAACCAGACAGCTGAACTTGAATGGCAGGAGGCCTCGTAGTTCAGTTCCTGCAAGGAACGGTCAATATAAAAATGTTTTCACTGAGTTAAAAATAGCTGAAACCGAAATAGCTCATCCTATTAAACACTTAAGAGTAAAATGTGTGTTTTACTTTTTTTTTTTTTTTTTTTTACTTTCTTTCCTTAAAAATGTGTTGCCTTAGACCAATCAGGCAGCTGCAGCCAGGGTGGAATGTTAACCATCCCACCGGATGGCAAATTGGAGGGGAACATGCCTTTCATCTGAATTCCAGGCTGGGCAGGGGAATGTGCGCCGCTCTCTGCTGTGGGTGAGCAGGAGGAAAACTTTCCCAGGGTATTTTTCTTCTGCATTTCTGACGCTTATTGGATTGGAAGCTTGTGCATGTGACCCAGCAGGGTCGCTTTCCATAATAAGGCTAAAAACATGCCAGCAATGTTTTCTTTAGCACAGGCATGAGTGTCAAACATGAAAGCGACAGGCCTCCTTTTCCGGGAGAAAGTCCCATTGTCACCTCACCCTTCTCGCCCAGGGTCGTGCTTCTGATAGGCCCCCTAAACTGGAGTGTGATCCAAAATAGAATCCTTGTGGAAAATAATTCCGTGTGCCTCTAAAATACAGAGTTTTGTTCTTCCTTTATAGTTCTGTCTGTAATGACTCACCTTCAGTAAGTCACAGCCCTGGGGACGTTTTTCCTGTAATGGGAGCACATTGTCGCTGAGTCATCCATACTCATAACCAGAGTCCACTGTGGCCAGTGAGTTGTATCTGGAATCAGGACTGACTGTAACCAGGTCCACCTAACTGGATTATAAAGGGATTATAAAGTGACAGAGGGCATGTAGTTTAGGGAGGCAGAATCCAGTTGAATCCATTGACACCCATGTAACCTTTGGTAGACTTTATCGCTCAACCTTAACTTCTTCATCTGCAAACTGGGTACATAAGGTTTTTGCAAGGATTCAACGCAATAATGAAGCTGATGTGCTCAGCATAGGGCCGAGGTTATTTGAAGGAGAAAGCCTGTAACCGTGGTCGCCTTTCTAATCAATTGAATCAAGTAAGCATAGCTAGATTCCGGGATTTCATGAGTAAAAACACTTTCACGGTGAGTAGGAATATTGTCCTAGTCTTCTTCTCATTACTACACATGACCATCATCCAAGCTCTTTAGATCTCTGGTTATCAAAAGAAGGCCACTTGGCTCCGATAGCAGGCATTTGTTTTGGCTATCGTACCATCTGTGTGGTGGGTACCATCTAGTGAGTGGAAGATATTCCATTGTGCACGAGACTGTACCCCCCAGCAGAGAATTATCTGGACCAAAATGTCAATAGTGCAGAGGTTAAGAAATTCTGGTTTAGAATAAAAGCTTTAGGATCTGTTGTTCGGTCTGGGAAGATATCACAGGAGACGTTCAAAGAAACAAACCTATTAAGTTTCTCTCCCTGCCTCATGTATTCCACGGACACTTGCGAGTGCCTACTGTGTTCAAAGCTGAATTAGTGGGGCTGGGGAAAGCCTGGGTTTCTGAAGCCAGTGCGCTTCCAAAGAAGCCAGGATGCTGGCTGATGGGTGAAGGACAAATGGAGGAATTAGTTAAACCTCCTGATGGTAAATGCAGGCATTTAATCCTAGAGATTAAATATAAACTAGAAGCAGCTTTACATGGTTTAGTATCAGGCCTAAGAGTAAAAGGGAGTTTTCCAAAATAAATACATCTCCAAAGCAAGCTGATATTTTTAGTGATTTAAGAGGCTTTGACTAGCTTGCAGTAATACTTAGAAACCAGCCTGTCTACAGAGCGGCTGCTGCTTTGGACGCGGGCTTGCCGGCACCCAGGTGTGGAGAATGCCTGAGTCCAGGTTTACAGAACGATGTTCATTTAAGTGAAGTTGGAAGTCTTTTCTTCACTGAATTCAAAAGTGAAAGGTTAACATTTTCTTTCATAATTCAGTAAAAGTATTTTGTTTTAGCCTCACGTCTTTTAAAGCCCCAAATTTCACTTTACTTTTCAGGAAGTGTTATGCGCCTCTGTCAAAATGCGAAGAGGCTGGTGTCGGTGCAGAGATCTGTGCTTCCGGGTAATCACAGACGTTAACTGATAATGACGAAGAGTGAATTTTTTTTCTGACATGCACATCATCAGTGTTTTCAGGGTTATTCCACCTCTTGTTCACTTCTCATGCTGTACATGTGTTTGTCCCAATTTGCTTATGATGGCTTCTTGCTCATGTCCCCCAAATTAACAGGCCACTCAGCTCACCGCAGCCCATAGTGTGGCTCCATCACCGGAGGGACACATGAGTCTAGCCTGCTGTCACTTGAAGTCTATGTTTATGGTTCACAGCAACCTGAACAGTTCTCAGCCACATATTCTTGGCAGAGAGAAATTATTTTGCTTGTATTGGCACATTGTTCTATTCAGATTAAATTTTTATCAGTACTATGGTTGTTGGTGCTGCAATGATTGATTGAAACTCGAAAAATAAGGAAAGCTTAGTGCAAAAATATCTATAGAAAGCTACGTTGTGCATTATTCGAATTGATAAATTAGTTGAAGAACATGCATAATAGATAAAGGCTGTTTGTAAAGAGAATCCATAGATTCTGGTTTTGCTCTGAGATATGAACTAGATAAATTAGACCTTCTAAGTGCCCAGGAGCTCATCTATAAAAACAGATGGGTTGAACTCTACCATCTAATGCTATCATTCTACAATTCAGTCAAAATAACACTACATTCCAATAAGCAACATTACATAGAAAAGAGGCCTGTAATTAAATTTAGAGTTCATGCAGCTGCCTGATTCAATAGTAAATTATTTCTTAGCAAGAATACCGAGAAGGACACTATGATCTACGACTGTCTGTCATGCTCACAGGTTTGTTTGGAGAGCTGCCCTTGGAGGTTCCTTCCGCATATGCTGATTTTCTTCTTGCCAGGTGAGTTTACCGCCCTGACCACAGGTGACTGGATGGCTGGACCCAGGATGCACCTAATACAAAGACAATACATGTTGTCCCTGATACAGTGGCCTCTGATACACTAATAGAGCTTTTGTATGTGATAAAGCAAATGGCTGGGCCAGCCCTCCCTGAGCAATTAGGTTGGAGGGGAAGTCAGCAGAGAGCAGAGTGGAGGGGAAAGCAGGAGAACCAGAGGAAAAGGACAATAACTAGAAGAGATAAGGCATCAGGACCCACAAAGAAAGCAGGATCCATGGAGCAACAAAAGCCTGGGGCTGTATTTGCTACAAGGAAGCCGAAACCCTGAAAGACCAGTTAACGCTTCCTACCAAATATCTCGCCACAAGCGACGTGTTCAGAAAAGAGATACCATTGGAAACGTGTATTAAAATCAAAACCAAACGTTTTAGGTTGTAAAATCCTCATGACTTGATGGTATCCAACATGTCAATAAGAATTAAAGTCTAGTAGAAAAAAAAAATAGTGAGCTCTTCTTAAATGGGGTACATTGTAGACAAATGCTAGTTACGTGCCTGTGAGCAAGTTTTAGCCAACGTTTATGTTGGTGCCTGAAGAGTTCACCTTGACTTTAGCTCTGGCCTTGACTGAAGTTTGAAGTGAATTAGTTCAAATGTAGTTATATCTCAAATACAGGGTGATGGAAGGTGATTTGACTTTGGGTGGTGGGCACATGATACAATATATACATCATGTATCACAGAAATATACACTTGAAACCTATATGATCTTATTAACCAATGTCGCTCCAATAAATGTAGTAAAAAAGGGAAAAATGAAATAAAATGTAGTTGTATCAGTTCTGAGTGGTACTAGAACTTTGCTACCCCATCTTGTTTCTCCTCTTCCTCCACTTCCTCCTCCTTTTCTTTCTTCCAAATTGTGCCTTACACAAGCTTTTTTAGGCTACAAATACCTGCAAGATGCTCACCATCACTGATTCCTCTTTGAATTCCTACTGACACCAAAATAAGGTGTCTCACACATAGTAGGTACTCAATAAATACATGCTGATAAGGTAATGCTGAGTGACAAATAGAACTACGTTCTCAACTATCTATAGTTCAGCTAAAGCACTTTATGAAATGCGTAAGGTATTTTCTACATACTAAAAAAAGTGGAAAAATGTATGTGGGCTAGATATACTAAACGACCCTTGTGGATCCTTGTGGATCGCTGGGTCATGCGTTCACCAGAGGTCAAAGCTTGGAGAATGCTGCTTTGAAGCTTCTCTGTATAAGGGTATAATTTCAAGTTGTTAATAACTCAGAACATTTGATCTCTTTCCTTATTCTTGCCCAGATGAGTCATTTTCTTAGTAGTTTACCTTTAGTTCCTCCTCTTTATACATAGCCGACTAGCTGGCAAGCAAAACTGTGTGCATCTGTCTTTCGTATTGAAATATATTGCTATGAGAATTTTTTTCTCCCTGTACTGCTCTTTTTCTCAAATGTTTAATTTCTCTACTCCCATTGTTTTTTGCTGGAAGTTTCTTCCAGGGTGAATTAGTCCTAAATCTACCAGGAAGCCGGGGTCTCTACCTTTGACCGAATTCATTATCTAAGAACAAAATTACAAAAAAGACCCACTGCATTGTTTCCCAAAGAATTGTCCAGAAGAACTTCCACTTTTCAGAGCCTCATTTGTTTTCTAAATCCCCAAAGAGAGATTTGACTCAGCAAAAATGACTTCTGAGCCTTCCTCAGCAGCAGCACCAGCAGCTGAGCTGTGGATTTTGGCTGCGGGACTGGCCTAGTTATTCAGCAGATACTGTCCCGGCCAAGGCCTGGAACGGCTTTAGCCGCTGCCACAAACGCTGCCTACCAACTGTTGCCTAGGTGAGGAGAGCCTTGGCCATAAATCCCGGCACCGCCCCTTCCCCCAAATCTGCCTGATTCATTTGTTCATATTACGCACTCGGAGTGGAAGGTATGATTACCTGCCTCTGGCTTGCTTATTCTTCCCTTTCTCTCTCTCTCCTCCTCTCCCTCTCTCATTCTCTCTCTCTCTTTCATTTTCTCTCCCTGTCTCTCTCTCTCCCTCCTCCCTAACCTGGTAAGTGAACCAGTCAAAAAATGGATTTAAATAAGGTGCCCGCAGCCATGCACCACCAACACACAAAATGAGAAAAACTACCGCTGTTTATTTAAAAACGGTTTTGGGGCTCTCAAAATTATTCCTTCGTGTTTTTTTTTCCCTCTGAGAGCATTTTGGGCTGTGGGCAACAGGCGACTTTTTGTGAGGCTGCTCAAAAGGCTTGTCTTCTCTGACTTTCTGTAGTTGCAGGAAAGGCAGCTGGTGAGTAAGCGCAGTGAGAGGAAGCTCAGAAGCCATTTTTAAAAAGATCAATAAATGTGACTAGATACAAGTATTTTTTTATGGAGGAAAAATGTTGGAAACACCACAGGTAAAGTCAGAAGACATGAAATAGAGGAAAATGCTTGAAACTCATTTCATAGGCAAAGGGCTAATTTCTTTAATATATAAAAAGCTACTGCAAATCATCAGGAAGAAAAAGATCAACAACTCAGTTTAAAAATTGTAAATTCTATGACTAAAAACTTCATGAAAATGAAATTAAAGTGGCTTTTAAACTTACGAAAAATTTTTAAACTCACTCATAATATAAGAAATACAAATTGAAATTAATACACATATCATATTTTACTTATCAGATTGGACAAGACCCAGGTTTGAGCCACACTGTGCTAGGCTGGTGGTGGATAAGGTGGCCCTTTCATACGTATGGTGCTGCTGGAAAGATAAACTGATACCACCTCCAAGGAACCACATTTGGCAAAATCTATTAAACCTATATTTGCTCATTATTGACCCAGCAAAATTACCCTAAGTTTACACTCACCTTTGTGTGTAAAATGGCACATATAGAGTGAGGCAAAAGTAAGTTTACAGTTGTATGTGAAAAAGAGTTTATTCTTGTATTATTATTAATTATTATATTATTTTTCCATATAAATGACTGTGAAACTAGTTTTGCCCTGCCTGTGCATAGGGCTATTCCTTGAGGCTGTTAGGTAGCAAAATATTTTAGACAACCCAAATGGAATACTATTTAGCTGTTAAAAGAACAAGGAAGCTCTTTGCATACTGACACAGAAAGCTCTCTCAGAGATACAATTAATCAGACAAATTGAGGTGCACATTAGTGGGTGCAGTGTGCTTCGTTTGTAGAAATGGATGGAAAAATTATAGACCAGCGCAGAATAGTTATTTGCTTATATGTGCATAAAATATCTGGAGGCAAGATGCACAAAATAACTCCACAAGAAGGGAATAAATGGATGGGGCATTTAAAATGTTTATGCTATGTAAATGTCTCTCCTAATAAAAAACATTGCATAAAAATATTAGGAAAGAATGTGTTATAACATAAAGGTCAAATACATAAGACTGGCAGGAATACCTGAGGCTCCAGCAAAAAGGTCTAGGGCATTTGTCACTTGAAACAACTGGTTGCATCATCATTGCCTTTTGTCTTCGTTTGGGCTGCTCTAACAGAATGCCGTTGACTGGGCGACATAAAGAGCTGATACTCGTTTCTCACGGTTCTGGAGGCTGGGAGTCCAATGTCAAGGCATCAGTTCAGTGTCTGGGGAGAGCCTGCTCCCTGGTTTGCAGAGAGCCCGCCTTCTCATTGCATCCTCACGTGGGGGGGGTGGGGGGAGAGAGGGGGAGAGAGACCGAGAGAGAGAGCGCAGCCTCGTGTCTTTTCTTAGAAGGGCACTAATCTCATCCACAAGGGCTGCACCCTCATGACTTAATTACCATTACTTAATTACTTAATTGGATGGTAGGATTTCAACATAATAATTTGGGTGGGAACAGAGATATAGAATCCAAAGCATCCTTATACATGTCTTCTTTTATATTCTACTTTTCAAACTTTGCCTTTTTTTCTCTCCAAGTCTCATCAATCTCCTAAATATATTTCTGCTCCTAAATGTCCTTGTCCTATAGTTATATATTTATTATTTTATTGATCTATACATGCATATATTAGTTTGCACAGAGCTTAAACAATTAAGCCCTATTTGTAAGCTTCATTTAGATACCCAAGAAGCTAAGTGAGATTTTAAACCTGGAGGCCTTATTCAGAGAATCAGTGGAGACAAGAGTGTGGTTTTGACTTATGTAGTAGAACATCAACAAAAGATTTAGTCAAGCTGATCCTTTATTGCCCAAGGAAATTTATAAGGAACTGGACTTAACCCAGGTATGTTGACCAGGTCCAAACAGACTGAGAAAACCTTTCAGTCCAGGTTTTATTTGATTGCATTTTGGAGAACTGCCAATGAGTAAGATTTATGGATGGTCAGTGCGCTCCAAGTCACCATGACCAGGAAAACTCCAGCAATAGAGAAAAATTTACTAGCAATGTGACCTTGTTTCAAATCACTAAATTTCTCAAAATCCCAACATCTTCATTTATACAATGGGGATGTTTTGGAGAGACCAAATAAATTATAAATAAAGATGACAGCAATAGCCACTGTGGTAGCTAGTCTCCAAGATGGCGCCCAATGATTCCTCCCTCTTTGTATCTATATCCTTGACTGACACCCCTGCTCCCACCGCCCCCCACACACACTGGACCAGGGTTAGCCGGTGACAGATACAGCAGAAGTGGTGGTATATCATTTCTGAGGTTTGGTTGTAAGAGTTCTGTCTTTGTCATGTTCTTTCTATGTCTGTCTGTTTGTCACTGTCTGTCTGTCTCTCTCTTTCTATGGAAAGCCATCTGCCATGCTGTGAGCAGCCCTTTGAAGAGGCCCACACGGTGAGGCACTGAGACTCTCTGCCCGCAGAGTGAGCTGGGAGGCAGGCCTTCTAACCCTGTCATGTGTTCCTGTGACTGAAACCCAGGCTCGCACCTTGGAAGTATATGTCATGAGATGCCCTGAGCCAGAACTACCCAGCAAAGCTGTTCCCAGATCCCTAATCCTAGACAATTTGTGACAGGGTACACGTTAAGCTGCTAAGTTTCGGGGGTAATTTATTATGCATCAGTAGATAATTAACACAGCCACACAACAATAACAACCAATCAGGTCCCTTTTCTTCTTCAAAGAAAGAACTTCATGGAGTTGCTAAGGTCTAGACTCGGGTATTGTGATTCCCATGGGATGACTGTCCTTCTGACTCACCATATAGCTGCCCGAGGCTATATTACTCATCATCTCAAACTTGTCACTTCTGTCGTGTTGCCCTGATTAACTGTCACTCCTGCCACTGACATACATGTCTCAGTGGCAGCATGTAGGAGGCTATGGCCTCTGATGGAAACAGCTGTTGTGTCTGCCTTTCTTGCTGCTGATACTGAACCACTGCGCTGGGTTTCCTCCTTGATTCTGATTCAAGGTGGTTTCCACAAATGGTGCCCAGTGTGAATGTGCAGCAGCCATGCCTAGAACACACACAAGGACTGGGACCACGAAGGGCACTCACAAACTCTCTTCATTCACACCTCAGTCCTGAATCACTTCTTCCATCAAGCCGATCCCTTACCTTTGGGGGATTTTTTCTTACCATTTAAGACCTTGTCCTTCTCTGCTGGCCTGCTTCTGGCTTTCTGTCCTTCTGGTCACCTTCCATAAACATCCTACTTTGTTTCACTTGGCCCTGGGGTTGTTCTCTCTCGGTGCTTCTTCCATTGGTAGAGATTTGGCCATATTTGCCTTGGCACTATACACTGGCCTCAGACAACTTCTAGATTTGTTGCCTGTTCTCACCTTCTAAATGTTGCCTCTGAGTACCTGGTCTGAACAACATCTTGGCTCCACCTTTTGGCTCTTCCGTATGGCCCATGTGGCATTACTCACCCACCACTTGTCTGGGCCAGGATGGCTTTAGCTCTTTTCTCAATCCCCACATTTCCTAGTTTTATCTTGTTGCTTACGCTGCCTCCCCTTGACAATGCAGTTAGTCCCTCATGCTAGACCGCAGTGGAGCTCAGCTGGGCTTGGCATTCAGATCACTTGGAGAACTTAAAAACCATTCAGATGCCTGGGTGCTATGCTAGACCAATTAAATAAAAACATCTAGGTACACAGGGCTCAGGCAAGGATCTTTATTAAGAGCTTCCCAGTTGATTTTCATGAGTAGCCAGATTATAAAAGCAATAATGTACAGCTAGGGCTGAGCAAGTTCAAATGCTATACTTGCTCAATGAAAACCATCCGGGAGCCAGATCCCTGCTCAGGTGGTCAGTGTGTGACCTCTCACTAGAGAGCGAGCTGACAGTCTTGCTGGGCATCCAGGGGCTTTGTTTGTACGTGCCCCGCAAGATGCTCCCGAAGGGCAAAGGCAGCACCGAGCAGAAAATTCAGAAGCAATTAGCTAGTGCCTGTGCCCTGGAGGCAGCCTTGCTGCAAGGGGACATCTGATAACCCGCACGTAATTGTGTATTTACGGTGAACAACCCATTGCTGAAAGATGGCATCATGCACATGTGTTGTTTAGAAAAAAAAAATGTTGCAGGGTTTTTGACTTGGAATCCCAAGCCATGGCTAATCTCATTTTACTCCAAAAATATTCTGTTTTTTTTTGCACACAGAGATTCAAGATAGAATGAGTGTCAAAGCCCCAAGAAAGAAGGAATCAGAAGCTTCCTATTGGCAAAGAATGAAAGTACAAACACAGTGCTAACCCTAAACATGCGAATGGTCACGTTCTATTGCAGTTTTAGCTATAAATAGAACTTAGAGAGTATGGATTTGATCTTTCAATTAGTGTAAACCACCTGGATTCTTCAGATGAATAAAAGGTGATTTGAATTGCTTTCAAATCTAGGTCCTGTAACCTATTTACATAATGACAGTACTTTTAAGGGATAGTAATATACATAGAAAATGCTTTCTGAATTTTAAAAAATATTTTAACACAGCAGTTCAGGATGTGTCAATATAGCCATCATCACCGCTCTGCTGACTAATTAATAGAAATGTTATTTATAACTTTTAAATATTTTAATTAGTTTTATCATAAGCTAGATGCATGGGGACGTATTAAACTCCATCCACAGCCTTAATTAAAATGCATATATTGGATATTTAGTGGCTATACTCAATATATATGAATATTGGAAAAAAACTCAATATTTGAAATTGGGAGTTCTTGAAAATTTCTCAGTGTTCCAGACTCACTCTGGTCGATGGTCCAGGTCACAGGGATGACAGGTACTAGTGGGGCGCACAGGGTCTGTTGGTCCCTAAGAAGTACCGGCCTGGGGAGATGCACGGCCCTTCCTTTGAATCCCGGCTTCACCATAGACAAGCTACGTGACTCCAGGCAAACACCTAACCTCTCGCCCCGAGTCTCCAAAGAGATTCCCAGGCGATGGCTACAATCAGATATCGTGAGTACAAAGCAAATGCACGGTGTTTATTGAGTGCTTCCTCTGAGCAGATACTTGGCCAAGTGCTCTGAGAATAATGAGAAGTAGAAAGCCCAGCTGACAATATATTGGGGAGAGAAGATACAAAGAATGAAAAGGTAATTAATAATGAATAAAAAAATACAACGTACTCAAGTGAAGTTATAAAATCATACAATCACTAGGCGCTATTTAAAGTATTCAAGTGTGGTTGAGAAAACCTGTCTTTCATAATCATGTACCTTGCATGTCATAAGCCATACAATTGCCTTTGATGACATAGGTGCTCTCACCCCCACTCTATGCGTAAAGGTATGTAATTTAATTTAATCCTCAAAATAACCATGAAGAGATGGCATTTGACTGATAAGAAGTAAGCTGAAAAGTTTACCTTAACTATGAGGTATGTAATTATTCTACATAATTAGTCAGAGAGTCTCAATATGAGTCAGCTAAATGTGATTTGTAGCGCAGATGGAATCAATAACTGCATGTGAACGTGAGAGCATTAGGCTTGAGGAATGGAAGTTGCCACCGTCACCCTGAGGCCTGCTGCTGTCTAAGGCCCAGGGAGCGGAGATCCAGCACAAGCGAGCCCCAAAGTGGGGATGGAGGTCCAGTTGCCATGACCACCAGGGGCCTGGTTGGTGGGAGGACTTCCCAGGGCCGATCTTCAGGCTGTGTTGGCAAGGATGCTCCTGCAGCAAAAGGTGGGGTGCGGGCCATCTTAGCTGGTCAGAGCCCCGGAAGCTAGGGTGGCCGGGAACAGAGCTGGGATTCTGCACATAACATTCTCTTTTGGGGACGCAGGAGACGAGATAATGGCGTTAATTTTTTCCCTTTTCTATGACGTTGCCCTACAACGAAACTCTTCATTTGGCGTTAATGGCAGCCTAGTACTGAGAACGGACCCACGGCATGACGCTTTCACAAAGACTCCATAAAATTACTAAACTCGATTACAACTTAGAAAGGGTTCAGTCACTGAGGTTGTGATATTTTGTTTCATATGCTGTGTTTTTAAAGATCAGCCTCCGAGAATGAAGAGAGCTCTAACTGCAGGTCAAAGGTCACTCCATGGGTAAGTGACACGGCTTGTGGTGACCTGAATTTTCCCGGTGTCTATACAATACAAATGGCTTTGATCAATTTCATTAAAATCGTGTTCAATAAAATTCCGGGACTTGTATAAACAAAGCTTTTTTTTGATGTAGTGCAGATCAAAAAACAAAGCTTTTTGATGTAGTGCAGATCAAAAAAAAAATTGATACATTATGTTTTTCTTTCTTTTTTGCAACCTGAAGAAGAAAATCTCACAATTTGATGAATCATTTGATATTCACCAGTATATGCATCGTGTGAAACAAAGAGCCCAGGATATAGGGCTTATGTTCAAAGGAGTGATTTCTGAGAACCTGGAGGTCTTTAAAGAGAGTGAAATAACCTATTTAAGTATTTGTTTCTCTAAAGATCTGAACAAGAAAATGTGATTCTCACAAAGGAGACAATTTTCATGTCTAAGGGACACATGAAACATGGTGCCGTAGAATAACTTCACATTCGGAGGGAAGGTAACATTATTTGGAAATTACAGTGTCCTGAAACTAACCACATTTGTGGAAAACAAGCACTGGTCGTTTCCTTGGAAGGCCTTTGGGAAAATGTGTCTCCAAGTGTTCCTGTGAAGCCAGCAGTTCAGAGACAACATAGGAAGCACATGTCCTTTTTCTTGCATGTCCCCAATGTCTAATGTGGGTGTTCATGGAGCCTGACGGCCAGATTGTCTTGGAAGCAGCTGATCTCATTCCCTGTGGGCACTGAGTTCCTTCTCCCTAAAATTCTGGATGAGTCCAGAGCTCCGGCGCTGCCCCATGGCTCACCCCCCGCCCTGGAGGTGGCCCGAGGGGACCCACTGACTCCCACTGCCATGAGGCAGGCTCTCTCGCTATCAGACATCTCCAAGAATGCGGATGCAGCAGTGAGCTCTCTCAAGCCTCTTGTGGTTAACATGAATAGCATTCCTCCAGTTGCTGCCGATATGAAATACCCTATGCCTTCAAGTCAACAATTAAAAACTCGGGGTCATATTTTTGCAGGACATACTGAAAATGTTTGCATTTGGGGGTAAAGCATTTTAAACTTGAGTGGTATGTATATTTATTCTGTGTCTAAATGTTGCAAGCGAAGGAGAGATTTTTCAGTTATTCAGGTTTTATTAGGGTAGAGAGAGTCAAGACAGATGGTAGGCTCTCCAAATAAAATATTTTTTATTACATTAACTGGACACTTAACAAATGGTTGTTTTTTTGTTAATGGGGAACGGACTGACTTAGCTCCTCTCCTCCTCAGCCCCCTCACCTGTAAAATGGAGATAACAGAGCTACCTGCATGCGGGGCCCCGCCCAATTTTTCCTTAGGAATTTAGAAGCATAGCCAAAAGGAAGTGTGTTAACATTCGCTGTGGATTTGTTTTCTCAGAAGCTTTTTCTTCCTACCCCCCTTTTTTTTTCTTTAAAAAAATTCTGTATCCTCACCACTATGTCCCTCGAGCACCTTCCCCCAAACACCTTTGTTAGGGTCCTAACAGTAGGGCCCAGCCTCCCTCCCTAAGTGCTGCTCTGTCCCCTGGTATGACCTCCCCCCCACCCCCGCAGACACCTTAATTGCCTCTGCCCTTTAAGGGTGCGTTCACGTACCACCCACTCCAGGGCCCCCGGAGCGCGATCAGCTGCAGATGCCGTGCTCCTCCAGCCCCCGCCCAGCCCAGAACCCTCCCAGCATTCTGTGCATGCCGCTGCCGTAGCGCTTGTCATGGGAACTCTGACTGCTGATTTACAAGCCTGACATGGCCATATTTATAATATTATATGTGTTTTGATTCTGTAAGTTCTGGCAGAGTGCCTGGCACGTAGTGTTACTAAATGCTTGTTGAATCAACCAATCAGCTTAATAAAATAAGTCAAATATTTTGCACATTATCTGATACTAATTGCCTGCCTCTTTGGATTCCCCTTTAAAAAATTAGTGCTCCCCCAAGAACAAATGCTGGGGGGAAATACTTGTTTTCCATGGATACTTCTCTGTTTAATAACCAAATGCTGTAGAACAACACAGGGACCTTGTTTGTGCACAATATTTGTGTACTGAGCTCCCCGATGCTATGATTTTGGGGTAAAATATATAAGTAATAAAATGGAAAATTATTTGCTGAAGTAGATCCTCACCCGATCTTCAGATTGATTAATGTGTTAGGATAGCCAACGCTACCTTGGCCACAGCAGGGAAACCTATTCCTTTCCAGAAGCTGAGCAGTGGTCCAAGTAGGCGGGCCACCCAGGAAGGAGACTGGTTTTCCCTGGGAAACAGGGTGGGAAGAAGGCTGCCTTGCACAGGCAGCGAAGTCTTGATAAGTGGGGCCAGAGCCCAAGAGGTAGGAAGACAATATTTCCAAGTTTGCCTTGGGGAGCTCCGGTTCATGCGGGTTGAGTATAATTATTTGCAGCGCGCCACTTCCATCTTAAAGGGGCCCCAGCTGGGAAAGTGGTGGGCACTGTGCGGAGAGGAGAGAGAGCTGGCAGCTCACCTGCACACAGGACCACCTGCCTGTGAGGGCTCCGGGCAGCCCTCTCCTTCCTTGTCCTCTGTCCCCCAAGGAAGACAGCCCCTCCCAGTGGCTACAGTAAGTAGATCTTTTTGCATCAGGGGCAGTCATTTCACTTTTAACTAGTCAACTGTCACCTCTTCCATTATTTCTTATATTCAAGAATTTTGAATCAACTATACTAATTATGTTGTTAATTAAACAGTGTCAGTAAAACGAATGGTAACTTGGCTGAAGTATAACCATGGGAGCTGTTTGTCCTTGCGCTGAGTCATTCCGTTTCAACAACTTGAGGAGGAGGCATGCAGACTCTTCCCCAGAGAGAACTCTTCTCGTTTGATCTTCCAAAATCCTAAGTCTTAGCAGGTTCAGACCAAAAGTGGGGCAGGATCAGGATAGGCACAAAAAGAGGCGTAGAAGAATTCTTTCTAGATGGCTACTCCTGCCAAATTAAAGGTTGGGTCTCCTCCATTTAAACACACAGCTAGTTGTGCTTGGCCTTGAACATGGTAGGGGGTCGTGACTGGGGAGGGGCTGCCCCAGCGACTAGGAGCTCCTCACCTCAGTGGGGCCCTTTGGGTTCAGCGCACATGCACAGATCGTCCTGGGAAAACCCGAAGCTCAGGCTGCAGGGTTGTCCTGAGTCAAGGGCAACAGCCAAAGGTTTTTATCAGGTGGCTGGAATGATCCGTCTGGTAATTGGAGGGAGAGCACAGAGTGACAGGGGCAGCTCAGGCGAGTTTTGGAGGATCTCAGAAACGTGGGGTTATGTGTTGTTCCTCCTACTTGATGAACTGTAGTGTTAGGGGACTTGATAGGCTTTCTTCCAGCTGCGGAAAGGCCCCACGTGAAACAGACAAGCCTAGGCAGCAAGTAGCGTGTCCGAAAGAGCATTTATTGAGTTCCTACTCTTCCAAGCACTGTGCTCATCAGGGGACATGTGGCCAACAAGCCACTGCCCATGTGGAACTTACATTCTAACTCACAGAGCTACGTTATTGTGGAGAAAAAAAAAAAAGGTAGTGATAAGGTCTTGTGAAAAAGAAAGCAGGATAAGGGGACAGGAAATGTGTGCTGTCATTATAATAGGATAATCAGGACATCCGAGGGACAGTACCTGGGCAGACATTTCATCCTTGAGGAAGAAGCATGGCGGGTATTTCAAGTAATAGCAAGCCAGGTGGCCCCTGTGACGGAAGCATCGTGAGCAAGGGGAGGCACAGACAGACGGGGCCGGTGGGCCAGATCACAGGGCACCGCAACTCCAGTTACGTCAGGAGACTCCATGCTATCGACACGCAAGGTGGTGGTGGCGTAATGGGACCATCCAGGACCCAGTGTGGAAAGGGATGATAAGTTTTCCAACTTGAGGTGTATTTTTAAGGCCAAGCAGAACAATTGCCTTATGAATTAGGTGTGAAAGGTAAGAGCAAAAGAAGAGTTAAGGAGACACGTTGCCAGAGAGTCCGCCAACTTAACTGGGACTCTTGCAGGGACAGAAAAGCCACGATCTCCACCTCAAGTCAAGGTTGGTGACAACGGAGGCAGACAGCTGGGGGAATTGAGGAGGAAATGAGTGAGACCAAACCTCTTCCAAGCTCCTTCTGCTACGCATTCTTTGCCAGACAAAGGGTCATGCTGTGAAGACACAGATGTGAAGGGGCCTAAATACAAGGAATATATAATTAGGACCTCCATCCACAAAGGCAGCCTTTCAAGTTGCCTCAAGTAACAGGCCAGGAATATGGTTCTAGCCATTAGACAAGGAACTATGAGACAGAAAGAGAATAGAGACATGTTTCTAAAAGATAAAATGGCCTAGATTCATATGGCCATGAACTAACAAGGGAGTTGGCACTGGTGCTAGCCGCGGACTTGAGCACAAGCACATGGACCCAAAGAAAATAGACCAGCAGCCTACTACATTTTTAAGTGAGCTGTACTGCCAAAAAACCCCTAGGACTGGCCAGAGAGCCTGTATTTCTCAAATCCTGAGATAATCCCAAGGATCCAGGAATCACATCAACAGGAAGTGCTCTGTTCAAGAGGTCAGACCCCAGAAACCGCATCCTTTCTAAAGCCTACCTCTACGGAAGACCGCAGATGAGGGAAACCCATCCATAGGGCAGAAGCAGGGGCGTGTGTTCTCATTAGTTGACCCAGGAACACCGTCTACTGCCAGGCAGGTTGTCCTTGTGCTTTACGCCAGCAGATGCTGTTACGTGCCATGTACCAGTGATTTCTCCATGTTACCGTCACGCTCTTTTCCCAGTGAAGCTGTATTTCATTTATCCAATTCCCGACTGACTTTTGTCAAAGGAAGTGTCGGGGATCCTGCATTCTCCCAGAAAGTGAACTTGAAACACAAGCCTAGAGGCTGTGGCTTTAAGGTGTGTGAGCCATGGGAACAGGACTGGGAGGCAGAGGGAACGACTTCGGTAAGGAAGGGGAGCCCGTCTAGGGTTCTAGTATTGAGATGGCTGCTGCTAAGTGTGTGGATTTATTTTATCACATGGGGCTGACCTTTGGGGAGCCACATAAAGCACGTCTGACAGGTGTACCTAGGTGAGTGAGATGGAGCAACAGAGTGTGACAGAAGGAAAAGCTTTCTATCAGCTCTTGGCTCCCAGCAGTCAAAGGCTGACGCTTCCTGTAACACTTGTGCATTCTGAGTGGCACATCCACAGGCACCAACCACCACCCAAGGTGTCCACGGGCAGGAAGAGAGGTGAGGCGGGGCCAGTTGACACCTGCGTGGTGTGGGTGGCCTCCCCCTTTCAGTGCGGTGTGGTAACAGCAGAACAGAGAGGCAAGTGAAGCTGAGTGTGTCTGAACTTCCTGCAGGGCGCCTGAACACACCTGAACAACACTCAGGACGGGGAAGAGCGCGCCTGGGTCACAGTGCTGTACATGCACTACCAGAATTCAACCCAGGATTTATGGACATAATTAAATGAAGTCATGCGCAAGCCTGGAGTGGAATCCGCCCCTAGTACATGCTAAGTATCACTAATGTGCCTGGAGAATCTCTTGAGTGATATACTTCATTTCCTCCAGAGAAGTAAGAGGCAGGGCGCTAGCCAAAATACCTAAAAGTCTTTCTGGATTCCGCCCCCCGCCTCCAAAGATTTAAGCTCTTAAGAGATCTTAGATGACTTGTGGGGAGATAAATGGGAAATTTGTTAGGGGACACAGAAAACACTGGAGGAACAAGGAAGAGAACAGATTTTTCTCTTCCCCATCTTCCCCCATTTGAGGTAGATACCAAAGCTTGAGGGATGGGGGATAGGAAGAGGTCAAAGGAAGACGGGGGAGTGTTCAGTGGATTCTGGGCCCGTGAAGACCCAGGACGGGTGTTCTGACAGCACTGGACCAGTCTATTAGACACGTGAAAATAAATCCATCAGCTAGCCCCCATTTCCCTACTGGTTTGTTCTTCCCACCATTTTTCTTTTGGGGAAAGACCTTTGAGATATTTTAATTCTCCTCTTTAGCTCCCATCCCACATCCAATCGATCAGATTATCTTTTCAGTTTTACCCTCAGAATCGCACTAGATTTCACCATTCCAAATAGTGACTCAAGTCTGAATTGTTACAATAGCCTCCTTTTGTCTCTTTTCTGAACTATTGCAGCAGCCTCCTAAGTGGCTTCCTCCTGCCCGTGCCCTTGCCTTCCGACATTTATTCTCAGCGCTGCAGCCAGAGTGAGCCTGTTAAACGGCTCCAACTACACCACTCCCTCCCTCCCCAAAACCCCCCCGGGGCTGCCCAGTTCTCTGAGTAAAAATCTGAGTAAGGGCCCACAAGGCCCTACAGGACCCGAAGCCCCGTGACCGCTGAAACTGTCTTTTAACGCTGACCCCGTCACTGTCCCCCAGCCACTTTGGCCTCATCTCTCCTCCCCTAACACCTCAGTGTGTTCAGTTAAAACAGTCGTCCCTTTCCCTGGCCATTGCCATGGTGGGCATATACTTTATTGTCCAAATGAGGACACCTGTCAGAATGAACGGAGGTGCTGTGTCTGCCAGGACCACAGACACCAACTATCCGCCGTTACTCTAACGTGGCTCTCCACTTCTTTGATTCTATCAAAGCCTTTATTTTCTCTCTTTTTGGTTTCGCCCTCTGGACTGTAAGCTCTATGAGGATGAAGGCTTTGTTTTGCTCATTGCTTTATCCCCAGAGCCTCCAGAATGGCCACTTAATAAACATTTATCAAATGAATGCATGAAGAAAACCGGAATTAGTAGCAAGACTCTAGTCTATGGTATTTGTTAGAACAGAGCGAACTAGCCGAGGCCTGAGGACTCAGCCGAGCAGTCCAAGGTAAAGCTCTGAATTGGGAGAATTCATGGTCATCAAAGTCATAGATGCATCCAGAGGGGTACAGAGTAGAGTGAGAAGAAGAGAGACCCAGGATTTAGCCTTGAGAAACTCCAATGTGTAAAGCTCTGATAGAGGCCATCAGTACGTACAGGACAGCCTGCCAAGACAGGGCAGTGCACGCGGGAGGGAGGTCGAAAGAGGAGCCACAGAAGCCGGGGGAGAGCGCCCCCAGGAGGAGGGCACGTTCCGTCACGCCGACAGCAGGGTCCGAGACTGCGGGGAGGCCAGGTGATGCACGAAGTAAAACGTGCGTTGGAGTCAATAACACACACACGCAGGAGACCTCACTGAGTTGTTTTAAAGAGCCTGAAAGCAGTGAGGAGAGAGGATACACTTCAGTGACTCTGAGTATTTAATTTAACTGAAATTCAGGTTTGAGAGGAGCTCTGGTTGGTCGCTGCACGGGAACCACAGTCACAGAAGACAGAAATGGGTTGTTGCTGGAGCCGGAGGTTGGTCCCATGGGGGTTCACATTTAACCCCTTCCTTTCCAATTGCTTACATCTTTAAGCACCTCAGGCACTGGCCCTATGATGTACGCAAGTTTTCGCCAGGGTTTTTCTATACTGGAACTATTTATTTATTTTTCCTTTATATTGAATTTATTGGAGCGACACTGGTTAATAAAATTACACAGGTTTCAAGTGCACAATTCCACAACACATCCTCTGTACAAAATGTATTGTGTGTTCACCACCCCAAGTCAAGTCTCCTTCCGTCACAATTTATCCCCCCATACTAAGTTTGGAATTTTAGATAGAATGACTTGGGTATATTTTCATTTAAAAATAAGGGTTTGCTTATTTTGCTGTTTCTAATTGGATAAAGTTAACAATTTACATGGCTCGTTTTTTTTCTCATTTTCTCCCTTGAAGCTCTTTTATTTCCTCACTGTCTCCATAAACATCCTTGTGTTTATGACGAAGGGGGGGATTCGCCCTTCCAGTACAGTAGGTGCCAAGAGATTTCACACTGTTTTTCTTTACATAGCACTCGAAAACTAACAGATTTCAGGCAGTTTATTGAAATAACAGGGCAACAAAGAGAGAAAATAAACCAGTATATTCACAGTTACGTAAGTTACTCGAATAAAAGAATAACCAGTCACAGCAGTTCATGATGATGGCATTGGGTCCTGTGTAAAAGTAACTCTTTGGTACCCACACATAACCAGCAACTTCAGTTTTCATGCTATGTGGCCCCAGAGCGGTAAAGGGGTCTAACAGCTTCTAATGTCTTCTTTTTCTAAGGAAATGAAACTGTGCAGTCCTACGGGGTGTCAAAGTTATTTTTAGCGCTGTTCCAACAGAAGTCATGTTCACTTTAAAATGATGATCATGATGATGATAATAATAATAAATGATAACAAGCCCAGCTCTTCTTCCTATCCTTCCATGTACGCACATCATCAATGTAAGAATGCAGGAAAGTAAAGAGAAAAAGGAAATTGTTCACGGGCCCAGAAGATCAGGCCAGGCTAGTCACAGTATGCTCACGGCTAAGGAGACACGGGCACTGTCTTTTACTCCAAGGGGTGTCAACGTCACGGCGCCATCGGTGGTGACAGGGAGGAAGACAGGTGGCCGGCTGCCGCAGAGGCATGGCCTGACATGATCGTAGCAAATGAATTCGCAACATCCTCATCATGAATGCTACAGCTCGACAAAAGACAGGCCACGTGACAAAAAGTCATGGGATAAGGAACAGTTTAACGGAATAGTCCAGAGAAGCTGTCAGCCCGGGATAGACAAAATGGGTAGGACCGAGGTATGAGTAGACGAAAGAAGGACTTTTAGGATTCAGTGAAGCCGGGTCTCTGGGCTAGTCCCTCAAACCGTATTTCAGATCCCTGGAAAGGGAACCTAGAGGTCGTGTAGAAGCAGGCAGGCACCTTTGTCATTATCAAGTGCTGGAGCCTGTTAGCAGCTCTGTGCTTTTGTCTCATGGAATGTTTTGCTTGTTCACGAGTTTGTTTTGGGTCCAGACGAACTTCAGCGATATAAGTCCCTCTACACACATCCCACTCAGCTGGTTTCGGCTCAGCCTCCCGCATGGTTTCCACTCCCTATACATGGCCCCTTTCTGCCCTGCTAACGTGCCCTTTATTAGCCCGAACTCCCTGGATGGCAATTCTTCGCCTTACACCTGCCTGGCAAACTGGTCAGCCAGGATTTTTCCAACATAGAAACAGTCTTCACTTAGAAGATGATGCTTCTTTAAAAGTAAGGAAAAGAAGATAAAGGGATACAGTCTTTATCTCATTCAGAGGCGTTTTAATGGCTTTTGAAAAAAGAAAATCTTCAGTCTTTTCTTGAGATATGTGTAGCACTGTTTGGTCCTCAGTTCTCTTGTGCATGTAGAGGAAAGAGACTACACTGCCTGTTTGTGAAAACAACAAAGAGCAAAGTACGTCTGCATCCTATCATCTTGCCTCTTTAGCTCCTCCAAGAAGTTGGGGTATAAATAACCCAATAATTTTAGCACCGGGGTGGCGGGTTGAGTTTTTTTATAAGTGGCAACAGGTGGAAAACATGCTCTAGCAGTTGAACTGGGTCTACTCAGGCCCCTTAAATTTCTAATGAAAATTCCATATGCATATTTGATCATTTTAAATGTGGTGGAATTTTTGACTGGCTCAAAGACAGCTTGAGGGAAGAGATAAACTATGTGTCTCATGATTTTTAAAAAAGAACTTAGTATTAATGTGATTTGAGTGAGGGGTGAGATGAGAAAAATAAAAAGTCTTTTTCAGCCTCATGTTCACATTACTTAGAAATACGATGCCATGTGAATCTCGAAGCTTACCAAAATGATTATTTCATTTTTTTAAAATGTTGGTTCTCTTGGGCTGAATAGCTTTTTTGTTGGGTTCTGTCTTCCCCCTTTTCCTAGGATTCTAAGGCCAAATGTAAAAAGAAAACTAAGTGCAGGATTGGGATATAAAAGGGAAACTATGCAGATAGGTTTCTGGCACCAGCTGCCTTGGGAATGCAAGCCAGGGAGTGCTTTGCATTTTGTTCAGAATATTTGGAAGTGGACCTAAATTTCAGAGATGCCTACCTCTGGGAACCAAAGCACCAGGCAAAAGAATCTGCCAATACTTGGGAAAGGCCGAGCGCAGCCAACAATGTTTCTCCTGTGGGTGCGGAGCAGCCTCGCTCTGCGGCGCCCGCCCACGTCGCTCTCCCCCCATCACACGCTTTTCTGGGGCCTGAACAGAATCAAGCTGGGCAGGGCCCTTTTCTTTGGCAGAGTTGAAAGCGCATGATGAGGTGCTTTCTGGCTTTTGGAAGCAGCAAGGTTCGGTGATTTACAGCTGATGTGAGCTTTAGAACAGGCTCATCTGAAGGCAGGGCGTCGACCGGGTGTCCTGCCTGTTACAGGGAAGGCTGGGGACTGAGGGCGAGCGCGTAAGGCGGCCCGCAAGAAGAACGCCCTCTCGGCGGCTTGGAGCGGACCCGAATTCGCACTGGGGCCTCGAGGAAAATCCGCCTTTCAGTTCCTCGGTTTCCCAGGGCACAACATCGCCGGTTTCTCTGCAAGACGCCGGGGAAGAAGCATGGCTTAAATGTGACCTCGATTTACCCTCTTCTACCTCCAGGAGGTCAAATACATGGTGACGGAAGGAGACTTGATTTTTGGTGGAAAACAGACACTGCCATATACAGATGATGTGTTATAGAACTGTGCACCTCAAACTTATATAATCTTACGGACCTCTGTCACCCCAAGGAATTCGGTGACATTTTTAAAAATGTTACCTCCAGTTGTTGTTTATTTTCTCTTCCTGTTTGCTCTTTACCCTGCATCCTAGCCTGGCTTTCGGGGTCCAGTTTGGGGAGGAAGACAAGAAACCACATTAAACAAAAGGAGGGAGAAGGTGAGTGCCAAGTTTAGAGCCCACTCAGCCTTGCGGGTTCGGAGTCTTCAAGCAACCTCCTGCCTCTTGAGCTTTCCGTTTGTTTATTCTTGGCAAAAGGAAACTTCCTGTTTTTAAGAAAAACAGCTTATAAAAATGCTTGAAAAGGCTTCTTGGACATCAAAACGCCCTTCCAAAACAATATTTTGATGATTTAACATGTAAATGAATCAAAACAATGTGAGCAACATTTCCTATAAAGTATGTGTGGCTTTTAAAAATTAAGGGGATAGTGCTTAGCTAAACATAGTGTGATTACAGAAGATCAAAAGCATTTGAAAACTAGTCTGAGAGTCGCGCTAGGTCTAAAATGAGGCCAACCCGACCACTCTCAGCTGAAACGCAAGCAAACAATTTATTAGTAAAAGCGCATGGATGTGATTACACTTCAGTCTTGGGGCTTGTGACTCCTGTGGCCAAGGTCATCTTTTGAAGTGACTGGGTAATGCGGGCAAGAGGTCTCAGCACCAGGCTCTCAGCTTGTCTCTGGAGGTGGAGGGTGGTTCAAGGCCAGGGGCCTCAGCCTCTGGGTTCACTCTTCTTCAGTGTCAAGGCCGGTCTCAGATGGGATACTCTCCATCTCTGCTCATTGGATGGGTAGGTGGTTTTTGTCCAATGCGAACAACTTATGTGTCACATCTCAAGCTCTTACACCCAAATATCTAAGTCTGCTTGTCCATTCAGTAGCCGCGAAGGCTGCCATCCTGCAAGGATGGTTTGGTTCTCATGTGTATCATTTCTCCCAACCAGGTAAGTTATTACAACAGCTAAAATCCTCAATACAAATATGAGTAAGAGACAGTCTTTTGACCTTAAGGGACTTTGAAACAAGCCGGGGGGCCGCTGTGGTAGTAACAGTCTGAGGCTCTGTGACAGAAACTCGTGGAGGGTGTGTATGAAAATCTAGAGTTTCAGATGAGGGAGCAAGTCCTCTTTTTTGGCGTCTATGGCGCTATGAGGAAGGAGGGGAGGCGTTAGGGACATAAATGGGGGAGGAGACAGAGGCGCTGAAGCGGGGTAGAAGCATTCCAGTCAAAGTCGGAAAGAAGTACTATACATAGTGCATCGGCGAGAAGGTCGAGAGAAGCTGGGCTGAAGGGCCAGCACAGCGTGTTCTGGCTGTGCTCCGCTGCCTAATGCGTGGTCCTTGAGGAAAGGAGTGACGTGATTAAGTTTATTGGGAAAGTTCTGTGTCAAAAATGCTAAGGTCTGAAAAATTGCACAATTTTGGGAACATTTAACAAACTTCTTTCCAAGGGAAGGCATACAAGTGTCAATATTTATTGAATTCATTTGACAAATATATGTCGCAAAAAGATAGTACTACTAGACTGGTAGATCAGAAAAATGCAGTAGCTGCAGGAGTTGTTGCAAAGACTTAATGAGCTTTAATATGCACATGGTCATTATTTGTTCTTAAGCATAGAGCCTGGAACTTCACGATTAATGCTATTTGTTTTTGTTACAGTTGTTGCTATTTGAACAAGGCACTGGACAAGGATTTTCATGACATCTTTCTAGATAAATTGAATACATATTATCTGAATGATATAAACAGGTAAAGGACTTTACAATGAGCTGAAAGGCCAGGCGTGGAGAGTGATCGCTAACAGATGGTGCTATCCCTCGGGGAAACCTTTAATATTGTGCCAAGAGCTTTGGTCATCTTTACCCTGGTCAACGGATTCATTATTGACTTGGGTTAACTCACAAAAGTGTGCAAATCAAATTTGCACATCATGGAAAGTTGGGAAAGAAAGTTACAATTCACAGAATCTTACACAATAGTCTTGATGGTCTGAACGATGTTCTAAAATACATAAAAAGAAAAAAAATACACAGAAATGTGTTGGAACCTTAAAGTTAACTCTACAGATAGAGAAACAGCAGAGAAGGGTATTTCTGGGAATAAATTAGTGAATGACTTGAGGATGTAGAGAAGACTGTGCACTAAAAAGTGTGACAAGAGGAAAAGGCAATTTTGAGACAATGTAATGTGATTCTAGGTTGTATTAATAGATACATGGCATCTAGATTTAAGGAAGTGGGGGCTCTGCTTCTTCTGCAGAGGTGAGAGCACACGTTACAACACGTATCCAGTACTCGCGAGAGATAAAGACTAACTGGGGGTCTATGACCAAGACCATGCGCAGATTTAAACATGACCCACAAATAATAGGCGCATTAAGAAATTCTAGCCCAGAAAAGAGAAGATTTGAGGGCAGGTATGGCACCTGTGTTCAAATGCAGTCATGCATCACTTAACAGAACTGTCCTGAGAAACGTCGTCAGGGGATTCTGCCATCGTGTGGACATCGCAGAGTGCACTTGCACAAACCTCGATGGCCCGGCCCCCCGCTCCTGGGCTGCACGCCTGCACACCATGTGACTGCCCGGACTACTGTGGGCAACTGCAACCAGTGGTATTTGTGTATCTACACAGTAAAAATACGGTATGTGGTACTTTGTACAGGTTTGTTTATCCCGGCATCCCCATGAAGACGAGAGCAACATGCTGTGCTATAACATTACAATGTCCCTGGGCCATAGAAATCTTCAGGCCCATTATAATCTTATGGGGCTTCTGTCCTATTTACAGTCTGTTGTGGACCAAAACGCTGCTATGTTGTGCGCAACTATCTTTGGTAGTTTTTCTTTAGAAAGAAGATGTAGACTAGATTTCTATAATGCCACGTGGCAAAGTGAGGACCCATAGTTCTGTAACAATCTTTTTGTAAATATTTTTTGAACGTCACCTGTGTGTCTGGCATCATGCTGAGCAAGGAAACAAACTTGAATCAGAGTTGGTTCCACCTTAAAAGACTCAGGATTTACTGGATGATAGAAGCGCAGCCGGCGATAACCCAGCATGATTCATGGGACCCTGGCTGTGTGAAGGCGACATGAGCAATTAACTTTGCCTGACAGTGATTTTTTTTTTGACCAATGTCATAGATCACATAATTTAAGCACTCACATAGTTTTATGAGGTTTACAAAGTTTTTTTTTTTTAAAACCCCAGCATTTTGTAGCTCTTGTCCTCTAGCTTTTTCCCCCAGAGGCAACCACTGTCCCTGCTTCCAGCTGATGATTGTATGATTTATCTCTGTGTCTCTGAACGGCATGGCTGCATTGCTGCTTCTTGATTTTTCCATGTTAGGTGTCACCCGGCGACGTTCCCACAGGGAAGGTGAGGGTGTAGCTCTATGTCCTTCTACCACCGAGGTGTGCCCTTCCATCCCCATCCTCTCATCCAGAACGATGCTGCACTTTTGGTTAAAGCAAATACTTTGTTATCATAGCTCTGAAAACTATATTCCTAGCTGAGTCATGTAAAATATGTTTACTTTTATTTCCTTTTTAAAAAATGTTTTATTTATTTAATTTTAGAGAGAGGAGAAAAGAGGGAGAAAGAGAGGGAGAGAAGCGTCAATGTGTGAGAGATACATTGATCAGATGCCTCTCACATGCTCTTGGCCAGGGACCTGGCCCACAACCCAGACATGAGCCCTGAGTGGGAATCTAACTGGTGACATTTTGGTTCATGGGCCCGCGTTTCATCCACTGAGCCACACCAGCCAGGACAATGTTTACTTTTCTTTTCCTGAACAACTTCTTACTTTCCCTAGAATTGATATGTTCCTCTTTTCTAAATTTACTTCATTTTGGATGTCTTTATCACCAATACAACCCCCGATGCTTTGTCCTCTAATTTTTTCTTTTTTCTGGAGACATTCAGGGCCATTTGACTGCCATTCAATTTCATTTTCCAGAATTTCTCCCAAAGCCTCTGAGCTGCTCCAACTGGACGGTGTGCTCGGCACACAGCTCCACCCTGGAACCTCCTTGAACGGCCTTCCTGAAGATTCCTCCTGCCTTCTTCCTCTTCAGGTCTTCTGCTGCCTGGTCCTCACATCTTCTCCTAGCCCACAACCTTTCGGAATGTGCACGTGAACTTATTTTCCATGCAAGAGACATTAAGAGAGAAATATTTGACACATTATCAGTTGGATAATATTGTTATTTCACTCTCACATTTGATTGACAGTTTATCAGGATCCAGATATCTAGATTGGAAATCATTTTCCTTTAGAATTGTGAAGGCATTGCTTTATTGCTTTTGATCTTCAGGGTTGCTGAGAAGTCTCAAGTCTTTCTCTTCCTAGTCCTTTGCATATGAGCTAATTTTTTCCCATCTTTGCAAACTTTTAGGATCTTCTTTTTGTTGAAATTTCACAATGATTTGCCTTCATTTGGGTTTGTTTATTTTTTTCCTTTTCCTGGGTACTCAGTAGACTGTTTCATTCTGGTCCTTCTATTTTAGGAACTTTTCGTGAATACTTTTATAGATGTTTTGTTCCTCTCAATTTCTCTATTCTTTCTGGAACGCCTCTGGTTTGGGATTTGGAGTGCTTGCATTGGTCCTATTATGTTGATAAATGTCTCTTCATTAACAACTTCTTCCTTCCTTTAAAAAAGAATCTCTGACTCTCTTTCATGCTTGCATTTATATTTTATCTCCCTGATAATATCAGTACGAACCTGTAAATATCTCATTGTCTTTGCTGAGTTGCTCTGTGTGGTCGTGTGGGGGAGAACATGGCTTCTTTACCATGCGATTTTTATGTCTAAGAGGAGGGTGCTCCTGAGGTGATTTGCTGTTCTGAGTGTCAGTGTCTCTGGTGATTTGTCTGGGTGGTTTTCATGGAGAATCTCTATTGTCAATATCTTTATATTCCTTCATTTTGACAAAGAAGTATTTCCCATGGAAGATTTTTGAAATGGCGTGTCTGGCGGCTGGTGTTCTGAGAGCCACGTGGACACACGGAGCGGAGGGTGTTTGCAGTCAGGACGCGTGGGACCACTTTACCCAGCACGACACTCACACCCCAGCTGTGCCTGCCGCCCTGCAAGCTCCTGTGTTGGTGCCTTCTAGACAGCGGGCCAGGGAAGGACGGTCTGGCACAGCGGGCCAGGAACTGCTGGTTGGCCCAGTTCTTAAAAAATACTTTCAACCACTTTTTAAAATGTATGCACTCTCCTTTACTCTTACTTCTCAAGGTACCTGATGAGGCCAAATTGTGAACCTTTGGGGATTACGTAGTGTAAATCTGGGTTTGTCTCCACTTCTCCCTCCTGCCGGCTTAACACTTCTATTCCTTGGGTGTCTAAGCCATTCACTGTTCACCCCCCTGCTTTCTAGCTGCCCAAATGGTTCCTTCTCTCTTGTTCTCCTTATCCTTGAAAGTATTTCTATCTATATCTATACCTATATCTATATCTAAGTTGATTAGGATCAATTGTGTGCATGGTCTAGGATGTTTTCAAAGGAAGTGACATTTGTGAAAGACTTTGAACAGTGAGTCAGATTTTTCTAAGCCTTGGAAGCACTAAGGAAGAACACAAACAACAAAAGAGATGAGAACTTTCAAGGACAATTCCAGAAGTGGTGAGTGTGGCGAGGCCACTGGATGTTTGGGGTCAGCTAAGGTAGTAGTTAGCAAGACTGGGAAAAAAAGAGTAAGAGCACATTGTGATTGGGCAGAGATGGGAGCAGAAGAGCAGAGTCCAAGATGATTCTGTGGCTTTCTGATTGGAACAGAAGGTCCCCAGCAATTAATGAAACCTACAGGGGGAATTTTTCCACACTCTAAGTCACATGTCTCTCACAATTAACTAGGTTTCCTTGAAATATGATGGGCTAGTCTTCTACATAGCTGTTTAGCCCTTAGGTAGATGTGGAAGGAAGGGTTCCAGATTGTTTGGACTACGAAAAAATGCCAACAACTCCCGGGCACATGTATGTCTGTCTTCTAAGCTTCTTGATCTCAGGATTTCAAAAGCACAGAAAGGAGAAGGAGGGGGGGAAGGAGGAATAAAAAGGCAGAGAAAGAAGAGACAAAGAAAAACCACTTAGGGTGATGACATCATTGCTGGGTTGTAAAACCGAGCATTAAATCTGGCAGGGTCGTTTCCATTCTTTCTCAACAGGGGGAAACAGGCCGAGCTCTGGGGGTCGCCGACTAACCTGTCTACCAGACGGATCCTGAGCTCGGTTGCTGGAGGAGAGCATTTCCACTTCGGGGTTTAAGATGCAACAATGCATTATTAAACCTGTTTGTAATACAATGTGCAAGATGACATCATGTCCCTGGGTGTGTGTGACCTCACCAAGAATGTGTGCCCTGCTGTGTAGGGAAAGTGGAACTCCAGGACACCGTGAGCTCATGCCTTATAAATAGCTACCCTTCCCCCCCCCCACTTCTTTCCTCCAATCCAAACTGTTCTTTGAAAGAGGCAGAAAATACATCTTTCAGGCAATCCTGCATCAAAAAGATGTCATAAAACATGTTGAGTAATAAGCATCAGAGATGAATGAGAAGTGGACCTAGTGTCAGGAGACTGTGATTTTCAGTCTGATAGTCGCAGTCTCTTGGGAAATAAAAAGCACTAAATATTTAAAACAGTAGGACCTCTGTGCAGGGAACTGGTTATACTGGTGATAGGAAAGCGAAGAAGTCCAATGAGACAGCGAGGCCACCAGAAACGAGCAAAGGCAAGCAGGGGCTGCCACCTCCGAGATGGATGCTGGGGGCATGGGCAGCCCAGCAGGCAGGCCAGACAGATGCCACTGCTCCCAGAGGTGGCACCAGGGGCAGGCAGAGAGGTGCCCCGATCTGGCCCTACCATGATTACACCCTCTAGTCTCTGACAAGGGCTTCTTTTTCAAGGGCTGCGTCCAGAGGGAAGCCAGTTGACTGAAGAGCCTGGGAAACTCAGCCTATCGGGGGTCAGGTTTTCTGCAAAGCTGAGCAGGGGAGGGTGAAGAACAGAGCTAAGGACAAATGGTTCCAGACCAGCATATCTGGGAAGACAAATGCTCCCTTAACAGGAAGATGCTGACTGTCTGCAAAGTCATCACTGGTCTGTGCACAGAGAGGAATGACTATCTGTGAAAGCCACAATCAGAAGGGGAAGAATTAAGAGCTAACTTTCACTGAACATTGTAGAAGCAGTCGGCTCTACCAGCTTCACAGCAATGAGCCTACCCGGTATGAGTCACTGTCTTTTAGTCGTTATTCACTGCTAAGATTAAATGTGGACAGCAATAATAGAAAACATTATTTTGGTAGGAAAGATTAAAGTTTGTGTTTTATAGGGGTTCCTATTGTTGATGTTGTTATTCTAAACAATACTGATATCCAATACAGATGCATTTGTTCATAATTCAGTAACTCCCTGCTGGGTAATCATATTGTTTTCATTGGTCAATGCTGTTCCCAGACGGTCCTACTGCAAGATTGAAGTAATTTCTTTTAAAGTGATATTCGACAGTTGACTGTTGACGCAATGTTCTATTATTAACCAACATATAATTAGTTCATTAAAAAATACCTCAACTGAATAGCATGTAACTTAATACAATCTACCAAAATGGAGAAATTCATGGTTTCTCACGACGGGGGAGCAAAATTACAGTGCAGGGAAACTGGAAATGAGAAGATGCCAGCTGGCAGGACACTAAGTGTTTCAGATTACCACGTGTTTATGACCTCTGTGTTCTAGAAAAAAAATTAATTAGATTATGCTATTTGAGAATCTTGGAATGCTATGGCTCTGAGCCAGCCTTATCAGAAACACACATCTGAAGTTTAATTAAGCTGTTTTAAATTTCACCTGTATTTCTGAGCTTTGGGGAAAAAAAGCAATAAATGTAGGAACCAATAAATAATGGTGGAATGCTGAGATTCCCTCAGATGGCAGCATTCAGTGTAAAATTATGGGCTGTTCCAGAGCTTACCATACATTCGTTTTATGAACATGAACGTGAGACAAAACAGTACTCTTTCTTCAAGAGCATGCAATGTGGGAACTCTAATGTAGAAATGGATCAAGCTGTTTTTGAAAATTCAAGTCATTCTCCAATAGTGTGTCTATATGTCAGATTGGGGTCAGAATGGCGAAAGGCACATGAGTTCCAGCAAAGGTAATGGGAAGTAAAGGGAGATTCACCTTGATCTTGCTGAGATCATTTTATTGCCTGACCATCTAGCTAGTCACGATGTGAGTAGGCTTAACCTCCATTCCTTTTATAATTTGCTTTTATCTGAGGTAAAATGCACATGACATGAAGTTGACCATTTTGAAGTGTAGAGTTCAGTGGCATTAAGTACATTCACATTATTGTGCAACCATCACTACCATCTACCTGTAGAACTGACTTAAAGTTCTTCTGTTAATTGCATTCCAAAAAATTAAAATAGTAAACCCTTTTAAAAGTTTCCCTGGGAATATTTGGTCGCTTCAGTCACAGACTGAGACTGGGTGCGTTCATATGTAGGAGACAGGAGGATCCTGTCTCACATCCTACAGTTGAGCATCTACAGGGTTTGATTCTGTTACCAGAACAACAAGTTGTGACTGAATTGAACAACTACCCGACCAGACATATGGAAGGAGAATCTTGACTTCATGAGAAAACAAGCATATGCACAGGACAGAATCTATGCTACTAACCACTTTGATCAAGCTATTTCATTTGTTCGTTCAACAAACACTAACCGAGCATCTGCTTGCCCTGGACATTGTCCCAGTGAAGGATGGGTGATGAACAAAGAATAAACCCTCACTCTGTAGGCCTTTGAGTCCAACGGGAGACACAGTCAGTATACAGGTAAATATATGACGGATGCTGGCAGTAAGTATGGACTAGAGAAATAAGAACAAGTTTGGTTCCCTTTTTCCTACTTATTCCCATGTATAATATTCCAGAGACACAAAAAGGACACCTTCCTCTAGGGGGGCCCCACTCACCAAACAAGTCCCTGGGTCTCGTTCTTGGCTGTTTCATCACCCTGGGACACAGGGCGACAAGCTGGGCTGCTACAAAGATGAGGCCGAGCTGGTCACTGGGCGAAGAACATGGTTTTCTTTGCTCTCCTCTCCCTGTTTCTCAAGTTTTTCTCAGCATCATGGTTCCTTTTCCTCCTCTCCCTTTATTTCATTGACCAGACTAATGGCTACAGCTGCCTATCCATTCATTTCTCCAATAAGGAGGGACAGGAAATCTACCACTATGTGACGTAAGGCCAGCTGCTGCTGGGAGGCAGGGAGGAGAAGGGCAGCGCTGCCTGGTCCCCAAGAACCCACTGACATATCGATACGGCCTGGCTAGGAGGCAGCCCATGCTGCTCACCGTATGAACAGCAGAGGGGACAGGTGCGCTGAGGATTCCCGAAGATGTCATGGTGACTTCTGTTAAGACAATCGGGGGGAGCTCATAGGAAAGGTCATTCTAGAGATGGATCTCCTTGGATAGATAGTGCAGAATTATGAAAGTTAAGAGAAGAGAGGATTTTGACACAGAAGAGATAAACAACTGAAAAGGTTTTGATCACAAGTCAACAGCCTTTGAAATGGTATCTATGTGCGGGGAAATTAAAATTCAGTACAGTTGTTTTATCTCATAACGCCCATGCACACATCTGGCTGGCTTTACCACTGAATCAACCTCTTTCATCCATTCATTCAATAGAAGTTCACGGATTACCTAATTTGTGCATGTCGGACACATGTGTGGACACACACACAGCAATGAACAAGACACTGTTTTTGTGGGTCTTGACGTTCTAGGGGAGAGTTTGAACACACAGTGACTGTGGAGTGTGTTAAATGCTTGTATGCGCTATAAAGAAAGGACAGTCAGGTAACCGGGAACAGAGTCTTGGCCCTGCATGAGGAGAGTGACTGGCTTCTCGGAGGAACAGAAAGAGCCCACTGTGTCCGGGGCACAGGAGCCGGAGGGTGGCATGGTCCAAGAGAGCAGGGCTCGGATCTTGTGGCTGCCTAGGCTGACATGGAGGCCTTGACATTGACTGAGTGTGAGAGGAACTCAGGGTATTAGCCGCTGAAGAGACATGATCTAATTCACCATTTAGAAGGACATCTCTGGCTTTTGCGCAGAGCCCAGATGGAAAGTTTTGAGTAGCTGTGGTGTAGACATACTGTGAAGGACGCTAACTTTATATACTGCCATTTAGTGAAAAAAAAATAATCAAACTGGTGGTATATTACCTCCGTGCTAAGGATGGGATGACGTATCAGTATCAGTCAGGGCAACAGAACCAGTAGGAGATATATTAAGAGACAGCTACATAGTAATCATAGTTATCATATATAACATAATGTGCTGACTGTGTATAATTAATTATGTGTAACATATATGGAGAGGGAATGTAAGGAACTGGCTTTTGCGACGGGGGGCCATCTAGGCAAGTCCACGCCCGTGGGCCACCTATCAAGGAGGGCGGTGAGGACGCTGTCAGGCAGAACTGATGTTCTAGGACACGGGTAGCATTACTTCTTCCAGGGAAACACCTCTGTCCTGTCCTTAAGGCCTTTCAATGCCTTGAACCAGGGCCACTCGGGTTCCCTGGGAACCTCTGTTACATAGTCAACCGATGGTAGGTGTTCACCCCAACGACAAAATTCCCTCACAGCGACACCCATATGGGGTGTGACTGAGGAACTGGCTGCTACAGGACAGCCACGATGACACGTAAGACAGATCATCACAGGCGACAAACCAACTGTTAGCCGGTAACAAACTCACTGGCTTTGTGGAGACCATGACCACTCTCTCCCCTACCCCCTGCCTTTTAACTGGCCCTTTTGAATGAGGCAGACGGCCTTGGCTCTGGGTTTCCCATCTGACAGGCTGCAGACCGGTTCCAAATGATAGAATATTAATTAGGAAGACGGGGCCTGGTCTTGTTTGTGAACCCGTCAGTGCCGGGATCCCGGCCTCTGCAACCGGATGTGCCGATGCCAAGGGGGCCCATTTCAGCCCCCAACAGCAGCCACCTTGATCGGATGTCCAACTTTGCTGTCACTGCGATCGTCAGCCCTTTGATTCGAGAAGACTGGTACTGCCTGCTCTGCGGTGTCCCTAATTCAACATTCAAATGCCCGTTTAGGAACAATATAGCGCTTGTGTGACTCTGTGTGGGTCATGGTAAATTCTAGGGATGACGGATAACAACAATCCAGTTCATCCTATTGACCCCAGTGAACTCCGCTCAGCAAATATTTGCAGAGTGACTGAATGCCAAAGCACGCCTTGATTTTGTGCAACGTGGGGACATTTCCACCGCTTGAGCTGTGCTATTACAAACTTTATCTTGGAGCACTCACCATAGGTGGTGAGGCAGCTCTGAACCTGGGAAGCTGCTATCGGCCAAATTATGTGCTCTTGGAGAGGAACATTTCCTGTATATTATTAAAAAAAAAACAACAAGCAAACAAAGAAAAGGCCCCATATGACTAACGCGGTAAGAATGTTCTCATCTTCTCCAGGAGAAAGGCGTCAGGTAGCGCTTTGCTGCAATCCTCGGTCACAAACCTCAGCAGTCACCCTGGTCATGAACTAACTACATGCGTGTGGCACACGGAATGGAACGTCCCTGGGCTCTGAAACCACAGGCATCTATCTGCTGGATTAAAGGAAGCAGTTTCACAGGCCTGGACAGAAAAAGGATGTGGTGAATTTTCCAATGGCCCTGATTTATAGGCAGTAAGGTGCAAGGTTCTGGTACACAGAAAACGGGGCTGCTCACAGTCCTCCTGGTCACCCCGTCCAGAAAGCCTGGCTGCTGTGGTTTCTAGGAAGATACCAAGAGTGTCGCCATGACAACCACCATGCTGGGATTTGTCCCCATCCTCCAGCCGCACATCTGGGCCCTGAGTCCTCAGGAACAGCCACGAGACCCCTGCTTTTGGTTACCGGCCAACCTAGGGTATGACTCTTTTTTTTTCCTGTTTAATTAAAAGGAAAAAAAAAGAAAAGAAAGAAATGGCTTACCTATTTGCTTTCACCAGTTATCTGAAAGGTCAAAAGGTGGGGAACATTTCCCTCCACAAATAAGCCGTGGAATGTATTTGCAGCTTGACTTTTCACGGGCAGCTGCTGTTTCTGAGCGGCTGGGTCCACGGTGAAGGAAGGTGAAATGGGGAGCTCTTTCCTGAAAGGGGAAAAAACAAAAAGAGCAACTTTTTATTTGTTAATTTGGCATGGATGGAACATGGGGTCGTCTTTCAGATGTTCATGCAGGTCGGGGACAGCCTTGGATGGGAGGGAAACGTGGCCCCCCAATCCCGGCCCTCCCCGCCCACCCCCACCCCGGCCAGAGCACAGAGAGAGTTCAAGTTCCCTTCAGAGGGAATAGTAAAAATGGATCCGTGCTCCTTTAAGGCCATGATGACACTTATAAACCAACCTGGCCTTAGTGAAAGGCGCTTTTCATGAAATTATTTTTTTTTTTCCTTTATGAGGATACCAAGCTGAATGTCATGTTTATTGTGCAGGGCTTCCCACCTCCCCCGACCCCGGGCGCAGAGCTCTTGCCCATGGAGCTCTGCAGAGCACAACCGCTTCCGTGCTGACCCGTGGGTGGGCATGAGTTTCTGGAAGAAATGACACCTGAGTGGGGCCTTGAAAGGCAAAGGAGTTGAACAGCAGGGAAGGACAAACTCTGAAGCGTCTGCTGTCTGCCTGACTGCCTCTCCTAACACTCTGAGGGTGTTCGGCTTGTGAGGAAAACTAGCTTGCAGCCCCATGCTTCCTACTGTGGAGATTCTAGCACCCTCCTCAGTACACCTAGGGGTGTTTGAGGGTTTATCTTTTTCTTGGTCATTTTCCTATCATTTCTTGCTTCCAGTAAATTCTCCATCCCTTCTCTGTGTCTCAGTGGGTCGAACTATTTTTTTTCTCCCTCTCCGCCCTACACGACTCCTATCTTTAGTTTCTCCAAAGAGCGCCACTCTAAGGCTGTCTGATGCCTGGATTTTACGGTGGCCACTCAGAGCGTAGCACACAATTGGCAACGTCTCAGAAGTGACATCAGATTTCCCTCACCCAGTTTCCCAGGTCCAATGAGATGGAGGAAATATCTTACCAGCCATCCTATTTGGGGTGTCACTTGAAATTAACCTGGGGCCACAGCTGAGTAAGACAAGGCTGGTATGATAAAAAGATCCCCTGATATTATGAATCGGAGAACGAAAAAGCTTTCTTTGGCACAGCAGTGTGAAGTAGGATTTCCAGGCTCGTGCTTCGCCCTGCTCCACGCGCTCATTCGGGGACCTGGTTGTCAGTGAGCTGTTGCTTCACCAATTGCCAGGCCTTGTATTGTTCACAGGGCCAAAGCTGTTGCAGCCCAGTGGTTAGAGCCAGCAGGAAGGGGGAGAGAGGGCAAGAGCGCGCGTGCTGTCTCTGGACCCACGAGTGGCACATTCCGTGTGTGAGAATTCAGTCGTGGGACCAAACTCCCTGCACGGGGCTGGGAAGGGCAGTTACTCCCCAGGTAACCACGTGTCCGGCCTCATTCCTTTTACTACAAAAGAAGGGGAAAACCTGGCTGGATAGCTCAGTTGGTTTGAGCATCATCTTGATATGCCAAGGTTGCTGGTTTGATCCCCAGTCAGGGCACATACAACAGTCAACCAATGAACATATAAATAAGTGGAACAACACGTCAATGTTTTTCTCTCTAAAAACAAACAAGCAAAGAAATGAAAAAGAAATGAAATAAAACAAAGCAAAATAAAATAAAAATAAGGGGAGGACCAATGTCGGTGGAAAGCTAAGAGCCTCTGCCACATCCTCCCCCTCATTGTCTGGAGACTTTTCCCCTAATGCCCATATTTTTCCTCCACTTCTGAGCAGCCAACTTTCAGACCCCTGCCACATTTTTAATGAAAAATTCACTCCCTCAAGTTTTAATGCTGCCCTCCCAGATAAGACATAGCGGCCTTCACTTTGAATGCAAACGTAGCCATTCAAGCTCTTTTTCTGCACCAAAAAAATTGGCTGCCTTTACGACATGGGTCCCCTCTTCCTATAGCCGAATAGGCATTTCACTGTGTGTGTGCCCATGAGTGCCCACTCATGTGCAAGCATGTAAATGGAAATGTTTCCTTTCTGCTCCCGGAGGACTGAGTGCTGGGTGAGTGAAGGGGAAAAGAAGTCCACATGATAGAAATAGCAAAATGAAGCCATGAAAGAGAAACGCTTGGGATCATGTCTCAGTAACAGGTGGGTCTAGCCTGGGGTGCAGGTTAATGAAGAGGGACGGGGACATGAGCAACGAGTCTTCCAGTCTCGAGTAACAGAAAGCAAAGGCCAGCCAGCAGAGGCTAAAAAGGGTGATTATAGGCAAGGCCAAACAGATGGTCCCAGCTCCAAGTACGGCTAGAGCAAGGCTCCAAAAAGTGTCATCAAGCCTTTGCCTTTGTCCCCAAGTTGTCTGGTTTCTGTCTTCCCAGTTAGGCTCTCTCCACAGGGACCCTGGTCTCTCTAGTCCCCCTATTATCTGGAAAATGGTTACGTTTCCAGCAAGTTGCCAAGGTCAAGAAAGGTTGACACTCCAGAGACAGGTCATTCCATGCAGCAGTTGCAGGTAAATGGCTTCCTTTCCTTGGGAGTCCAGATTTAGAATGTTAGAAACCCAGCAAGAAGCAGCAGCACCCACTGCGACCGTCACAGCACCCTTTCCCGTGCCGCACCACCGTCTCTAGCCCAGTCGAGAAGATGTGCTCCCTTCCCTGGAATGCCAACTGGTCAGGGTGACAGGCTGAAGACGCAGCCATCCTGTGGGCTGGCCTTCACCTTATGGTGCTCCTTACCAGGTCCTTCAACAGTCAGCAGATAGGTGCGAAGACCATACTACTTCCAGAGAGCATTTTGGGAAAAATCCGAAGCACTTAATGTACATTTAAAAGGCATCTCATCCTTCATACACCTTGAGATTACAGATCCTTTCCCTTATTTGATAAAATTGTATGTCTGTATCTATCTATCTATCTATCTATCTATCTATCTATCTATCTATCATCGATCATCTCTCAACCTGATTAGATGATAAGCACAGTGTTGGACTCTGGGAACATTAAAGTACTTAGAAAAATGGCTAAAAGTTCGTCTCTCTCACCAGAAGTAAGCTCCACTAGAGCAGAGGTCTTGCCTGCCTTGTTCACTACTGAGCATCCAGTGTCTGGAAAAATGCCTGGTATACAGTAGGCTTAATACAGTAGGAGCTTAATAAATATTTCTTGATTGACTAAAGCAGCACATAATCACTGCCTTCAAGAAGCTTGACATTCAGCAGAAGAGGAAGACACACAAACATAATGTAATGTAGTAAGTTCAATGACACAAGAAATCACAAAACTGTACAACAGCAAACAGAGGGTGGGGCTGAGGGAGGAGCGGATAAGGCTTCCAAGAGATGATGTGATGTGGACATTAAAAGATGCACAGAGCATTGCTCCCAACATCCTTGCTTTCCTCCCCTCCCTTCTCTTCGGGGATTCTTGATTCCATGTCCCCTCCTGTGATGGACAGGGCAATGGGCCCAGAGCAAGCACAATGGTCTGCTCTTTCCTGGGCATGGTCCTGTCCATAGCTGTGACAATGGTATGACTTTGCAGAATCTTAGCAAAAAGACTGTGGGACTGTCACTCTGTGGGATCTTGGCAAAGGCTCTCTCAGTGCTGCGGTCAGAAGTGGGGAAAGGGGCGGTGACGACCGTAAAGGTACAGGTGCACAGGGGCTCAGGGCGGAGGTGCCATCGAGCAGGACTCTTCCTGCAAGCGGTGCTTGCATGGAAGTGACCGGGAGCTTTTCCTGTGTGTGGCCAGTTTGATGGGGTTAAAACAAGATTAAGCCTAAACATGTAAACAGCCAATTCCCAAGTGAACAATGATGCAACGTTATGTTAGGGTTAGGCTGGATTAGAGCTGGTTGGGTTGCCTCATATTGGAATCTGGTCCAAATGCTGATTCCTTTTATAAGTCCCATAGTCATCCCCAGGAATAGCATGATCCACCAAAGAGAAGCCTTTCTGAAATTTCTAGAGTTTCAAGGACACATTTCCTAGCACCACCTGGAGAAACCGCCAACACTGATGGGCCCTTGGGGGCCTCGGGAAGATGGTGCACGTGTAGAGGGGACCCCCCATGGGCCCTTCTCAGGCACGCACACCCCACATCCTCACACAGAAGGCGGCCCATAGGTTGTTCAGCATAAGGGAAACCCAAGTCCACGCTCAGCTGTAATCAACGCAGCTGGGGCCAGGGCGCGCTTTGCAATCCTTCACCCGTTCTGGTATTCCTCCAGCGGCCATTAACACCCCGCGGGATGGATTCTTCTTCCAGGACAACAAATCCTCAATTCATCAGAGAACAGAATCCTGCTCCTGTAGTACTTCCCCAGGATCCTCGCAAGGTCTGAATATAAAGGGAAACCCAAAGCCTATTATTTTTCGGAAGTGGACATACTTTCGTCCTAGTTTTGGGAGGTTAATCCTTAACACTCCCTTCCATGCGGCGTGTCCCTGGTCTGCATCATGTCCCTGGTGACTTCGAAGGGAACATGGGAGGAGCCCCAGAAGACGGGCCACCTTGCTCAGTTCCAACCACCATGTTTATGACAGCAAAAGCCAATGTTTCATTTAGGTAAGGACCTAAAATAATGAAGCTCTTTATTTTTTATTTTTAAAGATCAGCTACAAGAAAGAAAAACACTACAGGAAGCCATAATAGTAATGGTTATCATGATATTAATGTGCAACATCTGGGCTTTGAGAAACTATGCCAATAGGCACACAAGTATTGCTTAGGGCTTGAGGCACAATTAGATCTCAACTCCGGGTTAATGAAAAAAACTGAACATAGTACTTTAAGCTTGAATTCGAGTCTGTTTTGGAAAACTCTTGGGATTAAATCAAAGCTAGCTAACTATTCCATGTCAAAAAGCAAGATGTTTTCCTACTTGATAAAATTATACAATAGACTCTAAGCAGTTGAGTTCAATATGACAAAGACTCAGAACAAAATGCTTGCTGTCGCCCACACTATTCCCAGACTCATCTGGGAAATCCCCAGCCTCATGATTTCTCCCGTGGCTCTGTTCTTGCAGCTCCCATACCCGCCCGCTTCCCCAGTGTGACCATTGGCCTGGCCTGCTATCAATGAAATAATGGAAAAAACAGATATCTGAAAAATGGAACTCTAGTCATCCTCTGCCCTCTGCTGATCACCTGGTGACAGGTTGGAGGCCTCTTCAACCTCAGCTATTTCATGGGAATAATAGTATTTTCTGTCTACGGGCAGGAGGTTGAACAAGATAAATGACATATCTCAACTGTACGTACACTTCATCCACTTTCCCTTAAAATAGTGCCACGAATCAACCAAATTGCAATGTTGTGAATGCAGAACTTATCTACAGGGACAAAAAGAATTAAACAAATGTCATAACCTGTGTAATTTTGCTTACATCCACTTAGTTTCATGTGAGCAACTGGATATTTTTAAAGTTAATTGTGAGATCTTTATGTCACCAGATGATTCCTTGAGGTTTCAGCCACTTGGAAGCCCTGCAAGTCCATTATGCTTTTTCCTAAGAATTTAAAATAATTCAGAAAACAAATGGGCCCCAAAGTCAGGTTCGTCCCTAAAATGTCTCTGGAACCATTCTTTCTTTTACATTTCTCTAGCACTTTTTTGCCTTGACTGTTATAGTCTCCCTGGCTTTAGGATCACCTCCTTCCAAGGCATTGCATCCTTCTGCCATGTATTTTTCTAGAATTAGTTCTAATTTTCCATCTTTGCTCAATCCTGGTTCCTGCTCCTTGGTGCAGGCCTTTCAGAAAGTAGCTCCACCTCAACTTTCTCATCTCGCTGCCCGTCACTCCCCAGCATGAGACATCTGACTGGTCACAGGGGACACTGGCCACCCTACCACCTTCCACGTCCCTTGTCACCAACAAAGTAGCCATGTTGTTACCTCTCTGAAGGATTCCCTTCGGTTTTCCGTTGCTGTGGAGCAGTGATTTTCAAATGGTGTGCTGCAAGAATTTTTAAAACATGCATTACCTGACCATTTAGTTAGGGGCACTGACGTCTTTTTCTTTAGATTGTCACCCCCCCCCCCAAAAAAAAGACAAGAGCCAATGCAACAATAGTCATCCAGTGTGAATGAATCAAAATTATCCCCATTTTTGTCAGATCAGCAAAGAATGTATCTTTTGGTGTGCCATAGAATTTTAATAATTCGTTTATATGTGTTGTGAGATGAAAAAAGGTAGAAAATCACTCCTGTAGAAGCTTAAAATAACACGCTTAGGGGCTTAGTGGCTACAGACACTCATTCATTACGTCACGCGGGTCAGAAGTCCAGGCTCGGCAGAGCTGGCTTTTTTGCTCAGTGTCCCTCAAAGCTGGACTCGAAGTGACAACCTCAGCTGCAGGCTCCACCAGGGAGGGAGCTGCTTTCAAGGCCCTTGGGGATGTTGGCAGAATTAACTTCCTTGCAGCTGGAGAACACTTGGTCTTTCTAGCTGTTGTCCGGGGCCGCATGCTGCTCCTAGAAGCTTCTCTCAGGTCCCTGACACATGGCTCTCTCCACAGTCTCTTCCAAACTCTGACTTCAGAAGAGTCTTAATCCCTTTGAAAGGCTCACTGGATTGGATCAGGCCCACCCAGATAATCTTTCGATTAATGCAACTGATAGGGACCTTGATTACATCCGCAAAATTGCTTTTGCCATCCATACAATCAATCATGGGAGTCACAGCGCATGATAGTCACAAGTCCTACCCCCGCTGAATGGGAGGGGATTACACAAGAGCACAGATCACCGGGGTCATCTTCAAATTCTGCCACGCCTTCCCCTCCTTCCCTGCTGGGGGAACGCCGGGTTATTCACCACCCAGGAGCTAATTTAGACACACCTCGTGGGTTAAGTAATCCTGACATCTCCAAGGGGAGCTGCTGGCCCCTGCTCATTGTAGGTCCCTGTTTATCCGGATCCTATTCTACATATTTAACACATTACATTACGCCTAGCTGCATAAGTGTCTGTTTGAATTAAGATGTGAGAAAGTGGGCTATTGTGGAATCCTCAGTTTCACTTTGCACACTGCAGATTCCATGGTTGTTGACACTGTGTTCTGTGTGTTAAAAAAAACCCTTTCTAAACATTGCTTGCCCTCCTTGAAAGGGAGGTGCATCGCGCTATCTAGTAGATCTTTCCCAGGTAAGGGTGGAGGCTTAAGGCCAAGGGAAGCATGCCTCCCTTTGACCTTGGACTTCAGTAACTCAGGTCCTTCCTGCCAGTGGTATAGACCCAGGAATCAAATGGAAGATCTGAACTGCGTTTGCATTCATGAAGAACTAGATGCTAGCTCATATGAGAAAACATTCTCAGCAAAAGGAGTGGAAAGGTGTTAAAGAAGAGGTATCCTTTTTTCTTACTATGAAGTTTAAGTTCTTTTGCATCTGCTGTCCAAATGGATAAGGCTGGCACCATTCACAAATGGAATAAAAGAATCAAGCAAGAGCAGTGCTGGTATCCGAGCAAAGATTTCAGGATGGCCTTTAGTTAGCCATTGCTTCTTCCCCTGGGAAATGCGCTTCCCTAAAGGAGCTCCCATTGGACGTGCCGCATTCTTCCTCCAAGGGCCCATCGGTTTAGGTCTCACCCAGTCTCTCTAGGACAAGCGGGTGCAGTTTTGTGTGCCATTCCTTCTAGGTGCACAGAGTGCAGAGGAAAAGCACGCGAGGTCCTTGGATGGTCCACAGACACCAACATGCATCCCAGGTTTGGAGGAAGCAGTTGTGCCTGCCTATTTAGCAATGCAAAATAGGTCCCGCGCTGTCCATTTTCTGGCAAGAAAACTGGAATTTGAGTAATTTTATACTATAGGCTGAATTTCAGGATTCCTCATTTTGAAAAGAATGAACGTGGGAAGTTGTCCAGAACCGCAGCTCTTTGCTGAGACTCTGAAAAGAGTGGCTGGGACTTACCACCCAGGATTCTTTCGAGCAGGAGAACACAACTCGGCAACTGCTCTGAGTGCAGAACCTCCCAGATAACAGCCAGCAGAAAGAAAAAATAGTGAGTTTGTACATCGAAACATGTTTGCAGAAAACTGAGTCCTAAACTCCGTGCCAGCAGAATGCTGGAAACAGAGACATCCGTTAGGATAATATTTAACCAGGCATTTGACCATAAGCTTCCATTAATGGAATTAAGAAAGATCTGCCCGTGTTCTGGGGAGGGTGATTCCCACAGGCCCCTCCAAAATGTTTTCAAATATGCAGGGGGAAGAAAGAGAGAGAGAGATGAATCAAGCAGAATACCTCATGGACAATTTTTCTAAGCTGGGATAAATTATGTTAGCTTCTGTTCCCTGATCAATACCTTCCTCAAGAATGTATGGATACGTCCATTTGCCCTAATCAGCAGAGACAGGTTAAAAATTGATCTGGAAAGTCGGCACTTGACCTTGTGACCCTGCTCTGTGTCGACACATTTGATCACATCTGGTCTTGAACTAAAATTGTTGGCCCATTCCAGAGCACGCTGCTCTGACAGCTGCATGCACTTTGTCCACGGAGTCCCTCCTCTCCCAGAAGCTCGGGCAACCAGGACAGCACGGCTTTCATCGCTCGATCCCCTAACCACAAAGAATTCTAACAAGTTTCCACAAGAACGCCTTCTGGCCCCCGAGATTCAAAAGGAAGGAACACGTGAGATGGTACCGTCAAGGGCGTGCACTTGGGCGTGGGGAGACCTCGATTGGAGTTAGAGCTCTGCTCTTTGACCCTCCGGTATCCCAAAAGGCATAAGACATTCACATTCCGTCCTGTGTGTGTGTGTGTGTTGTGGGGGTGCAGGGGGCAGAGGGGTTGTAGGGGTGGAACTATAGTGCCGCCACCTTAAAAATGCTTTTTCAAATACTTACATTATTTAATGCAGCGGCAGCGCAGTGACCTGACTCTCTGGTCCAGGAGAACTTAGTATTTTATAACAAAACATATGTTTTCACTACCTGGACCAGGGTTTACTGACCATCTACCATGTGTCAAAGTCATTGCTAAGGTTACGTGATAGGAATCACCACTATGAGGGAATAAGTACACAATTTAATTAACTAAAAAATCAGCGCTTTGACTCTAAACAATCATTTTATACTTAAGTAATAAACTAAAGGCAATACACAAATATTAATATCTTTTCATATGCTGCTAAAAGAAATGTACTAATACAATATAGTTAATATCCTCAAGTAATATATTATAAGCAATATACTCAGTTTCAAAAATTTAAAATATGCTTTACATTTTTTCATTCATTGGACATACATTCGCACTTAAACCACACCACATGAGACAAAATGTCACTACGTAAGTAATTGAAGCTCAGAGGCCTCTAACCACATGCCCAAGGTCACACAGCTCGTTGAACAGGTGAATCAGCCAGGATCCAAAAGCCAGGTCCGCCTGGCTGCACAGGGCCCGTTGGTAGCGCCCACCCTGCCCGCCCCTTCAGGATGCCGACTGCTTCGCGGGGCTATGCGCTGCCAAGTGCCTCACGGGCTTTCAGAGGTTGACCTCAAAGTGTCACTAGAATAACCTGGCACATTCAGGTAATGTGGCAAAGGTCATCTGCAAAGAATCTGAAGACTTCCTGTAACTTATGCTGTAAGTTCCACGTGAATGCCTTATGACGGTCTCTAACTTCGTCCTCTAGCCCTCGTCTGTCCCCAGCTTCCTGGGAGCTACTATCCCCCACTATCCTGGCCTCCACGCACTGCTTACACTCATCTTGAGGAGTCTATTGGATATCCAGCAGACAAGCACTTTTATCGGAGTAGAGCCAACATTTTTTGGCAACCATATATGAAAGCATTGAAACTGGAAAAGTCGGTGTTCATGCTGCCTGTCGCTACCAGAACCAATATGTAGAGACAATGACTGAATCTTCAGGGGCGCTTTCTTCAGATGCCAGCGACCTGAGAAGATGGCAGGTTATACACCCTAAAAACCACCTTAACATCTCATCTCAAGCTGACCTTTTAATAAGGAGAAAAGTGTGGGTAAAGTGTTTGGGAAAAGGTTAGTCAGACAAAAGTTGCATTGTGGCAGAGAATTTCGTAGTAACTTCTTATCCACTGATCAACAACGCAAAATCTAATGAACAAAATAAGCTAACAAACAAAATTAAAAAAAAAAAAAGAATAGTGCTCGATCATTGTCCATATAAAGCTTCCAGTTATAGTTTAGAGTGAACAGACAGCTACACTGTAGTACAAAAACATATTGTGCCACCTGAGCGGAGTCTTCATCTAGCACTAACTGGATGAAGACATGGCGGGGTGGGAGGGGAGATAGTCCCCTGGGAACTTGTAGGAAAAGCAGCTCAGCTGGGAGTAGAGAGCAAAACAGAGTGATGACAAGGTGAAGGGAGGCGTTGTGGAGGAGGAGGGATGGAAAACAGAAACTGGTAAATTAAACACAGGAAACTTTTATAGCATCCTAAGGAACCCTGACGTTCACATACCTCCGTTGTATCAGCCTATCTTGTGTTTTCAGCTACTGTGCCCTTGGAAAAATCCAATTTGTCTAACAAAATTCCAAGATGACTTCAAAGAACCACACCCTTACTGTGGGCGGGGCCTGTGAATATGACAGGATATTTTCCTGTGAGTAGATTATGATATACACCTAAGATGAAGGGGTTTCCCAGATGTCACTGAAGTCCCCGATAAACTGAATATTAATAGAGAGGTAATGGAAGGGGAGGTTTTTCCAGGTAGGCCTCATCTAGTCAGGTGAGCCCTTTACGAAAGGTCTAAATGTCAGAGTTGGAAGAAAGGGTAGCAAAGGCCTTGCAGCTGGCCTTGAAGAAGCCACGTGCCATATTGTGGAAGGACTGGCAGGTACCTCTGCTCTGTAACCAGCGGCCTCAGCCTACTAGTCTTGGAACTGAACCTACCCACAATGCCTCAGTAAGATCTCAGCCCCAGCCAGCTCCTTGGCGTGAGCCTCGTGATATCGTGGGCGGAGGATCCAGCAGGGCCATGCCTGGATCCCTGACCCACGACACTGTGAGACAATACATGGGTGCTAATTTGGGGTAAATTTTGTTATGGAACATCAAAAAATTAATATACCAGCTTAAAATTGATCTCCTCTGAGAGGTTTCCAGTAATTTACTTTCTTCCTCTATACCCCCACTATCTGTGGTGCACTTTTATACTGCTGCACGTATGTTATAATGTATCTGCTTGTACTTTATTTTCTCCCACACTCTAAGTTCTTAGTGGGTGAAGAAGATTCTCTCTCTATCCTGGAGCCAAAGCACAGTGAATTCAACAGCAATGTATTAGTCCTCAATATATTCGGGAACTGAATTAATAATAAATTGAGTCAAGTATTCCTTGACTAAAACTTAGACAATTGAATCACATCAAATGGTGGCTTTGTCTTTGGCATTTGGTTGGCCCATTCAAGCACTACAGGTAAGATCTAAATGAGAAACACAAAATACGAACTATGACAAGTTCTAAAAGCTTGTGGAATTTGTCAACGAACAAAAATTTCTGGAATGACCTACCTGTAACCCCTCACTGAGGCAGAGGTTGATTTAGTCACCTCTAAAAAGCCTCCTCTTGCCACAAGGCCTAACTTCCCAAGAATATAAATAAGGTAACAGAAAATAGCTTCTTAAGCTAGGAATGCACGCTTCCTCCCATTTGGTAGCAGTTTATAGAGACATTTCCTCTTTTGAATGAGATGAGATAGGTGCTGATAGGAATAGTGTCTGAGCAGAGTCCGGAAGAATGTGAGTAGTTGGATCTAATCCGAACAACAGATAGTTGTTTGCATCCAGCGTTTGGACTAGGAAATGAGAGGTGTAAGCACCGACTGCCAAAAGCCATCCTCTGGGGTCTGGCACTTTTTCAAGCTCCTTCAGATATCATTCATAACTATTTTCGCTCTGTGGAGGCAGGTCAGGATGGATACAGCCAGCGTGCGATTCTCAAGTCAAATGCGGGTGAAAAGTTGAAAGTGTCACCTCATTAAGTGCACATTAATTCTAGCAGCAGTAATTGCAATAATAATAACAATAGCCCTCCCATTGGATCACGAATATGAAGCGGAAAGGGATTCTGTATTCTGTTCAGTGGCTACATGTTCAAGTAAATGAATCTGGGTACATTGACACATGAACTTAGCCGGTGTTTGAGCTTCTCTGGAAACTCTAGGACGGCAGCTCTATGGTTTCTATGCCTCTCCCTGTATCCTCAGCCCCAAGTTCAGCGCTTGGCAAATAACATGCACTCAATTAATATTTGATGACTGACTTTCTGGGGAAACATATCCTAAAGCTGAAAATAACAGCAAACGCTTAACCAAATGAAATCACTAAAATCTACAGCTGGCAAACCTCTTCTCCCTCCCTTTTTCGGGAGATTAATTGCAGTACTTAACATTTGTAATGCATTTCTGACACATCAGAATGGCCACAGGGGAATGTGTACTGAAAATCTAATCCATTATTATGAGTGAATTGCCTTGTGGTCCCAACTATCCCCTAGGGGTTCAGAGATGGGAGAGAAAGGGAAACTCACTTTCAATGTTTTCCTCAATGTCTTAATTTGGGAAAATGCAGAGGTTTTTTTCAGTGGTTCATTCTGAGGTCTGGGCAAGGGTTCAAGGCCATTCCTGCGTTATCTAAACTGATTCATCCTCCCCCGTCCAAAGCCAGCAATTGCGGAGGTTTGCAGAAGGGCTCTGCCCGCACTGTACTTAGTGCTGAGAGGTTTTTAATCTTTTCCTTGTTGGCCTCCTTATCTTCTGGTGCTTCTCTGTCTCATCCCCTTTTCCAGAGGCTCCCAACGTAATCAGCATCTCCTGCAGCTGATGACAGACACAAGAAGCAGATGAACTAAGAAGGTTAATGGAAGGGGAACGGTAAGCCCAGCCTGACGCAGAGAAAGAAAGGGCAGCCAAGGAGTTTAGGTGAGTTACAACCAGGCAGACACCGCTAGCAAAGGCTTCAAAGAGCTCGGCAACAGGGTCGGAAAAAGGCATTCGACAGGCCAGCTGGTCACCCTCAACCCCCAAAGAACAGTCATTGTCTCAGCAAATTAGGAAAGTTATATTAAAAAGGACTTTGGGGTCTTTGTTCTTGTCCATGTGTTCCTGTTGTTTGTCAACAACTTCAGTTAGAAAATTTCCCTAAGATGAAACGATCATTGGTTAGCATAAGTTTTCCTGCCAATATCCACCCTCTCTGCTTGTGTCGGGAGAACCCATATTTGACTTTGGAGAAGGACTTTTTGGCCATTGCGTGCCACCTTGGTGAGACTGTCAATCAGGATGTGCAGGGCCGAGCCCGTGGCCGAGGGGGGCCAAGCTGAATTCTGACTCTCGAGGTTGAAGAATGGAGGGACACAAGGACGGGCGCCGTCCCAGCCCAGGGGTGGTGTCCCGAGAAGACTGGCAATAATTTCTGCCACGTAGAAAGGAGCTCAGGGCTACCCTGGTGTCTGGCTACATGAGCTTGTTTGTGCGGTTTTCTCTCCAGGTATGTATCCTGCTCCCTATCTTTCCAGCAAAGTCTCTCTTGCTAAAGTGAAATGGAACTGGTCCCTGCTGCCTGCCACCTGCCGCCAATGACCCCTAAGAGAGAGACAGATATCCAGCGTAATCTCATATGATATTCTGGTGAAAGAAATAGGAGATGACTGATAACACAGGTGTACGGGAACAGGTCAGAGCAGACAGAAGATGGCTGAACCAAGGAACATCATGGTGGTTCAAACTCTGCCTACTTGCATGATCTTGTGCTGTCCCCAAACTTTGAAAACAGTATGATTATTGCAGTTAAAACTCCCCCACTCTACACATTTTACTTGTGGTTCTAGTTGATAAAATGGGTTCCCCCTAGATTAGTAGTCACTGTAATTCCCATATCAAGCCTGGCCTCTTTTCAGGAGGAAAACATACTTACTTCAGAAAGAACAAGAATTCGAAGGTTTTCATTGCAACCAGCTCCAGTTGCAGTGAACTTGGATTTTTATGCTGGGCTCTCAAAGTACTCGGGTTTTGCCATGCCCCTGCCTCCCCCCCAAATAAGTGCCTGAGACAATTTTGGAAATCCCTGGAGCCTTGGAAGACATTATGAAAAAACTGGGGGTAAACAACAAGGACGTTGGATACTGTGAGAGACATCTCTGTGGCCTGTGACATCCTAGGACGTCTTTGTGGTCACGGTGGGAGGTGGACTTTGAATAATGGGTGTCATTTGAAAAGAAGGACGCGTGAATGCCTTCCAGGTATGATGGGCAGAGTGAAGGAAAGGCTTTAGGAAGAAAACTACAAGGTCCAGCTGGAGGACGGTGCAGAGCTGTGAGGCAGCTAAGCGGGCTTATACTTCAGAATTCTGAGACCGGAAAGTAAAGTCTACAGGGTAAATGAAACTGTGTGCGGTCAGATAGACTAAATTAATGATACACATGCGCTTACCTTTACCAAAAATCAATATTATAAATGTTCATAAAACAGTTTGGGATTGGAAATTTGTAGTACCGAAAGTACCAATTATTTCAAAGAGGTCATTTTCATTTTGGAAGGTTAAGCTACATTCAAATGATTATGTGTTTGAGACGCATTTGGCAAGAGGACAATAATCAGAAGGGCATGATAAATGTTGAAACCAATCAGAAATGAGGAAAACCTGATCTTCACTAAGAGAGAATAATCCTTGGTAAATTCTGGTTCAAGTTAGAAATGTTTGATCAATAAAGAATACATGGCATTCTAATGTTCAGCCACAGTAGGTAATTCAGCCACAAGTCACAGGCAGAAGCTCACCGCATAAGCAACAGCAAATTTGCAAATTTTCATCACAATCACATGGAATAATAAAATAGTTCACAAAATTAGTCACCACCACCATCATCATCACCACCACCACCAAGAAACATTTATTGACCACCTACGATGAGTAATAATGCTCATTTATACTCATAAGCAAGAACCTATGTACCTAAATGCCTTGTTTACATAATGGCAAACATGTTTTTATCATCAACCAGTTTGGAAATAATAGGAAAGGAAGCAACACCATAACATCCCAACAGATGTTCATAGAAACGCCTCTTTTAAAATAATATAGACAATTTGGTTGTGTTAAAGACAGTCCAAAATGTTTCTTTCCTGTGGTACAGTGGCTGGGCCACTTGGTTTTGTTATCTGACACCGTCTTGGCCCAGCCAGGCTTCCACGCCCCTGCCCCCCACCCCTCCCCCTGCCCAGCTGGTGTTTGGGTGTGGGGCTGAAGAGAGGGGATTGCACAACCATACACAGCAAGAGAGGGACAGGCTCTGGCAGCAGGGTCCCCAGAGATCCAGTCCAGCTGCTGTAAAAGAAATCTCATGGTATGTCCCCACCCTGCCCCTGACGAAATCACAAGTGATCTTGGAAAGGTTTCAGGACCAACTTGCTGATTTGTGCACACGTACGAAATGCAGGCAGGACAGCCTGCGACAAAAGGGACAACCAGCGGGGTGGGGGTGGAGGGGCCCTAGGACGTGTCCCATCACCAACTCCAGGGTCCCGTGACCCTGGGCAGGTGTGAAAGCCCTTCTGCTTTCTTAACTCTGAAATGGACCCAAAAAAGAATTGTTCTCATTTCTAGAGGACCCTGTGAGAGTGCTCCGGGAATATGATAGGACTAAGAAAACGCCGAGCAGGGCCATGAAAGAAAAGTGAGGAACAAGAAATGCCATGAATATTTCATATAGATATATTTTAAATTCCAGAAATTTCTAAAATAAAGTTTAATAGGATGAATGTGATATTAGAAATGTGCCCACATAAAGTGACAAACTGCTTTCTATTACTGAGATGTCTGATTAAATAAATATTCAAGGTGAGTGAGCACTGGGCTGATTTCAGGTCATGGACTCACACCGCGCTGATTTCATCCATAGCTGCTGTGTGAGGTGAGCTGGGCAGAATATGATTGTCACCTGACATTACTGATGTTCCAAGGGTCTTGCTGATACAGCACAGCCAAGCTATACCAGCTTTAGAATTAAAATAGTGGAGGTGCTACTGGGAAAGCTCTGTTCTGAACAGATTTTCATCCTGAGGAATATTCTATTTCTTTCCCCCAAGATTTTATTTATTTATTTTTAAGAGAGGGGGGAGGGAGGGAGAAAGAGAGGAAGAGAGACATCAAGGTGAGAGAGAAACATCGATCGGTTGCCTCTCATATGCACCCTGACCAGAAGTCAAATCCATGACGACGTCCAACCAACTGAGCCACAGCGGTCAGGGTGAGCAACGTTGCTGAGAAAAATCTACCTGGCACTTCACTCCAAGGGGCGCATCTGTCAGCCAGCCGGAGCAAGGCGGCACTTTCCCACATACTCACGAGAACTTTTTCACATCCAAGAAGATTGGCCACATTTCCTTAATATCATCCAATTGTCACTGCATGTTCAAATTTTTCACATTGTCAGCAAAATGATAGTTTTTAGCCTTTTTCTTTTGAAATACAATCCAAACTTCACACATTGGATTTGGACAGTCCCCTTACCTTTTTTCCCACCCTTACCTTTGACTTTTGGACAGGCAAGTCCAATTTTCTTGTAGGCTATCTCACATTCTAGATTCAACTGCTGGATTCAACTTTTGGCCATCGCTGTATTTCCATTAACTGGATATTAGGGCCTTGTTTAGTTTCCAGTTAAACATTTTTGGCGAAAGCACTCCACAAGTGGTGTTGTGTACTTTATGTCACATGGTGGCAAAGGGCCCTGCTGGCGATGATGCTAAATGTGACCATCTGATCGAACGGGGCCATGTGACAGTTCTATAACAGAAACACACTTCTTCCTTTTGGATTGGTAGGCCCTGCGTGAGACGATACCGAACATGAGAATGCCCTGCTCCCCAGCAGTATTCAGGTTAATTCTGTATTTTAGTAGCCTTTCTTAATCCGTGCACAATGGCGATTTTCTAATGCTATCATTCTACCCACATTTTATAAGCTCACATTATTCTTTCTGAAGAAGCACATTCTTCCATCAGTGGTAAATAAGCTTTGCTTTATTAAAAAATAACAATAAATGCTCATTTTTCCCTTTTCTTTCACTGTCCATTTTCAGCGGTATAATAGTATGGTAACAAAATGTGAAAAGTAGAACCCCCCCCCCCTTTAGAGTGTTCAGAAACCTTGAAGTTTTTGTCATTCATCATCTGTAATTAGTTCAAACCAGGAGTGTGACGATGCTGCTGTTGCAGATTTATAAAATCTAGGTAGAGGATGGTTACTAACCCTCATACCATCCACTTGCCTTAGGTTCTGTTTGAGCCCTGGAGGCCACACAGTTCGTCTCCTCACCAGGAGGACATTACGGAGGGGTGGGATCCAAGAACATGGTTAACCGTGGTGAGAGCCGGACTAGACATTGTAGGGAAATTTGGCCAAACATCCTCAAGAGGAAAGTGTCACTGCGCCAAGTGGAAAGAAGGTTGACCGCAGGGCTGGCTGCTGAGGAAAGGGACCGACACGAGAAAAAACGAAGCGACTTGGGGTCTTTTCTACGCTTTTCAAAGGACTCTGTCCTCCCGTCTCCTTCTCACTATGTGAGCCGTTGTGACTCATGAAAACAACAGTAAGCAGTTCCAGAAGAATGAAATGACTACAGATTTCTTCTTCCTCCTTTTTGTTTGTTTCTTTTACCATAGGACATGAAAAGCATTTGTTTCAGTGCGGACCATAACCCAGTGAGTAATTTCCCATGCCAAGACAAAGTCACCGAAAGGTCTCAGATGCCGGGGAAGATAATCAGGGCTCTCCCTGTTCCCCTGTCTGTGCCTTTCCCACTGCCTCCACCTCCTCCCCCGAAGAATTGTACTCAAGTGTTGAGAGCTAATAAAACCTATTGAACACTCTGTCTTCCTTTGCAAGGTGCCAGGCACTGATTTTGTTCAAAACACCGTAGGTGGTGCCCGCTTGTTCCACGCTCTTTGCCAGTCATTGGAATGAAACGCAGTGAGAGAGGAGGAGAAGCCGGCAGACAGCAGTGGAGGAGGGACGAGGAGGGGGAGCCGGCTCTCGGACTACAGCAGTCTGCTCTGATACGGACGGGGCGCCGGACGGCGGTTTTCAAATTTACAGGAAAAAAGAAAAAAGAAAAAAACCCACGCAGACCACAGAGCAAGTACCACAACATTTCCTCCCTCCCTTTCTCATTTATGTCGCTTTTTTCTCCAAAGAAATGGTCCATTAGGGGGAAAAAAAAAATCACACCATTGGGCCCAAGGCTCCGATCAGGGGTGAAGCCCACGGAAGAAGGAACGGGGCACGTCCAGGCGAAGCTCGGGGTGGGGGGCCGTCCGACCGAGGGAGGCCCACCTCCAAGAGTCACCGCGGCAACCGCACTCCCCAGAACGAGCGAGCGGAGCATGAACGCCAGCACAAATGTTACGGTAACAACACAGGTCGGGGAGGCCGCCCTTGGCAAGAAGAACTAAGCCTGCTCGTTCTCCTAATACGAGAGGGAGAGGGAGAGGGGGCCCTGGGCTCGCTCGCCACGTGCGCTCGTTCTGGACGCTTCTCCTGGTCCCACGTCCGTAGTTCCTCCAAGGCTGTTGCAAGAGGCTTCAGGGCGGTCCGGAGGGCGGCCTGCCCCCCCCGGGGCACTCATTTTGACTTCTCTTTGGATTGCATGGTTTGCCTACTAAAAAAAAAAAAAAATTCTGATGTTTTTGCCCGTGAAAAATAAGAAAGTATCTCCGAAATCAAGGAGCTTCCATTTATAGGGGTTGAATCCAAAAGCAAAATTCTGGCGACATTTTTTTAGAACGTCTTTGCCGTGGGCTTGCCCGATTCACGGTCCAGTGCAATGGAGGCGATGTCACAGCTTTTACTTACTGTTGTTTTGAGAAACGTTAAGTTTCTGGGCAGCATGTGGAGAAGCGTGGCACAATTTCTCTTCATCTCAGCGTAGTGGCATAAGTGTTGGGTTGTTGATTTTATGTTCATGTCGTTTTTTTCCCCTAAAGAACACGGTTTCTCCCTACCTCACCCCATCCACCGGCTTCCCCTCCCTCTCGGCTCTGAACCACGTCAGGCAACTGAGCTCGCGCCTTCACCTGCGCCGGGAGAAGGTGGCACGAAGCAAACGCAGAAAGGAAGTCCACCCGTGACTTGGAGCGTCCAAATAAAAATTTCAAACTTACGGCCAATTATTAGCTTGAAAGTTCTAAAATTTTGGTTTTGGGGATATCTAAAGCATTTTCCCAAGGGGAGACAGTGTATAAAATGATCAGACCAAAAAAAAAAAAAAATCAGTATTTTTTTTCTGGCTCTTAGTCTCTCTGAAGAGTCCATGTGCGGAGAAGAGAGGGGAGTTGCCAGGTGTTCTGCTTTTTCTTCTTCTCCAGCAGTCCCCCACTGGCGGGAAATGAGAATAGCAGTGTGGCTCTGTTCCATCCTCTGGTAAAGCCCGAGGGGACAGCCACACTCTGGGATGCCCCTTATACATGGTGGTTCAGGAGGAGTAGACATATGTGTAGCGGCCACCAGGGAGGAGTCAGGTAACATGAAGTAATTTCCTTCAAAAGAGTGTGGCCTACACAGAGGCAAATTCTCTCTCTTTTTAAAAAATCTTTTATTTATTTATTTATTTATTTATTTATTTATAGAGAGGGGACGAGAGGGAGAAAGACAAGAGAGAAACATCACTGTGCAGTTGCATTTCATGCACGCCCTGCTGGGGACCTGGCCTGCAACCCAGGCATGTGCCCTACACTGGGAATTGAACCAGCATCTCTTTGGATGGGAGGCCAGTGCTCCATCCACTGAGCCACACCACCGAGGGCCAAATTCTCTCTTCATGCCCCACAGAAGATCGGCGGAGTTGGTTAAGGCCGAGGACCTAGCCGTGACCTCTGCAGACCCAGGACTGGAGCCAGTTAGAGCTTGATTGTATCAGCAGCCCTCCAAGACTGATGATCTGGGAGAATGCTCTGTATCTTGATAAGAATTCCACAGCTCATCAAGATACATAATACCTATGAGATTTAAAAATCAATACTCATCCCTATGTTCATTGCGGCATTATTTACAGTAGCCAAGATATGGAAAAAACCTAAGTTTCCATATGCGTGTGTGTGTATGTGTGTTTAATGGAATATTATTCAGCCATAAAAAGAATGAAATGTCATTTGTGTCAACATGGATGAACTTAGAGGGCATGATGCTCAGTGAAATAAGTCGGACAGAGAAAGACAAACACTGTAGGAGTTCACTTATATGTGGAATCTGAAAAACAAAACAAATAAAACAGAAAGAAACTCACATATAAATAAAACAAAGAGATGGTGGCCCCGGGAGAGGAAGGTTAGGAGGCAGGTGAAAAAGAGGACTAAGAAGTACAACCTGCCAGTTACAAAATAAGTCATGGGGATATAATACACAGCTTAGGGAATACAGTCAATAATATGGTAATAACTTTATACGATGACAGATGGTTACTAGACTTAGTACGGTGGTCACTTCGTAAGGTATATAAATGTCTAACTGTTATGCTGTACACCTGAAACTAATCTAATATTGTAAGATTGTATGTCAACTGTAACTTACAAAAAAATTTTTTAAAAATCCATTGGATGGCAAAGGAAAGCCAATCTCAAACACTCTCTAAAATTTCAAGAGCTCCAAGAAAGTTGTCATATTTGGCTAAAGAAGCACGCACGTGCACACACATGCACACACATACACACACACAGAGATTGGAATGAGGAGCAAATACAATTGGGTATTTCCAAATGTAAAATGAGGTAGATACAATTGGACATTTCTATCCATCCCATCCTTATCCTACCGACCCTGTTTTCATTTTCAGGGCAAGTGGCTTTTGTGACATTCAATTATACACCGATAGCTGCATGGACTTGTGCCCAGTCTGGTGCTCACCCCAAAGTAGGTGTCATTGCTTTTAAAGAGAAACACAAAGAGTCATGTCTGGGCTTAAAACAGAGGTAGACTAACGAGAGGAAGCCATGAAAACATTTCTTCTGGAAAAGAAAACTTCATGGGAGGACAGCTAATAGGTTGATGAGAAGCAATTCTTTGAGTTTGGAAGGATACACAGTAAGCCTTCTAGTGAGGGCTCCTAGAAATTTATTTTCATGTTGCACCTTATTTAATTCAAAATTAAACCGAGATTTATTAACCTACCTGTCTGTCTATTACTTTTTTACTTACTCATTTAACAGAGCTTTAAACTAGATCACCTCCCCTGTCAATCTGCAAAACTTGGAGCTGGCTTTCTCCACAATTCGTTGGTGAACACATAGGAAAACTTGTTTAATGTTAACCTCAGAAATGTATTATTCGGAATGTGAAACTACCGCCAAAGGAGGGGGGAAAGTTTAGAGCATTCCAAGGAAAAAGAGAGAGTTTCATTTTCAAAAATCATCTCCTGTATCAGATTACCTGGACTACCTTTTCATTTTAATAGACTGGAGAACAGGATGCAAACTTACAATAATGTGGTGTATTACTTCAACTCTCTGAGTATACAGGATGATATAATGTGAGTGACAAAATATTATTTTTCCAATTGCACTGTGAACTAGGCCTATGGAAATGAGATGACAATACAGCAGGACGGTCCTAGGACGGACGTTAGGACAGTCTGTAAAACCCTGGAAGGTGTTTCCAATCAAGGTCCTAGGAATTACCAAGAAGGAAAACCCTTGAAGCAGTAAAACAAATACTAAAACTGAAACGATACTGAGAAAATATTAGATATACTGTCCTCTGGGGTGATTGGAAAGTCATTATTCCTGGAAGAAGAGAATTGAACAAATAACCCCTCAAGGCTCGGAGGCTTCAGAATTTCCCGGCACTGAGACCTAGCCTCTGATGGGGGAGACCAGCCCTGGTGGACAGAAGCCAACGGCCCGGGGAACGGGCGAGATCTCTCCAGTCTTCAACATCTGTGAATCATAATGGCACGTGTTCCAAAAATAAACTTAATGCTCAGAATAAACCCAATGAACAAAGTATCGTGATTATCCCCACCCCACAGATGAGAGTAAAGAGGTTCCCTAAATCGCTCACGGTGACACCCTGAATCTGTAGCAGAGACAGGCTTCAGAGCCCAGGCTAAGTATGCTCGCCATTGAAAGTGGCATTACTTATTCGGCTTAGGGTAACCTAGATCTCCAACAAGAGTGGATGGGGTTATTCGATGATAAACGGAGGCAAATTCAAAATCACTTGAAGCAAAATTACTTGAACAAAAAATCAGTTCCATGAGGGTGGCACTGAACCAACCGGAAGAGGTTAGGAGCTCTCAGCCCACAGGTGCTGGGCTAAAAGGCTCACAAAGAGAAGATACGGAAGCAAAGAAAGGAAATGGTCTGGTTGGCTATACCCAAAAGACTGCCTGGCTATTTGTGCCCTGTTGTCCTTGGTGTTGTGACTTCATAGCCTCGAGGCACGTGCAGGCTTAGATTTGGGTCTGCTTACAGAGGCTGCTAGGACAGTAGAGCCACGTCGGTTTAATGGGTGCCTTAATTAATGACTTAACCAGGTACATGCCTTACAGTGCCATAGAAAACCATGTTGCCAGGAATTAAAGTGGAGGATTACGACATGGAAAGATAAAAACAAGTTCAATGCCATCTAACAGTACACGTCCATCTTTTTTTTTTTAAAAAAAAACACCCACATAAAATTGTGTAATACCTACTTAAATGAAAATATAAATGTACAATCAACTTAGAAACATTCTATTAAATCTAGAAGGACATATACCACAATGATGATAGTGGTTATATGTGGATGATGAGAGAATGGATATTTTTTCTTTTTGCTTAAATGTATTTCCCATTTTTCCCAGTCACGATAAATTGTGTAATTCAAAAAGTTCTCTAAAGTAAAAGCACAAAAAGGGTCTCAAAAAAGAAGGGGTTTCGTGTTATACATGGGATTAGAAAAGCGGCTGAAAAATTGGAGTTTGTCTTACAGAATCGCCATGGGGTAGCTGTGAGGGCAAATGCCCTCCGTGTGCCCATGGGAGCCCTGCCGAGAGGGCTGGGTGATGCCCCAGCGCCCACTGGCTCCCCCAGACGTGCTGGGCCCTCGTATCCCATCTAGGCATTCACTTTCCTAGACATCATATCTCATAAGAGATGGAAACAATTGTTCTAAATTTAACTGATTGGAAAACAGGAAGAACCTTAGACAAGTCCATTGTGTAAAGCGCTGTAATCTATGAAAGGCACAAAAGCCCATTTTTTTATGGAATGCCCACAATGGAATTTTTTTAGGGCATGAAAAGTATCCTTGTCACTGACTGTTTACAATCCTCTGGAAAGTTTTTAATTTTCTCAACTTTAAAAGAACAGAATCAGGGCTTTTTTTTGTCTCGATACCAAAAGAGGCGAACATTATTAAGAAACGTGGACGAGACGTTTATGTTTATCGTATACGAAGGGGCAGGGGCTGTTTGGTGACCGTTGTGATGGGGTCTTCGATTTTACGAGGAAATTTAAATATCTTTAGGGGCTAAAGAAACGTGAACTGAGCAAACAATGAGTGAGAGGTCAAAACCAAGGTAGACTCCATTTATAAATACCTTCCTTGGAAATGCTCATCCCCATCAGATGTCCAGACATGGCACCATCCTGGTCCCATCCTTTCTTTTTTGACCCCATTCCCAACATGTCAGCACTTCCCAAGGCCCTCTCCTCAGCTCTCTGTTCCTTTATCTCCTAGGGATCGCAGTTCACCTGCTCTCTCACCTTCTCATCTGCACAAGTGATTGTCAAAGTGATGTCATTAGTCCTGGGACAATCAAGGAAGCCTTCTTGTAGGAGGCAGGTTTTTAGAGATGGGAAGGATTTCAAAAGGGAGGACATGTATAGGGCCAAGGAAATCTCAGAGAAGGGGAACAAAACTAAACCACAGATGGACGGAAGTTCCGGGGGTATAAGGGGCACCACTAGAACGGAAAAGTCATTCATTGACCCTGTGAAACATCACATTGTAGAGCTGTGATTTTATTTTTCTACTACCCCTCCGGTTTCTTTGTCTCCAAGCCCTGCCCTGGACCAATGAATGTGCCCGACCAATTGGCACTTCTTTGACACGTTGGCTGTCTTTTGCACTTCTGCACGGCTGACTGAATCATCAAGGGCCGGTCCTGGTCATCCCCTGCTCACTGCTCGGACAAGAGCTAATTTCTTCCCCTTATTAACTGTCAGCGCTTAGTCTGATGCTCACTGGTCAGAGTCAGATGCTTACAACACATGCTTTTTGTATAGCACGGTCTTTTACTCACAACTGTAAAAACCTGCAGCTGTGGCCACTCTCTGCTGACACATCGCACATGGCCTTGTGTTCTACACACGCAGCTTATTTCCATCCACACTGGGACCGGCGGTGTGCCTACTCAGGTCTCCGAGGGTGTTCTCAAATGTAATAGTCAAAGACCAAATCAACTAAGTTTGTTTTGTGCACCATGCCACACAACACCATGGAGAAGTAGATATTTCATAGATGCTTTCTGATGACTTTTATAATGTATGATACAATCTGCATAAAGGACTTTGAGTTTCACAGGAAAAAAATAAATGAATTTGACCTGGGATCTAACATTTGGGAGCTTACTTTAAGGACATAGTTGAGAGAGAGAGGGTTTTTCTTGAATAAAGACGTTCACTAAGGAAGTTATACATTTGCAATAAAAATGATTTTTAAAAGCTAAGATATATTGAATTCTCCTTAAGTGCCAGCTACTGCTTTAAATGCTTCATACACATTAGTTCATTTAGTCTTCGACAGTAATCCCATAACTATTGTTATTACCATTCACAGGTGGGGTCACCAGAACATGTGACGTTCATGCAACATGTTCAAGGTCATGTTACATGCAAGTTCAACAAAAGTTAAATATGTTACATCACCTCAACGGGGCTATTCTTAATGACCATTATAATGGCCAAAGAAAAAAATTAAGCCTTCCTATAAGTTTGGTGAAAAATCTAACTAGGATATTATGTGTATGTCATGACAAGTGACATTTTAAAACTGTAGATCTAAAACTATGTTAGTTTAGGAAGGAGAAAAAAGAAAATAAGATATGTCAGGATGATGGATTTGGTGGTGTTTAGGCTTTTTAGTTCAAATTACTTTTAATGTAGCTTAATGTGACTTTTAGAATTACATAAAGATAGAATAAATGTAAATGGCAGTTCAGTCACCATATTTTATTGCTGAATATCTTCTGCTTCTGTAAGAATTCTTGAGAATATTAAATTATTCTAGATCCACCTCTCCTCAATTGCTATGTATCCACTACCCACTTTTCTAGATAACTATTTCCTCTTGAAAAACAGAAAAGGTGATTGTGAGGACAAAGACTTAATCTCAAATTTATATTTTATTTTCTCAGTATCTCTAAAAACTTCTTCGTTTACATAGGCTCAGAGTTACGAGAACCAGAGAGATTACCTAAGGAACCAGGCTGAGGCTGACTGCCAATACAGCTCTCTGTCTGAAATGGCAGAAGCATTGCTTTTACCAGCCACTTCATTTTGCTCTCTAAGTGCATTGTTTGTTGTGCAATAAGGAGGGAGAAACAACTTAGCTGTGGAACTTTGTTGTATGCTTGTTGACAAGTACTATGTAATATACTTGACATTCTTTGGGGTAGAGATAATTATGGCTTTAGTTCCCCGCTCCACCCCAAGCGCACAAAGAAAAAAAAAAGTTTAAAAGGAAAAGTACTAACAAGCAACATTATGAAAATCAGTTTATATTCTCTCAAAGTGAAATCTTAACTTGTCTGTATCACAATGAGGCATAATCCAAAATAGCAGAAGAGCAACATCCATGCATTGAAATGGGCAAAGATTCTTAAAAGGATAGCAGCTGTTGAATAATAGTCTTTGAAATAATTCTAGGGAACTGGAGTGCAGAAACTAACCCCACACCCCACAGTTGCAAACCTCTGGTTCCATGGGAGAGTCCAGCACATCTGTTTCCACATATAGCTGGACCTCGGCTACCTGCCCCTCCACCCCGAGGCCAACACTCACAAAAGCTATGGGAATAACCTACCATCTAATGGAGGTTCTCCTACTTGCATGTAGTATGAAATCATAAATCCTACATTATTTCAGATGAGTAATGAAAATGGAAACCTTTAAAGTTTGTCCTTTCCACAGGAAGCCTCGGTCCTCCCTGAACAGATGGTTTTGATTGGGAGTACACGGTGGGCCTTTAACTTTTTCAGCATCGGGGACATGTTAAATTCCAAGACTCGTTCACTATCCTAAAGAAACAGCAATAAAACATGGGTCAGGATTCAATTCTCCCATCTCCCGGTTGGGATGAATGAACTAGTGTTTGGGGGGAAGAGACATGACCCAACCGTTCACCTAAACAAAAATGAGTCCAAGTTGAACTTCTCACAAAGTTCACAATACCATGCAATGGAAATTTTCTTAAAAAGACAGCCTCGTTTTGTTACATGTTTTCCTATTGCCAATGTGGCTTGAAGCAGAGGCCTGAATTGATGCGCTGGTCAATAGTCCTGGGGCCACCCTTAAGTCAGGGAGGATGTTTCCCTTTGCAGCCATCCCTGAAGCTGTGACTTCTGGAATGTTCCATCATTCTATTTATAAGCAATATATAATAATTTGGTTAAAAATGAACCATCAGGGAAGGTCATCTCAGTGGATCCAAAATGTGTTCTGAATCAAGCTATTTTATGAATTTATCTTGAAATTTCTTTCAATCAATAACATATTCTTCAAGCCATCAGAACTGACCATCTATGAATCGTCATTGGCCATATATGACCATGTATGAAGTACTGCTACCAAAAGAAAGCAATGAAGGGCTTCATAGATAATCTCCCTGAGGTTTTCCAAAGAGTGGACATGTCTATCATCCTCCCAGTCTGACCTTGAGCAACGACCCAAACTACAGAACAGTTCGACTGTGGCACCGTCCACAGCTGTGGGGGAGAGAAGAGGCCCCTGGCCCTTTGGAGGGGTGAAGCTATACATTCGACATTTCATTGAGACAAAGGCCACAGAACTACCAGCTACTTAGGAGCTCAAATCACACAGCAGGAAGCACACTCAGAGGCAGCTGGTCTGGGTGTCAATTCCTGGCCACACTGAGGAGAATCTGGACAAAGCGACTTAATTTTTGAGCCAACTCCTTTTTTCCTCTTAATTCACAGAAGTGTTGGGTATCTACTTCATTCTTTTGTAAAATGCCTGCACATGAGAGAAAACAAGCAACCTTTCCCAAACAGTAGTGTGCACATCGAAGAGGAGGCCTGAGCTTAATTCAAGAAAGGCCTTCATTCCCTTTGTTGTTTTTAAAGATCGATCTTGCGCATTCTTTGGCAACAAAGAATTCAAAGGGTGCTCAGAAACAGCAGCGATAAGAAGCAAAATGGAGCCAGGGAGGGGAAGGGAGATACTCCTGAGGAATCAGGGGGTTCGCGGGCAGTGGGGATCTGTTGGTGGGTCCCCGTCGGAAGGAGGGGAGGGTGGCAGGGGCCTGCTCAGGGGAGGAGGCAAAGGGAAGCCAGAGAGGCCTGCGCCTGTTCTTTCATAGGCGTCAGGATGGGAGGGGACGCATTAGAGTGCTTAGTGGTTTTAGTAGTGCCTATCTCATTATGGTGGGAGGAGGGTGTGGGAGAGGAGTGACTCATTTTCAGTAAAAGAAGATAGCGCGGGATGTAGGGAGGATCAAGAAGACAAGATGCAATACTAAGTATCTAATTCAAAGAAGCCACACTATAGAAATCCCAGGGGAAGTTTTCCTTCCTTTCTTTTTAGAAAACAGAGTGAACTCGCCAACCACTCTAGATAAAAAGGGAATCCGAGGGAGGGCAAAGGTATTGCTGAGCCCACGCCTATATATTCTAGACTGCTTGTGTGTTTTTTTTTTTTTTAAATAGAAAATTAATGTTCCTGTTCAGTGTCTGGGACCAATCAGATACCTTCAGCAATTTTTAGGTTAGATGATCTGATTACAAATTTCACACAAAATAAATTTTAATAAAGCTGCATGGCAATCACAACTCTGGTCATTAAATTATTCTCTACTTTTCTAAAAGATTTGAGTTATTTCATATGTTTTTCAATAAAAAAAAAGAAGAAATTGTAAGTATAAAAGACACACATGGTCTTGCAAGTTCAGATAATCCCAGTGGGGAAGTGTTTAAGTAATTGATTTTGAGTAACTTTGGCCTGAAAGTGAAGTCTCACTGTTTTCCCGAGTAATCTGGGGACTGAGTGGGAACGCAGATGGTGCGATGGAAAATTTTAAAGACTTCACCCAAAATGCTCTATTCTTTTATTTCACCTTGTTGACTAGACCCAAATAAATCTCCATGTCTGTAATTCCAAAAAGCATCTGTTTCTTGTGGATATACAAGCTCTAAAAATATATAGCACATGTTTCAGCTGCCCCAAGGCGCATGCCGGCAGAGAACTCAGGTAAACCTCAGGCGTACCTACTTCGAAGGGCTCACGCCCCCATGTTTGCACGCCCCGCGCTCAGAAAAGACCACGTTTGCACCGGATGTCATTAGTGTCATCATTTTTCCGCTAGTGGAGTCTCGTTATAGCGTCCTCTCTGGCTTTGACAGGAGGAGGAACTCGCAGTGCGCAATCAGTCAACGCTGCTTTCCTAACCTGGCTCCTTTCATCCTCCAACCAAGGGTTTCACTGCATTTCAGTTGTTTTTGCTACTTTGCAGACAGTCTATAGAAGAAACTTGTTGACCTTCTTTTCTCTAACAAGTGATTTCTCGGTTCGCCCGTTTCCGCACCTCATAAGGGATGAGTCATATTCTCCACTGGGCACGTCATCAAAAAGCCCTAATCAAAACCATGTTATTGCAATGTGAGTTTTCTGGGTTAGTTAACCTTCTCGGCTTTATGTATGCCACTGGGTGGAATTTGTGCATCAGTCAGCTATTCTCTGCACACGTGAGGCTAACCGTTCACTCACTCGGCGTAACCATGGTCCTCTACCTTCCACTTTCATAGAAAGAAAACGTCTTTCTGCGCAATCCCTATAGTATGAAAACCTTTGTGTTTTTCTCAGAGGAAGTTGTTATCTCCCCAAACTCTTGGATGGCATATTCAGAGAAAGCATTGGAAATGTATTCTAGTAGAATCTTCCTTGATAGCAGATAAATGTAGTCTTGCAATGCAATTGAAATACAGTTTCCATGCTTCACGTCTCAAGCTTACTTAAATCTTTGATAGCAGCTCTCCTTTGCGGAATCAAAGGAATGACAGTGCTTATTTCGTCGACCCTGGAATCACTGAACCAAGAAAGATTTTTAGGAATTTTCTCTCTCTCTCTTTTTTTTTAAATGTATTGTTCCCTGATCTACTTAATAAACAACGCTTGTTTGAGAGAGCTTCAAGCAAGGCATGGATGTGAATTTTCTCCTTCTTTCTCCTTCCAAATGAAGACCTGCCAGCTTTCATGTTCAAATCGCTGACATTTCTCCAGACACTGGGGCCAAGGACTTCACTTGTGCCACTTTCTGGAAAGAAGAAAGTGCTTAGTGGGAATATCAGTGCATTACTGCTGTGAGAAACCCTCACAAATGTAGCGGCTTCTAACAATACAAACTCGGCCCAGCTCCCAGAGCTCTGCGGATCATAAGCCTGCGCGACCTTGACTGCGTCCTCTGCTCAAGGGTCTCGCGAGGCCAGGCTCCATATGTCGGCTAGCTGGGCTATTTTTTGGAGCTCTGAAAAGAATCCACTTCCAAGGTCACTGAAGTTGTGGGCGGGATGTGGTTCTATGTGGCTGTAGGACTGAGGTCACTATGTCCTTGCCGACTGTGGAGCTGAGGACATGCTAAAGAAAAGTCACAGTCCTCAGCTGCTGGCTCTCTTGTTCCATCTTCAAAGCGAGCAACAGTGGACAGATCCCTTTTCAAACATGGATCTGTGACCTCCCTCTGTCCCCGTATCTCCTGCTCCCTCTGCTGCTGAATCCTTCTGACCCAGCAGGAGAAAGGTCTTTGCTTTGAAGGGCTCATGTGATTTTGTAGGTCCACATGGATAATCCAGAATAATCTCCCTATTTGAAGACCTATAACCTTAATTACAGTGGCAAAGTCCCTTTGGCCATGTAAGACGCAAATTGTATCCATGGGTCCCAGGGATTGGGGGAGGGGACTCTTTGGAAGGTGGTGTTATTCTGCCGAGGTATTGTACCTTGGACTTTTCTTGTGTTCCCTTGGGCTTCCTATGGGTGTGGACTACTATAAATACCATTAGACGATGGAAAAAATGATTATGTAAAACTTACTACAGTTGTCCCTCCATATCACAACGTTCAAATCTTTTGTATGAAATGGTGTGGTATCTGCATATAACCTATAAACTTCTGTTCATATACATTAAATCATCTCTAGGTGACTTATAATACCTCATACAATTTCAGTGCCATGCAAATAGTTTATTTTGGGACTTACGACAAGAAAAAAAAGTCTGCATATGTTTGGGGCAGTTACAACCATCTTAGACCTAACTATATATTACATGTCAGCAACAATCTAACTATTTTTTTTAATATTTTTGACTCACAGTTGGTGGAATCTGTGTGGAACCCACAGATACCACGGGCTGACTATATATTCCCTGCACTGCTAACATGCTTTAGTCTCAAAAAAGTCCTATAAGGCCATAAGAAAGGTATGTTTAATTTCCTTGCGATAGCATAGAAATCCAGAGGATCGATGTCTTGTTCAAAGTCACACAGAACTGGTATGACCGGAACCTCCTTGCATGACGTGGCCCGCGTCTTTTTACATCGAAATGCAAAGCTTTAGCGAAAGCAGCCGTGAAAGACACCCCTCACCTTACGCGTAACGGACATTTTTGTCCAGTGGGCAGATGGCAGCAAATTTCTTCTTAATTGCTTCTTTAGATGTGGACCTTTGAGGCATTTTTAAGGTTTCAAGCTTCCCCCCCCCGAGCCCGCCCCCTTGAATCTGAAGATACTGGTTCTAGTTGCTTTCCTGAACCCCTTTGGCAACCCCGGGGGTGAGCCTGCTGCTCAGTTCGCCTGCACACCTCTGTGCACGGCTGCAAGCGTGGGCCCCTTCCCCAGGCAGGCCCGCCGCCCCGCCCCAGGAGAGAGGCTCTGCAGCCCTGGGATTAACTGGGAGCTGAATGCAGGCAAGTGGCCAAACCCGAGTGATAAGCGCCCCGCTTTGGATGGAACACTTGAAAATCATTGTAACTTTTCCAGACCCTAATGCAGGGAGAGGATGTGGGGGTGGGAGGTCTCCATGCGGGCCGCACAAACAGCTTCACTCCGGCAGCGCCTCTTGACCCCAGATTAGGAGGACTCGCGCTCGGTTGAAGGGGGACGCGGCGAGTTCCACTAAACTTTACCCCATTGCGAGCTCCGTCCGCCTCTCACGCTCACTGGGTTTTATGTGTTTGGGTGGTTCCACAACCTGGCCTATTTCCGCCGGTCTCTTAGCAAAGTCTCCCCGGAGGGCTCTGTGGGCAGAGCCTGTGCCGGGTCACCGCACAGTCTCCGGCTGCTCGGTTCCGCTGCCATCTTCCATTTGTCTGTCTGTCGGTGTGGCGGCCGTGATAAGAAGTGAGGCTGACAAACCCCAGTTCGTTTCTGCTGAGGAGGACGCTGAGCAGGAAACTCTTTCTGGAGGCTCCATGACAAGCGTGTTCTCAGAAAGCTCTACTGATGGCGTATTTTTTTGTTTTTAAATTATTGGCTTTTGTTGCTGTTGTTTTTGCTGGAAGGAGCTACAGCTAATGCCGTTTGAAGGGACAAGGCTACTCAGGATCTGTAAATGAGAGTTTGAAGAGGGTAGAAGACCCTGGCCCCTGTTTCTGGGTGGTTACACAAGCTCCGTGCAGTTGGAGGAAAAATAGGAAAGGCTTCACACACACGACTGTGGTCAGAGCAACCCTAACGGCGCCTGGAATTCCCCGAGTTGCAGGGCGTCCAGCAGCACGGACATTTCTGAGAATGGATTTCTAATTTCATTTCGAAAGTTGTGGGGGAGGTAGAAACGGTACACAGTTGCTACCTACCAGGGCAGCCACAAGGCTCATGAAAACACTGAGGTCTCCTGTAACACCTGGTCGGTAGTTTGTAGGATGGGCCCTGGCGGCTCCTTCCTTGGACACCCTGGGTCCCCCCAGTGCTCGGCCACTGGCCAGGCCCGGTGTTAGGGCCACAGAGAGCCTCTCCCGCCATGGCCCAGTGAGCCACCGCGATGACAATTACTGGGTATCCTCATAGGGTTAAAGATGGGATTCAAGGGGGCTGCGTGGGCTCACCCAGAAGAGAGCCTTCCCAGCTCGACGCTGCTGGCACCCTGGTTGCGAGCTTCCGGTGATAAATGAAGTTCCGTCACTGTCCAGTCCGTGGTATTTCTGTGACAGCAGCCCCACCGCCCCGAGGCCTGGTCCAGCCTGGACGCTGCTCACTGACCTCTCCCCCTGCACGTGGGTCTCAGCGCTCAGACTGATCAGGGCTGCCATTTCTGGGGACCGACAGTGCCAGAGCTCTGTGGCTTCATTTACCCTCCTGTTGCCGCCAGCGATGAAAGGTGCTGCTATCTCCACCCCACAGAGGAGGCCACCGCGCTCTGAGAGAGTGTGTCACTCATCGCAAGACAGATGGCAGAGATTTGGGCCCTGCTTCTCCTATGTCTAAACACCTGAGACATTGTGGCTTTCTAACTGGGCTGTCCCTCTAACTCCAGGCATTCCTTGTCCCCTAGCCGTCTATGTGGCAGCTTCTGCCCAGGGTAGGGCTCGGAGGGATAAGATTGCAGTCAATTTTCAGGACATAATTCCTCAGAGTCCCCTTGTCCTCTTGTCCCATACGGTGTTGGCCTCTGTGTATTTCTCACCCCTCTTCTGAAGGGGACAGAGAGATGATGTCCAATGATACCCAGTGGGCAGGGCCAGGGAGCGAAGAGGAAAGAGCTGCCTCCTGGCCTCCCTGAGATCACACTACACGTTACCAAGGGGGGTCTCCGTCTAAGAGTAGAATCTCACCGTGACACGAGTGACAGATTTCTGTAACTGATCTTTCACGTCCCCAGTGGGTGTCCTGGGTGTGACAGGCACAGACGGAACACAGACATGTGCAGAGAGATCAGGGAAGCGGACAGGAGAGAGCCATACTCTTTTTCTATGGATCTATGAAATGCCCGACTCGGAAGCAATGTGGTCTGAGGGAAGCGGCAAGCTGGGGCCCAGGCCATTCTTGAGATGCGACCTTGACGGAGGCGCTGTGGCCACGTGGGCTTCAGGTTTACTTGTCTGTAAGAGGAGACCATGGCCACCACCTCCCTGTGTTGCTGTGATTGTTAAACGAGGGACAAGCTCTATAGCATCAGGGGTTCCCCCTCCTCTACCTCTTCATTCACATTTAGAGGCAAAAACGGCCTGGCCAAACCTTACGTGAGAAATATGGGAACCGAACTCCAGGTGACTGGTATTTTCTGATATGCGTATACAGACAAATCACACACACAGAGTGTACAAGAGGGTGGGAAGCTGAGAATCTGAAGGACATTCTATCCCAGGGTAAGAAGCCAGTATGGGTTTGGGTACCAAAAAAAAGTGACGTTACGTTATTTATTTGGGAAGGTCACTTAGGGCTAAGGTGCCAGCACTATGATTATCATTTTGCTTTGGGTCATAGAGATCTGTACGTGTGTCCAAGGGATCGAATTTTCCCCAGTAATGCCAGAAAAGGACACTCAAATAAGTTTGTTTCCCCATCACAGTCTCCAGTCTTGACTGATCATCAAAGCAAGAATGGGAAGCTTTAAATATATGTGTGCATTACAGCTAGCTTTCAGACACAGCTCATGAGCAGTTTGAACCCGAAACTGGCCTGCCTTACAGACTTCGCTACTACCTCCATTATAGGATTCTGCTTGAGTTAATAATTTACATAAAAGGCGACGAGAACTAAAACTTAGCCAAAAACATCTCCTTGAGTCCACCCCCATCCCTGCCTCCACAAAGCTGATACAGCAACTGGGATTAGGATGAAACCTGAACCAAGACAGTTTTTACAAATAAGATGAAAGCTGCCACTTAAGGTTTTTCGATGGCACCGACTGGATATGATCAGCCTTCCAGACAGGCGTCTTTTGACAATCCCTGGGAACCGTGTCTCCTTACTGCCAGGCAGAGTCGATGCGCAAAGCCAATTAAAAGGCTAAATGCATACAAGACGGCGGCTTGAGGCGCCTCACGCTAGGCACCTTCCAAACGGCGCTGGCTTTGCATGCCAAGGGTTTATTCCACGAAATGGCGGTGTGGGTAGCGTTTTGAAACTGAAGTCTGAACATCGAGGAATTAGAAACGGCCAGATTAAGTGCCTGGCTGTAGAGGAAGAGAGAAATTCTATGCCTGCTCTAGGTATTTCTATGAGTCATAATTAACTCTTACATAGAACTTTTTAAAAAATAAGATGAAGTCCTTTTTAATGATGTTTGTGTGTGTGTACGTGCGCACGTGCGTGTGAGGTTAAGATCTCTGATTCTTACAACTTGAGTCATTCCTTGCAGGCAGCGTTGCCTTCAGCAGACGCCAGGGGAGTAACCCCTGCGTTGCCAGCGGGAGCAGCGATGGGGGAGCTGAGCTTTCTATCCATGACGCTGGTGAGTTCTGGTTTTGAGGATCTGTTGCTTGACTGTCGTGGTCTCAAGGGGCTCAAGCATTATATTCACACTTTTAGTTGTCGATGGAGCTCCTGTGAGGTGGGAGGTAGACACAGTTGAATAAAATAAAAAGAAATGAACCCTCAGTTTTCCCACGTTCAGAGAGTTGCTAGAGTGCACCGCGTAGTCCACAACCTGATTCATGCCAAATGGCTGCAGAGAGAATGAACAGAATCGTTTGGTACTTCTCATTGCCATCTGGGTGGATTAAAACAACCCGTCCAACAGCAGGCCTTTTTATTTCTGGAAGTGAAAATGTAGAGACAATGTGCAAATACAGAAAGTTCAAAATGACAGGGGCAGAAACGAGTGGGAAGGTGACCAAAGGAGCGTTGATCGGCAGTTCTGGAAACTGTCGCTTCTCTTCGCTCACAAGCGCAGAACCGCCGCAGACAGGCGCGAGCCCTCTGTTCGGGTCCTCGCCCGGCCTGGCCGACATGGCGTCCTTCCGGGATCACCGTGGCACAGGCACAACTGTGGCAGCGATGGCAACGTTGGCACAGGTCTAGGCAGCTCCGCTCCGCTTTCCTCAGCCCCCCTTCACCGCCTGCGTCCCCCAACCCCCACGCCCGCACGCACGTCCCCTCCCTTACGCGGACCACACCGGGTAGCGGGCGCACCCGGGGCTCCCAGCCAGTCATGGGAATTTTATACTAGTGTCATCAACGCTGTGTTCGCTGTCATCACACTTGTCATCAGCCCATTCGTCATCATCGTCATCCCTGATAGTTATAGAGCAGCCCTTTGTAGTTTACGGAGCTTCCCTATGAAATGCTCACAACACATTCGCACGGGGAGTAGAGCAGTGTTATCATCGCTGGTCTAATGCGAAGAGGAAAGAATTTCCAGTTAAAAGACCTCAGCTCAAGCCCTGGCTCCGCTCAGCGAAGTTGGGCACAGGCGGGTGAAGCGCCTCTTTGCAACGGGAACTGTGCTCGCTGCTGGGACGTCTCTGCCCAAAGGCAGCGCGTGCCCCCCGAGGGTCTGTGAGCTGTCCCTCCTTCCCCTCACAGCATTGACTTCCGTGGTTAAACCTGTGGTTTTTTTACTCTTGTGTCCCAGGGCCCCAAGACCTTCACGAAGGTAGAAACGGGGTCCTCCGTTATTGTCAATATTTCCAAATTATAACCTTTAGCCTGGAGACTGAAGGTTGACTCGGGATAAGATTGCACAGGCTAATCCTCATGTGAACAAGATTGCACAGGGTAACTCACATGTGACCTAGACTTTTCCAAGGACTGGTTTTGCAGGGAGGCTTTGCCAGAATAAAGAGCAATTCACTGGTCCCAGGACATGAACTTGGAGCATCCTTGGACGGGGCTGCTCCATCTTTCGCTGCTGCTCCGTCCAGCCGGTCCAGCCCACACTGCAGAAGGTTCCCCAGGCAGCACTTTCCACATCTGCCAAAACCCGTGGTGGTGTCACAACGCTGCTCGCTGCACCCGGGCCACGTGATTCTCAATTTTGTTTTCTCTTCCAACATAAATGTGTTTGCAGGTCTGAAGACTAGCTCCCCAGAGCCTGCCCGCAAGTTCTATTTCGGGAAGACGAGAGGCTTCTGTAAACTGAGGAGCGAGTTGAAACATTTTCTTCGCAAGTCCGCAAATATCCATTCTCCAGTTTCTCTTTAAGGGAGCAGTGTTTCATCTGCAGGGATGGAGAGCGCCATGGGTGGAGGAGGAGGGTGGGGATGGGTGGAGCATTTCTGCCCAGGTTAAAACAGCAGGGCCAGGCGAGGCCAGCAGTTCCTCTGGGTGGGAACGGCCCCGCCCGAGGCCCACCGCAGACCCGAGCAAGCTCCAGCCACACACACGCTCCTCAAAGCCGTTCACCGGCCCTTCCATGGGGTTCCCACGATGGCTCCGCTCTTAGCCACTGGTGGAAGATCCAGCTTCCATGTAGTTGCATCTCTTGCTTCAGCCAAAATTAAAGTAAACGCCCTGTTGACTTTTAGTCAGTGATTCGCATAACTTAACCACCAAACGCACCGGGGAACAGGCGAGTCACGCTGAAGGTGTTTCAATCCCAGGGTACATATAAAAGGTAATAGAAGGCAACGACAGCAAAGCCAGCTCACCAAGAACCCAGAAGAAGCTTCCTTTCCTCCTCAGCAGCGGGCTCAGCTGGCTGCATTAAGGCTCTGGGCCCAAGACGTTTTTCCAAACTGGACACTGATGCTCAATGCAGAGCAAGGTCCTCAGAAATCTCGTATGAGGGGGTGGGGGCCGGCTTTGTCCCTAGGGCCTTGTGCAGCCTGATGACATTAGCAGGCTCTTCATAGAGACCGTCATAAAACCTTTGCTATCAAATGCCCTCTATTGTTGGACTGAATAATAGACAATTATTCAGGGGCCCAATGAGACCTTGTGTTGTTCCCTTATATAAAGCCAGAAAAAAAAGTATAATAAAGTGATCTCATTGATATGTAGGATGTTTTTGCTTCCATTTTTTAAAAATATTAGAAACACCCTAAATCTCATAAAAAAATAGAATACTATTCTTCAAGGAAAGTAATATCCATGTTACCTTTTATTTTTCCTATCCCCACAGTATTGATTGAATATTGAGATTTTCTAAGTGGCTAAATGGATAATAGAGCAATGTATTTAATTTTTTAAAACTGAGATATATTTAAATGCAGAAAAATGCACAGATCATAAGGGTAAAATTTGATGATTATGACAAATAGATACATCTGTATAACTAACACCCAAATCAAGATATAGAACATTTTCATTATTCCAGAGACTTCCCTTCATGGCTCCTTCCAGCCAATTCCAGTCTCCTTGCAGATCACCACCGCTCTGCTCCCAGTCATCATAGATAACTTCGCTTGTTCTTGAACTTCATATTACTGGAACTGTGTAGCATTTAGCTTGTGTCTATCTACTTTCACTCAGCATAGTATCTTTGAGATTTATTCACATGCATATCTGTTAATTCTCTGTTATTGCTCAGTACTGCTCCATGGTATGAATTATACCATGACTGCTTTATCCATTTCCCCATTGATGAACATTTGGGTTGTTTCCAATTTTTTGCTACTAAGAGAAAAGTTGTTATGAATACTTACAAGTCTTTATGTGGACATATATTTTAATTTACCTATGAGTGAAATTTCTGGGTCAGGGAATAAATATGTTGTTTAACTTTGTAAGAAAATGTCCCCCAAAATTCCCCCAGAGCAATGAACACTGTTTTTACAACCTTATCAGCAATGACTAGCGTTCTCATAGCTTCACATACTCCATAATATCTTCTATTTTCAGGCTGATTTGTCATCTTAGTGGATGTAAAGCGGTATCTCATTATTGTTTTAGTTTGCATGTCCCTGATGGTAAATGATACTGAGCATTTTTCATATATTTATTGAGCATTTGTACATCTTATTTATAAAGATCCTGCTTATTCTTTTCCCTAATATTTAAAAAAATTGGTTTGTCTTTTTAACAACTGAGCTCGTAGTTCTTTATATTCTGCAGATAGAAGTCATAATTCAGATAAAGATATCACAAGTATTTTCTTTCATTGTGAGACCAGCCCTTCTATCTTCTTAAAGGCATTTTTTGATAAGCAGAAAATTTTACAGATTTTAATGAAATTCTATTTCTTATTTGTCCTATAAAAATCTTTAAATAGTCCTATAAAAATCTTTAGTTAAGGTTTCAAAAATGCTCTCATATATTGTTTTAGAAGCTCCCAGAAGTATTTAAATTGAACAACTATGCCTCTTCTAAAGGCTGGGATGCCACATGAAGTCTCAAAGCACAAGGAGAATGTTGAGTGTTCGCGAGCTTGGTGAGTCCAGAGCATCAGAGTATCATCGATCGCAGCATGGCCAGCGTGCGGAGCTTCAAGGCCCAAATTTTGGTGTTATTTTTGGAGATCTCTTGGGTTTCTGTAGTTTTGGCTTTCTGTAGGACCAGAGTCATGCTTGTAGCAAGGCCTGCCAAGCTAAACTTTTCTCTGGGTGAGAAAGCACGTGTTTACCCACGTGCAAACCTGAGCTTTGGTGTCTTGCTGGAATTGCCTCTGGAAAACCTCTTCCTCAAATATTACTCTTTGCCTCCGTGGAAAAACAGCATCCGTTGCAAAAAGAAAAAAAAAAAAAAGGCAAGTGGGCAAAGGTCCCCCCCACACCACCGGAGGGGTAGCATTTAAAAATGGAAGTGGCTTGTGTAACCTACTTTTCTTTGGTTTTAAAATAACAGCTCATAGATTTGCATTTGTTTTTCATTCTCGGCCTTCTGACCCCTGCTTCTGTTTTACTTGATAAATTCCATCTCGCCTTCCACAGGCGACCATTCAGTCCTGAGCTTTTTCTAACATGTTTCATCAAAATGGTTTTACGTAAGTTTCCCGTTTTCTAGACTGGGAATTTTTGTACTGAGAAAATTATCTTTACCACTTGGATTTCTCAGTTTACATTATTTTTATAGCAGTCTAATATTAACGACTACCCACAATTAGGCAGCATGTCGAATATAACACATAACAGAGGCCCTAACAATTCTCTAAGAAAGGATTTCTTCTGAGTTTTTGTTGTTCTTGTTTTATAGCCAACTCTGAATTAAGATACAATGAAAAATAAATCTTGTAGACCATCTAATTGCCTACTTACATGCACAAGTGTGTACACACATATGTGTATGCATGCACAAATCTTATGGGAACTAATAAAAAAAAAAAACACTGTTTGAAAACAAAGAAGTGACTATGTATATTGAGAATTACTGCCAGGAATACAAGAAGAGACATTGTTATGCTGTTTGCGTTGCAGCAAGGAACAGCTCGGTAGAAAGATTTTAGGGTCCCTGACAAAGTGCTGGTGGGCACTTGACATAGAGTCGGAGGTTGCTGTGCATATGCCACACAAACACGGATTAAACATACGTTGTGTTAGTTTTCACAGTACAAGTTTTCATCAATCCTGTTTTTTTCTTAATCACAGAAGTATGCATGCTTATTGTACAATTTCGAGCAGTACAGAAATGTATGAATAAAAGAATTGGTGGCTTCTTTTCCCTAATAGTCTCCGTCTGGAGGAAACCAATGTCGATAGTCTGGTAAATCTCCCTTTTATACAAACACATAAAAACAGGCACATACAGAATTTATTACGTTTTGCTGTCTCTTTTTTTTTTTAAACAGAAACTGAATCATACTACATGTATATTAGTGTATTATCCTGAAATTGGCTTTTGTTGATGTATCAAAGATATTATATAATACTTCTTTATATATAGATGCATGTTTATTTCTCTATTTATATACATTTGAAGTGTTCTTTTTAATGGCAGCATAAAGAGGAGTTTACTCACTGTGTTAGTTGGTTACGGCTGTCATAACAAAACGCCACACAGTGGTGGCTTAAACGACGTCACTGTTCTCACCGTCCCGAAGGACGGAAGTCCAAGATCAAGGTGCTGGTGAAGCTGGTTTCTGGTAAGGCCTTTTGCCGTGTCCTCATGCGGCCCTTCCCCTGCACATTCACCTTTCTGGTGTCTCTCTTCCCTGTAAGAATCTAACCCTGTCAGACCAGGCCTCTCATTTAACCTGAATTACCCCCCTAAGGTCCCTGTCCCTACATAGAGTCGCGGCGGGAGTCAGGGCTTCAACCTATACATTTTGGGGGACTCAATTCAGCCCATAATACTCACCAAGTCCTCCCCTGGTTGACGCATCTAGTTTTTTAATTGATCAATTTAACTGCACCTTTCAAGATAATCTTAATGGTTCATATTCATCATGTGAATATAGTATGACACCAGAACTGCAATGGAGAGAGGAGAAATTCAATCACCCAAACTTCTCCATGTGAAAACAATCACTGCCAACATCTGGTAAACATCCCAGGTGTATGTATGCAAATGAAAGACAGGTAGGAAGGTCGGCAAGTCTACAAAACTAGCACATACACGCTATTTTTATTGAAAATGTTCAGTTACTATTACTCAAACTTAATAAGAAAAAGAATCATGAAAACAGAGAAACTGTAGAACTTTTCAATGTTCTTTCTTCACAATAGGAATTAGGAATTTCTAAAAGATCACGGAGATTTTTTTAATAGTTTGAAAAACATTAAGTGGCTACAGCCCTGATAATTAATAACACATTTTAACCTATGTCACATTTATCAATCCCTTATGAATGAAAAAGAGGAAGTTCGTTGTTCCTAGGCTTACAATGCTCCCTCATGTCCTGTTAGTTTTATCATTATTTTTCCTTTGTCAGAATACATAGAATTTACATCCAACTCTGAAACTATATTTCCCACTTTCCTTCAGGCTGAACTTCAAACACATTCATTCATTGCTCACTAACAATATTTCCGTTAGGGCTTCTCCAATCCCAGACTCTTTATCTTGACAAATCTTTGAGGGCAGGAATTTCTCTCCAAGTACGTTTATCAAGTCATGTTCGGCATTCACGGAGTTCCCACATGTCTGAGGATCTGTGTCTTTTAAAAGAGAATTTGACTCGATATACAATTTTGGGGTCATGTGTTCTTTCCTTTATAAATTTGCAAGTATTGCTCCAAAATCTCTTAACCCCCGGTGAAGACTTTTCTCTACCTTTTATGTATTCAGTTTTCTCTGCCTTCTTAGTCACATGCTTCTATGTTTACTCTTAAAATTTGGTAACTACACCAGCATATATATATCAGCGTTGAGAAATATTTATTTTTTCCTGGTCATACTTCCCCATAGGTAACCATCAAAATTTTTTAAGAATTCGTACCTTCATAATTTTCCTAAAGTATAAATAAATATATACATTTATATTTGTGTGTATTTATGTCTCTTATGCCTCTTGTTATCTCTCGTCTTATAGAGTAGCATATATATTCTCCAATCTTGATTTTTAAAAAAAATTTAACAATATAGCCTGGATTGCTCCATAATAATATAAAGAGAGCCTTTTTCTTTTCTTTTCTTTTTTTTTTTTTTAGAAATAGGAAAAAAACAGTATGATGAAGTACAATGAACACATGGTAATTCACATATATTTAAACCATCTGCATTTTCTAGAAATGTATACACATGGAATCATATAGGTCTCCTCTTTTTTTCCAGGATTGTGTCACTGGGAGTACCTATTCTGAGAGCCCTCACGCTGCTGTGTGTATCAATAGCTGGGTCGCTTTTATTGTTGAGTGTATCCCATTGTATGGCTATACCACACTTCATTTACAAATCCACCTTTGGACAGGCAGTTGGGCTGTTTCAGTTTTTGACCATCACAAATAAACACTTGTGCACAAGTACTTGCACAAACATATGTTTTCACTTCTCTTGAGTAAGTTGTGGGAGTGGAGTTGAAGGACCACATGGTGGGTTTCAAGAAATTGTTGAACTGTTTTCCAAAGTGGTTGGACCACTGTGCATGTCCACGAGCAAAGCGTAAGGAATCCAGCTTCACATTCGCACCAACACGGGGTGTGGGCCGTTTTTCTAAGACAGGACTGTAATGATCACTCAGTATGGGTTTAATGTGCATTTCCCTAATGACTAATGGTGCTAAGCACGTTTTCCTATTTGTTTGTTTACATTTTTATTTTCTGAATTTAATCTTTATAGTGCTTTCTTTCCCCCATTACCATTACATTTTCTTGTGCTTATTTGCCATCTGTATATCCTCTTTGGGGAAGTGTTTGTTCAAATTGTTTCCCCGTTTTTAAAATTAAGCTTTTGATTGTCTTATTATTGCGTTTTACAAGTTCTCCATATATTCTATATACAAGTCCTTCATCAGGTGTATGCATTGTAAATATTTTCTTGTCTGTGGCTTTCTTCATTCTTTTAATAAAATCTTTCAAAGAGCAAAAGTTTTAAATTTTGACCAAGTCCAATTTATTATTTCATTTTACAGATTTTACTTTAGCTGTCATTGCTATGTGCCTAACCCAAAGTCACAAAGCATTTTTTTAAATGCTTTCATTTAGAAACTTTATATTTAGATCCATTATCCATTTTGAGTTAATTTTTATGTGTGGTATGTGATGTGTACTGTAGTTATATTTTTTACCAATGTATATCCAATTGTTCTAGCCTCATTTAAAAAAATAACATGTTTTCACTGAACTGCCTCTACACCTTTGTCAAAAATCTCGTCAGGGTGACCACTTCCCAAGGTATACAAATGTCAAGTCACAACGTTGTACAGGTGAAATGAATAAAATATTACATGTCAACTATACTCTAATAAAAAAAATCATAACAAGAAAATTCCAAAAAGAAATCTCTTGTCCATATATTTGTGGGTCTATTTCTAAATTCTATTCTGTGCCTCTGATTTAATTCTCTCTGTCTCTGATCTTACACACCTATGCCACATTATCTTGATTACTGTAGCTTTATCATGTCATAAAATCAGGTAGGGTTCTTCTTAAACCCTGTTTTAGCTATTCTAGGCATTGCATTTTTACATAAATTTTATAATGGGATAATTAATCTCTACCAAAAAAATCCCTACCGACATTTTGATGGGGATTTCATGGAGTCTACAGATCATTTTGGGGAGAACAGCCGTCTTAACAATACGCCCTCTGACCCATGACCAAGGTACATCTCTCTGTATTGTCAGCGTTCTTCAAAGAAACACAACCAATTCATTTTGAGCACTGACTTAAATAATATTTTTAAATTGAACAAACATTTATAAAGCTCCCATTGTGTCTCACATATGGTTTCAGATGACTTGATGACATTTTCTAATTTCACCTTTCTAACAACTGTGTGGGATGTCAATGTGGTATTATTATCCTTATTTCACAGAGAAGAAAATGGAAGCTTAGCGAGTGTGACTTTCCCAGAGTTACTCAGATTATGGCAGAGCTAAGATTCAAACCAAAACCCCAAGTTTTTCTCTCATACTTTGTGGTCTCTTTTCCCTGAGAAAACACAAACACACACATACACACACACGCAGCCCTGGCAGCCAGACAAAGAACTCCTTTTTGCTTCAGTCCCTTGAATTTCTACCAGATCACATGTACTCCTCAAGCTCTATGATTCATTGTGTTTTAATTTTATGGGCACGTCACTCCCAGTAGACCATGAGCATCTTGAAAGTAGGTTCTGTCTGTTTATCTCGGTGAAGCCCATGGCAAATATCACCGGTCACACACAAGTGTTATAAAGGTTTCCTGGACTTAATGTCTAGGTTTTGCTCTTTTCTTGGTCGGTGTTTGGGAGAGTTAGTTGGGAGATTTTTCCTCTGTTCCTCTCACCTCTCTACGTTCATATCCTGAAATCTGATAGGGAAAGATAAAGGTCTGCCTTTGTTTTACGCTGAGTGCTTCGCTGCACAAAGGATGAAGGCACATTGAACTTAATTTCCAAAGTCCTTGGGTTGGGAGAAATGGCCCCAAGACCAGGGAGGTTACCTGAGAAACCAGTTCCCCAGCGAGAAATCAGAAGAAATAACGCATATGGAAGTACGTGTGTGCGTAGACAGGGCCAAGGCCACAGGATGAAAGGAACGAAGAAAGGGGGAAAGGGGAAGAAGTCTGAAGTTGTATCAGTTAACAAGGAAAAGTAATGAGTACTCACGACCATCTAGTTGTGGGGCTTGCTCCTGGAAGTCCTTTCTTTGCAAGCATCATCTTAATGAACAAAGGACACACTGAGCCAAAGTTTGGGTCATGGTACGAAGTGTAATAATGAGATTAAATTAGGAGAGAACCTGAGAGATGGGCATTCCTACAAGGCTTAGACAGATCAGGATGTGGGGTGCAAGAAGGGAGATGTTTCTCAGCCAGTCTAGGATCCCTATCCCCACAAATGTCCCTAAAGAGGCTGCCATAGTAGAGAAGTAGAGTATAGGCCAACGTGCCAGCCAAGAGCTTAATTTTAGAGATGACGGCATGTTTGAATGCAAAGGAAAGTGGAGATACTAGCCAACAGCTTAATTTTGGAGATCAGGGCATGCAATGAGCAGAGAAGAAAGGCGTGATGATATATGTGTGCACTCAGGAAAGTCAAGCAAAGAGGAGGCCGCTGGGAGCAGCGGGCACGGCTGCCTTGGGCATCCTCCGGCCTTCCAATGATACGCCACCTCCCTGGTGTAGCCCTAGGGGGGCGGGCATGTTAATTCCTCTTCTGCTCGAATTAAGGTCACTAGGCCCTAATTAGCCCAGACACTCTTTAAGTAGTAAGCATATAAAGTCAGTTATAAATACAGCAGTTACAAGAGGATTAATTTAATTCTTGCAACTTTTTTTTTTCTAAATACTACCCTGGCAGATAGCCATACTTATTAATGAATTGCTACCAAGACTATCTGTTATTTCAAGGGTACCAGAACTCTAGATGTATACCACTGGACTCCTAAAGATGGCCCTGCATGGCATATTTCTTTTACATGCATCCAGGAGAGTGGTAGGTGCGTGAATGTGAATATGATTGCTAACATATTGAATATATATGGATGTGTTTATTAATGCTGGTATATCTCCCTTTCCTAATAAATAAACATTTTCTTTATAGAATGGGGAAATCTATCCCCTTGGGAAAAATATAAGCACAGAAATAATTAAAGAATATAGCAAACTTAAAAAAATTGAATCACTCAAAATAAAGAGAAAAATTAGAACACAAAGTAGTTTGTTTTGTTTTTATATTTGGATCAATAAAGTGCAAGGGGCAAATGATAATTTCATGTAAGACGGCCACATAAATAACGAGTTCTTGCCTCCCCCAACTGGGTTTTCCTTTAGGGTACTATGCCGCTTTCTGGGTCGCTCACATTTTTTCCCCTACAGTCACATATATAAGCTGTGATTTTCTAGAAATGAAAAGGTATCTTCTACCTGAATTATGGAGGACTTAAGGGCCAAGCAGCTAGTTTGATTAAAAATGCAGAGCAGTAAGTAAAGTATAAATGTCCATACCGATGCAAATACATGATGAAATAGGGGAGAACAGACAAAAGATGCAAAGGGTTCCCATAGTCTATGCAGAGACTCTGCTGTCAGGGAGGTGGAGCACGGTCGCCTACTCCTTAGCTGTGGGCTGTGCACAGTGACTTCCTCCCAAAGAGGAGCTCCGCTTGGAGACACCCGACAATCACCAGGTTTGCTCCGCCAGGTGAGCAATGTGCAGCCAAGAGTCCTAAGTCATGTTCCCAGCAAGGTTGATAGGATGTGATGGAAGCGGTGCTTTTCTTCTCTGCTCTTGACTGAAGACTCATCATGAGAAAACTTGAGACAAATCCCAACGGAACGCCTTCTACAATCTACCTGAGCAGTGGCTCCCGGGGCTGGCACTTCCTGGATACATGTGTTCAGAGCTTCTCATGGCCAGCATCTCCTGGGAGTCAACCACCTAATCCACCCCCACCAGGAAAGAAGTAGGCCTCTTGGCCCCATGGAATAGAGGGAGGGATATGGGTGGTTCATACTTTTCTTCCAGAATTAAAACCAATCCTCCTGTATTCAGACCCACTGGTGCCTTTACCCTGTAAGGTACCAGCCACTTCCAATTTGTGAGCCTTTCCAAGGAGGCTCTTGTGAAATTTGGCTCTACTTTCCCACAGAGTCAAGCATGCACTTAACTTTTTTCACAACGTTAAGTCAGGTACGACTTGTTCCTCTGCTTTCAAAATGTTGTCGCTGTGTCTCACGCGTCCTTCGCTTCTTAACTGGTATTTTTTGTCCTTGTGGGTTTTCTGGTTTCTTTTTTATCTCTTGACTGTTATTTTGGTGTTTTGGGAGAGATCAGAAATTATGTCGCATCTTTGCGATTTGCTCTGCTTGACAAGAAGGGCCAAGTTTCTTTTCATCTCATTCTACCTGTCCTGAGTTTGGCCCACACTTTTCACAGACTCCCATGGTTCCAGTCATGGTGTCGACTCCACATTCTTGTCCTCTAGCCTTGAGCTGTTCAGGGTTCAGGATGTGGCGCATCAGCCTCCTTCAGCGCGGCTACTTCCAGTGCATCTTGACCAAAAAAGAATCCGTTACCTCCCTTTCCCGCTCCAAAAGATGAATAGATACTTGGTTCTTTCAGCTCCCTCCTTACTCCCCATTTTAATGCATCACCAAACCCTACTAATTCTGCTTTTATGATTTCTAGCAAAATTGGCTTCTTTCTTTCCACTCTTACATCTCTGCCTTAAAAATCTGGGCAATCACAAAGGCCTTCTCACCTTCCAGACTATTCTAAAAACAGTTGCACCATGTTTTGATTAACTTTACCATTGTGGGTGGAATAAAATTCAAGCTTTTCTGGCCATTTGGGATCCTTTATGATTTTACCCTCGTGCACTTTTCTGATCTTACACTTTAAGACCCCTCCCTTAATTAACCCACAAGCTGCCCCCCCACCATGGAACTTGCCTGTGTCTACTCTTCTCAGGGCAACGCGTACCTCGTTTCCCGAAGTGACTTCTGTTTCTCCTTCCGAGGTACCTCCCTTGTCTCGGTCAGTTACTGTTATTTGCTTTCGTTTTTTGTCTTTAATACCGGCTGACTTACAGATGATTATTTCCCTTCCTTGAGATTACCTGTCTTAGTTTAGCTTTTAGAAACTCGAATATTTTGTTGGCGGTGAGGATGGAAGAGATAATCGTTCCTGGAGGTAATGACAACATCCTTGCAGCAATACATTTTTCTTCAGAGAACCGAGTTTTATTGAACAATAAGGAGATACCTTAAATTTAAATCTCAGATTTAGCAGGATGAGTGGCCAAGGAGGGTGGTGGAACAGAATGGCAGAGGACCAACAAATACTGTGATGAGAAATCCCCAGCCCGTCCGAGCCCTTCACGGTGATATAAGACACAGCATCTAAATCTTCTGGCTAGCAAATGACCATGAATGATCTTTTCATGTCAAATAAAAAATGCTCCTACCTGAGTGGGGTGAAAGTTTCGGAGGATAATTAAGACACACCTGGAAAATACTATACCATGAGCCTGGTGTTGTGATAGCTCTACGGTTCTTCATAGCTATAAACCATTTAACGTTCATCAGGAAAAGCCCAGGAAAGGCCGAAGAGCATGCAATTTTCTTTGGGGAAAAAAAAAATATGGTTTAAACAGAATGAAAAGGTTTGTATGGGTTCAAAAGGGGTGACAAAGACACTGTTTTTTGCTATCATTGGCCTGCTATCAACTTTTGTGTCCAAAACAAATGAATCTGGATGGAAGTAGTTAAAAGACCGAAGTGAACCAGTCCAGTTCTTTTAAAGATATTACTGCTATGCTATCCTCCCCCATTTGAAATCTGTGTTGGGAGATAGAGACCACTTCAACTCAATGAGTCACTCCTACTTCCTAGCCAGAACAATTAAACTTCTTGTATAAAACATGACCTGAAGCCTGCCCTTCGCCACATCATCCCACCTCGAAAACTCCCAGGGGTCAGCTTTGACATTTAACAGCTCGCAAATTCCATTTCTTAGCTGATGAGGCCAACTTCATGCTCTTACAAAGGACTATTAGGTTATTGCAAAGTTTCTTCTTCAATGTTTTGGGTAATATATAAAATGTGTTGTCAGTTCTACCGCCCGAACAACATTACACATGCCTGTTTATTGTGATGGCGATAGCATTGGTCGGTCAGCCACGAGGGGTGAGGGTGGGCAGAAGACAAGCAATCTCCTGTTCCCCCTGCTGACCCCCAGGGAAAGAAAAAAGGAAGGAAGGAAAGACATACCCTAATACATATAGCTGTACAACCCATCAAACCGGTATTCCTACATTTTCCAACCAGTTGCTGAAACAGTTAACACATTTTGCAAATGTCTTGCTTCTTTATTGTTAGCAGCTGAGCAGGTTTCTCCCCCCCCCCACCCCCCCTCTTTCTTTCAATTGTTATTGATCTCTTGCCATAGCTTGCATACAATCCCCTAACACATTAGCTCATTTTCACTGCAGTCTTACAGATTAGCTCATCTGGGTTATGTTCTTTGGTGTGTAGGCGTTGAGTGTTGAATATATCTTAATTTTTCATTCATTAAAGGCATTCTCAACCGCTACAGGTACTTAACGAGTTTGACCTTCTTTGACTGCATGTGCCTGACCTTCTAGAAGGGACTGTCCGAGTTTCATGTATTCCTGCATTGGTATCTGAAGCAGGTGGATTTGTGTGGAAAGGGAGAGGCGTTTTTGGTCACTTCCCTTCATTTCTCCATTGTATCCGAAGCCCTTCCTCTTCTTGGAATGTTTATTTGACATTGTTGCAATGAAGGTTCTATTTCTCTCCACTTCAACCTAAGAGAGGCCTCTGTCACTTCATTTCAAAACCAACAGCTCTCCCTCTGTTTAAGGCACTTCATTTTTCTCTGTACTGTGTGCACACGCACTCTATGCTTCCTCCTCAGGGCTCACAACCAGCTTCCCGGACAACTACATTTCATCGAGGAAAGGAACCGTAAGCACAGCACATGGGGACCCCGCTGCTTCCCACCCCGCGATCCATCCCCACGTACATGGCGCTCGTGCAACCTAATTGCAAATAGAGCTATGGCTCCTTTCCCCACTTATCCCAGTTTCTGACCTTATAAAAGTCCAGGGCTATCTGCTTCTGAGCTTTTCGTCTCACGTGCTTGAAGCACCACTTTCGGCCCCCCCTTGTCTCCATCTGTATGTCCATCCACAGCGCCCTTTACTGTCCACCTCAGCATGGATGCACAGGGCTTTAGGGCAAAGCTCACGGTGAGAGGCAGGGCTGTTAAAAAAGACAGACTTCCATTAAATGGAGTGAGAGCGGGAATAGACGGAGTGGTGTGAGGGCCGGTAGGGAAGACTGATCAGAGCCCTGCTCAGGAGTTCGGGAAGGTTTCACAGAGTGGGCGGAACTTCCTGACAGTCAGGAGTCTGCAAACAGAAAGGGGGGGGTGGCGTGAGAGGCGGGGAGAACAGGATGTGCACAGGCACTCCGGGAAACGCGTGGTGTGTTTGGGGAGCAGCAAGAGCGTCGCGGCGGCGGGAGCCTGGGCTGTGTGGGCTGGGATGGCCCGAGACCAGGCTCCGGGGATGGAAAAGACCTATGAGCTCATCGTCCCTTTTCTCCATCTCTTCCTTATCGATCTCAAAGCCAAAGTGTCCGTGTTCTCATCCAAGGCTGGCCCAGGAAACTGGACATCATCTCTTTGAACTAAAGGGAAGGAGGGCAAGAATGGAGGCAGGCCAGATGCCAGGTCGCAACCTGGCCTCTCCACAGGCAAACGCGCTTCGGTTTCACATGGGAAGGCCTGTTGCCTTTTGCATTTGAGTCACTCAGCATTTAGTAATGCGCTATTTTTAATCTGTTTGCTAAAGTCAGCCCTTCCTCATCCTTTAATCCATGTCCCTAGATCTAAAAAAAAAGATAAAATGTCATTTGATGTACCTTAATGCCACTGCAGTTGACTTATTATCTGAACCGGCTTTGAGATCAGTGATCAAAAACCAATTATTTATTGCCTTTCCTCTTTCCCCATGCACACAGGGAAAACATTTTCCCTCCCACGGAGCATCCAAGGCAGCTCCACTGTACCCCAACCAGGGGACAATTTGATTTCTTATTCCATTTTGCCCAAGCATGACTGCATGCCTTTGAATTACAAAAGGTGCTCCATGACGGCGATTGCAGTGGAAATTAGATCATTGTAATTCCAGATAATATTCACCAGATTTCTTATTCAGGAAAGCTGTGAAACGATGTCTTAAGAGATACAGCAAGAGCTTAGCTCATAAGATTCTTTTACCAAGATTACTAGAAACTTTAAAGAGCCAAATGCACTTTTTCTCCATCTGTAAACATTAAGTTAACCATTAAACAGGTATTATGCTTTGTGAGATATCAAAAAATGAAGACCAAGTTAAAACAAAGTCTGTGTCAAAACGAAGGACATCTAATAGAATTGAACACCTGACACCTGTATAATTCTATTAACTAATGTCACCCCAATTAATTCAATTAAAGAAAAAGAAAAAAGACATCCAAAAGGAAAGATGGCTCATCATTTAATTTTCTAGACATTTACAGTAGAAAGTTCAACTGAAATGTCAAAAATGGATCAAAATGCACTAAAGGAAGCTTCATGCATATGGCATAAAGCAACATTCCTATTAGAAAGAATATCTACCCAAATATGATCATGAAAGTATCACAGAAAATAAGAAATGCAAAGTAGAATGTAGTTTTATAAATATAACTTTGCAGGTGTTCTCATTCACAATCTTATATAAAGTTTGATATTAAATTTATTTCCACAAGATGAGGATATGAATCTCCAAAGTAGTTTATTTAGCATGATATATAATTACCTATTTAAAAAAAACTGTTATGTCTACACATATCTATGACTGTTAATATGCAAGTTATACTTTATTCTGTGACTATATTTAATTACTGCTGTGTTCGTTTTCCTTTAGAGATTTTAGGTGATTATATAACACATACAAAAAAAGCGAAATAACAGAAACATAGATTCTTTCATTGTTAGTCCCTCATAAAAAGTGAGGTTTTTGTGTGTGAGCATGTAATAATTTATAATTTATGTAACTATCATGAACTGAGTTACTACTTTGTGCCAGGCACTTTGTCAATTGCAAAGATCTATACGTGCAATATAAGCCTTAACACAACTCCAGAACATGGGCAACGTTAGCCCCATTTTACAAAAGAAAAAAGAAAAGGAGCTACAGAAATTTCAGATGATCAGCTAAAGCTCAAAGCAGCCCACCTTGGGCCTGACCACGTTTGCCAAGGCTTACCCCCACGCAAACGCTTCATCACCGCTGTGTGTTGCCTTGATTCTCTTGAGGACGTGGGCTTTAATCCTCTGCTGACACGTGCGGTTGTCTGGATTAATTTTCAATCTAAAATAAAAATGGACAATCGTTAGGTGAGTTATCAACAGTAGATACTACTATCTTCATAGCTGGGTTCTAGGAAATTTCCAACCCAACAGCTGTCTATGTTTAAGGACCTGGTCAGTCAGTCACGCTTGTTGTCTTTTAAGTCAGTTTCCTTTTCCCTGCATCTTTTAGGGAACAAAACCAGTAATAACTGCCATCTACTGCCTATTCAATGTGGCTTCATTTTAACTCTGGAGTCATTCTCTAGCATGGGTTGTAAAATTCTGAGTGAAAGCATCGCTTTTTAAAAAGAGATCAGGAGCTATAGAGACATATACCTTTTCAAACTAGAAGTGAGAATGAGGTGTTTTAGCCAGTTAGCCTCCTAAGTCATACAGCAAAAGCTAAAAATAATAACAATTTTGTTGAAAACCTTTTCTTAGGTGGATTACATATTTCCTCACATTCAAGAAGGAAATATTTTGAACAGAAATATCTTTGATTCGGGGCCATTGTAATATTAGGCAATAACAGCATGATGTCATCAGAAGTGGGACTATTTCGAATGCTGATAGATCTCGATTTTTGTCCTTTTTTTAGTGTCTCTCTTTCACGGTGGCTGTCATGCCGTGAGCCTTCTGCTGGCAGACTCACTGCTAAGCACCTCCTACAGAGATGAATAGTGCCAATACCGCGCCCAAAAGCCCTATTACCTATCGCACCTACCTATGTATCAACAGATCCCTAGAAGAGAAAATGAATCCTCAGTAAGTACTTCTTGGAGCCACACACTGGGCTGGCTAACTAACTAAACGTGTTATTCCATATTGCCCTAATAACCTATCTGTAAAGCAGGCGTCATTAGCCCTGATATTCATTCAGTTGAGCAGAGACAAAGTTATCTGTATACGTCTCTTTATGACCATGTTAGAATGGGATCCAAAGCAAATGCGTATGCAGTTCCCCTCTGAGTACAGTGCATGAGAGCCACTAATTTGCCCAAGACTTTTATTTTGCACGCCTCATACTTCCGCGATGACTCAGATTGTTGATGTTGTTGGACGCGCGAATTTTTCTCCCGTAATGTGGTATATACATCTGAAAAAAAAAAATCCCTCTAGTTTTATAAAATTGATCCCTTTTTGAAGACATAGGGGTGGGAAGTCAAGACCTGTGCACCTTTGCGAAACAGATAACAAATGATACTAATAAAAATATGTTTTGAAATATCTCAAATTTATAGTAAATAAATACCATAAGAAACACTGGGCTTTAGAAAGAAGGTCAAAGGGCATTTGATGGAGGGAATATTAAGAAAAAGGTTAGGGAGGAAGGGTGCTTAGTTATAGGGGACAGGGGACGGTGCATACAGGCAGGGGGAACCACCCAGTCAGCACGTCTTAGAACGTGGCCACATGGAGCCAGGAGGAAACACAGGAAGGGACAGGGCCTTGGGGATCCCAGCAGTCAGCGGGTTTGATGTACTTTGCGTTGTATCTGTGACTCTGTGGCAGGAACACACTGGGAAAAATCATATATGAACAGCCAGGACACACCCTAGGGCCCTAACGCCGCTCTCTTATTCCCAACAGTCTATCACTTACTGATGTCAGACACATTCATTGTACTAGAGGAGCTTGTACTGCTTTCATAGGTAAATCATATCGCACTGTCTTTTGTTTATCAGATATTTGGTAGCATGACTATGTGGCCACCAAAAATATAAAAAGGCACTGCATTGGGAGAGTAAATCATTAAGTCCTTGATTTGACAATGTCTGTCTGGCTGTCTATGTTAGTGGAGATCAGATGCACTGGACGGGGTGGAACTCATTTATACCCTGTGATGGGGATGGGAAGCTGGGGCGTTTTATACTGGCTGATTTTAGGCAAGTAGTTTTCTATTTCTTAGCCTTATTTTCCACACAATTATAATTAGCCTTATAATCCCTCACAATTATTCTGAGCTAATTTGGGAAAATGAATATAAAGTGCTCAGTGAAAAAGAGTCATAACTACAACTTAATGAAAGGGGATGGTGGTGATTTCTGCTGCTGCTCTGGAGTTGCTGATTTTTAGGAGTTGCTGTCACATCATGTGCCCTCTGTTGGAGTTAATTCTATGACAACCTGTTTAGCGACAGCAAAGTTATTCAACTAGTTGATAACACCAAGGTCACAGGCTTATTTCAATAAATTTTTCTAATATCTTTTAGGTGCTAGGCATTTTTGCCAAATGTTGTACAGAGAATAATAAAAACCCATTTCCTATTTTAAAGGAGTTGAGTAATCAGTGGGAAATACTATGTAGAAATTAGTGCTATACAGCCACAGAAGGGGACAGGGTAGAAAGAGCATAGATTATAGAAACTAATAAAACTAAGTTCAAACATCTGCTCCATAACAAACCCATGAAGGAACTGACTAGGCTCCAGGCTTTGGTTTCTCTTAACTCCTGGCAGCATGAACCTAGTTGTGGAGAATTAAAAGTCAAGTATCCAAAAGGTAAGCGCTTTTGCAATGCCTGACACATAGTGCCATTCAATAAAGGTAACAATTACCTAAAAGATGCAGCAGATCATTTTGATGGGCCCAGATTAAGGCAGGATTTTTAGGCAGGAGATGGGATTTGAATTGAGCTTTTAGTGGAAGACCATGTAGTATATCCTCTGCCTGGGACATATTAATGTGGTGTTTATTTGTTTTACAGAGAGCGACTGTACGTAAAGCGAGATAAATTTAAAAGGCCAAAAGTCAGGCCATCAAAATGTGGAAAGCTCGGATCAAAAATTTGAGAGTGATTTAAAAAAAAAATAAAAAGGAGAAAATAAATATGTGATGTATTGAGAGTCCATTTCGACACTTGTAACCCCACAGTGCACTGGAGGCGGCCTCGGCTCAGTCACGGGGAGCACTTCCTGTCCTTGCTGGGAACCACGTGTCCGCCCAGCTCCCTCTGGCTGGGTAAGAACAGCTGGCCCGGGGTCAGAGCTCCGCTCTGCACCATGGCAAAGAGACAGCAAGACAGGAGATCTGTGATTGATTTCTTTCTTTCTTTTCTTTTCTTTTTTTTTTTAAGGAGAGGGGGAAAAAGTGTTCGGAGAGAGACACAAGGCTCAACAAGTTGAATTTGGGATTTATTCCCGGTATTACTTGGATTTTCAAGAATTTTTGGAAATCTTGCCTTTCGGCCACAGCACTCCTCAGCAATACGAGTTATTTGCCAAATTCATTTCAAGCTCTTGAATTTACAGTTAAAAGAGAAATAAAAAAGGCTTTCATTTGTTCCTAAGCTGTTTATTTTGCTTGTAAAACCAATCATAATGTCTCCCCAATAAAAAGAGAAATGCATGAAAGTTCTAACTCCAGAAAAGTTAACTGTTGAAGCCTGAAATTACCCCCGGGCAAAGCCAGAAGACATTTTAATGAGACTGAGTTTTCACTTTGAACTTGGGAGGCACGAGCAACAAACTTACTCAGAAAACGCTGCCTTCCCTCTAGAATGCTCCCCTTTAAGGCAGACTGTAGTGAAGCTTGGGGTGGGGAGCAGTCCCTTCTAAGGCCTGAGCAGCAGGGAGCAGGGTGTCCCCATCTCCTGTTTCTTCAGAGCACTGCGGGGAGGTGCCCGGCGGTGGCTCAGCGTGCGGTCCTCACTGCATGTGTGTCCCTGTCTCGCCTCTCCCCCTGCCCCTTCCCACCGCCACCGCCACCGCCTCTCGCAGCTCACACACACAGCCTACACACAGGCTGCAGTGCTGGACCGGCTAGCCGCTTACTACAGGTAGTAGAAATATTATGAAATCGACTGCCCCTCCCCCCACCCCCACTCTCCTCTAGGCAGACATGCCTACGGAGCAGCAAAACCCTAGCGGAAGGGAGGCAAAACACAAAAGCCGACGCTAAGAGGGGCGTCCTCTCCTTCGTTTTCAGACCTACTAAGACTGGCCCCGGCCATATGGGATCCTGTTTTGCAGAGGATTTGGACACGAATCAAGGGTTTTTGTTTCTTTGGGTTTAAAACCTTTTCATCACTTTTTCCTTCTAGCATGAAAATACAACACTAACTACTTTACCAGGAGGAGCAAAAGTGTTTGAAAAATAATTTCGCCCCCTGCCAGCATCTGCTATTGACATCAGTGTTGGTTCTAATTTGTTCCTGACTCTCAGAATTATTTTTGTTCTTGCTGGGAGTTTTCTCCTTTTGGGAACACGAAGGCCACGTTTCTGTGGCACCCGCAAATAGGTAAATAAATTCACTGTCTATGTGGAAGCTATACACCCGAGAACCATCTTTCCCGTGGGCTTCTTGACACCCCGCTTCCGATGAGTCACCGCGCTCAGAGGGAGGCCGGGCTGGACACAGCCGGCAGCCCCGTGGTCGGGCTCTCCCGAGATGGGGTGGACCCCCTGTTTTGGCTTCATCATGAAATAACACACATTAAGTACATTCTTTTCATCTTCAAAACACAACTTGAAGTCTTCATCCCTTAATTCTTCCCATGGGGTGAGGTCACTGTGATTGCGCCATCCCTCTGTAACTCTTTGAACTACTTATCCTTCACTTATCTCCCTTCTGAAACTTGCAAGCAAAGACCGTAAAACATCACTCCATCCATCAATCAAGCAAGCAAAGCCAAAAGGAGAATGCGGTCCATGTTCTCAGACCTGTTCTTCTCAGTCTTGTGTTGTGGGGGGCGGCACCTGGGCCCCTCTCTTCTGTCTCGTTGGTGACAATGTGTTCCTCAGGTCACAGCAGGGAGTCATCAGAAAGCAAATGTGCTCTTGGCATATTTGAGGATGGGATTTGTGGATGTACTGGAGGATAGGACTGTGACCTAAAGGTGACAGGTGTCCTATAAGAGCAGAGGGTAGAGAAGCCCAGGCTTTGGTGATTTCAGGCCTGATTCAATCACTTGTTCAAGCGTATCCTTGCAATAATTACTTACGGGCTCTAAGTCGCGGTCTCCTCAAAACAGGTGGAACCACGCCCTGTGGGATTGTGGAGAAGGTTACTGAGACCAAGGATGGAGAATGTCCAGCACTGTGCCTGGCACATAGGAAGAGTCAAGTACATGTGAGCTGTGATTGGACTATGGTGCCAACTTCACATGCTGCTTGGTGCCCTCCCATAAGACAACCCTGAAGTTCTTGAGGAGCTAGCTGCCTTTTAGCACAAGGCAGCGGACGGGGGACTGAGTGTGAGTTCCAGAACTGCATTTAATATCAGTGCTTCATAGGGAAGCTTTGCCAGCAGGTCTACCACCATCGAGCAACATAGCTTCTCAGCGCTGGGAGCCCTCCCGGGGTGATTTGGAGACTGAATGGGATGACAGAATTAAATTGCTCGGCTCATAGTAGACTCTCAGTTGGTGTATTTTCCCCTCTACACTTTTTATCCGTATAAGTATGGATCGCTTAGAAACTCCACGATTAAAAAGTTCTTTTACGTATTTGCTTCCTGACACCTTTTTAAAAAATCCTCACTCAAGAATATGTTGTTCATTGATTCCAGAGAGAGTGGTGGGGGGGAGGGTGAGACATTGATCAGCCACCTCCTGCACGCACCCTGACAGGGGACTGGCTCATAATCTATGTACGTGCCCCGCCTGGGAATCAAACCCATACCCTTTGGTGCATGGGATGATGCTCCAACCAATAGAGCCACCTAGCCAGGACATCTGTCACCTTTCTAATGAACCCTTTTAATAAACCAGAAATAATCATTTCCATTACCTTTGGTGGGGGATACAAAAAAGCAAACCACTTTGCCACTGATTATTTTATGAAAAATAAAATTTAATGAAGACGATTTAAGGTGCTTGGACATCTATCTACAGGACTTGGATGACAAATAATTCCTGAAAACTGTGCTTGATGGACGATAAGAAGAAACAGTACAGACGGTAAGTTCTGCAGGAGTTCAGGAAACCAGTTTGGCTAGCTCACAATTAGGGAGTGTTAGAAGATAAGGCTAGAAAGTTTGAAAAATTGAGTGGGGCCGGATTATGGATAACTCAGGAATTTGGACTTTATCCTGTAGCTAATTAATGGGAAATCATAGATGCTTTCCGTGCAAGGGAGTTGACACAGTCAGGGGTCTGGTGTAGGGTTATTAATCTGGTAGCCATGTGAAGGATGGGTTGGGTATGGAAAAGCAACCAAAGGCAGGAGAAGAGCCAGAGGAACTAATTGTTGCAATAAGCCAGGGAGGGCGATAAAAGCTAGGCCAGGCGGCGCAGAGGAAAAAGGAGAGAAAGAATTGTATTGAAGACTCAGATCTCCTTTTTTTCCCACAAAAGAAAATTAAAATGTTAAATTTATTACTGTGAAATGATGATAAAGTTATGTGAATTTTTCACAGGGCAAGAACACTGTCAGAGATGAAACATTAAGAAATTGATGAGATATGACAAAATCATGATTTTTTTTCGATACTCTGCATTCTTTCATACGTGAGGAAATACACATTCATCAGACCAAGTAAAAAAATGTTTTATAAACATCCGTGTAACCTGATTTACCTGATAATTCTTAGTCAGCTCTTCTATAAAAGAATTCTTTTAGTAGGATAGGGTTCTGAAAATGGGGAAAGTAGGAAGGTCACATATGGTTCCGTTTCATAAATTCTAGGTTATACAAAGTTCACACATTGCAAAGGAAAAGACTTAGGAGCTCTGAACAGAGAGACTCAACCGATCTGTGATGCTGTTGTCATTGGGGTTGAATTAGCAACAGCCATAGCGAGGCAAAACTATCACATCATTATGAGACAATGCAAAAATAATGAGTCTATCTCAGAAATATGACATTCACTCTGTTGAAGGACCTCAGGCTGAGTCCAGTTGATGTGCTGTAAGTTGATATCTGACTTTTCTAGTTCCTTTCTTCCTTCAGTTTATTGTAAAGCTTTGTCTGTATCAAAGCGTGTTTTGGTTGTTTTTTTTCTTTTCCTCTCTTTCTCTCTTATCAGTTGGGCAATCCTAGAATGCCATTCTTAGCCTTTGAGTAAGTTCTCAGTCATCTACGGAAGCCAGAGTTTCAAAGCTTCAGCACGTCATGAAATTCCATTTTTCTTCCCCTAATATAGTATAACAATGTTGAACCTTTCTCTGTGCTGGAGTCACTGCCATAATAAATTTAGAGATCACAATCAGTGAGGAGAAGCAGCTCACCCTCTGCAGGAAAAGTTCTTGGCATTACACACGCCACCATTTGAGAGTGGGGACATGAAGCTGCCGCCAACAGTACTCTCCTCTAGGGGCGGGTGGCAGAGAGAGGTTCAGGTAAAGCACAGGTTTTTGAGTCAGGCTGACCAGAGTCCCATTCAGTCTGGATCATCTAGGAATTGCGTGCATTAGTTTGTAACAAAACACTATAGCCTGAGTTGCATAAGCATCAGAAATTTATTTTTGCACAGTCCTGGAGCCTGGAAGTCCAAGAACAGTTGTCGGGGGTGGTTTCTTCAGAGGCCTCTCTTCTTGGCTTGCAGAGTCTTCTTCCTGTATCTTCAAGTCTCTCTGATCTAACTCTCTGGGACCAAATTTCCTCCTATAAGGACATCAGGCATTTGGGTCAGGGCTCACTCTCGAGACCTCATGTTAACTTAATCGCCTCCTGAAAGGTCACATTCTAAGACACTGAGGATTAGAGATTCAACAGAGTGCTGGGCGGGGGTGATTCAGCACATTACATGTATTCTAAGGCAAATTAGTTAGCCATTCCATGTCTTGGTTGTTTATTTGGAATAAACCTCGGACACAGTCAAGTCTAAAGAACTGCAGGTGCTCACTGTGAAGACCATGCCTGATGTCCCCAAAACAGATGCCATTGTACAGCATAAATGTATTCATAGCGACCTTTGCTTTCCACCTTTAAATCCAAGGTTTTTGGTTGGTTGGTGGTTGTTGTTTTAAATAGCATTAAGCTTATTTGATGTATTGATAATCAAAGTATACAATTAAAAAAAAAAAAAAAAAACCTGTGTTTCTTAGAGGAACTGCCAAAACCAGCATATTACAAATATTGGGATATTTACCTAGACTGACTCTATAAAGATGTGTGATTGATTTAGAATTCACATACTTGGAAGTTACTACGTACAAGCTGGCATTTTATCCTATCTATCCCTACATAATGATATTACTGATTACTTTATTTCTCCTTTACCTTAAACTTCTACATCAAAATAATTACGAGCTCTACTTGCGAAATATCTTGATAATACATCCTTTTCTCCCCATCTTTGATGCTCCATCAGACCCAAGTTTTCAGCACTGTTTTGATGCCTGGGGCTTAGACTCTTACAATAGCTTTCCCTGTTTTATCTCCTTCTAGTCCTGCCATGCCAGGTTCACGAGTTCTGTGGCCGGGCCAATCCTTAAAACTGCAAATGTGACTGCCTTCCTAACTTACTCAGAACCTGCCGATTGTTTGATACAGGAAAGAGTAGTTTATCAGAAACTATTTTTACACCGGGACCAAAATTGAGGCTAAAGTTCCCACGTGTGACCGAGTCCCAGCAGATAACGAATCCGAGTAGGGGGCGCTGTTCCACCGTGAACAGTGGCATGACAGCTCTCTGCCGCGCTGTCCTTGGGTCGCACGCTAATACTGGGTCTGTCTAGGCCAGCACTGACCCAGTGCATCGAGGCCGAGTTGCTTCAAGACCTCCAACAACGGTAAGATCCCTTCGGCCAGGCTGTGCCTGCCCTCCCGCTGTTCGGACATCCCTCCGCTTGCTGCCTCTTGGAATTCCCTCCCCTTTCCTGATAACTTGACACTTGCCCTGAGCAGGGACATTGCCCTCTGGCCACAGCATTTCGGTGGTACCTTCTTACCATACATGCCAACAAGCTAGACTAATTGGTTTGCCTGTCAGCCTCCCTCCCAGCCTCAGAACTCTTCCATGGTGTTCACTTCACCCTTATTTCTAGATGTGAGGACCACCTGAGATGAAAATCTCAGCCAGTATGAAACTAAGAGGCACTTTCTGTACCTAAATATTTTTAAGTGTTTTTAAACTTAAAAAAAAAAAATCTTTGTTATTTTTAGAAAGGGGAAGGGAGAGAGAAAGCGAGGGAAAGAAACATCAATGTGTGGTTGTCTCTTGAGCACCCCATACTGGGGATCTGGCCTGCAATCCACGCATGTGCCCTAATTGGGAATCAAACCAGTAACCCTTTGGTTTGCAGGCCGGTGCTCAATCCCCTGAGCCATACCAGCCAGGGCAAAATCCTTACGATTTTCACCATGTTTATGGGTGGCTTCATAAAGAAATGAGACTAAAGGCGGGTGAAAAAGCAAGCAAGAAACACACGTGGGACTAGAATAAGGAAGAGGGAGGAGGGAAAGGAGCACTTGCCCGCCCAGCCTCATGCCCCTCCCACAGGCTCCCCCCTTCCTGGCGCTGCCCTGCCCGAAGCACCAGGTCTGCACCTGAAAAGAGAGAGGTGCAGGCTTCCCCATCCTGCTCCCAATAAATGTGCGAGTCTTCCTGCCTTTACGCTGTGCTCCTCGTGTCTTGTGCCGTCTGAGAATGTGCCCACCTCTGATCTCTTTCTCTTTCCTTGCTGTCTTGGGCCGAATGCTGAATCTTGCCTCACACAGCTTGGTGGCAGAGAACAGGCCTGAGGTGACCTGCCTACCGCTTGGGAGGAGCCTTTGCCAGAATGGCTGGGAAGGGAATAAGGGAGAGGAAGGAGATGCAGCTCTAATGAAAACAAAAGTGAGGGAAGTCAAGGAAAAAAATGAGAAAGCAAGAGGGAAAACAAGAAAGAAAGGGATTTTTTTTTTTTAAAGGAAGAAAGTAGAAAAAAAAAGCAATGGAGAAGGAGGGGGAAGTCAAGTCATTTCATGGAGGGAGCCTGCCTGCAAACTGTAATATTGCATGTTCTTTTATTTCTATTCAGATTATTCACTGAAATCCCTTTTAGCATAAAAGCACAAAAACTAATCCTTAAATGTCCCACAGGAATAGCTTTGATTTGACACTCCTGAGAGAAATCACAAAGCTGTGACTCAAGTGAACCTGACTAGAGTTGTTCCAAGCGCGAATTATTATTACGAAGCTCTTGGCTGTGAAGGAGGACGGGGCGCGCGCACTCCGGGGCAGGACCTCCTGGGAAAACCCCGCCTTCGAAGGCCTCTGTGCTGAAGGGGCCCGTGAGCCTTGAGGATAAGACAGACCACACGGCTTTCCACAGAGGGCTGTGGCCCAGAAGCTTACCGGTAAGACTAGTCCAGAACCGCCAATCGTGAGGGTGTTTCTCATGTTAAAAAAAAAAAAAAAAAAAAAAGGAGAGCGAGAGGGAGGACATTTCGCCAATTTTTTAACCTTTGTCCTGGGTCAGAGTATTTAGATAATCACAGGAGGACGAAAGCTCCTATTTTCTGTTAAAATTTTTAAAGGCAATCAAAAGGAATGCTTACTTACAATTTAGGTAAACATCTACTTCTCTAACATATCTCCCACTTAAAGTTATTCTCCTACACGGCTCCGTTTGACACAGAACTGACTGAACAGAGGTCTTTATATATACGGAGAATGAGAACTTTAAAAACTCCAAAAACTCAGATTTTTTAATATTCCGAAGATGGCTTTTTAGTCACAGTGTCAGCAAGTGTGAAGGAAGCGCAAATCCTGCAATAAGCCCTCCACTGGAAAGTAGGGAGACAGTCTTCTCTAAGATAATTAAAGGTAGAAAGCGTTGTCTTTACGACTTTTATTCCAACAGAGAATCTGTATTTTAAGGTTCTGAAGTAGTTGTAGTCCAGACCAATTTTAAATTTAATATTGAACCAACACTCTTCAATGCTACTTAGAAAATAAAAGTGGTTTTCGTTGTCATCTCCTGTAGGTCAAAGCCCTGAAGCCCCGCTGCAATGGACTCTCGTTCAGTCCCGGCTGAGGGTGGGGCTGGAGCCTCCCAACGCCTGGCTCCCCCCGTCCCTCCCTGCACTTCTGTGTGTGCCGCTGCCCTGAGTACAACCCAAAGCCGGTGACGTCTGATGCCAGCTCTGTCATTCCTGTAACTATGCAGTATGCAAAGCAATAACACACAAGCCCTCCAGGAGTTACGGTATCTCTGAAAATGACACCGAACACTTTGGAAAACCGGGAAAAAGATGGCCGCTACAAATATTTCTCTTAAATCAGGTGTAGGCAAGATGATTGCAAAAGATGAGGAAAAATTATACACACCTACCAGGATGCTGGTTTCCGAATACTTGGCACGCCTCTGTGCAAGCTTGTGCTCTTTGACCAACATCCCTCCGTTCTCACCGCCCATCGGACCCTGGTAACCAGCATTCTGCTCTCTGGTCCTGTGAGTCTGGCTTTTGTAAATTCCATATCTAGGGAATATTATGCAGTGTTTGTCTTTCTGTGTCTGACTTATTTCACTTAACATAATGTCCTCAAGGTTATGCATCTTGTTGCAAATGGTAGGTATTCCCTTCTCTCTCGTGGTTGAATAATATTTATAATAAGTAGTTTACATATAATATTATCCCAATCTTCTTTATCCATGCATCTGTGATTGGGCCCAGGTTGCTTACATACCTTAGTTATTGTGAATAAGGCTGCAGTGAACATAGCAGGGCAGGTATGTCTTCCATCTCCCGTTTTCCTTTTCTTTAGTGCTGAATCCTACGGTGGTACTATTTTTCCTTTTCTTAAGGGAACTCCATATTGTTTTTCGCAGTGGCGGTGGGGACGTACATTCCCACCAACTGTGCACAATCGTTTCCTTTTCTCAATATCCTTTCCAAGACTTATCGCTTGTCTTTTGATGACAAGTGTGAGGCAGTATCTCATGGTGGTTTTGATCTGCATTTTCCTGATGAATAGTGATGTCAAAAACTTTTTCATGTATCTCTTGACCATTTGTATGACTTCTCTAGAAAATAAACGTCTAATCAGATTGTTTGTGTTTTTGTTAGTGGATTGTATAAATTCTTAAAAAGTTTTGAGTATTAACCCTTTATCAGATATATGATTTGCAAATATTTTCTCCCATTCTACAGTTGCCGTTCATTTTGTTGATTATTTCTTTTGCTGTGCAGAAGGTGTTTGGTTTGATGTAGTCCCACTTATGAATTTTTGCCTTTGTTGCTTGTGTTTTTGGCGTCATATCAAAAAATAAATCATTGCCAAGGCCAATGCCAGGGAGCTGTTCCTTTATTATTACTTCTAGGAGTTTTACAGTTTTAGGTCTTAATTTAAGTCTTTAATCCACTTCAAGTTAATTTTTGCAAGTGGTATAAGATCGAGGTCTAATTTCATTTTTCTGAGTGTGGTTATTCAGGTTGGCCACACCATTTATTGAAGAGATTATCCTTTTATCATTGAGTATTCTTCACTCCCTTGTCAAATATTAGCTGACCGTACACATGGGAGGTTATTTCCAGGATCTTGATTCTGTTCCTTGGCCTATGTATCTTCTTCTTCTTCTTCTTTTTTTTACACGAATGTCATACTGTTTTAATTACTATAGGTATATAGTATAATCTGAAGTCAGAAGTGTGATACCGCCAGCTTTGTTTGTCCCTCTCTCTCAGGATTGCTTTCCATACGAGTTTCACTATTGTTTTTTCTATTTCTGTGAACAATGCCACTGCAGTTTTGACAGGGATCACATTAGCCTAGAATTGTGTCGATAAATGTAGAGACCAAAAAATGAATACGTAACTTCTAGCCAATGCACAAAACCATTCAGCTCAAGTACAAATCAGCCCATTCTATTTCCTCACCCCTCCTTTCCCACAGCAACACTTAAGAGAGCAGAGAAGCCAGCCAATGTAGAAGGAAATGAGCAAGAAGAGGAGGAGCCATCCAAGCCCTGTTTCCCACCGCAGGCTGCCATCTTGAATCCTGCCCAAGCTGGAGGGGAATATAATGCTAAGTGGACATGGAGTGTGATTAGCACACTTTCCCTATAATTCTTGAACTTGTAGAGAACAGCACACAGTGAAGAGTAAGCTCTAGCCAACTCGCATTCTCATGAGTGATTTTAGTCTTGACATGACTTACTTGTCCTTTTACCTATCAGCCTTTTTGTGCCCTCGATCCCAAAGGTCTCCTTGCTTCTTCGTCTGTGCCTTGCCTACTCTGATGTGACATCTCGTCGCTGACTTCTCAGCTTTTTCATGTGAACACTCATCCCTCATTTCCTTCCCACTGTGGTGAGCAGTAATATTTCGCAATGACTTCTGCCCACAGTCAAGTGTGTACCCTCTGCCCCGCCAGCCCTCACCCACAGCTTGGCATGTCTCATCATGGAATAAAACGGAACAGTTAATTAGCTATTTTATGTTCTGGCTTGTTTTGTGAGCGTTTTGAAGCTCAGGCAAACAACAAAGAGCAATGCCGATGTAGAACTTGTTAGTGAAGCACAGACATAACTCTCCAGAATTGAACGAATGTACACTGTGAACTCATTCATGTTAGAGAGTTGCCAATTTGGTTTTATTTGCACTTGATGAATTGTGTGTTATACATGCAATTGGAAATCACAGGACCTAATAAGGTGGTATAATTTTTTTAAAAAGTCACACAGAAATTTGGGCGCCTTCACTTATATAGGTTTGTGTTTAAAATGGTATCGAAAGCAGGTTTGAAAGTGATAAAAAACACTCCTCGATCAATTTCTTGTTAAGGTTTGAATTTTGACAAAGTAGGAAACTCAGAAAATTATTGCAATGATAACTTTTATATGCCTGCATCATGTAATGCTTTAGTACTGGAAATTACTTTCTTTTTACTTGCTGTGATCTTTCCCAGTCTCTCTCGCAAACTGCTTTGGATTGGCTCCCGCAGCCAGGCTCGCATGAAGCCCCGAGGGAAGACCCAGCTGCAGTGTATAAAGCAGCAAGCTCCGTTCGTTATTGCATTTTCCCGTCCTCATAACTAGAACGCTAATAATAGAGGCACAGGGTATCACATACCACTATGTTAATGAGAAAATTGGTAATGGTGACATTTAGTTAATTCATAAATCTTTATTAAAAGTACATACAATTTTAAGTAGTGAGTTGTAGATTATTGCTGTTAATTGCCTTGCCCCGAGTAAGGTGATCCTTATACTCCTGCCACTACCATTCATTAATCATTCAACAATCGTTTATTGATTATTGAGAATGGGTTAGGCTTCTTGCTAGGTGCTAGAGATATGGAGTAGAGTAAGGTACAGTCCCACGCCTGCTCCATAATTTCGGGGTATTTGCAAAGAAAGGCTTGTAGAAGATCATTTGAGTAGATGTTAAGTGCTAAAACAAGCTTGCACCAACTTCAATGGTGGAAGTTTGAAAAGGCACAATTAATTAATGGGGATGATTTGGGAGATAGTATTTCAGAGAGAAGAAAAGCCCTGTGTTTGCTAAGCTAGACTAGCTATTCCAAAGCAAATTAGGGGGGAAGGCATTGTGCACCACAGGATGTGCATGAGCGGAAATATCTGGGCCTGAAGGAACTTAGCACCTTCGGGGAATGCAGCGTTTCATCAGGGAGAGTGTGCGGTATGAGAAACAAAGCCTCACTGATAAATGAAGACAAGTCCTAGATCACAAAGTATCTTCTATGCATGCCATAGAATTTGGTGTTTACTCTATGGGCAACGGGGAGCCACTGGAGAACATCCAGAAGGAGAAAAACATTTTCCATTGTGCGACTGTGGACAGATCATTCTGGCAGCCATAAAGATGACTGGTTAAAACTCAGATTTAAATCTTGCAAATCTGTGATCAGTTGATGTACGGATTCAGAGGGTCAGTTACACTCCTACATGAAAGCAAAAATTCTCTGCCTATGCGCCTCTTCTGGGGAGAGCTTCCATGACATACATTTGACTTTCATTCATTAAAATGAGATGATACCAAAAGCCGAGATTAGGGTAAACCATTCATCCGGGTTTGTCTGGGACTTTCCTAGTGTTAAATAATGAGAGTATTGCATCCTGGGAAAATTCTCAATTCCTGGAAAACTGCAATAGTTGGTTACCCTACTGGGAAGTCAGAAGACTGTTGCAATAGCCCGTGTGAAAGGAAATGAAGATCTCCAGCTAGAGAGAAGGAATGACCTTGAGGGGTGAAGTCCATACGACTGAGTGGCTGGTGACTTTAAGGTACGGTGGGGAAGGGTAAGTGGAGGGTTAAGTCTATGCTTCTAGCTCTAGTTACCACATTTACGTGCTTATCCTAAATGAAAGTGTGCGTGTGTGTAGACGTAAGGATGAGTTCCATTTTAAACATATCGTCATGGAGTATTTATGAGATTCTAATGGAAATGTCCAATGGAAAGTTAGAGATAAAAATTTAGAGTTGTAGGAAATGGGTCTAGGAGGGATATGTACTTTAGTAAGCCATTATATTGTGGGTATGAGTTGAAAAATTTGGATGAGATTACTTAGAGATGATGTGTACTACGAGATGCAGCGGTCAAGGAGAGTGTTCTGGGAAGTTTCTACATTCAAGGACATCCATAGAAAGCAGGTCCTGCAGAGGATATGAAAAAAGCCTGCTGAGAACTAGAATAAGATTGCCAAGAGAAACTGCACTCTCAGAATCCAAAAGAAGAAAGACTGTAATGATTATTTATATCTTTTAAAGTTTTAAATATTTTTCTGGACATACTAGCCAATGTAAACAGAAAAGAGAAAGAAATTATAATATAAAAATTGGAAAGGAGGAAATAAAATATATTGTTTGAAGCATACATGATTGCTTAGAAAATCAGTTGAAAATATGATCGCAAACAATAAGAGAATTTAATAAGCTGGCTAGAAACAAAGTACATACAGAAAGCAATGGTTTCTGTTTATATAAACAATGAGTTGGAAGATTTAATGGAAAAAGGCAATCATCTATAATAACAACAATAAGAGTTAATATTGAATGCTATTATTAAATGAATATTGAATGCTATTATGTGCTAGGCACTCATCTAAGTGCTGTGATAGGTCTAATTTATTTAATCCTCCCAGTAACTGCATTTAACAGATGAAGAAAGAGAGATAAAGAGAGGTAAAGTAACTTGCTCATGTTTATACAGTTAATAATTGGGAGACAAATATTTTAAATTTAGGGAGTCTTAATCCATAGTCTGTGATCTTGTATATGCTATAGTATGTAATCTCTTTACAAAAGGAAAGTAGTAAGGTAATACTCAGGAATACAGGTATACTTAACAAGAAAGACCTAAAATCTGTATGAAAAAATGTTAAAACACTACCAATGAAGAAAGGAAGTCTTGGACAAATAGAAAAGCATATCATGTTCTTGGATAGAAAAATTTAACATAAAAATATAAGTTCTCCCTAAGTTCATCTATAAATATAACTTGATTCCAATAAAAATAACAAAAAGGTTTTTTTTTCCATGAAACTAGTTTTAAAGCTCATATGGAAAAATTTTAAAAGGAAACTTCATAAAAGAAGAGTATGGTTGACTAAAACGAACAGATTTCTGCAAAGAGCCAAGAATAAACAAGACATACTGAAAAAGAAAGTGTGCATGAGGGAAGGTCTTGCTTTATAGATATTGAGAATTGTAAAGCTATAGTGATTAAGATACTGTGGTATTGGTACAGGAATATAGAAAGAGTTGAATGGTACAGAATAGAAAACTAGGAAGCTGACCCATACATACATGGTCCCTTAAATATGGCAAAGGTGACCCTCCCCCACCCCTGAGCAGTAGGGGAGATGAGAGTCTTTTAAAGAAGTGGTATTGACAAGACAGGGGTGTCTGCTTTTACCAGTCTTATTCAACACAGTGCTGGAAGTAATACCCACAGCAATCAGACAAGCAGAAGAAATAAAAGGCAACCAAACTGGAAAGGAGGAAGTGAAACTGTAATTATTCACAGTAACATAATATTGTATATATAAAACCTAAAGACTCCACCAAAAAACTACTAGAGTTAATAAATGAATTAGGCAAAGTAGCAAGATACAAAATTAATATTGAGAAATCATTGGTATTTTTACACACCGAAGATGAACTATCAGAAAGAGAAATTAAGAAAACAATCCCATTTACGATTGCAACAATGACAACAAAAAAATAATAAAGTACCTGGGAATAAACTTAACCAAGGAGGTAAATAAAAGACCTGTACTTAGAAAATTATAAGATACTGAGGAAAGAAATTGAAAAGATACTATGTTCATGGATAGAAAAGATTAACATCATTAATATATCCATACTACCCAACTCAAGCTACAGATTCAATGCAATTCCTGTTAAAATACCAACAGTATACTCACAGATCTAGAACAAATACTTCAAAAGTTTATATGGAACCACAAAAGACTCTGAATAGCCTTAGCAATCTTGAGAAAGAAGAACAAAGTTGGAGGTATCACACTACCTGATATCAAATTATACTACAAGGCCATAGTAATAAAAAAAAGCATGGTATTAGCACAAGAACAAGTATAGAGATCAATAGAACAGAATAGAGAGCACAGAAATAAACCCATGCCTTTATAGCCAATTAATATTTGACAAAAGAGTCAAGAACATACTACGGGGTAAAGACTGTCTCTTCAATAAATGGTACTGGGAACATTGAACAGATACATGCAAAAAATGAAACTAGATCATCAACTTACACCATACACAAGAATAAACTCAAAATGACTTACATGTCAGTTGCAAAACCACGTAAGTCCTAGAAGAAAACACAGACAGTAGAATCTCAGACATTTTCTAGTAGCAATCTTTTTGCCAATATATCTCCTTAGGCAAGGGGAAGAAAAGGAAAAAATTAACAAATAGCACTACATCAAACTCAAAAGCTATAAATGGGGATGGAGAAAGGCTCTGGTTTGGGTGATGGGCACATGATATAGTCACAGGTGATGCTGTGCTGAGCTGTACACTTGCAACCTGTATGGCTTTGTGAGCCAGTGCCACCCCAACACCAATAAAAATGTGGTACTGATAAAACTGGGTATTTGCTTGAGTGGCAGAAGTTGGAATATGTTTCATACATACACAGAAAAGGACGATGGGGAATTATAGATTTAAACATAAAAACAAATAATTATTTATTTGTTTTCAAATAATAATTCAGGGGAGTATCTTCATTATCAGGTGCAGAAGATGATATCCCACATGAGGCACAAAAGCTATAGGCCACAAGGAAAAAATATGTATACATTTATGACATTAAACATATGAAAAATTTGTTTATTAAAGGATATAATGAAATTGAAATGATAAACCACGGAGGATAACATATGTAATACATATAACTGACAAAGGGGGTCATATCTCAAATATACAAAGTATAACAAACTTATAAGCAAAAGATGAAAGACAAAAAGCAAAACTATAAAACATAGGGAAAGAGCCTGAGCAGAGTCTGCATCAGAAAGTAAATTCAAATCAGGTTGGTTAAACAATAAATTAAAAATCCGAGAACATCACATGCTAAGAAAATGGAGCAATCAGTAAATGCTCTCACTGCTGGGACAACATCAATGGTTAAAGCAACAGTTTGTCGTTTTTTAGGAATGTTGATGATTTCTATATCTTGTGCCTTAGCAATTTTACCCCTAGATGTGTTCCCTGTAGAAACGTGTGTTTAGAGATATAGTATATGCTATACAAAAAAAAAAAAAAAAATCATTTCCCAAACATCCACAGTCCCACCACACAGCTACCATGAACAGAAGAGCCATTGACCACAAGCAGGTAAGAAGACTCAGCCTGTCAACTGGAATGTGTTTGTTTGGCCAAACTTAAATTGGAGTACATCAAAGGATGTGGAAAATGCGTAAGAAAAGTGTCTTATCTTTCAAGACCTTGTATGTAGAGGAATACAGCAAAACACGAACATTTAACAGATCCAGACATGTTTGATGAGTGCCAGAGGAAAAGAGAAGAAATTTTGAGGTGGACTAGTGTGGTCAGAATGAGCTTCATGAGAGAGATGGGATGTGATCTGACAGATGAGTTTGTATGAAGAATTTCGACAGCTGAGTACTCTGCGATACCAAGAGTCATGCGCATAATATCTATTTCCCCAAATAAGCTCTAAATGTCCTGCAATGTGACTTGAAATCATATCTGCATTTAATCAACTCCCAATTATTTGTGCCAGGGAAAGGAAGAACTCAAAAACAATTTATTTTGGAATTGGAATAAAATATAGGCTATTACTTGAAGTCTATTGTTCCTCCTCACTTTGGATTACTTCGGCTAATGATAAATAAAGCTCACATCCTTGAGGAGCGCAGAGAGGTAGGGCTCTGCTTTAGAGGCTGGCGAGAGGGAGGGCCATGCTGGGATAAAACAATTAAAAATGCTTCTGAATCAATTTCATGTTGTCATGGCTAAACACAAACAGCTTTCAAACATCTGGGATTTCCTCATTTTAGTTCCAAATTGTCATATTTTTACACATTCCTGCTTTTGGTACTTGGACTGAGATTTTTATTTTCTAATGTGATTTGTGTCCACTGACAAAATTGTTGAGAGTTCCCATCCCAAGAGGGGCCTTGGACTTTCCCATGGAGACCGTCTCTTACATGGCGAAGCCGATGGGGCAGGAAGAAGAGACCAGGCAACAAACAATAAAGGGAATTTCTGTATTAAAAGTGAACGTCAAGAGCAAACTAAATTATTAAAGAAAATGTCGTAAAATCTTTCCTTTCCTTTAAAGGGATATGTATTCTGTCATTGAGGCCAAAGTCAGGATGACAGCTCCATAAAATTTCAGGTCACCCCATCCTTTTGCAATCTGTCTTCTCTGCTTCAGTTTTTCCCCTTCATGCCTGTCATTATCTACACACAGTAATATGCTCCATTACTTTTATCTTGTTCACACTTTGTCTCCACCGCTGGAAGTTACGTTCCATCCATGAAGGCAGAGGCTTTGTCCAAAACAGTGTGTTGAATATAAAAGTGTGTGTGTGTTGTTGAATGAGTTCTATATATTTGTGCTAATGAGTTTAAAGTATTTTTACATAATCTTAGAATAATTTTTATATTCAGTTTTCCTAAAATAGGCATTATGTTTCTACTCTGAAGAGAAACTTAGATTCAAATTTGACATGATAGTGTCTATTCATAAAATTAGATTAAACATAGAGAAGATAAAGTCAAACATACAGTTTTTCAAATATTATATGTTACTGTCAATCAGGAATATCTTCTATAATTTAATAACTGAAGTAATTGAGCTCTGTCTACTTATTTTAGGGGTAAAATAAGAGATAATCAATCTCATGAGTAATACATAATCCAACAGGTGGCCTGCCGACAAAGCACAATAGAAACTACTTTTTTGATGTTAAATCTCATCAAGAAGAACTTTAGCAGAGAACCTGGAGTAATGTTTTTTAACTATTTTATAATGATTATTATCAAGAAGTATTTATGAATGGAGCCAAGGTTCCTTGTAAGTAATTTAGTTAGTTGAAAAGCAACTTAATAGTGTAATAGGTTGCTGAGATAGGTGTGTCATATGTAGATAAAAGGAGGTTACAGTTTCATTTTGTATCCTGCATTGGTCAGAAAATGCCAAACATTTTTAAGACATTTCTATTTAGTTTGCTCTGGCAAACAAGAGCATTTTGGATAAAATAACCAGGATAGTGAAATGTCTAGAAATTATTTTAAATAAATAGTTAAATGAGCTTTATTAATTTTAAAAAGTTGTTTATGAATCTATGGATGCTTAGCATAAAACAGAAAATACTTGGGTAAGGAAGAATGAAAATTGTTAAAATCTTCAAATAACTGAGTACCTAGTCATACAACTAGAATCTGCTTTCTAAGTCACTCTGGTAGGTCTAAAAAGAACCATTAAGTGAAGTTACACTGATTCAGACTTATATTTACTGTAAGGAAAAAAAAAACAACAAACCACCTTTTAAATGGCTTGAACACTGTGAAAATAAAATGAACTGCCCTGTGAGGTAACAATTTCTTGCCACTAGTGGAATACAGGCTCCATATTGTGAATACCCAGCAGGCAGTGGTCGTGTTTTATAAGTTTCTGTGCATTAATCGATGCAATATGTGTACATGTAGAAGGAGCCCAGCGAAGGGCTCAAGAGACTTTGATGGGATGGATGAATGGATGGTGTTCGGACCTCCAAGAATATCTCCATCTTTCTGAATGGTCCAGGACATCTGTGAAAGAACACTAGTGAATTTGGTAAAGGGATGGTTGAATAGAAAACATGTCTTGGGAGTGAGAAAGAGTGTATAGTGAATATGTTTTAAGACTCCTCTACCCCAGAGCCATCTGCTTACATTCCAGGGCAGTAAAAACCTGGAGAATTTCTCTTCCCCTCCTCGGAGAAGATTTATTTGCATTCCAGAGTGGAAGATTTTCTCTTTCTAGAAGAGAGGATGGGCCCATGGGCCAGCCACGCGACAGAAGCCTTGAGCCTCCTAATCTCAGCGCTCCTCCCCTACAGTACAACCCTGGAGAACGTTCAGGCGAACATCTGCCTCCACTGGGTTGTCCTATGGAGGATGGAAAACTGATGGAAAAGGCTCTGTGGGTAACAATCTGTCCTCTGATCCAGGTGTCTGTTTTCTGTCAGGTATCTACATCTATATCCATATCTATAGCTACATCTGTATCTACATAGCTATGTAAACTTGAGAGGATTGGAAGGAGGGAGGAAGAGAGGGAGGGATGATATCTACCTGTCCAGAATTCTTTATATTCTTACACTGGATAAAAAATTTTTACCAGAGGCCTGTTCGACTTTTAGATACATGTTGTTCTCCTTCTATGTTTCCAGATCATTCTTGGTAATTTTAAGTCCCATGCCAACAAACCAACCAAACACAATTCCATTTCTGAGAAAAAAAATAATTAAGAAGGCTAAAGAGAATGAGATGTTTTTGCTTCTAAATATCTACTAGGAAATGTCTGAACTACTTAGAACAGAAAGCAAGTTAATCATTTATATTTGATAAAAGCATTAGTGAAAAATTATCTGAGAAAAGGCATGGCAGCTTGAGGTAAATGAGTTAATAACAAAGAACCCCTTTTGTGAGATTACACTAATGATTCCACAAACATGACCCCTTAAAATGACAGAAATGACAAAAATTATCAGTTGGCCTACATCTTCCTCAGGACATACTCAAAGTGCACCGAATTCTCCTCTGAACCAAACAACAAAATCTGTTAAACCAAAGCTATTAGAAACTTTTAACTTTCTATTTTGCTAGGGGTCTTGAGACAAACATTAGTCAAATGAGCACCTCATTCACTTAACTACAGGCATTCAAGTTTTGTTGTTTTTCTCAAGTCCATTAGAACATAAAGTATTCAAGAAAACTTTAGAAGGACTGATGAATGTGTATCTAGTGTCTGTAGTTAAGCTATTTGAAAGCTCTTTGCTCACCACTCCCCCCCACCCCGAATTTTATGGTGATTCACCTAAAAAAATCCCCCTCACTGGCAGAAATACATGTTTGCTACATTTCTAAACTCAAGAGAAAAGAGACCAAAATATTATGTTACTAAGTTCATGATATGCATATCTTATAGAATTTACTGTAATCAATATCTGTGACCAGCGGGCATCAGATCAAACAGTGCTGGAGTTCATAGCCCTGCGGGCCACTCCCCGAGCACCTCACCCGCTAACCACCGCCTTGCACGGTCCCCCTCGCACAATAATCCACTGCCTGTGTCGCGCCTCACTTCAGCTGCTGCATACATGTTTGGGGATTTCTGTTCTGCCGCTCCGTGTCCATTACAGTTGCTCATGTGCCAACAATAGCCTTATGTCACATATACCGCATCCACTGGCTGCACAGATGCTCTTTTAAGACAAAGTTATCCTGTGACCCAGGCAGAATCATGCACGCACACTTCGAAAGAAGATGGGGGCCCTGAGAGGATGGTAACCGTGGTAACATGTGATGTGTCCTGTCTGTCTGTCATGCCAGTGAATGGTTTCCAAGCGGGTCCACTGGCCTCCTAGCTGAACCACAGGAGCACAGGCTGGTCCTCCTGCCGATTTTCAAGGCGGCCACGTGGGAGGGTTTAGGTTCATCTTGAAAGACCTCAGTAGATGGAACTAAACCAGCAGATAAAGTCTGCGGGGAGGCCTATCTTCACCCAAAGTAAGGGTGCCACTTCTGCCCGGCAGAGCTCTAAGGGGCACGGGTTTGCGTGGTCACTAGTGTTGCTCATGGATGAATGTCTAACACAGTGGCCACGAGGAGTCAAAAGCCCGGTGCGTAGCAGATGACTTTCAGATGTACGCAGGCGCCGCAGGCCTGAGTGCACGCTCTGGGAGTCCTTTAGTGAAGGACAGGGAGTTGCTCAGTAGCTCGTGTACTTCCGATCCTAAGGGGGGACATACTACCGCCTTCCCCTTCCATGTTCCCCGGCTCCTGGACACGTGCCCAGCTGAGAGAAAGAGTGGTTCAGAGTGGGCTGCAGCTGCCGTGTGGCTAATGGCAAAGCAGCCCAGGAATGCACCCTCTCGCTGCGTCCGCCCTGTGCCAACAGGCTCGCCCCATCTGAACAAAAATCCAGTCAAGGCGCCTGGTTGGCACCGTGCAAGCAACACATCTTGGTGCCTCATGAGATTTGTGGCTGAAGTGAGAGGCTGTTTCCAGATGACGCGGGCCCAGTGTGGAACGCTCCCTCCTCCCCCGGAGCTGTGCCATCGCCAGCCAATGCTGGGGTCGTGACCTGCAGGGCACCTTGGAGCAGCTGAGGGCCTCACACAAGCCCTTCCCCTACGGTGTTCAAACTGTGTTTCATGGCAACACTGCCCTGGGAGAGGCTCCATGGGGAAACCATGGCCTGATACCAAAGAAATTAAAGAAATACTACATATTTAGGTCCTTCTAGAAGATTCACAATGTGCATTATTATATTAAGCGTCCCGAGAAGTCTCATTGCCAAGAAACCAGTAAACACAGATCTGTCCACCACATTTGTTTTTTCCTTGCATGGTGCTCATTAACATTCCATGCAAAACACCCTGGGAAATGAGTACATTAGTACCAAACCCTCATTTTTACATATCAAGAAACTGAGGTGATGAGACAGAAAGCGACTGGACCCTCTGATGAGGCCTTGCTTTTCTTCCTCCCAGAGGGACTGTCGCGATCACATTCTTGCCTTCAACATTTCTGTTTAGCGCGCCCAGGTGAACAGTCTGTCCTAGGCTGGTCGGCTCTGGCTACAGGGTAGAGTCTGGGAAAAGTAAGTGTTGCTTAGCCAATATACTAAGGTCAGGCAGGGGCAATGGTGGAGGAAACAACAGAAATATATTAGTCTGTGGAGAGATGTTCCCGCAAATCTGAAAACAGCCAAAACTAAAAAGCTATCGACAGTATATTTCATTCGACAGCTGCCCTCACGCTCAGATTTCCTCATTTTTATATAAAATTCTTTGCTTGACTCGATTCACCTGTTCTCCATAGAACCCTCAGTGTACTCAGCCGAGCTCAAGCACGGGTCGATGCCCTCTAGGTCTACTGAACTATGCAAGACAAGCAAGATAGCTTTTCTGCACTTGAGAGTTGGAGGACCAGCTGCAGGACAAAGGAAAATTCCCCAGTGGAGATGCCAGCTGGTTTTCCCTGGCAACACTCTGAACGCGGCCCGAGCCAGTTCCAACTTCCACAGAGAGCAGAGCGCCAGCAGGCACGCACGGCGCATGCGCGAGCAGTGCACGATGCAGGCTCACAGAGCCATGTGCTCTCTGCTAAGTTCAGGCGCTGCCAGAATGGAGGTGAGCTTCCTGCCATGAAAGAAGAAGAGGCGGTAGAGCAAGAGAGTAGAGGGTGAAAGATGGGCATCCCAGACTCCCTCCCCTCCTCAGACGTCTAACGTGCTCACAGATTCTTGTCCTTGCTTCTTTTAAGGCAGTGGGACTGGCTTTGTGTGCACATGTGTCACGGCAACAGAACCCAAGTGTAGTTCTCTCTCCCTGAATCCGCGATTTCAGCATGAAACCATTCTGAACACAGAGAGTCCGCAGTGCTGCCTAGTGTTTAGCAGCCCAAAAAGATGTATTCATTTTCAAGGAAAATTATTTAAAACTTAAAAATGGCCAGAGGTAGAAAAGCTCAAATGCTCTGAACTCCACATTTTAGGGAGCATGCCACATCAAATCAGACACGTGGGTGGATATTTATCGGGATCCAGTCTTCAAAATGATGGCTGGCTGTCCAGACACAGGTGGTTAGCTCTGGCCACCTGCAGAAGAGATGCGTTAACCAACAACACAGGCAAGATCTATGACTACCTGAGCTACAGTGCCCAATGGGACTGCAAAGAAAGAACCCTCCCTCCTTCTCTCTTTCACCCTTTTCTCCCTTCCTTTCTCCTTTCTGAAACTACTTATTGGGAGCTTACGGTACAGGCACCTTTGTTCCTGCGGTACATTTCCTGGTAGAAGTCTGTTATCTTAGACCTTGACCCTGCCCATGTTTCTCTTCTCAGCACCCCCATTTCTGGGAAAGCGCAGCCTGCTCTACTTGTGTGGCATGGGAGAGACAGACATTCTTCAGTAGAATAAGTTATGCAACTGAATGGGTCGGTGATAACTGTGGTTTAAACTAAACTGAGGAGAAGCCAACAATTAAACTGACCAAACCTTTAGTGCCATGCTGGCCTCACTTGAACCTATTTCATATGTCTGTTTAATATGTTGACCTTTCTGCCTTATAGAATGAAAATTTAAAATTTCTATGCTAATGAGCAGGGAAGACCCAGCAAAAACAAAACACTCTCCTAGAAAGATTTCAATGAGTTGTTATTTTCTGGCAATGACTCATCCCTCTTAACTAGATTTCAATGCAAATTTGTCATTCAAGGTCTGAAAGGTGCTCAGGGCTTCTAAAAGAGGAGTTTTGGATAAACACTGCCTGTCGCGATGGGGTCAAATATTTGTAAAATATAGTTCAATTCACTAGAGCAACAGAATACAAACACAAAATACATCTGGAAAAGGAGATGAGAAAAGGAAACATGGGTGGTCACTTTCCCAACCTATACTCTCCCTAATAAATCAGTTTGCTTCTATAATATATCATCTCTCAGATCTTGAAAGCTGCTAGAATCATTTCATGGAAGAGTGGCCTAATGCCTAAATCTCCCAAAAGCCCTAGAGCTCCTTGAAGCTGCCAATGAATGACACCTGTTTGCAAAACATTGCTTTTGCCCAATGTGGGCTGCTTTTCAGCTCCATACCCACTCTTTGGTGTAGCCATTAGATGACCATGGTTCTCAACTCTTTTTCCAGAACATTCTATCATCTCTCAATTATGCGTTTCTCTTGAATCTGGTCTCTGCTATTATCTGTTGGATGTTTGGTTGGGATTCCTAGAAAAATCCTCCCAGGAAGGTGTTTGTTCTGTTCACTCCCCTATTTGTGCCTCGGACGTCCATACAAACAAGGTACTTGGGAGCAGAACACAGCAAACCATTTTATCTTTTGAGTTGTGTAGACCACAACTGAAACCTCGTGTGAGATGCATAATCCCACAGTGTTTTGCTTTCCCCTGTCAAAAGGTGGAACACCCTCGAAACATCCGCCCTATCTGGCTTCATTCGCTCGTGGTGATGAGGGAGACCGAGGGGTGGGGGGGAGTGGACACGCAGGCGAAGGCAGTGCAATTCTTTCCCCTCCACAAAAAAGAGGATTTTTTTGAAAGGAGCAACCAAATTTAGAGTCAAAAGCCATAAATCTAGCGGGCCTTAACAATTATCTGCGTTTTTCAGAAAAGAGAGAGAGAACTGATGACCACCCATACGGAGTAAGCGCCTGGGACTCTCTCCAAACAGATCGGATCCCGCTTCGCCTTTTCCCGCTCTGTGAACTGCGCCCGCAGAACTGGGGAAATGCCGACGGAAGGGCTGCTCCCGAGCTTTTCCTTGTGTCCCACACAGTGCGGGGGAATTCGCAGGACACTGCGCACCTGGGTCGTTTGGCCGTTCTCCTTGTGTCCTTTGGGAGAAATCAAATGCTTGCCTGGATGCAGCGAGTATGCAGAAGGCATGGGGAGAGCAGCTACTGCTATGGGAATACACCGCATTTAGAAAGAGCCCAGATAAAACCAATGCTGGATTTCCGGTGAGCTCCCGGTGTGTGTGCACGTGGAGACCCCCAAGCCCCCGAACACGCAGCTAGGAATTTATGGCTGCTCTCAGACATCAACACTCCTGGCTTTTTTTCTAAAGGGGATGTTGTGTCTTCCATTTTGGACGCACATGGAAAATGTTCTGAAATCACTTTCTGTTTTTATCATTAAATGTGGGAATATACCTAAAAGCACTGCAAAGCTATTCTTCATGTGTGGCCTGAAACGTTTACCGCTTTTTCCTATAGAACTAAGGAAATCCTATATTTAGCCTTTTGTGGTAGAAGGTAATAGATGAGTATGAGACTTGATAATTACTAGAAGGTTTATTCCATTAATGAACTAATTATCCTGGTATTTAAGTTTCGCATGCTTAGGAACTTTTCATTAGATGTTTGGTCTTTGTACGTTGAAAAGGAAGTACATGGTCAAAAAAGTAAATGGTCAATTAACATATTCTAGATTGCACCATTAGTGAAAATGTACTGAGAACATTCAAGAAAAAGCATGAAACTTGGGAACAATGGAGGACACTTAAAAGGAAACTCAAGAGATTATCAATATTTCGTGGTAAATATTCAATAGATAGCACACTGACACAAACTGACACACTGAGATTTAGCAAAAATCTTAGTCCACTCGGGATCGAATAGGGTCCTTCCTGACCTGGCTCCTTCACTCTTAGCTTCCTCCCACTGTTCTCGCCAACACATGCCCGATGCCCCGTGCCCGCAACACTAACGAAGTCCTTCTGGCCAACAAGAGAGGTCCTCTTGCCCTTTAGTCCAAAGAGGCTCCGATTGCTCTAAACACTTCCATTCGGGATATCAACATTTTAAAGCTTTTTAACTATACTTGCAACCCATTACGCGTGCCGGTCAAGGTGAGGAGTTGGATTTCATTCTTGGAACAACATAAGGGAATCATGTGGTTCCAGTTGTATTTTTAAGAGATGGATTTTGGTTGCTGTGAGCTGAAGAAAAGAAAAAGGCAAGGATGGAGGCAGCAGTCGCTGTTTAGAGACTATTAAAGAGTCCCAGTGAGAAATAATGAGAACTTCGTGTAAGATCTCAGAAGGCAGGAAGAAAAATGGAGGAAAATGGACAGATTTTTTTTTTTTTTAAAGGTGGAATAAGACTTGCTGGGGTGTGAAGGAGAAAGGAAACAAGAGTTCCATTTTTACTGTGTTAACAATCAGATGATTGTGAGATATTTCTATAAGTCAGTTTAGACCTCTGTGGCAAACAATATTCAAATTTCATGATTTAGCCAAATAAAAGTTTATTTCTCACTCATGCAAGAGACCACCATGGGTCTTTCTGACCATACAACTCTCTGAGTAACCTCTTCTCTAAATGGTTGAGTGGCCTCCCCCCGCTCCCCCACTTTTAATCTTGTGGCTCTGCATCTCTCTAGGTCATTAGGGTTTTTTTCTACTCGGCTCGCTAATGAATAAAGACAGTACAAGCAAGCAGGCAGATCTGTGGGAGAGATTTTCATAGACTCATTCAGGCAACAGCATGATGTCCACCATGTCACATTGGCCAGCCTCAATCATATTGGCTCTCTAACTGCAAGAAAGTCTGGGAAATGTAGTCCCGCTCTGTGCTCAAGACGGAAAAAAGCCAAAGAGCAGTCCCGCCACAATATTCAGCAAGGATGTCAAATAGCCTCTTGGACATAAATTCTGGAGTCTTCTCTCAAATAAACTAAAAAAAAAAAAAAAAAAAAGAACAAACAAATATCCACTGAGTCCTATTTCTAATGATCTAACCCACACATTTCAGAGGGTACCGAGTTGTATATTCCTTTCTAACTACCCACAAGGGCCATGTAATGTAATTGGAAAAAAAAGGAGAGATAGAAATCTGAAAAAGCTGTGTGTGTGTGTGTGTGTGTGTGTGTGTGTGTGTGTGGCATGGGGACAATGGGAGAGGGCACAGAGCAGCGAATAATTACCAGATAAATGATGTACACAAGGGGAGGGAAATTCATCACAGGCAGAGGGATGTAGGGAGGTTTGCTAAACAAGGAACAGTTTTAGGTGGTCCTGAAGGATGTATGAGGTGTCTAGGAAAAAAAAAGGTGGAAGATGATTTTTTCAGGCACAAGGAAGTACATCAATAAAAACACTCCCACTATTTTTCACTATTTAAAATGACTCTATTTTTGTCAAATTGACAGCCTTTTAGAAACAACAGAGTTACGTAAGTCAAATAACTGTTTAGCAACCAGTCAAAAACTGATTTTATATAAAATGATGTTTATGTGGCTTACTGTATTTTCTCTCCTTCCAGATAGGCTTACACACAGAGGTACCGCCTCAGCGGCTAACCAAAGGAGGGGTCATACACGCTTGGATTGCGAATCGATGACTCACTGGCTTCGGTCTCAGTGCCCTGCTTCACACACCTAGAAGGATGAGATGCCAGAGCTTCCCAGGGACCCAGCAATGAATGGTCAGTTGAAGAAGGAGAATTTCTACCTGTCCCCTATGTACATAGATATGATCATGTGAGGGTCAGGAAAAAGCCTGAGTGACTGGCAGCAGAAACAGAGTCAAGGAACTGGGAGCCAGGGGCTTACTGGCCTTTTCTGAGACTGAAAGAGCTGACTTCAGTTGTTCTGTCTGCGCATCGGTCCTGACGCCCAGACCTCGCCATCAAGCGCGGCTGATGGAACCAGGCTCACAGGGAAGGGTCGCGATTCCCCTCTGAGAGACCGCCTTTGACCGCCTGTGAAATAGTTTGATGATGATCATAATGATGTGAATAATGATAATAATTTTCACTTAGAAGCCTTCATGCTACATTTTCAAAGATGCTATAAGCATTAATTAATTAAGTCCTCCAGCAGCCGGTAAGGTAGCTATTTCCTGCATTGCACAAATAAGTAAGCAAAGCAAAGAGAGGTTAAGTGGGTGGCCTGGGGTTACACAGGAAATCAAAGCTGGGAAAATGGAAACTGAACCCTAGCCACAAAAGTTGGCTCACATTGGTGGCATTTCCTTGAGAAAGGAAGCAAATAATTTGTAGAACACATAACAGGTCATGGGGGAAGAGCCAAAATCTGAGGTCCTAGGGTGTCCAGGGGCTGTCTCAGAATTTCTTAGAGAGTCAGGAGTCAATACCAGTGTGTACCTGATGCAGCGATGCCCTTGAACATCGTGGAGGAGTGCTAGCTTCTGCACAGGCACGTGGCTCCCTTACCAGAATGTAAGCAAATGGCAGGCGGAACTGGGGTTACTGACTTTGAGTTCTCAACATCTGACGCGGTGCCGGGCACATTGTGGGTATGATATAATAAACATATTTTGAATAAATAAATGCATATGTAAAATACCGTTCTTGCAAACTTAGCCTATGGTACAGAAAGCAAGGTACAATACAATAATTCCAGAAAGCGATGGAACAGAAAGGAGAGAGACCTTGAGGCCTTGGCATCGACCGCAAACACTGAGCCTGAATTTGCTCTGACAATTGGTTCTCTCTCTTGTTTTCAGTTTACTCATCTGCCAAATGAGAACACCGGTCTCAGAGAGTTGTCACAAGGATCAAAGGACACAGTACGTGCTGATCACCTATCTCTAGACCATGCGAAGTGTACAATAAATGTTCATGTTTTTTCCTCCTTTGAAAGCAAAAGTATCACGCAACCTTCACAGTTGTGAATGTTAAGAGGTAATCTTCCTGCCTCTAGGTAGGAAAAGCTATTCTCACATGGAAAACCCTTTATCAGCAGGGCGAAAGGAACGGAAACGTTAAAATACTGCACTCCCTAATGCTATTTGAAAAAGATGAAAGCAGAACTGGAATTCCACTTAAATGGCACTATATAGACTTCAGATAAAGAAGAAAAGTTGATAATCAGCTAATTTACCTGATACAAACAGTCTCAAATTAATTTAAGGACCTCACATGGCTAACATAGTTACTATCAATAGTAACTCCATTAAATATATAATTATGAAGTCAATTTCACCCAATTCTGCAGAGTCAATCTTTTGGGATTTGAAGACAAGATGGAGAGAAATTAGCTAAAGGAAGGGATGGGGCAGGAAAGGGGAGGAATAAGGGAGGAGCAAGGTCAGATGCAGTGGTGGGTATGGGGGCAGGTACCAGGGTGGGCAGGGATGGAGGTGACAAAAAGAGGAGGTGGTAACAACCCCCCCGCCCCACATACACACACTCTACCCCTCAACCATGCTTTTAACTACAGATACCTTTGGTGAAGGTTAGGTTTGCAGAAGGGGAGAAAGGGGCCTTAATCACATCTTACTTTGATTTACTACATATGAATAATCCTATAAATGTTAGCTTATTCTGCTATTTCCAACACCTTGAAGGTAAGCTTATTCAAAATTGAAAAGACAGTGGACCTTGCTTGTAGCTCCTGGCAAATTCCACTTGAGAGAACAGCTTTTACTTTTATCAATTTACTTTAAACTTCTATTGGGCTCTAGGTTCTTAGCTTCCTCTCCGTAAACTGTCACGGGCCAAGTCTAACTAGGGGATCACGGGAGGATAAGGAAGAGAAAACACTGAGGACACAAAGGGAGATACTGAGAAAACTCTCTGGAAAGCTCAGCTTAAGAACCTAGAAGACAGATTTATATGCCGCCTGATAGTGCTAGCTCTTCAAAAAATGAAAACAAAGTATAATTGGGATTACACCTTAGATTACAACAAGGTGAAGGAATTATCTTTATTAGTTGTTGATTGATGCTGAAATCTATCTTTGGGTTTAATACATGTACAATGTGAGATCACTTTTAAATATTGAGCCAAGCCCCATGTATTAATATGTTTGGCTCTAGAACCTTTGGAAAGAAGCAACGACAACTTAGTCTTGAGTGGTACACAGACACAATTTGATCATCTGTCACTGCCATTAACACCCGTCCACGTGGAAATGAAGGAAGTAAATGTTAAAGTGCTGTAACTATATTTTTGGTACATCTTCAATGTAACAGATATTTTTATAGCATTAACTGTTTTTCTTTTCCTTGCTTGAAGTGAAAATATCTGATTAGTAAGTTGACAGATAAAATATGGATTTAAGAGTCAAATATAAATGAGAAAAAGACAATTTAATCAGAAAACCAGACAAATGTGGGTTGTTTTTTTTTCTTGAAGCCAAACTGGTCCACACACTAATGACCTTCATGAGTTCGTTAGCATGATCCAAATTCTGTTTTTAAAATGTACAACTGGAACTTAACTGAGGCTTCTAACTACTTCCATTGTGCCTGGGCAATACAAGGGTGGATTTGAAGTTAGCATCAGTCAATTCGAAATGGCTACATTACTATTTTCTTTTTTTCCTCTGTCTGACCATCCTATCATCCTTTTCACTAAAGATAAGATGCAGAAATAAGCCCTTTACAAATGTACTCTGTAGTCACAAATCAGATACAAGAGCTTTGTGTAGAATTTTACAAGCAATAAACTTTAGTTCAGAAAACATAGGAACCGTATGTTTCGATGATTATGAAAGCAAGTGAATTTAAGAAAAATATAGAGAAAATAGGATGGGTTCAACAATGACATTTAAGCTTTCTTCTGTTAAGCCAATACAAGTATTTTTAAAGTAACTTAAATAATTCTTCTGTAATGTTTTTAATGCTCTCCCCGCTGACCAGCACGCACATGTGTAACAATTCTTAAAGATAGTGCGTGTATTTGCAAAAGATAAAGCTGTACATAATTCAGAGATATATTTAGAGAAATATTTATGTTACTAATAGCATTCAGCACCAAGTATCAACATACTTGAAATTAAGCCTGTTAGAAAGAAAGACATTAAATACTATCCATCAGAGATGGAGTGGTAAGACATTTAGTTTTTGAGAACTTTGGCTTTGATGACTTTGCAGCATATTTTGATGGAAACGTCCTAGAGATTATTAATGGTCCTAAATAACTTTGGCACCCATCAGGTCATTTGCATCTATTTGACTATATTTGCATACATGTGACTACATGTAACTGTGACCACATCCATAGTTACGCCATTGCTCTGTGCAGGTGGCGTGTGTGTACAGGCCCTAACCTGCATCCCAATGTTTCGTTGGTGATCTTGTCTTGCTGTTTCTCTTATGTGAAATGTTTGCAGCTATCACCTATAAAATCATTCAGGATGCTCAATGCAGCAAGTACGTGAGACATAGCGAGTATTAAAAAGTTACTTTTCTCAAATTGAGGTCAAATGCTGTTTCATTGAAACAGGTTGCCTAGGAAAAGTTAAACATTTTGTATAGATATTTATGGCACTCATGCCTAAACCTAAGGGTAGGCTAAATGAATTGTCCAGCTTTGTTCTGGCTCTATGTGTTTCCAAAAATGACCTCTGGTGGTATGTTTCTTTCCTTCCAATTATCAGATTTCTTAGTAGCATTTCTTCTCCTGGACTGTTGAGTAGTTGATGATAGTTAATATGGGTCTGCTTTGAAACACTTTGACATATTTTCGCACTCTCCCTGAATCTGCTAAATGTAATTACATGGGGTTTGAATGTCAAATATGAAAAATCAGTTCAAGAGAAAAGTATCATGGATAGAAAATGGTTAAAGACTAAGGAAGCTTTTCCAACATCCTTGCTAAAACTGATGTGTTGAATTCAATTAATTCATTACCGATGGATCAATGTAACAAATTTAAGATTTGCAGACATGGCTGAAAACAGCTTTCAGCCTGGACACCACTGATTCCCAATGGTGAGGGTGGGTTCTTGGCCCATGAGCCCTGGGGGTGGTGAGCACTCTGATGCCCGTTTAAGTCTCTATCACGCTGAGCTCTGTAGCTGGTTTCTAAGTGACCTAAGAAGCCACATGCAAATCCTCCCAAGGTGAGTATCACTGTTTTTGGCTCTTGCAAGTCAGCATTTAAAGCTCATTTAAAAGGAGAGGGTCACTTAACATGACTTTGACTCTGTACCTTGCAAGAGAAAAACCTGAACACGCTTATGCCAATAAACATCTTTGTCTTCCTAGACCATGGTTTCTCAACAGCATCAACGGGTTCTTTGCTGTGAGGGCCACCCTGTGTGCTGTATGAAGTTTGGCTGCAGCCCTGGTCTCTAATCACTCGATGCCAGTAGCAGCTCCAAGTGTGCCAATCAAAAATATCTCCAGCCATTACCCAATATCCCCGACTGGGGCAAAATCTCCCCAGTTCAGAACAACTACCTCAGATGTATCTTGCATTGTAGTTTTCACCATAGCTATAAATGGTCTCCTCTTATCTGTCCCAGGTATCAGCATTGAGAATGTTTTGGTTTCCACATTACTCCCCATCCCAAAAAACTGCAGGACACTCTGTGGACCCAGCGAAACTGAAGTGAAGACATCGCGCTTAAAATCAAAGTACCAAGATCTGATAGTACATTTGTTAGGTAAAGCCTTTAAGAATGCTCTTACAATGTTTTGTTTTGTTTTCGTTCTTGAAGGTTTCCAAAGCTCCAGCTTGCCTCTGCCCAGTGCTTGCTTACCGTTTCACCGCTCAGCTGTAGGGCATCTTTTTCTAGCAAGGGCACTGAGCTGATCACAGAAAAAAACAACGGGGTGGGTATCTGTGACCTTCTCAGTTCTGCCTGTTCCCTGATCCCAATTCTCTGTCCCTGTCGGGCTCACGTGATCATAGTTGGAGAGCCTCCCCCTACAAAGCTAGTTTCTACCAGTCATATAAAAAATAGTTACTAAATCATGTGTATTGCATTCTTTGAATGGATATAGGCACATCCTTCTAAGAATGTATCTAGTGATTTATATATAAAAACTGGGAGAAAGGCAAACTGGAATTTCCTTTGTCCTTCCTTCCCAACCCTGTCAATTTCTCAGATTAACTTAAATATGATCCACTTTCATCTTTTCTTGGAAATTACGAATTAAAAAAAAAAAAAAAGAAATTTGTTTTCAAATTTTCCTAACAATACATGCCACATAGTTCACTGCCCTCCAGGCCTCTAACAGAAGAAAATATTCATTGCTTTTTGTTTGTGACAATCAGGGCAGGGAAAATGTTTTGGCGCTTCTAAGGGAGAAAAGTCTTCTGGAAAAAACACTAGCAAGCATTTACGTGATTATGATCACACACACAAAATTAAGTATTCTTAGAAATGTACCATGGTGCTTTTTACCCATTGTAGGGTAAACAAGAACCAGATTTTTCATTTTTTACATTTTTAGTTTTATTGGGGACATTTTATAAGTCACAGTACAGTGAGCTTCGCCACATGCATCGCATTGGACACCTGCCACCGCTCAGCTCTGTAAAAGCGCCGTCTCTGCTTTGAATTCAGAGACCAGCTTGTGGCCTGTGAGAACACCTGGGGCTCTGAGCTTTGGAAAAGAGCAGGGCAGGTCCCTTTAAAAGGGCTCTTTCCGCAGCAGGGACAGTGGTGCGCACACACTTTAGGGGACTCCCAAGTGCCCCTTGGCCAGAGGCACTAGCTTGGAGCTTCAGGCCCCGGAAAGGTCCACATGAGCCTAAAACGTCTGCAAGCAGCCCCATGAAGTCATTTGGTGAGACTCAAGCGAGACTGTTCTCTTCCCACGTGGTTTCTTAGGGAGAAGGAGCATCTAGTAGGCTGCTGGATCCTGGTGCCCTAAAAACTGAGGAAGGGGGTGTGACCTGGAAAAGGCAGGGCCCAGACTTACAGAGGAACCAGGGAAGATCGGGCTCTACAAATCAAGGGCTGCCTGGCGGGTTCTGACAGTGATTTTTAACCTCCAGAGAGCGATACAGGTTAACCGGTGGGTCGGCTTGTAGTCCCCTGAGAGAAAGCAATCTCAGAAACACGCAACTGACAGCCAGCAAACCTGCCTGACGACAGACCCCTTAAACCTCACCTCCGTCCACCCACTCGGGCGCTCTGACTCAATCACTTGCAGTAATGGAATCTCTCGTTCCCTGGAGGGGCAGAAGGCACAGGACAAGGTGGGTAGAGAAGGGTGTGCGTTCGCACACTCAGACACAGAGTATTTATCTTTTGCAAGATTATCTCCCCTGTGACTCATTCAGGATGCCTGAAGACAAAGAGAGAGATAGCTCATTAAACATAATTACCCGAATGACTTTAATTGCAAATCATTAATGAGAGGCAGCCTTGTATTTTCTTAGAAAATGGAACATTTAAGAACTCCTGTCTCTGATCTTCCGGCTCTACAGATGGGGGTTGGTAGGGCAATTTGGACGGAGCTCTGGAGGCTCTGAGATACATAAAATTAAATTACATTACCAACCAAAAACTTACACTGCCAGCAGAGTAAGATTTCTCTGGCTTACCCTTGTCCCCTCTTTTGAGCCAAAAGGCTTCTGCCAAGTGTCCCTAGCGCTATCCAACCCTGTCTACTATCTTTGGCATCACATTGCTTTGTGGTCCTGAAGCCACCGTGTTGTGGCAGTGCCTCGGTGCAACCATCTCAATGCCATTGATGCTGAGGTCTGGCTCGGTGGGTAGTGAGTATCACTCTTGCCTCTGGAACTCAGAAAACTCAAAGTTGAGCTGTGCTATCCCCTACAGGGGGCAGAATTCCCTTCCCTTCCAACACTGCAAAAAGAAGGCTGCTGGCATTTCCAATCACTCAGGCAGATTTCAGCGCAAGCAATCCTTTTCCTCTTGTTCAACCTTCATTGTTTTGCCTAGGACTTCAAGGGGCTCCGTTGAGTAACAAAGGAAATAACAGTCACTGTGCTCAGTGGTGCTCACAGCAGACTCAGTCCCCAGACAGATCAAAGGGACAGAATCTAGGTTCAAGCCTATGCCCCGACTCTATGTATATTAGTTGTATATTGACGACAGTTTAATCCATTCTATTTGCAAAATGGAACCAAGCCAAAAGAATAAAGGAAGGAGGGGACTATAATCTGTATATGCAAAACCTACGTAACCGGCAGTAAGAGAAGTGGACAAGCCAAGATTCACAATTATCGAACATTCCAGTTTTGTTTAGCTTTGTTTGTTTTCAGTGAGTCTCAGAGGATATGTTCTCTATTAATTCATATTTACTGGTAATGTGATGTTTCATTTCCAATTGTTAACTCATGTTTACTGGTAACATCATGTCTTATCTCTAGTCGAATAACATTATTAATTAACTAGAGGAGTTAGAAATTTCTAGTTAACTGAATTGACCTGCATTTTTTTCTTTTAAACTGACTTATGTGAGTCATCAAAGACTGAGTACTTCCAAAAGGTCATGATCTTGTGGGATTTTGTCTTCATTATGTGACTGGATGTATACATTTCAAGATCTATAGCAAATGTTGGACTATCTGGCATTTCATCATATAGAGCATGACCACTTATATATACAGTACAAGCTAAATGGAACTTAAAATGAAAGACACTTCTAATTCAGTAACTTCAGATCTTTTAGTAACTTCTGAATCATCAATGAATAAATCAAATTCAACTGAGTTTTAGTGTATTTTTATTGTACTTTGTTTCCTTAGAAATCGACAATTCATGTGACTGGGTAGTAAATGATCTATTTAAATAACATAGTCACCAACTGTGAAATACAACAGAAGCTTTTCTGCAACCTCCTTATGCTATTTCAAATGCACGTTCCAACTAAGGTTACATTATAAATGACAAAATCTATTCACCTGGATTTTGTTCACTGTTTAGGGATCTACTTAAGAAATTTAGGGTATCAGTAACAGCCACCGGAGGACCCTGGACAAACAGAAAACTACAATGTTTCCTGCCATGATGGTTATGATAAAATTGAAGGTTGACTTGTTTGGGGTTGTCAACGATGGCTCTCCTGATCATTCCACTTCTGGGTAAGAATGAGAGAGACAGGCCCACTGGCGATCAGGTTGCTCAAAGAACTCATTAAATACAGTGACTTAAAAACAATGCACAGTCTCTGTTTCCATCCTTTGCTCCTGATGTTCTTAGAAGCATGTTTTGCTTAATAAAATAGCTCTTGATAAGATTGCTTGGTAAGATCAGATCTAAGGATTTTTCTGATCTAATGAGAAGCCCTACAGGGACGGGACCTGTGTTTTGCTCGCTGGTGCACCCCAGCACTTAACAGACTATCTCGCACACGTTAGTACTGAATAGCCATTTATGAATGAATGAATGAACTAATCAATTAATTCTGTGGACTACTGTACCTTTTTGCAGCATTTGTCACCCGTGAGGAAGGCTTGAATTTGCTCCCTCAGCATCCATGCCTCTGATGGTCCTTCAGCCTCTCTGTGTGTTGTTTTATTTTGTTTTGGTTTTTCTCTCCCAGCTCTTCTGCCTCTCGCTGCCTTATTCTACTCTTACAAATCATATCTGTTCAAAATGTTCACATTATAATAATAAATGCCAGCCTGAGCCCCCCTCTCAGGACCTTTGCTCTTGATCTAAACTAATTTAAGCCATAAAAAAGCAGGAGGAGGGATCTGACTCATGACACCAACCCTATAGAAGCACAGTGAGACTGAAGCACAGCTGGAGCCAGAGACCCGCAGGGCTGGCTGTACCCTGAGTGCGAATGGCCACTCCCGTGAGTTTCCGAATCACATCCTTATTGCTCCCTGTCAACCAGAAAGAGAAGCTGCTTCCCTGCTTCTTTGGAAATGAACACAGACTGGCATAAGAATGTACTGGTTGCTCTGGTATATGTTGTAGAATCAACCCAGATTCCACGAGAATGGAGTCATCATTCTTAACTGGAAAACATGGGCTAAAAGAGGGAAGGGGGTTACAATCCTGAAGCGAAGTTCTATAATTCCTGAGTTTTCTAGTAGCATCTTACAAGGTGAATGTCATAAATAGGCGGTCAAGGGCAGGAGAATGGCTCACTGATCGGGAAGGGGTAGTGAAACGTCTGGAAAAGGGTATGAGGGGCTTTGGGGATGATAGTTAACATATAGTTCTTGATTTAGGTGCTGGTTACTGGGCGAAAATTCTTCCAAATCATAGTTACAATTGTGGCCTACTTCTATACGGATTTTATACTTCAACAGAAAGTTCACTTAAGATGTTTCTGAAAGACAGAGAACATGTTAAGACATCTTAGGAGGTAAATACTTCCTCATACCTGCTCGTTTCTTAGCAATGGAGGTTTACAAGTTGGTGAAACCCTGCCTGTTATGTGACTCGAGTGAGGGATTCCTTACTTGATTGATGAGTTTGGGAGCGGGGTTATTATATTTAAAGTTCCTTGAGGTTAGAAAGCATGTTTTATATAGTCAGATATCCTCCTCTGCCCTAGGACTATGCTTTACTGAATAAATACTAAGCAATCTATGAGCAAATATATATAGTATATGAAGGTCAAGGGAAAGGAGACAAAATCAAGGATAGACTTGAACTCCCCCCAACCCCTTGTCTCAGGACACTGTGTCCCAGAAACCAGGGCTTGGCTAGTAATGGGCCATGGGCCAAATGCAGCCCAATGGCTGTTCTTGTGAGTCACGTGTCACTGGAACACTCTGTATATGTATGTTTTTGCTATAATGACAGAGTTGAGTAGTTGTGACAGAGACCATATAGTCTGTAAAGCCAAAAATATTTAGTATTTGGCTAATCACAGAAAATGTTTGCTGTTACCTGTTACAAACCATCAGCTTGCACCTGGTCATTTATTGACTGATTCTTTGTTCATTGCTTCATTTACCAGCCCTTGGCTGAGGATATACCATTTAGTATTGAGGATTAGGGGATTAACAGGAAGCTGAGATTTCTTTTTTTTCTTTCTTTCTTAAATGCAGACTGATTTTATTTATTTTTTTTTAGATGTCAAAGTTCATTATAAAATATTAAAAAAATGTAAAACCATCATAAAGTCTCAGCAATTAAACCAACATGACATATTTTACTTCAGGTCATGAAAAATATTAGTTCTATTTTCTTCTAAAACTCCTTAGATTCTACATACTGATTTTTAACTCACCTGAATATTTCTTATATAATGGGTGAAATAGGGCTCTATATTTGTTTTATTTCAAGTAATAGTGGTCCATGTACCTTATTTGTTGAATAAGCCTTATTTTACCCATTGACTTGAAATATCAACTTAATCATATATTATATTGTTAGATATACACGTTTGTCTCTAGAATGCTCATTGTATTTCATTGATCTATTTGATTACTTCTGGAAGGCTGAAATTTCCACCCTCGTGAAGCTCACAGAACAGGGGGTTATGCTATTTGAAAATGATTCTACTCCACCTTTCCCTCAACCCCCATGTGTAAAAATATAAAGGCTCCAAATAAATAATCCAAACCCCAAAATGAAGATTGGCTTTGTAACTTTCTATGGAATTGTGTTCTTGGCCAAAATACCTGAGATAAATTACCAGCACAATGGGCTTTTGTTCTTATTTTTCAACATTAAAAGAGAGGATTATTGTGCTGTTTTATAATCAAAAACACTTTGAAAAATATCTGCAAACCCTTGGTGAGCACATCTTGAAAATTAAGCAATTAGCTGCATCTTCCTCTCTTGAGGGTTAGAGGAACAAGATAGCCCTTAATCAGTTCATTTTTCAAATGTAACTGTTTTTAATGAAACAAGGGCGTTACAAAGTTCTCATTCTCCAAACCAAACCAAGCTGGAAAAAAGCTTTTGGGTCAGCTAACACATGCTTCTTATCCACATCATGGCATTCTACTGGGGAAAAGGAGGAACTATCGCTCAGCACAGGGATTTGGCCATTAATAGTGCTCAAATGTCCTAAAATTTACAGTATGGCCAGCTGAAGGCCTCTTTGGACTATGACTTTGTACCTTTGCCCCTGCTACTCCTGCTCCCAGGAGTGAAAAGAACGAACTTTGGAAACACCTGTAGCGTTCTCCTCTATTAGAAACGTTTAACGATCCCAAGGGGACTGTGTGGGGAAGGGTACTGCAGATTCCTTGGTCTCCCCTTGCTAGGTTTCTAGTGTTTTCTGTCGGCCCGAAGCACACCAGGCTGAACCAGGTTGTCATGGAGGGTGCATGCCTTGGACACCTGCTCCCCACATCTCGCCCTCTAGTCAGAAGCTGCTTGTAAAACTCTACACAAGTGTCGGTGCTGCCACTGTGACTGAAGATACCCCGGGGGAAATGTGCCCCGATTTGAGACAAGTCGAAATCCGCAGGTATATTATAGCAGGAGGGAGACAAAAAGATTTCAAGTGCGAAGGGGGTCTCTCCCTTGAAGGCAGAAAGTACGAATTTCTCTCACTAACACCAGAACCTACGCTACTTCAGGTGAAATTAGACTCAACAAACTCTGCCTGCTGCCCAGTGATGGCCAGCGTGCCCAACCCTCCGGCATCTCTGCGTCACACTGGAGGAAGAGGAGTTGTCTTGGGCCACATGTTAAATACATTGCAGCGCGTAATCACAAAAGAAATCTCGTAACGTTTTAAGTCAATTTACGATTCTGCAGGATGGCATCCACGTCCGTCCTGGGGCGCATGCCGCGGGTAGGACGCCCCGACAGACATCCGCCCACTTAGTGGAGTTGTCCTGGGCCGCTGGTGGGAAGAGGCCCAAAAAACCTCCCTTGGGCCTGAAACATCCTTCCACCCTAATCAGGGGAGCCCCGAGCTATCTAAAAGTGCGCCATAAAGTGACTTTAGAAAGAACTGGATGCTCTGCCACAGCTGTTAACCCGTCTGGCTCTCGAAGCCAATGAGAGACGTCGGGTTATGCGCCGTGCGCGTGTTACTGGATAGATACAAGGTCACGCCACACAAACAAATCTGACCCGGAGCGAGCACCCCGGGCCCTAGGGTGGCCTCACAGGAGCTGGGCGCCCTGAGCCAGAGCTGCTCTCCTCTTTGAAGGTGACGCTGCTCAGAGCTGAAGCCGCTGCATAAACAGACTGACTTTTGATAAGAAACACCCCAGTTCTAATTGCATTTGAGGTTAGGTTGAGATCATAATTCATCCTGCCACAGAATTACATTTTCTAAAAGATGTCTGTGATTTAACCATTAGCGTTTCTGGGCGCGTGTGCATGACAGAGGCAGCCCAGACTCGGTCAAGTTCACATGCTTCCCTCTGTAGCCGAGAGGGGGAGAGCTGTCGGTTACCCGACTCGGGTGACCCAGTCCAGGAGGGCTACAGAGAGTTTCAGGAGGGACTCCGCGCGAGGGTCCCTTCCGTGGCTTTCTTTTCTATCCAAATTAAATGCAGAGGCCATGGAGGTCTTGGGGACTACCTCTGACCCCCCTCTAAGGAAACTGGCCCCAGTCACAAGAAGGCACGTCCTCATGCCTGCCGACACATTTCCCAGAGGGCTCGGCAATGGAAGCGTTAAGGAACAAAACGAAGATTTCACGTGCAGCGCGCTTCTCGCGTTTTAAAGCTCATCGGACGGCCTGGGGATCTTGTTGGATAAAGACTCTGACTCAGGAGGTCGGGACAAGCCCAAGAGGCTACATTTCTAACCAATCTTGGGCAGTGCTGGGCTGCAGACCACATGCTCCAGGATGGGAAGGCTCAGAGCGCTAGCTTTCTCATGGCCGCCTGGAGTGCTATGTTGAAAAAGAAAATTCTGGGGCTAAATTCTAGCTTTTTGGGAAAGAATGGCACCACCCATGAATGAACTTGGCTCTGGTGGTCGTGGTGGCTGCAATAATGTCAGGGCAATCGTGACAGAATGTCACCCTCCTGCTTTGGGGAAGAGGGAGTGAGTCCCAGAGTTTATGGTATTCACTTACTTCCAGAAGAACTTAGAATTCCTGCATACTGATGAGATAATAAGGTGGTTTAATTATGCAGAATCTTTTGCAGATGGAGGAAGTTCCAACAGGAAGGTCAAGTATGGTAGGTAAGGTCAAGTAGAAAAAGTCAAGCATGCACTTGAGTTTTTCTGTCTCCTAAAATGTTTCCATGATTGCATTAACCTGCAGCTCACCTTTGGTATCAAATGTATGTGAAATCCAAGCAGAAAATACCTGTGAGCTATTCTTACTCTTAAAAATCTTGTATATAAAAAAATCAATTTTTTTTTAGCTGTTAGAGATAAATTAGAGAGAAATTATTTGCATCAAAAAAAATCATGGCATTAAATTCAGAAAACATATTTTAGAATGACTTTGTTTTGTAAAATTGTATACATATTTTTATGGAGCATATTATACCTGTATAGGCACTGCATTTTACATATTTATGGAGGTGTAGCTGCAATAATAATACTGCTGAAAACAGGGTTTATTGGAATGGAGGGAGCAGGAATGGGAGTTAGCAGAATTTGATTTATCAAGTCCTGCGCTTCCATTATATGATTGCATGAACTTGGGGAAGATATTCTGTGTTTCTGCATGTGAGTGGGGTGTGTACATGCATGCACACACATTCAAGCATGTGAGGAATAACGATACATACCCTGTGTTTATCACTGGGTCACAGAGAGAATAAAATAAGATGATGCGAAAGGTTCTATAAACTGAAAATCACTGTGCAAGTGTAAGTTATTATTTTTACAGTAATAATCTTCTCAAGATGTTGACCCCTATGCTATAGCACAAAACATAATAATCGGCCTTGTGTGAGCGGGTGTTGGGGGTGCCTAGGATCACTACCACGGTTGCACTGCCTGGCTCTGTGAACCACAGGATTATCGGTGGTTGGTTCTTAAAACCGAGTCATCCCTTTGATATTATAGGCAGAAATTCTCCGCAGAAAACACACACACGTTGTTTAATTAGAGCAACCTGGGCCGTTCTCGTTCATGAATGGATGTCTTCTAAAAACAGTCTCTGCTTTTCTATAGTATGGGGGGGGGGGAACCCTAAGAAGAATAAATCTCTCGTATTTAAAATTCCCAAAATGACAGCTGCTAAGAAGACAAAAGTAGTCACTTGCCCCAAGACACATAGGGAACTATTTGTGCCGTCGATGAACAAAAGGTACGCAGGGACGTGTAATGCCCAGCCACACAGGAGCCTCCAGAGAGGTCACAGGGCTGGGACTCCGTGGCTCGGCCAATGGCAAACCCAGACCTTCCTCTAGGTAACCTTGGTCATGATGTCACTGCACTGAGTAACAGGCAAGTGGGAATAAAGTCACAAATTCTGACACATGTAGGAGGACAGTCCATTGTGGAAACATTTAAATTTCTAGTGGAGATAACACCAATCAACTAACCGAGGTGAAAAAAACTGCCACTCACTTTTTGAGCAGTTCTTAGAGGAAAGAGAATGGACTTAACTGTGTTTAAGTTACAATCACTAGAGATTTCCTTAACAGGTTTACTCATCTGGTTAACAGAATAAAAAATCCTCTTTTTGACAGTCTCCACCATTGGCAACTATCAACGTTAATAACTTAAAGTATTCCTAAAGTTAATGAGTTTATGTGAATTAGGCTATAGCTTTGAGCCTGCCTGTTTCCTCTTAGGCAAAACCCAAAGGAAAATGGTGTTTGAAACATCCCAGGTCTTCTTTGACATTCTATATAATCTTGGGTGAGTCACTGAACCTTTGTAGATTTAAACCTTCCTTTCTGGAGAAAGGATCCTCAGTTCTCTGTTCACGTACATTGTAGTGGTTTGTGAAAAGCCATCTCAGTTGTTTGAGTTTTAAAATATGATACTAATGAGTGAAAGACCACATGCTTAGTCTCTGGGTGGGCTATTTAACTTTGTTCTGTTACATGACCACACACTTTATCTTAACCAGGGACTTGGATCTAATAAAATATCAGTTTGGTTCAAGTTTATTTCAGAAACTCTTCTGACGCTCTCGTTTTATTCTGGTTCAGTGGTTTTCAAAAATATAGGGTTGGTTTCTGTTCAGAAGTTCTCACTGGATTTTAAAACAAATGCAAAAGAAAAAAAAAAAGGTTGGCATTACTTCTTTGTAAGTGATGTTCTGCTCAGCTCAGGGTTCACTAACCAGAAGTTCATTCCAACTTTGAGCATAAGTTGAATTTGTAGTTGGAAATGATTCAGTGCTCAGCATCAAACCTTAGGTCAGAGAGACACCACGAGTTACAGAGGACCCAAGTAGGTGATGGGGGAAAGATTCGGTGTTTTCTTTTTACCTGTTCTGTAACAATAGGTCCTGCTGAAAGTGGGAAGGCTGCATCATGTTATGCCAGCGGGACTCGCGAGGACTTGATCGTGACAGCCACTTGATTTCTGTCTGCCACGCTATCATTACTCTCATGTACTGTGATACTCTTCCAGCTCCCTTAGCACAAAAACTGGAGCAGCGTCATGATTTTCTGGTCACTCTCAGGACATAAGGAAAAGGTCAACACACAATCTCAGTCCAGTCACTAGTTGTGTGAAGTGACAGAAGCCCTGGCATAATCAAAACTTCAACTTTGATTTTAATCTAAACATCCCATCCCCCCCCCCCGTCCCCCTGCTGGTCCTGCTGTGGGGGAGCTCCTTGGGCAGAAGAAATACAACCCTTGCGCTTTCTCCCCGCTCCTCTTTGGCCAGCGTTCGGCCCCTCCAGCAAAGGCATGGAAGATGTGGGCGGCCCGGGCAGGAGAGATCTCACAAGCACGATACCTGCCCACTCTTCGCACCTGGCAGGTGTTTCCAGCTGATGTTGTCTCTCATGGAAACTTTCGTGAACTTCAAAGAGCAGGGACCTTTTCTTCTACTTCAGTGCAACATTCCCAGTGTCTCATACATAACACAAGTGGAAAAACCCACAGGACACTACAAATAATATGGGACTAACTATACCTGAATGTATATATGTCCACAGGGATAGAGACACAGACTGAACAAAGCGGGTAATCTGACAAGACCTGAGCAGCACGTAGTTGATAGAGGACAAGAAAGGTCATTCCAAGCAGGCAGGCAGTACTTAAATGGTCTGAGCAGTAAAAGGAGCCATGACAGTTACAGGAAGACGTTTGCATGACTTTCCCAGTGGGTGTCAGTCTCTAGCAGGAAACCTGAACAACGTGGGAGGTGAGAGGGCGATATCTATTATGAACAATCAGAAGATTTTAACTCGACTCAGGAGGGAATTGGAAACCTTCTTAGCAATTTAAGAAAATCCGATGGTTACAATATTCACAGAGATGGCCTTGAGAATGGGGGTAAGGGGGAGGCCAGAGCAGAGGGTGTTGCCTGTCGACTCTCTGAACACCCAAGTCTGATAAAAATAGAATGGTCTTGTGAAACCCAGATGGTCTCGTTTTCCAACTCAAGAGAATAAACAGTATTTTCCTCTGCATTTTTCATTTTTAATTTCTTTCTATCCTCCCATATTCTGAGGAATAGGCCCTTTCCTGGTGTTTGGTGAAGGAAAGGGCGAACTGGTTGATAAATCCGCTATGTGGTCATGCAATTTTTCAAATAGTGCACAACAGCCATATGAATAAAATGCGTCCTTATAGCCAAAAGTTGCATTTAAGTGATATTATTTTTAAAGTCCCCATAAGAAGTGTTCATCCATGTTCCCTAGGAATGAAGAGTGCTTTTCTGCCCCCCATGGACAATGAACTACTTCCCTTCTGACAGAAGTGCACATGTGCACATTTCATGGAGTGTTTCCAAGTGTTGCATGGGCCTCTGCTCTCTGGTCGTGGTTCACGTCAGTCTGTTAGTCCTGTGAGGTAAGGCTGCCATTGTCCAAATGAACAGTTGAAGTTCAGCAAGAATGAGTGACTTCCCTGAGTCACACGAATCGCTGGACATGCAAGAACTCAAATCCAGATCATCCGACTCTACGTTGCAGGCTTTTTTCTCAACACCAAACAATTGGCAACAACAATGGTTCACGTGTTAGTCATTGATCTTACTGTCTGCTTTATTTTATTAAATCATTTGCCCCATGTCCTGGGACAACACATGACTGCACGCATTAAGGCAAATTTGTTAATGTAGACATGCCTTGTTAAGTCAAAAGGAGGTTAATTGTTACCCTTTCTTTGATCGATTTTTGGTAGGGATACATTGGACTTTTAGTTGTGGCTAGCCCGGAGACATGTTGTAAACATCAACATGCACTATATTAACTGTCTAAAAAGAGCTGTAGCATTTTAAATGATAGTTAAAAATGAATATATTAAGCAACATTAATATTAATAGTTTAATTCCAATCACCACAGTTACAACAACCATTATACCAGCTTCTTCATGACTTGGGAAGTTATGAAGAAAGACATAGCTAGACAAGGAAATATCTAATAGGTAAGATAGAGGAAGGGCCACAAAACTTTGTTTATGGTTTTAGCTATTCAAAGTAAACTGAGGTAAGACAGCATTCTATTACTAATAAATGCCACTTATCTGATTTTTCTACTTCTAGGCATCAGAATCTTGATAAGAATATTTAAGAATAACACAACCAACAGATGAAATACAATATGATCATCTGATCCATTATTTACCTTGAGATCTTATAAATATTAAAAACAGTTACTGCAAATGAGGAACATATGCATTTTATGGGGCTCACTTGCATACAATTGTAGTGAGGTCAAAAAGAATTTACTTACATTACTCTTATATAATAGTTTTTCTACTCTTTATGTAATTTTTAGAAAATAAAAATAATCTGAAGGAGAAGAAAATAATCATCCTTATTTTAAGGTGGTAATGATTTTCAATGGATGTTTATGACTTCTCAAAACTGAAAAACATCTTGATAGTATAGCCTGAAACACAGCTCAATCTGCAGAGTTGACTTTTATCCAAGAGTTGAACTCTGATTCAGGAGGAGAGATTTACAAGATAAAGCCAAACTAATCAAACACAAATGCAAAGACAAATCTGACATCCCCTCAGTGTAAATATACTGATGATGATGATTATACATTTTCTGCTTAAAGACTTGATAAAAACCCTGGCTCCTGACTCGTGCAACACTTTGGTAAGAAAGAAAAGTGTCTTCATAGTTTGCTTTACATGTTTGAAGCTGCAGTCAAAGATTTGGTTCTCAATTTGGTGAGTTTTACATGCCAGAATCTGTCACCCAAAAGAAGTAGCACAGAAATGTGCCTGAACATCAATTACAGGTTCATGTCAACACACCAGGCCCTTGGAAGGAATAACTCACGTATAATTGGGTATGTTTTGTCCTCTACATCTAAGACGTAATAGGAAAAGAAACAAATGAACAAACAAAAGGCTTAGCTCAATCTAATTGCTCCAGTTCTAAAACAATTCAATAGTTTAATGCTTACAAGAATTTTTCTTTGTATAAGAAATTGTTAAGGCTCTTCATTATTTTTCCAGGGGTTCTAGAATCATTATCCTGGCTATTTGAGAACAGAAGTGAATGGAGAGAATATTAGGCTTTACTCATCTTTCATGAATTAAAATGACAAATTGAAATCACCCAAATCTCATTATATGAAACACAACCATAATTTCTATTCTTATTAGAAACACTTTGCTTAGAAGTTTGTTTTTATCATTAGACAATATTGGTTATAAACATCCAGCGTATTTCTTCTGAATAACATGTAAAGATTTCAAAATTTAATCAGTTATCTTACAAAGTATATTATACTTGTAAAATATTTTTGGGAAATTGGGATGAAACATTCCATATTAGCTTGTATTTTTTTTAAAATATTAATTTCTTAAGACTTAGATGACCAATTCCTAAAAAATGAAGAATCAAAGACTTCTGTAGAGTATCTTGTTAGCTAAAACTAGACTTTAATCTTTCAGCTATGACTGCCCAGTACCTCCAGACTACCACACTTTTAGTTGAATCTCCACCCTGCCACCAGAATTACCTTTCTAGAACCAAATCCTCACATTTTAACATCAAAGTATCAACGGCTTCCTCTTGTCTAAAAGATGAAATTTAACCTTTTAAAAGCTTTTAACATGCTTCAGTTTCAGATTAACAGCTCCATTTCCAGACAGTGCAAAATGTACACGCGACAGGCCAGGAGCACTCAACAACGTTCTGTCTCTGGAGCTACTCGGGTCCTCAGTGCCAATGTGCCTCCGCACACACAGGGCATTTTCTCTGCATGGCATGCCGTTAAAAATTACGATGATGATAAGAGTGACTAACTTTAACTGAGCCTTTTCTATCTCCTACCAACTGCCAAGCACTTCGCATAGACTCTCTCTTTTGATTTAATATTCCCTAGGAATCTCCCCACTTCACAGGCAGGAAAGCGGAGGCTTGTGCGGAATGAGCAGAATGGATAGGTTGGAGGGTTTTCCTCACATGAATAAAATAATGTCATTTTGTAGAGTATGATTAAAATCAGAAGCCAAGGAACATGGCTTTGGGAAAATTATTGCCTTCTGTGGGCCTTGCCCTCTGTCACTTTTCCATCTGTGAAATGAAACAACTCTGTTGTGAATCCTTTGACTTGGGCTCCCTGCTACCCGCTGGTAAGTGAAACCAGCAACCTAGTGAGGTAAGTTTACAGCCAATTGCAAAGATCAAGTGTAATATGAATACATGCAAAGTAACGCATCTATTTCACTCTATCTATCCCACTATTCTACGTTTGAGTGAGTGAAGGTGGAGAGGCCTGAGGTATTATATTAGCAGAGATTCCACCACATGGGAAGGTGGGCAGAACTATTCCCCCCACCCCTCTCTGCTCCTGTGACGCAGTCTCTCTCTTCCAATCTTTGTGAATTCTATCTTGCCATGAGGGGCAGATGCTGCAGAGAGGAAGATAAATAAGCTTTTATCAACTTCGCGGGTTGGGGAGAATTTTCCCATGATCTCTTGAGAAATTCTATGGGAATCCATTAGACCCCATTAGAACTGTCTGCTTGCTATGCTGGCCCTTGTGGTAATTTGAAGGCCTCGTGTGACCATATTCAGTGCAAGAAAATATCTTCTGTGAGAGAGATCCAGCTGCTAGGTCCCTGAGTTACAAACATTCCACTAGACTCATTCAACAACAATGGTAATAACATTATTGTTAAATGAACGAATGCATGCATGAATGGTAGCTAAATTTTACTGAACGCTTACTATGTGTCAGGTTCTATTCTAACCATTTTACATGCATTGACTTACTGCAATCTCACCATGGCCCTGTGAAGGTAAATATGAAAATTAACCTTATTTACTGATAATGACACGGGCGTAGAGAAGTTAGGAGACTTGCTCAATCACACAGCTAGTGAGTGGCAGAGCTAGAATTTTAATTCAAGCAGTTTGGTTCCAAGTTTTCCTTCTCGAAATTAAAAAAGACAAAGTGATCTAAGTTAGGCGAAGTGACCTCTTCGGACCCTCTGTCTAACTACATAGAAAAATTATCTGGCAGATTTTTTTTTTTCTGAAAGACTAGAAATCAAGCAATCATTAGCACAAAACTACTTTATTGTCTTCCTATTAATCTGTTTAAGCATAAAACACTGGTTGTTCTGTTGAAATGTCCTGTTTACTTATTTCTCACTGAATGGGATCCTCTTAGCAGGTCCTGGTTCTGCAGGAAATTACGTGAGTTGAAATTCCTCAAAGAGATAAATGCCATCATTATCACATCGAGTGATGCCATTATTAGCCATGTGAATCAAACATCAAGCTAAGCAAATCTGTTTTATTTCCTTCTCAACGGTAAAATCCCTGCATTCCAAATATAATTGGATACATGGGAGACTAACGGAAAAGAGTGGAAGAACAATTAGAATGATTAAAATGCTTAAGCATGCAACATAAAATCTGCTAATTTCTCTACCATAACCTAATAGAAAACATTGAAGCATTTATAATTATGTAATTACCAAGTTTTCACACAGCAAAAAAGTATAATTTCTATGTGGACTACAATTTAACCTGTTTAAATGATACCTGCTTCTACATGAGATAGTTCACTTAATCAAAATGGTAATGCTACCCAGGCCAGCTAAATATTAAGAGAATAAATGAGGAAAGCAAGTCAATCCAGCCAGTACGAAGTATGAAAAAAAAGCCATGTAGTCACAGGATAAAGACAAAGAACGATGCCTCAAACCCAATCTTCCATAGTTTTTCCTCTAATGTGACTAAAAACAGGGGGGTTGAGACTTTGGACACCGTTCACTAGCACCGTTGTAGACAATTTAATAATCCCCATGAAGAACTGTGTTCACATTTGAATTCCTTGTTTCAGATTCTTGCATTTCTTTTCGATATGGTAAAAAATATACACATTCCACCATATTACAAGTATCATAATGACAGTCTTTAATCTATCTTGGTTAAAGATAAAAGTCTAACTGTTTCTATAAAGCTGCCCACCTACCATATAATGGCCACCATCTACTTATTGGGTATCTACCATGTCCATGGAGTCAGGCACAGGGGCAAAAGGTGAACAGGAAGCAGGGCTTATACTCTGGTGTGAACTTTGTTTTCACGTAATCCTGTGGCCAGGTAGATAAACGTCTACAGGAGCTGTTACATGTGACTTAATAAGAGATGAAGAGGGTACCTCTGTCTAAATATCCGTATAAAACACAGTAATAATTTTCACACTGACTTTCGCCAAGTCTAAATCTACTGCAACTAGGAACAGTATTTTGGGTTTCCACTTGATTATTTTGTCTCAAAAGAATTCTGGAAAAATAAGATGAACCATAATAGGAAACAGATTAGGCAGCAGCGTTATGTTTTTAATCAAGGTATAGAACAGTCAGCTGTACCATGAGAGGGAGGTACTGATCTAATGGCATCTCAGCTGAGCCCCAGTGCCTTCTGGTTTCATCTGTCCTTGGAGACTCTACCGTAGCAGGTAGAATAAGGGTTTCTGGTCAGCGAGAACAGGGTGCAAGTTTTCTGACTTCACTTCCTAGGTGGGAGACCATGGCTAAGCAGCTTTACCTCTCTGAGCCTTAGATTTCTACTATGTAAAAATAAGGCTTATGATGCCTCCATGATAGTCATCATAAAAGTGGACGGAGGAATTCATTTTAAAACACTTTATAGCGCATGTGGCATTAGATGAGATGCTCAGCTTGGACAAAGTGGGGCGTTTCCAGGGTGGGGGTCAGGACGAGGAAGGCTCTGTGCGTGCTCCTGTCATGAGCTGGGTCGAGGAGGCGGAGGCCTTGGGCCTGGAGGAAACGAGTCAGTGAGAGACTAGCGACCGCTTACAAACCGACTGCCTGACCGGACGGACGGCCATGGCAGCATGAGGAAGCACAGCAGGGGCGCTAGGCCTGGCATGAAAGGCACAAGGTCTGGTCCTGGATTTGCCATGCATGTGTTGTGCGGTTCTGTAGGAATCAATCTCAGTGAGTCCTAACTTGTCACTTAAAAAAAAAAAAAAGGGTAGGATAATCCCTCTAGGGTTTTAAAGATTAAAGAAGATAACGTACCTAAAAAATGTTATAAACCATAAAGTTTGTTTAAAATGCTAAACGGAAAATTGCTACCAAATGAACGGTTATTTTCTAAAGCTATACTATTATTAAGACATTCTACTTAGCTTTCACATGGCACACACAGGCTTCTTTTATGAATCTCCAGGAGGCAGAATGAAGGCCAGTGAGTGGAAACTCTAGGAGAATCGTTTTTCATATAAAATCATAAGAGACTTTTCAGAAACGAGAGCCCTCCAACAATAGAGCGATGAGGGCCAGGAAGGGAAGTGAGCCCCACAGGCTGTAAACGGTTCTGAAAAATTACTGTATCGAATGGAGATTCACTGAGGTGTCTGTGAGTCTCTTTCAACACGAAAGCTCCGGTGTTATCTCTTGGGCATCGGCCGCTGTCAGCTGGACGTGAGGTTCGCGTTAAGTTGCCAGTGGCAGAGACCAGATCGATTTATTCTGTCTCTCTCGTAAGAGGCCCTTTTGTACAATCGATCCTTCACATTCTGCATGATCCCTCACACAGCCACGGGGAAGCTGGCCCACCCGGAAATTCAAACCACGTCCCAGTGTCCCCCGGCACCCTGCCAGGCCTGAAGCCGCTGTCCACGTGGTCACACACGACTGCCCTTGGTGTCGTCACTCACCAGCCCGTGTTTCGAGTGGCCCCTGAAGCCAGAGTCTAATAATTATATTACTTTGCCACCTCTAGGTCTGGTGATAGGCTGGTGCAGTGATTCTTAAACTTTTTACAGATATTTTTGGCAGATAGATGAAAGCTATGGCCCTCTTCCTAGAAAAATTCATGCTCATACATACACACAAAATTTTCCATATAATTTCCAAACGTATCCATTGACTTTCTTCTGGGGATTAATATACCACAGTTCTAGAACCACTTGACCGGGGGCTTTCCTTGGAAACTGAGCAGACGACACATCCACCCAATCCCCAGACTGTAAAGGAAACCAGGGGCCCACCGAAATACCCCAAGCCGTCTCCAACATAAACTCAAATTTCCAGGGAAATGGTCAAGGTCAGGTTACAAGCAGGCCACTGTTCCTAAAAAAAGAATGACCACTGGGAAAGGCTGGAGTTCATCCCCCGTCCCCCCACCGTCACGCTCACAACGTTAGCCTTTTCTTAAAACAGGGGAGCACATCAGTGGGAATAACCGTACCTCTTAATTTGACATATGGCTCCTAAAGTTGATACTCTACATTTTTCCTCCCAGGACATTGATAACTCGCTGAGCTCACAGGCAGGCCCCGGCTCCTTAAACCAAGGTTCATTTTCATCGCCTTAGCTCACTTTTCCTTCTCTGCTTTGATGTTCTGTTGAGTGGAATGTTAAATTACAGGTATGAATATCCACACATGAGGGGCTTATAGGTAGGAGGCTTTAATGATCACTGGGTGCCCAGGTAATTTGGCCTCATGATCAAAATCAGACATTTTAAAAGTTATTTCCATCCCGAGGCCATGTGCTTGCCTTTCCCCCTTCCTCGTCGATGCAGAGCCGCAGTTTGCAAAAGATCCTATTTCTCTGATTTTATTTTGTGGTTTCAAAGGTAGGAAAGAATTCCACCTAGTTTGAAATTACAGCTAACTGCAGGTAAAGAATGTTACTGTGTGTGCGCGCCTCGGTCCACTAGAGCCAAGGATAATATAAGGAAAATTAAAATGTCTGCACCAATTGTGGCCATTGTGTCTGGGTTCAGGTCTCATTAGGGAGCGAACCCTGTTGATGGATCTTGGTGTGTGGGCTTCACGTCCCAAGTGAGGACCATCAGGCTCGGAACGGCTGGGACGGCCTGAGGGGGTGGGGCGGGCCCTGGATCAGAGACCAGGTTCACAAACTGAGTTCCAAGCCTAATGAGGCAACGGTCTCTACTCATCTTCAGTCCTTAAAGCTCCACAGAGAAGGCAGGCCCGAGAGGGCCATGGGTGGGGAGCAGAGGCCAACTGCAGCATCCCCGGTGCCGAGGGTCACCTCCTGGCCCTGGCGCTGAACCCCGGGCCCTAAGACACCTGTGCTTTACAAGGAGCAGGCGGTGACCCCTCAGAGGATCAAGAAACCAACTCAGCATGTCACAAGCATCCGTTAGAAAAAAAAATACATACACACACATGCATGCAAACATAAACAGATGAGGAAAGCATCAGAATGCATCAGAGGTAGTCAGAGTAGGAATGTCCTATACAACTTTTATTTCAAGTAAATGTATGATTATAGAGCATCGGTCCAAAAAGTTTGAAAGCCACCATTTCAGGTGAGCCTGAAGCTCAATGAGAAGAGTGGGTGGCCCTCTGTCTTTGCATCTTATGGCCCTTTCTGGGGTCAACTGAACAGAGTCACTCACTCTGCATTCATGTTGGTTCTTTTTAAGGGAGCCACCCCTGAACTGATTACGTTCGAACGACCCTGCGCACCCCTTGCCTGCCTCTCGAGGCTCCTTCTGTTGATTAGAATCCAGTCTCGGCTCCCAAGGCCCCAGTCCACCTGCTCCAGCAATCCCCTTCCTCTCGGCCCCTCCCTCCTCACCGCCTTCCTTTCCCCCATCCTTTCTCTGTTGGAAGACCACAGTGAATATTTCAGAGTCAGGAAGGGTTGGTAGCTAAGGAAACTGGGGCTGGAAGAAGAAATTGAAATTGCCGCAAATAAGCAATGAAGGTGGGTCCAATACCCTTTCCCCGATGCCCTGCACACATAGTCCCCTCCTGGGCTTGTCCCCTTACACCTCGATTGTTGCCGTCGGTCTCAGTTCGCCCCCTCACTGCCTTCCACTCAACTCTGTCCCGCCCACAAAGGCCAAATTAATGTTTTGAATATATTATGTCATCATGTAATTTCCCTGCTCAAAACCATCTGAGCTCCCACCACCGAAGGTCAAATCTCAACTCCAGAGGATGCTGCTCTGGACGCTCCACGATGTTGCTGTGACCTGTGTGGCTACACTCACCTCTGGGTGCTTCTCAACTTGCAGGCAACCCACTCTCTACTCCGTCTCCTTGCCCCATGTCTCTCCACCCGGCCTTCCCGTCTCAGCTCCCATCGATTGCTTCTCAATGTGAACACATGCACAATGCCCTGTAGCATTCTCATAATTCTCATCGTACTTATTGGGTGTTTTCTATTGAGGTTTCGACCTCCTCAAGCTACTCAAAGGCACGTGAACCAAGGCCAAGGCCTCCTGCCACACCTCTCTTGCCTAACGAGATGCTGTATGATGTTAACATATTAAATCAACAGCTAACACTTACGGAGCACTACCAAAAACGGTGATAAAAGTATATTATTTAATTTGAATTTCAGATATGCATTATTTTCTACCTTCTTTACAGATGAAGACATGGAGGAAAGGGAAGTTAAGAGGAAGAATTAAGAGGAAAGCGAAGAGCTGTCTGTCTCTTTGGAGAGACCGGAGCTGCCTGCCTCTCGGGAGGGGCAGCCTGTGTTCTCACCCACGGCCTCCCAGCTTACAGAATGGTGGTTTTGAAATATTTTCAAGGCTTGCAGACCCTGTTTAGAATCAGATAAAAGCTATGGAACTTCTTTCCAGAAAAATGCCTGTATTGCACACGAAATGTGTGCATTCGATTTCTGGGGCGTGGACCCTCTAAGGTCCTGTTGGGTCTGAAGTGCCCACGGACTCGGCTTAGGAATTCCTGTAACAATCATTACACGCATTCAAATAAACAGTTCCTGTCCTTCAAAATCAACACTTACTATACAAGCAAACTTTTGCTATATTACCTGAGAACTTGGAGACGTGGTGTAATGTGAATTGGCGATAAGGCCGCGTGGTGCCTTCTTGTCTTATCTACAACTCAGGCAAGCAAGGCTTCTTTAGTGTCAGCCTTGTTGCTAATGTAAAATGGTGAGTCTTACGAGGTGGCAGAGCCGCTTACTACTATCCCGCATTTGACTAAGGAGGCAGCTAAGCTCAGAGAGGTTACTTGGTCTACCTCAGGTCACACAGTGAATTCAACTCAGTTCTTTGCCTCTTCACTAGGCCTTATTGGAACTCAATATCCTCAGAACGAAACCAGAACCATTAAAGGTAGATGACTGAACCAGGGCAAGGCTGAAAGCAAAGGAATTGGAATTTGATGTTAAAAACCGTGCGCCCTAAGTGGTAACAGGGGTGCCTTAGCAACGGTTCCAGATGTCCGGTCTCCACAGCACAGTGTCACCTGCAGATGACGGCTGTCAGGACTGCAGCCCGTGTGGGACACAAAAGTGCTTTTTGAGCACGTGTAATGGCTGTTATGACACCTACGTGTGGTAAGTCAGTCCATAAATGTCAATGTGCCTCACAACGTAAAGTGGGTTTTCAGGTCAAAAATCACCTGGTTCACCCCCCGTTTGCATTCTGGTGGAATAAGTGGATTTAACCACCAGAAAAAAACCGAATATCAGCGGCAGTTTATTTATAGCTCACTTCTGGCCTTTCAAAGTCCCTGTTTCCAGAACCCCTTACATTTTCTGCCCCATGAATTCTTAATGAGTTCCAGTTGAAAGTGCTACAGTTCCACATTCAGGCTATTTTTTTTTTAAAGGAGAAAAAGGGGGAAAAAGAAACCCAAAAAGTATGTTTCTCCCGACTACCGGGACTTTAGCTGATAGAGCCTCCCCCTTCTCCCCCACCCCCCCAGCAAATGTTGGCAAATAACACTGGAGTTGGACAGGCCTGCTATGTTTTTAAATCCTTTTAATCCTCTTTATAGTAACAGAAACATTTGAGGCTGATCTTTGAAGACTGGCAGAGTTCAGAACACCTGCGGCTCTGGTGCTTTGCGCTAACAAACAGGCCGGCTGAGCCTAACCCAGCAGGGCAGGCTCAGAGCCGGCCAGAATCTTCCCCCAGTAACGGGGGTCTCTCTTCCCCTCTGACCGCGCCATCCCCAGCTTAAACCGGCTCTGGGAAATGGCGCCCTTGCCCTCTGACCCTCACCAAATAGCTCAATGAATCACAGAAGGCCTCATAAAAATAATTTGCTGATATGACAGGAAGTAGAAAGAACAAGAGTTGATTCTCATTTGGAAATGGCTCCCATCACTGACAAACCCTCCTCCCTTTTATCCAGTTGCTAGAAAACTTGATTATCTAGGATTGAAGCCAAGGTTGAGGAGAGTCTCCCAGCCATGCGGACAAGAAGAACATTCTTCACTCTCCTCTTTCCCTCAAATAATGAAATAAAACCAGTGCTCTTCACAACCTCACTGCTATTAATTAAAATCTGTTCACACACAAGTAGATGTTCTCCTCTCAAGGTAGAGATGGTGTATGCTTCCTACCATTCTAGGCTTTCTTAAGTCAGCTGCTCTGCTAGCAACATCTTTACTCCCCTTCAAACCATCTTCACATTAAAAAAAAATGTTGATCTAAAGCATACCCATATGAATTAACGTTACTTTGCAAAATGATTTACTATAATGTTTTTAGATGGAAAAATATTCTGTTATATGAATTAATATTGACTCACAAAATTATTCGCTATAATATTCTTGGATGGTAAAACACTCTTCAGATATAAGGAAACACGTACAGAGTTTTGAGAAAAATATCGAGTGTACACGTGAGAAACTTAAGTCTGGGTGTTGTCAGGTTATTGTTCTTATCTGTGACGGAAACCCAAGAAGATGCCCATGTTACTGGGAACAGTGGAAGAACCCAAGTATATATAATGTCTCAAGTCACCTGGGGGGAAAGTATATTCTTAGATTTTCCTTAGCCTAGTTGTGGCGTTTGGATTCCGTCAACGGTCTCTAGTCCGTTCTAGCCTCTGAGGCCCAACCCAACGCTGGGCATGAACACTAAATGGCCATTCCACCAGCCTTTCAAACTCATCGCCGATGTTGCGCTGCCTGAAATTTTTCCTTCACCCCCTCCCCGAGTACAGAAAGCCCCTCCTCTGTCTGAATTGCTTCCACGTCCCACACAGACCTTCGTAATCCACCATCTGGAACGAACACCTGCTGCAGCTCCCTGGCACTGGGCTTCGGTTGTAGGGCACTTTTCAAAGTGAGTTGATGGCAATTTTAAAGTATGCATTTTGACAAGCTGGAACAACTGGCTGTCCCCATGCCTTCAGATCTGTTGCCCCTCTGCTGGCTGGCTGACGTGCGGAGCCCAGGATGGGAGCAGAGAGACAGGGAGCACGGCAAGCACATGGTCCTGCTTCCTGAGCCATAACACTGCTGCTCCGTGGCGCTGACGACCGGCACGCGATGCAAGCGTTTTCCTCCTCAGGGCTAGAGCCGCTTTCCAATGAGTTCTTTTACCTCACAAAGGGCACGGTTTGCACTGATACTGAAAATCATTAGGCGAGTCTCGAATTCTGTGAAAATATTTCTCTTTCAGAAGAGTACGTCATCTCAGTATTTGTATTCTACTTATCCAGGAGGATAAAATGACCTATTTTATTTTTCTTCCTTTTCCCTCCTCATGACCACTTACTTCCTAGGGTGAAGGGTGGGATGTGCAATATGGTGAATTAAGAAGAATATTTGGGTTTTGTTTTTATTTTTATTTTTTTGGCAGGAAACTAGAAATCTAAGTGTAGGCCACTCTATATAAGGTAACTCTGTAAACTTGAATAAGCTAATGCACGCTCATTCTTAATTTCTGCATCTATAAAAGCACTATGGGATTGGGTTAAATTTTATCTAAAGTATTTTCAAGGTCTAAACTTCTATTATCCTAAAAAAATAAAATTTGATGGAAAAAAAGGAGAATAATGAATCAGGATACAACAGAGATCACAGATATAACATATATAAATATACATATATACACATATTCATACATTTGTGTATATATGCAATTTGTACCTTCACCATATCATTTTAAAGAAACTTTATGAGGTGATTTACTTTAATCCCACAAGATAAAATTAAAATTGAGAATAGATGGAATTGCTATAACCTAGACATAAGAATAGCCAGGGAGAGGGCCTACTCCAATTCACTGAATAAAATCACAGGAAGAATGTCTGGGGACCACATGTGAGGCTTCAGGTCTGGTCTGCTCGTGGCAAGGATGAAGGCATACGTAGCAGGCCCCGAGCGGGCATGTGCTGGTGGCGTGGCTGACCTAAGTCAATCCAGAAGCACCTCTGAGACAAACGAAGGGGAAGTATTGTCCTCCAGTGCTTGGACGCCTTTAGGCCCACGGACATGAGCATTAGGAAGAATAAAACCTCTCTGACCTGATAACAGAAGGCATTTGCTACGGGAACGCAGAGGTGATTTCTGTCCGTCCGTTGGCAGTGCAGTCAGCAGGAGGACAGAGCAGATGCTGGCTCCATACTGAGCACCTGCGAGCAGGAGGCGAACCTCAAATAACCACCCAATTCCTGCCGCCTGGTCCCGAGAAACACCTGAAAATGTGCTGATTTTTGCTTTGATGGACTTGTCACCCACCACATGGGAAAAACAGGAATGACACAGTCCTGAATGACTTTAGTTTGCAACTAAACTAGTGAGAGTGAAAATTCTCTTTAAAATTCCACTCAGAAGAAAAAATTAAGAACCTTGATGCTAGAGGCGTATCTATGCAACATTAAGACATAAGCAATAAAAAGGCAGACTCTCTTAATTCAACTTTTGTTTTCTATTCTGTCTTAAGGAGAATAATCTTCACACTTAAAAGACATCTATATCACTGAGGTTAAAGAACTGTGCGCAGAAAAAATGTTCTCTACCACATATTTTTCCGCCAGTATAGAGCTGACATAATAAAGAGATCCATCAATAGACAAAAGAGGTAACTACAAAAACACACGTGATAAAGAAGCCGTTGCACACAAATAGTGAAAGCATAGAGTAGCAAGTTAGGGAGGTCGATTTAATACATAATTCACACACGTGTGCACGTGCATACATACACATACATGGAGGGTGTGTCACCTGGCAAAGCCCCCTACAGGTTGCTGTGATTTAACCCTGCAGAGGGGAGGCGGTAGCAGGTGAGGCCACACCCTGGAGGTGACGGCATTAGGTACAGAGCTGGGGTATTTATACTCCAGGGTATCCATGGCCGTTGGTTAAGAGCTGCCCCCAGGAGACCGGTAATTCCCAGAAAGGTTCTCACTGGTGTCGGCAACATGGGCTCCGGTCCCTGGAGCAGCCCTCCAGCAAAGGGGGCTGCTGGGAAGTGTCCCTGTGGCCGGCGTGCAGAAAAGTGAAAGGGAATTTGAGGGGTTACACCTGACTCCTGACAGCTGTGGTCCTTCCCTGAGAGGAGGCGTCACTCACCCAGACCTGGACCCTGGGTTTTCTTATCGGCATCCTTGCCAGACCACCGAAAACTATATGGGAAGCAGGCATCAAATCTGTGCATGCATCCAAAAGGGGGAAGGAACAGAAAATGAGCCAGCTATTTCAAGACTGGAAAAAGTTTGAATGGGAGGCCCAAACTAACAGAATCAAATTTGAAGGAGGTAAATATAAAACCTTCCCACTGAGCCTCAAAAAAAATAAAATAAAAAATCATCCAGATAAGGTGCAGCATGAGAGAAACATAGGTTAACAGCAAGGCATATGGAAAGGGGACGGGTTTCTAGTTCACTGCAAGTTCAATGTGAGTCAAGTGGCCATAACTGGGCAACACACTTGACCTCCCACAGAGAGACGGCAGAAGGACTAAGGCTGCTTAACCCAGACAAGGGAAAAAAAACAGGAGAAATCAAGTGTGAAAGGGAGGTTCTATTTATTCCAGGTTGCTCTACAGGGAAAAGCTAAGAAGGAAGGGTAGAAGTCATAGGAAGACAGATTCTGGCTCACAGCAAAGAATTTCCTAATTATCAGAGCTGGACAAAGCTGTGCTATGAGGCTGTGAGCTCCCAGCTCTTGGAGTTGTCTGAGCTGAAGCTGAATGAAATTCTGCAGAGGCAGCATGGCGGGGCTTTTTATATGGGGTGAGAGAAAGCGGGAGCTTGGACTGAGAACGCCACGTCCTCTTCCAACTCAATGGCTGTGTGACTCTGAATTTGGTGGTGATTTTCAGGGAAACTGCTGACAGACAGAGAGGCCCTGGAAGCAGAAAGAAAAAGGCCACGGGGCCTGCATCCCCTCTGAATGGATATAAGTCTGAATTACGGAAATGGGCAGCCCTGATTTAACACCATGCAAAAGTTCTGCTCAACTGCGAGTGCTTGGAAGGAAATGGAAATATTTGCTGCCCTGAACACACCTATGCTTATGATCAAGGCGAGGAAGCCAAGGAGAGAAAAAGACTTGGAAAGATCTCCTTACAGAGAAAAAGGGGCGACTTGGACGAGTAAGAGGAAAGATGGCAGAAAGGAGAATCACCGTGCACGTAGGATTCACCTTTCCCATCCCCGTTTCCTCTTCCTTGTTGTTTTGGATGCGTTTAATTTCTTCTCCTCTGGGTTCAATCAACGGCTGACCACATCTGTTCGATTGGAAGTATACGTCATCTTGGTTTTGGAATATAGGCAAGTATGCACTTAGTTTTCCTGCAAGCCAGAAGGTTGCTCAATGTTTAAGGCTGCTGCCGGTGGAGAGCCAGAAAACAGGGAACTGCGGTATCGGGACAGGGAGCTGTGTGCTGGGGGAGATCAGATTGTTGTCCTTCCGCGTGCCTGGGGGCCATTTCTGTGACCTTTTCAAGAGGGTGTCATCCCACCCACAGAGCAGAGCCTCGCACAAGTCTTTCCACTTTATGAAACCTCCATCTTCTGAGATCTCAAAGCACTGTACCTAAGTAACAAATTCATCTTTACAAATTTCCTAGGCAGATGGCAATAACTACTACTATATTCCCTTTACATATGAGGAAATCTGGAGGTTTATATATAGAGCGTAAATAGAGTCTAGACCAGAGAATAGAAGTTTCCTGAAACCCAGTTCAAAACCATGTAATAGGCCATCGAGACTTTCCTGAATAGTTTAATGGAAGTGAGGACCCCCCAAAAAGTACACACAGGCCTCGGGGAATAACAAAGTCATGTGGAAAGATTCCTGAAACGACAGGAAAATTACATAATGCCCATTTTATTTGGCCTAGGAGCCTTTAAAACTTGGTACAACATAAACTTCAAATACTCTGACTTCTTAGAAAAAGGACATTTAAGACTGGACTGACTGATCATTATTTTCTTTGGGTTTATAAGCAATGACATATATTGATCAATGGTCCATGATCAATGAGCCTCTCTGGCACCAGATTTTGGCTTTAAACACCAAATACACCTAAAAATAATAAGAAAGGTAGGATATAAATTTAATTAGAGTAATCCATCAGCCTTTATGTAAAAACAATAATCAAATACAAGGTAGAATAAAATTTTCCATTTACAACAGTAACACAAGAATAAAATACCCAAGAATAAATAAAGCAATAAATGTTAAAAACTATATGATACAAAACTTTAAAACCATATGGAAAGACACAAAAATAGACCTGAATGAACGGGAAGCCACAGGAGGGCGCCGAATAAAAAAAAAAAAAAAAAACCAACACCAAAGAGATGCAATTATCCTTGAGTTAATTTTTTCAATTCTTATAAGACTAAAATTAAAATACTAACTTTTTTTTTTTGGCAGTCAGCAAAGGTTGTAATATTAGTAAATAAAAAATAATCAAAGAAAATACTCAAATGCAAGAATGGAGTGCTAGTGTATTTTTCCCCAAGAACAGCATGAGTACTCACAAAGTCCATATTCAGTCACTTCCTTCACTTCACCTTAAAATTATTTGCATGAGTTTTATTTTTCAAAGCCCACATCCTGACTTTTTTAAAGGGCCTGGGTAAAAGAAGGGGGGCCCATATATTACTGCATTGATTTGATATGACTGTGAATCAGCAACGATATGCTTTGAAGTGGGGATAGAAAGTAAACCTAGCTGAATTAGCATGGCTGTAAACAGGAGCCGGACACTGAAGGCTAAGGCAGAGGGGCAGCCATTAAGTCCATCCCATTGGCTGAGTTGTCTACAGGGCAGTTTAAGGACTGGATGTCTCTACGTGGGGCTTTGGGTCACCCGTGGAAACATGGCGATCGCCCTGGGATTGTGTTGGAAGCAGAAGTTTCCAAATGGGCCAAAAAACGAAATGGACAGGCATCAAGGTACATTTCTTCCATAAAGTCTGCCTGTGCCATAATTAACTGCTGTTCTCCATCAGCATCTTCTCATTTTACTGCCATGCTTCTTTCTATAAGAGCTGGTGGGTGAGTGGGTAAAAAAGAGAAATTTTCAGTGAGAGAATAATCAAATATTATTCACAATTCAATTCACCTTAACAGTGAAGAATGTACTGTACTATTCTTAGACACTTGACCATGAACTGAAGTCTAATTTATTAAAGACCAAACAACTGAAAATTGCATTGGAAGTTATTTATGGTTTAGAAAACACTATTTTTAATTAAAAAAAATGTAATTGTCCTTTTCTCATATTTTTTTTTTATTTAGACAGAATCTTCATCAAAAAGCAGAAACACTGAAGAGTTATTTAAACAGAAAAATCTGGAGAGTTTCAGGACATCAGGACAGATTTCAGGCAAATAATTCCATCTGTACCCATGCCGGCTTTATTTACTAGAGATGAGCCAAGAATATGAGCGAGCAGTCCATGCTTCATCCTCTCCATGTTTTGTTCATCTCTCCGGTGAAGGGATTTGAACTACTATTTAGCACTAGGCAGAAAGCCAGAGTCAGGGGCTGGCCAGGAAGGATGGGAACCCTCCTCAGACCAGCGGCTCCCAGTAACGAGCAAGTGAAAACAAAGGGAGAGAAAAAAAGGGTGGAGGCTGGCTGTGAGCTGCTGACTTTCTGGGTTTCTATTTTAGATCCCTTGCACGGAATCATTAGGGCGGATGCCATTTCTACACTATTATGAAGGTCACCAGAAATGGGACTTGGCATTGGGTTCTCTTTCCACCTCAGCAAGCCCTACACTGAAGCTTAACGTAAAAAAAAAAAAAAAAAAAGAATCTTTTTGTCCTTATTGTGAAAACATTATCTAAAGGTGTAGCCTCACACTGAGCTTTGCCAGCAAACACAGAGAAATGATCATGAAAAAAACCTTAGAGAGTTCAAGATCATCCAGGGCTCCATTGCAGGGAATATTTATCATATGAATGTCATGGCTATAAAATGTTAACACCCTTCTTTTGTCTTTACTGAAACTGCGTTCTGCATTCTTACTGTTTGTCTTCTTCTTTCATGTTTACTCTATCTTCTTGCTGTTTCTAGGCCCCAGGCCCACAAAGGGCACCATTTCTCTCTTTATTCTCTAGGTATCCACTGAATCTCACTTTCTAGATAGTTCCAAAGTTTACATTCTGACCCCGACTCCTCTTTTGTGATTCAGATTCCTATTTCCAATTAGCCAATAGTTTAACTTACATGCCCTGTATACCTACATGGACCTCATTCAAGACACCTTAGATGAAACATTCCAGCTTTGTGGCTTTGACAAAAAGCATGGGTATGCAGCTGCAGGTGTCCTAAATTGGCTTTATAATCACAATCCAAGTGTCTGTGACCCGCGTGCCCCAAACTGCCAGACATCTGGACTTCTTTAGTAGTCAAAGGGAAAAATGGCTGAAAGCGTCATTGCATACGATGTCCCTCGTGATATTTCCAAGGACTCTTGAAGAAGAGGGAACAGGTGGGGTGGAAGGGAGGTTATATTTCTACTAGCCACCTCTCCTCATCATCATGTGCTCCAATTTCCTGCTTGGTTTAAATTCTGAGTCTGAGGGGCTGCTTTCTTCCTTATGCTGCTCTTATGCCAATGACTCCCAGATTTGGTCTCTCCTGAGAGCTCTGGAATAAATTTCCTAAATGCGTTTTCAGCACTCAGCTTGGATATCTGACAAGCATCTCACACTTAGAGTATACGAAACTGGACTCTTCCCCTAACACACACCTGTTTCTGTAATTTCCCCCATCTCTGAAAATGGCACTACCATTGATCTAATTCCTTGAGCTGAAAATCCAGGCGTCATCTTTGATTTTTCTCTTCCCCATACTCCAAGTAATCTGTCCACTCTGTTTTCAGAACATATACTGAAACCAACCATTTCTCAGCCCCTCCAGCAATATCATCTCTCACCTGGATGACAGCAATAGCCTCCTATTGTCTATTGTCTTACTGTGTGCATGCTTGCCTGCCGCCCTACATTCTAATCCCTTCACAAAAACCACCATGATCCTGCAAAACAGAAAACAAACTGTGTCTAAACTGTTCAGTGGCACCTCCTCCAAATACTTGAGCACATAGTGAACAAGTCCCCTGTGATCTTGCCGACACCTATTTCTCTGTCTCCATGTTGGGTCATGCTGTCCACTTTTTCCCAAAGCTCCAGCCAGCATGGCTCTGTTCTCCTTTCTTCAACACAGTAAGCTCTGTCTGTTTCAGGGCATATGCCCTCGGTGTTAGTTTCTGCATGGAGTGCCCCTTCACCAGTGCTTTTATTTCCATGATTTGGTTTAGAATTCTTCCACACAACATGATTATTTGTGATTAATTTTAATCCATACTATGCGAGTCATTAGCAGTTGAATTGCCCTCAGTTAGAATGTATGCTTCTCACTCATGTTCTGTTTCCTTAGTCCTTCATTTATTTCTTTATAGCATTTATGATGGCTCTAAATTACATGACAGATTTGTCTTCTTTTTCACTATTTGTCCCTCCCTCACACCACAGAGGCCCATGATGATGGTGTCCCTAGTGCCTGGCACAGAACAGGCTCTCAATGTATGTTTGTAGATTAAATAAACACATGGGACTTGTCATTCAACTGTTTTAACTTTCACTTTTCTCATTTGTAAAATACAAAGGACAACATACAAAGATTGAAGTGAGCATGCTGCTGAATGCTTAATGTTCCACTTTCTCGGTGTCTACAGAACCGTTTGGCTGTCTTTTCATCTGGCCCATCTTGTCTCAACCCCCGGGGAGCTCCCTGTACCGATCAAGCATCCCACAAGTGTGCCTTGCGAAGCAGACAGCTGTATGTGTCAAAAAGTGTTACCCCTTTAAACATTTCTTTACCTATGATATATATGTAGATATTTATATGGGATCATTTAAGTATGTTACATATGTATGTGTTCATATACTCTGTTATTTTCTCTAGGTACAACTAAAGTTAAATTGATATTGTTCATTGGAATATCATCTGTACAAAATTTTTCCAGCATGCTTAAGAGTGGCACTAACAGTGCTCACTGAAGTCTTGAGCTTTGCATTGTAAATAAAGGTAGGGACAGGCTTACACAGTGCTCCTTGTTTCATGCAATGCCCCAGATTAACTCCAGAAATGACGAGCTATGTGATTCAGCATCAGCAAATCTGTGAGCGCCTCCTCAGCCCGAAGATACTAGTCTTTTCTACCCTGAGACTCCCCCATCTTATTGAATTGTTGAACCCTAAGAAATGGTGGGATGTAGCCTGGAAAAAGCCCAGTTGGTCAAATAGGGCTCAACCAAGTGTCTTTTGGCTAGAGGTATGGTAGCTCCAACCTCCACCATAGTTATTCCCTGGTCACCAGAGCTAAGACCTGGAAACCTAATGGTCACAAGCTGGGATCCCACTGGCCATATGTGGCTTCGCTAACCCGGCTGGAACAAGGAAGACTGAGCAGCTTGGTTTTGTTCCTAGATGCCACAGGCTGCCATCACTAAAGTTATCTCTTCCATCTCAGGCTTGGGTTTGGGAGGCTCATTCTTCCCTGGAAGACTGGGTCCCACAGAAGAAAGGCTAGGTAAGGCTCCTTAAGGACAGCGAACCATCTGAAAAGCAGGTAGGGGTGGGGAAGGTGTTTGTGCAGAGAGAGGCCTTAGCAATTAGTATAATGCAATCAGACACAGTACTGTTGAGATGGTAGCGCTGGTGTGTCCATAATCAGACAGCTCAGGGTCATAGGAAAATAACAGGTATCTTGCATTATTTTGGTTTTCTATAAAGCTCTGAGTGTCTGCCACATCCAAACCTCCCTTTTGAGGTGCTCTTTACACGTAGGTCACCACGTAACTGCAGAACTAGTCCATAGCTGATTGAGTACAAAACAGTCAACTGTAAAAGGTGGCCAGTAGCCTTTTAGGTGGGAGAGCATGAGAGCTTGGGGACGTTGTTCATCCTCCTAGATTATCTGTGGCTGAACCCACAGAATCTCGCGGGAACTCATAGAGGACCTCTGGGGAAAGGGAAAGAGAGGAAGAGAGAGAAGAGATAAAGTTGAGAAGCACAGACCAAGCGACTAAGTCATGACAATCATACATTTAAAAAATAGGAAGGAGTGGCCACCAGAGTTCCTGTTGCTGTATCCAGTTCTCGGGGTGGCCTGGCCCTTCTCTTTCTTCCCTGATGACCTTACAATGAACTCCCATTGACTGGGGCGAGCAGAGCACAGCGTTCTTCTCCACACCTTAAACTGGGCCATAAATGATGGTGGTGTTAGTGACCAATACAGAGAGTCTTTATTTTTTTCCTTCTTGTCTTCCAGAGTGCTTGACTATTCAGGGACACTGAGCAGCCAAGGTCTTACATTTCACTTCCAAGTATATAAGCATCTTGACCTCACAAGTCAACCTAGGGCCAAACTATGACAAGGCTCTCCAAACACCAGTCACATGACCTGCGCAATGTAGACTGGTCCTCCCTATTTTCTCCCTGATACATACAAACACACAAAAGTTCTGCTAATTGTCTTCAGCTTAAAAAAAAAAAAAAACTTTAGGAGCTTATCCCAAATCACTTTTTGTTTTTTCTTTTTGGGGTTTTTGTTTGCTTTTTTTTTTTTTTTTTTTTTGGTTTTTTTGGAGGGGAATGCATATTCATGAACTATGTAATATCTGTATTTTTTTTACCTTACTTTTATATTGCTATTGTATTTTCACTTTCTTTTTCTCTAGCCTATGGAAATCCCTGGTAATTTAAGTTTGTTTGCACAAAAAAAATGGAGATTTTCTCCACCTGGAAGGCATGGAATGCTTTGCTCTACCTCCTGGAGGCAGGTACACACTTTCTGACACCCGAGTGTAATCACTGCATCAGGCAGGCCAGGGACATCCCCGTGCCATGCGTAGATCACTTCCTTTCACTGAATGCTGCTTCTACTCTGCAATGAATGATTTAGGAAATTTTGTCTCATGGCTCTGGATGCTTATTATTTCCTGTGACCAAGTGGCCTATCCCGTGATAACACCTAGTCAGGAATTAGAGAGCAACCTGCATCAAAACAAAGGTCCCGATCTTCGGTTTCGGACAGAGTTAGTGGTTACGAAGGTAATTTGATAAACTGTGGGGGTCACGGTGGGGCTCCACGCTGACTCTGCATTGGAAAAACTGTCACCTGCAGGTCCTCTGTACATGGTAGCAATGCTGGCGATGACAGTAACAGTGCAACAGCTGTACAGAGACACTCTGTCCGTCATGCCAACCCCTCCTCACTGGGTGGTGAAGCAAGCAAGAGAACATCGCTGGAGGCCAAGATGCAACTGAACAGTTAGTACGAGTGCTCCAGGAAGAACACTGGGCTTCCTGTCCTGGCGTGTGTCACCTGGCTGTGAGATCACGTCACTATTTCAGATATTTTTCAGCACCTCTAAAATTTAAATTGCTAGCTTTTTCAATTATGAATACTCTCTTCTAATCCTTAAGTGAGGACCTTTGTGGATATTAGCACATTTATCCAGCATCCTGGGGTAGTGAGAAGAAACTGTATTTTGCAGCTTAGAAAACAGGGCTGATACGAATTAAATAACTTGCTCCAAGTCCCCTAGGTAGTAAAGAGACAGAGATATTTTGCAAACCCAGGTCTGGTCCTTCTGATTCCAAAGTCCAACTCCTTCAATGCTAGGCCATACATCTGAACTCCCTCTGTTCGCGTGACTTCTACCTCAGACCTCTTCGGTCAGGTACACAGTGTTGACATACAATTCTTGGGCTCTGTATCGCAGAGTTTTGTAATTACAGTCATAATCCCTTACCCTCAATTCCAGAATCTATAAAGAACTGAACGCTAAAAATGTCCTGAGTTTGGTATCAACTCTCTTCTGGTAGCAAGACCTAAACTAAACTGACACAGGCTTCTTTTAATGTGACTATTTACATGTTTCCCTGAAAAAAATACTGTTTGATTAAGGAGCTTTGTCCAGACAGTCCTTACCACTGGGCATTTCACGTTGTATGTTATAAATGCACCCTATTACTTTTTTAAATTCTTCCCAAAAAATCCGAACTATGAATTTCCAAATAGATTTGGCTCCAAGGCTTTGGAAAAGAAAACACAGGACCGTCCTTTCACTTCGGATAACTGGAGTGCGGTGGGCCCTTAATTCACTAGGACTCATGTCCCTGCGAGGTTAGAAGAAGGGAAACACACAGACAGGAGGCGGTCACCTGAGGACACAGAGATACACAGGCGGGAACAACCACATGCCAACAGAGGCAGATAGCGGGCCGGTAAGTCTACAAGCCAGAGAATACCAGCCATTTCTGGAAAAAAAACAGAAATGAGGAAGAGACTCAGCAAGTTGAATCTCGGAGCTGGGGCAAATTCCACCGGTTTCAGACGAAGTGCGGCCTGGCGACACCTTGCTTTCCGCTTTCTAGACTCGAGAACTGGGAGAGTAGATTTCTGTTGTTTTACGCCACCCCTTGTTGGCAATTTGTCACAGCAGTGCCAGGAAACTGGCGCGGCAGGTGTGTGGAATGAAGCACAGCGCTGGGCGTAGCATGTCCCCAAGCTCCCTAGGCCCGTCACGAGCGCTGGGCGTGGAACCGGAGGCCATCGAAGGCAGTGGCCGCGAGAAACAGACACAGTCCACATCACCTACAGGGGTTCCCTTAATCCCAACCAACACTTTGGGCTGAATACTAGTGAGCAAATACAACTGACTAAATGAGTAAATGCTGTTTGGTAAAGAGGAAGCAGAGGCTCCCATAGACCTAGGAACGGGTCCGATGTTGCTCCAACCATGAGAAGAAAAGCCAGGGTCTGAATCCAGTCGTGCCTGACCCTAAGGCCCCTCCCTGCTTTCTGCTTCGGCCTGGGAGGAAACTCGGGGTGGGCCCAGCAGCCTCGCTGAGGCCCCTTCCTTGAAGAGTCAGAGGCCCGGTTCAGCTGCCCTGCCGCAGGGGTGGGAATCATGGCTCTGAGGCGACAGACACAGGAGTCTGGCATCCAGCTCTGGCAACTGCCGCCGAGAATTAAACACAGTGAATGGGAGCAAAGAAAAGGCAACAACAAAAATGCCGGCAGCAACAGCAACGGGAAGGAGGGCCCCCGTTCCTACTGGTTGAAGTGTGAGGAAAATTAAAGTTGGTGATGGTTCAAGGTCATGTTGAAATTCCAAAGCCGTGGGCTTGCATAACCATGGAACATGGAAACTAAAATATTACTGATGTTCACACTGTTTATTTCAGGGCCTCGCTTTCTGTCCCACTTTGTCTCAACAAGTCTCAATTCAGTCACGAGCTAACCACCACAGAGAAAAGGAAGGACGACGGAGGTGTGTGTGTGTTCAAAATGTGAATAAATTAGGAATAGAAAAAAATTACCAAAAAAGGGTAACACACATAATCTGCTCGGTTTGCTCCTGGCTATGCCCATTCATATCATGTGAAATGAGGCCAACCGCCATCATTGCCAGGTACCAACTTTAAAACGTATTCAGGCAAAACCGTTCTGAATTCACCTACCAAATCGACGGCTTCTGAATCCTCCACAGTAACAACGACTACCTTTACTGAGCAGTTCTCATGTTGCAGACAGACACAGACAGGGACATGGTTAATCTTCAAATAACAGCCTTACAAAGAAAGCATGATTATCATCATTTTGGAGAGGAAGACCTTGAGCTTACAAAACTGCAATACCTGGGCCCAGTGACAAAGCGACTAAGAGGAAGGAACGAGATTTGAACCCAGGGCTGACCACCTGACGGGAAGGCCAGAGCTCCGCCACTCCTCTCCTCCTGCACGCCTGCCCGCAGCTGCTACCACGCGCCCTGCCTTGCCCGACCCCTCCCTCCCCTTCGCACACGTCACAGTTCCCCAAGTGCCGTGAGTGGGCTGACAACTAACTTCATAGCTTTATTTGTCGCAGAGTAAAAATTTCAGGTTATCAAGCCAGAAGAAGCAACCCCAGCTTACCTCCCACCCCCCCACAGCGGATTAGAAGGCCTTCTCCACTCTGTTCATACTTGAGGCAAACAAGCTGTTCTCCCTTTTCAGAGCAGAGCGACCACACAAACTCCTAACTAAGTCTCCTGTTCAGTTACCGCAACACAGTAGGTACTTGCCAACTGTGGCTTGCAAATGAGAAGTTTCATATCTGCATACCGACATTGGATGTCGTTTGGTTCCCTTCAACCAAAGGACAGGACAAACATGATTGATCATTCCTTCTCCATCGCAGAACACGTGGGTAGCACCTGGGAGTGTGACAAAGAGTAGATTTTTTTATTTTATGCCTCATCTTTTCTGGATGTGGATAAAAGACTACCAGATCAAACCCAGAAAAAATTCCCCTTAAGTTATACGATCACTTTAAAAAAAAAAAATCAGGAATTTTGTAAAGATTTGCAAAAATGGAAAAAGAAAGTTAATTGGGAAACAACATACAAATTTTAGAGTTCAGTCTAGATAAATAATAGTTGTGGAAAATTTTGCTTAACTTACTATGATACGTTCTGGTCAGCTGACAAAGAAAAACAAAGAAAACTTTTGGTATCACTTTCTACATTTGGGGACAAAATAGTGACAAGGTGAAATAGTCAAGAATGTGATCCCTAAATAGAAGCCCATTGAAGAATGTTTTGATTTTTATCCTTAGACATTTCTTGGCAGGTTAGCAGTGCACAAGGTGACCGCAGATGGCATTTCCTCCCTGCCGGTGTTTGATCCATTCCCTTTGCCTCCATGCGGCACACATCTCCAATTCAGACTTTGAGGTCCCAATCTTAAGGTGACTTTGTGAGGTCCTTCAAGAGGCAAGTCTATAGAATGAATATAAGTCAGAGCCAATGGAAGTATAAACTTTTAAGATTAAGCACTGTTTGATTTTTATATATGTATAAAATATATATAAATATGAGATTAAGCACTGTCAGATACACACACACACACACACGGTCATAATAAAACTTTTTAAAACTTTATGCCTTAGTAGGACTTCTTAAAGTCTAGTACTGACTTCTTGTCATAACATTCATGGAATCCTTCACTGGGGTTAAAGAAACTGCTATAAAAGTCAACTGAATAATTAAAACGTTTTTGCCAAAATCTGCCCTGTGAGTCCATTCAAAATGAACAAATACTAAACACCTACTATGTGCAGAGCCAGAACCGAGTATGTATCACTGGCCCCCTCAGCACCCACAGCCCAGAAGGAGGTGCTGAGAGAGCTCAGAAGGCAAACAGAGTTCCACGCAGCGAGTCGGGATCAAGTCTTTGAATCCTAACACCTAACACAATAACATAACTGTGGTAGTAATGCAAATTCAATCAACACTGTCAAATGAATAACTGGTTGGTTGAACAGGTCATTAAAAGCGTCGAATGCTATGCAGACTTAAACGACTCCACGAGGGCCGCTGTCTCTGTTCGGTCCACACTGGATCCCAGGGCACCTAGAACACCCCGTACGTCTTACTGATGAATAAGTATGGCCACTCATGTCTAGGTGGGGTACACAGGGCCTCTCCTGACAAAATGTTATTAACAGAGTGAGTATCCTGCAGACGTCTTAAGGGTTCCTGGGGCCACAGGAAGTACCCCCAGGGGCGACTGAATTCATAGTCTCCTGTCTTGGTCAGAAGATTCCTTCTGAGAGATTCCCATTGTTTCTCTGTTTTGATGGTGAGGCGTGAACTTCAGTAACAAGCAGTGAAAGTCCATCTTCCACGAGCAGAAGAAGAAATAGTTTTTCAGCCTCTGACCAATACACAAAGTTTACTTATTGAGGATGGAATGTTATTTGCACATCAAGATCTATCCAGCCAGGATATTAGGGCCATGTGACAAGAGGAAAAAAAAAAATCCCAACCACCACCCCACTGGCAAAAAAACACATTTTCACAGGTTAGCAATACAGCAATACATTTTTCATTCTTGCCTCAAATTTTTGGCACCGTGAAGGGACAATTTTCTGAAGTAAAAGGGAAGGGAAGAGCAACAAGGAGAATGACAGCATGTAGGCGGAGTGATCAGAAACTCTGGAAAAGGCTGAACGTCACTGATGCTGATAACAGAGATATGCAGAGGCCTGCTATTCGAAGGACCCCGTCAGCAGGGTTTCTTGCTCACTTGCTTGCTTCCTGTGTCTGTGTCTTTCTTTCCGTTTTATTGAAAGGCATATTTTCCTATCCATTAAGATTTATAGTTTTCTGCCAACTACTTCACTGGAACAACTTTTCCCTTTAATTTAACAATGCACCTATTAGACTGTAATGTACCCATAAAAACTTCTTTCAGATAGTGCTCTCAGAATGCATTTCTTTAGGACTCAAGACAGACAGAATTATAGCGTATGCAATTTGGAACCAAGTAGCTCGCACTTGTTTACTAGGAGAGCATGCTGGGGCTGCCGCCATTTCACGAGGGGGTCGCATTCAATGAATTCAACATCTCCAGGTTCTCACAGCCACGTGATCTAAGGGTTTTCGAGAAAAATAAGACTGGCGCTAATTTTTCTGGTTCATTTAATCTTCTGTGTGGCTTACCTGTTAGCTGGGCTCCAAGAAGTATTTGTCTTCATTTCCCTATAGTGGTCAGAACCCTGGACTTTGTGGCATTTGCCATAGCACACTTAAAAAAAAAAAAAAAAAAAAAAGAGGAGGAGGATTTAAAAAGGGATTTAGAAAGAGAGAAAATTTCTTAATCATGCTTTCATAACTTTTAGCGAACAGTTGGTTTAAATTTCCAAATAACTCTTTTCCAAAGGATAGTATCAAAACACATGCAAAAAATAAAAGTCTAAATAAAGCACAATAAATTATTTCACTGCCGAGGGATTAGATTTCAAAGGGAGAAAAGAGTACACATAAGGATATGAGAGTGGACTATATTGGATCTTTGGGAATTGCTGTCAGATATTGATGAAAACACGGAGACTGTAGGAGATCAGATAAAAGAGAGAAATGATTACATTTGGAAGAACAATGTGAAATACGTGGCCAACAGAGATTTCAAATGTAAGCTAATAGCAATCCACGAAAGAACAAAGTTGGAGCAGGTCCCACATCTTTAACCACATTTACAATCATTCAGCATCTGTAAAAATTTTTACATAGCATTTTTCCTCATTTCAAAATTTGCAAAATACATATTTAATGGGTTTAGCATGTCAGTCAGTAATTTTGTCCACAGGCAGTGAAAAGGATTTGTGACTTTTTTTTGAAAATGAGTCGGGTCCTGCTGCCCTTTCAGCTCTGCCCCCAGCCAGCTACAATCAGGGCTGACTCCCAGCCCTGAGGTGCCGTAAACAACGTGTCCTGTGCATCTCCGCATCCACGCTGGTGAGAAAACCCATCGCCCTGCCCTTTCATCTTCTCCCCCCCGCCGAGTTTCACGCCCCCGTCAGCCTGGGACAGAGAGAGTCCACTTCCAAACTGCTCGCTGTCCTTTTCTGACCAGCAATCGCCAAAAAGAAACGGATGCCAGAAAGATCTGCCTGGGTCTCCTATCCACTGGGCGAAGATTTACCACCACATTGGAAGTGATCAAAGATTACTCAAGCTGAAACAAGCTCTGAGGGAGAAGAAAGACGGAAAAGCCAGCTGGGACAGTAACTGGGAAATTGAGGGGATCAGCACTCAGAGGCGGTTTGTCCTGCTCCCTTTGTGATGACGCCATTGTCTCGAGATAACATGAAGTGCCCGCGTATAGCAGGAGCAGCAGCTATATGGGTGTTACTTTGTTACATAAGGCAAGCTTTTCAAATTGCTCCTAGTTGCATTGTTTTTTCTTCCTATCCCTCGTTGTCTGTTTTTGAACCAAGTAAACAATTAAAAAATAAAACACAGTATATATCAAAGTGCATTAGAACGGCATCCCAGGTCAATTAATTAATAGCACAGATCCGACCCCTCACATCTGAGCATCTCGTACAGCAGAGATTTGCTCCAGGAGGAAGCGTGAATACCTCAGTGAGCGGTCACGAGCACCTCAATTACAGCTGATTGGTTTTGGATTGAAAACCTTTCCGATTGTGGTAGGCCACAGGAAAAAAAAGTGCAAAAAGAAATTTGTATATGAAAACTTCTCGATGCTACCCAAATTTTAGTATAATTTATAAGCCCTGAACTGATTTGATGTCAAAACTTTGTCTGATGTTGCATAAACAGGGGCTGGAAAGCATGTCTAGTCTGCTCACTTCATCTGCCATCTGTGACAATTCTATGTTCCCTCCATGTTTACGTGACTCTATTCCCCAGGTTCATAGCAGAGAGACTATGTCTTACGGTGAATTACAAAAAGAGTTCTGTGCATGTGCTATAACACACAGGGTCTTCTTAGTGGAGACAGTTTAAGAAGGGGGCTTATTTTCTGAATTTGCTTTCTCAGATACAAAGTCTTCCCAATTTCCTGCAAGTAAAAACAGTTAGTGGTAGTGCCTTATTATTAGAGAATTTATATCTGTTGGGACTTTGCAACAATATCCCTGGGACAGATTTTTGAATTTGTTTCAATCTTGATTACAGTCTACACAATGAACAAAAAGTATTTCTACACAATGGCAAATCCTAACCGAAAATAATATTGTTTTAGCTTGGGGGGGGGGGATTTTTTCAATAACGCCTCCCACATTGTATTTTGAAAGAAAAAGAGAAAAACAAGTACTAGAGAGAATTAGTGTCTTCCTCATAAGAAATTGTATTTTCATCTGAGACAGTGTAGGTGGCACAATGACAAAGATATGGGCAAAAGAGCCTTTGAGTTACATGTCTTGCAAGTCTACGGTGGATTGCTCTCGCAGCTCAGTGGTGGTTTTTCCTTCCCTAGGTTTCTCGTCGCCTTCGAGTTTCCAGGAATCTGACAATCCAGCACAATGGTTCAGTGGAGGTGCTTGGTGGCAGGGGGTGGTTGGGGCAGGGGGGCGTGTTTGGAGGAGGGAGGCTGAACCAGAGTCCTGAATAAATGCCTTAGTAGCTGTGACCTTGGCAAGTTACTCAACCTTCCTGAACCTCAGTTTCCTTATCTCTAAAATAGCGACAATATTCCTCCCATGGTAAAATTGTTGTAAAATTGAGACAATGTGTGCAAGTGCCTCACTCACTGCCAAAAATATGGTAATTGCACTATATTTATATTAAATTGGCAAAGTTTTCATAATAAGAGAGTGATTTTCTGCTTTCAGAAATCTGGCTATGAAAAGCCATAAGTCTTTTAAAATGTGGGAACCCCTTTTTCCTCCCCCCAGGACAAGACGCTCAGCCATCCCGCACGTGGTTACCGACCTCCTCCGACCTCAGGTCAATGAGTTATTAGTCTTTCTCCAACTAAGTTCCACCTTCTCTCCTGATACCCACACACCCCTCAGTGGTCCGAGCTCGCCATCCCTAACGCGCAGGACTTTCTCCCCATGTTTTGTTTTATTTTCACTCTACCCTAATGGCTGCTCCTCAAGTTCAAGTTTATTATCATGGAACTATTATTGTTGTAAATCAAATTCTAAAGAAAAACAGTATCAGGAGATTTCTTTTCACTTAATTTGTTATCAAACAGTGTAAGACATAGGTCTGACCCAACACGTGTCCTCAGTCTGTGAAGACATGCCCGTAGGTTGACCTGCAAATTTGGTTTCATATCACTGGCCCCTCTAAGAAAAAGAAAGAAAATGAGAAGAGAGTGTCCCCTGCTGATTACCCTTGAAGAACCTCCCTCGTGCAGTGGAATGTGTTCAACTGCAAGAGGTTTTTCAAATGGGTGTTTTTAGTTAGTTTCTTATTCTTAAGTTGTCTGGTGTTATTCAACTTAAGGGTGAGAGAGATGAAAACATTCAGCTTTCAAAGATCAGAGGTATTAGTTATCTATTGCTACATAAAAGCTGCTCCAAAACTAAGTGATATAAAAGGGGGGCCCATTTTATTGCCATTTGCTCATCATTCTGTCGCTCAGCTGTTTGGACTGGGCTCAGCTGAGAAGCTCTGCTTATGTCATGCAGGGTCACTTAAGAAGCTGTAGTCATCCTGTGCCTAAATTGGGGCTCTAGGGGCTCCTTTGGCCTCCATGACATCCCTGAAGACTGGGAGTCACGGCCAGACGGGCCACAGGCCTCTAGCAGGAGCGTGCGCTGGGGGCCGGGTCCTACGAGATACAGGGCAGAAGCTGCAAGACCTCCTGAGACAGGTTCATATGCCATCACTTCCACCGCATCCTGTTGGTCAAGGCAAGTCACGTGGGCCAGCCCGGAGCTGTGCACACACAGAACAGAATTCCAAGCAGCCCTTTTGCAAATAATCTAGCACATCACATCAACCTTTGTGAAAATAAACTAAGCCATAATACTCATCTTCCTGATTCGTTTAGCTGACTTGCTTTTTACTCTTTACTGTGTGCCAGGTCCTGAAGATACAAAAAGGGACATATATGGCTGATGCTAAGGGACTTCATCTCTGCCAGAGAAGAAAGTTAGTAGGTATCCTGGATGATGAGCAGCTCAATGACCATGGGATGGGGTTCCTTGAGGTCAGACGAACCGACGAAACTGGCCAGGCATCCAGAGATGTGTGCCGTTCATCACAGAAGGGACTGAGCAAGGAGGATGTTGTTCACAAACCCAACCTCATTACAACAACACGATAGAATCAAGCAAGTCTTGAAATGCTTTCTGTGCTCCGACCAGGTTAACTACATTGTCATCACGCTTGAAGGATAGCCAGGTGTTTGATCCCCATTTGGGACAGATTAGGACAGTGGTTAAGAGCTTGGCTATGCAAAATAATAGTAACAATAATAACAGCAACAACAACGTAATGTCTCTAAATCCTCACTGTAAAACTACAGGCTCTATTGTAATCATACTATTACATTGTGAGAAAAATAGAGAAAAGAAAATGTAAAGTGTGTAAAAATCATAGTTTTCATATATAACCATGTTATTTAATAACTAATAAAGAAAAAGAATCCTTTCAGAAATGTTTCAGTAAAGATCCAGAATTTAGACTTACTCAAGTGTTCAGTTTCTCTATTCTACCCCCCGCTCTTCACAGATCTTGGAAAACTAAGTAAGAATTAAAATAAGAAGATTGTAGCTGTAGTATACTGGTGTAGATTCAGAATCAACTTTCTTCAAAACTTTTTTTTTTTTACTAGACACAACATGAAGTGTGTGTGTGTGTGTGTGTGTGTGTGTGTGTGTGTGTGTGTATTTACTATGATGGTAGCAAATAACTCTTGGTTTCCTTTTTTTCTGATAAAAATGCAGCTTTCTTGTAATGGATGTTTTTTTAATCCCTCACTCCCTAAGAGATATTAATCATGGGATAATGAGAAGAAAGAACAACTACATGACATACCCTAAATTCACTCCCACTTCGAGCTTTGCCAAGCCAGAGGCAGGCACCAAAATTCATGATGTCAGAAGGAAGGTCTTATTTCAGTGTTTTCAGTAAAGACACTCCAGGAACCTTGTATCTAGGGCCAAATTTCCAATTTAAGAACTTCGCGTTCATCTTTTCCAAAGTTCTGATGCAGTATCAATGGAATAATAAAACATCTCTCTTCACCTGGGGTGACTACCAACCGATGCCAGAAAGTTCTTGTAGCTGACGATGCCTGACTTGAAGCCATGGTTGTTGGAGTTGGTAGGTTATGTCATCACTCGCACGTTATTTAAGTGTGTCTCTCCTTTTAATTCAATTTCCTGTTTTGTTTTCTCAAAACCATAAATTGTCTCGTAAGAAAGTTGACAAAATGCATATTGTTCTCCCAAGAGACCTGTCCTACTCCTCATCTGGGCACTGCCTGCCAAATGGCATTTTCTTTTTTGAAAAGCTTTCCCTTTACTGGTTTTTGCATAATGGTTGCAACAATTCTCAAGTAATGAAGAAAGAAGGAAGAATGTATGCCCTTCCCAGTCCACGGCCACAACATTGTTAAAACAAAGCAAAGCAAAGCAAAACAAAAACCCACCCTAAAAGTGATCCAGACACCCTGCCATCGCCCTCTCAGCTCCCTTATTCGAATTCAAGATGTTTCCTCACTTTTCTTCTCTTATTCAAAATATAGGGTCCAGCAGAAGTAACGCCTGCTTGAGTGTGGCTGGGAGGGTAGTAATACGGGTGAAATAATTTATAGTTTTAATTTGAACATTTCACCTAAAATGTCATAGGGTGTGCTTGAGTGTGATATTGTTATGTTACAGAATTACATGCCTCTGATTTTGTAATAAAAGATTTTGTAATAAAAAAGAGAGGTGTGCTTTGTGCCGGACTACGTACACTATTTATGCTCAAAGACAACGCATCACGTTGGACGTGAACGGTCATGTTCTGGTGGTGCTGGCTGGACCCTAGCTCCTCCACCAGCTAGTGTAGAGTTCATGGGGGGGACAAGACCGCTTCTCTGAGTCTACTGGGTCATGTCTGTGAACTAGGAGTAACGGAGCTTACTGCACTGGATGGTTCTGCAGATTAAAGAGGATGCGGGCGAGAGCATCTCACACAGGGCGAGGCGAAGCTAAGCATGAACTGGGGTTGGTGTCAGGGATGTCTCCGCCATGTTCTGCCCTCCCGGCACGGGTGACAGATAGAGTGTGGGGAGGGCACTGGATGAAAGGCACGCAGCTCCCACCCTGCCAGGTGCCGGGAAGGATAACGTAGCATGCGTGAAACTGGGTCTTAATTCATTTTGTACCTACAACAGCACAAAACAGACCCCACTGTCTGCTGAATCCTCCTTCTGTTGTCCTCACAGGTATTACTGGGTACAGTAACCTATAACAGGAGTCAGTAAACTAGAGCTTCTGGGCCCAACCTGGCCCACTGTCCATTTTTGTAAATCAATTTTTATTGGAACAGAGCCACAGCCATTCATGTAAGGATTTTTTGTTCTGCTTTTGTGGAGAGTTAAGCACTTACGGCAAAGTCCCCTTATGGCCCACAAAGCCAAAAATAGTTACTATCTAGCCCTGGTCCTGTGTAGGAGTTTTATCAAGCCTTGGCCTATGGAATTAAGCTACCTATTTACTCTTGCCTGAATGGAGGGTCTCCTGATGAGCCCCTAACTCAGATGCCATGCACCTCTTCGAGGATTATGTTTTACTGTAATTGCTTCATTTTCCCACAGACATTATTGGCTTACTGCTTTTTGGAAAGAAAAACTGATTTTACTAAAAAAAGAGAGAAAAAGGTGACGGGATTAAGAACTAAGAATTGGCAGTTCCAAAGTAGTCGCAGGGAGGTAGAGTTCAGCATAGGGAACATAGTCAATCATTCTGTAATCGCTACGTGTGGGGCCAGGTGGTACTAGACTTTCCGGGGTGGGGGGAGCTCTGTGAGTCGTACAGATGTCTAAGCACAATGCCTGCTGTATACCTGAAATGAATATAATATTCAATGTCAACTGTAATTGAAAAAAAAAAGTGCCTATGGAGCACAGAGACATGTCACGAGCCCCGGCAGGCACCTTGGAAAGAGCAGGGAAGGGCACCACGAGGCAGGGGACGGCCAGCGGCCCTGCTGCCCGCCTCGCCCTGCTGAGTGGCAGCCTCCCAGTGACCCGGGGTCCCCACAGGTGAGGGATGAACACCACTGACTCCATTTTCCTTCGCAGCCTTTCCCCAGATCTGCGTGTCTATCTGGACTCATGGCAATGTGCTGTCCACACAGAGATACTGGACAACAATGTGGCAAAAGAGACAGGTTCATGTCTTGGAGCTCAGAGCCCTCCTACCACTACTCACCCTGCATCGGGGCTGACACCCCTGCTTCGGCAGAACATTCGGTACGTGAGGCCCTCGTTCTCCACGGCCCCCTGCTGGGTGCTGGAACCGGCTGCGGCTACGGCTGGCTGACCCAAAGGAGGGGCTAAAGCAACCGATGGCTGACTTGCAGTCCTCTCCCCTCTATCTGGCAGCTACTTATACTGTACTTCCTGTTCTACAGAGGCCAAGTTTGCATGGCTTTTTGACTATCTCTGCAAAATCCATTTGGATTTCTTTCTTTGACCACCATCAACCTGGAGGGGGGCAAAGACAAACTGAGGCCTAGCAGTGTGGAAACCGCTGTACTTACAACTATATCCTTTGCTTATTTATTTCAAGTGGGAGGCCACCCAGCCGCAGAAAAGCGGCAGGCACAGGAAACAGGACTTCAGTTCTGTTCCGGTTAACGGGTCGTCCTCCCTGATGTTCAACCCTGGAGGTGGTACGGCTTCGCTCTTGAAGAATTTGCAAATCCCCGTGCCCAGGAGAGTTCTTCATGTTGAAAGACTGCAGGATAGGACCTCACAACCATCCCCAGCGAGTTCAGGCTGAAGGTGCTTTGAGGCCTGGTCCATACGTTGTGCTGTCCTGGAACTGCTGGGTCTCTTCCAGAAGGCTCTCAAACACGGGGCTCTGGTGGAGAGCAGCACCTGGAAGGGGCTGAAGCCTGAGCCTGTGTGCTTGTAATGGAGACACGCGGTGGCCCCACGATCCAGGTCTGTGTCTGTCCTGCCATGAAACGTGTTTCTCTAAACAGAGCGGGAGACGTGCCCGCAGTGGGTGGGCGTGGGAGGCTCTGTCAAAAGACTCCCACAGGTGGGCAGGCAGCAGAGCCTCCTAATAAGAAAACCATGCATTCAAGGAGGGCTGAAAGGTTTGCAGAAAGACTTCCACATTTAAGCTTCTGAGGACAAGCCTCTGAGGTGGGTAAGGTGAGCACTCATTTCCTCCTTTTCTACATGAAACAACTGCAACACAGAAGTAGAAAGTCTTTCTCAAGGTTCATTGGCGACTCCGTGGAAATCACAGGTGATGTCCTTTGAGACCTGGTCGGATGTTCTTTCTAATGACTCAGTCTCTGATCTTTGTTCCTGTGTGAGGCTGTCTAAACTAGTGTCCATACTCAAACACAACACGTGCCTGTAAATGACTCATAGAGAGCTTCTCAAAGAGTTGACCAACTAGAGAATGAGAATGAGGAAAGTATAGAACATATTTGACAACCGTAATGATTATTTAATAAATGCCTTAGGAACATATGCTTTTTTAATGAAACACAGTGTGGAGCAAAAAGTAGGTTTTACAGTTGTTTATATAGAAAAATAATACAATAATTAATAAATAACAATAGGAGAATAAACTCTGTGTTTCGCACACTCTCAAGTGTAAACCTACCTTTGCCCCACACTCTCTACTCCTATGTAACTAAATGTTTGAAATGGTTTCTTCTACCTTGAGTGGGATGATCCCATCTTTGCTGATGAGGAGGGAACAGAGCTCATCAGACACTGCTAACCAGCTCCGCCACAGAACCTGCCAGTGTTCAAAGAACTGTGAGCTGCCTAAGAGCATGATGCACGCACCCATGAAGACATCAGTGAGTAAAAGAAGGTCAAGGTCAAAAGGGAGGCCCGTGAGAAAGGCCATTTGTCTCTCATCCTGGCTCTCACTTCACACCCGCGCCAACCGAGTCCTACCATAATCAAGCTAGAAAGCCCCTGGGTTGCTTCCCATGACTGAGTTCATCAAGCAGGCAGTACGTTCCTCTGCGCCCAGGTGGCCTGTGCCCCACAGGTCTCCTTTGTGTCTGGCCTACCTGACTCCATCTTCTCAGTACCCCAATCAACATGTCCAAAGATATGGAAGAAGAAATTGGAAGGGATGCAAAACGTCTTGTTTCCAGGAGGTCTTACCAAGTGTTTGAACGACGTGGTCCTGAGAAACAAAGTCTATGCAAACCATAAGCTGACGGTATTTGGTCAGAGCCACGCTGATGAGGAAATCCACCCTAAATGAAGGGAACTTCAGAGTCAGATGCTGCCGCTAGCTTGGCTGGGTCTTTTGTATCAGTCCTAGGGAAGCTTCCCATAGGTGCTTGTGCAACCACGCTGCTCTGTGCACCCCACTTAGAGGGCAAGCACGTGAACACTGTTACTGTCTTCGTTTTGGAATATTTAATATGAATACAGCTCCAAGTTCATATAATACTAACTGAAAATAGACTCTTTCAGCCTCCCAATATAAAAGTCTATCATAAATTGCTTTGACACAAGCAAAATAAAACAAAAGTTATACTATACTAATCAGAAACTTGTGTTGGTGGTGTTGGTTTTTTTTAAATGATGTGTTTGAGGAAGAGGAAGACGTAAATGGCATAGATCGCTTTTTCATGATGATTTGATTCAAACAAAGTGTGAGCCTTCTGTGTAAGAACACCCCAAAATGTTCATCAGGGCCGCGGTTTCTCTTTAGAACTTCTCACCTCATGGTATCTGCAGATTAGCGAGCTTGAAAATATACAAATTGAACTGCAAATTAAAATATTTGAGGCAAAAGATTAAAGTTCTTGAAACAATGTTCTGCTGAATGTAGTGAGTTGGGTTAATTTTGAAAATTAAGCCACAAAGAAAGAAAGAAAGAAAGAAAGAAAGAAAGAAAGAGAGAAAGAAAGAAAGAAGTAAAGAACTAACATGGAGTAGAGAAGGGCTTTCTACGCAGAAGGCAAAACCATTAAAAAAAAAACCCAGTATATTTGAAAAAAATGTTAAAACTCTCCATATTAAAAAGACTATGAATAATACACTGAGGATGCAGTATTTGCAAAATATATGGTAGACAAAGGGTTACTATCCTTAATTCATTTAAGAAAATGTCCTTTTACATCAACAGGAAAAAGAGGAGTACTTAATTGAAAAAATAGGCAAAGGACACAAAGAGGCAAATGACAAAAGAAAAACAAACATAGGAGTTCAGTTCAACTTTACCAGCACCACACAATGAGTTTCACTTTTGGCTATCTAGCTGGCAAAGGTTAAAACCCCAGGATGAATTCTCTTTGAGGGGGAGATTAAGGGAAAGCAGGCGTTCTTACCCACTGCCAGCTCAACAGCATTTCTAAGTAGGAGAAACAAAGGTGAATAAGAAAGATCCAGGCCCCAGGGAATGCCAGGGCTTCTGGGAAAAATGAGCAGAGATAAGCGTTTGGTAGGCAAAGGCTTTGAAGGATGCAAGTGCAGCTGCAGAGTAGGGTGCACACATGCAACCCCACTGCCGCCTAACCCTGCGGTGTGCATGTGGCTGGCAAGGTTGGGATCTAGTGTTTCTCAGGCATGCGTGACGCACACAGCGTAGTCCAGTGGAAAGACACGAGGTTTGCATACGAGGGTTTCTCTTTACAACACCCCCTGCCCGCCCCCCCCCCGGAGGTCAGGGCCAGGGTCAGGAAGAGCAGCACTTTTTTCTCTAACTCAACTCTAAAAATAAGCAAAGAAACAAACAGGGACAACGCTATTTCTGCTTCTTATACGAAAAGGAAACTTGAAAATGTATAATTTACAATAAAGGGCGACCCGACACGACGTTTTCTTTCTGGCCATTCCAAGCCAATTCTGATCTTTAAAAAAGGGTTTCGTCCCTCCCTCTGTTATTAGCAATTCCTTCATCTTCTGCAAAAGGGAACTGGCCTCCCTGGGAGGGTCTTCAAGCACTTCCAGAAATGCTTGAATAGCAATTAAATGGTTTCCAGGCCTTGGGGGCTGAGTTTCTGACTTAGTTCGAGAGCCTATCCCGGGAGGTTTACTGTGCTCTGGAAGCTGACTGTCAAAGGCAGAGAGTTGACGGTCCCTGCCTTGTCCTCCACTTTCTTCAGAAATTGTTCAGTGATGGAGTTGTCAGCCCTGATATCCATCAAACTTGACTTCTGCCATCTGCAAAAGTGAGGTGGGAAGATGTTTCCTTTGTAATATTTCCATCATTCTTTATGATCAATGATGAAACTCTGAACTTATTGTTACTACAACTTTCCCATTTCCTCCTTAGGTCTGAATACCAAGTATAGAGGTGTACAGAAATTAAAGCAGAATATGCCAGGTCTCTTCCTTCAAGGTGCATGGCAGGGGCTAGGAAAAAATTCATGTACCCCAAAAGGATGGCTATATTAGCAGACACATAGTCTTCTAGGAAAAAATAAAAGAAAGAAAAAAAACAACAAAGGAAATGATGTGTAATTATCTTTAAACTGTGTACATATTGACCCAGTGACTCTAATTCTGGAATTTATCCTAAGAAAACAAGAAGAGGTGCCCAAAGTTCCGTGTATGTGCATAACACTCTCAGTATTGTTTATGACAGTAAAGTTTTAAACTAAAACACTATATAACAGCCTAAAAAGTATTTAATGAAAGATTAACAGAAAATAACATTTTTATTTTATAAGACTTGTTTGATGCAGAATAATGTTTTGATCACATATTAAATGAAAATTAATTTCTAAAATAGTATGTTTACTATATCCAAATAGTTTAAAAATGCACGTAAGGATGAAAATGACTGAAAGTATAATCATTAAAATGGTAATAGTACTTTTCCCTAGGTAGTAAAAACGATGGATGTTCTGGTTTATATTAAGAAATTTTCTATACTTCATACATTTTTTACAGGAATAATTGTGAAAAATGGATAATCGCTTTAAGCATTACTTTTGTGGACATATAGGTTCCAAATTATTTCTCAAAATGATAAAATATATAAATAATTAGGGTTCTCCTTCTGATGAGTATGAGTTATCAGGAAATAACTATTAAAATTTCGCTGTTTCCAAAAAAAAAAAAAATTTCTTTAGTTTCTTGGTAGAAAATTGCAACCTGGCTCTAGTCATTCCTGTTATTTTCATTTAGGAAAGATAAAAGAGTAAAATTACACCCCAGAACTGTAGAAAACGATCCACATTTTAGTGTTTAAGTAAGTTATTCCCAGGTGTGGCTTTGTGATGTCCACCCTGTTATTTCCACTAAATATTTCTGGTATTATTTCATATTTCTCAAAGAATCATCAAAATCTGTGAACCATCTTTGCCTTGCCTACTCTTTAATCTCTCACATGTAAGTTCTCCTTGGTGCCTCCTTTCAAAATGGTATGGTTATAGTTTTAGACCATTGAAACTACATTTTTAAATTTAAATCATTTTTAATTGCAAACACAGTTCCTGGTAAGTATGGCAAAGTTAGAAAATACACGTAAACCAAAGGAGGAGAAGATCAAATCTCATAATCCCATGGCCCAGAGACCACTCTTAATCCCAGGGTACCTTTAAAAAATAGTTGTAATATTATTTCACTGAAACTATTAATCTGTAGGTAGATACATTCTGCCTGGAGAGGTTCCGGTCACACCAGGGGTAAATGTGTCCAGTCACCTCTTTATTTCCATAATAAGTCAAAGGACAATCAGGGAAATTGCTTTAATTTAACCTTCATCCGGGTACAAAATGAAAGGTGTTACCACGCTATAACTTTCTTACAGTTTCTTTTTTGCGGTCAGCTCAGCTCAGTTTGTGATGCGGAGGTACAAACTGTTATTGTAACTCCTGTGATGAGGGTATATTATGGCTGGTGATAGTCTAGTCGGTTGATCTGTGAGTCCTTTTGTAATATTACTCTCCCTGGCTGGAGCATTCACTTTCACTCATAGCATAGTTTGTATGAACTCTATAGCTTTAGAAAAATTGTCAGAATGTTCATGAACAATTTATTTTCTGAACCCTTGCATGTCTGATGATGTTTTTCTATTGCTTTCATATGTGAACTACTAATTGGATGAGAGTAAAATGCTTCTATCACAAAATTTTACCCTCAAAAATTATAAATATGGCAGAAAAGTTAAAAGCCAGACTGATTTTTTGTTTCTTTACGCTATCTTATATTCTTACCCAAATAACATACAACTTCTTTTTCTTTATTAATTTTGCCAAGAATGTGTTGAGGCTTTTGAATTTCATAAGTAAACATTTTTTAGCTCCACAAAATTTTCCTTAATTGTGTTAGTTCTTCTGTTCCAATTATTTTGATTTCTGACTTCTTGTCCTGGAAAACCCCATAATCCTTATGTTAGGTGCCTGTTCTTTGTTTTTCGTGTCTTTCATACTCTTTTCATCACTTTCATCTCTTTTTCCTTTGTATTCTTGGAAAGCTTCTCAGGTTGACTTTTTTGATCCCTGTTTTCTGAACCCTTCCAAAAATGTTCCCTGGCATATAGGAGCTTGCAAGTCTACAAATACATTTGCTTTTAAATAAGCGTAGTATCATACTATCCTGACAATTTTTTCTTGCTCTTTCACATAGCTTTTTACTTTCTCTTAAATGTGTTCAGAGAAAATGACTTCTGTTGATTGCATGTAGTTACACAATCACACAACTAGTATTTATTGAGCATCTATTACGTAACAGGCACTGTTCTTTGCACTTGTGACACTACAGTGAACAAGACAGGAATCTCCAATGGTACATTTTAGGTTGTTCCCAACTTTCCACATTGTAACTATGAAATCTCTGTGTGTTTATAATGATGTCCTTAGGATATAGGTCTAGAACTGATTGTATTGCATCAAGAGGAGAACCATTTTAAAGGTTTTTCTGACAAGTATGCCAAAATGCCTTCCAAAAGGCTCATAGAATTTACATCACATGCCACACTGGAACAACTGTGGCCATTTCCACACTCCCCAGCACACAGTATCTTTCTCTTTTTAATTAAGACAAAATTCCCCTTGGACCAAGCTAGTGAAATAAAAGTACACAGATCATTTCAGAAACATATTAAAAAAAAAACAACAAAAAACCCTTCTAGTTTTCAACCTCAGTACACTTGTATTCAATGAGAAATTTAAACCTACTCTTCATCATCATTTCTAAAGGGTATCCCTAAAAACTTCAGATATTTATATACAAAGATTTCATTACAAATAATATAAATAAAATAATAAGAAGGAGGAAACGAAATATCTTGGCCAAAATTAAGTCATTCTCATGTTTTGGGAAAACTAGAAACCTGGCTTCCTCATGCAAGCAGTGATTCATTAATGCTAATTGGTGTTTTTTTTCCATGCAAGGGAGAAAACTATTTCAGTTCCTAATCATTCCTCATTACAGTAACAGCAGGCTCCAGTTAATCGGCTACTCAACTTTTCAGCTACAGAACCAGTTGACCTATAATTAAAAGACATTTAGGTCTTAGGAGGAAAGAAAAACAACCCCTAATGACAAACAGATACCAGCGACTTACAACCTGGCCCCCTCACCGCCGCCTGCCCACCTCTGCAATCTGCTGCCGACCTGGCTCGCGGCTGCCTGGGGACACGGGGCAACTCTTCCTCCTCCACGCCGAAAACGGCGCACGTGTGCGAGTGTGTGGCGTTCGGAATCACACAGATACCTGAACATGCTACCCTGGAATCACATTTCTCTCTGTGTTTAATATTCATTTTTCTTAAATATAAAAGTAATACCTATTTATCTTAGAATTTTTGAAAAATGTCGAAGATGCAGAAGGAAGTTAAAAATCCTGCCACAGGAGATACCACTGTTAACAGTCTTGTGTGTTTCCTTTCACTCTTTTTTCCTCTATACGCACATGTACGGTTTTGGTGATGGTTAGGAAATGGGACAGAGACAGGCCTGGGAACCGGCGCTCATGCAGACGTCACGGTCAGACTGCCCGTGGCCTGGCTCTGTCTCTGTACGTGCGCCTTCGGGACAAGTTACAGAACCTCTTTGAGCCTCAGTTTCCTCATCTGTAAAATGGTGGTAACAACAGCACATCATAGCTCAGGAGGTGGCTGTGGGGATTAAATGAGATAAGTAAGCAGCTGCTATGGAGTAAGTATTTAATAAATTATCAGCTACAGGTAATGTTTTTTACCTGATTTCGTCCACGTAAACTTCTTATCTTTGTCTCTGTCACTAAAAAGTGTCAAAAACATTACATCACCATATGATATAATGTGCCATGGGTATACAAAGTGGAAGGACTCCCTTATTATTGGGCATTTAGATAGTTTCCAATTTTTCACCCCTATCCACAAGACTGTTGGGAACTCCATGTGGTACTGTCTGTGATTATTTCTAGGGAGACATACTTAGATTTTGAAATCCTGAGTGAAGGGGATTGAACTTCACAGCTCCTTGACACGGACTTCCTGGGTGGCTCTCGGAAGCCTGCAAGGTTTCTCGCCCTCCAGCAGGCGTGGCAGTCTCGGCTGAGCCACGCGCTTACCGACACTAGCTACCATCCTGTGTGAAAAGTGCCTATTGATTGGATATGGGAAAAAAATGAATCTCACTGTTTATTCAGTTGGAAATAATTTGTTATTTTAAAGAGGCTGAGCATTTCAAAGCACTTTAAAGTCATTTCTATCCCTTATTTTGTGACCTGTCCATCACATTTTAATTTTTTTTTTTTGCCCATTTTTTTCCCTTGGGGTATTAAGTTTTATCTTACTGATTGGTGAGATTTAGTTAGCAAGCACATTTCTATTTTTTATTAAACATTATAAATATTTCTTTTAGTGCTTTTTGTCTTTAATCTTTGATTTTGGTCTTTTGAAGTGCTCAGTTTTAAATTTTCATACAGTTAAAATGCTCTATTTTTCCTTCATGGTTTCTTTGTACTGTTTTGTTTTTTTTTTTTTTATGTATAATGTGTAGACGGTCTTTTTCATCAAACTTTTTAAACCACTTGTCAAAAACAATCAACACAATAAATCAGTGCTATGCAGATTTGTATCTCATGTAACAAGTATAACAAAAAAGAAATTCTCATTTTAATACAAAATCCATTTCTGTTGGTGAGCGGACACTCGCCAAGACCGACTGCAGGATTTCTCTGATCACGTTAGTATTTCCGTGGTACATACGCAGTCATGGCAGCTACCTGAGTAAACCGTACCAATTACCAAAGATAAATTTCCTTGTAGGATTTCTTCTCTGGGAAGCATGTATAAGTGACCTATATGTATTTTGCTACTAATGACGGGAATGCAGATAAATATGTGACTTGGAAGAAATCATGAGTGGAAGAATGGTCTAGGTTAAAAACAAAAGCCTGCTTACTAGGACCCATGGATTTGTGGTAATTTCACGGAAGGAGGGGTTCATTGTAATGTACTGTGAGACCCAGCAAGAAGAGCTCAGCAGTAAGGAGCACCGGACTGACTGCTGGGTAAAGTTTGTCCTGGGGGCGTGAGACACGGGGCCATGTGTTCCATTAGTGGCTCCTCTGAGATCCCTTCTATCTCTATGCTTTTAGGAAGAAAAGAAGTTTTTGTTTTTCTTTTAATGATTCATGCTTTAAAAGATCCTCTAAACAAACCAACTCAGGTTTCTCATTCAACTATGATTCTTTCCACCAGCAATGAAATACTCAAAATGGGCCTTTCTGACTCTTTCTGAGAGGAGAACACACATCGCCAAGCCTGCTTCTTGATTCTTTCCAGGTCTCATTAATATAGGGACTCTTTTCTCCGCAGTGCTGAACCGCCATCCGACCCGCAAGTGTAGATTCTCAATTGACTTAAGTAGCTGTGTTTCAGGGGTCATTAGATTACAAAGCATATGTCAAAACGGTGCTGTGTGAGTCTCGGACACACTTCCTTGAAAGCAGCTATGGACATCCCCTTGGCTGAAGGGGAATCAGAGAGAAATAGACTGCTGTTGGAAGGGGCCTGGAAATCATCACTCCAGATACCCAGGGGCCGCTGAGCGCCATTTCTCTGTGACCGCCACCGGGGAACGGTCCCGCCGAGGCCCAAACCCCACGTCGCCCTGGGATCTCTCTGGCTGTCAGAGAACTGGCCTCTCCTGAGTGCCTGCTGATTCCAGGTATTATGCTGGAACCTTTGCACTGCGACCCCACGTAGGCAAGCTGTTTGTTCCATTTACGGGTGGGCAAGCCAGTGCCGCGCAGTGAAACAGATGAGCCAGAATGTGACGTCAGAGATGACTCTTTTTTTATGATGTCACAACTCCTGGCCTTTCTACCACCTCCAACCTGAAACTTTGTGAAAGAAAGACTAGACCTCACTGTTTAGTAAGTCAAAATCGATTTTACTGATTTGGAGAAACTAGAGGGTATTCGCAATAGTGCTTCCTAAGTAGTGTCAATTTTTGTCCCCAGAAGCTCAAGATGTGTCTCTGTTTTAGTCCCCAATACACTCGTTCACTCTGGTAACACTGCTGCCATGTGAAGCCTCATGAACTTACTTCAATAATGACGAGCCTACATTAATGAGTTGCTGTATTGACTGCCTATATAAAAGCAGCTAAAAGTTTTAAAAAGCATTTTGACCTTTTAAGTAAAACATCTCTAACTTACCCCAATCTTATTCTTTTAATTAATAAGCATGAAAAACTCTATAAAGACATGGGAAAATTCAGTTTCATTATGTCTCTTTGCAAACTAGAATTTACATCTTATTCATCCCAGGTTAGCTGATAAATCCATTCTATGACATGCCCACATGAGTTGTACCTCTATTTTACATTTTCTGAAATATTATAGTTTGGCCCACAGCTAATCGGGCAAAACTTGCAATTACCAGTTCACACACGAAACTGCGTATTTGTAGTTAGCAAATGAAGATTTACTACAAGTGATTTAGGGTGCGGTTTGCCAAGTTTAGAAACCACTCGAGTTTTGTTGGTTTCAAGTTCTGAACCAAACTTTAGTTGTCAGGTTTCTGTGGGGTTTTCTCTCTTCTACCACTGGCAAAATAGGACCTTTTATTTCTAAGAAAATCTGTAATAAAAATCTTCGTGGACATTTAAATTGCTTCACAAAACATTTTGATGAGTTAAGTATAAATGAAAAAGAAACATAAGGCTTACATTTCTCTGAAACACACAAGGGATGTAAATAAAGGGAAAATGTTGGTGGAAACATGTTGAGGAATAAGCTCAAGCTTTGAAAAACCGTTAGGGACACTTGATGAACCCAAGGACAGCTGGACCTTGCTCGTCCATGACTCTTTTTAAAGGCAACGGGTGATAACGCAAAGCACAGATTAATAATTCACATTGGAGGTGATAGCAGTGGAACAGAAAAGTCTCTCTGCACTAGTCATCCAGCTGGAAAAATTCTCAGACAGACCTGAAGAAATAAAACAGGAGGAGAACGGCACAGTTTCATGTCTCACAAAACACAGTTGCTTTTGCTACAAAACTCATCAGTTTTACAAAATCCAGATGATTTAAATCTCGAGGATTAACTGAGTATCAGGTATGCCTGTCAAACAGGATTGGCTGACATTCTCAAGTGATCCTATCTGAATACTGGACCTTTTCCCATTGGAATATCTGAGAGATTGCACACGCGTGCACACACACGTATCTAGACTTTGAGCTCTTCAGGGAAAATAAAGTTAAAAACTCAAATTGCACCCGTGTCCTAAAGAAGCAATGAGGAAAACCCACGATGCTTGGACCCATCGCAGTTGTCCCCCACTTGAGTCAATGCGAGACCTTTGATAGAAAAACCCACATTGGTGATTCCTAAATGAGGATTTCAGGCCAACTGAGTGCAGGGCTGTAGAGCAAGCTCCACGTTGGGGGAGTCCTCAGGGAAATCCAATGAATTAGCATTGCCGAATCTCAAGCCCGAAGAACGGGGCAAGTTTCTTGCAATAAACCACAGCCTCACTGATTGGCACTAACACAGCTCATTCCCTCTTGCGTCCACTCGTTTAATATATAATCATCGTGCGCCTACTACTGCTCTAAGCACGACACTAGCTGGGCAGTATAGAAATACAGAATATGCTCCCCATGGTAGAATGAAAGTATACTTAAGCATTTGGTCTTCGACCCCAGCTCTCGGGAGTGTCTTTTGTTATTCATAAGGAGCCCCTTCCTACCTTACCTGAGCATATGCTGACAAGGTGACTTTGGGAAGGTCTTGGTTTCCAGGGAGGGGTTGGTCACTCCGGAAATAATACCCAACACCTCACTCTCTGACCTCCAGAGGTGGGAAAGGAAATGGAAATTTTGTTTAACCTCATGGCCAATTATTTAACCAACTACACCTCCATCAGGACTCGCCAGACAAAAACTCTGAAACAGGGCTCTCGGAAATTAAGGTGGGGTGGGCAGATCAACGTGCTGGGCGGGGGAGGCAGGCCACCAGCGAGGGCAGGGATGTTCCAGACCCAGTTCCATTTTCCATTTGGCTGCGTCCTTTATAGTCAAACTGAAACCTTACGCACAGCACTTGCAGGGAGTTCTGTGAGTGGTTCCAGAGAGTGTCAAAGCAGAAGACGGATCCTTGGGTCCCCAGGGGTTGGAGTCAAGATGGTTGGTCAGAACTGCAGGCTGCCTAAGAACCTGGGGCTTATAACTGGCCTCTCAAATGGGGATAGTCTTTCGCTACTGAGCTCCTGAATGTGTGGGGTCTGTGCCACTTCCCGACTGTTCTCTCCCAGGTAAGTCCTGAGACAGAGGAAGCAGCGAGAAGTGCTCTGGTGGGCGGAAGCACTTGTATCTCAGAAGAGGAACTGCAAGCCCGGTTCTCTGTTCAGAGCAGACCTTGGGCCCAAAATTACAGAAAATGAAAAATACACACTATTACCCCAGCATCTCATAAGAATATACATAAACATGATTTATGAAAAAAAAAAAACATGTTTTTTAAACATTCACCATTATCAGTGGGGTTCAAGAAGACACGGTATCTTTAAAGAAGAGGAGAAATTTCCATGAGGAGAAATGAAGATGCCAACAGGAAGATGTCTCGAGAGGAAAACGTGTCCCCTCCCAAAGGACCTTTCCTGTCTGGCTGCTAAGACTGTCCCTAGAGAGGGGGCGTGCACAGAGCCTTCCGGCCAGCAGACATTTCTCTCTGAGCCTAGAAATAACCCGATGGCCAGTCTAAGTGGCTGATGGGAGGAATTTTCCTATTTTCTACTGATTGCCCATGAGCGCGATAGTGGGAATTTGGGGGCGGGGGATGAGTTAGGGAGCCACTGCTGGCCCGCTGACTTTGCATGGTAAGCTTTACCTTCTAGTTCTGAATAGCAGCTTCACGCAAAAGCAAAAGTTTCGCCAGGCGCAGAACCTGGATAAGAGCCCGGCGGTTCAGGGTCCGTGGCCCTTGTCCCTCCCATGACGGCCTCTGAGACCAGGTTCGGGCCCAACCCTGCTGACTGGAACAATGTAGCTGATTGCAAATCGATGTCTGTTCCTCTTCAGGTTAGTGGGAAAAGCCATGCGAAGGAGGAACTTCTGGCCTCTACGCTGGGTCTTGGTTATTGTACCTGTGAAATTAGAACAGTACACCCCTTGCCATACCTACTGTCAAGAGCTGTGAACACAAACTAAGATACTAATTACCTTAGGAGGGGGAAAAAAAAAAAAAAGAGAAACATAAAGCTCCTTTCTCTGGAACCTGGAATTTGGCGTTGAAGCCAATTCTGAGAAGGTGCTTAGTCCATGATCTCATAGGCCCGCATGAAGCAATTCGGTAAACAATCACACATCAAAAATAAATGAGATGTCAGGGAACGTTATTCTTCTCATAAATCTAAGTAATTCAAATATGAAAATGCTCATTACTAAATGAGGAAAAAATACATGCTGAATAAACTGTGTACTCTTATCAGTGAGAAAAAGAATGAAACTAATTTTTTAAAAATCAACATTTTTCTCTAGTACTGCTTAAATAAGAGGTGCTCATTTCTAGGACCTGGCTCTGTTTGCTTTCTGACTTTAATTATTGTAGGACACGCTGAGAAAAGAGGAAGACAGCATAAGGATTATCAGACCAAAGCACAGAGCTTGGAAACCACGTCTGATGTACTTGTCCTGGACTGAGAATAGCAGCCAATAGCAGTAAAAATGATATCCGAAGTCTCTGAATATTATTATTACTACACATGTGATTTTTTGTCACTTATTTGTTTGAACTGGGTAAAACTGGCTATATTGATTTTATTTCTAATTCCTTATAATTACATCCAAGCTTTAACTTCAAATATTTTTTTTAAGGCATAAGTAAATTCAACTCTTCTTGTTGCACTCAAAGAAATTAAGTACTAAGAATTCACACATTCTTAAAAGGGTCATTCCTTTATTAATTTTTTTTGCCTTTTCTGAAAAGAGTTATCATGAGTGTTACCTATTTTCTGAATGGAAACTCTGGTTTCAGGTATTTATTTCTGTGATCACTTACTTATCCATTATTTATGCAATTATCAAGCTAAGTGTTCAGGCAAGGAAGTAACAAATATTTTCAGTTTAAGACTTTAAGGTTATAAGATGAGATTTTTGTCAAGATAATAATTTACTGGCCAAATATGATTAAGCTTTTGAGTGTGAATCATTCTTTGGTTCTTTAACCATGTGCAACCATCTTGTCTAAACTTAAGACAAGTTCAACATTCAACCATAAAACTATATTCCCTATCTTTCCTATCCTCCTAATTTTCTCCTTCAGAATGAGGTCATAACACATAGATTACATCCCATAGTTTTCTCTTGCATGGGATTGTCCAATCTTTGCATTTCCCTGTTTTGGTTTTGTTTTTTTTTTAAGGAAGACTTTACTTCTTTTTTTTTTTTTCAAGTGGCAGATTGTTTTAGGTCTTGACTAGTTTTTCCTGTACACCAGGATTTTCGTTTCCTATTTGTGTGCATGGTGTGTTTTCTTTTCATCCTAGTAGGAAAAAGAAAAAGAAGTACGACGTTATAGTGCATGGTTATGAAGGCTGAGTGTATAGGGACGTAGAGAGAGGGAGACTGTTAATCAGGAGGGATGGCGTGCCCCAGTTTTTCCTATCTTTAAAACTAAAGAATAAGTTGAATGTTACCTAGATAGACAGCGCCGGGGGGTGAGGCAGGATTAAAACTGCATTTGTCCAACCAGTCCTGAGCTGGCCTCTCAAAGACATGGTTGGGCTACCTCAAGTCTGGCGGAACAAGGTTGAATGACTACTACTGATTTTTTTCTTTCTTTTTTTTTTTTTTTAATGAAATGAGCCCAGGGGTGTGTCTGCCTCCTTCTCTGGGCTCAGGTGCAATAGGTTTTCAGGGTGTAAGCCAATTTGCTCCTTGGTTATGAGGAAAATATTTTCCTGACTCCCTCCCAGCCCTTCTCATTGGAAAGGAACATCCCCAACAGGGGGTGAGTGTGAAGGTAAAAGCAGTGGGGATAATGATGTGACAAATTCACAATCACAGCCCAGAGCTCAGGACATCAGAGGCCTGGACAGGGACAAACATCATCTATGAAAAATGAGGCTATTTGGAATCTACCTTTTTTTGCCTGGATCTGTAAAATTATTACAATGAAACCAACCTCAATGAAAAGAAAAATAAAATGCTAAGTACTGAGCGGAAAAGCTGAAGAAATAAAATAAGCAAGTCTTCTCTTTTGTTTTTTCTCCTCTCTTTCAGATAAAGAAGGGAGGGAGAAAGAGAGGGAGAGAAACATCAATCGGTTGCCTCCTGTATGCGCCCTGACCAGGGACCGAACCCGCAACCCAGGCATGCGCCCTGACTGGGAATCAAACCGGCCACCCTTTGCTTTATGGGATGACGCCCAACGTGCTGAGCCACACTGGTCGGGGCTCTTCTTGTGTTTTCTTTATCCACTGAGGCCCTACTAGAACCTGAACGCTCGTGAGCTGGGGGCGCAATCAGAGTGACAATGAACATTGTCTGCAAGACGAGCCCATGTGTCAAATTGAGGAAATATAAGCAACATTTTTTACAATTCAAGAAAATAATATCTAAAGAATCCAATGATCCTCTTACTTTTTAAAAATATTTTACAGTATTCATTACTTAATCGGCACCAAGAAAGAGCATTGAATGAGCCTCCCGTTGGCTCTGCCTGAAACAGAAATGGCACAGATAAACCACGAAGGGGCATGAAAACATACAACTATGTTGGCAAAACATGAACAAACTAATATTGAATATTGAAAATCCAAATCCTTCTATCACAACATCTCTTGGTGCAAAATCTCTCCGTCGCTTCCTCTCCACAGAAGACACCTCCTTGTCCTCAAAGAAACCCCTCTCTTGGTTTGTGGCAGTTACATTTTCCAATCCACAAATACCTCTTTTAATATTGGTGCCCCAGTTAAAATAGTCCTTATTATTTTTGTCTGCACTAAAAGACATGCAGCATATCCTCTTGGTGAAGAGATACGACACCTAAACAGACCCCGAATTCATTAACAGCCCAGCAATTTAATTTCGTTTCCTCTCCCTATACCAAAAGTTAAAGTTACCACCTTTAAAAGTTCTCTCACTGACAAAGTTTTTTCCTAGTCACTATTTACTTTGCACATAACCCGGAAAAGATGGTTGGCTGCAATTCTTGCGGGGTGACTAAAATAGTTCTTTAACGTCCCAAGCTAATAGAGTGGACATGAATGGATGGCTATGGCAGGAGCTGAATTTTCATATTGTGCTTTATCACACGTTGCACAGAAATTCAGTATGTGGCAGGTTTTAGCATACACTGCACACACGACAAGAGTGGTAAGTGTTTGGGTTCCCTTTACCTCCCTTTGCACGTTTTCCTTGCCATTCTACATTTCATTAAATATCCTAACTCAAATTTACCTTGTTCCAAACCATAGGATTCCAGTTATAACTCACATGTTTTGGTCACAAAATAGAACACGTGATCAAAAAGCATATTGTCATCAATTATATTTGTCAACAAGAAATGGCTATTGAATAATACCTAAGTATTCACTTATTTCAATCTGAAAATATAACTCATTTGTACTGAAGCTCTTAGAAATGTAACTTTCTAAGTAATTCATTTTTTTTTGGTTTCAGTCTACACCTTTAAGAGGTTCCACAATATTTCTGAAGTAAAAGAATGATTTAGGAAATCCACAGGGGAATTAGTCTCTGAAGGTTGTTAATCCTGTCAACATGCTATGCTTCAGTGAGTAAGATAATTCTTGAACAAGTACCTAAAATTTTGCTTCTGAGCTCAAAGTAAATCTTACTATGGTTTTCCATCACCAGATCTCAAATTTTATAGACCTTGAGATGAGCAAATAAAGATATTTCTGCAAACCTAAAGCAAATACAAAGAACCACACATCAACATCAACAACTCCGAGGATTACCTTTAGAAGCAAGGACTTGCTTCTCATGATATTTCTAAATAAATTTTCAATATATCGTGCCTCATTTGTAACCTGTAATTTTAGATCTTTTTACCCCATGTTATCTACAGACACTACTGATTTGGGATGCAGTGTACCCATTACATTCATGAGGGGAATAGAGAGAATATTTTGACAATCTAGGCTCTTATAAATTTTGTGTATGTAAAGTCAATTCCTCTTTAGCGGTGTTATACATCATTCATAAAAAAGGACAGATTTTGGATGTTCATTCAACAGATGCCAGACAGTGGCTGAACCACACAACTCTCATAGAAATGCCGTGTATGTCGCTTACCTTCTGATAGGGGGGTGGGGTCCTATAACCAGCCGATAAACCCATAAATAAATTAATTATGCATCTTACGGATTGCTCTGAGGGACCTAACGGAATTCTGAAGTTAAAAAAAATAATAACAAGCAATGGGAAGAGGACCTCCTGGTATTGAGTAATCAAGGATTGCCTCTGTAATGAGTTATCTTAAGCCCTGGAAATGAAATGTCGGCCCTACGGAGACTGGGCAAGGGTGTTTTAGGTACAGAAAACTGTTTCTTCAGACCTTGAGGTGGGAAAGAGCTTGACATGTTCCAGGAATCAAAACACATTAAAAATATGTGGAGGAACATAATGATCTAGGGGTTAAGTGTTAAAAGAATTTGTTCATGGCTAGTCAAAGGATGTCTTGTAAAGACAGTATTTGGAATTCATGTTTTGACTCACTCTCTTCACCCCAATACAAAGCAGTAGTTAATGAAATAGGAAAAAAATTGGAGAAAAATAAATACAGGGCTGCTCAAAGACAAGACAAATATGTTCACGGCCTAGGACTGTTGGTGAGATTGGATGAATCCACATAAAGGATGGACTCCTGGTCTAGAAGTGGGAAGTGATGACTGAGAATTCAGCTCAGTGGAATTAAAGAGGCTCACTCAAAAGTCTACATGCAAGGCAGGACCCCCTACAAAAGCTCGTTTGTATTGAAGAACTGAGTTATATTCTCCATATTGTGAAAAGGGGACTAAAACAAAAGGTGATGACCACTGCCTGAGGCTACAGCTTTTAATAACCGACGTACTAAAGAGGCACGAAGCGCCCTGCCCAGGAAGTGACCAGCGCCCCTCTGGCTTGCTGACCTAATATTTTGAAGGTCCCGGGTGAGGCTGAGTCCCAGGTAATTAGAAGCAACCAGTCCATACTGAAGCAGGTCAGAATAAAGATAATTTCATGATTTAAGACAAATGAGCAAATAAAAAAAATTATTCGTTATAGAAAAAACAATTTGTACAGAAAAGAGAGTACTCAAAGGATACTAAAAGGTGTAGCCATAAAACACACTTACAAAGCATATTTACATGGACATAGAAACACATTTACATAACACTATTTAAATCTCTGAGATTATGATGTACATATAATGACCGTGGGGGGCGGGGAGATCGGAAGAGTGTGCGGTGACGTCAGGCTGTGTGTTTGGGTGGGAGGGTCTTGGTGACAGACTGCTTTAGGGCCCAGCGAATGCTCCCTCTTCTCATCTTCCAGGCCCATTGGTCTGACCTTGGCCATGTGATGTGCTTTAGCCAAAGAACCTGCACAGAAGCAATGTGGGCAGAGGCTCTCCTTGAGCCTGTGTGAGTCACCCTGGTCTCTCAGCTGTAGCTCGTTCTAAGCAGGGCAGTCCCTGCGTAGCCACCAGTCCCGGAAAGACCAGAGGAGTGGACCTGAATCTAACCCCCACCCCGAGGCACGGTGGCCCGAGACAGCCTGTGGATTCATTCACAATGGAGATAAACGCCGAGTTTATAATAACTAACGTTTGGGGGCTGTTTGTTATGCAGCATTATTGTAACCTAATGACTAACAGTCATCATCCAAACCTACCCCCTTGATTAAGTTTTTTCCCTATAAGAATACAGGAGATAATGATTAAATATTTTAAAAATCAAGTAAAAATAGAGATATCGAGCTAAATGACTAAAGGATCCGCTAAAAGATGTGAAACTATTTATTTCCAGGTAGAGGAAAATGGGACAAGGAGGCTCGGTTTGGATGACTGCTTTACACACACCCCGCGCCCCCCCCGTCGTAGAGCAATTAGACCCTTTACACCATGTGAGTACGTAACTGATAAGAATAACGTTTAAAACAAATAAAATAGTATACACACATCACATCTAACAAAAGTAATTAACCAAAAATGGAAAGATAAAACAAGATATCATCTGATAATTTTTCAGAATTGAATGGAAAAATGATCTGAGTCTTTGTGTTAGAAATCCAAATCTAAAACCAGGGGGGTTTTTGGTTGGTTTGTTTCTGGACTGTTTCAACTGTTCTCTAACACTCCCTGCTTCAAGTGATCCCTCTTGGTCCCCTTAAGTTTTTTACGCCACCTAATTTTCTATCACTTCTTATTCTTTCAACATCTCTCAACTTCTCAAAACCTCTCCAAGTGTTATTTTGTTCTCTTCGTTCTTTCTACTCAGTCTCTTTTATCCTTTGGAGTTTTCTGGAGGACTTGTCACAGTTGACCGTGACAGACCACTTTTCAGAAAGAACAATTCAATAGATGAGGATTATTTAAAGCAAGAGTGGGAGCATATTAACAGCTACATTTAAATATTTCTCATAAATATCAGTATCTACTAATCTGGGCTCTTTTGACAGCGCTATCTAGTTATGAAATAGAGCTATCCGAGTATCTTGAGTATAAATTCCTTTTCTCCACTTACGTTAGCGGCATTCTCCTAATCCCTAATCCTCAGAGAAGGAGGCTCAGTAAAATCACAGAACCATGCCTTGATTAAATACAGCTGTATAACTACCCACAGTGCAGGTTTAGCAGCAATCTTCTTGTCATCACTCAGATATTTTAAAACCTTAACACAAAAGGTTACAAATTAATTATTCGTAATGTCCTAAATCCCTTTATTGAATCTCCAAAGTGCCCTCACCTTTTTAACCCTTGCTTTCTAATAAACACTAAGAAATAAAGAACCCTTGAAATTAGGAGATACAGTCCTGTCTTCCTTCCTTACTCAGCTGATTTCCAAAGACTCCTCTGCCACCCTCCCCTCTTCCATGTGGTCCCCTAACCTCTCCTATGATAATGACACCCTTTTCCCTTAACAGCCTTGGAAATGGACGATTCGCTGGAGCAGGAAGTGGGCCACTGGCCCTTCCCTGATCCTTGGTGACAAACGAAACTGCACTTCTTCTCCTGTTGGAGAGGCTCTTCTCTCCTGTTGGAACACAAGAACGCGTGGCCTGCAATCCTAATTGCTTCATGCATTTGTAACAAAATGTCCCGGGACACCAGCCTTTTATGGGTCAGGACAGAATGCTTCCTAGAGACTAGGGAAGAAGAGAGAGTAGCCCTGGGTCAAAGGACATTTCTTCTGGGTTCGGGCTTCTGCCAGAGTTCCTTTCCTTTTGCAATGTAGTTCAATTCAAGAAAAAGAGTGTTTCTTAAAGCCTAATGCCCTAGTCATCAACTTAGGTTTGACTATTTCATCAATTTAAAGCTTAAAATTTCAGTTTGGGGTGTTCCTTCTAAAAGCTGCTTAAAAAAAGAGAGAGAGAGAAAAGAAAATTGGACCTGTTGACTTTCTGGGCATTCCATCGATTTTATGAGCTATGATGATGAGTTAGCCATAAAAGCATAAGGCTTTACAGATTCCATTTCCTATTAAATGCACATCAGTTTAAAGAGGAAAGAATTGGACTGCGCTATATGTCTTTCAAACTCTAGCTAAACCTAGATATTTGAAAACTGGTTTAAGGTGTTAGCCAAACCAAAAATGCAGTTAAATTTACCCAATTCTGATTTAAACCACGTATTAAGCCCACTTCCCATTGGGTTGCTTCCCGCAGTATGCTTTATCTGCGGATTGCTTTAAAATATAGACCAAGTTCAGCAAAACATTATATTATATAAACAGAAGGGAATTATTCCATTCTTCTGCATTAAACTGAAATACTATCCATCCTATAATTTATGCCCCATATTGTTGGCCTTGTTTTCTGATGTAGGTCGAAAACATATATATTTTAAATAAAATCATTTATGAGCCATTGTTTTGTATTATAATAAAAATACTCGTTGCTCTATATCTGGGAGAAATTTGAAGTTATCTGTGGTGTTGCTTGGTGCCTCTGATTTTACTTTTAAATTTTACTGGAATATTACTATAAAACTAAGACGTACATAAACATGTTGGTTTACTGAACACAGAGCAAACTCAGATTAACATGATGATTTGATTTCACCTCTCACAAATATAATGATAGCAGAAAACCTATGTATTTTCTCCATTTCAACTTGATTATGTACAGCAAACATGAGAGGTTAGGAACTAAATGTTTGCTGTGAATACCATTACGGCCAATGTTCTCAAGTGAATTTTAAGTCTTTAGAAGATGAACTGTAGCATATTGTATTCAGTTTGGCTTCAACAACCACCCCCAAAGTTCAGATCGGTATCTGAACTTTATCCGAACTATCCAAACTTCCTTTGGTGTGTGATTCAAGTCTGAAAATCTCATGAGAACAGATGCTCTAGAAGCTTTTCCCTTACTTCCTGCCTCATTGTGAGAGAGAGGTTTCCACAGAAATTCCTACACGCACATGAGGTCTGAATGCCTGAGGCCTGGGGACGGGTTCTCCTGTTCAAATGAAATGAAAATTAGTTATTACCTTTATCCAGCTGAGACTCTTTCTCAGTACCCAGTCTTCTGGGGCATGGTGTTCTCTTGATGCTTCATCTCTCCTGGCCTCATCTTCCCAGGTGTTTTGGCCTTTGCCTAATCTGAACACCCCTCCCTTGCTTGGGATTTCCCCGCCTCTTAACTCACACAATAAATATACTCTGAGTACTTTTTGCATGCCTGACACAGTTATATGTACTGGATTTGGAGAAGTAAACAAAGCAGGAAAAAGTAAAATTCTTCTCTCATGGAAGTAACTTATGGTGGGACTAACAAATAAAAAATTAAAATAAAATACGGACTAGATTACGTAGGTCTAAGTAGAATGGGGGAAAACAAAGCAGAGCGACAGAAGAGTCCCGGGAGGGGGCGGGCGGAGCGGCGGAGCGGCGTAGCCCAAGGGCGCCATGGTGAAGCTCACAGAGGTGCCATTAGAACACTGACCCAAAAGAGGTGAGGGTGTGATCAGGGGCTGATATCGGCAGGATGCGTCTTGCTTTCCTTCTCACTGTGCATGTGGCCTCTTCCCCTGGACTAAGTCATCGACGAATATGCTCATCACTATTTTGAGCACCGTACCTTCCCAACGTCCTCCCCCAGGTCTCCACCCGAGGATCTTAAGAGCAAAGTCAATACATCCCCAAACCTGTTTCTTCCCTTTGAAACATATATTGTCTCCTGCATTTCTCTCCTTATAACGCAAACACTCGGAGATCAGGGCCGGAAACCTGGAAACTCCAACATTACCTATCTACCCATAACCTCCCCGCTAAACTCCCTCTCCGCTCTGTGCGCCCTAAGCATCCCAAAGGCAGTGTACCAAACGTAACTCGAGTCACCTCGCTGCCCCTCCCACCCCCGCCCCCACTGCTCCTCTCCGTTCCCTACTCCTCCATCAACGGCACCACTGCGTACCCAAAACTTCGCAGGCAAATAATCCAGGAGTCCTCCTTGATCGCGCTCTGTCCCTCCCCTCCCACGTGCAGGGCCAGAGGAAACCCGCTTAGCTCTACCTGTGCAACATACACCAAATGTAGATTCTTCCCAGTCCCCGCTGCCAGCAGCATCGTCCCCGCCTGCCCTCGCCTGCCCTCACGTCGGTGTCCTCACTACTCAGACAGTTCCTAACCTGCCTTCTTTCTTCTCCCCGTAGGCTATCTCATGGTTCAGTTCAGGAATCTTTAAAAACCAACAGTTCCGATAACGAGACTTCTCTGCTTAAAGTCTCCCTACCAAAATAAAATTCAAATCCCTTAGTCCCACGTGATCGGGTCCTTCCTATTTCTCTGGCCTCCTGCTCCCTCACTATCCTGCACTAGCGCGACTGTGAGAAACAGGAATGTTTTCTGCAGCTGGCGACAGGCGATCTGACAAGCAGTGGCTTAACCGTGTGGACATTAACAATTCACTTACCAAAAAGCCCAGCAAAAGCGACCTCAGAATTAGCCCAGAAGGCAATGTGATCAAGGACGCAGGTTAATTAAGTTTCTGTTCCACCACCTTTAGCAAGTTGGATTTTAGTTCCATGCTCATTCCCTCACGCTTACAACGTGGCTGCTGCCCGGCCATTTCTTTTCACATCCGCATTTCAGGCAGGAGGAAGCGGGGACAGAGAGGAGCTGCATCTGTCTTTTTATTAGGAATGTAAAAGCTTTCCCAAAATTCCTGCTTATGTCTCATTACCCACAGACAGACTTCTTTGTAGGACCCATTACTTCCAGGCAGGCTAACGACCAGCCCTGGCAATACGAGATATCGGGAGAACTAGTATCTACCTTTCACAGCCTGCAGTGTTGGAAAGAGGAAGGGGTGGACCGAGTAGCGTTATCTGCCCTATTGGTCTCCTCCGTTCCTTTAACACACGAACCTAATGCCTCCTTTAAGGCTTTGCAGGAGCTGTCCCCACTACCAAGCATGCCTTGCCCTGTAACTGCACATGGCTTCTTCCTTTCTGTTGTCCAGCTGTCGTTTTTGAATGTCATTCCCTCAATGAGGCTCTTTCAGTCTCCTGTCTGAAATTGTCCCCTGGAACCTAGCGTCACTCCCCACCCCGTGGCACAATGATATTTTAAAGCCTTAGCCGAGCAGGAGGGCAGAACGGGCGGGCAACTACGTCCCTGGCCCCCAAAGAGGAAGGAGAAGAGAAAGGAAACTACACAGCAGAGAACAAAACTGAAAACCTCAAAGAGCGACCTTCTGTTCTATCAAACACCCACACTGCCTGTGTCCACTCGCAGCCCCGCCCCTCCGGGTGACCCAGCCTCCCCCGCCAGGGCTGGAAGTCACTGCCCATTCGGAGGGGGCGCTGAGCAGACAACATGGAGACCGCCCGAAAAGGTGGGGGCGCGCTGACCCTTGCCAGGGAACAATTGTTTCACAAGGACAGCTTGCTTCTGGCATGCTGTGCCACGACCGAGACTTTTCAGCCTCCAAAGCCTACATGTTTGGCATGAATAGTAGCAATCTGGCATTTTCAATGCTCATATGTCCCAAAGCTGGATTTCTGGAAAATGCTCGGAGTCCCAAATTGGTGTCCACTTTGGAATATTTGGCCCAGGAAAATGTATATTCTCATGCCGCAGGAAGTTGGTTTGCAAAACAAAGGCTGAATTGGGGCCAAAAAGCGAGCACCATTTGCCAGAGTGTAGATGAAATATGATAGCTTGCTGCACAACGTTTCTTTTTAAAAGTTATTTGCGGCTGCCGTGACACATCTTTAAAGTTGTAATATGCAGAACTGTTATTTAGAAATTTCCAACGGAGGGAAACAAATCTCAATTGTTTACATTTAAACATGATGTAGTGAGATACTAAATGTAAACATTATAGATTGGACAAAGAAACGCATGTGAAACACGCCTCAAATCACAGCATAGTCTTAAATGGTCCAGGGCAAAAGCAGAAATTTCCATTTTCTTAGGAAAGCTATATTTACTATTATCCCACTTAACAGACTTTCTTAGGGTGTGTTGGGAGAAAATATACTATCTTAGAATGTGTTTATATCAAAGTAATATGATGATGGAAAAAAAGAATTAAAAGGAAGTTTTAATTCTTAACAGATAATAGTAAACTTAATCATGTTTTTATTCTCTTTGAACAAAGAAGTATGATTATGGAAACTCATTATGTGAAAGTTTCTGGCTTTAACAAAAACATTAAATATTTAATTTAAATAGAAATGACGTGTTACCAAGACTGGACTATTAAAATAGATTAAAATCTGGCAAGCAGCTAGGAAACAGAGGGTGTTTGCAGAAATGAGTTCAAAAGAAAGAAAGAAAATAAGAAAATGATAATTTTATAAGAAGTAAAATTCAGAAGACAAAGGAGAGAGATTTTTAGTTTTATTTTTCAGTTTCTTCTAGTCAAGAATAACTTGAGAGTGCCAAGGTGCAACTTCTAGGCTGAATTTTCTTTTCTTTGGTGGCATTAGTAGTAATTCAAGGTGCAAGGCATAGAGGTAACTTATCTAAGGAAATGGTTTATTTTTTTTTAATTCCTCTGCTTTTTTTAAAGTATGTTTTCATTTTTATTGTATGTTTTTAAAAATTTTATTTATTTTTTAGAGAGGGGAAAGGAGGGAGAAAGGGACAGAAACATCCATGTGTGGTTGCCTCTTGAGCGCCCCCTACTGGGGACCTAGCCCACAACCCAGGCCTGTGCCCTGACTGGGAGTTGAACCAGTAACCCTTTGCTTCGCAGGCCGGTGCTCAATCCACTGAACCACACCGGCCAGGGCAGGAAATGGTTTATTCTAATAAAACATTTCATTTTTAGTTCCACACTGAAGCTATGCTCTTATTTAGAGAGACGATAGGTCACGGTGAGAACCTCTCTCAGATTCTCCATCCCCTGTCTAGTCACCACCCACACAGACCTGTCCACTGGCCTGATGTTCTTTCCATGACATGCTGTTACTGTAAGAAATGCCGGCTTTCCCTTGCTTTCCAATGCTCTACAGTGCTTTCGCCTCAGAACACGAGAAGCGAAACGCCTAACTGCAGAGCAAGACGTCCTGGGCTAAAAAGTGACCTTCCCACTTCCTCACCATGTGACCTTGGCCAAGTCGACTACCACATCTCACCACAGTCTCCTCACCTGTCCGGTAGGGGAAATAACAGCAATGGCCGCCATAGGGCCCTTAGTGAGGATTAAAGAAGGAAACGCAAGAACAGTGCTTGGAATGGTATCTGGAGGTTGGTAACTCTTCCGTATTATCATCGTCATTATGACGATTATCTCGTGTGATAGTAGTGGTTGGGGAACAAATAGGAATAAATCAACCTCAACCGAATCTGCTGCCTGTGTGCATATAAACAAAGCACATTGTCCTATTGTCTAATCCCAGTCCCTGATGGTGGCAGAGATTTAGTCCTTGCCAAAGAGTCCATCCAGCAGACCAAATGCAGTCCCTACACGTGCCGGCCTCCCTTAAGTTACCTAGGGCCATGGAGCGACGATGATCTGGCCAATGGCTGGGAGAACGTGACAGGTGTCTATCCCGGGACCGCCCACAGGCGCTCCCACTCTTGCTTCCTCGGCCACAGCACCCTTGGCGGTCACTCCTTCTCTGGATGGTGAAGTGGTCAGATGAAGAACAGCATCCAATCGTGCATGAGACTTTTCATGAATGAGAAATAAACCTTTGTGTGTTAAGCCACTGAGAAGCGCAGTTAGTGTAACCTGGCCTAGTGTGATTCTCATTACCACAGTGATGGAAACCATGCATAGCCCCTTAGGAAAGGGATTTAAAAAAACAAAAAACCAGTGCTATTCCAATCCTTAATATGGCCAGTGCTTCCTGCCACCTCAATTACAGAAGATTCAACACCTCGCTCTCTTCTTCATCTCCCAGTCCAGCCCAGTGGCGGATCTGATACATAGCACTTTTATATTATATCCAATTTGGTGTTCTTTATTCCAAACCTGAGGCGCATGGATAGTACGGACTAAACTGGACCGATTTCTGGAGCTAAACATTTAAACAGAGGTACAGCTAGTGCCTTTCTGCTGATTCCCTTTGATGGAGGACGCGGAATGCAAAACTGCCATCTGAGACACTAGCTACACAGTTCAGGAGGAAAAGAAGATGCCACAGTCTAGCACTTGCCTCTCTCGGGGGTCTTCCCTTCCCCAGCTTGGTGTTATCTCACTGGTTCACCTTTATCTCAGTATCTCTTCCTTTTATAGCCATTAGGCAAGCTATTATCCCATTATTTCATGTTTATTTGAGTTACTAGTGGATTTGTGTGTCATGCAGAGATGGATGCTCTGTGATAAAGCTAAATTGTTAACTTCATATGAAAAGTTCCTTAGGGATGTCTTTCTCTTCTGAGTTCTAAAAATTAGCAGTAAAGCACAAATACAAAATTATCTCAAAAAGACCAAAGATCTCCTTTGCCCTAACCAAAAAACAAACAAACAAACAAAAAAAACCCCAACAAAACAATCTGTGCACATAAGAAAGGGGGCGGGGGGTGGGGGGAGGATCTGAAACGAGAAGTCAAGGACTAAAACTCCAATGATGACATGAAGATTGATTTGAATGCCCTGAGGCTGCTAAGGGCAGACACTGACAGATCAGGGACTTGCCTTAGGGACCACAACGGTCCTGAAATCGAAAGTGCAGGAACTCTTTTAGGAAAAGAAAAATATAGAAGGAATTATCCTGAAAGCCTTATTGGGTAAGGTGTTTTTAGTGTTCATGACCAAGTTTTCTAAAATAAGTCTCTGTTGCCAAGTCGACTTTTATGACATTATTCAATTAAAAGTTTTAAGAGCCATATTTGCAGTTATTTATATACTATAATAGGACCCAGGCCGCTCAGAGAGCTTGCCTCTGATATTTTAGTGGAAAGCTCAAGGTACAGTCATCGCTATTCATGCAATACCGTGGCCTTTATACACAAATAAAAAGAAGGGACAAAACAGACTTTAAAAGAGTAATGCAATTGAATGATAAAAACTACTACTCTACGTTGCTCTCTTAAGTTTCACAGCACTTAACGGAAGTAGGAAAATGTCACAGAGAATTTTCACCGTCTTTTTCTACCTACAATGATCTTTTTAATGTGTAAAAAAGAACTGTTGCTTGTTTGTTTGTTAGGTTAAATTTGCTTTGGTGAAATGCCAACAAGAAATATATTAGCCACATGAAGTTAAGAAATTGAGTGATTGTGCAGATAATTTTGTCTTTATAACAACTGTTTTCACCTCAAATACTAAAATAATTTAGTCTAAAACATTTAAAAATACCTTTGTAAAAGGAATTTTATTAGAGCTAAGTTCAACTGTTATCTAGATAGGAGATATTTGTGTGGTGAGCTACCATAAAACTTAAGATAAAGGAATTTTTGTTGCTAGTATAAATTATCTAGTTTTCCTGCTGACATAGATCCTTTTCATTTTACCTCTGAGGATGCCAGTTACAGGAAATTATAGCTCTTTGGGGAGAGTCTAAGCACTGGGACTTTCTCATGAAGTATACTTCACTCATAAGTCCTTTTTGTTAAGAATTTCTTATTCTTGGTAATCCCCCAGAAGAATAGTCTACACAGCACACCCCCCACCTTATTTGCAGGGGATACATTCCAAGACATACAACAGGTGCCAGAAATGTGGAAAATATATATGTGTATATATATAAAATGTAGAATATATATATATATATACACACACATATATAAAAAACGTGGAATATATCCACACACATTTTCTATATATTATATATAGTTTTTTCTTATACTCACAGATTAATTTAGGCACAGTAAGAGATTAACAGTAGCTAATAATAAAATAAGGCAATTGTAACAGCACATTGTAAACAGGTAAGATAAGGGTGACTTGAACACAAGCACTATGACACTGCTATAGTCAACCTGGTAACCGCGGCGGCGGCGGCACTGAGTGACTAATGGGTGGGCAGACTACAGAGCGTAGAGAGGCTGGACAAAGGGATGACTCACATCCTGGGTGGGGCAGAGCAGGACAGCAAGACATTTCATCACGCTACTCAGGATGCATCGCAACTGAAAACTTAGACGAATTGTTTATTCCTGGGATTTCCCACGCAATGCGTTTCGCAGTGCGGTTGACTGCCGGCAGCTGACACTGCGGCAAGTGCCACTGCAGAGGAGGGGGACTGCGGCGCCAGGACCTCCCTTGCCAAGTCGGTCATTCACTTCGCATCTGAACTGTCTTCGGTGTGCGACCCTGCGGAAGACATTCATCCGGAAGCTTGCTTGGGCATTGCGATGGTTAGTTTCATGTGTCAAACTCGCTGGACCATGAGGTGCACAGATATTGGATCAAACATTATTCTGAATGTTTTGGATGAGATTCTGTGAAGCCACTTCAGGAGTCAGGAACAGGAGCAAATTTTGAAATATCCCGAAAGGATCACCAACAACTCACAGTAAATAACAGCACACAATACCCCGAAATTCAGCATAGCTTACTTTATCAAATAAGACATGATACAATCACCAGACAATTAAAACTAGAATATAACCCACCACCAAGGCCTCTCCGAAGAAGAGATGAAAAAGAAATCTTTAAGGATTCAGTATTAACCAAAAGTCTTTGCACTTGAAGAGATTATATTAAACACCAGAAGTGTGTAAATTGCCTTTAAAAAACAGATTTCAACAGTTTTTTTATTGTTTCTTCCAATAAACAAAAATGAAGAATCAGGATAAATTAACTTATGCAATAGAGATTGCCTTATATTGATATAAAGCTGAATTTCTTGATAAATTTTACGTTTTCAAAACTTTTGACCTTTCGTTTTAATGTCTCACCAGAGCTGGAGAACCAGATAATCTAAGCAAACATTTAAATCTAACATTGCTACAGTCCTCTGCTTTGGTTGGAGGCGGCGGGGAGGAGAGCCCTAGTAATGTCAGGCAATTCTGCGGGTGGAAGTTGAAGGGGGCGCAGGAAAACAGCGACACCCCTGTTTCAGTGCCTGGGTGAGGGGGGCCTATCCACCCCTATTAGGGTAAGACAGCAGGAACACAAATATGCATATCACAAGGCTTCCATTAAATCAGAACAGACAGGCCCTACCACGTCCCCAGCTTACCACCTGGAGGTAGTGTCCAGGGAGTGGCACGTGTATGGGAATCTAAAGGAAGTTCAACGGTCTCACTGACTTGAAGACACAGAGGCTAAAACGGCTTAGCTCCCTGACCCATAGGGAAGCTGCCTGAGGGAGTGGTGTCTAATTTTCTCAACTCCGCACACTACGGACAGACATCAGAGGGAACCCTGAATTATGAACCCCAGAAAAAGGACACTGGAAAAGCCTCTATAATTGGAAATTTATGCACACAAGTCCAGAGAGGTCATATCCACAGAAAAGGTTTGAGAAATATCCAGACTCTCTAGGCAGGCAGAGAGGGGAACTTTTCTTCCTGTACTGAGAGTCTGCAGAGACAGGAAAGGTGGATCTTTTTTCAAGTGCGTAGATCCCAACACAAAGTAATAAGCACACAAAGAAACAAGACCATAATTAATATACCTCCAGAAACCAAGACTAGAGAAGTGGAGGTATCAGAATGACATGACAAAGGCTTTAAAATATGTCATAAAGATGCTCAATGAGCTCAACAATACAATGCACAAACAAAATTAGAATACTCTCAGAGAGATTAAAAATACTACAAAGAGCCAAGCACATTTTGGAAGTGATAATACAATAAGTGAATTGAAAAATTCACTAGAGGGGCTCAATAACAGACTTGATTGAGCAGAAGAAAGAGTCAGTGAACTAAAATCAGATCATCTTAAATTATCCGGTCAGAGGAGAAAAGAAAGAAAAAAGAATGAGGCAGATTTAAGGAAGCCTAAGGGACTTAGAAGATATCATCAGTCAGATTAATGTACTAATTACGGGAGTCCTGAGGGAGGAGAGAGACAGAACATGGCAGAAAGCTTATTGGCAGAGAAAAGTAACAGAAGGAGATGAGTGTATCTAGTCAGCGCTGGAGGTTTGAAGGTTAAATCAAAGGACATGCGGAAAATCTGAGGATGATGGAAAAGTTTTAATATCATGATGGTGGTAGTGGTCGTTATACAACTAAATTTGTCAAAACTTGTCAAATCATACTCTTAAAGCTGCTGTGTTTTTGTATGTATATTTCAATATAAGCAAGTTAAATTTTTAAAAAATCAGAGTAAACCCCTAGCTTCAGTTTCCTACTTATTTTTAACCCCTGAAAGTAAGCAAGCGAGAGGAGTCCTCTTGACTCTGCCCTCCTTGAGTAGTAAAGTTCCATGTGTTCTGACGTTGAAGTTCAATGTCGAAGGCGTGCCTGACACCTTGCGAGTGCACATTCTGCGTTCAAACTCCTGTGACTTTGGAGAAACAAAAGGAGCTGTTAGGGCGCAAGAGACACCCAAAAGCTAATATGATTATTATGTCTAGGGTGATGGTACAAATGAATGTTACAAGGAGATATTACTATGCTGTAGGCTGAAAATATGGCATCACACATAATGTTTAAAAAGTAACAGCAATTGTTTTCAGTTAACATACTTAATTGTTGATCGCTGGTTTCCCTGAAAAAGCATTTGACTTTCAAATTATTTTCACTCTTTTTCAGTGGAGAAACTTGAAAATGTATTTTGTTGATTAATTCTGGGAAATCTAATCTCCATATCTATTAGTAAAGCCTGGAATTTTTCATGCTAGAAAATCCTATACATTACAGATATTTGCCTGTCATGCTTATTAAACATTATATTTAATCTGTTTTGTGCTTGTATAAAATTTCAAATCACATACCGTACTGGTGTTTAGCCTTTCTAAGACTTAAAAATAATTTGTAATTCCATCAGTTTGCGTTTAAAAAATGACCAGCAAGACACTGCATTACAATAAAAATCAAACATGAAACTCATCAGAAAAGCTTTAGAGAATTTCTATTTCTTTCATTTTACTTTTCTTATGCAAGAAGGGAAGTAATTCCAAAACTTAACTGAAAATACATTCTAAATAAAAACACCTATGAAATTAGGTATTTCTAATTAAAATTGCTACCTGGATAATATGTTTTCCATACTCATGCATGTTATAATATTGTAAATATTTTTATGATCAAAGTTTGCATCTTCATAAAGACAAATTATGGGTTTTGAGGAATAAGACAGACTCCTGACTCCCTAGCTTGGTGTCTCAGTGACTGACTTGTCTCTTCATCTTAAATTCTGGCCGCGTTTTGCCTTAGAAAGTTCTGTATCCAGGGCCTCTCTAACGCCAAAGCTGTACCCAGACGTTCATATTACAACTAGTTTTTGTTCCAAACTCGGGGCCTTGTTCTCACTTTCCTACTCACAACTGATTTGCTCCAGTCCTGCCTTTTGGGAAGGATGACCCACCTTCATCCCATTTACAGATCCCTGCCTGAGAATTGCTGTTTGTCCTTGTACCCAGGCCCGTTCCCCGGTGACAGACCCGCCTTGTTCCTGGCGTGGCGTGGGAAACGCCTGCGGTCTGCTCGAGGGATGAACCACAGGGGAAAGGCCCGTGAACCGTCAGGACGGGCCTATTGGGGGCGTGGCACAGACGGGGGAGCTGTCCAAGGGGGCGGGGCACCGTCTTGCTGTGGCGACAAAGCCCAAATGTCTGCAGGGAGCGAGCGATGCCTGAGATCGAAGGTGTGGAACTGGCCGAAGCTGCCGGAATCGACAGTGACGTTTTCTGGATTTCCCTCGGGCAGACATCAGAGTCAAGCGTTAAACACTGTGTCAGGCCCTCGGCCATTTTTAGAAAATCACTCACAAATCCTCCCTCTCCCTGCCCCATGGTTCATCTGCCCTGTGTCGTCTGGTTACAAAGAAAAGCACTTCAGAACCAAAAAAATGCATGCTGGTTGTGAAGGCTTCTTTCACCAGGGCCCAGCCTCAGGGCCGAGCAGGAGAGTCCTGCCAGCCATCAAACTTAACAGCCTTTAAACATGTGCAACATTTCTCCAAGCAAATTGGTTCCTTAATATGGTAAACTGTGCAGCACCCAAGGGGAAATGCTGGTGATCTCATAGCCCAAAACTGATGGAGTCACAGCACTGTGTTCCTGAAAAGCACTCATACTTTCCATCTTGATAAAACCAGAAGCAAACACGAGAGGCAGTAGGTTTTCATATCCATTGTTCATTCTCCTTGAGCTTTTTCTCCTATAGAGCAGAGCACAGTGGTTTAATTCATAGCTTATGGGATTTTTTAAAATATCAGCCTTTCAAATTTTTTCTATATTAATCAGTGGTTTCTAAAGATCCAGAGGGATAAATAAACCCTACAAGCTGGCCAGGGTTCCTCGTGGCACAAGCGCTGGTAGTTATAAACAGTAAACAAAACATAGTAACCATTTGAAGCACAAGAGATTGCTGTATCACAGGGGGTATAAATCATTAGCTTAATAATTTCAGCAGCAGTGTCTCCAAAGCAAAATTAAGCCAACAGTTCCCCCTATGGCAATAATGAAGTACTGTAATGCTCAAAGGGGGGAAAAAAAACCCCCAACACAACCAAGAGAAGGCATTATTGTGCCTTGGAAATGATGGAAAACCCAAGGGCAATAAATAACTGTGGGACTCTTGTCTCTGTGCCATTCTTTGAAGGGGAGAGAAAGGGGCTGCCTCCAAAGCCCATGGCTGTTCTCGTAGACAGTTTGACAAGTTCAAGTGCTCTTGTGCTCGAGCCCCCCATGGCTACCACGTGCTGTAGGTAGGGCATGAAAGCGATGACATATGACAATTGAGAAGATGACAGATTTCTCCCAGCTGTATCGCAGACCTTATTCACAGATTTAGAGAGGACCCCAAGAACGCTGGGCCCAGGGTAGGACGCAGAGACGACAAAGCTCCCCGCTCAGGGGTTCCCAAGCTGGACGGCCGACAAACTGAAAGAAAACACTTTCCAGTATCGAGCTGGGCCACAGGACCCAGCCACAAGACGCAAGCCATCCTTCCCCATGAACTGCACCAGGCGCCAAAGTTCATGGTTTAAAAAACAAATCAGCTAATTTTGGGTTCATTTTGGATAAGGGCACACTACTTTTCTATGGGATGCTATCAAACAGAGGGAGTTCAGGGCGACCTTCTTGATCTCTCTTGTGCTCAGCCCACACTATGGAACCTTCATTTTTCACCCTGGTTTCTCTCTTTATACTCTTGTCCTTATCCTTAAGGAAGGAAGTTCTGATTGTTGCCAACTTTCCCCCCTCAATAATACTATTTCCTTCAAGTAGTAGTTTACCTACTAGCAACATTCCCTATTTTTCTTGAGTACCTATCATGGACACAAGTATCTCTTAAGAAATATTTGTTTAAAGAAAATCTTAGTACTCAGTCAAGCAGAGGCTATATTATTTGTACAAAGTTATCTACCAGCTTGACTCTCATTCAGTCGATGGAGGGGGTGGTTTGTTTGAGAAAGAGGGATACAGGTTAAACTAGAGGGTATCGTGTCAGTCAGTTGCATAGGACACAACCTTTAGAGATAACTAACAAATGTTAATTTTTCCATTTTCATTGTTTTGTTTTCAATAATGATATTTTAGACACAGTTGTCCTATACAACCCAATAACTATCTTAATATGTCTAGTTTAGATATAACAGTTCTCTTTACTTTGGATATACACACCACCTTTATTAATTTGAAATGAGAAAACAATTCAGTGAGATGGCTCTCTCTGAATCTATAATAAAAATCTTTTTCCCCCAAAACTAAATAAATTAGTACATCTTCTAGTTCTCTCTTAAAAAGAGACAGGTCTAGCATAATCACTGTACCAGGTATTGCAGGTGTGGTACGGAAGTCGTCTTGCATACAAAGTGGTGAATAGTGTATCACATTTATGGTCAAAGAAAGGTCAAAGCTGATCCTAAATAAAATCGTGAGGGAAATGTGTTTGTATTTCTAGGTGCTCCTTCCTCCCTTTTCCAGGCCCTTGCCTTCTCCTTGGCTCCTCTGTGTGACACTTCACCTCTACTGATTAATGCCACCATTCTTATTTAAATTTGGTGGTTCCCAAAACTTATTACTTGTGACCAGGACGAGGTTAATAATAGGATATACATAATTAGGATTTCACAAATCTCATCGCCAGTGGCTAGAGGTACAAGCACAAAAGGTATGTCCATCTGATACAAAGTTGAAGAATAAGCTACGAATGAACCTATCCAAAGTCACTTAGTCAGAATTGATTAATAAGACTCTACTCTTAACAGGCCACAAAAATCTCCCATCCTGAATACTCGTCAAAATGTAAAGCTGCACCTGCAGAATGGGACAGCATATTTCAAATCATGTATTTCATAAGAGCCTAGTATCCATATATATAAAGGAATCTTACAACTGAACAATAAAAAGACAATTAACCTAACTCAAAAATGGGCAAAAGGTTTGAACAGACATTTCTCCAAAGATGACACATAAATGACAATAAGCACTTGAAAAGATGCTCACCATCATTAGTCACTCAGAAAGAAATGCAAATCAAAACCACAATGAGATGTCACTCCAAGGGAGGCTATAATTAGAGACATACAATAGCATATGTTGAGAAGGATAGAGAGAAATTTCAATATTCCTACCTTACTAGCAGAAATATAAATGTTACAGCTGCTTGGAAAACCATTTGGCAGCTCTGTACAAAGTTAAGGACAGAGTCACCATAGGCCCCAGCAATCCCACTCCTAGGTATCTGCCCAAGAGAACTGACAATGTATGCCCAACAAAAACCAGTACTCCATTTTCACAGTGGCATTATTCATAACGCCAAAAAGTGGAAACAACCCAAATGTCCACCAACTGATGAAGGGACAGAATAGGGTACGCCCACAAAAGAATAAAATCCATAGAAAAAGAACTGAAGCACTAATACATGTTACAACATGGATGAACTTGATAACACAGTTAAGTGAAAGAAATCATACACAGAAGGCCACGAAATATGTTACATTGCCATGAAATGTTCATAACAGGTAAATCCATGAAGACAGAAAGTAAATTAGAGTTGCCAGGGTCTGCAGGGAGAAGATCAGGAAGTATGACTGCTCATAGGTGCACAAGTTTTGTTTTTTTTTTTTGCAGGAGGGACTAGGGGAAGTTATAATAAAAATGTTCTGGAATTAGAGTGGTGATAGGCACACCACCTTATGAATATGCTAAAACCCACTGAAATGTATACTTTTAAAGGATGAATTTTATGTAATGTGAATTGTATCTCAATTTTTTTAATATTAAAGAAAAAGTACTAGCTGCCATTCCTATGTTTAAACTTACAAGACCAAAGCTAGTGATTGCCCCTTGGCTCCAACTCGAAATCAATGCAGAAGAAGGTTTTAGTTAAGTGGTATCTTCTCTCCTGCTGTGTCTAGAAATGCCCCCTATAACTGAAGAGCGCAACTGGCCTTGGACGACAAGGAGGTTCTGGAAAGCAGTCTGCACACCTGCTAAAGGGCTCAACCGCCTCTTCCTAATACAACGTGGCTTCTCTGGGAACGTGCCTCGTCGCCATCCCCTCGCTCTTCTGTTATTCTTCAGAGGATTTACATGAGACAAATGTAAAATGAGACAAATGTAAAAATGAGACAAATCACGTATCTGTTTGCTCTTTGTTGGTTGGTTATTTTTCTCAAGAGAGAAAAATTGGAGTGAGTTTTTTGCTCCCATTGGACGATGAGAAAGAATAATTATGGGAGAGTTATCTGCTCTTTGGAGTCAAGAATACCAAGTACTCCCCAGCTCCCCTTCCTGAAGGTGATGGGCCCATGTTCCCGTGGACTTCAAAATGGCGATCTGACACATCCCTAGCCCTAAGGGTTCCCAGTGTCAACGTCTTCAACGTCATCGTCTGCTTTCTGTATCTGTTTCTCTCAAAGATCGCTTCAAGTTTCTCTGAACCCAGTCTAAAAACCTAACCCCGTATTCTCAATTGAACTATTGGCTTGATAGTTTGGCTTGGGAACCTAAGGTCTGACCTGGCAATAAATTATGATTACTAGTGTTCTCGTGGCCAAACCAAAAGATCAAAGGTCTTTCCCATTTCTACTGCATTCAAAATTATATTGAGGCCAAGCAAAACATTCTATTATGCACTATAAGGGTTTCATAAGTCATAGCTTTTGGCCTTAGGAAGAAGTTAAATTTGTCACAGAGATCCTCTAAAAACACACACACACATACACAAACACAAAACTGTGGCTTCATTTCTGATGGTACTTTTGTTTTGCCCTAAGTTTGATGTCAGAGTTTAAGTTCGTATGTATAGGCCTGTGCTGAATTATTCCATTGCTCACTTCACATAGAGCTGCTCTATTTCTGCTGCCGTTAAGAACTAGATAGAACACATTTAACCGACTAGGAACTGAATGAACGTTATTTTTAAAAATTAACGATCCAATCATTTCTAACACACAATTCTATCTCTGGAAGCCAACAAGTCGAAGCCCCGGAAACTGCTGTGGGGGCCACTCAAGCAGACAAGGGGAACTGCTCCCCGCCTTTGGGCCGGCTCCCTGCGGGCTGAATGCGCAGAGGCCTTCTATGACTTATTTCTACTTAAACCTCCATTGCAGTGCGACTTCCACGAATGAAAGTATTTCAGGGGAGTAGCCCGCACAGCCCCTAGTGACGGCCCTGATGACAACACACATCTGGATGCTCTGAATCATCCCGATGATTGATTGGGGTTTTCCGCTCTTCACCTGGGCTTCTGGCGTTGGCCCCACAGAGCTCTGCCACTTGGGCTTTGCTCTGCACCTTGCTTCCAGCTGCACGCTCCGCATTACACTCTGCTTCACCTTTCCTCTTGGCTACGTTCAGCCCGGCCGCCACATGTTATTCCCCCCATGTGATCCCTGCGTGGCGGAGCACCGAGCCTCGCCCTGCTCCCTGTCCAAGACACACACGTTCCTCGGATCCTGCTCAGCCACAAGATGCTGGGTGTTGAAGGACTCCTTTGTAGCCTTATAGGAGCTAGCAATAGGGAAGGCAGGCATGTTGAGAAATGCCCACCGCCTAATCCAGCAGCCAATCAGCAAGGATCAAGTGCTTGCTTTACGTTTAGCGTGCCACCGGCTTCTGGGCTCCTGAATTACGAATTTCCACTCTCTGATCTTACCCCCTCCCAGCGTGGGCTACAAGGAACACTTTCATTTGGCCAGTGTGGACTTGAGTCTATTTCTTGAGGGCATACCGCTGAGGTCCCTCAGCAGTTACAAAGGTAAACAGCATACGTCCCCTGTCTCCCGAACAGTTTCACAATGCTTGGTGCGTCTAAAATTCTCAGTGATGAAAAAAGTGAAATGGTGGGGTTAAAGAAATGTTTGTGCCAACTCTGAGCTGATGAGAAATCCACTTTACTTAGTTTTTTGCAGAATTGCATAATTTGAAAACAGGCTTAATTGCACAGTGTGTATGGGATTGCGGCACCTCCAACGCAGTGGAGGGAAACACAAGCCTGCCTTTGTCAGGAGTGTGAGAAGCCCTCTTGATCCCTTGCATCAGGGTTTCTGAAAGTGACTTTTGGTTTTGTGATCTAAGCAAGCACTGTTATTATTTCAAATCTCATTTTTTAATCTTTTCACGACGTTGTCCAAATTCATTAAATGGTGCTGCTTAAAGTGAGTGTTCAAAACAAACCCCAAGTCAATAACTTTGGAATAGAAATGAGATGGGACACGGCGCTGCAGAGAGCAAACCACCGCGGACGTTAATTTGGGAAGGAGCCCTCAGCAAAATAAGGAGGGGGGGGAATGTAAAAAGTAACTTCAACGCAAATATACACTAAAATAATGATCAATGTATACGTTCCAAAAACGCATTCCTTCTTTGGGAGAATTTGTTTTGAATTATTTGAGTTTTAAGTTAGACAAAGTCTCCAGGAATAACATTTCCCTCCTTTGGAAAGCAAGTACTTAAATGTTATTCCCCACTGCTCTACCTCACAATCCCTGCAGTTTAGTTAGAAAAGTCTCTTTATTATTCCACACATCCTCTGCCAAGGAAACCAGTATTATCCCTTTCACTATTCCTTTTATTATGCGCCTCTTCCTGTTTTAAATATCATCCCTCTTCCTACCCACTAATCCAAATATACGGCCCGGCTTCAAAGGCCCACTCAAGCCCGGCCTCGTCTGCAAAGTTGTACCTGACTTAGTAGAGTCCCAGGGTTTTCTACTTGGATTGGATCTTGGAGATTATCTAGTTCAAATATTTTCCAACTGTGCAACCCAGAAACACTTAGGAGCCTTTCGAAAGAGAGTCCAAAACGGGACGGGAAGTGCAAGTGGGCAGCAGAGGCCCAGGGCTCCCCCTTCGCTCCAGCACTGATTTCATCATTTTAATTATTTTACCTTTCCAAGAAAGAAATTGCAGGAGCAACAGATTCCAAAACTTTGAGGGAGGGCAACCCCACAGTCCAACACAGACAAATGAAGAAAGTAAAGCTGTTAGGAGAATATCTTTTCCCAGTTTTCCAACAGTATAGGAGGAAAACTAAACTAAAATCCTGGGCTGTTTAGACTCATGGCCCAGCTACACTGACCTATTTTCTTTATCACTGGAATACAATTTCCTATTGATGATTCGCTGGTGTCTTTTGTTATATACACATTTGACTCTTGTCTAACACAATGAGAGAGGCTGTGGCTGCCCCATGCCAAGGTGTGATTTATACTCTTCTGTTCTTCTCTCGCAAGTGTACTCCAGGTTCTGAGAGTACACTTGCTCTATGTCCCCTTCCCAGAAGCACAGAGATTCCTGATTCATTTATAAAGTTAGGCAAAACAACAGTAGAAAGATCAACATTAGGGTATTGACAGAAATACCATAATCTCTATCCTGCGTAGAAGCTCTCTTCTATATCCAAACTTCATTCATTAAAGTTGGTGTAAATGGTAGTCAATAGAGACTTTTTCACAAAAAATTACATAGTTCTGGCCTCACTTATATTTTTACCCTTCTCTGTGTTTATCAGTCTAGACTGTACCAGTAACACTGCTACAATCGCTCTTGTCTTGGTCGTCACGCTCATCCACACGGCCAGACGCAAAGGCTCTCTAGTCACTCCTGACTACTTGCTGATCCCAGGCGAGCTGCTAATTTATAAATTTGTCATAAACTTTCACATACATGTACATTCTCTTAAGCGATTCCTTCTGTCTGTATTCCCTGTACTTCTATGAAAACCCGATGAACTATTCTATTGTCATCTTCCCCGTGAGGCCTTCCACAACTACTCCACCAAAACTACTTCCTTTCCTGTGCTCACTTGCCAATTATTTATACCGCTCTTCCAATGCTTACACTTTTGCAGGCCATGAGTGGATGACTTTATCCCTTAAATACAAATTCCTTCTATGCAGAACGAGTCTGTACGCCTTTCCACATCATCCGCTCGCCTTCATGCTGTCCCAACACAGAGTAAGTGCTTTTAAACGTTTAATTTCTAAGCCAAAGCTAAACAGGGATTGGTTTTAATTAAAATAAAATAACATAACATAAAATAAAATAAAAAAAAACCATACACTGCATTCGCTTAAAGAGGGCTCCCAGGATGTCTTTGTTCTATTCCCATCCACTGTGAGACCCTCCGCCATTTACTGTATCACAACATTCTATGGTTTCTCTCTCCAAAATGGGCTTAACGTCGCCTCTAAAAGCTCAGCGGTATGTCCGCAGGGCTTGTCCAGAAGTCCCGATGAAAGACGGGGCAGAGCTGCAAGCATTACTGAAAAGACAGGTGCGGCGTTCCATCCAGAAGCGGCCACCTGCGTGTCCTCAGTTTTCAGAGATCACTCACACATGTCGGCCACAGGCTTCCCCAAGTCACTTATCACCCCGTGCACAATGCTCCTTAGATGGAGACCATCTGGGACTGCAGACTTTCCCAGCCTGAAGTCTTCTAATTTTTCAGTCACCTGCTCTTACATAAGCCTGGTTTTGTTTTGTGTTTATAGTGTGTCTCCCAGGCAGTTTATGAATCTGTTTCTGGCTTTTCCCCTCGAATCGTCCTGGGAATCACGGCATGAAGTTAGAGAAGTCCTAGTCATGGGGTTCCCATCTCCTTTCGCTTCTTAGAGGGGGAGAAAATAAAACACTGTATCTTTACTAGGTAGGTATGCAGGCGAAAGCCAATTAAGTCTACCAAGTGTGGCAATAGTGACAGTATTGCAAAGTACCTGGCAGTTCAGAGGCAACTTTCATGTGTTGTCTGATTAAATTCTCATTACAATCCTGTGACGTATGCGTCCTGTTTTACAGATCAGAAACAACGGTTTGCAGATTTTTTTCTTTCTTAGAAACACAGACCCAGCCAGTGGGTGAGCTAGGATGCCAGGTTTCTGAACCCAAATTGCATGCCCTTTAGTACAGTATAACATACATGCAACAGACAACACTTAAATGTTTCATTTATTTGCAGAATTAAGAGTAATTTACGGCATAGTAAATTCTCATTCATGTGGCACAAAGTGTATTTGTGAGAAAGTACAATTCAATTAGAAAAATGTCCAAATTGCATTTTAAGGCAGTTTTATTACTAATAAACACAGTATATATGATAAACTAAAAAGTATATGGATAATAAGTAAAATATGGTAAATGAAAGAGAAAGAATGATGTGCACCAGGTCTTTATGACTGCCTTACAATTACCAAAGTTAAAAATTGTAATAATCATTCAAATTGTTTTATTTATCCGGTGCAAAAAAATGTCATAGACTTTATAATTATCAAAGCAAAGCTCATTACAGCCTCTGATGGGTTCTGTCTCTCATAATACGATATTTTGCTCAGTGCAGTTATCATTTGTACTTTTTCAAATATTATTCAATATGATTCAATAATAATTTCATCTTTAAATATTGATTTATCATTAAGCCCCGTTTTTAAGAGCAAATAATTTCCATGGTGTTGGCGATGATAGTGCCATCACTTTCTGGTATTCTTGACTTTGGGGGTAATAATTTGGTCTATTTGTGCCTCTTTTATTTTTTCACATTTAGATTGAGATTCCCTTTCTATTTGTTTGGCTATGTATTTCCTTAATTAGATTATATAGTATTATATCTAGTGCTTTTCTGTGTTTACAGTTAGAGAGTGATCATAGAACAAAATCTATGCAAAAATAAATTCTGTTCATGCTTAGTAGTAATTTAGATTAGAGCATTAAATATGAGAAATGGCTTGGACAACTATCTTACTCTCTGATTTTGTACTTTCTGATGCCTTTTCCAGGGCACCTAACTCCCTATGATGGCAAAATGTGCAGAGATGTGTAAAATTTACTTATTCAGTCCTGATTATATCCATACTCGCACCTCATTTCTGAACCAATAAGCTGTCATTTTCACTGCTTATAGCAAGAAGTCAGCAAGAGGAGGCCAAATGAGAACAAAAAATTTCTTTTCACTTCAATATCATGATTAGCTAAGAACACATAACCTTTATTTAGCATTATTTGGTAAACAGTAATTTTAAATAAATAGAAGGTTTTTAAGTGAGAAGAAAATTTGTTAAACTGAGGGAAGGGGGCACATTTTGATACTCAATTCACCCAGGTCAGCGGGTTATCAGTGGCACGTGATAAAAAGAACGTGGAACTTGGAGGCGCAGGTCTGTCATTCGCTATTGTGGCGACTGCGCGTATGGAGCATCACGCAATAAATTAGGGTGAATGCCTTCATCGGACCATGATTCAAACCAGGTGGACAACTGCACCTTTCTCTTTTTCTTCAGTAATTCTCAAATAATTGTATCAGCAATGCTTGTTTCCTTCCCTCCTATGAGACTGGTTCATTTGGCTGCTGACACTTGCCAAAGAACCACCACTCTGTTATTTTATTTGTCTGTGTAAACAGAGTCTAAGCCAGAGTGAAATAACGTATAAGCAATCAAATGCCCTTCAGAGGCCGTTCTGTAAGAGAAAAAATTAAAGGCAGATTCTTGCAACGCTTGTGTATGTCCACTTCCTACCTGTTCTACTTCACCTCCTACCTGTTTAGGACAGATACTCTTATCCCCCAGACAAGTCCAAAGACCTGTCTCTGTAACCTCTGAGGGAATAACAATAGAGACTGTCAGAATGAGGAATTCTTGGTATCAGTCCCAAAATAGATGTCCCTAGGTCGCTCCTGTGACACTTCGTCCTCTCTTTGCACAGATTTACATTTTGTGTATCTAATAGTTTTCATGGCTCTTTGGGTTTAAGTGGAAAACGCTGGTATTTTTACCAGAATAAATCAACTGGTAGGTGATAGCTGAAATTAACACCTCCCCCTTAATTCTATATTCTCTTACTCCTCTCAAAAAAAAAACCATCCCTGTTAACAGAGAAGAGTGTAGTTCGATTTGCACACCTGGCTGCCATTCGTGGGACCCTTGTTACCGCTCTCTCCGGACAGTCTGACTTGCCGTGGCACCGTCAACGTCTCCAGCAACAAGGAGGGAGGCGGACACCAGCCGTGAGTACCCACCGAAATCAACCCCTTCTCAATGTCCCCACCGCTCTATTTCACGTAAGTCTGAATGTACCACTTAAGGCACTGAAGTATTCTGTGAGTGGGGAAAGCCAAGAAATAACTAAAATGCCAGTAAAATGTGACTCGAAACCAAATATATTTAAGATGAGGTTGAGTTATATGCGTATATGCATGTTATTGGTAGAGTAAACTTTCTACGCCAACAAAAGAGTACAGTTTTTCCTCTGCAAATTAATAGATTATAAAATCAGTAGGCTTTTCAAGAAAGCAATTAAGAAAAATGGGGGCAGAAACAACTTCAATCTTTTAAAAATATTTGCCCTTCAAAACAACTTTCTGTAAAAGCCCCTAAAATGAAACATAAGTTCTCTCTGATTCTATGAGTTCAGTGGAGTCAAATTTAACTTGAAAACATCTTTCATTTCTATAGCTACTTTATTATATTTATACAAGACTACAAAAAATTAATTGGGTGATTTAAGTGAGTCAACTGTCACATATATTATGAGCTCTGCATGTGTGTGCTATGAAGCAATGCTGACTATGAGTTCAGCCTTTTACCAATTTATTTAGCCAAAGTTGCTAGAAGTTACTTAATGAGTATGAACACACAAACTGTCAATAAACCAACAGGAGGAAAAGTGGCCCATGACCTCAAAGGACCCCTCTGTTAGGCTAGCGAGACGATGAAGTGGGTTAAGTCACCAGGCCTCCTGCAGGACGCCTGTCTCTGCTGCCAAGGCACGCGCGGCAACTGTGACGAGGCGAGGGTTGGGGTCCGTGGGCGAGGGAGGGTCAGTCTCTGAAAGCTCATCTCACAGCATGTGTTCGGGCAGAAGCCTGGGAGCAGCTCTTCTTCCCAAGTTAAGGTGAAGAACGCATGAATGTCTGCAGCACCTAGTCTTCGAGCGCTCAGTGCCTAAGCTATTCCTGTTTGTCCTTGGCAATCTGCAGCGACTCTTTCAGCGGGCTGAGCAGTAGAGTCAGCAACATTTGAGGACAATGGCTATGTAACGTTTGCTATCCTGTATCTAGTGATAATTTCACAGGTGTACATAAATGTCAAGCCTTATAAAATCGTACCCTTCCAGCCTCTTTGGTTAACTGGATTTTTATTATACTTGAATGGTGCTGTTAAACGTAGTAATTATAAGAACGGAAAAAAGGAGCTCCATCCCACATATTGGCCCAAGGAGGTGACCTCAAAGGCCAAGCTCCCCCAAAACCATGAAAACTCAGCTAAGGCTACAAGGGCTGCCTTTTTCATTCGTTATTCCCTCAGGAAATACTTGACAAGCACCCAACAGAGCTGTTAGGACATGACAGTGCACAAAACAAACTTCTTGTCTTCATTAGAGCTCATGTTCTGGTGGGTGAGTTTGATAGCAAATCAAGAAATAAATTCAGGGGTGGACAAAGGAGCTTTACAGTTGCACTGCAACATTCTTTGGAGTGAAAAAAAATATTGTAATAACCGTAACCTGCATGTCTTTTTCCATTTGAACTGTAAACCTACTTTTGCCCCCGCCCCCTGCAGGTACTGTCAGGTAATAAATAAGTGCTAAACAGGAAGACGAGGCAGGACCATTCCTCCTGACACCATCCTACTTTCCTGTGAATTTACCTGTTTGCATTCGTTTTACCCCTGCCCTGCTGAACTGTTTTCGCCCCACTGCACCTTGGGAGTAAGGTGACCAACACATACTGAAGGGCCCATAAGAAACGCTGTCACAGAAGTCATGTCTAAGAGAAAACAGAAGACGAGCTCACCCCTAGCTGACTTGATATTATAAAAACTTACTTAACAGGTATTTACATTGCACTTCATACGTGCCAGGCACTGTTCTATATGCTTTATAAAAATGTACTCATCTAATAATGATGTTATGAGATAGAAACTATCATTATCCCCATTTCAGAAGGGTAAACTGAAGTGCAGAAAGATTGAGTTACTTCTCCAAATCCTCCATGGCTAACAAATGCTGGAGGTGGACAGCTGGCTCTCCGGTCCATGCGCTAAACCCTTACTTCATGCTGCTTTCTTTGAAACAAGCAAGCTTTGATACAGATGACAGCACTTCTGGTAGATTTCAAGAATGATATGTAGAACAGGCATGTGCCAAAAGTGACACAGAGGAATGCTAAGAAGAAAGAGTGTTGCGTAGAAAAAGAACAGTTTGAACAAACAATGCAAATAGGAATTGCCAAAACATTTAATTTTTCAACTGATATTTAGTAAAAGCCTATGAAAGGGGATAAATCCCAGGCCCAGAGGGAGATCGGGCCTGCAGACAGGGGCAGCTTCATACATGTACGTCACCTGCCTGGCCTTTGAAAGCGTCAGCTTCTTGGCTCCTGACCAGGAAGACCTTTAAAGGCTGGGACTAGAAGAGAAATAGGTCCCCAAAAAGCTCATCGATGTTTGTTTATTGGATCCTTCCTTCCTTCCTTCCTTCTTTTCTCCACCAAACTTGTTTTAAGCGTCTATTACCTGCAGGATCAGACTAGGTACAGGGCCCTACGGTGAACAAGACAGTCTCTCCCTCCCTGGGGAATTATATTTAGCTTTGTAGTCAGAGAAGCAAAGTGAAAGCTTTTAATTGAGTTATTAATTATTAAATTATATTTGCTATAAATTATAAAGAATAAGTGAAATTTCTGAGGAGATATAAACACAATCACAACTGAGAGAGTTAGGCACTGAGGGCATTAAGCATAGGGGCTGAGGGGCAGAGGGGAGAGTCACCAAGCCCCACTCTTCGTGAGACTGGAGAGAGGGGGCGAGTGGGGGAAGGGCAGGTGGGGGCCAGGGAAGAAATGTCAGAGCAGCCATCCATTCTAGAGAAATGATCAAGATGAAAAAGAAGGAAGGAAATGGTAGCTTCTATTTTCCTCTCTCCATTATTTTCCACCCCAATTATTTTGTTTTCTTGACATATAGGTTTGTCTCAAAATTTAATAATCCATTCATCCCCATATGAATCCAAAAGGGCGTGCAGCTAAGTGTGTACTAACGGCACCACCCTTCCACCATCTGTTTCTAATTAGATAATTCAGGCTCTCCCTGGATAGATGACTTAGCATGATTCTGCAGCCTAATATTTTTTTAAAGGAGACTGATTATTTTATGACTCAAGTTAAGTTATAGCAAACAAAGCTAACCCACACCCTAACAAAAAAAAAAATATTTCTTACCCATGAACAAAAAAGGTTAAATGACTTGTGCAGAGCGCATGAACTGACAGCTGGATTTGAGATTTCTTATTTATCTTGAAGAGCATGCCCTTTGATAAGTCAAACCTGAGTTTGCATTTTCGGCGGGTTCTTCCTGTAGCACAAGTTCTTTCAGCAGCCTCCTTTGTTCATTTTTATGAGTTTAATCCAAGTTGCAAATAAATGGATCTGTCATCGTTTCTCAGAATGTGTTGTTTTCAACATGCCCTGCTGATTGTCCCAAGTGCTCACTGTTATTGCGGAGTCATGGCAGTGTGGCCCATCAACCCCTTTCACTGGCTTTTTGGCCACCAAATCCCTTGCCTTTCCTTTGACCTCCACCCAAGTATATGGCCTTGCGTCATTCTTTTCTCCAGATGTCTTTTTTTTTTTTTGACTCAAGTCCAAAGTGTTTTCACTTGAATTTTCTTGACTTATCCCAAGAATAAGAACAGCTGCTGGAAAAAAGCCCACTCTTGCACAGGGAAATCTAGGTAGCAGAACCTCCTCATGTGCACCGCAGCTTCACCATCATAGCTTTGCAAACAGCCCCTCCAATTTTCTTTCGCTCCCCATGGTGTTGTTGAGAAAGTCAAAGGAGATCACACATGTGAAACTGCTTTGTACACTCGGAACTTCGAGGGGGGACAACTTTCTTGTGGCTTCAGTCTGCATTTGAATTAGCCTGGTTAATTTGGAAAATCATAAATTGAACAAGTGGCTTCTTCGACTGTGATGTAGGCTGACTGATTAATCCTGATTAATCGTGACATCTGTTTTATCTACTTCAAGGCCTGTCTCAAGGAATCACCTGCTCCAAGAGCCAGCTGTGAACCTGGATTCTCGGCTGCATTTTAGAATCGGCAAGGGGGCTCTTAAAAACCCTGAAGCCCAGGCCACACATCTCAGAGCAATACATTAGAAACCCTCAAAGCAGGAACCAGGCATCTGTATTCTTTTAAAACATTTCAAGTGATTCCAGTGTGTGACCAAGCATGACAATCACTGGTTTCGGCCCCTGAACACCATGTGTACTGACCTCCGTCACGACTCTTGGCACATTATGTCAAATCTGTCTGTCCATGTAGCCACCTCTCCTCCTGGACTCTGGCCTCCTCCGTTATTTTATTTCATTTCATTTCATTTCATTTCATTTCATTTCATTTCATGTCTAGAGTCTAGCACGATGACTAGTATACACTAAGCATTCAACAGAATGTTAAATTAAATGGAAGAGAATTGTAAATTGCTCCAGATTTCTCAAGATGGGTTTTCCTAGTATACTGACTAAAAAAAGACTCAAAAAATGATTGGGAAAAGATGACTGGGTAAAAGTTGAATTTTTTTAATTTGTTTTGAATATTTAAACTATTGGCTGTGAGTTTTAACAGACTATTGGAAAGATTATTAAAATTTCATCTCTGGGAGAAGAATATCTGTTTGATGTGCAGTGTTTAACCTGAAGGGCGAGTTACTGAACTGAAAACCAGGTGGTAAATTTGTTAACAAATTTCAAGAAGCTTAAAATAAATTTGAGTTCTCTAACTAGCATTTACTCAGTATTCTAAAACAATGGTCCTAGTACTTACTATGCTTAAGGATGAATTTGCAACTTTGTTAAAAATGCATGGTCCTGGGCATTCTTTAGTCCCAGAATTTCAGATTCAAGGGTGGAACAAAGGTATTTATGTGGGCAGCTTTTTTTCTATGCCTGAAAAATGTTTTATTCTCTACACAAATGTATATTACCTTGGGCACTAATCAAGATGATGGAGAAGCAATGGCAGAGGTTACTATACAAAATAAGACACCACCATCAAAATACTAGACTAATATCAGAATAACTCTAGGGTAAAATATTTCCAAGTAAGTAGACTAAATCACATTAGGGGTTTTGTTTTATAAGAAATAAATAGGAGAGATAATCCTTCAGATGCCCAAATCGTATTGTTGGCCATACAAGATTAAATAAACGCAGTCAAACGAGTTAAATCTCTCTCTCCCTCTTACAAGCATTTCCCTTCATGCCTATCTTCTTGTTATTATGCAATTTGGTTGGGTCCCAGTTGAAACTGGTTGCCAGGGTTGTCAACCCTAGAAGAGCAATTATCAGATACACTAATATGCTTCGTTGTGTAACAGAATCCATTCTACTTACTTTAAGAAGAAAGGGTTTTATTACCAGATTTGGGTGGCTCACAGAATCATCGAGAGGCCAAAGGAACAGACTTTAGGCGGAGTTCCAGGAGCGACTCCCAGAATCACACTTCCAACTGGCCCACCCAGGAAGCGGGCGGCTTTGCCAGAACGGGGGAGCTGGAGACGCAGGGCGCTGCCAGGCCCGGCTCGGCCACGGCCCTGCCGGGGAAACAGAGGCACCGCAGCCACTCGCTGTCTCTGCAGAATTCAATTCAAAACCAAAGTCTGCCTTGGGTGCATCCGATTTCTTGAAACCATATTACACGTCTCTTCCCAGCAGGAAGAGGCGCCTCCTATGGAAGTAGGGTGCACCCTGTAGGGACCTGTACGGGTGCAGACTGGGGCGCCGAAGTTCCGGGGTCGCCGGTACCCTGAACTAGGGAAGTCATTACAAGGATTAATGTTTTATATCCTGAAACACCCTTAAAATGCTGTTTGTTTTTCATTGAGTATCCTGAAATGGAACATAAAAGTCCTAAGGTGGCCCTCGAAGCATCACAGCTGCTTCAAAATTAATTAATCATTGCAATTATTTTAGTTTTATAGGAATGATTCATCTTGCCCCTGGAGATGGGCTTATTTTCTGGTTTTGCATGGGTAACAAAATAGATTTTGATGGGAATGTTTGAGTTGGAGGTTCCATGTAGATATACTTTAGACTGATACTTCATCTTTGAAAGTAACAGAATTATTTGTCTCGTTTTGTGAATGAAGGGTATATTAAAATGTTTAATTCTTGGGCAGAAGTAGGGGACAAAATCTTGCCTACACTGTAGGTTGGAAGCAGAAGAGCTAACGCCCTTTAATTTAACAATGTATAACCTACAGTATGTATGTGACATACTTACCGACACTACCCTATATTCACCAGCACACAAGTTGAGCCATAATATTAAAAGCGAAGGAAGGAAGGGAGAGAGGGAGCATCTGCCTTAGTTTAAACAAAGACGGATGCCAATTAAAGAAAAAGACCAAGATTGGTCAAATTCGATAATTCCATAAAGCAGCATGGGTTTCCTTTAAGCAGAAAGGGAGGTGGCTCGAAAGGAGGAGCGGGTTGAGCTCACCACCCCCGAGTGGATTATCTAGTACAAATACAATGCGTGTGAAGAGCTCCTGGGCGTCCATCTTCACTTGCTGTTGGAATCTCCGCACGTGCACTTGATGAAAACTTTCCAAATCATCTCGTGAAACCCAATCTGCTCAAACTTCATTCTTGGTGAAAGGGTTTTCCTTCCTTATTGCACCACCTGGCCAAGACTTCGAAGAAGCGAAAAATCTTCATTCCCAGGCATCTTCGCCGCCCTCACTCGGGGCATAAGGAGCCCCTTTGCTCCACGCAGGGGACAGGGATCTTTATGCATCCACCTTATCCCTCATTCCGAAGGTATCACCTGACTTCATTCATGCTGAGAAAAAGATGACAGAGAGCTTGAGGTTCAACGTCCTATCAGGAGGTAGCAGAGCTAAGTCTTATATTTAAAAGGGGGCGGGGGAAGACCCTAATGATAGTCAAGGGAATTACCCAATAAGTAGAAGGATTTTAATAGAGTTTAAGAGGAAGATGAATACACATATAAGGAACCTATCTCTCCAATTGCAGATGAGGCTCAGTTGTAAAGGAGCACGTGGAATGCAATGGCCTTTTCAAAAAGTCTTAAATCACATCTTTTTAAGAGTAAACATGCATCAAGGAATAAATCGATATTCCCTATTTCTATGCCCCTCACCCCAGTCACTGACTCAATTCAACCATTAATATGCAGTTTATAATAAAGCAAAATGCCTCCTGCTGGGTTTCCATGTTTCCAGACCCTCCATTTCATCACTAGAGTCATATTCCAAAAATAAATCCCATGTTTAGTCACTTCTCAAGATTCTTCAAAAATTACCCAAAGGACAAAGCCTAGGTGTCTTGTGATGACATAGCAAACCCTTTGATTAATATAAGCACAGCCTATTCAGCCTTTATGCAGGCACAGGATCTAAAGAATTTTCACTCCAGAGTCTCAATCCTGCTCAAGTCTGGCAATGATCCTGCATGAGCCAGTTCCATCTTTTGGGACGATCAGACCCTTGGGATCTGGAACTAATTTTTGTCACTCTAGCTTGGTTTTTAGCCTGCTGTACCTAGAAGCTCACCAAGACTCAGCATCCTCCATGACCTCCTGATATCTGTCATCTTCTTAACACTGCATTAGGCCTGAATATCCTATTTCCCCTCCACTTCCACCATCAGGACACCAGCCTTGTCCTGAAGGTCTGCCTACGCGGATGGGTCTACAGAACCCTCAAAACCCAGGGCAGGTGCTAAAGCCCTGAGAACCTCACTGATGGCTGGAGAGCCGGTCCATCTGAGGCAGTCACCTCTGGAGACTTCGTTATCGCCACCGTGAGACCGCCGCCGTGTCCTGCCCTTCAAACTCGATTCTGGAGCATGCCAGTGCTAACCCAGGTAGCACAAAATGACCTTCTGAAGCCACAAGTGTGTGAATTTTCTCAGGCCCAGCCCTGCTTGTCCCAGGCTGACTCCTCTTTACTAGTGTGTATCTAAGAACATGCTTTCTGCATCCACAGTCTAGCCACTGATCCTTGAATTCAACACGACGCTCTCTTACATCAATCCTGGTCCACGCAGTTTGCTCTTCTTAGGTTTTTCTTACTTTTGTCCAATCATCTAACTCCTACCAGTCTTTCAATGTCACCCCTGCGAAGTCTCTGTCCAAGCCCCAAAGCTTGCTCCCACTTGGCACATACCCTGATCATAGACCTTCTCAGATAACATTGTAATATTTTTGTTCTCACATATGTTTACACCAAAAAGATTGATACCTCCCTTAAGGACCAGCTTAGCCCTTAACAGCTCCTTCCTCACTCACAGCTGAGACCATATGTGCCCTGTAAAAATGTCCCTGGGGCCGCTCCAGCACTTCCTGGACAATGTCCAGGGTCTACTCCCACTCTTGTGTCCAAATCTCTTGTTCTGGTCTAGAGCTCGATTTGCCTCCATCCAAAAGCCTTATTCCTGGACAAACTGGTGGGATCTGTCCCTCTACCTTGATTCTGAGGTTGAGCCCTTAAACTGTCTCTCTGGCTTTTGCTTTCTGTCCCATGCTTGGATCTACTTGAGCATGTTGCTCTTACACCCACTGGCCAGAAACACCCCGGCCTGGGTCCAGCCCAGCCTCTAGAGACCCAACCTTAGGTCCTGTATGTCCGGGCAGAGACTTGGAACAAAAAAAAAAAACAAAAACAAAAAAAACAAACATCCTTGAGGTTTGTGAAGTCTTTCCTCATGTAAGAGAACAAAGGCCTCCCCTTCATAAAGAGCAATATTGATTTAGGTCTTGAAAAGTAAGATGGTAAGATAGATATCTGCTCAGGGACCTATGATTTCAAGCCAAGCCAAGGGCTCTGGAGGTTCTACAGATGAAACCCAAGTGACATAAGATAAAAACAAAGGCCATTTCGGGTACTAGTTTACCCAGCGAAAAGGTGACCACAGTATGAACAGTCATGGAAATATTTTCTCATTCCAGCCCTCAGACTTGCACCCTTCACACTGACTTTTCCAAGTCCCTCGAACATATCATGGTTGCCTCTTGCTATTGAGTTGATTACAAACTCCACCTCAAGCAGGCTCGCCTCTACTTTCCCTCCCCTGCTCGGATCATTTTCATCTCTCAGGTTTCAGGTAAACACCATTTCCTCTTGGAATCCTTTCCCACTTCCTTATTGTGCTCAGTACTCCTCTCATTAAATACATTTCTTAGTCCTTTGTTTGCATCTCCCACTGGACTCAGGACAGGAGTTGTGAGTCTCGATCCCTGAGTATCTAGCACAGGCTGTTGGATTTAGTTCGTGTTTGACAGGTGTACAGATGGAGCGAGTACAGGCTGGATGTGTTCATTCCGGGGGAGGAACATGGAAGGTGAGGGAGAAAAGACAAAGGCCAGCGACCAGGCAAAGACACGGAGCAGAGGCTGGTGTGTGGCGGAAGATGCCATGACCGGAAGAGACAGCTGAAGTCACAGAGACAGCTGAGACGACAGAAGATATCGATAAGTGGGAACACAGTAGTATGGAACCTTGGACCAGGAGATGCTCACTAATGTGCCAGTAGCAAACATTAGATGTATCTTTGGGAAAGCAGCGAGTAATGGCAACGAAAGTGGGCAGTCCGGCCAGCACTTCCATTACCCCATGGGAAGCCCACGAGGCAATGCGGAAAGACTAGGAAATTGCACAGATGAGCAGTATCTGTGGTCAGTTATGGGAGGAAAAAAGGCCAATGTCCAGTTACAAGGATTGTGTCGCAAGAGAGTCATTATATGTCAAGACCATGTTAGAAGCCCGGCTGTCAGTTTTATGGAGAGGCAATAGCATGGAAACTCACCTTCCTGCTTTTCCTCTTTCTTTGGTCAATATATTCTAGACACAGAAGTCTGACTTATCCCTTCAAAATGTAAATCAGATCCCATTACTTTCCCACCTAAACGATTTTCCATCACTTCTAAAGTGAAATCATGGCCTACAAGGCCCGACGTGGCCTCGTTCCAGCCTGCTTCTCAGACGTCACCTGGTGATACACGGTCTCTTCCAATCCCAGCTGCAGTCACCCCTCCGTCTTCTCCCCTCAGACGCATCTGGTCTGTCCCTGCCTCCAGGCCTCTGCACAGGCTCCACCCAGAATCCTTTCCCTCAAATATCTGCATGACTTATTGCCTACCTTTCTTCAAGTCTAGAAATAGAGTCTGCTTCTATCTTCTCGAATCATACAGATACAAATATATAAACATGATTATATGTGTATAAGTTATATATAATACACAACTTTACATACATAAATATGCTATGTAAAATGTATTATCTCAAATCAATGGGGCAAATATGAACTTTTTAAAAAAATGGTGCCGGAACAACAGGATAGGTATTTAGTAAAAGATAAAACTAGATCTATTCCTCACACCATAATCAAGAATAAACTCCAAATTTACCAGTGTCCTTATGTTATAAAAGAAATTATACAAGTACTGGAAGAAAATTTGAGTGGATTTCCCTTTATTAACTGTGGTATACAGGTAAACTTTCTATGATTCAAAAATCCAGATGCAATAAAAGATTAATAAATCTGACTGTATTTTAAAAAGCTTTTGAGTGGCAAATCAAAAAAAGTCACCATAAAATGAGACAAGTGATAGGAAAAAAACTGCAACAAATATCACAAAAAATTCTGATATCCCTCATATATAAAAAGCTTTGAAATTTTGAGTACAAAACATTTTATAAATGCTATGGAAAATAGGAAAAACTATAAAAATATAATTAACCTAAAAGTGACCCTTAAGTGTATGAAAAGATGTTCCATCTTATTCATAGGAACAGAAATGTACATTAAAACTCACCGAGATAACTTTGCTCATACATCATATTGGCAAAAACCTCAAAAGCTTACAATATGTTGTTGGTAAGACTGCTCATACATTGCTGATGGGAAGCCAAAATGTCACAACCCTCGGAGAGGGGCGTGGAATTTAACAATATTTAACAGAACCATATATGTATTTGCCTTTCGATGCAGCAATCCCACTTTCTGGAATTTACCCGGAACAAAATGAAAATACATGCAAGAGGATATTCATTGTCTCATTATATGTATTTGCAAAATAATGGAAACTACCTAAATGTTCAAACACAGGAGACTGGCTGAATATACACGTTGCACACACACAACACAGCACTGCGGCATTACGTAACTGCAAAATGGAAGACCGCAGGGAAGCAGCAGGGAGTTTTTCAGAATGTGTAAAATGAAAAGAGCAAAGTAGAAGAGCATGTACTATATTAATTATACACTTGCTAATTAGATCACTGTAGTGTGGCCGTATGAGACACACCTTTGCTCTTAGGGAATACAGATACAGAGTATTCAAGATAGGGTATAAGAGAAGTTCTCAATTTTACTCTGAATGAATGAATGAATGAATAATAAAGGAATTAAAAGAGAGATTGTGTGGGTTGGGTCCTCAGAGGAGGTGACACTTAAAACGTACGTTAAAATCTGCTAAAACTGAAGGAAAGACAGGGTGACTCTGACTAAGGGGGCAGACAGAGGAGTGGGTGCACAGGGCTGGAGACAGGGCCCTTGCACAGGAGCAGACAGAGGCCCGGGGACGGAGTGAGCAGGGAATGAGTTTGGGGTGTTCGTGAGTGACTCAGGCCGCGGAGACATGCCACGCAGAGGCAGGGAGTTGTGGTGGGTGCGCTGAGGACCCCCAGGAGCTCCGAGGAACAGTCAACACAGTGTCTGTAAACCACAGCTCCTCCTGTTGGCCGCCTCGCACGGGGACAAAAATAGGCCGATGGTTCTCGCTGCTTCCCTCCAACGACGCCCCAATTGCTCGGCTCTTCCTTGTGAATTTGGAGACAGGAATCTAGACAGAGGGCAGCTTGGCTCAGCTTTGCCATCCCACGACCACAGGAGAATGCTGCAATGTTTTTTTGTTTTGTTTTGTTTTCCGCTGCCCTAACCGCACTGTTTCGTGCTCTGAGAGTTTTGTTTTGTTGAAACAATATGAAAAAAAGTAAAAGTAATCTTAAATAGGTTTTAACTTTAAAGGGCAGAAGATAAGAACTTCGGCTTCCACGATTTACTAGGCACAGCTTATACTCGGTGAGGCGCCAGAGATTAACTTGGAAGATGTCAAATGTTTCAAGCTGTACAAGCACATGTTCCCCCCACGCTGGGCAGAAGGGATTGTCATGAACACGGGCAGAACTTTGAGGATGTGTACGTTCTGTTGTCTCAGTTTCATAGGAGTTATCAGGTCAACAACTTACTGAGTCATTTTTTTTTTCCTGAAAAGGCCAATATTAATCCATGGTAGGTGTTGGTCTATAAGAGATTCAAGATATAAAAATAGAACTATAAAATACAAGTGTGATCAGATTGACTTCAGCACCACAAAATGTAGGAGGGATGATTAATCATCTAGAACTAAGAGAGCAAAATGCTGCCCTTCCGTGGGCCAATGTAGCCAGGGAGGAAAGGTGTGTGAAATTCAGAAAAGAAATGACCACTCACTCTTTCATGGGATGTATATGATCAGCATAAGAAGGTGCTGATATTTAAGCATGTCTAGAAAAACGTATCTTCAAAATATTAATAAGCACCCCTTTCGAAATGCCCATATACTCAGTTGTCTACATGCCAATACATTTGTAAGTCGTTTGAATCATATAACTGGTCATTCAACAAATACTTATTTAATAACCAGGATGTGCCAAATACCATCCTGTGTGCTGGGGGCATACAAGTAGGGGAGAGAAAGGCAAAGACAACATTGCTGCCCTCAGACGCTCCCACTCCAGCAGGGAGAGAGACCCTGAAGGACGCACGGACGTGCACACGTATAAAGTATAGAATAGGGTGCGCTGGCAGGGGCCGCACGCGGGGAGAATGGTGCGGGGGAGGGGACAGGAAGTGCCGAGGAGGATGCGTTTTAATTGAGGTCTTGGGAGAGGCCCGCTGAGAAGGTACTGAGACTTGAAGGACTGTAAGGAGGAAGCCACGTGGAACAGCCCAAGAAAAGCACTGGAGAAAGGGACGCAGCGGGTATCCGGGACCCGCGTGCTGTGTCCTCGCGCACAAGGTCGGGGTGGGGGGGAGGTAACAACCGACTGAAAGGACAGCTGGAGAGGTCAGTGAGCAGCCTGAGCCCGCGCCAAAGCCGGTTCAGCCGAGGATGTTGGCTGTTGTTCTGCATGAGCTGGGGAGCTGAGGAGGCTTCGGAGGCAGGAGTGACACTTTGTCACGCGTTTTAGAGAATCGCTCTGCATAGGGAATGGGCCTCAGGGAGCCCATCGGGGGCCGGGCGGCCAGTTAGAAAGGCACTGAGAGCACACGAAGGAGGTGAGGCCGTCTCGGTACAGGACACGCAGGAGGGGATGGCTTTTGAAAGCACACACAGATTGTTAAGTAAGTTTTCCTTCCTCTTAGGTGACATATTTACATTGAGGGAAGAGGTTTTTTGTTTTTGTTTTTATCCTCACCTAAGGACATTTTTTTATTATTGATTTGAGAGAGAGAGAGAGAGAGAGAGAGAGAGACATCAATCAGTTGCCTCCTGTACACACCCCGACTGGGGACTGAACCTGCAACCTGAGTATGTGCTCTCACAAACTTTTGTTGTACAAGACAGTGCCCAACCCACTGAGCCCCCTGCTAGGGCAAGGTCAGGGGTTTTTTTTAATGAAGAAACTGAAAGGCAGGAGTGTATGAACTTCAGGAAAAGGGTGGGTTTGCATGGGGGCAGTTAGAAAAATGTGAACGTAGGGCAAAAGGAAGTTGCAGTCTGCCTAACACACAAAAACGGAGCATCTAGAAGGGAAAGACAGACGCAGGGAGGCAGGAGGAGCCCTTCACACCTAACTCGGCCACTCTGCGGGTTGTCTGGGGGCGTGTGAGAGCAACATTGATTAAAAAAGAAAGAAAATTCCAGTGCCTTAAGATTTTGTTCTTTTATTTTTTTAGAGAGGGGAAGGGAGGGGAAAAAGGGAGAAAAACATCAACGTGTGGTTGCCTCTCATGCGCCCCCTACTGGGGACCTGGCCCGCAACCGAGGGATGTGCTCTGACTGGGAATCAAACCGGCGACCCTTTGGTTCTCAGACCAGCACTCAATCCACTGAGCCACACCAGCCAGGGCAGCACTGGATTTTCCACTGTCTTTGGATGCCAGCGCCCCATCTAAACTGAGTATAGAGAGAGAGAGCTTAAGAAACAAAGAAGAAACCCACAGAAAAGAAATAGAGGAGAGAGAAGAGAATGAAAAGGTTTAAGAAGTAAAGAAAGATGAGCATGGAAGCTATTTTAATAGTGTCACAAGCAACTGGCCCAGCGCTGCCGGTGACACCCGCTGTCCCGGCAGCAAACATCTGACCAGGGCGTGCGAGAACATGGCTGAGCAAGGAGAAGAGGTTTCTAACTAAGCTGATTGGGCAAACCTGGGCATCGAGGGGACCGGCTGTACGTGTTCCAAACGTGATCACTGATATTTTTTGTAATCGTTGAATAAAGATTAAAATGCTTTACAGTATCACTAAATTATCTGAGATTGTTTTCAATTCCCTTTGTACTGTCATTTTCAGCTAGAAATGTAGAAAATACTTGAATATAAAAATCAGAACTGGAGGAAATTCAAATGCAAACTTCACTGGAATTTGACCAATCTGATCCACTGGACAGCTAAACTAGATAATTCAAGCGTCCAAATGGGTACCTTGCATCAACTAATTGTACAAAAATGCGTAATCCAGTTTGGATGGCCGACCCAATCAAGCACACCAGGTAATTGCAAAATTTCTCCCTTATTTGTGTGACGCAGATACAGCCCAGTCGTGCAGCAGCAGCGAATGGGATTACGTCGGTCGTGCAGTTTTCCACGTGTCAATTCTCAGCCTCTTCTCCTAACGACTTGTTTGAACAGAAGTGTGGTTTGCAACCCAGGGAGGAGGACACATGGACTTGGGCTGCTTGTTGCTCCCTTGCAGGCTCTTCCAGCTCTGTATGGCAGGGCACGTCCCTGTCATGATCCGAACGCCAGGCTGCGGGGTCCTTCCTTTTCTTCCTCCTCTCCCTGACACACATCTGGAAACCCACCAGCTTTTTTTCCCATCCAGCCGCTGAGGAGGCCTGGTTAGAGAGTCAGCACCAGGCAGCAATTCTGGGCAGGTTCCCTGCTCCCTCCCCAAGGTCTCTGCAGCCCCTCCCCCGCACACAGTGTGCCCCCTGCCACCTGGCACCGAGTTGGGACTGCACGAACGCCAGCCAGCCAGCGAGACAGTGCACAGGGACACCAGTGCCTGTGCCCATCCAACCACGCTACACACCCCCGCCACCTCTTCTCTGTCTCATGTGGGTCTTCAACCCTAAATCCCATTTGTTTCCTCCTCCCCATTACACAAATAGCTGCCTTATGGTAATAAAAATAGCCAACACATCAGTGTTTAATAACTGCCAGGCACTGTTTCATCCACTCTATATATTAGCTCATTTGATCCACATTCAAGCGCTATGCAATAGACACTATTATTGGCCATCTTTTATGGAGCGGGGAACAGAAGTACCATCGAGTAACTTGTTCAAGGTCACCACTCATGAGGAAGAACGCAAGGCCAGACGAGCTGGCTGCAGAGCCCGAGCTTGGACATCCTTTGCCCCAGCTGCCTCTCGGCAGCACCTGCTACAGTCATGTGCGCGCCTCCCAGCCTGGCCAACAGCTGAGGGGGCTCCTCTGCCGGCTGTTCTGTAGTGGTGGGATAGCGCGCATCCACTGCATGCGTGGAACTTGGACACAGCCTCTCTGCCCAGGGCCTGAGGGCCACAAGTGTGCCCCGTGGAGCTGTGATGGCAGAATCAGGAGCAGCGTTAATATTGCTAGAGTCCCCACGTCCTGCTCTCCCTCTGTTCTCAACAGCTGTGGAAACACCAGAGGAACTAAAGTACAGTTGTCATTTGCTGAATCCCTGGTCCAGTGGCCAAAAAAGGCACTGGATGATGTGTGGGTGTGGATTCGAAAGTCTGCTAAAAAGAGGCTTTCCAAGCTCCTGGGTTCGTTCTACCGCAGGTACTAATAGGCCAGGTACCAGGCCAGGTGCGGGGCCTCGGGGCCACTGTCTATTTCCGTGACATTCATTAGTTCTTGCTTTCATCCTTTGTTCTATTCACCCATTAATTCATTTGATTTTTATTAAGTACCTACTAGGGAGCATCAGGTAACGTGCTCAACTGGAAGATACCAAGTTGAAGTATCACCCTTGGGCTGCAGTTCCTCCGAACAGCTCAGGACGTTGCGTGGTGACTCCTTTTCTATGGCCATGACCTTGTCCACACAGGCTTAAAAAATAAGGAACTCCCGGAGACCAAACTTCTGCCTCTTAAGAAGCCATTTTAATATTAAACGACAGCCAGTACTTGCAAGGCTTCTCAGTTCGTGGCTTTTGTCTCTCTGACTTTTTGCAAAATCCTCCTCTTAAAACTTATTATTGTTCTTGCAGCAGGACAGGCGGGGTAGAGGGTGGATGTGGATATAGATGTCTCTGTATTTGTCCCCAAAGCAGTTTCTAGCTGAACCAGTTGGAGAAATTAATCCTTGAAGCCTGAATTTCCTTATTTGAAAGACGGGATAACAAAGTCTAATTTGAAGATGATAGTGAAGATTGAATGAAATGATGTGCACAGGGCACCTGTATGTAACAGATACTACGGGGCAGTGGAGGGGAGGAGAGAGAGGAGGGTGAGAGAAACGACGCTACGTGATTTCCGCAGGAGTGAAAATAACGGAAGAGTACGGTAACCTCCACGGCCACTGAACTGCCAGGACGATGGCTTCCTTCAAGGATCAAAGGGTTTGTTTTTTTTAAATTTTTATGTTTTTGGTTGCTTTGTTTGTGTCTTGACTTTGGACATCTTTGTAGTGAAGTACAAGAAACTTTTCTTTAATTTTAAGTTCTTTAATTATACTCTTTCTTGGCTTTCTGTTTTTCTTAGCTTAAATCTGATCCCCCATATTATTTGGGAATTTGTCTGTAGTTATTGTCCTCCCAACTCCTCCTGGGAATGTAGTGCTTTGTTTTAGCATGAGATGCTTCTTATTCTTTTTTTTTTTTTTTTAACATTTTGCCCCATTTGCTTTATCTTTTATGTTTGCACACTCTTCATTCTTCATTGTATTTATTCTTTCTCTCAATGCTTTTTTTTTTCCCCTCCATTTAAAAATACCTCTGGGATAAGAGATGAGCCCACATACAAAAGCCCTTCGGAAAGCCATGGTGACAATAAACTGAAAAAATGCACGGTTCTTTGTTTCAGAGGCAATTTTATGTTACGTAAACAGGACTTGAGGCCAGGAAACCACAAAGAAAAAGAGAAAGAAACATTAATATGTTTTATCCAACTTTCCGGAAAATATACATAAGATGACTAAATATGAGTTCAATAGCCAGCTCAGAGTATGATAGGAATCACTAAAGAACTGACTCAGAAAGACAGACTGCTTTCTCTTCCGGTCCCAGGTGCTCCGGGGGCTGCAGGCTTGGGAGCAGATAAGGCCGAGTCCAAGAACCCCGCCACACACGACCAGTGCCAAAAATGGCACCGAAATGGCATCAAGAAACCATAGTCACAAAGACGTCAATCTCTTCAGGGGTGGACCCCAAGTTCCTGAGAAACATGAGCTTTGCCAAGAAGCACAACGAGAAGGGCTTGAAGAAGATGCAGGCCAACAACGTCAAGGCCGTGGGCCCACATTCCGGGGCTATCAAGGCCCTCGTAAAGCCCAAGCAAGTCAAGCCAAGATCCCCAGGGCCATCAGCTGCAAAGCACAAGATCTGCCCACATCGCTGCCCCCAAGCCTGGGAAATGTGCTCATGCCGCATCACCAGGGGCCTGCGGCTCTGCCAGCCAAGGGCCAATGCCAAGGTTCAAACCAAGCCCCAGGCTGCAGATGCAGCTGCGGCTCGGGCTCTGGCTCAGGTGCAGGCTCAGGCACCCAAAGGTGCCCAGGCCCCCACGAGAGCTCCAGAGTCGAGGCCCCTGTCTGCCGACGCGAGGATGGAAGGGCACGTGTGACCGCTGGGCGGCTGCCTGGGCTATTTGTGCCAATGCACCTGAGGCAGGACCTGTCAAAAAGAAAAGGAAAGAAAGAAAGACTAAAGCACCCTGATCAGGTTTTCTGAGTGCTCCCGGGGGACACACTATAAAAAGATAAAATACAGTTAAGAAACCGCTAAAAATCCGGCCACTGAAAATATTTCAAGTTCAAATTCACCTTAGTAAGAATAACACAGGCCACCACGGTAAAGTGGGAAAAGGGATATAAAACTTTTATCTGCAGAAAGCCTTCAAAAAGATATGTAGAAATTTAGTACAAGGGGCTAGAAGGTGCCATGAGTAAAAATACGTGGCAGAGAAACAAGAGATTTTCGCTTTAGCAATGCATGAAAGGACTGTAACCAAGCCATGGGAAAACATTTCAGCGAGAAATCATGGGCTCTTGAAATACAGCTTCAGGATACAGGAGCAAAGGTAAAAGTCGTTCTCCTGACAAAACCCTAGTGAGAGATTAAAGACAGGGGAGAAGTGACATGAATACTAACCCCAGCAATGGCTGCTTCCTAGGGGAGGAAGAGGGAGAGAGGAGAGCCGGCTAGCCCTGGGAACCTGTTCCCGGAGAAACTGGCGACTGTTTCGCAGTGAGATGGCAGACATTAAAACCGCAGGCAAAAGGCTAGAAACTGATAAGGCAACATAAATGGGTACACCAGGTCTCGGTAATATATCATTATTATTACTAGATTAATAGCACACTGTTCCACTCTATCAAAACCTTTTGTACTAAAGGATCATATAAAAGGATCAATAAAACAACTCCTTAAAACAATAAAGCAAACATATTCCACATGTTTTAGAGGAAATGAAGAAAAAATTAGCTAAGATTTAAGCTTGTTTAGGTCTCTTTTGCCAGGTTAGATTAGTAAAAACTCAAAACAGAAGTAAACATTATTTTTCTAAAGGCTGGGAATTTAAAATCAAAGAAGGAGCTCAGGCAGTATGTACTGAAGATGGGGCAACTTTCTGGTTAATTTGTTTAATATGGAGAGCCTCCAAATTGTTTTCTTTTTTAACTTGTACTGTTAAAATTATCTTTGTCTAACATTAAGAATACACTGCCAAGTTTCCTCTTTGTGCTTTATGAATAACATAAGCATAGATATATAATTTAAGATTTTTCAGCAACATCTGTACCAATAAATTATGAAATATTGTACAAATATATATTAAATTCTGTATATACAAATAAGAGAAAAAAACTTAAAAATCTAAATCCTTTACATATACATATACATACATATAGGTAAGTTTTTATATATATACTTTATATATATATTTTTATATGTATAATTATCTATTGTTTACAAAAATCCCATACGGTAAATTTTATTATCATCCCTATCTGACAAGTAAGGACACAAAAGCCCCAAGATGAGAGTGAATTGCTCAAGATCACAGAGCCAGCAGCTTTGATTTGAATCTAAGCTGTCTGATGTTCCTGGTCTCTTAAGACTACATTGTGCAAAAAAAAAACCCAAAAAAGAAACCAAAAAAAACCCCACAAAAAACAAAAACAAAAAAAACACTGCTATGCAGCCATTAAACAAATGAGGAGGTCGACACACTTAGGAAATCACTGTCAAAAATATGAAAAGCTTGGCGTGAGAGCGAAGGCAGGCTTATCTCAGCGGACGGCGGGAGGAGGGCAGACCGAGGAAAGCCTTGCTTCCAAGATGAGCAGGGACCCTCTCAGGTGGGAAGACGGAGAGCGCTCTCTCGCAGAGATACAAACGCACGCGTGAGAGGGCAGCCTGCGTGTGGGGAGGGGAGGGTGACAAAAAGTTCATCCTCCCAAGTCCACGAAACTGGAGGATGTATATTCACTAGTTTATGTTTGCAAATCCACTGTAGACAAAATGACTTTTCAAGAAGCCAAATTTATCCTTTTTAATCTGAAGCCAAATCATGTATCCCCTTTGGCTGAAGTAGACTTTCATATTCACGTAGAGAGATTATATTGGTGGTACGCAGCAGGTATAAAATCGAGACAGCTAGAGTGACTAGCTGATCATTTTAAATCCCACACATCGTGACTTGACCAAAAAGCAAAATAGACAAAGTATTTGATTCAATTTAGTGGTCAGTCTAAACTGTATGGAGACAGAACATTAAAAAAATCAGGGTTTTGTGTTTTTTTTTTACATCCCATCTGTGAAATCCAGCTTCCCTGCCGAACACAGGTCTTTTTGTTTCCATTAAGCAGGTCTGTTTTTATAATCTGTTTTTAAATTATTTGAGCATTTTTAAAAAGAGCACAACACAGTCTATTTTCTAACAGAATCTTCCATGAAATAAGACGAGAAATGTCGGCGTCCATGCAATGAAGTAACTCCGTGTTACACAGGCAGGCTGGACTGCACAGCTCCCTGGGGGTCCCTCCCACCGGAAGGTGATTAGGGTCTCTTGTCTTCACTTGCAGATGTTGGATCGTATTCTCCCTGAAACAGGTTTCTTGAATGCTTTAAAACTTTCTCTAAGAAAAGAGTTAATGTTCAGTGTTCTGCTGCGTAACGGGTGTCCCAGATAAGCAGCAGTGGACGACCAGGTTTGAGGAGCCCCCGTCTGCCCCGCGCTGCCCGCGCACCCCAGCACCCCAGCACCCCACCCCGCAGGCTGCCCGCGGGACTTCTTTGACAGGCCCCTGAAGCGCCCGTGGGCCTTGGCCGCGGAACCCCGACCGCGCCTCTGGTTTCCTGCCCCCGCTCCCACCCCAGCGCCCTCAGCCCTTTGCCAGCCGTGATTTACTCACGGCTTCCTAGCGGATAGCACCCAGCACGGCCTTGTCAAGAACCGAAGCCCCTTGAAGAGCCAGCCGCTGCTCTTCCTCACGCCCACTGATAAGTTCGCAGGTATGGGCGCCAGGCAAGCCAGGGTCTCAATCGGGCTCCCCGGAGAGCCGGCAGCTTCTGCCACACTACACGTTCAGTCCCCCAACGTCCAAATGTTGGTTCCACAAGGCCCTCAGCTGACACGCTCTGTAGCGGAACACACAGTGATGATGAGAAAAACACAACAGCCTGCTTGATCTCCGGGGAAGACTGGGTTCTGGGGGTCCCCTCCTCCACTCTTCAGAGCGGCCCACAGGATTCAAGTGTCTCCCTACCTCCCCAGAACACCCCTGCCCCAGGCCGGCAGCAGCCACCGAGGGACTCCGGGACAGCCATCTTTCCAATGGGAGGGGACTCAATCAGAGCAAGGAACTGCCTATACAACTGACGGCAGGGCCCTAAGTTGCCACCATCCCCAAAGGGACCCTTCGATATTGCCTTTCCCAAGAAAAAAGAAGTCAGAAGGTTTGGTCCCTTCTAGACACCTGGAGAGCCTGAAAATAATCAACACCATGACAACTATGTTTTTAAACAGGGTGAGTGTTTCCGTGCATATACTCCAGTATAAAGCAGTACCATAGCTGGATGGTATTTTTTTTAGAATTATCTTGTATTTATTTCTGACCCTAAAGTCCAGGTTTCCCCTTCAGCCTCTTCTCTTGCATCAACTAGGGCCCCTCGTGTTTTTAGCATTGCCGTTAGAACATAAGTAAGAAGCTACAGCGCCCTCTCTTCGTTATACATTTATGTTTGCATAATACTCTTTAGTGAAATTAGACACACTCATGGGAGGACCCCACAAGGCCGATGACAAGAACAAAATCTAACAAATCCGATTTTCCCTTTCACTCATAGGACAATTAATTTTAAAAAATCAGATTATCTTGAAGAATTTCAAACAGAGGGCAATTTCCACCTCCTTTGAGAGGGAGAAATGATTACCTTGTGGCACATGCTACATTACATGAGCATTAACTGCAGGAATTTGTGTCGTTTCTGCACATGGGTAATAGACTCTTCCCCACTTTGTAAGAGTCACTTTACAAAGAAATCCGATGAAATTGCTTTAAGCTGTGCAATAAGGAATACCATACCTCTGAGTTTATGATAATTTAGCATGGGCTAAGTTATAGCCTTGTATGTTCTGTCAGAGCATACTCCATGTCTGTTTTATTTATTTTTCAAAATTTGCCTGGTCCCTAAACACCCAGGGACAGTGCCTTACACAACACTAAATACTGATGAATGAGTTAAAATAATTCATGTCCTTGAAAGGATTTGAGCTCAGTATGTTATATAACTTTGACTTCACCATTTCACAATTTATCTTCTTTGTAATTAGTCCAAATTCCCTGGAGTTTTTAACATATTTATATTTGAATTCTGTCTAACTATGGCATCATTAGCTGAGATAGAGTTCATTACTTGGGATTAATACCAGGAAATAGATTGGTAAATTCACTGTAATATGTTACTTTTATTTATGAATATCATCACACACAAAAAAATGTAAGTTTAAAGCAATTGAGAAAAACATATTGAAAAAAGGATAAACTGGAACAGACTCACCAGAAAATGTTAAACTATTTTGGTGGATTTTGGTTTTGTTAAATTCTTAAATATGTTTGGCCTAACACATTTCCCTTTAATTCCCTTAATATACTCTGTGGATTTCCACAGAAATGTGAACCGTATGTTTCTGATTCATTTATACTTAACTCATCAACATGTTTGGTAAAAACGATTTGAAGCACAGAGCCTTGTGAACAGCCTTTGTGGGCTCTTTTATTTTCGTTAGTAAACAACTGGAACCCGAACCCCGAAATCTTGGGGCTTCATTTAATACTCAAATTCCATAAAGAATGAGAGAGCTCTTAACTGGATCAGGCACACTCTGCCTTTGACTGCGCCTCGCTCCAAATCTCACAGCTGGGAGGAATTATTTGATAGTCCACTCTATTTCTTGTCACTTTTATTTTAGAGAATATAAGCCTTTGATGGCACAAAACATGCTGGAGACAGGACTCAGATGACAGCCCATCCGCTCTATCTGTTTACGCAGACCTCAGCAGGTGCGCCAACGGCCCCGTGGGTCCCGGGAGGCTGCCCGCCCAGGCATTTGGAGAGTAGGGCTTTCCCCTCCAGGAGGAAGTGAAGAAGATCCAGCACCCTCATTCCAGCGTCTCTCATGACCCGCCCACCCACTACACTTTGTTTATTTACAGAGAGAGAAATTTTTACCTGACTCTCTCCAGCATGTGAGTGGATGGACAAGTATAAAATTATCTATTTAATGACTATTTTCATCAACGTAATTATTCCTCGGTTTTCTGGTCTAACCCGGGCATCTGTCATGAAGCCCGGGGACAGATCATTCCCTTTCTCTCCCAACTGGGGAAAACAGACATTAAGGTTTGTTCCTGAGTAGGTAATGAAAGGCCTTTAGTCCCAACATAATGGCTAGTTTGCTCCCTGCCATTAGTTGATCATCCCGTGGGGTTTTATTGTTCTCATTAAAATGGCTGACATCTTGTCTTTTTGGAAATCGGCAACCACACCTCCCGTTCCTGCTCCTCCTTCAAGGGCATTCCTCCAACAGCCCTCAGATGCCGGGCTTCCCTGCGGTTTGCATTTATAAAGACCCCGAACACTCCGTAAAACGCTGGAGATAATCTGTTTATGCTGGTGCCTGCTTCTCCCTCCGCCACCCCCACCACGCGGAGCCCACGCCTTCCCTGGTACTTCCAAGGGCTCCTTTGGAAACCAGATCTTCGCTCTGCAGGCATTCCTTTCCTTCTGCTACTCACTGCAAATTAGAAATAAAAGCCCTCTGGCTTTCAGATATATGTAATTTCTGCAGAAGAAACTCGAAAACAGAGGATTAGCACACCGAAGTAAGAATAATCCAAAGGAAATTCCTAAAGAGAAAAACAGCTCTCTTTCATCAACTCTCTGTGGAATCAAAGAGAGATGAAACAGATATGTGTGGTATTTGTGGGGGAAAAGGGGTGCTTTTCAATACAGAGCATAAGGTCCACCTTCTGAGTTTCATAAACACAGGTCCTGCTTTTTCTTTTCTCAAACGAGAGTGGCGAAACTCATCAGAATAAAAAAGATTCAGTGAAAGAAATCTGCTGAAATGGGTCATGAGCCACTCACTTAATAAGTATCCCTGGACCAAGGTGTTGTGAAAAATAAGGCCTTAGGAATGGGAGTATGTTGCCTCTTATTTCTAATCATTAAGGACTTTCTATTTCCCTGTTTACATAAATCATTCCACCCTATTAAGATAAAAGTCTCACTGCAAAGTGGGGAGAGGAAAAAATTCCTAGGACTTCCATGTAGTATTTATTTTTAACCTCATCCTTTAATTTTTTTTTCTTTGTAGAAACAGACTGTATAATGTGAACGATACACCAGTGCCGTACATGCATACATCTGACAAATAAATACACAGATATTGGAAGAACAGACTCAAAACGCCCTTGGTGTTGCTTTGCTGTGTTTTACTAATATGGATGCACAATCCAAAGGGTGTTGGGAGCCCAGGGACCTATAAGCCGAACTCCGAGCTGATAATTCTGGATCTGAGGCCTGGTCGCTGGCCAGCTGCCGCTCAGCCGCTTGCCTCTGGATAACTCACTGAGGTCCCTGAATCTCCACTTCCAGTTCCAGCATTAAATTGAACACTGCCTGAGGTCTCTGTTCACAAAACGCCGGCTGTGTCTTGCACACATGCTTTTTAAAACCAGTAACTTGAAATTCAAGGGACTTGCCAGTGAACAGCCTAAGGGTGAGCAAGGGGGTCATCAAAGAGCGAGGACCCCAGTCCTAGCCTGCTGAATCCCTCATAGGTTAGTAAGCTCACTGAGAGATTCCAGGCATGCGAAGACTGGGAACCACTGACTAAGAGAAATACCAATGCCCCTCCTGGCTTAGTTTCCATTGAATAGCAGGAACACGAAGGATGGCTTCTGTTCTGAAATTCCTTAAGACCTAAAGATTCCCTTTGCTTCCAAGTTTGTTTTGTTTAGAATGCCATCTGAACCCCCAAGGCTGCCTATGGGCGGTAGTAAGGGTCACAGTATAGAGGTGCAGGGTTTGGGGGGAATTGAAAGTAGTCGCTAAAAATGGCTGTAATGTATTAAGTACTTAGGGCATGTTTTACATAGATTAATTTATTTCGCCTTCCTATTCACTCCTACGTATTAGGTTCTGTTATCAGGTCCATTTTGAAGACAAGAAAACTGAGGAACAGAAAAGGATACCTAACTTGCCCATGGCCGCTCCGTTGGTCAATGGTAGAGCCTGGGTCCGAGCCCAGGCAATGTGGGTCTAGAGACCACGCCCTTAGCCACTAGGCAGAGCTGTGAAGGACAAAGCTCTAAGGAATTCAGGGAAGAAGGAAGCCACAGCGCTGCGATCAAAAGAAGCCTTCTGAGAAGAAAACCAATGATGCGCTTGTGTCTGGGACTTATTAAAAGCCACTGTGATGATAGTGTTGGATAGTCTTTTCCTGAACAACAGTTGCTTAGTTGCTTTCAGACCTTCTACACCCTAGTCACAAATGTCATTCTTGGAGTTGGTGGCTTCGGTTGATCTTAGTGTGAGTTGTCATCAAGGGGACTTGGATTCTCAGTGTGTGGGGGCGGGTGGGGGGAGTCTAAGAGTTACGGGGAAGCCTAGACAAGGGAACAGATACCTAAGTGGCACTGAAGGTTCCAAATAGAGCGCAAATAAAAATGTAATTTCATGGGAACATAAGTTAATATAGTCTTCACTCTGAACATACTAGAAAACGGGCGCAAGGAACTGATTTCCCCTGATGCTGGCCCAGGCTATGTGAGACTTCTCAAAATGGAAACAGTATGGAAATACAGACACCAGACCAACGCACGCTCACCATCCTGAAGAGTGGTGGAGAATGCAGTTTCCAGGTGGTTGGGGAAAGTCACCCCCTTAGATGCAGGGTGACTGACCAGCTGGAGTGGGTGCTGGCAGGTCCTTAACGCTTTAGCTGTCTCTGAACGGGAAAGGCTAAGATGCAGACACTCATTTCTCCGATGAAGGCAGGCCAAGCCGGGCTGCCACACCCAACTGTCGCAGACAAGAGGGCTATGCTATCAACTATGCCTCCTGAGGCAGCTTCCTGAGGCGCTGATGGCTCTCGATAGCATACGAGGGCCTGGGAGCTCGGTCGTCAGGGGACAGGGCAGTTGAGAAGGGGTCGAAGGTAAGGATGACCCTGTGTCATGGAGCTGAACAAACACTTGGAGTCATCAAGCGTCCTCTGAGTGTCTGCCATATTCCAGGCACAAGGCCAGTCTCCAGTGGGAGGGGGTCCTGCAAGTCACATGGAAAAATATCTAACAGGGCAACAAGTAATGGCAATAAGGCAGATTCCCGTCACTGTAGCTGGTCAACAAACACAGAAAAGAACATCGAGTAGATCGTTCTTCCGAGGGATGGCCTTGAACACTGATTAACATCCCATGGTGAGATTTATTTTTTTAATAAATAAATAAAAGGAGTTTCTTGCCCTCAACAAGGTAGAGTGGTTTTTTTTTAAAGCAAATCCTCAACATAAAATTGACAGAGGGAAAAGGTCTTCCAAAAAAACTGCAGCAAAAAGTACCTCTCAGCATTTAAAGTTCAATATAACTTCCCACGTGTTTAAAATGAAATGGGAATTATTCGTTATCAAGAAAGTCCAAAGCCCTTCAACTGAATTTGTTTGACCTGTTTGGCAGCAAAATAAATCGGCTGGGTGGTCTGATTCAGGCACCTGTGCAAGTCCAGTCATATCACATTTTCATAGTATCAACATGTAAAGGCCTCATACCTGTCGCATCTATAACAGCACATGGGACTATCTCCTGAACACAAGGCAACCAAAACATTACACAAACAAGTTTGCCCATGAGCCAGACCCTGCAGTGTCCCAGCAAATGCAGACTCAGCAAACGCAGACTCAGCAAACGCAGAAGGGATTTGCATGTTACAACCCAGAGCTCTACCAGTTGAAATACATCACGCGAACTTGAGGAGTGAGGATTCATCTCATCAATAGCCAGTATACTTTGCAGAAGCTTGGACATCATTTTCCCAGCCCAAATGGCAAAGAGCCTAAAGTGCAAGTTTTCTTTTTTTATTTTCAAATTATAAGAGAAAGTTTAGTTAGAAAGTCGCAGAAGTGCAAGAAGTGAGCCCACTGGGCTGCACAGGCTCAGAAGACAAGTTACAGGAGCAAGAGGAGGGCCCTTGGGAGCTTAGCAGACGGAAGGGCGCAGGTAACACGCCCGGGGCAGGGGGAGCGGGGCAGGGGGCAGGGGGGGTGGAGAGCGGGCTAAAAATGCAAGTTTTCTGCCTTTTCAACCAGTATATTTTGAATTACACAGGATGCTTCTCAGTTCAGTTTTCCATATCCCTGAAGCCTGAATATCCACCAATTTCTTTTCTCTCTCCTTTAATACCTATGGTGTGGCCTACACATGAGACAACCCAGACTTGAGTGCACTAGTCTGCCTGCTACCTGTTAGCTCAACAAGCCGCCCAACTTCTCTCCAGTGCCTTTGTCTAGACTATAACTCTACTGGCTATAGTGACGGGCCTTAAAAATGGCTGTAGGAAGTCTTACAAATTATGAGTACCATGCAGTATTAATAACCATCATTGTCTTCCCGAGGTTAAGGATTATGTGCACACCAGTTCAACTCAAGTACCCTCTGTATAACAGTAATAATAACTGAACATTATTAAATGCAATGTGTCAGGCACGGTTCTAAATACTTGTGTAGATTGCTTTAATCTTTACCACAGGTCTTTGAGGAGTCGCTATTATCATGCTCGTTCTACATAGGAAACATTCGAGGCTCAAGGAAATAACGGAGTAACTGAGATTCCAGTCCCAGAAGCCACACTTCGTGACCCCTAAGGCGTCAGGCATGTGATATAATTAACAGCACTGGACCAGGGGCCAGCAAATCTTCGCTCTCTTTCCGGCTTAGGGACCTGCTGGCCAGGGCCTCCATCTCACGAAACACTTCCGGAGCCTACAACGGATTATCGTGTTCTCTCACCAGTCTCTGCATCCGGCCTCACCCACCTCCCTCCCTGATGCTGAGGCCCAATGAGAAAACGGCGGTGACGGGCAGCCTCTGTGAAGACAAAAATGACAGCCTTGAATAGGGAGCTGATCTGGTTTGCCGCGCTCTAGTCTAGTATGTGGTGAATTAGGCTTGTAGAACTTGCTGACTATGTTCCCATGGACAGAAGAACCAGGAGATTTCGGAAGCCGCCTGCAAGGCCAAGGGTCTCGCTGCGAGTTCATCCAATACATGTCCCGTGGAACATGCAGGTCCCCAGGGACGGCTCCAGTGCCAGATCACACGCCCTGTGCTGGGGCCTGAGGCTCCACGGTTTTGGCCGCGCCTCCCAGCAGGCCTGGCGGACAACGTTTAGGCCGGGAGATAATGCAAGTGTGCGGCATTCTCATTACCACTTGCAGTGGGTTGAATATTGTGCCCACCCCCTCCCCTCAAACTCAAGAACTTCAGAATGTTACTTTATTTCTAAATAGGGTCTTTGCAGATGTCATTAGCTAAGGATTTTTAGAGAAAATCATCCTGGATTTAGGGTGGGTAAATCCCATGGTTGGGGTCCTTACGAGAGAAAAGAGAGGGAAATTCGGGCACGGAGATACCCAGGCACTGAAGAGACAGGACATACAGGAAAGAACATCATGTGAAGACAGAGGCTGAGACTGGAGTGATACAGTACAAACCAAGAAAGACCAAGGATTGCCAGGAACCACCAAAAGCTGGAAGAATCAAGGAGGAATAGCTGCCTAGCAGCTCAGGACAGAGGGTGGCCCCGCCGACATTGTGCTTTCGGGCTTCAGCCCTTCAGAACTGGGAGAGAGTCCCCTGTGTCTCTTTCAGCAACCCAGCTTGTGCTCATTTATTACGCGGCCCTAGGGAGCCAGCACCCCACTCCTACTCCCCATTCTACGAAGAGTTAGAAAGAGCATTTCAATGACTGTAGAATTCACCGGAGAATCAGAGGTTCTAAATATAGAACTAAATTAAAAGTTCTGTAAATCACACTCGAGGTGGGGAAAAAATTCTGTTAATCACACTTCACATGGAGAAAACGCAAGTCATTACTGGCAATCTTTAGTTTCATTTTTGATGGTCTCATAATGAGAACAAAATCTACTTATAGTCGAGAGACTTTTTTGCCTCGCGTACATAGCATACTTCCACATAATTATAAAACAACATGCTCTTAAAAGACATGTTCCATAAAAATCAACTTAAAGGAAATATTTTAAAATAAAATGAATTCCAAAAAATATAATAAAATTCTGTCATATTTCTGCCATCGAACGACCATTTCGAGAAATATTTTTATTACTCTTCGTTACTACTGATCTAGCCCCGTTTTAAACCTATTACACAGTAAAGTTCATTTAAAATATTCACTAATCCACATTTTTCCACAACCTAAATAACTAGGGACCATCAAAATCATTTTTAAAAAACCTATTTTAGCTGGGCCCATGTATGCACTTTCGACTGTTTTGTCATGGATTACTGCCCAAAGGAAACTTAGAAGAGACCCCAAATTTTAACTTATTAGAGGGGGGGAAAAAAAGCTTGTAAAAATTTTATGCTTTGCAATCAAAGGGAGGGCTCCCAGCATGGGGCCTGCTACCCTTGTGCAGCTGTGACTGAAAAAAATCAAGGTGTGATTAAACGGCCTTTTTCATATTATCCTCCCTTCTAGGTTTTGTAATTGGAACGCGGCCATCATTAACAGAGCCTGCTCACCAGAGGCCTCTGCTCCGAGGGACGAAAGGAGCCACCCAACTTCTCTCTCTCTCTTTTTTTTAGGTTTAAAAAAAAATTATTGAATTTATTGGAGTGACATTGGTTAATAAAATTATACAGGTTTCAGGTGCACTTCTTCACACCAGGCTGATGCCTGCTGCTGACACTTCTCAATGGTGTGCTGCTCGGTCGCCTGCCCGTCTTCATGAGGAAAACGACAAGACAATAACTTGCTTCATGAGCTTTGGACATCCTGGGCTTCATAAGAAATGTTGTTTTGTTTTTTTTTTTCACAGCACAAACAAGAAGCCTGTGGCACATCTTCCTTTGACACTAGCCACCCTTATACGCTCTCTCTGTGCAGCGTCCACACATCCCCCAGGAGTAGGATGGTTTTCTGGTGTCCTGTTCCTTCTCTCTGTTTCCTGCATCCTATTTGTCATCACATGTTTTTGTCACCTCTTCACGGACGCTGTCTCCCTCGCAGCATTCCTCCAGCTCTGAGACCTGTCATCTCCTGTTGCCTCCTGTTGACACCCTGGGGCATCGACTCCTCCCTCCCAAGTCCTTTCCACATCTCCGCCCAGCGAGACGTGCCTCATCCCTGACTTTCTTCAAGGCACTCACCTGCTCCACGTTTTGTCACGGTTCCCCAGGAGTCCACCAGATCAGTGCCCTAATCCTGGCATGGCTTTTCAAACCCTTCTATGATGCAGGAGGCTTTCAAAACCCATTTAGAGTGTAGGAGTTTGACAGTGCAAACTCAGTTTATCTGTCTGTCTTCTCGTGAACTCCAGCACAACTTCTGTTCCAGACATATCAGCGTCCAGCAGGGCCCTCCACCCCCACCCCAGCTTCCTGATGGTTCTTGCAGCCTGTGTCCCCAGGGCCGCCTTCTTTTTTTTTTTTTTTTTTTTTTTTTTTTTTTAACTTTGGGCATAGACCGTCTTCCTTCCTCCCCACTATTAAAACTCAACCAATTCTTAAAGATCTTGCTCAATCCTATCTCCTCAAGAAGTCTTCTCACACTGCCGAACTCTACGTGAAAATATTCCAGTTTCACCAGGGGAAATACTTAACTCACTTTCAATGTCCTTTGTAATATGTAACTTCCTGTCCTTCATCTCTCTCACTCCTTGGTTCTCATTAACTCGGCTCAGAGACCCTAAGGGAGCCCGGCAAAGGGAGCCTTTGTCCTCTCTCTGCTTTCCCACTCTACCTGTCCTTCCCTGGCTTCATCCTTTCCCCACCTGGCCTGACAGCACTGCCTTCCCGTCAGTCTGTTCCCCACTGCCACCTCACTGTCACCTTCTGCCTTGCTGGTAAGATCCAAAAATGGTTTCTTTCTTCTTTTTCTATTCAGGAGCTACCAGTACAAACTTCACGACAATGTAGATGAGCTCTTTTAAATTTTCAATAGGCATTTATCGCTGCTTAGCAATTCTTTCCGTTTTTACTCTGCTTCCTTTCCCTCTGTAAATCCTTACCCTTTTCTTCTATTTCTGTCCTCCTTAGTTTCACTATTCTCACATTCGGATTTGCCCACATTTCTTTGTGGCCTTGGAGGAAGTGTGTCCCTATCATCCAAGGCTCTGGATCCCTCTCCCTTCTATCTGTTTACAGCTCTTGGTCAAGCTGTTGTTCCAAGTTCCCTCTCTTTTGGCTTCTCGTCAGTTGAGATTATGCTTCATCACCCCCCATATTTAAAAATACCCCTTTTTTTCAGGCCTGTCTCCTTCTTGGCTTTATCAGTAAACTTTTTAGAGGAACAGGCTGCGCTTGCTGTGTATACTTTTGTTCTCCAGATTCCCATCCTGTGCCACTGCAGTCTGACTCCCAGCGCTGCTGCTCAACTGAAACGGGTCTCACAAACATACACACGCAGTGGAATACTATTCAGCCACAAAAAAGGAAATCGCGCCACTTCCGACAATATGGATAGACCTAGAGGGCATCATGCCAACTGCAATGTCAGACAAAGACAAACAGTGTACAATCTCACTTATATGTGGAATCCAAAAACAAAGTCATAGAAAAGGAGATCAGATCTGTAATTATGGGGGCGAGGACTGAATGAAAGCAGTCCAGATGTACAAACTACCAGGTATTAGATAAATCAATATTGGGGATAGAAATACCCCATCAGGACTACAGTTAACACTCTTACGGGATATATTTGAAAGTTGCTAAGAGATCACATCCTAAGTTAAAAAATATTTTTTACATCGATATAGGATGATGGATGTTACCTAAACTTATTGTGGTAATCGTTTTGTAATATATGGAAGTCAAATCTTAACACTGTTCAGGGGTGTCAAACCTTTTGGCGTCTCTGGGCCACACTGGAAGAAGAGGAGTTGTCTTGGGCCACACATTAAATACATTGCAACATGTGATCACACCAAAAAAATCTCGTAATGTTTTAAGTAAATGTATGATTTTGTGTTGGGCCACATTCATAGCCGTCCTGGGCCACACGCAGCCCACAGGCCATGGACTGGACACCGCTGTGCTTTAAACATACACAGCGCGGTATGGCAATGATACTGCAATAGAACTGCCACCTCCCTCCCGCCTTCCAGAGCCACCTGCCTCGCATGGCACCCCACAGTTGTTTCCCTACATCTCAAAACAACTGTCTCCATGGCTTTCACAACAGTCCTCATCCTTCCTTTGACCTTTTTGATGTCTTCTGAGAGTTTTTTCTTCTTTGGCTTGGCCTTGAAATACGGGGCTTCCAAAAATTATTCCTGGGTTCTCTTTCCTCCTCCTCCTCCTCCTCATTTTCTCTCAAAATGTGCCTTCAATTCTTATGGTTTGATTGGATTCCTAGATGCTGATGACTCCCCAAATTTATTTCCATCCACAGCCTGACTTTTATAGGGGAAACAGACCCCTATATCCATCAGTCACCAAACTTCTGCTGACACCTCCCGTAACCTACGCAAGGCTGAACTCACTGTCTTCACGCTACACCTGCTTGCCCCTCTGGGTTCTTGAACTGTGTTAATAGTGTCCCCAGAACGCTTGGAGGCAGTCATTTTAGACTACTTCCTATACCTGGCCTCCCAGTCCTAAGCCCGTCCCCCTTCCCAATTTGCCTTCACCTCTCTCCCGCAAACTCCTGCCTGAACTCGTGTACTTCTTGTTTCTCCCTAGTCTAAAAAAGACATCTAATGTGTCCTTCCTTACAGACTCATTCAATCTTCCCAATATATTGTCCCTGAAGTTATTTCTGGGCTAGCTTGTTACATACACAATCAGGTCACTCTCCTATTTACAAAAAAAAAAAAAAAAAAAATCAACTCTAATCTGAGATATGTTTCTAAAAGCTAGTGTGTCACTGGAGTCTTCCCAAGTTAAAACAGGGCGCATACAGAAAAGCTGGTCAAGGAGGCCAGTGCCTCACTTTTGCCCACGTGGTTTTTTGAGAGACAGGTCCCCTTTTCCTCCATTGCTCCCAGTCCCATGTGATCCCTATGGAACCATTTCTTCCTCCCTCCCAATGCTCCAGACTGGGTCCCTCCACGTCAGCAGTGACCCAGGTGCCATCTGCTGCTTGGACCTCACAGCAATGCTTGAAAGATGGAACCTGGGCTTCAGTATGGTCTCCTAAAGACGCCGCACCTACTTCTACAGAAGGGCCTCCTCACTTGGCATCCAAGCGGATGCCCCATTTTAAAATGCCTGCTGACTTGTCCAGGGTCCTGGCTGTCTGCCTGGAACAAGAGGATGAGTAAAAGGTTTAAAAAAGTCCGTTAAGGATGGCCCTGGATTTCCAGGACTTGAGAAGATTTACAATGGTTACTTTGCATCTGACATGTGCAAACAAAGCCATGAGGCCAACGAAAGCTGCTTCCAGTTTGCTCGCTGGCAGGGCCGGCTTGGGCATTATGCAAGTCTTGATGCACGGATCTAGCTGGAAGAACTGGAGCATATTTTTCAAGCCTTGTTCGGGATTTGTAAAGGCTCTTCTTCCCTGCTACCTTCCAATGTAAAGCATTACTTAGAAGAAGGCTAAAAGCCTGATTTTGTGTTGATGGTTAAGCCTTTCACACAATGTAAACATAAAGAGCTTTATGTGAATTTACGTGTACTGTCTTATTCACGATGCATCTTAAAAAAATGCTTTAAGAATCTCTCCTTTGCTGGTCACATGTTAGGGTGTGTGAGAAAGGACAAATGCAGACGCCAACGATTAAGTTTGTTGATCTTAAAATTTTTAACTTGCAGCCAATCACTTCATTTGAATGCGCTACATCATGCTACTGTAATTGTTTTAACCATTTCTTCCCGGCCTTACCAAAGCTCCTGGGAAACCAGTTCAATTCTGCCTCTTTGAAACGGCTTTCCAGAAAACAAGGAAAATAAAGATTTGAAGCCAAAAGATGAATAATTACACCAAAACCCAACTATTAAGGTAGAGTTTGAGCTGTTATTTTTCTCTAATAGCTCACAGTTTTGAGCATATTTGCCATGCAAGGCACTGAACTATATATAATTTGCAGAAAATAAAAACCCTTAGATTAAATGGGTCAATCAGTTCATTAACTAATTAATTCAGTAACTGCCTGTTTCATTTTCCTCTATTACATAGCTGTTAATATTTGTTTAGGAGAGCCAAATATGATATACTGATCATCATTCCCATAACGCATTATTTCCTGTTATAGAAATTTTATGATGCAAAATCACACAATTATAATGTCCTTGAATAAGAAAAAACAAACCTTCCCCCACCCAAAAGAAAAGGTATAAATTTAAGTTAATATAAACTTGTCAGAGTTCTCCCTCTCGATTTCACACCAGGGTGTGGTGCTGCACAGCTGGGGAGCTGAGCTAATAAGTGTTGAAAAATGAAAAATGCTGCTTTATGGCATCACATAAACTGGCAAAACGAATACTTTTACCTCCACCCCATTTTGACAAACAAATGCCAAAATGTAGATGCTGTAAGAATGAACGTTTATGGTACTGGGCCCATGGGGCAAACAGAATGGTCGTGTAGGGTTTTCTTTTTATTGAATGCTATATGCAACGAGGAGCGGCATAAATTTATAAAATCTAATCGCCTTTTTGTTCCTTTTTGAACCTCAGAGGGGTCATTTTTAGGAAAGCTGTTGGAAACACTGCATAATGATCTATTTATCCAGTACTGAAACGGGATTATCCCTTTTACAAGGAGACTGAGCTTTCCCTAACAACCTGAATGCTCTAATATGAATGCACAAATTGAGGATTTTGAGGAACACTTCGTTCAGCAGCTATTTATTGAATAACTATAATCGCGTTCAGAGAGGGGGGCACAGTGTTCCGTGTGACTTGCGCTGAATGATAATACTGGGACCCAGCTGTCCCCCCGGGGCTGGCTGGTTTCCTAGCCAGCGGCCATTTGCTCGCGCTCTCTCCCTCCCGAACCACTCCTCCTCTGCCCCGTCAGACGACATCTACGGCAAGCCCGCCATGTCCCAGTCGCACAGGCTCGCGAGACCATGCAACCTGCACCATTAGAGCAGGCTGGCACCCACTTATCACAAGAAGAAATCCCTTCATCGGGGGCTAGACATCAACTGGACGGAGCCAGAACAATGTAAGCAGGAAGCAAGAGGCAGGAGGGTGCATTGTCAGGTACGTCCCTGCCCCGAAAAGAGGGGACACACAGCTGCCCGAGGCCTGTCCTAAGGCTCCCAAGTGTCCTTAGAATCCAGCGGCTGGGAATTTCTGATTCTAGTAGTCAGAGAACTGTGATGTTCTATTCCACATCATATGTGCCCCCTGGTCTTCCAAAGCTAGAAATATATTCTCTCTCCTCTGAGCTTGGTAAAATTTTATCTATAACCTTCTTAGAGAAGTTAATAGTATTTACCTTACAGGATACCTGTGCATGCCTCTCGTCTCCCTGCTAAATGTAAACTCCTCAAGGGCAGGACCAAAGTCTGATACATCTTTTATTCGCCAACACTCTTTAACAGAATGCGTTATGAATATTCTATATCATTTGGTCAAACAAACGACTTCAATGAACTCAGCCACTAGAGAATAAAATACTCATAGTATCAGGTAATATTTATTGTCACAGTAACTAAAGACAAAAATACACAAATACTAATTGAGAAAACTAAAAAGCAAGCCTAACATATGGGAAAAGTACCATCTGGGTAGTCTAAAATCACCTGCCAATTAATAAATAATAGGATGATCTGAGGGAATTCTGACCACAGCTTTTTCAAGGGGCAATTACATTTCAAAATGCCATTTAAAAAAGGTTATTGTGAAAAGTAACCTTCTTCAAATTCCTCAAAGTATTTGAATATATTTTATTGGACACAATTAAAGGTGACAGTTATGTACGCTGAGTTATAGTACCATTTTTATCTTCCATAACGTAATAAAATGCATCACTGAAGTATTTTCCTCATAAACAAATGCAAATTCTGCAATGGCAGATGATTTCTAGGAACAAATCCATTCGCCTGTCCCTGTTAGTACTCTCGGTGTTACTACTACTGAGTTAGTACTCAATGTGCCACTACATAGTCCAAAATGGTGGAAACGAGAAGGATTTTGGTTAGCTGTAGTAGGTTCTAACTCCTAAGCAGATAGCTTTAAGATGTATCTGTTTTTCTCGTGGCCCTGATACTATACTCCCACCTACAGAAAGAAACGTAAATTCCTTAAGACTGTCAGTTACCCTGGTTCTAGTGCTCAGGATACAGATGGTAAGCTGCCAGTGCTAGTAACATTTTAACTAACTTGGTTAAGTCTAAAGAGAAGTGTCTATTCCCAATCCTCAGGTGACAGGGACTAAGTGTTGGGATCCAGCTGACATCCTAGGATGACTCACAGCATCAAGGCAGTTTACCACATGTCCACGTCCTCTCTAGGAAGCTACCACTGTTTCCTCTTCTCACTTGGGAATGGAGCGTTACTGTCATTTTTTTTTTTTTTTTAAGACTCAGACATTTGGGAAGCAGTGAATACTGGACAAATTATGTGGACAGGTGACATCCAGATATGTGAGAAGTCACTGAGTTTGTTATCCCTTACCATGAGATTTGTTTTTCACCCACTTGAATGCAAATGATGGCCGTCGCAATACGGCTACACAAATTTGGGGGCCTGGGCACAAAATGCCCCAAAAGCTGCAGGGAGCTTCCGGGAACGGCCTGCCAACTGCGCGCCCGAGAGCAGCACTTAGGGAAGGCAGTAAAGCACTTCTTCAAACAGTGTGGGAGGTGGGCGAGAACTTCAGCAGAACATCTTGGAATGTACTAATGTGGAATGTGGCTACATCTTTTGAGGAAAGGATTTAGCCAACCACAGGTCAAAAAAACGCAGTAATTATAAACAATGACAAATCTCTGGGAACAACAGTCACAGCCGCAAATTACAGTTCTCTCTTCAAAGGGCTTCATTTTAAGCTTCAGATCCCTAAATAATTGCCATGATTAGCATAATCTTTGAATATAAAGAACAAGCTTTCCTCCACTCCCTTCAACGTGTGATAGAAACCATTATTTTAAAACACATATATTTGGTTTTTTACAAGTATTTATGTGCCATTTTTAAAAGTTCGTATGAATCTTTTCAGTGAAATCCCTATAGAAGCTTCTTGGACTGAGCCACTTGGAAATGCCTGGGAGATTTGGGGAACACGGTTAAGAGGTGGTTGCTGTTGTTACGTACAAAGAGAACGGCTGCACTTTTAATATCACACTCTGTATTTTTCTTCCTTGGTCAGAAATGAACAAGTCCCTGTAATGATGTTATGAGGGAAACACGGTGCTTTACACAAAGTCCAACTTGTAGGGGGAAAAAAATGCATTCGCCTTGTGTTTATGGCCAGGGCCATGGGTCAGAATGAAAACCATGTCCTGTGTGAACTGAAATAATCAAGAGGTTTCATTGGTAGTGCATTTTTATGTTTTCTGGAAGTCTGTTTTAAGACAAAGAACATGTTTATTAATAGTTCAGTCTTTTCACCAGACTCACTAGTGGCCTAAAGACAATGATGAGATTTGAGTCTGCGTGTGTATATCAAAGGTACATGGGATTTGCCTTCTCTATGTCCACGCTAATATGTCTTCCCTGAATAAGCAACAAGTTGGTGGTAGCTATTACTCCTAGTGGCTTCCAGATGTTAACCATGTGACTGAACAGAACTATTCTCTGACGAGAGTGGCAAGAGAGAGAAATTGTTAGTGTATTCAATGATTTTAATAACCATGAAACACGCTTTTTCGTCTACTGAGTCCACCTGCACAATGTAAAAAGTCCACATAAATAGAGTATTTTTATGGGGAAGAGGAAGATTTAAATCTATAGAGCGTATGTGAATCTACTCTTTAATAAAAAAGAAATAACTAACGTACTAAAGCTGATTACTATTTATCTTTGAATGCTTTAATTTTTTAGATTTTAAATTTTATGTCTATGCTGGATAGAAAAGGATATACATTTTCAGAGTCTATGTTAAGATATTACAAGGCCTTTTGATGTTTTACATAGTTTAGGTAAAAACTGCCATTAACATGTTTTCAGCCTAAGTTGAATATTGATGCATTTTACATTTTTTCCTTAAGAAAAATAAATAATTCATACTTTTGCAAGTAAAATATGTACTTTTTCTGGCTTTCTTGAAATTGTATTTCAAGTGCCAACAGACTTCATGGGTGGCATTCTCACTGAGAAGCAAGACATGAACCAATATTTTTATTACAGTCAACCCACGTGTCTTCATAAACAAAATATTGTTAATGTTTTTCCATTTAGACTTCAATGTTAGTAAGAAGAATATACAAATTGTTAGAAGAGAGAAATAAATTACACAGATAAATAGCTTTTCAAAGACCATCATTGGTGCAAATTGAAACAAGAAGTTGAGATTGTCAACCATGGTTCCAAAAGCTGATGTTTAGTGTGTTTTTTAAAAATGTAAATTATTCAGTAGATGGCTTGTTCATCTCTTGTACTTTTCCTATTGACACAGCTGTAGTTAGTGACATTTCTGAATGCTCTTTGTCTATTATGCATTCTATAATGACCACAAAAATATAAACTAGTGGCGAACATGGGCAAAAAATTAAGTGAATATTCCCTTTACACACACAGACACCCACAGTCCTCCTTCAAGTACGAGGGTATTTCCAGAGGCCTTAGCACAGCGGCATTCAATTAAAGCTCTTTATTTTTGTCGATTGTTTTTAGGCGCTCAGGATGAGAGTGGGCCATGGGAAAAACAGCAGAGTAAACGGTCAGCTGTGCAAATGATGTGTGCAGTGTGGCTGTACTTGCTGCAGAGCAGGCCGGCACTTGAGCCCCAAACCAGAGAAAGTTTAACATCCCTCGAGCTGAGGCAACGGCTAGGTTTAAGTTTATAATCTCACATAACAATTCCTTTCTAAAGAGCTTATTTCAGTTTTATTAGAATTCAGGACTGTTAAGTTTTTTTCTAGTTATTTTTTCATAAGTGGATAAGGGGGATGTATAAAGAAACTTGCATTGTTAGTTTATAAAAATTTAAAAATTACCTAATGCTGAGACATTCTACCCAATGTGTTTGTATTATTTATGGACATGTGTTTCTCTGTCTCTTTGGATAATGTAACAGATAAAAACCAACCAAGGGAGAGGATATAATCTGATGCTCAAAAATAAGTAAAACAACAAATGTATAACTGTGCGATATCTGCCTAACCTGACTTCATTTAATGTAACCATTTGAAAAATAATTAATATACTATTTTAAATGGCTAATCTTCCAATCTTTTTTTTAAATTCACAAGTATATCCTAAAGGATTTCTAAACCCAGAGTGGAACAACAAACTTAACTCTGACCTCTGACCCTGACATTTCTATATTTAGATAGCAATAGATATTGAAACCCTGCAAAAAGAGATTTTTTTTCTTTGTTGTCTTTATTGTTTACTTGATTCTTTTAGTTTAGACACTGAAGTTACCAAAAAGGAGTGTATCCATAATGGGCATACAGACTGGCTGAAAGCAAAGGAGTAACAACAAAAATTAAAATATATACAAAGAATAAAAGAATGTACTAATAAAAATCTTTTAGGGATAATTTTCCCCCAAGTTCAATAGGGCAAAAGATCCACCATAAAAGAAGCAAACGACCATCCTGAAACTTAATTACATTTCAAAGTAATGCAGTCACATGAAAGGAACAAAACATTTTTGTTCAATAGTTTGCCTACCAGATGGCATTTCTAAATATAGTCATCTAAAACCTTCTGTTTGTTCTATAAATAAAGATGAAAGGAATAGCAACAATAGCTAAGCATTTAAATCACTGGAAATAAAAGAGCACTTTGATTAGGTTTGGAAGAATCTGGCTGATTCTAATAATGATCCCAAATCTGGGAAGGCTCAAGTTCTAGGTGAACTCGGACTCCCCGCCTTCAGGTGCTGCTCACGCTGGTGCTCATTTTGGTGGAGAAAACCAGCACAAGAAACGACACCCAGAGAATCGGCGACAGCTGCCAAAACACGGGAACCCCTAATCAATAGGAATTCTGAAGAGCTACAGTCCAAATCCAGGAAGTTTTGTTCTGTTTTTAAACAAAACATTTGGGACGTGTCTCATCTTATTTTTGTGAGCTCATGTGTAAATGTTGGTAACAATTAAGGACCCAAACTCCGGTGACGGATAGGCCCTACATATCAATCCAGACCCTACAAATGACTGGCAGGATGGCCGGGAGCCAAGTTCTTTACCTCACTGAGCCTCACTTGCAAAAACAGATAATAATAGTACAGAGTTGTATGGGAATTTACTTAAGACAGTACGTGGCACGTAGAAAGTCCAATGACTCAGTTGCTTATTATTATTGTTGTTGTTATTATTAGTGATAATAATAATCACAACTGTTAGAGCATTGCTTCTGATTTTCTGCTGTCTCGGAAGCATGCAGTCACGACAGCAATGTTTTCCAGCAGCAAATAGAGTTCTAAGAGTAGAACTGAGAGCCTTACCTGGTCTATCTCCGCGAGGCCTGTCCTAGGAGGACACTGCACTCTTCTCACCTGGCTCTTGAACGGTCTCGAGATTCACGTGGGGAAGGCAGGTCTAAAGGCAGAAGTATTTGAGAATTGATCATCAGAGCGCAACCTAACCCCAGCTAGTCCTCCTAATGACTTCACTCTCAGTACTCTCAGCAAAGAGGTTTTAGCGAGAGGACGCCAAGCTCCTTTTTGATCTGCTTAACTCGTGGCATGTGGGACCATTCCCAGCCACGGCACTGGGCTGCTCTTGGCAACCGACCCATAGGATAGGCAGTTTAGTCACTTGTGAGTAGGGCGATTACCTTTAACAAGAAAGATAAGTTGGAATTGCTTAAACATGATGCAGACTATAAATGAATGGAAGTCAGGTGTTTAAAGTTCTACCGGGTTGTTTCTGAATTTTACAGGAGGAAAGAGCTACCTACTAGGGCTACAACACTGCATTAAAAGATGTCTGTGGTTAGATCCTTATACAGAAAATAGTTCCATTTTGGGAGGAGAGCGGTTTTTGTTTTTCTTTTTTTAATTATGAAAATATATACTTAATGTAAAATGAGCCATTTGGATCATTTTTAAGTATATAGTTCAGTGATTATGGCCATTAAAGAGTGCCCCCCATTCTTCCCTCCCCTCAGCCCTTGGTAACAGCTTCCCTACTTTCGGTCTTTTATACAAATTTGCCTACGCTAGGTACCTCGTATAAGTGGAATCATACCACATTTGTCCTTTCGCGACTGGCTTCCTTCATGTAGTGTAATGTTTTCAAGGTTCATCTATGTTGTAGCATGTAGAAAAATTTCATTCCTTTTTAAGGCTGAATAATATTCCATCGTATGTCTATAGTACATTGTTTTCCTTTAATCTGGGGAGGAACATTTGGATTGGCTTTTGTGACTAATATTGCTATCAACAATGGTGTACAAGTACCTGTTTGAGTCCTTGGTTTTGTTTTTTTGCATTTACATCTAGAAACAGCATAATTAGATCATATGGTAACTCTGTTGAACATTTTAAGGAACTGCCAAATTACTCCCATAGCTGCTGCACCATTCCACAGTCCCATCAACAATGCACAGGGTTCCCAGTCTCCCCCACCATGGCCTACATTTATTTTCCATTTTTTCAGTAATAGTCATCTCAATGGGTATGAAATAGTACCTCTTTAAATTAGATTTGCTCTCTAAACTAGCTTTAAAAACTATTCATGGCGACGGTATCCCAAATATAAAAAGTTACATCTTGTTCCAGCCCCAAAGTATAAGTTAATATATGATAATATCCCTTAAATTTTAACATATTGACACCAATATTTTTCCAAACAAAAAAATAATCCTGAGTTTAGGATTGCAGTTAAAAATCCTATAACAAAAATACATAAATAAATAAATTCCTTGCCCTAACCGAAACTGCCACCTGCGTAACACCATTTTTACCAAAAACTAACTCGCAGCAGCATCCACTGACCTGCTGGCTTGAAACTTGACCCAAAGGCAGGAGGGCGTGCCCCTCTGCGCGTGCGCGTTTCCAGGCGCGCCCCCGCGCCCCGCGTGCGTACGTGCGCGGGCACGCAGGGCGGCGCGGGGCGGGGCCCGCAAAACTCGGGGCGTGGCGGCAGCTGTGGTAGCAGCCATGGCGGCCGTGTCGAGGCCGCTTCGCCTGCAGCGGTACGTGGTGTCGCCGGCTGGGAGGCACAGCGCCTCCCTGATTTTCCTGCACGGCTCAGGTGGATCACAGTTTTACGTCCTTGTTTTCTGCAGCTTGAGAAACACCCTCCCTGCGGTCCCCCGAGAGCTGCCCCCCTGCAGGAGTCTCCGGGCCCCTAACCCCAGTAGGGCCCGGGGCGGGGGGCAGGTGGCTCGGAGAGGGTGGCAGTCCTGTCCCCTCGCTAGCCCCGCGGCTGTGGACACACGGGCAGCGTGGTTACCTGTCCCCAGCGGCCCCCCTTTGCCTGCCTTCCGTCTTGCGATCACTGGCCCACCACCCTCGCTGCCGGCCCACGTGTCCAGCCCTCCATCCACAATAGTGTCTCCGTGCCACCCTTACTATCCCCCCGTTCCCCTCCCCCAAGTGTAAACAGAGCAAGTTAGTAAGGTAAGTCCTCTACTAGAGACAAATACGTTACTTCTCAGGGTCAGCTGTTAGTGATTTGAGTTTTCAGCTGCATTGGATTACTCACCATTTCTCTCTCCAGTCTCCCGTAGTGATGGAGGCAATTGAGATTCACAGTTAAATTATTTTTATTATCTCTTCCCTGCTCCTCCTTCCTTTTCCCCCCTCTTTCCCCCTCCTGTCACTAGGCACCTCAAGGTATAGCGCAAAGTCAAGTCCACCTGCCTTTGGTAACGTGTGCTTAATTCAGTACAGCGTTTCCGAAACTGATCTGTAATTTCTTACGTCTGTCTGCCCCGCTGGATCTTGAGCTCCTCAGGAGTAAGGCCCCTTGTTTTATTAATCTTTGCTTGGCCCAGGGTGAGTTCTTGGGAAGTGGTTTCTTTTTTTCTTTTTCTTTTTTTCTTTTTTTACAAATGAGATGCAGCCAGTGTCCTCGGGGCCTACCTAAAGTTAAAAACAATTCAATTAGTTTGAGTCAGCAGTGGAGGGGAGATCACAAGACGGTGCGTGATGCTTCCAAGGGGATTGTGAGGGGAAAGCGGTGGTTAGGGTTTGTTAAGGCATTTGGAAGATGAAGAGCTGGTCATAGTTGACGGGGCAAGTAGTCCTGGAGCTGAGACTGACATAGGCTTTAAGAGAATGACGATTGGGCAGCGGAGAGGATTAGAGAGGTCCGGCGTGGAGACCTGGAAATGGGCAGGCGTGCGAGGTGTTGTCATTTTGGAAGTGAGTCCTGATAGGATGAACAGCTTGCCCAAGGTCACTTGGCTATTACTTTTAAGGAGTGATGGGACAGGGACATGAACTCAGAGCTTTCTGGGTCCCAAATCAGTGCTCTGGCCAGGGTGAGGTGAAAAACAAAACAAAAACTGAACTAGGATGTATCGTTTTGGAAATTGAAAGGGACCAACAGTGTTTAAAGGGAAAGACCTAACTGATGATGTATATTTAGAAGGGGAGGTGTCTTAGGATAACCGCAAAGCTTTACACTAGGTGACGACTACTAATACTATTCAGGGCTCCAAGTGTTCACTTGCAAGCACCCAGAAGTTCCCCAGCACCATACTCCTTTTAACAAATAAGGTAATTATTTTACAATATCTTTAGGAAATATCCGAGACATTTTTTTTCTGGACCACTTTGCTTAAATTATTCTTACTTTTTTCAATTTCCAATTATGACATTTTAAAAACCTGTAACTGTATATCTCTGAAACTGAGTTGTCCATTATATATATTTTTTTCCTCTTGTACTTTGAACATTTATCCAGAGTTCTGCCAGTTATGCAAGTATAATGTGATTTCTGTATATTTAGAGCTCCATTTTAGTAAATAAAACTCTTATTAGGAGTATGACTTTCCATTAGGCTTGAATATATATGGTTATGTTACAGATGTTTGGCTTCTGGTTAATCCAAATGTGGGTAAACCAATTTTAATAGTTTTACCATATTCTTGGAATAATGTGCTGGCTTTTTAAAGGGAGACTTTGTGACTGGATGGATGGATATTGTTTTGTAGCGTTCAGCTTTGCTTTTCAAGGTTGAAAAGAGTATGTAGAGGCAGATTTAGTTTTTTTGTTTGTTTTTAATCTTAAAAGCCTTAAGTTTCTCCTCTAGGTTATGAACGGCAGCCAGAGAAGAACAATTGGGCATGTAAGTTATATATAGTCAACCTCCTGTGAGCCTTTCCTACAACTGAAACACCCAAGAACTGCCTTTTCTCAGGATGATAAAAACAAATGATAGTTTAATTAGCTTTGTTCAGCTTCCCAGAGTAGAGTAATTCATTCTGTTATATATATATTTCCTTAGGACACTATGATGTTCATCATATTTATAATTACCTAATTTAATATCTGTCCCACACTAAGCTGTAAGGGTCACACAGGCACAAACTGTGGACATCTTGCTTTCTGCAGATCCTGCCACATTACGTTACTGACACACCGGGTTCTTGCGATCTCGCAGGAGAGAGGTCACCCGAGCCTGGCGCACTGGCTGGGAACTGAACCCAGGCCTCCAAGATGGCAGAGGAGGATCCTACTGAACCACCCTGGGTTCTTGCGATCTCCCAGGGTAGAAATCAGTAGATCACCAGAAACTGATTCAGAGCCTGGTGCGCTGGCCGGGAGGCAAACCTGGCTCCCCCAGACGGCAGGGGAGAACCCTGTCACCGAGCCACTCTGAGTTCCTGGGATCTCCTAGGACATAAATCAAAAGAGGTCACCAGAAACCAATACAGAGAAAGGTCCACTTGGGAGCCAGAACCACAAAGGGAACGGAAGCGGGCTGCTCCCTGCACAAAGGCTGGGGAGAGTCTTAAAGGGGCTTGTATGGGAAAAGTGGTGTCTAAGGACGCGGAGGTGGGGCTGTTCAGCACTTGCGCAGTGTACTCTGTGGGACTTCAGGTGGCACTTGTCTCATTAGCATGTGCTGTCTCCACTCAGGCATGTACTTTGTTAGCAGTTAATTGAGGGAAGGTTGCTGAAAGGATAGTCTTTTTTAATAGCGCGTGTGAAACAAAGGAAAAAGAAACTTAAGTACCCCTCCCACCAAAAAAGTAAATCTTATAGACAGCAATGAGCCTCAGTCTAGACGCTGATCGGCTGTAACGAGAGGGGAAGGTCGTGGCTTGCTGCCCTTTGGGACCAGAGAGTGGCTTGTCTATCTCAGTAAGTCTTGGCCAACTGATTGTGTTGGCTCTTACAGTTACCAGTGTTAATAAGTAATGGACTCTTTCCAGTCTTCCTCTTACTTGAATTGTCAGCACCATTCAGCTTTCTCTAAACACTTCTGATTCTTTCTACCTTTGTTTGCTGCTGCTGGTTTATTTTGCAGACTCATCCTCCTCTGTCTGTCCATTAATGTGGAGATTCCTCAATATTTGGTCCCAGGACCTCTTCTCATCCTCCATTTTTCTCCCTGGGCTAAACGCCACGTAAGCCCACAGATTCTATTTTTGCCTAATTACAGGAAACACAAATGTGTGTTTCTGTTTTGGGTCTCGGTTGAGCTCAAAACATGTTTATCCAACAGCCTAGGAATCACTCATTCATTAATCCATTAATTCAAGGAATGCCTGTCACATGCCCTCTCTGGGCAAGGCACTGTTCTAGGCTCTGGGCATACAGCAGTGAACGGAACAAACAAAAATACTTGCTCTCCTGGAGTTTCTTTCTAGTGGAGGAAATATCACATAGCAGGGGATAGTAAGTTCTACGGGGGAAAAAAGGAAGTGGGATAAGGAGTAGCTGCTTTATGGGTTTCCTGTCACCATGCCAAGTGCAAACCACTGTTGGTCACAAGCGGTCCCGGCCAAAACCTCACCCCCATCCTTGAAACCTTTCACCACTGACCCCCTCCTAACAAGCCTGCTGCCGATTTCTGTTCCGTTTAGCGCTAATCATCACTCATACCTATTTCTGTATGATCCCCTGCTGTCTCCCTCGTATAAGGATTGTCACCTGATCTCCCACATCTACTTTTGTCCTTCAGTTCTGTCTTCACACAGTCTCCAGAGTGACCCTCACAAGCAGGCCACCTTCCTGCCACAAAAATATATGCAGCTTCTCCGCACCCTCGGGATTTGTCAGCTCCCTACAGTTTCTCTAGCCTCGTTTTTTCCTTATAATGACCGTTTTATTATGGCATAAGGATACAAATGAGAACCAGCCAAAAGATGAGACACAGGGAAAAGCCTGGGAGGGTTCTAAACCTGAATCTTCTGTCATCTTCAGTAACCAAGGACTTCCCAGCATGGAAGTATGACAGGGCTCAGAAGGACATTGTCACCAAAGGAATTTCACCTGAGCTTTTAATGCAGAGTTTTATTTGGGTTTTATTACATAGACAGGACTGATTTGCGGTTGAACTCATTGCCAGCCTCCTCTCTTCCCCGGAGGGTGGGCTGATACCATGTGGTTCAAAGCCCCAAACTTCTAACCATGTGATTGGTCTTCCTGTTGGCGGCTCCCACCCCAAGCCATCTTCTTAGTACTCAGTCTCCTGAGGTTTCAGGGCCTGTCCATGAATAACAAAGACACTCTGCTCACTCAGGGAATTCTAAGGGTTGGGAGGTCACCTCTTTCTTAGTGTCTGGGGACAAAGGCTGGCCACGCTCCTTATTACAGTTCCTTTTAAAAGAGCGTCTAACCTCATCTTGCACCCGCTGCTCTTCCTCCTCACTTCCTGCTTTTCAGTTCTTAGAGGCCACACTGCCCCTTCCTAGGAAGGGTCCCGGCGTTTGCCTTATGCTGTGTCTGAGATGCCTTCCTTCTGAACCCCACTGTCACCGTCCCGTAGATTTGAGTGCCAGCCTTTCAGCAGCTACCTGCTGGATGCCCAGGCATCAAAAGAACAGGTACCTCAAAGGATGAAACACACAACGAACCTTTCCTTGCAGAGCTTGTATTCTGGTGAAGTTATCCCTGAACCCGACTGGGTCCCTTCTGAATACAGTGGACCCTGGCATCTTTGCACTGGTTACACTTGTCTTTCACATACGTGCCTGTGGTTCACTGTTTCCCTCACCAAACCGCGTACTCTGGCGGGGCAGGGGTCCCTTCTGCCCCTCTCCCCGTCACCGCCCGGCCGGCAGTGCGCACGGTGCCGGACACAGCCACACGTTTTCAGCAGATATATTTGGAATTGACTGATCAAAAAATTATAGTTGTTCCCTTTAAATTTTCCTCTTCAGGACAACATATGACAGACCTATATTTCCTTCCATTTTTTATGGAAATACACAAATTCTTGCAGGAATTTTGGTGGTTTTTTAGCCTTGGAATGTATAATCATTATTTGAGGTCATGTAAATATGTAATGGAAATTAAATTCTAATTTCTTTAGGTTAAAAAAGCATGCCAAATACTCCTTTTTGAAGGATTTTGTTATTTTAACCAAGAAAATTGTTTTAGGTTGTTCCAACTACAAAAGTTCATAAGCACTTGAGGAATTGACTATTTTTTAGGAATACAGATAAGAAAGAACAGTGTTTAAGAATAAAATGGGATTTTTATTTAGAAAAACTGATTTATTTGTTCCTTTAAACAAATGAGGAAACTTACAACTCAAGCTTAAAGTGATCAGTGGTGAAGTGAGGAGTAAAATAATCAAAATTATTACTACCTATTGATGCCTGATCAGTTTATATTGATAAGCCAGAGCCTGTGCAGTTATTTTTAAGTATGGAGATTCTTTTTTATTCCGTGTTCCATCCTCCGTACGCCATGAAAATTATAGACTGCACTTAAATACATTGCATTGTCGAAACGTTTTATCTTAATCTAATTTTGTGATTCATCAGGTGATTCTGGACAAGGATTGAGAAGGTGGATCAAGCAGGTTTTAAATCAGGATTTAACATTCCAACACATAAAAATCATTTATCCAACAGCTCCTCCCAGGTAAGTTGTAAGTGATCTCGATGCTCAGCATAGCTCTTTGACATAAAGTGTATAAAGACAGATGTACCAGCTAGATGTTCTTTAAGCTTAATCCTGTATTTAAAATATTTTAAATTGGGGAACTTTTTACCCCAGATTTTTTTTGCAATCACACTATTGGGCTGAGTTTTGCCAGGCGAGGAACTTACTTCCTTGTTGTAAAACATGCCCTGGAACTGGTCACTTACCCTCTGTCCCCCGTGTGGCCTGTGGGACTTCCTCCCCCGGCCCTGCAGGCGGCTCACCTTTCAGACTCCCTTTTCCCCGCACGCACCCCAAGAAGAAATTCATGGCTTTAAAGGGCATAACCTTTCTAATGATTTAGTTAAGCCAGAGTTCTAATCTCTGGAAAAGGGTTTGGTGGCATCCCTTCAACACTTAAATAGTTTAAAAAATAATGGTAAGAGGCTTTTTGAATCAGCAAACCAGAATAGGAATATGGAATTGGCCAGTTAATAACTATTTTGATTATACAACCTGTAGATGTATTTAACAAAATGCCCAATCATGAGATTAGTATAGTTTCAAAGTCAAACTGCTTTTTAAAATTGTTAAGTTAGCACCTGCAGAGTCTCTTTTATTCTGAACACACGCCCTAAACCAGGGCTTACAGAGAGAGAGAGAGAAAGAGAGAGAGAGAGAGAGAGTGTGTGTGTGTAAGCAAGATAATGTGTGCGGAGCTGTGCAGCCCACCCGGATTTTCCATTATCTGTTCTTGATTTATTATTATAAGCACATTATATGCTTATGCAAATGCTTTGCTTTATTTTTTATTAACATTATTAAAGAGAAGTAGATCTTCAAGGATCTTTTTATGTGCACTATTAAGATTTTACTTACCTCATTTGATTGAACTTGAAAGAGGTAGAACAATAAAAGGATACTTATATTGTGAGATTTAAGGTTCAAAAAAGTTATTATTTTAATATAATTTCAGAGCAGTGTGGTAGTTGGATTGTATGGATGGAAGACCAAAGGGCCAATGAGTTATTTTCGTGCTGTACGTTGACTGACTGTGAAAATGTCAGAGGAGCTTGTTCTTTGCTGTTGGTTTTTAGGGCAATGAAGTTGGGAAGGAGAAAGACCATGGGGATGGGAAAGACACGTCCATTTAAGCCTGAATATAAATGTAATTGTAGGATGACACTGAATGGAAGGTCATTGGAAATATGATTCTAGGGACTAAGGTTTTTTAGCTGAAGAATTTTATGCTATCACCAATGCAAAAGGAACTCCAGACCAGTGCGTCTGGAACTGGAGGCCAGAGATGCTTACACAAGCTGAGAATTCTGCATGCATACCACATACAGCATTATTTGTGGGTGCTGTTGTGACTCAGTAAAATAAATCACTGAAATATTTCATGGGACCAATAGTGGTTACTAATATTTCACAGTAACTCTTTGATATTATATATTTTCCTAGTCAACAGTTCTTTGGACAGATCATCAAACATTTTAGACCATGCTAACCAATGAAATGTAATATGAGTTACATAAGCAAATTTAAATTTTCTTGACACCACATTAAAAAGAGGAAAATGAAACAGGTAACATTTATTTGGATAATATATTTTATTTAACCCATTAAATCCAAAATATTATCATTTCAAAGTGTAATCAATATAAACTTATTAAAGGGATATTTTACATTCTTTTGTTCTATAAAGATCTTTGAAATCTGATGTGTATTTTATATATACAACACACGTGAATTTGTATGCTAATTGATTAATACATTGAAAGTGTAGTTCTTCAGTTGCACTAGCTACATTTTTTTATTTCTCTATAGGTGTATGTGGCTAGGGCCAGGATAGTTTTAAACCTTAAAGAGGAGTTCCCTTTATAGTATGTTCGGGGCCCCTGTTCTAGATCATATGATTTTTACCTAAATTTTTCATGACTGACAGTTCTTGAACTTTTTTTTTTTTTTAAATGAAATGATCTAAATCATTTATTCTCAAGCAGAGATGATGGTCCCCGGGGAACGGTTGGCCGGGTTGGGAGACATTTTTCGTTGTCCCCGCCGGGAGGAAGGGCAGAGCAGAGGCTGCTGGCACGTAGTGAGTAGAGGCCAAGGATGCTGCTCAACATCCCGCATTTCACGGGGCAGCCCCTCCGCAGACAGCTGTCCAGCCCCGGGTCTCAGTGGTGCCCAGCCTGGGACCCCTGCTTTAAAGTGCACCTTTCTCCCACCCGTACTGTAGTAGTAGCGTCTTGTTTCTCCTTCAGGGGAAAAAAAAATGTTGCAGTGTGGTCAGCTGTTTATATTTTCGAAAAACAAATATCTGAGGTAATTAACGTATGAATGGCATTATTGTGTTTGAATCAATACAAAAAGAAGTCGGATTGCACCTAAGAACAGGTCTTTATGTACTAGGCTTCCTTTATTTTTAGACTTAATTACTCTAGGTCAGAAACATTAAAAACAAAATTCCACTTCCCTTCAAAAGAGGTTTTAGTCTGAAATTCAATCTTGTGAGCATGGAGCTGTAAAGTTTTGCTTTCCTGTTTTCACTGGTTCTAAGATTCCTAAAATGAAGACATAAAGACCTCACAATTCAGTATAATTTGTAATTTCCTATTCTGGAACTCAAGAGTTTTTTAAAAATATTCAGGAAGAGTGTATATGTGTTTTTACTATAAATAGGATCTATATTGTGTAATGTTACATTTCAGGCCTCTATCCTTGATCAGGCCCCATCGAATAAAATATGTAGATAAGGATAATAATGCCAGCTAGTTTGATACTAACATAGAAATTAAGTAAGTTTGTAAAATAAGCTTACTGCTTTTAATAGAAACACCAGAACCCTGAGCTGACCTAGCAAAGTTCTTTTGTGTGAAATATTCAGCAACTTGTACCTTCTGTGGAGCTGCTGTGTTTCCCTGGGCCTCTTCCATATTGGAAACCAAATGCCGTTGATCAAAGACTGCCAACGGCTGCCAAACCTTTGACTTAGGGTTTTCTAAACGTCGGAAGGGATTTTATAATAAAAAGTTGGTTTAATAATTGATCAGTTAGAAAGTGTATTTCAGCATTACAATGAAATTATGGTTCTTTAGTTTTATGAGAAGGGCAGACATCGCCACGCTTGAATTCCAGATGTCTCAGACTCTCCCAGTAATTACAAACTTCACGTAATATGTCACTGAAAATTAAAAGATGTAAACTTTTAATTTTTAAATACGAACCACATCTCTATGGACTGAAGATTCTGTAGTCTTAGCTCATCTTACCGCTCATCGTTGTCAGAGAAAATATTGCGTACACTTTCAGCCTTTTGATACTGTCACATGCACTATGGTCTCGTGCATGGTCTCCTCCGGTACCTGTATCATGTGCATTCTGGGGTATAGAATTCTATACATGCCAATAGTTGAAGAAGGTTATACTATTCCTCAAATTTTATATTTGCATAGTCATTTTTTTAATAAGTTGCTCGATGAGGTCTTGAAGAATGAGTATTAAAATCTCTGTGATTGCAGATTAGCCTGTTTCTTCCCTTAGTTCTGCCAGTTTTCTCTGCATGTGTTTTTAAATGATATTAGGTGCACGCCTGGGTGGGATTATTGGTCTTCCTCATTAATGGCTACTTCTTTCTTATAAAGTGGTCATCATTATCTCTAGTAATACCTGGACATGTGTTTAATAATATCACAGTATACGTCTGCTTTCCTGTGTTTACTCTTTATATAGCATATCTTTTTTCATCCTTTTGCTTTCCTTTGATGAGCATTATTACTTAGTATGCATTTTTCTATCTTTTTACTTTTAATCTATTTATATCATTTAAAATGGGATTCTTACAGACAACATATATTTGGGCTTTTTTTCTTTAACCAGTCTAAATAGTCCCTTTCTTTTAAGTGATTTGTTTAGACCATTTGCATTTAATGTAACTTATATGTTTGAATTTGTCTATTTTTTTGCCTCTTTTTTCTCTTTCCATTTTTTTTGGATTATTTGAATTTTTTAATACTACATTTTTTATTTATCTATTCCTATTTTATTCCTGATTGCTTTAGGGGTTACTAGAGAGAGAGAGAGAGAGATCTCAAACTTTTTACCTAGTTTTTTTTTGTTGTTTCTTTGTTTACCACCTTACACAAAATGTAGAAACCCTACAGCCATACAGGATCCTTCCTCCTCCCCTTTTTATGTTATACTTTTCATATATGTTTTATCTACAAGCATTACAAATGCAAACAAGGTTATGATTTTTGCTTGTAAGTCATACATATTTGAAAGAGTTTAAAAGGAGGACAATAGTCTATTATATTTACCCAGTTGTGGCCTATTACAGCACATCAGTATGTTTTGATTAAATTGTAAATTGCCATTTTGGCTATAAGGTATTCCTTTACCTCAACCTTATTTAATAGATATTTTTAATCAGCTCAGTTAGGGGCATATTAAGTAAAAGTCAGCAATTAGTTTGCTGTGTTGATTTAAATGGAAAATATTGCTTCATTTTTTTTCATTATGTTAATTTGGTCTCTTTTTAAATGAAGTGCTCAATAAATGGTTTCATTTATAATGACATACTTTAATTGTATTTGTAATTAGAAGTTTTCTTGGTTTGGGTTTACTATTAGAATTTCCATTTTAAAAACAGCACAATTTTTTAACAAGCCATTAATAATTTATATGATAATATATAGTTTCTCGGTGTTTTGAAACATTCTAAAAGTAATAAGATTTGCATAGTGCCTCTGCTTTTTGATCGACCATTTTTTCACATGAAGTGCGTGTTTATATTTTTCATTAAGCATGTTTTCCAAAACAGGGTCAGACACTTAGATTTCGGTGTACTGAGCGATGAATTCCTGTTCAGTCTACCCCGCACGGTTTCTGTCCGGGGCGCAGCTCCGGGGGCGTGTTTCCGCCCGCCGGCAGGTCTGCACGGCAAGGGCACTCACTGCTAACAACAGCCACGTTGTAGAAATCGTCTTACTTGTTTGGTAAGCGTTTTAAGTAGCATATTTAAATACCTATTAGTACATAAAAACTTGTTTTCTTAGAAATGTTCTTTTTTAAAAAGGCAACAAAAGAGAAATTTGGCCTTTTCCTAGAAATCGCAATATGAATTTTAGAAGAATCAAAGTCTAAATAAAGCAATTCTAGGTGTGTTCTCATTTTAGGCTGACACAGATGATCCAAGTGACGTACGTGATGATTGGCATTCATATTCAGCAAATACTTGTTCTTGGCCCTGGGGGTATGCTTGTAGGAGAGGAAGTCCACACTCTCATACAGAAATGGGGGGGGGGGGGGGGGAATGAAATATATTAATTTGAAATAGTGATAAATTCTGTACAGTTAAGTAGGATAATGGGATAGGGAGACTATATGTGTGCATGACAGGGTGGGAGGGAGGGAGGCTTTAAATTGCAGCATCAAGGAAGTGTCCCCTGGGGAAGTGACAGTTGAGCTGAGGTGGCAGGGGTCCATGCAGGACTGTGGCCGGCAGCAGGGGGCCGGGGGCGGCGGGGGGGGGGGGCCTCCAGGCTGGGATCAGGTGCAGAGCCCCTGGATCAGTAAGGTGGTGGGTGTCCTGTTGGAAGGGAAGCGGGAGGCACGTGAGCATGGGGCGGGGGCGGGCGGGGGGAGAGTACCAAATGAGGTCACAGGGGAAGACAGCCAGGTGATATTATCTTAAAGGTACTGTGTGACCTTCGATCTTATGACCACAGGGAACACCGATCAAAACAGAACTTGGTATCAGGCTGAATGTCAACTCTCTTTTTTTTAACCTTGGGCATTTCATTTCAGCTTAATACTTTACCAACGTGCAATGGTTTGATTGATTGATTTAGGAGCCACACAGAGGTTCTATGCCTGACATATTTATTTATTGTGGTCATGTCTGAACTCTTTTATACCAGCTAATAAAGTGATTTATTTGAGAAAGAAGGTAAATGAGTATAACATATGTACCAGTTTGTTAGCTTTTTTAAAAAACAATCTTACTTTTACGCTTTTTATTTAAAGGTTATTCTAATATCTTAAGAGAATTATGCATTCTTGATTATGTTTTCATAACATAAAAGTTCTAAAGTATTCCTTCTGTCATTAAATTTTCCCAATTATCTTTTTTGAACAGAATTAATTTTCTCGGATAATAGAACCAAAACCAATTCTATTAGTAAAGCTTTACACTGGGATTTCACCTCAATGGAGCATCTATCTCTAATTGAGGAAGGCACTGTCAGAGACGAAAAGTAAAATGAATGTCATTTTTTTCAATTAATGGCTGAGTTCCCAGAATGATTCATATCTTAGCCTATGATATCATCCTTATTTAAGTGCTTAGACAGACAAATAAACACTTAGAGAAAGAGCAGAATAATATGATGGGAAGTAGAAATAATTCAAGAGAGTAACTGTCGAATTCAGCTTTAAAGTGAGTGGTATGTTCAGTTTTCATTCAGAAGATCACTGTGGTTTTGTGACAAATTGAATCCGGTTTGGAATTTCATTTTGTCTGGCGGGGGCATTAACACTCGGCGGAAGGTACCTGCTTTCCTGTTCCGAGCATCCGAAGGAAGGTGACCTGCGAAAGGGGTTCCGGGGTGTGGGAGGCCTGACATGCTGTCTTCTCTCTCCTTCTGATTCCAGTTGATTTACCTCTTGAGCAAGGCGGCTTCTGAGGTCAGAAGGCCTAGAGGAGCGAGGATTTAGGCTCCCCAGGGTCCCAGTGTGGAGCCGGTGCAGGACTCGGTTCTCTGAGCGCCGCGGAGAACAGGGCAGGTGGGGGTCAGAATGTGGCGGGTCGTGGGGGGAGCTGTGTGGCACATCCACACCCCTCTCAGATCTCTGTCGTCGAAGGTCAATTCCCAGACAATCATGCATGTTAGTTAAAATCCCACAAGGACTTTTCAGGGCAATTACTTGAAATTATTTTAACATACACTAAATATCTGATAATTTCTTGGATAAGTAAACAGGACTGGATTCCTGAGAACAGGCAGGACCAGGCCGAAGAGGAGCCTGGAAGAGTCTGGCAGGGAGAGGGATCAGCGTTACCCAACTTGGAACACATGCTACAACCACTGTAATGCCGCCAGCATGGCCCTAACACAGAGTTGGGAGGTAGATCAGTAGAAGAACGAAACTAAAGCCTTCTCATGTTCTTCACCTGAATCCCAAAACACAGGAAATGATTTGAGTGATTATTTTCTTGATTTTCCAAAGGATGGAATAGAACTAGCACTATTCTAGATGTATTGGAGAGAAGTCCATTGATTATACATACGAAGGGGAACACCCAGAAATCTCTCCTGGAGGGTGGGCCCCTTGCAGTACAGGCTTCCCCCGCTAGATGAATGTTCTAGGAACTCATCTGTATCAGTGTGCCAGCTGGTATTGTTGTGAGAGGCTGCATTTGGCTTCAGTGAATTGTTTTTGAAGACTCAACACGTTTGCCCATTTCATGAGGGGCGACTTACAAGCACACCTGCCCACACCGCACTGAGTGTTCTACACCGATTGGTTTTAGATCTGTGGGGAAAAGGATATGCTTGCTCTTTTCTTGTTGCAAGTTAATTTGTATAGCCTTTATGGAAGTGACCTTTCAACACAGCAGTCCAATTTTTGGACTCTATCCTAGGCGTGAAAGTTCCAGTATGTAAAAACACACACCAGTGTGTGGAATACAGCGTTCCCAGTGGCTGGCACCTGGGGGCCACAGCAGTGCCCTTTAGGACGGGGGGGCGGCCTTAGCCTGGACCATCTTCGTCCTGAGGTATTAAATAGGCATTCAAAGCATGGGCCAGGACTTCATCAGATGGAAGGGTTTCCAGGAGGCATCATTAACAGCGCAAAGGTGCATAAGAAAAGCAAATGGGCTATTTTCATTTTTGAAAAGCAATAGCACTCAAAAAATAACCTGTAAAGATGCATGTTCTAATGTATGTACAAGACAAACACTCAAAGATCTATTTTAGATCATAAAAATGGTGTGACAGGTAAGATGCAGGGGACTGAGAGTGGGCAGGAGGAATGGTGCAAAAATAAATAAGATTCCTATGAAAGACCCCAAAACAACACGCACACATATATAAAATATGTATCTTCATAAACTAGGAGAAATGTTCGGTTTTTATGAACTGCCTTCTAGGGATATTCAAAATACACATTCAAATTTTAGAAAAGCCTGTTGCAAAGTAACGTTTGTAACATGGTTCTGTTTTAGTAAATAAACAGAAGATCCTGTGTAGATGAGTTCTCGTTTACAGATTTCTTTCAGTCTGCCTGAGAAAGTTTCCAAATATCTCCCTCTTGATTTCCTGGCTGCTAGGCTGGACGCAGAAAGACCGTAGTGTAGGTAGCTCTCTTGCTCGCTTCTGCCCCACCCATCCATCCCAAAGGCAGCACTCTTCCCAAAGGGCAGGTCTGCAGACTGGAGGTCCTTTTGGTGGAGCAGATAAGAGAGTAAGAATTGAGTATTTCCAGCTCTTTGGGTTGGCTGAGGCTCCCTCGGATTTTCCGCGGCAGGCCTCAGCTTGGGTCTTCCGGCCCTCCGGCTTTTGTTCTAGCGCAGCGCCCCTTATATTTCACGGACTGCGGAGGGTGAGAGTGTACAGCTAGGTCTGAAGCGGGGCCACGTCGTGGGTCAAGGAGGGGCTCTGCCGCTGTGCTCCTCACGGGTGTACAGGCCTTTCCATCCATGATGGGTACCCCTTGCACTCGGACAGCGCATTCCAGAGTACGCATAGGCGGGGAGTGGGGCAAGATCCACTAACACCGTGACCGCCCCACCCCTACGTAAATGTAAAGCGTCTCAGAACATTAACCTTGTCCAACAAAACATCCGATTCAGAGCATCTTATCACATAAAATGTCTTCTAAGTCCAACGAAGCACCCAATTTGAGACCCACGTGATGCAAACAACACAGAACATCTGTATGAGTGCTTCCATGATTACTTGTACCCCATTACACTCATTCCAAGGTTCCTGAGTAGATCAAAAATAGTTTCAACTCTTGCTCTTAAAAAAAAAAAAAAAAGAATTGAACCAGTCCCATCCTAAAGATGATCTGTCTGAATGCCCTTAAATTTTAGCTCACCTTTCATACTTGAGTGCTACAAATTAATTTTTAAAAGCACATTGGTGAACTATTTTTTCACTCTTGAGATATTGAATTTTTTGCGTGTACAATTAGCTGTGAATACTAAAAAATTGATTCTTACATTAAAGGACAAAAGAACAAAAGGAATTTTTAGAAAGTAGTAGACATGAGTAATTTGTTAAACATTGAGCAGAAAAAATATAGACACACAGCATACATAATATATATAATTCCATTCTTGTGAGGATTTTTGGAGAATTTATGAATCTTAAAAGATGGAAAGAATAAAGATGGACTGGCATTTGTAAATGTTAATGGAATCAATATACGTATAGGTGAGTTACTGCTGCACAGGGATGCCCTTAATGGTTTTTTTAATTCACAAGACTTGGAGGAAATTGAAATTATTCATTCAAAACACTAGTGTTTTGGAGATTAAAACATCTATTTTAATATTATTTTCTTTTTTTTAACAGACCATATACTCCTATGAAAGGAGGAATCTCCAACGTATGGTTTGACAGATATAAAATATCGAACGACTGCCCAGAGCACCTTGAGTCAATTGACATAATGTGTCAGATGCTTACAGATTTGATTAATGATGAAGTAAGAAGTGGCATTCAGAAGAATAGGATATTATTGGGTAAGACCTTTAAATATTGTAATCTAAACTTTTTTTTACTTTATTTAATTCTGAGTGTTGAACTTTATTTGGAATGTTAGTTAGAAGCACTTGTATATCATTTGACCTGTTCATAGTTTCAAATAAACTTTACATATTAAGGGTTTCAAAGGTTTTAGAATCATAAACAATAGCTCATGAAATTTTAATTCACTTTCATCTTAATAATAACAATTTGAGGACCCCATGTTTAATTTTCAATTAAGAGATTATTCACTTCAACTTCTAAAATAATTTATTTTAATTAGCCTAAGTTTTATAAATATGTTTAAACTACTGTTGCCATGATGAAGATAAAGTATGCCATCAAAATATAACATTTAATTTATGAACAGTAAACTCTTCAGAGTTAATGTCATAGGAATAATGTATTTATAAACTTTCATTAAATGACTTTAGCAATCTCTGTTTCCAAGGGGATATAATGTGCCTTTATGTAAGTTTTTTATTCTATTTAATATCCGTTTTTTCTGTAGTCATCAAATACATAAACTAGAATATCTCTTTCTATAACACCTACAAAAATGAGATTGGATATTCAGAATGTGTATGGCATAGAACATTTATTTTGGTGAAGAAATTTTATCTTCAAATATGACTAATTTATAATGAGTTGTATTAATAAGGAAAATATAAAACAAATTAAGAATCCCCTCTCCCTCCATGAAGAATATCAGACATAAGAAGTTTATTTATTTAATTTTATATATTTATGCCAAACATGATTCTACAGAGTGTATGATAAAGGGGGTAGCACAGGCAATAAAATAATGACTTTTAAATTAGTTTCTCAACATTGGCAATATAGTTACAAATAAAAACTGGGTTCAAGTCCTGTATTCTGAGATTATTAATATTGCATTATCCTGTCGTCTTGTGGTTTGATTAACTTGGTGAGAGTGTCCAGTGTGCAGAATGTAAGAACTTTCTTAGTACAGCCGGCCTCTCTGTTAATGTCTGTATTGAAACTCTGCCTTTCCTTCTGGTATGATTCTGTATAATGTGAAAAATTTAAAGTAGAAAAGGTATATAACATTTTTCTTGTGTGTACTGTTGTGCTTAGAAAGTATATATGGTAGTCATACTACTAAAATAGTTGACATTTACATTACATTTGACAGGCTTTAAGTTGCCATTAAATATCATGTTTCATATCTAGACAGTACTTAAGTTATACAGGTTGTTTTCATATGATATCTCTTGATCCTTGTTACAGATAAAACTGGAACTTATCCTTATTTCAGTTATGATGAAACTAAAAATCAAAGAGATTGTTGGCTAATGTAAAACCAAGTTGGGACTAGAACCCAGATCCATTGACTCAGTCAAGAACTTTGTACAGAATGAGGTTCCCTTTTCGGCCACTAGGTGGTGATAATTTGTTGTTAAGAGACGATCAATATAATTTAGGTCTAACTTTGATCTGGAATGTATAGAACCTGACAAATAACATGGCCAGATTATAAGAATTTTGATAATGTAAGCATACTATCAGAATTTGGAATCAGGGAGAAGCAAGTGCTTCTGGAGTTATACCTGTGTAATTTAAGTGGATGCTCTAAATATCCATCGTGAAGAAAATGGTTGAGGAAATTATGGTCTGTTAATATGAATGAATATAATGTAATCATTAAATACTGTATAGATTCTACACATAGAAGACATTTAGTAAGTACATGTCCAATGAATAAAAATGTAATTATGGAGTTTTGTGATCTTTTGAAAGACTTTCAAATCAGTATTACATGAAAAAGTAATTTTTAAAAACATCAAAATATGTATAAATAGTGAGATTTCAGATGACTCATTTTATTTATTCTGTTTGTATGGTGGAAACACTTTACATCTAGGGTATATACTCATATATTAATCTTTTTCAAAAATTAAAATGAAAGGATAGATGGAAGTACCAAGAGGAAGCCCACCATCAGGCGTTCTTGGGTCCCTTGTCCTGACCTTATACAGATTTCTTCTGCAGCTCTTTCCTGGAGCTAAATCTTAAGAATGATAGCATTCTACTTTCTTTTAATTTATATATATATTAATTAAACAGCTTGTTTCTTCAATAATGACCAGAACTTTACAGAATAGACCTGCTCTTCTAACAGCTTTGCACAGATGATAAATATTTTGATTATCCTATAAATTTTAATGTGAGAGAAAATATACAAATAAATATCCATTCCCAAATCTTTTGAGACTTTATCACAGTTCAGCCTGAAGGATAATTATATAAATTAAATGGAAGAATTGTTGAAATTTGGAGAGAGGGCAGATTTTATTACATTTTAAAAATCCTATTCAATTGAGAGTAAACTTGAATTGTAAGTATTTTTCCTCTGGATTTTGTTTCAGATAGATTAACTTATTTTTTTCCCAGTATAGTTTTTTTATATATTGTTTCTATTTTATTTTATTTAAGGAGTTCATAAAAGCTGGGTTTATTATTTTTTAACATGTTTTATTCAGCTCGTTAATCTTAAATGTATGTTGAAATGTTAACTCTTGACATTTTAATACCTTGCCAGCAACTATAAATATACATTATAACCATTACCTACAATGAGTTTACTATTTGGTATTTACTTATTGAACAGTATATTTTATATTGCATTTTAGACATGTAGATGGAAACTGAATTCAGATAACTAGTCCTTTGTGTTAAATTTTTCTATTAGAAAAAAAATACACAAAGTCCCTTTTCACAGTAGTGTCCTACACTAAAGGCGATTGCATTGTCGAAGATAGCTGGTGAGAAATTGCAGATTACCTCCCGAGAGTATGAAGGGGTAAGGGACTGGCATTAAATGTTTAAGTAGTAAGATTTCAGTGAGTACATTTTTCTTCCTTGTAAATTATGAGAATTGAACGTGAGGTTAAATGCTTGCAGGATGCATTTATGTTTGTCCACAATGATATTTCCTATGTGGGAAAATGTTTTCTTTGTTCTTATTAGGCTGATGATATAAATTTGTCTCCCTGCAGAAATATTCTTATGGAACTGCAGTTGACCTTTGTTCGCTTATTCATAAATATTTATTAAGCACCTACTATGTACCAGGCACTGTTCTAGACAAAAAAAAAAAAAAAATTTCCTGCTCACATGAACCTGATAGTCTGGTGAATGTTGTCTTTATGTCCTGACCTTTTATAAAAGAATCAATGGCAGAAGAGTCTGTACATAAAGTGTCTGATTTTGACTTGTATGTTTAATAAAGATCTACTTGATAAATGGAACCCAGGAATTCAGGGCTAAGAAAAGTTTCCAGTGCGGGCTGCTGTGATTCCTTCTGTTAAAGAACGCTGCCTTGGAAGGGAGGCAGCTCCGCGTCCCATTGCAGCTTAATGATGCCGCCCCAGACAGGTGCCTGTGCCTCTTTCTCTGCTGTTCTTCTTGGCCTCCTGTCCTTTCCCCAGCCCCTCCTCTCCTTCCTTCACCTTCCCCCCATGTTAGAGGTGTGATTTTATTGTTAACAGCGTGCTTGATAAGTTACCTTGAATTCATTTTGTCAGTAAATGGTGAAAAGAGGTGAGATTGGAAGAAATGAAGGAAGTAGAAATGAGCATTTGTGAAGATCAATTTTGTGAACTTGAAGGAAAACTAAAGGTCTGTTCTGAAAGATACAGAGTCTTATCCCCAAACTGAAAGTAGACTTCTGTAGTTTAATAACTGAAAATGTTGAAGTCCTTGCTATGTTAACTTTTACAAGTGATTATTAAGCATTAAAGAATAGGTGTTAAAATTTGATGGAAATCCCAAAGATCTGCTTGTTCAGCTCTCTGATTTTACTGGAAATGAAATAATCTTGTCTACAGTAAGCTCTTCATATTCTCCCAGGACTCATCAAGTTCATTAACGCAGAGATCCACAGATAATGATGCCCGTGGCTTCTAACCTTGTTGACACTGATGCACATATGCAAAGTTTACGTCCCATTTTAAGATGTTTAAGCTCCCTACTCCCCTTGCCACACTTACCCATGAACCCCTAATTAGATGTATCCGCATCTGGGAGTGGTTTGGGGCTTGTTCAGACACAGCCTTCCAACTTGTTCTGGTCCGTGGGGAGCTGCTGCTACTAGCAAAACCCTCTTATTTCCTTCTAATATGCTGAGAACCACACATGTAATATTTATCGTACACCATAATTATTCACATATTATGTCCTTTTTTAAAGTCTAAACTTCCCAAGGCTGGCCATCTTTTACTCATACATTTGTATCTTGGGTCCAAAATAATATGACCAGCCTGCCTGAGATAAAGTAGTTCTGTTTTAATAAGTATCAGCAGATAGTAGAGAGCGCGTCAAACTCTGTTGAAAGCAACCTGGATTTCCAAAGCCCTGGCTTTACTGCTGAAATTAGGGGTGCAGCCTTACGCAGGTCATCTAATTTCCTGGGCCTTAGGTTCCCTTCATCCGTTAATTCAAATTTATGGTCTCTAAGGGCTCGGCCTTATACTTTGTTAATCGAAATAAAGCAGGAAGCTGGAAATTCAAAGCTCAGAATTCTACAGCAAAGTCTGCTTTCCTGTTTCCACAAGTGGGTGGTTATGTGATTTACTTTCTGTATTTCTCATGGAGTATAAATGAGAATAGATGTCTTTTCACTCACCCAAGACGGAGTATCACGCCACGTGCCGAGCCTGAAGTCGGGCCACCTTCTCTGCAGCGCCCCACATTCTGTGGCGTCTGTTTCCCCCCGAACACGAGGGTCCGTGTGTCCTCATCTGCGTATCTTCCATGTCTGGCCCAGTGCTCGGCACAGAAAAGACAGTAAGGTTTGTCAAATGAGTAAGTGGTTTTTTTAAAATGCTTTTAAAAGTTCCTACAGGTATATATGCTTTAATTGTACCATCATTAGGTCAGTTTCCAAAATAATATTGTAATCCAAAAAAATGGTTTAACTAGCTCGCCAAGCTTCCGCCAGCGATGACATAGAAGGGTGTTATTTACTCATAGCTGGTCTTTTTCTGGGAGACCTAAAGGAGACAGAATTAGCTCTATATCGCTTTAAAGGTCTTCGAATATTTTAAACAATATTTATGGAAGACTGGCATGGATATATCCTGTTCTCAATCATTGTTGTGTGCATTTTCTTCTGAGAAGTGAATTTTTGCTCCTTTTAGGAGGATTTTCTATGGGAGGCTGCATGGCGATGCATTTAGCGTATAGAAAGCACCGGGATGTGGCCGGCGTCTTTGCGCTTTCTAGTTTTCTGAATAAAGAATCTGCTGTTTACCAGGTAAGTTCAAGCTTTAACACACACACACACACACACACACACACACACACACACACACACCAGAAATATTCACACACTGACCCTAAAACAAAATTGATAATTAAGCAATAACCATTCACGACCAAATTAGTCATATAGTTTATTCCAGCTTGTCATTAATATTCAGGAAGTGTCCTGTGCAAAGATAATAAGCAAGGTGCCAAAAGGGAAAGGATGAAAGCGTAGTGTGCAGCGTAGCTGTGTCCTTTGTATGTCTTAAGTGTATACATGACTGTGGCTAAGTCTGCTTATGTCGTGCACAGGATCACACGATCGATCGACTGCAGTGCTCACAGCTGGTTCACAGCAATGTTGTCATTCGTGAACGTGACGTTGCGGCGTCGCAGCTTCCTTACTGACAGTACAAAAGCAGGTGCAGAAATGAGAACGAGGGTGTAATTTTTCCCTCGACTGTCCCTCGTTCTGGTTCCTCCCTCCTTCCACTCTGGGCTAGAGACAGAGTTTCTTCAGGAGATGCTGGACTGCTTTGCACAGAGTCCACTGTGGAGTCAGTGCAAGTCGCGCCCAGGGGGGCCCCAGGGCCAGCAAGGCGCTGCGCCCGGGCCAGGCCCACCACTTTGTCCCTGGAGCAGCGCCCCCGCCTCTTTTCCTTTTAATGGGGAAGGTTGGTGAAAGTGGGCTTTGCGGTTCTCCCTGCCGCCCGGGAAGGCCATTCTCAAACGTCCCGCTTGCGTGTCCTCTCCTCCAGGCTCTGCGGACGCAGGAGGGCGAGCTCCCCGAGCTGTTCCAGTGCCATGGGACTGCCGACGAGCTGGTCCTCCACGCCTGGGCGGCGGAGACGAGCGCCACGCTGCGGGCCCTGGGGGTGCGCGCGGACCTGCACAGCTTCCCCGGGCTCTACCACGAGCTCAGCCCTGGGGAGCTGGAGAGGCTGCGGGCCTGGGTCCTCACCAAGCTCCCGGCAGGAACGGGAGGACACGCAAGTGAAGCGGGGGACGTGCGCGCGCATGGCGTGTCTTTCTGAGGAGCGACTTTGACTGCCAAAGTATCATCTGATCAGTGACTATTAAAATACTATGAAATATCAACGGTTCACTGGCTTCTTTGTTACTGTAATTCTTAGCACCATAAACGGTAGTGGCATGTTGTTAAGGTAAACATTAGACCGACATCTGTATATCATTTTCACATTTTTGTAAAGAGTTGTAGACCTCTTAAGTAATGTTACAGTGTTAAGAAATAGTTCAAAATAGTTTAAATAAGGACAATAAGAAAACACGACTATTTCCTCTGTCCTACCACTTTCTGTACATCACCTGTCCAAAGACACTAGTGTTTATGCGGTTTCTGACAGCGGAACGTGAATACTCAAGGTTCACCAATTTCCCGCGCCCTCGCGTGACAATCACCAGAGCCCGATAACCAAATAGCCCGAGTAGCTGCTACTGGTACTTGATGGCAGGGTAGAGGATGGAAGGCCTCCCCGAGGCCTGGTGAGCCGACCGGGGTCCAGGGCTTGCGGTCCTGGGGAGCGCCCCTTCCCTTAGCCCCGACCCCACTCTGCCCACGTCCCAGAGCCTCGCCCGCGTGCCACGCGCCCGTCTCTCCACCTTTGCCCATTCTGGCCGGCGTGGCCCACCCTGTGTTTTCCTAACGACTAGTGATATTGTGCAGTTTTATATCCCTATTTGTGACCTGTATAAGTTCTTCAACTATATTATACATCTAATCCTTTTGCCCATTTTTATTAGGCTGTTTGTCTTATTGCACTATGAGAGTTTTTAATGTTTGCTATTCTTCCTTGGGAAAGTACTCCTTTGTTAGATTTTTTGCACATTTCTTTTAGTCTGTGGCTTGCATTTTTTTTCATGCCAGCGTAATTCAAAGAGCAAAAGGTTTTCATATGACAAAGTTCAGGTTATTAATTTTCTATTCATATTGTATGCTTTTAATGTCATATTTAAGAAATCTTAAGAATGCCAGGGTCACAGATTTTTCTTCTATCTTTCCTACTGGAAGTTTTATCACTTTAGATCTTCTATTTAGTCTGTGATCAAATTCCAGTAAACGTCTGTATATGGTAACAATATGTATCAGGGTTCATGTTGTGCACATCCGGTTATCCCAGCGCCGTTTGTTGAAAAGACTCTCCTTTCTCCGCTGCCCTGCCCTGGCGCTGCTGTTGACAGCTCAGCTGCTCATGCCTGTGCGCGCTGCGCTGTTCCACGGGGGTGTTCTCGGTCTTCACTACGAGACCACACGGACTCTATCACCGCAGCATTGCAGTAAGTCTTCAGATCAGATTGTTGACGACCTGTAATGCTGTTCCTCTTTTTTAAAGCCCTTCTCAAGTCTTTTATATTTACCCATATATTTATTTATCTTTCCCACTGTCCTGCATCCCTTAATATCGTTTTGGATCTCCCTGTGGCGCCATTTTCCTTCTGCCTGAAATAGTCTCAACATTTACAACAGCATAGGGCTCTGCCGCTGTTCAGTATGTTCAGCTTTTGCATGTCTGCAGAAGTATTTTTTTCCCTTCATCTTTGAACGCTGTCTGTGCAGAATTCTAGGCTGACGAGGGGTTTTTCCTCCCGTTACTCTAAGGGCCTCACACGGCCGTCCTCTGAGGCGGCCCCGACGCAGCGTTTGCCGCAGGCCTGGCCCTGCCGCGCCGGTGGGCCGCCCGCCTTTGAGGACTGTGGTCGCTGGAGTGTGAGGGTTCACGCCCTGGCTGACAGGCGCACACGTTCCTAAGCCGCCTGTGTCCCCGGTGACTGTCCTGCTGCTCCTCTGGTGGCTCAGGCTTTCCTCACTCGCACCTGATGGGTGGCCCTTTGCTGCGGTCGGAGGGGCCCCCGCAGGCTCTGGCGGTCCCCGGGCAGCTCCCTCGCACTCTGTGCCGTGAACTCTGCTCCTTGGCCTCCCTGGGCTCCCGGCTCTGTCCCCTCAGGGGCTCCATGTGGGCCCCCTCGCTGTGCTGACAAACCGGCCTCACAGTCAGCTGGGCCTTCGCCGGGCTCACCTCATTAGTTTCCCCTCCGTGAGGGATCACTGTCCCGAGCTGCCAGCACCGGACATCTGAAAACACAGGTGTGGCCTGGCTTCTTAGTTGTTTCAGGTCGAAGAGTAAATCTGGTCCCTGTGACTCCATCTTGGTCCTAAGGAGGAACCCCTTCATTCCTCTTTGATCTAAAGTTATAAACTTTAGAGAGAGGGAGGGACGAAGAGAGAAATGAGAATTTAACTAATAAACTTCAGTTTGTGGAGTGTTTTAGTTGTCTTAAGCTTTTAAGGACCTTCAAACTTCTTGGCATTTTAAATGCACTGGATTGCATATACGTGGACCACTCGCGTTTAAAACCCTTAGGGCCGCAATTCGGCCTAACAATAACATGTGCACGTGTCACAGATAAGGCCGTCGGCCCTCTAAGTGTTGAGTGTGTACACACCAAATACAGTACAAGGGAAAGGAATCCATATTTTAACGAATACTTGTCCTGTCACTTAATGATCATGCATCTGGGATAAATCTCAACCTCTGATACAGTGTGCTCTTGGGTGACATTCTTGTATGAGGATCAAGTTAGAAAGCGTATGTAAAAGCTTTTAATAAAATGGAAAGGTAAACAAATTTAAGGTATTACTAATATAGTTTTGTCAGAGATAGAGGGGTATGTGCGTGTAATAGCTACAAATCTTTCTCCGCAAGCTACTCTGTGTATAGAATATGTATCTTAAGTGTTTTATACAGATAATCTTCCATCCAACTCTAGTCCGCTACCCACTGGGCCGATGGCGATGCCTTCTCCGTGATCACGAGCTGCCTGCCTCTTTCCAAGCCAGCGTGGCCTGGGCCCCCTTGCACAAGACCGCATGTTCAGGGGAGGCCCTCCCGCCCCGTGTCCAGCTCTCGCTCCCTCATCCCGAGTCACCGCCTGCCGCCTGCGTGTGCTCTCTGTAAGCCTGAAAACTCCTCGCTAAGGTTGGGAACACCAGGTTCAAGGTTTGCTCCTCCCGGCGAACTGCTCGGCCATCGTCCCCCTGCCCCACCCCAGACCGTTCGTGGCTTTACCCACGTGCTTTCCTAACACAAGGGAGCTGGGGTCGCCGCGGTGCTTTCTTACGTGGGAGGCGAAATGGCAACAAGGAGGAAGCATAAATCCACACATTATGTATGGTCACATGCTGGGGACACTGGAATTTTGCAAGAGAGGAGAGAGAGCACGGAGACTTTTTTTAACTCTCTATTTCTTCTGTTTGAATGTTTATAATGAGCTTGATTACCTTTGTAATCTTTAAAATGAAGTAAAACATTTACTGATAGCATTTTTTTTTCCTCCACTAAAGAATAAGAATTATCATCATCAGCGGTAAGGAAATTAAATGTATTCTTTATAGGAAGTTGAGTATCCAATTGACGTATAACAGAGTGAAAGGAGAACAAAATAGAGTGAACTGGCCCCTGGGCTGCTGAGGATTTACAGCCCTTTGGTATGTAAAAGAAAATATCCAGATAGTGTTCAGCCAGCATGTATTTAAACAAAAAGCCTTTATCATAGAAAAGGGATTTCTTGATCTACGATAAGAGAACAGATTTACCAAAGCCATACAAACATTTCAAGAAAATATCAAAAGCATGCAAACATTTCAAGAGAATTCAGATATGATATACACAGAGACAGCTGGTCCAGCAGCTTTAACTCTGAGTAATTCTAACGTGAAGAGAGAAATGCATTTGCAGAGAACTAACGTGCTGTGTGTACAGACACGCAGACTCTCCTGGGGAGAAGGCATGGCCTTCACGTATTCCTGCGCTGAGGGTAGACGCAGGCCATGCATGTGTTCTCTCTGTCGCTCTGGCGAACCCCTGCCGTGTAGCTGCAACCAGGTCAGCTCGGTGAGTTTGACAAGCATTGAAGTAAGACGACTGCAAACAGGACCCCAAGCCCCAGAAAGACACCCCTGCACCTCGGGCCGCAGCTGTGCCCCACAAGGTCCCGGTCCCCCGAGCATGTACCTTAGGAGGCAGCTGTCCTTCTCAAGTGTCTGCACTGACCTTCCGCTTGGTCCCAGCATTAATCCGAGCAGGATGTCTGAGCACTTACACAGACTTCGCCTCGGCCTGCGAGGATACAGGGCAGCGTGATGCAGCCTCCACAATAGCCATGACCTTGACATGGCCCTGGACGCTTCCAGGGACAGACGGGCACCCCTGATCATTTCAGCCACAGAGGGGCACAGATTCCACCCCAGCCTTCCTAATCGGGTGATTCCCATCGTGGGCCCTGGGCCCTGAGGCTGCCCACAAATAAAAACTGGTTATCATCTCCCCAGAAAGCTATGCCAACACACCTAGCGTAGCTTCCTTCTGGGCGGGTGTCCACAGCCATTCCAGAGTTGGTGAGCTGTTTGTGGTTCTCTGAAAACACTTGAAAGTCTCTTAGAAAGGATGAAAGTCTCTGTGTTTTCCAGGGAGGTGCACAAACACCTCCTTGGCCACTGTGAGGCCCCCCTCACCAAACGGGGCCACAGCCGTTCAAGGCACAGGTGACACGGGCTGCAGTGTGGCCTCCCTGCCATCCCCTAAGCCTTCCAGTTTCCCGGTTCAGTTTAACAGTGGAGTCCAGTCCTTGTTTCTCGCAGAGGAAGCCCAGGGAACTCACCCGGGCCTGTGCCCTTGGCCCGCACCCAGGAGGAGCAAGTGACAGCTATGGGAGAAGGCGTGGGCACCAGCTGGGGAGGGTGTGCTGGTGGCTGGTGTGCGTTGGTGTGAGGAGGGGTTTGGTACAGAGGCTGGGGCCATCCTTTGCTGCTGCCACAGACTTCTGAGTAAAGATAAGAAGACAGGCAGCCACCCTGACCGGCGTGGCTCCGTTGGCTGCGCATCGTCCCACAGAGAGAGAGGCGCCGGTGTGATTCCCAGGGTCCCTGGTTCCCGGCGTGTGCGAGGGGCAATGATCGGTGTTTCCATCACACGTCAGTGTCTCTCCTTCTTTCTCCCTCCCTTCTCCTCTCTCTAAAAATAAATAAAATCTTTAAAAAAAAAAAAAAAAAAGAACAGCAATCAAGTTTTACGTCCCCTCTTAGAAGGACGACGCCATCAGGCAGGAAGGCGAATCTGGGGGCTGGGGACAGTTTGGGGAAACCACAGCAGGGTGTTCCCCATCTTGAGGAAGCCTCCGGGGAGAGTTCTGAAAGCTGGTCTTCAGGGAGGTCTCTGTCTTCCCCGTCGGCTCCCGGAGACGAAGGGGTCCTCTCGTCAGCTTCTGTAATTGTTGCTTTTCCTCTGCTGACCAGTAATGTATGTCCTCTTCCGGTCGGGGTAACTCCGCCTTTTTTCCAGTTGCCTCCTACTCGCACCTTTTCATCCAGGAGGGCTAGGGACAGCGGGGACGAGGGTATTTTTATAAAGCAAAATGCCCCCGCGTTTGGCCCCCGGGGGCCGCTGTAGGGGGACATCCAGTCGTCTCCCTAATTTCCCCTCATGACGGGGAAGTGAGAAAACCGCCTAGTCCCCAGCTGGCCATGCAGCCAGCCGCGCGCTCCCCCCCATTCCCTCCCCCCCATTCCCTGTGCCCTTCCCTCAGGCTCCGTTACCCACCCTGCAAGGCCTTCATGCTTTCCCGTTAGAACGTGAGGGTGAGACCTCTCCTGAGATGGTGAGTAGACTTTTACGAAACTGTAAGATATAATTTTAAAGCATATTTTTGTGCTCCCCTCTAGTTGTTACGTGCACTACCTTTGTGCTCTTATTCAGGCCTTTTATTGGGGGTGGGTTGTGAAGGCCATACAGGATTTTTATCTTGGGAATGGAGTCAATGGTTCTATGATGAATAGTGGACATCCTGTTTTGAAGAAATCATATTTTGGGCAAAATGCCCATTAGTGACTTATGTTTTTGCCAATAGTTTAGTTCAGAGCCTCTGGGATCTCTCTCTTCTCTCTTTTAAAAAAAGTGATGAAGTTTGATGCTTTGCATTCTATTTTAAATTCATTTTACCAGTGATTTCAAAGTAGCTTGTTACTTGAGTTTTTGTGATTGTAACTAATTCATAATTGTTTCTTTGTTTTGTTTTATTGTGTCACTACCTAGTCTTAAGGGCTTCTAACTACTTTTAAAAGCACTGTTTTTATTTTGTTTCCCTTTCTCCCCATCCCATTTTTTTTTTCTCTAAATCATTTGTTGGCTTGTCCACTTGAAACTGGGGATACATTTGACATATTAGTTACTTGACATATTAATTTGGGCCAGTTCTGGTATGCTCTCTTTTGCCAATGAAATTATTGTAATTGAAAAATTGGGTGGGGGCTTCCTTGAGAGACAGAAGTCTTTCCCTTGGGCATGAACTGCTAAGCCAGTTTCTCTATCACATAACGAGAGAGAAGTGTTAAAACTGAAGTTCACGGGGAACTGGCAGAAGAAGCAAATAAACGGTTCTCTTCAAAAATTTGACTTCAACAGCAATAAATCTCTACAAGTCTAAAAACAGGATTTTTAAATGGCAAATGAAAAATATATCGATTTCAAATAGTAGCTCAAATGTATTTTTTTTAAGGTTTCTTAATTATCCTGTGAAATGTCAAGCGAGATTTAGGGCAGCTGGTTAACATTATCTTAGTTCAGCTATAGAATAAAAAAAATTATTTTAAATTTATTTTTATGTATTTATTTTTAAAGAGGGATGGAGGGAGAAAGAGAGGTAGAGAAACACCGATGTGAGAGGGAAACATCGATCTGTTGCCTCTTGGACACACCCCCACGACAGGGGACCAAACCCGCAACACAACCATGGGTCCTGGCCAGGAATCCAGCTGACGACCCTTCACTTTGGGGGATGATGCCCAAGCAACTGAGCCACACGGGTCAGGGCAGAATCAATATTTTGTTGTTGCTGCTGGAGGAAACTCAGAGATCACCACTTCACGCGCGTGGAAACGGAGAGGCAGGGCAGTGAAGCGCCTGCGCAGCGCTCTTCGGGGCGGGGCGGGGCGGGGCTGACAGTTCCCGCGCCCCACGCCCCACGCCCCTGCCACACGCGGGCCTTCCGAAAGGAAGGCTGAAACTCCAGGGACCTGCAGGCGTTTTCTACCGCTTCTAGGTAGTAATAGAAGGCCTCATTTTTAAGTCACAGGATGGATTTCCGAGTTTTAAAACATTATTCATCATTTCCATCGGTTTTAATTTCTGCATCTCATAGCCTGCAGATAAGATCAGTCCTCATCTGACTTGACATTTTTACAGGATTTGACACTTTGCTGAAACCCCTGATTCTGGACACTGGAGCCTTGCAGTCCAGTGTCTCTCGGCTCCCTGGGCGGTGGTTGCTCTGTCCCTTTCAATGGCTCCTTCGCTGTTGGTCCCGTAATGTGGAGGCTCCTTCCTGTTTTGTTTTGTTTTGTTTTAATTCTCTGTCCTGGTGACCTTCCACTGCTGTGGTCCCGATCGCTGGCCCCACGCTGTCACTGCGGGCCCACACGCGTTCACGCTTGCGGCTGGGTCTCTCCGCCTGGTTGTCAGGCAGCCACGGGACGCGTCACCTACTCAAAACAGGGCACACTCTTCGTGCTTCACAAATGCGTGATTTAGGTTCAAAACCCATATACTCTCTCCAAGCTTCTGTTCCCTCGCCGGTGAAGTGGGCATGTTATGAAATCAGATGGGAAGGGCCCAGCACAGCAGCTGAGAATCACTGCTTCTGTTTCCCACTCCTGAACCTGCTTCTCCGTGGAGGGAAAGTGGGCAACTTTCCTTCCCTCCGCGTAATAATGTCTGTGTGTCCTGCTCTACTCTGCCCCCTTCTCATCTTCCTATCAGGCCAGCGAAACGCATCTTTGTGCTGTTCGGTCCAAGAAGCGTGTCTCCCTCCTGCCCTCTAGGCCAGGCCTGAGGGGTGGTCTCCCCGTGCCTTCGGGTGGGCCTCCCTGCCTCGGGTCTCTCCCGCCTGCTCATCCCCCCGCAGGCCTGCGGGGCAACGGGCCTCTGCACTTCCTAACCATCCCCTGCTGGCTCCTCACCGTCTTCAGAAGAAACTAAAAATTCCGCAACGAGGGAGTAAATCCCTTCAAAATCTAGTCGCTGCCTTTGATTTCAGCTCCACCCCCGCCCTCTTTTCCTCCCTCTCACTGCACAAGAGCAGACCCCGCACGCCAGCTCTCGGTGCTTTGGCCACACCAAAACCCCTAGCCAGGCCCAACTTCCTCACAGCTTTGATTCTGTCACATTATTCCCTCCACGTGGAAGGCTCTCTCCTCCTCCTCCAGCTCACAAACTCCTAACATTCAAGACACAGGTTCTGAGTGACCCAGTGCCTTGCCCCATTGCATCTGTGTTTCTGTCTTTTCCTTTATATGTTGAGCCTCCACCCGCTCTATATTCTCAAGGACAAGGGTGTGTGTGTGTGTGTGTGTGTGTGTGTGTGCGCGCGCACTATACCTCAGTGCCTAGTACAGTGATGGCACACAATAGAAACGTTATAATTGGATGATACCATAATTATCATTTTCTGCCGTCTCCTTTAACTGTTAGGTTTCATTGGGTGTTCTTTTGATTTTATTTTATAAGAATCCAGGGATGTGGTCCTTTTTTTCACCATAGTTCCCCCTGAGTTTTTAATTTTTACTAAGACAACACTTTGCAGTCAGCATGTTGGCAAATAACAGCAAAGGAAGCCACCAACAAAACAAAACGGCAACCAACCAAATGGGAGAAGTTATTGCAAAAAATACCTTCAGTGGGTGGCTAATGTCCAAAATATATAAAGAACTTGTACAACGTAACAACAAGAAAACAAACAATCCTATTAAAAAATAGGCAGAGGACCTAAACAAATACTTTTACCAAGACACAAAAATGGCCAACAGACATATGCAAAGATGCTCAACTTCAGTAGCTGTAAGGAAAATGCAAATCAAAGCTACAATGAAACATCACCTCACACGTCCAAACATCACCTCACACATCCTAGAATGGCTACTATCATCAAGACAAGAAGTAACAAGTGTCGGGGAGGATGTGGAGAAAAAGGAGCCCTTATTCACTGCCAGTGGGACTGTATACTGGTACAGCCACTATGGAAAACAGTATGGAGTTTTCTCAAAACATTAAGAATGGCGTTACCATATGCTCTGGCAATCCCTCTCCTGGGGATGTACCCAAAACACTCAAAAACACTTATTCATAAACATATATGTACCTCTATGTTTGTTGCGGTGTTACAGCTGAAACGTGGAAACAACCTACACGTCCTGCAGTGGGTGTCTGGACAAAGATGCGGTACACGTATACGATGGAACACCACTCAGCCACAAGACGATGAAATACTGCCGTTCGCAACAACAGAGGTGGATCTTGAGAATGTAGTGCCAGGCAGAGTAAGTCAGATGGAAAAGGACAGAACCATCTGATTTCACTCATGTGTGGAATATAAAACAGAAAGCAACAAACAGGCTCATCATACACACAGAACAGAAGGGGGGGTACCAAAGGAGATGGGGGGAGGTGAAGATGCTAAAGGAGGTCAAATACACGGTGAAGGAGGAGACTAGATTTTGGGTGGTGAACACGCAATGCAATCGATAGCTGGTGTATTACAGAACTGAGCACTTGAAATTTATATACAGTTATTAACTACTCTCACCCAATACATTTAATTTTAAAAAAACTTTTACAAAATGTTCGTGAGTGTCCAGTCAAGGTGGCAGAGCAGGTAAATGCTGTACTCACCCCTGCCCGGGACCACGTCAATCACAGCTCAACCACAGAGCCACTGCCATCGAGGGCGGCTAAAGTCTAGCTGAACAGAAGTCCTGTCACCAAGGGTTTACAACAGCCAAGTCCAGAACGGTTGGAGGGGCAGAGGCTCAGGACAGGCAGGTCCCTGTCCACATGTGGTGGTTAAAAACTGGGAGGGATCTTTCAGCTGCAGAGAGGTCCCCCTGAGCAGCAAGGGGCCCCAGCCCCACACCGGGCCCCCAGCCTGGGGCTCCAGTGCCAGGAAGAGAAGTCTCTGTGGCTTCTGGCTGTGAAAACCAGCGGAGGTTGTGGCTGAGTGAGAGAAGGGCACTGGAGTCCCAGGCGCTCCTCCTGAAGTGCCCGCAGACCTACCTGCTAAGGACTCGCTCGCTCTGAGCTCCAGCTCGAAAGGCGCCAGGCACATACAAGGAGGAACGGAATCATCCAGCGAGAGCTTGGGGGCAGCTTTCTCCCACACGGAAGTGCTGTCAGAAGCCATTATTCCTTTGCTGAGCCCTCCCCCTGCAGACTCCAGTGTGAGCTACACCTGGACCTCCACCCACCTGCCTCCGGCTGGCTGTTCACCCCGCCCTATGATTCCCTGAGACCCCACCCACCCCCCTCCCGGTGGCTTTTCCATACAAACAGCCTGTCTTGAGTCGTGCTGTGGGCTTTCCTAAAACCTCTCAGAAGTTCACACAGCCCAGAGAAGCAGCATCTAGCCTGAGCATGCCCCGAACCTCCGGCCAAGCAGCCCCAAGCCCAGCACTAGCGGCAGCCAGGCTCGCTTTGCAACCTGGCCCCTCCCAGGCACCTTGAGGCCCAGCACAAGTGGAAACCATCTGCAGATCATTTTGTAGCTCATACCAGGTGGCCGCAGGCAGGGCGAAGGTGGCGGCTGACCTTGGCCTGCACCTCTCAAGAGGCTCCCAAACCAACACACTCAGTGGCCAGCCTCAGACCAGGCCAGAGCACCACCCAACCACCTTCACAAATGACACACTCCAAGGGGCAGGCTCGGCGGGCAGCAGAGCCCTGAGAAATAGGGATTGAAACCCTATTTGAAACCCAATCCTGCTCCATTGGGTCAGATCCTGAACAGCAGCTTCTCCACGCAGCCACGGCCAGTCCTCACAGCCAATCAACTCCTCCCACCGAAGTGCCAACAGCAATGGAGATTCCGCTGAACAGGAGGGCACGCACACCCCTCAGAAGGGGCACTCCCAGTGCGCGAGGCTCAGGTGACCGCGGAGGCTGCGTCATTGGGCCCCGCAGGACAGCCACACTATAGGGCCCCTTTCCCAAGACCAGGAGATGTAGCATTCCTGCCTGATACATAGAGGCTAACGCAGGGAGGCTGACAAATGAAGGGAGAAAGAAACATGGCCCAAATGAAAGAAGAGAACTAGACTCCAGAGAAAGAACTAAACAAAATGGAGACAAGCAACCTACCAGATGCAGAGCTCAAAACACTGGTCATAAGGACGCTCAAGGAACTCAGAGGAAGAGTAAAGGAACTTAGTAAGAACTTCAACAAAGAGGTAGAAAACATAAAAACAGAAAACAAAAAAGAATAAGTCAAAAATGAAGAATATAGTAGTTAAAATGAAGAATATATTACAGGGAATCAATAGTAGCATAGATGAAGCAGAGGGTCAAATCAGCAACACAGAAGTAAAGGAAGCAGAAAACACCCAATCAGAACAGCAAAAAGAAAAAAATCCCCCCCCCCAAAAAACGATAATATAAGGGGTCTCATGGCCAACATTCGCATCTTGGGGGTGCCAGAAGGAGAAGAGAGAGAGCAAGGGATTGAAACCCTATTTGAAGACTATGGCAGCATGTAATTCCTCATCAAAGTTTTAACTTGTTTTTTCACTTATACCAGAATCGACTCATGGCTTGCTATTCAGCGGGTTGTATTATGATGTTGTCACTTTTTTTTTTTTTCTGTTTTGGACACTGAAGTCATCCCAGAACTGGCCAGTTGAGAGCCGAGCTGGCCTGGTGTCCTTTTCTCGTGTTCCTTTCATTCTCTGAACATTGCGTTATTTTACAGCCCAGAAGGACGGACTGGGCTCATCTTGTACTTTTCTAGCCCCAGCCACTGCATCAGTCATTTCTCCGAGGCCTCCTGGTTCCAATTTAATGGAACGTGAAATTTAGAAACAAAGACCTGGATGTTAAGTAGACACATTCTACTGGGGTATAGCTGTCCCCAACCCTCAGGGGAAAGAACTGGGGATAAATGTATGTATATATATACACACATTTACAGATGTATTATGTACATGCATGTATATTTGCTCTATATAGTCTACGTTATATATACATTCATACACATACAACATATGTGCATATATGTAATGAGATTATGCCTTGCACCTCCAATTTCAATAGTAGTGATGATTCTACTTCTGGATTGTTTCGAGCCCACTTTTACTGGCTCCCAACTGTAATGTTTTCAGAAATCTCACAAGCCGATGGCTTGAAATTGGCCACGGTGGGAGTCTTTCCACCACGGAAATTGTCACACACTCCCCGCTATGTGTCTGAGTCACATAATTGCAACTGAAACGCATCTTGACTCTGAACACCAGGCCCAGTTTTCCCTGCGGCTGTGTCTTCTCATCGATATTGTCCCACGAGCACCAGTCCCGGGGAGGACAGCCTGACCGTCTTTTCCCCCGATCCTGCTTCTGTTCCTGACGCTCCTCCTCCCAGAGCTCAGGGTGCAGCTTTGCTGCCAGCCCCGCAAACAAGGAATAATAGAATTATTGTTACTTACCCCCTGCTAACCTTCCCGCATCTAGTCCCCGAGTTCTGCTTGAGTCCATCTCTGATATGTTTCTTGTGTATCTATCCCTCTTTTATACATCCCTGCTGTCCTTAGCACAGCCTTATACTAGCCTTTTTCTCTCTTCTTGCCTGGCCAACTGAATTTGTAGATTTCTTACCTTGAATGAAAGACAATATATCATCATAGAATGCCTTCTGACTCTTCTGAAACACACTAAGAACTAAAACGGTCAGTATAAAGTGATCTGGGCTACAGAAATGCTGGTCAACTATGACGTCCATAGCACACGCAGTTACTAGTCGCCCAGAGAACAATCGAGAAGCTCGGGTGTGGCAGAGACAACCGAAGCTGCCGTTAAGGACGGGCCTTTTCTGTCCATTCTTTCTGCCATGCCCCACATACTGGCCTTCTTCCTGACAGTTGTCATCCTGTGGTCACCGCATGGCAGCCAGAGGATGGAACAACGCGTTCTCATGCCCTGGAACCCAGTGCAAGAAGAGAGAGGAGGCGTGACAGGAGGAAGGTCTCCCCGCTTGTCCTTTTCCGGGCAACGGAGCCTTTCCCGGAAATCTCCCAGCTGCCTTCCCCTCCCATCCTAGTCCTCAGAACCGTGGTACCTGGCCCCATCTCCCCCAGGATGAAGTCATGCTTCGCCAAAGTTCTCTGACTTTGTTAAAAGCTTATATATATTGTTAGTTTGAGTTGTATGCCAACTCTTCTCTCTTTCTGCTGGGTGAATGATATGCGAAGAAAACCACATTTTTTTTTTCTCTAAATTTGTTCACATCCTTACACTGGGGCAACACTCCATCCAGATTACAGAGTATATATTAATTCAGTGAGCATTCACAGATAAAAATCCCTGCCCCAAAGGAGCCTGTATTCTAGACACATCTGTGCTTCAACAGAGGGAAATAAACCTAATCAGAAAAGATGAAATCTTCTCAGAATGACCTTACTTACTTCCTGGGACGCTGCTTTACTCTTTTAAAAACAGGAGTTGGGTGTTGATTTCTGGTATGTTTTGACTCTGACCTAAATTATATTTTTCCTGGCTAATATTTCTTAGTTTGTGAAACGAACTTGGGTTTCTTCCTACTTCTAAGTACTGACATTTGCAATGCTATTTTTGCACCCTTTGTTCCTTTTGCTCCATTGTGGTGTTGAGCATTTTATAGTCTTGCACATTGCACGGCCACTCTTCCTTAAATGCAGTGTGTCCTATTTCAGAAAACAAAACAAAACAAAACAAAAAAAACCCAAAAAACAAAACCCCTTATACTTTAAATGGAAACTTTTGCTGTACAAATGGCTTTGGAAAAGTGCCACAGGAATGTTTTCAGATTGTATAGGACTTGGCAATGAAAATAATCAGTTGAAGAATGACATTAAAAAATAATCCTTGGATTTTGACACGTTATAGAAGTAAAGGGGAAATGTTATTGTATCACTCTTTCTCCACGATATGGTTTTCTTAAAGTAGAATAGTATATGTTTAAATACTAAATTAGTCCTTAATGTCTATTTTAAAAGGACTTTTTTTTTTTCCCCCCAGTTTCAATGCTTTTGAACCGCGTGAAATAGAAAACACGGGCTCTGGCTTAGGCCCTTTGGGCTGTTACAACAAAATACCACAGGTTGGGTGGAACTTCATTCCTCATAGTCCTGGAGCCTGGAAGTTCCAGACCAAGGCACCAGCACGGTCAAGTTCTAGTGACGATCCTCATCTAGGTTTCGGGCTGAGCCCTCACGTGGTAAAAGGCGGGAGGGGCCTCTCCAGGGCCTCTCCTCTCAAGGGCAGGGATCCCATTCTAAGGGGCGCCGCCCACGTGGCCCAATTACCCGGCCATGACTAATCACCTCGTCATGACGTAATCACCAAAGACCCTCACCTCCTCATAGCCTCACAGGAGGCATTAGGATTTTCACAGACGAATTTGACGAGGGAGGCACAAACATTTCGCCTGCAGCAGACTATTTTTCCTGTTTGTTAATATTTTACTCTGTGTTTCTCCTAACTTTTCTGAGTTTGCTCCTCTGGACTGTCACAAACCATTGTGTATGGAGGCCATTTTGTAAACAAAAATAAAAGACTTGAGTTCCTTTTACTCTCAGCCACTGAGTACCTGCCAAGCAAGTGCTCGCTGCTAGTTGACTGGTTTAGCAATGACAGTCCACCGATCAAAAGAAAATGAGCTTCGCTAGGATTGAATTGTCCTGACTATATGTTTCAATAGTGCCGAAAAGCAAAACACAAGCAAAACAGATACAAAGCTAATCTCTTGTCATTGAAAACCTTAGGCATAATTGTAACTGAAGTTTAGCAAACAGTGTCCAATCCCCAAATGAAATAATCTATCTCCGTGCGTGTCTCCTTTAACCTTCTTCTACTCCCTCAGTTGGTTTTTAATGCCTGAAATGTTATCTCAGTGCTCAGCTGGGATCCACATTTGTTAGGTTTAAATCCCCACGGACTGATGCAAAGAAGCTTCCCAGGGTGCTGGGGGCCCTCCTTTTCACTAGGGGCAGGTCCAGGGGGAGAGCTGGCTTCTGCGGCTAAGCCACACCAGCACCAGCCTCAAGTCCACCTTTGTGCCAGACTCCCAGAGTCCCCCCTGGCCACCCACCCACGAGGACACTGTCCTGAGGCAGCAGTCATTCTTAGAGGCCCTTTTAAAAAAGTACTTGTCGAAATTCAGTTATATAAATCTTAGAAAAAAAAACTAATAAAAACCACTAACAATGACCACGAACTTGTATAGCACATCTCTAAAGAAATATAATTCTATGTTTAAATTAGTCTCTCTTGCCAGGACATTGAAATGCTTGGAATTTTAAGTAAATCATCCTTAAGATCCCTGAACCATTTTGCACAGATGGAGGGCCACGTGGGTGAATATCTTGCATGCATGGGGATGGGATCCAGATGACGAGGATGTAGAAAGGGTCGTTTGAAACACGGTCGCGGAGAACATTGAAAACATCAAACACTGTGATTCTAAGCCACAGAGGTAACTGTCCCAAAGTCCCAAACGATGCTCGAATACAAGAAGTCTGCACCCACGGTGTCTTCACCTAGTCTTTCTCTGGACTGAAAACACTTGTATTTTCTGTCAGGAAGAAATTTGCTTGAAGGTATAAATATATTCACATAAGCATGCATATTAATAAAAACACAATGCATGGAATATATATTACCTAGAGTACATATGTGTATATATGTGTGTATGTATATATATGTATAGAGTATATATGTGTGCAAATATGTGCCTAGTTTTTTAAAGGACAAATGTCACTAGTAAATGATAGAAAATGTTCATGAATATACCTGTATTTCCTAATTTTTTTTTTAACAATACCACCCAAACTAGAAAACATAAAAAGGGTCATCATTTTTTAACCAGATCGGAAAGTACTGTCTGGGGAAGTTCAATCGAGCTGATGTTTTGTCTGCACCAACTTCCTTGCAGACTATCTGGCATTTCTGCACAAGCTTGGCATGCCTCCCTTACGTGCAAACGTCAGTATCTCTTGGCAACTAGATATATGTTCTCATAGGGCTGAGGCTATGCCCAACAACTACCAGCCATGTATATGGAGTTATTTCTATGTGGCAGGTACTAGCTGTCTTATTTTTACTAAATAGGAAGCTCTTTGAGAAATAGAGATTTTTTTTTTACCCTTGTTCCCCATGACACATACATGGAGGATACTTAGTAGAGAATTTTCATGGCACTGTAGACTCTGTCTGCATATATGTAATTGAAATTACATGTTTCCACTGCAGGGTTTTTTTCCATAAAACTGGCCATCTGCTTTTGGGAGACAAGTTTACTCTTGAAATTCTACGTTTTAACTGTAGCTGGCATAAGGTGTTTGTTTCGGTAACAAACATTTTTCCTTGTAAATAAACAAGCATCGCCGTTATCACCTGAAGCCTGCGGGTTTTAGGTGGGTACTTATTACATAGATTTGGAATAATGTGGTATTCTTTACTTCAGATGACTGAAGTCGTCTATAAATCAACAGTAAATGCCCAAGCTCAGATAGCCTCACTACAGTTTATTCACACACACACACACACACACATTTTTTTAAAAGCAGTTTAACACGAAGGTGGACCCTTATATTACACCATATTTAAAAACTAACTCAAACAGATCAAATACCAAAACATAAGCGCTAAACTATAAAGTTCTTAGAAGAAAACATAGGGGGAAAGCTCACTAACATTGGATTTGGCCACAATTTCTTGGATGTGACAGCAAAGACAGAGGCAACAGAAGTAGATATAACTTGGACTTTATCAAAATTAAAAACTTATGTGTATCAAAGGACACGATCAACATAGTGAAAAGCAACCTACACAGAGGGAAAAAATATTTGCAAATCATGTATCTGAGAGGTGGGTTAACATCCAGGCTGTATAAAAAAACAACTCAGCAACAAGAATGAGAAAATTAAAAAAAATGGACAAAATACTGAAGTAGACATTTCCCCAAAGTGGCCAGCAAGCATATGAAAAGATACTGAGTGTCACTAGTCATCAGGGAAATGCAAGTCAAAATCTCACTGAGCAATGGGACCTCACACTGTCAAAAAAAAAAAAAAAAAAAAAAAAAAAGACAAAGAAAGCAAGCAAGTGTTGGTTGGGAAAGATGTAGAGAAATTGGAATCCGTGCACCGCTGGCATAAATGTAAAATGGTGCAGCTGCTATGGAACAAAGTATGAGAGTTCCTCAGGTTCCTCTTCTGGGTATATAACCAAAAATATTGAAAGCAGGGGTTCAAAGAGATATTTGTATATCCATGTTCATAGCAGCATTATTCACAGTAGCAAAAAAAAGAAAAAAAAAAGGTGATGCCTCTCAGGTATCTGTTGATGAATGAATGGATAAACAAAATATGGTATGTATGTCAATGGAATATTATTCAGCTTTGAAAAGGAAGGAAATTGAAATTTTGAAATAGATTTGGTTCCTTTGTGAAACAACATTTGATTACTGACCCGGTATTTTTATCACTTAGGAACAGTCATTGAGTGTGCATCGTGGAGTCTCTAAAAGGAGTGATATCTGCCAACAGGTAACAGATAATGTATAAACAGACTCTAGTTTGGAGGTACAATGAGAGTTATGTCTTTTTTGAAAATACTTAAGATTACTCATTTCTTTATCTTTGTACTTGATGTAAATAAGAATGTGACAAAGATTAAAGTCATTCAAAATGATTTTTATAAAAGATCCATTTTCACCCTGGCTTTCTACATAGTTCTATGTAATACAAGATCTCTCATTTGTGTATATCATAATTTGCTTTGACCAAGATGTCCTGAGGAAAAAGAAAATGTTAATTTAATTAAAATGTTATTGGGGCTTGACTTTGAACATATGGCTGACAAGATACTTTGCAGAAGTTGAAATAACCACACGATTAAATCACACACTAACTGATGTATTTGCGCACAGCTACATCTGTAAGCAAAAATGTAAACATCTGAAACACAAAGGTGACAATCTTGAGACAGAAAACTGCTTTCACTGAGAACATACACATTCTCAAGTTCATACTGAGGCATCTTTGATTACTACCAGACCACGCTGAATGAAAAAAAAAAGAGGTTGTCAAGCCAAGCCTTTGTTTACAGAGCATAATCTAATTATCTAAGGATCGGTGTGGGAAAATAGGCCAGGATCTGACTTGACGTCAGTGCACTTTCAATGTTTCAGATAACCTATTTTACCTTCAGCCTTGGAGCGAGTAACCTGACCCAAAATGGCGGTGCGTAGGAGCCCAAAACTCAAGCTCGCCACTTCCGCTATGTATGTGCACGCGTATGGGGTGTTCAGAAAGTGAAACTGCCCGCTTCCTACCTAGCCTTCTAAGATATGTCCACTCTGTACCTGAGTTTTAAATTCAAACGTAGTCTGGCATTGGGAAGACTTCTTAGCGCCAACTGGAGATTAAGCACGCGGTGCTTGTTTTGTATACGAATTGCCAGTGTTTAATAAAATTCCTGTCTACCTTCAGCACATTTGTGTAAGGAGCCAAAAGAATAGGTTGACATTGTGACGTTTCATGACCAGAGAAAGGACCAAAGGCATAGCTTGAAGGTTCGACATTTATTTGTAGTTCCAACAATATTGTTTTCATTATAGTGAACTTAAATAAGCATTAGCAGCCTTTCTATCAAAGAAATTAGTCCTTGTGTGAATGGCCTATAAATAAAATTGTTATACAGTGGAATAATAGGAGCATGTAATGAAACTTGACTTCCAGCCAAACAAACATATGGACATTAAAAAAAAAATCTTTTTTTAAAAAAGTGAAATGTGCACTATATGGATCCCATGTGGGATGATTTAAGTCATCCACTAACATGTGTGTCTGGATTCTATCCATTTAAGAGCACACGATTCTTTCAGGCAGGGGACTGCTCTTACCGTCTAGGGGTGTTGGATGTGAGAAGATGTGGTTTCCTGCAGGGGTCGGGGGGGAGGGGGGAGGCAAAGTTTTCAACAGTTACCACGGTTTTGTTCAACACATTTGATCAAATAATGGGACACTAAGGCTCATAGCACAGGCAGTCTGAGCAACTAGAGCATTCGCTATTATCTCAAAGCAAGTAAGGATGCCTCTGTTCTGTGTGAAGAGTTATCTTACAAATACCTGCAAAGTTAGAGTTGTGTCCATCTGGCCTCATGTTAATTTCATACATTCACTAATAGTTTCAGACCTTCATTCATTCGAAACCTTCACTGAACACCCATCATTTAGAAAACTTGCGAGTAAACCAAAAAAGCGCCACCTAATATTGTATCTCTACCGAACTGGCCCATTTATCACTGTACTCCCAGTAACAATACTTTTCATACACCTCCAATCTTTCCTAGCCTTCTGTGATAATGTGAAATACCAAAACAATGGACTGAATGATAGTTTGATAATATATTTGAACTTTTAATGAATTTTTCAATCAGTAAAAGATCGGTTGAATATAAAAGACAGTATTTTCCCAGGGTTTTTGTTGTTTTCACTCCTAAAACTAAGTTAAAGAAGATGCTAAGTAGTAATGTGTTAACTGAGTTATTTTGAAAATAGAGGAAATCAACGGCTAAAGCAACATTAAAAGGTCAGCACAAATGCATATGCACACTAGGAAATTCCACACCACACAATGAGGTTGAGAACATTCTGAGTGAGCTACTTTGCTGAATCAACAGAATAAAATACAGATTATATAAGCTGAAAATTTCATTGCTTAAATATTTTACATTTCCCTTTCAGTACAAGAGAAAATGATCATTATTCCCAAGTAACATTGATTTGGGGATCAGATTGACCAAACCATGGCTCTTAACAATGACTCAGCCCCTGTTGTGTGTTGGCAGGAGGGCAGGCAAAAGTGATGGGGAGAAATTTCCAACAGTTACCAAAGAGTCTATCAACACATTCTATTGGATGATGCAACATAGGCAGCGGTGATAATTAGAACACACGGCATTACCTCACAGCAACAATGACGGCTCTATTTTCTATAAAGAATCATGTGAGTTATCTTACTGCTGGGTCTAGTGTGACTATAAACTTTCCACTAGTCCTACCTGTGTCTCCTGTCTTCCCTCTGTCTGGTTTTCATCTTTTCTCAGATTTCGTCTTAGATTTCCCTTGCAGGAAGTTTTCTAGGAGCATGAAGACTGACTTGGGCTCCGTGTTGCACCCTGTACTTATGCTTTCATTTCACTTATATTTCCTAGTATAATATTCTGTCCCCAGCGTCCTCTCCCCAGTGTGCACTTGACGAGGGCAGGCCTGTCTCGTTTACCTCTAAGCATCTAGCATGATCCCTGGAATGTAAATTTGCCCAATATACACCTATTGAATGAATGAAATAGTGAATGAATGAAAAATGAATGAATAAATGAATGAATGCGAATCCATAGGCCTGACTTCTAGGCTTTGCCATTAACTGTTAGGATGGCTTTTGGCAAATCACTCACATCTCTCTGCCTTAGTTTCCTCAAGTTAAAAAAGTGAGATGTGCGCAAGATGATTTCTGAAAACGCTGTAGTGTTTCTGTGTACATGTTCTTTGAGATCTCCATTTTGTTTGCCTGCAGAATGTTTTTCTGAACTTCATAGGCCATCATCCATGAGCAACTTTGTCCCTAAAAACCCAAAATATAAAGCATTTGTTTAACTTTTGAAGTAAGGTCTGGAACTATTGCAGACTTTGTGTGAACTGTCTGCTGTACCATGTTGGGACTATCACAGAAAATTAAGGAGTATATAATAAAATAAAATAGGGCCCTAGTTCACTTCTACCAGCACAGATAAATAACAATATAAATCTTATCTCATATAACAATTTTATGAGCCATTAAAAGATAAACTTAATATTAAATAAGGTGATTGGACAATGAAGAAGGACAATAAGCTGAGCACCACTATTTAGATAAAAATGTTTTGGCCATTGCCTATATGGATCCAACCCGAAATTAATCAGGAAAGAGAAAAAAAGACTGTGGCAGATGTTACCCTGAGTGGATGCCCTTGAGGTGTTCCAGTGTGTGTGGGTTATGTACTGACGCGGCTCTGTCCCAGGAAATTTGTACATCAGGAGAAATTGCTTTAATGCTCTCCTGATTTGTCTGTCCCAATTGGCCTGTCCCTGGCCTCACCAGGGAGACTGTCAGATAATAGTTAGCCTTCACTCACAGTTTACAATGGGTCAGGCGCAGTGACCAGAAATGCGTTATTTCCCGTTTACAGCTTAGAGAATTGTAAAATACACACGAGTACTGAGACTTGGGCAGCACTTGGCTGCCTGCTTGCTCTCATTGTATTTCCAGTGTAGTTCCTGGACACAGTAAACGCACAGTTTGTTTGCTGAATTAACAAATGAGTAAACAGAGCAAAAGATGGGATTCATGAAGTAGACGGGGAGACTGGAAACGCAAAATAGTTCAGGGAGTTGCTTAAGAGGGTAGTGAAATTCTCTTTATGGAAGAAGCACCATCTCGGGATAGAGAGCAAGGCTTTTGAACAGAAGTGTGTTTGTGACTTGCAATGTGTGTGTGTGTTTTCTTGTGTTAGCACATATAATAGTTTGAAAATGATAAGGTCTAAACTCAAAGTGAGATTTAGTATTATATTCCAATTTATAGCCAAACTAAATGTGACAGAATATAAACTCCTGACATGAAAGGATTATAATGGAAATCTTGGCAGTTCCTCAAGTATGCTTCCAGAGTCCGTCACGATATTTTAACTCTTTATATTTTACTTAGCCTGGAGTGAAGTTAAATTACAGCATTTTCCCTACAGGCATTTAATCCAGCCATTGCGATGGAATCTGTTTACTTGTTCCTTTTCTTTGTGGTCATTGGACTTTTCCCTACTCAGAGAGTAATCAATAAATTTACAAAAGGTTCATTCAGGCACAGATTTTTAACAGGGGCACAAAGAAAGGGGGCCACAGTATCTCCCCTACCATTAAACACTCCTTAAAAGATGACTCCAAATGGCAAAAAATGGTATGATGTAGCCGGGAATCTAAGGAGAAGTCCCTGGTAGAGGCAATGAGCGCAACCAGAAAGCCTGCCCGTGAAGACGCAGCATTGACTATTAGGGTGGTCGGGGGGTGGTCGGGTGTTCAGTTATTGTCTGCGCCTTGGAAGGACCCCCCAGTAAGAACTATAAAGGCAAGAAAGCCAGGCAGGACCATGACTGACAGAGCGGGCCTGGGTGAGACGCTGGCCTGGTGGGAGTCTAGCTCCTGGTAGACTCGCCCAGTCCTGCCATCGACACAGCACATGTCATTTCATTCCAAAGCGGAGGCGGGACCCTGCCTTTTGGAGCACATGGTAAAGGGATAAGTCTTCACAACAGGGGCCTGGAACCATCGCCTGCTCTTTCACTGAGAGATGTGCCCAAGAGGCTTCTCCACCTGGAAAAAAGGCCCCTGAGAGTCCGTGTTTCTTGCTCCTACAATCCCATAGGCAGAGGTCAAGGTAGCAACCACGATAAAGGTCGTAAGAGGCCCATGGGCCATGAACTAATCACTCACTCATTCGTTCACTCGCTCATTCATCCATTCATGTTTAGAGCTTTTGACCACCTTCAGTATACATACATGAGCTTCAGAATTACAGGGTCCACAGGGGAAACCAAGGGACACCTGGGAAGCCTTTGAATACACAGGGAGAGGAGACTGGCATCTCAGTATGTTCAGACCGCTCAGCTTCTGGGGTCCTGGCGGAGCGGCATCCCTTCCCACCCGCAGGTGCTGAAGGAGTTGGAACTCTACCCGGGCACTGGAGCGACAGTTTCAGATCTTAATGGTTATTTCACTCTGTTTTAACTTGGAGCAAGGAAATTTTTACTTTAATTATTCCCTGCAGATTTGGTCACGAAAGGGACTCTAATCAAATCAGAGACATCTCTGTGTTTACTCACTATGTGCAACTGAAGGCTCCGTACTGTGTCCATTCATTTTGTGCGTTTGCTCTGGTAATTGAGCTACGTGTCTCATCACTGGAAACGGGAAATAGAGTAAGGAGAGAGTTGGCATCCTAGGGGAGAACGGGGCCTCACATTAATTCAATCAGTATAAAATTGGACCCATTTCCGTGCCTTCTGGTGATAAATCTAAACTGCACACTGTGGACCGAGGTGGATAAACAAGAGGGTCCAGGGCTCATGAGGGCAGGAGGCGGCCTGTCACGAGGGACTCTCCCGGGCGCGAGCAGAGGGAGCAGCTTGGCCTACAGCCAGTCCGTTTGGGGTTCTATGGTTAAGAAAAGAAAGTGCTGGACAATGTTGAGAGAGAACTACTTTCCAGTTTGCCTCTGAGTTCCCCAAAAACTTCCTGCCCGCAGAGCGGCCCTGGCTGTCCACCCCATCCCTTACTTGCTCCCCCAGCAGAACCGAGTGATCTGATTGGTAGATGGTGTCCATGGTCTACATTTCTCAACTGAGTAAAACAGATCCCCTAGAGGCGACCAGCCCCCGATCAACAACGAGAGGCAGGAATCCTCTCCCCTGGCCCTGAAGGTTCCTGGGGGCAGACGGGCCCTGGATCTAGGCTTGAAACGGACAAGCAAGGCCCTGTCATCGGCAGATCCAAAGTCACATTCTCTGATTCTCTTTATCAGCAAGAAAGCTGACATTCTCATCTGCATCTGGGTCTGATTTCTCAAATGGATCTGAATACGAGAGGAGAAGAAAAGGGTATTATTCACGGCTTCCCTGAGCACCAATACTCCACTCTGTGCGCCCTGCGTTGTCGCCTCAGTTTGGAGAACTCCCTCCCCTTTACAGCAAACATATGCCTAAGGTATGAGTAGACTTAATCTGAATTTAGATTTTCCATAAAATGATGAAATTATGTAGTGGAAAAGCCAGACACTTGAGGAGAGTCACACCTGGGCTAGAACTCTGGGTCCATCATGATGTGACTGTGCGCATACACTGCTTTCTCTCCAATTTAACCTTGACTTTGAAACAAGACATTTAAAAAGCATCTAGTATTATGCCTGATACAACAGCTGTTCAAGAATATATTACTCTTGTTAGTAGTGGTCACGCCTTCTCCAGCAAAGGCAAACTTTTGAGGTGATGGGTCACAGTTTTTTAGTACCTTATAGTCAATATATGTTAATTCTTTTTAGTTCAGTCTTTTCCCTTGAAGAATGAGTAATAGAATCCAAACTAAGGAAGGTTTGCTTTATTTGTTAAATAAATAAGTGCAGTTTAAAAATCCTATAAAGAAACATCTGTCAAGTGAAATTCATAAGTTTCTTCGCTCAGGAAAAGTTCTAGTTTGCGCTCTGTTATTTATGGTACAGGGTTAAGATCATGTTGGGTGGGCCGGCTGCTCCTCCCGTGCATCTGGAACGTCGGGCACTGCGTACTTCTTAAGTCCAAAAGAAATAGCTCTTTCCCTTATGATCCTGCTCAAGATGTAGTTAGAGTCAGTTGGACCAAAAGTTGAGTAGAGTCATAAACCAGAGCTAGGCTGCGCTTCTTCCAGTCTGCATGCTTTCTGTGGTTTATAATGTGATCGGTAACCAGGAAAGCTCAATATAACCAGCTCATTGCATCTGGGTTAAAACGCATGCAAAATTATAAACATTGGCAACAGCCTCAGCTGAGGAGAGGCACTGTGTTTATTCAAGAATATGGCATGACAGTAATCCAGCTCCTGGCATAAGATTTATTTCTTAAAGCCCCGAATCAAATGACCCACGTTAGAAGTCTTTTATTAAAGCCTCAAGCATGTGGTACTTATTTGATTTTTAGAAGGAATCAACAAGAAATGTAGATGAGCAAAGGGGAAAAGCGTAGAGAGGGTTAAAAAAACCAACCTCTTGTTAACATGATGAAATCAATTTTAGAGATTTTTTTTTTACCTTTGAAAGAGTGATATTACTGGGACCAAATGATAGTCTCTCTATAAAGAAAACACTATATACCACTTCTCAAAGTATTTCTTAATATGCATCTAAAGTTTCATTGTTCAAGAGTCAAATTTTCCAAATCAGAGAAAAGTATTACTTCATGGCTCCCAAGTTTCCAATCACTTACCATATGAAACATTGAAGTTTAAGAGTCCAGTGCTCCAAGTGCAAAGCATCTGTTTGATGTCGGCAAGGTCTCTGACAAATTCAGTGTTAAAAGACTCTCTGTGCCGCTCTTTGAAAATATATCACTTTGTAATAAATCTCCGGGCTCTGACACACTCGGCGATGAGGTCGGCTTTATGGACTTTTGCAAAAGCATCTGCGCGCTGCACCTGGCCCTGCCCGACGCGAGAGCAGCGGGTTTGAAAATGCAAGGGAGCGTTCAGCTGCAGGTTCGGGGGCTGACCTAGGGACCCTGATTCTCCTTATGCTCACAATGCCCCTCGTCGATCCGCGAACTCTCCTGGCCTAACTTGGTCCTTCTCCTCCATTTCTGGAAAGGAAGGCACGCTGGGAAAAACACAAGGACGTCAAGCTGCTGAACTCTGAATGTGGAGACTTGGTGAGGCTGCGTCATCAACGGTGATGGATTTTGAGAATGTTGGTATAATTATTTCAGCCACTGTGGGCGCTGGTGGAGTCTCACAGAGGATGCTTTTGATATAGAATGCTCTATTACACAGTTGCTTTGGGGCATAAAGACTGTAGCAAAAATGGATACCTGGCTCAATACTGAGGAATATTGAGGCAATGTATGAGACACCTAAAAGTCACACACTTACTTAAGAAAGTTGCACTATGTCTTCACTGTAGAACTTCTAGATACCACAGATAAGCTCAAAGGAAAGGAATTCTGCCATCTAGAAATAACACTCTGGTATACAATGATTTCTCTTATACGCACACACGCACACGCACCAGTATTTATACGTGTATCTTTTTAAAAAATAACATGGACCTCTTCACAAATTATTCAAGAGAGGGGTTTTGGTATGTAACACATGAGGAACAGCATTCAAAATCAATTTCTCTTTCTGTGGTGTGTCTGCATACACACACACACACACACGTTCACATTAATGGCCGCATAATGTTCCAGGACATGGGCACGCATGGCTGCCATCGCTGCAAATAAGAGAGGCCAGACCCACCTTCCCTGGGCCACTTTCAACAGTCAGACTAACAAGCCAGCAACGGGCTCCACAACGCAGGAGACAGGCGAGGCTGGGGGCTGGTGCAGGGCACTTTGGTCTGAGTATCAAAGGAAGACCTTTAAATGAGAATCAAAAAAGAAGCCACCTCCCAGGCAAACAACTAGGAAACTGTTATCAGGAGGTTTGGGGGTTACTCTATCCTTCTCCACCTTTTCAAAAAATAAACTACACACACACACACGAGCATTAGTAGGCATGACACATGGCTTGTTTCTGCTGGTATCCGGCTCTTATAAAAATGGGATCATCTGGCTTATGGCCTCCTTTCTTTCATCACTTAACATTATCCGTGTGTGCAGCGTTCATCCGTGTTCCTGAATGTCACTCGTTCTTGTTACAGTGCCCCCGGTTTTGCACTCTGATGTGAGCGGGCATCTGAGTTGTTAGGGACATACGTGGGTGTACACGTGTGTGTGTGTGTGTGTGTGTGTCTTGCCCTCATGAACATCACTGACATGAACATGCTTGTGTGCGTCTCCTGACACATGTGGAGGAATGTCCAGCAGGGAAAATAACTGTGTCACAGATCATGCTAGTATTGGACTACATAATAAAATGTCAAATTAGTTCCCAATTTACACGCCCCACCCCTCCAAGGTACACAAACGTGCATGAAAGTACTAGTTGCTCCATATTCTTGCTCACACTGGATACCCCTACATTTTCCATTTTAGCTTCTCTTTTGGGGGTGCCGTGCTGTGGACTTCAGTGAGCATTTCCCTGAGCAGCTGTTCACCCGTTAGATGTTTGGATGTTCTCCTTTGGAAAGTATCTGCTATAGCTTTTACTCATTTTCCACTGGTCTTTTTCTTTTGTTACCTAATTGCAAGAATTTTAAAGAACACATTATGAGCTCGTCATTGAATAAATTGGGGGCAAATAGTTTCTCCCATTCTTTGGCTCACCATTTTACTCTAGAGCATCTTCTGCTGGACAGAAACTAATTTCTTTCAATAATGATTTTGTTGGTTTGATTTTAATTTTTAAGGTAGAGGTCATGTACATCTTTTATTTATTAAGGGATGTATGCTTTTTTTGAAGCTGTTGTAAATGTAGTTTTTAAATTTAATATTCCATTTGTTTCTATAGATCTGGGATGAGATGAGCTTCCTAAATTCACTAATTAACTCTAATAGTTTGGCTATAAATCATTTGGGTTTTCTGTGTTTAAAATCATTTTAATTTTTTCAATTAAATTTAATTTTTTAATATTTTTCCAAATATTTCAACTTTATTTCTTTCTCTCCAATTCTGATGTCGTTCATTTCTTTTTCTTGCCTTGTTGCGCTAATTAGGGTCTCCAGTAGGACACTAACGGAAGTGGCCAGAGTGGGTGATGCCCACCTCCATTCCCAACATCAAGGACACATCTTTCAATAAATCACAATTAAATGTGGTACGGATATTTTGTAGATACCCTTCACCAAATTAAGAAAATTTCCTTCTACTCCTAGATTCTAAGAGTGTCTACCATGAATGGATATTGTATTTTGTGTTTTATGACTATAAAGATGATATAAATGGAGAAAATCCACATGATTTTTCTCTCCTTTCTCCTTAATGTGACAAAAAGCATTGATTGAGTTTTGAGTCTGGAAGCACATTTGGTCATGATGTACTATTCTTTTTATGTAATGCTGGATTTGGTTTGCTAATATTTTGTTTAAATTTTTTCATCTACTTTCATAAGATAAATTTGCCTGTAATTTTCCTTTTTGTAATGTTCTTATCAGGTTTTTCTATCAAAGTTTAATTGCATCATAAAATGAGTTGGGAAGTGTTCCTTTTTTCCTATTCTCTAGAAGAGTTTTTATAATATTGGTTTTATTGCTTCCTTAAATGTTGAGAGAATTCACAAGTGAAACCATCTGGGCTCAGAGTTTCCTTTGTGGGAGGTTACTGAATAACTAATTCAATTCCTTAATAGGAAAAGGATTATTTTGATTATCTCTTTATTCTTGTGTTAGTGTTGGTAAGGTGTGTTTTTCAAGAAATGTGTACATTTTAACATTTATTGACAATTGTAAATGATTTAAAGTTTTCAGGTTTAATGTCAAATTATTTTTATGATTTTCTCTTATATTTTGAATATCTGTACAAAATGCCGTGATGGCCCCTTCAGCAGGAGGTGAACATAAGTCCGCTCACACTCGCTCGCTCGCTCTCATCGGTGTTGTTATTCTTGCTGTTTTTCCTTTTGAAATAACCAACCTTTGGCTTTGTTGATTCTTTGATTACACAGTTATTTTCATATCTTATTAATTGCTGCTCTAACCTTTATTATTTTTTACCCTCTTCTTTTTGTGTAATTTGTTGAAATTTGTCTACTTCTTTAAAATAGATATTAAATTACTGACTTAAGCCTTTCTGCCTTTTAATAAATGTATTTAAGGCCACATGCTTCCCTCCATGCATGGCTTTAGCTGCATTCTACAAGTTGTCATATTTTAATTATCATTTAATTTAAATTGTTTTTCAATTTTCATTATAGTTATTATTGATTCATGAGTTAGAAGGAAGTATATTACTTATTCTTCAAACATTTGGAGATTTTCTGGGGTTTTGTTTTGTTTTTGCACTTCAGTTCCATGGTAGTCAGAGACTATGCTGCATGATCTCACATTTTAAAGCTGCTTGAGGCTGCCTGAAGGCCCAGGTATTTGTTGATTTTAGTAAACATTCTGTGTGCACTTAAATCAGGTGTGTATTTTATTATTCTAGTCTGTCAAATAGGTCGAAGTTCTTAATTTTCTTTTTCAGATGCTCTGTATCTTTACTGATTATTTTTTGTCTGCTTGCTCTAGTTTATCTTTTTAAAAAGTATATGAAAGTCTTTTGCTGCTATGAGAATTGGTTTCTTTTTCTCAATATATTCAATAGGTTTGTTAATTTTTGTTCTACAGACATTGGGGCTATATAAAAAGATGTATACACATCTAGAATTGTATGTTCCTGGTTAGTTAGCATTATCAGCATTATTAAGTGTTTCACTAGTCATTTTACTTGCTGTGAAATCTACTGTTTCATTTAAATATGCCCATACTATTTTTGTTTTGTTTACTATTTTAGCATCATATCCATTTCTAGCTTTTTATTTTCAACTATTTTGTATTCTTAAATTTAAAATATCTTTTGGAAGAACAAAATTATTGTTCAAAATGTTTGTTTTTAAATGAAGTTTTTAATGCATTTACTCATGCTGTTACTAATATATTTGTTTTCATCTCCCTACTTGTTTTGATTTGTGCCATCTTTACTATATTCCTTCTTCTCTCTTTTTTTAGATGAAGTATTTTTAATTCTACTTTCTATTAGCTTATTGACTATATATTCTTTGACTTCTTTTAGTGCTTACTCTAGATAACGAATCCATTCCTCCTTGACTTATTACATTTTTAATGTGGACAATCCTGTGCTGCTTCCCGAACAATACGAAGACCTTAGAACACTTTACTTATTTATTTACTCTTCTCCCACTGCTTTTGCTGTTTTTATTATGTATTTCCATTCTATACATACTTTTAATTCTATTCTACAAGGTGTTATTATCATTGTCTTTGTCATGTAATAAAATCAGTATTTATTTATATTTACCCTTTTAATTGCTCTTCCTGCATTTCCATGTTTCTATCCAGGCTAATTTTCCTTCTACCTAAAGATCTTTTTTAAAAAAAAAAAAAAAATTGCTTTCAAGTTAGTCAACTGGTGAAAATTTCTTTAGGTTTCTTATTTCCAAGGGGAGTATGGTGGATAGTCGGAAAATGTCTTGATTTTGCTTTTATCTTCAAGAATGTGTGTGTGCGTGTGCATATATATATTTTATATATATATATACACACTGCATACAGAATTCTAGGTTGACATTTGTTTCCTTTTAACACTTTGAAGATGTCATTCCAATGACTCTTATATTCTGTTATTTCTGTTGAGAACTCAACCTTCAATCTTGTTTTCTTTACAAATAACATGTTTCCCCCCTGCCCCAACCTCTGTTAAGATTTTCCCCTTTGCATTGGGTTTTCAGTGTTTTTGGTATGGTGTCCCTGGTTGTGGATTTCTCTCGTATCCTGCTTGGTGTTCACCATGCTTCCTGAGTTTGTGGATCATGTGGATCTTGAGTTTGAGGGCACAGTAGTAACTATATTCAGAGGAAAAGGAATAGCTTTAAATGTCTTAATTATTAGAGAAAAATATGAAAAATAAACTAGTTACCATCAATCCCAACATAATAAGTAAGGTTCAAAAAAATTTAATTACATTTGTGTGCTGTTACTGAAATGACCTGGATGTGCACGTACATCAGCCAGGGTCCAGCTTTAAAATCTAAGCCCCTCGTGGTACTGTCCATGATCTGTCCCCACCCAGTGGTAAGTGCCTGCCCTGGCTTATATGCCAAGTGGGGAGGATTCTGGGCTCTGTTGCTAGCCAGAATCTGGTGCAGGAGCAGCAATTCCAGGACTATTACAGTTAATTAGTTGGTTTCATTTCCTAAAGCTGATTCAGGGAGAACATGGTATAGGATTCTGGCTCCTAACCCAGGGAGAAATAGATGGGAGGAAGGGTGGTAATGGGACAATTTCGGAGATTTAAGTTAGAGTAAACTTTAAATCACTAATATGCTTTACAAGTTATAAAGGCACTAGTTTAACCAAACTTGTTATAGTCCTATTCTTTATTTTTCGCATAGTCTAATCTGTAAGGGAAAACAATCACCGATGCACATCAGCTACTTTATTTTGTTTGGCTGTCTCCCACAATTTTTTCTTTTCTTTTCATCACTGTTACACTTATCTCTAGAACAAGAACCTTTTACGAGCCTGTACCCAGGTCCACATCACACATTATGGACAAAAGTCCTGCTATGTCCTAACAGCTGAATGCTTATCATTGGCACAGGTGTTAGAGAAAAGGAAAGAAACTTCCAGATCACCAGGTGTATGGACATAGGCAGATTTAAATACATCACCTTTTCTTTATTAGGCACATTTGACAGAATTTCTGGTCAGTTGAAAATACATTTTTCCTTTAAAGTCCTTTATGAACAACAGCTTAAAAAAAGGTCTTTTGACTAATTGATTCTTTTTTTATACCTTAGGTTTGCACTGCAGAGGCAAAGATTAATTACATTTGTTGATGTGGGCAAAATCGCTTCCTAGACCCTCCAAAGTAGAATTCCCCCTCACCAGACAGCTGTGCCCTGGTGGTTCAAGGCCAAGCTCGCTGTGTTTGGGTCTGGAGTCCCGAGGGGGGGATTCTGAGCTACCCTGGGCTTTGAGATGTTCTTCTCTCGCATTCGGTTTTTAAAAGGTCAGTACGCGCCTCACTTCCACGCCTCCCACTGCTCGCCTTTGCACTTTACCGTGCCGTGTGAGCCCGGGGAGGGCCACGTTTACTGCGCATGCCATTCGCTTTAGATCCGACTAGAGCGAATGATTGCAACAACCCAGAGGAAAAAACTGGAAAATAAGTCCCTGATGTAGAACTGGTCACAGGGCCAAAACAGTAGTGCCAATTATGATTTCAGTGCCTTACACGTGTTCCTTTGCCAACAGCCTTTGAAACAATATATAATTTATTGTTGGTTTGGGCGGGCATATTAAGCAATACTTTTTCTCAAGCAGCCAGTTGTTGTCTTTGTATGAAAAGTTAATATTGAAGGTTTCAATTCACTTTTGCTAATTTTACTTTGCTTTGTTCTTCAATGATGAGTGTTAATGGCAAAAAAACTAGGCAAGAGCCACAAGGGGCCGTGGGGGCGGAGTCAGCACGAGTGTGGCCCTGGGGTATAGATGTATCACTTTCTGTAATTTTCCAGCTCAACATTCCTGTCCTTGATTACATGGCTTAAAGGTGGCAAGCCAATCGCTCAAGCAACCAAGGCGCATTGCTTTTTTCTCATGCTGATGTCGGGGTCCTGGTCTCAGGAAAGCCTTAAAATAAAGAACACCATACCTGCTCCTACAGCAAGAATTTTTTGAACAGATGCATCATAAATAAGTAAATGTGAAGCCATGATGCAGTAGATACACAGTGGTCCATTGTGCAATGACAAATAGCGATTTGCAAAGAGTTGCCGGATTGTTAAATCAGCTGCGTGGGCAAGCGTTGGGACAAACGTGGGAGATACGTAAATTCTGTGTAAATGGTTCCTGCTATTCACGGAAGAATCAAAGCGAGTTTATAGATGGCTTACTCAATCCTGGAAAATACCTCCGTGATTATTCTTTGGAAGTAAACTTCAAAGTTGCAGGAAAACTAGTTTTTGTGTGGTAGAGAACCTAGGAGCATTCCTAAACCTTGGCATTTCTTCTTAAACCAGGGCATGAATTCTCCTTTTGTGTTTCCCAAACCCTCTGGAGGGCCGCACTATCGAGAACACACAGGGTCGTTTCAAACAGAACCGCTCATTAATATCCTGGCAATGTACCCCTTACTGATTTGTATCCAAATGTACCCATCGCATCAACTTAGGACACTTTCCAAAGAGCAAATGGTATGGAGCTTCTGGCCAAAGTCAGCAACAACAACAAAACAACCTGCCAGCCTTAGCCGGCCCTTATCTGCTTCTAGTAGAGGGATTAAATAGTGCAAGCCCAGATGAAGCCTCAGTAAGCCCACCCTTTGCCAAATCAAGCTGAAATGTGGACGGGATATGCCCCTACGCATCTGTTCAATATAACTGCCGGGGTTGGGGGAGCGGGGTGCTGGCTAGGAAACTGATATCCCTTAAATGCCTCTCCTGTTTCAGACCTCCCACTTCCCCTTCTACTGGAGGTATGTCATTTATAGAATATCCCTTTGAGGGTCTCTGACCCATTCCTCCATTCAGCCATTCCTTCGCTGAATAGGTTCCCATTCTACAGATGAGGGAACAGGCTCTGAGAGAATAAGTGTCAGTGAGCCATCGGCCAAAGATCGCCCACTCGGAGAGAAGGGATTTGGAGTGAAATGGATATGATGGCAAAGTCATGTTGTTTCCCGAGGTTCTAAACCAGGGCTCCAGCAGGATCATCCGGGGCCCCCGCATGTATTTCTGAGCCCAAGTCTACATCATTTTAACTGTATCTTTTATAGAAGGGTCCAGGAATCTATTTCAATAAGGATTCCCTATGATTTTCACGTGTAACTCGGTTTAGGAACAACTAAAACACAATCCACAAGTTTTCCAGCTCCTTATATAGTAACTGCTCTCAAACTCTTAATTAACAGTAATTCATTTGACGACTGTTTGCTAAGCACTTGCCATGTGCCTGGCAATGTTACAGGCAGGGCAGTGAGCAAAAATTTCTGCCATCAAGAAACTTACCTTCTAGTGTGAGAGTGGAGGTGGGTCACGAGGGACAGAGAAAAACATGCTACATAAGCAAGTCGTGCATTATACCAGGCAGCGGGAGGGGAAAACAGGAACCACTAGGGTAGGTGTTAAATAGGCTGGTCAGGGTTGTCCTCCCATGAAGGCGACATTTACATGACAGGAAGAACGTGCCATGTGCGTGTCTGGGAAGAGGAACCAGGTAGACAGAGCAGCTAGCGCAGAGACCTAAGGCAAGTGGGTGCCTGGTGCACCTACGAAACTCCAAGGAAGCCAGCGTGGGTGCAGGCAGGGAGCAAGGGAGAGGGGTCGCATGGCAGTCCAGAAGGTAAGACGGGAAGGGCCAAGGAAGCTCATGCTGGATCTCAGAGGCTATTCTAAGTATTTTTACTTTTACTATAAATGAAAGGGGGGGGAGGGGATCTTATGTGAACTAATAAATAAAAAACAAAGAATTCCATTGACAAATACCAGAGGAAGATTTTGAACAATTTCTACTCCAGACTCCTATAAAAAGGCAGGTGTTTTCCTACATTATCCCACGAGAACTGCTAACATTGCACATGAAAGCGGCTTCGTTAGGCAGCCCATGCCCCCTCTCCAGCCAGTCACCCACCCAGAGTTCCTTACGCCCACCACCGGCTCCGTGGCCGGGGCTACGCTAAGTGCGGAGGGTGTGACGGGATTTACGACGTGGCCCCCAGGGCTGAGGGCCGCGTAGCAGCGCCTGTGGTCCAGGTTGCCCGTGAAGTGATTGTTTATTCCCAGCCTAATTACTCCCATTGTAATAAAAGCCCCTTTCCCGGGGCGACTGTCTGTAGGCGGCGTCTCCTGGGACACGCTGTGGTTGGCAGCCTCTTCCAGCGTGGCCTCGGGAGGGAAGGTGTCCGCCCGGCTCATCTGAGTGGAAGGGCTGGAGCGGATCGGCAGAGAAGAAAGAGCCCCAGAAACTGGCAGGGCCCTGACCAGCGTGGCTCGGTTGGTTGGGCCTCCTGCCATGAAACGAGAGGTGGCCGGCTTGATGCTGGTCAGGGCACGGGCCTGGGCTGCAGGTTTGGTCCCCAGTCAGGGCGCAATGAGAGGCAAGGGATCAACTCTTCTCTCTCCCATCAATGTTTCTCTCCCTCTTTCTCCCTCCCTTCCCCTCTACAAATAAATAAATAAAATATTTTTTAAAAAAGGAATGGGCGCGTGTGGACAGTAGAAGCTGAGAAATGTCGCTTGCTTCCTGGGTTGGAGGCCGGGCAGAGGGAGAAGGCGCTGCTGTTTGGGACCTGGGGCGTGGGGCGGAGCACGAGCCCGCTAGCTGCTCTTACTTATGCAGTTTATGTTTTGAATAGGTTTTAAGGCCATGGAATACGGAAATAAATGCTTGAGAGAAATAACAAAACACACAGGGAAGGCATGCCAAAGGAAAACAAAGTCTCAACGTAGCGACCAACTCCTTTAAAATGATTCAGCTCACAGACTTCACAGGTCGTAGACACAGTGTGGTAATGGACAACATACCAGAATGCTGGTCACCTCAGTTTGCTTAGTCATGAATACAGACCTCGAGATCTGATTACTATCTTAACTACGCTTCAATACGACAATTTAGTGGCCTCAGTTAAAAGATGTTTCCTGGTGCTTTACCTCAGGTCAGTCCATCTGTGCTAACTTTATGGCATGATGATTTCATTTTATCAATTGTCAGCCTAAGTAAGGGCCAACTGCGGCACATCCCCCACCCCATTTCAATTTTTTTATTCATACAGATTCAAGCTGACACACTGAATTTTTTACTTTGTATATGGCATCTTGATTATATGTATCATAAATCATAATTGTAAACATATCACTATGAAGAAGCAGCAAATCTTTCTGATATAGAAGGCATCACTTTCTAATGTCTTTGCCATTTTATTTTCAAGAATAAGAATAGAAATGCAACTGGAAATCATAAAGGTGTCAAACTATTATCTCCCCGAAGTAACAAAAGTATACCTGATTTTTTTTTAAAAATGACTTAGATGGGCTATACTGCCAGGTTGAGGGTTCAAGTTCGACTGAGTAGATATGTCAAGGTTAGACACTACTGATGGAAAATAGAACATAAAGACCTCCCTCAAGCCACTCACAGAGTCCAAATGGGAGAAAAATAGTATAAAACTAAAGTGTACACTTTACTCAGTCAGTACCCCAGTAAAAAGAAATAAAAGAATCTAAAAATCCCTCATCCCATCTTGCATATACTTGGTGTTGCTGTTTGTTCCCTTATTATGCGCTTTCAAATGCCATTTTATATAGACCCTGTTGACCCTTCAAAAATCAGTGGGACCAGGAGGAATTTTCTTTTGAGAGTTAACCTGTGCCAATCCTACCACCAGAATAGGGTCAAACATATATTCACTGATTCATGGTTGTTAATATTTCTGTTCTGAAGGCATTTTTAAATATCCTAATCAGGAGACTAGCTCCATGAGATTAAGATTACAACCTTTTCCTATTTCACTTTCCGGCTGTGCACTGAAAAGCATTTGTGGAGTATTGTCAATTAAAAGGCCATGCTGGTACTGTAGGGGTTTGGATCTGATTAGCTCTTGTTCATCTTCAACATTTTATAAAATTGAAATGCTAGTAGTCCCTTTCTTCCTTTATGAGACTCCGGTCAAGATTCACACTGGCTTGATATCTGACCGTGTTTCCCCAGAAATGACACTCACTGTCATGGGTAAAAGGCAAGCCTTTCAAATCTCTTTAAAAGAGCATGACTGTAGCATCAGGAATGAGGTTGAACTTCAGGTATGGAGGAATAAAGAGATCAGCAAGTCCTCTCTCCCTAAAACCTCTGTAAAGCTGAACAAATTGGACAAAAACAATCCCTCTGGTTGTGAAAACCAGAGCTTCACCAATGAGGTAGCCATTAAAGTCTGGACAAGCACTCACATCCCTGGCTGGCTGGGAGCCTTTGTGTTCATGAAGCGGACCCCACAGAGGGTCTCCTCTCAGCAGGAGACAGGAGGAAAGTGGGAACTGGGGCAGACTTGAAAACTGCCCAGACTTGGAGTGTACTCCCCAACCAAACACAGATCCTGTACCAGAGAGTGGAGGCTGTACCGACCCGAAGCATTTGAGCACAATTTGTGACCACTCATTGGCTGACAACTAAGCTACGCAGACATGTGGGAAGCTAGGTCAAAAAATGAAAATAAGAATTAAAAAGAAATCTCATCAGAGACAGTACAAGGTTGATAGGTTTTTCCAGTTAAGTCTACACTAGTTAACTTTTTAAAAAATAGGAAAAAGAAGTAAACAAAAACCCAGCAAGAACAAAACCCCTCAGAAGGAAACAAAAAGAAAGATTAGAACCAGAGTTGTTATCATATATTATCTAAAATGGCCAATTTTCAATTAAAAAAATTATGACACACGCAAAAGGGCTGAGAAGTATGACGCATACTCAGGGGGAGAAAAAGCAGTCAATGAATCAGACTCTGAGAGGCCCTGAGAGTTGGAGTTCGCAAATAAAGACTTCAGAGCATCTGTTATTAACATGTGCAAAGAACATATTAAAGAACCAACAGAAAATATGCTGATCATGACTCCATCTATGGGGAACATCAATAAAAGAATCAAATCTATTAGAAAGTACCAGATGAAAATTCAAGAGTTGACCTGGCTGGTATGGCTCCGTAGAATGAGTGTCAACCTGCAAACCAAAAGGCTGCTGGTTCAGTTCCCAGTCAGGGCACGTGCCTGGGTTGCAGGCTGGGTCCCCAGACAGGATGTGAGTGGCAAACACACATTGATGTTTCTCTCCTTCTCCTCCCTTCCTTCCCTTGCTCTAAAAATTAAAAAAAGAGAGAGAAAATTCTACAGTCAAAAAACACAGTAATTAAAATGAAATATTCACTAGATGGACTCAACAACAGATCTGAGATGAATGAAGAAAGAATCAATGAACTTGAAGCTGAATCAATATAACTGATCCAAGTTGAGGAAGAGAAAGAAAACACTGAAGTTACGTTGGACAAAGACTCAGAGAGCCAGGGGCCACCATCAAGCAAATACATCTGTATGTAATGGGGAGTCCCAGAGGGAGAAGAGAGAAAAGGACACAACAAATATCTGAAGAAATAATGGCTGAAAACATCCCAAAGTTTATGAAAAATATTTACCAATAGATCTAAGAAGGTCAATGTATTCCCAACAGCATAAACATAAAGAGATCCTCACCTAGACACACTAGAGTCAAAATTCTGAAAACCAAATAAAAAGAACATCTTGAAAGCATCAGGAGAAAACCAAGTGTCAGGAGCATAGATGCCCAGCAGATGCATCATTGGTCAAGGAGGCTGGAATGGATCTCACCCCACAAACCTGCTACCTGGGTCCCTAGGCCTTGCACTCAATACAAATGAAGCCTTATCCTATCTTTTATCCTGATGCTGTGCATGCGGACCTTTGAGTAAAGCTTCTCTTTACATCCTTAGATGTCTCTGAAAAATAGGCTAATGAAAGAAGACCCCTAAATGAAAGGTGTTATATCTGACTTAGCCTCGATCAAGTAATCTCATCAATGATCCACGGTACCGGTTGTTTTAGCAACATTCCTAAGAAGTGAAAATCCTACCTAGAGTGGTGACAGAATCCTAGGGAGGGTGCCTTGCTGAACGCAGGCATTCCCCTTCTCCAAGCAACGACAACAGACACAGCAAAAGCGACTCTGGACGGTCTGAGCAGGTGGCAGCAGCACGGGCACACCTTCTGTCGTGTTGCTGGAGTTTAATGACCCTGGGGATCGTAACCCATGCGTACGGGTAGATGGAAATTGAAGCAAAGTGCACAGCTGGTCTCAAATAAAAAGAGAAGCTTTGTAATTCACAAAATGCTCAAAGTCAAGTCTATGCCTCCCTACTCAGTATTAACAAGCAAACAGGCCAAAAACAAAATTCTCTGGTTTTTAATACCATATGTTCGGATTATTTAGTATATTTTGCTCTCCACATGAGCTCACTTTCTGGATAATTGGAAAGTTAGGTAATTGCCTAGAAAAGGTAAACATTTGTTAAAGTCCTTAAGAGGAGGCTTAACTTATTTGATACAACTGCAATAAAATCCTAGTTTATATCAACATAAAATCCTTCTTGTATCTATCATATGACGTCATGTGGAACTGCCAACACACGCTTTTTGAGGTAAGACTTTTTCAATGCACTTCATTCATAATCAGAACCCATGTTGTGATGTCATTTCCCCCCTAAACTCTGAACAAATAAATAAAAGTGTGTTGACGTTGATTTATTTGTGTTTTTCTTAGGCACCTGATGACGTCACTTGGGAAGACTCCATTTACTGGTGTGATAGAATGAAATCAGTAATGACTGAAGAGGGGGGTGCGTTGTCAGCTCTACATGAACAGGCTGAGTTCCCTCAGTGTTCATGCCCTTACTTTGGGCTCAAGGTGTTCTACTCTTTGTTCTTGCGCTCCACACAGAATAGTTCCTGTGAGCCCAAGCCGTACATGGTCCCCTCTTTCTGTGTCTGCTGCGGTGATTCTGCATGTGTTTTACGAGTGTTCCTGACAGACTAGCTGAAAGCAACGGGAAGGAACTTGGGCACAGAATTGGAGCCAGACCTTGGAAATGGAAGTCTTTTGAATGAAAACGTAAGGAAGTGGGACCATGCAGTCGGTTGTTTCAGGCACTGGGAACTGCACACCCAAATACGTGCAAGGGGGAGAGAGAGCACAGCGCACACGTGGGACCAGCAGCTCACTCACCGGGGGAAAGGGGCTCAGGAGACCCAGAAATCACAGTCCAGAATGTGCTTTCTTGAGCAATCAATCAATCAATCAAATATGTTAATTTAAATAGAGAATGTATGATCAAATAAGGTGAGTTCTAGGTAGATATAACTGTGTCTTTCTTTTTGTGTTATTAAACATCATATTAATATATTCATATAAAATTAAATATTGAATATACATTAAAATAATATTTAAAATAGAAAACTCTTCTTAAGACTCAGGATTCCAGACTCTAGCTCTGCTTGTCCCCAAGATACTACTCCAGCTAAAACAGTATTTTGTGCCCTTGAATTTTGATCTCCCTGCTGCTCCTTTTTAAAGGTGATATTTAAATGTTTTCTTCCAGAGAAGCAGAGCAAGCAAAGCTAAAGGTATCACCAGTGATCTCGCATCTTGACTGGTAGAAATGAGTAATCCTTATGTAACTTTTTGAAGCATTTATGATATGGAATATAGAAAACAAAATGATGTTTACCGTAGCCGCCCTTTGGAGCTGAGTAATTTCCTCTCCAATTTGCCTCTCAGTCAATTCATCTTTCAGCTGGGCCCTCCTGAAGGAAAAGAACATTAATTGAACTTGCCATTGTGTCTTGGACTATTTTGGTGACAATTTTCTGTGACAGGGAAAAGAGTCGCTAATTCATTGCTTCAGGAAATGAAACCCTAATAGCCTCACATCTGGTAAATTGCGGCCTTCCTGCACTGAAGTGGCAGCAGTACACACGGCATTATTTGGAATTTAAAAAAAAAAAAAAAGGAGCAAAGGAAATCAATTTTTACATTTGCAGTAGATTCTAAAAAAAAAAAAAAAGAAAGAAAGAAAAAGAAAAGATCTACAAGCCAAGAACATTTTCTTTACAAAAGCATCCATTGTCTAAGACGTAGAATTGAGTCAGCCAGAGGATAAATTAGACAAAAACCCTTCCAGTACCTTAATGGAAATTCTGAGAGGTCACTGTGAACTTAGGTCACGTGGCATTGTTTCTTGTCCCTGGGGGTGGGGCCATGCGTAAATTACCATATTTGCGCAAACATAATGATGCAGTCGTCAAGGCCTCTGGGGGAAATGTCAAATGAAGATTGATTTTGCTTTGAGTGGGGATCATGTTGTATAGCGCATGGGAAGTTCCATTCAGCCTTTCTCTCACATATCACCCAGACTGATCAATATCCAAAAGAAGTAAAGACTGGGTGAGGCTGGAGGCAAGTCCCCAAAGGACACATATAGGATGTGGCAGCCTTCCCTAAGGAGAATCACAAGAGTTCACATATAGAAACGAAGAGCTCTCACCCCAGTTACTGTGCTGATGATGAACTTGGCGGTGGATGGCTTTTATTCCTTCAATACCAAGTTCATCATCATGGGCTTGTGAAATCACACCGATCACAGTCACGTCTGTTCCTACTCAGCTCCCAAGGGAAGGTGAACCATGAGGACCAAACAGGCAAATGGCATATCAGAGGTCTGGAGAAAACAAACCTAACATCTGAGAAGGACACGCTGGCCCTTGGAGGCAGGGCCTTTTCTATCCTGGCAGAACAGGGATAGCATAGCACAGCACAAACCTTACTCCTGACTAATCCTGTGTAATCCCCAATTGGGACAATTAATTTTACAAGGGGTCATGCTCCCTTTCTCTGGTATTTCTATTGGGAGCTTTACGAGGTGGACATGTGTCCATTCTGATGCGTTTCGACAGCTCCTTTCACCTAGCACGGAGACTCGTCATTGATTTTGGTCAGTACACTCTGGTGCCGTAAATGGAGTGTAGCTGAAGCGTTCCGTTGATTGCAGATCACAGAGAACAGCATGTGCTTAGGGAGGGAGGGAGAGAGAAAGGGAAAGCGAGGCCATGGGTTTAGAAATCATTGTGCTCGTCTGAACCTGGACCCCTTTCCACACAGTGGACGCAAACAGGAAGTGAGGTTAGAAGCACAGTGGGTTCAAGTCAGGATGTAACATGAAGACCAGCAGTTCCAGGGAACACTAAGGCATTTGGGGGAAGCATCACATTTTAGGCTCAGAAACTGGAAAACAAAAGAGCAGAGCCTCACATCCTGCTGCGTCTGATGTTATTTTTAGTTGGTTTGACTGTCACTTACTAAAATGACTCATGTTCAGATGTCAGCTCACCTGAAGGCATTTAACAAAGTGGCTTAAGTAATTGATATATTTCATGTGACCTTATCTCTTAAAACCAGAAAATTATCATTGTGATTTTGACAAACACCCTAGCAAAGCTTTGAAAATTAATTTAATTCACTGGCCTACATCCAGGAACAAATTTGGGGACTTAAAATCAGTTAAACTTCTCCAGTTTCGCTGTTTTCAAGGAGATGGGTAATAATTTCTTATTTTTTTAGTTTTGGAGATGTGGAAATGCAGGAAGGTGTAAAATATATAACATGAAATATTATGCCCAAAAGTTCAAATCTGTGATAATAAGTTTTCAAATTGTTTTCGCATTTATGATCTCATTTTATCTTCCAGGTGACCTTTAGGATTTGGCAGGCCCAGCACCCCCATTTTTCACATAAGGAAAGAGAGGCTTAGATTGTGTGAGTCACTTTGCCAAGGCTCCTAACAAAGTCAGAACTAGAAAACAACAGAGCTCTAGGCTCTTTCCCATGAACCACATTACTGCCAGGTCTCACCCCCTTTGGAGAGGACCCAGCCTCTTTTTGTACGAGGGACTCCTAATGTGTCCTAGTCATCCTCATTGGTAGGGAGGGAGGAAAGGAAAGAGAGAGAGAGAGCTCAGTATGTTGCAGGCCTGTCCAAAGCACTTTTATCTATTATAAATAAGTGAATCATCCCAACAAGCTCATAATGTGTACACTACAGACGAGAAAACGATGCCATGGAATTGCCAAGTTCATACAACTCATAAGTGACGGGGCTGGGATTTGAACCTGGGGAGTCTGGTACCCGAGTCAGTGGGTACCAAACTCCCTGACTCCCACCATACTTTATTCCCTCTCTGAATTCAATGTAATTTCTTTTTTTCTCCCTTGATATTGAGCACCATCTCCACCACATAGAAAGCACTTAATACTTTATGGATTGGGAAAGAAGACATGATGCCCTACTAATTTGTCTATTTGCCTCAGGGCTTTCTTTCAATGCTACTGATGTGGGGGGCCAGATAGTCTCCCATTGGCGGGGGCTGTTGTGCTTTGTGGCATTCCCAGCCTCTACTCACTCCATCCCAGTAGTGTCCCCACAATGATGAACACCAAAAATGTCTCCAGCCCTGGCCGGGCAGCACATCGGTTAAAGCGTGCCCCAACAGTCCAAGGTAGGGGGTAGGATTCCTGGTCAGGACACATACAAGAGGCAACCAATGAGTGCATGAATAATCCACCAACAAATTGATGCCTCTTCCTCTAAAAAATCAACAAGTTTTTTTAAAAATTCACAGAATAATAAAATATCTCTAGACATTGTCAAATGTCACACCCAGGTTGAGAAGTCCTGACCCAGGGCATGAAAAGGAGGTTTGCTCTTGAAGGGGGCCTGGCTGGTTGGGCCACTCCAAGAATCCCATGTCAAGGATGCTCCCACTTGACTGCCTCTTCTCGGTACAGCCCGGGAAAGGGAGCGCAGGGCCAGTACACATTCACCTCCCCCCGGCAGCGGGTAGACAGCACGTGCTGGGGTGACATCTTGGAATCCGGCAACAGGCTCCTCTAGTAGAGAGAGAAGGATGGGTGGGCGGGTGTTCCCGATGGGGAGAAGATCGCAGAGTGGCACGGATGCTCCTATATGACTACATGCTGATACATCTTGCATAGTCCCTGAAAGAATAGGAGGAGATGAGGCTCTCTGTAAGATGAGGGCTCCGGCGCCCCAGGAACTGAAAGGCAGACAATTTCCCCAGCCAGGAGCCAACGTCAAGACGATGTTGCTTTGACACAGAGCTGTAAGGGATGCCGGGTGGAGAAAATCCAGAACCTGCTTATGTTTCAGCATGGGAGACAGTTGTGTGTTTTCTGAGTCATCTGACAACACAGAAAGTGTGAGACTTTCCTGACAGAGAAGGCGACCGGATGCACTCATTTATCATAACAATGAGGTCATTGGAAGACCCACAAAACTGAAGTTTGCCATCCAAGTTCAGGTCTGGTTTGTTATTCAGATAATGGTTCCAAGCTTATTTAACTAGCCAGTTTTGACAGGTTGAATTTCTTTATAGGATGTTTGTTTAATTGTAGCATAGCCTCCTATCATAAACAGTATTTTCAACTGTGTAGCGAAAAGCAAAGTCAAGAGGATTTTTCAGAGTGAGATTTGTACTTCTCCAATAGAGGAGTTTCTAAGTCAGATTTTCATCGGAGATGTAAGAAAGGACCCCAACATCTTTCTAGACATTTCTAAAATTCACATCAAAAAAAAAAAAAATGACAGAAAAAATGACCAATAAACTTGCATCTTTAAGAAAGCTTAAGATACTTGAAAATCTCATTATAAATATATCAAACATCTTCACTTCTGTCCCTGAGATGGGGTAGCAGGAGAAAGATGATTTCCAAGGGACGTCACCGACATTCTTTTAAAAACTTTGTGAAGCGAATGTCTTTGCCGTCACTCCCTACCAAAGGACGGAGCAGGTGGGCTTTAGAGGGGTTCAGACTGTTGCCCAAATCCCTTCTGGATCCTTCATGAGCCTCATAACTTTCCTCATTTCCTCATGTAAGTCTGTAGATAACACCTATTACATAAGGCTTTCTGGTGCTTGGAAAACGGTATTTGGAAAACTTAGTAAAATACTTGAACTGGTCACTCCATAAATAGGAGATACTATCATAACATTATTATCTCTAATATCTTTATGACCGGTCATCAGTTCCTTTAGACAAGTGAGTATCCGCCCTTCCAGGATTCGAAGCATCTTATTCTTCCTGTCCAACTGCAACTTTGTCCCCCTCCCTGAGGTGTAGACAGGTGGGGGAAGGGAGGAGAGAGGATGACGACTGGATTTTTTTTTTTACAGTATTGGGATCACGTTAACAAGGTGCATACGACGGTGTCACAGCGTTCCAGACAAAGCCTCTTCGCGCCGGCAGCGGCACGCGGCGGGTGTCCGCAGCTGCACGATGTTCTGTCCCCCCCCGCCCCCCACCCCCCCGCTCTGAGCGGGCACAGCCCCGGCGGCTGCTCCGAATTTCTTCGCGCCCCCTCCCCCGCTCCTGCGCACTTCCCCGTAGTGGTTTTCTTCCATTTTTTTTCCTATTTACCTTCTTGATTTAATACATGTGCAAAGACAGGGACGCTCAGAGGCAGTGGGAGAAGCGAGAAAAAATGAAAGGAAAACGCACTTTCTCATCTTTTCGGTTGACTGGCAGGACGCCAGGGCAGCGCTAGCCCACCATTTCGCTCTCGCAGGTAGGACGTTTGCATTTCTTGCCTCGGACTTTCTGTGGAGAGGCTTCTGGTGTGAGCGCCACGACAATCCTCTCTTTCTCAGGGATGCAGGGATAGAGAGGCGGAACAATACCCGGGCCTCGCGGCCCAGGCCTCGCGGTCTCTCCTGTATGTACGGAATTTAGCTATTTTAACAGGCGGTTAACCAGCTACAGAATATTTTTTCAGCATTCGTTCCATCGCTACCCCATGCTATGCAATGGCAGTGCAATTGGCTCCCAGAGATTTTTAAAATCACATTAGGTGGTGAGCATCTTAGTAAAATCAGGCTTTAAAATCAGCATGTGCCTTTTAAATACTGCATTTGTCACTGAGCGCCATGAGGCGCGCCCTCATTTACACCATTTTGCTTGAATTGGGTCCGTGTCCCTGTCTTGAAGGATCCGGATGGTAAACTTAGGCTGTTTCCTTTCGAGGGAAGGAGTTAAAGGCTGTGCTGGCACGTGTCAGCGCTCGGTTTTCTTTGGCCATTCAAACCCTCTTCTGGAGGTACAGGACCCAAGGGTGTGTAATTGAGCCACGTTTCTAGGGCACAAAGTTAGAGAGAAGAAAGAGGTGGCGAAGAAAGGTTCGATAAGTATCAGAGTACATGCTTAATGCTGTAACCTGAGCATTGCTTACTCTGCCGCCACCTAATCACAGTGATCTGAGAACTGAGAGCGCCCAGGAGAGGGGGTGGCAGGGTTAGAGGAGGCGGGGATGCGCGTGCACGTGTTTTGTAAATGGTAAGGTACAAGCACATAGTACTATAAATCGCCAGGGGCCACGTATGTGCATTTTGATCACAGAGTACAGGATCCGTGGAGAGATTTTATTAGGTACAATGGGAACAAACTATAAAAGAAATAGAATTCACAGTCCTTGTACTTAAGGATCTTACAGATTAATAGCAGTGAAAACATGGCAAGAGAGCCAGTTCGAGAAAAGAACGTATCACATGCATAACAATCTGTAAGCCGGTAGGCTGCGGACTGCAGGCATGGTCAGAAGTACTGTGTTGACTGAAGAGTCTGGTTCAAGTAAAGCTCCAGGGTTAGCCCTGGTGGCCACACTCTGATACAGCTGCGTGTCTGCGCTTGAGCTCCTGGTCCTGGTGAATGCTTCCAAGGGCATGGCTTTCCTCAATGCCCAGAATAACGCGCATCAGCCTTACTCTACAAATGAAGCAGCTATGGCTCCGGGAAGTTAAAGAAACATTCTCAAGATGGCACAAGTTAGTGTGCATTAAACTGGGGTTTAAATCCAAGCAAATCTTCTCTGAAGCTAAAGCCACATGCCTCCCGCCTCCACATCTGCTTTAGAGGCACCTGTCAACTACTCATCAACATAGCACCTTGTGGCTGGTCCCAGACCTCCACGCTCACGCAGCCCTGGGGCTCAGTGGGAGCTGCAGGTGAGCTCGGCTCTGCCTTGCTAATGCCAGGTGGTTGGGAGACATCTACCAAGAAGAAATGACAGGTCACCTTGGCTTTCTGGCTAGAATTCATCACAATGCTCACGTATGGCCGCATCCTGCTAGACGCGCTGAGCGCCTGCCGTGGGCTGCGTCCTGGACCAGATGTGGTGGCTGCAACGTTGGAGAACAAACCCTCTGCTCATCTAAACCCACATGGAAATATGTGTTTTACAGCTGGCGTGTTGAGAAAGAGAGAGAAGCAAGGGGGCCCGGGCACCCCCAGAAGGACGTCGGACCTGGCCTGGCAGACGGGGTAGCAGAGGCCACTGCCTGGAGTTACCAGTCACCCAGTCATCTCTGACTGCACCCCAGAGACCTGGGATGTTACCATCTTGTTACTATTCTAGTGGGCCCACTGCATGGCGGGGCGGGGGCACCCCTCGGAACCTCTGCCGCCCTTGGGGCCGAGGCTCCAAATCATTTTGAGATGGCATGCACTGAGCGACGGGGAAGCCTCGGCCCACTGCCTCTGACCATTCCTTTCCCAGGATATGAAAGTCCCGGCCTCTGGCTTCACATCTGGGGCCTGACAGCTCACAGGAGACAAGCTGCCCTGGGACAGGCCGAGCACAGCCTCGGCGGAGGGGCCGGAAGTGAGAACAGCTGTTCTCCACAGACCGTGACATTGCTGGTTGGAGCGAACGAAACAAAATTTGAAAATAAAAAATAAAGGAGTTGCGGGGGGCAGTAAAAATGGGAAGACACAGAGTATTTCCTCCAAACAATGAGTTGCTTATGATGTTTCATAAAAGAGATGCGAACAAAACCGTCCTGCTATCCAAACACTGTAATTATCACACCTCTGGCTCACAGCTGAAAATAAATCTCTCTCCCCATTGCTCTCCCCTCCCACAATTCTGCATTTTAGTGCAATCATATCATTCGGGTCATTGTTTTTCTTTATCTGTCATTTTTTTTGTTTTTATGTAAATATAGGATCAGGAAATTCACATTGAAATAAAACATCTTGTTTCCTATGACTGAAAGCCAGAAAGAAACTTGTCTTTGGAAAGCTAATTACAAAACACACAGCAATGTTTTTATATAATGTCTTTCCTACTTGATTTCACCAAGTGATGAGTAACTGATTGTGACCAAGCCACTGGACTTGTGCACATACACAAACTAATGGCATCTATAGATGCCAATGGTATCCTAATGTACAGTGCATCCAGAATAAAATTAGCATCTATGGAAGCCACTTGCATTTAAATATGGCACCCAAGGTTAATAAGAACCAAAGGTTTAAAGAGATGCCTTCGTATAAGTGGATGCAAATGTGGCTGCCAAGGGTATAAGTTCAGTATCTGAAGGAGGTTCCCAAGTCCACCTCTGAACCCTTCTGTTTAAGCTAGGTTCCTCACCAGAAAACACGTCTGCTCCAGAAGAGGGGTGTCACGAGTGGGTGTTGACGTCATCTCTCGGAAGTTTTCTAATATGCCCTATTCTTTTCCATGTCTCTCTGCTGCCTTAATCCACGGTCTCCCCATGACCAGCACCTTTCTACGAGCCTCTTTGCCATTGGTCTGTCCCCCACTTTGGTTATTCTCTCAACTGCAGCTACCACTGTTGTTCCACAGCACAAATAGCATCAAGTGCTCTTTCACTTGATGGGATTAAGCTGAAAGTCTATGGCATTTGGATGATCTTTTCAATGGCTGTGCTCAGCAATGCCCTCCCCACTCCCCGCAGGCTTCCTAGCTTTCTAGTCCCCAGTGAATGGATGCTGAGCCCCAGCCCCGTTCACCTATGCATCTTCTGCAAGACGTCGCATGGCCTTTCCTGCCTTTAGACTTGTTTGCCTTTTCCAGGGTGCCCTTTCCTTCCCTTTCCCAACTGGCATATAGTGGGTGTTCAAGCAACATCCAACAAGTAATAGATGAATGCAGAGACGCAGAACAGTTTCTAAACTCTCCATGGGATACAAGGAAGGAAGCAGCTGGCATTCTGAAAGTATGTGAATAAATAAATGAATGCATCACAAAGAAAGGACAACTTCCATGTGCGCAGTCCCCGCAGCCAGCCATTCACAGAACAACTGGGCTCCTACGGGCTGCGCCAGGACAATGCCTTTTGTGGACAGGAGACGTGTAGGCTTCTGGTTCATGTCCCAGTCATGACTCTGCCCAGAGCCCCCGGGAGCTTGCACCTGGGTAAATGGCCCGGCCTCCAATCTTGGTGTGACTAGGCCTCCAGCTGGCAGACACGGCTGGGGCAAGGGTGACGGAGGTGAGCGCACGGTGGCCGGCTTGCGTGGGCACTTAACCAAAGGGGTGCTTAGGCTCCAGGACACTCCTCGGAGGGATTATCCATCAGCCAGACACATGAGTGAAGGGGAGAAGCCCCTGAAAGAAAAACCTCACTCTGAAGACTGAAGACGGGTAGCTTGGAGGAGGTGAGGGGAGCAAACCAAACACCCTTCCTTTATGAGTCACTGTTTAAGGTCTCGCTTAAATTTTTTGTTTTAAAAAATTATGATTTAAAAGGTTCAAACAGACTAGGGAAGTAAATCCATGCATACTTCCAACATTAGTTAATATTTACTGAGAAATCATAGGTTACAACAAATTAAACTTTTTGGCTCTCTTACTGAGTTTTTCTGGCCAACCATGTTAGTGAGTGTTCCTACAGATAGTTTATAACTTTTTTCTTTCTTTCTTTTTTTTTTTTTCTTTATCCCTTTAGAGTAACTAAAGTGCAAGGAGTCAGGAGAATTCTAGGTTCCTGTGGTTCTTAAGCCAGGGTCTTAGGCAAATGGGTTTGAGGCTAAGGAATGGATGGATGGGAACAGGCAGACACTAGACATGCCCACTAATAACCGGGAAAAGTGAGTTAGATTTCTCCCTGTTCAAGGCAGAATTCCTCCACATAAACCTGGGCACCCTCAGAGAGAAATGGTTTATAGTCCAAACTGATGTTTATTTTGGACTCTGTTCTTCTTTCAGCTTTCAGTTGTGACCTTAGCAATGAGCTCACAATTGGAAGCAAATCTGTCTTCTGTTTCTGCTGTTAAAGAATTACCTACCCACTGAAAAACCACATAGGCTTAACAATGGCCTTGTCCCAAATATATGCTTTTTGGAATTGTACAAATTGTATTTATGATGCTAGCAGAATTCAGTTCAACTGCTGAAATATTTCAGTAAGAGTGATTGAATTCTTAGTAACTGAAATGCTTCCTCTGTTCAGTTTTGTTCTGTTGGATGCTGGGAGTTTGGTGGGTCTGGCCCATTCACTACAAACATCAGGGATGCTAGAAAAGGCAGGCCATTTGTTTGGGATACCATGTAGGTTTTTGGCCGTATCTCAGATTGAAATCCTATGAATACAAATGGCCCTTAAGAGTTATTCTTAGCTTCCTAGGAACAGGTTCCTAGTCTTGAGAAATGGGTAGGGTTTCAGAATGCCTTCTCTAGCTGTACAAATCCTGATCTGGCTCATCTCTTGTGCGGTTTTCAGCTGGTGTTCAAAAATATCTGGCGGTGTCAATTTTCAGAATCACCAACGAGATTGCTAGTGTTTTTGTACTTCATTGATTTCACCCTTGAGTGGGCTCCAAGTTACCCGTGTTGGGTTACTATCCCGAATTATCTGGACGGCACGGAGAGCGCAGAAGGAAGGTGATATTCATTCCTCATTTGTTTTTCCAACGACCTTTTCTTGGGTGCTAACCCAACCCTGAGCTGAACGATTTACATGTGACATCCAGTTGACGCCTAACAACTCTATGAAACCCATTTTACAGATACGGAGACTGAGACTCGGAGAGGTTAAGTCACTCGTTAATGGAGGAGGCAGTACATGGAGGAGCTGTGGCTTCCATTGGGGTCTGTCATTAAAAACAGCAAAGGCTTTCTCAGCAAGTCTGCTCCCTCATGAACGTGCCGTGCCCGGGGAACCCCAAACACAGCCAAAGCCGGGGTGTAGGGTTGGATTTAGGGACAACCAATCCTTCTAGCTAATTAGGGAAAGAGAATATACCGCTGTATAAAACCACCCTCCTCCTCTCCACCCAGTGGCTAAGCTCCCCCCCCACCATATTTCCTCCCTCTGTGCTCCTCTTTCCCACCACCCAAGACGTGTCATGAACTCCCACAGCAGGCAAATTAGGCAACATGGCTTGGAGCGTTCTCTTCCAGCATGTCTCTGACATCCTCCTGCTTTGATGAGCCTCAAAACATTTCAAAAGAGAGGGTTAAAAGGGGAGTTTAAAGAAGAAGCAGACGTGGCCCCACAAGAGGCAGCAAAGACATCTTCGAGGTCATTCCTTCTCTTCTCTACCCTGATGTATTCTCTCCAGAGTGATAATAATCTTTTTTGAAATGCAGGTCTAAGACGGAAGGAATTTCTATCTGGAAGAGTAATATAAATTAGCTTTGACTGCCAGTTTCCAATGAGGATTAGTTTCCAGGCGGAATTCCTACGAATTCTTGAGGCATGACCTCCAATGAAAAAATAAAACCCCTTTAAAAACTTGTTGAGAAATTCCAGATAACTTTCACAAGAGATTTAATTTTAGAGCATTAACACACTCTTGGTTGGAAAGATAAAACTACAATGCAGTTATTTGGTAAAAGTCATTACTTCACAATGAAGTCATTGGAGATTATTTTACTGTGCTTATCTGTCCCTCCTTTTTTCTTTTTTTTTCTTTTAAACTGGGTTCCTCTCTCCCCAAACTAATTTTATTATGCATTACTCAGTGCACTCTGGATTCACCCTTAGAAAAGAATAAAGTGTTTCAGCAGAGAGCCTGCTGGAGGCAGCCAACTCGAGAGTCAACCTACCGGGATGAGCAAACGCTGTTAGACGTTATTACATTTCAGGAATATGCACTGCGCGTTATTGCATACGTGTGGTTTTGGAATCCAAAGCGGAAGGTGTTTTTTTAAAAAGGCATTATATGAAGTCATGGATTCAAAGATATTTCTGTATGGTTTTGAAAGAGATTTAGGTGTGGGGAAGTGGGGGTGTACGTGGTGGTATTCCCTGAAGGCTTAGTAGGTGACAGGCATGAAGCTTTGGGGGCACAGGGGCTCTACCCCAGCGGACAGATGGCGAAAAAGGGAAATCAGAAAGGTGACGTCATCTGCCCAAGGACTCAACCTCGAGATGGTGGAGCGGGAGCAGTTCCAGTCCAGGGACATCCGACGGTCAAGTTGGGTCCCTTCCCACGGCCGTGTGCTGCTCTGCCCTCTGGGGGCCTGAACAGACACGGGACACGGGGGGACTGGAGACCCATGTGCAGAAAGGATCAGCAGCTCAGAACGGCCCGCGGGAAAACTCTGTCCCTCACCGTCATTTGTCCTAAAATTCTCATTACTTCAATTCCAATTTTTGCTGAAATATTATTACCAAATACTATATAATCAAGGTATATCAGTTACACAGTTCTGTATAAAGAACTACATATAGAACTATGTAGATATAGCACAAAGATATACTATATTTTTGTCCTTTAGTATATATGTAAATATAACCGTAAGAGAAAATGTGAGTTATTCTTATATTTCAGTACATTTACCTAAAGGAGTATTATTATTCTATAAAGATAATTGTTATTTTTAACATGAAATTTCCATTTTTCTATTTAAACATTTTAAAAAGTTTTTACTTGTTAACCATGAACAGGAGGGAAAGAGATTTATAAAATAAGAAAGAAAAAAAATGAATTTTGTGAACTTAACAAGATTTTTTTATTCTAAAAGGTTGTAATTTCTCTGAGAATAAGCCAGGGGTAGAAATTGTCTTTAAGATATTAAACATTTATTTCCTCTTTTCAAGAATATTCATATTTTACTGGCTTTTCCACAAGACATCAAAATGGGTTGTCTTTCCAAGAGTAATTCAACATGCTTCTTAAGCAATGAAATCTCACAGCATGGTTTACATTATAAAAATATATTCCGTCATGAACCTCATGTATTGAGCATCTTATTCATTCAGACACCGGGGACACAAAAATAAATAAACATCCTTCCCCCAAAACATTTAAGGTAGTCTAGGAAAAGAGGTACAAATCCCCAAAAGCGTGGTACAGAGGCGTGAGGATTATATCTGAGGTATAAACATCTGAGAGCATAACAGGGCAGGAACCGTACTCAGTGAAAATTATAGCAGAATTCATGGGGAAGATGGGTTGACGGAGTGTGAGGAAAAAAAAACTTTCCTTGTCTTCCACTCAGGCCATGCTCCTTTCTTTTAAAGAGATGCTTCAGTAAATATTTATCCAAAAAAAATCTAAAGCTGATTCACATCCATTATGCCCCTTAATCTTGTAGTGCTTCAGGGATGGGTGAAGAGGCAGGCATTTTTATTATTTCTAATTTATACTTGAATGTTTATCATAACTTCAGTAACTCCTCAGGCAAGATAACATATCCCTGTTCAGTAAAATTCCATAAAGTTTATAGCTCTCCAAAAAGCCCTCGGTACCTTTCTCTCTTTTTATGTAACAGAACTCTTTTCTTGTAAGATATACAATTTAACTCTCTCATTTGCTATTCATGATGTACTATAAATGACTCCTTTTATTTTTTGCATTTGCCAAAAAAAAAAAAAAAAGCCCAATAACTAAATTTCCCTTGTAAACTTTTAAAAAAATTTTACGATAATCTACATTTATTTTTGGAGGAAAAAAAACTAGAAAATACAAATAAGCAAAAGCAAAGCAAAGACTAGTGAGAGAGAGAGAGAGAGAGTGTGTGTGTTGATACAGGGACTCGCATCAGAAGACGGCCGCACCGGTATGAGACGGCTGCTGGGAATGGCAGAGCGAGCGGCCAGCAGTGTTCAGATGGCGTGGCCCCCCGCCCCTGTCCCCGCGACGGCCCAGCAGCCCCCCACCCCGCAGCTCAGGCCCACCAGCGAGCCTGCTCCCGCCCAATTCACACGCATTCGCCACCGCTGAGGGGTGTTACAGCCACTCCCCACCTCCCGCCTTATTTCTCCGTCCTTCAACCCATTCTGATGAAATAGTCTAAATTCTCACTTTCAAAGAGTCACTTTGCTGGGTAAGAATTTTTTATATCTTGTCTTACTGTACAGAATCCCATCTAAGGCCCTTAGCATATTCTAACAGCAAGTTCATTGAAGCCTTATGCTTTCTCCTTCTCCCGCGTACAGCTCCGCTTCCCACAGATCAGAGGTACTCCCGAGGGCTGGTGAGGCGCACGTGGGACTCAAAGTGATCTGCGGACAAATCCCGCTCCACGTCACTCGTAACATTTGGGAAACTAGGCAAGTTTCCCTACTCCTCGGAGTCTCTGTTTCTTCAACTATACAATAGAGATATCATTTGCCTTTCAAGATTGTGGTAGAAGATAAATGAAAATGGTATCTGAAAATGCACTGCCTAGTGCCTGGCTCGTATAGGCTTTCAACAAGAGTTCCTCTCCCCTTCTCTCCAATCAGATTGTCCAGTGCCCTTCTCCACATTGAGTCTTTCCCCGGGAGCCCATGGATCCACATCCTTCTATTCTCACTTGATGTTTTTCTCTGTCCTCTGAAGATCTGCTAGGTCACCCAGCTCACAGGCGTTCCTGCCCTTCCTCTGAACGTCTCATGGCTTCCTGCTTCACGAGGCGCCACCTGTCGAGACCTCTGAGCTCTTTCTGGGTTCGCTGTCTTATCTCCCCCTGTACGCAGCAGCCAGTGCCTTCCTCCTTTGTTTCCCAAAGGGACCACGAGTTCACCAAAGATAGGTCCATTCACGCCACGTTCTCAGTGCCTCACACGATGCTGGACCAGCGAAAGTGCTCAATTAGCTCTCCCCAGAATTTCTATTTTATCACCTTTCCTGTGTCTGCCCTGGGTCCTTGTCTATGAAGAGAACCCTTGTTATGCATTTGTTTTCCACAAAAACGTACTGAGTGCCTGACACTTATTCAGCCGTAAGCAAGAACGATGAATTCTTTGCTTTCAAGGATCATTTTGTATTCTAGTGGGAAAAGCCCACAATTCACAGGTAAACAAATAAATAATTTAAGAGTCACGAACACTCTGAAGGAAACAAAATAGGGTGACAGAGAGACAGTGACAGAGAAGCAGGGCTGTGCCTGGACTTTTCGGCAACAGCAGGTGATCAGCAGCTGGCGACTGGTTGTTTCCTGTCATCCGATGGCATGGGTGGCTGTCATGGGCCTGCTGTGTGCAGGGCACAGCATGTACGAGACTGGAAGGGGACTCAGCCGTTACATAGCCCAGAAACTCTCAAATACTCTTTCACTGTCATATGTTTGTCCAAGTAAAAATCTCATAGGGAAATCCGTAACCTTGGGATGTTTTTGTGGCTCCATTGAAAAATCCCATCTGGTTGATGTTATCTGGTTTCACAACTAAGGAAACGGATGTATGGACGGGGCACAGAGACGAACGGCCTGGCGGATGTGACCGACACCGTAGGCATCTTCTGACAGGTGATTGGCTCATGTGGTCACGACTCGCTTCTGTGTGAAAACACAGTTGCCTTCACAATCGTTTCTTAACCCAAGGATGTGATTTATGGCTCTGCTTCAATTTTAGAAGATGGAATTATCCAGTATAGTCACCCTGTTTATTCCCTAGACATAGTGCCAAATAGCTTTTAGTTGTTTTTTAAGACCAAACCAATTACAGGATAAGGATTTACAGCACTGAAGTTGTACAATATCCTGCAGGCTTAGCTCTATGTTACCTTGCCTTCTCCTTCTGATCTTCTCTAACCCTTTGTAGCTGGCTTGTGGCGCTTGACACGTTCTTCCCTGCACCAGAGCTCTTTACACATGGATCTTCTACAGAAGAATGCAAACTGTCCGTGAGAGGAATGCTGTCTTAATCTTTGTGGGACCCACTGAAAACAGTCTTGGATTATAACGGGTGCTAAATATCAAACATTAAAGACGTGTCATGGATTCTGACATACAGAGAGGGGTATTGAAAAATTACGTTAAATAGTGAAGCATCATTGGCGCCTGGGGGTGGCCTCCCCAGGTGGCAGTTTGGCCAGTGACAGCATTCACTGGTATGCCACCAAGAGCAATTCCTACTATTTCACCATCACAGCACCTGTTCAGGGAAGGACTGGCAGGTTATTCAGATGGGATATTAGGTGCTTTGAGAGAGATTCAGAGGAAGCATAAAACATTTGCAAATGAGTGGTTGAGACTGGGAAATAAGAGTCCCAAAACACAAAGTCATACCTAACTGAATTCTAACTACGTACTGAAAGTAAGCGAGGCAGAAGCTCAAGAAGTGGTCACAGCAACAGGGGCGGGACACAGGGCAGGTACCAGGCCCAGCACTGTTGTGAAGCACCGGGCACGGCCTTGAGGTAATGACCCTCTATACCAACCTCTTGGGGAACGAAGGCCTCATCTACCCAAGGTCACACAATGCAACGAGCCACTCAGAAGAACGAAGAGCAAAACCGACATTCATTTTTTCTATCAGGGACGGGGCTTGGCTTGACACAGACCCACAGGTTGCAGAAATTCCAGTGTCAGATGTTATTCCTAAAGAAGAAACATTCTAAGAACTTGGGAGAATGCAAAGTTGTCCTTGAACAGGGGGATGCCAGCCAAAGAGTTCCCAGACATGACTCACTGGTTCGGCACATCCCACAACCTGCAACAGACTCAAGCCACGTCGCTGAGGGGGCTGTGGTTGGTTCTTGCAGGGACTCTGGCTGCATAAATTAGGGGTGGGAAGGGGCAGAATATCTGATATGCAGATGCGAGGTACACACCTTCTAAGGAGAGGTTACCAAAGGAAAATAGGGGAGGGCCAGGAGTGCCCAATGGTGAGGTTTGACTTGTATCACGAGCAATTAATCAGGCCATCTGGAGCTCTGGGCACAAATAGGCTCTCTCTGACATACAATGCTCTCTTAGCTTGGATGGGAAACATACAAGGTGTGATGCATGACACCGTTAGCCTGAGGCAGAAAATTACACAGACATTAGAAAGAGACACACTGATGAAACAAAACAGCTAAAGATGCCTCTTCCCCAAGCATCTCCAAGTGAAGAAGTTTGTGCAAAAATTGGTCAAAATTGGGTGGCATCTCCACAGAAAAAACTGGGCAAGGCACAATGCCATCTGAAGACATGGTAAAGCATGCGCAACACATAGACTGTGTCTGATGCCATGATCATAGATCTAGTTTGGCCATCTGTCTACTCTCTGGGAATAACATGGATCAACAGTAGCACCAACATTCTAAACGGGGACCAGAAAGCTGTCACATTCCAAAGTCAGCATCCTTGCCCCCGCTCCTACACCAGCCCTGACCTTGGGTATCTTTTACCCATGGGGTGGCCTTGCCTTCCCTCTGTGCTGTAAAGTTCTTTGACTGTGGGCACCAAAGTAGACAAGGCATATTTTAAATAGGATAAAAGGCATCAATAAAGTTGATCTGACTCATAATAATGAGAGGCATCATTATTATACTTCCAGGCCATTCAGCAGTAATGGTGAGAGTCTGAACAAACACAGGAACCTACAAACACGTCTTAAGCACCTGCCTGCGCCTGGCACTAGGCATTTCCCCTTTCCTAGTTTTAGTTAAAAAAAAAACAAACTCCTATTTTTGAACGATTATGAATTTTATATACTAAAAATATATATTTCAAGAACCAGGGAAACCTCTCGGAAGGTTACAGTGATATCACCCATCATTCTTACTTCAGTGCAGATCAGTCAAATCCTTCTGCTTTTAATATAAAAAAAGATGCGTGTGACGGCCGAGAAAAGTGGAAGCGTTCGTGTGGGCGCACAGGAGTTGGGGAAGGGCGCCCCCCTCGGCTGGCGCCCGGGAAGTTGAGGAGAGGGGCTCACTGCGGTGGCCCAGAGAGGAGGAGGGACTGGGCTTCTGTGGGCGGTGGCCAGGGCTGCTGAGCGGTGGGGAAAACCCAAGACACGCAGCAGAGTGCGTGGGAGAACAGCGCGGACAAACCGCACATTGAAAATTTGCCAGGGGCCAAGTATTCCTCTCCCTGCTTCTTAGCATCCTTTGTCCCAACCCACCCAGCCTCTCCCTCCCTCTCCTGAGTGCCAAAGGAAGCCCCGAGGGAACCAGCGGTCCCAGCATGTTGGGAGCTGGAGGAGTGGGGCGTTTTGGGAAGGCTGCCGTCAATGGGCAGACGCCGGGGAGGCCCCGGGCCGTCGGTGCCCAGCAGAAACCAGGCCCCGAGACAAGGGCGCTGGGGCATGTCTCCTGTGTGCATCTCCATGACAACTGTCATGAAGGAGAAGCCACCTTACGGCATCTAAAGCATCTTTGCTGGCACCTTCTCCATTTTCCAGCACTCCTGGGGCTTTCGAGCAGACAAAGCCTATGCCTTCAGGTGGCACTCAGTGGAATTTGTACCCGAGGGGAACAGGCCAGGCTGGGAAGAGGACTTCTCCTCATGGTTGACCTGGCATCCTCTAGGGAGCCAGGACGTAATTGCATACCAACCCGAAATCCCACCACTGTGACGACAGCTGCTGCTAATGTCCTTCACATGGTTGTAAATGACAAGGGCCACACAGTCCCTGTCACTGGTCTCTCACGTCCCTTCTGGCCTCTCTTATCCCATCCAGCATCGCAGGTTACAGCGGCCACGCCTCCCCGCTCCAGCCTGGCTGCACATTTGGGAGGCAGAGTTCACCGCCCTGCCCCGTTCCTGCTCACAGCCCTTCAGGCGAGTTGGTGTCCGGCCTTGCTCTCTGACCTTTGGAAAACGGTGACAAACAGGAAAGAATCGCAACTGAAAAAGCGCGCACTTTGGGTAAATGGGAAGGAGTTTTCTTTCTGTCTTTGCAAGTAACAGGCGGGTCACCACAGATAAATGACTTAATTCAGTGCATCCATTAGGATTGGGTAGGGCTTTTTGTTAAACAAGTAAGGCGTTTGGTTCTTTTCTTGTGACAAAGGCCTCCTTAAAGTGTGCGCTTCTGGCCTCAGGTTGGTTGCCAAGCAATCACCAGGTGGCTGTTCCACTTTCAAATTCAGGCAAGACAGGGAAGGCCACCCCAGGAGAGAAGGCCTTCTCTCAACCAGCGTCCCCAGGAGCCCTACCAGGTGTCCTAGCTGCCATCTGAAAGTCGGCCCAAACAGGGCCACGCTGACCAGGGAGGAAGACTAGGAGACATGGTGGGGGCACATCACCACAGAAAAAAATCTGCAGGCTCTTCTCAAGAAGGAGGAAGGAAGAGACACCGAGTAGGCCACGGATTCTCTTTGCCACACTCCGCATGTGTAAAGCTGAAGCAATAGCTCCTACCCTATAGCGATTTGGGATGTTTAAATGGGACAGTGCATTTGTACAATGCTTGGATCATAGCAAACACCCCGTAACATTTTTTTTCTCTATTTCCTTGTGTAAATATTGGTCAAAAGAATGAATTTCGAAAGCATCTTATGGTTTTCAGAGAGTTTTCACAAGCATTATTTAATTTGATGATATATTATCAAACTTGGCCTAGCGTATCTTTACTGATCCATTAAAGCAGAAGTTTTCACTCAGCAGGCCTGGACAGGAGTCTTGGACTCATAATTTTTAACAAATACTGTAGGTAATTTCGATGCAAGGGACTCACTGCATCTAAACAACATGAGCTTTAAGTATCTGAGTAGTAGAAAGAATAGTTACTAGATTTTTTGATGATTCGTGATTTTTGTTTTGTTTTGTGTTTTTTGAGGGCATGGATCTTACGAGTTTTACTGGTGGTAACATCATAAGCAGCTCTCAGCCTAAATGAGAAATACAGAGATTTTGAATATTATCAGGGTCTCACATTTAAATTAAACTGAAAATGATTTTTTTTGTTTAAAAAGTATGACAATATTATTTTAGAAATTAGTACCTTGTAAGAATAGTTAAGATAATGTGCAAAAGCAAAGAAAAAGTGTTAATGTTAGCATCGCCCGGATTCATATAAATTTTGACAAGTTAAAATTTGTATGAAATTCAGGTCATTTGGCTGATTAGGCATTTTACAGTTGGCAAAAGGTACGCTTTAGTCAGTCCTCACCTAGCAAATTTGACTTCCTGTTTCTAAGAGAAGAAAAAAATTCGTCTTAAAAAATCTCATAAAGTAACTCCCAGGGCTTTTTTGCACATCGAATAGCTGTTATAGAACCAAATTTTGATGAGGTAAGTGTAAGGAATTTAGTAACATATGGATTAAATTTCCCTTAAAATAGACATCATTTTAAAATTGAGGGAGAAAAAATGTTCTTGGTAAAATATGAAAATATGTTTTGGTTTTTCCTTGAACCCTAAACACAATTTGAAAAATAGTTCAAGATGCTCACCAAAGCCCTAGTACAGCTGGTTTCGCCCATCGCTAGCTCCAAGATATGAACTATGGGGAGTTCTGGTAATTACAAATGTTACAAAATTATTAACAGATATTGGGAAAATGTCAGAGAGAAATGAGGAAAGAGCAAAAATTTAGAAATAAACAAATTTATAGTTTCTGCCTTTAAAAGCTTAGGGCTGGGCAAGTTGATCTCTAATAGCTGATGAAATCACTTCCATTCCTTCTTACATTTCAGAAGAAAATATTTAACAACAAATATGGGTGGATAAATATTGTAAGAAAATTTATGATAATAATAAAATGGGGGGAAAATGCTGCATTACAAGAGGCAATTACATGTCAAGCTACATCCAAAAGTACCCGTAAGGACAGTGCTACCTCAAAAATGCACTGAGATTATTCATTACGGGCAAATGCTCTTACAAAGTTTCGGCATAACCAGAGGCTCAATTGATGAAGCCTCATACCAACAAAATTAAATTAGGATCCAGTTTACTGTTAAACTTTTCCAAGCTTGCCCTCTAAAATCAGTTTTCCTCACTAGCGCCAGAACAACTTTTCTGGAGTTCAAATAGCTATTGTGTCTTTACTGAAACCCTTCATGGGTTCCCTGCTGCCTCCAGAAGTCAGCCCAAGGTCCTCAGCCTGGCACCGAAGTCCCTGCGGCGCCCCTACGGGACCGCGTATTTCACAGTCTCCCGTTTTACTCCACTCCTGCCGCCCCTGCCGGTAACGCTACCGTCTATTCCCGTGAACGCTTCTCGGCCACTGCCGCCCCGCGCCTCCACGATGTTTCTGCAGCGGAAGGTTCTGCTGAATATTTAGCCTGGACTTTGGCTTGTTTTGTTCCGCCGGAAGTCACGCTGGAAGTCAACGTGCTGATCTTGAGAAGAAAGAAAAATCTTAGGCACTGAGCGCAGGGCTTCAATCCCAGGAGGGGACACGCGCACAGGCCCTGGTGAAGGCGCGTGGGCCGCCGAGGAGACTGCAGCTCTTCCGATTGTCCCAAGAAGGGCGGGGGGTGGGGAGAACCCACCCATTTCCAGGACTGAGAAAGAAAAGCTGCCTGACCCTGGCGGGGTGAGTCCCCGGAGAGGGAAGCGACGAGGAACTCCAGGTCGGCCGAGGAGGAACGCACGCGCGGTTCCCTCCTGGGATCACGGGCCGCAGGCGCGCTCATCTCTGAGGGTGACCCCCGAAGACCGAAGACGAGGGCTCTGTGCCTGGGCCTCCCGCAGCCCCTGGCGCTGCCTCGAAGGGGTGGACCCCCCCCAGCCACTAAGGACCCCGCAGCAGGCCTCTGGCCCAGCATCGTCCTAGGAGGACGTGCCGGTCCCGTTGTCAACGCTGTCACCCGGTGGCAGCAAGAAGCGAAGCAGTAACAAACTGACCGGCCCCCAGGCTCCCGTTGGACTGTGGAAGCCTCTGGAGTTTTAGCAAACTCCGAGAAATGGGGAACTTCTGGCAGTGAGAGTGCAAGCCTGGCTAATCGGATGTGTGTGGACTTGAGCAGGTTTTTGTTGAGCTAAAAAAAGGTAATAAAAGTGGATTTCCCCTTTCCTTTGCCCAATTCTCTAGAGCAATGAAGTCCTGGCATAATTCTCAGATTTTCCACCACCTGGATCGTTCCTCATTCACCTCGTCTTATGTCCAGCCCAAGTGTCGCTTTCCTAGGAAGTCCCTCCAGCACCCCACTCAGACATCGGCGCAACCTTTCTTCACATTGCAATCAGAACTAAGTGAAAATGCCCAATATGCTCCTTTTTTCCCCCAAGACAACTCCTCCCCACACGGCTGTGAGACCGTCTTAGGCGAGGACTGCATGTTCTTCACTGATGCATTATCACAACCCAGCGTATACTGTATAAACACTTGCTCATCATGAGAGGACCAAGGTCTTTGCCTGGGGCAAAGAAATGTCCATGCCAGATTCCAGGCTCGAAGACGATGACCCACAACAGCTCTGGTTTTGCTCACTAGCCCTTGAATCGAGTGAACACAATAGATTGAAATTTGACCAAAGTCACCAGGGAATTGTGTGTTTAGAGAAAGCCAATGAAGGCGGCCCCGGGGTTGCTCATTCCCTCATGAAATCACCATGTGCTCACACACTCACCGGGAGGATGCTGAGAACTCCCAGTGCATCCCTGGGAAAGCAGACAGGACAGCGGTCCCAGAGGGCAGACCTGAGGGGTGACAGGTGGGCTGGCCAAGGCACTCACTCCACTGCCAGTGCAGGGAGCCCTGGCTTCCTTTCCAGGGGGCACGGTATGTGCTTTGGGCCAGTGACCCCTCAAGGATGCGCCCCATTCTGTCCCTTTACAAATGGAAGATTTTACAGTAGTTACCCCCTTTTTTCCCCCTCCCCCAGGCAGCGTGCGATCAGGCAAACAGAACCCGCGTTTCAGCAGATGTAATGCAGGGAGTCGGTTAAACAGTCACTGGAGAACGGAAAGCCCAGGGCGAGCACGGAGGCGACACACCGAGGGTGACAGCGGAACGCAGGGTGCGGAGGAAGCCGGGAAGGGCGTGCTCCTTGGAACCTCGGCGCTCAGGGAAGGTCTCCACGGCCCTGAATGCAGACCTGCAGAGGGCTGTGCGGGCCCTTCAGAGGAAGGATCTCGGGAAGCTGGAATTCAGGCCCCTGAAGAGGGAGTGCCCCTCATCGGGGGCTGGAGGGAGGGTTCTGTGCAGTTGGAACTCAGACCCCTGAGGCGGGGAGAGCGGGTTCCACGCTGGGACTGTGGAAGGGACCCAGCAAGACTGCTGGGGTCTGCAACCCACCGTGCCGCCCCTGGCGGTAGGGGACAATTCTGGGGGGACAGGAAGGAGCCAATTCCTCAGAAATCTGTTGCTTCTGATCTTTGATGAGCATGAATGCGTGTTCAAATTAACCATCAAATGCATAAATACTGCCGCAAAGGGAAAAAGCAGAAAATACGAAGTTAGCGTCAGTTTTAGATTTTAACGCTAAGTTCTAAATGCTAGTTCGTTCAAGTAATGCCTTTTCCTTTGATTCGAGGTGTTAAAATAGGAACATTGTGCGTGAAATTGGCTCCTGGTGTGAAATGCAAGGCTTGAAGTTCAAAGAACTAGTGAAATCCAGACCTTGTTTTATTCACCAATTCCTATAAGCAAGCACAACTATGTAGCTAGACAACCTTGACCTAGCTGGATGGTTTAATGTATAAACAGAAGGCTGATTGTCCTTTCTTGAAACACAGCAACATTTGGGGAAAAGTCCCCAAGCACACTGTGAGTACATGTGAGTTATGGTTAGGTCAGCCATGGAATTGGGGGTGTGCTGAAAAAAAAGCTAGGGTACAAGACTTTGTGGGGGAAGAGAAAAAAAGAGGAGAGAGGTGCGTGGGACTCAGATCCTTGTACTGCCTGCCTGGCAATAATCCCCTTTCTCTAGAAGTCTGTTCTCTTCTACCAAACAGGTGGCTTTGTGAGAGGTCAGGGAGGAAGGCATGGAGCCAGGTAGACAGGCAAGTGGTCAAGAATCCTCTTCCTATCTTTCTGGGCTCCGTGTGGTTGGCGAAGGTTGAAATGACCGCAGCACCTGCCTTGGACGTGCAGGGTCATGAAATTCCTGTCCCCCCAGGGTCCTCTATTTTGATTCCAGGCTCTGTGACTAGTGCTCCAAACCAAGCAAGTACCAATGTGACCTGTGGACCACGGTCGTCCCTCCAGGGCTGGCGGCCATTCATCAACATGTGACATAAGCCTCAACAGTAACTGAGGCGACTTAGGATGAAAACAGAGGCAAAAGCAATAATAAGCCATCAGGAGAAAAATCCAGCAGATTCCTACAGTTGGGTGCCCCCGCCACCATATAACAGTGCTCAGAGACTACGTTTGCAACATAAGGGGAGAAATATACACACGCATGTGCGTGCACACACACACACTCACATAGGCTCATGGAATCTTTCAATTCTGTCGTATTTTGGCAAAGCAGCAGAGCTGCCCTGAATACGCTCATTGGCCAGTGAGGCCACGCTGCCTTTTCCACCTGTTCCGAGCGTGTCATTCTCTGGGATCACATTCATTCCTTGCCCTACATGAGAACAGAGCGTGGCCGTATGGTTGTTACTAGAAAATAATGGTCCCACAAGAGGAATGGATGCCAGCCAGTGTCTAGCACTTAACCCTTCCTTGGCAACTTGTGGGTGAAGGGCTCTGAAGTCCAAGCTTCTTCCTCTCTGGGTGGGATGACTGTTGCCATGGTTTCTCCTTCTTCCCTAAGACAAATGTTACAGCTCTTCGAGAGAATGTTCTGCAATACCGAGAGGAACTGGGTCAGGTCACCAAACAGAACCTACTATTGTTTTATTCTGCAGAACACCTGCCTCGCCTGCACAATTCCACATCTACCTGTACCCCCCCCACACCAAAAAAAAAATGGTAGAGACTCAGCCCTTCTCTGTCATCCCTGCCCCCACCCCACTCCTGTTTTCTGCATTTAATAAAGGCTGCAGCTAAAATGTGATGGCATCTGTGGAAGCATGAAGCCCTCTCCTCGGATGACGTGGCATGTTTTATATTAGAGTGCTGGGATTAAGAAAGCAGGCAGGCCAGTTCTGCCCCTTTGCTGCAAACACTGATTTCTTGACATCAAGTTGATATAGATGGTGACTGAAATATAGGATGAGGTCAAAAAGTGTGTGTTTGGGAGTGCAGTGGGTGAAATAGTTGCAAAGCAAAAAGTCAGTAAATATGATTTTTGTTATCTTGGCAAAACTACATTTTACTGCGTTATCTAGAGGTACATGCAGTGAACTCCCCCAAATAAGAGAATTCATCCTTGCAGCAGGGCTGAAGGCAAAGCCTCTTGGCTTTTTTCAAATGAGGTGTTCTCGAGCTGACATGTTGTTCATCGGGCTTGTGCATGCGGGAGATCTGTTTCCAAATAACCCAAGCTTATTAACCACCGCTGGATTCAGGCTATTTCCTATGGGAAATACAAAATTTTTTTGTTCTCGATAAAACATATGGGCCAAATTAGAAAGTAAATAAATGAATGCTTCTCAACAATCCATGATAACACTTGCCGAGCAGTGGGTCAGGCCGGATTCAATCTAAAATCTCTTTGTGCTGCGTGTAAATGATTATGTCATAGCATTTGTCTTTAATTACTCATCTCTTTCCAAAGGCTTGACTCATAATGTGTTTCTTGGTTAACCACAAACACTTGTAGTACAAGATCTGTCATATAGATTCACTCACCCCATGTCCCCACCCCTACGTTTTTACTCTTTGCAACAGCATTGTTAAGTCATAGCTCCTGAAAAAGAAAATTTGAGACATGGTCTCAACCTCCTCTCCTTGATAGTTTGAAGAGTTTCAGGCTAAGAAAAATAACACCATCTTCTTGACTTCTGAAGACCATTACAGCGGGGTGAATAAGAACAGAGTAGCCGTACTGTATCGCCATGGTTTAGCACTTATAGGGCACAGTTCCTCTGAGAGTTTCGGAGAGTTCAAGAACATATGAAAAGAATAAAAACAATGGGTTGTAGCTTGTAAAAGAGTACAAGTCAATTAGGCGACCGCGTACATATTTTTTCCTTCATCACTTTGCTTCTCACCTCACCTTCCCCTATGAGAAACAGAATGAGTTCTAATTTAATTCTGAGTGAATTCCATCAGCCATCTCCTCAGCTCACTTAGCAGGGATTGTTAACCCCAAATTTTAGCAGAGTGTTGCCTCCCAGCGGTCACTGCAATCTCTTTGGTCTAATCCTGTGTGAAGTTTGGGATTACAGAATTTGGGGAACATGAGGCAGCCCTAAAGGTATGTCCTTCAGGGCTTGGGGGCGGGGGGACGGTTTGTAGGTAAAATAAGGAGCACCTAAGTGATGTAACTTGGGAATTGTACAGGCTTCTGGCTCCCAAATCTGAATCTTACTGACCTGAAATTCCTACTATGTGAGTGTAGTTTCATTTAGTTTGTGGCTTTTTTTTTTTTTTTTTTTGGTTTTTGTTTTTGTTTTTGCGGGGGGTGGGGATAGAATGCTTAAAATGAAAAGGCCTTTGTTAAAGACAGAAATAGGCATATGAATTTTTCTTCCAGGTAAGGTGAAAATTCCCTAGTTAACATGCCGAGGCCAGCAGGGATTGGAGACATGTTAATTATGCCCTGAGGCGGAAAGGAGAGAGGTGGCTGGGCCCCTGACTATTGAAACCCTTCTCCCCTTACCTCCTGTAATCCCAGGAGAAGTTAGTACTACAGGGCATGGTCCCTGGCCCCTTTCTGGGCCTTCTGACTCCAGCCTGTAGTCTCAGGTCCTGCCTTAGCTGGAGACTTCCTCTCATCTGTTAGAGTCAAAGCAGATTAAGTGGCTTCTTTGGTCCCTTTCTTTCAGCCTGGCCCACAAAGTTTAGACTGTCAACGTCCTACCAGTGTGACAGTGAGTAGAAACAAAAGAAAGGGTGAGCCTTTGAAACGGTGTCAAGGGGAAAGGAAGTCCCTTCCTCCTCGAAGCCTTCCACTCCAAGCCTGCTTTCCTCTGGGCGCCGCTCTGGCTCCCCCATGTGAATGCGAGAGGCTTTGGGGAAAGAAGAAAAGCAGAATCATCAGCACATGTCAAAATAGAAGCAAGGCCAGAAGAAGGTGCTAAGATGTCCCTAGTCAAGAAATCACTGCAAATGACAGCATGAGTTTTTTATAATCCAACGCCTTCTGTTGAACTTGCCCATTGGCTGGCCTGGCCTTGACCAACATCACGGCTTCCCCTCCCCGCTCTGGGTGGCATGGGGTTCCGAGTGAGAGGCAGAGAAAGGCGTTAGAAAAGGCAGCTGATGAAACTCACTGTTACCAATCGCCCAATGATCCTATTAGCCCAGGCAGTCAGCACGGCTGCAGGTGCACTGAGGGACACAGAAGTGGTGGGGCACGCGAGGGCCGGGGAGGCGCTCGGCCCATCAGGAGGCAATATGGCACCCCGGGTACCGACAGCGGATTTCATCTGATTAATGATTTCACCAGACTTGCTGGTAAGTGCGTGATAAATGGATCGGGGCTCCCAAACAAAGAGACTATTCTGTGGTTGATGACCGCTGTATCCACCCCACAAGGACAAGGAAAATTGGTTTTTAATCTACACGCTATGCTTTCTTTATCCTGCTCGTCCTTTGGTCTGTATTTATCTGTAGGCAGGTATTTTTAAGGTCTTGCTTACGCATGACATGTTTTTTCCCCATATACTCCCGTTCTCACTTCCCCTAGATAAGCTTGAATCCTTGCTGTATGGTATCTCGATCAGCTAAGGATGCCTATCTCTTCTCCTTGGGTTCTTTCTTGTCCCCCACTCTGGTCCCGCCTCCTGGGCTGACACTGCTTCTTGGAGTGTTCTGCCTCACTGCGTCTTTCCGATCAAGCCGATCTTTTGTGGAAGCATTTTTACCTGCCTGGAAGAATTTCCCCTGAGCCATTCTCTCTCTTGGCAAGACTTCCTAACTGATCTACCTCTGGTAGAAGGTCTTCTCTCCAGCTGACGCTAGTCTCTTGGCCTGGGCCTAGTCCCTCTATGTTCTGATTCTGAGCTTCATTTGTGCCCTTTTTCCTGTGTGTCTGCCACGACCTTTACCCCTTTTGCTACCTGCTGGAAGAGTTGTCATTTTCTCCCCGTAAACACTTCTGGTTTCTTTTTTGCTCTTACCTGATAAGTCACCAGTTAGATCATAACTGACATCTCATAAATCCTTTTTTATATTTGATAAGGAAGTAAATTATGATATAACATGCATACCCCTTATAAACAGAACCAGCCTTAACTTGGGGTACAATTCCTATGGAAATAAGCCAAGTTGAGAAACCTCAATCAAAATTGTACCCCACATGGGCTCCCAGTGCTAATGTTATCATTGGTCGGCAGCAAAAGTATTCTTTGTCCTTGAGAGCTGGAACTGACTGAGATTGCAAAAACCATTTCTAGGTTGTATAGTTTTAATTCATCAATAGCATCTTCTCTAAACTGGTATGTAATAGATTTTTTCTTACTAATGATATGTTAATTTTATGTCTTTCTACCATGTGCATTTTCATATGTTACCTTCAATCCTTTTTGGAACAAGGCAGAAGTTACTTGGTAAACTTATTAATATACACATTTTTTTATTCTCTTGTCTTTTTTCCTGTTCCCTTTCTATGGTTCAACATTTCCTTAGTCAATCTTGATTTCTTTATCTGACCATCACTATTACCTATAACTGAGTAAACAAATCTAGGTACTGGTTTCAATTCCAACAGCTGTGAGCCAGAAAGTTCCTAAACTATATTTACTTAAATAAAGACGAGGTGACAAAAAGATAAAACGCTGACTATGAAAGATCCTAGCATAATACCAGACCCCAACTATACCCTTAATAAATACTCCTTGATTCATGAGTTATAAAATGTGATTGTCCCTACCATGACCTAATTTTTGTCAAGTATTTAGCAATGACAATGCACATGTGACAAGCAGGATTTCTGAGAAACCTCTTCTTTCTGGCTTCAACATTTCCCCCTGGTGCTACGGGCGATGTCATTAATCAAATACGTATGTAAAAAAAAACTTTCGATGGGGGACCAATGAGGATTGCAGTAAAATCCTTTCCTTCTTGAGGAGACGAAGCATTCTAAACAGGCGTCTCTGTTTTGCCCTTTCATCATGTATTTCTCCAAGGACATGACTCGGTTTCGAGGCCAGCAGGTCGCCCCTTTCCCCCCGACTGACTCTGACGATGCTTCACAGGAGGAAGGGGTCGGTGTCACAGGGACATTCAGTGTACCATTTTCTCCCTCCCAGTCACCTATGGCAGCACCTAATAAGAACCTGGGCTTCAAAGGTTTTGACAGGAAACTATAGAACGTGGGGTGTTCATCTGGGTTAACTGTCTCCCCCAAAAGCATTCTGGTCATCACCTCTTCCTCCTCACCACTACTGATTTATTACAGTATCTTTTGACCTTTCTTCTCTCTTCATAAAAAGCACTAACTTGCCATTTATATAGCAGAGACCAGCAGATAAATGTTAAAATTTACTGGAGGCCGCCACTTGGGAATGGACTTAGAGATTTCTTGGGCACAAAATGCCACGAAAGCATGTAGGGTTTGATCTCCTTCAGTTGTGTGAGGAGGAATAATAAAAGGACCGACTCCTAAGAGAAAAATTAAACTTTCCATAGACAGAACATAGCTGCATTTTAAGTAACCACTTTAAAGACAGGACTGCTGTTTTGGCAAAAGCTAGTAAGCCACACAAAATTAATTTCATGTTTCATTGACATTACTTTCAGGAATTTCATGTTGACATAACCTATAGAGCAAGGGTGAGATACTGCAGACAATATATTTAATGCTGCTACACCGACACGAAATATTTTAAATCTGAACAGAGACCCAGCTTCGTAACATATTCATGTTCTATGTAAAAAAAAAAAAAAAAAAAAAAGAATGAAACTCTAATTTTCACATCAATTGTCTAAAGTGCTTGCTAATGGCGTCTAGTGCAAAAGTCTGCATCAGACTGCGAACCTTTTCATGGCCCCAGCACTGAGCATAATATGCACTTCGACCTATTTCCTATTGTGTCTTCCATGTAGATGGTGATGCTTTTATACGATAAATGTTAGAAATACCAACTAATGCGTGATTAGGTTGGATGCCACGCTAACAAGACGGCACCTGTGAACACACATTTCAATATACATTTAACAAAATAGTTGCTTTTCTATAAAACAAAATGTTTTCATAGAACTCACCAGTTGAAGGGAAGGGAAGTTCTTGGCTTTGGCCACCAAGGTGGCTGTGTGTCGCCAAACAGCTGTGTCCCCCCATTCTCTGCATCAGCGTCTGTCACCATGGATGCATGTTCCAAGGGCGAGACCACTGCATGACCAGGGCTCTCGTTGGCTCTGAGGCGCTGTTTTTGGTGTACAGGATGATGCTCAACCAACTGAGCCACCCAGCCAGGGTGAGGCGCTGTTTTGATCATACTCGGTTCCTGTTTCTACCTCTTGGCTTCCAAAGCTGCTCGAAGTCACATATTAGCAATCGGCAGGCGCCGGGCCAGCGTCACTGCTATAAAGGCTTCTCAGCTACTTTCCAGCAACTAAAGATATGCATCCGCACACCCGTGAAGGGTTGCATCCCCTCCGCTTACAATGTGTGTCCTTTCAAGTTCACCATGAAGCCGGGGATTCATTTAGTCGGGCAGAATTTGGAGACCACTTGGTAATACAGGAATCTCAGCACGGGCTAGGGGGTTGGATTCCTTCAAATTTATGATTTCAAAATTTCAGAGTGACAACCATGACTTGAAGCCATGGGAAAAGCTTCCTCTCGTGACTTGGTCTTGCCATGTATATTCATCAGTTATTGCCAGAATAATGCTGCATGATAAAGTCACCCCAAACTCGGTGTCTTAAAACAATGGCGACTCTTGCCCACACATCTGCTGGTGGGCTGGGGGTCAGCGGATCTAAGCTGGCCTCCCCTGGGAACAGCCCGGTGGGCAGTTTGGAGCTGCATCTCCTGCACATGTTTCTCATCACCTGAAAGGTGGACCAGCCAGGACATGTGATTCCATGGCAACAGCAGAGACAGAGAAAGGGGCAAGTGGAAACAGACATGCTTCTTAAGGCCTATTCTCGGAACTGGCAGCTGTTACTTCTCCCCGTGTTCCATTGGTCAAATCAAGTCCATCGGCTGAACCCAAAGTTAAAGGCTGAGAAAATACATTCTGCTTCTAATGAGAACTATAGGGTCATATAGCAAAGGGCTGGACACAGTGAGGGATTAGGTAATGGGGCCACAGCTCAATCTACCACACTGTCTGATGTCAAAAGCCATACAAGTCAGTCTGTAGCCATCACTCAAGGAATTTGTCGTTGCACATTTCAGAGGTACAATTCCCTCAGCTAAGAAGGCCGGGCCCCATCTTTCACTTGAATTTCACACTAAAGTCTCAGGGTGTCTGAGGGCTTACTGGGTGGTCGCAACGTGGAATGCTAATTCTTAGTTAACGCAAAGTTACATAGGGTGTTGATGGTTGCTGTCAGTGGTATTTCTAGCCACAGGTTGACCAATTCGGAAAAAGAAAATTTTGTAAGGATTTATAAGTTTCTTTAGGGGGAAGATGCTGATGCTATGCCAATTCTGAAAATGGTGCCAGTCGACGGTGGCCTTTTCCTGGGAGCCCAGCTGCTCCTCGAGCAGGCAGGGCACCTGTGGCTGGAGACACTGCATGGAAAGACCACATGGGTGCAGTGGATTGTGGGACAAGGCAGAGGCTACACAGAGGGGCGCTGAGGACCCCAGCCAACACCAGGAGCCCAGACCCAGACCTACCGCCCCGCTGAATTGTCTCAGTCAGCTCCAAGCTGTTCAAACCAGCCCAGCTGAGTTGCCACAGACATGAGTGAAAAGACCATCTTGGATAGTATGTCACCCCCCACAGATGTCATGGGAAGCAGAGCGGCGCCACCCCGGCTGTGCCTCATCTGAGTTCCTGTCCACAGGCTTGTGAGCACTAACAACCTTGTTACTGCCCCAAGCCACTACCTACGGGGGTTGTTTGTTAGGCAGCAAGAGAGAATTGAAGCCTTCGTGAGACTTTCTCCCCTGGAAGGAATTCTTATTTGGTCCTTATCATTTTGCCATTTTGGACATTCTTTCCAGGGACCATGGCATTTTTGTCGCAGAGAATGTCAGTGACGGTGGAAAGACTTGTGTCTTATTAATGAATAGGTTTGGAGAAGGAAGAGTTGGTTTATTCTTTAACAACTGAGTATTAATTAATGTTGAGGCCTAACTCATACAACTGGATCACCTACAGGAAGGGATTAGATAAATTGACGTATTTATTAATTAAAGAAAGACTTCTGGACCCCACATGAAGGTAAGGGGTATCCTGGCAAAAGAGGTTCATATCTTATCTGGCCCTGTCATTAACAGGACCTTTAGTGACACTCATACTGAGCTATATACACTAGGTCACCCATGCTGCCATACTGTGTCACCTTGTGTAAGCCATGGAGAGACACAGATATTACTGTTTGTCCAAAGAAACAAGAGTTTAGAGCCAAGAGGACAGGGTTCCAAGCCCTCTTCTGCCGCAACATCTCTATATGATGTAGGGAGATTTACATGGTCTCTCTGGGCCTCACTTCCTCCAAGTGTACGACGGAGAAGGCCGTAACTCTCTTCCCTGCAGCACTACGATGAAAAGCAAGGGTGATGATAACTATCAGAAAGTTTTAGGGAAAAGTAAAATGCAGTGTCACTCCATTAGTTATTACTAGTAGGAACCGAATCCTTTTCCAAAGATTTTTAGAGAACTAAAATATGTTAGCATCCGCAATTTACACAAATAATAGCTAACCGTTCCTGATTCTGTCTGAGTCAGCAGCTGAATGGTGCCTATAGTTTGCCAAGTTTAAAAATAGAGGCTGGTCTCCCACTTAACACTCTGCTCAAGGAAAGGCAGGCCTGGCCACGGGCGCCGCCGCATCTGCCCATTTCCCGTCCAGGGGCCTTCTCGTGCTGCCTGGGACAACCTGGGCAGAGCCTCGCCTTACAAAGCAACACTTGATGAATTGGAGTAAATGAATGAGAAACATATGGATCAAATAGCCCTGCAAATACATCAGGGTTCAAAAATTAGGGAGAAAAAAAAAGCGCTTTGCTTAATCCAAATATGTAAAGACGAGCTTGGGAAACTTGACCAACCCAAAACCCCATTGCATTTTGGTGCCGTGTCCTGGCAGCGCTTCCTCTCCTTTGACTTTGTGTTTCGCCAACCAGTTTCTCCCTTTCCAGGGCAGGAATTTACAACTGTAACACTTCTTTCTCCAGGATTCTCAAGAGCATATATGCAAGAAACCTACCCCACCTATCACGTGTTGAAAATGTAGCATGTACCTATTTGTACCACCCCTCCAATTACTATCATTAAGTGAACAAAATGCACAGCTTACAACAATTAGCACAGAATGTTCTGTAATTAATAACTGTAGTTTTGGGTATCAACAAAGCAATGGAAAATAATCACGTTCAGTTTAGCTAAGTCTCTCTGTGACAGCTTTAGGAGCTCCACTATTTATTTGAAAGTCCCATAAATAGGTCAACTCAATATTCCAGGGCTGAATCAATCCACTGGAAGCTTGATTCTCATAGATACAAAGAGCATTTTGATGGTTGCCAGATGGGAGGGGCTGGGGGATGGGTGAAAAAGGTGAAAGGATTAAGAAGTATACAAACTGGTCATTACAGAACAGTCATGGGGATGTAAAGAATACAGAATATAGTCAACGATATTGTAACAATATATGGTATCAGATGGGCACTAGATTTATTGGGGTGATTACTTCATAAGTTATATAAATGTCTAACCACTATGCTGTACACCTGAAATTAATATAATATTGTACATCGACTTTAATGGAAACATTATTTCAAAAAATAAAAATAAAATGGAACCGAAAGAAAAAGAATCCATAAATATTTCCCTAATTGTTTACACCCAATAAGAGTGGTGAACACAACCAGCCAATAAAGAGGGAGAGATGCCAATGGGTGTGTGTGCGGGAAGGTGACATTAATTCATATTCCAGGTCTTTGTTTATTTTCTCCCCAGCTGAGTTCACAGTTTCTTCCCTTCACCTAAATTTTCCCTTGCTCTTAGAGTAGAGTCAATAGCCTTTGACTTTTTTAAAGAATCTGTTCCTCTCAGTATTTTTAAGGAGGCTCCCACTTACACTGAGAGTGGCTCTGGGAGACTGGGAAGACGAAGCTGAGATAAAGGCACAAAGAGGACAACCAGGTCCCCCTGGCCGGAAAGCCTTCAGGAAACAGCAGCTAGAACCTGAGCCATCTGCTGTCATCTCTGTGTAAGGAAACGAGGAAACTCTGTTTTGTGCCAGGTAGTGAGTTATGAATTATTCATCTGACCTTCGACCTGGTGAAGCGTCCTCTACTCCCTCCTTATCCCAGGGCCTCCTCTGAACTGCAGCAGCGAACTCACTCAGCGTTTACCTTAACCTGTGGGGTGCTGGTCACTCTGCTCCACTGGCACGTGCCTGCCCGACCTACCTGTTCAAGTCGAATGCTCCAAAGACAGGAACTGTCTGGGCATCGCAGGACCCACAGATGGACAATGCACATGTACACATTCCAGATACAGCTCATTATTGCTATTATTGTTATGATTATTCCTTTGGTTCTTGTCTTGTTAATGACAGATGGATAGATAGCTTGTCTGATATATTTTTCACCCTGACTCAAATTCTTCACAGAAAGCATAAAGTGAATCACTTGAATACACATTCCCAGATTCCACTCCTTTTAACAACATATTATATATGCTAGTTCTAGAATACACATACTTGAGACATGCCCACATTCAGAAATTCCTTCAACTTTGACCTTTTACAAATGTTCTTCCTCCTTAGATGGTATTGATGTGGGGTGTCCCATAAGCAACATGACTCTCTTCTCAGAAATGATCCAACTTTATTTTATTTTTCCTCAAAGTAAGGTTTATTATTTTGGGTCAACTTGATAAATTGTCAGATTCAGTATTAGACAGCTGTGTAATGTATGTTTTATTTTGTTTTAATGTGCTGCATTTATTATACCCCTCTGTCCTGAACCAAGTGGCCTTTTTATTATTAAAAATCTAATGAAAACAAAGTTCACAAAGAACCATTGTTAAAGAATACACTTATCATTTCTTTTTTTTTTTTCCTATTTGGTGAACTTACAAGAGCCTGTTTTTATAGGTCTGAGCATGAATGACAAGCTGTTTGCTTTAGATTTATGTAGAATTTATAATAAAAAATGAATCAAATTTATTTTAAAACAAAATCTAAATTAAGTGGATTCATAAGCCACTGCAATAAAAAGTTGATTGAAATCTGAACCTTGACAATTTCTCTATAAGGAACATTTGCCACCTTTCTAGTAGATTTGTCTTACTGAAGCAACATTTTAAATTAAAGTCAGACGCAGGGAAATAACAGGGCTATTTTCAATACTTTTTGTCTAAAAATGTCTTGTGCTCACATCCTATTTGTTTCAATCTATTTCAATGCATTTTTTTCTTTCTTAAACCAGTCAACAATCACAACTGATCCGTACCCTCCCTGGAGATGGTTAATAAGTGTCCTTCTTTTCTTTGCATCTGAATATTAGGAGTGGATCATCTTAAACTTCTCATTCCTATTTATAGAACTTCCTCATCTTCTTTCCCTCTGGCCTTTGACTTTGTTACTAGTTTTCCAGTTCTCTCATTCCTGACACTGGCAAATCTGTATGCCCAGACTTTTGATTAACTCGCTTTTTGGCTACTCTTAAAAACAAAATAAAATCCGATACAGGTACGATGCTTCCAGTCGGCACCCTTGACACTGCACGCTTGGTCAAGGGCGTCTGTGAAGCATGAGGGTGTATCCTGAGAATGTCACAGTCCCAAGGGCCGGCCCGAGAACGACATGCATTCCACTTTTGCTCCCCATTGAGCTGACAAAAATACCCCCCTCTGGGAGCCTGCCCGTTTTCATTTTCCCCTTTATCCACAATGAGGAAGGACGCCTAGCTGCCAACAGATGCTGCGATCTGCGAAGTATGTGCACAGCACAACTGATTTTCTCTAAACAAGAGGTGTGGCTGGAATGATTCGGGGAACCCATTACTCTCTCCTTTCAGATGCCCTGCCGCCCCAGCAGGACACTGATGGGGACAACATTTCCCTTGAAGCCTAGTTCCCTAGAGGGTTACAGGGTAATTAGGTACATTCAGCATGTTTTCCCTTCCTTTTTTTTTTTTTAAACAAAAGGGTCCAACTTCCTTTTGATGAATAACAAAAAAAAAAAAAAAAAAAAAAAAATCACCAGGCCCTTTAACGTTTCCCCCAGGAACAGCCAAAAGAAAATCCCAAAATATGTCCTTTGGCAGAGAATTACTCTTATCCGCAAGAAAAAAATAAGAAATCTGCATTATTGCTCAGCTGAGGGCCATGTGGATCTCCCAAGAGACTTCGTAGCAAATATGTGCTTCCTGTGATCCGGTGGTGACCACCGTCAAACTGGCCAAGTCAGCAAAGAGGGGAAAGTCAAATTTCACATGGAAGGCCTGTCCCTAAAACCAACTTGGCTCTGCTCTCATGCTGTGGACTGCCCAGCTGTTGCCTTCAAGTACAAGTCAGGCGCATCCCACCCCCATGGTGACTGCCCCTCCCTCTAGGCCACAGGCCAGGGGGCCGGGGATAATTTCCAGCAGCGGAAGGATGGGGGCAGATGGGTTTGCAAGGAGCTGCCATAGTGGATGAGGTGAGAAGATCGGCCAAAGTGGGGGGAACTCAGCCAGCTGGGGCTTGGTTGGGGGTCCGTTCACGTGGGCCTGCAAGTCTCCTTCAGGGCTTGTTAGTGCTGAAAGAGGACCTTGGGGGTCACTTAGTGTGTTCCTTCACTTCCCCTGGGCCACTTCACACAGGGTTTCCTCCAGGTCTGAAAGATTTTTAAGATAGAACATGCCTCTCACCTTTTAAAAAAATCTCCTACATTCTCCATTTCATTCTTCTTGCGTACTAATACAACCTACTAATCAGTCAATAAGCCCAAAATTTCTGGGAATAAAATCATCTGCTTCAGCCATTGCACAGTGCATGGTATTGTGTGCAACCTCCAGCCAGTTGTCTTACAAATGTCCAGAATAACCAGAGAGCGTCCCTGAAGCTGTGCAATCTACCACTACTCTTGAAAAAGCAACCTGTATTCACGCATTTAGTCAACAGATCATGACTGAGGTCCTGCTATAGGCCAGGCCCTGCCATGACACTGTTTCTAATGGCTGGGAATGAGAGAAGGACAAACGGCCCCACTCTGGAAAGTGCACACCCTGCTGATGGCATGAAAGCATCATCCCTAGACATAAGGCTGATCTCTATGATCAGCATCTCGGCTATTGTTGAATGCTACTGTACTTTAGGTGAGTTATTTCATTTTAACCTCATGACAGTTTGTTAGCTATTATTTTATCAATGAGAACACTGGTGTTTAAAGGTTCAGTGAACTTGTCTGAGACTGTACAAAGTTTAAAAGAGGTCCACCTGACTTGTTACCTGCAGACTGAACACACAAAAATCATCAACCTTGAGAGCCCCGACTATTGACCCTTAGTTCTCTTGAAAAGGTTTCCAAAAATCCTCTTAGAATCACTGCAGTTTTATAGTTCATTCACTTCAGCATTTACTGAGAACCTGCTATACACTAGGGTGTGTGGTCTCTGGCTTCACAAAACTTTTAATACAGGGAGAAAAGAGACACATGGGCAATAATGATGGTGCAAATTCTACAAGAGAGGTATGAAGAGAATGTTAATGAAGCAAAAATTGGGCCAGCTGAGCTCATCCTGTGATATCAGAGTTAGATCCTCAAAGATGACAGCATCAGTGAAAAACAAGAGTGTGTGCGTGCGTTGCGTGCGTGTGTGTGTGTAGGAGAGGGCAGAGTGACAAGAAACTGGAAAGACAACAGGGTGTATCTGAGGAACTTCAAGTGGCGCCTTTGAAACCGCCCATCCATGATCTAGGGAAAGACCTCCCTACACGATCTTATTCTTCTCATTGTGTTTATTCAAACCTTTCACTGAGCAGCTTTGTTTTGCTTTCATCTCTAAAATAATCCGGGGGAGGGGGGATGGTAACATGATCTTAGAAACACCCTCACTTCTATTAAGTTTACACAACAATTAGATCTCCCTTGGAAAAGAATAAAATTGGTTATTACATTAAAACCAGCGATGCCTTCAATACCATGACTCCTGAGATTACAGTAAGAATGAGGTTCTAGTCCATATTGAAAATGAAGAGCTTTCCATAGCGGAGTTTTTACATGGAAGCTGATGAGCTTGCACACTAATATGTGGGCATAGAGACAGCTTCTACCTGCTACCTACCATAGAGGAATTAAAAGAAGTGCCTATTGTTCAGGCAACTTTTTGTAGCATCAACTGCTGTTTTCCATTCAAATTGATGAAGCCACGGGCTGAGAGCCACATGCACACTCTGCCACACTGTGTATGTTTTGAATCAGTTCTACAAGGTTGTTATTTTATTTTCAATGTCAAAACTCAACCCACACACGGTCTCACGAGGCCTGGAGATGCTGAAGCCACAGTGCCGGGTTGTAGGACGTAATATCCGTGTAATGATGGGATTGGCTGCAGGGCACATTTGGAATCAATCTGCAGCCTTTGGGATCGAGAGCGAGGCCAGGAAATAATAAAACCGTGTGAAGCTACAGTGCCTCCTCCCTTTGCTCCCAGCATTCTGCACTTGGGGGTAGAGAATGTCAACATTCCACTGGACTCAAGGAAAAGTTCAGAGTTGCCAAAAGATAGCAAAGTGTAGAGTTGAGCAGAGGGAGTAAGCACCTTGGAGAATGAAGGAGAAAGACTAGAGGGGCACCTGGCCACGGTGGGACAGGGCAAGACGGGCTGCAACCGACACGCAGATGCTGGAGGTCTCCAAACATCTCATCACACAAATAGACAAAGGAAAATGCTTTCCTAAGTAGCATGCACTTAACCCAGGGAACTCGATGACACATGATTTTTATTGAGCCAAGGAACTCTGTAGCTTTTGTCAAAGGGCTGGACCCTGTGATGAATATGAATAACATCTGTAGCTCAGCTCAGTGGGGTGAAAGGGATGAGCCTGGCCCATCCTCTGGCAGTTGCTGTGGAAACTGACTGCCGGCAGCACCTCTTCGAGAGGGTGAAGAGCCCAGTGGGTCAGGGGCTGCCTTGCGAAGTATTCGTTTATTTTGCTCTGAAATGTCACAACAAACCATGGGTAAGAAGGAAAGATCGGGAGACTTGTTCAGCCTCTACTGCGCCTACTACTTAGGTCCCTCGGGGTCCCCAACTGCATCTGTTAGTGTACGTTCCGGAGTATCAGTCAGTGACCTGTATTGGCAACTGGTATCTACCAATTGCCTCAGGTTAATACTTCGGACACCACAGTTGACGGTGATTAGATTAGACCAGACACATGCAGTAGACAGGCTCACACACATACACAGTCCCTCTCAGGACCTTTTCTTTTGCTGCCCTTGAGCTGTTGAAAGACCTTCCCAGTAGCTGATTGCTGGTATGAGAAGGTCTACTCTGACTCAGAAGTACAAGTGATGCAGATGCAAGGAAAGGGGGTCACAGAAGGAGTCCCTGAGACTATGTAGTCAGATAAGTCCCTCTACGTGGAGTATCCCTGAGCCCTCTGGTGAGGCTCCATCTCACCACTGGTCTAGTGTTAAAACAGCAGGGTCTATAAGGCTATGGGTTTTGTCTGATAATGACCCATTGCTTCATAGAGAATGCCCTTGCTGGTCATTTTGTCCCCAGCCTGTCCATTTCTTTGCTGGGTAATGTTCTCATGGAGGAATGCAGACACATTGAAAAGTTGTTGCTGAGTCCAGCAGAAGAGCCAATCATGCCTCTTTGTTCTCTTTTACCCCGAGAGTCATGCTGAGGCTTGTAAAATAGAACAGAGGGTGGCTTTGAGGCACTAAGAACTCTTTGTAACAGCAGAGACCATCACGCTGATTGAGCAAACAGTTAATTAGGGAACTGAATAAGCAAACCTCAGGAGCATCATCTATGAATGTGCCATTGGCAACGGGACATCATGTGGTCTTACAGGTGGCAGGGCCACCTCCAAATTCCACTTGGGAGGAACCTTGTAGATTTCAGGGATCTGAAATTTCTAATTCTACTTGGGTAGAGTATTTTAGGTTTTATAATTTTGTTAATATTTCTCCATTACTAAAAATACGCCTTCTAAGGGCTGCATCTGCCTCCTGGTACAGAGAAGTATGACTGAGGAAAGGCTCACAGGCAGCCAATCCAACTTATGCCACTTACTTAACCTCTTTGAGGCTCAGTCTCTCACCTACACACTGGGAATTATAACACCCACAGGGTCATTTTGAGGAAAACATAGGTGAAATATCAGAAGAATTTAGAACACAGTAGGTGCTCAGTCAACACTATGACCTGTTGATACTCCCTTCCCTTAGGTGTCCTCCCAAGAACCTTCTAACAAGGTGAATCTCTCCAGCCCAGTCCCCGGGAGACCAGAGAATACAACTTGGGTGCATATACAGGGTCTGGCACAAGTAACGCCCCCCCCCTTTTTTTTTTTATTACAAAATCATAACCATGTAATTCTGTAACATAACAGTATCACACTCAAGCACACCAAATGCCATTTTAGGTGAAATGTTCAAAAGAACCTATAAATTATTACACCCATATTATTACCCTACCAACTACATTTGAGCAGGTCTTACATGTAATGTAATGTAATGTAAGGTAAGGTAAGGTAAGGTAATGTAAGGCCTGCTCACATGTAATTGGTAGGGTAATAATATGGGTGTACTAACATGGGTATAATAGGGTCTGCTGGACCCTGAATTTGCTGGCGATGGACGGTTTTAATTTTTAAAATGGTCTTTTATGAATTCTACCTGTATACGAGGACAGGCAGGGAGTAAGATAACCTTCCAGAAAAAGGCAAAATGCATCCCATTAACTCTTTCTTGCAAAGTAGCAGCTAATATGGCTTATTTCAGATGCTCAAAAGAACAGGGTCTCTCATCATCCCATCTTTCATGTGACGTGATGTGACCGGCCATCTGGACCATCTCCCTTTGGTCCCTGGCTGAGAAGAGGAGATTACTTTTTGAATTTGCCAACCAGGAGGGACCATGCTGGGCCTTCCCAGTCATTACAAAATGAGGATTTGTTGTTGTTGTTGTGGTTGTTTTTTAATAAAACTATTCATCGGTGGCACCAAACTAAGGCAGGAAACAAAAGCCAAGGCTCAGACGACATTAGGAACTCCGTATAAGTCAGCAAAAATGAGGGATTTTCCAGCTGGGGAAATCTTACCTCCCGCTTAAGAAAGTGAAAAAGCAAAACAAACTCTTGGCAATTAAATTCCCTTTTAATATAAGAAAGAGATTTGCCGAGCTACCGGGACACTCCTGGCTAATTACTAACCATGCTGGGGTGTCAAAAGATCATGTCAGAGCATTGTGCTCGCCTGGGCAGTATGAGCACCTCCAAGTATCACCATTGTCTTAAACTCCCAAAGGATCTAAAAGCAAACTGTTTTCTTACAACAGGGATTTGTCCCTTACTGACGATTCCTCGTGTTATATGAGCCTCGTTTTTTGGACGACTGAGCTCTTTTGGAGCATAAAAACCCACTACTTTGGAGATCAGACAAGCAGTTTTCTTGTGAACAATGGAGAGAACAGAAGCAGATACTGTGAAATTCCCCCAGTACAGTCCTTCACAAAGCTTTCCTTTCTTCTCAAAACTAACAGCCCTTACCTCATTTTGTACTTGAAGGTCATTTGTGAAAACGTGGGATGTGGACTTAATGATCCAGTTTCTTAAAATAAACACGAAGTACCTAACAAACAACATCCTGCGTACTTACGCAGGGGGAAAAAACCTACAGACAGACACACAAAAGTCATGAAAATGTCGCGGAAGGGATATAAACTGATTGTAAAGCAAAAACGCAAGTCCAAAATGTTCTATTACCTGCCACACCTGGAATCGAAACCCTCACTTCTGTGGGCTGGCCGTCGAAGACGGCTTTATTTCTGGCTTTGTGCACAAGACACAAAAGGGCTGGTTCAGAGAGGCCAGGGGGCTGGCACTGGGCATGACTTCCGGTTGTGCAATGCCAGTGTGCAGGTATCTGCTCAGGGTGGCTGTGTTGGCACGTCCCTCCCTGAGGGCCAGCCGTCCCTGTGTGCCCATCTTGTAAAGTCACAGCGAGAACTCCCAATGACATCTAAGACAACGCAAAGCAGTAACTTTGGAAAATGCAGTCGGGACTGCCATCCTGTCTCTTCGCACGTAAGAAATTCCAAGAGAACGTAGTTGATCATGGACTGCAGCCAGGACAAGCTTTGCATAGCGACAGGGGAACTACAGACCATACCAAGTTCAAGCGTAGAATCTTGAAAGCTTATCTAAAGCCCTTCCAAACTCAGTGAGCTTTTAGAAGACTCGCATGATGAGGCTTTCTTGGTGATAAATTTTAGTTATCCCTGCTTTCTTAGCACAGAATTTATTGACTAGATCATCTCTCCTGAATTTGCCATTTTTCTCGGTGAATTCACGGCATGGAGATGTTTGCCTTTGAAGCGTTTATTGCAGGTTGTGCTCACACACACTGGACAAACATCTGAAAACTTAACTTCCACGAGAGACATCATCATTATTTTTTATTCTTCCTCATATTCCAGCACGCAATCAAGTCTCAGGCAGGGATAAACTCTCAAATGTATTTATTCAATAAATGAAAGTGAAAAGAAAGTCAAAGCTTTGCATATGTACCTCTGTACATGTGTGCATTCATATGCACACACATGCTATATATTTCAGGCCCTGAAAGGGAAATACAAGAGGACATTTTTTCTGTGCAAATTTGTACCACTGCTAATAAAACCAGACCCTTGTCTTCACGTAAAACCATGAGGTGCCTGCTTGCAAGAGCTTCCCCGTGACAGCCAGAGGAGAGGCTGTCGTGGAGAACAAGCACACCTTTGCCATCACCGCGTCTGGGCAGCTTCTCTCCTGGGGATGAGCTGCTTCTTGCCTTGTTCTGTCTGCCTCACGTATAGAGAAGCCACTTACAACACAAGGTGGTGCTTAGAACGCAAGATGCTTAAAACACAAGACGAAAATGCATGATAGAAGAGAAGTGTCCTAATAATGAAGACTCCCTCATCACTGAAATCCAGACTTTTCTCCTTTTGCACAAGCAACAAAATACTCAAAAAAAGGGACACGTTTCTCTCATAACCGCTTAATTGGGGATATCTGCATTGTGTGTGCATGCATACATGCGTAAGATGATTCATAATTTTCTGCTACAGCTCTAACTAGCAAACGGTCCACTGTGTGCAGCAGCACCGCCAACAGCCCTCTGGTCTCTAACTTGGAGAAAAGGCCGGTGGGCTGCCAATGCCCCCTCTCCTTTTGCATGAGGACTGCAGACTGGAGCAGACAGAGGGAAGGACAGAACAGACGACCCCACTCATTCAGACCTCTTTCGGGGCCTGGGAGTGTGAGTTATCTGACAGGCATTTTTCTTTTCACTGCAAGAGTCGAACTGGGGAGACAATGTCAAGCCGACCTTTTTTGAAGCCGGCTGTCCGTCCGAGTTGCTTTCTTCGTTAGAGAGTATGAGCATCTCCGGGCTTCCCGTCTGCGGCACATCTCAAGCGATTCCTCAGGGGTGAGAGCCCAGAGAAGGCAGGAATGTGCTTATCCACGCACTTTCTTCTGAGCATTTATATCCGGGCTTTGGGGCCCTTTGCGCTCAGCAGCATTCTTGTAAAATACATGCACAACAAGGGCCGGTTTGATGTCTGAGAAGTCCAAGGAGCTTTCTCAGTAAAGCCTTATTTCTTAGAAATAGCAAAAGATGCCTTTCCAATAGTAACACGCAGTGGCTCCAGGAGAAAGGTGTTATTAAGGGGAAATTATCATTCTCATTATTTATGAGAACAGTGCGGGAGAAAGAGAACTGGAATTTTAGAGGGATTGAGCTTGGCGAGAATCTTGGATTTTCAAAGCATTTTGTTTTGGCAAACGCAGTCTTTCGGTGTCAATTTTTGTATTTCTGAGAAGTAAATCATACCTTCCTAAAACAGTTAATCTCTCCTCCATTTAGAGAGATAAGCCTCAGGCTTTGTCCCTCTATTTTGGCCATTTTTCTCAAACCAGTAACACCCGCAGGGAGACCAAAATGAAATGCTAATCCCCTTGAAACGCCTCTCTCTCCTCTGTTTTGATAGATTAATAGAATGTTATAGTGGGAAGAGGATTTGGAGAGCTTTTTTGACTTGTCCAAGGTCAAACAGCAAGAAAATAGCGGGTGTACTCTCATCCAAGTCCCTTCATTTTTCTGTTAAAATATGTCACACACACACCCACACAGATTTTCCATGCCACTCACTTAGTAGCCAGTTGCTACACAGCATATTAAACGAGCCACATAGACAACTAAAATAAATTAAAAATTCAAAGCATTTAGTGTTCAAATGGAAGAGGTTCAGTGACCTGGAAGATGCGCTTATATGGAGAGCTGCTTTCTCAACGGGGCTGGATAAATCTTATTTTGAAATCTTTTTTGCCCACATATTTAATATTTGGATCAGATACGTTTGTTTTGTTAGTCTGTGTAACCCCTAACTTTCGAAAACAATGAAGCTAGTGTCACCTAGGCCGAACTGGAGAGCCACAAAGAAGTTTGGACAAAGGAACACAAAACAAGGTGGCCCTGACATATTTCTCTGGAACAGTTCATTTCCTACGTGTGCCTTGAGGTTTGCAGCCTCGGCACCTCCTTCTGGGGGACCCGCTTCTGTCGCATCTGCCTGTCTCAGGCCCACGTGACCCTTGAGGACTTCCTTTCATTGCCGCCTTCAGAAGCCCTCTGCCTCCCCCGAGGTCTTAGAGCTCTTCATTTTCACCACTTCCATGTGATTTAAGGAGCTGAATCTGTTCCAGAAACTCCGATAAGTGCCTTCTGTGGATTATCTCACCCTGTCCTCTCAACTGTAGGAGGGGAACACTCTATTATTCCTAGTTGACACAGGAGCAACCTGTTCATCAAGAGGTTATTCGTCCAAGATCACACAGCCAGAGAGCGGCAGAAATCACAATCGCCGTTGCAGAGATGCATCGGGGTCACCGACTCCACTGGCATTCGTCTGTGCCGCCGTAGCCGTAGCCCGGGACAGCTCCCCAGGCCGGCTTCCGGGCGTCTCCGCTCCCTGCTTCCTTCCTGCCTCCTGTGACTCACCCCCTGCCCCGGCTCTCCAGGACAGTAGCCACAGGTGGCTCTTGAGCCCTTGCACTGTGGCCAGTACACACCAGAGTCTGATGACTTCATACAAACAAGCACGTAATATATTTAATTTATAATTTTTCTGCATTGTTTTCTCAGCTTTATTGAGCTACAACTGACACATAAAATTGTAAGATATTTAAACTGTACATCGTGGTGTTTTGATACACATACACAGTGAGAATGGACTCCTGCCCTCTAAGACCTAGTTAATTAACCTGTCTCCTTAGAAATTTATTTATTGTTATTTATGGTGAGAACATTCACGCTGTACTCTCTCAGCAAATTTCAATGATATAAAACAGCCTATCATCTATAGTCACTACATTTTACATTAGATCCTCAGGCCTTTTCATCTTATAGCTGAAAGTTTATACCCTTTACCACTTCCTCCTCATTTTTTCTATTCTCAAGCCCCTGGTAACCACTTTTCTACTGTTTCCGAGAGTCTGACTTCCTTTTTTTCTTTTCCTTTTTTTAGATTCCATGGAGCATAAGAGGTAAATCATACAGTTCATGCCTTGGTCTGATAGGCTAAAGCCCTCCAGTTCCATCCATGTTATCACAAATGACAGGATATCCAACTGATACGTGTTTATATTGATCACAGGTTGCAATGATAATATTTGTGGGATAGAGATTAAACAAAACATATCAAAGTTACATTAATCCTATTCTTTGCTCCTGTTGCTGCTATTAAAAAGCAAGAATTCCCTCTCTGGCTCCCATGATGTTGGTATCAGACAGTGCCGATCTGCACATAAGCATTTAAAACTCCACACCTGTTCTTCCCATTTGGTGGCTTTCCATCTCTCTTAGAACAAGTGCGACCCACTCTTCTCAGCAGGGCCTACGGGCCACGCCCACCGCGCCCTGTCCGCCTCTCCAACCTGGTGCTGGCCTGCTCTTTCCCTCTCTCACCTAAAGCTGGTCGCACCGACCTGCCGGGTCAGATGCTGACATAACTGTGCCCACTCTGTCCTTCCCAACCCTTCCTTCTTCATCAGCCTAACTCCACTTTCCTTTTTCTGCTGCTATTCAGTGAAGGGGACATCCCCATGTCCATAGTCTAGGGGGACAATCCCGACAGCACTCGACTCCTCATGGTCATTCCAGTCTTGTGACCAGTAATTGGCTTAGGCCTTTGAACTGGATACGATTCTATTCGATGAACCACAGGGGAAGTGCAATGAAGGGTTTGGGTCAGTTCTCCCACTTACAATGAACCAAACGGGAAGAGAGGGTCTCTTTTTCAACTAAGCACTGCTGAGTCCACATCTGAGCCCTGGCCAGAACTACTGACTTATCTTGTGACCACAAGGAGACCTAGCCAAAGATGACAGATTGAATGTTGTAAGGACTTAGGCTCTTGATAATGTCATCAAACATCTGAATGACTCAATTCTAACTGCATTTTTTTTAAAAGTAAGGTTTACCCTTAAAAAAAAATTATTTATTTATTTATTTTTAGAGAGAGGGGAAGGGAGGGAGAAAAAGGGAGAGAAACATCTATGTGTGAGAGAAACATCCATCAGCTGCCTCTCACACACCCCCAACCAGGCATCTGGCCCGCAGCCCGGGCATGCGCGCTGACCTGGAATCCAACTGGCAACCTTTAGGTTTGCAGGCTGGCACTCAACCCACTGAGTCTGTGGGCAAACTGTATCTTCTTAAGTATGATAGTGAGATATTCTCATTTTTTGTTTAGATCTGTTTGAATTGGGTATTGTTATTTGCAGCAACCAAAAAAGCAACTTAACTCCCGTGATCTACCTTTGCCACTAATGCATTGTTTCCAACCCTCTGACCTTGGCACTCCAGCCTCTGATCTCGTCTTCCCGTTACCAGCCTCTTTGTATCATTCGAGAATCAAGTAAAATGTGATTTCCTCCCCTGATCAATCATTTTTAAGTCCCCACAGCTTCCCAGCCACTCCTGATCTCATCTTGTTTCCATTATCCTTAGAGATCCACCCACCATCTGAGCTTGACTTTGTGATTCATTTTAGTGTGTTTGCCTTCAGTAACACGTAAACCCCAATACACCAGGCACAGAGGAGGGTTTCAATAATATTTGCTGAACAAACAAACAAGCAAACTGGAATTTAAGTAAGAGGAAGAAAATGATCACTTTTACGGAAAAATAATTATTTCTTTTTTCATGGACAAATACAGTGAAATAGTCTCTATTTGGATGTAATCATATATGAATTTGTACTGAGGTCACATAAAGTATAATGTCTAATGTTAGGTTCCAGAGCTAATTGGGGTATCATTTTTTTAACAAATTCCACCAAGAGTCAAGTTGCGTATTTGAGATGCATCTGTACACAACCACTCCAACCAAATGACAGGTAAGAGGCTGGGATAACTTAGTTAAGCTATGCGCTTCTGTACTCAAAAAGCATTTAAATAACCTATCTGTATTCTTCCCCATGTGTTTGGTGGAAAATCCAACAGTTTGCTTCAGAGATCTGGTTTACTTTTTATTTTGTCACAGTGCTGGTATAGCCTGTATTTGAAAACAAGGCAGTGCCGCAGTGAAAGAATAATGAAAGTATGCGCAGGGTTCTGAGAGAGCGAGTCCAGGAGAAGCGTCCATCTACTGACTGAGGGTTTGGGAAGGATGCAGAGAAAGGTGGCGCTGGGGTCTTGTCTAAGGATGAGGAAGAGGCCATCCGCTGGACAAGGTGGAAGGCTGGGTTTCTTATGTAAGAAGAGTGAGGGGAAGAAGAGAACTCAAGTTGCCTGGGACTTGAATAAACAGCCGCAGATCACCAGGAGTTGACCAGTTTCATCTGCGCGCCAATGCCAATTACTCACAGCTCTTCCCCGGAGCTCCACTAGGGTTAGACCTGGGGATGATGCCAGGACAGACCCCTCGCCTCCTTTCTTGACAAAATTCCACAAAACCAAACTTCCTTTCATGTTTAGTCATAAAAGCAGAGATGTCAAACAAGTCAGGAGCACATATGTGACAACGATAAATGGAAATCAGGCCAGCGCCTCCCAGGACGGCAGTGAAATTTTGAATAAAAACTTCTTCCTGTCCTCAGAAAATTGTTATCTCTGTCTTGATGGCTTCTCTGGGAGCCTCCACTGTGACCCAGCAAAGCCACAAACTTTCAGCCCATGTGATCAAGACCATCCATGATGATAACTTTAAATGTCAGTATCTAAAGGTTGGATGTGCTGGCGATAAAAAAAAAAAAAATATATATATATATATATATATATATATATATATATATATATATATATATAGAGATGATTGAGTGCCCTTTATATTTTAATCCAGATATTTGATATTGTTCATATGGCCTTATTTCAATTCTGGTTAGTTAATCCTCCAACTGAAAAGGCCTCACATCTAGCTAGTCTGGCTTCAGGCTGAGCCTGCATCATGTTCTATAGTGGGACTCATCTATCTAATGATACAAACAATCCCACTCACTCTTATCTGCTTTAGTAAAGATACTAGCTGTACAACTCACTAATCTGCCAGAAAGGGGAAAGAAAATCCTTCAGAAGAATATCGCAAAATAAATGTCCACTATGTGCCGCAGTTTGAGAAGCAATAAATCTGATATTAAAAAAAGAGTTAAAAATTAAACAAAGATTGCTTGGAAACATAAAACAGGATAATTGTGGAGAAATCAGAGAGATTCCTCACAAATATGAACTTGTAATAACTCGGAAATGTAAGTGACTCACAACTACAAAGGAATAGTTCTTGCTCACATGACCTGCCATCTGTGGACTGAGGTTTGTTCCACGTGCCATGGTTCTGTGATCCAGGCTAAAGACGGGGCCCCCACCTGGGACAGCATACTCTCAGAGAAAAATGAATGACAGTAGAACCACAATACTTGCTCTAAAGCTTGCCTGGGAAGGGGTGCAATGCCCTTCTGCCCATATTCCATTGGCTAAATCGAGCTTGATGTCATTGGGCAGGAAGTGTAATGTTACCGCAGAAAGGGTCCAGGGAAAGAACCTATATGGATGGTTCTCATGAATGGGAAGGAGACACCATATATACTGCGGACCAATGAGACACTCAGCTACACAGCTCCTTTAGTTAAACTGAGGGCAGTACCCTTCTTTATAAATGTCTTTACTTCCGGAAACTGAGGAAATAAAATTAACAATGATTCTTATTTGATGATGACTTTGGTGGCATGTATATAGGAAGCAACATGATTAAATTCAGTTTATTGTTTAAGTTAAATGTATTATAACCCTGTCTGAAACACGGAGACACACGATGATTGCTTTGCACATTTTGCTTTTTAGCCATTGAACAAGTTGGCACTGGGCTGGAGTGTGTAAGCCATACTGATTCTGAGAGCTCAATTTCATGAAAAAGATTGCTAAGTATCATATCTAATCATGTATGCTTCTAGGCCTCCTAATCCGGGAAACATTTAAAATATATTTTTGAGAAACTTTGCATTATATTTATTGAAGAACATTTGTCTGACAAAATGTTCAGATGGCCAAAAAACAGTTAAGACCCTCTAGTTGATGACTATAATTCTTCTTCAGTCATTGCCTTTTTGATTTTATTCTCCCTAAATCATAAGCTAAGATAACTGTATCCTTCTACTCCTATATCCTCCTCTCTATATCAGTTAAAATGCCTTTGGCAGAAAATAGTAAGAAATAACAGCCTGTCTGCCTCAGACAATGGCGTATATTCTTCACCTCACGTAGCATTCCACGCTAAGGCGCGTCACCCATGGGCCACATGACGTGGTGCGCAAAGATAATACCAAGGCTGGAGGCTCTTCCCATCTTCTTGTAGTCTCATCCTCAGCCGGTCAGCTTTATTCTTTGGCAGTTCCAAACACTGAAGTTAGGCACTACCTTAGGCAGAGATCGTTGCTTCTTTTTACCATTTCTATTATAACGCAGGAGTAAAAGAAACCTTTCCCGGGGGCCTTCCAGAAGATTCCCCTGCATCTCCACAGCCATAATTACGATGTCTGACCCATGCTGAAACCAAACATTGTTGGCATATCCCGTTTAACTTTCCTTCTGGGCCTGGAGACTATCACTCCTGAATCACAAGGGACAGGGGGTGAGGGCCCAAGTAAAAACGTGGAGGGCGGGGGGCTCTGTCAGCGAGAAGAAGAAATGGGATTCAGGCTTCTGGCCAGGCCACCAACAGTGCCTGCTGTGCCCAGAGACAAGCTTTCCAGTCATCTGCATAGAGAGCAGAACTGACCCAATCACGTGCGTAATCCACACTGCAACAATCCTGACGCAGCTACATCACGGAGGCAAAAGCAGACTTTGCGGGGTCGCCATGACAATGGCCTGGGGAGTCGCCCCCTTCTGCCATTGCACACCTGGCAGCAGCCCTGTTTTTTTCAGCTCAGCGCAGAGTGTGTTCTCTCCTTCTTTACTTATATTCCACTTCAGCTCCAAAAGGCTTTGAATAGGCTCCTTTAACTTTGATCGAGGGTGGGCACCCAAATCTCCTTAATAATCAAAGCAAATACAATGGGGCAATATTTTTAAGTATTTTTTGGTTTCTTCTATAACTTTTCCAAATAACAGACCCAGACATGCATGAAATCAAGACAATAAAAGACCACTCTAGACTTCTAAGTTGCCACATAAGCATTCTGTCTTCTTATGCATAAAATGAAGGAAAAAATTAGAGTAGAATTCTGCTAACACTCTATATTCTGGTTATATAAAATATTTTAATCCTGTGTGTGAATGCTATTGCATCAAGGCCAGCATACAGTACAGACTTGGATATCTGGATTGATTGAGACCAGACTGAATATGCTGAATTTCTTCAGTTCAGTCCAATGTGTCCTGGTCATGTGCAACATGCAAGGCACATTCAGGGTGCTAGGGATACGAATCCAATCAAGCCAAGGTGCAGGAAGAAGACAAATATATCCCCATATATAATGTGCCTGGCTTTAATAAGTACTATCATTGACGTAACTTAAAAAGTGCTTAGGGAAAACTGCTTAGACTGAGGTCGCATTGCGCAATGCGAACCACTCCAAGGAAGGAACATTTGAACCTGTCCTTGCAGGAAGAGCCAGCTGCTGCCTGGCAGGAAAAGGCACAGTACTTCTTGCGGAGGACAAGCATACTCAGTGGCAAGGCAGGCTCTGCTGCTGTGACTGAGTGAGGCCATCTGGGAGGGTCACATTCCCAGGAGCAGGCTGCTGCAGGAATTCGCGTCTCGACTCGCACCTATAAAGGTCATTACAGGAGACCAAACTGTGTTGCCCACGACAGCTCTTGTCAAAATCCACCCGGCTGTCCAAGGCTCCAGCTGCCTGCTGCTTGAGGGCGCTCCCAGCTGCCTGCCTGGGAAGGCCTCTGTCTCCTCATCCTTTCCCTGCATTTCCCGGCAGCGATCCCTTCTCTTCATTCTGCTGCGAAAGGTGACCCTCTAGCTCTGGCTCCCTTTCTCCTGGGACCTGGTACGGGTGACTTGGACCTTTCTCTCCCTCCCCCTTTCTGCCAACCATTCTGATGCACCTGCTTTTTGCGCTGATACCCCAGTTCTGCATTCCAAAAATCCAGACGCAGCAGGAAGCTCCCAAATTGGGGGGAGGAAGGCGTGTTAAGTCTCCTCTCCTCAGGAAGGTTGTCGTTCCCACTGAGTAAATCTTTTTAAATGAAAGTGCCAACTTAAAGATGCTGGGACAGGGAACCTTTGCAACCGTATCAATAAAAAAAGGAAAAAAGGGGTCTCTTCCTCTGCAGAGCATTTGTTCTGCTTTGAGGATTTTAGAAACTTTAACAATAGAAGCAGAGGAGACCTGAGAAATCTTGTCCAACTTCTCCACTTTCCAAAAGAGGAGACTGAGCTCCTCAGGAGAAGTCGCCCCACTGAGCAGAAGCTTCACCGTTCAGAAGGCCGCCTTCCTTGACTCCCAGTAAGATCCTGCATCTTTGGTCTCCAGCCTGAGCTCTCAGTTCCGACATAGCCAAAACCGGTCCCCACACAGTGTGGATGTGTAATCAGTGTCCTTGGATGAAAATATAAAACGGTAAAGATTCTCCATGCCCATTTTTTTTTCCCCTAGAAAAGCAATCAGCCCAACCTTTTGCAGGCTGATCACTGAGAATTTGCAGGCGGTATCCTAATACCATCCTACAGGCAAAAAGCACGTAAATTGTGCCGTGCAAATATTTACATTGGCCATACCGGGCACTGATCTGTTTGCCTTTGGCCATCCTGATGGCTGAAAACGTGGGTCGCTCACCCTGACCTGGCAGTTGGGTGTCGATGCCCACTGGTGGGCGCAGAAGAGCACTAAACACGGATGTGGAATCAGGGAGGTGCAAACGTACCAACAATAAATCAGATGATAGGGAGCAAGACTTGGAGAGCTCACCTGAGCGACATGCACAACACGTGAGAAAGGGTAGGAACCCTCCCTCATCCCTCTGAGGAAGCAGAGATAAATTACAGCCGCTGACAGAGCGCTGGATTGTGGGGTCTCCGTTTCACCTCATAATGGCTCCTGCTTGCTGAGTTATTACACCAGTCTCAGGAGGAGCCTCCTGGTTTCTTTGCTGTTGATGATGTAGACCCTGCAGCTCTTAATCTGATTATGACTCTCTCCAGGGATTGCGTGATAAGACATTCCCGGGCCCCTGTTTTGAGTTCCTTTCTCCCTGGGCTTCTTTGCCTCAACTCTCCTTCAGATACACTCAGAAAGCTTGGTAACAATTGGATCCTAACTACATTTTAACATAACACTTACATTCATGCTTCTGTTCACACTGTAAAAGGTAATCTTTGAATGGTTTAAGCATCTGGATTCTATTACGGCAAAGTATAGCACTTAAAATGGAAGAGACTTTTTACATTTGCGTGGAATTCAGGCAGCTGCCTGAGCCACCCTTGGGCCTAGTTGTTTCAAAGAGATTTGCAATGGGCTTAAGTCAGAAATGATAAAATTGTCAAAAGACTTTGGAATTCCTTTTGGAAGACAGCTAAAAAATCAAATCAAACCAAACCTCCAAAAGGAAAAAGGAAGAGATCTCTGCCTGCAGATTTTTAATAATATGGTTTATTGGGTCAAATACTGAAACTCCAAAGAGTGTCTGCTCTGCACATCCAAGAAATGTTTCCACTTTTTTCCTCTCAAATACAACATTGGTTTTACAGTCCTGCAGATTACAAATCACATGGTTTTTTTTTTCTTTTTCTTTTTTGTAGGGATATTGAACTTTTCTTCCATTTGTCCTATTTTATTTAAATAGTCCAAACCTCTGTGGTTTGGTCATTAAAATCCAGTTGGCAAAGAAAGGCTGAATCTTTATGTTTTCCAGCTGTGTTCCTACCAGCTACATACAAGCATTATTAGCCATAGGACCATGTTTATATCAGCCGCGAGCGAGAGTTTCTCAGAAGCCACCCTGCGGCACAGAGGTGTGGGTGTCTGAGGCCCACGGGCTCTCTGCAGAGAGAAGGCACACTTCCAAAGGGCGCTATCAACCCAAAAGAGAAGCAGCTGCCCAAGGACAATGAGACCACCCTTATCTCTGGCGCCCGCCAGTCTAAATTAGACAGGGCAAGACGCAGGAAGTACACTGTAGGCACACAGAAAAGTCTTTGGTAAAACAAGAGAGGAGCAGAACAAAAGAAAGGGCCTGGGTCACACAGTGGAGAGAGAGGGAAGGTGTGAGTTCATGCCATAGATGGGCTCTCAGAAACGCGTCTCTATCCCAATGACACCTCTTACAAAGTAAGAAAAATTCTTAAAATTCACATGGAACCTCAAGGGACCCTGAATAGCTAAAGCAATCTGGAAAAAGAAGAACCCAATTGGTGTTTGCGCACTTCTTGATTTCAAAACATTCTATAAGCTACAGTAATAAAAACAGTGTGGTTCTGGCAGAAAGAGGGACATTTGGACCATGGGAATCAAACCCAGAGCTCAGAAATAAACCCTCACATAGATGGTCAAATGATGTTTTCAAGGGTGCCAATGCCATTTGATGAGGAAAGGATAATCTTTTCAGAAAATTATGCAGGGTAAACTAGTAATCCGCATACTCAAGAATGAAGCTGGACCCCCTTGCCTTATACCATATACAAAACTTAGCTCAAACTGGATCAAAGGACTAAATGTAAGAGCTAAAACTATAAAACTCTTAGAAGAAAACAAGGTAAAGTCTTCGTGATAGTAGATTTGGCAATGATTTCTTGGGTGTGACACCAAAAGCACAGGCAACAACAACAAAAAGATAAATGGACTACATCAAAACTTAAAGCTTCTGTGAATCAAAGGAGACTATCAACAAAGTGAAAAGTCAACCCACAGAATGGGAGAAAATATTTTCAAGTCATACATCTGATAAGGGGCTATTATTCAAAATATATACAGCACTCCTGTAGCTCAACACCACGAAGAAAATAAACAACCCAATTTAAAAATGGGCAAAGGACTTGAATAAGTATTTCCCCAAAGGAGATACACAAACAGCCCATAAGCTCATGAGAAGGTGCTCCAGGTGACTAATCATTAGGAAAATGCAAATCAAAAGCACAATGAGATGCCACCGTACACCGCCAGGATGGCTGTTTTCAAAAAGCTAGAAACCTAAGTGATGGCGAGGATACAGAGAAATCAGAGTTCTTGCACAGTGTTCGTGGGGACGTAGAATGATGCGGTCACTGTAGAAAATGATATGCAAGCTCCTCAAAAAAATTAAAAATAGGACTAAAACATGATCCGGCAATTCCACTTCTGAATAAATACTCGAAAGAATTAGAAGGGACCCAAATAAACATTTGTATACCCACGTTCTTAGCAGCACTATTCACTATTCCAAAGATGAAAGCAACCCAAGTGTTCATCAATGAACGAATGAGTAAACAAAATGTGTATGTGCACGTGACAGAATATTGCTCGGCCTTAAAATGAAAGGAAACTCCAGCCCGTGCTCTAGCAAGGACGGACTTTGAGGACACTGTGTTAAGTGAACAATCCAGCCGTAAAAGAAAAAGCAGGACATGGTTCCGCTTACGTGGAGTACTTAGAGGAGCCAGGCCTGCAGAGACCGGAGGGAGGCTGGCGGTTGCCGGGGCTGGGAGAGCTGGCCATGAGGAGCTCGGTGGGTGTGGAACTTCAGTCTTGAAAGACGAGGAAATTTCTAAAGACACTTGGTGGTGACGGCCACACTAAAATGTAAATGTACTTAAAGTCACCAAACTATAAACCTAAAAATGGCTAAAAGGACACATTGTATATTACCTACATTTTACCACAATAAAAAGGTATTTTGAACAATTTTTAAAACGTCCTCCCATATCCCTAACTTATTAGAAAAGGCAGAGTAGCCTGTAGAAATAAAGCCAGGGACTACCTCTTTAATGAGTACATAACTGATTCTATACAACACACACCTCCCTGCAATGCTAATTGTAAATTAACTCCTTGAGAGTCATATTTTATAGTGATTTTCCCTTTTACTTAAAAAAAATGCAAAGTAAAAAAATTTAATGGCTGGCCCACATTCTCACCTTTTAGTCTCCATGACAAATCGGTACTTATGCACTTAAGGTTTCCAAACTGAAAAACACTCCACTTCCAAAAGGTATGGACCACCGGTTGGCCAACGTTTTACGTAAGGTGCCAGAGAGTAAATATTCCAGTTTGTTGCCCACCCTGGGGTCTCGGTCTTAACTCCTCAACCCTGCTGAGAGGCAAGAAGGCAGAGAAAAATGATACACAAACCACGGTGATAGCTGTGTCCCACTAAAACTTCTACAAGGCGGTGAGCGGGGTTTGGCCAGAGTCTGCTGACCACATAAGGCCTCTGATTCATTCTAGAAGAGCCTGATATTAGATTAAACACACACACACACACACACACACACACACGCATGCACGCACACGCACACACCCCCCCTTCCCCCCCCACCGCTCCAGGGAAGTGGTGAGTGAGTAGAGTCAGGAAGGACAAGAAAACAAGGAACTGTTCCCCAGGCCATGGTGGCAGAGGGGGCGGCATGTGAGAGGAGAGGAAGTGGGGCAGCAAGGAGATGCGCCAGGAGCCCCGCCACTCTGGGGGCATGGCTGTCCCCAAGCTCAGGCGCAGTCACCTCCGAGCGCTTAGGTGGCGCAGCAGGAATATCTTGAAGAGCCACCGCAAGGGCCTCTCAGCCAGCGGGGACCAGAGGGTTATAAAGGCTGAGGGGAGGCAGGGGAAGTAAAGCTGGGCAAGCTGCTTTGAATTAAAACTTTGAAAGAACTTTTGAATTTTAAACAAAGGCAGTAAGCAGTTTTGACAAACCCATGTCCAGTGAATCACCTCGCTGCGTGGAGAAAAGCATGCCCGCCGTTCCATATTGATCTGTGGAAGGGAAACCCAATTCTTAATTCAAACCATTTCCACTTTGGCTTGGAGGCCAACTAGCAGCAGAGAATACATTTCACTTTAACGTCCCAGTATATAGAATGCGTGTGTCTGTCCGACTGGACCACGTGGCAGTAAATGAAATAAGCACTTCTGCAGAACATGCCGGGGGGGCATTTGGGTGGCTTATCTTAACCTCTAATTCACTGTTCTTTAAACTTTTGGTCAACTCTCAGCGATGCGACTGCCCCAACCGGATGGGTCAGGCACCTGAGGCAAAGGGCAGGGCAGCAAGGCGTCCCCAAAGACGTCTCCTCCAAGCTGGGGGTGAGGGAGAGGAGGCAGGGGATGCACAGGCGCCTGGGCTGGCTGTCTCTGCCACCTCGGACCAGATGAACACTGTCCCAGCGCAGAGAGGGGCACACTGTCCCGACCTTGCCGGGGATATTCAGGCCCCCTTTGGCAAGACTTCAAGAAGTTTTTGCTATGATTAACTATAAATGGGGCATGGGATTTCACTCTGGAGTGGCAAGGTTTTCATGGTAGGCTCAGAGGGTCTCTGTGTGGACTCAAGAAATGGGCCATCAAAGTTACTGTCAGGAGTTCCAGAACAGGGCTGCATTTGGGGTTGAAATTAGTTCGTCACCCTCCATAATGTTACTTCTGGTGACACACACACACACACACACACACACACACACGTTACACACACATATACACACACATACACACAGACACGTTACACACACACACACACACACACACACACACACGTTCCTCAGTTCAGACTTCACCTAAGTCGCCTCATACAAAAACAAGAAAATACATCCTTAAAACTGCCAGCCTCCTGATTCCACATGCGCTTAAATAAACCTGAGAGAGAACTATGTATGTAACGAAGCTTTCATTTTTAAAACCTGATCTGATAATTTGATGTTTATACCCAGCTGCAAATCAGAGAAAAGACAGACCCATGCAAAAATAGACTTTTTTTTTTTCAAAAATGTGGCCAACTCTGAACAAAGGTGCCACCGAAATGCCTATCTAACTCCTAACTCCATGCAATATTTTTGCTGTCCAGATAAGATTTATAGTATATCTATGTGACATTGTTGTGAAAACCATTGGTGGAAACAGTAAATCACATGTGTTTCCTAAATTTTCTGTCTAGAAGGACTATCTGGACCTTTGACCAAATTAAATAACAACTCAATCCTTGGTCCCATATGAATTCAGACTCAATTCCTAGTCTAGAAAAATTCTGAATTATAAATTATTCTCGCCAAAGTATACTCTACACTTTACCCCAAGCTCAAGTCAGCCCTTGAAGTTCTGAGATAGAGACTCAAATTCACAGGTAGTTTGAGCTGGGATTTCAAAGTTCTGGACGTGGGACAGAAGAAATTGTGTCGGGGTCATGACAAATGAGAAACGTGGCTGCATCCTCACGACACGGGGACTCCTTGGCGGCTTACGGCGCTCCCAGCTCAGATCGGCGCTGCACTACGGCAGGTGGCAGGTCGGCACACTTCAGGCTGGTGCTCTCAAGTCAGAAAAATGCGCAGGACACATCTCCGATGGCGTGCTTGGCAGATCACTTGATTGCATTCCCTGACACTCAGCAGATGCCTATAACCCACATGGCAGACACGTCTACCCAGTCAGTAGTTCACCATAACATTACATTGGAACTAACATAAGGACCCATGCATAATGCTTAATAGAAACACAAAGAATTGTAAAAGGCATAACTCCAGAGTTTATTACTGCCCAATCTGTTTCAATTTTGTGGTAGCAGAGATTCCCCTGACCAAATCAATGTGTATTTATTGTGAGGTTCTCTCTTACTCTTTGGCACAGTGAGCCAGTGGAATATTCCATGTGAGCTTGATTTAGAATAGATACAGCAGCAGACAGGCCCTGTGGCTTTGGACATTAATAAGAAGAGAAATGATTTATGTCATTCCTGTTTACATGTGATTCATTTTCTGTTTCAGACTACAGCACTTTCTTCAAGTAGAAAGGCTTCATGGGTTAGACCGCCCCTCTCCTCTCCTCTCCTCTCCTCTGCCAACTTCACCTTTTTCTTTCCTACTGCGTTCCTCTCCTTCACAGCCTACCCATCTTACATGAACTGTCACTGGAAAATGAACAAAACCTCTATGAAGAAGCGAGACCCAGTGCTGCAAATGGAAACATCCATCCTCCTCTGTACCAGTTACTCCAAAACTTGCTCAAGATTAACTCATGGAAAAGGTAGAAGGAAGAAAACACGCGGGGCAGTGCGGAGTTATCTCCCTTAGAGTCCTGGCACCGCTGCGGCCACGTCGTAACAGGTAGAGGAAGCTGTAGAGAGGACTCCCTTGCCAATTCTTAAACTTCTGCGTTTGTTCTGTAATCAGCAAGGGATCACCCTGCGTTGTTTCAATTACACAAAACATTCTTCTCTTTGGTGTCCCTCGGACTGTGTGAATAATGCTTCTGTTGGCAATCAAGAAGCATTTGGAAGGCATCCAAGCAGTGGCTTTTAGGAGAAGATATTTCATTCCTCTGTTTATATATTTTAGTTTATTTCAAAATTTTTTCAGATCAAAGGTGATGTCAATTGATAAAAGCAAAATGGACAGAGTAAAATCTGCAGATTAGGTGAACTGTCTGATTATGATCTTTAGTTAAAAAAATATTTGGAACGCATTTTGTTCACTTTTTAAATGGCTTCAAATATCGTGTAATACCACATTTAGTAAGGAGCTTAATAAACATGAATGAGTTCAAACCCTACAATATATTTATTTGAATTTTATGATTTGTTTTGGTACCATAAAATATGTGCAGAAATAACATATATAAAAATCCTAAATGACACTAAGTAACCAGTCATCGATTTAAAAAAAAAAAGAAAGGTAATCCATCAGACCAAAATATGTATTCCTCATCTAGGGAATAGATAACATTTTGATTTAACTATTGTGTCTGTTTCAACACTAAGAGATGAGGAAAAAGACTATGGAGCAACTGTGTAACCCACACACTATTGGTTGTACATCAGGTCCAAGTGAGATTCTACTTGTTTTAGATTGTCTACTGGGGTGTCCAGCCTTTTGGTGTCTCTGGACCACACTGAAAGGAGAGTTATCTTGGGCCACATATTAAATACACAAACACTAATGAAAACTAATGAACAAAAAAAAGGTTTTAAGTAAATTTACAATTTTGTGTTGGGCCACGTTCACGGGCCGCAGGTTGGACACCCCTGGTGGACAGAATACCCGTCCGTCAACGTGCCACTACTCTCTGATGACGTCAAGGTCAGTGAGGCTGTGAGCTGGTAGCAGATAACACCCACTAGAGATCTGTTGGGGAATTTAAAACCCTCTGGCTCCAGAGTAGAACTAACTCATTTTGAAAAGGAAGCTCTTTGATGTCACTTGGTGCCTAGAGCACCCACCTTTCTTAGAACAAAGAGGAACAGACAGCTGTAATCAAATTTCCAGACCCAGGAATCCCTTGATGCTAGACGACCAGCTTCCGCCTGGAGATCCGGCAGAAAGGTTCAACTCATGGGCTGCCCCTGCAGCTCCTCCCACCCCTGAGTCTGTATCCCAAGGCCACTCAAAGAATTGTTCAACAGCCTGCAATCTAGTGCATTCCAAAATGGTCGGCCTCTCCTTGAGGAATTCGGGGACAATGTGTGATGACAATATATCTCACTTTAAAAAGATGTGTCCCACTGTTAGAGCATGATTCCTCATTTGGAAATGCTGAAAATAACTTTATATTACGTCACGTGTATGAAGAATCACTTAGTAAAGTGTTTGTGGTAGACCAGTAGGACAAGGGTGGAAAAGAGCAGAGTTCCCATATTCTGCCTTAGTTTAATTTCTTTTTTTCCCTTTCAAGGTTTACAAAGAAGGAAAGAAGGATAAAATTGTTCACAGGAACAAGAGGGTAAAAAAACAAAGACAGAGTTAAGAAGTAATTGTACACTATAATTTGCTAACAAAGAATTTTGTAGGTTGCCAACCTGTGTAAATTATACACAGTTGGGAAAAGACCTCCAAGCAGAGGGAAATATAATCACTTCATCTATTTTTTTTCTCAGTCAGTGTTTCTAACACTAACTCTATTGTATGACTGAAATGTACAAAAATACATTCGTTTCACAGATAGCCTTTGAAGCAGGCTGTTGTAGGCCCTGGTTAACTTGACAACAAACTATCACCTGTGTGGTTGGAGCCCTCTAGTGGCCAGGTGGACTCCAGGCATTGGAATAATTCCATCTCCCATTCCCCATGGGCAATAATGGAGAGAAAAGCAGAATCTCCTGGATATGCCTGTGTAGCTCAAATGTAAATTGGGAAGCCTGCTTCTTCTGTTATTTAGCATGTTTATTCTCCCAAGCGTTATACCCTTTCACTGACTCAGGCAAAAGCTATGACTAGAACCACTAAAAGAAGAGCTATTTGATTGTGGTACAGAAGAGTTTGGCCCGAAGAGAAAGCAGACCTGCGTTCTAGCACAACCCTTCCCCAGACCTAGCTGTGCGAATGCCTGGTGGCCACTTTGTCATAATCAATGTATTTCCTTGTAATTCAAAGAGAGACCTGAGATTTCCTCTAAAGTTTTCAGGAGTTATTTAGATGGCCTCAAAAATATTGTTGGACAAACAACCAGAGTTCTCCCGGTGGTTCTTTTTCCCATGCCTGGTTGTTTCCTTTCGGGTTGTTTAATTAACTATCCCCTACACTGGACCTTTAAGACGTGGAGCCACTTGGGGCTCCCGCCCAGGCCTCCTCTCTCTGACTTTGTAAAATCTTGAGAAATCCCAACTATATCCATTGCTTTAAGTACCGCCTCCGTCCCACAAGCATTAGCTTAAAAATTTTACCCAGACACACTTTTGGAGCTCCAGGCCTGCCTCCCTGGCCCCTCCCTATAGATGCCACACAAGAGCTTCAAGCTCAGTATCAAGAACAAAAGTGAGCTCGATGCAAACCTGCTTCCTCTCCAGCGTTTCTGCCCTGCAAACACGACCATCCTTTTCGAATTCTCCTTCTTGGAAAACTTTAATCACCAAATAAATTTTATCTCTGAAATCTCTTTCAGATCCATTCCCCCTTTCTCTATCTTAACCATCCTGAGTAGCCTGGTCCAAGCCATACAAACTAAAGCACTCACTTTTGAACAAAAATTCCTATATCCACTCCCTCTAATTCATTGTCTTAAAATGCATTTCTGATCGTATCATCCCTCTGCCTGAAAGCTTCTGACAGCTTTTATGATAAATTCACAAATTCTTATTGTGGCTTCTAAACCCTGTGTAATCTGGACGCTGCTTATCTCTCCGGTCTCTCTTCCTATTCTCCCCCTCAGCTTCCTCCGTCCAAACACAACAGCCTTTCCCATTCCTTCCAGCTTTGGGACCTTCACTCAGCTATGCCTGTCTGATGTGCTCTCTGCCTGCACTTCGCTAACTAATTATTAATATTAATCTAGCCTTTTGAAATGTGTCCTTTTGTTAAAATATTATGTGTCTCTGTCCTTTAGCTGATCCACAATTAAAAGAAATTAAACAAAGGCTCGCGCACATCCAGGAAGCTGTCTCCCCTCACCTATAACTGCTATGTTTACACAGATGGGGTGCTCTGAAAGGTCTTGCTTTGAGTTGATAAGGAAACGAAAATTAAACAAAGACATTTGATGGGCTGATTAATCAAGTTGAAGCCAGGTCCTTCAAAGAGGAAATCTATCTAATTCTTGTTCTACATCCCATGTGACAAGCTTCAGTTTTCTGTAATATCCTTTTGTTCAACATAAAGAGAGAATGACCCTACTGAGGTCAAATTGTTCCTACTAAGCTGTCTTAAATACCTTTAGCCTCTGGGTTTGAAAGATTCTTAGATGCTTGGAGTCCTGATTCACTGGAAGGGGGGCTGGGAAGTACACCAATTGCTCTTCACGTTCCTTTTCAATGATATTTCCACATTTGGTTTTTGTTTTTTCTCCTTCCAACTGTATGACTAACCTGAGAACATTTGAGTTGGGAGAGAGCAATTTACTGTGCTTCCTTCTCAGCAGTATTTGGTATTCATAATTGGGAAGCACAGTTGGCTGGGCTCTAATTCGCACAGAGAGGACGCTTGTGACTTTCGTATTTCTCAGCCTTCGACCTCAACCTAAACATTACTCCCTCAGGGTATCTCTGATACCATTAGACGGAGTCAGGTGTTATTATTATGGCCCCAGAAAATGTTGTACATCCTCTACTAATCACCATCATTCATTTGTGTCTTTCAGATTATGAGCTTCCCATCACGTCTACCTTGTTTATTTGTTCATACCCCACACAGAACACAGAACTCTGTACATAGCAGGCATTCACGAAATATTGGTTGAGTTGGGGGGGGGGGAAGCTCAGTGTTTCCTCATATGGACAAGCATTTTTCCTGACAAGACCATGCAATTAGATTAGAAAATTATTGTAAGAATGCAGTGTTTCTCCCAGATCCCAAAGGCAGGGAGTATAGTTGAGCCTGAGGAAGGACTGAAAAAGCAATACAAATGGCACCAGTCTCCCTTTTCACTTCCACAAGTACTGTCAAAGGAGGCACCGCCCAGACAGACAGACGTGGGGAAGCAAAGCAAATGCCAGTGAGAAATACTCAGACCTGTAGCACCTGTACCACCAGGCAGCAGATGCAAGGCAAGCTCTGTGTCCTTATCTGCCCACCTACCTGGCTACCTACCTGTCTATGTACTTATCTATCTTAGGACTCCAATAGTCGAGACTTATAAAAAGCATGCTGGGAAATCGCACTTTACCACGAAACACACCCTCTTCTTCATTTTCCTCATTTCCAATAAAAAGAAAGAACTGAGGGAATATTTTCATTCATCTCAAGTCTCAGTTGCATGTCTTGCATTATTTTAAGAAGATAAGTTTCATAGTTATTTTTTACAGATCAACATTACATTTTTAAACAAAAGAGAGATATGTGTATATATATAAAACAGTTAACATTTTATCTTTTGAAACTTTTTATTCAAAGTCATAAGGAAACATTTTCATTAATTTTTTCCAAAATTTCTCTCATTTATCAACTTTTGATCTGTTTATCTCTACTGTGCATTAGAATTGGCATACCTTACTAAGAGTATGTTATGGATTTGCTTATTAATACTCTTAAAAATCAAAATCTTTTATTAGCTCCTCACTTTTTAGTGGTCCAATGCCTTCTGTTATTTTTGTTATTAATTTCCACTTGACCCTGCCTCCTTCTGGCAATAAATCATATTCATCTCAGTATCCATTAAATTACTGAGAGGAATCCCAATATATCTATAATGACATGCATTTCCAATAATTGTTTCCTTTTTTATATTTTATATTTATTAATAAAATATATTCAGTTTGTCATAAATTTTACAGAATTACTTTATAATAGTAATATTTACAAAAATAATTATATCTCTGGCAATTATTTCAAGTCTCAATGAAGTATTGTGTATACCAAACAAAAATGCACAAGAGGATTCCTGGTTTTTCCAGATTTACTTAGGAGATATGCAAGCAAAATATTTTAAAGTCCACGGTTCTAGCCCATGTGTGTGATGATTTAGAGTAAATGAATAAATAAGGACTAAAACTTTTAATATATAGCTTCAGTATACCTAGATAATATGGTTAGTACTATTGTCAGTAGGATATACGTTTGACTTCGTATTGTTTCTCTAGAAATAGGAGTATATTTGAATAGAGTAATTTGTGTTTTCAATTTCCTGGTGACCAGTGCCTTCATGGATTTACATATTTGACCAATGCCCTGGGTAGTCAGTTGTTCAGCAATAAGGAGACTCTTATGTGGTTGCATAAGCACATTGCCCTAAAACTTGGCCCCCCATCACACAGTGAGGCTTATTTCTGAAAGAAATGTGCCCAGGGGGTCTTTCCTGGACAATTCATCATATATTATTATGCAAAGTAAAAGCTGGCAATAAAAAGCTTGGTTAGAAAAAAAGGGAAAGAAAAATACAGAACTGGATTCATGTCAACTTTTAAAATTTAACTTGAATTCTGTTATTTCCAAGTTTCTGTTTGGAAAATATGAAATGCCAACATTTCATATAATGATGTCATTGCTATAAAAATCATCTTTAAAATTTTTCCTTTGAGTTTTAGTTTAGTTAATTCTGTACTAAGCTGAATCAAGGCATTTGAATCAGATCCCAGACAAAAAGAAAGCAAATTGCCCACCATCTGAAATAAAAATTGAATGTTTTGTTTTGTTTTTAGAGTACCACACTTGAAGCCAGAACTAGTTTGTCTAAATAAGATCAGTTTTTGAAAAGTGCATTTTCCCCTAAGCTAAGCCTTCATATCAAACATAATGTTATAAAATTTCATAAATATTAAAGTCAATGGGTCCATCAATCTTGGATGAGTAGGCTGATATTTAGTGATTTTCTACTAATGTGGTTTTGATAAAAACTAGATTGTCTTAACTGTCACAGTGCCATCTAAAGAAAACCGCCATCAGGAGCCAACAGAAAAGACTAAAGTACCAATATTTGTAACTTTATTGTATGCATCATTTTGTAAGATTAAGAAGTGTTAAAAGAGATGTTTTCTGGTTTCATATTAATCTAGGCAGATAATTCATATTAATCTCATCTAATTATGATAAGGGGAAAAAAGTAAAAATGGAGAGAGAATAAAACCTAAGAAGAGGGTTCTTCTCTTCTGGGAATGAAGGATAAAGTCAGAAGGACCAGGGACGTTCCTTGGAATCTATTTCTTTCCTGCTTCCAACTTTTATGTCAGAATAAACAGATCCTCACACTGAGCTTATATCTGAAAGCCAGAGAATAACTGGGACTTAAGGGTCAGGAGAGACAAAGGGGGAGGTTGAAACATAAGGTCATGCAAACTAGAGAGAGACAATTCTCAGCTGCGGGGACCAACCTTGAGCTTGTGACCATGAGTCATACTAAACAATACTAGTCAGAAAGACCCACAAAGTTAATGACTCATTTAACCATTTTCTCAATAAAAAACTTAAATGCACACACATGCCAATTATTGGATTAAGCTCTAGGTATATATACTGAAGAGAAGAAATAGTCCTAACCAAGAGATTATCATATAGGGCCAAAGTCAGACAAGTAAACAGTCACAAATAGGGACTCACAGGGGATGTTTATAATGAATTAGGGGACAAACATCATCCCAGCTTTGAGGAAACCAGGGTGGGGCCTCAAGGATGTGATGTAGACACTGAATGCAAAAGGCTGAACGGAATTGAGTCAGTGAAAAGCGTGGAGGAGAGGGAAGAGCAAGAGGCTGGGGATTACAGAAGGAGCAAACAGTGTACACAGAGACCCAGAGGAAAGAGATTATTGCCAATGAATCGAGTGCAATAGCAGACTAGCTTTAGGGCAGCGGAATACCTGCAGGGTGGGGGGTGAGCAGAAGAGTAATACATAGCATCCAAATTTACCTTTCAACACATACCTCTGAATGCAGTGCATGGAGAACAGTTGAAGGGAGCCAGACTGGAGCAGGAAGATGTCAGGAGACTGTTGAATTAATACCTTTGTTTCTATTGTATGAAATTTAAGATCCTCAATCTGGAATTTGCGCCCCCCCCCATCCCCCGCCCCGGAAGTAAGAGCTTTCACTCACTCACATAAAAATACAACCTTCTGTCCACAAAGAACTACCTTTCACGGGCTCTGTTTAGCTGTATGTCTTCGCTGGGGCGGCCATAACAAAGTGCCACAGGTTGAGTGGCTTAAACAACAGAAGTTTATTTCCTCACAGTTCTGGAGGCTGGAAGTCAGAGAGAAAGACACCAGCACAGCCACTTGCTGGTGAGAGCGCTCTTCCCGGCTCATGGCTGTCCGCTTCTCCCCGTGTCCCCTTGAAAGGGCACTGATCGCATCTTGAGAGCCCCACCCTCATGACCCCCAGCAAAGCCAATTATGCACCTGAGTCCCCACCTCCAAATACCATCACATTGGGGGTTAGGAGTTCAACATATGAATGTTGTGGGGACACAGTTCAGTCCATAGTACTGTAGTTGAGATATTAATGATATAACTAGTGTCCTAACAAGCAATCCCTTTTGGAAGGGGGGAGGTGCAAGTAATCTAGGCCTTTCAACTATGTCATTTTGCAAATAAGAAGAGCATTGTCTTATTCCTCATCATTTTCAAGTATTTTGGTCTCTTCAGGTGGTCATTTGTTTTTTCTTAGGGTATAGAGTAATAATGTGCATAATAATAATATTATCCTTCCCTGGAGTTTTACAATGTGCTGATCCTGAATAGAGATAAGTATAAGGTACTATGGACACACACACACACACACACACACACACACACACACAAATGGACAACAAAGCCAAAGCTGGGTGTTGGGATCTAATGGATAACCGACAATGTGGAATCAGGACGGTAAAGCAGGAGAGGAAGAAAGGAAAAGGAGAGGGGTCGATGGGGGCCCCTGTGGGTCCCGTCTCGGGGTCGGGGGGAGGGTGGCAGGTGTAAGCAAGGCAGTAGGACAGGGACCAGTCTCCAGTGGAGAAGACGTGAGCAGTTGAGAAGGGGCTGGTCTGGTGTTCACTCTCCTGCTTGGTCATTTTTAACTTCACATTACCCTGAGTCCCCCTTCACATTAGGGGACAAGTCCTTCACGTCTTTTCCATTTTCCTTGTCACCTGGTAAAGTGCTTTATAAATAGTTGATGGAGAATAACAGCATGTCAAGTGGTAAAGTCTTTTAACGTGAGGCAGGGAACAGGTACATAGCTTAACAATATTTTTCACCCTTTATTTATTAATCTGTTTAATCATCTATTCAATCAACAAAGATTTCCTGGTGATCTTCCTTCAGAAAGCCTTCTCCACACATTGTGGGGAGGGATAGAGGCGTGGCCAGAGAAGATGGCCTGGGAAACATTTCCATAACAATGGTTCAGGTAAATTCTCTTCCCCTCCTGCAACATTTTAAAAAATCTGTGTTGAGTTCATATCAAACTATCTCCTTGTGAAATAGAGAAGCTTGAGCTTGACTGAATAGATAGTAATGTTAAATAAATTACCTTGGGGATTAAAATGTGTGTCATGACCTAGTATAAATACAGATGAATAATATCGCCAGGCAAATGGCAAATCTGGATATTTGCTCTCTGAGGTACACTACTTGAAAAGTCCAAGAATGATCTATCTTAGGAATAGATGTTTCTCTTGAAAGAAAAATGGTACATCTCTAACAAGGAATCGTGGGGGGGCGGGGGGGCTGTACACATATATAGTCTCTACTACTTTCATTTCTGAAACACAAGAATTCCCAGAGGACCACTTTCTGAAACACTAAAATTCTCAAAAAGGTTCCCGGAACAGCCCACGACTATAACTTGACACCATGTTTTAGATACTACCCAATAAATGTTTGCAAGGCAGCCATAAACCTTGTTTCTAACAGTACGCTTCACGCTGTGCTTCCCAAGTGCAAAGGAAATGGCTGAGAGGAAAGCTCATATACAGTGAGCAAAGGCAGCATCAAAGGGCTCTGAGGCCAGTTCATTACCACACCTCGGAGGAGGATCACAGCTGCCCTGGGTCGTTCCTCTTTGCAGGTCACCTGCCTCCATCCTTTCTAATCACCCCCTAATATGGACGCACTCAGCAAGGCCACATTGGAGGTAGTCGGAGGTATTTGGTCCACTGAGCCGAGGAGGTGAAAGCTGGAATCCCTGGCAAGTGTGCTGCTAATAAAAGGGTCCCTTCACAACCTACTTTTCCTGCCAGCCCTATGGCTGTGGACATTAACCAGCTCTGTGAGGGACCCCAGCATCAGGAGCCAGCCGCAACCCAATAAGCTTGAGATTTGAGAACTCCATTTTCTTAGAAGGTGGTAGCGGCATTTAGACATCGGGCAGGAGTCCGCCTTTTAAAGGGGGGAATGAGTTGTTACTATGCAACCCATTTTCTCTGCGTTGGGGCCAGGCGCTCTGAACGGATTTTAATTAGCTAAAAAAATTAAAGCGGCAGTTTGTCTCCTGCTCAAGAAAGGGAAGCTTTCAAACTGAGACAGAAATTTGAGCCAGCATGCTTGGCGCTAAAGCCTAGAAAAACATATCACACCGGAGTTGAAGCAAGTTTATCTCTGCGGTTCAGGTATGGACCCACCAAAGTCAAACAGCTCGACTGCTCTCATTAATTCTGGGTGGACTACGTGTCACCAACTAGGTTAATAAATGTAGCAACCAAAGGCACTTGCATCGTTTTGTTTTCTAATCAGGCTCTCCTGGCTTAGAAATACTCACAGGTTCTTTTTATTTTTTTCGCAGAAATTGTGTTCGTCTAAAAATCAAGCCAAAATGGCCAGTCTGCTATTTTTAGGTGGACCAGATGTGAAGAAGGAAAATAAAATTGAAAGAAAATTTTTTGTTTCTGAGGGATCCCCGTGCTGAACCTAGACTGTGTGTCATCCATCTGGTAGGGACTGTGTCTTATTTGTCCACTCTTGGTCATTGGAACCACGTCAAGAACATAGTAAATGTATAAATCTAAAGTCTATAAGTCTAAATGTGTAAGTCTATAGAGCTTAAATTAAAAAGAGAAAACAAACAGCATCTACTATTATACAACTTTCTCTGAGACCCTATGTCTCATCAGCAAAAAGGGATGCTGACATTGAGCTTACATGGTGCCTCAGTGGGGGATAGTTTTAGCTGCAAGTAACAGGAAGCCTGAATTTTCTTCTCTTGAAGAAGTATCTCAAATACAACTGAGTCTGGAGGTCGATGGAATGGGCACGAATTCAGGGAAGCGAGAACTGCCGATTTGACAGGAATTTCGCTCTCTCCCTCACGAGGCTGCCTCGCAGCTGGAAACTGCCTCTGCAGTTCCCGACGGCACGCCCATGCGAGGCGGTCGCAAGGACAAAGGGAGGCCGCAACTGCCTGTGGCCTTTGGTCAGTGAATCCAAACCCTTTGCAGAGGGGTTCAGAGGGTCTCTGCTGTTGTCTTCTCAGCCAGAACTGTGTTATGCGGCCGCCTCCGGCTACAAGGTAGGGTAGACAAGCAAGAAACTGACTAGATCCTCAGGATGATTCCGGGGGATGGTGATTGATTATCTGGATCCAGCCACATTTCCTCCCCGAGCAAATTCGGAGTCCTAACTGCAAGGGAAGGTGGGTTAGAAATGGCTTCTAAATAAGCACCTAATGGGGTGTGTTCTAGGGGGCGATAAAGATGAGAAACGATGCACGTAAAACATCATAATACTAACTGGGATACAGTGCTCAATAAACAGCAGGTATGATTTAAGCAATATCAACACATTTAAAACAATAAGTAGTAAACATGAAATTGAAGTGAATTTGTGAATAGGCGTGCTAGTGCACCTGGTGGCTGTGTAAATAGGAGAGTTTTGTTTTTATTCATGAAAATGTGAATGAAAAAACGTGCTGGCATCCCTCTCTACAGAGAGAGATTCACCTTTGGAGCTGACTTCACTGATTTGGGGACAACAGCTGAGTGGGTGAATATATCTGCCAAGTGTCCACATCCGTGGTTCCAGGGGAGACAGAGCCCTGAGACACTTGAGGTGCTGCTGGCTCTCCCACATAACTGTGGGCATGTTTGTTACCCTGGAGTTGGCTGAAGAGGAACGAGCAAATTGCCTCTGATGTTGAGAGTTAACGAAATATGTCAGGCTGACTATTGCATCTTAGACAGGTAGCCTAGACTCAACCCCAAGATGTAGGTTACCTGGGGGAAAAAGACTGGGCTGATGCTGGAATTCTTTGTAAGGAGCCATTTGGAAACTGGTTGTGGGTGCTTTTGAGGAAATGAGTTGAAAACTCACTGAGAGATTATGTTGAAGTATCTGAGACACACTGTGAAATAAGAGAAGTCCTACCTTGAAGAGTGAATCCTGTTTTCACAGGGAAGGAAAAGGTAATTATCAAGCCGAGGCAGTGTTTTTATGAATATTCAACATATAATGAGCAGTAGAAACAATCAGTCTTATTGGAGCTCAGGGGAGAAAAAAGTAACTTCCCAGAAGGGGGAGCTTAAAGAAATCGTGGAGGAGACAGACTGAGATGAAACACCAACGACAGGTAAGGCTTTCAGGAAGCGATAAGGGGAAAATAATTTTCCAACAGGAAGGAAAACGCGCAAACAGACAAGTGGTGGCGAGGGTGTGTTGTTCATGGAGAACAGCCGCCGGACCCGGAGGACTGTGCTAGGGATTCAAAGGAACGTCTAAAAAGGGGCTGGAAAGCAAATCCTCTGCTCACTGGGAATGAAAAGGGTGGGTGCCTCAAAATGCCTGTAAGATTACCACAAAGAATTCATAGCCTTCCTCAATTCATATGGAACCGTCTCGAACTGAAAGGTCCTATCTCAAAGAGTACTGTTACCTATCGCTCCTACGGTTGATATGAAATGAACGGTGTCCTGTGGGAACCTGCATTTAAGTCCAGTGTTACCAAGACAGGCAAGATGCACAGTAAAGACAGACCCAAATGTGGTCTCCAAGCGAAGAATGTACATTAAGTTCAACAAGAGATAAATGCATTTTTGTGGTTTACTTCTTGGGACTGGCTGGTATGATGACTTGGCTCGTTACATTTGTTTTTTGTTTTTTGTTTTTTTAAAGGAACCTGAGAAGACATTATCCAGGGGACTTTTCAATCCAACCTCTTTGTGACTGCATTTTCGTTTTCAAAGAAACTATTTTTGGAATTGTTGGTTTAGAGTTCCAGCTCTTGGTGTTGTCAAAATTAAGTAGATAGAGATAGCGGGCAGGATGTAACTGAATCAGCTAATGGAACTCATGTGCTGAAGAAAAATTACTCAACAAAAAAGAAATGAAGGTTGAGGGGGAAAATTGCCCTTGGGAATAATAATGTGCTGTAGAATACGCCTTAATACATTGGAATCTGTAAAGACTTCGTATCGTCTTCTTTCTTGAAAGGAAATTAAACTGTAGTAAGAGGTTATGCCTTCCTAAAATAGTAGCCATCTTCTGTTTATTTTTAATTAAATTCCATCCAGATAAGGGATCTCCATCCCCTTTCGTACGGGCACGCTGACGGCTGCTGCTCCATGGGCCAGATAAACAGAACACCTTCCAAGTTTGATCCATTTGGGATAGATACTTTTAAAAGCAGTGTTTTAAGAATCAGATAACCAGTAATATCTTTTGGTAAGGAGAGAGAAGCCCCTATTTATTTTGGTAATTGAAATCACCTCTGAGGCCAGAGAGACAAGCTACCAAACAAAGGAGCATTTAATCTCATTCTCCGAGTCCTGCCCTAAGAGAAGGGGGCAGCCACCTTAATGCCATTTTAAGGGCTCCATGAGCGCTCCCCTCCCTTGAAAATCAGCACATAAAACAACAAAAACAAAAGCTACTTATATGCAATAGCCCCGCTGAGGAGTTCACAGTTCTGAGGTCGATTCATTGATTTCTGCAGGCACCAACTCACTAGTCACCGAGCCCTGACTGTGCACAGGGAACCGTGTTAGGGGCTGGAGACACAGTCCCTACCCGCCCCGGCCTCCATTCTAAGTGCGCGCTGCAGCTACTTGATTCGAGAATACTTGCCAAAGTGTGTTCTGAGAAACAAGCCAACTGTGTGATATTCAATTGCAATCTGTAAATAAGGTAGGGGGATCTCAGAGCACAGAAACTTGGGGAATGTGAAGTTAAATACCGTTTATGCAATCTCCATTTCTCAAGGACTTCTTAGCATCTTTCAAACACCCCCAAGTCCTGCCACCCACCCTGGGGAGGGAGCTGGGAAGGCAGCCTGCGCGGGGGCTTGGGTCGGGCCTGAACCGGAAGGGCCAGACCTCCCTGCCGGCCCTTCCTCCTGCTCCACGAACACTGCTCTTCGGTTGTCACGGCTCCTCGCTGTTGCAGTAAATGCCCACGCCCAATTTTACTTCTGTCTCTTCACGGGTACCCTGGGCTGTTATTTTAGGCTGCACCAGCTCCCAATGCTGGCGCTGCCTGGCGACACCAGCAGTGGAGGGAAGGTCATGAACTTGGGACTTAAACCAGCCTTGGCACGCGGGCTGGCGCAGGACAGATACATGAACAGACGGGAACACGTGGCCCGCAACCCAGTTCGGCCATTTCCTCCGTGTTAATTGAGCAAACTGAGCCGCGGTTACTTCAACTGTAATAGAGGGTAATAGCGCCCATTTTAGAAGGCGGCGATCAGTAGGTCACCTCTCTTCTCTTCCTGTGGAAATAAACTTGTCCTTTTTTTTGCGGGGGGGGGGGGGGGACTACTTTACCTGAGGTTTGTGTAACTCTTCTTCCCATTCTTCTATCATTTTAATACAGATTCTGACTAGGCCACCTTTTCCAGGTCTGGACTTTGCTGTTGGTATAGCAGCAAAAGCCCACAATTTAGAATTCATTAGGCGGCAAGGACAATACTAGAAGAAACAGCCCGCTGAAAGAGCGTAAAGTGGTTTCTTTCTTTCGGAAAATGGAGCAGCGGGGGGAACAGTGGTAGGCAGGCTCTGCTGGTTTTCATTATGGGCCTTTTGGTAGGAGTTGACATTTTCACTCTATGCATGCATTTCATTAATAAAAATGTTAGAAAGCTAAAGGGAAAAATAGGAAGAAACTAGTGATAAAAATATTTGTGTTTTTATTACTTCAAAGACTTTTAGTTTTATTAAGCACAGACTGCAATGTGCCTGTGATCACAGAGTATTAAAATTATTAAATTCTAATAACAACATGTTCTAGTAAATAGCATGGTACAGAAGGAAAAGACTGGCCTGAGTCTAATTTTAATTCTGTACTTTGCTATCTGTGTAGCCTTGTATTCTTATATAGATATAGGCCAATATGAGAAAATAGTACCTTTCTGTAAAATAAGGCACAAGCACTGGAATCATTCAAAAGTAGCTTCTAAATCCAATTTTGTATAGTTCTATGAAAAATAAAATTTGCAATGCCTACAATCCTTACCCACCACAAAATCTCAATTCTGGAGGGCTTTCTGACTTAAAGAACCTGTATCAATTTAATCCATAGAAATAAATGATCAGAATATCCTCACAACTTTTGGGACTTCTGTGCAATATGAAGTGAATCAATTTGGACTGGTGGATTTTGCTGTGACTCATCCAGCTACTTTTTAAATAAACTTTTTTTTTGTAAAAATAGTTTTATAGAAAAGTTAAGAAGATAGTACAGAGAGATCCCAAATATCACACACCCTGTTTCCCCTTTTATTAACGTCTTACATTAATATGGTACATTTGTTACAACTAATGAACCAATATATTAATTAATTACTAACTGAATTTATACTCCCTTCAGAGTGCTTTAGTTTTCACCTGATGTCCTTTCGCCCATCTAAGATTCATCCAGGACACCCCATTAAACCAGGTACCCTGTTTCCCCAGATTTCTCTTCGCAGTGAGAGTTTCTTAGTCTTCCTTTGTTTTTGATGACCTTAACAGCTTTGAAGACGACTGGTCAGGTATTTTATAAACTACTCCTCAACTGGGATTCATCTGATGGTTCTCTCATGGGCTCTCCATGGCTCATGATTCCCACCTGACAGGGTCCGCGCTGGGGCCTGACCGCAGGGGCCAGATGCCACTGTTTAGGAAAGCGACCGGCCGTTCCAACTCTTTCTCATCTTTTCTCGTCAAGAGCAGTCAGACCAAGTTCACAGCAGGGCCGCTTTCGGCAGCGAGAGGATCACAGATCTTAACAGGGAGACTTGGGGCAAAGACTTCACGGGGAAAGGAGCTAAGCTATGAACTCCAAGAATGACCGTGTGAAGGAACAGATCAGTGTTACTCAGAGTGGTAAAATTCCACTTGGTTCCCCAAAGGCTTCAGGAAGGTCTTGTTAAAATTCAGAATTATAGTAATCAAGATTTAATTTCACCAGGTAAAAGATCTGAAAAGTAGCAAGGGTCAAAGTTATCATTTGAATATTTGTAATAATAATCTGTATTCTATTTTGGTCACATTCTCTACTCTTTCATAATCCCAAGCAGATACAACAAGAGTTGTATTGCAAAATCAAGGATATTTTCAATACATTTTTCCATATGGCCCTAAATTGGATTGGAAGCTGTTCTTAGAAAGTAGAAATCACCCCCCTTCCCTTAAAATTATAATCTACAGTTTAGTTCAGGCCATTTCAAACACTGATTTTGCAAATCCCAAGAGTAGCCTACCCATAACCTACATTTTTTTTCCTCCAGTGACTCGTTTTATTATTTGGTAACGCTTCCTTTGTGTGAGGAGGTTTGCCAATTGTTAATAAAATTGCTGACCACCTACAAAAGAAATATTAAAGTGTCATGGAAAAACACATCTCAGGGGAGAAAAAGAGCAATAATTAAAACCATGTATTTTTCCTCACTGTGGCATCTTTTTTTTTTTCTTCCTAACTGTAAAACTCTATCAGGGTTAAGAGTTCCCAAGCTTTGGGCATTAACTGCAATGTTGGATTTCACAGGAGTAGATGTAGCATGCTTTTTCAAAACAGCCAGGATAATCAAAATCTATTCTGAAATTTGTATTCTTGCAGGTTGGGCCTTGTAATTTAGAAACATATCAAGTATTTCTAAATGGAATCCACTTTAAGTAAACACCCCTGGGGAAATCTGGACTGTTGTGAAATTTGGATTTTTAAATAAAAGTTCAAGTGAGAAGTAAACAATTTGCTTGGCCATTTGACATGGCCAATAAACCAGAAATACCTCCCAATACGATCTGAAATATTTCACAATTTTAGTGAACAGAGTGTAACCTAAAATTACTAAGGTCATAATTTTAAATTAAAGGATTAAGCTCAATTTATGAGTTATTTGGATCACATCATCAATCCAACTACCAAACTGTCAGGGTAAAGTACAAATACAAAATGGATTTTCAGCTCTTCAATCCTGTGGCCTCTAATGTTTTTTTCAGGGTGAAAGTCAGTGAGATCTCACTGTAAGAAAATCAGGACATATGTGAGCACATGAGGACCCTACCTAACGCCCCTGGGAAAAAGCGCAGTAGCAGCTGGAGCTGCCTTCACAGCCAACTGGACCATCCTCACCATTGGAGGAAGCCACGCCATGCCCTGAAATCTCAGGTAGATGCTTCACAGGGCTGTTGTGTTTAAGATGTCTTGCTCTTGGAAGTGAACAATGCTTATGCCAGGCTTATGTTTACTAAGTAACATCCTGTGGATAAAACTCAGACTTGGGCCTTAACCCCAAAGATCGGTACTCACCCTCAAGGCTGCCAGAAATCACCTAGAGTGCCTCATGTACTAGAAGACATGGGAGTCTTATTTGCCATAAGCGTGTCCATGACAGAACAAAGTGGGGGAGGAATAAGACGAGGAAGAGAATGGAGAAGAGTGCAGGGGAGAGGTTCAGGGTGAGCTAACTGCTTGACAAAAAAAGGTAGGTTTAGAGGATGACTCAAAATAAAGTAAATAAAGGAAAAATTTTAAAAGAGTGAGAAACCTTTGCAAAGTTAAAGGATTACTAATTTCATGTGGGTACATTTTATTATTATTCATCAAGTAATCACTTGTATTTTGAGTACTGCTGTTACCAACAAAGATTTGATTGTGCCCTTTCAGAATGAAAGGAGGATTTGTAATGTGGGAAAAAGGTCTTTCCTGAAGTGTTGGGGGTCACCCTGAGCCTTGAAGGACTCACTCAGTGAGTTACTACAACCTCCTCTGATTGACCTCTTAGAAATACATATATACCATCCCCCCGCCGCCCCCGCCAAAATGAGCTATCATTTTGAAGATGTTTTCTATAAAGGGACAGAGAGAAAAGTTTTAAGATTTCTGAGACTTTGTTGGCCACTATTCAGTCCTGCCATTTGCAAAAGCAGGGCTTTTGTAGATATGTAAATGAATGGGCGTGGCTATGTTCCACTAATAGTTTATTTACAAAACCAGACAGCAGATTCCACTGGACCTATGGGTTGTAATCAGCCAGCCCCTAATCTAGAGAATCAGAAGCTTTCACATCAACTTCCTTCCTGAAAGATAAGATTTGCCCAAGGGCAGCAAAACCAATTGTTTGGCACAAGGCAGGAGAGACGTATTACTGCAGGACAAAGGATACACATAGCCCATCACCTATTCCCTTTGTCCAGAAGAAAAAGAGTTAGTGGTAAGACATAGAGAAAAATACGGATAGTCATCAAAATGGTAAAAGCCCAGCAATTTTACAAGAACCAAAACATGAGAGTCAATCTTTAAAGAAGTAAAAAAAAGAACAAAAATTGAAAGCCAGGGTCAACTTAAGACAATGCCTAACATGCACAAATAACTACTTCTGGAGAAAAGCAAGGGCTTGCGGGGGCGTGGCGGGGAACAACTCTCGATGTCTACAGAGACAGCGGAGACCTGATCCTGGCACTCAGACGCCTTAGTGAAATAGAGTTCGATACTGCAAGAAATTCTAGTAGCTTACAAATTTCGGTGCATATGTACCAAATATTGGTCATCTTTAGTCATTCACTTATTCAGTCAGTAGTAATTTGCTCTGGGTCATAAAAAATGAAAATGCATGAGTTTGCACATGATTCCTCCTTCCCACAAGAACCCATGAAGGCACATGCAACTTATTCATCAATTCACACATCAAGAAAGCCCTGGGTCACACTTTGAGAAAGATCAGTCTCAGACGTTCCCACCCTCATATCTTTGTTCAGAGAGTCTACTTCTCCAAGAGCACTGTTCTCTCCTCACCTCCAGCACTCACACATCATACCCTGCGCGTCAAGGCTCACACAGGCCTTACTTGTTCCCAAAGCATGGCCAGACAGTTTCGTTTCCTGCTTTTACCAACTGGAAGTAATTTGCTGGCCACCATCCCCGCCCAAAATATCCACAGAACTGGGCTTGACCCTTACTGCTGGGCCTTTTTGACGTGCAGCTTTGTGTTATGGTTCTGTGTGTCCATGTTTTTGCTGTAAGTGCCTAGAAGAGGGCAGCCGTACATCATTCTGCTGGAGTAAGTCACTATTTTGAGCAGTGGTTTGAGCACAGGCAAATATCAAACACAGAAATGAATGTCTTCGTGGGATATATAAAACTGTTATCACCTATCACATCAACGCTACATGTTCTCCAAAGACTAATTGAATCCGAACTGTCCAACTGGACAACTTCATTCCATTTTGTATACTTATTTACTGGGCACAGATTAATAACAGTAATTCTTTATGCATTTATATAGAGTTTATGAAGAAATATTTTAGACTTTTTACTGAGGCCTCACAATAAACCTGCAAGGATGTTAAAGAACATTAAAGATGAAAATCTGAAATTCAGAGAGTTTAAATGATATCTCTAAGACACCATGCTTAGTAAGTGGTAGAAAATAAACTTTAAGAGCTCTGGAAAATAGAAATATTCCCCCTTCTCCCCATTCTATATTTTATTCTTTCCACTTCCATCTGCTCCCCTGATGATTTTACAAACTCTCAAGTAGAACACAAATCCTATCCTAACAAAGCTCATCCTAAGACAAGACACTCTAAAGTATGCTATATTTTCACTGAAAATAATTAGGATCACTACACAAGGTGTTAGATTTATTGGAAGAAATTTTGTGAAGCAAAATTTTATCCCTGTAAATTTAGGAGTGAAGACAGATTCATGTAAAAAAATTTCATTCCAGATAATATTGCCTGATTATTCATCTCATTTAATAAAACTATAAACTCAGCACTGGGAATTTAGATCGACCATGATGTTACTCCTAATGAAAAGTCAAATTTCCTAGGCCCCAGGGTTCTGAGGCCTCATTGTCTACTATATACGATGTTTCTTGTGCCTTGCATCTTCCTCAGTAACTATCTCTATTTTTCGTATTACATGGCTGGATACCTTCTGGCAGACCTCATATGGATCTATACATATATATGTACATACACACATATATAATGTGAGAGGAATAATACTATAGCTAACATGTATTGAGGGCTTACTGTAGGCTAGGTATTCTACTAAGCACTTAAAATATATTACTAATTTAATCCCTATAGTAACTGTTATCATTATCATCCCATTTTATAAACAAGAAAACTGAGGCACAGGCCCTTTAGGTGACTTGCCCAAGGTCACAGCTAATAGGTGGCAGTGGGAGGGTCCAAACTCAAGCAGTGAGGTGACAGAGTCCCAACTCTTTGCCTCTGTGTTTCACGGGCTCTGGCCACAGTTACCACAGCTCACAGTCACATATTTGTATGCTTCTTAGCCTAAAGTCTGTCCCCAAGCCGGACTGCAGCCATCTAACGCTGTTAGCCTTCAGTCACCTCACCGGTAAAATGGGGACGGTTATAACCGCCTCACTGAGCTGCGTGCGGGGTTCGAGGAGAGAGTGCAGTGTACGCGGAGCTGCAGCACAGGGCTGGCCACGGGGACTGCGGGTGCCAGGCGCCTCCCGGACCCCTGCCTCCAGTGACTGGATGCACCTGTTACCCTGCGGCTGCCCCCACTTCCATCATTCGTACCAAGACACCATCTCTCTTCCAGGCATGTCACTGCACATCTTATTTACGGCCTGCATGCAGGTAGCTTACAAAGAAAACCCAGTACTTTCTGAGACGGAGACAGGACCTCCTATTTCGGGAGAATTCTGTAGTTCCTGAAGCCACTTCCATCACAGAGGAGTTCATCTCCCCACTGAACAGTCCCACAGGAAGGCTAAACATTCCTTTTCTAGCTCTATGTAGTTGTAAGATCCATATAGCAGCAACCTCCCGGCAAGCTTTCAGGGCTCAAGGTGGGGAAATGAGCTTAACAGAGCTGACCGCCGAGTCTGGTGAGTGAGTGTTTATACTCTCGCTTGGGCCACGGGCAATCCGGGCTTGTCTGCAGAGCAGCTGGCACAACACAGGAAACCCGATGGTGTCCATGCACAGCCATCGAAGCTCAGGCCTCCAACCTGGAGGACCGTCCTCAGGGGGAAGTCGGGACAGGCCTCTAGCAATTTCTATCATGAGTGTTTTTATTTTTCAACAGGAACTACTCCTTTCCCTTTGCTCTTCTGGTCCTCTTAGCTTTCAGTTTTGTACTCACTTTCCGAAGCGTCGTGGTAAAAAAGGTGTCTGGCTGGAGTTTTGCCTTTGCTGTAGGTGTGTTGGGCGGGGGCAGCAGCAGTGTTGCTATCAGAGACGGCCAAGTGCCCACACCCATTATCCCCGCGCTGCACTGACTAAGTTCATAAGACCGACCCCATCTTATCTCACTGCAGTACCATCGCCACTCAGTCGAGTAGGCCCTTTTATACGCTTCTCTTCTGAATGAAGAAACAAGGCGGTGAGGAGCTAATTATCTTGCTCAAGGTTTGGCTAGACGGGATAAAGGATGTGGACTACAATCAGCTTTGAAAGACGGCCAAAAGGCTAAATCTGGAGATAACAGAAGTATGAATTCAGCGGCCATCTCTTGAAAATCTCAGGTTTTGTGTGTGAGCTTTGGAATTTCAGATGCAGATGCTTTACAGAATGAAGGGCTGCAGCCGGCGGTGCGAGCAAACGGGCATCGCGTTCTGAAACGGGAAATGCACTGTTTTCACCAAAAGTGCTCTCTCTGTGGTTTAAGAAGGTGAAGCTGGAAGTGGCGCGGCCTCTCCTTCATCTTCCCGCCCCCCTGCAGAAGGGTGACGGTGACCCTGGATGTCGCTTAACCTTAAGTATTACTAAGGGGCGGGGGCAGAAGGGGACGTTCATCAACCTCTGAGCTCTGCTTCGTTCTCTCCTGAGCTGCCAAACAGCCTTACAGTTGCTGCCTGTACTCCTGAGCTCAGAAAATTTTGAATTTGATTTTCTGTTTTAATTGTAGTTTAAATTTGTAGGAAAACCAGAAATGGCCAAATTTTCCACTTAAAACATCTCAGCAAAGTTGGTGCCCCCAAATGGTCTCTAAACACAAAATCCCAAATTAGTTTTCTTGTAACTTTAGCCCTGAGGCAGGTACCAGCTATAAAAGGCTGCGGCCGGGATGGGTCTGCCTGGGAATATACTTTCAAAACTTTCCAGCTCTTCATGTTGCCACCACTGTTGGAAGGCTTCTGGCTCCACTTGGGAAGCCATAAAACCATAAAGCAGATCCGAGGAAAACCCTCTGCCGCATACACCTGACAGCCATCTTCAATGGAGTTTGCAAAGACAGGCAGCTCAGCGAAACCCAAACTCCGCGACGTCAACAGTATCGAACCTGTACTCTTGATGCCAGTGGGCGCTCCATGGAAGATTAATCCATGTGTCCCTGATCTACTTACAGTTAGTTAACTCATCAAAATGCCACTTGCATGAGTGTTGCCAAAGTTCCATAAACTTTTATTTCTTGGTCTCTCACATGGATGATGGTAGGAATTGAGTTTTGCCAGCAAAATACAATTCCCAAGATCTAAGTTATTTTCTTTTTCTAAAAAATTTTATTTATTTTTTAGAGAGAGGAGAAGGGAAGGAGAAAGAGAGGGAGAGAAACATCAATGTGTGGTTGCCTCTCATGTGCCCTCTACTGGGGACCTGGCCTGCTACCTGGCCATGTGACCTACATGGGAATTGAACCGGTGACCCTTTGGTTCGCAGGCCGGCACACAATCCACTGAGCCACAGCAGCCAGGACTAAGTTATTTTCAAAAACAAAGACTGTAAATTTTAAGTAGCTGTTGTAATGATCACTTACAATAGCCTTTATTTTTAGCAGCAGCCTATCTCATTAACAGCATTGGAGAAAAACAGCCTTGCACCAGCCCACAAGGAATGGGATCCGGTCTTTGCCAATCTTCCAACTTGTATTTTTCCATCTTAACAAGTTACCAAACTGACAAAGGTACTGGACACCTATCTTTGTGCCCCACATCACTACCATAACATGGCAAAGTCTTCCAGTGGCTACAGACCCGGTAGGGGTTCCCTCTTGAATCAAGTTTAAATTCATCAGGTTAACATTCAGAGTCTTCCAAACAACCTATCACCTTCCCCCTCTGCACACAAGTAACGTGTCAAATTCAGCTTCCAAACTGCAGGTGCCTTTTTAACTTCATGCCACCTGGCATGTTATTCTGCCAATGGTTTCGTTGCAGCCTTACTTTTTATGTAGGTGAAGACTGGCATAGCAGGGCGACCACCTGGAGGGAGAGGGAGCGGGAGGGGAGGAACAGGGAGAGGGAGGGGGAGAGAGAGAGAGAGAGTTTGCTTCCACAGCAAGAGATCTGGCCTTATCGGGGAGAAGCAGCTCTTGCTCGCAGTGGGTCTATGTCACTTTTGAGAGAAGGAAAATCAGTATTTCTTGGGTTGCTAAGGTGGTTCATTACAGGCTGCCCATCAAACTTTTCATTATGGGCCACGGAAGACTTTGGTAAGAGAAAGGAGCAAAATGGGCTTCTTAGGGCTATGGAAAGTCCCAGAGAGGCGGGGCAGGACCGCTGAGGAAAAAGAGGAGGCAGTGCCTGTGTGCCCCGCATGCGGCTGGATCTCACCGTAACCGTGGCACATGAGAATCTCTGAGTGGCAAGACTGCACATGCAAAGTTTTGGACGATTACACACCATGGCACTTAGACTATGAACTTCCATGCCTATTTGGGGGCTGCCTTGGGCTGGTTTTGTACCCCAAGCTGAAGCCAAGGGGTAGTAGAGACCATGATATAGATTGAACCTGAATTCTTGAGCCAGCCCATTCAATAAACACGTACTGAGTGATATTCCAGGTTAGCACTGTAGAGTTGTAGGGGAAATTTACTTCTACATAAGGTGTAATCCCTGCCCTCCGGAAGCTTACAGACCATCTTGTACTTAGAAGCATAGATCCTCAGAACTAGAAAGAGCCCCCAAAATCTAAATGCGTCACCCTTTAAATGAGAAAACAGGATTGGAGGGGTGATGGGACTGGTTTAAGTCACAGTTCTGCCTAGAACTCAGGGTTTCTGATTCAAGTTCATGCTTTCCCATTCTGAGATCCTTTGAGAAGGTACAATGTTTTGTTGATTTTCCCCCCTTCCTAGCTAGACTGTGGGTTTTTTGAAGGCAGTAATGGAGTAATGGAGAAGGAAGTAATGTCTCATATTTCTTTCACATTTACCCCACCCAAGTATGTTATGAATAACTAGACAGATTTAAGTCTTCAGTGAAATGCAAATGGATGAACCAGTAAGTAAATTAGTGAATGAGTACGTAGTATTAATGTGAATTGGTAAACGGATGAGAAAGCCTAGAAAACCCACATTCCTTCCTATCCCAAGCCTCTATAGTTAGTGACTATCCTTTGGTTTGTGGTTTAGCAGCCATTGGTGTGAAAAAGATTTAGAGGCCAGCTGACTCAAAATGCTCATGTGAACATAGAGGATGCATAGTGTCCAACTAGGGGAGGCCACAAGTCATTCTAGATCCTTCTAGCAGTCCATGTCCAGGTATTAGTTTCTAAGGAGCCTTTTGACAATAGTTAATTTTATGTAATTGCCTTTTAAGGGAGCCTTAAAGACACTAAACACGTCTTAGTAAAATTTATATTCTTCACCTAACAAAATTCCATCCTCAAAGGAAAAGAGGACTTGGAATGTGCCCAAAGCAGAGACCGCAGTGTGGTGAGTGGTTCAAGTCCGGGTCTACGATGCACGGTTGATGGAGCGGGGGAGGGTGCTCTAAATATCTGGAGAGCTTTCCCTGGAACACGGTGGGTCTACCTGCAGGCAGATGGTGGAACGAATGCCTAGGTGGTTGCCGTAGGTGCTACAGGGGCATGGATTTTGGATGAACACAATGTAAGTATTTTTCATTTCAAGAGTTGTGCAAAAACAGCGTTAAGTTATTTACTGAATACGTCCTGGGGCTGAAACTGTTGGAGCGTGTGCTGTCCCTGACCTTCTGTGTGGTCCCGTCAAACCTCGGGACTGGATGACAAGGACCTTGCGTCGACACCACTACCACACTGTCGCTCAGTGCCCTCCCTGCATGTCCTTCTTGTCCCTTCCCCGGCACTCGCCTCTATCTGCCCGTTTCTCAGCAGTCCGCTAACTGTCCACGGAAGCTCGACTGTAGCAGATTCTTTCAGTCTTTCTGCTCTCTTCCTTGTCCCAGAAAATCAATTTCACTAAACACCTGTACATCGTACATCCCCTCACGCCACACCTCAACCCGGTGTGATTTTTAATTAAAAAGGCAACATCTCCACATTGTGCCCAATGTGATCAACAGAGTTTTCAAATCTTTGCTCTAGAACCTACAACTGGGGCAATTTTCCTACGCTGTCTACCTCTCAGTTTTCTAAACTGTAGACCAGGACTAACAGCACTGTCTCAGCAACGCAAAGGACTCAATGAAGTGAAGCGCGCCCATGCTAAAGCACAGCGCCTGAAACACAGTAGGTGCTCACCCAAGGTTAGCAGCGGGGTTCTGTGGTTACTAAAGGAGACAAATTTTTTGAGTGGCTTTGATTTAAGACGACAATGCCATTTCCAGACATCTCTTTCCGGGGGCCATAGTATTATTCTGTTCGGATGGGAAGCAAGAAACATCCTTGGCAGTGTATGGCCCCTTTAGAAGCAGGATGGATACGAGCTGGACAGGAGGTAAGCTGAAATGCTACCCCCTGCCAGCTTTTTGAAATGCAAATCCATCAGCCTCTTTGATGTTCCTAGCCACTTCCAATGAATATCTTTCAGCATAGTATTTGCTTTCTTAACCACATCACTTTTCTCTGAGTTCAACATTCCAGTAGGATTCAAAGGATCTTGGTACATTCTTCCAAAATGAATTCAGAAGGTAAGTCAGAGAGGCTGGGGGGAATATCTTTGAACAGGACACCGGGTTCAGACTGGGTGCGGGACGGGGTGGGGGGGTGCCCTGTGACTCAAAGAGCTAACAGTAAATTCAGCCTCAGGCTTTCCAAGTGCCAGTCACTCTGCCAGGGGCCTGGTGACTAACCTCGGCCAAGCAACCCAGCCTGCTCCCTCCGTCCGAGGAAGGGGGGCCATGGCAGCGGGTGCCCCTGACAGACAGGGACCACTGAGGGCTCGGGCGGTCAGTCTCCGTGGGAAAGCGGCCATTAAAGGAGCCCTCCTTTTTGGTCTTCCCTTAAACCCTTTGCTCTTTTGGGAGGGGCCCACATGAATAACAGAATGTTTGCTCCTTTAAGTTAGGCACTTTAGCACAAGCATTTTCCAAGTAATAATCAAAACCCAGATGCAAAGTATCACTCATCTGTGGCCTGGTCACTGCCTGTCTCTAATGCTGTGCTGGCAACACTCAGTGAGGGACCTCTCTCTGTTCGGGTGTCTGTCCTCTTACTAGACGGTGGCTCCTTGAGGACAGGAACTGGCTCTTCCTCACTTTGAATCCTCAGCAGGGCAGCGACATACATCAGACACTACGTGCTGGCTTACTTAACTATGTTCGGTCCTTCTTGCAGACAGCCACGTGCAGGCTGGAGGCAGGCGCTGACATCGGGCGTGGTCAAGGTCGGCCCTGGAGCAGCTCGCAGGGTGCAGACTGGCCCAAGCGGGACTCGCCGACCGCGGGATGGGAGGTGAGCGTGCCGCCACTGGCCAGCGTGGTCCAAGCGCGGCTTTCTCGCGGCAGCCACGGTCTCGGCTTCCACGCTTTATTAGCTGTGTGGGTACTGGCCTAGATCTCAGGCCAATACCCAAGAACCTTCCACTTTGTAAGCATCTAAGGAGCTGACGAAATAGCTTCTGATGAAATGAGTTCAGCTCGTCCTGTTACCTGCACCTGGACTCCGAAGCGGTGCCTGCCCATCAAATGTGTGTGCAACGAACACCCGGGGGAGGCATCCGTCCCCACTGCAGTTCCACTTTCAGTCGCCCGCCGCTCGCCGCTGGGCTCCTCAAACCACCTGCTGTTCCTCAACGCAGGCGGTTCACTAACGTGTAAGAAAGTTCCCCCAGAAATGCCCCTATTAGAACTCCAAAATGCAGTAAAAAAGGAAATAGATTTCACTAAAAAATGCCACTTAGAGTTTTGTTTTCTTTTTTAAATCTTACCGTTATGTAGAAAACCCCTATGGTAGCTAACCCTTGTCACTTACCTAATTAAAATGGAGCACTGCCTTTTTTTTTTCCCCTAAATGACCACAAAACTGTAGGTGATAGGAAATTATTTATTCAAGTTCTACATTTCTTGCCTAAGAGAAAAATAATGGCAGCTAAAATAATGTTTGATAAAATTTAGCATTAAGTTATTTACTGGGAAAAAAACTGTAGCCTTTGTTAACCTACATCTCTTTGATGGGCTAAAGAGCATGATAATAAGAGATCAATACTACTTCCTACATTCATTCAAAGTACTGCAATGAGGTCCGGTACCACGTTACCACACAGCCTGTACCGGGACGCAGTGTTGTGGGGAGAGGGACTCCAGCCCCGCCTGCTTCCCCTCTACCCCCACCCGGCTCCGTCTGTCGCGAAGGGCCTAAGTGCGCGGGTGTGCCGCCTGTACCGTCCCAGCCTCAGATACGGCAGCGTGGCCCCACTGCCTGTGAAGCAGGCCTCCCAAGGAAATCAAAGCGGGATCTGATCAAGCCTCTAGATTTAACTAATGATTTACAGACAATACATGCGGCAGGAGAACATGATGCACGACATCACAAGGGTCCAACCAGGAAACAATTTCCTTCCTTCCTTCCTTCCTTCCTTCCTTCCTTCCTTCCTTCCTTCCTTCCTTCCTTCCTTCCTTCCTTCCCTCCCTCCCTCCCTCCCTCCTTCCCTCCCTCCCTCCCTCCTTCCCTCCTTCCCTTCCTTCCTTCCCTCCCTCCCTCCCTTCCTTCCTTTTTCTTAGCTTCCTTCAGTTACTACCTCCATTATTTCCCCAGTGTAAACTTCTGTTTACTTAAGGGACACAAAGCAAGTAAATATTTTTGAAATAGCATTAAATTGAATCCATGTTTTCATCATGAGGGGGAAATTCCCTTTCCCCTCAGCTCTCTCCTTGTCCACCTGGTCTCACAGGAAAAGAAATTAGCATTTGGAAATGCACATCTGTCTCAGCCACAGGTGAGATATTAAAGCATTTCCACATGTCCCCAATCCCCAGCCTTTGATCAGCATGATGGGGACGTTCATCGTCCAATACAGCGATGGCCAGACTCTGTGTTTCCTTGAAGTCATGAAAACGTTCCCCACGACAGAACAGCCCTGCGCTGCCAGCCGTCGGGTCAGGTCTTCAAAGCTGTGGGTGGATGAACTCAACACGGGCGAGCTGACTGTTCATTCTTTTGTTCCCTCCCGCCCACTCATGCCACCAGCCAGAGAAGGAGCTCTGTGTCATCAAGGCCACCCTGGCTCGGTCGGTCTCTCCCACGGACAGCTAGCATAACCTCCTAGAAAGGGGGCAGGGACACCTGGCCTATGATGACTGGAAAGTTTTGTGATGAATGATGATTTTTACTTAGACTTCAAAGGGTGACTCACACAGAGAATGAGCAACTAGAGGCCAGATAGCCCACGTCCCGGTCACACTCCTCCTGCGGCCAGGAGTTCAGAGAGCCGAGCCCGCTGCTGTAAGAGACGTCTCTTTGTCAGCTGGAAAGCCCACTGAGCGGGCTCCTAGGAGGCACTGTTTAAAATGATGCTCTGCAATTCTCCCACGAGTTGGTGTTGAAAAACGAACAAATGGAAAATTTAACGCCCCAATGAGGCATTACTTTATTCATAAAGCAAGGCCATTCCCTTCATTTATTTTTCCTCCTGTGGTTCAGGCACTTCGCAGCCACTTTAGAAAGTGCGCTGCCTTTTCTTTAGTAACTGGACAAATATTTATTGGGGGTTTTCTATGTATACGAAACTGTATGGAACCATGAGATTACAAGAATAAAAATACATAATGCCAGTATACAAGAATTTTTAATAGTAATAATGCTAATGCTATTAATAACCTCTAGCGTGTATATTAAAATTTATATTTACACAATGTTCTACTATGTCCTAAGCCACTTTTTTCAATTCCTATAACTCAATCTGACGACACTAATTTTTTTCAAAAATCAGTTTACCACTCAATGGCATCCTATCTTTCAGGAAATCACACATTTAAGGCGTTTCACCCATAAGCTCAACGAATGGCAGAACACGTCCCCACTGCGACACATCATACCGTTAGTACAGTGAACGTAAACCAGCACGTGTGCTCCTGTCGGACTAGCTGTTTTCTAGTTCGTTTAGCTAGGAGGATGCCATGACTTGGTGATGCACACAGCGCCCTCCTGATTGCCTTGGCCCAAGTTCCCAGCTCCTCGAGGAGGTTCACAGGTAGAGGGGGCTGGACTACGTGCCCGATGAAGTTTGAAAGTCTCAACCTCTCTCCAAGCATTCGCCTCACTCTCTTGTTCCCGGTCTCGAACGGACTCCCACACCTGTTCCTCACATAAGGAACCAAAGAAAAGTAACCACTGTTTGCATTCCCTCCTCTTCCACAAGGTCTTTTGTTCTGAAATTCTGAAAAGGCCCCGGTCCATTATCTCACCAGCTGCGGCCTTTTAACTCCTAAAGAGAAGAGCCGACTTCACGCAAGGCCAGGCCACTGTGCTTCCAGACGCCATAAATACCTCCCCTAAATCCTGCCTGAGAAATCCCCCTCTGATTAGTAAAGCAGATACTGTAGTGTGCAGGGGGAGGCGGAGGGGAGAGGCTTTGATGATGCTAAACTGGGCGTCTGGAGATGGCCTGCCCCCTCCTGAACTTCACTGCCCAACAGCTGGAGTCACGGAACCGGAGGCGGTGCAGTCTGCGTGATCCTCTCCCAGCGCCCTGTTTTCTTTTGTTTTTGACTGGCTTTCAATGATGGACAACCTAAAATTGACTTACACACAACCCAAAGCCAAGCAAATTTGGGAACATGCCTCTTACGCAAACTGCGATGCGCTTTTTAGGCCACACTGAAAAGTTAAAAAAAAAAAAAAAATTCCCATGAATGGAAAGTAAAACAGATCTCTGGGGTCAAGATGGCAGCGTAGGTAGACACTGCGCTTGCCTCCGTCCACAACCACATCAGAACTGCCACTCAGCTACACAACAACCACCCTTCAGAACCGCCTGAAAGGTAGCTGAACAAAAGTCCCATAACCAAGGACACGAAGAAGTAGCAATGGCGAGACTGGCAAGGGGGGTGGAGACGCAGAACAGGCACGTCCCACGCCCCTGTGTGGAGGGTAAAAACCAGGAGGGCTCTCCCAGCTTCAGAAGTCCCCACTGAGGAGCGAGGGGTCCCAGGCCCGCATCAGGTCCCCCAGGTCCAGTGCCAGAAAGAGAAGCCTCCATAATTTCTGGCCATAAAGACCAGCAGGGATTGTGGCGGAGTGACAGGAGGCTGCTGGAGTCCCAGGCGCTCCTCCTGAAGTGCCTGCACAGGGACCTACCTGCTAAGGACTCGCTCGCTCTGAGCTCCAGCTCAAAAGGCGCCAGGGACAGACGAGGAGGAACGGAAAGTCTACCTTCAGGGTGAGGACTGGAGGGGCAGCTTCCTCCCAGACAGAAGCCATTGTTATGCCTTTGCCGTGCCCTCCCCGTGCAGACACAGGTGCGAACTACACCTGAGTCTCCATCCACCCGCTGAGGCTGTTCGCCGGGTCCTGCTGATTCCCCATGTCCTGGCCCCACCCAACTGGGGCGCCCACCAGGTTGTTTGCAATGGCTTTTCCTACAAATAGCCTGTCTTGGAGCATGCAGTGGACTTTGCTAAAATCTCTCGAGGGTCCACAAACCCCAAACAAGCAGCATCTGGCCTCATGATGCCCACTACCTCTTGATACTCCTTTATCTAAAAGACAGATAAAGAGCTTCCCAGATAAGAAAAAAACTGAAGGAGTTCAACACAGCCAAACCAGTATTACAAGCCCTGTCATGGTAGCTCAGCTGGTTGGAGCACTGCCCTGATACACCAGGGTTGCAGGTTTGATCTCTGGTCAGGGCGCATGCAGGAATCAGCCAATAAAAGCACAAATAGATGGAGCAACACGTCAGTGTTTCTTCCTCTCTCTCTCTCTCTCTCTCTCTCTCCCTCCCCCCTGCCCCCTTTCCTCTTTTTCTCTAAAACCACTATATAAAACATTTTTAAAAACAGTAATATTACAAGAAATGTTAAAGGGTCTTCTTTAAGAAGAATAAAAAAGATTGAAAATATGAATAACAAAATGGCTATAAATACATATCAACAATTACTTTAAATGCAAATGGATTAAAAGCACCAATCACAAGACATATGGTAGCTGAACAGATAATAAAACAAGACCCTTACCTGCACTGTCTGCCAGAGGCTCACCTCGGATTGAAAGACACATACAGACTGAAAGTAAAAGTATGGGCAAAGATGATTTCATGAAAAGCAGGGGAAAAGCTGGGGTAGCAAAACTTATACCAGACAAAATAGACTTTAAAGGCTAAAACAAGAGACAAAGAAGGACCCAGCAATTCCACTTACGGGTATTTATCCAAAGAAACCCCAAAACACTAAATCCAAAAGAATATGAATCCCTATGTTCACTGCAGCATTTACTTAACAACAGCGGAGACATGGACCAACCTGAGTGTCAATCAACAGGTGAATAAATAAAGAAGACGTGGTGCATATATACAATGGAATACGGGTCGGCCCTAAAAAAGAAAATACTGCCTTCCACAACAACGTGGATGGCCCCAGCGGGTACCGTGCTGCGTAAAGTCAAAGACAAACGCCAGGTGAGTTCACTTGTATGTGGAATCTGAAAAACCAAAATAAACAAACAAGCAGAACAAAAACAAATTCACAGATACAGAAAACAGCCTGATGGTTGCCAGAGGGGACAGGGGTTGGGGGATGGTTGAAAAAGGTGAAGGTATTAGAAGTACAAATTGGTAGTTACGGAACAGCCACGGGGATGTAAAGTACAGTACAGGGAATACGGTCAGGAATATTTTAATAACTACATGTGGGGCCAGGTGGGGGCTGGACTTACCAGGGTCACTTCATAAGTTGCAATATCGAATCATGGGATTGTACGCCTGAAACTAATATAAATTCTACACCAAGTGTAATTGAAAAATAAAAAAAAATATTTTTCAAAAAGGGAGTGCGAACATAAAAGAAAAGTAAAACAAAGGCTTTCAGAGTTGTACATGGATTTGAAGAAACTTCATCTCTGACTCACATTCTGCGTTTTGATTCTTGGGAAGACCTGACCCTATACTGTGAGATTTTTTTTTTTAATAACAAGTTTGTATTTGTAACTATTATTGCTCTCTCTGCAGAATTAGGTTGCCGGGAGGACAGAGAAAGGAAAGAATATTCCTGGGTCAAACAGGCAGGCAAGTGTGGACGTGCGTGGACCTCACTGTCAATTCTTACTTCTGGCCAAAGCAATCAGGTAATTACGTTCTCTTTGGTCTAATTTGTGTTTATTCAAATGAAAACCAAAAAAAGTAGCCTACTGACAGGGGATAAAAGGGGAATCTAAACAAGTATTTTGGTGGCTTTTCTAATTCCTGGACCTTCATTCATTGTAGGATATAGGTTTAAGTTGGTTTTTTGTCTGTCTGTTCTTTAAGCAACAGCCATTCCGGGTCTGCTGAAGGAGAGTGTAAACAACAGACTAACCAAAAGGCAGGCAGGGAGGCCCCCACGCCGACATCCCTTCTGGCTCCTACCTCGCAGACAAACAAGCAGCATTTGGGCCGCTGGGATGAGTGAAAGATGAGGGTGGCTTTGGGGCCCAAATGACAAAGAAGCCCAATTGCTGCTAATGTATCTTATGAGAAGCAGTTCATGCCGCACGTTGTCCAAACCCATTACCAATTCCACCTCTCCCCACACCCTCTCCCACCCCACCCCACCTTAAGGGAGCGTGACACAGGGCACTCGGCATGCTTCCTAGGCCTTCGAATTTAGCCACCTCTGCGCTTGGCTCCGATGAACCCTGGGGTGCCACTCACTGTTCATCACTGAGAGTTCGGCTGCATTGCTGTTAACATTGCACATTCCCCAGCTCTGGCCAAGTAGCTCAGTCGGTTAGAGCGTTGGATATGCTGGGGTTGTGGGTTCAATCCCTGGTCGGAGCACACACCAGAATCAACCAATGCATAAATAAGTGAAACAACAAGTTTCTCTGTATCTGTCTCTCTCTCCTCCCCCTTCCTCTCTAAAAATCAATAAATAAAAATCAAAAAAATAAAACTTTGCATGTTCTCCACCAACAGCTGAGCACTGTGTTCCTTGGCCAAAGGGGAGGAGCTCTATTCATCGATTCAGGTGCTCTGGGGCACTGCGTGGAATAATTCATAGGCATCGGTTCTTAAGGTGTTACTAGTACTGAGGACAGAGAGAGCTCACAACACCGCCTGCCCTATGCAGCCTCCTTGGAGGAGGCGGAATTCCCTAGTGGGCAAGCGTGACCACCCTGCCGATTGACTCAGACTGCCCTCGGTGGTTTCTGGCTTTAGGCTCTAAGTTACAGGAAACCTTTTGGCCTCTACTTGGCTATTTATAGAGGAGTTTATAGGATTCTTCCACAACTCAAAGAAGGAAAATCAAACAAATGTCACCTCCTATTATCGTGGCAACTAAGTTCCACTCTGAAAATAGAAGCTGGAACCTTAACCTATTAACCAGTAGACCAATCCACGGGTTATTTGTATTTTAGCAACACTTTTGCATTTAAAAAAAAATTATTTTGTATTTTACCCCTTGGAGAGAGTTTTCCCTGATTAAGCTCACCTTCATTTGCATTTGCATCATTTAACATCTCTTTGCATGGGGCTAATATTTTAATAATGGTCTTCGAATTAACAGAATTTGGTTATTCATAATTCTTCCTTCCTCCTTCCCTCCCTCCTTCCCTTCCTTCCTTCCTTCTTTCTTTCACAAACACTAATATCAAATATGTGTGCCAGGTACTGTCCAAAAAATTTTAATCCTGGTAACTCTAGGTGTAGGAACAATTATTGGCCCCATTTCACAGACGAGAAGACTTGACGTATGACACACTGTCGTTACAGGTCTATGCCCAACTCTGTTTTTCTTTTTTCATTTGCCCATTATTTTGTTAGTAATAAAAACCAGCCCCTCAACTCAAGAACTGGAACATGAACAACACTTACATCTACCTCCCTGACCCTCTCTTTATCCCATTACCCTCCTGTACTGCTCTGACCTGCTGAATTTTTTCATTATTTTCTTGCTTGATTGTAAAAATAACTCTAGCACATGTGTACGTAAGATCAAAAACTTACTGCTTAGTTTTAGTAGTCTTTGGAGGCTTAAGACTCGCGCGGTGTGGTCGTCGGAGAACTCGCTATCACTTGGCATTGTGTCCAGTGACACAAGTGATACAGTAAGATGAGTACGCTGTTGTTTGCTCATCTCCACTAACATAATATGCTCCACAATGTGCTGCAGTTTGCTTCCCTACTGACTGTCACTAGCCCCCTGCTCCTGCTATCACAAACAGCATTATTATGAATATTTTTTCATGTTCCTTACGTTGCATGAATGAAAGACTTTTCTTTGGTGTACCTAGAAAATTACTGGGTCATAGAACGTGTGAGTGTTTAATTTTAAAATAACTTTCCAAAGTGGTTGACCAATTTGTACCAGTATACGTGAGAAATCTGGTCCACCCATATACTTGCCAACTTTGGTGTAGTTTACATTCTTAACTCTTGCCAATAAAATGAGCATAAAATGCTATCTGTTATCATCTTGATTCAATATTCTATATATTGCTTTGCTAGTCTACATGCTATAAAAAGGCTGGGTATACTCCCCTGTTTATAGCTGTATATTTTTCTCCTTCTGTGAATATGTCTACTCCTGTATTTTGGTCTTTTTTTTTTAATCTTTTTTTCTTTTGGGCTGGTTGACCTTTCTTTAGTATTTTATGGCAGTCTACATATTCTTGATACTAAACCTTTGCCAGCTATATGTGTTGCAAATGATTTCCTTTTAGTTTGTAGCTTGCTTTCTCACCTTCTGTAAGAATTTTTCTGATGAACAGAATTTCTTGATTTTTATAAAGCCAAATTCATAAATCTTTCCTTTTAGGGTTTGCACTTTTTGTGCCTGTTAAAGAAATCCTTCCCTACCCCAAGGTCGGAAAGATATCCACCTATATTTTTCTACTGAGTGTTTTAAAGTTTGCTTTTGACATTTAAGTCCCTAATCCATCTGGAGTTGATTTTTGAGTACGGTGTAAGGGTGGGATCCAAGTTCATTTTTTTCCAAGTGGACAACCAATTTTTCCAGCTCCTTTTATTGAATAATCCCTCTTTTCTCCACTGAAATGCCCAGCCACCTCTCCCTTCATTAAAGTTCCACATGTGCATGGATTTACTTCTGGACTCTGTTCTGTCCCATAGGTGCACATGTTTACACCTGCCATGTGGTGTTTTGGTAAGAACACGGGACTTAGACTCAAGAGATCTGGCCACTTATGACCAAGGGAACTTGAACAGGTCACCTGACTATCCTGTTTGGTTTTCTCTTTGGAAGGCATGAATAACAACTCCTACCACCTAAGGGCGATGTGACAATTAAAGGGATATCTGTGAAAGTGTTGTGAAGCCCATAAAATTCACCAAAATATTCTATATTGTTATGTGTCTTGTAAATGTTCTCAAAGTGTCTCTTTTTTCTTTAATTTATTTGTCTTTTAGAAATCTTTTGGTTGTGACTTACAGAAAACCTGACTTATACTGGCTTTAAATATAAAATTTAATGGCCCGCATAACTTAACTATTCCGGTGGTAGGGCCAGCCTTATGTGACTCGTTAATGGTGATTTTTCTAGAAACTCCAAAGAAACATTTTTCCTTCTCTCATCCCTGATTCTTCACTGTCACCTTCACCTCGAGGCCTTACAGTCACAGCGTGGCTGTCAACAGTTTCTGTGACCTCGTTCTCACCCTCGTTCTCACCCGGGTTTAGACGGCTTCCCTCCAGGTGGCTTCCAGAAAAAAAAGAGAAAAATCTTCTTCCCTAGAGATCACAAGCCAAGTCCTCAGCCTCACGTCTCACAGACCTCATCTGAGCCGTATGCTGGGTCCTCAGCCAGGCCCTGGGCCACAAGATGCAACGCGGGGCTGGGACCCCTTGCTCTACAGCATAAGAATTGTGTGCGAGGGCTGGAAAGCTGGTTACCATTACGAAAAGGAAGCAGAGAGTGCACACAGGGCTGGGGGGCACCCACAGACAATGGCCATTACATTTTTGATTTGGTAAACAACAACAGAACACATGTATGTGCTCCCAGATCAAGTGATGACAAAAAGCTTACAGCAACAACAGGAACCGCCTTCCTCACCAACCCGGTGGCCCTCCTAGAAAGATGTGCTTGTACCTCGATTGGATCCTCCTGGCGCCTGCTACTCTGCCTCTAAACGATACTTTAGAGCTCTGTTTCTTCATGAAGTCAGCCTTATATGTTACAACACACTGATGCTTCTCCCTCCTACTACTCACTCACTACAAACTTTGATGGCAAGAATCATATTTTAAAATGCTTTATCATGTACCTTTGTGATTTTAAATAATATATCTATATTTCTTTTCCATAAATTTTAATTAGTGTCTCAACTTTCTCCTTTGAAGACCTTAGCCACCCTTTTCCTCACCTTCAGCCCCTTCCTCCTTCACTGCCCCTTCCTGTTCCTTCTGTTTTGAGTCCTGCGTGGTCAAGACCATGAACACTCACCTTCTGCCCTTCAACAGTAAGTAGGGCTTTCCCACCCTGTACATAACACAAGTGGAACCTGCAAGAACTGTTCGTCATCTGCTTAAGTTTTGTGCTAGAATAATATTTCCTTTCCTATACGTTCAACGTTAGTCAAAGTAGACCCCTCCACCAATCATAGTACAATATCAACTAGCAGCGAGCTTAAGTGGAATCTGTTTTATTTCTTCAAGTGTGTTTTTAGTTTGTGAATTATTGGGATCATAGCTTTCTACTCCAGATTTCATTTTTTCAGAGGTTCTAATTATCCTTGTTTTTTGTTTTTATCCCTTAATTCCTAGCTTCTATTGCACAGGATGCCTTTCCCCCCCTCCCCCCCACCCCACCACAAGAAACTGCTTTCATGGGTTTCTTTGTCCTCTGCTACAGCAACCTGGAATGTTTTCAGTCTAGGCCTGCTTCACAGTGGTCCTGCGGGACCCCTCTCCTCCCTGGTGTTGGTTCCCCTGTCTCTGAATCCCACATCCTCCATGTCTTGCGCCTTTCCTCCTATTGTTGGACTAAAGTCGCAACTTCAACTAACTTCCTAAAAAAGCCGTCATGAAGAGGTAAACATTACCCTTCCTTGCAGTCAGGAAGTATCTTCATTCCATTCTCACACCTGATTGATATTGGCTCAGAACATTACTTCATCCTCTTGTAATATTTAGTTGCTTATGAGAAACCTGATGTCAATCTGATCCTTATTCCTTTACATATGGCTTGTTTTCCTTTAAAGAAGATTTTATGAGCATTCCTTTATCTTTAATGCACTATAATTTAGTCAGAATATCATATATCGTGTAAGAGAGGGGTTTTTTTAAAAATTGTGTATTTCTTTACTCTTTCGTGAAGCTTAAAAGCTTTTGCCAGTGGCAGATGTTTAATTTATATGTGGATACTAAGATTAGTTTAAAATTATAATGCACAGGGAAAGACAACATTGGAAACAGAGGAACAAAAGAAACCAGTAAACTAAATATGTGAAAAACAGTTGTATCTGAGCAGAGGGAAAAATTTTGCTTGATACTTCCCTATCGACACAGTTTTTGAGCCTACAAATATTAAAAAGTTAACTTCGAGAGGATGTTAGTGAAGAAGAGAACTCATAAAAATATCAATCTGAGATCAAAGGCTTATCCCAACAGGGTCCCGGGAATGGAGGACACAGTGCGGTCCGGTCGGGCAGAGCCAGCGCCCTGCACCGCCCTGCCCCCAACACCTAAGTGAAAACCCATGTTGCTAACATCGACCTAAAGGCGCTGGAAGTCCTCAGACATCAAAGACTGAGGGAGCTATGTTTACTACATGGGCCTTGGCTGAAGGCATTTTATAAGGATTATTTAAAAATGTTGAAATAATGCTTTTTCTGACTAACCTGCAATTAGCCGTAACATGAAGTTACTCCAGTTGTTCCAGGCCCTTACAATTCTGTGTAATTACAATCCTCCCGGGGCCTCAGGACCGTCTCCCCAGGATTCTTTGCCAATGTGTTACTCTATACACTAAACCACCAAAATGCAGTCCAGTGGTTCAAAGCTGCAGATGGAAACACACTATTTCTCTCTACCTTCAGGAACCCGGTAAGGTCTGGCCCTTTGGGAACCTGGTGGGAGCAACTGAGTTACTGCCACCCAAGGAAGTGAGATTAATTTTCTGTTCCAAGAACGCCAGTGATCGTCTCGAATACCTCTGCTCCAACCAAAATCCTAGTACGTGAGCAGCACTTGCAAGACATGACACAGGACGTAATGGAAGAAAACAAGATCTACCCTGGAGAAGGTCACTGCTCGGAGGGGACTGCGAGGTGTCAACGGAGCAAAGCACACAAAAGCACAGGAACGAGTTGCATGAGGACCCCCACACAGGATGCACCAGGTGGGAAGGCGGAGTTTAGATGTTCAAGGGGATCTGAAAATATTGCCAAGACTCTGAATGCTCTCCAGCTCTTCATGCAACTCTAATAAAGGCCTCGGCTGGAGACCGAGAGAGACTCGGATGCGTCTGGGGACACCTGGCAGCAGGGCAGCATCAGACTCTGTCAACGCGTTTGCATGAGGACTGAGGAGTGGGGAGGAGGCGTGTCGGGGGGCGGGGGGAGCGGGTCCAGGGGGAGGGTGGGTTGGGGGGGCGGAGGGCGGGTCTGGGCGTGACCAGGCGACTCAGTGAGGAAGCCTTAGTCACTGCGCCAGGGAGATGAGTCTGAGCAGAGCGAGTCTGCGATTTATCCCCGACTTGACCCCGGCGGGGCTTGATCGAGCATGGAAAGCAAGCAGCTCTAAGCGAATGCTGAGGTAGTTGTTTTGCTTTGTGGCCTAAGCAACTCTGCCTTGGGATCCCCTCTAGCAGAACCTAAAAAAAGGGACAGTGTCCCCCCTCCGCTTTTTCCGGAAGCCATCACAGGGGGTTGACGCCCCGAGGACCCAGGCAGAGCAGGTTCTGAATCGACCACCATGCCCCTCACCGGTCTGAAGGTGGCCAGTCAGGAGGAAACGCCGCACGTCGGGACGAGTAACAGGGATGAGGTCCCTAGCAGTCGAATAAAGGCAGCATCTTTAAAGAAGATTTTATTAGCGAGAAGATTTTATTAGCATGGTGCAGGCCTTTATACCCAGCTTGGCACCAGCAGCCGTCAGGAGACGGCTGAGCCAGCAGTTAAAACGCCAGGCCTGGCAGAGCAGAACCGTACCTGCCATGCCCAGTGGGCCAGCAACAAGCTCGGCTTGAGAACTGCTGTGCCCGGGCCCATAAGATCCAACGGACCCATAGCCACGTGGGCCTGTAGGGCCAGACGTCCTGCAGAGTGAGAACTTGCAGGGATCAGGGGACCTATGTGAGCCTAAGAAGGCATGAGAGCGCCGCATTTAGGTCTTTGCTGTTAGCATACCTCATGGCTGTCCACAGGAAGGAAAGATCTGGAGAAACCTAATCTGTACAATTAGGTATTTCTCAGAGTAGATAAGAGACCGCCTTTAGTTGTGATGCTCAAGCTCAGGTTTACAGTAAAGCCAGAATTGACATTATAAAGAAATAGTATCTCCATGCCCCACGATGATGATCTATGTTATTGAAGCCTTAGAGAATTACAATTCTAAAATGTTACAATGGCTGAAATCTATAGTAGACCAGCTCTGATGTTCAAGTTCAAGACTGAGTCCCAGGACAAAAAAAGTCAACAACTGGCTAGAAGTGGAATAGGCATGGGACCGGAAATCACCTGACTTCCAGTCCAGGGTGCATATAATGACACCATAAGGACCCAGGGAAACCAAATGAGAAATAATTAGCCTGACCTTTCGATTCGTATAAAGTGTTGGCAAATAACCTATCCATTCAGTCACAAATAAAAATCAAGCTGGGAATTTGTTTAAGAACTGTCAAAATGTTCTCTCCTTGAACGTGAATGTGTTTATTTATATTTCTGTCCGTTTGGAAATGTAAATTCCTGAACTGATTTCTGACATCACTCCTTAAAAATGAGAAGCTCAGCATTAGAAATGAGCTTCAGGAGAGAAAAAAGTTTGTACAATTTTTTTGTTTTCTTTTAGGAATGGATGATGAAAACATGGCGGGAAACGAGGAAAGGAGGAATGCAAGCAAAAATAAGAACAGGAATGAGGACAAAAGACAAACGAGTAAAGAAAGGAGGCAGAGCCAGACGAGAAGCTCGGAGCCTCCACCCGGATGAGACGGATGGTAGGACTCCACCAAGGGGGCAGTAAACGTGGGGTTCACGAGCTGTACCTCGACATAAGCGACAGCCGACAACAGAAACAACAATCACCTGTCAAACAATCACTTTGTTTCTTGACTGTGTCCTGGCTATTGTTTTTTTTTGTTTGTTTGTTTTAAACCTAACCTGCCTGTTTCCTTGACCAGTCAAATCAAAACACACACCCGATTCGTACATGTCGACACAGGCTCTCTCTTGAGTTCATGGCTCAGAGTCTGCGTCACTGTCCTGAGAACCCCAGGCCCTCACTCTTCTCCTCGTCCAAATTAGAATGTGATGGCCTCTGTACTTTCGTTAAACAGAACCACATGACTACAGCCTTCACACTGGGGGGCGGGGGTTTCAGCAGAGAATTTATTAGCACGAGCTTGTATCCCTGACTGCAGGCTGCTTTGGTAATTAGGCATGAGTGGCTGGGATACACTCTTCATGTGCTGTTTTTCCTCATGAGTTCAAGTTTAATGGGTTGTTCTGAGGACCTTCGAGGGGCTTGTGTCTATAGATGGAAGAAGAAAAGGAAGAAAAGGGTTTTTCTTCTTCTTGACCCAGCTGTCTCTCTTACACCTAGGTCATCAGAGATTTTCATTTGAAACCTGAAGGTTCTCTCTCACTTGTCCTGGGAAAAAATAATGGGTGGATTTCTGGGAAGTGGCAATGACTGATTCATCTGTGATCTTTTCTTACATGTGATAATCAAACTAGAACTTTCTTAAGGTGTCTTCCTTTTATTTAAAAGGTTCTCTCCCCTGCATCCTTCGAGACCCGGCCTCCATGGGGACCTCCTTGATTCTTTGGATATGCCTTCCCATGCGTCCTTAGCACTTGCCGGCTGCACTCCTTGTCCTGCGTCATGTCGCACCCACAAAGGAGACAGTCCCCTGATGGTCGGAGCTGTGTTTTACCATCATCACACTTCTCACAGAGTGACGGATGCATTTTTAAATCACACGGAGCTGCAGAAGGCTAATGGGGAAACCTGAAGGAGAGGCAGGGAGAAGGGTAGGTCGGGGTCAATGGTAGCTGAAGGGAGCGCAGAGTGAGGAAGAGGATGGGACAAGATGATGAGGCACCGTCATGGCAGAGGTACAGAGTGGGGGGAGGGTTCTGCAGGAATGACAAAGGACACTCAGAAGGTGGGCCGCTTGAGTGAAGACAGAACAGAAAGTGGTCGGAAGTGAGTAAAGAGCTGCAACGGAAATAAAGGGCATCACGGGTGCCCTCGACAGTATCTTCTTCCGTGTGGGGAGGAAAGGAGGGTCAGCGAGCAGGGAAGAATAACGATCCCGCTCCCGAGCAGCTCTCCCGCCCGCTTCGTCCAGGCGGTCCACCTTGTTTCTCAGGCTCTCCAGCCTCAGCAGTGGCTTGCTGGTCCGTACCCAGGCCCCATGCAGCGGTTCAAGCCAGTTCTCCCTACGGCCCCAGCACCGGGTTCTGAGGTGAAATTCCCTGACTTTATTCATTTTTAAAAATAAAGATAAATGCAATTGCTCTTCAATTACAAAAATATACAGTTAACATGTTTGTGTGACCTTATTTTTCATCAATATCTTAATGAAAAGATATAGATAGATAGGTAGGTAGATAGATAGATAGAATAGAAGAATAAGTCTTTTAACTGTTTATTTCCCCTCTCTTAGGATTGAGAGGTCAAATTCATTATGAAACCTTAAGAAGGCTGTTAGGTCCTCCATAAAGTCGAGGAGAAAGATGTGCTCTTCAGAAGTAACTGGTGTTAACAACGAAACCAACAGGCCAATCCCTAGAGTCCTAGAAAGAAGATACCGGGGTGACCGAGAGCAGCCTGGACTAAGAAACAATCTCTGAGGATTTATATGGGATGAAAGGCCCTCTGCCCTGAGGAGCCAGCCCCTAGGTCTTGTCACTCAGTAACCTGTTCCTACGACTACAATGCCTCCCAGTCCCCTAACCCCTCTCCCCAGTGGGGACCACGAGAAGGAACTTGGATAGACAGCAGCCCCTGACACCTGCCCCCGATCCTGCTGACAAGGGTTAGAAAGGAAACAGAAGGGAAACCTGTGGTTTTATTATTTCAAGGAAGGTGAAGTCATTTTCAAATAGTTTCTCATATATTACCCTCTTTGATCCTGGCAATAACAACCCAGTGAGAGATGAAAAGTAACTTTTATTACCTGCTTCCCCCTCCGTTCAGTTCAAGAAACTTAAGGCTAAAAGGATTTCTGAGAATTGTCAAAGGTCACACAATTGGTGACAGTACATCCTGGTCTTCGGTCACCAACAGTAGTGCTGGCGGCCCCATCCCCTCCTACTCATGACGGTCCTGTTATTAAGGTGGGCTCTGTTCCTTGGACACACTGCGGCTCAAACAACAGACTTTTGTGAACCGGGCTGTCCTGGGGAAGTGACCATCAGGCACGACGTTATTTCACTGGAAAAATTTGTTCTGCACAATGGAATACTTCTCAGCCATAAAGAAGAATGAAACCTTACCTTTCGTGACAGTATTTGTGGACCTGGAGGGCATTATGCTCAGTGAGATAAGTCAGAGAGAGAAATACAAATGCCATGTGCTGTCATGTATATACGGAATCTAAAGATCAAAATAAACAAACAAATAGAAATGGACTCATGGGTACAGAGAACAGGCTGATCGTTGACAGAGGGGAGGGGTCTGGGGACTGGGTGAAAAAGGTGAGGGGATTCAACAGCACAGATCAGTCGTTATAGAACAGTCACAGATGTAAATTACAGCACAGGGCACATAGTCGATGATACCGTAACAACTGGGGCTGGGGCCAGGTGGGTACTTGACATACGGGGGGTCGGGGGGGAACGACTCTGCAAAGTACATGAATGTCTAGCCACTATGCTGTACATCTGAAACGAACACAGAATAACGTTGAATGCGCCTCTAATTGAAAAAAATTTTAAAAAATCTGTTCTGGGTCCTTAACAACTCATTTACATAAAATATTTTAGTACACAGCTCAATTTAAATTGAGGACTGCCTGTACTAAGCTCCCAGCTTCTAAGGATAGAAAGATAGTCCCTTTTTATTTTTCCTGTTCTGCTTTTGGAAACTATCAACAAGGGTGCCAATTAGCACCAGATGAGACAGGGACTGTGATGTGGAGCTCTGACCACTGGGAACTGGAAGACGTCCACTAATGTATTAAGCAATCGAAGAGCCAGAAATTGGGCAGGATTTGAGCTTGGCACAACGTAAAGCTCTGATCTGTAAAGGCCCAAGTTCCTACATAGACTCCGTCCTTTCTCCACTCACTGCCTGCGAGACACGGCAAAGGAGCCGAGAGTCTGAAACCCCAGCGCCCCTGAGTCCAGAGGCTTCGATGTGCCGATCGCCTTTCTCTCCGAATCCTTTCTCCGCTCCGAACGTGAACTCATCTTTACAGAATAATTAAGTAAAGATGTAAATGCCTGTTGTCTTGGAAACTTGGATTTTTAAGTATGTAATTCTTACTTGGCTGTTTTCACATTCCTGACATCTTGATTTATGAAATCATAACTTTGTATATGTACAAATTCAAGTGTAGAATGGAAGCATTAGATAGGCAACCAGATCTTGAAGGTAATTCAGGCTTGAATGGTAAGAGTTTACTGAAAACACACATTAAGTGAAGCTACGCAGGTATTTCTATGGATATTATCCAGATAAATACTATTCTTTTTCTCACCTACCTGGTTGTGTGCGCTTGATGCCGATGAAGAGACTAGAGCACAGCTGACTTGGTTTTCTGAGTTCCGTCACTTACCGGCCATTATGTAGTAATTCATCAGCTTTCCCACGGCTGAACGCAGACAAACTGAAGAGTTTTGCCTCAGCTCGGTGCAAACCTGTGTTTAATAGAAATGATCTAAATTAGGCTCCATCCATAAAATGAATGGGTTGGGTTTGAACAGTTCTTCCCAGCTTTTTTCTTATTATGACACATGTAGAAAATGATCATCATTTTGCAGTGCTCACTGGGCTAAAGAGATAAGATGGCGCGGCCAGATGGCTGGAGGCCTGGTAGGCCCCGCCCAGCGGCCCCAGGAGCTGACGGGGTCAGCGTGTAGGCACATCTGGGGCCCGGTGGCCCAGTGTTGTCAGCATCTACCCCCGCCCCGCACACCAGGCTGGGAGCTGGGGAGTAAAGGACATTGATGGACCCTTTGGCAATTCCATGACTACTTTTTAGCATAAAGTCACTGGGACTTAACCACCGATTTGTGTTTTGGGCACTGTGGTCCAAAGCCTTCGAGCTCATAAACTGATTCCAGAGTGTGAAGCTCTGGGTTAACAGCATAGATAAGGCACCTTAGGCTGGGGTGACCGACCATCCCAGCTTGACCAGGACTGAGGGGTTTCCCACGACTGGAGACTTTCAGAGCTAAAACAGGACAGTCCTAGACAAGCCAGGGCAGTTGGTCCTACACCTACTGTGTATTAAAAAATTGCATTAATGAAACAAAGGAAAGAGGCGACAGCCTCTGCTGCCATGGGCTCAAGGTCTGGGGTGGCCTTCCCAGGCCACTGGAACCGGAGGCAGGAGCCCCGCGAACTGGTCCCTGAGTCCGGTCTACGGTTTATTAGGTCGAAGCCTATGACTCTTAGGAAATGTTTTTCTTTGTAGAGTTGTTTTTGCCAGTTCAAAGAGGAAATAGTGGGCTGGAATCGAGTGGCATGGCTGGATGACCGGCGCGAAGCAAATGATTCGTGCAAATGCTTCATTGGAAACAGCCAGACTCCTGACAATAGTAGTTCTGACATGACTCCCCGTGGCCTGAGAAACTCATCGACATGGCATCTAGATGATACTTGCCTCAGCAGCTACTGATCCCTTAATTTAACGATAAGCTGCAAGTAAGCTGCTTAAAGAGGCAATCTGTGTACCAAACCGTGTCCCGGGGACACTCTGTTCACTAAATTTAAGACAGTCAGCACTGTTGGGATTACATGTTCTAATATAAGATGGGTGGACTGGTGAGGGAAATAAGAGCCACTATCCTCCCCCCCACTCCACGGACTTAAACCAAAATTGTTTTTGAGGTTCAAAAATATTCACACGACAGCTTTCTATGTTTGGCCAGAGCAGACTAAACTACAGTGCCAAGAGAACGGGCTCTTCTCTCTTTTATGCTCATGCAGATCTCAAGGGATTTCAGAGACTCCAAGGCCCTGGCTCTCCATGTTCATCCACGGCCCCCATTTCATTTTGAGCATTTATTGTGTACCTACTATGTGCAGAGAAGCAGGCTCTGCCCTGAAGGGAAGGTAGAATGAGGAGGATGAAATCCTGTCTTTGATGTACACACTGTGTCTTGAGAGAAAAGACACATGAGCAAGTAACCATCATACAAAGCAGGATGAAATCAATACAACAGACATACAAAAGCAGGAAGAAAGGAAGAGGTAACATTGGAACTGGCAGCGTTTGGCAGGGTGGGTGTTTTGCCATGTCAGCGAAAGGGGTGAACTTTGGAGTTCTAAACACTAACCACGGGGAGCCTTTCCTCTCGCGAGAGCCACCAAGACAAGCATGCCCTGCCTTCCCTGGCAGCCATGCCACACAGAAGCTCTCTTTTTTGATTGGACATTGACCTTGAAGTCACATGGACTTGAGTCTGAATTCTGTCTTTGCCATATATCAGCTATATGACTCTGAGTTCATTACTTAGCTTCTCTAAATCCATCCCTACACTAAAAAAGGGAATAACAAAAGTTTTATTAATGTAGAAAAGGTAAAATGAGATTATATATATAATTGCCTTAAAGAGATCAAATAGGGAGGGGGGAGAGAGAGAAAAAGAGAGAGAGAGAGAAAGAGAGAGAGAGCACGCGCTTGCATTCTCAGGGTTACTTTCCCATCTCTTTCTGGTTTTTTATGAATCCACTGTGTATACTCTAAACCCAAAAGTAATTGGAAAGGGATGACTTGTACTGATCTCTAGAGTCGTGTGTAAAAGCTTCCCCCTAACAAACGCTTTTAAAACTGAGAGCTAGTCACACTCGATCCACTATTTAGCATGGGTGTCTTCTTATACAGGAGATGTAGAGGTAAAGGTAAGTAGGCAGATGCTGGAAAAAAGGAGGGGAGAAGATATTTAAGTGTACATACGGCCCAGAAATCTACAAAGGCAAAGCAGGAATCCTGTTCCAGAGGACTCGGTGCTCAGAATTGGACAGAGCAGATGGCATTTTTGATGCCCAGGTCTCCGGGGGAAACTGGGACATTTTCCTCTTTTATAGGTCTTTTATAGTATCGTTGGGTACTGATATTTGATGGCATGTAAATGGTGTCTGCCGGATGTCCTGAGCACCACTTAACAGGACACAACTTTGTCCTGGTGGGGAAATTGTTGAAGGGTATTGCAATATGGGTTTTGCAATATGTGCAACATTCTGGCACACGGCAGTGATGGGATTGCGATCATTTTCCCCCTTCTGAACATCTTCCAGACACTTATTTGAAATCTAATATGGGGAGAACTAAACAATAGTTCAAGGCTGCCAGGTGGGATACGCTGTCTGTAAAAGTCAAGCCTCCACTCCCCTCTCCTTTAGCTGTCATTTTTACTGCCTGATTTCACTTACCATTAGTCATACTTTTTCTTCTGAATCCCTATTTCAGCTTTTTCTTTCCTGGTAAATATCCATCTTTAGCAAGGACAAAAAAAAAAACGACACGCTCAATAAAACCGCAAAGACGATATTATGGTTCCCCCCTTTTAGCCCCCGCGGGGAGGGGAGCGGCCGTGGAAGGGGCCGTGCTTACAGGTAGAAAGAGGCGCGGCACCGACGAGGGGAGGGGGGAGCCGGCCGTCGCCTCCGCGCCCCCCTCCCGCGCCCGCTCCGGGCCCCCTTTCCGTTTTCCTCTTCAAGCCTCTGGGCAGCCACACCCCCATAACGGACAGCCCCGGCGCCGTCCGTCCGGTCTGCCCCGCAGTGGGAGGCGGCCCGTGCCCGGAACACGGCAGAGCAGCGTGGGGCTCCCACACTTCAGGCGAGGAGACGCCCCACGGGGGGTGCTGGCAGACAAGTAACAAATCACATTTTATCCAGTCTTTTTGTGAAAGCATCCACGTGAATTTCCTTGTGCTGAGCGAGTCACATCCTTACAACTCTGGCTCTGTCTTACTTGGCAGAGTAGCGCTGCATTTATTGATTTTTTTTTTTTTTTAATGGTTGAGAAGAATTCTATGATCTTCAGCAAGTTTGCTTCATTTTTTATGACTGGCTCCCTCTCTTTGGGATTTTTCTCTAAATTATCACAATGTTCATTGTCATCAGTTTAAGTGGTGGTTATCATAGGTCTATTATTTTTATGAAATGCTAAAATTCCTTTTTAAAAAAAACTAAGAAATTCAGTAATGAGCACAACAAATATCTGGAGAAAGTAACCTACATCTATTCATTTCTTTATTTATTCATTTGAACAGCTTTCTTGAGCTGCTTTGTACTATATGGTTCTAGGTGTTGGGAAAATAGCAGGGGAAATGAGAAAATTAGAGAAAAGATAATCTTTCCTATTACAACTTTTATAACCTGCTCTGAGGAGACAGAGTGGGCATAATAGATACTTGGATTTATAGCATTTCCAAAGTGATGTTTTACAGGGGAAAATGCCTAAGAGTCTAAGAGGTGGAAGGAGCGGGACGGGAAGAGGGTAGCTGTAAGTGGGATGACCAGTGTCACCGAGGTGACACTGAGCACAGAATTGAAGGAGGGAGAGGAGTAAGCCGAACGGAAGGCGCACACAGTCCGCCTGCAGGCAAGGACCGGGCGGGGGGCGGCAGGAGGCTGCTCCTTGCCAGACGCAAGGGTCCCTTTCGTGTGTCCACTGAGCTAGGCTAAGGGGCGCCCAGGCAGCCGCTAAAACGTGGAGTTGGGCTGGGACAGCGTTCCTGGAAGACGGGAGCGTTTGAACCAGTGGCCTGAGCCAAGGGCGGGGGGCACGGCCCAGTCTGTGGATGAAAGAGGCAGACGAGGGTGAAATCGCGCCCTCTGCCGGAGCTGCGGCGCCACCGCCTCCGGCCCTCAGGCACTGGTGCTCCCGGCTCTCGGGCCTTCCGACGTGGGCCCGGACCTACCTTTTCAGCTCCCCCGGTCCTGCGGCCACCTGGGCGACTGGATGCCACCACCGGCTGTCCTGGGTCTCCACCTTGCACGTGGCCAACCCTGGGGCTTCTCAGCCTTCGGAACCAGGGGAGTGGATTCCTCTTTCCTATAATAAATCAAGAGAGAGGGAGATTAGTATTATTATTATTCCTTATTATTTCAGGCACTATGGAGAGTCAGAGACGCAGTCTCACCCTAGCACTTGAAAATCAAGCTCATAAAACATGCTCCCATGAAATATTACTCTCCTTCCTGCATTCTGGGCTCTGGAATAATTACGCCAAGTGATCGGTGTTCCCTCTTTTTAGATTTATTGATTGGTACGTACAAAACATACCAACATAACAGAGCAAGTGTAACTTATCATCATTCAAAATCAGGTTATTAATTGTTTTCCATTGTAATACAATGAATGTACACATACAAACACTGAGGTGTTTGCTTTTGGGGAAAAAAGTAAACGTTGGAATATATTCTATAAACATTGTGTAAGTTATGATATAAAGTTACATTTTATAGGCAATTTTATTGGTCTTCTATCCATCAGCCAAAAGTCTCAGGTGCTTAGGTTGGTGGAAAAATAAGCTACTGTCTGTAGAATTTTCAATAAAACAGTCAAAAAAGAGGTCAATGTTAAAGAAAAATTGACATAAAAAACTAATATTATTTTAGAGACTCGATTTTTTTCCTTTCTTACTTTATATTATGCACATTAGACTACTTTATAAGTTTATTTCTCTCAAAGGATTTAGTTTTTCCCAAAATATCAATTTAATGTCAAAGTAGATCATAAATTAAGGTGGAAAAAGTATGTTTTGAACTCTTGCAAGTGCTAATTATTTTTTAATCATGTCTTTATTTGACATTTTGCTCATCTGCATAAAAAACCTTAAAACAGAGAAAAGCAATGGTAGACGGGAATTCCTGAACGACCAGCAGAAGGAAAAGTAACATAACATGCACAAAGCTGATAGTCGTCTTTCTCCAAAACAAAGCAGGAGAAAGAGTTGCAAGGAATTAAATCAGGTATCTGGGTTGGATGATAACTTCTGAGAGCTGACACCTGACCACCGAGCTCACCTACCCAAATAAATGTTGTATTAGTTCGTCTGTTTTTCTTTCATTACATTTGAAGCTAGGAAAATCTAGACAGAGCAACCAGTCTCTCATTGACAACTCATTTTATTTTCCCACTGCAAATGAGCGAATATTCTGCATGCTTTTTTCTACATTTACACTAAACACTTAAAAATTTTCCTGTTTTTAAAATGTACATACGCACACCCACACACACCTAACCCAAGAGTCAACAAGGTTATACTTAAGTGACCTCCTAAGCTTGGTGTGAACTCACAGTACCCCGTTCTTCTCCTCCACCAACGCCACCCCAAGACTCGGGGCCTCCGCAGTGGCCTGTGATGCCTTCTCGTGCCTCCCTGCCATCAACCTTGTCCCTCTGGGCGCCATGCTCTTTATGTTCCACTAGGCAGCTGGCTCCTTTGCTGATAGGAGCCCCTGCAAACAGGACACTGACATGTCACTTCCGACATGATGACCATCAACGGGGCCTCTCTGGGCAACTTCCCCAGAGCTTTGAGAGAATAAGGTGAAGCGGGCAGGTCACGACAGCAAAATGGAGAGTGTGCTGGCCGAGCCGCAATAAGCTTGTTGCGGAAGGAGGACCCAAGGGTCACGTGGGCGTCAGCAGCGCACATTCTCACTGGCTTCGACCACACAGACCACAGACGGTGCGTACGGGGGCCAGAAAGCCTGGCTTCCGCCCCCCCCAGGGCACTGGGGGGACTAAGCCTGGCAGGCGCTTATTCCCGTGAACCAGGGAGTTCAGAAGAGGGGTATGAGGGGACTAAATGGTAATGAAAGAAAAATACAATAAAGATTAAATTTTTTTAAATGACAAAACTTGTAGAAATGTTAGACCAAAAAACTGTCTTCCTCTACCTCAATCCCCAGGCACTATCCACAGAAACAAGCACTGTTTGGTATAACTATATATGTATTTGTGTGTATAAAATATGTGTGTTCCTGTGTGTATGTAATACACAATATACAGAATTTATATTACATTTTATCTTAAGAATTCATATATTTAATACACTAAATTATATTACATGCAAAATCTAGAATTTTATATATAATATACACATACAAGTACATATACATATAAATATTATATATGTATGCACATGTGCACGTGTGTGTGTGTGTCATCACTATGGCTTGGGGTCGCTCTCTGGATAATGAAAGCCAACAGAGTCAGTGATTGCCGTAGGCCAGCCAGTCTTCATATTGAGAAGGACACCGGTGGCAGAGGCTGAGTTCCGATAACGGCGTGAGGCAGCCCACTGCTAATCTCCTCTTGGCTCCGCCCACTGGCGGCCTGCACAGAGTGTGCAACGTTAGCCCATGTCAGTTTTCTTAGGGGAAGCACAATAAGTGCTTGTTTGCACTAACTTCTTAAAGTTCAACAAAACCAAATCATCAAAAGAATAGAGAATAAAATAAGTGGATTTGAAAAACCCACATTCAAAAAGAAATTCTATGAGTCAACAATCTGAGAAAATGAAAACCAGAACTAAACAAGTAAAGACATTCTTCTTCTCTGTATCCAAAATGTAAGCAGTTTGTTATTTTCTTCCTTAAACCGCTCCATGAAGGGGCCTTGGTAAGGCTGACTTTGGAGGGAGCTTCCCTAGAGGCAGAAACCCCCGCTGGCTGCCTTGCCAAGGCAGCAGGCATAAGCAATTTACTTCCATGACTATTTCCTTACATATTTCTATGTCCTCCAGTAAGAACTTTCATCTGAGAAACACTTCATGGAAATGGGCGTGATGGGTACAAGGCCCTCACTAAGAGAAAGAGCAAGGGCTGGCAAAGACGTGGTAAACAGGGAATCCCCTGTTTCACGACAGCTGTATTCACAACAGCCGAGACACGGAAACGACCTAAGCGTCCATCAATGCATTCATGGGCATATGCAAGGAAATGCAAGACATATATGAATATATATGTATATGCATATATATACACACACATACATATAAAATTATTGTTCAGCCATCAAAGAAGGAAATCCTACTGTTTGCCACAACACGGATGGCCCCTGAGGGCGTCGTGCTAAGTAACGTAAGTCAGACAAAGTAAGACAAATACTGTATTAATAAGACTATAGTGTATATTTTCAAGGTACCAAGGGACTACATATTAAAAGTTCTCATCACAAGAAAAAAATCTGTAACTATATGTAGTGATGGATGTTAACTAGATTTATTGTGGTGATTATTTTGTAATATATACATTTATTGAATCATCATGTTATACATCTGAAACTAATATAATGTTATATCTCAATTATATCTTAATTTTTTTTTTTAAGAACAGACCTTTACTATGAGTTTGGGAAATTAAAATGTATCATATATTAAAAACAAAAATATTATCAGAACTTGTCAGGGGCACGGTGAAACTGTCTAACCATACATCATTGTTAACATAAAAACTACTTTCTTCCTCCTTCTCAGCAGGAGGCAGAATCATGACCTAGAAGGAATGTTGGGCTGGGAGTGGGGAGTCCTGGGTTCTCGACCCAACTGTCTCTGTAGGGAAAAGAGAAGGTGGCTGGGGTGGGCTGAGCATCTGTTCTGTGCCGGACACTTAACATGCCATGGATTTAACTTGCACAACAGCTTTACCTCTGGTTCACACGGACTCCCACAGCCGAGGCCAGATGCCTGCAGAGGCTAGGCCACCTGTCTACGGCCACACGTCTAGGATGTGGTCGAGTCCTGATTTGTACCCAGAGTTCTCTGGAAATTAAAGTTGTTGTTTTTTTCTGGACCTCAACTTTGTCTACAAAATAAAGGGATTAAGATTTAAGTGAGTTACATCTGCTTGACTTTTTGGTGAACTCTTAAGCTAGTCCCCACTTAATAACCATTACCACAGGAAGTAAACATGGTGGCAGGAAGTTAACCAGAAACTGACAAAAACAGGCAAAACTAGAAGCACCACAAATTGAGTTAATATTCTTGAATACTGGTTAGGAACCAGGCAATCTTCACTTGTACACATTAAGACATTTTTAATAAGTTCAAATAAAACACGATATAGGATGGGGCAAAAGTAGGTTTAGAGTTGTGAGCACATAAAATGAAGTTTATTTTTGGATTATTACTTATTATATTATCTTCCATAGGGACAATTGTAAACTTACTTTTCCCCACCCTGTAGCGATTCAATTGATCACCTTCATGTCAGTAAAACCTTTTACTGTCCTATCATTCCATTGCTTCAAAAGACTTAGGTTTCAGCACAGCTGTTCAGGCACAACAGTGTCATTTCGATGCCTGGACTCAAGCTTCGAGGACCGCTGAATGGACATAGTTCCACGCACGCCTCCTGCTTTGTGCCTATCCACTCCTCTGTCAGTCAGTCTAAATACGGGGCACTGACTGTCTGTCAGATGAAGGGGCTAGACGGCCTGGTGAGCTTGTTTCATTAGCACGTAATAAAAACATTTAGGCCCAGTCCAGGCTGCTCTGTCCCCTTGAAAGCGGTGTCCCCTTCTTCCTAAGCAGAGCGGAGACGGGGCGCATCTTTTGTTGATGGGGTGCATCCCAACACCTATTCTGAGGATCCAAGGTAAGGGCAGCCTTCGGAGATGTTCACCTGACACCAAAGCTGTAAGGTCATGCAAGTAACCCATGCAACAGAGGGAATTAATGGCTTTGGAAAGCCATCAAAGATACAAGAGAGGGCCATTCTGTGGCCAGGCAGAAAAAGATAAGGGATGTGGGCTCTTCCATGCTGGGGAGAGCTGAAGCGCCCCGTTATTACAAAGCCAGAATGAGACCCTGGCTCCAGGGCCTCCAAGGCCGCTCGGCCTGGGAGCGCAGTTTCTGAGAGGGCGGCTGGATTCTCAAGGAAGACGATGTGTTTGGGATTTTGCCCCCTAAGTGTAAGAATAGCTTAGGCATTAGGTATTCCTAATTTGTTGTAACTTGTGAGCAACTGGCTAAGTTGGCAACTGTAAAGAGGCTGGGACTGCATTGGAGTCTAATAAAAGCCCTAATAAAAGTTTTAAACTAGTTCACACATCTGCAGTCTAGGGGGGAGGGGTATTACCTAATCCGCGCCTTTGCCCCAGCAGCCTCACCCACCCCGCTGGATACTTGCTGGGGAAGTGGGTGGGGAGGAGAGGGTGCAACCACCCCCCACCCGCGCCCCAGGCGGGATTTACTGCTTTTTAGAGAACCACAGGCATCTTCGGAAGGACCTTGAGGGGATTGAAAGAAATACAGCTAATTCTCTGGGGTTCCCATAATTTGTACTTGCAAAAACTCTTTGAGCAGGGCTGGAGCCTGCATCTTCAACATAGAGATAGCTTCGCCCGGAGACAGAAATTGATGTCTGGCATTTTAATGCCCCTGTGCAAAAATAATCAGCTATGCCCCCAGGGCCCCTGCGGAGCTTCAAAGGACGTTCCCCTCCAAGGTTGCGTGGTGGGGGTCCAGCTCCAGCGTGGAGACAGCAGCAGGGAGCCCGTGGCAGGAGGGGGCAGAACCCAGCATTTCTTTGGACTTGGGAAATGGATCTAGAACGTTGGGAAAAAATGTCCCTGAAATGTAGATTTTTTTCTTGAAAATTGTAAAGTTTTGTGACATGTTGATATTCAATACAAAAAAAAAAAAAAATCTTGTCCCATTCCAGAATAAGTATTCTATTTTTCTAAGCGAAAGTGTTTGTGCCACGAGCTGACATTATAATATGTTTAATTAGGTGATGCGAAGGCTTTCCTAGCGTAAAGCTGTCCCATGTCAGGCCGCATCGCTGGCTGGGCCTCAGGAAAGGAGGCTGGCGCTTCACAGCGAACAGTAGCAGCCTTCAAGACCTGTGCCCACCAGACGCACATAGATCAAATCGGCTCTGCGAGACTAGTCACACGTTTATATTAAAAGGGAGAAAAGCTACCTTCTGGGATTTTTCCAGAGCTTCAAATAGTCTCCCTTCTCTCAGCTCATCAAACTTAAAATGGCTTCCTTTGTTCGCTTTCGGCCACCCCGGCCTCGCAGACGAGGGAGATCTGAAACCCCTCTCCCCATGTTACGGAAGATACAAAGGACCTTTCAGTTCACCACATTTTCCTGAAAGAAAATCTCTCTGTCTCATAAACGCAGCCCAAACCACACAAAAGCGCGGGGGCAGGGGCAGGTGAGAGCCTGGGCCTCCCGTCCCACCCAGCCCTCTCTGCTGCTGGGTTGGGGACTGCCAGGTGTCCCCAGATGGGGATTAGCATCAGGTGACTCAGTGTAAGGCAACTAGCACCGTAACCTGCCTTCCTGTAATGAGGAGATGCCTTGCAATGTATTTATTGTCCTAAAAAATGAATGTGTTGATCAGGCCTTCCTATTTGTCTATATACCCTCAGACAAAGAGAGAGACCCACGTTCACTCTAGAGGAGAATATCACTCTTCAGGTCATGGCGTTCCCCCCCCCCCGCCCCGCCCCAGAAAAAGCATTATGACATTTAAGTCCACTAAGAACCACAGCCAAAAGTATGTTGTTGTTGTTTTCCTGTTCTCTCGTTTACAAAAACGAGAATGGCCTGAGTTTGAGCTATTAAATTAGTCCCTCACAATTCCATGAAGTCACAGAACATTTCTTCTTCTTCTGTAATGTTTTTATTCATTCTGTTTGCGCAATAGGTAGCCTCGAGTCCCGTGTGGTTCCAACTCGTCTGAGGTGTTGGCGTCGGGTGCTGGGGAAAGTGGGCCCTCGGAAGGTTGATTTGCACAGGTCGTAGAAAAGTTAAGATTCAAATCAAGTTCATCCAAGTCTAGAACCTACACATTCGAAGCCTTTCATGATGCTTCTCCCTGTCAAGAAACCTCTAACAGTCCCAGACGTTCCAACTCCCTGCATCCAAAGGCAAGAAATCTGTTGAAGGAAGAGAACCCCCTCACCTTCCCTAATGGTAACATCCCACAGCAAACAGTCTGCCCCCACTGGCGCATTTTCAGGCGGAGAGACCCAGCGATCCCAGAGGCCTGGAGCGGAAGAGGCCTGAGCAAGGCCTGCGGAGAAAGCAGGCCCACAGCGGGCGAGGGCCCAGGGAAGGATCTGGGACAGAGGGGCTAAGCCAGGTAGGACGGGGAGCCTGGTGAAGGCTCCACCAGCTGGGCACGTGGACTGGCTGCTGACACCAGAAACTGATATGTGTTCTAAAACACGGTCTTTCCGTAACTGAAGATATTTTGTTGCCAAGTTACCAAGAATGTCTGTAGTGTCAGAGCTAGGCTTGGGTGGGGACTTGAGCCAAATAAAACTTTTCTGGTGGCTTGCTATTATTATTTTCGGTGGCAATACTTACTCAGAAAACAACCTTTAAAAATAAGTTTTATCACCTTGAGGCTTTCAGTCATGTGTCCTTGACTTGTGCTGCCTCTCTTGGTGCAGAGGTGGACCCACACCCTTTCCCAATGTTCTGCAGCCGCAATACTTGTCCTTTACAGGAGACTCAGACACATGCCCCCCCTTCATTCCAGGCTACAGCTTTCGTCCCATCGCTGTAGCTCAGAGGTGTAATCAGCATAACTCTTACGGGAAAAATAAAACACATCCTCGGTAGAGAACGATTACAAAATACGATCTTGGTCACATAATCTGCATTTACAATTAATAAACAATGTGTTGAATTTTCACTAGAAAACCATCTATAATAGAGCACAAATAGGTCAAGGCTGAAGCTCTGGGTCTGTGGCAAAGATGGTTAAATGCAATTTCATTCACCCTCTGATGTCCATGCCTTTGAAGTGGTCAGACAGAGTCATAATATAATACATGTATATCTACATTATGATAGTGTTGAAATACAGAAGGCATGTTAAGCAAGTCATATTTCCATTTAAAGAGTCACTTTTTTTTCTTGCTTGCTTCTTTTCCACATATATTTAATTCAGTGTAAGAGTGTCCTGCTTGGCCATTCTGTACACAAGTCATTTTTATAATGCATATTTATTTTTTGGGGGTTGCTTTTTTTCTGACAAATGCAGACCTTTACTGAGCCAGTTGTCTATTTGAAAAATTAGGATCACACATAGTTTATGTTTCACGTGAAATGCGCACCTTCAACTTACTACAACCTATCTTCAAATAATGTTATACCCACTTGACAAGTATCTTTAAAAATTTCTCCTGAAGTCCTTTGTACTATTGTCACTTTTTACTTCTACATTATCAATTCCATGCTACACTGTTATTTATTTTGCTTTATACAGTCACTAATATTTGGAGAAATCAGGAAATTTTAAAAATGCCTTTCATTTTCCTCCTTACTTGCAATGTCTAGCGCTCCTAATTCCACCATGTAGCTGAGTTTCTAAGTGGTAACTTTCTCCTCCAGAACATCTTTTAATATTTCTTCTAATATCTGGTGTACAAATTCAGCTTTTGTTTGGGTAAAACTCTCTTTGTTTCATTTTCATTTTATTAAGTTATTTTTGCTGATTTAGAAATCTTGCTTAACATAATGAGTTGGTTTCTTGCTTCTTTCCGTATTTTTAAAATGTCTTTTCTTGTCTCGCAGTTTGAATTGTTTCTGACAGAGTCAACTGTTACCCATTTCTGGTCCATAATGTCTTTTATTTTTCTAGCTGCTTTTAAGATTTTTATCTTTCTCACAGTTTTCAGGGATTTTATTATAACATGCCTCTTTGTAGTTTTCTTTGTGTTTGTCCTATTGCAGTTCACTTGGCTTTTTGGACCTGTGTGTTTATAATTTTTATGATGGTGGATATTTTTTGAGCACTATTTCTTCAAATATTTTTCTCATCTCCCCTTCTTTTTTCCTGGGACCCCAACTTACACATTTGTTAGACCCTCTACATTAGTTATCATGAGCATAGCGAGGAATCTGCTTTTTCATGTTGAACAATGTAAATGTTATAATGTTAATTTTCCCAATTTGTCTGTCTTCTTTTAAAGAGTATTATATTTTTGGTCCAGCAATAGTTAAATTATTTGTAGGCTTGCTTGATTTTTCGGAGTCTTGCCATTCAGCTTTATCAGGTCAAGTTCTGAGGGACTCGTTTGGCCCTACTCCTGAGGCCTGGCTTTCCTGGAACCTCTGCTGCACATTCTGGATGTTGAATGGGGTCTCTGCACTCTGACTAGACCAGATTCAAACCCTTCTCAGCCCGTGCCTGCTCCAGGAGTTGCTCACCTCGTAGCTCCTGGGTTCTGGTTCTTCCCACAGTAGTGGTTGTTCTCCAGATTCACAGAGTTCCATCGCAGATTCAAGGAAACTTCTGTAAAGACTTCCAGAGCTTTCTTTTCATTTCTCCCTCCTCTCTGTTTCTCTGCCTTGCACATTCTAGCTCTCTCTTCTGTGAGTGGCTCTGATCTCTACGTAGGCTCCTGTTCCCTGTCCTGTGGTCCAGGACACAGCTTCACACTGAAAACCAGAGAGCTCATACAATGCAGCATCCTTCCCTTCTATTTCTCGGGAATTGCAATCTTGTGCTAGATTCTCGTCCAACATCGAAACACATTTGTTTCCTGTATCTCATGCAGATATATGTTGTTCATGGAAGGTTATTTCAATACTAGTTTCTCTGTCATGACCGGAAGCAGAAAGTAAGTCGCCTGTTAATTTTAATTTTCCTCTTACACTTCCTCCCAGTAACATATCGTAAAACGGTTTTCTGCTGCCTCCTATGTATATATATTACTATTTTTTTTCTTAATCCACCCTCAGCTCCCTACCACCTGCCATAATATTTGGACTTCAAAGTCTTAATAAATACCAGAAACTGAAAGTTTCTCCAACACATGGCAGGATTTTTAAATAAAAGACATTTCCTATGTTGCTCAGTCCCTATTCTCCCCTCAGTCATTTGACGGGAATTATTTTGCTCCTCCCCTTAGAAGTCAGATACAGCTCATCTGTAGAACTGTTACACTTCCTCATTTCCCTACTTTGTTGGGCTACAGTTATCATTACCCTAACTTCAGTTAAGGGGGTGTCTCTTTCCCTTATTGCACATGGATGGATCTAGGTGGTTAGATAGCCTTTCCAAACGCGAGCTTTTACTGTAGTGTTACCCATACCTCTGCTATTTCATTTGAGTGTAGGAAGTGGTTTCTTATCTTTGTACTCGTTGAGAATCCTCACTTACTCTTCTGACTACACTGCACCTGCTGAGTAGTCATGGCTAAGAGTTTACATAATGAAAAACGTATTATTTTGTTTAAATTGCTTTTCTTTTATTTGTCCTTTTTGAAGCTATTATTTTTATGTGGAGATATTTTAATACTTTTGAAATTACGTGTCAATAAATGATACTATTTGTTACTTTTTTCTGCATAGATCAAGGCACATTATAAAATATTGGTTAAAAGAGGGCACGTAGACTTATAGGAGTGGAAACCACTGATTGATTGAATGGTGACAGGAATTGCTTTCCACGTTGAAAGCACTGTCCTAAGTTAAATATAAAGGTGAAGTACCCATCCTTGAGGAATTCACAGCTTAATAACATACTTACCCTGGAGCTTCATCTGTTTTGTTCACCACAATATTCCTTGTTCTTAAGACACTTACTGCCTCAGAGAGGGCAGTCAATAAATGCACCCTGAGTTAATAAATGTAAGTTTTTAAATAGCGTAATAAAGGCCAATAAGGAAGGCACGAACTACTAGTGGAACAAATGGAATTCTGCAGGGAGTTAGAAGAAGAAACTCTCATCCCTGCAGTGACCACAACAGGCCTCCTGCAGGAAGAAGCTTCTAACTCAGACCATGATGCATAAACCAGACTGACACCCAGACAGATGACAAGGCCATTCCAAAGTGAGGGCACACGCACATGGAGAACTACCCAGTACGTTGAAAGGATGATGAGTAACCAAGTTTGTCGGGACCTTAGTAATCAAGTTCAAGTTGAAGAGCAACAAGAAAGGAGCCTTGAAAGTGAGGGCTGGCCAGGTTGTAGGAGGAACTATAGCACAGACAGGGGAAACCAGGGCTCATTTCTGACATGACAAAAATAATGCTTTAAAAGGTTAACTCAGCTTCAGTGTGTTGGGAAAATATGATGTCAAGGGGCAGGGCTTAACCCCAAGGACCTTCTCCCAGTCAAATTCCCACCAAACATGCAAACCACAAAAAACCTACATTTTGAATCCACTAAACCTCAGAATGACATTATTATTTTTCCTATCCTGTGCCTGCAACGAGGAGATAAAGAGAAATTGGATGGTATTTACGTTCCATGTAGGTTTAGGAAAAAGAGATAGAGTCAGTGTTTAAAATAAAAGAATAATGTGATGGGGCATTAGGGTGTGTTCCCAGTCACTTGTGCTGTTTCCTTCTCTTCATTCTTCATCCCAGACCATTTTCATATCATTTGGCACAAGGCACTGGGAGCTGGCCACGGTCACAGTTGTTTACGCTTCAAGGAGTCTGACCTCCACCATTTTCCTCTAGCAGAGAGGACAGACGCAGGTAGTTTGACTTTTGTGATCTGTTGTGGCTAGTTAATCCCACTCCCCCTGCAATCACCTGCAGAGACAGAGGTCACACTACGCGACCCTCCTTGGGAGCCGTGCTTCCGGCGGCACCCTGAAGACAACGGCGCACGCCGCTGGACTTCCTCGGAAGCCCGGGTGGCAAGAGGGAGCCCCCCTCCCGCAGACTCTCGCCGGGATGACACTCTGAGGCTGAGTGCAGGCCGGAGTTTGCACTGGTCAGAGGAGATGGGGCGCTCAGGAATCTTGTGGCCTCACATTCGGCCCTCGGCGCACACCACAGAAGTCCCCTTGCGGGCCTCAGAAGTCCCCTGGTTGCTTCTCCTCCCACACCCTATGAAAATAATTACTAGTTCAGGCCCGAAGATTAAAACAGCCGCAGCATGAAACAGCTTCAGTGTTCCCCTTATGCGTCCTTATTTGCTTAAGCTTCCTTCCAGAATATCCCATCAGTCAGAATTCCAGGCAGTGCTTAAAAAGTACAAAGTTACTAAGCTTTCATCTCCGGCTCTTTTGTCTTGGTCCTAGACTCCCTTCCTCTAAGGGGGGCGGCAGTGTCATTTTCATTCTTTCTCATATAAATCACACCTTTCTCCCACTGGGTGTCTCCTGGCTTAGCTATGGTGACCAGGCCAAAGGCCTCTTCCAAACTGAGGAGAGAAAATAAAACATTAAGAATTTTTTCTTAATCAGAAATTGGACAAATAAAGTCTCTGAACATTGAATAGGCTAGAGGCACAACCAACGTTCTCCGAATGGAGGACGTGGTTCGTAAGAACTGTGGAAGGGAGGCACACACGTTCAGCCCAAAGCAAAAAGGATTATTTGATTGCTATGTCATAGCTTTTATTAACTGGTATGAGAGTTCCTACGAGGCTTATTTTTTAAGAGACAGAGTCTTGTGGAGAGCCAAGAAAGGTTTTCATTTTGGGAGCCGTGAGGGGCTCACAGATTGCTAAGCGCACACAGCTGTCCCCCGATGAGCGTGGGGAGAAAACGGCGAGGTGATTGAGAGGAACGCGCGTCACCGACGATACATGCTGTGGAGGGAGGGCTGGAACGCGCAGACTTCGGAGGGAGAAGAAATTCTTTTTCACCAGGGGAAAAAGTATTGCTACAGAGAGGAGTTGTTTATCTATTTTGTAGAGTGGAGAGAGAACCCTCCAATAAATGGGTCTCTAATGGAAAAGTGTTAAATACAACGAGTAAGAGATAAAGATGCCCCGGATATGAAAAACACCCAGAACAGCCGGATGGTAAGACTGTGCCTGGTGGCGTTTGGGCCATGTGGCGCTGTGAGCGGCGCACAGGCTGGGTGCTGTGATTTCCGCACGGCAGCATGACTGTGAGCATCTTGGCCATCTGTCATGTTCCGATACCACCCTTGGCACCTCTGGGATCTTCCTCTTCCTTAATCACGGCACAGGTTCGAGATTCTGGGGTGCACGGGGACGGAGACTGTTCGGTGTGTCAGGGAAACACCCAGCATTTTAACTGTGGTCGGAGACACAGAGACTCCAAGAGGGAGGCTAATTAAGAAGCGCAAACAAACGAGGAGCTCTGCTGTGCCTCCTGCCGTATCATGAAGGCTCAGAAGGCACCGATGAGCCTCATTAGGAGTCAAAGGAACAGGCAGGGTCCCTGAGGTAGGAACAAGGCTAAGGGCTATATGCAATATATAAAGGGAAGAACTGAAGTAGCTATGACATTACAATTATTATTTTTATTGTACTTGTCCTTTGGTTATTATTTTTAATTATTTATGGGGCATATTTCATGCATTCTGGCCATAATCCATGAATACGTTATAACATTTTCTCATGTAATTCCATATTAAACATATGAGATGGATTCTCTCATTATCTTCATTTTATAAATGAAGAAAATAAGGCACAGAGTGACAGGTCAGGTGACCCACCCGAGCTTACGGAGTCCTTTCCATGGAGAAGCTGACAGGTACAGAGAAGATCTGACAGTCATGAAGTGGCAGGCATCCCTAAAGCCGTGTTTTTAACCGTTAATTAAACTTTGATTTTTCTGTAACCCAAAGAAAAGACGAAAGAACTCTGAGTTCGAAAAGATTTTGGCAGATTCCAGGTCCAGAGAGAATTCTGTTGGAAACAAGTGACTACATGCAAATCTGTTTGATATGGAATATTCAAATGCACACTGAACCTGTCCCATGATTGGATGCATTTACCAATACGGGGAGCAGTACTACATGCAAATGTTTGTTTTCACAGCAGCACACATAGTTAATGGCGCCACATGTCCACCCGTACACAGGGGGCAGCAAACCTTTTCTGTAAGAGCCCTATAGTAACTATTTTCAGCTTTGGGGGCCATGGAATCTCTGTCATAGTTACTCAACTCAGCCATTGTGGCGTGAAAGCAGCCGTAGACAATAAATAAATGAATGAGTGTGGCTGTGTGCCAATAAAATTTTATTTACAAAAACAGGCAGCAGTGAACTGGGACCGCGGTGCGCAGTCGGCCAGCCTCTGAGGAAGCGGGCTGAAATCACTCGCTCTCACCGAGGGGGAGCTGAAAGCGCGTGGCGATGGTGACCGAGGGAAGTGCAGGTTGGACTCTGATGTTTAGAAAGGGAGGTGGTCAACGTGGTTCTCATTCGGACTTTCAGTTGTATTAAATGACGATTAAGAGGAAATGGACTCATGGTAAGTGATAAAAGGACTCCGTGATTCATAAAGAAGAATGTCTTAGCTGTCAGATTAACTAAACATCGGAAAGTACTTCAGAGGAAGTATTGGTGCACAGACTAATGTTCGGAAGAGCCAGAAGAAAGCTAAGCACCAACTGACACACCTTCACGATTGCAGGTCCTGTTGGACTAATGCAAAGAGGAAAATAAATCCAATTTTAAAAAAGAAAGTGAAACAGAAAAAAGTAATGTTAGAGAATTAAATCTATTTGGTTTATGAGAAGTTATTATGTGATTATTTACCAAAGATATTTATTTGTGGGTGTCAAAATTACTTCCATCGTTAGAAGTGCCTAAGTTACTTCTATAGTTAAAAGTCTACAGGGTAGCCACCTCTAGCGATAGCAAGGAAGAAAATAGACAGGCCTTAATGGATTTAGACCTATAGTCATCAGAAACCATAGGATGGATTTATATAACCTCTTGAAATTAATTATTGCACTGTTAGCTCTTACTCCACGGTTTTATAAGCAGGCACCAAAATGACTACATATGCACATATATATGCATATTATATTGTGCATACATAGACATGTATATTTATACATATACATTATATTCCTCTATTCTCTACATAGTATATATAGCACGTATGTCATAGACACATATACATATGTACATGGTATATATAACATATATAGTATATAGTGTATGTAATGTCTATCTATGCATATATAGTATACATAGTACATGCAGTGTACATATGACTACACAAAGCATTTGACACATATACTATAAAGAGAATGTAGAATAATAAGTAATGTACAGATACCCGCATTTCCATTTCCTTTATCTCATTAGATCTTCACATCAATGCGTAACACTAAAAGAGGCAAAGCAGCTTGAGCAAAGATAATAGTGAATAGACTTCTAACAAAGAGGCCGAGTCAACTTTACCTGTACGGCAGCTGGATGGTTTGAAGCTCCTGTCCCCTCTTTCTCCAGCAGACAATGCGGAGGAAGAAAAATGGGACTCCCATCCAGCTGTGTTCAAAATCCTTTATCTCCTGCAAAATATGGGAACACCGTTGAATTGGTAAACAAGACTTTCGTAAGCACGCACAACATATTCAATATTTGGTGGCAAAGGGGTTTCCATTAAGCTTTCACGGGAGCTAATAAATCAACAGAAACCACTTACTGCAACGTTTTCATGGGTCCTGTGGAATTCTAAGCAAATATCAGGTTTAAGAATGAAAAGTCAGTTATATTTTCGACGTAATCTAACGTTCAAAGAAGTGTAAAAGATGCTTAAGTGTGAATATTTTATGTTCCCCTGCTCTCAGCAGTAATTGCAGCCCATTAAAAAGAATGCTAAGCCATGGCTGTTAGCGCTGGCACGGGCCCAAGGCAACACTGAACCTTCCCAGAAGGGGGTTAATTGCTACACGGAGAGGTAATTTATTAAGGAACACAGAAGCCCTGTATGGTCGCCCACGTGAGGCTGAGCGGCACAACCTTACGTGGATATCACGCTGGATAATCGAGGCCTTTGCTGCGGTAGACTTCAGAACTGGTTAGCTAAACAAAAAGGGGAGGTGGGGGCGGGGAGAAAGGGAGAAAGGAAAAACCCCAACACCACTCTTCTCCGTGGCTCCCCATAAACTTTTCCTTCGGTGCCCTCCAGTCTGTCGCCCCCGTCACCGGGAACGTTGGCTGCTCCATAAAACTCTCAGGGGCTGATGAGAAAGGCTTGTATAACTATCAGATTGAGGGGCGGCTTTCACTACTCTCTGTTTGTCCAGATTGGCGCTTCAGCACCCTTCTAAACGCTAGACTTCATTTTCACCATTTGTCTGAAGTGAGGGTTTCAGAACCTTGCCCTGGTGAACGAACTAGCCCTTGATTTCCTTCACAGGCTACACCAAAGCCGTGTGGCTTATTAAATGTCGTGGGCAGGGAGAATAATGGCTGCGTATCTCCCTTGCCTAATGGCAGGGTTTTGTTCTCTCTCCGATGGGTGCCTTGCGCGTCCTAGCTTGGGATTTTTGTCAACAGCAAAAAAAAAAAATTAAGAAGCCAGCAAGCAGACTCCAAAACCAAGTAGGACGGCAAGGTGCCCCTGAGGAATCACTTAGCCTAAGGAGCTGATGATTTTCTTAGCTGTAGTGACAACAAATTTGGGGATCCCAGAATTAGAATTAGCTTTACCTCTGTGTCTCTCTCTTTTAACATCTCTAACAGCAAATTGATATTGAAGGAAAATTCCCTAGAAAAATAGGATAGAGAAGAAACAGTGGTTTCTCTAAAATGCATCCGTGATGCATTCCCGCTGTTCCCACTTTGCCGTGGGTCCTCTGGCCATCGCCCGTCAAACCCTCCATGAAGGAGTGTCTTTGAAGTCCTCGCTGAGCTCCTGGCTCTGGGCTAGGTGAGCGGATCGCAGAATACAAAAGGCGCACGGTCCCAGGCTCAGCCCGGCCTTCTCAGCGCGCTCCGTGTCAGAGGGAAGATTTCTGAAAAGCGTTTATGTGAAGCAGAGGACGACTTTATAGTCGCTGAGGAAGGGGCGACGGCAGGGGGAGCAGCGCTGGCACACGGGGAGGGCCCGGCCTTCTCCCCGCCTGCCCGCGTCTCTCTCGCCTCCCACACTGGGGGCCCCTGGAACCCGAGGGCCTTGTGTTTTCCGTGATCTCAAGATGCCCAATGCCATTATCTGGCCCTTTTACCGCCCACTTACCGCCACCCACGCCCAATCGAGACCGTGTCTTGCAGTGGAGGGACCCCCCTCCAACACCTTCATCTCCTCAGTGCCAGTTGGCCAGGTGTTTGGAAAAAAATACCAATTAAAACAGTTTCTATGAAGTTATAGGTGACTCAAGCACCCCCCGCCTTCCTCTTCCTCCTCCTCAAATTTCCCACGAATGCTCCAGATTGGAGCCAGCCTCTCGAAGGCTAAGCCCTGGCCATACGTGCATCAGGTGACTAGGCCGCCAAGTCCACACCAGGGCAGAGAACCAGAGAAGTTTCTTTCCCAGGCTCAGTGGTCTGTCCACCCCACCAACCCCTCTCCATCTGGAGCCAGGCTCCAGGCCTGTTTTCCACCCTTTCCACAGGAGACTGATGTGTGGGCTGCTGTACAGGACGGAAGGCAGGGAAGGAACCGCTCTTTGTACAGAGCGAAGGGCATGGCCCTCAGTCCAATGACCGTAACACCTGTTCTGGGTTCCAGGCAGGGAGGCCCCCACACTCCAGGGACCCCCAGAGGCCCCAGGCAGAGGCCCCTGTTGCAGAGAAGGGAGCTTGGGCCCCCGGGACACACCCCCAAGATGGCTGCCTAAGGTCTTCAAGGTGGTTCCTGGTCTGCCCCCTTCCTCCATCTGCTCGGAACCCCAAATTCTCCTCTGGGCTGCGTGTAATTAAGCATGGTAATTTATACTAAAAAAATGTTTTTTAAAAAGTAATTTTTAAGGTTTTCCAGTTATTTTAAAGAGATTCTTCTTATATCACCAGGGCTTCTTAAATCAGAATATGACACAGAACAGCCTCTCCTCTGGGTTACTTGTAACTTGTTCCTCGTCCCAGGCAGATTCGGAAGTCACTAACACTCACTAGGAAGGTCACAAAATTAAATGAAATATAGACACACGTGAACACATCCACATTTCCAAGGGTTAGAGTATCTCTCTCTGTCTCTCTCCTGCCCTCTCTCTCTCTCGGTCCAATTTTTAAAGAAAGCCTGTGTTGAATCTTCCTTTCTGCAAGTATTCCATTGAGGAGTGTCTTATCTTTTTAATCTTGAAGTTCATCTTGGAATTTATCTAAAAAGAATTTTTTTGGTCATCGAGGTCAACACCCCTGTTCTTTCTCTCTCCTTGTTTTCAATTTTCTTTCTAAGGAATTGGAAGAAAATGCAGGCAGATGCGTAGTTAAGTAATCCCAGAGCTGTGCCTGTCACTTGGACCTTGGCCAGACACATGCTAAGGTCTTCCCTTGCCAAACACACACCAGGGACCTCTTAAGCAATCAAGAACTGCTACATGTGTGCAAGAGCTAACATCTCGAGCACAATAGAAATCTGTAATTCAATTATCCTCCGTTTCTTCTGCCTTTGCTCTCTGAGCGTCCCAACACGCTGGAGCTTGGAGGCCCAAACGGGGACCCACTGAACACTCCCTCTGTGTGGACGGGCGGTGAGGCCACCTTATCCAATTCACTATTCACTAGTGGCCATAACCAGGAGGACCAGAGGACTCAGCGCCCAACAAGCCCGGGGAGATGGAAGGAAGAGAGAGGGAAACAACATGAGGAGAAAAGCTACCAGACAAAGGGTAGGCGAAGATCAGCAAGAAGAGTTAATGGAAACAAACCAGAGAAACGCAACCAAAGGTTAATTTCTATTGCTCACCTAATTCTCTTGGGGGGCACTGGTAGCCCTTCCGGGGACTGGTCCTCAAAAAAGGGGAATTTCTTTGCACAAGGACTTATTTTTACTGTTTAAGGGGAGAGCAACTGCCTCTAGCCTTGCCCACATACAAGTATTCTGCTTCTGAAAATGGGGTCCTGCAGTACCCAAGCTGTTATTCACTACCTGCTTATGATAAAAGAAGAATTTGGGGGAGGTATCCCCTAGCAGTTTTAACTCACATTTATTAGAGAGGACCTGGTCATTTTCCATAAAAATGAGTAACTCCCAGCAGGGAAAAAAATGTATAGAATGTGCTGATCTTGAACACAGAGTATTTATATAATATATTTTATCACCCATAGATCTTATAGAGCTCAGATTTTCTCCTGGGATGCACTGTTAATATTTCAGCCTCCACATATGCCAAGTGGAAACAAAGGCTGTTTGAAAAGGTACACACAGGGCTGTCCTTCCTGGCGCGATAAGGATGCAGTGTGCCTATTGCTAAAAAAAAAAGTGTTTTTTTAACAAGATGTGGCAATACTATGCAAATGACTAATTCTAATTAAAGCCTTTTAAGCGCTATGTGTTCCTCGGGGTTCTATTGATTGCAAGTGACGGAAACCTAACTCTAATGAACTTAGAGAAAATTTATTGGTTGGTACTGAAACCTCTCAAGTTATCAAATGGAGACTTAAATAGTCAACTTTTTGGAAGGACAAGGATGCTGCTAGCCCTTAGAAGCAAATGAAATCAGAGCTCCAAATGACCAGGACTTCCTTTCTCTGTGCCTTATCTTTGTTTTTCCCTGTACGTTGACTCTTTACTTTAAATTTCTTCCACAGTGCAGGAAACATGGCGCCTGGCCAGTCCTAGGCTTCCTACACCCCCGCCTTTAACAACACAGAAGGTTTGACCCTCTTCCTGTTGTCAGTTGAAATATCTGGGTGAAGGATTCTGACTGGCGTGGCCACCTCAGAGGCTCATCCTGTGCCAGCGTCGCCTCCCATGAGACTATCAAACTATGCTCTTTCCTTGTGCTTGACATGCCTTAATCCTCGTCAGGTGCGAGTGCTCTGCCCGCCTTTCAGTCACCCACCCCGCCTCTTTGAGTTCCATCCTCCTCCTCCTCTGTAAAGTGGGAAAAAGAAACCTCTTCTCAAAAGAACTGCTGACCGATGCAGCACCAGGGGCGAATCTTACATTCCTCATGCTGAATGAAAGAAACTTCAAGCGAAAAAGGCCATAGCATATCATTCCACTTTCTGAAATTCTGGAACAGGTGAAGCTGTCTTACAGCCTTGCAGGACATCTGGTCCTGTCCAAAATACTCACTGAGACATCTGGTCCATTCCTAAATGTCCTCCCTGTTCGGTAGTCCAACCCAAGGTCCTGGTGACACTAACGGAGCAAAAGAATGAAAACAGAAGTTGTAAGTCCTCCCGAGGCCTGGCCTCATTAATTCCAGAAAATCGCTTCCACTTCATTCTGTTGGTCAAAGAAAGCCATGAGGCCATCCCTGATTCAAGAGCTGGGGACTCAGACTCCCCTGCTTGACGGGCAGAGAGCCCTTCCGGGGAAACGATGGGAAGATTTGTTGGGGGATGTCTTGACCAACAACCACTACACTTCATTATTCATTTCTTCCACACATCATAAATAATTAAGTTTAAGGTCTATCAGCCAAAAGATGTGAGCTACAAAATAGGGGGGGGGGGGGCCAGTATTTGTTTATGCATTCATTCATTCATTCAAATAAAAACTACAAATAATCTATGTTCCAGGCACACCAAGACTCTGAAAGGTCAACCATGCCTTTGTCAAATCATAGGAAGAAGAGTTCCCATTTACCTGGATTTTAGGAATAATAGAATACTTTGAAAGTCAAGTGGTCTTTCCTCTGGATCTAAAAGGAACTTCCTTGCATTTCCTCAGCTAGGTCATAATCTTTTCCCTTTTGAAGAAACAGAGTAAATAAACATAGAAGAACAGTTGTTACGACAGGACCTTTTAAAAGATGGAGAGAGTTCATTCTTATGCCATTAATTACTCCATTATGGTCCTCTAACCATTCCATAAAAACAAGAGCTTGCTATCTGCTACATCATAGGCAGTTCTATTTTCTGCGGTAGGGAAACACCCTTTTTATCTTGCTTCTCTTTAAATGTAATAAAGCTCCAGGCCCAGCTTCCTACTGGCACACATTGAAAGTGGTAACTCAAACAGGCTTAGTCCTGAACAAGGTCAGGCCTGGGCGCCGAGAGGAACCACAGCAGGGGCACCCAAAGCCGGCGTATTAAGACACCTTCCCTTCAAATGTGCGGTACCCACCTCGGGGGTGCTGACCCTCTGGAGTCTCCAGTGGCCAGCTCTGCCAGGCCTCTCCTGCCAGCTTGGTGTCTTTGAGCCAGGTGTCTCTTCTCCTCTTCCCCTTCTCTCTCCCGATGAAGGTGAGACTTTTACGACCCGATCCCTCTAGGATCACCTGAAACACAAAAGGGTGCTGAAGCTCTAATGGAACCGGGAAGTGGTACGAGGGAGATGCAGTGGGGCTGAAGTCTTTCCCCAGCATCTGCACTCCGGGGATGTAGGCAGCCTTCATCTGCCTATCAAATACATCTGGCCATTCAGAAAACTCCGCTCAGTTTCTCCTGGAAACTTATTTTTTAACCTTGCTGAATGGATGTCAAGAGACATAGAAGAGAGGACTTGGTTCCTTGTAGAAGTAAACCACTGCAACATCCTCCTTTGTTTTAGTCAGAATCTTCTACCACAGAGCTCTGGGTTCTAGAAATTGATCAAGGCCAAAGGTCTGAGGGGAAAATGAGGTCAAGGTCACTGAGAGACCACATGACTGGGGATCAGCTAACTGTTGGCATGTGGGTTTCCTTTAATGGTGTGGACCAGACTAATGAACAGAACTCGGAATATTTTGGAAAGTAAGTGACATCAGTACTGGGTGACCCTCGGGTGGGATGTGTTAACCCTCGCCTGGGCCAGAAATGGGACCTCTGGGCTTTCTCGTGGAAATTGTAGTATTTGTGGATCGAAAACAGAGACATGGCCACGGCCTGGAGGCCGAATGAGAATGACTCACGCTGGTAAGGTGCTGCCCAGGCGGGGCAAACAACGGCTCCGTCACCATCAGGACCGGAAGTGCCCTGGGTGGGCCCTGGGGAAAGCACTTCGACGTCAAACCCTGGTGACCATGAAGAAATGAACTTCTCTGAATCCGCAATTCTTCTATTTTAAACGCAGATGATAAGAGTACCACCCCCACCTCACATGCCGTAAGGAGCAGAGAAGGCTTTGGAGTACTTTGAACAGTACTGTCAACTCTCTACCGAGCTGACTGTGCCTAAGAGTAGCTAACAGGTATCCCCAATAAAGGTGCCTTCATAGACATCCACCTGTCATTGCCATGCACTACATATTTGTATTTAATCCTTAAAGCAGGAGACTGACTTCCCTAATTACGTTGTGCGGCCTTGGCAGTCTCCAAGCATAGCCGGCTATAGGCGAGGCAAGAAGGCCCAGCCATGTGCCCCGTGATGGGAAGATGAGCCAAACTCTCAGGACTCTTCCAAGCAAGATTCTGTGGCGTGGGGAAGTCACACTTCTGGAGAGCAATCCACAAGGAGCCTACATCTCCGATGGCTAAGAAGGTCTGGACCCATTTCAGGAGAGCGTGTCCCTGGGTTCCAGCGCTGGCTGCGACACCTCCTCTCCCGTCCCCACTAGTTGTCCTCCTCTCTGGGGCAGCACTGAACCTCACCCTGGCCGCGGGCAGCTGCGACTGCTCGCCAGGCAACCCCGCGGCTCTTTCGTCTTAGGGTCTTCTGTATGTTCTTGATGGCTGCTTCGCCAGAGCACACGTGTAGTCATGGCAGCATAGAAAGCGGGCAGACACGGTGATACATGAAACAGAAGCCGGCAGGTGAGGCAGCAAGAGCACCACAGGGGGCCTCGGGCGAAACGGTGAAAACCAGGCCCTGACCCTAGAGAGGGCTCAGCACACACTCCCATGCAGGCCTCACTCCTGTCTTCATTCTGAAAATGATCTGCCTATTTTCAGGAGGGACTCAAAGGCAGGACTTGGCATTAGTGACACAGTTTCTGTGAATTAATCAATAGATCAATTAAAGATGCAAGTCCACTGACAATGCTTGGACTTATTCATTCAACAGTAAAAACATGTTTTCATTGAGAAGAGCCTGTGCCCAGCCCGCCTCTCCATGTCAAGGAGACAGTTAAAAGGCCCCCACCCCACCCTCCTGTAACTTATAATCTGGTAAGAGTCACAAACGGTAAACATGTACAGCAGTCCCCCTCATCCACGGCTTCGCTTTCCGTGGTTTCCGTTATCCACGGTCAAGCGCGGTCTGAAATACATGAAACGGAGGATTCCAGACATAAGCGATTCACGAGTTTGAAACGGCACCCAGTTTCGAGCAGGATGACGACATCCCGCACCATCCGGCCGCACCCTGTCTGGGGCGGGAATCCTCCTTTGTCCAGCACGTCCACACCGTAGATGGTGCTGCCCATTCGTCACCCAGCAGCCATTGCGGTTTTAAGCTTGGCTATCACAGGATTGAGGTGCTCGTGCTCAAGGAAGCCTTATTTTACTTACTAACACCACTTCAAAGAACTTTTACTACAGTATATTGTCATAGTTGTTCTGTTTTATTATCATTGCTGTTAAGTCTCTGACTCTCCCTAATTTATAAATTAAGCTTTGTCACAGGTACATATGTACAGGGAAAAAAAAGTATATATAGGGTTCAGTCCCATCCTTGGTCTCAGACATGCCCTGGGGGTGTTAGAATGTATCACCTGCAGAGAAGGGCTAAATATACAGGGTAGGGCAAAGGTAGGTTTACAGTTAGCTGTTCGTATGGAAAATAATACAATAATGAATAAATAATGATATAAGAATAAACTGTGTTTATAGTCCAACTTCAGATAGTGTGGTGAATAAAAATGGAACAGAGTAGCAGGTGAGGATAATGGGGTATGCTCAGGGCAGAGAGACTGATGTGGATCTCTTGTCCTGTAGAACCTTCACTGGGCTGAGTGACACCCCTCTGTATGATAGGGATAAAAGCCAGACTCCACTCCTCCCCTTTAGATATGTAACAATTTCTGACCTTTGGTCAAAGGTAGGGAAACAGGAACCAGTTAACTGGGTGGCTTTCCTAAAAACAAGCGCTAAAGGACTTTTGAAGTCTCCTCCACCTTGGTAACAAACTCTCCTTTATCCATTTATCTCCAGAAGCCGAGATCCGCTGGTCCCCGAGAGGGAAACAGTGATGACGCTTTAAAGGCTCTGCTATTCCTCGATTTGCAGAGTCAGTATAAATAGACCATGTTTGAAAAGGTGAGCCAAAGAAACCCCAAAAGGTGGAAAAATAGAGAAGCTAAAAATAAATGACTGAAAGAGAAAAGTTCCTGTAATTTTAGGTTTAAAATATGAGGTTGAGTAATCAAGGCAAGTATTTTTACTGCCTTGTCAATATTTTTCCTGGAAGCTCGAGTACACAGACCTTCCTCAGATCTGCAGCGTGCGTGCCTAATGGTCCTAGGTGTCTCTGACCACAGAACAACTTCATCCCTAAGAAAGAAAGCAAACAGGAACTCTGCGGCTTGAGCATTCCCCACAAATAAGTAAATAGATGGATGTATATTAAAAGCTTCAGTGCCATAGGACAGATAATTTGGGTCTATTTGAGAAGTGTTTCCGCTCTAGCGGAATCTTTTGTACAAAACGTTCCAAGCACCGGAAGGCAGAGCTGCTTGCGTCAGGGGACAGCAACCATATTTTCTGCCGCGTTTGTATTCTCTCTTAATTGAATACCGAATGCCTGGCAGCCGTGCCAGAATGCAGAAGAGAGGTTGTCCTTTTTCTAAGCTGAGCCCTCGTTTATTTACCCTGCTGGGGAAAAACCCACCAGCTTTCATCCCTCCCGAGCCTGTGGCCAGGAGAAGCAGGGGGTCACAACTGCTGAACAGATTTTAAAAGGAGGAAATGGTATCCTAAGAGCTTTCAAGCGCGCCTACGTCCTCAGCCGAGCTGTCTCTGGGTTTTGTGAGGCATTTGCCCAAAGCCCTGCTGGGGAATGGCACATGGTTTCGGCCCGGAGTCCCGTCTCTCACCGGGGCAGGTCTCCTCGGTCTGATTCATTAGGTCCCGCTGATCCGAGGGTCTAACCCAGATCCACCACGTCAATAGCTGGCATCCCCCAATCCGTGGATCCTTGGTTACTGGAGGTTGGGTAGAAAGCGGGTGCTGGGAACTGTCAGGGAAAGGGAATCGCATATCGGATGGCCATGCATCACCCTGCAGGCCAAGGAGCCAGGGTGCGCTTTCCAGTCAGACCTGGCTAATGAGCCTGCAGTCTGGCCCCGGCCAACGTGCAGCCAGCACAGTTAACGGAGAGAGGAGGGCTCGCTCCCTCTTCAAACAAGGCCCAGTGTAAACCAGTGTCTCCACTGAGCAGTGGTTCCTTGCTGAAAAGATATGAAAGATCATGTGGAAATGAGAACCTCATTGTTCTGCCCCAGAAGGAAAAAAAAGAACAAAGAAAAAACTGACGTTGCTCTCCTCGACTGTTCGGTAACTTCTGACTTCATCAACAGGCCAAAACTTCAGGTTAATTCAGTCCAAAAAACCAGTCAGAACAGTCATTTTCAAGCAAATAAAAGCAAGTGCTTCTTCAGGTTACAATGAGCAAGGTATTCCCGATGTAGTGCACGGGCCGCAGATACCAAGTGCTCTGAGAAAGCGTGAGGCACACCTATTGCTCAGCACCCTACTGTCGTTTCTCTTGGAAACGCGAGCACATAATGTGAACACACCCACAACCAGATGAACACCCAAAAGGACAACTACTACGCTGGTACACATACTGTCCAGAAAGCCACAGAGCAAAGATACTGCGAGCTTCTCCATGTCCTTGACTGCGATTTAATGTGAGCGACTGTGAGCGAATGGATGACCAGCTGAGCATTTTTGTGTCGTGTTGACACAATCCCTCTCTGCTCCTCCGCAGCAAATATTTAGGGCGACTTGTACTGCACGCCCGTTGACTCTCACCATATGCCACGTCCATGCATTTCTTCCTCCAGAAAAGACAGCAAACAGCAAGCAGCCGAGCAAGAACTTCTTTCCCACAGTGTCGAGTCTGGTCCTGTTTATCTTTCTCTAACAATGGAAACAGATGTATGTTTTGCGCTTACAGCTTCCCAGATGTAACCCTGTACAATGCTGTCTGCTGTTCAAAGGCATTGCTGGGTTTTCCAGCAGCAAGGCCTTTGCCAAGTTGATTACTTGACTCAAGACACTGCAATCCCTGGGTGCAGGGCCCCCCCGCTGCAGGAGGTGCGCCACGGTTGAGGACCCACTCGGGATCCTGCTGCAGAGGGCTGCGAACACAGTCTCTCCAAAGCGGACCTGCAAGGAGACGCGCAGGTTCCCGGGAGCACCAGGGGACAGCAGTGAGGGAAGCGTGGGGCTCAGAACCGGCGATGGATAAAATTGCTTTCGTCCCGCCGTCACCTGAGGTCAGAATTGAGCCCAAGGCCCTGCGCAATATTCCGCGTGGGGCTGAGGTCCAGTGTCCCTGGTTCTGGGGAGAAACAGAGCTAGTATCCAGGTAGAAAGGAGCACAGCCCGACAGAGTCTCACTCCAACTATGAGGAAGTCCTGTTTTAAAAGGAGTACCTTACTTTTCCCCAAATCATCGCATTCCTTTAGTAACTTATGCTTATTTCTTCCACTACTGTAGCCTTAAACAGAAAGGTATACATTTCTGCCTTTATAACTCTCTGTCCAAACATGCTAAGCAACATAAACTGTAGAGAGTCTTTTAAGGTGAAACTGTATAAAACTCAGTACTTACCAGGGTAAAATATACATTTTTCCCAATTGCACACAGAATATTCAGCAAGACTGACTCTATTCAGGGCCATAATACACATAGTAACAAATACGGAAGAGTAGAAATCACACCAAGTATGTTCTCATATCATAAAGGAATTAAACTAGACATCAGTAACAGAAAGATATTTGAAAAATTCCCTAAATATTTGGAAATTGAAGGGCACACTTCTAAATAATCCACGATCCTAATGAAAGGTCTGAAGGAAATTTTAAAATACTTCAAGCTGAAATAAAATAATAAACTACAATGTAAGAAGAGTTGTTAGGTACAGAGAGAGCGGTGATTATAATTTGTCTACATGAGCATGAAAGAAGAGGTATCACTCCTGACCTCACAGACAAAAGGACAGTAAGAGAATGCTACAGTTTTGTGTCCCAAAGTTCAATAATTTAGATGAAAAGGACTTATTTTTTGCAAGACACAAACTACCAAAATATATTCAAGAAGACATCAATAACCAGAGTAGTCCTATATCTGTTACAGAAATTGAGGTTGTAGTCAAAAATGTTAACACAAAGAAAACTCCAAGCTTGGATGATTTCACTGGTTAATTCTATCAAACACTTAAGAAAGAAATAATACAAATTCTAAACACTCTTTTCTGAAAAACAGAAGGAAAGGAACACTCCCCAACTCATTTAACAAAGACATCATTGCCCTAATATCAAAACCAAACAAAGGCATTACAAGAAAGGAAAACTACAGGCCAACATCCCTCATGAACATAGACACAAAATTCTCAACAAAATGTTAGCAAATAAAATGCAGCAATGCATAGAAAGGTTAACACGCCAGAACCAAATGATGTATATCCCAGAAAAACAAGACTGGCTTGGAATTTGAGTATCAATCAGTGTAATTCATTATATTGACAAAGAAAAGTCATATAATCATTTCAGTAAATGTAGAAAAAGCATTTGATAAAGTTCAACATATTTTTAATGGTTTAAAAATATCAGCAAACTAAGAATATAAGAGAACATCCTTCACCTGATTAAGGGAGGGAGGGAGGAAAGGAAGGAAGGAAGGAAGGAAGGGGGAAGAGAGAGAGAGGGGGAGAAAGGCAGCTCTCGAGCTAACTTCTGAATTGCTTTCTCCTTAAGATTGGGAACAAGGGAAAGATACCCTCTCTCATTAAACCTAGTCAGCATTGCACTGGATGTTCTTTCAATTCAATAATGTGTTGAAAATAAAGTACAAACAAATTAGAAGGGACAAACATAAAAACGTTCTATTTATAGCAACACGGTTGTCCCCACAAAGAATCCTGCCAATGGGAGGCTGAACAATGTCCCTCCGAAGACTTCAGAACCTGTGAATACGCGACGCTGACTGGAAAAGGAACCTTGCAAGTGTGATTCAGCGAAGGACTGTGCGAGATGACGAGGCGATCTTAGACTCTGCGGGGAGACCCCGTGGAGTCCCGGGGGTCCTTCGAAGAGGGAGGCAGGAGGATCCGTGGTCGATCAGAGAGAAAGAAAAGGCGACGAAGGTGAAAATGGAAGCAAAGGGAGAAGAGGTTATGTGGTGCGGGGCCATGAGCCAAGGCATGAGGTCAGCCCCCAGACGATGTAATACGCAAGATGATAAATTCTCCAGAAGGCACTCAGGCCTGCCAACACCTTGATTTTAGCCCAGTAAAACTAATTTCAAACTTATGACCTACAGAAATAAAAGATAACAAACTCATGATGTAAAAACCACTAAGTTGGAGGTGATTAGGAAACTAATTCATTTCTCTCCATCTCCACGGCTTCTACCTTAAAGGCGGCCGAGCGCACAGGCTCTGGGGCCAGATGTCTGCCTGTGCTGGAGCCGGGCTGCGGGCGAGTCCTTCAGGCGTCCTGTGCCGCAGTCCTCCCGCCCGTAAAGGGGGTCGTTTGGAGGACTCAGCACGTGGCTATACTTCCAATGCTTGGGACAGTACTGGGAACAGCGTAGACATTTTGCAAATTATTACTTCTGTAGTCCCAGATCCCAATGTGGATAACCTGAATCACTCTAATACCCTTAGGAAGTCTTCCTGCTGTTCTCTCTTGCCCCTATTGTAATCTCTTCTTCACACAGGGCAAGATTGATATACTTACAACATAATCCTGCGAGGGTTCCCCATTGCAATTAAAATTAAATCTAAAATCCTAACTATGGCTTGCAAGGGCCCACAGGATCTGGTCCACGATTTACAACGACCCTCGTTTCAGCCCACTCTCTCCGTTGCTTGCCTCCCTCACCACATGGCCCTTCCTTCTCCGCCTCAGACACACCGAGCTTCTTTCTGCCTCAACGCCTTCAAGTGGGGGAAATGCCTGGGATGCCATTTGCCCAGGTTGCCATGTGACTGATTGCGCTTGAAATTCAGGGCAGGTCTCCACCTCAGAAAGACTTTCTCTAGTGACGTAAACTAACATGGCTGCCTCTAAACACTGCTCACTTATCTATGCCCTGCCTCCTCCATGGGAAGAGCCTCCCACCAGCTCCTCGGGGCTCAGAACTGCGCGTGGCATAGGGGAAGCACGTAGGGAATGTCTGCGAGCTGAGTCGAGTGTTGGCTGACGTGTGTGCTGAGGCCCCTCGGTGAGGCATCACATTGGTGGCTCCCGTGGACGTCACGGATTCGGTGAGTAAACGTGTATGTCTCCAGGCTGAGCAGAAAAGTTCTGCCTAAAGACAAACTCGCTTTTCCAGGGCTGATTATCTATTTTCTCCTCTTTCTCTACTTGTTTCAAACAAGTGTCTATGAGGACGTTTGCTACCAACAGACTGGAAAGGGGACTGAGTGCCATAGGAGGGACTGAACTGCGTTTAACCTCTAAGATCCATCTCTCCAAACTCTTAATGGAACTAGTTTCTTCAGGTGTCTTGGTAAAGAGCGGAAAGCCGTGTGGTCTTCGGCATCTTCACGAGGCACAGTGCTTCGGGGGCAGACAGCTGCAAGGCCTCGGAGCCCATCTTCTTGGAAAATTCAGAGAGAGCTGAGCTCCCACAGCAAAGGGCAGGTAGGTCTCGCGTCATCGACAGACCAGCTTCCGGAACCCAGGCGTCCCCACACCACGTGGACCCGTGAATGTGGGCGCCACGCGCACAACTCTGCACCTGTATTTCCATGTTGTTTTCCCTCCTTCTCGCCATGGCATGAGCCTTTGTGCAGATAGAAAGGAAGCTTTTCTCAGCCTCCATCTCTCTCAAGTCTTTCTAGCACTAGACCTTAAAATAGGAGATACTTCATAGGCCTCAAGTCATTTTAATATTGATGGGGTTTTCTGGGCCTTTGAATGTGGATCTTGTTGGCTAATTTGGAGCTGGTGACCCATCTGTGGTCATTGTTAAAATGTGATAAATTGCGACATTGAGGTTTAGAGTGAATGGGGAAAAACAGACCTCTGGAGGGTGATTCACTCATTTTTTCCCCTAAAGACAACAAAATGCACCCCTGGGGTGGCCTTGCCCGCGGCGTGAGTGCATACCTGGCATCCGGCTGACAGCCCGAGAGCGCCTGCGGGTCCTCAGGGGGGAGATGGCGTGTCTGATAATCCATGAGAACAAAGGCTCCGGTTACTTCATCACTCTGCCTGAGGGTCTGGAATTAATTGTGGTTCTTTATACCCCATCTAATTTTACAAAATCATACTTCTCCATGGCAGTTTACTAATTTACCACCTCATCTAAGATAAGGCTTTGCCAACAGTAATAACATTTAGAAAATGCTGTCAGACCTGCTGAGAGTGGTTTCTACCTCCCCACCTACACACACACACACACACACACACACACACACACACCCCGGGCCCTCCCCCCACCCCCGCCGCCACCAGTGCGCTCTCTCAGACCTCAAAGCAGGTAGGCCAGGGCTCTAAGGACATAGACACATGAGCGTGAACGAGCTGGTGACTTAGGAGCTCACACTCAGGACAAAATCAAGAACAACTGAATCTCCTCTGAGACCTCTTTGGGTATCTGCTCCAGTATCTGTCCAAAGGGCAAAGAGAACAGAAAGAGATAATTCATCCGCTTTTCAGAAAAGCATCTCTGTGCCTGGATCTCATGCACATCTGCTGTGAGCGCGCGGTGCGGAGACTACAGTGCGGCTCGCCCTCCCTCCCGCAGGCGGGGAAGCAGAGGAGCGGGACAGCAGCAGCACGTTCGATGAGCTTGGAAAACTCCAGCCTGGAGGCTCTAACTGGGACAGTTGGTGTTAAGGCGTTGGGCGGACAGGAGGGAGGCGGGGCTTCCGAGAGTCACCGAAAGGCACGGCCAATTCTGTTTAACCCCACTGTATTCTGGGTGGGTGTGGCGGGTAACAGTGGCTTCCCAACTCCATCGCTGGAGTACGACCTAAGCCTGGAGACTCTGAGGAGGACCACAGGGCAGAGGTAAGAAAAAGCAACCACGCGCCCACTAGTCTGGATTCTCTGACCATCAAGGAGCACACCCCTGACCCTTAGGCATGTTGTCCATATGTGCGAGATGTGTGCACACATGTGTGAGTGTGGGGTGGAGCACAAACCAACATCACACGTGTTCTTTTCAGCCCAGATTCCACTTGTAGATATAATTGTTTGTTTAACACAGCCACACCATATTATGTTAACTTCTATGATTTACTAGCAAAAAAGAAAACAAAAAACTTCCTCTTGAAACTCCACTTTCCCAAGCAATGATCATTTCTTGACATGTCTCATTACTGGGAAATGATATAGACGTTTGTTGTATTTTCAGACAAGAAAGTATTGCCTTGCTCAAATACCTTCGTGGAATATTAAACAAAATGAATGCTGTGTCCTTCCCTGTGTTTATCATATTAAAGTGAAGACATAGCCCTTATGTTTTCTTCCTTGATAGATGAGACATTGGAAAGAATGAGTGTAGTTTACCCTTCATCCAACTGGCTGCTCTTCGCTATGTCCAAAGCCTCCAATAGGGCTGTTAAAATATCATTTCAATCAGCTGGCTTCTCAAAGGTCATTCCTAATGCACCTTTCTTTCAAATCATCATAAAGAATAAAATCCACAATTTCTCCTGTAAACTCGCTCTTGGTCTCCACTCCAGATTCAGTTAGGAAACAGCTAAGAGTGGGGAGTGATGCAATGTAAGCCCAGAAGAATTAGAATCTGCTGAGGACCAACGTGACCGGTACGGTGTAAACAATTTACCAGCCCACGTACTGGATCATTCCATGCGCACACGAAGACCCTGTGAAACACACATTCGTTATCGCTGAAATATCAGCAACTGTCATCTCATCTGAGTGAGAAAGTGTATACTCACACAGTGGCACAAGTGCCCACAACTGCGCAGGTACGCGGGCTGGGGGACTCTGCTGAGGCGAAGGGCGCAGGGCAGTGGCGGCGGTGGCGGCTGTGGCCGCGGCCGCGGGGAGAGCAGGAGCTCCGCACGGGGCGGCTTGCCCGGCCCCCGCCCCCGGCCTCGGAGCCGGTCCCCCGGGGACCGCGGTGACCGAGGCCAGCCCTGGCGCCTGGGCCCCAGAACAGGAGCTGCCCGTGCTCACGCCGCGCATTTGGTCAGTGAACTATTACAGAAGGAAACTGCATGTGTGGACGTTGTAATAAAACATAACGCGGAATTATTAAAAGTCTCTGAAGAGTTGAGAATACCTTGTTTTGAAAATTTCTAGTGTTTCAGAGCAAATCTCCATAAACTTAGAAGTAGAAATTAAACTTAAAGATTTTCACATTCGACAGAAAAGAATGTTATTCGCCGATGAAGCTTCCAATAAACGAGTTACTACCAAGGAAGATGGTTTTAAAATTATTTTTTCCTTGGGATTGAACATATTATGATATAGTGTATAAACGGATCTTCTGAATTCTGTATAAGCCATGAAGCCACTTTTGGTTTCTTATATGACCTCCACAGTTTACAGGAAATCTTAGAGGAAACAATAAAATGCCATTGTATACATTTAAGTCGAAAATTAAATTCAGACTTCTGTGAAACTCGTTTGTCTAAAGAGTCAAATCTGTTTAGAAACATTGTTCTGCAAAAATCATCAGCTCTAGATATACTAAAATTTATGTTTTGAAACAATGTACCAGAAATGTATCCTGATGCTGTCATGGTCTTATAAAATACGATTAACAGCTCCAATAACAGTTGTATCAACAGAAAGATCCCTCTTAAAATTGACTATCACCAAGAATTATTTGCAAACTTGCCTTTGCCAAGATTACTGACACTGCTTTCAACAACAATGATTAAAATTAAATTTCTAAAAGGGTAAATTTTGATGATCTAATGAGTTAGCAGAAAATTGAGTCACAATTTTACAATTAATCAAGATATTACATTATCGAGTATTATTTATTTAAAATTATGACATCAATATATTATTGAGATTTATAAGTTTATGTTGTTACGCATGTTATCGTTATTATCCCTGTTATGTTTTACAAGTAACACAATGTTTTTAAAGAGAAAGCATTTCCTTTTAGTACATTTAATGACACTTCTGTCCTGCTTTTTGAAGAAGGAGCCCTACATGTTCATTTTGCCCTGGACCACGCCAATTATGCAGCCAGCCTTGGACATAATATAGTTTAGATCTTTGCCATAAATTTGCTACTTTTTAACCAAAGTGGGGCTCATTTTTCTTTAAACATTTTACGTATACTCATTTTATGCTCTTGACCCCGCAAGTCTGCCTTGTGGACAGCTGGTTTTGTGTGTGTTACATAGTAGGCCTTGACCAGCACACTAGTGTCCATCCTGTGCGTGTCTCCGACAAACCTCTGTGTAAGGCTGCAAGCGGCCCCCGCCCCGGAACTTATGTGGCTTCTGTTAGATGCCCCAAGGTGCTGATGGACCATTCTATTAATTAACACCTTAGCCTGCGGTTTTGCAGACGAGGCAGGTAATACAGGATTAGCCCTAAACCCATAGGAGGGCAAATCTGTGTTGTACATTCTCAAGAAATTTGTTTTTCTGCCCTGAGTGCAAACAGAAAAAGGCAAGTTTCTTTGTCGCCTGTTTGTGTGGGCATCTTTTCCTGGTCTGCACTTTCACATGGGCGCAGCCCCTCAAACCTCCCAGGGACCCCCTCACCCGGGGCCACGGCCTTGCCCTGGACTCTCCCCTGACCTGAACTAAATGTTCAAAACCGGCCTTTTGGGTGAGAAGTGTTCAGCGAAGTCAGTGACAGGAGCTTCCGTGGGCCTTCATCCCATGGCGTCAACCTGCCACTTACCTGGTGCCCCCGGTACTCGCAGCCACTCTGTGCGCTGGATAGTCTTGGTGTTACCTGACATGCCTTTTTTTAAGCGTTTGGTAGATTATTCTGACACGAGGCCAGAAAAGGAAGTTGGATCTCTGTTTTCTATTATGTAACATGAAGGTGTTGAATTAGATGAATCCTAAATTAGAATTCACACGTTCAGTCTGCCATTCAGTGTTTGTTGAACATCAACCGTGTCCTGGATACGTGGTACAAAATGCCAAGACTATGGAGTTCACAGCCTGGTGGGGATACAGAGTCAGAGAGAGAAATAAAATGAGCCGATGCAACCCTAGGGTTACGCACGCGGTAGCAGTACAGAGGGGTGGGTCAGCGAAGGCTTCCAGCAGGAATATATGGAGCCCAGTTGGGGGTGGGGGGACGGGCATGAGTAGAAGTTAACCTTGGGGCAGGAGGAGGGGCAGGGCTGCTGCGGCTGGAGCGGAGAACCTCATTCCAAACAGAGAGGAGCGTAGCAAAAGGACAGAGATGGAAACCGACACAGTAGGAGTAGGAGCTGACGGAGGCTATGAAACAGACTTGTTTTAACTATCTCTTATACAGGAGGCTTAATGGATCTATGAAAACAGAGACTGTAATTGTCCATTAGGTTCTCCTGACTCAAACACTTCTCCTTAACGTCACCCAAGGAGATTTATTTTAATGCGCGATTTTCTTTCTTTAACTTTATTACTTTTTTGAAATTTATATAAACTAAAACCATAACCTAAATAACATGAGCTTTTAACAGCCCAAGCATAAGCATGTACAGCAAATTACAAATCGCTTGCAGACATCAGAACAAGGTAGTCCTGGTGGAAATTAATCAAATCCCTTCTCCAGGGTATGCGGGAGCCCTTCAGCCAAGCTGTCACGAGGGATGTTTGTACCCCACTTTCTTTTCCTGTTGTCTCAATACTGTCCCCCATCCAGCTTGTACGTGGTTATGGTTCTCACGGAGCCAAGCTGGTCTGATTGCTTCCCTCAGAGGGCTCAGTCCAGGTTTCCATCTTAAAATACAGAATTTTGGCTTCAGCTACCCGAAGATTTGCAACAGAATATTTACTGCTTTTGCAACTGTTACTGGACGGCACAGACCAAGACAACATGAGATTTCATCATGTTACTCTGAAGGGAGCGCAACTTAAAACGTATGAATTGTTTATTGCTGGAATTTTCCATTTAATATTTTCAGGCCATGGTTGACCCTGGGTAGCTGAAACCCCGGGAAGTGAAACGGCTGATGAGGGAGGGGACCACTGTGTGCGAGCCCACAGGCAACGCTGAAAGCAATTCTGTCAGGAGGTGCAAACCTGGTTTTTCGCCCTGTAGGAAAGAAAGTCCATCAAGCCTCTATCAGACATAACTGATTTGCATGTGTATGGACAAGAATTCTGAGCATTACCATCAGTTTTCCACAGGCCAACAGAGAGCTACCGAATTGAAACATAGCTCAGGAACAATGCAAGGCAGAAACTCCATAGACTCACACAATCAAAGAGTATGCCCTACACGCCATATAACTTTCTGCTTTAAAAAAAAAAAAAAAAATTCTCATGAAATTTGGTCTATTTAAGTCTTTTGAAATTTTTTTTATATAATACCTAACCCCAGCCACTGGTTTAGACGGACTTCTGGTTGCTGCTAAAAACTTTTGCAAGTTGTCGGTCAAAGCAACTAAAAGAGAGAACTGATCCTACAGTACAGGCTCTGTGGTGCTTGCTTGCTCATAAAAGTCTGTTTTCAAACGTCTACATCTCTGGTGAAATTTATCAGATACTTGCTTTCATTATAAACTGGCAGCAAGCGTGCAGGAAAATAGCAACCCTTATCAACCTCAAACACTTGGCATTATTACCTTTATCTACCAAAAATAACCCAAGAGTTGTGCATCTCCACAACTCTCCGCAATCCAGGAAGCTGAATCATTAATTCAGCTTACTGAAAGTCAGAAGTAGACTCCATAAAAGATTTTGACGGACCTATAACTGCTTTTAGCACCCTGCAGAGCCCAGTAAGGTTATGTATACTTTGTTCCTGGTTGTACTGTGGCATGGACGTAACTCACTCAAAGTCTGAGGAACCTGAAAGCACAGTTTTTATCCTTCGCCCATTCCCAGCAGGCGCCCCCGCCCCGGCCCCAGGTCCGCGTCTCCCCATCACAGCCTCTCCACCCAGTCTCGGGGTGAGCTGGGGGAGGGTCGAGCTGGGGGCCCGCTGCGGATGGTCACCCTCGGGGTCTCTGGATCAATATTTTGTGCCCTTGTTTTAGGAAGACTGTATCGCTGGCCTCTAAAATCCTTTGGCAGTAACTACATGAAAATGTAAACACATACGACTGGTAAGTAAACTACGTTCAGCTTATCCCACTTGGATAAGAACTGCAATTTCCATACACCTCCAAATGAACTCTCCACAGCAGGCCTCAGTGAAAAGGAGGTAAAACAAAGACTCCAACATATGGTTTATCTTTTCAGTAATTACATTTTCAAATGTAATCCTATACACTTTTTCCCCTTAAATAAAGTCCTGTTTAAAACCAAACATTTCTCTGTTAACGCAGAGGAGACCAATGAGAGTCCCCTCACGGACATGAGGGTACGCGGTGGTTTCATGGTTTTGAAAAGTTTGAATTAACATGCTGTTCTTGCGGCCTCCTGGAAAATAAGGCTGCACAGAGGGAAACATGGTTAAGAACCAGGCTTGTGTCTTCCACATGGACAAGCTCTTTCGGGCCACACTCAGTTGCAGAATCAGCTTTTTTTAAGAAATAGAGCAGCTGCACGCGGTAACACATCCCACGTGTCCACATCAGAATGGCGGAGCTCCTGACTCCAGAAAGAAAGCAGCCTTCAGGCTCGACTCCTAAGTAAAAGTCATCACCAAGCCATTATTACATGAAATGTTAAATGTTAAAAGGAGTTATTTAAGAAAAAGAAGGTCAAAACTATGAACAGTAAAATGGCAACAAATTCACAACTATCAACAACTGAATCTAAAAAAACAAAGCAAACAATCAGAACAGGAACAGAATCAGAGATATGGAGATGGATGGTTTTGGAGGGTTATCAGCAGGGAGGAGGGAGAGGGGGAATGTGAGGAAAGGCACAGAGAATAAGAGGCATAATTTATAGGAACAAAATAGACAGGGAGACGTTAAGAATAGTATAGGAAATGGAGAAGCCAAAGAACTTACACACTCACGACCCATGGACATGAACCAAGTGGGGGGCTGCTGGAGGGAGTGGGGTACGGGCAGAGGGGCGCAAAGGGGAAAAACTGGGACAACTGCGATAGCATAACAAATAAAATATATTTTTTAAAAAGGCTGCCACGAAGCAATCTGTATCTCTAACGTTACCCCAAAGGGAAAGCATGGATTTTTAGAAGCTTTAATAGAGCCAATATGACCGACAATATTTATGAATGATCACACTGCGAGGACGTTTTCTGCTATTCTGGTGACAGAATGTGGTGACCACACACACTTTTCCAAATACTGAAATTTTCTGTTCACCTGTCTGGGAACGTTGTACCCCTTCCAGAGGGGAGACAGAAAGTCATCCTTGCTAAGGTAACCTGATAGGAAATCAGAGGGCAACAGGGCAGGACCCCCTACAGTAAGCCAGGGCCCCAGATGGCCACTGCTGGGTGAGGATAGAGGCAGGTGACAATGACAGGTCGAGGGAGGGGGGCAGGTACCACGGTTCTCTGTGCTCTGTCTCCATTCAGCCTTGTTCTTTGTCCTGCAGAGGTTTGTGAGCCGAAATCTACATTTCCCAGGCTCCACCAAGACTATGGACGCAAATGAGGTTTTCCACTGAGATGCCTTCGTCTGAGCTTTAAAGACGTGTAAAGGAGGCATGTTCCTGCAGCTGTCCTGCTGGCAGACCAGGTCACAAAGATGGACCAGTTCAGAGGCCCTGTCTCGGGCAGATGCGGGAGCCTGGGGCTGGATATCGAGCCTCCTGGGTATCAGGAGGCAGTTGAGACAGTAGCAGGGACCACGTGGTGTAGCAGCAGATCCTGCTGCCTTGGCCATGGCTTTGCGTAAGTCCTGTGCTGGGCCCTTGACCCCCTGCACTGGGGCGCTTAACCAACACAAATGTGTTTTTTCACAGTCCTAGAGGCTGCAAGTCCCAGATGAAGGTGCTGCCAGCGCAGTGCCTGGTGACAACACTCTCCCCATCTTGCAGACGGCTGCTTTCGCCTGTCCTCACATGGCCCTTCTTTCGTGGGAGCGCCTGCAGACAGAGAGCTCTGGTGCCTTCTCTTCTTCGTATAAGGACACTAGTTCTGCCCGATTAGGGTCCCGCCCTTATGATCTCATTTAACTCAATTACCTCCATAAAATTCCTATCTCCAAATATAGTCCCTCGGAGGGTTGGGGCTTCAACATATGAATGGGGGGGGGTGGTTGGAGGGAGGGGGGTGTGGAATTCAATCTATAATGAAATCCAGTGACCTGATAGGAAAAAAAACAAAAACAAAAACAAAAACAAAAAACTAAAGCAGGCCTGGTCCAAGCTTAAGCTGCTCCTGGTCCAAACAGATAGGAAACTGAGCAGGACCCAGCAGCTGGTGTGAGGGGCTCCAGCCTGCTCTGCCACGCTCGAGGATGGACCTGAACTTCACAGGCAGGGCGTGAAGAGCAGATGCACTCCCCAGGGTTAGGATAACAGAAGAGCAGAAGGCAAATCAGACCCAGTGTAAGCCTCTTTCAAGCCCTATTCAGTCACTGAGGACGGGATCTACCAACAGGCCACGACTGTGTCTAACGGGGCCTCAGCAGCAGCCTCCTCGCCCGCTCCACAGTTCCCAAGGTGGCACTCGGAGCTGTCGGAGTGACGGCGTAAGTTTCAGTTCTCCTGGGGCTGCTTTGTGTTGACCCACTTGTGTATATGTAACTCACACAGCCCACGGATCACATGGTCTGAGACTCGCATTCCATGCCCTGTGGCAGTCGCAGTGCCGCCATTAGATTTGTGCAGATTCCCAGAGACTGATGGTCACCCAGCCCCCTTTCCCCAGGCGCATCCTGCCTCTCTCTTCCACGTACCACTGAAACAAACACAGACTCCTAGCTTCTCTCTCCATTTGCACACCAACTCCCGTGGACGCAGCAGGCTCTCCTGAAGGTTTGGGAGTTGGGGGGAAGGGCTCAGGAAGGGTCCTGTCGCCCTCGGCTGCCTCTGCAGCTCACCTTGTCCTTCCCGTCTGATTGCCTGCAGGCGGCCCGCTGCGCGGAACAGCTCAGCTCTCCTTAGCAACATCTCCCAAACGCGTATGTCCAAACCCACACACAAATGTTGCCTTTGGATGCCAACACAAACAGATGCACAGTAGATTAAGGAGTTTACTTAAAGACATAAAATCTAATAAAAAGTAAAACTGTAAAATAAATAAACAAACCAACATTTATAAATAAAGCGAGCTGCTGCTCCTAGAGAAAAGGAAACAATCTTCAACCTGAGTCGGTTCAGTTTAGTGATGCAAATAAAAGCAGGGGCACAATGAATTCAATAGTGGGAGCAATCAAGAGGGAAGGAATCAGTCTGTTAGACTAACAAGAAACGTTTTCATCTGGGTGATAAATTAAAGTGGTCATTAAATAATGTCACAGAAAACAGCTCCGACATGTTTCTCCTTCAGCCTTTCCTTATCTTTCTCTTTCTTTTCCCCTTTGCTTATTCCTTTATTCAACATATATTTATTGGGCACTTACTGTGTACCCGGGCACCGCTGTATACACAGTAGGTATAGCAGGAAATAAAACAGACAGGGGCCCAGCTCTCATGGAGCGTGTAGTCTGGAAAAACGGAGACAATAACCACGGAAAAAGAGCATAGAATAAGGTCACACAATGACCGCTACTAGAAAGAAAAGACAGTAGGGTAACGGGATAGAGAGTAACCAGGAGGGTTAGGGACAAGCTGATCAGATGGTCAGGGAAGGGTCTGTAGAGAGGGCCCTCTTGAACAATGACCTTAATCAGCAGGAAACAGGTATGGAGAAGAGAATCCCAAGGCCCGAATGTGAGGGGAGCCGGGGGCGTGAGGAGCAGCAGGGAGAACAGTGGGAGGCGGGCGGGGGGGAGTCAAGGGAAGTGACCTGAGAAATGCAGGCCGGACCCCAATCACCAAGAGTCTCAAGAGTCAAGGCAAAAAACCAACCCTGCTATATTCCAACCATTCGCTAAACACTATTTGATGGAATCAGAAATAGGCCTACAGGTTGTTTTTTGCATTAGCTGGAACGTGGGGCTTAAGCAATAATATATGACAATTACATTTATAATTATAACTAACTAGAAAGTTAGAAGTAGTGAACGCCTAGAGCACATACACCCACCCTCCCCCCCGCTGCCCCCCCCCCCCACACAGATGGGGTCTGGCCTTTGTCTCAAGGATTTTTACACGTAGAAGGGACTCAGGATGCCATGAGGCACCTTGCACTGTCTGCCACCATCTTCTGCAAAATCTCCTGCTCTAAACAAGACGTCCTTGCCAGGCTGTGCCCCAGGCTTCAGCCTGCGGCCCACGGCCGGAGAGAAGGCAAGCACTCAGAAAACGTTGGGCTTCATCGGCTTTTAAAGCCCGTGTGAGAAACACCCTAGATTTTCCTTTTCCTCCCCGTTCTTGGGATGCTTCTGAAGAGCAAGCATGTGATTTTTGAAACCTGCAGTCTTTTCCAGGTCCCAAGAGACAGGGAGGAAGAGTCAACGGGGTGCCAAAGAGTGGGCTGGAACAGATTATGAAGAAAGTTTCATAGAAAACCCACCGTGGAATGAAATATTCTCCTTTAATTTTATGAAAATCACTTCCTTCCATGTCCCACCCATCTCCCGTGGGGCCCCCGGTCCTTTCAACAGCATCACTTAAGAATTAGTGTTTTTCCCCACAGCCAAGGCTATTAAGACAGCAGGACAACGATCAGCATCTCCATTCCACTGGTTCAGATGGGTCCCCCTCGGGAATTCTCCTCCTCCTTTATTGCAACATGATTCTAAATGACACCCATCCACCCCAAAATTTCGAAATATAATTGATCTTATTCATTAATCTAGACCTTGGAGTTGCAGAATAATAACTAAGTGAAGCCACCGGTGCACAGATGAGATTTTAAGGAACCTCCCACAGGCTCTCCTAAACAGAACAGTATTTAACCTTATGGTTGTTAGGGTATGGTTGTAAATAATGTGGGAAAACCAACCTACCGTGGGGTCTTATCCAGTCATTTACTCTCTCTGGACCTCAGTTTGTCCACATAAAAGAAAATAAATAGAAGGAGGTAAAAAAATTATATGAACTAAGATGCTCATTGGAGCATTAAATAGTGAAAAATTAGAAACAATTTAACTTGCAAATTGTTAAATTGCTAAAATCATAACAACATTTTACTGGGTTTCATTATAATAAAAACAACTAGAATTTGTGTAGCATATGATTTTATAAAGCACTTGTAAGTACATTGCCTAATTCGTAAGCAACCTAACAAAAACCAGGGCAATTTATGCTTTTTATTTATTTCTGTTTTACAGATGAGGAAACCAAGCCTCACACAGTTAGTTAAGCAGCCTGCACCTGGTCACACAGGGAGGACATGAGAGGCGCACACTCAGACCCAGCGTGGACGAGCCTAATGACCGTGGAGTTTGGGTTCAGGTAGGCTGGGTTATCAGTAGTTTTTTGAAGGTTGTGCATTAAGTACAGGTCTCGGTTTTCTCATCAGCGTTAACAGGATGGCGGGTGTGTGATCGAACCGGAGAAGATGGGCAGAATGCAGTGCCCCGCGTGTAGTTGTTATAGTAAATCCAGTTTTCCTTTCCCTTCTCTCGTAAAATTGTTAACCCCATAACCTTTCTACTAAGTACACCATGATTATCGCTACCATCACTGGAAGCAGGTACCAGTATTTCCGCCTTCTCCTCATCTGCCTCATCTGGGGCAGTGTTTCTAATAGGCCTCCAACTTCATCGGTATCCCCCTGGCCCAGCGCCACCACCGTCACCCCTGGCTCCCAGGGTCTCCCTGCACGCCTGGTGCCGAGCGCCTGGCTGCCCAGTGCCTGCCTCTTCCCATGGGGCTGGCTGACTCCGCAGCCCAGCTCCCTCGTGTCAAGAAGCAGCATGACTGTTTTCACACTTCAGCATGTGCTGGGCTTCCTGCGTCATTTGGTTAAGGGGTGAGGGAGTGGCAAGCGAAGACTCGGAAGTTGACGGTAACCCCGATTACCGAGGAGACAGGTACCGGTGGATCTTCCCTGGGGCCAGTTGTTCACATTCCCAAGGGCTGTCACGCCCTGAGGACCTTCCCCTTCTCTCTTCAGAGAAGGTCTATTTCCCTCAGTGAGCGAAGGGCTCTGTGCTTTGCTAAGGAGGAAAGGCAAGACAGTTTTACACCCTGTCCCGCAGGAGCTCTCACAGGAGCTCCCGAGGTCACGATCACAGGGCTCCTCTCCGGCACCACGGGCACCTCTCCCCTCCCCGCCACTCCTGTGGGTGACAGGTGCCTTTGTCATGTTGCCCTGGAGGGGAAATGGGGCCTGGGGAATCAGGGCGAGGAACTCCACAAGTACATAAACCAGGCTGCCTCTCTTCCAAAACCTTGTGTTTCCTATAAGAATAAAATAGATAAATATACATAGAAAATAGTACCTCCTTGGCTTGATTTGTTATCCGTAGAAGCCAGAGGTATCTTTCACAGCCCCTTTCCTGCTTGGTTGAACCAGGGTCATTCCCATCTGCGAGGTCACCTCAAATGAATGCATAGGAAAACTTCAATTTGATATCAGTCCCCACCGTGACCAGGTAGAAAAGAGTAATCTACCTGTTCAGAGAACCATATTTCAATCCCTACACTGAACCTCAAACTTCATTTGGGGGGGTGGGAAAAACATAAGAGGAAATTAAAGGGTTAGAGAGATACACTAAATAATAATATCAAACATTGCACCTAAGTGTTCGAACTAATTCTCTCAGCCCAATCATGGGTTCCTTGGCCAAAGCAAAGGAGCGCCCAACAAAATGATGCCCCAGTAAGTTGGAAAGAAGAAGGGAACAATGCTTCCTGACCTCCCGTACTTGGTCCTGCCAAGATGTTAGCAGCAAAAAAAATCTGCCCAACCCAATGACAATCAAAATCTGCAGGATCCGGCAGCTCCCCTTTCCCACATGGCTACCTCATACGGGCCTTTGCGAGCCCAACTATGTTCTGCCTCCAGTCAGCACACAGGACGTCAACTGCACGAGGGTCTACTCGAGACTCTGCGATACTCTCAGAATGCCCTGGATCCAAGTCACTGCAAGACTGACTGAGTCAATACAAACAAACCAAGTCAGCTAGAACAGCAGTGAGTGCAGCGTGAACTGACCTGGGACGGATCCCAATCTCCTGTCTCTGACAAGCTCAAGTTCCCAATGAGCTTTGCTCTCAGACTGGATCTTTCTAGTGCCCCTCAAAACAATTCTTGGTTGTCCTCGCATATAAAGCCGGGGAGACCCTGCGGCTCGGCTGTGCTGCTGCTTTCTAGATCTGAAGCACAGCCAGCGCCCTGCTAGCATCTCCTCACAATCCAATCCGCCTGGTTCCCCTTCCCACCACTTGATCCAATCGGGGCAGCATCGACAAAAGCGAAAACCTGGACAACCTGGTTTCTCCTACGATCTCAAAGGTAGCTTTGCTCTATGACTTTGGACAGGTCGCTCAACCATTCTCATCTTTGTTCTTTTAAAGCGTAAGTAGCCAGCCTGGGCTGTCCGCACGTAGCTATGCGTGTTTCCAGCGACAGCATTCAGTAAATTATGAAAACCCTCTGGAAGGGTTAGTTTATACAAAGCAAGCAAATTCCAACCTTGGCGAGGTCAATCCCTTCATAAAATAGCATAAAAATACTGAGACACTAAGTTTCAAGAGGATGGAAACTGACTCTAGCTAGATTGTTCTGCCTCAACATTCAGCCAATGTCAAGAGCCAAAAAACCTTAGTAATTAAATGTATTTGGATTACACAGTAGCAAAACCAATTTCCTGAACAATGGAGAATAGATCTGCCTTCGATGGCTTTATTCTGTTTGCATCATGGCATGAAAACCAGGATGGCAAAATTATTGCATGGGGCCATTGATCAGTATGCCAATATATTACTCTCACTCCTTTTTTTAAAAAATTTTTCTGAGGAGCAATAAAAAAGATCAGTGGCCTGCCATTTTGAGACATTAATGGGACTGAAAATACCAACGAATCTGATTCACAGGAAGAGGCTTTGGGATGGCCCACGGAGTTGAGTAGTTTGTGGCAGTGTGAGGGCAGCCTGGTTACCTCTGGCTTCTCTGATTCTGACGGAGCTGTAGAACTGGCTGCTGCTGACAACCTTCCATCCCGGAAAGCTGACCTCTTTGCTCCGTGGCTGTTCAGTCAAGCCTGTGGGTCCCACCCAGCTCACTTAGAAGCAACATTCAGGCAGTTCTACTCTTTACTGGGGGAGGCATCATAGAGAACAACCAACACCCCACATCAGTCAGGAACATGGTCCATGTTCCTTCGCGTGTGCATCTATGAAGCCCTGCTTTGGCGATGATACCAGCTTTGCTCTTAAAGGAGACAGCACGGAGATAATCCCATTTGCTTCTGTCCATCGGGGAAGAGAGTGTTGTGTTTAAGCCAAGTGCAAGAATCTTTTTGTCGGCAGTTTTAGAAGCCTAACATTCCCTTCTCACCCCGCATGGCCAGTTAATATACCAAGGCTAAAAGTTTGGAGAATTACTCTACCATATGGCCGTAGCAAATGAAGAACATAAAAAGCAGAAAGATCTATGCCCCGGTGAATAGCGGTCTCAAATTCACTCATTATTCATGCGAATGTAAGAAACACGGGGAACAGAAGAAGGTCAGCGGGGTCCGTAGAGGCCATTCCTTTCCAACATGCTTTTATTTTTTTTTTCCTGGGGCAGCATCTAATTGCTTCTGTGCTGCTTACAGTCGGGCCTGGAATTCTGTTCCAAATATATGTTATTCTCAGAAGAAAAAAAAAAGTTCCTGGTGTCTGTTCTGTATTTAGATTGTTGAGTTTCAAATCCTATTCAACTTGTTGGCAGACAAGGTCCTGAGCAGAGGTGGGCTGCAGGGGAGCCTCCCGCTGCTTCCCAGCGGGAAAGGGCTACTTTTAACCCCAGGTTTGTTTACCATTTTCCAGGGGAGTGCACTGCACTACTGGGAAGTCGTGGGGGGTTGGGGGTGGTCAAGTGGGACAGATATTTTTAAAAGAGAAAACATGCTCCCTGCTTCTCAGGAAAATAGAAGGGTGGAAATGGCCCAGGATTTACCTCTTGCCCGGTCATTAAAACCATTCCTCCTCCCTCCAGCCTCCCTCCTTTCCTTATTTCCTCCCTCCCTCCCTCCCTCCTTCCCTTCCTTCCTTCCTTCCCTCCTTTCTCTCCTTCCCCTTTCTTTTTCCCCCACTAAATAAAGGTGCCACTAAAATAAAGGTACCTTATCTGGGAAGTCTTTATTTTGCCCTGGTCTTTCTTGTTCTGAGGAAGTTTCCAGTGTCCCCAACAGCGCCTGGCCCTATCAGGCAGGATCCTTCAGAGACCTGCAAGCTAACCCCCTTCAGCACCCCAACTCCTTGACACCAAACCCCTCAGTGTCCCCGGCCAGCCAAGTCAGCAGCTGCCACAACGGAGAAAATTAGGAGAATAAATCTTGTGCCACTCCTCAAGTCACTTGTGGCCTTGCCGGGAAGGCAACATCCATGCATATCAAGCAATTAATTAAAAACGCATGACAATATATTGAGACCATGGGGCCAATGCCCTGGGCCATTACATTAAGACCCAGTGCCAGAGAAATCGAAGGCCACGATCTGAAGTTAAACAACCAGCATCCAGACAATGTTGTAGGCTCTCCTCCTTGCTACACTTCAGATTTTCATACTGATTCGTGAGTCTTTAAAGGGTGGGCAAGGGCCACACGTTCTTTGGCTAGTAAATAGAATTACTACCATTCTGAGGTCCGTAATTTTCTTTATTTACCTCCCAGGGTTCCTTGGGGACTTCATATCCTGCTATTATCAGACAAAAAAGTCTACCCTCTTTTTCACATCAACGCATTAATTAATGAAATGATACATCTGGGCTGGAATTCTTTCCTTCTTGGGACAGGACATTAACCATCCAATAAGCTGGCCTGTTCTCCCTCCAAGAAAGGTTTTGTCCATCTATGGCACTATTCTCGCATGGGAGAGCTGGACAACTTTTGGCCGCCGTGGGCTGCCCGCAAAACAGAACGGAGTTTTCAAAGACTGTTGTTCATTGCCTCACAAATCCTACAATACATCTGCCTTGTGTTTATTAGTTCAGTGAAATTTTGATGGATTTTAATGTATATACACTTTAAAATCCGTATATATATAAAGAACTGTAGAAAAAAGTCTTTGTAGCTTTCCCCCACACTTGAACTGAAGAAACTAACAGGCCCAAACACACCCAACTGGCTTTGTTTGGTGGGCTGATGATGTCATTGTTGGAATCCTTGCTACTCTTGCGTATGCTTTATTCTTTTTTTCTTCTAGCTTAATAATTTCATATTCAAAAAGGTAAAGCAGAATGGCTTCTCACTGACTTATGCCTCTATAAATACCTACCAAAAGGGAAGCAGCTTAGGTTAGAAATAAACCATAAAAACCTCAGTTCAGGCAGAGTGGAGAGATTTATGAATTTTCTAATGAATTTTAGCCCAATAACCTTGACCATGAAAGAACATCATGCCTGTATGTTGACACCAGGGTCTCATACAGTCAAGACTGAAAAAGTAAAACAAGTAAGTCGAAAAGTAACGAAAGGAAATGAGGAGGAAGACTATATAACAGAAAAATTAAGAAAAGTGAGAAACGAGAAAGCACTGCCCACGTTGAGGGGTCCGCCGTTCCCTGGATTCAGGCCCCATTACGCAGGCCTCGGCTGCGGGAGGAGGACGGAGTTCTGAGAATAGTCTTAACTTCCCAGGCCTTGTGGTCTCTGACTTGTTAGCCCTGGAAGGCCTCAGAGACCGCCTAGTTCAACCCTTGCATTTTACAGGTGAAGAAACTGTGACTCAGAGAAGTGAACTGGTTTTCCTAGTGTCGCTCAGCTGATGAGCAGAGGACCGGGGCCCACATTCCAGATCTATGTCCTAGCCCATTCTTAGTTCCACTAAACTTCTCTCCCAGTTTTCTCCTTCCTGAGTGCACAGAGTCGTTATACAACACACCTCTGGCTGCGTGAGCCTGCCCTGGGGCAGAGCAAGAGCGAGAGGGCTGGCAGCGGTCCCCCGCGGATTCATGGGTGGAACAGCCCCGCTGGTGGTGCCCTCGGCTGGAAAGCAGCCCTCTGTTTGGTTAGGTTTCTCAGATGCAGTAGGCTCTTCTGTGCCGCATCACAGATGCGGAAAGCCTTCCTTTCAAACACCTCACCTCCTGGGCGCTAAGACCCCGACCTGCATCCCCGGCCTCTCATCCCTGGGCCCTCTGTTCCCACCCTCAGCTTAAAGCAAACGCACCCGCCCGCTTCCTGTAAATGGCCACAGTGAAACAGTTTCTAAAAAACAACCTTCATTCTAAATTGTTTTAAAGGCGGCTTATATGGTGCCACAGGCTCTCCCACATAGGAACATCGCTGTCACTAAGAAGCCATCAGAAGAACTTGAGCTTTGAGATGCTTCCTTAGTGACAAAGACAGATTCAGGCCATTGAAACTGGATGGGTAACAGAGAGGACTGGGGGTAAATCTAAGAAAAGAGGAGCCCAAGTGCAGGCCCAGAATTATAAAGACATTGATGACAGCTACAGAGAAGAGAAAACTTCAGCTCAAGACAGAGAAGGAGCTCCTCGTGACACAGACGAAGCGCTACTGTGTGATTTCAGCGGAGGATGGATGAACAACTATTCGGATACCCCCGGGAGGACTTCTTCAGAGAAAGGCTGCACCAGAGACTCACGCCCCCCAACTCTCCGCACCTGTGGCTACAGGAACACCTGACGGTTGGTTGAGAACAAAAAAGACATTACATGGGTTTGGAAAGGATCAAACTGACTGACATGGTGATTAAAAAATAGGCTCATTAGCAGGACGTTCTAGCCAGACAGGGAGTGATTCGGTGACTCACCTCGTGCTCCGCAGCTAATGAAACCTGCCCAGGCCTTCTACGATGAGTAGATAAGGACGTTTTATAAACATCACACCAAACACGTATTTCGTTCCACAGTGCAAGAGCATGCTTGCAAAATTTATTTCCTTAGGCTATATAAATAGCAACATTTAACATCAAATTGGGGACATAATAGTCCTTACTTCATATAGAATATGAAGTTTAAGTCATGTGTGAAAACTGCTGGGCAGATTGCCTAGGATAATTAGTAATCAATAAATGTTGGCTGTTTATCTTATTTACAATAACTAACTATTTTCTCAGTAAGCCATTTCTTTTTTTTTTTAATTGTTTGTTTCTTTTCACTAAGCCCTTTCTTAATAGAACGTGTAGGTGCATCCCACACCAGGGCAGAGGCATTCGAGTCCCAGATTCCCGAACACACGCTGTGGGACCGGAATCGTGCTTCAGAGCCTGGAACACCGAGGACAGCCCCACGCGGACATTCCACCCTCGTGCATTGCTGCACGCTGGCAGGCCTCCTGGCACGGCCTAGTGGGTATAAACTGAGAAGGAGGTCTCAAAGCAAGTACTCAAAAGGCTCCATTTTTCTATGAAAGTAAATAAAACCAGATTGACATAGAATAAAGGGGGCAAAGAGAAAGAACTGGGTCAAGAGAAACTGGGTACGCAGTTTTTTGTGTGTGTGTGTTTTTTTTTTTTTTTTTTTGACTAATTTAGTGAGTTAGTGTTTCTTTGCATTGTGTGGTGTTTTCCAGCTGGCTCCAAGGAATAGAGAAATTGGGATCAAACATTTGGTGAGTTTCCTAATGAAAGAAATTAAACAATAGCTGCTCTGGGCTTTTTATACGCAAAGATGTGTTAGCTGAACTCCAGAAAGAGAAGCAGCGCTTACTCTATTCCACAGTCATGACCTAAAAGCCCACTCCGGGGCGAACGTCCCCTAAATTCCCACGACACTGCTCTTTCCTTCATCAGATCAGAAAAAAAACAACACATACCCCAAAAGAGACTCTTAAAAAGTGACTTCTGAAAAGCAAGCGGTAGATACTTTCCACCCACAGAACTAAAGCACATGCTGCCCAGAGGCAAATAGGTAAATGTCCCTACCTCCCATTCAGATCGCAAGACCAAGGAACTGAGAAGCTTAGGTGCTAAAGGACTTGCCTCAGCCTAGACTCACTGGAAGACACAACTCAATTCAGGATCAACACACTTAACTTACAACCCAGAGGTCTCCATCCCAGGGACCTGTCTTGCAGGGACCAACAGTGTGTCCTCAGCTGATGTCAGCACAAAGAAAACTGAAAAGAGGAGATTCCAAAGCCCAAATGTTTCTGGACACTAATTTTTAGGAACTGTCCGGAACATCCACTCCAAGTGTTCCTGGACACCCAAGAGTTAAAGTGGCCTCTGGTCATCTCCACTTCACAGGTCATGAAATGCGCTTCACTGAGAACAAAAGCCCCATCCACTGTGCACACAATGCGGAGTTTCCTTTCAGCATGAGTGATCCAAACTGAAACCACAGAGCAGATGGCCATCTCTTAGTCGCTTACCCTATCATAAGGACCCTGGCAGTTCCTTGGAGTCTCAGCTTTTTACTGTACTGATGGAAGGGGGCGTAGGGTAGGCAGCGTCCTCAGACAGTCCCCCAGGGCTCCTGTCCCCGGTGTCTAGGTCCTATATACTTCCCTTCCCTGGAGTGTGGGCAGGATCTGCAAACAGGATGGAACAATCACTCCCTTAATGAGGTTATACTCTACACGGTTCCATCATAAGACTACAGAGAGATTCCTGCTGGCTTCGAAAAAGGAAATTGCCATGAAGCGAGAAGGCCATGTGGCTAAGACCTGAGCGTGGCTTCTAGTCACTGGCGACAGCCTCAAGAGCAAGCAAGAAAACAGGACCTCACTGCCTAGAGCCACAGGGCAATAAATTCTGCCAACAACATCAATGAGACTCAGTGAGACTGGAAAAGAACTCAGAGGTCCAGAGAGACCACAACCCAGTTGACACTGGACTTCAGCCTTGTGAGGCCCTGAGCAGGACTCAGGTAAACTACACCTGGACTCCTGACCCTCGGAAACTGCGGGAGAATAAATATAAACCATTTTAAGCTGCTAAGTTTGTGGCAATTTATTAACAGCAATGGAAAACTGATGCATAGCTCCTGCTGAATGGCTACATGTCCTCATTTCCCAACAGTGTGACTCCGGGCAGGCTAAGTAAATCTTCCGAGCCTCTACCTTGTAGGCTCTAAAATGTAAGTTATAGACACATCTGCTCAACGATTTTCATACATTTGAATTGAGGATGAAAAGAGATCTTAATTGTGAAAGATGTTATTTGGAAAGCTGTAAAGCACTAATCAAGTAATTGTTAATATTCACCAAAAATCTTCGAGCTCTATAGAAATTCAAAGGTCATTATGGGCTCAAGGCAGGCCATTAACTCTGGCTTCAGCCTTTCAAACCAGGATGGGATTACGCGACCTCTCTCCAAAGCGAACGCCAGAGGCAGCTCGGGGTCATCCTGTAGACGATGTAAACGTGGGAAAACTCTCTCAAAGAAACTGGCAGAGCCTCCCCTGCAAGCACCCGACTTCTCTGTGTTGTAAACGGTGGCTGTGCCACATGCCAGGCAGGCACTGAGGATGAGGAAGCAAACGAGACCTAGGCGCTCTTTGAAGCCAGTTCAAGTGTTCGGGAAGACACAGATAAGAAATGACCACTACAAACACTGTGAACATGTTTTACGAGATGGGTAGGCAGGTCAGAGAGTGAACACAAAGGAGTGGATAGTGGAGGACCACCCACGGGGATGCACAGGAAGGTGTCCCGGGGCAGCTGAGTTGACTAGTAAAGAACCACCAGGGGTAATTAAACAAGTGAGATGCGCAAGGGACTGAGGAAAGGCATTTTATGGGAAAGAGTTGGATTAAAGACAGAGAGGTTTAAGAACATGACCCTTTCAGGGGCAGGCACATTAGTGCCATCTGGCTTTATCAAAGGAAACAGGAAGGTCCGGGACAAAATTATCGAGTTGAGAGTGAGCAAAAGGTCAGACCCTGAAGGATTTTTTTTTTCACAGTTCTTTTGTTGATTTTTTTCATTTTTTAAGTTAAATGTATTGGGCTGACATTGGTTCATAGGGTCATATTGGTTCCAAGTATACATTTCTACGAGACATGACCTGCATTTTGCATTGTGGGCCTACTACCCAAAGTCAAATCATCTTCCAGCACCATATCCTTGGCTCCCTTTACCCTTTGTTACCCCTCACCCCCTTCCCTCTGGAAATCACTACACTGTTATCTACCTGTATCTCTAAGTTTCCGTTTTATATCCCACGTATGTTCACTGCAGCATTAATTACAGGGGCCAGGACATGGAGACCACCAAAGTGTCCTGCACCAGAGGCCTGGATAAAGAAGACATGGCGCATGAATACAATGGAGCCCGACTCGGCCATAAGAAAGGAGGAAACACCGCCCTTTGCAACAATGCAGATGGACCCCGAGAATATCATGCTAAGCGAAATCAGTCAGTCAGAAAAAGCAAAGAACCATACGATTTCCTGAAGGATGTTATATGCTTTGCCAAAGAGTTTGATACTTATTCTGCAGGTGATAGGACTCCTCGATGGCTTATAAACAGACTGGCATTCTGAACCATGGGCAGCAGCAGAGATAATGGCTTAGAAAGAGGAAAGAATCCACCTTGAAAGTAATTTGAGCCACTGAGGTAAGAAAAGACGTCAGCACAGATGAGAGGAGGATGAATTTGGGAGCCCATAAAGCAAGTGGAACAAGCAGGACTCAGCTGCCGGGGGGGATGGCCCAGGAGAGAAAGGGGACAAGGTTGAATCAAGACTTCCATCATGAGCAACTGGCTGAGAGACTCGGGGGTCCCCCAGCTTGCCTCCCTCTCAAAGGGTGAGGACTGTGGGAAGGGCTTCGAGGGCTTCCCAAAGCTTGTCAGGAAGGAGGGGGAAGAAGTGATTCGTTCAGGCAGCCACTCAATGTGTGCCCTCGGTCCATGGAGGCCAAGCATAATTGAGGGGATTTTCCTCACCGATAAAAGAGTGATTTGGGCCACAGAAGTCCTCCCTGGGGGTGGAACAGAACAGTACTTCTGGTGCATCCCCGGTGCCTTGAATGGCCGGGCACACGGTCAGTAAGCGCCACTTTTCGATGGGCGCGCCTTCCTCGGGCTGCGCAGTAACTGCGAGTATTTTGGAGACAGAATCAGGTGCGGACTGACGGCTGGCCAGCGGCCGGCATAGGGGCCTCCGGTCCCCTGGCTTAGGCCGGCGCCCAGGCACAGTTTTGAAAGGAGCTATAGAGGGTCTCAGATAACAAAAGGGATTCGAGTCTTCAGAAGCTACTCTTGCAGTAAAGGAGGCGGGAGTGGTGAGCACTCAGAAGGACTGTCAACATTTTTTAAAATTCAGTTTTCAAAACCACGCCATTCAAAGTGATGTTTTCAATTACTCCTGCTTTTCAATTGAATTTTGCCTGAAAATAAACATGCCACACCACTCTGAGCACGAACACCCTGGAAAAGGCTCCGGGAATGTGGAATCGATTGTGAAGGAGACCGCGCGTTTGCCAAATCACAGCGCTGCTTCTCAAGCGCAAGCTGGTCACCTGCTGTGGGCGTGGCTTCCTTATGCTGTTGGTCCTGCGCCAACCCACCAGCATGAACCAAACCTCTGTCAGTATTCTTTGTTGTGGTTTGTGTATGCATCTGTCCCCGTGCCTAGTTTTTTATTGAATATGTGGTCTCTCTTCTGTCTAGCACATTGGGCCCAACTTCATTTTTTATTAAGTGCCCCCAAAACCTGATATGGTTCAATCACTGTGACTAATCAACTAGCCATTGTTTACTACTTCTCATACAATAAACAGACTTAATAACTGCAACCAGAAAGGTGTTGTGTGTTTTTTTAATTATTACTTTCTTTTTTGCCTGTCACGTAGAAATGGATGGTTGCCTTTTTTTGTTCCCCTTCTCCATGAAGTGGAGAGAGGGGGACACAGTCACAGAAATCTTCTTGGATTTGGAATAGCAGAGTTCAAGTTCCATTAGGGGGAAGGGACTCAGCTTGGTGAGAGGACTACAAGCTGGGCGAAGGCCAGACACAGGGGCAGGGCAGCTGCGGTGGGGTGCGGGGAGCCTGGGAATGGAAGCTGAGCAGCGGCCCCACAGCAGCACCCACCTATCAGTGGGTTGGCCACAGAGTGGGGATAAACACCAAAGAGTGAGCAGCCAGGGTAGCACCTTGGAGAGTCAGGCTCAGGACAGAAGCAGAGTCGAGGAAGTGGTTAACCACACCAAGAGTTACGGCATCTCAAGGGCAGTATCTCCTGCAGGTCAGCCTTCTACATGGTTCCCAGGTCATGCTGGCCCATGGAGACAGGGAACTTTGCAACCAAGACCAACTAGGATTTTATTTTTGTGCAGCAGGTGAGGAAACACGGGCTTCTTACAGAAGCCTGCCTGTGACGTGTCTCACTTTACTATAATCCTGTTTTCATTAAACTCAACACAAGCCAGCCAGCAGGTGCTTGCCCCTGAAATCACAACCGGATTTTATTTTTAGTTTGGGATTCTACATCAGTTATTCCATTCCCTAACTCACCACCAAGGCTTCGCCTAGGAGATTTATTTATTCAGCAAGCAGTTGAATGATTTTGGGGTGGGGTAGGAGAGGTTAGAGAGGAGAATGCAATTAATCAACCGATGTTTCGTCTGTAAGACACATAATGGTTCGACTACGTCCCACCGGGACCTCCTGCAACATACGGCCGTCCCCTCTCCCTCTTCCCGATGCTCCAAAAACATAACAGCTTGCCACATGTCCCCGTACGTTTTCTAGGATTTGGTCATTTCTCTTTCCAGCATTTCTTTTTTGGGGTGTGTTTTTACAACTTTGCCTGATCTGGCTTCACAGGCTTTCCTCTGTGAGCCTGTCCTGAGATACAGACCGGAGGAGTCCACGCTGGAAAGCTCAGCTTACATCACCTCACTTGACAGATATGATACATGCCCCAAAACGCGACATTTCACAGTGCAAACTTTTTTATGGGGCAGCTTTATGTTTTAAATACAATACAGCATTCAAAGAGTGTGTGATCATCCAGCCACCTCCCCAAGACCCCAGGCTTTCTTTAAAAATATAAAGGGTGGGGGGACAAAGCTCCTTTGCAGAATGGCATCAAGCCTGCAGCTCAGTCTCTGAGGCCCATCTCCTCCCTCCTGTGCTCTCCCGGCCCGGCTGTCGCCCACGGAGATTCACACCCAGAGCTGGAGAAAACCCTTTCTTTGATCTGAGAAGGGCTGGATTGAAAGTTTTCACTGAGGCAGCAGTATTGCGACAGATGGCTCAGCATCTCTGATGAGATAACAAATGAGAAAAGGCTTCGTCAACCACTAAGTCCCAAATGTTAGTAATTGCTTTATTATTGTCAGTGTTCGTTAGTATTGTTCCTGCTATCGGTAAAATGAGTCACCCAGTCTCCTGCCCCAGGGTCCCAGTTTAGGCAACAGTGTCTCACCAGGGCAAGGGGTGAGGAGCTACGAGGAAAACGGGAGGAAAGATATTACCCATCACCGCTCTATTTCCAGGAAGAGTTGCCATGGTTACAAGAGCCCACCGGAACCCTCCCGGACTTCCATAGTACCTTCCCATTGCTGACCTGATTCTCCTTTCTCAATGATAACGCACCCATGAACTCCTATTTTTTTAAAAGACATTTCTCACGGACGTCGCCAGAAATTCCACATGGAAAGACCACCTCCCCGCGGTGGGCCTGACCGGCGTCAGGTCCTGGCCCCTCCCCCTGCACCACGGGAGGCCTTTTCTCAGGCCCTCCCCGTACAGCTTCCCAACTATCCCACACGCTGGAATCGGCCAAAAAAGAAAGAAGAAGAAAAAAAGATATGATTTAAGCAAAAATCTGAGTAAGCAAACGTATTTGGCACTAAAAGATATGGAAAGTAGAGTCTGAAGCCAGAGGTGGTTACTTGGCTATGCCCATAATTCCACACAGACAGTTACATGCAGCGAACTTGGGGGGCTCAGATGAGTGTTATGAGAAGCACTTTCAAATTTTACATTTGAGTGTTTTTCAATAAATAAGTCTATTTAAGCTCCAATGGAACACACTGCCAACAACTTTCTCAACTAAGACTTTCAAAAGAAAGAAATAAAAAAGAATAATTCATAACGATCAACAATAAAGTAAAATATTAGTCTGGAAGAAATACAATTTCAGGTTTAGAAGTTGGTTTTATGAGGGAGATAATCCTCCTCAGTTTTTTTTCCAGGCCTATTAATGCAATTTTTATTTTATTTTTACCTCAGCCCTTGGGTTGCTACAAAGATTGAACATGGGGAACAGCATTTCATTTCTTTTCCAGGGGGGATCCCACCTTGTGCTGTTTCAGAGTGTAACTTGGAAACGCACTGTGAGCTGCTGCTGTGAACGGACCTCATTTTCCACTTCTAAGTCTAATAAAGACCCAGCCCTTTCTATCTGGGGACAATCTCTGAATCTGGTCCACTCTGCCGTTGTTTGTCTTATGCTCATTATCAACAATTAACACAAAGAACAGAGACAATCTTGGCTCTTTCAGCCTCAGGGAAAGATCAATGTTATTTTTTTTTAATGGCAATTAGAACGTAAAACTTGATACCAGTCCACTCCCGCTAAAGTCACAAGCAGTTCTGAACTATGTCCAATATAAATAATAACCCTGGTTCATAACATTCTGCTCAAATCTCTCTGTGGCACTTCAGAGGGTCCGATCAGGTCCTGTCGCAGAACAGAAAAAGAGAGATGCCACTCCAGTGTCCAGCTTTACCTGGGCATCCCTCCATGGCACGAGAGCCAATTCAGGAGAAATGTTTTAAGCAAAACAACAAACGTTGGCCCGCATTTTTTTATGCTACTTGGTAACAATGTCCTGAGTTCCATGGTGAACATCTTTGGTCATACAATTTAGATGCTCTACCTTATCTACTAGAGGAATGTAAACGAGAAAAAATGACACTGTTTACCAACTTCTAAATTTTCCAAGTATCGGCATAACTGAAAAGTAGGCACAGAGAGCTGGGGAGCTAATCTTTTGTCCTAAATTAGATGGCCAGCTCTTCCAAGATGCCAGTCTGATTCTACGTGACCCATGGGACAGAAAGGGGCTTAAAATGCCCAAAATATTTCCACAAATATGTGCCAAAGAGTTGGTGCCATTATAGGCAACGCAAGAACAAACCAAAAAATCATCTTTCTCATTCAACTTGCTAATACTACATATTTTCAGGGAATCTCAGGACAACAGAGATTTAATTGAAGAGCAAGGCAAATGTACAATACTGATTATTTCCAAATAATGCCCTTAGTAATGGAGGTGGGTTTGATTTTTATTTCATGTAACATGAGTACTTCAAAATCAGCCAGACTGAAGTTCAAGACCAAGCTCTGGCTCTACCTAGCTGTATGACTTTGGACAAGTTACCTAACCTCTTTGAGCCACTTTCTCTATCTGTAAAATGAAGATCATTACAGTATATACCCCACAGTTTCATTGTTAGGATTAAATGAGTTAATAGATAAAAGGCAACTTAAGCAGTCACTCACTAAATGCTAACTGTCAATACCAGGCATATATTCACAGACCCTTCTCTCGCTGTGGTCTGCTTCTCCGCAGCCATGATTAGCTCTAGGTGATCTGAAGGGGGACAATATGTGCATTTCGGAGGAAAAGGTCATCTCAGGGACAGAGAAACGTTGATTGAGGATCCGGAAACCCGCATTGGAGACCAAACCCCATTTTTCCGGGACCTAAAAGGAGCCGAAAAAAGTAAGCACAATGCTTTCATTTCCTACATTCATGTCTGGCCTTCTTATGTGTCTGTGAGCAGATGCCAATGATACATTTCCCAACAAGGAAAGCAGCTTTGTAAACTGGAGCACTCCAGAGAAAATTGCTAGAGACCTGTAACCCCCCACCTGCCATCAAATAAATATAGCTGGCATTTCACCTCTGCTAATAAAGGCGGGGTGGAGTCGGTTTCTGTGCATGTCCTGCTTCCTTGGAAGGAAAGGCCTTTCTAAGAACAGAGATAGGCGGAGTTTCCTCTACTGGATAGAGAACCATGCTGCCAACAGATTTCAAGACCAATGCTTCCAACTTACAATGGTTAACCAAACTATCAAGGGAGGATTCTAGAAGGAATACCAGAAGCACATTCCAAGCCTGGGCTTTTGAGGCAAGCAGACCCGGCTTTAACTTTTAGGCTACGCTGGCCACTTATTAGTTTTGTGATCGAGGGCGAATTAGTTCGCTTCTCCTACCCTGTTTCTCCATCTGAGTTGGCTGTTCATCCCACTTTGCCCAGGGCAGTCCCAGGGTATACCAGTTGTCCTGGGGTGATTAATTAAGCTACCCTATTACACCAAAAGGTTTCTAGTTTGGACAAATGATATGGCCACCTCACCTCGTTCTTCTGTAAAATTAAAATAATTATCACTTCATAGGGTCGTTGTGTTGCTACCACAATGCCTGGCACATAGATGTCCCCTCTTTACCTATTTCCTTCACATCCTCCTCCTCCAGCACAGAGACCTTTAGCCTCACGTGCCTACTGAGCACCTGAAACGTGTCTAGTTCCAGTTGACACGTGCTGTACATGTAAAACACACCAGATTATGAAGATCTAGTGCAAAAAAGATAAAATATCTCTTTAATAATTTTGTATTAACTACATGTCCAATGATAGTATTTTGCATATACTAGATTCAATTAATAGTTCATTATTAAAAAGAATTAAACCAGTTTTTTAATACTGTTTTAGCATGGCTACTAAAAGAATTACAATGACGTGTGTGGCTTGCCTTATATTTCTATTGGGTAGCACGGCTCCAGATGGTCCGTGCATGTTATCTGCTACCTCTTTCCACACCCCACCCTGCCAATACCTCCCCACACCGCCTTCTCGTTCTTACTTCCAAACTCGAGGTGACAATCGGGAGCACTTTCATCATATGTACCGGCATGTCCTTAAGTTTATTCTGGGTTTTTTCATGTGAAAGGGCAATAAACTGAGTCGCAAAATAGAATTGGCTTGGATCATGCCTCGCGGCCCTAGCTTCTCCTCAAGGACAGACACATTGACCTTGAGCACATCAGGAAAGCTGAAGAGACTGGGCCACCTCGGGAAGCTGGCCATGTTGGCAGGAAAAGGGGAGCTTGGTCGGCCAGAAAAGATACCACGAGAGATATCTCCCTGGATCGGATCTGCTGCTTTCTGTGAATGCTTGTGAAATACCTCAGGTCCCAGATCTGAGCAACATGATGAGACGCGGCCCATGAATTCACCATAGGTGCTGCTTCTTTGAAAAGGAGCATTTTACTTCATGCACAATCTCCAACTTGTAGGCCTAAAAAGGTAGCCTCGCTCTTGTACAGGTCCCTGTCACGTGGATAGAAAAGTCACAGAACAGCCAAGTATAGAGCGAATTCACTCCAAAAATGACCGTTTAACGCAATCAACACCCATGCCACGCAGCTACAACTGCTTGGAAAACACAAATGTCCAATTTTAAAACATTAACAAATTGAATTTTGAGAACATTTCTATCAAATAACCTACTTAACAAAAGCTTTCCAGATATACAATAATTGTTTAAAGGTTTTGCCGGGAGGAACCTCATTGGCTGAGCTGGAGATCACATGTCAGCTCTGTGACGGCGGTAAAGGGAAATGATTCAAATTGCTTTCTCAGCACAGCGAGCAGGGAGCTGTGGTCGACAGGCTGAATTTTGCACACTGCAACCCCCTGGGTTAGCTCGTGCAGACACAAACACGTGGCCATCACTCCGAGGAGCGCCCTCCTTCCCGCCCATCCCAGTTGGGAAGGAGGGTAAGGGCAGGCAAAATGAGACGTATGTGCAGGAGAAAGCTGCTATGTAATGTGTTCCACGAGAGGCCTGGTGCGGGGCTCCCCAGCTCTCACCAGCCCCTTTCTCCACCCACTCTCCCACAATCACATCCTTCCCCGTCTCCCTTTGACAAGGGGGCCAGCCCAGCGATGGGCAATAATAGTCCAGAACAACAGCATTTGAAGGGGAAGAAAAGAGGGGCCTCTCACTTTCCCTCTCTAACCACAACAATTGGAGGAGACTTGGGCCTGAAAACTCTTTCTGCTACTAAATAGCACCCAGATGCACATCAGAGCTGCCGTCTGGCACCAGGTACGCCTGCGCCCATCCGTCTTCGGGACACGCCCACAGGTAGGCCTGCGCCCATCCGTCTTCGGGACACGCCCACAGCCGGGAGAGGGAAACGGGCTGCGGGGGCAGTGAAAGGGCCCCTCTTTCGTTCGGCACGCTTTTCCTTTTATCTCCCCCCTTTCGTTTCAGAGCTTCTTGTTCTCACCTTCACGCTGTGGCAGGGCTGACGAAAGAAAACTGTGGCTCTGGAAAACCAGCGGTGAGTCATCGCCCCCAGCTCGGAATATCGGGCGTGCGTTAGGCTAAGAGACTGTGCGAGGCAGCGAGGCATCTGGCCACCAAGCTGGGGAAGGAGTACGACCCGGCAGGCCGACCCCAGTGCAGCCAGAGAGTATCTGAGTTTTGATACCTGTCTTCTAATTCAATCCAAATATCCAATATGCACGGCTTTGAGGAATGCATTGTTCAAACACATCGGATTCTTGCCCGGAGCCTTTTCAAACCACTGACCACTTTGAACCTAATTAGAAAAAGCAGAGGACACTGGAGACATTTAATAAAAGGAATCGGGTTGCTGCTTCGTCTTCATGACCTGGGATTTATAAGGGAATTTCACTGGCTTTGTAGCAATGTAAAATAAATAGACATTAGATGATGACAGCGAAAACAAAGTTGCTGCCAAAGCTAAAAAGAGCTTGGCAGGAGAAGAAAGGACTACTGCATAGTCACTCATTATTTACTGTACAAACCTTTTCATAAAGCATGGAGGAGCGATACACAGGAATAATGGGTCCCTGCTAACAGATGAAAAGGGTTTTCTATGGCTACATTGTCCCCGACGGAGGCACCCGGGTCCCAGCGGTTACACAATCTTATTGTTCTCTCCAGCCATTCAGAGAGCTGAATGAGGGGCCGGCTCTGGAGCTCCTAAAGGCTGCAACAAATAGTCTGCACGTTTCCAGGGAAAAGACTAAAGCTGTCATGGCTGGAAATAACTAATTAATCCCTTCATCCTTGCAGACCACCACGGTCTGCTCCGTGTGCTCTAATCAGTTAATTATTCTTTAGCCTCTAAAGCTAAAATGCAAATAAGTGCAGTGACCTGACCTATCCTACCAGCTCCTGACAAAACACCAGAGCGCTCCTGATTTAATTCCAAAGGAGGAATGCTTTGCTTTTTGGTGGTGGTGGTGGTGGTGGTGGTATCTGAGAGTTCCATTTCACCAAACCCTAAAGGAATGGTTTGAGTCCATATTACATTCCCCCTCCCCCACCCCTGGAAGCTGATAGCGTGTGGCTTCTTTAACTGAAGTCGTGACCACCCAATCCAACAAGGAGATGTTATTTTTAAATGTTAATGAAGGAAGATGTTTTAGTAAACAGTAATGGGCTCAGAGCTATAAAGCACCATAGCCATAAACTTGGCCTAGCCTAGAAGGGCAGAGGCACCACAGAAAGATTTGAAGGACAAAGGTATGTTATTCATTGATGCTAATTAAGTCCATTGTGCCACTAGACCGCATTTCAATGGCTAAAAGCATAGGTGGACCCACTGAGCCTTTGAAGCATGTGCAACTGTGTGTGATGGGGAAGGAGGCTGGCGGGCAGGGGTGGTGCTGAGAACAGATGTGCTCCTACAGCCTCTGAGAAGCAGGAGGAAAGCAGTCAAAAGCGCGTCCAGAAGAATGCACAGCAAGGGAACATTCCAGCGAAGCAAAGAATGTTGATCCCGTGAGCTGCACTGATACCCTGATACCGTGCAGAGGGCCCACCACTTCACTACTGCGGTGGGCAAACTGGACGTTCCCGTGAATCCCACCCTCCAATGCAGGGTGAGGCCACGCAACAGCCACTGAGCGCCCACCCCGACTCCACAGGACCCCGGGGCCTGGGGCAAGACACGCGCCCTCTCTAAGCCACCACTTCCTACACAGGAAAACTGAGAAGCTGTCACCTCCTATCTCGCCGTGCTGTGATTCCCAATCAAATACCACGATTGTGGGAAGATGTTCTGAAAGCTGGAAATGCCTAGATCATGATGTAATTCAATCATCACATAGATAAGCAATAGGTTAATCAGTTTCAAAAAAAAAAAAAGGGAAAAAACAATTCAGCACTACAACCCTGAATACCGTATAATCTTCCTTTGCGGGGTTAGAAAGTTCAAGGAAGCTTTCATGTCTCCCTCTGTCATGGATATGGGCTTTAATTATAGAAATAGTCAACCGAATTAAATAGCAAAAAGTAAAATTCTGAAATGTTCAAAATACTGTATCTACCATATCCTATTACACCTTTCCACTTCTTCATTATAATTGCGTAAGATATATGATGCCTCCAATAAAAGAAAAGATTGAGAACTACATCAGATGACTTAGACAATATCCATCAGATATTCTGATTAAGCAATATAAGAAGGGGACGCGAGAACACGTGTGGGAAACGACCAGATACATGGTCAATTTGGAAAAGGATGTCCTTACTCAAGACACTTTATTTCTGTGTGTTGAAATGTTCTCATAATAGACTGCCCTCTGCCACAAAATCACTGTAAAACATAGAAAACCTTCACTGTCTGCAGTGCAACTGGAACCTTGTTAGCGGTGGTCTCCCCCACCACCGCCCGCCACGCAGGGCCCGACCTTCCCAGCCACGTAGGGTGGCCCCGGGATTAGTGCTACCCTGGACACCTTCTTTCTTGTGTTATCACATTTACTGCAAAATTTATGAACGACCATTTGCAATTTGAAGTCATCAAATAAAATTTTTTTTTATTTTTTAAAAATAAAATTATGTATTGTGAGACCCTAAAATAAAATTTAATGGCCATAATAAACCTAAACCCCTTAGGGTAGATTTCTGAATGTCTGAATATAGACCTAGGCTCAAAGCCTATGATGTCTCTCTTGACTTTTCAAGATTTTACTGCATACTTGAGTCTCATCACTTAACACCTTTGCTCCCTTCTTACGTTATTTATACATTTTATAATTCTATTTTTATAAAAGTACTTAAAACCCAGTGACAGATAAAATAGCTAGTCTATAATCTTCAACTTATAGATCATAAATCTAACTTTTATAAGAGAATTTCATATGTTTTTAATTATACCATTTTAATTTCTATTTTTCATGTATAAGCATCATATCAAACTACAAATGAATTTTGAGGCTGTCATTCAGCCAAAATAATTTTCTGTACTCCTGCTTGTATTATTCAGTGTCACCTCCAACGTTAGAAACAAGCATTGCAAGTGTATTAATAAGTATTGGAAAAAACTCAGATGTCCACTAATAGGGGATTGGTTAATCATAGTATATTCACATACTGGAATACTAGAAAGCCACCCAAACGATGAGGCAAATGTATATAATGTTTAGAAGAAAAGATAAAGCTCAGAAACCACGTGCACAGTATGCTGGGTAGAGACTGTTCTGAGACAGGATGGATGGGTGGGTCGTCATATGTATCTGTAGAATAAACCTGCAATGACCCACAGCACAGTGTTTCCATGGTGACTCATGGATGGTTGGAACATGAGTGATTTTCATTTTCATACTTATGCATTTCTCTATTTGCTGCACTTTTTATAACCAGGAATTGTTTTTGTTGGAGATGTTGTTGGAAAGGTTGTGCTGGGAAAATTTCTATCCTCCACAAACAAACATTTTGGAGGAAGGAACTTTGAACAAACTGGAAGAATTTTCAATTTTTTAACAAACAAGTAGCATCTACTATATTCATACTGACAGAGTTCTTTTAGAGTTTGAGTCTTGCTTGCAGTCAGCCTCACGGTTGATTTTTATATGCATTTTCTATCAGTTGAGCTCTTTCACCATTTTCCCCAGGATAACAGAAAGGAAAGAAGGTTGTGTCTTGGCCTGTTGGTTCGGAGCGGATGGAAAGGACCGGAGGAAACAGACAAAGGAAGGGTGAAGAGCCTACGCGTTCGCTCTAGGGGAAGGCGGCCCCGCTTGCAGATGGCTCCCTACTGCCTCCTACGTGCACCTGCGTCTGCAGATCACATCAGGGCCTGTGAGGCTCCCAGCTGCCTTTTCTATTATGACCGAACAAAGTTGAGAAAGATCCAGTGCTGCCGTGGAGGAGCTCCCCTTCATTCTGTGTCTACACAATCCTGAGGCTCCAAACACACTGACACAGCCAAGGGAACTAGCCAGAGAACCAGCACTTTTCAACAAAACTGCTCATTTCACTAGTCAGGGGATGTAACTTTTCAGAGCATAATTATACTTCATGCAAGGAGAAAGCCACTAGGACTAGTAAAAAGAAGTCACCAAACCTACAGATGTCAAAGTTGAAAATCCTTACAAGGCACTGGGAAAAAAAGATCTTTATTCTCAGTGTGTAAATGAACGGGAAATTCAGTGTGTTCATGGCCGTAGGGGTGTCTCTCTGCAGACCTGCCAGGAAGCAGGCATCAACCTGGTGCTGGGAAGGCAAACGCAAGATGCAGCGAGGAGCAGGGACCGCATGCGGAAGCCGATGGAGAGACTTGTTTAATGTGTAAGCTACCATCTGCGCGCACGGAAGCATCCACGTGGTTATGGACAAAGGGTAATTGCAGGGCGGTTTATTAATTGAAAGTAAATGCTCTCTTCTTTGCAAGAGGGCTTGATATGGAAAAACCAAACACATGATAAAAGTACGTGCACAGTCAGCAGAGAAACCGCAGCTTTGAAAAGCCTGCCAGGAAGGAGAGAGCTCAGAATGGATTGTTTTCTGGCTCCTTACAACAAATAAACCACCGAGGGACTCCTAAGGATCTGAATAATGAATCAGCTTCCCTCTCCCTCTCTCCCCGGCCCTCTCCTCTTATGTGCATTGAAGAATGGTGAGCTACGTACGTCAGGTCCTCTTTCTCCCGAGGCAACCAATGCCTTCACACACACACACACTCTCTCTCTCTCTCTCTCTCTCTCTCTCTCTCTCTCTCTCTCTCTGTACATCCTATACCAAAAACCTAGGAGCTTACTAAGACAAAGAACTCAGGCTCTAGTTCACAAGTCCTTTCTCCCTTCGCGAAATGTGGCCAGCATTCAACAACGGTGCTCTTGGAGTGAATCTGTGGGTCTACTGCAGATTGGGTGGCCTTACGGGTTCTACACCTGGCTCTGCATCGGGCTGCTAATTTACACTTATAGCGACGTGGCTGTGTTAGAGGGGCCTAACTGGCCAAATGGACCAGATCCTAGGGGAATAAATTGAAATTTGTGGCTGGCATGGCTAGAAAAGAGGGGTGCGGCCATGTTCTCCAATGGAGATCGATTGCTTTGAGCTCCCCCATAAAAAGTATTTCACTATGAGGATTTGTCCCCCAAACCAACCCAGTGCTGGGCTCAGGCAGAAGCCACACACTTACACACTGCGGCCTGGGGGATCCAGCACCCCCAGTTTTCCCTGTTCTCGATACATAGAATATGTGCCATGATGTGAGTTTAAGTAAACGCAGTACATCTCGAGGTAATATTGGTTGGTAAAAGATGTCTAAATGTACAAGGAAAGGCTTGAATCACGCTTCCTCTTTATAAACATTCCAACCACCATGGGGTGTCCTGGGCAGTGGGCGGGGCGGGGGGGGACTCTGTTGAAAAGCTCCATCGTGTTTTCCTCTCCCGAGTGGCCCGTGCCCTCTGCGGAAGAGACAGGAGTGTCAGCCCAGAAGGAGGCAAAGATAAGTGCGTTCTGGAAATGAAGCCCAGCCAAGAGTCATCTGTTCTTCTTGGTGTCGGAAAACCTTCCACCGTATTACGTGTATTTTCCAATCAAGTGTTTGAGGGCTCCGGAAACTTCTTCTTGGGCTACACACAGAACCACCGAAGGACACGGGTTTGGTGTCTATAGTCCATTTGTCAGACCAATGTCAGTTCTGACCTTATTTTATTTTATCTTTGTAAACCAATAATCACACCCCTGGACTTACTGCCCAGCGTGAGAGTCTCTAGGCTAGAGGGAGGGAGCAGGTGGGTTTTTCCTTCTTCTATTTGAGGCTGCTGTTTTAGTTACTTCCATTTTCTCTTCCCGGTGCTAACAATGAGGAAATAAATCCTTTCAGGAGAGTTCTAGAACTGGCTCAATGGTTTCAAGAGGATGTCAGGGACGTGAGAGAGGCAGGAGGAGAGGGACACTGGAAATGGGACAGAAAGAGGAGCCGGAGCCAGCAGAGCGCACCAGGGCAGCCCCCGGCCGCGGCCAGCCCGGGTGGCGCCCAGCAGCGGGGCCGGCACTGTCCTCTGGGCATTTACCACGGAGGCTCACGTGGCGGCGTGTGCCATGTTTAATGCTGGAACGAAAGTGATTAAAAAGATTATTTTATAAACCTCAAAAGCGAATTTTCCTCGCCTCCCTTCTTCTTCTTTTCTTTTAACCATAAATAGCATTCACGTTTTCTATTAAATAAATGTAAAACAAAAGAGGACGATCTCTCCAAGTATGCCCACAATCCAAACTCCAAATCCTCTGAATATGGGAATGAGGTCGGACAACATGCAAAATCATTCCAACAGCTGTTTCTACGCAGCAGCTATTCAGGAGGGAGCCTCGCAGTGTCACTTAAAGCAGCTGTCATATTGAGGAGAAGTGAATAAATCGATTGATGTAATGCTCTTGGGAGGGGGGCGGGGGGGTTTCTTTGAGAAGAGAGGGGAGAAGGGTCGGGGGGTTGGGGTATGGCTCTAACCTGTGAACAGTGGTGGAATTGTTTGGAGTGTTGATTCAGGAGCCTACAAAGGCCCCATTATCCCTCTTCTCCAGGCCAATAGTCCACCTGACAAATGGTAATGGCAACATTAGCAGACCTGAGAGAGTTCTCCAGCCCTCTCATGTGTGCCAATATTAAGTCTGATAGTGTCTCCCTCTTTCCCCCGCCCCCTCTCTCTGCTATTTTGATAGCTGCCTGCTATTTAAGTAAGGCACTGGGTTTCTTGACAGCTGAGGCCCAGGTGGCCTCAGTATCAGTCTAAACAAGTCGTTGTGAAATTGATCTTCCAGGGTTGGGACCAGGAGAGCTGGTGTCAACAGAGCGTTCCACCTTCCGCAAAGATAATTCTTTCATCATCTGGGGCGAGGGGAGGGAGGACCAAGAGGGGCCAACACAGGTGCCCAAGCTGCCCACTTGGGTTTGTTTTTGAAACTCCAATTGTGATGACATCATGCGATCAGAGGGCTGTTTGTTGGTGTGTGTTTATGCACGTTGTCAGTATATAACCACGGGCAATTACACAGCTGCGATCGGCCCTCCATATTAAAACGATGGAAAAATTGAACCACAAAAGAAACTATTGGGCAGAGAAATGTGGATGGAAGCAAACAAGGAAAATGCAACCTGGGTGGAAATTTCCATAGTTTTAAAAACAACCTGCAGCGTGTGGGTGGACAAGCAGTTGACAAAAATACATATAGTGGACTCTTCACCAATAAAATCCAACTCACTGAATAAGTAATCCAGAAATAATGGTCTATTTAGGTTTTCAAATTGATTTGTAAATTTTTTTGGAGGGAGACTTATTTAACTGTACTTTGGCTTAGGAGTCACTTGGCTTTGGCATGTCATTACTCTTTGGGGCAGCATGTAAATTTAAAATAGAAGTCAGAGTGACCTTGGTGTTTGTTGAACTTAGTGTTGTCAATGGAAAAAAAAATACTTTGTAGAGAGAAAATGAGTCGTACTCAGGACTTCAGCTGAGTGAATAGGGGCATTTTTTTCCTGTTTCTCACTGAGTTGGAAAGGCTGGAAACCAGGCCTGACCTACAGCTGCAAGGCAAGAACAACACTAATCCCTTATCTATTAAAGTTGTCCTGAGATTAGGCTAGATTTTAAAATCACTACAGAAAACTGACTAGAAAGTGAAAAATTCAGATAAGCAACTGGTTCTTCAGTTTCTGTAAGGCTAGAATGAGCTGATGTGGGAGAAACCCAAACTTTTCCACTTGAAGAACATTCCAAGAACTCAACATGATCCTCTAAAGAGGAAAAACTCCATACTAAAAAACCCAACTCACTGCACTGAAGAGCAGCTTCTGTGGGCAAATGGATAACTCCACAGACTCAGGGAAGAACTGGACACTCACAGTGGAACCTAAGGAGTCACGTTGTCCCAGGCCTGCTCTGTGACTCCATGAGGCTTGAGGGTCAACATGCCAACTCTTTGAGCTACAATCTAACTTTACGTCTAATAGTCAATGCAAGTCATAATGGTAAGCGACTTGCTAAGGTTACCAGGGAAACCAATGGTTGAGCATGTGGAAGATACGATTTGAACTCTTGTTGCTACACATTTAAAGAGATGAAACAAACTACTTAACTTTAGTTAAAACCACCCCCAGGTGAACCTTTCCCAAAACATTTCCTAGGGCTTGGCGAGATTACATGATGGGTTGCAGGAACTAAAGTCATTTCTCTTCTTTACTCCAAACAATGGCATTTCATTCTCGAGTTGCATGAAATTTTCTAGACGGTCCTGGGAGTCCCAGTATTTGGTGAGCCCATGAGCCGACTGAGAACCATGGGCTTTTGATGATGCAGTTCTTCTGTGCTGGTGAGAAAAATGAAGGACCGCGCCCCTCCACCCTCTGCTCATTTCACTGTCTTGTCTTAGTGGGTAGCATCTTCCTCTGCTCAGCACTTTGTAGAGGACTTGAACTAAAACTGCAAGCATCCTGGATCGGTTTGGCCCAAGGGTACTTTTTCTTCACATGCATATAATAAAATGTACTGACATCTCATTTTTCTACACCGTAAGGTGTAAAACACGCAATCTAAGTGCACCCTTCATACATCATGTTTACTGCTATATCCGAGAATTGAGTTCATTCTTGGCCAGTAGTAGATGTTCAAAATAAATAATGCAAGCTCATCCTTTTAATAGCATGAGTTGTTTTTTTTTCAATCCTCACTATTTTAATTGTCTACATTTCAATCCTAATGAACAGGGCATTCTAAATGTAACTCCGTGTTTTGTCAACAAATCATGTTGGCACAGAAAAGCCTCACCTGTCTAACTGTGCCACGCCGGTGGCGGCGGTGGAGCGCGCTGAGGAGCGGAGGGCCGCTTCCCATCCTCCCAAGGCCCCGGGCGCCAGAAGCCTGCTTCTCTCCAAGCTCTGCCCCCTGCCTCTCCCCTCTGATCCCTCGTCCGCCCCCAAAGGTTGACGGAGCACCTCCCTTGCACTACACCAGGCATTCAAGTCCTAAAACTCCTACAAGGCTTCATTCCCACAGAGAAAAGTGCTCACACTTTATGACGGCGATGACCTACGCTGCTCCGAAATCTTTCCCCTCGTGTGTGATTTTGTGCCTGTGTCCCAAACAGCTGGCGTTCCTCGAATTCCAAGCTCTAGGTTAGCGAGGCAGTTACTGGAGTTCCTCTTCTTGCTTTATATCTTTACTCGGGGGTGGCGTGTCGCTCTCCATCATATTTAATGTCTTTGCTTCTAATGACCCGTAAGTCATGAGACCATAAAAAGCCTGCTTCACTCCGTAGTGACTGGCACAACCCTTATATCTCACGAGTATATCGGGCTGGAATGGAATTCGATTTCTGTAAAAGCCTCAGGTCTCACAACCCTATAACTCCAAGAATACAAGCCGAACTCTTTCCAAATTGTTGCTCTGATTTCCCTCTCAGTGACGTGTGTCTGCTCAAATAAATGTCACTTCGCTGCCTTGCTTGTACCCGGTTCACGCCAGGCCTGGTCAGGAGGCGCAGCCCCAGGATGGAGGGGCCAGGCAGATTCGAAACAGCCCATTGCTCATTAACTAGTTTTACAAACAACAATGAAACAGGAAATAACAAAGCATGATCCTTGAATTAGTACTTTAGCAAACATTCTCCAGAGTTTTCCACAGTCTGTAAATTGCTCCAGCTGTGTTTTCACGGTTTATGAAATTGAGAGAGGCGAGCTCTAGAGACAAATTAAAACCTTGGATCTGGTCAGGGATGATTTTATAGCAAAGGTGCTCAGTTATACGGCACAGTCTAGAGATAACACAAAAAGCTATAGGCCAAGCTCTGCTGGAAGTACAAAGAGTTTACTTTATGCATTGTCTACCCAGAGGGATAAGGACTGGCATATATCAAAGCACAGATCAGCCCAAAGAATAAGGCCTGTTTTATTGCTATGTTTTACCAGGAGAGGATGAGGGTATAATATTTTATTATGAAACAACAGAAGGAACAGGACCCGTGGAGATGGCCCGACTTGGGAAAGAAATGACTAGTGGGTGAGGGGCGCCACCTTTAGGCCGTTGGATGCATTGACATGCACTAGGTAAAAATGATTTTTGGCTCAGTGGATATTGAGCTTTACAATTCAATTCAGAAATATTTCTGCATTTTGCGAGTATCTCTGGGTCTCATTCTGTTGGAATGAGCCTTCTCAGACTTCCTCACGTTCCAGCCATTTCGTTACTGCCCAAAAGGTCGATGTTAGCCATGGCGGCTCCTTCTTGCCCCCCGGATTACCAAAGATGTATCCAGAGAAACAGGAGACTATGGAGAAGCCCGGGTACCTTTTTAAGTCACAACGCAGCCCTGGCTGGGATGGTACCGAAGGAATGAATACAGAGTCTGACTGATCTAACACAGTCCTTAGAGTCCAATAGCCCTGACCTTGACCCAAACTATGCTGTTTTGGAGGGGATTGATGATAACTGGTTGGATAAGCATGGAGTGTCCCAGATAAATAAATTAAATTAAACATGCAGGTAATGCAAGTAACATGCAGGTACTGAGACCTGTCGCAGAGGCTCCCTACCTCGAGAAAACCCAAAAAGAACCGCATGGGTGCCCATCAATTGTGGTAAAATAAAAAGACATTGGAAACTGGCCAAGGATGGGGGTCCCCAAGCCAGAGTGGGATGGGGCCACGTCCTCCGGAGAGAAGGAGGACTTCAGAAGATCACAGAGAATGAGCGTTCCTACTGCCACCCCAAACTGGGGAGAGAGAACACTGCAGTCCTCCTCCCAGACGCACGCGCTGGAAGCTCCGGAGAGTCCCACCACTGCTCATAGACTCTTCAAGGGAAGCCACAGCGCGTTGAGGTCCCACGGCCCAGGGAGAGCCCGGGGGACTCCACACAGCCACAGCCCCGGGCTCCGCCTCAGCCTCAGCGAGGCCGCTCTGCCAAGCCCTACCGTGGGCCCCTGTGCCTCGTCCCCACGGAGTGCGCGGGAAGGCAGGAGCAGCAGCCCGCAGGCCTGGCCCTGTGTCCGTACGCAGCCGGTCCGAAGTGACCCACAGGAAAATCGAAGAGCAGTTCAGACAAGACGGAACTGAGCGCTGAGATGCTGAGGACAGGCCAGAAAAGGACAGGCTGGGGGGCGGGGTCCGGTGTTGGGCACGTATCACACGCTCTGGAAGTGCTGACCCACCGTTCCTCCTTTCCTTTTCGCCCTCCACTCCCGCCTCTCCCTCCTTTGAGTAGCAGGGACTTTCTGGCCCATCTGCATGCCGGGCCCTGACGGCACACCCAGCTGTCACTTGGACGGACCGTTACTGAAGGGCCTGAGCATGCCTCTCAGGCGGCACTGACTTCAGCAGCCAAGTCCCCCCGAGATCAGCAGCCCGGGTCACCTCCGGCCTGCTCCAGGTCACAGGCTCTACCAGTCACCTAACCGGACAGCTCCCTCCTCTGACTCCACTGTTTTGGCAGTAAGTTCTTTCTGACCCGCCAATCCGAGGCTGAGAAAAAAGGGAAAGGATTGGGCCAAGAATCGATCTAGATGGTAAATCTCACCATCATCCAAATGGCCCAACAGACCCAGGCCCGCGTCACGGCCCCTCTGAGGTGGGGACGGACTGGGTTCACTGGCGGAGCCAGGCCAGCAAGAACCCGGCCCGGATGGCACGGCCGGCGCACCTGAAACCCGGTCCCGTCGTCAACCTGCCCGTCTCTCTCGAGTTCCTACTGAAGTGCCCATGAGACTGTCACCTCCAATGTCCCATCCTAATTAATCCCCCCAACAGCCCAGCATGACGGGCATTCTTACCATCCCCATTCAACAGGCGACGAGGCTGATGCTCATAAAGGTGAACTCAGTGTCTGAACCTAGACAGAATTTCCCGAGTGTGACTGCAGGACAGAAGGAGCGGCGGGCAAGAAGAATTGAGGCGAAGTACAGACCTGAGCGGGGCCAGCAGTCGCGGCGAGGCTGAGATACAGCTTGGGCACCGCAGAGAGAGGGGTTCTAAACCAGCTAAAAAAAAATTCCAAAACTTCTCCAAAAGTGATCACTTAAAAAGCTGTAAGAAAAGGTAACAAGCAGATAACTGAGGTGGATAACAATCATCCACCTTTATTTTGTGCTAGGTGGTTTTTACGAAATTTGTGTATCATTTCGCTTATTTGCTCTTTCCAACCACACATGGGAGGTGAGCAAGAAGACAGTACCGTCCCCGCGTTGCAAGTTAAGAACCAAGGTTTGGAGCAGTTAAGTATCCTGACCGGGGTGACACAGGTCAAGGGCACCGGATGCAGGGTCAGCCTCTTTCATTTGTTTACAGGCCCTGGAAGAGCAAAGCAAGCCCAAGGCCGCCTTTCTCAGTGCTGTTAGAACAGTTGGTTAGAGAGAGACTTGACATGGCTGGAGCCAATGCTGTTAATACTCTTTTGTTTTTCAGGGAAACAAAGTACTGAGGGTGGGGGATCAAAGGAGAACACCCGAGTCAGGGCCACACGCCGAGGAACCAAAGCCAAAGACGTTTTTTGGACGGGACTTTGCTCAGCATCTAAAACACAACACACTGATTATTAATTTGTATTCAATTCCGTTTTAGCAATTAATGGATTTTGTTCCAGAAGAAAATATGTGCTGTAGCAAAAATATGAAACCACCATGTCAGTGTAATATTCTCTAAAAGAAGAAATTTTGACCAGGGAGAGATGATAGGCCATTTCTTTCAAACAGATTAAAATTATATAAAGGTAGAATTTTATTAATCATTGCCACCCCCATAAATTTAATTTTTAAGAGTTATCACAGGTATAGATTCTGGGTCACATTAGAGACACCCTGCCCTTCTGAAAGGCTAACACCAATCTCTAATTTTATGCTCGATAGGAAAACAAGTTTTAGAATAAATTGTTGATCAAAGAAAAGGTTTATTCATCTTATTTTGGGCAATGCATAGCAAGGTTAGAAAGTAAGACGCAGAATTGCTCCTCATCGCATTCTTCGGAAAGTAAGGGTGCCATGGAAGACTATGTCAAGGCCATGACAGCAGCAGCAAAGGAAAAGGTCGTGCAAGGGAAAAGTGACCGCTGACTTCATTTCCACGTTTTACGAGCCTGGTCACTCCCGCATCAGGAGACTAAGGGCTGGCAGTGCGCGTGACCAGCACACTGGCTCACCTCCGAGTGGGACCGGCCTATTTGAGATACAGTAAGAGTCGCCAGGCTTCCTGACGCATTTGGGCGTGGCTTTCTGGGTTTCTCCTAATAGACTTTATATTTTTTAGAACAGTTTAGATTGACAAAAAAATTACCAAGATAGTACCGAAAGTTCCCACATCCACCACACCCAGGTCCCCTGTGAGTAATAACTCACAAGGGTAAGGAACCTTTGTTGTTAGTGAACCAATGTTGATACAGTATCATTAACTGAAGTCCACAGTTTATTCAGATTTCCCTAGTTTCTCCCTAATACCTTTTTCTGCCCCAGGATCCCACCCAGGACACTTGACATTTAGTTGTCGTGTCTCCTCAGGCTTCTCTTGGCCGTGACGGCTTTATGGACTGCCCTTATTTTTGATGACCTTAACAGTTCTGCGGACTGGCCAAGTGTCTCACAGAATGCCCCTCAGTCGGGCTTTGTCCGATGTATTTCTCAGGACTGGACAGGGTTATGAGTTCGGGGGAGAAAGACGGGAGCGGGAAAGTGCCATCCTCATGCCTTCGTACCACAGGCGCCCCCGACCGCCATGCTTCAGCGCTGTTGATGTCGACCTTGAACACCAGGCTGAGGGAGTGCTGGTTAGCTTTATCTGCTGTAAAGTTACTTTTTTAAAAAAATTTTTTTGCTCTTTCTCTACTGTCCTCTGGAAGGAAGTCACTGTGGCCAGCCCACACTTCAGGAGCAGAAAGCTATGTCTTCCTCCTCGAGGGCAAAGTGTCTACATAAATTATTTGAAATTCTTCTGCAAGGGAGATCTGTCTCTTCTCTTCTGTTTATTTACCCACTCACTGACTTACATCAGTATGGACTCAGGGTTATTTATTTTATACTTTGCATTGTAATTCAATACTACTTTATTTATTTGGTTGGCCAAATTGTTCCAGTGTTGGCCATTACGGGAGTGCCATCATGTGGCTCCTATGTCCCTTTGACACCCGCCTCCCCAGGAGGGGTGTTTTGTTCTGTTTTGTATACGAGGTGGGTTGGCTTTTCTTAGTCCTTCCTTCCTTTCCAGCTCTACGAGTCGCTCCAGGCTCCCCCTGCACAATATATTTCCTGCCCAATCCTAGAATCAGCCATTTCTCCAAAGAGCCCTGGTTCTTTTTACGGAAGGATGATATTAGAAACCAAGCTCTAGATGTTGCTGCTGGGGTGATTTGGCTCTGTTTTTAATGCCAGTTAAATAATTTGTTAAAACATTTATGAATATTCACTATGTGTCTGGAACTATTTTAGACACCCAGCCATGATCAAGATATCCATGGTTTTTACACAGCTTCCATTTTACTAGAGTTGAAAAAAAAAAAAAAAGTTTCGTTGGAAAGCGTTGACACCTGTAAACTAAAGCCCAGCGGGGAATCGGAGAGGGGGAGGCCCCGTTTTGAACAGAGTAACGAGGGGCGGCCTACCCTGAGGAAGGTGAGGTGACCGAGAGCAGACACAGGAGCGGTCGGTCGGGGGAGGAAACAGCCAGAGCGAAGGCCCTGAGGCAGCAGGGGGCCTGGCCTGTGTGGGACAGGGGTGAGGCCAGTGTGGACAGGTCACAGAGAGCAAGGGGAAGAGCATCGAAGGTAACGTGGGCAGGGCGTGCAAACCCCGCAGAGCAGGTAGTCCCGTGTGAAGGCTTTGCCTTAGCGCTAAGAAATGGGAGGGGAAGGACACTGGAGGGCTTCAATCTCCTTGGCTAATTATAAATGGAAACGTCTATTCAAAATAAAAAGGGATGTATTTCTATTTTTGATTTGTACCAAGGGTCAAGAAAGTGCATTTTGGCTTCGAGGCAAACCAAAGCATACAACCCAGAAGGAGCTCTACATTTTTGCAGGAGGCAGGGAAGGGAAGGGTGCATTCACCTTGAGGAAGTCCAGGTTGTTCCTTGCCCTGGGGTATCTCTGGGGCGTCTCTGCCAGCTCCTGAAGGGGGGAGGGAGCCTCGGGGGGAATTCCTAGGTGCTGTCTTCAAAGATCTGAGAAGGAGCAGGCATCCAAAACATTCCCTCCCAGCCCCCTCAGGCTACTCAGGAAAGAGGTTTCATTATCAGCCTTATCATTAGAGTGTTTGGTAAACTGATCTAAAGATTAGGGGGTGGAGGTTTAGTGGGTAAGGGGAAAAACCCACTTGGGAGCGCTAAGGGACTTGGGGCGGGGGGCGGGAGGGTAGCAGCTTAAGCACACAGGTGGCGGTCACTGGTTCAGATGTCTTACTCTCCCTTTCTCTCACCTTCTGGCTTCATGTCTTCCTCTCCCCTTTGTAAGACCCCCCTTGCTTTGCACGAGGCATTTTCCACCCACAAATGAGCGTTCAAACGAGTCCGGGTTCCTCGATCTGTAGCAGAGTCTCCCTACCTCCTGCAACCAAAGTGAGTGTCCGCCCCTCCGGTGCTTTCTCTTTGCCCCTCTTGGATGCTCAGAGGGAAGCACTGATAGAAGAGAGGTGGAGGTCAGACCCACATCCGCTGCTTCTGCGCCGTGTCACTTCAGTTAATCACTCAACCTCTCAGCCTCGAACCCCTCAGCCACTCAGCTGGAAGAAGCGGGTACGTGGACACCACCTACTTCAAAGGGTCACTGTGAGATTTAAATGAACGAAAGAATGTCGAGTGTCCAGAACGTGGCATGGTCAATACCAGGCTTTCAGCAAATCTTCCTTCCTTTCCCATTTTGCTATAGTGTAAGGTCCGTGGATCCAAAGCCTTGCGTGTTCATTTCTGTACCCCCTTCAATATCTAGCTGTGACTAGCACTAGCAGAGGTTCGAAAGCCGTTGGCGGAATTGGTAAGTGCAGGAGGCTTATACCCTTCGCCCGTGTGGGGGGGAGAACGCGCCCCCACGCCCACTCACGGGCTCGCAGGCACCGCAGTGCACCCCAATGCCCGTGCTACTGACTTGCTTTGAAGCTCCTCACAGCCCAACAAGAAGTGGGAGTTCAGCAAATGCCGCTGACCCAGTGACAGTGCAGACTCCACCAGCGACGGGCGCCAACGGGCAGGTTCCAGAGTTACCCCCATGACTCCTGAGGCTGTCGCCTTGTTCTGCTCACAGGGGCTCCAGGAAAACCAGCCCCTCAGGCTGCTGCTCTCATCAAGGACACAGAGATTTCACCCAGGACTCACACTGGCTGTATTTCTATCTCACTGTGTGCGTTCAGCTCCCAAGTTCAAGGAGAAATGGAGCATGCTTATCACAAAGGAACCAAGTCACAGTGGTGACTGTGCTGTCCCTGACAGGAGTGCCACTTCACAGCCATTTGGTCTCTCTGCCGCTCTGAGAGCAGGCTTTCCCAAGGGCGCATCGACCGCCGGGCACCACCTGAAACCAGGGGCCCGGCGCTCAGACGCAGCCCGAACTTCCACGCCTGGGGGCACCACCTCCAAACTTCCAAACTTCCGAACTTTCGTACTTGGACATACCATCTCCAAATGGCAAAGGGACAAAGTCAAGCAATTCCAAGAGGCGACCTCAAAGCACAGCAGAGGCGGCTCAGGAAAGGACAGAGGGACAGCGGAAAGAAGGCCTGATGGGCCCCACAAAGCGTCCTTGGTCCTGCTGGCGGAGCCCCGGCTCAGCCTGCTGCCTCCTGGCAAGGAACAGCTTCTCCCGATGACCTCGCCAGGCTTAGGTGCTGGAAGCCGCCCTCGGCAACTGGGGAGACGGTGCCCACCCTGCCACCTTGGAGTCCCTCTGGTTCAACGTGCTTCTTGGGACAGTTCTTGGGAAGCGCTAATGTGTGTCGTCTGAGTAGTCAAAGCAAAGGTCAGGCTTGGGGACAGGGTTACACCATCTAGATAGTCTCTTCCTTTGGGCTGGTTCTGCGGTTAGAGGTAGAGCCAGGCCAACTACCGAGGTCTGAAGCCTGGTGTCCCCTGCTTTGGTCTTGCTGACAAAGGGAACACAGGAGGGAAAACGCACCCAGAGCCTGGAGGTACATGAGGGGAGTTCGCTGAGGCCAGAAGGTCTCACATCTGGCTGCCATCAGAACCCCCGGAGGCCCTTTAACCTCCCTGAAGCCTGTGCTCACCTCCACGCCCGGTAAGTTCGCTCTCTCCGGATGGGTCCGGGCACCTGCATCCAGCAAAACTCTCCATGCAGGTCCTGGGAGGAGCCAGCTTTGAAAGCCAGCAGGTTGTCAGAGTCTCCTGGGAACACAGAGACTGGAGAAGTGTGGCCCCTGGAAGCCAGCGCGCCTATGGTGCCCCTCACCCCAACAAGGACACGCAGCTGTTGGCTTGTGTCCCACCTGTTTCTCCGTTGCCTGGAAGTGACTTTCTAAAAGTACCAATTTCACTGTGCATGACTGCAAGGGATAGACGTATCAGCGGAGGCTATTCTGTTTCAAGACAAAGGACTTTGGTAACGGGGACTAGAATCCATCTCTGCTCAGTTTAGAAGGACAGATAGCAACTGCTACGCGGCCATCCCCAGGAGCCTGTGACACTAAAGGTTTGGTAGAGGCTGGGTGGAATTGTTTCTAAGGAGAACAGGAAATATTTATTTAGGATTAGGGGCAGCTGCTCCCGTGGCACAGCTGGGAGGCTGGGAGATATAATTAAGGAAATTGTATGAGGGAGGTCTGGAAAACCACCAGAAGGTGCCGGAGCTGTGGCAGGCGTTGTTTGCATAGGTTTTGGGGGCGGGGGGCATCCGAGTGTTAATAGGCACTTAGAAGAAGAAAAAGATAAATACACAGTCTAATTAGAGACTGATTTAGGGTTGCAAGATCAAATACAGGTAGAAGCCCATTATAGCCGGCACCGCAGGTCCTCAAAATTGTTGTGCTGAGTGAAACTGCACGGTATGAGCACATGGGGGAAATCACCACCCCCCTCGCCCTGTCTTTTCTTCCACGGTGCTTCGCCTAGAATGCCCTTCCAGAAGGGAGACATTTGGGAAGGGAGTGGCATGTAAATTGCAATCCCCAAAAATGTGCTAGAACTGTCAAGAGAGGAAAAAAGAGAAAGAGCTGTGTAAAAAATGCGACATTATGGTTCTATTTCTTCTCTAGAAAGGTAAAGTGGGAACTGTTTCTCCAAGATAAGGAATAAAAACAACTACTGTGCACACATCCTGTGTGTGTGCTCTCAAACCAAACGGTAACGCCAAGCTTCCAATTCCCCACTCAGTCAAAGGCGCCAATCTCCCCTCTCGGGTCCGAATGGCCAAATGCCACGGAGCTGGCCACGTGCCTGAGGTAGAAGAGCTTCTCCCTTGTGGGCCCGCCCCACAGGGTCTGTGTGGACACTGTGCGTTTACTCCATCCTGCCCCAGGTCCTCCTGACTTGTCCTGCCTCCCTCCCCACCCAGGCTGTAAGTAATAAAAGCACAGAGAACTTGTTTTATTCCTCCTTTATGAGACTGCTTACACAATCACAGACAAAGACTCAATGTTTGTGAGTCTGAGTTACGGCGGCGCAGGTCCCCTCCTGAGGACGGAAGGTATTTCAGACTCCAAGTTCCTCTCCCCACTCTCAACAAAGCTGGAATCGGAATGGTTCTACCAGGAAGAAGTGAGTTACAAGGTGCAGGGGCCCTGCTTTTCAAAATGTAGAGGACCCCAGAGAAAAACGGGCCGGTGCAGGTGAGAGGTCTGCCCAACAGTTAGGGCGCGCCAGCCCCACGCCGGGACCCGGAACCCAGGACACCCAAGTCTCTCCCAGACGTCCGTACCCAGGCCACTGGGATACATACGGGCCATTCCCAACAGTGGTTCTCTAGTGGCCTTGTGGTCAATAAATCCTTATTTGTGAATTGAAGCCTATCACTTCATAGCTCATCCTCCATTCTACTTAAAACGTGATCATCAGTGTCTTCGCCTCCAATTTTCCCTTGGTTCTCTGTTCATCCACAATAAGCATGATCAACTGTACTAGGGACACTCTCCCTCCAATACAGCCACAAACCACAGCAGGGCAATGCGAATTTAAGTGATTGGGGTCAAATATATGGTAACAGAAGGAAATTATAGACTTCTGGTGGTGAGCACACGATAGAATCTCCAGCTGTACACCTGGAGTTTGCATGCTGTTATGAACCAATGTTAGCTACTTAAAACACATTTAATTTAAATTTTTTTTAATAATTAAAATTAAGTAAAATCTAAAATTCTGTCTCTCAATTGCCACAGCCACATTTAAAAGCTCAACAGCCACGCGTACTAGTGTCTACCACATCAGACAGCACACATAACGTGGATTTGCGCCAATGTAGAAAGTCGTTACTGGAGAAACTTGATAAATGAAAGGAACTCCATGACATACAAAAGGGAGGATTCTCATAATGTGAATAAATGCACCCAAGTCCATCTGGGGAAAGACAAAAATCCTCCTATTGGGTTTTCTTAAAGTAGGCAACTGAATATATAGGTTTATCAGAGAACTCCTATAAAGTTAAATTTTAGGTTCATAGCCTACCTTATTCAATAAAGACCCAAAATATACCACTAGAAGGCTCTGAGGATTCATTAGCAAAGGCTCTAAACTTTCCTTTGGTCTAGAAAACCCTTATTCTTTGTCATCATCGAACAGCCCCTCACACCCAAGCAGGCACTTCCTTAAGCAGCTGACACAGTTTTTGGTGTACGCAACCTCCCATTTCAAGTTATCACAGGCAAGAGACAGTTAGGACTTGAAGCCAAGATTTTTCAGTTTCTCCTATGAGCCAGGTATGTGCTGAATGTTTTCTGCTTTATTGCTTTGAATCCTCTCAACTGGTTGAGATGCCTATTGTCAACCACGTTTTACGGTAAAGATAATGACGTACAAAGGGATTAAATGAATCGCTCATTTTAGGGTTGCTGACCAACCATCTCAGCGGACAAGGGTCTGAGGGGTTTTCTAAAATGCAAGATCTTCGGTGCTAAACCTGCGCAAGTCCTGGACAAAATGGGATGGTTGGTCACCCCATCAGCTCCCAAAACTAATCATCTCAGAACAAAAATCAAGCGGAAGCCTTTCTAGGTCCAAAATCCAAGTGAGTGCACACTTAGCAAAAAATCAGCTGTGGGTGTATCGTAACAATTGTCCTCTCTTACGTCTCCCATAATCTATTTCCTCCTTCTGTTTCTAGTTGTCATTGGATTAGAAAGCGCTTTGAATATTTAGTCTATATGATCAGATGTTCTCTGTTTGTTCATTCCCAGTTTGCTTCCTACATAAATTAAGCTCTGTGTTGACATTCAGTTATTAAAACAAGCCCAGAGGGCTTTAAAAGTTTGTTTTCTGGCTTGGCACCTCCTCCAAAACAATCAAATTTTTCTGAAGGACTGATTCCCTTATAAGACTTGGGCTGTCTTTTAAAAGACTCTGGTGAACACAGTGGACAGTTCCCTTGTCCTCAGTGGTCTTTGCTCTGCGTGCAGGAGAAAGAGGTAATGAAGGGGCTGCACAGTGCTGCTCAAAGTGGGACCGTCGCCAGCGTCCACTGATGGAAACCGATGGAAAAGGCAAACCACTGAGCCTCGCCCCCGGCCTGGGAACCAGCATCCGAGCAGGGCCAACCCAGGACGCATGTACAAGGTCCCCAGGCGATCTCTGTGCACATGGGAGTTGGGGAGTCGCCAGGCTTCTGAGATCAGTGGTTCTCCAAGGTTGCTGAACTTTAGGACCACCTGGGACCGCCCATTCCCAGGCCCATAAAATCAGACTTTCTGGGTTGGAAACCCAGAGATAAGCATTTTTTAAATATCATCCTAAATGATTCCAATGCGCAGCCCAAATTGCAAATTGACAAACTAAGGGTGGTGAACGCAGTACATTCTTTGATTTTTGGAGCAATTTCCTGCCTCTGCAAAATAATGCAAAGATACTTGGAGTGATTTCTACGATATTTTCTAAATACGCCCTCTTTTGGAATGTTAATAAACAAGGAAAATAATAGCAAAGTATCTTTATTTCTTGAATTTTGAGTGAAAAAAAAAGTCTCAGGAGTGGCTTGTGGTAAACTCCCAAACACAAATTGTGTGTTCATAACTAGTTTCAGCCCTTTCAACAAATGAACATGCCAATATTGCCATGGGCAGAATTACATTTTCTTCCTAATGTCAAGTTAGATGGCAAGGATAAGTTGGCAATCAAAGATACGACTTTGAGATATCTGTTTCCTATTACTCTAATTATGGAAAGTGATGATAGTCCATTCGCTATTAACGTTTCTACAGCTCTGTGATTTGTAGCCAAATATTGAAGATTACTTGATGGTGTGGTGATTTTAAGCACAGCCAAAATGATCAGAGATAAAGGAAAAGCGTTGAAAAGGGGCATTTTGGGAGCACTGAGAGAGCAGCTCTCCTTCCCGTGGTTGTAGGCGGGGCTGGTGTAACCGTGACCGCCCCAGGCTGTTTATATGCACAGCCCACCTGACAGCGTTTGACTGAATTAGGCACTGGCCAGTTCATTCACCCCATCAATTTGCCTGAAGTTAAATCTGATGAAAACAAATTTAATCAAATCTGTTCACCCAGTTGACTGGTGTTCTGTTTTTATTTTTTTCACTTGAAAGATAGTGCATTTCTTAGCATAACCTGAGGGATAACGAAGCAAGTCCCCCAAATTAGGTTTTCTCCTGGAGAGGCCATGTACTAATTGACTCTGTAACATCATGGTGGCCTTCAATGACAAACCCATACATGCCTGGCAAAGGAGAAAAGTCATGGGACTAACTTCTTTAAAGACAAGAAGCAGTAAGAATCATGCAACCTCAGGCTGCTTTAGCAAATGGTTCTATTAGACTTAAAACAAAAAATGCTCTTGATCATTAATAGCGGAGAGTCCCAGCAAAGGGAGTTAGACCACCCACGCAAACAGGCCCTGTCTAAGTGCCAATGATCAGACCAAGCAGAGAGAAGCTATGCGAGTTGAGCAACAACACTCAAAGAGGCAGACGCCCTGCTCTCCGGGATGACAGGCGCGCGCTCCGGAGGGGCTGGGGCAGAACCACGTCCCATGACTTAATACTTCATCAACAGGAGAAGAACGAAGGTAAGTGGCCCGGAGATGTCCTAAGGCATAGTGTTTCTTCTTTCATTTCTTCTTGCCCAGAAAAGTTGTCAGATTTTAAAATGTTATGCACCTGCCTTTCTTAATACCGCCCTCTATACAGTGATTGCCAAACTGTAGGACCCATGTCACCGCTGGGACGGAAGGGAATTGTAAGGACACAGCGCTTTACACTATGAGCTCAGGATGAGCCCTGGGAAGGAACACAGAGGACACCGGCTCGCTTTCTTTTCTGACCCCAAATCCTAGACTGCATTGCAAGGGGTCTTCCGTTCATGTCTGTGGACATGAGCCACTTCTCCAAGAACTAGATGCGTCCCTCCGACCCAGCGGCCTCCCCCTGCTCGCCTCTCACACCTAGGAGCACGTACACCAGCAGCACAGCTCATCCTCGGGAGAACGAAAACAGGGAAGCCCCTGGTGGCCTTGGGTGTCCAGAATGAGCCGCGAATGTCTGGAGATCGAGGGGACTCATCCCTTGGGAAGAGTGGACCAGTCTTCCCACGGGAGGAGGACAGTTGGAGGAGGGCCCTCTAAAAAATGCAGCCCAAAGTAGGGGCTCCGTCCGAGGGTGTGCCATCCGCTCTCTCCGAGGGTGTGCCATCTGCCCTCTCACCAGGACGTGCCCATCTACCCCTGTCTGAACCCTCCCACAGGCAGGGTGCCCATCTCTTCATAACCTGCTTCGGGACCTTGTCAAGGTCACAGACTCGGTGAAGCTGCAAGAGCCAGGGAGAAACACGTATGAGCGAAGGAGGCTGACGCAAGTCCAGAGAACGTTGTGGGTGAGCTGCAAATCACAAGTCCTTTCCAAAGAAAACAACCTCTACCTGTGTGGGGGGGTGGGGGGGTGGCATTTGGGGCTCAGTGTTGCTGAATCTTCCAGATTTTCAAACAACAATACAGGAAGCCACCCATCTAAAATCCTGTGCAATTCCTTGATCCTTACATGTTGGCAACTAATTCAAACTTTGTTTTAAACATTCTGTGGGTCCAAGCCACATCTGCTAGTGGTTCTTTGTTTAGGGGCTACCAGTTTGCAATCTCTCAAGAAATGCCTCCTTCATTAGATTGTATTGAAATCAGCTTCCTTGGGAACCTACGCATCTGGAGGAACCAAAAATTACTCTCTCTCCCTTTCTTCCAGATGCCTTAATTTTACATTAGACCTCATTTCCCGAGCCATCTCCTCTTTTTGAGACCACCTAGCAGCGGCACCTTCAACTGCTGCGTCTACAACATGGCTTCCAAATCCCACGCCGTCACGGCCACTCGCCTCCTGAAGCTCCTCCCTTATCTGCTTTCACCAGCGGAAAACAGAATGAGCAAAATGCTTCAGCGAGGATAGCCTCCCTGTGCTCGCAACTACTTTTCTTAGGTTTGCGCGCCTGGCTTCAGAGAAGCAAACGATGACTCCACCACCAAGCTTCCAGTGCAAGGCGGCTGATTTCAGTAACTGGATGGAAGCTAACACTGTTCACAGCACGCGTGATTAGTCGGAGGGTAGAAGATGAGGTGTGCGTTTGATGGACTGTCGGAGCAGCAGATGGAACCCAGCAGCCGTGACATGGGAGAGGTAGGACTTCATGGATCATCCTGGAGAGCCTGGAACTGATTAGCCGTGGGGCAGCTACATGTAGCTTTTAATTGATTGATTTGAGTTTGTGGTCAGAAAATGACTGTCGGCTCCAGCTTATCTATAATTAGCAGTAATCAGAACCAGACTGCTCTCCCATTAATAGGCCAGGGCTCCTCCAGCGTGTTTGATTTTTCTGCTTTTCAGACTTTCTGTAACCTCTGCCTAATAGTTATTCACTGCTCCAATGCGATACCTGGGGACCAGAGGGGAAAAGACTTGGGGGGCGAATGAATGTGGAGGTAACAGGAACGTGGCTCATTCATTAGCTTCATAGTTCGACTTTTTTGGGTTCAAGACAGTTTCAAATGAATAGGCCTCTCAGTCACAAGTCAGCTCGTCTACTGTAGGCAAAACCAAGTGAAGGTTTAAAACAAGAATTCCTGTAACTCGTCAAAACTTCATTTAATCTAAAAAATGACCTGGATGCTAATGAGAGGCCAAAACAGTTTCTAGAAGTCAGGGTGTCCCTATGCTGAGCAAGGCGGTACTAACCGTCCAACAGACCACCCAAATCCAAAATCCGGCGATTACTCAACTGCTCTGTCTCCTCGTAGCCCCTGGCCTCCCGCCCACAAGGAAGATGAGGCTCAGGAGGTTTAAGTGGCATGTCTGACCTCTGACCCGAAAGAAATCTAACTTATTAAAGCCTTTCCTCCCTCATGAACTTCCCACTGCTAATTGAAATCAAATTCGCGCATTTCACCAGGTATCACAACATCCTTCTCTCTGATCTCAGGATGACGGCCAGGGACCGACCGGCCGGTACAACACCGCGGTGCGGGTCAGAACGGGCCCTCGCTCCCATCACGTGCCGCCGCAGTCAGGCCGGACCTCGGCCTCCGTGCGCCCGAGGGCAAGACGCATCCGGGCGGTCGCTGGCCTGCGCGGCCGTGGGCGAGGCCCCTCCGTGCGGCCGCATCACTGCACCACGCCTCCCGTGGCTCCCAACGTGGAGACGCTCCCGTGACATGCCGTGCAGGCGCGGGAAAGGACAGACGTGGGAGCTCGAGGGTGCCTTTCTCTGTCTCTCTGCTCCCACCCGCGGCGCCCCCGGACGGCTGTCCTCCCGCGTGCGGGGTCACAACTTGGTCCAGCTGGCTTGTCTTCCTCCTCACATCTAGGTTGACACCAAATCTTTCCAGCTCTCTTTTGAAAAATAACTGAAGTGTATTTTTTTTCCCTCCGATGACAACGCACCGTCAGCCTGTGGACTTCATCCCCAGATTCCTGAAACAGACTCCCAGTCTGTTTTATATTTAGTCTCTTACACTTCCAGGTCTTCCGCCACGACAACAAGAATCAGATTTCTTGGCCACTGTGTTTTAATCATGTTAACCCCTTTCTCAGAATACTGCATCTGCTAAAAATAAAATCAGAAAGTTCCCAGGCTTTCATACTCTTCATCAGTGTTCACCCCACGGACACGCCCCCAGGCAGAGAGCGCTGTTGTAGGGGGTTTGCCCCGCAGACCTGAGACAGAGCTTAGTGCGGATGAGACAGGGGTTCCCTTGGGATCAGCACCTGCGGGAGGGCGGGGGGCAGCAGGGCTGGGGCAGGAGGACATTCACCCCCGAGAGCCTTAGCCAGTCCCACAGGGGCTCCGGAGCCGGCCAGTTATCCCACTCGGAACGAAACTGGCTGGGCCTCTGCGGTCCTACCCCCACCGACCACTGCTTGTGGGCCACCCAGGGGAGGAGGCGGCCGCGGGCAAGGCAAGCTCTGCAGCTGCGACCTTCCCCAGAGGGACGGAGGGGCAGAGGCCCCCTGCCGAAGATACGGACAGCTGGCGACCTGTCCTCCCCACAGGGAGAATGCGGGGCTCGCCTCTCCGTGCCCGCCACAGCCTGCTCCTTGCGACGCTTGGATCCGCTCCTTAACACACGTGCCGGGAGCAGCTTTCCCGCTGCTCTAACAAGCGTCTCTTTCAAGAGAAGACTAGGAAGCGCAGAGTCATGGGATGAAGCACAGCCCCTGGCCCTGCCCCGGACCCCCAGCTGACACTCATCATCTCCCCGCCCCGTTATCCAGTCTCGATTCCCTCCCCGAAGGTGGCGCCTCTGCAGGCACAACGGCTTATCGGGTGGCAGGCACGCGACCCCCCCCCCCCGGGGGATCGGGCCCCGGGCCACTATGCCCTCACCAGGCGAGGGTGCCTGCACTTGTCCCTTTACCATCACAATGAGCAACAGAAAGCAGACGCCCAGGTGAATCACTTAGGCCTGCGACTCCTCCCTACAGCTCTGCCTCCCCTGCTGAAGGGAACCGGCGACGCTGCCAACGCGGGACTCCGTGTCTTGCCTATTGGTCCCTGAAGACAAGAAACCCCGAGTGTCCCGACGGGAGCCACCGAATTGAGTGAGTGGCATCTGGCTGCACCCCTGGCCGCAGTGCCCGCCTCGGAGGAAGAGGACTTCAGACCCCGCTGAGCCCAGGCGTGCGGGCAGCCCGGGCAGCCCAGCCAGCCCTTCCACCCAGCCCGCCGCCTACCTGTCCCATCCCTGCACCAAGTACTTATGGACGTCTCCTATGTGCCAGTTCAGAGACTGCTCCGTGACCGCACAAGCGTTTAAAACCGCTGTGCGATTCTCAACTTCAGCATGATTTTGTTCTCCTTGTGAATGAGTAGGAGCCATGTGGTTCCATCTATTTCCTAATCATCTTAGGAAATATTTAGACTTGACATATCGGAAGATTTGATTAACCCAATCACAACTCTTACATTATGCAACTGGTTTTCAAGTCTTGGGTCTTCGACATCCTCCTCAGAAAATTAAAAAGAAATTTTTCTTCTTACTTCATGCATTCCCCTGACTCTGTAATATTAAGACAAGGTCTTCCACAAACTTATCTTGAACTGATTTACCAAAAAAAAAAAAAATCATTAGTTACCATCTAGCTTTTTTCAATGACAAACTATAATTCAAACTGTATCACTCCATCAGCTCCAGTTTTCCTAAGTGTCCTTCAGAGAAAATGCAGAAGTGCAGGGGTCGGAGAGGTAGAACAGGAAACACACCGGCCCGGCATTCACGCCGCACTGCGGAACGGGCCTAGAGTGCACACTTCAGTCTGAGGACTCTGGCATTCCTGAGAGCAGGGGGAAACTTCTCTGAAAGGGCTCTTAAAAGCAGAGATCCTTCTCATTCCAGAGAACACACAGACACAGACAGACTGGTGAGGGCCCAGGGAAAGGGGGGCGGGGCTGGGTGGAGCTGGGTGAAGACGGGGTGGGGGGGGCGGGGCAGGGGGGGGAATGGGGAGGGGAAGAGGCTTTGCTTGGGGCGACAGACACACAATGCAGTGTCCGGATAAGGTTTTAGGTTGTACACTTGAAATCTGTATGGTTTTGTAAACCAATGCCACCCCAATAAATTCAATTAAAAAATGACAAAATAAAAGAACAACAACAAAAAACACCTTGGCTTGGCTCAAATCCCTTTCTGATCAACACCAACATCTCACCATGTGATTAAGAAGTTTATTGATATGGTGCGAAAAAATACCCACTGGGACACCCGCCATAAGTGACTCTTGAGTGGTCCCCCAAGTGAAACTTTGGGGAGACTTTGACTATGGCATATCTGGTGAGAATGTCATTTTTAATTTCTCAGGTGAGAGATGATCTAAAGGTCTCTTTATTCAATTATCAACCCCCAACATGAGAGAGAGAGAGAGAAAGAGAGAGAGAGAGAGATAAAGAGAAAGCTGGCTAATTGAAACATATCAATAAAATTGGCAAACCTCTAGCAAGTCTGAAAAGATAAAGAGACAAGATATAAATTACCAATAACAGGAAGAAAAAAGGAGATGTCACTACGGACAGTGAAGATGTCGAAAGGATACTAAGGGAACACTATGAAAAAATTCTGCACACCTAAACTTGACGACTTAGATCTTATGGACCAATTCCTTGGAAAACTCAGACTCCTACGACTCACCCAACATGGAATAGATAATGTGAATAATCCTATAACTCTTGGGCAAATTAAATTGTATTAAATACTAAACCCACCAAAATATTCCTAGACCCAGTGGGTTTTGCTGGGGAATGCTACTTAATGCCTAAAGAAGAATTAATACCAATTTTCCACAATCTCTTTTAGAAAATAGAAGAAAAGGAAATACTTTTAATTTATTTTATGACGTTAATATTATCATGATCATCAAACCACAGAAAGACTTGTACCCTAACATCCGCAGCAGCCCTAATCATAATAGCCAAACTGGAAGCAACCCAAATGTCCATAAACAGATGAATGACTAAGTAAATTGTGGTGTAGCCATACAATGCAACATTATTCAGCAATAAAACGGAACAATACAACAATACGGATGAATCTCAAAATCATTACGCTGAGGTGCAGAAGCCATACACGAAAGGGTCCCTGCTGGATATTTCTATTGATATAAAATTCTAGATTTCACGATAGCTGTCTACAGCGACAGGAAGAAGATCAGTAACTGCCTCGAGTTAGAGGGGATGGAGGCAGGGATCGACTACAAAGACACCTGAAGGAAATCAGGGCGATCGGAACTTTCTGTATCCAGACCCCGGCGGCGTGGTCACACAGGAGCGTGCAACTGTCAAATTCACCCAACCAGAACACATTTGGTATGTAAATTTCACCTCAATAGGCTGATGAAAAATGAAACTCAAAGCATTCAACAAATACATATATACCTAATATATTTTTGTTACAAGGCCAATTAAATCCTGTACTAGTCACATATCAGGGTCCCTAAAGATTAATTTTAAGAGGATGATAGAGCTGACTCCTCAGTATGCCATCTGACTTCTTCTGTTGTGAATAAAACCGTAAACTCAGAATTTTTTAATGTGACCTTGTTGTTTATAAAGTTCATACTGTGGGAAGGTTGGGGATTACCAGTTCTTTAATTCATGAAAATTGCAGGTTTGCTTCATTCAAAGGTTCCAATTAAGACCCTTCCAAGAATGCATGTGCGCGGTCAGCAGGGGAAGAGGCCCCTTCCCGAGCCAGGTGCCGAGGGGAGAGCTCGGGGCGCTCCACGGGCGAGAGCCTGGCAGGGAACCCACCGGGTCCTCTGGAGAGAAGGTCCAGGATGGCCGCTGAAAAGGGGGCTCTGATAACACGCCATGGAGAGCTCACAGGGGGTGTCTGTAAACCACAAAGAACCTATAAATGGAGCACACTGTTGGGCAAAGGGCGTAAGACATTAGGAATCTCTTTGTTGATATTTTATCATTCTTGGTAACGACAGGCATGTAGCAAGACCTTATTACCAAGGGGCCAATTACCTCATTTCTTGATGGGTCTGAGGCCATCAGCCCACACATTCTGGTCAAAAACATTTTCAGAAACCAACCCCAGAATTTTTTTTTAGAGAAAGGGCAGGAAAGAAACATTATAAAATGTTAAACCTGGTTCCCTTTAAATGCCAAAAATATGGATATATTTTCCCTAACTTTCCAATTTCCCAATATTGTTTTATAAGTATTACTTTTGCAATGGAAAAAAAGAGTAAACATGTCATTATGGTTGGCATTTATTGGTAATGAAAAAAAATTTCAGGGACAACAAATTATTCTGCTGTACTATTCTAGCTTCTATAAATTTCTGTTATGTTTGCAAGAAAATTGCTGCATATTCTAGTCTTTTCTATTAATAAACAAAATGTGCCTTCCTATACTGCAATTTTATCCCTGCTGGTTCCTTTTTCCGCTGCGTGTGTCCAGGACGCCAGCGTTCCCTCCCACACGCCGCAACCACAGACCATGCCCGGTCACCTGGGCTAGGCAGAAGAAGCCACCTGTGATTTTTGTGCCCCTAGGAAGGAGGGTATTCTCATCCATCCCAAGCCAGTGCATAGCTAATACGCCCAGGATGTCAGCACAAGAAGTGTTTTTACGCAGAAGGAAATCTCGAGCATCCCCAAGCAGCTTAGGAAAGACAATTTACAAATTGCATACAATTAAAGAAATGACTTCCCTGCCTAGATGAAGGTCATCTTTGAAACTGGTGACATTTAAAAATGGTACTTGATGAGCTCACAAAGACCCTGAGCCCTGAAAGAAGGCATAATTTGCTACCCTTTGCTGGCAAGAAAGCTTTTCCATGATCTCGGTATACCTCCTTAAAGATGAGTAAGCTTAAACACACAGCAGCAGGCTGCCCTGCCAGAAGTCAGACAGATGGGCTTGAAAATATTTTTATCTTTCCCTTCTCAATAGGTCATAAAGGAAAAGTGGTCAAGAGTACAGCTGGTTTACGGCTTCAGAAAGCACTTAGGAGGGGCAATGAGCTAACTCTGCGCTCAGTACAACCATCTCATTTCTTTAAAATAATTAGTATCTCTACTAATAGAGATACTCAAAAGTATCTCTAAACTTTTTTGGCAAACCCTCCACTTATGCCCGGGCTCAGCGAAGATAAAGCAGCCGTCTGGGGACCTGGAAACAGGTAGGCCCTCAGATCTGGCTGATTTTTCTCATGGGAATGCTGCTGTTGCCGTATCACTAAGAGCCAGCATTTAGACGAGACCATTCCGCCCTCAGCACCATTCAAGACCACAGTAGGGGTGCACATGAGTGTGTCTTTTTAGTGCACAAAATAACAAGTTGAGTGAGTTTGCAGTGCATCCTGAAATCGAAGGGGAGCAGGCTCCACTGGCTCTTTAGAAAGGAGAAGGAAACTGGTATTAATTGAATGTCTACTGTCTCGCCCACACTTGACATGCATTATGTCCTTCCCCTTCACCGCTGGTCCTCAAAGCAGCAGCAGCAGCTCCGCTTGGGAACTTGTTAGAATTGAGAACCTTGGGCACCATCCAGGCTGGCATTTTAACAAGATCCTCAATGCCGCTTTATGTCATTCCATCTTCACCAAAATCATAGGCATATAAGAAATCATCCCCATTTTATATTAGGAGATTAAGGAGCAGAGATTTACATAGAAGTCACACTACAGTAATGAGTAAAGCTGGAGTTAGGCCCATTTTAAAACTGGTCATATTTCCACTCTAACAGGCAAGTCCTAAACTAGCCCAGAGCCTACAACTTGGGTTTCAACCCAGGTTCCGCCATTACTATCTTCTGGCCACATATGTACCAGGTAACCTATCTGGGCATCGCTTGTTTTGTCCTCCTTATTTCATGAAATAGTTACAAACAAATGACATTAAAATACATGAAACACTTTGCAAAGGCTGTAGCACTGGCCAAAATTAACCTGCTCTCAGAATCTTACACAGGACTCTTTCTTAACTCAGCTTTTGCCAAGGCAGGGAGACCAGGAGCAGAACATTAGACGCCACGTCGCCCGGTGAGAGAGCAGGCTGCCTATGCGGTTCTGCCAGTGACTAGGTCAGCTTTGGCCGCCTCCCACCACAGGGTATAGAAAGTGTGAAAGGGAGAGAAGAGATATTTTTCTCTAGAACATGTTTTTATGGGGGATGGGGTGAGGTGAGAGCATTCATTTATGACTGGCAGTTTTTACGGCTTATTCCCCTTCACTTTTGCACCCAGTGTCCACCCCTCCCGTCTGGCGATCATCGGTGTGTTCCCCGTATCCTTGAGTCTGTGTCTGCTTTATGTATTCATTCGTTTTGTTTTCTTTTTAGATTCCATGTACGAAAGTGAAATTCACAGAGTATTGTCATTCACTGTCAGACTTATTTCGCTTAGCGTAACACCCGTTGGGTTCATTCATGTTGTTACAAATGGCAAGGCTTCATTCTTTCTTACGGCTGAGTAATGTTCTACTGCATGTGTGTCCCGCGTTCTTTATCCATTCATCCATCGATGGAAACCTAGGTTACTTAACATTGTTACCAGAGACTTGAATGAGGACAGCTCAACTACCCGTAGAGTACATGACAGCATCAAGGTAAGAGGCCAAGCTAACTGACTAGATTGTGAAAATGGCTGGTTCTAACACTACAAGGAGCTATAAGGAAAAATTAAAGTACTATCCTTAGGTATAAAATAGGTATGTAGAGATACATAAATGCACAGCAATGGAGCACTTTCTTAAAGAAGTCACAGTTTAAGAGGAACCTCGGCAAACCACAGCGGTTCCCAGGGGAGAGAGATCTCTATGGGAGAGAATCCAATCGCTTCATAGGATAGGGGTCAGGACCATCCAGTCAGAAGGTGAGAAGACTTGGGGAGGTTAGGACCACTCTTTGAGTAACTTAGAAGACAGATAACAGCCGCCAATACATTGTAGAGTCAGACTCCTACAGAAACCGATGGACTGCCTAGTCCTCAACACCGCTGTGTAGCTGGGACTCTGTGTCTCCCCGGCCCCCTACCCCTGCCAGGCCTATCCAGACCCTCCCCTTCGAGCGCCGCCACCAGCCTGGAAACTGGTGAACACTAACAACTGGCCCAGGAAGCTCCAACATAAAGGTCTTCTGCGTCAAAACCAATACTGGCTTTTGCATGGATGTGTAACTTGTCTTTCATTTTCTTGGGCTCTTCTAAAAAGAGATGGCTGTCCATAGAGAGGGTACCATCTCTCAGATGGAAAGGCAGAGTGAAATCCGGGCTGGAGCTTGAGCTAGCTCATCAATTTCTAATAGGCTCCCAGCAGCAGGGTCACATTCCCCAAGTCGTCTTCTTTTTTTTAAAGTTCCAAGAACCAATCCCTCCTCTCCTTTTAGGACTTTTAGTTACTGAATTGAGTAGCACGAAGTGGCAAATGTATTCAGTGATGGAAAAAAATAACAGTCATGAATTCTTGTGACATTTAAGAAAACGGGATAAGTTCTTGGTAATTATTCTAAAGGTTGAGTCTTTGGCCACTTTTCCCCCCGGTTTTCCCCTGCATAACCATGGACAGCTGAGACCCAAAGAGTTCCAGGACACGAGACTGGGCATTTGAGTGACAAGCTCAGACAGCGCCTGGTGGCAAGCACTCACGGCAGACGCATCCAAAATCTTCCATTTGGGAAAACCAACACAAGCGAGTCAATTAACTTTACAAGAGAAAGGAAAAAAAGAATTCAAACTTTCTCTTCAGTGTACCACTGTGAGAACTGAGGAGACTCCACTTCCAAGAAAACTATTACTTTTTACTGTGTCAGCACGCTTTTTCACAAACTGCAGTTTTATGACACCATGCTCCGCGTTGGAAACATTTATACTCAAGAGGAAAGTCTGAGCTTTTGCAAAGTGGAGGAACAGGATCATATTTAAACCATTTGCTCTATTTTTAAAAACACTGTACTGAATCCTACAGAACTGCCTATTACAGTCTTTGAAACCGTCTTTGGTAGGACATCTCCTAAGCGTTGTGTCCGGCTGGGTCGCTCCTTTGTCTCACCTCCCAGCACACTCTGCGTGTGTCTACGAAGTCAGATCGCTGCGAGGCACAGGCACAGGCCGCATACCAACGGCGATGCCTCAGGCCCCAGCAGGAGTGAATGCGCTGCCTCCCACATCCTCTTTTGGCAAGAGAGCAGTCCCTGTGATTAAAGGGATGAAGTTCCTGCCAGGAAAGGTTGAAGGAGCCAGAGGTGTTTCACCTGCAGATGAGGAAGAGGAACTTGAGCATGGTTCTGTACTTCATTAAAATTCGCTTTATAAAAGGAAGGTATAAACGAACCAACCAACCAACTCCATGTCCACAGAGAGCCAACAGAAGGAGAGGCACTCGATTATCCAAACAGTCTGTCCTTGGACACAGGAAGGTCTTTTCCAGGTTGGAGTGACAAAGCGTTGAAATGATCTCTGAGAGGTGACAGAGCTGTCTTCCTGCTGAGCTTCCATAAGAGAAAAGCTGGCACTTGGCCTTGGATCATTTAAACAAAGAACACATGTGGCTAAAACGCAGAATTTGGAGCTTGTGGCCCAAAGACGCCAGGCAGAGAAGAGCCCTCCCCCCACCATGGGAAAGGATGCTCAGAACCTGCCGTGGTGCAATCCTAATGCTTAGCGACCTTCCCTGGCATGGTGTTCCTCTCTGTAGGATTGGTGTCTATACAGTAAGTGCAGGTCTTTCTCAGTGCTCACAGGGGCGAGGACACACGACGCCCTTGCGCAGGCCTTCGTCCCCATGCCGATGAGCTACGACCTTGCACCCTGGTGGAGTGGTGTTCTATCCAAGCTTCCTCCCACGTCCCCTTTTTTATCCACCCCCGTGACTCTCCCAACAGAGGAGACAAAAGACTCATGTGCTTTGAGTGGGTCTCAAAGGTATCAGCATCGAATTCAACTGATCTGAGGAAGGACATGTACAATGACTCCTCTCTGCTCGGCTCGAAGATGAGCACAGGACAGGTACACAACCAAAGTATCCGTCACATGACCTGCCTCAAGATGCTGAAATGTCGTAAGTAAAAATGAGGCATATTCCTATTAGAGGAGAGAGACAGCTTTTGTTAAACACCAATGTGAAAAGCAAAGAAACCAGAGATGACAAGGACACCTGTGAACTGGGAAGGGCCTCATGCAGGTGATGGGACAACATTTGGGAACCTGAATACAACTCTGAACTGATTTTCCATCTAAGTGACGTCCCAGACTGACCCCACTCTCTTGCTCTCTGCAAACCACGCTGACCAATACCCACAAGCAGCTGATCACGTTTAGTCTGTAGGTGGCTTGTCTTGTTTCTAAGTGGGAACATTTTATAGCAGCTGAATGTTTTTACACAGTTTGTCATGTTTTGGTTTTAGCTTCAGTGTCTTTACATAGAAATCCAACTGGAAAGCATGGTTATATAAAAAAAGACAACATGAGGTCTAATCCCTGGACTCATTTTCAGAAAAAAATAAATTAGCCTTGGCCATAGATTATGTTTTCAGTCACTCATTATATGTTCACTTATATGTTTTTAAGATAAAATAGAACGTTGATGTTGAAATATATGTACTATCATTTTTAATATTTCCCTGCTTTCAATGACTTAATTAACCTGTCAACTACTTCCCCATGACATTGGATAATAGGGCTCTTCTTGCCAAAAGTGAAATGAGACACCCCGTACCGGAGGGGAAAGAAGTGGATTCTGGCTTTCACTCTCCACTGGAAACTGGTCAAGCCCATTCCTCCCCAGCCCCAGTGCTCAATCCCATAAAAGAACAGGTAAAGCAGGTCTCCCTGTGTTCCCTCCCAGCCCTGGAGTTTGATCAATCTGTGACTCCAGCGCTCATGAGCTCTCTGTGCATTGCAGGCCCATAAGGAATACTTGTTAAATAACAATCATTTGCACTTATTACTGTCACAACATAGCCCATCTTTAAAAGTTCCCAGGCACCCTGGAGCCGATCTTATTTCTCCAACTGACTCCTTCTTCTCAACAGGAACTGGAGGGCATCTTAACTTTGATCATCATTAGGTTTGAAATGGGGAGAGCAGGGTGTGTGAGGAAAGGTTCCTCTTACAAATGGGGAAACAGGAGAGTTATGAGAGGCTGCTCACTTTGGGCAAAAGCAAATCCTTGATACTTCTGGCATACGTCTTGAGAAGAGAGATGAGAAATACAGTAAATTCTCTCTACATAAAGACAAGGTGCATCTTTCCCAACAAAGAAGCTCTTCCTCATCCTCAGCTGGGGGGAAAAAACAAAAGAACTTGAAAATGCAGATAAAATTCAGGAGGATACTAAATGCAATATGGTATCCTGGATTAAACCCTGCAAATAAAAAGGACATCAGTGGAAAACTGGTAAACTCTGGATAAGTAATCTAATTAACAGCAAGGGACCAAAGGTTGATTTCTTGCTTTTGACAAATGTACTCTGGTTATACAAGACTTAAAAATTAGGAGCTGAGTATTCCACATACAGGAACTCTCTATACTATCTTTACAGTTTTCCCATAAATCTAAAATTATTACAGAATAGAAAGTTTATACAAAAAAAATAAAATAAAAAGAAATGACAGGCTCAAAAGACCACAGAGGCCTACAGAGGAAAAGAGGGCTTCATAGCGAGAGACAAAGCAAAGAGCTAGGACAGGAGATATAACGAGGGAAAAGCGGAGAGAGACCTGGAAGCGATGAACTCATCATGAGGCACCATCGCTCAACCTCGTTTATTTCTTTAGCAGCCATGTTAGCCCGCACGCTTAGTGTCCCTACAGCTGTCACCTACAGGGAGCAGAGTGTGAGTGTTCAACAGCTTTCTGCTAAACTGCTGTCACAGGGATGTCCAACCTTTCATCCGGAAGGCCCCAGTGAAATAAGAGTTGTCTTGGGCCACACATTAAATACACAAACACTAATGAAAACAAAACAAAAAAGCATGTTTTAAGTAAATTTGTGATTTTGCGTCGGGCCGTGTTCATGGCCATCCTGGGCCGTATGTGGCCCGTAGGCCGCTGGTTGGACACTGTTACAGTAATAAAAACAGCTCCTCCCCTACCCACCGACTGCTACATGAACTACTGCCAGGATAGGAAGGAATGCTGCAATGTACGCTTTATTGCATAAAACAAGATCTAGCAATTAAGAGTAACCCATGATGCCACTCTCGCCCCAAGTCCCAGCAAGGGGACTGATGTATCCAGCAAACCTGGTCACCCCCACCCCCTTGCTTTGCTATTGAGGCTCTCGGCAAAGTGCCCTTTTTGCAGCGTGGAGATCACCCCGCTGCAGCCCAGGGAGGGCACCGTCACCCCTTCTCCTGCTGACAGAGACCAGGACCCCACAGAGGTGGCTTTTTGCTGCCCTTCACTGGAATGGCTCCCTTCCAGGAGTTCCGGATTCCTCTTAGGCCTGAAGGACATTTCCCTAAGTCATCAGGGCCAAATTGGGGGCATAACATAGTTGTCACATCCTGCACCGGGGCAGGGCCATCAGCGTAGGGTGGCAGTCGCCAAGGAACTCACACATGGGTGAATTACAGAACATGTGCTGTCCACTGAAGAGCAAAGAGATATTCGCAGATGAAGTTTCTACGGGTCTTCAGACGTGGAGTCATAAATGTCCGCGGTCTCTTCGATTACCTTTCCCCTCGTGTTAGAGTCTCTCATCAGGGGCCATTAGAACCAAGGTGGTGGGGTCAGAAGAAAAGGAAAAGAAAATGCTCTAAGAAAGTATAGTCTGAAGGGTCTCCAGAGGAAATATGGCTACTATAAGAATTATTGGTCATCCTTAAGTCCCAGGATCTCATGCACGTTCACATCCTCTATTCTCTAATATTGGTTTAATTGAATCAAATAGAATTAGATTTAAAAACACAAACAAAAAAACAGAGTTTCAGTGCTCGAGTTTATCATCTCATCTGATTCTTTCATGGCGTGAGCACTGAGCCGCAAGAATACGAGGCGCAGGAGCGCACGGCCGTCAGAGCCGGCAGCAGGCAGAACCGCTCCCTCAGTCAGGGCCACGGCCGCCTGCGAAGGCACACTGACCGGGGACCGCAGAGCCTGGGAAGCGAGGAGCAGCCTGGACCGACGGCTGCGATGGTGACGAATACCCAGCAGCCATGCCAGTGCCTCCCCGGGGGAAGGCGGCCACGGGCAGGCGACACAGACAAAGCCGTGCTCTTGGGAACCCGCAGCCAGCGATAGGGCTCTGCATCCCAAGGCACGGATGTGAAGCTGCTTCCGCCTCACGACGCCCACGCCAAAGGACCCGAGAAAGCCTCTGTGCTTCAGATTCCAAACTGCAACACTTGTAACGAAGACTTCTGCAACTCTTAGGGTGCTGCGTGCGCTGCAAAACTAGGATCCGGGGCTGCGCTCCATGCCCGCCTCCGGTAAGAGTTTCTTCATTGGAGATGAGAAGGTGACTCATGGTGCGGAGTGATCCTACACGAGCAAGCTCCAGAGAGTCACGAGAGAAGAGGAATGATGAGAGAGAAAAAGAAACGCCTCCCTCTTTGCATGGCTTTCAGCAGAACTATGTTCCTCTCACGGGAAGTGGCCTTGAACCTTCAACAGACCTCGGGGGCAGCAAGCCAGCAGAGGGAAGTGCGCGTGTGTCCGGGAGGTCACCAGGGACGCTGGGCGACCTACTCACCTCCTAAAGCCTGTGCAGGCCCGGCCACCTTGCAGGAATGAAGGAGGCAAGGCAGAGGGCTAACCCTACCCCTAAGGGCAGACTAGAACTAAGAGGTGATCGCTCAGCTCCGGGAAGCAGAGGAAAGTGCCCTATTGCCCGTGTGGGTGGAATCTGAGCAGGCGGGAAGCAGACCAGGGGAACCAATATAGTCCATTGCTTTTCCTACTCAGTGACATTTGAGAGAAAAAAAATTACGTGTTCCTCCAGTTTACTCCCTCTGAGAAAATAGCCCTCTCCATTAGGAACATGGCTCTTCAAGAGACACCCTTGAGATCCACGCCCGCTAAGTAACGCCGCCTGATGGTGAGGCTCTGCTGGCCCTTCGCTGCTTAGCTCGCCTTGAACGGCGTCCAAGGTCGGCCTGCGCTCCATCCAAGCTGAGACATTATAGCGAGGTCTTGGCATTTGTTTAAAAGTCAAAGGAAAAAGCACCCATTCAGCTCCAGTAACATGTTATAATTTCCATCAATTATCATCGGAAAGCAACTTATTTTGACCACTTTAGGATATGCAACCACTGAAACCAATACATTCAACTAGGAAAGCTGAAAAAATTGTGGAACCTCGCCCAGAATCTAGAGAGAAACGTTGCTTCCATGTTAAGCGTTAGGGACTGTTCAGTACAATTCAGAGATCAGCAATCTGTGACCAAGATCTGGTCTAACTGCCTGCTTTTATAAAGTTTTACTGAAAAACAGGGATGCCCATATGTTGACTGTGTTCATGATATAATGGCAAAAAGTATAAACAGGAACCATGTAGTCCACAAAGCTGAAATTTTACTCTCTGGTCTTTTACAGAAAAAAAAAAATTGCTAGCTCTCGGATAAGCTATAACTTCTCCTCAACAGGATGACTTGACTCTGGAACTGAAAGTGATAACCCTTCACAGACAAAAAGCTTCTGAGTGGCCACGAGTGGACGGCATCTCCACAGACACATGTGTTCCTCTGCCCGACACACCGCTTCTTGACCAGTACCCCGCCCCAGCGGAGGCCTGCCACTTTGCCGTGGCAGCACCAACACGAGGTCAGGAGAATGCCCGGATTTGCTGAGAGCTGAATGTAAAGAAAATTTGGCTCTACGATGGCTTTTGTTTGACGAATATTTAAACACACTGTGGCTTGCTAAAAAGATCATGGGCATGTGTGTTCTCAGGTAAGTGAAGATCTTGTGAAAGGGCTTTTATTTATTCGGAAGGAAGTCGTCTGCAGGTGGTGGAAAGGCCATCAGGGTTTTCAACTGTTTTTGTTTGTTTGTTTGATTTCAAGCAGCCCCTTTTTACTTTCAAAAGAGAAAGGAAAAGGAATGATACTCAAGCCCTCTCAGCAGGATCCCTTGCAGATTCAGTGACCTAGTTGACACTCCTTTTTTGACGAAAAGCATTTTATGTGTCTTTCTATATTATCTGTTCAGTTAGAAGGGACTGAAGAAAAATGAATAAAAAGAATTCGGTCCAACAGTTGCTTTTTGGTTGTTTTTATATTGCCTCACCAAGTCCCTTGGCCTCCGTTACCCCAGTGTTGGGAGCTCTGTCCATGCTGGACACCCTTCCCTTGAATCCCCAAAGCCTCATATCCTGTTTTCCACTCTATCCCTTGATTTCAGCAGATGTTGTCAATTAATGCGTCTGAGAGCTTAAGATGTTTCAATTATTGACGGAAGAAACGGGCTGTTTTCACTGTGTGTCATTCCTCGCAGTTACTGTCCACTTGTCACTTGCAAGACTGCGGCCATGAGGGTAAGGAAACCGCAAACTGAAGTACGCGGAATGGCCAGGCTGTGAAGGTCCGGACTCTGGGGGTCTGGAAGCAGAGAGGCCACCATTGTCCCATTTCACGCCTCATCACAACCACTTACAAATTCTCACTTGTCTAAAGTGACCCAGGCAAAGCTGCCTTGCTTTTAAAAAGCTCCCATCCTTCCTTGTTTGAGTGTTACAATACAGTGTTAATAAAGAGCTAAGCTCTGAACATGTACTGAGTGCAGGAGAAACAACAGGCGGCCTGATCTGGTTGAATGTGAGGTCACTGGGAAAGCTGGCGGAAGCTGAAGCTGGAGAAGGTTAGGCTGAGCCCTGGTTACCTGGTTAAGGCACTTGGTGCTTATTCTCCCGGCCACATGGTGTGGAACAGGACACTAAATAAGAGGATCTAAAGTTTCGATTTCACAAGCGAACAAGCCAAGAGTATGGTACGTGGGGGTGCTGAAGGAACACAATGCAGAGCCACCGCATCCAATCCAGGAGGGCTTCCTGGAGGAAATAATGTCTAAGCCAAGACTCAAGGCAGAAAAAGAAGTAGGTATGTAAAGCAGCATGGGGCGGCAAGACTGTTTCATCAGCGGCAACGAGATGGGGGACATCTTGGACGTGCGAGGATCGTGGCCACCCACAGACTGAAAGAAAAGTAATCTGGCTGGAGGGCAGACCACGAGGGGGAATGCGGAGGCGGTAAGAAGGGACCTCATGGCAGAAGGCGCTGAATGCAGGCTGAGGCATCCGAACATCATCCGAACAGAAGGCGACAGAAAACAAGAGGTTTCGGGCGAGGGAGTGTAATAAAACCACCTTTGCATTTGAGAAAACAATTGAGACCAATGAAGTCCCCCTTGCTGTGTGTGGAGACTGACATTGTGTGGTGGAGTGAAGATGGTGACTTCTGCTTTTAAACCTGAACGTTCAGTCTTGAAAGAACAGGAGAAAAGGGGCCTGAGCAGATGGGGACTGGGGGAAACGGACCATAGTGAGGGACTGAGGATGAAGCCACCGATGTCCCAGGCTGGAGGGAGTCCTTGTTATCGCTGAGGCCCCAGTGCGCTCAGTGCTCAAGAACCATGTCGTTCGTTATAACTGCTGCGTGCAGCAGGGATAAGTATCTGTAAGATTTGATCAGTATGTTTTGAGCACATGTATATGTATTTTTTCATTTACGTGCTTGCCATCTTTCCTACCTCTCCCACCCTCACCTGCCTTTTTTAGAAGATAAATTCAGCATTTGCTGCAAAGAATACAGACAAAAAGCTCCAGCAGAAAAACTGAACGACATCTGAGAGACAAAGTTGACTTACCTAATAAGTAATTGATCCAGAAAGAGGAGGAAAGGGGCAAGAAACATAACTACGTTTGTAAAAGTTGGGGAAAGCTTGACGTGGTTGGAGAGGTATTTGGGGTGCAATAAAGTGCAGGGGATTTTTAAGAATGAGATACGTGAAGAAAAACATTATAACAAGCGTTCCTGTGTTATAAATGATGTAATGACATAAAATGCATTAAGATTGCAACTGCTTTCCAATTATTTTAAATGCACAGTGCACAGGTGTCTCTTTGATTGCAACACCGTGGTGAGGTGGGACGCAGGACATGTAAGCTGTGGAAAGGTTCGTACCTGTAAAATGAAGCTTCCTCGGGACATAGAGACCCATTTCCAGAAACGTCTGTTCAGAATTCTTACCAAAGAGGAAAGAAAAGCGGGATGGGGGATAGGTACTTCTTGGACAACCAAATGCATAGGATACAAAATAGGAATTGTGGCGGACTCTTTGAAGTCTTTCCCTTCTAACATATGCTCACTTGGAGTATTTCACAGCAAAGGTCTTGGAGGGAAAATGAATGAAAAAGGAGCCCCAAGGAATAAATGCAGGCCTGGGATACCCTGAGCGGCTCCCTAAGAGACGGAAGAGACGTTACGATACAGTCACTGCCTGCTCAGAACAGAGCAGAGCAGGAATTTGTGTTCTTTTGCTGCCTAAGATATTTTACATAAATGAATCAACCAAAGAGTGGAAGCTAAATCAAAACAATTTAGCAGACTCTCGTATGGTATCTAAGACCACAGAAATGAGGGAAAAATACAGCTGTAACTCACAAATATTTAATGGCGATTTATAAGGAATCCAAATGTATTTTTACCTTTTATTATCAGAAGGAATTATTTCAAGCAAAAGAGTACTCATCCAGTTGGAGATCAAGAAATGTTTGGGAGCCCAAGAAAGCAACCAGCCCAAAGGGTACGTGGCCTGGCCTTTGAAGGCGGCAAGAAGGGGCTTTTCTTTGCAAAATTATGTCTTTGCATCTAAAATTTAAACGTATTGTTTGCATACAAGGATTAGGGGTTGAGATGTTTTGTTATTTTCATTCTAAAAACAGTAACAAGCTGGCCTCTGAACATTCCATCTAGTCCATCGTAGAGGGGACGGAGAACTGGGTGTAACTGAGGATGTTGCGCGTGGCATTCCGACACCCGTGCAAGCGCGAAAAGCCTGTTTCCCTTCCAGACCCAGAAAGGGGGAGATTTACAGTAAAGGAGAAATTGTACATGAGAGAGAAAATAATTTGGATACTGGATCTTCACTGAGCATTCGCATTCATGGAAAAGCTGAGATATTCTATTTTAAACCCTCAACATTCAGCTATAAAGGAAAATCAATTTTGGATACACATCATTGGGACAGTGTCTTCGTTCTGTCCCGCATGCTGGGCTAAGCATCAGCTCCCAGCTCCACACCGTCTGGCCGCTCCCATCAGATCGTCCCAGCAAGACGCACAGGCCACGCCACAAACTGTGAGCGGTCTTTCTTACTCTGCACAGCAGGCCCACACACGAACGCACAAGGATCTCTCTCCCCTCCCCACAGTCCCCAGAGAAGAATGAAAAAATAAGGTCTAATACCTGCAGGCTTGGAACCCTGAAGACCAAGTAAGCTGTCAGGAAGAAAAATGCTGGAGCAGCAACTGATGACTCAATCTAGACATCACCAACAGAAAATGCAGGTGATCCGAATGTGCTGACGGCGAGCGATACATCCTCTCTGATCCCCTACTGCCCACAAGAGAGAATTAGGATAAAAAATAGGGTCATAGAGCATTATAATTGCACTCCATATTTACTTCCAAGTGATGATCTCAACTTCCTGAGGCAAAGATGGCAAATAAATTATCATTTCTATCTATAAGTAAACTGAATAAGGTAAGCTGCCTTCCCACAAATTTCCTGAACCATTAATGAGCACCCAAACGCGGAAGTCCAATTCTCAGCGCAATGCTTATCCCGTGAGACTGTCAAATTTCCCGTGGCCAGGCCCCCAAAAGGGGCTAGAGCCATGTTTCTCCTTCGTGACATCATTGAGATTTTGGACAAGATGATTCTTGGTTGGGGAGGGGACGCTGTTCTGTGCACCGCAGGACATCTGGCAGCATCTCCGGCCTCGGCGCACTAGATGCCAGTAACGTCTGTCAGTCGTGATGACCAAAAACTCCTCCAGACGTTGCCTCGTGTTCCCTGGAGCGCGGAGCTGCACCGGTGAGAATCACTGGGCTCGAACGGTATTAACGCAGCTCTTAAATTAGGAGCAAAAGTATGTAGGTTCACCTCCGAAATTTAACTGCACTCTTTTAAAAAAACATACCAGTTGTTAGTAACCCTATGGGAACCCCCTATTATAATGTTCTAATCTGTACTAGAGTTTTTAACAGTGAGTTCTTTTTTTTTTTTTTTTTTTTTTGGTGGCCATTCAGCACCATGGGAGTCCCCTGACACAAACCCAGGTATTCATTCCTTTGCAGCCCAGCAGCGACCGTACACTGACAGTCCGCTTGTCTGGTAGGAGCTGGGAAGCCACGCCCTGTCCTCGTTGCTCTCTTGGCATGACTTGGGCACTGGCACGGCGCAGACGTTCTCAACATGCTGGAACCGTCCGGACATGCCATGTTATGTGTGGAGAAGGCGGGACCTGGGAGTATTCTGAGGAGCCATCGTGTTCTGGGGCCCTTTAGGTTAACAGAGATGCCAACCGGGAAGAGTGGGATTATTCTCGAGTCAGATCCCACTGATAATACACAGCAACGCCAAACGTGAGTTGCACCTAAACATCTCACACTGTTCATGAGTCCTTTGTAATTATCTTCCTGGGCCATCAACTAATTGCAAAAGACTTTTCATTATAGATAGCTGGTGAATAATAATAACTCTTCACTTAGAATATTTTAAGTCTGAATTTTACAATCTTGGCAATTCATCAGACATTACAGAAACAAATATCATTGCTCCATCATTTGGATATTTGCAGAAGATATTAGGTGACAGCTATAGGTCTAGACCTATTGCTATAGAATTTTTTTTAAGGACACCTTCATTATGGACATAGGAATGTAAGAAATACCGCTCTAAGCTGGGGCCAAGAATCTTCCAGGAATACCACCACCACAGGACATACAGTAAGAGACTGGCATTGTTTCTTCAAGCAACAGGATCGTGTGAGGTTTGGATGCATACAAATTAAATATTTCCAGAATTACTTAAAACCACGATGTCTTGCTTTGGAATGGAATCGTCCAATCAGGATGTGAAGTGCTGCTCCGCCTGGAACACTAATCCCAGGGAGATGCGTTCTCTGGGCTTGGGAATCACAGCTGATGGACGCTTTCCAGAGGAGCGCCAGGTTAGTGCGTCTCCGGTCGTGGAACACTTTCAAATACAAGGTCCGCCTCTGAGTGGCCACTCCGGGCCAGCTCACCTCCCTTCCTGGAAGAAGAACGAGGGACACCGACCGCCGCTGTTGGAGAGGACCGCACCCAGCAGCGTCGCCCCTCACGCCGGCAGCAGGGAGCCGCGCTGCCGTCTCTGCGAAAGAGGCCCGGGCTGCGGCCTGGAACAGAGACGTGGGCACATCACCGCCATTCCTCCCTCGTGAAGCCAGACACTGCGATGCAACAACATCGAATGATAAAACCTCTTCAGCTTGTCCATGAGAAAAACCGCAATGGATGATTCCAAGCCCCAAATAGACAACTGTTCCCATATCGGTGAGTTTGGAGATTACTGGTTTATAGGAAAGATTACAGTTTAGGTCACTCAGAAAGAAAAGCTTGAGTTGGAAGGGTAAGATGAAACGTACTTGTTACATGGGATACACAGTGTTTCTGTGATATAATGTAACAGTCTCAACTTATTCTTAAACAAATGTCCCTTTGCTAACAAACATGTTGCAGCCAGGTTGGCAATGGCAGCGTAAGAAACCTTCTGATCTTGCCTGGTTTTGTATATTAAATGGTTCTCCATAGGGAAGAACAGCGGGCACAGAACCATGAGAATTTGGTAGGGGCTGGACATTTGCCTTAAGCACAGTTTGCAAAGAAAAGCCATTTGTGTATGGAAAAACAATAATCTAGTCAGCAGCAAGCTCCTGTGTGTTTTGCAATCAAAGGGATAGTTGCGAGCTCTGACTTGCTTGCCAACATTACGAGGAGCTTTAGAAAGTTGAAATGGCAGAGATGATGAAGTCCACATGTTGGCTGACCTGTTTGTTCCTTGTCCTCCCTGGGAGAGCAGTGCGAGCGAAGGGAGGCATGAGGGTGGTCATCGCAGGAGGCCAGGCAGCACCGGGGCTGCATTTGGCTTTTTTCCCTGCTGCCATCAAGTAAGAACTGGGGCAGCCACTCGAATAATACAAGAAACATCTTTCTGGTGCTTCTGAACTGGAGTCATTTGACTTGGAACTGTCCCACGACCCAAGCCTAGAAATAACAAGACCTAGGCCCAAGAACAAGTAGGAAAGCCTTGCACATAAGTATTAATTAGAACTGGTCATGATAGAAATATGAACATTATACTAAGAAATGTGTTGGGGCCCTTCTTCTCCGAGGGAAAGAGGAGAAAACATTTGTCCTGACAACAAAGTGCCTGAAGGAATCACTTATTAGTGGACACAGCACAACGAACCGCCTGTTCTCCGAAGACTGGCTTCGTAAGGCACATCGGATCCCTGAAGAGGTTTTTTTTTATCAGTGATCTATTCCTGCATGAGAAACCACCCCGAAACTCAGTGCAGCAGAAGTACCACGCCTTTCTCGTGAGGCTGCAGACGGTGAGGCTGAACCAGGCAGCCTCCTCGCCGACCTGAAACGCCTGCGGTTGCTCGTGGGGGTGAGCCCTCGGCTGGAGCCGAAATAGTCCCCGGGGCCCTCGTGTCGCACAGCCTCGCCCTACAGGGCATTCAGCAGGGATACAAATTTTAGTTCTCCCTTCTTCCCATTTTTGGCAAGAATATTTACTAAAATACTTTTCACCTCTACTTGATATATATACATATATAAGGCAGCCTCCTAACTCTCTAAACACGAGTAATTGCTATTTGCTGGAAGCAAAACTTGAACAGCAACCACGGTCAGGACTGTCATCTGAGAAGTGACCCGCAGCTACCCAGGTCCCCAGTTCTCACATCTATCTAGGGAGCAGAGCTCTCGTTCCTTGGGCCAAACCACACGCCCTGTGAGGAGTGACCTCACCCAGAGCTCCCTCTCACTTGCCCCGCCCCCCGCCTCCCACAGCGCCCATCTCTTCCCCCAGCCCTCCCTCAGCCATCTGCAGGTCTGCCATGTGCTCTTCCGCAAAATATTTATTTTGTTTCAGGCACCAGAAATATCAGCGATGGAAAAGCTGAGTGCAGGTCTGGGTCGCTCCCCTGGGGTTAGGTTACCGCTGAGCAGGGAGCAGGGAGCAAGGGACTGAGTAATTCCTACCCCTCTCATTCTTCAGGTCGCTCGGAAGGAGAGATCCTCTTCACCCCAAGAGGACCGGAAGTTTAAACCTGTGTCTCTAAACTCTTTGTCTGCTGTGTACCTTTTGCATGCAAAATTCAGGCTTCAAGCTTCCATCCTAAAATTAAAAAAAATAAACAGGAGAAATCGAGGAGGGATTTTAAAAAATGGATTTGAAGTAGTGGACACAAAAATTTCCTGCCTCTTCACGCTGTAATGCTCTGCAGGGAAACAGAAGCAGAAGCCCAAGAGACACAATAAATGGTGCGATTCCTAAGAGTTGTTTAGACTTCTTAGTCGAGATGCCAAATTAAGGTGATATTATTTTGCAATGCACAGAGAGCCTGGAAAAACAGCTGCTACCTAAAATTCTCTGTATATAACCATGTTCACGGAACAATCTTTAAGTAACCATCTCTTGCTCCTAATAATTTTGTGCATTCTGGCCTTGCATAGAAAACAGTAAGAGCTGAAGAATAACACTTCATTTCTTCTTTTTTTTTTCTTTTTGCACAAAACTGTGCAAATAAGGAGCAGTAAAAAATATTTTGACTGACTTTAAAAATCAATAGCATGAAAATAATGGAGAGGTCCATTAAATGGATGTAGAAGACCCTACACATTATTCATTAACAGTGTGAGCTGCTTCCTTAGAACGAGAAGCACAAAAACACAGGTTCTGAGCTCTTCTTTGCAGTGGCCTTTCGGCAGAGATGCGGAGGCAGCAAGGACAAAAAAGGGCTCTAACAAGCGAGGTCGTGCTCTGTCGCGCAGGGCCCGCCCCGGTGTAACGTTAGTGCTCTTTTCCATAAAGTCCCAGGTCCAGGACTGGGGCCAATGTCGCCTTCCAGATCTCTCGGAAGACACTCAGAGCACGAGAGCAAAGAGACGGGAACCGGGGCGCCTCCGCACGCACACTCTGCTCCTCCACGTGGAGGACACGATGCCACCGCCGGGCCACGGGCCTTACCCGCCAGGTGATGGCATCAGATGCAGTGGACACATGACCCCCTGGGGGGCAAAGGTCGAGGGGAGTAACACCTGACAAGTCAACATTCCTCACTCTCAGATGCCTGGACGGAGAAGCGGACCCTCAGGCCGCAGGGTGGCTGTGACGCTCGGCGGGGACAAAGTCTGAATAGCCCTGTGCGTCCGCGGACCTCCCTGTTGCTGCCATCGAGCCTTTGACCGCGAATCCTAATTCTCGGGCCTCAGACTGGACAGAGCCTATTCCCATTGGAACAGTCTGCCTAGCCTCCCAGGTGCTCTCCTGGCTCCCCGTTCGGAGAGCCTCCCCGAAAGGCACTAGCCAAAGCTCCTTCCTCCCCGTGCTCTGTTACGCGGGCACCCGCCGCGTGCCAGCCTGCCCCGTGGGACTCCAGCTGCCACACGAGCCGACGGGAGGACCGACACGGGGGAGAGAGGAGAGGAGGGCGCCTCCTTCCTCTCTGGAGCCTCCCCGACCCCCACCGAGGCCTAGCAGTGTGCTGCAGAACAGGTGAAGGAGCGAGAGGGTGACAGGCAACGAGGTGCGACCGCAGTGGCCTCCAACACAGGTTGTCTTTGGGTCATCATAATGGAGACTGGGGACTTAATGTGCAATGACTATTGATTCTCACAAACTTCCACGCGGCCCTCTGCATTTCTCAGGCTCCTTCCAGTTACACTGATCATGGGACTAGCTCTGGCTCATGACACATGACTGGCAACGACATGTGCGGGGTAACGACACGTCCTGCCAGAATGACCTTGAAATCACAAGATGGGAGAGCCACAAGATGGAAGCAGCAGCATCTACAATCCCGGAAGGAAGGTTCTGGTCCCACCCGTTGGTTTTTCGTGGCAGTGTGTGAGATGCTCCCTGTCTCCTTGTCCTCAGCCTTGAGCGCTCTTTGAAGGCAATGGGAAAAGTCATCCGGCTACAGGCGTGACTGCCTGTGTCTCCTCATTTGGTCATTGGAGCAGAAGTCCAGACTCAGCAAGTCCGTGCAGCCGCACATACACAGGCCTGTAAGTGTGTAGCCCAATGTGGATGTGTGTCTCCTACCATGAGACTCTCTGCAGTTCCTCCTCCCTGTTCCCTCTCTCCAGCTGCAACACTCTCAGTCTGGACTGTCTATCTCGCAGCCATGTACGTGTCTACAGAGGTTAAGCTTCATAGTTAACGTTTTATCAACTAAAATACACAAAGCAACAAAAAGTGGACAACAACCGCAATGTAAGTTCTGGGAGGTTCCCATCTGCCAGGTCAAAATGAAGCGATGACTTTTCACAGCACTTTACAAGAAGACACATGACTTTAACATTTATTTTTATCAAAGACCTGGAGTCAGCTGGGTCCCAGGGGGCTTTGCGTTCTGGTCTACCTTACGTTCTGTCTCCTATGTTCGTTGCCTCTTACGGTGTCACAAAGTAGCACAGCGAGCCTGTGGTACATGCTCTGAGGAAGGGATGTTTGCTGGAGTTCCTTGCAAGTGTTTTTCTTTAACTAAGGTTTCCTAGCACAAAACCATATAAAGTAGAAATGCCAACTTATAACAATTTCACCCACAAACTATATTTAAGCACGGCATAGTTATTAAATAAAATGAGACTACAGAAACAGCTTTACTGCTTAGGGGGGGAAAATGTATGCTTTCAGAACAGTGAACCCACAAGAGCACAGCTGACAACTTCAAATAAAGGCCACACTCGTGTGAGCCTGTAACTCGATTTCACTCAGGCTGGGGGTACAGTTTCGCCGCACGGATAGAGTTTCTTTACTGCTTTTAATGGTGGACTGTAGAAGCCTTCTTCCTGCAATTAGTGTAATGCGGGATGTAAGAGTGGAAATAGAAGACTTTTCCCCTATTCACCTAGGCAATGAAAAAGTTCAAAACCATAAATAGTCCCCAGGTTAAACAGAGGTCACATGGACTACCCCTCGACTCTGTAACTGTGCTCATGTTTTGAGAGAATTTCCTGCTTAAAAGCCTGTTCTGGTCGGATCACATCTTGAAAAGACAGCCGCAGCCCAAGGCCCACTCGCGGACACACGGTCCTGGAGGGGGTTCTCGCCATCTCAGGCAACCATGGTGAGACGGGCACGGGATTCCCTCCCCCGGGGAAGGCCCCTGCTTTCGGAAGACCGGCCCCTGCCCGTTGCGCCTCCCGGCCACGCCCGCTCCTCCGCCAGGCTATCGGGCCACCGGGCTCCCACGTGGCTCTTCGTGACCCTGCTCTGTGCGCTCAGTGCACAGACGGCGCCTCTAGCCTTTCGGACTCTCCAGCCAATGGTTCTTGCCCAGTAGAAATCCGCTACTTTTAAAAAACTGACCAACAATCAGGGGTGACTATATATGTTTCTTTCCTCGTGCCTTTTCTAGATAAGTAACTATCTTGAGAAATTATTTAAAATTACAACAATTTAATACCACCTACCACCAATGAATTTAATTTTGAGAAAACTGAAAAGATCCTAGTACCCTGAAAAAAAACAAATATCTATGTGTTGCTCAGGGCTTGAAATTCCCATTCACCTTGCGTTTCTTTGTGGCAGATTTGTTAATAATAAAATATCCACAGGGAGATTAATACACTGAATTATTCTCACTTATAAATGTACAAACAAAGAATCTTGAAGAAATAGGTGTTGTGGAAACATCATTTGGAAACTGCATTTCTGAGAAGAGAAGGGGCAATGAAAAGAGCAGAAAGGCAAACAATTGAAAGTTGGAAGGAACAAAGGAATTTCATCCACTCTTTTTAAGGAGCAGTGTTTCTGCCCCACAGATCCTGGAGAACCTCGGTCTTCATCTAAAACCAAGTCCCCCTTTTAACAGCTCTTTGGAAATATGCTTGGGAAGAAGAGGGCTTTCCAGAGCACATCTTAGAAAGCAAACATTTCCTAGTATTAAATGTCTGCTGTGTTCTAGGGGCCCCAGGTATATTTTTCTCGCTCAGCTCTCAAACAGCTCAACGTCAAGAACTCCCAGTTTAGAGATGAAGAATCAAAGGCTCACAGAGATTAAACGATAATTGGAAAAACAAAGATTCCGACCACATCACACACGGACCACCTGCTCCACCACCACCAGCATCCCCGCCTCCCCACCACCCCACCAAGCAAGCCCCCCAAAGGCAACCCTGCCTGTAGGGATGTAAACGCGATTCGGTCCCACTCCGGCCCAACCAAGCCCTTTGCCGTGGGTCTGCAGATCCTGACTCAGGAACTCCATGGAAGTATATACTGCCCTCGTACAGAACTCTTTTTCAGAGGGGACCCAAAGAGTAAGTGGCATTAATATCAATATAAATAAGTATTTTCTAGAACTCAGAAAACCAGACCTAAGGAAGAGCCAAAGGCTTGCACTGAATCTGGGTCTCGGTGCTCAGCACATCCGTGCTTAATGGCCTGAGCAATCCACGGCCTCGGCTCCCGGCGGGGCAGCCCCTTCCCAGCAGCCCCAGCTGCGGCGGCGGTGAGCATCCGTCATTAGCACTGGAAATGGGCTCAGCACCTCATATGAGCCAAATTATGACTTCATGTGAGGGCTTTTTTTTTTTGGTTTGTTTGTTTCTGTAGCTGTAATGATGCATTAAAGGGGGAAAATTTAATGTGAACTTGAAGTTCAACAACGGCCTTTGAGCACCTCTTCTTGCAAAAGTCCCCACGTGAAGTAGGCACTACGGGGACAGATAGATTTCAAAAACGTGCCTTCAAGGCACTTATCAAATTGTTGGCACAAATATTTAAGGGGAAGTGGGGCCCAGTGACCTCCCAGCATAAAAGTGTGGAGCACTCTACTTCCCGAGGGAGAGAGAAAGCTCTTATCCACACTGAAAGAATGGCTTTGTCCTCTCCTGAAGCATAATATGCTTTCCTTTATTGGACAGAACTGGCTCCTTCTCCGTCCTGCCTGCAGGGCAGGGAGGGAGTCCCTACCAAGAGCCGAGAGGTTCTCATCCCACATCGCTGGCTGAGCGAGTCCTTGCTAAATCGCCCCGATCTGCTGCCTCTGTGTCTTCACGGCCTTTGTTTCAACAGAATGTAAGCACACATGTAATGTTAAGATAATTCACTGTCCACATTCAAATCTCTGCCTTATCAGGGCCCCTCTCGGTCGGTACATCTGTCCACTTACTCCGGTCCAAGTCCAATCCTGTCCATCGCTGAGGCTAATTAATGTAATAATACAGATTAACATTTTCCTTTTCCTCCTAGAGAACAAACCTGGTTCTCATTAGGACCAATTAAATGACACTATCCCCCCCCCCAGAAAAAAATAAGTATATTTAAAGTTTATGCTGAGAACAAAAGAGAAAATGCAAGTGTATTCTGTTTACCCAGCGATATTTTGTGGGGTCACTTAATTGAAGAAGTTGCTGTTAACTCATAAATAAGCCATTAGCAAAAAGAAAACTGCCAATGAAGATATAAACTGCTAATCTGCTCATCTTTGTTTTGACCAGAGTGAAAGTTAAATAAATCTGTTGATCGATCCCCACAGAGATAGAAGTGAATCACAGAAGACCTACAATCAGGCAGCCAGGCGCCGGAAGGAGGGAGGGAGGGAGGGGAGGCCACCATTTTTTTCTTTTTTTTTTGCCTCAATTATCTCAAAATTCGGCACTAAAAAATCTTGCTTTGGGCCTGACTTCCTTGGTTTATTGCCTTAACCTCTCACTCCTCATTTTATGAACAGACATCACCTGAGCGCTCAGAGGCCGTTTAGCCCGATGCTCTCACCGCACCCCTGTGGCCGACAGGAAAGGGGGGCGGGCGGTGCTGAAGTGCGCAGTACAGTGCCAGGTGCGCACAAGTGGCACTGGTTCTGCTGAGCGTGATGACGTCAGTGTGGGCCAGGGGTCTTCCAAAAGGAAGCCTATGGTGCTGTCAAATCTGGCCAAATCCAGAAGACCCAAATGAGGGCGGGGAAGGCGGGGGGGGATGTGGCTGGAGGAGAAAAAGGGACCCCTGGCCAGAACAGCTGCAAAAAGACTGACATCCAGTATGGGACTATGCAACATAAAGGGCCTCGCTTGAGTCCCCCAAATTTTTAAGTTCCTCAGCTGCGTAACTTTGGTTCTCAGGGACCCTTTGTTTCTGGCCGATGGATCTTTTCTTTTTCCTTCCCTACAAGTGAAAAAGGAAAAGAAAGGAGGGGAAGGAGCGGCAGCCTCGCTGCCTTCGCGCTGCGCCCGCCACAGTGCCACGCAGCCGGTCTCAGAGCGCCCCCTGCTGTCCTCAGGTGGCTCTGCTTCGCCTCGCTGTGCTAGTCTTACACCCCAACTTCTGAGAGGAGACTACTCCGCGCGTGGAGTTCTGTTAGTAGCAGAAGGTTACAGCAGTATCTCTGCAGACACTGTGCCTCTGTATGCTCGGTGGGAAAAGCTTGGAAAATAGCAAAGTTAAGTTGATAAAACTGTTTCCTGTAGAGTGCCTCCTAATTCAAATGGAATGTCCCTCGCCAGTGGGCTTACATAAAACCTTAATCTTCAACACCCACGTTTATCAGGAAAACAGCACTGTTTATTCCACGGGTCGTATCTTGTGTCAAAATCTGAGCAGTGCTTCTTCTTTAATGGGAGGAGGACAGAAAGCCCGGCCAATCCAACAGGAGAGAGTACCCCGCATCCGACAGCAGCCCTCTGTGTGGGGATAAAAACCTGTATTCATCCGCACGAGACCACAGTGGCTTTAAAACGCAATGTCCAAAGGAAAAGAAGTTGGGGTTGCAAAAGGAGGCTCTCTGGGTGCTTTGGGGGCTTCAACTCTTTTTTTACTTTCTGCCCTTAAGGAAAAAAATAAAAGCCGGCCTCTTTCCTTGTTTGCTTAAAGGCTAGTGTATATTTACAGAAGCATGCAAGCCATGGGTCGCTTTGAATTTAGTAGCTCTTAGATGTACAATGGGGCTACTGTGTTTCAAAGGACTTGGCCACCCATCACGACCCACGACTCCGTCTGTCATCCATTCATCTAAACACAGGCTCTCTCAGATATATCCAGATGCTCAACAATCTTTTACATTTTCTGATACTAGTTTCTGGTCACTGTACCTAAAGGGGAAAATACTGCCTCGATATTCCAATGTGTTCCCCAAAGTTCCCACCCACTTGCCACACGCAGAAGCACAGGCCATCTTCTCCCTTGGCAAGTACCCATTTTTCTATGATGTATGTAGATTACTGCTAAAAGCGGACACAGGAACAACGGAGCAGCCCGCAGTGGGCTGAGTCTTCCCATCGCAAGGATATCTGATGATGATTTAGTTTGACTAACTCCTTTTCAGAGCCATTTCTAATTAGCCTAAGTTTCTGCCAATACCACAATAAATAAGCGGTACCTGTGGAACTTCAGAAGAATGACAAATCTTTAAAAAGAAGGCAGAGCTGACTCCCGAACGTCTATGCCCATCCGTCGGATTCCAGCTACGTCATGAGTCCCTCCCCCCGGCGTCACCATGTCCTGTCACCAGCACGGTTTCCCACAGAATCCCTTTTCTTTCCCCCATTGGAGCAGGTGAGTCATGGCATCTACCAGTTACCATAAAGTTTCATTCTACCATAAATCAGATTTCGCACAGAACCTTCCTCCTGCTCCACTCACTTTGGAAATTATCTTGACTTAATGGAATGCAGGAACAAAATCACTTATTCTGCCTGAAATTTTTAAAGTTTATCTTTACTATAGAAACACTGCCTTCTCTATCAAGTACATAATTTTATTTATTTGCACTGACAACAAAGGAGAACACACCCCTGGCCGGTGTGGCTCTGTTGGTTGGAGCGTCGTCCCATAACCAAAAGACTGGGAGTTCGATTCCCCATCAAGGCACACACCTAGGTTGCCGGTTCAATCCCCAGTCACGGTGTGAACAGGAGGCAACCAATTGATGTCTCTCACATCGATGTTTCCCTCTCCCTGCCTCTCTCTCTAAAATCAATAAACATTTTTTTTAAAGGGAAGGACAAACATTTGTGTTCCCTGAGACCCCTTCTCACTTATGGATTAGAAGGAATTTTGAAGCATTATGCAATTACTCCCCAAACACCCAATGTCCAAATCCGCAATATCTAAAAATATCTAAAATGTGAGAAGAAAAACAGAGAAGAGTGGAAGCCTACCTTATTTGGAAGGTTTCCCCAAGAGGAGGAGGGGGAAGGGCTTCCCATTCTTACTTTACCTTGCTGCTAAGTCTAAATATCTCCTACCACCAGAGTCTAAGCTGAACTCTGCCGAAGGCTGCTCACAGTGGTAGGGGAGCAGAATTTGACTTCATGACTAACAAGCCCATTGTTGACTGTTTCCGTTTGTCCCCACCACGGCTAATTTGTAAGATCAAACTTCTCATCACTGTCTCCTTTTTGTCAAATGATATCAGCAAACAGTCTGATCCATTTGTTCGCTGAAATTCTTCAGTGATGGCTAGGCACTCTCCAGAAAGTACCATTCTCTAACTTCATCACCCACAGCGCTCCTCCCCCTGCCCAAGCTCTTAACCACCTCCAAACACAGGGAAAAACTAATGCTCCAAACACTGCACAAGGATCCGTAACTCTGTGTCTTCACACATGCTCTTGTTTGCCCTGCCTGAACTCCTATGCATCCTTCAAAGCCCCAAGTCCATACCGTGACCTCCACTGTGAAGCCTCTCCTGACTCCACCCCTGAGCAAAGGCTTCTCCCACCTCCTCAAGGCTGCTTCTGCCCTCGCATCCCAGTGCCCCTGAAGCCCTTGAAGTATGGACCACGAACACCCTGCATCCAAGTCGCACAGGGTGCTCATTAAAACTGCAGAACCCCAAGTTCCATTCTGACTTAACTAAATCAGACACTCGGAGGTGACGGCCCAGGACTCTGCATTTCCTAAGCCTCCTCCCACGTGATTCTGATGCGAATGCTGTTCTTTCATTGCCCACATCATTCTCAGGAGCTGCTGGCAGTAACTAGGCTCCTGTGTTATCCCTGGCGCTGTCCTACGCACGTCAACTGTGCATTAACTTGTTTAATGACCACAACAGCTTTATAAAAAGGAACCATTTTTATTCCCCATTTATATGTCGATTAACTGCTCTGAGATAACGTGAAATCAGGAAACTCCCCCAAGATCACACAGCTAGTGGATGGCAGAGAAAACATTCACAACTGAGCACCCAGGTTCTGGGCCGGGGACTAAGTCACTGGGTTGCACAGCCTCAAAAGCAGTTGTTTGTCTGCTGCCTCTTCCACTAGACTCTGAATTCTTTCAGGACAGGAGTTACATCTTTCCATCTTCGTAACTGCGGCACTTACAATGCATGATACCGTCAATAAATGTTTACTGAACTGTTTAAAATGTGAAATACCATGTTTTTATCTATGGGTAAAATCAGTAAGGCAAAAACACTTATGAACCACAAAAAACAAATAAATAAGTCAATGTGGCAGTGCTTTTATGAAACCATAGAAAATCAAAATAATAAATATTAATATAAACTATATATTAAAATAGTGTATTCTATATAACATAATGCATAATACTAATACAGACTATCAACTAATAATGTACACATTAAATATTAAGTAATTAATAGCAGAAATCAGCGGCTCCACAGTGTCACATTGTCAACGTTAATACTGCGGGAAGCAGGCCTGGGGACAGCGTAGCATCCCCCTGGCCATTACTGGTGACTCCCCGAACCACAGCACCCCATCCCTTCCTCTAGGTGTAATTTCGAACAAAAAAATGCATACAATTATGAAACAGCTATAATATTAGTTCATGAAATGGCACGTAGCTACGCTTCTTTATCAAACACCTAGGAACTTCAGCCAAACAGCTGGACGAGGTCCACTTTTCAACATCTTTGAAGAAAGGCCCAGCTCTGCGGGGGTGGTAGTGCCTCCCAAGGCTGGCTCTGTTCCCTGCGAGGCAAACCACATTCATTCATCTGTCCTCTCACCAAAGTGCGATGCAGACAGGAGGGCCCAAGGGCATCAGAAACGCCACAGATGTAGCCAGCCACTTCCTGAGGAGAAAGGCCTGGACTCCTAACTGTGAGAACAGGCAGACTATTTACACAAGTGATACCGGAACCTGCATGGTGTGTCCACACTTAGCCTGCAAAGCCAGCAACGCTGAAAACACGCAACCATCCCGCTGGATATTTAGCATCATGCCCATGGGTAACAAATGAAATGTTTCTTTTCTCTCCAGATGTTCTGATGCTCTGCATACACACACACACACACACACACACACACACACACACACACACACAACAGCCCCCACACCTTTAATCTGGTGCTAAACCCCCAACCAAGCCTGGGCTGTCTGCCAGGGTCACAGGTCCCTGTCTACAGGTGCACACACCCCACACAACGCTTCTCCTGATGGGATTCCTAAAGGAGTTTAAACACATCTCAATTTAAGTCAATCTGGAAACCCCATCAAAAGAAGCCTCTGGGCCCCAGAAATATACTCCCTTTTTGCTTCCAGACTTGCTGAGAAAACATTTTTCTCTTTAAAAAAAATAATGTATACACAACACCCCGCAAGAGCATGTGTCATCTAAACTGTTCAAGTGTCAGGGACAGTTTGCTGGTGGTGAGTTAGAAGTTCAGAGCGAACACTCAGAACAAATACAGTATCCCCAGACAAGCTGTTGCCGGACATGCGTGCAGCAGCCGGGTCACGAGGCATGTCCAGTACCGACAGCTGGCACTACGTGCTTGAGAAGCCACAATGCCCCCGCGTTGTGGTCACGTGGGGCCAGGACCGCCTTCTCAGCAGGGTTAGGGGCCCTGCCTGCACGGAGGAGCTGAACTGGACGCACCGCCAGTCCTGGTCGTGGCGGCCGCGTGCCTCCCTCATTCCTGTCCCAGCGTAGTCACAAAAACAGGGCGGAGCCATTGACGTAGAGACCTCGTCGCTGACACCAAGGCTTCCTGTAATTTCTGTTTTCTATTGTGATTTGCCTATAGGTCCCCCTGCTGGGAAATGCAACAGCTTTATAAACAGCAATATGAAGACATGGCTGGACTCTCCCATGGAAGTCAGGCGTGGTTTGTTTTGGATGCACTACGGGGAAGCCACTGCGCTCCGTCTGGTCGGGCTGCACAGCCCTCCTTCCGAGGAAGCCTCACCCGACTCTCGGAACCACAAAACACGAAACCATCCATCTCGCTTTCAAACCGTGCCTGGACCACTCAACACCCCTAACTGAGGCTTGCGTCCCTCCATTCGGGAAGCTGGTTTCGCGGGGCCAAGCACGCTTCTAGAAACGCTGCACGTGGGAAGGAACAAAACTGATTAAGTCAGAAAGCTGACTCAGAAATCACTGGAAGCGTTTCCTTTCCTCCCCCAGCAGATCGGCTGCTCTGCGGTGATTTTTCCGGTGTGATCACTGTGCAAGGATTGGCTGGCTGCCAGCAAAGGACAGAGCACTTGGTGACTAATACCTGGACTTCTACATTTGGGGCAACTGCTCTGAATGAACACAAACGTGCGGGTGAAAAGCCCACGACTCCCACTGCCCAGCAATGAGCTATGAGGGCAAACGCTCCAGACGTTTGTGAGCCTGTGGGCCGGCGCCATTTACCTTTCTCAGCTGGAAAAGCCAACGGTGCGGGCCAGAACTTGGGAGGCCTGAATCCACCATGCACCAGAGTCCAGAAAACAGCCCATGGAACTCAGGGCTCTAGCTATTGTGCCAGTCAAAAAGCAAATACTTATTGATCACATATGCCTGAAGCAAAGGGCGCCAACTTTTACACTTCAAAGAGCCATCACTATTACGAACCTTCGCCTTTTATAAACAAGGGCTGCACACAAAACACACTCAGGCGCGTTGTGCTATTTCAGTCCTGACAGCAGCCCCGTTAGGTGGCCGCTACCCTTGTCCTTAGTGATAGAGAAGATAACCAACCAAGTTCTTCTCTGCGTCAGCGGAGTCAACGCTCTGTTGAATCGCAAAGCCAGCAAGTTCCAAGCCAGAGTCAGGCCTGATCTAATCCACCACCCCTCAGCTATGAACATTAATTATAAACTCCATCCTGTGCCCTCCTTGGAAGAGTCCTATGTCCCCACAAGCGCTACCAAGCTCCCTGGGAAGCACACAGTCCACGGGTTCCAGGAAAGAGAGGTCCCCGCAGGCACCTGCTTATCCAAAGGCAGCTGGGTCGGCTCGCTGAGCTCCCTGGTCGAATCTGCCAGCAGGCAGGTCAGGTCATGCTGGGTTCTCCTGTGTCTGGCCTTCTCATCAGGAGAAAGGAGGAGAGAGAATATCATATGTGTTCATGGCATAGCGAATACATATAATATTACATGTCAACTGTACCTTGAGTTTAAAAAAAAAAAATTTTAAAGCAGCAGCCAATATCATCAATAAAATAGACAACAAGCGCTGGAAAGATGTGGAAAAAAGAGAACCCTAGTGCGCTGTCGGTATGGATGTAGACTGGTACAGCCACTATGGAAAACAGTATGAAGGTTTCTCAAAAAAATTAAAAATAGAACTGCCTTACGACCCAACACTTTCACTTTTGGGAATATATCCTAAGAATCCTGAAACACTAATTTGAAAGAAAATAGCCACCGCTACGTTCACTGCAGCATTATTTACAATCGCCAAGCTATGGAAGCAGCCCAAGTGCCCACAGACAAGTAAATAAAAAAGCTGTGGAACAAATATAGTACAATGGACCGTTATTCAGCCATTAAAAAGAATGAAATCTTACCCCTTGCGACAGTATAGATGGACCTACAGGGTATTACGCTAAGTGAAAGCAGCCAGTCAGAGACAGGCAAATACCACGATTCCACTCCTATGTGGATTCTAAAGAATAATACAAACAAACAGACGGAACAGAAACAGACTCATAGACACGGAGAGCTGACTGGTGGCTGCCAGAGGGGAGCGGGGAGGGGGACCGGGTGAAAAAGGTGAAGAGATTGAGAAGTGCAGGTCGGTAGTTACAAATGGTCACTGGGATGCAAAGGACAGCACAGGCAATATAGTCAATAAGACTGTACTAACTATGTGTGGGGCCAGGTGCGGACTGGAACTATCAGGGGGACACTTTGTAAAGTTTATGACTGTCTAACCACTATGCTCTATACTCATACGAAATAATGTGGCATGTAAACTTTAATTGAAAAAAGAATTTAATTAAAAAATAGGAAAAAAATTTTTTTTAAAAAAAAAAGGCACCAAGCCTACAAAGAAGGGCAGGCTGGGGAATAGCAAAATGGCAGCAAACGGCTTGAGGCAGAAAACAGCTCGGATCGAAGGCTCAGAAGAGCCCGAGTGTGGAGAGCCCGGGGTGGGGAGCCCAGGGAAGCTCGCACGGCGCCAGGCGGACCGTGGAGGAGTTCGGGTTTTACTCAACAGCTCCACCGTGAAAGCTCTCCAGGTCCCTTAAGGGAGTTGGATTCTCTAATGTATATTTTTATTTCAAGGAAATGTAAATTCATTTTTAATTTAGGACAGAACACTTAGCTCTCTTAATTCTTGGCCAGCACCTTCTCACGCCTCTGGAATTTCAGACTCTGCCCCTGCCCGGCACACTGTGTCAGAAAGAGCACAGGCTGCCTTTGTTCCGGTGCGGGCGCTGCCAGCACTGTGACCTTGAGCAAATCGCGGGCCACCGCAAGCCCTGGCTCCATCTGTCAAGGAGGTGGGGTCAAGTGACCCCAGGGATCCCTCTTGCTCTAAGTTAGCTTGGCCAGGGCAGCAGGAAAAACAGTCGTTCTGTCTGAGGGCACAGTGCCCTCTCCCTGCTGTGGACACAGTTCGGTGCGGGGCTAAGAGCCCAGACTTCAGCATGAGAAATCTACTCTAACCATGACTCTGCATGTCAGCTCTTCTGCTTTGAGCTGGTGACTTTAACCTCCCTAAGCCTCTCTCCTTACCTGCAAGATATGGATAATCGCCATGGCTAGCTCCTACGACTCTTGTGAGAGCCAGGGACATAATTATCACTATGCCACCAATCACGCAGACCTTCCCCAGGAAGGCAGGACTTGAGTCGGGGGGGAAATAATAGGTGTAAGACCTGAGGCATAATCTCAGGCAGCTCTTTGGAACTTACTCTCATGAATCAGCATCTATTATGCCAATATTAAGGGTGAACCTACATGAAGTAAGACTGGATCTGTTTGGAGCCCAGAGGTACAGTCTGGTCTGGAAACTTGAGGCTGTTGAAAGGTTTTCAGCTGAAAAGGTATTTGCTCACTTGATGTAAAACACATGGTCCAGTGGGAACCTTAAGAAAACACCAGCCATGCACAGTTGCCATCTTGTGTGTGTGAGGAAAGAGAGGGTGCTTGGACAAGGCTTTATTCTGCTAGATAGAGTCGCTGCCAGCATTAAAAAGAAAAAGAAAGAAGAAAAAAACGAAGGAGAAAAAAACAATTAAACTTCTAACATGAGCTAAATCAAATAAGCCCACCAACCTCTTAGTAAAATATACAGCCGATAAGTCAGGCTGTCCTGACATGGGTTTAAAGACTACCCAACATTCAGAGGGATTGAATAAATAGACTTCAAGTCGTGTGGCTCTTGCAAAAATTTCAAAAGAGTAAATGTCATTTGATGGCATCCTTTTCCTACTCCTGTTGATAAAAATCACAGAATTGTAGAGTTGGGAGAGACGTAAGAGGCCATCTTCTCCCAGAGTGATTTCTAACACATTCACTTCAGAGGCAAAAGGATTCTGAGCAAAATGATCCTCAGGTTCAAACTGTGACCTAACCTCTTAACGGAATGAGGAGAGATGCGAAGTAGAAATGGAGACTCGGGAGGAGAATGGCTTGAGTTTTGGCAGCTTTTTATTGGTCTGAGCGCTCAACAGCTTATTGGTGAGCTTTACTGTGTATAATTCTAAGAACGTTCTGCCTTTGAAAGTGCTTCCCAAACACATGTTTCAGAACCAGTACATGTATCTCCTGGGCTGGGCTCCCTCCGGGTACTGGTCGTTGGCAAGCCAGGGGGGAACGGGGGTGAGCAGCGGATGGCGGGCAGGCTGGTGGCCAGGGCTAGTTCCCGTCCGACTCCACGGCAGAGCGACAGAATGGTCAACGGGCACTGTCCAAACTACTAGCGATGGGAAAGGGGGCAGGGGGCCCCACTTTCTTAATGAGGATTCCTGGGTTTAAATGTTCTAGAAAAAGCATCTACGATAAATTGGTTATCAATTTGTACATAGTCCACAGTGTATGTGCTGGGAAGGAGGCGGGACAGATGGAAGGGGGGGAGATGAGCAGCGGAGGGGGAACAAGGGAGGGCGAACAGGCCAACATGGAGAAACACACCGTGCTATGACTCGAACGGTGCAACGGCGTCCTGAAGTCTCATCCCGCAGTCTGCGCTTTACACATGTACTCCTACTAGTCCTCAAACAAAGGTAGGGTTTTACTCCCATTTTGCAAACAAAAAAACTGGATGATTGGTTCATGACTTCAGAAGGTCGAGTAACATTTTTTTTCCCCTCTCTTCTCTTTTTTGCCACGTGGAAAGATTGCTTTGAAAATGAATAACAAATGTTTGCTGCCTAGTGATGGGCCCTGGGCATGTGAAAGCACCGACCCACCCACGCTGCTGACCACCTCGCAGACGGAGGGGAGGCGCTAAGGAAAGTCTGGAGTGGGGCTTTGATCGGAGCACAAAAGGAAACCCAGTGCACACCACGACGGTGGCCGGCCGGTCCGAAGCCCCTTCCCTTACCCGCTCCTCTCTGCAAACTGTGCTGCTCCCCGCACTGAAAAGAGTCGTTAAAACCCGAGTCGTTAAAACCCACATGCAACTTCCTCTCACTCAACCTAGTCCTAGATGAACTGTTGCAACTGAGTCAATGCATCCCCAGCAGGCACTTCCTTGAGAGCATGCGCTTGTAACTGACATAACATTTAAAAATACCCAGGTTTCCCTTTCCAAAACAACGTTGTCCTATGTTTTGGAATCGTGACGGTGGAGCTATTTAGGAGAACAAGCTTGTAACAACAGGGTGGGCAACAGAACAATCTTTTCGAACTGGGAGGGAAGTTCCTCATTTTTCCATAACGGCATCCACATTACATGTCCAGATGCGCGGCCAGATTGTTAACTCTACACCCCGAAGCATCTGATTTTGGCGAGCTTTAGTCAGGACACACAACCAAAGCCAAACGGCCGAGGAGCCATGTGAAGAAGGACCAAGTCTCAATTAGCAGGTTAAGAAACAAGCTAATCAATTAGCAGCCTAGCTGTCTCCAACTCACCAAATTAAGATGCCTTTAGAAGCATAACCGATCTTTGTATGTGAACTCTCCCCTCTGGTCCCTCCTCTGGGAGGTTAGACGTTATAAGAAAATAATTGTATGAATCATCTATATTTCTGGAAAACACGCAGCGCCCCCAGGTGTGACACAGATGGTGGACAATAAATGAGGAAAAACAAGTTTTCGTGGGCAAGCACACACGTCCCAGCGCTTGCATGAACAGCAGATCCCACCTTCTTCCCGGCAGGGCTCCCCACCGCTCCCCCCGCAGGGCCTGCGCCCCCGTGCCCCACACCCACTGTAAGTGTCTGAAGGGAGAGAGAAACCTAACAGCCCCAGAAGCGCCCTGAGAGGCCTCTGGAACCAGAGCGCCGGGATTCAAATTCCAGGGTCATCACCTACGGGCTGTGCGTTACGGGGTAAGCCATTAACCACGCAATTAATCCTCTCCAAGTCACAGCTACTCCACCCATGCAATGAGGGTGACATTAGTACCTCCCTCTTGGAATTGCTGTAACTAGGATGGTGCCTGATACCAGCTTTAGGGTTACAGCATAATCGCCAACCTATACGATTCCTACAAAAAATAAAATAAAGAAGAAAGAGGGAGAGGAGGGAAGAAGGAAGACAAGAAAGGGGGAAAGAAGAAAGGGGGAGGAGGAAAGAGGGGAGGGGCGGGGAGGTTTAGCCCTTCACGTTCCTGAGCCGATGGAAGAGTGTTTAGCGGAGCATCCTCAGGAGCGCAGCACAGCCCGGAGGAGCGAGGTGCCCTTCAGAGGAGGGAAGACGGAGGCCAGGAGGGAAGCAAGGGCGGCTGCAGTCCCGCAATACTGATGGCGACCCCATTACTGCACACACAGCATCTCACCTCCGGAAGCGGAACCTAGATGCCGAGGCAGCCTCCTCGGCTCTAAGACTCAGCGTCTTCCCGCGTCACCACCCTGCATCAGCCCTCCGCTCCTGAGGGGGCGAGTTCGATCTGAAAATGACCTGCCTGGTTTCCCCTGCTCTAGGGGTATGATCCTGCCAAACAATGCTGGCAGGCGACATTGAAGCTGTGGCCTTATTCCCAACTGGTACCATACAATCCGCACTTTTAAACTCAAACTCTGATTGACACGCTGAGCAGCGGTAGGTGCGGGGGTGGTGGCAGCTGTGATGGTTTTTAGTATCAGATTCTGGCCAAAGGGAGGAATCAGGCTTCTTAGGAAACCTTCTACATAAGAGTGTTTCAAAGGGGAGCTGCCTTTGCATATACCTCAAACTCCACAGGTTTCAGGCTGGCCTGGGCGGTCAGAGGCCTGCAGAAGGCCGGGGCAGTCAGCCCACACTCGCTGCCCGGATCAGAAGGACGTGAGGAAACCCGTGGAGGAGGAGCTCGGCCCAGCGCCTGGCCCTGGGAGGCCCCAGACAACATCCGCCGGGCAAGCGAGCAAGTAAACCAGGGTGCGTGTGGTGTCCTATGTTTGTTTTGCTTTTCCTCAATTCTCTTATCACTCCCTACAGGTATATTGTTGGTTTGTTTTACTTTGTCATTGTCTGACTCTCCCATTAGAAAGTAAACTTCAAGAGAACAGATACTTTCCCATGTTAACCACTTTACCCCTGGTTGCTAAAACAGTGCTGGCACATAAGCACCTGCTGAATGAATGAATGCATGCATGCATGCTCGCTCGTATCCCAAGGATCTGGTGCTGTCTCTAGGTCAGAATAAATGCTTAATAAATACAAATGTACTGTGCTTTCTTTTATAATTCAGTGACAATTCAATTTTGACGCATCCAGAGGCTACCATTGATTTTTCACACAAAAGCAGTAACAGACTGAATATTACAGATAGTCCACTTTCAGGCAGGGGCATATCTCTTGGGCCACCGACCCTCTACAGTGCTCGTCTGTTGCAGGTTCTGAACTGGGAAATCTCCTGGTATGAGCTTTCGGGTCACCTTTGACTTGATGGTGCTCCACCTCCTTCCCTCAAAGCCAGTGGAAATCAATCTTGGGAGATGTTCTGCTGAGAGAGAAGTAACGTGCCCTTCAAACAGCTGTTTTCATGACCAAATCACACTTCAACTCTTTCAAGTACTGCCTATAACACTCACAAAAGAAAACAAATCTCTCTTGACACAACATTTTGACCAAGTTCAATCTGGTTATTCATGTTATTCCAACTTTTTTGGTAGAAAAGATAAACATGGTCTCTGAAAAAAAAAAACAAAACAAACATAAAAAAGCACCACTCGGCCCTGCCGCGGCCCGGCCCTGGCCTCCAGATGCCGCCCTCGTCAGCTTGGTTTAATTAAAGTCCCACATGTCGGCAGCCCATCAGCTTCAGGTGTGATTCAGATCGCCCCCCCAGAATCGGAGAGCCTGCCAAACTCACCGCACCCAAGAGCGACGCTGAGAAAAGTCCGCCCGAGAACAAAGCCCAGCGTTACGAGGCAATGCTTGTCGGGAGGAGGGGTACAGCGATGCTCTCCCTCCCTGCTTTGGATTTAGAAACACGCCAAAGAGAACTTGGTTCAGATTCCGTTAGATCTGTGACGGTGCCCGTGAGGGAGATGCGGGACGGCTGCAGTCTGAGTCCCGGTCAGAGCGGGCTCCTCAGGGGTCACTGTGTGCGACCGATACCGAGAAGTCCGGAGCGCCTGTGCCCCACGCCGCGGAAGCCCCACCCACGCTGGTTTATTCTTCTCCTTTTCCCCCTTGGTGTGTCAGGTCTGAGCTTTTTATAGAGCCTCCGGGTCTGTAGCTACACACTCACAAAAATGTAATTAGCTAAGAGTTTGCTGGCTGCGGTAGCCAGAAACTGAAAGATAACTCCCAGAGTGCCCCAGGCATAGGGCACTCTGCTATGGGCGGTGCAGAGGGACTTCTCCATGAACAACCAGAGACCTGAACCCAGAGTGCACAAGACCTGCAGGGGCTGCAAGGGAACACGTGGACACGCTTCCCCTGTCCCATGATAGGGAACACCGGGCCCCAGGTTACATGAATGGAAAGCTTAGCCCAGCTCTTGAGAATTTTACTTTATGCAACCAAGACAAACACAAAACAAAAGTGGTTCCGACACAAGAGCAGATGGAACAGATGGATCACTCCTTCCTAGAATCCTGGAAATCACACAGTATCTTTTCTCCATCCCTTTTCCTAGAGCTGTGACCAGAAGTTTTAGGTTCTGTGTGAACAAAGGAGTGGCTCATGGACACATATTTGATCTCTGAGCTCCCAGAATGATCGATTTGTGTGGCGTGTGCTCTGGACTGAGTGAATTGACTGGTTGTCTTCAGATCACGAAGAGGCCAGCTGCACATCTGACAGCCCACAGAGAGGCAGGAGGCTTAGGAGGGGTCTCCTGGCAACAGTCTGTATGGTTTAAGTTGCATCTTGAAACCTGTTGAGAAGCATCTAAAAACGAATGAAAGGTGAAGTTCCCAGGGTGGCGTGGACACCCAGAATACCGGGCAGTGTGCGGCTGCTGCAAATGGCCCACACTGGGATGTGGGATGCGGCTCCTTGGAAACTCCACCGAAGCCACGACACCAATGTACATGCAGTCATGTTTTCTAGATTCAACTTCGGCAACTGAGGCAGAGTGCGAAGAGCACAGGATGACTCAGGAGACCTGAATTTGTCTCCTAACTTGCTCGATGACCTTGGGCAAGTCATCTATATCTGTTTCAATTACCATGTCTGCAAATTGGGAATAACAGCATCTGGCCTGGCAACCACAGGTAACTGAAAGAAGGTGTTTTATGCACAATTCTTTGGTTCTAAGTATATGCTCAAAAGAAAGGAAAGGAGGGACTCAAACAGGTACTTGCACACCAGTGTTCATACCAGCCTTACGCACAATAGGCAAAACGTGAAAATAATCCCAATGTCCATGAACGAAGAATGGATACACCAGATGAGGTATACGAGGTCTATGCATACAAATGGACTATTATTCAGCCTTAAAAAGAAGGGAAATTCTGACACAGGCTACAACACGGATGAACCTTGAAAACGCTGTGCTAAGTGAAATAAGCCAGACATAAAAGAGCAAACAATGTGTCACTCTGTTTCTCTAAGGAACGTAAGAACAGGCAGATCCATAGAGACAGAGCACAGAATAGAAGTTACTGGGGCTGGGAGGGCAGAGTGGGGAATTGGTGTTTAATGGGTACAGAGTTTCTGGGATGATGCCAAGTTCTAGAAATACACAGTGATGATGACTACACAGCACTGTGAATGTACTTAATGCCAGTGAATTATACACTTGAAATGGTTAAAATGATAAATTTTGTGTTTTGTGTACCACCATAGAAGTGCGTTCGAAAGTGTAAAGTTCAGTGCAAGTGCTCAGAGTTGGTTTTAAGAGTCCTAGTGTCCCCTTGTGTCAGCGCGCCAGCTCTGCCTGGAAATGACAGCCCCCCAACTTAGGCATTGATCCAAAGGAAATTTTAAACTGTCCTCAAGTTTTTATCCCTTTGTTGAAGCAGCTTTTGATCACTGCGTATCATCTGTTGAAAACATTGGGAGTACGTATAACATAAGAGCTAGCAAGAAAAATTCCCTCGCAATCATCCGGCAAAATACTATTTTTCCTTTGGATATTTACCTAGAAGTGGAATTGCTGGGTCACACAGTAGCTCTATTTTTTAATTTTTTGTTTTACATAGCGGCTGCACCAATACACACTCCCACCAATAACCCCCAGTGGTTTCCTTTTCTCCACATCCTCGCCAGCACTTGTCGTTTGTGGACTTACTGATGAGGGCCGTTCTGATGAGATAGGAGGTGAGATCTCACGGTGGTTTTCATTTGCATTTCCCTGATGATTAGTGATGTCGAGTACCTTTGCATGTACCTGTTGGCAACTTTTATGTTATTTTATATGATCACTCTTTTAAAAAATGCATATATATGTGTTAATAAGCATACATATGAATATTATATTTTCTTTGTTAAAAAACACTGTCAGGATTTTTTTTATTTGACAAATTCTTGACCAGGTAACTCTATATTTAGGTTTAACATATTCTCCACAAACCTAATAGCATGAAAACTACCTCCTTAAAGAAGAAATTTAAAAACCTCAGATATAATAGACACAAAATGGTTCAATGGTAAAATCTCAGCTGGCCCGACTAGGAGTGATATTTGAAAGCGTAACAGTGGCAAAAATAATAACTAGGTTAAAGCCAGAAATTTCTACATATTTGGGGAAAGTTTTGAGGTACTGTACAACTGCAATTATTCTTCCCACCCCAAAATCAACAGAGTCTGTATCATTACTTCCATGGTTGCCATACTAAACAGAAAGAAAAGCACATTAAAGAAGGGGGAAAAGACACTTCTGCGTACAGGCAGCAGGCAATTTGGCAGAATGGGCAATGAAGCAAAGTGAACTTTCCTGAATTTAATAACTACACAGACTTACTTCTAAAAGAATACGAAGCCACTAAGACTAAATGTTTGGAGAGTTGTATGGAGAACAGTTCTTCCTGGGCCTCTAGCGCTTCGCATCTTACAAGCAAGGCTGCCCTTTATTCTATCTTTGCAAAGATTCATAGAGCAAATATCCTTGGAATACAGAGATCATATCTGCCACTCAGCAGAGAGCGCTGCTGAGCCCCAGAGATGACTGCAGGACACAGGAGTCCCCTGCTCTCCCTCAGGTGCTGTCACAGGGACCACCCTGGGGGCGAGGCTCAGCAGGGGCGCCAGCTCCCGGGGCCGCCTGTGCCTCTCTGCTGAAAGTGACAGAAATAGCAAATTTAACCTGATTTGGAAATGATCTGGGTCCTCCCTGAGCTGGGGAATTTCATTCAGCAGATACCCCCCTAATGCATGTAAACAGGCTTCTATAAACAAGAACGAAAGATTCCTACCAGGAAATTTTGGCATGAGTCTCTTGACCTTGGGGCTAAGTTTCCATAACCGTTCAGTTAAAGGGGGAAAATATTCTGAGGTCGGTTGTTTTGCATCGTGTGGCCAGGACAACTGGCTGCCTGTTAGATGTTTTTGCTTGTCTCTTTGTCTTTCTGGTGCTTGAAGATAATGAATCAATACAAACTCTGGCCAGGGGGCGGGCGGGGCGGCGGGGGGGGGGGCGGGGGGCGTGGGCTCCGGAGTCTCCCTGCGGACAATGTCAGATCCTGTGGAGCCACTCACAGAGCCATGTAGATTTTATTAAAAAAATTAAAATAAAAATGAAGAATGGAAAGACTGTAAAGTGGAAATATGATACCTTCACAGGGTGCTGTTAGCTAAGATGAGATCACATAAAGGAGTTACTACATTGATGTATTACTTAAACCCTAAGAAATGGGTCTACAGCTGACTTTTGATTTCTTCTCAGTATTTTCAAAGTTTCTGCAAATGTACAGAGACTTGTTTTTATACAAAAAACTTTTATGTAAAGAAAGAGCCTTTGGATTTCAAATAAATTAAAATACTCTATGTAATTTGGAAGAATAAGTGGAAAACAACGGTGAAATCTGAAATCTGATCAACATCAAGGTCTGTGTTATGGGTCAGAAAAGTCCATGGCAAAATAGCAAGATAAGCAAGGCCTGGCTGAACAAGTTTGTATTAAAGAGAGAGGGAGAAAAGGAGAGGAAGGGAGAGGGGGAAGGGAAATTAAGAAGTAAGCAAAAAAGAAACCTTTGAAAACTAGTTGACTACCATTTCAAAGTAAGCTTACCAGAGCAACGCGGTTGTTACAGCAGTTAATGGAACAAAAGTTTCCATTATCAGATCAAAGGAAGAGCTCCTTTCCCTCTGCACTGCCAGGCCCAGCTGTGCCACCACATTTTAAGGACCTTGTCAAAATGGATCGCAGTCACGAGAAAGCAACCTGGATGATGAAAAAGGTCTGGAAAACATCTTCACAAAAGCATGGCTCGGCAAATTTAAACTGAAAATGGGAGACACGCAGGAGCCCTTAAATGGAGTCCACGCAGACAGGCAAGGAAAGGGTCGGTCTGACCCCAGGCTGACTGCTTCTGAGAAAATGAATCTGTCCCTCCACGGGCTCAAAAAGGTAGTGCCCGGCCCTCAGTCCCTGGAGCTTAGCGTCAAAGCAGCTCCCCAAAGAGAAGGTTCCTTTCCTTCTGGATTCTGCGGGTTCACTTTTCATCAGGCTCTTGAGGTACCTCATTACCATTCTTGTAAGAATCCCTTACTGTGTCAGCTTTCCAGAGGGACTTTCTACTGCTTGCAAAACCCTAAAGAACACACATTTGTTTAGGACTTGCCTCTTAGGCGGTTTTCTTCCTCTCTTTCTGTCTTGAGTAGTTAAGAAGTTTTATTAAGAAGAGGGAAATTATCAATATGTGTTTCCAAAACCCAACTCCTTTTAGGTGACATCCAGTCAAGGTATTACAAACTGCTCTAACAGGAAAACTCAGCGATTTCATTGGCTTCCAAGGTTATCTTGGGCAATGCTACCAATCAGCAGATTAAGAAAGAAAAAGAGAATTACACATGGCCAGTGTTTCGGAGCCATGTCTGGAAATGGACACAAATCATACACACCTACTTTCTCTATGCCGGACCTCAGCCACCCCCAGTGGCCAGGCTGCCTGGAGAGAGCTCCCTCGTCCACTGTTCTTGTGGCCCCAGGTTCTGCTCTCAGAGACAGCCCTCCCTAAACATTATCCTCCAAAGAAATTCTCGAAATGGGAGAGGATGGTCTCTTTAGGACAATACAGTTTTCATGGTTCACTTCCTGCCATTCCCCTAAGCAGCCCAGAGTTCTAAGACTTACATCAACAAGGTTTTTGGTCCAGGCTCGTGGTTTCTTTGGCAGTAAGGTCTCCTTGAAACTTGGTAGGTTTCATATCTATTTGCTTCCAGTCAGTATCTTGTGCCAGTAAATACACCCAATTTTCTTTTTTCTTTTTGCTAGAGTTCTCAAGCCTGTCCTCGCCCTCTGATCCACTGCCACCGCCCCTCTCCCCGCCGTGCCTCGTCTCTCAGCCTCATGGCAGCTCTCTTGAGGCCATCAGAGCGTGGCGGACAGCCTCCCACTTCGACTAGACCTTTGCAACACAGCTGAGACTTAACAGGCCTTTCTCACCAGCTCTTGCCATCTTCCTATTGTGCAGCGTCAAGAAACAACTGGCTTTCCAGGGTGCTGAGGCCCTGCCTCTCGGCTCTCTCTCTCTCTTTTTTTTTTTTTTTTTTTTTCATTTCTGCCTGCAAATCAGCCAGGTCTTGCTTCAGCTCATCTCTTTCTTTGAAAAACCAGCTAAGCAAAGCCAGTAACAATCAACACACTCTAGTAACATTCTACAATATTTCTAACCTAAAGCTATACCCTGTCTTCACTATGTCTGCTGTCCTGGCTCTCGGACGGCTATGGGTTTACCAAATGTTCACCACTGCGTGGCCCGGGTCTTTATCTTTCCGGATTGCAACATCAACTTTCCAGCCACCTGTCGCCAGGAAACCAAACGCTAAGTCACTGTCACAAATTTTTATTCTGATACTATCATACCACTTTGGTAATTACTTCTATATTAGTTAAGATAAAAGTAGCTTCTGGGACAGAAAGACTCCCATTCCTCAGTGGCTTCACTGGTTTCTCTGGGCTTCAACAGCCAACCAGCCAATGAGAGAAGAGAGAAAATTCTCTAGGGAGGAAGGGTTTTTAAATGGGCAATACCTGGATGTGGTACACAGCATTTCTACCCAAATCCCCCTAGCTGAAATTCCGCTATGTGGCCTCTCCTAACTGCTAGGGATGCGTGAGAACGTAACGGCGGCTGTGTGCCTGGAACGGATAAGAGGAGGTTCTGACCAGCAGTCATCACAGTTTGTTTACGCAAAGTTGTATGTTCTGACAAACTCTGCTCCTACAACTTCATAACTGCTTGGGATTGTGGTAAATATTCAGAAAATAAGGACACCTACAAATCTTAGAGAAAGAAAACCTTGGTCTAGTAGTGATTTACAATTAAAGCTGTGTTGTAGGTGAATTTCTTTTCTTTTTCATGTTGTCAGCATATAATTATCAAATCTTCCCCTTGTTCCCCAAATGGTGAGCCATCGCCGTATCTGCCTTTGTCTTCGGGGCGATACAAGAAGAGTCCTGTGAGTCCTGCCTGCTTACTTTCCTCTTCCCCTGGATGTTACCGTGACTCTCGTATTCTTCAAAACTAGTTTCCCGGAAGAGATAGTTACAGTTTACAAATATTGGGTTGGCCAAAAAGCACATTTGGTTTTTTCCATACCATGGCTCTAGTAGCGCTTAGTGGTCTTTAACTTCATTCAAAACAATTTTGTTAGATCATATCGTAACACCTGTCATATCAGCATGTATTTAAAAAAAAAACAAAACATCAAAATTGGTGAATTGCTGTGCAGCCATTTTTATATGAAGATGCAGGAAAATGAGCACTATTTTTGGCATATTGTGCTTTATTATTTCAAGAAAGGTGAAAATGCAACTGAAATGCAAGAGAAGATTAGTGCAGTGTATGGTGAAGAAACTGACTGATCAGATGTGTCCGAAGTAGTTCGTAAACTTTTGTGCTGGAGATGTCTCCCTAGACAATGCTCCATAGTCAGGTTGACCAGTTGAAGTTGATAGTCAAATTGAGAAATTAACTGAGAACAATCAACGTTACACCACATGGGAGATAGCGGAAATACTCAAAATATCCAAATCAATAGTTACTGGAGAAAATGAAAAATGCGTCTTTTGTTTTACAGGGAAAAAAAAACAAACTACACAGACTTTTTGGCCAACCCAATATATTTACATTGTGGTATAAATCACTCAAGTGGCTTAGCATGTAGATTATCGAGCCAGGACTTTCACTATGGACAGTAAAAGACTGGTTTTGTCCTTCTGGAAATACAGGAGATCCCAGATAGCTGCCTCAGAGGGTTGTTCAGACCCTGAAATCACACATTTATGAGCTGATCTTGAACCTTTAAATATAAATTCCCTTCCCCAGAAACCTAGCATTCTAGAATTCTGCTCCGCTGCCAGGATGCAGTCAGAACAGTTTAGGCAGGAAAAAAAATAACAACTTACTTTAAAAGCTCCATTCCTATGCTGTGTTGAAGCTTTCCACTTGCTACGGGCCTGACCTGGCGGCCCAACCCTTCAGCCTCACCGGAAAGGCCAACAGCCAGGAGAGAAGGCAGAGAGTCGCCTGCAGTAAGTGAAATGACCCTATTCCACCCACCAGGCCAGCACATGGACACTCAGCCATGTAAACACACTCAGGGGACCCGAAGCGATCTGCACACAGATGGCCCGAGAGCATTTCTGAGCATCTGTTACATACAGCCATTACACTAGAGGGCCATGTGCACATCAATTCATTTCATCCTTTGCAGTATATGAATAAGGACCTAGTTTGCATAAATACAAACACTGAAACGTTCAATAATTTCCTAAGGTCATAGCTAAGTGAAGGAAGTACCATTTTAGTCCTGGTGGGTTAACCTCTAGATTTTTTCTCCCTCTCAACCATGTCTTATGAACGAACCTTCCAGAATACTTGGAAATCTCACTAACCAGCTTGATTCTCCATATTATAACTATTCTTCCTACAGAACTGCTGGGGGACCCGATAGTCAGGGCAAGAGATTTCCCACAGGATCTTTTGCTTCTTATCAAACTGAGGTGAAAATTCGGCATCTAACTTTCTCGTAGTACCAAAAAGGACCGAAGAAAACCAACATGCAGTGAGAAAGGGCAAGAATAGGGTGCTCAGAGACATCAAAAGGGCTCCTATGTTGCTATCTTCTGTACACTTTAATAATGGTGAGGTTACCTAGCTATCGCCCAAGATTGGCTCTTACTTGAAGGTTGGGGAGGAAGAGAACAATCCAGTCCCTGCTGGTCTATCTTATGCCTTCCCATGTTACCATCAAAGTTGCTGTGTGAAAAGAATCATCTCCTTCCTTGCTGAGCACACAGTTTAACCATGTGGGTAAAGGGAAGTAATACTGTTCCTATTTTACTCAAAACATTACAGCCAAGATATTCCAAACAGCCCATCTCTTGCAGCCTGGATCCAGTGAAAGATAAATGTGGAGCCATTTACATCACTGCAAATGTATGCCTGAGAAACCTCGCTCATTACAAATCCAACATAAAGTTCCAATTATGCAAGATGAATCAGTTCTAGAGGTCTGCTCTATGTCACTGTGTCTGTAGTTAACAGTACCGCATTGTACACCTAAATATTTGTTAGGGGGGCTGATCTCATTGTAAAAGTTCTTAACACAATAGAAAAAAATATCGAACATGGATGACATCAAGAAGGAACGTTGTCAGAAACCGATCGGGACACGTGTACCTGGGCAGTGAGAGGTCTTCAGGGTCCGTTTAGGGGACAAATGATGGCAACTGGCCTAACTCAAAATCTTCCTCTTTATGTGATGATGAAAGGTTATTCTTAAAGAAGCTGGAAGTAGATACTCCAGAAATCTTCTTAACATCTTTCGTCAAAGCAGAAGAGTTTCTAAGAGGTGAATGCCAATCAACTTCATTTCAAAGATGCCGCAGAGGGAATAGGTTGAAACTACAGTTGGGAAGCATTCATATAAACCTAGGAAAGGACCTTCCTCAGGGCAATAAAACTCTCGTTTAGAATTAGAATGTGTGGGAAAGCCTCCATTCTCAGGCATTTCCAACAACGTTAAAATATATGCCATAGAGAAGCATCCTTTTGTTCAAGTTAGGGCAAAAAACAAAATGTTCTCCTGAAGTTCCATTCCGCTCTGACTCCATAAAATGAATATATCTCAAAGGTTCAAGAAAGTAGCTGATTTTTAAAATTTTCTCTATCATCCTAAAACAACGCCTATTTTGATTATACTTGAAAGTGACAAAATGGTCCTCCTTTAAAAATCATTACTTTGAAGATCAGCTTTAAAATATCAATACGCCCAGGACACCACAGAAAGCAATGTTTATTCATAGTTCTCCTCAATGGTGCATTGCAGTCCATTCATATGTGGCCAAAAGCCGATCATGTCCAGTGATAGATGAATGGCCGAAGTAGGTGTGGCATATATACAATGGAATATTACTCTGCAAAAAAAAAGAGGAAGTTTTGCCATTTGCAACATGTTTGTGCCCCTTGCCTTTAGGATACTTGCTTTCCCAGGAGACGTCCTGGTCTCTGTAGTAGTTATATATTATTACATAGCAAACTGTCCTAAAATGTAGTAGTTTAGAAAAAATTAATTACTGGTAAGGAGTCTATCATTCAGTTAGATCGTCCTGTTGATGTGGGATGACTCAGTTGCTCTCCAGCTGGACTTGAACATTCAGGTGGGGTCAACGGGCTGAAGGCTGCAGGCCTAGGATGATCTCACCTGCCTGGCAGGTGACCGACAGCCAGCTGGGGTGGTGACAACGGCGCCTGAGCCATGTGTTGCCCGTCGTCCAGCAGGCTAACCCAGGCAGGCTGGCCCGGTGGTGAGGAGTCCCCACGAGAGGGAACAGGAGCGCTCACAGGCTCCTGACGCCTAGACTTAGAACTGATGCAATTTCATTTCCTCTGCCTCCTGCAGCCCAAAGCGAGCCATGGGACAGCCCACGTTCCAGGGGTGGGGAACTAGATTCTACCCCTTGACGCAAAGTCCTAAAAAATCACATTGCAAGGGGGTATGGCGGAAGAGAGGAAGAGAAAATAGGAGCCATTTTTGTAACCAATCTCTCAAAATCCCTTTTGCAAAGGAAACCTGGGTTAGCCCACTTGACGTTCTAAGAAATGCCCAGACACGTCCAAACTCTAAAGACAGCTAGAGCTCTCCAGCTGACGTTCCGCTCCATGGACTGCAGCCCTCTGAGAGCGCCCTACCCCCGTCTGTAGCTGAGGATGAGAGGCAGCCCCGCAGGCTGTAGTTACCCACAGCCCTACACCTCAGGGCCAGCGCTCTGCTTCCCAGGTGCAGCTGGCTCCCGCCCACCCGCAGATGTGCACATTAACCACCTACCCGTTGTTTGGTCTTGGAAGGGGGATGTTACATAATAGGTTTACCACATAATTAAGAAATATTTTTCTTGGATCCCTGTAACTCCCTCCTCCAGCTTGCCCTTAATTGCATTTTATATTTTAATAACATCGGCCCGAGACATTGCACTCAAAGAAATTCAGAGACGTGTTTAAAGAACACTTTGATCTAACTTCCCAGATGAAATCTTCCCAAGTCCATTTAACTCTAATTTAGTATCAAAATGCCATGTATTGTTTCGTTAATAGAAATAATGCCAACACTACCGCAGGAAAAGGTCAAAGAAATGAGAAGCCTCAGTGAGCCGTGTCCTATTTATGTTGCGTGTGGATATTTTTTCTTCTTTATTCTTTTGCTATTGACATTAGCCTTTGAAGCTTGAGGGCATTTAACGTTAGAGTTCTCTATTGTGATTTATGAGGGTATCTGTGGAAGCCAGAACTCATTTCTAACACTTTGTGCTCTTCTAGGAAAATTATCCCTAAGTTTGCACTCCAAATGGTAATGTTGTGGATAAAAATTCCATGAAAAAATAAATTATGTATGGAGCAGCCCAGGAAATTTGCTGATGAACATTCCTAGAGGGTCTACACCCTGGAGTAAGTAAATCTATAGGATCCCCTCTCTTCCCTCCACTTTTCCCTCTGTATGTCCCTCTGTTTATACATATAAATATCAAGATTCATCATATAATTATATATGTTATAAATGTTTAACATATAACATATGTAATTATATGATGTTCAATAAATACATATAAATATCAAGATTCATCGAAGAAAGGAAGCAGGAGGGGAGGGGAGGGAGGGAGGAAAAGAGAGAAGGAAAGACGTCACCAAGAGCAGCATATCACCCACCCCAGGAATCTGGTAAGTGGGGTGGACAAGTCTCCCATTTTGCGTAGGTGACACTTGGAAGGGAATATATCAACTCGTTGTACTTGTAGTGGATGCGATGTTTCTCAGTTGCAAGAATATTGCAAAAGTAAAGCTCTACTTTCCATTGCTGATCTCAAATCTGGATCCTCCATTTCAGCTCAGCAACAGAAAATCTAATTTAGGTCAATGTGATCTAACTCAGAACTCAATTTAAACTCAGTTGTTTTCTTAAAGGAGTGGCCCCGCTGCCTTTGGACTCTTGTGCCCATCACCCTCTGTGACACATGGAGAATGTAGGTGACCAGGCACTGCGTTTTATGTCACAAGCCTCTGGAGCAGGAATGGAAATAAGTGATGCATTGCTATATTTTTGCAGTTCTCCGTTTTGTTGAAAGGGCCTTTATTTATTTACAATTATCGCATATTATTGCCTGCCAAATAGCTCACTAATATGGTCTAATCAACCCCTAGTTATGGATAGGGATTTCCACATCTGCATGATTACTGTATTTTCTTTTAAAATATTACAGTCATTGACTATTCTCTCTCATCTTAATCCAGTTCCACAAGCAAGGAGGCTTTTTTTCATAAATTTTGAGCTGGACTCTTTGTTGACCAAGGAAGGGTAAGAAGACCCAGATAAAAGATCTTCCTGGCAAAAGAGACATGTCTTCTTTTTAATTTAGAAATTTTCAGAATGTGAGGTTTTCAATTATTCAAGCAATTATCAGTATTTATTAGTATATTTAATATACTTTTTTTTCTGTTTCTGGGGCAGAAGAAGAAGGACGAGACACTCTGCTGTCCCACTAGAGCTTATAGGCTTGCTAGGGAGAAACCATGAACACTCATGAAACAGAGTAAAAGTCAACCTATCAACATTAGCATTTGGAATTCATAGCGAAACAAAATCCCTAGATTTAGTTCATAAAAATAATCACATATTTCAAGCCTATTGGTGAAACTGTCTCTTTACTGAATTTTCAATTCACTGTAATCAATTTGAATATTCATGGAGTTCTCCCACATAATGATTTATAATTATATATGAATCTGTTAAAGCAGAATGAGGACATTTCGTTCAGTCATAGACATTGGTTAGGTCCCTTTTTCATAGCTAATATATAAAGTATATCCTTATGTGTCAAGGTTCTGTCATATATTAATAGATTTGGAATTTTTTGGTGCTTGAGTCAATAAATGTAGTATTAATTAATCCTCTAACTTTCATTTGTTTTAGGCCATATAAACATATACATAACATAATTTTTATATACAGAGAAAGCTGCAAAACATAGGACGCAAAACTCTTTATAGCAATCATCAAAATCACTGTGAATATTTAGCATACCCTTAAACAGAATTTCCCAACAAGTTCCATTTGAATTAGTCATTATGTGCAAAAAAACCCCAATTCCAAGGTCAACTAAATTGGGAAGCACTGGATTAAAAAAACGTAAACAGGTTTCTTAACTATGGGACGTCCCAAAGTTTTAAATATGCTAATGAGACTAGCATGTCCAAAGCTTACTTTTTCTTCAGAGAGGAAAAGTCTATGTTTGTGAAGGAAAAAATTCTAAGTTGTAAAACAAGGACACATAAAATAACGTACATGGTTCAAACTTGCATCAAAGAGTTTATTTTAATGCTTTTATGTATTAAGCCCATCCAAATGGTTTGAATACTTCTGTCAGATAGCTGGGTCTACATTATTCTAAACATTTAACATTTCCAAATGTCTGGATGTTTGCCATTGTGTAAATTTAAAAAAACTCAGGTGATGAGCTAAATTTTTCATCTCAGTTGCAGCCACAATCTATACAATATGTACCATTTACAAAAAGAAAGCAAGCAAGGTAAGGTACAGAATATATTTAAGCCTTAGTTTTCCCATCTAAAATTTAGGATTATGATAGGTTCTACCACAGGAGATTTATTCATTCACTTGTTCATTCATTCATTCACTCATTCATTCACTCAGCAAGTATTTACTGAACACCTATGTTCGGGTCTGATCCTACAGTGGCGAGCAGGGAGGGACTGGGGAAGAGACAGTCAACGCAGGAGGAAACCAGATTTATTTTAGATAATGGTGGGAAGCATAAAGACAATAAAACAGGGCTCTAGCTAGCTAGAGAGGGACTGGATTGATACGTCTCTTTAGAGATCAGGGAAGACCTTGCTGAGGTCATAGTTGACACACAACGTGGATGATTCCAATGAGCCGAACAGCCAAGATCTGCGGAAGAATGTCCCAGGAAAATGAAACAGGTGCCAAGGATAGCAGCATGCTTGGCTTTTCCAGGAATCAGAGAACCGGGCCTGTGTGCCTGGAGAGGCAGATGAAGGTCCTAAGGCCTTGGGCCACCACCTGACCCACGGTAAGGACTCAACGTATGAAGGGTAGGGTGATGACAATGATGATGACGATGATGATGATTATGCTTCAGGAATAGAAATAAAGTAGAAACATTTCCAAATGCCAGAGTCAGGAAATAGGTTTTTAGAGTAAACTTAGCATGAAAATATACCAGTGGTTCTTGACCATTCCATCATGATTCAGATGATAATAGTACTAGTCATGGTACGTAGCACTACTAACAGACAACACCAAGACTCAGTAGTTTAACAAAATAATGGTTCGTTTCTTACATCACCATCTGCTTTGAGTTTCAGCTCTCCCCCAAGTGGTACCTTAGTGATTCAGGCTCTTTCCATCAAACGCTCCGCCATCTTGGAATTCTTCAATTCTTTGAATTTTCTGCCAAGCAGTTAGGAAGGGAAGGAGAGAGTAAGAAAGGTACACTGGCTACTTCTCCATCTCCCAGAAGACGCAACTGACTCCAGCTCACATTTCATTGGCTTAGATCAGTCACATGATCCTCTCTGGATCCAAGAGGGCAGGAAAATATGACCTTTCTGTGTGTCCAGGGGGAAATGGAATAGCTGAGTGAACCCTGGTGAACACCACTGCATTTTTTCTGCGCAATATGCTTCATCTCATGAGCACACCAAGATTTTAAGAAAAATTACCCCACAAATTGGCAGAGAAGAAAAACAAGCAGTGCAGCCAACTTTGAGAGATTCGGGCAGATTCTGGTTTAGCTGACCTTTTCCACCGTTTTTCTCCCATTCAAGAAGGCTTATCAAGTTGTCCGCAGTGGCCTTGAGTCACACTATAAATGCTATTTTTAAATAAACCATTGGAAAACTTTGTTTTAACAACAAATTACTGAACAGACTCCATGATAGCTTGCTGCACAGTGTTGCATCTAAGCATCGTAGTTGGGAACTGCTAACTGTCCCATCTCGCAGTGCAGTGCACACAACAAACATAAAAGACTGTGCTAATCATTGCTCAGGTCATTTGTCCTTTCCTTCAGCGACTGTTTGCTAAGCACTCATGAGGATTCTTTAGTGGCCGTGGCAGGACCTTCACACCTTGAGAACATTTTCATCATCCCCATTCTGGAGTCCTCACTCTTCCACAGTTTTCCCTGATGACCCTTTGACTGATGGGCAGAGGATTATGGGAGGAGTGGGAGAGAAGGAGACAAAAGGCTCTTGCAGACTTCCAGGTATGAGGCGATCCTAGAACTGTAGAGGAAGAGACTTGGGCACCTTTGGATGGACAGGGAGCTATCATGGAGGACAATGTGTAGGAGCACATACGGTTTTGAAGCCATGGGACACTGTACCAGTTAAGTTACCACATCTCCCTCAGCATCAACTTCCTTCCCCATAAAACAGATGACAGGGTGATGGGGAGGATTAAATGAGAAAATGCGTGCAAAACACTTAGCTCAGTGTTTATTTTATAATAAGTGATAAATGTCTATACATAGTTTGGTAAATGTACGTATTCATGAACCATGATCCGTGGGATTAGCTGAGGTAACCGATGAACATCATCCAAGAACAAACTAAGGGAAGGATGACTAACATGAAGTGAACAGATTGCAGAGAAACCACAGGGAGATAACTTGGTGACTGTTTCGCCTGGGACGAGGGCAGCGGGGAGAGCGGGAGGGAGGGGAGAGCCATGGGCCAGGCCGCCCTGCGGGGGAGCCCGGGGTGTGCCTTGTGTGTTCCGTCCCAGCCACGCTGCGCGAAAGCCTTCGCTGAGCTCTGGCCACCCACTCCCTAATTGGGTACAGTCCTGCCAGGGTTTCTGATACAATGCAGCTGCTATACCACCCACAGCATGTGGCTGCAGCCCCGTAACTGAGGAGGAAGCGGCAGGCCTACTAAAGACAGACAGGGAGTCACAGAAGAAAGTGGGGTGCAGGGAAAAACATGTGCTGGTATCAGCTATACTATGAGGCGCTCGTGCTTGGAAGGAATAGGAAAATAAGAAGCTGAAATCTAGACAGTCTGCCATTCAACTAAATTTAATCAGTGTAATTAAATACAAATGAATGTAGAAATAAAACTGATGTGTGTTCCCCCAATTACAGCGCCAGGCAAAGCCTGCACGGATTACCTGGCCTGACGGAGCCAGGACAGGCAACTCAGGGGACAAACAAGAACAAAAGGCGAGCAAGACAGACTGTCCCTACACGTGAAGCAGGTTATTCTTCCAATACTTGGACTCTCACATCACCAGATTCATTTCAAAAGCCAGTCACTAATTTTTGACATTCTGAGTCTAAGGAAAGAAAACCTATTACAATGTATTTGTTGTTCAGGAGGCACGAGCCACAGGGAGCAAGGCCGGAGCGGGGCCTCACAGCGCCTCCCCATCAAGTTTCTGAAACGCTGCTTCATTTGTTTTGCTGTTCCGGCCGAGAGCCCTGTGGTTCCAGGCATAGCTGCCCCGTATGAAAGGAAGGGGCAACTATCAAACCATGCTCAGCTGTTAAAAAGTAAATGCAACTACGACATCAACTAACTAGAAGTCACCTTGGGAAGCAGAGGACAGAGCCCTGAGTGAACACGCGCTGAGAATGAATCCAGAGGGACCACCTCGGCAGCCCAGACCCCACGGGAGAAGACGGGAAAGCGTTCAAGCGTGGGGAAGGAGGTCCTAAAGGCAGACCTCTCTCAGACTCCGCGTGAGCCCAGCCTGGACTCGATAGGTGAACACTGGCAGCCCATGAAGACAGAGTTCAGATCCCACAGCAAAAACGGGACCGCACAACATGGGGGAGAGATGACCCCACACACAGGTCTGAGGATGCTCGATTCTACAAGGAAGTCAGTATTTGCACTCAATGATATCAGAAGGCTTCGGGTCCTCGTTGAGAAAGATGTAGAATCCTCCCAAGGGTTGTAAACCTTTGTTATCTGTATCAGACTGTTTCCAGGCTGGTGGACATGTTGGTGAGTCCAGATCCTTCCAAAATCTTTCGGCAAGTCTGATTAAATCCATCTGGCTCTGATTAATTTGCAATTAACCTGCCAAGTCCTGTCTCAGAAGAATAGCAGAGTCCAAGCATCTGAGACATCGTCTTGCTAAAACCAGATCTCAGAAGAGCATGTGAGACCCAAGTGGTCAGAGGAGGCTGATATCACCGGGGACTGGAGGCACCAAGAGGCCCCAGGAAGGCAAGAGCAGGTGGGCCAGGCCGGGAGGGAGCAAGCGTTTCTATGCCTTTGCAGACACCTCGATGTTTAACTGTGTCTTACTAAATAACAGATATGTGATAACTACGTGATGATGGAAAAGGGGTAATAAACTTCTCGATAAATCACCAACAGCAGCATCTCCAAGATTTCAATTAGTTGAACATCATCCCACGGTTTCAGGGCCCCACGTGATCCCAATGAAAAAATGTGCCTTCTTCAGCATATAGCAACCTGCTGGGGGGGCTCTGGGAGGGCTGCGTGCCCAGCCACGTCTGATGGAGACTTTTGTCCCAATCAGTCTGCACACGTTGACTGTCAAAGTCCTTTCTCTATCTGGATGGGGCAGGGAGGAGAAGACTAAGGACTGGTTGTTAGATTAAAGTCATTAGGTTTATTGGTGGGTTTCTGTTTATTTTCCTTCTGATGGTGATCCAACCTATTTCTGGGGAAGACTGTAGCCTCCCTATTCTATTCCCAAAATATTAGGGAAAAACAGGGAATGAATGGAACAAACTCTTGTTCGTTGGGGACAAATGTGAGTCCAGCTGGATGCTGGGCGTTATTTGACCATCTACCTGATCGCTGTCTAGCAAGTTCTTTTGCTACTTCATGGACCAGGCACCTGGTTTTGTAAGAGAGAAAAGTGTTTCCTGAAGACCCACCACTCAACAGTCACCGATTGTTTCTCCGGGAGGTTGATACCTGTGTCCCTTCTAATGTCCACAGAGGCTCTAATTGGAGAGCATTCCCCTTCCCGGCCCCCCGAACCCTCCACTTCTGCGCTGGCACTGCCTGGGCCTGTGTCTGCAAAGCCCTCTTCTCTTACCTGCATGTTGAGCCTCACTGATTGGCTGAAGACTCCCACATTACAACCTCACCGAGATCTCCCTCCTGAACGCCACAGGCTCCCTGGACACACCTACCTGAAAGTCCCACAGGCACACGTTGCACTCGAAGCTACTAACATCCCTCCCTTCCCACTCCTTTCCCTGGCGTCTCAGTTCCAGACTGAGAATACGAGAGAATCACCGATCCTTCATCCGAACCAGCACTCTGAGTGTGCCCCTGCTCTCGCGCACTTCCTCTTCCCAAGACAGCACCAAGTGCTGTTCTCCGAGTGACCCAGGTCCCTCTTCCTTCAACGCCACCTCCCTCGTTCTGGCTGCCTCCGACGCCCACCCTGATTGCTGCCATAAGCCTGGCCAGCCTCCCACGTCTCTCCTCTTCTTCCCCTCCAACTGTTCTCCAAACAGCAGCCAATGTGATCTTTACAAAATTTATGAAATTCAAATGTGATCAGATCAAACACACAGAGCACTCCGCTTAAAATCCGCTTTCATTTCCCCTTGCTCCGAGGATAAATACCCAAATCCTTCACACAGGCTGCAAGGCCCTGCGCAGCTGTCCCCTACCTCCCCTCCAGTCTTAGGTCACACCGCTCTCCGCTTTCAGTTTGCCGCCCGGCTGCAGCGCCTCCGGTCAGTACCTCCCGCATGCGCAGGCTGCGCGCAGCCACGGGGCCCTTGCACAGGCCGCCTCTGCCTGTCCTTCACTTCTCCCTCGCCGCACCCCCTCCAGCATCTAGTTGATTTCTACTCGTCCTTCAGACCCCAATTCAAGCCTCCCTCCCTCAGGGCAACCTTCCCTGAGTTGCAGACGAGATTAGACTCTCCTTTGCACACGCAATTCATACCACCCTATTCCTATGTGCCACAGCTCTTAGGGTTTTATTCTTACTTGGGATTTAAGTCCCCTACCAAAACCTTTTCTCCATGAGCAGGGACTTTATCAGTTTTACTCACCATCCTTTCTCCAGATTATGGTTCAATGCCCAGTATTGTCATCTGTAGTAGTCAATACATGTGATACATAAATGACTGAATGAATAAACGAATGCTCTGTTCTTCCTGAAAACAATTTATTTTTTCCCACTTCTATCTCTTTGGCATCCCTCATACTCTCTGTCTCTCCACCCCCAGTGCTGGACATTCAGAGCTTAATAGCCTCCCACCTTATTTATTACAGAAGCCCCAGGGTCTCCGTGCTTCCTGCCCCTTCGCATTCCAGTCCGACCTGCGGACTTGGAGTAAACTTCCTAAAATACGAATCTGAGCACGGCTCTCCCCTGTTCAAAATCTTCGGGTGTTTCCAAAAATGGTGCTGAGTTCCACCTCAGACTCCGCTCTGGCACCTCCTTCTCCTCTTTGCTCTTTCCACGTGTCCCCAACCTTCTTCACGCCACGGCACACATTTAAAAATGGTAATATTTATACAATATGCTCGGTTCTCCAGGGGAGCCTCCGAGAGCACAAAGGCCAAGGAATGGGACAACTTCACACACCTGTCATGCACGTGTGCTGTCACCCCCGGCAGGATCTGGTTTGGGAAACATCAGTTCAACACTCAAATCTTGTGAAAGAGCGGCTTTCTCTCGGAAGTCCTTCCTCTCACTTCTGTGACTCTACTACAGCCTGGAAGACTTAGAACTCTGACTATTTACTTTGCTTCGGTTCTTGCCTTCTCTATGAGACCGAAAATCCCTCTGAAACACAGAACACGTCTTACCCAACGGTGAATTCTAGAACATACTAATGGTGCCCAGATGGGTGGATAATAAACAGAAAAAGGGACTAGAAAGATTCAAGAGTCCTTCATCCAAGTCTCTTGGATGGCTGCTAGTTTAATTTCCTTCAATCGTCACTTTAATATACATAGATTGTTTTTAAAACTCAAGTGATTTCCTGTCCTTCCCCCAAGGCCTTTTTCCTACAAGTGGGCTTCCAATCTACAGCTATGACTAAACAAAGTGCTGGCATTTCCAGTGAGAATGATCCCCAAAAGCACAATGAGGCTACTCTGAGAAACTGAGTCCTAACGACCCAGCAAGCCACAACCTTTTCTGTCAATGCATGCTTTCAAAATCAGATGTTTTTCATCAGTCAGAAAAGAGAGATTCCAGAAGGTGAGGATATTATAAACGCATTGAAAAATGTCAACGTTTTCAGTTCAAGCTGCGACTGAAATGAGGATAACCTCCTATTTTAAAATGCCCGGAATGCTCTTGATGTGGGGAAGCAGCCAGGGGAGAGCAGAGGCTGCCAGCAGCGTGTTTTGATTTCGCAGATGGACGTGACAACAGAGTGAGCATGGCCAGAAGTCCCCCTTCACCTGGAAACCTGTCAGGTTCCTACCGGGGAGCCCATGAACACCAGAGGCCTGAGAGCTCCAAGGGCACTCACTCGACCACGTCCCATCCAGGAAAGGATGGCTCTCAGCAACCTGCCCAGCTCAACAAGTTCCTTCAGACCATACTTGGGACTGTCCATTTTCCTACTGCCCTAAAAGCCAAGGGATCACTTCTTTGTGGTACTAACGTCCCTGCGTCTTTCCCATCTTCACGTTCCCTGGTGAGTAAACACCCTAATACAACGAGCTGTGAAATGTACATGATACAATGCCAGAGCTGCTGTGAATGATGGGAGGGAGGCCCAAAGGCAGGAAGTGTTACTGGGGCGTCTTGAAGACAGGCAGAAGAAACGGCTGCTGGAGAGGACAGCGTTGCCCAGGACGAGGGGCTACGTCTACCCTTCCTTTGAGGTCACTGCAGGTACAAGCCAAAGACACCAGATCGGGGGGAACTAGGTCTCAAGATCAACCACAGTTCTCCAGGACCCCCGAGACCGAATCCATCCACTTGAAAAATGGGGACACTTTTTACAGGGGAATATAGCATTGCTCTGGACACATGAGACTCAGAACAATAGTTGGCACCTAAGGCCTCCCACCAGGGCGGCGCCAGGCCTGGATGCAGTCACCTCTCCCCGTGTCCCCGCCACACTGGCATGGGCCCTCTACCAGCCAATGCACAGGGCGCAGTAGCAGGGGGCAGGACAAGAGGAAACCGCACGTGAGCACGCAGAGCACCCTTCCAGGACTCCCAGAATCTCTGCTTCTATGGAAGGGAATATATTAATTTTAATATGACTCAGGGGTGCCCAAGGCCTAGAAGGGTAGGGGGTACTGGATTCTCGTCCATAGAGTGGGATGAACATGAAAAATATTTTACCCCAAAGTCCACCCAATAAATAGAAACTTACAGGGTAAGAGTTCAAACAAAATTTTTTCTTATCTGATATTTGTACTTGCCGGACAATTTTTCAAATACACAAGCCACCCCGTCCCCCCACCTTCCCCCTTCCCTCACCCCCGCCCACCCCGATCTCTTAACTACACTTGGAAGTCCTGGATGCCTTCCACTGAAAAGTTCGCTAAGGAAATCATCTCGAGCCTTTCCAAATCACTGCGGTATCTCCAGTGGGGGACGGATGGCAGTCAGATACAGCAGGAAGAGCAGCAGAAGAGAGAAACCACTTCCCGCGCGCTCGCGCTCCGCACCTGCAGGGAGCGGTCCTACCGTGCGCCGCTGGCTTCCAACAGCGCTGGGCACCGGCCAGCCGCCCATCAGAGCCCAGCCCGCCACCTTTTATTGAGTCTGATGGCACAGAGATCTGTCTGAATTGAGCCTGCACCGCAGGTGAAGCCACCTTTCAGCCAAAATGCGCTCTCCTATGCGGGAGGGCAGGCTCCTTCAGAAAGGCTTTGCCTCGGGGGCCGGGGATTTCAAAGTGTTCTCTGGCTGGCAGTAAAGGGGGATTCTCTCCTCCGGGAACAGACAGCTGGGAGAGTCCAACGCTACCCAACTGTGTGTGGTGACAAATTGGTGGTTTGTTCACAAACTTGAAAATCCAGCCAAACCAACACAGAGTTGCACAGGAGGCATCATTTCTGTTCTGAGTACTCTTTTTTCTGCTCAATACTTTTAAAAGGCAAAATATATGATTTCTTCCAACAGGTTTCCATAAGCTATTTATGGAAGAAAGAATTTTGTTACTAGACTTATCAGGAGATCATTTTATAACCTGTATAAGTATCTCAGCGTGTTACTGTACACCTTAAATTCCTACAATGCGGAATATCAACTGTAATTGAAAATTTTTTTAAATTTTTGAAGAAAGGAAATTGTGTTTTCCACTCTTCGTTCTCTAGAGACCGATTTTCCAAACTGAAATTGGAACTCACCCTTCTGCTCCCGTGTCTTGCCCACAGCAAGAGGACAGGTCTAAAAACCTGGACCCAACAGGCCTCAGACGTGACTGCCTACTAAGCATGCAATCGGCTTCATCGAGTTTAGTACCTTGAATACAGCGTGGGATGGCCTATCCTTCCAAAATATCTCCAAAAGGCCCACTTCACCACCTCCTATTTCTGTTTTGCGTCATCTTTGTCATTCTTCTCCCCCCTCTTCCCTGCACACTCATCTTAAGAACAAAACTACGTGTGTTGGTCGGAAACCCTAAGAGACCCACCTCAGCCAGCCCCCTGCTGGCTTCCGTGCCTGGGCCCCCCACCGGCCACGTCCCCTGCTTGCACCTCCCCGCCAGGTGTTGCAACTGCTTTCAGAATGAGGATCCCCCCTCCCTGCCAGGGCTCTTTGCACAGTTGCGAGGGTAAGGGGCCGACTGAAGACTGTGCCCGGCTGGGCTCCCCGAATCAGACTCCGATCTAGAGATCTGGGTCCAGGAAGCTAACTGGTCAGAATGCCCAGGACGAACAGCTGCTGGGGACCGAAGGAAGCAGACGGGGCAGAGGGAAGCTGGGCTGTGCTACAGGTGCATACAGGCCTCAACCGACATCATGGAGAGCTCAGAGCCAGAATGGTCTTGGGCACCACCTACGTGGGCTACGTGCTCCTGATTCTGCCCCCGACTCTCTCGGTGGAGAACAATAACAGCGGCAACACTAACTACTTAACATTAGTCAAGTTCAGCATTTAATTTAACCTTTACAAAACCCGCAATGTAAATATTATTATCACCATCTTCCTTAAACAAGGCAGGGGGTTCCAAAATATTGCATGTATCCTCAGCCCTGTAACCAGGAAGTGGCTGAGGAGGAGAGAGCGGACTCCAAAGCCATCGTCTTACCTGCTGCAGCGCAGCCAAGTCCCAGCCGCTTGCCCCCAGAGCCCTGGGCAACCCACCGCTGGCCCTGGGTTCCTAGACCGTGTTCCCAACTTGGAAGTCGAGGAACGCCAAGCTCTTGGACTTCTTCCTCACATCACGCACCCTCCACGACCACTGACCCAGAACAGAGTGTACCGGGCATCTGGGTAACATGTCTCTGCTCTGGAGAACATTCCATGGGACAAAATGGATCTGCCATTCGATGTGGGATAACTCTAGACCCACTGGAGAGCTCCTGCCTCGTGTTTGGTTACATCTGTGGAGGCTGTAAGGATGAGGATCATGTTCCAACTCCTGGAAGAAATTTAACCAGGGTCCAACTGGCTGTAGACACTCCACATTCGAGAACATTTGGACTCATGGATGTCCATGACCTTGCATGCTAGCCCCACGTGAACCCAGTGCACGAGGTTCTTATTTAATGGATGACCTTCTCAAAATAGTTACAGATATTAGCTCTCCCTGCAAAGTCTCTCTGGGGAAGCGGCAGAGACAGACTTGCCTCTGAACCTTCCAAACCCCTTGTTTGGGGCTTCAGAGAATAACCCACAGCACAGCACTCCCTGCGCCTATCATCGCTGCGCTTTTTAGAAATCTGAATCATTTGGAGCTTTGTACTACTAGATTCATTTTCACTGATCTCATTTTTTCCCCTTTCTTCATTTTTTCCAGTCAAGGGGCCATTTTCCCACATTTTGCCAAAGGCTCTGTTCCCTGAGAGGTGATAATAACTAAGTTAAGTGTTGAAAACTTCCGAGATATTCCATGTGGATCATTACGGGCCATTGCTTTCTTCTTCCTCTGAACAGTAAAGACAAAAGAGATGGTCAAACAGGATATTGTCGAGATACTCTTAACAGGTATACAGCTTTACCAGGATGAGCTCATTTCCTATTTTGGAAGAGATGCAATTTTTAAGAAGTGGGTTTCTCAAGTGAGATCATCATCCTGTGAGGGGAAAAGCCTATGAGACAAAGGACACCGGTGGAGCGGGATACTCTTCAAAGCGCTCTGTGAGCACAAAGGCGGGCCCGGCCAGCCCACCTGTGAAAGCAAAAGCAGCCAGAGGTCCGGCCGGCCACACTAAAAGGAGGGACTGGTCATAGCATGAGGTCCCTGAGAAAACGCATTCGTTTGTTCATTCGTTCATTCACTCGTTCACACTAGTTATTGAACATCCACTAAGTTCCTAATACATTATACGAGGCACGAGGATATCGAGATACTTAAGACTCATTTCTTACCACCGAAGAACCCACCTCCATTCAGGCGCAATGGCATCTACCATTTTCTGTCACGGTGCTTCTTTTTTAATAGCAAAAACTTGGGTGAGAGTCATGAGAGTAAACGCGCCCTTGCAATCCATCGGCTGGGAAAGTAAACACGCCATGGACTTGAGAGAGTCTTCGCAACGAGCTGGGGTGGTCCCAGGGCGCGGAGAAGCTCCGGGATAACAGGACGCGCAGTGACGTCGACATGATGAAAGGTGAGCCTTGCTCCGCTCTGCATGGCACAGGACTTGCCTCTTCAGGTAAAGACTACAGACGTCTGGGCCCACTGAACTCACACAAACACCCACTAATGCATTGCCCGGGCCCTAAATTCCGTATTCGTAATAGTAGCACTTCCGTAGCTCTATGGCATTAGAAAGGGTTTTCAGAATCAGCATCTCGCGTGCTCTTTACAGTGCCCCCGGGAGGCACGGAGGACCAGAAACAAGCCTGCTGAGGTGGCGCACGCAAGGCCACTGAGCTAGAGGGACAGTCCTCCGTCTCGGCCAACACTCTTCCAACTCAGACCCCAAGTCCAGCGGACTCCAAAGCCCACGCGCCTAGCTCCTTACCTCCCTACCTAGTATGGTAAGAGTGTGTGATTTTGACGGACTCATGTAACATCTGAATATCATTCTTCTCATTCCCCAAATGGGACCTCAATAGAAACTACCATTTGTTAAGCTCACTTTACCTGTCTCTCTTCGGATCTCACAAAATGGCTGCAAGACAAGTATTGTTAGTCCCATTTGACTGAAAATGAGGTTGACTCTCAAAAAGGCAGATTGAAGACCGAGCCAGGATGTGAACCCATGACTCTCCAACCACAGCTCAAGCACTTCCCACGGTTCTGTGTCATCTCCCAGCTACCGCTGCACAGGCGTGGGGCGGGGAACAAGTGAGACAATGAACATGGCTGCCCTTCACCAAATATAAATGAATCCACTCAGGGAATATATTATTCTTGGTATTATTATTTATTATCATTATTATTCCAAATATTCAGCTAAGATAGGAGACACAGAGGTTAGAGATCAAATAACTTGCCCAAGATCACACTGTAAAGAAATGAGACTTGGGCTGAGAGTTCAAGTCCTAAGTCCCAGTGTCCTTTCCACTTCCTGCTGTGACTCCGACAACTTAATTCTTTGGTTCCTCAGCCTCGTTGGCAGCCAGATGGGCAGGCTGATGACTAGCCGGCTGCTGGGAGGGCTAAATGAGACCCCACACACACCTATTCGGGGCGCGGCAAACCCAGTGTTCCAGTCACAGAGCTGTGCCCTGGCTTCCCCAGTCAGGATGACTTGCCACGTTTTCACAGCCACGAAAACAAAGCAGCCCTTTGAAAGGTCATCTCCCTTTTCAGTGACTGCTTATGGAAAAACTGACTTCAGTAAGATCTGCAAAAAGTCATCTTTATTGTGCAAGCCACTTGGAGGTGAGGCTGTGGTAATCGTAGCAGATTTGGGGGAAATGGTGCTTCTTTCATGTCATCATCCTTTCAACGGGCGTCCCAACCACTCCGCTCGCAATGAAGAACTCCGATGATCTAATGCGCCGGAACTGCGGTGCTACTAACGCCATCTTCATAATCAATCCATGCTGTCAGGACGCTTCCAGGAATTGCACGATTCAGCAACTGAGGCTCTCAAGGCAAAGACAAGACGGAGTTCTCCCGGGCAGGATTTTCCCACGGGAGCACATAATTCAGCAGATGTTGAACTCCTGCCAGATTTATCGGGATACTTCCAACTCTGCATCTGATAAGAAGTGTCTGGAGAATTAAAATCTTTTATTTCTTCTCCTGCACCTAAACAACCAAAAAACCTCACCACTCCCAGATACCACACAATTAGCATGAGCCTTTGCTACTTGCTAGGAGATCGCCCAGATAAGCTTGTGTGTGGTTTTTGTAAAACTTCTATTTGAACAATGAAATTCCTCCAGCAACTGCGGTTCCGCTGTACTTTTTCAGGCGATTCCTTCGCAGGCAACTGTCTTCTCATGCCAGGCTTACTTAGATTTCCCAGTGATTACTGAGACAATAGAATCATTTGCGCTCACAGCAAACTTTCCTCACACGGATGCATTCCGTGCGGCTCACTCAGGGTGAACAGCGCAAGGAAGCAGGTGGGCAAATTCTAATGACGCTCAACTCAAAGGCAGTTCTGAGGAACGACACACGTTTCCAGGGCCCTGCTCCCTGGCCGTGCCACACCACACACTCTCATGCGAGTGAGGAATGTCTTTCTTTTCATCTCCGCTGTCACAGCACTCGGTTCTTAATTTGTAAAATCGGGTGGTTTACCTGTTCGCACACCTGCCTCCGCCATTGTCCACGAGGTCTCCCAAAAGCAGACCAAGAGCCATAGTTAACGGATCGCCTCTCTGCTCATCACCAAGCACAATGTCAGCAGTCCCAAAAATATCAAATGGGTAATTCGTTAATGAGCTTTAGAACAAAGTCCTATTGGTTTTCTATGGACAGGGCCAGCAAAGTAAAAATCTCTAAGCAGACGATACAGGTCAGGCCAAGAGTCTGTGTAGCTGGTGTTTCTTATCTGTCATTGTCCCCACGGGTGGATCCACTGAGCGGCAGACAGAACCATACAGTTCTGGAAGGAAGCCTGTCAGCGACACAAACCACGCCGCTGGCTCTGGAGTCAGGGCTCCATCCCCCCCACCCCCCATGCCCCCGCCCCGGCAGTAGATGCACTCGCAGACAAACCCCACTAGGGCGCTGGAGAGGGCCGTCTCCTGTCTCTCCTTGGGCGAGCAGAGAGCCCCTCAGTCAGTGGCTCATCGCCAACATTTCCCTCCATCAAAATCCCACAGAACGAGGCCCGCCCCTCAGAACTGATGCTCCCCTGTGTTCGACAGGCCCTCCCCCTTCCAACAAGTGATGTTTGTTCCCTACCAGTGTCACACGTGGATGGCCGACGGCACGAGGCTCAGCGGGCTACGGGAAAGCAGCGTGACGCAGAGACAAACCCACTGTCCCAACCCCCAGGCACAGCCTCTGTGGCTGTCCAGACCGCCTCCTCTGCCTTTCATTTACTTATCGCCTCCTTCCCGTTGCCTCTTCTGTGTGACCCTGCACATAGGTTCCGAGTCAGAACCAAGGGGAATGGACACGTGCCCACCCAAGCATTTTACAGTTGCTCAAAAACTGACAACTTGGCCTCTAACCACGCTCTGTGGTGAAATCTTATCATTTGTAAGAGGATGAGGGAAAGGTTTTTAACAAAAATGAGGAGTAAATGAAAAACACCATTCTTGATTCTAGAAGCCCGATGATTCTAGACTGAGCTTCTAGATTTAGAAAGACACCAAATGAAAAAGATTGATCTTCAAGGAGTTAAAATAATGAAGGGCGCTTTGGATTGTAAACACCATTTAATGATGATTCCACTGGTACTGAAAGACCCGTGAAGCCAGAGGAGAGGAACTTTGACATGGAGGACAGCAGAGATGGTACAATCTTCTGTGACATGCACTGGAAGAACAGATGGCTGGGGACCCTAGAAGGACGCAGGAAAAAAACAGCCCTGTTTTCCTTCCTCAAGATCAAAATCAGGTGTGAGACGAGAAAGAGCAGTATATGGACATGAAAATACCACCTTTATTCCTGATCCATCTCGTACTGGGCAGTGTGGCTATGTGGACAGCAACGGTGAGCCCCTTCCCCTGCTGAGTCCCAGGAGGCGGCACGTGGAAGGCTGAAACATCGCAGCTCACCCCTGTAAAACTTTCAGCGTGAAGACGCGGGTCAGAAGGTGTTCACAGGCAGACAAATCTCTCGAGCCCCCTTCTCTCCCCTACACCCCACAGAGACAAGGCAAAAAGAGGTGGACCTGCTTCCTCATCCTCATCCTAAATTTCTTCGCTTCCTCATCCCAAGCTTCCTTTCCAGTGAGACACACCTTCCCAAGGAAGATGTGAATGAGACCAGGGTGTTCTGCTGTTATAACAGAAATCCCTCAACGCAGAAAGGAACACCCATAATGCAGACAAGTAGTTCCTGGCCATGCAGGTGTTACGCTCTTTCGCCCCAAAAGAATCTGGTGCATGTTTACTTGGCTACAGTGAGCCTTCGGCATTAAGGGGCACACACGGAGAAGAGGGAGCTAACACCTGCTGGGCACCTACAGGCGCCGGCACGTGCTCAGGGCTCCTGCACACATCAGACGTCATTTTATTTAATCCACTCAGTGCTAAGAGATGAGCACTGGCGTCCTTTTTTTCCTTTCCGCAAATGAGGAGCCAGAGGCTTGGAAAGCTTGTAGAGATGAAGAACGGAAGAGTTTAGAGCCAGTTTACAATGCAAAGTAAATTCAAACACCATCATTCTGCGGCCAGAGCAACGCCTATCGCACATCCTGAACACAGAGTGAGTGCAAAGTGAACGCGACGTTTAGGACGAGATCGCGACACACTCAGGACCCACACCCTGCAAAGCCAGAGGACTGGGAATGAGGAAATGGGATTGTGATACTTCGGCTGGAGGTGGGCGTGGGTAACGGAGAGCAGGGAGACGTTCCAAAGATAAAGAAGTCAGTCAGAAAGCTTTGCTCTGGTGGCCCGGAGGGTACAGCTCGGACCCAGAGCGGGCCCTTCCCTCAAGAGCCCGCCTGCAGTTCCACGGCCGCCATCAGCGCTCACACTCCAGGGCTGGCGAGGAGGCTCCCTCCGAAGAGCCCTGGGTGGGGAGCAGGGAAATGAGTGTGGAGAAGCTTCCCTCCTCTGTTTGCACTGCCCTGTAAACCACATGTATTTCTATTCACTACTGTCTTCCAGGGCACGGGGCGACCATCAGAAACGGGGTAAGCGTGCCCTGTTGCCATGATCCCCATGTTAATGCTAAATTCTGACTCATCTGAGACTTAAAAGGCCTCTTCCACGACCGTTCAAAAAGGGAAGGGTTTGGTCAAATATTTAGCTATTGTATAGTACCATAATTGCTTTTTATTTTTTAAAGAAGCATACTTGTTTATCTTAGGGAAAAATAAAGTGGTACTTAATATTTTTAATATGCCACAGAGACACCTAGAAAATTCTGAAATGGCTCCTAATATCTTTGATCAAATACCTCTCTCGTTTTGTGAGTCAAGCTGTGCAACCATCCAAATAACCAAAACTGCTGGTAGCTTTTTTTTTTTCCCCCTTGTGGGCTCCTAAGAAAAATACTTTTTATTTTATCTGTTCCTTGTATGCGAAGTGAAAAAAGGCACTAGGACGGTAGCCGTGCGGGTACGTGTTTAACACGCAGACCTCCGGGCAGGGGGCGCTGCTTTCGCACGACCTCACAATTTCCCCGCAGCTGAACAATCTGACCTCTGCTGCTCCGGTTCTTTCTGTCGTACAATTGTCACCGTCTAATATATCATATAATTCATTAATTCACTGCATTTGCATTTACTGTCTCTTCCCATTAGAAGACAGGGCTTTTGGTCTTTTTTGCTGGTTGAATATCCACAGGGCTTAGGACAGAAGCTACAACACAGTCGGCACTAAAACATCTGCTGAATCCATGAGCACTCGCATTGTCTCATTTGCTAGTCTTATCTCACCTGCCCCCCTCCCCAAATAACACGCTCAGTGAACGTTCCGAGTCTTGGCCACTCACAGTCCTCTGTCGTGTTCCCCTTGTCCTGGGGATGCTGGGCACTCAGACTAAGGCACTGTCGTGGACACATGGATAGGATTTTCTAGTCTTGCCTTTTCTTCCAGAACCACACACGTGCAGGAGTAATACCTACTGTCAGCAGCGGCATCAACAAACACATGGAGATGCCCTGAGCCCGGGAGGGCGGGGGGAGAAGGGTGGGGTGAGGAATGTGGCGCACACGTGCAGGTCAGAGATCCCACAGGTAACACGAGACAGCGCATCGGCACAGCATGAGCGGCGAGGCGAGCGGGCGCACGTTCAACAGTCCTGCGCCTGCACCATCTGGGAGGCGAGCGATCCCACCTGTCAGTGACCGGGCCGCCCCGAGCCAGGAAAAATAAACACATGAGAGGTTCAGTCTTCACATGAGTTTTCACCATGTGGTTTAGCTCCCTCTACAATCCTCCCCTCAAAGAGGGGGAAAAAAACCCTTTTCATTTGTATTTTAAATCTTTAGGACTGCAGAAAATACTGTTGCTGGAATTGGGTTGGTTTTTTTTTAAATTTTCATTCCCATTTTATAAAACAGACAGTTTAAAATGTTTAAAAGGTCCCGAAAGCCATAATCGGACATGTGTAATCACTCCTAGCCATCCATGCAGGATCCCATGTGATTTGTAGAATTAGTCTAAGTGCACGTGAAATACAGCCGTAACATGAAATCTAGGGGCCAGCACCGCATAGGGCTGGAACAAGCGAGAGCGAGCCCATCCACCGCGGGGCAGAGAAAACAAAGATACGGGACCCACGTGTCGACCAGGGAAGCTTCTCTTCCACTCCTCACCTCCTGGTGCCCTTCAAAACCATCCTCAGAAGTTGATTCTTACAGCACTCACCTTTATCCGTGAGCACTTTTAATTTCACTCACATATACGTGTACGAAAAAAATGCTGCTTTCAAATTGTATTAGCCTTGACTTCTTTTTAGACTTAAAGGGTGTCCTAACAGCATGATTACCTACGCAGAAAATCCAAAGGGATCTACGAAAAGGCTACTAGACGTAGTGAGTTTTACCAAGGTTGCAGGATACAAGGTTGATGTACAAAAATAAAAAGTATTTCTACATACTAGCAACTGGAAATTAAAATTTTTTAAATACTTCTTACAATAACAGCAAAACATATAAAATACTTAAGAAAAATACCACAAATATGTGGAAGACCTAAAACCTACAAAACACTGCAGAAAGAAATCAAATTTAAGTAAATGGTTAGATACAGTACGTTCATTGGTTGGAAGGCTCAACTTTTAAGATGTCGGTTCTCCCTAGATTGACCTATGGACTCCGTACAATTCCAAACAAAATCCCAGAAGGCATTTTTATAGAAGCTGACAATCCGATTCTAAAATTTATCTGGAAACAAAAAGGATCTAGAACAGCCAAAATGATTTTGGAAAAAACGGAGACACTCGGAGAGCCAAGATGACCTCATTTCAAGCTTTGCCATAAAGCTACAGTAATCGAGACAGTGCGGCACTGACGGTGAGCGGCGGGGGGCACCTTTACACATACCTGTCGGCGCCTCATATATCTTCTTTGGAAAAAGGTCTTTTCAGATCCTCTGCCCATTTTTTAACCAGATTCTTTGAATTTTAATATTGAGGTACAGGAATTACATATTTAGGATATCAATCCCTTAATAAGACATATGATTTGCAAATATTTTCTTCTGTCTGGTGCGTTGCCTGTCTGATGGTTTCCTTTGCTCTACCAAAAAAGCATTGGTACATTTAGATTTCCTTTGCAAACCCAAAAAATCATCATCAAGACCAATGGCAAGGAGCTTACCACTCATGTTTTCTTCTGAGAGTTTTATGGTTTCAGATCTTATGTTCAAATCTTTGATCCATTTAGAGTTAATTTTTGATATGTATAAGGTAGAGGTCCAGTGTTCTCTACACCTTTTATTGAAGAGACTGTCCTTTCCCCAATGTATATTTTTGGCTTCTTTGTGATAAAGAAATTAACTATATATGTATGGGTTTACTTGGGAGCTGTCAATTTCTGTTCCATTTACCTATGTATCTGTTTTTATACCTATACCATACTCTCTTGTTTTTATTACTATAGCTTTGTGATACAGTTTGAAATCAGGGAGTATGAAACAACAGCTTTTTGACAAAAGCACAAAAATGGTTCCATGGACAAACAATGCAAGTTTCAACAAATGGTGCTGGAACCCTTGGCTATTCATATGCACACAATTAACTTTTTACCATATACAAAATTAACTAGGTCATGGATTCAAATGCCAAACTTAAAATTATAAAATATAGATATAAAGCACAGGAAATCTTTGTGACCGAGCGTTAGACAAAATCTCTTAGACACAGTAAGTATGATCTATAAAAGAAAAAAAGGTAATTTGGACTTTATCAAAATTTAAAACTTCTACTTTTTGAAAGACTGGTTATAAAATGAAAAAACAAGCCACGCAACTGAATAAAATATTTTCAAATCATATGTTTAATAAAGGACTTGTATCCAAAATATATAAGGAACTCTCTGAACTCAATAATAATAAAGAAACACTTGAATTTTTTCCAATGTCCAGAAGATTTTAACAGACACTTTACCAAAGAAGATGCACAGGTGGCAAATAAGCACATGAATATGTCAAACATCATTAGTCATTAGATAAATACTAATTAAAACCACAATAAGCTCTCACTACATGCATATTACACTGGCTAATGTAAAAAACTGACTGCAGGAAGCGTTGGTGAGGATGTGGAGAAACTGGTAGGAATATATAAAATGGTTCAACCACTTTGGAAAACACTTTGACAGTTTCTTTAAAAGTTAAGCATCCAGTTTCTTAAAAAGTTAGTATTCTATGATCCAGTCATTCCACTCCCAGGTATTGACCTAAGAGAAGTAAAACCATATGTCCACTCAAAAACTTGGACAGGAAAGTTCATAGCAGCTTGTGTGTTCGGAGCAGAACAGTATAATGGCCAAGAGCTGGAAACAACCCAAACGCCTCTCAACAAGTGAATGGATAAACACATTGTGGCATATTGATACAATAAAAATGAATGAAGTATTGATATATGCATAACATGAATGGATCTCAAAATAATCATTTTGAGTGAAAAAAGTCAGGCCAAAAAAGAGTAGGTATTGTATTTATACAAAATTCTAGAATATGCAAACTAACCCATAGCGACAGAAAGCAGACCATGGTTTCCTAATGACGGGGAGATTCAGAGGGTGTCGGAGGGAGAGATTCCAAAGAGACATGAGGAATTTTTGGATATAATGGATATGTTCATTATTTTTATTGTGATGGTTTCATAGGTATATACATGTCAAGACTTATCAAACTGTATACTTTATGTATAATTTACTATATATGTATATAAAAATAACTCAAGAAAGCTGGGGTTTTTGTTTTTTCATTTCAAACAAACTTAGAAGAAAAAAGAACGTCCAGAAAAGGTGCCAATATCCCTAAGAGAGGTCACACCTTAAGCCTTATTAGCTAATACGTTTTGGGGAAAAAGAATGAGAAGGGATTATGAAGGGCAAACCTTATGACATTTCCAAGAACTTGCCTTAAGGACACATTTACTGGACAACTCGAAACTCTGGTGTTTACAATGGTGCATAATAATGAATCTACTCAGAGAGGTACCCACTCCAGCCCATGTGAAACCAAAGACTGGGTACTACCTGGCCTGGAGTATTTTCCTCACTATTTGTACCCATTATCCTTCTACATTGCTCCTCTTTCCACAGATCCCTGAAGCAGAAAGTCAACTCATTCGAGGAGGAGGAAAAAAAAAAAAGGACAATTTCCCGGAAGCCAATTAGTTTCCTTAGCCTCTCGGATGATACTTCCTCGAGGCCAGGCAAGGGAGTGAGATGTCCCGCCACCCTTGGGAACAGCTGGGTGCCTGCTCTGTGGCTCACTGAGCTACGAGGAGGACCTCTGGTCCCCAGGAAAGGCGTCCGCAGGCTTGAGGCTCAGCTCCATGGTTCACGTCGACTGCAGCAATATTACTGCTCGGAAATGAAAACTCAAGAGACTGAGCAAATAAAAATGTGTCGTGTCCTCATATTCTCAAAACAGCACTTAAAGCTTCCCTGATCCGTGAGCTCGCTGATACACGATGCCCTGCACCGCAGGGGCACCCAGTGCTGGCGACGGACGGACGGACGCACCAGGGCACGCGCCCACGGCCAAGCTGAGCGACGGAGGAAAGGGCACTGGATCTCCCTGCACTCTTTTCATTAAAGAAGCGAGGGGTTTCTGGCAGAGTCGGATTTCTGGAGAGGAATCATCAATCAGCCGGGGGGACCATTTCAAACCCCGCTTCCGGTCACAGAGCATCCTAATTCACGACAAGAATTGAAGGTGAGCTGTAATGCGCGCAGAGGCGGCCCCTGGGATGGCCAGCAGAGCCAGGGCAGCCCTCAGTGACCTTGACCTCCTTGCCCTAAAATGAGAAGAAACTGTGACCCCAGGCTGACATTTCCTCAGAGCATCACCCAACCTTCCGACACAGGGACCACAGCTCCCTGACGATGGGGCTTTGAAGTGTCTGGCCCGAGGCCAGGGAGCCTTGGAAGTGTCCTTTGGAGAGTATCTGTTTTAGATTACTCCCCGTTTATAGGAAGCCACACACGCTAACCTTCGCATTTCTCCTGCCTTCAGAACGTGGGGATTTCAGGCTGATTGATCTCCAGCTTGTTCTTTTGGCTCAAACCTAAATGGCAAGCCTACTGGGTGTGGGTGGTTTTGTTTGGATTTTTTCCCCCCTTTCTGTGTTGCATTCCAACCCTACATATATTTCTCTTCTTCAGTCGTTCACTCCAACTGCTGTGCACCATCATTCTCACGCCCCGTGGGGCTCTCTCTGTCTCCTTGTGGGGCACTTATTCCAAAGGTGCTTCTGCAACGGAAACCTAAATCTACATCAAACCATGCACGGGGAAGGTCCCTACAACAAAGCAGCACCGGCCCCAAATGTCAACGGTGCCAAAGCTGAGGGACACTGCTTTCGAGCAATGAGAATAAAAGCAGTACCTTTGACCAAATCAGAGAAATTAGGAGAAGGAGCAGTTTTTTGAAGAATATGAAAAGTCCTTTGTGTTTCGTGCACTCTGTATGTATCCCAGGTACACAGAATAGATATAGGTTTAAATGTTCATTAAGCAGGAAGGCAAAAATTATGTAAACAGAAGCTTATTGAGTTGATGGGTGCAGCGTCATGGAGGTAGAAGCATATGTAGGGGGAATAAATGGTAATGGGAAAAAAAAGATTAAATTTTTTTTAAAAACAGGCCTTTAGCTTTGAAACATCGCCCAAACACAGGGCTTGCTTAAAAGTTGACACCAGCATGTACAATCAAGGTGTTTTCAGCAAATTTATCAGATTCTCTGACCCTTGGCTTTCTCTGCATGTTAAAATTATTCTCATATAGTCATAGTGTGAAGTAAATGAAAAATACAGGAAAGCTCCAGTACAATGTTTGGACAAATTAGGTGTTCAATAAACACTTCTCTTTACTGTTTCTGAAATTACTACTACACGTGTGTTTCACGGTATACATTTACTGAGTGCCTAGTATGTGCCAGACAGACCAGGTTCCTGCTGGGAGAAGAAAGGCCAGTCGAAGGACCTCTCTTATTTCGCTGATGACTAAGGAAGCGCAACACCCAAGTTTAGGATGCTGAATGGAAGAGAAGGCCACTTCCCAGAAGACCCCGCCAACGTATTCCTCACTCTAGGTCAACTCTGCAGGTGCCAGCAGGTCAATACCAGATGTCAGGCTGGGGGTGGGGGAAGAGGATGGAAACCAACTTCGGGTCAGAAAGAGACCAAAGTGATTCACTGGGGGGTTAGAACTTCACCTCCTAAACCTGCACCGGAGCAGCTTCCAAGCATATACATCTTCTGACCCAATGTATTTTGTCCCATAAACTAAAATACAAACGTGTCTTATGCCCATTAGTTCTCTTAGGAAGATTGTTCTTGGAAAATCTAGATTTTTCTTCGAGTTAAGCCCTGGATTCTGGCCAATCTCCTCTTTCATTGAGAGTGTGACCCCCGCCCCCAGGCACGCACGCCCTCGCGTCTCCCGCACCAAGTACACACGCCCTGCCCTGTGGTCAGCGACCTGGCCGGAGTCACCTACTGCTCGGCCAGCCTGGGCCTGGGCTGACGGTTCCACATGCTGAGTCACTCGGGGCAGCTGACTCATCGGCACCTCGCCTACCTGCCGGGGGCCAGGCAGCGCTGCCACGTCTGGTTCTGGCTCCCGGCTGACGCGCTGCGTGCTGGGCAGTTTTTACCACCCTATGGGCCCATCACCTCCCCGAACCATCGCATTATCACCTGTGAAAGAGCAATGATAGCTGCTTCTTCCTCGGGCCAGGGCCGAGCATCTTCTTAATTATAAAGATTATAATTTGGCTGAGGACTATGGGGTTGGTGACAAAGACTTCTCTAACAAGATCATCTACCACTCCCCCCCACCTTAAAAGCCATTCCCAACACACAACGAATATGCCAACAGAGCATGTGTGGGACCACATCACAAGCTGTACCTTGTAGAGGAAAACTGTCCCAGGGCACAGCTTTGGAGAAGTGAGATCCACACTGCTGGGAACCGTGGGGAGCCCAGTGTGTCAGAGGGGGCAGGTGCCAAGAGGGAGGCGGGCCTGAGGGTGGGGTGGAGGAGATTAGTAAAGAGCAACAGATCAATCTGGAAAGTTGGCCTAGAGCCAGATTGTAAAAGTCACAGCAAATAGGTTTTACTTTGTTCTCAAGGCAACGGGGAGTCACCAGATGCCTTTTTTGCACAGTGGAGCGAAGAGTAGGAGGGAGAAAAGGGGGTGGAAGACGTTTAATCCAAAGTCACAGTCACTGGAATAGCAGACGCTGTTAGCAAAGGTCCCTGGGGAGTGCACTGGGCAACGGCGGGGGACGGAGAGACGGAGTGACGAGCTCAGGCATTGCTGGGTGACAAGCAGGGGAGTGAGGGCTGCCACTGGAACGAGACCAGCCCAGCGGTCTGTCTGTAAACCAGTTCACACCTGGTCTGAGAGGGAGAAGGTTCAAGTGCGTTTTGGGCACCAGCTCTAGATCGTGAACGTGACTCAGGTGCGGGGCGCTGTGTTACAGTTCCGCAGGGGTTTGGTGACTTCATCGGATTTTCCTACTGTGTGTTACTTTAAAGTGCCCTCTGGCATCTGTGTATGTCTCGGAGGAGGGTGACAGGTAAGTCGGGTCAGCATTTCGCTGCTTTGGGTCAGAGGGCTGAAGAAGGATGAGAACAGGAGCGGGAAGGAGGCGATCGCCAGGGAGGGTCTCAGAGCCAAGGCAGCACCCCATCTGCACAGGGATTTCTGAGCCGGGAATCAAGCTCATCTTCACGTGGCTTAACTCTGGGGTTTAAAAATCATTTGCCCTGGAGAAGTGACCAAGAGAAGCTGATAGATACCCGTCTGTCTCTCGGCCGGGTCCTTTCTGGAATAGCTTCTTCAGTTCCCCAAGAACCTTCTGACGCGTTTTTGTAAGTGAAGAGCATGTACCCCCATGGAGAAGGGTCCGATGACATCTGCCGCTCAGCAGGACGAGGGAAAGGGGTGGCCAGAGCTTCGCTGAAGACGGCGCTCAACTGTCCTCAGCCAGGGGTCCGGCAAATGACCCGCGGGACAGCGGCAGTCTGACCTGCCTGCTTCTGCAGCCCCGTCTCACGCCACTTGCCCCCACATCCTTGTCATCCCAGCCACGCTGAACTGCTTTCAGGTCCGTCAATCTGCTGTCCCTTCGTGTCCCTGTCCCACTGTGTCTGTACCATTGCCCTCAACGGCTTCCCCCACGTTCCCTTCTCTGCCCGGGGAAGTCCACCTGCCCTCCCTCTGGGACGATGGAGACAGGATTCACGCAAAGCTCCAAGGAGCGCCGGGAGAATCAAGAGAGCTCATCCACGCCACGTTCTCGGAAGCGTCTCACCTGTTGGAAGCACTCAGCACACTCGAGCTATTCTCATTACTCTTCTTTCCAGATTCAAGTAGCACCACTTACAGGAAACCTCCCGGAAGTCCTTTCCTCCCTATGACGTGCCCGTCCTAGATGTGCTCAGGACACACTGCACATGCCTCTTTGACGATAATAACAATAGACAAGGACAAGCTCTTATTGACTGCTATGTGCAGACCCTGCCGTACGTTCTCACAGGAACACTAGGAGGTGGTTGTACGGTTAGCCGCATTTTGGGAAAGAGCAACCAGCCAGGCTGACCTCCTTTTCCGAAGGCACACAGCTAGTAGGTGGCTGAATCAAAACCCAGGCTGCTCCGGTTTGAGAGACTTCATTTGCTATTTTTGCTGTGCTGTTACTTCTCCCCATCTGATTACAAGTTCTTCAAGGACAGAGGTCTGTTTTATTGTTGTTCTGATGTTGTTTTCCCCAGGTCCTGGTCCTATGCCTGATACAAAGCGCTTGCTCAATCAATGTTTAATAAGTTATTACGTTTTTATTATTATATTACTTATACTATTAAGTTCAAATTCCCATCACACAAAGGAAGACAGGAGCGTCCTGTTGATCCAGAGGGTGGCTGTTCCCATTTCTTGCCTGCCTTTTATGGTAAAGACCAGACTCTGGACCCCCAGGGTCCTGCTTGCCTAAGACCCAGCAGCACCACAGCCTCGTGATTCTCAGAAACAAAGGCACAGCGTGGCCAACCGCTGCGCAATTCCAGCAGAGGGAAGTAGCTGGATGGGACCTGTGAAAAATCTATGTAACAAGGAAACCCACCTGAGCTGACTCGGGCCTGGCCTGCCTTCCCGCTCCCTCCTGCCAATCCGTGTCCCGACCTCCCAACGCCCCTCCACGGCGCCCCCGGCGCACCACACTCGCGTGAGAGCACAGCACATGCTGTCTCCACAGTCCCGCGACTCCCAGGCAGACGCTGAGACCATGTTAGCAAGCACTTCTCCGTACGGTCACCCCCAACTGATCCTCATGCTTCATGGGCGCAGCATCAGGCGTGTTGGGAAAGGGGGCCATTGAGAATGGGCTGGGGAGAGCACGCAGCAGGCGCGTCTAGGCAGCGAGCGGGAGCGGTGCAGGGAGCAAGTGTACACGATGGTTTCCAGAGGCGCTCGTCAGAGCAGCACAGACACGAGGCCGTAGTGGGAGGAGGTGCTGGGAAAGAGCAAGGCTCTCGGACGGTGGGTGTCACTGAGACTAGTTGGTGTGCTGGCTGGCGACGAAGAAGGGGCGAACGACAAGCCGTGTCCTCTAGAAGGAATAACTGGGAGGGAAGCGGGGGATGTTACCTGTAGTAAGAGACCCACTGTTCCTTGATGATCTCTGGCGCCATGTAGATATAGAGGCAGGTACACAGGGAGAAGTGGAGGGATTCTCGTCTGGTTCCTGCTCTATTCCCCGTGGGGCTGAGATGGGAAAGTACACTTACTGGGAATGTCGGGTAGGATGTCCAGGCCGAGAGGGGTGTCCTTCTGGGATCTGCCATCATCACAGGTGTGATTCCTTCCAGGAACATTCAGGCGCTCCGGGGTAGGGGCAGCGTCCCTTAGATGGCTGTGATTCTAAGCTCTGGGTCCCACGCTCATGAAGTTCAAAGGAAGCCAAAAAGCTGGTCCCTCCTTTCATGGAGCTGATAAAGAGCTTTAAGAAAGCAAAGCTGACACAACTGGGAACAAACCCGATGTGTATAAAGTGGGTGGTATCACTCAAATCTCTTCACTCACAATTGTTTTTATTAGTCCTCTAATATGGAAACAGCAGTGTGGCCCAGCGATTTGCAACTGGTGCGCTGCAGAAGTTTTAAAGCATGCAGCACCGGCCTATTTAGTCAGGAGCACCGACCTCTTTTCCCTTAGAGAGTCAAGGGAAAAAAATGACAGCTCCCAACACAACGAGAGCGGTATGGTGTGAATAAATCTAAATGATACCAATTTTTTTTTTGACAGATCAGCAAAAATGTATTTTTTGGTGTGCCACAGAATTGTAGTAATTAGTTTATGTGTACCATGAGATGAAGCAGCTTGAAAATTGCTCGTGTAGATAATTACCAAAAAATAGAATAAAATACAACAGAACCCCCCCCCCGCCCCCCGAAATTATAACTGAATGAGCATAGCTATGTTCTGATAAAATTTTATTTATGGACAATGAAATTTCAGTTTCATATAATTTTCACATATCATGAAATGTTAGTCTTCTTTTGGTTTTTATTCAATGACCTAAAAATGTAAAAATCATTCTCAGCCTGCAGGGCATAAAAACAGACCTGAAGGTGGGCTGGACTTGGCCCACGGGCCGCCATCCGCCAACCCCCGTCCTAGGCCACAGTGAGGGACTCCGACCAGGAGGGAAGCAGCCGAAAAAGAGCACTCAGCGAGCACCTGACAAGCATGCAGGCACCATGCCCAGAGGGTCTAAGTTACTCAGAGATCATGTGCATTCACCACGTACAAGCTGAAGAGTCAGCTAGATCCCAGGGGGGCTCATAAAGGGGTCTCACCTCGGCATCAGTTAAGCAGACGCTGTTAAACTCCCCCACCCATGGAAGTTACCAGCTTCACAATATAGAGCGTAGTTCCAGGCAAAGGAAAATAACTCGCAGTATCTGCTCGGTGCAGTGTTTTCAAGCCTCCAAAACTGTTATTTTGAAACCACATTTCTTCAAACAAGGCACAGCACACATTCCTCACTCAGGGTTAGGTACCGGGAAGGCCAAGTTTGAAATCTCCAAACAAAGCTGCTTTTGAGTAATCCAAAGACAAAAAAGCATTTGAAAAATTTCTGAACTGCTGAAAAAAAAATGCATTTCTTTCACCTTTAGATAACTCTGAAATGGGAAAATGGGCTTTTCCTTGCTTTCCAAAATAAATCCATCTGGGGACAAAACCGAGTGAGAGAAGCCAGAGAAGTCTTCCGTGGATCCCATTAATTGCGGCCAATGCCAGGGCTTCAGAGAAAAGGAGAACTGGAACCCAGAGCCGTGGTCTTCTAACTCCTAGGGGGCCACCGTCCCTCTGTATTATCACGTATTCCCTGTAAAAATGGGCCAGGTCGGATGCAGGGACATCGCCGTGCAAACATCTCCAACGACGCCACGTCCTCGTCACCTTTGATAACGGTGGGAAGCCCACGCTCAGGCAGAGCGGGGAGGGCAGCCGCCTGGAAGTGGGTCTGGGGAGGCCAGGGCCGACCACGGAGGCCCACACGCTGGGCCACCAGGGCCAACTCTCTCAGTGCAGGAGAAAGGACTTACAGACCTGGAAGGAGAGAAAACCAGACGGTGCGCGGTGGTGCCAAACTGCAGCTGAAGGGGGCACGTAAACTCCTGTTTGCAATACAGATGTACATGTGCATGCACATACATGTGTCTGCGTAGGTGGCCGTGCACACATATGTCCTGTGGCTCCATCCGCAGAGAGGGCCCAGGAGCAGCAACATGCGCAAAACACGCGCAGCACGGCGAGCACTCTGACCTTCCAAGTGCCATTGTCCAGTATCAACGACGGGGCTCCTGGGAGAAGCAGCCAGTTCCGCGGCTGGGACACAGGAGAGGTACGATGAGCCTATAGCCAGAGCCGAGGGAATATTCACAGAGCACCAGGGACTTGACAAAGGGACCCAGGAGGCAGACTGAAGCGGTGCCCACTGGCCGAATCTGGGACAGGTAGAGCCATCAAAATAAATGATGAGAGCCATGAACGGTAACCCATTGAACCAAGGAAACCGTGAGTCCATTCAGACATAAATAAGGGAAGAAACAAATGAAACGCCTGATGAAGAAGGGGATGTCTGCACAGGTTTAAAGCCACTCCCTGCAACGTATTTATGAATTGCAGGGGGCGTTTCAAGAGAACGGCTAAGAACTGAAAAAAAACAAACCCATTTACAGTGGAGAAGCCCGGCAGACACTGCCTTCTTGGTCACGTTATCGAAAGGGCCACCATCAGGAAAAGGTCAGCTGAAACTGCACCGCCTGATAGGGTGCGATAATAAGAGACTTACAGGCGGAGGGAGCAGGAACAAGGAAGTGACGCTAAGCAAAAAAAAGAAAGAAAAGAAAAAGAAAAAGAAAAAGAAAAAGAAAAAGAAAAAGAAAAAGAAAAAGAAAAAGAAAAAGAAAAAGAAAAAGAAAAAGCAGGCTGGCTATTACACGGTCACTTTCCCTCAGAGGCGGCAGGGGTCCCCCAGGTGGACCTAACTAGCGCTGACCTCGTGATTCTTGACTGACTGGTTGAAGATTCCATTTCAGGGAGAGGTGATGTTTTAATTAAATTAAACCTTGGTTTGGTGACTTGGGGCTTAGCATAAGTCACTCCATTTGGAGCTTACCGTCTTGTTTTTAGCACCTTTTAGCAAGGCTCTCTCCCAGCACCCCAAATGAAGCTTTTACTAAAAACATCACATAGTGTAATGGACTTAAAATGTCAACAGCATGAAAAAGAACCATTATTTTAATGAATCATGAAATCTTCTGCCAAAATGTTGAACTAAATGGATAATTTTTGACAAATCCAAAATCAACTTTAGAAGGGAGCTAGAACACACCCCTTGCCCATGCCCACTGCTTGAGGCGGAGCCAGAGGCCCCCCCTTGTCCTGGGGGGGCTCACCCCCACCCTACCATGCCAGCTTGCATTTGACTCCTTTGATCACAAGGAACAGAGATCCAATCTAGTTGCCTCAGGATATGAAGGTTTGTTGTAAGAATGTGCACAGTAAGAAAGAAAAGGGGAATGTCAGCCAAGAAGCTAGCCTTTGGTACAACTCAGGAAAAGATGAACAAGCAGGCCCCACAGGAACGCTGAAATGGAGAGGCAAACCTACGGCTGCTCTAAATCCAAGGCAATCCTAGGGATCTCAGCAGAAAGGCTTATGGATTGTTATTCCCTGGTCCTGCCCCCAACCCCACTCAGCAACTTGTCTTTTTCTGCTTCTCTGAGCCTTTGTTTACCTCACTTTCCACTGTGGGCAACATATTACTGTAATTTGTCATGTATACTGCACACTTTTTTGCTCAAATTCTTGAGGGAAAAATAAGGATGTGCACTGTATGTGGGGAGTACTAATTCTGTATCTACATAAATGTTTTTCTTTCATTTTTATGCTTATGCATTAAAAGTGTAACTCTAGAAAGCAACAATGATAGACACATGCAAAATAATACCCTAGAATACGATAACTGATTTTGTTTCTAAATATAAATTTAAAAAATTGAATAAAAAAATTAAAATGGAAGATTTTTTCCCTGAAAGTTTGGGCCAAAAATGCGGGTGCGCATTATACATGGCAAAATACAGTAAACTCCTCTCGCTTAGTAGCCCGGCCTATCCACGGCTTCAGCTTCATAACCTCCCCTTGCTCTTGACACCTCATTACTACAGCGGTACATCAGAGTCCACGGTCTACACCTCACCTCCAGTTCCCTGCCATTGCCGAAATTCACCCTGCTTCCCAACTACATATCCCTAAGAAGGACACCCTGACGAGGCAGCCCTTTTGGTCAGAGTATCTTAGTTGTTCAAGATGGGACAGCAGGCTTCGGGGTGGTGCCTGGTTCTTGTTAATCTAAACACAAAAAGCCAAAGGGAGGGGCAACAAGCATCTTTTTGAGATCATGAAATTGCAATTCAGGGGCACGGTTTCAGGCAGAAGCCCAAGCTGTTTCCCAGTTATAGGAAGAAGCAAGGGGGTTTTGTGAGAAAAGGAAAAGAAAGGATTGTATGAATAGGAGACATTTCCATTGGTGTTCAGTCTTTACTTACACCCGACTGGTTACTGATTCCGTGTTCAGAAAGAACTTCCATAGTCACCAGTCTTTGTGGTCAGGTGTCTGCTTTCTTGTTAGCCTTACAAACAGTTGTTTGTAAGGTGGCTACTTTGGCCCCATGCCAAGGTTATTTTGCCCCGCTCAAACGGTCCAAAGGTTCGAGGAGGAAGACGCGCAAGAGTTCCTCTCAAATGCCTGCCCGGGCTCTATTTTAAAATGGCTCCCCTTATGCCCACTTTCCACGCTCTCTCGATACTCGGCTGTGCCGGGGAGAACAAAGACACATGGTTCGCGGCATGGCCAGCTGGCCCACCCCCGCCGCAGGAGCTACGACTGGCACACTGCCCCTGGGAAGGGGCTGGAAGCAGGCATGGAGCTCAGTTACCTGGCCCATACTTGGCACGTAGTCAGCATGGACCACAGTTACATGTTCAATACTTAGCGATACTGATATATGTATTAATTTAATATTTAGACAACTATACTGAATTATTATAACTGGCTTCCTTTGTAATCTCATGTGCTTTATTTCATGCCTCTAAAATCATTATCCTGAGGCCCCCAGAGGCTTCACCAGACTGCCAAAGGAGTCCAAGGCGCAGAAAAGCATAAGGCCCCCTGTCCTAAACCCATACCATCTTGAGGATACGGATTCTCTTTCATTCTCTACTGCGCCCTAAGTGTCAGCACCGTGCCTGGCCTGGAAGAGGCGTTAAAACACTCAAACAGATCAGGAAAAGTATATCCCTAGTACCGAAAACTGTGCCTGGCCCATGGAAGGTAGTCCACAAAATTATTAAATGAATAATAACTCAACCTCGGAAGCCGCCCCTTACTGGTGTGTCAGTCACCTCCCTCCTCAGGTCTCATACAGGTGACTCTCCATTCCAGTGTACTGAAGCTAAATATCATGTATCGAACAGGCCCATACAGTACCCACCATCGATTTTTATAACAATGCAAAATCCTCAGTCACTCATACATTGCTTCAAGATAAACACCAGGTCTTGAAGCGAAGCACTGCCACGTGAAGGAACAATTCCAGAATCGAATGCCATCTGGAGGGCTCCTCCAGGGGCGCTCCCAGGGCCAGGGATGGGCGTGTCATTTACCTGTCCTTGGTCCACGCCCTGCACAGCACATATTTTCAAGCCAGCAGGTGAGAGCCAGGGAGGCAACCTAAGGACTTGGACAGATCTCTCTGCGTGCAGATTTACTGGCTCCTGTGGACACCGAACCCATGCCCTTGCGTTCCTTGGCCCCACAGGCTAACCAGTGAGCCAACCACCCTGGCCACCTGAATGGACTCAGAGCCTCCTAGGGAAAGAGCACAGGACAGGAGACACACACAGGAAGCCACGGGCATGCAGAATTAAGCAGAGAAAATTCTTGAATAACATTCTTGCTACTTTACTTCCTGCTCTCAATAATGGCAAAGGACTTCAAAGGGACCACCTCCTTCCTTCCTCCACCCAAGCCCTGACCCTTGAGTGAATGACAGCAAAGAGCCAGGAAGGTCACGTCCTCAAGTGTCTTGCAAGACTGCTGGCAATGGTCCCAAGAACTAATCCAGGTCTTTTTGCTACAATATATTTTGAGTTTTCTTTGGCTGATTTTATATGAGCTTTGCCCTTGATCCACCCAGAATACTGGAGGGCCAGGGTTCACAGTCTTCTATCCCTCCTTAAGAAAGGCCTTCTCAACTGGATGCAGAGACTGTCCGGGGCTCGGATGTGATCTGGCAGACGGGGACCTCCAGGTGGCTTTGAATGCACCAGAAACACTACGAGGCATTTTGCCTCTTATTTAAATCAGAGGGATGGATGTTTAAAAACTACTTAAAATACTTTCCTTCTAACCTGCCTTCAGAATTAATCCTTAAAACGTAAAAGATATATGAGTTGGAGAGTCGTGAGTGAGGAGAACACACAAGTAGATAGAATTGCACAACTGTTACGTAATTGTTATGAGGGGCTGATTTATCAGGCCAAGCCATTGTCACTGCTGTCATGCCTGAGAAACGTTCAATGGGATGCTCAGATCCCAGGGTTTCGCTTACTGATATATTCGTGCCAGGAATGTCCTTCATACGCCTGGAAGCACACTACGCTCCGAAGTTGATGGGAGCAGATGAACGTGCTGGGACCCAGGCCACCAGGGAGACGTCATCACATGGGGTGATGAGCGGGCGACAGATAGGATAACTGTGCTTCCCAACCCACCCAGAATGGCCCTGTGTCGATGCGAGTTAGTCCAGGATAATTATTCATAGTGTCCCCTTTCACTCTCAAGTGGGTCCCCGTTTGCATGGCCATGGGTCAGAAGACAAGCGGAATCTAACGAACAAGCAAGAAACAGACTCGTGGGTACAGAGAACAGACGGAGAGCTGTCAGAGGGATGGCTGGGGGCCGAGTGAAATAGTTGAAGGGATGAAGAAAAAAAAAAAAAAAAAAGAAAGAAAGAAAGAAATCTCATAAATACAGACATCAGTATGGTGACTGCCAGAGGGAAGGGCAGCGGGGACCCGTAGAAGAGGGGAGAGCGGGGATAAAAGGTGACAAAGAGACTAGCAGGTGGGTCTTGATACAATACACAGCTGATGTCTTACAGAATTGTATACTTGAAACCTATTTAATTAACCAATGTAGCCCCAATAAATTCATAAAAAGTTTTTTAAAAAGATATCAATTCTCCTGAAAATGGTCTATAGCATCAACAAAATATCAACTAAAATCCAAGCAGGCATTTTGCAGACATACTGACTCTAAAATTCACATAGCAATGGAAAGGACTTAGAAGAGCCAAAATGACTTGGGGGGAAAAAAAAGGAACCAAATTAGAGTTCACCAGTACCTTAGTTCAAGACATTATATACCTATAGAAATTAGCATAGTATGGTACTGATGTAAATATAAACAAACTAAAAAAAGAATCAAAGAAACAGAAACAAAAGTCCGGAAAAGACCCATATATAAAGAACAATGGATTTTTGACAAAAGTGCAATAGTGATCTAGTGGGGAAGAGTGGTCTTTTCAACAGATGGGGCTGGAACCATTGGCTATTCATAGGCAAAAAAAAAAAAAAAAGTTGAACTTTGATATACACCTCACTCTATACCATACATGAAAATTTACTCAAAATGGATCACAGACTTAGCAGCAAATCTAAAACCAAAGAACTTTCAGAAGAAAACGTAGGAGAAAAGCTGACTTTGGATTAGGCATAAAAGAACAAAATGATAAAATTAGATTGTATCAAAATCAAAAGCACTTGCTCTGTGGAAGACACTGTTAAGGGATGAAAAGATACACCACATTAAGAGAAACTACAATCATCTGTCTGATAAGGGACGTGTTATTTAGGACACATAAAGAAGTCTCAACACAGAAGCAAACAAAGTCTTCTTTTTAACAGGCAAAAGGTTTTAACAGGCATCATATCTAAGAAGGTATATGATGGCAAATATGCACAAAAAAATACATTCATCATCAGTCACAAGCAAAAAGCTAATCAAAGCTATGATGAGATACTACAGCACACCGATTAGAATGTCTAAAATTAAAAACACTCACCATACCAAGAGCTGACAAGGACTGAAGACAAGGGTTCTGTTACATTTCTGTGGAGAGAAATGTAAGATTTACTTTAGAATTTAGAATGCAAAAATACTTTAGAAAATAATTTAGCTGTTTCTTAAAATGTTAAACATAGACCTACCATATGATCCACACATTCTGTACCCAGGTGTTTACCCAAGAGCAAAATAAGCATATGACCATGCACAGATTTGTTCATGAACGTTTACAGTGGCTTTATTTGTAAAAGCCAACAAATTGGAAACAACCTAAATGTCCATTAACTAGTGAATGGATAAGGCAGCTGCGGTATATCCATACAATGGAATACCACTCAGCAATAACAAGGAATTAACTGATGAGCTATTGATACAACACAAAATGAATCTTAAAATAATTAGGCAGAATTTAAGAAGTCAAACCAAAAAACAGTACCTTATGCATGATTTCATTTATATAAATCTCTAGAAAGCTCAAATTACTCTCTAGTGACAGAAAGATCAGTGGTTGCTTGTGGAGTGGGTCAGAGGGCAAGGGTCAAGGAAACATGGGAAAACCCAGCATTACAAGGGGATGTGCCAAAGCTTTGCAGAGGAGGTACAGGTACATTAGCTTGATCGTGGTTAGCTTCTAGTGTCATGGGCATATAAATATGTATATATCAAACTAAATAATCATATGGATTAAATATGTACATTTTATTGTAAGCTGTTAAGAATTTACAAGCAACTGACCCCAGGTCTCATACTAGTAAGTGGCAGAGATGGGATTTGAACCCAGGCTTCCATCTCCAGAGCCTGTGTTCTTAACAGCCTAATCCACTCCGTGGCATGTAAGAAAATGTGGCCGTTATTACTGTTACGTTGTTATTGTCCAATACTAAGCCTCCCCAGCACAGACACAATACCGGACCCAGAGAAGCAGCGGGACTTGGCTAAGTTCCCCTCTGGGTGAGCAGCACGCGCAAGGCCACCCCTGCGCGCCCCGAGGCCCACGCCAGGGCCCAAGCCCCTCCCCGTCTGCCATGAAGCCCTTCGCCAGGGTCAACGCGGGACCCCTAAATCCTGGCACCACCACCCGCTGCCTGAGCGACTTTGCAACAACTCAGTTTTGTCATTGGTATATTGGGGAGGTAATTTACAAAGTGCCTTGGTTTGGTAAATTATGAGGTCACTTTGGCATTATTTGATCCTGACACAGAAGATCACCAAGAACAGTGACAGACATTAAAAGGTAGAGAACTACCGGGGGCCAGCGTCACCCCTCCCATACTTTGCCCAGCCTGGCCCCTGAGGCCTGCGTTTCGCTTATGAACCCCCACAGACGCTTGTCAACCCACCCAAAGACACTGCTGGGACCCCACCGAGAAGCGCACAGAAACAGAAAGCTCCGGTCAGCCCGGGTTCTGTGTTGGCCGCCCGAGAAGTTTGACCTTTGGGAATTTGTCTCCCCAGGACTTCGGGTAGCTAATACATGCATAACAGGATCCAGGCTTTATGTTTTTAACAACGTGGATGAGGAGAAAGTCCTTCTAGCATCTCAGGTAATCTTTCCTCTCAATTGTGTTCACTTCCTTCATTCCAACTAGGCAAGCAATTCTATAAATGGAGCAGTGGATGAGCTCTTCTATATGCAACCTGTGTGCCCACTCTCGCACGTTCTCTCTCTCTCTCTCTCTCTCTCTCTCTCTCTCTCTCTCTCTCTCTCCCTCTCTCTCACACATACACACATACAGAGTAAGGACGATTTAGGTAACTTTCTCTTTTAGTTTGGGGTTCCCCCTAAACAAGATCCTAAGACACAAGTGTAGCTGATCTCAGAGGAAATCCCAAGAAACAGAGAAGCGGAGACACGGGTTGGGGAAAGGAAGACAGCCAGTATTGTTTGTTTTCCAGCAAGTCACGGCTGGGGACAACCAGAGCTTAATCCTGCTGGTCTGGGAGCCAGTGCAGAAGATGTTCCTCAGGATTCTACCTCCCTTGTGGTGAGGGGCCTGAGGTATTTACACACCAACCCCCTGCAGTCGCCGGCTGACTCAATGCTGCCTCTGACAAGCTTAGGCTAATGGAAGAGATAAAAATTCAAACCGTGTCAACTCCTTGGTGGCTTCCCTATGTCTTACTCAACTTTGAATCCCACCTGGAGACAGGGCAGTTCCCCAGCTCTGAGAACTTCCTAGGCGAGAGGCAAAAGCAGGCTCCGGCCTCCTGAGACAGACTCCAGGCAAAGAAATGCAGATGTGGGCATCTGGAAGCCGGCCACCCGCACTGAGGCAGAAAGAGTGAGGGTGCACACCAGCAGCCGCTCTCCCAGGGCATTTCAGCCCCGCTCAGCGAGCACTGACTAACACAGTTCGTGTGGCACGCTCACCCCGATTCCCGGTCCTGTAACCAAAGGGCTGTGAACGGAAGCGACCTGCGTCACTGCCGCGCACAAGCATTTATGAGGCAGCATGCACCTCTCCACCCTGGCTCCCTACTACAGGTATGTGGTCCAGACCAGCTAGTTACAGGACACGACCAATCCGGACCCTGGTGTTGCCACGGGGAAAGGAGCTTTGCTGGAAAGCTGCCGACTTGGGGGCAAAGGGGCATAAACCAGTCACTGCTCAGCCACTGAAATGTCCAGATTTATGTTATTGTAGCACAGCTTAACTTAGCCTGTCTCTTATCATTAGGACCTTCTGTTCTGATTTCATTCTCAGGTATTCATTTAACAAATCATCACAAATAATTCAACATATTATTACTATGTCCCGGATTATATTTTTGATGCCAGGGATACAGCAGTGAACAAAAGAACCGAAAATGTCTGCCTCTATGGGTCATAATAAATACTAGTCGGAAGTCTCTCCTGACATACAGGAAAAATGTCTGTTTCTCCTCACAAATGGGATAAAAGCATCCTAGAAGGAAAAAACACTCTGGTCTTCACTAGGAGGAAGTCCACCTGTTGGCATGTGCAAGACAAGGAGGTAGAGAAAAGGAATGGAAAACACCAAGGCAGCGTCGCGCAACATTTCAACATTCGTTGGATGCTCACCACGGACCGGGCTCTATGCGAGATGGCAGAGCGAGGCGGTGAATGAGAATAATTCTCAGCTTCATAAGCAGAGTCCCGTGAGAAAAGAGAAATGCAAACCAGGGTTAAATTCTCTGAGGGCCACTCTGTGTCCTATCAAACTTTCAATCTCAGCCTACCACAGTGTAGATGCCCAATAAATGTGTATAGAATCTATTACTCATTGCACAATGTTGTTTCACTTGATCTGAAAAGAAAAGCCACATTAGAAAAGGAACAAATCAGCCCGCATCCCTACACATCCTCGCCCGCATCAGCTCAGCCGCTGAACATAATTTGAGTACCGTCAAACACAGCAGGTTCTGCAGGCCTGAGGAGGTGAGCGGGCCTCCGACTTCCCAGGCCGCCCTGCCGTGAGCAGTCTACGGAGAGATCGGACTCGGGGATGGGAGCATCGAAGACCCCGCAGCTGTCCAGAGCTTGACTTGAACTTGCAAGCTGGAGAGGATAATCTATAGGGTATAATGTTAGCCCAGGGGACTACCATGATGCACTCAACCTTCAGCCTTCCATCGGACGCATGACCGGTCCGTATAGATCACTGCAGGTCCCTACAGTCCACTTCAGGGAGCATATTGAAAACCACCACGGTCTCCAGAGGGCCTCCATTTTAAAGAGGAGAGGCATTCCATGCATCCGGGAAACAAAACCCAGTCAGTGCCTTTGTCCAACCTTGGGCTCTCTTGGTGCCGCGCCGTCACCGCCAGGGCTATTCTCGGCCATTCCAATGCCTCTGTCCTGCTGGGACTCTCCTGATTTCTGTAATTAGTGGGCAGATCCTGGGGGGAGTCCCGGGCAGATTCCGCTTTGGGAAAACTGACAAACTCAAGAGCTCACACATCCTTCATGAATGACCACAGTCAAAATAAATGAAAGCTGCAGAAATGCATAAACATTTACCTAATTCAGCAACGCAACTTAGAATGGGTTCTACCCCTGCAAACGAGGCACCCTTGGCCTTTTCCAGGGGACATCAGAGGCTCCGGAAGTCTCTGGAAGGGCAGTCAGCCATCCAGGGGACTGGGGAGAGGGCAGGGCACTAGCTCCCCTGATTGGACCCTATCCCCTCGCCCGTCTGATCTTCAGTGTGTCCCCTCAGCCCACCCTGCACTGCCCCCATTTCTTAGTGACTGGTCACGTGCTAGGGCGTTAACACTATTTAAAATACAGAATATCTGAAATGATCACTGCAAGTGGCCAGCCCCTTTTATCCTGGACAGAGTCCTCTTATGTAGCTAACAGCTCTATCTAGCCGTGAAGAGCTCTGGGAGGTAGGTCTAACACAACGCATGAGGCTTAGCAACCTGTATGACACACAGACAGACCGCTGCTCTGTATCTTACCCCAGCCGTCGGAAATGACATAAACTGACCCTCCGATAAGCACGGGAACCGGCTGCTTCTCACCACTGAGCATCTATTTTTGGAACTGACGGCCAAGCAAGCAGACACTCAGTCGGAGCTCCGGCTCTTTGAAACACCGTCTGTGGAGCTTTCATCTTCCCCCCAAGTGCCTGCTTCTCTCTTGGGCCCACCCACCCCCACCTATCACTTCAGCCCTAAGGGAAAAAGTGAATTGTTTTTCTTTTCTTCATCCCTTCCCCACCTAAGTCCTCAACCCTGTAGGACAGCAAACCACATCTTACCTACGTGGACTGCTGAAGAAATGTTTTCCTTTTGATACGAAAATGCCCTCCCACCAACTAAGTAAACACTGGGCGGGCCAAAGAGCTGGTGTGTTACTGTGGGGCCCTGCGGACCCCAGAGCCGGGGCACTCTCAGAGCTGCGTCCGAGGGAACCTCAGGCTTCAGCCTCAACTGCAGGAGATGAACACACGCTGCGCACGTCAGAACACCCGCTGCAGCTGTGCCCGGGGTTTGACGAAACAGCAGCAGCATCTTTACACAGAGCCGACAGGATCCAGGCTCAGATGAAATACCGCTTTCTGGGAGGTTCTACTCCAGCAACAGCAGGCCGTTGCCTGAACAATGTCGCCCACGGGGCATTGGACAGTCCAGTGCTTTGCGAATTGCTGAACCAAAGGCAGAGTGCCAGATGTGCCCCGGGGACCAGCCAAGTATGCGTGCTTCCTGACTTCTTAGGGAGGTGACAGTCTCGCCTAGAACTCCCAAACAGCAAGGTGGGCCCCGGGAACATTAGATGATCATTTTCAGCGCACCTGCATTTCTACGCGGACCGTTTGCGGGCGCCTAAGATGAGGCTGCGTCACCCAGAAACACGTCACGGAGCGAATGCAGTCCACTCGGAGGTTCCGCACAGGGGATGGGATGGGATGCTCCCATGCTGTGACTGATCTGCCAAATGGCAACAGCGGAGTCATTTCAACTCTGTCCCTTGTCCCAGCCATCAAGAAAGAGAGGACTTGAATTCTGCAGTGGAGCATCTAGGAGGACCGAGACGTACTAAGGTCCTCATGTGAAAAGGCCCCCATTGTCCCCATAGAGACTTCGTCAATTACTAACACAGCCACCGCAACCAATGCTCCCACTGTTCCCAGGGTTCCGAGCGTGGGGTTACTTTTGGCCACGGTGTCCAAGGGCAAGTTAATTTTATTGAGAACATTTTTAGAAAGCGAGAATGTCAGAAGTTGACACCATCTCTTTCCAGTCCTCTATTCTTGGTAACAGCGTTAAACAGCGGCTGGCCCCCAAAGTGAGCTGCACCTTTTTTTAATCTAACAGCCACGCCGGGGTTCGCGTTTGTTTTCCGCTGCTGCCAAGGAGACAATCTGGCTCTCCTTTCCTTTGAAGAAGAGCCCGTTCGGATGAGTCAGGTCGACACTGGGAATAATGAGGTCAAATAAATGAGCCCTTCCAGCTCCATGGGGCATCACTCCCCGCCCAGGCCACAGAGAAAGAGACAACATGGGGCGGAAAGCAGAGTTGATCTGCTGTGAGCTACCCCTCCCCCTTGCCCAAGGCGGGTTATCAAAACTGTTGGCAAAGTGATGATGGCTCTCTCCCCCCAAATCTGGAAAAGCGAGAACTGATCCACGAAACCGTGTGGAGGTCCCATCGCCTGCCTGTCCCCACTCCGAGAGAAGGCTGCTGTCCCAGGAGGGGGTACGAACCAGCTGGCAGGCTCAGGACAGGCTTCTCGCCCTGGGTGACATTCACCCTGGCGGTGGCCCAGCCACCTTCTCCTGGGCTGCCGTGCCCACCAGCGGGGAAAAGGGGAGTTCATCGAGTGGAGGCGGGAGCCCCATGCCGGCTCTCCTGAGCCTCCCCTCCCCAACCCCCAGCCCGGGCCCGCAGGTCCCCGTTCCAGCAGGGCTCCCGGCCCGTCTCCTGGTTTGTTCAACAGCTCCTCACACAGCAGGAGACGGATCTGGGGCCACGCCAGGTCGCCCACCTGCAACCCAGACTACAGCGCCCCCTGCCCAGGCCCGGGGGCCGGATGTGAGGAACGGGGAGAACACCGCTGTAAAACAAGACGGCCTTTCCTCCAAGAGCCTCGGTACTCAGAGAAAATGCATCTTTAGTTTTCTCTCTCTCTCTCTCTCTCTCTCTCTCTCTCTCTCTCTCTCTCTCTCTCTCTCGACTGAACCATTTGGAAGTCAGTACAAGGTGGGAGCTCTCAAAAGCCGTACCACCAAATCCTACCAGCCTGGGATTTCGTACCTAATCGTGGCATGGGTCAGGGACCTCATCCAAGGGCCAGTGACGCCTCCCCCACTTCTGCCCGACCAGAGCACGTCCCCTCCAAGTAACCGGGCATCTCCAAGACCTGGCCTCTCCACCCCTGAAATCTAAGCCACCATCGGAAGCCTCTCATACAGGGGGATTACACTGAATTGTGTTATGAATTTGTTTCCGCAAGGGATCCCATTAATCTGGGTTACTCCAGCTCCACAGAAATGTCCTATCTTTGAAAAAAACCGAGAATTAGAAGGATCTGGCTTACACTGAAGTCATAGGTAGAAAGAAAAATGCCCCTCCCCAGTCCTTCCTTCCAAGCTGTCTATGGTGATCGTCACCAGAGAGCATGTGATGCCCAAGTACAACCTTGGGGAGGAGGGGACAAAACCTCAAAAACAAGCACATTTCAACTGTTCTGGGACAACAGCCTGCCAAACCTATCACAAATTATCACAAAGCCTATCACAAATTATCTTTTTAATTTTTTTTATTTTTAGAGAGAGGGGGAGGGAGGGAGAAAGAGAGAGAAACATCCATCAGTTGTCTCTCATATGTGCTGGGGACCGAACCCAAAACCCGAGCATGTGCCCTGACCGGGAATCGAACCCACAACTTTTCAGTGTGAGGGGACTACCCCCAACCAGCAGAGCCACACAGTCAGGGCACACACTCTCTCTCATTCAGTCACTCAGTGATTGATTATTGAGGGACCGCCAGGTGCAAGGCACTTCTCTGTCCCTGCCCCCCGGTCGGAGGGAAAGCCCCGCCCTGCTGTCCCACGCTGCACGGCCACCTCGATGGACCAGGCCTTTTCCCGGGACGTGGGGAAGGCGGGCCTCGGGCAGCTGCACGCAGAGTCGGGCCCGGCTCGCCGTCCAGCTCCGGAACCCACCCCGCCAGCGCAGTTTCCTCCGACACGAAATCTCCCAGGGCCGGGCAGGGGAGCGCGAACCCACGTTGCCTGTAGCTTTACCCAGGAAAAAGGACATCACAGCCCTAAATGAAGAGCCATTACATTGCGTTTGAAGTCTCTCTGCAGCCTGTCAACAGCTTCACTCACTCCTCTCGCCTGAACCGCCCCTCCCCTCCTGGGAGGCGTCGGCAGGGCCCGTAGAGAACTGCTGGCAGCGCCCGCACGGCGGGCGGGCGGGCGGACGTGCGACTCCGGCACCTCCGCGTCCCTGAGCGAGCGGCGGCTGCTCCGAGGCGCGGCCGGACTGCCAGCTCCCGCAGGGGGGCGGACGTGGGGAACGGAGGAAGACCCGCCCGCTGGGGCCGGGGCGCAGCCTCAGGCCCTCGGCCGTCTGTCCGCGGCCGGACCTGCGCCAGCGCCAGGCCTGGGGTGCGGCGGGTCCGCACGCGCACCAGCTCAGCCTGCGCTTCGGGTCCAGGGCGGGGGCGGGGGCGCCCACACGTGCACCTCAGAGGCCACGGGCTGTGCTCTGTGAGGACCGGAAGCTGAGGTCCAGCGGGACCCCTAATTCATAGGAGCCGGTCCTCGCGGCTGGACTGGAAATGAATTCACAGCAGGGTGGCCTCACGGCCCCTGCTGGGATAATCGGGGTGGGGACCTCAAGGGTTTTAATTGCTGGTGATACAAATGGAACAAAACTTTAACATACAATTTCCTCCTCTTCTCCCCCCACCCTGCATCTTTAAAACTGTGACTGAAAGATTATTAAGATCTTGGGCGGATCAACAGTACAGAGGAGACTGAAAATTCCAGGATGTAAAATATTCTCCAGCAAGAAAAGCAACGGGGGAAGCAACTGTAAATCCGCAGCAGCTGCTCTGCCCCTCCCTCCCTCCCTCCCTCCCTCCCTCCTGAAATTCCCCTGGTTAAACGTAAAAGAGATGATGGTTTTGGAGTGTATGTTTTTACTGAAATTGGAAAGAGTTTTGCCCAAATTAGTCCCTCAAAAGGAACCCCCGCCTTTTTCAACGGAACTGGGACAAGTCTGGCCCCGCCCCCCCAGGCACCCCCCCCCCAGGCACCCCCCAACCCCCCGTTGTTTTCTGTGCGGCAGCAGGTCTGGTGCGGGCGGGTACTGCTGAGGGGCTCTAGCCATCCGCCCCCCCCCCCCGCCCCCCCCCCCCCCCCCGTCTGCAGACGCTGACACTCCTCTGCTTGACCGCTGGTGAATCCGTGTTCTTTTGTGGGGTGAGAATAGGTGACCTCCTTCCCCCCATCCCCATCGCGGCCGGCCGGGGGGGCGGAGGGGGGCGCCCAGGGGCACCGTGGGAAAGGGTGCTTAGAGTCAAAAAGCCCGAGAGACGCCCTCGAGCAGCCTTGAAAATCACTCGGTGTGAGCCCTCGCCCCCCGAAGGACCGTCTAAGCTGCATCGGACCAGGACGCCGCTGGGGTCCCCGACCCAGCCACAGACAGGGAGCCGAGGTCCTTTGTCAACCACTTGTCTCGCTTCTGAGGGCAGTTTCTAAAGAATCCTCTGGGGAGGGCAGTTTCCTAGGAGAATCCACCCCACTGTCCCCAGCAGGTATTTCCCCCCCTTGCAAACCAGTGGATAAACTTAAAGGACAAATTAGCCCGCCTCGCCGCCCCTCCCGGCCCACCTCCAGCTCGCCACCTAAATCATGCCGTTTTCTCGGGTGGGACGCCAAGCTTTCAGACCCGGGCCCTCCAACCAAGAGCCGGCGTATATAACTCACAAGAACAATCGCCTAACAACTGTTTTTGCAGTTTCTCACATCTGGTATCTGCCCTGGTGAACGGGGGGTGCTCACCCGCAGGAGGGGCTGGGATCAGGGATCGTTAAGCCTTGAAAAGAAAGAAAGGAGCGAAGGGCAGACAAATGGGAGCGGTCCCAGGGGGCGGGCCTCTGTCAAGGGTTCGGGAACACTCCAAATAGCTCCTTCTGCTCGGTCCTGATTTCGTCCACACACACACCACCGCCCCCCCCCCCGACCTTGACACACCTGTCCCTCTGGGAGCCAACCACCTGCTGGCAACTTTAAGGAAGGAGCTCATGGGGATTCAGTCGGCTTCCGCCCACCTGACTTAGCATCGGGACGGCCCAGCACAGTGGGAAACGCGCAGGCCACACGCAGTCCCTCTGTGGCCTCTACGGCTGAGTCAGAGTGACGGAGGCGAGCCACTCTCCCGCTCCCTGGTGCGATGATGTTTATCTCGTGTGACTCAAGCAGGAAGAAAATTTTCAGAAAATGAAATTAAGGTACTTAACCCACCTGGGACAGGGCCACAAAAAAAGAGCCCCTCGTTCCCTCCCTCCCCCACGCACACAGCAGACCCTGTCATCAACGGGGTCTGACATTCTGCTGTGTTCCGGTTTCCTTATTTGCGGTAACAGGCAAACAGCGCCAACAACCAGCCCTGTCACCCGTAACTGTTGTAACAGTCAAGCAACAGACACCAAGACAACTTTACACCAAATTATAAAGGCACGTATTTACATGAAAAGGGGAACAGGAAAGCCGGAAAGAGATGAGAAAGATGTATGTTCACACCGTTAGCTGCACATGCCGTCAGAGAAAGGAGTTTCACTGAATCTTAATAGGTCATTTTAATAGACGGTGTAACATTAGAGGAGCACGTTTTATTGAATCGTAGTATTTCAGGATCATTTAGCCCTTATAAGACATCTGAATACCATTTTAAATGCTTTTTACTTTTAATTTACTCTTCAGAGTACTTTTTTTAAAGGCTATTTGAGGATTCTCTGAGGTAAGCAAAATGGTCACAACTCAAGAAAAAGAGGTCACAAGTGATGAAAGGAGGCAATTTCAGAGAACTTTCCGGGTCATGTGGACCGAGCTGTAACCAGGTACATGCCCTATAACCACCCTTCAGAAGAGATGCAGCAGAAGAAACTCACAAATCTAAACCTAGCGGCTGCTCCCTCGTACCACCAGCTCTAAGGACGGTGAGGTGGGGGTGCTTGTTGCAAGTGGTGCTCCAGCCCATAGCTCCTGCACACAATCTTTGAAGGTGGTCCTGAAATTAGTCTTTTTCACCCCAAAATTGCATTTCTAATTAATTCGGAATGCGAAACCATATTTGTAATGTGAAAGTGAAAAAAAAGAAAGCAAAGCATCACACACACACACACACACACACACAGACACCCATCTTTGAAAAGAGGCAAAGGAGATTATATTAACAGAGAGAAAGAGGTAAAACAGAAGTGAGCGGGCTGCGTGTCGTAGCGTGGCGAGAGAGAGCACCCGGGTAACTCGTCCCCGGGCCAAGTGCATCGGGGAGAATCCCGCCAACAATATGATCCCATGCTTGTAAAGTGATTCGCCGTTTAGTCACATTTAAAAGGGAAGAGGAGAAACAGAGAATTTTCATTTGCCTTGATACGTGACTCAAACACTCAATGTTACATTTTTCCTAAGTCAAAACATGAAGCTTTTGGAGAAAGAAAAGCCTAGTGGGAAAACAATTATTGTGCTGGGTATGAATGAGTCTTTCTAGAAAACAAATGAAGTTGCATTCAGCTGCTTGATACTAAATTCTTCAGAAAGATGCTCAGAGCAAACTAGGAGAGAATTGCTTAACTTAAAATCGCTAACAGAAAATGTCCTTAAGTTCCCACGAAGAAGAACCCGCGCCCTCTGCCAGCTTGCTGGGAGACGTGGGAAGTGGGACGTGTCGTGTGTGCCAGCGGGTAAACTCCTCCGTTTCATTCTGTTCTAACCGAAGCTCCTGGGAACCTAACTTGAAGACTCCGTCACAAGCTAAAATATTTTTAAATAAAAGGAATAAAACCATTACAGCAAGAAATCCAAATGTGTCCTACCCATGAAAGGGGCCATTTCTCCTTAGTCATTAGACCTTATGCAACCTTATCCTAATCAACCTTCTTTCATTTTCCATATCCCTGTATCTTCATGTACACCCGGAACTACATGCCATCCACTTCCAACCAGACTGAGGAGTCCATCCACCTAAAACAAGAAGAGACGAGTAAGATATTCTAAGAACTGCTAGTTTCTTAGAAACTAGAGGTAATATCTACCGGGGGGGTGATCAAAAAAGATTTCATAAAAATGCTATTTGAAGGGTCCCCGAAAAGAAGTGTGGAGTTCAACAATCCGATGACCAAGAAAGGACATTACAAAATTATTAGAGAAACACGAGCCAAAAAAAAATGAAGATCAAAAGCAAAAGTCAACATGAAGGAAGGCCGTGGCTCTCCCGGATCTTCCCTCTGCATGTTACCAGCGCAGCACCCTGTCTGGCAGACTTTGTCAGTGCCTCTCTTATCTTTGCTTACTACTCAATTCTCTTTATTATGATTCCAATTCATACCTCCGCTACCTTTCTCCTCCCAACTTACTTAGTGTAACACAGACTAAAAACATGATTAGCTCCCCAGTGCCTGCCAAAGAAAACCCTGAGTCCTTCCTCTAATATTTCTTGTCCTGACCCATCATCCTAGTTTTGGGTTTTAAATTTTCCCTTAATGCAGACACACAGGGGTCAAGGAGCACGTGAAGGTGTCAAGTCACAAGAGTCCTGGGAACCAATTAAACAGCCATGAGTCATCTTGGAGAGACCAGTCTCAACAGAGCGGTGGGGGCGAACCAGGGTGGATGTGGCAAAAACTGAGGCACAGACAGGTGCTGAAGGGGGACAGCAGCGAGTGCAAACAGTTCTCCGGGGACATCAGGCCATAGAGTAACATGAAAGACAGGACGCCGCGCAGAGGGGTTAGGAGCGATGAGGAACGGCTCCTTGGTGGTAGTGCTGGAAACAGACGGTGGTGGCGGCGGTCCTGTTGGGGGCGGGGGTCAGGACAGAAAAGACTAAGTCCCCGGGTCCCTTACCCAAAATCACAGCGAGCGAGCGAGAGAGACAGAGAGAGAGAGAGAGACAGAGAGAGAGAGATGCGCCCAGCCACAACCAGGAAAAAGGGAGAAGCCAGGCAAAGGCCCTCCCTTACCAGGCCACCATGACAATCTGCACAGAAACCTCGAGAACGTCTGTAAGAAGCACAGCTTAGAGTAGAAAATTTATTCCAGCATATGTTGGAGAGAGAAGAGGCAATATTAACTAAACATAAACTCATTTGTGTATCTGTTGATTTCCCCAGCTTGCCCCAGAGTGAATCTAAGACAGCCACAGAGCACTACATGCTGGATGAAAGCCCCCGCGTCCTGGGATATGAGCAAAACTCCCTTGGCCACCGGTCCCATAAGACCCAAGCAAAGAGATGGTAAACAAGGAGCTCAAAGCACCAAGCTCTTAAGCAAGAGGACGTAAAACTACGGAGGGCCATGCAGAGAAGGGGCAGGTCCCCCAGGTGTACCTGAGGGCCGAGCCGGTTCCCACCACATCAAAAGCAAGGGCACAGCCCCTAATTCCAATTGCTGAAACATTTTAACAGCTGGGAATTAAAATGAGCTGTCAGCCAGCTCAAAAAAGATTTTTTAATTCAAAATAAATCAGGCTAACAACCTGCAGATGTTTGGAAAGAAAATGTTTGGGTGACTCACTTTCAAAACCCAATTCCCTAGCTTTGCCATTTCAGAGTTCCTGAATGGCTGCTACCTGCCCTTAGCTCCTCATCACGAGACGAACCGTTAGGCTGGCATTCTCAGCCTTGACACGGCTCTACTGAGGGGACAAGCAATCACCGATTCCAGCTGGTAAACTAAATTAAAATTGGGACGCAAGAGCAGAAAGTTGGTCAGATTAAGGAATGCGCTGTGGATTCCTGGTTCTCCAGGGACCCTCCGCCTCTAAGAGGAGACAAAGATCATCAGCCATGGTCAACAGTCTTTGTACCCCGATCTGTGGTCACCGTTTTACCACATTCCTTAGAATAAGCTGGGGTAATCTCAGTTATGGTGGGAACATAACTGAGAAGAGGAGGAGGAGGCTGCAGAAAGAGTGAACAATGTCACAGACTCAAGACAGCCAGAGACAAAACAGCAGCTCAGAGCCCAGGCCAAGGGCGACCACGGGAGGCGCACGCGTCGGTGAGCTTCCGCACCTCCACATCAGAACCATCGGGCTCAGTTACAGCTTGGCTTCTTGCCGCCGGCGAAAATGACACAGGCCGTGACCATACATGCAGTGCTGAATGTGGTTCTCAGACCTGGGGAGCTGCTGGTCATCAAAGTGATAAGGTAGAGGTATTCAACTGCTGCCGGGCAGATGTGAGACTTTTCATCCATTCACACCCAGCAGGTGAGTGTGCTCTCTGGCCTTCCCTTCCTCCTTATCATCCCTGTCTTTGTTCAGACCGCTGTAACAAAGTCCCACAGACTGCGTGGCTTATAAACAACAGAAATTCATTTCTCACAGTTCTGGAGGCTGGGAAGTCCAAGACGAGGGAGCCAGCGTGGTTGGGTTCTGGGGGGAGCCCTTTCCCAGGCTGCAGACTTCCCACTGTAGCCTCACACGGTGGAAGGGCTGAGGGAGCCCTCCAGGGTCTTGCAAAGGGCACTAATCCCATTCACGGGGGCTCCAACCTCATCACCTAATGACCTCTCAGAGTCCCCACCCCCTACACATCACATTGGGAGTTAGGCTGTCACTATATGAATTTGGGGGACACAGACCTTCAGTCTGTAGCACGCTCTGAGCCTCAAGGAGCCTATGCTGAGAAGCTGCCTGCGGCTTCTGTTTCTACCTCTTCTGTAACCCCACAGCCTTGCATGTCGCCTCAAGGAGGGTCTCACACACAGGAAGTACGACGATGGTCTGGCCGCAAGCCTGTCTCCGCCTCTCACCCCTGAAAGCAGGAGCTGCACCCTGTCACCGTTGTATCCCCAGGACCCAACATGGGCCCTAGTGATCACTAAGCAATGAGTACCCATATGCTGAGTTACTCAAGTACCTTCATTAAGGAGAAAGTTATTAATTTAAAAGCAGTAAACTCAAAAGTCTCAAAAATGATCTTTAAACATGAACATTTTCCCAAAATTTTGATGACTTTTCTTCCATCAAAATGACCTCCAAGACCAGAAGCTGAAACAATAATAGAATGTTTTGGATGAGAAGTCATTTGATCCAAGAATGAGAAGGACGATTTCTCGGAAACAATACTACATTTACTTCCACCCTTGGAGCCTGCTCACTGATAATAGCAAAAATGAAAGCGTCTCCCCACATCCCTTTGAGCCAGGATTTAGCACCAGCAAGAGGTAAAAAGGTCAGATATTTGCTATCGGAAAAGAAAAGGCAGGAATGATGTGTCCCATTGATCCTACTTGCTTTTCCCATCCCACCCATCTGACTGGGAACACGGTGGAGTCCCTACTCTGTTACCGTACATGCGGCTGAGACTGTCTCACCAAAGACTCAGCATCCCTGATGAATGAAATCCACTGACTACTGACACTCCATTCCTTCCCAACAAGGCTCTACATCCAAGAGGACACATACTGAGCCTGGTTCTCTTCTCGATCGCAAAATCTAGCCTTCCCCTAGCCATGATGAGGGCAATCTAAACTGTCAAAATGAAGTTCCTTTGCGCTGGACTCCACCACTCACTGGCTATGCCACCCTGGACAAGTCACGTCATTTGGTCAGTCAACAAATACCACTTAAACGTCTGCTACATGCCAGGCATCCTGCCAAGTGCTGGCGGCATAACAGGCAGATGGGGAGCCATGGGCCCCTCTCAGAGCTTAATCTGGGTGTCCCCATTATCACCCCTTATTGCTAAACTCGGGCTCCTGTTACAAAGGGTCCTAATTAGGAATAAATACGGGAACGTATACCAGGTGTCAAACACAGTGCCTGGTAAGGAATACAGGCTCATTAAATGGCAGACACGATAACAATGATTTACAACAGGAAATGATGCCCAAGTCCTATAAACTGTACAACACAAGGTAAAGGCTCCTGCTGCCTTTCCTCTTAAGAGAGGTTTCAGAACAAGTTGTTAAAACACAGCCAGCATTATTTTTACATCAATTTAAAATGCCAAATTTTTGTACACATCTAAACGTCCCATGTGGCTGTTCTGACGGCCGGGCATATTTCAGGTCCTAGACAATGTCTTCAAGTAGCCCAGGCACCCCACCCCCACCCCCACGACGCACTCGCTGCAGCAGCTCCACCAGTGGCCTGCAGTTCCCGGAGGCGACCGCCCGCTCACCCGGTCGCACCACAGCCCTGGGCACACACCGCGTGACAGTCTGTCTCCTCCCCTAGAAGTCGCTGTGCCTTAGTCTTCTCTCCTGATCGCTTCTCGTTCGGTGCCTGGGATGTAGCTCGGATTTGGTCCATAAATGTTCGCTACTTTTAAAGTAATGATTAAATGAATGAACAAGAGGGGAAAACCAGGGTCTAGTACTGTGCCCTCACTGTCATCTTCTACGTAAAATAAATAGAGCTGGAAGCAGAGCTCCTTATGTTTTCTACTTATCCAGAATTCAGCAAGCATCTAATGAGCATAGGACTAACCATGATACGCTCCGCCATGCATGACACCCTGCGAGTGATATAAAGATGACCTAAAACTGTTGTCTTTTTTACAGCTGAGTAGCATTCCACTGTGTACATACCCCATCGTTGTTTTATCCACTCAACTCACAAGGAGCGTGGGGACAGACCCACAGATGGAGAGCAGGATGACAGCTTGCAGGGGCGGGGGGGCGGGGAGGGGGCGGAGGGACTGAGCAAAATGGAAAAAGGGCTCACGGACATGGACAACAGTGTGGTGACTGCTGGGGGGGCGGGTAGAAAGGGACTAAAAGGTAATGGAAAAAAATAAGTAAAGATTAAACTTTTTAAAGAAAACTACACACAGGACAACAATCTACTCATACCTATTGTTTTATCAGTTAGGAAGCTGACATGCATAGAGTTTGACTTGTCCAAGGTTAAGAAACAACGGCGACTAACCTACACGGTGCCCATTCCCTGTGTCAAATACTTTCCATACATGTACCGGTTCCTTCAATTCTCCAAACCGCGCCATGAAATGCGCACTGTTACTGCCCCCATTTCACAGAGGAGGAAATTTAGGATTCAGGAGATTAAGTGACAAGTGACTTGCCCAAGACAAAGCCACGTCACGCTGACTAAACAGCTGCACCATCCGGGTGCCGTCTGTGAGCAGACTTCCGGGAAGGAACAGTGCTCGCCTGGTCCCCGTCAACTGGGCAGAGCGACCTTGGCTGTGACCTTGACCGCTGGCTTCCTCAGCTCACCCAGGCGGGCGGATTCAGGGGCACAGCAGCTTGTAACTTCTCATCTTGTTCATTTATTAAATGCACCTCTGGTTACCTTCATAAAAGGACAAAGAGGTGCCCTTTCTCTCCCGCTACCCTGCCTGCCCGCCCCCGACTCCGTCTCGCGGGCACAAGAATAGAGGGAGAAAGAACGCGCGTGGGGCTGGGGCTCAGAACGGAGTGCATCTCGCAGGCCCTCACTCACTCCCCCCTGCCCCCGAGCAGGACATCCTGGGGTCCTTTGTGAAGAGCTGCCTTGCTGTCCCCTCCTTCTCGACCCCCAGCCCAGCAATCAAAGTCCACTTCTGCCATCTAGTGTGAAAAGAGCTTGATGAAGAGGTTTGGGTCGAGAGAAGGAACACAATACCAACTCCAAAGTGCAAAACGTTTTCCAAGTACGTACCATTAACTTTCTCCAGACTCTTTTATAAGCTACCAAACAAATGGGCATTTATAGGTCAAATGCAGTAAATTGAGGCCATGATTAGAAACCAGCTGAAGACGTTTTGACGACATATCCCAAAAGAATGCACCCTGAGCGTAAGTTCCAAGATGGGCCCCACTTACTTTTAGGTTAAAAGCAAGTGTACAAACTGCAATAAATTTCAAATCAGCAGGAACCAATCCAATGGGTTTCTATGTATATCTACTATGAAATCGTTTCTCTTAAGAAACCACAGTTCAAAAAAAAAGAAAGTAAAAAAGTCAAACGAAACCACAGTTCAGGAACAGTACATTTTCCCTAAGACTGAGATAGGAGAGAATCTATTTACTTGTTTGTTTTACTGTTTTTGCCCCGGGAGGAAGGACACTGTATGGGGTTAGGATAATGTTTTCAAAAACTTCGCCACAGTAAATAAGTTTTACCTACATCACTTACACGTTGTCCCTATATCACCTCTGAGTGTAGGCTGGAGACCTAGCATTATCAGTGAAAGCATCCGTGCAGGAGGCCAAAACACATCCTCCCACACAGCGGACAGCCTCCTGTCTGGGGCTGACCTCGGAGGCAGGGTGCGATGTGGAAAGCCTGCCTCCGCCTCCTGGGAATCCTCAGTATAAACGACATCTCACAACTGGCTGTGGAAAAAGACCAGACAGAAGAGAAGTTTGTAACTTCTGGAAAAACCTTGGAAAAAACATATTTTACAATCCTGGTTCATAAAACACCCATTTGCACCAACAACCCACCAGGAAAACGTAAGGCTAACGTCCTCTAATAAAAACTAAAAAGCTAGAGAGACAGACAAGCCCCATGCCAATGTGGATGGACCAGGGCGGGGAACACTGGGTTAGCAAGGTTAGAATTAACTCTTCCATCTGAGTTTAGGCCAGAGGGTTGAAATGCACAGCGCCTTGTCCCCAGCCCGCGCCTGCGCCCGTCGCACACACAAGCGAAGACGACTTTCCCTTCTGACACTATCTAGTGCCCGGGATAGAGACCTTCGGGGAGAACTGATAGAAACCAGAGGGGCGGTTAGGTCGGGTTCAGGGGCTGACAAACTCCCGGTGACTGGGGTGGGAGAACAGGAGTCTCTTCGGCCCCGCAGACGGAATCCAGTTACATCACAGGAGGGTGAAACCACATCAAAGCCCAGCCACTGGCAGCCTGGATCCCGCTAAGGGCTGAAGTGAAACCCTACCCACTTCGCCAGGCCTGGAGCTGCGAATCAAACAGCTCAGTCCCTCCGCGGAGCCCTGGTGCACGAGCAAGGTGCCCGGCTGGGCACACAGAGCGCAGTCTGTCTGCAGAGGTGTTTTTCGTTTTTTGGAAGTTATACGAGATGATGGCAAGGCATAAATTAAAGAGGTATTTTTATGGGGGAGGGGCTTTTTTATTTTTTTCCTTAATTCTGCCACCTGCAAAGTCCTTTTAGAGGCCGAGCTGGCGAAGCTGAAACGCCAGAAGGGAGAGAGCGAAGAAGCGCGAGGTCGCCCGGGGAACACGGGAATGTCGCTGTCCGCCCGGGCATCTGAGCTCGTTATCTCGGGCACTCATTTTTGAAAAACATCCTCCAAGAACGGAGGCTCGTCTCTTCGACTGGGATGGTGCCAGGGAGCTCCTAAACTCCAACCCAGGTTCTTGCCTTAGAAGGGCCTAGAAATATCCCGAAAGAATGAGTTCAAGAACATACAGAAGTCCTACTGCACACCTGCCTCAATATTCCCCCTGATTCATCTCTCCTCCATCACGCTTTCCGTCACCTCTGTCCCTCCCATCTCTGACCGAGAGGGTGTTCCTCTTGGCTGACACCTGTTAAAAGCCCAATTCCATGCCCAGCACCTTCGAGAAGTTTCCTGCGAACCTCGTAGGTTCATCAAGCCCCTCCCTACAGGCCGACAATTACACCGCAGGTCAGGTACCTTTGCACTCTAACCACTCACCTGCAGTCCTGCGCCGACGCCTGACGGCTGAGGTCCCCCAACAGGGCCCACAACCACGGAGCGTTTTTCTAACACCTCGTGACGTCAGCGCCGTCGCAACGTTATAGCCACTACAGCGACGCAGCCGTCAAAACGTCAGCGGGGGCGCAAGGTCGTTGCCATGGAGACATCGCAGCGCCAGCCATTAACTCACGTGTTTGCGGTGAGGCTGGTAGAAACCAACCTGCTGCCAATCATCTGAAAGTGTAGCACGCCCTTGATGATGAAAATAAACAACTGTGTTATTTGTTGATGTATATACTACGCTATAATTTTATGGTTATTTTAGAATATACTCTTTCCACTTTTTTTTTTAAGTTTTAATGTAGCCTAGGTGTGCAGTAGCCTCGACCACCTGGGGCCGTGTAAGTTCACGCTGCGATGGTCGCACAAGAACGAAATCGCTGAAGGATTCGTTGCTCAGAACACAGCCTTGTCAGTAAGCGATCCGTGGCTGTATTTGATTTTTTCTATTTCCAAGAAGTGATTTTTCTTTAAATATGATGCTTCATTATATTTCAGGATTCACCGAGCACCTATTTAGCCAAGCAGCACAGTAGAGCCTCAGTAAACAGCTGCTGGTTTGCTTCATTTTCTAGAGAGACCGTAGAATGCAGCCTGAATTGGACCTCAGACTTCTAAGGTCTTGGGTGGGCAAGGCCAGGGTGGGGTATGCACAGAAAAATGTTGTTCTATTAAAAGAAGGAACAAACTGACCATAGTTTTTTATCATTTTCCAGGGCCTATGCTAGACATTTCCTTGTCGCATTCTCAAACACTACAAATCACACATTTAGAAAGAAAAGAACAGTTGCTCCAAGAAAGGGCACAAGAAATGGCAATAAAGTACTTCCCGCCCAGTTTTCATCAAGTCCTAAAACTTTGGCGCCATCAGCCACGCTCAGTACAAATGGCATGTGCGTGGGAAGCCTGGCAGACTTGGGACAGTTTTAAGGAATCGATGCCCAACCAGGGAGAGAAGGCTTTTCAAGGCAAGCGCCTGTGTCCCAGTGAGCCTGGGAATCAAAGACGACACTGTCACTTGCTATGGGACAAAGAATTTCGCTGCAGAGGGTAATTAACTCTGCAGAAAACCTGAGGTGAATGAGAAACCAGACGCGAACTAAAGTCAGAGCCCGCGCCAGCCTGAGGCCCAGGCAGAGCCGGCCCCCAGCGCCCCTTCCTGCACCCGCCTTCCGCCCTCCGATTCACCCTCTCCCCGTGGGTCCTGGTGCAGGCTGCTCCGCTCCGGGACTCTGCTCGGGGGCTTTTCTGAATCAGCACTCACCTTCTCTCATTCTCATTCCAGGTATCAAGCACCTAGTTTAGAAAGCAATCTGATAAACACATAGGACTGCAAGACTTCTAATAAGCAAAAAAGGCCACTTAGAGAGCATTCCATCTAACCCCCTTACACCAAGCGGGGGCCACGGAACTGGGGTGATCGGCCCCCAGCCCCTCGTCTAAGCAGGAGCAGGGCCCGGACCACCCAAGCCTCCTGACCCGCAGTCCTTTGCTCTCCTTTCAGCAATTTAGTCAGCAAACATTCCCTCAGGGCTAACGATGGGCCAAGCCCTGTGCTGACCCACCAAATTGGGACGTCCAAGACTACGTCAGAGACTAACGCTCCGTAGTATTTACATTCATTCATTGATTCATTCAATGATAATTCATGAAGTACCCACGACGAGGGACCTTCTGCCTCAAGGTCCGCCTCAGGAATACCTGAGGCTCAGTCACGGAGAAGTCTCTGTATCAGATCAATTCAGCTGGTCTGCAGCAACGCTTCCCAAAACGCCCTCCTCTCTGTGGGAGAAAGCAATCTGATAAACCCACGGAAATGGGTTAGACATGGGTTTGGTTAGTACTCTTGCACTGCTAGGAGTTTTAACTAGAATATGTCTGACATGGAAACCCATGTCAGCGGGAACCCTAATGCCTAGGCCTCTTCTTGGCCCGATAGGCTGTACAAGGAATAAAGAAGGGCACAGGGAGAGGGGCGGGGGGAGGCTGAAAATCCCTCCATTCCAGGATTACCAGGCGTAAAGATACAGAGTTGCTGCCCAGAGAGGAGGGACACACGCTTGGAAACAAGTAACTCGATCACAGTGTGAGGAGAACGATCAGAGAGGTAGGCACAGCTTTCTAGGAGAACCAGAATCAGGAAATCTGGAAGGCTTCCTGGAGGAGTGATTGTTGACTGAAGAAAGGAAGAGCGGCATAGGGCATGGAGAACCAACTGCTGGTAAAAAACGAAACAAAACAAAACACCCTAGGGCAGGTGCTTTTCCAGGCTGTTTCATCCGAGGCCACAGTAAGCCTGGGTGATGGGCAAAACCAGGCCTGTTTTTGCAAAGGAGAACACAGAATCAGAGGGGTTAATCGAGTTGCCAGAGATCACAGCTTGTAAATCTTGAGCCCAGCAGCCCTCTGCTTTCCTATGGATCGTCAAGCTGACCAGCTGGCCACTTAATGCATGATGCTTCTCTATTGTTCGTAAAAGTTGCCAGCATTTGCAGATCATCTGACGATTTGGCCTCTGTGAACAAAGAGGAGTTTTGTTTTCAGGCTGGTCTTCTTTTCATTCTGTGGACTCTACTGCCCTCTTGTGGTTACTTCCTGTTATGGCCACCTGGGCTTGCTTCACACATCCCAGGGAACACTGATCTAATGGGGAGCTGCAAGAGGAAGCGTGAGTACATCAAATTGTATTTATACACAAAGAAGTAGTGCAAGCACGCTTAGGAAGCCCAGCTGAAGGGGAGTAGAATGTCAGTGTATATCGTAGAAACTAAGGATAGAATTGTGGAAAAAGGACTGTACGAGACAAAGCTGCTATTTTGAGTTCTGGACCCCTTTGACTACCTGGCTACAGTTTTGCTGGTAGGAACAACGCCTTCAGCCAGTTATGAAGCAAACAACAGCCTGTCCCCACAGAGAGGACATCTGCGTAAGCCCCACAGGCATGTGAGGACCAGACCTCATGCTCGGTCTCGAGCAAATATTTGAGAAATGACCGCAAACAGCAGTAACTTCTACTTCTGCCTCCCATTCTTCAAAATCCATGCTAACTTTGGATGCCTGCAAGTGCAAAGTGGACTTCGCCCCGCCCCGCCCAAGGGGAATAGAACACACAGCTACAGAGAGGGTTGGTTCCATCATTCTAGACAGAAGACCTTTTGGTGCCAGGAAAAATAGCCAACACTCACGGCTCTCAGCAGAAACGGTAGGAAACTGGGATTAAGGCACACAGTGAAGACTTTACGTGATGCGCGAGGGACGCATTTCCAAAAGGCGTGTGAACGCTAATGTCGTATGTTGCAAAGGAAATTGAACATAAAATCTGGAGGGATGGATTTAAGTTCCTGCACTGCCACCCAGGAGCAGGGTGGCCTTGGAAGGGTCATGTGACCTTTCCCAGTCCCCTCCCCTGCGCAGAGATTGTCACACTAAACAATCTTTAACTGACCATTGAGCCCGAGGATGCTCCCCTTTGGAGGCTGCCAAAGAGAGAAGCAGAGGTGGGAGCAGGGGAAATATTTTAAACTGTTCCATCGGTTTGGACATAGATGTGCTTGCAACCAGGGCAATGACTAACGTGGCCTTTTCAGACGGCCTTCTCTTCCAGAATCTAGGGAATTGGGATGCTTCTCCAAAGAGGCTGTTTGCCTAAGAAATAGAATCCTAGCATCTTAAGGTTGTTTTTTTCTTGCATCTCAAAATTATAAACCTCTAGGTGGTCTCATCAGACCCCCAACTGTGGTTTGAATCCTGCCTCTGGCATTCCTGCCCCTTACCTCCTTCCGGCGGCGCTGTGGAGCAGACCTTTTTCGAGGCTTTTCCAGCAGCCTCTGAATACCTGTCCTGGGAGAGGCCTTCCGCACACGGAGCGAAAAGCCAGCTCGCTGTAGCCGACAGTCATCACTCCCAGGTGCATGCTGTGGAGTCCGAGAGGACAAATCGAATTCCCCTTTTTCTTTATAACTACTCACATATTTAAAGCTATTTTTCGGTTTCCTGTAGGTCTTCTCCCTTCGACTAATCCCTGTCTCGCGTGGTTTTAAGCTCCTGCACCATCCAGAGGGTGTGAACGCAGGCTGGCAGATTATGGAAGTTATCTGGCAAACAGCACCATAGAAAGACTATACCCATTTTCAATACGCAAGGTCCAAAAAACTGGCCTCCCATAGGAGAGTTATCAGAAGTCGCTGGAGAAAGTGCTCCACCAAAACAAGGAAGTAAATTAAGACAAACATAAGAGCCCAAATCCAGAAAAGAGGGGATCTGTGACAAGGAAAATTTCCCCCCAAAATATTCTTGTGAGATCACATGGTGACCAGAGAGGGACCAGGCCACATCATTGGAGCAGGTCTGAAGGGGCTCAAAAGGAGCCTCTTTCAACGAGGTCAATGTCATGGAGCACCTTCTGGGTGTCAACAGACAGAGATTTCAACCATCGGAGAAAGTGGCTGGAGCTGAGCTGGCCATGTGCGAATAAAAAGACCTAAGCCAACGAGAAAAAAACAAAACAATTTTACTGAGCCTGGGAAAAACAAAACATTGTGCAAGAAAGGAAAAGATCCTTGCACTTGTCACCACTGTAGGACCAGCCACTCTGTTTTGCATTTATTTTGTAACGAGTATATTGAGGAGCTGGAATTCCGAATCAGTGGGGAACAAACAAAAAAAAAATTGTCTTAACCACTGTTTTCATTCACATTCTGTCCAATCTTCCTTCCCTGCTTGATAGTAAATCCTTTCACACCTCAGGCAGGTCCCAGAACTTTCCAGCTCTTCGCAGTTATTAAAACTCCGTCCCATCCTGCTAATGAGCCTGGGCTCGCGTCTGACTGAAAACGTTCCCTCTCGCTCAGCGCAAGGCAGGCCAACGGCTCCCCGGCCTTGGATTACGGAGGGAGACTCTGTTCACCGATGCACCATCTCCATCCTCAGATTCCCGGTCCTCTGGCTCTCGGAACAGGGTGGGGGTGTGGGGGGCGGGGCTGAGGGTATTGCTGGAGGGCAAACATCTCCTTGCTTAGCTGGAGTCATTGGACCTCTCTCGACCAACCACGACCGCCAGTGAGCCTACGCGCATGGGGGGCCCAAAGCTGGCTCTTTCAGGGGCGCGGGACCGTGCTGAGATGGGGTGCTGTAGCCGCCCTTGCTCTCTGGGGCACTGATGGGAACCGTGGGCAGCGCTCCCTTCGTTCTGTCTCTTCTATCCCCCCGACTCCCCTTGCTAGGGGTCCCCCCAAAGCCCCTTGTGGATGGGGCCTCCTCCTGCTGCGGGGGCCCCTCTGACATGGAGCGGCGGCCGCAGAATTCAAGGCCAACCATTTCCTGCAGGGCTCTCAATCCACTGGAGACTGGTGGCCCCCCACCCCGTCCCCGCCCTCCCAGGGCCGGTGCAGGCCACGGCTCTGCCGCTGCCCCTTTCTGAGCCCTGCGGTCTCCCTCCAAGGCTTTTCCCTTTCTCGGGGTCTCCAGGGCAGGCCAGCAAGCCTGATGCCTGGGGTCCTCCGGGATGCCCATCCCCCTGCCTTGCAGCGGGCACACCCAGGACGCCCCACAGACCGCTTCATTTGGCGGTGGGGACGGAGACACGGCCCCTGTGCTCGCCCTGGGGAGACTGGCACGGCCCCTCGTCCAGTGAACACTGCCCTCACCCCCCACCCGGCTAGCGACTCTGCAAGTTCCCCGCCCTGCGCTGACTGACGGGGTGACAGTTAGTGGCTGGCTCCCTGCCGCCTCTTCTTAAAAGGTCAGGGGCTTGGAGCCTCTTCCTTTCAGCCTGGGGCGGGAGCCACAACTCTGGGACAACGTGCAATTACATCTGCTCCTTTATCCATCCCCCCAACTGGACTGTGTGCGTTGACTACACAGAAAAGACAGCCCTGGTCCTTCCTCCTTGAAGTACATAGGGCCCAAAAGTGGTGCTATTTACCACTCTGAAAACCACCTTTAGGGTAGGAGATTTGAATTACATTATGCTAAGGAAAAGAGGATCATGTCTTGTTTTGATTTTTTCCAACCTCTGTGCCTCTCCTTTATTATTTTTTTTTCAATCTTGAGCGTTAATCCGAAAGAAAATTTAAAAAAGGAGGGAAAAAGTGCTTCTATCATATTGGCAACCTCCGTGCTACCCTCATTAAGCAACTTCTAATGTTTTATTACACAGCTTCCTTTGGCCAAAGAGTCAGCCCCTCCCAAGTGCAATGTTTACTGCGGCTGAGCGATGCCTGGGCGCCGGCCATTGTGCTCAGTGCGGAGGGCTTTTTAAGATATGAAATAGAAGAGCTATCAATGTCTGACCACTACGCTATACACCCAAAACTAAGGTAAGGTAATATTAAATGTCAGCAGTCATTGAGAAAACAAAAATTAAAAATGGTTAAAAGCAATAATAAAAGGAAATAAAATTGTAAAAATAAATAGAACAGAAACATATCAGAGGGTGTGGCACATAGTAAGGGTGTTGTTTCATGAAAGTTTTGTTAAAGTTACGTGTGTCTCCGTGTGCACATCTAGGTACCCCCGTAAGTAAGGTAAAAAATCAACTTCCTCCTGCAGGTCACTGTAGAAACAAATGAAAAGCACTTCTGATCCATGGCCTCGTTTAATCCTCGCAGCTGCGCGGAGGGCAGGTACCGTACTTGTCCTCAGTGTGAAGATAAGAAAACTAAGGCTGAAAAGAGTTGAGCAACATGCTCAGGTTCAAACAGCTAATAAATCATAGATTTGGGATTCAAATCTAGACATCTTGATCCAAGTCCATGCTCATATGCTGCGTCTCTTTCACGGGACTAAGAAACAAAACAAGAAGCCAAGTTCAAAGCCACGCCCACACCTTTGGATAATACTGGGGAAACAGCCGTCCATTCCCTGGACTACGCTCCGGCTGGCACAGGCCGTCTCTGCCTTCCGCCCCATCAGTTCCGTTTCACGTGACTCCTGTTCAGGATGAAGACTGGTTCACAACACTCACGGAAATGGGACGCAGAGAAAGGACAGCGAAGACGACGAGTCAGCAGCAATACCTTCCCCCAGGGTGGCGTTCAGCACGGGGCAGGCGTGGAGTCTTTATCGGAGGTGGGTGGGGCTTCTCCATTCATCTTCATCTCATCCCTACGAGCCACAGGGATTTTCTCAAACCCACTGCAACCCTCCACCTGCCTGGGAAGGCAGCGCTCGGCTGCTGGTGTGGTGAGCCACGTGGCCTTTCTTGTGGTCACGCACCCTGCATGGGCAAGCTGTGCGCATACAGCCTCCGTCTAACTTGTCACAGGCAGAGCGCTACCCGCGCCCAAAGCCTTAACGCTGTTTGTCCTCACTTGTACACGTCGTTAGAAATAGCAAAGAACTCGCCCACACTCCCCTCTTTGTCCAGCACTTCGTGGCCGACCCCTCAGTTTGCTTCTGCCAATCTGACCTCGTGAGCACATCGGCGACAAGTCAAACGCATAAAGCCATCAAGCCACACTTACATTTCTTGCCTAGAATTCCTCATATTGGCATTAGAAACATCGGGAGAAAAAATAAAATCATTTAAAGAAATGTGATTTATTTTTCCTGATACTTTCTTCTTATCTCTTCTACTTTGTGGAGGGAAATGAGGGACATACTACAAGAAACTTCAGAAAATCATTTGAAATTATCCAAAGTCTCCACTGGCGAATGGCATGGTTTTCTATAGACAATCTCTATAGACCTGTGCTGTGGGCCAAGTTGTAGGCTTCTTGGCTTTTCAAGTGGTTTTGCAGATCTAAGCCAGGGAGATGTAAATAACTCTTAAGTATCTGATTCCCCATAGGACACCAATAGCGGTTCGGTTACTGTGCAACCAGGGCTTGGACCAAGGTGACCAGCCAGACGACCTCCCCCTACAATGACACCCTGCAAAAACCTGCCCAGGAGTCAAAGCAGCCCTGCTCAAGGCCCGGCAGTTGACACTCAGGATTGGCACATAAATGGGTAGAGTGTGTCCCTTTAAATGAACTGCTATTAAATAAGCCTGATTCCGCCCATCCTTCCCAAGGAGAAGGGGAGAAGTAGGCCCCTTGTGTGTAAACTGAGGAAATCTGCATTCACAGCCAGAGACCACGTAGCCCCAACGCAAAGCCCAGCGGCCTCGCTGCCTGGGGGCCTACAGCCTGAACACAGGAGCCCCCCACCGCCCCCATCCCTCAATAGCTCAGAACCACAATTAATGAGCTCACCATAAAAAAAAAAATCCTACGATCATTAAAAGTCCTCACGAGCTTACTCCCTGCTAAAGGTGAATCCAGTCCTTGTGCAGAATACCCCAAGGACGCCAGGTTGAGAAGACAGGACTCTTTCTGGACCTCAGGCCTTTCTGTCACCATCCCAGAGCAGCCTGGGGATGCAGAAGTCCCTTCAAGAAGCCAGTTGTGTCATCTTGATAGACACACAGTAGATGATTTGGCCAAGTATCGTCCCATCAAATCTGAGGTTCAAACAGATCGGTAAGTTCACCCAAGTTAGCACGAGTCAGTTGGCAAAGAAGACACAGTCTTGGTGGAATTCAGGAGGGTAGCCAATGTCTCAGGTGTAGGACAAAAACAAAAGTGTCAGATACAAAACTCACGGGGCATTTCTGGTAGCCCGACAGCCGATGACCACTGACCTCTGGGATGGCAACGGCTTCTGGGACTGGCCCCCAGGACTCCTTGGGCCCTGCTTTTCAGGGCGCTGCCACCCCCGGAGGACCGAGCGCACTCTGACCTCACGCTCCAGCCACCTGGGCCACTTCATTTGTTAAAAATGCCCCGGAATTGCCCTCATTCCAGGAAAAGCAGCACAGTTGTAGCCAATGTTGACCTTGCAGGAGGAGCCAGCAAGTCGGGCAACACACATCCCAGGCCAGCAACGCAGCTCCCTAGAAGCCTTCAGCCGCTGGCGAGTCCTTCCGAGCTTCCAGTCCCAAGGGATGCGGTTATACGCCCAGGGGCCTTTGCGGGGACCATCCAACCTCTCTGTAGCAAGGCAGCTCCAAAAAAGGGAAAACAAGCCTTGGATGGGTGGTTCAGCTGGTTGAGCATTGTCCCCGTGCACCACAAGGTTACAGGTTTGATCCTGGGTCAGGGTATATACCTGGGTTGCAGGTTCAGTCACCAGTCAGGGCGTTTATGGGAGCCAACCAATCGATATTTCTCTCTCTTTCTCTCTCTCGTCCCCTCTCTCCCTCCCTTCTAAAATCAGTGAACAGATCCTCGGGAGAGGATTAAAACATAAGGAGGGGGGGTAAACAAAATGTAGATACATCCAGGGTTCGTCCCATAAACTCTCTGCCTTCATTTTTCTACCCTCATGCCACACGTGGATGAGAACAAGAAACACGGACATTCTTAGAGAGAGTCCCACTCTCCCCCTTTACCTGTCGTGACCTCCAGCCTAACCCTTGAATCTGCCACCGGACAACGTTATCCTCTCCTGGCCTTGGTGACCTTGAACGAGCACTGCTTTCCCTCTGATCTAATAGCCACTGTTGGAATAATTACTCTAAGTAATCGCCACAAACAAACCTCCGCTCTGTAACGTAGTAGCCATTCCACTTCTGGCTTTAATGCCATTCACCTTCTTCCAAATAAACATCATTTCCCAATGCCTGGAAAGTTCCAGACTTGTTCCAAATTTACATATTACTTTTCCATTATCTCAGGGCAGCAGTAATAATAATAGTTATAACATCTTCCTTCTCCTGGAAGAGTCCTGGCCACTGCTTGTACTTTTCGGGTTTGGAATTCTCTTATGGGCTTATTTTTTTTTCTTTCTCCTCCTCCTCCTTAGTGGAAAATGTTACTTCTAGCTCCTGGATTTAATTTACTTTAATTTAATTACGGCATTTTCCACACATGCCCACAGGCTCTTGGTAATAGTTGCATTTTTAATAAATCTAATATATAATAATGACTTTGTTTTTAATTTTCCACTGAGAGTTGGATCCGAAGTTGAAGGCAGAGCCCCGGACAGGGGTGTCTGGTTCACTCCACGCGCTTGGGTCTCAGGCAACAGAGGGCTCCTAATTGGAACGTGGCTGCGCCTTTACTTTCTACCCCCGTACCCCCGTGTGTAATGTCCTCATCCAACATCCCATAGGACGGGGGATGACCAGTCATTTCAGTCAAAATGATCAAACCGGTCATGCAGGCATTCCCTAGGCTGGGCTAGGAGTTGTCATGAAATACAGCCCAACCAAAAGATAAACGTGTGACCATGGATCTACGTTTACGAGGGCACTCTCGTAACCATTGCCAACGCTCATTGATTAACTGCTTTACGACTGTTTGTCCATGTTCAGTCGATTCAGCCAGAGGATAAACTAGCAATGCTTGTGGCTTTCTTCTCCCTTTCCTGCCCCCTTACCCCACGTGCTCAGCAGAGAGCTCGGGACCACAGCGTGTGCTCAGTCATATCTAGGGCTGCTTTTACTGGGTGCTTTCTACGTGTCCAACACCAGTCTAAGCATGTTACCTGTACCACTTCATAGGACTTTCTCATGTTATTGTCCCCATCCTATAGAAGAGGGAACGGAGACCTACAGAGCTTAGACCACATGTTCAAGTTCACCCTGCTGGTAGGCGGCGGGGCTGTCCAAATGCTGAGTCCAAGCTACTGACCATTAGGCTGTGCTAACCGACTAAAGCACAGCATCGCACATCTGCAGCAAAGCACTTGGAAAGTGCTCTGGTTTCTTAGCAAACGGGGTGTCCCCTTGAGGTCAGGGGCAACGGGCCTCAGCTCTCCCTGCCAGGAGCTGAGATCTGCCGACCAGAAAGCTTCACTGTGGATTCCAGCAGCCAGGAGAAAAGCGGACAAGCAGGACAAGCCAGAGCTTCCAAAGGGAGCTACAAGTCCCTGCGGTGCCGTCTTTCTCCCTTGACCATGGGCTGTGCCGGGGGCAGGGAGCTTGGAAAGCGTGGCCTGGGTCAGCAGCCCCCCATGGTGCCCCAGCGACTTGCCGTGTGTGCACACAGGCCACGCAGGCAAAGGCTGGAGGCAGGGCTCCTCTGAAGACCTCCTGCTCCTCCCGGAACGTAGGAGCCCGGGAAGCCTGGGAGGAGCCACTCCAAGGTCACTGCCCTGCGAGGTCAGCAGGAGACGGTTTCTCTTTGCCACCAGGTTCTGATGCGGTCTGGGCCTCGCTGGCCCGCCTCCCTCAAAGCAGACACGCAGGATGTGAATCCACGGAGCCCCGGTCTGGGGCGGGCTCTTTGGTCCTGGGGCCCCCTGTGACTTGTACTGCAGTGGTCCGGCCCCCTTTGAGGGTGTGTTGCCCCTTTCTGGCATGTTGGATCAGGACCAGCGGGAGCGGGTGCCTTTGGCTATCTTTCCTTTCGCTCAGTAAGCAGTCAATGGTCTGAATCTATCTTTACCAGCCTCACCCATCAGGCGTCGGCCTTACATTAAGTCCTGTGTGTGTTTGAAAAACTGACCCATCCAGGCAGCCACCTGCTCAGACAGTGAAATAAAAATCAGCCAAAGGAAGATTTAAATAAGAGCCACCTTATTTCAACTGACTGCGTAAACGGATACCGAACGCTGATCACACACACACGCACACTTTTGTTAGAAAACAGTCCTAACGGAAATGAAAAGTCACTCACGGAAAGCATTTGCCTCTATTTGCCTTTGGTCAAACAAGCTGGTGGTAATTTGGGAAAATAAATGCAAATGCATTCAGTTTAACACAATTAATATTTATTGTCTATCGGCAAACCCAGTAGAATTCTCAGCGGGCACATATTTCCGCGTCAGAATTGAAAACGAAGTATTCATTCTGAACTTCGGAGTCTGTGTGAACCCAAACGCTGAGATGTGTCTGAGAAGGGATCCTGCTTCCTCATGAGGTCTCACGTGGCCCAGAACAATGAAAAGGACACAGGCAACTTAGGGCTTGGGAATGCGCTGTTCTGGTTGACAAACACATAGGCTGCCAATTTCCGAATATTTACATTCAGAGAATACGTGAAAAATGTTGAATACCCAAAGTACCATGAACCTATTTTAAATTACATTTAACGATTCAAAAGTCACTTCCAGATGAAGTACGTGAGTAATTAAAAGTGACCTAATTACCATAGAATACAAAAAAAAAATGGTGGAGACAATCCCTATCCTAAAAGACCAGGACAATCTGTTGGAGAGGCAAGATTTTTATTAATCACACTTGAAAACAAAGCAGCGGCATAAAAGCCTCAGAATCACCTCTGGGTAAACCAATTCTCATACAGGGTGAGGCAAAAGCAGGTTTACAGTGGTGAGTACATGAAACACAGAATTTATTCCTGTATTATTAATTACTGCAGTATTTTCCATACGAACAATGGTAAACCTACACTTGCCCCCCCGCCTTTATATCAGATTAGCAGGACCAAATCAAGACTGTTACATGACAAAAGATTCCACTTTTTTCCACTTTTTAATTTTTTCAAGTGTCTTCCCATTCCACTAAATTGGTCCACTGTTCTAAACCCCAGGTAGAATTAGCTTCCTGGACATCACATACAAAGGAAAGTTAAATCAACCCCCTTCTGCCAAATATGTGTCTGACACGCCTAATCTCACTGGTGTACTCACACCAAAAAAGTTACTACAGAGTCATCAACCTTTCCAGTTGGACTCTTTCACTTTGTTTTATTAAGAATGATGTCATGCAGTACTCCTTAGTTTACTTTAAAAAAATTTATTTTTACATTTCTTTCCCCAAAGAAGCATCTAACCATAAAGATAGTCTTCAGACTATAGGCATTTGAAACTTACCCAGAAGGTTTCAAGTATCGTAAGTGAAGTTTTTTTAATCCCCAAGCCTCATAGAAAGAGAAAGAAGAAAGCACACAAAAGGAAAATATATTTTTAAAAAAAACCAAAGCAAAATAAGCCTGTGGCAGCAACGATAAGAATCTCATCTAAAAGCTGACTGAGAGTCCATGTATCAAAGTCAATGCCAGCTCCGCTGAGTGGGGACCCACTCGCTATTTCAACAAGCTCCTGGGCACACTTATCTGAGACCCTGTGTTGTCACTACTGCCTTAGTCCTCGTCTCCTTCCCAAGCCCTCAGCCACTTGAGGACAAGATCAGACTTAGCTTCAGAAGTCCATCAAAAATCGCTACGCACCTCCCGTACTCAAGATACTGGGATAAAAAAAAATATGAATAAGATATGCGTCCTGCTCCCAAAGTGCTTTCCTTCTAACTTCAGCAGATGGAGAATGAGGAAGGTAGAAATAAATGCATAGCTTCAACACACAAGAGTCAAAGTCATCAGCGCAGTGTATCCAAGGTCTTAGGAGACGTAAGAGGGCAGCAAAGCAGTTGGGGCAGGTCTCCTTGCAGAAAAATGACAGCTTTGTCTTAAAAGAGCAATAGAAATGAACATGCAACAGATAGAAAGGAAGAGATGACAGAGGAGCCTTGGGGAGGAGGCAGGGCCTGAGTCTAATAACCTGTTATGTGCCCGGACTACCAGTCATTTGGTCTCTCAGAGTCAAGTTCAAGGTCAGAAGCAATGGGCAACAGGGCAAAGAGCTTCAATTTCCTTAAGCTGAGGTTCATGGAGGGTCACTGAGAGGCCAAGGAACGGAGCGGGGAGATTTGCATCTGCTCAGAAAAAGAGGAACAGGAATTAGAAAAGAAATAAGGAAACTGAAGAAACCCTACAGATTAAAACATACCTGTGTTGTCCTGGAAAGCTATGCTTTTCCAGATAAATCAAGTTGAATGCCCCTTCTTCTCCTAGTTCACCAAGCTCCATGAATTCTACAATCTGCAAAACTGATCCAACGGGGTGGGCCCAGATGTGGCTCACGTTGAGGTTATTCCTACCAAGTGCTGGGGGTGAGTCTCCTGAAGGTACCGAAGCACAGCCAGGAAGGAGAGTGCTTTCCTGAGTTTAGATCTTGGCAGGTCCTTTCTGTGCTATCTTTTATGTAGTGGCGGGGGGGGGGGGCGGATTTTTACTTACTTGCTACCTACAAAATCTCCCCTTTAAAATATAATGAACAGTTAATCCAGGGAGTTCAATCTGGTTTACACTTATTTCGCCCCCTTCCATAGGAAATGTTTTAGAGAATAATTTTAGTCAGTGATGGAAATGAGAAAAAACATACAGGCCCAAACATTCAAACCCCATCAGCCAACAGGCAACTGATCTATGGTACGCAACTGTCTTCCCAGGCCTCCCCATGGAAACCACCATCCCTTGTCCAACTTAAATGAGCCCATGGGAGCTTTAAAACTGAAAATCAGAAGTTTCCTTTTACCAAAGGTCAGCCCTGGAAAATCGCTCCCTACCCCACAAATCAAACTCCCTTTGGGGATCTCCCAAGCTGCAGTTGATTTCCTGAATTTACCAAGTGCTTATTCTCATTACTGTTTTATGTCCTCTGATGAAGGAAATTCTCTCTTTCCAAAGGCGGGACCATTCCCAGCGAAGTCCCCTGCTTCTCCCGGAGAACCCCGCCAGGATTACTGCTGCCCAGGTCAGGCCGCTCTGCTTTCTGCCAGCTGCAGGGAGGACCCTCCCGAACATCACCCCTCCCTCAGCCAAGACGTCTTTATTTCCCAACGTGTCACTGGAACCAACAGAGAATAACCTGCTAATGCCCTTAGAGCAAGAGGCTTGCGGGCCAAAGCTTTAAATGACTGTTATTTATTCCTTCTTCCATTTAGTAGAAGACATCTCCACAAGTATCCCTAATGGCTCACCCACCCACGTCAAACAAACAACTGGGGCTAGGGGAGTAAGGCATTGTGGGAGAAAGGCCAAGGACCCGAAGCAGTGCTGACGAAGTGAGCCAAATGGTGTCACGGTTACAATTATGATCATCCTGTTGGTTCTGTGCAGAAAACACCACACTTAGAGAATGAAAGAGAACCTTAAAGAGTCCCAGCAACTTACCCAAGGCCATGTAACTAGAAAACAGCAACTCTGCACGGTGGAGCCTTGAGGCTGCCTCACCCCACACCCCACAGGCGGCCCAGCGTGACTGCCGGACTGAAGAAGGGAACACTCCCCTGCTGAGGTCTGATTTTGGACCACGCTTGCATTGCAAGACAGGGTCCTCAATAATTAATGCCATTAAAAATGCATAAAGCCCAAATTTATTTTTAAAACCATCTCAGCCATTATACCTTCTGAGACTCTGTTATTGCTAGCTAAATAAAGTCTTTCTAAACTGAAACGTTCCCCTTTTACAGCTTCTCCACAGAGCAGCAAGAGGCATTTCTTTTAAAACTAAATGTCCTGTTGTGTGCTTTGTAAGAACATCATTGTGATCTTCCATAAACACAATGCCATGATCAAAACCCAGGAAATCCACATTGCCAAAATACGATCATCTAGTTCACAGTCTAAATCCACATTCCGTCGACTGTCCCAGGAATGCCCTCGAATAGCTGTTTCTTCCCAGTGCAATACCCAACCCTAGATCCCATATTGAAAATACAGTAACGAAATGTTACGCCTCTTTGGTCCCTTTTAATCTGAAACAGTCCCTTAGCTGCGTGTGTGCGCGCGCGCGCGCGTGCGCATGTGTTTATTTCTTGACGATGCTGTTCACGAGGTAGGTAAGTCAGTTCTTTTAGAGAAAACCCCTCAATTTGGATTTATCTGATATCTCTCCATTACTGACTCCAGGTCTACATTTTGGGGGCAGGAAAACCACAGGCATGACATGGTGTCCTTAGTGACTGGTTTTTCCATTTTTGGTGATGTTGATGTTGACCCTTTAGGGATGCCTGCCAAGTTTCTTCACCATAAATAAAGTTACTGTTTTCCCTTTGGATGTCCTTTGTAAGTAAATGCTTTGAGACTGTGCGAACATACGTTTCCTCAGCAAATTTTAATCACTCATTATAACACTCATTGTTGATTTTCCAACATCATTATTCCTCTCCATTTGTCAGCAATACGTAACTAAGAAAGAGCTTTCTCATCTCTCCAATTTACTCATTCATTCGTTCGTACGTCTATATTAACACAAATCATAAATATTAATTGAATTTATTGGTTTATCATCAAATCTTGATGCTCAATTTGGCCCAGATTTGGCTAAAAGGAGCCTCTTCAAGTCAGCGCCTGTGCTCTTTTTTTAAAAATCATAATAAACTTCTAATTTTGGAATAATTTTAGATGTACAAAAAAGTTGCAAAGACAGGACAAACAGCCCTCATACACTCCTTGCCATTTGACATCACCAAACCTAAGAAACCAGAGGCTGTATCTCACTATTCACTAAACTCTGGACTTCATTAGGGTCTACCAGCTTTTCCACTAGTGTCCTTCCGGGATCCGGTTCAGGACACCACATTGCATTTACCCGGCATGTCATCTTCACCCCGTCTACTCTGATAGTTTCTTCAATCTTTCTGTGTTTTTCATGATCTCAATAATTTTGAGAAATGCTGGTCAGGTAATTTTTAAACTATACCCAAATATGAGGTTATGAGGTGTATTAATCAGCTTAGACGTGGGTTATGGGGTTTGGGGAAGAACACCCCAGGGATGAGGCCCTTTGTCATTCCATCATGACAAGGGGACAGGAACATGACTCATCACCAGGGCTAGCAGCCTTGGTCGTGAAGGTAGTGATATCCTGATGTCTTCACTGTAAAATTACCATGGTCCCCTTTCTATGTCCCAGTCATTGGAAGTGAGTCCCTAAATCCAGTCCACACTTCGTTGGGGACAAGGAGGAGTGAGTATGGAAGATTAAGCACCATCTCCTACATACATCATTTAGAATGCTTCCATACGGGAGTTCAGTCTCTTCTCCTCCATTCATTTATTTTGCTACCCAGCTATTTACATCATGTCTATTTATTTCACACTTTGGGTTATGATTCCACTTTACATACACTTAGCTTTCTCATTGTCCCGGCTTTGACCCCAGGAGCTCCTCCGCGCAGGGACGGAGTCCCTTTGCCATGCCCCCACACCTCTGTTTTCTGAGCGCCTCCTTATTCCCGGCCACTACAAGCATCCCCAGGCCCATCTTGTGTTCTCCTCGCTCTACCCCTAGACTAAGCTTGTTGCGTACTAGTTCCCCAAGGGCCCCAGGTTCCCATTGCTGGAGAAAAGGATTTATGAAGGGCCTAGGGGCAGGGGTGCTCCTGGTCCCAGGCGGTCTTCCAGGCCAAGAGGCTTTGTTTTAAAACCTGAGTGAGACGGCGGGATGGTGCTGGGAGGCGGGACCTGGGCCGTTACCAGGGTTTTGTTGTACTGCTCCCAGGGACGGGCCAAGCTGCACCTCGCATCCCGGCTCCTCTTGGGAAACAGAATAAACCCTACAGACCAGTTAGTTAGAAAGGGAAAGGGAAAGCAGGTGACCCAGAGGGGGAGAATTTGAGAGAAACCGAGGATGGGGCATCCGGTCAAGCAGTGAATGACCGTCTGTCCCTGCTGGCTGAGGAAAGGTGTACTGCACGCCAGTGGTCCCCGTGTGACTGCTAACAGCATCCCTTTCACGCTCAAACGTGCCTCGAGGTGGACAACAGGTGATCTGGTCGCCCTGGGAACCGCCCCGAGGATGAGGTCCACGGTGGCTACATCGCTGACGAAGAACTGGACGCTTTGCTGTGTCAAGCGATGTGATCATTCCTTTGCATCTCATATTAATTTCCATGAAGACTTAGGCCACTTTTCAAAGTTCCTTGGAGTTCAAACACGTTCAGTGAGACAGTCTTCCCAGCACCCAGCTGGGCTATGGCCTCCAAAGGGGTCAAGAGCGTCCCTCTGAAAAGCCTATAGTTCCCTCCGTCCACGAGCCCCGGCAATTTCGCCAGGTCCCCGAGCAGCCCCTACCTGAGGCCCCTTTGATGCTTTACAGGCAGATCCCACAAACAGAGAGAGAAAAAACTGCCTTGAACAACCTTGCCTCACTTACCCAATCTCCTTTCAGCTTCATGCCTTGGATTCGTATCCACTTTATTCCTTCCTCTGCTGTCTGTCCTTCCTCCACTGTCTGTCCTTGCTGTCCTTCGAGGCCACACCCTGAGGAACACAGGAGGAGTGACTTGAAGCTTAACCCAGTTTTCAACTATTCAGACGTCAAAATTTTGAACTCATGTTTATACAAAAAAAAAAAAAGTTTTCCCCTATTAGATAAAAACATAGAGAAAATGGTACAATGTCATTTGGAAACTCCAGTCATCCATCCAACAATTTAGCATCCCAGGATTTCTTAGCAGCTGCAGAATGCAGTGCAAATACGTGGTGCTAAATTTAGAACCTCAAGAGACATTCACTTTTAAATAGGTTTTATAAAGCAATACTCGCTTCAGGAATTGTGGTCCTAGAAAATTTAATCAACTGCAGAAGAACCATTATGGTCTGTGCGAGTTTAAGAGTTAAACAGCTTGAAATACTGGGACCAGGACGGTCTCCTGGTTTCTTTCAAACTACGTTGCTCCAGCAAGAGTTACCAAAGTACAAGCAAGGCCGGGTGACATTTTTATATTTCCAGGAAGCCCTTGTGCCAAGATTCAGCCCACAGGGAATGATCAACTCTTCATTAAATCTCCCCCAAGGAGGACCTGAGACCAGGAAATCAGAGGTTCTCACTTCACCGGCGTGTTTAGCAACCAGGCCTCAAACTGGAAGGGCGGCTCAGGAAACAGGTCCCAGTCCTGACAGAAGGTGTGTTATAAAGTCCACGGCTCCCAGATCACCGTCCCCATTTCCTGTAGTAAGGACAGAGGGGCCTGCCCAGAGGGCGGAAGGCAGGTGTGAAGGGGCTGAGCTGGACCGGCCCCCATGTGGGACTGAGAAGGAGGCCCAGAGATGAACCTGGGGATTCGGCCTGAGGTTTCACCGTGGCGCCCACCTCCTCCACCCACCCCCCCACTTCCCGTACCTCAGGGCCAGGCCCCGCCCCAGGAGGACCTTGCCGAGGGTCTGGAGCAGGCCCACCTGAGATTCTTTACGCTTCGTGCTCCTGTTTCCACAGTCCAGTTGATGGGCATTTTTAATTGACTGTGTCTGCTCATGCTGACGCATTTCTAATTTTATCATTTAATACATTTCATTTCCAACTTTGTAATTTACAATTGAGGGGTTTATTTTCAATGTGCACGCTTAACATTACTTACTGATTGTATAGATGTCTGAGAGGGAAGCAGACACAGGGGAAGCCGTTCTGCTGCCAAGTAGGAAGGGGGATGGCACCCCAATGACCTGCATGGGGAGGGGCAGACCCCCAGGGGAGGCTCCCGAGGGAGACTTTGGACACCCAGGAACGGCCTGGGGAAGTGCACCCAAGCAGCTTTAGGAAGAACCAAGACTAGGAACCCATAGGCCTGGCTTCTAATGGATTTGACCACGGACTATCGATTCTGTTCCTAGGTGGGCCTGGGGTGGAGCCCAGTCGCCTGCCTTGTGGCTCTCAAAGTGACGCTGGTGTGTAGCTGGGTTGGGGAACCACCGCCTTCAATGATACGGAGGACGGTTTAAATTCCAAAAGTCCAGATGGCTGATGCCCAGTCTTATTTAGGATAAAAATCGCCCAGTAGATGGTGCTGTGATCTCTAAAACAGAACTGAGCCGCCCTCCAAAGGGGCCGCATCTTTCCTATAAACTGAGTGTGGAGACCGTGGTTGAGGCCGGGCTGCGGAGAGCCTCGCCGGTCAAAGTTCTGAGTTCACCATTCATTCAGGGTGCGTCGATCCGTGTGCGCACAGGAGAAAGGAATGAGCCCTTACTGGGAAAGCGAATTTCCCGGAAAACCGAAGGATGAGTTGTAGGACAGTGACTGGTTCCAGAGTGAGAATGACAGAGGAACCCTGAGCTTCCAGAGTTTACAGACAAATAATAGAATGAACAATAATGATTACGATGAGTAATTACTATTGCACGTTAGCATAGATAAGTAGCATAATACTAAGACGTACTGACATGTTATTTATTTATTATTACTGTTATTAGAGAGCACTCGCTCTGTGCCAGGCACTCTCCTAAGCCCTGGACGTAACAGTCACTAGTCAGCCCCCGCAACAGAGCTAAGAAAGAGGGATCATTACTGTCCCAGTTTACTGAGGAGTAAACTGAGGCTCAGGAACTTGTCCAGAGACGCCGGCTGATGTACGTGCTGGAGCAAACCCGAGTTGTCTGGCTCTGATCACCTCAGTAACGGACCGTGTGTTTTCTAGAACCAGTGGCTAATAATAATAAGAGCAACAACAATAATAACGACAACAACAACGCCTTGGCACCCAGAAGGCCATCAGGGAAGAGAAGGCAGGGAGGGGAGTGGGTCTGGCCTTCCTCACACGGACTGCAGGCCCACCCTCCTTCCACTTCGGGTTCCCTCTTCCCACTCTCCTGAATGGCTTTTAGAAAATCTAAAAGGGGAGGTAGGGTCCCTTCCCCCAAAGGTCGCATCTCTTCCGCAGAAGCAAGTTCTTCCCCGTTTGTCACAGTTGCAGACGGAGGCGAGGTCCCCTCGCTGCTTCCTCCAGGGAGGAGACACTGTTGTTCCACCTGTGGGGTCCCGCCCGCCCCACTTTGAAACGGCCACGTCCCGGCTTCTTGTAGAAACAAGGACCAGTCGGAGGTAGAGGAGCATGGTATCTTTTTTACGTAAAAATACATTTTGTCGCCCTGGAGCATTGTCCCATAAACCAAAAGGCTGCTGCTTTGATTCCCAGTCAGGGCGCGTGCCCGGGTTGTGTCCCTGGTTGGGGCAGGTATGGGAGGCAACTGATGGATGTGTCTCTCCCTCTCTGTCTCCTTCCTTTGCCCCCTCTCTCATAACAACAACAACAACAATTAAAAATAAAAACACGTTGTCATTTTTCATTTGTATTAGCATTTCATTGCTAAGTGTTGGAGCCACTTTTTCCTGAAGGCCAGGAAATAAATATTAACATATTATAAATACCATCTATATTAGGTCTCCCACATAACAGGGATAAATAAATATTATGACTTGCTAGGTCCTCAAGGAATACAATTTGACTCAGAGTCTTTGTAATGATATTTTAATATATTTATTAAATCAATGAAGAAATTAGTCCTTTAAATAAAGTATAAATGGGGTTTAGGACGAATCATAAGCAATGTATATTTTTTCCTGTGTTGGCAATTTTTGTAGAAAAATACCTCTTCCATTTTCTACCCATTTTTAAATGCTAGATATGCGTTCTCATCTATGCGAAAGAGTCTCAAATGCAGGGCAGCTGAGTGCTCTTTCTGTAAGTAACAGAGACATCCCAAAACAGATGGACGCTGAGGAATGAGAACTGGGGTTGGAGCGCGGTCAGAGGAATCCGTCTTCCTTCCAGGTGGGCAGTGAAGGTGGAGGAAATCAAGGTAAATAGCTCAAGGTAACGACTGTGAGAGTGGATCCCAGCTCCCACCTTGATGCGACAAAACCTAACCACTGTACCCTCGGCCGCGTGTCTAGGATTTTCCCGAGAAACCAACAGTGCATGCTCAACACAGACATACATGTCTCTAAAAGCAATACATAAACTAATTTCTTTCGGGGGAAAAGGGATGTTTTTGTTTGCTTGCAGTTTTCACAATTCAGCCAAGAAATCAACCTGGACATGCTACTATATTTAAAGCTGCCAAAGTCACCCCTATTTTTATTCTGGCATTCAGCAAAAAGAAATGAGAATTCAGCTGACCCTTGAACAGCTCACATTTGTCCTGTGCAGGTCCACTTATATGCATATTTTTTTTCAATAAGTACTGTAACTTTTCTCTTCCTTGTGATTTTATTAATAACATTTTTTTTCTCTAGCTTAGTTTATGGTATAAGACTACAGTATATAATACATACAACATACAAAATATGTGTTAATCAACTATGTTATGGTAATAAGTCTTCCTGCCAACAGTAGGTTATTAGCAGTTAAGTTTGGGGGGAGTCAAAAGTTACAGAAAGGTTTCCAGCTTCACGGGGATCGGCGGCCCCAACCCCTACATTGTTGAAGTGTCCACTATATTCCTCTCCTCTTTTCTAGGCAACCTCTGAGGCCACCCACCCTAACAGAGGGAGCCTTCTCTCCTCCGTTGCCAGGAATCCCTTTCTGCTTGCCCACAGGGGCAAAAGGAAATCTGCAGGCAAACCCCAGCTCCCTCTGGAGGCATGTGCCTCACGGGGGGCAAACTGCAGAAAGGAGTGGTCGCAGAAACCACGGCCAGGTGTGCAGGCTCCTTCCTGTCGCCGACAAGTGTCAGCGGAAGCTGGGCCTCTTGACAAGATCCCGCGCAAAGAGGCTCCTGTGGGTCTTGTTTACAGGTGGCCCTTTGAAACTCTATGATAATCATCAAACAAAAGGGAAAAGAAGACTCATGTCCCACTCGCTTCTCTGTCCCTTCTACCTGCATGTCCCAGGTCTGCGCCTCCCTCCCTGGAGAGCTGCCTTCAGGGCACACCGTCGGCTGAGTGAGCTGACAGCCAGGTTCGCTCCCTTGGATAATCCCAATTCAGCAGCTTTTATGGGGCTGTTATCGTTCTGGAGTCTCACATGTAAGGCCAACTCGTCTGTCTGTTATTACCCCCAGTATTTGCTTTGGCAAACCTCGGTTGCGAGGGTTAAGTTATTTACATCTAATCAAAATGTAAGTTGTACACATACGTGTATCAAGCAAAGCTGAACTCACAATTCACAGTAAAAGATCACAACTATTATACTATCCGAAAGGCAGCCGCTGAGGCTCAAATATCTTTGTGATGCCCACACATCCCCCAACACCCGCAGTGCGCCCTAGGCTCGCACGGAGAAATGGGAGGGGCCGGGGGAGGCTCCAGTTGTCTCAGCTGATTAAGTGTGAAAGCCAGTGAGTTTTATCAACCTTGACTTGTTCAAGACAAAGTTCCCTTTAGGACCCCCAAGTCCCCAGGCCACCTTAATCCACTTGACGTGTTAACACCATAAGCGAGTTGCAGCATTTTAGAATTCAATTGACCATCTAGCCTCGCATGATTTAAGTTAACCCGACTAGTAATGTTTTAAAATTCTGATTATTGACCTACTCATCTTTTTCTCTTAACATTTAAAAATTGATTACATATGAATCCCTCTGTCCCATCTTAATGGTTAATAACACAAAACCTAGAAAGCTCAAAGCATCTAGGTCCAGCCATGGTACCATCCTCTGGGTTAAAGGGTCCTACACTGGTCCAATCATTTTGATTCCTCAGTAAGAAATTCCCCCTGACTATCAAGGGGTCCAAGGTGCCCTACAACAAAGAGAGGCATCCCCTAATGCAAATACAATGTTCCAAAAATTTGCTCCATTTTCTCACAGTACTGGTGCTTTAAATGGTGGCCAGTTTCCAAGGCTAGATACCAAGAACCTCTTTCATTGACCATATGCCAAAGAAAAGAAAGTATATATGTAATTAAAAAAAAAAAAGATGTTGTTATTATGATGCTATTACTTAAATATATTAAGGAAGACAGAGTTAATTTGTAAGTATTGTCTATGTATTCTAAGTGTCAGGGTTAAATAATGGGAAGTTTAATTATAGAAAAATAAGGCAAGTGATGAGTTTTGTAGAAATACTTTTATAACCTTCTGGATCCTTGCAGGAGAGCATGAGATTAATGAAATTTCTTTACTACCCATGTTAACTCTAGGAGTTTTGACTTTGCTTTTTCCAGGCAGAAGCATTGCCTCATAGAAGCACTTAGTTGACACAACCTAACAGTACACTCTGTGCAGGTTATTCTTATTTGTGAAATTGTGTGGCCGCTAATATTCTTTAAAACAGATCGTTCTCTTAATTTTAAAGCACCAATTTTAAAGTCTTGTTAAGTAAAGTACAAGGATTTTTATCTGAGTTCCTATCCAATTAAAATACAATTTCTTCAAGTTTAGAAAGTCAAAATGAAGGAAACCCATATTTAGACCATATGGATCCGAAAAGAACCCTTTCAAACATGCAAAAATTTCCCATGAAAAGGGTATCAAAGACAGTAGCATCTATTATAGTCTGGGAACTAGTATATCCTAACACTTTTTACAAAGATAACAGGAAGTTAATTCCCCGCATGGTGTTAAATTATTTCTTTTCTATGACTTCTGTGGAAATAAAAAATAAAATAAACATGCCCAGCTGCCAGCAGGTCTGTTCATCAAGCATGTCAACCGTGAGGCTGGCTTTTTCCTGAACTAGATTCTCCCACAATGAATTTGAAGTGGCTCTTAAGTCACTTTATTAGCCCCTGGGCCCCGAGATTTTATTTCTCAATAAACAACCGATAAAGACATCTCGGTCATACCAAAATGAAATGAAGTGTAAATGAGATGGAAATCTACTTGCAGGGGTTAAATGAATTTAAATCCTTGTTTTTTCTCAAGATTCTCCTCTGTCTATCCTTGCCTTCTCGCCCCACAGTGAAAAGCTTTCTCGGTTCCTCATTTCCTAAAACCCAGGAAACTTTGATCGATGGAAACACGTTCCCCAAACACAGTACAGGTTCAACTCAAAAAAAGCAGCCCCTATGAATCCTAAGGACGAGCGGCCATGGCTGAATGAGCCTTCCCTGTCACAAACCTCGAAAGACCTCGCGGCACAGCAGACCCCCCTTATCCACGGTTCTGCTGCCTGTGGTTTCGCTTACTGGTGTTGAACCAGAGTCGGAAACTATTGAATGGAAAATTCCAGAAATAACTCAGAAGTTTTCCACTGCACGCCATTCTGGGTCGCGTGATGAAACCTCGCGCCACCCCGTGCCATTCCGTCTGGGACATGGATCACCCCATTGTCCAGCGTCTCCACGTGGGACATGTTCCCAGCCCATTCGTCACTTAATAGCCACCTCATCTGTCTGATCAGCTGTCACAGTGTCACAGTCCTGGTGTTCAAGTAACTCTTATTTTACGTCATAACGTCTCATTAACCTCATTTCATCTTATCACATAGGTGCTGTTTCATCTCACATCATCACAAGGAAAAGAAGAGGAATGCATTACAGCACGGTAAGATATTTTGAGGGAGAAAGACCACATTCACATAACTTTTATTACAGTATGTTATAATCATTCTATTTCATTAGTAGTTATTGTGAATCTCTTACTATGCCTAATTTATAAATTAAACTTTATCATACGTATGTGTAGCTAGGAAAAAACAATATAGAGAGAGTTTGACACTCTCTGTGGTTTCAGGGATCCCCTGGGGTTTTGGAGCATGTCCTCCACAAATACAGGGGGGACTAGTGGGCTACATTTTGGAAGTCCCGGATGCTACCCTTGAAGGCAGAAACGTGGTTGCGTTCCAGGCATGGGAGTGCTGAGTGGGCCACGGCACCCACAGGGAGCCCTCGTTTGTACTGTCTGGGAAGTTAATGTTAAACTCATGCTCTTAGGAGATGTCTGCTCTAATCTGGTTACATCTATTCTATCCCACCAAAAAAAAAAAAAAAAAAGGCAACAGTCAGAAATGTTATGAATAATCACTACTAACAACGTTGCCACACAAAGTGAAAGATTATTTCAGGTCCTAGATAACATCGCAGTATGGTAGGTTCTTCAGTTTTATTAGAGCAGCGTGAATGTTATATGACTTTATGATTTTATGACTCTTTGAACCTGAGGACCTCCTCCTCCCTCGTTACATGAACCCATTAAACCTGTCCAGCATCACTGGATTGGTGGCAAGTTTTCAGTTCAGTTTTCTAACACTGTGTTCCTCTGATAGACGCGGTAAAACTGCTTATTCACTGGTGGTCACTGAGTTCAAGGGGAAGGTGACTGGGTGGCAACCTGGTGGTGTGATATCTAAACTCAAGGGATGGCAGGCACCAAAATGAGACGACTCCCTCCTCCCTCCTCCTAAGTGGGTCAGGGCTAGGGTGGCACAGGAAAGGTGCTCATCGGGAGGGCGGAACCTAACAGGGGGCCACAAAACTTGCTAATCAAGATGAATAATACATTGATGCAATATTTTTAACAACAAAAATTAAGACCAAGAAAAAAAAATCTATGATGAGCCAATTGTCAAAATGTCAAAGAAAGACAGAATTGGACCCTGCCCTTGTACAGCTCAGCCTCACTCACGCCCGCTTAACCCTGGCCCTTCTGCACCCACTCGGTGGCCCCAGAAATTCCACCCCTGGGGAACCCCTCTTTTTACAGCACTGTCTGGGGACAGAATATTACATCTCAGCAAAGTATATCCGATGTTAATTGGCCTACTAAACGCCTTCCAGAAAACATACTTGGGGAGACTGGAAAGAAAACTACTGTCTGGGTCTTCAGCAATGTGACAGCAGAATGATGAAGCCATTTTCGTTTCTTACTCAGGCAAGACTTCAGACGAAATCTGCTGTATACCCGAGTTCCTGGACATAAGGGGGTGCTTCCAGGCCACAGAGGGAGGCTCGGAATTACTTTCTGCTTCTAACTTCCAAAACGCGCTAGGACCTGTGGCCCTAAGGAGACAGGAACAGAATTGTTCTCAACAGATAGGCTCAGCAATTGCAGGTTTTGCAGCTGCAGTGAATTCTTCCAACTCCAGAGGATTTGTAAAGACTCATCCAATTCATGAGAACCTATGGAAAATTTCTTTGGGTCACAGGGTGGAATATATGCAAAGCCAGAATGAAAATATATAATAATAATAATAATAATAATAACAATCATCATTGGGTATCAGTTTCCTCCACCACAGCCATCAAGTGCTAACAGTAGAAGTTTAAAGATCGGTTATAGCATTTTATACAAATCTGAACTTCCTTCAAATGTTAAAGAGGCTTATTTTTAGTTAGATGTTCAACAGGTTACTTTCTTAAGGAACGGTGGACAGGGTCTCAGGCCGCTGATGCCAAAACAGATGCAACAAATAAGATTTCAGCCAAAACATCCCAGTAGCTTCAGTGGGATACCTCTCTATCCCGAAATAAATAGTCTCTCTCCTCCAAATAAAAAGTGGTTGTTTATTTTATGTTTTTAACTAAATCCATTACAAGTTTATATGTTAAAACATCAAGTAATCTGTTCATTGCATTTGTGTGGATTTTTCTCCTTTTCAAAGTGTCTAGAGGTGAAAAAAAAACCCCATGGTGTTCATTTCTCAACCTTTTCTGTTTCCATTTTTCTGAGTCCTACAAAAAATACACAACTATACAAAGAATAAATAAAATAAAATAGATAAAGATTTTCTAAAACTAAAGGCTAAATTTCAGTTTTGATGTTTAAGGGCAAGAGGGAGCCATTTTCCCGAAAGAGAGAAAAATGGTTACATCAACACTGAAAAACTCATAGACAATCCTTAAAGTAAGTGAACTGGATACAATCAGATTGTGCCATGGAGACTTCATCGGGCAGGAAATGGAGGAAGCAGAGAGCTCAGCCTGATCAGTTCTAATCTTACAAAACTAAGTTTTTAGACACAATGTGCTTTGAGTATGACATAAGACTGTATACGAGAAAGCTGCTGAATACTACAGAGCAAACATGAGTGCAAATTCAGAGGGAAAGCAGAATAAATAATCAGTATCTTCTGTAATAAGAGAAGTTAATTTACATATCTATGTTGGATCTTTAGTTATCTTAAGGAACTAGAGACAAAATATGTGCATAATATATGGTACACTTTTCTTACAATATAAGTTCTGTAAAATGCAGAGGAAATTTCTGGCTGATAGAGATGAAAATAAGGTATTTAACAAAATATTAACAAATGTAATTCATTAAGAGGTAGACTTCTAAAATTATAAGTTATCAAGCCTCCAGAAAAATAATTTCTTAGAAAATTATGTAAGGAGGGTAGGGGAAAACACTTTCAAAATTTAAGAATATCTTGGACAACTTTTTAATGCTGACTACTAAATCACCTCTTCTGCTTTCTTTATTCTAGAACCTTAGCTGGGTTCATATGGCTACATACTAAATTTGTCCACATCAAAAAACTACTAATCTAATTGCTAATCAGTATTTACCCACATGGTTTTCTTTCTTTGTGTTTACACCATGCATTGGTAAATATGAATGAATGTCTGGGCGAATTTAAGCTCTATTTAGATATGCATATACAGCTCAATTCTTTGAGAGTCCATCTCAGAGATCTGGATTTTGCTGGGATAAATTCCTTGACAAATCTGTAAAATAGTTACCGTGACCTAAGCTCACATATGGGACCTACTTTCAAACTAAGCTTCAGAGTCTATTAGCGCCTCTGTGGGTAACTAAATGAAAGAGGAGGCTTTTCGAATTTGTCTTCTAAATCAGTCTTGCCCAGAAATTTTTCTCTGCATCTTGAGGACTTCCAGGTTTCCAGTGTCATATGTAAAACAAAAATCTATTTACTAAAGATTAGAATTTGAAAAGTTAGCATTTGATATTAAAGAATCTTGTTTTTCTCACCAAAAAACTATTCAACCTACTAAGTGAATTTTGCAAATTAGGAGAATACAAAGTCAATATTCAGAAATTGAAGGCATTTTTGTACACCAACAATGAAATATCAGAAACAGAAACTTGAGTGAAAAAACACATTTACCATAGCAACAAGAAAAATAAAGTACCTAGGAATAAACCTTACCAAGGAGGTAAAAGACCTGTACTCAGAAAACTACAGAACACTAAAGAAAGAAATTAAGGAAGATACAAATAAATGGAAGCATATACTGTGTTCATGGATTGGAATAATTAACATCATTAAAATGTCCATGCTACCCAAAGCAATCTATAGATTCAATGCAATCCCTATTAAAATATCAATGGCATAGTTCACAGATCTAGAACAAATAGTTCAAAAATTTACATGGAACCAAAAATGATCCTTAATAGCCTCAGAAATCCAGAGAAAGAAGAATAAAGTTGGAAGGACCATAATACCTGATATCAAACTATACTACAAGTCTACCATAATCAAAACAATCTGATACTGGCATAAGAACAGACACATAGATCAATGGAACAGAATAGAGCCCAGAAATAAACCCATGTCTTTATGGTCAATTAACATCTGACAAAGGAGGCAGGTACATAAAATGCAGTAAAAATAGCTCCTTCAATAAATACTGTTGGGAAATCTTGACAGGTACATGCAAAAAAACAAAACTAGACCACTAACTTACACCATACACCAGAATAAACTCAAGGTGGATAAAAGACTTAAATATAAGCCATGACACCATAAAAATCCTAGGCAGTAAAATTTCAGATATCCCACACAGTAACACTTTTGCTGATATTATCTCCTAGGGCAAGGGAAATAAAGGAAAAAATAGATAAATGGGACTACATCAAATTAAAAAGCTTCTGTATGGCTAAAGAAAACATCATCAAAATGAAAAAGAGAACCAGCTATATGGGAGAATATTTTGTCAATGATACATTGGACAAGAGTTTGATCTCCAAAATATATAAGGAACTCACGTGACTCAACAACAGGAAGACAAATAACCTAATTAAAAAATGGGCAAAGGACCTTAACAGACACTTCTCCAAGGAGGACATAAACAGGGCCCATAGACACATGAAAGGATGCTCAACATCATTAACCACCAGAGAGATGTGAATTAAACCACAATGAGATACCACTTCACACCCGTCAGAATGGCCACCATTAACAAATCAACAAGCAAGAAGTGCTGGCGAGGCTGTGGAGAAAAGGGAGCCCCCGTGCATTGCGGGTGGGAATGCAGACTGGGCAGCAACGGGGGAAAAGAGCATGGAGTTCCTCAAAAAAGTAGAAATGGAACTGCCTTTTGATTCAGCAATTCCACTGCTGGGATTACACCCTAAGAATCCTGAAACGCCAATTCAAAAGAGCCCGTGCACCCCTATGTTCATAGCAGCATTATTTACAACAGCCAAGTGCTGGAAACAGCCTAAGTACCCATCAGTAAATGAGTGGATCAAAAACACTGCAGCACATTTACACAATGGAGTACTACGCAGCAGAAAGAAAGAACTCCTACCTTTCGAGACAGCATGGATGGAACTGGGGAATATTGTGCTAAATGAAATAAGCCAGGAAAAACAAATACCACATGATCTCACCTATAAGAGGAGCCTAATGAACACAACAAACGAGCAAGCAAAACAGAACCAGAGGCAGGAAACAAGGAACAGACTGACGGTGAGCAGAGGGGAGTGGGGAACGGAGTAAGGGACTAGTCAAGGAACATGTATGAATGACCCCCAGACGTGGCCAACAGCATGGGGCCTGACTGGGGAGGGGGGTAGTGGAGAGCAACGAGGGAAAAACTGGGAAAACTGTAATAGAACAACAATAAGATATTCAACTTTAAAGAAAGAACCTTTGCTTTTCTCTTTACATTTAGAAAGCAGTAACTACTTGTGAGTAGATAATATACTAATATATCATGTTACAAATATACTGTAATAACTTACAAATAAAACTATAATATCAGAAAATTTAATTTACTTATAACACTATCAAACAACTTTTCAGATTCTTTTCTCAAAGAAAATCAAAGGGGAAAGTATTCAGGAGCTATAAATATTGAATTACACTATAACCTACAAGCTGATGAGTCATTCACAGTTGAAAACATTGAGCGGTTTAATCATAGTAATTAGTCATTTCAGGTCAACAAAACATTTTCAAAACAAAACCAAGTACACTTCCATTATTCAACTCAAAAACATTAAATGAGAAAATGCAGAATATGCTAAAAAAAAAGTTAAAGGTCTCCATCCAATTTTGTAGGGTACGTAAATTCAAAACTTCATGGAATAAACCTTAAATAGAAAAGTAGCCTAAAGAGGAAATGAAGAGGTGCTAATACCTTCTTTTCACCAAGACTATTCAACTGACCATTCCTGAATTAAGAGAGAACTGATTTTAAGGATTAAATATTTTTAGCTTTTAATACCAGGCTAAACTATTCCCAATGACATGAGATGTCTAATGGGAAATGACAGATTCCTAGGAAGATAAACGAGATGTTTAGGAAGAAGATATTGTATTTCATACTAATTCCTAGTCCATTTTATATATACAGAAAAACTATTGGACCCACAAATCTATGTCACCTTCAGGCTAGTTTGATGTAAAGGTATCATGATGCAGGATATAAAAATTGATAATAAGAAACTAAAAACATGTGGACAAGTTAATTCTATTTAAATGGCAATGTCTGTATTATCACCAAATCTGGTAATGATTCTACAAAAGAATTAAATTACTGAATAAGTTCATGGAAGGTTTGGCAATCACATGACTGTTTCATTTCAAAAACATTTCAAGTTGGAAACATTAATGAGTGCCATATAATTAGCACCACATCAAAAATTACCTTCTTAAAAAAATTCCTTCTTAAAATACTTAGCTCCTAAGTAACCCCAGAAAAATTAAAGGTTTTAAGAAATGTAATAAGATTATTGTCAGCAGGAACGTCAGAAGTAAAAAGCTCATTTGCCTAATCTAATGTTCCTACACCCACTGCTACCATCAATGATTTATTTCCCCTTAGCCGCTGATCAAAATGTTTGGTTAATGATCTTGGCCACCTTGCAAATCAAAAGTAAATATCTAAATAACAGTACGTTTGTATCAATACTCCTATTGTATAACTGGTAACCATACATAATAAATTTGTTTTCTTTAATATAATGAAATGTCTGTCTTATTTAGGACATTTGTTATTTTGAGGTAATTTTTGAATGGCATCTGTGTCTTTACTCTGTTTTCTGAGTGAATTAAACTATGACACAAAATAGAACACTAAATATGTCCAGGATCTATTTAAACCTGATTGGAAATTGTCTATATTCTGAAACATCAGATCTGAATGCTCAGGGTTTCAGTCTGTTACCTGGAATCTTTTGTAGTCTTTCTGGAATAAAACTAACAAAAATATTTTCTTTGCATTAATAATTCTTTATAGCCTTTGCTCTAGCTGATCTTTGACAGAAAGAAAATCATATAATGTAGCCTAATCTAGAATACAGCAAAGAGTTCATACCCATGAACTTTGTGCCTGTGTATGTCTTTTTCAGGGGAGTAGGGGGGAGGTTGATTTTCCCTATGTCTGATACCCGTTCTTCATTTTATTCATTACATTTATTCAAATGTGTGCATTTATAGTACATACCAGCTGCTGACAGGCATCTATAACAATGGTCTCTCTGTATTTAAATTGTAGAAAGTGAAAAGTATTTCACTGGCATTATCTTCTGAATCCATTCTCCCCTCTTGAAAACAAAGATAATAAGGAAGACTCTTTACAATGACGGTCGTGTTCTGATTTTTTTTTTCCCAAGGCATAACTGAGAGAGCTGGGTCTTCAGTCGATACTGGAGGACACACAGCTTTTGATATACTCACTGTCATCTTCTGAGAGGCAGAGTAGCCTCCAAGTCAAGAGCAGGGGCTCTGGAGCCAGACGACCTGGGTTCAGGTCTTGGCTGGTTAAGTTTAGGTAAATTACTTCACTCTTCTACCTCTGAGAGTTGTCCTCATCTGTCAAAGGGGAATGGATGCCAATAAGAAGTATCTGCCTGACAGAAGCGCTGTGGGGGAAAAGGAACTTAAACTGTTCACAGCGGAAGACAGGCAGTGGCTGGTATGTAAGGAGTACTGTGCTTCAAAGATGCTTACCTTTTTTAGAAATGATTACATGGTTTTCATAAATTTGCCTTCAATCTCATCAGAGAGGTAGTTTAATTCTCCCAATTTTCCAGGTGGTAGGTCTCATAGGTCTACCTTTGTTATCATTCATCTTTAATACTTTATCACAGCAAAAGGCAACAACTGGGAACTCCAACTTTCACTCCAACTTTTATCTTTCCTCTGTCCTTTGCAATAACGCACCTGTTTTGAGTCTTATTGTGAAAAACTAGCAAGCTTTTTCTCACTTGTGCTTTTGCTTATTACGTGTCTAGCAACTGGACTGGAGATAAGATGGCTATTCATTTGTGGAAAATAATAATAATAATAAAGGCGCTTGATCACTTTCTCTTCCTTTTGACCTCATGATGGTTTTCCTCCTAAACAAATGGATGCTGTTATTCCTACATGACATGCCAGGAAAACTGAGATGACGCCACGTGCTCACAGTCACCATGGTGAGTCTGTGGGGGAGCTGTGATTTAGAGCCAGATCTGTCTGGTCCCAGTCGTTGGCCAGGAATATGGAAATAAGGAGCAGTAAAATAAAGAGCTCTACTTGGCAGATTCTGCTAAGATAATGAAAACAACATGAGTAAAGGGGCCTTAAGTTCTCATGACACGAAGTCGGTGCTATCATTAACAAAGTTAAAGAGGTCAGGAGAAAGCAGTCATTTGGCATAATGGATAATGAGTTTTGCTATTTACATGTTGAGTTTGCGGGGCTGATCGGAGCCCCAGGTGGGAATGTTCTGTTGGCAAATGAGATAAGAACAGAGCTCGACGCCTAGGAAAATAGTGCAGTGTGGAGGGGAGAGCGGGAGCCATGCATGGAGTGGACACCAAGACATGACCAAGTGAAAGCGTGGACTACAAGAAGGACAGAAGGCAGAGGACAGAGGAGGAGCAGAAAAAGAGATGCCAGTGAAAGGCAAAGGAGGACCAGGAACCAGAAAGACTGGGGTTGAAGAGGGTGGCGTCGTGGAAGCTGAGGAACGAGTTTAACTCATTAGTGAGGCCGATCGCTGAATTTCTCTAGCTTTTCTCTACCTTTTCTCCCTCCTACACAAGGTGAGTAACTTCTGACCCTGTAATGGAGGTCACGCTTTGCCTTGTTGCACACATCGTGATACTTTATGCCAATATTTTATACTTTCTTCAAGAGGGCTTTGCAAACTATAAAGTGCTATTCGGATTTACTATTACCATCAAACGGTGGTCCCACAATGTTGTCTTAAAAGACCTCTGTAATGGTTCCATTTCGTAAATGTGTAATTCTCCAAATGCGAGTATTCTCATTATGTTAGTGTCTTATATGAAGAGAAAGAAAAAACCCTCACTGATTCATTAATGCCAATTTAGAATGTGTAATCGTTTGACTTGAGCTGAGCTAACAACCACTGTGGCATTAGCTTGGGAGGGTTCACTGAACACTGAGTTAAAAATAATAACTAACTTTAAAAATTGAAATTACCCTACTTATCAGGCCTTTGTGCCAGTTCTGCCCTGTACTAAACACCTGGCTGAAGTCACCCCTCCATGAAGCTTTCACTCACAGCCCCGAGCTATCACCTCTGTCCCAGAAATGAAGCTGACATCTGTACCGCTCATTCAACAACAAGACATTTCTACTCTAGAACCTACAGACTCAACAGGGTCAGATCAATTGCCAACTAAACAAGCCAAAAATGAGATGAAATATTTTTAACAAATGAAGGAAGTAAGAAACCAAATTCCCATTGTGGTTACGGGGGATCCAAGGCTCAGTCTGATTAAGAGACTTGCCCAGTGTCTCCCAAGGACAAAGTACCAGGGGCGGGATTCAAACCCTGCGTGGAGGGGGCCACCTGAGCTCTGCCCACTGTTCTCTTTGCCTCTGATTTCCCACTTGCATAATAAATTCTATGCATGGTGTCATCTACAGAGCCGAGACTCAATAAACATATTTATCGAGAAAACTGTTAAAAGTGTGAAATTGCTAACTTAGTGCTACAGTAGATTGGTAGAATGGAGGAAAAAGGATCATTTGGTCAAAGACTCTGCTAAGTTTCTTCCTCCATAACTCTTTCTTTTGCTTTGTCAAAATTATATAAGTTCATTTGAACTTTGCATTTTATTCAGGGAATAATTGAAATGGAAGCCTGGTTATTAGATTAAATAAATTAGGAGTTATGACTAATGCAATTTTCTAAAGCTTTTGCAATTAGTGCGTGTTAGACCTTCTCACTACATTGATTTGCTATTCTTAATAAATTAATCTTATCTGCCCATATAAGCAAACCCAGCAGAAACTTGTCTTAGCTCAGGACCTGGCTCAATAATTTCTTTTGAAAAGCCCTCTCAGACTAAGCTCACCAATGCGCATGATGAGTCTTTACTTTAGTCCGACTATCTATAAATTTCCCATATTCTCAGTCCACAAGTTATTTTGTTTTTGTTTGTTTTTTTTTCAAATCACAGATCCTCTGGGGCCCGATGAAAGCTATAGAGTCTCCTTGCAGAAAGTTTTCACATGCATACATGTGCAAAGCATGGCGCAGGATTTCAAAGACTCTCTGAAACTCATCTGTAGAACCCTTAAGAAGCCCACGGGACCCTGGGTAAGAGCGTCTGCTCTGTTTTTTCCTTATGTGTCTAGAACACACACACACACACACACACACACAGACACACAGAACACACACACACACACACACACACACACTGAACTAAAGCTCCGTCAAAGGTTTCTTCTGCGTCTCACCCAGTATCAGTGAGCACACAGGGTAGATGCTTCAAAGCCTTGGCATGGATAGGAAAACATAATGAAATAGCATGTTAGCATTTTGAATTACTCATTTTTTTCCCTAAAAATTTCCCTGGCTCTCTCCCAAATTACTGAGATTTCTTTTATTTATTTATTTTTTTAATCTCAAATTACTGAGATTTCATTCTGTGTTTGTAAAACAAGACAAAAAAAATTAACCTAAGCACTCTTCCTCTGTAGCCATCAAGGCTTACCTTGGGCAGCAGCCTCTGACTCCTGTATGCTTTTGGAGTTAAGACTTAGGGAGGTGAGGAAAGGCACCTGAAACTTGGAAGGGGAAATGCCCTGGTGTCTGATTAGAAGACAGAGGGAGTAATAATATCTTCTGTTTTCAAAAGATGTTCACATGTCTATCGCCTTACCAGACGACCCCTGGAACCCTACAGGGCAGGCGGCGCAGGTATTGTATCATCCCGCGCTTTATTGGTAAGGAACTTGGGTCCACATAGATTCGAGAATAATTCCCTGAGGTCAGGCGGCGGTCTTCAGCGGAAGAGCACAGGCTTGAAAGCAGAGCTTTGGACCAGATTCAGCTTTTCCCTATAGAAGAAGTCAATGAGAATGAAGTTGTTTTGTTTTGTTTTGTTTTTTAAGGCACATGTTGAAAATCATAGCCTTTCCATCAAAGTGCATGAAATTTCATTTTCAGCTCTTATATGAGGACACCTGGCTATTTTCAAAATGCTTAGCAGATCAAACTTTTTCCTTAAAATGCAATTGGCCTTGCGTTAGTCACAGAGGTTTAATCATTTGTGGAGAATAAAATGGCCCTATCTTTACCAAATGCCACTGTAATCACTTGAGCAAACAGTCTGGAGCCATTTGTATTATTCCTTCAGGGATAATGGGTTCAAAGTTGTAAAATCTGGAAATCTTTTACCACGAGAATGCTGCTATAGGCATTTCCCATTCTGAACCTAAGCTGGCCCTTCTACATCTTGCCGATCAAGAGCCTCTCTTTATGATGAAAGACGGAGCGAGCAAACAAATTCTGAGGCTACCCGGACACGAACCCCCAGGGCTGGGGTAGACTCCCAGAGATTCCCCCCCTTCACCGCCCACTCCCTACTCAGGAGATGGAAATACGGCCCTGTCCTATCTTCCCAGCTCCAGACAAGGACTGAGCTCTCTTCCTAGCCCTGGTTACTCTGTACTTTGTTCTCTTTCTAGAGCCCGTGAGCCTGGCATCGATGAAATTAACCACACTGACCTGTGTGGGTCACCCACAGGGAGCAGGAGAGGGGGCTTTCCGTAAGGCACTTGGCGATCGTAAATGTCAAAATGCCAGTATGAGAGGCCAGGAAACGCAAAGACAGTGATGTGTGTTTTTCACAGATACCTACTATGCACTCGTAGGTGCTACTTTGTCTAACCTAATTGACAGATGCTGATGTTTGGTGAATTAAAAAAACTGAGATTAAATTGAGTTAATATGAGTTCAAACTTAGGATATGATATGCATTTTACATTTTCTCCATCCTTTGAATAAAGGTTAAATAGAAGTTGAAGTGGGGGGCGTGGGTGACTGGCCGGGTCCCTGGTTAGGGGCGTGCGCGAGGCAGCCAACTGATGTCTCTCTCACAGCAATGTTTCTCTCCCTCTCCTTCTCTCTCCCTTCCCCTCTCTCAAAAATAAATAAATAAAATCTTTTAAAGTTGGGGGGGGTTATTCAATAAATTAATACATGCTAGACCACTACAAAGTACTCAAAGTTAACTAGTATTATTTCATAATTTTCTTTAAATTGAACTGCTCCTTCTTAAGGAGGTGTATTTAAAAGGCAAGCTTTTTAAAGCACAACCATGAAAGTACAACTTTGATGTGACAGCTACATTTCAATGAACGTCAAAACAAATCCATAATATTTCATTTTCGTAACTATGTCTGGTGCTGTTGGGCACCAGAAATACCAGGGGGAACACTTTGTAAAGGAGACAATTGTCCAACCACTATGTTGTATGCTTGAAATTAATACAAAATAATATTGAATGTCAACTGTAATTGAAAAAAAATGTAAGACACTAAGTAAATATTTAAATTAAAATGTTGGTGCATGCATCACCTAAAATCATTTCCCATACGTAGGTCCTACTTTGGGAAAGTGTCACCGCATCAGGTTGTTGGCTCTCCATAAAGGGAATGCAGGAAGTTGAGCATTTAAAGCTTAAAGGTAATCATGCATGAAGTAGTTTTAAGTTTACAAGATGTGTGGAAAATAAGATAAAAGGGGGAAAGCCAAAGAGTAGAAATGGAATGGAGTGGAGCAGAGGCCCACATCATTTAGCAAAAAAAAACAAAAGGAAAAATCTATTTTTAAACCAAATTTTGCAGGACTACTATTTCCACAGATCCAGTTGGACAAGAGAAAAATTCTGCGATGTCCTAAATTAAATGCCAGCCAGCCAAAGAGTGGGAAAAAGGAACGGCGCACAGACTCAGTTAACAGCTACGGGCTCAAACTGACCGAAGACTTCTCACATTCCTGAATGTTCCTGGAAACTTTGAATTAAAAAAAAATAGCTGACCACCAGAGGCCACAGCACTCTGCATGTGTGTGAACTGTGCAGACTCTTGCCCGTAACCCTTCAAGAGGCAGTAAATGTTTCTTCCTTACAAACAAGGCACCTGTCCTAGATAGGTCCCCTCTTCCCCTTTTCCACCCCTTATCTATAGCCAGTGTACATTCATTTTCGGCAGCAGGGACCGGTTTTGTGGAAGAAGGGTGGTGGGTGTGGGGTGGGGGAAATGGAGGTGGAGCTTCGGTGAGCTTCACTTGAGGCCCAGTTCCTAACAGGCCACGGTCCTGTGCTGGTCTGCAGCTCGGGGCTTGGGGACACCTGGTCTACACTGTATGTCCCAGGTCCTGGTCCTCTTATACTGGCTGCTACAGGGCTCGACCAGGGAGCTTTAGGATGAGATGCGGATTTCTCCTGTTCAGTCCCAAATATTAATAAAGCTATGAAAACTCTTGACATCGCATTTTCCCTGACTCACAAAAGAGCTTTGCTCTCTTAGAATATCCAACACTGAGACACCAGTTCAGAGAGAAAGAACAGCTTAGAGTGTGGAAATCAACTGAAAAGATGATGATTCTTGAAAGTATGATTTGGCCATGCATGAGAATACAAGACAAAGCTGAAACAATGTACAATCCCCACAGGTACTATGAACTGTTGATATCAATTCCATGAACAGGCTAGCACTTGTCAGTGGCTAAGTAAGGAAATTAGGACACTATGAATCAGTTAGGAATGTTCTGAGCTTCAAGTAACAGAAAACTGACTCTCAAAATCTTTAAAGGAATACAGGTATAGTCTTCTCGTATAAAAAAGAAGCCTAAGACATCAGCAACTACTGATTTTGGTTCAGTAGCTTTATGATATCAAGACCTGAATCTCTATATGGCTTGTTCTCTTCCTTTCTTTCCTTTTCTTTTCTTTCTTTCTTTCTTTCTTTCTTTCTTTTCTTTCTTTCTTTCTTTCTTTCTTTCTTTCTTTCTTTCTTTCTTTCTTTCTTTCTTTCCTTCTTTCTTTTTCTTTCTTTCCTTCCCTTTCCCTTTCTTTTTTCTTTTTCTTTCTCCTTCCTTCCTTCCTTCCTTCCTTCCTTCCTTCCTTCCTTCCTTCATTCCTTCCTTCCTTTTGTTCTTTCTTTCTTTCTTTCATGTAAAAAAAACTTTCCCTCCCCCACCTCACTTAATCACTTGTCTGCTCGGAAATATTCATGATCTCCCCAATTTTGAAAACAAGCTGTTCATTCCTGTTGAGTTTTGTTTTTGTTTGTTTTCTTAAGCAGATAATCCTCACTCTGCAAGGTTTTTTTTTCCCCTGAGCCAAGTATGAAGACTTGAAGTCATTTAACTGCCTCCTTCCCAGGGCTCCCCAGCCTCTGTCCCGCCCAAGCTCCCTAGAAACTCAGGGGTTCAAAGCGCCTTTGGGATTCGAAATGGAAATGTGAGGAAGTTGGGCAACCTTGGGTCCTGTGGTCCCTTGAGTAAATATTTCCCAAACTTGCTCCCACAACCCAGCCTTCTGTCGCCTCTGCCCTTCTGGCCACTCATTCCACAGCCCCTGCCCTCACTTCATCCTCACTCACACACCAGTGCACGTGCAAACTCAAGGCCAAGGTTAAATTCCCCTCACTGGCTTTTATCTTCACTAAAAAGTCCTTGCAAGCAGCTCTAATTATGTTCTGTCTACTGTTTCCTTTCTCTCTCTCTTGACTTCCTCTTTGCCATGTTACCCTCCCAGGAGCTGCCGTGCATTGCACATGCTCTAGAACCCAAATTCTCCGAGACCTTGAAAAGCCATGTGGAAATAAAGCCTCTGATGTTAGGATTTAATAAAATGAGAACTTGTAGTTAAGGATAGCTTATTATATATCGAACACAATGAGAGGTGCTCAAAACAAAGAACACCACGGGGGGGGGAAAAAGAAAGAAAGTCCAGGACACTACTGCAAGGCAGGACTTGTGGCCTGGATGATATCACCGTGAGGTGTGGCCTTTTCCAAGAATGCTAAGTCCAAAAACATCAAGAAGTCCAGAGTTTTTGCTTTCCCAGCAGTTCCCAAAGCAAGCCCTCTTTTATGACAAGGCAATTAAGAATGCTAATGGGCAACTGTTAGATAAGAGGGTTAATTAATAGGCACCCCCACATTTCAATATCAATAAGCAGGGCTCCATAGCAGCCATTGGCTGTCACCTACTGAGCTTCACCCTCTGTCATCCAGCAAGGGCTTCCGGCTTCAGAAGTCACTTTACTGTGTCCCCAGTTGTTTTTCTCCATGTTGGGATGTCTCAAGTCCAACCAACAGGCAGAGGAGAATTCAGTTGCTAATACTGTGAAGGAAGGAAGGGTTAGTGGAGACCCAGGTGGTCGGGGCCAAGCCCATGGACTTGGCCTTGGAGGAGGCCGGTGCGGGTGTGCTGCCTGGGATATGTCTTTACAGGAAGTACTGTCCTCCATCAGAGGCGATCAACAAGTTGGCATTGAACATACACTGTGTGTCCATCCCTTTGCTTGATGCTGTTGTGAATTCCAAAGCAGGGGACAGCCCGAGGCAGGGAAAAGGGCATTGAAGTAGGAAAAAGCCTGGGTTCTAACCCTAACCCCCACTGCAACTGGGCATGAGCAAATCATTTAATTCTAAGCTTTATTTTCATCATTGCTAAAAGAAGGGGCTGACTTCACAGGAGTTTTACGAGAGTTAAATGAGATCACATACACATATCAAGTACCTGGCACATAGAGGTGCTGAGCCAATGTTATCATTAAGACGCAATCCATGTTCTCAAGGAACAAACTATTTATTTGACCAGATGAGATATATAATCAAGTATTAGATGGTGTAGTAATAGCAGTAAATACCAATGGAATTCAGAACTGAGAAAAACATTTACAAAACAAATACCATGTTTAAATAACTTTTTATGATCTTATATAAGTATCACATACTCGTTATAGAAAATTGGGTGCACAAAGTATAAAGAATGAACATTCTAGTGACATTAATTTGAAATCCACGCACACATAGGACCCATAAAGTGTTAGAGTAATGTCAGTGGAAGTTAAAGTCCACATGATTTTCAAGAGGAAGTAAATTCCTCAACAGGAGAGTAGATATTTCAGTTGATATAGCTGTACAATTGAATACTATACAGCTATATAATAAAAATAGATCTTTATGTCCTAACTTGGAAAGATAGCCAGAATATATTATTTTTAAAAGCAAGGTGAAAACAGATGATTTCCAGATGAGAGGGTGGGGGGGGGGGGCTAGGTGAAAAAGGTAATGGGATTAAGGAGTACAAACTGGCAGTTACAAAACAGTCATGGGGTGATGTAAAATATAGCATAGGGAATATGGTCAATAACACTGCAATAACTAGGTATGGTGCGAGGTGGGTAATCGACTTATGGGGGGATCACTTCATAAGTTCTATAAATATCTAACCACTATGCTGCACACCTGAAACTAATACTGAATGTCAACTGTACTTGATAATTTTTTAATTTAAAAAATTAAAAAGCAAGTTGAAGTCTAAAATATATAGTATGAAAAGTTTTTTTTTAAATTTTAATTGCTCAAATACACTTGTCTCCATTTTCCTGCCACCACTTTCCCCTGCCCCACCCAGCCCCACCTCCCACCCTCAATCCTTCCCCACTTTGGCTTTGTCCATGGGTCGTTTATACATGTTCCTTGATTTGACCCTTCCCTTTTTCCCCATTACCCTCCTCCTTCCTTCCCTCTCGTTACTGCCACTTTCCTCTGAGGTTCGGGATTAGCTCAAACACTTTACACCTGTCTGGACCATTTCATTATAATACCACTTAGTGAGTCAAAAAATGTGCTGAGGGATGGGTGGTCCTTTCTCAACAACCCGCCAGGCGGTGCAGGTGGAGCAGAAGGTGAAGCGGGCCATCCGCAAGTTCACCTACCGGGGGCGGGGCGGGGGGGGCTCTGGACCAGCCGCTGGCCTCGTCGTAGAGCAGGTACGGCACCTGCGCAGCCTCAGAGCGCAGGGCGGTGGTGGCGGGAAACTGGCGCTGAGGCGCCCGCGCCAAAGGCCAGGCAGGAAGGAGGCCCCGCCCAGGGAGGAGGCCCCGCCCAGGGAGGAGGCCCCGCCCAGGGAGCCGCTCCAGGGGGTGAAGACACTTCCGCGGGACTTGACCGTCCTGCCCGAAATGGTGGGCAGCCCGGTATCTACAACGGCCAGACCTTCCGCGAGGTGCAAGTCAACCGGAGACGATCAGCCACTACCTGGGCAAAGTCTCCATCACCTATAAGCCGGGGAAGCACAGCCGCCCGCATTGGGGCCACCCGCTCCTCCTGCTTCATCCCCCCTTGGACAGCCAATAACGGCACAGACTCCTCTAAAAAAGTGTTGTAAGAAAAACAAGAAGACCATATAAAGGGAGGGGAGGGAGAAGGAGGAACAAGAGACATTACAGCCGCGAGAGTAACACAGGACAATATCTTATCAAATGGGGCCAAACAGCTGTTTCAAACGTGCTGGCCCGAGACAAGCGTGGGTGTGGAAGCCAAAGGGGGTGGAGGCGGGGTGGGGGCTCTGTAAGGAGGAGATAGGCGGTTGGCTCCCCCGACCACCGTGGACTCTTTGAAATCACAGATATCTGGCTGAGACCATCCTTTGCATTGACGTGGTGAGCGTGACTTGTGACAATGGAGCTCATTTGAATGGTGGTGGTAAAGAAAACAGCTGCTTGATAGACCGTGATGTGGGAGGGGCACTACACTTCATTGTTTCCATTCATTCATTCATTCATGTATTCAACATGTATTGACTGACAGACAGAAACCTGGGTACTTGGATAGGTCCAGCCAATCACAAGCCACCGGACCCCCGCCCCTGCCCCCGCTACCACACACCCGTTAGCCAGGCTCTCTCCAGGCCACGCTATTCTACGTCGTCATCGTGGTGACAGTGCTGGTGATGGATGCAGTGACACCAGAGTGTTTCCTACAAGGGATACAAAGGAACAAATAACCATAGGCATCTGGCAGGTCTTCTAAGCATGATATTTAAAGGGTTGTGTTTTATTCACTACCCCCATGATGGAAGAAAATTTTTTTTAAAAATGAGTCAAAATAAGAGAGTGCATGTGATTTCTGTCCTAAAACGAGACAGTCTTGGAGGCAGACGTATACAGAGGGAATCAACAAAACAGCTGTCATTTTATTCTTTTTTCAGGCTAGCCACTGTTTTTTTTTAATTTTTATTATTTTTATTGAATAAATTTGTATTGCATTTTTTTCATTACTAGTTAGTCTCCTTATCCCCCCTCCCCCCACAGTCCCTACACTGCTGTCCATGTCCGGGAGTCCTGTTTCCTTTTTAAAGCAGCTGTCATTTTAAATCACGGACTCTCTGCCAGGAACACGCACGATCTCAGTTAATTTTCACAGCACCCCTGGAAAGAGATATCGTACCTCACATAGGAAAAATGAAGGCTATTGTCACTCCAAGCAACTTGCCCAGAGTCACACTGCTTCTAAGTGGCCTTCCAACCGGGATTTAAAGGCTTATAACCTGCTTCATTAAAATACCCCAACAAATACACTAAGTACCAAAATCTAAGAAAGAGACCAGCAGACCGGCTGACGTCGGAAAACTGACCCACCTCGGGCTTGGTGTTGCTAGGACTGGCCCGGCGCTCAGAGCTAGACCAGGGTATTCCCCTGTTGGACACAATTTCTCAGAACACCAGAACCAGACAGAAGGGCACTCTGTACTCTTGTCTAAGCCCAGACGAGAACAAGAACACTCTGCAAACCACAAAAAGACCAGCCATCCCCTCATCCTGGATAATAACAAGCCACCACTGCTTCTTGACCACTTCAAGTGTAAGCCTTGGTTCGAGCCTCCCGCTTTAGAGATCGGGCTTATTAAGATACCCAGTCACACAGAGAATGGGGGCGGGGGAACAAAGTGGGCAAAAGGGTTCAAAAGGTACAAACTTCCAGCTATCAAGTAAATAAGTCACCAGGAGGTCATGAACAGCGTGGTGACTAAGGCTAATAACACTGTATTGCCTATTTGAAAGTTGCTAAGAGAGTAGATCTTAAAAGTTCGCATCACAAGAAAAAAATTTTGTAACTGGAAAAGGTAACAAATGTCAGCTAGATTTATTGTGGTGATCCTTTCTCAATACACGCAAGTATTGAATCACTATGTTATTCACCTGAAGCTAACATAACATTATATGTCAGTGACATCTCAATAAAAACAAAGATGCCCGGTTGTAGAATTATCTCCACTAACTCTGGCTGGTGTGACTCAGTGGATTGCATGCCAGCCTAAGAACCAAAGGGTCACTGGTTCGATTCCCAGTCAGGGCACATGCCTGGGTTGCAGGTTCGGTCCCCAGTCAAGACACATTTGAAAGGCAGCCAACTGATGTTTCTCTCCCTCTCTTTCCCTTCCCTACGTCTCTCTCTAAAATCAAAATAAAAATTAAAAAGTTTTAAAACCTAATTGGGTACTGGCACTCAGATTGATCTAACCTATACATTGTGAGTTGTAAATTAAAATAGCAATACATTGAAATCTTATTTATTGAAATTGGCATTTTAAGGAATATTTAGCCTCCCTCAAGCATTTATGGAACTTAGCCCTGGGCTGAGTTTTATCTCCTTTAACCCTCACAACAATCTCAGGAGGCAGGAGTTCCTATTTTCTCCATTGTTACAGCAGCAAAAGCGAGGCCCAGACAACTTTTTTGAATTCATGGACAGGGTTCTACCTGAAGCCAAGCAGCTAACCTGGGGGAGAGCAGGGATTAGACAGCAGGAAGCCTCCGGAACCAGAACACGCAAACTTTAAGCTACACTTTGTAGTGTATGCAAATGTTTATAATAAACTCGCTCCGTAAAGCACTTTTATATAACCTAGGTTTGGTCATGTCGTAGGCCAAATTGTGTCTCTCCACTTAGGTTTTTTGTTTTGTTTTGTTTTGGTATTTTTGTAGCATAAGTTGTTTTTTTTTTTTAATTTATTGACTTTTTAGTGATGAAGAGGAAGGGGGAGAGAAAGAGAGAGAAACATTAATTTGTCATTCCACTTATTGATGCATTCATTGGATGATTTTGTATGTGCCCTGACCAAGGATCAAACCCACAACCCTGGCACATCGGGGCACTGCTCTAACCAACTGAACTACCCGGCTACGGCAGTCGTAGGTTTTAACACCAGAAAACAAAAGCAAAAAGCCAGCATCAGGCGTCTCTCCTTCCAAAACTGTCACAATAGCTTTTCCTGCAGGGCTTGGAACATCAGATTACAGCCATAAACACAGAGGCTGCAGCATGCCTGTCCCTGGGGCCAGCTGTCTGAGGCCGATGGGGCCCCGCTTCCTGTCCGCACTGCAGGCCTTTATCAGCCCAGGCCACTGCAAGAACTTTCTCCTCCCCTGCCCTGCCTTCCCTGATAAAACATAAGCAAAATGTCACCTGCCTGGTCCTCGTAAATCCCATGCAAATGTAAATCTTGCCTCTCCAAGCCCAAACACCACCTCGGGCTCAGTACTAGCCCTCATTTGTATGGCGAGGCCACATTTGTGACCACGTGGTGAAAATATGACAGTCCACCAGCCTTTTTGCCCACAGAAAGACGGGCGAGATCGTGGCTCTGATTCTACCAATGGGGTATGTCCGTTTCAGAGTGAACTCTTCACCCAGGACGCCAGACGTGGAAGGGTGGCAGTCTGTCATCCCCAGGAAATCACCCTTTGGGGCAAAGGGACAAGCTCACATAGAAAAGAAAAAAAAAAAAAATCAGGGGCAGGAGGGAAGAAACCAGAAAGAAAATATCTAGGCGAATGCTCTTCATAATCCGAAAACATGAAAATGTCTTTTCTGGCAAAAAAGGAACAGGCTGCTGTATGCCAATTCATAAAGCCCCGGATTTGCAAGTCCACACACAGTCCATCCTCACACCCTCTGGGGCTGTAACTTCTGTAGGCACCTTTGCGCTCACCTCCTCTGCTGAAGAGCTAAGGGGGGGCGGGGGGGCTGGGAGAGGGAAGGAGCTTTGGTGACAGGTTAGGGGTTGTCCTCCTGGAGCTGAGAGGAGCCAGGGGTTGACAAGAAGATTGAAGGTGGCCAGGAAAAAGGAGTGAGGCGGTACAGATGAACCGGAGAGAGGGGACAGGAATAGAAAAGGAGGGGCTGACATCAAGAATCCTTTGGCCCTGACCAGGTAGCTCCGTTGGTTGGAGCATCATCCCAATACGCCAAGGTTGAGGTTTGATCTCTGGTCAGGGGACATACAGGAATCAACTAAAGAATGCATCAATGAGTGGAATGACAAATCGATCTCTCTCTCTCTCTCTCATCAATAAATATTAAAAAAGAGTCCTTTGAAGGGAACATTAATGGAGCATAATGTCTAAGTTGGTCACAGGATGAGAGTAGGGACAGCACTGGGCACAGCAGCAGATTCGAGCTGGTTTGGGGGCCAGGGGCTGTGGGCAGAGCGCGCCCACTTAAACCCACAGACAAGCATCGCTGCAAGCTGATTGCAGACCTGGATGAACTCCCCTGAATTTGCAGTGTCTGCAGATGCCCCGAGGACAATGCCCACTGAGTCCGTGGCAACAGAAGGTGGCGCTCAGGAGTCCAGACAGGATGGAAGGCGCACTGAACACAGAACAACAGAGAGCATGGTGGGGAAGAAAGCTGAAGAAAGTTCGTTTCCAGGGACGTTCCCCAGCGCGCCACCCCCACCTCCCTCCTACCGAAGCTTTAGGGCCAGCTGCCTAAGAGTGAAGCCTGAGCTCTCAGGGCAGATTGTCCTTTCACTCCCCCTCCACCCACTGCCCTGGTCCAAAGCCAGTTTCCATGCACAGCGTGTTGCGAAGCCGCCCTTGACTCTTGACTCTTCATCTTTCCTCTTCTCTTTCCCGCCTATCAGCTGCACCACTAGTCCATGTAATGTGGCTTCAGAGGGCGGTTAATTGAGAAAATGGACTTACAGAGATGAGAAGAGGCAGGACAAGCACACGAGGAATGCGGATGCCAGGTTGAAAGTGTAAAATAATAAAATCCGTCGACATTTAACTCTGCTCTTGCACGGCTTATCTCTTAGGACTTTTACAACAACCCCACAAGGAAGGTAACACAGGCTTTCTTCACGAGCCCCATTTACAGATAAGAAAACTATATATAGCACTTTGAAGTTAAATGATTTGTCCAAAGCTTGTAACGGTAATGTCAAGAGTTGAACATATTCATTCGTTCATTAATTTAATAAGTATTTATTGCGTTCCTGCCATGTGCCAGGCCCTGTGACATTATTCCAAGCACTGTGACAGGGACGGATGAACATCATGGTAGACTAGACAAAGCCTTGCCCTACCTGGGAAACAGGACATAAGCCAGTAAGTGTAACAGAATGTCCCAATGTGATTGTTATGAAGAAAATGAGGGCAGGAGACGTAGAGAGAGGCAGGGTTCTCTTTCCCATGGAGGAGCCAGAGACTCTGGACTCGGTGCCTGGGCTCAGCCGTCTGCTCCACGCTGCAGATACTCATTCCTGAAGGAAGCTGAGGGTCATGAATGTGCAGCCCTCTCCTTTAGCAGGTGCTGCCAGGGGTTTAGAATGCGCATCCCTGAACACTGGGACGCACGCAGCACAAGATCCCCCCACTCCCTGGCACCCCCAGACTAGGGGTGGCTCTCCCTAAACTCCCACAAAGTTCAGCTGCCTCACGTAGCTTCACGTGTAGAATGCAGACTGTCAACTCCTTAGAGGCAAGCACACGGCTCATAGTAAGGATATGCTGATGAGCGTATCACTTGGTTGAGACACTAAAAGCAGTCGAAAGAACTGCGAGAGGGTTCCCCTTGTTCAATATTCATAAAGAGGATGTTTGGCTCATTGGGGAGATGCCCAAATCTATAGGGCGTCTCTTCGAATAAGCCCAGCTCTCCGCCATCCCCTAAGTCCTGGAGCTCCCGTCCCACACAAACCGCGCTGTGGGACCCAGGGCCAAGTAGGTCCCCCTAGAAAAGCAGGCCAGTCCCGCTTGGAGTAAGGCAGCCGGGGCAGGTGGTGACTGCAGGTGATGGAGAGCCACTGCGTAACCATGTGACCAACGTGACAAAGACAGGATGACTTCAGTGACCTCGCGCTGTCTGTGGAACGTCCACAAACATCTCCGCCGTGTGTTTACCCTTTGTAATTTTTATTTACAGCACCATTGAACATCTTTCACTGTCAAAGGTCTGCTTTGGCGCGCCCATCACTGGGGGACCCCATGTACGATCAGCCCCGAGTTCTTTAAACTTTGTATCTTCCCGGGGTGTTCAGCCCTTTGGTGTCCCTGCACCACACTGGGGGAAGAGTTCTTGTCTTGGGCCACACAGTGAATACATTGTGACATGTAATCACAAAAATAACTTATAATGTCTTAAATAAATTTACGATTTTGTGTTGGGCCACACTCGTAGCCATCCTGGGCTGCAGGTTGGATGCCCCTCGTAGGCTTTTAATAATTCCTCCAATAATTCCCCAAATGTGACAATTACATCTTGGCAAGAATTGCCGGTGAGGACAGAAGGAAGACTTTAAGCAACAGAACTCCCCATCGTACTGTAACATAACTTCAGACCGCCAAGAGGGGTCGCTGTCTTTTGAAAATCATTGTCCTTGTCCGACTATTCCCATTAGAATGCAAAGCAGGTCCCGAGTCTCTGCCTGGCATTGTACGAAGAGGAGACAGTTGATCCATCTAGCAACATTCCAGAAAGTTCCATGTAAACAACAAGGTCCAGAATAAAACACTGGGAAAGAGAAGCTTCAGAAAATGACGTGTCTACTTTAGGTAAACTCCCAATTCATAGGAACATTTAGATAACGAGGAGGGTGGCGAGGCAAGTTCCATCTGAGCCACTAATTTCCTAATTCAATAACTGCATTCCCGGGGCTACTCACAGGCAAATACACTCAGAAGTACAACTGGGTGACGGTGTAGCGGGTACATGACAGTTGTAGAGCAGGCAATCAATCAGTGATCATTACTCAGTCTGAATTCAAAACACAAATCAGGTCGTGGTTCCTCATTTTTTTTTTTTTCCAAACCAGTCTTTTTTCCCAGTTGTCGACTGCAAAAGTGTGGAGGTACATTTAAAAGCAGGATAATTGCAAAGCAGAAAATGCATTTTGTTGTCTCAGGGAAAAATGGATATGATTTGGCAATGGGTAAGTTAGCCGTAATCGATAAAGTCCTTCTACTGACATCTGAACTTGTTGCCAGCAGTAAAATGAGCTGCTTGGCAGGGACCAAAAACAGGAAAGATCATTAAGTTTAAAATTGTGGAGAATTAGGTACCTTAACCCCAAGAATCAATTGGGCTGATGATACCTGGTCCAACTTTGTAGTGGGTTTGCCACATGGAGGATACTCATGGGTTGAAGAGACATTCCAGGAAAATGAGAGCAAATGCTTTTTTCTTCATTCCATTCAGTGTTACAGTGACCAATCTAAATAATCGACTTTGCAAGGGCTTTTTTACAAATTACAGTTTTTCTCTAAACTTCTAAAGTTCTTACGTAGAGATGACGTGATTATACTTTTTATGAGTCACACTGTTTATAAATAATTCGATTTCCTCTTTTAAAATATTCTTTAAAAGAGCAAAAGATTCCTAGATGGAGAGCGAGATGACAGTTGGCGGAGTTGAGGGGTAGAAGGACCGAGCGAAAAGGAAAAAGGACGCAGGGGCAGGGACCACAGTGCAGTGCGGTGATTGCTGGGGGGAGGGGTGTATACGGGGGCTGAATGGTAATGGGAAAAAATGCAACAACAATTACATAAAAATTAAAATCAAAAAAATTAAAAAATAAAAGAGCAAATTCTGCAGATTATCATAAAAGGATTATTGGGGGCTGGCAGAACGGTTGTCAGCGATCCGCTCAGAAGTCGGCGGCTCAGAGCCGGGGGCACTGTGCCTCCCAGGGGGCGTGTTGCGATGTCCGGAGGCACTTTTGGTTGTCACAACTTGGGAGGCGGCTACCAGCATCTCACAGGTGGAGGCCAGGGATGCTGCTAAAATCCTACAGTGCACAGGACAGCCACACGCCACAGGAATTAACCAGTTTAAAATGTCAGCAATGCCGAGACTGGGAAAGCACAGCGAAGCTCTTACTCTCTCCCGAGGGGGCTGCTTGTTATAATCCCAAATCTGTCTCCGTAGATTCTTTGACTTTCAAAGCGCCCATTTCCATGGAAGTTCCTGATTTGCCCCCGACTACAGTTCGGTTAGCTGGTGTCCAAAAAAGGGAAAAGTAACTAAATATGGAGAATATTTTAAATTCTTCTTCAAACAGTGTTTCCCTATTGATATTTTATCAAAAAAAATTAGAGGAATAACTTTTTTCTATCACCAGCAGAATCTGGTAGGCCTACGGATATTCGTAATGGCCAACTAACGTGAAAAAAATTAACCTCTATTTTCAAATACCGACTGAAAGTTGGAAAATGAAAGTGGATACAGCACTTCCTGCAACTGTGCTGAAATACGGTGGAAAGGACTCTTTTTGGAGACATAGCAAGGACAGAAGACCAATGCGATGTGTCACCCCTCGTCCTCCAGGTCAGCGTACAGGACCGCCAGTCCTGACCCAACACACAAACGATGCCTCAGACTTTGTAAAGATTTTTTCAGAGAGAGAGCGAGAGAGAGAGAGAGAGACAGAGGGAGAGAGAGAGAGAGAGAGAATTTTCTGACATTAACTAAGCACACAGGGACACTAAACTGAGTGATAGTATTTTTTTTTTTAATCTCAGAGAAAAAAACGATGTTCTTTAAATCCACTGCTTGCCCGCTGCTACTGCAATCCAGCGGGGCTGACTGAAAGGACACTCTTCCCCTCCCCTTGGGAGAACGGAAGTGCAGGAGCAGTGAAGCGCTCGGGAAACCCAGGTAAAAATAAAAACACTCCACAGCAGGCGTCAAGGTGCCTGGGATGGCAAACGAAGCACCGATACAAAAATATTGCACTTGCTCAGCTTGTCGGGACATTATTAAATGCACTCCGTCAAAATGTCTTAAAATGGTATTATTTCACGTTGGCTCTACTCCATAATTTGGTATGTTCATAAGTGTCTGTCAAGATAACTTTTGGGAGGTTAGATTTCATTATATTGGAATTAAGTGCCTTTTCCTTCCTTTCCAGAAGAGCACTTTAGGGATTAATTAAAGAACATTCTTTAGATGGAAACGAATATGCATTCCTGTAGCCAGTTGCACAAAAGCTATGCAATTACCATTTTTCCCTTTTAATAAAAGCTGAATAACGTGAAATCAAATTAGACCTTCAAATATGGAAGAGATAAATTTCTTCTTTGGCTCCAGAAGGGCACTCCAAGCAACATTTATGTATGAGAATTTGGCTCATGGATCACCGTGGTGAGTTTCATAGAGAATCCCCTGTTTCGTGTGAGTATATGCCACACTTTTAATACTAAAAACAAAATATCATATATCCCCCCCTTTTTTTTTTAAGCAATAAAGCATATATAGCCTAATCCAATAAACTCCTAGGGGTAAAACATATTTAGGTATTTTTCTATTTACCTAAGTCACGGCCAATGTAAACTCAGATAATAGATTTTCAAGAAATAAAAAAATCCCTATCCTACTGAGGACAGCGGTTTACTTATTTTTAAGACTTGGGATTTCAGACTGAGCTACTTTTTCTTAAATGGTGCTTGTGTTGGGAAGTGTGGCTGCTTTGTCTGTTGCCAGCTCAGTACTTCTGAGGAATACTGAGCAGGATCCAAAGCTCAGGGCCTAGGAGAGGATCATTTTCCATCAACTCTGCAACCCATCAAAGAAGATTCTAGTCCTCCGGCGGGGTACTGCCCATTTTCTCATACCTATTTTGAGACTGTTCTGATTAAAATATCGCTGCCTGCACTATTTTTTACATATACAACAGTTGCTTCTCCAATATCAATATAGGTCAGTTATGGTGAAAAAGCCAAACCAGATTCTAATAGATGTATATAACTTGGTAACATGGGTCAGAGACATAAAACTGTCAGCTCCTCAGAACACAATAAAGTCAGCAACAAAATGCCTTCTCATTTCTCCCCTGGACATATACTTTTGCATCAAGTTACTACAGTTGGCAACTGTAATAAATACTTTAAAATATATCTAATAAAAGGACAATCAATCTCGCTTCATGTGGGGGCAGGAATGAGTATTCAAGGTCGTATGTTCATCTGTCCAAGAAGTGCTCACTTTCTCCTGATAAATGCTTCATAGATTAATGTGATCATATAAAAAAAAAGACGCAAAGGAAATCTGGACAAATAAGTAAGTCATTACTAAGGAATACATGAAAACCGAGTCCCAGTGGACTGACTCTAAAAGACAGTGTATAAATCCTTATGTCATACTTAAGGAAATAGAAATATTCTTGTACTTCCAAGTGAAAAAAGAAAAATAGTTTATATATTTAAACATTTGAAACACCCAGTTCACAGCAGAAAGTAAACATTCATTTTCTTTCCACTTCACAAAACAAAATGGTCAAAAAGCATTTTGACCCCCAAGAAACTCTACTTCCTCTGCTGTTCTGAGAGCATTTTCTGTCTTACTGGGTATCCATTTTATATTTATTTAAAAACGAGTTAAAGAAAAAATGGTTGCAGTGACGAGACTCTTTTTCCCCTTTTAAAATCTTCCAGTGGAATGGAGAAAAAACAGCCATCACAGTCCCGAAGTTTCTGCGGAGTCCTTGGCAATGAGCTCACCTGAGCGTCGGCTGGAAGTTCCAATCAGTGTAAAACAAACACTTCTTCGAGTCCCGTGTCCTCAGCCACTGAGTCCCAGCCTCCAACGTCCCCGGTAGATACACGAGCGCAGTTTGCTTCAGACAATAAAAGAGCAAACTCGAACCGTTGACGAGCAGCCTGAGACACCAGGATCCTGCAAAGGGTCACCTTACCAGTCACATAAGAATGAACAGACACAGTCAGTGAACACCCCAAAGAGCCAGCCCCTCGCTGACCACAGAGAGTGCACGCTGTGGGTGTGGTCAGCGCCTGCGGCCCAGCCAGCTCTCTCCACAAGCCTCGCCGGCAGGTTTAAAGTGCCTCATCTGTCCAGTGTGTGTCCGTGGGTCCCAGGTTAAAAATATGTGCTGTTGCTATAACACAGGTCCTCCTGAGTTTTGGTGAAATCTTGTCGTCCATGAGCGCTCACGCAGCTGTCCAAAGGCACTTCAATAGCTGCTTCTCTAACTTCGCCGCCGCCGAGGCCTTCACTCCGGTACAGGTCTCGCGGAGGACAGCCATTGTGCTCGGCAAAGCCGTTGACGTGGGCCAGGGGCAGCGCACGGGGCGGACAGCACAGGTGCTTGGCACAGGCCTCGGAGATGCAAGGGGAGCTGCAGAGTGACAGCATGTCCTTCTGCTCCGGGGGTTCCTGCACGTCCACGCTCTCAAACTGGATGGTCACATTGTGGACTCCTGCGTGGTGGAAGATTTCTCGAATTTTCGCGCTGGTGTCTGCGTATCCCCTGTCCTTCTGACACTTGATGTGCAGCGTGGCGATGATCTTCCCGCTCACCAGCTCCCAGACGTGCACTTCATGAACGCTGCTGACGCCTGGCACGGCGGAGAGCTTGCTCACTAGAACAGGGGAGACAGACGACAGCCCGGGTGAGAGCTAGAATTGCAGCGTGGAACTGCTTTCGGGGGGGGTATCATCCCTTTTAAGCATTCTCACCAGAATGATGTATTTACTAAGAATAACAGGAAGAAAAAGAGCCTCACCTACACCAGGCCGTTTCCCTATCACCTTCCTTCTCTTCTCTGAACTCCTCTACCGGACATGGTTAGCCCATAGAAGGCAATTCGAGAAAATAAGTTTAACAGCAGCAGCCACAGATGCCGAGGGTGGCTGGGGTTACAAAGGAAGGGCCTGCTAGTGGACAGCCGGCAGGAATACAAAGCAGGGAGCTTATACCACAGGGGGTAACTGGGTCGTGCGGACCTAGGACGTTTGTCGGCCATTCTGATACTAGGAATTGAACCTACAGGAGATCACCAAATACTACTTACAAGAATGGTTCGGGCGATATTCTTCGTATAAATTTAAAAAACGGAAACAATGAGGAAATAGTTAAATCAATTCTGTGATAGAATATGATACGGTCGTGAAAAATTAAGTTGCCTATTTAAGGATACGAGAAACAAGCAAATAGCTAAACTATACATATAGCATGACCTTTTTTTTTTTTTTTTTACAAAACATCAGTGTATATACATCAAAAAAATTTTTTTAGGCAGATAAGTCTTGTTTTACTGAATGATTAATACAAAAATATTGGGAGTGGTAATTTCTGGGGGGCAGGATTATAAAAGAGCTCCCTTCTCTTATTTAGGCTCTTCTATTTTTTCCATACTGTCTTAAATTAGGATGTAGAGAGATGGCACTGAACAGTGATTACGGGCAGAGAGCCACTACAGCCAACGGGAGTCTGAATCCCAGTTAGGTCATGACCTTTAGTCACTACCTGCGTGACCTTGGCCCATTTACCTAGCCCCTCTGTCCCTGAGTTTCCTTATCCATAAATTAGAAATGAAAAAGATAGTATTTCACAAGATTATTTTAAGGACGAAAATGAGTTAATTTAAGTAAATCTCTTAGAATACCTAGCGTCTAATAAGGGCCATAAAAGTGTGGCTGTTGTGATTATTATCTATGTTTTAAATATCTCTTTTTACATATATATATACACACACACACACATATATATCCGCTCCTCAGTGTCTCCTTCTCCCAACCTGCCCACGTCACTGAGCCCAGAGCAGGCCCAGGAAATGGAGGCTGATTATTTCAGCTCCGTCCCTGAAAGCGGCCAGAGAGCTGTCCCCACCTACCTGCCTCTCAGAGGGACAGTCAATTCACCAATGCTGCCAAAGAAGAGACCAACAACAACAGCAACAACAAAAAGTAAAAAGAATATCCAGGGGAAAGATCACAGAAGGAGTCAAAGCCGATGCGTAAGGCCGGGCCCCAACGCCGCTATCAGCAGCCGGCCGCCGGGCCACGGCCTTCACAGGGCCGTCACGGCCTCCGCAGGGGACCGTCTAGCCATGGCCACCCAGTGTATTAAGACCCATGTCAATCTAATTTCAGGTATTTTTCCTCAACAAGTTCTCCCAGCTCCCAGCCTCATAGCCGCGTGGCGGACCGGGGCTCTATGTCATGTTCACTGGCTCCATGGTAGAACGCACACTAGCAAATCCCCACAAAAACTTTTTTCTGTAGAAACATCACTTCCATTTAGAAACACTAAAAATGAAGTGGCACATGCGGTGTTTCTCACCAACATCTGGATAGTTCCCATTCAGAAATTCTACAAAGTCTCTAACACTTCCCCTCAGAGGCACAGAACTCAAGTGAGAGTTCGACCTTGTGTTAGAAGAGGGCAAAAAAACCCCAAACGAACAACAATAAAAAAACCCAACCATTCTTCGCCGTGGAGCGAGGTGGCAAATGATGGGAATTTACACACTATCCTTTTGCAGTGCTGTAAGAGACACAGCGGGCAACGCGCCCATAAAACTCCGCTGACGAGAAAGCAGGGCCTAGGGTGCAAGCGATCGTGGCTTCAGAATGAGGAGGCGCAAAAGCAAGTCCTTGGCAGAGTGGCCTCCCCGGAGGGAAAATGAATCTCCGACGTGCTAGCCAGGAAGCGTTACTGCCTGAGCACGACGTTCTCCCCAAATGGGCAGCTGTGTCGCCGAGTCCCGCGCTGCAAAGGACCTCGGGCTCCTGGAGCCCGTGCTCCGGCCCGCTAAGCTCCAGAACAGGGGAGCGGTGTCTCCCTTCCCGCGGGCGCGCCTCGTCCCGGATGCAGGACGCAGGCGCCGCCCTGCATTAGCGCTGGCCCTCCGGCCTAAGGCACAGGAAGGGGCATCCGACTTACGCAGCTCTTCCACGTTGACTCCTTTGGGGACCATCTGCAGCAGAATGGCGGCGGTCTCCTTGATGAGCGGGAAGGCAGATGACAGGATGATGGCGACCATGGCGACCGTCAGGCTGGGGTCGATGTAGCACTGCCAGTTACAGTGTTCGTCCTCATTCAGGGGCAGCACGTAGAATATGATGGCCGTGATGACCACCACCACCGAGCCCAGGGCATCGCCCATCACGTGCAGGAGCACACCTGGCGGGGAGAGAGCAAGGCCGTGGGGCGCAGATCCAGGTTGCGGAGCCCCGTGACCCTCAGGGACTCAGGGTCCCACGTCTGTGAAGACGTATTGCTGTTGGTTTTCTTTTGGGTTAGAACACCAGGGTGGATTCCAATTTCTTTTTAAAAAATGGCCACTGTTTTGCAGAAAACAGAACCCCCGGCCTCTAAGAAGTGGGAGGGGGACCGACCTGGGACCACTCTGAGCTGCGGTCACCTGCAGGAAGAGGGACTGGGCCAGGTCACCATGTCACATTGCCGCCACCCAGCACCCTTCAGAGGGCGCCGAGCTGGAGAACAGAGGCTGCGCAAATGATTTCTCTTTCTTTCAGCCTGTACTTCTGTTTGGTTTAAACATTTTTAAGAGGAAAGGGAATAGGATACATCTTTTATTCTTTGTCTTCCCTCTACCTGGATCCCATTGCCCCTCCCCTACGTGCCTTTGCCTCCTTCTCACTTAGCCCGTGGTCATTTAAACGGAATTAAAAAAAAAAATTATTGGTTTGAGAGAGAGAAAGGAAAGGAGAGAGAGAGACATCAATTTGTGGTTCCACTTATTCATGCCCTCATTGGTTGCGTCTCCTTTGTGCTCTGACTGGGGATTGAACCCGCAACCTTGGCACATTAGGACAAGGCTCTAACCCACTGAGCAACCCGGCCAGGGCCTAAACCACATTTGGTTTAAGACATCCTCAAGAACAGGGACTCCAGCCCTGTTCCCACTGTGTAAAGAGCCAGTAAAAGAAAATTAAAATTCTACAGATAACAAAAATTGTGGATGCCTTTAATGAAGGAGCCAGTTTCCAGAGGCTTCCCTTCAGTTCCCTTGTGATACTGAAAACACGCAGTCCCAGCAAAGAAAGCCTAGATGTCCAATGGCTTGTTAGACAAAGTAAACTGCGATTTAATGAATTTAGGTGAAGATCTTGTGAGGAGGATGATAGAATATCAATACAACGCATTTTTAAAATTTCATTGGAATGAGAGAAACGGAAATGCAAACCAAGAAATGATTTCTGTTCTCGATGATCCCCATCGGCTGTTTGATCCCCTGCAGGTTGGGGGAGACGCCTGCTTCCTAAAGCGGTGGCTTAACTGTCACACATGTGAGCATCCAGGGGGCTGGGTGGAGCCCAGAGGCAGTAGTTAGTGTGCGCTCCTGGGAAGAGCCTGGGACACCAGCCCTGCCCTTGGGACACCAGGACACCAGCGAGCGGCGGTGACTCTGAAAGCTGCCAGATTCCTTGGACCCCGTTTCCTCATCTGGGCAGGGGAAAGGGGAGAGGTCTTTTCCCTAAGGTCTTCCCAGCCCTAACATTCTGTGGTCTTCCCCTGAATCATGGCTCTAAGATGCAGACTCTGGACCTAAGGTGAGGCCAGCCTCCCCCCATTCCGAAATACCGGGTGGTCCCCGCTGGCCAAAGCTCAGCTCTGAGCTCAGCCTGGCCGAGGCAGCCCAGCGGTGAGCCCGGCAGCTCCCCGAGCTCGCCACCTGGACGCCAGCACCTCCGCCTGTGAGACCACAGCAAACCCTGAGTGACTCATCGTGAATGGGGCCTGGCACGGAGCAGGCACGCCATAAAGCTCGCAGCTGCTTTTCCTCCCTCGGGCCTGGGCCTGAGACTGCGTGTACTTTGTCTCGCACCATCCAGGAAGTAGATATGATTGTGTTCATTTTAAAGACGAGGACATTAGAGGCCTAGAGAGGAGGTCACAGAGCCTTACGGGGCAGAGCCAGGACCCAAGCGCAGGCCGTTTGAGCCCACACCCCAGCCTTTCGGCCGCTTGCCTCACTTGCCTGGGTAGGGAGCTAGGGGTGCGCTCACGTCAGTGCCTGAGGACCACAGGCACCACCAGGTACAATAAGGCGTTTTACCCCCGGCGGTTTTCTACCCAGGAGCGCTGGCGGCTTTAGCCTGAAAATTAGCAAGACTCCACGTGTCCCCTACGTTATGCTTCCCAAATTAGGCCACACTATCTATCAGTACCTGTTCTTAATTCTCCTTGGCCTCTTTCCACTTACCTGTTCTCTTTTTCTATGACAGAAGAATGATTCGTTAGCAGAATATGCTTTGAAAAGTTAAAGTGATAGGATGGTGAGCTCAATCTTAAAAACCTACAACATACGTTTTTTAAAGGGAACCCAAAAGAAGAAAGATAAAGGATGGTGACTGTTTATTACAGATTCCCTTTCCAAGAAGATTCACCACTGAGCTCTTCAGCAGTTCCCTGTTGCTGGAAAGCACATGATTCTCTAACCACCATGCTGTACACCTAAAATGAATACAAACTAATACTGAATATAAACTGTGATTGAAGAAATAAAATTTTTTTTAAAAAAAATTATATAATAAAATAATGGGTGAAGAACGAAAGCTCTTAGAGAAAACTTTCTCAACCCCTGAGAGGAGCAGATTATCACATGTCACAGAACAAAACCAGTGTCACTAAGTCATGTCTCATTTTAAAATCCCAAAACTATTAAAAATCTCAATGCTTTCATTGGCGTTGGTTGTTTCTGTGGATATAAGACTATATAGCTTAATGATGTTAATTTATTATTTAGAAATGTCTATATATTCTGTTCTACTCTAAGAGCTTTCCCTTAGTTGATTCTATCATGCCCATAATAAAATAAAAACTAAACAAATAAAAAGAAAGAAATTCCCACGTTGCAGCTAAGTTTCACAAACTAATTCATTTAGAATTTTTATGAGCTCACATGTTATTGTTATTTTCTGATTTTCCCTATAGATCCATCCTGGGTATCACTTTGTAAAACAGTTGTGAGACTCAAAAATAAAGCTGTCTCCTGGATTATTAGTTTTCCTTTATATTATTTCCATCTAAGCCCACTACGGTCTTCCCCAAACCGTCTGAAAGTAAAAGGTAGCAGAGTCTTTGTTGAAATTCTCAAAATCAAGGCTGAGGATTGACCCAAAACAAAGTCAGTGTCCGACGAGTTGGGAAGGAGAGATGGTAGACACAGTTCTGGTGCCTGGTGAGAACTGCACCTCAGGACTCCCTGGGCTGGCCTTCGCCCCGTGCTCTGACCTTGAGCACTTGGGAGGTACCTTCCATGTGCCTCCCCAGAACCCCCACTTTGGCCCTGGACGTGGCCATTCAAGTCAGGCAACAGGCCCATCGCGGAAGCAGATCTTTGGCAGAAAGAACCGGGGCGATGAGGGTCATTCACCGATGCTGCCTTAGATAGCTGCCCACCTACTCACTTCCCGCGTTTACCAAAATGATCGTCAGCTAAAACAGGCCGCATTTTATGGTAGCGAGATCCATGGCTGGGCAAAAGCGGGGGAAATGGGAACAGGCCCCGACCTGGGAGGCTCTGGAGCAGGCAGCACGAGCTCGGGTCTGAGTCGGGCAAGGGTCGGTCAGTAGCAGCGAGCATCTCCCTCGGAATCAATGAGGCGATGGTGCAAGAGCCAGGGTCATAGTCTATGCATGTAACCTGCCTGCTGTCTCACACACCTCGTTCAAAGGCAAACAGAAAGCCAAGAGCACAGCCCAGCCCATGTGGATCTCTGAAAAGGATTTCCAGCTGACCCGAAGACTTCCTTACCTCGGATGTTCAGGGCTTCCGACTTCTTCTCCTTTTTCATCGTCTCTTCCGGTTCATTCTGGATGTTCAGGGGATCACCTGCATTCAAAGAAGAAACCTTGTGTTGTGTATAAGTTCTACAAACAAAAAGAACCAATGGTCTCAAAAAAAAGGTTTGTTATTTCAAATTTCTCCTAGCTTATCAGACACACACACACACACACACACACACACACACACACAGAACCAGTAGTCCATGCTGGTCTTGACATTAGCCTTGCCGTCTACCCCTAGACTTCATTCACAAATTTCACACAATTATAATAAAAAGAGGCGAGTGGCACCTCCCCCCCACACCCACCCATAATTCCCGAGGGAACAGAAGCATGGACAAAGGGAGAGAGAGGGGGGAAAAAGTGCAGATAGCATCTGAAAAAGGGGGGAGGAGTGGGGAGTGCTATCTGTTGCCCAACGATAACTGATTTCCAAGGAAATCAATATTTCTGTACAGAAAGAATAGGGGGAAGGGAATACACACAAAGCGGACCCGGGGATCCAGGAGAAACGTGGAGAATAAAAGAAATCGTGGGACATACGTTGAGTTAGCAGAAGAGGATTAAAGCAGGACTGCAGAGGAAATGGATTTTTTTTTTTTTTTTTAAAGAAGAGAGGAGAAAAAAAGGGCGTGGGAAGAGGAGGAGGGGACCGCGAGAGGCGGGAGGAGGGAAGGACAAAGTGGTCCAGAGGATGCATCAGAAAGGCACCTGCTATGTTGGCGAACACGATCGCCCCCTTCCCCGCGGTCTTCCCCTGAGAGGCCACGCGAAGGGTCACGGCCGCGTCCGGGCCGGGGGCTGTGCAGGCGGCGCCCTGCGGTCCCTCGAAAGCGCCGTCAGCGCCGCCCTTGGCCACCTGCTGCGGGCGGCGGCGGCAGCGGCGAAGGCAGGAGAGGCAGGTGGCGCAGTCCTGGAAGACGAGCAGCCCCACCACATTGACCGCCAGCCCCAGGGTGCCGACGATGAGCACCAGCTCAGGGTCGTCGATGCGCTCGGGCTCCACCAGGCGCAGCACGGCCTCCACGAAGATGGTGAAGCAGAGCGCGGTGAGGAAGACCGCGTTGCAGAGCGCGCCCACCACCTCGGCTCGCCCGTAGCCGTAGGTGGCCCGGAAGCCCCCGGGGGCGCGGCGCGCGATGTAGCCGGTGCTCAGCCCCACGCACAGCGAGATCAGGTCCGACAGCATATTGAACGAGTCCGAGAGCAGAGCGATCGAGTTGCCCAGGTAGCCCGACACCAGCTCGGCCACGAAGAAGACGACCGTGAGCACGAGCATGAAGATTAAGCGGCACGTCTTGCCCGAGTAGCGGCCCATGCCTCCGCGGTGCGCGCGCCGGACCGGCCGCTGCGACAGGTGGCGCCCCCAACTTCGCCGATCCCGGTACCCGCCTCCCGGCCTCCCCGCCGCCCTGCGCTGGGCTCTTTATAAGGCGGAGGCAGAGCGTCCAGTCCCTGCATGGCCAGAGTCTAAAGGACTGGGCCGGGCGGCGGCCGTATCTACACAGACCTTACGCCGCCTCCGCCGGTGGCCTCTTCCCCTCCCTCGCGTCCCAGGCTTCCCCTGGCAGGCAGCCAAGAGCCAACGTCTAGCCTTCTAGGACAGAACTGGGCACGGCAGGGAGCTGCTGAGAAGAGGGAGCGTGTCTGCCTGTCACTTCTCACAGACCCCGCCCCCCCACCCCCAAGCCGAAGTGCGATCCACCCAAGGACTCACTCCCTTGTCTAATGCCTTCCATCACCAAAACCCTGCCGGCCCTTCATGATAAGGACCTGCCCGCTGTGGGTGTGCTGGCCGTAGTGGACGTGCACAGCTTTGCGTACAGGCCCAGACGTGGCTTGCATTACAGAGTCCTGATTAGCAGGTAAGGCCTGGGTGCGCTCCCCTGGCCAACCCCGCCCTTCGGGGCGCTCCCTGCTTGGCGCTCCGAGCACTTTGAGCTGACCCCTCGCGCAGCGCTCCCACTCCGCGACCACCCGCGGTGTAACTTGTATCCTCTCTGCCTGCTCACAGCCTTCATAAAGGGCACGTCATCGCTTCTGTCACCCCTCTTCGCACAGTGCCACCCCTGACCCCCCCCCCTTAGGGATCGTCATGCACAAGGCCTGCCCTCCCAGGTGAAGGACAGACAGCCCCGAGGAGCGCACGGGTGACACCACTGTGCCCATGGGACTGCCCACCCAGCCCCCAGAAGCACGGGTCCCATCGGGGAGGCAGGGCAGTCCTGTTCTGTGTCCTTGTATCATACTCCCCTGGAGAGGATATTCAGTGCAGCCCCTGCGTCCCCCACAGCATGACCTGATACTCACAGGTCAACCGACTAACCCCCCATGAAGGCTCATTCCAAATCGTCTTCAGTGTTGACAGAGGATCTGTTCCAAGTGAAAGTTGTCCAGAGGAGCGTGGGATCCAGGGCTGCGAGAGAGGCCCAGCGAGGGGTCTTCGGAGAAGGGTGTTCGCGCTTGGTCAGCGTAGGGAGTGGGGTGGGGGCCTTGCAGGCTTCTTTACTGGTTTGGTTTCGTATAAACTTGCCTCATTCCCAAAAAGATTTGAAGGGGAAGTCTGGTGATTGCTATTCTCTCTCCCCCATCTGCAAACCCTGAACTTTAACCATTCCTGCAAAAACACAGTGCTTTTTGGCTTGGAAATGACCACAAATGTCTCACGCGAAGAAACCACAGAACCCGGTAGCAGAACATTCTGATTCCAGCCTCACTCGCTGCCTTAGCCTTGTAAAGCGTAGCCTTGTAAAGCGTAGCCTTGTCTTTTAATGCCCTCTGTGCTAAACCATCCTTGATCCGAGGTCTCCACGTTTTCCCAGGGAAGCCTCCACACTCAGCAAGCCTGAGAGGCACCTCCTCCACCCCTCCAGCCCTGCCAGGAAAGTAACCCTGCACAGAGAACTTGGGGAGACCGATCTTCTAGACCATTCTCAAAAAATCAGTATTACAATGATCAATAATTTAAAAGAAGTCAGGCGGTCAAAGTTTTGAAAACATGTAACTTGGCACAAAATAATCTAAAGTGTCTGAACTGCTATTAAAAGGGAGTAAATAATAGTGAAGATTAAATGGATTAATAGGTACATAGGAGGTACTTGGTAAACGTGAGCTGCTTATTTAACCAAAAAAAAAAGGCTGACCTGACAGGAAGGAAATAAAAGTTCAGGGCGAGGAGGAAGAGTCTGGGAGGGAGGAGGTCCAGAGGTCCCCATGTTATCATTGGTGTGTGAGTGTCATTACAGCCTGTGGAACAGAATTGCCGTTGAATCACAGGCAACACACTCGAATACACAAACAGGTGAGTCAGGCTGTGCTCCGTCCCGGCTCTGGCTGCTGCCACGTTCAGGCCAAGAGACCGCAGGGACCTGCGGCAGGACAGCCCACAAAGCAGCTGAAGGGAGAGAGGAGGACTTGGGGGAAGCACTTGCCTGCAGGGCTACGGTGTTCCCGCCCAAGCACTTCTCAGTGCTTCGCAGCGGGAGGAAAAGCCTGAGGTCAGCAGACACGCGTGGTGGCAGAGCACAAGACCTTGCCACTGGCCCGGGGGCGCAGGAGGGGGCGCAGGAGGGCCCTGGATGTGCCTTCGTGCCTGGCCCAGGGCCTCGCTCCTGACGTGAAGATGGCCAAGGGAGTCAGCAAAATGCACTCGGGAAAATGCTTCGAGGTCCACCCATGCTGTCCCAGAAGGTAAGATTTCCTTCCTTTTTAGTGCCAAGTAGTATTCCATTGGTATACATAAACCATAGCTTTTTCATCCGCTTATCTGTTGATGGGCACTTGGGCTGCTTATTTACAAATCGTGGCGATTGTAAATAAGGCTGCAATGAACATAGGGGAGCACGTACTCTTTCCAATTAGTGTTTTGGGTTTCTTAGGATCTATTCCCAGAGGTGGAATCGCTGGGTCGTAATGCTAAGTGAAACCAGCCAATCAGAGAAGGATAAATACCATATGATTCCACTTATATGTGGACTCTAATGAACGAAATAAACTAACAATAGGAACAGACTCAGAGGCAGAGAGCAGGCTGACAGCTGGCAGAGGGAGGGGGGAAAGGGGCCGGGTGAGAAGGCGAAGGGATTACGTAAATAAAAAAGCACCTCATAGACTCGGACAACAGTGAACACCAGAGGGAAAGGGGTGGGGGGAGGCAGGAGAGGATAAGAGGGGGGAAATGGTGACGGAAGGAGGCGTGACTTGGGGTGGTGAACACACAAAGCAATGCTATAGAGTCGTACACCTGAAACCTACATAGTTTTGTTAACCCATATCACCCCAACAAAGTCATAAAAATTAACTTAAGAAAGATGTTCTAACTGATATTATATGTAATATATAAAATGATATATATTTATCCATTTTATTTACTTATTTATATTTTACATAACTACCTATAAATATGAATATGTAAGTGTATATATACTATATAAATATTTATATATGTGAAACTGTGATTTGGTGAATTTATATAATATGTAGCACAAAGGTTCTTTTTGTACCCAAGAGGAAGCATTTTGTCTCTCGAACTTTTTTAGAATTCCGTCACTTTAGGAGCGTCTTACCTTGAGGTGACTCCTCTTCCATGACAGAGACATGAGTGTGAAAAGGAAAGGTAAGGTCATGGTCAAGGCCACTTTGAAAAACACAAACAACCCACCTAAAAAATGGGCAAAGGGCCTGAACAGACACTTCCCCACAGAGGAATACAGAGGGCCCACAGACATATGAAAAGATGCTCAATGTCACTAATCATCAGAGAGATGCAAATTCAAACCACAGTGAGGTATCATCTCACACCGGTCAGAAAGGCCATCATCAATGAATCAACAAACAACAAGCGCTGGCGAGGACATGGAGAAAGGGGGCCCCTTTTGCGCTGTTGGTGGGACTGCAGACCGGCGCAGCCACTGCAGAAAGCAGTAGGGAGATACTTCAAAGAATTAAAAATGGATCTGCCTTTTGACCCAGCGATTCCACTTTTGGGAATATATCCGAAGGAACCCAAAATACTAACTCAAAAGAATATAAGTACCTCTATGCTCATTGCAGCGTTATTTACAATTGCCAAGATATGGAAGTGTCCATCAATTAATGAGTAGATAAAACAACTATGGGACATTTACACAATGGAATTCTACTCGGCCGTAAAAAAGAAAATTTTACCCTTTGCAACAGTATGGATGGACCTAGAGAACATTATGCTAAGTGAAATAAACCAGTCAGAGAAAGACAAGTGCCATATGATTTCATTCATATGTGGAATCTAACGAACAAGCTGAACTAACAAGCAAAACAGAGACAGACTCATGGATGGAGAGCAGATGACAGCCAGTTGGCGGGCCGGTTAAGGGGTGAAGGGATTGAGCAAAAGTAAAAAGGACTCATGGACAAGGACAACAGTGTGGTGATCGCTGGGGGGAGGGGGTATAAGGGGACTAAATGGTAATGGAAAAAATACAATACAGATTAAATTGTAAAATCAAGACCACTCTGGGTGGGCTGTTGATGGGGAGACATACTCGGCCGCGCTGTGGGTCGCAGCCCACGCAGGAGGGGGCAGCGCTCACAGGCGCTCAGAGCGGTGCCCGTCAGCCTGCTGAGTGGCGCCTCCATGATTTCTCCAAAATGCCACTTGTCCTTACAGCAAAGGGGTACATCTTCTCCGAGCACTAGTCCCGGAAGTGGTCAAGAATACCAGCCCCAACATAACATCTATTAATATGACTTGCTTCTTAAGAAAAGACCTGACTCTGGATCACTTAAATTTTGCATTTGCTTTAGGAAAACTCAAAAAGCAAAGGAGCGGAGGAGTTAATGGTTTGGCGTCAGCCAGGCATGGAACCACATCGTGGCTCTGCTAGTCACCGGCTCTGTGACCCGGGTGAGCTCCTTATGTCTCCTCTGTCCTCATCTGCGAATTAAGGAGAATAACCATATGTATCTCATGGGGCTGTCATGAGACTTCAGTGGGAAAATTATATAAATCATGCTTAGTGTGGTGCCAGGTTCTTAGAAAAGACTCAATCAGTATGGACAAAAAATAGCCACCACGTTGATTTTTAAATCCAAGTTTAGGAAGAGGGAAATATTTCTCTTTACCAAAAGATTCACCTAAGGTTACTTTTCGAGAAAAATATACATTTAAGGATTTGTCTTGTTTGGGTTCAGAATGAAAAACCCCGAAATGTGCCTCTGGGGTGTGTGGATTGTTTCGTGCTAAAGGCAACAGAGACCCGGCAGGCTCGAGAGAAACTTATGACCCGCTCTACCTACCTACAGGAATTTGATTTAGGGATGTTGCTCCTAATAAGACATTATCAGAGGCGACCTTTTTTGACCTATCTGTAGGGCAGGACAAATTTCTAATCACTGAACATCGGTTCTTCTTATAGCCCTGCAATGACCCTCCTCCCCTCTGAAGCTCAGAATGTCATATACACCCCAATATCCCCTTTCTTTTTCTTTTCTTTTTTTTTTTTTTACAGAGAGAGGGGAAGGGACATCAAAAACATCAGTCAGTTGTTTTCTGTGTCCACCTCAACCAGGAGCAAACCCGCAATTGAGGCTTGTTCCCTGACTGAGATTCGAACCGGTGGCCTCTCTCTTTGCAGGATGGCACTCAACTAACTGAGCCACACCAGTCAGGGCCCCTTTCTGTCTTTGAACCTCTCTTGTTGGTTCCCTGATGTATGTGCAGTTGCCCTATGTACATAATTCGATTTGGTCATTTTCTCTCGTTAATCTGTCTCATGTTTCTTTGACCACTGGTTACGCCAAAAGAACCTTGAGGGCGGAGGAAAGTTTCTCCCCGACCCCAAAGTTGGCGACTGAGTTAAAGAAGCAGTGAAACTTTCACAGACATAAGGTATTTTTGAGTCCCTACACCTAGAAGGAAAGTGCCGTGGTCTGAACGTCTGTGAGTTAAGGGTTCCATAACTCCTGTGTTGGAACCCTACCCCCCACAGATGGTGGTATTAGCACGTGGGAGCTTTAGGGGTAGTGAGATCATGAGGAGAGAGTCCTCGTGAATGGGATTTGTAGTCCTGTAAAAGGGACCCCTCAGGGCTCCCCACACCCCTTCTGCCACGTGAGGACACGGTGACACGGATCTGGCCATGAACCCAGAAAGGAGCCCTCCCCTGACCATGTTGGCGCCCTGATCTTGGACTCCCACCTCCCGAACTGTGGGGAAGAAATTCTGCTTGTATGCCGCTCAGTCTGTGGCGTTTTGTTACATCGGCCCAAAGGGACTAAGATAGGAAGCATGGCGGGAATTACAGCGCTTCAACACACAGGGTCCAGCACAAATAACGCCCCTTTTTTATTACAAAATCTTTTTCTACAAAATCATAAACATGTAATTCCGTAATGTCACACCACCACACTCGAGCACACCACAGGACCTTTTAGGTGAAATGTTCAAAGTAAAACTATAAATTATTACACCCATATTCTCACCCTACCAACCACACTCAAGCAGGCCTTCCTCCCGCCAGACCCCGTGCATGGAGGACAGGAGTCCAAGTCACCAACGGCTGAGTGCACGGTGGGAAAGACAGACGCTGATGTTTATGTGGCACCAGAGCGGATGGGTCTGAGCTGTTTGATAGGTTTGACCGTACCGACCAATGCCATGTTATGTGGGGTCTGGTCTACGTGTTTCCTACCGTCCCCAGATCACAAGGGCACAGCCAGACGTTCGGTCACGGGGAAGTCCTGTGGATGAGGGTTGGAGAGGGAGCGCAGAGAGCGTGAGGACAAGCGGGGGCCGGGGGGGGGGGCTCTTGGGAGGAAGGGGGAAAAGGACGCAAGGCAGAATTGGGACTTTAAGAAACATGTATCATCCAAAATTCCTCACCACTTACTGAGGGCTTTTGGGGTGGGACTCCTGTTTGGTGAACAAGAGAAAAGAAATGTCAGTTTTGGACCGTTTCCAATCCAAATGGAAGCAAAAAAGCACTAGAAGTCATAAGAAAAGGGGCAACTCCCCCTTGATGTTGATTCTAAAACTAGTCATAGTTTTAGCTTTAAGTTAAGTCCTATGTCATTATTTCCAGAAAGCTTTCACAAAAGCTGTGGATTTCTTCACTTCATTTTTAGACTATGTGAAAATGAGAAAGGCCGTTGGCCCGAGACATTGCGGGGATTATTGTGTGTTGGCCAGGGAGGTTCAAATAAAACCTGTAAGTAAATACTTTCACCTTGATCTGCTGAATGCACTGGTTAAATAAATGCTCAGGGGTGTGTGATGGAGTGCCAAAGGCTTTGTTGCCACTCAGATACGGGATCCAGTCGTAGCTCTGTCCGTTGCTAGCCATGGGCAAGTCACTTCGCCTCTCTGAGGCCTGCGCTCTCAGCGGGAATCTGGAGGTAGAGATCCCTTCTCAGGCGGTCACTGTGAGACCCAAAGAAGACGGTGCATGGGGGCCTTCTAAGGTGCCTGGGGTAGACCTGCAGACACTGGCTCCTTTCCGTAATTCCTGGCTCTCGTCTTCGCAGACCTACTGCTGACTTCTAGTAAGTTACATTGTGGAATCTGTTTCACGGTGATTTGGACTGACCTTTTTTCTTTTTTAATATCTCTTTCCCCCTGGTTCTAATAATATAATTAGCTCAGAACTAATTACCTATTGATTACTATAACACAGTAATAATGTAAAATACTGATTAGTAAAATCAAATGTTTCACAACTTGAAAACTCCTAACTTCTCAGCTATCATAAATATACTTCTTTGTCCATCAAAACTTTATTGTCTATTATTTTATGGCGGAAGACTAGAGAGAAGCAGGGTAATTGGACTGGCAGACATAATTTCATGATCACCACAAAAGGAGGGGCTGCATTGAATATTCATATAAACTCCGGAGGGGAACTAAGCTTCTTGATTTCTGGCCCTGAATGATTAGACAGCTTGGGTCTCTCACTGAATTCTTGAGCCTTAGTTTCCTAATCAGAAAAATGCAAAGAAGAACCTCACACGACTTTGTGTATAGAAATGTTCTGAACATCAAGTAAGATAATGAAGATACAAATACATAGAAGGAGGAAAGGCATTGTTACTGTTGTAATTAGGAGACCATGCGTGGGCTCTCGTATGATTGCCTCAGGTGCACATGGTTTATTTAAGCAACCTGATGGGTATTTAGTTTTCATTTTAATCCACTTGTATTTTTCATCGTTGAGGTCATTACTGTGATTGTGTATGTAAACACTCCATAGTACACATCCTAGTGCAAGTATCATTGATCATCTTTTGGAGTATAAGTTCCTAGAAATACTGAGTCAAAGAGTGCGGGTATGTCAAGCTGTTTATAGTGTGCCAAATTGCCACATAAATATATTGTACAAATGTATGTTCTATCAAAAATGCATGCGATTGTTTTCTTCACTTTATTTTCCAGTTGTTTGTTGCCAGTGTATAAGATAAATTGATTTTTTTATATTAATTTTCTATCCTCTGACTTTGCTAAATTCACTTATTAGTTTTTATAGCTGTTTCATATATTTCCTGGGGGTTTTTTTAGGTAAATAATCATATCTGCAAAGAAAAACAATTGTATTCTTTTTCTTTTATTTAAAGAAGTGTATGAAAGTTCCATTTCTACTAGGCTTCTAATACCACTATCCCATGAGCGCTTCAATACTTTTTAGGGGGAAAATTTAACTTTATTCAATGATTTTTTTTCTGTTGGTTTTCTCACTAATATCTAAAGCATTTATATTGTATTCTATATCTAAAATTCTGAAAGTGGTTTGGCCTTAGTTCTATCTTTAAACTGGTTTAATGCTAATAGTCTTTTGACTATGGCTTTCAAATTCACAAAATCTTGATTCATATTTTGGTCAGTTGAACTTCCTTGAGTGTTTTGTTTTTTTAAGACGTGTTCCTAGGTTTTACGTATACTTTGTTGCCAATAATAAATGAACAAAACTTAGATAAAATTCTTAGTTTCATGTTATATATTCTCTGGGGACTATGTGGACATTGATTCATTGTACCTTGGCCTTGCTTTGGAGAAATCTGAATCCAGCCTGGTATTCATTCCCTTACAGATGATAGGATTTTTTCTGCCTGGATTCCTATGGCATTCTTTCTCTATGCTTGATATTCAGAACCTTTTCCAGAAAATATGTATTGATTGTTCCACATCAACTTTCCCTTTTGATTTGCCATTTTTTAATCTTCAGTTCAAGATATATTCTTCTATTATATCTTTGAATAGTTTTTTCTGGTATCTTTGTCTGATCCATACCTCAGGAAACACCTCATCCTTATATATTATCTCCCTTCCAATAACTTTAAATTCCTTGGTCCATTTCTCAAGCCTGTCTTCCATACCATAAGTTGTTTTCAACAGCATTTATTCTGTGTCTCACTGCTTCCAATGTGGGCTTTCATGTCTGTAATATTTTCTGATGTTCCATTTTCCCACCCTAAATTCTGACAGCTAATGATCATGTTTTTGTCTGAAAATTTCTTCTGTTACCTGGGGTAATTATTATTCTGCCACATATCTCTCATCTGCCTTTTTGCTGCTTTCTTTTTCCATTTCTTTCTCAGTAACATCTCTAAGTAGTCCCCTTGGATCTCCCCTATTTGAGCATCTTTGAATGGAGCACTTCGACCCAAATCTGCTAATTGCATGGGAAGGGTGGGTTAGCGACTTCAAGCACAGGTGTTTGGGGACTTCCAATGGTCCTAGAACATCTTTCCCAAATACGCTTCTTCCCACCAGAAACAGGTCGCCCTGTGGAGCGTCTCCATGGTTCACGCTGGAGCCCCCCAGCTCCCAGCTGTGTGTGTCAAACAGGCTCCCCATTCCCCAAGCTTCCCATTTCTACCAGGGCCCGTGGACAGGAATAATGCTCCTGGCTCTTCCTCTCGCTCCCCAACTCTTGCCAGAGGCCAGACAACTGCTGCTCAGGTTAGAGAGCGGAAGCGTGCTCAACTGTAAACTCTTCTGGGCATTTCATTTGTCAGCTTTGCCTCCGCACAGAGGCCTGAAATCCTGGGCTGTGTGCTCATGGGCACTGAAGGGGGGCAGCTCTGCCCAGGGCCTGGGGGCTCTGACTCAGAGTGAGTTTAATCTGGGATGAACTCTTGAGAAGCTCTTTGCCGCTGTCTAAGCCACGGCCTTCAACATCTGTAATACAATTGATATTTCACGTTCAGCTGGCATCTACAGCTTACCAATCTGTTGCTTCCAAACTCAGGAGAGTAAGAAAGAAGTAGAAGGTGGGGCCAGAGGAGGTTGATAGTTGTGAGTACCCGAAATATGCAGCGTATTCTTGTGTTACTATTTATTATTGTATGATTTCCAAGACAAACAACTATAAACCTACTTTGGCCCCACCCTGTATTGTTCATGAGTCCCTAAAGCCCTACAAACTGGTGAGTTGGCAGGAACCTTGAGAAGCATAAAGGTAAGAAGCAAGAGGCCAAAGTAACACCCGGAGAGCAAGGTTTCTGGTAAGACCAGGACAGGAGCTGGTGGTTCTAAGGCCCCGTAAGCGTGAGCCAGGCAGTGTTTTGACCTTGGTGGATCAGAGCGGGCGATTCCTCTGCACAGCCTACACAGGAATGGGCGTTGCTGCAGACAGAGGGCTATTTTCTGAGGTCTTCGCGTGAGTGTGAGTTTTTAAGACTGGACTTTACTTTGTGTTTCAGTCTTTACTGTGCAAAGAAAATGAGAGCAGGGAGAGTTTGCAGTCAGAAAGAACAGACAGATTGAGCTGGGGAAGAGGCGGCTTTCCTGAGGCTACACAGGTGCAAGAAAGAAAGAAAGAAAGAAAGGGAGGAACAGAAGGAGAAAGGAAAGAAGAAAATGCACAGGTAACTCCATCTTCTTTAAAGGGGAGATCAGATTAGGGTTAGGGTTAGGGTTAGGGGCTGGGATATCGAGGTAGGATCAGAGACAGAAAGGCAAGATGTCAAATAGCTGACTGAGATCTAGAATGCCCCTTCCCCCCCTCCTCTGCCACCACAGGAAACCACACCCAGGGAGTTATTGGAAGTCACCCCCTTAAAGCTATGACTACTGTCCGGAAAAAAGCAACCAGGGAAATGGGCGGTTTTCTCCATCTGCCCCACGGCTGATGCTGGGTGTGTGGAGAGCGGGCCCTCTGTCCCTTCAGCTCCCAGTTCTTCCCTGGCGGCGCTCTCTGGCCGTGGCCCTGAGGAAGAGGATGAGGTCCCAGATGAGAAGCTGATGTCCAGGGCATGAGACTTGCGGGGCCTTGGGGCGCAGGGCGTGGCTTTTGCCCGTGGAAGTGATAGATGTGCCGCCCGAGGGCAGACAGTGCGGACCGTCTGTTCCGAAGATGAGAGCCGGAGTCAAGGAGAAGAGCTGCTCTCTGTCCAATAGCCACTCCACGGCCACAGCCACGTCTCTGAGTCCACAGGGCCCTTCACAGGGTGGCCTTGATGTTCCTTCCATCCGGAAGTGGGGTCTATGGGCTTGACACCCCTTCCACCTTGTTACTTGCTTGTAATCCAGACACTTGGAGGCTGGGCCAGAAGAGGCGCTGAACCCATACGTCAGGGGAATGAATGAACACTCAGATTGGAAACTCCAAGCCATCACACACGGTGTCCCATGGCCGCTTGAGTGGGAGGAAGCCACGCCACACGGAGAGGTATGTGTGGGTGGTCCAGTCAGCAGTCCTAGACTTGGAGACCTTGCAACCCGGGAGCCAGACCCGAGTGAAAGAGCCTTGTGAGGAGGCCGCCTCCCGCCACCAAGTCCCCCAGCCTCTGAGTCTCCCCAGCTCAGACGTCTGAGACGTCGTGGGGCACACAGGCTGTGCCCGCTGCGCCCTTGCCAAATCCTGGCCCCCGGATCCCAAACATCATAAAATGACTGTTGTCTGATGCCATGAAATTCATGAGGGTTTGTTAGGCAGCACCCAGAACCGGAAATTACCATGGAAGGCTGGTAGAGCTATACAAAGCCCCTGTAGAGTTTGGAACTATTTGAGAAGATGAGCCTGGGACGGTTATCATGGGCATTTAAAGTATTAGGTGAGCTTCAAAGCCAAACAGTTACTGTGGGTGTGGGGGCTGCCTGTTTTCCTGTGGGAACAGGTCAATCAAGACACAGTTAGGACCCCAGGACAGGTACGGGGAGAATGAGATACCCCGACGGGGGTCGAGGAAAGAACGTAACAGTTCGACTTTTGTTTTAGCTGGAAAATGCCTTTCAAGTGAGATTGTCCAACTCAGAGGTGAGAGTCGACAGGATTTGTTTGGACAACAGTTGCTTTTGGCAGATCCAGAAAACACTGACTTCATTTCTCTCACTGTGATAAGCAAAAAACAATCTACGCTGGAAAAACAAGTGACTGACACAGAAAACAATGGCAAAGTCAAAGGGAAAAAGTCCAACAACAACGCCAGCCTTCCATGTGGTAGAGAAGGAAGGGAAGAACTTTAAGAACCTGATTAAACCATTAAACATTAACGATTCAGCCAAGCCTTCCTGTGAGAAAAACGCCAAGGAAGCAAAACACCAGGGTCTTCTCACAAACTTCCGAACGAAAGGTGTAGCCGGATGATGTGCTCGTCAAGGCCCACAGCACGCAGAAGCCGTGCGAAGACAGTTAGCAGAGGAGCCCCAGACAGGCGCAGGGGCCCTGGGGGCCAGCTTCAACCTTCCAAACCTGTCAGCTCCGACCCCTGACCCCTGCCGAGGCAGACCCTCAGGCTGAAATCAAGAGAATGACAGAGAAGTCTCCTTAGGAGACAGGATTCACAGGCCTACACAGCTCAAAGGAAGTGCCACCAACCAACCAACCAACCAACCAACCAGCCAAACAAACAAATATCTGGAGCCTTGAATTCATGGAAATTTCTAAACTCTGTAGTGAGCAGGAATATTGTAAGTGTCACTCTCTGGTAAAAGATGCAATGTGTTTCCCAGATGCAAGTGCAATCCGGAATCAAAACAAAAATAACAAATAAAATGGAAGGAAGGGCATTTGGTTACAATAATGATAAGAAGGAGAAGCAGATATTTCAGATGTAAATTTGTGACTTATAAATTAGAAAAAGGGAATGGCAAGAAGAAGAAGAAGAAGAGGGGGAAGGAGAAGAAGAAGGGGGTATTTCAGATGTAAATTTGTCACTTATAAATTAGATAAACAAAAAGTCTGATCTATCTGAGACAGAACTGCACACACACAGCAAGGTATCTGATCAAGTCCAAGTCAAGGGCATAAGAGAAACCTTAGTGACATTTTAAAGAAAACTCAAGGCTGAAAAATTATCAAAAATAAAACGCAAACATAAAAGATAATGTGAAAGTCAAGGGAAATCAAATAAAGTAAGCAAGGAAGAGGAAAACATGGAAACGAAGCAAATTTGGTCCCTAAGCCCAGCGAGAGAAAACAGGAAGGCCACGCACTTCCCAGGGTCTGAACCCTAGGGATCTTGTTCCCCCTCTTCCTACCCCAAACACACCCACACAGAGCCATCCAAATTTTGGACTTTAAATCTCTTTTGTTTGTTTTTTCCTTTCATGCTTGTACTATTTGCTTTTCTCATTTTGCCCCCAAACCTGCTTCACCATCACTGTTCCATGTTGGGGTAAATTCACCCTGGCTAGCTACTGAGTAAGGCTTCCAGGCCCCCTCATCTCAGCTAAACAAATCTTCCAGACGTCCGTTTCTCCCAGGTGTGTGTGTGTGTGTGCGTGTGTTTCTTTTTAATTCTCTGGCTCGTCTGTCTGATTTACCAACGTACCTTACTCCATGATTCCCCAGAGATGTTTAAAGTCTTAATGTTTAACGTCTTAACTATAGATACAGCCTGTTTTGTTAATATTTAAAGTTCAAGGTCTTATTTTTTTACTTTTCTAGGACCTCAAACACAAAATCTAACTGGTGTCAACAATCCCTGCACCAGGTGGATAAAGCAGGACAAGTAAAAGACGCACAGAACCAGGGCAGACTGAAGACATGCCAAGTCAAAAATTCTCTCTGGCCACAGATTTCACAGAAGCGATGATTACTGGCTTCTGATCACTAAAGCAGAGGGTACCACAGTGCTTTAGCTGACAGTCACTTCAAAATGCTTTGAGCTAGGATTCTAGACACATAGAAGCTCTTTATCCTAGGTGTAGGTTGAATCTTTTGAAGCCAAGAATCATTTTTCCCTCATGTTTTAAACCTCCTGGTATAAACTGGTATGTATGGATTAATTACATTTCTTCTTGGAATAGAAGACTATTGAAATTGGGTTGATGTCTGTTTTTGAGATCCATCTAACCCAAATATTTACACTTTAAGCTAATTTAGGTGATGGGAAGACTATCAAAATATATGTTTTAGTAAAAGTGATAAATATATAACTCGAGACATATATGCTAAGAAGTTAAGTAGCTATCCTAAAATTACTTGGCGGATTTAAACACTCTAAAATGCCTAACAAAAAAAATTCATCAATACCTAAAGCTACCAAAATAATAATGTTAATATAGAACATGGGTCTTAAAGACTAGCTATGTATATGCAGTACTTATTATACTTAGTTATTTAGAGTAGAGTACTATACAGCATCGAACACTTCAAGAAAATAGGTACTTTGGAATCAAGGCAGCACTGAAATATGTGTCTTCAGCCTCTTCTTGTTATCTCAGAACTGACACAAACAAGAGTTTAAGACCTATCCAATAACACTCCAATTTTTACAAACAGAACAATAGTTGTTTAACAATTTTCCTGCTGGCCAAAGGCCCAAAGCCCTTGCCTACATTGCTTTTGTTGTGTGCCGGAAAACAAGTCAAGAGTAAAGACAAAATTCGAACTACAACCATAATGGTGAATTTAGTAAAGGTGACAATTCCATTGTCTATATAAGAACTTGTTTGATGCCAGCTTTCTTACCTTAAATTTAGTTAGCCACTAATACATTACACACACACACACACACACACACACACACACACACACGAATGTATATATGGATTTAATGATCTGGAACCTCAAGTCGTATCTTATGATGACTGATGTAAACAAGGTGTAGGGTCTCATGTTAACTCATTATTGTCTTTTTAAAAAGATGAGGCCAATTTGTTCCTTAAGCTGATTAAAGACAGAGACTCTCAGTTTTCTGTCCTTAACACATACCACAGGCGCTCTCCTCAAGTGCATTGTACGAATGGGAAAATCGAGATGGAGACTGGATAAAGGACTGGCCCAGCTGACGTGGTCTACAGTAGGAGCAAAGCCAGGGGGCGTACATAAAAAAGGCAAGCGTTGACCCAGGCTCCTCTGGCAAGTAAATGGCCCTACTGGGGGCAGAAAACTGATCCATATCAAATGAGGAAGATCTTGAAATGTCTTAAAATCCAGGTGAGCCATTAGAACGCAAGGATCCCGGATTATCACATAATGCAAAGGCTTGCATTGTCATTTTTAGAAAAACAACAGTTATTCTTTACCAAGTGCCTGTTAAGTGCTCAAGACTGAGGATCCCACTTAGTCCTGTGGCCTTGCCTCCCACATGAGCACACGGGTGAGTAATGAGGTTCGACCACTGCCCCATGGGAGGGCCCAGATTTGAGCCTGGTCTGCTGCCGCCAGCAGATTTCTCTTCTGCCAGAGCTTTAACTATGTTTTTAAAAAGAATTCCTCTTATGGCAATTAAAAAAAATGGTTCTATCTAATAATTTGTTTTGTGGTTTGATTGTTTAAGATTTATTGTTCTCTCCCAAAATCTAACACTTCATCTTTTGACAGGTGGCCCAATAAGTGCGGTGCCCACTCTGAAGCCCTCCCCCCAAAACTCATGTATACAAGTTTCCCTTTTTCTCAAATCAGACAGATTTCTGTAATAAATGCACACAAATATTTCCACCCCCAAAAGAACTCGGTTTACTAGATCATTTACTTTTTTCCCCTCTCCATTTTAAGTAAAACTCCTTGAATATATTCCTAAGAGATTTATCATCCTGGCCAGTAATACTCTGCTCAACATGAGCTGGTTATATAGTCCAGTATTTTTTGAACATCTTTTATGGGGACACTAACATATTATTTTTAAATTCAGAGAGAGCCATGCCATAGCCGGGTGAGCAAAAGTATCTGATTCAAAGAGACTGTTTTCAATGCCCCATCTGCTTCCCTTCCAATCGCTCCCTCAGTGGCTCTGGTGACAGCCGCTTTCCTCCCTACCTGTCTGGGTACATTTTCATTCCCTGCCACTCAAAGTGAAAGAAGACCCTGGCATCGGAAGCAGCCTGCTGCCGCCCGGCTCACAAGGAACTTGGGACGGGAGGCGACTCTTTGGCAAAGTCACAGAGACAAGAAGCCGACCCGAGGAATCGGGCCCCCCTCCGGAGGCCCCCCACGACCGCAGCCGCCCTAGCCCGGCCGCCACACCTGCGCAGCCCGTTACCTGTGCCGGCGCCTGGCTGGGGCCCGTGCGCGGAGCAGTAGCAGCAGTCCAAGATAACATAGTTGAGCACATTGAAGAAGAGCCCGATAATCCCAGCACTGAGAACCAGCCCCGCGGCCTCTGTCTTCTGCGGATCAATGAACCTTTTGATGGCTTCCACCAGGATGCTGAACATCAGGGCCACGGCGAAAATGGAGTTGCCAAAGGCTCCCACGACGTCTGCCCGCAGGAAGCCGAAGGTGCTCCTCTCGTGCCGCGTGATATGGCTGGCCCGGAGGCCGAAGAGGCCGATGATCATGGAAAGCAGGTGGGAGAGGACAGCGAAAGCGTCCGAGGCCAAGGAGAGCGAGTTGCCGATGTGGGCGACCGCCAGCTCCATGACGAAGAGGAGGACGCTCACTACGCACATGAAGACCAGGCGGAAGCTGCGGCCGGAGTAGCGCCCCATGGCGCCGCGCTGCGCCCCGGCGCGCCTTCGTCCCCGCGGCAGGACCCGGAGCAGCTCCGGGTTTCGCGATCACAGCTCCTGCAAACCTCTCCCCTTCCGCCTCTCCGCGCTTGTCAGATTTGAAATCAGCTTTTATAGGCTGCTATAAAGCCATAAAGCAGTTTAAAGGGCAATTAAAGGGGAGATGTCATATGAGCTGGGGCTGTGGAAATGGAAGTCACGGGCCTCGGACAGCGACTGGAGGCCATCCTTCTGTTTGTGTTCCATTACAGAAGTGGGGTGTCTGTGTGTCTTTGACTCATGCAGTGGCGCACCTGTGGCTTCAGCCCTCCCGGCCTCCACACTCGCAGTGACCGGTGAGACAAGCCCTTTGACAAAGGCCACCCTGTCCTGTCTCCCTGGCGTGTAAACAACTTTGAGTGCTGTTCACTGCATGGAACGGGGAATATTCTAGATCGGAGCTACAGCAAGTGAAACCCAACGATGAAGCGAGGGTACATTGTGGCCGCCGGCCCACTGATCAGGAACACACAAGCACCCTACTTCCAGACATTCTCCACAGTAAGGCTTAAAAAAACCCCTCATGCTCAGGAAAGATAGAAAAATACCTTTAAACTGCAGGAGCTGAAGACATAACCCCCGTCAGTTTCAGGAATAAAGCCAAATTATAATGACTTAACAAATATTTTTGTTTTTAATCTTATCGTCTATCGCTTATAATCCTTAAAGGTTTACTAGTTCCTCAACATGCGAAACAATAGCGGCCTCTATTGCTCTGAGTAGCTTGCCTATGCTCAATCCTGTGAAGAAACAGAAACTGAAATTACTATAGCCAATCTTCTGAATTTAAAGACTGCGGGGGTTCATTTTTAAGCATCAATTTGACGGGGCCACCAGGTGCCTGGACATTTGATCAAACATTGTTCTGAGGGTTTTCTGTAAGGGTGTTTTTCCCCTCTTTGATTAGTCATTATAGCTACCATTTTTTTGTGACCTTACTATGCCAAACATACATGGCTTCAGTCTTTAGAACAATCCTGACAGATGAATCATTTCAGATATTAGGAAACTAAGGTTCAAAGATGTTAAGATGCTTAAATCACACAATGCCGGTCACTGGCTAGTTCTAAAATGCTAGCCAAACACTTGGGCTCTTTTTCACTGTATTTACTAAGGGCAGGTGAACTGATAAAATCAAACTAACAGAGTGGTTCCAAAAGTTGTTGTAAAGTCAGTCTATACTACCAAAAAGTACATGAGTAAAAAACTGTAACTACCATACCAGAAAATGTCACTGACAGTAATTTTAAAATGTTGATACACCATATTCACAGATTTAAAATGTTGGGTCTAAACAGCCTATATCGCTGATATAAACTGTAACTCTCCATATTAATAAAGGGTAGGGGATGAAATCAGAATCATGTAACGTGCTCACTTTGGCCAACGCTGTAAGAGTTTCCGCTTCTCTCCAAAACGAAAACAAAACACCCCTGAGATATATTTAGCAGCAATTCTGCCCCTGCGCATTTTATCGTTCTGCCCCAAGGAAGAAAGACCTAAAAAATACACAAATTCAAAACCACTCCATGGAAAATTGATATGCTGGTGGTAGGAGGGAAGAAAGCAGTAGAATAAAAGTTTTATAAACCAGAGATTATTTTGCTTCTGTTAGGTAAAGGGGTTTCTTCACATGTTAATAAAAGAGGAATTTTATAGGTAGAAACCAATATTCAAGATTATAAAACAAATAGAACTCTGTGTATAATCACTGCATCAAAAACTTTCAAGAGGCTCAACAGAAATTCTTTAGTTGACAAATATGGTTTGAAGGGGTAATGAAATTTTTTTATGGCTAAAGCAAGAGTCTTATATCCTGTTGGCCCAAAAACAGATGTTTCATTTCCCAAATAAGTAGGTTCTCCACTGTAAAGAACTTTTCTTGTGTAGTTGGTTTCTATCTTCTTGAGCTCTGCTCCAAGTTCAGACAACTTCTTGTATGTCTTTAACACAAATTTGGAACAGTTGTGGATTCAAACAATGTCTCTGCCCTTTTTCTGGGCTGACTTGGGTGGTCCATGTCTCATAATAAATCCATTTCATTGTCCCGTTCTAACCACTTTGCCATTTTGTTGCTTGCGTTTCCTGATATGGTTGCTACTTGAACTACCGTCCCACTTTCCTTCCAGTGAATATCATCAGTTCCTTCCAAAAAGCAGGCAGCTCCTTGATTGCGCCAGAATGATGCATTCATTTCAGGTCGGAGCTCAGGAAACGTGCAGTTTCCAAGTTGGAAAAGCTTGTACCATTCCCTGTGTAGTTCTTGCCCATTACAGTACTCTTGCATCTAATGGCATCGTGCATAATTGTCAAGTGTCCCAGGAGGTCTCCATATTTAAATTCCCGTACTGGGGTTTACAACCGAAAGACTTCAATGACATTGTGACCCTTCCTAACGGGGACAGGTGGGCCAGCTTGGACAGCGTATTTAGCCTGACAGTAAGGATCTGGTGCTAGACGGAAGGAAAAGCGTCTTTTCTTCCATTATTCTGGCCAGCCCTAAGCCTAAGTCACCTCTTCGCTAGCTCAAGTATCCCAAAGCAGAAGGGCCCTGGGGTCGCAGGCAGAAGCCACTCCAGAGCTCTTCACTTCGTTCTACACTATGCCCCAGGAGCTGCCTGGCACCACGTCCCCTGGGCAGCGCGACCAGGACACCAAGGCCTGCACACCCCGCAGGTCCCACCCACCTCCCCCACCCTGCTGACTGGCCTGGTGAGGGCGTTTTGGATCAGTAAAGCAGATTTGCCTCCACAGGGTGGGTGGGCCTCACTCCATCAGTTGAAGGCCTAAAAGAACCTCCTCCCCACCCCCACCCCCGGATTCTGCCTGCTGACCGCCTTCAGGCTGGGCACTGGCTTTGTCCTTCCTTCAGGTCTGAACTGAAATGTTAGCTCTTCCTGGGCTTTAAGATCATGGACCTTCAGGGTGAAACCTATACCATAGGCTCTCCTCAGCTTCCTGCTTTGCTGCCTCACCCTGCAGATCTTGGCACTTCTCACCCCCCGTAATTGCAATTCTTCATTAAAAACCTCTATTTATAGCCCTGACCGCTGTGGCTCAGTTGGTTGGGGCATCATTCTGCAAAGCGAAAGGTCACAGGTTCAATTACCGGTCAGGTCACGAGCCTGGGTTACCTGTTTGGTACGCAGTCAGGATGCGTGTGAAAGGCAACCAATGTTTCTCTCCCTCTCTCTCTCTCTCCCTTCCCTTCTCTCTAAAAAAATGAATAAATTTATATCTTTTTACACATCCTTCCTACTGGTTTTTATCTGGAAAATGCTGATACACTATGATTAAATCCTTGTAACTTAAATGTAGCCCTACTAATTTCTTAGCATCACACAAATAATCTCCAATTAAGTCTAACAGACCACTCATACAACCAGACTGTGCGCCAAGGGCACTAAGACTTCCTCATTCACCCATTCATGCAACAAATATTGACTGAGTTCCCACACGGCAGACACGGTTCTAGGTTCTGGGGAAGACAGCAATGAATAAAAGACAAAAACCCCTGCCTTTACGAAGCTTAACGAAGTCAGTTATAAAATGTACTAAATGTCAGATGGTACTAAGAGTGGAGACAAATGAAGCAGAAAGGAAGGACAGAACGTTGGCATGGGGTGGGGTTGTAATTTTAAATAAAGTGATCAGGGAAGAATTTGCTGAGATGTTCCCTGAGTGAAGACGTGAAAGAGGCAAGAAACTCACTCACTCAACAGGTATTTCTTACTCACAGAATTGGGTTTGGGCAACATACTTGAAATGCATACTTTGAAATATTCCCATCACCCGAGAACAAAAACCCTTTTATTCCATTTCAGTGTCATTGATGCTCCAAAAGCTTAAACCTTCCAGTACAGTTGAATAAACAGAGTGGTTTCATATTCCCTGCTGAGCCGCGAGAGCTGTTTCTGCTACTTTAAGCCAGATGGTGGGAGAGAATAGTACCGATTTTCCAGGCATCACCTCAGGGGCAGGACAGTCCCCAGCATGCCGCCGGTGGTGGGGACGGATGGTGGGGACGGCGTCACCGCGCTCAGGGAGGGGGAGGGAGGCCGTGCCTCCAGCCGCTGATGCTCAGCCCGAGCCTTCGCTGCATCCCCTAGTTCACTCGGTGGCCTGATTTTGCATCTAAAATAGGACTACTTCAAGGGAAGGAAATCACGTTTGGTTTTACTCCCGTCTGCTCTGGCACTTTGCACAGACCATTTATTAAATTTTACTAGGTAAATTTCTTAAGGGCTAGCATCTTCTAGACCTAGTAAAAGTGACAAGCAAAGGGCCAAAGATAACAGCAGAGGTGGCTACTATCGAAGCTACCGACAACCCTGACCACCACCGTATCACGGAGGACTAAGATTACTAAGTAGAATCAGATATAGGTAGGGTGGTATGTCCAGACTCTCTTCACTTGTTTTCTGGGGTGTGTTTTTGCTGCTGACCTGAAGACCCAAAGCCTCTCCAGTAGAGAAGAGTGAGCAGGAGGAGCCCAGAGGGGCTGCTCACTTCGGCTGACTGACGAGGCCCGCCCACGCCGCCAACAGGCGGGCGCTTTCCCCGGTCTACCAGTTCACCTGGGTTTAACGGTTCACTTGCTAATCATGTCTCCCCTGATGAGAACTTGCTGTTATGGTCCAATTCTGGAAAACACCCCTTGACCTATTTTTCTTTTTGCCGCACTGAACACTAGGCATACGTGACCATCAGTCACGTATCTATTAGAGTTCACGGCTGTCATCTGCAAGTGTGACATTTCTTAAAGGACATTGTTTGGACTCAGGTTTATGCACCTTCTTGAAAAGCACCACCACTTTTAAGGTGTCTGAAAAAGTTTTGGTATTTTAGTTGAATCTCAATTTAAGAAAAAAGTCTATCACATGTAGATTTGGGGTGATTCCTTCCTTAACCTAATTACTTACTGTGGGGTTCCTGTAAATAATGAATTCCTTTAAAGCGGATAACTTCGAGCTTTTCTGTGATTAGCTCTACTCATCGGAAACTTCGGGAAATTCCTATGCAGAGAAATTATTTTCAGTTATTTTCATCTCTTCGTAGGAATTTCCCTGAAGCACATAATTCCAGTATTTCAGAAATAAATAGATACATAAAGCAGTATTAGTTCATGATATTTATTACTGGGGTTGTATGCAGAAAAGCCTTTTTGCACTGTTGTTTTAGGAATAAGAATAGGAGTTTATTTCATGTGACCTCCTTTTCGAGCTTTTATTTTAAAAAAATCATAAAACTGTCTATATCTGGGAAGACAGTAGTATCAGCTTTTTTAAAAGTGAGGAGGGCTGGAGACTGGGGTGCGGCTTCATCCTCAGTAACTTCGGCCAAACAAGGTGTAGTACTTGGCAGGGTTCTTGCCACAGACGCACCGGGCTCCGGGCTGCAGCTCGCAGAGCGGCTTGAAGGGGATGCAAAGGCTCTTGGCCCCCATGGAGGGGGCACCAGGTTCAAGATCTTGATCCCTGAAATTAAAGACAAGTAAGAATTCCATTCACTTAAGCTGCGCATTTCTCTTCCTTCTCGCTGCCCTTCCTCCCGTGGGATCCGTGAACTCTCCTTACCTGGCGGTGGTCTTCTTGATCCAGTCTTCGCAATCAATTTCCCCGCAGAATGGGATCTGAACGATCTAACAGGGAACAGTATTCAGTGTTTGTAACGCCTTCCATGCTATAAAAAGGGCAGCCGAGTCCCCTACTAAACTTACAGGCGTAAAGCAGGGCTCTCCCAGCCCTTTCCGGGCCATGGTGCCCTTGCCGACCTGCTAGGAACTTGGCCTAGAGACGCAGGGATACGAAGTGTGTTTGCCCACTCTCCAAAACCCACACACCACGAAGCATCAAGGCACAACCCAGGCATCTCCGCAAGGCACTGACCTGTCCAAACCAAGTGGCTACGACACAGAGCCTGAGAGAAGGAACAAAGCGGGGGGGACCTCGGTCCAGGCAGCGGCGGCACCTCCCCACTTCACACGGGGACCACCGCCTGCCCTTCCGCGACGGTTCGCAGGAGGGTGGAGGGGAGCTGACAACGAGTGACCTGACTTTTAAAGCACTTTCACAATAACAATTAGCAGTCAGGTAAACCTCGCTTTATGACCCGCTGTTTTAACATGTCACAGGTGCGTGAATCATTTTTTAAAGGCCAAGAGCATGTGAAAGTCAAGACTCATTCTGCATCAGAAAAAAAACACCCCTCCAAATTTTTTTCACAGACTATTTAGAAGAATCAGAACAATCAAGAGAACTGGGGATTCTATCCTGATTCTGAAATTCACTGCCTATCTGAAAATCTCTAGTTCCAAGTTTTCGTTCTTAAAATGTGGATGTTGGGCTAGACAAAAAGGAAGGTTTCTCTCAGCTGTGAATCCTGAATTTTTCTTAGCATGTCTACTTCAAAATGAGATCTGCCTGCAATAACATCTTCGTAAGTGCCCCATAAGAAACTCCGGGACACCCGTGTTAGCGGTCGGGGACGCGAAGGCACGGGCAGCCGCCGTCCACTGGAATGCGGGTCCAGAGCCGCTAGAGAGTTGTCTGGCTTCCTCGTCAGCTTCTGCCCAACTACGTGCAGCCACACGGCCCAGGCTCAGACCGAGGCCCCCCTGCAAACTCTTCCTTGCACTTGGGACTTGGTTAAAACATGTTCCAAAAGGCTTCTCTAAGATAAAGTGAAATACAGACGAAGAAATTATTCTAAAAACTGAGTAATTCATCAGGGGAGCATTAACGCAGAGTGAGGAAGAGTCAGTTATCTACTTCTCTTACGTTCCTTCAGCGAAAATTCCAATCTTGGCAAACCATTATTTTAATAATCTACGGTACCCTACGATAGTGAAGAGCTGGTAAATTCCTAGGCAAATCCTGGAGGGAAGGGATGAGTGGGCAATGGGAAGGTGGAAGGGTTGGTATTAATAAATATTTTGTAAAAATTTAATATAGAAATTATGCAATGCAAACTGAAGCAAAGACCAGTGTGGATATCAGAGCTGAAATCACACAAAGTGACTTCCTTGTCCTGAAGCCTGGTAAACCATTAGCATTTCTGAACTCAAAAAGAATGAAAAAAACGTACACTCACAAAAATGTTAAAATTCATTACAAAAGACACAATGGGGAGAAACTTTAATCACTGTCACTATTTAAGCAATGATAAAAATATTAAGACAATTACAGAGAATGTCTTTGGATAATAAAATTTTACTTTTATTGACTCATAACAGCTATTTTTTAAATAACTTTAACAAAATTTATAGTAATCTTACTTTCTTTTTCTTACAAAAAAATTACTGAGCCTTGAGAAAGTATTTCTAATATAATTTTTAAAATTTAAAATGGTGTAGCATGTGAAAAATTCAACTGAAGTTGTTATTAAATGTACTTGGACTCATATATGATAACTTTATTCAAAAAAATGTTTTAATTCTTTCTAGCTGCAAAGTCATGTATAGATGGTAAGATATGAAATTTCTATTTATGCATATAATTTATTAATATGAAAGGAAAGTATACATTTTTAGACTATTCAGCCATGGAAAGTTCCTAATTTTTATTTATAATTTCCATATCTGTGTATTAAAAAAGACACAATCTCTTGCCACACATAATAGCTTGCATTCTGTAGCAGAAATGTTAATAACAAAAATAACAATACTCAAAAATTATGGTGATCAATAGATTACTACTGTATGCCAACAGTAAAAAATATGTATTATATATAAATAACACTTATTTTTAATTTAATTCAGACCACCCCTTGGAAAATTTACTAAAATCAAGTCCTACACATAATTTTTTTTTCTTTATACTAACAGAGAAAGTAGAAAATCAAACTTTCACCTACATTCAAGTCCCAAAGATCCCTTCCACCTTCTCCCCTCCCAGTAAATACAATTTTATTTACAGTAACTTCACAGGCTGCGTGGTGGCCAGTCAACATATTCGCTGACCAGCATAAGGAGAGGCGGGGCCGGGGGCAGGGCTGCTTCATTCGAGTAACAAAATTTGCTCTGGGCCCTGTGTCCTTTGGACACACAACTAAAATACTGTATTTTGCTTTAGAACAGATGTTGAAATCTGTGGTTTCCACTAACATCTGCTGAGATTCATTTCTCTGAAAGCAATGGATTAACTGGTGTTTACTCTATTGATTTATTAACTCTTATGCAATGTCTTCCCAGACTGTACTGCAACTGTGACTACCATATTTGTATAAAGAGGAAATTATAAATTCAGTCATCGATGGAACAAAACTACAATAGTCATAAGTTACAGTGAAAGGAAAAATGCACACAGCATCAGATGGCGACCCACTGTCCAGCCTTCTCTTACAAGGACGTAGTGCGAGTCAAGAGAGAAATTATGGAAACCAGAAAGGGGGAGTTTACAGAAGCGATATTCCAAGAATAAAAGCAGGCCAAACACTGACAATTATGGATTTGAAGGGCAAACTGAAATGCTCTATTTTGTACTCATTTTACAAGCCAGCAAACTGAGAGCCAGAGAGATTAACATTTTCCCAGCTCATGGAATAAGAGACATATTAAGAGGTTTTGATCCCAAACAGTTACACTTCGCCTTCCCGAGTCAGAAGAGAGAGCTACATTCCAGTACCAGGTCTGCTTCTGCATAGCTCGGGGTAATTCATTTAGCCTCTGGCCCGTGGTTTTGTCATTTATAATGTGGGGACACAGGACTGGTTGTATAATCAAACATGCATACCAGAATACTAAGGTTCATAACTGATTCACCTCAGCAATTAATACTTTTGCAAATCAAGAACTCCTCTTTATGAAAATTGGAAGTCTGGCTGGGAACATACACACGCACGCATACAACACGTGAAGCTGATAAAATCTTAAAGTGACACTTAGGACCTCATGAGAAAGCCCGAATAGTTTGAAGGCGTCAGAAGCACCCACTCATTCTAAAAAAGGGGCTTGGCCATGAGCCCTGCTTCCCGCCGTTACTCAGGAAGTTCACCCAATCAATAGCTACATGTAAATACGGGGACAGAGTTGAGAGAAACAGACTTTTAACCTTTTAAGAATCTGCATGTGACATTTCTAAAGCTAGAACAAGACTGGCTTTAGGAACTTGGGTCAAACTGAAAATAAAATGAAGATTTCCATAATGAACACGTCAGGGCTAATACAGTGAATGCTGTTTAGCCAGCACATCAGGCATAAGAAAAAGCTTTTATATACTCAGTTCACAGTGTTATCCCAAAACAATACACTTTGTGAAAGTCGAAGAAAGCCAGTGGAAAAGAGTATATAACAGTGAGTAATATGTAATCTTTTCTGTGTGACTGGCCTTGAAAAAGGGATTAATAGACTTTAATTCTTAAGCCCAGTGAGTCTTAAAACACCATTTACTAAAGTATCTTTATATTCAAAACTACTCAGAAGTCTCTTACCTTTCCAGTATCTAGCACTTTCTGAAACTCTTCCATTGTATTAGCCACCACCATATGAGTCTTAAGGTCTTCAGAAGCCCTTTCAAAAAATAATTAGAAAAGGATACATAATTACCCCCACGAATACGTTATTTTTAAATAAGCATAATTTAATGAAACAATAACCTGGAAGTGAGAAGAACTCAATTTGAACTTCAACTTTGTCACTAGCAGTGAGTCAGTAAATCTGTTAACTCATCATTTTATTACTGTGAACATTAAATGATGAGGAATTTACCAAGCACACAGCAGGTAATAATTACTGTTGTTATTGCCATTAAATCTGTTGACCAACATTCTATTCCTGGCTAGACCACTACCTTATGAAAGTCTGGGTTATTTTTTAAACCTCTCTGATCTTAACTTTTTTACATTTCTACGAAACTGGAACACCACTCAAGTAACTCTAACTACCATACAGGATTGTTCTGAGAATCAAACATGAAGATACGCAGTGTCTTGAAAAGGAAAAACTCATAAATGTCCATTATTCAAGCTATTTTCACACACTACATAACTTTTTTTTTTAGTTGGATTTACTGGGGTTACACTGGTTAATAAAATCATATTGACTTACGGGGCACAATTCTATCGCACACCCTCTGTAGACGGCACTGGGTGCTCACCGCCCCAGCCGGGTCTCTTTCGGTCACCGTTTATCCCCGCTCCTCCCTCTCCTGCTTCCCCTCCCCCACTATGCAACGCTTTTAGAAATAGAATTAAGCATCATTCTCTTCCATATTCGAAGCCATGCATTAGATGAGGACCGCTTAGGGGTGCTGACCAAAAAAGAGGCCTCTTTCTTCGCTGAATCGCAGGGTTAAGGCCACATGACCTCTGCCCACGACCGCTAGCTGTCCACCCAATCGGCCTCCCCTCCGTCCAGCTCTTTTGTAGTGAGATGGGCCCATGTGACGAAGATTTAGCCACTAAGATCCAGAGAAAGGAACGTGTCACGTTCCAGACTTGCTTAAGCGTTAAGGTAGGAAACTCATGCAACTTATGTTAGCAAATTTACTGAGTAAAAAATGTCACCAAAAAATTTCTTTAGTCACTAAAGCACTGGTTTTTCACCCAAGGAGGCGCATCTGAATCAACGGAGAGCAATGGGACACCACAGACGACCGGGACCTACTTTAAAGCTGACAGAGCAGACTTTCCAGGCGTGAGGCCAGGTCTGCTTTTGCTCCAAAGCTCCGGGTGGCTCTGGAGAGAATCCCCAGCAAGGAGCCACCGCGCTGGATGCACCTCTGAACGGCAGCGACGAGGGCAGGCAGCTCCCAACCCTTTCATCTCCGGCTACCGCGCCGTTCTGAGCCCAGAAGGACCCCAAATGCAGCATGCGTTTGCAGGCCGAACAAATCCCTCAAGTGACTCCTCAAGAGAGTTATCGTTACTCCCATTTTAGGGCGAGCAAGCCAAGAAGAAGAGCCAAGTCATTTGCTTCACCTACAAACACCTAAGCAGGCACCAAAGCCAAGGCTAAAATTAGTCCGCTCCCTAAATGCAAGATTTACTGAGGGCCAATATGAGGTGGGTACAAGGCTCTAGACGGTGCATGAACAAGATGCAGACGCTCCCCGACACAGAGCCTCCATCTCCAGCGGCACGGGCCCTCCCATCTGCGCGAGGTGGGCAGGAAAGAAAACGAGGTGCCCCGCACAGGCCACCAATCTTCGGGTGCCTCTGCCTTAAGATGTGCGATTCTAAAAGACCCCCCTCCACAGGTCAGGGCAGCGCCCGGGGAGGCGCCAGGCCCACTGGAGGCCAGTCCCACGAGCATCGGGGGAGGGGGGGAGCACCGTGCACTGGCAGTTTTTAAAGCTTCCCGGGGGCGGCTAAGATGAATCCAGCAGGGAAGAAGCAACGCCTTACTTCCTCCCATTTGTATGTCACAGAGGCTGGGATCTAAAACTAACCATAGTAAGTCCACAGGACACACAGACAGTCCACTGCTGCAAACCCAGCAGAGGGCGGAAAGCACTGAGAAAAATAACCCTAGTACAAGTCGAAACACAAAAAGGCAGAATAAGAACCACGGGTTTTCAGAGGGAAAGATGACTTCCACGTGGGACAAAGAATTCCTCAGTCTAGATCTCAAAGGTCGAGTAGGGTTTGAGGTGAGAGACACGAGCCACCCTAAGGAACTAACTTTCTGAAAAGGTTAACGTGGATGTCTTCCAAAATGGCCTGAAGTTTAGTCTCAGCCTCATTTTCGGCAATCGTTAGCTTTTCTCCAGTATCTCGACGGACAGCTACAAACTGAGAGCTCTTCATGTCACGGGGCCCAACTTCCAGTCTGATGGGGACTCCCTAGGAGGCAAAGAAGGCAGGGAAGGTAAGAGATGAACGTCCCCAGCTGAATTCAGGGTGGGCAAAGCAGGCTTACAGTCATGAGTTTCCAAAACAGAGTTTAATCTTGTACTACTATTTATTAATTACTGTATTCTTTCTTTGTATTACAACTGTAAGCCTACTTTTGCTTACCCCATATATAGACTATTTCATGGTTTTATTAACAATAAATCATAAAAGTACAAAAAAGAAAGGCATGCACAAACAGTAAACAAAAGCAGGTGAGGTTCCTGAGCTATTACCAAAACCTATTCCAATAAGGCATAAACCTAAGGGAAAAACTGTGCTGCTTGAGGTTTACTTATTAGTCATAAACAAGGTCTTCAAGATCACTCTTTATTCTAACAATCAAATAACCTTCCGCAAAAACACTTTAATTTAGCAAATGTGCTTAACACTTAGTTTCAGTGAAGAACCCACAACGATCAAAACAGAGAAAGACTTACATTTTATAAAGATACAAAGAAAATCTACCTCCGAGCTGGGAGCAGAAGACGTGGGGGAAGTGCTTACCTTGAGCTCCCAGTGATTGAACTTCCACCCGGGCGAGTAGTTATCTCGCAGGTCCGCTCTGACGCGAATGTTAGCGCTGAGCAGCCGCCTCCGGTAGTCGTTGCACTTGGCGATCAGGGCATCTCTGTCTTCTTCGGAGAGGGCGTTTGTGATGCCGCAGGGAATGACCACCACCTGGGGCCCAGCACAGCACCACAAAGTTACACAGAGAAACGGGGAGGGGGGACTCCGAATCCTAACACACGTCGACTCGTTGGTGCGACTTCTAGTCCCCACGGAATGCTGCCAACCGGCTGCACGCTGCTCAGCCCCGCTAAGTGCATTTTTGCTTGACCTGCTGTACTTCATTTAGCCTATTATAAATCACTTCAAAAAATGACTTCTAAAAAAGCTTTATATAAAGTAGCTGAAAATTAAAGGAGTAAAAAACAAAAACACAAACGATACACACAGTTGCACAACACCAAGGTCGAGACTGGGTTCTACATAGTTTCTCTACCAGCGAAATACACCTGGATGATGCTCAGACATCTCCACGTGTCAACGGGAAGTGCACTTTCTAACAGGCGTGAGAACAGAGGACTTTCCTCACCTGAACACAGGCGACCCGGGGCGGCAGCACGAGGCCCATGTTGTCCCCATGAACCATGGTCATGACCCCGATTGTCCGCGTGGTCAGGCCCCACGAGTTCTGATAGGCAAACTGCTTCTCTCCTGGCGCCTTTGGGTCTTCAAAAATGATTTCAAACATTTTGGAAAAATTCTGCCCTAAATGATGTGAAGTTGCTCCCTGAAATAGAGAGAAAAATAGCTTCATTTTAATAATATTTATGCCTTTGGAAATGATTGTAAGATCACCCGCCTTAAGATGACACCAGACCTAATTCTTCTTCCTTGAGTTTTTAAATACGAATACATTTTTCAAGTATAACTGATACACCGAAGAGACTAAGTTTAAGCAAAAAGCACCACCGAGGCGCACTGCTGGGGCCCGCCCTTTCCTAGGAGTGACACCCGCTGCCAAGGTTAGACGGGACTCCCCGCTTTGGTCAGTCAGGACACAGCCCTGACTTGACTGACCTCGGGGACCTCGACAAATGGGACAGCAGCGCCTGACATCGGAACGTGGCCGGGAAGGCACACGACCTGCAGGCCTTTGGAGTCTCCTCCGCAGATGACAGAAGAAATGCGCCGGGTGTGCCCGCCCGCTGCGCTCACGAGAGACCCCTAGGGAGACGCCTAGGAAGCTCCCTAGGAAGCCCCCTAGGAAGCGGAGGCAGCGGCCAATACCTGGATAGCCCTCCCGCTGGCGGATATAAAGGCCTCCACCGTAGTGGTGTAGTCTCCTCCGGCAAACTTCTCCTTTTCCGTTTTCCTTCCTTTTACAACAGGGATGGCCAGGAGTTCTTCATACACCTGAGCGTATAAGTCAAGTATCTGCAAGACCTGTAACAACATTTGAAATGTAGACATGTTCAAATTTATGGTATACGTATTTAGTACAGATCTATAAACCTGTACCATTTAAAACTAACTGTGGTGGGAGAAAAGCACTCAAACGATAAAACCCTTTTTTATGGAAAGGCTAAAGCAGACACTGGGAAGACATTCCGACAGAGCAGAGTGAAAAAAAAGTTGAAGAACTTTTTAAAACCTACATAAATTTAGGATACGAGAAAAGCTAAAGCTTTTGAAACATACAATGACCAGGGTGAAAATCTCACGAAGAGTCATTAATTTCACCCATGTGATAACTTCTGAGTACACTGAAGTCCAAAAATACTTTCCTCTGAAAATCTAAAAAGGCCTTGGCCAGGCAGCTCATTTGGTTAAAGCACTGTCCTTATACACCAAGGCTGCAGGTCTGATCCCCAGTAAAGGCACACACAGGAATCAACTAATGAATCCATGGATAAGTGGAACAACAAATTGGTGTTTCTCTCTCTCTCTCTCCCCTCAAAAATCAATAAATAACATTTTTAAAAAATAAAAATTTTCTAACACAATTTCAATAAGCAGTTTCGTAGGTTCCTGCACATTTGAATGCACTCGTTTTTCCTCTGAACATTAAGGTGATACGATTTTAAGTAACAAAGTAATTTATACCAGGAAATTCTTTTAATGTTATTTTGAAATGAGATCAAATTTCAACTTAGAGCTATTTACCAAACGATTACACTGCATTACCCACAGCTGGAAAGAGAGAGAGCCGCACAGTGCGGACAGAGAAACAGACCAGACCGCGAACCGAAGAGGACGCCGCTCTCATACCTCCTCTGCGGCCTCCTCGAACGTGGCGAAGGCGCTGTGCCCTTCCTGCCAGAGGAACTCCCGGGTCCGCAGGAAAGGCTGCGGGTGCTTGAACTCCCAGCGCTGGAAGGGGCAGGAAGACAACCTGGTCGTTAGAGACGGCTTTTCGGTGTTTATTAACAATTTTATGTGTACGTAATCAGAAATCACAACTGTGATCCAAAACCCTTCAAAAGGGCTTCCACACCCCCAGTCCTCTGAATACACAAATAAGGAAAACCAAAACGTCCTTCCCGTGAAACAGCGAGCCAGGAGGGTGGGAGGACGGGGAAGGGGTGCACCTACCACCACGTTGCACCACTGGTTGAGCCGGATGGGCAGGTCTCTGTGCGACTGCACCCACTTCGCATACGCAGGATACATGACTGAAAGACACGGGGAACAGCGGCCGGTGAGCCCCGGAAGGGCTCGCGTCTCCCCACGGCCGCCGAGAGCTGAACTGCGCGTGACGCGCAGGCCTCAGGCTGTTGTGTTTGTGTCAGAGTGTGTCCCATGTTCGTAATGCTCACTGAATGGCATTACTATGTACTTCATAAAGCAAATTAGTCAAGGAATAAATCTAAACCTGACCGCGTTTTGTGTTCCTAGCAATGAGATTTACATTTAATATTTAAGTTGCTCTGCTGCTGTTTTGTTTTGAAAAACGCTAAGTGAAGAACATATAGTATATACCATGTTCAATGTGAAGTTCTTTGCATTCTTTATCCCGTCAGCTCTCACATTCAACCCACAAAGTAGCTCCCAGCATCTCAACATTAAAGACACGGAAGCCGAGACGAGAGACGTTAAAGAACTTGCTTGACTCCTGCCTGGCGACGTGTCAGAACCAGAATGCGGGCTCAATCCGTCTGTCGCCTGAAAGCTCCTGCTAAGAGCCGCTGACCTGAGGGGAGGCGCCGTCCCTCCACGGCCACCTCGGGGCCGGCACCGTCAGCAGCACAAAGCTGCGGCGCCCGGCGTGGGAGGGGCAGCTGCCGCGGTATCATTTCAATGCTGCGTCACCACGAGAGTGCACGGAGCTTCCCGGGGGGTCAAAGCGCCAACTGCCCTCCGCGAGACCGGACAGCCACCCGGGAGCACGCTGACGACCGAGGGCTCAAACTTTCCAGGGACCCTCCATTTACTGTGTCATTTTAGGAAAGTTGCTTCACCTTCCAGAGACCTTTTTTCAATTGTAAAATGGAAATAACCACAGCTGCCTCATCCTTCCTCATTACACTGTTGTAAGAACAGTACAGGATGTAAATAAAAGCCACTCAGTGACCCACAGAAAACCTACATGAATGTAAGTGTAATATTAACATAACAAAATTTATAAATATGACATAAAACATTAGAGTTGGCAATTTTATAACTAATTCCAGGAATAAAAATTATTTCAAGAATACAATTCCTTGCATAGTTCTGGGAAATTATAGCATGAACATGAAATGATGAAACTGGTTTTTAAAATAAAACAAAAACACCTTTTTCCTATTGCTAAAGACATAGAACGAAATCCTATACAACTTCAGTTTGCGTTCACCTTTCTATATGCACTCATTCAACTTTATATCCTGTCTACCAGGATCACACAAATCGCAAAATGAGAACCAAGGCCCTTCCCGAGCGGTCTCCGGCGCTCCGTCCCCTGCCCGAGGCCCCTCCAGAGCGGTCTCCGGCGCTCCGTCCCCTGCCCGAGGCCCCTCCAGAGCAGTCTCTGGTGCTCTGTCCCCTGCCCGAGGCCTGTGCCCACCTGTCTCGCTGGTGGGACGCACGGCGATAGGCTCCGCCAGCTCTGTTTTCCCAGATCTCGTGACCCACGCCACCTAGTAGGGAAAATCGTTTTCACACAGCTTTTACACGGCACTTAAAGGAACAGCACAAGTGCTACCAAATTGTTGATTCAACTTTTGCTACATGAATCAAGGCAAGTGAAGATAATCACTGCTGTTCACTGTGAGAAAAGGCAGAGACTTAACTGTCCTTAGAAATGTCGAGAGAAAAGTAAAAGCCAGGTAGTGACTTAATGTAACAAACAATCATAACCTGCCCCAAAGGTAGAAATACAATTTTTTAAATGCTTTTAAATTTTTAAAAATTCCTCTCAATTGGCTATTATAACTTGCCTTTTAAATTACTATTCAAGTGTGAATGGGAAATACACTTCTCAGTCTGAGGAAAAAACTGCAAAAATAAAGAAAGCGACCTCACCTCAGGGGCAAAGTCAGCAACGTGCGTCTTCTCTTTCTCTAAGGCACCTTGAGACACAAACATGGGGAAATAGCAGTTTTCGACACCAAGTTTCTTGATCTCAGCATCGAAAAAGTCCTTGATGGATTCCCAAATGGAATATGCCCAGGGGCGGAGAATGTAGCAGCCACTTACATCGTAGTATTCAATCATTTCTGACTTTGTGATGACCTTTTTAAAAGAAAAATGCAGCCTATAAGGCCAAAATTGACCCAACATCACGGTCCAGGTGCCAGGACCGGGACAGCCAAGCTCCTGCCTGGAGGCCCCCCACCGGCACACTCCCCTTACGTGCGCATACAACCAGCCTTCCTGTACTCGGAAACGCCGGGGCCCGAAACTCTTAAGGAGGCTGAAGTTCTAATCTCGTTTCTGCTGTTACTGTCTTTGTGACTTTGGACTAGTTCCTTTACCTCGTCATAAAAAAAATAAAAAGAAAAATCAAGGAATGGCTCTCGCACGGGGCTGCCTCTTGATTCAGTGTTTTCTGTGAACATGCTTTGAAAACTGTGACATGCTAGATAACTCTACTACAGAAAAGCGTTATACACGATCACTTTGTGTCTGGGCTTCAGAACCGAAATATAAAGTCGCCTTTGAGAAATTTAACACATAAAAACCAAATGAATGCCTACTCACTTGAGAATACCAATCTGCAAGATTTTCTTCTTTTTTTGCCTCAAGACCCAACCTGCAGACAGGAAAAGTAAAGTATAAATTCCTTCATTTAGCAAATGATTCTAGGTCAAATGGAAATAAACTCTGAAGTTCAAAATAGATTTGTTTTTCTTTAGCATGAGTTATTTCCGTATTTCTTCTATATTCATTCCCCCAAAAATGTTTTAAACCTAGAAAACAGTTCAGTCATCTCTTAAAAGGTGGTGAGAAGGTGCCCACAAAACACTACGACAGCCAGCCTACCAAAAACTATGATTTCAGTGCAGACCTCTCACTAACAAATGAGAAGAGTGCTTTGCCAACTTGAATCCAGGCAAAATTATAGTTAGTACGATCAGTGTCTCACTGAAAGTAACATGTAAAAGTAATAAAAACAATGGCTCTATATGTACATCTGTGCCCATATATAGGTATGTATTTCCTTAAATAGTCTACACATTTTCTTTTAACTGCAGTAAGTAGAAGTTGCAGATAGATGCTTCCAAAATAAATTCCAACTGCGATAAAACACCATTCTACACATATTCCTTTTCTTGAAACAATAATGACTACTTAGGAACTGTGGTCTTATGACTCACTAGAAAAACCAACCCATGAGTTCTTTTTTTATAAAAAGTAAATCTTTTCATAGTTTGTAAACAAGGTTTTCTTGGTTTAAAATCTTAATGTATTTATACTTGAGTTCTTCACTGATTCCCTTTGACAATTCTCAAAAAACGCCCGTACCCACCCTGGCCCTTTCACGAGCGGTCAGGTAGCAAAAGGCGGGAAGCCCTAGCCTTCCTCCCACCATCTGCGCATCTGATCGCCCGCCAGCAGGCAGGAGAGAACTGCTTGCTGTGTTCTCTCGTTTCAGCAGAGACTGTGCGGATGATACCAGTGAGGCGAGGAGAGCCTGAAACTCAGCCACACAAATCCGAATCACAGTACCTCTGAACAAAAGTTGCTAGCAACAGCCTTTTCTCCCAAGTAAGCCATTAAAGGAACCTAGCACAAGGTCCTCCCTGATTTTGGGAGGGGAGTATCGACAGGTAATCACATTATTTACACAGACTGGAAAGCACGGAAACACCATCTATCCCCTACTGCTCTGTTTTTAAACCAGCTTTGCTTTATATATAACCAAACCCACTTTAAAATCCTATTAAAAATGAAGCTCTCATGGGGTCCTGACAAAAGAATTTCATCTGAAAAATCTGTGTAGGGTGCAAAACAATGTGAATAGTTAGGTGCCAACTGAGTTGAAAGGGAGAGGACAGACATTTGTGCACGTCTGATTTTGCTCATGTAACCAAGCGGAAGCCGCTCAACAGATCCGGGAAAAGCTACCAACAGCGGCTACCGACCCACTACAGGGTCGGAGGGACTGGGAAGGTGGAACACAGCACAGGGCTGAGGCTGCACTGAGCGTTCTCTCTTGAGACCCCTGAACCAAGCAAGCGAATGTGCTGCCTATTCAAACAAACAGAAGATGAACAAAAAGCTCCCTGCTGAACTTTGAGCACAAGAGTCAAACTAACAAAAGAAAAAAAAAATTAACGTAAGACTGGAATGCTCGGAGGCCCTGTGCCAGGGGAACGGAGCCCCCCAGCCCCGTCCCCGGGTCCGCTTCCGGGGCCCCAGGGGAACGGAGCCCCCCAGCCCCATCACCTGGTCTGCTTCCGGGGCCCCTGGCCCTCTCCTGCCCCGCCGGACGGCGGCCCGCCGCCTTGGCTTTTAGAGGGCTCTTTCTTTGAGCCATCGTTTTGTTTTTGAGGCTTATTCTGCTTTTCGGATTTGTTTTCTTTTTCTTTCTTTCTCTTATCTTTGTCCTCGGCCCCAGTGGCGGACAAGGGCTTGTAGTCGATGCCGGTCAGAGCCTTGTACTGCGCCTTCAGCTGGAGCAGCTCCTGCACAGCGGCGTCGACCTGATCCTGCAGTTCCGCAAGAGGGGAGAACGGGCGTGTTTAGTCAGACCCCGGCCCCGGCCCGGAACACAACTGAAGGCCGAGGGGGTGTGGCAGGAGTGGAGAATGTTACACAGACTAACTTCTGAAGATAGATAAAGAATTACAAAATAGCAGTATAACCACACTGTCCAAAACATAGTCATTAGCCACATGTGGCTCTTTGCATTTAAAGTAATCCAAAGCAAACACAATTAAAAAGTCAGCTCCTCAGTCACAATGGCCACATGTCCAGCGCGCAGAGCCTGGGGACCACACTGGCCAGAACGTCACAGAGCATTTCACGCCGCGAACAGCTCCAGGAGACGGCGCTGGTATGCAACAGGCACTCTGTTGCAATTTAGGTGCTGGCTCATCAAATTACACGATGATCAAGATGACAGTAGTCAAGTTCCTATATTACTGGTTAAACTTCAAAACCTGTCATGACTTACTGTTTTCTACTCAAATCGATCTAGCAAAAAGTCTTGCTTGTACAAAAGATAATACAGTCAGCACAAACTGCACTATGGTTCAAGGTAAAACTTGCTGTTCCAGATGGGAGAGCCTAGGAGAACGAGTCAAACAAAGAGCAGGGACTGTACCGAGGGCCCTTCAGCGAGCCAGGCACTGCTGGGTCCAAGTCCCTACGCTCAAGGACCTCACCGACCAGAGGGAAACAGACAACTGTAATACAGTGCATGTAAGTATTCTATCGGAGAAACGCAGTGTCGCGTGAGACTGCGCAGCGAAGTGTAGCTGGGGGAGAAGGGGTCAACGGAGGCTCCTACTGACAGGGAGAGGAGAGAGCGGAAACCGGAACTATACGTTGGCCAGGTTTCACGGGGCAAAGAAAACAGCAGGTAATGTGCCCAAGAAAAATACAAGCAAGATCCCACACTAACCTTAGAGGCTTTTTCAGCTTTAAGTTTTCGAACGACTTCTCCTTGGGAAGCTACTCTGTCAAAAAGCACTTTGGCCTCTGGTGTTTCTGGACCACAAGGCTCAGAGCTTCTGGCTGGGCTTGAGTCTGAACTTGGAGATGCCGGGAGCTGACCAGGAACATATTCCTTCCCCGTTTTTTCTTTATACTGAGCTTTCAGGGAAAGTAAGTGCTCTACAGCTTCGTTTACTTTAGCCTGAGAGAAAAGAGGAAAAAAGGATAAATGCTTAATACTTTCTGAAAATGTCAACGACTGCTCAGAGCTGTTGGGTACACCGCCAGAGTTCCTGCAGACAGTGATCATGAAGAGGCCCACCCGCAAAGGGCCCAAATCGCCAGCCTGGGACAACTGACCAAAGCACAAGTAAAATGTAAACCATGCTACAGTCCTCTATACCAGTCCTCAGAACAAACACGAATACTCATACACAGGTAACACTAACGTTCCTTCTTACATACTTAGACGAATAATAGAGCATCCAAGCAAACTGCCAGCGTCCCAGCCCTGGGTCTGCAAGCTGAAGCATCAAAAATTTCTAAAATCAGAGCACAGATCACTTCAACAGCTTTCCCAGTACAAACCTTATTTTCATAATTTCTAAATAGACAGTAAATGCAACACTAAAAAAACCCACACACATAGCCTGGGCCTAACTACTGAAGAGGGACATTACGCTTTTAAAAAGTCACAGGAAACACGAAGGTAGCCTGAGGTTTTGGACACTCACCTACATACACCATCCTCTCTGATACGTCACTATAATCATAGTGGAAAAGAGTGAAACAGCCCAAGACACTGGTGACCCCAAGCACAGAAGCCGACCACACAGGCGAAGGGCTCACGCCACACGCCTGACCTGAACGGCCATGCTATCTAACCACAAACTAACACCCCACCGGGGAGCCCAGGCATCCGCAAAGGGGAGAGAGGAAGTGCCTGCACATCAGCCCACCCAAGTCTTCCTGCCCTATTACGCCGGAGCCCCAGAGCGCTGGGAGCCAGCATCGGACGCCAGGGAAGTAACATGGGCTCAAAGGAACGCAGGAAGCATTGGGACATCTGGTACACGCTCAGCGACTTGTCAGCGGTGAAAGAGGGGCCACATGTCCCCGTGCAGCGCCTTTCTGGGAGGGTTTCGCTGCCCGCAGACCGAGAGCCTGCCACAGCGGGCACCGCGCGGAGGAAGGACGGTGAGCGCAGGGGCCACGCGCAGAAGGGGGCAGGCTGTCTGACGCGCGCTCTGGCCTGTCTCCGGTCCACACTGTCGTTAGACTTAAGAGCACTTTCCCAGCAAAATCTACCTGATCCTAAGAAAAAAGACGCCTAATCAGACATACAAGAACCGAGAGAAACAGAAGCCTTCACCAGTTATAAGGAAAAAAATGGGGAAAAGTTAAGAGCCTTTCCTATAGCCACATCTATAGGAAGAGGCCTATTTGAAGGAAGTTCCATTTTACACTGTAAGTAGTCACTCGAGTTTAATTTTGCACAGGGAAAAAACAAAACAAAAAAACCCTCTGTTTGGCAATATTACAACTTGAAACATTATAAAGGAAAAAGTTAAGATGGCCAAACCACTTCGTTACTGAATGAGAGATTCTAAAATCACAGGAAAAATAGAATAAAATTGTAAAACTAGAGCATGTCTCTGAACAGAGACGCATGGATAACCGCTGGCCTCGATTTATGAACCGTTTCCCCCTCCCCTGCCTCTTGGTGCCACGAACATTTCTGAGAGCAACAGGTGCTGCCAGTCACATGACACAGGGCTGTGGCAGCTTTCAGGTTTCCTGCCCCCCACCCCCGCCCCGGCTGGGGAGCTGCTTCACGTCCACGTTTCCAGAGCCTGGCACACAGCAGGTGTCAGTAAATGCCGACCGCTCTGCCAAGCTGTCCAAGTAGACGGCCCACACACACGTCCTGTGAGGGACAGCTCTACCTGCGGCCATAGTGCCCAGGCTCCTTACAGTGTCACTGGGCCTCCAGCACACTGACCTTGGGGGCCTTTTCCGCCTTCAGTTTACGAACCACCTCCCCTTGCGCAGCAACTTCATTGTACAGAGCGTCACTTCCCGCGGTGCTTGCTGGGGGTTTCGCAGCAGCCTTCTGCCCTCCTGTTAGAGCAGGAGGATTTCCCGGTTTGTATTCCTGGCCTGTTTTCTCCTTATATTCAGCTTTCAAAGCCAACAGCTGTTTCACAGCTGCATCTACATCTTCCTTTGCTGCTTTATTGGCTTTTAATTCACGAACCACATCCCCTTGAGCAGCCACTCTATTGTAAAGGGCCAAGGAGTCCTCAGAGGTAGCCGTGCAGGAATCAGTCGAGGGGGCCACTGGTCTGCCCTTAGTAGGGCTTGTCTACAGAGGCAGAAAACCAAAAATAATGTAATTAATTCAGGCTAAATGTCTTCCCACTAAATTAAATCAAACCGATTGTTTCATAATGTTTCAAGTTAAAACAAAATTTTAAAATCAGAACCCACACAGCTTCTCACCTGTATAAACTGAAGGCGCAAGCCATGACACCCCCCCGTGAGCAGTTTCCGGCTCACCCCCCGCAACACGCGTCCGAGCCGCTGCCTTCCCAGCACGGGCGGTCTACCCCTCGTTCGCGTAGTCGACCCAACCCAAACTGGAGGCTGCCGCTGTCTCACCGACTCCACCTCCTGGGCTCACGTCCTACTCCGTACCCTCCACGCTCATCCTCCGTCCCGCCCACCCTCTAACCGTCTTCTTCACGGACGCCAAATCTTCAGGGACGGCCCAGCCGCCGCCGTCCACGGACCCCCACCGTGCACCGAAGGCTGCCCCGGAAGTTCATGGGATGCCGTGGGATCCCCCAACTATCTGAGATGAACAGAGCCACACCCCCGACGGCTGTCCAGCACCGCGCGCACCACAAGCTCAAGGTGATGTGCAGCTGTAACGTGGGGCGTGCGACATCCCTTTCTATGACATCCTATCTCTGCAGAGCTGCATTTTTCACAGCCACTGTGTTAAAGATCAAGTATCACGGAAAGTCACTACAGAACAGGAAATGGTTAGTGTCCAGTCTGAGTCCAAAGTTGAAGGAAGAAATAAAAGTATTATTTTTCTTTCAATTTGTATATCATTGTAAAAGTGAAATAAAAATAAAATTAAAATATTTAACATTTAAGAACAAAATATTTTTAAAATAAATTTCAGGCCTCTTTTCTTTCACCTTCTATGTGTTATTTTTTCTAACAGCTACTAAGTCACTGGGATGTACGTCCGCATCTAACTGTTTGGCTTTGACCACCTAGTAGGAACTGTTGGAAACGCGTGCGGCTGTGAGGAGCCATGAAAGGAGGGACCACGGGCGCTGTGAACGGCAGGAGCGCGGGGACCTCCGGCCTATGCCGCGAACTTGGGCTCTCCAGGCAGGTCGCCACCGCTCCAGTCCACGTCCTGCGTGACGAGGACAGAAGCTGCGTCCGCAGGCGGCACGTGCTCCAGACCTTGGCGGTCGTGCAGGTTCCTGGCTCAGCCTTGCACACAGAGAGGTAGCACTACCTCCAAGATGAGGAAGGGCCACAAAGGGGCAGGTGGAAGCCCCCCGGCACCCACCACACAGCACCTCCTGCCCTGCTCTCCTCCCGCACCTCCCCGATGCCGGCAGCTCCCTGCAAGGGCGCTGGCGTCCCACAGAAAAGCCCAGGCAGGAGGCCAGAAAGCCAGGCCACCGTCCTGGCTGTGATGACCCATGCCATCATCCTGGGCAAGGTTTTTTGTTTTCCTTTTCATGTATTAAATGAGCGGTAAGAACAGGTGGCTCTCGACAGGCCCCCCAGACCCTCTGTCCTCCCCGCTCCCCAACACTCCTGACTAAAGCAGACTGGCTGTCAAAAAGGAAAGGATGTACTATGGCTCTAAAAAGGAAAAAAAAAAAACACAACCAACAAACCAACCCCAAAACCTTGTTAAAAATGTTCTTTTAATCTAGTCTCTGACTTGTTCACATAAAATTGAGTTTTACAAATCTCTTTTTATGAGATATTTTTTACAAATCTTACATGAAAAGACAGTAACGAAACTCCCAAAGGTAAGAGTTATTGTCTTCCTCAGTCTCCGCAGTAAGGCAGACAACCATTTGTAAAAGAACAGATTGGAGACCCTAGGATAAGAAAGGTCAATGATTACAGAGTCAGCACTTACCTCATTCTTCACTGTTTCTACTTTGGTCTTTTCCTTCGACCCAGACGTGGGCATTTCCTTTGTGTGCCCATCGGGAATGTATATCAAGACACAGGGCGCGTCCCTGCAGCTGTGTGGGCTGAAAAGAAAGTGAAGGGCCAGACATGTGTACGGGAACCAAATTATCCAAATAGCAATTAAAACTGACTTCCCAGATTAATTCAATGGCACTGTGTTAATGCTCTCAAGTATAAATAAATAGCCCCTTCCCTTATTATTCAAATCAGAGGTTCTTCAGAATAGTTTGAAAACAAGAAATACATTAATAACACTTGATCGTGCTAATTAGAATCTTCCAGTTAGTGAACCTCCACAGGTGTGCACACACGCCCCCAGGACAGCGGGGCACCTGCCCCACCTGGCACCAGCAAGGGCTGCCGTGGGCACTGACGGCCTCACTGCTGACTGAGAAGGGGAGCCGTCGACACAGCCCACCTAACCTGCCTGTGGAGAGAGTCATTCCGAAAAGCCATTAGTTTTATACGAATTTCTCATTTCTAAAGGGGAGGGTAACTAGCCAAATCCACTGCCCTAAGACTTTGCAAGCCAAGAATTTCTTCAAATTTGGTGGTAAAAGCTAAAGTAAAAATAAAGAGAAAGAATGTAGTAACAATAGGACCTATGCATGTCTCCAATATTTTTTAACGATCTCTTTGAGATACAATTTACATACCAAAATTTCACCCTTTGAAAGGACACAGTCCAATGATTATATAAAGTGTGCAATCACCACCACTAATTCTGGAATGTTTCTGTCCCCGCAGAGACACCTTAAACCCTTTATCTATCACTTCCCAGTCCCCCACCCTGGCTACTTTATTTCTGTAGATTTGTCTATTCTGGAACTTCATATACATACGTGGTCTGTTTTGACTAGCTTCTTTGACTTGGCCTGTGTTTAGAAGGTTCATGCATACCGCAGCATAAATCAATACTTCATTCTTTTACATGGCTGAATAATATTCTCTTGTACGGATGGGCATTTTGCTTATCTACCAGCTAAGGAACAGCTGAGTTGTTGCACCTTCTGGCTATTATGCATAATGCTGCTCCGAGCCTTTGTGTACCAGTTTCTGTGTGAACACATTATTATTTTTCTTACGTATATACTTAGGAGTGGAACTGCTGGGTAAAATAGTAACTGCGATTTAAACTTTGTGAAGGATGCCACAATGTTTTCCAGAGCGACCACTTCATTCACTTCTCCACGGTCCCCACGTCGCTGCCTTTTTGATCACAGACGCCCCAGGGGGTGTGGAGCCCCCGCTAGCTGTGACCTGGACTTGCATCTCCCTAATCGCCAATGACGTCATGCAGCTTTCTGTGTGCAGACTGACCGTTTGTATATCTGCTCTGGAAAAAAATTTTTTTTTATACTTGGACTAAATGAAGATGAATTATAAGATGGTTTCGTTTTAGAAATGAATTTGTTAATATTATGCTGTTTCAAAGGTATATCGCTTGCTAAGTCTGAAACATTAAATAGAGAAGAACAAATCAAACTGAATAGAGAATTGTCAGGTACAATATTTTAGTGGAATTTCAATTTGTTAAGTATTATTCACTGTAAGAACTTTAAGCGCTTTCATGTAGTTGTTCAGTTCCATTTACTTACCTAACGGGCTCATAAGGCTGGTCACAGATGAAGAAGCCTCTTCTCTGGAGTTGGATGATGTCTCCCTTTTTCAAATCCTTAAGGCAGGGGTCCCCCAGCATTAGTTCTTCATGCTGCAGAGGTGACACAAGACGAAAACCCCCTTCCTCAAAATCAGAGCACCGAAAACGACTCTAAAATGCTTCAGTCTTTCTGGTAGCTGGAATGCTCCTCTTTTAAACAAATTCATTAAACACTTTATTACTTAAGTACATACAATAAAACAGAGAAGTATTAAAGTGAGTAACAATTACATCTGTTGTCATTTTTAAAGTTAACATTTACAAACTGACCGGCTTCAGGAACCTCGACACTACCTTGTGTGGTGTCCCTGCAGATACCAACGAGCTTCCCACCGTAGACGTGAAGCACGATGCACGAGGCGCACAGGGGCCGAGACGCACTGGCAGAGTGTGTAGGCAGAAGGGCTCTGGGCCCTGGCGCCTGGGTTTGAAACCCGCCTCCGCCATTTGCTGCCTGTCCTTGGTCAAGTTCCTGACCCTCACTGTGCCTCACTTTCTATCATCTGGGAGACGGGAACATTACTCTTTCACATCTTTTTATTTGAGTAAAATTCTAACAAATCTTTTCCATTTTACTTGAGGAACCGAGGCCTTAAAACTGATTTTAAAAACTCTGAAGACAGGTTTACCGTAACAGGGAAAGATGAAGTGCCGTTTCTTTCAGGTTACCTTGCTGTTCTGGTTGACATACTGCTTGAAGTCCTCGTCCTTCCCCAGCACGGGCTTTGTGATCAAGTGGTCGTAAGTGACGCAGACCGCCGGGATGGGAAGGGCTCGGGCCGTCTCCGCGAGCCACGTGATCTTCGTGGTCTTCTTGTAGTCTTTGTTCTCCAAATTCAGTTTTGCATCAAGAGATACAATTTTTCCCTTTGCGTCTCTAGGTGTAAGATTGAAAAATGTGGTGAAAAAAATAAACTCTAACTGCCACAACATTATGTGCAACAAATGGATAAGGAATTTTCTTTGCAAAAATTTCAAATCAAACATTTGAATTTTTAGTATGTGTCAGGCACATCCTAAATGAAGAAAAGAATGAAATATGATCCCTGTCATCAAGATCCTGATAATTCACTAGACAACGGGACAATTAAGATGTCAGAGTTCACATAAATTAATCTTAGTACAGTATGTTCCATTTATGTGGTCTTCCAATCAAATTAAAATGCAGCGCACTATAATCACTGGAAAGTTCATCTTCATCATTAAACAATTAATTTCAAAGCCAATTTTAGGATAAAAAATGTTAAACATATAAATGCTGTTCAAAGAATCCCTCCACCAGGCAACTGTATTATGAGAATTAGAGGATACAAAGGGACCCGAAGCATCGGACCTATTTTTTACATAGGTGTGTCCAGATGAAGGAATTTTCAGCCTTGTGAGCAAAAGCTATGCCAATGCCCTACCAGGAAACGGGAGCGCAGATGGGAGAACTTCACCACCCAGAACCGGCAGCATTTGTGCCTGGGCAGATTCGCTAGTCAGCCCTCTGAATACGTGAAGCCCGGTAATTTTTAACAAGTGAATAAACATAAAATACTTTCCTCCCATATTTATTTGAAAGCAAACAAGAAGTTCTTACTTGTGTATTTTGGTGATGCTGATGTTGCCCCAATTTATAAATGTCACCGTCTCACCCTCTGAGAGCGTCTCCGCGTCAGCACCTTCGATGAAAACCCTGGGGCCGTACCACACGGGCTTCAGGCCGACGTCGGGGTTCTGATGAGACAGAAGGGGAGTGCTGGTTACGATGGCGACTTCTTGAACCCGCTGTGGAAATGCACACACTCTCCCGTGTTCTGCTTTCACCCACAGAAGCCGCATGTGAGCTGGGCTCCCAGCTCTGACCAGCGATGCTAACGGAGTTCAGGGGGTGGTCTGCCCGAGGCCACGCCTCCGCCATTCGGTTCCCAGGGCTATGGCAGTGTCATTGGTCGCTCAGAGTCCCTCCCACCAGAATCGGCTCTGTCACCCTCAGAATCTCACTGCTGCCGCAGCAAAGGCGAAAAGCAAGCCGTTCCTGGCCAGTGGCTGAGGACCACAGGACGGACACCGTACCTCAGCAGGAAACTGTGGGCCTTTCGTGTCTTAGAAGATAAAATTTTAAAGACAGAAAGAACTGCGTATGTACAGATGAATTTTCTGCCTTTTCAGTGTATGTTACATACAGAAGATAAAGAGATCCGGAGACTAACATGAATACTCTACTAGTAAAATTTCAGTTTTTGTTTGAGAGAATGTAAAAGAGAAAATACAGGAGGATCCTCTGAAGCAGCCGTTTGACAGCATGTGTCGAGCAACTGCTCAGGAGCTGGGCTGGGGCACTGGAGAAAAATCACTGTCCCGCAGCGACCGATGCCGCGCTGGGTGCAGGGCTGAGGGCTGGCAGGCGGACGTGCGGCCCCACGAGGGAAATGATGAGGTGGAAACTCCCCTGGGCGAACGGAGGAAGCCCAGCCGCCCTTTAAAGTGCTTTCCCCTGTCAACTAATTCTTGTTCAACAATGAGCAGTAATTCCATTTATATTGTCTGGGATCACACTCATTTTAACTAATAAGCACCATTAAAAGGTTTTATTCTCACTACTGACATTTTCAAACACTCAGTAGACATCACACTCACGCTAACTGTAGTGGGCTGAATAATCCGATGCAAGACAAAGGCAAAGTCAAAGCAACCTCCCCACGTTATTAGCGTTCCCCGTAACATAACTCAAATCTTCACAATTAAAACACAGCTAACATTGCGCACAGCAAGGCAACCACGGAAGGCCGCCGCTCGGAGGGTGCCTAGCGCCTCACAACACGCAGCGCCCGAGCCCACTCCAACGGCTCTGCGTGGCTCTGCGTGGCGTCGGGTTTTACTAGAATGCATTTCTTTAGGAAAAACCTACAAAATATTTTCTCCGATTAGTATCGAGTCCTGACCAATAACACTGGACAGAAAATGACCCCAAAGGCACACCGCGGCCACCAAGGCACGCGCTCCTCTACTGTCCTATCCCCTGCAAGGCAACCTTCGGGTGCTTGGCCACTTCTCTCCTCTCCTCCCGGGCTTCTGGGATGTTCACCGGGACCACCTCTTTCTTCAGCAACGCGATGTACCTTGGCGCCACCGGGTCGATAACCTGCAAGGGATGCATCTCATGTTAAAACATCCAGACACCCTTTATATTTCATAAATAAAATAAATAATAGCATGGCAGTACTAACTGGCTTTCTTTGTTACTGCATTTACTAATTTTTTCCATTCATCTGCTAACTCTTCTCCAGCCCTTCAACTGTCAAGTACAGAAGAGAGAAACCATCGTGACTGAGGACCACACAAGGGACTAAAAGCTCCTTTCCAAGAGGAAGAACTGACAGGTGAAAAGAAACCAATAGGCGAAGGCATAATATCAGAGCATTTTAGGAAATAATTTTTAACTCTGGGATTAGACGGTGAGGACAAATCCTGTGGGGTTATATAGTAATCCTACAGGTAAATGTGATACTCAGTTTTGTATTGTTGGAAAAGTCCATTTTTAAGGAATACAGATATGTGTTTTAGTGCAGTTTTTCATCACCGCTTTTAGGCAACACATCACCATGAAGAGCAGAAGAGCATTAGGTCACTATAATAAGGCAATTCTGTAGATTAAAGGCATAAACAAAGTATTTCTCCTTGTCAACATGCTCCAAATTCAGGGGCCACTGTGCGCCCAGTACCTAGCAAGGGCCTGGCGCATATACGTGATCAATAATCACCTGCGCAGTGAGGGGATGCCACGCCCCCCTCACTGTGCTCTAGGCTACTCTGCCGGCAACTACCCATGATGACCAATCACGACAGCAGTGTCTGAACACCGAAAAAGCACAGGCCAGGAAAACATAGGGAGAAGCAAATCTAAGTAAAGGAATAGAAGCTATTTTTTCCCATTAGATGGACACAGGTAATAGTATGGCTAATTAACTCGGGCTGTGTTTGTTTTGTTTTGTACTTTTGCCATTGTTTCTGGGTTTGTTTTTTGTGTTTTGCTTGCTTTGAGTATTTTTCACCTTTGGGAAAAAATAACACTGTGGAAATTCTGAGTAAACTCGGAGAAGAAATCACCCTCATAGAATCATTCATAAAGGTATGAAAAGCTAGCTAACTGACCCTTGTCCACTCCTCCTCATCTGTTTGTTTTTCACGCTACATCAGCACCAGCCTCGCTAAGTTTACTGTTTCATCCCTGTCTTCCTTGCAACTTAAAGATCATTTGTACTAGTTAAGGGTTCTTTTATGACCAAAGATTGAATTTGTGACCACTCAGTTCAGTGTTGAAGACAGTAGAACTGCTTTACGGAAACTAAAACTAGACGGCCCAGCCTGAGACACTCACTTCCCTTCCCTGCAGCTGCATTTCCTCAGCTGATAAAGACTGGAAGACTGCCTCTCAGCCTACCTATTAATAACCACGTAGGGCATTGGCTGGCACAGATTTCAGGCCATTTAAGCCTGAAGGATTATGGCAGGAGCGCCCAAGCTGCGGCTCTCGGGCCACGTGCCTCCCAGGATGGCTATGAACGCGGCCCGACACAAAATCGTAAACTTACTTAAAAACATTACGAGGGGTGTGTGTGTGTGAGATTACATGGTGCAGTGCATTTAATCTGTGGCCCAAGACAGGTCTTCTTCTACCAGCGTGGCCCAGAGACACCAAAAGGCTGGACACAGCCGGAAAGTGTGGAAATTGATTTTTAACAAGCATTCCACAGGATGGTTGGGATCAGATGAGTTTGGGAAACCCTGGATTAAAAGATTTAAGTTTTTTTCAGCCAATTCTAAAAATCTCTGGATTCATAGTTTTCAAATTACTCCAAAGAGCCCTAAGGATTTCAAGGAGCTGCCGTGGCAGATGGGAGGGAAAGGCAGGACGCGACTGAAGCGACCCTCCCACGCTCCCCCCCGACAGCCACACTTTTACCCTCTGGGGTTTACTCAAAAGCTCCTCACTTAGGAAGATGCTTCTTACTTGGGGGGTGGGGCAAGAGGCCTCCCCATACTTTATGTATTAGTTCAGGGCAGAGGCCAGGGGCCTGGGATGAGAGCTGGAAAAAAAATGTTGTATGATCATACCCCTGAAATACTAACATGTTTCAATGAAAGCAGTAAATAAAGGTTGATGGAGGCAAATAGCAGCTCTTGAAATGAACACCCTCAAGCTGTGACTCTTCTGCCTTCGCTGAAAAGTTTACCTCTTAACATTTACATAAACCAAGAAAGCTAGTGAGGCTAATGCAGAGTAAGGTACCAGAGCATCTCCTCCTGGTATCAAGGTAGGTTTTTTAAAAATGAAATTATGTAGAAATTTTATTTAATTATGACACAGAAAAATTACGTACTAGTCTCCGGGAAAGCCAGCCTAAGAAAACAAGGAGCACAGCCTCTGCAGAGAGGGCTAAGATCAGGAGCCCCCGCGTCTCACCGTGCCCTCCACGCGCTCGCCTCCCTCTTCCCTGCCAGGCAGAACGCGCCTGGAAACAGAGCTCGTCCTCCGCAGCAGCGCGTGAGAGCTCCAGCTCGCCCGGGGCTCGTGCCCGTGTCTTTTAGCAGAGGCTGCGTTAGAAAACGCTGAGTTACTGTGGTGGGTTAGCTCTGCCCTTCGCGCTTGCTTCACGACGTCCTGGTGCTAAACTCAGTGCGCTGATGCCTCACTTACACTTCAGCTGCAGAGCTTGGAAGGAGCGACAGAGCGAGCTGCAACGTTACAGAGCAGTGAGTGCAGACTGGGTGTGACATGAACCCTACAGAAGGCCACCGGGAAGGGGACAGTCCCGGGACGCCGGAAGCCGTCACGAAGGCCAGCAGTGGAAACAAGAGGCGCGGGAACAGAACGCCTTCTTTTTCACTACCAATCAAAATTTTAAATCGTGCTGTTTTTTACAGCTGACATTCAATATTCTTTTAATTAGTTTTGGTGTACAGCACAGTGATTTGACATTTATGTAATTTACAAAGAGCTCCCCCGACAAGTCACCACAGGGTTATTACAATCTCACTGTTTTCCCTACGCTGTACTTTACATCCTTGATAACTGCTGCTGTTTTTAGGGTGGTGCTTAATGACTGTAAGATCCTACCCACTTAGGGATAAACAAAGCAGATGGGAAAATGCTCCCCTACCTTCACTCCCTCCGCATCTCCACTCAGAAGGCACGAAGTGTTTGTTTTGTTTAAAAGGCACAAATCCGCAAGTATTAGTAAAGTAAGAGAAGGAGTTACAGCAGCAACAGAATTCTGGAAGCTAAACAACACCAAGAAGCATCTTTATGCTGCATACACCCCTCTCTGCTGTGCACAGCCAGGTGCTGCCCCTCCCCTACTTCCGCCAAAGACTGAAGTTCAGCCTGCGAAGAAGCGGGTGTGGGGACGCAGGCCCAGCCACGGCGGGCAGGCCGGCGCGGGGGCTCCGGCACTAGACGGAAAGGCCCTCGGCCCCCAACCTCTGTCGGGCCCCATGGCCTGGGCAGCCAGGCCATCACCCTCCAGGCAGGGAACTCAAAGAAAAGCCTCTGGGAAACGGCCCCATCGAAGCAGACAGACAGCCAGCGACTGACATACAGATTTTTAAGAGGACTGGCTGGGCCAGGCGACGCTGCAGAGGGGCTCAGGCAAGCCCAGCGCTGCCTCTTTGGGGCTCCAATCCCTCCATTAGTTGCCCACGGGAGGCGTGAGCAGAGAGCCTGTGCTAACCAGACCCCTGAACAAGGGCTTTAATACCAAAGAAAACCAAAATGAACAACCTGGAGAAAAGAAACATTGGAAGGAAAAAAAATGCTATTAATGAATATTATGACCATGAAACAGGAAGAGAAAGTTAAATTTTAAAATTCAGAGAACAAAAGAGAACTCTTGGAAATACGACAGTATGAATGAAGAACTCAAAAGAAAGGTAGTTGAGCAGATCTACCAGAGAAAATACTCAAAGAGAAAATAAAATGAGAGGCCGAGACCAGGAGGCCCAGTACTTACTCAGGAAGAGCTCCCAAGAGGAGGGAGAACACACAGAAGAGAAAAAAGTTAAACAAGAGAAAGAAAATTTCCCAGAACTCTAGGGACAAGTTCACAGACCGGAAGCCCCACGTTCTCCCCGTGACACAGATGGAAACAGACCCGCAGCGTGGCACGTCGCCAGGCAACCTCAAGTGAAAAGCAGGTCCTGCACAAGGCCCCGGACCTCCGCCACCAGGGCACGCCCGGAGGACGCGGCCGGCCAAGCCAGAGGCGGTAACAGGAGGAAGCGCCTCGGCCCAAACGAGCCGCCCCAGCCCTGCAGCAAAGGGCGCCCCAGAGAAACGACGAAGTGGGGTGGCCGCCAGTCCAGGCCAGTCACAGCAGCACAGACAGCTCCAGGGCGGAACTGAAGGAGCACCTGAGGCACGTGAACAGCCCTCTGGTAGGAAAGTTAGGACAATCTCTGCTGAGTTACGGATGGAATTAGAAAACTGAACAAACACGGATCGGGGAAGGGACCCAAACGATCAACTGCAAGAAAACCAAGGAGTTGTGAGAAAAAGTTGAGAGACCTCATATTCCTCTGTGGGAAGTCAACTGATACTGCCTCAACTGAAAACCAGGGAGTAGCCACACACATCACTTAGAGAAATGGGCAACAGATACTAAGAGAATTATCTAAAAAAGCTGAAAGTTATTTACCTAGGGTGAGAAAATGGAAGGAAAGAGGATAGGGGAATATGCTGTTCATCAGAACTACCTGGCTATACCGAAATGTAGTTCACATCTGTAACTTTATTACAACTTAAAACCTTTACATTTTGGGTTATTAATAAAAAGTACACCAGTGTTAACTTTGCCTGTAAATGATACCTGTATTTATTATTAGTAAGTGCAGCAACAGAAAAAACCAATTAATAACCCCTGTAAATATCAAAAAACTCACTAAACACAAAAGACAATAAAATAAATTCAGGACACATGCAAGACAAGCAACTACTTCTTGAGGCAAAGGCATCAGCACGATCAAGCAGCAAAACAAAAAAAGAGTTCACGGAACACAATCACAGGAACCCGAGTTTCAAACATGGCACAGGAAGGATTTGCCTTATTATAGTGTCTAAGCACTTGCTTCCGCTGCTTCCAATCGGTCATGTTAACAATGCCATTAGACGTTCCTTTAAGAAACACTTTTTAAAAAACTAGATTCAGTAAGACACAGGAATCATGGTTCATGAACCTTTAATACAACTCAGTGGAGTACGCAGCTTTAAACCTTGGTTCTCTCAGCACCCAGGGAACAGCAGGATGGCACCGGCCAAACCTTCCCTCCGCCACTGAGAAAACCAGAGGATGCTTTTTACAACCAGGACTAGTGCACTTTCAGTGGGTTTGTTTCAGGAGTCAGTCTTTTGCAGAAATGTGATTGTGCTTCAAAGCTGTACGACAGCTCAGGTCATAGCAGGTAATATGCTAGAAGCTATGTGCTAAGTAAGGCAAACAAAAGCATCAAGCAATACCTTCTTACAGAGAGCTCGCAGCTTGAAAGCAGAAAAATGAAATGCAGAGTGTTCAGAAAAGATTGAAGGAAAAAAACTGTTACTGTTCCCCATAACTCCAAGTTTGCTTTTGTGAATCATTGTTACTCGTTTGGTAGAGTGAATAGGCTTAATGCTCTTTATATGTTTAAAAAAGGAAAACATTCCATTTTCCTGAAAGTCTGCAAAATGATAACATTCTTTCCAAAATTTCCTCTACCAGGAGCACACTAATGAAATCTACATGTAGGAATTAGGCATGAAAAAAGAGGATTAAGAGTCAAAACATGTACCTTCTTGTTAAATGCCCAAATTTTGTCCCATTCCATGTTCACAACCGAACGTGAGGAACCCTAGGAAAACAATAATAAAATGACTTTAAAGGACAAAAAGTATTAATTAGAATATTTTAACTTAAGCTACACATTAGAAAAACAAGCCCAATAATTATCCGTTGGAATATAAACTCACTCCACACAAGCGACTCTGGTTCCCTCACTCGCTTCGAGGCGAGTGTCACACGCAGCCCCGGCTAAAAGCGCGACAGCTGCCGCAGTCCGACCTGCGCTTCGGGCCGAGACACTCTCAGTTCTCCGTTACTATAAACAGTGCTAAACAGGCTCTTTTTAAAAACCATTCTGCCCTTGCATTATAAAGAACAAAGAAGGAAGAGAAAGACAGTAGAAATAATGCAGACAAAGGGGATATTAAGAGACACTTGGACACGGACACGGAGAATGGGGAAAAGCACCCCTCACTCACCTGAGCAGCAATGAACTGCTTCAGCCCCTCGACAGTCATCCCTCTTCTCAGCACACCACGGACCGTGGGGAACCGTGGGTCATCCCTGGGAAGCAGGGGCGTTGTTAAATACCACGGTCTCTTTAATGTGCAGGCGCAGAGAGTGTAAATTACTTGTAAAATATCAGTTTGCAATATGTGGACTAAGAGCTGGTGGTAATGATTGGGCAGATCACAGCACCACAGAGCCCAAGTTCATGGGAGAAGAAAACTGCTTACAAGTCAAATGGTGCTCAGTGAAATCAACGCACTACCAGAAACACCGAGAGCACGTTTCAGGAAAGACACGGGGCGACGTCTTCAAATACAGAAAATCCAGGCACTACAACGTGAGTTGCCTTTCATTTAGCAAACATTCAAGGTCCCCAATTCTACATTTGGCCATGAGGCCGGCCACGTGAGGACCAGAATGCACGAGTACTTTTCTAGTAAACGGGATTTGCGCAGGGACATACCCTCACAAACGCCCTTTCACTCCCACACGCCACAGCCCACGATGCGCTGCATGTTTGCAGTGTTGAAACAAAGGGGAAGGGGACTGATACCCTGGGACAAATAGAAACAAGGACCAGGAACCCTACAGGCCCACCATGCCACCTCCTCCCCCCGACCCTCCCCACCCCTCAGAGCAGTTTAAGTCACTGGTAGACCACGCCCTCACTTCCTCTCAATTCCAGGCCACAGGAAACGTACCATCCATCTACCAGTCCTTCGTTTACGAACCAGGTGAGTTTTCTTTTGGACAGCACTGTGTTGTTGAGATTTAGCCGACTATATTCCCAAATATACGGCTTCCTTATGCCTAAAGCTTCAATGATCCAGTAGAACTGCTCGTCTCTGTCGTGGTATTCCGTGGTCCTCAGGGCGTGCGTGACGCCTTCGATGCTGTCCACGATGGGGCAGGCAAAATCGTATGTCGGGTAAACGCTGGAAAAAATCCACACGAAGCATGTGACCCTTTCCATCCTAGATTAGGCATCATATGCATCAATACTAACTTAAATTATCATTCTTTACTAGTTAGGAAATTCTTAAAGACCAATGTGTTTTAGAACTCATAATAATCAAAGTATATCAAAACATTACCAGACTTTAAGGACAATGAATCAGTTGCCCAGGCACTATTGAAACAAAAAAACAAAGCTGCAATTTAATAGACAACTGAGCGTTGGCACCGCCAACTCGAGGACCACATTTCTGTCATGACCAGTGTATATCCTGACAAGAGCAATATATGTAATGACTTTGAGGGACTTGAGCTTTTCAGTATCTTAATTAATCCCACACTCAAGTTAATCAAATTACTTTTGTAATTAACTGCATTCAAGCACATACATGAGCAGATATTAGGTTAAAAAAAATTCCACATAAGACAGAATACTCCCAAAACAACTTCTGCTATAAAAAAAAAAGTAAACAACCCATAAGCAGTTTTAATTTAAATTAAAAATAAAAACTACTGCATTATGACTTCTAATTTTTAAGATACAATTTCATTGAGAGGCTACTGCATTAGGCTTTGCAATTATTTGATATTGAAAATGGGGATGGAAATTCACTTTTCCAAATGTATTCAGAGTATTTGGTTAGTAAAACAAGGAGCAATCATCCTGTTAAGAATGAAGGACATATAAGTATACATATGTAACCACACACATTAAGTGTTTGCCTATAGATACATCAGCGCCCTCAAGTTTAAAGAAAGTCACATTGGCTAATCAGGTAATCATTACATTCACCAATCTCTTCAGGAGTTGTAACTCAGTATGTGTATGCAGTAGGTTTATTCAAAGTATAAGAAAACACATTTTATGGTTACTTTATATAAAGTGAATTACTGAAGGACGGACCATTTAAAGAAAAAAATCTATTACCTTGTAAACGCACACAGGAAACCAATCAAAACTAGAACAAACACATGGCCCTTTCTTGTACTGTTCCTATTTCTCTAAATTTTCAATTCTATCACATTTATGAATTAGTTGTGCCTAGCAGAATCAAAGTATGTAACAGGAAGACAAATATCTTCATCTAAAGATACACACCATAGTATACTTAATCAATACATAAAGGAGCAATTTCTAATTGACCTTAGGAATAATGCAGTATAACCTTAACTGCCAGGCGCGGAACTGCCCGGGAGGCTGCCTGCTTCACGAAGGCCAGTTCACCCACAATGAACGGGCCGCCCCGGAGCAGAGCCCGGGGGGCTGCCAAGCGCAGTGAGAGAGGCGGCCTTACTTGTATCTGCTTCCAGTCCGTGGGTGCGGTTGGATTTTGCAGCGGTACAGTGTCGGGTCCCTCAGGCACCCGTTGTTACTGCTCATGTCAATTTTTGCTCGCAAACAACAGGACTGACCAAACTGGCTCCCTTTTTTCATTTCTTCCCACATTTGCAGATTCTTCTCAACAGCTATAAAATGATGGTTATATTAGTTTATCCAACGTATTACTAATGGGTTGAATTCAAATTATTTTAATAGCCCTGTAATGCGATATAAGTGTTCATGTTCTGGTTTTACATTAGAAGCACATTCCACTAGTTTATAAGCACTGGAACAGTTCCAGTGTCTGATACCAAGAGTAAATGCCTGGTTTTTAGACAGAAGTCTCATGAAACACTTAGGAATTGCGCTCCGCAAAGGTGCTGGCAGAAGTCAAGTCTACACACAATACTGGGGAAGGCTGAGCGAGGCCTGAAGGCTTCACTCATCCGAGCTCCCGTCTGCCATCGCGGCCCAGCTGGCCGGCCCCCCACAGCCGCCCACCATCCCGCAGGGCGGCAGCACCCGGCTCCTCGGCCACCGGGCTTGGGGGCGGCGCGGCCCGGCCCGGCCACGGGGCCCACAGGCGTAGGCGCTGCAGCCCGTGCCCGTCTGGAGAACACGGCTCTGGCTGAGAGCCTGGGCCCCAGGGCCCCCAAAACCCCCTGCTTCCATTCCGGCGGGAAGGAGGACATACTTGTGTCCGAGGAACGAGAGAGGATGGAAAGCAGATGGCAACACAAATTTAATCCCAGATAAAGAACATCGCATCCCAAGGGACTGGGGTCCTACTACGTCAGAACATTGAAAACCTGCCCCGTGTGGATAAAAAAGACTTGTCAGACGACGACTCTCTGTGGAAACTACTGAGATGCGATGGACACGTTACCGGCTCTCCAAGGGTCAAGTGTAAAAGAGCAGCTGGTAACTGAGAAATGTAGGAAAATTAAAAAAAAAAAAGACTTCAGAACAATTTGATGTTACTATACTTCCCAGATGGGACACTCAAGCTTTAAATATAATAGTGTGGGAGTTCTAGTAACATAATTATATAATAAAAATAACCCAATTCTCAAGCTTAGGGACAAGTAATGAATAAGGAAGATATGATCTTTTGTCAAATGATATCTCAGAGACACAGGGTAATACCAAGCTTTGATAGTATATTCATGTTTACCTATGTGCTGAAAGGAAGATTTAGGCATGAACAGCATCACCAAACCTTTCAGAAAAGCTGAGTATTTATACTGAGAAAAATACAGAAACGCTGCAGAAGGCATCACTCAGACGCAACGAATGAAATGCTGAAGACACACGTAATAAATGAGACGCTAGGGGCACACGCAGCTCACACACAGCTGTGATGCTAACACAGTAATAAGGGCAAGGTGACAGAGAGAAAAAAGATTTCTAAGAGATGAATTGACACAGAAGTCATATTCCCAAATGTATTTCAAACCAGAGTCTTTCACAAAAAAGAAATCATGTGCTACTAGAGGAACAGAATACAAGGACACCTATTAAAATACAAAACGTTAAGTGTGCCTTACAGTTTGCTCTGTGTTTGGACTCCACCCTCTGCTCACGCTCGGCCTTCATCTGCTCTGGGGGAGTATCGTCCACATACGCCTTCCCTTCCTGAATGAGCTTCTCCGCATACTTCATGATAGTTTCAAAATGATCCGAGGTGTAAGTGAACTGGTCTGGTTTGATGTGCAGCATTGCGACATCTTCCAGGATAACCTGCAATAAGAACCCAAAATCACCACGAGCCCATCTCTCCCATTTCCTTGTTCCAACCCTTGATACCGCATTTGGGCAAACGTGATAATACACGATCAGCCTTATTGAGCCTGGAAATGGCTGCGGAAGTTGTACGATATTAGATCAGAAATGGAAAAGAGGCTCGCTCTTCTAGCCTCTAAATTTCCGGCGGAGAAAGCCAACCCCACGGCGCTCCCTGGTGACGGGGGAAGCCGGTTTCCACTGGCCACCCTGACGGTCATCCGTGCGCCCTCTCTCTGCATGTACTGCATCGCTTCAGAATGAAGGTAAGAGGCTACGAAACCTGCACCATTTTCCAACATCTGGTGAGTGTTTCTTTCAGTCATAGACTTCAAGTGATAAAAAGGAAACCTGCCTCTAGTTACCAATTCATTTAAAAAACAGGTGCTTGTGGCGCTTGGGAAAATTCTACAACAGTTGAGGAGTAAAAACTACACTGAAGTTTCTGGTGTGAACGGGAGTTCAGTACTGCCTGGCTTAGGTCTCAGGCACAGGAAACACAGGTGAAGGAAAAGAGCATCTATGAGAACAAAATGTATTTTCATGAATTAAGTTTCTACTGAATTCACCTACTGGGAAGGTATCGGGTCGCTAATTTGAAAGAGCTTTTCTGACAAAGGGTCATCACTGCACCTTTAATTACCTTCTCAAAATTTTCCTTCTCCTTTTCCGGATTCGTGTCGTCAAATCTCATGATCAGCTTCCCTTTGAAGTTCACCTGGTAGTGCTGGTTCAGGAGCGCGGCCTTGGCGTGCCCGATGTGTAAGTACCTGCAACAGACGGTTCGCAGAGACGCCCGTTGGCCCTGGAGACGGACCCCCCCCGCGAGGTGCACCGGCCGCGCTTCACTCCCTAACGCAGGACACTGTGACAGGAGATCGGACCCCGACAGGGGGAAAGACGACTACCACATTTATAAACTCAGCTTAAGAAACAATTCCGTGTGTAAAACCCCACCAAGAGGCAAGTTATTCACAAACAGTACAGCTTCACGGAGAATCTAATTTTCCTTTTCCTTGTTTTCCCCACAGGAGTCAATGGCCGTTTACTTAAGAGGAAAACCGTTTCCAGAACTGTCTCCATGCAACATGGCAGTATCTTTACAAAGCCCTGAGGCTGCTGAGAAGGGGCGCCCACAGGTCACACTAGAGACGAGCACCTGAGACTGCCGCTGTCGCCACGGCAACTAAATGAAGGAGCACGCAGGAATCAGGAAGCCACTGGAGAGCTACTTCCGTTTTCTCCAAAACCTAAATAAAAGGATTTTAACTACATGATCCTGAAGCCCTCATAAGGTACCAAGGTCTCACTCCAGGAACCACAGTCTATGAAAACACTACTCTGCTCCTACAGGCAGCTGACAGTGAGGAGGGATAAAATGGTCTGCAGGCGATGCTGGTGATACTGCACACATCGACATCCCCCTCCATCGCGGAGAGGGTAGGACGCAGCATCCGACACTACTGTTGCTGAAAACACAAACTATCCGGCAGCAAACAAGGCGTGAAGCACGCAAGCGTGACGGGTCTCATGAATTTCCGTTACTGTCCACTGACGATGGCAGCTGTAGTCACAGTGTCCTAAGAAACAGTCCCCTGGTGTCATACACACCTCTGACCTTGGTTGACATCAATAGGGGAGGAAAAACACAACACCTGGTATTCCCTTAGGTCATTTTAAAATCAGTTCTTTTTTTTAGAAATTCATACAACATTCTAGATCAGTGATTCCATTTTAGGAAGAATTTAAATGCACAGGTTAATTATGATGCATTTAGGATTATATTCAAAACTTTCTGCATAAAATAAAGGGCCATAGATGGTATCTCAGATGAGACGCTAGGACAGAAAAAGGACATTAAGAAAAACTAACAAAATCCAAAAAAGATATGGAGCTTAGATGATGATGATGATGATGATGATGATGATGACAATGTATCAATGTTGGCTCATCAGTTGTGACACAGGCGCCATAAAAACACACGATGTAAACATTAGGGAAAAACTGAGGGTAGGGATATGCGAGCTTCCTGTACTATTTTTGCAACGTTCCTGTAAATTTAAAACTATTCTAAAATAAAAAATTTATTAAAAATAAAATAAAGAACTGAGTTTCAATAAAGAAACAGAAATACTGTGTGCAGTTCTCACTAAAGTGCTATGCCCGTAACATGCGACCCCCCCCATTGTTAAGAAAAGGACTGATAATCATTGACTGCCCGCTGTGTGGCAGTTAATGTGCTAGGCTTTCCATACAGGAGTTAATTTATGAGAGGTGATAAAATCAAACCATTATCTTAAAGATACTATTTATGAGTCAGAAATACCGTGTGCAGTTCTAACAATTTAAAACCTTAAGAAAGCTAACACGACTGTGAAATACTCATTCACGAGATAACTAAAATAATTAGTTCAAAAGATAACCTATTTTAGAATAGCTAAAGAAAAGTAAGAATCATGCTGCATTAGTAGTGCTGATGCTGAATTGGGCATCACGTAACAAACAGAAAGAGGCATAGAATTTTAAGCCATAGGGACTCTAGAACCAGACAGTGTGGGTTTGAGTTGGCAAGTACTAAAACGTTATGTGACTTCGTTTCTGAAACTATATGTAAAGTAGAGATCATAGCAATGCCTTCCTCACAGGGGTATCAGGATTATGTAAGTTACTATATGTAAAGTGCTTAGTAGTATTTGCACAAAATAGGTATGTGTACATGTTGGCTAATAAGAACAGAAGGCAAGAGTTGAGACTTCTGGCCTTTTGTACAAGACAGGAAAAAAAATGATTAAAAAATAATTAAAGAATTCCTTAGCAATATAAGGAAATATGATAAAAAATATGAAAAACCTGAACACTGATTTATATTCCAAATCCCAAAACCTGTATTTGGCCAAAAACATGGTCTCTGAAACTGGCATAACTGAGAACAAATGAGGAACTCATTATTCCAAGAAGTGACAGAAAATATAAAAAGATTCAAAAAGGACAAATGTTCAAATGACATCGCTATAAACCACCACTGCTAAGAAGGGGGCTTTTATCAAACCGCTGAAGTCACTACCCCACAGGACAACCATGATCTCTCTCGCCAAGTACACAGGAGCAAGACATTAGGCAGCAGGGACCCAAGACGTATGTGGGAATTGGGGAGGTATTATTTGTGACTGATTCCCTCCAGTCAACTACCAATCAGTCATTTAATGATTCAGTCTGTGAATTTTGTGCTTCTCTTTCATCTCCTCTACCCATCCTCCATTTCACCACCTAAATCTGCAAACTGTGAAAAGCAGAGGAAAAATGTGGAATGCTCAAACTGCCTTTGCTGTTGCTGTTCATGAAACTTTGGGAATAGTATGTGAAGAACTACTAAGAACAGCTAAAACAAAACAGCTCGTCTGCCACTTCCTACTGTCCACACATTCCATTCTCCACAGGTGGGTAAGAATTGGGCTACGCAACACAAAATCTGAGATTAAATGAAATCTGAAAAACAAAAAAATCATCTCATTTATAAAATATGGCACACCACCCTCTTAATGGCTAAGTTCCTGAGGCCTTATTAACTGCCTGGTAAGAGGCATTTTATTACACTGGTATCATTGGAAAGACTCCATTATAAAGCTTGTCTCATGCACTTCTAAGAGGCTGACGGGCGTGCAAAGGGACCCCTCGGCCCCGGGGAGGCCAGGCGAGCCCGGAGCAGCCCCAGGCTGTGCCCTCCAGCCACAACCGTCTTCTTCCCAACAAGCTATGGAACTGTCGCTATTTCCTATGGATGCCCACAGTGCCAGGGGCGGGGAAAACCGCTGTACTTTTCAGGAGTCCCCGTCCTTTGTGTGGGAAAAAAAAAAGTAATTCTACCATAACTTCTATTGCTACTGAGAAAACTGCTCAAGGTACAAATATAAATCTTTACTAAATGAAAACCTAAAACTATCAAAATGTAAATAAAACTAAGATTGTTAAGTCTTCAAAACTAAAGTCTTAATTATATATATATATTTTTTAATTATAATTAAAATTCTGCCTGGGGTAAAAAACAAGTGCTCTCTCCCCCACTGAATTAATAAACTAAAATTACAAATTTCATATATTAACTGTTAATAATTAAGAAAGGATTAATGTATGTACAATTTTAAATTCCATAATTAAGATCTTTTCTTTATTAACCTATTAAAAATATTTTATAAATATCTAAAGATTTTCCACTACATATGTTCAATCATAATTTCAACTTTTATTCTCTTACCCACTAGCCTCTGGAGGAAATCTGACAGTAACCTTTCCGATCTCAGCACCTGGAAGCTCAACAAATTTCCCAATATCTTGTCTTTTCTGAGGTGCCTGAAAATAAAAAACAACAACATAGTTATATGGTTAAATGTTGAAGAATATATGCAACAAATACTCCCACAGAACTGACCAAAAGGCCCTGCAGGCACCCAGGAGTCAATGGTCAGTGGCTCAAAGCCAAGGAACAGATTTGGGAGGAAGGACAGATGGTGCAGCTGAAGAATAATAAGCTTCTAGTTACTTGGAGTTTGGATTTCCTAAGGCACACACACTACATGATTATGATCTTTTAACATATAATTATGTAGATTAAGGCTTTATGTAGTTAAATAGCAGCAAAGGCAAGCCAAGACTTAAAATGGCAGATTCACCCAAGAAGAATCTTTTTTATTCCTGGAAAAAAGAAAAACTATGACTAGGAAGAGTTTTCTTTTCAAATCTGAGGTCTCAGACAGACTAAGACGTCAATGTTAGAAAAGCAATAAGGCTTACCACTTTGGCTTTAGTTGCTGGAGCATTCCACTTGGTGCTTACGGACCGGAAGGCCTGCTGGGCTTCAAGAAAGCCAAACCAGCGCTTTACATGGACAGGGGCTTTGTTCTCTTTCAAGAGCTCCTGCCAGACCTCATTTCCTATTAGCAAACATAATTTTAAAACCAATCAATAAATCTGCAACTTCAAAAGCAAAGCTCCAGTCACAGTTAATTTCAGTAGAGGAGATGGCTTAAAGGTTTGCTTCTACATTGAGTGAAATCTGGGTAGACATGGAAATGTTTTCAAAAACTTACTACACTTTATAGAACGCACAGAAGTTAATGAAGTCGTTTTTTCAGTTCCACTCACTGAGCAGAAGGCTGAGGCCGGCCCCAGCCTCCTGGCCCCCCCCACCCCCCACGCACTGGCGCAGTTCAAGGTCAAGGGAAAGCCTGGAGGAGGTCACTAGGGGGCAACACAAAGATGAAGATGGAGCAGCAGCTCCGTTCTTCAGCAGTGATGTCTAAAGCAGGCGCTGAAGGAAATGCATTCAACTTGAACCTCATGAAGCTATATCCCTAAGATACTATCTTTCTCTTGTGAACATTGTCACAATTCAAGAGACAAAAATGTCATGCAACCTACAGATGAATAGGTCTAACTAGAAAAGGCTTCAGTTTAGGTTGGTTATTATTACAGTGATTTTATTTAATTTGGAGAAAAGTTTAACCCACAAAAAAAGTATAGAAAATATTTTTAAAATCCCACATAACTCAGGTTTAAAGAATAAGAAGACATTACGGCATATTCCCTTCAGGTGTATTTTTACAGAAACTACATTGGTAAAATTCAAGTCCCCTTTGTACCTCTCCTCAATCCTACGTTCTTACCTCTTGTAAACTAGTTACAGCAGATGGAAAAAAAGTGACCTGGAGGAGGGACAACTCCAGGTCACCTCCCCAACCCCCCAAGCTCCCCTGAGCAATCAGAGACAACAGTGCCTGAGGCAAAGTGAGGGCTGAGCCAGGACAGGTCTACCATAAACAGGACAAGGGGCTTCTTTAGCAGGAACAAGGCCAAGTCCAAAGGCAAGAGGGGATCTGAGGTGGGGAGGGAGGGGGGAGAGGGAGAGAGAGACGACCTCCAGGGACACAGAGGATATAGAACTCCTGTGGCTGGACAGGAATAAAATGGCTGGGGTGGTCATTTCTTTGCAAGAAAATCCTAAGTGACTGCCAAAAAATAGATAGATAAATGGATGTTCATTCATGTACATAGGAGCATGTGTACCTCTTTTCCAGCAAAACCTTAAATGATGAAAGCTCAACATTTTTCAAGAATTACTGATACCTTTCAGGGTGGCCCAGACACACAAATCTGCTAAGCTCAAGGAGTTTCCAACCAAGTATGTTCTCAGAGAGAGGCAGTGATTGAGCTCACTGATTGCAGAAGTAAACAAATTGCATGAAGACAATTTTGTGGCACTGAACTCCAACCAGTGATCAATCTGTGAACACAAAAGAGAAAAGAAATCCCAGAACTTAGATTTAAATAAAAACAACCAACCTCAGTTAGAACCATGCCTTTCCTGTAACAATGACAGAATTTATCATTATGTGGATTTAACTCTAGTTGCCTGGGGTCTAAAACGGCACTTACATAAACACACTTTGTTGTCATGTTTCTATGCTCTCTTTTTTTGCAGGGGCATCGAGGGGGGCGTCCAGGGAAGAAAAAGATAAAGACATGCCGACTAACAGCAAGGAAGAACAGCCAGACTAAATGAACCCGACAGATTCACCAACTCACAGACCTGAAAAGTAAACACTGGGAAACTGTTCTTTGTATTCTGAATTTTATAAGAATTAGGAAAGTTAGAGCTGTATACAAACAGCAAAAATAAAAAAAGGGCATCCAAAGCGCAGTATTGACAGTTAACCTCCTACTGGTGTAATTAATAAGGTCTATACTTGGGAAGGAAAATGGGGTCCAACCTATGCATGTGACCCTGGGTACACTTCTTATCTAACTTTCCAAGGCCTGTGGCCTCTTCTGTGAAGTAAGGGAATTGCATAAGACGATCGATATGGTCACATCCAGCCATGAAATTCTAGGAAGAGAAAGACAGCATTCAATAGCCCAACAGGGCAGCTGAAACAGGATTAGAAGTTCAAAGTTAGGATCTAAATTTCTTTTCTGAAAATAAAAACAGAGTAAGAGTCTTTAACTTGGTCTATAACAAACACTTTGTTAATATCCTTAAAGAGACTAATAGGATGCAAGCCAACAATAAAATGAAGTTCTCAAAAGAGCAGCAGCATAAATCAAAATCCATCACACACCCATGAAAATGTTCATTCCGCACCTCAGTATGCTCCATCAGGTTACAGCCATAGAGCCCAGCTGTAGTCGCAACTCTAGCCAAGTAGCGAAGTATGGAGTTGATGTCTGTGAACACCACATTGCTAGAATATAAGCATGAGACAAAACGTTACTGGGGCTCTAGCAAATCAGTAAGAGTCATGAGACTTACAAAGAAATGTAAAAAAAGAACTCTTTTATTTACCGTGTCGTTTCTACTACAGAAAAAAATGTAATTTGTTCTTTACTGTTTCTATTAAACTCCAATTTGTTCTAAAATGTTCAGCTAAATCCAACAATTGACTCCAGAGTAGATCATCGCTATGACATATCATCCTTCCAACTATTAATTTCTATACATCTATTTAGTGGTGAAAATATGAAAATATAATTGGGATATTGAAAATACCTGGTTTAAAGTAAATCAAAGCAACGAAGCCAAGGATATGTCGACATAGAGAAGCTAGTTTTATCAACTTTCAGTTAAAGGCTGTAAGATCAAACTCCATCAAAATTGTTTTGTAACAGTTATTTTAAAAGATATAAAAGCACTTACTCAGACACATGAAGAATATTATCTTTCCCTTCTTCTACAGAAATGTTGACATTGTCTTTCACATGTTCTACTGCCAGCAAAGCACCTAAAATAATATGAAAAAATTTCTCTTTATAAACACCAGTAATTAAAGCCTGAATCATAAAGCAGTAAGGATGACTCAACAAACCAATTTTAAGTCCTGCAAAGGGTGTGTTTTTCCCCCAGTAGTCTGTAAACAGAAAGTGCTAGATTCTTCTGATCTTGGAGACATAACAAAACAGAAACCATTCACTGACACCATCCAACTGCTTTTGAAGATGCTTAGCTTCCAGTTAGGGCCTCTGAAATCACTCTTCTTCTCCCTCAGGAGACAAGAAGAACTTAGAATAGTGCCTGTATAAAAGCTGTCGTTAATAGTATTAAAGTGATTACTATGTGGTAGGCACTGTGCTGGATGCTTTGCAGTCATTACAATTTTTAATCTTTGTAGTCATATTAAGAGGTAGGAACCTTTACCTCCATTTTACAGGAGAGGAAATTGAGGCTTGGAGAGGTTCTTGACTAAATATGAGGCAGTCAGGATTTGAATGCAGGTCCAAGGCAGTCCAGAGTTCAAAATCTAAAACACAGTACTGCCTCTCAACATGTATTCAAGTTTACCAAATTGACTCATTAATTCTTTGTCTCTTAATTCTGGCAACCAATCCTATGGGGGATGATATCATTCCTCCTTTCCTAACAAAACTATGTGCAGTGCCAAACAAGGGACTTCTCATGGTCCCACAAGAAGTAAGTAGAAGCCAAGATTAGACCCAGGTCTCCAAGAACCAATGCCTTTGCTCTTAACCATAAGCCCACACTGTCTAGCACTTTTCAGCCCAAGAATCAAACCCATTTCTTTTACAGTTCATTGATTTGTGAGGTTAGCCCATAATTACTGGAACCAGTATGCTAGGACATTAGCATTTTTTAAATGTTTAAAGTTGCTATTAAATTGTGGTTTTTATTACAATGCATGGAGAACATCACCAAAATTGAAAATGTAATGCATAAATTCATCAGCCCTATATGGCCAACTGTGTCTAAACATTTGGGCTTCTTGAACATTAGAAAAGCATCCACGTGTCTATACTATACATACACATTAGCAAATACGAGATCAATAAACTACATTATTTCACATAACTTCTCCAAATAAAAAAGCAGAAATTCTAAGCTACCTAGCCGAAACAACCTTGGCCGCGTTGAAAACACAATTTCAAATGGAACTTAAGGTGGAACAGGAAGATGACAGATCCGACGTTTCAGGGACATTTGCTACATCTATGGGGCGAGTAGCAAAGCAACCCAATTAATCCGCAGTGTGCTCGTGTGTTCCCGCAATTACCCTGCCATCTTCGATTAAAAATACATGCAACCTCAGTTGCAAGGTTATTTTTATTATTATTATTATTATTTTCTCTATGTGGGATGGTTGGTCTTGAGCCTGCAGGGAGCAAGCTGGCCCCAGACTTCTCCAAGTCCACATTTCTTTGCCTCCAATTCTTACGTGTCCAAAGACAGGGAACCAAAGACACGCCTTCGTAGGAGGATTCAGTTGCAAGGTTAAATGCTACTATAATCGTTTGCTTTGGTCCCTTTGAAACCAATCAAAAGTAAAGAAAAGTCAAGGCAAGTGGACTGAAGATCCTTTCTGAAAAGAGGAACAAAAGGAGGAGTTATAAACAGACTTAAGGGGGAAATTCTAAGAGAGGGAAAGGGAAGATAATGGGATTTTAAGTTTTAAAATGTTATTTCTACGAGCAGCTCTCGGTCTCCAGGGAGAACCATTTCAAAGAGCGTCAAAAGCTGAGCCTAGTGTCGCCCAACTGCCGCGGCTCACACTGCGGCTCCCTCCAGGCCCGAAAACACTGTCTTCAAGAACCAGGAGCCAGAAGGCGAGGGGCGCGGAACCTACCCCGAGGAAGGTCGGGGGACAGAGGCAGGTCTAATGTCCGCGGCGGTGACCGCCACTGCGCAAAGCCAGGGCGCGGCGACTTCCCATCCCACACCCTCCCCGGCTGATGCAACCCCCTGGGGTCGACGGCCTCCGCCCCTTACCCAGGGGAGGGTCTCCTGAATTCACGGTCAGACACAGCGTCGCCATCTCCACCTGCGGGTCCACCTGCTAGAGCGCCTGCTCGACTGCCAAAACCACCCAGGACCCGCCGACTAGGAAAGTCTACAACGTGTGCGCCTCCCTGACTCTGCCGCAGCTTTCGCCCCGCCCCTGAGCTGTAGCCGTCGCGTCTCGCGCACATCAGTTACGTCATCGCCGCGCGCCGCCGGCGTCCGTCGATCCGCCCCTCGGCAGCGGAGACCGAAGGGCGTAAACGTGGCCTTTCTTGTCGCCGTGGAAAAGACGCAGAAGCGGAAGGCGCTTACGACACTTCGTAAAGCGAGGAAAGGCAAAGTTCACGTGAAAGTTGCAACGAAACACGCAAATGTTGTTATTTATTGTCTGTAGGCGGTATGCGTATGTAGAAAGAACGAGTCCTGGAAGCAACATCGAGCAGATAGCCGTAGTAATCTCGTTTCCTCCTTTTTTTCTTTTTTTCAAAAGGAGACTTTTGGGGAGCTTTTTTCGCCCTTGAAAATAATGGTTAAAAGAAAGGATTTATTGGACTGGGTGAAAAAAGCGATGGGATTAAAAAGTACAAACTGGCAGTTGCAAAATAGTGATAGAAATGTAAAATACAGCATAGGATTATAGTCAATAATATTGTAATAACTGTGTATGGTGCCAGGTAGGTACTGGAAACATTAGGGGGAACACTTTGTAAAGTGTATGATTGTCTAACCACTGTGCATACACCTGAAACTAATACAAAATGATATTAAATGTGATCTAATTAAACAAAAGTTAAAAAATTAAATTTTTTTTAAAAATTGAAGAAAGGCTTTATTGATAAAGGGCGTTACTACTAAAACCCCTACTGTAATTCATCTTCCCACTGTTCGCGGGGGCTGCCTGACCAACGTGCCTGTCCTCTGGTTCCTGCTCTTTAATCCTCGGTGAGTGTATTCGTGTGTGTCTGAACTCCTGTGCGCTGCAGACATATTCCAAGGGCTGGTAGTCAAGCTCAAAGGGCCAAGGATTGATTGAAAAAATTATCTCAACCTCACCACCACCCCCACTTTCTCTTAATCTCCTAGGGTCCCTGTTTTTACTAGACAATGTCGCTTAAATATGGGACTTAGCAGGCCTCCAGAATGGGTAAAGCACCTGCATCAGAGCAAGACTTCGCCTCCTGCCCCTGCCTTCCTATCAGAATCTCTAGAGCTGGGATCCATAACCTCTTTTCATGAAGTTCTCCAGGTGATTCTGTGCACACCAAGCTCTGCTTTCCTACCTCCCTTTGTTCTAATTGATTTCTGCACACCCTGCTAATTCTTAAGATTCTCGTTTGCTGAAAAACCTTATCGTAGACATCATACTGAGTGTCTTATATCCTATCATGCGCTAGGGATACAGAGAATCCTAGAATCATTTATTCAACAAATGAATAAACAAATAACCTGTTTGAGAACATCTTCAGTGATGAAGAACATTGGACTGCTTAAGACGGGCCCTCGGTTTCTAAACACCTGTTACTGTGCACCTGGGCCTGCTTTTCTGTAGAGAACAGGCCTTGGGGCCTCCACCTGACGCTCATACATCAAAGGCTGCCATTATGTCTCCCGTGCCTTTGCTCCGTGGGCCGGACGTCCACAGTCAACAGTCCTTCAAATGGTAGTTTTAATCTATGACAGCTGCCCTTTTCCAAATACACTCATTAGTCAACGTGCCTTTTAAAATGTACTCAGAACTAAACAGGATGTTCCGGCTGCGGTGTGGTCAGGGGAGAATGCAGGCAGAAGCACTCTCGTGTTGCCCATTATAATGCTATTAATGCACCACATTAGCTCTTTGCAGCTACGGTCAACTGCTGACTCATAGTAAGATCATAAACAACTAAAATCCCCAGAGTTCCCCATTCTCTAGTTATCTAAGATATTGCATGTATTAATTTGCCCTTGTCTTGATCCATACAGCATTTAATAGAGCAAATCTCATTGCTTTTTAACTTTTGACGTCATTTAGTTCCATCTCTATCACTCAGTGCATCCTAGGCACCTATCACTGTTGATTGTGAGGGCATGGAATCAAGAAAATGGATGTCACCAATAAAAATGACTTTTAAAAAAATTGCAGAGCTGTGTCACACAAATAGAAACCTGCTTTCAGGAAAGCAAATGTAGCAGAGAGTCCTAGCGTCACTTTCTTGTTGGATGCTTTTATTAGTTCCAAGGTTTTTGGGTTGTTTTTTTTTTAAAAACTAAGGTTGGATTTTCTACATAATTTTTTCTTTCTATTCGGTATTTATACCTCTTATATGTCATCTCTTTTATTTTCTCAGGCTTCTAGCATAACGTTAAGTAATGTTAAGTATATTTTCTCAGGCTTCTAGTATATGAAAGTGATCAGAGTTGACACTGGAGAAGGAAGAAGCTGTAATATCAAGAGGTTTATATGCCACTATACGGAACTTGGATATTATCCTGAATGCAGTTAGGTTTAGGAATGATTCATTTCAGTCACCTGCTTAATCCAGTAACAGAGAAGTTTCTTTAAAAGCACTAGACTTATAGGGGTGATCACTTTGTAAGTTATGTAAATGTCTAATCACTATGTCATACACCTGAAACTAATATAAAATTGTATGTCAGCTGATTTAAGAAAATTAAAATAAATAAAAGCACTGGACAGAGACAAGCTAGAATGAAATAATTTATTATAAAGAAGCTTTTTCCACAAACCTGTATCAACACACACAATGATATTTTAGTGTATTCATAATGGGAAAATTTTAAAAATTACTGTGAAAACAAGAATGAGATTCAGGTAACAACTTGTGCTTCTGTGCCCTAAAGAAATCTGGTTTATACAATAGGAATGTTGATTGAACAATTGACCAGGATAGTCAGTTGGAACTGAACCTATCTTTCATTTCTTCAAAAAAAGTAAAAGAACTTTATAGATTCCCCAGATGTCAAAATTGGTCTGGTTTATTAATTAATCACAAAGTTTTTAAGATCCATTTTCTACTCCTATGCACCTAAAGATAAATTAGTCATCAACAGAGAATAAAGGTGGAGCTCTAATTTCATCTAATTAGTTTTAAATTGTATTATTTTGAGAACTAAGTCCTCCTCCTAGCTAAGGAAATGGGATGTTCCTTTAAAGGAGTGCATTTATTTTTTTTAGGTTTTCTGTGGTTTATTGATATTCTAGCACAGCAGAAAGATTCAAATGGCTCCACGGGATTTTGAAATTCATCCCAACTGCAGGCTGAGTGACCTGCAGGCTGGACAGACTGCCAGGAGCCCAGGAGCTTCAGCGTTCCCTTAGTGTCAGGGTCCACTGTGGTGAGCTCCCGGCACGGGGCTGAGACCTCAGAAACACAGTGCCCTCCCCCGTCCCCTCCCTGCAGCTGTGCTCCTCCCAGCTCAGCAAATGAGGTGTTCCTTTAAGGAACAAGAGCTTTTTTAACAGATTCGGGAACTCGACTTGCATAGTAGTCATGATTCCTCAGAGTGGCCAGGACCCCAGCGGAGTTCATGTGCTTCACCTCCTTGTTATACTGAAGGGCGTTTCCATGGATGTCGGTTAACTTGCCTACAGAAAAAACACCAAGTCAACATTAATGGCTGGTTCTGTCATTATATTTCATTATTTTTAAGTGCCTCTCACTTCCCTATGCAATAATATCCAATCAATTCTGGATAAAATAAGGAAAATAATGGTTAAGTGTTAATGCGCTTGAAATTTAAGACTACAGAACAATTTTAACTAGCTGAAGGGTAGAACATTACTTTTTTTTTTTTTTTTGCAACTTTATTTATTGATTTTTCTTTTTTTTTTTTTGAGAGAGAAAGCGAAAGAAACGCTGATTTGTTATTCCATTTATGTACGCATTCACTGGTTGCTTCCCGTATGTGCCCTGGCCAGGGATAGAACCCATGACCTTGGCTTATCAGGACAGCACTTTAACTCAATGAGCTACCCAGCCAGGGCCTATGTTTTTTCTGATTAAAATAATTTCATTTAGCACTTTCAATTTATATCTCTCAATTCATTTATCTTTTCCTCAATCAATTACTTTTCATATTGGTTATACTTCATCACCACTGTTCCCATTTTCAAAAGTGTTTTCTTTATTCTGCTGTTTAATAACAACACGTTATTTGGAAGAATTTAAGTGAAGTATGTTAATAAAATATAACTTATATTACAGTTTCATTTATCATTCTAATGAGAATGGACTGTGATGAATTTAACTTTCTTGTCATGTAATATGTTAATGAGATACCAGTACATTAATGTGCTAGGGGATAAAAAAGTCAAAATAAAAATAGAATCAAGGTGTGGCCTTATGTTTACTTGGAATTGAAAATCACTTTACTATATACATATTTGTAACATTTTCATTAAGATTTTAAAAATTCTAACTCTATGACCTTTAGCACTAATACAGAGATTTACCAACATTGGCTTAAAAGGAATTAGGTGATCTGAGGATAATGATAATGAATATATTACTTTTCAAGAAAAAATCCATAAATGCATTAAAGCCACAAATTAATAATGGTTTAATTAAATTAACTGTATGCAGATCAAGGTCCAAAAAGAGAAACTATAAGTAAAGAAAAATGAACTGGCTGAAAATCTACCTTCTCACCTATGAGAGGTGGGAGTTGGACTGGATAATCTCTAACTTCCTTTCTAGTTTTTATGTCCTAAGAGTCGAGGTAAAGTATCATTACCGAAATAGCATGTCTTAGCATAACATAAACACTGTATGAAATCTGTCAACCTTTCAAATAAAATGGCCTAACCTCCCACAGCATGTAAAATAACTTCTGGAGCACACGTATCCCACTTCTTGCATCCCGGACTTGCAAATACATAAGCAGAGGCTTTGCCTTCAATCAGCTGAATAATCTGTAAATTCAAAGATAAGAATTATCCCTGGATCATTGAATGAATGAGGTATAAATAAAACTGCTTGTTTCTATCAAATATACTTCAATTCCTCTGTTAGATTCCACGTAGGTTAAAGTCTTTAGTGGGTATATATGACAGAGTATTATGAAGAACGTACAGAAAACATGCATTAATAATATCTGAAGTGGGGAAGTGCCAATAAACTACAAAAGGATATCTGAACAGTCTCCATACTGAAGTTAGGTAAAATAGTTTATGTTTTCTCTCTTACTGTAAAGCAATATATATTTACTACAGAAAAAATAAAAGTTGTTTTAATCTTCTATATAATTAACCACTATTATATAAAGGATAGAGAAATATCAACTAGAATAGTAATGTATCAATGGCGGTAAGTCCTAACGGATGTGTGACACTGACTTTCAGTCTAACACGTAGTTACTTGTCTTTGGGATCATGTCCATTATTATTGGTATTATCAAGACATGAATTTTCTTGAAACCTGTATGGCTTGGGGAACCGTTGTCATCCCATTAAATTGAATTTAAAAAAACTATTTACTGGAAAAAAAAAAAAAGACTTGACTTTTTAGACAGTCATCTCAGTAATTCCTGTAATACTCACACACAACTAAGGCCCCTGGAAGAAACTGCATGACTCCAAACAGTAACTTGCTATATCAAACTTTGATTCATTCCTTGATTTTTCTTTTGGTTATACTGTCAAAAAATTAGTACTGTAAAGCTCAGGTTTGAAACATCCAGGCCAAGAGAATAAGGAAAATGTCAGTGAACAAAGTGTAACCAAATATTCCTTTCAGTGGTGTTCAAGAACACCTTCAAATAATTGAATCTTCCTGTAAGCTTTTGAGTAAAAGGTTTTTCTTCCATTTAACAAACACGTGCCATCTTATCATGTGCCAGGAACTCCGCCAGGGACGTTTCTGAGGAGGCAGAGCTGCAGCCTGCATTCGATTCTCAGAGAGGCCCTTGATCCGAAAAAGTTAACAGGTGCCCAACAAAGTCTATTCCAAAGAGAAAAGGTCGGGGGAGGGGACGCTGGTGTAGGGTGGGGACTAGGAAGGGGACGTCCTCCGGAACTAAAACAGGGAATGGGGTTTAGTGGTTACAGAAATAGGAGCAAAGAAGAATCATACTTCCATGAGTACTAGGTGTATGTTTTCACTTTGAAATGTTTCAGGGTTTTTTTTCAAAATACTATTATTTTTAAACTCCCATTTTCATCCTCTTATCAGTAAATGCTTTTACTGATAATTTAAAAGTAGCTGATTGTTGCTTCCAACAGGTGGGAGGAGAAATGAATTCCATTCAGTTCATAAGTATTACTTGCCCTCCCTGTGCCCAGCACTGGATGGTGAAATACCCACTAGATGCATGCATTTCAGCACCAGCAGAGCCTGGGTGTGACTTGGGGGCTGGCAGGGATGCTCGGGGGGCAGGCCACAGAGGAATTTCCATTCCCTTCTCATAGACTTAGATTTTAAACGCCTGTAAAGGGAAATCACGCAAGGGTTTGGGCAGGAGGGTGACATACTCATTTTTAATTGCTGTAGTGGCATCGTGGAGACTGAGGTTAAACAGCAAGGCCACTCGGGAGGCTGCTGCAGCCTGGTGAGGGATGCTGAGAGGTTTCGACTCGGGCCCTGGCAGCTGAGGTGGACGAGGGACACTGGGGAGGAATGAAGGCCTACAGCCAGGGCCAGACCGACAGGGCTGAGGAGAGGAGTCCAGGGGGACTTGCAGGCGCCTGGCTGCAACAACTGGGAGGGCGGTGGGAGCCGGACTGGCCGGAGCGGGACCGGCCCGAGCGGGACCGAGAGGAGCGCATCTCGGGGGCAGGGAGGAAGACAACGAGCTCCGCTCGGCAGAGGCTGAATTTCAGAGGCTGAAGGAAGCGCTCCCGGTGGTGCCCAGGGGCAATCGGATGAGGTTCAAGGTCAGGGACACAGGCCACACTGTGCTCCAACTCACAATGTTCTCAGGAGGACGGAGGCCCAGATGGGGCCCTGGGGAAAGTATCCAGGAAGGGAGGGAGGGGCAGGCCTACCTTTCAAATCTGTAGGAGAAAGGCCTGGGGAGTCAGAGGGTCCCTGAGGAAGTAAGCGCTGGCCAGAGGCCCGGGATCTGACCCTAATGGCACGCGACGTTTTCACCGAACTGTCTTCGGTAACAGAGATCTGGACCCTCACATTTTTAGAAACACCAAATGTTGCTGGAATGGGCTTCGCATAGCAAGTTACACTCTTTAATCTCTTCCTCCAAACTCTTCCTTGGCGTTTGTCAGAAGCTCAGTATCCCCTTCAGCGATCCCACGGCACCTGGGAGTGGGGCGCAGAGGAGTCCGTACCTTATTTCCAGCTCCACCCACGCGCAGCACGTTGTCCGGGTTCATGGCAGTGACACAGTCTGTCACCAGCTTGTTGCTGTGGGAGCGGGTGGTTGTGATAATGTGTTTCCCAGCAGGCACTTCTTTCAGCTGGAACCCAAAGGCACCCAAACCTAGAACTCCCCAGATTGTCCTTCCCAGCACAGCATCTGGTCCTGCCTATGTAAGCGGTGAAACAAGAGCAGTTTGTCATTACTGGGAGAAAGATGTCAGCCATAAACAGACGACTGAGTCATATTAGCATCACGAGGTTTAGAACATAAACACGTGATAATGTTATAAAGTACAAAAACAACATCATGGACAAAAATTATCCCTAGAGACTCAGTGGATTGTTCTCATTGTTTTGGTTAGCAATTAAGTTTCAAAGGTACTGAAGGGAACTTTTGGTTACTCCCTGGGGCCCCCAGGAAAGGAAACAGCAAAGGCCAATTCCTGTTGCTCTCTGAACCATGAAATAATCTTATTCTCGTATATAAAATAGCTGTTCACAAAAGGTACTTAAGTCCTCAGGAACTTAAACACCCTGTACTGATTACTAGTTTTCAATATATGAGAAACAATAAGGATCATGTTAACATGGGAATAAGTAATGGTGGGAGTGCGTTTCGCTGCTATAGAGATAAAACAACTGAATAGGTTGATACTGAAGAGTAGCCATGGATAATGAGGGTCAAGGTCAAAGACTTTACTAACCATTGTGGTAGGAGAATGAGTGGTAGTAAAACGACAATGATAATGCAATCTTAGAATCTGCATTTTCTCAAAGAATTTTCAACCACATTGTTATAACTATGCATTTCATACAGAAAAATATAACCTGTATTTCATGGAAAGTAAAACATGCATAAAATAACACAAAGTCATCAAAACACCATTATTTAATCTAACAGACATATATTACAGACATACAGACATATGTTTTACTGAATACTGAACACGTACCAAGCACCATACCAAGTGCGTACATGTATCATCTCATTTAATCTCCAGAACAACCCCATGAAGTAGGCACTGCCATCCCTGTTGACAGATGACGAGAGAGCAAGGACTCCAGGAAGATCATAAGCAAACTTAGGCTCCTCTGTGTTCAAAGCCAATGCTCCTCATCATTAGACTAGACTGCCTCCCTTCACTTGTCAAAGGCTTCCTCCACCCTTCGTGTCTGCCCTACAGCAGCACCCGGGGCGTTGTCGTGGGGAAGCAGCCGGGCTGCAGGCCGGGACCCCCGGGAAGCAGGCTCTGAGATGGCGGGATGTTTGCTGGCCAGTGGCTTGGGCTCAACGCCCGTGGGAGGGAAGGAGAGCAGTGTGAGGAGGCAGAGGGGAAACGGAGCCAGGACGCCAAGCCAGCGACAGCTTCGGCTGACCCTGTGGGGGCTCTGGAGCTAGAAGGGCGCTGTAGGATGCGCCCAGCTGGGATGAAACGCCAGGCTGTTACACGCCTGTAACCGTCAGCTGTCGCTGGGCGAGGCTGCTCTGCACAGGGGACCCAGCCCCTGAAGCAGCTGGCAGCTGGAAGCTGCCCGCCGGTGTCGCTCCCTGCAAGTGGCGCCACAAAGGCACCGAAGAGCAAGCCCCGGGCGCTCAGTATCCGGTCATGTGCTTCCTCTGTCCCCTCCTGAGTCTGCACCGCAGGGGCGGCCGGAACCGGAAACACACACACACAGGCTCAGTGCGTGGCCACTGGGCTTCTGATTGACCAATGAGACTAAGTTCATGCTCTCAAGACGCCTAGTTATTCAGTTATTCTGAAAAAGAGAGGCAGGCAATAGAGACAGTGGACATGGGTATTCGGGTGCCGCAAGTCATGTAAGTGGATATGGAGACAGGACGGAGCCACAGAGTCTGGCATCTGGTGCGGTGGCACCGGGCAGTCCCATGAGGCAGCCAGCCGGCATCCCCGTACCCCGGGCCTCAGCCTTCCTCGCTGTCCCTCTCATTCCGAGGTGCCACCCCGACTTTCTGGGGACAACAAGGGCAGTAATTTCGTCTGACTGGAGAGTTAACTAAGTTTCACGAGGGTTCGGCAGCCGCTCGGATATAAAGCCAGGCTGCGCTTCTGTGCACTAAGCCGCGTGCTTCTCTGAACCGCCACCAGCTTCGGTTTCTCCCGAGAGCAACAGAGAGGGACGCGGGAGAGCTGGGGCTGGGGTTTCATCCCCAGGCCTGCTGCTGACGAACTGGGGGACCTCTGGGAAGTTACTTGCTTTGGTTTCCCTTTCTTTACACCAGGGAAAAGGTTTCCTAAAAGGAGGATGGTGAGAATTAAATGAGATAATGCATGTGAACCCCAAGCCTGGCGGTATACAGTAAGCTCTTGATACATTGTAACTATTATGGTGATGACAACGACAATGATTTAAAATTGAATATTCAGCCGTGAATACTACCAACAGAGCTGAGCAATTTTCTACTTGCTGCCACATATTTTAAGGCATAAGCAAGAGAAGAAAGAGGATAAATAGTACGGAGAAGGGAGCGCGGCGGAGGGACAGGTAAACGAAGGGGAGAAACAGGAGAAGGTGAACTGGTGCGTGAGCGCGACAAGGACTGGCTGGTACCACGGGTGTCCTACCTCTTTGCTACCAACTAGTGAAGCCGAAGCCCTAGCTATTTTTCTCACCTTTGCTTCGTGCCTGTGTTCCCTTAACTTCTGCTTTTCATTGTTCTGTGAAAAATGAATACAATTGTCCTGATTTCAGAAGTGACCGAAATTATTAACAACTTCTAAGCACTCATATCCTTTCTTGAGGAAAGGTGCCATGCATTACAATGTTATCTATGCATTAAATGTCTCTTTTAAGTAGCAGGATTAACTTAAAGTTTACATAATAGCCACAAACTTCTGTCTGCCTATGATACTATATAAACATTAAAGTTATATTAAAAGAATTAATGAATACTTAATATGATGCACATACTTCCCAATAATGCAGTTTTGCTAAATAATCCTAAGAAACACATGATCATACATTAAAAAGTTATTATCATACAAAAGCAGAATAAAACAAACTTTTCTTATAAGAGATTAATCCTGCTCTTAACTGAAACTGGAAATTCAGAAATAACAGTTCCCACTCTGGTTACTTCTCCAACTTTCTTTTAAGGTCATGCTAATGTAAATACCTTAAGTATTTCTCTGAATAATTTCCTTTAAAGTTTAATGTGATTTAATGGCAGAGTCCTGCTTTGGAATTACATTAGGTTCTTGTTTCTAAGGAAGACAATTGGTTGGGAATATAGTAGAAAGGCAAAGTAGGAGAGAAAGAAAAATAAAAAAGATTGCAAAAGCATATTTAGTTCTGTTATCAGCGCTGACTGTAATTTAGGCACTATGTGCTGTTACCTGGAAAACAACATGTCTAGCATCTTTCTTGGTTGAAATGGTTCATTTCTTCAAAGTGCTGGAAGAACCACCTGTAAATCAGGTGTCTCAATGACCAGACTAATCAAGAAGCACACTAGAAATCCCCAAACTTCCGCACCTGAACCATCAGGCACACACAGAAAAGTCCCTGTAATACACTCGGTGGGCCGCACACACCTCCGTGGGATCGACGCCCAGCAGTGCCGATTCAGCAGGCCTGGGGTGCGCCCTGGGACCCTGTACTTTGAAAAGATGACTGCACGCACAACCCAACCAGAAACCACTAGAATAGATCCTATCAGGAATCACATTTCACTGTCATTATTTACCCAGTAAAATATGTTTGTGTCGCCCCCTTCAGCTCCCCGCCGGCGGGCGCTGTCGTTCCCAGAGGCCACCTCCCACCGGCCACTAGGGCCGCGCTCCCACAGCCACGTGGGAAAGCAGGAGCGCCCAGCCAGGTGCACGGCGCGGCCTCCATCCTCTCTGGTTAGTGGCCGGAGACGGCACTTCTGACACCTGACGCACCCCTGCCGTGGCCTGCTCGCGGGGCCTCACGTCCGCGCGTCTGGCTTCCCACGCAAGAAGTGATTCAGGAGGGGAAGGAATGCGAGCCGGCACCCCTGAGGTTCTGAGGGTCCGGAACATGGCTCAGCTGTTGCAACGTCAGGAATCAGGAACTTAAAGAAACACAGAGGGACACCTGGCAGACTCGTCTCTGCTAACAGGACGACTCCTCCAAAACCGTGGCCGGCGTGCAACCCTGCCCTCCGCACCCAGTCACGGGCCGCCTGTACCGGATCTTGGGACTCTTTAGTTCCTCCCCCTTTGCAGGGAACGCTCCTGTTCAAACTCCCTAAAAACCATCACCTCTTCTGCCTCAGGAAGCAGGGCTGGGCCCCCCTTCCCCCCTGCAGTCTCCTCATCTGGCTGCCTTGGGAAATAAACTATTTCCTTGTTGCACTAAAAAGAAAAATTGTGTCAATTAGAGTGATACCTGGTAGTTGTAATACGGCTGGTTAATAACTCCTGCTATGGCTTTCCCTTCATAAGCAATTCCAATAAGAACTGTAACATTGTCAAGAAGACCTATAAAAAAATGAGTAACAATTATTACATATCTTTTTCAAGTTATGACTCATAGGCACATGAACTGTTCCCAGTTATCTTTGCAGGAAAGGTAAGGAATTTGCAATGATTCATCCATGATTAATCAACTTCGGGCAAAATACACAAATTGTGACAGAGAGCTGGCCAGAGACAGAAGGAGGGTCTGTGGGCGCTCGCCTGGACCGCTCCACGGGGTCTCGTGAGCGCACGCTGAAGGCTGACCGCGTAAGCCGGCCCACTGCGCAGCCGTTATCATTAGATGCCTCTGTGCCGCCTGTGCCACCAACCGACTCACGCCCGCCTGCTCGGTCGCTCTCTATTCCACGATTACTCTCTACACTTGCACTTCAAGCCTCTAGCAGGGGCGTCCCATCTTTTGGTGTCTCTGGGCCACACTGGAAGAAGAAGGGTTGTCCTGGGCCACACATTAAATACACTGCCACACATAATCACAAAAAAAATCTCTTAACGTTTTAAGTAAATTTACGATTTTGTGTTGGGCCACGTTCACAGCCATTCTGAGCCGCACGTGGCCCGTGGGCTGCAGGTTGGACGCCCTGCACTGAAGGTTTCTCAAGGCCGGGTCCAGAGACCACCAGGCCGCACTAGGTGGAACTGGGGGCACGTGTATAATGCAGGTTCCTGGGCTCCTTCCCAGAGCCGGGGAATCAGACTCTGGAGGTGGGAGGGGGAGACCAGGACAAACTGCGCCGGGGATCCACATGTGCAGAAGCCGCTGCGAGCACCGCTGTTCTCAACACGCAGGCGTTTTCGGCATGCGCGCACAGGTGCGGGTACACACGTGTTCTCTCTCTCTCTCTCTCTCTCTCTCTCTCTGGCCCACTCCTTTACAGATATGTCTCATCCAAGGACCGAGAGAGAGTTTTCTCTAGTAACATGAGAAATTTTCTTTTTTCAAGCCATGAGGCTGAGAACCAACATAAGGAAAACACATGCAGATCTTTACTTCGTAAATAAAACTCACAGCGTACACGCTATGCTCCTAATGCCTACAACCCTGGCTCTGAGCTTGGTCTGTCTTACTTCACTGATGCCCATTCTATTTTAATTTGTTCCTTTCTTATTTTTCGTGTTCCATAATCTCAGACGGGAGAAACACTGCGCTGTGTTTCCAAGCTCATCTTTCAAGGTGAGGCCATAGAGAGAGAAAGCAGGTCACAGAGGAGGGGCCACGGGGTGGCGGGGGACCAAGGGCAGTGCAGCTGTGTGCGTGCTGGGCCGCCCCCAGCACGGCTGGGGTTCAGTCCGGTGACCCTGGCTCACTGTCAGTGGTTGGCACGCAGGGGGCGTGAGAACCGCGGAGCGGGGCTGAGTGCGGGGAGGGGCTGCAGGAGATGCGCTTTCTCCCTCTGTCTCGACGACCACCGATGTGTAACAGCAGTTAGGATGCGCACAAATACAGCTTTAGGGCCCAGGCATAAAACGTACCATGCTTCACGCGACATAGGAAATAGTAAATGTCTACACTCAACAGCACATACTAGTCCTACAGCTTCTAATGCAGATACGAGAGAGATACCAACCTTCAGTATATTCCTTGGTACCATCCAGAGGATCAACCCAGACCACAAGCTAAAAAAGAGAAATATCCAAATTAAACATACAATATATAAAGAATAGATTTAAATACACCAACTAAAACTACCCTTTCATTTTTGAAATAAATTATATTACGGATGACTTAAGCCAAAGCCATCAGTTTTGTGACAGTAAAACAAACAAAACCCTGTCTTGTAATCATGGGAAAAAGTCCCCTTAAATTGGAGAAAAGTCTGATTTAAGAATTTTAAAAATGAACTGCTAAAGGGATAAAAGTTTATCGTCACCTGCACACTAACTACAATGCCATGAACACTGTGAGCTCTGGACGGTGACGTGGGGAATAATTCCAGTGGCATCAAAATGTTTTGAACAATGTGTGGTTGTTACTCATTTATATGTAAATGCTGATTTAACCTAAGGTCACTGTCTCTATATGGCAAATAACAACAAACATTTTCTGTAACCGACAGTAGACTAAAAAAGAAGCCGCTTGTACTCAAGACCTTTAACCTGATTCAAGACCGGCAGCCACGAACCGCTAGATTATAACACTTGGCGCAAATCTGTCGGTAAAGGCATACACTTCGGAAGAAAGACCTGTCCCAATTTCTGCGTGTCCTTCACACCCCAGAGCGAAGCACCTTTACACACAGTAAGTATTCCATGAATAAAAAGTATTTATCCATAGTAATGTAGGTTAAGTAGATTAAAGTTAGAAAGTTAAAGGAGTATAATAGTTATCTGAAGTCACAGGTTTAATTTAAGCAACTAAAAAAAGTAAGCGAGTTGATTTTCAGGGCCTTCCAAAAAATATAAAGGAGTCGTCTGTTTCACCTCCTTCCAGCCCCAACTGCCAATGACATGTTTTACTACCAAATCCACTAAATAACACATCAGATCGTCTCCCTAAAAGCATCTCCCATAACAGCCCTGGCGTGGAGAAGGCACCAACGGCGGGAGAACCCGAACTCCCAACCAGCACGCCGTGTACTCCCCATGGCTGCCTGGTCCTCTGTGTCAACTCCGAAAGTTCCCAAGTTCCTGGTTGCCTCTACTTTACAGCTGCCCGCTTTTCATCATGGCAGCCAAATTTTACTTCCTTTCTTATCGCAACACAAACAAACACCACCAGGCAGAGATTAACGGAGCCAAGGAAACACATGGGCCGTACGTCCTCCTCCTTGACGGCGCTGTACTGCGGCGGGCACGGCTGCCGGAGTATCTCTTCCCACTGCCCGTCCTCGATCAGCTCCTGGTCCACGTCCTCGTGAGGCAGGTCCTGCAGCAGAGAACACAGGTAACTGACGCCGCTGAGTGCTCCCCGGGCACCTGCGCCGCTAAGAAGGGAAGGCAGCGCCACGGTTTTCACCGGTCCAGCCGCTTCGGTTCAGGGCTTTAAAGCAAACCAAATAAAACTGCAGACACGACCAGACAGGGCTCCCCAAAGCTGATCACGGGGAGTCTCAACTCCATTACCCTGGACAGTTGAGAGAGAAAAGAATGCTTCACTATTACAAACTTTTCAAAAAAAGTGGTTCTGACACCAGACACTTCTCTCTCAATTACAGGAGGTGTCGATTCCTTCACCTTCACAGCGTCACCATCTTTGAATTAGGGTGTAACTAAGCCTAACTGAAAACACAAAAGCAGAAGCAAAACCCATTTTATTCGGAAGTTCTAGAACTCTGCCTGTCTTAAAGTTTGTATATAACAATAACCACACCTTCGATGGTCAAGAGTTGAGACACCTGGCCTAGAAATGGACCAAGATATTTCACAATCAGGCATTTCCTTCAAGTCCAAGGAATATAATTCTTGGTGTGTTAAAATAATGGATATAAGGCTTGAAATCCTAACAGGGGTATATAAATCATTCAAGTGGCAATTATACATCCACATGGTAAACTGCCATTAAAAAAAATACAACAGATCGCTGACAAGCCTCACCTCTTCCCCTATAATGGTCAGTCTGGGGAATTTCCGGGCCAGTGAGGAGCAGATGCTGAGCTGCGCCAGCCGATCCGCCTTGGTCTGCAGGTCCGTCGCGCAAGTCTGCAGCAAAGAGGGCAGCCGTGAGCAGAGCCACTGAGAATGTTGTCCCCTGGTTCCCGGGGCAGGAGGGTGCGTATCATTTGAATTACACTGCCTGCTTTTTTAGACTCATGGAACTTAACACCAAATGAGTCAACCTTTTTCTTGGCTTGGTTTTTCTCATGGGATTTACACTGGTAAAAGTTTGGAAAGGAGATTTTATATTATCAGACCTTTTTTTCTGCAGTTCAGAAAGTCCTTTCGTAAGATCTCTAGATCACTCTTTTTCTTAAACAGGCTAAGAGAGAGCAAATTAATAACTTACTCAGGGCAGTCAAAACTAAAAAAAACTGTATCTTCAGTGATTTGAAAGGGTTTCCTTATAGGGATTCTTCTATAATTTTCACTCACTAATCCTCACTCTAGTAATTCAAGGGGTCCTCAGGGCAATTCCCTGGTGCACAGGATAAATTCCTACTTCTGAAACAGGAAAATGAACAACTATAATATTGAGTATATAGCTTGTCTACGGCACTCACGCACTCTGCATGACGCAGTCATGCTAGTGAAAGCCAGTGGGAAATCCTGGAATCGACAGCCATAACCTCCTTCATCTGTTGCTTTCAGAGAACTGTGATAGGTTGCAAATATATACACTTTGTTAGGTAATTTACAGATTATATTAACTGAAATGGTGGATTTTTCTTTACAAAGCATTGTGGTAAGGAATGATTATGAAAATCAACTCTTTCTTGCCACACTGAAGTTGGCTGCTTATCGCAACACGAAGTACTGCTCTGCTAGAACGGAGTGCCACACAGAGAGCTCAGTCTCAAGGAACAAAAATAAAGCTGGTTTGATATCAGATGAGATTTTCAGGACCTTCTCCACGATACCCAGGTCTCCTTCAGCAATAACTCGTCTGACTATGGTTCCTGCCTTCTGAGCAATGGAGTAGGCCGAGGCTACCAACCGCATCAGCACGGTGGGGCCGGAAGCCATGATAAACCCTGCAGGGAAACGGAGAGAAAGCTTTTGTTACTTTCAAAGCCAACTACTGGTTTCATTTACTTGAATTCAATTCAACAGGTGTTTCTTGTGTGCTTACTTGGGACTGCGCCTATTACCTGCACAGATTCTTACAGGAGACTTGGAAAAACCTCCATTTCAGCACTCCCTCTCTCAGTTAATTCTGTGGTTTTATTTCTCTGCAGACAGGACATTGTGAAGAATGGGGAAAACGGGCCCAGGCCTATGAGCGGCGTGAAAAGGTTTTATGTAGGAGGCGTGTAATGTGCAAAGACTGGAAGGTGCTTCAGGGGCTGGAAATAGATAACATCTGCCTGGAAGAGCTAATGTTTTGGTGGTTTGGGGGTAAAATATCAAAACCTAAAGTCTATAACATAAAACGGCTAAGTGCCAAGAGAGGTATGAATAGCATAAGCGATGAGGGTGTATGTGTGGAATAATTAAAAAGGGGAATGGATTGCATGTGACTACAGGTGGCTTCTGGAGAATCAATGACTATTCCTTTAGAGAGTAAATAAAATTTAACGTGCTGATTATTTACTACCATGCCCGTCAGTAGCCCAATGCAGAGAACAGTAGGGAAACTAAATGGAGTGAGGACTCATCAAGTGGAAAACTAACGAATGTCACAGCAGTTCCTGGCCCCAGTAAAAAAAAAAAATACAGCGGGAACAGCCCCAAGGATCAAGTATGTTCATCTCTGAAAATACAAATTCAAATCGTGCCATTTCGGTACTGTTCTGACGCTGGGATGCATCCCCCAGATTCCCTTCGTGATTGAAGGACCTATTTTTTTTCAGCTACTGAGTGTTCCCCATGGGTGACCTTTTGCTGCCACCTTTCTTGGCGGGGGGCGGGGGGGGCGGGGGTTCTGCTGCGAAGAGCCACTTTACCTGAAACTAGTCAACAAAGGGAGATGAGGGCCTCTCTCTACTCCAAACGGGCTGCCGCCCCAACTCTGATGGGCCGCGCCAGCTTCCCAATGCCCAGTGTGGTCAGCTGAGGCCTCAGGGCAGACTGCCCATGGCCCAAGGCCTCCCACTCCCCCTTCCTACCTCCTTGCCTTCCCCTACAAGTGACCCCAGAACGCTCCCCAGTAAACCTCCTGAACTTGGTCTCTGTTGCAGAGCGCTTACGGGGAACCGACCTACCACGAAGTCTCCCCACTCTAATGAACTCAAGTCAGGATTATTTCAGAGCAAGGAGGGAACACAACATAGACACTGCAGACCTGCATGCAGCAGTATTCACCATTCTACCGCCGATTTCTGACTGCGGTGTTTGATGTGATGTCCCTGTTAGGCTCTTCACATCCTTTTACTACCGTCATTCATTCTGTTCACTGGGATCATGAACATCAAGGAGACAATAAACAAGGCAAGTGTTTGAAACCCTTCAGAAGAAAGACAGAATTGAAACTGAAATGCAAACTGAAAGGTAATGACCACCACACTGTGACCAATAGCTGCCTGGAATTAAGATGAAAATAAAGTGGGTTTCAATGTATTTAAATTGTTTATCTTATTCCATCATAATCAGGCTGCATTCATTTTCTCAATATACTAAGTGTTACGTGCGGAAAAATGGGTTACGATAATTACTACTTCAGAAACACCTCAAACAGAAAACAGAAGGCCTTACCTCTACTCCCTCCTTCCTACGACCAGACACGTATCTGATTTATTCTGTACTGGAAAAAGCAGTCTCCAGGCAACTATTCTGTGCTACCCTGATGCCTTAATCTCCAAGGCTGTTTTACTGTGTCGGGATGCACATTTAGCCCCACCTCATATAAGATGGCATTTGTGAAAGGCAGATCAGTGACTCTTGCTGTATGGTGTTGTTTACAGGTATCAGTTACCTTTGAGCCAGCTGAGCAATCATTACAATTTGCCAGGCTTCATATATGACTAAGCCACTTCCCTTTACGTTTGCCAAGTCCACAGTATTTTCTCACAAAGAAAAACTTTTGGGCTTTGTCTTTCTACTATGTCCTTCATAAAATGTATGCTATATTGATGAACCACCATGTAATAGTAATACCAGTTTTAGGTGAACATAAAAAATTAGGTTGGGTGCAAAGCACACAATGATTTATAAAGAGATCCTACAAATCACTTTGAGTTGGCAAACAGGAAAATTTTTCTACCATTTTCTCCAAAGTGTTCCTTTGGTTCAATCTGATCGGCAGTGAAATATTACTGTCCCCAAGCCCTACATTTTCTTACATATGTTTTAAACAAATGAACGCAATTTTGGCTCTTTGTGTAAAGAAAATGTAGCTCATTATACTTTCAAAATGCAAAATCTAAAAAAGAGGCTCTTATTAGCCTTTTTGTGACCCCTCCCAGACCCCAAATGAGAATTACCTGCGGCAGGTACAGGTGGATCCAGAACAAGGCCAACAAGCTACCAGCAAGTTAACTTGTCCGAACAGTTCAGATTGAACTCATTGTACTTCCCTGTCAACCATTTTTACTCCTCTGGGTCCTAAAACACTACCACTTGCTTAACTGGCTCAAAGGTAAATGACACCTGTTGAAGAGTTACACCACCACCATACAGTGAGGGAAACTGCTCTGCCTTCTGCAAGCTTGAACCCCTCCCCCAAAAAACCAAAAACCAAAAACCAAAACAAACAAACAAACAGCACAGTGATTAACGGCAGGCATTGGAGCCAATTGCCTGTGTCCAAATCACGGCTCCAGCACATATGACCTGTATGCTGTGTGACCTAAAGCACAGCATTGTAGTTAGGAAAAGAGAAACACACAAAAAGTGCTTGCAAAAGCCCCTGGCCCAAAGTAAGCACTGGCTAAAACATTCCCGTAGCTTTGGCGACATTATTTTGCACCTGAGGATGACCCTGAGGATGTACTGTGATAACCAATATGACGCTGAATCACAGCACAGCCTCTTTTAAATCACATTCTGGGCCTGGGGCTTAGAGAACCTACAAAAGAAGGTGGTGTAACACTTCTGGCAATCAACCTAATATCCCGTCTCCTGAGAAATCTTTACAGCCGCCACCATGGCTAGTTCCGAAGGATAAAAACAACAGGAACCTTTTTTTTGTTTTTTTTTTGTCATCGCCTAGGAGAGGTATTTTAAATTCTGTACCAAGGTGCTGCGCATATGAGGATTAATGAGTTTGAGATCAAAATTCTAAGATTATTTATCTTTGGAACCTGACTAAATGATGCTAAACAAGGTCGTCTGGAAATATAAAAATGTGCGCATAACAGAGCAAATTCTGAAAAAAGAACAACAAGCAGAGATGCTCTCCTTAACAGTTACCAAAATATGATATAAAATTATAGTAATTAAAAGTTTAGTCCTGTGCAAAATCAGAAAAATGAATGCAATCAAATAAATTCCAGAGATAGATCCAAATACAACAAAGCTGATTATTTCAAATCAGGGCAAGAGTTAATTATGCATAAATGGTGGGGAAACTGGTAATTTTAAAAACATGCTGGATCCTTTTTGCATTCTTTATATTAATATAAATTCCAGACCAATGCATGATTTTAAAAGTAAAGAATGAAACTATAAAAGTATAGGAATAAAACCTAGGTTAAATGTTTTATAAATTTGGTAATGGACTTATGAACAGACAAAAACCGAGACTCCATAAAACAACATACTAATACACTTGACTGCAAAAAATGCCCCCCAAACATAAACATCTATATAGTCAAAATACCATAAACAATACGAAAAGATGATTGAGAAAAACTAGGGCATAAATTTTGTACTACATACTAGACACAAGCTCATTTCTGTTATGGAAAAGGGCTTTTATTTATCAATAACCCAATAGAAAAATGAGCAAAGGACAGGAATAGGCAACTCCTAGAAAAAGCAAAGCAATGTCTGGTAACTATAAGAAATACTCAACTTCACTAATTATGAAAGATATAAGCCAAAACCACGAGAAATGGTTGTTCATTTGTGAGATTGGCACAGATAAGGAAGTTTGCCCAGATGTGGCTAACATGTGAGCGCACATCGCCCTGAGCGCTGTTAGCAAGGACGTGAAGTGGTAAAACCTCCTGGGTTATAAAAATCGTATGAAAAGCAAAGTGTACACGGTTTAAACTAGAAATTATGTATATTTTCAGGGAGACGTAAATAAATCAAGCAAACCTACAAATATGCAGGGAAAACAGTAGGAAGACTGTCTGCTGTTTTAATGAAATTTAATTTTAGGTGTAAGACAGTCCCCAAATTTGGGTGCGATAAACCCACAGTCTAGGTCTGCCTTGTTATTAATATTTTCACAAGGTAGAGTCATAAAGACCCCAGAGCGCGAAAATAAAATCACAGCTACACAACCAAAAGGTTGACACTCACGAGTCTACGTCCGAAATAGGAGTATCTGGAGACGCAATCAGATTCACGGTAACCTTTTCTGAACAGAAATCCCTTGAATCCCTGCTTATCTGTGCAAAGGGATGGCGTTAGGAACCGTTGCACAACTCGGATCCGCCTGGATCTACCCTTGCCCTGCCGCGCAGGACAGAAACTTACGGTGACAGGCCTGGAACCAAGCTAGGCGAAAAGCACTCCAGGAATAACCCTCCAAAAGCGTTATTAAGCAACAGGTGCCTCGCGGCGTCCAGTACCGTTTTCTCCGTACACTCAGGACGTCTTCTGTCGCAGGGCCAACCTTCCTCAGCTACTACGCATGCGGCAAATTCGGCGCAGCCGCAAAGCAGCTGGGCCGTCCCGGCTCCGCCCTACTCCGGATCCGCCGAAAAAATCCACTTCTCCGTATTTTCCGCAAGCTCTCGGTTAGCCCTAGTTAGTAACCTGCAGTCAAAGTGAGGGCGTGTCTTCCTATGAGCAACCGTCGTATTCTTAAAGAGGTCTGAGACCCTTTACATTTGCTTGCTGATACGTCCTGGGAGAGGGTCGCTACCTGGCCTGATGTACCATATTAATGATTTTTTTTTTTTTTTTTGCTTGACGCACTTCCAAAAGTAAAAACCAGCAAAAACAAAAATTGTCTTATTTATTCACAAAGGCGTCCACCGTATATTTAAAGAGCATACTTTGCGGTGCTTGTGTTATTGGTGTGTGTGGGGGACAGACCTGCAAGAGAACAGCAGAGCGAATAACCAACGACATTTTTTCAATATTAAAAAGCAGGGCACTGCGATTAGAACATAACCAGTAACAGAAAATAGCAGAGCTACGAGGAAACATAGCAATTAAAACAGTACACGTAAGTTGCTCAAACCCCTCCATTTAAACCCGAATTATTCAACTGATTAGAAAACCAAATCCCCTGCAGGTATACTTAATTACATGCACGTCGCTTTATTGCACTTCAAGAGTGGTGTTTTTTATAAATTGAAGTCAAGATCAAACTGCAAATTTGGATATCTTATTTGCATGAAACTGGACCGTGGGGGGACCAGGGCTGGGACTTTCTCTATAAAATCAAGCCTCCCCCTTTGCCCTAGGGGAGCTCACTTTTAGTTTCCTCTGGATGCTCTTCCCCAGGTTGGCAAACTGTTCACCTGAATAGTCTCTCCTTTTATTGCACCCGAGATTGGGGACTCATGTTGGCATTGGATTAGTGGCATGTAGCAAAATTTTGCTGACACAATAAAGATACTACTTTATTTTTAAACATGTCAAAATTAGGTAGCTCATAACTATATTCTCATTGTTAAAAATAAAATGCCAACAATACAATGTGTCCAGGCCTTTTCCTAAACCATGGGTCCTTAGATTGCAGTCTTGCTTTGTATCTCTGGATAATGCAGAGCATAATACACCATCTAGTTTTGGAGTTTAGACACTTCTGAAAACTCTAAGCAAGCACAGAATCCTTATACATTTTTACATGTTTTCCCCAGCATTTTATACTTGTTCTAGGTTCATCTAGTTCAACAACACTTTGTTTTGTTTTTAGGGACATGCCTTTACTGGACTCTTCAGAGCTTTCAGCTGTTCATAAAAGGAATTTCTTTTTTGCATTAAAAAAATTGGTTTGGTGAGAGAGTCGTTAGCAAGTGATTTTGTTTCTGTGTGCTCTTCTGCAACTCCCAAACTTCTGTAATTAGAAACAAACAATTTCCATTTTAAAAGATTCACCAGAGAGCAGTAGCAATAAATGGCTACCATTATATGGAGTTCTAATTTGAGAAGGCTTTAACCTACACAATCTCATTTGATTTTCATAATAACTCAGTGAGCTAAGACCTTTATTTCCTTATAGCAAGTGTAGCTGGCATGAGTTAGTTTAAGGATGGACACACTGGCTACAAGCACAACAGATGGGAAGGGAATGTCATGCCTCATTTTCTTGTACACTACAGGTGTTGCATTTTTTACAATCTGAAGGCAAGACCGTCCACCAGTACAAAAAATTACGACTCACTTTATTGTAATGCTTGTTTTATTACAGAGATCTGGAACCAAATCCACAATGTCTCTGAGGTATGTCTGTAGAGTGTAGGGGAGGCAATATAACACAGGGATTGTGCAGAACAGTCACTGGAGCCAGCTGCCTGGATTTCATTTCCAGCTCTGCTGCTTCTCAGTTGTGTGACCTTGGGAAATGACTTAAGTGCAGGTGCCTCAGTCTCCTTACCTGTAAAATAGGAATACTCATAGTACCTACCTCACCTCACCAGGTTGTTTTGGCATGTCGTGTCTTTACAGGGTTTAAAAATTAAGTGAGTTGACACAGGTAAAGAGCTGGGGACAGTGCCAGGTGACAGGCTGCCATTGCTGGAGTGCTTACTACTTGCTGCTTGTCTTCTCATTTTGGGGTGTCTTTTTCTATATAACATTTTCTTTTCATTTCTGTCTTTTAATTCATGAATAACATCTTCTGGGTATTGTGTTCCATGATTAGGAAGGCCATTTCCAAGAGGTAACAGTTGTGAACTGCGATGACCTGGACAACCAAATAGCACGATAGGAGTGGGACGTAACAGGGACAGAGGGAATCTGAAAAATAGGCGGATTTACAACGCTGGTGTGAACTCCGTGCTCACGACAGCGGCGCTGCTCCCTAAGGCAGCCATCGGTCCCCGACGAGTTACTTGCCCAGATTGTGATGTGCGGTACGTGTAAAACACAGACCAAATCTCGAAGACTTAGTGTATGAAGAGACAGAATGCGAAGTATCTTATTTATAACTTTTATAAATTACATGTTGGCGTGATGCTATCTTGGATATATTGGATTAAGTTTTATATATATTTCAAGGCAGAACGGTGATTGATTTGCGAGCTCTAGGGGCGGCCACACCTGGCCCCGCCCCTCGGACCCAGCCCGGCCCCCGGTGGCTGCAGCCAATACCCGGAACTGGCGGTGTCACCCGGACTCGGGAGGTCGCGCTCCCCGCCCTTCCGTGCCCGGCACGCGAGCGTGCGCACTCCCACTCTGCTGGCGGAGGTTTTTCTAGGGTCCCTGTTTCTCCGAGCCCGGGTGGGAGCCAGAGACCCGGCTATAGGTGGGAGGCTGGGGTGGGCCCGCCATGCGTTGGGGGCTGAGCCCTCGCGGGCCGGGCCCGGCGGCCCTGGCTGCCGCCCGGAGTCTCTGGGGACCTCCCTGCCTTCCCCGTCGCCCGGGATGGCGGGGGACTACGAGGCGGCTTTTGGTGCGATCAGTCACCGGGGCCAGTAACCAGCTGCAGAACTCGAGTGATGGCAGGTATCGGGACACGGTGCTGCTGCCCCAGACCAGCTTCCCCATGAAACTGCTGGGCCGCCAGCAACCCGACATGGAGCTGGAGATCCAGCAGGTGCGGCCCCGCCTCTGCGCGGTGTGAGCGGGAAGGGAGGCCCGACGCAGCCGGGTGTAGGGGAGACGGGCTGTCCCCGATGTCAGGCCGAGCGGGGTGGGACAGGGCCGCAGGCTCCAAGCCTCTTTGGCGTGTTGTGACCAGATGAGTGGAAACCGTTCCGTTGCCTTAGGTTTTTTACTACCTGAAAACTTAAGTGAAGAATCCTGGAGGTAAGCCCCTCAATAGCATAGCAGGTTCAGGAGCAGAAGACTGTACGGGAAACTAGGATGCTCAGACAGCAGCACGGGTTAGATATAAGTCCCATTTTCAGCCCAGGCAAAACAGGTCGAATGACTTATAAAAAGTAAATTAAACATGTATGCATGTTAGTAAAAACTTGGTTGTGAGGATAAGTGGAAGCTCACCTTCGTGGGATTGGTCGGTCCCTAGTTGGAATTATGACTTGTTTGCAGGACCACTTAGCGGTACTTACTTCCTCTGACTCCCCTTCCAAGACCATGCATGAGCCTCCTGTATTAGACTGAATTTTCTAAGGGCAGAGATTCGCTCGTCAGTTTCTCTAACTCTGAAGTCTTTAAAACCCCTGACACTTAGGATGTATTGGTTAAGTAAATATGCTTACAGAGTTCTAGACTCATCAGCCTGTTTTGGCCATCTAATTTAGAAGTGTCTTATCCCCTGCTGTCTGTATGCCAGGAACAGTTTCAAATGTTCTCTCCTTTGCTCTTCACACCCAATGGATAGTAACATTTTTTTTTCAAATGTGAAAACAGGCCAAGGTCCCCCAGCAGATTGCACTGAGTGTTGGTTCAGATTTAGAGAGTAGCCAGTGTTTAGATCCAAGGATAGCAAGCATGAGGTCTGAGGGGTGGGAGCAGCTGAAAGGCTGTCCAAGAATTCAGTGGTACTAAACTGCCGTATGGTCCGGGGTGCTATTTAGGGTTTCGATTTAATCAGAAGTCTGTAGGAGAGACTCTTGAAACGTTTTTCAAAAAGAACCCTCAGCTGCCTGAAGGGAGGGGTGTGGGAGGTTGGGTGAAAAAGGTGAAGGAATTAAGACAAAATAAACAAAACAAAACAAAACAAAAAGCCCTAATAGAGACAGACGACAGTATGGTGATTATCCCGGAGGGACAAGGAGGTTGGAGAGGCAGAAGGGGATGAACGGGATAAACGGTGATGGAAGGACACTTGACTTTGGGTTGTGAACACACAGTATAATACACAGAGGTTATAGAATTGTACACGTGAAACCTCTATAATTTTACTAACCTATGTCACCCCAATAAATTCAATGAAAATTAAAAAAAAAAGACGTGCATTTCAGAAACCTCACCATTTGTGTTTTAGAGCTGAGTACATTGGAATGAGATATGAAATAACTGCTGGCACTCTTACTTATGGTAAGATTCAGGAGTATGTATGTATCCAGTGTTCAGACATTCTCGCTCTTTTTAAACAGAAATGTGGATTTTCAGAACTGTACTCATGGCAAAGAGAAAGAAAAGTAAAGACAGAATTTTGTCTTCATGATGGACCTCCTTATGCAAACGGTGACCCTCATGTTGGACATGCTTTAAATAAGGTAATTATAATTAGGTTTATAAGTCTTGGAGGGAAATCTTTATTACATAACACTTTACAAAAGAGTATTCTAATACTATGACAGCTGTGTAACTTTGCATTAACATGTAAAATGGGTGTCTTGATAGAAAGCAGCGATAAACCATTTCAGTACCGCAGGAAAACATTGCTGGCATTTGCTTTGAGCTTGTTATTTTCTACCAGTAAATTTCATTTTATTCAGTAAGTGATTATTGAGCACCTGTTATGTGCCAGTTGTTGTTCTAGACTGGTAATGCCCGTGCACAAAGGAAAGACAACTCTTAACCTTTTGCAGCTAATGATTTAGCCAGGGAAGACACAATCAGATAAATAAAATGTGTTAAGGTTGCTACAAACTGAATATTTGTTTCTTCTCCCAAATTCATATATTGAAATTTAATCCCTACTGGGATGGTACTTGGATATGGGGCGTTTGGGAGGTGATTATGTCAACAATGGGATTAGTGCCCTTAGGAGAAGAGACCCCAGAGAGCTCCCTTGTCCCCTTCTGCTGCATGAGGTCACAGTGAGAAGACGGTGGCCGGCGAACCCGACAGCAGGGCTCACGAGATGCCTCCTCTGCTAGAGGCTTGACCTGGGACTCCCCTGACTTCAACTGTGAGAAATAAATTTCTGCTGTTTAAGCCCCATATCTATGCTATTACGTTACAGCAGCCCCAACTGTTAAGACAATAGTGATAAATGCTATGGGGGAAAATAAAAACAGGGAAGAAGAATCAGGCGCACGGAGTCAGGTGCACAAACTACCGTTTTAGGAACTTGGTTTAGGTAGGATGTCTCCTCACCGAACAGGCAGGTGGCCGTGGAATAAAGTCCTCGGCAAGGGAGTGCGCTGTCTGGGCTCTTTGGGGTAAGAGGAGCCAGGGGCAGAGACCTGGAGGTGAGTTTGAGGAGGCCCCTGTGGCTGATCTGAGGGGAAGGAAGGGCAGACGATTAAATGAGCGGCACCAGGGGCCAGATCTCGCAGGCCATTGGCAAAGTTGACCCTGGATTTTCACTCTGAATATAATCGGGAGCCATGGAAGGGTTTTGAGGAGAGGTGTTCACAACATGATTTATGTTTTAATAGCATCACTTTGGGCGGCTGTGAGGGCAGTTGACTGTGGAGGGAGTTTGGAAATAGACAAGTAAGGGGACTATTTCAATAATTCAGGAGAAAAGGATTGGTGATTTGGGACCAGGGTTGAAGCCATAAAAGTGGTAGGAGAGAGAACTAGATGGCAGGCGTAGTTTGCAGGCGGGCCTGACAGCAGTTGCTGATGAGTTGGAGGTAGAGTATAAGAGAAAGACAAGAGTCGAGGATACTTCCAAGGGTTTCGTCTTGAGCACTTAGGGCCGAGTAGCTGTTGCCTGAGATGGGGAAGGCCGTGGGAGGAAGGTCAGGAGTTTGGGTCTGGGCGTGTTACCTTTGAAAGGAGATGAGACATTCAAGGGAGATATTAAATACACATTTGCGGGAGACATAGGTCGTCAGCCTGTAGTGCCCAGGGTTGGTTTTTCATTTTTAAGGAGTGACGGTTACATTGGTTTCAAATAGTAAATGAGCTGAGTAAGAACTGTGGGTTGAATGGGAACTGTGGGTTCTCTGAGAATTCACCTGACTTTCCGTGTATCATCCAGGTTTTCTCTCTGCTTTCTGCCCTGAAGGGTAAGAATGATTGTAGTTTGCTTCACGGTTACTCCGCGGTTCTAGGAGTTAAATGGTCTGTTATCCAGGAAACAATTATTTTTGTTACGGGCTATTTATGAACTCATCTTTCACTATTGATTCGTATTTCCCACCTATGTTAGGTTGAGTAATCCTATTTTACTACTCCTTGAGTTTTTCTTAATTCTTTTGGCATTACTCCCGCCACATAAAACTGAATGTTGAATTATTCATGTTAATTATGTTTTTCACAAGACCAAAGCAAGTTTGTAATTGATTCTTGTTGTTAGAAGGGTAAAATTATTTCTTTTGTTTTTAAATTTTTTTTTCAATTACAATGTACATTCAGTATTATTTTGTGTCAGTTACAGGTGGGTAGTCTATTGGTTAGACAATTAAAATTACTTCTTAAACAGTTAGTATAGGCTGCTTATTGGCATATACAAAGCAAATTAGTAATTTGAGGCACAATGTTTTCCACTTTGAAATCTTATATTCTTTCATTTCTTTTGGGAGATTAAGGCATTTTAAAACTTTAAATATCTGTTATTCTCGTATTTATGTAGAACTTGAATTAGGACCTTTAATAGGTTACTTTATATAAATCCTCTTAAAATTGGGCTTTTTCACTGTTTTAAAATATTAATATATAAATTTAGGGGTATCTGCTTCATGTATGAATGATGGTTAGCCTTTTCTTGGCAGATTTTGAAAGATATAGCCAATCGATACCATATGATGAGAGGCTCCAGAATACATTTTGTGCCAGGCTGGGATTGTCATGGGCTACCCATTGAAATAAAAGTACTATCAGAACTTGGTGGAAAAGCCCAGAATCTTTCAGCGATGGAAATTAGAAAAAAAGGTAAGTAAACTGTCTGTTTTAAATGGTATTTATAAACACTGTTTCCTTGGAAATGTCTGGGCTTTATCAAAGAGACCTTTTTTTTTTTTTTTTTTTTTTGGTAGTTATAATGAGATCTGCTGGAAACTGCTTTCTGTCACAGAAAATTCAGATTTTTTAAATGGTCCTTTGTGAGCACTTACTGCCAGTGATTAAAGACAAGATTTGTTAGCATTTCCAAATGCATTTTTTAGTCGTTTAGTCACTATATTTTGTGAAATTGTTACTTTGGTCAATGTTTTTATTTATTTTTCTGCCTAGGGCTGTTGACCTATGTCAGGTGATAAAACAAAAATAAATTCTAAAATACAAATATAGTTTAAATTAATTTCTTATTGGATTCTTCAGTAGACTGGGTCAGCAAGGAATCTTGTATTTATGTATGTTAAACTATTTGTACATTGGGATATGATTGTGAAGATTTTTTTACTTCCTTGTGAAACTTACTGGCTACATGTAATGATTAATTATTTTGTATAATGAAATATACTCTCTGTTCTTTTTTTAAATGAAAAAATTTGAAGAATAATTTTTCCAGTGTGTTTCTTCCCCTGAAAATAAGTTCATTGTATAAAATCTGGAAAATAGAGAAGATGGTTAACAATTTTAACTTTTGAAATTCTAGTTAATTTTAGAGTTGGAACACCTTGAACTTTCAGAATAACTTTCTTATTAAATACACTTTACAGTCTAAACTGTGTACAATACCTGCATTTAGAGAGATACATGCTAAACCATGTTTAAAGATTTCAATTTCCTGGTTTTCAAAAGCTTCCCCCCACCCCTTGTTACTTTGTTTAGCTAGATCATTTGCTAAAGCAGCAATTGAGAAGCAAAAGTCAGCGTTTATTCGTTGGGGAGTAATGGCAGATTGGAATAATTGCTACTATACGTTTGATGGAAAATATGAGGCCAAGCAGTTGAGAATTTTCTACCAAATGTATGACAAGGTAATAAAGCATTTTTTTTCTTTCACCTGTGTTAAATTATGTTAAAAAATTCCAGCTTTCATATAATAGCTTTGTCTTTTTTATAGGGCCTGATTTATCGATCTTACAAACCTGTGTTTTGGTCTCCCTCATCAAGGTATTTATGTATTTTTGCTCATTAACTGCGAAGTTTTGAGGCTTCCAAATAGTCATGTCCAATGTCCTTACCCCGTAGGACCGCACTGGCGGAAGCGGAGCTGGAATACAATCCTGAGCATGTCAGCCGCTCGATATACGTAAAATTCCCTCTCTTGAAACCTGCTCCTAAGCTGGCATCTCTTCTAGGTACGATTTATTCATTGCTCAAGTTTATTCAAGTTACAGCATTGTAACCCTTGCTAACGTATTTGAAATTTTACTTTCACAGATGGTTCATCTCCTGTTAGTTTTTTGGTCTGGACCACTCAGCCTTGGACAATTCCAGCCAATCAGGCTATTTGTTATATGCCAGATGCAAAGTAGGTATAGTACTGCATTTCTTTCATTTACCCGCAGAAAGGATCCATTCCATCTTTAGCATTATTTTGTGTTTTATCCTCATTACCCTCTTAAAAGTTAATGAGTTATAACTTAACTGTGCTCATATAGATGTTAAGATCTTATTTCCAGCTTTTTGGGAAGACAAAACAAATGTAAGGGACAAAGTCCTTTGAAAATGGTATTTTTTCTTTTATTTTGAAGTTAGTTTTTCTAAAATGATGTAAAACATTTTAAATGTTACCTGTGGCTTTTCTTTTCTCATTGTTAGTAATTTTATCCTAAAATTTTATTTCAGGTACGCCATCGTGAAATGTTCTAAATCTGGGGACCTCTACGTACTGGCAGCAGATAAAGCAACAACTGTTGCTTCTGCTTTGGAAACAACATTTGAGGTTATTTCAACATTTTCAGGTGAAGATTTATGGATATTCTGACCATGATAGTCATCCAAGTATTGGGTTGAGTTAAGTACTTTGCTGAACATTGCTCATTCTGAATCAAAGCAGATAATGGTTTCCGCGCCTCTAGAATATATTTTACAGTGATTCCACTGAAGGAGAATATATATTAAACATGATAGGAGTATAGAAAAATATGAACAGTGATGAAGATACAACATATTAAAAAAAAATTTCTGGCAAATATCCAATGTAAAATTGGACAAATGTCCTTAATAGGTTATAGAAGGTACAAATATCCAAAATTAAAGTATTGAAATTCTTTTGATATTAGGTAACCAAAGGAGCAAGGAAAGAAGTAACTATATTTGTTTTTGGCATATGATTTTACTAAGGAAATTGAATAAATTCTGAAAATCAGCCCAAAGACGTTGGTTCGATCAAAAGAATCTTAGTAGGCTACAATTTGGGACTGGTTGTGAAATATAGCTATGGAACTCTAGGGATGTTTAGACTTACCTTTGATCCTTAGGGATGATATATCTGTGAGTTTCTTACATTAAAAAAAATTATTTTTTACATGCATGAGATACCCCAAAATGGAAAGATTGCCTAATAATAGGGAAGCCCTCTAAATGCCTCAGTTCAGATCCAAGCCAATTAGAGGTTTAAACAGTCTTTGACACAAAAAAGATTTTATGTCAGAGGCAGGGAAGAAGCTACAGAATGTTTAGTGTTTAATATCATTTTGTCCTTATTGGTGCAGTAGGTAAGGTAGAGGATCCAGTATATTCTTTCCTCCCTACCCTCCCGCCCCACCTATTAAGTGCAGAATGTATACTTGGCAATTTAGATGTTGTTAGGGAAGCTGGATGGCATTCGCACAAGGTTTTTGAAAGGAATAAGGTTAAAGTTAAAATTACTTTTCTGGATGTGCACAATTGTTTCCAGTGAGCACTGTGCGGAGAATTGTTGGGCTGCCGTTCGGAGCCTCCGCATTTTGGGGGCGTGCACGGGCTTCTCCCCGCTGGCAAGCGAGGCTGCTGCTTCCGCACACGGTACGAATGGGAGCAGCTAAAAAGGAATCATTTGTATGGGGTGGCCTCTCCTTGCAGAAAAAAATATATTGTTTCTTATTAATCATTTAGAGCTCACGGAGCAAGTGAAGGTAAGGTGGAAGCCAGGTGCGCGGCCGGTCCCCTTCCAGTCTGCTCTCCTGACCTGATGTATTGCTGCTCCAGATAAAGAGGGAGAGGAGCTGACACATGAGAGGATTCTTACCTGTGGTTTTCTTTGCCCACAGGTGTTGATTTGGAAAATGGTACTTGTACTCACCCCTTAATTCCGGATAAAGTCTCTCCTCTTTTACCTGCAAATCACGTGACCATGGCCAAAGGCACGGGGCTGGTTCACACAGCCCCAGCTCATGGTATGGAAGACTACAGTGTAGCTTCCCAGCACAACCTGTCCATGGTACGAGTCCTCTTTTTTTCCTCTTTAATTACCGCTTCTGTAGAATTAAAGTGATAAATCTGGCAAACACCTCTATTTTTTGATAATAAGCAATCATTTTTGTGGTCATAATTGTGGAATGCTCAGATTTGTGCCATACACTAAAGCTTCATTAATTCACACTAATTGAGAAAGATTTCCTAGGCTTAACACAAAATCAGCGCAAAGTTAAAATTGAAGAATATATATTAAACGGGGGCAGCTTTTTCTTTCAAATACAAAGTCACATAGACAAATTACTTTCATTCCCTGAAAAATGGCAAGTGGATTTTACTAGCTTCACTAGGTGAAAATAACAGGTTTTTGTTTTGTTTTGTTTTTTAAAAGAAGTAGTCCTATTTAAATTTATTTTACACCATCAATTACTTATCAAGTTTTTCCATTTAAAGGCAAGTCTCAAAGTCATCACTGTGTATGTAGCCATAGATCCATAAAATAAGAGACCACATTAAAAATGATTTTTAGTATACATTTTTATTACCAAACTGTAAGTCTCTGCTTTAATAAGATATCTTGCCTTTGTCCATGTAAGTGTATAAATTTACATTTCCTAGTAACTGAATAAGTCCCCATTTTCAATGGAATGAAAGAGATGTTTTATATATATTGTCTCATCAGATATTGTCATAAGGTAAAGTGTCTTGATACTTTAATTGTTCACAATGACACTTTGTAGGATTGTTTGGTGGATGAAGATGGAATTTTCACAGACGCTGCAGGTCCTGACCTTCGAAAGAAGGCCGTCCTTGAAGAGGGAACAGACGTGGGTGAGTGTCGCTTACGTTGATATGATCTAAGTCTGTATTTTCTGAAGAGTAGCCAGCAGGAGCCTTGGCTTACGCTTTCGTCTTACGCTTTCAACAAAAACCAATGCTAAAATTATATCAATTTTGCTACATGGTTTAAAATGGAGTCTGGGAATGTTTCATCCCTTGCTTGGACGTTGCTCTGTCTGAGCAGATCCGGGCAGTGAGCGGGGAGCGATGTCCTGTTAGGACTCAAGAGGGGGGCGTCAGTGGGCTGAGTTTTGTGCAAGGCCAGCCACAAGCTCAAGGCCACGTGTTGCCTGTGAGTCAGACACTTGTCGCTCGTTTTGTAACCTTTGTAAGTCACTGACCCACCTAGCATGGTTTATGTATTCCGATCTTGGGGGTCCTCCAGTCTTAAGCTGTCTTTCTGCCTTTCTGGAATCCATGGACCAGGGACTATGAAAACCTTTCTTTGCCCCCACTAAAGACTAAGGCTAATTGGCTGGTGGATTCATATCCCAGGGCTACTGTGACATAGGACCATAAAGTTGGTGGCTTCAAACAACAAGTGTATTCCCTCACAGTTACAGAGGGAACCCAGTGTCGCGGAGCCGGGTTCCCTCTGAGAACTCTATGGAAGAATCCTTCCTTGCTGCTGGCTAGTTTCTGGGGGCTCCTGGTAATCCCTGGAGGTAAACCACCCCCCCTTACTCCACTCTCTGCCTCTCTTGTCATGCATCCTTCTCTGCTCTCGTGTGTCTGTGCATGTGTCTCTTCTGTTCTAAGGACGCCAGTCGTTGGAGTAAGGGCTCACCCTAACCCAGTGTGACTTCATCTTAACCGGCTTACACCTACCAAGGCCCTATTTCCAAATAAGGTCACATTCACAGGTACTAGGAGTTAGGACTTGAGCATATCTGTTGGGGGGACAAAATTCAACGCACTGTGTCTGGTTTCTACTGGAATACATGGACACCATCCTCGGAGCCGAGGCAAGAAAGATTATGACTCTGAATATCGAGTATAGACTTCTAAATGCATCTTGTTCATCTCTCCTTTGAAGCGAAGGGAGTGGCATACTTTGGATTCTGATTAAGGCTTTTCGGTCCCTGCGTTTTCTGCCGGGAGGGTCCCCGGTTATGCCCCTGCTCCCTGGTAGGCGGCCACTCTTCCCGGCACCTGCTGGTCCAGAGTTGGGACGCCCAGGGAGGTTAGAGTTACTAGGATTTTCGTAGCACCTTGAAATTATGTCTAATGCAAACTGTTACTGATTTTTTCAAGTTATACAGATGCTTGAGGCTTCGAAGAATCTGTTGAAAGAGGAAAAATTGGCACACAGCTATCCCTATGACTGGAGGGCTAAGAAGCCCGTGATTATTCGTGCCAGCAAGCAGTGGTTTGTCGATATCACGGATCTGAAGGCTACGGCCAAGGTACAAAAGGCGCCCTACCCTAAGGGCTGGGTTTTCCTGTTCTCGGAAAGGAAGGGCTGCTTGTGAGCTGAGGGAGAGTTTTGGGAGCAGAATTTCCGATCCGGAAGGACCTTGGATTTCCAGTCCTTCGTGAATCGTGTGAGGAGAATCAGGCTTTCTGAAAGGGGTTAAGGGACTTTGCCCAAATTTCCCGCCCAGCATAGTGAAGGCAGCATAGAATTAGGACAGAAGTGACTTTGGCAAGTTGTTTAACCTCTCAGAACCTCGGCTTCCTCGTCTACGTGCAGGCTGTGATAATGCCTGCCTCGTGGAGTAAGTGAATCAAAGTTCCTGGGACTGTGGTCTGGTACGCGAGGAGTCCATGAAATGCTTTTCAAACCCTTTGTTTCCTGAAGGTTGAAATTCAGTCCATTTGAAAAGTTGTTGCTTTGTGTTAATATTTTAGAGCAGATGTTCTAGATATTAATATGTGTTTGAGCTCTTTCATTCAATAATGTGTGTGTGTCTCACAAACAACTTGATTCTCCTGAGCAAAAGAACTCAAATAGGTGTTTGTTAACCAGGCCAAACATCGGACACTTTGCTCTATAGCTTGCATCTAAGATATCACTATATTTTGTTGGCTCATTTGTTGGTGTGGCAGTTTGGGGCCCTTGCCAACTCTATGCATAGTAACTTACATTTTCTGTATTTGCATTCAGCAGGCAAGTGTGGTATGGATTGGTCTTTTTTGTTTTCTTTTTTCACTTTCCTACAAAGCCCTTACTTGTAAGTGTTAAAATTTGTAACGTCCAGCTCTGCACAGATTTTGGTTGCAGACCATCTCAGTCTATATACTGAAGCCAGTTTTTTTTAAAAATGTCTTCCTATACAATTTTCAGTTGCTTTTTGCAGAAATAGAATAGAGTGATGTATTGCCATGTTTCTCTCACCCAAGTTCAACAATAATCAACTTAGGACCAATTTTGTTTGTACCCATACACCTCCTGCCACTCACTTTTGACTCCCTACCTGTGGGACTGTTTTGAAGCAAGTTTCAGGAATTCTTTCTCTCATAAATATTTCACCATGTGAGTCTGAAAGGTAAAGACTCTTTAGAACATAATTCCAATGCCATTCCCAACACCTTAAAAAAATGTTATTCTTTAACAAAATCAAATATCCGTCAGTGTTCACATTTCTTGGATTTTTAAACGAGGTATTAATTAAATTGCATTGCAGATTTGCCATTGTGCCAGTAGGTGGAGCTTGGGAGGGTGGGGTCAGGTAAGTGAGGAAACTATGAACATGAAACTGAAAATACGAAAATCTTTTATTCTTGGATAGAGAGATTTAAAAAATGAAGTTAACATATTTATGACCTTTTCTGAGCTTATTACCAAACATTTTTCTACATAATTTATTTTTTGGTAATTGATAAATGACACGAAATCAAATGCTAGTCATTTGTAGCTCTTAGAGGATGGAAGGAGGGAGGTTACCTAAGAAATAGCAAGTAAAGAGGAAGTTATTTTGAGGAAGGGTTTTTATATTTTGAACCATACTGTACGTAAATTAGGTTGTATAGCTATCCTCATCAACTCATGACAGTAGCTTCTGTTAAAGCATTTTAAAATATGGCTAAATTCAAATTGGAATTGATTTTAGTTTAGTGAAGTATAATCCTTCTACTTAACCTGTTTCTGCTAGTTTTGATGTTGGGTCCTTGGAAATTGTTAGACACTTTTATCGCATGCTCCAGAGGTCACATCAGCTCTTGATGTTATTTATTAGGACTTTGTGGCCTCGTTTTAACTTTGCCTTTTTTGCTCTGAAATCTGTAGTGTTTTAGTTTAGTTTGGTTTCTTTTGTTTTTTTTTCGTTTTTGTTTTTTTTTTAGGGTCCTGTGAATGAGTATACATATCTAAAGGAAGGGAAAATATTAGGATAAATAAAGACAGTTCTAGAAAACGTGTTCTGCTCTCTCTCACTGGACTTGATTTGTGAATCAATTGCAGGAATTGTTAAAAAAGGTGAAATTTATTCCTGGGTCAGCCCTGAACGCCATGGTTGACACAATGGACAGGCGGCCATATTGGTGTATATCAAGGCAGAGAGCTTGGGGTGTTCCGATTCCGGTGTTCCATCACAAGACCAAAGATGAGCTCTTGATCAACAGGTAGGACTTTCTAAAATTTCCCAGCATTTTAAAGTGAATTGTATTTTCTTCAAAAATGGAAAAATAGTAGATTATTGAAAACTCCGGATATACGTTAAATAAAATATTCTAAAATAATGATCTTTGGTGGGGGGAGGATAAAATGTAAATATGAGAGAGATCCTTTCACAGGATTGCACTTGTAACAACTACATTTTCTCAATGTTTAAGCATAGAAGCAGAGGCTCTGATTTTTTTAGTTTTTCTATGAGAATTCACTGTTTCTGTGTGCCAGGCCTTGTGCTAGGACACATAATCAGGAATCCAAAGATGGGCGGTGTTTGGGGGGGGAATCCTGGCATGTAATTTTTATTTATGAATTAGAGTCGCTCTCTTACTGTGTCTACCCTCCCTTTCCGTGGAGGTGGCATCATGTAATTGTTTAGATGCTTTAAAATTTAAAAAACTATAATATAGTTAAATGTACAAAATTACCTTTATTTTAGTGATTACACTCCCAATTTTCTTTTTAAGATTTTATTTATTTATTTTTAGAAAAGGGAAGAGAGGGAGAACTAGAGGGAGAGAAACATCAGTGCGGGGTTGCATTTCGCGCACCCCCTGCTGGGGACCTGGTCTGCAACCCAGGCCTGTGCCCTGACTGGGAATGGAACCAGCAACCCTTTGATCCACAGGCCGGCACTCAATCCACTGAGCCACACCAGCCAGGGCTTAAAGTTGAGATAAATGTGTATAAGTGTTGTTTAAAATTCCACACTGGAGTGTTTTCTTTTAAGGAATGTTTATAAGCCACTGTCATTGTTTCTCATTCTTTTCAGTGTTTACAAATAAGTTTTTAAGTGAATGTCCATGAATTGATTGAGGCAGACCGTATGTATATATGTAAGTTCCTTGAATTGATTGAGGGTAGACCACATGTAAGTAGAGCAAACTGGTTTATTTGATCATTATTTAATCACGACAGTAAAATGGTACACAGGTTGATCAGTAAGCTGAGTGAAATAAATGTGAGCTTCATCAGAAAAACACAAGCAAATATTCATTAGATACCATTTATGCTCTATTTATAGTCAGTGCATTTACATGATTGTGTTACAGATTCTTTCCTCGTGTTGCTTGCATGGTCTAGCTGGTGTCTGACACTGAAGCAGGAGAGGCAGACAGAATGTTGGCCTACAGAAGTGACAGACATGCTTAGCCACAGTCTGTCAATTCATAGGTCATTCTCCTGTGCACCATTTGTTAGTTCGCGACCTGACCCAAGACTTAGGGCAGGGAGAGACCGCAGGAAGGGGAGACCACTCCGGATGGGCAGGTGGCGGGTCGAGCGAGCACAGGGACTTGACTTAGAGGAGAGTCACAGCGACCATGATTTCCTTTCTTCTCGGATGTGCCCCTATATTGTAGCGAGTTGGAAACCATCAAAAGTAACAGCATCTCCACTGGAAATTGGTACACAGTCCACATGGAGTTGCTGTTACACTTGATAACTCCATTCCATCTGTCACAAGATTCCTTTGGCTTTTCTTGATGAGAGGCTATAAATGATCTCTGAAGTATACTTACTTCCCAGAAGAAAAATCTTCATGCATTCATATTATAAATAAGTTTAGCAACTGGCATATTTCATATCCTCATCTGTACTTTATATTCATATTTGTATTTTCTCAATTGCATTTCTGTCTTTAATATCATTGGTCATTTTCTTAATCTGTAATCTAATGCTGTTATAATTTAGGTAGAAATCTATTTCTAGTTAACAAAGACAAAATAAATACCTTTTAGCATAAAAAAAGATAAAATAGAGAAGCACTTGCTACCTAGGAAGGAAAAGAAGTTGTTAAATTTCTTTCACTATTTCAGATGATTATAATTAACTTAACAATATTTATGCAATAGTTAACATGTATTTAAGGAACTTAGCTCCTATTTCTGGAAATTATGAGAAATTTCCTAGAAACCAGGAATTTCTAGTTTAATCTGAGCGTAAGCTTTAGCTACCTCAGATTTTTCCTCATGTTAATGATGCTTTTGGGAAATAAAAAAAAGAAGGCATAATGTTTATTAGATAAAGAAAAGTTTCTCCAGAATTGTTTCCTGTCACCTTTCAAACATAAGTATACTACTATGTTCAAAATAGTTTCCTTCTCAAATTTCAATGTTGTTCTACAAATAAATTTAGTAAATGTATATGAAACATTTAGCCTCTTACCTTAGTCCGGTAACTTACAGAAGAAGAAAAGTGCAGAGTCCTTACATTTTTGCTTTGAGGAAGACAAAACTCAGGAAACGCTGGAAGACAGCACCATTTTCTTCATTAGCTGGTAAACCTAGTGCTGCCTAATTTCCAGTAACCGACTAAATAAGCTTTCAGCCTAGTCGATATCAAAGTGCAGGGTGATTGGTTGGTGGTATAGTTGCCCATACTACCGAGGGATTTTTGCTGATTAACCTAGGGGCGTCGTGCCTGTGTTTAGATAAGGCTCTTGAGTAAAGTACAAAGTTTTATGATGGACTCGTTGCTTAATGAAATACAGCATTAAAATGGAAGCATATAGGTTACAGGCTGATAAGTGGTCTCACCTCCCTCGTCAGCAGTAATTTGCGCTGACCTTTAGGTTGTAAGTTAACGGCATTAAGTCTAGGATATTAACACAATGGGGAAATTCTTAAATTTTCAAACATAAATTTTGACTTCTTCCTTATATTTTTCTGAAGAATATTTATTGTCACTAAGAAATGCCTATAAGAATTTTTTCAAGCATGATCTTTTTAGTTTTGTTATGAAAACTTACACTTCTGAGTGTCCCAGGGAAGTAAGAGGACTCGTGGCTCACACAAAGATAATATATGTAAGGCGGTCTAATACAGTTGTTATAAAGGGACATAATGATATAAAAAAGAGATCACTTAACTCAACTTCAGAAGAATGAATTCACAGCCATTAAACATGGTCGTTCGGCTCTTAATCGTTGCTTAGTTCTCTGTTTATGAAAATCATGTAAACTTAGCCCATCCGGCATTTGGCTCTTTCTAGGTTTTTGCTGTAATGAGTATCTTTGGGTACTTGTGCAGCCTTTGCCTGTATTTTTTTCTCCAAATTATCTTTTCAGATTTAGTTTGAACATTACATTTATTTTTATTTTGCAATCCAGCAAACCTTGCCTGTAGATTGTATGCATGTGCTAATTTTTATTGCAAGTTTTGTTTTTAAAACTCAATGCCAGAATTTTTTAGGATCATTCAGACCACCAGAGCACAAATCAAGAGAAAGTTTTCACTTTGATACCAATTCTATGCACTTAACTTTTGATTTGTTTAGAATGTGAGGATGTTTTGGTCTTTGAAAGCTGCATTCTTACATATCAGAAATTTTGTTCGGTTTTCATCCTCTAACTCCAGAACTGTATTTAATTTGTTTTTGTTTTAAAAATGTATGTAATGTGATTGTCTAAGATCTCAAAGTAGAATGGAGAAAATGTTGCCATAAAAGATGAATTTTAGTTCGACTAGAGGCGGGGGGTTTTAGAGTTTCTTAATAACAGGCCAGCCGCAAAATCGGAACCTTTGTTTGGTATATTATTTACAGACTCAGTAGATACTTGCATGTAGTTCAGTAATACTTAAAATATAATATTAAATCTTCGTTGAATTATCTGCTAGTTAGGGATACAAAGAAGAACTCAGTCCACTAGAGTTGACTTTGGGATTCTAAAATGAATATGTATCTGTACCTATTCTGTATTTGGAAGAATCTGTAGCTGGAAGTTACTAAAATATTAGGCCTTTTCTTTTTCTTAAGACTCAAATGTCTTATACAGCTTTTCCCCAGTGTTCATAGAGAATGAAGCTCAGAAAAAGAGGCTGGTGTGTTCCTGTCGGTATCTGATAAGTGACAGGTCGAGCCGGCCTTTGGACTCTGGGCCAGTTCTGTCTACACTTCTCTCCTGAGACTTCCTGGGGCCCTGCCTCCACCTCAGGCTTGCGGTTTCCTTCTGCCTGGCTGATAAGAGTCCTTTTGCCTTTGCTTAGCAAACCCGAGACACTGGGAGTGGGGGTTCACGGTACAGTGGCTGTCTTCCTAGATGAGTTCTAGACGCTGAATGGAGAAGCGAAGGCGTCTGAACCATGATTTTAGGAGATAGGACATCAAGGCCCGGCTTTAACTGTGTCACTTGCATCAGCTCGTGACTGGCAAGGAGCCCGAGACACAGACAGAGCTCCTCGATGTTTTCTGTGAATCCAGTTAGAGAATGCTTAGAGGGCTTTGAAAAGTATGATGTGCGGTGTACACGTACATGTTTATTTTGATTGATAATAGCATTGGTCCCCAACATTTCTACCTTATTATCTAAATGAATATGAAATTTGAACCATTGGCTTTTACTTTCATGGTTAGCGTTTTTATCTACGTATTTCCAGTACATTGAAGACCGGTTTTCTATTTTACTGTACTATTTACCTGATACTGCAGCTCATTTTTACAGTATATCTACTGCACTTTTATATGTCTAAATGTACTTCGCTAGTATCTCATTTTTTAATGTTTATTCAGAATTTTTATTATAGTGTATTCATATTTTCTTAACTGATAAAATGTCCTGTGCAAACTGCATAAAATAGTAATAAGTAACTAAATATCATGTAATTAGATACTTATTGCATGACGTTTTTATGGTCTCACCACAAAAGTTTATCTTTACTGTTAAAAGTCTACCTAAATGGGTGACCCTATTAGCTATATGGACATGTGCCCATTTTAACATTCTTATTATTTATAATTTCTTCAGAACAGATGCTGGGAGCATTATACTTTTCAATCTTTAATAGCTTATTTTGCTTCATCGTGGTATTTTGCTCTTATAAGGTATTTCACGTTTCAATGTGTAGAGCATATTTAATTTATACCACCCATTTGATTTTGGCTTCCCACGGTTTTTTAAATAATCACTTCATTTATCAGCGAATTATCAGACCCAGTGAGGTTCAATGATTTGCCCTGCACAGTCATGACTAACAAGCAGCAGATCCAGGTTCAGAACTTAGAGCTTTCTCTTCCCCATGATCTCCATTGTCACCCAGGCTCGTGAACCTGCGATGAATCCTTAGTGACTTGCATTGATGGCCTGCGGTAGAATGGAGGATAGTAGAAGAGTTGGCTTTAGTGTGTCTATTTTAATTAAATATTATTATGGTATGTGTTTTAGTAACTGGTTAACAAAACTAGCTGTCTAAATTTACCTGACTTCAGTGAATTCATTTGAGTCATAGCTAACTAATGCTTATATAATTCTTACTAAAGGGCACCAGACTTGGTTCCAGGCATTTTTATATAAGCTGGATTAATGTACAGAATAGCTGGCTTAACGATACTGTTTTATCTGCATTTTACGAACAGAGGCACAGAAATGGTAACTGCCTTCCGCAGCGTCACACAGCTAGAAAGCGAAAGAGCCAGGACCCGGCGCTGGCTGGGTCCAGGGTACACTGTATACACTGCGGTTTGGTAGAAAGCACTAGAGGAAGTTGTTAAGCCCGTAAAGCTGTGATAATAAATTAAAAGTATGTTGTTCCTGCGAGAGAATTTGGTATAAACTTTCCCCTGAGTTTAATTTTCAAATAATTTGTAACTCTGCATCTTCCCCAAGATAGGGCCGATTTCGGTATTCATTTGATGTGCAGTTACTGGCTCTCTGTAGTGTGCTCAGCTATACCTGGACCCGCTCTTTCAGTTTGCAGTCATTCTAAGGGAAGTAGGAAGGGTCACCAAAGCGTAACTTCATTAGGGCAGCGATCTTACCTGCCTTATTGGCTGTTTTCTCCAGTGCCCAGAACGATATCCAACACATTGGAGGTGCTCGGTAAATATTTTTGAACAAATGAATTTTATTATTCGCAACCGAGACTTAGAGATGTTTTAGTACTTGTGCATGGTCATGGGTATCGAAAGTGGCAGAGTCAGGATATAAGCTCGACTATCTGTTGTCAAAGGGAATGCTTTAACGTGGCATCGCTGTTGTGGCAGCGGCGGTCGGGGGGCACTCAGTCCTGTAAGCTGTGAGCGGGGCCCTGGAAGTGTCTGAGAGGGGATTAGTGTGATAGCAGCAGTTTGGGGAATGCTTTTCTCTCAAGATGCACCATGAAATTAAAGGGATGAGAACTGGGGAGAAGTCATTGCATCAATCTACAATAGAACTGAAGTGGTGAGGTTGGACTAATTCAGTATTAGTGAGGTCAAAGAACAAGTCTGCGTAATATTTCAAAGGTAGGACTGGCAGAATGTGTTGCTTTATTTGGGGAGGAAATCAGGGAGATAATTAGGGGTTTTGAATACAGGTACTAGAATAGAAAATAGATGGATGGAAACAGGGAAATGAGCAACCAAAATAGAGATATAAGGAGAAGTCTTTTCTCTTCTTGTAAGGGGTACATATGACTTAATTTTATTTCTGAGATACCATTAATATTGATATTATTTATATTAAATTAGGATGACAGCCAAGTAGCAAATAATTGAAGAGGGTGTCACTAAAGTTTGGGGGGAAAGATAGGAAAATCTCCTACAGAAAGGAAAAAGTATTACTATTTTTTAATTTTAAAATGCTTGGTATTAATCACAATAAGTTAATTGAACAACCCTATCCTGTCCCCCTGAAATAGCCAAACCATTGAGCACATTGTTAAACTCGTGGAAGAACATGGCAGTGATGTCTGGTGGACTCTCCCCCCGGAGCAGCTTCTCCCTAAAGAAGTCCTCGCTCAGGTACATTTCTGTTACTTATTTAACAGCCTTGGGTGCGTTGCAAGACTTAATAGCTACAGAAGGGATTCTTGGGAGTTAAAAAAGTAGGTACATTATCATGTAAAGTGAATGAATTTAGCCACTGGAAATGAGAAGTCAGTGCACTTTGAGAGTAGACATTTTTGTTTAGCTAGAGGAGCTTAGTATTTAATGTGGCAGTAGCATGGGAGGGTTATTGATCTCATCGAGGGCCAGAGTTATAACTGATCTGGTTAAGTAGCTCTGCTTGTGAGAACAGTGCCTAAACATTGGGACATCAGGACTTTGTAGGATCCGAATTAGAGGTGACTGATGGCATCGTACGCCAGAAATCCAAATCGGAGGATAATTTCAAGAAAACAAAAACAAAAGCAAAAAATAAAAACGCTTTATATTTACGTTAATAAATATGTAAATTAAGTGGCCAGTCATTTTTATATGCAAATGATCCGTTGTACATAATTGTGGAGTGTTTTTAAATGTTTTAAATTGTATTTTAAAATGTGAGTGCAATGGTTGTAAGCATTTCATTTTCTTTTGACGTTTTGGGGTATTTATTGTCCACGTTTTTAATATAATGGAAACGCTTTTCTGTTGTCTTACCAGGTTGGTGGTGCCGATGCCTTGGAGTTCGTGCCGGGTCGGGATATTTTGGACATCTGGTTTGACAGTGGAACGTCGTGGTCTTATGTCCTCCCAGGTAATTTTAGGTAATAGTTTATATACCAATCAGGCAGTTTTGAGAATATATAAACATTACTTAGAAGAAATCTACAACCAGCAATTCTTTTTGCTTTATCGGAAGATCTGCTCTAATGTAATTTTAAATCTGGAAAGATCCTCGGAGATCATTTACCCTAAGATTTGTAAACTTTTTGTTTGTCCAAATGAAATTTTTCATGGAACCCCAATACGTACAATGGATAAAAAGGGGGGTTTTCTCTCTCCTTCCCACCCCCCGGCCCTTACCTTTGTAGCCCCAAGGCAGCGATTCTATAACCAAAGTCTGGACGTCACCGAAGTGGTCCGACGCCATCGTTTTTCAGAGGGGGGATTGAGACTGAATTAGAGGCAAGGGAGGCGATGGTCACAGAACGTAGAGTCAGAGTCGAGAGCTCTGTCTTCTCTCCTGCATCGCTTTCCGCCCCCACCCCCCCAACCCCGCCCCGCCCTATGAGCAACTGACTGATTTGACAGCGACTCGCCGTTAGGGGAAGGTTTGACTTACTGGCCCGAGGGAAAGGAGCGATTGGCAGGAGCAGGGAGCAGAAGGGGAAGCATCCATCAGAGGACGTATTCAGATGCTTGAGAAGAGGTGCTCTTGAGGCTACTGAGTGGCAAGTTAGAGGTAAAGTGAAGCCTGTGGCAGGCTGGTCGTCGTCGTGCGGATCAAGTCAGGGCTAGGTGCCCGGGGCGCCACGGCAGCTCTGGCGGGTCCTGCGCTGCCTGAGGGCCGACTCTGGCCCAGGAGACCCTGTTTGCCTTCTAAAGCGAGGGGTGTGGGAAGAAGAGCTTGTCTGTACAGAGGCCGTGGTTAACTGGACTGAAAGGGACTGCCCTCAAGTGTCAGCTGGCGTATACTGGTTCCGCACCTCACTCTGGAGAGAAGAGCAGTGTGGTTGCAGTAGACAAATAGATCCCTTCGTTTAGGCCTTTCTTTCAGTTTAGGAAGTTTGAAAAGTAAAATGCAAGTAAATTCTTGTTGACTCTGTATTATAGTGAAAATATACATAATGATAATGTCCAAAGGTAAGTTACATATTAATAACATTTTTATAATTTTTATGTAGTTTTCAGAATTCTTAGTTCATAAGTTTCCCCGTATTTAAGAGAAAATATTGCAAGTTTAGATACTTTGTTCTCATAGATTACATTGAAAATGTAGGCAAACAGCACTACATAAGGCAGGTAAGTTAAGTAGCGTTAGAATATAAACAGGACAAAGTTAACCTGCTACCATCTGAATGTCAGGAGCGTGCCATTATGTGAACTGTGCTTGTGTAGCATGTTTCCGAGGTCATGAACTGCCTTGGCCTTGGTGTGGATCGCTGCTACCAGCCTGGCTGCTTTCTAATTTCGGAAGTGGCTTCCCATCGTCAGTGCAGCCCCTGCAAGGGCGCCCCTCGCGGGCCCTGCGTCGCTGTCCGTGGTGCTGACGGCGGTCAGGCACCTCCTAGGTGGTGGTGGTCTCGACCGACCACTGGGGCAGAAACACTTACTAAATGAAGTTAGTGGCAAGAGCACCTGGTCAGCAAACCCTCCTTTCCTTTCCTGTTGCATGTAGGTAATTAATTCAGAGAAAGAAACCTTGTTATTTCAAGATGCGCGTTGCATGTGTAGGGGACTGTCAGAACGTATTTATGGATAATGCATAAGCCCAACTTCAGACTGTAGTTCCTGCCTGTCCATTCAAAACTCATATTCCTCCTCAAAAAGTAAATAATCTTATGAGATTAATCAATAAAATTAGATTAACTGGCTTCTATTTTGTTCTATTTTCCTGTTCTTTTGTGATTAAAAAAAAAAGCTTCAAAAGATAGGCAGTAACAAAGAAGTGGGTGGGAGTCAAGACAGTAGGTGAATTCATGGTTTAAAACGCCACAAAGCAAAGGTGACTTGCCTTACAAAAAGAAAGGAAACAAAAAAACCAAGAAGTCACTGACTCCTCAGGTTTATCGTACTTCTTTCTCTTTCTCAAATGGTTTGTATCAAGTCCAATCTGAAATGATTTAACATCTATGTCTCTCTATTTCCTTGAGAGTATTTATTGAAAAATACAATCAGCTTGATTTTGAGCTTAATTTTAGCTGCCAGACTTCATCAGTATCTACTGTTACTTAACGAGATGAACTTGGTGATTATATTGCATACATAACTGGTTTTAATTTTTGCTGACAGATTTTATAGCTGTGAAAGAGGCTTGGCTTGTGAATTTTAATACCGGGCCGAGCACCTGTTTCATTGTTCAAGGTCAATAGAACTTAAGAAGCTGAAACTTGAAAACTTCTGAAAGGGAGTAGCATTTTTAAGTGAATCCCATATAGGCAATAAATCATACCTGTATTTCTAAAACTTTCTTTAAACACTTGGCAAAGGCATTGATTATTGCAGTGATTTCTAAAAAAAAAAACAAAACCCATGGCTTACTTTATATTTTAAATAGACTTTATCTGTAGAGAAGTTTTAAGCACATCACAAAGTGGAGTGGCAAGCAGAGTTCCCGTACCTGTTGCCCCGCCCTGCCCCGTCCCCTGGCCTCCCCAGTCAACAACCCCAGGCGGTCCCTTGGTTACAGCTGCTGAACCCACACTGACACATCATAATCACCCCAAGTCCGCAGTTGACACTGGGGTCACTTCTGGTGTTGTACATTCTGGGCGTTTGTACGACAGCTGTAGAGTGACACATGCCCATCGGTAGAGGATCAGAGAGCATTTTCACTGCCCTAAAATCCGTCCGTGCTACGCCACTCTTCCCGGCCACCCCCACCCCAGCCCCTGGCTCATGTGGCTGTTTTATAATCTGCCCGGTACAAAGACATGTTTTTCCTGATTTAATTTCTTGGTTAAGCACATGCCCTCCAGACTGTCTGGCTTCAGAATCCACACCTACTGTTGCTTCTTATCTGCGTAGCCTTGGACAAGCCATAAAGCCTCTGAGGGCTCACCCTCCCCGCCTGTAAAGGGGGGAAAGTGGGAGTGCCTACCTTACGGAGTCACTCTGAACCAAATGAATTAACGTGCAAAGTTACTGGATTCTCAGCAAGTATTTGTTAGATTAATAAGAATAGTAATTTGTTTTCATCAAGTATGTAACTGGTAATATTGATGTTAGTAATTATGAATCAAACCCTAATTCAGATAGTATTACAATTGCCTATGGTTTGGAAGTTCATACTCCAAAGTTTATTTTCTTTATCTTGATTAATAAATTGGCAGTGAGAGGAATAGCTCCAGTGAATGCAATCTACCCATTGGGTATAGCCCGACACATGAAATAACGATATCATTATTTTCACCCTTTCAGTACTTTAATACATGTCCATTTCTGTTTGCCTGCATTTTATTAAATTTCTGTCTCTGTTAATACTTATTTTCGAGGTCCAGACCAAACGGCAGATTTATACTTGGAAGGAAAAGACCAGCTGGGCGGTTGGTTTCAGTCCTCCCTGTTAACAAGTGTGGCAGCGAGGAAGAAAGCCCCTTTTAAGTGAGTACTGTCCCTGAGCTAAGCAAGCCAGCCCACCCTGAGTCCTTCTGCTGGGTGCTTGTCAGCGTGGGGAGCCCTCTGCACGATAGTTTATGTATTAGTCTACAGTCTCCAGGCTCGAGGGAGATAAGAGTTTGAAGCAAGTTCTTAAGAGGGGGAGAGAGAAAGGAGGTGACCGGACAGACTAAGTCCTGTCACTGAGATAGGTCAGAGCTCCGAGAAGAGGGAGCCCGGCACGGACCGCGGAAGCGGGGAACCTGCGAGAGGCCAGTCTCCGGCCGGTCGGGCTCCACTCAGAAGACAGCCTGTGGGCTCCGGAAGTGGCCAAGGAACTGAAGCCTCCCTTCCGTGAATTTTATTAAACTTGGGGTTTTTGGTTGTAGAACATTGCTTTTCCTTACGCAAACATGTGGGTAGAGGTTCTAATCAGAAAGATTCTTAAAGAGCTCAAGATTTTTGCTGTCTTACAATGAAAACCCATTCCAGAACAATTTAAGTGTTTCTTTCTTATATAACATGCTTTTGGAGGCCGGTAGACCAGCAGATGTTTTTCTCTGGAATTGTCTTTCTGAAGATAATTTGAGGTGATAATCTGTTTTTTTTTTTTAAGATACACTTTTTCCTGGTTAGTTTTAATAATCAAAGCCAGTATATAATAGACGCTCAGAAAATACTTGGTTAATGAATGTAAACCTCAAAAGTTTTTCTCTTCATAAGTAGAGAGCTTACTATTTAACAATCATGAATGAGCTGCTAAACTCTAGCCTTTCAAGAGAAGCGTTCATACATAATCTGTCAAGAAAAATCCTATTTTCATGGCAAACTAAGATACCACTTCTAAGTTGTAAGTCATCTTCAAAAAGGTCATTATGATTGTGTTGTTATAATAGCTGATTTGCCTTCTTAGGACCGTGGTGGTTCATGGGTTCACCCTTGGAGAAAAGGGAGAAAAGATGTCTAAGTCTCTTGGGAACGTCATTGATCCCGATGCTGTCATCAACGGAGGACAGGTAGGTGGTCGTCTAAAACTGACTTTATTTTGGTTTTAAGACTCAAGTTGGCAGCCAAAACCCTTAATGTAATTACTTCAATGTTTTTAAAAAACACAAACATCTTTTATAGGAATAGAGATGTCTTACCATGTCTTAAATCCAAACTCAGAAATAACGCATGATTTAGATGAAAACAGGGCAGACTGGGATTGCGGGATTGGCTCATTTTGGGTCTGAATCTCTAGGCAGTTCCTGCTACCCCCTTTTTAATGGTTTGAGCTTTAAACTGCCATTTTACATTCAAATGGAAACGCTAGGAGAAAAAAAACGAGATTGCAACTTCCAAATGCACGGTTCATTATTCTCGGAAATTACACCCTTGAAAGCGTGCCCTTAATGAACGTCGAATCTGGGGTGGCGGATAATTTGGTTCATTTTGAAGTTGTTTGCAGAAAAGACACCACTTACCTGTTCCCCCTTTGGCTTCGTACCGCCCGCCTCCTGTGCACTGATCATTTCTCTGTGCGCAGAGCTGCTGGGGTTGCTGAAGGGAGGGGCAGCCCCCCCCCCCCCCCCCCCCCCGGGAGAGGCCGAGCGCTGCTGCGGGTCTGCTGGGCCCGGACACGACCAGGGAGGAGGCTGGGTGTCAAGCAGGACTGCAGCACCCTCTCTTTTCTTCAGTGTTGTTTAGACACACCCCGATTTCTGAGATTGTAGCCCTTTTCATTACAATGCATGTGTTTTATTGTGCTCACCTATTTTCGAATAGGACCACCTGAAAGATTTGTTCACCTCCTTGGAATTGAAAGCCATTCATATGTGTGTATGGTTTGTTTGGGTTTTTTCCCCCCCTCAAATGTAAAGGATCAAAACAAGGAGCCTCCTTACGGTGCTGATGTCCTTCGCTGGTGGGTGGCCGAGTCCAATGTCTTCACTGAAGTGACCATTGGTCCGTCTGCACTCAGTGCGGCCAGAGATGATATTAGCAAGGTCAGTGATTGCCCTTCCTGCTTCTGAATGAAAAGTTCACAGAACCGCTATTTTTAAAAACGAGGTACACTTTGCTTGGCACTGCAAAACTGAATGACAACGAGTTCTACACCTGTGTGCATTTAAAAATATCCTTTTATATACTTTCTTTTTCTATTTTATTAAATAAAGAGCATAATCCGTGAAATTATACTCATTTTGTGGAAGCTGCGTTTTATCTGAAAATGCACCCATGTTTTGCCAACACCCTCTGAGTGTCGTAAACAAAGGCAGAACCTGCCGAGCCCACCCGCAGGTGCGCTTCGGCTCGTCCGCAGCGCTCTCCTCCCGGCAGGTGAAGATGTGTCCGCACGGGCACTGCTCTGCAGTGCAGCTCATTTCTTCCTTAGCTGAACTCTTGTCTAGACGTGAGCTTTAAAGATAGGGTTTCCCCTTATGTGCAAAATACACGGTCCTAACAGGAGCCGAGTAAAAGGTTCAAAGATTCTGTCCTCCTCCCTCCCCCATAACACCTCCTCGAGTTTTACAAAAAAGAGGGAAAGTCTTGAAGTGCCAGCAGCCCCTCCCACTCACTTTGGAAAGGCCACGTGTCAAAGGGAAAATGACGACCTGCCAGGCACAAAGCGGCCAAGTTCCTCCCAAGTGCACCCAGGCTGACGCTGAGAGGCAGTGCTTTGCCTCGTCAGTGGCTCCCTTCCAAAATCCTGAGCACAAAACCCACTATAAGGACTAATGCATTCATAAAGCTTCCCATAGAGACGGGGGCGGGGGGGGGGTTCCCTCAGGGATTCAGACCATGGACTTGCCTTAAAGTACTTGGCGCGCTCTCTCTCTGTCAGCTAAAAGGCATTCTAAATCAGATTCATTCTGTGGATAAAAATCAGACATACCATGTACATCCGCACTCATTTTCATAAGGAGGTTTGACACAATATTAATGTCACATATTAGTAATTATATAAATACAAATACACAAGGAGTGTCTACTGCAATCCGAATGTGTAATTTTTTTTAAAAGAAAATCTGTGGGGACTGGAGAGAAGAAAGACACTGTGTAATCAAAGATGTAATATGTGAAATTTTACTAATTTTATATACTTTTTTAAGATTTACTTTTCATTTGTTAATGTTTATGCTATTATATTTGACAATTTCACATACTTTTTATGTGCTCAGTGACCTTTCATGTTGATTCCATTTCTCTTTGTTTTCACCTACACAGGTGAACAAACTTAGGTCCCTGAAAGGTGATCTGCCCTAAGCTTAGAAAGAAATGGAATGAAAATTCAGTCTTCATGTGTAAAATCCAGGGATCGTTTCTTAACCTGGGCTACTAAAATGAGGATGTTTTTGGTTTTCCTTGCATTTGTAGTCTCATTTAGGAATGTCATTTTAAAAGCATCCCATTAAGAAAATAATGAGTTGGATAAAACCTAATTGTAGAGAAATGAAATAACTTTTCAGTAAGAACTTACGGCCTTGTAAATTTTTTTTTTTTTTGACTGCACGTTGTTTTTTCTGTCCCAAAAGCTTAGGAATACACTACGCTTTCTTTTGGGAAATGTGGCCGGTTTCAACCCAGAGACAGATTCTGTGCCTGTTAACAACATGTATGTCATAGACCAGTACATGCTGCACTTACTGCAGGACTTAGCAAGCAAGGTAAGTGGGGAACAGTAAGCTTTTGGGAAAGGGAGGCACCAGCGCTGATATGTGTTGAAGTCTGATGTACATGTAGGTGGGACCAGCCTTTACTAGAAATGGCAACAACAACACTGAGGAAAATTATGCTTGATAAATTCCACACATCCCTAGGTTCACCTTAGGCTTAAAGTCTTACGATTTCTTTCCCAGTTTCTCGGAAGACTAGAGAATTACCTCATGGAAACAATAGGCCCAGACGTCTCAGACGACATTTTCTCTCAAGATCAGCTCTATGTGTTGAATATTTCTCCAACTGGAAGGAATAGAGCTGTGCTTTGTTTATCTGCAGATGTACCCCTCAAAGTCTAGAAATAACTGAAATAAGTGTTTCTGTGTATCTTGTGAGAGATTTTATCATATATATAAACACAGATAATTTTGGTTACTCAAACATTGAAAATGTGGTTGCTTCCATGTACCCATAAGTCAGAGACATACGTGCGGATTTTTGGCCAATTTTACTTTCAGGCATAAATGAGGTGACAACGGCGACGTGCACTCTTTGCCGTTTTTAAATGGTGTTGTTTCATCCCTCACAACCAGATCCTTTCCGTTGATGAGTGTTCTCCTATAGTTTCCAGAGCAGAATGTTCAGTATTTTCTCAAGGCAGTCAAACTTGAACCAGAAGTAATGTTTGGGAGATTCCCCACCCCGAAGAGCTTTGCCTGCCACCTGTTTTGTATTTGTCTGCCTTTGAAACATATTTTCAGAAGGAAAATGTTTTGCTAATGACAACTTGCCTTCCCATTTGCTTATCCCCGGCTTCCAAACGTATGTGGCTTTGTTCCCTAGATAACCGATTCATACAAGCAGTACGATTTTGGAAGAGTCGTTCGGCTGTTGCGAGCCTTTTACACCAGAGAACTTTCTAACTTTTATTTCAGCATAATCAAAGATAGGTACGTATGGCTGGGTAGTAAAGTACTTCACAAGAAGTTCTTGAATGTCTCTTCTGCTCAGATGTTAGGCGTCGAGGTGTGAGCAAGCTCGGCAGTTGTTACGTTGGATTCTGGAGTGAAGGCTGGTTGTGCATGTTTTGCCCTGCCTCTTCCTAGTTTTCCGCTTGGGGCAGCTCATCCTCTAATCGGTCTCTTCCTCCGTAAAATGGAAAAGCTAATCCCATCTCAGGGTGGTTACCAGAATGAAAAGAGAGTATATCAGCAATGTGTGCTGTACTGTGCTGTGTTTGGTAAGGTGCTCAACAGTAGCTACTAAGAAGAGGTCGTGAACAGTGTCTTGTTTGGGGAGCTTGTAGAGCCTGAGCGGGAGGCAGCCTCGTAGGGGTGAAAGCCACATGTAAAGATCAACTAACTCAGTGGTCCTTTGATACAGTAGTCTAGACTTCCGTATCTGGAAGATGGAATTTTAGCTGTTGAGAAGCGTTGGAGGTTGGGGGCGTGCCTGGAAAGAGGAAAGTACAATGGAGGGCATATGCTAAAGTATCTTCTTTAATTTGAAGATGATTAGGCCCATTCAGTTAGCCACTGTGAGAATGAGCGTGACCCGAGACAGGGCCTGTCTTGGCAACCACAGCACAGTGACATCAGCCGCTGAGGGGGTTGTTCTCGTTCAGGCTTTACTGTGAGAAGGCAAGCGATCCCAGACGACGCTCCTGTCAGACCGCACTGGCTGAAATTCTGGATGTGATGGTTCGTTCTTTTGCGCCCATTCTTCCACACTTGGCCGAGGAGGTATTCCAGCACATACCTTACTCTAAAGGTAAGGACGCTGACTTGTTTTCTAGATGAGGGAGGTGACGATGAGGGTGCACCTTCTAATTGTGTGCACATCATCTAAGGAGCACTTACCCATCTGCAGTGAAAGGTTTATGGGGTTGTGTCTTGCTCCCTCCCGCGCCTGTCTGTAGAGGAATAGGGTGGATTTCAAGGGGCCCTCAAGTGCTTTCTGAAAGGTTAGCAACTGGACCATATTGAGAAACCACTTTTTCTTAAAAATTTATGAACATCAGCAATACATTCAATTTTATTAAAACAAAGTTTAGTGCTTTTCAGTATTTTTTATAATAGCTTTTTTCCTCTAATTGTATTAAATTTATAGAAAATCAGAAACTATTAGAAGTTTAGAGAGAGAAGGAAGAGTCACTTATTTAGCATCATTATTTCCAAATGTTCATATACATGTTTGGAAGCATTGAGGGTGGCTCCATATTTATCCCATGATTACCTTAAATGACAATTCTTTCTTCTGGTGAACAGTAAATATTTAATGGTTATTATATTTAGTTTAGAATGTATGCACATGCGTGGGTTTTATTTTTTTATACTTAACTTTTAAGAACCCAGGAGTGTTTTTCGTACCGGGTGGATTAACACGAATTCCATCTGGAAGAAGCCCGGGCTGGAGGAGGCGGTGGAGAGTGCGTGCGCCATGAGAGACGCGTTTCTCAGGAGCATCCCGGGCAGAAACGCCGCCGAGTACGAGGTCACCATCGTCATAGAGCCCGGACTGCTCTTTGAGATAATAGAGGTCAGCTGTCATTTGTACCTTTTGAAATGGTGTTAGTTATCAACGGTCTCACTGGAAATGTTTAAAAATCTGCGTATTGGGACAAGGAAGGTATAATTAAGTTCTAAATGACGTATAAGCCCTCAGGGCTGTTCAGACATGTCAGTCCATGGGAGTAGTATTAGAACACACAGAAGTTGGGCGTTTTGCCTTAAGGGTGTAGTTTTCTGACAATTTTGTCTGCCTGGCCCAGATTCAAAACAAATCCAGAACAAGATTTCCATTTTTTTTCCTTGAGTTCTGGAAAAAATTCATTTGCTCCAGCAGATTATTATCATGGGATCTCAAAGTACTCACTGTATTTTTATTTCTAAATCCATCAAATTTTTCTTCTTGGGATTCTTAGGGGTTGATTGGCCAGATTTAGAGCATAATATATGGAATCAAGATTTTTCTGTAATTGTACTGCTTAGAAGAGAATTGGCAGTGAATATAGCTTAACTTTTACAGGTATCGTATTTTCCAAAAAATGGCCACCTTATTTGGCTCTATTTAAAACTCTATTTAAATTTTCAATATTGTAATTGATCAAGATTAGAGGCTTGAAATAGCCGGTAGATATGAGACTGTGAATCAGGTAAGAGAATTTTGGGAATATGTTAACGTTTCACAATGTACAGTTGGAAAGTTCCGACTCCTTTGCTTTACGGGCAGGAGACGGCACCATCGAGGCCGCAGCCTTGCTCAGGCCAAGCAGCCCGGCGCTGGGCTTTCCCTGCGTGCCGTGTGCCCTTTGACTTCACAAGCGCTGAGTGGCAAGCTAAAAAGAATGCCGCTTATATTAGAAAAAATGCAAAAACGTGTATATATTTTTCCTTAGGACTCACACCAAGTAGCTGTCAGATGGAATCCTCATTTGAACAATTACTAATTGCATGATTCATTAAAACCTATTTGAATCTGTTTCCTCATGAGCTTTTTTAAAAAAGGAATGTCTGTAGTAGCTCACAAATTTATTTTAAAGATCAGAATTACAATGAAAAATGTAAAAGGGCCTGTCAGATACCCCAGTTCAGTGTCCTTCAGAAGGGTCGGCACCTTACTCAGATGGCCGTCCTTGTGAGGTCGGCCCCCCTGTGAGGTTGGCCGTCTCACCCCCTCGCCGAATGTCAGAAGCGTGACCCGCGGGGAGTGTGGGCCCCGGAGCTGAGCCTTGGGCTGGGTCGCGGCTCCACCACAGGGTCGGGGAGAAAGTCAGGCTCGCTAACCTCTCTGCGCCTGATTGTCCATGTGTACACGGGGGACCTAAACACCGTGTGGGTGTTTTGTAGCGATGAGAAACCATCCAGCAAAGTGAAGAGCTGCCATAGAGTATATTCTCAGTATATATCATTGACTGGAAGTTTTCAGTTCCCAGTACTAGTAAGAACTGATGTGTTTTAATAGTATTAGCATCAGGACGGACTGGTACAAAGGGTGTCTCACTAAATACAAGAACTTAGTGTCAATAACCTTAGTGTACAGCGGAAATCTAATTTGGATGGTCACTCTCACGTGCCTGCTTTCAGATGCTGCAAGCTGAGGAGACTTCCAGCACCTCCCAGCTGAACGAGCTCATGATGTCTTCCCAGACCACTCTGCTCCCCCAGGAGCCACAGGTGATGGCTGCAGGTGCCACCGAGCACACGGGGACCTTCCTCATCAACCTGGAAGGTAAGGAGGAAGGAGGTGAGGGGAACGGGGGCCAGCTGGCGAACCGAGTGAGGACCGGGGGTCGTCTCTGGAGGCAGCTTCCTGTGGCAACGGCTCTCGAAAGTGTCCCACCCAGTGATCTTGGGGACACAGTACTAGGGCTAGAAGACGGGGTTTCCTTCCTGTGCTCTGAGAAAGTGGTTGTCATTGCGTGTGGTGCCAGCCGCCCTTACTCCTGTTCGGCTTCTGTGTCCCTCTCCTGTGACACTCACTGTCCTAGAACTGCCCAGGCCTACCTACCCATCCCCAGCTTTGACTCTAAAATGTCTTGTGTAGACCCCAAATGAAAATATCATGTAGTCACTCTAAGGGAGGAGTTCTGAAGACGCAGGGAACCCACCGTGCAGTGGCCGCTCGTGAGCAGGCATCTCGTTGGTACTTCTGTCACCCTCATTCAGTCTCGTTGCCGGACACGGACAGAGCGTGGCACGCAGATGTGCCAGGAAAAGTGATGCTGCCTGTATCTTTCAGAGCAGCTTCCAAGTCCCAGTGGGAGGTGGGAGGCCTGGCAGCTTGACCACGTGGTAACAATCCTGGCCTAACATGCTCTTGAAAATGTGAATGTATAATCTTTGTGCCATGACCAGGAAAGAACACACTTTCTTCACTCTATGTTACCAGTTTGCGGTCCAAGAGTATTAATAGTGGAGAAAGCCCTGTTTCCTCATTGTAAACCAAGAAGTTTTAAGTGGAGGCACTGCCGTTGGCCTATAATTTGGCTCCCTTTTAAATTCGTAAGGTTCACTGCCTTTCCAGCTCCACACTTACCAGAACTGGGCTTGGGTCAGGAGCTAGAAGGCCCATTCTGCGGAGTCAGGTGCAGAACCCAGAGAGTCAGGGAGAAATCAGAGTGTCTCTCGGGGTCTCGGCTTCCTCAGCTCTGTGCAGTCGCATGGTTCCGCCATCTTGCTGTATATGTAATATGACATCGGTACTGGAACAAGCTTTACCAAGGCAGGAAGGAGGAAGTTTGAACAAGGAGCACCTGCAAATACGCATGTGTTTTTCTTTCACAGGTGGTGATATTCGTGAAGAGTCTTCCTATAAAGTAATCGTCGCGCCAACTACCAAAGAGAAGTGCCCTCGTTGTTGGAAACACACAGCTGAGTCTTCAGATACGCTCTGTGCCCGGTGTGCAGAAGTCGTGCGTGAGAAGTAGCGCCTCCCTCTGGTGCTGACCGCCGCTCTGGCAAGACCCCAGCAGTTCTAAGCGCAGCTTGGGCGGATTGTTCACCACGCTGGAAGGGAATCCCAACTTGGGCCATGAGTAGAGAGCAAGTGGTGGAGGCTGAGAGAGTGAGAGTTCTAAGTTTTTCCTGTAACTACGTGAACATAATGTGTATATATACGTGCAGAAATACATACACGCGGGTGGGTACTGCTCTGTCCGTGGACCCATACAGAACACAGCATACACTGAATACACTCACTGTCTGGTGTGGCTGAGCAGGGAACGTTTTATATTTTATCAGCCCTTTCTTTTTGGCTCAGTATTTAAGTTCTATGATGTCTACAAATAAAGGCATTTGGGAAAATTACAGACGCTGTTGGTGCAGAAGCTGTGAACTGTGGTTCTGAAGGGGAGCGGCAGAGGGGAGAGATGCCGAGGGCAACCGAGTCCCGCCTTACTGGTGAACGCCAGCCTTTCTAGGGTAGTTGGTTGAATTGGAATGAAAATACCACTAAACCGGTTATTCTCATACAAGAGGGCAAAAAAATGAAAGGCATGTACTAACGTTTATGAATGGTAACGAAACAAGATGAAAGCTGAAAATTTATTCCACTAATATACATAAATTCACAACAATGAACAGACACAGAAAACATCAGTATATACAGAATTTCACTACTTACAGTACATTACATTAGATAATAGAGGATTTTATAAACAACTCGGTATTGGATCAAAATCTTCCTAGGGATAGCTAATTCTACTCAGCAGAACTCAAACTTTTATAAGTCCAACAAATCCATTCCTGCCAGGGCGAGAGAGGGCTTTCCCTATTGCTATCAGTACTTTGAAAGTGTGTGTCTCTTAAAAATTAAATGAAGCACAGCAACATCTAACTGAATGTTATAGTCCATGTAAGCTTAGCGTTACTAAATCTGAGATTTCTGTGACTTTAAATTGCAATTAATCATTTTTTTCTTAAACAAAGCAATTTAAATGTAACAATGGTTACTTTGGCCTAAGATGAATTTTTATAACTGAGGTGAAATACTTTTTTCTCCATTTATTTTCCTTCTTGTAAAGGTAGGGAGCATTTAGAAGCCTGATGCGTTCCTCTTTATCTACGTTTATCCTGGCTCTTGGGAGTCTACATCTAAACACAACCTGCAATGTTGAAAGTGTGTCTATGTGAACGTGCGTTCTCCTTCCGTTAGACGATGGAATGTAACAGGCACCCCAGGCCTCTGAAATGCTAATGATGAGCGGTGTGGGGGAGAGCGGATCCAGGAAATCGCTACCAGCTGTGGGCCTCCCAGCAGTAAGTGCCCCTAAGTGTAGCAGGCCCTTTGCTTCAGAACCAACCGCTCGACACCGAACCTCATTCCTGGATTTGAGGCTCTTCCTAGATACGGAACGGGTGCAGGGCAGGCAGACCTCGGCGACCGCGGGTCAGAGCCAGACCTCCAGGGTCCGTCCCAGGCCGCCGCGGTAACGTGAGTAGCACGCTAGCTAAGGTCAGTCCTCGTCGCTCTGCTGGTGGTCTTGCCTTCCACCTGTAAAAGCTCGGCATCTGAAGTGCAGTGAAGCGAGGCTGGCCTGCACAGAGCTGTTTATTTGTCTTTCTTCTATCAAATGTACAGGTTTATTTTAAAAGCCCTTGATGAAATAGTGAAATATTTAACTGTTTTTAACCCTACATCTCAGAATTCAATTTTAAAATTCTATGAGTGGTAAATTCTAGGATTACTGGTCCAGCTAGAGACTTGATGATTTGTTAGGTTCTTTGCCGTATTTCTGCTTATTCTCAACAATCCTCACATTTGATTGTGTGTTAAACCAGTTCCATTAGCTGAAATGTTGATTAGGTGCCCCCTTCCCCAGATGATGTGGAATCAAAGTGAAGATTTAATCTTTAAAAACGCCTGGAATTCTATGTTTTTAAACCAGCTTCCAAAGTTTATAATTACTTCCAGAATATTTAGGAAGTCACAGAAAGAACCAGTCTTTGAAAATGTCTATAACAAGGGACTGTCGGAAGCTCCGTAGGCTCACAGGCGGTCACGTGTCTGTGCCTGGGTGGGGCGAGGAGTCAGACAGAGGCCCGGAGGCTGGACCTGCCTGTGAGATCCTTCATGGAGCCTGCCCGCACGCATGCACCTCAGTCAGACTTACAGGCCTGCACCTTGTATACTCCAATCATCCTACATATTTATTTTTCGAGATTATAAATTAAAAAATAATTCAGTTTTAGACAGGGAAGTTCTTATTTGGATGTGATCTTTTAGGTAAAAAGAATTCACATTGGGATATCCTCAGACACTGTCTCCTGAACTTTGTACAATTGCTAGAGTTGGCTTCTCACAAGGGAGTGAAGAAACAAACTTCTGTATCACAATGATCACTATGAATGACAACTGTGATCCAGGACAGGTATCAGTAATTGCACTGTATGGCTACATTCCAGAGATACACCATAATACATACTTGGTATTGGTAGAGCTCAAAGCACTTTTTAGAGTTTTGGTTAATTCGGTTTTAATCAAATAATTATCCAGCACTTGGACTGCGCTAGGCACTATAGGGATTAAAGTCAGTTGTAGTTCATCCTCTCCACCCAGCTGTGAGGTAGGTTTACTAAAGCTGCGATGTCACTAAGCATTTTCTCTACTGTTCCCAAGAACAGATACGTAACATTATCAAATCTCAGAAGCAGACGTTTCTAAAAATAAAGTTAGGACTTAAATTTTTAGCATCTTTGCCCCTTTTTTAAAACATGTTTTACAAGATAATACATTTTTACAATTCATACCTGATGTGGAGAGAACTTTGAATCTTGGCAAAAAGCAAATCTTACCTTGTATTATAATTAATTTTGGTGTGTTGCCCGCATCTCAGATTCGCAGTTTTGGCAAGTACAGACAGGTGCTTTGGTACTAGGACAAGGGTCCTGTTCCATGTCCTCCTGATGACTGTGACGATCTTGAACACGTTATCCCTTCCCACAGCCGCTGTCCTCTGATGGCGGCCGAATGCCCTCTGGGAAAGGCGCCTGCCAGCCTCCAGCACTCCGGGGGGCCATCCAGCGGGGGTGTGAGCGGGGACAAAAGCCTCCTCCCAACAGTTGTCACAGGACAGTGGGATGTTTCTCTGACTTTACCGATGGGACTCTATTTACATGACCACACCGAAACTTCCTTAGAACAATAACATTTGAGTATGAAATATAGAATCTCATCATAAGAACATAATCTGTAAATTATAACCCATTTTAAATAGCAAAATTCAACAATAAAGCTACTTAAGTGCTTGAATTAGAAATAAACAGTAAAACATCTGTATGAGTAGTTAATAGTATAATTGATATCTGTTTATATTTTACCAAAGGAGTGGAATTTAGCCAGGACTGTACTTTTTAAAAGTTATATATAATATATATTTAAATTCATTTTACAAAAGGAAAAAAAAAAACACCCTCCTCCACGAAGCCCGGCCGCCGCTGTGTAAAATCGCCATGCGCTGATCGGCGTGCCAGGCACGCGGGGGAGCCTGTCATAGGCAGGGCCCTGCGGGAGGGAGGGGTATGGCTTCCACGGCTTCGAAGAGGTGTAAGGCTAAACTGTACTGCCCGTGGTTTTCGGGCAAAAGCTCAATTACTCTATGGACCAGTTTAGCTGTTGTTGCAATGGGCACTTCCGTGTTTTGAAGATCCTGGGGGTCCTGCAAACGGGACACAAAAAGAACCCATCAGCTCTACGCACCTAAGCAATAATCGTTACTGGCAAAAACGCTTTTCTTTAGAGCTAAGTCAATTAAACTAACAATTAACATCGCCTCAACTGCTGCTGACTGCACTTAAGGAGACTCGCAGTGGTGCCCGGTCCCTTGCGCCACCCGACTCACCATCGCTTTCAGCCAAGTGCACAGCGTGGGCGGCAGCCCGGCCAGCAGCTCCATGCCCTCCTTCGTCTGCGTGCGCAGCAGCGCGTGCGCCAGCCTCTGCCCCGTCACCACCAGCAGCTGGGAGGCGAGGACCTCCTTGTCGTGAACCTGGAGCATGGCCTGGGGAGGGGAACGTGTACAACCCTAGAGTAGGGGCTCCCAGGCTGCCAGACCTCAGGGCCGTGCACACAGTGGCCCTTGAACAACGTGGCACTGAGCAACAAAATGCTGCAAGTGTATTTTTTCTGACAATTTTAATAACATTTTCTTCTCTAGCTTACTGTATTGTAAAACTGCAGTATATAACCCAAGTAACATGCAAAATGTGTTCATCAACTGTTAACAAGAAGACTCCCAATCAACAGTGGGCTACTCGTAGTTAAGTGCTGGCGAGTCAAAAGCTATAGGCAGATTTTCATCTGCACGGGGTTGGCTCCTCTAACCCCCATGGTGCTCATGGGTGGGTTGTACAATCAAAATACCACCCAAATGAAACAGCAGTAAAAACCCAAGCTTCGGCCGTCACCTAACTTTTCAATTCGGCACAACCGTATGAGCCATTTCCAAGCTTCTGTCTGCTTTGCTGACTGCAGGGCCCCCTGCAGAGAGCAGGCCAGGCACCCCGGAGTTTTACTCCACAATAAACAAGAATTTGCTTATTTTAAAACATTCTTCTGTTTTTGTGCCCAGAAGTTCTAACAGAAGGAAAAGCAGAAAGCTTCACTGGTCCTTGACTCCCACCATCGAGTTTGTACCCATCAGGCTCAGCTACCCGGCCCAGGGTGGTGGCTACCTCCTCTCCCAGGTGGTCGGCTCCGTAGTTGTAGAGTTCCCCCACGTAATGCCTCCGCACGACATCTTCACTGACTTGGAGGTGATGGGCCAAGTCCACGGCGAGGGCTGGCCAATCCTGGTCTTTCCTAAAGGGAGTGCCTGGTGCCTCTTCTGAGGTGTCTTTGTCCTTTGCACCCGAATGTTGGGCCTGGACAGCGGCACTGACAACTTTCAGTAAGAACTTGAAGAGTGGGAAGGAGATACAGCAACGTCATGTTAGTATGTCATGTTTCCTTAACAGACTGAACCTGTTGCCTGTCCTGTCAGAGTGGCTTTTCCAGTAAAAATGCATAAGTTTCAAAACAGACACAATTTAAAGGTAAACTAGCTCTCAAGAACACTCTGGAAGTGGTCATCCTTCGAAGGCCCGCTAGATTTTTACTTCACTATTATTTTTCCCAAGAAGCAAAACCCAGTAACTAATTTACCTGCTGTCGTATTGAAATAAAGTTTGGATCCATTTCCCCACTAGGCAGTAACTGTATTGAAGTCAGGTCTTTGAAAAATGCATTTTTCCCCTAGTGAGAAAGAAGAGACCGAGGGAAGACAAGCGTGGATTATTATTGAGAGAGGAGAGAGATTAAAAATCACTCAAGACTATCTCATGGTTCATTCTTCCCCCTCCTTGAGCAAGAGCATTTTAGGATTTTATTTAAGTTATCTAGCGTGCGGTAGGGAGCCCCTCCTCCCGCGTGTGGGCTGGCGACTCCCTGCTAGCAAACACTGAGGCACAGATAATAGCGAGTCCCTTTCAAAACCAGGTCACAAAAGGACGGCGGCCTCTGCCCCGTGTGCTCACACTCCCTCCCTCGCCCCAACGGTGGCGCTCCCCCAAGCCCCCCACCGCCGCCCTGGCCGCCACCCTCACTGCAGACTCAGGAGAGACACCCTCAGTCTCAACCCACAAAAATGGGTACAAACTCCTGTTTCCAGCCACTCAGTTTTGGGATAATTTCTTATGCAATAAAAGATAACTAATACACGATGTGTACTCTAAATCCTTTTAAAAACACTGAACTGTCTATAAACATCTTGTATGAGACCAAGCGTGTGTCTGAGGAGCCAAAGCAGAGTGTCAGGAAATAGGGTTAAGTCCCCGGGAAGCAGGTGGGGTAGAGCGCGAAGAGCACCGGCCTCTGAGGTGGAAGCCCCGGCTCTCAGCCCAGGTCCACCCCCGCATCTGGGGGCTCTGACGGGGCAGAGAGCCTCCCAGCGACAGTGGTCCTGCTCACACCTGCTAAGTGCCCAGCTCCCACACAGCTCTGGAATCCTGAGGTACTTGCCTTACTATCAAAAAGCGACAGTGGCTTCACTGCCTTCAGAGCAAACCTCATCACCGCGTACAGGATGGAGCAGAGGACGGAGTGGTGCTCCACCAGCGGGTAGTGGATGTGCTTCTGCTCGAGGGCCAGCTCCACGATGGAGACGGGCCCCTCGGCCGCGAGCCAGGCATCCTCGGTGTCCAGGACTGGCTCCTGCATCTCGTCCCTGCTCACGTCTGCCTACGTGTGTGAGAGCGAGAACCGGTCAGCCTTGGAGGAGCCATGGCTGGCACGTGTCTTACTCGGCGATGTGCTCACCAGTAGCAGAGCGCAAACCTCTGCTTCTCCCCACCCCCCAAATCATAATTTAAAAAATCAAATTCTAATAAGAAACAGCATGACTTTTAGGCTAAGTTAAAACTCTGAAATGAATACATGAAAATATATCTGCAGCCCTGCAGTCCAGTGATTTCTCACGATCTGTCGCAGCACAGACCGTGCAGAAGGGAACGCGCAGCTGTACCTCCATCAGCGTCTGCAGCAGATCCAGGCAGGAGCCGAGGAAGGAGGTCAGCGCCGTGTCGCTCATGCCCACGTCCTGTTTTCAAAAAGGAACACCTTTAGCTCCTGCAGCAAGACTCTACCGTTGCTGTCAGGGAAAAGCAAACAAAACAAAAAAACCTGACTTTCTACACTGACTAGAAAGGCAAGGATTTAAAAGTCAAGGCATTAGCATGTTTTAATGCCTTTCTTCAGATTTAACTGACTTTAAAATTAGTGCAAACACACGCCGTCACCATTTACTACAGGCGGTGGTGCTCCCGTCGCGCTCACTGTCCCAGAACTCACAGGGCACGGGCGTTCAGTGGCCACATGATCAGGGTCAGACATGAAAGTTCTAAGAAAACCACCTGGTCTGGTTTCAGAGCAGCTTTTAGGGACTGAACTGAGCCCTCTGAACAAAACGCGAACCCTCCAAATACCAGGCGAAGCTGTGGGCGGCGGACCAGGCCGGTTGACCCCCTTAAAGGGCCTGTCCAAGGCGCTGCTGTGTTCACAGACCATCTTTTGTAAACCAACAACCAATAACCCCTACGTAATGCAGACTGTGTGTGTGTGTGTGGCGTGCACGTGCAGGAACTACAGCCATATAGACTCTCTCAAGCACACACCGTAAGTCTTCGGCCATGGCGACTTCTCAGGACCGAGAGCCAGTAACAGCTGGGTTTGTATGCCCTAATATTTCTTCAGATATTTGTAATGAGGGTATTTCAAAGTTTTGAGCAAAAGCCAGTTTCGTCCACCCGAATGTTATTGCAGACTCCGTAAATGGTCATCACATAAAGGCAGGTCAAATTTCCTACTCATGACTCTACTTCAATTTGATGTTGGATGGCCCATTGTAAGCTTCTCATCTGAAGGGCAGCAGAAGTGTACGGCAACAGCATCGTGTTACCCTCCTGCCCACAGTCCGAAGTTGAAGACGTCTGGTGAGAGCCCAGCTGAAGCGTGCTGACGGTCCACAAAGGCAAATTAAAACCGGCCGCTGTTCCCGAGCAGTTCCCCTGATACAGTATTCTGTTTCCACTTCCCTTATCTTCTGATATGTTATCAAAATGGCAAAAGGCAAAGTTCGCCCCTGTAGTTAATGAGGCTCTAGTTCAACTGCAGGATTAACAACTCTATGTCTAGATAAGGAGATCCACTTACCCTTCGGCATAGCCTATCCTTCGGCGATTTTCCAACCTAAGACAAAAGGAAACAGAATGCTATATTTACTTAATAATTTAAGTACAAACATAATTATGGTACAGGAAGTAACAAGTAACCAAATTCTAAAAAATACAAATACACCTATAAATAAATGTGGCAACCAACTATACCATAAAGCAAATAATTTTGTATTGAAATGTAAAAACATATATGAAAAGAAAATCACCCTGGGCTCACAAATAATCCTTCTCAAAAATAAATATTTTTGAACTACTAAATTAGAAAACTGAAAAATCTGGTTCAAGTAACTGGGTTGCCTTAAAACCCAAAACCAAGCTTAAGGTTACACACAAAGAGCAGCAAAGAATTTTGCTGGCTGACAAAGATACGCAATGATTTTAAGGGGTTAGAAAGAAGGGACAATCTAAAGCACAAGTTACACCCTTCTAGCTGAGAAAGTCAGGTGATTGCCTTGACTTCATAGATAAGAAGACTGCACTGTTCACTGCACGATGCAGGGTAGTCAGTGGCAGGTAGAAGTCCTGCCCTTCGGGAGCGTTACTTGGCAGGACAGTTCGCAGGAGACAGTGATGATGGAGGAAGGGGCTCCGGTACCAAGGACTCTCTGCCTCATCACCTCTCGCGAGGTGGTGGACCGGCCGGGAACGGGGCCTGCGGCCGGGGCTCCTGTCTAGCAGGCCGACAGCTTCTGCTCCGCCAGAGCATGCTGACATGTTCTGTCCCTTCCCAAGTCAACTTCGGCCGGGCATACAGATTGCAATTGCAATTTAATTCAATTGAGTAAATGTGAATGACAAAAAAGGAAGCTGTGTATATGAATATCGTGTTGAATGCTTTAAAAACGATATAGGAACTCCTTGGTCTCCCGGATTAGATATAGGAAACAACTGCAAAGATCAGGGATACATTACAAAAATCTAAAGATTCTGCACTCAGACAGTCCCACAACCTTATAGAAACAGGACCGAGAGCTCCCAGGCAACGCACCACAGGCAAGGGAGGTTACTAGGAAATCCACAGAACTGCTATCGACCCCATTCCAAGAACAGGTCTGGCCCTCCCTCCCAGGCTCAGTGAGTAAGAGCATGTTTGAAGGTTTTAATTTAAAATAAAGGCAACTCCTTGCCGGAACCAACCTCCACTGCCAGTCTCCTGGGCTAAGAGGCTTTGACGGGGGAATGCTCTCTTCTGAGGGTTTGGGGCTTCTGTTCAAGTCATCAAAAAGCCGGCAACTTCACTGAGCAAGAGTGAAGTGTAGTATCAAATAAAAAGGTCTAACGAGGCCCAGTGTACATAATCTTTTTAGTATCAATGAAGGGAACCAAGTAAGAAATCAGTATGTGAAATGTAAAATTACCTTATCCATCAAGTACGCAGCTGCAGAAAACCTTTTAACCAAGAACGTGTTCCACATCATCAGAGCAACACCTACGGCATGAGAAAAGAGAAGCAGGAGACAGAAGGCTTGCATGTTTTCTCTCTCATCATGCAGCGCGAATTACTGTCTTCCCGAAGCTTAAAAACTATGAGGGCTGTTTGCATGATAGTACTTATAAAATTAATACAAATCTTTATTCTGTAACAAAAATCGGACCTGGTCTGCATAAGAGGATGTCCAAATGGACAATAACCATAAGGAAAGGCTCCCATAATTATGAGAGAAAGAAAAATTAAAATGACAAAAATATTATACAACCAACAGAAAGGCTAATTTTTAAAAAGTGACAATACCAAGTGCTGACAAGGATTTGGAAACAACTGGAATGCACGCTCCTGCAATGCTGATAGTATAATAAGTTGGTAAAACCACTTGGAAAACTGGCAGCGTGAATTCAAGCTAATTACGCATCTACCACATGAGCCAGCGGGATCCCACTGCAGAAATGAATACAAAGGTACATACGAGAGTGTTGAGACCCCCGCCCCCAGCTTCATTCACAACAGCCAAACGTGGGAAGTAAACCCAACGTCCCTCAACCGATTTTTCCCATACAGAGCCATCAAATAAAGTGATAGATTAGAAAAAAAGATATTAAAAACAAAATCAAAAAATATATTAAAAAAAACAAAAGATGGGGTTTATACTTTCATATTTAATAAACTATGGCATGTAAATGAAAACTTCTGCAACAGCTGACACCCAGGCAGCGTGAATGTGGCCCTTCCCCGCAGCCGCTCCTGTGCCCAGCAGGGGGGCTGCGGGGGGCTGGCAGCTCCGTGCACCAGCTGGCGCCAAGCCCGAGCGGGAAACAGAGCGCACCAGCCTGAAGTCAGTAGGTAACGCAGTTTGATGGGTGAGGATAGAGTATCTAGAGGCCAAACTTCCCCAATGAACCACTTTAAAATCTTATTTCCTTGGAGAAAGGTATAATCTAAAAAGATGAATCAAATCAAATAATTTTCAAGTTCTCTTCATGCAGAATGAGACATTTTAGAATTTCTGCTATTTGACTTCATGCCACCCACAGGAAGGCGGTCCAGAAGGAGAAAGAAATAGCTTTTCCAGAATCTATCCCCGGGGCATAAAGGTGATGCTGCCTCCTACCCAGTCCCAGCCCCTGCCCCAGCCCCAGCCTCAGACCTGGGCGTGAGGACTCACCACCCCTCCCCGCCCCGCCCTGCCTAGGGCTGAGCTCCCTGTGAATTCTCACAGGAAATTCGTCAGCTATCAAACGGGACCCGTGCCCTGTTTACAATTTTCCTACAACGGTCACACTTTTTACCGCTGTCCCCATGCTACAGGAGCCCATGGGGAACAGGCACGTTTATTAAAGACACACAAGGCAGTTTGGCTGCCTAACTTTTAAATCAGGAGTTAGAGTCCTGCGCAGCCCAGCCTTCTCCCCTCACCCACCCGTGCACCAAAGAGGGCATGAGTAACGCGTGTGTGCGTGATAGTCTCCTCACACCTGGGAAGGATAGTTGGCTTGGGAAAGGGTGGCTGGGAACACAAGGTGACAATTACTGCCAACCCCCTCCCTTTTCTGCACAGTGTTTTTCTAAGCAGTAAAGAAAGCCAGTTTTTTTTGTGTGTGTATGTACACACAGTATACACACATGTGCATACACACGCACACATACACACACAGAGTAATGTGTCAGGTGGTAGGAACATTGAATGAAAATTTAACAGGATGTGAATTTAAAGATTCTTGCCTCTTTTGAATCAGTTATGTTTTTAACACCTGTTTACTTACCATTCTGAATATGTGCATTGCCAATGTGCTTCAAGTGTTCTATAGACCTAACAAAAAAACGTGCTTCCTTACATAAAGGGAGGAAAAAAGAGAGAAAAAAAACCATTAATAGGTGTTTCAAATACAAATGGAGACTTCTTACATAAATGTCTATATAAAGCTACATAAGAATGGTGCAATAAAAACATGGAAGTATTAGGTAAGAAGTAAATGTTTCATAAGATAATGTCATGGTCTCTCTTAAATTCATGTCACCTCTATAATGGCTGATTTCTAGAAACTTCCAGGTCGTATATGCTGATATCCAGGTTCAAAGATGTCTGTGACTTGTGCTCTACAGCAGTGTGCTTTTCAATAATACTTGAATTTCACACAGATATGAAAACAATGGATTTACTTCTTTGCAAACATCACTCATTCATTAGTCAACAAATATTTGGTGAGCGTCTACTATGTTCCATGCTATATGAGGCACCAGGAATACTGACGTGAACAAAACAGACCCAAATCCTTGCCCTGAGGTTACATCCCAGGGAGGGGGTAGGTCATAAATGGAGCAGGGTGTCAGCGATAAATGCCAAGGAGCACACGTTACAGCCATGAGGGGAAACGGGAAAATCAGAGGGGACGCCTGAAATTCCACTCTTTCCAGTCAAGGTAATTTACACATTAAAACTCAGATGTAGTAGGTCAAACTACCCAGAAATTCTTTAGATCTTTGATAAATAATTTGGTGGCCTGCACAAAGATTAAACAAGTCTTCTGAGCCCAGCATGGCTGGGTGTATAAAATGGAACTGGGATGGGACTGGACGGGGCAAGGAGAGAAATAGGTGACAGGAAAAAACCCAAGCAGGTAAGAAAAGGGGCCGCCTCTTTCACCTGTGAACAGTTGCAGTAACTATCAGACAAAGCTAACACTGGTCGAAATGCTGGGCACTCCACGAGTCTCCTCTAGAAACTGCTCTAAGCCTTCGAGACAGCTACTGTTAGGTCCCCATTTACTTTAAGGAGAAAACAGTGAACGAAGGGCTCTAGACGTTCGTGAGTGAGAGCTTGGAAAACGGGCGTTTCTCTTAAATGTCACCGTCTTGGGCCAGAATCTGGAATTGGTTCTTTCAGAGTTTTGAAATTATGATGTCCTCGATTAAGCTGTAACATTCTTTTTTCACATAGGAAAAGTATCCCGTTTAAGGAGTGAGCCTAAATGTGATGAGGAGGTGGTGGCACCAACTGAAGAGGGCGATTTGAGGGCATCCAGAAGGTCCCCTGCCCCCAAATCACTTTATGTTCAGTTTCGCTGATCAGACCACATCTGTTTAAAGCACTGACTTTTTAAATGCCTTCCTTGAATAAGTAAATGGTTGCATATTAAAGACCTTTTCTGAGGAAGCAGGACTATCGTCACTGTTAATGTATCAATGAGGTCTTTCTCCGAGCGGAACGACAAGGCCGACACCCGCACTTCTCGGGTTCACTGACGGAAGGGCCTAGCACAGCTCTCGGGGGAGAGATGCCCCAAGAGGAACGTCCCTGCTCCTACTGAGCGAGGTAAGCGGACAGCGAGGGCCCCGACACAGGCCCCGCGGCGGCCGCAGCCTCACCTCCGGGTCCTTGTTCCACTGGACCACGCACTCCCAGCAGCAGTGCGTGTGCAGCACGTCCAGCTCCAGGCTGCACGGGAACTGCTCGTAGACCGCCCGCAGCAGGTCTGCAAGGCAGGGACGGCGCGTGAGTCCCGCCCCTGGACCCGCTGCCCTGCCCTCGGGGGCTCCTGCTGCTCCCACAGAAGTGCTACCTGGTATGGCTCCCAAGTCCACATCCGCCGCGGACGCCTCAAGTAAACCTCTGTGAATACCTTCTTTGGGTTCGTCTGGGTTGTCTGCATCTCTTTCTTTGTGAGCCAGCTTTAACACTTCCGGGCTCAAGTCCTGTTTAAACACCCACTTGGCCACGCTGTCTGCGATGCCACCTACAGTTGGGAGACAAGAGAGAAAAGGAAAATTTGCAGTGTCTGCAGAAGGGAGCCTTTCCAATGGCGAGATCTAAGCGCCGACATTCGGTGTGCAGGCTGAAAACGACGCCCAAACCCGTGAGACTCACAGCAGCATTACCACCGACTACTCAGCCTCTGAGGGCAAGCGGGCTGTGTGCCAGCCACGGGCATCTTCCTAAAATATCAGACACATGTAAATACTTGTGTCTGGATACCACATTCCATCTACGTTCACAATTCAAAATATTCTTTACCAGACAGAAACGAAGGGATGAATGAATCTTTCAACTACTCGCATTTAAAGAGGAGCGAATACAGATGAATCAGCGTATCTGCCTAGGCTTCTTAGGGCAATATGCTCCTTTTCATGGTCAACTGACTTGCCTCTCTGGACTATTTAGTGGCAAAATGTAGCCATAGTTAATGAACAACATGATGCTATAGGCCACGTTACAATCAATAAAGTCCAAACAATCATACCTGCCCAGGGGACATTCAAAGTGAAGAGTCCTGTTTATTACCTAAAACAAATTATGCATCTTCTGTAATTTACCAGATGTTTTCTCTCAGTCTTTCTCCTCTTGTGATTCAAATGTGAACCTTTCCACAAAAAGGGGTCACGGTACAGCCGCAACAATCAGGAGCGTATATGACAGCCGTGTGCTGGGTGGCCTAACGTCTTACATTTGGCTTCCAAGTCACCGGCGAGTTCTCAGTCCAGAATCAAGGCCCCGGTGCCGCTGCTCCGGCGAATGCGAAAACGGCGTCCCCGCCCTTTCACCAGGTGGCAGCGTGGGGCGCAGTGAGTTGGTCATGGAAAATTTCACGTCTCATAAAGAACGTGAAAACGAGTAAACTAAATAACAATCTCTAGATACCTGGGTGTTTATAAACCCAGAAACAGTCAGTCCAGTATCCCACGCCTGACCGGGCTGCTGGGAAGGAAAGAGGAACCGTCGAGATCATTCAAGGCACAACAGGCTCATGGCCCCGCGAGACGGAAGCACAGGGGCCCGGTGACCGGGGGGCAGGAAGTCGTGCATCGGAAAGGAGGCACCGAGCTCTGCGGAAATGGGGAAGAACAGGGGAAAGTCTGCAGTCCGCGGCCCTGGAGAGGTTCCTGGGGAGGAGGAGGCAGCCCCGGAGCTGAGCAGGCTTTGGGATTCAAAGGGACACAGAAGAGGAAAGTGGGCGGGGGAGGAGCCCGGGCTCAGACCCCCAGATGGGGGTTCACAGGGAAATGGCGAGAAGCAAGAACTGGAGAAGGGTTGGATTCGAAGTCAGCAGGTCTTGGAGAGCAAGCTTCGAATTTCCACTCAGTTCCAGCAGTTTCTGAACGTCTTCATCTCAGCTTTAGTTGCTTAAATGCTTAAACACTATGGAGAGCCCCCGAAGAACTTTACCTTATGGGTTGCATTCATCAATATTTACGGTATTAGAAATTAAAATGGAGAAACTGTAAAAAAACCCAAACCTTTATACATTCATTTTAAAATAAAAATAATAAACCCACTGCACGTTAGTATTTTATGAAAATAACTGATTCCCAGAGCCCAGCAAAGCTGTTTGGGGAGAAGCGGCACCACGCTCTGCAAGTCTCTCACGTCCGGCTCGGGCTGGGGTCCCCAGCGAGCCCCTGCGCCCTGAGCCCTGGGCTCTGCCGAGCGGGGCGAGGTGCACGGGGAAGACGTGGCCTCGCACAGACACGCAGCTGGGAAGGTGGGGGCACTGCTGAGGCCCCTGACGCTGTAAGGCCGGGGGTCCCTGCGCAGGGGAACTGAAGGAAGACTTTGAAAAGACTGAGCAGTGTGTGCTATTTATATATTTTTTAAATCTGAGTGTATTTCTCTTTCTTATTCTTTCAGTCATCTCTATAAAAAACAAACCAAAGCATGTACCACGGAAACCCAGGCGCGTCGACCCCAAGGCCCAAGCAGACTCCGGTTACCTTTGCCTCCTTCGAGCAGCTTCTTAACGGAGAGCCGGGGCAGCGGCTCCGCGGGCAGCGCTGGCGCCCTGGAGGGGCGCGCGCCCGCCCTGCTGTGGAGCAGCGTCTGGAGCGTGAGGCAGTCCTCCAGCTGCTTGAGCAGGAGCTTCCAGTACTCGGTGTCCAGGGAGAGGGCCTCCCAGGAGTCCGTGAGGGCCTCGGCGTCCGCGCCCGGCGCTGTCGGGGAACACTAACGGAAAAGGCCCTGGTGACAACCTGGCAAAGGTCCTGGGTCCCCGTGAGGTTGAATGAGCTCTGAGCTTGAAGGCTCACGGACAGTCAGGGCACATCACAAAGACGATGGCCACACACGTTACTACTTGGCTGGATGAAACAAGAGGGTCAGGAGTGGCTGGGAGATGCCAGGGCAACGAGGATGGGGTCTGGACGTTCCCAGGAGACCTGCGGTCACCCCCACGTTGTCAGGGCCACCCTTGAGACGGGTCACAGCGTTTCTATCGGTATCGGGAAACTGGCCTCTTTTTAGAACACACTCACCAACATAAAAATGTGTCTCAAATTTCCCTCTGCATTATTATAAACACGTCAAGCTAATAATACTAAATTGAGCCTCGAAACTACTGACTGATGACGTGACGTGACTCTCCACAAACCTATTTAAGTGTCTCATCCCGTTCAATGCAACATCCCCCTACAAAAAGTATTTGAGCTACCAGAAGCTATACGTGATGTTATCGGTCTTTTTTTTTTCTCCTTTCTATGAGTCTCCAAGAGATGAGGAAAAACCACAAAGCAAATGGTCAACAGGACACCTTTATCTGAGTCATTCGGTGCCACAAGGCCCCAAACAATCTGTTTATAAAGGAGGGTGTGAGCACAGTCGCTGAATTTTCAGGAACCGGAACGAACCTGAGAAATGATGCAGCCTCCCCCGACCTCTTTTAGATGAGGAGACTGAGGCCACGAAACCTGTTTTTAAGGGACCCACCACCGACCGCCAGCCACTGTCAGAGAGCAGGGACAAGTGCAGTACTTTCCCCCGTGTGCCACGTGGTGGCAGCTAAGTTCAGTGTGCGTGTCGTCCGAATAAACAGATGAGGGGCAGCACCCCTCGCCCCCCTCCTGACCCCAAAAAAGACGAGTAGGAGCCTGCGGACACAGTTCAGATCCCGACACCGCACAGCAGGGGGCGCAGCGTGCCCCCCACCCACCCCCCGCCCCCCACTGGCTGGGCAGCACCTCGGCCACCAACCTTCCTCTCGGTCCCGCCGGTGGACATCTGCGCGGCGACAGCGTGCCCCACGTGCGCAGACAGCAGGGCGGCCCCGTTGTTCTCCGACTGGATGCAAGCTGCACGCATCTGCTGCCACCAAGGAGACACGGACTGCGAGTCCCACGAGTCGTCGAGGGCCACTGCCAAGTTCAAAAGCAATCTTTAGTTTCTCGGTTTTGGGTCCAATCTTTCAGATTCAACATGGTGTTAAAACTCAGTGCCCCAGAGATAGACTCATCTATTTCTGAATGAACTGGGAAAAAAAGTCCTCAGTCTATTTTAGCCAGAGCATGTATGTTCCATTTACTTCTCAATCAACTTTAAATCCCTGTTTGGAATAGTTCATCATTGCAGAAAGCTACTATGAAATGTTTCAACGGAGATTATTGTTCTCATGAGCAAAACAATAACCTTCACCCAAGACCATTTGACTGACCCAAGTTAAGCAAATGCACTGTTCACTACTACATGATTTTTGATGATAGCACAAACATAATTTTCATAAAACACACTAGAAGTGCGTTAAGAGCTTCCTCAGGGAACACAAAAGAACCCCCGGAGGGAAACGCTTGGTGGACTGCAGTCTCCTTCGTTAGAAGACACAACCTCCCCCCTCCCACACCCCCGTTTCTGTGGCATTTCAAACACCAAGGTGCTTCCCAGAGCGGAAGGTGACCACATTCCCGTGGGTGCCGGCGTCCAGTGTCCCGGCATCGTACCTTTCATCCTGCTCAGGAGGGACAGCATCATGTGGAGACAGCAGACAGACTGTGGCTTCTCCAGAATGTCCTTTTCCTTAGAAAGCCAGACACTCAGGAGCAGAGACTGAAATTAAATTTAAATCCTTTTCAGTGTTTTAAACAGATTAGTTAAAACTGCACCAAAGTCCATCTGTGGTCAGTCTGCTCCCATGTTCTGCTTGTAGGTTCCCTGACCTCCCATCTCTGCTTTTTCCAGAGAAAGACACCACTTTTTGGTCATGGTTTTTCTATCTAAAAGTCTGTTACTCTTTTAATGCAACACAAGAGAAGTTTATCTACTGTCTTTGAACACTATTTGAAATAGTTCAGAAAGATGCCGCTGGCCTCCACTTGGGCACTGACTGCTTTGGGAACGAGGACGTGAGCAGGACGCACGCTCACTGCCCGGCACACAAACCCAGCACAGAGCCTTCCCACGGCCCGAGGGTGCAGCAAGGAGAGTGGGCAGCGGATGCCATTTCCTCTGATCTGTGTGACCGCTGTGACCAAGCAGAATTTTTTTTAGTAGCTTGTCTTTTTGTACACGCAACTTCTTACTTTAATTCTTGGGTTCTTTTTTGTTTCTGTTTTTAGAGAAGTCCCCTCTCCCCTCACCATCCATAACTGTTCGCTGTGTGTGAGGGCCGTGTCCACGTGCACGTGGGGGAGGTGAGAGAAGAACTTGTGACGGGGGCTCGTTTCCTTGCCCCTTTCGGAACAAGCAAACGTTGGGCACTGTGGTTCGTCTGCGGGATGACCCTTGTATCTACATCTCCTATGGCACAGAGACTAGGTTCTGGCCTAGTCTGAGCTTGGGGGTATCTGATAATTCTGCAGGCTGTCAGGGAAGCTCATGTTGTTCTCTAGATCATTCCTTGTCCAACGTGACCACTGTTCCTGATGATCGGATTCTAAATTTGTTTTAGGCCAACCAGGGATTATGCTTGTTACAATCTACAGAGAATGAGAAAGAGAAATTACTATTAATTAATTAAATATGGGGATTATAAATTCCTTTGACCAGTTTTGGAAGGTCTTCATGTATGTTCTCTGATGTACTTCAGACAATGATAAAAAGGAATGGACAGTTCTGGATGACGTGAGCGAGGAAGAACCGCGTTCAGCGACAAGAAGCCTCACCAGCAGCAGCTGAGGGCTGAGTCCAGCTGACTCCAAAGTGCGACACATGTCCTCAGTGGAGCTTTCTCCTTGCAGACACTTCCAAAAGAAGAAACTGCCTAGTAAACAAAAACAAAATGCGTTACCCAGTGGCTGCTTACCACATGGACAACCTTCCTGAACTGCAGTCTAACCCCCGAACAGCAGCACGGCTCAAGGGGAGAGAAGCTGCCCTTCCGTTTGCTTGGCTCAGTAAGGCAGGGAGCATCACACCGTCTCGTGGGTACACTGATCAACACAAAACGACTCTCACGACACGGCGCCTACATATCCAGAGCATCTTCAGTTAAGGAAAAACATACATTCAGTGCTTCCATTGATTTAATTTCAAAATAAGCGGCATCTCTGAGACACTATTGGCTCCTCCCAGGCTTTCTCCTAGAGGGGGAGGGGCTCCCTCTACCCGAGCAGCTCACCCCTCTACCCACCTAAGGCCACGTACTCCTCTTCACTTATCTTCTTCACGCTGATCACGTCCTTCTCACACTCTAAGTATTCCAGGAATGTCTTCACAGGCCACGTGCCGTCCGCATCGTCAGAAAATCGAACCCCAGTCCTGGCAGTCTCTTGCTTGTACTTCTCTAACAACGTCTGGAGCTTAAGGAGTTCGTTTTCGTCAAGCCTTAGTAAGACAGCCAAGTCCTTAAAAACAGGAGGGACAAATTCTGGTTAGACCAGGTCTCCTTCTCCAAATCTGCCATATGTGTCAATGCCACCATCTGAAATGAATGCAAGACCATAAATCCAAGGTGGGCTTCAATGAATGTGATTGCTATAATGTACTCTACTTAAAACCATACCCTCAAATTACTTACAACTTGACTCACGTTCCTGCGTAGCAGGTTATTTAAATAAAGTAAACTACCAGTACCATTTTTAGAAAGTTTCTTGAGATTACACTTTTCAAAAATGTTCCAGTTTTAATAAATGTGTTACTGCTTAACTGGAAAAAGATTTAGCAGGGTGTCACCTGCCACTCTTGAGCTTCTGAGGCAACTAAAGAACTAGTGAATAAGAAACTGAATCCTCTTTTTGAAGCAGCATCCACACTGTAATGTAAAGGCAATGGAAAGCACGCCTCCCTGTATCTACGTATAAATCCTCAGTGTGGCTCTCGGCGACACAGAGAGTGACACTCCCACATACAACCTGCCACCCTTTCCAACCATTTTTGTATCCTGGATGTGCGGGAGATAACTCTTATCTCCTGACATGATTACTTTTCTAAGCTAGAGAAAAGCGCGCGCACACACACTTTAAGGATCATAAATTTGCCACTGCAAGGAAAGCTTTCCTCCCCCCACACGAACATGATTGAAGCTGCATCCTTCAACAGGGCAGTTTTATTTATTCACTTAAGGTGGCTGTTTTTACAAACAAGTAGTAAACTGCGAAATGCTACTGCGCACATGCCGGTAGTTCAATGCTATGCTGAATTTATATATGAGCTTAAATGAACTATGTCCCAGAGACAGCAAATGTGAATTAATTCAGACCTGAATTTTAGTTTTGTATGCGCAAAAGTAGCCATTCAGCCTAGAAGCTGCCTGTATGTTTTGTAAAGGATCCAAACAAGTCTATAGCAAATATGGTTTTAATTCTTAAAAAGTTCTTCAAAAGGAAAACAACAATCTGAAAACTGATTTTTAAAATTTTGTCATTCTTTTATCTTTGCACACTATGTTGGGGCTATCAAGGGAAACTGAATTCTACAGGAGATTATTACAACCATACATTTAACTTTCTCTGGCAGCGCGTGAGACAGGTAGTTGGGATCTTATGAAAATATTCGGCACTAAAGAATCTATGAGATGTGCAGGCAATCCCACAAATGTAACTTAACCAACTTAAACCTTCCTGGTGCTTGAAAGATAAACAAGATGTTAAAGCGTGTAGGTCGTTTCCACTACAGAAAGAAAATCTTCTCTAATTTTTATGTTGAAGAGATTTTTAGTCATGTGTGTATATTTAGAATAAAAGGCTTCCACTAACTGTCAGAGACACCAGATAATTTTCTCAAGAGCACCGCCAGCAACCTGACATGGCTACTCTCTTCCGGAGGAGCCAGACACTCAGCCAGGGTCACGCAGTGATCTGAGGGGAAGAGAGGACGTATTTCTCTCCGTTTCCCATTAAAGACACTTTCTTTCTCTGTATAGAAAGTAAGAATTTTATAAACAGCCCTCAGAAATGAGTAATAGTGCACTTTAATAAAGATTACAAGGTGCCATCACTTTGTTTTACAGAATACAAGCATAGGACATTTACTATAATTATTTTAAACACTTGGATGTAAGAATCATTTAAAAATGTATTTCTTATATAGTACACAATGGATAAGCTGTGTATGAATCTGCTAACAACAACACAGAAAAAGTGCTGTCATCTGCTTGGCAGAATCTTTTATTTTCTTGGACGGAAATTAAAGTTTTGCTACTTCAGTAAACTGCGATCATTTAAATGGCAAAGCTTGTCCAAAAGTTGAATTATAAGAAGTAACCTTAAATGAAAAAAAGGAGTTGAGAAAAACTAGATTTTTCTAGGGTAGTAAAAACGGATTAACAATAGAATTTAATTTTCTAGCGTAAGTAACACAAATTTAACAGCAAGGCCGAGAGAGCCAGCAGGGGGTCTTGTAAAGAAAATACACCTTTATGCTTTATAAAATTCTTAATTTTCTACTTCTTTACTACCAACTTTAAAAATGGACAATAAAGAGGTTATTTTGTTTTGTATAATGAGCACTGGGAAGACTCACATGATCGGAGAGCGATGTGTCCGAATGACGACCGAGGGAGTTGAACTGACTGACAGACTCATAAAGATGGAGCAATTTCAGTTTATTGGCACAAAACTGCAGCAGCCCCTCGTCAACAGACTCAAGTTCTAAAAGGCAGAAGGAAAAAATCCATTAAGAGAGACATATTTAACAGATTCACAAAAGGCTTTTCTTCATTCAATCTCTTAATATTACGTAATTCCCTGTTCTATTTTATCAGATTCCGGGATGCTTAGGATACAGCCGATTAATAAGGCGAAGACAATTTTTCTCTCATAGCAAAATATCTAAAGTTTTAAATGAAATAAGGTGCACAAATAGTAGCAGTAAAAAAAATAACTAAAGAAAAAAGAAAGGTCTAATACTCAAATTGAAATAGATGACCTCGAAATGCTTTGAAAATGTTAACTGACAAGCAAACGGAGAGACTCATGTCGAAGCGCAGGCTGATGGCTGTCGGTGGGGGGATGGTGCGGGGCGGGGGGTGTGGAGGGGTCTAGTGGAAAAGAAAAGAAAGAGAAGACACTCGTGGACACAGACCACAGTGTGGCAACTGCCGGGGGAGGCGGAGGAGGGCAGCGGGGAACAGACGGTGACGGACGGAGACGTGGCCCGACTCGTGGCAGCGCACACACAATCCAGTGTGTACAGAGGAGGTATTGCGGGCTTGGGCACCTGGAACCTGCATCAGTTTTTTAACCAGTGTCACCCCAATAAATTCAATAAAAAGGAAAAAAAATGTTCTCTCTCAGTCCCTAACTCATAGGCTGCCTGGTAATTAGGCTCACACAGTGAAGAAAGACAAAATTCAAGCCGGCTCTTTTTGCTCTGATGTTGTTCAAGGACATTATATAATTCAACCAGAAACTGTGGATGGGGACAGATCCTCAAGAAAGGTTGGCAAAGAGACCATGAGTAGAATTCCACTTAATATTCTCTTTCAATCAGGGCTTTTTTCCCCTCCAAGATTAGTACTGAAAAAATACTCACTATATATTACATTCCTGTATGACAAATTAAATATTTATATATCAAATATCAAATGTCTATTCCTTAAAAAGGTAGACACTGAAGACCCCCCAAAACTCTTATTCAGGATCTAGTGACCTGGAATGTGTCAAAGTTGTTGTAGCCACAATAAAACTTAGAATTCTAAATCCCTGAAATTTTTAGGACTCTCATTTATGGATAGAACTTGAAAACAATGATGATTTTATAAAACTCCAACAATGGTGTTTGGTTTACGCCCAGCCCAGTGCACGATAATTTTTGGTTTAATAAATTGATATTTTGTTTAAGCTCAGTGGGAAGGAGGGGCTTTATAAGTGCACTATGTTTTTTAAAAGAGGTATTTTTAATAAGTTCTGTCCATTGAAGGAGTCCACTGTTTACCAAAAGTTAGTTTTACATCTGTGTTGAAAAAAGAACCTCAACGTGAGGATGCTTGAAGTCCTGAAAGGGTGTATTATGATTCGTTTATTAAGTCACTCTAAGTTGCCTTAGATACAATCACTAGAAAGCTGGGCTTATATAATTAACATCACAAGCAAAAAGTCATGACTAGTCAGTACCCTACACACTACAATTTAATTGATGTTAGAAAATCAGAATAAGTTGAATTTTGCTACCTGAGCTGGCTAGAGTATGGAGTTAAGCCCCACAGCTACAGATGTAACTGTTTATCAGACAGATAAATTCTGAACAGTAAAACAACCAGAAAACTCAGGACCGATTATTGAATCAGAGCCTGTGATTTTGGGAGTGGTAACTGTTTATGAGGGAAGGTTAAAATGTGGCCTCCATACACTAACAGAACTTTAATTAAATCATAAATATTTTTCATCATTATCTCAGTCGAAACATTATAGAATTCGCATCTCAAAAATCTCTGCCCTCCCATGAAGTTAAAATAAAAAAGCAGTGAAGTGAACTTCACCTCTTGCCCATGGCTTTCAAATTTTCTATGACTGTATCAGAATAATCATTCATCATTCTACAGTGGTATTTCCTCACAGGGGAAGGGTTAAAAATAAATATTTACAGTAAGGAACAGAGTCAACATATTCAGAGAAAGCTCAGATAAAGAGCAACTGCATACAATGGACAGGGAATAAAAAGGTCCCCAAATCCTAAAGGTATGAATCAAGTTTGCCTTTACCTCATATACACGATTTCCACATTAAAGGAACAGGACCGTGTAAGCCATGAATAGCTTTTCACAGAATTAGAAGGTCTGAGGTGAGTCCATGACCACCAATGGATACAAACCTTGATTTTTTAAAGTGTCCACAAGAGTCTGCGTGACATCTCTAAGGCAGGAAAATGGTAAACGTTCACTTGCCAAAATGCTTTCCAAAGCCTAGAAGAAAAATTGAGCAGTTCCAGTAATTAGAAGGCAATGATTTTGTTTAAAATTTGACATTTATGTCTATACATTCACTATCCCAAAAGGGAAGCTCTGTTTTTAAGATGCTTTAGCATACGTTCCAGTGAATTAAAGTTGCATCATAAGTAATATGTAATCAATTTTATGTCATGACAAATATGACAAAAAGTCCAGGCTGGGAATGAAGCAACTGATGTTTAACAGAAGAGCCAGGACAAAAGAGAAACGGAAAAAAAGAGAAAGCTACTCACTACTGAGATGAGTGTGAATAAGTCTGCACTATAGAAACATAAATGAAACGTAGAGGCTGTTACTGTCCTACCAGTAATAAATGCTGACAACAACTTAATCACTCCTTAATCACTGCACACGGCCGAGCCTTTAGGCCAGGCTACATGGACCCACGCGGCACCTCACCCCGCCTGCGCCTTCCTTCCCCTGGCAGAAATGTCAGAGCCTTCGCCACCCGTTCCTGAGCACCTCTTCACTCCAAAAGAAGCACCATCAGAGTCACCAATGGGAGAGACGCAGCAGTTGAGGTTCACGCCTGAGAATGTGGCAGGAGACAACCCCCAGATCACAACGCACCGCCTGTGTGTTTGTGGGGAGAAGCAGGCCAGACAGGTGGATCGAGAGGATGGAGAGGCCTAGGAATACGCGACTCCCTGGAGAATGTAAAGAAGGCCACAGAGGGAGGCAAATGCTCCAGAAAACATCACCTGCCTCTGTTGTTTACGTGACACAAGCCAGCAGCGGGCTGACCTTCTTCCCTACTATTCAGTCTTCCGAAGCCAAAATTGGTTTCTTTTCTCCCTTTAGTGTCAAAAGCAATACATGCTTTTCACTATTAGGTTTTCTAGCCTTTTTTATAAAATTCATAGTTTCATACACAATTCAGTAGCACAGGAAAAAAAAATCAAGATGCCAGTTTGCACTAGGCGCAAGTTTCCCGGTTTTGTTGTTCCATCATGTAAGAGAAGGAGAAAGACGGGGTCAAGACGAGAGGCCGTTTGGGTTCTGGTGCCCCGGCCCCGGGACTGACTCCCTAGGCTGCCTCTGCAGATGCCCACCGTGTCCCAACAGCGTCGGCCTTATACCTGACATCCTGCCCGAGGACCAGGGGAGCCTAACAGCACTGCCAGAGGAAGGGACAACGCAACTGAAAGTCACAGGGACCTGCCTATTCTACAATAAAACAAAACCAAGTGTTTTAAAAAATAAGATAAAAGGCACAAAAAGGAATCAGTTTCACTGACTTCTCCCACGTATCTAGCATCGTTTTAGGTATGGTGGAGTATAAAAATGACACGTTCAGTAAGGCCCCTCCTCGAAGGAGCTTAGAAGAGCGAAAGGTGAACAAGCTGGGGAGCTGTGACCAGCAGCCATGAACTATCCAGAAGCGCAGCAGCCTCAGCTGTCTGGCTCTGGCGAGCAGCAGAGGTGGCGGTCGCTGTGCCCGTGGGCATGGAAGTGGCCCGCCAGGTGGGGTAGAGCGGCGTTGCCAGGGGCCGGGACAGGCGCGGGGATGAAAGAAGTCACGAGTCACCACACGAGAGACCCGGAGCCGAGGCTGGGGAGCCGCAGGGCCCTCACCCAGCACGAGCGGGAACACGAGTCAGGACGGAATGCTCAGGGGCCGCTCGTCAGCAACCAGTGCAGCTGAAGCAGCTCAGAGCCTAGCAAGTGCCCCCTAGATATAAATGCAAGACAAGTTCTTTTTTTTTTTTCAGACAATTGTGGTAGGAGCTTCTTAGAGCCCAGCCAATGGCACAGGCCGAAGGGCAAGGTTTCCAGTGCACCAACCAACTCCTGTGCGCCGGCACCCCACCCAGACACGCAGAGCGTAATCACAGTTCACGGTTTATGACAGCAAGACACTGGTCACAACCGACGCATCCGTGACGGGAGAGGGACTCCAGTGCCGTCAGAGAGGAGTCGGCACCGGCGGCCGATCGTCGCACGCGTGAGCGTCAGTGTGGGCGAGGCCCAGACACGGGGCAGAGGTGACATCACAACGGACAAGGACCAGGACTCCTTTTACAGACACTTGAAAAGGCGGAAAACACACCCATGTATTTTAAAGCAGCCAAGTGAAAATGACAGAACGCTAAAGAACAGCCACGGAGAGAAAGCAAACTCTGAACACGGGCCGCCTCAGCGATGGGAGGAGGGCTCCTCAGAGGCCCTGGAAACACTCCATTTCCTCAGGCGGGGGCCTTCCCACGGGCTCCATCCCACGGGCTCCCTCTATCACTCTTTCATCTCCATATATGTTACCTATGGGGGGTATAAAACACACGCACTTGCACGTATGGTAATATGACTTACTTCAGGAAAAAAAGAAAGGAAAAAAGGGGCAGCAGGAACTGCCACATGGGAATGTCAGAAAGGATGAACATGAATAAGAACATGAAAAGAAGACTAGCCTGTCATGTTTGGAGGGGAAGTAAGAAAATAAAGATTTCCTTCAGAGGGATATGTGAGAGCTGCTCAGCAGGAAAGTCCACATGGACACTTACCTGCTTTTTGGTTGCGGGGTACTTAATATCGAGAATTACTTCCTTTATTTCGGTTTCAACCAAATCTAGAAAGAGAAAATTAAGCAAAGTAAAATTTTCATTTTACTACAGGTAAACTTTATTCTGAAACAAAAATGCATACATTTGCACCACAGTTCAGAGGGCTTCTGGGGTCTCTCATGCTGCTGTTGCAACGGCGAGCCACGCTGCCAGAGCAGGCGGCCGGAGAGCGCCACCGCAGCGCGCCTCGTTCTGAGAAGGCGCTGCCTCCGCTCACAGTCGCACCCGAGGATCTCAACCGCTCCGTTGAGAATATACCATCAACTTTTAAGAGAGCAGACACCTTATTACAGGACACCTACCAAGGCTGGGGGACTTTGTTTTCAGTAGGTCGGCTAGTTTCTTCACCAGGTGCATGTCCTTGGCACGTTCGCTCTTCTTGTCGCTGAAACAATAAACACAAGTTCGTACAGAACGTGCAATTGTTTTCCTTCTACTTCTGACACTCTCACTGTGTTCTGTCCTTTACAGTCTTCCTATTTAACTTTAAAGGTCTCATTCTAATAAGAAAAACAAACAAACAAACAAGTAAACAGTAACTACAGAACAAACAGCAAACGACAGGACTGGGAAAAAGGCAGCGGAGGGAGGTCAGTGAGTAGACACGCGATGGTCTCACCTCAGGGCCAGGTGGAAAGGGACGGTCACCGTTTTCACACTTGCAGACACGGGATCGACCAGGCAGATCTGGTAAGTCTGTGGCTGCCAACTCTGACTGGTGACATTATTCAAGCCCATTATTTTGTAGCCAGGATACAGGAGCCTGAGGAAATCACACACCAATATGTAAAACCAGCGGAGAACGGGCAGATGCCAAAAGGCGCTTCTGCTGGAGCAAAGGACTCCAATACCATCAGCAATTCAGGAGCCTTAATAAGGTAAACAAACAGAAACTGCTACCAAAGCCACAAGCGAAGCAGGACCCGACAGGCAGCACTCTACCTGCTAAAATGTGCGAGAAGATGACAGAAGCCTGGGTCTGTGTTGCAATGACAAACAGAGCATTCACCGTGTCTACCAGCTGAAGGCACCTTCGGTTCAGAGCCTCCACCATGCAAGTAAGGGACGAGGACAAATGGCAGTACAAAGGCTAACCATCACTCAGTAGCACATTAAGGCCTTTTCACAGATTTCTTCGTTACTAGGTGCGTGCAGGAAAAGCCATAATAAAAAACAATTCACGTCTCAATGTGCAAAGCAGTAAGCAGGTTTAAGGACAGCTTTCCTTGGCGCGAGCACGGCCCTGCGTCGCGGGGAGGGTGCCCGCCGGCGGTGCAGCTTACCTACAGTGCTTGCCCACGTTGAAGGCCCCCACTCGGGGCCCCTGCTGTGTGCTCCACACTTCCAGAATCCCCCGCCTCGGGGCGTAGATGACCAGGAACTGAGCGACACGACTGGGACCCTGAGCGTTTCCAAACGGGGAAGAATCCGCCTTTTCTGGGACCCTTTCGTGGAGGTCCTCTACAATTTGGATCCAACCAATCTGGGCGTCCCGATACCCTTAGAGACAGAAGAAAAGGGATGCGAATTAGTGCGTTAACTGAAGTTTAATAGAAGCCTTCTGCAGCACTATGGGATTTAGGGGGAGGGATTTAAGAAAAGCTATAAAACTGTTACTTTTAAATTATAAAATATCTTCAACAGAAAATTGTATTAATTACAATAAATATAGAATCAATCGTGAAGTTTTAGTAACTCTTAATATTTTTCTCTATTTGCTTCAGATCACTTTTTTTCCCCCGAAGAAACAGGTTTCGCTGCGGCCTCGTGAGTACCCTTCTCTGACCCCACTCCCTTGCCTCCCTCTCTTTAAAAACCTCTTCCCCTTTAAAGCATTCTGGGGAGGTGATCGGTTTGGATTTAAAATAAAAGTCTAATTAAAATACAAGAAAGAGATCAAACTGATCTCCTGCTACTCAAGTCCCCTTGGTGGTAGGGAGCCAGGGGGTGACAGACTGCGGCGCCCACACGTGAGAAGATGCCGCCGGCACGTTTTCCTTCCTGGGACGCCCCGCTCACAGGCAACTGGTGCCTCCCTTCCCAGCACAGGGAGGGGACCGGCGGCACCAACAGCCAGCAGGCGGGCAAGAAGGCCAGCAGCAGGAGGGCCACCAGGACTGGGACCGGCTGCTGTGCCTCTGTCTTCTGTGTCCTGGGAAAGTCCTGCTGAGAACCGGCCCCTGACGCTACTTCAGAAGACAAACACCAGGAGAATGATGGAGCTGCAGCACCGAAACCTGCTTCTACAGACGCTCAGACACGTGGCAGGTAAGCGCTGCAGGCGTTCTTTGGCAAGAAAATGAGAGGAGATTCAACTGCTCCAGGATACTTTAAGGTCCTCAAATCCTCACATTGTTCAATACAGACCAGACTGCACCATAATGTGTTTCCAACCTGTGCTGACGTGTTACTATTCCAGATGATTCCAAATGATGCGTTCTCTACTTCTTCCTTAGCCAGAGACATTTTATTTTGTTCGGGTTGACAGTGAGCCTTCATATTTTCAAGTCCCCCTCACAGTTAGGTAACACCATGACTAACTCCTGGCTAATGGTTTACAGAAAAAGGATGGAGGGACTTCAGGAAATATCTCCAAAGCAGACTGACTCAATTGGCAGTTCTTCCTGGCCCCTTCCTCCTTCCTGGGATAGAGATAAGAAGGCCGGAGCTCCAGCGGCCCTTTGCACCATGAGGTAACCTTGGGTAGGAAAGCTACCTGGCCAGACACTGGGTTCCTGAGGATATTGTGGTGATTTCGTATCAGTCCTGTACTTGAATCTGCTATTAGCAGCTAAATGCAACTCCCAACTGACGAAGTTACCGAGAAACCAAGTGAACTGACCCAGGCATTGGATATGGAAGTCAACTCAGCAAAGATAGATTTTACAAGATTTTGCTAACTGAAATCTGAAAAACTTGGCATTTTAGATTTGGGAAGAACATCTGACTCAAGCACGGCCTTGTGAAGTGGAATGAATGTAGCAGGGGCAAAAAAGTGAGTTCAGGAATTGACAATCATAGTGAGAATTGAAAAGTATGTAAAAAAGAGGTTGGAAATGCCTATGAGTTCATCAAACTTAAAGATACACCAATTGGATTACTGGATCAAGTGTTGCTGATATGAGTTCATGTTTAAAAAAAAAAAAAAGCATAAAGATAAAGAATTAAACTGTGTTATCAACCAGTAGCGAAAAGATGAAAATGTTGCTTAACTATTGGGGTAAAAAGAAATTAGCCTTTTTTTCTGGATTTTCGTAGGGAAGTACCTTTCCACATGCGTATTGCAATTCCTCTGGCTACATCCAATAAAATAACTCTGCCAAAATCATCCGTTACTGCCGCCAGTGTGTTGCATGGAGACACACATATGCTTTCACCATGGCGTCTAGAATCTGGAAGCCCAAATCTGATATTCAAAAGAAAATAAAAAGCTCCAACCATTATTTCAAGCTAGGAATATATACCACAAGAACAAAATACATAAATGAAACAGGCTGAATCTGTTTTTATATAAAGAAATATGACCCTTGCATGGACTAATAATCAACTATTCATGCCTAACATTTTGTACTATAAAATATATTAAAAAGTTTCTACCATTATAAAATAAAAACATCTATATTTTATTCCATCTGTCTTCTATATAAATACCCACAACCTTATATTTTCAAAGAACATCAAGTACATTATATCTTTCCTTAATCAAGTGTTATGTTGTAGAAAACAATACCCTCACAATGAACTAAATTTTAGAAAACTATGCTCCTGTCCAGGCATCTTTTGGCTATTTGAAGTTCTTATTCCTAATCTGCTCTCTTTTTTTGATAGGTATCATATCTTCCTGATTCCAGTGTTATCAGTCTAAAGCAAGAACTTCCCTTCTACATAGTTACCTCTAAGCTGCTCTTGGTCTATAATCAGTCTCATTAGACCTCTGAGTAAAATAAAAGTAAAGAGGTGCTGAGAACGGGCCAGGGGAGCTCACGATGACTAAAGTCCCTGAGGCAAAGTGCTCAGATTTGGGACGCACAGGGCCATCTGGCTCATTTCTTCATTCCTGGGTGAATTTAAAAATTGGCATTTTAAAATAAAATCAAAAAACCTTAGAAGATAAACTTCAATACATTTTGATAACATTCTATCTCTTTAGGTGAAGGGCATCTAAAGATAGGAGGTCCTATTTCCCTTCACAGTAATACTTTATATTAGGTAATAAAAATTAATTTTAAAACAAAATCCAGCAAATATCTCACCCTCTCCTCCCAAACCTGACAAATATACTAAACGTCCTATGCACCACTGACGTAAGCGAGGAAATAGAGCCAGCATTCTGAGGAGGGCCTGAACGCATGTGACGAACAAAACTATTTTTAAAAATAAATTCATCAGCTACCACAAAATTAACTTCCCTGCCACTTAGGCTATGTTAACAAATGCACACAGAACAGCTGCCAACATGGCAGGCAGGCAGCAGGGAATGAGGCAGGAAGAGCCACTGTTCTCCTGGAACCGGCATTCCGCTGGGGGACTCATCCCAAACCAGTGACTCCAGAGGCCCCGAAGACTCGTGAGACTCACTGGGAGGCCGCCCCCTCCCAGCCCACCGCTGCCAGCACTGACGATGGAGACACGCAGGGCAGACTTGCCTGACAGCCAGCGGGGTGGCCGGTTCCACCTTTGGCTTCTGCTTCGGGGCAGCTTCTTCCTCGTGCTTGCTCTTCCAGCCAAGCCAACCACTGAAAAGAGGGAAGGTGAAGATAAAACCAGGGCTTCTGGAGGGTCAAGGCGCAGACTCTGAAATAAGAGGCCCAGACCAAGCTGGACAGGGATCAGATGAGTTTGAACGCAACTGCCATGCGATTACCTGGCGGCATTAAACAAGGCGGAGGTGAGTTTGCTGGCGACGGCCAGGGCCACGTGAGACAACAACGGCTGTGTGCTTCCCTGGAAAACAGGACGCGCGGGGAGAAAGCTTAAGGGCTGGCGGGGAACACGATGCGCTTCCTAAACGAGGCCCAGTGTAAAACGTTTGAGAAGCTGCAAAGCCTGGACTAGCAAAATAGGCAGCTTCTTTCAGACGGTCAGTAGAGTCTTCAAGGTAGGACGCAGCAACATTGCCAAAAGCTTAACTGTATAGTGTAAATGTCAAAATCACTGGTAGTCTATTTACCTTTAGGAACTCCCTCCTTAAGTTGTAATTTAATTGAAAATTTTAAACTAGGGCATTAAGAGGGCATTACTGAAGCAGGGATGTGGATTTCCCATCCACACACAACTGGCCCTTTCCCCTCTTTTTTTCTTTAAAAAAAAAATCTTTTTATTAAAGTAAAAAGAGGTCGAGCAATCCCGAGAAGGCTGCTTTTCAAGAGAGAAATGAGAGCTGCCACATCGAACACCTGACTCCCCCGGTTTGAGAAGCAGTTTTCACCACGTGGATGATGGCAGCTGGCAGCTTGTTCTGCGCTGACAAGTCCTCGCGGACGCGCGTCCCTGGCAGCCACCAGCCCCAGCCCTGCGCTCCGGACCACGGCCCCACTCCCCAAAGACAGCCCAAGTGTCTGAGAACTCTGGGCCTCAGAAACAAAGAGCCCATTTTACATTGACTTTAGCACCTTTCCAGTTCATTTGAAGAATTTAGAAAAAACGTGAGCTGAGGTTTATTTGCATTTAAATTGATACTTAACAATGTAAACTGCTTAATTTTTCCCAGGCTAAGGTACCATGCCCATTCTGTAGCCAACCATTCTGTAGTTGAAAAACCGACCGGTGGCCTTACTCATGCTCAGGGATGGAACTCTCACCTCCAAAGCGTAGAAGAAGCCGGTAAACGGGTTGGACCCTACAGTGATATACTGCGACATGGCAGGCGGGCTGTTTTTAATGGCTGCATTAAATCCGCCTATATTGGAGGCAGTCTTCATCTGATCAAAAGGCGACAGCGTCATAATGCCTAATGATAAAGTGACAACAGCACATGACTTGAATGCACTGAAGTGGCACTGCCATTGCAGGTCACTGAATGTTTACTTCAATTCCATTCTAAGATACTAACTTCTCAATTTTATTTAGCAGATAAAAGAAGTTTTTGAACGCTACAAAATTAATGTCATAACATACGCATTAGACTAAAACTGCCGTCTGCCATTCCTCTGAGCTATAAAAACATTGCGTCTCATCTCTGCTGCTTCCTCTGCCGAGAACGCTCTCCCCGCCCCTCTCCCCGGGCCGGCCCTTCTGAACGCCCTGTCCCCTCCCAGGAGAGGCCTTTCCTCTGAGGTCCACCGGGAGCACCCTCCGCCTTTATCACAACCCTGTGATTTTTTTCATGATGCGCACTAACAGTCTGGTGTTACCACATTTATACACCTGGTTTGATCGTGTACTGTCTGTCTGCTCACTGCCAGACGCAAACTTCAGCAGGCAGCGGCCCGTCTGCCTTGCATTTCTAGCACCGACATTAGCTCCAGGGACACAACAGGTAGTTACTTGTTCATTTATTTATTGAATGAACTAGTCAGAACTTTAAAGTTCACGGCACTTGTTGTTCATTTTGTAGGCCGGGAGATAAATGAATAGAGTCATATTTTCTATCCAGTCATTTCCCCTAGCCTGTTACAATGTCCCAAAGTTTAATTAACAGAACAGGGACGCTACCCTGCACTGAACTCAACACTTTGGAATTTTGTAGCATTTTTACCACTTTGGAATTCGGGGGCATTTTTATGGTAGCAAAAGAGTAAAGACAAACTGAAGGTCCATCACTAAGACGTTAAGCACAGAGTAGTCCACAGGATGCTATGCGACAGTAACCAGGGGGCGTGTGCACCAGGAACCTCCAGTCCGGCCTCAGGTCCATGCTCCGGCCCCTCCTCCCTGCTCCCTCCCAGCGCCACTGTGTGCATTATGCGGACTTCCGGTCGGGCTCAGGCAGTTCAGACGCCCCGTCAGGAGATCAGAGAGAGTTAAGGAGAATGAAGTCAGGATATCTATTTCCCCGCAACCACCAAACAAAAGTCCATCCCTCTACAAGGGCGAAATGCGTCTCACGTCCGCCCCCCTCTCTCCGCTCCAGCCAGTCCGCTGTCCACAGCCACTGGGACCGCAGTCCTGTGACCGCCCCACGTTTCTGTCAGCGGGACCCACACTTCCTGACAGCGGGACGTGCTTGTCTTTCCACCCCTGGTCGCCTCACGCCTAGCACAGTAGGCCTTCAAATCCTGGTCGCAAGGGGAAACCTGCTCTTACCTGCAGTCTGCTGGTTTAAGGGTTATGTTAAAAAAAGACTAATCTGTATGGTAATTATAGGGATTAAACTTTTCTGCAGAAAAATTAAGTCAAGTAGTGAGTGACTTAATGCTGCTGCTGAAGGCATAATTAGGGAAACTGTGAACGACATAAATCTGTGATAATTTGTAAGTCTGAACAAACTTCCAAGTATCGCATTAAAAGCGTTGCATGTTCTTTTCACATAAGAATAAATCTACATTTCTAATCAGTGAGATACTTCAATCAAAAAGTATAAGAAGTAAATTCCGAAAGAACTGAACTAGTAATGCTTACCAATACTAGCATGATCAATAATGGTGTCGATGTCTTGTAGACCCCATTTCTTATAAGCTAGTGGTGGTGGTTGTATGTTCTCATTGCCTGATGCTGCAGCTGTCAAAAATTAGACAAACCCAACTTGACTACAAAGGATAGAATGTAGTCACTTATTATTCTAAAATTTCAACTTATAATAACAGGACAAAGTAATGCTAAACAAGGCATACAGTGAGGTCTCGTCCCGCCCAGACAATGCACATAAAACAAACATTAAAAGAGCACATTGGCTGTCATGGGAGGTTCTGGAGCACTCCAGCAATTAACTTCATTACTGGCGAAGACTTAACCTTCTTGACTATTTCTAATAATCAAGCTCAATTCAAAACACAATTGGAGCCACATAAGCAATTTCTCCCCTGGAGAGAGATTGTGGCCCTGCCCAGGGTGGTATAGATCCTGGTATTTTTACCGATTTTAAGGCTTTTCTTCCCCCTATTTTACCATCTTTGAAATTGGGGTGTAAAACTGACGGGGTGTGTCTCTCACTGGAGGAAAACTGGCCCAGCCACTGCCAACCGAGTGAGAAATTTGGTGGCTCAGCTTTGACACAGCTGCAAATCTCCCCTAACTGGCCAGGACATGTTGCTGAGCTGCTCCTGCGCGGGGCACACTCTCTGCGGCAACACGGCAACGGTGTTGATGTTTCCGTTCTCGCCTGTGTCTGACTAAGCCGCCTGGCCAGCAACGTACGCCCGTTTCCACGGCAGCGGGCTTTTTCCTTTAAATCCAGTATGGGAAGGCCTTTCTAATGCAGTAGACATATTTAACTGCCTAGGTAGGTTCAATTAAACAAGTCAAACGTCGTCACAAGTTTGCTACTTCCTGCCAAAAAATTACCTTTTGCTACTTGATTTCGACAGGCACGAAGAGACTGAAAAAGGCTAAATCCATCGATAGTCACAATGGCAGCTGGATATAAGATACTCAACTCTTCATTCTACCAAAGGAAAAGGGAAGAAGAAAATAATCATTGCCAAATAAGAGTGTCCATTTTTCTATTAGAGCCAAATGTCATGACTGATGTAAAAAAAAAAATGCTATGACTACACAACTGTCACCCACCAACACACAAAACAGTTTCAGGCGGGGAAAAAGTAAAAATAAATGGAAAACCCATTTCAGAATGCCTTTGGCCAGGGACTCCTCAGGGGAAAGCCACTGGTACTCCGCGTGCAGACTCGCACACTACCTGCTCGGTCACGCCAGGGTGTCGGGGGATTTCGTACGTCCTGCACTTCAGCTGCAGCACCGGGTCCTCATTCAGAAGTTGTGCGAGCAAGAGCACCCCATTCTAGGAGGAGCAGAAAGGAGAGCCCTGCTGTTTTCTCGGCATTACACCTGAACAGGCACGGCCAAGCAGAGAGCACCGTCTCCCCACCTAGTCCTCCAGGCCCTCTCCTCTCGGAAGAATGTGCCACTTCTCTTCTGACCGCTTTTGCCAGGCTCTCCTACCCCCACCCCTGCCCTGTGCAGCCCCTACCCTCATCGAGTGTCACCTACACACTTCCAGAAGCAGGGAATGAGTCCCCGGTGAGCACAACGGGGCTGCAAGACCAGGGTGCCGGGCAGCGGGGGCTTTCCGCCTGCCGGGCGCTGAGCTCACCTCCGTGTAGAAGCGCACGGAACCAGAGGTGAAGCCCAGCACAGTGCAGGTCCAGTCGGGACGCCCGGTGGAACTCCTGCCACAGACAAAACTCGTGACTGGGACAGCTCGTAAGGCACAGCAAAGCGAGCCAACAGCTCTTACTTATCCTTACCTCTTCTGGCTCGCCAGTGGGATGCACAGAGCACTGGTTACACATTCCCTGAAAACAGAAACAACATCGTGTGCTTATCCAACACAGGCACCCATGGCTCTCCTTCCAGGCTCAGGCACTGCGGGAGGGCGGGGAGGGAGGGAGCTCTGTGGGCCAGTCTGATTCAACACCCAAGCCAATTCACCTGCAAGCTCTGCCCCAGGTCTGATCAGAAAACCCACTGCCATGAAACGTAATGTCCCATTCTCTTGAGGTAAATAAAAGAAAAACAAACAGTATTCTTCATTCTGTATTGTCGTGAAAAGCATGAAAGTAAAGAACGTCAAACTCGACCGTGGGCGGATTTCGGACGCGGAGCTGAGAAAGTACCGATGCCCACCAGCGGCCTCCGCGTCCCACTGTCGGCCGCCCCTCCGCAGCCCTGAGACCGCGGGCAGAGGGCGGCAGGGTCCGCCGGCCCCATTCCTGCAGGTCTGCAGAGCACACTCCCCTAGGGACTGACTGTCCTTGCGCCGGCGGCGGCTGCGGCTTCATCTTTTGCAGAGATTGCCCCTGAGAACCTGTTTCTAAGCACATGCCAGCCCAGATGTTCCCTAGGAGATTTCCTTTCTGACAGGCAGACTTGAAAAATTTGCCAGGAGCTCAGAGACCAAGCCTTGAAATTAAAATAACTCCCTGACTGACTGTTACTGAAGTAGTCAGACTGCAGGACCATCACCAGCTTATTCAAGAAACGATTAAAAAAAACAAAGAAAGAAAGAAACAATAAACACTCTAGCCCCGTACATCATAGTAGGTAATCACTGAACAGAATCAATCTTTTTGTTTTCTTTAAAGTGATTCAGCCATTATTTTTGCTTTGCATGTGTGACGGAAATTAAACGTCTTTAAAATGTTTTAGACTAAATGGCTCAGAGAGAAGTCTGTTCATTTTTTGAGAAGACATTTCACTGAGTATCTACAATGTGCCGGGCATGTACTACCGGCTTCCACTTGGTTGTCTTTTCTCTGAATTTAAAGTGAAAAATCTTGCTTATTCTGATCAGAGAGCTTTGAGTCATTTAATTCAAAACAGTTTTTGGCTCCAGACTCTGGGCTGGGCTCTATCACATAGCCACGCTAGAGATTTGATTTTAAAACTCTTACTGAGTCAGCAGGAAACCTGACTTTACCAACTTGCATTTCTAAAGTATTTATGAGTTTTACGAATTCATGTATCCTTGGGGTGGCGAACACACAATACAACGTATATATGATGTATTACAGAATTATACACCTGAAACCTATATAATTTCATTAACCAATGTCACTCCAATAAATTCAATAAAATAAAGAAAGAAAGAACTAATGTAGCGCTGTTGCCTTTAAGTACAAACTCAATGCTAGGAAAGCAGAGAAAATAATTATTGCCCTTGACTTTCTGGCTGAATAAAATCAGTAATGAAAAACAGAAAAAGATAAAATGTAGGAAGGATGTTATAATATTCTTTCTGAATGCTTCTTTAAATCCTCTCCAAATAGCTGGGTTTTTTAAAAGTAATCACATGATGAGTAAACTTAAGGTTTGTGAACTGAATTGGCTCTACAACCTCAAAGTTGGAATGAACATTTACCTTCCAAAGGATAAAACTTCTCCACAGATTCACTTACAAGTCAAACACTTTCACATGCACATTTAACACACACAGAGACAAAAAAGTAACCGGTACCTACCCTTCTTCAACATTTAAAGAGCCACTCCAACCAACAGCAAATTGCATTTCTTCCTTTCCTTTATCACTATATTTCCATTTTGCTGAAAAAATTAAGTTCCATTATAAAAATAACTTCAACTACAGTATACTAAAACAGTAATTTATAAATTTGACTCTTTCCTTTTTAGAATGATGAGCACAAAATTTAATAGTCCTGTATGAATAAATTTGGGTCTTAAATATAAGATGATGTTTAAAATTTGTGTAAGATTTTTATAAAACTCTACCCTTAGTCTCTCCTTCCTCCAATTTAATCCATATAATCAGTTTTTAATTCTTAGGTACCCCACCTATTTTATTTATAAGACCACTTCTACTGATCTTCAGGTAGCCAACAAACTTCCTGATTAACCACTGGAGGGTCAATTTGCGTGATAAGGCTGTTCCATCGCCATTTCCTACGTGACCTCCCTTGGATCGGCGAGGTTTCCAGACCCCAAGCAAACCCAGAACCTCGGTTTCAGGCAGTGTCCAGCCCTGTCTCTCAAGTGCCACAAAGAGATGGCTAAAGGATCTGCCGCCAAGGGGGCGAAAAAACAGAAAAGGAAAAAAGAGAGATACCAAAAAGGGAAGAACACGTTTTAAACAACATATAAAACAAACTACATAACATAAACTATCGAAGACTACTATATAATGCATATAATAGAAATAAATAACATTTTTTTCCCCTCTAATACATTTTCTGCTCAATTCAATGCATTAAAATCAAGGCCACTGGGAAACGATAGATACTCACGCACTAGAAATACAGCTTTTTGCCCCCAAGCCAGGACCATAAGATCATTGGTTGGAGACAAGGATAAAACACAGTCTTGAAGCCATGAAGTTTTCTGTGCTTTGCAAGTATTTCCTTCTTCTTCCTGTGGGTGAAACTCCAATGAATGTACATGCAACAGCAGTGGAGTGTGTCAGCTCAACTTGTCTGCCTTGAACGGCGAGGGGGAAGTAAAAGGGGGAAAGGAATCTTCCCAAATCTTTCATAAAGTCTCGATAATATTTCTTATCAAAACATGTCGAAGATGACCGACAAACTACCTACCTACTACAAACAACTTTGAATACCAATGCAAAAAAAAAAAAATTCAATGTAAACAAGCACAGAGTAGAAGGATATTAAAACAACATCACATAGGGACCACTCCAAAATGATTCGGTATTAAAAAATGTAGTGATGGCCCTATTCCAGGGAAGCAGCTGCGGTGTCGGCAGCTGGACAGCAAGTGAGAACCGCTTGACGATTACAGCGGTCAGGCCTGTGCACTTTGATAAATTTGACCCATTTTTCTTTTTATTCGACCTGAAAGGTGTTTTTGTTTTTCAACTGCAAATTTATTCCTTATATAGGTAAGTTCCTGGGGGCATAAAAACCAACAGCTTCCCTGGAAAGCCTCTCTTCTAGCCCTGAGCTCTGGCCGCCCCATTGTCCACTCCAGAGACGACACATGCACTTGGCCCTGGGGTGTATTTCCAGATACTTTCTGCACATACATATACATACACACCTTTCCCCCCTTTTCCTAACTCAAATGGTAGCACACATTATTCAGGGCCTGGCAAAAGTAGGTTTACAGAAGAAGACAGCTAACACAATAATTAACAGTAATAAAAGAATAAATTCCATGTTTCAGCTCACAACTGTAAACTTACTTTTGCCCACCCCGTACACACTTCTACTTTAGTTTTTTCAGTCTTTTTTTTTTTTTTAATTTTCTCTTATCATATACCTTAGGCTTGATTCCACCTGAAGTGTCTTTACCTTATAGTGGCTGCACAGTATTTCACTGTATAGACACACCACAGTTTATTTTCCCAGCCCCCAACTGATGGACACCTGTGATGTGTACACACACTCTCTTGCTGCTATAAACTGTGTGACAGTGAAGAACTTGATACATCTGTCAGTTGGCATGGGCATATGTCAGTAGGATAAATTCCTAGAACTGAATTTGCTGGGTCAAGGGAATATGTATTAGTAAATTTGCTAGCTATACCTCAGTTCTGCTCCACAGAAGCTGTGTTAATTTACAACCCAACCAGCAAGTTTTGAAAGTGCTTGTTTCCCCAGAAGTGTTTCAAAAGATGTTTTAACTCTGGATCTTTGTCAATCTAACAGATGAACGTGGAATCTCAGTATACTGCGTTCTTTGGAATGAGAACAGGCACTTTCTCATATGCATAAGAGGCTTTTCTAGAAAAGGTTATCTCCTTTCTTTTGCAGATTTCCTACTGGAGTTGCTGCCCTTTTTCCAATCAACTGTATAAACTCTTTACATATAAGGAAAATTGGCCCTTTGAACATAAGAGTTGTAAATAGTTTTTCCTGGTCCCTGTGGTAGCTTACTTTCTTTCGTGTAAACATTTTTTTAATGTTATGTAGCTAAATTATCCATCTATCACTTACAGCTTCTAAGTTTTATGGCCTGCAGACTCAACCCTACGTGACTGCTTCTAGATCAAGTTAATCAAGGCGGGGGGAGGGCAAGAGAAGGGAAGACACGCAGGCTGTATTCTTTCTGGAAAATGCTTACACATTTATGCTTTTTAAAAAAGCTTTCAATAGGCATGAATTACTAGCATAATAAAATTTAAAAGATTTTAAGAGCAAAATAAATCATCCTTGTCAGAAATATTACGGTGGTATTTCTAGGAAAGATAAATTATTTCTTGCTGGGATGCTATCAAAGAAATATTTAAAACATGCATAAAATATGGGTTCCAGGACACCTGCAGGAACATCTCCAGGAAGGCCTGAAGCCTCTGGAATAGACACGCACTCATTTTTCCTTCTCAGTGAGGCATTAGGAACGGAAGAGATCCGCAAGTTTTGCTAGGGAGGCTTTCACAGGCTTTATGAAAAAAGTTTTCATAAAGCTAATTTTTTTTAAGGAGTTTAACCAGGCTTTTAATTACAGCTGGCCACTATCAGGGCTGGTCCGTAAACATAGTGGCACAGGGGCTTTAGTGCCTCAGCTGCTGGGGTGGCCAGGTTGCTATTGGAGCAGCAGAAATGGTTTTTCGAAGTTTTCAGCTTGCGTCCAAGTCCCCCAGTGACTTACATTGTCACTGCCACTGGGCTAACTTTCCAGACATTTACATATTACAGAGGGGCCAGAAAAAGCCAGCGTAATCAGGGGCTGTGTATGTATTCACTGTCACTCTCTGCCGTGTACCATCTAAATCACAGAAATGAAATTGGCATTTACAGATTTTAAACCAAGAGACAGAAGCGCTTCAGGATTCTGAAACACAAAATGTAAATAAGGCTAAATAAGCGGGTGCCTCTCCTTCCCCCCTCCCCAGCCTGCTGTTCACATATATGTAATGCCGATGTATGGTAAACCTTGTTTCTTAGGTAGCAGGACTTTTTACTCCCAAACAAAAGCTTATGCAACAGTTTAATAGTTTCCTGTGTAACACAGATGACAGTGGAGCTGAGGAGCAATAGAGCGCCCCTCGCGGACCCTGGCGCCCCAACAACAGGCAGCGGGCTAGGCCGCCATCCACACTGGAGGCTCCGGCTCTCAGGCGAAAGGCCGAGGGTCTTTTCAGAGTGAAAAGAGGCTCTTTCTAAATGTGACTACTAATTTGATTACAGGTGGCCCAAAGAAAAAAATTTTACAAACATAATTAGTCACAAAAACCAACAACTTCAATCTCAAGTTTTAAAACTACTTTTCTTCCAAAATTTACAGGAAGTTAATGATAATTCAGTAACTCTTACAGTTTAGCTTTCGATTCAAGTGGGATTAATTCTATTATTTATTTTTAAATTGTGTGTGTGTGTGTGTATATATATATATATATATAATTTAATAGAATTTTGTTTGCCCATTCATCCAGCCACTCAACCTGTGTATAGCCAGAGCAATATGCCTACTTTTATAACCCATTGAAGTTAATGATAATGATTATTCTTAGACATTAAGAGTTGCTTGATTACTCCTTCTATTTTTCTATAATATCTGAATTTTCTGTAATAAACATGTTATTTTCAAAAACAAATTCATTACTTGTAAGAAATTCATTTCAAATAGAATTAAAACAATTCTCTGAACCTACAAACTTATGGGAACAAACAGCGCCCTGAGGCCGTCACAGTTTTCTGCCGGGCTCAGCCGCAGCCGGCCGGCCCTGGGTCAGCACCTGCGGCCCCTCTCCACACCTCCACAGCCCCCCGAAGACCCAGACACCGCGCCCCTCTAAGCCAGGCTGGCAAAGCAAAGGTTACTCTCCTCTGCCGGTCCTAACAGCCATGAGCCCGTGGGAACCGGCGGACAGCCTGCCCCCATTCCTACGGCTGCGGCACCTTGACGCTGAGGCAGGCAAGTAAGGTGCTGGCAGCTTTCCTTGACCAAAAAATGAGGAAGAGAGTTGGACAGCTGAGCAATTCACAGCCAGATAACAGATTGCAAGGTCTTCTCTTCCCTAACTAAGGACAATTAGGAGCAAATGATTTATACATTCCAGACTGGGATAGGGCAGACACCCCTGGCCTGGTCACAATCCCTTTCAGGTGACATTTGTTGAAGGTGAAACTGAGCAGAGAATGACCCTGATGCCTCTATATGCTCATTTTGATGCATCAGCATATCAAAAGACACACCAAAAAAGCTGATGAATGTTCTGATTAATGAGATGTCTCCTAACATTCCTGCCTTTTGAAAGCAAATAAAAACCCTTCAGACGAAGGACCCATTCGTTGCACACTCTCCCTTGAGCACGCCTGTGCCTTTCCCCCAATCTTTCCTCAGGTGTGTGTACCTTTGCTCCCTTTCTCCTAAGCGCTAAGTGTTCCCAGGAGACTTGCAACCAGGGGAGCAGCAGGCACTGGCAGCTCCTCCCAGGCTCACCCCTGAACCTGCCTCCGAGGGCCTCCTTTTGCCTCTGTAACTTGTTTCCTGAGTCCCCACGGCCCCATGTGGCTCACTCCGTCTGCCTCTGTGAGTTTCTCTCTAAAGAGCCAGGGCAGCCACACCTAGGCTCCCTCCTGTTGCTATGACCTTACCTCTTCGATCTTAAGCCCTTCCTTTGTTTCATTGTCCCCAGCTTTAATAAACGTACTTTCAAAATCGCCTCAACTGCTGTCATGAAATCTTTCCTGCACACAGTCAGGAACCCACACATTCCCAACCGTGCGGGGGCAGGTCCGCCTCGGCCCTGGTCCCTTTCCAGTAACCACACAACCAGAAATTGACTTCAAGACATTTTGCCTCTTCCAACACTGGTCTCATCTTTCGTGTGGACAAGACCTGCCAGTGCAACTCGCAGGGAAGGCAGGCGTTGGGTTTGCTGTTTCCATTCTGATTAGGTGGCTACGCCTGTTACCTTGACTACAGCATGCACTTCTGCGTTTCATACAACTGCCAAAATTTACTCTGATTCTTGTTATGTCTCTGGGGCTGGCTATGCCTTTGGAGTTGCTCATAATTATAGACAGCAGGAGGAATAACAGGTCTCTACTCCGCACTATTAAGTAAGCACAGAAATGTTTGTGACCAAGATTTTTAAATGTCAGCCTAACATCGGAATATGTCACCATCTTTACACAAGGAAAATGCCGCTATCGAGAAGCAAGCATACATTTCTAAAGACTTACAGGCTCTTGGCGTTCTGTTTCTTCCCATGCTCCCCAACCATCATCTTCCCAGTTCGTTGATTTACCTATTTTTAAAAAGATAGAAAGTACTTACATGAAATACAGAGCTTAAAAGATTTTAAAACATTCTCTCTAAACATAATAAAGCCAACCCTGATATACAATAAACATTATATAAATATAGTGCTGATGATAAGGAAGAAACTAATGTTAACACTAGACTATACCAGGATATTGCTTATGTAATAATCATCCGGAAACATTTTACCTGAATTTCCAAATCTATGTCTTAGTAAAACTGTGCAAATTATTTGGATCTTAAGATATTAGACATCAAGTTTATCCACATTTAAATCAAACTGCAAAGGTGACTTTTAAAAAATATCCCAAAATGACAAATATTGGTTACTTAAGACATTAGACAAATTAAATATACACAGTGACAAAAACCCTTAAAACTTCACAAAGATGTCTTAAAAAGTAAGTTGTTTTTTGATAAGACAAGGTATCAATGAAAAAGAAAACTGAATATTGAAATAAGACAGATCTACTATTCTCTACCTTTTTCTGATATTCTGTGATTTCTTACACATGAGAATATTTTTGTGGAGTAAAATAAGATGTTCAACAAACACGGTAACAAAGGATCAGAAGTCTGTATAGGTTTGGAGAGCATGATTCCTTACATTGTTCATGTTACTTCTTTTTATATCTTTTTAAATTTATTTCTTATGGTATCACATCAGAAAGAAGAAATAAAACTATCATTTTCTGACCATCTACTCTGAGTCAAACATTAGCCACTTTATACACATCACCTCAAAATAAGTTAAAAACAGATAAAATTCAAATAAAATGTGAAAAGAACGGGCAGCTGAATGAATTATAAGTTTAGGCCCCCGATTCTGACTACCTAGGTTCATAGCCTGGACCCCACACTTACCAGCCGGGTGACCTAGAGCAAGTCACCCCACATCTCCAAGCTTTCGTTCTCCCACCGTAAAAGCGTGTGAAACAATAGTGCCTCCAGCTGGCAGGGCTGTGGCAGGATTTACATCAGACAACACACTGAAGCCCTCAGCGCCTGGCACACGAGCTCGCGGGGCCAGTCATCGAGATTTAGCCGTTAAAATACTATAAAATGTAAATATTGTATTTAATCAATCAGCTTTCCGATCTTATGGGGGGAGTGAGAATCAGTTAAAATGATGGGACTGAACCTGGCATCTAGAATGCCTGCAGTAGAAAGGAAGGAAATAGGTCTTTCACATCTATAAGGTTTTACAAGTTGCTAAAATCAATTGGATACAAATAGTAAAAAAATGTTCATCTAGTATTTGAAACCATTGTTGAATGAGCTCTGTGGTAATATAGTCTCATCTTTGATATTTAAATACCACTAACTACTTCCTACTATGCCAAGCACACTATTAAGTCGTAAAAGAGTACTATCCTTTGATTAACACTGTACAACTTATAGAAGATTTCGATATACGTGTCTATTAAACAATTTAACAACTGTTCTGTTAAATACCACATGCAGCAGGAACAGAGAAAAATACAAACATACTCCTTGAAGAGTTTGTGGTGTAGTGTAGGGGACAGACATGTAATTATAATACCTGGTGAGTACTGCGATCAACTACTACAGGAACTCAGAGGAGGCAGTGAGACAGGGAGAGATGAAAACACAGTGAAGAATCACCTCAAACTAAGACCTTAAAATGTGGCTAGGAGCTTTTCAAATACACTTTAAAAAAAAACGTCAACATGAGGAAAGGCCAAAAGATGCAATGTGCGTAAAGGGCTGATCACATGACAACTAATATGTATGCAGTGCTTCTATACGCCAAGTGCTGTACAGACTTCAGTTCACGTAAGTATGACAAGGGTCCTCTATCAGCCCCTTTTCCCAATGAGAAAAACATCCTTTGGTTTACACAGCTCAACCAGGACCACCGAGGAGGAAGCGGCGGAGGGGCCTGAGGTCAGGGGGCCTGAGCTCCGGAGCCCACGTCAGCGGGCATTCTGCTGCATCCCTTCCTCCTGTGGCTGATGGAGGACACAATTAGGAAACAGTGGGCCTTGTGGTTAAGGTCAAAAGTAAGAATGCTTATTATTTTAAAATGGAAACATTTCCTTGCTACTGAGATTGGGAATTTTTTTTTTTTTTTTTTTGTAACTTGGAAAATTACAGTTTGTTCTTTGGCAATTTAATTCAGTTAGGCAATCTCTATTCTGCTAATTTTTCCACTGCACCACAAACAACTGCCTTACTGTGAGACTGATGGCAACTAGGCCATCCCATTTACAGTTTTAGAAAACACACTGGTTCTCATATGAGAAAGCCAAGTAACTAGAAAAGTTCATTGCTCTAAAAGCCATGAGTCAATTTTAAAATTGCTGTGAGAATAATGTATTTATCAAATTACCACAATCTCTGAAAATCATGTAGGCTTTACAGCACTTCGTGAAGACTGGCTATTCACTCACTCACTCACTCACTCACTCACTCATTCAATCATTCATTCATTCATTCATCCATCCATTCAAGAAACACAGCCTCTTTTCTGTCGTGGGCACTGTGCTAAGTGCTGGAAATACAAAAGCAAATAAGCCTTCAGAGAGCATAGTGTGTGCACATAACCTCTCTTGAATGCCATACAAAACAAAACCATGAAAAATGTGTTATTTCTCCTCCATATTGATGTAAAAAGCACCTGACTCAATTCGCAAATGACTCACACAAGCCAACAGAAGACAGCAGCAGTCTGGACTTCCTGCTCCTGCAGAGGTCCAATCTCCCTTTACGCCGCAATTCAGATCCCACAGGAAGAGGAAGACCTTGAAACATACTTTCTTTGTACACGATATTTGTGTTTATGACAGCTTAGCCATTTCTCAATGCCCCTGGTGGGGGCGTTTCTATTAAACAGAGGGAAAGAATTTGATCAGGCATCTCCCTCGACCTCAGGAATACATTTTCCACAGAAGCCATGGTGCTTCACAGAGTAAAGGGAGGCGACACAAAGCTTGGACAGGTTAACGATGCTTTGAAGGTCAGTCTGGAATCCCAATGCTCTTTATAATTCTGTAAGAAAATGCATTCCAAATTCTAGTTGTCTGAAAAATGAGAAACATTAAAAAAATCTGCAAACTGCACTACCCTGTGGCTACTTCTATGCAGTGCCAATGATACAATTTCTGCAGCCTCCTGACTTCCCTTGAAAATTATCTGATGCTGTGTTGCAGGTTGCTATCTAACAGCTATTTTTGGCTGTTAAAAAGTGTCAGAATGCCAGCACTTTACCAAGGTTATTTCTTTTGCCTTCAAACCATGCAAACTCTGTTTTTCCTGTACTCACAACTGTAAATCTACTTTGCCCTACCCTGCATGCTATAAGCGCATTGCTTTGGTTATCCACAACCTTGGTCAATGACCAATTAAAAAACACCGATAGTGATACTGAATGAAGAAGCCATCTTTTACAGAAAAGTCACCAGAAAGGCAGACTGCCTGATAAAATCCTTCACAGGAGAGACAATGTTATTCAACATTAGCTATGTTTAACTATTGACATCATTAGCTATTTTTCAATGTAAATCATCATTCAATTAAATGTGATTTTCAAGAACCTAATTTTTTGGTCAGCTAGAAAAAACAACTAGGAAGAACACCAAGTTCCCCAATCAACACCATACCATTTTGATAGGGGGCTGGAGAACGTCTGCAGCATTCTTAAACTGGGCCTGCACTCTATTATGCAAATATTCTTTTTGCCAATAGTGAATAAAACAGGTCACCCAAAAAGCAGCTTAAAAACGGAAAATATTGGCTATTAGGGGAATCTAAAAACAGGTCATGAGAATGTGCCCTCATTGTGTGACTTCCGTGCTATGTTTCGCGCGCTGGATGTTGCGGTAGGAGCCGGCATTGTACAATATTACACCGGGACAGTGTCCGGCCAGAAGCAGAGTATTTCACAGGCTTGTGTTTTCATTGGGCTCTCCCACCTCTTTTCCTGTACAACCTACTTAAAAAAAAAAAAAAAAAAAAAAAGGCATTTCCAAGTAATTACGTATTTCTGCTTAGTTAGGAGTCTTTAATTTTTTTTTTGGGGGGGGGGCAACCTTTCTTGAAGGGTGAATTGCCTTTCAAATCTATTCTTTATTCTTTTCACATTCTTAGCCATCTCTCCTTAAAATTCACAGAAAATCAAGGACTGTATTACAGATCCAATTAGAGTCTTTCAAGAGGAATGTCCATTTAAAGTATTTTGTTAGTCTACCTCCTTTGCAGAAATTGCCCTTATTTCTTGTGGCACAGCTCATCTTGAATCCTCTATCTAAATAAAATTCATAAGCTGGTCTCTAACCAACTTAACAAAAAGCAACTACTTCCTTGTTGACTAATAACTTGACTTTTCAATCCTTAACTTTTTTATACCCATCACTGAAGACTAGTTTGAAGTGTCTTCAAACTAGAATAATTCATAACATAAGCATAAACCCTTGTTCTTACCTTTATCAAGTTAAATGTTTTGGCTGAATGAATGAAACCAATGACTTCAAAATATAAAATGTAGATACAACTCCTTCTGGAGAGAATTTTTTCCCTGAAGAGATTTTATTATACTAGTATAGAAAAAAACTGTTCAGTGTCTCACTTGATAAATGATATACTTATGCAAACCTTCAAACCACTGAGAAAACACATTTTAGTTCAACCATCAAAAAAAGTTACAGATTTTTTTTGCGGGGGGGCGGTATATCCAATGAATGAATTATTCTACCAACAAAAGCTTAAATAAGAAATTCAACTTCTGCTTTCCATAGCTCTATTTAATTACAAAAATACATTATTCTGTTTTGCTTTTGAACAGTCTGTCCTCATAAACTGAGTATATATTTTTCATTTAACAAGAACCTGAAGCTAGAAAGGAAATTGAATTCTAGAAGTGGGCAATTAATTTGACAGTATTTGCTTTTCCCAATATGAGTATGTCAAGATCAAGAACTAAATGAGAAACTGAAATCATTAAATGTTAGGAAAAGGAAAACTTAATTTAATCTCCATGGCTGAATAAAAGATCTTATTAGCACAGAAGCAAATTCATTTCCTTTCTTCTGAGGCAAGAAAAAACAGAGATAATGTACTTGTTTCGGTAAAGAGGAAGAACCTCTAGAAGCTATGACTTGTAAATAATTCGGGGGCCTGACAAAATTTAGTTGGGTCTTCCTGGCCAAAACAAGGAAAAATATCACATAGCAATACAAAGTTTAAAAAAAGACTAAATAATAGAGAATCTGCTGCTGAATTTCCTATGCCTCAGAATTATTAATCTTTTTCTATTACTAAGGAGATGGAAATGGGAAAATAAATTTCTTATGAGCATATTTCTTTTAGCACATAAAAATATGTAGCAATCTAAAATGAGGAGGCTATCCCATTTTCAACAGCAGGCGTTTAACTCTTTCAAATCTTTATGATTAAATTAGACTAGACCTTTAAGGTCTCTAGAATTCTAATGATTAATGTTGCCAAAGAAGTGATCTCCTCCATCACATAAGAACAAAGCTTCTGGTAGCCAATCCACGAAGTTACAGAACTGAAAATATCTTTAAGCATATCCTCCTTCTCTAAAAGGGTTATTAAACAGGCTCTCTTCCCACCCCACCAAAATCTAACAAATCTTCTGACAACAAAAATAATATAACAAAATAATAAATAGATAAAGAAATTTAATATGCCTATTCCTTTCTATTAGTTTGTTTTCAAAGTAAGGGCAATAACATAGTATGTAATTACAAAGAACTGATATATTTCTTATCATTGTTTCCTACACCTTCTAACTTACGTTGATTTATCATACCTAAAGCAGCAGAAATAGACAGGCATAGCGAATAAGGCGAGGGAAGGTGAGCCATTATGAAATGTGGGTGAAGGTACGTAAATACTGCCAGTTAAAGCTAATGTCTGCATATTTTAAAGAAGCCAATTTGACACCTTCCTTATTAAATCCATTCCAATATTCTGTCCCTATGAGAAAACTTTCCTTAAACTAAATTCTTCCACTACCAGCCTAATCTTGCTATTACTTGCTGCTTAAAAAGAAATACAGATAAAGTCTGATAATAATCCTAATAACACATGAGGACCACTTTTTCATTTATTGGGCGAGCAAAAGCCAAAGGAACTGGTAACATAAAATGATGACGAGTATGCATGTACAGAGGCACGTCTGTTTACCCTGACAAGGAATTCCATTTTAAGTCAATGGTTGTGCGTGGTGTAAGATACGGGTCCAACTTCATTCCCCATTGAGTGGTCTGGTATCCTCATCAAAGATCATTTGACTATATATATAAGGGTTTATTTTTGGGCTTTGTATTCTATTCCACTAGTCTATTTGTCTGTTTTTATGTCAGTACCATACAAGTTTGATTACTGTAACTTTGCAATACGTTTTGAAATCAGGAAGTATGAGTCCTCCACATTTTTATTCTTTTTCAAAATTATTTCCACTATTCAGGGTCCATGTCTCATTTTTTATGTATGCTATGATGCAAAAAAAAAAAAAAAAAAAGTTGGGAATGTCTGACTCCTCTAGAAGAATGTCTTCCAACGTTTTGCTTACAGATACCCCCAAAGAGTTCTTCGCTAGTATGATGTAAGTTCTCATATACCATAAACATGGACATTTCAATATATATTTATATCATCCTCTTAAAGTTAGCAGATTCTGAATATTATCGGGAAATGACACCTACCAACATCCATTAAGAAATATGATGATCTTCTCTAAGAGTAATTTTATAAGTCCTATTTCTCCTTCTGTTTCCACTTTATTTCCTCCAAAGAATGCTATTCTAATATAATTTTTATTACCAGGCCAAAAATTTTTCTGCAAAAGAGATATGAACTGAAAAAAAAAAACAAGTTTTCCTGTGATCATAAGGCTCTAAGTATTAAAATTTGTCTTCTTACTTGACTTACTGCAATTATTGTTAGAAGCAGATAAATGAGAACAACAACATACATCCACCACAAATTCTGATAGAGCTCTTTACAAAACCTGATGTGTAATAAAAGGTAGCCTGGAGTGATGACCAAAATCCATGGCCTTTGCCATTCCTAGAATTCCAAGTAAACTATCTATAGGAGGGCAAGCTCTTTTCCTGACTTTTATTTGTAAATGAAAGCACCATTTTAACTGTAAAATGCGGGCTTTGCAAATGGGCTCACTGGTTAAGAGGTTCTTTCTCCATTTCTTTTCTACCTGAACTGAGAGTAGCCACAATAATACCCATAAATACCTACCTAAGAATTTGATTTAAAAGGGTAATGAATTAAATATTTGCAAACTCATAGGCATATTGCAAATTAACCGAGATGTATGGGGTATGATTATATCCCCACTTGCCTGGACTGAGTTCATATCCTCAAACTACCCTTTGCTGTGTGACCTTGGACAACTAGTCCATCCCTGTGTGCCTAAATTTTAGCACCTATAACTGTGCCATACAGTATGGTAGCCATTAGCCACATCTGGTTATGTAAATTAAGTAAAATAAAAAATTCAGTTCCTCAGTAGCACTTGCTACATTTCAAGAACTCAACAGCCTGATGTGGCTAGAGACTACCATACTGGACGGCACAGACTGCGATGAAAAATAAACAAGGTGATATGATAGAGAGTAACAGGTGAGGCCAAGGAGGTAAGAGTGACTGCTTTAGATTAGATGGTGGAAAAGGCCTCCCTGAGATGCTGACATTTGAGTTAAGACTTGCATGACAAGGTGCAGGTAGCACAAAAGGCCTGCATAGAACATCCAAGGTAGAGACAAGGGCAAGGGCAAAGGCCTCAGGTGCAAATGAGCCTGGCTGTCTTAACAGCACAAAGTGTCTGAAGCATAAGAAATATGGGAGAGGAGCAGGAGGTACAGGAAGTGGCAGGAGGCAGGGCCTCAAGAGTCTTGTACGCCAGGCAAGAATTTTGGATCTTATATAAAGTGCACTTGTAAGCATAGAGAGTTATAAACAGGGGAATGCTATGATATAGACAATGTATGCCTTTAAAAGTTCACTCTGACTGCTTTTGGGAACTAGTTACAAGAAAGCAAGAGTGGAGAGATGCAGGAAGATCTGTTTGAAGACTGATGTCACTGGCCAAGTGAGAAGAGACGGTGGCTTGGACTAGGGCAGCAAGACATAGGAAATGTGTTCTTTTATTCTACATCCTCCGTCTACAGTCCTGTAGCGACTACCCTTCACAACCTGGATCCCTGAAATAGTCAACTTCATTAACTCCTCAAAACGCCGTGAACAAGCTGTTTGCCCCAACCATTCCACCAAGCCTGTTCTGAGCTCCCAGTCACCGCCACCTCCCCAAAACCCACGAACACATTTCTGTCCTCATCTTAGCTGACCTCTGCTGCACCTGCAACTGCTGACCCCTCTCGTCTTTCATCCAAGTCTCTCCTCCCTTAGCTGCTAGACCATCATGCTCACGTGGTTTTGCTCTGTAACTCTTCCTCAGGCTTCTTCCAATTAACCTCCACTTGACGCTTAAAACTTCGGTACTCAGTTCACATCACTTTGCAGTCACTCAGTGACGCAAAAGATGTTTCCATCAATGACAGACCACATACACGACGGTGGTCCTATAAGATTACAACAGAGCTGGAAAATTCCCACTGCGTAACAACTTCGTGGCCGTCTTACTGTCACAGCACAACGCGTCACTCCTGAGTTTGTGGTGCTGCCAGCGTCAACAAACCTACTGCGCTGCCAGTTGTATAAAAGTACGGCACACACAATCGCAGTAGTAGGTGGAGCCATCCAGGTCTGTGTAAGTGCACTCTATGATGTGCACACGACAACGCACGGGGCATGACTGTATGCATACATAATCCTTGAAACAGGTGTGACGCTTTTTGCTGATAACTCTCAAATCAACATCTCTGGCCAGGAATCCTTATTAAGTGTCAGACCTCTGTATCTAGCGTTCAGCTGGACCCCCTCCCGTGCACAGACCACAAACATTTAAAATGCCAAACGTCCAAAACCTATCCACTTCATTCTCTCTCTTTATAGGCCTTTACTCAAGTCAAAAGCCCACAGGCATCCTTGCCCACTCTCGCCCATCGGCTCTGATAGCCCCTCATTGCCTGGTCTCCACTAGGTCCTGCAGATTCCACCCCCTTACGAGCGCTCTAATCCAGCCTTGCCTTTCAAGTCCTGCTCGGGCTATTTTAGTTCAAACGCCAATCACTTCTCACAAGGGTTATTGGAATAGTCTCCCAACCAATGCACCTGCATCCCATCTCTCCTGCACACAGCTGTCAAAGCACATAACAGCGATTCACAATCTCTACCGACTACATTGAGTTCACATCTGACCACGTCCTTTCTCAGCTTCGGGTCTCCCAGAGGCACCCTGCCACTTTCACAGGCTTCTCGTGACCGTCCGGCTCCCTGGTGTCCCCTCGCAGGTTTTCTTTGATCTCTCAGTAGCGTGCCATTCCAGGCCGCCCCTCCTCTGCGCGTGTTACAACCTTTCCCTTATTCACCTCCCTGCTCCTCCAAGGGGAGGCGTAAGTATTGCCACTTCAGGGAAGTGTCCCTTGTGCCCCACATAAGCATACCTATATTTATAGATTCATACTTATTTGTCAATATATAGTATACATGTTTATATATGTACATATCTTAGTCGAACCGCATGGTAGCTGCTAATTTATTTGTCCCAGTAAATTATATGCTCCGAGAGGGCAGAGACCACCAGTTCGATTTGCTTTGCTTTGGTATGATACCTTCTAAATTTAAAAAACAGAGAGGAACTTATGTAGTGGGCTTTGATCACCAGCCCAGAAGAGACCAAAGTGACAGCGCCGTACTACAAGCTAAATGCGCTTCAGATCGGAAATAGGAAGAAAACAAACACAAAACACACAGCCTTTCAGTGGGAGACCTGTGGGAAGTTCCGAGGAACTAGGCAGAGTCTAATAAACCAGGCTTAGGATTTCACACTCCGTGGGCAAAGCCTCCACACTCTTTGATGATAATAACAGGTGGAAGGCTTCTCACCTCAATGAAGCGCCTGAACTGTGCGTGGCCGCGTTACTGTAATTAACACGGAAATGACACGTTCCATGTCATTTTAGTTCTTGCTGTAGATTCTCGCTCACCTCCTGACAGGTTATTACCCCGACTTCGGAGCGCTTAACTCACCTCCTTAGGGGTCACTCAACTGTCAATCAGCCATTTACTCTCTAAATCTGAAGGGGGGCGGGGCGGGGGTGGGAGAAGAGAGCCCTGGGCAACAATAAACCCTTTCGGAAGGGCAGGCAGCCAGGCAGCCAGGCAGCCGAGGGCCACAGACCCCGGGGTGGAGGAGCCGGGGTGAAGGCCAACATCAGGATGGAGCGCCCGCCGACAGCTGGCAGGGGATCCCCGGGGAGAAGAGGCGATCACGGAACAGGCAGCGCCGGGTGGGAAGAAGAGGGAGACGGGACGAGAGGAAGCTGGACGCAGTTTCTGGCCCGAGAGCGAGGTGTTTAGGAGAAAGCTGGGGCGACAGGAGGGCGACACCGACGCGACCAGGGCGGAGGGGGGTACAGGACGAGGAGGGCAGGGCGTCATCGCTGGAAGGCGTGCGGGGAAGTAGGGGCCCCCAGGACAGAGACGGCGGGGCCGAACGGAGACCCGAACCCGCCGGGCGAGGGGCGGCGAAGCGGGGGACACTTACTGGGGTCCCTCCGCAGGGCGCCGATGGAGGTCTCCTCCCGCAGGTGAGGGAAGAGGAAGTCGCGGGCGGCCTGGAGGTCCTGGAAGTGGCAGAACTGGACAATGGAACAGGCCATGGCTGCGGGGAGCCCCGCTGGTGCACGCACCTTACCTGACCACGCCCTGCCCCCCGCCACCCCTCGCGGCCACAGCCCAGCCCGGACAGCTTCAGCCGCGCAGGGGCGGGGAAACCGAACCGGAAGCTGTCAGCGCACGCGGGTGCTCCGCTCCAGAGTATTGCGTTTGCGCAGAACGGCGCCGGCGGACGCGCTCCCAGTCACGTGACCAGCGGCTGTCGCCGGCTCTGACGCCGACGTGGAGACCTCAGACCGAGGTCGGTCGGGGTTCTGCGCCTCCACCCGGGAAGGAGCTCTTTTATTCATTATGGCTTTTAGCTAGACAGTACCTCATTGGATGATGTCTGCGTCGGCCTTGGTAATTTGACCAGTCTTGTTGGTGTCTTGCTGTTGGTACGGTCCTGATTTTTCTCAGAATACTCCCTGTTAAAACTAGGACAGTGGGGGACGGTGTCATGGAAGTGTCCGAGGTCGCAAAGATTAATTTCTCCTCCGTCAAGGTTAGCTTGAAATGCTCCCCCGACAAATTGCCATGGTGCTGTTCACGCCCAATGCAGCGCGCGTCGCACTGTGTTACACTCTTACACGGTCTGTCGACCTGCATTTGATTTTCCATTCATTCTCTCATCCGCCCATTCAAGAAATGTGTTGCTCGTCGTTTCTATTCCAGACACGCGAGGCGTGGAGTATAAAGCAGAGAACAAAAGACATTAAATGCTTGTTCCCGTGGAGCGAAAATTCTAGGAGCAGTTAATTACTCAACTATTGAACTGAAATGAAAAAAGCTATTTAACAGCTAATGGTAAGGAAGGAAGGAAGTACAAAGTGCTATAACAGAACATAACAGGGAATCTTGCCTAGTTTTTTTGTTTGTTTGTTCTATTTTATTGGGGGATGGGCGCTCACAGTTGCCAGGATCAGGTACAGATTTTGTTGTAAATTCCTGGAAGTTGGGATCTCATTTAATGCCACTTTATGTCCATAGTTATCTAACATAGGACCTGGCATATCGTGCTTAATAAATATTTGCTGAAGGAATAAATGAAATGGGATGTGTACATAAAGTAAACAGAATGACCTCTTTTTTTACAAAGTACTTTGTATTTTTAAAAGTACTTTTCTCTACATTATCCAATTGGATAGTCACAATGTCATCTAGAAAGTGTCTTATCCTAATTTTTAAGTGAAATTTAAGTGTCTTTGAGAAGCCTCGACGTTCATTTAAATTATTTTTCTAAAAAGTAAAAACCAAAGAAGGAGTTATTTTAATGTTAACCCAAAGCACTGCAGACACTCATATATTTGCCAAAAGAAACCTAAAGTGGCCGTCCACTTTGTGTGGCAGAAAATGGGATGGAAATAAATTGAAGGCATATAGGTGAAGACCAGACCATTTATATCTGTCAGGGCTGCATGTACACCCTTAGTCCAAAAAAAAGTAACAATTACAATTTAGTGCCTAGGTTCCTACTCCATTAGTTCCTGTTTCTAGAGTAGAAGAAACTTCTCAAAATAGGATTGATAATTCCTATGTTACCAGATTACCCATGGATCACCTATAAAAGAGATGATCGGATGAGCTGTGCTCTAAGTTTCCTTACACATCAGAGACCTGTAACTCTGTATTCAAAGCTTGCAGAAAAGGCAAGTGTTCAGTGCTCCCATTTTCCATCCAAAAAAGGAGAAAAATGCCATGCTTCCTCAGATCATCCAGTCCCAATGATCAAACCCCAGAATATGACCATAATACCAAAATAGAATAAATTTTAAATTTAGACTCAGCTCTACAGCTGAGAACAGGTGACACTTTTTAGAAGCACATAGTGTGGTTGCTTGAAAGCCATTCAAGTTCCTATTCAGGTAAGTGCGTTTTGTGGAAGTGGCTGCCTTTGGCTGATTCAGCTGGCCTTTGTTCTGCTCCCGAGCATTCATACATCTCTTGTGTGGCGGCCACTGAATTTCATTACCGCTCAGTTTCAATGGTGAAGTTCCTGACTTCTGTCCAAGTGGTATTGAAAAGGCTCATTCATGAGTGTTTTTAAGGACTTCAGATAGCTTTCACAGAAATTACAACACATTCATGGACTGCACTCTTCCCCCAGGAAGTTGTAAAGCTGCCGGGAGTTCTGCTGTCATGGTTCCTGCGGAGTGCGGGAGGATTGTGTTGGACAGTGGATGTTGCTAACTGGACACTCCTAAGAAAGCACGTTGCAGGAAACGCCCGGGCTTTGCACAGCCCAGCAGAGAGACACTGTCTCTCCCTGAGGTGCGAACTCAGGAGCTGAGAAAGGCGATAAGACCAACGCAATCGCAGGAGAGTACTAATGTGAACTCTCTCCAGTATCCATTACTGTGAGCTACAGCACGGATAACTCATTAAGAGAAAGAGGCTTACCGAGCACGCTGAGCAGCGGGGCCTTCCACGCCTTTACCAGCAGCCTGAGGCTGACGGTATTGAGATCCAGGGTGGCAGGGAAGTGGGGGTGGGGCAGTGGACGTGGAGTCAGGAGACCGAAGGTCTGTCTCAGCTTGGCCGCTAATATAGTCACAGGCACTTGGGCAACGCACGTCACCTTCCTGGACCTTACTGGCTTGATCAGTAAAATGAAGAAACTGAACTCCACAGTCCATCTCAGGAACGTGCGGGTTTTGGTGAGAAACTGGGAAGGAAAGGCCCGGAGTTGGAGTTGCTCCAATGGGGTAGTCTACGTAGGCATCCCGGTAAGAGGCCTGGGTGGCAGCAGTGACCGCGAGGGCCCCGCGTGTCTCAGTGCGTGGAAGGAGGGCAGGGAGACTCGGAAGCATTACACCGCAGCCGGGCCGCAGGTCATCCTTGAAGGCTGAATTGCAATGCGAACAGAAGCAAGGTCTGTAAGCCACTAGTTTGACCTGGCAAACGTCCACGGAGGATGGATAACATCTGTCTTGTTACACGCTCAAGGCGCTGTGCCGAGCACAGTGAGGCGATAAGGACTAGCCCACCAGAGACTCACTACCTCACCGGGAAAGCAGGCCAACACGAAGAACTGACAGAAGCAGAGTGCGATGAGGTGACTTCTGGTGCTCAGAAGGGGCTAGGGGAGAAATAAGGGAGACATTCACTGTGATCGCTCACTTTGTCTTGTAGAAGAGGGCCTGTTGCGAAGAGGTATGAAAGGCGATAAACAGATTGGTTCCAGATTAGGAAGAACCTCAACATTCCAATACTCGAGTCTGAATTTTACTCTGTGTGCAAGGTATAGCCAATTGAAGATTTCGTGTTGAGGAGTTGGGTCATGTTGGAGAATCAGTATGTGGCGTGACTGGCGGCAGGAGACACTTCAGGTTCTCATCACAATATTCTCAATGGGAAGAAATCACAATGGAAAAGCAGTACCACCCTGGAGGCTGAGGCAAAGGACTGTTGACCTATGATGATGTGTGGATTGTGGGAGGGTAGATGAGACCCAAGATGACATTCAAGTTTTCTGTCTAAAGAACTAGAGAGGTGGCCGTGCCATGTCAGCAACCAGAATAAAGAGTGCAAAAGAAGGAGTGGATTTGGGGACAAACAGGAATGAGATGAATTCAGTATTCAATCTGTTAAATGTAAAGTGCCCTCTGAAGAACTAGATTTTTAAAAATTTTTTTAATAAAGGGAAGTTAGAAATATGGAATTAGTGAGGCCAGACTGATGATGCTACTTAGCGAGGTTACACTGAAGGGCGGGAACAAAAGTGTCGCTGGTCCCCACATGGAGTAAGAGAAGGATGGGCCCCACAGACAAGCTGGGAGGACTGGTTTGGGTTTTGTTTGTTTATTTTTGGTATGGGTGGGGGAGGGAGCTCCAGTAAAGGGGATTGAAAAGAAGCAAAGAACTAAACCACACAGAGTAGGACGGTGTCCCAGAGATCAAGGGAGGGAGAAGGAAATGTCACAAACGGTGAAGCCATCATGCTGATGACAATAGAGAGCCGACGGGGAGTTGCAGGCTAGATGTGTGGCTGCATGTAGCAGGTGGGAAGTCTCAAGTGATTACCCAGCTTGCAGATGAGCCACACAGTTTCCTTAGCAGACATTCTGTAACTTCTCTTCAGATGAGGTTATTTTTTAAACAGCCACAGAGTAGCTAGCTATAGCAAGCTTTGCCTTTAACTCTGGCTAAAGGAGAAACTTTTTAGAGAGGTGAAAAGGATTTTCTTTTTGCTGGCATTTACCAGTTAGAAAGACAACTAACTTCACTAAGCAATGAATGTTTTATTGCTTTTTTCTTTAATATAAGAAAATAATATTTATATTTCCCAATATTTATTTTGGATCCAAATCTCTGTAACCCAGACCCACATGACCCCTTGCCTGGGGAGTCTTTTTAGGGCCCTGGTTCTTCTTGCTTCTGATTCTGGTGTCTTCCCAGTTCAGTCATGCTCCACACATCAGTGGAGTGACACATCAGTCCAATCATGTCACTTAGTAAGTGTACCAATAACACCTTACCTTGGTCCTTAATTTGTTCATTCATTTACGAACTATTTTCTGGGTGCTCATTTAGGTGCCAGGAATAGCCAGAGTCCCTATGGACATAAATATGAATGAGGCCTCATATCGGTGGAGGTGGTGAGTTACCAAGATACAAGCAAGTAGAAAAAGCAGAGGCAAATACACAAACTTGAGGTTCAGATAAGGCTATTTGGAGGTAATATTTGAACTAAGACTTAGAAGTGGAATAGATGATGATGTAGAAGGGAGAGAAGGTTACCTGGGCAAAAGAAACATCATGCCCTGGCCAGGGGGCTTGGCTGATTGGAGTGTCGTCCCAAGCACCAAAAAGTTGTGAGTTCTATCCCCAGTCAGGGCACATACGGTAGGCAGCTTGATCAGTGTTTCTCTCTCACATCAATGTTTCTCTCTCTCTCTCTCTCTCTCTCTCTCTCTCTCTCTCTCTCTCAAATCAAGAAACATATTCTCAGGTAAAGATTATTTTTAAAAAACCAACGACATCACCCTATACTTAAGGGCAGCAATAACTCGTGTGCACAGAGGAACACAAGCTGCTGCTTTGTAGAACAGGAAATGTGATGCTGTGGTCAGAGTGAGTCCAGAGAGGTGGCTTGAGAGATTGGAAACTTCCTCACATTTCATTGCCTCCAGAGACTGAGGCCCCATCAACATTTCTTTGCTTGCATAAAGGTGAGAAAAATCTCCTTTTTGTTCATTTTCTTCATGAATACCGTTTTCCACTGCTTGTTTGCAGTCAAAAGGGCCATAGGGAGGGCCGAGGTTCTGTAGGTTGGGAGTGACGGTGCGTTCACCTGAGCCAGCTCCGCCTGACACGTTTGCCAGCTCCGCCTGACACGTTTGCCAGCTTCGATGAGCAGCTGGGTGTGCACTGAATGCTGGTGGCTTCTGGTCCCGCCTCGGTCTGCAGACTGAAGGTGCGGTGGCCGTGGAACTTCCCTGTTCATGTCCAGGGGACACGCCCTCTCTCTGGCTCTCTGATTTCTCCTCCCATGTGGACCGGCATTTGGCAATCAAGTGTTTCATGCTTGTTGATTTGGCTTCTTTCCAGTAGTTCATAGTCAGTGACAATAGTCCTGCTGGTAGCCACTGACTTAATTGTATTTGACACTTGCCTTTTTGAATCATTTTTACAAATGCAATCCTTCCCACTGTCCTCATTAATAAAACCCTTTATGGCCATACTCTGCTTTTCTTTCTTGCCTGATAGGCACCTGGAAGGTATGCTTGGGACATTCTAAAGGAGGTAATTACTGAGCATCTGCTATGTGTCTCTCCTCTACCCAGGAGCCTTTGAAAGCCTTCAAAACCCAGCTCCAATGATCACCTTCATGACAAGGGACCTGACTTCCCTAGGCAAAATCAGTCACTTTGGACCCCCATAGTTTTCTTACTATGGAGCTATTTTAAAACTTAGCACCTTGATTGTAGCTTATCCACATTTTTGCCTCCCCCGCTAGATGGTGATGTCCTCAAGGGCAGAGCTGTGACCTGTTTACCTTTGCGGCATCCATTTGTCCATGTCGTCATTCACTTAATGCATTTTCTTAAAAGCCTACTAGGTACCAGGAGCTAAACATATACACATCTCATACCCAATACACAAAAGAAACACATACCTGGCCTAACAGATCAGAGACTCCAGTGACACACGGAGATAAACTAGCAATTATAACTCCATGGGGAAAGGGCAAGGTTAGGAGCAGTGCAAGGGAGCGTGTGCAAAGGGCCCCTCGCGTTGGGGGTCAGGGAGGGCTTCCTGGAGCAAACGTCATCTAGGCTGAAACCAGAAGGACTGAGTAGGTGTTAGTCAGATATAAACCCAGCAGAGGCCATGAAAGAGTTCTGCTCTTATCACCAAACGCTTGGAGAGTGATGACTTATATAGAAAAGGAGTAGAAACAAGAAATGTTTATTATTTGGTTTATGCTGTACATAGCTCTAGGAGTCTCATGTGCCAAGTGCCTTTCCTAACCGCTGAGATAAGGAGATGATTTGCCAGCCTTCGTTTAATCAGAAGATAGACTCTGACTCTGTGATTATGTATAATAACTGTCCGTTTAAAAAAATTACTATCATTAACGATGGTATGAAATCGATATAGAGTTTGTATGGAAATGAGCCACCCACATTTATTTTTTTAATTTGTGTAATCTCACCTTTCATTTTATTAACTAATGTAGCCACATACTGTTAATCCTTAGGCATTCATTTGTATTCTGTTTTCATTTGTCTGTTCTGTCCCTCTTCCCCGCTTTCCCATCTTCACTACGTCTTTGCACCCTAATTGTGTACTCACTGTGTGCAGACTTGGTAAAGCTCAGCTGTTCCAGCTAAATCAGTTCCCTAAAAACGCATACCTTTTGGAGAACAAAATTTTTTGTACGGTATTACATGACGCTCCATAAACCTGGCAAAATCCATTTTGAGACTTTTTTTCCTAGAGAAATTAACGTTCAAAAGTGCTGAGATGTTAAGCAATGAATAAAACAAGGGAATAAATAATTCACTAATGTATTAATAAATATTTCAGGGCTGAGTGGAGTCCTGGTTAATGCACGTTAATATCTTAGTGAAACTCTTTGAATGTTTTATATGTTACAACTTCAACTATTTAGCCTTGTTGACCATAGATCTATAGATAAAATATTTAACAGAAGTCAGTAATGAATATGAAAAGAGCGCTTTAAGTATGTTTTAATAAATGAACTCATTAATAGTTTAACACATTCAAAGGCAAAGATATGTATTTATCATAACTTTCTGATTTCATTGTACTTGTTGGGACTCTTCTCACTTAAAATAGATTGCCAAGGTGAATTCTGAACACAAACACTAGGAAGATCATTGCTATTTTCCTAAACTCATAGTCTCTATGTTGCAAAATATTTTCAAGGTCCATCCACATTGTTGCAAACGGCAGTATTTCATCTTTTCTTATGGCTGAGTAGTATTCCATGGCATGTATGTACCACATCTGCTTTATCCAGTTATCTATCGAAGGATACTTCATTTGTGTCCATACATTGGCCTCTGTGAATAATAATTCTTCCTTTACGTGATGAGACATCTGGTGTGTTTAAAATAATTTCATTTCCAGCATAGTCTCCGTCTGTCTTTGACGTGCTGACTCAGCTCAGTCTGAGCTGCTCACTTACTCATTCAACCAGGCCACCATTAAACGCTTAACTAAGAAACCGCTCTGCGCCAAGTGTGGGCCTGACACCACCTGCCCCCCTCCCTCTCAGGTCTCCCTGTCTGTGTGCACTGCACATTCTCAATGGATGCCACAGGTCAGGTAGGGGGTCTTACGGAAGCAACTTCATTGATTGAGTCAACACCCACCGAGTGCAGTGCGCGCTGTGCTGGGGACACAGGACTTGATAAGCCACAAGTCGTCAAGGACATTCACTGTCTCACTCCCTCCTCCGCTCTCCTACGAGGCTCCCTCTCAGATGCAGGGCTACAAAACTCTCAGTTCCTAAAGTATAGCGAGCATGGACACACATTTTCCCTTTTATATCTTCCACATTTCTATTAAAACCATGATTCCCCCTGATTCGTAACCACAGACCTCTGGGAACCCAGCTACTGTTGGCTCCAAACCCTCCCCTCTCTTACCACGGACTGCGATCTGTGTGGGCAGGAATGCTATAGTCTGTTCATCATCGCATCCTAGGAGTACAGAATGTGGTCGCCATTTAAATAGTGTGTTACAATTTTTAAGTTAATTCTCACAAAAGTTTGCTTATTGTTGCCTGTTGACTTCCTACCCCATACAATTTACCTGGACCTGCTGGTGCTCTCAAAACTCGGCTTCATGCTCATTTCCTTGGGGAGCCCTTCTCTGACGCCAAAGGCAAGCTCTGGGCTCCCTGGTGTGAGCTCAGAGAACACCCTAGGTTTCCACTTGATGGCACTTACTTGTGCTTGTGTTCTCTACTAGAATGTGAACCCCAGGAGGGCTGGGCCTGTGCATTCTCTTATCCTCCTCAGTGCTACGGTGCAGAAGCAGTGCCTAGGATGCAGTGCCTAGGGTGCAGTAGGTGCTCAATAAACATTTCTGGAACAGATGAGTTTTGACCAATAGCATTTGGGAGACTAATCTTTCTCTCCTTTTCATCCTCTCTTGTACACAGAGCTCTTTAATGCTCTTCCACAAGTAGGTTTCTTTTTTTCTATCAGTTTCCTATTTCTACTGGATGGAGGGACACATGGTATCCTCCTCGTGAATGGATGTCAAGGTGGCTATGGCATTTCCATGCCGAGAGAGGTCTCTGCTTTCGCACGTCTCCAGGGCTTGAATTGACAAAGCAGTGGTGTCCTTCTGTCCCCAACACCCTGCCTTTTAACCTTGGTCCGTGGGAACGTGCTGGTCAGGTTGTATAGAGAAAGTTGTTCTCTTTTTCAAAACGGAGATACTCTGAGGGCTCGCCCTACTTTAAATGAACCACTAGAGGGCGCAGCGACATGCTCTGTTGCTGCACCTTAACTGCACCTGCAGCACATTAGCGCCCACGGACCTCAGAGGTCTCCTGGGCCTGAGTGTTTCATAAACACTCTCAGGGATGAAGCGACTGGCCTGAGGTTACAGAGTTGGTCAGTGACAAAACCCAGACCTCTTGCTTTTTCTTCCAGAACTCTTCACTGCAGCACGCAGTCCCCTGCCTGCCTGTTCTTGGAGGATCCTTGCAGGGTCCACTGATAAGGATCAGTTTTGACAAGGCTGATTCACTTGCCAAGAATTCCTTGGCCTGCCAGTGTCATCGCCCAAGTTTATTTATTGGTGGTCCACATCTATGCGTGTGGGCCGGAGGGAGGAGTAGCATGAGGCAGTTGTGCTGAATCCAGCACTTATAGAAAACAAGACGTAGTGGGCGCCACTGGTTCTAGCTATGGTCTTCTGCTTATAGAAGCAAGCTCTCTTATTATCCCTAATTCCTGGAGCTTCTCCCTCTCCCTCCCCATCACAGGAGCACCGACCAGGAATACCAGTCTGGCTAATCACAGTTTCTGGTTCCTCCCAGGCACAGTGAGGTTTCAGGAGAAGGTACAAAATCCGGCTGGTCTATTAGAATCCTGCTCTGGAATTTCTGAGTCGGAAATTGGAGGAACAGCTGTCTTGTCTCAGGGCTTATGGTGCCAGAAGGATGTGAAGTTAAGTGACTGTGATCATCTCCCTAACCAAATAGAGAAGGCGTTACTGGAAGAGATGAGAGTCACAGAACCAGAGAGAATAGCCGGGTGGAGGGCTGAATCCCAACCCCAGCCCTTGGGCCCTAGCTTCTACAGCTTCTCATGTCTACAGAGTTGCCCAGTTATTATTATTCCAACTCTGTGAGCCTATCAATTCCTTTGTTACGTTTTCTTTAAAGGAAGATTTTCTTGAGTTAGATTTTTGTCACAATGAAGAATTTTGACTAGTACAGAGGCAGATCAAACTTGGCGTAGGGTAGTATCACCTTTCCTCTGGCCCTAAAGTAAGGGCCAAGCCAAGACTCCATCTTCCAATACCAGACTCAGTGGTGAATAGCGATTAGATTTTTTTTTTTTTTTTTTTGCATATCCTCACTGCCCTGGTTAACTCAACCTGAATGAACATGTTGCTGGTGATGCCAAGAGCACAGGTCATGTGGTTCAGTCAGTTCTGCTCTGTCTATAACAAGACCTACCTCTAAAAACCTCCAGCTGTTTTGCAACACATGGCCTTGAGCGTGATGTGAATGCACGTGGCCAGCGCACCTCTGCACTGCCTCTGGAAGGGAGCATGGGGCCGTGAGGCAGCACTGGTCTGAGCCTTGGGCCATCGTGTTCTAGTCCCACCTCCATCTTTGCCTTACCGGGAGACCCCAAGTGAGTAATCTAACTTCCGTTTACCAGGTTATAAAAAATGTGATACTTGAATGACAAGATCCTAAGACACAGCCTGGCTCTAAAATGACATCACTCGCAAAGAACAACAGAAGTACATCCTCTGTGAGTGGCAAGTCAGTCTAACTGTTTTTGTACCAAAAAGATATCATGTTGAACCCTACTGTTTTCTCATCAGTCCTTAGGGCGAGCTGGGTAAGGAATCATTAAGCATATTTCTAAAAGAAATCTCTGCTCTTAGCCCCAAAGTGTGACCCTGCCCACCTTGGCAAATGATTTGGGCTCCTCTGGGCTGAGTCCTCGATAGACCAGGGACAGTGAATGCTTTTTTCTGTACTATTAAAGGCTGTGAAGCAGCCATCCTTTACCTCAGGGGGCCGGGAGCAAAGAGCATGCCTCATGGAGTCTCACCCCTGCCCGTCCCAGATGGGAGGGCTGAGAGTCGCTGGGAGAGGGGCGGAGGGGCTGGCAGGCCTCAGCTCACCGGGAAGGCCTGCAGTAAGTGGAAAAGCAAACACTTTCTAGACTCCTGATCCAGGTTTCAAATGGAGCTGAAGTCCAAATAGGGTGGGTTGGGAAGCAAACGGAGCAAGCTTTCACGAAGGGCTTAGATATACGAGGCAGGGAAGCCGGGTGAGGCCGTGCGTGTGGTGCGTGCCCCAGGGAGCTGTAGAGATGACACAGAAACAGGAGGCTTATGGGGCAGAGATGATAGATGCAGAGGCCATTTTGATGGACACTCGTGGTGAACTAGAGTGGGACCCACCGTGGTGGCTGAACGCCTGCGGGACGGCTAACATCCTCCTGACTGAGGCCGTCGAGCTCAGCATTACTATTAGGGGGACAAAGGTCCATTGGACCTTGTCGGGACCCCCCTAGGACTCCAGGTTAAGATCACCATAAGGCAAAGGGCCGCTTGCTTAGGTGGTCACACTGTTAGCAAAGCCATGAGCTTGCTTGACACATGGTAACAGCACCTGGCACTTGGTAAGAGCTCAATCAATGATGTTATTTCTGTTGGTCTACTTATAGTAATCCTTACAGACGGGTATTGAGTATTCAGCTTCTCCCTCCACCCCCAGGTTGTGCCTCTACAACTACTTTAAGGGGATTATGGATTCCAAATGTCTTTAAAGCCAGCCTTGACTTCTTTTATCATCCCTTTAAAGGCTTCCTATCCCATTCCGGCCCCTAGGTGACAATCCACTCCAATCTTTACCCATGCAACCCACACCTGACAGATCACAATGCCCGACTCAGCAAAACTTGCACCACATGCTGCTATGTCTTGCCAGGAAAAAGCCCCCTTCCTTGCATTTTGGATCTTCAATTGTGGAATGTTTTATGCATGTTGACTGTGTTGGATGGCCTGCTCCAGAAGTCACTGCATTTTTGGGGAAAGAAGGGCAGTACAACCCTCAGGTGAGCCTGCTGTCTACCTTGCTATACTGCCAACCTGCACAAAGCTGCCGCCACCCGAGGTTACAGCTCGTTGCTCATGGTGGCAGAGGCAGCAGCAAGACTGGCATAGAACAGGGAGCTGTGCATCAAAAGGAATCACATCCTGGAACAGTGTCATGTTTCCACATGCTCGGTGGTGGGTCACATGGAGTCTGACATCATCTGGAGGCGGGAGCTTCCAGGAATGCTGCCGCTAGTGACTTTGCCAAGGAGACACTGGATCATGGCTCTCGCAGGAGGCAGAAACGCAAACCAAGCAGAGCGAGACCAAAGCTACGTGCCAGCTTCCAAAATCTGAGTAGTCGATTCGCCAGGGGGAAGGGAGTTGCAATACTTAGTTCAGAGACTCAAAACCCTCACCGCTCAGCATTCAGGCACATTGAAAATCAAAAGGGCCTTGGGAGGCTTATCTGGTTCAACCATCTGTCTCTAAAGGAGATTGTATCTGAAACTTCAAAGTGTGTAGAACTCTCCAGGGAAATTATGGTGCATAACCTGCTTTGGTAAGTGGCTCCGATGTCACTACCATTAGAGCAGTGGCTCTCAGCTGGAGAGGCTGGATGTCCGGAAGGAGAGCTGAGGGGGAAGGGCTGGGGCATGTCCCCCGAGCAGAGATTCTTCTGCATGCTAAGTGGGTGGAGAGACAGAATCTTGGGGAAAGGAATGTGGCGTTCAGTAATGAAGCTCCTACAAACTGCCTGGATGGGCTAAATAGAATATTCTAAGAATATAATGCTTCGTCTTTATTATTCATGATGATATTTTTCATTACACTATTTCAAATGTATGAAAAAACTAGAGAACACTAAAAGAAATAACCATCTATATCCTTCACCTAGAGTCACCAACTAAAAACATTTTTCCATATGCTTTATTTTTCTCTTTACACACACACACACACACACACACACTCTACCTAAAGAGAAACATAAAGCTACCTATCAACCTATCTATGTATCTCTGTAGTATATCTAATATACTATACCTATGTAGTATATCTAATTTTTTTGAACAGTTGTGATAAATTATCCAATTTTCCAACTAAATGTCACTGCCTCTCCCCTTGTTGATGCTCTCTCTTATATTGAGAATTTCTTCTTTAGAATCAAGAAGTTTGTTCTTGTGTTTGGTTCTCTCACACTTAAAGATACACTATACACTTTTGCCCCCTTGGTACACAAAGAAGACACTATCCCTGCCACAGACCGCCTGTCTGCCTCCTGACTTCCACCAGAGGAGGAGAAACTACTGGGCATTTAAAATGACTTGTCTGGTCCCAGCCAGACTGGGTAGCAGCCAGGACTTCACTACGTTCCGTTTCCACCTGCTTGTATCAACAGCTGATGAGCAGATGTTGCTCGGCGACAGTGACCTTTCTGTCCTGACTCTCCTTCAGCAAAGACCACAGGAGGGACTTCCCGTGAAGGCAGAGTGCCTAGCTGCTCAGCTCTGAATCTGCCCGTCTCTACTCTGCCGTCTGATTCCCTCTGTGCGTGGCGTTTTTAACATAAAAAGATAGGCTGTAAAAACATCTTGCTGCTAGACCCTGCTTAAGTTCCCACCCAGTCTTCCCACCTCTCCAAATTTTGTCTTCAAACATCATTATGCTCCAAATACACACAGCAAGTCCTCACTTAATGTCGCTGATACATTCTGTAACTTAAAGTGAAATGACGTGCAACACAACCCACTTTACCATAGGCCAGTTGACACAAACAGAAATTAAATTCCTACAGCATCTCACCAACACTATAATGAAATGTCATTGAACAAGGGGACATCATGCGGGGACCCTCATCGCTGCAGTGAACCACTCAAGTCAATAATGGTTTATTGAACAGTCTGCTGTGGGAGAGGATTAGGGCTTGACATGATCTCTACCCTCATGGAGTTTATAATCTACCTGAGAAAACAGAAAGCAAACAAATAATTTCCTTTGTGATCCATGATGTGTTATGGAAGCCCAGGTTTTCGGGGGGACCCTCCTTGCCTGAGAGGCTACAGAGGGCTGGATTCCTAACACTGCAGAAAGGCAAGAGCAGAATCTGTAGGAGTGTGAGGGCCTTTCAGATCAGACAAGTGCAGACTCATGAGGCTCCATCTGCTGCTGTGAGAAAGGCCCCGGCTACTGTTTCTAGGCACAACACACATTAGAATTTGAATGAATTGCCTTCTGCCCTCAACATCTTCCTGCTGAAACTCTCCTGGTCCAACAAATAGTTTCAGTTAGCTAAGTGCTGGAATTATAATAGCAAATACCCCTATGTCTGTCTCTGACTGTTGAATAACATCTCTAAAATAATAAAAGAAAAAACAAACTCCAGCCTAGAATTGTTTATCAAGGGAAAATAGTCTTCAAAAGTGAAGGCAAAATAAAGACATTTTCAAGACAATGAAAACAGACAATTCAGTACCACAAAACCTTCACTACAAGAAATGTTGCTATAAGTTCTTCAGGCTGAAGGGAAATGATATCAGAAACTCAAAACTATGTGAAAATGAAGTGTACTAGAAATCATAAATATGTGGGTAAATATTTTTGAAACCTTTTTTGTGTCTTAAAAGTAAACAAAGGTATAACCAAAAAGGCAACAAAGATACAATTGAATACCAAAGGTACTCAATCCAATTAATGGCATGAAGGAGGCAAGAAAAGGACAAAGAACACATAGGACAAATAGAAAACAAATAGCAAGACTTAAGCCCAACCATATCAATAATTACGTTAAATGTAAATGTACGAAACCTATTAAAAGACAAAAATTGTCAGACTGGATAAAGAGTAAGACTCTTTTTATAAGAGATGTACTTTAAATAGAAAGATACAGGTTAAAAGTAAAATGATGAGAAAAGGTATGTCATGTTAACACATTATTTATTATAAGAAAGAAGAATGAAAAGTAAAAGCAATGGCTAATGAGGCAAAACAGAAACAAGAAGACCCACTGAGCAATCCAAGAAGTGCAATATGTAACTAATGGTATTTCCCAGAAAAAAGAGAACAGAGACAATGGAGAGAAGGAAATGATCAAGGAAATAATACGAGAAATTTTCCTAGACTTGAAGGACATATATCTGCAGATTAAAAGAGCCCTAAAGTGCTCAGTGCAATAAATAAAGAACCAAGCTAACTTTTAGAACACCAGTAGTAGAACACACCAAAAATTCCCAGAGAGAAAAATAGGACATATACACAAGTTCTGGAATAAGGATGACATCAGACTTTCTCAATGGCACCATTGGAATTTAGATGACAATGAAGCAATACCTTCAGAAGCCAGAAAATACATATTGTTAATTATATTTAAAACTTTATATATTTAAAAATTAAATATAAACATTTATATATATAATGGATATATTTTAGTATTGATCTAGAAATGTACTCAGTCAAGTTATCATTCAGGTGTGACACTAGATAAAAGTTATTTTCAGACATGTAAGATCTTAGGAGTTAATTCTTTTCAAAAAGCTACTGAAGGATGTGCACCATCAAAAAAGTTGGGAAGGGAGTAAACTAAGAACTAAGCATCCAAGAAACAGAAGGTCTGACAGAGGAGCAAAAGGAAGGGAGCTCCATGGATGGTGGAAGCGGAAGTGTCCTGGGGTCTGGCTGAGCAGCAAGCCCGGAGTGTCTCCGCCTCAGACTGGAGAAGCGCAGCAGAGCACACCAGGAGGGGTGTCTCCCAGGAGGAAGCTGCATCTGATGGCAGATGTGATACAACTGCACCAGCAACAATTTCATGAGGATGACTCCCCCAGTTTCCTTTGCTATTGGGAATAAACAAATAACACAATTCTGGCCAGTGAGATGCAAGATACATTCTATTGGGTAAAAATGCTACGAAAACTATTGCTCTCCACTGAAAGATCAGAGTAGCTGGCATGCTCACTCTGCGGTCGCTTCACTTTCCTCCTGCCTGGAATGAGGATGCAGTGTCTGGAGGACAGAAAGCAGCCATCTGGAGACCATGAGAAAAAAGCTACAGTAAGGATTTTGCAGCATAAGAATAAAGGATTCTGCAACACGGATGATACAAGGACAGACGCAGTGTTTTCCGAAGTGTGGTGGGGAACGGCGTTATTTTAAGTGGGGCTGTATGCAGATTAACATTAAATAATGTTGACTCGTACACACCAAAATCCAACCATTACTACTATCCATTTCTCTTCTCTGCAGAAATGACCAGTTTGTTTAACGCAAAACAGCCTCAGCTAATTATTATTGCCTCCACTTTCGAAGTAAAAGCAATAGAAAGGCCCATTTTTTTTCCCACAAAACAAATGGAAAGAATACAGCATTGTTTTGATAATACAGGAAAAATACATGGTAGATAACTAAGAATAAGACTATTTTGAAAATTACTGCTTAACTAGTCAAAACACAAGGAGAGATAGGCAGAGATGGGGTAGGATGAAAAATTCTTATTATGACTTTATTACATTCATTATAATGTCCTTGTACTTATAAGGGAGAGAACAAAAGAAATAGCAGCTACTCCAATTCCAAGAAAACTATTTTATCAAAGATAATCCTGCTTCCCAGTATTGAATGATAAAAATGAGATCCTTTTGCCTCATAAGCCTGGTTACTCTTTCAAAGTTCCTCCCATCTACCTCTTCTCCTGCCTCATAAGGCCTTTGAAATATCCTTATTCATTCAAACTCTAATGTGTGTTGTGCCTAGAAACAGTAGCCGGGGCCTTTCTCACAGCAGCAGATGGAGCCTCATGAGCTGAGACATCTCTCCTGGTCTCTATGTGACTTTAATATCTGATGCTTAGCCCCAGACCTCGGGGAACTGAGGGTTCCTCCCCCATTAGATTTGATGAAACAGCAAGAGATTTTCAGGGAAATACTGAAAAATATAATAGTTGGCAACAGGAATAAAGATTCAACTTTGAGTTTTCCAGATGTGGGTGAATTCTGTCCACACAATACCATTTAAAATTTCATTTTAAATCTGTTGAGTTCTTCCAAAGAAGATGTTTAATGAACTGTGAGAGCGGATGGCAATTTTAATTATTCACAGTATCCTTTTCTTAGTAACATGATTCATGCTTCAAAAGGGGGAAGGGAAAATACCAAGAATTTGCTGGCCGCTGTACCTCCTTGAATTCTTATAATCACCTTGAGGAATGGTATTATTATTGGTGATCAAATTGGGACTCCCAGACGTAGGTAAGTTGGTCAAATTTACTTAGCCATTGAGTGGTAAAGTCAGGATTGGCACTCAGGTGTGCTGGGCCCTATGTTTATTTATTTATTTTTGGCTGTTGTTCTACACTGGGAATTTTGGCACCTTCTTTGCTGTGGAATTTCGCCTAGTGAGCTGACAGTCCTTCTGTTAACAGGTTGACCACAGGCACTTTTTAGAAGAGACCAATTGAACTGATGGTATTAGCTACTGCTTCTTAGACTCATTGGTTGACTGCCTCTGTGTTCAAAAAGCCCTGCATTGTAAGGAAGAAACAAAAGCACTAGCAGACAGCGCCTTTAGTCCCAGGGTACTCAGAGCTGAATGGAGGAAGAGAACAAGTGAGGAAAAGCTATTTATCTTATTTGTCACCAGATATTAATTAATAAGCCAGAGACAGTCTGATTTCTCACCTAATTTTTTTCTTATTCTAAAGACAATAACTACATATTATAGGAAAATCTCTGTCCCATCTGTTGATACATTCCCTTTAACTCTGTTTTTCAATGCATATATGTATATATTTTTAGACATTTAATTGAAAGATATTTATATATACTTGCATGGACTTTTTATTCAGTATTGTATCATAAACATTTTGCCATGATGTTAAAATTATTTCAAGGTATAATTGTTGATGGTGGTATAATATTGATAGTGTCATAATTTATTTATTACCTATCCATAACTAGAAGCTTAGATTAGTTACAATATTTATATTTTTTTATACTTAATATTGTATTGAACATCCTAGATCACAAGTCTTTCCCATGTCTCTACTTATTGAGGGGTTCAGGACACTCAAACTTTTGTAAAAACTTACTCTGACAGTTGTTCCGATCTAAAGCAAATCCCTATGAGTACTGGGAATGTACAGATGGTGGTCACGACAGCCGAGTGCAGCCATGGCCTCGAGAAAGGAAAACCAAGGAGGAAACCTCGTCGCTGCTCTCAGGACAAAGCGCCCTAGAAACCCAGAGCCCCACAGGTGCTTTCACGAAATGCCCTCCATTAGGAAGACCAGACCATACATTCTCACTGTCGTTCGCAACAGGAGCAGCAACAGATACCCGGCCCTAGGCGCTTCACAATGGTCACCTCATCTAACTCTGAAAGCAGCCTTAAGGGGGCAGTATTATGACCCCAACTTTCCAGATGCAAAAACTGAACTTGTGCAAAGCTCCATAGTTAATAAGCGGCAGAGGTGGGATTTGAACCCAGGTCCGGCAAGGCTTAGAGGAGGCGCTTAGGGCCTTCTGCCCCAGCCTCACACCACCCCACTGGACCTGCTCTTTTTACCCTGCTTTCATTCTACTCTCCAGGAATCCCTCCTGGACCTTCCCAGAAAGTCAAAATTCTCCTTTCTTCGCTAAGAAAAGCGGTAGACCCATGAAGAAGCTCAAGAGCCCTATCCCACAGAAAGCAACTATGGCAATTTAATGTACATGTATTATCTCAATATTCTGAGCAGCTCAATGAAACAGCTGCTTGGCTCCACTTTCTCTGAGAGAAAGCTGTGTCACATTTGCCCAAGACTGTATGGTTGTTATTGTAAGAAGTGGAGATATAATTTTTACTCACAGCCGCCTGACCCCCAAACTATCACTCTTCCATGTTATTCTCTTATGCTTGACCTCCAGATGTGCCCAGATTCCCAACGTCTGTGTTCCTAAACTCTGGTTCTCCCAAATGACTCACACCCCTGGGAGCGGCACAGACATCCATTTTCAGACCACATGTCCTGAGTTTGGGGTAGGAAAACAAGGTCTAAGACAAGAAGTCGTGGAACTGAGGACAGGAACAAACGAGATAGCCCTTCCTGTTCTTCGTCGGGGATGTTCTCAGCTAGGAGGTGCCCCCACCTCCAGCAGGAATGCTGTCTAGTGGCCTGGAACAGCCTCCGCCTGTCCAAGAGCCCGCCTAATTGCAGCTCTTTCTGAGTGAGCAGAGATGAAAGCCACACAGGCAAACAGCAGATGCTACTTTTATTACTTTTCAGCCGCCTTGGAGGCTCTACCGGGAGGGCAGGACTCAGGAAAGCGAGAGCATCCTGGGCACTAATGGGACCACAAAGTCGTCTCCAGCCTCTGTTTCCTCTCTTGTGGTTTAGCTTCTGCTGTCGGACCCTACTGACAGCCCAGAAGCCACGACCCCGCCAGGATCACCCGTGAGCACGGCCGGTCCCTGGATGCCCCTGCTGAGGGTGAGTTCCGCCACGAGGACATGAGCCTGTGTCTTGTGACTCCAGTGGATGCTGCCTGACAGACATGAAATCAGCTTTTCTAATAGGCCCAGTAAAGAGCTTGTGCTGAGAAATGGCTTCAACACATCCAACGCCACGTCCGGCCCCACAGAGCATGCCTTCCCTGGCCTCCCTGCTTGCCTTCCTTCAGATCAAGAGGAGCTGGAGAATCCGTCAGCCCAGGAGACAGCCCCTGCTCCATGTGATTCCTCTGTTTGGCGATTATGGGGCTGATATTCCCAGGAAGGGTCCCAGAGACAGCTGGCCACACAATGCACCAGTAATCCTAATGTCATCTTGTGTTCGGTTCCTGCTTATTGACTACATCATCATCTTCTCTGCTGGTCTGTATATAGGCTATAAAAGTAGCTTTCTATGTGTCATCAATGGAACTCGGGTTCCAGGTACTCTGTTTATGCTGCATGGTTTCCTTTATAATGTTGGTGAAATAAGCAGAAAGCATCCACCTTGAGAGCTAACTCCTGGGAAGACAGAGCCATCTGCTGCATTTGTCCCAGCATCACGTTGGGGGCACTAAGGGAAGATATTCCCATGTGGACTGGAACAGGGAGGGGGCGACAACTTCTCAAAGGCAACACCTTGGAAAAACAGTGAGAACCTGGGAGGCAAATGAGACACCCCCTGTGACCCCATCTCTGCAGAGACGAGAGGCTGGCATGGTGGTCGTTCATTCTGGATTCCTAGAATGGCCCCAGCTGTGTCAACTATGATTCATTTCAGGAAAAGTTGTTCACAAAATAGGGAGGTGAAGCTTAATCTGTCCTCACAAAAACTTTCAAGCGGAGGAAGACAAATCAAAAATATTTTTTTCTGATATGAGCATTGAAGAGCAATCCAAGTACACAATTTGAAGAGAGGAGGAGTCACGGGAAGTGAAGTCAAATAAACCTTTGAAAAGATGTTCAAATGTATTATTTTGAAAACCAGGCAGTCACTGTTAACAAAGTAAAATGTGCATCTGAAAAGAAATTGGGATGTTTGAAAAACAGAGAAATCATAAGAATTGGTCTAAAGAGCAAAGAAGAGACGACCTTCAAAGGGAAGAACGACCTTAAGAGTTTTTTGATGAGTTCTGTTAGCTTCTTATTGATGAGCTCTGCTAGTTTGATTGCTGCGGGAGTCGGGGGGGGGGATTCTTTCTCTCATCTTTCCCATCACTCTGGCTGTGTAACTCCACACATGTACCCCTGTTGATTTATTAAGTTATAATCACATCTGCGCAAGGCTTGTCAGTGTTACCGTCATGGTAGGAGACGCTGGAGGCTGTTAAATGGTGAGAGGAAGGGAAAGAAGACTCCCGGGAAGCAGCTGGCTGCAGCCTGGAGCGGAACAAGATCCACATTTCTGATCCTAACTCCCTATCCTTTTAAAAATAGACTTTGTTTTTTACAGTGGCTTTGGGTTTACAGCAAAATTGACCAGAAAGTACACAGAGTTCCCATACACCACCTGTCCCCATAGACGCAAGCCTTCCCCACCACCAGCAAGCCCACCAGAGAGGGACATTCATTGGTTACAACCGATGAGCCTGCGTTTCCATCAGCATCACCCGGACTCCAGAGTCTGCATCAGGGTTCACTCCAACCTCCTTATCTTTCCTGCCTTCGCAAAGCCCTTACGCTGGCCGACAGTCTCCTCCGTGCCTGTGCCCAGTGCTGTCTGGGGTTCCTCATTGTGTGGCTGTGATGTCAGAGCAAGTCCAACACCGGGACTTTTCCTGGCTCCCTCCCCACATCAGCACTGTTAATTATCTCTTGTTTCCCTGGGAAGGAGTTCAGTGCTTTTCAAGGTCATATGTAGTTATTTATACCCAAATGTGGGCTAAGGTGCTAATGAGTGATGCAACTGACAACAGGATGCTATTGGAGGCAGTGCTTCCCCAAAGGGAGGGTGCTCAGATCCTGTGAATTTCAAGCAGCAGCAGGCTTGGGCAAGCCGGAGGGGCAGAGTTCTGGCCTTTCACTTCGGAGGGCCTCTCAAATCATCCCAGGTAGACAGGCCACCTGCTCTACCTGTGCGGAGAGAGAGCCCTGCGTTTTTCCTATCATTTTCTCCACTGCCTTAGATTTGCGCATTCACAGTGCTGTGCAGTCATCGCTGTAATCTAGTTCTAGAACATTCCCATCATCCCCAAAGGCAGCCCTGACCTTATGGGACAGCAGGCATACCCTCTGGCCACCAAGAGTCTGCTTTCTCTCTCTATGGATGCGCCTATTCTGGATATTTCATGTCAATGAGATTATACAAAATGTGGCCTTTTGGATCTTGCTGCTCTCACTTAGCTTAACGTTTTCAAGCTTCATCCATGCGGTAGCATGGATCATAAGTTACATTTGGATAAAATTAAAAAAAAAAAAAAGAAAAATCACACACGCACTTTGCCTGGCTGGTGCCTCGTCTCACCCGATTTTACTCGGCGCTCCGTGAGAAGAACCACCATGGCGAACCTCTGGTTTTGTGCCTCATCCAGGTCCCAAGGAAATGCCAAAAGAGAGTTAAAAGAAGTGAAGTCTATACATCCCATTCCCTGTGAGCCGCTCTTCCTCCAGGGCTGCTGGGTCAACTATTTAAAAAAAAAGTCTTGGTCATATTTTGGTGCGTGGTTCTATCTACTAAAAGAGCACTGTGTTTGCAAAGTCTTGGTTGAGGAAGAACTGACTTGGCATACTATTTTTAAATTTGTTTTATGTTTTAATAGCCATGGGGAAGTAAAAGATAAAACCGTGGCAATGCATAAATCAAGGTTGTAAACAGACACCTACGAGCAGATGACAGAGGAAAATAGGTAGCATCGATGGCTTTTTCGCTGTCGGCAAGCTCCCAAGTCCTGGCAGCTCTGACAAAGGAACAGCACTGTGAGAATCTTTGCTGAGGCATTTTGTGCACCTCATCACCAATGTCTGCAATAGGAAAACAAAGTCATGTTTAGGTCCCTGCTTTTCCTTCTATCACCACTAAAACCTCTTTGTGGATTGCAAGCTCTTTCTGATTCATATTTCTGTAACCTGAATTTCTGATGGTTCAAAAGAATCTCGTCTGTGTAGTAGGACTTCAGACATCTCTTTGTGTTGTTCTATTAGGGTAATTAATGTGAGCAGCACACCTTAAAATCTCAGTGGTTTAACACAATAAATGTTTATTCTTTGCTCAGGTCACAACTCAAAACAGGTCTGACCGCTCTCCCCTGAGTGCTGACTCAGATTCAGCCTCCTCCTTTCTTTTGGGCTTGCTGTCCTCTGGGGCCCTCTTGGAGTCCTCTGCCTGCCGTGTGAACTGAGCTGACCAGCAAGCAATGAGAGATCAAGTGGAAGACATCATGGTGATTTTAGGGTCCGGGCCTGAAAGGGGCCTGTATCATGTTTGGTCACATTCCTTTGGCCATTGCAAAGGGTCTGAGAGACGTCGTCTTCTGCGTGCTCAGGAGAGACGTTGTTGAGCACTACCCAGTCTCTGCCATAGTCCTTCCTACCTCTCGCGTGCTTGAGTAGAGGTGAGTGGCGGAAGGTCACCTCATGCTGGTTCCCAGGCCTGCCGTGCCACACCTGTGCCCCTGCTTTACGCCTTACCAGTTGGCGAACTCCACTCCGCTGTGGGCCACCATCCCCTATCCTGCTGGCCACTTTCTGCAGTTCTAGAACCTTCTACCTTCCTTCAATCAACACTGCTATCATGAAGCTGACCTCGGGATGAGGAAAGTCTGTTGCCCCTTTACCACCCCACACCGATCCTTCCCTTACATAGAGCTGAGACAAGGCCTAACTGTAACAACAAAACTGCCAAAGGCTTTAATATCAGAGAAGGAAATCACAAGAGGGGGTTGTGGGAACCTCCGCCAACAGCCGGTTGGTCAGAGGCACGGCTGGACTTGCAGTGGACATCTGAAGTGTTGGGGGCACAGAATCTGACGCCATCTCCAGAGAGGCAGTGCCAGCACGGAGTTGAATTGGAAGTCACCCACTGGTGTCCGAGAACTACTCAGGGAAAAATCCATGTCAGAATTGGCATCAGACTCGAAACTGGCCATTTCTTTGATAACTGGGGTTTCCAGAGCAAAGGAATCCTTGTCCTAAGATAATTTTATTATATTTTCTACTGCCTGTAGTAACACAGGAAATTGCTTGAAAGTTTGCTACTGAGCTTTTTCTGGATCTAATCCTCTTCATCAGAATGTCCAAGATCATAGGTTCAAGTAGAGGTCAAAGCTCAAGTTACTTGACACCCGTCACTGCCTCTTGCAGGAATTCCTGTAGGAAAGGAACGTGCGCATATGCAGGGCCTGCGGAGGCAGCCAGGGAGGGTCTAGGTCCCCCTTACACATGGAGCTCCAGGTAGGTGCCTGGGTCCTCCTTCTGTCATAGTTGTATCAACCATGGACCCAGGGGGCAGTTCTTTATAAATAGTAGTCCCTCAGCGAACATTCAGTGAATGAATGGGTCACTAGCTCATTTCAACTGAGATCTTCTCCATTTTCTGGCTTCAAGAAGAACTGAAAGCTACCCAGTGGTTTGCTTGATGTCCCCAGCATTTTTTTTTTCTTTTCCATATTGTGAATCCATGGGCTTACGGAGGTGTTTTATAGTCCTCGGCCTTTTAAAAATTCACTAACTCTCTTGACAGGCAGAATTAACTGTCACTTCCCGTATGTTACTACAGTAACTCGTTTATGCTGTTGGTAAACCATTTCCAGTTACTTGCACCCAGGTCTGCATACCCAACTGGAGTATGAATGCTTAAAAGATGGGGATTCATTTTCCGTGTGCCTGGAGCATGTTAAATGCCCAAAGGATATTTCTGAAAAGAAGAAGCCAAAAAGTGAGTAAGGTGATTTTACTGGAGATACCAGCTTTAGGGAAAAAATTGAGTCACTATAACAATCATCAATTTTTTTTTCCTGATACGTCATCTTCCCACTGCACATCCTTCCAATTCCAAACATATATTTCTGCTACTGCCCAGGGATGAGGACTGCACATATTTTCCCATTCATTCATTCCCTCAAGTATGTTCTTATGTATCTCCTACAGCCAACCTATCTACCAGCCCTGAGAATACAGTGATGCTGATGATGATGAGTGTTCGGGAGCCTCGATAAATAGCACTTCTCTTTTCTGAGTTCTGAAACAATCTAGAAATAAGACAAAAGAACCAGCGTATAGAATCCAAGTTGTAGCATTAAAAGAATTCCTGATTAAAGCTTATACGGGAGAGTGAACCTTCTATCCATGGACAGGTGGGCTTAAAAAATACTAAACCCCAGAATTAAATAGAATCACCCACACAGTCACGGATAGTGACTCTCTGCTTGGTCCCTCCCTATAAAATCAGCCATGGAGAAACAAAGTGTTCTCTCTGGGGGGAAGCTGGTCCCCGAGGGCAAGGACAGGGAAGGATGAATCGATGGAACGAGATCTTTCTTGTTATCGCGTGGCTCCTGCGATTTTCCTGCCATTGGTGGTCAGGCTCTCATTGATGATCGTCCTTATAATCAATACTATAAAGTGACAGGTCGCTGGCAATATGCCTGGAAGATGCCACCACAGCTGGTGTGTGTCAAAGGCCTTCCTGGGACTGTGATGGCCCGGCAACACCTGCGCCAAGGCTGCTTGTGCCTGGAGGAGGCGACGGTGTCTGAGCCAACTCCCGTGGTGGCTGCAGTCACCAAAGTTGCTGAAGAAGTTGTTGGCGCCAGAAGGTTTGTGAGCTCAGCATCTCTCTGAGCTGATGGGTGAAGAGCTCTTACGGTTTCGACAGGCTCTTTCTCTGCAGCTCCTCAGGCTTCAGACTCAGGCTGGGCCAGTGAGGGCAGGGCAGGGGGACAGTCTGAGGGACAGACACAGTCCCTTGCAGGCCACTCATGGGGTTGGCTCCCAACCAGGTCGTTCATCTCAGAGATGCCACCCCGTGCAGCCGTTGCCCTGTGCTCCTATCGGGTCGTCCTGCCTGCATCAAATTACCAATTAGTGATGCTTAAAAATCCTTTCATTGTCTTGGGGGTGGCACAGTTATTTGCAATGCATTTCCGTTTTGGCGTTAAAAACATTAATATGATAAATGTAAATGTAAATTTATAAAATACGTCTGTTTTTATAACCCAGTTTTGGTATTTGTTACTGTTGCAATATTTCAGGAGCCTCTAAAACAGAAATAGTCTGGGGCTGCCTCAACCTTCCAGAGGCCCCCACCTCGTTCTTTCTGCCCTTTTATCCCTTCCATGTTGGACCTCTGTCCTTTACCAAACATGGTTGCCTTAGAAGTCTCTTTCCTGGAGAGATCTTTTCCAGAAGGTTCCTCTGTCCCTTGTGGAGGCAAATTCCTGTCAAACGGCGTCCCCCGACCCCGCCCTTCAACACGCCTCAACCCGCCTGAGTCCTGGAGTGAACCCAGCTCAGCACGCTGGGTTCCCCGCATGAGTAAGGAATGAATCAGGAGGGGCTTACCTACATTAATCCAGGAGCTTAATTAAACTATTCAGAGCCACCTTCACAGGCTGGATATAAAGAGGACCCTGTTTCTTGGATTAGTTTCCATGCTTCCTCCAATTTTGCTTTGTATTCACTATTTAGCCCCGATGAAATCAGCCTATTTCCATAGTCACACCTAGAAATCCTGTGAGTACAATCACAATTTAAGGAATTTTTAGAACTAAATTTGGTTGGGGATTTGAATAGGCCAACCTTGTTGGGGAGTTCCAGATCTTTCGGCATATTGTTTTGCCCACAGGAAAGAGGCTCACTTCTGTTTATATTGCAGCACAAGTGCATTAATGATTTGTGTTTCTCCGAATTCCCTGGTGAAGGTGCTTACTGAAATGGCTGAGGAGCTGCTGGCAGCTCGGAGGAAGTGCATACAACATCCTTGCTTGATTTAAAAACTATCAGTAATCATGGCTGTGTTGTTACTGCACAGGTGGTCGGTTTTGCTTGCTATCCTGGGGCTGACCTACAGATCTAACCAGCTCCCCCTCCACACACAGCATCGTCCCTCGATTTGGGGGGGAGTCCATAATTTATGAAAATTGAGGGGTAGTTTTGGCACTGCTGATTCATTGGCTACTTTAGCGGAAGCCGCCTCCAGTGTGTACCTGTCTCAGGCACAGGTGGAAGGCTAGGTGGCCGGATGCTATCCAAGGTAACCGGAGCACTGCTCCTGGAAGGGAGACGCTGCCTTTCAATTATTCAGCGAGCCACCTTCCAGTCCACGCCTCTCACGGCAGCAGGGAAAGCCACAGCCCAGCGCCACGCTGGACTCTACGCAGCAGGATTTAGCAGGAAGCGAAAAAGTATGGGAGGAGGAAATGGCAGCTGGAAGATGCCAAAGAGGGCGTAGCGTGTCGGAAAGCCCAGGACCGCTCTCCTGTTTTCCAGGTGGGAATGTTGGAAGTGGGAAGGGCACAGTGGCTCTCTGTCATGGTTACTGCCCCCTTGGGGAGCAGCAGTTAATGTGTGCGTTGCTCTGTGTGTGGCTCACGACACCCCTTTCCTGCCAGGCTATTTGCACCTGGAGGGCAGAGGTCTTACTGATTTCACGTCGGTGCGATAGGCCTGGCTCTGGCTCTTCGTGGGCTCTTGACAAAGGGATGTTGGATGAGAAGTGCTGTGTTTGAAGTTCTCCTTTTAGCTCTATGCGTGTGCTCAAAAACATTTAAAGAATCACAAAATAGCTCTATTTCTTGTCCTTGACTCCTTAGCGGCCAGTCCTTCCTAGAGTTGGAAGTGAGCCTTCTTTCCTCTGGGTTGAATGGCTATGTCAGGTGCCCAGTAGTTTCAAAGGAATTAATTGCTTGGAGGGTAAGTCTTGCAATGTTTTGAAGACAGCAGAGATGAAAGCACTCCCGAGTGCTACGGGCCACCACGCTAAGTGCGTCTGGGTCCTACACATCTGACGCAGACATTGTATCATCCTTCTTCCTCCATTAGAATAGAGTTTGAGAATTAGATGTGCTTCAGTGTATATGATCAACACACGTTGGAAGCCGCAATGCTCATTTCTATAAGGCCAGAGCAACCCCAGTGTCACTAGACTGCCTCGTTGGATGGAGTCCTGTGCATCTATGTCCTAGGACAAGCTTGTTTACTCTCTTTCATGAAGGGCAGGCGATAGGCCAGACTCCATCCCATGCGTCCCAGCATGCAGGACGCCACAAAGAGGAAAGACAGCGTGGTGAGTTAGGGGTGTGGAGGGCTCCATGTGGCTGGAGTGTGGAGTATAATCTGAGTTTAGGAAGAACTAATGATCAAAGCTGGATATAATGGATATTTGTTGCTTATTTGGGAATCCATTCCTTCTCTATTTTGTTCTTTGTGGTCTGGATGGGGCTCTGTTCTGGGAGTGGATATGGGATTGAGGCATAAGCCAACTGGTGTGCCATATTCTTTTAGAACAAGGGTGGAAATGACATCTAGACTGCAGTGTGAATCTCTGGCTTTTTTTCTTTTCCTTTTTTTTTTTTTTTTTTTTGAGACTTCTGAGTCGAAGACACGCTTTTCTCCCAAATTTGAACCTCGAAGGAAGCTGTTCCCAGAGCAGGTGGCAGCCATTTGGGGGCCTAAGGGGTGGCTCTATCTGAGAATGGAATCAACACAGAGGAAGTTGAGTCATAGCACAGAAAAAAAAAAAAGGGGGTCCTGGAGATATCATTTCAGCCCTTGTACCGGGATGTGCCTGAACTTCTCAAATTTCCAGTGCATGAGCCAACACATTTCCTGTTTGGTTTAGGCCAGTTTCGGTTGAATACTCTTGTTACCTGCAATTGCAAAAATCCTGATGTATACACTAGGTTAGCCAGATTCTGTCGTCAAGTCCAAAGGGTAGCACAGGGTAAAGGCTGAGCGAAAAAACAAATTGAGAGAGGACACTGGGAAGGTGTGTGGAGGGTGAGCCATGGCTGCCATGAAGGAGCGGTATGTGGCAGGCCCACACAAGTGGTTGGGGTGGCAGTTGAAATTCTACTTATCTTACAATCCTTTGTTTTTTTTAAGTTCAATTTTTGGATCAGTCCCAAATACTGTTATTTAAAACATGGCTTTAGTCATCTAAATATGGGTTATAAAGCTTCCCAAGGCCAACTGACCTTCTGAGAAATAGTTGAACCATAAAAACCAAAAATAAACTAAGTCCTTTTCTAAGAGTTTCAACCATCTGAAAATCAAAAAGGGGCATAGATTCCTATAGTTCCATTTACTCCAAATCTTGGCTACCAATAGCAACAAAGAGTTATTTTATACACAGTTTTCCAACGTTGCTCTCTTTCTTCATGTTCTTCTTGACAAATGGGTAGAAAATCTGTAGTAGCATCTCACAGGGAAAGTATGAGATTATTTCAGATAGGCACAGACACAAGATAAGTGATCTGCCAACCTCTAACAAATGCTCAGCTTCCGGGTCTCAATTCCATCATCATTTTCCATCCCTGCTGATCAGAACCCAAGAGCAGTCATACCCTGTCACAAAGAGAACCGCTTTGGCTTTTCTGCTGACCTCAGTTAACATTATGTTGACCCTACTTCTTATGAAATAGTAGCCCTCCTTTATTTACCTTGTTTTTATTATGGAGGTCCTCACATTTAACTGCAGATGCCTCTATTTGGTCTCTCTGGGGTGAATGGCACAGTGCTCTATAAGGTATCTTCTGGAATCATGAATTTCAGGAACCCCTTAAAATTGGGTTGCAGGTGGAGTGAGGTGGGGAGGAGCAGGGAGGATTCAGTGTATTCCTGATAAGACTATCCTTGAAAAGAGGAGACAGGCGCAGGGGGACTAGGCTGGAAGGTCCTTTCCTACTGATTTTATTCTGACTAGATCCAAGGATCCCAGCAGGATAATATGGCATAGGACAGGGGCCATAAAAATACTTTGGCCTATTATTCAAATATAGACAAGCATAATGTGTAGTGTGGGTATGTACCTAGCATCACACACCACTGATTAGTTATGTCATTGTGTAGATATAATAGAAGTCGTCTCAAAATAATTTCCCCAGAATGAGGTTTGGACTTGCAAGTTACTTCTAATTGTGAGAAAATATTTTAGACAAAATATGTTCCCAAGAAGTATTAGAATCTCACTGTTGGATATAAGCAGGTCTATCCTCCCTCCCTCCCTCCCTCCCTCCTTCTCTCCCCCACTTCCTCCCTTTCTCCCTCCCTTCCTCCCTCTCATCCTTCCTTTTTTCTTTATTTTCTTTCAGCTATTTTTTGAACATGTTCTGTGTGCCTGATACTCGACTAGATGCTAGGGATGTTACAGTGAACCAGAAACAAAATCCCTGTACCCAGGTGTTCACAATCTAAAAATCTTGAGACTTCTAATGAATCTTGACTATATGTAAAAAGTATTATGTAGCTACTGTGAGGCTCTAAGTAGTCAGCCACTATCCTGACTTTACCAACCACGTTACAACACCTCAACCTTGTACCCCTGGATTTTGCTGCCTAATTTTCTTATTCCTCCAGAATATGCCATTTCTAACTAGAGGCAGCAGTCTGAAAAATCATAAAGCATCTTCCTACCTCCTTTTAGATGGACAAGTTTGCTATGTTTTCAGCAGCAAAGTAAACACAGGCCCCTGCTGGTTTCTGTACGTTTCATTTCATCAGCTTTATTATTAATGAAAATATCTCTGAGACTTTTGCAACAGCATGATTGTGAGTCCTAGTTTTAGGAGGTGATGTGAGATTTTGCCTTTTTAAATATTTATTAGGCATTTAGAGGTATTTGAGAGAGGCTGGGCTGAGGCTGTGGCTGAGGTGCCATTGTAAACCAGATGAATATATTTTATTTCTAGGGGTTGAACTTTTATTCTTAATTTGAAGTATTAAAACAAATTGAAATCAGGAACACTTTCCAACTGACACTTTAACCCGACTACAGTTCAATGAAAGTTTATGATAACAATTCTAAACTACCTTTCACCAAAAAGGCCAAATTCTACTCAACAGAATTTTTGTCACATTTCATTCTTTTTCAGTTATTTGTAAATGGATAATTTCAATATAAAACAAATTATATCTTTCTGTTGACAGGTTATAGCATACTTACTGTATGTTATTTTAATAATAGTCATAGTAAGAATAAGGAATAGCTGGATCTACCAAGTTACTTCATAGTAAATTAATTACAGTTAACATTGAACTGAAGTGACATCTTGACCATTTCATGAAGAAGCACATTTTGTTCAGTAAAGGAAATGAGAAGGCTAGTTTCTTCATGTTTGTAGCAATACACTAATTATTACAAGTTGTCATCAAGGACGCTAATGATGCTCATTTTTGCAGCTCAAGACAAAGGCCGGAGATATATGGCAGAAATCTTGCCAGAACACCCCGTACCAACTTGATATAATCTTCACATTTTTTCTTGATCTTCTCTGACTAAAGTTTTGACCCATGATAATTTGAAAGTTAAATGAATCTTACTTTCTCGTTTTGGAGAGACCTGGGAGCTCTAGATTTAATTCATTTTATAAGGTGTGTTCAAAGACACAGGTGGAATCCCAGAAGCAATGGTCCAAATCCAGTGGCTGGATAAGACATCAAGAGGCTTTGGGTCAGAAGCTTTTCTTTCTTATCTTAAATCTGCCTTCTATGTAGAGTGAAATGTAAATTGGAACTGAGAGAGATGGTAACCTCACAAAACAAGAGCCAAAACATTCCTTCTTAACTCCGCCACTCCTTAGATGTATCACAACTAAGCTCTGGCCACCCGATGACTGTGGCAGCTGTCTCTCTTGTCCAGAGGTGCCTGTTAGGCAGGCATTCCATCACAGCCATTATTGACGTTTGTGCAAAGCCAAAGAGCAGGAAAGACGTGAGGTCTGCAGGGTTGGGGGTAGGAGGAAGAGGCATGGCGTCCAAGGCTTCTGCCTTGGAGTTCCCAGGACGATGCTCGTGTGGTGCCACCGGCCTGAACACATCTCCACTCCAGCAAGTCAGAGTTCTCTAAGTGTGGGGTGAGACCCCAAGGAGGGAAAAGCTGAAATGTTGCTGTAAATATTCTCCCTGAATAAGACACGTTTGCAATTATTTCGTATAGAAGACCACAGGCAAACAATGGGAGAGTGTGCCTTCTTTTCCTCAAGTAAAATGACCTTCTTCAGGATGCTGCGTGGCACTGGAGGCCCAGGGATAATCCGCTAATACCTGTTAGCAGAGCTGCCCCCGAGACTTGAACGTGCTCAGGCCGGCACCTGCGGGGAGCAGGAGGGCCTTGTGGAGGCTGAGACTCGCCACGGAGGCGGCCAGGGGTTCATCTCCACGACACGCCTTTCCTTGGGCCCCCCTCCCTGGTTCCGCTCTGCTCAGCGCCCCTGCAGCGCAGACTCCCAGCCACTGTCTTCCACGACTGTTCCTGCCTCTGACCTTTGCTCTGAACGTGGCTCCACAACGGGAGCCGGGCCACTCTTTGTGTTGCTGGCCTCACTGCCTACTAATCTCCCAGCCCTTCCTCTGCTTGCCAATCAGACCCTTCAGTGTCCTTCAATGGATGTTCCTGACCTTGAGGAACACTCAGATTCTTAATTAGTCGCAGCCCTCCCTGCCAGCAGGGTTTTAGCATTCTTCCTCAGCAAAAGGTTTAGCTTATTAGAGGTTGAGCGAAGAGCCGCTCTAGCAAGGGTTTCTTGTTCCGTTTTTGTTGACGTGACAAAACTGAGAGCTGTGAGCAATATCATTAGTGATATGTCTCCTCAATATAGGGACTCTCAATGGGAGTGGACAGAGGAGAATGTTGACTAAGCCCCCAGGAGGGTATTCAAACTCTCCCAGCGTGGGAGGGGAGACCTACAGTAAAAAGTGCCCCTCCTTTGTGAGGTGCCTCTGGCTCCGTAAGGGCTAAGGGCCAGTTGACCTTCTGTGGAGTTGGTCATCATTTCACATTCCCCCACAGCGGCCAGGAAGGCAAGAAACCAGGGGACTGTAGTGTGGAGCTTATCTGGAGTCTCCGCCCCTCAGCACAGGACATTCAGGGTGTGTGGATCAGTCTTTCTTTCTTTTTTTTTTTTCTTTCTTTCTCTGCTCCCAGTGAGCAGAAGGCATTGAGAGCAGGAGCGGGCAATCAGTCCTCACAAATGCTGCTTTGATTGTGGTGAATGGGTGTCCCCTGCACTCTCAGAGCAACATGAATGATCCAGACAGAAAACACTGTGTGGAGGGGAAGAGTGAGGTGGGAGAGGGGCGGGTGATGAGGAGGGAGAGCTTTCTGCCTGCCTCTCAGGCCCCTGAAAGGTTGTGTGCCTCTGGGAAATTCCCTCCTTATGCCTGACCTTTCCCCTCTAAGTGAAATCTGCATCATGTGGCCAGCAGCATGGTGAGACCCTTGCCTAGTGATCGGTGGCACTGTTTCCTCCTTGGCCGCCCTCTCAACACTTCCGGTATTAGAAAACACTGATTATTTTATTAAGGTGGCTGTCAGCTCTGGGGGTAGGTGGGAAAGTTATGTATCAACATCCCACTTTTCAGAGAGAGAGTGGGCATCCTAAAGCAGCTCTGTTTTTCAGAGTCAAAACAGCCTTGTGATGTATTGATAACACAAACTCCCAGACAATAGACAAGAAAACAGTAAGGCCTTGATGCCCTTTGGATCAGATCATTAATGCGTCTGGAGGAGACCCATGGTGCTGCTTCAGAGTTCCATTTCAGCAAAACACAGAGAATGGTCAGTTTGAGAGTTTCTAAAGCTGATCTATAGCCATGGTCATTTGGAGAAAACCAAGCCACCAATAAATGGCCGGATAACGGTGGTATATGAGACAAGAGTAAGCCTGGCCAGAGTGGCCTCTCACAAGACATGTTGCTTATCCGGTCTTTCCTTCTAAAAAACAATTTGTGGTCTGCAGTTGTCAGGAAAAATGTATTTACTATAAGTGAATGTGTCAATATACATATTCAAAGGGGTTATAGAAGTATACATTTTATAAACACAGCAGACAACTGTTAACTCTGAATGACTAAATTTACATATGAATTAGCTATATATTGTTTGCCTTACAATAAACTCAGTCAAGCATAATACCTACATAAAACTAGATATACTATCTATTGTGGTTCAAATAATGAACTGCAAATTTCTCCATAGTAGATTATTGAAATTCTTGTGTATCTTGACTTTGTTCTGATCAAGTTTGCTCATCCTGGGCCAGACGCTCTTGTTTATAGCTTATACTGTTTTGATAGGAAGGACCTTATACTATCGACAGAGAATTTTCATTCTGTTACCTGTAGTACCCCAAAGTTTGGATTTTAAGAACTGACAATTCATCAGTTGCAGTTTAGAGAAAATGCTGTCCTCCAATACTATTTGCAAATAGTGCCTTTTACCAGTTATGTATCACTCCAAAGAGGTTTCTTTCTGTATTTTTGTCATTTGCCAACACTTTTGGTTTCTGAAATGCTTTTTAACTGCTGCCGGCAAATTTGGCCCCAGGCTGCCAATGGGGAAGAAGGGAAAGCAGAGTGGTGGGAGCTGAGGAAGCTTGTTTAGCGGCTTCTGGCTTTTGAGTGGGAAGAAGTGTGTAGCTCCAACCTGGAGTGAAGAGGCCTTGGCTATTGGGAAGAATTCAGAGGCCAGAAGCAGCACCATCAGGAAGAACTCTGGCTACAGAGAGCCCAGATTTTACTGTTTAACCATTTCACGGCCAAGTTTGGGCAGGCTACCGAGTCGTCTTCCAAAACAGAAAGCAGAAAATCGTCTGGAACTCTGGCTCTGGAAAGAGCTAACGAACAGAATTTGGGATAATTTAAAAACTTAAGAGGATTAGTATTTAAAGAAGAAAACATTATTCGCTATTGCCAAATTTCAGATGTATCAAATTTTTTGATCTTCAATAATCCATTTTCTACAATGAAGCTTATCTATGTGACTCTCGCATCAACTAGTGTGGTTTACACACCACAAGCTCTTCTTTTTGCAACCCTCTCTGCTCCCAGCCCCATCTCCCTGCTGCTCCCCAGATTCCTAGCCACGATCATAATTCAGACGTCTGACTAGGTTTTGCCTAAGACACATTTCCCAAACTAGGGAAAACATTAACCCATAGACTGTTAATAAATGTGCTGCGAAGGCAGTATTCTGTGCTATAAACAATCTGGAAAATGCTGGATTAAATCAAGGAGAATGGTTCCCTTACTCCATGACTTCTTAGGATCAGTAATTTGTTAATTTACCCAGTCACTCACACAGAGGAACACCATTCAGTAGCCTCCCTTCACCACGGGGCAAGCGTGCCAAGTCTCCCAGTGGGTGTCTGAAACTGTGGATTGTACTGGAGCCTACACATATTATGTTTTTTCCTACACATGCACAACTATCATAAAGCTTAACCTACAAATTCAGCACCTTGAAAGAGGAACAATAACTAATAATAAGAGAACAATTGCAACAATATACTGCAATACAAGTTACGTGAACATGCTCTCTCAATATCTTATACTATATTCACCGTCCTTGTGATGATGGGAGATGACAAAACACCTTATTAAGTTGAGAACTTCCATCTTTTCACACTAAACGAGGCCCTTTCTGGCTTCTTTGGCATATCCAAATTGCCAGCATCACCACTCTGGCACTTTGGGGCCATTAGTAAGTTAGATTAACGGTGACTGAACACAAGCACCGAGATCCCACATCAGCGGACAAACCCAGACGACTGCCATGTGACTTACGTGCATGGACTGTGTACAGCATGGAGACATAGGACTCAAGAGATTTCATCACGTAACTCAGAACATCGAGCCATTTAAAACTTTGGTTTTGATTTCTGAAATTTTCCATGTAGTATTTCTGGCCCCCGGTTGACCACGGATGACCAAAACAGAAGGCAAAACAAACGGGGTGGGGGATGAGAGTGGAGGACCGTTGTCAGCGTTCCCGTTCCCGGGTGGGAGGCTGCAGCGCACTGTTTTGTGGTATGTTTGTGTTAAGAGTTTTCTGTGTGCTCAAAAGGTGGCTTGAGAAATGCTGGCCTAAGGACATGCCCCATGGGCACATTGCGCGGATGTAAAAACTTGCAGGTGCCAAGACACAGAAGGGGAACAAGGGCCCCCGTGAGTCTCTAGGCTTGCTGTCCTTCCTGGCTGTATTGTGTTTCTGTTAACAGTGGAGGGCGGCCTTCTCTGTGATGGAAAGTCCTGATTCAGATCTATGACTGAGTGGGGAGGTGGGAGAAGTGACAGTTTTGCTTGGTGACTTGGCCTCTTTCATTCCCTTACTCTTGTGAGAGTCGCATAAGAGTAAAGCAGAGGCCATCAGTAAGAAATACTGAATGTTTAAAATAGATTTTTTAAGACATTACATGTGAATTTTTTTTAGTTATTTTCAAGAGTGCTGCTTACTCCTTTATGCCTTGGAAAGCAAGGAATCTATGAACAGTAACAGAGAGAGTGACAGTAATTCTTCTAAGTATAACCGGAGGCTCTTTCCAGGATACATTAGCTAAAGCACACAGAGAAAACTTTTATGTGAGTTCTTTTTCAGAATTGGTGGTTCAGACCTATAGTCTCAAATTATATTATTAAATATTTATTTCAGTTACAATCAAGCCTTATTTCATCTTGTAAAATGTTTAAACTATTTTTAACTCGTTAGCAAAAAAAGGAAACTATAGGCTTGTGGCCAAACCTGTATATAGAGAGAAAATTTGATCTGACTAGGACATGTAGTCCCAAAATAATTTTCTGTTTTATTATTATCAATATTTATAAGAATATTTATTTTTATCAGTTGTGTTAATAACCCTTATAATGATAGTGCAATAAAAAATATTTAAAAACACTTAATACCTTTGATCACAAGAAATAAAACAAATATTAAAATCTTAATATGCATATTTTTATTATAGGTATGATGAAGTGATCAAAGAGATTTATTTACCCATAGAAAACTTTTACCCATAACATATATTCAGATAGCTTTTGTGGAGAAGCAGAATAAGAATATAACTTCGAATAGAACAAGGAAAAATGTTACATTCCCCAAAATGCCGACGGTTTCCTTCCTTCACCGCCCATCCCCTGCGCACAGCAGAGGCCACTCCGCACCCGGTGGGGGTGACTCCACCTGCCTGGGGACCTGAGGTAGATGTGGAGACTGAAGGCACTTGGCTGTCCGCTCGCTGGGGACAGGTACAAGTGTCTTCGTTTGCGTGGTGGCTGGGGCTTGCTGGGCAGACCCACAGGGGTTCCAGCTTCCCCAGGGGAGTCTGTTGCCACCGCCTTCACACCCCCAAGGCCAGGGCTCCAAGTGGCTCCTGCTGTTGCTAATTTCCAGGTGGCCTCGTCCTCCCTGTCCTTCACCTGTGAAACCAATTCCTTGCATTACTTTTTCCTCTAAATGCTCACAGTGGTTTCTCTTGTCCGGCATAGGCCCTGAATAGCACAGTGGCCGACGGGCCATGACGAGAGGGCCCTCACTGACCTGTCCCGTGTCTCCCTGGGCCACTCCTGCTAATCGCTTACACCTCCCCCACTGACATTCCCCCCATTTCCTTGGACGGGTTAGCCGCCCTCCTGCCGGAGGACCTTTGCACGGGCTGCTTCCCTTTTTAGAAATGGTTAGAGCCTTGCCCGTTAGCTCCACTCAGGCTTAAGCTCTCGTTACACATGTCACTTTGTCAGGGAGGAGCTTCCTGACTTCCCACGGAGATTAGACCCTGTTATTTCAGCTCACAGAACGATAATCTTCCTCCAGAACACTTAATAAGTTCTAAATGACATATTCATTATTAGCTAGTTAGTCTCCCCTCATTAAGTTGGAAATTCCATGAGATTAAAGATTCCATACATTTTTTGTCACCATTTCATTCGTAGCATCTAGTACAGTGCCCAGTACATATTAAATGTTCAGTAAATATTTGTTGAATGAATGAATGATGAATCCACTCTCTCTCCAGAGCAGCACTTCCTCACTTTGGCTGCACACTGGAATCACCTAGGGGGTCTTTAAATTGCACAGGTGTTCCACCCCCCGAGGCGTTTAACTTAATTGGCCCAGAGTATGGACTAAGCGTCAGGATTTTCGAAATCTTTCTGGACAAATCTAATGAGAGGCAAGGCTGCTGTGGACGGAAGGTTCGAAGAGTCTAAGTATGAGTGTTGTGTGTGTGTGAAGTGGGTGAGCGTGTATGTATGTGTCCATATAGACACATTTACACCTTTCAGGAGGGTTTGGAATATGTTCAGTAGGTCTTTTCCCCAACATTTAAACAGAATAGTACTTCAGCCCCTTTTATTCCATTTCTGTTTCTTTGGGGGTTCTAGAATTTGACCTCTTTATTGCTTGGACACACTCACTTCTAAGGTCACTGTCAATCTTGACAGCTTAAATCTTTTTTTTTTTTTTTAAATTTTATGTTGCTACCAGGTAAAGACAGTCAGAGTATTACGCTGCCTTAATTTTTCAGGCGGAAGAACTCTTTTCAGCTCTGGAATCAATGCTCTGATTTGCAGCTGACGAGCCTTGACATTCTATATTCCTTGTAGAAAATCTCAATGTATTAAAAGTCCCACCGTATAGGTTCTAGTGCTGTCTCCTCATCAAGATGCTACCTTCCCAGAGATCACAGAGCCCCGCCCCCCAACTGCATATCCCCAAGTGTCTCAGCCAGTGCCTTGCTTGCCATCAGTGATGACTCACTAAACTGCTGTTTGAGGCAGAGCTGCTATTTGGTCAGTAATCCCTTCAGGTGGAGATCAGACATTTGTTGGTGAAATAATTTCTACGAGGCAGGTGCAAATGTTTCCAGCACCCAGTTGGTTAATGCAAGCAGATTTTCCTGTGGCCTCAATTGCTTGGAGGTCAGATTATTTTTTTCCCCCAAACACTGAGACTTATGTGCTATTTGCTGATGGACGGCCCCAAAGCACCGTCCTCGCCAATGACAAGGGCACACTCAGGCAGTGGTTCTCAGCGATTTGTTTAAAAGCCTGGTAGCTCTTTGCAAAGCATCCCTCCTCACTCTATTGTCTGCTAATGCACAGCAATGCAAAGATTTCTGTGGCGCTTGGCTTCCTGTAATTTCTATTAGTAAACCCGAAGCACTTTGAACGTGCTTTTAAAAACCAGATACTCTCTCCCCTCTTGAGATTTTAATGCAGTCTCCTCCCTTGAAAGAACTGCTGGCTGTTGCAGTGTGTGTGTGTGTGTGTGCGCGCGTGCGCGCACACGCATGCGGGGTGACAGGTGGCACCATGCCACTCTGAAATAGGTCCAGTGACTTCGGGCCACCATGGGGCAGATCAGAACCAAGTGGCTCTGAGGTCCCCCCAGACCTCACACACGCACGGCAGGCCCCGAATGGGCGAGGACAGACCTGCCCTCGGCTCTCAGGTGCCGAGGAACTCCAGGTGCAGCGCAATTGGGAGGGTTGTAAAGCCTAGTTCTTTGCTCTAGGAAGTTTTGCATCTCTTCCAGCTCTATTTTTCAGTCCCTGTGGGTTTAGAAACTCCCTTTGGCTGACTCCTTTTGAAACAGTCAGCTTGACTGTTCCATTTGCTACATTGTCCTTCCTTGTCAGTGTTGTGAGATGCAGTGTTTTCCTCAGAGTAATCCACCTACACAAACCATCTCAAATGGTGTGTGGTTTTAAATGGTGTCTTTGACAAACAAAGCTCACTGGTAGCAAAGAGAAGTCTTTGCTGTTTCCTAGATTGATCGATGGCTTGTAACTGATAGGTTTTGGAGTTCAACTTCCTTACCTCCTGCACCTTTGATTCTCAAATATTTGTTTTTGACCATCAGTTCCCCTGACCAGCCTACTCCAGGGTCATTACTTGCTTCTGCAGGAGTCCTTCCTTATTTGCCACACAGAGGATCGATTTGTTCACTGGGAGTTCTATTTTTCTCGTTTCCTCAAGTGATATGTGCAATCTATGCTGGCACATTTCCAGATCCCATTAGTGGGGGACAAGGAAGAACCCAGAAGAGTAACTGGAACTAAGCCCCAGGAGCAGAGCTGGACCAGGACACAGGTGTGAGCCTCAGTGGAGGATGGAGGTCAAAGCAGGACAAGTTCAAAGCTATAGGTTGACACTGAGTCCTGGTGGTCAAGATTATAGAGAATAAGTCTGGAAAAGGAGTTTAGGATCATCCTGAGCAACAAGGGCAGGTCTTCTAATTTTGTAAATTTCAGAGGATTTTATTATTATGGAAGAATCCCCATCGAGGCAGGGGTGGGGAACAATGTCCTAATGGGCCCATTGACCCCACAGATCCTGGTAAGAGGCTGTTGGTCAGAGTGGTACTCCATGACCGCAAAGTGAGGGACACCTCTGGAGGGACAGGCTGACCTTCAGTTCCTCCCTGGTGATCCTATAATTTTCTCCCTTTCACTGTTGGCGGATTTCTCACTGCTCTTTTACTTAGTTTCGAAAAGACAGTTTTCTAGTGCCTGCTCTGCTCTGCTTGTGCACTGGGAATACCATGGCGAACAGGACAGAAGCTTCCATTCTATGCAGTTGCCCCAATGGGACAGTAATAGGATGGATGAAAAGGTGCCAAAAAGCTGGAGGCAATGAATTTGGGTTCTCTCCTTTATGTGAGGGACATAACTCACGCATCCCGCACAGACAGTTCTGCAGAGCTGGAGCATGATGGGACTCTCAGTTCTCCCAATTGCCATCAGCTGCCCCGTCATATTTTCCTGAATCTCATCAACGATCTGAAATCTCTTCTCTTTCAAAGGTGATTTTAGTTTTGGAAAAAGCCAGGAGTCCCAGGATGCCAATCTGGGCTATAGGAGGGCTGATTCACCTGAGTGATTTGATGTTTTGCCAAAAATCTCTGCACGAGATGTGATGCATGAACAGGTGCGTTGTTGTGATGAAGCTGCCAATCACCAGTTGTCCATAGCTGTGGCCTTCTGAATCATCTGAATGGTTTCCACAGAGGAATGTTCAAGTTTAATGCAAAATTTGATGGAGATTCATTGCTCTACTTGCTCAGCCATTTTGAATACGACAGTTGCACAGTGCACATGTTCACTCAATAGCATCTAGGGCCCAGGCCTCTGGCTCTTGCCTTGTCTCTGAGACAATATATCAAGTCACTAAGTCACTGGCTGCATTCTTTCCAAGAGCCTGTTCTTTTGGAAGGAAAATCCCACCTTTACTAGTTACTATTGGATACCTGGCTACTGACTCAGAAGAGCGAGCAAGGACCTTTCCCAATGCCACCTGCAGCCAGCCTTCCCATAGACACCTTTTGTCATGGTTGGCCCTCTGATGCTGGCCACACACCCAGCTTGACTTCTGCCTGTCTCCTTGAAGGAGTCCCGCTCTCTCTGCCATCTGTGGGCATCTGAGAGGAAGGGCAAACACAGCAAGTGCGCCACGGTCTGCAGCCCCTGCGCCCATGGCAGACATCGGTCATTAATCCCAATGCTCTTTCCAGTGAAGCCGGGACATTGTCTCAGAAGCCTCTTCAACCCCACATTCCTTCATTCCTGGTCGCCTCGCCTGAAATTGTCATGCAAATGGAAACCCATTTACTATCGTGGGCTCTGTCATTGGCCTCCAAACAATGGGCCTCTTCCTGCCTTGGTTAAAAAGTTAGTACTTTCATAACCTTGAGCTTAATTTGGGCTTTGGACGCCCTGATGGTGTCCTTTCAGGTCCCTGCCCCTCTTTCCTGTGGGTTGGGGTTAAGTGCACTGGCTCTGGAGTCAAACTGTCTAGGTTCAAATCAGATTTGGGAAGCTTACCTATTGTATGACCTTGACCAAATAACGTAGCCACGTAAACCTTGGCGCTCTGGAATATAAATGGGCAGAACAGCAGCACCCGACAGATACAGTTGTCTTTGGATTGAGTGAGACAGTGTTAGTAAAGGGTTTTGCATGGTTCCTGGAACGCATTAAGAATTTCATAAATTTCAACTAAGAAACACACGCACACAAAGTACTTGTGCCAGCTCCACTGAAATCATCATTGGGATTGTTTGGGATGACATTATTAGAATTATATTTAAAATTCGTTTGGAAACTTTTCCTTCAATTAACCATGTCCCCTGTAGAATTCGGGTCATGGCATTTACCTATCTTGCTTGGAGGGTCTGACTCCTGCTTTCCTGCCAAAAGTTTCCCAGCATCCCTTTCTCGGTTCACAAACTCCAAGACGACTGGGTCACCAGGTCCTAAGGTACAATCTGTCGTGTCATGATTGAGTGCAAATAGCAATTTCTATCCTGACTCCCTCTGCCTTCCTAGGGAGGCCACCCTAAAAGAGAGATTGGAATTCCCTCAAGCAGATCTGTGCAACGTGTGTGTAATTCAAACCAAATGTTAGGACCCGGCCCAGCAACTCTGGAGCCCAGATATCAAATAGGAGCAAGACTAGAGGCACTTTCTCTGGAGCACAGGAGCCAAGTCTTCCACATGGAGTCAGTTTAGATGGAGCTAATGGCAAGCACTAGAAAACAGCTTCATCCAAGGCTGGCCCCGTCCGTCTCTCCCCTACTTGTTTCCAGAGGTATTGGCACTTCCAATCAAGGGGTCATATCTAGTGCACTCACTGAGTGCATAGGAAAGGGATCACATTTCCAAGATGAGGCTGAGAGAGGGCATTAGTCAGCAGTTGTGAAAGAGACGAGCTAGCTCACACAGCTGGGAGCACACATTACTCAAGGATTCATAATGCCACCCGTCCTCTCCCCACACAGCCTGCTGGGCTCCTGGCTGGCTGGCTTTCCTTCTTTCTTTCTTCCTTTTTTCTTTCTCTCCTTTCCTCTCCCATTCCCTTCCCTTCCCTTCCCTTTCTCTCCTCTCCTCTTCCTCCCTCCCTCCCTCCCTCCCTCCCTCCCTCCCTCCCTTCCTTCCTTCCTTCCTTCCTTCCTTCTTTCCATTATCAACATCCCCCACTAGAGTGGTACAATTGGTGAACCTACATCATTATCACCCACAGTGTAACTCTAGAGTTTACATTAGGGTTCGATCTTAGAGTTGTACTTCTGTGGGTGTAGACACATGTATGAGTATAATGACATGTATCCACCATTATAGCATCATACAAAATAATTTCACTGCCCTAAAAATCCTCTGTGCTCTGCCATTTCAGCCCTCCCTCCTCGCTAGCCTCTGGCAACCACTGATCTTTTAATTGTCTCCATATTTTTACCTTTTCCAGAATGCCACGTAGTTAGAATCATTCAGAAAGTAGCCTTTCCAGGTTGGCTTCTTTCACTTACCAGTATGCATTTAAGTGTTCTCCATATCTCTTCATGGTTTGGTAATTCATTTCTTTTAAGCTCTGAATAATAAACAGTCTATTGTTTGGATGGACCACTGTTTGTTTATCCATTTACCTACTGAGAGGCATCTTGGTTTCTTCCAAGTTTTGGCAATTATCAATGAAGCTGCTATAAACATCCATGTGCAGGTTTTAAATGGATGTAAGTTTTCGTCTCCTTTGGGTAAATACCAAGAACCACCACTGCTGGATCATATGGTAAGAGGAGGGTTAGTTGTGTAAGACACTGCCAAACTGTCTACCGAAGTGGCCGCACCGTTTTGTATTCCCACCAGCAATGAAGGAGAGTTCCTGCTGCTCCACATCCTCTCCGGCATTTGGTGTTGCGAGCGTTCTGGATTTTGGCTATTTTCGCAGATGTGTAGTGGTGTCTCATTGTTGTTTTAATTTGTATTTCTCTGATTGCATATGATGTGGAGCATCTTTTCATCTGCTTATTTGCCATCTGTATGTCTTCTTTGGTCTATGGCTCATTTTTTAATCAAGTTGCTTATTTATTTATTTATTTATTTATTTATTTATTTTTAGTTTTAAAAGTTCTTTGTATGTTTTGAACAGCAGTCCTTTATCAGATGTGTCTTTTTCAAATATTTTCTTCCAGCCTATGGCTTGTCTTTTCATTCTTTTGACTTTATCTTTTGCAGAGCAGAACCTTTTAATTTCAACAGAGTCCAGCTTATCAATTCTTTCCTCAGGCTATCTCTCCTGTCTTGAATTCTTAGAAAAAGTCACAGTTGAAAGAACACAAGTTGATTTACAAGTTCTGTACTCACTCCAGGTCTTGGGCAAGGAATTGACAGACTTTCCAAGGTTGACATGACATGGACTGAGATACAGAGAAGATAGGATCTCGGGTATCAAAAACTGGCCCAAGAGTAGGTCCTGGTTCTTGGAAACATGGCAGAGTTTCCAGAAACAAAGCTGGAGGAGCAGTGAGCGTGGGCATGATTGGTTCTGATTCCTGATTGGGCTGAGAAGGTTTAAGTCTCTCCCACTGAGACCAGGACAGGCTCCAGAGATGGAGACAAGCCTCAGGCAGATAGGAATCAAAAGTCCCCTGCCACGGGGACAGGTGGGAGCACAGTCTAGGAAGCATACTAGCCCTACTAGCCTCTGTGTTAATGTCCAGCCTCGCTGTTATGAAGATGCTTTGAGAACATCAGATAAAAGTCTCCGCCAAGTTGAAAGTTAGGGGAACAATAATAAACGCTGTCTTTTGGAAAAGCCAAGTGCAGTGCTAATCAAGCGTTTGCCATCTTTCCACTCTCCGAGCACTATGTACTGACCAAACTATGCCAGAGAGTCAGCACCGAGCCGATGTCCCTGTTAATCCCTGTCTGATACTGACCTGTGCCGACCTCCTGACTCTCACTGCATTTCCAGTAAGAGGTTCCTTTTCTTCGTGCAGTCCCTACCTCTGAGTGCTGCTCTGGTTCCTTAAAACCTGCCCAGGAACCCTGCTCCCCTGGGATGGGACCCTTCCCTGCCGTCCACTTCCAGTAGCACACTTCTAGAAACTGGAGCCCCCTGGTTCTCCCAGTTCCCATGACTGGCTTTTTGTTACTTGCTGCTAGACCTCTTGGGGCTGATGGCGTACCTGGTTTAGACAGCTCTCCGTTAGGTGACACCCACGCTCCTGCTGCGTCTGGAGTCTCTGGGGTTTAGCTTTTCTCTCCTGGTGAATTGGAATTCTGAAGTCATTGCTTCTGATATTTCCTCAGTTTTACCATTGAAGACTTGCCAAGGACCTCACTCTACCATTCTGGAAGTACCCAGCTATCTTAGCACCTCCATTTGATGCTTGAAACTATCATTAATTATACCAAATCTTCTAGCCACAAACCAGGTATGTTACTGGTTGGGGTGGTAGCAAAATAATTGCAAGCAATTAAAAATCTATTCATGTAATTTTAAAAAATTAATTCTGTGTGAAACAGGTGCAAGCAAGAAGTTTTATGGATTTGTCATCAGAAAGTGTTCAATAAGGAGCCTCCCTTTCGAACTCCCATGTTCCTTGCACATCTCAGTCAGTGCAGTCACTATATTGTTTGTTTTCTAACCATCTGCTAGGGAGTCTGGGTTCTCCACTAACCTATGAGCTCCCTAAAATAAGGGATTATGTTTTAATACTTAAGGGGTCTCTCAAGGTGTGGTCAGAGCCCACAGTAGATACTCTATAAATTCTTGCTTAAAATGGTTGAATGTCATAGGTACTTTCAGAGATGGCCCAAGGCTGAGAGCAACCCAACTGTGGCCCTGACCAGCGTGGCTCAGTTGGTTGGGCATTGTCCCACAACATGAAAGGTCACCAGTTCGATTACCACTCAGGGCACTTGCCTGGGTTGCAGGTTTTGTCCCTGGTCAGGGCAAGTATCAGAGGCAGCGGATCGATATTTCTCTCCCTCTCTTTCTCCCTCCCTTCCCCTCTCTCTAAATATATATCAATTAAAAAAAGTGCCTAAACTATGGAACAAAATGGACTTTATTTCCAAAAAAGTAATCTCTTGGCACATAATTTTCAGAAATTAATATGAGATGTTCTTTTATACACATTCTGCAATTAATTATCTTTAACCTGATTTAGTATTGACTTCTGCAACACATTCCTTTCACGTAGTGTATTCCCTAATGCAAAGTGCTGGAACATCTTGGTACCTCAGTTATGTTTAACGGCACCTTCGTGACGTGTGCTCACTTTTGACGTGTTTCCGATCGCTTGAATAAATTACAGTCATCAACCATTCTGAGAACACCTGATATAAAAAGCTCAGCACACTTGTTAATTAGGAAGTGATTAATTACCTAAAGTATTTAATAATATCACATTCTTTTCAGCATCAGATTGCCAATGCACACTCCTCCAGCTCCCCATATGACCTGTGGCGTCACCTTGATGAGTCCCCGCCATGTGGCAATACCTCTGACTGTAGGGACACAGGATTGCTCTCCCTCTTCTTCCTTCATCTCAAGTGTGAGATGAGAATGCCTTTTCCCCTCACTTCACATGGTGCAGCAGGTTGCTACAGGTAATGGGTACTTGCCAGAGCTTGGGGATAAAGGAAAGGAGGTAACCACATCGCCCAGGGCCAGAACGTCTGCGGGTCCTGTGCCTGCCTCACGTAAAGCTCACATCTGTCAGCCGTGGGGGGCTCGCCCCCCGCCGCTGGAGTTGCACAGGCATCTCCATGTCTCCACATCTGGGACCTACTCATTTGTGGTTCAAAAAGAGGAACTTTTGCCCTCCTGCCAGACTCAGACCTGCCATCTGATGCTTCATCCCCTGACCCAGAGTTTCTCTCTTCCCAACATTAAACAATTGAGATTTTTTTTTGAAGGTACCTTCAATTTTACCCCCTAGAGTGTGGTCTAAGCCTATGATCCCTAACAGGACAACCACCAACAAGTACAGTATCACTACTGTTTTTCAGAGTCCATAGCAGCTGGTCAGAAAAAAAAACAGCAATTTTATATAAATTATTTTTGTCTCTTCTTATTAAATACTCAGAATTTTTGGAGGTGCAGTCCTACCTACTGTCAGTGTATCCTATAAATTTCCTAAGTATTCTAGGCAAGGTGACTTCCTAGGTACCATGATAATTATAAAAATACTCAAGTTCAAGTCCTTTAAAATAAATGTTTTGAATGAGAGAACTACTTGTTGGTAATTAACTGTTGATGACTTTCAGGCGCAGTTTGATAATCACGCGTCCTGACCCGGCAATGGGAGAAGAGATTCAGTGCAGTAGGGGCGCGGGGAGGTGTAGGCGAGGGAAGACTTCCTGGATAAAGTGGCACTGGAATTGGACTGGGAGGGACAGGTAGGATCTCAACGGGTGGAATTTGAGTGGAAGACATTTCTGGTGGCTGGAGGAAACTGCGCAGGCAAAGGCACGTGCAGAGAAAGAAGTGAGCGTGCTCAGGAGATGCTGACTCTGCCCGCTTAGCCCCAGCTCTTGCCCTTAGGGAGAGCAGAAGGAGGAAAGGCCACACTTGTCAGAAAGGGGCAGTCGTGGCGGGCACCGCATACCTGCTAGGGAACTGGGATAACTTGTCTACAAAGAGGAGAGGAAAGGAAGGGGTGAGTTCACTCCCTCGATTACCCAAAAGGTAACGGTGCTCTGTAGCCCCGGCGGGTTTTGTGTTGTCTGTTCGACTAACGTTTTCCGTGTTAATGAAAAGTTCTCCAGGAAGATGTCACATTGGTAAAGCCACAGCACCTAGTAGATGGATTTCCTAGGGTGAGTGAACAGAAATACCTGCCAAGCTCCTGGAAAGTGCCATTTAATGAAGCGAATGGTGCCAAGTACTGGGTTGAAGGGAAGGGAATGGGAGGTCTGAGTGTAAGCAAAACTTCCCCCTGGGAGTTTTTCTAAGAATGTGTCCAAGCACTTGAAAGCATGGAAAGTGGCAGGGAAAAGGCCGTTCGGATTGTCACATGATTTACGTGTTTTATTGGCTGCGCCAATAAAGGCAACGCCGACCCTCTGACGCTAGAACCTTTTGCGTTGTAACGTGTGCTTTTCTTCATCCCACCCGTCCCCCGCGCAGCCATGACCCCGCAGGCGGCAATCACAATGGTCTCTGCGCAGTGAGGCGGTGGATGCCCACACCTGGGAAAGGGGACTCCCGCGGGGACTTCCCTTCTGCCGCCAGGTCCTTCTGTTGCAGAGGGATGTGGTGCGAACGCAAACGAGGGCTGGTGATTCACTTCTAGATGCAGGAAATAGTCTAAGGGATGCAGTTTGCGTGATGACAAGTTAGCATTTCCCGCAGTTTTGAGTATTTATGGGGCCGTGGGAGAAAGTATTGGAAATTAGGACGGACCTAGAAAGTCTGCATGGTGCTGTGCGCTGGGAAGAGAGGAGAGTGGAGTGCGGACTCCGCAATATCGGACCAGGACCGGGGAAGAGGCAGGTCTGGGCTACTCATTCCTGAGCTCCTCCTCGTCATTCTCCCTGCAACACTTTTCTCCCCAGTCAAAGCCCAGAACGGGCAGTCCAGCATGGAATGGACTGACAACCCCCCAAAGCTGCCAGTCTTTTTAGGAATTAGCAAGATTGTCCTACAAGATTTCCTGCTCCTCCTCCCCTTTGACACAGAGCAGCCACTCATGTGGACACTGGACCCAGCTTCTCCTCTGTCCTCTCAATTCTGTGGTGTATGATTTAATTAGAGGGAACAGATTTCTTCTGCATACCTCTATTGCCCACTTGCTGGCTCAGTCACTGGAGCTGTGTCTGTCCCTTCCTGTGACCCCTGAGGCAGAAAGCTTTTTGGCTTTCAACGGGTCCTACCTTGAGGAAAGATCAGGGTACCAGCTCTGAGGAACACTGGAGGCTGATCCTGGAGGCTGATCCTGGAGTCCTCCGCGACAACCTGTTCCTGGGAGCACGCCTGTCTTACAGGGACGGCGGCGTGGCGGGTAGAACGTGGGCAAAATGGTTGCCCCAGGCCAGCTCCACAGATGAACAATGAGCTCATTTCTCCTCAGCCACAGTGTTCTTAGTTTGCTGGTCAGGATCTTCCAGAAAGTTCAAGTTCATGTGCTTAGAGCTGTACATCTCCCCTCGTGTCTCTGGCACCGTTTAATGTTTAAATAGTGCATGTCACCTTACTCTGAACAGTCATTTATTCATGGCTGAGATGGCAATCAAGCTAATGAAGGAAGAACGGAGACAGGAAAGAGAGGCAGCTGAATTTAAGGGTCAACCATCGCCTGGTGCGGTGTGTGTGTTCAACTGCCAGTCACGTACCATGCTTCCTTTTGGGGGATTGTTTGAAGTTCATTTTATCCCTGGTTGACTTTCCATTTAGAAAATGGCCTGCCCATCTCTCTCCCTTGAGTCTCTTTTTATGGACTCAAGGAAGTTAAATTCATATTGTCGCCTGAGCAGAAGAGAACTGGAAAGCAGACTCAGAACAGTGACTGGGACTAAGGACCCGCAGTCTACTCTCCAGTTTTCTGTGTAACCAGGGTGGCCATTCAGACCCCGCCTCTCAGTGTTCCCACAGAATTAAACAAGAAGGTCAAACGGATGAATGCTAAGGTCTCGTCTAGCTTGAAGTTCTAGGCTTCTGTGAGCTCAGGCTCAAACTCTTGGCGCCATGTTGACAGCTCTTTTTCTCACCCACCTCACATCTGGGGTTGTTACGGGACTTGCGTGAGCCAACACACATAATGCGCTTAGCATGGGGTCTGGCACCAGCCAGCACTGACCATGCACTGGCTCTGGGCATGATGATCTGGGAGCCCCCTCAGGTACCTTAGGTACGTCTTCTGCAGCCCTCAGCCTGTCTGGCCAGCGGGTCTACCTGTAGGACCTTCCCTCCAATTGTCAGTGGCTTGTGTTGACTGCTACAGAGAGCCGTCTGCACTTCCTCGCTCCCTCCTATGCTGGGTCCCTGGAGAGTGTGGGTAGATGGGAGGAAGCTCTCAGCAACTCAGAGGCAGATGGCTCTTCTACAGCTGGTCTGGTGACTCCGTCTTGGGGAGACCCAGGTTCAGTATCAGAGGCTCTCTCTCTTACCTTCTTCTACTCTGAGGCGGTGTCACTGCATTTTGGCCAGTCCTGGAGACATAAAAAGCCAGACCAAGGGTACTGAACAAAGCTGAACAGCTCAGTCCAATACCTGGTTAATCGGATTGATTGAGCTATGATTCTAATAGCAAATCTAGGCCCCTGGCTGCCAGTGGGGATCTTATTTCACTCTTCGCCTTGCTTTTCAGGGTGAGCGCTATGCTGATCAAAAGCGTATTGGTGGGAGATACCTTCACATTTTGTATCTCAACTTTATTTCTGAAAAGACACAAATTTTGCTTCTTCCTTAAATTACACTCAAAGGATATCCATCCGCATGACTTTAAACATTTGCCACCAGTAAGTATCTATAGATATAGATATGTATGCGTATGACACACACACACATTTGGGTATTCCATGTAAGTTCCATATAAAAACTTAGACTTGCTTTTCTGTTGCTCTGAACTGCTGGCATCAGAGAGAACCGCCCTGCCCTTCCTTACAAAGACATAATTATAAGAACTACTGATGACTGTAACCAAGGAAGGACTGACAGCGACAAGTCTAATTAGATGTTGAAAGAGACTGATGATCTGCATGTAGCTGATTCTGACTCTTCCTGACAAGACTCTCTCTGAACATAAACTATTCCTATTCAGTTAAATAGTGAGACAAATTAAACTAGGTAAAAGAAGCATGGAATTTGGTGTCCCCATAGTAGGAACCAATGTATGTGTGTGTTTGTGTTTTAAATATATGTTTCATATATAGAGAGAGATAGATATTTTCATATAGCTACATTACTGATCTTGTTTCTGTTTTTTAGATGAAAGAAAGGAACAGGAAAGATAGAATAGACATACTTTTTGGTATTTCTCCCACTAGGTACAGTTAAAAACCCTGGACTTTAGGATAATTAACGTAAGATAATTCTGACAAGAAGAGAGAGGGTGGCTGACTGGCTAAGGCCCTTAGTGCCCAAGGAGTGGCGAGGAGTGAGTTTTGTTTTTGCTTCGTGTTCTCTAGACTCAGATCCCAAGAAGTTGGCATCCCCAAACATCAGTGGGTGTGGAGTTAAAAAGCCCTAACAAAAGCCTGCTCTCTCTAGTCAAAGAGCCAGGAAAAGGGCAGCCTAGCAAGACAGAAACCCATCAGACAACCATCGCTCTATTCTTGCCAACACCACAGAAAAGAGGGCGGCCCCACCCGTACCCCGTCCTGCCAGACCGGGCCTCACTGAGTGGGCTTTACATCCACCCACATGTAATTAGGGCCCCCATGCTCCGCCAGTGGAGGCCACGTGGTGAGTAGTTAGGGGGCGCCCCAATGCCTCCCAGCAAGGGGGTGTCCGTGGAGCCGAGGAGGGAGTCAAAACACTCAGGCTTGCCCAGCAGTAGTAGGACCAGCCCCCTCCAGTGTCAGTGGCCAAGGAGGGGACCCTGACTTCCACGCCCACCCCTCCCCCCTGCTGTAGCTCTGTCAGAGGAAGGCAGCTGAAGCAGAGGGTTTAAGTAAGACCCAGCGTCTTCAAACACATCACCCCAAATGTCCGATTTCCCATCAAAGCTCGCTTGTCACACTGAGAGCTAGGAAGATGTCAAATGAAATAAAAAAAAGACAATGGATAGATGCCAACAGTGAGCTGACAGAGATGTTAGAATTGTCTGACAAAGGTTTTAAGGCAGCCATTATAAAATGCTCCAGTGAGCAATACTGAACACATTTGAAACAAACAAAAAAAAAATACCAGGCAAAAGACTCAGGAGGAAAAGCTTTATTTCACCATGCATTTTGAAAAAAACTATTATTAACCTCTGCAGCAGTGAAAATAAACTCAAAGTTTTATTTTAACTGCCTTGGAACTCTCACTGCCAGTAACAGATAGTTTGAGAGTGATAGGTAAGGGTGGCACATAGTCTAAGCCACGTCATACACCGTGTCACTCTAAGGTCATTGGGAGCAGGTGAGCTATTTAATGTCGAAGACGCCAACCATCTTCCACATGCCATTTGTGAAGAGCCCCAGCTTTGCACTCCGTCATCCAGAGGTGGCACCGGGGAAAGTCGACGCGCTCCCTGGTGTTTCAACTCTCTGACCCCATTGCCATCAAGTCCTGGTCCTGAGATTGGCCACTGGGGTTCCCGTGCCTCATGACGCCTTAACGCCATCTCATCTTCCTGAGTAGGCTCGGGCCTTCCCTCCAGCGGTGGCGGCGGGTGGTGGCGGAGGAGGGAAGCCGGAGGCTAGAAATTGAGTGGCGACAGCCAGCTCACCTCTCGTCATCTCTGGGTGGTCTGTCACTTCACCACCTATTGCGGGACCTCCTTTTGGCCTGGTGATGTGTGCAACCACTCAGGCTGATCGGTTTTACTGTTATCGGTAGAGTTTCTTACTTTTGCCAGAACTTTTTGGCTTACAGTTTCCAATATTCATGGTTCCCAACTTACACAGAGAGAGAATTGGCTATCTAGTCTTTATAGATAGAAATATACTGGGCAGAAGAAAGAGAATTTGGAAAGATGTAAAGTTACACCCTTCCCTTATACCAAAATTATTCCAGATGAATTCAAGATGTACATGTTAATCAGAGGATAGAAGAAAATGCAGGTGATTAGAGAATAAGGAAGATATTTCTAAGAGTAACAAAAAAGAAACCATGAAAGAAAATATTTAAGTTGTTTGAATTATACTAAAAGTAAAAATTTCTGCATGTCTTGACTGTCTCTAGGTACGTTTTTGTGCGCATTATACACGTGATTATTATGCCCATGGTATATAATCATTATAGCCATGTATAATGTGCACCCTTATTTCTCCCTCAAAAATTTGGGCCAAAAAAGGTGTGCATTATACATGGAAAAATATGGTATGTTTTATCTTATTGCTTCTCTGTATTTTTAAATCTTTTAGTAAACATATACGAAGGAAAAATTATTTTATATGCCCCACAGAATTAACAATATTGAAAGTCAAACATCAAACTGAGGGGGAAAAATACAATGTCCAGATGACTACCCATTAGAAAACAGTATATTAAGATTTCTTCTGCATCAATATGAAAAATACTCAGTTCCCAAAAGAGAACTGGGTAAAAGTCATGAATAGCGTATTCACAGAAGAGGCGCTACAAATGAGCAATACATTTTTTTAAAAAAGCTTAATGTAATGTTTATTTAAATACAGGCAAACCAAAACAATAATAGAACACCTTTTGGTAGGTACCTATTGAAATGTCAGAAATTAAAAATAATTTTATACATAGCTGGTAAATTAATGTAATCTTTTTGGAAGATTTGGTGATGTGTCCAAAGAGTTTTCGTTTGTTTACCTTGGGAATCATAATTTTTCTGGTAGTAATTGATCTTTAGGAAATTATCATAAATGTGTCTAAGTATATATTTTATCCAAAGAATTTTTTCAATAGGGAAAGTTTCTAATGTCTCCCAAAATAGGAAATCACTTAAGTAAATTATGGTAGACTCACGAGGTAAGAAAAAAATATGTGTATATACACTCATATAGATACATATATAAAACACTTCAAAAATAAATTTTCAGAATAATATGTGATATGAAAATACATATGGTACATTTCATTTAGTAAAAAAGCAGTACTTAAAACAGTGTGTGTGTATGTATATATATATATATATATATATATATATATATATAGTTGATTTTCAGGTGGTCAAAAAGAAAATTCATGTATAGGAAAAAGACAAGTAAGATCTATATATCGAGTGCAAATGATGGTTACCTTTAAGTGGTGGAATTACGGCTTGTCTGTGTTATATACATTTTCTTAATTAGCATATGTCCTGTGGGAAAAAATTGTTCTTCACAACATTGGCAGCCAGCGTGCGCAGTTAAACTAAGCCTCACCCTTTGTGAAGCCTGTCACCCTGCCACAAAGGGGCCATACGGTTTTGCTGACAGCCTGCAGACCACTCCATCCCGTGCTGCTGATCTGGCCCCGACAGAAACTCAAGGAGAGTTTCCAAACGTTCTACGGTGAACATTTCCTTCTCTTCCGGGCTCAGGGGGATGCACGCTACAGCAGTATTTTTGTCCACAGATTCAGAGAGAAAAACCCAGCCCAGGAAAGACACACTCCCTTGGTGGGTCCATTGTGAATTTCTTAGAGAACTGCAGAGAGGGGAGGGGTTAGGGGTTCCATTTGGTTGGTTTCCACTGAATAGCAATGAGTCAGAAGAAAGCCCATAACTAATTGGCTCTGTCGGAGGGGGAAACGCTATCAAGACTTTTCCCTTTATTTTTCATTTTTTTAAAGCACAGTGAGCGCGTCAACATGCCACTACCTGTTGAGCGGCAGTATTGCTGTTCCAGCCGGTTCTCCTGGACTGGGGAGCGAGGGGATAGGACTGAGACCAGGGTGGGCTGCCCTGCATTGCACTTGCCTCTGCTGGTGCCCGCTGCAAAGAGCTGCGGCAGCATTTGGGCTGGAGGAGAGGGGGCTTGAACAAACCCTTTTGTGGGGCCGGTCATGCTGTCCAAGGACCGTCAAGCCTCATGCAGCTCCGGCCTCCAGGAGAGAGCCTTCTGGGTTTAGTCCCTCTCCAGCCTGCTCTGTGAGGGATGGCAGGATGGACATGCTTAGTTCCTCGACGTCTCTCTGTTCACTCTGTTTTTCTTTTCCTTCCTACTGTGAGTTGTTCCACCTCCTTCTCCAGACAGGGGATGTGGCCTGATAGTCCTTTTTGTTCTGTCACTTGAAAATGTTGGGGGGAACAGTCTTTGAAGTGGGGACAGCCCTGGAAATCAGAGTAATTTCCCCCTCCCCGAGGATGGGAGTGTAGTACCTTGCTTGGATAATTGTTCTCCAACGCAGCTCTGTCCTCTGTGGGGCAAAACTGCGGCACAAAGGAACGGAATTCCACTTTCTCTGCTGGGAAAGAGAACAGCTTGAAGCTGTGAGTTTTCCCAGGCTCCTTGTGGGACGCCCAGGAAGACGGAATTGCATCATCTCACAAAAATGCGAGATGTAACCTACGCCCCCATAAATTCACATAATATAGAGTCAAGGGATTAGAGAAACCAAGAAACATATGCACGATTTCCTGACCTGAGCACAATTAAAGACCTCGATTACAAAACCTGATTCCCTGCAGACCAAAGAGCCACCGAAATGTAACTCCCCGCGGAGGGGTCCTGATGCCTCGTGGGGCTCTTCCATCACAGCTGTGGGCAGCACCTGCAGACACATGTGGGAGTGTCCTTTCCGTGGCACAGTGGAAACTGCCCATTCCTCCAACGGAGACAGAATCTAAAGGCAAAAATAGCTTCTCCCATATTGCTGTTTTAAATAGAGTCCCTTTGCTGAGGCCCCTGGCTAAGTTCTTGATAGTTCTGTATTTGTGTTTCAAATGTGTCAATGATTTGCTGTTGACCCCAGCTGCGGAGCTTCGGGACCCTAGCCAGCTGCTCAGATGGGCTTGGTGACGGTGGCAGCCCAGTCCTGACCACCACAAAGGTGAGCGGGTGCCTGGGCCAGCAGTTCTTGAAGGAGGGCTAGAGGGTGCAGCGTTCTATTAAATGGAGCTGCTGTTTCTTGGACACCTATCTGTGCTCCTACTATGTCAGAGCTGTACATTGGGAATATGACCCAGCCCCTGCCCTTAAGAATGTCACGGCCTGATGGGGAAATACACATAAAAATAATTCATGTTATAAAATAAGTGCTGATTTATTAACATGAACACTATTTCTATATGTGGACCTCAGCAGTAGGGGAAGGCCTTAAAAAATCCTTTAGCAAAAATCAGAGTCCAAAAGACCCATCATCTGGATGTGTTACAGGGATCTCTTTCTCTTGACCCAGTGGTGTCCAAATGGTGGGACTCCTAGGAGGTAGAGGCAACAGTTATGCAGATGCAGAAATAAAATATTATAACTTATGTTTATGTTTTTTGATGTATCCTCTAAAATATGTTTGCATCTATTTTATAATGTGATAGAACGGTTTAGTTGTAAATGCTGACCATTTACACATATAACGTACACATGGGGGAGGAGGTGTATGCTGGAAAATACTTGACATGAGACTGTGAACTAGTTTGAAAATTACTGGTTGCACTTGTCCTTTGTCTCCAAGGCCCTGGTGCCTTCCTTGGGCTTTTGGGCAGCTTGGCTCTGTCTTAGCACCTCTAAGCTCACGTGGCTGACTTCTATGTCCTCCTCAGCTATGGGAGGACCCCCGATTACCTGCATCCTTCATCCTTTGACAGCTGCCTGTAATTATATGCATTTCCCCCCTTTTATGTCAAAAGTAAATGAGGGGGCAGACACCCAGATCAGTGAAGTAACTGGTCCAACATTACAGGATTAGTATTAACAATGTGCTTCCTGGCAGAAATTAAGAAACAAAACAAACAACAACAACAAAAAACCACCGCTAATGGCTGAGGTTTAATAAGAAACTGGCCCAGGTCTTAAGCAGAAAATCAAAAATCACAAAACCTGTTGCTACAAGAACTACAAAAGCTTTGAGCTGAATGAGATGGGGTAGATGAATCAGCGTAACCAATTGCTACATGTAGAATTTTGTAGTCATACAGACCGAGTTAAAATCCCAACTTTGCCCCTTCGTACCTGTGGGACCAAAGCAATTACTAAACGCCTTTTAAGTACATCAGTTGCTGTTCTTGGGTTGCAAGGAATGGAAACTAGCTCTGGCTAACATAAGTACTCCCAAAAGGAATTTCTTGGAAGGAATGGGGTCATTCCCAGAATCAAAGGAATAGCTAAAACCCAGGCTTCGAGAAGGACAGGATCTAGGTCAGGTCCAAGGATCTTGGCAGCATTGTGAAAGCTCTTGGATCTTTAGGCTGCTCAGCTCTGACAACGCCACTTTAATGCTCTTGATTCCTGAATATTTCTCTGCGCAGAATTCAGATTCTCAGGATAGATGCTCATTGGTCTGTCTTGGTCACGTGTCTATCTCTGTGGTTCTGTGACTGGATAGAGCTGGAATTTTAAACCTTAGTAGCTTACAGAATGGAGGACAGTCTGGTCCTCAAAGGAAGGAGATTTGGGCAGGCAAAAACAAGTCACGTCTACTACATTCAGCTTCAATGACCTCATCTGGAAAATAGGAAGAGAAATACAGGTCACATAAGGTTGTTATGAAAATTAATTGAACAAGATAATGTTTGCAAAGTTCTTTATACAAGGCCTGGCATTGGATAAGTGTTCAGTAATGGTAGTCACTGGTATTATGAATTATATGAGGTCATATGGAAATTATTAAAAGACCAGCTTCCAGTTCTTATACAATATTGATAGAAGTGGCTTTAAGTATTGAAACCTCATAGAGAGATCTATGTGTTTGAATACCAATGATGGAGTAAATATTTGGAAGGAAATGGGAATAACACACAGAGAAATTTGGTTACTTTTATCCCTGCTTTGCGCATGGAGTCCCATTCCTCTTCCTACTTCGCTATTCTCAAACTGTGCTTCTAAGTGCAAATTTGCAAAAAATAAAAACAAGTAAATCATCCTTTATGTTTTCCTCTCCCCACTTGCTCTTTTCATAGGCCTTGAGGTTCTTTCCTTGGTTTCCCTTGACTATCTAAGGGCATGGTAGGGTTGGGGGGGAGGCGGAAATCCTTCCTTTGAAGATAAGCTACTTCGATGAGGTGTCAACACAGCACTAAAGGGTCAGGCAATTTTGTTAAAAAACAAAAGCAGTCAAACCCCCATGGACAGAATTTAGATAATTAGTGGGCTTTTTTGGTCAGTGGGATGAATCCAATGCATGTTTAAGCGTCACATGAATATATCCTCAGATTTGGCTTTCGTTTGTTCTGGGCTGATAAACAGCCTCTGGCTGTACAACTGCTCCCAGCTCGGGGACCCACTGCCTGTGGTTGGTCCAGGTTTGCAAGGGGTCATGAATATGTGTGGAGAGGGACGTGGTGTGGCTGAGCTGGGAGCCTGTGAACCTGGAGCCAGGCAGGTGGGATGTGCCCGGGCCCCGCCTCTGCTCTTGGCGACTTTTCATCTCCCTGGCAGAGTGCTAATCTCTGCCCCAGGACACGTTATCCCGGAACAGAAAGTCTTGTGCAAAAGAGCCTTCATATGGGGGCGCCGAAGGAGCCTGTTCAAGTTCGAGATGACCAGGAAAATATTCAGAGACGGTCCCCGCCAGCCTGTGCCAGCTGCAAAATAAACAGATGGCACCTGCCTGCGAGTGGGGGCGGTGCTTAACCGTGCGTGGGGAGGGTTCCCGCGGCCGCAGCGAGGGGGAAACCAGCGCCAGGAGCGGGGCAATTCAAGCAACAGGCTCATGACAAAAATGTTTCTTAAATGTTACTGAATTTATTAGGGTGACATTGGTTAATAAAATGATATAGGTTTCCAGGGAAGAACTCTGTAATACAGCATCTGTATATTGTATTGTGCGTTCACCACCGCAGATCACAGCTTCTTCCATGACCATTTATCCCCCCGGACCCTCTTCTACCCCCCACCCCGCTTCCCTCTGGTCATCACCGTACTGTTGTCTGTGTCTCGCGTTGTTTTTGTTGTAGTTGTTGTTGTTACTGCTGTTTTTTCTTAACCGCCTCACCTTTTTCACCCAACCCCCCATCCCCTCCCCTCTGGCAGCTGTCAGTCTGTTTTGTTTGTATGAATCTGAGCAACAGGCTCCTTTTTTGTCTGGCTGAGCTGAGTGATTCAGAAAGGTCTGGGAGCAGGATTTTAGCAACACAGGTCTTTGATCTGGGGAGTTTCTCCGAGCTGGATTTTGCAATCTCGGTCTCCCTCCAGAAGGTCATCGCCCTCCCCCCACCCCCGTTTCACCAGCTCACCCTGTCCTTCAAAACAGACAAACAATATTCCACACAGACATCTGGGGGAGATTCCAGGCAGCTCTCTTCCTCCTTCTCTTAAACCCTTAAAAATAAAACGCGGTTTCATTAGACACTCTCACACCGCAGACAGCTCATGGGGGCACGAAGCAAATGCCAATGAACTTGTGTCTTTCTGTCTGAAAATTAGACCGGTAACTTAGGGTGTTTTTTGTTGGGGTTTTTTTGTTGTTGTTGTTTTTTGGTTTTGTTTTTGTGTTTTTACTCTCTCAGGCCATTCAATCTTTGGAAAAGACAGCAAATAAGAGTTTAATAAATGGTAAATTTAGCGGATGAGTAAACCACAGTTTTATCCAATTTTTAAAGCAAAATAAACTACTATATACATACATCCACACTCTCACACATGCACATAGGTGTGTGTATGTGTGTTCAGTAGACAAAATGCTTATAAGGGGCTCTTTAAATAGCAAGATCCCTGAAGTACATTTAAAATATGATTTGAATTACAACATGTGACTTTAATACAACCTTTGGGGAATGCATTCTTTGCATAAATTGTGGCAAACGTACAAAGCCAGTGTTTAAATGCTATAAAAATCTTTGGCTGAAGAGTAGTCAGCTACATATATCTTTGGTTTACAAGAGGCAAAATGTGTTTCTAAAAGGAAAAACAAACACCAAAACAGCGTTTCCCAAAATCTTCCCTTGGTCTGTCTGTTCTGGATCCTCATGATTTGGCCCAAACCTTATCTTTCCAATCTTCTTCCTCATTCGTCTCCTACACAATTCTTCTAGTTCCGTTTCTTCTGAAGTAAATGCAAGTGAACATGGCGATGTGCACGGGACGTTATGAAGACTGTGGGCTCCGGGGCTGAACCCCAGGACTCCCTGCGGTTTTCAGGCCCTGGGGCTCCCAATGGAGGGGCATCCTTTCTTCTCCCGACCCCCCGACCCCCAGACACACTTCTGAAGAAGACATGGTGGCAGTGCCACCAGCAGGAAAGGAAGAACCCAGACTGATGCTGAGAAAACAGGTCCCATTTTACAAGAAGTTTTAACAGAGTGGGTCTCGGAATCACGGGCTGGAGTCTCGGTAGGGTCAGAGCAGCACAGGCTCAGTGTTCCTCAGTGGCTAAAGCCAGCGTTGCTGGCCAGGTCTGGTCTGTCCAGTCTTCAGCCTGGGACCCGTATGATGCTTCTCTGTCTTACAAGCTATCTTGAATATCAAAGTTGAGTTCTCCCTTTGACCATAATGCAAACCAATCCTATCTTGTCCATCCTTACTTGTTGTCTCTGTCCAGGCACAAGGAGATTCCAGTTGACATGAACTCTGACCTACAAGTCTAGTGTCCTTGTTCAAAGGCCAGTCATCCACAGTTCCACACGATGGCCTGCCTGTACCTTGTGCCACGGCTTCTAGCACAGTGCTCTGCAGAGGAAGGAGTCGGGGGAGAGCTGAGTAAATGAAAGAATTCAATTTCTATTTCAGTGGAACAAAGCCAAACAGAATGTAAAAAATTATTTTTATTGTGGGGTAAAGAAACTTTCCTCTACCCTTCAAGTTTCTTTAGGCTGTTCTAATAATTAAATCTATATAAGACAGAGAAACAAGAAAAAATAACCAAATTCAATTGCATATGTACATATGGGAACCCCACATATGCGAGAGGTTCAGGGATAGAAAGTTACAAGGAAGCATGTACGGCGTTCCGGCCTAAGGATGGGGTAAACTGTCCCGGAGCTTAAGAGAGGGGGCGGGTCATTGCAGGATGATAAGAAGAGCAGATGTTCAGTAATTAGACGTTTGCCTCACCTGTAGATAGATAGGTCCCAACATTTATCTCTGATAACCTATTATGGGCAAAGCTTGTAATTTACATTCTTCTGGGTAATTAAGGCAAGGTAGAAGTTTCTCTCCAGCCTTCAGGGTCTTGGTGGCCTTTAGCTCAAAATAATTCGCATTCTACAGAGGCCCATCTTAGGGTGACTTGACCTGAACACTTACAGTATAAGCAGAATTCTTACGTTTTAAGTCAGTTGTGTTAAACCACACCGATTGATTGGTGTTCAGAGCTCCATCCTCCCACCAGAGTCTCTGGGAGATGAAGCCGCATTTGACCCCTGCTGACCCCTCCCTGATGGGGGTTCAGACTGGCAAAGTGAGCAGGTATAAAGTGTTGAAAAAGAAACTCTTATAAGCCCCACATGGAGTCATTTGCTCCCATGACAGTAAACCGAGACTTAATTATGCTTTTGATTTTTCTCAGGAATGTGACCTTTAGATAGTCTATGTGACTTTTCCTTATTAAGGGTTGTGAGGTGAGAGGCATCGTGGAACCCTTGCTTCCTCCCATGACCACCCCCCCACCTCCCATACCCCCCACCTCCCCACTCCAGCCCCCTGCCCCCCCAAAAGATGACGTGGCCTGAACCACTCCTTCCTTTTCTTTGTTAATATTGTACTTTCTTGCCCCTCCCTCCTTCTGCCTATGAGAACCTTCCTTTCAGTACAACCCCTGGGAGCACCCTTCTAGATGCTAGATGGATCCCTAAATAAAAGACAATTAGATCTTCAAATTTACTCCACGGAATAAAAGGTTTTTAAGAAAAGGTGTGATTGAATCCTGATAAGGCTTGGTATGTAACATTGTCTGTGCTGCCTTAGGTCCCCAAACATCTATTCTATATAGAGTCTACATATGTAGCATCTCAAACAGCTACCATTTAACTCCTGATGTAAATAAGTCCCTCTCCATCCTGTCCCCAAGGGTGTGTCTTTAGCTACCCTTTCTGAGGGGTCAGGGCAGTGAGGGATGATAGGCAACGACTGATGATTTCTTGCTGTCCTGTGATCCACAGGGGGGGTCGCACCCATGGAACAGTGACAAGAAACATTGTCCCTCTTTACTTTCCCTGAAGCAACCCCGCACTGGACTTAATGAGGCATGATATGCTTTTAATGAAGTGCTGTAGGTGATCTTTCCAAAGGTGCATGGAGTGGAGAAGAGAACTGCGATGTTGTGACTTACGATAAGAAACATACAGTTGGTCTTTGTCCCCATTGCTGGCACAGGCTCCTAAAGCCCTTGGGATTTCCTACAAGATTGGAGCCATAAAGAAATCTTATGTCTTTTGCTACACTAATGAGTGGCTTTTGCACTACACCTAAGGTTGGGGCTGGTTGCCTGCAGAACCACCCCTGTGATTAGAGAATTGGAATTTCAGTCCCACCTCTGACCTCGGGGAGCAGAGAGGGACTGTAGGCCGCATCAGTGGCCAATGACTGAGTCATTTGTGCCTATGGAAGCAGCCTCCATAAAGACCTGTAAGGGTGGGAGTTGGGGAGAGTGGCCACGCCTGGGGAGGGCACGGAAGCTCGGTGCCCTTCCTCCATACGTGGCCCGTGCATTTCGTCCCTAAGCATTGCTGAGTTCTGTGAGCTGCTCTAACACATGAACTGATCCTGAGGTTATGGGAACCTCTGACCTGTAGCTGTCAGAAACCAAGCTAACAACCTGGACTTGCATTTGGCATCTGAAAATATGGGACTAAACCCTTAACCCATGGGATCTGAGGTTGCCTCCAGGTAGATAGTGTCAGAACTGAGGTGAATTGTGGGGCACCAGCCGGTATCCGAGAATGTTGAATGTATGGGGAATGCTCCCCCCCACCCCAAGACACACGTGTTAGAATTGGTGACCAGACCTTTAAGGATGGAGGAAGAGTTGGCATTTCCCCCAGCTTATTTTCGTGGGCCTTCCAGATCGCACAAGAGTCAAGATCTCACTGCCTAGACCGGCTAGAAGGCTGACCTTGCTGTCTCCCAGGCAACAGGAGGGCGCCTTGCTAATGTCTCTCAGCCCTAAGCTGCCCGCTCACCTCCGTCTTCTAAGAGCCCTTGCCTTTTCACTCGTGGCCACTTCCAGTGCCCTCCCCTGTCCTCAGAATGCCCGCCCTATGGGAAATACCACGTTTAAGTTCTCTCCCAGGTCTTATAAATTCCAGTGTTCATCACTGAATGCTAATGGTGGGGACGGGGGTGGGGTAGGGGACCGTCCCTGTATTTGTGTGTCTCCCAGGATCTAGTCCCATGTTTGGGGGGGTGGCAACTCTAAAGGTCCTTCTCCAGACTGGCTAGTTGCCTTGAATGTATTGAAAATCAAACGCCACCATGAAGATTGATTTCCCTTTCTTCGGTCTGCAGGAAAAATTCTTCTTCTTCTTAATGACATAACTTTGACTCTCTTTTCTGTGTGATACTTCCATCAGCTTTATTTCGCAAGGGAAGAGCAGACGGCTTCCTCTCTGCCCTAAGTTATTTCACAGCTCATCTTACATATACTTGACTCTGAATAACAGCATAATTACTTCTAGTGAAACCCCCAGAACTGGGGTGGTGATAGAGGTGGTGGGTTGGAGGGATAATCTCAGTTGACTCCTCCATAGTCATGATCATCATCTATTGAATATTGGCTCTATGTCTGAAATAATAGTAATAATCATAACAACTCTAACAGCTGACACTTGATTGCTAGACAAGGATATGAGGGCCTTACCTGTATTGTCATTATAATTTCATGAGAACTCTATATTGTAAATACTGTTGTTCCTCCATCGCACAGAGCAGGGCACTGAAGAACCAGGGCTAAGCAGTTGGGTCCACGGTCAGAGCCAATAAGAGGTAGAAACAGTGTTCACACCCATGTTTCACTAACTCCAGTCATTTTTCTATTATTCTGACTATAGTTGGCACTTCCTGCATATGGCTGATTGACTGATTTTCAAAAGAGCCTTAGATCCTTGATGTTGAAAATACAAGGTGTCGTTATGTTTGAGTGATCACAGCTACCTATAATAAAGAGAATAGGGGTGTTCTCAGTTGCAGTTTACCCTAACTGAAATGGTGTTTTTAAAAAGCCTCGCTTTCTGATTTGCTAAGTGAACATAATGCTTCAAACGGAGGCCGAATTGGCAGCCTGCGGGATAAAATCTGCTATATATGCAAGACGTGGGAACAGGGCAGGGGCCATCTGCTTCAACTCTCACCTTGAGGGAACTTTCCTGTAGAACATAAGGTCAACGCCTCCTTCACGTCTTAGTCTGCCTTGGCTCTTAGGGGCCCTGCTGGCCGAGGTGCTGGGCCAGTGGTTAGAACTGTGCCAGGAGCCTAATTTAGGGCTGTCATTTCCAAACCTGCTTGTCCCTCAAAATCCTCAGAGACTCCACCTATACAGACTCTGGGCCCTTCCCCAGAATTTCTGAATCTGACCTTGACCAGGAATCTGTGTGTATTTTGTAAATTCTGCCCCAGGTTTGAAACCATTGCATTGTGGGAAGTTCTGTCCTCTGTGGATGATTGTTAATTTTTCTCTTGTGCCCCCCGCTTCCTTATTTGCCCTCCCACCTTCACGCACACACTAAGAGGCAAGTGCCTTCATGGGGTCAGGAAAGCCAGAGGGAATGTCAGATTTTGTCAACTGTAATCAATATTTGCTTGAAAGGCCTTTTGGCACATCTGTGTTACTAGCAAATGTCTGTCCAAACTGCTCAAAAAACACAAAACCCTCATCGACAGGCTATATTTAAATACAGCCTCAAGTTCTAAGTTGCATTCTCATTTTTGTTAACATATTTTCCTCATTACTTCTCAGTGTGCTTCATTGCTTGTTTATTTATTTCTCAAGATTTGTTCCTAGAGACTGAAAGTACGGTCAGAAACAGATTGGGGAAAAAAATCCCCACCCCGTCAATAGAGACCAACATAATACAGTTTTTGGCAGTTGTTTAAGAGAAATATTATTACAGTACAATAACCTTGTAGTGATTAAGTAGAATTGGCAACGTTGCACATCTACGGAGATTATAGGCAAGAAGGAAGACGTAAAATAAGTGGCTCAAATTCTTTTGCAGGTGTTGCGGGGGAGGAAAGGGAGTGTGGAGAGAGAAAAATGTGCACATGATCTTGATTTTGGATGTTCCTAGTGTTATGACTTTCATTATTGCCTTAAGGTTTTATTAAGTATGTAGAACCTATGTGTTCAAGAGTCCTATTGTCACATCATATAGGTGCCCCAGTGAGGGTCAGAAATCTGGAAAAGTGCACTCCACGGGACAAGCACATGTTTCTCCATGGTCCGGACTCAGAATGTGCCAGGTAAAGAGATTTAGTAGCTAGAAATTATTGCATTGGCAGATCTGAGTTCTGCAGTGCGCATTTAGGTTCCATGGTCCTTCAGAGAAGTCTTACCCTGATATCATTGATTGTTGGATTTTTCTTCCCCCAAAGAAATGCAACTCTGGACTAGAGTGAGATCTGTCTCCTGTTGTTCTGCTCCTCTCCCACAGTGACCTTCTGAGGAGGGTCCTCCCCCGTGGGACCCCTTCTGTCGTCTGTAAACCCAGCACAGAGTGGTGCCTGGGGCAGTCATTCCTCTCTGGTGGCTTTTTTCTCATAACAGAGCCGTTAACTAGTTGAGAGCTTTATTATTTCTAGTTAGATAGAAACATCTTGCACACAATGTTTAATTTCAGCCAACACTGAAAATGTGTAAAACAGCAATTTCCGCAATAGTATATGTTGGTCATTTTCCGTATGTCTGACGCTGGCCTAAGGTTTTCACGCGGATTAGTTCATGTGATCCAACAACAGTCCTATGAGCTAGATTCTATTATCTTCCCTGTTTCACAGATGAGGTGCGCAACGACGAGCCAGTGAGCGCTCACGCCGCTTCTCTTCTCTCTCTGCGCGCACAGCTAGAGCACGCACCCCAGGCACTCCTGCGGCTGGGGTGGCTGCGGGGTGTGGGCATAAAGGCCAGCGCCGTTGGCCCGCAAAAACCTCTCACCCCGGCCTCCAACCTGTCTTTCCTCCCCCACCTGCCTAATGGAAGCAGCGGATCCAGCCGAGGACCTCCAGGCTCGGAGGGAATCTTGGAGCTGCGAGACAGAAGGAGCCTGGGTTCCTGGGTGCGCGTGTGGGGCAGGGCACACCCGGTGATGCAAGCCAGAAAGAAACGTTGATTCTGTTGTTTAATATTAGATGGCACACTTATGTTGGTGTCCTGAAGGGGGGTTAGCAAATAAAATACACACACACACACACACACACACACTCACACGGCATTGGCTTAGCAGCTGGGTAATGAGCAGCCAGGAGGCTGACATCTAAGGCTGAGAAGGTGGCCGCCCATGTTGTGCAGTGGAGAAACATTTGGTAAAACTGTCACCTCCCTTCATTCGGGAGGCCATTTACGTGGGTAATGAAACTGTAGCTCCAGGGACTCCAGGGAAATTATCAAAGCGGTAGTGAAAGTGTGACTCTTATTGGTCGTCTTTAACAAGGTGTGACAAGCAAACAACACTCAGGAGTCAACTGGCCAGTTTACAAGCTACTACCTACGGGAGTAGAAGGGGTCCAGGAATTGCGGGCATCAGATTTGAGAAGACTCTTTCCTGACCCCCAAAGCTAAGACTTTTAAAAAAGCCTTGATTGACAAAGATCTAGGAATACTCCTCAATGGAACAAAGTAACTTGGCCCTTTGACAAAAATCAGACAAAGTGCGTGTCCTTCCTTCACACTCTGAGACGACGTCAAGGTGGCCACCATTAAGGAGAGAGCGAGTGAGAGAGCAGGGGGTGAGAATGACAGGGGCGAAGGGGGAAAGAAGGAAACCAGGTTGGGGGGATTGTATCTGGGCAAGAACTTCGGGCGTGGCTACCGGCTCCTGGAACGGACCCGTGGCAGGTACACCGTTAGCCCGTGAAGTATGGGAAAGGACTGTATTGCCAGAGAAATCAGGAGCCCGGACTTTCCAAGATGTGAAACCACCACTGGGCTCCCAAACGTGCTTCAGCAGGAAGTGGCCTCACATGAAACCCCTGAGGAAGACACCCCCCCCCGCCCCCCCGCCCCGTGCTCCCTTCAGACACAGGCCGAGAGGTTATTGGCGGGGAGAAACACCACAGGGAGCAGAGTCAGCAGCCGCAGAGAATGAGTGGCAAGGGAGTTCTTCCCAGAAAACAAAATTAGAGTCAAATGAAAGTCCTTCTCCAACCTCAGGGAAGGGGGTCTTCTTAATGCCTGTCTAGCAGCGGGCAAATGGTGTTGTGTGTGTCGCTTCTTTGTAAATACAATTTCCGTCCCCTAAATCATTACTGTGCCTTGAGTGTGTATTGGGGTGGGAGGAGAAAAACTGTATTTTTAATCTAAGTCACAGATCTTTAGACTAGAAAGGGCCACGTCTGGACTGAGTGGAGAGGGCCATGTATCCCCTGAAAATCCTAGGCATGAACTGGGTACACAGATTGATTAAGGGCTTTGGGGGCTCTTGGGTTGTCTTTTGTGGATTGCCTTTGTGGAAGGCAAAGTGACCGCCAGAATGGGAACCTATGGCAGAGGCTGGACAATTGTTTATCCAGCCACTCATTTTTCTCCTGGGTGCATAGTTAGGCAACGCTTTCTCCCCTCCGTTAGGGGCAACCATGTCATGGAGTTTGGGATAGATGTCACGTATGCCATCCAGGCCTGGCTCATAAAACCTTCTGCATGGCCTTCCATGCCCTCTCTTCTTCCTCATCTGCCAGCCTGGCTAGGAGGACAGCAGAGGACTCTGAGGGGACAATGGAGTCTGACAGAAGGGGTCTGGACTTGAGCATCAGTGTGAGATGAAGCCCCTTTCCAACCTGCACCAGACAACGACATGAGTGAGAAATAGCCCTTTGTTGTGTCAAGCCACTGAGATCCTCAGGGTGCATTTTATGACTACTTCCCTCCTGTCACCGATGGAAATAGGCTAGAGTGCTTATGTCATCTGTCCACGGTCATGCAGCTACCAAGGGCTAGTGCAGAAGTACAGGTGAGGGAAACTTGGGTCAGTAGAGAAATATGATCAGAATCACTTGGGAACTTTCTCAAAATACAGATTCTTCAGCTCCACCCCAAGGACGCTGTTTCTGTAGTCTGGGGCAGGGAAGGGGAGTAGAGGGGTTGTAAATCAGTTTTTACAAGCTCCCTGGATAATATTTCCTAACCGATGCTGAGAAGCACCAAATACTAGCAGTTATTTTAAAACATGTGGGCTGAATTCCTGTGGAGAGATGTCAAATGAGTTGGATGGTCATCTAATTTATTGTCCAATCTGAGACACTTTGGAGAGTGAAAGGGGAGCTATTAATAATTATGCTGGGAAACCGGGCATAAAACAGGACTTTCCCAGGGAAATTGACACATAAGAGCCTGTGCATGTGAGAGCAAAAGACAGGACAGCTGCACTCTCTGCAAATAAAAGTTCTATTTCCCAGTAAGAAAATTCTCAATGTGTCTAGGGAATTTAGACAAATCTTATCTTCCACCTGTGTGGGACAAAGGTGGCCTCCGAACTAGGGGCGAAGCTGAATTCTGGACAGAAGTCCTAAGAGGCAACCCCAGACACTTGGAATGACAAAACTCTAATGTCTGGTGGAGCTGGGACAGTGACACCAAGGTACCCACAACTGCTCACACAGACCCAGGAGCCACCAAAGGCTTAGAGAGTAAATGCAAAGCAGTGGGAAATGGTGGGAACAATCCTGACTGAAATCAACAGAAGCGAAGAAAGAGGCGAAGGGTAGAGCCAGGATGCAGCCTGGCGTGGCAGAGGGGTGGTCTTGACTGATTTTCCAAGGAAGCTTCTTGGGCCCCAGGCCCTCGGTCTAAAGACTCTAGGAGCTGGTAGCACCTACAATGACTCGAGTGTGAAAAGGAAGCACCAGAGATCAACTCATATTCACTACTGGGACCACACAAAAATAATTTTGGTGTTCTCAAATAATTTGCCAACATTTTGCCACTTACTAGCTGAGCAACCTAGGACCACCTCAGTCTCTCTGCTTCTCAGGTTCTCATCGAGCTGCTTCGCTAAGGGCAATTGGGTGGGTCAAACAAAACATGTAACTAGTAGTGTTTCATAACAGTAACGGTTATTGAGATAAAGGTATTAACAATGTTAACAATATTAACAAAGATGGATAAAGTATAGAACTGGGTAATAACAAGATTTTTTTTTTCCAATATGTGTGAACATTTTCTTTGTGAATTAAGTTGATCCTTAAAAGAAAGAAGCAAGCTGGCATTCTCCTTTATGTTAAGTCAGGGGCATGTGAGTGTGCGTGCACACGCGTGTGCGTCGGCATGCATGTCCCTTTGGCCGCGTGTTAGTATTTCTTGGGGCTGCTTGTGAAAAATGCAGCTTCATCCCAGGTTGATTGACTCGCTAGTGGTGGGTCCCAAAATTCTGTGGTTCCCAAGTGATTCTCATGCACCTTTTTTGAGTTGAGCTGCTTTAAGCAATGAGGCTCTAGAAATCAGCTTCCCCTGGTTTGGAGCTAATTGGTTATCAAATATTGCTCTAGTTGGATCCAGGAGGAGGAATCAGTCAACCTAACACTCCGTCCATGACTCTCTGAAGCAAAGTTTTCCAGTAGGAGAATGCGTTGCTGTACATGGTGTGGTATCTATTCTACATTGAAGGCCAGATATGGATCATGGCACCTGCTCAGTCACAAAGGAACAGGAGGGTAGGAAAGTACCCTGCCTCCACTATGCTAAGAGCAGCCTAAAACCAACCACTTGGGATTTTTCCATTAACTTCTCCTGGCCTCGCTAGATCATACAGAGATATGAGTAAAATTCAGGTCCGGAGAATGAGTGTTCTTTAGACACGGTCTGATTAAAGGAAAAGAGAAGCCGTGAAAAGGCTTTTCACATCTCTCTCCCCGCCTCTCTGTTACATGTCAGAAAGTTTTCATTCACTTGGGGCTAATACTCAGTTCATTCATTTAACCAATATTTATTTCTCATTTGTTATATGCTATGGGCCCTCTTGGACAATGAGGAAATAAGAGTGAACAAGAAAGATACTCTATCTTGATTTTTTTTTTGTCTTAAGCATCTCTGAAATGGGGTTCAATTTTGTCTTCAAACTTGTAGAGGTGGGGAAAGGAATCCCCTGTAGTAGTATCAAGAGAAAGAACAATGGATGTCTCTAGGCCTTTGGGAAGTGGTAGGTTTTGAGTGATGGATGAGATAGGCTGCTGGCAGCTATAAAATGTAGATCCTGAAGTGGGGAGGTATTAAATAATGTATTGCCTGTTTCAGTTCACAAAAAAATAATTGCTCCTTCTTTTAACTCAAAGCACTCTTTGCCATCAGAGTCTGGAGTTTTTAAATTTAGTCCCGTGGTTTTCAAACTTCAGCATTTATTAAAATCACCCAAGAGCTTGTTAAACCACAGACTGCTGGACTTGACTGCCAGAGCTTCTAACTCAGTGGGTCTGGGGTGAGACCCAGACCTTGGCATCTCTCACAATTCCAAACAAGGAGCTGCTGATGCTGCGGGTCCCGCCTTCTGAGAACCACCTCAATGGTTAAATAGACAACAGTCACGTGAGAGAATTGTTGGGGAGGAAGAGAAATGACTCATTAGTGTGCTCACGTGGTGTTTCCTCTGAACTCCTATGGCAATTAGCAGCTGCACAATGCTTCTGGCAATTAATCATGTCCTGCTTTTTGACATCTCTTCTCTTGGCCTGACTGCTATGTACATATTTCTGTTGGGTTGATGCTTAAGAACCAGGCAGGAATTGAGGCCAGCAGGGGGGCAACCAGTGGGAGCAAGAGGAGGGGGGTCCAGGCCCAAAGGGGAGCAGGAGAAGGGTAATTAAGCAGACAGAGTATCTGCCTGTGGGAAAGGAGAGTTCGAGCTGGACTCCAGCTACCTGGTAAGATGAAGAAGGGAGGAAGCGAGGAGGAAGAGGATTCACATGGCGTCCGAAGGAGCCGTGTGGGAAAGGCAGGCAGGAAGACAGGCACCAGGAAACTTGGAGGGTAGCCTCACAGATAAATGACCCGCCACCAAGGGGGACAAAGGGGGACAGGGATTTATGGAGACTACGCCATACCCTAAAAACAAACAAAGAACTTCTGTTGAAAAGCAATAGTCTCCTCGACTTCTCTCCACCCACAATGCTGTTTTCCAGAAACAAGCTCTTTTGTTTCTACTTTTAGTTTTTTGGGATGCATCCAAACAGCTAAATAATGTGTTTATACTCCTTTTTCTTCAGTTATCCACGTATACCTATTGACTCCTCATTATGAAAGTTAAATGTTTAACTCACTAACACTATCCTATTTTCTCCCCTTGTCTTCCTACCAGTGTTTGAATGTTTTATTGTTTTTAGTTCTTCTACTGGTCACCTTCAAACTTGACTCTTTAATATACTGAAATTTTTACTTCTTGTTATATCAGCTTTGTACAGAATCACTTAGTTCTCCATTTCATGAAATGAAGATATTTTCTTCTCTTTTTTGTTATTTTATCCTCTCCCCATTCCATTGGCCTTTCCAGCCAAATCTTTCTAATACTTGTACACTGTGTACACTGTAAAATTTTAACACATACTTTTGCTCCTGCAACAACAACCAAGTCTCTCTTCTGTGCTGTCTGTAGTAGATTCTAAGAGTTAAAAATCAACACATGGTTTATGTTATTTTCCTAGGCTATGCTGAGGACTAGGATTGCATACCTTTCTGGGAGTCCAGTGGTAAAATCCAGGAGCTAATTAAAATAAAATATTCCTAGCTTCAAGGTCAAATGGATATTCTTTCTTCCATTGTATCAGTTGCTTACCATTTCAAGATGGTTTTGTTTTGTCTAATATTTGATCTATGTCTTTCTTGGATAGCTTTCTGTTTTTCCTGGAGCTGCTAATTTTCTGTTCCTTTTCTTTAATTTATCATATCTTCACATTTTTCCAATCTTTAACTCATTTAATCTACTCGACAGTATGTGTTTCCAGAGACCTGCCTGCTCTTGGAGTCCTTGGTCCAATTTAGGCCAGCTTCATGGCCGACATCTAACCTTCCTCTTTGCTTTCCTGGGTTGGCTCTCTGGATTCCATCATCTCTTTCTTGGTTTGCCTCCTTTTTGCTGTGTCTGTCATCAAGTAATATCCTAAGAAGGGATGAAGTTTTGTATCTTTGAAAATATTTTATTTTGCGCTCACACATGCTATCTATGTGCATAGAACTCTCGGTTGAAAAAACATTTTGAAGACAAGTATTTGAACATCCAATGTGGACAGACAAATTTGATGGCTGACTAATTCCCATTCTTTTCTGGATGGCTTGTTTTATTTTCTCTGGAAGTTTCAGCATCTCTCTTTTGTCTTCGGTGTCCTGAAATTTCCTATCCATGGGGTGAGGTATGATGATTTTTATTGTTCCCATTACAACTCCCATTACAAGAGTGCCCTTTTCCCTCTAAAGAATCTAATCTTTAGAAATGTAAAATGACTGTTCCTTTAAAGATTCCCTTCCTTTTATTTTCTCTGTTTTTTCCTAAGATATCAGTCTGACATTGAATCAGATATTTAGATTGTCCTCTACTATTTGTTCTGAGAGATTTTCTTAATTTTATTTGCAGTTCTTATATTGACAAAAATTTTTATATTCTCCCCCTTTATATCATTTTATTATTTTATAGATATTATATAATATCTTTTCAAATTTCTGAATATATTAAAAAGAAGATGTTGTTGTTGTTGTTGTTAGTTCTTTTCTGTTCTGTAAATTAATTGTGCTGTCTCCAATGCCTGTTTTTTTGTATGTGTTTATTTTGGCCACCTGTATTCATGCTGCCTTTATGCAGTATATACCTGAGATACAACTACTGTCTTTGTTTCTTTCTATTTAAAAAAGAAGGGCCACGGTTGACTAGTTGGTGCATGGTTCTTGTGATATTATGAGGATTCTGGTTCATAGCTCCTTCCTACAGCTCAGATGGCATGTCTATACTGCACACACCTTTGCACAGGGAACCCCAAACTCTCCCTCACCATGACCCTGCTTCCTTCAGCTTTGTCTAAACAGTTGGAGCCTGAGGTGGGCGTGGGGCAGGGAAGGACAGCTCACCTGAAATTGCCTCAAATCACGCATCGTCAGCAGCAGCAGCAGACCGGTGTTGTCCTGCAGGCCGGCATGGCGACCCAGAAAGTTTGAGAAAATGCATATTTTTACCTGCACAGGGTGATGAGAAAGTGTCAGCACTTCACACTTACAGCAGCGTTAGAATTCGGCCTGTAGTCAACAAACACTTGGGGAATGAATTAATGTGTCTTTGTGTCTATATGTGTGTGAGGCAGAGACACAAAGGCTTTATGTATATTTATTTCTCACTGAAGAGCCTGCTCTGTACTACAAAGTACCCCACAGAAATGCCTCCTGGCAGAGCGGAAATGGGTCACATGCAACCCTCACCACCCCGGCCCCCTGTGTACGTTCAGGCAGGTCCACAGCATCAGTTGTTTTCTATTTTACAGTTACTGCCTTAAAAATGATACTACTAATTTTTAAACACATTCTTATTATAAATAACTTAAATAATACAAAATACAAAAACAGAATGGACAGAAATGTCAATCTCTTCATTCTTTTCCCTCTGATTTGTCTACTTATTGGGGAAAAATGTCAACACTTTGATGAGTATCTTTCTGTATAAATATACACATCCCATATGATTTTGTTTCTTTGACTATTTTACGCACACGTGGCCGAAATATAGAGACTGTCCATCCTTCAACTTGCTTTTCACTTAATAGACCTTGTAGAGCTTTGCCTGCCACCACATACAGCTCTACCTCCTGATGGCTACTAGTATTTCATGTATGCATAAAAGATACATTCCATCACCACTTTCCTATGCAACCAATAGTCAACATCCTTGTGTACTCAATACCTCTGTGGATCTATCTTTAGGATGGGGAAATGGCTGAGTCAGAGGATGTCCATTTTTCAGAACTATTCTTCAAATCAACTCCTCCCCATATTCTATATTATCCACCAGTTCCTGGTTAAACACGTGATATTTTCTTTTGTCTTTAACCTAGCAGTTAAAAGCAGAAGCTTTGTCCCTAGGCTAAATATGGGCTAAATCCTGGCTCCAAAGCTTGGAGTGGTGCGGCCTTGGGCAGGCTGATTCACCGCTCTGTACCTCAGCTTCCATGCTTGGCAAGGGGGAACAGGCCTGCTGAAAAGATGTAGCAAGATCATTTCTGCAAAGCGCTTAGAATTGTTCCTGAGGCTTAGTACTTGATAGATATCCTCTATTATTGTTCTTTTGTGGTTTGAAGAGGACCAATAAATAATATCACATTTCCCCACCTGAGCACTGAACCAATTAAGATACATACAAGGAGTAAAATAGATGATCAGAATGTCACCTTTGCTACTGATAATGTGTTGTTGTGGAATGTGGATTAGTGTCTCTGGGCGACGGCCTTATACAGAATTCTGGAAGTAGAGGGACTTTCCTCTACCCACAGGTGGCAATGAGCAGGGACAGGCCTGTCCTTGTAAAATTTGCAGTAAAGGGAGCTGATCAGATGCTGCTGTGAGCAGGGGACCTCTCCTTTCTTCGCGGCAGCGCAGCAATTGTTGCGAATGTAATGAATCAGGCGATTAATCCCAAGCAGCCCAGCGCAACCACTGCAGAAGTCAGGTGCTGTCCGTCCCCCTGGATCCCATCGGTGCGTGTGGCTGCTCCTGGGGACGCTGTTCCCGCCGAAGACACACCTCCATTCCCAAGGGCCAGCACCCACGCCTCTTAGTGGGAAGGCCGCTCCCCTGTGGCCCGCTTTGCCTGCCTGTACAGACAGCAGGAAGCACCTGGCAACTTAGAAGTCCTCCCAGCCTCCCTCCCCTGCCCCGCCCAGGGCCTCAGGGCCTGTGACAGATGAGGGATGGTGCCTCTGGCCAGACCCCGTCTTCAAAGCTCCCCCGCAGGACGGACCTCCCTCCCTGGCCCTGCGGCCCTGCTCCCCAAGCCACTTTCACTCGGATCTGCGTCTGGCGGGTCCCACCCCAGACAGAAACCTGTTCCATTAGAGCCTGGGCTGTTCATAGTTTTTTCTTCTTTTCAACTGTTTTCCTAAGTTCAGTTTTTTCTTCTTTTCAACTGCTTTCCTAAGTTCAGCAGAGGGCTCCATAGGGACCTGCGCAGAGCGCGGCAGATGCAGCCCGAGCCCTTGTCTGCCCTCCCCACAGTATAGTTTCGCACACAATAAGGACTGGACTGTTTTTTTTTATTGCTTTCTCAACTGGTTCTTGAAAACTGACATCAGTTTTCATATACTCTCAAACTATACGAAAACACAAGGTGTATGGAGAATGTGCACACACAGTCATTAGAATTTTAAAGTTGCTTTTCTGAATGCAAAAATATGTTATGCATATGTCTAAAGATCTCAGAGAAAACCCCGGGTGATATGAATATTGTATGAAATTATCATATGGGATTGAATGCTCTTAGAGACATTTTAATGTTGAAGTTGCTTTTAAGAATTACTAACTAGTGAATAATTAAAATGTTGTCAGAATGGATTCAAGGCCAATTAGTTTGGTTGCAGATAAAAGTTCCAAGAAATCCATGACTGCCAACAAGGGCAATTAATATGATTTTATTTGTGTGTTTAAAAAAACAAATTCAACGTAGGTACCAAAATATGCATTTTCTAGACTACAGTAATTTAGCTTTCATGCCCAAACTGGAAGTGTGATACTAACATAAGCGAACCCAATAATAGATGTGCAGGGAAATAATGGCATAGTGATAATATCTGACATTTGTACACGGCTTTGTTCCAATAAATTTTACAGCTTCCCCCCAACCCTCCCCACCCCCACCCCCCGCCCCCTCTCCCAGATTGCTAGACCAAAAAACTTTGTAATAGTCTGTACAGGCTATAGCTTCCTTCACTTCAAATAGTTTGATTTATGAATTTCAAATGACCGGTTGGCATTTTCATATGAAATTAACTGGTTATTTGGCCAAACCGGCTGGCTTGCCCTGTCGCCCTGGTGACAAATAGAAACTTCCTGAGAGCGAGCACGGTGGGGGGTCAGCGCAGGCCTGGCTCAGCCAGGCTCCGCCCCGGGGGCTGAGAGTCCGGGTCAGACCGCGGACCGTGCGGCGCAGGTCCCCGCTCCGCTTTCTGCGAAGCACCTGGTGAGGGCGGGCGGACAGTGCACGGGGGCTCTCCAGCCCCTGGGGGTAGACTTGCATCTTTTTTTACTCCTGCCGTTCGTGTCCTTGTGCTCCAAGATCAGTTTTTATACTCCCGCTCCCCTCGGAGTTTCTCCCAGTCTTAGGCTTGCCGTTCTCCTCCCAGCTTCCTCTGCTGCTGATGGCAGTGAATGGAGTGGACTCATGCCTCTTAACAGGATCACGTCATTCAAGACAACATTCCATTGTTTTCTTAGGGTGGAAATTTTACTCCCAGAAAACATACTTGGCTAAGCAAATACAGAAGTTTTCCAACTAGTGTTACTATTACTAGTAGTAACCAATAATAATTTCAATTATTATACTCAGAATCCTTGTACTTAAAAACTATAGTCAAATAGTATCAAGTCAGGCATTTGATAAAATCTATAGGTGCTTTTGATTATTAAATTACTCTAAAACCCACAGGGGACATTTACATTTCTTCAGTATACAAGCAAGTTGTGTACAAATATACAGCAAAACATTTTTTGATATAAATTTAGAAATTTTTCCAGACACTTCAGGCTCTCTTAGCAGTTGGAGGTATCAGTCGAAGAGACTTCAGGGACAACAGGAAAACGCAGGTTGATCACCCCGGGGGGATGTCAGACACTCTTAGGTCAGGTCTGGACAGGGCGATCAAAATGGCCAAGCAAACTCAACAGGCAGCCGTTGAAGTGAGTGGCTTCAGGCATGTAAGTGGACTCTGTGCTTGGCCACCGGATGGGCTGTGAGGTACTTTGAATCCAATTTTTTTTTTGCCGACATAGAGTATCTTTGTCACCCATGTCGTGATCTTTCAGGCATGGCAGAAAGTTGTTTCCAAAGGACTTTAACCACCACAGAAGAAAAAGAAATCTCCAGTGCTATTCAAACAAGCGAGCTGTGTCCGACCAGTACACCATTAGTCCAGGCAGGCACACAATCCTAAATAATAGTAACATCTCTCCTTCATGAGTACTGGCTCAGTACTTGTCCTGTATTAACCCTGCAAACCCTTACCATGACTCCAGGACGCAGGCACCATTTTTATCCCTACTTCACGGGTGGGGAGACTGGCACACACAGAGGGTAAGTAATTGAGCCGAGGCCCCACAGGTGGTAAGTGGCAGAGTCAGAGCATAGGCCCCTTGTGGTGCCACTTGTCTGTAAACGCTCGTCTCGACATCTCACGGTGAACTGGCGGTCATCACAATGGTCACCTGAGGCTGGGGGGGTCCCTACACACTCTAGCAACTCAGAGCCCTGGCCCTGGCGATGGACCCAGTGCTTCACTTCATCCCACATCCGTAACCGCAACTTCTATCCCAGGTGCTGCGCCATTTGTCTCATCTTCGCCGAGCCGCAGGGAAACGCTAGGACCACATTCTGGGAATTCTACCATCAGGAAATCTTTTCTATGGGGGAAGTCAGGGCCTTACGAGGGGAAGTCTGACTTTTACAGGCTTTTCCCATTGATGCCACTGCCACTGACACCTATTGCTTAAAGAATGGAAGGTCAAGACCATGACCTGTACCATTCATTGCATTTCTCTTACACCTCTGCTAATAAATCGGTTGTTTGATTTTGCACTCAGGGCTGCATTTTTCCATTATCGGAATTACCTTTGAATGACTATGAATAACTCATCCCCTGGAAAGTGAGTTTCCTTACCTAGAAATGGATGTATAAATGTAGGCCTTTGAAGGTTATAGTAAAAACAAATCATTAACTATCAGATATCTAATCTTTTCCACAAGTTTTTGGATACGAACAGCATTCCATAGCTGACTGATGATACCGAATTTCAACAAAGGTCCTCAGGAATGAAATCCTTTTATCTTTGCTTTTCTCTCTCTCTCTCTCTTTTTTTCTTATATAGTTTCCTAACAGTGAATCTCGTAGCTTTGATCATTGTAATCAATTCAGTTTCATTTGGGCATATTGTATTTTTCACACAGTGTTTTTAATAGTCCCTATTCACGTTTTCAATAGAAATGCACATTTTGGAATTTCAGGCAAGAAGAACTATAAAGTGTCTTCTTTCTCTGGCCATACCTCTCACTAGAGTATAACCATAAGGCCAAGAAGTTTTGTTCATCAAGAAGTTAATTTGTTCATTGATTTATCACAAACATTTGGCACATAATAGGTACTCAAGAATTATCTACTGCATAAGTGAATCTGTGAAGGTATTGTATATAATCAGACTTGAGGGGAATGAACCATTTTAGCCATTAGCCTTTGGAGTCACACAATACTGTTAGAATTCCAGCTCAGTTTACCAATTGTATAACCCAGAACCAATTCTATCTCTTTGAAATGTAATTTCCTCATTTGAAAATTAGGGATGATACCTAATTCCCAGGTGAACATGAGGATGAGTCAGTCCTGCGGGCCAGGTTCCAGGCTGGTGCGCTCAGTGTTAGCTCTCCTGTCTCTGTGATCTCCAAGCACCTCTTAGTCATTTACATGAACAGGCAGGTAAAGTGCCACCCTCCTGTTACCAATGTGGTGGTGGGGGATGTTGAAAGGAGGCATGAATAGCTAGCTGTTTGGCCACAGCTACCGCTCGTGTTCCTCGCTCTCCAGTGTGCTCAGGGATGCCTGGCGATTTAGAACGTCCTCTGAGAGCTGGAAGGAGGCGATGATGTCAAACCTCTCTACCTGTTCCTTGGGTCTTTGTAGTAGCCTTCAGTGGTGAGGAGGGCTTCTACCCCTCTGGCCGGGGGTGTGCAACCGAGGTGATGGAAAGACAAGACAGGAGGGCAGCTGATGACATACTGATGACTTCAGAAAGTTATTTAGAGCCCGCTGCATCGGTCACAGCAATTTCCATTGCAACTGTCCTTTGGAATTCCTTGGGCTGGGGAACAGCAGCTTCAAAGTCTCTCCTGTGTTAAAACAGAGACCTGTCTTTTGCTGACAGTGTCTGGAAGGTTAGGGCGGTGGCTGGTGGCTCACTCTGGATAAACACCTCCAAGGGGGGGCGTGGGCTTGTGTGGCCTTTCTGCTCCTTGCTGCAGGGGATGCTGGGCTTAGAGGAGGCTGGGGAGGGAGGATTTGCTCTTAAGTTTGCAATGCCTTATAGGTCCCAGAGCAAAGTCCTAGGCCCAGCCAAAGAGAGGCGCGTAAGTGCTGTATATATTCCACTGCTACTAGGATGAGTGCTGTGGGGGAGGGGAACGCAGAGCACGAACAGGAACCTTCGGATTGCTGTTTCCAAGCAAAGCTGGCTTTGCCCGTCCCCAGCGTTATTTTTGCACTAGCAGCAAGCCTGCAGAGAAAGAGCAAGCTGATGATGAGTCTTGGCAGAACGCTTGCCACCCCTCTGTCCTTGCAGCACACGGCTCTAGGTGCCAGGGTTTGGTAGGGAGCCCTGAGCTATCACTTCAGTGCCATTAATGCTCCATTACTGTATCAGCAGTACAGCCATCTGTTTAAAAGGCTCCTGTTTTCAATTGTGAGCCATCTCTGACAAGAGGCTGGAAGGACATATTGAATCAAAATGTTCCTGACCATGACCAAGGCAGCGAGGGTGACTTGATTCTTCTGCTCTGTCAAGACTCAGGTGGAATTGGCCGCAAGTGGCACCTCACGAACAGGGCGATGAGTTGGTGGAGGAAGGCAGGGCCAGACAGGACCCAGAGTGGGAGAGTTCAGCCACGTGGGGACCGAGAGGCCCCTGCGGAGCTTTCAGGAGAAAGGAGAAGGGGCCGATTCACAGAGGAGGTGCTCAGAGCCCAGGCCAGGCCGTCGGCGGCATTCATTTCCTTCCCGGCAGCACCCCAGCCGGAAGCTGGCGTGTGAGCGGAAGTGTAACGGAGGCAGAAATGGTGTCAGGACCGCAGTCAACAAGACGGGCTGGGGGCAGGACTCAGAGCCCAGTGCCAGGCATAGGTGGGCTGCAGGCTCCGCGAGGCAGGCCCTGCCTTTCCTTTGTCTCCCACTGTATCTGGACGCCACAGACAGTGCCTGATAAGGACACACATCTAGCAAATATTTGTGGAACGAACGAATGGAAGAAGATGAAGCAAAAGCCAGGCCCAGACATCCAGACTGAGCTAACGCCTGCTGGGCGGGCAGCCCGGATCAGGCAGGTGAGCGCGTGCTCAGGCTAACAGCAGGTCTGAGAACCGGTGAAGTCCAAACCCCGCCAGCGGAGGCTGAGCTGGGAGACTGTATCTCGTCCACGGCAGGACTGACTGGGCAGCAGCCAGGGGCAAGGCCTCTGGTTCGGGAGGGTACCTTCTACAGGGGAGCCGCCGAGGTGGCTTCCCTGAAGCAGGTTTCGTCCCCTGACGTGACAGCCCTCTGGGAGCTCTGTCACGGAGCCCCCAGGCACGCGGGCTATACACTTGTGACATGACAGACTTAGAGACTTTGGAAGTTGGATGGCGTATTGTGGGCCATTCAGTCCAACCTCCGTGTTATTTAGTCAGGGATATGGGGACCCAAAGGAGATGAATGACTTATTTGGCCAGAGTCCAAAATATTTTCTTTTCTTCCGTTTGTTTTTTCATCTTTACATGGCTTTCATTTTGTTCTGTGCCCTTAGTAGATTGTAAGTTCCCCAAAGAAGCTATTATTGTGATATCACCATCTTGGGTATATATAATTTTATAGACAAGGAGTCTCCAACACAGCTGTTGGCTGACTGACAGAATGAGGAGCAAATAAATAAAATAATGTGTTTTTTTTTTTGAAGGGCAAGTAAGCTGTTTTGAAATTCCAGTTCCCAGTGTAGCTTCTCTCATGCGTGTCCAGTCTTCAGGATCCAGGAATCACTCAGAGTAGAAGTTGCATTTCAGGTACCGCCATCTCTGTGCCAGGATCTGGTAATGGAAACAGAGAAACAGCCCTGGGCGGGTATTCTCTCTTGAGGCAGCAGATTCAAGCCCAGGCAGGAAGGGTCCTTCTGTCTTAATTTACAGGGGCCATCAAGCAGGAAAATCACAGCTCTTTCAAAGTGGGAACTTCATGTTTGGAAGAGAGTCCGGCAGAGTGGCCATACGGGCGGATGGTCTTTAGCACGCTGGCTTGAAACCAGGACTGCGTCTGAGGAGCCCTTTAAAAATACGTGCCCAGACCCAGCTCTGAATGTAAGTCAAAGATGGAGCCCAAGCATGTTTCTTTGGGGAAAGCTCCCCTGTGAGAAGCTTGATATATATTCTGATTAACTGCATTAGAAGAAGAAAATATAAATACATACATACATACATACAAAAAACCAGCGAGCAACCCTTTTGCATCTGACCCAGAGAAACTTCCTCTGGAGTTTCACCTTCAAACTGTCCCGACGTTCACCACCCTACCTCCACTACTGTCCAGAGAGTCCGACTTCTCCCCATTCAAACTGCTCTCACAAAGGGCCTGTTAAAGTCACTCACCCTGCACAGTGGGTCGCTGATGTGGTTTGGGTTATTTCTGAAATGATATTAAAACAGCTGAAAGCGCAGAGGTGACGTGTCCCTGAAACTCGGCACCGCTCACACGCTGGGCTGGATAACTCTTTGTTGCAGGGGCCGTCCTGGGCATTGCGGGATGTTTGAGAGCCTCCCTGGCCTCCACCCCTTCGCTGATACTAGCGCTCTCCTGAGCTGTGACAACCAAAAATGTTTGAGGACATTGCCAACTATCCCCCAACAGACAAAGTTGCCCTGAGTTAGAGTCACTGGACTGGAGAACCATCCAATACGGCGGATCAGCAGGCACTAGGGTGCTTCATGCACAAAGGTGGGCCCTGTAGGAATCGAAGTGGGGGAGACCATGGTGGGCTAAGGAGTCTGGAGAACTCCATGTAAGAGGTAGGAGCTAAAGAAGCTAGAATAAGAAGGAAAGGATATTGTTGCCTTTACAGTTTTTTTTTTTTACTCTACTTGTAGATTTATTTGACTTTTAACTATGATCAAACGATGGGAATGACTCTAATTATGGCATTTCAGGCCTGAATTAGTTCATGGCCAAAGTGTTGGAAGGAAGAGAGAGACTTTCCAGGTATTCACCGCCAAGTAACCGTGGCCCTGAGGAAGCACACCCTGGGCAGGAGAGGCTGTGGGAAGCCAGAGGGAAGCCGGGGCAAATCCAGAAGGCAGGTCGCTGGAGAATGGCTCATGTCCCAGTGTGTCCCCGACTCCAGAGCCCCCTGACACTGGGCAGAGGAGAGCCCTTGCCCTCCTGGCGGGCCTTTCGATACCCACAGTCCCAATTCAGAAGTGAAACAGGAGGACACTCATGGCACCAAGGGTGCGGGGCCAGCCGGGAGGCAGAGGCCCCCACTAGGCAACTCTTCTGAAGGCCGGCGGTGCACGGGGCCGTGGTATAGGTGCTGTGCTTAATTTTTCACTTCCCCATTGATGGAACGGAATCAAAGCACAGTGGTTCTATGGTGTCAGGCAATGTTCCTATTCAGGCTGGGTGTCACCTGACAGGCCTAGGTGAGTCATGTCCCGGGCAGTGGCACCATGAGCAGCTGCCACGTTCCCCCAGGGCTCAGTGTTAATTACACCAGGACCCAGCCTTTCACACTCGTCCCGGATGGCACTGTTCCTCCCAGGTCCTTTCCATTGTTCTACCTCTCCCTCAGTTTCAGCGTTTGGTGATTACTGTTTCACATTAGTAACTCATTGCCATGGTTTCCATTCGAGGTGCGGTGATGTCACAGTCGGCGAGGAATAGAGCTCCCTCCTACTCGGATTACAGCCTACAGCTGGTGGCAGGTCCCTTTTCTCCCTCCCTACAATGCCGTTCGCGCTCACGGCGATCAGGTCTCTTTTCCATGGTTTCTGCCTTTCACTGGACATGTGACGTCCAGTTGACCCCGGGGCAGGGGCTGGGCAGGGTGTTAAGCTAGGCGAGGTCAATCAGACAGAGAAAGGTACAGGCCAGCTGATTTCACTTATGTGTGGAATCTAAGGGACAATATAAATGAACAAACAAAACAGCAGCAGACTCATAGACACAGAGAACAGACTGATGGTTGTCAGAGGGGAGGGGCCTCGGGGGGCGGGCGAAAACGGTAAAGGGACTGAGAAGGACAGATTGGTAGTTACAGCACAGTCTCACAGATGTGAAGCCCAGCACAGGGAATATAGTCACTAATTTGTAGTAACTGTGTGTGGTGCCAGCTGGGGACCAGAAATAACAGGGGGCTCATTTTGTAAAGTTTATGATTGTCTAGCCACGCAGCTATACATCCGAAATGAATACAAAATCATATTGAATGTAAACTGTAATTGAAAAAATGAAAGAAAGGAAAAAGGCAGGATACTAATTTACAAGAAAAGCGGGGTGTGCAGGACCCTTGGTTGGCAGCCAGGGGCAGGTTCAGGTCAGGATCAGTGAACCAGCCTCAGGCACAGGCAGGAGGAATAACCGATAGATTTCCAGATTGTACGTCTTTTAAAAGTTTTATTGCACAAAGCGAAAACTTTTCAAATAAAGGAAGTAGAAAGAACTTTATTCCACTCCAGAAAGCCTGGAGTGTTCCTCACAACAGAGAAGAGATTGCTCACTGTAAAGTGTCTTCAGGGAACATGTATAAAGGACCTCTGGACAGAAACAATGAGGCGAGGATTGAAGGTGGGAGGTGGGGCGTGGTTACGGCAGGGGAGAGTAATGGGGGGGAGGGACAACTGTAATTGAACAACAATAAAAAATTTTTAAAAAGAAATCATAATTTTTTTTAAAAGTTAAGTGTCTTCCTGAGAGATAACTCACACATTCAAAGAATTAAGGAAAACTGGACATTATTTTGATCTTTTCCTGTCTGCTGGGGCGAGTTCACCACCAGTGTCTGAAAATGACACTATGTGTCAATCAAAACCTACTCCTGATGTTCTCAGCGTCCCTCCACGTTGTTGCAAATGGCAGTATTTCATCTCTTCTTATGGCTGCACAGTATTCCACAGGATACATGTACCGCATCTTCTTTATCCAATACTCTATCAGAGGACGCGTAGGTTGAAAATATCATGCTAAGCAAAATGTCAGACAGAAAAGTAAAGAACTATGTGATTTTACTCATAGGTGGAATATTAAAATGAAAGCAACAAATGAACAAACAAGAAAAATGAACACAAACTCATAGACACAGACAACAGTGTGGTGGTTACCAGAGGGAAAGGGAGGTGGGGTAGTAAAGGGTCAAGTGTAGATGGTGACAGAGGATTTGACTTTGGGTGGTGGGCGCACGGTGCATATACAGATCATGTATCAGAAATGTGTGCTTAAAACCTATATAATCTTATTAACCCAAGTCACCCCAATACATTTAAAAAATTAAAATAAAGTAATTCTGGGTAACAAAAAACCTAATCAGTACTTATTATTTCTGATAAAATTGATCAGGTACCAGTTTGTTTCTTGCCAATGGAGGAATGAGTTTTTCTTATTGAATAATTTAACTTTTCACAGTAAATGAAATGCACTAGGGGCCCTCTTGATTTGCTAGACAAAAAGTTAAGAATCCTTCTCCTATATTCATAATTACCCAATGATTGAATATGTTGTAAGCTTGGGTTTTAGCATTCAAGCCATGTTCATGAGAGCACAGCCGTGCAGTGACGAAGTCATCTGTGATGCGGTTCACTTTTCTCCCTACTTTGGGAAAACACCTCCCTTGCACTGACCCTCATTTGGACTGGAATTAATGTTTTAATCAAGCAGAAGTGTGCTCATCCAGAATTGGCAGCCATGCCTGCCAACCAACAGTATTTTCTAGGTAACCGTCATAAACTATAAACAGTCTGTCAGAGTTGGGACAAATAAACATCAGTTTTATGACCTGAAAGTAACAAATGAAAAGCTCAACCCTCTAGTCACCCCTGGCCCCTGAGGCAGAGACTGTTCGTGGCCCCCCAGTATCCACCTCTTATCTCCCTTTCCAGGGGTACCGTCTCAGAGTTAGGCAGAACACACAGCTGGCCCGCAAAAGATGACATTTCACCCCCCTCCTTGCCACTGCATCCACAGCGGGGACAGAAGTAGCTCGTATTACCGGCCATCATTACCTAAAAGGCAAATCATAAGTAAAGAAACGAAATAACAACAATAATAAGAAAAATGATACAAGGAAATAATATAATAAATAAAGAACAATACAAGAATAAATGTGTTGCGTGTGCTCATGACTGTAGACCTCCCTTGCCCACCTTGAATGGCCACATGCCCCTCTTCCCGCCAATGGCATGTGAGTAGAATGATTGGTGCAACTTTGGTGTCGCATCGCATGCTTAAAACAAATTTGGTTCGTTTCTTATTCCCCTCTTTTTTCATTCCCAGGGATTCAAACGCAGATGGGGTGTAAACTGGTTTTGATCCAAGGGGCTGGAACCGCATCCTGGGGTGGGCTGAGCAATGGGGTAAATGGACCTGTGGCCCCTGCAGAGGCCTACCGCCTCTCCACCCTGGACCGCTTGCGGACCTCCGGCCTGTTATCAGAGAGAAAACTAAATTTCTATCCCACAGAAGCCACTGTGTTTGAACGCCTGTGTCACAGAAGCCTATCTCGCACCCTTACTGAACCAGAGTCCCTGCTACGCCACTCCAGGTAGCCTCTAAGGTGGTCCTCCTGGCGGGTGCGCCTTTGTGTAGTCCCCTTCTGTTGAGTGTGGGTTTGCCTATGACTCTCTTCTAACCAGCAGATGTGATGGAGGTTGATTCTATAACTGAGTTCCAAACGGTCCTAAGTTCCTTCTTGCTGGCAGCGTCTCTCCTTTGCCGGCCTCGACGCTGCCAGCAACCATGTAGGAGCGGGCCCTGGGGCATGGGACTGAGGGCAGTCTCTGCCAACACCTGGCAAGAAACTGATACCCTCAGTCCATAAGCCCACAAGGACCTCAGTTCTGCCAACAACACTGTGAGCTTGAAACCATACCCAGTCCAGCCTTAAGATGCCTACATTCCGCTGACACCTTGATCGTGGTCTGCGGCAGACTCTGAAGGACCGGAACTCGTGAAGCCATGCCCCGATTCCTGACCCACGGGAACTCAGAGGCAGTAAAGGTGGACTGTCTTAGTTTTGTGTTGGTTTGTTATGCGGCAATAGTTAACTAATGCCACATAGACAGGATGTTTGTTAGTTCCGTACCATGATCTGTCACACATATAGTGCGTTGAAGTCAGAAAATTAGTTTTAAAGTGTCAGAGAAGGAGGTGAGCGAGACTTCACGGGGCATCACCTCTCTGGTGTGATCGCTGAGTCCCAGGGCATGACCCTCTGCTTCGGAGGTCCACAGACCTGATTCATTAGTAAGCCCAGAGTTGTAAGCCGGAGTTCAGACTCCGGGGAGCTCCAGGGGCTAAACAAAACCCCAGGAGAGTTGTATCTGAATCAGAACGCTAACTTGTTAATTTACCCCAAGGAATAAAACTGCCAAGTGGATCAGATAAATTATGTCTTTATAAGTTGGAGCTTTTCAAGGCTTAGTTCAGTGCTGCTTTCTTTTCTCCTTCAAGCTTCTCCCTGGAAAAATCTCCAATAAACACACACACCTATATACATATATGTGTATAAATAAATAGAGATAAAGATGTAGGTGTAGAGATGTAGATATAGATATAGATGGATGGATAGATAGATAGATAGATAGATAGATAGATAGATAGATAGATAATCTCACACATTTCCCTATTCAGACCAGACTGCTGTGCCCTCACAGCACCTTTGATTAGGCCACAGCTTGCATTCTCACTCAGCTGTGCTTTGGTTAGATCTCCAGGTCCGGTTAGACCTGCCTGGTCCCCGCAGACATCTGGAAGCCCGGATGACATGGCTCTTTGCCTCGGCCTCCGTCCTTAGGGCTGAGCCTGGCATTCCTCTGGAGTGCTGAGCCGAAGCTGCTGAGGGCTGATGGCCCTCTGCCTACTAACGCCATCCATCTGTGGCACTTCGGCGCCTACGCCTGTGCTGGCTTCCTGGTTGTTCCCACCTGCTTTTGACAGACAATGGCTCTTGCCCATGCATGGTCACGGCACCTGTTGTGCCCCACCTCACATTCTCTCTGCCCACCTTCTGCCCTAGCCACGGCTGTGACAACCAGCTTCAGGCACGTGGAAACCTGACGGCATGTTGCCTCAGCTGTGCTCAGTTATCTTTTAATTTCCACCGGGCACTTCTGGAGGCTTTACAGTAGGAAACTCAGAAGCCTGCTTGGCACGCACATGGGTACAGCATCCATGGTGGGGAGCTTAAGCCACAGCAGGCAGCCCTTGACTGAGAGATGCCAGTGGGCACATTGTGAAGTTCATTCCAAGTGGCTTCTCAGAGCTTCCGAAGGCAGGATCCAGCGCTCCGCGCCCACGGTGGCGGTCACTCACAGGGGTACCCATGCGTCGGCTTTTCCCCGCTCCCTGCACCACTCTCTCCATTGCCCCACTCGCATCCCTAGCCTTGCTTCCTCAGATCAACTAGCTGCACGCAAGCCCTTAACTCAGGCCCTGCTCTCCTTTTTGGAGGACGCTGGCTACCCCAGACTTACCCTAGAAGCTCATTATGTCTGAGTCCTCCCTTTCCTCCCTATCTCCCTGTGACCTCACTGTGCTTTTGTCACATGCACACATTCGGTGCATATTTAATGAGCACCTATTATACACCAGGTGTTGTATAGTTAGGGGTGAAATTCTGAATGACAAATTTGGACCCTGACTGTCCTTTGTGATGCTTGTATTGTACTTGAATCCTTCTACTTTACTTGGCTGTCTCCATCGTCAGACTGACCTTGTCTTATTTGTATTTTGGATCCAAAGTGTATAGCATGTAGTACAAGTTCTATATATTTTTGTTGTATAAATGAAAAAAATTAATGAAAAAAATAACTACTGCAGATAACTAAGCCTACCTACAATATCCAAATTTTCCTATTCAACACTCTGTCTTCAAGAAATTCCGATGACTTCTCTGCCTCTAACTTTCTTTTCTTTGTGATCTTTTTCTGTGAATTCATTGACCTGCTCATAGTTTCTCTCACCTTTTAATCCCTTCTGCAAAACAAAGATACAAGGAAAAGAATATTTAAGGTTTAATATTTTTATCCTTTTCATAAAGTTGTCACAAAACAAAAATTAGAAAATGAAATATTTTAAAGGAAACAGAGCTTTTGTGTCATTTATATCATAGTTTTTTTCATAGATTGTCTTAATTAGAGGAACGATATTGTTGAATCAAAATCCAGTTGTTAAATGCAGAATTAAGTTTATATTTTCCTTTCATTGAAAAAATCCATGTTGTACATATGTGTTATAGAGAAAAGAGCCCAAATTTCATGTTGTGAAAAATCTTGGTACTCTTGATGTAGATTATTCCAGAATAATTCATTGTTTTACCTTGGACATCTTGCATCCAAGCATTTTTAGAAAGCAAAGGTTGTAGTCATTTTTATAGGTTCTAGCTTTTGATTATTCGATTGTGGCATAGTTTGAGAATCTCAAGACTCTCTACTTGAAAACATCCTTTTTTTTTTTAAGCCACAGATCTGTAGAGAATGAATTTGTGTAGTATAAATATTTAATATATAAGAAACATGAAATATTAATTCATATTGAAATCGTAAGACAAGATACGTAACATATAGCAGCTGATCTGAATAATGACAGGGATCAACCTGAAATCACTGCTGCCTATACAATGTGGAGAAGGTAAACACTACGTTCTTACACCAAGTGTTAATCTTTTAATAAAAGTCTTCTTGGGGGTGACAGATGATATTTGGGGCCATTGTATAAAAGTATATTTTGCATTTTTCTTTCTAAGAACATATACATGAAAAACAATCACTAACACTGACCCAGTCTAATTTGTTTTCTAGAGCATCAGTTAATGTCTTGAGACACAGCAGTGTTTCTGTCCAACTCTAAAATATCAAAGATCTCTACTGCTTGGTATTCACTTTCTTGTGTAATCTCCTGAGTGTAGATGAAATTTGTGACTTACTTTCAACCAACACTGAACAACAAAGGTAATGGGAGATCACTTCTATGTTTAAGTTATGAAAGAGTGACTTCTACTTTTTCAGTAGACTCTCTCCCTTGCTGGTTTTAATGAAAAAGTCACCATGTTGAAGAAGCCTAAATGGCCAAATATGGCCCAAGCTGACAGGAAATTGAACACTGTCAACATCCACATGGGCTTGGAAGCAGATCCTTTGCCAGCTGAGCCTTCATAAAAGACTCCAGCAAAGACAGACTTCTCAGTCAACGTCAGTGTGAGAGATCCGCAACCAGAGGACCCAGGCCCGCTGTGCCTGGGGTCTCAGCCCACAGAAACCATGAGATAATACATGCATGCACTCTTTGCGTAGAATGCACCTTTATCTCATATAACATAATAGGAGCACACAGTGAACATCTGCCCTGATACTGATCCATCAAGGTAGGGCATCACATGGCTGCCAGACATACTCTGTCCCTACCTGGGCTGTCACCAAGGCAACTGACATCTTTAAAATGGTGTCCTTTTTTGGTTATAACTGCCATTAAGTTCTTCACTTTGAACTCTTTGTAGAACTACCTGTAGTTTCATGACATGCTAACTTTATCCCTAAAGATTTTTTCCCCTGCACCTCCTAAGAAGCGTAAGAACTTTCTTACTGAATACCAATAATGTAAATTAGAATTTTTTTTTATTTTGTGAAGGAAATCTCTCTCTCTCCTCTCTCTTTCCCCTCCCTCTCTGCATCCCTCCTTAAGGTAGAGAGATGAAAGAGTAGGAAGGACAGGCTTCTCTGTCTAGTTCTTCGTCACACGGACAATCACTGTATTAGAACACTTTGATATCTACATAAACACTCAGGTGATAATGACCATGATAAACGCTTCACGTGAGATCCAAAGAGAAGATGCTAACAAACGTACCAAGGACAAAATAACGTCCTGTATTTCTATAGCTCGCATCCTTGATATGCTAGGTTGTCGATAACTATGGGCAGGTTTCCTCTACCTTCTAAGCGGATGCATAGCTAACTGGAAAAACCCACATTTGTGGTGGAGGCTACATAAGGAGCCTACCTTCTCTGTCCAGTCACATATTTGCTTTTAAGAGCAACATTTTTAACAATATTCTCTCCTTTCTGATCGCGTCCCTAGTTTATCTCCTGACGAGAGTAGAGGAGGCTGGTGCCACAGGCTAGCGAGGCCATATTTTGGGGACCCTTGGCCTTGTGATGTCCTGAATGGTAACCGTCCTCGCACGGCTCCCTCTGTTATTGGCTCCTATCTACAATGTAGCGCCCTTTTTATCTTGCTTCACTGTGATGTAAAATGAGGTTCCATGTGATCATGAAATTGGTTAAATGCAATCATTTCAGGACTAGTTAATGGACATTCATTATTTAACAGTGCCTTTAAGGTCATTTGCAGCCAGGAAGGAGATGCTAAGTTCTCTGTCCTACTTCACGAAGAAACATATGTTCATTACTGGAATTATTCGATAATGACTTTGGCTTATTTGTTCATTTAGGAGGTTTATTTCCTGATAAAACAGGGCTGCCCTTATTCGGCTATGTTAATTGGTGCCAAAGAGTCTTTTAAAGAGAGCTGCTTCACTCTCATTACAGCCCTTGTTTCTGAAAGGCTCTAAGCTGCTATTGAGACATGTCCCCAGACTTTTTCCCTACATGAACTCATCGGGGAGCTACCATCCCCAAGCTTGTCGCCCAGCTCGGGCGGGGGCCGCTGTTCCAGAGAGCCAGAGAGGGCTTACTCCTCTTCACTAGTGACCTCGGAGGTGCCTCCACCCATCGCGGTTTCGTTCAGCCTGTCGCGAGCCACTGCAGGGAAAATCTACAACAGTTGCTTCAGCATCTTCTCCCTGCTCCTCCCTCCCAGCGTAGCAGCTGGACTCACCTTCGGATCAACGGCGGTTCAGCTCTCCCAACTGTTATGAAGCCCCCGTGTGTGCGTAACACCAGCTTCCTGTGGCTGCTCAGCTCAGGGCAGCCCTCCTTTCTCTGATGTAGGCTGGGCAGGGAGCAGGGTCTTGTGCGGCAGGCAGGCAGGAAGGCAACACCCAATGAAATGACACTGTGGGTTTTTGGCTCTGGATGGGGTCTCGGAGTTGGCCTAGGCCAGCTTCATCATCTGTCTTCATCTTCACACAGTGACGTAACACTAAAATTTTTCTCTCTCCTGCCTGTAGCCAGGGACGTGCAAACACAGCACTCATCAAAAGCACAGGCCACTAGAACAAGGAGGGAGCTCAAAGGGCATTTATTTCCACACCTCCCCCAACACCAGGGAGAAACAGAGAGAGAAGTGATGTGCTGGGCACTGGGCTAGGGGCCGTGGCTCTGGCGTCCGCAGCTCCCAGCTGGCCAGGGCAATAAATGTTATTCTAGAAGCTTTCCAGGGGCAGCGAGAGCACAGAGGAGGACATTAAATGCAACTGTAGCAGGTCGCTGAATGCTTCGCAGAGGAGGTGAGGCTGGAGCTCATTTTGAAAGATGAGTCATAATCAGCTGGTAGGAGGACAGTTGTCTGGGGGACAGGTGACCCAAGTTCTGCACTCAGCAACGTCACTCAGACGACCTTGCCCTAAAACCTCTCTACGAAAAAAAAATATGTGGCCAGAAAACCTAATTTAAGAGCACAGAGGAAAGCAAAGCCATGCTCCTTTCTCCAGCCTTTCTGACTGTGGGCCCCTCCGGCAGATGAGAACACTCAGAGGCGCTGTTGACCACAGTCCTTGTCACCAGCAGCGGGCCCTGGGAATCTGGTGACATATACACTTTTTTTTTTTTTTTTTTGTATTTGAAGTGACAAGCAGGAACATTGCTCTCTGTGGTATCCTACCCTACAAACCATAAGGGTTTACAAACTGGGGATTCCTCTGATGGCACTGGGCTCTTGCACAGGCTGTCACTCCGTGTTTGCACGTTGGCACGTGAGCTTGCTTCAGCCGTCCTCTACCGCAAGATCAGCGTCCCTTTGTGGGGCTCACTACTAGTAATGCTTATTTATTAATTCATTCTTCGCATGCGCCATGTGTCTTTTCAGTGCCATGCACTAGACTAGAAGCTGTTATACGAGGATAACACGGTTACCATCCCTAGGACACTAGCACATGCGCAGTTTGGCAGGAGAGGCTAACGGGAGAGGCAGTGTCTACAGAAGAGGGTCTTGAACCCTGTAACAAAGGTGTGCGTTGAATGGATGTGGGTGAGGGCTGCTGCGGAGGAGGGTTAGAGAGGGGTTCCAGGAGAAGACAATTCTTGCACCGAGGTTTTGAAGGAGAAAGAGAAATTAGCTGGGTGTTAAAGGGAGGACAAGGATGTGTCTCAGATGGTCTTCTGAATGCACCGATTTCCCTGCGCTGTTTTTCAAGTACTCTGGGTACAAGGCTAACTACCCAGTACTTAAAACATCATTCCAGAGGGATTATATCCACCTTTCTATCAGTTTTAAAGTTAAATAGTCTTGAAACTTGGGTCTCCTCATGCAATACGTTTTTAGGATAAGGCTCATGGTTGGAAGAAATGTTAGAGACCATTTACTCACAATCCTCTCTGGTGCCCAAATTTCCTTTGCAACATCCTTGAAAAAGAACTTTTCAGGTATTCTCAGGTATTTTACTGATAATAAAGTAAAAATATAGAAAGAATTTGCTAGACTTGAATTTCCACCTTGTACTCAAAAGAACATGAAGCACCAGGCCGTCTGAAGATCCTGACCTTAGCAATTTGCTTAACCTCTATGATTCTCCGTTTCACCACTTGTAACATAAAAACATATCCAACCCATGGGATAATCTTTGAAGTAGATTTTACCCAGTACCTGGTACAGAGTAAACAATAAATTGTTCTATCTATCTATCTATCTATCTATCTATCTATCTATCTATCTATCTATCATCTATCTACTTTCCTACCTAAAAAAGCCCCACCCCTCACCCCATCCTAAATAGGCCATTGGACCACCTACGGTTCCTCTGCTTACACCTGAATTCCCATTTCCTCTCACTGAAAGTCATCCTGAAACCTCAGGGAAAGCATAAAAATAAATTTCATCAGGAGAAAGCATGGCTCCTTGCATGTTTTATAACACTTTAAAATGTGAGAAGTGAATGCCTCTTGGGAGATGTACTGTAAAACTGGGAATGTTAAATCTGAAAGGAAACTGAAGGGTGGTTTTACCTGGAGGGGGCATATCCTGCTCTTTTGTGTCCCAACCCATGACCCTTCAAAGCACTCAATGACCCAGGCTCCACGTGCCATTGACCGTCCAAGCTCTGTGGCAGCAGTGATGCGTGGACAGGCTGATGGGGACCCAGCACTCGTCACTCCCCAGTGCCCACGTCAGAACTTGCTGACATCCAACTTGAACAAACAAACTCAGGTACCTTCTGTTCCCAACTATAAACTCTTAAACCGGGACAGGCTGATTTCCTTACCAATCTCCCACACGTGCTAAAATCAGGCTTACCTCATGTATTCTTTGCTATTCCCCCACTCTCTTGTCTCCCTTCTATCTTCGCAAACCCCTCTCGCCCTTCAAAGCCCAGGCCCACCTCCAGGAAGCGTCTTTCAGCCATTCACGCGTGCATTAGTCTTATAGCTTTATCACCATCTCCGAACTCTATGGCCAGTCATAAAACATTAGCATGCCCTCATTTGTTTCTAATTTCATAGATAATTTCCTCAACTCAATTCTAAGGTGCTAGAAGTAAAAAAATCCTGCCTTGAACTAGTGTATCAGAACCTGACCCAGCATGTTAGATTGACTGATACATTATTCTTAAGCCCGTTGACTGATCGATATACCAGAGAAGTAGTCTGAAGTATTAAGACATCCAAAACAGTCATACAAGAATGATTTAAGGTACTTCAATTTAAGGACTTTCAAATGAACTGTTTGTTACCTTGGTATCTAAAGAATAAGCAAAAGTCCTACTACTTACACACCTGAACTCCAACCCAGGCCAATATTTTTAATGGGAGCATATGGACTTCAAATTATGACATTCATCGTGGGTCCCAAGAATGGAGGGCATTTGACATGGCAGCCACAAGGTGACTAGAGCTTTGCCTGGCAACCCAAGCAAGCAGCAAGCAAGAAGAGACAGAGATGCCAACAGATGCCGGGATGCAGTCAGGGCCTCTTTGCAGGAGCCCTCTGCCCTCTGTAGCTGAGGAGATGGAGGATAGATTTTTTTTTTTTATGTTGGCACAACATGCGTAAAAGGATGAATCACCATTGCTGCCCCCTGGGCACTTGAATCCAGGATGGCGATAGAAGAAACACACGTGTAACTACACACAAACAATGTGTGTCGGGGTCATAGGCACGCGTAGGGATGCACGCATTTCTGGGGTCTTGGTCTGGGATACTGGAACAAAATGAAGAGTCAGGAAAAGAAGCCATATGGAAGAACAAAGATACAAAGTTTGGTTTTGAGTCCATTTGAAATTAAGGCATTGAAGTAGACATGTACTTAATTTCATTGGAGACAGATCAGAAATGGGTGGCCTCGCTGGCAATGTAATTTGGAAAGCTGGGGAGGGGCATAAAGATAGCAACTGAAGCAAGTCGGTAAGCCACCCAGACATTGTGAGCTTTCCTACAAATTATATTTTTCATCTTTAAGTCGATGTTACTAACACTTGATTTCCACTCCCTGTGACGTTCTAGGAGTTATTCTTAGATTTTGAAAGTCCTTACTTAACTGGCACTGACGATCAAGGGGGCGGGCTTTCCTCTGGCCGCTGAGAAGTTCCTGGCAGGTTTTAACAGAGGGAAGGGAGCAGGAAGCTACTGCCCCTCACACTCGGGGCACTACAGCTGAACGGAGGTGGCCCCTGGTCTGTCTGAGACCCCAACGGAGGGCACCGATGGAGGTGTCACATCGAGGACATGTCTGAAACCATCCACCATCCAGCAGTTCTACTGGCACAATGGTTCTTCTGTTAAACAACCAAACTGTAGAACAAAGCATGCTGGGACCTAATTAAGAAAGTTCAAATCAGCTGCTATCCACGCCATACTAGTTCACTTAAGCACTGTTAATAATGCCTTGCGCTATTTATGGTGGAGTGCTTCTGTTTAAAATGCTTTCCTATACAATGACTTATATTTATACTTACATATGCTCTAGCTATATAAAGCTACCCCTTCCTGGGCACTTTCTGTATGTTAATCACTGTACTATGGGCTTTGCATACACAGGATGGGCTTCATAGGTTGTACCCGTGCAATAGCCCAAGAGCTGGGCTCAAAAGACCCCCCACATCGCGTAGTTCTCTGCGTTGGCCACCTTGACACTGACTAATTTTTGAACAAGGGCCCTACCCCTTTTTTTTTTAACACTGGGCCTTGCATGGTATGTAACCGGCCCTGCACACACACTATCTTTGGCAACCCTTATGACCGCCCCATGTGATAGGGTGGTCAAGGCCATCGCACACACAAGGGAAGTGGGGCTCAAAGAGCGATTTGCCAGGATCCTCTCCGTTCCTGAGCTGCCCTTGCCACTTCGGCCTCTGAGACTCCCAAGCCTTTGTTCTCGGTCCCCCTTCCAGGGAAGTGCTTCTCCGGGTGTGCTCACGGCCCACCTCCAACAGATTGCCCCCGGGGGCACTTGAGACGCGAAGATTTCTAATAAGCGGGTTCTGTGGGCAGGGGCGCAGGAGTATGCATTTTAATGCACCGCCGATGTGCTTCTTGTCTACACTCAAATCTGAGAACTAAATCTCTGTGTCAAAGGTTTCCACCCTTTGGGCCCCACCATGTAAGAAGTGCGTTTGACATCAAGATGCAGCACACCCACAGGGCTGAAGTGTCGTGAAATTAGACCTCCGCCAAGCACCTTCGAGGCCCTGGCGCGCATGTCATTCTGTTCCAATTCATTTTCATGCCCTCAGTCATTCATGGTACAGAGCACAACTTGTAATTTGGGAAACACGGTGTCACAAGGCTGGCATTTAACGCCGGAGAGACTCAAGGTGGACAGAGAGCCCCTCTCCCATTTCGAATTGCTGAAATTAGAGGTTTCGAATGCTTTAATGCAACTCCTGAAAATCTGATTAAAATGTCAACTGCCTTTTACAGAAAAATTCACGTACACACAGCCTATCTCATATCTTTTCCGGGAGCCTCTAGATCTTCCTCTTTCTCAGTCTCCAGATAAATAATCCTTAACTTAGTTGTAGCTCTATGCAGACCCAAGAATAAAGAGTGGGCGACCTCCTATCATTACGTCATGGTAAGGAGGGGGCTTGAAGTTCCAGGAATTTATTTCCTTTTCGTCCTAAAGTCACAAAGCCTGCTGCCCATTGGTTGTTCTTTTCTGTTTTCTAGTTATCTGATATCACAGGAATGCAGTCGTTAGAGAAAAATGTTGCCAAAGCATAAGGATGGCCAAGTGAAAGCATTTTTAAGGACTCAGAGGTCATTAATCGACACGACACAGATCACTAGAAACAAAGGCTGGGAAGGAGAAAGGACACCTATGGTTCCTGACTCCCTTGGGCCCGCTGGCTCCGGAGCAGGAGCTGGGACAGCGGGTGCCTAGCCCTGCCCTGGAACGTGTGCCGCTCTGACAGGGCACAGCCACAGCGCGTCTCAGGAATCCCTGAGAGTGCCCGGGAGTGGCACGCGACCTTGAAGTTGTTTGGGCAAGCCTGGAATAGTTAGTTTTCTTTACAAGAAGGCTATGTCTGGTCCCAGTGATTAAGGAGCTACTCAGACGCACCTCCGTACTTGAAATGGAAAAAAAAAAAGCTGAGAAGGCGCTGCCTGTAAATGCCCAGCACTAGCGGCGGACACTTCCACCCCCGTGCTTAGTCATGCTTAGTCCCTTGGCGGGGGGCGGGGGCGGGGGGGCGGGCGGGGGAGGTAGCAGGGCTCGGGGAGGGATGGTGGACAGGTTGGGGAGGGGCTTTAGGTCAGGTGCTTCGAGTGGCTGTTCCTCTCACCAGGGCCGAACCTCCGCACTATTCGCTGCTGTTCAGTGATGAGCTAAGTAGACATGGAGAGTGTTTAGAAACATAGAATTCGACAGAGTGACTTTATGTCTGTTGAAAGCCATAATAAATGTATGCTTTTATAGCTGTATGTCTGTGTTTAAAACTCTTAACTGTTTCTACCCATTCATTCTTACTGCATTTTACAACAGTGTCAGTTTTGGGCAGATTTGAGATTTGGAGGGGAAAATGCCTGGCTTTTCAGCGTAGACAGTCTGAGACGCACCGTTCTAGAACAACACATGCGCATTCAGAAGCCTAGGAGAGTAATTCAAAGACCTGAGCTATGAACCCCTCCTCAGAACTGGGCGACACGCAAACAAACACAACTTTCAGCGGTATTCTGGTTGCCATCTGAGAGGGCTAAAGTGAATGGTCAATGCTCTCTACTGGGGACTTTTCTTAGAGCATCACAGAGATTTAGCACAAATGGAAGAGAGTCCATTTAAGCCTGTATTTACATACTTATTTATATTATTTGTTTATATTTGTACTTCACCAGGATTTTGAACACCCCTTATAGGCATTGGCTATAGAGCGCAAAAGGTTCTCTCCATCCACTAGGCAGAGAAAACGAGGCGCAGAGAACAGACAACACTGAGACAGGCCGAAGTGGGGAACGAGACCCAGAGTTCCAAGCATTCCATTCATCTGGAATGGCTTAACATCCAGACCTCCCTTCCTCCCCAGAGGAGATTCTGGGGGGCCAGGACTATGTGCATGCACTGTTTATTGTTTAAACCTCTTGCTATCATACATAAATGGCCTATAAAAATAACAAGCAGGAAAGCAAAGCAAAGCAAACATACTTCTTCAGCAATGCATTAAAGCATCTTACCAGAATGAGTTTCCGCATGTTGACCTGCAAAATATCCTCGCAGTACAAATAGTTGTGGTCTTATCTTGGGAAAGAATGTCAGCAAACCCACAATAATACATTTCGACTCTAAATTAAAATTGTATTCCACACTCCGGGAAAGAGAAAGTTTTGTGATTTTTCTTTTTCTGGGGCTATGGACCCAAGGGAGTGAAGTGCTGCTAGAATTCAGAGCTGCCCAAAGACAAGGAGAACTGAACGGTCCCATTGGGAGAGAACTATTAAGGAGTTGAAAAGAGCAAGCAATGGTTCCCAGCATTATTTTAAAGCCATCTCAGTAGAAACTCATGGTTCTATTCTAGGAAAGATGGTTTTCGCATATAAGCACACATAGTTGTGTTCTTAAATATATTCATGGGTGAATGATTCCTCGGGACTGCTGAAAGCTTTGTTCCAGTCCAGCAAACCTATTTGTCTTCTCCCGTCCCCAGCAAGCTCCATCTTGCCTCCACGCTTTGGCCCGTTACGTTCTCATCAGAGAACAGATGATTCACTCCTCTTCGCTCACGCTGGTTCTTTTCATCTTTCAAAATGCAGCTTAACGCTCTGCTCCAATCAACCACATGTAACTCAGACCCGCTTAGTTATGTCCTCGTGGGCCTAACAGATGCATTTGACATTGCATTTCTACACAGTTACTTTCCTTCATGGGTGCTTTTGGGGTGTGTTCGGATCTTGGCGACGCAGCAGTGAGATGTGGTGAGCAGGGGTCCCGGTGTAACCGATGCAATTGGAGCTCCTTGACTGGAGGGACCGTCCCCTCCCGTGGCACCCGACTACGGTGGAGTCTGACACATCCCATAACTGTGTGTGACTTTGGGTAAAGCCCATACGGTTACTGCGGAGGTGAAACAAAATGACAAATGCAAACTGCAGGGCACTCAGTAGGTGCGGAATAATAGGAGACGTCCATTTTTTTGGTGACTCTAGTGCCAGGCTTGGTAGGTCACTCCCTGGCTGCTGGTTGTTTTTGTCGCTGCTGCTGCTGTTGTAGTTTCTTAATAGACATGACCCACATTTTCTCCCCTGAGACAGAGAGACGGTCGTTAACACGGACACACCTTGTCTTTCACTAACTACTTACCCTTCTTGGGCCGGTGGTTATGAGGTTAGCGCGGCTTGCATGGGCTGAGGTTTCTGGAGCAGAGCTAATAATAGTAAAGTAATAATAATAGTAGTAGTAGTAGTGGTAGTAGTAATAAAAGAAGCAACGACAATAAAATGTCATTACTGAGAGATAATTACGATGCTTAGAATTATATTATGCGATTTATGGAATGGCTACATAAATTACGGGCCCAGGTATCCAGAATTTCAAGAGAGCCACGGCAGAGCATAAAACCAGCACAGGGTTCTCCTGATTGCAGGGCATGGTGTGACTGCGCAGGCCTTGCGCCCCCAAAGCCAGCTCTGCTGCCAGGAATGACACTGTTACTCCTATTTTGGGCAGTTCCTTTCCTTTAGTCCAACGGACAGAGGGGATTGTAGAGCTCCCGAATCTTCTGCGGGTCAGTCCCCTGCGTCCACCATTTCCTCGGCGTACAACTCAGGCGCTTGCTCAAACTTCCACGTGCAGCTGTGCGACCCTCGGTGGGACTGTTACATCCAATAGCTATTCTTACGTGTGCACTGATTGAATATACTTAGGGCAGTTCTTAGTATGCACGTTGGCTTAAGTAGTTTGACCTCCTCCCCCTTAAAGCAAATATCTAAATCGTTAAAATTACAATCAGTCCACAAGCTCTCTCCTGATCCCCACCCAGGCAGTTTCTCTCCATTTCTCCACGTGTGTGCCCCGCTCCTTACCTGTCCCCTTACTCACGCACGTACTTGCCAGGCTATACGTTACATCTTGTGAATTCTTTCCTAATTCTAGTTTGCTCTTGGTTTTAATTCTAATCTGATTTCATCCCTCTAAAAACATCAAACAAGCTAGATAATCCAACTTGGCCTCCAGGGCCAGACCTGATTTTATTTCCCACTTAGGGCAGGTAAGTTCACACTGCTATTCACATAGTTCTCTGTCCTGAACACGCACCTCCACGTCTCAGCTGCATTTCTCATGTCAGGCTCAGCGCAAGTGAAAGGGACGAGAGACGCAGAATGTGGATATGGAGTCAGCGATGCCTATGTGAGTGTGCAGGTGTCCAGGAGAAAGACCCAGAAATGAATGAAAAGAAGCCTGGGTTCCCGGCTGAACGGCCCACTTCTCCAGACGAGTTTGTCATGACACGTATGCCACTGGGCAATCACTTCACCTTTGACGCCTGGTTTCCTCTCTGAGGAATGAGCCAAGGACCTTCGTCTGCTTACCAAACTTTCAGTGTGGCTCACAGGAGATAATGGAAACAAAGGCTTTAGAAAACGCACATAAACATTGGCTCTTTTTATTTTATTTTATTATTTTTATTGAGGTATAGTTTCAGGTATACAGTACAATGATTCAATATTTGTATGTGTTGCCAAACGATCACCACAAGTCTGGTTAACATTTGTCACTCTACCTACTTGCTAAATCTTTTTCTTGCGGTAAGAACTTTTAAGATCTACTCTCTTGGTCGCTTTTAACTATGCAATACAGTATTATTGACTATAGTCAGTATTCTGTCCATTACATCCCCGTGACTTATTTATTTTATAACTGGAAGTTTGTACCTTTGACCCACTTCACTCACCACCAGCCCCAGCCCCAGCCTCTGCCAACTACCAATCTGTTTTCTGTATCTATGAGCTTGTTTTTTTTTGTTGTTTGTTTTGTTTTTTGGAGATTTCACACATAAATGAGATCATGCAGTATTTGTCTTTCTCTGTCTGACTTATTTCACTTAGCATAATGCCTTCAATATCTACTCCTGTTGTCAAAAATGGCAAGATTTCATTCCTTTTTATGGCTAAATAATAAATCCATTATTCTTTCTTTATTCAGTAATCCTTTGGTGGACACTGAGGTTGTTTCCATGTCTTGCCTATTGTAAACAATGTTGCAATAAACATGGGGATACAGACATATTTTCAAATAAGTATTATCATTTTCTTTGGATATGTATCCAAAAGTGGAATTGCTGGATTACATGGTACTTCCGTTTTTAATTTTTTGGGGGGACCTCTATACTGTTTTCCGTAGTGGCTGCACCAATTTACGTCCCTACCAACAGTGCCCAACGCTTCTCCTTTCTCCACATCCTCACCAGCACTTGTTATTTCTTGCCTTTCTGATGATAGCTGTTCCGACAAGTGTGAGGGGGAATCTCATTGTGGTTTTTATTTGCGTTTCCCTGATGATTAGTGACAGTGAGCATCTTTTCACGTGGCCGTGGCCGCCTGTAAACATTGGCTCTTAATGAAGATGATGATGGGTATTGAGGCTCCTATCTGAAGGTTCCTCTTCACCTTTGTTTGCCTCTATTACCTTTGGGGCTAGCAATCAACACTCATTTATTCTTTAACTTCTCATGTGATTCTATCAAGAATGCATGTTCTTGAACTGCATGAGTCATGTGGCCATGCATAAAAGTGATTATAAAACAATGAGAATATCTCTTCAAAAATAGTTTTCAAGGTTTTATGCTTATTTTGAAAAGGCTGTTATCTTTCAGTGTTTTAAATGCTTCCTTAAAACATGATCCAACTTGATGAATATGAGAAGACATTGTTGAAACTATCACACTTCTAACATTTAATCAAAGGTGAGATTATCCAGTTTAATCATCCGTGCTACTCAGCAAAGGTGATCCCGAATGACTCAGCATTAAAAGTAAATCCTCAAAAGACTACGACTTACCAGCACTGAGAATAGACAAAACACCAGCCACAAGGCTCCAGAAGCAAACACAAAAGAGGAGTTCCTTTTTTGGAAGGAAGGTTCAGCTCTACTTTTACAATATACATCTGGCTGTATTTATGTAAATATTTGTCTTAGAATAGTACTGAGCACATAGTAGGCGCTCAATACTAAGCAGTTGATTTGTGGCTTAGTGTAAAAGGTGGAATTTAGGTTTGATATGAGACAAGTTGATAGCAAAAGAATGGTTAAAAATATTACAAAGGAAGTACATTTTTTCGCATGTAAGTAAACCTGGAGTCTAGCCATGGCAATCTTCTGAGATGCATATTCCATGATTTTCAGGCTTTTAAAAAGAGGCATTTATAACTGTAGGAATGTGGATACTTGTCTTAGAACCAGAAAAAGAAGATAAGGCAAGTAGTAAAAAAAAAAAAAAAGTTAATCTGAAGCCTTGTCAATCAAGATATTTAGCAATGGGTGGCAAATGCCCAAGGGGTGACTATGGAGAGCCAGTTTGGAAAGGTTAAATGGGGTCCTTCATCTATGAGTGGCCTTTTACTAAGGTTACCTGAAAGTAATGTGGTATCTGGGAACACACGTTCAAATTCAGCGAAGTTATTAGATGTATGTATGATTCATTCCTCCGGTTGATGTTAACCAAGTAACTCCATATTCTAGGCCCTGTAGTAGGTATTGCAGGTGTGGCGCTGGAGAGAATGTTCCCAGTAGCTCCTGTTACTCATTATTGGAAAAGAGATGAAGGCAAAGTGGAATATACCACCTGAGTGAGTAATAGGGGGCTTCATTTTTATAGGGCAGATAGGGAAGAACTACCAAAACTGTTTATCCAGAAAAAAAAGTATTTCCAAAATGCCTATAAACATAGATTCTTATGTATCTCATGATTCTTGCAGAACTACTAAAGTATTTACAGTTTACCTGGGGCTGATGGAAACAGGAAGAAAAGTACAGTGATTGAAGATAAAGCCATTGATAATGATGACATGCAGAAGTATCCTGGTGTCAGTATAATAAAGCTGCGATAATATTACAACATGCAGATCAAATACAAGTCACCTGGTCAGGAAGGCGTCCTTATTATGGTTTTAAAGTACCCAGGCTACTTGTGGAACCAGTTGAAGCCGTTTAGACAAAAGCTAATTGGAAAAAGGCCAAAATATCAAGAGAGAAAGCAATTACCTCTTAGATTGGAGAAAAGATCTAGCTACTGCAATTCATTACTTAAAAAAAAAAAACACAACAAACCTGGGTGCTTCTGTTTGTTAAAAGAGAAAAATAACCGATGCCTAACCTAAAAGGTTATTTGTGTTATGGAGGCCTCTGGTTTTGAACAGTCCAGGCACTGAAACTGCCTATCAAAATGTAAACTTCACGCGCATGGGATTTTTGTCTATGTTGTCTACTGCTGCTTCTGAAGAGCTTTGGGTCGTACCTGGCATTAGCAGGGCCCAATGTTTTTAAATGAATAAATGAATGAAAAGCAAAGTAACAAATGGTGTCAATACTTATGTAGGAAGAAAGAAACTCATCAAAATGTAAGTATGTGACATTGAACATAGAAAAAAACAATTTGAAGGGATTGAATAAATTGAGTGTATGGAAAGAAACGACAAAACCAATGATTTCTATACAACAAAATAAGTATAAAAACATAAGGGAACAGTTCCCCCAGAATGTGGTCCATGAAATCAGATGATCAAATTACGAGGTTGTTTGAAAAGGCGTTGAATTACATTATATTTAATTTGTCACTGGGAAGTGAAAGGTAACTAAAGTCTTACTTCGGGGTGGCCACCCGCAGACTTTCGAAGGGCGCTTTTGCTTCCTATGCCACGTTACCACACTGCAGTTGGGGACGTGCAATACTGTGGGTGTAGCCACACCCACGCAAGTTCATACACAACCAAAGACTCTTTATTTGAAGATGATGCTGTTAACGCTCATGTTCCTCTGCATTTGTTCCATGTTGCCAAAGACCAGCGTGTAGCGCACCGCCCTAGTCACGCCGCGTATCCTGTCCTTTGTTTCACTGTCCCGATTTGCACGGCCGAGTGAGGCTCGGGAAGAGCCGCCCGGTTCCTGGTGACTCCTCAGTGGCGCGGCGGCCGCCAGCTCGGCAGCTCTCAGCGCTCCATCCTCGCGTTAGTCCACTTCTGACCTTTCACCCCAACTTTGAAGTGCTTCCTCCCGACCCCGGGGCACACTTGCCGTTCATGTTCGCAGGTTTAGGGAGAGGCCCCTTTAAAAGACTGTTTTTTGAAATGTCCATGATGAGCAATTCCTCTGTATGCGTAAAAAGGAATGGTTACCATAAAATCACAGAGGAGTAAAAGCAGCAGCACTCTGTGAAGCTATTTAAAGAGTCACAGTGCCTCTCAATCAGTAGTTTTTATTGGGAAAATAGTTTGTATACTGTGTGAAATCTTATCTGCTTCTATAGTCCCTACTTGCAAATTTTAATGATTCTCCTATATTTTCAATTCCTATATGATGCTTCTTAGAAATTCAAAAGACTATGGAGGCACAGGAAGCTTTACTATGTGAAAAAAAGTCAATAATGCTCATTTAGGAAACTGGGTTACTAATTGCTAGGGACTGTGCTTGGCCTTAAAGAAGACATTTCCTTCCCTGCCCCAGCGCCCAGTGCGGCTGGCCACCAGCCAGGCACACAGTGTGTCCAGGGCTCAGAGGTCATATGGACACAGCGACTGATTAACTCTTTGGGTGTCAGGAGGAGCAGGGGAGGCAGAGAAGCGTTCCCAGAGAAGGTTTTGAAAGACCAGCTCTGAGGCCATCAGACAGAAAAGCGGGCAGGACATTCCAGGAAGAGAGAAGAGATGACTCAAAGGCGCAGAGGAGTCAGCAGTATGGTGTGTTCGGGGAATTCCGACAGGGCAACATTGCAGAGTCTGGAGCGCCGGTGGGAGTGGAAGGGGAGAGACTAAGTGTCACTTGGACGTAGATTGTGCTGTGAGGTGTGCAGTGGCCCGCGCTGGACAGCCCCCAGGAGCTGACCTGGGGCTGATGCTGAGAGCTAGGAAGACAAGTGTAGGGCGTATAATCGCAAGGACTCTGTGTTCTCCCGTAGCTGTGTATGCAATGTAAATGGCAGCAGCCTTACCCAGTTTTTAACATAAAAACTACTTTTTCTCTTGAGGCCCCTTTCCACCTCAGTGATTCCACATTCTAAGTGGTGACTGTTGACATGCAAAAAATGTACTTTGTTAATGATAGGAAAGCCATCAGGACCCAATCTATTTTATGAAGAGAACTGATTGTTCTTTTCCTGAAGGACATTAACTACCTTCCTCTTTAGCTGGGACAACTCTTTGTTACCTTACAGAGTTGCCCATCTTGTAGTTTTCTTCTGAGGGTTAAATGAAAGATGGCAATAGCCTTGTATCCTACTGAAACAAAGTATGCCCTCAATAAATAGTTACTGACTAGCCAAGTCTATCAGACATTTGATACATTTAAAGCACAGGATATAAGAAGTGCACAGTTTTATGAGTTTATCATGAATTCTGTGGAATCTGTCACATTTGAGAAATTCCTTACTTACAAATGAGTGCAATCTGTTGACACTCATTTATATGAATCCACCATATTTTTTCTTTTGTAAAAAGATTATAATACTAACTGCTGGTAACTATTAGGTGAAGAACATTCTCTTTGAACAGTACAGTGCTTGGCATGTGGTAGAGGGGTACTTAATAAATGTTTGTTGAGTCAAAGAATGATTTATTGATAGCTTCCAATCAAGGCCTGTGATTCTTCAGCAACTAAACCTCTTTATTCTCAATTATTACCTTACAGAGAAGTGCTGTCCAATAGAGAGATGATTTAAGTCACATGTGTAAGTTTATATCTGTCAGTATGCACATTTGAAAAAGTAAAAAGAAACAGTTGAAATTAATTTTAATAATATATTTCATTTAGCCCGACATGTCAAAATGTTAGCATTTCAATATATAATCAATATAATGGTAAAGAGATATCTTACACTGTTTCCCTTCTAAGTCTTTAAATTCTAGCATGCATTTTATACTTACAGTGTATCTCAATTCAGATGATAAATTTTCATCAAACACTTGATCCACATTGACAGTTCAGAATATTTATAGTTGAGAAGATAGAGTCATAGATCCAAGTTTTTTCCAACACAATTTAAAATTTTTTGACAACTGAGTAAAACACCGGTTTGTAAATTGTTTAAAGTGAAATCACAGAGAAAACGCCATTCCTCGGGGGCACTAGTGACGGGCCGAGAGCCCCATGGCTGCTGGGTGCCCCGCCACAGGACAGCACAGGACCAGAGAGCGGTGTGGCGCAAGGCCGCGCGCAGGCGATGCTCTTTTCGTGCATTTCAGTGCGCACTTAGCACTCACGCTTCTCATTTTTCCTTTGTTTTCGCAATATGTCACTTTTCCCCGGAAACCTTTATCACCCCAACATCCTAGGTTAGAAATCTCGGAATTACACATGCCACACTTGGCTCATAACCCTAAAGAAAATTGCTCGAAGCCTTAAAAGATTCCTTGTGCCCTTTCTTCATAGTCATGGGCACAAGAAGCCACACGTAGTGACACAAGAAACTTGTGTTCAGGAGTGTGCTCGCGGTTACGTCGGGGCCGGGCGGCCCCGTGCCGTTTTGTGGGGGGGGAGCTCACACAGGGGCTCGCTCTCCTTTTCAAAACACAAGGAATTTTTCTAAGCAAAGCAGAGAGAACTGTCATTATACAACAGGCCCCAAATGCCAGGCATGAATTATTTAAATGCCTTTTTTTTTGGATAACGTTGTTTCTAGTCTATTTTGTTAACAGAATTGTGGAGTTGAGTGACCCATCCAATAAAGACTCTTTTTGAATATAGCTCCACTGTTACAAAACGTTTTTTTAATGCGTTGGTTTAGAAAACAAGTATCCCTTACTATGGTTATGTAATTTTCAGTTCTTTTTTTCCTTGTATTCTTTTTTTTATTGTTCAAATACAATTGTCTCCATTTCCTTGCCTCCCCTTTCTCCTGCCCCATCCATCAGTTAAGTTTCACCATGCGAACACAGCGTCATGCGAACACAGCGTAGCACATAAAGGTAAGGGATTTGCCCTGCCTTTAACGTACACTCTACGGTCTTGGAAGCCACCGTCCCAGAATCCAAGGCTTTCCTTTGAGCTCTGTCTCTAATTGGCCACGTTGTCTTACAGGTATAACGCAATGTGCGGGGTGAACATCACCACACGCTACTGTCTTGGTGCATCCGTGATCTTGAATAAGCCAACTGAGTGGACTTCTATAAAAATAAACATGCCTGCCCGACTCAATACAAAGGTAAAGACACAGGATAATGCACGCGTGGGCTCTGACAAGCAAAACCCAAGCTATCTGTTGAAGGAGCGGTTCATTTCCCAAAGGGGAGGAACCCCCTCGCACAGCTAACCTGTTTAGTACCAGGTTAGGACGGGCACTATGGCGACGAGGTGCTCCCGGGCGGCTGCCGGCGCTGAGCAGCCCGTTATCAGAAAGTGGCTCTCCTTACCAGGAACGTGCACGCTCCGCCCTGGCCGCCCCTGCCCACCTGGGTGACCCCAAACGCCCGCAGAGGATGCAAGAGCCTGGCCTTGCCAGCCGCACACGTAGTTGTTTGCAGCCCAGCGCTTCCAAGGCCGGACCCCTGTCAGAGAAGCGGCGCTCAGCGCCAAAGGGAACTCGTGATTTCTATTCGCTTTGTGAAACTAGGAGATGTTCCCAAGATACAATGCTAATGAAATAAATACATAGATGGTGTTCTAGAAGTAAGTGCCCATGGAGTGGGATTTCTTTCCCCTCTGAGAGGATCTCTTAGAGGATTACTTGCTATTTTTAAGTCTTTTGGAGCATGACCTAAGGGTCAAATGTTAATTTTTCAGAAACCACCTTTAATAAGTCAGGATAAAAGCCATCTGGTGTAGGAGTTGTTCTTTTCTCAAATGGGTGATCTTCAGGAGAGAGGCGGAATCGCCCAGCCTGAGGTTCCCATCGGAAGCTATGGAAGCGGCTCAGAAACTCAGTCTGTCCTCTTCTATTGCTCCTGCCCGGCAGTCCATGAGAGGAAGTGAAAAAGAAATATCGGAAAGATGGGGCAAGACGATAGGAAGGCTTTTGTCTTGGAGGCTGAGTGTGCAAAATGCAAGCTCTCAAATAAGACAGCAGCAGGAGCACCGCTTTCGAGGGGCGCCGGGCCCCTGAAACGGGGTTGTAGCAGAAAGTGAGGAGTGGCAGGTGGGTGGAAGGGTGAGGAAGCCACCTGGGGAAGGTAGGACAGGGCCGAAAACAGACCGCTCGCCTCTGTCCCTAAACAAGCTCGCCTAAGTGACACTTCCTTGTGTCCCAGGAAGTGACGATCAGCCCGTGTAGACGTCGTGACTCCCGGCTGTCACCTACTCCGGGGGTGCCGCGGTGGGCAGCGGGTGACCTCTTCCACGGTCCCCATTGCCTAGGGGGCCGCGCCGTCCGGGCCACCTGGGCGAGCTCCTGGCCTGAGCCCCTCCTAGCGCCTGGAGGGTCTTTTGTGCCCTGTGCCCAACTATTCGGGTGGCCCTGACACCGCCGGCTCCCTGCAGAAGGGGGCTGCCTGAGAGAGGACTCCGGGGCGGGCAGGCATTGGGAAAGCTTGGCGACGGGGCGAAGGAGGGTGTGAGGAAGCCCCCAGGTAGCAGCAGGTCGGCGGTGCAGGAGCCAGGGTCCGCGGCACCCAGGTGTTCCCCAAAGACAAAAAAGGGGCAAAGTCCTCCCGCCTCGGCAAAACCCAAACACCGAGAACGAGAAAAGGAACCCGAGGCGCAGAGTCGACCGTACTCGGCGGGTGTGGCGCGGGACAAAAATAAACAGGGACCGGCGCGCGAGCGAGCGCGGGAGGGGAGGAGGAGGCGCCCCGCATCCCTAATGAGGGAATGAATGGAGAGGCCCCGCGGCTGGCGCCCGCCCACCCGCCGGCCGCCGCCAAGTGCCTCTGGGCGCTGCGCGCCGCGCCCGCCGCTCCTCCCGGCTCCGCGGCGGCGCTGAGCGCGGACCGAGCGGGACGGGGCCCCGCGCGCGGCTGCGGCACGGCCCGCGGGCGCCGCTCAGGCAGGCGGGGCGCGGGGCGCTGTCAGGGCCGCGGCTCCCGGCCCCCAGCCGCGCTCGCCGGGCCGCGATCGGAGGCGCGAGTTCACCTTCAGCCATGGCCCCGGGAGCCTAGCGGGGCCCGGACGCCGCCCCCGGCGCCTCTGCCCCGCGGCGCCGCCGCCGCCGCCGCCGCCGCCGGCCCGCCCGCGCGGAGCCCTCCCTCGCCGCCGCCCGCGTCCCCGGCGCCGCCGCGGGCCGCCGCCCCCTCCCCGCCCTCCGCGGCCTCGTCCCCTCTGCGCGCCGGGGCCGCTGGTGGCACCGCCCGCGGCCTGCGGGAGCGCTGCGCCCGGCTTCGGCCCGCGCCTGCGCCCCCTGAACCCGCACCCCAGCCCGGCCCGCGAGACCCCGGCCCGCGAGACCCCGGCCCGACCCCGCCGCCCGCACAAAATGTCGGCCCGGACGCCATTGCCGACGGTGAACGAGCGGGACACGGAGAACGTGAGTAACCGGGGCCGCCCCCCGCAGCGGCGCGAGCCGACCCTCCTGCGACCCCCGCTCCCCCCTCCGCCGCGGCCGCCGCCGCGGTCCCCGATCGCCCCCCGCGCGCCCGCCCGGCCCTCGCCCACCGCTCAGCCCCAGGCTGCACCCCAGCCCTCCGGCGCGAGGCTGGGGGACTCCGAGTGGCGCCCTCTGCCCGGAGGTGGTCCTGCCGGCGAGGATGGGGTGATGGAGGGCAGGGAGGCAGGGCACGGCAGAGTGGGCATCCCCGTGGCTTTACTGCGCCCTGGGAGTCTGCATCCCCACCCCAGGGCTGGCTCTAGGTCACGGACCAGCCCGCCGACTATTTCTTCCACCCTCGCTTTTCTGGCTCTTTGAGCCCCTTGCAACGCCCCCCGCCCCCACCCCGCGCCCCGCATTGCCCCATGACTCTGCTTTTTGTAGCATTGTGTCCACGCCGGGGTCAGGGATGGAAGGGACGAGAATGGTAGTGGAGACGGCTGTGTGCGTTTGTGCAGAGGAGTTTATTATAGTGCGGCGATACTCCTCGGTAGCGATGAGTGGAAGAATTTCACAAACAGCTTCTGTGGCCCTGGGGTCACAGCGAAATGCTGAAAAGCCATTGGAAACCCGGAGCTTTTTATCCTCTTCCTCAAGTCAGCAGTGATAAATCAGGGCAGGCTTTCCTTTAAATATCTCTCCTCCTTCTTGGAGTGTCACAAGGTGCATTTCTTTGAAGGCAGGATTTTCTGTGTCTTTGATCCACTTGCCCTGAGGAGTTTTCATCTAGATGCAGATGTCGCTGCCGTTTAAACTCTTGAAAACCAGAGGGACAAGATCAGTTTGTGTTTCCACCTTCTGAAAAAGTACAGTTGTGTGTGTTTTCGTGTGAGTTCTTTTGTAGGAAAGACTTAAAAAAAACCCCGAAAAACACAACCACCCAACAACTCTCATGGCCTGTAAATAGGGCCATGGCTGATTTTTCTGACGTGTTTTGAGGAGCTGGAGGGGTAGCAAGTTTTGGGGGGCTGTGCAGGTCTCCCTAGCTGTGGAGTTACCTCAGGGACTCTCAAGGGCTTAGTGTGCCCAAGCCTTCGTAAGGTTTTCAGAATAAAATAAGTGCTTGGGCAGTAAGTTCTTGGACAAAAGATAGGAGAGAGAGGACACACAGACTCACCTCTGAAGTGTTGGAGGGAGGTGTGGACAGGTTATTTGACCTTGAAGAGTAGGGGGCCACAGAGACTCAGTATGATCATCCGAAGGCAGAAGAAATTCCAGGAACAGGCTATTGTTAGAAGACCCAGGAAGACGGTTTAGAATGTGCTTTTGTCCTCTCTGATGCGGTGCGTTTAAAATGGTAAAGGTAGGGTAAGTCTGCTGCGCTCATATATGATCACTTCCTTTGCCTCATGACCGTTGATATATAATTTTCATTGAGAGGTTGAGGAAGGTCAGGGAAAAAGATGAACATTTTGATAAAAGTTGATCTTAAAGCCAAGTTGGTGCAGAATTTTTCTAACAGCAACTCTAAAAAGATTCCTGCCCCTCTGTGTGTATGAAAAGTAGGACCTTTGTTTTAATCAGCAGAACACTGTGTGTGTGTTAATAAACTGCAGAAGGGTGAGAAAATACATTTTTAAAATTTTCTTTCGGATTTTGAATAGCACATACAGCTCTTTCCATACCTGTATGAAGAAGGTACTTCATATAGACATGAGATAGCATTATACACAGAGGAATGCAGCATCACATGTAAGACCCCCCAAAAAGCATCCTTAAACTAAAAAACAACCCGGTGATACATTTTCTTGTACCTTTAAAAAGCATTATGCTGTATCAACTCATTCGCTGTTTCTGAACATGTTAATTCAAAATCCCTGTTATGGTCTTGTCCCTTGTTGTGATTGTGTTGTACGTAACTATACCTGCAATTACTCTACCTACAGCCTGGTTTTCTCCTAATTGCCATGGGAACATAGGTATTATATCAAAGCTGTTAATGTATCAATAAGTATACACTCAACTTTGGTTTGGAGCTGGAAGGGCTAGAATAGTAGTTCTTAGGGCAAGGCCCATCCCCTCAAGGAACCTGTAAAAGAGGTAAATAGGACCCCAAACAGCATGGAAAACACTGTGCAAATAGGGCCAAATTGGTGGGTAAGTACTTAGGTGTTTATCAAAGGGACCATAGTGATGGTTATTTAAATCACCCATTGGTGTCTCTATTCTCTGGTTGGTAGTAAACGTCATTATCCTTTCTTAATTTACCTCTCCTCCGTGAAACAAAGTAACAAACCTGCCTCAGAGCTAATAGATTAAGGCCAGTATGGCAGTTGAAAGAGTGTACATGTGTTTGCAGTGTTTCCAGTTAAAGTGACATATTTTAAAAACTAGTTGTGAAAATACATTTCGTATGATAATGAAAGGCTTCACAGTCTTTTGGAATATTAAGGACATAGCTGAAAACATTTCATTACCACTAGAAATGAAAATAAGCAAATATGGTCATTTAAAAAGCCATCTTGGTATTTTATTGAAATCATTTGCGGTTTATATAAAAATTTGTTTAGTCATACAGGAATGTATTTGGACTCTGGTATCCTTGGCTGTATGTAGTATATACCCTTCCCCATGTCACTAATGTATATTGAAGATAAATTTTAAAATTCAAAAGAGGAATGTTATAGCACTGAGTTCCTATATACTGCTACTATTTATAGTAGAGTGAGAAAGAAGCAATTTCTTTGGAAACATTCTGTGTGTACTTTTTCAAAAGTATTTTCTCAGATGAAGAATTTGTGCCACATTGTTGTTACCAGGCCCCAAATGGCTAAATACAACAGCACAACCAGTGATTCACTTGAATGGAATAAATACTTTATAGTGACGTACAAGAGACATGTCGCAGATAATAGAATTAATTTATGCAAAATAGACTTGAATTTAGGTTGTAAAGAGTAAGTCCAGAAGAAGAATGGGTATTTGAAATATTTCTTTTTTTTCTTCTGTTAGGTTACCTAGGTAATTCCAGCGTGGATCTAGCTAATATATTACCATTACTCTTAGATGCTTTTAAACGAAGCAAGACATTTTTTTTTCGTGTTTTGGTAAAACTCTGATGATAGTAATTTTTAGGGATACAAAATGTCCACATCAAGCTTTCTGTGTGAAATTTTGATCAGTGTGAAGAAAATTGATTTGCCTCCCTTCAGCAATGTTTTAAAGTGGATTTTGGTTAAAGGTACTTTGAAACTTTTAATAACACAACTCTGGATGGTGATTATTTTTGTAGATCTGAAATTCACTGCGATGGCTGTAACGAGTACTGGCCGTAACGAGTACCGGCTGGAACGAAGGTGGTCATCAGTCGTTGGTCCCCTGGGAATCGTTGCTGAGAACCACGACCCTCGGGTTTGCTCAGCACCCTGTTGCAGATTTACTTTGCCTCCTTCATTCCATGCTTGCCAGTGTCTAGCACAGGGACTGGGGACCATGAGCGATACACAAGAGATGAGCACTCTCACGTTCCCCTTTGAATTTTTTTCATTTATCATCAAAACATATTAACACCTAGCTTTCAGGATTCCGGCTGGATTATGTCAGACCGTAACTCTCCATGTGCCTTAACTTGCCATTCACTTTTCCCATGAGTTCAGTGCCTCTCTGTACTACAGTCTGTGTGATTTGTTTAGATCTAGACTGTGTGGGTTTATGTCTTTCATTGATTTTAGAAACGCAACAACCATTGTCTCTGACTGTTGCCTTACCCATCTGTTCCCTCTAGTGTTTCTGGTGCTCTGATTAGAGATGCTAAAAGTCTTTATTCTCTCCTGCATCTGTCTTAAACTCTCATCCATTTCTTCCCCTACGTTATCGTGTTGCAGCTACAACGTATAGAAAAATTGACAGGACAGTTGCCGTATGTCATGTTTCAGTTAGCTGAATCTCGTTGGCTGTATTTGAACCGCTGTCAACCCCTCTGTTGAACTTGTTTTTTTGGTGTGGTAAAAAAAACAGATAACATGAGAACTGTCTTTATGGCAAATTTCTGAGAGTACAGTACAAAATTGTTAACTATAGGCACACGTTGTCCAGAAGCTCTCTACAAGCTGTTCGTGTTACATGACTGAAGATTTATACCCATTGAACAACCACCCCCACTTTCCTCTCTCCCCGGCCCCTGGTAACCACAATTCTACTTTCTGCTTCTCTAAGTTTGATGGCTTTAGGTACCTCATTTAAGAGGAATCGTGCAGTATTAATCATCCTATGACTGGCTAATTTTACTTAGCATAATGTCCTCAAAATAGATCCATGCGTGTAATAGAATTTCCTTCCTTTTTATGGTGGGGAAATACTCCATTGAATGTATATAATGCATTTTTTTGTTGTTGATGGACATTTGGACTGTTTCATATCTTGATTGTTATGAATAATGCTGCAGTGAACAGAACAGTGCAGATATCTCTTCTAGATCCTGTTTCTTTTCTTTTTTTCAATAAATACCTAGCAGTGGGATTACTGGATCTATTTTTAATTTTTTGAGGAACTCCATACTGTTTTCCATAGTGGCTGCATAATTTTCCATTCCCGCTACAGTGCACAAGATTCCATTTTCTCCACATCCTCACCAACATTGGTTACCATCTGTTCTTTTTTTAAATTTTTTATTTTTGATAATGGCCATTCTAACAGGTGTGAGGTGGCATCTCATTGTGGTTTTGATTTCCATTTCTCTGGTAGTGATGCTGAGCATATCTCATACACCTGTAGGCCATTTTTACATTTTCTTTGGAGAAACATCTGTTCAAGTCCTTTGTCCATTTTTTAAAAAAATCATTGTTTTTTTAAATTGAATGGTAGGAGTTCCTTTTTTTTTTTTTTTTATATTGACCCCCTTTCAGATAAACGATTTGCAACTATTTCCTTCCATTCTGCAGATTGCCTTTTCACTGCATTTACTCCGCTGTGCAGACGCTTTTTAGTTTAATGTGGCGCCACCTGGGTTTTTGCTTTGGTTGCCAGTGCTTTTAGAATCATATCCATGAAATCATTTCTAAGAACAGCGTACTAAAATTTTTCCCCCTGTGTTTTCTTCTAGGAGTTTTATAGTTGCAGGTATTGTGTTTAAGTCTTTAATCCATTTTAAATTGATTTTGGTGAATAAGTGAAAGGCCCAGTTTCTGGAGATCCAGCTTTCCCAGCCCCTTTTGTTGAAACGACTATCCGTTCCCCCTGGTGTGCACTTGGCGCTTTCGCCGATGATCGTTTGTGCACAACAGGCTGATTCCTGGGCTCTTGGGTCTGGTCCATTGCTCTGTATGTCTGTCTGCATGTCAGTACCATACTGTTTTGATTACTTTGCACTATGTTGTGAAACCGTAAATTGTGAGGCCCACAGCTTTTTGGTTCTTCCTCAAGATTGTTTCAACTATTGAGGGTCCTTGTGGTTCCATGTGAATTTCAGGGTTTTTTTTTTTTTCTGTTTCTGTAAAAAATACCATTGGGGTTTTGATAAGGATTGTATTGAATCTGTAGATCTCTTTGGGTAGTATGGACATTTTACCAATATTAAAACTTCCAGTCCATGAGCACATGGTGTCTTTCCATTTATTTGCATCTTCTTTAATTTCTTTTAGCAACAGTTTGTAGTTTTTAATGTATAAGTCTTTTCCCTCCTTGGTTAAAGTTTACTCCTAAGTATTTTATTGTTTTTGATGCTATTGTAAATGATATTTTTTATAAATTTCCTTTCTGTATCATTTGTTCTTACGGTATGGAAATACAAGTTATTTTTGTTTGTTGACTTTGTATCCTGCAACTTAACTGAATTTGTCTATAGTTTTAACAAGTGTGTGTGTGTGTGTGTGTGTGTGTGTGTGTGTGAAATCTGTATGATTTTCTCCATATAAGATCATGGTTGTTTGTGAACAGAGGTTCTTTTATTTCTTCCTTTTCAATATGGGTGTCTCTTATTTCTTTTTCTTAGCAAACTGCTCTAGCTAGGACTTTTAAAAGGTACTACATTGAATGTAAGTAGCATCTTGACTGGAAGGGGTTTTTTTCCTTTAAGCATTTTTAATACAGTATCACATTCTTTCCTGGTCTTCAAGTTTTCTGCTGAGAAATCTGCTGATGGGCTTATGGGGTTTCCTTTGTATGTGACAAGTTGCTTTTTTCTTGTTACTTTCCAAATTTTATCTTTGACTTTTGACAAGTGGACATCCTTGAGCTCCTCCTGTTTAAGTTATTTTGGGTTTCCTGAATCTGGCTGTTCATTTCCTTCCTCATATTTGAGAACTTTCAGCCATTTTGTTTTTTTAAATAACCTTTTTGTCCTTTCTCTTTTCTCGTTTTGGGACTCCCATAATGTGTAAATTGGTCCATTTGTTGATAGCCCTTAGGCTTTCTTCACTCTTTTTTATTATTTTTTTCTTTTTGCTTCTCTGACTAGATAATTTCAAACAACCTGTCTTCAAATTGGCTGACTTTTCCCCCTGCTTGGTCAAGTCTGTAGTTGAACCCCTCTAATAAAGCTTTCAGTTTCGTTATTGCATTCTTCAGTTCCCAAATTTCTGTTTGATTCTTTTTCAAATTTTCTGTCTCTTTGATGAAATTCTTGTTTTGTTCATGCATAATTTTCATGAGCTTATTGAACATCTTTATGTCACTTACGTTGAATTCTTTGTTTAGGATTGGTTTATGGAGATTTAATTTCTTCCCTTGTTTGGGCCATTTCATCCTATAGCTTTGTGTTGGTGTCCACATATTTTAAAAATCAGCTACCTCTACCCCACTTTCTAGGCTGGCTTGATAGATAGGAAGAGCTTCTCCTTCAGTGCACCTGGAGATTCTCAGAGCCCTCGAGCCTTTCCTGTTAGACATGTCTTCTCAATGTGCGCGCACAGATTCTTATTTAATGGGATTTGCGGTTTCATTTCCTTGGATGCCCATCATCTCTTGCTCCCTCTGGTGTCTCTCTGCTGGACCCTCGTTCCTCTGAAGTGGCAGCGCAATGGGCAACTCTTTTTGTTCTCAGCAGGCATCTAGCGTTTGCCGATTCCTCCCGGCACTGCGAGTAGGGCTGGGCAGGAAGCAGTCCCTGCAAAGCCGGGGTGTTGGACGCCAACTCTGCTCTTCTCTTTACCTTCTGTTGAATTTTTAATTTTCGTGTCCGGAAATTTTATTATCTGAAATTCCTGGAGATTGAGCTTTATTGTTTGTGTCTACCCATTCTTATTTACTGTGGCCCGTTTCTTTTTGTGTTTGCTGGTTTTTGCTGATGAACTCCTATTTGCCTGATTTTTATCTGTGTGAAATTTATTTGGGAGTCTAAACTGAAGATGACTTCGCCTAGAGAAGGTTTGTGTTTGCGCCTCCTGGGAGTCCCTTCTGACCTGGTACACTCTCGTCTTCTATAGGGATCCTGGCCTAGTGAGGGAGTTTTAGGTTCAGCTCTTCCCCTTTGTAGTGTGTCTAAGACTTAGTGTTTAACCCCAGGGCAACATGCCTTTGTGGTAGCTTTTAGTTGGAGTTTGTTTTTTTATGTGTGTGTTTGTATGTTTATTGATTTGTGTTTGTTTTTCCCTGGGATGTTTTCTTTTCTTCAGGCTCAGCAATGCATTTTTAAAAAGCACGTTTTAGCTCAGAGTACACGTCACAGTATTTTGCCTACTACAGAAAGGCTGGAATCAGCTTTTTGAGAATGGTGTTCAGGAATTTCCATACTTAAGCTATTTCTGAAATTGTTATATCTGCACACTTAAATCCATGGACAATTTTCTAACCAATTTGTAAATCTTCCAGATGAAAAATCTTAGTATATTTTGGAAGCCATTTGTTATAATTATTAAAATGATTAGCTTTCAAGAACAGTTCATTCTCATCAGGGAAAGTATTTACTAACATTTTTATAAACAATGTCCACATAATTGGTGGATAGATTAAAATAGGAACATCATAATTAGAGACATGCATCCAGTGATGCAAACTTGTATTTGTGCGAGGTGGTCTCTTTAGCCAAGACAGCCGCTGAAATCGAGCGCCATGTGTACTGAGCTTACCATCAGTCCTGCCAAACTGGATCACGAATTGTAAAACTGTGACTTAAAAAAAATCAAGAAAAATACTTCTGTTGCAAAATTAATAATGTTTTACTAATCACCAAAAAGTTGGTATCGTTCCCATTTAATATGTCCACAAGCTCGCACCTTTTTTGTACCTCTTTTTAATGTCCATAGCCTATCGGCATGTCTAAAGGTGTCGATACTTAAAAATTTTAAAGATGGGGGTCCTCCATCTAAATTTTGAAGACCATTCTACACCACAGAGCTTAGCATTGTTATACAGTCCCACTATGTGTAAACTTGATCTTTCTAACTCCGTGGAAAATACTTGAGACCAGGGATGACATCCGATGTTACTTCTGTGTATCCTATGTACTTGGGGGTGCTCGACAATGTAACAAATCAAGGTCACATATTCTCAAATACAGTGAGTTTACGAAGCAGCCGAGGCGATCGTTTCAAACCCACACTCCCGAACCCTGTCCCTCCCACGCTGTGCTGTCCCTGGGGTTCTTTAGGGCCGGGCCCAGGAATCCGGATTCTCCTAGACCCCCGCGCAATTCTGATGCTGATACCTGCTGGCTGGGCTTTGCAAAACAGAGAGTTATGGGATGATGATGACATTGCACTGAATCTCATCTTGGGATTAAAATGAGAAAGAATGACGGCTGATGTTTTGTCGTCGAAGGTGGGGTGGGGAAATGATGAATCGATCCCGTGAGCAGGTGACAAGCGCAGTAGAAAATCACAGGGAGTTGTCCGGCTCGGAGGGAACAAGGTGCATGCGTGTGGCATTCGTGGGTCCAGGGCTGCAGAAAGGGACAATAAGGAGTTTCATGTTCTCACCTACCTCCTCCGGACTTTATGTGATTAACCCAATTGGAAGGGACGGGCAGCAACAGAATAAGGGAGTTCACCGCACAACGCTTTTGGGGACAGGGCGCGTCTTTTTTCCTGAGAAAATATGATTTAACATTGTTTAAATCCCTGTGTCCGTGTCGTTCCCATCGTAAACAAACCAGAAGCTCCGAAACAGTCTAAAGGTTTCACGGGACTCCCTGGAAGGATGTAGTCATAGGCTGATTTTAAGTCTCCCGAGCGTGAGCACCTCTCCTTTGGGGAACAACAGTGCTGCTTTCACAATTTCAAAAGAGGGCTCGCTTTTGTTTCCCTTTCCCTTTGTCTCCTGTCCAGTGGAGGCGATAGAGATACCAAAGCAAATGAAACCTGTTCCCCTGCTCTGGAGCGACTCAAAACCTGAAGAGGGAGACAGACGTTGAGACAAACAAGTGCAGCAGAAAGTTCCAGTTCCTTCTCATCTGAGTGACCAGAACACAGGACAAAGGAGGAAGAGGGAGGCGGGAGGGAGCGCCCAAGAAAGGTTCACAGCCTTTGAACTAGGCTTCAGAGATCAGGCCTCCTTGCCAAGTGACTCAGGAAAATTGAGTTCATAAGCAGAAGGAAAAGAACGTTGGGCAGAAGGGGCAAGAGGAAGAAGAGCTCTGAGCCGTTGAGGGGGGAACGAGAGCCTGCCCGGGTGGGGAGTGGAAATAAGCGAGAGGACGGGGCGGGAGAATTGGCAGAGCCCTGTGTGCCTGAGCGAGGGCTGGGGACACCGGTCACCGCTGGATGATGTATGAGTAGAGAGAGGGTCAATATGATTAGGTTTGCATTCTGGGTATGCCTGCATTTTTAGAGATACTCTAGTTTTTGAAGTGGCTGCTTTCTCGTGGCCCATGAAAAAGCTTGTAAGATAGTATTTATAAAAGCCTTACTTGGCATATTGGGGGAAGGGTTAGATGTAGGGGAGATGTCAGTGCTAGTGCCAGAGACCCTCTCCTTGAGCAAACTTCAGGGTGGCTCCTCCGAGGCTTCTTAACTAGGCTTTGACCTTGGCCCTCACGTCCTTCTGTCCTTTCCCTGCAGGGCCTGCACACTGGATCTAAGCAAGGAATTCTGTGAAGTTGGTTAAGTGAGAATTACCCACCCTTGATATCTGACCACCCTGAGTAGCTAATCAGGTTCCTCATCCCTTACCTTTGATGTCTCAGCTCTTGACCTGCCTTCAGCAAGAATCCTGTTAGGCTGGTTTAGCAAGGACCCCCTACCCTTGATGTCCCCTTTTAGTAATTTTCCATCCACTGACCCCCTCACTCTGCTCCTTGGTTGCAAATCCTCAGCTGCCTTTGCTGTATTCAGAATTGACCTCTCTCCCCTATCGTAACACCCTTATTGCAGGAATCTTGGGTAGAGTCTTCCTTGCCATTTTAACACTTGCCAGAGAATAAGTATTTCCTTAACACCAGCTAAGACTGACATTTTGTAATGAAATTCTGTACACATTTCAGTAGGAGGGTATGCACTGGGAGTGAATTTAGAGAAGCCCACAGTAACCATAAAATTATTAGTAGGCCAAAAATAAGAGCCTCTCTAGACTTGGGGCAGAAGAATAGGGTGATATGAAGGAGTTAGTACAAGGATTTAGCAAATGCTAGGACTGGTCATTCATTACCCTTTTATGGCATCCTGTCTTTGTGATTTTAATCAGTGGTTAACACAGTTGATCCAAGGGGGGAAATTGTTTAGCTGCTGAGTCACTAACTAGTTTGTCTTGGGTAAGTCATTTAGCCTTTCTTCCTGTCGGCACTTACTGTACATTTCATTTTAGTACTTTCCTATAAACTGCCTGGTATACTTGTCTACATAGAAATCATTTATCAACTGAATAGCATTGCAAACTCGTGCCATTGATCCTTCTGCCCACTCTAGATTCTTTCTGTTTAATGTTGAAATACCAAAAACTAGAGGGAAATAAATCATATACCAGTGGCCACTTGTTTGAACCTGGGGGATTGACTCTCTAGTCAATTCTTAACTCCTGGTGTCCAAAGAACATGCTAAGGAGGAAAGCCTTGAATGGAGAAGGTTGGCAGGAGCTTGGTGGACTTCTCCTGCTTTTCTCTTCTACCTTAAAAGGGGAAAACCAAAAGAGCCTTCTCTCATCTCTGTTCTGCTGGAATTGAATATTTATCGCGCTGCCGATTCTACCTCGTGTGCACCTTGTGACAGTACTTTCGAACTGTACTGTGGTTTTCTTAAGCCTGCCCCCCATAAAATGCTGTGACTCCCGGAGTCCGAGAGCCGGGTCATTGACTCCCACAGCAGTCCAGCCAGGGTGCCCGGCATGACTGGCTTCCAAAAGTTTTCAGGATGGCCTGCTGTATTAAAAACAGCAAGAATGTGTCACTAAAATACATCTGCCCTCCATCAGTCCTTTAGGACGGTGCCGCTCGCATAGTAGCTACTTGATGGATGTGTAGTAAATAGATACGGTAAAGATTCATTCATCACTGGAAAAGTTTGAAGTACTTTAAGGATCTGAGGTGGTGCTAGGTAGATACAATATTTGCTTTTTAAATTCTGGTCATTTTTAAAAAAAAGAACTTCTGAGGTGTTTTGGAGGGAGATTACCCCCAACCCCAAACCTTAGTATTCATGTTCACAAGTTGAAGCCGTCAGTTAAAATATTACCGTACTTCCAAAAATTTACTTAGGAAGTGTATTGACATTTAGGTTGATGTGATTATTAGCTTATATTAGGGAATAATTGCTGGATTTTATTAGATTTACTCACTACATCTGAACTGAAGGTCTTAGAATAGAGCTTTGCCTACAGTAGTGTTAAATTAAATCAAATCTAATGATTTAAAGAACAAACATACATTGTAATTTTTGGCATGAGTTGGCTGTAAGGTTTATGTCCTTGTGGGCGTGAAAGATCTAGGACATTTCTCAAAGAATTTAATACCGTTATTAATTTTAGATATAACTTAAGCAAATATTTTTCTCTTATCCCCTGGGGACTCGGTGACTGTCTTCTGGCCAGAGGATTTTGGGGGTGCAGAGGAGAGTGCCTTAGGGTGGAGAGCCTCTAACAAATGAAATCCAGGCTCAGCCACCCTCTGTCCATCTCCCGAAGGGGGGAAGTGCCCTTTGTACAGCCGATTCAGATGCGATTCAGATGGGGAGTCAGCGTAGCTCCTGGGTTAAGCCCCATGCTGGGAAGTGAGACTGTGGGTTCAAATCCTAGCTCTGCTGTTTTTCAGTCCTGTGACATTGGAAAGCTATGGAATTTTTTTTTTTTAATGCCTCACATTCTTTATCTGGAAGAAGGGTGACAGTCGTGCTCACGTTCCCAGGTCGCTGTGAGGTTTAGGTGAATGAACACATGTGGTGTCCTTAGAACAGTACCTGGTGCCCAGTAGGTGCTCCATCAGCATTAGCTGCCGCTGTTGTTGTTGTTGTTATTCTGTTGAGCTAAAGGAAGTAAATATGCCACAGTTTTAAGTACGTACCCCAGGGTCACTGAATTATAACGCAATTTTAATTTTCAAAAAATTCTATACTCTAAACCTTAGGTTTATATTCCTTTTTATACCAAAACTAATTGTAAAATTGTATTAAATTTTAATACAGAAATTGTATTGCATTTACAACGGAAGGTGTACTTTCTGGTTTGCTGCGTTACATGTAAGGGAGCCCAGCGGAAAGCCGAATTCTGTGCAGGTGACTTGCTGAACAAGGAGAGCGAGCCACGTGCCAAGGACTGCAGTTGTTCGGCACCATCCCCGTCCTCAGGGGGAATGGACATAGCTGCCCACGGTCCTACGCGGTGCTTACCAGCACAGACTTTGCAGACAAGACAACTCTGGGGTTAATTAGTCATTTATAAAGTGTATGGCTCTGGCATCTTTCCTCACCTGCAAAATGAGTCTAATGCCTATCTGGTTGGAGGTCAGTTTTAAGTAATTAGGTGTAATAGCAGCCCAGTGTCCCCTTGGGAGGCAGGATCAGTCCCCCTGGCCAGCGTAGTGACCGCTTCTCTGCCTAGCGATTCACTGCCACGCAGCGGTGCCGATGTGCCCTTTCGGGCAACACGGCCATGACCCCTGGTGGAAGCGTCGCTCCCTCAGGTTCTGAGACTTCTGTGCCAGCAGAGCCCGAAGTTACAGAGACTAGAGAGGAAACATCACAGGTGCACCACTGGGGTAAAGCAGTGAGAGCGCCGCTGCGGGCTCTACCTCTTGATTCCTGGCCCCATGCATCCGGGCTGGCGGAGAAACAGCACCGTAGACCCGTCACGGATTCTGAGAAAGTGTCGAGTCCTAGAGGATGTTACCGCAGCTCTGCAAGGTGCCGTCACCCAGCTGGGTCTTTAAAAAGCCATTCCACTGGTGTATGACGCCAGCTGCCTGGGGGGGGGGCGGGGGGGGGGGGGATGAGGCTGGGGAATAGGAAAGAAGGCCGGTGACTTCTGCAAGCACTAGCTCAGCGCCAGGCTTCGCGTGCTGTAAAATCAAATGCTTGCTTTAAAGCAGGGCTGTGCAGAATACCATGAGGGTGCAAAATGTGTTCTGTAAGTCTACCCCGGGGGTTTGGGTGTAAGCATTGTGGCGAGGGAGGGCAAATTTATATCCGCAGCCAGTGTTTATTCCGGAGATCGGAACCCTGCCCCTCCCACGATGAGAGCAGTCCAATAGGATCGACCTTCACGGGGTAACTGACGAACCTCACCCCCACCTCCCCGGGGACTGTGGTGTCGTTTGGGGAGCCCAGCATTACTCTCTGCACTGGGCAGCTGAGCCTTGGCCGTGTGGCTGGGAAGAGGGGAGGCCGGAGAAGGAGGCTGACCGGTATCCACAGCATCTGTCCTCTGTGGCGAGCGTTCACGGCGGGCACGCCTGTCTCTACGCACTGTGCTCCTTCAGGGAGATCCCGCCACCTAGTTCTTCGTTGGCGTGGATTTTCAAGTCATGTGCCTTCTAAGTCCTCGATCACGCAGCCAAGCCCCGAGCACCAATCAGCCTGTGAGTCTCTGTAGATCTCTGCTTCATGCTCTTTCTCTTTCTAGGCAAAAGAAACAGCCAGATGCCCTGCTTGAAGATCCACCCACTGCGGGATTTTCTGCCACTCTTCCTTCAGGGCCACCCCAGAGTGGTGCCGTAGCTACATCTGTCCTCTTTTGGGGGGACCAGCATATTGTGCAGAACCAACTGCACACTAGACTTGAAGTTTGTCATTCCTGTATCAGCGGGTCTCAGGGAACTCCCCGCCAGGGCAGCGGTGCGGATTTAGACAGCCTAAGCCTAAGGTGTAGCGGGGATGTGGCTGGGGCGTCTCAGCCTGTTGCATGCGCATCTTGCGCCTCCAGGGCTTGCCTTCTCTCGTGTGCACCGCTGCCGTGTGACAGTGGAATGTTGCTGTGCGTGCCCGGCGTTTTGGCCAGCTGAGTCAGACGACACCCAGCTGTGATGGGAAACTCCTGTGGAATGGTAGCTGGGTGGCCTGTAGTCAACTCTTCAGCCTCTCCTGGGGCCCCATAGCAAGCCAGAAGCTGTTTCCCCAAAAGAGAAGAGTTATCTACAGAGGATGGCATAGCCTTGCTCCCAAATCCTGAAAGTGTGCCCTGTGATTCCCTTACAGGGACTGCCACGGGCCCAGTTCTTGGTTTCTATCCACCACGGATGCGTTAAGCTCCAGCGAGGGGGTCTCCTGGTTCCAGTGACAGGACAGTGTGACGACAGCCTCAGACCTGTTACTGGCTGACGACGTGTGCATTTTTTAGCGTGCTTATTGGCCATTGGTGTGTTTTCTTTTGTGATGTGTATGTGCAAGTCTTTGACCTATTTTGAAAGTGGGTCCACTGTCTTTTGGGCTCTGGATTTGTAGCAGTTGTCTTAAAAATATATTCTGGATATAAGTTCTTTATCAGAAATGATGTCTAAAATTCAAGGAAGGGTCAGAGGTGAAGGTAAAGGTTTGGGAGCCCGTGAGTGAGTAAGCTCACCTAGGGAAAGCGTGCTGCTAGACGAAAGGCAGGAGCCCCAGTACTATCGTGGACTGAGTTATATGGCTCCTCCCTTTGTGCTGCAAACACAGGGACAGGCCTTAATATCCTTTCACAACGTTCTCTAACGACGTAGGTGGGGTTTAAGGGAGGCAGGAACGAAGAGAAATCCAAGCCAGAGGGGCGAGCACAAGGCAACGGGTGAGCACAAGGCAACGGGTGAGCGTCCTCGGGGCTGGGGGAGCCGCTGTGGGCATGTGCACTGTGGTCCCAGCACCCTCCTGGGACCGGAGGTGTGGCGTCAGCGCCACCTGTGCCAGAGGGACTGGAAACGAGCCTCCCGCACGAAGCTCAGAGCCTTGAGAGTTGCATCTCCGCGCCAAGGAAACTAGGAGAGACCCTGCCCCCGAGCTGGGAGAGGTGACGGGGAAGTGCGCGGTCTCCCCGGGGCCTGAAGTTTAAGGGGCAAAGGTGGCTCAAAGAAATAAGGCTCCGACTCTCCTGCCGGGTGTGGGGTAGAAACCCCAAACTGGGAAGGTAACATAGAGATAGGTTCATGACGGTCTTCGATTCCAATAGAAACAAATGGAAAACTGCTCAGTAGAATGGCTGTCAGATCTGGAGCTCATTAGATTGTCATCGAAAAAATTATTTTTTATGGATTACATGAGGAAACTAACCATCTTTGAGTTGTGTTAATAAGTGCAAAAACAAACAAGAAAAACCAGAAATCAGATCCAAGAAGTAATGAAACAATGTGAAATTAATGAGAATATAAAATTTTTTTAAATAACTTTTTAAGGCAGGAATAAAAGCTGTAATGAATGAGTGAAAGGAATAAGCTAACTAGAAAGAGAGCTAAGTAGAAATTCTAGAAATACATGGTCCTTGAAGTTGAAAACTCAACAGAATGGTCAAGCAGATTATTCCTAGGCAAAGACAGACTTGCTGGACTGGAATATTCGTCTGAGGAAATGACTTAGAATGAATCATAGAGAAACAGACACTGAGAATATTAAAGAGCAATTACGAACTATAGAGCATAGGATGAAAAAGCATAACATACATTAAACAGACATTTGCAGAAAAAGACACTCGAGGAAACCTTTGCGAGGCAATACTTGAAAAGATGATGGCTGAGGATTATCTGGAGTTGAAAAGATACGCGCCTTCAGACTGATGCACACCAGACGCCTAGCAGAATGAATTGAAAAGAAAATCCATCCATACTTAGTGGAACTGCAAACTCAAAATAGGAAGAAAATCTGAACAGCAGTCAAAGAGAAACATGATTTCCAAAGTAACGACAGTGTGATGAACAGTAGAGTTCTCACGGGCAATGATAAATGTATTAAACAATGGGATTACGCCTTTACATAATGTGAGAGACAATAACTGTCAACCTCAAATTCTCTTCTTAATTAAATGATCTTTAAGAATCAAGGACAAAATAAAGGTATTTGCAGATCAATAACAATTGAGTTTTTTTCTGCCTACATCTCTTACATCTTGGACTACCAGATCATGTAGTTCATGAAGAAGGAAATAGAATTTAGAAGAAAGTAGTTGGATGCAAGAAATTGTAAGTGAAGAAATTTCAGGTTGATGAAATAAACACTGACTATTAAAGTAACAAGAAATGAGAAGTAGCTTATTTTTAGGATGCTGGGGACAAAGGAAACACAAATGCTAGTTAAAAATAACATGGAAAATGGCAGGAGAAATATTGGAGCCAAAACTTCTGAGGTCCTGGATTATGGGGGGGACGGAAAAGGGATTATTTTTAAATTTAAGGCATAGTATGCCATTTAAATTTAACCAGAAGAAACGGAATGTATATCATCTTGGAATGGAGGGGAAAATCGAAGTAAACCAAATCCAGTGGGGGGAAGAAAAGGAAAAAATTTTAGGTAAAATAGTCATGAAATAAATATAAGAAGATTAAACTCTCCTTTAAAAGAAAGGGTTTCTCTACTTGTATAAAAACTAATAACACCTAACTCCAGTTATTTAAAAGTGGACTAAAGCTTAATGATAATGAAAGCTTGAGAAAGGAGATAAAAAATAAAAACCCTGCATGTTACCATCAGACCAATTGATAGAGGGCATTGTTAGAGGTAGGGGAGATCATTACCCTAAATAATCAAAAATATTATTCACAAGGAGCTATGTTACTCAATCTGTAAGTGTATAACAACATGACCCCCAAATAGTAAATAAAAATTTTGACATAGTACATAAATTATAATGGTTAAAAAAACATTTTTAATGATTAAACAAACAAATGTAATTAGTAAGAGTAAATAAAATTCAAAAAAGCGAAAGAAGTTTTATTCAATGGACATGTATAGAATTCTATACTCAAAACAAAATACCCTCTTTGGACATATGTAAAATATTTCAGCTGCAGTACAATTAAGATGAAAATTAAATTCACACAGAAAATAAGGGGCTAAGAATTAATCAAAACTAAATAGGTTCGGGTCAGCTTTGTAATTTAAAGAAAAAGTTAAACATAGGGAAAGTAGAGGAATGGAATAATGAAATTTAGAGGAGATATGAATGAAACAGAAAAACAAGGGAAAAGGAGAGAAATCAGCCACACCAGAAGCTGGCTCTTGGAAAAGATGCATAAAATAGGAAGGGGTATCCAGGAGAGGGTCCTGGCACTCGCCGACATTTGGCACTGGAGAAGGAGGGCAAAGGGCACTGAGTAACTGTCAGTAGGTTAGGAGGACAAGCTGGACAATGTTGTTTTGCAGAAGCCAAGGGAATAAAGAGAGGTCAACTGTGTCGGACACAACTGCTGGATTTTTCCACAGAGAGGTAACTGCTGACCATGGCAAGACTAATCCCAGTGGAATGGTGGAGACAAACCTGGTTGGAGTGAGTTGAGGCAAAAACGGAGAGGTGACAACAAACAGCAAATTATGAAGAGCTACATAAACTTTTAAGAAGCGTAAACATAAAGAAGCAAAAAAAAAAAAAAATGGACCCATTGTTGGAAAGGGACATGTGGTCATGGGAGAATCTTCTCTTCTAAGATGAGATACAGGGGTGTGTTCTATGCTCTCAGAGGGGCCATTTGAGAGGAAGTAAGTGCTCATTCAGGGGAGCAAGAGTCAGTCCAGGGGCAAAGGCCTTGGAAAGGTGACACTGAATGGCATCGGGAGCCTGGGAGGCAGTGTTGGCTTTTGATAACAGCAGGGCCATTTCATGACGGCTGTGGCTAGGCTGTAGTTTTGATGTGGGTTGAACACTGAGTGGCTTTCCAATTATTCCTGTGTTATTAACGATCTACAAGCAAAACATCAGTGGGCAAGCGGGGCTATAGGAGGAGGGAGAAGAAAGTCTGACACGGAAGTACTCAAAGGACAGAAGATGGTTGGGCAGGGTTGCGTCCACACTGGGGATCTGTGGCCAAAATGCAAGCGAAATCAGGGGGCCTGGCTGTGAGTTCCTAAGGATTTTGAACTCTTCAGGGGCAGGTGAGGAGGAGGAGCCTGACTGAGTGTCACAATGGAGAGGGTTTGCCAAACAAATGCAAAAGGGAGTGAAGGATGTTGGCCAGGGAGTGGCTATAGTGAAGGATTAAGGCACGGTCACCTCGGTTAGGAGACGGGTGAGGATGAGACAGGAATGCATGACAAAACAAGGAAGGGTCAGTGGATGAGAGGTTTTGAGGTGAACGGAAGCTGTCACTATTTCCCTGCAGATACTGGGGACAAGAGTTCACTGCGTGAAATAAGTACTCCAGGGGTGTCCCGCCCGCAGGCTGCACGCGGCCCTACACAAAAGCATACATTTACTTAAGACATCATGAGATATTTTTGTGATTACATGTCACAGCGTATTTAATGTGTGGCCCAAGACAGCTCTTCCTCTTCCAGTGTGACTCAGAGACGCCAAAAGGTTGGACGCCCCGGTGTGCTCTCAGCTCCCCTAGGACAAAACTTACGTAGAGGAAATCCATGGTAGAAAAGTCGCAGAGAACAAAGTGAAGAGCACAGTTTGATCATAGGTAATTTATCCCCGTGCACGACAAGATGTAAGCATGTCCGTACCATTTTCTGCAAAGGTCTGTACCATTCTCAGACATATGGGCATAAAAACGTTAACATTGCCTCAGCTATTATTAAGACCTGCTGCAACAGTATGGACAGCAGTTAATGAAAAGTGGGCTTGGGTGAATGAAGAGGAAGCGTGTTAATGAATAAAAGATCAAGTATTCCGTGTTTGGAGTTTGGCCAGGCAGCTGCTAATTGTATTCTGTTTACTTCTAGCTGTTCTGGGTTGCAGAATTTCACTGATACAATTTGTAAAAGAAAGAAATAAACAAATAAAACTAAAAAAAACCTTTTGATAATGGGATGAGATGGCCAACTTTTTGTCAAGTAAGTGGGGAGCAGACTTAAGCAACATAATTGCAGACAAGAGAGAGCAGCTTAGCACCAAGCGAGTAGGGCACAGCCTCCAAGTGAGGAGTGGGCCTTTTAGGGGAGAACACTTGGCCATCTCATCCTAACATGTGAACATACGTTTACACACATACCCAAGTATATTTTCCTTAGTTTCCAGGGGACCTGTATAAATATCTATTTATTTGGGAATATTTCAGAAAACACCAAACTTGGCTTATTTGAGAACGTGAGCAGTAACAAAGCTTGCCTTTTGGTGATACAATTTTCAAGAAAAACAGTATCCAAAGTAAAAAGTTAGCCTTGATGAGTTAAGGAATTTGAAAGGCCACACAGAACCATGTGAGGATTTCATAGAAATGGTCAGGCCCTTTCCCCTCCCCCGGCCCAGTTCCATTGTGCGCACATTCCCTGGTGCGGGTTGACCACTGAGCGGCTCTCCAGGTTACACAGGTGACTCGTCCAGAGGCCGCGCCAAACCAGGAAACCAATCTCCTGCCTAACAGCGACTGGTTTTCATCGCTGGTCTGCAGCACGCAGTTCCTGGTGCGCTGCTCCGTAAATGTCGGAGAGGAACTTAAACGGAGTGTGATATATGCCAACAGCAGCTCCTCACAGGGGAAGGAAGAAATCCTTTCAAGCAGTAAATTAATGTCATGCTTGATTTCAGTAAAACTTGCAAAGACAATGAAGAAAAGTATCTGAAGAGGTAACACAAGAGCTTGAATTATTTACCTGAATTAATTACCGGATAGGTATTGACCGTTCACAAAGCACCTCTCACTCTGCTGTGTATTTTTTATCCATCCACTCAACAAATATTTATTGCATTCCTCCTCCCATGTATTGGGCACTGCTTCTAGGCACCAAGGACACAGAGGTCAGTAAGACAGACAAGAATTTTACTCTTACAGTGGAAACCCTAGGAAAACAGGTAATTTTTAAAAATCACATTAATATTAAATGATAGTAAACAATATGAAGAAAATAAAGGATGGTTAAAGGATGGAAAGGAAGTGGCAGGAGACTCTTCTAGAAGAGGTGGTCAGAGGAGGCCCCTCTGCGCAGTGGGCGGGCACTTGGATGTAGCTTTTATCACCCCGTTTTCCCTCCTGCCCAAGGTCACACAGCTAATCAGTCACAGCGCCCATCAAGCCAGGCCGCCGGACTCCAGACCCGTCTCTCCGCATCGTTAGGCTAAGTCTGTGGAAATGAATAATTAAATCATATTTCCCATGGAAATGTTTTATTCGAACCCAGCCTTTTGTTGTTGTTGTTCGCATTAAAAAAACAGATAGCCCTGTTTATGCTGAATGTTCTCCTGCGATGTGCTGTCTTCCCTTTGGCCATTTCATTGTAAATCAGCACTTTTATGAGGGGACAGAAGTAGAAAAGAGAAAGCCTGCCAAGTTAAAATGGATTACATGCTTATTCATTAAAACCATTAGTTTGGTGAAGGACAAAGTAGAAACCATCGCATTCAATGGCTTTTAAATACCCTGCGGATTTAATTTCTCTCCCTTCTCTGTGATTTTCATTTTAATACACACACTTTTAGAGTTCGTTTTTTTGTTTTGCTTTATGATGGTTTGGTTTGTAACTTCTTTTTGTGGCTTAAAGTGAAACTACATCGCACTGAAGGCGGCGTCTAATCCAAGGAGGACCGGAGGTGGGCTGAGTCAGGGCCGCCCGTCCATAGGTCTGTGCGCGGTGACACGTTCGTTCCACACTGAGCCCGTCGCAGGCCAGGGGGCCCCGCTGTGTAAGGCGTGTTTCTTAGTGTGAAACAAACACATCAGCACTCTTTCTGCCCCATGGATACAACTAATTATTTCATTAGAGTGATACTTGCCAGAAAGGTGAAAGACCAGATGTATATGCAGGTTGTTCTCTCTATATATTATCCGCGTAGGTCCCGTGTGGGACAAGGTAGGCAAGAGACCTGTGGAATTACAACTCCGGGGTCTGAGAATTACTGTGCAATGTTGGGAAGCAACACCCACGGACAGAGAAACAGCGCCCTGCGTACACCTATCTTCTCAGTTACCATGGCCTCTCAAAACTCTTGGTATTTGCTTGTCTCCCTCGCCTTTAATATGTAGGGTCATTTCTTAAAATCATCTTACTCCTCAGCAGTTGTCAGTTCTCCAATTAATATTTGTTCAATTAAATTAAGCAAAAAGAAATTGAACTCAACAATGTGATGCTGAAGTGCAGTGCTTTCATCTTATTCCCAAAAGAATACTATTTTTTTCCACCTCACACTGTTTATTCAAATATCAAAGAGGAAATTGTCCAAAATGATTTCCTCTTTATTGTTATCCTCTCTTTTAGAAGATATTTTCTCCTTGTTCCTCATTCTTTTCTTTTTGTTTTTTGAGGGAGGAGAGTTCTGCTTATAATTTAGGACAGTACAAAGGTACCTATTTTAATGCAAAAGGATATAGAAACCCAAGCGCACCTTTCTGCTTCCCTGCTTCAGGAGGGCATTGTTTGCAGCTGCTCTTGCATTCAGAACGGAGTAACGCCTATGAAAAATGGCTATAATTTAAGGGAGAATTTAGTCCACTTAAAGCACATCCATCAGAAATTTTTCCATTCTGTTCTCACTGTCGCATGGATGGCCAGTTTTCTCAGCAGTGACCGTCACTTGGATCCTGTAGTGTTTTTAATCAGCTGGCACCTGATTTCAGATGATGCCACAATAGTGCGGTCCCTGGAGGAGACTCCGGTATCCCGATATAATAGGCACAGAATTTTTTTTTAGTACTTGCTTGGGTAAACTGGTCCACGTTCTCGTCGTGCTGAAGTTGCCCTCCGTGTTTCAGGGGAACAGAAGGGGAAGCTAAAAGGCGCCAGCAGGCTGTGCCTGCACCGTTCTGTGAGCGCGGGCTCCTTGGTGCACCCCTGGGCTTCCTGCGCAGGGGGCACTTGGAGCTGCAAAGCCTAAATGGGAGGAGGTGCAGACAATGCTCTCCCGAGACCCGAAGCTCTGGTCGTGGGCCCTGCCAGAGAAACTGCCCCTGTCGTGGTGGCCGACGGAGCCCGCAGCCGGGGGGTGGGGCGCGGGGGGGGCAGTGCTTCTCCTTGTCTGTCCTTAGAGCTCTGTCATCCGACCTTTGCTCTCGGCCCCTCGCCTTCTTGTTTTTAGCGATGTGCAAAGATGGACACCCATGGTCCTCTGGTCACAGCAGGGCTGCCTACAGGCGAATGAGAGATGGTAAAGGCTTGTGTTCTCTGAGGACGCTCAGCTCCAAAAGCAGTGGCCGCGACGGACGGCTTCTGCTCGTTTCAGACACTGTGCTCTCCGGCGGAGGAAAGGGCTGGGGAGGCCGTGTGGCATTTTAAGAGCTTGGGCTTTCCAGTGAGACGGACCTGGCTTTGACTCCTGGAACGGCCCTTGACAGTGTGGCTGCTGGCAGCTTGCTTACTGGCCAAGCTTCTGACTTCTTGTCTATAAAGTGGGTGATGTTATAGCTTCTCAAGTTTACAGTAAGGATTAAATAAAGCCATGGCTTAAAAAAGCACTCGTCACGGAGGACGTCATCAGCATCAGGTAAATGGTGGCTGTTACTATTGTTGGACCCATGGTCCATGGACCCAGGATGCCCGTTTCCAGGGATTACAAGTAGTTGTCAGTGCATGCTGGTCAGAGGGGGACAAACTGAGGGACAAGCAGCCAGGCGAGGGACCACCGTTTAAGACACAAACATGCGCTTTTCCATCCTGATATATATATATATATAAAATAAGTAAGTAAAGCAAGAGGGAGTGCGCACCAGCTGTACCTAACTTTTGCTTATTTGTATTTTCTCATCGATTGTTTATGATTGATTTAGCAAAGGTTTTAGTATTAAAACATTAACCATTTGCCTGCTATGTTACAAATGTTTTTTTTCTCAGTGTATTACTTATCATTTTATAGTGATTTAAGGAGAGTTTTTTACAAAACCATCCAGTTATTTTTTTTATGGTTTCAAATTTAACAACAACAAAATCATGGCGTCTGTTGCGTGTCACACTTGGGAAGGCATTTCCTGTGCCTAGACCTTAAAAACAGTTGCTATCCTGCCATTTATTTTTCCTAGTGCTTCCATTTATGGCTTCTTAGTTTTTGGGGTTTTTTTTTACATTAATATCCTTACCTCATTGGGAATTAATTTTGATGTAAGGAGTGAGAGCCAGCTTAATTTTTTTTCAGTTGTTATAAAACCATTTGGTGAATAATTTATTATTTCTCCATTGATATGAGATACTAACAACATTCACATTGACCTGTCACTAAATCTCCTTTATATATGGGTCTATTTCTTAGATAAACCTCTGTAAACATTTTTCCCCCTGGAAATTCTATAAAATTTCCTCTCATTGTTTTGTCACTCGTGAGTCACTATTTAATTGTAATGATTTTCTGGTTTTCACTAGGTCATGATTCTAAAGCATGGAACCTTCTGGAACAAATCCAGAAATAAGTGGGAACATGTTTCTTTGTACCTGTTCTCTATCCAACTGAATTATTTTTTATATGTGAAGTTAAAATAGAGAAAAAAATTAACTGCAATGATTTAGAGTGTATCACCTATACTGCATACCTATCTGAGAAATTTTTCACAAATGAGAAAAAGTGACTCTAAAAGAGGGAAATGCAGGGATATGAAAAACTATTGTGAATAATGTAACTGGTGAAAATTATAGACAATTAAAGTGATTTCTCATCATGTGACTGTGAGGTTTAATGCTAATCCTTAAATCATTTAAAAACTAGAATAGGCACATGTTTTTAAAATCTGAAAAAATGCAGAACAGTTCTTGGTGGTTTTACAAAACATCCCATGCTGATAACGTCTGCTGATCACTGGTCCAGCTGCCCGTCTCCTGGACCGCAAGGGCTTGGCCTTGCAGCAGCTCTGGAAGCCCGTCTCGCTGTGGTTACCCTCCGACCTCACTGCCGTGGTTCTTCTGTGCCTGGGAACCTCTAAACCTCTGGGCCCTCCAGGGTGCTGGCCTCTGCTTCTCTGTCCATCGGCTCTTTCTGTCTTCATTGCCTTCACTATCCAGTCAGACTTTACAGTCCAGCATTTGGAGACCTCGCCCAGAACCTGACTCACCTTGCCACGCCCTCCTTGCCGGCGCCTGCTTGGCAAACTCCAGACCAGGGTCAACTCATGGATCTGCTCCCTGAGCCCTTTCTGTGGGCGCGTGAGTGTTGCCGAAGAAGGCCATACAGCCGGGCAGGTGAGAGCCACGAGACACATCTGCGGCCACCGATGTCAGCTAGACTGTCTCTACTGCCCAGCGGCCCTACAAGGCTTCTTTGATTGATGCGGGTTTCCTCTACAGAAGTTTTTTCAGATCTCTTCTCCTCTCTGCAAACCCGTGGCCTCTCTTCACTCTTAGCAGGTGACCTTCCCTTCAGCCACACAGAGAAAGTTAGGGCCATCAGATTGGAACTACCTCAGCTTCCTACGATCAAGTGTGCATACTTTTCTACACCTAGACCTGATTTCTCTTCCTTTCTGCTTGTTATAGGAGACGAGATGTCTTTCTTCCTGCAGAAGGGCCATCTCTCCATCAGCGCCCTGCCTCTTCTCACTTTCCACCTTCCCAGGAACTTTGCTTATCTTTTCCCACTGCGCCCTTCCGTTGGGATTTCAACATGCTCAAGTCTCTCCCATCTTAGAACAAGCGAACGAACAGTTATCTCCCCCCCCCCCCCCCCCCCCGCTCCTCTGTCCCACCGGTGCCTCTTCGTCCAGGTCGCACCTCTCAGGGCGTCATGTGCCCTCGCTGCCTCCATTTCCTCGTTGTCCACATTTCCCCAGCCCACGGCACTGTGACTTTTACCCTGAAAATGTTTAAATAACCACCAACAGAATAGACACTGGAGGTAGAGCTCCCAGGACAGGAGTGGAGGGAAAAAAGGAACACAGAAATCTAATGAGCAGGAAAAATAAGGAAAGAGAAAACAAACACAAAACAAAATGCAGAAGTAAGTCCAAGTATATCAGGAATTACAATGAAAGAAACAAGTTCAGCTCTGTAGGGTGTGATCTATTTTTCTCCCATTCTAGAAAAGCAAAGGTGTAGTACAAGAGGGGGGCCTTGGCAGTAGTGGGGTACAGGGGAATTTTTGGCATGAGGACGGTTTTACATATTTACACTGTGATAGTGTTTCATGACTTTATATGTTTTCTCACAACTCATCCTGTACACTGAACGTTGGTGAATTTCATTGTGCGTTATTCACACCGCAGTGAGCTGACAAAAAGAAAGGTTAATAGAAACACCATACTGTCCTGCTTGGCTTCCACTGAGTTAGTGTTTACAAGTCATATTTATATAAACACAATACTTTTTAACTGAAAAGTTGAGCACATTACATTAGTTGGATGAGAAGGGGGGACGCTACAAAATCTTAATCTTTATTGGCCGTAGTAGGAAATTGAGAGAATGTCAAAGACCGATGGACCAAGAATTAGCAAATACTAGAAGGAAAAGCTAAAGGAAAAGGCTGGGGGGACCAGGCTGGAAGTCTGGAAAGGTGGCACAGGGGACTGATATTTTTTGTTAGTAGCTTATCGCAGTTACTTGACATATTTCACCATGTATATATATCATTTTAATAAAAATTAATTAAAAAGTTGGGGGCAATGAATTGCTAGAAATAACTATAGAATTACCAAAAATGGGCATTGAACCCAGCTTAGCTGAGGGGGGAAATATAAGCTCTTATTTGATGTCTGGCTTTACCTGGGCGGTAATGTCTAAGCTGAATTTGAAAGGATGAGTTAAGAGTTCCTGAATGATTCTTCTGAATGTAATTGATTATTAAGGATCTTCTCTCTTGTAACTGTTGAACTGAAGCAGTGCTTGCATATTCTAGGTTTATATTTATGCCGGTTGTGGAAAGATGATATACATAAATCTTCTTTAAAAGCATGGCTGGTCTATCTAGCACTACCATAATGTGGAATGAGAGTGTTGGTAGGATATTCTCATCTTGTTTCTGGGATTTTTGTTTTTGTTTTTGTTTTTTGTTTTGCTTATCACTTATTACTACTCTGTATATTTGAAATTGAGGTGATACATTGGAATATTTTTCTTGCATAGAGTTAACTTTGCCTTCTGGTCATATACCTAACTTGATCTTGAGCCAAGTTTTTAAAAAATCAGAAAGTAGCAACAGAAACATGACTAACCTTGAGTCATGTTTTGCATAAGACTGATAAATGGAGTTGCCTTTAAGATCTTTCTGATCAAAAATTTTTAGACACGCTTTGGTCACGTAGGTAGGACAACAGAAGTCTGATTTAGTTCCTTGACCAATCAAAGGTATCCCCTTCTGCTAATTTGTTCTACTTACCTTCAGCTATTTTTACAGAGCTAATGGGAAAAAGATGTCATGTTTATGTGTGAGTCTATGTTTTCACAAAACCAGCTAGAAATTGTATCTATGCAGGAATGCAGACAAAACTAGACCACAGCAGGAATAGTCAGAGCTGGTGAAACAGTTTGTTAGGCAGCTTGACCTGGGAGCTCAGGGGGTGCAACTTGCAGGTGAGCAATGGGGTGGCAGCTGTAGGCTAGTGGGAGACTGAGACAAAGGGAGAGCCCCGCCTCAGGAGCAGCGCTGGGGAGGAAGGCGGACATGAAGTCACGGAGCCGAGCAGGACTGTCGGTAGCTTTGCGAGGGTGTGGTGGGCTGAGAGTTGGATTGGGCAGGAATTGATTAGAGGTATACCCACAGCGGGGAGCTGGGGGGTCCACTGGCTGGGTTATGTGCCCAGCAAGTGAACACGTGAACATGGCAAGTTTAGAGAAATAGAACTGAGCTCGTGCGGTCTTTTTTGTCTTAGCATGAAAGACTTGGTAGTGAAGCAATCCTGGGCTGTGATATCATCTGAACTAAACAAACACACCCTCAGAGGAGTAATGGCCTCCAGGGCTCCAGTAGATCTAGCCATTCATGGTTTTTAATCCTAAGCATATGCCTCAAACTATGCAGAACATTGCATTTTAAATAGTTCTGCTCCCTGTGGCAAAAGGAGCTGATGTCCAATAGAAATGACAAGTGGAATGGCCAACTTTAAAATCCGTGCTGCAATGTATTTTCCTTGACGATGAATTATTAACGAAGGTGTTTGTGGTCTTTTTGACTGTCTTGTTATAATGGAATGACCCAGGACACCCTGTAACCCTCTTCTTAGCACACGTCTGTGGATGGACACCCGGAGCCGCACGTCCAGCCTCCCAAATCCAGCAGCAGACAGAGCTTCCCTCGGTGCAGAAACTCCATCACGGCAGCAACGGACGAGCAGCCACACATTGGAAACTACCGTTTACAGAAAACAATAGGGAAGGGGAACTTTGCCAAAGTGAAATTGGCAAGACATGTTCTAACTGGTAGAGAGGTAAGTGTTCATGACGCTTTTTAGTAGATGCGTGGATATTGAGCATTTACTTCTCCAGAGTCCTGTTAGAAAGCTTCCCTAGAATAAAGGCCACGAGCCGTGTGGTAAGCTCTGGGGCGGGTGCGAGTGGGGCATGCTGGGTAGACGTGCTAAGTGTATCACAGCACAACAAGTTGCCCTGTCATGTTTAGAAAGGACACATCCCTAGAGTAGCATCCCAAAGGCGGAGTCAGATGCAAACAAGTTTCTCTCAGGCTTCTGTCTTTCATTACAAGATTTCTGGAAATATTTTGGATTACCCTTGTTGCCCAGCTTTAGGAACCGGGCAAGGATTAGCTTTTATTAAGTATCAGGTATAAATGTGCAGAAAGTAACCCACTGATTTTTATTGACGTAGAGACCACATTGAGCAGGTATTGTTATTCAGATGTTTTATAAGAAAATTGGGTTTCTAAAATCGCATATGTTTTAAATTATCTGTACTTATATTGTAAAAATGGATACATTTAATAATTCTTATTAATAGTAATATATTTAATAATTTATATGTTAAAGATTAAAAATAGTTAAACATCTAACATTCTGTATTACATAACATTTACTGGATCCAGTTAGGACATTGAGAAAAATCTCTCACAAAATGTTTTTAGTAAGCTTAATTTAGCTCCATACTTAATATTATTAAATATATAATATTAATATATATTAAATATTATTAAGTCACTTTTACTTCACTTTCCTTCTCTCTGTCCTGTCTGACCCCAGGAGCTGCTCAGATACAGTCTATATTACGCAAAGACTAAGAGGCTCTTCAAGTCCATTTTGTTGTTGGGCCATAACTAAGCTTGGGTGTCTAGTTTGTCTACCCACCTAATCATTTCACTCACATAAAACTTAAGTTACTGAAAGTTTATAAGCTCCTCCCCTCTGATAATTGTAACATCCAGATCATGGGTAATAGATGAAGATGCAGATGATTTTTATTTAAAAAGAGGAAACTTGGCAGAAATATCAGAAGTGTCATTTCATTGACTCAGAATCAAACAGGTCAAAAACTTGGTTCAATGATGTATCATCTATGGCTGCCTAATTAGCAAAACTTTGCCATCCATTGATGTGACCACTGAATTATTTCTAGTTAGAAATGGAACAAAAGATGTTTTCTTTATAAGATTTTATTCATTAAAATGTATATTCTCAAATATAGTTTAATGATTCTCTTTTTTAGGTTGCTGTGAAAATAATAGATAAAACTCAGCTAAACCCTACCAGTCTACAAAAGGTATTTAATTATTTTAATTGTTAGTAATTAGAATGTGAGTTTCTTAATTAATGTTTGAGTTCTGTAAAGTCAGTTATCCTAAATTTTTGATTAGGTGCAATACTGTATCTCATCAATATATTAAGATATGATATAAAACACTTATATTTAATATTGAAATAATATTTTTCAAGTGGTGGTTTGAAAAAAATATTTACTACTCAAATGCATGTGCCATAGGGAAGGAATCTATGTGTTTAATTCGGTGGAGTAAAATCTGGTACCAAATATTTTGAAGTGTTCAGAATTCTGCTTCATGGAACATCTATTTATGAATTAATATTGTCCGTAGCTGGGTTTCCTTTTATTGCTTCACTTGCTTTTCTCCCTTCTTTCATAAGATCTAGTGTTTCAGCTGACTTACAGCAAAGGATATGAACATTTCTTCAAAGGGTGAAAATAAAAAAAGGAAAACAGGAACGGATTTTAAAAAGCAGTTTGGATGGAGAATATCCTGGTGAAGTGGTTTCATGTTGTTTTAGTGCTCGCTTTTGTGAGAGAACTTTCTCAGATACTCATTTTACTACTTTAAAAATGAAACAGACATTTTAGCATTTCTGCCATATGCGTTAATTTTGTATAGAGTGAGATAATATCCGCTGTGATTTTTATTAGAATATAAAGGGATCATAGTCACATATGTAAATGTCACATAAATAACTTTGGATTCCTCAAACAGAGAGAATCGTACACATAAAGCCAGTTGACCTCTCTGGTAAAGCTAGTTAAGTTTTCCAGAATATCTGCAAAATCATTGTTGTCACATAGATGAGTTTGGTCCTTGAAGGTAGAGAGGAGGAAGACAGAACCGTGGAAGCAATGTTAAGAATGAACAGTTTAGCAAAGGATCAAGAAACCAAACTTGTGCAACTAGTCAAAATTATTAACAATTAATTTGATCAAGGAGAAAGCAGAAAAAGCTCGTTGGCAGTATTCCTCAACAACCCCTTTGTTGGACATGCGTTGAAGAACCAGTTACTCATGTATACTTGCTTTATGGCATGTTTCCCTTTATAGTGGAAAAAAACCCACTTTGGTGCTGAGTAAAGTTCTTTTCACGTGAGTGGATCATTTGAAGGAAGGGCCCCATTCAGTGCTTTTGTGGGTCAAATGAGAACCTAAGTGGGAAGAGAAGAGTTAGCCCTTTGTGAGCTGGGCAGGGTGGACTGTAAAGAGTCCTTGAATTGGTAACGATGGGGCCCCAGGAGGGCCTACTCTGTGTTCTGCAAGGAACCATCCTGCCTTGTGAGGAAACAAGATCATCTGGGATACCCTTTCCTCGCTGCTTCATCCTCCGGGAAATGAGGGGTCAGCAGCACGCCTCTGATCTCCACTCGGTTTTGAAGGAAGTACTGAAAACAGAGGCTGTCATAAAGTGGCTACGAAGGATAAGTCTCTCTAGCATCTAGTGGGAAGGATTGGTGGGAAGTGTCTTTCGCACTGAAATATGATGGATTTTGAGGGGAAAGGTGTTTAAACAAGTGTCTTTTAAGTGTGATGCCAATAATATTACTACCCAGCTAAAACATCAACAGTTTAAATGTAAGAATACCAGATTTTCTGAAAAGACCAAACTGACCAAAATCTGACTTTTCTAAACCTTGTTGGCACACTTCAGTTATTAGAGTCATTTCTTCAGGGAAGCCGTTCCTGTCTCAACAACAATGTTAAATTCCTCTGCCCTCCTCAAAGTTAGGCACTCGTGACCAAGGACTGTCCATAAAAAATCACATTAGTTTTTATTTGTTTGGTTTTGTTTCTTGTTTTTGTTACTTGTATTCTGCCTCAGACTTAAAACGTCTGCTCTAATTGCTTGGCTTTTATAGGCTGTAAAGCATACATCCTTTTCTATATTCTCAAGAAACTATTCAAGATGTACTGGAATACATATGAGAAATTTTTTGCCTGGAAACAGAGGAAGCTAAGAATCTTTAAATCACCTATGAATTTTAGACTAACCATCTGGCTCTTTTAAAAGTCATATTCTTATTTAGTTATTTGAAGAGTCATACTTCTATTTTTTTTCCTAAGTTGGGCAGTTTGTTGACATAGTAAACAAGTCTATTTTTAATTTTTGGATGGGGACTTCAAAATGTCTTTCCCATTTGAAAAACAAAGTTGCTTTCTCATGATATTTTTTATTGGACTAAGTTGTTTCATTTCTAATCTTTTTTTAAGAAATGAAACATTGCAGAAACAGTTGAAACCCTATGTGTCATCTCTTGGTTCTATTTCTATCTTTTCCTACCTAGAAAAGAACTACTGTTCTGAATTTGGTCTTTCTTAGTCCCATTCAACTTTTTAAAAAATGTTCACATGTATATATCTTGTACATAAAAATACTACATATTTATTTTTAAACTCCCTACCCTTGTTTTTTTCATATAACATTGTCTTTCTTTTGTATTCATATTAGTCTATATAATTTAGCTCATTTATTTTCACTACTATTATTGTGTGCCATTGTATGACTATGCCACTGTTTCCCCATTCTCTTATTAATAGGTATACTATAGTTTGTCCTTTTTTCTGTTGGTGGATTTTTAAATTGTACTTGGTGTTTTTTTGTTTTGCTTTGTTATTTTTCTAGTTAGTTACCTTTTGTTTTTGCTATTACACACAATGCTGCAATGATTGTTATTGTGTATACCCTTTTGTGAAGATACATAGAAGAAAATACTTCAAGTGGAATTGCTAGGTTGAAGAGTGTGCATATTCTCAACTTTACTAAGTATTGTCAAGTTGGTCTTCAAAGTGGATGAACCAATATGAACTTTTACTACTACTGTGTGGGGTTTGCTATTTCTCTACTTTCTTGCACTTTATACTCTCAGATTTCTTAATTTTTGCCAACCTTATATATGCAAAATGATGTCTTGTTTTTATTTCATATAGAAATGGAATCATACAGTATTTGTCCTTATGTGATGACTAGCTTATTTCACTTAGCATGATGTTTTCAAGGTTTGTTCATGTTATGTTGCAGAATTTCCATCCTTTTCCAGGCTTAATTATATTTCATTCTATGTATTTACCAAATTTGTTTATTCATTCACCCTTCAATGGACACTTGAGTTGCTTCCACCTTTTAGCTATTGTGAATAATACTGCTATGAACGCAGGTGTGCCAATACACATTTGAGTCTCTGCTTTCAAGTCTTTGGGGTGTATATATTTTCTACACATCCCAGTCAACACATTATTTTTCTGGTGTGTTTTTCTTTTTTCATAGTAGCCATTCTAATGAGCCTGAGGTTATACCTCATTGTGGTTTTGACTTGCATTTCCCTAATGATTAATGAGCATTTTTTTTCATGTTCTTTTTGGCCATTTGTGTATCTTCTTGAGAGAAACATAACTTCTGAAAGCACCAACTTTAGATTTTATTCTGACAAAACACGTATGTCCTACTATAGACTTTTTGGAATATCATCAATTACTGGCTTTCCCTATTTTCTATAGAACTAGTTGTTTGAGTTTGATTCTAACAAATACTCAAAGGTAACATACAGTAAAAAAAAAATTCTAAATCATGCTTTTGAAAAGCAGGCAGGCCTTATATTGTTTAAAAGGAAGGGAAGTTTTAACATTCATGTTTCAAGTGACTTTATTTTCATTTTGTTTTGGTTTTATATAAAGCGGTAAATATATTTTTAAATATTATACGAGTCTCCCTTAAAATGCTACTGAAAATAGTTTCCTTTTCAAATGTTATTGAAATATAGTTTTATATCATTTAATATTTAATAAACTTTCTAATCAACCAGTAGAGATGACTGAAGAGTCAGATCACCGCCCCCCCCCCGCAAAGAAGGTTGTTTATAGATAAAAATCATGCAAAAAATCACTTAGTTTCATTTCCACAGTGTATTTCTTTTATTCTTGGTAATGAAGAACAGTTCAATAAAAGTTTAAGATTTGTTGTATAATGTTGGGAGAGAGATGGGAAGGGAGTGAGAGACGGATGCAGGGGGAGGGAGAGAACCATTGGCATTCATCTCGTTAAAATTGTCTTGGGAACCACGTCTCAGTCAGAGGTGGGACTGAGAAACCAACCTCTTGTTTCTTAGTCCATTACCAGGATCCCATAGTGTGTTAAAGCACATGAATCACTTAAAATGGATGTTTCGGTTGGTTCCCTGCTTGAGTGCTCTTCTTTAACAGGAGTGTGTCTACCTGTTTTCTTTAACAGCTGTTTCGAGAAGTACGAATAATGAAGATATTAAATCATCCTAACATAGGTATGATATTTATATATAAGTTAATGATGAAGTATTTTCCTTTGAGTGTTTTTTTCTTTAAGATTTTATGTATTTATTTTTAGAGAGAGGGGAATGGAGGGAGAAAGAGAGGGAGAGAAAGATTAGTGTGTGTTGCCTCTTGCACGCCCCCTACTGGAGACCTGGCCCACAACCCAGGCATGTGCCCTGACTGGGAATCGAACCAGGGACCCTTTGCTTCACAGCCAGCACTCAGTCCACTGAGCCACACCAGCCAGTGGCCTTCAAGTGTATTTGGAAATATATAATTTTAAGGGTGTTTTATATAAATAGAAGAAAAGCGATAACCTGAAATCTGAGTGATAACCTGAGAGAGTGATATGTGGATAAAAACAATACAAAGACAGGAACCGAAGGCTACGAAGTGCTGTTCTGTGCTGCCTTGCTCTCTTCTGCTTTTTGCTAAAATAATGGCTATGACTTGGAGTCAATGCATAGACATATTTTTTTTTATTTCTTTAATCTCTCTACAGAGATTGCATGCCACTTACATATTTATAAAAAATGAATTCCAGGTAATTTGATAATATATGTTGTGGTTTGATCTTAATTTATAGGCAAAATAACTAATTTGAATTAAAAATAGAGCTGATTACAATTTTCATGAATTTGTTTCCATCAATTCTGGTTTTCCCTTACATTTACAGATAAATATATTGATTACATATATTATATGAAGTCATTGGATTGTAAGAAGTAGAAATCAACTCTTTTAATCTTTTTTTAAACATTTGTTTCTTGCACATTTAAAAATTATATTTTTATTAGGGGTGTTAATATAATTATTTGTAAGTATATAATTTCAGTTGCATAAACTTGATAATTTAGTAGTTTTTAACCAGGAACTTTTATAATATTACATATTTATAGAATTTTTTGTTTCTGTACTAAAGATTATTTAACATTTTTTAATACACCCATTACAATATAGCATCTTTTAAAGCATTAAAATTTTACTAATGTAAAAAAATTATTATTCTGATTTTAAGATTTTTCCTCTTCTTACATTATCCTGATCAGGAAAAGTAATGGTTTTTTAATGCCAAAAACTTAACTCTCTTTTGACCCAGCAGGTGGTTTCAAATCACTTCATAGTAAGTAGCTTTCTTCCACAATAGCAATAACCCTTGAGAGACTTTGTAAATTTAAAATCATGATGAATAATCTTTTGTAAATACTCAGAATTTCGCCTGGTTTATTGTGACCTTAAATTTTATCAAAACATGTCCAATATGTGCTGACAATTACAGTTATATTTCTCATTTCTTTTTCAGTAAAATTGTTTGAAGTCATTGAAACAGAGAAGACCCTGTATTTAGTCATGGAGTACGCAAGTGGGGGTAAGGACGAGGGGCTTGAGAAGTTGTCTTTGGTGAGACATAGAACTGTCAACACCTAAGATCAGTTATAAAACTTATGTCTTCCTTCTTGTTAATGAATTTATAGTTTTATTAAAATGCCTTTAAAATGCTACCTTAAGGAAAATTCTTGTTCACTTTCAACATCTATTGATCCTATATTTGAAAATTGGATTTTTAGTTTACTTAAAAATTACTTAGGGAGACTTTAAAAGCTCTAAATTTGCATTGTTATCTGTGAATGGTTTGATTCTCTTTTGTAAACAGTATATATAATAAGTCATTATTATGATGATTAGAAGCCCTTGGCTATAAGCAGGAAATCTCAAATTCAGAATGTATTTAATGCATGTATGGCAAAAGCATATTCTAGGTCAGATATTTATTTCACTGATTATTCATATATGACAGATTTTCAATATATGTACGTTTTCAAGATAATCCATAAAATGTTTTAATTAAAACAAGTATTGATTTATGTATTTTCTAAGTTAAAAAAAGTGAGTTGACAGGGAAATAGTAAGATTCATTTTTAGTAGAATGTAGTATGTATTTTGACTACATAGTGTCAAAAATAGGAATGATATTTTTAAACACTGATACATATAGAAAACCATTTTCATCTGCTTTCTCAAATGAGAGATACACTCACTGAAAATCACAGTTCTGTCAGGCATAGGACTTAAGTTTCTCAGAAACAGGTTTAAAATGTATGAAGTTAAATCATTGAGTAAGTAAAAAAGGAATGCTTGAAGGTTGGAAAGGCTCAGGAAATTTAAGCAATTGAAGAAGAAGGAGGGCAATTCTAAGTATTTAAACCACTTTGGCTAATTAACTCTTGCTAATCAATAGAAAAACACTGTTGGGTCCTTTTAGCTAATAAAGTATATAGATTTTTCTGGTGATTCAGATTTTATATAACTAGAATAAAAGGATTTATTCTAGTCTAGTCCATGGTATCTAAATTATGTGTTTATATACTAGCTCTTAGATTTCAAAGAAATTTTAGTGCATATATGAAATACATTTTAATTGCATTTTCAGTCTTTTATGCAGATGGAATGTTTCAGTAGATTGGCCTTTTTAAAAGCTTTTTTTTCTATCCTGAAGATATTTCAGTGTAGATTTTTTTTACTTAACCGGAAAAACTATGTTATTAATAATTTTTGATTTTAAACAGTTATTCAGCTGTGCAAATTTTCACAAAATGAAAGTCTATAATAAAACCAACAAACCTACAAAAAGCACGTAATGAACTATTGTTGCTCTACTTTTCTAACCTTTAGATAGATTTATGTAACATTTTGTCAGCGTGGGAACCCTGAGAGTTATTTTTAGTTCAGTTAGACCCTTTGTTTTTTTTGTTTGTTTTTATTTTTCATTTTAGTCATATAAAGTCTAGAAAAAAGGGCTAGACAGGCTGTGATCGGAAAAATAGTAGACCGCTGAGAACCTGTGGACACCGTCCTGTGTTTAGGGAGGGCCACCATGAACCGTGATAGCATGTGCACTGTTTTAACAGTGAATGGTGAGTACAGTCAACTCTCTATTGGTGCTAATGAATGGGGTTGATGGATGGGGTGACAGAGCACATGGTGTCCCTCCCCGCCCTCCTGCAGAAGCCTAGTGGCCGGCAGCGGTGTAGCGTAGAGACCCTGTACTGGAATTCAGCCCCAACCAGGTGGTCCCTCATACAGTTCTGATTCCCAGTGACTGATTTTCTTTGGTCTTGCCACTCAGCGACCCTGTAACAAAACCGTCATGCTTCTGGCAGTAAATCTAAAATCATTTTCTTGCCCTCTTAACCTAACAATGGCGAGGCTACGCTGGATAAATAGAACACTTGCTAGTATTCCTCTGAAATGCCCAGATAGTTTAAGGTTGAATCTGACATGCACACAGAAATCTAGCATGAACAGGGGAGTGGAGTCAGATAACGGCCTCTTTGCCAGGAGTGGACCTGTTGCTTTTGGTTCACTAATGAGGCAAAAGATCTCCAGTGATGGGGGAGGCAAGGGCTTCCTTTACGACTCGGTCACATTTTGTCCAACAGAGCCTGTTCAAAGTAGGTGTCAGGGCTACTCTGCAATGGTGTGTTTATGCCTTCTTTCCTTCATACGAACAATATTTACATTAGTCAATGTTTACTCTGTACTAGGTACTGTCCTGGGTGCTAGGAGCACATGGATGAGCTAAGGCTAAGTCCCTGCCCTCAGAAGGTTACATCCTGGCTGGGGAAGCGAACGATAAACAGACAGAATATAAGCAGTGACGGACAGAGTCACGTCAACATTTGCGGTCTGAGTGTTCCGGGCTGAGTGAACTCCTTCAGAGTAGTTCAGGTTTTTGAACTCATGTGTGACTCTTTCCCAGCCTAAAGCCATATCCTGAGAATGAGCCGCTATGAGGGGCCAACTAGAGCATGCCTTCATTTCTGTTTTCATCATCCCATTTAACCATTGAAGTAATATGCTGTCTGGCATTGTAGACGTCTTAGTTTCATCTGACATACGCCATTACACGTTTGCTTTTTAATATTTTACTGATCTCCTAGGATTGATATTGCATATCCGTGTATATGTAATATATCTGTATACCTAGATACAAACATATAATTTATTGAGTGCTTACTATTTGCCAGTCACTGTGCTAAGCACATGCATTTTTTCATTTAATCCTCACAAAAGCCATGTGAGATACGCAGTAGATAGGAACTGGGTCTTAGTGAAGTTAAGAACTCTTCCTAATGTCTCCTAAAAGCTACCTTGGGCTAAACCAGGATTCATACCAAAGTCGGTCTGATTCTAAAGTCTGAGTTTTTAACCACTTTGTTGTACTTTACAAGAACTCCTTAAGCCACTTCATGAGTTTTTAGCATGCATGTATATCTATATGGTGCAAATGGTAATTAAAAGGACACACACAAAAAATTTCTTCCTTTTATGGAGATATTTTTTATATTGTAGCTAAACATTAATTTCAGTTTTTTGTTTTACTATTATTGATTAGAAAGAAAAATGAAGTAACTTACAGACATGTAAAGTAATAGATCGAAGAGAAAATTTCTACAGTTTTTAGTTGTCTTTAAATTATTTCAGCAAATACGTATGTCTATCCACATTGTGTTCTGTCATGAGGCTGGGGAAATGAAGAAATTACAGGTGCAATGATGGTTTTCGAGTAGTTTGCAGTTCATCTGGGGTAATAGAAGGTGCACATAAGGATGATTTAATTCTGTATAATAATAGGCACAAAATAGGTGGAATGAGTATGGTGAGAATAAGCGTAATCAGAGCGTAGGAAGGAAAAGAAAGAAATCAATGTGCGCAGAAAAGATGAGATGGAATTTGACCAAGACTACATGAATTTAAAAGAGAGAGATCCAACATAAGACTTTCGTTATTTTATTTGGAATGTAGGCCCCAAATAAAAAGCCAAGTGTGATTTCTGATTGCCCGTGCTGTGGCTTCCCTTTATTAGCACGGATAATAAAGAGTTGACTGTATTTTTTTTAACGTAATATTTGAAAAGCAGAAAGCAAGTTTTCTTGGTTATGTTTTTATGACTTATCCTTTAAAGAGTTTTGCTAAATCACTAAGCTGCTACCAACACTCAATTCTATATGTAATTTTTTTCCTTTTTTTTTTTTCTATTCATGGAATATTTTGTGATTTACATAGAATTATCAGAAAATTGTGGGCCGGAAGCTTCTTTAAAAACAAGGCAAAAATTGACATTGCATATATTGTTAATTGAAAATTTTATGTATATTTTACTGCCTGCTTTACCTTTCTGATTCAGGTGAAGTATTTGATTACTTAGTTGCCCATGGAAGAATGAAAGAAAAAGAGGCCCGTGCAAAATTTAGGCAGGTATGGAAAGTAGTTTTCAACTTTGTTTTGCTGATACTTTTAGTAATGTACAATGGACAGCGTCACAAACTGAACTTCAGGGTCCGTGGTATTTTAAAAAGAAAAATTCTTGCTTTCTTATACTTTTTATGAATGGAAAACTGAAAAATAAATCTGTTCTTCCTGAATTGCAATTTAAAAGAGTTGCAAATGTTATTTTTAGATGATCATAAATAGCAAAATGCTTATAGGGGAGACTCATTAACTCCTTGACAGCTGGAAATATAGACTGGACTGAGATAGAAGAGAAATACTTAATCCTTTATCTAATAATTATTATCAAGTATTGTTAGCTCTGTTTATATAGTATATATATGTACTGTTTAAAGAGGTTATTATGTTCTTTTGTAATTAAAGATGGCTTGGTATTAGAATGCATATTTTTATAGATTTAAAGACTATGGTCAATTCTATTTAGTCAGGTAGGCAAGGAACCTTGCAAATGTGGCAGAAGAATATGGTAAGATATTTGTACTTCCAATTAAACTTGAATATGACTTGTTACAAAAATGATAAAATAGGAAAAAACAATTTAAGTTGATCTAGGATTTTATTTTTAATTTTTAGGAATAAAGGGATTAAATTAGTATACTATATAAATTTCAATAGACATGACACATTAATAAATTGTAAATTATTTTTAGCATGTACTGAAGTAAAGTTTCAGCAGAAAACCTACTATATCCCAAATCAGCTGACTAAAAAAATAAAATGTGTGAGTAGTAAGTCTTTACAAGATACATTAAGATCCCAGTGGGGATATTTAATGCCAATTGGGATTTTCTTGCTTGTCAGCTACTAACTAGAACTACAGTGACTGGTATTGAAAAAAACGATGACATTTAAAGTGACAACTGTACCGTGCTTTACTTCCGGGCAGCCTGGAGCTGGACAGCCAGCCCAGGGTAGGAGAGAACTGAACAGTGCATGGGCTGAACATCGTTCAGTTCCTCAAAGCTGCTTCCTTATTACCAGCTGTTTTTAGATTCAGCTGTTTTAAGATGCCTGCTTCTAGGATTCTAGCCTGAATAAAAGGTCTACGTATGTCATTGACATAAAGCATTTTGCAAATTGTGTTCTGAAAAGTCGGGATTCTGTGAGAGAGTAACAACAGAGGTTTCACAAAACAGACTCACTCTGCGATCAGTTTGGAAAATGCTATGCCAAAGTTGAGCAGGTTTTATTCTTCCCCTCTGCTTCAGATCTTCTCCAGCGGTTTACACTCTGTCCTCAACTCTCCTGTTAGATACAGCAAAGGCGCTGGACAGGTTAAGGCGCTTGAGCATCTGTTGATCATATAAGGCCTCTGCATCCCTTAGGATTAGGTGGCCTGCAAGAAAATTATAGTATTGACTCAGCTCCTCCAATATCAAGGCTACTGCTTTGAGCTTGGGAATTCCTGACCCACTTAGTAACTAGTTGCAAAGGAACCCTAACAGTTGCATTTCACAGCAAGACAGCGACGTGCCTGATCCTAGGGGCAGTGCAGGGCTGACGGCAACTCACGTTTTCACGGTCTGTTGTGGAAGGGCCGCAGGGAGGTTCCTACATCCTATCTGTGGAGGTTCTGAGAACGGAGGGTCTGGCCACTGAACGATGCAGTAAAACCTGGACTTGCGGATGGGGTTCTTGCAGTGAGTCCGAGTCAGAATTTCTTCATTGTACCTGGCTAGATAAGTGTGGTGATATTATAAACCTCCCTGTTTGACTGCTGGGGTCAGAGGTCATAGAGCTTGGGGAGAATGCATGCTTAATCCAGAGCAATCTCTTTAATTATCTTTCCATTCCCACGGCTTTAAGGCCCATGGGATTTTTATTTCAGAAGTGCCTATAGAACTGCTTTCATAAAGATTGTTCTGTCTAATGTGAAACGCATGTTTGGTAACCACATCATTATTTATAACATGCTTCTTCACTATATCAAGACAAAGAGACTTGAAAAAGATAATATTGTTAGCAAATTTCTGTCATCCATGGTAGAAAATATAGACTTATAGTATGAACATACTATAGCCATGTATTATCTTCAATAAGAAGTATTAATATCTATATATAAATATATAGATCTCTTGCCTAATGACCATATTTTCGTGAACATTGGATATTAGCATTTTGAAGCGTCCTGCTTCAGAAAACCTGCTACAAGTATTCATTGTAAGGTTCTTCTGTATTCTGGGGACTCACACTTCCAGTTGATCATTTTCATTCATAGTCTTTCTGCTCAGAACCATGTAGTGGTTGTGTAGTACCTGCTTAGTTTGAAATTCAGAGACTTGTCAGCCTGCCCATCAAGGCTTCCTGTTACTGTTCCCCACCAACTTTCCAAATAGTGTTTGTCCTCAGCATCGGTGCATTTCACCCCCTTCTGCCTCATTACCAAAGCTCCATGTATTAAACTATTGCTGTCCTTCAAGGATGGCCTAGTTCCAGTATCACCAACTCCAGGAAGCGTTGCTGACTGAATTGATTATATATTTTTTTGGATTTCCTCGCTTGTTTGTACTTCTGCTTCTGCGACTCTGCCTTGTATTGTAGTTACTCGTGCACGTGTCTTCTCCTCCTTATCAGACTGCCAGCTCCTTAGGGGCGGGGTCCGTGTAGTGTTACTTTTTGTGTTTCCCTAGCACATTTTCTTGCACATAGCGGGTACTCAATAAACTGACTCGTGACTCATAATGAATTTAATCACATTACATATACTCGTTGCGTGTTGATTTTGTTTTGAATCCATGTCCTCTCTGTCTTTGAACCATTTTAATATACATCAGGATAATTTTAGAATACTGAGCTGTCAGTTTTACTTCTATTACCCAGAAGTTTTGTTTTAACCCATATTCCTATCAGCATAGTCATACTTCACATCATCGTTAGACATTTAGAAATCTCATTACTGTCTCCATTTGTACACGCCTAACCAATATTCAGTGTTCAAGCTGTGTTTACTTTTAACTGAATCCACAGAATTGAAAGTTCTGTTGTGCGTTAAAATGGTTGTCCTCCTAGACATCAAATTTTTTGTACAAAATAGCTCTTACGTGATTGCTGTAAGAATCTTACCAAGTCTGTGTTTAATGTAGTACATTGCTGTGAAAGAATTGCTATCACCTATTCCTCAGTTGTATCTTTGGCACTTAATCTGTTGGGTTCCTCTCTGTTTAGAACTTGCCCCCAATGAGCCCGAAGTAATGGCTGAAAATTTTGACTGCATACAAAATCTAGTTACAGATTTGCCCACCTGACTTAGTGACAGGTTTAAAATTAAATTTTTTTTTCTTTTTATAATTGCGTCTTTTGTTAAGGCACATTCCCCCCCCCATTTTTTTTATATTTGAACACACAAAGGATATTGCTAAATACCCCACTGATATGTTTTTCGTCAGTTGGCCTCACTAAAGAAACATGTGTTGAACACATTTGATATAATTCCTAAAAATAGAGTTTTGCTCTTTGAACTGGAACCAACTATTTTGGAATAGTGATTCATGTTTGCCAAAGTTCTTATTCCAACACTGGAATAAATAAACCATTTGACCAAAACTACAAGTTGTACACATTTGATCATGTAAACAGAGAAATATAACAACCCATAAAAGTCTTCACAGCTCTGACAAATATTTTAGTATATTTTAGCAAGCAAATACTACTTTTTCACATTTTCTACATTTAAGAGTGAGTTTCATCACTTTAACTTTGATATGTAGAGTTCTCTGAAGTAAAGGAACAGTGAAATTATTAAATATACTTTAAAATTCAAGTTAGTAATTTATCTAAATTGGAGGTGATAATTGGGGGAAATTGTGATTTCCTTTTTTACTCAAAAATAATATTTACCCTTTTTCCCAAATATTTATTTCAGATTGTATCTGCTGTGCAATATTGTCATCAAAAATGCATTGTTCACCGCGATCTTAAGGTAAGCCACTGATTTCATAACGGAAAATTTTAAATTATTAGCTGATAGTTTATACTATTAGAAATATCTTTGGTTGCCAAATTGTGCCAGGCACTGTACAGGGAAATTAGTTTTTATTTAATCTTCACAGCAGCTGTATGAAAGGCAATATTTTCACTGAGAAAATGAAAATATATGAGTAGTTATCTAGCATTCAAGGTTAGAGGATTTGATTCACCGTTAATAACCTTGTTTTAATAGGTGAATGTGGAACTTTCTCTCAAACTAAAAATGCCTAAGGTCCCATTAAGTCAGAAACTAGGTTTGAACACAAATCCAGGTTGGTCTGATATAAGAGCCAATTCTCATTCTTTATTTTAACGCTCAAAAAAATAAGGAAACATTTTAAACATTTTTCAGAATATCAAGTGTATCTGGTTAGTATAAAGTTACTACTTTGATGTAAGGAATGTATGATAGGAAATCTTTGTGGCAATGAACATCGGAGCACAGACACCTCTTTGAGGTACTGAATGCATTTCTATCGGGTATATATTCAAAAGAGGGATTGCTGGATCACGAAGTAGTTCTAATTTTAGTTTCTCGAAGGCCTCCATCCAGTTTTCCATAATGTCTGTACCAGTTTGCATTTCCATCAACAGTGTGCACAGATTCCCTTTTCTCTACATCCTCCCCAACACTTATATTTTTGAAGCTAGCCATCCAAACCGGTGGTTTGCCATCTCTTTGCGATTTTTGATCTGCATTTCCCTGATGAGTGATACTGAGCACCTTTTCCTGCACCTCTTGGCTATTTGTATGCTCTTTGGAAAAATGTCCATTAAGGTGCTTTAACCATTTTTTGAGTTGTTTTTTGTTTTTTTGTGGTTTGCTGTTGAGTGCTATGAATTCCTTATATCCGGGGTGGGGGCAAATGTGGGTTTACGGTTGTGAGTGCATGAAACAATCTATTCTTGGTTATTACTGATTAATTACTGTATTCTTTTCCATATGGAGAACTGTGAACCTACTTTTTCCCAACCCTGTATTTTGCATAGTAACCCTTTATCAGGCACGTGGCGTGCAGATACCACCTCACAATCCATAGGCTGCCTTTCAATGTTAACCAAACATTACTCCTTTTTCGACCCTGATAAAACACATCTACAAAACAACCAATAACTAACTCTCTTAGTCTATCATTTGTGACAGAGTTTGATTTTTTTTTAAAAAAATGTACAAAAGCAAATACTTTATTGAATCACTTGCATTTACCAAAAGCACATTTAAAACTTTTTCTTGGAGGGATTCTGATTTAGGATTTTGAAAACGAACATCTCAAAACTTGGAGGGAGGGAGCAGAGAATCACTGCTTTTTCCCAGAATATACCTCCAGAAAAGAGGCGAGTTTCAAAACAGCCAAAGGAAGCTCTCACAGACAAGACCTAGTGGAGTCTGTATTGCACTGTATTGTTTCTCTGAGGAAGCACTCTGTAGGAGAGGGCAAAGGATGGAACTCAGTCGTCCCGGAAGCCCTGATGGGCAGTTACTGTAGGTATTAGTTTTGCATTAACCATTGATCCTTTATGAAAATAGAGCGCTGTTGGGTAAACTTGTTGGTTTGAGCGCCAAACGGACTTGTCTTATGTTGACGGATGTTCTTTCCGCGAAGCCATACTGAGATACAGTTCCAGGATGTCACTTATCTTGAAGAAAAAGTGGGTTTAAAATAACCTTTCTTCAACAGTTGCAGATAGGCATAAAAACGAGAGTTTTCCTTGTATAGTGTTCAAATCAGCCCAGGCAGATGTACTCCTGCGCAGATACACGTTGACCTACCCCACGGGGCTCCTGCACTTGCGAGCCCCCTGAAAAACGAGAGGCAAAAGATAACGCGTTTGGGATCGGAAACAGTTATGATGGAGATTTGATGTTATGTAGGCTCTTTACATTGTCCTTTTTATTATTTTCCTCTTAGGCTGAAAACCTTCTCCTTGATGCTGATATGAATATTAAAATTGCTGACTTTGGTTTTAGTAATGAATTTACAGTCGGGAACAAATTGGACACGTTTTGCGGAAGCCCCCCCTACGCCGCCCCGGAGCTCTTCCAAGGGAAGAAGTACGACGGGCCCGAGGTGGACGTGTGGAGCCTCGGCGTCATTCTCTACACGTTAGTCAGCGGCTCCCTGCCTTTCGATGGCCAGAATTTAAAGGTATCGGCTACACGTGACGTTCGTGTTTCCTCCCCACGCGTGAGCCCTTTAACAAAAGCCAGCGAACAAGTGCTTGCTTTTGCTTTTTTCAGGAATTGCGGGAGCGAGTCTTACGAGGGAAATACCGCATTCCCTTCTATATGTCCACCGACTGTGAAAATCTTCTCAAGAAATTATTAGTGCTGAATCCCATTAAAAGAGGCAGCTTGGAAGTAAGTGGGTTTTTTTGTACTTCAGATTTATGTTTAACAATTAAAGTATTCTGGGAACTGAAGAGCATTTTAAAATGATTTCTTCCTGTGTTTTTTTAAGAAAATTGCCAAGTCATCTAATTTGTCTTTTGGTTTGAGCTAGAGAAGTAACATGATTCTTTCGCTATTCAAAAGTTATCACAGTAGTCACTGTAAAGACTGTTATTTCTTCTTTGTCCTGAAATGAAGTATTAAATTAAAACAACATAAAAATAGGGAGAAAACGGACTTTCAGTTGGGGAAGGAGGAAAGCCTAGCCTTGCCAGACATGGCTTGATCCAATACAGAAATCTTATATTTAGTAAATACAAATAGTGAAAATTCTAACCCAGGAAATACTTCATGGCTATATCTGAAATTAGTATCTGATATTTTAAAAAGTTAATAGAAATCTCAGCATCAGCACAGAAAATTTACAGATATTTAAGGAGACCATTGGAAACAGGTATTTCATTTCTTAACACACTGTTGTGTTACTTATTTGCATTCCATATTTGAGGTTATTTATAATAATAGATGCTCTTAGGGATGTACTAGGTATGCTGTAACGGAATAACATCACATTTCATATAACCAAAATGTCTAACCTTTGTTCCTTCTGATACTGCAAGTAGAGCTACTTATTTCTGAAGTATTTTGATCATCTATTTTTTAAGAGCGATTTTACCTGTACTAAGTTAATTTCAGAGATTCAGTATATGTTGTTCACTAGGACTTTTTTGTCTTCATTTATTTGCCTTAGCAGATAGGGTAGAAAAATTCAGACAATTAACCTCATTTAAACTGTACTTTTTTAGTGTAGCAGTGGGGCTTTCTGGCACGGACTCTCTGCCTTATAGTGAGCTTTCCCTGTGTATAGAGCTCTCAGGTTAGTTTGGGCTTTGTGATTGCATTTTCACAAGTATTTTTCACTACAAGATACAGTATGTTTTGATGGCAGTTAAGGGATGGTAACTTCCATTGAGAGGTTATTTTAAATGCTTTGAATCAGTGAATCAACTATCAGATATTTTTTACTGAATTATTTGTTAAAATGTGATGAGTTTCATCTTATGATTCTTTTTCCTTTGGTGGTAAAAGAGTACATTAGTGTTTTAATAGAGAAATGTTTGTGATAGAAAGGCCCCTTCCACATTACTGCCTTTCTAGACTTACTGTCAACCATTAGTCATAGAAAATTACGGGAAATAATTAACAAGTTGAAACAGTTGAGGCTCATATCCGTCCTAAAATTTTATGGGAACATAAGTCTCTCCTAATCTTGCTCTATGACTCACTTTTATCATAGGAACCCTACTTACTGAAGGTCACTTAATAAAATATCCAGAGGTGATGCATCAGCTCACTTCTTAGTGCAAAAGGTCATACAAAAATTATTTGGGAGAATAGATGTTGCAAATACCTATATGGACCGTCAAGAAGATGTAAGATGTACTTAGTGTTTTAAAGATGATTAAATTAGAGTAGCCAAATATTAAATATTTTGTTCTTAGCATTAAAATTCAAAGGATTAAAGTATTAGAATTCTCTGAGTAGAATTTAAAAGCCAAATTATTATTATGAAAACATTTGATCATCAGAAACTCAACTTGATGTATTTGAATATAGTCTGGAACCTGTTCCAGTTTATTAAAACTAAGTTTTTCAGCCACAGAACCAAGAGTCTACACAGGAAATATTATAATATTGCCGATATCACCCTGCAAAGGTTGGTCTGCTTCAGTGTTCCCAGAAATGACTTTCCAGAGAAACCTGACACTGTTATAAAAAAAAAAAAAAAGATTTCTGACATCAAACCTTAAGCAACTTGAAATAACAGTGATGTCAAAAATTATATTAGTCTTCACTTTTATTTTTTCATATCAATTTTATTATCAACTTTACAACAAAAAACCCCATAAACTATAAAAAGTGACTTTTTAAAACATTTATCATCAAATATGTAAAAATAAAATTTTATATAATAGTACTGTTTTCATTGCATGTTGCAGTCTCTTTTTTTTTTTAACTTAAAAGTTCGGGGCACCTAGTTTTTGCTTTATCCTAAGAGTGAGCGCCTTCCTTTTTGATAGCAATGTTGCTGTCCTTGGATCATACATCAGATTTTATTTAACTGTTACCTGGTTTTTGCACATCTGAGTTCTTTCATTGTTTTTGCTAAAAGTAGGGTGCTATACTATTTTCCCTTTGGGATATATACTTGGATGAATTCTCCAGGATGTATTTATTGGGTCAAAGGTACTAACAGTCTGATAGGTCTTGTCTGTCATTGCGAAAAGATGGTATGTGATCAGGGCACTTGAAGGTACCTGTTCTCCACAGCTTGATTCAGTATTGGATATAATGATTTCTGCTGTTCGATGCCTTTATGGTAGTACTACACTTTGCCATAATTGCTTTAATTTGTATTCATTTCATTAAAGATAACACTAAATATTTTTAATGGCTGGATTCATTCTTCCTGCTTGTCGAAGTGGGTCTGATTAATCAGCCTTACATATTTGTATTAGCTCTGTATATTTTAATATGAAATACTTCCCATTAATTCCCATATCTTTTAAAAAATGAAAATTTATGTATTTCTTTTTGGTGTTACTTGCATATCATGAGTTATTTATTAAATGCTATTCTTTCTTTGGTATATAATTTACTAACATTGAAATTTGAGTTAGACAGTTTTGGGTGGCTACTTATTTTCTTACTAAACTTCTTATTTAACTTATTTAACACTTTGCTGTTGCTTCTCAGATATGACTGCAAACTTTATTGAGGTAGTTCTTGAAGCCTTATAAATCAACTACCTCCATGGAAATACACTTAATGAAATTAATTTCATAGTCTGTTTGCATGACCTATATAGTTGTTTCTAGATCTTAAACTGTTATATAATTTTTTTAAGGTTGTGAATATGAATGCTGTCAGCTCTTCCTAATCACACTAATAATGGGAGGGATAGTATCACATATACATTTTAAAGGATTTGTATTTTAATGTTGTATACTAAGTTTTTATTTCCTACCTATTTAAATATTGATGTATCTAGATTTTTTTATTAAAAGAAACTGCAAAACTTTTGTGCTATTCCATATATGTGAAGAAATATATATATATATATATATATAATTTTTTCTTTTATTTCCTGTGTTACCTTCAAAATAAATGCAAAATTTGAGCTAACGTCAAACTCCTACTTTTTGCTCTTTGTCATCTTTGGTCCTCCTAAAAAATATCTTTTCTTAGCTGCAGCTAAGATTATCTTAAATGGCCTTATTTATGCCTGGCCAGTACAAGTGACATTGTGTCCAGTAATCCTACTAATAATCATAGCCTTTTTAAAAAAAAGAAAGAAAGAAAGAAAGATTTCTAAGTACAGACTCAGAAGTATGTGATGTACTTTACAAAGGTTGAAACCATTTAAGAAAAATTATTTCTATCTGACCATCCTAAAGTCCATCATTTTTTTTATGTGCACCTAAGTGGACGGTGTGTATTTCCCTTGTTACTTTGTTTAATTCCTTATCATTCATCTGAATCAATTATTTTGTTAGAATTTCCCAGCAAGCAATCATTTATGTTCATCGGCAGTAATGGCTAGAGTAAACATTTTTTTTTGTTGTTGAGTTTGGAATCTTATTTGACTTATTGTTTCTTGTTTTGAGATCTCAAATGAAACCTAAAACGGGCCGGGTTAGCTGATGGGTGCAGGGCAGTTTCTGGCCCAGTGATTCAGCCCCGACCTGAAGCCACCCAGCCAGGTCACAGGAGCACTCTGCTGTCACATGGCACCTCTTTTTCCTGGGGATACTTCTCCCTTGGCTTTGAATGTTAAGCCTGTGGTCCCCACAGAAGAATTTTGTATAGGCGTGAGGTTTTCCCTTGATGTGGACAGATACATAATAGTTATGAAACCAGCACCAAATAAACAGTTTAACTGAGAAACATTAGAAAATTCAGATTATCTTAAGTTTGCTTGTAATTGTTTATCTTCCATCTCTCAGATCTGGTATTGTACCTGTGTTTCTTACTTAATTCATGGACACCCAATTCTGCCAGGCACCTGAGTTAAAATCCGTAGAACCCTCCTCAATTCCATCCTTGCCCTCATTCCCTAAACGAATTTTGTCAGCAGGTGCCACAGATTATACCTCCACGGGCTTTCTTCCTTCGCTTGCCTCATGTCCGGTTCAGTTGTCTGTCTGTCTGTCTGTCTGTCTCCCGGGCACTCTGCCCGCTTCCTCAGCTGTGTGATGTTGCTCACCTCTGCGTTTTCTTTTACCCAAGCCTTATTTTAAAATGCCGCCTAGTTCAAAAGCAACAACAAGCACTGTTCTGAGAAAGCTGGCATAAGGCGCAGTCTTTATCCTCAAGGACTTTGAATGCCGTACAGGAGCGGGTCTGTCTGGGACTAGCTGTAGTGAAAGGTAGACAGTGATACCGGGAGCCAGAGGGAATGAACAGAGCTCCAGGGGAACCTAGAGGAAGGACAGATGGGTAATGCGGGCACCATGTGTCCTTCGTTCAGTCTGCAGACGCGGATTGGGCATTTAAGCGCCGGGTACATAGAGGGACCGCATCGCCACCCTGCACCAGTCAGCCCCGCGGCGTTCTTTGTTTGCGTCTATGGTCAGATAGGACATAGATAATTGAGAGGTAAACACAAAATACTTGCCTAACGACAGTTTGCATTAAATTGCGGGCAAAGATCAGAGTATGCGAAAGGGTAACAAAAGCAGCCAGGGCTTGTATGGACCTTGTGAGATTAAAACAAACAAAAAAATTTGGGAATCAAAGGACATTCCAGACAAATGGTCCTTGTCTTTTAACCCACAGGGAAAATAGCAATGGGCATGAGTTCTTCATTTCCCGCTGACATACCCTTAACGTTACTCTGCTGACATACCCTTAACGTTACTCTCTGGACCTCCGTCTCCTTGTTCCCCTGTCACGGTGTAGCGAGAGGGGGGTGTGCCTTTTATCTGGTCCAAGCCTTACCCGTCCATTCCTGGGCTGGAAGCTCTTGCTCCCCTGCCATCCAAACCTCCGCTCTACCGATGCCTCCCCCTTGGCCCTTCCACACGCCGAAATACCTCCCTTAAAAAACAGGCGTCCATCCACCCCTCAGCCCCGGCCAGAACCTCCTTCCGGGGCCCCCTGCCGGCCAGGCTTCTCCAACAGCTTCTGCGCTCGCAGCCCGCGCCACCCCCCCCCCACCCGCATGCGTTGCCTTCTGGCCACGACCCCACAAAACGGCCATCATGTAGGCAGCCATCTCTGTTGCTAAACACAGTCGATTCCTTTTTCAGTCATCACCTTAATTGACAGAACTTTGAAGTTCTGCCTCCTCTTTGAAGAACCCTTGCCTCGCCACCTTGGGCGTCACTCTGTGTGGATTTCCTTGCTCCCTTTACTTTTCTTCCTGACCCTTAAATGCCGGCGATCCTCCAGGCTCTCCCTTGCGTTCTCTTCCCCGCGTTGTCACGCTACCCATTCCGCTTGGAGGACCCTCCACTGTCATCATCCTGGGCTGAGACCTCAGCCCCCATCCCTAGCCCAGATCTCTCCTGAGCCCGAGAAGTGTTTACAGAACACGTAGGTTTGGATAGCCCCCAGCCCCCCCACCAGCTCACCTTGTCTAAAACTGACCTTTGTCCTTGCCCATCGGGTCTGCTTCTCTTCCTGAGTTGGGTTTCCCAGTAAACGGCATCAGCCTCTACTCAGTTATGTAAACCAGATAAGTAAAATCTTCAAAAATAAAAAATAACCCAGAAACCTGGGCCTCACCCTCAGTGTCTCTCAGCCCTGGCCCTTTCTCTTCTCCCCCAGTATCCAGACACGGGGCTTTGTTGATTTTTATATATTGAAAATTCTCTTCTTCATCGCCGCGGCCTACCTTTCATTCAGAACAGCTTCATCTCTCTCCTACATCCCAGCTAAAGCCTCCTCGTTGATTCTGTGCCTCTGGTCTTGCATCCTGGCCTTCCGCTCTCCCCACATGCTGTCCAGGGAGACCTTTCCAAATCACGCTCTTATGAAACGTTCCTGACATGACCGAAAGAATGATTTGGTCCCTGTTCATTACAATAGAGCTGAAATAAGTGGTTGAATGTTCTGGTTGGCCAAACATAATGTAGAATTTATTTCCTAGCAAATAATGAAAGATCGATGGATGAATGTCGGTCACGAAGAGGAAGAACTAAAGCCCTATAGTGAGCCTGAACCAGACTTCAATGACACAAAAAGAATAGGTAAGTATTTAAATGTTGTGGGAGGCACTATCGCTAGGCTGATAAATAACAGTCCTTTAGTATTTAAGAATATAAATGGGAAGCAATTTTTATTTGAAAAATGCTTGCATTAGCATCATCTCTTTCCCTGAATATACACTGTACACTGCAAATTTCAAGTTCCTTAGTTTATCCTCATGCATATTATAATGTAATTCCATTGTTGGCAGCAGTGATATAAAAATTAAAATAATGTAGACAAACCTCATTCTTTCAGCAATTTCTAGCAGGAAGAATGACTGATGTATCAGCACTGATCAGACGGATAAACATCAGCAAAACAGAGCATGTATGTCAACCAAAAATGTAGAGGCCCCAAGTGAATAGGGCCTCCCCCTGTTTCCTCAGAGGAGGATGCACCTTCTCAGCAGGGTCCTTCCCCCTTGCCCAGCCCCATTCACCTCCACAGCCATTAGCAACTGAAACCCAGTCACCTCAGTTGCACTTCCACCGGCTTAAGGGGCAGAGGGAGGAGCGTTCTAGGGCGTGAGGGATCTGAAGGGAACAGCTGTGGCCTCCCAGCCTTCCAAAGAGGAACCAAGCTGCCTCCAGATTGGGAAGCAGGAGGTGTTAAGAGAGGAGAGAAACCACTCTGTGGGGGGCTGAGGGTGCGCTGAGAGAGAAGGGAGTCTGTGTGTCAAGACACAGATCCACAGACACTGAGTCTCTGGGTGGACACAGGAATTCAGCCCAGGAATGTGCTAGGCGGTGAGAAATGGAACGGGCCCCATCACTGTAACCCATGCTATAGGTAATTTCCGCAGGAAAAACTGACCACGCAGTGTCCGAATGTATGGTATCTGTTAATCCAGACAGTTTTATAATTGCCATTATACTTTAAAATTTCAGAACTTAGTTTTCCTATCTAATGTTGACTAACTTGGCCAATTTTTGTTCATTTGTTTACTAAAATAAACCCACTTTCGGAAAATTTGCATTTTTTTTTAATTTCTAGATGTCATGGTGACCATGGGTTTTGCACGAGATGAGATAAATGACGCCTTAATAAATCAGAAATATGACGAAGTGATGGCTACTTACATTCTTCTAGGTAGAAAACCACCTGAAGTAAGTTTCTCACCATTTTAGCTTAACATTAATCATTTCTTGAGCTAGCGATGGCTAAGTGTAAGATATAATGTTAGCAAATATAGCCTATGTGTTATTAGAAATAACATAAAAACCCTACTATTGTGTATTAGAATTCAAAACGCAGGATGCTAAGTTATAAACTGATTTCATTTCTGAGTACCAAGAAGTTCTATTACACAAAATCAGGCCTGATGCCTGAGCTCTAAGAGGTACCATTCACAGTCTAGCCTTTGAGAATGACGCCCCCCAGAGGTGTGCATCCGGATGGAATAGCCCTGCCAAAGGCAATAGGGTGGTTCTGGGTGTGCAGAAAAGACAGTGACTGAAACAAGAGAAGTGACAGCATTTAAAACAAAATGTATATCTTAAATGATTGGTATAGTTGGGGACCCAGGAAAAAGCTGGTGGCATTTTTTACCTTCTAGAGCATTAAGTGGCTTTGATACATTCAGGTGGGAATTCTCAAGGCCAGGGCAGGTCTGTCGTGAGACAGATTTAGGAAATCACTGTCTGCACATGGGGACTGAGCCACAAGAGCAAATGACAGATGGTGTCAGAGAAGCGAAGTTGAGAGAATTTTTTAAGAAATGGGAAACAGGACAAATGGTTATTTCTGAAGTCTTTGAACTGTGTCTACTTAGATTTTAGGTTTCACTCATGAGATCTTGAATTTTCCTATTAATTTAAATATAAAGGAAGCACTGATTTGACAAGCGTACAACCCAGCCCACATGTGAATCAAAGTGAAGTTTGAACTATACCAAATACAAACTAATGGGGCTACTGGAAGTAGTCAGAGCCTGCACTTTGGAGCCAGGCTCGCTGGTTCGAATCCGCCCCCCAACACCACCCCCGCCCCCCCAGGCCAGCTACTAACTATGCAACTCAGGCAATTTTTTTCATTTCTCTGTCTTAGTTTCCTGTCTATAAAATGAGGCTAAGAATAGTACCTACTACCTCGTGAGGTCATTGGGGGTTAAATGAATTAAAACCTCTGAAGTCCTAAGAACAATTCCTGTGTGCTCCACATAAGCTATTATCTATTATAATTTCCATCACCAGTATTACCCTGCTATTTGTCATTAGCGTCTTTACATATTAATTTAGGTGACCCATTGGGATGCCTGTGATTCAGTAAAAAGTTTGCTGGCAATAAACATTTTTATGTTACAGAGAGTGTGTATTGATCTCCGATGCACCTTGCTTAGTTCTAAGTAGATGCAATTTCTTCATCAGAGCCAATAAACCAAATTTGGTTTTCTGTAAATGTGGTGGAGAAAATGAAACAAAACAAAAAATACGTGCGCACACATGTACATATAAAGTTAAAACTTTGGATTTTATCTTGAGTTAGAATCCAGCGGTGTCCCTTGACTCTTAACCTCAATTTTCCATCTATAAAGTGCAGATGAACAAATCATGGGTTATTTGGTAATGATTAAACAAAGTAACCTATATAAAGAGCTTAGCCCAGTATATAATAGCCATTCAATAATTGGTAGCAGTTATTCGGAGTTTTGACTAAACTGAGAACCCAGAGCCATTTGGACAAGGTGCTAGAGGATCCCACGTGCTTGTGGAAGCCCGATATATCTGTGTCCTTCCCTTCCTGTTTGCCAACTTGCAGTTCCTTACCCAAAGTAATCCTTTTTAAGTTCCGATGACTCCCTGTCTAGCTGAGGACAGATTAGAAAATCAAGAATGCATATTATTTGCATAAACACCGTTGTGTTTTGAAACCCTGGTGGTCTCTCTTCTCCTTATAGTTCGAAGGCGGTGAGTCATTATCCAGTGGAAACTTGAGTCAGAGGTCGCGGCCCAGTAGTGACTTAAACAACAGCACCCTGCAGTCCCCCGCTCACCTGAAGGTCCAGAGGAGCATCTCGGCCAACCAGAAGCAGCGGCGTTTTAGTGATCATGGTGGGGGACACGTCAAATACGTGAACACACAGACCGATTCCACCCACGCTCGTGTTCTTTAAACATCATGCGCTCACGCCTCGTGTGCCTGTGTCATCCCAGTCACCACAGCTGCTATTCTTGAATGACAAATAGCATCCCTTTTTCAGGGACTGACCTAATTTTTGTCATGAAACACCTTCAGCTTACTTCAGAGTGTAAAATGTGCAAATAAAGATATTTTTAATACAGAGTTTTTGTTCGTAAGAAAACATGTCCATTGTTTTGTAGCTAATTAGGCTTCTTTTATTTTTATTATCTTTTTTATGTTAGCTGGTCCATCCATTCCCCCTGCCGTATCCTATACGAAGAGGCCTCAGGCCAACAGCGTGGAAAGTGACCAGAAGGAGGAGTGGGACAAAGACGTGGCCGTGCGTAAGCTTGGCAGTGCGACGGTCGGCTCGAAGAGCGAAATGGCCGCCAGCCCTCTCGTGGGGCCGGAGAGGAAGAAGCCCTCCGCTGTTCCAAGTGTGAGTGCCTGGCCTGGTCTCCTGCAGTTTGTGGTGCTTATCCGTTCTCAGGATTTTTGTCTAAAGATTTTTTTTAAGTGTTGCAAAATTTTAAAGTGAATCATGCATGTAAAGAACATGCAAAAAGGATCATCCCTCTCAAAATGCAGCTTAAGAACAAAAAAAAAAAAAAATACAATATGAAGTCTTTAAATTGCTCTGAACCTCACCACAGAATGGTATGTTAAACTTTTCTCTGTAGTAGTTACTTAATATTATATTGGTGCATGTAATTTTATGTTTTCAAATGAGGTGTTCAATGAAGGCAGACTCTGTTAATAATTACTTTATAAATAGAGTTCACATTATTCACTTAAAACAGCAAACTCTAGAAATTATGTAATGGGAGTTGGGGCAGCAGGAAAGAATAAAGAGACCGAAAATATAAAAGAGCAAATATAAAAGTTAATAGAGATATCATATATATCTTCTGTGATATCTCTGTTAACTTTCTACACCCCATGATTAAACACATTTTAAACTAATGACTATTTTTAAAGAATCGGGAAAACTGGATTAGGGGGAAAATAGGGAAATTTTTGTCTGCGGGAGTAAGGATTAAACAGAAGAGCATTCGCCCTTTTGAAAATCGTTCCTGTGCAGTTTAGTGCTAGTCACAGGTCAAGGGCATGGCCGGGTTGCTGTGTGTGGTAAGGAGGGTCTGACCACCCACTGGAAGGAGAATCTGCCCCTTTTCACTTAATCTTTCTTTTTTTCTCTGAGCTTCTCAGACCTGGCCTGCCTCTCCCGGCCCAAACCTGAAATGAGGAAATGTTCTCAGAGTGGCGCTCCATGTCCCTCCCTTGGTGGCTTCATGCCTTTGACCTTGCGCTTTATTCTCCTTGGCCTTGCCCTTGGCTGGCCCACCCCCTTCACTGCCACGGGGGTCCGGTCTCTGCTAATATTTACATGGACCGGTCTCTCACTCCTACTCCCATAGAGCTGCCTGTACCGCTCTATTGCCCTGTCCCCACCCCCAGCTGACAGAGAGGAGAGTGACACCCCAGCTTTCTGGTTGCTTCCAAACAGCTGCCTGCCGCTGCTGTAGGACAGGGAGCTGAAACGATAATGACCTTGTGGGCTCTGCCTTTTACTCCTGCAGCCTACTGCAGAGGGAGGGGTGGGGAGAGAGAGAGAGGCGACACAGAGCTCATTCGTGCAAGATTCTGGTCAATTAAAATTGACCATGTGTTTTTTTCAGTCACTTGCAGCTCCCGTTTATTTCTTTGACTTTCCACAACTGCAGTTGAAATTTTAAAAGGCCTTTTCTTTCCTCCTCAAAGAACAACGTGTATGCTGGAGGCAGCATGGCAAGGAGGAATACATATGTCTGCGAAAGGACCACAGACCGATACACAGCCCTGCAGAACGGGAAAGACAGCAGGTAAACGTCACAGTGCCTGGTGACTCTCCTGTGTGACGGTCCCACGTTCGCGCTCTCGCCAGCAGCCCCGTGCTGATGGGTCGAGAAGAAGGGACATACAGGACCGTCAGGTCGCAGCCGACGGTCCAGACTGGGGGGTCTTGCCTTCTGTGCGCGAGGGGAAGGGTGGGGGAGTATGTCGGGAAAACAGGAGGCAAATCTCTTCACCTGAGACCTTCCGTATGAAATCTTTCCTAAAATTATTGGCCATTTGCACGGGACGAAGCAGGTCGTCCCGGCCTCGTTGCGTCGCCATCATTCGGGTCTCTCTCTCCACGCACCCGCCGCTCTCGCCTTCCCCCGAAGACGCATGGCCCTCCCAGCTGGTCGTTGAGGTCAGGACAGTCCTCCCAGTGTTTTATTTTAAATAACGATCAGCCACGTCATTTTTATTATTTAAAAAATTGACCTGTGCATCATGAGTTACAACGCAGAACTGTTCATAACGTCGTACGAAAGGGCAGGGGGACGACTCTAACAGAATTCTGCACTTCGTTTCATCCGAGTCATTTCAGTAGGCAGGACAGTCCGTCCTTACGTTTGTTTCCATTTGTTTCCTCTCAATTAATAGACACTAAACTGCAGTGAAGTAAGTGTCTATTAATTGTAAGCCATAGAAAGATAGCTTCCTTGGATATAAGATCCTCTAGACTAAAAATATAGTTGGGGATTGATTTCTGACTATTTTTCCTGTACTAAGCCCTGACTGGGGAGTTCCTTTCATCCACAACAGTTAACCCACTGACTCATGATAGTAGCTAAAGGTATTTTAATGATACTTCCAGCAATAGCGTGTGTACTGTCGTGATGAATTACACACCAAACTGTGAGTTTGGGCAAGTGAAAATCGTCCCCAGTGAAAATCATTTTATTCATAAAAATCATTTCGTGCCGCCTCTATGGAGAGGGCGGGAGTGGGTGGATCCTTCCCATGGAAGGTGGCAGGGAAGTCACCCTGCACGTCTTTCACAAGAATTTTGACTTGTCAGTCACTAATAATGCCACTGTTCCTTTCTTTTAAGTCTTTTAGTTAGGAAAGATATTCACCCATTTACTTTGACATATCTAGTTATTAAATGTTGGTGAACTGCGGTTTTCCTTCTTCTGTACATTTCTGCTTTATGCCCAAAGCCTCACGGAGATGTCGGCCAGTAGCATATCTTCTGCGGGCTCTGCTGTGGCCTCTGGCGTCCCCTCTGCGCGACCTCGCCACCAGAAGTCCATGTCCGCTTCTGGTCACCCTATCAAAGTCACACTGCCAACCATTAAAGACGGCTCTGAAGCTTACCGACCCGGGTAACGTGCTGATGGCGTTTCATTTTGTCAGTTGAAGAGTTTTTAACAGTGTGACACCACGTGAAAAACCATGATAGGCACCGTGACATGAACAGCACTGTGCAAAGACAAAGATGTGAACAGCAGAATTGTAACTGAAACTCACCACGTCCCCTACTCTTCAAGAGTACTGCCTATCCTTTAGATCCTTTTCTAGAGGCATTTTCTTAGAGGATTTTAAATCCATTCTGAGAAGTAAAGCATGGCTGCCTAATTGATCACTTAGGTAAAGTGAGTCTTTTATGATTTAAAAACAAAAACATCCTAAGACGTGGGACTTGAGACCTCTGGGTAGTAGCCTGAGTAGCCTGGTGCCCGCCGGCCGCTCCTTCTTCATAAAACTGGCCTTTGACTTGCCCTGTCAGTGAAACCAATGACCTCAAAGAGCCCTTCCCGGTATAAAATGATGGGACTACTTTCCTAGTATTTGTCTTCATTAGGATTTCTCAAACCAGGCAACACCTTTGATAGTCAGGCTTGTTTGTCACATGGGAGGTGTCGTGGACCTGAGGCTATTACTGAAGCCTGAAGTGTAGGTAGGAAATGATGCGATTCAAATTAAATTCATGTTCCGTGTTGCTGATTGGCTTAGGTTAAGATAATATTAAAAAAAGAAAAAGAAAACAATATATGCATTCCCCCCCAGGTTTGGCACTTCTGATATTGAAGAGTATTACTCTTTGTATCCCTGTGTCAGCAATATCTTAGTCTTTAGTAGCTAAATTTTTGTAAAAGGCATTTAGTTTCAAACTGAAATTTTATCCCTCTGCATATGATGATACAAGTCCCGTTAACCCCGGCACCGCCGGTCTGGTAGGAACAGGTAGGATGGGCCGAATCAAAGCAGCCATAGCTCCGCACATGGTGCAAAGTACAGGTGGTACATTATAGGATTGTACACTTGAAACATATATAACATTATTACCAATGTCACTCCAATAAATTTAATTTTTAAAAAAGACATAGAAATAAAAAGTCTTACTGCCTTAAAAAAAAAAGTGGCCCTAGCGAATTTGTCTAGCGTAGGAGTCTGTCGTTATTCTGAATCGTGTATGGTGACCTGTCCCACAGGACCACCCAGAGAGTGCCTGCTGCTTCCCCATCTGCCCACAGTATTAGCGCCACCACCCCGGACCGGACCCGCTTCCCGCGGGGCAGCTCGAGCCGAAGCACCTTCCACGGGGAGCAGCTCCGGGAGCGGCGCAGCGCCGCCTACGCCGGGCCACCCGCCTCACCGTCGCACGAGACGGGGGCCTTTGCGCACGCCCGGCGGGGCACGTCCACGGGCATCATCAGCAAGATTACCTCCAGGTTCGTCCGCAGGTCAGTACCACCGCGCGGCCCCGGGCCTCAGGGGTTACCGAGGAAATGAGTGTGTGCGGTTATTTCATCTGGGTAGCCATTTTCCAGGAGGGTTTCATGGCATTTTGTTAGAACTGCTGTTTTACAGACGTTTGAGGAAGATGGACAAAATGAGAAATTAAAATTTTTCTAGAGTGGAAAGGGCAAAACTTAACATCGAAAATGTTTTTTAACAAAAAGGCTCTCCCCGACTTCAAAGCCTTGATTTAGATAAAGGAATTAGTTCACATTTATCCTTTAAATATTTCTTATCTTTGGAATACTTTGAAATTCCTCACTAATAACAGTTTCCCTTTTTTTCCTTCCCTGTAAAAGTCAATAAACTACAACTGCATAGATTACTTATAAAATTTAACATCATAACATCTGAACCGCAGAACACAGTCAACACAAGATGAAGAGCAAACTTCTAATAAAACAGTAAAATTGTGCCCTTTTCCAAAAAGCGAGTGCACATGTGCAATGCCCATAGATTACACAGGGTGCTAACACAACGCGGGCTGATGTAAGCGTGACCTGTTATTCGCCCCTACGAAATACCTCCTGACATCCCGTGTGTGCAAAGCGCTGGGCTCGTGCCCAGCCATAAGCAAGACAGCATTTGTGCCCCCAGATTCTGAGTCCTGGGAAAAAGGCCTGCAAACAACGAGCCGCCGTGTAAAGCAGAGTGTGTCTGAAACGGGGGTGTGGGCGCCTTGCTGGGGCGCCTGGAGAAAGTCACGCTGTTTCTGCCGAGGGAGAACGTGCAGGCCCCAGGCTGGGTAGCAAGGAATTATGGGTGTGAAATTACTACACATGCTTTCAAAAATATTAATTAACTGCTTAGTCCTTACTGTTATTAGTATTCATAAGGGTTTCAGTGAACGGGGGCGCGAAGAGAAGAAGCAGCTTTAGTCTCGTACCTTTTCGTGGAGCCTTATGGCCTCAGTTTTATGGATTGATGGGCCCAGGATCACACAGCCTAATTGAAAAATTTAAACGCTCAAATGCAACATCTGTTTCTAACCAGAACCGTCAATGATTTTGGACCATTTGGGCCATCACCATGCAGTATGGCAGCTTGGTAGATAGAGACCCAGGAGCTCCCCGACAGGGTCGGCATGACCGGCAGGTGTGCGGGCTGACCGTCTGCGGGGCACCAGGGGGTCATCAGCCATTTCTGCTGTCGGGATTTGGCTACTTGGCTGTTTAAAAGACATTTTTGAAAATCTGGTGCTTTCTCATGGCTAAGCCCTGATTAATTGTGAGGTGAAGATAAAATAGATTCTGAGTTTAATGCTTGAATCCTAATAGTACATTGAGCATTGTGAGAAATATTTCTCTTTTACTTGGCAATAAAAATGTGGATTCCAGAGAGAAGGCAGTAAGGAGCAGTGGACAAGAAATCAGGACAATGTCAGGGCACGAAAGTGCTCAGAGAGAGCCTGCTGGGAGGTTAGGATAAAGGATCGCCATATAGCCACGTCACAGATAGGTGAAGACCTACTGCGTGCCCAGCCCTCTAGGTGCTCTTGATCAGCAGTGAGAGAGATTGACGTGGCCCCTCCCTTCCTGTGAGCAACTTGCTGTCTCACAACATTCCACACCATGGAAACATTTTTCTCCCTTGGCTCTGGTTTTCCTCCTGCCTCTCAAACAAGCTGCCCCTTCCCAGGCTCCTTTGCGGGTTTTTGTCAGGACCCCTTGCCTTTCCTCTTGACCTCTACTATCAGGGCATAGTCTTTGGACACATTGTCTTCTCTGTCATCCTCACTCTCTTGGTGACCCCATATCAAGCCCATGGCACTGAATTCCGTCTCCCGTGACCAACTCCCGAATCTGTGTCTTTAGCCCAGATCTCTCCTCTGAAGTACAGACCCACGTACCCAGTTGGCTACTTGGCGTCTCCACTTGGATCTGTAATGGACTCTCAAACAGAACTTGTCCAAAAAAACCTGCCTCTCCTCCTCCCCAAGGGTGCCCCTCCTCCTTGTCCCACGTGGTAGGAGATGGCAACGCCATCCTTTCTCTTGCTCAGACGTGAACCTTGACTTGGCCTTGACTCCATGTTTCAACACACAGCAACTCCATGAGCAGGTGGTGTTGGCTCTGCCTTCACAGTATTTCCAGAATTTTAACCTTCCGCCTCCTAACAGGCCTTAGCCCTCATCCTCTATTCTGTTTTCAACAACGTAAGTCCGTGAGTGAAAGCCTCCGCTTGCTTTCACGTTGCTCAGATACATGAACGCAAAGCCCTGATGGCGGCCTCTGAGCCTCTACTGAGTCATGCTGCTCTTTTTCGCTCGGACCTCTCATCTGCACCCACTCTTTGCGTGCTAAGTCCACGCCAGCCACGAGGGCGCCTGGCTGTCCTCGAGCACACCTGTTGCCCCTCCCTGCAGTCCTCTTCCCCCGATACCTGCAGGGCTGGCTGCTTCTACACCCCGCTCAGGTCCTTGCTGCAATGGCCCTTCCCCATTGAGACCTTCCCCACACTCCCTGGTCAAAATCACAGCCTCTTCCTCCCAGTGCTGCCGCTGTTCCCTGTTTTATTCCTCTCCGTAGCACTGACGCTCCCTGAAGGAATAGATGCACTTTATTTATTCATTCATTCTCTCTCTCTCCCAGCTAGAAGGTGAGCTCCATGAGAACAGGGACTTTGTTGGCTTCGCTTTATGCTGAACCTCCTGCTGCACATTCAGTGCCTACCGTGACACATAATGTGGCATCCTATAAACATTATTGAATGAATGGTTGAATAGAGTGAAAGGCAATTTAAAAAGCAAATGAAAAAATAAGATCATGAAGTCATAATAAATTCTGGTAAATGCTTAAAGGAATCAGGTTCTGAAATAGAGTGAGGTTGAGGGAATGAAGGTGTTCAGAGCCCCCTGTGATGTGAGCCTGAAAGTTTCTGAAGTTCCACAGGGCTCTTAAATGTTCAGTGTTGTCATTTAGTAGAAATTTTGGGGCCGAGGGGGAGAATAAGGGAGGGGAGGAGGTTGTTTGTGATCCTTTGTCAGAAGTTTGGTAGGGTTTTTCAGTGTCTTGATTTGTAACACATTTCAATCAATTCTGCATTTGGTTAGAGAAGAGGAAAAATTCTCAATTCCCCTCCAAGGTTCCCTGTCCCATGTGAACAGTTTTGGCTTTGCAAATTTGTTTGTGTTCACTGCAGTGCATATGGTCTGCCCTGAGGTTGCATTTTGTAGCTTGAGATTGGGCTGTGTAATCTACCACAAGTGACTTAATGCAGGAAGACAAGCAAAGCATTGGTTTCAGTCCCAGGAATGAACCTGCTACATCCTGTAGCAAGTGACCAAGTGGACATCCAGCTGTTCTTTCTGCATGCACAGCATATTAAACTTTAGGGGCGGGGGGTTGGAGTCTGGGAGGTTAGAAACTAGAGAATTTCTCAAGGTTCAGGATATAGTCTAGCCTTACTATTCAATATTCTCAACTCATCTCTCAGGTTATCTGTTCTTCCCACTTGCCTTGTCTTCTCAAGTCCATCATGGGCTCGAGCCCTGTTTGTTTCTGTTCCTTCTGCCTTTCTCACTTCGCTGTGCCAAAGGCCTGAAGAAGGGGAACCTACAGGCTGACAGCCTTCTGTGACCAGAACAGGGATGTGTTCGGGGGCAGGGCTGACTTGGAGTGCAAGATACCTCACAAACTTTAGGACCAACCAAGTGGGTATACCACTAAGTGATATAGAAGAAGTAGGGTTTTTATTAGGGGAAAAAAAGTAAAGGAATTTGGGTTGCCAAACTTTAGGCAGGGAAGGATAAAGAATAATTGCGAGTTCATCATTCACATACTTGGAAACTGTTATTACAAAGAAGGAGGCAGGCAGTTGTTCTTCTTGGCCAGTAAAAAGACCATTCGCTAACATGACCCCATGAGAGAATTGTTTTCTGGTCTTAGGAAAGCAGTTTACTCTAGAATCCTCTATCAAGGGAGGTTGTAGATGTATTATTTACAAAATCTTTTAAATAGCCATTTGAACAGTAAAAAAAAATGAAAAAATAAACATTAGCCATTAGGCCCATTTGCTTTGGGTAGGTTCTCTATAACTACTCTGCAGGCTGGAGATTACATCAAACCTGATGATTTTTTTTAACCATAGCTCACTTTTATATAGGGAATAAGCAGATTGATTATTTGATCCTTTGTTGCTCTGTAGACAATCTTTGGTTTTTTTAAGCATTAGGTGTCGAGAGCTGTGTGGCGCTGCACCTGCTGACACAGAGCCCGCCTTGCTCTCTGCCTCCCCAGCCGCCTCCTCCTGTGGCTTTGTACAGCTGCCCTTCTGGACCCTTTGAAATCATTGTCAAGGGGCAGAAGCTCTTCCAGTCACTGTTCCTGGTGGCATCCAGGAAAGGCAGGAACGTGGTATGGGGAACGCTGTGGCGGGGCAGTTGCTATGGCCACAGCCATAGCAGGGGACGTCCCGCAGCAGTGGGATCGGGTTCTGTTCACAGCGATTTATCAGGCAAAATAGAAATAGGACAAGAGCCCAGTGAGACGTAGGCCCCTTCCAATTAAAGGAGTTGTATCTTCAGAGCACAAATCAATGGCGCAACTCTTCCAAGTCCATGGACGGCCCCTTCTGTAGGTATCGAACTCGGACATGTCACATGGCGCCCGCTTAAAACATGTCTTATTTATGTCAGTGCACTGCCATAAAAATAGATTTGTGTAGGTGAATTTGAATTTTTCTTCTATTTCTCCAAAGTGCCAGTGACTAAAAAGGGAAACTTAAGAAACCATATTTGAATGTGAGAATACATCTATTATCCTTTCTAATTCAGGCAGGAAAACGATTTTCACACAGTATGTGTTTGTCAAGAAAGGCCTGTAGGTAAAGACCCAGAGAAGCAAAAAGACAGTCATAGCTTATAAGAATTCATTTATTTATTTATTTATTTATTTTCAAAAGACACGTATTTAACCACCACGTAGAGCTTTAGAGCTTGATGGAGGGGCGTGTTTTATAAACGTCGAGAGTGAGGAAGAGGGTACTGACTTTCTCTATTGCAGTCATTTTACATAACATGCTTCAGGGATGGTTAAAACGTTACTATTAACTTAAAGGTTCAAGTTGGTCATTTTTCCCAGCTATTCCTTAGTATTTTGCTATCACAAGCCATCTCTTCATGTATTTAAACTGGTTTATAACTTGATACTCCTATGTTGATATTTAATTACCTTTTAAAATGATAAAATAGTTAAAATTTGGGTACACTTTAAAAATGTTAATCACATGTGAAAAAGAGGACAGTTAGTAGAGTTTTCTGGTTTTATTTCACAGGTGGATATCCAGGTAAGCTCAATGTTTCTGCTTAAGACTGAGTTCATGTTTTTAGACTCACCTGCTTGGATAGGCTGTTTGTTTGCTGTAATATTTTATCATGTGCATGAATCATTGGCTTAATTTCTGAAATAAGTTAATTGCTTATTTAAAAACTGGTATTTATTTTTAGAAATACTTATGTGTTGAGCTTTATTTCTAACTACAAGGTTAATGTATATGTTTTCTAAATTGAGCGACTACTAGAATTCTGTTTCATAATAACCATGAAGGTGAATCTTGCTATTGATAATTATTAAATAGCTTTAACTGTAGATTGAACTAAATTAAACCAAAAGATAAACTATAATGTGAAAATCATGTCTGAGAATTGGAAGATCACGTAAAAAAAAAAGTCCTAACCTGTCACCTGGCATCTCTTCAGTGACAATACCCAGTAGACGCTCAATAAGTGACAGTTAAATGTGGCTGTGTTAAAAAACGTGAGATGTAGTATTAGTCTGACTAGTAACAGAAAACTGTCACGCTAGACATTTGCTCAAGTTCATTTTCAAATCAATTTAGATGTAGGCTTTCTTGATACATTTTTCACTCTTATCATTAAATCTCAACCTTCACTTTGTTTTGAGGGATCCAAGTGAAGGCGAGGCCAGTGGCAGAACAGACACCTCAAGGTGAGGAGCCACTATCCATACTTCGCGGCAGGGTCCCTGTGTACGCAAACGTGCTTTGAAATACTGACAGCACTTAGTAAACATGAATGGAGCTAATAACTAGCTCGTATGTGTATTTTAAGTTTCTCTATTGGGATGGGTGTTCCTAATGTTGCCTAGCATTGAATTTCGTGTAAGTTAATTAACTGTAAAGTTTGTGCTTTCTAAACATTATTTTGAATTGTATGCTTTGTAGAGAAATAGCCGTTCTGTCCTATAATAGATGTGTTGGCAAAAGAATAAATAGATTAAAATGTATTGATCCTTTTTGCACTAAAACCATGTAACTAAAATTAGTCTTAACCCACAATACTGAGGTACCCAAGTACATAGGAAGATTGGATATTGATAATATATTTTCGGTGAGTATTCAGTGGCGGACCACATTTGGAAAAGCTCACCCTGCTGTATTTATGGGGTTTTTGATGTTGAATACCAGTTGAGTATTTGATCTAGCGATGGTCTCAATCCTGAGCACAGCCGGAACTTGATAAAACACATGGCTGGGCCCCACCCCCCAGGGTTTGGAAGGGACGGCCTGGGACCATGTTAATAACATGTTACTGCTTGTGTTCGTATTTATAAAGGGGAAATTTAAGAAACAAAGGCATTAAATGATTTTGAGTGGACAGATGCCCTGGCTTCCTCTGGGAACTATTTTTGACCAACTGAACACAAACCCGAATTTAATTCCTACTTTTTAACATCACTTGAAATACAAAACATTGTGAGCTTCGGGTGAGGCGTTCCCATGAAGGCCTCTTCACAGACTGTGCTGTGTTGATGTTTAGTCGCAATGGCTGAAACGTTTCTGTGTTGAGCTGGGTGCCCGAGTCACACCATGGAAGGGGGCCAAAAGGCAGGCAGGACAAATATTTTGAGCTCATTTCTGCCTGTGAAATAAACATGAAGGGCCTCTGCGGTCAGCCCCTCCCTCGCTTAGTCTTCACTTTCAGTCCCCCTTCTCGGGTCTCCTCCTCTCTTTTTACTAAATTTCCCTCTGTGACATTTAGCGGTGTAGAGTGTCACAAGTGGCTGCTAAGATTGCAGTTCATCTGCCTGCATCTTATCCTTTTAATGTGACTACATGGCCTTTCAGTGTGGTCCCTGTTGGGCTTTTTTCTTTTTTTTGCTTTTGAACAAACTTACGGACTCCCTCCCATCTGTAAGGTCCTTGCCCGTCCTTTAACCCACACAACCACCAGGGGAAGAGGAGCCCACTTTACAGGCAAAGCAGTGAGGTGCACAGGAGGCACCAGGCCAGTTCTAATGAGGTCCTGTCACCACAGCGAGATGGCGGGCAGGGTGGCGAGCAGCACCAGCTCCTGTGCCCCCAGTTCCGCATGCTGACGCCCCCAGGGCGTTGCAAGAGGCGAACGAGGAAGCGGTGCATGGTAGGCACTCGGAGCAGTTCCCAGCAGCAAGCAAGTGCCCAGTAAATGTTAGATGCTGTCATTTGCATCGGCATTTCTGGGAGCTCTCTGCAGTCAGTGGTACCGTTGGCGGTGCCTCTGAGCTGTAGGTACAAAAACATCTTGGATGTGCCTGTTGTCTGCGGTCACCAGGTTTCTTTGGTAGAATACAAGGACAATGAGACTTAGAATAGGACGCCTGATTTCTAGTCTTTCTTTTCATTCATTAGCCATCTGACCACAGACGAGTAACTTACATTTCCTAGCCATCAGTTCTGTTTTTAAAGTGAGCGTTGGATCAGGTGGCCTCTTGGTCCCTTCCGGCCCTCGCGTGCTGACGCTGTGATAGCATTGGGCCCAGGTCCTGAGAAGAGACTCCGGCTAGACTTGCACACCCAAGGCCTGGCTTAGAGTCAGCGAGCAAAAAGAGAATGAGAGAGAAGACGCCGAGCAGAAAGAATGAGAGAGAAGACGCCAGAGTAAATACTCTCCAGTCAGCTGATAGTCTTTGGAAATTTACTTTCTCTACTTCTTTCTTTCCTCATTTTTTTCAGGCTTGCATAGTTTGTAGGGCTTTGGGGGCTCAGATTCCTAGGAATGAGGGGGGAAAACAAATAAACCCGTACCCATGAAAATTCACATATAAATATATGCCTGAATATACATTATAGGATAATATTGATAGAAAATATTTAAAATATAGACTTATAGTAAGTTATAAACTCCTTTCCAAGTATATCATTTCATTAAATCACATGTACGTGAGACGGGTTAACAAGTTAAAATTATAACATCTGTATTTGAATAATTGCTCATTAAATTTAATTACAGGGTCTTCTGAATCATAAAATCTATTAATTTTACCTTTATTTGATTATGTGCAATAGGTTTTCTGGTTCTGTAGTATTAATGGGAGTTCTGTATTAAGGAAAACTCAACAGGGTTGGTGCATTAAGAAATAGGTGTCAATCACCTGCTCCGGCGGAAGACGGAGCCAGACCAGACCCTGTAGTTTCGAGGAACAGCGCGGGGGCCAGTGTGTCCATGGGAGCGAGCAAGCAGTACAGTCACAGGCAGAGAGGGGTTGGGGTCGGAGCTGGGGCGTAGGTCACGGGGAGCCTTGTAGGCCATTTTAAGGATGTCTTCAGCAGAACATTGACCCCATTAGAGGACCGACGTCCACACTCCTGTGTGTGGCACGGCCTCATGTATTTACCTCGTTGCAGTACAACATTTGGTTTTTGACGTCGCCAGGTAGAAATAACCTCTTCGTAGCAATTACTGCTATCCTGTCCCCGGTCCTTTTCCTACCCAAAAATAAAGATAGAAAAAGGAAAATTTTTCTTTCTACTTCAAAATTGTGTATTTACAAGCAGAATGCTAGTAGGCTATTTTTTGTACAAATGTACAGAAAATGGAGAGTCCACTTTTGCAAACTTAAACAGAAAAATACAAAAGGGCCTGAAGAAGTATTAAGTTCTTCACTTAATGGCTGCAAATTTGTTTCCCACCAGCAAACACATTTAAGAAAATGCTATTTTAGAAAGAAGATTTTATTTATGAAAGTCAAAACAGATGGCACCCTAGCGTCTGCTTTTTAATAGCAAGACGCACAAAGCTTTGTATCTACCTGAAGGTAGTCCTCCAGTTAGGATGTTGTTTAAGTGCTGCCTTGTGACCGCTGAGAGTTCGCATGTGTCTCAATTTCTTTGCTAAATGGAACTTTTGTTTGCATTCCTTCCCTCTGCCCTGTCCTTCCAGAAGCACATCGGGGGAACCAAAAGACAGAGACAAGGAAGAGAGTAAAGACTCCAAGCCACGCTCTTTGCGGTTCACCTGGAGCATGAAGACCACTAGCTCCATGGACCCCAATGACATGATGCGAGAGATCCGCAAAGTGCTGGATGCCAACAACTGTGACTATGAACAGAAAGAGAGGTTTTTACTCTTCTGCGTCCACGGAGATGCCCGACAGGACAGCCTCGTGCAGTGGGAGATGGAGGTGTGCAAACTGCCGCGGCTGTCCCTGAACGGGGTCCGCTTCAAGCGAATATCAGGGACGTCCATTGCCTTTAAGAACATTGCATCTAAAATAGCAAATGAGCTCAAACTGTAAAGAAACTCCAACTCGCAGGATCAGGGAAGATACATCCACATGAGGTACAGTTTTTGAATGTACTGGGAATGCCCAATGTCATTCACCTGTGAATCCCCCCATGTAGAATTTGCCCTTAATGCAATAAGGTTATACATAGTTATGAACTGTAAAATTAAAGTCACTATGAACTATCATAAATATCTGTAGCTAAAAAAAGTAGGTTCACATGTACAGGTAAGTATATTGTGTATTTCTGTTCATTTTCTGTTCATAGAGTTGTATAATAAAACAGATGATTGCTTAAAAACTTGTATAGTTGTCTAGATTTCTGCACATAAATGTACGTTTGAGGCTTTGAGTTGAAAATATTCTTCCCTGTTATTTACATTCAGGTGGGTTTTTTAAATTCTTACCTCCATCATGCAATTTTGAAAATTGTGTCCAGAATTAAAAGTGCACAGAAATGGTCTTTATGATTGTAGCATGGACTTCTAGAATTTATTTTCAGATCATATTTAAATTGAAACCGGAAGCTGATAAATAGATCAGCTGTATTATACACAGAATTATTTCTGCTTAACTTTGCTCTTACCCTTGTTACCAGACAAGGTTTTAGCTGAGAAGACACACAATGTTTACAGTGTTGGCACTTCAGAGTTTTTAAAAGAACATAACGGTGAAAATCAACTACAGCTTTGCCTTGAGCCAGCTAAAAAGCACTGAGGGGGAGTGAAACCTACATCCAACTTCTTTTGAACTTGAAAGTGTTTTCTGACCCACTGCTAATCATAGCAGCAAAATAAAAAAAGAATCAGTCTTCTCTTTGGCCTGTGACAATGTAAACTGTCACTTCTGTTCGCTGCCTTCCCAATACGGCAGTGTCATTGTGGGAATATAACAATGTTGGGACTCTTTCATAGCACACACTCATCTCGACAGTGTTGATCAATACATCAGTTAAGAAATCACGCCACCTCAGGAATTAACTGGCCTTGGGGAGGTTCTCCTCTTTCTCCTCGTGTCCTCTTCATCTGCCCCCGACCCAGTAATATCTGTGAGTACTTAAGAGAGACTTTGGAGTAAAACATACTATTTATAACAGTAGATGATTGACTAACGCTTATGTGGTTGTTCCATTTGTTCCCCTGCAACCTCTTTGTTTTTACTATTTTGCCAGATCTCTTGTATTTATTCCCCATCGTTATGCCTATAACGTGCAGCTTTGTAATCGGGCATTTGCCTGCCTTTCTTTCAGAATTAGTGCTCTTTGCGATGTAAAACCACTAGTAAAGGTACATTTTAATACTTGGTATTTTATACTGAATTAGCCTTGGAAGTTGGCTGTGCAATGTTACTTAATGTCGTACTTACTGTAATATCTACATATGGGCCCCATCTGCACACTCCTGAGAAATAGAAAGTGTATTCAAATTTTAGCCGTTTAAAGACAACTAAAGCTGTGATAAATCCTGTAATTCCAACCTCCATTGGAACGCGCTCGGCGTAGGTGATGTGCCATTCCCCATGGCGTCCAGACTAGGATGGATTTTGCCCTCTGTACTGTACTGTGCTATAGCTCTCTTCTGTACCAGTTCTGTTCAAAAATGAAGTGTAGTTTTGCCTTAGCAAAGGGTGGTGTTTGGAAAACAACAACTGTGTAAGCCCCTTTTTAACCTAGTGTCCATCCCCAAAAATTGATGCAAATTTCACTTTCACTGGTGCACACTGAAATTTTACTTGAACAGTTCTCATAATAAAGCACTTGTCTTTTGCTCTTTATCAGAATGTGCATTACCTGTTTTCTACTACAGAAGTATTCCATATGGGGGGTTTATTTTGTGTATTCTAAATGCAGTTGGCAGGGGGTGAAGTTATGTAACTTTTCAGGATGTCATTATGACAAAGAAATTTTCATCTTTTTTGTAGGAGTTCCTATTGTTGAAATGGTTTTATAAAACCAGACATCATGCCTTTTCCAAGGTACAAACTGATTATTTTTTACCTTTTCTCACTCTGATCAACTCTTCCATGTTTGTGGTAAGGAAATTTACTTCGATATTTTTTATGAACTAAAAATGAAATCTTGATAAGTCACTTTAGATTTCCGGTTTTATATATTCACAACAACATAAATTTTCTTGAAGATTTAAAGGAATTTTATAATATGTTTACATAAATAAATACCAGTTATGTTCACTGGCTATATGATATCAAGATGTCCTGGATCTCTGTTTAAATATTATTTGATAGAACATCCCTATTAGTATTAATTTACTAATAGTAAGTTAATTATGTAGAGACTGGGGCACAGTATTAATTTAAGAAATTAAAATGTGATAAGCAATATGAAATATGTTTCAGAAGCTTGACCCAATAATATTCTTTTAAGGTAGAATTTGATTTAAAACCCTAAAGGCCTTATTATGAAGTGGCTTTCACCAACAGTTGTTGTACCGTCTGGGCAACAAAGATAAACATGTGATGAATGAGGCACTAATTTACTGTAAATAAGTGATTCCATCAGCAGATGTAAATTAATCAAGGTGATCTCTGCCTTAATTTTTAAAATACCTATTGAGGTACCTACTGCCTCTTAAGAAACATAAAGGAATTGTCAAAAATGGCTTTTCTCCTGCCAAGATTTTGGTCCATTTGGGAAGACCAAGTATAAACACACATAACAACAACAACAACAACAACAACAAAATCACACCCAAATAGGAAACAACAAAAGTGTTCAAGCAAGCACCAACAAATAGTTTCTACAGGAGCTCAGAGAAAGGTGAGTTTTTTCTGGACATGAGAAAGAAAGGCCTTTTGAGAGATGTGAAGGATGGATAAAATGTAAGAGGTAGAATGGAAAAGACCCCTTAGGTGGAAGGAATATGTGAGAAAAGTCTTGAAGTTAGTCATGGTTGTAAGATACATGTTAGAAATGAACTACTTATTCTATGGGTTGCTAAGGTTCACATAGGTTGATCAAGAGGAGATTTTGTAAAGCATTGATTGGCAGCCTTGGCTTGGACTTGATTTGTGGTTAGAAGGGCAACTAGGAGGCACAAATAAATGGAAAGATATCCCATGTTCATGGATTGGAATAATTAATATTGTTAAAATGTCCATACTACCCAAAGTGACCCAATGATTCAATGCGATCTCTATCAGAATTCCAATGGCATGTTTTCATAGAAATAGAAAAAACAATTCTAAACAAAGTATGGAACTACAAAAGACGTGAATAGCTAAAACAATCTTCAGAATGAAGAACAAAGCTGGAGGCAACATACTCCTTGAATTCAAGCTACGTTGCAAAGCTGCAGTGATCAAAACAGTCTGGTACTGGAATAAAAACAGACACACATATCAGCGGAACAGAACAGTAATAAACCCATTCATTTATGGTCAATTAATTTTTTGACAAGAATGCACAGGGGGAAAGGATAGTGTCTTCAATAAATGGTGTTGGGAAAACTGGACAGCCACGTGCATGAAACTAGGCCCCTATCTTATTCCATACACACACCTACAACTCAACTCAAAATGGATGAAAGGACATGAGCTTAAGACCTGAAACGATAAAACTCTTGAAGAAACCAAACAGAGGTAAGCTCCTTAAAACTGGTCTTGACAATGATATTTTGGATTTGACATCAAAAGCAAAGGAAACAAAAGCCAAAATAAATAAGTGGGACTACACCAAAATGAAAACTTCCTGCACAGCAAAGGAAGACATCAACAAAATGAAGGGGCAGGCTATAGATGGGAGCAAATAGTGCACACCACAAACCTGAAAAGAGGTTCATGTCCAAAATATGCAAGGAACTCATGACTCAATAGCAAATAAAATAACCCAATTTAAAAATGGGCTAGGGACTCGCACACCCATTTTTCCAAAGATGACATGCAAATGGCCAACAGGTACATGAACAGGTGTTCAACAGCACTAATCATCAGGGAAACGTGAATCAAAACCACAAGGAATGACCACCTCGCACCTGTTAGAATGACTCATCCAAAAGAAGAGAGAACAAATGCTAGTGAGAATGGGGAGAAAGGCAACCCTTGTTCCCTAGTGGTGGGAATGTAAACGCAAGTGGTGCAGCCACAATAGAAAATGGTATGGAGGTCCCTCAAGAAATTAAAACAGACCTACCAGATGCTCTAGCAATCCCACTTCTGGGTACACTTATCCAATGGAAACAAAATCATCACCTCGAAGGCAGAGCTGCACCGCCACATTCATTGCAGTGTTACAATAGTCAAGATGGGGACGCAAGCTGAGTGTCCAGCCATGAATGAATGAAGAAAATGTGTTGGTGTTTATACATGCAATGGAATATTATTCAACCTTAAAAGAAATCTTGCCATTGTGACAATATACATAAATCTGGAGGGCATTATGCTGAGAAATAAGCCAGACAGCCAACTACTGCATGGTATCAGTTATCTGTGAAATCTTAAAAAAGAGGGGAAAAAAAGGGGGAAAGGAAAGAAGAAAGAAAGTCAAACTCATAGAAACAGAATGGCATGGTGGCGGCCAGGGCCTGAGAGGTGGGGAAATAGGAAGCGGCTGGTAAAAGGGTACACACTTTTGTATGTAAGATGAAGAGGGTCTGAGGGTCTACTGTGCGGCAGGGGGACTGTCGTTGGTGATACTGTATTGTGTGACCAGTTTGCTAAGAGAGTGGATCTTAAGTGTTCTCACCAACAATGCAAGTGTATGAGATGATAGAGGTGTTAATTAACTTGATGGTAGGAATCCTTTTGTGGTGTATACATATATAAAACATGTTGTACACCTAAAATGGGTTATAATTTGTCAACTGTACCTCAATAAAGCTGAAAAAAGAAAAAATAGAATTACCATATGATCCAACAATTCCACTCCTAGGCCATACTCTTTCTTACAAGCTTGAACACATTGAAATCGTCATTGGTTCCTGTTATTACCACACAGAACCACTAGGGGGCAGGAAAAACCCTGCCCAGGATGGATTGCTGGATCCTACCGCCCGCAACAATTGAAACCCCCGTGGACCTCTCTATAAAACAGACACCCTGTTACCCACCAAAAGCGCTTGTTGGCGAGGCCCGCACTCCCTAGTTTGAAGGAATAGTGCACCTCATTCTGTCTCCTCACAGGTAGGAGGCTAACGTCCTTCACGGCCTCAGCTGGATTTTTCCCTTTATTTTATTTTATTATTATTATTTTTTTTTTGGTCATCGTGCGGGTTATTTTAATGTCTTTCCATCTGGCTATAGAGGCACGTAATTCCATTGTATTCTTCATATTCAAACGTAGTGCTTCCATTAATTTTCTAGAACTTGAGGGAAGTCTCCATTTTTTTTTAATATGGTGCAAATCTGGCAGGGCCCAAAAGCATGGAGGTAATTAAAATGATACTCGGAAATAATATAGTCTTTTATAACCATGTTATTTTTATATCACATACTTATTTCCCTTAGAATACTGGGAGGAACCCATGGCTTTTCATGGATTCGATTGTTTCCGTTATTGGTAGTCACGAGTGCTTTCAGGGGGATCAGAATGTCACATTTAGTGCACAGAAAAGGGACCATTAGGGTTGGCTTTAGTTTATAAATTAATAGTTACTTTAGTAAAGTCACAAATCTACAAATGTAACTTCCAGTAACCTTTGAAATTCAACTTGTGTATTATATTATTGTATTTACAAATCTAACAAAGTATAACAGTCACTACAAGGGGCTGTTACCATTCACTTAATTTCATTATCTTAAACATTTAAGTGACTTTTATAAACAATATATTTGATTTTCTTTTCAAGTACTTCAACTATGTACAAGACTAATTCTTATACATACAGTAATTTAAACACTTTTGTATTTCTTTCCATTTAACTTACTAATTACTTGATTACACATTTTAACTTGCAGTCACAAAACTAGATTTCAATATTCTAATATGCCAAATTATGTTTCGCGTATTTATAGCAATATACCAATCACTCTTAAATGTATCCCACATTTTATTAATATTTAAGCGGTAATGAAGAAATAACCCCTATTATTGTATGCTGAACTCTAAATTCCCAGGAGGTCTAAGATTTTTGCCCACGGACGAAATCAGGCCTCCTGCACAGCGGCGCCCTCCCCGGCGCTGAGAATGCGCAGCTGCCAGAATTTAGCGGCCCCACCGCCTGGGTCCGTTCCATTCTTTCCCTGGAGTGGACACAGTGCTGTGCCTTTCTGCATATTTCCTTAGCAGAGGCGCCTGGAAAAGTATGGCCGTTTTACAGGGCTCTTCATAACTGTTTTCTGGAAGCTGGTCACCAGTTTGCACCCCATGAATACTGTATTGTCACGACCATCTCGCCACGCCTTTAGCAGCATTGAGTATAATCTTTACCATCGTCATCATCATCGCGGCCAGTTTGCACGTGGGCAAAAGAAGCCTCATCACTTGGGGTTCATTTATGTCGTGGCCAATGTGGCTGAACATGGTTTAGAAGTTCATAGTGCATTGCCCTGCCGGGGTGTCCCTTTGGCTCACAGGTAGGGGGCGCAGGCGGGTAGGGCTGAGCCTGATTGTTGGTCACCCGGAGGCCAGGCTCCGGTGGCGCCGCCGCAATCCCGGGCCCCACGGCCAGAGGGCGCTGCGACCTCAAGTCCCCGGCCCCGTCCGGGCTGGGGCGGTGCCGCGGGCGGGGAGCAAAGGTTGTTTGGTGCCTTCGCACCCCAACTTCTCCTAACCGGCCGCGGCGTCATGACGGTGGCAGCCAGGCTCCGGAGCAAGGCGGCGAGCAGCCTCCCGCGCCGCGGGCCCCGGGGGCAGGGGGACGAGGACACCACCGCGATCCTGGAGCTGGAAGACGAGGTGGCCGAGAGCGCGGCGAGCGCGGAGCGCCCGGAGGCCCGGAGCGCGCGGCGGGTGCACCTGGCCGTCCTCCCTGAGCGCTACGAGCCGCTGGAGGAGCCGGCGCCGGGCGACAAGCCCAAGAGGAGGTACCGGCAGAAGCTGAAGAAGTACGGCAAGGTAGGCCTCCGCCCACTGCCCAGGGCGTCAGCCGTGCGGGGCGCCCTGGCCCCGGGCTTCCCGCTTGTCCCGATGGAGAGCTGGAGACCAGCGTCCACCCTGTGACTGCGCCCCGCCTCTCTGGGTTCCCTTCACCCCCCAACAACCACCCTCTCCCCAGCATTCACTGTCAAAGCCCCACAGACTCTTCGTCTGTGACCTGGAAAGTTTCATGTACTGATAGAAACTGAAGCAGAGATGTCATTGGCACCGGTCCGCCTGCTCCCCGGCTGCTGGCTAGTTAATGACAGTCCGAGGAGTCGCTTGCAAAGGCAGTTCTTCTCCTTGGCGTGTCTTACTTACACGCCCTTGTGTGTGGCGGGCAGGACAGAAACTTGTGTCCCCGGTTTACAGGTGGGAATACTGAGGCTGGGGCGCAGTCAGGTGACTTGCAGAAGGTGACCCAGTGGGAAAGTACTGAGCTGCAGGCTGGTGTACGCTTCCTGCAACATCCTCACCAGGCTGTCCCCGCCAGCTGGGAATTGGTGGAGCTATTGCCCTAAATGTCCCCGAGACTATTTCAAGGGCCTAGGAGCTCAGCACATACACACATATGCACAGTTATCTCTGCTCTGGCGCCTGTAGACGCGCTGTCATTTGCCCGGATTCAGGGTGTTGGGGGTGGGAAGAGAGAGAGAAGAAGGAAGAGAGGTGGATGTGAGTCTGGGATAAAAATGAGTTTTCTCCTCAGACATCAGCCAGGAAGCATTTGAAGTTACTCCTGCCCCTGCTCCCTGGGGCTGGGCTCTGCTGCCCAGAAGACAATCACAAATTCATTGTGTCTTGGCCAAAGGCCAAGGGCCCCATCTGATTTATTGCCCCATTATCTGTGTTCTCTAGTGGCCCTTATCATACCTGAAGCTAGCCAGTCTCCATACCTTAGCTTAGGTTTATCATACTCCCTAAAGGTATGTCAGCAGCTTTGGGAGCAGCATATACAAGCAGGCAGTTGTAAAATATGTTAATAAAAACTATAAAGCTGGGAGTTGCAGGCTGAGTTGTGCTAGGGCTGATCATCCTTCTCCCTGGTCCCAGGCGAGCACAAAGAAGCCATCGTTTGCCTCTCTGCAAATGGTGACCCGATAGTGTGGCTATCTCAGCTCAGAGACTGGCTCAGGAGATGCCTTGAGGGGTTCTTACTGTGTGCCAGGCATTGTGCTAAGCACAGGAGATATAAAAATGGGTACCCCTATGCATAGCTGGGGCTGGATGGGTCAGACCCCCGGCACATAGTCCTCAGCGATGAGGCTGCAAAGTCAGGGAGATTTTCAAATCAATGGCGACGCAAAGACTGGGCACAGAAGGATGAGTTCAGGTTTCACAGGTTAACAACGAGGCACCACTTCACATGGATGGGTGTTACCAACACATGCACGCACAACACAGAAAATAACAAGTGTTGACGAGGATGTGGAAAACCTGGAATCCTTGGGAATTGCTGGCAGAAATGTAAAATGTTGCTGATGCTGTGGGAAGCAATTTGGCAGTTCCTCAAAAAATTAAATAGAGATCTGCCACGTGATCCAGTAATTCCACGCCTAGGTATATATCCAAAAGAATTGAAAACAGGTATCCAAACACACACCCCCCCACACACACACATATGTTCATAGCAACAGTATTTACAATAGCCAAAAGGTAGAAACAACCCAAGTGTTCATCAACTGATAAATGAACAAACAAAATGTGATGCATACATACAACGGACTATTATATGGCCATAAAAAGAACGAAGTACTGATACATGCGATAACACGGATGAACCCCTAGAACATCAGGCTAAGTCAAAGAAGCCAGACACACAAGATCACATACGGTATGCACGCATGTTTCCATTTGTATCAAATATCCAGAATAGGTAAATCCAGAGAGACCAACCACAGATTGGTGGTTGCCAAGGGTTGGGGCTGGGGGTAGGGGAGCAGCTGTCTAATGCGTATGAGCGTCCCTTTAGGGATGACGAAAATGTCCGCGAAGTAGGTGGACGTGCTGGTCACACAGCATCGTGAATGTGCTCCATGCCACTGAACTGTTTACTTCGAAATGATTAATTTTTATTATGTGAATTTCATCTCAATTAAGGAAAAAGAAAAGAAGTTCACTGGGTGGACAAGGGATGACCTCCAGGGCGGAGGGACCAGTGCAAGCAGAGACGAGGACATGTGAAGCCCTTGAAGGGGTGGCCAGCCTCGGGCACCTTGGGGCCGCGCTGGCAGGGGGAGAGTTGTCTGGGGCCGCACATTAAATACACTGTAATGCGTCATCACAAAAAAATCTCATCATGTGTTAAATAAATTTATGATTTTGTGTTGGGCCGCATACACAGCCATCCTGGGCTGCATGTGGCCCGCAGGCCACAGGTGGGACGCCCTGCGCGGGGGCCACACGCTAGTTCAGTAGACTAGCTCAGGTGAGACGACACTGTCACGTCAGAGTGGCCTGCCCTTTCTGCCTTTCCAAAGAGCAGCTCCTCCGTCCATTTTTTTTCTGAAGCAACTGAGAAGGTAGCCAGTTAGGATCCAGCCCAGAGGGGAAGAGAGCGGACCCTTCATTGAGCATGCGAGAACAGCCACCGCTCGGCTAGAAAGCGGGGAGGGGATTTCCCCTGCTTTCATCACGCGTGACATTTCCCTTTCCGTGGGCCCCATGGAATAGGAGGTGACCTGCGCACAGTTCCACATTACAGTCGCGTACTCCATAACGACGGTTCGGCCAGCCGCATAAAGGACAGTGGTCGCATACGATATGAAAAAGTCCTCTTACCTAGTGAGGTCCTTGTCATGGTCACAGGGCAGCACTGGAGGGACCTGGAGCTTGCTGCCCATCCTGTAGAAGTACTTTCCTTCCCGTTGGGTAACAGCTGCGCACAGTGTTCAGTTTGCGTCCTCTGGGCAGGCTTGTAGCCCAGAGCAGTGGGTGATAGATACCACGTGGCCTGGGCGTGCAGCAGCTCGACCGCCCAGGTGTGGGAGTGCACGCCGCGATGTCTGCACAAGGATGAAGTCACCTAAGGATGCACTTTGCTGAAGCGAGTCCATTGTTACCACGGAGGGCTGGCTTTTCCTTCGTGGAAGGGCAATCAAAGTTCCTATTTATCAAACTGCTCCCATTCTTCACCGAAGTCCCTTCCTGCTTCTAGGTAAAGAAAGATGTTTGGCCTCTGTGACATATGAAAGGATCGGTTCACACGCCCGCACTGCCCTGTGGCCCCGGGAGATGGTGTGGGCCGGGGCGCTGTTCCAGGTTGACTTTAAATAACGATGCCAGTGTTCACAGGGTGCGTTCGTTGTTGCAGAGCTGTTTTCTGGGCTCAGGGAGGCGGAGGGGACGTGCATGCGCTGTGCTCCCCTAGGGCGCCTGCCTCGTGCTGTGTGCACAGGTCACACGTGGTGTGTGCACAGGTCGCGCATGGCATCTCCAAATCCTCGCAGCAGCCTCGGAAAACTGGGGACCCCGTTTTGCCCACCTAAGGGAACGTGTTTGCTGATTCTGGGGATCAGGAGGAGGGCGTCTTTGGGGGCGGAAGGGCCATCATTCCCCGCACCACCCTCTCTTGTGCTCCCCCACGCCCCTCCGCCCGTCCAACAGATTATTTGGGTTGAAAGCTCTACTCAGATCAAAGAATTCAAAACTTCTTTGGAAAAGGCCATCGATGGACGTTTCATGTTTCTTTGCCTCCTGTGTTCTCAACTCTGTGCTTTGACAGTGTTCCCGCTAATGAGCTATTTTAGTAGCTTCCCCCCCCCTAAGTTGCAAAGATGAAGTGACAAGCAGTTTTTTAAAATAGCAGATTGCGGGAAATGGAGGAACAAGTACCCCAAATGGCAGGTTTCGTGCAGGCCACCGGTGATTCTGGCGGCTTCGCTTACCAGGGATGCTCTTGACGGTTGACCTGCACCCAGAGGGCAATTTGGTGGTTGTTGTTGTTTGAAACAGTAAGTAAAACTCTCCCGCTGACTCTTGTCACACATTTGTAGAGATGTCTCTCTCAGCAACGTCACCCCAACACACACTCGCATGCACACGCATGCGCTGCACCCTGAACTCTCATGGAGAAGTCGACTGGGCAGCATCCCGAGGGTCAGTGTCTAGAGAAGCCATTGATGTGACCAGGCAGCCGTGACCTCGCGTCCTGGATCGGTGGGGTCGGAGCCGCGTGGAGGCCGTCTGTGGGGACGGCCCTTCCCGTGGGTTGAAGGAGAGCGGAGACCCGGGCAGCACTGAGGGGAAGATGTGGAGTCAGGGTCATGGAAGGAAGAGAATGATGATTCTGGAGAGTGGAAAGCCAGGGCCTGGGTGACAGAGGGGACTGACAGCAAGCGTCACAGGAATGGCCTTGCGGGGAGAGGGCCGTTCTCTGCACGGGAACCCAGGCGAGGTGGGAAGGTGAGTGGGTTCCCTGGGACTTCTGACCTTTTCAGTGAAAGAGGAAGTGGGGTCACCTACTGCGGGCACGGAGACAGGGAGGTGGGGAGACCCGCGGAGAACGAAAAGGACGAGGAGGAGTAGCTGGGAGACGGAGGAGGTCGGCCCCCCGGGCAGACAGATGGGGCGCCAGGCCGTGTCTGAAGTCCGAGCGAGGTTTGCGGCTGTGATCAGGAATGTTACGTGACACCAGGTCGCCTGATTATTGGAGCGGGACAGCGCGTAGGGCTGAGACGAGGCGGACGATGGGATCCAGATCACCGACGTGACCGCGAGGTTATCGAGAGAGAGCGCTGAGGGACGGTGCGGATGAGGAGCGGGAGGCCGCGGCAACCACTTGATCAGTGTTTGTCCACTGGCGGGGAACTGAACTTTCGCTGTGACTCCATTTGTCCGTGGATGCCCCGCCCCCAGCACGTCTAGCACCAGGCCTTGCAGGAAAGGAAGGGGAGCAGGAGTAGCCATCAGGAAAGCGTGGCCGGTCCGTACCCTTTAGGAGTCTGTCACTGTGTCTGCAGTCAGAGACTTGAAAGAGACAAATGTGTGGGTGGGGCAGGAGTATGTCCCGAAGGCAGGGAGAGGGCAGGGTGGGCTTTGGATAAGGGGGATAAAGGAAAACTTGACCCAGCCTTCCAGTGATCCGGCACCGTAGCTGGAACAAGGAGTCGGCTTTGCTTAAAAAATAAAACAAATGTGGTGTTGGCGCTCGCACCCCCTCTGCTGTCTCAGGATCTCTGAATTATCTGGAAATGTGTTTGAGAGCACTTTGCACGGCGGTGACGTCCGTCCTGAGTCCCCGCTTGTTCCCAGCAGGGGTGGGCGTGGGGAGGGGTGGGTGAGAGACGAACACCATGACCTGGTAACTTGCTCACTGACCCCGGGGGAGCGAAGCAGCTTGGTTCTTTAGGTACGTCACCCTCGTGCGGAAGCTGTCTAACCAAATTCTTTGCTTTTTGTCTCGATTCCTAAAAATAGAACGTGGGCAAGGTCATCATCAAAGGATGCCGCTACGTGGTCATCGGCCTGCAGGGGTTCGCCGCGGCCTACGCCGCCCCGTTCGGCGTGGCCGGCAGCGTGGCGTCATTTGTCCGCTAGTGGGGGCTGCTGCGGGGCAGACCCTTCTGGAATGATGGGAGCCTCCATCCGGCAGCCATACAAATCCAGACGCATCTCAGACTCGAAGCCATGACCTACTTGGAAGGAAAAAAGTCTCTCTCTGTCGAATCTGACGATTGTTGTGAATGGGACATCTTTACCCCTCTGCTGAGTTTTTCACGTTTCTTGGACATGGGTGGCTCTGACGGACAATCCCACATAGAATGAGGCTGATGTTACCTTTGGGGTCAGGGTCAAGTTTGCTCACACTGGAGCCTTTGTGGGAAGCTCGCGCGTGGAGGCAAACCCTCAACCGGCGCGAGCAGCCTGGGCGGGCAGCAGATAGGTGATTATGGGGGGAAAGGATTGTTACCCGGCGTGACATGATTTGCCATCTTGTCCTGGAAAGGTCGCGGCTGACCGGCGCTCACAGCCCTTCACGGCCGGGGTTCTGAGGGCACCAAAGGAGCAGCTTGCTGCTGAAGTCACGTCCCCCATCTCCTCCTCCACACTTTGTCACTGGCAGTTTAATTACAGGCTGGAGAAGAAGGAAGGAAGAAAAATCTCTTTGAAGGCTGACACTTTGAAACTGTGTTGGCAATGTGTCGTGACTGTTTAAAGTAGATAAAAGCTTGGCATTGTTACCTTTCTCTGACACGAGTGTGCGGTGGGGTGAGGGGAGGGATGGGGGCAGGTTCAAGTGCAGGCTGCCGCTGACAAAGGTCGGGTGAGGGAGCCCGCTGGAGGGCTGATGTGCCCGGTCCAGCCCAGCCTGGCCCAGCTGCATGTTCGAGCCTCAGCGCTGCATCTCTCTGCCAAGCCACCGAAGGGTGCTTTGTCTTGGGCGTGAGGGACGTACCACATCTGGAAATAAAAGTGTTTGATTTAGAGAAGGAACAGGGAAGTAGGAGATGGTTGCAAAGGAAGTAGAAACAGGGCAAGAAGGAGGTTGGGCGAGAGGAGTGGAGATACGGGACCCCGATTTGGGTTGTGAGCGATGGGAGGTCTTCGGTGGGCTGGGTCTTTGGCTCGGGGAAGGGGCCGGGGCAGCTACGTGGGCAGCCTGTGTGGCTGGGGCTTAGACACCCTCTGGCGCCTGCGAGCTCATGTTGTCTGCCGTCGTAGCATCCTTTCCTCTTCTGCGATGCCCGCTTTGACCATGTCTCACCCGGATTCAAAGGTTAGGGCGAGCCTGGTCCTGACGCTCCCCCAGGATGACCCGCTGACTGACTTTGGACCATTGGTCAGGGAGGTGGCAGAAAGAGGAAGTCTCTCACCCTGTGCCCCCTGCCAAGCCCCATGACTGGCCACTGTTCTGACTTTGTTTCCAGAATATCTGAAAGTTCTACATGGTTATGGTTGATCAGTCGGCGGGATCAATGGCAGCATCTACCGGTTGCCCTTAGAAGTTTCTAGGCCATGCAAAGGCGGCCACGATGCTCATGTTTCACCAATCAAACCCAACCAGGTGGTATGGGGGAGTGGAGACGGTGAGAGACAGACAGACAGACAGAAAAAGGAATTGGTGGAGGCGAAAACTGTGGCCGTGAAGCTAGACTCAGCTTCCCATCCTGGAGGCTCATGGGAGGTTGGAACTTGGATCCAGCTTCTGCATCACTAATATTTGTGAGGAAAAGAGAGAACAAATGTTCTTGTTTTAGCTCAGATGATGAAAGTTGATAATGGCACATTTTCACACATGTAAGATAATTATAGCTTGCCCGGCCATGCTGGGAGTTGGGGGGAAGAAAGATGTAGGAGGAAGAGGAAGCAAAGCATGGTTTAGTGGGAGAGTCGAGGCTGCTGCTCACAGGAAGGACCATGGGAGGGATTCTGTGGTGGGCTTGGAGGACGCCCCTCCCCGGCCGCCCAGGGGTGCAGAGCAGCCCCAGAGATGCCCGCTGAGTCTCACGGGGGAGGGACAAGACCTCCTGAGGTCCGTGCGAGAAGACCTTCCCACCCTGCCCGCCATATTGGAGACACTATCAGGCCAAGTTCACTTGGCTCTGAATTTCTTGAAGTCTAGTTAAGATTAACCCAGAAATTTCAAAAGTTGAAACCAGACAGGGATTTTCTTGGGGGCCAAATTCATGGGACAGAAGATGAACTCCAGACTATCACTCAGCCTGAGTGGCCGTTGACCGTGGGATCGGCCACCCGTGTTATAGGTGATCTCTAAGCCTTTTCTTTCTCTTCATTTTCTTTCCAACGTCCAGGTCCTCACCCCATTGAGAATTGAATGTTAGAGAGTTTTTTTTTCCTGTATGCCTGATTTTGAGGCTTCTTTTGTATCCTTTCTCGGCCAATTATGTAAATAAACCCCCAGTTGGTTGAATTTTCTGTGTGTGAAGATTTTTTGCCCACTCCCTTTTTAGACTCGCCTTAGACGTCCGCAGCGCCCAGCCAAGACGGAGCACTTCGTGCAGCAGGTGAGGGCGGGGGGGAGACCTCCGTGGGACAAGCCAGGAGGAGCCCAGCGCTGCCCTGAGACCCAGGGACCGGGAGAGCGGCCCTCACTCCCCTGGAACGCTGCTTGGGGGTTACAGGTGGGGCCAACTTCTGGGAGCCCTGCAGAAGAGGCTTCAGGTGCAGGAGCCTCAGCTCACGTGTTTGCTAAGAATGGGAATTTCCAGACCCTCTGATTCGGAATTAGAGATTTTCCACAAGTAGCTTCTGAAGGAGCGAGCGCTGTCCCCGACCTGGGAAATGCTGGCCCCTAGGGACTGCTGCCTTTGCAAAGGCCAGGGGGCTCCCAGGTGGGAGCTGGGGGCCTGGCCTGAGCAGGGGCGCACACCTACGGGGTGCCAGCCCCACGCTGGGCACGTGGGCAGCGCCCATTCTCCGAGTCCTGCCCCTGGGGTGCTCGGTGCCTTCCACCCTACAACTCCCTCTAGAGACCCAAATTAGGATCCGAATTCAACGCCTCTAGAACTGGCGGTGCTTTTTTGAAAAGGCGTTTCTCAGGTGATCCCTTTTGCATAACCTGTTGACCAGGCTCTAAACAACTGTGTCTGGTTCCGAGCAGCCGTAAAAATCAGGGCACAAGTGCTGGCCAAGAAGCCAGGCTTCCCTGCCAGGGCTCTTAATTCCAGAGTGAACCGCCCGCGTCCAGATCCGCCCTCTCCACCTCTCCGTCTACAGCGGAGAGAAAGCGCTTGTTCGGTTGCGTTGTGCTTCCTGCCGGAAATGTTTCAAATTACTGCAGAAGGACAAAGTGTGAGATAACGCCTTCTTTTTTGGGCCGGGGACTTACCCATGGGGAAAAGCACTATACCTGTTTATCCTTTTTTTTTTAAATATACTTTTTAAAAATTGAATTGATTGGGGTGACTTTGGTTAATGAAACCATTCAAGTCTCAAATAACAAACCTGCACAGTGCACCAGGCACTCACCGCCGCAGTCCCATTGCTCCCCACCACCAGGGACCCCCTCTTCCCCCGCCCCCAGCCTCTTTCCCCGCCCCCCCCATCCCTCTACTGTTGTCTGTGCCTGGTTTTTGTTTTGTTTGTTTTTTGCCTAATCCCTTCACCTTTTCGCCCAGCCCCCACCACCGCCTCCTCTCTGACAGCTGCCAGTCTGTCCCCTGCATCTATGCGTCTGTTTCTATTTCACTTGTTTGCTTGTTTTGTTCATTAGATCGCACGTCTCAGTGGAATCCCGTGGTATTTGTCTTTCTCTGACTGGCTTGTCTACCTTGAGTCATTAAAAGAGCCCTGAGTTGGGTGTTATTATCAGGCCCAGGCTCAGTGCTGGGAAACAGGGACAGCTTCCCTTGTGGATGACGATTTGCATATTTTGAGATCTTTAGAGGTGAGGAGGAAAAAAACATCTAATTTATGGACTTTCTTTTTCACCATTATTTTTCCACACAACATCAGACTCGCGTTTGTCTTTCAATGTTTTCATTGCAATAAATTAGAGAGTCCTTCATTCTTTTCTTTATGTTCTATGTGTTCATTTATTCTTCAGAGTCTGCATATAAGTCATGGCATTTGTCTTTCTCTCTCCGGTTTATTTCACGCAGCTTGATACCCTCTAGCTCCATCCATGCCATCACAGACGGTATGACTTCATCCTTTTTTATGGCTGAGTAATATTCCATTGTGTATATGTGTATGTGTGTGTGTGTGTGTGTATATACCACAACTTCGTTATTCATTCACCTATCGATGGAAGCCTGGATTATTTAACCTCATTATCAATGATGAGGCAATGCCCAGCATGTTCTGAAGAAGAAAGAAAAGCTAAGAGCTCTTATAGTAAAACATACATTCCTGAGAAGACTTAGTCCAGATGTCACGTTGGCCGGGATTATGGATGTTCGGCAGCCTGGACACCGGAATGTCCTTCCTTAGTCATTCACGGGGTAATCAGAGGGCCACCTATAGGATGAAAGTACTCCAGGCATAACTGGAAAGTTCAAAAGTTTATGTCCCAGGCTAGTTAAAGCAAGAATAGAAGTATTTCCTCAGGCCTCAGTCTACTTACCTGGTTTTAGTAATTTGCTGGCCTGACTATTGGGACTCCGCTGGATTTCCTTACTCTTTCTTCCGCAGACACTGTTCTTATCATCGGGGTCGTACGGGAAAACCGGAGCTCAGGGAAGGCAGGGATTCCCCTCCAAGGCTAAGGCCAGGAGCCTGTTGAACCAGGCCCTCCACTGTCATGTGTCTGCTGGTTTCAGCCACCTCTCATTTCTGTCCCCACCCCTAGGCCCTGGCTAGCTCCAGGGACAGTGAGGAAGAGGGAAGCTGAACATGGAATCGCATCCAGCTTGTAGTCTTGGTTCCGATATTAGGATCCCAGTACTTAGAAATGTTTAAAAAAAAAAAAAAAGAGGCAAGGTGCTTACTAGCTCATCATACTTTGGATGTTTGAGATGCCAAAGTTGTTTAGCTGCTGATTTGCCAAGGTCAAGGTACAAGGGGAGGGCACAGGGCTGGGCCTAGAAAGGGCCTAAGTGACCCTAAGTCACTGCAGTTGAATTTACTTTGCTGCACTTCATGGATGTGATTCCTCTTCACACTGACTGCTAACTCTGTCCCAAGGAGCCACCTCTCACCCCAGCACCCAGGGGCCACAAGCCAAAGCCCCAAGGCGAGCAGGGGGGATCCACCTTGCCTGATAGAGAGAGTGTTGGCATAACCTGGTGTCAACTCCTCAGCCCTGTGGCCTGGGGCAAATTCCCCAACTCCTTTGAATTTCAGGTTTGCTTTGGTTTCATTTGTATAGTAAATAGTACCTACTCCCTGGGGTTATTTCGAAGATTAAATACAGATTGCACTGAGAACCCAGCGTGAGGGTATCAAGTGTTCTTTCCCAGCCCCACAATAGCTGAAAGTCGAGTCTTTCTTTGCCCCTGGGGGAGCCCCGCGAGGGGAGAGAGGGAGGGCTGGACCCAGAGGAGGCGTGGGGTGGGGGAGGAGAGAAGGCACAGCCGGCTTCTCCCCCAAACTCCTCTTTTACCTGCTGAGAGTGGCTTCCAAGTTCAGGGTCATGGTTAGAGCCCCGCCTGCAGGGGAGGGAGTGGGCCTGGGGCTGGAGAGAGGACGGGAGATGAAGAGCTCAGCCCAGGGGCCTGGCTAGAGGGGCAGGGAAGGGTTTGTAGCCTTTTGTCTCTCTCAGAGGAAGGACTCTGAACTGTCACCCTGAACTCGGTTTGGTTGCTGGGCGGTGGCTGGTTTCCCAACACCTGCACTGTCTCATCGGTGACATAGGGTCACAGGAGACCTGTCAGTTCGCTGGTGCAGTGTCCACAGCACCAACAGGCAGCCTGAGGAGCAAAGGCAAGCCCCGGGGGTCTCCCAGGAAGGCTAGCAGGGGGCTCGGCCCCGACGCATGGCAAACAGGGACCGGGCCTACTGACTCCGCCATGACAGCTGCGAGTGACGACGAGGAAGGCCCATCAGCACTTTCCTTAATCACCCCGGGCACCTCGATCTGTGTGCGTCCATTTACTCACCAGCGCAGTTTGGTGCCCCTGCCCGGAGCCCCTCTGAGACCTTAAGAGCGAGTGGGGGCGGTGCCGACCCGCCTGGCGAGGAGTTGAGAACCATCTCCGCCAACACAGGACAGAGGGAGAAGGGCGCTCAGCCCCAGCAAGTCATCTGAGCCCTACACAGGGACTCAGGAAAGCATTTTGCTGCGCGGCCTTGACCCAGTCACCCCGCCTCCCCAGACCCAGCATCTTCTGTAGTATAAGGAGGTGGCTGTTCATGCATCCGGCCGTGCTCTGCTATGGAGTCTGAGGAATCTTCTAGCAGCTCCCTCTTGATCTGGAGGCCACGGCGCTGGCGGTCAGCGGCCCCTGGGAGGAAGCAGGAACAATAGGAATCCCTCCCGCCCTCTGTGCCTGGCCAGCAGAGGCACGAAGTTGTTTTTCTGGCAAATCTGCTGTTTTCCCCACCCTCAGCCTGTTGTCCCTCCTGAGTGCCCAAGGCTCCCCGTGGCAGAAGGAGTGGCCAGGACAGGACATCCCCTGGCCCGTGCCCCGGCCGGTGCGGGGAACGCTGCTTCTCGCTCAAGACGCAGCTCAAGGCCGCCTCCTCCGTGAACCCTTCCTGACCTCAGCCTCTGGAAGGGATCGGCCTCCCGTGTGTCCCGGGCCCTCACCCCGCTCTATTCTGCTCTGTGTTAGAACTAGATTCCTCCGTACGTGCCCCCGCCTGAGGTTTGCGTGCGGTAAGTGCTGGGGAAGGAAGAAGGGAGAGAAAGAAGAAAAGAAACAGTGCAGATTTCTGCAGGAAGCGGGCGGCGCTTCTAGGGCAAAATCGGTCCCTGTTTATCATTTCGTGGCCAACAGAAAACAAAAACCTGTGGACAGAACGTGGACCCCGGCCACTTCCATTGGCCATTGCACAGAAAGGCGTGTTAGCAAGGTCTCCCCGTGTGATTACAGGCAGCGCTAGGACGGCCACGCGGAAAGAAAAGACGCCAGCAGCTGCAGTAGGGCCAGGCTGGGCCTGGGGCGGCCATTGCTGGGGTGAGAGGAAGTCGGGCGCTGCCTGGGGGCCGTGGGAGGGGGCGGGGAGGCCTGGAGCCTATAGAGGAAACCGAAGCGACAGGATTGGTCAGAGCTGGGGGGCAGGGAGAAACAGATCAACGCCGAAGTCTTTTGGGTTCACAGCCAGGCCGGCTTTTTATTTAATTTGTGCAGTGCCTCTCGGCGAAGCCGAGGCCTCTACTGCAGTATAACCTGAGCTGTTGTCATTTATACCTTGCGGCCTGGGCAGTTCCGTGGCTGGCCCAGTCCCTGACCATGGCCTCCACGGAGCAGGGAGGCGGGGACTTTCTGTACACTCCCCTTTGGTCTCTGCTGGCGTCGGGGAGTCTGCTGAAAGGCACATTCCAGGCCCTTGGGGGGGTAGGGCTGCACGAGGCAGGGCCTTGTGGGGCAGCGTCACACCACTGCCCGCGGGGAAATCCAGGCCCGGCCGGGTGTGCAGTCCCACATGTGGTTGAGCCACCTAAGAACACGGTCACGTGGATGCCACTATCCCCATGGCTACAACATGCAGATGAGGTGGGGAACCTCCCCCCCCACCCCCCGGAGGCATCAGGCCTTCCGGGCAGGCTCAGAACCACAGGTTCCGAACCCCACCCTGGGTCTTGCATTTTTCCCAGGGGGCCCGCAACGCTTGCTCTTCCTGCTCCGGCCACCTCCTCCTCACCCCCCCCTCGCAACCCCCTCTCCACTGCTAATGGTGGGCGTCCAGGTGGTCTTACGCTAGACTGTGTGAGCTTCCACAGTGAGGTTGGCCCAAACGCTTAGGAGGGCTCTGCAATCCTCTGCCCTGGAAATGCGGGCCAGGTTTTGGCAGGTGCATAAATGAATAGACAGAAAGGGAGCTGGGGGAATGGAGGTTATTTTGGGAGTAAGCCCCCCGGGGGGGCACTTTGTATAATAGTTTTGCGGGGCAAACACGCTCTCTCCCTCCGCAGACCTCGGAGCTGGTCAGGGTCCCCCCTCCCTCACTCTGAGCAAGGCATGTGCTGCTGTGATGAAAAACACCTCTCCCAGCAGCAGCCAAAGAAAACAATCGCCGAGAAAAAGAAACTGAGAAGGGGAGAGGAAGCAGGATTCTGCATCCTGGCTGATAACATCCTCAAAATCAAGCAGCATAGACGGGCGGTCACGGTCATCGAAGGAGCCTGAGGGTCCGGGTTGGCCAGAGGTGAGCAGGTCTGAGAAGGTGCCCGGTCCTCAGGGTCATCAACTTCAGCCCCCACAACTCGGCCCTTGATGTCAAAGGGACGTAGGTGACCTTCCCATCCCAACGAATTCCCTGGACCATCTCTTTGTTGATCAAACATAAACTGAGATTTTACTGCGCCCAAGGAGACACACATGTCGCAGCTGGTGGAAGGTCACCTTGCAGTGCGGAAGTTTGCTCTGGCAGACACATGTCAGCTTCTTTCTTCTGACCTGCCCACTCCTTGCTCCCTTCCTCAAGCCACACGTTCTTGGTGCCCTTGTCTGCCAGGGCTTTGTCTCTCCCTTCCCCGAAGGGCGAGTGTGAGGAAGCCACCAGGGTGCGGGGCTGCCTCTTTCTTGCCGGGTGGGGGCCCACAGGTGGGACAAGGGACTCTGAGTATCTCAGCTGGTACAGGAATAGTCACCTTATCCTATTTCTGACACAGGATTGCTGTGAGGACCGAATAACATTCTGTCTCATAGAGCTTTAGGGGCGGCAACCAGGAATTGCCCAAATGCAAGGAGGAGAACGAAGTGTGGCTTTCTTTCTGTGCAGTGTATTTTCAAAATACTCGGCCTTCGCGCGACCTTTAGTCCTGGCTCTTCACTGAGTTGGGTCACGGGAAGTGGTGCCTTAGGATTTACTCTCCAGGAAGGAAAAGAGTACTTCCTTTCCCTGCTCCAAAGAGCCAGCTGCAAGCACTTCCTCCCTGCCCTACTCCCCAAAACGCTGCTTGCACCGCCCCCTCGTGGACACCCGGAGCAACTTCCTGGAAGACTCCCCATCCACCCAAAGGAACAGAGAGAGCGGGGGCTAGGGTTGAACTCAGGATTGTCAGGAACCAGGGTGTTACATGGTGGGCTGGGGGTCCATGATGCTCAGAGGGGACAGGCTCATATCATGTCCAGCTGATTATTGTCATGAAGAATTAGATCTCGAATTATCAGATATTTTGGTTTTTCAAGACAAGCTAGAAACATCCCTAAAAATAGGAGGGAGGCCAAAGTTTGGGACTACAAACCATCAGGAAGCCTTGATTTCTGTGGAAAAGATGAAAGAGTAATAATAGTTAACCCCAACACATGAACTAGGAACTGTCTTGGCAACGGAAACCTGTTAAATAAAATATATAAGCTCCACAAGGAGTTTATTCACTCACTTCTGAGTTGTCCTTTTTATTTGCTTGTTATACTGGGTTTTTTTTTTTTTAATTTCTTATACTAACCAGCAGAAATTAGATTTCAGTAAAAGTTATGGGAGAAAAAACTCAAAATGGAAAACAATATTTTTATTAAGTTCCCCATCCGTCCCCCGCTATTTGGAAAAATAAATCAATTTTCCTAAAGGTACACATTCACCAGCTTCCAAAAGATCAATGTCCATGAGGGAGTATTTGAACTTTTGGGGGAAGAAATTCATCCTCCTTAATCCAACGTGCAAAGCCTGGTCAGTTTGGCGCCCTGCTGGCCTCACCTCCTGCCATTCCCCAAGCGACCCTGACCATCATTTCAAACTATTTTCCTCCAAGGACACTTCAGGTTTTTCCAGAAAAGTTCATTTCTCTTTAAAGTGCTCTTCCTCACTTTTCCATTAAAAACAACAACAACAACAAAAACTGCATTCTTCAGAACCCAGTTCAAGCGACCTCCCACCCAAACCCTGTTGCCATGATACCTCCCCAAGCCTTCAGGTAGAGCACGCTACCCACCCCCAACCTGTGCTTTCAAAGCCCCAAGCCTCCATCGCGAGTACAACAACCATTTTGCAAAAGTTATAATTATTTCCTTGTACATCTTCTGAAATCTACCCAGTGATATAAAGCTTTGGAAACATAGATGTGAAGCCAGTAAGGGTGTGTTTGCTGTCTGTTTTGCTCACGCACAGCCTGCATCTAGCCAGATGGATTGAAGTAGGATCATTACAAAATATATTTTTAAATAATTTTAATTTTGGATTTTTGGGACAATAATAATTTTCATGGTTCAAAATGCAAAAAGTGCAAATGTGTGTGAGAGTGAAAAGGGTCCATCTGTCCCCTGTTCCCAGCCTCCCAGTGTCTCTTCTTATCAGTAAATGATGTCACGCATTTTTTTTATATCCCCTGGATGAAGTCCACATTCCTTTCCGCGCAGTGGAACGCTTTCTCCGGTCTGGGCTTGGTTATCGCCCAACCCCCTCCCTGCACCCAGACTTCGCCCTCTGCTTCGGAATCTGCCCCGGATGTAGCCTTGTGCTCTGCCACCCTGTCCCAACTCCCTCTTCATTTAGCAAATGTCCCTCGTCAGCCTGGCCTCCGTGTCTTTGTCCGCAGCGGGTGCCCAGTGTCCAGTGGGTCCCAGGAACACCCCCTGCCCAGTTCTTTTCTCCTCGTCACGTAACTGTTTACTGATGGGGTTCTTCACAGGCCTGGCTGCTTGAGATGAGACACTGTCCCCCAATCGGTGTTCAAGACTGAAGGCCCAGCACGCAGCAGGGAGGGGGTGACTGTTGCTCTCCCCATGAACTGTTGTCAGCCATTGTACCTGTTTCCTTGAGTCCTTCTGAGCTCTCAGGGCAGAATTCCTGGGGCTGCACTTCCTGCCCATAGCCCCCCAACTCAAACGTAGCCTGGGCATGTCCCCTCTGGCAGCCTGCGAGCTGGGCAGCCTCCCTGGGGGAGGCGGAACCAGTGGTCACATGGACGCATGGACTTGTGGGTGTGCAGAGATGTTTCTGACTGCGGATGAAAAAAATGCATGAGTGTCTTTATCATCAATCTTTGGTGAATGTTGTTAGCAACGCTCCTGTGTCTGAGCCCAGGGAGCTCCGCACACACCTCATCTCAAAGCTGTGCTTGAGAAAGAAAGCCAGGTCTCGACCCCTGAGCCCAAGGAGGGCATGTGCTTATCAAACAGGCAGAGTTTGCTCGCCCAGGCTTTCAGTGCAACTGCCTGGAGGGAACTCAGGCCGGTTTTGACTTCCACTTTATAGAAGAACAACCACAGGTACCTTCGCCCCTCTGGTCCCCTTTTCCCTTCCCGTCTCTGTCCACCCCTGGAAGACAGGCCGCTCCTCCAGACAGGGATGCCAATCAGGATTGGAGAGGTGGCCCTCCCGCTGCCTCCTTAAGCTCTCTGAGAACCGTGCCACAGCGTAACGGACGATGTTTGAAGATGGATGAATGGCCTCACACCTTAATGTGTCTCAGAAATTCCACTGTTCAATTCACCAAATAGCCTGTTTGAACGGAGCTGGGAAGAGTAAACAAGACAGACATTAATGAAACCATTTTATTCAGCAACTATTACCAGCAGGGGAAAGAGCTGAGCTCCATCCAATTAGTTCGGAGGTGACAAGGCCTTTTTAAAAATTCTCACCGAGGATATATGTTTATTGATTTTAGAGACAGAGAGGAAGTGGGGGGTGGGGGTTGAGAGAGACAGAGAGAGAGAGAGAAACATCAATGCAAGAGAGAAACATCGATACTCTGCAGTCTAGGTATGTGCCCTGACTGGGGATTGAACCCACAGCCGTTTGGAGCCCAGGATGATGCTTCAACCAACAGAGCCACCGGCCAGGGCATGACCGGGGCTTTGAGAGGGAGGATCAGGGAGTAAGGAGGAGGAGAGGGCTGAGGCTCTGTGAAAAGGGACGAGGCCAGCTGTGTCTGCCAGCTGGTGGTTCCTGAAGGGGTGGCTGTCTTCTCACAGAGACTGGAAGACAGGCTCTTGTCCTTCTTGCTGACATTTCAAGAAAATGGACTCCGGGCCTCAGGAAGGACATTTCTGAATTGCAGGCCATTCATACACATCTCCAAGGGACGCAGGATCGAGTCATCATTGTAAGCCTTTCCTAGCAAATGCTCTAAGCAAAGGCGGCCCAGGGTCCCTCTTCCCAAGACGACTGGAAAGAAGAGGCAGGCGCATTAATGGGGTGGGTTGGGGGACAGGGGCTGTTATGGGACCCCAGGCGTTGGCCACTTAGGACGCTCTATGCAAGAATGAGAGGAGGCCCTGACAAGGTAGTTTTGTTTACCTGCAGCAAGTAAAAGAGACAGGGGAGTCACATCCAAACTCTGCCCCCTGGGAGGAAAGCTTAGCTATTGCATAGGTGCATGATTTGGTCAAGCATATCTTTCTTGACTTTGTTGCAGGTGGCTAATTCAATCCCTTGAGTCCCTGTCAGCTCTCCCTCTTTACCTCTGCATCTGCAAAATACCACGCTACATTTAGCAAAAACTAACATTTAGCACTGCCCAGGCCTTGGGACCCTTGTCCTGTCTAGGAGGGCCGCCCTGGGGACGTGGCCTGAGGCCCAAGAAGCTGCGCTGGAGTTTGGTCCCCGAGCAGCTGTTTCCAAGGACTGGGTTAGAGGAGAAAGTGCTGCCGTCCCCGCAGCCGTCTGCCAGAAAAGGTAGTTCTGAAATGCTTTTAAATCTCCCATGCTGAAACCGCAGTCGGGGGCGCTGTGCCTCAGTCAAGCAACCAGGTGGACCGTATTTGGAGGTACTGGGGAGGGGGCGCTGGGGGCTTGGCGGGTGGGAGACTGTCGCGCCGCAGGGGACCGGGAAGAGGGAGAGGTTAGGCCAAGGTCGCCAGCCCAGATTCAGTGGGAGGGTGGCCCACTCGGTTTGAGCGTCCCAGTCGCCTCCCAGGGGCGCACGGTGCCCCGAGCCGCCCCGGGGCCGCCTGTGGACGCGCGCGCGCTCCCTCCCTGCGCGTAGCCGGTTGGGACACCTCGGCGCGCGCGCGCGCGCGCGACCGGTGTGTCCCGGTCAAGGGTTGTCCCCGCCAGGGGCCGGGCCAGCCCTGGCTCCTCCCCGCCGCTGGGCCTGCAGGGCCTGCGCTCTCGGTCCTACTGAAGCCACTGTCCGCAACGCTCCGGTCATGGGCGCCGCCGGCTCGTCGATGCTGGCCCGCTTCGTGCCTCTCTTGTCGCATCGCCCTGCGCAGGCCAGGGCCGTCTGGCTTGGGGGGGCCGCGCTGGGACTGGCGGCGGTGGCTCTGGGGACGGTCGTCTGGCGCCGCACGAGGTCCAGGCGGCGGAGGCGGCTGCAGCAGGTGGGCACCGTGACGAAGCTCTGGATCTACCCGGTCAAGTCCTGCAAGGGGGTGCCCGTGAGCGAGGCCGAGTGCACCGCCATGGGGCTGCGCAGCGGCAACCTGCGGGACAGGTACGGCCGGGAGTTGGGGGGCGGGGCGGTGTGTGGCAGGGACCAAGGGCATTGGGCACAGAATCTTCAGGGGATCAGGGGGGAGGGGGACCTGGGGAGGCCGGGCTTGCACCCCCCCGCCCCCCAACCTCCGGAAGGAGAGAAAAGGTTCACCACCTGGGTTTCCGGAGCTGTTTGTTGGCACCTCTGCCAAAGAAGGTCAAAGTTCAGGTCTGATTCCGATTTGGAAAGGTAGGTAGGAGCAAAGTTTCTTTTGTGTAAAAGGACTGAGTCGGACTTGATTACATCTAAGGCTCCTGTTAGTTCTAAACTTTCTTCGTGTATGGCACAACAGTAGACAAATGGAATGCCACGGGCGCTACTGGGCGGACTGGAGCCAGGGGGAAGCCCGTTTTGGCTCAAGGACGCTGGCTTTGGCGTTGCCAGGCCTTGTTCCTCACCACCCCCAGTCCTGGGCAAGGTGCCTGGGAGACCCAAGAGCTGGAGACACCTGGCCCCCTTTCATGGGCCCTGAGCAGAGTGAAGGCTTGTGTCGGGGCTGGGGCGCTGTGAGGGGGCCGATGACTGCGGGGTAATGGTTGTCATTGAGGGGGCCGCGGGTCTCCCGTCTCCCGGAGGCGGAGCCGTCTCCTGGGAAGAACTTCTGTTAAGGTTTCTACCGCATAGGGCCTGGCACACAGAGATTCCATTCTCCTTCCTCCGGCATGACAGGATGTCTTGTCATATAAGTCACCCCAAAGGGCAGCCGACAGACACACATCATTCGCGGATTGGTGCAGCTGGGTGCCAGGAAGGCTCGCTTGACCGTCAAGGGAGGAGAGTGTGTGAACCCCGAGAAAGAAGACACCTGCTAAAAAGGGCCCCTGGTGGCTAATTGGGCTCAAATTCGACAACAACAACAACAACAACAACAAAACAGAGCTTAGCAGCCATTTCTATACAGGTAGCTAGGCAGGTAGGAGCAAAGTTTCTCTCCCGCACACTGTGCTTCCAGGAGAGGCCTGCACTGAACTGCCTACCTGCACTGCTTCTGTCACCTGAGCCAGCCCTTATAAAAAGAATTCCTGGAATCCCATGTCAACCAATAAGAATGAGGCTTTCCCATCCAAACCCAGCTGCACAGCTCCTAACAACCTGAGCGGCTCTATTCTAACCAATAAGAACAGGACAGTGCCTTTTGGACCAATCAAACTGTGGAATGAGGAGTCCTTATTTGCATATGGACAGATCAGTCAGGGACCAGGGGCAGGGACTCTGGTCTGGAGGAGGCTCTGGGAGCCCACTCTCCTTCTCCAGCTAAGACCGAAGACTGCGACTCCCTGGCAGAGCTGCAAGACCAGAGACGTGTGCAGAGCAGAGCAGGCGGGTGCAGCACAAAGCAGACTGCCCAGGAGAGGAGCAGAGCTGCCTGGCCCAGCGGGCTGCCCCCACCCAGGGCTGCCTCCCAGCTGTGCTGTTCTCCCCGTGGAGCTGGTTTGCACTGACTTCACCACACTCTTCAGTTGGGGGTCCCTGGTGGCCTTGAATCAGCGACCATCAGTTGACAGATGGAACCTCCGTTGTTGCCTTAGGATTAGGATACCCTCAAATCTGGCGCGGGTGGCTTAGCTGTGGTCCTGTGTCTAGGGGGAGGGAGGTGTGCAAGTTGGTTGAGGAACCTTCTAGCAGAGGCCGCCTGGCTGCCCTGAGTTCACTCCAGGACGCACGGGCTCACTCTTCTCTGAATACCACCGTCCTCTTAAAATGCGAGCTCCCACGGCATGGAAAAACTTCAACTTGTTTTTAGGAAGTGTTGTGTATACAGACCATGGAACTCACAGGGGATTGCCCATCCCCCCACACCCCAAACGTCTAATCCTGGAGCATTTTTTAAAACTGTAATTTCCTGAGGCTCCCATCCAAGAGTGAAGCCAACGTTTCCCCAGTGACTCTGGTCCTCTAAGAGAAGGGTTCATCTGGCACTGTTAAGAAGAACGTGTTTAGAGTTTATGTAAATATGAAGGACTAGAAAAGATTTCTTCTTGAACTTCCCAGACCTTCCTTGAGACCTTTGTCCTACTAACACTATGGCATGTCATCAATGTTATAACGAAACGGCACCAAACAAAATGATGTTATTCAAGGACCTGCTGTATCTCACCCAACATCACAAAACCGTCACGTGTTGGATGGATCTGAACTCAGAGCTCTGTGCGTGCAGTCTTTGTGCTCTTTCTGTGGAACCACTGCGTGATCTGGAAGAGCAAGGAGTGCAGACCAGGGTCAGGAGACCTTGGGCAAACTCATTAACCTCCCTGAGCCTCATGTTTTCATTTCCAAAACAAAGCGGCTGAACTTGATCTGTGACCCTATCTAATCTGGCTTTTCTTTATGAAAGGATCATTGAAACCTGAAAACCCGAGCTGGAAAAAGCTGCTCCACGACCCCTATTGTTGTCTCGCCCTGAGACTTCAAACACGAAACTACAAAGACACTAGAATGCAGGAAGAGGCCCCTTTATTTGATTCCATTTTGAACCTGAGTCTTGGGAGCTATTCTAAGAAGCTGAGATCTTCCTCTCTCAGTGCTCCGTGCTTCACATTTCTGGAGACATTTCCATCAAGTGTATTTGTGAACACTTGGCTTGAACGCGCGGAGCTTCGAGCGGGTTTAAAGGCCCCCGGGGCTCTTTGGCACAAAACATGGCTGCCCTCCTTCACCTTGTAATTCCCCATCTCCTCAGCTGCCACCAAGGCCTTGATCACGGATAAATCTGCCCAAGCCCTTGCTGAAGGCAGTTCCTTACTCTTCTGCACACACTATTATTATTATTGCTCAGAGAAATGAATTCCCTAAGTTCATAATCCCTAGGGTCCTCGTCTCTTGGATTCTTCCCGCCTGCGCCCTCCTCCTCTCTGTGGCGGGGTCCCTGCCTGCCCCCTTCTCAGCCTCTGTCATTCTGCTTCCTGGCCAGTTGGTAAATTCAGGAAGGAGGTTTTCCAGCTGCCTGGGGACCCCGCGTCCCTGCTGCCATTGGCCGCTCAGGGCACTGAGGCTCCTTTCAAGAAGCTGAGCCCTGGGCTCTGCTCTGACCCCCACAGGAGACCCTCCCGTTTTATATGTGAAATGGAAGTGCTGAATTTTCATGTGGCAGACTCAGTTGGGGTAACTGGGTCATTAAAAAAAAAAATCCACACTCTAGACCTATTCTTTCCTTCAGATCAGGCAGAACAGAACTGATTGCTCGTTCGCTGGGCATGCCTTGTCTGCGACAGGTGAACAATGTCATTCATTACCCGTTGACGAGGCAATGGGGCTGGTTGGCGACAGCAACGTTGCGTCTTTTACTGTCACCTCTGTCCCATCCCAGCGTTAGACCGCTTGCGAGTCGCCGTGGCCAGCACAGAACCTCCGGCCACCACTCTTCCCAGGGCCGGTGACCCCCCGGGGTTAACTCCCATGTGATCACATGACAGGCTGGCGCGAAGCTGGGGTCTGCGAGCCAGAGCCAAGGGCTGAGGTTGGGGGGTGGATGGGAGATGCGAAGACTCTGCTCAAGGAGGGACTGACTGTGGGAAAGCACGTGCAGTCGGGTCTGTGACTCTGGGCTTGTTCCTCGACAGGTTTTGGCTGGTGATTAAGGAAGATGGACACATGGTCACCGCCCGGCAGGAGCCCCGCCTTGTGCTGGTCTCCGTCACCTATGAGAACGACCGGCTGACCTTCAAGGCCCCGGGTGTGGAGCAGCTGGTGCTGCAGAGCAAGCTGCCTTCCTCCAACAGGATCCACGACTGCAGGTGCTCTGCCCGGGCCCTCGGAGACCTGTGCCAAGCCTGGTGTCCTTTAGGCTCGTCCCCAGACCCTACAGTTAATACAGGAGTGAGGTCGCTGAGATTGGTAAAGGAAACATTTACCCGCAGTCTACTCTGGGCTGGGATCGGGCCGGTGCTCAGGTGTGAGTGCATGAGGCAGGGTTTGCTTCCAGGGTACCCGGGAGTTGTTGTAATCAGATGTGGTAGGGGAATGACTGTCCTAAAGAAAGCAGGGTTTTTTTTATATTCACAGATCCCCAGAAACGCAGGGCCCTGCTGGGAAGCACCAGAGTTGGTCAGGTGGCAACAGAGGAAATAGGAAAAACAGGAACTGCGAGGCAGGACGAAGGCTTAGGATGGGCCCGTGTGAGTAACGTGAGTGGACACTGGGCCATAGGGACCAGAGGACACCCTGACATTTGCAACTGCGTGGATGGACCTTGAGGACGTTATGCTAAATGAAATCTGCCAGGGGAAGACCAATACTGTGTGATCTCACTTATATGTGGAATCAAACAAACCAAACCAAAAAAACGCCAAAAACCAAATATCTAACTCATAGAAAAAGAGATCAGATTTGTGGTTACCAGAAGGGGAATTGGAGGAAAACGGTCACAAGGTACAGACTTCCAGTTACCAGGGAGAGTAAATACGGGGGATGGACCATACAACGTGACGACTCTAGTTCATGCTGCTGTGTGGTGCATTTCCAAGTCCTTGGAGAGTTGATTCTGAGAGTTCTCATCACAAAGGAAAACACACTTTTTTCTTTGCTTTTTCCTTTTTGTATCGTTAAGAGAGGATGCATGTTAGCTAAGCTGATGAGGGTAATCATTTCACAATATATGTAAGTCAGGCCTGAGGCTGTGCACCCCAACTTCCATTGTGCTGTCTGTTGACTCTATGTCAATAGAACTGGAAAAAAATAATTCTTAAAAATGCAGACCGTAAAAGAAGACATTAATCGTGCATTTTTTAAAAAAGAGAAAGTTGGATATCAAAATATTATGGCATTTAGATTCCATTGCAAACTTTTCAAAGCATGATTTTATTTTATTGTAACATACTTTTTCTATATTTAAATATTAACACATGATATACTTTATAATTTTAATTGGAATGTTAGCATTTACATTTCAATGGAAAGGATAGCTCTCCCCACAAATTAAGCTTATAAAAATTCCCATGTCTACCTAAAATTCTGTGAGGGGTACAAAGCTTTAAAAAATTCTTTTAGAGTCACGCAAGCAAAATAACCTTGAACGTCATTGTGTCCTCTAGTGAAATCTGCGCACCAGGTAGGGTTGGTACAATATTATTATCTCCTGTTTAGCGCTCGGGACGGAAGGTCAGAGGAGTTCCACAACTTGCCAAAGACCGCAGACCAGAGAACAGGAGCGTTCCAACGTGAGCCGGGTCTGCAGGTCCCGCTCTGGGTGCATCTCCCCCACCTGAGATCCCACACCTCAGATGCATCCTTCTCCCCTCCCAAGAGTCTCCAACATCCTTGCTATTCGGAGTGTGGTCCACGGACCAGCAACTTAAGCGTCCCGAAGCCTACTAGGAGTGCCGCATCCCAGGCCGCAACCCAGCCTCCTGACCCTGGATCTATCGAAGCAGGAAGTAACCCTGGTCCTTCTTGTCCCCCTTCCAGGATTTTTGGTCTGGACATTAAGGGCCGCGACTGTGGCGACGAGGCCGCTCAGTGGTTCACCAACTATTTGAAAACGGACTCGTTCAGACTGGTTCAGTTTGAAAAGAGCATGAAGGGAAGGACCTCAAAGAACCTTTTGCCGTTTTTTGCGCAGAGTTACCAGGTGAGCTGCTGGAGAGCTGCCCTCACCGTGCCCCCCGCCCCCGCGCCCCCCGTCAGCCGCGCTTCCCTTTCCGCCTCCCCCCCCGCGCCCCGCCCCGGCCCACAAAGGGCCCCCCGGGCCCCCAGGGACGTAGTGCCAGCGCAGCCAGGTGAGTGGGACCAAAGGTGCTACCTGGGCAGGTGTCGGGGATGGGGAAGGGGAGAGCCTGCGGCCCTCCAGGATGTGCGAGGATGGAATACGGGACGAATGGTGCAGGGAGAAGCCGTGGGACTGCCGCGGAGATGGGAGCTCAGGAGAAAACGGGTTGGGGAGGCAAAAGTGAGAGGCTTGTCGGGGGCTAAATCCAGGTTTCCTAGTTATGGAAGCGACTCTCTCCGGCGCTGCCATCACGGTCAGTGTAGGCTGGTTATTTCAGGTGCTGGGAAAGGCCCCTCCTCCGCAAGAAAACAGCCCTCTGTGCCCTTGACCCCGCAGTAAGAAGAGGTGTAAAGGGCAAGCTCCTCAGGTCGCCCCCAGACTCCCTGATGTCAAGCTCCTTGAATGCAGGGCGTTTAGTCTGCTCTGTTCTCTGCGATTTCCCCACCTAGAACAAGGCCCGATAGATACACAGCAGGTGCTTATTAAACGCATGTTGAGGGAATGGTGGCGGCTGAAAGATACTGTTACAAGAGCAGAGCCGATTGGCTACAGGCCCTTCCCCTGATGATGATGATGATGATGATGATGATGTAAGAAGAGGATCACCTGTCGGGCACTGGAGTGAAGAACAAGAAAGAAATCAGGGCTCCAGGCCTGGCTGCTGCCTTCAGTGTGTGGATCAAGCCTCGCCCTCGGCCCAGAGCTGAGTGGGCCATTTCCAAGCACAAAGTGTTGCCTGTCCGTCCCTGGACGCCACTGTCCCCTTCTGCACTCCGGTGGTTTTGCTTCTAGACCTCACTTAGCTTGGCCGTCGGCCCGAGGGATTTCCCGGGGCAGTGAGGCCTGATGGGGCCGTGTTCTCGGTGCAGGTGGCCTACCCCGACTGCAGCCCGCTCTTGATGATCTCGGAGGCCTCCCTGGCAGATCTGAACACCAGGCTGGAGAAGAAGCTGAAGATGGACCAGTTCAGGCCAAATATCGTGGTGACAGGCTGTGATGCTTTTGAGGAGGTAAGCGGCTCACTGTTTTTGTGCATTATGCCCAGATGCGCTGTTCAAGACACTAACGGAAGCGCCGTGGCCTGCAGCCAGGGCTAACCCAGACCCTCCAGGGTGGGCAGTGCGGGGAAACTCCTTCCCCAAGCCACCTTCACCTTGTCCAGCCGATCACGCCCGGCGGCTGCCATCTCCTCGCCGGCCTCAGGGGGCGCTGCTCACCCCCTAAGGCTCGGGCCCCAAAGCAAGACAAAAGGAAAGCCAAATTGTAGCAAGTCTGGGACTAGGTTGGGATATATAATCATAGCTCAGAGATAAATGAAGGGAAATGAAGACAACAGCCATCTCTTCCCTTCCTGTACCACCAGGGGTGCTTTCAAAGATGTGAGGCTCTGGGAATTTTACCCCAGGCTCCAAAGTGGTACCCAGGAGGATACATGAGATTTGCCTGTGAACAGCCCCTGGGGATGGTCCATGCGGAGGCCTGAGTTGTCTTCCAGGAGACTCACAGGCTCTCTCTGCCATGGGGCTGACCCCAGAAATTCCCACCCCCTCCAGACACAGCCCCTCATAGCCCTAAAGGGACAGCCACATCAAAACCCAGCTGTAACCTGCCGTATGTGCACAGAATACATAGAGCTGGGTGTTGCTTTCTTATAGGTAACGTCAGTGACCTTAAACACTGGGGGTGGCCTAAACTTTATGGCCACCAGAGGCAACAACAACAAATACCACTTACTGGGTATTGAATGGGTGCCAGGCCCCGAACAAATAAATTACTTCCTATAAATTCCTTTTGTGATCCTTATGACCTCCTGTGAAGTCTGTATTATTTTCTCCTTTTTTTTTGTAAAACAACTGAAACTGGGAGGCGTTATGTAGCACTTTATGAGTATAAGTAAGGGGTGGCTCTGGCATGGGACCCCGAGCCTGGCAACTCGGTCCAGCCTCTGGGGTGCTAAGGTCCGAGTTCCAGTTTAGAGATCCCAAATGGGTCCCCTGGGCAGGGAGGGGGGAGCTGGAACACCTTCTCAACTCTTCGCCCCTTTGGGTGACTGCATTTCTTTTTGTGTGAGTAAAATGTGCCCCTGTTTGCTGGTCAGCGTTGTCCTTGAGGGTCCACTTTTGCAGAGGGCCTAGTGGAAACTCTTGTATGTGTAGGCACTTCATATTATTTGATAATTTAAAAAATAGCCCTGTAGCCTTGGCTGGTGTGGTTCAGTGGATTGAGCACTGGCCTGTGAACCAAAAGGTCACCAGTTCGATTCCCAGTCAGGGCACGTGCCTGGGTTGCAGGCCAGGTCTCTAGTAGGGGGCGTGCAAGAGGCAACCACACATTGATGTTTCCCTCCCTCTCCTTCTCCCTCCCTCCCTCTCTGTCTAAAAATAAATAAATAAATTCTAAAAAAACAAAAGAAAAAAGAAACTATAGACAATAGCCACGTGGACAGAAATTGTCTCCTTGTTGATGTTTTCCTGTCATTCATTTCCTATTTTCTTTAATTCTTCTTTACGTGTGTTAAAAACGGGTTTTAATTGATCGCCTGTTGTGGGCCCAGCACTGTGGGCCTGGGCACGTAGGTGCGAGATACAGAGCCTGCCCTTCAGAATTCCAAACCCATGCGACAGGATCGGCCTTGACCCAAGGGACTTGGCACCCAGATTTGGCCAGACTGGAGGTTTGTTCCATTTGGCAGTCTCTTTACAGATAATAATAATAAAAAAATTCGGTGCAGGTCCTTGAAAGTGTCCGGCACAAGGGACAGGGCCGAGGCTCAAAGCCCACAGGAGACCCACCTATTTCTCCCCTTTCTGCTTTCCCGGGTTGTCCCTTAGGGCCCCATAGGTCTGCCGTCATTAGACGCTTGTTGAACACGGAATGAAGTCAGCGCTCGGGGTAAATGACACATGTTACTAAACCCCAGATTCCAATTAGTCCAGGAAGCAAAATTCTTTTACAGGAATCCGGTAATTGGGTTGTTATTTTCTAAGAACCTCTTTTTTTTTTTCTCCAATAGCTTCTTCTTAGCCTCTTGGCTAAGATCAACTGTAGAAATTTTCTTTTAGGAAATACAATTTTTCTTGATTTGACACCACTATAAGAGAACTTACTTTGATATTAATTTTCATTTAAGATCTTGTGCCAGGGGAAGAAGAAAAGATGGTCTCATTCCTCTGCTTATGGAATTTCTGCTTTCCTACGGCTAATGCAAGCCTAATTGTCTTCCCTGAGGCAATTTGAGTGGGTGGAATCCTTTTTTAATTTTTGTTAAATGGAAATAACGTGAACTGACCTTGTGTTCCCAAGTCCATTTCTTTTATTTCTACATGGCGGTAGGCTCACAGAAATAGTAAATACTCATATTTTTCTAGAATACACAAATTTTTCTGGAAAAGTCCTCTGGTTATGCACATTAAAAAGAAAGTCCTTATCATAAAATGATGCTAATGTTGCTGAGCTACTCTCCCTTAATTTGGGAGACCCAATAGTTAGTGGCCTAATGCATTAACCCGTCTACCTGGTACCATTGACCTTCAATTAGTGGGACTCAGTTAAATATTAATGCAAAATGATAATGCACATAAATATTTAATAGACCAACTAATAATAAAAAAAAATAGCAAACCTAAGCATGGTGCAAAAATCCAGGCCATTATTTATTGCAAAAATATAGAATAATTGCAGAATGCAATGTGCAACATTTACTCTTTGTGACCCAAAGTACTTTGTACTTTTTCTGTGTAACTCAGAACATTAAGCAGATTTTAAAAGGCGGTTTCCCTTGGGCCATTGTGGTGTGTTTGAGTTCTGGGAATGAGGAGCAGTGAAATTTAAACATAATAAAATTAACCGGTGCTTCTAAGCTCTGGAGTTGACCAGGGCATGACTCAGGGTTTTCCGAACTTTGCTTGCTGTCCTGGTGAGCAGGACTTGACATTGTTTTGGAATGTCCTGTTTGTATCAGTCCTCACCCCGCATGATGGAAGACCGCTGGAGAGCCTTGCAGAAAACCACCGGTATGGAATTTGTCCCTCGGGCAGTGCTTCTCCAAGAAGCTTCTAAAGAGACAGTGGATGTTGAAGCCAGGCAGCTGTGGTCTGAATCCCAACGCCGCCATACAGTCCTTTGCAGCTGTTGAAAAACAAGGCTTTTGCAAATCGTCAGAAGCAGACTTTTCTGTCTCCAATAACGAGAGTTGGGATGAGTTAAGATTTTATTTGGGTGTTCAGATAAGAAGTCTCGGTCCTGGCATAAGGGCAGCGATCTCTGCTGGGTTCAAGGCATTCCAAAGTAGCAACAGTAAACAGAATGACAGACAAAAAACAAGGACAAAGTAATAATAACAATTACGTAATTCTCAAATGTTTATTATGTAGCAGGCACTGTGCCAGACCCATTATATACATTATATCATTTAATCATCCTCACTTCCCAGACTGCAGGTCGTGACCTGTTAACGGGCTATTATATCACTTTAGTGGAGGCTGACCAACATTTGAAAAAAACAGGAACACAATAGAACAAAAGATATCAGGAAAGATGTCAGGGTAAACTATGTGTAGAAAGGGAAAGAATTGTTTTGTAAAACTTTCAAGGTATCGCTTGGATATGTATGTGAAAGAGCATTAAGAAACAATATAAAATGTAATTTTTTAAAAAGACTATTTGTAGAGCAATTTTAGGTTTAGAGTAAAATTGAGAAGAAGGTGAAGAGAGTTCCCCTCTCACAGCTACTGTTATAGTCACCTCCTGAAGGGCATCTTGGTTGCTTCCAAGTTTTGGCAATTCTAAAATGTAATTTCCTGCCTTGGTCCATAGTAGAAAATGGCTGACAGTCACAGAGGTGAGGAGTATTTTCCAGATGTGCAAACTGAGACTCAGAGAAGCTGAGCACCTTGCCCAGTGTCACACGGCGACGACGCGGCCACGTGAGGATGCGGCTCCTGCCGCCCTTCGGAGGTTCCTGAGCGAGCGCTGCCTACACGACTCTGCCCCCTTCGAGTGCGGCCAGGCCTCATAGCAAAATCTCATCGGGCCCTCACCCTGGGGTCAGGGGGCAGGTCTCTGGCTGCGGAAGAAGCGGGACAGTGCAGGGCAATAGGAAATGGAGGCGGCCTGTGCTCAGGCTGCCCCGTGCGGACGGAGCGCTCGGCGTGTGACTCTGCTGACGGATCCCCCGTGGGTAATGGCCCGCTCACCCAAAAAAAGTCCCATTTTAACGTGGCTTCCACAGTGGCTCAGCTGGGTGGGCTTGTCCTGCAAGCTCCCTGTTTCTCGTTACAGATCCTTAGGTTTGCCCTCGAGTTCGTTTAGCTTCTCAGTGACTGTCCCCCAGGAAGGACCCGTTTTCCTGCTGACGGTCAGGTTTCTGAGACTGTGAGGCAGAGCTGGAGCCTGGTTCCACCAACCTGCTCCTCACCTTCGCGTCTTCTGGGGAGACCTTTCTTGGCCTCTTCTTGCTCTGTTTCCTTCTGTTCGCCTCATTGCTAGTACCGGCCCAAGAAGAAGCTGCCTGAAAGAAGAATTAAGAAGCCTTAATTCAACAGATCACGTTTCCTCTTCTCCTAGGATACCTGGGATGAAATCCTCATTGGCAATGTAGAAATGAAAAGGGTCATGGCGTGCCCCAGGTAAGGACTCCGGGGAGACCTGGACTTGGGGGTGTGGCATGCCCATTGGTTCTTGATCTCACCGAACCCTTGGTTACTACATAACAGGTGCATTTTTACCACAGTGGACCCAGACACTGGAGTGATAGACAGGAAGGAGCCGCTGGAGACCCTGAAGAGGTAGAACACCCGTCCAGTGTATTTTTAACATCACCCCCCACTCCAGAATACCTGTGGGTGGAGGCGCTCTGCCCCGGGACCTTTCTCTCTGCCCCGGGACCTTTCTCTCTGCCCCGGGACCTTTCTCTCTGCTCCCTGGTGGGTTGGAGTCTGTTCCTTAAAATAAGCGTGTGTTGCCACCTCTTTTTTCTTCCTGGACACACTGTCTAGTGCTTTTGATTAATTTTTAATTGTAGACTAATAGTATGTTTTGACCTTTTTGTGTCTCCTATCAATTTCTAATAACATGTACTTGGTTTTCATTTTCCAAATGAAGACATTATATCCTCTGTTTTTTTTTGGGGGGGGAGGTTTGGCCACTCAAATTTCTTTATTAGAATCAGTGTCAAGGGCTGTGAGAATAATTGAAGTTGTGTCATAAAATGTTAGAAAAAAGAGAATGTAATGGGTTGTTTATCCAGCAGCTTCTTCTCTGCCAGGTGGTCACATTGGCTTGGTTTTGTACTTAAAGAACTGGGGCTGGCTTTAGTTCTCGGTATAAAATGTGTTTCTAAACCCAAGTCAGCATTTCCGAGGAGGTGTATTCTGTTTTCTTTCCATTTCCTCTATCTTGTTGTTGGTTTCTCATGAGTTTAGGTTAGAGAAGAGGTCATTTGAAGCATTCAGAATGGCATTTCATTCTGTTTTGCTTTTTAAGATGCAGTGAAGTTTATTCTTTTTTTTCCTTGGGGTTGCATGCACGTTTGTTTCACTGAGTTGTGAAATTGGAGGTACACTCGGGATTTAAGTAGCCTATGAAAGTGTTTTTCCTCCTTCTTCTCAAACTGAAGTCATGGAGAAGTTGCTTAGACTCTCAGGATACTTCTAGAAAAACCAGAAGTATTTGCAGTTGGCCAATGTCCCCTAGACTCCGCTGCCAGCATTTCAGAAAAGGCTGGCCATTTGTTTCTTTATAAACGAGCTGGGGATGGAAGCTTGGATTCTACCAAAAGCACTTAGATTATCATTGCCTTTTTGCGCCTGACGATGGGTTTTTGTTTTTTTCAGCTACCGCCTGTGTGATCCTTCCGAGAGGGAAATATACAAGGCGTCCCCACTTTTTGGGATCTATTACTCGGTGGAAAAAATTGGAAGCCTGAAAGTCGGGGACCCCGTGTATCGGATGGTGTAGCGATGGACTCACAAGCTTGACATGGTAAAGGGCCAGCTTCCCTTCTGGACAGTTGGGGCCTTGAAGTCACCACCCTGTTTTCCCACGGTGTTTCCCCCGTTTGCTGCTTTAACGGCTGGGAGAGTGAGCAGCTGGTGTTCTGACCTTCAGCGTTGGAAAATGCCATTTGTCTCTAATCCCCTCAGTCATCTCTAGCCCCCGACCCAGGCTCCCGCCTCCCACTTTCACACTCAGTTACGAAATGCTGGTGTGGGAGCCTGTGGAGAGACAGGTAGATGGGGCCAGCCCCTAAAGGGACAGCAATCAGAAGCGAGGACAGGAAGGGGAGCGACCCTGCAGAGCGACTTATTGATTTTTGTTTTCTGCCTCTGACAGAAAAGCAAATTCAAAATCAGCCTGGGGGAAACCGGGAAATGCTTTGTAGCAAATGAGTTTTTACAGTGTGACTTAAAGCTTGGAAAGATGTCAGGGCCCCAAGGCGGCTGGATTCTGAATCAGGGGGTAGAGAGCACCTCCCGCGGTGGGGCCGTGGGGTCCCATAGAGCCCTGAGGCGGGGAGCGCCAGGCCTGGCCCCCAGAGCACAGGAAGGCCAGTGTGAAGGCTTTGCCTCGAGGCTTTTCCAGAAACTCTTCTCTTAAAACCCATAACCTGGATACTGAAGTTACCTAATGTCTGAAACTCTTGCCCATCCTTCTCGCTAACCGTGGCCTGACCTTCTCCACCTTCCCACCCGACTGTCCTTCTGGGGACACGGACCAGTGGTCCAGACAGTCTGCGCCCCCAGTAGGAAGACTTGGGTTCCTCATCCCAGCGGCAACACTTTCCAGCTCGGCTGAGTATATAACTCAACCTTTTAAACCCCGGCACCCTTATCAGCAAAGTGGGAACAAGGATAGTACTTCCCCAAACAACCAATAAAAATGATATGGAAGATTAGTTCATATAAAGTTGCAGCATTGCCACCGAAACACAGCAGATAATCAGCATTGGCTATGATTTTTATTGGCGGCATTTCCAACAACTGCCCCATGCAGGGCCCCGTCTCAGATGCCATTGTGGTCACAAAGGTGAGACGGGCTTTGTCCTTGCAGTGAGCAAAAAAGAGACAAACTTCTCCTGGCCGCCTGTCACAGTCTGGCATTTTCGTAGCCACTGCCATGTTTCATCATTTCTAAACTACCAGCTTTTCCCACATTTTCCCACTGCTGAAACGGCAGGGAAGATAACATCCAGGATTGCTCTAAAAAAATCTTAGTGATGCATAAAAGTAATGGTGCCTCTTAGGATTTGACGAGATGCGGCAAACACTGGAGTGAAAATTCCTAAGTGCCTCCTGTCTCCCAAGCCCCGTCTGCGAAGTGGGGCCATGCCTGAGCCCCAGCGGCTCCACAGCCTTTGGGAAAAGAGCCGTTCACCTGTGCACGAGGGGCCGCGCCCTGGCCCCTTATCCGTTTAAAATGTAATCGCATAAACGTTTATCTGTTCCATGATCTATGCGATACGTGTTCACCAGGGTACATTTAGAAAATGGAAAATACAAGAAAAGTAGAACAAGGAAATCACCCATTGTCTGTATTGATAAATGATTGGTTGGTTGGTTGGTTTGGTGGAGCTGTGTAATATACATAATTATATACGGTATATATCATATAGGCATACTATATAAACAAATATATATCATATGCTATTTATACACAGATATAGATCATACATATATCATGTATCTATATATGGCATATATACCATATATATTTATATATACATCGTAAGCATTTTCATAGCCCTCCAATCTATTCAAATGTCATTTTGATGGTTTATAACATTACATTATATAAACATGACACTTTTTAAATACTACTTTACAATATTTGACCCTTGGACTATATCCGATTTGGTTATACATAGTATTGCAGTGTGTGTGTTTGTATGCAGAACATTTAGAAATTAAGAGGTTTTCTGTAAGTTAGATTCTTAAAGTAGAAACTCATGGAGTATAGGCATTTTTTTTTAGCATCTTGACCAGTTGCTTTCAAAAGGGCAATTCCCATTTGCACCCCCTCATGCCACGTGACACCCGTGCTCTGGGCCGCTGGCAGGATTGGGGGGCAGGGTGACAAGAGGCTGCTTTTCTCCATTAAGGTAATTTGGTGCGAGACGTGGTTTATGTTTCCTGCGTTTCCACAAGCGACTGTTTTGTGGGTCTTTGAATTAGGTATGGCCGGTAGGAGAAATAAGCAAATAATTAGAGATTCTTATTATTTATTCAGGTTTCAGGATCCAGGAGACATTGCTCTGGATTTTAACTTCAACAGCAGCACTGCCTCGGCGGGTCCCTACCAGCCACCCTCCGACCATCTTCGCCCTGGAACTGAAGCTCTGTCCTGACTTGTTGGGATTACGCACGCTTCAGGTTAACGCAAGCAAAGTATTAGAGGTGACTTGGGAATAAGAAGGTTATGTAGATTTTAGGTAAGGAAGACTTTTTAAATAAGTGAAATTGTCCGACAATTATTTTGATTGTTACAGTAGCTCTCACACTTCTGACATTAATATTGATGAGTTAAGAAAGTGCAAAGAATCTGCTCAAAAGCTGCAAAATTTTTTTCTAAATGTTTACATTTTATTCCCTACCATTCCGTGTTTTAGGCAAAATGAGAGACACCTGGTGTCCTGCCCTGCCTTTATATGTGAGCACACAAGGTTCTGTTAGTTGGTTTTTACATGACTACTGAATCCCGTTGACTTTCTGCTCATGTGATTTCGACCCAGCCCTCATGGAATCAGGTTGTACTCGAGGATGGCAATTATTTTATAGATCTCATTTTTATAGCCGATAATGCCACTTTTCAGCCATATAAAAGTGATTGGGTGTGATTGCCAGATACACCCCCTGGGATTCCAGGTATGATAAAAAAAAAAAGAGAGAGGATGGAATTTAGAGAGTCGAGTGGGAAGGAGGAAGGTGGCACATATTTTTTTAGGTGCAAATAATTTTTTTTTTTGTAACAGAGAAATGAACTCTTTGGGTATGACTAAAAAATTCTCACTGAAGTAATATGTCAATGACTTAACCTACTTCTAATTTTGTGACATCTTTGGTGTTAATAAATGTGACTTTCAGTTGTACTTTTTGTTTGGTATTGATGGAGTCTGTTTCCCGAGCTTTCTCATTTTATAGTCGAACTTCAGTCCCTGTCCCTCACCCATTTCGATTGCCTGGCGGAGACACACTCGGACTCCATACGCCTTGCCTCCTGTCGCCCGCGGGGACGGGGGACATCAGGGAGGGCTCAGGCCAGCCCATGGCGGCAGGTCGCCGGTGCCCACAGGAGCCTTCCCAGCGGCCAGTGGGGCAGCTGTCCCTTCGCTGTTTTCCTTTGCTGCGCTGTTTTCCTTTGCTGCGGCTGGAATTAGCTTCCCTTCCCTGCAGGGGAAGGTGTCCGCAGAGCTCTGTCCCTGCCTACATTTTGGCAATGAGGAAACGGAAAACTCATGCTGACCTGAAAGCGAACCATTAACAGAGAGAAGCAAAATTGCCCCTTTAAATCTCTGAAGAGAAATGAGAGAGAGAGAAATGGAAGTCCACCCAATTTAATGTTCTGAGACGTGTTATTCACTGCCCCCGCCCCGGGGTGGGGGACGCAATCATTCAACAGTTTGGGGGCCTAGACCCTTCTTCTGGCTCATTGCTGGGAGAGGGGAGCTCACGGATGCACTCCAGTAGCTGAAGCAACACTGCCCTGTGGCTCTGAACACAATTCCTCCCTTCTCAGGGGTAGGGCAGGGAGAGGGTGACCGGCGGCTGGAAAGGGAATAGGCAGGGTCACCTGTTTTTCCTGTTCGCCCGGGGCCCAGGCTCTGGGCCCCGAGGCGGCTGGCTGCCCTGTGCGCACCGCGCCCCACCTGCCCGAGGACAGCGATCTGCCTGCCCGCCGCCTGATTTCTAATAACTCGAAATCACGTTTTGTGCGTCAAGTGTCTCCTCCTGTCTATTTTAGGTAGACAAACAGCCCACAAATACGTAAACCAATGGATCACTTGCAAGGGTCTAGGGCACGGGGGAACCCACCGCCCTGCAGCTGCCGGCGGGAAGGTGGAGGAGGAAGTGGCTGGAAGACCCTGGAAGCTGAGCCGGGGGCTCGCACCCCTGCGGCCGGGCCCAGCCCCCCAGAGAAGGGCGGGCGCTCTGATAGGCCTGGCACGGGTTCCGGAGCCGCCCTCCTGGGCTCGGGCCAAGGGTCGCACCACCCCTGCGGCCCCCGGGCCGACCTGCCACAGCGGTGACCCAGCCCAGCTCCTGCTTCGCCCACGCGCAACCGTTGGGCCACGGGCACCGCAGGCTCCTCGGCGCTAAGCCGTCTCGGTGTCCCTCCCACCGCGCTCGCCTGCGCCGCCGAGGCCAGCCTGGCTCAGGGTGGTCGCGCTGGGACTAGCCGCGGTGGCACGGGGGACGGTCATCTGGCGCCGCGCGGGGCGCAAGCAGAGCGGTCGGTTGCAGCAGGTGGGCACCGTGGCGCAGCTGTGGATCTACCCGGTCAATTCCTGCGAAGGGGTGGCGGTGGGCGAGGCCGAGTGCACCGCCTTGGGGCTGCGCCGGAGCCACCTGCGGGACAGGTACGGCGGACGGTGAGGGCGTTGGGGGCGGGTGGCGAGGGACAGCAAAGGACCTGTTCGTAATGAGGTGGGGTAGGTAAGTCACAGATCCTCCCAGTAACCGAGAGCTGGGTGGGACAAGGACAAAGAAGAAAGAGTCCCCTCACCTCCCAGCAGCGCACACCAGGATGCCAACCTGCTTGGGGGCGGGGGCGGGGGTGTCTTTCCACCTCTTTCACCTCTTGCGCTCCTGAGGAGGTGTGGCCTCCGTTTCCAGGTGTCAGACGGCGGCGCTCAGCCGCACTTAGTTAAACTCCGTCCCGCAGAAGTTTTCAGCCAGGGCTGGTCCCCACCTCTCTGTTTTTAGTCACCGGCTCTTGAGAACTTGGGGCCACTTAGAGCCCCCAAGCCCAGCCCTCAGAGAACGCACCGAAGCCGAGCCCAAGATCTCAGGGAAAGGACAGCAGTTGAAGCTGATGCTTCTTGCAGCTTAAAAAGTGCGGCGGCATAGATGATCCTGCCTCATCCTCCCAAGCACGCTTCTCCGGGTTGAGAACCTGAGAGGCGCCTGGCGGGGATGCAGGGCTGTGCTTGCTTCTCTGGGGCGCACTGTTGCTTTGTTGAACAGTGGTTTTGTTCATGTCCCTGGCTGGGCACACTCTGTGGGAATTCCGGGGGTTCAGCAAAGGTCACAGAAGCCCAGAGCAGGTGGCTTTGACTGCTTCTGTGTCTGGCTTCAGGCCATCCCGGGCCTCATTGTATGGCTGCGCCTCAAACTCCTTCCTCCCCAAAGCAGCTCTCACGGCTTCTGTGGGACCTGCGGGCGGGCATGCGGGACCCGCGGGCGGAGGAGCTGTAGGGCAATTCCTGAGACATTTGCAAGGTGAGCTGTGCATCTCTGTTCACAAGGGAGCCAAGAATCCTGGCGATCCCACGGCTTGTACGCAGACGCTGACAGATGGTGACACTTGATTTCGTAGGCCCAGAGGCGAAAGGGCATTGTAATTTCACTACCTCAATTCAAAAAAATGTTTTGAGCTCATGTTAAAAATGGGTAATAAGAAGAGCTGGCATTTGTAGCAGACAGGGTGGAACATTCTCTGCTGTCATGCTACCAAGAAACGTAGCCAAGGGCTATGTAATCAAAGGCTTCCAGTCCTGTGTGACAACTGACTCCCTGTGACAAGGCCAGCGAACACAGAGGAAGGCGCTCCAGAAACTGTTCGGTGTGGTCAGGAACGACATCAGAGCTTGAACTGAGAGTTTTAGAATGATTATGAATATTGCCGACAGGTAGGTTGGGAGATGAACGTTCTAGAGAGGGAATTTGCTGGGCCAGGACCCTGGGTTTGAAGGGCAGGTATGCTAGGCAAAGGCTGGTGTACGCCCAGGTATTGACTGTTTACCAAAAACAGTTGAAAGCAGGGACTTGAATAAACCCTCGTACACGCGTGTTCCCCGCGGCGCAGTCACAGCGACCAGAAGGCGGAATCAGCCCAGTTGTCCGTCATCAGACGGATGGATAACCATGTGGTCTATACACGCAATGGAATATAGTTCAGCTAAAAAAAAAATGAAGTTCTGTTACCAGCTATAGTATAGATAAATCTTGAAAACATTAAGTGAAGTAAGCCAGACACAAAAGAAAAAATACTACATGAGCCGACCTGTAAGAAATACCTAAAACAGGCAAATTTTAGAGATGGGTTAGAGGTTACCAGGGGCTGGGGGGAGGGGAGGGGAGGGTTATTACTTAATAGGCACAGCATGTCCGTTTGCGATGACGAAAGGCTTTGGACACAGGTCGTAGCGGTGGTTGCATAATGTCGTGAATGTACTTAACGCCACTGAGTTGTGCCCTTAAAAATGGTTAAAATCCCATTTTAAAAAGTATTGACAGATACTGGGTCATTTCCACCTCTTGGCCTTGTGAATAGCGCTGCTGTGCACATGGGCGTAAAAGGCTTTGTTTGAGTCCCCGGTTTCAGCCCTTTGGGGTACATACCTACGAGGGCGCCAGGTGTCTGTGTTAAATATTTTACACGGCAATAAACAATGGAAAAGAAAAGAAAGGCCTGCGTGTGTGAGGGCCCAGGAGGCGCCCACGCCAGCCCTGCGGAAGAGTGTGGGTCTTATCCGGCTGCGGGACGTTGCCGGAGGAGGGGCGACGTGATCAGATTTGTATTTTAGAAAGCTCGGGCCACCGTTATTTCCAGGAAGAATTACGAGGAAGGATGTTCCCATGCTGGTGCCCAGGATCTGGCTCCAGCCAGAGCTCTGTCTCCGTCCAGGATGAAGGGCCACTGAAAGGCCTGCGTTAACTTCTTTCTGCGAGCTAGCTGCACAGCTTGGCCACCCTCATTGGCTGGAGGAGGTGATGGCCCAAAGCCCCCGCCACGTTTTTTTCTTACGTCTGTGTTACGTTGTGGATCCCCAAAGCATGACATGAACTCGCTTCTACAGCGGTAACCATCCACTCCAGTGTGGATCAAAACGACCAAAACATGGATGTGCATAATGTTATTTTTCTGGAAATGGTTCTTTCTATTGCTCTTACTTCTCCTTTTTTTTTTCTCTTTTTTTTCCCCCCCCTGGAAAGTACCTCTAGACCAAAAGTACTGGCCAGAAATAACATTGTCCATATTAACAATAGACCTTTCAGTAAATGGCAGAATTTACAGTTCTGAATGCAGAAACATTACTTTTTTTTGAAAGGGGAGAGTGGGTCTGGCAGGGTGTGTATGGCACTGAGTGTGGCCAGCTGAGCTCCAGCCTCTGCGGACAATACAGCAACAGCTCTGTTGCTTCAACAGGCAGGAGCTCAATGCCTGTGCTGTGTCAGGCACGGCGGGCGCTTGACGTCTTTCTGGGAAACACATAATTGTCATTTCCTTGGGGCCCGTTGAATGAAATTGATCAGACTTGCTGCCAGTGGAGAGGAAAATGGAATTCACACATTCGATTTCCGCGCCATTGAGGAGCTTGGAGTGTTCTCTGGAAATGACATCGGATGCTTGAGTGGGTATTAAACCCTTTGAAATACGCTGACAGTCTTGCTGGGCTGCTGAGTTGATGTTTTGGATGGACAGACAGACACACGCAAAGTCACACACACACACACACACACACACACACACACACACACACACACACACCCCAGGCTTACGGGGAGGGAATCAGAGAGGGCAATGTCTGACTGAGGTGCTGTAGACTGGCAGCCTGTCATGGCGCCCCATACGGATCTTGAGTTTTGAAAATGGCATGTTTTGGCTGGTGATCAATGAGACAGGAAACATGGTGACCGCCCGCCAGGAGCCTCGCCTGGTCCTGATTTCCGTGACCTGTGAGGGGGCCGCCGTGACCCTCCGTGCACCCTCCGTGGAGGACCGGCGGCTGCCCGTTGAGTCACCGTCCACAAGCGCAGTGTTCAAGCGCGGGTAAGGGAATGGCCGTTCTCAGCCCTGGCAGAGTGTGTGTGTGCACGCAGTTTCCGGAAAGTTCAAATTCCAGAGGGAATCCTGAGAGCGGTGATCAGTAAGGAACCGCTGACGGCGAGTGCACCGTATGGGGGGGCCTGTCCTCAGTATCATGACGATCAAAACAAGGAACGAGGAACAAGGGAGCGGTTTCAGAAGCGTATGTTGACGTGGGGTTGGCAGACATAAAAGTTCTGTGTTAGAAAACCCTGGGGCCCAAAGCATAGGGACTAGTAACCCCACCAAAGGCTAGAGAACCAGAACAAGGGGGAGTGACTGAGGCAGTGACCTGGGCCAGGTGAGATTAGATCTCTGTACAACCTCAGACTTGCCTGGCTTTGCCTGGGTAGACTGGGAACCTTCCCGGTCCCTGCGAGGTGTCACAATGACCCTGTGACCCGTGATGTCACATGGAAGAGGGATCCGCCCTGCAGGTGCCCAGGGGTCCGAGGCCCAGGGAGCGTGAGGAGTCAGCCAGGAGCCCTCTGCGCAAAAGCTCTTCCCCAGCGTCAGACAGGCTGCGGGGAAGCAGAGATTCCAGGAGAACAGGCGTCGCTGCTAAGGAATCATGTCTAGAGTTGATTTTTTTATCCTCTCTTGGGAAGATTAAAATTTGGTCTAATTATACTTTTGTCCCAGTTTCTGCCTTTTGAATTAGAATGCTCAATGTAATCCATAACCTACTGTAGAATGTATCACACCCAAAAGTGTAGTTAGCTGAAAAATGTTGGAAGATCCCCACGCATTCATAAAGGGCAATGCCAATATCATTTCTATGACATCCGGGAGTTGTAAACATAATAATACGCGTCTATAATAATTTGGTGTTATTTTATGATTACAAAACGAATATGCATTCATAGTTGAAAAATTGGAAAGCCGCCCCAGAAAAGAAAAAACTCACCTAAAATAACTATAGTTAATATTTTGACATATTTTCTTTCTGTTTCTATAACTAATACATTTAAAACCAAATTGAAACAAGGCCAAAAATCAGAATCTTGAAAACTGTTATATATTTAAGTTGATACATTGAATATTTTCTCATATTGTCAAAAAAAATCTTCAAAAATTCCATTGTCCATGTTGGCACAATGTCTTCTTGTGTGGGTGTCCTCTATACATTTTAACATGTCCCCACGTTTGAATTGTTTTAAATTTTTTCCAGGTGTGAAGAAGAATGTGATAAATATCTTGGTATATACCTTTGTTCATATCTCTTATTATTTCCTTCGGGGAAAAATTTTAGAAGTGGTTTTGTTAGAAACAAGGGTATGGATCCTATCAGCTTTTTGATATATGTTGCTGAATTGTTATTGCAGAATGGTTATACCAGCTAAACAGCCACGCACAATTTATTGGGTATATTTCTCCAATTACATTCTGACCATTATGTTCAAAAATATTTTGCCACTTGTATGGGGAAAAATGTATTGTTGGTTTATTTTGCATTTTTAATAAGCTCATTGCAGTTTGTATTTCGTGTTTGTTCACCTCCAGTGTCCTGCTTGTTGGCCACGGTTAGACGTTTAGCCATGCTTTCTTGTGGTGAAAATCTTTTTCATTTAATTTTTAATCCATTTGCAATGGTGTGAAACTGTGTGCTGGAGCCCATACAGGCTTTGGGCAGTACCCCAGAGACCAAACAAGGACAGGCTTGGAAATCGCAAACTGAGAGATACTGAACCTCTCAGGGCAAAGAGGTCACAAACCCGTCGGGCTCAGGTTTTGGTGACAGCCCAGGCCATTCTCTTGTGGGGTAGTTGTAACTTTAGCCCGCAGTTTCCTAAAGATTTCTGTGGACTTTGAGGGGGGCCTCAGTGTCACCTTCAAAAGGTCATGACCACAGCCAGTATGCCTTTTTCATGGTGGAGGTTGTTACCGTGTGTTCACACAGCCCATGCCAGCCACATTTGGGATGCACGGAATCAGGGCCTTTATTAGGGTTACTTGAGCAACATTATCTCTGCCGAAGGTGTTAGGAATATTTGGATTTGTTTTTGCTTTACTTATTTATTTATTTGACTTGAATTAGTAGGACACAGTGCTTGTGAGTTTTCTGAGTTGGTTAGGATTAATGTTAGAATGACTTTATTGCTTCTTAAGGTGACTACTTGGAAAGGTAATAGACATTTGGGTAGATGACTTTTGGTGTTTTTATTTTGTTCATTTTATTTATTCTTCCTCTTGACCCCGCAAAAAGTAAGGCAGATAGATGCTCCTGTGTGTATTGATAAAAGGGTCTTGTTATTCTGCATAGCATGTATATCAAACTTTTGACTTTTAGGAGGTCAATTTAGAACAGGTAGGAAGGGAGAAATAAAATATACTTTTTGCAGATAAAAAGATCTTTTATATAGAAAATCCTAAGGACTCCACTAAAATACTGTGAGAACTAATCAACAAATTCAGTGAAGTTGCAGGATAAAAAAGAAATCCTCATAGAGAAGTCAGTTGTGTTTGTAAACACTAACTACAAAATATCTGAAAAAGAAATACAGAAAACCATCCCATTCACAAGAGTATGTATCAAAAACAATAAAATAGCTAGAAATAAAATTAACCAGTGAGGTCAAAAAATCTGTGCCCTAAGACACTGCGGAAAGACATTGAGGAAGACACAAATAAATGAAAAGATATTCCATGTCCATGAATTGGAAGAACTAATATTGTTTAAATGCCCGTACTTCCCAAAGCCATCTTCAGATTCAGGGCCGTCCCTACAGGATTCCAATGGCATTTTTTCACAGAATTAAGAGAATACAATCCTAAAATCTTGGTAGAACCACAAAAGACCCATAAAGCTGGAGGCATCACACTTCCTGATTTCAAACTATACTACAAAGCGATAATCATCAAAACAGTACTGGCATTAAAATAGACAATAGATCCGTGGAACAGAATCAAGAGCCCAGAAAGAAACCCACGCCTATATGGTTCACTAACATTGGACAAGAAAACCAAGAATAATCCATGGGGAAAGGACAGTCTCTTCAATAAATGGTTTTGGGGAAACTGGATATTCACAGAGGTAGGAACAAGGTAAAATCATACCTCCTGATCATTTAGGAGTGACAGTGACGTCACAGTTTAGTGCGGCTTTTCTGAGTTGGGCAGGACATGGTAGGGTGCCCAGGTTTTCAAAGCCATGGCCATTCTTAGCTCCTGCCACCCCCGCAGGGTCCACGGCCTGGAGATCCAGGGCAGAGACGGTGGCGAGGCGGCGGCCCAGTGGCACAGGGGCTTCCTGAAGACCCAGCCCTGCCGCGTGCTGCATTTCGAGCCTCACATGCAGCCCAGGAAGCCTCACCAGATAAAGGACGTGTTCCAGCCCACGGACCAGGTCAGAGGTGCGTCCCTTGGCTTTGGCCTTTGCGGGGCAGGCTCCCGGGGAGCTGAGAGTCCTCCGTCCGTCTCCGGCCCCAGCCCATCAGACCGGGTGCGCGTCTGCCGAGCTCAGCTCTGATGTTTTGCAGCGCGTTCCTCAGGCAATAGCAACAGGCAAAATCACAGCCCACCTCTCGGCGGCAGCACCTGCATTTCCTGATTTGCGGGGAGAGTCTTGCGTCTTTGGCTGCGAGCGTCCCCCTGGCTGCTTACCTACGCCTGCTGGTCCTCTCAAAACTGTTCTGGGCAGTATCTCTTCCGCCCCATTCTGCCATTGCCCGGGGAGCCCAGCCTTTTTACAGCTGGAGGGCCCTGCGGGTCAGACCGCAGGGGGCCAAATGAGTGTGGGCGAAGCGCTGCGCAGGCCTAACGTGACCAGGCTGGGCCTTACAGGAGCAGGGCTGCATGGATTCATCGTGGCGGCTGGGCCAGTAGCCGGCGCTATGGAGTTCGGTCACTAGGGCCATTAAAAAAAGGAGGGTCAGCAGAAGTCCCTAACCCTGATTGGCAGGCTGCATGACAAATAAATACCCGTGGCCTCAGTGAATAACTTTTTATTCACGCATAATGCCACGCCACTAAAATATTTGCAAAACTAGGGGCTTGAAAAGGCGGGCCGACTCTCCCATGGGCCCTTGCCCACTGGCTGCTCTGGGATCCCAAGGCCACATCCTCTTCTCTGCGTCCTGTAATTGCTGTTCTCTGCACGGCTGGGTAAAGCTTCTGAATCACTGACTTTTCTATAAAATGGACTCGAGAAACACTTAGACTGGGGCGGGCTGCAGGGCGGGTTCCAAGGCCTAGACCTGTGTGATCTCTGAGAAATCCCCTGGGGGCCTGTGTAGCGACAGTTCCTCTGTCTCCTCTTCAGGTCGCGGACGCTGACGCCAGCCCCCTCTTGGTCCTCTCCGAGGCCTCGCTGGTGGGTCTCAGCTGCCGGCTGCAGCGCAAAGTCAGAGTGGCCAACGTCAGGCCCAACATCATAACTGCGCGGTGTGCTGTCTACGCAGAGGTAACACGCCGCCGTCCTTGCCCTTTTCCTTGATTGGTAAGACACGAGGGTCTTTGGGTTTGATTGGGTGATTTCTAAAGATGCGATCTTTGTTGGCCCTATCTGACGCAGCTCACTTTTTTGATTCACTGAGCCCCCACCAGTGTGGGGGGTACCAATGCAGATGAGGCAGAGATGTGGCCTCAGGGAGCAGCACAGGGCTGGAGCTTCTCCGGCGAATTGCCAGGCAGCAGACGAGTCTGGGAGCCTAATTTCCTCAGCACAGAGCTGTGCGTGAGGCGTGTGGCGGGGACCAGGGACGGGCGTGCTCCATCTGGCTGAAGAGAGCCTTCCTGTTTGTCAGAGCTTCTCTTGCGGGAGGTGATGTTCACACCTTGGCAGCTGGAGGTGTAGTTTTCATGTAAGAATCTGGGACACACGCACACGCACGCACACGCACGCATGCATTCGGCTTGTCACAATCCCAGTCTGTACTCAAGCTTCTGGCCTGTTCTTCAGAATGGTCTCTACCCTGAGGACCCCCTAACTACTATCCTTATTGCCTTCTCCATATTTCCATGTGGCTGCTAATCTCGACTTCAGGATGTCTCAGAGCGGGGGCTGGATCCCCCCAACCCGCCCGGCCCTGCGCCCAGTCTCGCCCATCCCAGTGTAGAGCAGCTCTGACTTCCGTAGACCGGCTCCCCTATGCTGGTTTAGGCCCCAAACTGGGAATACCTCTTTTGTTTTTCTTTCTGTCACTTCCTGCATTCAAATGACGGACAAATCTTGGTGGCTTTGTTCTCGCTCCCTTCTCTCCCTTTGGGGGCCACGTCACCGCCCTCGCTCATCGTTTATTCCCATAACTTCTCTTCGCTGGTCCCCCTGCTGCTACCCTGACCCCCGCCCCCCATCATACATCGTCCATTCCCAACACGTCGGCCAAAGTCACATCGTCATCGTTCTCCTCAAAACCCTCTCATGAGTTTCCATCTCTCTTCAAGTGAAAACTGTGACCTTAACGACGACCGTCAAGGTCCCCGTGTGGTCCCGCACCCCGGCTAGCTCCAGGGCTCCATGTCCCGTCACCGGCCCAGCCACTCTGGCCTCCTTTCCGCCCCAGGACCCTTGCACTTGCTGGCGCCTCTGCCGGGCGTACCTTCCCTCGCGTGTCTGCATGGCCCACCCCCTTACCTCTTCCGCTTCCCTGCTGGTCACCTCCAGTCCTGCCCCTTGCCCCGCTTAGAAGCCCCTGACCTTCTTAAAAATCCCCATCACCTCCTCCGAAAAGATGGCTTCTCCTCCGAAAAGATGGCTCTGCGATCGCCAGACCCCTGCAAAGCCTTTCCCACACCCAGCTTGTCCTGTTGAAACTTCCTTTTCCCTCCAGGTACTGTGTGCTGGTAGGAAGACGTGCACGGAGTCTTCGCTGGTGTTAAATACGGCTCTGGGCCCATTGAACACACGATAGTTTCTCCTTTTCTTCCCCTTTGCCAAACAGCCTTTCCTTATATGGTGGAATTTTTACCTAATTTATCTGTGAATCAATTCCTAACAGTTTTTATTTGCACATAAAAGGAGCCGTGGAAATATTTCTCAAATTAATTTCCTAACTGGAACGCTCGCTCCTTTCTGGATCTTTTATGTTTTTATGACGGCAGTGCCCCCTGGTGGGACCATGTACACATTACAGGCTGGGGCTGTTAACTGAGGTGACCAGCTTTCTGGACTGTTGAGAAATAGGCAGTTAAGAGGCCCATTTCACGACTTTCGAGAAAACTCTGCGATACGTGTATTAAAGATAATGCACAGTATTCGAATTAAAATGCTGCGTCTGGAACTTTGCCCCTCGGCTGTGATCAATAAAGCACCAGGCAGGTCCGTTTTAACTTTCGGGTTTTTATCTTGAAGCCCCAGGTGAGGAGCGCAATTAATTGGATGTTCTCATGTCGCAGTACCCTCCCTTCCAGTGATTGCCTGGAGTCCCCTCACGCTTCCTTTGTGCCTCTCAAAATCTCTGCCCTGGGAGATAGTTCAGATCCTTCTTCCGCCGCAAAACCTGCAGATTTGTCCTCTAAACCCCCAGAACAAATCTCGCCTGCGGACTTCAACCAGCACGCGCAGTGATACCTCCTCAGGCCTTTTCTCAGCTTGTCTGGAATGTTTAAAAAGAACATGTATCATGCACTTTTCACATATGTATGCAGTGTTTTCCCTGCTTGGTTTCAGGGGGTGCAGCCCGTTGCTTTGATTTGTCCTGAAGAGCAGGCAACCAGGGAGCCCGGGCAGCCGCAGGCAGCTGCTGCAGAGCTTCCTGGGCTGGCGTACCTGGGGGCTGCAGGTGGAGCTGCAGAGAGAACAAGGCCATGATTTGAACCCTTCTGGCCAGGGGAGGTACAAGACCCACATACGCAACAGCTTCAGGGTGTTAATCCACCTTAATCATGCACCAGGCAATCTGCCACAACCGCTCCACGGCCCCTCCTCTCTCTCACCCACTCCTCTGCCCCGTCCTTCCCCGCCCCCTTCAGGTCTAGCAGGGGCAACCAGGGAGGCTTCCTGAAGGAGGCAGCCTTCACCCACAGCTTGACGAGTCAGAGGAGGGGGAGCATTTCACTTCAAGTGAATAAATCGACACATCCAAGGCACAGAGAGTGTGCAGGAAGGTGTGTGGCTTCTCAGGTCTGCTGTCTTTGATGTGAGTCACCAGGCAGGACGAGGACTCTGGAGAGCGTGCGTGGACGTTGTGTTCTGTCCCCTAGGATTCGTGGAGCAAGCTTCTTATTGCGGATGTGGAACTGAAGAGGGTGAGGGCTTGTTCCAGGGAGGGGGCTTCCGCCACTGCCTGGGGGAAGGAGGGGAGGGACAAGGCCGCTCTGTCCCTTGGATCATGCTCCATGGTCTATGTGTGCAGGGGGACCTTAACCGCAGCGGACGCAGACACCGGTGTCATGAGCAGGAAGGAGCCGCTGGAGACCCTGAAGAGGTAGGAATGGGCAATTTAATGTCTAAGAAGAGGCAGAGAACCCCGCCACCCACAGGGTCTTGGAGCTGGCGGGGACCTAGTGACTGACAATCTGGAAACATCCCTGTGGGTTTTGGTCCCGAGAATGCTTGATTCCATGTATGATTTTAATTTTCACTGAGAATTCATGATTCGAACAAACCAGTTTCAAAAAGAAAACATTGTTTAGACATTTTGGCAAATTATAAGACTGATTGGTATCAGATGATACCGAAAATGTATTAGGTACGATAATGACATTGAGATGGTATCAGAAACGTCCCTATGTTGTGGAGAAGGGTGTTAAAATACGTAGGGAGGTGGCATGATGTCTGGGATGCGCTGTAGATAATTTTATCAAAAAAAAAAAGGACGCAGGAAAAAAAAGCATCGAAATTTTGAGAAATAGAATGTGGGTGATATTCTTGCTCTGCTTATGTTTCCTTTAAAATTTCCATTAAAAAAAAACTTAAAGTGAAAGACACAATTATAGAAGTTTAATGCATAGAAAGTTAGGATAACATCAATTTTTAAAAGCGACTACAAAATAGCACCTACGGTACTTACTTTTGTGTGTATTTGATTTTACTTTTTAAACGACATAAATGCACCTGAGTAGATACAAGGCTAGAAAGCTGTAAACCAAAATGTTAACGGAGGTAGTCTTTGGGTAACAGAATTTTGAGAAAAAGATATATACAAGGGCGGGGAAAAGTAGGTTTACAGTTGTAATGCAAATAAATAATACAATCGCTAATCAATCATAATACAAGAATAAACTCTGTTTCGTATACTCACAGCTGTGAACCTCCTTTTGCCATCCCTGTATGTTTGCGTGTGTCCTCTCTAAATTTTCTACCGCCCACCTGCACTGCTTAGGCTAGAACAAGTCCAAATCCACGCACTTCGGCGCCATCATCTGCCACATCTGGGACGAGATATTGGTGACGCTCTGAATGGGAACTAACCACGTTCACCTGCATTGGCTCCTTCCGGGGGGAACGTAGGGTCACAGGTGGGGTGTTGGGTCTCATTGCGGCTCCCTGAGACTCTTGGCCTTGACCCTGACTTGCGCCCCCAGGTGTCACTCATAGAGCGTGAGGGCGAAGGCGCGGAGGGGGCCAGAGTTGTCCCCGGAGTGTGAGTCCTGTGGCCTCCCTTCCTTCCAACCTCTCGCCGAGCTCGTAGCCTTTTCGGGGCCAACCATTTAGTTTCCTTTGGTCGGCGCCCACGCTCTCTGCCAATGACCCTGTTACCCCAGAAGCAACGGTAGCCCCTCCCTGTCGAGGACACCAGCTCTGCTACACGTGACTGACATGATGATCACTAGCGGGTCCCCCTCTCGCTCAGACGCTGGGTGTCCTTCTGCAGGAAATGAGCAGGACAGGGCAGAACCGGACGATTCTGGGTCCAACCAGCCGAGCAACTGGGGGAACTGGCCGGCGACCTCTTTATATGTCTGGTTCTCTCTGCCCCCCCACACGTGGCTTGGCGTCCGGTCGTTCTCCCTCTGGGTGTAGACCCGGTTGGCCCTGGCAGACGCAGCCACCAGAGAGCACGCCATGTGTTTGGGCTGCTCCTCTGCATCTTCAGCCCCAACCCCCCGCCCCACACCCTGCCCCGCATTGGGAGCCTGTGTTTATAGAGGGTAATTGATCCCAAACACAGGCCGGCTGGCTGTCACAGGGACCAGCCAGCTCTCCTGATCTTCTACAGACTCTGCAGCCCCCCAATCCCCCCTAATTGCCCCTAAGTCCCCAGGAGACAGAGCAGCCAGACTAGGTGTCTTTTCCTACCTCTCACTGAGATTTAAATTGCCACCGAGGTAGTAATTGATGTTCTCCCCCAGGACAGGTAGCCATAAATCTTACAGAGAAAGGCCCAGCCTCACGACATAAATCAAGGGAAGCAAAGCAAACGTGGTGTCCAGAACGCCCTCCTGGTGCAGGGCAGGGTGCTCCGAGCCACCCTGCCCTCCCTCGTCTGTGTCCTCGTGGCGCCCAAGGTCTGTGCTGCTTCCAAATGCAAGTTCTCAGCAGGGAGGCCTCCCTGCTGGCCCTTCACCCCCAGGCCAGGGCATAGGGGGCCTTTGTCTGTAAACAGCCAGGAAATTAGTCTTTTCTTCCTTAAGGGACGGTGGCTTCCACGCTTACAGAGTGGTGGGAGGTTATCATTCTTGCTTCCAAAATATCTTACTCCTAATAGAAAAGAGAAAGCCCGTTTGCTTCGTGGATGCATCAGCTTTGTTGGATAAACGAATACTGTGACAATAAGGACACTGGCACTGGCCCTGTCTGTCAGGTTGTGCTGTGCTGAGCTACAGGGGGGAAGATACAGTGACGGTGACACACCCCACCCCGATCTGGCGCATCACCTGCTCACTGTGTGACATTAAGTTCCTTGGCTTCTCCAAGTCTTTTTATTTGCAAACAGCTTCGCGTGCACAGGAATGCATCACCGCTTGCAACACACCCCATGACCACAAGAGGGCGCTGCTGCCCGCATTTATGGAGTCCCTGCACCAGGGGCCGCCTTCGCAGGAGCTGGAGGTGGGGCAAGAAGTGGATTGGGCAGAGCCAGATGGCCCCGAGGGAAGCTGGGGCAGGCTGGGCCACCGAGGGCCACATTCCACCCCCACAGTGCTTCCATTTCTATTCCATAGCCAGTGCAGGGGGCCCTCACCTGCGAACCAGGTAACCAGGGCTGTGCTTGTATAAACCAACCCCCTCGCCCCACCCACTGCCGTTAAAGGGCTCATTGGCTCCCCTACTCCAAAGTGACCTGGGGATGGGGAGTGAGTGTGATGGGAGTGGCTGACGAGCAGGGTGAGGCGAACCCCCTGAGTAGCAGCGACGCCTTTGTGTAGACGAGCAAATATTACCCACCTCCATCCTCCGCAGGCCCCCCGTGTGTACACAGGAGGCCTATCAATGGCCAGGCTCACATGGCTGACGGAAAGAGTCCTAGCTATGGAGTCAGCCAGCCCTGGGTTCTGGCCCCAGCCGGGCCCCTAGGCCCGGGGTCCAAAGCCAGGGCAGAACCTGCGGAGACCGGACCCCCACTGTTTTCTCATTAGCTGTTTCTGCTTTGGAGAAAGAAACTAGGACCAAGTTGTTGCAATAGTTTTGTTTTGTTTTGTTTTTAAGCGTGATAAAATGCAATGAATGCTTTTCGGAAAAAGTGTTGTAAATATCAAAGTGATGGGAAGTTGGAGTTAGTTTAAGTGAGACACTGAAAGAAAGCTTTCTCCCGGGGCAGGGGGGATCCTTCCGGGGTCATTCCCAGACGTCTGCTCACCCGCCCCGGGGCCTCTTGCGTTGTCTACCTGACAAAGAGGTCCATACCCCCGCGAATAGAGGATTTTATTCCCCGACACCTTCCTCTGCTCTGCAAACTGTTAATGGGTCCATGGCGACATTGGGCCCACACTGGGTGGGAGCAGCACAAGGGAGTGGACACAGTCTCTACTCTCCAGGGGCTCCCTGTCTTGTAGAGCCATGAGCCCTGACACCCCCTGACCAGTCATGTGTGTTCGGGGAGCAGGCGGAGAAAGCGGAGGGGGGTACTTACTCCTGGCTGGGGTATCCTGGGCTTCCTCCCACCCGGGGATGTGCTGTTTGATCTCGGCCTTGAGGAGAGGGTAGAATTAGAGTGCATGGGAGCTGGGCAGGGGCGTCCCTCCGAGCCTGTGAAATGCAAGGGGAGCAGGGCCCGGAGGAGTCCCGGGCAGTGCTGCCCAGGTGCACGTAAGGGGCAGGGGTGATAGGTGTGGAAAGGCTGTCTAGGGCCTGGTACAGGCCCTCGCACGCTAGGCTGCAGGCTTGGAGTGTATTCTCTAGGCACTGGGGAGCCACTGAAAGTTTCCGAGCCTAGGAGTGATCAGACCCGGGCAAGGGTTAGAAAGCAATAGTGTCGACAATGAATTGGAAGGGAGGGGGAGGGAGAAGGAGGCAGAGAGGCTGGGTAAGAAGCTAATACCACAGTCTGAGCATGCTCGAAGCAAGCTTGTGATTGTGGGAGGAAGGGGAGCAAGTCCGAAGCGTGGGGCGCCGGAAGAATCTCAGGCCTTGGCCACCGTGGCCCAGCTGTGGAAAGCCAGGGCACAGGTGTTCAGGGATGGGCTTGAAGTGACTAGTGGGATGGTGGTCCCGGCGACAGACACGAGGAGTCAGGAGAGGTGTCTGGGAAAAGGAAGGTGGTAACATGCGTGTAAACATAAACATTGCATGAAGAAAGAGGGTGGAGATAGGGTCGTTGGTTGCACTTCTGCAGTGTGGGCACACAGTGGCGCTGTTCTGTTAGACTTTGATGGGCATGGTGCCCTGTGGATCTGGGCAACACTGGCTGCGGGGTGGGTTCTCAGCTCAACCGGCAGGAGACGACGTGCAGGTTGAGTTCTTGCTCGTGTGTGGCTGTGACTCATCCTCCTCTCTCTCCTACTGTAGTTATCGCCTGTGTGACCGTTCTGAACAGAACTATATGGAAAGTCACCCCTCTTTGGACAATATTTTGTTCCAGAAAACCCAGGGACCATCAAAGTGGGAGACCCCGTGTACCCGCTGGGCCAGTCATAGGAATCACACAGAGGCCCTGGAATATCAGATGTTCTTAAAAGATGTCCTCAGAGATGCCAACGTTTGAAGGACAGCGTTTGGGAGCAGACACTTCTGTGTTCTCTTTAGATCTGTGATTTCCCAGACTTTCCTCTTGGACTTCCTTGTGTCCCTGAGTTTCCAGGGTCCTGGTGCTCCGAGCAAAGAAATACACTCTCAATAACGAAGCAGGACTTCAGGAAGTCACTTAAATGACACGACTCTGAAAACCCACGTTTGACTGCAAGTGTGGAATAACTTTTTCCCCTCCTTCTTCATTCGTCTACCCAAAACTCTAATCTCCATCACCTCCATTACCACTCCCTCGGGAAAGAGAAAAGAAGAGAAAGAGGAAGAGTGGGCGAGTGAGAGGAATGTTCTGGAATGTTCTGGAAGGTTTTATTGCTGCCTGTGTGGGGCATGCAATGGAAATTAAATGCCTCCCCAAATAAGGCTGGAATATCACTTTGCTCTTCCCCTCAAGCCCCGGGCTAGCTTTTGAAAGGGCATAAAAAACATGACCTTCAAGGGAACTCTTAAACACAGAGCTTCTTGGATCTGGCCTGGTGGTGCCTCAGACAGTACCCGGGACGAGCCGACGGACCCTTCCTAGCGCGCAGCCTCTGGGCGGGGGGACAGCGGAAATGTCAGGCTGGAAAACCCTCCCAGGAGAGCAAGGCAGCTGTCACACCCTGGTGGGAAGCCTGCGAGAAGCAAGAGCAACCAAAACATCCTTACGGTGACACAACAGTGTCAAACGTGTTCCACTCACGGTCCAGAACGTCCCCTGACATGTGAGAGTGAACAGCAGCACTACAGAGCGGGAGACCCCTGGTTGCACGTTGTCTACGAGGCTGTTTGGTGTTGCCCAGGAAAGAGATGGCGGTGCCCCTCTTCAGGTGAGCACAAGGGAACCTTCTTGAAAGGAGATGGTGCCCTCTAGTGGCGCTGAAGGGCAGTACAGCTCATGCTGTTGAATGAAAAAAATCCCTGTGGGTGGGTTTTAGTTCTCTATTCTAGAATTTTTTTTTTTTTTAAAGGAAGTCGGGTACTCGCCCCCGGGTGTTTTCTGCTTCTCTGCAGCATCAGAGGCGTCCCTGAAAGGGTGGCTGTGTTGTCATGGAGCTCTCCTGGACCCTTGCAGCCCACCCGTGCATGGCTGGGTGCTCGTCTTCAAGTTCAGCGTGAGAAACGCCCGAAGTCCACAGGTGTGAGGAAACGTAATTGTGGGATTCGAAATAAACCAGCAAAGGCCTTTCACAGGAGAAAAGGAAAACATAGGGCCGTTCATTTAAAAACCAATATCTAATTTTTCTGTTGATGGATTTAGGTAACTATATTCTGCCAAAGTATTTCCTTGCCATTTTGTCCTTTGATTGTATTACTTAGCTGACAAAATCATGAAAAAACATTTCAGAAATGTAAATAAAAGGAAGCTACTTTGACCAGTTTCAGGTCTCTGCTGGGCACTTTATGTTGAAACTGCAGATAGATTGAGGCACAAATAAGGGTTCGGCAGGATAGCATTACTCATGGGACCTTGGGAACGCATGGGAGAAAGCCCACAGGATTTAAGAAACTGTGAATATTGGCTTTCTGAGAGTCGCCAATAGTTAGAAACCCATGAGAAACTCAAGGTTGGAGGGGTGGCTGTTGGTAGATATTTGTAATCAGGCAAGTGGAATGCCTTAGACATGAATTTCTGACCCTTGTAAGCAGAAATGCACTTCCCCAGAGTGAGCCCCATATGCACAAGTGCCACAGTGCATGCAGACCTGTCGTCTTCCTCCGCTTTGCAGGGTAAACCTCAAACGGAGGGGGTACCTGGACACCCTTTTTGGGGGGAAAAGGAGAACTCCTATTCGAAGAGAGAGGTTCCAGTGGCCTCAGAACCTCCCAGTAGTTGCCAAGCTTCCTGTCAGTGAGATTTAACAGCCATTTACTCGTGTTTATTTTATATTTATGAGTCAGTTAATGCTAAAAGCAGGGCCGATGGCTCGTAGTTTGGGATACTGAACATGTGTACACCATTCCGCTTGAACTGTAGGATCAGGCATGTAAAGCACCCCTGGCTCCCAGAGAGGTCCTGCAGCTGCAGGTGGTGGACAGTCAAGGTCAAAGCCTCCAGCCTGGATGGGTGCTTCATTCCGGTGGCGACGTTAGGCCGCAGTCACAGCGGGCTTGCCAAGCCAGAGCTGGACATCATGCCCTGGGCCCGTGGCAGGGCTGTGGCGGGCCGTGGAGAGGCTCCCTGGAAAAAGACATTCGCAACCAGGAGATAAAAGCAGCATCTTCTACATGCAAAGGCAGAAAGAATCAGTGGGATGCAGGAAGCCAGGCAGTGGTCTGGCAATGAGAAATACCCCTCGTCCCCTAGCACCCCTAGGGATTTGGGGGGCAGGGTGAGGAGTTTTTGGTAAAAGCATGGGTGGAGGCCGGGTGAGCTTGGCTGGCCAAGGGTGACTTTGGGAAACCGTCTGTGTGGCGGCCACTGTCAGCGCCGGCATGCTAGAGTGCCAGGCGGGTCCCCCCGCCCCACCCGAGAGAGTTTGACAAGTGAGGACAATCCATGACGGCAAAGAGAACAGCTCCCAGGGCTGCCGTCTCCGAATACTGCACTTCCCTGTGGTCAACTGGTCCATGCAGTTGGGAAAGTTTGGCTGGAGGGTCCCTCTGCGAATTCTGTGCACCAGTCGCTTCAGAAAGTCCTGTGGTGGCCTCGCTCCTCTTCAAAGGCCAGCAAGCCCGCTGAAGGCTGTGGAGGCCTGTGGGGAAGAAGTCTGTTGATGGTCCACACCGCCCTCCCAGGGGGTTCTGTCTCCGACCCCTTTTGAGAAACACTGCTCTGGTCTCCAGGGAGCGCCAATCAGGGCAAGGAATCGTGGGTAGCAGAAGAGGTGCGTGCCGGGAAGAATGAGGAAGTTCAAAGGATCCCTGGCCACGTGGAGGAGGCCTCCCTTGGGCTGCTTCTTCCTGTCTTCTCCCCAGTGGGCAGATGGGACTGGGGCTTACCCGTTAAAGATGTGGAGAGGGTGTCTTAGACCCACTCTCCTACTATGGGTCTTAGGGAGAAGCGTTCTCTTTCTTTGGACTTGTTTTCCAAACCTGCATCCATAGGTGGATTAGGGCGAGAAGGGGCGCAGACTCTCTGTCCTGGCCTTACCACGTAACACACATGCTCCAGGATGTTCCGTGCGCCAGCAGGGGCACCATCGCTCTCTCTGCTCCCTGACCTTCTGTGGCAGCTCCTCCCAAGTAGAGTTGCCCCCCAACACATGAAGCAGAATTACCCCGGGGCCCCTGCTGCCCCCAACCATATGTACGCATGTACTTTATCCTCTGATCTCCTGTCAGGAAGAAGAGACTTTGTCTGCTTCTACCATGGCCTTAGAAATGGACAAGTGAGGATGGTATCATCTTAAGTTACCCCCTTTCAAGCAAGCGGAAGACTCTGGCTCTGCACCACAAGTGGTTTTGGAATGGGGATTGTAAAAGTGTATTTTTTTTTTAATCTGAGAGATCTCAGTGTCAGCTCTGACTGTCTTCAGAGGAGGAGGCCCAGGCCACGACGTTGACTGGGATTCTGCTGTCCCTCAAACGCAGCTGGTGGGGGCCTGGTGGGGTCACCTGGTCCCATGCTCCTCTCCCAGCTCAGAAGGAGGAGCTGCCTTACTCATATTTTTGTCTTCGTGGACAGGCTGTAGGTGGTATTAAGTAACAAAAGGAGCTGAGAAATGGCTTCCGATCCAGCTTCTCCCAACGCCAATGGGTAGGTCAAGTTCACTCATGTTTGGCTCTTGACCAACCTAATCCAATCCCCGTTGGTGGTTCTCAGTCATGCTCCCTTCCCTTCACAGAACATTCTGGACTGCTCTTTCTCCTACCTCCCTCATTAGCCCATAGCCCATGATCTTTTCCCCCCCTTAATTCCCTTTCTACCCTCCACCAATCCCTGACCTGTATGTTCAAGTCCAGACTCCCCTCCTGGTGGATCCCTGTGGGCTCTAAGTTAAGCCTCTCTCTCTCTCTCTCTCTCTCTCTCTCTCTCTCTCTCTTTCTCCCTCTCTCCCTCTCAGATTTGCTGGGAGTACTGTCAATAGAACATTGTTGTCATCGTTATTTCTGACAAATATTTTTACACCTAATAAAGTCGCAGAGAGATTATATTTGCTTGGTTTTGGGGAGGGCCACCTTCCAGGCGACTTGCTTAAGCAATTAAAGCAGCTTGTTAGTCAGGGGCCCAGGATGGCCGAGGACAGCTGGAGAGCTCTTCTTTGCAAGCAGCTCTGGTTAACATCAACCGAGAAAGCTCTTTGTAAACACATGAATAATTGATCGTCCAGCGCTCACATAGCTACCGAGGATCTGAGCCTGTGTGACTCATTTGCGAGCCATTCCTGTCGTCTGGATGCCATAACATTGGAGGAATGATGATCGTTTCTTGGAGATTCTTCTGTGGCTAGCGTTGCCAAGACCAAGGCTGTAATGGTTTGTTATGATGACCTTTGTTATTCCATTAGGCTCAATTGCTTTAAAAAATGATGTGCGCATACTTTCGGAACGTTTTTACCCTTTACGTTGACCTGACATCATAGTTTATATTACAAAATGTATTAATGACAGAGGAGTGTTTTCATGTCCCAGGGACAAATTTTAACAACCATAATCTGCCCTTAGTCATCATAAATATAAATGTATTGGTCAAACAGATCTCGTTAATGTGACCAAGATAAATACAAGTCTATATTTTAAGGCAGTTGAAGTCCTAGAGAATATATTTGGAGCTTTTTGTGGGGCTAAGCGGTCTTGTCTACCTGCTATGAGAAAACTGAGAAAATTAACGATTCCCCCTCTGGTTTTATGTTGGACAGATTTAAACGTCTTGGGGATGTCGAGTAAGATTGTTCACATAGTGTCTGGACGCCATTAATGCCTGGTGGGGTGAATCCTAGTTCTTAAAGCTGTATTCTTCTCATTATGCTGGCAAAATAAAGGTTTTTGAAAAGAGACAAAATAAAGATTTCAAGTCTTCACCGTGTGTTGCTCAACCGTGGTTTCTTGAGTTCTACCACCTCTCAGAGTTTTAATTCTATAAAGTCCCCTGCCCCCCTCTGGTCCCCACTTTGTGCTTCCTGTGGGAGGCGTCCCTTTCCCTCAGCTGTTTCTGACATTTTGCATCGTCCCAGTTGGCAACCCATTTGTTGGCAGACGACGTTCTGGGCATGAGCTGCAGGACGGATCAAACACTCAGTCTTCCTCCTCTTTACATCACACTCAGAAGGGTTGGCCTTTCTTCATGGTGGCCACATTTGAAGCTTCTCGGGCAGGCTATAAATCCTTGTTTCAGAAACCCTTGTTCATTGTGTTTTCATTCTCAATCATGAAAACGCGTTGAAGGCAGCAATGCCTCAAAGGCTGGTCTCTGAGAAAGCAGACCACTTTCAGGGATGAGTTCATTCCCCGAGATACGGTAAACTCGGGGCCATGGTTGACCTCCACGTGCATCACGGTCGCCGGGCAGTGACTGATGAGCGCTTCATATGCAACCATGGACCTTCTCTCCTTAGAAGAACCTTCCCTTCCCAATCTGCTGGGGCCTCTGCCAGCATCACATGGTGGGCTTTAGAAATGCGATTTTGCCTGGAACATCTCTGGGACTAGGCATTGGATTATTTTTGAAATTTTATTGGCATGAGGACCGTGTTGTGATATTCTGGGTGGCTGAGACTTTTTGATCTCTTTCAAAAGCGAGGCACATACAACTATGTTCACAGCAGCACTATTCACCATTGCCAAGGGTGGAAGCCACCCAAGTGTCCATCGACAGAAGAATGAACAGACAAATTGCGGTGGATGCACACGATGGAATATTATTCAGCCTTAAAAAGGAAGGAAATTGGGATGCGTGTTACAACCTGGATGCACTTTGAAGACATTGTGCTAAGTGCAATAAGCCAGTCAGAAAAAGACAAATACTGTAGATACCACATATATGAGGTACCTAGAGCCATCAAATTCATGGAGACAGAAAGTGGCATGGTGGCCGCCAGAGACTGGGAGTTATTGTTTAATGGGGACAGCGTTTGAGTTTTACAAGAAATTAAAGAGTCTTGGTGATGGATGGTGAGGATGATTGCACAACAATGTGAATGTTCTTAATACTCTGGACATGCACTTAAAAATGGCTACAAGGGTAAATTTTAAGTGCATTTTTTTTTTACCACAATTAAAAAATAATAATAGAAAAGGAAATAAAGTGAGGCATATCAGAGACTTGGAGGTGAATTCGCTCTTCCTGGAACAGCAGCCCGGGCGAAAGTCAGGGGAAAAACCCCCAACCTTACCCAGAACATCAAGCACTCTTTTTGCTGAGACTAACAAGGATAAGAAATTGAAATGTAATGTCTTCGAACTTTATGTTGATTGAGGGTGAGATTTTAACTTCAGACTTTAATTTCTTGTTTTAACTCCTTTGGACCCTAACTTATAAGGGGATTTACTTTCAGACTTGGGGCTCCCTGGTAATTTGATATGCTGGCGGAGGTTAAGTTCAAATGCAGGACATCTTCTTGTCGGGCTGCCTGACAAGACTCACCGTGTTTCACTGCATAACCTCTGATAGGTTTTGTCGGTCAATGGGGCTGGAAATAATTTGATTTAGAAATATAAAGGAGATCTTCATTTTTCTTCTGGACTACTGAAAGGCCTTGAAGAACATAGTGTACTGTACGGACCCATCTTAGAAATTCCACTGCTTCTATATTCGTAAACCACATCCTCCTATCAGTAAAACAGATATTTTGAGTTCAAAAAAAAATAAATAGGGCTTTTAAAAAATATAAAACCATGTCCACATTTGAATTGTGCCTTGCGTGCATACGGAGACTCTCCCATGAAGTCTGTAGAGGCCTTCGTCTGCTACATGCTGTTTGAGCTCCTTGACAATCCAGGGGGGTCAGATGGATATAAACGCCTTGTGTAGGCTGCTCCAGAATGATAATCACACTTTTCCCTAATTGCATAACTCCTGTCAGTGAGGTTTAATTAAGCTAAGTAACTTGCCCAGGTTAAAGGTGGTGGGCTAAAAATAGAACTCAAGGCTTTTGACTTCTGGCCGTGTGCTGCTAAAGCAACTTATCTTGCCAATAAGCTGGCAAGAATTAATTCCAGCCTCAGCTGGGTAGCTCAGTTGGTTAGAGTGTCGTCCCAATACACCAAGGTGTGGGTTTGATAACTGGTTTGGGCACACGCAAGAAGCAACCAATGAACGCACAAATAAGTGGAGCAATAAGTCAATGTTTCTCTCTCTCTCTCTCTCTCTCTCAAATCAGTAAATTAAAAAAATTCAAAAAAGAATTAATTGGAAGAGTGGTCGTATCTTCCACTAGAAACTGGTTTAATCCAACAATCTTGTTTTGAAACCTTTGCTTGTGACTTCATGGAGGGAACTTTGAGACTGGCGTATGTAGGCTCTGCTGTGTACGTGGATCACCTGGGAACCCTGTGTAAAACTGAATCTGATACCCAGATATCCTGGTGAGAGTCTGCAGTGAGACCCAAGAATTCCCATTTTTTATAAGGACTCAACTGTTCTCAACTCTCACCTGATTTTTCTGTAGATCAAGTTCTCACACACACATTCTTACCCTACTTGAATGTTGACATGCTCTTTAATGATGTGGAGATACTGGCGTGACAAATCCTGGCTTTCTTAGAAAAATAGAACTCACTCAAGTTGACATCATGGTTCAACATGGATGTGCCCATTTGGGGTGATGGGTTTACACTGATCCAAACACCTGTCCCTCAGTCCTCAGGGGACTACAGGACCCATTTAGGGATCCAAGCAACTGAGCTAACTGCCGCATCACTAGCTAACCCTGAATTAATTAGCCAGGAAGAGGCCATGTTTGGGGCTTAACAATTGTATACAAATTTGTACCAAATGCCTGTGCATTGCTGGGGGGCGGGGGGCGGGGGGCGGGGGGCAGATAAATAAGCAAAGATGCTTTGTAAGAATATTTGCTTCCTTTTAAAATCAATTACTGTCTTCTAATGAATCCACCAATAAGAGGCCCAAAATATAGCATTAACAAAGTGGAGAACATGAGAGCCAATGGTGTGGTTTCTTGGGCTTTGTTTTTATTTTTAAGACAAGGTCAGGATTTGGAAAGCTGGTGAGTGCTGGCCTTGCGCTCCAAGAGCCCAGGGAGATTCTTTGTGCCAACTGGTTTTTCTCTCTTTCCGCCTCCCGGCCAAGCTTCAGAGGAAAATCTTTGTTTGTGAACTGGAAAAGATGAATTTCAAGCTTCATTGAGAGCTTTAAAACCTTAAATCCTTCTTGAAAATAACCTGTCTCTCAGGAATCTTCAGGCCCAAGGAATTATAAAGCTATTTCTTGGGCAGTGGAATGGCCGCATTATTAACTAGGATTCCTTCGGTCTCTGAATAGAAGGATGTCATAAATCTGGAAGTATTTGTTCTGGTTTGCGACGAAGCAAACCTGTAGAATATTCAATCAGATGCTGTTATAAACATATGAAAACAGCACATTTTTTTTCCAACTTGGGGCACTGTGGCATGAAATATCTGGGAATGTAAAAAAAAAAATGTTTTTATTGTCTGAGATACTGAATTGAGCTTTAGCTCAGTTTTCTTCTTTCTGAGCATGAATGCGAAATAAAAGTTCTCCTGTTGAGCTCTGTGCATTCCCAGCGGTTTGCAAGGCTGAGGAGAGGGGAGCTTACTCCTTTGCAGGCTGTTCTATGGGGTGGGACTGGAGACTGGACCACGGGTGAGCGCGTGCGCGCGTGCGTCTGTGTGTGTCGGCTGGGTGAAGGGTAAGAGCGGGACCCTGGCGCCCTGGGGAGTTCAGCCTGGAAGAATTCTCAGACACAAGCTAGTTCACCAGCTTCCCCGTTTCCCGGTCAGGCCTGTGGCCTTATGTAGTGACAACCATGACTCTGGGGATATGCAGTCATCTTAGCCTTGTTTCCCGCCTCCAGGCGACGGTGACGCGGCTACATGGCGCAGACAATGGTGAGGAAAGAATGACAGAGAAGTCATAACACACGGAGCACTAAAAAGTGATTACGTTTTCCTTTGTGTTGGCGCTTAGGGGTAATTATTTTCTGTGTAGTTTACAAATAATTAATTTTTATGTTTAAGAAAATAAGTTTATAGTTAAAATAAGACCATAGTCTCAGAATGTGCGTGTGTGTGTGTAAGGACCACCCTTAGAAAAGGTGATTTAAGGTGTGGGCAGCATCCTACGAATTGTTTAAAGCCACACGCCCCACATGGTAGCTTGTCGGAATTAACAGCTGGGACCTTATCCCTCACCTGTCCACTTGGAGAAGCCATGCACTTAAAAGACTGGGGGAGGAAGGGTGACGCGTTGCTTATGTACCAAGAGGCTCAGTCAGCTGTGGCTGTCGGTGAGACACCTAAGCCAGGTGAACTCCTCTTGGGGGAGTTCAGAATTCTTCGCTTGCTGTAAATAGACATCCCCAAGGGGAGGAGGGACAGCTGGGGAGTGACCGGGCTGTGCAGTTATCAGCCTCGGAAATCCTGTGCGGTGCTGAGTGCAGCCCTCAGCCACGCCTGGAGCAGCGATTAGGGGAGCGGACAGGGGCTGCCGGCGCTAATGTGGGAGGTTAGGAGCCAGACAGTGGCCGGGAAACCAGAGGCAGGGGGACTGGGGCTGGAGGAGCCTCAGCGGAAACGGGGGGAGGAAAAATAAATAAAGGAGATAAGCCTTTTCATTGGCTTCCTCCCCTGTTGCCCCTTTGTTTTGTGCTCAGGACTGAGTTCCCCCTGAGATGCCTCTTCTGGGGACAACAGCCTGGAGGCTGGTTTTAAAAACCAGGCCTGGCTCCAGGCTGCCCTCCTGCACTGTCCCCTTGGCAGTGAACTTCAGTTCGCTTTCCATGAGCCCCCACCACTGCTGGTGCCAAGGGCCCAGGCTCCATGCCCAGCACCGCCACCCACAGGAGAGGGCGAATGTCGGGGTCACTGTAGGGTCACAGGTCAAGAGAACTTAATAACAGCGTTGTTGGCCTGTGGAAAGGTCTACATGTTTGAGTGCGTGATGAGCCCGGCCCCACACCCATGTCCCGGTCTGCCCGCCTGCCCGAGGGCCGAGCTCCACGTCCCAGCGCCAACAGCAGCCAGTTCCCTGGGAGGGGCCTTGGGCCTCGGACCTCGGAGCTGGGCGAGAAGGCCCTGGCGGCTGGGTGGCAGGGAACGCGGCCTGTCCGCGCCCAGCTCTGGCTGTGGGACCAGGGGCAGGATCCCTAACCCTCCCGGGCTTTCTTCCAGACGCCCACAAGACAGGGAGGATGATGGTAACACAACGCGGATCGCAAGGCAATGACAGGACCCCAGCAGCGCGTGAGGCTCGGCTGGTACGGGTGCTAAAAGGGGGGCCGCTCTCGTTGCTTGGGGCACCCGCTGCCCCTCTGATGGCCCATGCGAAACAAACCCGGAACACTATTTTCACTTTTTGCCTTTTTTCATAAACGCGGAAATCCTCTTTAGATGTGTTAAGGTTACCGAACTCAGGCTAATGTAGATCTTCTGTGAAAGCGAAGGAGTGATGTGTCTGAGACTGGTTGTGATGATTGCGTCGTAAGGCGCATAGATGTTGAAGCGCTGTGTTGTACACCTGAAACTAATATAACGTTGCATGCCAACTATAAGCTAATTATAAATTTTTTAATTAAAAAAAATACAGGTAGCCCTGGCCGGGTGGCTCCATCGGCTGGAGCATCACCCCATACACCAAAAAGTTGTGGGTTCGCTCTCCAGTCGGGGAGTGCATGAGAGGCAGTCGATTAGTGTTTCTCTCTCACATGGATGTTTCTCTCCTTCTCTCAAATCTATAAATATATTCTTGGGCAAGGATTAAAAAAGCATAGTGCAAACTTCCAAAAAGTGGGGGATACCTGTTTTTGCAAGAGTGATGTGTGCTACGAAGGGGCAAGTTCAGGGTGCCAGGGTGACCCTTCATCTGAGCCCCGGAGGTCCCCTGGGCCTGAGCCCAGGGGAGGGGGTGTGCGCGGCTGGGGTCAGAAGCCGGGAAAAGCATTGCAGCAAAGGGAACACACGCCCATCCCTACTCCTACCCCAACCCCGCCCCGCTGACCCCAACACCGTCTTCCTCTGGGAGAAGGCAAACATGGCTTCCTGACTAGACACACAGAGGCGACGCTTGCTGTGAAACCACCCTGATTTGTGCATGTTCTTATCATGCTCAGAACCCTTGCCTATTCCTTTCGGCCACCCCCTCCCTACCCCTTACGTGACCGGCCAAGGGAGAAACCCTAAGAAAAAACACACACTCGCCGAGTTTATTATAGTTATTATGACTCAGATCTGAAGACTAGAATTTAATGGAGGGTTTCCTAACAGTCCTTAGGGACTTGAAGAGCCTTTTTCCCACCAGCCATGAAGTAAGATTATAAAAACACATTTCTTTCTTAGAAAAATAAAAGAACCCCTCTGATCTCAAAGTCCTGATTATTCTAAAAGCCAAGCACGTGTTCCAAATTTCCATGTCGTCTCCCCACATCTGCCTTTTTCTCCCTCGTTCTCTTTATTTCTCTGGTGTGGTAATAAACAAAAGAGAGAAGCAGTTGACCTTGCTCCCGACCTTGCTGTGTGACTTTGGCCAAGGCCCTTCCCCTCTCTGAGCCTCCAGTTCTTTACCGGTAGAGGGTGGGGATGAACCTCAGGAGTCAGGTTACATTCCTTGGTTCTCCTGGGAGAACCACAGCAAACAGGCGGGTCATTCCACAATCCCGGGTCCCCTAGGAGAAGCCGGGGTCAAGTGAAACTCTCCTTCCTCAGGGGACAAGGCCTTCCTTGTCCTCCGCGACCCCCTTGGTGAAGCCAATTTAGGTGTCACTCAGGGCCTCTTGCCCTGGTTTGCCGCGCTGCCCTTCTAGAGGTCTTCTGAACACCAGAAATCCTGCCCTGGTTTTCCCAGGCCCACCTGTGGCTCCCCGTCCGTGCCAAGAATTCAGTGCCTCCGGGGGCCAACTCTAACACAAGCTCGAGAAGAAGTCTCGAAGGCATGCCCAGGCCCACGCTGTGACAGGCAGGGACGCGGCCACCTCCAGGCCCACACTCACTCGGAGGGTATCTAAGCCCCATGGCTGGTGCCGGAGAAGAAGAAAGGCCAAAACACCGGCTTTTTGCTGAGTTTGCCCTGTAAGTCCTGCTTCTGGGAACGGATCGCAGGAGGTCACTTTATCATCTTCCTTCCATTTATACCTCCTTGCCGTTTGCAGGATTCCCTCTTAATTCCTGGTGTCTGCGACGTACGACTGGTTTTGTTGGGTTAACGGGATCTGTTAAACTGCCCTATGTACTGTAAAGAGTGGTCTGCAGAATTGTGAGATTCGAGTCCCAAATCCACGTGACCCTGGCACTGGTCATCCATCCCGTTCAGGGGGCCCGTGTTGCCGTCTTTCGTGAGAGTGTCTGGTAGGCATGTCAGGAGTTCTGCGAGCACGCAGGCTCTTGCCAATCTCCTCACACCTATCACAACACTCAGCTCTGGCGAACTAACAAGGAAACAAAGATGTGCTGACATTAAGTCGGGAATAATCTCATTGTAACATCCTGACCTTTGGTTTCTGCTAAGGCTTTGGTGACGTCTAATCAGTGCCGTTGTACACGACTTAGAAGGAACAGGAATTTAAAGCATTCTTACAAATCTCAGCCCAAATTACTCTATCTTTTTGTCAGTTGTCAGCACCTCAGGATCCAACTAATGAGAAATCTATTTTCCCACAGACAGTCTAGGATGCAAAACACATTGTTCATACTTTTTTTGGTGGGGGCGGGGGAGGAGGAGGGAAGAAGGAATAATAAAAATAAGATATTGTGTGAGCTTTGAAGTGCCGTGGGCACAATGGCAGGTTCCTTTGTTGAACAGCGGATTTTCCTCACGCCACTTGGCGAGATTCTTATCAAACATTTCTGAGCAGGAGACAATGAAAATGGCCCAGCCCGAATAAAAGAACAGTTGACAAATGTGCTGTGGAAGGAGCACAGGGTCCTCATTGAAAACAAATGGCCCCAGGCGGCGAGCAAGGCACGCTCTATCTCCCGAGTCCTTTGCAGAGCTGGGGCCCAGCGCTGCTTTCCCTGGAAAACGGATGGAGTGCCGGGAAGGCCCTTCCCTCACGTCCCGCAGCCTTTTTAAAGAGTTATTTCTTACCGTCGCCCTCCCAGGCAGGTCATCATCAATATCCCTGCGTTAGAGGCTGGGAGGTGACTCCGTAATGGGCCTTGGCGAAGTGAGGGTCATGTGGCTGAGGATGGGGAGCAGCTGTCCCCGGAGCCTCTCCCGAGTGCAGAGGCGAAGGTGTGAGCAGAACTAGAGCAGGGAGGGGGGCTATTAGTGAAAGGAAGTTCCTGGTCGAGGGGGTGGTGTTTCCTGGGGCACCGTGATGCTTTCTGAGGGCAGGGATCTGTCTTCTACCTCTTGGTTGCACAGCATCTGTGAGACATGCCCAGAAAAATCAATGTTCGGTCGCTTGGTGGATGAATGGTATGGGCAGCTCCGTAAGTAGGCATCTGGCAGCCAAGGCTAGAGACACCCACGTGACTTGATCTGCAGAGAAGGAAGGACCGAGTGACCCTCTAAGGTCGTTACTCTCTTGGGGATTCCATAATTAGCTCCTGAGAGTGGTTCTGTTCAAGTCAATTAAAATTCAGTCAAGTCAGTATTTCTTGATCATTTATTATGTGGAGGGTAGTGGGCAAGACCTTGAAGGACTGAGAAATGAATTAGTCATGCCTTCTGCCCTTAAAAGCAAAAGATGGAATGGGAGAGAAAGAGATGCATATGACTTCTTACAGTAGACGTATTTGCAAATATAAGAAACGTCATCTTAGAAATTCAATCAAAGTCCCTGAGACCATGGAAAAGGGAGTGATGGATTCCAGTGTGGGAACTGGGAGGGGAGTGAGGACGATGATACAAACTAACATTACTATGTGCCATGCAAGTAATTAATGCTGTGCTTGGACTATTTTATTTAATCCTTACAATAACTGCATACAACAAGTGCTAATGCTGTTTTCATTTTACTCATGATAAGATGGAAGCAGAGAGAAGTTAAATAACTTCCTAAGTAGCAGTAGTTGAAGCTGCCAGTTGATCTAATGTGGGCAAAGTCTTGAAGAAAATGAACACATTTAGTATATCAAATATAATCTAGTCTCTAATACAGAGAGGATCTCTCACCTGTATCTCACCTGTAGACCTGCATCAATAGCAGACCTTAGAGAGAGCTTCTGTTAGCTCCCTCTGGAGTCCATAGGGCAGTTGTACTAGCCAACTATTGCTGCTTAACCAATCACCAAAATGTAGTGGCTTAAAACAATACCCATTGCTCTCTCGTGTTTCCAAGTGTCAGGAGTTCGGACGCAGCCTGGCTGGGCTCTCTGCCCCGGGTCTGACAGGCTACAGTCAGATGTTGACCTGCTCGGGTTCTGTCGGGAGCTCAGGCTTTGCGTCCAAGCTCACCCCCAGTGTTGGCAGATTTGGTTCCTTGCAGTGGTTGGACCTCTCAACTCTGAGATGCTGCCCCTCTCCGTAAACCGCTCACACCACGGCCATTTGCTTCTTCAGAGCCAATGGAAGAATGTCTCCTTATTGAGCAAGGACCTAGCCCTCCTAGTAAAGTCTTTCACTTGCTTAAGTAAGATCCGCTCAAGATAATCTCCCTTTTGATTAACTCAAAATTAACTGATTGGAGATCTCTCATGGAGCGGAGATTATATAGGACATTTATACCCGAGGAGTGGAATTTGGGGGCCGTCCTAGGATTCTGCCTGCCACATGGAACTCATTCCTGATGCCTGTGGAGGTGCTGGCACCTTCGGGTCCAAACAGGACCCTGTCACGTAGGCAGGGCCCGGGCAGAGTCTGTGTATGACTGTGCGCACTTGGAATTGTACATCTCCATTTCCTCTTTTGCAAGGCTCATCCACCACCCATTGGTCCCTTTTGGCCATGGGTCAGCATTTCCGATGAAAGATTTCATGGGAAAAGGGTGACATTTATGTCTAAAGTTGATTTGGTGATTAGCTTTGGTGATTATCTTTTAATTATCTCTGCTTCCCCTCTCCCCCATTGTTGTTGACAGTCAAGACTTAGTTCATATTATTTATTGAAGGAGCTACAGAGGAAAAGGCCAAGGTTAACGCCAAATAATTGAAAGGAAGCAACATGTCTGAGGACATCCAAATGTTAATGGATGGAATCAGTTTCTAGGCTCGAAGATTTTTATCTTCAAACAGTCTTGGGAAACTGCATTTTATTTCAACCAAGCAACTCTTATAAGTGGACTTTGATAGCTTGTTCAAGGGTTGTCTTAAGCATCCCACCTTAGAGCTTTTTTGGTTTGGTTTGGTTTGGTTTGGTTTGGTTCAGTTTACCATTTTCACATGCACACACTTAGCGCAAAATTTTATTGCACAATAAAAGAAGGCTAAGCCTGTGACACTAAGCACATTTGTAAGAAAGCAATTTAGGGATTTTAGTCTCATTTAAAAATGCTCAACCTTTCCCTATCCTTAGTCCATTCAGTAGTACAGCCGAAGTAGAGACAACTTTGATGGTGAACCTACTTTTACTGAACAAAAACCAAAACAAAACCCCACCCTTCTAATCAAATGCTGATCTTTAAGATGTCCACAAGACCGAAGAGTTTATTCCACCATCCTTCACTGCTTCAATGATTACCTCTGCTCAGAACACACCCTGCTGCCCTGACTGGTGTGGCTCAGCTGGTTGGGAGATGCCCTGCAAACCAAAAGGTCGCCAGTTCAATTCTAGGTCAGAGCACATGCCTGGATTGCAGGTTCAGTCCCCAGCTGGGGCAACTGGTATTTTTCTCCCTTCCTTCCCCTCTTTCTAAAAATAAATAAAAATAATTTTTTTTTTAAAGAACACAACCAACTCACAAAGCCTCAATCCCCACAGTCATGTTGAGAAAGGACTTAACTAGACAGCATGGCAGAGAAATTTTTGTGGACTCAACACGTGGGCCAGACTGGGATAAAGGTGAGCCTGGACTATTCTTTCAGAACCCCTCCTCAGCACCTACCCATTCCAAACAGCCTCAGCCTTGAAGACAGCCGTGATTTTAAATATCTCCTTGTAATGAAGATGCTTATAAATATTACAAGAGATTTATCACTTCAGTGTGAAATTCTCTGATACCAACAGGGAGTTTTTAAACACAACTGGTAACAAGAAGCATATGGTCAGAGATTCAAGTTACTGCTTTTTTTTTTTAATTGTTGTCTGCCAAGGACAATATATTTTTTTCCCCTTCTTCAAAATAAACATTGTGCAGGAATGTGCCTCAGCAAATGGCTGGGGTTCTATTATATTTCATGCAGCTTTCTAAACAATTTCCAACCCTGGGCTGGCCTGGTGTCAAACAGAAGGCAACCAACAATAGCAAAATCCCATTAAAGTTGAGAAGGTTCCTTCCTGAGGTGAGCCAGGCCAGAAATAGTCATCTTGGCTTATTCTCCAGTTTGGCACCAGGGACTAATAATGCACAGTCTCTTAATGGAAATTATCTAATTTCATCCAAGAGTTCCTCCAGAGAGAGCCGGGCTGACGCACTAACAGTCAATATAACAACATTCTTCTTGAAGTGCTGGACAATGGGCCTTTGGAAAGACGGACAGACGACGTCAGACGCCGGACAAACACGGGAGTAAAAATAGGCCTAGAGGCTTTGACACGACCACCTAATTTCTCAGAAGGGAGGCCCGCGGAGGAGGGTTGGTTCAGAGCACTTGCTGGGAATAACTTCATCAGACGGGCACGGGGAAGAATTGTGGGGCGAAAACGGAAGGGGAGTGGGAGAGAAAGGAAAGATAGAATGAGGTGGAGAATGGCAGAAAAATGAAGAAAGTGGGACATGAAGGAGGGAAGGGTTCATTCTCCATCTGTGGTACAAATAAGCATTCAGCAACTCTGTGTGGTCATGTAACATATAAATCCGGCTCTGGGTACAATCCCCATTAACATCACGGGGCAGTTTTCCAAGTGCTCTTTGCGAGGGAACGCCAGCAGGAAAGAATGCTCCGTTTAAAGATAGAAAGGCCCCACTGAAAAATAGCAATTCTGCTTCAAATATGAAGTGCTAATTCCATTACTTAAATGTTCTTTATTAAAATAACTTTATGCTTTTCAGGCATTAATAAATATTGAAATATGTACAGGAGAAAGGGAATCTGAACATTATACAGAAAAATAATTGGAGTGCTGTGAAATGTGTGGATATATAGATACATATACACACACATTTGAGTTATATAATACTATATAATCTATAGAATATATTTATAACTGTATTTCTGTCTCACCTGTAAACTATCCCAATAGCACTTTTCTAAGACTAACAAATCACCCTGACATATACACCTGATTTTATGTTTTTCATGTTGTTACTTCTTTCATAAATATTTTAACTCTGTCTAAATTTTAAGCTCCCCAAGGGTAGGAGCTGGCTTGTGTCTATAGTTGTTATCCACATTAAGATAGTATCAGTGAAAACTGGCTGTTGATTGATCAATTAATTGACTGAGTCCCAGAGTCTTGAAATGTCAGAAAGGCTCCTGTGTGGGTATTTCAAGGGCCAACACCTGAACACTCCTCCAGGATGGCTCAGCTCAGGGCTCAAACCTTTCTCAACATTTCCACATCCACCACTTCCTCCCCTCTCACCGACAAGCTAGAAAACAGGGGTCCTCACATACAACGGGGCTTCCCTAGGCCACAAGGCCTGAGGTGGGTAGGTCGCAAGAAACTCTCCTCAGGTCTAGGGTGAGAATTTGCATCTCTAGACCGCATTCGAAGCACAGGGGAATACAAAGACGGAGTCAAGGTGGCAGTTCAAGTATGCGAGCCAGGCTCCCTGTCCCTCCCCGAGGTCGCGTGTGTATTTAATACACTGATAACAACACTGGTGTGTGCGGAGGGAGGCTCTGTGGCTGGGGAAAACCAGGCTGAAAGGCAACTTCTCTGACTAGGTTTTGTTTCCTTTCAGGGTTGAAATATGGGATATAACACTATTGAAAATTTTTAAATTAAATTTGAATAGTAGTATGAGAGTATTCCTATAAGAAAAAATGGAAGTTAGGGTCAAAAGGCATTAAAACAAGACAGGGACATACTCATATTAATTAAGGGTATAGTCCACGATAAAGTTAGTCTTAGCATTGAATGACAACTTCAAAATATACAAAATGAAACTAATAGAAATGCAAGGAGAAACTGATAAAGATAACATAAAAAACAAGATTGAATATACAAAAATGAGTAGCAATATAATAATAGCATAATTATTAAGTATAATTATAAAAATGATTAAAATAATATAAGAATAACATATATAGTGAAAAGATATGCATAAAACATGTCACTCAACAGAGACAACACATTGCTTTTAAAAACATTCACAAAATTAGAACACATGTTGCTGGATTATGTTCGCTGGTATTATGCTGAGAATTTTTGCATTTATATTTATATTCAAAGGGCTGTTGTTCTGTCCTTTTCTTGTGACATCTTTGTCTGAATTTGATATTAAGGTAATAGTAGCCTCATATAAAAAGTGGGCAAGTGTGAATTCTTCTTTTACTTTTTGGAAGAATTTGTGAAGCACGTGCTAGCTCTTCTTTAAAGGGTTGATAGAATTTACCAAAGAAACCACCTGTGCCTTTGAGATAAGAATGTTTTGGTGAGATTTTTTTTTTTATTACTAATTCAATCTCTTTATTCATTATACATTTATTCCCACTTTCTTTCCTTCCTGAATCAGTTTTGATAGTTGCATCTTTCTAGAATTCTGTCCATTTCATCTAATTTGTTGTCATACAATTGTACACAATATTCTTTTATAATTATTTTTATTCTTTAAGGTCAGTAGTAATGTCATCTCTTTCATTCCTGATTTTAGTAATTTGAGACTTTTCTTGGTCAATCTAACTAAAGGTTTGTCAATTTTTATTGATCTTCTCAAATACCCAGCGTTTGGTTGTATTGATTTTTTCTATGTTTTAATTTTCTATTTTATTTATTTCTGCTCTAATCTTATTTACTTTCTTCTGCTAGCTTTAGATTTAGTTTTGTCTACTTTTTCCAGAGTCTTAAAGTGAAAGGTTAGGTTATTGATTTGAGATCTTCCTTTTTTAAAAATAAAAAGACCTTTAACAACTATGCATTTTCCTATAAGCACCACTTTTGGTATATCTCATAAGTTTTGGTATGTTGTATTTTCATATTCATTTATTTCAAAATATCCTCTATTTTCCCTTGTGATTTCTTTCTCTTTTTTTTTAAAACCCATTAGTTATTTAGGAGTATGTTGTTTAACTTTCACATATTAATGTATTTCCCAAATTTTTTTCTATTACTGATTTCTACCTTCATGTGGTTGGAGAACAGACTTCTTATGACTTAAATCCTTTTAAATTTATGAGACTTTTTTATGGCCTAACATGTGGCCGATCCTGGAGAATATTTCACGTGCACTTGAGAAGAATGTATATTCTTCTATTGTTGGGTTGAGTGTTTAATGGATATCTGTTAGGTCTGGCTGATTTATTGTGTTATTCAAGTCTTTGTTTTTCACATTTATTTTCTAATTCTATCCATTGTTAAAAGTGGGGTATTGAATACTTCAACTATTACTGTTGAATTATTTATTTATTCCTTCAAATTCTGTCACTTTCTGCTACATGTATTTTGGGTCTCTGTCGGTAAGTGCACGTGTGGTTATAATTATGTCTTCTTGATGGATTGACCTTTTTATCATTATAAAATGTCTTTCTTTGGTCCTAGTAATAACTTTTGTCATAATGTCTGTTTTGTCTGATTTTAGTATAGCAACTTGAAGAAGATATATCTTTTTCAACTTTTTAACTTTCGTTCTGTTTATGTCTTTGGATCTCAAGTATGTTTTTGTTGATAGCATAATCCAAACGTGTTTTAAAAAATTTTATTCTGCTAATTTCTGCTTTTTTTTATTGGAGGGTTGAATCCATTTCCATTTAATATAATTACTAATAAGGTAAGATTTACATCTCCCATGTTTTTTGTTTTTTACAGCCTCATGTTCGTTTTGTTCCTCTTTATTACCACCTTATTAGACATTTTCTAGTACACCTTCTAGTTCCCTTGTCATTCATATATATAGTTATTTATATATAGTTAGTTTTATGTATCTAGAAATGTCTTCATTTCTACTTCATTTTTGAAGTATAGGAAGAATAAGAACACAGCCCGACCGGAGGAGAGACGAGCGAGGGCCATTGCAGTCAAAAACCAGGTTTGAATCCAGCGTGCATCACTTACGAACTGTGACTTCAGGCAAGTTATTTAATCATTTAAAACTTTGACTCCCCAAGCAGAATGGAAATGCTACCGAGGGCTCCTTCCTGGGCTTGATTTGAGGGTGACATGGGACAATGACTCTAAGTGCTAAGCAGGATGCTGGACCCGGCACATCCCATTTTTGTTCATCTGGGCGTGAAGCAAGGAGACTGACCCAGGGAGGTGGGGAACTGGTTTGAAAAATTCCAAGAGGAATGTCAGAAGATTTTCCGCGACCTTGATGACTACATTGTACGTGCTATCAGGGAGGGAGGGAAGGGAGAGGAGGGGGAGGATAGCTAAAAGCGTTCTCCTTCCCGGCAGACTGGGAGAGCAGGCCTTGTCTGTGCCGAGCTTCCTGCTGGCCAGGACCCCTGCCTTGGGGGACCTGCAAAGGAGCCTCTTATGTCAACCCGCAGGCTCCTTGAGCTCCTGTGTCTTGAGAACCTGAGACACCACCCTCCCTGTGGAATTCTCCGTCGCACATGGCCGTGGTGGAAAGAAGGGCGCGGAGGGGAAACAAGGAAACATCTGAAGCTGAGAGGCAGTTTCAGAGCCTGTGTGTGTCATGGCGCCTGAGTGGGGCTTTGCCTGCAACCGAAATAGGCGCCCCTCTCAGGTTGCAATGGAAAAAGGTGACGGGGATGTTAGGGCTCAGGGAGACCGTTTGAATCGTTGACTCCCTAGGCCTGTTTCCAAACTACACCTGTTGCTGGAATAGTGTAAATATTCAGGCGATTCGCTTTTGGAAATGCAGACACCTGCATATTGCCTGAGGGATTGCTCGTCACTTGGACGCGTGAATCGGACACAGTCTTCTGCCACGCTCTGAACTCTGATGGTGGCCAGCCTGGCAGCCAAGGTGACGCCCGCGCTGGATGCTGGAGAGCGACTGTGGGCCGGCGTGGAGTTTGGGACCCTCCCGACTGTGGCATCTGGATACGGGGGGCACTCGAAGAGTCATCTGTGGTTTTACAAATTAGGGCAGCAAAAATTAGTGGCTAAGACCATTGTCTGTGTCAAAGAGTAGGCAAATGGGGCACTCTAGGCAGCAGTCAGGGAAATGCAGATTGAGATATCAGATTGGTAAAAGTTAAAAGGGCCAATAGCATCTCTTGCTGGCAGGGATGTGGGGAAGTAAGTTTATACTTGACAGTGAGAAGGTGATTTGTTACAGCGCTGTTAAAGCTAAGCACTCAATGAAAAATAAGACACCTCCCTGAAGGTTAAATGTACCCTAATTGTGTTTTATTTTCTACAAAGCGAGGATATGAAAGTAGCACTATTATGTTCCAAACCTTGCCTTCTTCAACAGGCTTATAGGCATTCCAAACCACCCATAAATATCCCATTTTGAACTTAACATCTTACTTGGGGGCTCTGTTAGTAAGTGTGTATGCGATTATGATTATGTCTTCGTGATGGATTGACCCTTTTATCATTATCAAATGTCCTTCTCTGGCTTTAGTAATAACTTTTGTCATAATGTCTGTTTTGTCTGATGTTAGTACAGCAACCTGAAAATGATAGAGTTTTCTCCACTTTTTTACTTTCCATCTGTTTCTGTCTTTGAACCCTAACAGCTTATTTATGTGTGTCCAGGTACGAATAGACCCAGCACCTAGCCCTGAGTTCCAAAGTCTGATCACTCTGAAGAACCATCCACATTGTACCAGCATCTCCTGGGGACAGAAGCAGCCACACAAGAGAAAAACTAGCTGTAAAGCTGGGTGCTAACTCATCATCGGGGGCTCTGACCGCAGATCTGTGACTGAAGACCATTAGATGCGTGTTCTAATGCAATATTCTCTCTAACAGGGACAGTTTAAAGATGAAGTCACTGACTAACCTGTCTCTTCTGCCACCTGAACAGCTTAAGTTCTTGCCTTTGTCTCTGTCTACGCCCACCACCCATTTGCTTTAGTCCAAGGAGCAGAGGTTCAGTCCAGGCTGAGCGAGGTGGACACTGGTTAGCAGGACCGCGGTCCCACTGGTGTCCCTTAGGACCCCAGTCTCGCTTTTCTACTTCCTTTTACCTCTGATTCTTCTTCAAGAGCCATGAAAACTAGTATTATGGGCATTTTTATACCTAAGACTCAGACAAAAGGGCCACCAACCTCAAAACACCTGTATCTCCATGAAGTAACCGTAATACTGTTATACTGGTGGATGGCTATGAACTTCAAAGGTGAACTATGTTATTTGTAGTCCAGTAAGGCATTGAAATCCTATAAAACAAGTTGGTGCTGGTGGGGGAAGTGAATGGCTGAGCTCCAGGGTGTGGTACCCACCTTTCCTCCCTTCTCACCCTTTACGGCCCTTGTGGAAGAGAAGACAGAACCTAGAAAAACTAAAAGGCCATCCTCCAATTTCCCTCCTTCGCCCCCTGCAGGGAACCTGTGCCCAGCGCTCCCACGCTGCTCCCTCTGTGACCCGCAGACACCTGTGTCCTTGGAAGACAAACCTGGGGAGCCCCATTGTGAGTTAGGGTCTTCCCGATACAGTGAATGATACGGCCTCCGAGCTGCCTTGTGCCTGTGGCACTCTCTGGGTTAGAATCCTATTCTCCAGCCCCTTTGCCTGAAACCAGTGCACATCCTGCTAGAGGGCAGAGAGTTTTTCCTCTGAATAAACTGTCTCCCCCAAAGAAATTGGCTGAGTGATGCAGTTCTCGTGGATGAGTCAGAAAATGCAGCCTCTGCTAGCGGGAACACCATTTCCTAACTAAGTAACCTGGGGCAAGCCACTTAACCTCTCTGAGGACCAACTTCCTCAACTCGAACAGGGAGGAGAACAGCACCTCTGCCTCCTCCTGACCGGCTATGTTAAAAAATACATGGGCTCATGCCTGGAAACTGGCTGCGAGATCTGCAAAATGTGAGGTGTGATCACTGAGGGGTGACAGCTTCTGTCATCCTGTGTGGTGATTTCAAACGCCTAGTACAAGATCTTTCCATATTGTCGGCAGTATGGAAGGAAACAGCTGCTGGTCCCAGCCAATTTTAGAAACCCGCGTTGTCTCAAAAGGAAGAGCCGGCTTTCATCACGACAAGGTTGCTGGCACAGGACAGGCCTGGGCAGACAGCAATGCAGAGATGGCCCAGCAGGTGTCAGCAGAGAACCAACTTTTGGTGCTGGGCAGGCACATCGTGGGATAGGGAGCCTGCCATGCTAAGTGGCTGGCAGGATTCTGCCATTAAATACAGACATGTCCCAGTTTGGGTGGGGTGCAGGTGGACAGACGATGGGGACAGTCCTTCAGTTCTATCTACAAAGTCCCTCTCTTTGGCTGTAGGACACTCAACCTTCAGAGGGCCCCTTCTATTTCTGTCTTTTAGTCTGCATCTGAGTTCCTACTCTGTCCTCAGCTCTAGCTTGGAAAACTGTCTCAAAGGGAAGGAAGGTCTAGTGTAGACAAGTATTACGTGGGGAATGGCTTTCCTCTCTCCCTCTCAACACCAGTCTTGTGTTGAATACACAATTTCACCTATATCTCTGCCTCCTACCTTAAATGTTCAACTCACTCACTAGAGGCAAAAGCCCAGCTCTTCGGATTCAGTAATTCAGCCAACAAATTCAGCTTCCACAAGGTAATTAGCTAATATGTTTGGCGTGGGTATGCACTGTTTCCCGCTACCAAATAGAAGCCTGTTCGATGGAGCACTAAATCTCTCATGTGTGAAAGATGGTCTCTCATATTTTAGCCCTGTGGGGACATGATTTCACTGCAAATATATGTGAGTCATGTCAAAATGGGTTCTACTGTTACGTTTTATGAGGTCTGAGGTCTTTTTTGCTGGGCGTGGAGAAGGTGACTTGGGGAGAGGGAGCGAGAAGTAGCTGTTTGCGGCAGGAGAAACGCTGCCCTTCTCCAGTGAGTGTGTGTGTGTGTGTGTGTGAGAGAGAGAGAGAGGCACCCACATGTGAATGGCATATCCCAGTAATGGGGAAAAGGGGAGCAAGTGGGACCAGGCCCAAAGGGCTCCCCGAGGCTCTGAAGCCAGACCTGTGGGCAAGAGGTCAAAGGCAGGGCCGTGGCCACATAAAGAGACGGCCACCTGTGAGTCTGCCACACCTGGGAAATCAGAAAAGGGGGAAGGAATACATCAAGTGACTCTAGACCTCAGTGGCCTTATCATATTGGTATCTGCATTTCTTACCCCATATCAAATCTGTCTTTAAAAAAAAACTCAGGAACTCCACACAGAGCGCTGGCAATACTCAAGTCTCCAGGGAAAGGGAGTTGTGGCCTATTTAGAATAATCCAAGGGGTGTGTGTGTGGTAGGGGAGAGGTCTCTAGAGTCCTAAACTCTAGTATCCAGCATCCACAAGGATGAGAAGTCCCGTGCCTACCGCTCAATTCGAGCACTGGGCCCAGCAGTCTATAAGCTTCAGCTGTCAGAGGGATGGGGAGAACACATGCAGGGCCCAACGTCGCTGGAGTCCCTTGGATCCTCAGGTGGCCACATATGCTTCGTATCCTTCTTTCTCACTATGAATATTTCACTGTTTCCATCTCTTTCTTGGAGATGAGACTATACCGTATCTGAAAGAAGATTTTAAATGAAGAAGGCAGGGATCTGCAGAGCACATTAATTTGCCCAGAGTCTATTAAAAAAAAAATGCAGCTAGCAGATCTGGACAGCCTGAGCCATAACTGTAATAAGCAAACCGTTATGGTCACTCTCGTTGAACTTTTATGCTCAGCTGGTGTGTTGTTCTCTGTGTCTCCAGGCTTAGGACAAGTATTTGCACTGGTGGTTTAAGTATAAAGGCTCTGATGCCCGGGACAATCAAAGGGGGATGGGTCCCATCTCTTGCTTCAATCAATACATAAACCTCTGATTTAGGCCCCTTCTTTCAACTCTAAATCCCTGTAAACCACATGGTGACATTCTAAAACGGACCTTCTGTAGCACTGTGCGTTCCCAGGATGGTGAAGTAGTGTGGCTGTGTCTACTGAGCGTAGAGGGAATGGTCATGTGTATTAAAGACCGTCATCAGAATTGACCGGAAACCCCTGCCATCGCCCCCTCAAAAAACAAAACAAAAACCCGCGTTTAACTTTTCTGTGTGAAGAACTCATTCCGTTGCTCTAATTGTCGCTTGTAATGTGCTGGTGCAGCTATGCAGGCTCACACGAAATCATCTTTACAAATGAGCTTCCTCCAAAGACGGCGCAGCCACGTTGAAGCTCAAGTTCATTTGGTCCGCTCCGGCCGGCCGGCCCTCTGCGCTCCTGCTGGAGCCCGGAGCTTTGCGGCTACCAGGCGGGGCAGTCCTCGCCTGGGCCCGGATCCTCCGCACCAGGCTCGGCTGCTCTTAGACCAGCTCATTTCGCCACAGCTCGGAGCCGTTCGGAAAGCAAAGATTAAAGGGGAAAGTCGCAGCTGTATATTTATATTTTCATTGCTAGAAGGGAATTGATTTCCGCGCATTTATTTTAGTAGTTGTAATACACAAGGGCGGATTTGCGTCACCCGAGCAACTTGTCGGTGGAGATAAAGTTGCACAAATATTAAAAGGGGAAGTGCTAGGAGTCATTATAGAGTTTTTCTCCGGAAGAAATAAGGATTTCTGCAGTATCCTAAAATACTAAGGCCGCTTCTATTTTGAGACCAATCTCGCAGGCACATCCGCTCATTTGGTCCGAGTGTGAGCCCATCAAAAAACAGGAGATGACCTGAACTCCGGCGAGCCAGGGTTTCCTGCTGCCTTCTCGGTTCAGAGGGGTGGGGAGAAAGGAGGAGGGGCGTCTGCGGGCTCAGGAGAGGGCTAGGGGCCGGCAGAGACGAGGCCTGGGCCCGGGGGAGGACTGCGTGTGTGTGTATTGGGGGAGGGAGAGGGGACAACGGCCAGGGGGTCGTTTCAAAGGTGCCTTTTTCGCGGTTTCCCCGGGAGCGACGGAGAGGCTAGGGTGGCGCCGAGGCGGTTGCAATGAGGCTGAGGGCCTGGGAGGGCCGAGGGGCGCGCGGGCCAAGGCGCACTTGACAGTTGAGCCGCGGACCTTCCGCGGAAAGAGGGGAGTCTGTCGGGGAAACCCGACGACATCCCAGTTTCGCCTTTGCCCTGCCTGCGCGGCGCACCTGGCCTTCCAGGGCAGCAGGTGCGCGTCCCGGGCGCCGCGGGAAACACGGAGGGCCCGCATTTCCGCCCGGTCTGCCCCGCGCGACCGCCCCCGAGGGCAGCGGCTCCTTTGGGAGTAGGCGGCCTGGGATGCGTCCTAAATGCATCTCTTAGAACGGCGGGTTTAGGCTTAGGCCGCGGTTGGAATGTTGGCAGTGGAATTGGAATTGCCACCGAATTGGAAGGGACTCCAGAAAAGAGCGACAGGCGCTGGCCCTAGTGACTTCCCTGCTGTCCGTGAAGCTGCAGAGGCCCCGCCCTCCCACTGGACCCTCGTCAGCATCCTCAGCTTTTGCAGGCAACGCCTTTACTGGAGCCTTTCAAGGAGGCTCTAACGGTGTCCAGTGGCCTCCTGCTTGTCACTCCTTCTCTCGCTAGAAAACAGAACGACGGGTCCTCCGGCATCTCCCGCCCCGGGTGCCGGCGCTCTCAGCCCGTCACATCCCTCCGTTCCATCGCTGGAAACACCACCTCTGTCGTGGTTGCAAGGAGCGGGGCAAGAAAACCCTTTAGTAAAAGAGAGAGCGAGGAAGAGACGGCGAGACGGGGGCGGGGGTGTTCTCAGCTGGCTGGTCGGAGGGGCCTGCTTAGTGGTTGATTACTTTTCAGGAGAAAGTCAAAGCCTAGCATCTGCAACAAAGGGCTAGACGCCATTAGAAATTAATTCAATTAGGCCAAATCCTAAACCTGAAATAGGCATGGCAGGTTCGGTTGCCTTCCAGGGTTAATTGGTAGGAAGCCTTAGTGCTGAAGTGAAATTAAAAATGCCACAGAAGCTTTATTGCAACTAGATTGAGAGGGTGTTTCTTTTGGGGGGTGGGGAGGGGAAATGCCACAGAAGCACAGCTGCTCTGTGAAGAGATGCTTATTAGGACAATTGAAAACAAAAGATTTTGTGGTTTCATTATTGTTATTATTTTATTTTCTTCCTGAAAATGTGCAAGAAGCGCTGATCTGGGTGGCCTGTGGTTTGTTTGGGAGAGGGGTGGGGAAATCCATTCTTACTATAATTTAAAAGAGAACGAATTCTTAAAATAGAGATGTTGGTGCTGCAGAAAACCCCCCACTGCACCCACCCTGCGCTCCGAAGGCCCGAAGTGCGAAAGGAACGCGCCGGCGGCCGCTGCGGCCCCTCCGGGGACCAGGCCCGAGGGGCTCCCAGGGAAGCAGTAGATGAATTGAAAGCAATATTTAACCCCGAAGAAATCTGCTCTTGTGGGCACTTGCAAAACAACGGGGCCCACGTGATCCGGGGATGTGGCAGAGGAGGGAGGGTGACATTTCCTACAAGGTGCAGCCGCGCCGGGGACGCGCGTGCCGCTGTCCCGGGCTTCGGTCGGCGGCCGGGTTTGTCGTCCCTGAGGCTCGAGGGAAAGTTTGGCCGCGTCCGAGGCAGACGTGGGGAGACATCCATCTTATTTTGTTTGAAAAGTTACTCGTTCAACTTGTCACCGTGTGACAGCTCAGAATAAAGCTGATTTGCGACCGCTCCTCCTCTCTTCCCTGAGGATCTCGCAGGCAGCGAAGAGGACGCGGTGCTAAATCGTTTGGGGACCCCAGGGCCTCAGCATTCCCGCGCGAGCTCGGGACGGGGCGCGAAAGAGTCTTGCGGAGGTCACCGATTTTCGGGATAAAGGCTCGATTTGAAGAAAAATCGGGCCGGAATGAGGTGAAGAGAAAGACACGTAAGAGGCCTCCGGCGCGCTCTGGGAGGCGGGCTTTGTAGCCGCGATAATTAAGCGGGGTCATCAGTTCCCCCACGAGAGAGCTCCAGGACCTCTGTGACCAGCTCCCCGCGCCCGGTGCCGGTTCGGCGCCGCAGAAACTACTGGAAGGTCAGAACTCCCTGGAGCCGCTGAGAGGGACGCTCTGGACCGAGCTCGGCCCACGCGGCGGCGGCACACACTTTGGCGTGGCCGGGGCGTGACCGAGGGGAGGGCCACGCCCCCTTTGCCAATTCCCCTCCACTCCGCTCTCCCATTGGTCACAAGGATGGCCAATGGGAGCTCAGATCGAGGCCCTACCCTGAGTCTGACTCGAAAGCTCCTGCCAAAACTTTGGGAGTTTTTAGAGAGGAGTTTTTTTTTCTCTTATTACTTTTTTTTTTTTTTAACTAACGGATTATTATTGTTGTTGTTTTAAATTTAGCTCTTAGGGCTTAGCTGTTTGGGGTTTTCTTTCGGTGCCCGGCCCCTGTCGCCCCGGCTTCCAGTGCGTGCGCTGAGCCGCGGCGCCTCCTCGCGAGCCGCTCCAGCGCCCTCGCTCGCCGCCAGCCCGCGGGGAACGCGGGTGCCGCGCCGCCTTCAAAGTGAGGTCAGGGCGGACCGCGATCGGCCGGGATCCGGCCCTCGCCTCCTCCCTCGCTGGCGCTAGGGCTCCCTGGCCTCTTTTCAGAGCGGACGGAGAAGCGAAAGCGGATCGCCTTCAGCTGGGCTGCCGCTTCCTCCCGGACTCGGCGCGCCGTTCCCCGCGCCCCCACCCACCCACCCACCCGGCCCGGCCAGGCCGCGGCGGCCGCTAGGCGCACCCCGCCAGGATGTTCGCCGCCGGGCTGGCTCCCTTCTACGCCTCCAACTTCAGCCTCTGGTCAGCCGCTTACTGCTCTTCGGCCGGCCCGGGCGGCTGCTCCTTCCCCTTAGACCCTGCCGCGGTCAAGAAGCCCTCTTTCTGCATCGCGGACATCCTGCACGCCGGCGTGGGGGAACCGGGGGCGGCCCCGGAGGGCCTGGCGGGAGCCTCGGCCGCCGCCCTCACCGCGCACTTGGGCTCGGCTCACCCGCACGCCTCTTTCCAAGCTGCCGCCAGGTCCCCGCTCCGACCCACCCCGGTGGTGGCGCCCTCCGAAGTCCCGGCTGGCTTCCCGCAGCGGTTGTCCCCGCTCTCAGCCGCCTACCACCACCATCACCCACAGCAGCAGCAGCAGCAGCAGCAGCAGCAACAACCTCAGCAGCAACAGCCTCCGCCTCCGCCCCGGGCCGGCGCCTTGCAGCCCCCGGCCTCCGGAACACGGGTGGTCCCGAACCCCCACCACAGCGGCTCGGCCCCAGCCCCCTCCAGCAAGGACCTCAAATTTGGAATTGACCGTATTTTGTCTGCAGAATTTGACCCAAAAGTCAAGGAAGGCAACACGTTAAGAGGTAGGTCTGGGGCGAGAGGCTGCAGGCCTCTGACCAGGGCTCTGGGGCAGTTGGAGGTACCTTTGAGTGTTTTTACAATTAAGGACAAATTGAGAAAAGGAGGGAGAAGAAAGTCAATTGTGAGAAGATTATGAAACACTAGGTTTAAAACTCACCTGGTCTATATTTAAAAAAAGAAAAAAGACCCCAGGGAATGCTTTAAAAAACACACTTCGCAGAATCAGTACTCATAAAAGGGGTTGGTGTAAACACTTGCTAAAAAGACTATAACCTGTCTTTAATCGCATATCTAGAGAGAAAAGTATGTTATTTGCCAGGGAAAGCCCTTTTGGGCAACACTCTCCCGTTCCTTTATCTGAACCCAAGGAATGTAGAGAAACAAATCCACCCCCAACTTGCAAGAGGCGAGAACAGAGTGGGGCTCCTACCCGCGGAGGGTGTAGGTCTGTGGAATCCTTAAAAGGCACCTGAAATGACTTAGGTAAAGCCCTTCCCTGCTGTCACGGCGTGGACGTGGGCATATGGGACATTTCATGTGTCACCCCTCCGCCGCAACGGGAGAGAGAGGGGTTTTGGGTGGAGACAGGGCAGGAAAACCACGTCGAGGGCGCGGGGGAGGGGAGGAAGAAATCAGCCCAAAGAGCGTGGGTTTGCTCTGAAGCGTAACCAACTCTTCTTTTGCTTCGTCCCCAGATCTCACGTCCCTGCTCACGGGCGGGCGGCCCGCAGGGCTGCCTCTCCCCAGCCTGCAGCCCTCCGCCGGCCAGCTGTTCGCGTCTCTAGACCCCATTAACGAGGCCTCCGCTATCCTCAGTCCCTTAAGCTCCAACCCGAGAAATTCAGTTCAGCATCAGTTTCAGGACACGTTTCCAGGTACGGGACGGGCAGGTCTGCGGGCAGAACACTCAGGACGGACGCCTCACGTGGCGGCCGCGGTGTGGCAATGCCGGAGTTGGTGCGGGAGGCCACCACCACGTCGGGAGACAGAAACCGAAAGATTTGGCTGGCTCCTGGGGAAGGGAGCGGGGACCTGGGAGCAAAGAAAGTGTGTGCGTGGGCAGGTGGGCGGGTGGGCTGGGGTGGGGCGCTTTTCCTCGTCTTTTCTCAGGAGACGGTGCTTTGAAAATGCAGCGGCAGGGCATGTTGCTTATTATAATACGCACATTTTGAAGTGACCTCAAACCCTTTTAACCCGAGAGATTGCATCTACGCTGCTGCTCGCGTGGGCACATGAATACGAGAGAGAGAGAAAGAGAGAGAGAGAGAGAGAGAGAGAGAGAGAGAGAGAGAGAGAGAGAATATGAGGGAATAAATCCAGGCAGGATCTTCAGGCCTCAGGGGACATTTTCACCAACTCTTAGCATGCCTGATGGCCAAGCCTCAGGTTTACATGTTTTCCTTTGGAATTAAGGGACCAACTGCTGGGCTTCTCAACTCGCTGTACACTCGCTTTAGGCTGTTCCATTACCTTCTCAAAAGCCATAAAATTCCTCCTTGGAGCAGGGCTTTGTGAAGGCCTGTAGTAAGGCTGACTGGTGAGCAAACCCGTTTTAAGCAGCACAAGAGCCCAGGCTGCAGGCCGCAGACAGGATGCTAACTCGGTCCTCGGGGGTCTCTCTCTTGCTCCTGCTACACCATTTTCCCCACCCCCCACCAGGCCCCTATGCTGTGCTCACGAAGGACACTATGCCCCAGACGTACAAGAGGAAGCGCTCATGGTCCCGGGCGGTCTTCTCCAACCTGCAGAGGAAAGGTCTGGAGAAGAGGTTTGAGATTCAGAAGTATGTGACCAAGCCTGACCGAAAGCAGCTGGCAGCGATGCTGGGCCTCACCGACGCACAGGTAAGCCAGCTCCCGCCCCAGGGCGCACAGCCCCTCCTGGGGCACCCCTGTCCCAAGGACCCCTCCACCTCGACCCTCTCTCCTGCGGTGGAAACAAAGGTCTGGAGTTTTGGGAGACTGAGTGGACGTCCCAACTTGAGGCAGGACAGAGGAGGGTGGAGGAGAAGGACGGAAGGAAGGCATAGCCCGTCCCCAAAGATGTGTGTCAACAAGCAGTGTCTGTTTATTTTGGCCAACAGGCAAAAGAACCGCTGAGAAAGCAAATAGGCTGTGGGAGATAATAATTATGTACTCCACTCGAGTGCAATTCGCTGTAGGAAGCAGTTTGTTTCAGAAGAGATAAAAACCCAAAGTCAAGAGATTGTTATTGGCTTTTTTTTTTCTCCCATCCTCCCTCCCTCCCTCCCCTCCTCCTTCTGCTGCTGGATTGTGAAATCCCCAGTTGTGAGGAAGTGAAAACATCATTTCAAACGGAATTACTTAGCCCCGGGAGGGCAAGAAGTCCGCTTGGAGCGGCCGCAGCCTGATTTTCTAACGGCATAATAAGCTCTGAAGAAAAATCTCAGGTAGGGGGAGCGAAGGAGAGAAAGAAAAAAAGATTTCTTAGAATGCTGAAGAGCTTTTCAGCAGGTTCTGAGTTCTGCATACTTGACTACTTTTCAAGAAAATAGTAAATCGATCATGCCTGACTTCAACATCTGAATTAAATTTTTTTTTCTTTTCTCAAATTCAAGAACTGGACCTTTTTTTTTTTTTTTTTTTTGAGTTTTGAAACCAGAAGAGTCACCATTCTGCCACACCCCACAACAGTGGCCCTCCTTCCTCTCTGGGTGACGAATGTTCTGAACGGGACAGAAGCCAAAGGCAGGCACTCTTTAATGGCCCCCTAAGGTGCATCCCCCCCAAATCTCTGTGTCTTTCTCCCTCCGTTGCACAACTCCCCTCCCCAACACACACACTGGAAGAGCCCAGCCGTTTTCCACCAGCTGTGGATGTTATTTTTAAAAGGGAAGCTGGAACTTGTGTGAACGCATTGGGTCCCCCAGGGGATGGTATATATTTATATAGATCCCCTGCCCTGTCTCTACCCCTTCCTCCACTGTGCACAGGTTTAATTCCAGCATTTTCGGAGCCCACTGTACAAGGAGCTTATCCTGGACAGGGCTGAGTTCCCATCAACTTCTGAGTGCACATATGCCAAGGAAATGCTCTTCCGCTGAAGTTGGCCCCACTGCACTGGGACCAACTCTTTGAACCCCTTTCCCCTCTGTGCTCCCCTAGTTCCTCCCTAAAAAGAATGACTTTTGTAGGGACTCGCCTTGGAGCGTGGCCTTACAGGAGGGGGCCAACTTAGCAGGAATTCTTAACATTGGTTCACCAAACCCTTGACATTCTGTGCAAAACCTTGGGAATGTGTTCCTTTTTCTGGGCCAGGGGTCAGTCAGATTCTTGGGAGGGAGCTGACTCGAGTGAGGTTAAGGAAGCGTCCCTTTCGAGTAGAGATCCTCTGGCGTTTGCAGGCGAGGTGCAGGAATCTGCCTTTGCAACAGATATTCACATCATTTCAGGCTGCAGGTCTGGGGAGCCACGTTTTGAGAAGCAGGCCTAGTGCGTCCGGCGCACGGGGATCCCTGGCGCTCTCCTTGTTTCCCTGGGCAGACTTTGGGCCGCTGCGCCCAGCCCAGCGCCTGGCCCGTCCCAAAAGGTGCCGGGGACAGTGGCGCCGCTTTCCCGCCTTTCTCCCGAGCGCACGCCCGCCCGCTGGGTGTGGGGAGCCTGGGCCTCACCGCTGTGTCCGTTCTCATCCCCCCCTCACCCGGCCTCGCAGGTGAAGGTGTGGTTCCAGAACCGGCGGATGAAGTGGCGGCACTCCAAGGAGGCCCAGGCCCAGAAGGACAAAGACAAGGAGGCAGACGAGAAGCCGGCAGGCGGAGCCCCGGCTGCGGACGGTGAGCAGGAGGAGCAGAGCCCCAGCCGCTCGGAGGGGGAGGCCGAGAGCGACAGCAGCGACTCTGAGTCTCTGGATATGGCCCCCAGCGACACTGAACGGACTGAGGGGGCCGAGCGGTCTCCTCACCAAACCACGGTCATCAAGACCTCGGTGGCCGGCGCACTCCTCCCCGCCAGCAGCGCGGGCAGCGGCAGTTTCAGCTTCAGCGGCCACGCAGGCGGCAGCACCAGCGCGGGCAGCCTAAGTGGCGCGGCCTTGGAGTTGCTCCCTGCGCCCCAGCCTCCCCTCAGCAGCGCTCCCAAAAGCCCCGAGCCGGCTCAGCCACCGATCGGAGGCCTATAGACTGGAAGAAGGCGGAGGCGACTGGGTCCTGCGTGCAGAGACGCCAAACCTTCCAGCGTAGCTGGATCTCGTGCCTGCTTTCTGGCGGCGTCCCGGACAGGGCCAGCGACGCAGCGGTGGAGCCTCTTCCCCACATCCGCACCTGCCCCTCGCTGGCCGCCTGGTACAGCCCACACTTCAGTGGCCTGCGGAGGCTCAGTGGCCTGGGGAGGCTCGGTGCCCCAGCTGGACGGACACTTCCCTGGGATACAAGCAGCGCACACTCTGAAGTGTGACTCCGCAGTTCCTTCCCCGCTCTAGGGGTCGCAAAGACGTGCTGCACTTAGGATGCCACAAACTTGTAAATAAAATGTTTACTACGGTTTGTAAAGAAAGGCTGGTTGGCTGGATGGGGCGAGGTGGTCAGTAAGGTCAGGGATCTTGCGCTGGACTTTGGCCTCTAGCCGCTGCAGGTTGCAGCAGCTGGAGGTGGGGACTAGAGATTCTGGGGTAAGTGCTGCGACCTCAGAGCCCCCTTGTTGCAGCGATTGGTGTTGGGGCGTAGCCGTTGCACCAATTCAGAGGTGCCTTCGCCTGCAGCCCACCAATCGCCACTGAACTTGGGCTCGGAGACCCGGAGCGTGGCCTGGGAGCTGAGTTGGCCAGAGAATCTGTCGGGGGCAGGCGACTTCCCCGTGGAGAGTTAGGCCCCCCTGAGTGTGCGAGCAGGCTTTCGCAGATACTGGGATGGAAGATGGTGGCGCCGAGAAGGGTTCACGGGGCGCAGCCTGCACCGCCGAGGCGGCCACGCGGTGCCAGGCCTGGAGCTGTGACACGATTCCAGGGCAACCGGCCCCTTGCTCAGGTGTGGTCTGTAGCGTCCTGGAGCGAAGGACAGGGAGACCACAGTGGCGAGGGCCGGAAGGCCAGGCCTGGGGCAACTTTAAAGATGCCCAAACAGTTGCATGGCAGGAGGGTGCCTTGTTCAAGGTCACACTGAGGCAGAGCCGCAGACCAGAACTTGGACCTCCTGGCTTACATTCGGCCAGCGATGGATCTACAAAACTGCACCTGCACCCCAATCCTCCTTCACAATTGGGCTACTGCAGGCACCTGATTGATTAAGCCCTCCCCCCTCCCTGCCCACCAAAGTTGCCATGATTTGAGAGGCAGCTCTGCCATTACGCTGCAGCTGGAATACAGCAAGTGTATTTTACCTCCACGCTGCTACTGGGGTGGGCCAGTCAAAAAAATTTTTTTTTGAGATGCCAAAGGGTCAAACCTCTTTCCGAGACCGGTCCTTCCCAGCCTACTTTCCCTCAAAATTACAAAATGTCTGGAGTTTGTAAAAAAAAAAAGTTCTTTTGGGAGATTGTGCAACACAAATAGATGTTGCTTGCAAACCTGATCACCCGGGTCTGTTTAGTCCTGAGTGGTGGGAAGGGCACAAAGCCTCGTATAGGCCAACCAGCCATCGGAGGAGCAGGTTCTCATGGGGAGCTGTGGTCCAGCTGAGATGCTGAGGTCAGAGAGCCTAGAACCACCCTCGCCCCCTGGCCAGAGTGGGAAGACTCCCCGGTCTGGCTTAGCTCCTTCTCCACTTTGACCTATTAGCTTGAGCACATTAAAAAAAATCTTCCTTGTGGATTTATGGGCTCCGGGGCAGAGTAGGCACCCCAGATTTATTCTTCTCTGGTCCGGCGCATCAGATACCTGGGCAAGTCCCAGAGCACAGCCCAGGGAGGCAAGGCTGACCATTTCCGATCCGAGTGGACGCCCTCCCACCCAACCCATCAAGCTGAATGTAGACAGTGGGGGGGAGGGAAGGAAGACCAGGGTGGTCTGAAGGAGGAAGAGGAAAGAAAGGTGGAGGCCCCAGGAGGGACCTCAAGTTAAAGGGGACTGGAGCCAGCTGTTATCCCCAAGTGCCGCAAACGAGGGGTGAGGAGCCTCCCCACCTGCTCCAGAGGTTCAGTGGGGTGGGAGGGGGGAGCAGTTCTTTCATTCCCTCTCCAGGCTCTGCTGCTCTGAACGGCAGGATTCTCTCTGTACCCCAGTTTTGTCTTTATTACTGAGATCCGCTTCCTCCCACGCCCCAAATGTTGAAATTCTAGAACCAGAACATCCTGAGAACATCGAATGAGAGGCACTCGAATCCAGTTCTGCCGTTAAGGAGAAGAACGTGGTCGCCCATACACCTGGTTGGGGAGCCGGGCGGGGGAGGGGGCGTGGGAGAGCTTGGTGCTTTGTGCTCGCCGCAACTCCTGCGAGGTCTTGCGCGGCCGCAGCCCCGAGACCTCTCCCTGCATTTCGCCGCCTGGGCCCGGTTTTCACAAGTGAAGGAAGTCATCGCCCAGGGACTGTAGTGATAGGATTTCAGGTAAAATTAGACCTTGTCTCGGCCAGGTTCAGCCAGACCAGAGGGCGCGGTGGGCTGGGCGGGGGTCCCTGGGAGTGGGGGTCGGGATGCTCCTGGACCGCTTCTAGGAGGCACCCCTTCCTCCGCCACCTCCCACTTGCATTCCTGAACCCCTTCCCTGTGATACTCTAGCGGGCTTTACCCTGGGCACTGGAGTCCTCCCGCATTTTCATCGGGACGAAGTTTCCAGTTCCCTTGGAGAAGAGCAGTCACAACACCTCGGGCCTCTCCAGGCGGGCAGGGCGGCAGGGAGGGAAGCGGCATTGCGGGGCAGCTCGCCACCCCAGCCCGGGACTGCAGGAATCTTCCCGGTGGCGCTCGGCGCCAGCAGGAGCGGCTGGGAGAGCTAGAAATTCTTGAGCTAAGAACCAGATCTCCCCGGCGCGGACGAGGAGGCTGGGCGCGGACGAGGAGGCTGGGCGCCGACGGTCCACGGACGCCAGGCTCCCCGAATCGCCGAGGGCTGGGCCTCGGAGGCAGCGGGTGCGCGCGGGCCTGGGGCAGAGCGAAGCCGTGACCCCCGCCGCGTCCCCGCGGCCCCCAGGCCTCGCCCTTTCCTAAAAGCAGCAATAACTCTCTGCTGGGAGCAGGGCTCTGCCTCACCAGCCGCAGCAGCCTTCGCGGCGCTAAGCCCTGGGTGCAGGGCTACCAGGGCGCAGTTGGAGGATCAGCCACCAGCGCGTGTCTCGCTGGGAGGGGCGGGGAGGTGGCCTACTTCCTACCTCCCCTGATTAGGTGCTCAGGCGCCCGGGGGCACACACGCAAACATCACAATTACACGCATACACCACACACACACACACACACACACACACACTCCCAGCAGCACACAAAACCCAGACTCAGACACGTGGGAGAGAGTCTCCTGGCGATTTCAGCTCCTCGTGGACAAAACCCACCGCCTTGTTCTGCCAGTGTGCGTGGCAGAATAAGCTCGTCTCCAGCTGTTCGCTTGCGCCAGGCTTCCCTCACCAAAGCACTGCAGCCGACGCTGCCCTCCCTCCATGGGTCCGCCCCAGCCGGCACCGCGCAGGGATCTCGGTTGCTGGACCGACTGGGAGCGAGTAGCTGCAGCCGCACCGGCCCCGCCGGAGACCCCACCTGTCGGGCCCTTCCGCACTTCCTTCAAGGGAGCCTGTGGCCCCTACACCAGCCTCGGAACGCCCCGTCCTGCGCCCACACCCCGCAAGTCCTCGTGTGTATGAGGAGGGGGGCAGCTACTCAAACTCCAATTGTCACAAATCCCTCTGACACCCTCAGCCCCAGCAGAGGGGACCAAGGGCCCTGAGAAGCGCAGTGCTGGCCAGGGTTCTAGTCCAGTTCCGTTCCGGCCAGAACCCAGCCTGTGAGCTGAGCGCCTGTGAGCGTTGGTCCCTCCCGCTCCAGGTACCTGAAGCCACTATCCCTGGAAGGTGACCCCAGCCTCCCCTTTCAGGCACGCAGAAGCTTTGGGGCCCCCAGGACCTGGCAGGAACCAGAACCTGAAGCAGGGGACTTTCTGGGAGCATTTTAGACTTGAGATTTAACCTGTTCCTGGATGTGATCCCACCTCCTCTCCAGCCCTTGTTTGCAGGAAGCGCTGTAGCTAGAAATGGGGGGGCTGGCCAGAAGCTGAGGTCAAGGCACTGTCCCCCTATATGCAGCACTAACCACCCCCCTCGCCGCTGCCCCATCCCCCTCCTTTAAGGAGCTTCCTCCTCCTTCTTTAAGGAGGAAGAGCCAGCAGGGGGACTTTGGGTGGCCAGCTCCCCACACAACCCAGTCACACTAATTTAAAAGATGACCCAGAGCACCCTAAACATACAGGGTCCTCTCATTCTCCCTTCTCTAGCCTCTGGGGAGGGGTTTTCATGCTCCAAGGTCTTTGTGAAAATGCAGCCCCTTGGTGTTAGGGAGGCCTTTCACTGCAGGTGTTGGGGCTGGGAAGACTCACCCTGATTTAACCACTCGCGCCCACCTCTGGCTCCCAGCCGCACCTTCGAGGTTGCCATGGGATTGGTGGGCGCCCCAAAGACAAACCAACGGCCTCCTCCGCGCCTTCTCACACACGGGAGTACTAAAAGCTGCGGACATTAAACCCTGCAGCGGCTTTGCAAGGCCTGACTCCTGGCACACGCAGGTGCACTTTCTAAGAAACTCTCCCGCCACCGCCCCTTCCCCCAGTTCTAACGGAGCAAGGCTCTGCCCGAACAGGCAAGCTGGAAGAATCGCTGCCTGTTGGGCGCCTTAGCTGCCCGGCCCTTTGTCATGCGAGGAAGGAAGGCTAGGTGTCCCAGAAGGTGCAAGCGCTTCCTCCTTTATTTCTGGGTTGAAACAACAAAGGGGCAGCTGGGAGTCTTGACACTTGGTCATGGTGCCCCGCCCCCCAGGAGTGAGCGCGCGCAGAGGCGTTCCTGTCCACGGAGATTCAAAGGTGAGGTACTCCTCCTGGACCCCTTTGATCAACCAAATTCCGATCCGGATTATCAGAGCTGTCTGGCTCTTTGAAAAGAGAGCGCCTCCTTGTCCCCTGGGTGGGCCGTGGGGAGGGTCCCTCCAGGAGTCTCAGCCGGGCCTTCCTCTGGTCGTCACCCACCCTTCAGGCTGCGCTGCCTCTGTAGCAGGTTTAGCTTTGCTACTAGTGTTCCGGCAACACCTGCTCATGGAACCCGATGGCATCGTCTGTGCTTTCCCGCTTTCCTCAGTTGCCGCCGATGCTCAGGATTCAGGTGCAAGGCCCGACGATGCCTGTGGGCAGCCACTGCGCTGGCTCCTTCTCTCCACCGCTGCCCTTGGACCCAGCCCCAGCCCCTCAGCCTTGAGAGACTGAGCCTCCCTCTTTTTCGACGTCCACCCATTCAATAGAGGAACAGGAGCCCACCTGCTGCAGGCTGAGAGCTTCGGCTGCCAGGACCCCAAGGACTCTCTCTGGGGGCTCGCTATGGGAAGAGGTCCACAGAGCGCTGCAGTGCGCCAGAAGGAGCGAGTTAGGCGAACCCAAACTAGCCCAGGAAGCGTTCGATCATTCACCAGTTACTAACGCCGTGACCCTGGGAAACTGATCTCACCACATGGCTTCAGTTTCCTCACCTGCACAATAGGAGCTAAACAAAGTTACCTAACTTAACAATTACTGTGAGGATTGATTGCGTTAACAAAAGTGAACGGAGAACCACGGGTTATATACAATCAGCGCTATGGGCTTCGATGTCACTGCGTCCCTTCCTCCATTCGTTTTGTCATTGCGGTATTTATGGAGGTCCTGCTCAGTAATGTGCACAGGCGGGGAAATAAAAGAAACAGCATGCAAGACAATCTTTACTCTCCAAGAAATTAAACCCTTAGATGGAAGCTCCGGAATGGGATGCATTGACAGTGTCCCCAGGGAAAACCTTGTAAGGAGTGTTTGGACTGGTCGTCGGGCGAGGACAGGGGCGGCCACGTGGTCCCAGGGCTCCTGAGATACCCACGGGCCCTGAGTCCAACACCCCCTGTGCACAGCAGGTACTCAATACAGTGCTCGCCATTGTGGTGGGGAGCTTTCCTTGAGAGATGGGAGGTGAAGAGGCTAGAGCTTTTTGGACACTTCAGGTTTGAGGGAAGTTTCAGCAAGTGTCTAGGGTCCCAGGAAGGAAAAATATATGCCCGCAGCGGAGATCATTTCAGGACAAGTGGCCTTTCGGGAGTTCTAGTACATTCTTAACTTAATCGTATAGAGGGAGGGTCTCAAAAACAGAAACAGGACACCCATTGTCCCTTTACTGAAGAAGGGACAATTGTTTCTTGAAGACAGGGCTGGGACCTGCTGGTGGCTGGAGAAATTCTGGCACCCAGCACAGGGCTTGGCACAGAGAAGGCGCCTCGACAGGGGTTTATTGAATAAACGAATAACACAGTTGCTGTGGCTCTTGGGGTTATTTATAGTCTCAGGGAATCCTCAGGAACAATTGGATGGCTGGGTTAGCATTGTAAACACAGGAGGAAGCTGAGCAACAAGGCACCGAGCCCAGGGTGACTCTGGGAGGAGCGGGTTTGGAAGCCCCAGATCGTGGGGCTGAGGATACACAAGGGTCCCCGATACTAGCAGCAAGGGGAGGCGTTCACAAGCGCAGCTCAATGCAGATGGCAACAACGCTCCTTCTCGCACCTTCCCCGTCTCTTCTTGTGGGTTGAATGACTCGTCTACTGTCACCCAGCCAGAGGTCAATATAAGAGCCAGGACTAAAGCCAGAAGCTTTCGGTGTGTCCTTGGGCCCCTCTCCTGGGGTCCAGCCCTGCAGGGCATCGGGGTCTGCGCTCGCGTCTCCAGGCACCGAAAGGGAATGCGGAGCCGTGAAGATTCTGCCGGGAGTTGTTCGCCGCGCACCTCGCCATCTCCCTCGGCTGCGCCAACGTGTCGTTTTATTTTGAGGCGTTCCAGAGCTACCCGGACCCCCAACTTGCCTCCCGCGATTCCCGGGTCAGCAAATTTCAGCCGTGCTTTGATTTGTCAGGGCTGTTTATTTTTGTTGCCGGGAATCGCTGTGCACCCCGAGCTCTTGCCAAAACGTGGTGGGAGCTGAAGAAAGGAGCAAACGAATGGGTGAAGGATCGAATGAACTCATTACGAGTGAATAGGATCCCTTATCTCGCCATCCGAGTGATCCGCACAGGTTTGGGTCGAGGCATCTCCCGGTGTCCTGTGTCCCTCCAAGCCGGGAATCGCAGCCAGCACGCACTCCCTGTAAAGGAGATTCAGCCAGGTTGCCGCTCCCGCCCCGGGCGCAGACCCCGCTCGTCAGAAGCCTCTGGCATAGGGGGTCGCTGGCTCCGCCCTGTTGTTGGCCAGTCGTTTGGAGCTAGTGGGGGGGTTCCCGGTGCCCTGTGATCTCGAATCCCCAACCCGCAGGCTGAGCCCCGAGTCCGAAGGTCAGCGCCGGCCCTCAGGCCTCACCTCGCCCGCGAGGGTCCCGCGCGGTGCGCGGTGCGCGGTGTAGCGGGCAGGGCCGGGAAACCGTCTCCATAAGGCTGCCTGGGGTCCTCCGCAGCCTCCGAAGCCAGACCCCCTGTCCCCGCCTCCCACAGGGCTCAGGCCCCCAGGCTTGACTCTTTCCTGAACCGAGAGCAGTTTGGTGGTTGAACAAACGGGGGAAAGGAAAGGTATTACACTAACGACTCGCTTTGGGCATCTCTACCTTTTCCTGTTTTTCCTTTTTTCCCCCTCAGGATTTTAAGGGGAGCTGGACCAGCTGGCTTGGTTCGGGGATGACCAGGGGGGCTGGGGATGTGACCTGAGAGGAGCAGCCGAGGCCAGGCTGTTCCAGAGGTGGTCGACTCCAGCCTCATCCAGGAACCAACATGTAAAGAAAGGCAGCGATTTATTTTTATTATAAAAACCAAACGGCCATGTAATTAAAAAAAACCCCCAAAACCCGCAAAGGCCCCATCCTCCTCGGAGGCATTGCTAGGAACCAAGGGAGATGTGCTTTTGATACTGGGGCCGCCATAGGCTGGGGGATCCATCGGCGCGGACACACACCTAGTTGTGGGGCAGATTCAGGGCTGGGGACCGGCCACCACTTGGGCTGCAGCAACCTGAAGGCACCCAGAGATGCAGTGTCCAAATCAAAAGCTTTGGCAATGGGGACCTTTCTTTCCCATCCTCCCCCGCTTTGCTTAGTTTTCCCTTTGCAGAGGAATGGTCCCCAGGACGTGCATCCTGCCTCCTGAGTCCCCTCCAGCTCTTCCCTGGTGCTTCCCCATTTTCTTCCATTTGCTCAGCACGCAGGAGGCAGTTCAGGGTGCCCTCCACATGGGTCCGGGGGGCCTATCCGATGCAGAGCTCAGTCCCAGGTGCAGGCAGTGAGGGTTAAGCTGGCAGACTGGAGGAGGAGCTCGATGGCGGGAGTTGGTATTAAACTATCACCGCTACTACCATCACGACGCCGCTAATTTGTCCCGGGATGGGGGCCTGTCTCCATCGCAGATTGACATCACGCAAGGTGGCTGCGTGCAGGTGAAAATAAAGGAAAGGGACACAATTCGGTCCCACTTTTAAAGCAAGAGGTGAAAGTCTTGGATCTCGTTTAACCCTCACAACAACGCTGAACGGGAAGAGATTCTTCCGATCTTGCAGGTACGCACTTTGAGAAGCAGAGGTTGGGCAGGTTCAGCCAGGTACCTGCCTGGCAGGGACGTGGCCAAGCCCCTGACTCAGAAACCCAGAACGGTCTCACTCCAGTTCCTCAGCTGGTGCGCTTGTGTGATTCTCTCTTCAAAGACAAAGGAAGTTCCAAGTTCAGAAAAAAAGCTTTGCTCTCTTTTTTCTGAGAATTATTCGGATCATTATTTCAAATATTCACTTTACATTGTGCGGGCAGACGCAACCACAGAGAAATCTTAAGAATTGTGTTCCTGCGCGTCCAGGGAAAGCGCATACCTAGAGCACTCCCCGTAGGGACTACGATGGGACAGCTGCGTGACAGAGGGCCTACTACAAAAAAAAGTCTTAAGCAAAAGGTGGCCAGGCGCACTTACTGTCCCCGTCCGCGTTAGGACCGAAAGATCTGCGCGGTCTAGAAGCTACAGACCTTGCCCCTCCAGGCTCCTTTCTCTTTCCCTGCTCTGCGGACCTCCTGCAGGCCTGGCCTCTCTCCCATTAGGGTCCCGCGCCCCCTCCCCGCACAAAGTCTTCCCAGCTGCAGCGCAGGGGAGCATCCTGCAGGCTGTGACCCGAGTCCTAACCTGCTCTGCACGTGGTGCCCGAGCAGCAGGGACCGCAATGCGCGGGGCTAGAGGCTGCTGCTGGTCCCAGCACCCCTTTGCCACCGGCTGTAGTTACTGGGGCCGGAGCGCGGAGCCCGCGCGGGAGCCGGCGGGCGGCCCTTGGCCTCCGAGGGCCGCGCGGGGAGTGGCAGGCGGGAAATTTATGGTCTGTATACACTTTCTGGCTCCAGAGCCCTGCGCACCAGAACGGCGGGCCCCCCAAGCCCCAGGCTGCGGGCTGGGGCCGCATGCGCGCGGCCACGCACAGTGTCCATGTATGGTCTCTGCTTTCGGCTGCACTAAGGCCAGAAACTCCCCGGGAGGGCACTGCTGAAAACGAAAGTCCGGGCGCGCGGGGCGAGGCTAGGAAACCCGCGTGTCTCTGTTGGCGGTTGGGAGTCGCGCATCGCGGGCACCGGGTGCGGTTCCAGGCCCAGGGCTCGGCTATGTTGCCCAAGTGCATGCACATCATGGCTCGGATGTCCCCACTGCATCCTGTCGAAGACCTAGGGGCCCAGACTTCATTCCGTTTGTCGTGTGGGCCCGGGGCAGGTAAAAGGACCCACCAAAACGCCATGCTAAATAGGAGAATTATCTGGGCCTTGGGTGCCGGAGGAGGAGCGAAGATGGTTGAGCCCTGGGTGAAGGGCGGGTGATCCAATGGCCCACAAGACCAGAGAGGTCCACCCGGGGCTTGGGTCTCACTCCTGCCCGGTTAACTCGAGGCGTGTCCACACTGTCCTTCTCAGGCCCACCCACACCGGCTCACAGGACCTGTGAGTCAAGCAAGGCGGCCAGAGCAAGGCTGGTCCCTTAACTCACGCTGTCACCTGGGCTGCTGTCCTGGAGTGTGACCGCGGAGGCGCACACCTGTAAGGACGGCTTAGCCTACTAAGGCAGTTGAACTAACAACACCGGGCACTTTCCAATGGACATGTGGAACGTTGCAGTGTACCCACGGCTGGACACTCTTCTAAACACTTTACACGTGTTGACTCATTTGCTTTTTACCACATTCCCTTTGGGCGATTACTTGCACTGTTCCCATTTTATAGATGAGTAAACTGTGGCAAAGAAGGGCTCACTGGCTGAAGGACATGCAGTTAGCAAGTGGAGTAAGTTACATCTCTCTTTCCCAGCCTACGTTACCCAAATCATCTATAGGACTGATGAAACAAGCACTTCTTTCGGGTAGTAAGAGTCACGTGGGTGAGGACAGGTGAGAGTGGGCTGAATTCCTGCAGAAAGCCTGGGAGGTTCACCTGTTGAGACCTTCTCCTAAGAAGCAGCAGGGCGCCTGTGGGCGTGCTGGGGGCTGCGAGCAGGCGTCAGTCAGGGAGCAGGGTGGCCAAGTCTGTAAATACCAGCCATTGAGCAGTTACTCTGAAGAAAGTAGCAACTGTGAGTCTCTCAGATACGGGACTTCTCGCCCTCTCCTCTCCTTCGATGGGCTGTTCGGGCTGGTTCTCTGCATCGGAAGCCCTCCAGGACCCCAGGCTTGGTTAAGACGCATGCTCCCTGCTCCCAGATGCGCCAGGCCCCTTAGGCAGGGGGCACAGAGCTTGTGCTGTGATAGCTTCTCTCCAAGGACATCTAATTATCCTTGTTTGTGCCTTTATTTTTCATGGGGAGGCGGGGAGCCACACCCCGAGAGCTTTAGCACCTCTAATGAGGTGCGTCCTGGGGGGAGGGCCATGGCAGAGACAGAGGTGGCAACTTAGTTGAAAACAGGAGGAGGGTAGCAGTAAAAAAGGAGCAGGGAGAAGCATGAAGGAGCGGAGTATAAAAAGAGGCACAAGAAATAGGAGAGGAGATGGAAGCCGTGAAGATCAGTGGAATTTTGAAGCATTTCTCACATTTTTTAAAGGGGACTGGGGCTGGGCCACAAATTAATACACTTATTCCTCAATCAGGAAAAAACCATGAAGGTATTTTTGGCTTGGTCTGTGGGAAAATAATTTCTTTGATTGAGTCGCCCCAGAAGACCCTCTGAAGCCCTCTCTGTTCTGCCTCCGGTGGCCTCCTCTTTCCGGCCGGCGGGGTGGCGGTGGCGGGGGGGCAGACGGGAGCCTCCCCTCCCTCCACCCTGGGGAGAAGAAACCTTCCCATCTTTTCCAGCATCTTGAATTTCACTTTGCACGTTCCTTCTACTTCTTGATTTGATCCCCACCGCCTTGGAGACTTGGAACCGCAGACGGAAAATTCTCTTCCTGCGAGCTGCGCCACCATCTCTGGTCTCCTTTCCTTAGGTCTTCTGCATTGACCTTGGCCGGGCGCTTGGCCTCTCCCCTGTCCCAGCACAAGGAATAAGAGAAACCAAACTACAGGGCAGGGTCGGGTGGGACAAAGTCCCCCCTAATGGAAGGAAGGAGGCCCAGAGCAGGGTGAATGAAGAACTGTCCCTCCGGGGACTGAGGAGCTGAGTGCTTCATGTCAGTCCCTTAACACTCAAAGTGTGGTCACCAAGACCCTTACAGAGGGGCTCAAAGGTCAAAGCTATTTTCACAATAAAAGGTTATTGACTTTTCCATGAGTGCGCAGTGGCGTTTCCCAAAGGCCACATTAGGCACAGCGATGCCATGGCTCTGTTGGCCTATGGAATATGCACAGATTCTAGTGTTTGATCAATGTTTTGGTTTATAGTTCACCACAATAAAATGCATTTCAAAAATATGCCTTGGTTTGATATCTCCACCTGTGTCATGGGGTTACTTACATTTAAATTAATTAAAGTGAAAGAACCCTGGCCACATTTCCATTGATCCAGAGGCACATGTGGCCAGCGGCTCTCACATAGGATGACAGGGCAGATGCGGGACATTTCCATTTTCGTGGGAAGCTCTGTCGGGCCCTGCACCTGCTATCTTCATGACGGTCGACTAGTTTCTTAACTCCGAGCCTCCAGTCCTGCTTCTGTAGAGTGGGTGACAGCTTCTGACGATAGAGTGAGGCGGGGCAGTGCAGCTGGTCACGGAGACCGCAAACTCTCGGGCGAAACGGGCCAAAACCTCGGCTCAGCCCAGGGACCGGGGGTTAGTTTCAAAATTTCTCCATGGTTCGGTTTCCTTGTCCATAAATAGGAATAACAATAATAGTAGTAATAATAATGCCTTCCTTATGGGCTCCTGTGAACATTTTAAATGAGAAAATAAGGGAGACCACTTAAGAACCAGTAAGTGACATATTAGAAACTGCTACCACACACGTGTTAGAGATTATTGTTATTACGAATACAAAGTGCAGACCTTATTGGAGGACAATACAATTAAATTCCCCCCCATATATGTACATGTGTATATGAATAAATATATGCTGTATTTTATATAGTGTGGTAAAATACACACAACATAAAATTTACCATCTTAACCATTTTACGCATACAGTTCAGTAGTGTTAAAATGTCCAACGTCAGAACTTTTTCATCTTGCAAATCTGAAATTCTATGTCCATTAAACAACCCCCTTTCCCAGTAGTAATGTTTTTAGGTTGATATGAATTGGTCTCCAGGCTTTAGAATTTTAGTTAATACTTTGGACTAGGTATTAATAATGCCAGTTAAGTAATCAATTAGCCAGTTATTCAAAATAGCTAAAATGGCTGGGAGAGGACAGCCAGCCCCGCAAAGTTGTCATCAGTTCCACTGAATACGCCATTTCCATGGATTCCTCCATCTTTAACCCCCGGAATCCTAACAGCCGCCTCCTGGCTGCGCACTGGAGGTATCCTGGGGTCTGAAGCAGGTGTGATGTCCCCAGATGACGGCTTGTTCTGTGTTTAGGGGGTTCATGTTGGCCGGTGGGTTAGGTCACTGAATTCTTCGAATGACATTTCCCAGGAAGCGCCTGACAGGTGGATGTTATACTATAGCAGATACAGGAAAATAAGCTTGAAGTTAGTCTCTGGTTGCATCTAAAGGCCTGATCATAGTTAGCAATCATGAGGAGGACAAAAACCCAGAACGTTTAGCAATCCTTTCAGTACAGTGGGCAGGAGGAGAGAAAAAATCTTTCTAAAATAATAGCAGTAACTAAAAAGAAATAAATGCTTCCTTTTGGTAGAGTTCTCTCCAAGTTTTTCTGTTATGTTTTTATTGAAAAAAATTTAAAATGTTAATATGAATTTTCAATAGAAAATATTTGGTAAATACACTAGGTATACCGCACAGCATGTTTTCAGATGCAAGTAAAAGAAAACTCAACTTAACATGGCATGCCCAGTAAAGGGGTTTATTATTGCTTGGCAGGACTGAAAAGGTGAAGTGGAGGAGTGAGTTTTACCTGTGTTTTGATCAGGGCTCTGTTTTCTGTGGGTTTCCTACCTTGGCACATCTTCTATCCACTTCATGCTCATCCCGGCCTCTTGGCTCCTATCAAGGCCTCCCTCACATCTGTACATACAATTCCATCTAGAATAAGAAACTGCCAGTTACCTAGAACCACCCCTCACCCCGCCCCTGCCAAAGGCCTGATGGGACTGGCTTAGTTCCCATACCCCTCCCTGCTCTGGTCATTCTGGTCAGGGGAATGGAACACCCTATTGCACATGCCTAGGCTGTCCATTCCTGAGCACAGGGTCCCCAGGAGGACATAGGGGCTTTACTTGGAAAGGGGAACAGAGAATGAAAACTAAAGAGGCAATACAGGAATCCACTAGGGTGTGTCTCGTCACTCAGGGCACAGTTAAATGGTAATCTTATTTTTCACGATTAAGAATCTCTTCTTTTGTCATACAGCTGAGTGCTGTATGGGCACAGAAGACAGAGCCTGGTCGTGACCAGAAGGGTGTAGGTACCACTGGGGACATCTTTAAAGTCTTGAGATGATGGCTTTTCCCCCATATCTTGAACATCGTTTGCCTTGGCAACATTTCCTATGTTGTGTTCTTACCGCATAGGAGCTGTGATTTGTCTAAATCATCTCAGATATTTGTTAAAACCCAGATTCTTCTCTACTAGGTTCTGTTTTGGTAGGTCTTGGATGGTGTGATAATTGGACATTTGGATGTTTAACAGAGTGTCCAGGGGATTCCTAGTATCAAGCTAGTTTAAGAAATAATAAACTAAAATGGGTGATGCTTTCTCTATGCATTGGCTGCTGGAGAGCTTAGCAGGCTAATTCCTGGCAAGTGTTTGGGGCTACATGGAGTGGATTTGCGGTGTTAGTCTAGGCTTCATATTTTTTATCCTTTCATTCTTTTTCTCATTGAGCAAAATCTTCTTGTACCATATATTTTCTTGATCTCCTGTTTTAAATTCTTTTTGGAATGAAATGGAATATACAGATAGGAGTCTGACAGAAAACAGAAGACACGCTCAGCAACAGTTGGGAAATAATTACCATCCCAGGTCTAAGGGGCCGGGAACTGTATTCGTTTCTTAGGGCTACTGACACAAATTACTACAAACAGAGTGGCTTAAACAGCAGAAATGCATTCGCTTACAGCTCTGGAGGCCAAGAGTCCAAAATGAGTTTTCTTGGGCTAATGTCAAGGTGTTGGCAGGGACGGTTCCTTCTGGTGGCTCCAAGGGGAAAATCCATTGCTTGGCTCTTTTAGCTTCTGGTTACTGTTGGCATTCCTTGGCTTGTGTCCCTGTCACCCCAGTCTCTGCTTTTTGGTCACGTGGCCTCTTCTACCGTGTCAAACGTCCTTCCGATAAGCACACTGGGGGTTGTATTTAGGGCCCACTCGGGTAATCCAGGGTAATCTCCCATCGCAAGTTCCTTCACTTAGTCCCATCTGCAAAGACCCTGCCGCCAGATAAGGTAACACTCGGCGCAGGTCCCAGGAATTAGACACCGGTTCTCTTCGGAGGCCATTACTCCTCAGTCGCCCACGTGAAAAGCTGCGTTGGGGGGAGCCTGGAGCTGGGGATGAGAAGGCCCAGCTGTGACCGTCTTAATGGTGGCCTCAATCCCTGTGGGGAGGGAGGAGGAGGAGGAGGAAGAACTCGCCAGGCTTCCTTTCTCCTTTTTCTCATCTCTCCACCCCTTGCCCTGATCTTCCGCCAGTGTGACTCCCCAGCCTAGGACGCCCCGTCTCCTGGGTACAGAGCAGGGCAGAGCAGACACGGCACCTGAAAGGCACAGAGCGCGCAGGTGAGCAGAGACGCCAGGCCATGGCCGGCTGCGGGCAAGACCGCAGTCCTGGCCCCCCTGCGAGGAGAACATGGTGCTGGAGTTCTTCGCTTAGAGCGTGCGCGCAGGCGCGCACACGCCCACCAGTGTTTTCAGGATGTTTTGGGTCTGAGCCGCTCCAGGTAGGATGAGATAGTCTGAGAACTGTGACGCTGAGTTTCAGTGCCGGTTTGGATTTCTTTTTGTGATCCCCAGTGCCCTAGTTGAAGGCAGAAAAGGGCTGCTTGGTTGACATAAAAGGGTCCGAGCAGTAACAGGATCCTGGGCATTCAGGAACCACACTCTGAAATCAGTACCAGTCCAGTCTCTGTGCCAGAAGCTTCCAGTCCCAGGGGATTATGCTGCGTATCTTGTCTTCAAGAGCCCCATGCTGCTCTGGAGACTTGCAGCACAACTGTGATACCTCGCATAGCATAGCTGCCCGCTCCACACAGAAATGTAAAACCGAGCTTGGAGCGGCAAGCGGCTGGGGCCCCGCTGGCCAGGGAGCGGTGAGCAGGCCCATGGGGCTGCGTTTCACAGCTTCTCCTCCCCTTTGCCACTTCCCAACAGGTACCCTTCCCCTCCTCTGCGGAGGCCCACCTGCCCGTGCCCACAGCCACGGATTCGGCCCTCTGCCTCCTCCTTCCCCCCACCCTCGCCTTTCCTGGTGAACCCAGTGGGATCGACATCAGGTGTTTTGGGAAGATCCCGTGTACACATTCCTGCCTTCTAATGATTGCCCTGATTTTTTTCGTAGACATTTGAAACTAAAGACAAAACCAGCTGTTTCTTGAGGGGAAAAAAAAGCAAAACATGAAAAGAATCTCCCATATAACACACTGCCCACCCCTCCACCCTCCAAAGCCTGAACCAATAAAATGAGTCTGACTGATAATTCAATCTCCCTTCCTTGTTGGCTGTGACTAAAACTAGTAGAAGAAGCACAACAGGGAGTCCTTATTGACGAGAGATTTATCATTGGTCATTTTATTAGGTTTAATGCAGCCAACAGGGGCTACTGGTAGTTTCAGTATTAAAGGATTTCCCACCCTCCCTCCCCAAAAGGACAAATGTTCTCTGGTACAGTCATTTAATTGTCTTTGTAGTATCCTTGGTTAAAGGACAACATTTTTAAAGTGCCATCACCGAGAAAGGACTCCACAGTTTGGAATTTATCCAAATTTGCCGCTTGTATCTTTCTTTTAAAAATTTCTCAGGGCTTAGATGCATATCTACCATAACTATTATAATAATCCTCTAAAGGAGACTTCCATCTGTCATGGTGGAAAGCGATTTCTTTTTAGTGGGAATGCTTTAAAATGTCTTGTTTGGACAGAAATGGCCATCCATTAGTTGGTAATTTAAGCAAGTTCCTTAAAGTCGGGCAATTAGTTTAATGAGACAGTTGGCCTTTTGAAGTTGAATGGGACTAGGGATGAGCTCATCACTCCTCAAGGGGACACAAATCAATTTGGTGTAAGAGGTTGAGAGACACAGCTCCCTCCTCCAGTTTCAAGGGAAGATCATGCACACACGGATTTAGCTCCAAGCATGGAAATTCGATGGTGGGCCCCTAGGCTTTCTGGTCACCCCCGTACTGGGGAGGAAGAAGCCGCACCTGCTCCCCCTGTCACCAGGAAAGATGACAGGCCTGGATTAGGCCTTTCGTGGAGGCCAGAAACTCTTGGGGGAGCAGCCCCCAGCCCTGACCCAACGGAGCCAAGGGCGCACGGAACGCTCTCACCCGAAGCAGGCGGAAGTGCTGATAAATGAGTCGAAATGGTAGAGGCCGCTCCGTGAGAGCCAGCTGGCCTGACTGGGGGCTGCTGGCCATGGCAGGGCCGCCTCAGATGTTAATCAGAGGCATCCACATGTTCTGTCTTCACCCTTCAAAGGAAGGTGTCAAATGTCTTGATGAAATACCCCTCCACTTACTCAGACATGGGGACTCAGCCACCCTGCGGAGAAATGACTCAGGGCGAACCCACAGGGAAAGGTCAGGCTTGGCCAGGCCCATGGTCACAGGGCACGAGTAATTATGCCATAATCGGTCTGTGGGGCAGAGCCCAGCCAAGGCCGTGGTCCACGTCTGAAGGCAACATCTGGAACTGGGGGGCTGGGGACTGTAAGAGACGGTGGCGTGGGGTGAGGAACGCGAGAGGACTGCGCTCCGTGACGGCAGCCAGCTCTTGCCAAATCTGCTTATTGCAATAGCCCGGCAGACACCGCGTACAGCTGTTTGGATGCCAGAAACAGCGGAACTGCATAATGATATCCCTGGTGCTTGAAAGGATGAGTGATCCACCAGTTTGGGAGGTCTCCGGTGCAAATGGACCACCTAAGTGAAGAAGGGTATGCCCTATGGAGAGAAAAACATTGGTGCCTTTATGCAGAAGCAAGGTTGCTTTTGAATTCCGCCACTGGGAGGGGCCGCTATTCTGAGACTGGCTTTTCCGCTGCATGCCTTCCCCCCTACCTGCCGCCCCTGCCCCGCCGCCGCCTGGGACCTTCATGCCCTGCAGAACAGCAGAACAGGTTTTTCCCTCTCGGAGGTGGCGTCAGGAACCCTCTAGATGTAGGGAGATAAAAGTCTTCACAATGCTGATAGGAGGGACAAGTGGGTGGGGACATAGGAAACCCCTGCATTCAGGATGTTTCTAGGGCACTGCCACGGACCACGTTGGGCTTTCCCACTCAGGGATCCCTTTAAGCTGCAGCCACAAGGGAGGTGAAGGCAGCTGCCTTGGGGACCGGTGCTAGAACGGTTCGGGGCCACGTGCACGTCATAGCTCGGATACCCATCTCTCCCTGCTTTCCACAATTCTCCCCACCAAAACCTTCCCACAGGTGCCTTCTTCCCCACGCCAGGACTGCCCAGGTGTTCCTTTAACATGGGGTCACCTGAAACATACGGAAGTACCTATTGTGATTGTCTAGGCCCCGGGGCTCTGGGTTGTCCCAGGGTTGGTCTTTCCCACTTGAGCCCTTCATGGTTTGTCTTCCTTTTGTTGGAGCTGGAGAACCAGGGTGAGCCCTCCCCTCATTTCAGAAAATTGAGGCTCGGAGACAGTTGTGCACGGCCTTGGTCTGCCTCCTCCAGCCTCGTGATCGGAGCTCCAAGCCCAGTTCAGCTGCCGAGGCTGTTCCACACATGGCAGTGTGCTCCGAATGCAGTGCAGGATGTGGGGCTGGGCAACTCGAATCCCCAAAAGCCTCGGTGAATCAGCCTGCTAGGGTGGCGTTAGACTGATGAGCATCGCTGCCACGACCAAAGGAATGTCAGAGGCAAACTTGTGGGCAGCTGAGACGGGCAGTTCCCTGGTGGTCCCTCTTCTGAGTTCCTTCGCTTCTGGGCTACTCAAAACCACTTGGATGGGAACTTGGAGTCTAAAGTAAATGCAGACAAGAGGACAAGAGATTACGACGTTGTAAGGAGACGTGCTACGATAAGGGGTTATTGGGTGCTGGAGTGGGGTTAGAGAAGGCCTTTTGGGAGAAGCCGTGCCTCTGATGGGACCCTGGAAGTGTTTTTCAGGAAGATGAAGGAATGTCTTCAAAGATCTAGAAGGCAGAGGAGACCCAGCATGTCCTGGAATGAGTGTGGCCGGAACGTAGAGTGAGGGGCGCAGAGCCGAGAGCCAGGGAAGGACTTGGCTGTACAATTCAACCTCCGCTCCTACCAGGGGCAGAGCTGACCTCACAGCAAGGCATGGGGCCTCTGCCAGGCACTGGGACCTGAGTTAGTAGCTGGGGGACACCAAGGTGGGACACACGGGACTGCTGTCTTTAGGATGCTCTCTCTGCCCATGACCTCTGCGCCTCAGGAGAAACCCATCTCCAGCCTTTCCTGAGGCTCTTTGTCACTGTATCTTACATGGCCACTTCCAACACCTTCTGCCCCCGAAAGGAAGTCCTGGCCAAAGTCAGAGATGCTGTGCTTGAGGACTGTAATCTAACTGTCCCAGGATAGTTGCTGTATATGGGGGTGACTTGCACCCAGCCATCCCTATTCTCTCTTATTTTCTTCTGTGATCAAAGGGCTGAAAGGCTTAACCGGCTGGGCTGGGCTAAAGCCTCTAGTTGACATTATTTGCCACCCTGAGACCTTTCCCTTCTGCTTTCACGCTTTGCTCCCAACTTTGCTAAGGAAATTGTTCTTCTTCCTTTTTAATTGGCCTACATCCTTTTTCCCCCTTACATGTCAAAATAAGGTGTACCTCTTCCAGGAAGTTCATCTTGATTAATTCTACCCAGTGTCCTGGCATCTCCAGTGGCCTCTATCCCACATATAATTGATGTCTTTTAAATATGGGCTTTTCAGTAATTTTTGAACTTTGGTGTTACGGTTTCCTGAGGTGAGGTGGTATTTTCACCTTTGCTGCTGCTTATGCAGTTTTGAGACCCGTACACCAGGTGGTGGTAGTTTCCACAGGCTCTGATTACACATTCTGAATAATTTGCAGAGGAAAATGATAGAGGAGAACCTTTTAATCGAGTACCTACTATGTACCAGGCCTTTGTACCATAGCTCATTTCATCATAAGAAACAATATTTGAGAGGCAGATATTATTGTTTTCATTTTCCAGTTCAGGCAACTGATTTTTGGGAGAGGGAAAATAACTTCCTCCCACACACAGCATCCTTTCTGGTGAAACTGGTATTGGTATCTGGGTCTGAGCTCTTCAGCTTTGTGTTTCAGATAAAACATGCAGATTTTATCTGTTTAATTAAGAAAACAATGAGGAAATCAACCACCATTTCAAAATAACTGTTTTAACAACACCTCTGGGGTAATTTGGTATCCTCCTCACTAATTCTCATATTGTAACAATCCAGAATATTCACAGATGGGCCAAGAACTGCCTTGGACAACTCTTTCAAAAATTAGCACTGGCCGCTTCCCCCGCTTTCAGTTGTTGCCAGCTCAGGGGTTTGGATGATTTTCCAGGATTTCTTAGGAAGGCCTTTATTCACTACTGAGGCTTGGAGAGGATTGGGAAGGTTAATTGGGACCCTAACTTAGCAGTTAAGGTTCTGTGATTCAAGGGGTCAGAGGTACCGAGGAGCCTGGGGGCCAGGATGTGAAGGGGGTGGAATTCCAAGTCTTAGAGGGGAAAACCTCGGGTCTCCATTTCGCATTCAAGTCAGAGGAAACAAAGCACTTAGTCTCCCAGGTCAAAGATGGTGGGCGGAGCAAAGGGCACGGCAGGCCTGCCTTTGCTCTCAGAGTTGGACTTCCACTGGGAGCCCAGCAGCTTGTGAAAGCCCATGGTAGCTCTCTGTACAGCACGTCCACCCCAGCTGCAGGTGGGCTCCGAGTCCGGGGCAGAGCAGGGAGGGCTGGGTACAGCGCGGGTGGCGGAGAGCAGGGGAGGCTGCGTGCTTTTTTCTTCTCCACTGCTCTTCCCCTCTTCACTATATAGGCCAGATAAACCGCGGCCGCAGCAGGAAAAATTACAACAAAACAGAAACTTTTTAAGCATCTAATATCCAAAAGTGTGCATTCTCCACAACCAGGTGAGCTGAAATTTCCTTCTTTGTGTGTGTGTGTGTGTGTGTGTGTGGCTAATCTGCCATATTGCTCTAACTTTAAGGGAGGAATTCCCTGTTCAGTGACTTGAGAGCTGGGAGGTAGGATCTAGACCCAGCTCTCCAGGTGCCTAGAAATATTTCTTGAAGTGTGTCTCTTCTTCCCTCTGGGTCTTACATCTCGCACGTGTGCCCTAAGGGGGTTGGAATAAAGGGGGTTTAGCCCTTTGTCTATAGTCTCGTTGTTCACTTGGCTGTGCTATGGCCTCCATTCAATTCCTTCAACCACTAGGCACTGCCTTTTTCTGCACAGGTTCACGAAAGGCTTCCATATTCAAAGTAACCCAGCATCTTGTAGGGGAACTGGCTTCACAGTTAAAGATAATTTGCTGGGTGTCCTGCCTGGATCTTCCCCCTTACCCCCACCCAGGTCTTGTACCGTATTTCCAGGAACAAATTGCGTCCCTTCTCTCCTTCCCAGACCAGGGAGGTTGAGTATACCTGGGCAAGTGGTCCTCCTTGCCAGCGGTTTCCCTTCCTGCCGTGTCAGTTACCTGCCGTCAACCCTGATTTGAAAATATGAAATGGGAAATTCCGTAAATAAACAATTACTATGTTTTTAAACCAACTGCTAGCCTGAGTAGCGTCCTGAAATCTCGCGGGTCCCACTCGCCCCACCCCCTGACGTCAATCATCCCTCCCTCCTGCGTGATGACTCCGCAGATGCTGTGAGTGTTGGTTACCTACGAAGTTGTTGGAGTGTGGCCGGGCTGATGTTTGGGTCACCCTTACTTTACTTATTTTAGGACCCCAAGCACCACAGAAGTGACACTGGCAATTCAGGTGTGTGCCAAAGAGAAGCCGCGAAAGGCTTCCTTTAAGTAGTTTTCTGTACTATCTGCGGTTTCAGGCACGCTCTGCTTTCATCTGCTGCATTTGGGGTGGGGGGCGATTGGATGTGTGTGTGCACATGTATGATGTATGTATGCATGTATTCATTCATCCAGTGCAGTTACGGTCGCCATCTCCAAACAGGTAATTCTCATTTCGCCCCCCTCATTTGGCTGAGTCCTTATTTGCTGGCGTTTTGTAGGGATTCCTGAAGGTACCATCATGGAGCAACGGCTGCCTCACCTGCGCGTGGCACTGACCGGGTACCAGCCTCTGACCAGGTGCTGGGGAATGAGGTAAGTCAGACGCGGTGCTCAGAGCCGAGTGGGGGCGGTGGAAGAGCAGGCGGCGGATCACGACACAGTAAGTGCCGCGGGGGAACGTGCTGTGAACGCCTGTCCCGGACCCGCCGACAGGGGCCCTGAGACGCAGTGCGCCCTGGGGAGGCAGGCGAGACAATGATGGATTCGGGGCTGTGGCATTGCCCCTGGGCCTCAGAGGACGCCTGGCACTACTGCGGGGAGGATTAGGTGGGGAAAGGCGTCCGGGTGGCCCGGGAAAGGTGCTTAAGGCCCGTCATGATAATTGGTGGGACAAAAATAGATCTGTATTATGAATCTGTTTCATTTTCTGATGAAAGGGGGTTCTTGAGATCCTCCTTTAATGAAACGTCAGGCAGAGAAGAAATTATTTCTTGCACGAGGAACAGCTGTGTCCTCAGGTCCCGTGCCGTCCCCTGGCACACGGTCAAGGAGAAGGGCGCCCGCGGTGATGAAACTCGTGCGGCCAGTTTGGCCGCTCTGGCTGAGGTGCAACCTCCTGCTTGACTTGGCTCCTCTGTAAGGCTCTGTGTCTAAGTCTGAGCCGTGCGTCATCCTGGGCTCTCCGTGCAGGGTGCTCAGAGGGGGCCCCCCCCTTCTATAGACAGGAAAGGGGCGGCCAGAGCGGCCGCTCTTCTGCTGCTGCGGAGCGGAGGCAGATGGAGTGTGGGCGAAGCCTTCGGGGGCACCGGCAGTGCCAGGAGTTAAGGGCCACGCAGGGCCTGGAGCAGGCTTTCCGGCCTCTGGTCCCCAGGGTCACGGAGCCATGCAGTCCGCGGGACTCACACACAGGTACACCCTTCCCACATAGTCTTGGAATAGGGGCCAAAGCGTGCAGTTAATGGTTCCCTCCCCGGACTCATTGCTGAGACACTCTGAGCCTCATTTGCCGGTGTCTACCTCAGAACGTGCTAGGACGGTTGTACAAGATAGTGTCTGTGCGAAGGGTAGCTGGTATGGAAAGTTTGCCATTCTTATTAACAGAATTTGTTCAGCAGAGCTTATTATTGAGGCATATTAATTAATTTTGTTAGTGCCCCTTCTTCCGTGTGTAGGTGCCAGTATTATAAAGGGACTAGACACGCGCGTGCTCTGACTTGGCCATGCCACTGGGCTCCTGATGTTGGGCCCAGAGAGGTTATGATTGTTTTTCCAAAGCGAAAGTAGCTTTTTGAATACAAAATAATGCATGTAATTCACAGAAACATTTGGAAACTTCAGAATAGACAAAAATAGTTCCATGATGCCATTATTTTACGGCCGACTTCTATTTTGTAAGATGGCTGTCCTACTTCATGATGCGGTTGCTTTGGCTATTTCATTTAACACGATGTGGGGAGTGTTTCCCTGTAACAAGATTTGCTCTGTAACCACGCTGAACAGATAAGCTATCATTTCACAGACAGTTCGGTTTATTACCGTTTTAATTCTTATGCACATGCTGCAAGAAGCATATTGATGGGCAAATCTTTGTATTCATCTTAGAAGTATTTTATTAGTGTAAGGTTGTAAGGTTACAGATAAAAAGTTTACTCTTTTCTGATTTTTTGTTTTTTTCTGGTCCCGATAGGAGCTTACTTACAGGTAGCACAATTTTCTAACTTCTTCCAAACACTTGCTATTATACTAAAAAGCATCTTTGCCAATAAATGTGGTAGGCAAAAATGGCAAAGGCAAATCTCATTTCAATTTCAATATCTTTTGTTACCAGTGAGGATTTGTATATTTATGTTTATTGATTGTTGGTCTTTTTCCCTTAGGCAATTCTGAGTTAACGTTGTCTGCACATTTTCAATTAGGGTGTGTTTTTTTTTTCTCCCGTGATCACCTGTAAGATTCCTATATAAATTAAAGCATTAGCTATTTGTATGAAATTTTCTCCCTATTGTTATTTGTCTCAATTTTCTTGATAGTTTTTTAAAAATATATATTCGGGAAAGGTGAATTTTTATGAAGTCAAGCATTTCCCTTTTTTCTTTATAGTTTTTGCCTTACGAAGTCCTTCCAAAGCTGACATTATATAAGTGTTCATCAGTATGTTCTTTAGATATTTTTAGGGATTCAATAATTAGTTACCTTGGTATGTAGTGGGCTGCCATTTGTCTGGAATTTATTTTGGTGTGTTATACCAGGAACCTTATTTATTTTTTAAAGAACAATTATTAAAATCTCTCATCCCTTACTGAATAATTGGCCTTCCCTCACTGACTTGAAATATCACCTTGTAAATGATTTTATTTTTTAATAGAAAAAAAAAAACCTTCATTGCAGGAATGTATTACTAACTTGTTTAATTTTATGAAAAACATGTTTTTAGTTGTCAAGGAGTATGGAAGTTGTGAGAACAGTTCTGGGGAAAAAAGTTAGAGTAAAAGTAATAGTAATGGCAATAGGAAAGTTGAACCAAGTGGTTATCAAGTGGGTAAAGATTCAAAGTTTTACTTCATCGGTTGTGTTAAGCATATTGTCTCAAGGTATCTCTGGTAGAGTGCCTGCTCTTCTTTCTTTTCTTCATTCTAGCAGACGTTTAAGTGATGGTTTCTGGCCTAAATTGCAGAGGGGGTTCAAATGCAAACATAGTCTCTCTCCTTGGGTTTCCCATCCTTTGGTTGGGCAGCGTAGTAGCTGGGAAAGCATTTACTTGTGGTAAACAAACTGTTCAACTCTCAAAATGGCTTAAACCAGAAGGGTGCTGGATATGCATTTACTGAGGTTAGTTTAATAGCTTAAAGTTGTCAAAGCTCTGAGTTACCATCATTTTCATGTTATTGGCTGCCTTCCTCATTGTTGCAAAAAGGTTGCAGGTGCTCTCATCATTTAGCCCTCACCTCTGTGTTCAATAGCAGGGGAAAGGGGCAGTGTTGGGCAAGAGAGCTCCTTATTCTGGTGCCTCCCACTTATCTTGGAGGAGAATCCTCCCAGAAGCCCTCTAGCAGACTTCTTTCACCTTATGTGTCCAAATATGGGTCACGTGCCCATCCTGGGTTGAGTCCACTCCTACAGACAAATGTGTCTGTGGACACTGTTGAACAAAATTCTGGTTCTATAAATAAGACGGGACAGTGACTTTTGAGGAGGCAAGTAATGGTGTCTGCCACAAAGGGATATTCGCTTATATAAGTATATATACTAAAATATAGACTATGGTATATATATATTTACATTTTATACAGTATATATTATACATAACAGTACTTTGTAAGCGGTAAATCAGTATTTACATCAAGGGTGTATGTGCATTAAGGGTGTGTATATTGTATGCTACATATATATACTGTAGTGTATCTCTTAATATATATTTATATTTACAAAGTACATATATATTTGACCCTTGGCCATGGGCTTGGACTATGTGATTCCACTTATATGTGGATTTATTTTTAAAAAATACTCTAAATGTATTTTCCTTGCGATTTTCTTAATAACCTTTTTGGTGTCTAGCTTTATTGTAATAATAGAGTATATAATATACATACAAAATGTGTATTAATTGACTGTTATTGGTAAGACTTCTGGTCAATAGTAGGCTATTAGTAAAGTTTTTTGGGAGTCAAAAATTATACATGAATTTTACTCTCACAGGGAGTCAGCACCTCTAACCTCCGTGTTGTTCAAGGGTTAACTATATACTACAGTATATATTTTATACAAAAATATATACTAAAGTAAAATGAGTGCTAGTAGAAGTATTCTAATATTGCCCTGCTTCTCGCTACCTCGGGAAACTTAATCTCTCTGCGTGTAGGTTTTCTCATCAGTAAAGTGGAAAAGTAAATACTTGTCTTGCTCACAGATAGGGTTGCGTGGACCATACTAGATGAGCACTTTGTCAGCCTATCAGTCTCTCAATGCCAACATTGTCCTTGTTTGGGACAACCTGTGCGATTCTGTTGCTGTGTAGTTTTCCTTGGCCAGCGTGGGCATGGAGTGGAGGCAAAGGTCTGGGCCTCTGTGGGGCTGGGATCAAGGACAGTTTAGTCACAAAGCTGGGACGTGGAGAAGAGGCTGGAGGCTCGTCATTACATTTCTGGGCACGAACCCTGAGCCAGAGCAGGAACCAGGAAAACGGAGGCTGTCCTCTCTCGCTGTGGTTGGTGCTGGGGGACAGCTCTTCTCAGTCCGGGATTTCTTAGGTGCGGATGTGGGAAGACAGCTACTGAAGAACCATTCCCCCTAGAGGGGACCCATGGTGGATGCTGACCGAGAGGAATCCCATCTCTATCCCTGGCACTTCTCTCCTGGGGACGAGTTGCCAAGCAGAGAGCTGCTCCGAGGCCACCTGAGACAGGTGCCCTGCCCATAGGCCGAGGAAGACAAAGAGCCATCGCTTAACCATTGCAAACACCTTCGATGGGAGGAAAATTTGAGTGAGTTGGAATGGGAGGTTGGTCCAGGGAGGCCTTGAAGGGGACCTCGGTGAAGAAGTTCACCCATTTCCTTTCTGTGGGAGAGAATTATTTCTGAGTTTGCCCTGACCTTTTCAACTTTAGCCTGCTTGCGAAGCTGGTTGAAGCTCAAGTTCCCCTTCTAACCACGAAGTCCTCTGCTCGCTCCCTGGAAACGTGGAGCCTTGCCATCCGCCGCATCTGCCAGGAGCTCCCCTCTGTAAACCCTGCTTGAACCTTGGGCCACGTTTAACCAGCCCGCTTCCATTTATCGGGGCAGCTTGGTAAACAGACGGCTCTGGGCGCAGTTAATAATCTTGTCATTTGTACCTTGTGGTCTTTTATATCTACCTCACCCATCCAGTTACCTTAAATTACCATCAGTCTCTTCCCCACCAGGACAAAGATTGATGGGCCTTCAGCTGTCCCCTTAGAACACATGCAGTCGTCACGTCCTGAAGAGAGAGGCAGTGGCTGATAAATTATGGGCTGTCACAGGAGGGGGTGGGCAGCTCCAGAGTCCTTCTCAGTTCCCGGGGGTTTGAGCTGGGCATGTGCAGGGTGGAGGATGGGCAGCTTGTCACAGCTTCCGTCAGTGGGGATGCTTCTGAGAGGTGCAGGGCAGGTTGGGATGTTGGGACCATGGGAAGCGCGTGGCCAGTGAGCAGTTTCCGCTCTTGAGGCTCTGGGCGTGTTGGAGCCGGTGGGTCCTTTCCCAGAATGGACGCCTTCTAGCTGGCTTCTAGCGAGCAGCTGCCCATTGCTAACCCACACCCTGCAACGCCCCGGAAAACACAGTTTCAGGTGCCCCAAGGATGTGTCTTCTGATTCGTCAGAAGGCTTGTGTCTTCTTCCCACTGAATGTGGCTTTTAGGCCATAACAAATGGTTGTAGCCTGAGTCCTTAGAACTTAAGGAGCTCCCAGGAGCTGTCCGGAAATCACCATACCATGCGCTCCAGCAAGGTTTCTGGGATGTACGTGGTCTCCATGGAAATGTTCCCCCACCCCCGACATTCAGGTATGCCCCGCCGGCCAGTTGTTGGGAGAGCTTGCAAAGTCCTTGGTGGAAACCAACCCAATGCCATTGCAACAGGATGGATTCACCTTGCAGTCATTCATTCTTCTGTTAGGGTTGAATTCTAAAAAGAAAGTGTTTTAAAATAGAAATCTTATTGGTACCAAACATCCTTGTCTGATGTTCCTTAGAAGTAAAACCAAGACTACAGTTAGTAAAGCGATTCCCTCAATCCGGCCCGTGCAGTTAAATGCTTTTCCTCACTTCCTTCCTTGACTGTGAAATCTCAGGAAAACACTGACTGTGCTCATGATCTTTGCTCTGTTCCGGAAGCCTCTTCCTCTGCTGGCTGGGTCCCCCGAAGGGGAACCTGGCCCCTGCAAGGAAGCAGGCCTCACGAACCCAACAAACCAGGAGCCACTGTGACATCCTTCACCCACCGAGGGATAAATGCCATAGGAGTACCATGGCATTTTAATTAGAATGCTTATATTTCCTGAAGAGCTGTTTGATCTTGAGTAAATCATTTCATTTTTTTTGCCCTTTAGTTTCTTCTATGTAAAATGAAGCTACAAATGACTCGCCATGTTGCTTCATAATTGGGTTAAAAAACATTATGAACATCTATCTACTCCCAGCGTTCAGTACTGGTGATATCAAGGGAGGTCTTAATGAACCAAGTCCAGTTCAGTGGGTGAGTGGCGTTAGTATAGCATGTTACATTGGGCAAGGTACTTAACCTGCATCATCTGTTTTTAGTTCCTACACTGTATGTTTGCTCTAGGTATAATTATTTTATCCCCTTCACAGAGGTTTGTGATAATAACTAACATTTATGGTTTTCTAAATGCCAAATAATATGCATTATTTTAAGCAATCTACATGTTTCAACAGATTGAATCTTCACTTCCACCTTGTGAGGTCCAGGCATTATTATGATCCCATTTTGCAGATAATGACTTCAGAGCAGATAGGCTCTCTTGCTCAAGATTCCATAGTGAGCAAGCGCAGGAGCTGGGAATGCAGTGCCGGTGTGTTGGCTCCGAAGTCCTCTCTTGTAAGATGTGAAATTGTATAATGAAGGGAACCCAGCCAGTGAAGGACTCAGGCCCTATCTCAAACCCCAGGCTTTTTCTCTGCTTGTGTTACCTCTTGTTTACCTAATATCTAGGCCTTTCATAAATAGTTTAAAAAATCGTTATGGAAACCCTATGTACATATGGAACATAAACACACACTTATCTCCGTATATTTAGACAATGTCCCTCAAATATGTTTGTGCTAAGAATCCAGCAGACGCTCCCCATTCAGATTAGAACGAGGAAAGAGTGATAAACGGCCTCCGACTGGAGACCTCTCCGCCTTGACAGTCACCGTTTCTGCTGAAATGTGCACTGTTTTCAGCAAGAAGTATGATCCCAGTTTTCAAAGGTCAAATAAATCACCTTTAAAGTCGTGAAAAGGTAAACAGACTGATGCCTGGGCAGCTTTCCTGAGTTTATGAGGTCTTCTGGCAACAGGGATGTACAAAAAGCCCATCAATCACCCCCGCCCCCACCCCTCCTCCCAAAGCACGTATTCCTAGCGGGGATTGCTCTACCATTCAGGGTAAACGCCCCTGGAGCTATTATTAGGAAATATTAAATCAAATGAAAATAGAAAGCCCCAGGGTAAACATACCTTTACAGAAAAGCATTTCCCCCCTAGCCAGATTCTAAAAATGTAGCTGTGAGGCTGAAAGGATGGGAGGGGTACTGGGGGGGGGTAGGAGGAGGGGCGTGGGGGGAATGGCAGGGGAAAGGAGTGGGGAGACATCTGGAGCAAGCTGGTGTGACATGACATAAACAAAGTCGTTGTCACCGATGAAAAATAAGTCGGCAGTGCACCGCAGTGCACGTCAGGCTCCGGCCAGTGCCCGCTTTGCAGGTGTCACCTTTTAGGGACTCGGCAAGGACTCTACACACCTTCCCTTGGCACATTCTTAAGTTATACGCACGTATAAAAAGCTCGCTATAAACCTGTAAGTCACCCTGGAAATGACTGTCACGTACAAGAACGTAAATGTCTTTTAAAGCCCTTTTCCTCAGGGCACTTACTTTCTGTGCCATTATTTCGCGGCCACGTAATGGGAGCCTGCCTGGCGTAACCAAAACCCTTTAAAGGCGTGATTATGGTCGCGCGCGCTGTGAGCTGCTGGGTGGAGCCAGGGCTGTCCAGCCACAGTGTGGCTCATGCCAAGGCCCCTCTGTGACCCAGCCTCTTGGCCGGGTTTCTTCTAGGGGCTGCAAGAGCCCAGGACATCCCTTCCTTCTGGAGAAGCTAGATATGGGGCCCCCTGTGTAGATACAGGGTCACTTTGTAAGAATCTGATTTCAAAATTTTGTTTATTGGCTAACTGATTTTTTGAGCTGGGAAGAAATGGGTCAGGAGGGAAGATGAAAAGTTTTTTGTTTAAACTCTTGCTCTTTTAGAAATCAAATTGGTGTTCTATTAGATCAGGATTAAATCCATTATGAAATCAATTCTGTCAATTATTAAATAACAGTTAAATTTGATTTTTGGTTCCTTTTTCTTCTGGCCTGGGATTTGTCCAAGCCAGGCTGGCGAGACCACCAAGTGTTCTCATCAACCAGAGACCTAATTGTGGTCATTTATTATAGTCACTTATCTGATAGTAGCTTCATTATCTGTGATAGTTTTACAGGGACAAAATCCACCAGGCACCCAATGGAGTGTATAAACACGTTACGTTGTGACAGGGTGTCTGTTACTTACTGTCAACACTAACTGGCCCTAGCCACATATCTGCCGCTTATATGAAGTAACAATGAGTTTAATAAGCTCCAGTGAAAGCTGTAACGTAAACACCGAATCAGGAGTGTTTGCCTTGTCAGGCCTCTTAAACAAATAAAGGTGATGGAGAAGTACAAAGAGCGCGGGCTTGGGGCCCACGGAGAGGACCGTCGGGTGGCGGGGGCGGTTCCGCTGGTGCCTCCCACAGCCCAAGCTCTCACGGTGCACAGCGCGTTTGTCCTCAGCTTACGACGCATTAGAAGGGGTGCCACCCAGAAGATCTCTTCAAGCGAAGCTCGCCTCAAATTCTGACTTAGGGACGTGGATGAATTTGCCATCCATTTGGGAGCAAATGTGTGCTGAAAATGAGTACTGAGTTCTCAGGGTTATTACTGTGTTTTGCCATGTACAGTGCACACTTTTTAGCCCAAATTTTTGAGGGAAAAATAAGGATGTACATTTTACATAAGTAGTACCAATTCCGTACCTATATAAATGTTCTTAATTCTTTCCTTTATGCTTATGCGCTAAAAGCGTAACTCTAGAAAGCAGTAACAATATCCATATGCAGTGTAATACCCTGGAAAATGATAATCAGTTTTGTTTCTAAATATAAACAAATAAAAAATTGAATTAAAAAATTAAAGCCAAAGATTTTTTGCTCTGGAAGTTTGGGCCAAAAATATGGATGCGAGCTATACACTGGAGTGCATTATACACAGCAAAATATGGCCTCTTAGAACCTATCTAGTAGATCCCCTGGTTTTGAAAGGCACCACGCTGGGCGTTGTAGAGCTAGCGTTACGTGGCCCTATTCCTTCTGTTGGGAAAATCGCATGTGTGATGGACAGTGGGTTTCAGTGTGTCCCCCACGGAATAAAACCACAAGCCACACTCTTAACAGACGGCAGTGCTGGGGGCTACGCAGATCAGAGTACCCAGTTATTTTGATGTGGCCCCACTGCGTGACTGTGCCTACATATAAACGCTTGACTATTGCCATGTCTTTATAACCTGAGCTTGGAGGAGGGAGGGGGTGCTCTTGCCCAGCCCAGTAGGCAGGGGTGTCCTGGCACCCATAGGGAGGGGACCAGCCTCCCCCAGTGCCCTCTTCTCTGGCTTCCTCCAAGATTCCTGCTTGTAGGGATTCATTTCATTCTTCTGGGATTAAAGCATTTTTTCTCTTTGACTTTAAAATGTAAACAGCTCTGGAAAGGGAGTATATTAACCCCCTATTGACCGAGGGGCTAGGATAAAAGAAGTCCTTAGAAGACCCAGGCTCAGCTCCCAACTTGCCACCTCCTGCCTGGATAAGACTTCAGAAAGTTCCTTGCCGTCTTCAAGTCTCAGTTTCTTTATCTGTAAAATGAGGATGGTCAACCTTTGTCTTTTCACTATGTTTTGGGCCTTAGGGACTAGCAAGTACCACACAATGTGCTGTTCTAATTAGCTCAACGGTTCTCTAACTGCATCTTGAGAGAATGAGACATGAAGTTGGGGGATTTGATGGGCAAGGGGGAATTCAGAGGAGAAAACTGGTCTGCAGCCGAGTTTCTCGGAGCGTGTCCTGTGGAATGGTGGTCGCGTCTGCTCTGCCCCGTCGGGAGTTAGGACAAGGGGCCCCTGTGGTCAGAAGCGTTTGGGAGAGGGATGTAGGTAAGTTTCTCTCATGCAGGACTTCTCAGAGCCTTTGATAATGTGTCTTATGAATATCTAAGGAGGGAATTTGACTTGCAAACTTATCTGGCCATGAGTTTCCTCTCTTTCTCTTTCAGAACTTAAGGAGGTTTGAGGATAAGTATTCCTTAGGGTTGCCAACTGAAACTTCTGGCCTGGAGCGTGACGTTTTGTTTGGAAAGGGTAGTGCCTGTCGCTCCTCTGTATGGGAGGGGGTCGTGAAGACTCACCTGAGTGTAAGGTAGCATAAAGGGAAGGCGGGGCTTACACGTGGAGACGCCAGAAACGAGGAGAATGTCCAGGAAGGTGAGCGAAGAGGGAGTTGAAGGCAGGTGCGGCCATCTTGAGCGTTATAATTAGGGCAGCTTAGTGAGTTGGCTCAAATCTTTGGAAACTGGTCAGCCACCCTGAGGTGCCACCCCCAGGGCTATGCGCTGCCTCAGGAAAGAAATGCATTTGGGAAATACTGGGTTAAATAAGTTCTTTACTGCAAGATTTCTCACTGATATGCAGTGTGGATCTCCAAGATGGGCACACAGGCCCCTTAGGGCACAGTTAAGTGAGGGCAAAAGAGAACGGGGTACGGGAAGAAGGAAGCAGGAGAGGAAGGGAAGGAGGGTCAGGTGAATGGCCTGGAAAGGGTGGGTCTTCAGGGACTTCCGCGCCTGCATTTCCTCCGGTTGATTTCTCTATGGGCAGGAGCACTTTGCCCTGTTCCCACTCCAGACCCAGTGGCCCAGAGGGTCTGTTTCTGTGCTGGTTTGGCTCTCGGCTGCACCCGCCACAGGCCCAAGGTGCACAGATTACAGGGCAGAGAAAAGGGAAGACCTGCTCACATGTCAAATGACCTGCTCTCCTAAACTTCCGCTTTGTCGGTGCCTGGCAGAATCTTTGGCCTGCAGTAGCTGCCGAACAAACAGGCATTGGTGGAATCGAATAGAAGGTCTGTGGAATCGGAGAAAGACACAACCCTGGCCTCTTCCCCTCCATGGCTGGGGAGCACTCCCTTCCTTTAAATGAGCTAAACAGCGCTGGACAAGATGGCAACGGGGAGAAGCTCAGTGAGCAGAGGGGTGGTGCCTTGTTTTCGTAATGGGCGTTCCAGAAACGTCGGGTGCAATTCCAGGTCCATCTCCGGTTGTCTTGTTATGATTTTAATCCCCCCCCTTATCTTCATTTCTAGTAACTTTCCAGTGGGCAAGAGTCCCCAGCCCTTCCCTCCCAAATTCTTCTGCCTCCCTTAACAATTCATAGAGCGTATGTTATGAGAGGAGTCCCGTGATGAACTGACCGTTCTTTTAAACATCCGCATGTTGTTAAAGGGTGAGGCATACCTGAGACCGCAGGGTAGGGTAGAATTTGGGTCGAAGACTTCATGAGTCTTCTTGAGTTGAAGCTAGAGGCCCCTGGGTCCCCGAGTCATGAAGCATGCAGTGTGTGTTAAGTGTGGCTACCTTGGAATATGGTAAGGGGCAAGCTCTTTAGCAGTGGTATGGACTTAACTATCCACCCCTCTTCCAATTCCTATGTTGAAGCCCTAATCCCCAGGGAGACAATATCGGGAGATTGGGCCTATAGGAGGTAATTGAGGTCAAATGAAGTCCTGGGGTTGGACTCTGACCCAGTAGGATTAATGTCCTTATAGGAAGAGTTCCCTTTTCCCTTGGCCATGTGAGCATACAGTGAGAAGGGGGTCATCTGCAAGCCAGGAAAAGGGAGTTCTCACCAGGAACCCAATAGGCCTCACCTTGGCCTTGGACTTCCAGCCCCCAGGACAGTGAGGAGAGAGATGAAATGCATTTCTGACATTTTAGCCACACCATCCGTGCTGTTTTGTTATGGCAGCCTGGGTTGACCCGTACAGTCGGCCTAGCTGCAGCTTGCTTCTTAAGTTTGCCATGAAATTAATTACCAATTTCAAAGGGCCTTCTTAGTAATGCCAACCTTGGGTTCCCCGGGCACAACAGGACTCCTTTTTGCTTGGCTTTTCCCCAGGCTCTTTCCGCTGCTCTCCTCCTCTATGAAGACCGCAGTTCCACAGACACTTGCCCTTTGGGGCTGTGAAGGGGGGTGCTTTTTCTCTCCATCTGTTTCCCTTCCCTCCCTCGCCCATTTCTCCACTACATTCAATTACATTCAGCCACCATATATTAAGCACATAGGAGAGGATGTGCCGGGGACCCACTGATGCTTTGATGTATGGGTGACATGCCATGTTTTCAGAATGGCAGTGAAAAAATATGTGCTGAGGCTCTTCCCCAGCAAATGGCAAACTACCCATACTTCCTAGCAGGAAGTCCAGGCCGATGCCGTGGTTTAAAACTCAGGAAGGGCATCTGTGATGAGAAAGCTCAAAAAAGCAGATGGTTTTTTGAGTTGCTGGGAGACTGAGTTGATTATTTGTTTGGAAAAAAAATAGAGCATATATTTATATTTGTAGAGACACTCAGTTTTTTTTAAAAAAAGAATTGGTTAATTCAGAGCAGTGAGTATACACCATGCTCTGCCACTTGAATAAATAATTGAGTTTGACATTTTCTTGAGATCCCTTGTCTCTTCTCAGGCCCTCTGTTCACCTCATGCTGGTCGGGGTGTAGTCTGGTCACAGTCAAAGATCTGAATCCTGAGAGAAATGTCAAATTCCCCCTAAGTTTTTTCTTTTTATGGTGGTGGGCATAAAGAAATTAAAGATGGCACCGAGCGTCTTAAGTTCCCTCATAAATGTCAGGTCCAGGTCCAAATGACTTATTTTTAACAGCACACACTGCTGACCCATCTCCAGAGAATGAGAAGTTTTCTTTGGAATTCTCAGGAGCAGGGCTGCGGGCAGAGGGGAAGAGAGAGGAGAACATGATGCCGTTGGCAGCCCGGCCGCCACACCGATTTAGGTTTTGGAAGCCTTGGCGCAATTAGCAGGTCACCACGCCGTCTGCAGGCATTGATGGACTGGCCTGGCCACCTGCTGCTGAGGGCTCGCTTTATTTGACAAGGAGCAAATGAGAGTAGAAGGTCAAATAGCAGCGAGGACAGTTACGGGCCCCTGTTTACCAAGTGTCTGCCACATGCCGGGCCCTTGTCTAAGCTTTGTCACAAGATACAGCACTGTGACTGCATTCTGTGGCGATATAGGTGTTATTATCTCACCCAATTTCAGGTGAGAAGACTGAGGCTCTGAAAGTGACTTGCCTGAGCTTCTCTATGGCTCGTAAGGGACTCAGCGAGGACGGGTGCCCCAGGCCGCCCTCTCTCTGTCCTGCGTGACTGTGCGCGGGTCTCCTGGCTGGCTCTCCAGGGCCCTCCGTGGCATTTCATTTGCACGAGTCACTTACCACCGTGTACAGTAGCCCAGTCGCTACTGTAAATAAGCTGAGTAACCTGCACTTCAGGGGGACACTCAATTGATGGAAGTCCTGTTTTCTTATTCTCCAAAGTTAGTAGGCCTGATGGAGACAAGACCTTTTTCAGTATGAAAATATTTAGAGATAATAGACACAATTGCCAAGTGGCAGAGTATAAGGACAAGGGGTCTGGCAGAAGGGACACAGAGGATGGGATTAATACCAACTACTGCAAACCTAGGGCAATAGAATCTTTGAGTCTTGGGGACTAAAGGCTGTGTGGTCACACCTGCTAGATTCAAATTCTGTGAGGGCAGGGACTGTGTCCTATTTACTACTGTAAAATGCTACCGGAGCATAGCCGATGTGCCAACAGTAAGGATGAAATGAATGAGTACATGAATATTTATGGGTCTCTGGGTTGATTCTTGAGTCCCCTAGATAGCACTTTATTTGCATGAGTAGCTTATGGCCATGTGCTGAAGTGGTACTCAGCCCTTCCATGTTTGGGGTTCATTTTGAAATACTAGAATATTTGACTGCATGCTTGAAGGGATTAAATGTTTTAAAGCCACACTCAACAAGCTGGTAACGACCCACCATTCCTACTATAGTACAAAAAAACTCGCAATGCAGAGTTTCTGGGTAATTCACTTATTCACTCTGCTGACATTATTGATTACATACTTTTCTGGTGCAATGTGTCTCCCATTCCAGAGGCAAAAAATGCCAGTCACCTACTTTCCCAGACTGTTACAGGTAGGGCATGGCCATGTGATTGAGTATTGCCAAATGTAATGGGAGGGACATGTAACTTTAAAAAAAGAGACCCATGGGAAATTCTTTGTTGAACATCATTATATCTACCTGTGATGACTGGAACAGTGGCAGCCATTTTGCATTCATGAGGTAGATAGTTAAAGGCTAAGCCAGTGGGCTTAGGCTTGAAGATTGAAAGGATGGAATCAGTCTTGGATTTACTAATGTAATTGAGCTGCTGGACCAACCTTTGAACCACATTCCTTTTTGTTAAGCAAGATAATAAATGCTCTGCCCTGACTGGTGTGGCTTAGTGGGTTGGGCGTTGTCCTGCAAACCAAAAGGTTGCTTGTTGGATTCCTGGTCAGGGCACATGCCTGGGTTGCGGGCCAAGTGTCTAGTTGGGGCATGAGCAAGGCAACCGATTGATGTTTCTCTTACACATCGATGTTTCTCTCCCTTTCTTTCTCCCTCCCTTCCTCTCTCTCTAAAAATAAATAAATCTAAAAAAAAAAACAACCCAACCCTAAATGATCTTATACTTTATCCTAAAATATATATATATTTTAGTTGGGTGTTATGTTATAAGGAGACAGGCGTATCCTATCCCTGAGTACTTTTGCTCTTTGAGTAGAACTACTTGCGGTCCGGTAGCACTTTCTTTATATGCTTACAGACTAAGGTTCTTACAGTTTCTAGTAATATGTAATTGTTCTTTGGTGCAAACTTGGCATTGCTCCTTGCTCTACCCAACATTGTGTCTCTACTCAGCTCAATGATTTAGCTGTTAGAGTGTGTATTCACTACTGTGAAATGTTCATAGCTGTTCGGGTACCTGTACTCAGTGCAGCAAACATTCCCTTTAATCCTTGTTCACAGTCTGGCAGCGTACCCATGAAGAGTTTGCAGTGTATCAGTGTGCTATGGCTGCCTGGCTGAGAAACACCACTGAGCTGAACTGCCCTGCCTCACTGTCTCCTCTCCCATATGTTGTAATTTCCTAGTGGGCTGGAGGGAAACCAACTGATCATTATACCTCCAGGGTTTAGTCAAGTTCCCGCTGTGTAATCACAACAATGATTCATATACATTGAGTGCTCATTTTGTGTTGGGCATGGCCTTAATGATTTTGGACGTATTACCCGATCCCACTTTAAAATACACGGAGAGATGATGACTCAGGACGGACACGGGGCAGGATGAGTCAGCTCCTTCTTGGACGCGTGGTACCCGCCTCTCACTAATACAAGCTTCCCAATAGACGCTAGCGGAATCGAACAGAATTGAAATGACCCCTTGATGTCATGCCCTCTGCGTATTAGACCCTCAGCGAGTATTTGCTGAGCATGGTCCAGTCCCTGCTCAATGACTCAGGATGGACCGAGGAAGGGTCTCTGGAGAGGCCATGCTTTGAGCAGGGCTCCAAAGGAGACAGCTGCTCATGGGCACACTAGAGCCGTGCTTCAGGGCCACCTGCCCAGGTTCAGCCTAGGGCCTGACTCAGCAGCCAGCAATATCCGTGTAGCAGGCCAAGGGGACTAAGTGGTGACTTTAGCTTAATGCCTTCTGCAAAACAATCTCTTTGGCAAATCTAAATTTTCTGCTGGTAGCCCAAGGGCAGGAAGAACTAGATGGTTCTCCCAGTTGCTGAGGGGCGGGGTTTCCCTGAAGTTTGCTCTCCCGCTTTCTGCGCATGCCTGAAGGCTGCAAGAGCTGTGCATTGGGGAGGGGAGAAGGAGAGGCTCCCCCTTACTGTCCACCACTCATAACACCAGTGGGGAAGGCGATGAGTTGTGTGTTCATGGTACAGCAACGTGACGGCGCGGCCAGAGACGGGAAGCCCAAAGGCTTCGTCCTTCTAGCTCCTAATACTATATTTTATATGACTTTTATCAAATGTCAGATATAAATGCTGTATTTTAGGAGTTCCTAACATGGACACAAGGAGGATATGGATTTAGAAACAGCTCTAGGAAAGGTATTATAGAATATGTACATTTTATAGATATTTAGTTGAGGATGTATCAAAAACGGAAGTGGAGCCCTACGTTGCCAAGTGACTGAGTTGGAGCAAAACTGGTTGCTGTAATAATATGTTCCTGCCTATTCCATTGCCCATGCCTGGCAAGTAGAAGCTGTCTTGTAAAAACTCATTTTTGTCCTTAGAAGGTGGATGCATACCAGCTGTCATCCTGGGCAGGCCAGTAAGAGGCCTCTTCTGTGGTTTGAACATGGACGTGAATAAGCCCCCGAGGGGTCCCCTCACTCCCTCTCCATTTATCACGACCTTCTTAGTCCCAAACAACTGTGATAGGTGCTCCATTCTATACATTTCTGGAATGATTTAACACCTCTGAAATATGCGGCAGTAGATTTCGCTGTGGGCAACAAGCATCTGAGCTAGTAAGGGACTGTACTCGTAGCCCCTGAGTGTATGGAGCTGCTCCAAAAGACCTATGGGACATCTGTCCTTCCAACACTCAGTCCAGCCCACCTGCCCACGGGGGACTGTGTGGGCACAGGTGGCTCCAGGTGCTGACCAGCAGCCCTCCTCTTGGCCTCCGCTGTTGGGCTATTGTTTCCCCGCCATGTGACCACAGCCTCTTGCTGTCTAGAGCTGATAACAGGACCATAAATCTCCCTTCTGGCTGCAGCTTGACACCTGAAACCTCAGCCTGGGCTTGATGTGAGAAAACAAGATAAGACATCAGGAGGCCGGGCGGGCGGGCGTATTGTCAAGTTATCCAAGGGGGTCCAGGACAGCCTTGGTAGGCTCCAGGCAGCGGGGGCCTTCCTCGAGGACCTGTCTACGCTGCCAAGTAAATCTCTGGGAGTGAGATGAATGGCAGTACCTGTTGATAGCATCTACCTGCTGGCTCTGCATCGGTTTTCTAAACTTGTCAGCAGTTCTGTAGATGCTTCTTTCTGAAATAATATACTAATGAGATTAGGCAGACTCAGAGGAGAACAAGCTTGGGAGTGTGCTGGCCCTGCAGAGAGCTGTGGAATTGATGGATCACCTCTACCTTCGGGGCACAGTCTGAATGTCTTGGTCTGGCTTTCAAGGTCCCCTGCCATCTGGTCCCCTCTGGCCTCATCCAGGGGAAGAACGTCTGGCAAGGAGGGCTCCCCTTAACAGCGTTTGCTGCCTCTGATGGCCAGGCCATTCAGGTAGAGGCAGGTTGGCTCCTCCTTAGGGTATCACCAGGAATTCGTGCAGAAGAAGTGGATGTTAAACCTGGCAACTTGCAAGAGGCTTTTCATGAGCATCTATGACTTACTCCTAGAGCGGTACAAATCTTTAGGTCTTAATAAGCACTTCTCAGCGGGGGCTCAGTAAGCATTAAGCCCTGCCATGCAAGACATCCATTAACATGGCATTGTATACCATGATTTCTTTTCTATCTGTCTAGAACAGTACTAATTATGTACTGTTCTTGGGAGAGAGAAAATAGTCACTCAGAACTGGTTCTGTGGTTCAGAGGGAGGGACCTTGACTGAGAACATCAAGTTCTTTAAGGGAAAAGGCAAAGCTTTACCTAAAAGAAGGAAGTATTACCAAGGATACAGTGGCTTGTAAAGGCCCAGGTACATGTGGTTCATGGGGATAGAAGGGGAGAGTAAATTATTTTGAGGCTATAGATTGTCCCATTCTCTGGAACACAAATAGAGGTACACATAGTTGTGTAGCACAGTAGACTTTGGTGATCTTGTTCGAGGACGCAGTGTGGCCCATGGACAGCCTCCCCGTGAGCTTGGTACCTGATGATGTCGGCCAGATACGATGGGACAGGCAAAGGTTCCCTAAATTCCAGGCCATGCCACCTTCTCATACCATCACTTACCATAATAGGCTTCAGAGAGGGAAGCCTATGGCAAGCCTCCCAGCAAGTCTGCACCTTGAAGTAATTTCGATGTCTTCATCCCAATTAAGTTAAGCCCGCAAAAACGGTGTCCCAGGGAACGTGCTGGGAGATCATGATAAACACGCCTGGTGCTTCGCAGCTGGGACCATCATCTGTGTGTTTCACAATAAAATTTTATGACACATCCAGACACCCAGCTGCCTGTGTTCCTGGGGACCGCACTTCCTCTGCTACGCCATTCACATCTGCGCCGCCGGGGACTTGTTTCCCTTTTCCGTCAACCTCTTGCAAATGACAGTGAAACTTCATTATCACATAGCTCCTGGGACACACTTTGAGGAATGTCATATCCAGAAAGACGTTCTATAGAGGCAACTTCTTTTTATTGGACACAGGGCAGCTATTCCATGGTGCCCAATAAACCTAAAGGCTATTCTGAAAGCTGGGAAGCATTTTAGAAAGGGCCACACATCCCTTTGTTAATTGACAAAACAAAACAACCCCCCCCCCACGCCATACTCCAACCTATTTCAAGTGGGCAGAGTCCCTTAGTTTCTTGTATAGTAGAGCACAGTGGTTAAGAGTTAGCTTTGACATGAAACAGACCTGGCTTCATATCTCAGCTCACTGCTTATTCTGAACTTGATTCCCTCATTCATAGGTGAGTGATGACTGTACGTACCTGCAAGGTCATGCTCATTGACTGAGAGTCTGCACGGAAATCACCTTGCCGGGCACACACTCAGGATTGCACCTGTTGTTACTACATGTTGGGTAATTACACTGCATTCTAGGAATTAACACTAAAGGGGATCTCCTCCAACTTTGTCCCTAAGACATAGCACCCCTTCCCAGCGAAGAATTCTCAAAGTGTGTTTTTGCATTGGGAGCATTCAGAGTGCCATGGATTCAGCCATGCCATCCCGCTGTGAAAGGGGACCGTCCTGTCCCCGGTCGCTGCCCCAGCTCCCAGTTGCTGACAGTTCCAGCCAATAGCTTTCTTTCACCCCAAGAGGCAGGGAGGTGTAGAGGTGTAAAATGTAATTTTTAGTTTTGCAAGGGAGACATGAATATTTTCTCCTTGTACAAGTAAAATGATACTCGTGAGATGACAGTCTCCCTCCACCAGGACTCTCGGCTCTGCTCCTGATGCTGCCCCTCTGTCCTCAGCCCCGGGGGACCACGGTGAGCGGATTGACATGCGTGTCCCCACATGTTTCCGGTTGATTTGCATGCCTAGTGCTGTGTTCATAGAAAATGTTCATGTTTTGTGGGTGTTTCTGTGGGTGTATGTGAGTGCATATTTTAAGCAAATGAAGTTCTTACTGTATTATTTGCTTTTGCTTAAAAAAAAATTAATGTCTTAGAGACACACCTGTATTAGTATGAAGAGGTTAATAGTGCTTTTGCTGTGTGGGACAAGTATGATTTAGTATCTCTGGTATGATGTACCAGTTTATTTGTGCTTCCCCAGTTGATAGAGATTTTATTTGTTTTCAGTTTTTCAGTGTTATGAATCCACACGGCAGTAAACATTCATATGCATGCTTATTACTTTATTATCTTATTCACCTGTGTGTTCTCTAAGGGAGAAGTGGCATACTCTGTCATCTGTCACAGTGTCACATCGCTTAACATTGAAACGCATGCTGCCTGATTGTTTTCCAAGGTGGCTCTTTCCCGTGTCGTTCTCACTGACCTCATTCAGATGCCCGAATCTTTCTGTTGTCCATGTGGAAAAGGAAATAGAGCTTGAAAAAGAGGTTTTGAAGGAAGCTGTGAGAAAGTTACAGGCAGTGTGGACCCGGTCAGAGGCCACGTCCCCTGGAGCATGCTGCTGTTAGTGGCCGGCAGCCGGTGTCCTGGGCTCACTGAGGCAGGGAGGAAGGAACGCTAAGGGAAGTCCTTCCTCAGCCCCAGGCTGTCTGAATCCACAGCATCCTCAACTCTTACGGCTGGGTTTGGTGACTCTGCGGTGCAGAGGGTGGGTGGCTATGTGACGGAGAAGACGGCAGGTGTAAGGTCAGGCCCGAGCCCCGGGGCTGCCTTGGGGCTCTGAGACACCTGACGGAGAGTGTGGAGGGGAGCCAGCCATCGTGCCTTCCGCGCACCTGTGGTGAAACCACAAGTGCGGAGCCAGAAAACGGATGGGTCACAGAAACGATTGGCAGGTCACTCCCGGAGGAGAGGTCAGTCATAGTAATCAGGAAAATGATTACTAACTCAGAGAAAACGGAGGGCGTTTCTGGCTAGGGTGGTATCAGCAACAACGGCCAGAATTGCCACTGGAGGGAAGTGTTCTGTAGAGTCCCGTCACTGCTGAGAGTTTTACTCCTCCTGGGTCAGAACAGGCGTCCCGTGGGCCCTCCCGCCAATACCAAGACTCACTGGCACTTCACAGGGTGGCCAGGGAGACCCCCAGCCCAGGAAAGTCCCTGTGTCTGCAGGAACAACACAGATAGTCACGCCAACTTCGGCAGCAATGAACCTTGGGTCGAATGTAGATGACAGGGTCGGCCCTGCTCTTAGCCCTGGTTTCTTTCCCCAAGGCTCTAATATGTCTGTTTTTATTTTTTTGCAAGTCTTATTGAAATTTATGAAAAGCTCAGAACTGAGCCATACAAATTGGGGATAATTAGAAAAAGTTATGAGACTTGGTTTTGGATATAGAAAAGAGGCATCATGCCAGACGCAGAGCAGGAGAGTTTAGGAGGGGCCTTTGGCACGAAGTTAGAACAGAGGAAAGTCTTTATAAACTTGTGTGTGTGTGGGGGGGGGGCGGGGGGAGGGAGCAGGTAAAGAAAATTGAGTGGATGATTAGGTAAAGGTTAACGAAAGCTTTTTCTGTCTCAAGGCCCAAGGCTCCTATGTCCCTTCCAGGACACAGAGCAGGCAGAACAAAGAGGAACCTGTGGGGCCTTCGGCGAAGGACTTGTTGGAGAATAAGTTTTCTCTTGGTATGTGACTTACCTGGGACAACGCAAAATGAGCCCACAAGCATGTCACTGAAATACTGAGAAAGAAAGGTCGGGAAAAGGATTCAGTTCAGTGGTATTCAGCCGGGGGGAATTTCTCCCTTGGGGATGTTTGGAAATGTCTGGAGACATCTTTGGTTGGCATGACAAAGGCAGGTACTACTGACATCTAGTGGGTGGAGGCCAAAGATTCTCTAAACACCCTCCATTGACAGAGAACGCCACCCTCCCCCACAAAATAAGAATTATCTGACCTCAAAGGCTAATAGCGTTGAGTTTGAGAACCCATTGCCTAATGAGAAAGGGATAGTAAATAAATATTTAAATTAAAAATTAAAAAGTATAAAAAAATGTAAAATATAAAAATTCAATTTTGTGGTACTAATGATTAGTAGTCTGAAATGTTTAAAATTTAAATAGTTTGCTGATTTTTGTATTTTATTAAATATGAACATATTTAGGAAAAAATTTTTCAGTTCTTTTGGAACCTCTGTGTCCCAATACTGTTTTTCGAATAAGATTTTATATTCTTCAATTTTTATACCCTTGGGGTTGCAAGAATTTAATTATTGTAATTGGTGAAGGGTCTGTGTTAGCGGTTACTGATTAAAAAATGAAAAAGTTCTGTTTGAGACACTGTGGTCAGAATTTGGACGACAGTGTCTGCAGTTGGGCCAAACAGTGAAGGGCTTTTCTGAAAATTCAGGTCACATTATTGTGGCATTTTCACAAATAATCAGGTTTATCTTTGCTATGGGCAGGTCAGTGTCAACCAAGTATATATAGGTATTCAGGCTTTGAAAACACATTTTTTGTAGACCATTTCCCATCTCCTCCCTATATTTTATTATATACAAATTTTAAACATAGGTTGATAGAATTTTACAGAGAATACCATCGAGATTATATAATTAATTTGTGCTGTAATTGTTTATCACATATCTATCTCTCCATCCATCCATTAATCCATTTTATATTTTGATAAAGTAATACGTTTTATCAGTGCACTTGGCTCCTAAATTCTCCTTCACTATGCATTTATTAGCTATCCAGGAGGTTTTTTGCTGTCTCTCAGAGCTTACACATTTAGAGGTAGCCACTGCTACCAGACTGGGGATCCTTACCTAACTTCATCAGTGGGTTCATGTGTAAAATAGAAATCATGTAGTTTTAGAAATCATAACTGATGCAATATCCTGCCTATTGGTCTGCAATAGAGTATTTGCATAGGCTCCAACTCACTGACCACGTGGTCCACCCCTGGGTCGCTTCCTCTGCATCTTTGGATGTGGTTTGGATACAGTCTGCATGGGAAACTCTAGGGAACAGAGGTTCCTGTAGAGTTGCTATTTTCATAGGAAATTCAATGCTCGTTCTTGGCTCCAAGTGCCTTTCTCTCCCTGTATTGTCTCACTTCTTGAAGCCCTAGAATGTGCTAACAAATATGCCACAAGGAAATCAGATTCGGTGACAGAATGGTCAGCCCCCAGTCAATGACCTTGAACAGGCAGTGTCAGCGAAGTGGATGGTCTGCAAAGACCTGCGGCCAGGTCCTGCTCCACGCTGCTGTGGCTGGCAGAGCTGCCTCTAGGATTGCTGGCTGTCCTCTTGCTCTGATCATTGGACCCTGAGCTCCAGAACAAGGCTCTCCTACCTGGTCGGTCTGACCTGTGTTCACACAGCTCCAAAACCAACCTCGCCATCTTGCCTCTGGTAGTTTCTCTTAAGACAAAAACAGATGCTCAGAAACACAGCTTATTTTTTCTTCTTCCTATTTTGTGTCATTACATTTAAAGACAGACTGCTTTGGGCATTAAGATACTGCTATCTACATCTGTTTGTATCATTTAATTTCCTGCCAAAATTTTGTACGCTAACATGATTTTAATGGGTAAAACTAAAGTTCTAGTCTCCTGTCACACAAGGCGGGTCGGTGATGTTCATTTTCCACTGCCTCTTCTCAAGCCTCTGTCACATGAGCCCTATCTAAGGGTTTCTATTATGCTCTGGAGGGAAAACTTTAGTTTTAAAAATTTTTTATAGAAGGCTGGGACTTCAGGGAAACCAGCTCGCTTAACAGCTCTGGTTTGATTTTCTCCTTGAGCTCGCTTTTATTGAAGATTCCCCAGAAACAGCTTCAGAAATATGAGCGCCTAAAATTATGTCTAAATCTCTTTTATAACTTCCTGAAATTACTGAGCTGATAAGGGGTAAAAGAAACATCTTTACCAGGTGACGTATTGTCTTCATCTTATTCTTGCCAAATTACAAAGGTTTAGTCTTGTATAGTGACATCCTCAGGAGCCATAAAGTGCCAAGAACTCATAGAAGATGCCTGTGGCTGTCTGTGTCTATGGTAAAATAAAATTTATTCATTAAAACCAGCCATCCTTGCTAAGTGTTTCTTTGAATGCAAACCGTTAAACTCGTGCTAGCTTTCAGCCGGCTTTGAGTGTTGGGGGGTGCATGCCTCTTTCGGGAGCTTTCCCTGGAGAATGTCCATGTTGGTAGAATTCCATATGTCACAGCTCCTGTGGACCCAGACTCAAGATATGCTAGGCTCTCCCCGACTGCGTTTTTCAGAACCTCCAGGGGAAGCTGGAACTAAGAAGGGGGCTTTGAACTGGGGAATCTGGCCCAGCTGAAGAAGCTCATTCCAGCAAGGACAAGAGAAAGGCAAGCTTGAGTGTACCACGGGGGCACCTTAGGAAGGAGACAAGTTGTTGGCCAACGGGGTTGTCAGGGCACGCCAGCTCTGTCGTTCTGTCTTGGCGTCAGATGCTAGGATGTTAGAATGCTGGAACTCAGAGCTAAGACACTGGCCTCTCCGGGGATCTTGCCCTTCATGGTAGGAACTCAGTAGCTCCTGAGATCATGGGGTTTGCAGGAGCTACAGGAAGCAGGATGCAGCCCCCAGAGGCAGGGTATCCCAATGGGTCAGTATTTTGCTGGAGCTGGCGGTGGGGGTCCAGCCACTTCATGAACTGGAGAACCAGGTTCAACGAAGCACTCTGTAGAGGGGTTGTCCAAGAGCAGAAATGACGGAATGTGTACTAAGTTTATTATGTCGTATTTTCCCAATTACAACATGAAAATCAAAACATAATCCGTATATATAAAACTCAGAAAAGCACAAAGGGGAAAACCCCTTTCTTGATCAAATTAACCAAAAATAACTATTTCACAATTGGTCCATGTTCTTCAAATCTTCTTTCCCTTTTTCTGTAATTTAAAGATTGGTGACACATAGACATCTTGATCCACGTCTCTGTTCTTTAGAATATATTTTTCGAGGTGGACTTTTCCTGGGTCAAAGGGAAGACTCTTGTCACCTTGAGAGGTTATGTGCATCTACACCCCCGGAGGCAACGTCCTCTGTGTCACTGGCAGGGCCTTCCTGACCCTGAGCTGCACAGGGGACTCCAGACAAGATCAGGCTGCAGGGAGCATGCTATTGTGAAAGTCTCTGCCCCAGCCCTGATATGAGACCCTAGGTTTCCTCGCCTGTAAAATAGTGTGGTTCGATTTGATAATCTCTAAATTTCCTTTGAATGTTTGCATTTTCTCATCCTCGGTGGCAAGTGGAAGCACTAAGTGCTGCACTAAGATTTGGAAGCCAAATAGTCACGCTGAACACTTGGTGAACTTGGTTGGTCTTTGAGGAGAAGACCCTTGGTGCACAGATCCATAGGAAAGCCAGCCTTTAGTCCTGAAAAATACAACTCACCGGCCCTACCCCAGACCCGAGACACCCAGCAGCTGGGACATTTTCAAAAGTGAATGGCTGCTCCCCCTCTTTGTACCTCCAGTGCAGGGGAGGCAGTAAATTCTCATTCCATGGAATTAATTTCTATATCTCTTATTCTTTTTTTCTCTAATGTGGCTGCTCCATCAATCTAAACAGGTATGGAAAGGACCCAATATGAATGGTAGAGAGCAAATGCAAAATCGTCAATAGGAGAATGTGAAAGTGGAATTTCATGAGTGCATCCAGGCCATCGGACAGGCGGTGGGCTGCTTGGTGCTGCCTGGGAGGGGGTCGGGCTGAAATGGACATGCCTCCCTCCCCCCACAAATCACAGGGACGGCCTTGTGTTCTGGCCCTTCCCAGTGCTGCCTCTTGCTCTGAATCAAACACTAGGACTAGCTGCTCACGCTGCAGACAAGGCACATGGTGCAGCCTGGTAACTGAGTCAATTCCTTCTGGTTGATTGGGCCAGCAGATGAACGATCAGTTCTTTTCTCCTAGTGCCACTAAGTTGCTGTTAAAAAGTGCTTCTAAGCACTCAGAATAAAGCAGTGTCTACAAGAAACGAGCAGAAACCTGGTGGGAAGGCAGCCATCCACATGGCGAATTTATTTCGAATCACACCTGGGAAATCCAGTTTCTTTAAACAAATCTTGAGCCAGGAGTCCGGGCCGAAAGAGAGCAACCAGGAGCAGCCACAAACTATTAAGTAGTACAGAGCTGGATAAGGCACGATCGGGAGACCTGATGCCTGTTTAAATTATTACACAGTACAAACTCATTGGATGACATCTAATCCGGCCATAGTTCCCGCAATGACTTCACCCCAGCAGGTTTTCTTCCCCATCCTGCTGGATCACAGAGCTGTCAAGCCGGTGTTTTGAAAGGTGATTTGTTGCCCTAATGATGACACCGAAATCTGTTTATGGTTGTTTATCTCAGCGTCATCTTTCTTCCAAGGCAGTTTTCTTCTCCTGGGATTCACTCTGGGCAGCTCTTTAACTCCCCAAACAGAGCGACGGTCCGGATCTCATAAAGGCTAACTGTTCTGTCCATGTTAATTTTATGACCGATGGCTGTATTACAGTCAGTGAGCCGACTCTGTTAATAATGATCCCATATACACTGGAGATGCTTAGGATTTCCTCAGCGCACCGATATGTATTATTTCCTAGGCTAAGTATAGACTGCACAGTAATTAAACATATTAACTGTACTAATGGTAAAAACAATAACATATATTGGGCAGTTTACAGCATTCTGGGGGTGTTGTAAGCTATGACCTCAGGATGCCGTTACTACCATCATTTACATTTTATAGGTGAGGAAGTTGAGGCATATATATACACACACACATTTCATATGTACATATATACACACACTATATATGTACATATATATATATATGCACGTACACATGTGCACACTTTGATATGAATATACACATTTTTCCAGGGAGAGAATGTATAAATGTAGAGGATGAATATCTTTATTTCTTTTTCCTTGTGTTTGCCACTGGACCTCAGGTACAGAGAATCAACTTACTTGTATTCCTTAATTTAGTGCATATTGTCATCATCTGTACACGGCCTCTTGTTTAAATTTATTTTTCACCTTTTTCAATTTCTACCCCCACTTAGTCTCAGGAACCTCACTTTTCTTGTCTGTTCCCCCCAAGGGCCCTGGGAACCGCAGCTCTTTGAATCTCTTGACTTGATATTTTGCCAGTGAGGAGCACCAGTTACAGATTTGGAAGGCGGCATAGATGCGGATGTCATTAATTTTCCTCCGTTGGCGGCGTGTGGACGCAGGGCTCAGACAGATGAAATTTTACCGTGTTTTATTGCATCAGCTTGAACTTCGACAGTGATTTCCTGCAGTTTTGACCTGGTTGACAGAAGCCTCCTAATTCTCTGAGAGGCAGAAGCACCCTTCCTTGACCTTTATTCCTTCATCAACTCCATCAATTTTTAAGTCCTTAACTCCTCATATGAAACCCTCTCTTGCTTGCAATGCATGGTGTGTTAATGTTTTCCTAACCAAATCTTGACTGATAAAATACTTGGTATCAGTAGAAATTGCAGGAAATATAGGGTGAGGCACAAATAACGCCCCGCCTTTTTTTTACTACAAAATCTTTTATTACAAAATCATCAGCATGTAATTCTGTAATATAACAATATCACACTCAAGCACACCATAGGACATTTTAGGTGAAATGTTAAAATTAAAACTATAAATTACTACATCCATATTATTACCCTACCAGCCACACTCACCCAGGCATTACTTCTGCTGGACCTTGTTTATCCTTGTGTATGGGAAGCTGGGATTTGTTATGTGACCTAGTTATAGTTGAAAGCAATGACAACTTCATTGCCAGTGACATGGATATTAATAACCCATGGCGAGCAATAGCAGAAGCGTTATTTAAATGATCCTCTACATCAGATTTTCTATTGAAGACAAGACTTTGAGTGCCCCAGTGGCTGTTGGAGTGAACCTTAAGTGCGGGAATAATAACCCCAGGGATTATGGGGTGGGACAATGGCTCATTACCGCTATAGCTATAGAGCGTTTAAGTTATCTGATTAAAGCAATCTGAGCAACCAGAGAGCGTACACGAAGGAACTGAAAGAATTTCTTAGTGACTGTGGCTGCCGTGCCCATGTGTAAAAAAGTCAGATCTCCAGTTTGAGCCTTTGTCCTTGAATGACATTGCCGGTTGAGTTCACAGCCTTGCCATGTCACCTGTGAACATGACAACATTGCTTTGCAAAAGAGAGACCATCCAAAGTGGCCTGGGCACGTGGGGATGTCTAACTGGCACCCTCTTCCTGGCAGTTCCCCCTTCCTTTCCTGGGGGGCTAGTCCTCTCTTGCTCGCAAAGCCTCCAATGACCTTACCCGGAGCCATTCTCTCGTAGATCCTCATTTTTCTCAAGACCTGTCCTTGCCCTTCCTTGTTACCTACAGTCCTATAACTGTAGTCAGAGCCCAGCACAGCCCTGTAGGCGCCTCACTCAGCCTTTGCTGGTATGGGGCTTCCAGAATTCTCTGAAGAGACCAATCCTCAAATAGCATTGCTGCTTTAAATCAGGGCTGTATATTGAAATATATGGAATCCTGGGAATTAGGGGCGCCTGTTAGTCCTTTGATGCCAGTGAAAAATTTAATGGAAGACTCTAGCAGCCCAGCGCAGGAATGAAGTTTTGGGTCACTACACTAGCTCAAGAACCATGGCCGCCTGACGTGGTAGCTGCAGGACAAAGGAAACAGGCAGTAAGTAGTGGGACGAGTTAAAATACCAACCTTGATCTTGAGACCAGTTGTAGAAGTGACAGCTGGAGCAACTATTCAGATTTTCTCATCTCGGGTATATGCGCTTATGCCTTTATTTGTCTATATTCAGCAATGCAGAATTTCCATTCTCTTCCCTTTCCCCTGCTGTTTTATATAAAGATCTGCTCTTGGTGATGAGGCGTATTATCTCTGGATTGATTACATGATATTGAAGAGGAACTGTGATTGAACTAGAGGATGGTTACAATGACGACGTTACGTTCGTGGCGAGGGTGAGCGCTCCTTCCTTTGTACGAGGCATAAATTGCGTCCCGTGACAGAAGGCATGCTGCTGATGCTTTTGTTGTTTGGAAGTTGCATACGGGAGGATGTGCGCTGGTCTTGAGCAGCCAGAAGAATGTCTGCTGATATTCAGCACCATTTCCACCCAGCTACTCCCCTGCATCTCTGAGCCGGAAGCTTACACAGCGGTTTCCTTCTTAGAGGGGTTCCCGTTCAGATTTCCCTGATGAGAGACACCCTCACTGGAACCAGAGAGCCATTATTCTTCCTCTGGAGTGGCAGGCAGATGTGTGGGCTTTGGCAGATGTGAGATCTTGCAGCTTCCCCCATGAACTGCCTGCCTCAGTGCCAATGCAGTTGTAACCATTAGTGGCATTTCCTCTAGTCCTTGTGGGTGACAGTACCCACTTCCTGTTTACTTTTTTTTTTAAAAAAAATAATGAAGTCTGGTAGTGAACTTGGGAGCTAGTGGTGGTCTTCCCTACCCTTCACTCCTCTAGCCCTTCCAACTGTTTCGAAAGCACCTCAATCTCTGCATTAAATCTCTTCCTGCGTAGAGGTTTCTATTTTCTTGATCGAATCCTCCCTGATATACTCTTGGTAGAAAACCACTCTAATGTGTCCTTGAATTTATGTTGTTGTAAAATATGAATTGTGGTTTTGTGTGTGCATTTGATGCTTTATTATATTTTCACAGCTATGAGATTGTATTATAACTCTCATTTTGTTTCTTGCTTTTCATATATTTTCGAGATTCATTTTTGAGATGGTTTTAGTTCATTGCTGCATTGTATGCCCTGGCATACATTTCCTGCACGTAACTTTCTCATTCTCCTAGTGATCAAACACTGGTCTGTTTCCCACTGCCTGCAGCTCTAAACGGTGTCGCAGGGACCGTCGTTGTATGCACGCACTTACCGGCTGTGCGAGACCTTCTCTGGGACCTGTCCCTAGGAGTGGATTCGCTGGCTCGGAAAAATTGGGCCAGCCAGGGGCAGAATCTTTGTGGAATGCCGTTCCAGTTGACACGCTCACCGGCTGCTTTTGCTTGCCCACGACTGTAAAAGTCACCACTTTGAGCTCATTGTGATTTTAATTTGATTTCTTCAGTTTGATTTGAACACCTCCTCAAATGCTTGTGAGACATTTGTGCTACTTCTTAGATTTTGTCTTTTGTAGAAAATGCCCTTTGTCTGTAGTATTCAGGTAAGCATTCTTTGTTCTTCACGTCAAACTGACCATTGGAGAACTGTTATGGGAGTTGAAAATGATGGAATTTACTGGTGAGTGTGTGTGTGTGTGTGTATGTGTGTGTGTGTATTTATGTAAATATGTGCTAAGAAATGAGGACGGGACAGCGTCACCAAGGGTGACAGCTGCGGGGCTGCTAGTCTAGTCATTTTTGAATGAAGGCTCAGGAAAATTCCATGCTTTGCCAAAGTGCTCACAGCTCATCACTGGCAGAATCCAACCTGCACCCCAGGGTCCTGACTCCCCGCCAAGGCCCTTTTTGGCACGTCTTCTCGCCTTTCCTTCAAGGGGGCAGGTGGGAAGGAGGAGGTAGCCGGCGGCTGAGGGAGCGTGTGGGGGATGGTGGTCCACGGAGGCTGCTGAGGAGGCTGTAGGGCCCTAAATAGAAACACTGCCTCCCTCACAGATCTCAGCTGCAGAGCTTCATTCCTGGCTTCACATTTTTTCTTTATGTGTCTCGTTCATGGCAGCTGGGTCCCCCACAGCTTTGACTGCTAAGAACGCAGCCCAGAGCTATGCAGTAAGTGATAGCAGACCAAGAGACAGACTCCATCGTGGGGCGGGGTGGGGGGGGTGCCCTCTGACTCCTACCTGCGGAGGCTCCGCTGGGGACTGGAGTGGGCACTGTCCAGGTCCTTGGGAAGAATGCCTGTCCTCCCCTGGGGTGTCACTTAAGCAGAAAGTCCCAGAAAACAAGGAGATTGTGAAGGAAAGGCAGTGTCCTGGAGACGGTTCTGTGAAAGGCAAGGCCTGGGAGTGAACAAAGGACAGGAAGTAGAGGCTCGTAGATTAGTACTTGGGACAGTGGCAGGGCCTGGCGAAGGCCTGAGGGACGCTGTCTGGGTGCCCGAGAGGGTGGGGGTTGACGGGGATGATGTTAGCTATGATGTCCCTCCCCGGCCACTGCACCTCCACCACTCATTCTAGCGGATCCCGGGTCTGGTGCTGAGTGTCCTATGTGCGTGATTTCATGTAATGTTTGCGCCTGCAGGGATTACGTAAATCATCAACGTCGCCACATAGGGACGGGACTGGGACCCAAACCCACCTCGGAGCGACTCTGCAACCCATGCCCCTAACTGCTCCTTTCTCACGTGCTCTCCGCTCCTGCACGGCCAGGCCTGGCTCGCTCTCCGTAAAGCCCACCCCTCCCTCTTGTGACGCCATGCCTTCGCAGCAATGTGGGGACGTCTTCCTCCCTGGATGGGGCGCCCAGCATTGTGTTATGTATTTGGTGCAGACAGTTTGGCAAAAACAAACAAACAAACAAAAACCAAAAGCCCCAAAATCTTTCTCTTTGTGTACACTTACGTGGTTCTTTCTCAGACTGTAATCTTCTAGAAGGTTTATTCGCCTTTGTACCACGGCCCCCCCCCCCCCCCATCAAACATTGCACAGTGCCTGACACCAGCGATGCTCCATCGTATCAGTTTATTTTTAAAAATAATAATAGAAAGACAGGGTCAGGGAGAGAGGAGAGCAAGAGACCTCAACCCAGTTTAGTCACCTGCTTATTTCTTTGAACACCTAGGCCTCCATTTTGTATGTATAAATCAGGCATAATGATAAGACCTACCTCACATGGCTGCTATGAAAATGAATGGGGAGATGGTTGTGAATATCCTTTTAAAACTAAAGAGGGGTACACAAATTTCTATTAATTAAGATAAAATGATATATCTATCTGAAACTCAGTTTCCCTCTCAGTCTGGTTCTGCTCTCTCTCCTCACGCCGCCCTCATAGCACGCCCTTGCGGTACCTCCGGGTACCTCTGCTACCGTATTCCACAGCCCTCTGTGCCGCACATCATGAAACTGAAACTCAGGACGGTTTTGCATCTCTGCCATCTAACAGGGCACCCAGCTTTTGGTGGGTATTCAGGAGATAGCAAGTCAAGAAACGGAGTGAAAAAATGCACCGAAGAAGAAATTTTAGGTTCTTTAAATGGTACCATGAGGCTGGCATGGGAGTGAGGGAGGATTCCTAAACTCAGTGTAAAAAAAAAAAAAGGCGGGGGCTTCTTCCAGCCTGGACATTCATTGACCAGCTTTGAGACGAAGAACTGGAGTAAGTTACTGCCCCGTTCCTGCTCTAGAATTTTATGATTTAATGAAGTGTGTTGAGTAGCAAAAAATGTAAAATGTAAAAAGTTCATCCCAAACTATAAAATACCCCCGTTTTGATTTTACCAAAAGCTGGAACTGTTTCTCCCTCATTATTCATGTTTTATGTATTTTTAAAAGATAAAACGGGGACAAAAACAAGTAGCAGCATCTGTTGTCCACATTTCCCTCCCGCTGACGTCCTCAGGATATTTTCTCCTCTGTCATTTTTTTTTTTTTTTTTTTTTTTTTAGATCACATACATCTGAGAATTAAAGGATAAATGCTTCATTTACTGCGAACAGCTTTCGGAGCTGCCTGTGACCAGAGAGAGTTGGGAGGAAGGAAGAGGGAGCAGCTTCAGCTTACAGTCCCCGTGCTCCGGGTGGCGGAACACGGGGAGCCCCGAGCTGTCTCCAACTCGTGACTAGAGTCACAGCAACTGCCGTAGTCCCTGATGGGCTATTTGATTTTGGTCATGATGGAAGACTCATTCTTAAAATAGTCTGAGGAGAAGACAGGACAACAAAATAATGGCCACACGGCAGAGACTTTTGCCCAAAAGTAACTAGGGAAGGGAGTGTAGGGCCCCTTAGAAAGTACAATAGTTTTGCAGTAGAAACTCCTTTCGATGAACTTGTTTGTCCCACTCCCACACTCTGGCCGTTGTCGTAGGGATGCTATTCTAGGCCCTTGATCACCTCCACACCATTATCTGTGGTTTTCTGTGATAAGGACAGAGTAGGTTTTCTTCCGCTCCTGCTGGGAAGGGGTTTTCATGGAGGGTCTGCCAGGGTGAGGAGGAAGGCAGCCGAGATCCTGCTCAGGGATTCTGGTGGCTGGGGCAGCGTGGGGAGGCTGCCTTCTGAGTGAGTGTGTGTTCCACTCTGCCGTCTTCCCAATCAGCCTCCTCCTTTCCACTCTTAAAACCTTTGCTTCTGTCATTCCCTCCTGGAATGTTGTTCATGTCTCTCGCTTTAAGTTAAAAGCTAGAAATGATTAAGCTTCATGAGAAAGGCATGCCAAAAACAGTTAGGCCCAAAGCTAGGCCTCTTGTGCAGAACAGTTAGCCAAGTTGTGAATGCAAAGGAAAGACAATGAAAAGCACTATTCCAGTAAACACACATAATAAGAAAGAAAGAAAAACGGTGTAATTGCTGGTATAGAGAAAGTTTTAGTGGTCTGGATAGAATTTCAAACCAGGCACAACATTCTCTTAAACCAAAGCCGAATCCAGAACAAGGCCCTACCTCTCTTCAATCCTGTGAAAGGCTGTGTGAAAGGTGGGGAGGCTGCAGAAGAAAAGGTGGAAGCCAGCAGAGCTATGGGTTCTTGAGGTTTAAGGAAAGAACATTACCTAAAAGTGCAAGGCAAAGCAGCAAGTGCTGATGTAGAAGCTGTAGCAAGTTATCCAGAAGATCTGGCTAAGATATTGAAGGTGGCTGCACTAAACAAAACATTTTCAATGTATAAAACTGCCTGACATCAAAAGAAGATGCCTTTTAAGACTTTTGTAGTTGTCCCTTTCGAGAGGAGACATCAATGCCTGGCTCTCCAGCTTCAAAGGACAGGCTGACTCTTTTGTTAGGGGCTAATGCAGCTGGTAACTTCAAGTTGAAGCCATTGCTCATACGCTATTCTGAAAATTTCTAGAGCCCTTAAGAATTACACTACATCTACTCTGCCTGTGCTCCATAAGTGGAACCACAAAGCCTGGATAAAGCACATCTTTTTACAACATGGCTTACTGAATATTTTAAACTCATTTGTTGAGACCTGTTGCTCAGAAGAAAACATTCTTTATATTACTGCTCACTGACAATGCAGCTGGTCACCCAAGACATCTGATGGAGACGTGCAACAAGATTAAAGTTTTTATGTCTGCTAATGTAACATCCATTCTACAGCACATGGATCAAGGAATAATTTTGACTTTCAAGTCTTGTTAAGAAATACATCTCGTAACACTATAGCTGCTATAGATTGTGATTCCTCTGTTGGATCTGGTCAAAGTTAGTTGAAAACTTTCACAAAGTGCTCACCATTATAGATGCTATTAAGAATGTTAATGATGCATGGGAAGAGATGAAGTTTGTCAACATAAACAGGAGTTTGGAAGAAGTTGATCCAATATTTATGGGTGACTTTGAGTGGTTAAAGACTTCAGTGGAGAAAGTGACTACAGATGTGGTGGAAATAGCAGTAGATCTAGGATTGGAAGTGGAGCCTGAAGACATGACTGAGTTGCTGCAATCTCATCGTAAAACTTGAACAGATGAGGAGTTCAAGTCTGCCCTTCTTATGGACAAGCAAAGAATGTGTTTTCTTGAGATGGAACATACTCCTGGAGAAGATTGTTGAGATGCCAACAAACGACTTATAAACTTAGTCAATAAAGCAGCAGCTGAGTTTGAGAAGTTTGGCTTCAACTTTGAAAGAAGTTCTTGTGTGGGTTAAATGCCATCAAACAACACTGCATACTAAAGAGACATTGTGAAAGAAAGTCAATCAGCGAGCCAACTTCATTGTCGTCTTATTTCAAGAGATTGCAGCAGGCAGCAACCACCACCCCAGTTAGTCAGCAGCCATCAACACTGAGGCAAGACCCTCCCCCAGCAGAAGGATTATGACGTGCTGGAAGCTCAGAGGATGGTGAGCATTTTTTAGTAATAAACTTTTTTTTCATTAAGGTATGTATAGTACATTTTTTACACATAATACTATTGCACACTTAGTAGACTACAGTATAGTATAAATAGTACTCCAGTATGCACAGTGAAACCAAAAATGCATGTGACTCACTTTATTGCAATACTCTTATGATGTGTTGGTCTGGAACCAAACCTGCACAAGTACGCCTGTATCTGGAGGCCAGATATGGAGGCCATGATAAAATGCAAAAACATTATAACTTGAGTCTCTTACCTTATAGCCAATCAATTAATAGTAAGAATCAGAAGAGTAAGAAACAGCAGGTCAGAACCTTTTAAGACTTCAGTAAATAGCAAATGGGAAAAACAAAGAACCAACTAAACAAACCCACCCCCAAACAATCCAACTATTACTGAGACTTTAAAAGCGCTCCGGGGCATTGCTCTCTTGGAACGTTACAACACATTTTGGAGGATTACGAGGTAATTCAAAGCAGATCACAGAAGAGGAGTAATAAGACCCACTTCAGTTTGCGAGTGACTGAGATCGTGAGGGAGGCAGAATGAGCATCATGGGTCCTTGAAATGAGGTTCTTTGTTGAAGGGGTTGGGGTCGGAGGGCATGATATAGTGACTGCGTCTTTCTCCACCTTGCCTGTGTTACTGAAAAGCCACAGATAGTGGGATCAGACGGTGGCACCTGGGAGGGACAGCAAGAGCTTGTGGGCCCTAGGAATGAACTGGTCTGGCTGCCTCGGGCTTGCAGACTGTTGGTGGGGGCTGTTGACTCTTTCCCCCTTTGGCCAAAGTTGGGCGAACTTGGGCTCAGTCCGCGGTGGTTGGCAGGCAGGAGCAAGGCTTCCATGAGGCGTCTGACTTCGCTAAAATTAGTGCAGTGTAATCACGACTTCACTTGGCCCAATGTAATCCGTCTTGTGAAAAGAGGGGATGATGTTTTTCAGACGGTTTTTAGCAGCATCATCAAAAAGAACTTGTAATCAAGTCTCAATCATCCCTGTGGAGGGAGAGGAGTGGAGTGTGGATGATCCAGATGACACACAGCCCCGGAATCTCGTCCATTTGGTTTTGATTAACGTTTGCCTTGCAGTGGAATGCAGGTGTTGCTAATGTTCCGGGAATTCAGATCATTTCAAACTCAGCGCCGAAGGCACAAACAAGACCAGAACTATTTCTACAGCCTGAAAAGACTGAACTGAGAGAGGGATAGAATTCGTCCCAGCAACGGCAAGGAGAGCGATTGACTTGTTATGGCCGCGCAAAGCACCACCCCGGAAGTGGGGCAGCTTGCACCCCGTCTGTTGAAGTAGATGGCTCAGTGTCCTACTTTAAATGAACCTACCCCAGATGGTAGGGGAATAAAATATAAAGGTGCAGAAAAGAAAGTTGGAAGTAAGAATAGGCTGCAAAGTAGCCATTTTGACACTGGCACCAAAATGTCCTGATTAAAATACAAATCTATGTTTTGTTTTGTTTTTTACCAAGTAATATGTGTAACGAACACCCTTGATTCTTAAACCACATCTGACTCCCAATCCATTTGTGGTCAACTTTCACTTTCTATTTAATTCATTTTTGTATTGTTTGCATTTGTTACAATTATCTATTATAATATTCGGGAAAACAAAAAATGCTTCTAAATTTTGATACTGGGTTGGTTTTTTAGGGACATACTACTTGTTATTCCCTGAGTGATTATTATAAAGGAAGATAATTATATTAAATATAATATTTCAAAGTACAAGAATGCGTAGAGAGCAGTACTCCATGGAGAAAATCCTGGGCTGTCTGAGTAAGAATTATATTTTGGCTTGACTGTCTTCCTGCTAATGTTTCATGCTTTACTCAGTCAGATCAGGACACCTATAAAAAGTGGTGTCCACAAAATAAAAAAAGTACATATTGTATCAAGCAAAACAAATATATTCAGTAATTGAAATCATGATCATTGAAAATTGAAGGTGGAAGTTAGAGAAAATAAGCGAGTTCTAAAGGACTAACAGATACTTTGTATAGACGTTTCTGAGTTGAGCTTTTGAAAACACAGGGATTTTTGATTGCATGTAATTGGCCAGAACCCCCAGACCATTCCTTAAGCATCCCTGATCCCTTCAACCAATCACATTGGAGAGGTTCCGACCCTCCGTCCTAGACCAGCCTGTGGGGGCTGGGCTTGTGCGTGGAGGCTGCAGACCCAGCAGAGAAGCGATGCCTCCTGGGGTCTTTCTGGTCCTGAGACTGGTGGGGGGCATATGCACTCCTTCCCTCGGCATTTCCGAACTGGTTTGGCTCAGTAGGGAAAAAATGGTTCTCGGAAACACTTAGTAAAAACACGTCTCTGTCTCAGAATTACCGGAGGGTCTCATCCACCGGGCAGGTTCCAGGCCCCGCCTCCCACCCCCCACCAGCATCCTTGTGCTGCTGCTTCCTTATAATAACTATGAATATCGATGCCATCGGTGGTCAGTTCTAACTCTGAGATTTGAACTGTTCGAGACCGAAAAGAGTAATTCAGTTCCACTTTCGATGATTTATATGTTGTGTGAATATCTCTGAGCAAGGGAGGATATTTGCCTTTACATGGAAGAGATTTTGCTCAGGAATTCCAAGAGATTGTTGTCTACAAGCTGAACGACATCTGCAGATTCTCAGCAAAGATGCCTGTGACTCTCCCAACTGCTGAATCTCTAGGAGCCTTGCGGTGGCACCCCAAGGGAGGCTCTGATACCCAAAGACACCGTGTGCTGGGCAAAGTTCTGGCTTTGTCCGTTGCTTATTTCTTGCCCCAGTCACCTCTGAGGGTGTCAAATGGCTTATCTCACTCTGGAGTGGCAGCCTCAACAGCAGGTTGCAGGTCAACCCCTGCTTATCACCACTTTACATGGCTTCTCCAAGCAAATGGTGAGCCCTACTTGACTTGGGGCGAGAGCCGCAGCGATGAGCGACTTCAGACAGACATCTGGTTTCCATTACCCGTGGTAGCAGAGCCGAGCGGGGCGCTGTACGGGCCGGCGTGGCCGCCTCACAACCATCAGGGCGAGCTATAAAGAAAATTTAACATATCCTGTAATTACAGCCTGCCCAGCACCGAAGGCCTGAGGAATCTGCAGATCTGATTTCAGGCCGGGAGAAAATGTTTATTGTATCTGTCCCACACATTTATTTACTCAGAGGGCGGGAGGCTGGCTGAAATACAGCCGCCCCAGCACCCCGCTCCTGCTAGGGGCAGAGCGCCTTCTGTTTAGGTCAGGCAGCTCCGGTGCGGCTCCAGGCGGATGGCCCCTTAATGCTTTTACAGGCGTTGGAATTTGGGCTGATGGAAGTGGACGGGTGGATCTTGTCCGGAGTAAACAATCCTCACCCTCTGCAGTGCGGGGACCCTCCTCTGTGCGCCGCTCAACCCCTCTGGCAGTGTCTCCAGCAAGTGCCTTCCTCAGCTGCCCCCTCTTGCCATCTGACGGTGGGCAATTAAATCGGCGAATTAACACCTACTGCTCATGAAATATGTGCCAGGCACATGCTGGGCATTTTGATCCCATTTCCTCTTTGTCTCTGCACAGTCCCCTGTGACTCAGCCATTACTATACCCACTTAAAAAGTGAGGCTGAGATGGTTAATGCGAAGGACGCCACAGTGACTTGGGAGTGGGGAGAAACCTCCCGCTGCCACTTGGGGTGGGGGGGTCGTGATGTCCTTTATCTCTAGGGGTCTGTCCTGGCAGAATTTAACAGAGTGGGCTTTGCACTGTGGGTTGGAGGATTGGACTGACAACTGCCTGATGTGTCCTGGGACAGGAACTCTAAAAGGCAAGGGCGCTGGACGTTCCTGCTTTCGCAGGCGTTGAGCATGAGGAGTGAGATGTCCGTGGAGAGGGAAGGGGAAACCCCAAGCGAAGAGATTGTAAACTACAGAAGGGCCGCTGCAGGAATCAGGCAGGGCTCAGTGTGGGTTGGTCCTCCAGGCAGGGCTGGGTGTGAGGAAGGAGGGGATGGCAAGGGCTGACCTTAAAGAAAACCGCGGGGCAGAGAAGGGGAGTCTTTGGACTTCCATGTTCCCTTCCGTGAACCCCTAAGTCCCTGAACTGTCTCCTTTCCCCTGTCAAATGCTGCCTTCGGGAAAGAGTAGATGAGTTTATTAAAAAAAAAAAAAAAGTTTAAGGGGGTCATGTCAAGGAATGTTTCTGAGGAGGAAATTTCATGCATTAGCAATTTGATGAGGGAAGTTTGGGAGCACACAGTGTCCTAACGCATGGACGGGTTAACCGCTGAGGAGGGGCCGCTCAGGAGGAACTAAGATCTGGGAGCTTCCCAGTCGGTGAGTGAGCGGGCAGGCACTGGCGAGAGGCTGCCCTGTGGCTTCTGAGGACTGAAGGTCTCCATTGAGAAGGAAACTTCCATGCCAAAGGTGCTTCTACACACCAGGCCTGATCTAGTTTTCTGAAGACTGGGATATGACACAGGTGACCAGGAGGAGACTCAGTTACCAGTGGCACATGAAGGAAGGGCCTGGGCGCAATTCTTTTTCTCACATCTGGGGACAGGGGTGGGGTGGGACAAGTTCCAGGAAGACAGGCTGGATGCTGAGCTGCGTTTCTTAAATTCCTCTTGGTCAGAGACCAGCCTTGCAGAGGAGGCCTGAGGTGGGCTTGAAGCTGGGGAGGTCCCCACACCTGCTGCATCCAAAACCACTCCCTGTGGGCCTCCGCCTGCTCTACCGCTGTCAACAGAAGGGGTGAAGCTGGGGGATCGGAGGGTTGGCATCAATATACTGTAGACATACCAACTGGTATATGGGCATTTCAGTTATCATTAAAACTCCAGAATGTCTGAAAATCTTATACAAATGTGTCTATCTATCTATCTATCTATCTATCTATCTATATCTATCATCTCTCTATTTATCTGTCTATATCTATCTACCCATCCTTCTATCTATCTACTGACCTATCTCCCTACCATCTCTGTTTTTGCACTTGCAAATTACAGGTCAGTTACTGTGCAAGGTGTTAAGATAAGATGGTGGCAGAATCTTTGCCAAAAATGACCTCATAGTTTAGTAGGCTATGAAAAACTGGAAACGGCTATAATAAGAAAACAGCTCTTCCAGAATAGGGGGTGTGGATGGGACAGAGCGAGTGAAAGGCAGCTGTGGAAAAGAGCATTGGCCAAGTAGTATCTTTTCAACCATATTTTATATAATGATTGATGTCTGCATGTTTTTATTGGTTTGCCCTGTTTTAATCACCCCGTTCAGTCATTGAAGTGTTCACTGTTCAGAGATCCAGGGCTAGATTTCTGATAAACAGATCGTTACTCCCATGATTTTCTACTACTTTGTGATAGTAGATTTGATACTATTGATATTCTTTAAAGACTTCCAGGGGAGTATCTATTTTAATTTTTCAGTAGTGCATGCAGACAAAAATAAAAAAGAGTCTTCTATATCTTTCATGGAATTATCATTTCTGGTGTTCTTTACTCCTTTGTGTGAATCCAGATTTCCGTCTGGTATCATTCCCTTTCTGTGTGAAAATGCAGAAGAAAAATTGTAACGTGGGAAATTCTTTCAGCTTTTGTGTGCTTAAAACAGTTTTGTTTCATGTTCATTATTAATAGATTCTTTGCTGGATATAGAATTCTAGGTTGACATTTTTTCTTTCACTAATTTAAATATGCGTATGCCTTGTCTTCTGGCATGCACTGTTTCTTATGAGAAGTTTTCTGTATTTGTGTGTGTGTGTGTACAGAATATTTTCCCTCTTTATGAGTAGGTTTCAAATAAAAGGTTGAAGTGTTGAGACTTTTGCCCTTCCTCCCAATAATCCAAAGCATTTGCTCTTGGCATCTGCTTGTGTAAAGCACTCTTGTGTGACCCCCTTTAAAGGGGAGGTAATTAGAACCTTTCTATGCCAGCTATGAATATTAGATTTATCCTAACTGCTAAATTATGTCCCTCATCTTCAGGTACTAAGTGGGGATGAACAAAGGTATGCATATGTTGGTAAAATTTTAAAAGATAAATGCCCACCAGGTCAAGAATGTTTTCCAAAATAAATTCACTAGTTGATTTAAACTCTTTTTAATGAGGTTATCACAAAAAAATCTTTTAGTTGTTAAAGTTAATGATCCTCAGCAGATACAATTTTTCTTGGCTTATCTGCCTGCATTACCATTGCTGATTACTCTTTTTATCTTAATACTTGGTTTTGTGATGTCCCTGCTTCCTGGTTATTTTTTAAAGAAGTTTTTCAGTTTCATGTATGGATTGACTTTTACCTTCTTGTCCTAGATTCCCAAGTCTCTCTCCAGCTCAAAATTCTCTCTTGAGTTCCAACTTAGATATCCGTTGGCTTGAGAGAAATAAATCTACAGACTTTCTTAACTCAGCAGCACCAAATCTGAACTCTTCATATTTCTCCCCAAACCTACTTCCCTCTTGGGCTTCATCACCTAGAGAATGATGCTACCTTTCACCAGTTGCTTGCAATGGAAACCTGACAACTGTACTAATTTCTCCTTTTCCTTACTGCCATCCAGTCTACAAGTCAGGTAAATTCCATCACCTAAGCATCTTTCCTACCTTTCTCACTGCCTCAGTTGTATAGAAGAAGGCGATTACAATAGCTTTCTTCTCACTGATCACAAGACTTTGATTCACTTTCCCTGAAATGATCTCCCAAAGCCAGAGTTTTCTTTCCAACAAACAAATCTTAGCATGCTACTTTCCCCGCTCTGATTCTGCAATGATTCCTCTACCAACAAAACAGAATCAAACCCTTTCTTCATGATCTGGCCTCTTTTCAGCTTTCCAGCATTTTCTACCATTATCCCCCTTGAGTTTACTTTTGAGCATGGTGCCTTGCCCTTGATTTGTGAAGAAAGAAAGAATGAATGAACAGCAGTCCTTTCAGTGAATACACCATTCCCTCTTGCATGGTTTGTACTCATACATTTCTGCTGCCCAGAATGCTTTTCTCCACCCCATTCCTGCATGATACCTTTGTGACACCTCCTCCCAGCCAGACAGGCAGACGCTGGCTTTCCTCTTTTGCTCTTACAGCACTTGGCCCCCACCTCCAGGACAGCGGGGGCCGCCCTGCGCTATAATTGGTTGTTTGCTTCTCTCTCTTTCCAATACTGTAAACATTTGCAGGCTGGGGCCCCCAACTTTCCATCGTCGTATCCTTCCTGGCCCGATACAGTGCCTGCACGTGATGGTCATTGTCTGAGTGAAAGCACGCTTTAGCAATAACTGGAGAGGCGAGATCTTTTGTTCTTACTTGGTGGATTAAATCCAACCAAAATTTTAAAAGTGGGTGACTTCTGGTGAGGAGTGGAGATAAGTGGAAGCCACTTCCTTCTCCGTTGGTGTGAAGAGGGGGTGGGGGTTGGGGTGGGTCTGGAACCGCTTCCTCTCACCATTCCTGAGAATTTCCACCCAAGCCTGACCATCCTTTTCCCCCTCTGCATCTTGTCTTTGGTTTTTGAGGAGAAGATAAGGGAAGATGAACAAGATGAGAGAGAGAAGATGAGGCGTTTGGAGGCTGTTTCTCTACCAGGTCAGGTGGGGGATGAGATCTACCACTTGCAAAGGGAAGATGACGAGAGGGTCCTCCTGTTTCCTGGCCTTGAGTGCCCACTTTAAAGCAGAAAGGTCCCTCTCTCGACCCAGTAAGGATTGGATATGTGATTGCAGGGCCTGGTGGCAAACGAAAACGTGGGCTCCTCATTACAAATTTACAAAGAATCGGAGGACAGTGACATCGGAACATGAAGCCAGCATGAGACCCTCAGTGTGCGGGGCCCTTTGTGCGCGCAGGTTGCACGCCTTGGGGCTCCTCGGTGAAGGTGTCACGTACAGGGCCTTGGTGATGAGTTTCTTTTACTTACTGTGACTTTCGAAGTTCTTATCAGATCTTCTGGATGTTTAAAAAGGGATCAGGAAAAACAATAATATTGATGCGCTCATCACCAGCTTAAGACATAAATGGTGACGAATACATTGGAATTGCCCCAGGTCCCCCGTCTGCCCATAAGTAACCATCATTCCGATGATCCGCAGGATTTTATCAGTCCAGTGCATGTCTATAATTTTACTAGCCATCTCTAAGTAAGATGAACTTTAAAGTGATGCAGGGGGACTATTTGGTAGGACAACTGAGCAAGGGGCTGAATCCCGTGAGACCCAGGATTAACCAACTCCAAACCAGTGGGATCAGGGAGGCCGGGTATGGTTGGTCTTTTGCATTTTTGGTCATTGTTTATGTTTCCCTCAGTCCCCATCTACCTCCCTTCCTGCCCTTTGTAGAGTCTGTAAACAACATGTGCTCTTCTGCTGAATGTGTCCTCTTTGATTTTGTTTTTCCTGATGACTTGCTGCTTTTGTAAGGCGAAGTGCCAGGGTGCTGGCTATGGGTCCTCCTGACTTCCTCTCTCCCTCCTGGCTATTCTGAGCCGCACTGCTGGGGAGCAGAGTGTTCAGTTGAGCTGTCATGTTTTAATGTTTCAAGTTCAACAGGATCAGGGGACTCAGGACAGCCGGCCTGTGGGGAGACAGAATGTGTTGGAATGAAAACAGATAGAGATTTAAACACTAGAAGGAAGTGGATGCAGAAATGAATATTCAGCAGAAGTCACTTCTGAGAATTATAAAGAGGGACAGAGGAGAGAGGGAAGGATGTGCTCAGCTGTGCAGCTCTGAGCACAGATTAATGTAGGAGGGAATGTGACTATTTTGCCCCAAATAGGGGCGTGGCCCACCAAAGTGGGGACTTGGAGTCTGGAGCTGTCCCACACGGTTATAATAATTAGGGAATTAATAGTTTGCAGCTTCTCCTGCCTTCAAAAAATTAAAAGCCCCCAGGCCTTGTACACCCTCCAGATGAATGCTAGGAACATGCAGAACTCAGCAGAAGTAAAGAAAGACCCTTTTGAATGGCTGGTTTTCTGTCTTCCAGGATTTTTCCCCACGGCAGCAGCCGCAGCTGGGTTAGGACAGGGAGTTCAGGGATAGGTTTTGGCAGGCCTTTGATCCGCACCGACTGAAATAAAAGAAACCAACGCATCCCTCATTGCCTGACCAGATACCTTACGCAGCACCACGCCAAGCTCATGGAACAATAATATGGTCGCAGAAGGCCAATAATAACGACCGGCGTTTCCAGCACAGACCGATTGCACGTTTGACTCATGGGCTGCTCCCAGAATCGCTCTGGCCTAATTACTGTTAAAAACAGATGAAGATAAAAGTTAACATGGCCCCAGTGAGTCATCTTGTCAGGGCTCACGTTACAGACACAGCCCTTCCAGGAGAAGAATGAGAACAAACTCTTCGAGACAGGCCACAGATGACAGCAGAGAATAAGCCCCCTAGGAGGGCCTGTGTCTCGTTCCCAGGAACTGAGCACAAGATAACCGTTCCATGATAATAGAGGCTTCTTGTTAATCTTTCCCTTAGTAAACATGTGCAGCGGCCATGTGGGAATATGATCTGCAGCTCCAAGTCTTCCTAAAATAGAGCATCCCTAATTGCAAATATTTAACTTCCTTCAGAAATACTCTTCTTACTCTTCCTTTTGTCAGTTACTCGGGTGAGCCCAGCCTGGGGAAGAGAAAGGAGTGGAACAGGCTGCAGGAGAGCCTTCTCTGACACTCGTCCCAGAGTCTCCCCAGGGAAATGGCCCTGGCCTCCTTGCAGAGAAAGAAAATTGGGAGTCAGAGAGATCCTGCTAGTCAAGTGTTCCTTTGTCCCTAGAGCTCTGTGACCAACTGTGACCTTCAATATGGCAATAGAACGTGGGTACGCATAGGTAGCTTGGGTTTAAACCTCGACTCTCCCTCTGTCAGCTGTGTGACTCTGGGCAAGTTGCTTAACTTCTCTGGACCTCAGTTGTCTCACTGATAACTCGGGAGTAATGGTACTCACCCTAAATCAGTGCTATCAGTTACTTGACAAGGGGTCAAGGTCTCAGTAAATAATTCTGTTCTGTAGGACATGGCTTGAGGATGTGCTCTGGGTCCAGGTGGTCTGCAGTTCGATCCTGGGTGCACGAAGGATCCTGGGTCTTCTTCTGATGGTGTTGGTCGCGTCTGCCTGTTTATGTTCTCTTTGCAGATGTTCTCTGGAAAAGGGAAGAATTATGGGAGGCCGGGTCCAAGGGTGCTTATGCTCATGGCTGTTTTCAAATTGTGAGTTTTACCCCTGGAACCCTAGCATATGAGCTCCCAGAACCAAAGAGGTGTAGAAGCAAAAATACCTGCATTGCCACACTAAAATGATCTCAAATGCTAAAGAAAATGAGGATACAATGTAAGAAATACAACATGAAATGCAAAAATCATGCGAAAATGGGGTTTATCATGGTTTATTTGGAGTAGCAACAAACTGGAAGTAATCTAAATGTAACGCAGTAGGGTCTCACTTAAATAGTGGAATATTATGCAGCCATTAAAATGTGGTGATAAAGGACTATGTAATGGCATGGGAAATTTAATAATATGTGGCTAAGGGGAAAAATATATTTTAGCTGAAACATCAAAGTACTAACAGATTTACTATACATATATGATGAGTTATGGATGTTTTGTTTCTTTTTAATGACTTAAAACACAAAACATAAAATTTACCTTCTTAACTGCCTTTTTTCCTTTAATTTATTGGAGCAACACTGATTAACAAAATTACACAGTTTTCAGGTGCAAATTCCACAACACATCATCTGTACACTGTATTTTAGGTGTGCAGTTCAGTATTAAGTACACAGCATGCCCTCAAATAATGGTGTTTTGCTCAACATCGTTTTGTTGAGATGCCATAGGAACTTCAGTTTTGTTTACATCAGTTGGCCGGCGGTAAAATTGGTTTTGCTGTGTACATTGTATGGATTAGCCAGGAAACCTATCGACGACATTGAGGACTCATACAGTGTTCACAAAATGCATCTCCAGAACTGTTTCTTCTTGTAAGACTGAACTCTGTACCCATCAAAAAACTACGGTCTCATGTTCCCTTTCCTTCAGCCCCTGGCAACCCGCATTCTGCTGTCTCTCTCTGTGAATTTGACCACTCTAGGTACCTCCCATAAGTGGTATCGTGCTGTATTTGACCTTTTGGGACTGGTATATTTCACAGACGAATGTTCCACTGCACATATATAGCCCATTTTGTTTTCCATTCATTCATTGATGGACACTTGCGTTGCTTCCACCTCTTGGCCTTTGTGAATAATGCTGTATGAACATGAGTGTGCCAATATCTCTTGGAGATCCTGTCTGCAGTTGTCTTGGGTAGATACTGAGAAGTGGAATTGCTGGACTATATGGTAGGTCTATTTTTAATTTTTTGAGGAACCCTCATACTGTTTTCCATAGCATTTCATATTCCTACCAACAGTGCACAAAGGTTCCCTTTTCTCCACGCCCTCACCAAGACTTGATATTTTCTGTTTTTTTTTGTTTTTTTTTAAATAGTAGGGTGTTTTTCTGTACTTTGATATATTTCCCCATTTATTTTGTACTTTGACTAACCACTACTTTTATAATCAGGAAACCCACAATAAACGAAAGGTAAAAGATATGGAGGAATGACAGATATTTTCTGTGACTAACTTACAAGGACTAAAGCACCGAATAAATAATGTCAGGCTGCTTAAGGAAGAAATAAAGATGGAGAGAATTCTGCTCTACCGCCTCCCTCCATTCTCTGCTTTATTCCAAAAGGATTTGAAATATCCTTCAATAGGAGAGTAAAGGATGAAAAATGCGAGTGTTTTCTTGCCAGTTTTTTCATAGCAGCCCTTCCCGTCTGTATACCAGTCAAAAAAACAATATGTACAGTATTGGGTGCTGGTGAACATGCATCCTGGCGAGAATCTGGGGAGAGGAATGCAAAAAGAACACAATATATTTTTAATCAAATTGGAGTGAAAGGACACAGACAGGAAAATGACTATTTTCATATTGAAAAAAAAAACAAGCGGAAGCGCAATAGCACAGCTGAACAATCTGTTCAGGGCGCCGCCCTCCTGCCGGCATCGCGGAGCCACCGTAGCGGGGGCTGTATCGCATTCCACCGCACGCCTCCTCCATGCAGGTACTGCCGTCTCTCCATCTTCCTCTTGAGGAAATTCAGGCTCAGAGAAGTGAAGTGACTTGCTCAAGCTCACCCAGCTGAGACGGGCCAGATCTGGCAAACCCAAGCCTCCTGCAAAATCCAGAACCTCTTGTTTATAGCCAGGACGTTTTTCTGTCTCAGATGTGACAGTCCCCTAGAAGTAAAGCTTATGCAGTTCCAAAGCCAGCAGGCGGACTTTGAATTTAAGGACTACTGTTCCAGCTGGAGTCTTCTAGGCTCCAACTCCGTATTTCTCCAGGAGTCTGTGGACGAGGAGCCCTGTAGTCCTGCCACCCACTGGCAAGCTCTGTCCTCTCTGTCCCCGGTGAGAGGAGGTTGGGGGGAGGTGTGCAGAGAGTGGGGACGGCTTTAGGTTGTTAGGCGAGCCAGCCAGTGCAGTCCTAGGACAGAGGGAACAGAGTCTAAGGCAAAGCCTAGTTAGAGCCGTAATACTTTATGGCTTACTAATGAATTCCATTTTATAGCCCAACTCCCTTAAGTTGTCTCTTCCTGTGATTAATTCCTGTTCTCCAAGTCCCCTTTAAGCAGACGGTTGTTGATAGGGAGTGTTCAGTGTTGAATGAGTAAAACGTACTAATGCATGTTCTCTTCAGCCAGAGATAACCTTGCTTTAAACATGATGAATGCAACGTTTACGAGGGCAGCTATCACGAGGGAAGGGGGCTTCAGCTTACGCAGCAGGCGCTCCACACTCTAGGGGAAGCGCATTGCCTAGCAGTGTTTTAATCCCCCCCCCCCCACTTCTGACAATTTCCAATAGCTGGATCTGTGTCCCTAAAATGAAGTGATTCGCTGATATAAATACCCCAGCTGACTGCTTTGTATTTCAGTCCAAGTTGCCTTCATCCCAGACTTCTTAATTTTGGCCCGGGCCACCAAAACACAGAATAAAGCCACCAGTCACTGGTGATTGTTATTTATAGCGATGTGTCCAGTGTCTAGAAAGCTCTAGGTAAAGGGGGAAGGCAGGCAAGGGAGGGAAGTGAGCTGGCACATTGCTTGGGACTTGGAGGAGATGCCCACATGACCCACGTGCCCGCTTGAAAATAGAAAGAAAGAGGAATGCGAAGCCAAGCTATCTTCGTGTGAACAAATCATTGACGCGCCTCATTTCTTCCAGCTCTTGCCGAGTATTCCTTCCATGCTGGCAAGAGGAAACTTCAGAGAGGGGGGCAGAATTCTCTCTCCCAGAGCTGATAACCAAATAAAATACGGCTCTATTTTCTGTCTAATAAGCACAAGAAGTTCCATAACTCCCTTGATTAAGCATATTATCCTTCTTCAGAAAGTCAGCTTGATTTATGCAAAAAGTGATTTGGACATACTTTCTCCGGCCACGGAGATTTCATAATTCCTAGCGTATGTCTGGAAAATCTCCTCTCGTCATGAGTCCAAACCAAATTAATGTCTCCAGAGTGACCGGAGGAATTAATGAGGTTTCTGCTGTCAGCTCTGCCCATCCAGGGTCAAGTAAATCACTGGCCGGCTCTGGGGCCGCTGTTTTGGTGCTGCCTCTCTGACTCCACGTTCGATGATAACAGCGCTGCACATGCCTTTGAAATACTGCATCACCGACACTCTCCGTCCATCTGCTGGGACATATTTTAGGCTCTGCTTCTCTTTCTGCCGTAAACTCGGCCTTTAATGGAGTCAGTAATCGCTGATAAATGGGGTATCAATGAAGTCAGTGTACTGGAGGTTTCCCCATTCTTCTCTGCTGCTGTGGGCTAGTTAAACCTCCTCCGACGTGACTTTAAATTATTGTGTGCCTGGTTCTTTAATTCCCCGGCTGGTGTTCTTGGCTGAAGACTTGAGTTTGTTTTCTTTTTTCCTCCTCTTCATCTTTTTGGGCAAACTGAAGCTGGGTGGGTAAGAGGCTTTCCTGGGAAGTCTTCTTACGAGGGGAAACTCCACACCCTGCAGTTGTCCACAGAGCTGCTTGGAGTCTTTCAGGTGTTTCTGCCGGCCTCCTGCAACCACGGGAGAGCGAGGACCAGCTCCTCGGTGGATCTAAACTACCAAGTGATTGGGAGGTTTCAGAAGCTTTGAAAGCGGCTGATCTGGTATCTCCGTCCTGGGAGTCTGGAGTTTTAGTGTCTGTCGCTAAACTTCATCAGCCCTTTCCCCTGTATTTATAAATAAGGATTCAAAGTAAATGAGGATTGCAAGTGAAAACCAGGATGGTCTCCCTCCTGGTCTCCTCCTTCTATTTAATTATGCATTTCTCATGAATATCTCGTAGAATTGCAGCTGCTCATGAGGAAACAACCCAGATAGTAGGCCTGATATATTCCTGTGTGGATCCTTACTCAGTCTCACTTAAATCCTTTCGGAATAGAAAACCTATTAAAGTTATACACCAACCACTACCAACTAGCCATATGGCTAGAATCATGGTTGAAGGGGACATGAAAGGTCAAAGATGCAAGTATGGTCCCAGCCTCCTTGACCTTTTGACCCCAGGTCCCTCAGCTGTACAGTGGGCTGGCCACGCATGTGGCTGCTGCCCGCGAACATGTCTGAGCACTTATGGGGCTAGGTAAGGGCTAAGCACCTTCCCCGTCTTACCTCATTTAATCCTCACAATAATTCTATGTGGCAAGTGCTATTCAATATCACTATTTTATTGTCAAAGAAATAGAGACATCAATAGCATAGTAAGTTTTTTAAAAATGTTGTATAGCTCTTACTGTTTTTAAAACACCTTTTCCAATGTTGTTTTGTTTTTCCTCCTCAAAATCTCTGTTAGGTATTTATTATCATGTTCCTTTCATTGGGGTTTAGAAAGAGGACAAAAGGCTTTTGCAAGGATACGCAAGCCAGGAGGGGCCGCGGAGTGGCTTGAAGGAGACTTTGCGATGGTAGACATGCCTCGGGGGGTGGGGGGAAGGAGAGCCGCGGCATACAATTAGATAACTGATACAATTAGATGTCCAATTATCTTTGATATCATATAACCCATTAGCCCATGAGTGGCAAACAGTGTGGTCACACTCATAGTTTAGATTAGACTGTAAGACAAACAGTAAACCGAAGTATTGCAGCCAAGCGAAGGGAGACCAGGGCAGGGCGAGGTGGGACGGGGAGCAGGTGGAAGGAACTGGGGACCTAAATGAGGAACTTCAGGGGTTTTGGTGAAAAATTGGGTCAGAGGAAACCCTGATGAATAATTTTCATAAAACTTTGAAAATGCCAGGCAGGCTAAGGCTCTCTGATGCTCCTTATCTGCTTTTGATTTTTGTGTCGCTGGGAAATACCTCAGAAGTTTTTCTCCAGCTGTGCTTCCCATCGCTTGGGAACTGGTGTGTGGGATACGGAGCCATTTCCATTTAAGCAAAACAGGGAGTAGAAGGAGAATTAGAATTCATTTCAGGGGACTGAACTGGGAGAGGTTTCCTCTGAAATGGAAAGATGTGCTTTTTGTGGATTCCTAGCTCCTCAGCCTTTAACGCCCCACACAGATCCTAGGTGCTTCCCCATTGCCAGGACCAACTGGAAAATACGTGTGGGCCTGTGGGTGTGCGGAGAGAGGGCAGGTTTTGTTTCTCTGAGAGTGGGATGAGCCGGCTAGGCACAGGGACAAGTTTGGGTATGCAGGGTGAGCGGGAGTTGCTGATGTAATACCCACAGGACCCTGAGCTCGGGGGAGCTTGGAATGTGTTTCATGTGGACTTCTCTGTGGGGAAGCCCTGAACTTGAAGTGCTCTCTTTTTTAAACAGATTTTTTGTTTTTAGAGAGAGGGGAAGTGAAGGAGAAAGAGAAGGCACGAAACATTGACGTGAGAGAGAAACATCTATCGGTTGCCTCTTGTAGGCACCCTGACCAGGGACTGAACCTGCAACCCAGCCTTGTACCCTGAGTGGGAATCAAACCAGCGCCCTTTCGTTTTGCAGGACGGCACCCAACCAGCTGATCCGTGCTGGTCATGGAGGAACTCTCTTCACTATTACCCACTATAGTACAAAACCCTCAGCAAATCAGTGGTCACTTGGGGATCATTGACTTGGAAAATGGTGGCAAGGATAATACCTCGCTCACAGGACCATGGCGAGTATTAATTGGGTCAAGTATGTGAAAGGATTTTAAAGCATTAGCAACTGCCAGCATTAATCATTATTAGGAATCTCTTCCTCAACATGTTTCTATAGAGAATCAAGTGAAAATTAAAACCAAGGCTCCCCTACTTAGAACAGCAAGTAGGTCAGAAAAAGCGTGAAAGACACAGGGCAGGTACGTGGGCCCCGGCTGGACCCTTTGTAGGCGTGTGTGGGGTTTGGCAGAACCTTCCAGAGAGATCCCACCCACCGGCTGCACCCCAACACTAGCACACAGGCCCTGAAAAAGCGGGTAACCAGTAGTTTCCCCACGAACTCCCAACCTTGCCTTTAAGATCTAAGTGCTGGGCGGCGAAAGGTAAAGTACAGTTTAGCTCTACTTAACTTCCCAGTGAGCCCCGTTGCGTATCATAAAGCAGGAGTGAGGTGAAGCGAAACGCTGGGAAACTTCTAACACACCCGCCCCAGGCTGCCCCCAGTGCTCAGTCCTCCCCACCCAGCCTGCCTCTGGAGAGGTCTTTCGTGGGGGCTGCGGTGACCCTCCCGTTAGTGAAGGGTCGCTGTCACCACGCCACCTAGGCGCTGAGTGCTCTGGGCAGGCGGGTAACCCTGTCCTACCTTTGACAACAGCCTAAGCGGCCCTGGCTCTCAAGGTCCAGGCTCTCCCTCTAGAGCCTTGGCCTTCAGTGTGCTCTTGGGCTCCCCGCGTCCCCAAGAGAATGAACAGAGGAGCGTGTCCTCGTGGGGCCAGGAGGAGCCCTCCTCAGTGGGGGCAGTGCAGGGCGGGTGGGGCTGCGTCCCTGACGGGGCCGGCAGGGGTGTGACCAGCCAGCTCGGGCCCCGGTGCAGAGAGCCACCCTGTGTCGGAATGTCCAGGACACGATGGCCGTGCATCTGTATTCCCTGCGCACCCTGCCAAATCCCCAGGGACCTGCGGAGTAGCAAAGCCAAAAGAGCTTTACAAATTACGCAGGGAACGTTTGGCAAGAACACTGATCCGTCGCGACGCTGTTTATACGTGTGTGCACTTCATCCTCATCGCCGTGTAACCTGGTTTTGCAGGTGTCCAGGCAACTAGAGTTTAGATAGGATTTGAACGTTACTGTGCAGCTTGTGAATTGGCCACTAATAAGCCTTCATTTAGTGTAAGTTTAGGCTGTTAAAAGCACCACGAGTCAGAGGAGAGGGGGTTGGGAGGCTGGGTGAAAAAGGTAAGGGATTAAGTAAAAAAAACAACCAAACTCATAGACACAGACAACATGGGGCTGCCAGAGAGAAAGCAGGGTGAGAGGAGTAGATGAGGGGGAGGGTAAATAGCAATGGAAGGGGGCTTGGCTTGGGGCGGTAAACGTACAATGCAGTATGCAGATGACGTGTTATAGGATTGTACCCCTGAAACCTATATAATTTTATTAACCAATTATCACCCCGATGAATTCCATTAAAAAAAACCCAAAACACCGCCATGACTCATTGGTAGGTGTTTGAAATACCCCTCACTCCACTTCTGTCCTTTCTCTGAGCCCCTCCCTCCCATCTCCTCCGTCCCACGGTCCCAGGAATGATGCAACCTTCCTCATCGGTGCCAGTCCTACGTGAATCCCCATGTGACTGGTGAAATAAAAGTCTCTGTCCTGTAATAATGCCTAATAATACCAGGCCCCGTCCAGGAAAGTTTCAAAATAAGAGAATTTGATGAGAAAAGCAATTGCCACATATGCATGGCCTTGAATGTGCTTGTCAGCATGCCGTGTCTTCTTACGCATTTCCCCCTTCCCCCCTCACCAATTGTTACTGCAATTTTATTTCATTTTAGGAGAGAATCCTTTTGAGGAACCACTTGCCTCAGTATGACACATGCAGACCTGGCCTGAGTAATTCCAGCAGGAGGGGCCCACCTCGGCCCCCTGGGAGGGGGCGGAGATGATGGGAGGGCGTTAATCCAACAGGCAGAACAGGTGGCAAATTGGCAGGTACCGGGCATGGGAAGTCCCAGCCCAAACCCAAACCCAAACCAAAGTCACAGAGAGTCTAGCCAGTGGGAATCGAGGTGCAGATGACAACCGCTGGCCTTTATTGAGGCCACGGCCTACTAGGCAATGGTAGGACTTCCCAACCTAATTTCTCGCTCTGACACGAAACTGATGCTCTCGCTGATATAACCTCATTTAATGCTCACATCCATTCTCAAGGTCGATTTTATGGATAAGGGACCTACAGTGTTCAGAGGTGAAGTCCCTGGCCACACTGCTAGTAAATGACAAAGCTGTGACTTACATCCAGAGTCGGCTCCGAAGGCTGTGTCTTTTTCTCACCCTATGTCACTGTCTACACAAGGGGAGGTTTCCAGTCTAAGTCAGTAGAGCTTTTCTGTTGCAGCTGGCGGCTACTGCTGGGCAGCAGCCGATCCCAGGCCTAGGGTGCGATGCCAGGGGCTGCAGAGGAGCTCCAGCTGACTCCGGGTGTCCTGAATCCTCGCACCATGGCCTCCTCCCCAACACACACACACACACACACACACACACACACACTCTCTCTCTCTCTCTGTCTCTACCTGGACAGACCGTGGCCACAGAGAAGACTTACGCTCACCTGAGCAGGTGACCGGCGCCCGTGACTGGTAACTCTACCAGACTATGGAAGCCTGAGGGGTGACGGCCAGGCTTGGGGACTGCGGGGAGCTCAGGCCGCCCCTCAGTGATGTGGATGAGGAGAGGCTGGCTCTTTAAATATTTTGCACAGAGAAACTGAGGAACACATGGTGGGCTGGGGAAGGGAGGAGGACCAGTGTGCGGCTCAGACGCATGGACGGAATAATTCAGAGAAACAGAGGAAAAAGAAAAACATGAGAGGAAAAGAGAGAGTGAATAGGCCAGAAGGACAGGTCCAAGAGGGTAACAGGCAGGAGGATGGAGGTGATATAAAGCTGTGGAGATAACGGGCCAATAGAAGCTAGTCCAACTCTCAGGTGGGGCAGCAGCACCTTGGACTTACCTCCCAAGAGAGGGGCCTGGGGTCCTGTGAGTTTCATGTGGCCTTTGTCCAGAATGGGTCATAAATTAATTCTCCTGCCTGAAAGGCATATGAAACTTCACAGGTATCTGTTTAAGCAAAAGGAAGAATTGAATTTTCTGTGATTGATGGAAAGCTCATAGTAGCTGTTTCTTTTTGTATGTTCACTACCCAAATGGTGTTTCAATTATTATTTCTGTTGTCTTAAAAAAATTAACTCAGGCCTCCTCTTGCTTGAACACCACTTCCTTCACCCTGAGACTTCTCCTTTGGTCTCTGTGATGTGCGCCCTGGCTTCTTGCAGCTGCCTCCTGTTCGTTAGCAATCTCTCTGACTCCTTCCTATCAGCCTATCCGTTCAGAGGAGAGCGCCACCAGTTGTCAGGTGCCTACTGCAGCCTAAGAAGCTGCCCCCAAACGCAGTGGCTTCAAACATTGACCAGTTATGTAGCTCGTGGGTCTGCGGGTCAGCTGAGCAGTTCTGCTGATCTGGGCTAAGCCCCTCATCTCTCTGCGGTCAGCTGCGGGTCAGCCGGGGGCTGGCAGAGGTTGGGCAGCCTCAGCTGGCGTGACTTGCTCTGACTCTGTGGGGTCTCTACCCTTTAGCAGGCTGGCCTGAGCCTGTTCATGCCGTGGCAGAAAGTGTGCAAGGCTTCCCAGGGCCTAGGCGTGGACCTTGCAACACGTCACTTCCACTGTAATTTACTGAACCAAGCAAGTCCCAAAAGCAGTCCAGAGTCCCAGGGTGGGAAAACAGACTCTCGGTGGCAGGGGATGCAAAGTCACATTGCAAAGGGCGGTAGGTATGGAAAGGATGGAGGATTGAGGTCATTTCCCCAAACACGGTGTCACACTAGGACTCTGCCTGTGGTAGTTCAATGTTCTCTCTGGGTAAATTCAATTAATGTGATGGTATTCCTCTCGCCCCATGCTCCATGATGCCCATATATTGTCTTCTACAAAAGTTTCTTCTGTCAAAATGAAGACTGTGCTTTTGGCATCACCTTAACCAACTGAAAATTCCCCAGCAGTGCGTGGCACAATGTGGCAAAAGGATTCTGGATTAGGGGTAGTGGCAGAGACTGCTCCTCGTCCACCAGAACTGAGTTCCCCTTCTGTAGTAGTAGAACTGCTGCGCAGTGGCTGGGCATGTGGCTGCCCAGTTAGAGACTACGTTTCCCAGCCTCCCTTGCAACCTTGGTCAGGCCATGTGCCCTATTTCTAGCCAATGGGATGTGAGCAGAAGAAAACTTACCAGGGCTGGGGGTGCTCAGCTGCCCTGTCTTCTCCCAGTGGCTGGGGTGCTGGAGCAGCTAACTCGGCCCCAGAGACCGAAGCCACATTGAGGGTGGCAAAGTCACACTGTAAGCACTGGACGACCTGTTTATGAGCTGCCAAGAGAGAGGAAATCTGGCTCTAATCTTATTAAACCTAAGCATTTTTAGTGCTTTTGTTACAGCAGCTTAGCCTGTGCCTTCACTAATATTTTTCATGGGAGAGGAGTGAAACGGGAGAAACCATAGCCAAGCCAGATAATGGACAGGTGGTTTGTCGGGGTTCAAGGTGGGAGGGAGCACCGGGCTTCCCGCTTTTTCTTCCCTCTTCCAAACTTATCATTCCTTTGTTGTTCTGTTCTCTCTCTGCAAGGCATTGCCTCTCTCTGCTCAGTCATGGCGTGGAGGGAGGGTTAGGAACCACAGTGGAGGCTAATGATACTATAGTGGATATAAGAAGAAACTTTTCATTCTGGAAAAAAAGTGGAAAAATAGTATTTAAGAGGTTTGCATGTCATCGGCACAGCTTCCCCTAATGTTAACCTCTTGCGTCACCATGGTGCACTGATCGGTGCATTGATCACCACTAAGAAATTAACATTGGTATAATACTGTTTGCTGAAGTACAGCCTTTTCAGTTTCTCCATTTTCTCTACTAATGTTCTTCTTCTCTTCCAGCATCTAGTTTAGGCTTCTGTGTTGCCTTTAAGTATCCAGTGACTCTTCCAGTGTGTGACAGCTTCCTGTTCTTTCCATATCTTTAATGACCTTGACATCGTTGATAGCTTTGGTCAAGTGTTCCATAGATTGTCCCTACATTTGCATTTGTTTGATGTTATCACATGATTAGACTGGGATTATGGCTGTTTGGGAAGAATGTTTCAGAAGTGAAAATTCTCATTGCATCATACCAGGGGATGCATATTTTTAGTTTTCGTTAGTGACGCTAGCCCCACAAATCTCCTAGTTTCCCCTTTCATACACTATTTGTTAGAAGTGAGTCAAAGCTCTAGCCTATGTTGAAGGGAAATTAAGCTCCTTTTTGAAAGGAGGGGTATCAGAGAATTTGTGAATGTATGTTAATATCACCACAGTTATTAATCAATATTTTTGGAGCTACTTGGGGGCTCTGCACTATCTTGTTTCTCCTGAAAAGTTTCTCTCACTAATTGTAGCATGAATCAGGGGATCTTACCTACTGCGATTACTGTTTTGTCTTAGTGGTGATTTTTGATGTTTCTTATTCCTTCTACATTTATTAATTGAAGTTCCTATGTCAAAAAGAATTGTCTTCATTTATGTAGTTAATGATTCATTTGTATCAGTGTGGACTGGTGGATATTTATTTTACTCTTCAGATTACAGTCCAATACTACTGTTGCTATTTGATGGCTCAGATTGTTCCAGCTTTGCTCAGTGGGGGCTCTTTGAGGGGGGCACCTGTGTCCTTTTGTGTTTTTTTTTGGTAGCACTTCCTTCTTTTTTATTTTGCATTATAAGCCACTCCAGAATCATCTTGTGTATTCTCTTCTCTCGCTTGTCTCCGAGGGTTTCTGGTTCTTTTTATTGGAGAATGATATTTAGAAATCAAGATCTAGGCAGTAGGTGTGCTCATTGCTCTTGGGGCGTCACTACTTCTAGCGCCTCTGCAGCAGAGGAGCTAGGAAATATATGTGTGTGTATTCAGCCATGTATGCACACATGTCTACTTTTATGAAATAAAAGTATTTACCTATCTTTTATTAGGTTGCATTAAATAGGAGTTCATTCTGATATCTTTGATTTGAATTCTATTCTAGACTTCTATTGGTTCTTTATAACTTTGTTCTCTAACAATGAGAAACCTAGCTCTTACTGTCTCCATTGTATTTCCTTAGTTTTTCAAACCTAGTGCCTATATGAAGTAGTTTCAAAATTGTTTAGTTGTACCCTGGTGGGAGACAACTGGAACAGAGTGATAACATACAGTTCTTTTTTTTTTTTTTTTTTTTGCCTTTAGTCGTAGTATGCGGTCAGAACACTGTTTTTCAAAGTTTCTCAGCCGAGTTTCCTTTTCCCCTCACTCTTTCCATGAAGCTCTGTCATATATTTATAATACAGTTACATTTATTTGTCATGATTGGTATTATGCCTGCATTCTCCTGAACATCCTGGCTGATTTTTGTAGAGGTTTCACATAGTTCACTCTTTCTGTTGTGCCGTTTTATGGTGTCTGACAAATTCACAGAGTCATTTATCCATCTCCAAAGCACCATAAAGAATGGCTCAAATTTCCTAGAGTTCCCTGTGCGCTCCTTTGTAGTCACTGCCCCTCACAACCACCACTGGCCACTGATCTCTTTTCCATCCTTGTGCAGCATTGCGCAATTGCCTGGCTTCAGTTAAAAATGTATTTAAGGTTCGTTCATGGCATTATGTGAATTAATAGTTTGTGGAGTAGTGCCCAATTGTATGGATGTACCACAGTTTATTTTATCCATTCACCTGTCGGAGGACCACTGGATTGTTTCTAATTGCTGGAAATTATGAATAAAGCTGTCCTGGACGTTTAATTCAGATTTTTTTAATGTGAAGGTAAGTTTTTAAATCACTCGAGGAAATCCCTAGGCTTCGGATTGCTGGGTTGAATAGTAAGTATATGTTTGACTTTATAAGGAACTGCCAAATTTTTTCCTAAGTGTCTCTACCATTTTTGCGTAAAGAATGAGAGCTCATTCTTTAAAGATAACTGCACTTTTATCTTCTTAAGTTATAAGAGTTTCTTTTAACAAACATATTCAGGATACAACTCTTTTATCAGATATGTGATCTGCAAATATTTTTCCGGATCTGTGGTGTTAAAAAATTTTCTCAATAGTGTCTTTGCACAGCAAAATTTCAAATATTGATAAAGTTCAATTTATGAACTTTTTTCTACGAGGAATTTGCTTAGGATGCAACTCTGAACTTTTAACGTGCCACAGAACACCTTTTAGGTTATCGGATATCTATTTTATTTAATAGCATGCTATATCATGACGAACTCTACTATGTCTTAATATTTATAATACAAATTCATATTTCTGTTCTTGCCTTAGGTCTTCATGATATCTAACATAGACTAGGTGCTGCTGCTCCTTAGTGTCTCTTTAGAGGGTTTTCCTGTGAATTCAGCTGTTGCTTCGAGGTGGCAAGTGTGAGTGGACCTGGGGACAGGAGGAGAATTAGCCCAGGCAGCGCCCACTGTGCCTTGGCTGGCCCTGGACTGGAGCCGCCGGCTGTAGGCACTTCCCCGCCCCAAGCCGCAGCTTTCTCATCTGCTCCATTCTTACCTACCGTGGTTGTTACACAGATAAAATAAAACCAGGTAGAGGCTCACAGGGAAGTAGTTTTTATGATTCTGCTTTTTTAATGTGTACCTTTCCCCAGTCTCTTCCACGTGACATGAGATGAGAAACAACGGAAGAGAAAGAGAACGGCAGAAAGTTCTGCGGAATGTGGGAATTGATGTCTCTGCTGCAGAAGGAGGACCTGCAGCTCGCGGCCCCCGAGCATCGCTGGACCTGGTGGTCTGTGTAGGAGGCGCTTGGGAAGCCCCCACCCCACCCCTTGGGCGGCCTCGGTCCTCCCCGATGGAAGGTCGTGTGAGACCCGCTCTGACAGACGGCTTCCATGGGGCCTGCCCACGACCGCCGGTTCCACTTCTGGCCACAGGACAGCGAAGAAGAGACACGCTAAGGACAAAGCTTTTCTTGGGTTGTTCAACGTTTTCCTGCCGCTTGGAATGATAAAACTCAGGGAACGTTATTTGTGGAAAGGACTTCGGAGCCACACGACTCCATTCTCTGAGCCTGGATTGAGAACACAGGGTGGGCCAGTGAGCTCCCTGTAGAGCGGTGGCGGTTTCCTACCAAGTCATTAGAGGCCTTTCTCACCAAGTTGCCCTGGGCTTTCCTGCCCCCTGCCCCCTACCGCCCCCCAGCTTTGATGCTGGCAGGGCCCTCTCTCCGTTCTGCCTTCTCTTCTATTCTGTCTTCTCTTGCTGAACGTCTCCTTCACGGCAGCTCCAGTGTGTCCTGTTCTCTCTCTGACTCTCCGCCCGCCCCTCGCTACCAAAAGGACCCACTCTGTCATCTGAGTTGACATAGCACCGTAATATAGCTGTTTTGGCACCGTGGGGAAGGCGCACGCCTGTGTCTGTCTCCCTTGCTAAAGTGCCAGCGCCTGGAGGACAAGCAGTGTGCTTCTCCTACCCCAGGGCCGGGTGCACAGACGGCCTTTGCGAATGCTTGTCGCTTGGGGTCTGACTCCACTCCTTCACTGTAAAGGCAAGGAAACGAGTCGCTTGTCACAGCCCCTTTTCAAACTTTCCTTCTTCCTAAAGATGAATGGAACTGTGAGTACTCTGAGGAGTAGATGGCCTTTGCTAAATTATTTCTTTAACTTGTTTTTAGCACCAAGAACCCACAAGTCCTCTTTGTGTACGAGCAAGCGCTGGGGACGTCAGTAAGCAGACCGGGGAGCAAACAGGGATGCGTGCGCCATTCTGCCTCTGGTGAGCCCGGCTGACAAAACGACGGGAGGCCCTGTGTAGACTGTCTGGGGTTTTCCTGTGTGGGGGACACAATTAGATCTGCAGACCATCTGATCCGGGGACAAAGGCTGACAGCGCGATGAATAGGCCGCTGCTACGTTTTCATCTGGGTTCCCACAAAGAGACGCACATTCTCTCATTTGTCGTCCAGAAATCTGAAATTTATAGAGCTCTTCCTTCGCAAAAACTCCTGAACCAGGTTTATTTCCATGGACTTGACCTTTGGCGTTTAGACTTTCTCCCCGTTGGCAAAGCCGGGGTCCCTTTTTTTCTCTCTCCTGCAGACGGCCATTTTGGCAATCTTCTTAACAGTCTAAGGAGAGAACCAGAAGGCTACATATGGAGTCCTCATCCCCGGCTGCCTAATGGATTCCAAAGACATCCTGAATATTCATCATTTCTCCTTTTATGAGCACCTTGGCAATTCCCTCCAAAGGTGAAGGCTGCAGTATATTCAAAAGTGCCATTTAGCGAATACCAATTTATTCTCAATTTGAGTCTCGTTTTTTTCCTCCCCCCTGCTCCTCAGCACAGCATTGGAGCTCGTCGGATGGCAGTGAATGCGCGGCATTGTCTGGGCTCCGGGCAGGAGGCAGGATCGTTTCTGCACACCCGAAGCCCGAAGGCCTGCTCCCCAGCCTGCTTGCTCTGCACTTACTCTGCATCTGGGCATCCGCCCTCCCCCGCCAGACGCTGAAGATGTTGGGGGAATGTTAAAAGCACGCTGGAGCGCTTGGCTGGGTGGCAGGGCTTTTAATGAATAGTTGTAAATTAACAAATACTATTTTTCACCTCTGTGCACAAGGCCTCACCCGTGGGTGTACTAGGAATCCATCGCAAAGTTCTCCAAAGCTGTATTCCCAGGATACTGATGTGGACAGTTGTTCAACAGAGATAGATTCAGAGAGAGACAGAGGCCCCCCTTTATTTTTATTTTTTTTTCATTTAAAGAGCTTAGGCTGCTTGGCCTTGAGTAGTGACTAGGGAAGGTGGCTGTTACAGTGTGTACCACGGGATCCACTCCGCCTCCCCTTGGGGCCTGTGCTGGCAGTTGTACCTTTTCTGACACCCACTCCACTATCGCCCACGTCACTGCACGGGGCTTATCAATTTCCTATAGTTCTTCTCTCCTTCCTGGATAAACTGGGGCCTGAAATCTCAATCCCATTTGCTTTTGTACCTTCTTACTCTAGAATGGAAACACATGTACTCAATATTTATCTATTCATACCGACGTGCTCTTTAAAAAAGACTTCCAATTCTATCTCCTAACTTATCCTACAGAGGTTATTTCTCAGACAAAGTGGAACAGTTGTCAACCCAAAAGGCTTGGGCCAACCGGTGCTGGCCGCTTGCCCAGTGCATCCCCAGCGCCCCACCTTTCCTCTGCACAGGTTGTTAAACTCCCATATGAAGCCAGGGCATTTCTCGGTCCTCCTTTCTGCGCCCCAAGTGTCTCAGGGCGTTTACATAGCTCTCAGCCTGTCCCCGAAGTCCCACACTGGCTCCTGGACATGTTGACTTCGGCTGTCACACTGATTTGAAATGTTTTTAATTAGTCGCCAACATTTACAAATTGGGAAATTTCACATGAAAGTATCTAGACTTTTGGGGACCCCCATGAAATATCTAAAGACCTGGACACCCTGGACCTGCATGTCCATTCAGCAGCTGACTGGGACGGAACAGACGTGGGAGCTGGTTGAAGACTGACGAGTTCACCACGGTTTCCGCCATGTATTTCCTACCTGCTCCACTCACCCAGCTCCCTGCCCCGCCAGACCTCTGCAGATACTTGAGTTTGTGAGATCGGGTCTCATGGAAGACAGAAAGTCTGCCTAGGAAGATTATAGTTACTGCCTTGTCACCTCTTGTCCCTAGTTATCGGTCTCAGAGGATGGAAAGGACCCAGGGAGGACAATTTGTGACTTTCGCCAATTTGGGAGGCCTTTTGGCTGTTTGGAAGGGTAGCGAGAAAAGATGAAAGTCTCACACTGCAGGTGTTTTTTTTTTTTTTTTCCCCACATTCAGAGGCAGCAAGCAGACTTAGTCTTAGGTCTTAGGATTCTGCAATTTTCTAGTGGGAATTTCAGTCGGTTAAGTAGGAACAAACTCTAAGTGTAGTATTAAGAGAACACACTGAGAAGCAATCGACGTAACTGAACAGGGAGTGACAGAGGCCTCAACTCAAGCTGGACAGGACCCATCTGATTAAAAGACAATGCCAATCACGACGTGAGAGAAAATAGACAAAAATGGCCAGTTACCGCAACAGAAAAGATTAGGGATGGTAAAATGCTTTCTAAACCCAGGTGCTCTGTACAGGTCAAGGGTCATTAATCTTGTTTTTTATATTGATTAAGAAGAAAGAGAGAGATAATTGGTAAAGAGAGTTTGCTCCCTTAACTGCATCGTGGATGGTAGAGAAATCGGACCATCCTTTACATCCTCAGGTGACAAGCTGGCACAATGACATGGCATGACTTTGAGAATGGCAGACAGTAGGGCGAATCATTGGGGGCTTACAAGCAACTGTCTTCACAATTTTGACTTATTCTTAGCTTGTTCTTCTGTTGAAGAAAAAAATGCACTAGGGTCCTCGAATGTATATCAGGAAGGAAATGCTGAAGAGGTGGCTTCGGACATCTTTCAGATCTGAGGTTCCAGTGCCCTGTGAAGTGGAAAATTTCCCATCTCCTACCTACTGGTAGGTGACCTACTAGTGAATTGGAAGAGCTGGAAGGAAGAAATACTTTGTACCTTTCTTGGTGGCAGATAGGAAAGGATGACAACTTGAACAGTCCGACCAAGTTCCTCTGTCTTATTCTTGTATTTCATATCATGCTCATTCAAAATCCATCTGCTACAAAGTCATGTTTTTAAACACAGGCCGACTTCCTGCCTTTTGTGTTTGGGAACCTGCACATGATCAGACCCACACTCTCTCTAGGCCACTTAGACCTCTGCCTCTATAACTCCCAATTTTTTGGAATTGGCTCATGGCTTCTGCTTCCACTTCTCATTCAAAGTCATGGTCTGGTCCCTCTTGGCCTTTGATTTTAAGTGCCCTACTTGTAATCCGCTCAGGCTGAGGGAGAACTGAGAAATCGGAAGTATTTTATGCTCCAGGCTGCAGGCCTTACGAGGTGCTGACAGTGTTCTGTAGGGATATCTGCTCTGCTTTTCCTATTGGAATGGGTGGAGGCACCGGAGCAGAGCGCTTAACAGGGGCAGAGAGCACACGAAACTGCCTTTGAGATAAAGCTGAGAATGTGACGATGGTGTGTATCAGCCTGGCTCAGGGAGTGGGGCGTGAAAGAGCAGGTTGGGGAGATAGGGAGGAAGGGAAGGCTGCTTCTGCACATGTCCATGCAGGAGAAGCAGCCAAGGGGGAGACACATTTAAGAAATAATAATTAATTTGAATAACCTCTATTATAAACATCCACAGAGGCACTTTTCTGAATAGAGGAAGCAAGTAGCAGCCATTGTGGTGTGGGTCCGTGGCAAAGGGGCTGGGCTGTGAATGACTGGCTGGGGGACCAGCCATTGGACGGAGGGCAGAGGAGGGATTTCTTATTCAGGCTCTTCTCAAGGTGCCCGCGGACAAGGAACCCTTTGGGCTTCCTGTGTGCAAAATAAGCCAAAATCTGCTTTTTCCTCCCTTTGAAAGATAACAAAAAGTCCTTTGGAATACCTTTTTAACTGGTTTTTTTTTTTTTTGAAAAGCAAGTTCATATTCTCTTATAGAAAAAGTTTTCTCAATGACTCTCTTAAACATTTTCTGGTTCCTTGAACTCTCCCTTCTTGTAATTGGTTTGCTCCTGTAGCCAGAATTATATTGATAACATGTCAGTGTTCTGTCTCCTCCATTATGATGCCAGAGAGGAAGTCCCTCCTGCCTATTATCAATATTTAATCCTTTTACCTAAAGCTCTGGATGTGCCACAGGACTGCAGATACAGTAAGGTACCTGGAGATCATCAAGAAATGCTTTATTTTCTGGCTGAAAATCAGCACGTCTTCATGGTCATTCAGGACCAATTATTATTGTTTTGGCAACAAATAAAACTATTTTAAAGTTACTTGGAGGATGGTGTTAGTGCATCTCAGTAAATATTTGTCTGTTGGAACATTTATTCATAAATAAATAAATCTACTTTGGTCTGGACCTGGGATAGGCCCTGGGGACGTATTAGGGAATCCCTCGTCCTCCTGGAACTTAAAACTAATTTTCAGGTTATAAATTAGCATCTCTATTTGAGATAGAAAATAGTCTTATGCCTCAGGACTTAGCACAGCATGGATACTTGAGAGACATTTCTTAACATGTGTCGATTGATTGGTTAATCCACTTGGACTTGGCTAGGTCTGCAAGAGCAATGTTTCTCTTTGCTGGTTTCACTTCACCCTCTGTACTCATTAGCTAGGAATGGCCACTGATCAACTACTTACGTTGTCTTTCCTCGTGGGAGTTCTAGATTAAGATCTCTCTATACTAACCCTAGAGTCCTGCGGTTAATATAAGAATTGCAAGCCTCTTCTATGCTTCTTCACTTGAAGGCTCTTAGAAAGTTAAAATTGGAAATATCACCTAGTCCTGTGTGTTTTGCAAAGGGTGCAATTTATGTTGAGATGTTTTATGGACAAAAGCATTCTGGGGTCATGCAGGCTTGGGAAACACTGGCTGAAAATGTCTTACCAAATGTCTTTGGTGTGAGACAGCCCAGTCTCTACGGCTCATGTACGTTGTACATCTTCAACTGGGTTAGAACGTGCAGAATTTTCCAAGTATTTTTGGCCAATGTGTGTTTAAAAAGTTTCTTGAAGCATTTTCTGTGGGTCTGGCACTTCGTGAAATCCATGCTGGAAAGCAGTGCATGGACCGTGCTCCATAGTCCAGACCAGGATGCTCAGTCCAAAGGCTCAGTGGCCTACAGAAGCGTCCGGAAACAGGCCGTAGCTGCTAGGACTGGAATCCACGTGTTTCCGGAAGCCAAGCTGTTGTCCTTTCCATGATGATGCGCTATTCTTTTTTTATTCCTCCCCACCTCTCTAGCTGTAGCCTACCAGCACCCCTATGTTTTCTGGGGACATTGGGTCCCCTTCAGAAGAGTGGGAGTTGGCCCAGTCAGTTCCTTGGGCTCTGCCTGAAGCTTTTTCCTCTCATGCTCACACGTTCTGCATTTCAGCTGCTCGATGTAGCACCTGCAGTCACACCCTTAAGCTGTCCTGGGACAAAAAGCCAAAAGCCTTGAGCCTTATTGTGACCTCAGGTCCCTTGTTATTCCTTCAGCTGCATGTCCTGTCTTCCTACTTGGTTCCATCAAGGAAGGCGTACTCATTTGAAGTGGCTGTTGTATAATTTGTTTGTACTGTGCGGTTAGCTATGTTTATGATTACTCCGAGTTCTGTTTTCCTTATGAGATTTTTATCTGGCTGCAAGCGGGGGCCTCCTCTCCTCTTACCCCTACCTTCTGCCCCAGTTCCATCAGGATCGACATTTGCAGTTTGAACTCTTCTGGTTGTCACAATATGCTATCAACTTGTGTGGCATCCAGCTGCCTATGACCATAAAGAAATAGAAGAAAGTCGGTGTTAAACATTTTGTTAATGCCAGAAGAAGCGTTGGATCACTTACTTCACCAGGTGCCAGTCTACTTAATTAAAAACATTATAAGGTGCTTGACTGAATCACCAAACAGCTGACTGGGCGTTATTTCTCAGTGATTTCACTTTACTTTGGTTGTTTCCTTAGCTGATGAATTGTTTTTGTGCCATTTTATAACAGAAAATATATGGAATGAATATTTATTCATTTGCATTTGTTCACTGGACTTCTCTTTCCTCAGTAGTTACAGAGAGTCTATCTTCCACAACTCCTGGTTTTAATATATTTAGGGTGAAAAAGCTATTAGGCAAATGTAACTAGTAATTATTTTAATTAAGCCATTTGCTTAACTAATAAGATTAAGTTTATCTTCAGGGTGAGATGAAATTTCTTCTTCAGTGTTTCTGCTAGAGGTATCGTCTGATAAAGAAAACTGATCCTGTCTTTATCATAAAGTGTTGCCCCTTCTACCCCTCCCCCCATGCAAGAATACAAACTAAGCCTCAAATCTAAAAAAAATTATTCCCATGTAGCCTGGCTTTTAATGTAATCCTTTACTTCCCGTTGGAGGAAGGTCCTGTTCATTGCCTAGTCCCACCAAGAGACACATTTAATTGCTAATTCTTTGTTTTTGCTTTTTTAAGTATTATATTTATGATTACCAAAGCTTGTTTAAGGCATTATTGCTAAAAAAAAAAAATGTAGTCAAATGTACTGGAGCTCTTAAGAAACTTTAATAGGCTATCAGAAAACAGTGAAGATTTATTTAATGTCTCCCTTCCAGGAAGATATATTGTTGGTTCAGCTGCAACTTCTTAACTTCATCATATTTTATATACTTTGGCCATCATAGATTGCCACAGGGCCCATTGCACAGTGTGATTTAAAATGTGTTCTGATTAAGTGTACAGAAGTGATCCTGTTCCCCGATGGAGGAAGGAGGAACATCATAAATATACATTGTTTAAGTGTAAATTCTACTTCGCACTCATAGGTTATATTGTACTTGTATGTTTTATGCTCTGTTGGTACTTTAAAAAAAACCCACAAATTTCATTTGGGGGCATTTCCAGGGATCAAATCAAGAGCCAGGCAGCAGGGCCCTACTTAGAATTCCCCCCTTAGAATTCGTAATGGGGGTGGAACAGGACAAGTAGAGGAAGTATGTCTATAGTATGGATACCAATTTCAGTTGACCAGTTCCAACAGACAAGGATATTCATTTTCTAACTTTCTTCTATCAAGGCTCCCAATTTGCCTGATGGGCAGAAATGCCATCTTGGTCCCCTGTTGGACTCTCCTTTTTCCAGAGGGGTGCCGGAATCTGGGTACGAGCCTTCTTGTTGCCACACTCCCACATTCACATGGACATCCCTGTGGTCAGACCACCTAGTGGCCTGGACATCTGGTTGTTCTTTGTCTCCATGCCGGGCTCAGGGCACAGCCATTTCTGCTGAGCCTGGGACCCTGAGTGTCCCGGGGTACCTGCCCTGGAAGTCCTGCCCAGCCATGGCCTGGCGAGGCCATGCCAGCTCCACGAGCAACAGCCAGAGCGTGAAGGGGGCCTTTTAGCTCTCAGGCCTCGCAGCCCTTGCCTCTCCCTAGACCCTGCAGGATGACTCTAGGACTCAAAAGGCTCCCCTCCCACCCCCCTGCCCCTCCGCTGCCCCTACTGCTCTGGGGCACACAGCACGCCCTCCGCCTTCAGGATGCTCCTGCATTGAGTTCTGCTGGTAATTCTGCTGTGATCCCTGAGTCAAGGAAGCCCAAGGAGTGTGTCCACCTGCTTGAAAAGGGTGGTAGTAGTGATAGAGCAAAAGCGTGGGGAGAATAGTAACACATTTATAGTTCAGTAAAATTACCCTTTTACGTGTTTTGCTCTAGGTGAGCAGAGATGTTAAGACCACAGGAAATGGCAAGAAAAGTGATCTGAGCTGGGAAATTGAATTGACTGGGGAACCGTGAGTGTCCAGTCGAAAAGTTCATGTGATGTAAGCAGTAAAATAAGCAAAGACTGGACAATAAATAAAATACAGGCCCTGGAATCTGTGTAGGGAAGAAGAGCATGGTGGACAATGCAAGGCAGGCCTGTCTTTCTGTTTGTGTGAGCAACAGTTACTTAACACCTTTGTCCAACTGGCCCCGTCACTGGGGGAGCCACAGTTCCTCTGAGCTCCTGCTCAATACTCAGTTCACACCCACAGCCCTAACCCCAGATCCTGGGGACCAGGTGGTTTTGGATACTTTCAGTTATTACGAAGATAATATGGTGCACGTACCCCATACTATATAACGCCCTTTACGTGGCCAAGGGCCAGCACTTTTTAATAAATGCATTTCCTAATGAAATGCACGGATACTTGGAGTAGATGAAATAAATAGAGGCTGTTCCGGATGGTCACCTATGTCCAGGTCAGGTTTTGTTGTCATGTGAAATAAAATCAGGTCAGATTTTTGTGGCCAAATAGTTATCAAAAACTCTCTGTGTTCAGGACATTTTGTATTTTGGAGTTGCGCATAAGGGATTGTGGGTCTTCGAAGAGAATCAACGGCTGTTTCGGACTGGGCCAGGAGAGACAATGGTATATTCTGTACGCATCATGTTTGCTCATGCTGCGTGAATGCCACCTTCTCCATGCTGTGGTATTACTTGTAACAGCAAAAAATATTTTTTTGTTTTTTTATGTTCTGTCTGTTAAATGGCATTAAGAAACTTTGAAACAAACTAGAAATTTTAGTCTTTCTCACTGCACTTGACAATGAATGAGGACCTTCTCTGTTTCAGGACTGTCCTGAGTGTAGAGGATGTAAGGTCCAGAGGACAGTCTGGGTCTTCACCGCGGTATTTCTCCCCAGTGGCGGGGGAGAGAGGGCAGTTAGTGGATAGTGATGGGCAACGTGGAAAGGACTGACGTAGGCAATGACACAGAGGCTATGAGGATGGAGGAACGGTGGCCGTCTCAGACACAGGGCAGGGATGAGAGTGGGTTTGTGTGAGTGAAGGAGGAGACGGCCTTGCCTTAGGCATTACAGGTGAACGGAGGCCGAAAGATGGGGGGCGTTGAGGAAATGTTCCAGACAGACGAGGCCACATACACAAAGGCCGCATTAGAGAACGTCAGCTGGGGAGAGTGGGGGCCAGTGCCAGACAGCGAAGGGTGACTTTTTCTGGTAACCCGGGCTGTCTGCGTCAGTGGATCATCGATGAAAAGCTTGCTCCAGGGCGCATGGGATGCTGGGAATGCCTGCGGACAGCCTACTACCAAGAGAGCTCATCTGGTGTTACGGAGGATCTGTCATTCATGCCAGAAACAAGGGATTAGGCACTGCTCTCCGGGAAGCCCTGAGAAGGACAAAGAACCCTGGGACGCACGTGGGAAGGAGTAGATTGCGAGCCTTGCTTGGGGGACCACTCGCTCCTGGCGGCCCGACAACCGCTGTTGGCTTTTTTTCCAGGGAAGAAGAGAAGGCACTGTGGACGCAGCTCCCTACAGACCAGAGCGCTACCTATAAATTCTACCTCTCGTTTAGGCAAACGCAAACGAACAAATGGAACTGCATCAAACTTAAAAAAAGCCTTTTACGCATCAAAGGAAACAATCAACAGAGTAAAATGGCAACTTACGAAACGGGAGAAAATATTTGCAAATCATATATCTAATAAGCGGTTGATATCCAGAATAGATCAGGAACTCCTACGACACAATCACAAGACCAAAGCCCAAATAAGCAAATTTAAAAATGAGCAAAGGACTTGAATAGATAATTCTCCAAAAAAGATGTACACATGGCCAACAGGTATAAAAGAGATGCTCAACATCACTAATCTAAGAGAAATGCAAATCAAGTCCACACCGAGACAGTACCTCAGACCCGTTAGGACAGCCGCTATCAAAGAACAGAGACTAACAGGTACCGGCGAGGCTGCAGCGAAATCGGAACCGTGTGCACTGTTGGTAGGAGTGCGAGGGCTGCAGCCACCGTGGGACACAGCATGGAGGCTCCTCTAAAATTAAAAGTAGAGCTGCCATAGGACCCAGCGATCTCATTTCCAGGTAACTATCCAAGAGAATTCAAAGTGCGCCTTCAAGAGAGAAACATGCACGCTCACATTCATCACAGTATTATTCACAATAGCCCAGAGTGGAAGCAACCCCAGTGTCCATTCCTGGATGAATGGTTAAAGAAAGCGTGATACATGCACTCAATAGGATATTACGTGGCCTTAAAAAAAGAAGGAAAGCCTGTGACATGCTACAACATGGAGAAACCTCAAGGACATTATGCTAAGTGACATAAGCCAATCGCAAAAGGACAAATACTGTATGATGCCACGGGTGTGAAGTATCACAGAAACAGAAAGCAGAAAGGTGTTTGGTTGCTCAGGCTTATGGATGGGAGAGAGGAAATTAGTGTTCAGCAAGTACACAGTTTCTGTTTTGCAAGATGAAAAGTTCCAGAGATCTGTTGCACAACAGTGTGACTTTTACTGAACTTGAAAGAAATTGAATATTATATATATTTTTTCTTTTGCTTTAGTAAAAAAAGAAAAGTGTCATTTGGGTAGCAAGGTTCTGGCGGCTGGGGAGGCTCCCTCAGCGCCCGGAAAGGGGCCGGCGGCCCGTGCTGCGGCCTGCTGAAGGGCACAGGGACGCGGGGGGCGCGTCGGACAGAACGGGACGGCATGCGGGAGATGGGACCGGCCTGGGCCGTTTTAAACTCTCTTCCCTGCTGGTCCCCCTTCTCGGCTCTTTCCTCGTTCTCTGCGTGGTTGGCACGTTACTTCCAGCTCCTGGAGCCGATGAGTTACGAGTGGCGTCGGTTTCCCGAGTGCTGAGCTTTCTTCCTTCATTAGGCTGGTTCCTAGTATCACAGTGCAGACCTGCTGGTAGGACAGTTGGCACAAGGGCAGGTATAAATCCCTCCGCAGCCTCCCCGCACGCCGTTTCTAGGGTGTAACACATTCTCTGTGCCCACCGGGAGGCCATCGTCTGGGTATATGTGCCGCCCCCTCCTCTCTCCACACACATGCCCTCAGGGAGCTCTCGGGCCTTGGGGATGAAGTGCTTTTGCCAGTCTCAGTGACAGTGGACAGTTTTACATTAAAGAAGAAAGTGAAAACTATCCTTGCCTCCATTTTACCCTAGGAAGCCAGACCACTGAGAAGGGATATCGTGTTCTCCTTATGCATTCAAATGTGTATTCAGGGGCTTCCTAGGACAGCTAATGACCTAGTGGAAACTTCTAGCTGCGGTGGCCATGGGGAAAAGTGATGGAGGAAGCGCCGTGTAGCTCAGTGGCTATGGCGGGGCAGGGTTTCTTGTAGATGTTCAGGAATCTCTTGTGTGCGTGTGATCCCGGGAGAACTGTACATCGGTTGAAATTGTTTCTCTCCAGCCTTCACGTCCCTTCTTTGCCTCTGAAACACCTGACTCTGGGGACCCAGGGTGTTTGTGCCATAGATGGCTTCCCAGAGGTCTTCATCATTGAACGTAGCCTCTAACTCTTCCCCTTCCCTCCCGATGAAAACAGGCCCTTGGTGGGGAGAGAGCTTACAAAGGATTCTTTATCAAAATATAACTTTAAGGAGATAATTCAAACAAACCTGTAGTAACAGGGTGTCCGGGGGCTACAGAAGGCGCGTCAGAGACGTACTCAGAAGCCAGCACGCATAGGCTCCCAGCTCGGGGCGCCCGCCAGCAGCCACGTTCTCTCCCTTCCGGCCTCTCAGAGCAAGCGATCTGCGCTCCTGTCTGCAAAGCCAGCGTGTTCACTTATGCACTGGTCTATTCACCCATGATCAAGGCGTGGCTCCTGCAGTTCTCTCTATTATATCATAATTTGTGCTCTCTTCCATGTCATTTTAATCAGCTTATTAACATGTTGTTTATTCTTATTAAAAAATCCTTCTTTTGACTCCCTGCCTGCCCTTCCCCAAACTAGCATCCCATTTCATTGTTATCCTTAGCAGCAACATCTCCTAGAAAGTCTCGTGTCTCCTGGCTGCCTCCCATTCTTTTCTGTCACACTGTCTTACGTCCATTCCAGTGAGACCTTCCCCTTTTCCTCCCCTGGGGCTCCTTTTGTGAAGGTCACTCGTGGCCTCCCTTTGCTAAATTCAGTGACCTATAAGCCCTATCAAACACTGGAAATACTTCCTTTTCTGGATACCACTCTCCCTTGGTTTTGTTCCAAACTCATTAGCTACTCCTCCTCAGCCTCCTTTGACCGTTTCTCCTTGCTGACCTCTGAACCTCGGAGTTCCCGGGGCTCAGCTCCCGGGTCCTCTCCCCTCTCTGTCTACAGCCATGCCTTGCGGAGCTCGGCCAGCCTCACGACTGCAAACCCCACCCGAGCGGATGGTGACCAAATGCGTGTGTCCACCTCAGTCCCCTCTCCTGAATCCCTGGACTCCTGCCTCCAGGGTGCATCCTCTCTGTCTCCACTTGGAAGGCAATTGTAGATTTTGGCCCAGGTTGAACTGCTCATTTCTCCCCTCAAGCCCTCAGTCTGACCAGCTGATTCCCCTGCAGTCCCCACACAGCCTTCCCCATCTCAGCTGCTCAGGCCCAAAACTCTGCTGTCATCTCTCCCTCCCTTCCCACGTCCCCTCTTCAGTATCTGTCAGGAAACCCTGATGGCTCTGTCTTCACAATAACATTCAGGATCCAGCCACTTTTCACCGTCTTCACTGCTGCTCTTTCAGTCCAAGCACTGACATCTCTAATCCTAATTATTTCAGTAGATCGGTAATTGGTCTCTCTGCGCCCCCCTTGCTCCCTCATGGTCTTTTCCCAACAGAGTGGGCAGAGAGAGCATTATAAAATAGTCACAAAGTTAGCTCCTGTCCAATGCACTGCGCAGATCCTCCAAAGCGTTCCCCGTCTTCCTCAGGATAAAAATCAAAGTCTTCATGATGGCAAGAGGCGCTCAGGATCTGTGCTCTTTCCCCTTTGTTCCTATGCAGTTTCTGTTCCTACTTGATCCCACCCACGCCGCACCCCCACTGGACTCCAGTCTCATTGTTTCCCTTGCTGGGTCTCAGTATCACGGACATGCTCCCCATGACGGGCCTTCGCCCCGCTCTCTCCGCTGTGCCTGGGGACCTCCCAGAACTGTCCACCCAGCGGGCTCTCTCCGTTCTCTCGTATCTTTGCTCAGATGTCCCCTTTGGATGAGCCTGCCCCGATCATCCTGTTTCGCACTGCAGCCCGCCTCATGGTGCTGCCAGCGCCCCTGCAGCGATGTGTTCTTTTCCTATAGTCCTTCTCAACTTGTAAGTTATAGTTGACTTATTCATTATGTTCATTATAATGGTAGGTCTACCCCTGGACCCCGCTCAGGAGTTTAAGCTCTATAAGGGCAGTTAAAAAAAATACTTTGTTTACGGGTGTATTCCAAACATTATGAGTGTGTAAGTACCTGGTGCTGAGTAGTTTCTTAATCAATATTAGTTGAGTGAATGAATGAAAAAAGAACACGTTAGCATAATATTTTGCAAAGTAGAATCATATATTGTCCCCTTTAATCCTTTTAACTGCACTGTTGTGAGTATATCATTATCATTATCATTATTATTATTATTGAGAGGTTAAACAGGTTTTCAAAGATTAAGCAGTGACTACGTGGCTGATGTGCTGGTGTGTGCAGTTGGCCTATTAGAAACAAACCTACCCTTGCTTGCTGGTACACGTGCTGCAGTTGACCTGTCTAAACAATAACTATTCCTGCCCTTTCGTGCCCTGGCGAAGATCTTTGGGTACCCTAGTTGTGCCGCTGAAGGTTTCTGCTTGGTGACAGGCTTCCAGGCCGGGAGCCTCATTAGATGTTGGCCCGGAGAGTCGAACATGCAATTAATAAGTGGTTCCATTTATTTCTGATGGAAAGTATTTCTTGAAATCATTAGCAAACTTTCCCGTGTTGAAATTCCCAAGACTGTTCTTACAGACTTTTCATTTCCTTGAGCACTATACACATGCTTCCCTGAGAATAAGAAAGTTTCCCTGGAGGATCTTGCAAGACGACTTTCTCTCTATATTGGTTCTCGCTTCTTTGTAGACGAGTCTCTGGGGCATGCCTACGCTTCCATTTGAAGCAGGAAATGCTCATTTCTTGAGGTAGTAAATCTGCATATAATATTAAAATGAGTTCCTTTGGGATGGCTGGGAGGTGCTGACTCAAGGCGCCATTCAGCTGAGTGCTTGCATGGCTCTCAGCAGCCTCTTGGACGGGCTGGTTGCGACAGCATCAAAGAACGCTTGCTGATGGAGAAATGGAGTCTCGGGGGAAGGCACGGAGGAGTGAGTCATGGTTTTGGGACTAGGCCGGGGAAAGCTCTCCACCTCTGTCTCCTGATCCTTGGTGTCAAGGTCCTGCTGGACCAAGTACCAGGCAGTGTCCCTGGAACCTCCAGAACCTGATTATGTGGTGAGTAGAGAACGTGGGGACCAGGTACTTCCTTTGACTTCTTCAAGAAAAGACATTTATTTTGTTCTAGACAGTGACTGGTCAGGAATAATTTTTTGGCGGGGGTTGGGGGAGCAGGGAGGGAAGCAAAATCATGGAGACCAACTCACATGAAAGAAACAGCTCACGTGAACTCAGCTTTAGAGAGTTATAGGAAGGATCTCTCCAGACTGACTCTGAGCGGGGAGTTCGTGGAGCATAGATGCCATTGAGTGAGCATGTGTACTCTGTGGCCGTTGCATTCACAATGACTGAGTGAGTAGAGCAATGAATCTGCTTCAAATTTTGCATTAAGCTTGGACATTCCTCCGCGGAAACTATTCGGATGATTCAGGAGTCCGCAGCTGTGGGCAACTGGTGATTGGCAGCTTCGTCTCGACAGTGCACTCGCTCATGCATCACGTCTCATGCAGAGTTTTTTGGCGAAACATCAAATCACCCAAGATGACTCAGTCCCCCCGCAACCCAGATTTGATGGTCTGCCACTTGGGGCTTTTCCCAAAACCAAAATCACCTTTGAAAGGGAAGAGATTTCAGACCGTCCATGAGATTCAGGAAAATATGATGGAGTAGCTCATGGCGATTGGGAGAACTGTGTGAGGCCCCAGGTGCCTACTCTGAAGGGGACTGAGGTGTCATTGTCCTATGCACAATGTTTCTTGTATCTTCTTCAATAAACGTCCGTTTTTCACAGCACATGGCTGGATATTTTCTGGACAGGCCTCACGCGTGTCCTTTACACGCTCTTTGCGACTACAGAAACAATGGGAACTCCTTGACAACATCCCAGGACAACACCGGTTCTCATTTGGACAGCTGATTCCATCATGAACAGGATCTGAAAAGCTATCTTGAAGAGGGTCTTTTATTTTTTGCTGAAGTCAGACACAGCAAAGAAGAGAGTGGACTTCAGGAACACAGAGGAAGCCCTGCTCTGTGAGAACATCTATCCTGTGCCATCCAGGTTGGAGGAAGACAGTGCTTCTGGCTTGGATGCCCACCATGCACCGTCAATGAAACACGGAACCCTCCACATCCTTAAAACCCAGGCATAGCGTGTTGTTGAAGGACCACAGCTGGGCTTGTTTTACACCCCGTGAATGTGTTCATTGGCCCAAGACCAGCTCTACCACTGAAGCCGCCCCTGCCCCATGGCCATGGTAGGTGTTGCATGGGAAATGCACCCTTTGCTTCTCTGCAGAATCTTGTATCCTCTCAGGGAAAGGCGTGTGGGGGGCTGGTGGTGAAGTGAGAGGGAAATATGTACACAGAGGGCCCAGCTGAAAATGACTTTAGCACAGAGTTTATTTAATACATCCTCCAAATTGTATTTTGAAGCCTCTGTTAACAAGAAAGCACTCTCTTTTTGAGCAGCGGGGGTGTTTTATAAATGGAATTTGCAGACCGGCAACGCTCCCATTAATTTTCCCTGTCTACAATTACTATCATTACATTCTTAAAGCACTTTTAAAATAAACTACACCATGATGTAATGTGCACACTCTGGGCTCCAGCAATGGGACAGCGAGGCCACAGCATCTGGATTTTGGAGTGCAGTCTTCTCGGGAACATCTTGATGGCTATAATTACTGTCATGTTATGGGAACTTAAAAAAAAAAAAGGCGCCAGAGTTCCAAATAAAACATAAAATGGCTTTGATATAATAAATGTTACTATCATTGTTTAAAAATGTTGTGACCCGTCTGCTATAGTTTCTGAGAAAGATATTTTCCAGCACTTGATATTCACTGCACCGCCCCCCCCGCCGCCCTTGCGTATTCTATTACTGCAGATAAGGATGAAGAAAATCCTTAGGACAGACTTGTTTTAAATCAGTGTAACACAATGCCAGCATTGTCTCTCTTCAAGATGAACTTTTAAATTAAATTTGGCATGAGCTTTACCAGAACTCCAAACATCTTTGCTCCAGAGACACTTTATCCACCCTATTAGGGAGCATTAATAATTCAGATGTGATGGTTGTAGTTAATTGTGCTCATTAGGGCCAGGCTAGGGCCGAAGCATTTTTCTGTAGGACACACTTGCATGCATTGCACCCCTAGCCAAGGCATCCGGAATAGATCGGGCTCACCCCAGAGGCCTCGGGACTACACAAAACACACATGTGGTGTAAATATTATCGTCCCATGGGAACCATGGTGAACTTGGACCCAGATATTGGACCGATTTCTGTGTAGTGTTATGATAGATCACTGATGTGTGGGAGAAGTGATTATTATAGGTCCTGATCTATGGAAGTATTCATTCAGTTTCTCAAAGTTTTATGACGTGAAATTTATTCAACCATGTGAAATCAAAGTTACTGTTTCATAATGAATATTAGCAACTTTTAGGAAGCCAGTGCATCTTACTTAGGCAATTGATTGGCTTTGACAATGGCATGGACACAGAACCCAAATGGAGTAGTCTGTTCTGTTGATCATTTTTCTCCACTGGTTTGCTGATAATTTTTTCCAGTTTGAAGACGGACCATCTGATGTAAGAGTTGGGACTTAACTTGATCTGGATTTCATCATAGTCAGTGAGTTTGTAGTTTTTTTACACGTGTCACATGGATCGACTAGCTGTCTCTACTTGTTCTCTTGGGCAGTGACTTCTTTTTATTTCATTTGGTATCGTGTATCCCCTTCTCTCAAAGTTTTGTCCATATGTCTTCCCTGTGGCGGATTGGCAGTAAGTTAGACCACAGGATTGAGGAGGACAATGATTCAGTCTCCAGGTGTGAGTTTCTTTAGCCTCAGTCTACTTACTGGGGTTAAGTTCAGCAGTCAGCCCTGGCTAGCTCCCTAGAGAAAGCAGTGGAGATCATTCCAGGCCAATCCAGGTAGGAGGAGTATGGTTGACCCTGGTGGCCCATTGTATCCTGTTCAAGTGGAGGCTCTACTGTTAACATTCATAGGGCCCTCTTTAGGGATAGTCCAATATCCATTGCCAATGTCTGTGTTTCTAAGCCCAGAAGATCTTCTGTTCACTAGACCGGTGATTTTTGACCTTCTCCATCCCAGAGCACACATAAACTAATTACTAAAATTCTCTGGCACACCAAAAAATATATTTTTTTGCCGATCTGACAAAAAAAAAATAAGTATAATTTTGACTCATTCACAGCAGACAGCTATCGTGGTGGCTGTTGTCTTTGTTTTATTTGATAGTCTAAGGGAAAAGAGGTCAGTGGCCCTGACTGAATAGTCAAGTATTACGTGTTTTAAAAATTCTTGTGGCACACTAGTTGCAAATTGCTGCATTAGACACTTTCCAAGGTCTGTTCTTTCTCAGAGGTTGGGCTTTGTTATCACAATCCGCAATAACATTAGGTGGAGAAAACTGGTTCGCAAGGGATGAGAGGCCAATTGATGGAGGGCTGTTTGCCTACTACCCTAACGTCCTTGGAGCCAGGTTTCAATTGCTTTGGTGATTCTGCTTTGAAAATGCTCACTCCTTGACTTTGAATCTCATAAGGATGCTCTGTTCTTTGGAAAATAGCTCCATCCTTTTACTGCTCCTTCTACCCCTTTACTGTTTGCAGTGTGGCTCCTAAGTACTGGATACTCAATAATACTCCAAAGAATATTTGTGTAAGTATCTTTCTAAAACAAATGGAACCTTCTCATTGAAACACTATTATGCCATTTCAGCACTTAGTAGTACTTTATAAAAAGACTTCAGCAACACTAACTCAACATTCAATCTACTCTCTGTTTGTTGAAGCGTTTATGGCTCTTACTCAAGACAAGAGAAATAACAAGGAAAGAAATGACTCTGAATACAGAACATTTTATTACACAAATAAAAAAAAATAAGAGCATATCTGTTAGCTCTTGCCAACTTTTGAAATATGGATTCCATTTGTCTTTATTATAGCCTATTCCCATAGTGCCTTTTCCCTATTTATTAATTTTTGAATGTTACTATTAAACAGAGATATGTGCCTACTGAAAATAGTCAAAGCTATTTCGAGAAACATGAAAAATGAGAAGAATATATTAACTTACCTTTTTACTATTCTGTCAATAAATTAGGAGGCATGCAACTGTTGTAGCTTATACTTCCTTTAAAAAAGTCATGTGCATTTTCATGGCAAAATATCTCATTAAATCTATAATAATCATGATGACTCATAGATATGTGATTCCCCTTGTTAAGAAAAAAAGGACAGGAAATCCAATATAAATGAGCTGTTTTCCTCAGTAGTGTAATAAAACTTGGATACTGGTATATGAGTTTTTGATTATATCATCCACTGATAATCTGGGGGTTCATTTCCTCCCGGTGAAGAATCAGTCTCCTTCCTCCCCCACGAGCCCCCTTTTGGCCACTAACATTTCAGCTGGGAGGAGGCCTCCCAGTCTCCGCCACCACAGTGTAGTATGTTTTAAGGGCTGTAAATTTTCACCGTCAGATTCGAGCCAGGGGTGTTAAGCTCTAGAAGATTCACATCTGCTTCCTACTCAAATGATCTTTTGTTGTGCTTGGTAGAGAGAGCGCTGTCATGCCACAGGATAAATCCCTATTGGGGAGGGGTAAATGGCGGCATTTCAAAGAGAGGTGCTCCTGACTACAAATAGAGCTGGCCCTAATTCTTGTTCTTGAATTCTGTATTTCTTTTCAGAGTTACATGGTAATTTTTTATGGCTCTTTAATGAATGGAATGAGTCACCATTACATTTCTAATGTGACTAATTATTTTGTAACCCAAGTCACAACTCCTGCACATATCTGGTTTCTAAGTTTGGATTTTCCAATGTCAGGTTTTCCTAAATAGGATCATATGAATTCAGGGCCAGAAAACAAAAGAAATGCCTAAGCAGCTGCTAGGGAAGGGTGCCTGTAGTCCGTGCCAATGTATCCGGCCCGTGGGTGTTTATTAAATACCCATAAAGGTAATCAAAGAATACTTAGTGTTAGAAGTATATTTACATTCTCTCTAGGTGGAAACCTCCCCAACCAAGAGGGGAAAGATGATAGACCAATTTTACAGCTAGAAGTAATGAGAAGAGATAAATGTAGTCAATCTTCAGTTTACTAATGGATTTTCTTCCAAACTCTGTAAGTCCTTTGGAACCGCCAATGCATTTTCCCATAGACACAAATTTATAAATGGTAGTGAAGTTTCCCAGCCAGTCCACAGAATAGACTTAACCCATATGCAACTGAAAACTAATATGGAAAGAGTTGATCACCAAGTTTCTGGGGACTGATTTATTAGTTTGTTTGTTTATTTAAAAATGTACTGAGTACTTCCAGATGATTGCCGTGGTGGAAGGTAGAATAGTGTGTTCTGTGAGTACATGAGACACTCAGCTGAAGGTGAAGGGGGTCAGGACGGGGCTCTCGAAAAACGTCTGAGCTCATTTTGTCTTGCTAGAAGAGAGGATTGGAGCCAGAGAAGGGAGGGAATGCAGGAGTTTTCGTCAATGTGCGAGGGCGCTCAGTATCTTAGCCTATTAAAGATAGGCGGGGAGGTTGGTGACCACGTCAGCAAGAGCTGGATCAATGGGAGTTAACACATATGGGTTTGTTTGCCTCATTTGGAGATGAGACATTGAGTAAGGGACTGATATGATCACACTTGCACTTGAAAACTTCATTTGGTCACCATCTTAATACTGGAAGGGAGCAGCCTCCAGTGCAGAATAGGGCAAAGGACTGGGAGGCTGTTGGGTCATATCAGGGAACATCTAGGAGGCACAAGGGCAGGGGAGAATGGGAAGGTTAGGAGGAAATGAATTAGGACTATTAAGGAGACAAATTTGATAAGACCCGAAGACAGGTTGCATTGGCGGTAACATCGGACATCAGTAGAAAGAGACGGTAATATAATGATCTCAAAAAATAAAATAGAAAAAAAGAAAAAAAATGAAAAGGAAGCGAGAGGGAGGTGCAGACCTGGGGAAGGAGGCCCTCCGTTCCAGATGTGTGCGTAGGTCCTGGCCCGAGGCTGGAGCTACAACCGTCAGAGCAAATGCGGAGGGTCTGTCTCCGAGGGGCAGCCAGAGACGTGGGACCACAGCCAGAGAGAGTGAGTCATGCCCAGAATCAGGAGAGTCAAAAGTTTCAGGAAAGACAAAAAAGAGATTGAGAAATACACGTTGGGTTTAGCAAGTGGGAGGACATTGGGACTCCATGTTCCGGTTTGGGAGCCCAGGAACATGTGTCTGTTTGTCCTGTCCTGGTGGCTCTGCCATAGAGCAAAGGCGCGTTACCAGGGCCCCATGGGGTGAAAGTGGAGGGGCAGGTCTCTGTCAGGGGGGCAGCGACCACCGGGTTGGCACCGTGAAGGCGCTGAGTGAGCGGGCCTGCGTGGAGGGGGTTTACCAGCGGCACCCGATGGGCGTGTATGGGAGAGTGTGAAGGGCGCTTTCCAAGAAGGGAGAGACCCAAGAGAATGTCCGTATGGTGACCCGCTGCGGGGCAGTGGTGGTGGCTGCAGACGTAGGTTATGGGCAAGCTGATTCTCATTGGTCACTGTGTCATTATTACTATAAGGACCACGTTTTCAGAAAACATGAGGATAATGTCTCAGTGACTCAGCAGACCATACAAACCTCCGCGCAAGTTGTCCCTCTCCAGCCTCGTCTTTTTCTACTCTCCCACCAGCCTTCCCCCATAGTGGAGAGCTGTCCCCCCGCCCCCCATGTTCTTCCCCGCCCCGTGCCCTTCACGTGCAGTTTGATCTGGCACGAATGTCTGATGCTCCTTCTCCCCGCGATCTTCCTAAACTGCCAGCCTGAACGTCACCTCCTCAGAGACGCCTCTGGTAAGAATACCCTCCAGGCTCTGCTCACTCCATGCTTTGCTTGCATCTCTACTGTATAAAATAACACAGCTTAAAATGGCGCCTCCCTCCCTTCCTGGACTGGGTTCAAGGGCACAGAGGTGCTTGCTGATTGGACTTCCCCAGTGTCCAGCACCGTGCTTTCTCACGACAGGTGTGCGGGGTTTGTTCAATGGTGAACTCTGGCCTGACTCAAAGGTTAGATGTAGGACGGTTGGTTGGGAAGGATGGTGCTGAGCTTCACTGACTTGGAGTCGCTGGCGAGTGGGGAAGACTGTCACCCTAGGCTCTTTGGGCAGCGAGAGTGCCTAACTGCTATGCCAGCCTTTTTTTTTTTTAATTTTATTTATTTACTTTTAGAGAAGGGGAAGGGATGGAGAAAGAGAGGGAGAGAAACATCGATGTGTGAGAGGGACATTGATGGCTGTCTGTCGCACAGCCCCCGCTGGGGACCTGGCCCACAATCTAGGCCTGTGCCCTGACTGGGTATCGAACCAGTGACCTTCCAGTTCGCATGCTGGTGCTCAACTCATTGAGCCACACCAGCCAGGGCTAAGCAAACTTTTATGTTAAGAAGTTATACCAATTCTTGGAGCTGTGTCCTCAATGGTACTGGGCAGCCAGGATGACTCATGACTCTCAGTTTAAGCCTCTGAAAGAGTCTGTTTTATTTTGGGAGAAACTCTGTGTCACCTTTATTGAAAAAGGAGGTGCACATGAGGCCTTGGCAAGAGGCTGCATTTCCTAAATCTGTAAAATAAATGAAGTTCTTTGGGGACATCAACTCTTCCATAACCTCTCTCGATGAGTTTGGAATGTATTTATTATGACATAGAGCCAACTCTAAAGAGAGGCGCAGAGAATTTTCTTTCCTGAGCTCCTGGAACACAGTATGGTTGGTGATACTAATACGTGGTGATGACACAGTGGCAGGAAGTGACACTGGAAGGGTCCTGGGCTCGAGCAGCACTCAAGGAGAGAGGGGAGCCTAGAGGCCTGAGGACCTGTGCGGTTTCCTTGGCGTCTTGACCACGGATCGCTGTCCACCTTCCTTTGGAGTCTGGCCCAGACCCTGCCAGTGAAATGAGGGGCAGCGGCAAGTGTCACTTAGGTTCCTGGCACCTGAGTTACTGCTTCATTTCAGTCCCTGTTAGACTCAGTCAAACTGCACTCATGGTATCGTGAAAGTTTTGCTCCTAAGCAGTGAGTCAGTGCCCCATAGGAGAAGAGGACTGTATATGACAGGAGACTGGGCTCCCGTTTCAGGTTTCCTGCCCGTATCTGTATGACTCTGAGTGTCACGTAACTTCTTCCAGCCTGATGATGTCATCCCTAAAATGGCGATGATACTGTGTGATAACGGAACCGTGCCGGCACTCGCGGGGCACTCGCTGCGGGCCAGGCACTGCTTTCCGTGGGCTCGTTCTCATCGGCCCCTCTGATGTGGGAGTGCGCGCTACCCACCGTACAGATGAATCCAGTTCACAGAGATTGCATACCACGTGTGCAAGGAGGAAGCGGGGGAGCTGGGGTTAGAATCCAAGCCTTTCCGAGTCTAATACTGTAAAACAAACCTGTGAGCTCTCAGCCACGGTCCTAAATGTTGCACTTAATAAACTAAAAATCCCCACATAATGGTACAGTGTCATCAGGCACTAGGTTCGTCTTGATTGAAGGTCATTCCTCCATGTCACTCCTCTCAGCTTCCTTCTGCTGTGTCCTGCTGAATCTGGGGCGTCTCTCCCAATCCAACTAAATCAGAATCCCATGGGCCGCTGCTTTTCTTCCTGCCTTTCCAAGTAGCAAAGGGCCGTGAGCCTGACAAGGATGTAAAATACGACATTCCAGGGGGATCCCGAGGAAGGAGCTCCAAGGAGGGGGTCCTTGCAGTTTCACATGATACAAAAGTACCATTACTGAAGTAGATTGTAGTCATATCATCTATATTTCCAGTGACAAAGTAACACATGTTTGCTTAGAAATGGAAAATTTAGAAAACAGAATAAGCCCAAAATTAAAATCATCCCTATGCCCTTAACTTAGTCATACCCAGTCGACATTTTGCTAAATATCAGTATTCCTTCCACGTGATGTCATCATGCATTTAATCGGAGCCGACACGATTGTTTACCTTTGGGGCGCGCAGGCAGGCAGCACCATGAGAGCTCCGCGCAGGGGCGGGCCAAGGCCGCACGGTGCCAGCCAGTGTGGTTTTTGTTCCCTACCAAGGTTCAACTTTTCACATCTTGTATTTTTCTCTTCTACTTTCCCTCTTTCCTACTGCATATCTAGTCTTCTCTTTTCTTCAACTAATACTTTTATTAATTTTTAAAATCTAAGAATGTAGTTTATTAAGAGATAGTAACAAATCAGCAAGGCCCCCTGGACAAAGGAAAGCGGACATCAGCTAATTAGACAATTCATACGGTCCGAGTGGCGACCGGTTTACGTAACTTGCTAAATCTCAGACCTAGACCTTTCTCTCGAGTGCCTGTAAGGCTTACACAAGGGCAGCTGCTTTAACCCCAGCTCCCAGTGCTAGAATGGTGTGGCGTTGGTCACAGCGAGACCCAACACGACAGTGGGGGTGACACACCGCCTGGTCTCACCACTACCGGAGTGTAACTCTTGGCAGGAGCTCCGTGTGACGGACTGCGAGTGTGGGCAGAGGACTGAAGGCCGGATGATGAGGACGTCTCAGCTGGCTTCTCAGTGGGGCTTACGCATTTCTTTCACATCTGAATAATCTGACTAAACTCGTAATAGAGATGAACTAAACCCCGTCATTGCCAATTACCACTTCGTATCAGTGTTCCCCGACATTGGGAAGCTGGTTATTATTTTTTTAAACAACACCAAATCTGAACAAACTACCCATGCTGGTGAGAGGAAATGGTCTATTAATTAGCTGGGTATTTTTTTGGGTTTTTTTTTTTTTTTTTTTTTTGGTCATGAGGTAATTTGAGCAAGGCCACCTTCTTGTACTCCTGATGGAACACAACTTAGGAAGAAAACTAGGCTGGGTTTTCCTATTGCTGAGTGTGATTTCTAAGTTTCTGAGCCAAGGGGAAGTGGAGTTGTGGCCTAAGGCCTGAAGGGCTAAGTCATTCGTGATCCCAGACCAAGGCTGTGGAGAATGAAGACATCCCTGGGAATGGGAGTGAGGGAGAAACAGTTCCCTTCTGGGCGGCATTGCCAGCGTTACTAAATAAGAGACACGGGACCCATGAAATCTTTGGGACGTACTTATACTAAAACAGTCATTTGTTGTCTGTCTATCTGGAATTTACATACAGCTGGGGAACTATTATTGTATCAGGTAACTCTCCTTCTGGGTGGTGAATCAAATCAACAAACTAGTTAAACCATGAAATGCTTAACACATTCTCTAGTCAATAAAGATTATTTAAAATTTAATATGTTTAAAATTTTCTACTATGTGGATATATGAAATTTGTTCAGCCTGCCCGCTATTGAGATTTTAGTTTTATTTCCTGTTTTTCTTTTGGTCATTAAAAAGTGGGCTTGCACTAACGTTAAAAACACACTTGTGTATGGGTAGGTTTCAGTTCTATAAGCAGAGAGTTCAAACAATAAGGTCATTAGGTCAAAGAACATGTACATTTTAAATTTCAATAGATATTACACAATTATTTTCCAAAAAGATTGTTGAAATTTGTACTCCTCTCCTTCCTTTATCCCTGCACCCAGCAACACATGGAGGAGCTCAGCTCCTTACGTCTTCACCAGTACTGATTGGTTTTAACTTTTGTCAAACTAATGAATGGAAAAATGGTATTTCATCTAAATTCACACTTTTCTAAGCACCCATGAAGTTAAATATATTTTCATTGATATATTGTCCCCTTGGGAATTCATTCTTTTGAATTGCCTATTCATGTTATTTGCCCATTTTTCTATTGATTTCTCTTTCTCCAGTTAATTTTTAGGTGCTCCTTGTGTCGGAATTTTATTTCCTTGTTTTAATGCTGAAATTATTTTCCCTTCTCAAGCCATTATTTGTCTTTTGACTTTGTTTATGCTGCTGCCTTTGCCCTGTGAAATTTCAAAAATTTTATATAGTCAAATATTTAGTTTTCTTTTTATCTTTAAATCTTTTTACTGTGAAGGAAATACATCGCCGTGGTAAAAATTAAAACGACACAGTGAAGTGTAGATTGAAAAGTAAAGGTCCCCTTTCCCATTCTTGGCATGCTCCAGCCACTTCCCCAAAGCTAAACATCAATAACCCTTTCCTTACCAATTTGGAATTTCCTGTGGGGGTGTTAACATCCCTCTTACTCTGTCTAAAACTGCTAACATTTACTGAGTACCTGCTTTATATTAGGAACTGTTCCAGGGGAAATTCCTGCCTATGGAGCTTCCATTTCAAAGGTAGAAAAAAGTGAAAGATAAATAAACCAATAGAAAAGCAAAAAATTTTTTTCAGATAATGATAAATTCTGTAAATAAAACAAAGCAGTGTTAGGGCACAGAACGTAATGGTGAGCAGGACATTATTTAACTATTTAGATATGGTTGAGGGTAGCCCAGTTAAGCCTGGTGTTCACCTGAGAGGTAAAGTTTCATAGAGATAGGATAAATGTGAATATTGTACAGTATTTTTTATTGCTCTGTACCTTTGTCAGCTAATAATAGAATAGGATATATTGCATTTACTTATCAGTACATGTAGATTTACCTACATGGGAAATTTTTAAGTGTTGTTTTGTGAAGCACGACTGTCGTGCTGTGTCTCTTGCGATCACAGAACACATCTACAGGACACATCTACATGACCACCGCGAGCGGGTGTGGAGGTTGTTTGGAGAAGAGACCTGGCCAAAGAAGGGGGTGAGTGTGTCAAGGTGGAAAGACAGCAGACTGCAGTGTCTTCTTTTCCCTCAGGGATAGCCTACCACTCGCAAACACCAAAGCTCCCGTGGTGATAAAGGGGGTCCGTTTGCTCCATGGGCATCTCTTTGTTGTGGCTTGCAATCGCAGCCTTGTTTCTGGGAAACAAGATAATGTGGAAGTGAAAGAGATTCTGTGCCCCACGTGTCTGTGGAATACAAACGAAGCGCAATTGCCTATTTAAAGGAGAAAGGAGAAGTATAAGGCGGAGTGAGGTTCGGCAGTTACCTCGGGGCCCCTGCTGTTCGGCCTGCTCCGGGCTATGCTCTTCAGCAGCCTGTGGAGAGCTGGTTTGCTGACCCAAACAGACAGACAACCCAGTGATTTATGGGAAGCTCCTGAGTCATGCCTTGTCCCATAGCTGTCTTTTCTCTGCTCTGAGAAAGCTCGAATATATCCTTTTGGCAGGAAGTGCTCACAAGGGCCTGTCCACACAGCATGTTCCTACAGAAAAAGATGGTCGTGCTGTGGAAGTGAGTTATGTTAGGATTCCTCCGCCCCTCTGCTGGACCCCATGATGCTTTGCGTAGTTGAGGTTCTCATGTACTTTCTTAATTACTGTAATTGGGTGAGTGCAATGACAACCCGTTCGGGGCTCTTGGGGCAGTACTTTGCAGACCTGTACAACTGCTGGATAATAAAACATGTTTAAATGGTAAGAAATCCTGACTTAGGTGAAGGAGGACTTGGAATCACCTTGATGCACAGTCCTTGGTATGCGCCTCATTTATTTCAGCCTGTTCTGTAGGTCTTGGCACAGGGTGACCCAGTCTGAAAAACACATTACCAGAACCTCTACTAGAAGCAGGTCTCTGCTGTAGGTTCTCAGATGTGGGGGTAAAGGATTCATATGGGACAATTGTGGGAGTAAGTCAGGGAAATATGGAAACGGCAAGAAAAACAGAGAAACCACATCAGAGAACAGACAACGCAGTTCCTGTCCTTTCCGGAACAATTACAAAATGAGCTAAAGGCATTTTTGAGCAAACCTAAGTGGGAATGCATAGAGTGCCAACTGTGGACGTAGGCATTTGAAAGAGTGCTTTGCTGTATGTTATAGGATGATCCGCACAAGTCACGATTGGTTTGGGAAGATATCCTAAAAGGGTGAAGAAGTGGAGGCGGGTGCTTCTGTTATGAGGGTGGGTTGTGCAGGCAGGCCAGAGCGTGCATAAAGTGATCATTGGTTATTGATGAGGAGACGGGGCTGGGGGAGGCAGGAACATTTTCCAGCGAGAGTGACTATAAGTGGTGTTGCCTTAAACTTCTGTTTGGTCCTGTTCAAAGTCACCTGCAAGGCAAGGCCATGGCCTGCTTCTCCTCATCTGTTGAGGTTGCCTGAGAAGTAATGATAGCCAACAGTCATCAGGCACGTACTGTGCCTGAGTGCTGTGTGCAGGTCATCTCATCTGATCTTCAGGGCAACACTGGGTGTTCCTACATGTCATCATCATTGCCATTTCATAGATAAGGCATGTGTTAATCAGGATGAATTAGATTATGATATATAACAAGCAACCCTCACATCTCAGTGGCTTAAAAGGTATGTGCGACCATGGATGGGTTACATTCTACATGGGGTAGCAGAGAGGGATCAGCTCATGGAAGTCATACAGAAACCCAGGCTGACGAAGGTTCGATCTTGAAATATGTTTCTAGAATATCTGGAGGGAAAATAAAAAGAGAAAATCTGGTGACCTGGCTGTTAGTTTTTGTTTGGAGGTGATGCCTGCTAATTCAGCTAACATTTATTGAACCAAACAAGTCATATGCCTATGTCTAACTTCAAATGAAGTAAGGAAGGAAAATTCTAGCATGTAACTGGGAGGAGAGAAGAGTAACAATATCTGAATGGCTGTGATAATTTACTGCAAGGGGTCTAAGGCACAAAGAGGGCTCAGGCGGTGGAAGGAGTGTAATTAGAAATGAAACTCCTTCTTACCCCCTTGCTCTCTGTTTCTAGATTGTAGTGACCAGAACAGAATCTTTGAGAACATGAGTTTGTAGTGTATCTCTGGCTAAGTGAGAAAGAAGAGAGATAGAATGCCGAAACTGTATTCAAAGACACAACGGATTTGTCAGTTGAGTGTGGACTCATTGTCCTTTTTGGAGGAGAGGTGGAGGGTATTGGAAGGCAGTCATTGAAAAATAACAGACTGTGGACAGTTGGCCCCCTTTGCTCCATAAGATGTTTAAAAAATTAAGACATCGATTCGCTGCTTGCTTCTTTTGGTTGTCTTGGTGCCTGAGTTAGAGTTGCCTGATCCCAGCATCCATTGCTGAGTCTGGGATGGAGGAGAACGAAGAGCAAGTCAGAAGGAAAAGCTCACAGAGAGAAGTCAGTGCTTGGAGAACAGGAATGGAGAGTTAGAAACCAGGGAGTGAGTGTGCTGAGGGGGGGAGAGAGAATATGGAATGAGGAGGCCCACCCACATTTATATTTTCTATTCCAAGACAATCAAATTTCTGGGATAGAAGATCAAAAACAAAAACATCCTCTATAAAAAAGCTGTTAAGTCAGCGGGCCCAGCCAAGAATTTGAGTACTTCTGTGATCTAACCTCGCCTTGTTGGGGTTGGCAGACCCTTTTCTGGAGCAGATCTGCTGAGTGACTGAAGCATCAGGGGCCAAAAGTCCATCTAAGAATTTCGTCCAGGCTCCTGCTTTCTGAGTGAGGCACACAAAGGCTCACGTGGTTTTGCTATGGCCCTTGGATTCCTTGGTGTCCAACATAGCTCCCAAAATAGCATTTTGTTTTTAATCGTCAAGGGTGAAGAACTATTTTCTGTTCCAAGAATTAAAAATTTGTTATAATTTGGAATCTGGAATAGGGTCCCTTCCAAATATGATATTAAAGCCTAAATTTTAAGGCTAGATCTATACTCTGTGGGTATTACTGCTAAATTTTATGAGCAAAGTAAAAAGAGTAAAGTAATTAAAATAAAAAAGGAACTAGCTATTTTGTAGTGTACAGTCAGATTTATTTATTTCATTTCATTTGTTGGCATTATGTTACATAGATATGGTCAGAATGATCATATTCTCATATGTATAAATTTTAAATTTAAAAATAAAATTTTTAAGTACTTTAAGTTAGTTTAATTAATTTAAATTTGAATTAATTGTGATTAATTCAACAAATAATATGGGAGAATATAAAATAAAAAGTTATACTACACTTTCCATCTAATCCCAGTCCTCAGATATAATGTCTAGCTAAAATAGATGTTAGCTAAAATATAAAGTTTAAATAAGATCCAAAGTCTTATAGCATAATACCCAATTGTCCATGTTTAAAATGAAAATCACTCATTATACAAAGAATTAGGAGGATCTCAAATTGAAAACACAAAACTCAATGGAAAAAAAAAATTAATAGAGGCCAACACCAAGGTGATGGACATATTCGAATGATAAACATTTTAGAGAATTTCTCACAAGAATGCCTCAATGAATATTACAAATGTTATAAAATTACAAATTAAAAAAATACAAAGCATGAGCAAAGAAGTAGAAAGTCTCAGGGAGGAAATAGAAAATATAAAGAATTAAATGGAAATGTAGAACTGTAAAGTACAATAGCCAAAATAAGAAACTCAGTGAAGAAACTGAAGAACAGCATGGAAGGATTGAGAAAAGAATCTGGTATTTGGCAGAGAGAACAATAGAAAGTACCCCATCTGAACAATAGAGAAAAAATAATAATTCAAAGAAAATGTGAATAGAGCCTCAGAGACCTGGGAGAATGCAATGCTGTGTTATCAGAGACCTGGAGAAAGAGGAGAAAGAGGGAGAGGCTGCAAAAGCACACCAAGAAATAAAGGCTAAAAACTCTCCCATTTTGGCAAAAGACATAAACCTACAAATTCAAGAAGCAGAGTGAATTCCAAAGAGGATAAACCCCCAAAGATGGCCGTTTAAAAACACATCATAGTAAAACTTGAAAGCTAAAGACAATACAAAAATATTGAAAACACTTTACCTATAGGGGCAAAATAATTAAAGTGACAATAATAAGCTTTTCACAGAAACTATATAGGTCAGGAGGAAGTGGATATTTTTCAACTGCTGAAAGAAAACTCTCAGCTCAGAATCTGAGAGCCAGTGAAAGTATTCTTCAGGAATCAGGAGAAATCAAGGCATTATCAAATAAAGAAACACTAAGATTCTTTTCATTAGTAGATCTATTTTTAAAAGAATGTTTAAAGGAATCTCTTCAAACGAAAAAGAAATGATGGAAGATCCTTGGAGCATAAGGAAGAAAGAAAGAACGTGGTTAGCAAAAATGTGGGTAAATATAAATGTTTCCCCTTCTCCTCTTATGTGTAGTTAAGAAAAGACAAAACAAAAAACCTGAAAAAACAAACCAAAAACACATAACACAAACAATGTTTTGAAGAAGCGTGGAGAACTTTTTCTTCAGTAAACATTCACATTTAATACAGAATGTGCTTAATATTTTACTCAGAATGCTAATTTACTTTTCAGAATAACTCTTTGTAAGAAATTCATCCTAAATGGAAATGGCCATTTCTGAAATTTTGTTACAAATTTCTTCCTTTCCTGTCTCCTTATTGGCATCACATCTGATGACGAGATTGGATTCGATCACCCCAAAGACCCATTCAGCTGAGCTCATGGAATTCTCGTGCTCTGTTAGCCAAATTTCTGGGAGAGTCCAGTTTATGTACAGCATGGTGCTACTTCTTGAAAAATAATTCACAAAAATCCTACATTATTTAGAGATACTATTTATAAATAAAATAACATTTTGCTGAACGAGATAGCTTTATTTTATGGAAGAATTGTAAAGATTTTAAGGAGTGTTTTGTTGTATTTGCTGTGCTTGGTTCTCTTCCTCTTTTCTCTTCCATGGTAATATTGAAGGAACTTAATTTAGGTCCAGCACTGAGGCAAATAAAAAATTAGTCAACGTTCTCTGATCACACCTTCACTTCCCTTCCCTTCCCTTTCCTACAGGACCGTTTGAGAGTGAGTTGCAATCACATTGCCATTCTTTCTAAATGGATACTTCAGTGTGTGTCACCTAAGAGCCAGGCTCTTCTTGTAAATAACCACAGTATAGTGACTCGATTGAGGAAAATCACCGTCAGTACAATACTGTCATCTGAAACAGAGTCACGATTCAAAGATTTTTTTTTTTTTCAGAAAATAAAATGATGCTTTAAAAAAAAATGAAATAGGGTACTTGGAAGGGAGGTCCTTTCACATTTTTCACACCCTCCTTTCTGTACCTCTTTCATTGAGATAACTCATTTCTTCTGCTAGACTCTCACGTGGTCCCCACGTCTGCCAGTCAGCGCCGTGGGCCATCACGGGGAACTTTCCCAGGTGCCCTCAGGGCTTTCTGGGGCCTGGGTGTGAGTCTCTCCAGCCTGATGCTTGTGGATGAAGCTGCTAACTTACTATGATCCCATTTCCCAGGGGCCACTAGCAGTTTTTTGAATAACCTTCAGAAATATAGACACTTTATAAAGATCTCCAGGGGTCAGAAGGACTAAAGAAAGAGGACAGCCAGTGCCTTCTTACCTTATCGTGGGAGGTTTCTGCCTATTTATGAGGGAATATGAACAATTTAAAGCTGCTTACAATTCAGTTGGTTTTGACCAGATTTGGGATGCCAATATTTTCAATGGGTTTATAATACTGTTATGAAAAAAGAAAACAAACCCAAAAAAACAAAGAAAAGCAAGTGACAGAGTAATGGTGATGGAATCAGTTCATCACCGTATGTAAAGACATTTTCTCTCTCTATGACCAGGTACTTGTATGAACATAGAGGAAAACAATAGAAGGATATATTCACTACATCTAATTATTAACTCAGTTACCTTAGGGACATGAGATGTACTTTTTCTTTACATACCTCTAGACTTTTTGACTTACACAGCACATATATTCTTTCTGTAAAAAAAAAAAAAAAAAAAAGAATGACAAAGTTTTTGAAAAGCAAAGTATTCGGAGCAAGGTTTAATACAAAGCTCCCAAATAGCAGAAGGAGGAGGCTATGGCTGGGCCTCAGTCAAGCACATTGCTTGGCACATAGTGATCGATCACTGAATGAATGAATGAATTTTGTGGGATTGTACCTGCTCTATTCGAAAGAACTATCTTTCATATAAGCCCATGTCTCCTGGAGAAATTGTTTTGGTATTCTTTAGTGCGAGGACACATTTTGCTGATCTGAGAAGAGAAGCAGGTTTGGAAGGAAGTAAGATTTCATTTTGGAGAAATAAAACTTGAAAAGTCTTTTTTCAAGAAGTGAAATGAGGCTTTCTAGTTGAATACCAGGAAAGATGTCGGCACGTGCCCTCTGGGGTTTACATATTGCCCCCAAGTGTCCTCTGGGTCTTACTACTTCTGGATTCGAAACACCTCCGGGTGGCGTCCTCTTTTCTCAAGATGCTCTAAATGCCAGGCTGTGCCCCACGGCCCCCGCCTAAGCTGTTAAAACACCGATTGTTACAATAGCCCGACCTTGTGTGTGTCTCTTCATAGTGCAGGCTCCAGCAAATCAGTTTTGTTTTTCCACCAAATTGTTGGACTCTTCTGCTCTCACATAGGGTCTGGGAAACACAGCTTTCCCCACAAAGACACCCTTCATTGTTGGGTTCCGTCGGCTTTTAAAAGGGCCTAGTTTCTGCCTAAAGTTCAGTCTTAGAAGCATCTGAATTGGATTTTCTTGGAGCAGCAGTTACTTTAAACGGAAATGACTTTTCTCCTCTCTCCTCTCCTCATTCTAAATGGCGCTGGCCCTCGACTTCTAATCGTAACAGTGCTTCAAGGCCAGCTCATCAGGGGACCTCACACAAAGGAGTGCGACATGTGACCGTTCCGGAAGCGTATGGCTGGGCAGGCCTTTGGAGCAAGGAGCGGTCAGTGTGTGAACCCCACACCCCCCTCCCTCTTGAGCCAGCCCGGTCATCACCTTAGACATGTCGCATCTCTGAAAGGGAAACTGTAAGCCAAACGCTTCTTTTTTACCTTCTCACGTGCTTGAACCCAGGCTTGGAAAATCTGCAGGCTCCTCACACATTCTCAGATATACTCCTCTGTGCCTGCCGGAGGTGAAATGATTCGGGCCCAGCGGAAGAACCTGGGCCGTGCCAGCAGATGGTTTGGGGCTGTGGAACCACGTGGCTGGAGGTGGGCAGTGAAAGCCCTTTCAATTTGGCAGGTCTAGCCACCCCGAGCCTCCGGGAAAACTGGCTCAGCCGCGTCCCCTGGTAACCAACATTCCACGCAGGACATGAGTGCATTCCTGGTTGGAGTCTCGTGATTCGATTGTGAGCATCGCTATGGACGAGGCACCGTGGCAGCCGCCGGGTGGCATCGACAAGGCCTGGATCCAGCAAGGTCAGTGTGTGGGGCTTAAGAAACCTCAGCTCTAGTTTTTTCTATCACTTCTTTGATACAAGATCTCAGAAAAGTCTTGCCGCCCTGGCCCACCTCCACCTCCACCCCATTCATGGTCAAGGGCAAACCCCATGGAAGAGTGAAACAATCACAATAATAGGGATGGGAAAAATGATCCTCTAATGATCATATATTAAAGTGAAATGTAAGGAAAGTAACTTTACCTCATGTACTTTTTAATACATTTCATAAACCACACAGAAATTTACTGGGACATGGATTTAACACACTATACTAACGGCAAGATAAGAATTACCGAGTTGAATGTGGGTTCACTAAATATGCTGGAACCCCTTTATAGTGTCGACTCTGAGGAACGGGGCTAACACCCTTTTTATGGGCACATTGAGAGGGCTTGTACTTTTACTGTGTGTAGTTGTTACGTTTCAAGGGACATGATTTCACTGGTAGCTTTGCCAAATTTTTGCAATAACAAGATTCTACTGTATTTCTATTTTAGCACCACAATAGCATGCACTGAAGTTTATTTGAAAAAAAAAACTCATAAAAAAAAAGAATGAATTTCAACCAAACCCAGGTTACTGAGGGTTTAAGTTATAATCCGTCACGAAGATTATGTCAGCTCTTCGCTTCTCTTCTTCATACTCAGTGTTTGTCATTTTAGGTAGATGTTCCTGCTTAGTAGCTCATTCCCCAAGAACAGTCAATGGAATCTAGTTAAATAATTTCTTGTGAGGAAACAAGCCTCGATGCTTTTATATTCTGTGTGTGTGTGTGTGTGTGTGTGAGAGAGAGAGAGAGAGAGAGAGAGAGAGAGAACACTGGGAGACATTGGTAATATTTTCTGATACTTAAAAATTTGAATTCAAATTCTCTGGACAATATAAGCACCTCTCTCTTTTATCTACTTAAGGCCGATTATCAAGAGATTGCTGTATGTTATAATCATATAATTCTCAAAACTAAACTATTAAGGACAGGAACAATCCATCTGTACATTGTGAATTAACACACCATATGCAGAGAACATGTAGAAACCTTGAGATAACATTGTAAGGGCTAAGTGGTCTGCAGAGATATCACAGTCTCTGGGAAGATATGTAAACCTTCTGGAAAGATGATTAAAAAGGGAAGAATCCTATTGTCAAAAAGGGAATCTTACCTTGGGAGACTGAAATTAGTGTGAGGTGCCAAATCCTGAACTATCCATAGCTTCCTGATTTTATCTTTGATGACACTGTGCCTTCCTAACTTAAAAAAAAAAAAAAAAAGTTGGAAAGCAAAGTAGCTGATCAGCCCTTCATACCATTTGTCTACATTCTTTTAAACACAAGCATGTTTGATGGGATTCTTTGTCTTTGAGACACTTGGAGAGAAGTCTCTGTTTAATGAGAAGAAACCCGTTAATGATGCTGTTGGGCTTACACCAAAGTTTTAAAATTCAAACAATTGGATAGCAGTGTTCATCTCACCAGTGATCCTGACATCATCTTTTCAACCAAGTTGCACCTGGGCATTGGGCCACGTGGGCTCTCTCTCTTCGATGACACGAAGTGGTGTGTAAGCACCAACAAGACTCTTGGCCGGGGCCCGCTGGCTATGAAAAGGACTGACTAAGCCAGTCCTCCACCTGTGCGGGAACCAGCCTGCCACCCTCTTGAGCACAGGGCAGCTCAGACTGTCAGTCGGTGGCATGATTTGTTCTCTTTTTTCCAGCCGGCTGCTTTGGTGCTACTGCTGATACCACCATAGTTGTCTTCATGCTGGGCGATTGTCAGACTCGCTGACGAGCACATCCCTGTCCACCTCCTCGGTGAAGCGTTGGCTTGACCTCTTAGGAACAGCTCCTTTTAGCCCAGTCGACAGGGAAGTGGATTAATGGCTGTTAAAAAAAAAAAAAAAAAGAAGAGTGCATTTTAATGGAAAAATGAGGTATTTTCCATTGTGGTAAAGTGTCTTTTTTCAATCATAAAATTGCTCAAAAGGGGAAGCAAAAAGAGGAACATGTATTCATTTGTTTTAACTTGAGTTCGTAAAATGAGTTCTTGAGAAAGCTGGTAGCTATCTATTTCGAAGAATGATGACTTCTTTTTGACATCTAAATATTGCATCTTTTTCAGAATGTACTTATTTTCCATAATGACCTAAATTTATAAATATGACTACAGATCAACAACTACTAATTCTGTTGGCAGTTCCACATGACTGACACATGGAGAGGGAGGGAGGGAAGGCGGGTGAGAGGAAGAGAGAGAGAGAGAGAGACAGAGAGAGAGAGAGAATGTTTGCATATTTTGACTATTCAAATGATACCATCAGAGACTTAAGAGTAAGATGAGACCTATCCTATTGCAACCTGTTGACTGATACTAGAAGTGTATTGGGCCAGCAGGTGGGAGGTATTTTCAAACAGTGTTTCTTAACAATCCCTGTAGTCCAGATTTGTATGTGGATGTTCATGCTGCAGCCCATCCCAGGAGCAAAGCTAGAATCAGACCTGTCCTTCAGAGAGACCCTCCATATTCCCAGTACTCCCTAGTTGGGGAACTACTTTGATTGCAGATTTCTAATCACAACGGGTCCACGGAGAGCTAAGCTTTGGGCTACAAAACGTGGAAAAACCACTGCCTAGAAGCCACCTACAGCATCCAGCTGCCAGCTTGCCACTGGCGATAGCAGGGAAAGAGGAAAGCAGGCAGGTGTGGTTGCTGAGCCGTTGGAATTGTGGTACCAACGAGACTTCGAGTGAGGTAAGTGGTAGAGGTGTGGGGTGTTATGTCCTCCTCGAGGTTCTGTTCTGAGCCCACCCAGACCTGGCTGGAGACTTTTTCTCCCTGTGTTACCTCTTCACTGTGACCGTGACTGTGGCAGTTGTCATCAGCGGTGCGGCAGCCATTTGGAAAGTGACCCCCTTCCTTCTGTACCCGAACCTTTCTGTCTGAAGATTTCACCCTCTTTTCCTTAAGCAGAGTCACTGCTGAGCATGGCTCTCAGGAGAGGAGAGCCGAGGCTTTCTGGGCTGCGTGAAGGAAGGATGCTGAGTGGGACACTTCTTTCAAAAGCGGGGGATGACTTTAAGTGGCATTAGGAATCTACTCATGAGTTGCTTGTCCTTGACGGTCGTTCTCCAAGTTCCTGTGTAAGGAACTTTGCAGTGGGAGGGTGTGCAATTCATCAGCTCATGGAAGATCAGCTGACTCTAAAATTGAACTTGTCACAGGATAATAGCATAGATCGAGCTCTTTCTGTATACAATGTCCTTGTTACCATCTTATTCAACCCAAACAGCAACATTTCAACAAAGATGTTGTTACTCACAAGAATGTACGCAGATGAGGACAGGGACTTTGGTTCACTGGTATATGCTGAGCACTTGGCAAGTTTGCTTTTTAAATGATTTTACAAATATTATCCTGACAGATGAAGAAACAGAGTATTAGGCAGATCTAATACCCTGAAAATCTCACCCAGCTAGGTAATGGCAGAACGGAATCGTGCCTAGTACTCTGGAGGTTTTATGCTGGGGGTGGGGGAGCTGTGTGTCTCAGAAACCCCATTCCTGTGGCCCCAGGTTGAGGCTGGGCACAAGAGACCTTTGCATGAGATTTGGGAGGCGGGATGAAGCAGCAGGCACGGTGCCCGGTGGGCAGGCTTCCCCAGTTCCCAGATCTCTAGCAGGTTCTCTGAGTCCTTGGCCAGCACCTTCATGCAGCTTCGTGGCAAAGGATGCCAGTTCTTCTGCAGGTTACTTTTACTGTCAGCGTCACAGGCCAGGGGAGCCAGGGACAGGTTCTAGGTTGTGCTTCATCTCCCTGCTTCAGGTCCAGCTTGTTTTCCCAATTGCAGGCTCTGCTGACCTACAGCTACTCCAAGGTCACTACGAAAGGCAGCGGCACAGACTCCCAAAGATTCTTCGTCAGCTCCCACAGTGATATCTGATCTAATCCCTATAACAGGCCCTTTACTTCACCTATAGGAGTTCTGCTTTCCCCAGCAAACATTAGCTGTTACCTTCTGTCAGACTCCAACCTTTCTAGAACACTATGCTCACTAGGGCAGTTGGGGGAGCGGGGGCGAGGGGACAAGGTGGTTCCAGTGGGATTTGAACATCTGGCTCTGAGAAACTAAGGACTTCTTAATCAGATGATCAGGGAACATAGGTGTGTGTGTGTTGGGGGGGAGGTGCATTCAGTGCAAAACAGAAAATTAAGAGGCCATTTCAATGTTTTTATCTAGCCTAACAGAATGCAGAGCTAGTCATTTCACGGTTAGTTCTGTTTTTTCAGATAGGCTAAAAGTAAGTTGATGAAAACATATTTCAGGGGCCACTTGCGGGGAGCATAAAATAATCTTTTCTTCTGATTTCTCAATCAGTGCTTTTCCATATCTTAGTCATGGGCTTCATTTACATGCCCCTCATCTGCCTGGAAAGTGAAGGTGTTCTCTGTTCTTACCTCGACGAACACAGGGGTGGGGAATGAGGCTTTCCAGTCTCAGTCATTTGGTGTCATAGAGATTCTGGCATCGACGTGGGCTTTTTTCCCCTCATTGTGTTTAAAGTGCTATTTTACTTTTCAGTAAAAATTGTTTTTCTGGAAAACAATTTTGCAAGGTGCAAGCAGCTCAGGTGAAGTCCTGAACTCTTGGCTGCAAGAAAGGCTAAGCCTGACCAACCAGCACTTCAGTCCCCAGCGGCAGCAGTTCTGAGGTTTACCCTTAGCCACTCAGCATGTTGTCCTGCAGTCTGCTCACATACTATGCACCTGGGACTTTCCGGGGCTTCTCTGCCTTCTGCTTTTGGGGTAATATTGGTTTGACCAGCAGAAACCCAACATTGGAAAGATCCAATTCTCTTTCCTGGCAGCAAAGGAGGCTTTATACAACCCGTTGTTATACTTAATTTGTAGGAACCTTCTCTGGCTCCTTAAAGAATATTTCCCCAGCCTGTGACTCCCTCTGTCTCTACCCACTGTCCCTACTCACTGTCCCTTCAGTATGTACATCGTCTGTCTTGCATGAGAAAATATGCCTATAATTGGCCCTCTCTTGATCAGATAAGATACAGGAGGCCCAGTTAAATTTGAGTTTCATCTAAACAAATAATTGTTGGTATAAGTGCATTCCAAATTTTGCACAGGACATATTTATACTAAGAAGAAAACGTCGTGCATGGCCGAAATTTAAACTTAACCATGCATTCTGCATGCTATTTGCTAAATCTGGCAACCTTGGTGTGGCTGCGTCCTGCCTCCTCCCTCCTCCGACGCCCCCACTTTCCAAACCCTGCCCATTGACTGGACCGCCAACAGGAAGCCACGTTCTGGACAGTTGATTGGATTTTCCTTGGTGACTGTATTTGCTTTCTAGCCTTTGCATGTGTTTCTTAGTTCCACCACCAAAACAAAACGTTAATAGGGCATTTGATATGAACCTTGTTTGTTTGTTTGTTTGTTTTTAACTGCAGAGCTGAAGAGTTAGAAATATCCTGCAAGCGGTGCTGGCTTTCTGACGTGCAGTGTTTGCTCACAGACTTAACAACAGCGCGAATGCTCTCTGGGTCACACAGCTTTCCTTGTTTCCTTCCTCTTCTTTTCAGAGTTTGCTAGTCCTTTTCTCTTACGAAAGTAGTGGTCTTCTCTGTTCCAACCTGCACTCGGCTGAGCATTTGCGCGTCCAGATTTTGTGACTCAGAAATGGCTCTCTGAACAGCCCACGAAGGCGCCCCTGAACCGGAGCGTAGATTCTTTATTTTTTTTTTTTTAATGGAAAAAATTTTTATTTTTTCAATCATTTAAAAAAATTTCAGTTACAGTTGACATACAATATTATGTTAGTTTCAGGTGTGCACCCCAGCAATTAAACATTATAACTTACTAAGTGGTCACCCTGATAAATCTCATACCCACCTGGAGACTGGATTCCTATTACCAAGGTCATGCAACAGAGACAGAGAGAGGTTCATGAGTAGCTTGGGAAGCCATGGTGCAGAGGAGGAAAAAAGCTTTTTGAAATCAATTGGAAAATAGCATTTATCAGGCTTTTCCAGATTCTAAAGCTAATGTTCATTGTAGGAAAAAATGTGAAGGTACAAAAGTGCAAAGAACAACATTTAAAAAAATCATTCATATACCTGACATCCACTGCTAATACTTTTGGTGTGTATTTTTAATATTTTTCCATATGTCTATAGTTTGAAAAAAAGTAGCATGCCGCACAAGAGTATTGTGACTTTTTTGTCATTATTTAACACTGAATTGTGACCATTTCTTTAGCATCATGTTTACTTGTATATCGGTAACTTCCTGGGTGTTTCAGTTGCAGGTCTTATTCTAGAAAGTAATGAAGGTCTTGAACCCTTTTCCGGGAAAACTACTTATACAGTTACCCAGAGACTTTTGTGTAAAATTATAGACTCTTATGATGAATCTGTAGTTCCTACGGGGTAAATAGGACCTGTTGTAAAATATCACAACTGATTTTAATTAGTATCGGCACATGGGACATTTCGAGGCTCCCAGAGGAATTCTTTTCTGTAAGCTGATAGGGCAATTTGACATTTGCTACTTTGAGACCTTAAGTGCAAAGGTTTTTGCTTTTGTTTTCTTAGAATCTAGGGTAAGATTATGGTAAAGAGGAACCATTGAAAAATTTGCAGATTGTCCTCTGTTGACATGTAAGTTCCGAAGTTGTTGAGCTAATGGGTCTTCCCTTGGTCTTGGGCCAGAAACCTAATTTGGATTTCACAAGAACTCTGTCACAAGTCTTGCATTTCCTGTCGGAAAGCTGAATGTGCGAGCGCACCCACTGTAGGACTGTAGCTCTGCTCTCAGCGCAAGACTTCTGCTGGAGGTGATACAAAATTAATTCACTAATTCCTGAATGCCACAGAGGTCTTTCGGCTACTTTTCTTCTCTCTGTATCTTTCAGTGTATTTTTACAGTCAGAAAGAGAGGAGGCAACTTGGGAAAACACAAAAAGGTGTAAATTCAATGAAGATCGTTTGGTTTTACTATCGCCCCCTGCAGGTCTGGCCTGGGACAGGACTGTGGGGTATCTGTAATCCACAAAATGCAGCAGCAGGCCTGCTAAAATATTATTATTATGAACTACAGTGGCCATAGGTGCTATTTATTGGATGCCTGTTATACACCCACCATTGAGTTGGGTGCTTTACCTGGAGTGCTGTGAATTCTCAGCACTCTGAAAAGTAGGCATCGTTTTTCACTTACACGGGAGAGGCGGTGAGCGGAGTGGTTAGGAGCCCAGCCTTCGGCACTGCACAGTCTGGAGTCACATCTGCCGGCCTTGTGACCCTGGGGCTCACTCTTCTCATTTGTAAACTGGAGGGTAAAATAAGGATTTGAAACCCAGTCAGCCTGACTCCCTGCGCTGCAGATCGTTCAAGGGTTCAAAAGTCAGAGAGATGTTTTCCTTGTTCTTAAAGCACACGAGGGCCTTTTGTGTGGAGGGAAAAGCTGCCAAGTGTGATGGAAATAGCCTGAAATGGGAAGTAAGAGGTTCGACTCTAACTAGCTAGGTGACCTTGGCCTAATGGGGATGATGTTTCCTTCGCCCACTTGACAGGGTTGTTGGAGATACTAAATGAGATCATGTTGGTGAACTTGCGTACCATGCTTTTCCTTGCTGCCATTCCTGACTACATTGTTGGTTCTTGGCAGAGAAGGAATATTTGTTCAGTTCTGCTCTGTGCTAACTTGGGCATAAATAGCATCAATCCTGAAACAATGCCTGGCCTAGGGAGGGTCAGCTGGAGGTTGCACAGCAACTACTATGCCCTATCGTGTACCTCTAGGACTGCTCTCTACAGCGTCAGTGCTAAAAACATTATTTTCATAGTTTAAAAGCTCCAAAAACCAGGGTTTATCCAAGACCTGATGTGAGTAAGTCTTAAGAATACTTGAACATTTTATTTTACATATATTTTTCTTTTCATGTGTCCACATGTCTTTATGATACTAAGATCCATGTCAAAAAGTCTGAAAAAGCACTTTGAGTATGAGATAAGAGTTATAAGTGATAAGAAAGCAGCTTGTTCGTTCTCTTCGGTAGAAGAAATTAAGGTACATCTTACGATGAATGCCTGATAAGTGTGAGATGCTTTGCATATATGACCTCTAGTCTACTAAGATTAAGTAGACAGTATTATTACTGTTCATATATTACAAATGCGGAAATGAACATTGAGAAATAATAAAACTTGCCCAAGATGACACAACTAGTACATAGAACTAGAAATAAAACTACATCAGCAATTTTCAACCTTTTTCATCTCATGACGCACATAAACTAATTACTAAAAATCTGTAGCACACGAAAGACTATAATTTTTTACCAATCTGACCAAAAAATAAGTAGTGTAATATTGATTGATTTACAAAAAATAATTATGGTAATCATGTATCCTTTTTGCTCCAAAGTGACTTTTTAAAAAATCAGGTGCCTGTAGGGATTTCTGATACAAAGATTTAACCAATCAGATACAACTTTATTATGGGACATGACCAAGAAGATACACCTCTTTTATATGGTCTGTATATTTATGGTTCAAGGCAGACAGTCACACTGGACAGCTATCATTGCGTTTGCCGTTGTCATTTTTTTAACCTTGACAATCCAAGGGTGGAAAATCGATGAACTAGCCCTGTCTGGTTAGAGACCCTGAGCTCTTTTCTCTGCACCACATTGCTTTTTGCCTCTAGAGGGAACGTAAATTTGGTAAAGAAATCAGAAGCACTGACTTATTTATTATATGGCCTCATGTAATCCCACGACCACATCTGAAAACAGAAATTGTTATCTGAGACCTGATAGCCGTGATATGTTTGGGCAACCAGACAGAGTATTTTGGACGGGCATCCAAGATCTCATATTGTGGGTGGTATATCTCCTCACATGTCCTCATCCCTCCACTGTAAAGCCACAGCACTTTCTGGAAGGCACCGGGGAGGCTGTGCCGCTGGGAGACAGAAGAGGGGGGAGACGGATGGAAGCTAAAGGCACAAGTAGAAGTGGCTCCTGGCGTCTCCAGGCTTTTCCTGCACAGCTGAAGCCACTGCAAAGCCACTGCGCCTTCAGACTTCATGGGGTTCCAAAGGCAAGAGGCATTCACAGCATGACGGCCCTGCGTCAGTCCTAAGTTCGCCACACAACTGTTGCTGCAAACAGGACCCTTCTGAAGGGGGTGGTGACTCTCGCCACCACAGGGACAGACAGTAGTGGAGTTGTTGGTGCAGATCCAAGGACTCCGAGAAGGTAGTCACAGGCCACATTCATTGTACGAGCAGGTACTGAAAGTCAGCTGTGCGCTGGGCACTGGGCCTCTCAAAGGCAAGTCTGAGGCAGCCTTACCCTGAAAGAGCCTCCCTTTGGGGGACAGAAGGAGACAGAGCTCAGATCCAGGGTCACCAGGTAAGGCAGCGGTGGGGGAGCTGGGCGAAGGAGAGGAAATTTCCTGCTGGGGCTTCTCAAACTCAAAGTCATTGAGCGAGGCGAGCTTTGGGATAAGAGCGCACGAGCTGAACTTCGATAAGACCTGTTTCTTCTGTAGCATTAAAAAATCATAGTGCAGTGAACAGAACTCATTCATCCACATGCGTTGATTGGAGGAAAATACGAATAATAAATAGGACATAGTTCCTGGACTTGAATAACTGCAGTCTAGTGGGCTTCTGTGAAAATTCTGCAAATAATGTCTCGGCAGTTAAGTAGGTAGCTAGGAAAGCTGGCTTCCTGAGTCAGGCCTGAACTACGTCATAAAGGTGTCTTCGATTCTTCCCTTCAACCCTTTCTTCACTGTGTGGCAGCCTCACTGGCCACCTCTCCCTTGGTAGCATTGAGATCTAAGTGCTGATCCTAAATGACCACCAGCAACTCACCTTTTTGTTTCTAACGGTTGTTCTCAAAACAACTGCCTTTTTGCAAAGGTGGGAAATGAAAGAGAGAAAATCGTGAAGTTAGAGGATAAACAAGCCCACATTCTGGTAGGTGAAAAAGTATATAGAAGCCCTCACTTTCCTGGAAGGAGATATTTTGAAATTAATTCTGGACATAGCATTGTAGGTTGAAATTCCCTCAAATTCTGAAGGCATTGCTTTTTGTCTTGTCTTCTGGAATTCAGGGTTTCTTCTGAGAAGTGAGATTCTGATCCAATTCCCAGTACAATAGTTTCCAAGAACTATTTTCTACTCTCTTGGAAACTTTTTGCCTGATGTTCTAAAACTTCACTATAACATTCTTGGGTAGTTATTTGTCTTATTGGGCTCTTAGTGGGCATTTCAGCCTGGATACTAAGCACTGCAGGTTTTGGACATTTTCCCCGTATTATTTCCTTGCTAATTTCGTCCATCACATTTTCTGTGTTCTCTTTGAAACTACTGTTAGTTGTGTGTTGAGCTTCCTGAATGAATTTTCTCATTAGCTTATGTTATATGCCCTGTTTTCTATCTTTTTTCTTTACTTTCTTTTCCTACTCTTCTACTGAATGCTCTGTTTCTGCTGTGATATACATACTTTTTATTTTCAAGGGATTTTTCTTGATTTTTGAATATTTCTTTTTATATAGTATCTTGTTTTTGTCTCATGAGCATATCTTTCTTACCTCTCTGAGATATTAATAATAGTTTTTGGAGGCCATTTTGCTGCTTCCTGCATTCCTGTATTTCTTGAATTCAGGCTTCAGATTGAGTTCAGGTCTTCTCCGTGTACCTGTGTCTTGGGCCTGGGATAAAGGTGCAATGATTACTCAAAACATGTTCTCATGGAATATCATGGGAACACAAAAGGCCAGGTGTTACGAGCACATTTAAGGCATCTGCTCATATTTCATTGTCTAAAGCAAGTGACGTGGCCAAGCCCAGAGTCAGGTAAGCAGGGGAACTGTATCTGATAGACACTATTTAGAATATTGTTGGGAAATTTTAGGACTCTAGACAAAGAGAGAACATCCTAAATGATAACACAGACACATAGATACACACACTAACACATAGGCAGAAGTCATAAAACATTCATATCTATAAGCCTTTAGCTTTAAGGATTAAATATGTTTTGTTTGGCAGCTGTGAGCCGTAAGTATTGCTTATGTGGTTTGTAAAAGGACAAAAGAGAGTAATAATTTCTGCATCTTAATTTTCATGATGGTAATGGTAAAGTTTGTTTTTTTATCGAAGTGCAGCAAATGGTGCCATTGGGTGTCCCTTGTCATTGTTCACCCAGAATTCCAGAATGCCATTTGTTTTCCCAAAACAGTTTCCCTTCGCTTGGACTCTGATCTGCTATTATACCTTCATGTTCTTTGAATTGACCAAAGAGTCATTTCCATTACTTGAACAGTATCATTTTCCTTCAACCAACATAAATTGGAGCCAATGAACACACTCATTTATGGGAAGAAACCTACTAGGGCTATCGTAGGTGGCATGGTGGGTGCGTACCCAGCCAGCTGCTTGCCTTGGAGGTCTCATTGGAAAGCTTGGCTTGGCTTACGAGTGGAAACATGTCTAGTGGTCTCATCTTCTTCTCAGACATCTGTTCACTTCCCTAAAACCACTGCAGATCTTGGCACCACATCCTAGCTTTTTGGGAGAGGCCCGCGGAATGGCCTGAGATATGTTCTGTACGTTAGGAATGAGGCACGTGTGGAAGCTTCTATAGCGTCTGTCTACATTGATTTCTCCAAAGAGCATAGGAAGGCTCACTCCTTTTGATTTTATGAACTCATGAGGGAAATAGGGCATCGTATCTCCTCTTAGAAGGAAGATTTCAGAATTAGATGGCTTGCATTTGGGGCTTGACCTAAGAAGTTTGAAAGTCAGGTAACAGTTTTGTGTTTATGGGGTTCATGTTCGTACGGTGATTAGGCTTTGATCCCTGGGGGTAAAGCTTCAGCACACGGAAAACACTCACACACACAGTGGGATAAAGGAACATACCAGAGTTTATGAGCATTGGGATTTAATTCTCGGAAACCTTGCCCTTTGGCATCTGACAGTATACCCTCTGGAATTTATTATGTGCCCGCAGTGTCTCTCTGACCAGCCATTCTTCCCCGTTTCCACTGTCACCAGCATAATTTCAGCCCTTGTCATCTCACACCTGGATTATAAAAACAGCTTAGTCCCTTGTCTCTCTGGCTCCAGTCTTCCCCAGTTCCAAGCCCATCCTTGAGTGATGGAATTAGACTCCAAGACCTGGCTCTTATCATGTCGCTCCCTTCTCTGCCTCCGCAGGAGTACTCCGTCACTTCTTCACTCAAAAGCAGTTGTTGTCTCTGCAGCATTTCACCAGGCCCTTGCGGGGGTGGGGGGGGCAGTGAAGGGGACCTAAGAATGTCTGATTATTAGGATCACCTGGGCGATATTAAGACGTGTTGTTGCCTGGCTCCCTTTTCTTGATGGGACTAAGGGAGCCACATTTTCAAAATATTTTATTGAAGTTTTGTGTACATATAGAAATGTGACAACTAGAATATTTTCACCTTGCATCCAGTATGCAGTTCAAGATATAGGAAACTAACAGCAGGAAAAAATGTAGCCACAGTATTCACTTCCAAAAGAAATCTCTCTCTCTATTTTTAAAGCTTTCCAGGTTATTAGCTTGGTTTTGGGGGCAACTCTGTTATGAAGGTTAACAAGGAAGAGTTTGTGGTCTTGAGATTATTTTCAGGTTCTTTTATATGTACACAGTTTTTGCCCAACCAAATAGTAGGCTTCAAAGATCAAGAATTTCCTTCATTTATTTCACATTCATTCCATAACTCTTTCCAGCAATATACCATTAAAAATTGCTCTTGCTTTTGTTGACTTGAGACACACTCACTGTGATTATTGTAAATTGCTTCTAAATACAGTATTTATACATCTGTTCTCATGCATCGTGGGTACCTGGCCCATGTTTAACAAGTTGAACTATTTTGTCTTTTTTCTCCACATTCGAGCCGATGGATGAGGAAGGCACAGCACAGAGTGAGGACCAACATGGCTGGGAGCCGGAGGCCGTCTGGTCTCAGTTCAGGGACCCCTAACTTCAGGGCTGAGTCTCCTCACACTAGGGTCTACTTCCCGCTTTTTGAGGTTGCATTAGCATTTCTTAGGAATTCTTTTAAAAGTAGAAGTGGCATCAAATACAGTACTGGGCATGTGGTATGCAATAAATATGCATTTACCGAATGGAGTGAATATGAGAGAACTAATTGAAACAATGCCAACACATTATCTCTAACTGTAAAGACCTCCCTCCCCACACACAAAGTTCCTTGCATAACGTTTTACTAACTGAAAGGTGTGAGCTGATAATATTATTGCTTCAATGGATAACTTCCCTCTACCGCCTCACTGATATTCAGCTTGATTTGTTATTATTGTGCATTCCAGTGATGAAAACAGTTTGTTTACAGGAGTCTTAGGAAGGTGGTAGTTGTTTCTCTGAGACATCGTAATCTTGCAATTGGGATCCATGAATGAAAATGGATAAATGTTGGCCAAAAAATAGAGGGTTTTTTTTCTTTTTTTTTTTTTTTTTTAGCTATCTCTCTCAATTAGCACGAATAAGAAACACCATTCTAAAAACCTTGTGGCAGGTACCATTTTATGTGATGCAGAGAGATCAGGTGTTTATAACAGCTGAGGACAGGGTATGGCCCCTGTTATGAAGGAACTTAAGAAGACACCATGAGGCAATATAATACGAATGGTGAGGGGCTCCCTTGGGCTAAGGCGCCAGAGCCTGGAAACCTCGTTCTGGCTGCAGAGAGCAAGGCGGCCTCATGGGGAAGATGATACTTGAAATGGATCTTTAAGGATGGTGAAGCATTTGACAGGTGGTGATTGGGGCAAAAACAAAGGCAAGGATGTGAGAAAGTGCAGGGCCATTCTGATGGGGAGCAGAAGACTCAGATGGGACCGTTAAGACAGATAAATCCGCCCAGGTAGTCGATTGCAGAGCGTGTGGAATTCTGGGCCAGAAAGTTAGGAAGTTCTTGCAGGGTCCAGGTGGGAAATAATGAAGGTCTGAGTTAAGATGCAGTAGTAAAGCCTGGCCTTGAGGTTCAGTGGGCTGGAGCACTGTGCTGTATATCAAAAGGTTGCAGGTTCGATCTCTGGTCAGGGCACCTGCCTCAGCTGCGGATTCATTCCCACATCAGGGTGCTTATGGGAGGCAACCAGTCAATGTTTCTCTCACACATCATTGTTTCTCTCAGCAAGTTGGGGATTGCCATGTAGGGGGAGAGGGATTTGAGGTATCAGAGAGGACTGGGTTTTGAGCCTGGGTGACTGTTAAAAGTGCCATGCACAGAAAGCCGCCATTTTTTCTTCTACAATCGCATGCTTCTAGGAACAGTTATCTATATTCATTGTCTTCCCTTTCAGCTCAAATCATAGTTCCATCGGTGGCATCTGTCCTCTCTATCTCATTTGTCCAAGCCACCAGTGACCTCCAGCTGGCCAGATCTGATGGACCGGTTCAGTTTTCAAGCCTTGATCTCTTTACTGTATTTGCACTCTTCCCTGTTCCCTCTATGAAGCTCTCTGTCCACTGATTTTCATGATTCCATTTTCAGCATGAAAAGCACTTCAAAAAATGCAGAAAACCTGCAAAGCAGTCGGAGATCTTTAGCACGATAGCAGAGCCAAGCACAGGGCATAATAGACAGAATGTTAACTGTCTTCTCCCTAGTGCACAAAAGCAAGAAGTCTTTGCTCTTTTGTTTCTCCATATGAAAAATGGAGAATGGTGAGTCCAACCCTGATCTTGCAGGTATGACAATGCCTAATTAATGCATCGCCCTAAAGAGACATCAGAATGTATGGGGTGCTAAAAAATATTGTGCAAGTAGAGATTAAATCAGACCAAGTGATTTATTAGACAAGTCTAAAAAGTGATATCATTGGCTCAAGGGAGTAGCATTGGATTGGTTTATAAGATCACTGAACTTGGAGCCATTGAGTTGTAGATATTTATTGTTGTTTTAACTGCAGGAACCCGGAGTAACTTCGAGGTTTCCAAACTCTGGAATGTGACATTTATTCAGACCACAACTCCATCAGAAATGACTGAAGATATTAAGCTATTGTGATTTAAGGAGTAAAAGTAAATAGATGTTCGCCTCCACTGGTTTTATTGAGCTGCAATTTTGTATACAAATTTGAGCCCATGTTTAGTATTTCCCTTAATGATTGCTCTATTGCATTCTCATTTTGCAAGCTAAAGCACATTTTCCCCCCTCTGCAGCCACAGTAAGCTCCAAGGGGACTTCAAGCCCAGCTGCAGTCTTTGTCTGTTTCTGTTGCCTCCAAAAGCAATAAAGATTCCACAGTCACGCTAGGGTTGGAGATCTTAGCATTGCCCAAAGTGGCAGAAAATCAATCTCAATCCCCCTCCTTCCCTCGCTCCCTCCCTCCCTCCCCTTCTCCTTCTCTCCGTCTACCCCCCCCCCCCGCCCCTCTCTCTTTCCCCCTAAATAAACAGAGACATGCTGGTCAGAGGAGATAAACTTTGTCTGGTTGTTCTAATAAATAAGCCACCCTAGGAGCCACTGAGCAGAGGGAAAGCCAACCAAGGAGACAATTTTAGGGACTGTTTGAGAAATATGCTTCCTCTTACGAATAATTTGACTTCAGTCTCTAGCCTGGGTTTTGGAGCCTTGATGTTGGTATATGAGGGTTTCTTTTCATTTATCTGAAGGGGGTATTATAACCTCCTTGGGGTAATATGTATTTACAAATCACCTAATTTTTCAAATAAATATAAGCCTCATGGAAGGTTTATTGTTTGTTTGTTTTTCTTTCTGGTATATGTAAAAAGCAGATAAAACGCACCAAAATTTGACAGATGGCCAGAGGGTAGGGATGGAGAAAATCTCTTTGTTTATAGTCAGTGGGGAATTGAAACATGGCAACGCAATATGGAATTTGTCCTGTGGGTCACAGCACTTTTTCGGCTTTTTCTTTCATTTCAGCTGATGAGTCACAATTTTACTTACAGCCATGGTCCCCGCCTCTGTTTTTGTTCTGATATGTTAAAATGCTCTACTTTTCAACACCTATCAATACTTAACATTTAATCATATTGATTTTACAGGATGGTTATAGGAATGGTCAAAATATATGTTAAACTCATAATACAGTGAATGGTACATCAGAGATGCTTGATTTTTTTTTTTTAGATTTATTGAGGTATAATTGACAAAAGTTACGTATCTTTAAGGTACACAACAGGATGTTTTAATATATTTATGCGTTGTGAAATGATTACTACAATCAAGCTAACATATCCATCATCACCTCACATAGTTACCTTTTTTTGGGGGGGAGAAAAATTAAAGTCGTCTCTCTTGGCAAATTCTGAGCACATACTATGGTAATATTAAGTACTGTCTACATGCCATGCAGTAGCTCTTCAGAATTCACTTATTCTGCATCACTGGGTTGAAATGAATAAAGTTTTATCAGACTGAATCAAAGTGAACATTTCTCCATTTCCCCACTCCCTCCAGTCCTTGGTAATGGCTGTTGCAGCACAAAGTGAGATTACGCAGCATTTACTTGCGTTTTTGTGTCTGGCTTATTTCACACAGATTACGCCCTGCAGCTTCATCCATGTTACTGCAAATGCCAGAACATCACCTTTTAAGGCTGAATAATATTCCATTGTGTGTTATTATATATATCTACGTATGTATACATATCTCAGATTTTCTTTGTCTAGCCATCAGTGGATACTTAGTTGTTTCCATACCTTGGTTATTGTGATCGATGCTACAGTGAACATGAAGGGCAGATGCCTGTTCAAGATCCTAGTTTTGTTTCCTTCGGCTGTATACCCGGAAGTAAGATTGCTAGATCATATGGTAGTCCTACTTGTTATTTATTTTAGGAACCTCCATACCGCTTTTCAAGATGGCTGTACCCATTTACATTCCCATTAACACTGTACAAGGGCTCCCTTTTCTCCACATCTTTGCCAACATTTATCTTTTTGATGATACACATCCTAACAGGTATGAAGTGATACCTCATTGTGTTTTTGATTTTGCATTTTCTTGGTTACTATCTATCCAAGACATTGAGTATCTATCTTTTCATGTACTTGTTGGCCGTTTTCTATGCCTTCTTTTTGAAAAATGTTTGTTCAGATCCTTTGCCCATTTTTTAATTGGGGTATTTGCTTTCTTGCTATTGAGATGTTTCGGTTCCTTATATTTTAGATATTAACCTCTTATCAGATATATGATTTGAAAAGATTTCCTCCCATTCTGTAGGTTGTCTCTTCACTCTGTTGATGGTTTCCATTACTGCGTAGAAGGTTTTAGTTTGATGCAGTCTCATTAGTCTATTTTTGCTTTTGTTACCTGTACTTTTGGGGTTGTAGCCAAAAAAATCCTCGCCCAGCCCAATGTCAAGAAGTTTTTTCTAGGAGTTTTCCAATTTCAGGTTTTACATTCAAGTCTTCAATCCATTTTGAACTGATTTTTGTATATGGTGTGAGATAAGGGTGCAGCTTCATCCTCTGCATGTGTAGATCTGGTTTTACCTGCACCATTTTTTAAAGACTATCCTTTCCCCACTATGTGTTCTTGGCAAGAAGGCTGGCAGTTTATGAAAGTTTTTGTCCTGCTATTTCCACGATTTCTCAAAGAAACATCTCAAACACTACAGAGTTTTAAGAGAGGAAGTACTTTCAATACTAAGACGTCGCTATTAAAAGAATTAAGACTCACTAGTGTGCTGGAGAACATGAGACATTTGAATAGAGCTGAGTGCTCTAATCGAAAGTCGGAACAATTCAGAACTTTCCCTGGGATTCAGTGAACACTCCATAAATGATTATTAAAAACATAGCACACCCTCGCAGGCATTGGGATTGACGATAAGGTTTATCATTTGGTCGTGTATGAGATCAGAAAAGGCTAAGATTCTGTGACTAATTTTTTTGTTCAAGTAATAAATTCACTAGTGACTGGAGCTGATTGAGTAGAATAGAGAAAACAAGTGGCTGCCTGTCTTCGTTACATAGCAAACGGCCAGTTTTTTCTGTGCCATCGACAAGGGTTGCTTTGTGGTTGAAAACAGTTACGGAGCAATTTGTAATTTTAACGGCACTTTCTCAGTCCTGGTCTTATTCATCCCATGCAGCAACCCTGTAAATTATAAGCCATTTTAGTTTAATGTAGTCAAACTTCGCAGTCAGGCCACACTAGGAGGAGTCATAGCTTCAGTGACGAGGTGACAATTGGTTATGTGACCTGGCACAGGTCACTTCCATTTCCTGAGCTTTTGTTATTTTCATATATAAATGAAGATGATATTTACCATGCTTGAACTCTATAGAAATTAGTTTATGATAAATGTTTTGCATCATGTCAGGAGCATTGCAGGTGTTCAATTTATTGGGGACAGTAATTGTCGTTATTGTTCTTGATGTAATTGGAGAGGGGTCAATGATCCCAAGTTTAAAGACATTGAGGCCCACGGGTTTAAGCGACTTTAACTGCTGCTCTGTCTGAAGGACACAGAGCTGTACCCTGTGCTCCAAGGGGCACCAGCTGAAGAATGAGCACCAGACAACCTCACTGGCCACCCGAGCTGCGGCTTGGTTGACTTCTTTGTTTATACTGCCCCATTGTGATGCCAAACCTTTGAAAGAGCTTGGGCTTCTTTTTAAACTTAGTTTGCTGCCCAGAAATATTAGAATCCCTTGATATGATCGCTTCGATTTTTCTTGTATCTCAGAAGCAGCATTAAAAATTCTAGTTACAGGTTATTAGGTAATGATTGATAATGCCTGGTTTGTAATAATTGTATTAAATGATCTCCTGCTGTACAATTAGGACTGTGGGGGTTGAGACTAGTTAGTTATTGTCCTGGGACTAACTATCGAATCATCTGGAAACTGAGTAACTATCATGTGGCAGCGATTTATTTTTCTTTGCCAAAATCAGTTTATGTTACTCTAACATTCTCTGAGATCAAATTTTAGGACTCTTAAGAACCTAGAAAAGGTGATAAATATTTGTGGTTCTTGACTTATTCCCCATGAGGAGAAAGCTTTTTTACAATCACCGCTATATATGGAGAGAAGTGATATATTTTTTCCGTCATATAAGCCATTGGTTTAGATCCACAAACATTTTAGGCTTGTTTTCCTGGATCCCTAAATTCAAAAGAAGCCTGGTTTTGTCCACCCACTTAGATGAAAATTTAGGAGATTAGAATCTAATAGTTTCTGAATTTTGCCTGAGGGAATGCACATTTTTACTTTAGAGCAGCTAACCTTGAAAAGTCAGTAAACGGGATCGTCTTTCTCGGATGCTTGCCTTTTTTTCCTAAGAAAACTACCGTTAATGACAATAAAAACACACTCAGTTTATTAATTCATGTGTTCACATAACAAATATTTTTCAAGTGCCTACTGCTGTGCAGTGGGGTGCTGGGAAGCCTACTCTTTGGAACAAACAACCTGGATTTGCAGCATTTGGTGATTTCTGGGTGTGTACCTTCCCTGGTGGCTGATTTCACACTCTCAGTGTAATGTCACTGATCACAAAGTTGGAAAGGGCAGAACTTGCTTCTGCCAAGCTGGCCTGAGCCAGTTCCAGCCCACTCTTGACCCTAAGTGGCACATACCTGAGAGATAACATGCTGTATATAAAGTGTTAGTACCAGATGAAAATGGAAAAATTCAGCTAGCTATCAGAAAAAGCTATGATGGTTTGACTTATTTTTTTATTTAGGTGAGAAACTGTAATTCTAATCAACTAGAGTGTAAAAGAAAACTGGATGTTTTAAATTAGTTCTCAACACTCTCTCCATTTCCATGACTGATACAGATTATGCTCTGTGATTCAATCTGATCAGTAGAAATGTAACTGGTTTATAATTTTCAACTGTGTTTGAAAACAAGATGGTAATGGAATTATAAACTGTTATGCCTGTGACACAAACCATTGCCCATGTATCAATGGAACTCTCCCATGGCGAACAGCTATGGAGGTGGAATGAGTGTCATTATGTGATTAGAGACACATTCTTCGTTGTAATCGGTCCGAGCAGTCTACTAAAGTTAAAGCTTTGGCATTCAGGGTCCTATGTTCTGTTGCGTGTCTATAGCTAGCATCCACAGGCAGGCCAGTCATCGTATAATGTCACATGGGAACGGGATGATGAGAAATTGATAGATTAATATAATCCATGCTCACTCCCAGAAAAAAAATTCTATGGGTAAGCCCTATGGATGGTGGGTCAACAGAGTTTCGTGTGTGTGTGTGTGTGTGTGTGTGTGTGTGTGTATGCCTTTTTTCTCTATGTGTTGGCCATCTAAAGAAGTTGTTGAACTCATATTGTATATAGATTTTGTTTCTTGATTTTTTAAAGTGAATATTATGTCAAAAATGTGTCCTCATGTAATAAAAACACTTTGTTACATTTTCAGTAGGTACATAATAGTTAATCATTTCCCTAAACATTCTACAATTTTAGAGATTGGGATGTTGTTTCATATTTTTCTTTTATTATAAACAATGCTTCAGGAGATGTTCCTGTCTACAAATCTTTGGTCGTATGTATGATTATTTTTTTAGAAGAGGTTCTTGAAGTCAAGGATATGAACAGTTGAACAACTTTGGAAACAGAGTCAAATTTCCTTGCATTGAGTTGGTCCTGGCATACATTTCAATAGTGTAGAGTCTTCTAGTGTTGCCTCACAGCAACTTTTTGCATCAAGAATTAACAATTTTTAAAACTTTACTCATATGATAGGCAAAAAAGTGGTATATCATTTTAATTTGCCTTAAGAGTACTAGTGAGGTTGAACTTTTTGCAGCACAAAGTGAGCACATTGCAGCACATTGTTCATTCGAATTTCCATTTCTATGAATTATCTGCTCATATCCTTTGCCTATTTGTTTTTTAATTTAAATTTTACTTTTCAATTACAGTTTACATTCGATATTACTTTGTATTTAGTTTCACGTGTAGAGCATAGTAGTTAGACAATCATACACTTTACAAAGTGTTCCCCTTGATGTTTCTAGTACCGACTTGGCAGCTTACATAATTATTACAATATTTTGACTATATTCTCTATGCTGTACTCTATGTCCCCATGACTCTTCCGTAACTACCAATCTGCACTTCTCAATCTCTTCACCTTTTTCACCCAGTCCCCCAGCCCCCTCTGGTAACCATCAGTCTGTTCTCTGTATCTGTGTGTCTATTTTGTCTGTTTTATTTTGCTCTTTATATTCCACATGTAAGTGAAACCATATGGTATTTGTCCTCCTCTCACTTATTTCACTGAGCATAATACCCTCTACGCCCATCTGTGCTATCGCAAATGATAAGATTTCGTTCTTTTTAATGGCTGAGTAATACTCCAGTGTGTGTGTGCATGCGTGTGCGCGTGTGTGTATGTACACACCACAACTTTTTTACAGACTTGTCTATTAATGGGTACTTTGATTGCTTCCATATCTTGGCTATGTTCATTGGCTGCAACGAACATAGGGTTGCATATATTCTTTTGAATTAGTGTTTTGAGTTTTTTCAGATACATATTCAGAAATGGAATCACTAGGTCACAAGTTCTTTGCCTATTTATTGAATTCTTAGAGTATTATATTGAGAGTGAGAGTATGTAACTTTGTTTTTCACACTTGATGCAAATATTTCACCCAGTTTAGTTTTTTTATATTAGCATATTCTTGTGATATGTGGAAGTTAAAATATTTATCAAATTTACCTTTATTTTTATTTTCCCTTTGTAATTTCTTCCACTAAATTTAAGCATAGTAAGTTCTTATGCATTCAGATTGAATATTTCCTTATATTTTCTTTTGCTCTTTGTGATTTTAATTTTTTTAATATTTAAGTCTTTATTCTGTATAGTTCAGTGCATAAACATAATTTAAAGATTAATATCTAACCAATATTAACAACCAGTATCCTAACATCTGTTGTAGAATACTGCTCCCATTCTCTATTAACTTGTGATGTTCCAGTTTTCATATTTTTACTATTAACCTGTACTAAGTTCTGTTTCTGAAACACTGATTTTCCTCTATCTTTCTGTCTAGTCTTATGTCAACACCATTCTTATTTAATTATAGACGTAATATTTTAATAACTTCTAGTGCTATTTCTTCTGTTATTACCTCCATTTAAAAATGAATTAATTTAAGTAGACGTTTAAACATTTATTTATTTATTTATTTATAGATAGAGGGGAAGGGAGGGAGAGAGAGGGGGTAGGGACGAACATCGATGTGAGAGAGAAACATCAGTCAGTTGCCTTCCGTACACAGCCAGACAGGGGACCAAACCTGCAACCCAGGCATGTGTCCTGGTCAGGAATCAAACCAAGGACCTTTTGGTTTGCGGGACAGTGCCCAGCCCACTGGACCACACTAGCCAGAGCTAAATAGATTTTAGAAAATACATTAGAAAAAACTTCCTGTTGGGATAGTTGATTATCAGTGCGCCAGGCTTACATATATATTTCGGAACAATTGTCATAGTAACACCACTAATATAAATGACAGCATAATTATTTAGCTTACGAGTCAAAGCAAAAGGAAAACCAAAAGTTCAGGTGTGAAGGGCCATCAAGGACTGGAAGTTCACGGACAAACTACTTGGGTGAAGGCTTCCTTACAAATTTATTAGCTGTAAAGCCTTGACCAGGCCCCTTAATAGTTTTGGAACATGTGCATACACATTTTGATCCCTATAAAGATCAATATTTCTCTCAGATGAACGTGCTGGGACCAGAATCTGAAAACTACAACTGAATTTCCTTCCCTTCAACTGGAAAAATCTATAAACTATGTTCACTATCTTCGTAGTCCTTTTAAACATCAAATGGTTCCATTTTTCCCCTTTTTGCACTGCAGAGAAAGGCCATTGACAAAAAGACCAAAACATTTTCCTGCCGCAAAGACTGCCTTTGCGTGTTGTAAGCAGGAGGCCTGTCAAGCAAATTGCTCTTGGCAGGAAAGCAGATCATATATCTCGAGCTTATCTGCCTCGTTCAGGCAGCAGCCAGCCCCCCTCGCCCTGGGATGTGCGCAGGAGATCTGGCAGACCCTCCTGGAGCCCTCTGGCTGGGCTGGAGCCACCTTGCCCGAGGCATTTGACAACTGCCGTCTCCATCCCTCCGCCCCCAACCCCCAGCCTGTGGTTTAGGAAGCTCAGTCCCTTCCCTTCCTGTGATGACTCTCTGCTGTCATTTTTAAACTACCTACTACTGTTTATCTGGAATCCAAACATCTGGGAAGCTTTAAGAGACCAAATTTGTTGAGGGCACAGACTGCACTCTTGATTTTGTGTGCACATGACAAGTAAACACGTTGATGGCAGAACTTATTAAAGTGTAACTTCTGTAATATAATCCAGGGTTGGGAAGACTTAGTTCCATCTCCCAAGGTACCACGTAGGATGGAATTTTAGGTCTGGAAGAGACAGAATGATCGCCAGCTGAACCCTTTTCACTTTGCAAAGAGGGAGCCTGATTCAGAGAGATGGTGACTTTTCTACAGGACGTAGTGAGTTTGTGGCAGAGCTGGGAGCAGAAAAGAATGGAGCTTCCTGGATTCTCTCCACATGGCCGGTACTGCACCCTTCTGGAGGGGACACCAAGGCAAGGTGAAGTGTTCGAGAATGTCCTTGACAATCCAGGGACAGTTAGAGCCAGTTGACAGGGTATCCTAAAAACGGCTGGTTCACGGAGGTTTCAAACACAGTCTTTTAAAAGTCAGAAAGAAGTAAAAGCATTAAGAAAATCAAGTCTGCACCTTGAAGGGTCTCTTCTTGCGTCTTAGATTTTTCTTTCTCATTTATAGGAAAATATTTAATAGGAATAAATGTTTTTCCTTTGGCTGATAGTGGAAAATACTGGATCTGGTCATAATCCGGGTTTCAAAAACATGAATATCCAGATTTGATCATCTCCTCAGCCAGTCTGATTGGCTCTGTAGAGGGCTTATTATTAAAACTGGGGACAAGAATATCTACCTGTCCAAATCCCTTCGGTTGGTTTCTGGATTCTTCTCAATCTGCCCCTATCTGACTTAGCAACTGGAAGATCTACTTGTGCCTAACTGGACGTCTGCTTTTTAAAGTGTTCTGAACTTTGCTAATTTTGGTCTCCAAGTCTTTTTGTTCTCGCCATTCCTTCCCTTGGAGTATCCGATGCCGTCTTCTCAGATCCAGCTCTGGTCTCTACTGGCTCTCAGCCTCCAGGACCGTCACATGTGTGTCACACGTTTTTACGCCTCCTGGTCTCGTCTCCCCCAGCTGAGTTTGAACCTTGGAAGGATAGACAGTGCAAGAATTTCCTCATGAATAGCCCTAAGACCGATAGGTTTTTATAAGGGGTATGAGTGGAATGAAAGGGAGAAATCCAGTTGACTGTGGGGAAGAGAGAGGATCAAGTTGAGAGGCCACCGCTATTTCCTGTCCCAGACCTCGTCGCACTCAGGCCTGACACAGCTCTCTCTCTATTGATTCTTGAATTCTCATTACCACACATGGAAGGACAGCCCCTCAGGGGTTCTCGTTTCCCACATTTCTCTGGCTTATTTCACGGTCTCTTTCCTCTCAATGACCTTGTTTTACTTTGAGTCATGGCAACGATTATTTGCTCTCTCCCTCTATACCCTCCCTCCTCCCCTCAAATGGTTTCAGGTATTTACTTTCAAGATCTACAAGGATTATTGTAAGAGAAACAAATTAGGCAGACAGGCCGTGACTTGAGCAAAAAGTTTGTCAGAGGTGAACTGGAAATGCTTTTTTTCTAAGCTTGTAATTCCCCACAATGTAGCTCCATCGTAGCCCGTCATCCCGGGCTATCGTGATATGTGCTTGTGTTTCTTTCTCCCATTATTAGTCCGTGAGCTCAGCTTTATTGATTTTTACATGCTGAGTACCTACCACGGCGTCTGGTGTATAGTAAGCCCACAATAAACGTGTGTAGGACACGGAAGGGATCTTAGATTTCTTTAGTATGTGTGCTGCCAACCTGAGCACAAGCTTAGATTTCTTTAAAAGAAAAGTTTCATAATAAAGTGAAAAACTATCCCCCCTTTTTTTCTTTAATTTTTCTTTTCTTTTTCTTTCTTTCTTTCTTTTTCTTCTTCTTCTTGTTTTTTTTTGGTGTTTTTTGTTTTTTGTTTTTTTTTGTTTGTTTTTGTTTTTTTTTGTTTTTTTTTGTTTTTTTTAGTAGGAGACAAAAATGATGGTCTGGACACTTCAGGGGACAAAATGGTGTCTTCTTTCTCCACCTCACAACCTCCTGGTTTCCTCGGCATGTTACCTCAGCTTACTGTGTGTGCCTTGCCTGTGTGGTTGCAAGCATCTGTCCTTTCTATTTAAGGTTCTGTGTAACCATTTTCTTCTACGGAAAAAAAAAAAGCCGATGCTTGCAGCAATGGTTTGCTGAAGCTGGTGAAATGGATGGGTTTTGTTGACAAATAGTCCTGGTCTGAATTGCTGACATTTTTCAGCCCTCTGCCAGATTGCACAACATTGTGTAACATTACGTGGAAATTAATGAGTTTATTAGCGATGAGTTGTGTTTGTGGCCGTGTCCGTGTAGGATGATAAACATCTTTTGTGGGCACTTACAGCAATAATGACACCACTCTTTTTCAGTTCGCCCTTTACCATAAACTATGCCATTATTCATTTCAGTGGGAGCACCTAACCTCAAAGAATGTTATGAGAGGAGCTTGTTGAAACAGAGTAATGGACAGTAGGTTCAGAGTAATCCGCTACTGGCAGGACCGTGGGATAGCTGAGCCGCCAGCTTCTTCTATGTTGGTGGTCTGTAATATTTCTGCTTTAAACCGTTCATATCGAACGCAGCTTTGCCCTGCTAGACCCAGGAGTTGTCGGTGACTGAGAACAGCACTGTTTCCTGGAGGCAGCCCTAGCGATTGCGGGGTGAGCCCATGCCCCTAGGGTGCGCTTCTGGAGGAGGCTCAGCTCAGCCGAGCCGAGCCCCTGCCCTCGCGGAGCCCGCAGCCTCGCATCCCTGGGCCAGCCGGCAACGGGGCTCGACCCTCCGGTGTGGGACCCCACCACCCAGCTCGTGACCAGATAGAGCAGAGCCCCCGGGTGGCCGGGATGGCTGGGCAGCGTAGGGGTACCGTTAGGGAAGGTCAGCAGGGAAACGAGCGAATGGAAGGTCTGGAGATTGTGGTCCACAAAAAGGAGCAGGGCGAATGTTCTCGTTTGCCTGGAGTGGGTCCTACGGGAAGTCAAGGAGGAAGGAGCAATGAGTTGTGGGAAATGGAAGGGAAATGAAACCATTAGATAAGCAAACCAGCTAAAATTCCCTCGGGGGGGGGGGGGGGAAAGTCATTATGCTCTGTCTGACTCACCAGAGAGTTTTAGGTTCGACTTTAAAACAGAGGCTGAGGCGTGGGCAGGGTGCGATGGCTCCCAGCGGGGCGGCGGGTTAGGCGGCGGGGGGCCGAGGTGCGGAGGGAGCGGCCCCGCCCTGTCTGGCCAGAGACAAGCTGTAGACGGATGACTTTAATGCCCCGTGATCAGCGCGGGCCTAGAGGGGTGCCCAGGAAGCCCAGAGGAGTAGCACCCCGTTGGACCTTGAGAAGGGTGGAGGCGAGCGTGAAGGCAGGCGTGGGGTTCATTCTCACAGAGAAGCCTGCGTGGGGCGGCGGCGCAGCGGGAGTGGGCGAGGTTCTCCGGGGGAGGGGGGGGTCCTCACACAGGAAACCGCGTGCTCTTCGCCGAGGCGCTGGCGGAGCCTGAGCCCCGGGGCCATCCAGTGTGCGGGGAGCTGGGTGGCCGGAGGTGCCGTGGGAGCCCAGGCCGGGCCTCCGCCTCCGCCCTGGGAGCGGACCCTGAGCACGCGCGAGGGGTTGGCGGCCGGCACTGGCGTGTCGCGGACGTGAGGAGGGACAACATGAGGGCCACGGCGCTTGGCAGCCCAGGGACTCTTAACGTGAGGGGTCCGAGGACTGGGCTCGGGCGGCGGCGGTGAGACTGGAAAGGAGTGATGGGTGCCGAAAGCGTTTTTTGCTTAACGCTCTGAAGGCGCCGGCACTGTAAGGACAGGGAGGAGCAGAGGAAGGGCCTGGACCCCTCCACGGGACCGCCTCTCCCTGCGCCTGGGTGGGGCGGACCGAGCGTCAGGCGCCCCCTGGCCTCCCTTCTGAAAGGGGACGGGCCGCGAGCTCAGCTCATTCCGCCCACCGGTGGTTGGATGGTCAGAGGACGGGAGGCCCCTGGCCAGCCCTGGCCCCCTCAGCCGCTGTGGCCTTGTCCCCGCAGGCAGGCCAGGTGGTGAGTGACCGCAGAGCTTGGTTCCTCATCCATGTGACGATAGGGATGCCTGCCCTACAGGGTGCTCTGAGGACCCCCCTGGGGACGAATGTGAAGGGTGGGGAGCGCGGAGACAGATAGCTCCCTGTCCCTTCCCTCTGCTCAGCCCTTTCCCCAGCGTGGGGGATCGGTGGGGCTTTGTCCCACGGACCCCCCGCCCCAGGAGGGGTACCAGAGCAGCCGCTCCCAACCAGCAGAGGCGACTCACCATTTGGGAGCGTGTGTGGGTTTAACGTTGAGTCAACATTATTCTAACACCTTGGAGCTCACTGAATATTTACAGCGTCTCGTAGGTGGCAGACGGAGGCTCGGGCAGGGCCCCCGCCCCGTGCCAGCAGCCGCCCTTCCTGCAGGTCTAGGAAAGCCGCAGTGAGATTTGCTCTCCTCCTGGCGATTTTTTTTTTTTTTATGGTTGAAAAATGTAAGCTGATTTAAATGTTTTCTATTTAAAAAAAAAAAAAAAAGGAATAAGGAGGCCACCGTGGAATCTTCAGGAAAGACGCTGTATAATGCAGTTCTGTGTAAATGCAAGTCAGAAAGAGGCTAAGAAAAGGATAACCCCCTCCGCCTTCCATAAAGCAAAACAAAAAGTTTCCTTTAAGCCACCCTGGCTCGGAGTTCACAAAGAAACAGAGGAAAGTTCCTGAAAGGTCCCTGTGACAGACACCGATTCCTGTTGGTGGCTGTGAAAGCTCCTGCTGACTTCAGCTGGCCTTTGGTTCTTCCAGAAGACTCGGAAGGTTTCGCATGGATTTTTTTTTTTAATGTTGGAAAAACCAGTCAGGAGGAAAAAGAAGAAAAAGAAAAGTTCTTTTCCCCTCTCCTTTTAATATCGTTTTCAGTAGCACAATGCATTTAAAGTAAGGCCTAGATTCCTCAGTGTACTATGGCCTGAGGACACGATTTAGATGGAAAATTTAAGTAAGATTAATGCAGTTTATTATCCGACAGGATATCCCTACAAGCCACACTATTTGGCTGAATTTTAGATTCCTGATCTAATATTTCAGATGAGATTTCCAGATGGGTGTCTTATTCCTGTATTAGTTTAGTCAGGGTGATATAGAGTTTGTAAAACAGGAGAGGTTAAACTACTTTTAACACTTGATTAATCATTGAAATTACTTTGTTACTGTTTGAATTCATTGACTTTTGTTTATTAAGTAACTCCCTAAAACCCAAAGCCAACACAAACCAGAGGCACGGTTCCAGCTTTGCTAATTTATTTGATGACTTCTTCAAAGGAAAATTTTTTAAAAAGCAGTAAATTTATGGTTCCACCGAACGGCCGCTCCTCGCTCGCCCCTTGCCCCGAGAGAAAGGAAAGGCCAGGTTTACAAGACTGAGACGCACACATGTGCACACACACATGCACACACCCCAAACCCATATTCTAATTTCCTGGAACATTTCTGGGCAGATAAATCTTTAAAACAAATTGGATGACTAATTATCAGAGCTTTTGCGACTTCCATCAAGAAACAGACGCATAACACAGAAACTGTCCGAGGTGACTAACCACACATATATTCTGCCATTTTATAAACCACTGGCAGGTCTTGTAAGGGAGGTGGATTCCAGCACACCCAGGGAGGCTGCCCCGAATGGAGGGATGGGCTGTGGAGAAAGCGCCTGAGACAATTAAACACCCTCTGCGGCCCACTCAGCTCTTAGCAGGGAGCCGAGGGGAGAGGGGGCTGAATGAGAAAGGAGACAAAGCTCCAAACCAGCAATTCTTTTTGGGATATGAAAATTTCCTGAAGTCTGGGTTTGCTAAATTGATTACAATCTCTTTTCAGAGACCTATCAGGAGCAAACTCGTGGGCTGCAGACATAAATTTGAATTCCAGAGTCTCCGACTAACCCAACTCATAAATGGATTCCTAACTGCTGACCGAGCCAGAAGACCCAGCTTTGGAAAACCACTTGGCAGGAACCATTAGTTTCAAAATGAGATGAACTGCTCTATTTAGGCCTCATTCAAAACTTTACAGAAATGCCAGATTTCCATAAACACAGGTTTCCTTGAATTTCCAGGGCTTTGATTAACTGGTAGATGAGGGTGTCTCACAAACACAGATTTGTGTGCAACATTCAGCTTGGATGAAGTCGGAGGCTGGAAACCAACACAAGGCATTCCCTCTTCTTTCTGGGCTGTCGACTCTCCCCTTGTTTTTCAGGGAGCTCTTTTTGTTAGGAGAAGCTCAGAGGATTAAAAATTAGTCTATGGTTTAAAAATGCGGCCATCGATCATATTCTTGTCATTGGTGTCACCATCCGTTAAGGTTTTCATGACTGATTGACAGCTCGCTGCTTTATGGTGTGTCTTTAATGCCCCAGAGGAACGCGAGAATTAAAAAAATACACTTTTGTCTCTGCTGAGAAAGTCATAAAGTTGTGGCTTCTACCAAGTAAAGGGGTTGCTTGCAAAGAGAGATTTTCTTGTTTTAATGTGTTTTCATTTTTCCTCTTTTGGCTGGTTTTCTCCATTGATACTGGCACATTGGGCAGAGAACCGAAAATTGATGCAACGTAGATCCCCAGAGCGAAAAATTTTAGTGGTTGCTTTTTTTTTTCTGGTCTCCATATTCAAGTCAATAAAAAAAATAAATAAATAAATTTGGAGGCTAAATAGTCAATTTTCTGTATTCTGAAAAGCTGTTTTCTTCCAAGAGAGGTAGCTTGGAGCCCAGGACTGACTTGGGTTGTAACATGGATCTATAGCCTTCATGGGCTTTGTTCTACATTTCCTTCAGTGCCTGTCATTTGTCTATAGGGTTTTAAATGTCAGAGATTATGCAAGAAGAAAGTATTGGTTCCGCTAGTTAGGCTGCTTCAAACAGATTGAATCTTTAGTTTTTTTGTGGAAGGACTAACAGGTATCCAGAGACCAGGTTTATTAAGTATACATTTAAGCTTAATTTACAACAGGCTGAAAACACGTACAGTTATGAATGACTTTGGCTTCGGTGTTCACCTGTTTCTGGGCAGCAGAAACTCATATGCTTGTCCAACGAATTGAATCATGCAGGTGGTTCTCCCAAAGTTCAAATTCTAGTGGAAGGAGGGAGTGATATGGATGCTGCCCTCAGATCAAGGTTTGGGTCTAGGCCACAGGAGAGCGGGAACATCCCAGAAGTCACAAAGGTGAGGCTCTAGCCCAGCAATGACTGAACAGCAGTGCGTGGAGTCATTTTTTCAAGCATGAGCGTTTCAAGACTTTCACCTGAGATTTGTCATGGTCATGCCTCACAGCTTGCAGAGGGCTTCCGCCACAGTCCCTGCTCAGCAGCCGAGAGCTGGCGCTATGGGTCAGGTGCTCTTTGTAGATTGTATTCTCTCTCCTGCGCCTCATCCTCCTCTTCCTCCTCATCAACATCACCATCATCATCACAATCACTTCCTGCCCTTAGTGACTAACTCAGAGGTTAATCAAGGCAAACACAAGTTAGCTGTTTTCTTCTTCTCTTTTTTCTTTCTCCCTTGGCCCCTTTTTTCCTTCTCTTTCAAGAACCCAAACCAAGGAGATAAGTTTCAGAAACGGTCCCTATAGAACTCAACACAAACATCTGTGTGAAGGGGCTTGGCTCCGGTGGGATGAGCAGATGCAGAGCTGGTTGGCAAGTGCTCCTGGATCTGGCGACCTTACGGGGCTTCTGCGATTAGCTCTTGGAGCCCACACAGGTCGGGGTCCTGAGAAATTCCACCCCTTTGTCTGACAGAAGGAGATGCTGTGGAACTGAGCGTTTTGAGCAAGGACAGAAAAAGTATGGGAACCCTGGGTGAGAAGGAGTGAAAGTAATAAAAAGACAACAGAATCTACTCCATGATAAGTCTGAATTTCCATTCCACACTATGGGCAAGATTGATTTTAAGAAGTCACAAGAGGCTTTGCCAACAGAGATCTTGAGTGTGTGCATTGTTAAGGCAAAGGGGGTGAGTTGCTACATGAATGCACTTTCTGGGACTTGGTAATTGTTCTGTGGATCTAGGATGCCTCTATTTTCCCATCCCCTTGTCTTCCTTTCCTGGTCAGTTGCTGCCTGCCAGCTCCTCCAGGATGGTGATCCGCCACCTGCTGCTCTGGAAACTTCCCCAAAGGAGCTGCATTCCTGCACTGCAGGCAAACCCTTGACTTGTTCATTGAGAATTCATTTGCTGTTCTCCTTGCAGGATTTCTGCATTCCAGGCACTGTTATACTAGGCAGCAGGAATACAGTGGAGTTTGTAATCTGTAGAGGAGAGTAATTTAACCATGTCTTCCTAAAGAAATGTAAATTGTGAGTGAGGCAAATTCCCTGAAGGCAAAGCAGTTGGCAGAAGACATCACCTTGCATTTAGCGGCTCAGCGAGGCCAGGGGTGTGACGGGGAGCTGGGTGCTGAGCAGGAATTTACCGGAGGAAGAGGGGGGCGGAGGAGGTTCTGGTTGGAGAAGGAGCCTGTGCAAAAGCACGTGTTCTCCCAGCCAAAGCCAGACCGTGGTCTCTGCAGGAGGGTGGAGGTGGAGAGTGTGTCCCTTCCATCACCTCCGAACCGGAATTTGTCACCTGGCTCTTGGAACCAGTTCTGCCACCTGTGCTCCAAATTTTATTTGGCCTCTTACGTAAAAGGGCTCTTTATCATCTGGCTCTAAACCCTGAATATGCTTCATTCTTAAAAAAAATAAATAAATAAATCAGTACAAGAGGTAGGGAGGGTGACCTCTTTCAGTCACACTTTTCTCCCTACACAACCTACCAGGTTTCATCTTCTTTGTTTTAATTTCTCGACTCTTAGGTTTGACCTGTTTTATTGTTTATTTCATTGTAGCTTCAGTTCCTCTAAAATTCTGGCTTCCCACCTCAGACCACACCTGGTGCAGCTTTGAGTAACATTGATGCACTGCCCCAGACCCCTTTGTCCCTGGAGAGTATTCTGAAACTAGCAAGCACCCTACGTCGTTCACCTCCAGCGAGACCCTGGGCACCCACCTCTCTGCACGGTGACCCTCGAGTCATAATTTTATGAACAGCAGGTGTTTTGTGGAGTATATTTTAATGAGATCTTTTTGTTGTTCTGGTTATAAAAATAGCATATACTAGCTTTAGAATACAGAAGTAAGACACAGTAATATTAAATACAGAAGAAACAGTAGTATTAAAAAATTGTTCATACATACAGAAATGATCAGTACAAATATTTCTTGTGTATTTTCCTCTCATATATGAATATATATTCTATTGAACTTAAGAGTTCTTTATATAGGCTAGACACCAATAATTTATGGGATGTGAGATTTACAAATCTTATCTTTCAGCCAATAGTTGGCTTTATAGTTTCTTAATGGTGTCTTTGAAGAACAATAGCTTTTAATTTTTAGTAAGCCCAACATATTATATGTTATAAACATCTATTATTACAGATGATGTTTTTATGCTTATTTAAAAAATTTTTGCCAAATTCAAGGTAGCTAAGATTTTCTCCTTGTCTTCTCCTGAAAGTTTTATAGTTTGGTCTTTTAGATCTACTTCTATGACTCATTCTGAGTTAATTTTTGTGACGGTGTTGTAATATACCACATACATATTCTGAACACTCTATTTTATCTACGTGTCTGTCGATTCAACTATCATACTGTCTTGGTCACTGTAGGTCTATAGTAACTCTTAAAATAAGGTAGCGTAAGTATTTTAACTTGGTTCTTTCTGTTTTAAAACTATCTACTTATTTTTGGATCCTTTGAATTTCCATATGAATTTTAGAGTCAGCTTGTCAGTTTGTACTCAGTAGCCTGCTGGTATTTTGACTGTGATTATTTTCTATCTAGCCATCAGTTTAGAAAGAATTTACATCTTAAAATTATTCTCCTGTTTGCTATTATTTGCCAGTGAGTATTCTCCTGTTATCTAGTGTAATCTATAGTGATGCCCCTGTCTGATTTCCAGTATGAGCAGTTGATATATTCTTACTTTTCTCTAGATGTTTATCAGATCTGTTTACCTTCTCAAAGAACCAGCTTTTGAGTTAATTAATTTTCTATATTATTTTTGTTTACTATTTCATTGATTTCTGTTCTATTATGATTATTACTATTTTTATTATTTAGTATTTGCTGTTCTTTTCATTGTTCCTTAAGGTGGACATTAGGATCACTGATTTGAGACTTTCTTCTTTTCTAATATAACCATTTACAGCTGTGCATTTTCCTTTACATAGTATTTTAGCTGGACCCCACACATTTTGGTATGTTTTCTTTTCCTTTTTATTCCATTTTCAATGCCCAACTTTCTGTTGATTCCACATTTGACCTGTGAGTTACATAAAAGTGCATTATTTAGCTTCCAAATATTGGGAGATTTTGCCACGATCTTCCTGCTAATAATCATATTTAATTTAATTCCATTACGGTCAGAGAGCATACTTGGTATGATTTGAATATTTTTAAATTTATTGAGACTTGTATAATGGCCTAATGTATTCTTGGCTTAAAAATGTTCTGGTACACTTGGGAAAACAAGTGTATTTTGGCATTGTTAGATGGAGTATTCTATCAAGGTCAATTAGGTAAAATTGTTTGTCTTCCATATATTCTTAATGTTTATGTGTGTGTACTTGTTCTATCATTTGTTGAGAGAGGTGTTAAAATACCTGATTATATTTGTGAGTTTGTCTATTTCTCCTTTCACCTCTGAATTTTTGCTTCATATATTTTGGACCTCTTACTAACTGTGCAAATATTTAGGATTGATATACGCTTCTAATAAATTAATTGCTTTCTTTATTACGAAATCACCCTCTTTATCTCTTGTAATATTCCTTACCAGAAATCAACTTTGATACTGATATAGTCACTTCCATTTTCTTTGATTAATACTAGAGTGATACATCTTTTTCTACCCTTTTCCTTTTAATCTGTCTTTATATTAAAATTTTATTTCTTGGCATTGGCAAGCGGTTTTTTCTGTTTGTTTTGTATTTGTTTTTCAATCTGATAACCGCTGCCTTTTTTAAAATTATGTTTAAGTCATTTACATTTAATGTGATTGTTATTTATTTTCCATGTGTCCCGCCTGCATCCCCACCCCTTTTCCTCTTTGCTGCCTTATTTTGGATGAGTTGCATATTTTTTATTCCATTTTATCTTTTGTATTTGCTTATTTTTTACATCTCCTTTTAAATACTTTCCGTGCTTGCTTTACAGTTTATCATGTATAACCGTCTACCTTCAGGTAATATCATACCATTTTGCATAAAGTATAAGGAGAGTAATGGGACGAAAGTGGGGACAACTATGATTGAACAACAATAATAAAAAAATAAAAAATTCTGTTCTAGCAGATGCAGTTGGGAAAAAAGGGACTTTTCTTCCTCCCTTTCCTACTTTAGTATTATTATTGCATGCTATTGCTATTGCATGCATGCTATTGCTACATATGCTATAAGCCCAACAATACTTTTTAAAATGATTTACACTTTAAATAGCCAATTATTAAAAAGAGAGTGAAAAAACCCAAATTATTTATGTGTAAATACATTTTCTGCATTTCTGTTACTCTAGTTCTGCTGTGGCCCTCAAACGTGTTGCTTATGGAGCTTCCAGCTCCGGAAGCAATTGCCAAAAGTGAAAAGACCGTTTATCTATATGAATTCAAGCAGCAAGAAGCGATGGCTCCCTTATGTGCCCTCCAGAGCTGGGGTTTCCTAGCCCTGGTTGACCTCTCTCCAGAGCGAGTGGGATCAGGGGCAGGTGCCAAGCTTGGCGGGTGGAAGGGGCTGCCACAATCAACTCCAAGCCGGCCTTACACACAAGACCACGCAGCGACTCAAATGGCAGTATTTATATCTTCTGCGAAATAAGTCCAACTTCTCAAACATTTGAAAATATGTCCTGCAGGAACCATTTTATGAACCACCAAAAAGAAGGAGGCAGGCTCTGCTGGCCAGCCCTGGAGACCAGAGCGGGCCGGTTCTGCGGTGAGTCACCAACCTCCGGGGCTCGCTGACCCCTCGGAGGACGGGGTGCAGGCAGTGCCAAGTGCCCTCTGAGCACCTAATCATTAACGGTTTTGCAAAGAGTGTCGCTCTGTTCCTGGCCAAGCCCTGGGCTCTTTGGCATCAGAGTGGGAGATCAGTGGGGGACAGGCGGGTGGCAGTCCAGAGTGACTTTCACTGGGAACTGGCCGAGCATATAATTATACCATGAGTCAAGCTCTCTCCAGGGATGTAAGATGACCAGAGGAAAATGAAATAACATTAGATCCCACATGAATAGAGGCACTGGTGGGGAAAGCTGACTCCTGAGAAAGAATACTCAGACTAAGAAATTTCCCAGCACTTCAGTGCCTCATGACTTGTCCTTGTGCCCCTTCTCTCAAAAATAAAGGGATACTTGGGGCACGGTTTATGCCTTTGCCTTAAACTGGGAGGAGCAAGTGACCAGGCAGCAAGCCACAGGGATGGATAACCCGTGACAACAAACAAAAGCCATTTAGCTGGAAAACTTGTATCATTTTCGCTCCAACAAGGACACTGTTTATTTAGGAAGACTTGAGACTGACAAAGGTTGTGGGGGGAGTTAAAAAATGTTTTCTCCTCACTAAACCACTTCCAAAGGTATATTTTTATGGATCCAAGAATAGCAGCCCGTTTGTCTCCCTGGTGCTGGTTCTCCGTCTTGTTTCTTTTTGGTCAACATCCAAAGAATTAGCCTCTGCACAGTGGCGACAGAGTAGCTGAAGCCACTTTAAGTATGAATGTCACTCGCTCTCCTCCAATGCCTCCTTCCCAGATGATATAATTAGCCAGGGCGCTTTTGATCAGTTTGCCCCCTACCCCCAAATAACCAGTTAGGGGACAGTCCCAGCCTGGGCTATGTGGGCTGGAGATCAAGATAAGAGTGGTACTCTTTTAAGATGATTTCCCAAAAGGGTGGTTTTTAGACAGAAACAAGGAAACGCTCTGAGTGGGAAAGAAGGAACAAATTCTGAAATGGACCTGCCTTCAGTCATTAGCTGTGTTTCTGAAGGTACCAAGCAGCAGGGTGGCGTTGGTGGTGGAATTTGGGAGGCGACTGGAAGGGTCTCAAGGAGAGAATGCCGTGCAGGGCGGGGAAGTCGGCCAAGGTTCCAGTTCAGTGTCCGATCGGTGTTCCGTGTTCAATGTGAACATTAAAGTCATTGACTTTGGGGTGAAGTGTTGATGCAGAAAGAGGAGTATTTGAAATCAACCACGAGTGTTGATTCCATATTTACCCCTGAGCTGTGGCTGTCCTTCCAGGGAACGACTTTTCCTTGCGATTGGAAGTGGGTGATAAGATGAACAGGAACACACCTACGCGTCCTCATCCTCAGAAGTAAAGATGGAGGCATCTTGGCATTAACAGTGAGGTGATGGTACTGAATCAGTCAGTCAACAGTTATTGGCGGCCTATTAATATTTCTGTAATTATTACGAGAGCATCGCAGGGATTGGAAAAGAAGGGCCTTGTCAGGAAAAGCTTGTGACTCTCGTGATCAATGTCCCGTGTTCTCTTTCTGAGTGGATGACTCTGTCCTCACTACCTGGCCAACCCACACTGAAAATCTCAACAATGTCTCAGTGTTGAGACTGTGTAGCCAACTGATCTAAATGGATTATTGGGTGGGGCTCCCTCTTCACATCCCTGTTTCATGGACCATCATGGTTTTATTTTAATTCTAACATTAGAGACCCCATCTTTTGAATCTAGCAGAAATTTCTTAGTTTTCAAAGGCATCTGTTACCGTATTTTTTTCTAGGATGACTTTTTCTCTTACATTTCCCATTTCTGAAATTGAGATGTGTTTTGAAATCGGTATGTATATTTCACCTGGAAGTTGTTTTCGTCTCCCTTGTGTAGTTATGAAACTGATAAAATTGACTTCATAGTGAATAACTAAGGTGAAAGGCAGATAGGTCTCTAAGGAAAAGGATCTTAATATGTATTAGGGACTGAATTGCACGCCACTCCCCCGATTCATTTATTGAACTTCTAACCCCTGGTACCTCAGAAAGTGGCTGTGTTTGGAGATACAGTCTTTAAAGAGGTGGAATGAGGTCCAGGAGGAGACAGAGGGTGAATGAAGGAGAAGTTTAGAAATTCTTTATCTAAACGTCAAAGAATGGCCAGTTCCCAGATGTCAGATCTCTCTACAAAGAGAAATATCAGCTCCTCTAACATCGTAAGATGGCAGTGGTGTATGATACCCAAATGAATACCCTTAGTTTTGTCATTGTGCTTTTTCATGAAAAAAGCAGCCCTGCCCTATTTCCAGAACTTAGTTCTGACTGGTCAGATTTTTCCTTCCACTTTCAACTCATTGTTGCTGTTTCTATATAAAGCCAGACTATCAGGTCACTTCCGTCAAGCCACTTGGGAAAACCAATCACTGAAATTGATTGCTGGCATCCAGGTACAATTGTAGACACTGTCCCCAAAAAGAATCCTTTTCTTCTCATCCTCCTTTTTTGGTAGAATTAAAGGCTTCCCCTCCTCCCCCAGAATATTATCTTTTAAATATTGTCAAAGCATTATTTATAGAATCTCTGCAAAATAGCTTTGGATGCTGTTGGTAGGGGAAATGTGGTAGGGAATCAAATTAGATTGGGTCACAAGGGAAAGTGTCTGTAAGAAATATGAATGGGACCCTGGGGAAATGAAAATTGAAGAGAAACCAGACTTGAGCTGCAGATTCTTTCCTTTGCCAAGTTGGACTTGGATTATGTCATCATATGTAATTTCAAGGAATGGGCAAACCAATCTGGGTAAAAGTAAAAGTGATCTGACTCGTTTCTAAAACATGAATTGAACGAGAGAGAGAGAGAGAGAGAGAGAGAGAAGAGAGTTTTCTTGGATGCAAAATAATTGTTCCTGATGTCTTTCCCCCTTGTTACTCATTCTCAGAAGCCTCATTGATTTTCATTCTAAATGAGATGCAAAATGCCGAAATTACATAAAGATAATCATTTCCACGTGTATAACTTCCTTACACCTTAATATTAATGTTATCATCTTGCATTCAACTAAAGGTGAAATTCTCCTTATTAATAGCTGCGAGATACATACCGTGTCTATGTCTGTTCTTCTGACTTATAAGTGTATGTCACATTTCTTATCTATTTCCTAAATAGCATAGTGCTATCCCGACAACTTTGTAGATGTATCCATTCGTTATTGCTGCGTAACAAACCAACTCCAAACTTAATGTCTTAAAACAATAAGAAATTATTTAGCTCATGATCCTGTGGACCAGCAATTTAGGCTGGGCTCTCTGGGTAGCACCATTTACCTGGGCCAGGCTTGGCTGATCGCAGCTGGGGGGTGGGGACGGCCATTCATGCTTCTACTGTCAAATGTCAAAATAGCCGAGGGCTGCCTGATTGTTAGCAGGGGGCGTCCTAACCGCAGGATAACGTGGGCTTCTTCCCCCAGTGGAGGGGCTCCCAAAGTAACCAGCAGACACACTTCAACGCGCAAGTGCTTTTTATGACTCTGCCTGCATCACGTAGGCTCCTGTCCTGCGGTCCTAAAGCCATCACATGGCTCAGCACAGAGTCAGTGTCTGAGGGCACCGCCAAAGGGCCCAGACAGAGGAAGGGGGGAAAACTGGGGCGGTTTTCTGCCGTCAGTCCACAACAGTGGTTATTTTTAGTTTCTTTTTGATAATGAGAATCAAAAGTAAGGCAATTCTTCCTACTTTCGTAATTCATTGTGCAGATCAATATAGTAACTTTTGCATAGCCAAGAGGCACATATGCCACTGTTCCAATGACATCTCCCTTTCTTCGGAGCGCAAGAAGTGACAGCAAGCTGGCTAGGGTTGAATGTTTGTGTCCCAACACATTCACCTACTGAAGCCTTAACTTGCAGTGAGGCTGGAGATGGGAAATAATTAAGATTAACTAAGGGTGGGGCCTATTGTGCTGGTTAGGGTCCTTAGAAAAGGGGACATCAGCGTGCTCACAGGCACACATGCACCCACTCTCTCGGCACGCACTGAGGAAAGTCCATATGAGGACATAGCAAAAGGACAGCTGCCTCTATGCCCAGAAGAGGGCTTTCACTAGAAACCAGGTTTGCTGGCTCCTTGATATCGAAGTTCTGGCCTTCAGGATGGTGAGACAGCGAGAAAATAAGTCTGTTGTTGAAACCGCCCAGACTGCGGAACTTTGTTATGGCAGCCTGAGCTAACTAACACACAATGACAGAAGACAAACTTCCTCTCCTTAGACTTTGACCTAGATAGAACAATTTGAGAACATTTAATTTTTTGGGGGGGCAGGGGTGGGAGCAGATACAGTCAACCAACCAACCAGCCAATCGACGCTGAAGCCACCTGTGCTTTATTCTATAAAAATAAGTTACATCAAACTTACACAACGTTATTGTTATATGTGATATGTTATATGTAAAGGTTGTATGTCAATAATACTTTGATAAAGTGGGAAGAAAGTAACAGCTATTACAGGTGTAACCATTTACCTGCCCCTTTACACATATTACAATCTTTAATCTTTCCAACAAGACAGATCATTGTTATTCTTACAGTTTTACAGATGAGGAAACTTAGGTTTAGAAAAGTTAACTCTTTGTTCCGAGTGACGCAGCCAGTACGTGGCTGAGTGGGGGCCGAAGTCGCGGTCCGTCCGTCCGTCCGTGGTGCCTGTCCGAGCTCACCAGTCGCTGTGCACGTTGTCACCCCCCGAGCTGCCAGCCTGTGCAGGAAATGACATTTCTACCTGAGGCCTTCCTGCTTCTTACCCCAGTGCCTTTTTCTTTCTCCTTCTCATTGCTGCTGCTTCACATACTCAAATTCTTAACTTTTTTTTTTTGCCTTTAGGCCTGGTGCCTGGTCTAGTTAACCGAGGGTTCAGCAGTGCTGGTCTCTTTGGCTATATAGGAAGTTAAACATTATTTTTCCACAGGGGCAAAGTTGCCCCTTGTCAACTAATCCAGCAGGAAATGACAGCGAAGCAGCGCTGAAGTTTTTCATCAAATAGGGGAGGCATTTCAAGGAGCAGTGCGGTGGGAGGAAGCTTCGACTCAGGGCATCTGCGGTAAACCAAGTAGCAATTCTGACAGTAGTTGGTCATTAATTGACTGGGGCATCTAAGGGTTAAAGGCAGGGGTGCTATTATCAGTTCCCCGAACCATTTCTACTAGGTCCTTGACAGTCATCCGTGAATCTAAGCCAGTGCTTTCTTGGCTTCCTTGAGGAAAAGGCATGTAATAGGGGGAAAATTTGATGATTAAAATAAACACCCAAAACACTTGACACCCTGTGGAGAAGAACCCACGATTATGCAAATTATCAGGGTCTTTGTCTCCTGGGTACAAACTTATTTGAGGAGAGTTTGGGCACAGAGGATGTGGGGAATCTAAAGGGACACATCATTGTTTACTCTTCAGGGGAAAGAGTCCAGAGCAATTACCAAAGCCACCAGGGCAATTAGAGACCCCAGGGAGCTCTGTAACATTTCTGGCTTTAGTATAAAGTGACTGGAAAGAATGAGTTCACCATGGCCAGGAAATCTCAGATCCCTTCGCCTTTGGGCACCTCACATCCGTCTACCACACGGCCTGTCTCACAGTCTGCCTGTGGCAGTAAGTCTCTGTCATCATCTGCTCCATTTTCTCGTGGGGCCTGGGAGCTGCGTTATGTTTGCTGCTTGGGAGGAGCATTCCTGGGAGGGAACACTAACCTGAAAGATAAGTGACAGTGGGGGGAAAAAAGAGGGTAACCTGACTTTTGGCACTGTCCCTCTGAGTTGTCAGGGCGGCCTATCGAAGGGGCTGCCGCGGGGCGTCAGGCTTAGTGAGCGCATTCGAGCCTGAGGCTGTGGGCGCGGGGCTGCCAAATTCATTGCCTTCTTCTGGACTCCAGCGCAGCCAGGGCATATCCTGCACGTATGTGTCCACGTTACGTTTGTGTCTTCCTTTCCAATCTGTGTGTCTTTTATCTCATTTTCTTCTCTTCCTGAACTAGAGCTTTCACCATGGTGTTGAGCGGGAGTCGTGAGAGATGCCATCCTGGCCTTGTCCCCGGTCTAGCTGTAGAGTTTTTCGTAAATTCTCTTTCTCAAGTCCAGGAAGTACCTCTTACTATTTTGCTAAGATTTTTTTAAAAATCATGAATGGGCGTTAAATTTTGTCAAATACTTTTTTTAGGGCGATGGATAGGGTCGTATAATTTTTCTTCTTTAGTCTGTCCATTTGACCTTTGACCTGTGGTGCTGGTACCTAGTAACAATTAGTTTCAATTTCTCTCTCTTGTCTCAGTCCCTTTTAATATTAATTTTATTCATTAATTAACGTGTTATAATCACTCAAGACATTGTCACTAGAATTACTTTAAACAAAGGTACCTTTTAAGTCCATTAACTACAAGAAATATTAAAGGTTTAATTTTATTTATTTTTTATTTTCTCCTTTCTAAGGCTCTTTCTTTATGTAAATGTAAGTTTCTGACTTATGTTTCCATTTTATATCGTTTTCTTAACTCTCAAGAACGTCTCTTAACGTTTCTTTGCAGGGTCCATTGGTGGCTTTGAATCCCTCAGTTTTTGTTTGTCTAAGAGAGTTGTTATTTTCCCGTCACTTTTGAATGATAATTTTACTGAATAGAATTCTAGGTTTGCGTTTTTCCCCCCAGCACTTAAATATTGCACTCCATTCCCTTTTTCCTTGCATGATTTCTGACGAGAAGCCACTGTAATCCTCATTCTTGTTCCTCTCTAGGTAAGGTGTTCTTTTCTCTGGCTTATTTTAAGACCCTCTCTTTGTCTCTGGAATCTTGCAGTTCAGTATGATAGGCCTATGTGTAGCTTTTTTGGGTATTTTTCCTGCTGGTTGTTCTCTGAGCCTCCTGTATCTGTGGTTTGGTGTCCTCACTAATTTTGGAAAATTCTCAGCCATTATTACCTCAAATATTTTTCTACTCTGTTTTTTCTTCTTTTTCCTCTGGCATTCCAATTACACATTGCTAGATCTTTTGAAATTGTCCCACAGTTTTTTGATGTTCTGTTCTTTTTTTTTTTTTTATTGTCATTTTTTTTCCTTTCCGTGTCAGCTTGGGACTTTTCTATTGCCATGGCTTCAAGCTCACTGATTCTTTTCTCAGCTGTGCTCAGTCTTCTGATGAGCCTACAAAGGCAGTATTTATTTCCATTTCAGTTTTAGTCTTTTGTGGAAAAGACAAAACAAAACAACCAAATAACCTGGGCTAGCATCTCAGGAGTAACCTCCTGGTAATGTGGCCCAGAATTTTGAACATTTCCTTTGATTCTTCTTAGGATTTCCACCTCTGCTATGTTACCCATTTACTTCTGCACATTGTCAATTTCCCCATTAGAACCCTTAGCGTATTCATCACAGCCACTTTGTCTTCTGTCTCTGGTAGTTCTAAAACCTGTGTCATTTCTGAGTCTGGTCCCTGATACTTGTTTGTCTCTGCGGCTCTACTTGCTTGACCATTGCATTGGCTCTTAAAATGAGAAGAGACCATGCAAACCAAAAGCGAGGAGGGAAGGAAATGGAAGAATTAGGAGAAGAAAGGCCTGTAAGATGTTTCTGTGTTTTTAGTTTGTTTTTGTTTTACTCTACCCACAAAGAAGAGAAAAAAATAGCTTTGGGAAGCAGTTCTCCTTCTGTTGAGTTCATTTTGATGATGTTTTTGGGTACCCTTGCCAAAAAAAAAGTGCTGTCTAACCGGTCAAGCCCTTCGGTTGGGTATAGATGCCGTCCTTGGCTCCCGCAGTCAGTACAGCATGGTCATCTCCGGCGTCACACTGGGTTTATCTTGCCCTCCACCTACTATGTGGCATTGGGCAAATTACTTGACCTCTCTCTGCCTTGATGCTCTCATTGATAAAATGACCCTCCAGATGGTCTTATACAGATTAGATGAATATGTATCTATAAAAATAAGACTAGATATGTAGTAAGCACTCAACAGATGTTAACTGTTATTGTAACCAGCCCTTCCCCATTTTATGTACATCAGCCCAACCTTCATGTGACGAGCTCAGTGGCACTCTCTCTCAGGCTCATTACAGCTTTCCCGAACACAGACACATGTCCACAGGCTGGGGGCGAGGGATAATTTTTTGGACAGCTTCATGACCCACTTTGAACTGCTGGCATCTTAGTTTAAATCCAGCCTCAGGCTTTTAAGTGTTTTGCTAATTTACTGAGTCCAGCAAATAGCTCTTTGTGCGTGGTGCCTGCAGGGTGTGGTACAAGATGTACCTTTCGGGTTTGGCTCCCCCAAGAAGCCCCTTCCACGCCCAACTCACCCACCCTCCTCTTACATGAAGTTATAGTCTTTGGCCGTGGCATTTCATGTAATTGTAGCATTTTGTTCTGAACCTCTGCCCAGAGACCTGTGGGCAGTAGGCATGTTTAAGAAATCTAATAAATGAAGGGAAAATAAATGTACAGAGTGAAAAGTCAATGGGCCAATGCTATTCAGAGAAAAACCCCAAAGTGCCTGCCTGCTGAATAGTTTCAGAATAAGTCAGTAATGTAAACAAGGTGAGTGAAAACATTTTGCTTAGTAAATACACTAGATTTGTGCTTTCTACCTTCCTCCTGGGTCTTGGCTTCATAAGAGGAGTTTTATAAGCCTCTTCTGGTGAATAAAGTGCCTTGACCCAAGGCCAAGGTGGGTCAGCTTTTTGTTCCATTGAGCTCTCTGGTGACCAAGGCTACTTGGAGGCTGTGAACTAATTTAATTTTCTTTACTAGCTCCATTGAGAAAAGTAATGTGCATATCCAGTGTATGTGAATGAGTTGGGGGGGGCGGTGGGCTCTCCATCTGCTTGTAAGCCCATCTTTCACTGTGTTGACTTTGTCCCTTGATGTGCCTTGGTGGGCTTGGCTTGTGTCCTGCTCCCTCCTTAATGTAATTAATTAAGTGGCTCTCAGAGCAGCTAATCACATGGATACAGTTTCACCCAACTGGCCACACAAGGGTTAGAAAATACTTGTGTTCATGCCCTTCATGCATTTTGCTAATTGATTAAAATAAATATCTATCTATCTATCTATCTATCTATCTATCTATCTATCTATCCATCCATCCATCCAGTTGATAAATAGGGAGAATTTCTACTTAGGAGTTTGTTTTGTTGGTGTGACTCTCCTTGAGGAATAACCATGCCTTACATTCTTAGACATGTACATTTGACAAAGAATATTCATTCACACAAACAGTGGTAGAAAGAGCCCGGAATCAACCGTTATAAACCTGGTTCAAATCCCACCTCTGCTACTTGCTACCTCTGTAATGTGAGGCCAGTCATTTATCTTCCCTGAGCCTCAGATTTTCCTGCAACAATGGGAGACCATCATTACACAGCATCCTTGCAGGCACGTGTGAGGAATATAGTACAAAATGCCTGTGAAAACACTTTGTGAACAAAAAGTGGTGTATAAATATTAGTTGTGATTAATCTTCTCAGCCATTTCATGAGGTCACAGAGGCAAATATTTTTATTTCCATTAAAAAAAGAGAAAAGTGAGCGTAGCAAGTGCTGGCTGGGCCCTGCCCCTGTGCCTCGTTTTACGTGGAAAGTCGCCTGAAGATGGTTCTCCTCCTCTTGGTCAGCGTCCTGGGGCTCCCTGTGTGAAGCTGTCCTTGGACCTCGGGGCCAGCCAGGAGTGCTGGAGAGTTAACATTTCAGGAGTGATCCCCAGCGAACGGGGCACAGGAGTGGGTGGCTAAATATCCCAGGGTCCTTCCCTCCTGGTGAGACATTCTGAGTTGAGTTTCACTTAGTCTTTCGCGGGTTCTGGGCATGGGGGGGGTGGGAGAGCAGACCGAGCGCCATTGCCCAGAGCAGCAGGATCCTCACTAACGATCCCTGCCCTGTTTCTCGTCTCCACGAACTCATAGCGCTTCCCGAGATCACCGTGCTGCCAGCGCCCCGCTCCGGCAGGCCACCTGTACCAAAGCCGTGGTCTCTGATCTGATTTTGGGAGAATCCAAATAAGAGAGTGAGACTTCGAGGGGCTTAGAGATCTATGCATGGTCACATAGCCCTTGAGGCCAGAAGGGCTTATAAGCCTTCCCTCTGAAATAAACTACCACTGTGTTACGGAATTACACATGCGGAACCCACCCCCAATACTTGACTTAATTTTTCTGGACAACATAGTGATGAATGAGAAAAAGGACCTCAACCATTTTCTCCTTTATCCTTAAATTTATTAAGGGTATTTTGAAAAGACAGGGCCAGAAGTACAAATATTTGGGTGCGTAGATGAAAGTTGAATAGTCCATAAAAATGAGATTTGAGAGGCAGGACTGGAGAATGTATTAAAATTTTTAAAAAATCTGAAACCATAAATTTAAAAACAATCAGTTATAGTGAGAAGAATAATAAAAGAATGGCATTTCTGCTGTGGGAACATAGCCTGAAGTTAATCAAAGAAGAGAAGGCAAAACCATTTGAATTTTTGTTTCTGTTTTTTTTTTTTTCTTCCCCCTTCAAGGAGAACAGTCTTCAAATGATGAAATTTGGCATTCATTTGCTTAAGATTAAATTGACACTTAAATTTGGGGAGGAGCAATTAAGAGTTCACTTAGCAGCTCACAATGCATTCCTGTCTCAGGCCTAGATACCGTTCAAGTTCAAGTGCTGCAAAACTAGAGGATATGATACCAGAATCATTTCAATAATTATCATTTTACTCTGAAGACTTGGAGAAGTGCCAGCAGCCTGACACACGGATCTGTAATACAGAAACTATGAACCAATACAGTTGAATGTCTTTTAGATGAAAAAATTCTAAAATGGATTCTTAGCAGACAGTAATTTAATATTTTGAAAAAGGAATTGGTCATCGCTAGTCACCAGGAAAGGTTTGCCAAGACGGAGTTTTACGATGAACCCCTATGTTCAGTTCAGGGACTGCATTATCGGATGTGACTCAGGGCGAGTTAACTGTGTATTGAATATTGTTATACACAAGAGTGTGTGCTGACTTGCAGGTTTGTGTTGACTGGCTTTGATTTGTGCCTTAAATGGAGACATACTCGCTCAATGGCATCCTCACTTGGTGGACTAACGCTCGTCCTGCACATCATTAGGCTCCTTCAGAGCAGGACCGCTCTTTCCACTGCCATTCGGTTGTAGAGGAGCAAAGTTTGGGTGGTCGGCCCTGGTTCCTACACCGGCTCCAAGACTTTCTGAGTCAGTTATGAAATGAAACTCTGAATTTCTTCCTTGCAAAATAAGGAGGAAAAACAGTTATTTTGCGGTGTTCTTTTGATGACTACATGAAATAAATTATGTCAAAGAATTTTTATTGATTGTAAAACGTTCAGGGGTGTCCAACCTGCGGCCCATGGGCCGCATGCGGCTCAGGATGGCTATGAACACAGCCCAACACAAAATCGTAAATTTACTTAAAACATTATGAGATTTTTTTGTGTGTGTCGCAATGCCTTTAATGTGTGGCCAAGACAACTTCTCTTCCAGTGTGGCCCAGAGACGCCAAAAGGTTGGACACCCCTGCCAGTGATAGTGGTTATTGCACCTTAGCAAAGTGTGTTTACATTTTCAACCATTATGAGAAAATGAGTCCAGAATACATCTCTGCTTCCTTGTCTGTGTCAGCGTAAAAATACAAATAAATAAAAACTCAACTCACTTTCAGATTTGGTCCACAATGACTTGGCCTGGTTGTTTTATGGAAAGGCTACCAGTATAAAGGGTCAGGCGAGTGATAGCCCATGGGCAAGTGTTATTGGAGCACAGCCACGCCTGTTTGGTGTCGTATTGTCTACAGCTACACTGTCACAGTCAAGTACTTGCGACGGGGACCCTATGGCTGACAAAGCCAAGAATACTTATGATCTGGCCCTTTATGAACAAAAATTTGCCGACTCCTGGCCTACACTAAAAATGTGTATGTCATATGCATTGCCATATATGGCCCTACTTAGGGAGGGTATGTTTAAGCAAAGACAGGGAAACTCTGGAGCTTGCAAATTAGTTATCAGAACAGGAGCCTAAATATAGGCAGCATGCACATTTTATCTAATAAAGTCACAGGAGGGTTACTAATTTTTGCAAGGTTGTAGGTAGAGAGCCTAGTACAGAGAATCATGACTTGGGAGCGTGGACTTGCCACCATCTTCAAGGAGTGGGTCGGATGAGCCATTTGGGGAGAAAGACTCCAGAGAGAAACTGAGTGTGCTCTCGGGGCGGCCTGGCTAAGGTTTTCCTTTTTAACTTTGATGGAAGTTCTGGACCAGTGTTCTCCCCCACCTAATCCTTTGTGAGAGCTTTGGAAATTCTCCCCGCAGCGTCCAGAAGCTACAAGCCTTATGCTGCTGAAAAAAAAAAAAGCAATAATAGTTGCTATGTACCTACAGCCTGGCACACTGAACTTTGTGTAGCCTTTCGGCTTAGTCATATTTAAGACAGGCAACTGCCTTGACTAAAATAGGAACCAAGGTCATCCTTGGCCCCAAACTTACACTGAGCCCAAACCTTCTTGAAGAAGTTGTAGGAGACTTCAGTGCATTTCCAAGAGCATTGCCAAGCAAGCAGACCACTCTGATTTCTGCTGCATTGGTCAAGGCTAAATGAAGACATTAAGAAATGCATTTACTAAGATTTTCAGACTGGGCAGAGGTGGCGGTGGTCTGGATAATGGTGGGAAGTGAGCCGTTGTCACATTTTTAGGGGTGGGCTCTGCTTATAAGTGAGAGGCAGTAGATTGCTAACTTATGATAACAGAAGCTCTAACTTTGAATTTATTATATATTTTAGGGGGTGGGTAAGTCTTTGATTAATTTTTTAAGTATAGGATTTTGTGCTGGTGAAAATAAACTATGTACAGGGATGTCCATCCACATCACTTCCCTGAGTGGAGAAGGCACTGATTTGTATTAGTGGGAAAAGCGCAGCTTGTGGAGTTTCTAGAAAGTGGCATCAACCTAGGTCTAGGGAAACAGGTGCTAACTTAAGTCAAGTCTGGGTCACATGAAAGTAAACTATAGAATTTGAGGGTTTGAAGCATTCGTAATGGTTTATGCCACCTGTTTCCAGTGTGAACTCCATTCCGTAGGCGAAAAAACTGAGGATGATGACATGATTTTGCCGTGGTCATGCCTCTCGTTTCTGGAAGGGCGCAGATTGGAACCTGACCCTGGAATTGGGTGCCGTTTCCTCTACACAGAATTCCTGAGCTGATTGGAGGGGGTGTGCCTGGGAAGGCGTTCAGCTGAGGGGATATGAGCTGAGAGAGCCATCCTGCGTTCAGGGATCTGGGGCAGAGCTCAGGAAGACTGAGGCTGCGCACTGAGCTAAGCATGGTCTGATACGGATCCAAAAGGGGCGTTATTGCTGTGTCAGCAACCATGCGGACAACATTATGCCAGGGCCTGATTGGAAATAGAATGAGTCCCTTTAATTAGCAAATTCTTAACAGGCTAAAGGTGAAAACGAATGCTAATAAACATGTCTGACATCCTAGAACCTGTCAAAACCCTGTCAGGAACATGGCCAGTGCAGCTCTTGACAGGGAAGCAAGAGGGCCGGGTGAGGTTGTTAGAGGACATGGACTTTTTTAGGGGGTGACTTTTAAATAGTTCAAACATATATCATGTATTCGGCAGCAGAATATTTCAAAACAATCTATATGTTAAAAATGAAAACATTGTATGTCAACATTGGTGGTTGCAGTTAAGCAAAAAAAAAAAGTAACTTTACAAATAACATGAAACTACAAAGATTAAAGGTAAATGAGCTAGGTTTTCAGCTTATGAAGTTGGAAAAGTAACAGTGAGCAAACCTAAAGAAAGAAGGAAATGATAAAGATAAAAGTAGAAATCAAGAGAAGAGGTACAGGAGTGAAGAGGAACATCCTTTTGGTATCATGTTTACAAACTTTTACATTACATAGGTCACAGAAATTTTCTCTGATTTTTTCTTCTAGCAGTTTTATAGTTTAAGCTCTTATATCTAGGACTATGTATGATCTATTTGAGTTAATATTTCTGTAGGGTGTAAAGTAAGGGCTAATTTTTTTCTTACTTGTGAATATCCAGTTATACTAGCATTAGTTATGGGTATCCTTACCCCCATTGAATTACCTTGGCACCTTTATTGAAAAATCAATCAACTATGAATTAAAAGTTTATTTCTGTGTCATCTATTTTTATGACATACTGTCTTGACTTTTGCGGCTTTATTGTCTTCCGAGTTATGATTCATAGACCAAAAGACAGGGGCGGTGGGTAAGGAGGTCATAGATAAGGGTTTGGAAGGGATGGCTGGGTATTTCTTGCTCTCTCCCTCTCCCTGAATCCAAGTAATCTAGGAATAACAGGCCAGGCCTATGAAGCCTGGGATCTGTTCTGGATTCCTGATAAACTGGCATGGGTCTTAGGGGGAGGAAAAGGACAGCTTTGGTAGCAATAAGTGAAGACGCGGGATGAAGGTGGGGCTTCGGGTATGGGAGGAGGTGACTGATGCATGTTGGAAAGGGTCAGAGGACCACATCTCCATGGAAACACCTCAGGGGAGTGATGGAGCGCGCAGGTTGTGATAGACGTCATATTTACCATTGCATTTATCCAGGTAAGATACAGTGCCAGGCCGGTAAGACCCACGCATCGAAGCTTATCTTTAATGTGGTCCACAAAAGTGGATAAAAAGCTCTTCCACACACACGGGCTGCACCATGTTGTTGATCACAGCGGACCAGCTATGAAGGTTTGAATAGGTCCTGCAATTCTGGTCCCAACATTCAGGGAGTCGGGAAAGCCAGTCATTTGTCTTTTCCTTGCGTTTCCTTTATTTTCTTGGTGGCGACTAGAGGCCAGTCGTGAACGGCACTGACCTGTAGACAGGGTTGCTCTGGACAAGGAAAGGACTGTCTTTCCAAGGGCAGTGTCGCTCTTTCTGCCGCAAGAAGGCGGCTCTAAGTGTCTCTCTTTTTAGGTTCCCCTCAATTTTCAAATGAGTGTTCATTTTTAAACCTGCATTCTATAAACATTTTTTTTCAGGAAGGCTCTTGTCCTTGACACCTCTGTGAACCCTGTGACCATGTACCCTCCTCTGGAGGGTCTGTTTGGAGGCAGCTGAGCAGGCGGCCCAGTCCAGCCCCATGAACCCCATCATCGCTGCAGCTTGAGTGCATTTTCTGCCCCCGAGAGCTGAAATTAAATGTTCAGAGGCGTTAGGATTAGACTTGAAAGGCTTAGTCAAACCTTAATCACTTCTCCACACACAGATATAACCTTTAACCCCCAGGAGAAGGTATCTGTTGGAACCCAGGGAATCAGTCGAATGCGCGGGTAGGGGGGAAAGTGTGGGCAGGGTACAGGACTCTAATCACAACGTTCCAAGTTAGAGTCAGGTTCAGTTCACTGTTTTGAGAATATGAGATCGTTGCCCTGTTGACGAACAAAGGCTGTAGTTTGGAGCGGTCTCAACAGGCCTTTTCCCATAAGGAAGGCCCTTCCTGCAGCACTGTCCCAAGGGAAGCGTTTCTGAGGTTGATCGTCAAGGTCAACTATCCAATGATCCTCAGTTTCCATCATGATCACAGTCTGTGGTTTCTGGGCATAGGTGGGTACACTCTCCTAAAGCATTGATTTAAGATGTAAAAATGTATGGAGTTTAATGGCTTTTTACTGTCGTTGTCTGCTCAGTGCCTCTATTCCACTTCTGGGAAGTTCCCCTCTTCGTTAGGACAAGGGACATGTGCTTTGCTAGAAGAAGCAAGAGCTATGAAAGAGAAGACCCTGGTGGCAGTTCTGCCCCAACGTCACCCTGTAACTCAGCACTTGACTTCCTGAGATTCCATTTTCTCAGCCATTCAAAAAGGGATGCCACCAGGCTCTCCGGACAACAAAAAGCCAACAAACAAGAGGTGATTTTAAAAGTCATCAGGTGCTAGATTGGGAAGCAGGGTCTTTGGAAAGAGGACAGCCTTTGGATTAGGGAGATCTGGATGCAAGTGCCCCCTGGAAAAATTGAGGTCAAATTGCTTATGCTCTTTGCGTTTTAGTTTCCTCATTTCCTCATGGATGGAAGAGCATCTATTTCAGGGCTGTAGGCGGCGTCAACGAATGTAAATGAATTTTAACCTCTGTGAGTCCTCTCTCCCTTTGTGGAAAAAGGGGCAGCTAAAAAGACTGTTCTTCCCCTCCTGGCCCAGGAATCCAGCTTTGCTCCCGGAGTGAGGCGCGTGAAGGGGGCGGGTACACTGGCTGGCCGTTCTCCATGTTCCCATGTGCCATCACTTTTAGGGTCTGCTGTCTGCCTCGGTCCTCTTGCTGTTGTCGCTGTGCTTTCTCCACTTCACTGAGCTTCACTCTTGTTTACGTTGATTTGAAATTTTCACGGATCGTTGTAGGAGTCTCCACCTGATGTTTTCTATATCCCCTGCCCCCCCCCCGCCCCCGTCCCTTAGCGCTTCGCTTGTCTTTTTTTTTTTTCCATATCTACATCATTATCTCCTTAGCAGACATCTTGTTGGGGCGGAGATTTTGACAAGTGTCTTATCTGTGGCATCCATCCTGAAGACTTTAAATACTACACATTTTTTTTTTCCTCTTTCCTTTTCTTTTCTATTTCCCTTACTACACCACCCCCTTTTTCCCTCTGGCCTTGCACCGAAGTTTTCCTTCATCTCTGGGTGAAACATTGTCGTCGTCAGTTGTGCCATGAGGCCATTTCCAGAATGTACTCTGGCTTCTCCCCAGGAAGCCTTTGCTATCACCGTCTCCACCACCAACAGCCCATGAGCTCAGGGCCCTTCTTGTTCCTACCAGGCATCCGCAGCTCACAGCCATTGCAGGTGGCGCTGCTGCTTCTCCTGGGACCACAGACGGATGCTGCCAGGAAGGCGTCTTAGGGAGCAGTGCTTAAGGGGGAGAACTGCCTGCGACAAAAAGGGCAGGACGTCACATTCAAATGGGATAACGCGTATGAAGCCCCTTAAAGTGGCTGCCGCATGTTACATCTTTCATAATTAATACCGTTTGGTACTGGAATCTTATGGAATGGTATTTGGGTAGGTTAGGGTGGGGAATATCTTGCAACATTTGGAGACCGTGACACTTAATACTATGCTGATCTAGTCACATGACAGTTCAAGCTCAACTGTAGGAACAGAGAAAAGAACTAGGACTTTGGTGTTGGGAGTAGAAAAAGGAATGTTTGGACCAGTATGATTATTGATGATTTTGGGGCAGAATCACCATCTCACCTTTTGGGAGACCTGGTAAATTTTTGTAACTGCTTGTAATCCCTCCTTTTCCCTTAGTACTTTTAGCTAAAAATATGCACAAATATTCTACTTCTATTTTTTAAAAAAGTTTACCAATCAGCTTGAACTTGACCTAAAAGTGTTAGAAATAGAAGTATTTTCTCCTGCTGTATTTACATGGTATTTATTTCTTTCCTGTTTAAATTTGCGCTTTTATTTTTGTGCCTTTTATGGTCAGATTTGCATTTCTTGCACATTGTCTATCCTTTCTCAGGGGCTGTGCATTTCTGGAAATCAGGAACCACATTTGGATCTTTGCATTTCCCCCAGAGCTAACATAACACCTCATGCATAGCAGGCACTCTTTAATGTTGAATAAATTAAAAATAAATTTTCTGTGCCAAGATGAAGGACCAAATGCCAACTAAGTTTCGATGTAAGGGAATAATTCACAATTTTACAGAAATGTTATTCACAAAAGCTTCTGCTGATGTGCTAGCACCAGGTTTACGGACTTGAGAGAGCAGATTAATAAGTATTCAGGAATGTGAGGAGCCAGTCGTTCAACCATTTGGAAATTGCCATGGGCTTCGCTGGGACTCTTCACACCGTGGAAATGAGCAGAGGCTGCCCATCAGCGTTGTGTGTTTCTTTGAGAGGCGGTGTTCCAGCACCCTGCTGACAGTAACCACAAGGGTGGGCCTGGATCCCCAGCAAAAAGGGCGGGTCTTGAGGCAATAGCTGAGTATTGGCTGTAGCCAAGATTTTCCTAAACAACCAGCCTTTGCAATAGAAAGCCTAACAGAAGTGCAGTTCATGAATCGGCGGTGGCACAATGAGACAGTTTCCTAAACACTGGGGCTAAAGGCTCATGGGACAATATGCTCATAGTGCCTTCATACAGACAGGTTCAGATCTTCCTCAAAAACAAAAACAAAAACAAAGCCAGGCCTCCGCTGAAGAAAGCAAGATAGACCGTTTCTCACGGGTCACTTCGCCCAGTGGCAAAGCTAGTTCAGGGTATTTGTGGGCATTGAAATCTATATCGTGATCCATCGTATTGGCTCCAAATACTTGAAACTATTTTCTTTCCCTGGCATAGACATTATTAACTCTATGGCAGTATCAAGGAGCATTAAAAAAATATGATGTTAGAAGAAAATGTTAGAAGGTATATTGGAAGTTATGCAAAGCATATTTAGTGCACATCAAAATAAAATGGGGAAATTCTAAACCACTTCTCTTTTTCTAAATTCTAGCATAGTTAATGATGCAACATAGGAGTGCTTCCTCAGTGGTCCTTATCTGCAGAGCCTATTTAAACATCTTTCTTGTTACCGTACCTGCTCATTCATTAGCATTTCTGCAGACCTTTGTGTTCATAAAAGTCTTTCAAACGATGGAGAAAGAAATGCTAGTCAAGTACATACAGATTGTGAAATAGTTCTAAAAGAATGATTAGAAAGCAACTTCAAGACATTTTTGAAAAGGAATCAAAGCATCTTTCACAAGGTGTCAGAGTTGTATATAGTCTGAATATAGCAGAATAATGTTTGGCTTACTTTTATTTAAAAAAATCTTTAAGACGCTGAGATTACAAAATAAGTCACAGAAGAGAGCCTACAGATATTTCATTACGTGTAAATGTGGTATTTTCGGCTAAAAGACTTCTGGCATTCTGCAACTGGTTGATGGGGTGCCCTGAAGGATTCTGGGAAGGCTGGAATTGGCCAGTTGATTCAAAAGGTTAAAGAAATGTGCAGCATGTAGCTCTCATATCAACCTGGTCTTGACTGTTGAAAAACACCAGGCCGGAACACTCCGTCACCCAGGGTAACAATCTCGAGAGATGTTTTCCTGGCTCCCCACAAGTGCTCCTTGCTTTTCAGTATGTGCATAAAATTAACAACATGCTACCATGGCTTCTTGTATCATAAATGGAGCCCCTTTGAGTGGTATTCCTCCCCACACTTCCGCAGCCTTCCAGTGAGAATTACTACTGGTCTCCACTCCTTTGAACAGAAGGTGTGAGTTTAAAGGCCTGAACAGACACTTCAGCAATGTATCAGCTGTCTTTAGTCATGTGTGGATGGATGCGTGAGTTTCCCGAGGGCTGCGTCCGGCCTCGGAAACTGATTTCACGAAATGCTAAATCTTCACCCAAGCATTTTTGGGAAGGTTGAACGTGTTCTGAACAGCTGTCTCCGCTGAAATTTCAGCTGCACTTTTGGTTTTTATCTGGTTGCTTTAGCGCAATGTAGGTCCAACCACGATCACCTCCTTGTGAGGGCATTCGGAGCAAACTTCTGCCAATAGAGAATCAGTTCTTTCTTACCAATTTGATGTTTTCAATATGGATTCAAAGGCAAAGCTGGAGCTGCTTGAAGACTAACTTATGTGTAGAAGTAGGAACGGTGGTGGGGGCGAATGATAAACATTGATTAAGCCCTAATGCCGCTGCAGCAGGTCTTTTAATCCTCACAACATCCTATGAGAAAGGTGCTATTTTTATGTCCATTTTGCGAAATGAAAGCAACATGCCCAAGGTCGTACAGCTAGTAATGGTGGCATGCTGGATTTTAATCCCAGCAGTCCGAGTCCAGAAACTTCCTCTTAGCTATTATCCTTAATTATCCAAAATGGCCCTTTGCTATGATGCACCAGGAGTGACAGGGACAGCATCTGGGGCAATGTGTCTTTGTTCTCCAAAAGACACCTCACCCCAGTGCCAATTGCCTCTTTTTCCTTGGTTTCTATATCTTACCCAATTTCATATAGGCAAGTTCATTCATACAAAGACCTTTTATTTGCTTGATTTTTGCAATAAGCTTGGGGTTTCCACACTTGGCATATAAAAATACAGGGTGCCCACCTCAATTTGAATTTCAGATAAATGACTCATTTTTCTAACATGTATCCCCATGGTACATACTTATATGAGAAATTATTTGTTGTTCATCCGAAACTGCAGTTTAGGTGGACTTCCTGTATTTTATCTGGCAACCCTAAGTTAGCGCAGCTTCAAACCTGAATGCCAACACCATGCAAATCATTCAATCATCTCACAGAGATGGTAGGAAAAAACCCCCCAGCACCCCCTCTTAGGTTGGCTTGGTTGGGGATGAAATGCTGCTCCAGTTTGTCTTGGGACTGAGTTAAACAGATCAAGAGTGGGGTGGCGTTTGGGTGTTTCTATCAATCACAGCCCTACTACCTGGTGTCCTTCAGGTCGTCTTGAGAGTTTGGGGAGGTGTGTTTAGACTTTGATGGCTGCACAGCCCTAGAAACCCATCACTTATATTAAAATAAAATCCCTAAATGTTGTTTTAATGATGTGAGCCCCACATCGCAAATGATCCACTTTGCCGTGGCCTCTAAAATCAAGTAATCGACCCTGACGCCATTCAGCTGGGGACACATAACTCACGTCACGGTCAATTATCTCTTGGTGGACTTGAGCACAGTGGGAGCCATTGTCCCCGCACTGACTGTGGGGTGCGGGGCCTGCGTATCTGCCAGGGGCCCTCACCTGTGAGCGAAGGGCCAAGCCTCATTTATCTCCACGGGCCCTGTGCTTAGCCCCCTGCCTGGCACTTTTCTATCGATAACAAATGCTTACGGAGCACCGACTCCACGATGCCTGAGGGATCACAGGGGGCAGTGACTGTGGGCCTGTCCCTCTTCTCATGGATGTACATTCGGGAGAAAGTGTTCAATACAGAAGGGACAGCATACTCCGTACAGAGCCCTGAGGGTGCCTCAGCCACTTTGTGTATAGATGAGGAAACTGAGACCCAAGATTGGTCACCACGTTGGCAAACAGAAGGCTGGGGCTTGGAAACCAGTTTTCCCATTTTAGTCCATGAGCAAGTCACTCAACTTCCTGTAGCCTCTGTTTGCTCATCTATGAGATGGTGATAATACTGCCACCAAGGCTGCAAGGTGAAAATGAGGTAACAGTCTAGAGGCTGAAGAGCACTTTGAGACGGTGCAGGATAACGCTCAGAGACACAGCACCGAGATTGCCAGCGGAGCGCTCCCTGCAGGCTACAGAGACAGCTTCGTACAGCGGAAGCCCGCTGCCTGGGCTCTTCTGTTCACTGACCGTGTGACCTTTCGCCAAGATTGAACCTTCCTGTGCCTCGGTTTCCTCATCTGTAAAATGAAGACAATCAGGGTCCCTACCTCAGATGATTATTCTGAGCATTAATCGAGTCACAGCATGCAAACATGAAAAGCAGTCAGCAGTGTTATTGGTAATCAGTATCCGTTGCAACATCTGGGCGTGGAGGGCTAGACTTGTTGTCTTTAGGCTGTTAAGGCAAACGGCCCATCTAAAATGTATCTTTCCATTTCAGCACAGATTCATTTTAAGAATATAGCAAAAAGATGTAAATCCCACTGTCTGTTTCTTAAATAATTATCAGGTCAAGGGGTGTTTTCTATGATCATTAACTTTGATCAGGGACTTCTGGGGAGCCTGCAAATAAAAATATCAGCAATGGCGAATGGAGAGAAATGGAAAGCTGATTTATTCATTCCTGGTCAATAAAGTAAGCATGCAGTAGCTGGATTATAAATACCCCTGCAAAGGGAGATTTACAAGGCATAATATTGGAAGACAGATTTATCCCAGTTGAAAGTGCATTGCTGTTGAAGCAAGTTCAGTGGAATTTATAAGATGAGGCCCTTGACTAAGAAGAACTCAGGGGCCTTGGGGAGTCAGACTCAAGAGGTTTGCTCAACACAAGTTGGATTTGCATCTTCAGGAAGGCCAGGCAAAGAGTTTTCTGAAAATATTGCACAGAAAGGGGGAAAAAAAAAAACCCCAACCTGAAGCAGGGACCTCAGCTTTGTTTGAAACTTCCTTTCACTCAGGACTGTTGGGTTTATAAATCAAAATTATGTGTCCAGTGAGGAAATGGGAAGTAAAACTGTTTCCAAAAGAAAAAAAGAAAAGAAAGCAAGTGATTCATTTTGGCCTAAATAATTGAAAACACAGAAAATCTAAGCATTCCTGGCTGCTTGGCCATGAGTGTACCTGTCATTTTGCTGTTGTGAAGCAGGACCCGTGATGGGGACTGGGAAGACGAGCCATCTGTCTCTGTAAATCTTTAAACTGTTTGGTGAAATCAGTTGGAGCCCAGTCCTGGGCTACTTGTGGAACATTGGACTTCTTCACATGGGGCAGAATCCAGATAAGGCAGCATGGTTGTGTTTATTTTGTGCTTAAGGAAGAAAGAGAAAGAAGAGAAGGAAGGAAGGAAGGAAGCAAATAAATGAAGTGGGGGAGGGAGGAAGAGAGGGAGGGAGTAAGGGAGGGAGGGAGGAAGGACGGACTGACTAAGAAGAAAATGGGTCCAAGAGGTAACTTCTCCAGAGGTACAAAGTCAGATGTCAGGATCTCACACCAGTTTGTTGGGCATTTAGTTGACCTCAAGGGTGGAGTCACTTCTGGGTACAGGACCCTAAGTGATTGAGACTTGAACAAAACATAGAGTCTGCATTTGTTTATGGCCTTCAGTGGTGCCACCGATCCGATTAAGACTTGCCCATTTTCTTGATGTCTAAGGAGAACACCAGCAAGAGCCCAGGAAGTGGGGCATCATAATTCCTCAGGCTTTTCCCTCTGGGAAGCCCAGGAACACTTAAAAAGATCCATTCTTACTATAAAACACAGTAGTAAGAGGTAAATGGTATAAGAGAAGGCTGCACCATGGGTGAAGAAGGCAAAGGAGAGGGATTTTTATTTTCATTTTTGTGTTGTTATTTGGCTGGGGGAATAGAGGAAGGCTTCTTGGGGAAGTGGCTTCAAGCTGAGCCCTGGAATGCGCTCCAAAGGCAACAGAATCTGGTCAGCAGAGGGGCTCGTCGGGTGGAGAGGGGTCGAGAGGAGTAGACTGGGACTCTTTAGTCCTGAAGAGTATTTATCAAAAGAAGGATGGTGTTTCTGGTAAGTTAGGCAAAGGTGGAGTTCTAAATATTTGTTCATTTCTAATGTGAATGGAGATTAAAAGTCCCTTGGCCCTCTCTCACAACACTTGATATATTATTACTCTAGAGAGTGGAGCAACCATCCTCTGCCCCAAAGATATAATTGTCTCGAAATGTACACATATTAGGCTCAGGATGGAAAGGAAGTAGAGAGATTGTGCAATATTACCCATTATTCTATGGATAAAGTGACTGAGTCACAGGGAGCTGAAGTGACCCATTAAAGGGTCACAAAGCTGGTCAGCAACAGAATTGGAGCTCGAACCTTAGCCTTCCAATTCCAAATTCAGGACTTCCCCCCAGGACACTACCCTCCAGTGCAAGGTAGAGGTCCCTTGGTCGCCATGGGGAAGGAGCCCTTTGGATCCTTATGACCCAAATAAGGAAACTAGAAAGTAGCTATAAGACCAATGCCCAGCCACACCTCCGCAGGGCTCAGCAGAAACCGAGAAGGGAATCAGAACATTCAGGCATTGACATCCATGGTTAATTTTTGCAAAAATGGCCTCACCTAATCACAGGTGAAAGAGGAATGTTATTTTCTACAAATAGAAAAAGAAAGGCTTTTTGTTTTTGTTTTTAAGTTTTCATGCTTGGGGGGCATCATGGGAATAGCATGGTGATAAAGTAATAGTTAGTTGGATAAATTTTGTTTCTTATTACCTGAACTTAGTCAATTCATAGAATCTTCTTGTCCAGTCAACCAAGAGGCAATGAGACGTAGCCTCGCTTCAGAACCGATTTCTGATTGGGTACATTTAGATGCGTGCCTGACCTCCAGACAGCATGAGTGCCCAGACTTGGCACTCCCTAGGGTCAGGATTTATTTATCTTTGTGTCCCAACAATGAGTAGCATGTCACATTGTGGTATTCAGTGAAAGTTCTTCAATAAATGGATATACCCCTAGACAATTCTGGGTTGTGCTACACATTCTTATTCTTTCACAGCTTGCCTGATTACACGAGGACGGCGACCAAATCCCAACCTGACGGTTGCTAAGGGATGTGATGCGATTTCCCGAAACAGACCATGGCGGGCATGGGTCCCCCAGCTGGGTTGGGGGCCCCACTGCAATATAGATTAGATAGCATTCCTTTTTTTAGAACTGGTTTAATCAAGTGCAACTTCCCCTTTCCTAGTCAGGGAGAAACAAGCCGGAGCTTTGGCTTTCTAATTTTTCAGCCAGTAAATTACAGCAGCAAAGGTCTTGTGGAGGCCAGGGATTTTCCACACAGGAGACAGGGGAACCTGGCCGGGGGGGGGGGGGCGCGGGGCAGGAGGCACGTAGCAGATTAGATACGTGACTCATGCTTTGCGTAGAATTACATGTGAACTTGAAAAGGTCAAGCAAAGAAAAGCTATTTTCCATAAAAATAAGTTGAAATTTTAAAAGGCCTTCTCCACACAACTGGAATTTTGAATGCTGCTGGAGAATTATTAATCAGCAGACATGTTAATTTGTGTAAGTAAGGCATAATGGATCACTGAAGACAGGAAATAAAGCCCGTTTTGAAAGCACAGACAATTAGAAAACAATGCAGAAGCTGCTTAAAGGATCTAATTTTCACATAGCCCACAGATTTTTGTTCAAGGAACTATTATTTCTCCCTCTAGTCTAATATTCTATGTGGTTTATGTTAGCAGAAAACAATAGTTAGCATATATATTTTGTGTTTCTAACTAAACTTCCATCCTGAACTTGAACCATTGGTTTGTGTCATTACGTGACGGTTAAAGGCATTAAACAACCACCTGGCTTGGCTGTGGGGTGTGAATTAGAAGTATTCAATTCAGGCATATCTGAGATTCATGTTATGAATTTGTATGAAAACATACGAAGAAGAACCTATATTAAAGACGAATTCTTAGTTAAACCAAAAGAGAGGACTTGGTGGCTTGAGGCCCCTTCCAGTGTAATGAGTCTAATGATTTGGGATGAGACGCATAAACAGGCATACAATTCACACCTCCAATAGCTCTTTGTTTTTCTTGCTGGCATTCTGGACAAGCTTTTCACTTGGATAGAGAGCACCTTTGCTCTGTTCCCTCCACCTGCGGGGCCACCTCCGGGGGGGAGTGCACCCCAAGCCTTCTGGTGCAGCCGGTGAGGTTCCGCGCCCAGGAGACAGGAGTGAGAATTCATGGAGCAAAGGCAACGGATGCTCTGATTTGGACCAGAAGACACGCCAAACAGGCTGGACCTGACCTAGAAGGTCTGCAGCGCCTCCCTAACAGGTCTTGAATTTGACCCTTGTCCATAAGGGAATGGAACACAGCTGGCGTCTAAGAAATCTGGAACGAAAGGATGGAAGCGCAAATGAAGAGGCTACAGACCGTTCTCAGCTTAGAACTGGAGGGAGGAGGCCCTGGGCCTTTCTGGGCAGACATAGGTTTGAAATGTTTCATGTTTTTTTTTTCCCCCTAAGAAGCCCAAGTAGGTTCTGAAGAGCTCCCTGCAGGAGATGGGAGGACGGCAGGCAGGACGCAAACAACGGTCGCCCCGCTGGGAAGCTATTCATTGTAGGGTCAGCTTTTGTCTTATTTCCTTCCCTCGCCTTTGAGGAAAGAGATGATAGAGCCTTCTGGGGAGATGGTACAGTGATCTCTTTATCTGAGTCACAGAATGTGGCTCAAGGCCATGTGGCTGAGGAAACTGAGACCAGAAAGAATTTACTCAGAAAGTCGGAATGAGAACACTGATACTTGGATTTCCTCAGTCCGGAGTTTTTATTTATTACCTGTCTTTATTTATTTATTGGCCACATTGCTCCGAGGACTCTTGCCCTTAATCTTTATCCTGTGTTCATTCAATCTAGGGATTCTTGCTTTTTTTTCTCTCCTAAACTTGAACGTGTTTGGGTGCTCATTGTTTTTTGGGTGGTTTTGTTTTGTCCTCTTCTAGCTCTTCTGGGAGACAAGCTCATTCAATTAATCTGCCATTTAGATCCTGCACAGCCATCCCTCTTAGATCCAGTGTGGCTCATCGGGGGTCATTCCGTTCTACGTTTTCCTAGAGTGCAGCGGCGCTTCGCGAGGTGACCCAGCGGTAGTGGGAAGAGGTACACGGGGACTCCCGGGACTGTGATGTATGATGATATTTCTAAAGCAAGTCAAAGCCATTTGGAGACCAGGTTTTGATGAATTGCAGGAAATGGCAGGTTTGCAACCATTCCAGGTTCCCAGAGACTGATTGTCATCGGATGACGACAAGAATTTTAACTAGCGTGTTAGGGAAGCCCAAGGCCAGGACTCAGCCAGAAGCTGTGGGCTTGGGTCTCTTATTATACAGAGCATTGTCCCCAGGGAAAGTGCTTAAAGTCATTTTTGACTTACCTGAGGCTCGTTTCTAAATTGTCTGCTGAGGCCGAGATTTAACAGAAAGAAAAAAAACAACCTATTGCAAAACACTCTGCCATGACGATGGAAAATACACCTTCCCTCTCCTCAGGGGCCACTTTCTCCAAGGAGACAAACCCTCATTGTAGAACTGTGACCTTGGACACAAAGCTGCCCATGAAAGGACCCAGCATTTCTGCCTGTCCATCCATGGGCCTCCACCCTTCAATCGCCACTACCGCTGGTCCAAGGGACAGCAGGGACACACCGGGCTACTTTTAATCTCTCGGTTGGGACGCCAGTTAATACCAAGATGACATTTACAACTGAGCTGATGGAAAACATTATCCTGCTATAGATTGCGATGACTTCGTTCCGTAAGAATAGTCAAGGGGAGAGCTAACTACTAAAAGGAACAACAGTGAACAAAAACTCAGGGAGGAGTCTGGCACCCAATGGTTTCTCCTTTTTTCTGACCCTTTGCCAATGACCCAATCCCTGAAACTCTCATTATATCATTTTGAGGGTGTTCGTGATCTCTGCCATTTCCTTGGTAAGTTCTTCTCCATCTGCGCCTCTGTCAAGCCTGGTCTTGGGGACATAGTCCATACACCGTACACATGTTGTAAATCGATCTCCTTCTTTCAGGTGGTAAATCCAAAGATAGGATTTTGTAGGACAAAACCAGGTCTTCCCCTTTGAACACAGTTATTAAATTATTCAAAGCCCGAGATGTTTTTATAAAAGCCTGTAGAATTTTAATAAGGCCAGCTATTTAGGAAGTGGTGACAATGTGCAATCTGCAAAAAGGGGAAGCTTTGGAGGTGCTGTGGTAATAATGCAGTTACTTAAAGAACATTTAAACTACAAATATCTCTGTGGTTTTTTATTTGGTTCCACGCTACAGTCACTCTGAGAAATTTCTCAAACCTTGGCTAATCACTTTAAAATGTAAGGTTTAGCAAATGATTACACTTCCCCAAATGTTCTGGTCCTTTCAACCGCCCCCCCCGGCCCCTCCCCCCTTTTTTGTATTTGATAAAGGTAAGTAATTGAATGCCAAGAAGACCTATTGAAGAAAACAGAATTTTAGCAAACAGATGGGAAAATAATGATTGTAGTTCTGAAGCTGCCGTGAAGTTCCATCTATTGATTCAGAAAATAACTAACACACAGTGAGGGGGAGACGCTTCTCTTGAAGGCCGAACATGGCGTCCACTGAAGTCATGAGATGTGGCTGGAGAAACAGAACTCACTTAGACTAAGACCCTCACGTTCCAGCGCGTGCTGAGTCACGTTAGAAGCAGCAGCTGGCAGAGTGTGTGCCTGTGTGCTCTTTAACCTGATTTGGAACGATGTCCCCCTTTCTCGGCACCTCTTCGTTTGGATGATCACTGACCTAAAGTGGGAATCTTTGGTGTGACCCGGTCACTGGTGGTGTAGTGACAACATAGGAGCTCTGCCGGCTTTCTCAGGGTGCCAGAGGCAGGTCCATGACCAGGAGAGACATTGATGTGAATGACAAGGGCAGTGTAACTGTGACTTTCTGAAGAGGAGTGGCCCAGTGCTTTGCCTGGTCTCATCTTGGCCAGGGTCAGCAGGAGGCTGTTAGTTAGCTGTTCCAGGAGCGTTCATCTCGTCTGACCACCTGGATTATGAGTGTCTGGAAGGCAGGGGCAGTGCCTTATACTTTAAAAATTGGTGGCATTTCTTTAAAAAAAAAAATCTTTCTCTGTATCTGAAAGGTAATTAAGATATACTTGACAAATTAGTGAAGGACCGCTTCAGCTTGGAGACTCTACAACTGGTGTATTGTCACAAGCTCACTTTCCAAAGGGTCCAGGCTTAGGTGCATTCATTATGTCCTTGGGCCTTCTTCCAACAATACTGCCTTCTCAGGTGTACCCCACGGTAAATCTCCACCACCCACTGCAGGATATTTATGCTCCCGTGATTAGTGTAGTGGGCCACTGGCCACCAAATGAGACCATGGGAAACAAAAATCTCTGCCCTTATCACTCCCCAGCACCCTGAGCTGGATGGCCTACGGCACTACTTACACTGATGCGTGGCTATGTACAGAGTGCATATAGTTCTTTTAAATTCATTTTGACAATCATCATAGTTGACACATTTTAGGTACCTACTATGTGCAGTGGTCCAAACCTGGCATACAACATCATTTTTCTTTCTTCTAACACTCTTTAGAGAAGGTTCTGATATTTCTATTTTACAAGGGAAGAAACTGAGTCTCAGAAAGGCTGGGTTAATAATCAAAGGGGATCATACCTGGAAAGTAGACAAATCAGGATTTGAACTGAGGTCTCTGTGGCTGCAAAGCCTATGCTCCTGCCACCAAACAGACTGCTTTTCTAAAACAAAAAACAACACTCAGTTTTTTAGGGCTCTATTACTATATATCTATTGCTTAAAGAGGTTGAAGTTTTAAAGAATTATTCTGGCTGCTGTTCTATGCGACTATTGTAGTTCTTTTAGTGGACTTATGGTTTTCAATTTTTTAAACAACTCTATCTTTTTCCATCTCATTTTATCTTCACAATAGCCTATGGGTATGTAAGACTTAAGTAATTGGGATTCCAGACACATGTGGTAAAAATGAGGTCATGGAAAGGTAAGTAACTTGTCCAAGGTCATCCTGCAGGAAAGGGGCAGGCTTAGTAACGTCTTTCGGGTCTTCCCCCTCTTCACCATTCCATAAACAGCACCTTGTATAAGACCCTTGGCCCGTGTGCCTGAAGGCTGACTGATACGGGCCCATTGTGAGCCCCCGGCGGCCAGCACATAAAAAAAGTCATGGAGAAGCCGTTGAGGCGATCCCAGGCCCCTACTTCCCCTTCCGACACTCTGTTTATGGCTTTAATGCGACTCTCAGGGTACTCCCTCCTCTGTGAGACAATCCGTAGCTTTGTTCTGCATGGATATAAAAACATGGACTTTGGGGGTTGCAGTTCAAATAGCCTCGGCACTTCTCCATGTTGTCGGGATGGCATCTTTGAGGCAGCAGGAGGCTCCTAAGCAGCTTGGAGGAGAAACAGGTTCCTGGACTGTTTTCACAGTTGTGTCTTTGCTGGTGATTTGCCTACTAGCTGCCAGGGCAGACAGGCTGTGCCCTCCCCTCCCATGTTTCCACTACAGCTTTAAGTGGAATCCGGAGGGGCCGAGTGGCCTGTTGATGTCTCCTTAGCAGTGGGTGGCAGGAACTCAGGAGTTTAATCCCAGACCTGTTACTAATTTCCTGGATGGCTTTTGGTCCCTCCATTAATCTCTCTCTATCATCGTTTCCTTCTCTGGAGGAGATAGCAAGAATAATGGGATGGTTTGTACATTAACACATTTACGATCCTAGTGTGCTCTGCAAAAGCAAGGTTTTCTGGAAATGCTCAGTGGTAGCAAGTAAATCAAAAGAAAACCAGTTTCTTTTGCTGTACTATGACAGACTGATAGGATCTATCTTTTTGTGACTGCCATATTTAGAAACCAGAACTGAGGTGGATAAAGAGCTGAGGGCTGTACTGTCTGAAAAGCACTGTTTTCTCAAATGCTCAGTTAGTTGTATAATAATAATCACAAAGGTACCTTAAAGTGAGGATGAGTACATGAGGGAATTCTCCTTGTATCAGGACTAATAAAATTAAAATCTCTTATTTTCTCAAGAGGGGCATTTTCATTATTCATGGGGAATGTGAGGCTGGGTCTGGTCTCATTAGGACTTTGGCTGGAAGTACTTAATTCTTTTTATATATAACAGAACACTTCGGTTATGAATTTTACAAATATTTTACTGCATCAGCATGACTTACATGAGGCCAGGGAGGACAAAATACCCTCCAAGATGTCATTCTGGATGAACTGCATTGCATATTCTCTAGGAAATGTCCTTGCCTATCTTGTTTCTCGCAGTGTTTCAGCCTCCTAGGAAGAGATGGGAAAGCTCTGAGGAGACCTCAAATCATGTGCGCAATGACCCTGTGCAAGATAGAATTAAAATGTGGCTGAGTTATAAAACTACAGTCCAGTCCAACCTCATTTTTAAGATGTAATTCTACAGTGTACATGCATTGGCTTGTTCTTACTCTTTGGCATTTTCTTTATTCAGGGATGATTGTTTTTGACATTAGAACTGGGAGAAAAAACAAATAATCAAAAATAGTTCATTTTTTAAAGGAACCAGGAAAGTCCAGAGGTTTTTCCTTGTAAGGTAAAGTAGAGTGTCTGCCTTTTCAATGAATTACTAGTCAGCTGGAGCTGGGTGGGCCATGTGGTTATATGAGAAAATATAATCTGGGATAAATCTGGGGAAAGTCTTGAGCAGATAGGTTGCCTTTAAAAGGGCATTTTGCAAAGCGCCCACAGCGTGCTTTCAAAAATCTCCCATAATGGAAAATGATATGGAGGGTTTTTGTCAAAAAACCTAGATATTGCACGATGGGTGATACACAATGTGTGAAATGTAGCAGAAACAAGAGCCCTTTTGGAGTTTGTTTTTGTTTTTGTTTTTTTTCTATTGACTTATAAACTTTATTAAAAGCAACTTAAGTTTTTGCTGTGGAAAAAAACTGACAAAAATCATTAAGACAACTGAAAAAGATATATAAATATCTGTTTTAAAATATAAATTTGTGAATGTATCATTTCTATAAAGACCTCAACATGCCATTTAACTGGGCTTGGTCCACAATGAAAAGACACATGCCTGTAGTAGTGATTAAAAGCATATTATTAGCATAGCCAGTTACTTATGGTTTAAGTACTTCATATCTGTTTTCAAAGATCAATGACCTAGAATGCTTATTTCAGTTTTAATATTAAGTAAATATATGGAAATTTGATTTTACATTTATTTCCAAGCTTGAACAATTCTTACACATAGTTTATTAAAATATGCATTTGAAAAACACAAAATACATAATAAACACTTGATTTAATAAATACTACAATCTTTCATCATTTGTTTTAAATAAGTCAGTTCAACGTACTACTTTCCAGGTCTTTTATATATAAATCTATTATAACCGGTGCAGTCAAGAATCTCATTCTTAGATGATTCTAAGATGATACTAACCTATACTTCTGTACAGTGCACCACAAAGCTGTCGGTTGAGGCTCCAAATGCTGTGGGAGACATACAGTTTAGAATCATTTAAATAGATTTTCTGTGTAACTTCCAAATAGAAAATGCCCTCTTATAAACTATTTCTGATTATTGTGGCCTAAGTTATTCAGATCTATCTTCTTGTCAAAAGCAATAAAAAGTGATGGATAAAATAGTTTCATTGAAAAGTCAACTTAAAATCTTTGCAGTGCCTACAAAGAAGAGAGAGAGAGAAAATTCCAGGTCAGTTTATAGATGAAAGTCAGTACCTAGAACGGTAGGTAGAATATTGGCACACTCAGGCTGCCTGTGCTCTTTAAGTATTTTCCAACACAGCACATTTGGATTTTGGGTCCGTGGCTAAGTGGGGGGGTGGAGGGTGGGGGGAGAGAGAGAGAGAGAGAGAGAGAGAGATAAAGTTGTGCTGTAGACTAGGAGTTTTATGGGATACCCTCACTAATTAAGCAGGAATACCAAGAGCTATGTATTGTACTTAGAGCTGAACCAGAACTAAACCCACGCTCTTCCCTTTAATGTTAGGGAGTGTAGAAAAGACTTCATTGGTGCTGAGCATAGCAGAAGAGGAGAAGGAAAAGGAAGAAAATAATTAAAGCTGATTCCCAAGATGACTACAGGCTGGTGCAGATTTATGTCCCTGACATACATGACCTAGGCGAACCTGAGAACCTCACACCTTGGCCCAAGGTCGCTCCTGACTGGAAGCTTCCCAGATGTCTCCCAGCAGTGAACACAAAGCCTCTGTGGCAGAGGGGGCTGTTCATCTGGGTGGCACGCTGGTTTTCAAGGGCAATGAGCAGCATGCACTCAAAGGTAAGAAGGCACACAAGGACACAAGGCAATGAGTAAAGAGCTAGCACAAACATCAGGCACTAGTAGACATGGTCACCACAGATATCAGATTTTGAAATGATCAGACATAGATTTTAAAGCAACTATGCTTAAAGAATTTAAATGCGAAACAAAAAGCTTGAAACTATCTACAGGAAATAGGAAACCATATAAAGCAACAGAGAAAGATTTAGGGTTTTAGAGTATCACAATGTAACTGAAACCTCCTAAAAGGTCAAAATGACGTTGCTTCTTGTGCCTGGAGCTTCTTCCCTGATTTTGATCAGCAATGTGATTCTTAACATGGTTAGTGTCTTTGTAAACCACAAGGGATCAGGTAGTAAAGTAATATTGCCTTTATCTGGTCTACGAGATAGTCATCTCAGCTAGTCAATGAAAATAATTGTTCGCCACTCTTCCTCACATAAGACAAATCTCCTAACAACCCAAAACAAACTGAAGTCAGTTTAGTGGTTTCTGGCTCATGGTAAGTGGTTATATAAATGACTGCTGTTTTATTTTTCACCCCAAAGGATATTTTTTTTATACTTCTAGGCAGAAGAGACTCTTGCATGGATGAGACAGTCTTACAAGGTAGTCTTTTTACAAATGCCACTTAAAATCACTAAGAAAGATTAAGTTCTGCATTTCTGTCATTGAACAAATCATCTTCTTTGAGTATTAACTGTCTCTAGATATTGTTTTGAACATCAGCATCAGAGTGTGTATTCTGAATATGTCTATTCATGTGTGTATGTGTGGAGATGCATACATGTGGCACACCCGGTCTGTGTGTTTATATAGGAGGGGCATATGTGTATATGAGTATGTATGTGAGTGGGTTGTGCGTGTGTGCCTATTGTGTTTACATTTATGAAATGAGACTCTGCACTGTGGGTCATAAATCAGGAGTTCCTTTTTTCTTAGTTTTAGACTTACTGCTGACAGCCACTTATAACCAAGTTCCCCTGAACCCCCACAAAATGGAGGAATGGAGACCTGGACTCTTGAGCTTAGTTCCTTCAGGCTTATGAGACATTGACTCCAACTTGTTGAAAAATTTTCTTGACATGGATATGAGCCAAAGACTCAGGCAGTGAAAGTGATGTTTACACGGTCCCTTGATGTTGTGATCTCTTGACCCCAGAAATTACTGTGACTTGAATAAAACAGAGAGCTAAAGAGCGGACACTGGTGCTTCTAGAACAGGCTCAAGGAATCAGACCACATGTGGATGAGTGAGGGTTGTGCATAGGGTGTGCATGCATGTATAGACATATGTGTGTACTATAGTGTTTTGTGTGTTTGGGCATGTGTGTGTATGTGAATGATATAGCATATATTCTTCAGGCTGCACGAGGAAGCAATATCTTAAAAGTCTCTGAAATGCCCAAATCCTTTATACTTTCATCTTTTCCCTCTCTTTTAAATTAACTTCTGGTCACACGACCAACAAAGCTGAGGTTGCTATCCTTCCACTATAAAATCGTTGTTGAAAAAATAATCTTGTAAGGAAAACAGAAAGCACTGGGAAAAGAGTGAGTGATTTTTATAATAGCTAAAATTGTTTTAATTATTTTTTAAAACATAGTTTGGGTCCCCTTCCACAAAGGGCACCAAAGGCTGCTTTGGGCAAGGGTCTGTGTCTTCTCAGTGCCGCTCTGCGGTGGGTGTTCAGCCAGTTGCTGGCACATAGTGGCAGCCCAGTAACTATTTTTTGAATAAAGGAACGAAGACATCAGAGCAAAGTGATAATGAATGTGGAGTCAATCTTGGACAAGTTACTAAAACTCCCTGTGTCTCCGATTTCTTACCTGCAAAATGGGAGCAGGAATAATATCTACCTGTTGGCATCATGAAGATTAAGTTAGGACTGTAAAAATTCCTAGCACAGCATCTGGCACATAGAACACGCAAAGTAAATATAACTCTTGTTATGGTCATGGTAATTTTGCTTCTGTTCTATATAAGGAGGGGACAGAAGTCTCAAGAATATTCGGATGCTTAGGTCACACCTCTCATTGCGCCTCTAAGATGCGATTGTGTTGACTGGGAGTCATCTGGTCTCCTTGCGTTGTTTCATTCTGGGGAGAACGTCTGTTGATAGAAAAAGCATGGAAGTTGTGCCCGGGACTGCGATGGCTTGCCTGTCACAGATCCCGCAGTCTCCAGAGAGGGTTTCCCAGGAAGCCCTCTTCTGGCCGTCTTCCCAAAGGCCCTCAATTGCAGGGACCCCTGTGATGAGCCCCCCTACAATCTGGGAGGAAAATGGTTTTCATCTGCCTGGAAGGAGGGGGCGGGAACTGAGCAAATGGATATTGCGGCGTCACGTCCTCAGATGGGGTAACAACTATTCATCTTTCCCTAGCTGCGCTTTGTGGGGCTGTGAATCGCAGGCACCCGGCAAATGGGATCAAAGGGAGCATCAGCCCAGAGCCCTGGGGGAAGGGCGGGCAGCTCAGGGCCGAGGAACACCGCCCTTCCCTCGCGTCGCCTGGGCCTCCAGTGGCCCGCAAGCGGCGGACAGACGGCTCAACCATTTCCTCAGGGCCAGCGGACTCCCACACCAGCTGGCTTTGACATTAGCGCTCAGGCCCTGACTGACAGGGGACTTGTCCTTGGCTGCCCCTGGAGGCCCGTGAGAGTCTATTCTAAGTCCTCCTTGAGTCTGTTGATTTACTGTCCCTGTCGGCCAGTTGTTGATCCATTTTTCCTCTCCGTTTGCTCACAGGGCACCCCAGAAACCATCCTCTAGTAATATATTTGGTTTATGATTTCCTCGGGAGCTCAGGAAGGAAAACAACCTCAGCCGTGCACCTGTTGGACGTTAAAGTGCGAGGGCCTTTCCGCCGGCAGAGCGGCGGCACAGAAAGACAGACGGCGCGGCCCCCAGGCCCACACGGGGCTCACATTCCCCGTCAGGGTCCCCGCAGAAGCAGGATTAGGTCCCTTGGAAATGTATTTATTTTATTTATAGCTCCATTTGGGCCCTGGTGCCTATCAGTCTGATTTTGGCCAATGGGCCGCTGTAGAGTCTGATAGCAAATGGCAGATCTCAGGGGGCCAGGATGGCCTGCTCCGCCGCTGCAGGCACCGAAGGCCCAGGACAGCCGTGCCTGACCGACTGCCGCCGCGGCGCAGACCAGCCGTGCCGCGTCATTGGGCAGCTCAGGGTGAATCTGCTCATAGAATTTTATTTCCGTCTGTCCTGGTCAGTTGAGTGAGTGCACAATAGTCACATGCAGGGCACAAAGCGACTGATGTGGTTCAGGTGTGCATTTTAAGGGTTCCAGTGTCTCTCTTTTTCTCTTTCTCTTTCTGTCTCTTTCTCATTCTCTCTCTCTCTCTTTCTCTCATTTCCCCCAAAGTTAAAGGGATAATGGAAAAATTATGGGCCCAGAACAAAGGGAACTATAATAAATGTGTACCTTTTTCAGGCACAGCTGTACACGGGAGGCAGGTGAATGTGTATAAAAGGAGGTTTCTGGATTTAACCCTGACACACCAGTGGTTCGCCAAGTGTGAGCCCCGGACCAGCACCATCAGCATCACCTGGAAGGAAACACACTAGAAATTCAAATTCCCGGCCTCCATCGCGGATCTGCTGGAGCAGACTCGGGAGCTGAGGCCTGGCGCTCTGTCTTGTCAGGCCCCCCGGGTGAGGCCGGCACACACTCAGGTGGAAGGACCGCTGCTCTACACCAATGTTTTCGTCATTATCTCAGGATTTTGACTGTGGAGGAGAACCGTAGCTGGGGAGACGCGTCATGCTTAGGGTAGAGGGTACTTTCAGCACAGGAATGGCAATAGTGCCACCGTGCCAGGTATTTTCAAAAGGATTGAAATAACCAAGACACAAGCTGTACAAAGTTACTGCGGCTGCTGCAACTCAGGCAAATGGAGGGTGTAGTTTTCTCTATTTATGAAAGACAAGTATCAGCCACACATCAGTCTTTCCACAACTTCAGGGGGCTCTGAAAGGCTCACTTTGGGGGTCTTGCCCACAGGCAGGGCCCCTTGAATGAAACGATAAAGTCCAGGGAGAGCCTGGTAATAAGACATCCTTCTAACGAGGCGGCTACGTCTTGTTCCTGCACACGGATGGAGAAGGCAGCGCGGCAGAGGGCGTTTTAACTGAAGGGTCCACGTGGTCATGCCACCGCCAGCTACGTCCAAGCTGTTGTTGCCGTTTTATATCCCTTCGTAAAGCTGGCTGTAGCAGCTTCTCAGAACAAAATAAAGCTGCGTTAGTCTCCCCACAGGCCCTTTCACCATGGAAATGCTGTGGAGGTGGACGCAAAGGAATTCTAACCAAGCCTGTCGGCGGAAGATCTTACTGCATAGGGTACAGGACTCTGCCATTAACTGGCTTTGTAATGTCAGGTGATTTCATTCACTGGGTCTTTGTTTCCTCTTCTGTAAAATGGGGAGGTTAGACGAGAGAATCTATGAGATTCTTTGACAGTCTGTGGTTATCTGATTCATCTTCAGAAAACTACCAGGAACTAAAAGCATGTTCTTGGGAGGCTGTGTGATCTCCTTTGCCAGGATTTAATGTTGATTCCATGAACGTTTGTGCTCGAAATCCAGGCTTAGCTCTTTGATTCTCTGTCTGCAGGTGACTCAACCATGCTTCCCAGGCATCTTGTGGAAGTCAATTAGAAAAAGCAAAGGCCCTATTAAGGACATCAGCCTGAACACCTAAAAAGAAAAGATTTATGGGAGAGAGGAAGAAGGAGAAAAGAGAAGGAGGAAGGAGGAAGGAAAAGAAAATAAAGGAGAGATTGAGAGAAGGAAAGAAGGAAGAAAGGAAGGGAGGGAAAGGAAGGGAAGAAAGAGAGAGAGAAAGAAAAATAAAAACAAAGAAGCCATGAAATTCAGGATTAGTAGGATGTGTAGCTGGACAATTTTTGGATCTTGTATTAGGCTCAGAAGAAACCCCATTTAATATGGTTTCATTTCGAGTTTGCCTGTGATGGCTGCCTACAAAGAAGTAGGTCGATAGGAGGGTGTATATGTCAGATCTGTTGATCTAACGTTGTTACCTGTGTTAGTTTTTCTTCTTGGGGGTGGTGGTCGGGGAGGGTGCTACCATAACAAAGTACCACAGACTGAGTGCCTTAAACAGCAGAAACGTGTTATCTCAGAGTTCTAGAGGCTGAGTGTGAGAGCAAGGGGCCAGCAGGGCTATTTCCTTCTGAGGGCAGTGAATCTGCTCAATTCCTCTCTCTTAGCTTCTGGTGGTTTGCTCATTGGTGTCTCTTGGCTTGTAGGTGCATCACTCCAAACTCTAATATCACATTCATGTAGCATTTCCCCATGTAAGTATCTATCTCTGTGTCTAAATTTTGCCTTGTTCCAGGGATACCAGTCATATTGGATTAGGGCCCAACCTAACAGCCTAATTTTAACTTGATCATCTCTGTAAAGACATGTCCAAATAAGGTCACATTCTGAGGTACTGGGGGTTAGGGCATTAACGTATGAATCTTGGGTGACACAATTGACCCCCTAACATTACCTTTCCGTGTCATCCTGGGTAAAATGTAGGGGGCACACTGCTTGTCTCCAACTCATCTTGAGTTGTTATTGAGAAGCAGTTTTATGTTATTTAGGTTTAAGATGGGCTGAACTGGTGAAGCAGGTTGTATTTTTCTAAGACGGCTGTTAAAACATCTCCCTTCCCAGATGTTCTTCTGCAGTATGGCTCTGCCACTCTCCATTCAGATGTGGAATCTATTTTCTTTTTTTTGTCAACAGAATGCAGCATAAATACTGTTCTGGAGCTTCTGAGATGAGATCCCACATGAAGCCTTGACACTTCCGCCCAGATCTCTCGGGAGCTTGGGTTTCCTCTTCCTGAGAGGAAGCCCAGGGTTCCCATGGGAGGCACATGGGTGGGGGAGACCAGAGCCCCTTAGCTGAGTTCCAGGTGACAATCAGTATCAACCTCCACTCATTTGGGGGAACCCTTTGCATGCTCAGCCCAGCTGGGCGTCCAGGCTGCAGCCCCAGCTGATGGTGAGTTCCCCCAACCCCCAGAAAGGATCCCAGGGGACAGCTGTGGGGCTGAGCCCCAGTCAAACCACAGGACCTCTGCGAGGCAGCATTCAGTTTTTGTTTCGGGCCATGATGTTTTGGGGTGGTTTGTTACATAGCAATCAACAGAGCAGCTGGCCAGAGTACTTGAAGTAACAGGGACTTCTCTGCCTTCCTAAACTCAGTCCTGGACACTGGATCGCCCACGTTGTGCCTTTGGTTTACAAAGCATTTCAATATTCCTGCATATTAAAAGACAAATTAGGAGACAGTCATTTGCATTTCCAGAAACTTCTTCATTTTATTAAATGACTTACTGCCAGCTTTCAATGCAAGCCTTCTTAGTGTGTATAGAATGAATGAATGAAAGAAAACTTATTAAAAATGTACATAGATCACTAAATGTGTGTTTTGATGGGATTAATAATTTAATATTTTATGTGAAACTTTACTGATTTGTTTCTATTGGGTGATAGAATTCCTGAGAGACCTGGATTCAAGATTTGAAATTCAGCCCAGGAAGTACCTCTGTACTTCCTAAAATCAAGAATCAAAAGACTTCCTCTTGATATTTTTAAAAATTTTAGGACCTGGTTTACTCAAAAAAGATAGATTCAAGTACTTTAAAAATACCACTATTTCACTATTTTTAAAAAGCAAAGATAGATGAATTAATGCACACAGGCACATATATAATATTTTTGTGTGTTCTCAAGAATTAAACAAGGAGAGAGAGAATAAAGGAAAAGTGGGGAGGAAGGGGCTACGATAGGCCGTACCTTTGAGTCTTATCAAAGCTGAGAGGTTTGGGATGAAAGGAGTCCTACTGCCCAGCTCTAAAAGCCATTTTGGTACGTGTCCTAAGGAGGCCGAGATTCATTCGTGACATACATTTACAGGGGGTGTCCTGATATGGTATATTTCCAAATTCCTGAGCTGCGTGGTGGGAGGAATTATTAGGTAATTTATACTTTAGATACAGAACATTAATCTTGGTTTAACAGCACGTTTAGTGAAATAGCAATTTTTTTAAAAATATAAAGAGCCATTTATAATTTTCTTAGCAAGGGCATTAAAGAAGCGATATGCAATCATGAAATTATGTGTCTAGAAAGAATCATTAATATAATGTGGTCCATCTCCTGGACAGAGAGTTATTCAGTGGGTTATCATTTAGTCTCTTTTGCCTGAAGGATTATTAACAAAACTCATCATGGGATGTCTTCATAGTCTTGTGAGAGGGGAGGAAACAAGGGGAGGCGGGTGGAAGAAGAGAAAAGAAAGCGTAGAGAGAGGAGTAGACCAAGGACTGCTGTCCCAATGGCCAGCAGTTTTATAAAGAGCAAACCCCAGAGCTAACACAAAAAGCTGAGTCGCATCTAGGAAGGGACGTGGTCCTGGAACAGCCCCTGAGAATGCTGAACGAAGCTCAGACTCTGCTTTCACTGAAGCAAATTCTCTACCCCTCTGTTGTGCCTGGTGCCCAGCAAGGGTTTTCCGAGTGTGAAAGATGATGCAGGTTGCTTCCATTCGGCTTTTTAAATCTTGTGTCAAATATCCCCGTGGTCCAGAGTAAGTCAGGCCAAACAGAGAAGAGGACTTTTGGAAAAGTAATTCCAGCTTAAAGATGTCCCAGTGCAAATCTACAGTGCACGGCATTGTGTGAGCAGCTGTCTGTGGTAGCTTTCTCAGAACTGAATTGCTCAGTCACAGAGTGTGTGTGGACTCGGTCTGACTGCAGAGCGTCATATTGCTCACCAAAAAGGCTGCCCCAGGCTGTATGCCCAGCTGCGGGGATGAGAGTTCCTCTCACTTAGCATTCAACAACTTCTCTGCTTTTGTCAATCTGAAATTTTGCTGATTACCCAAGAGTTGTAACATTGTAGCCTGTTGCTGTTAACTACTAGACTTTCACATACCCTTCGCCCATTTTCCTACTGAAATGTCTACCTTTCATGTGTTGATTTGCAGAAGTCTTTTTGGTATTAATCATATATCACTGTAGGGGTTGAAAATACATTTTCCTAATTGTCATTTTCTGTTCTGTTAGTGGTATCTTATGTTAAGCAGAAATTCTAAATTTTGTTGTGATCAGATACACTGATTTTCCATATTATATATAATTTCTGCTTTCAGGTTACTCACATTTCCTTTGTCATCCAAATATATGCCTTAGTCTTCCTTTTGGTACTGTTAATTTGGAGGGATTTCAGGGAAAATTCCCAGAAGAGATTAGATGAAAATGAAAAATAAACACCATTTATCTATAAACTTTTAAAAAAATTAATAAAATATTTAGAACTATGAGAAAAACAAATGGAGTTCCTATTATCTATGGGAACAAAGCCAAAGTAATTCTTAGGGGAAAATTAACACTCTGAAATGCATTTACAAAAGAAAAAAATAGTACATGAATACCTAGTAAATATAATTGGTCAACCTTTCAGGAAAATACACATTATTATAATTGTCCCAAGGAGAATTTTTAAAAAAATGTGACAGTAATGACCTTAAATAGAACTGAAACAGTAAAGATATACTCACCAATTTTTAAATACCACTAAGCCAAGGTAATTGTATGTTTTACGAAGAATCTAAAGGCCAGCTAAATTTCATCACGCAAATAAATCTTTCTAGAAAATAAAAAAGGAAGTTACTCAATTATTTCAATGAGACCAATATGACTATAATCCAAAGGTAGCAAAGGGAAAAAAAGTATGGATCAATTTCAGTTATAAGTGCAGATATAAAAATCCTAAATGAGATTATTAGGAAAATAGAATCTGTTTTAATAGAGTATTACAACCATGTTAGGTTTATCCTAGGAATGCCAGGATTGTTTCATATTTTTTGTGCATCAATATTAATTCCTCCTCTACAATTACACAAAAAAAGAGAACATATGCATTTATACCATTACATGTACCAAAAGCACTTGGTACATGAATACCTATGAATGATAAAAAATTTTATATTGGAACAAAAAACAACTTTCTTAATCCAAAAAGTGTTTCTACTGGAAGGTTATGGCAAATATCATGTAACAGTGACCCATTAGAAGAAGTCCTATAAAGCCCAAAAGATGGATGAGGATACCTGCCCTTGCTAATTCAGCGTGGTACTGGAGGGCCTAGCCACATCCTGGAAGGCAATGAAATGAAATGAGATGTAAGTATTTGAGAAGAAGGGCAAAAGTTTCTTTTTATACGGTCGTAGATGCTGTGCTGTGCCACCCAGATCTTTTTTTTATGGCTGACACTCTCCTGGCTGCTGTGAGCGCTGATGGACAACGGCCAGCCCTCGTGGTGGAAGCCCTTGGCTGAGGAGAGCTGCCTCACTCAAGGTCACTCTCGGTTTCTGGGTGTGGCACCTGTGCAGACGTGAGCAGGTGAGGACTGAAAGGTCTGCTCCTATTGCCTCTACTCCGCCACTCTGCAGAGCCACGCCAGCTCTGTGACTCACTGGGGAGAACCCCGGAGCCTTCTGCCATGACAGCATTTTAGCCCAACTTCGCCCTCTGCCCAGTCTTGCCACCTCCGGCCCCTAACAGGGGTTCATCTGAAAAGACCTTCCTAATAACCTTTCCTAGGGAAGTTCACCTGAAATCCATACTGAGGATGTCATGACCTAATAATATAACCCTTCCCAAATCAACCATTAAAATATTAAGACTAATGCAAAAGGTCTATCGAAATGACCAGTAGACCAATACAAGATCAGTGTCAAAACTCAGTAGCTTTCCTTTAATCAGCAAAAACAATAAGAAACTAACCAATAAAAATTTCCACATTAGCAGCAGAACTAGAAAGCAATTACAAATAAAAGCAACAAAATTATACAGGCTTTAAAAAAATGGTATAAATATTTACAAGACACTCAAGAAGACTGGGAAAAGTAGAGAGAAAGGTTCTAGAAACCCTCTGTTGTGTTATGATTGAGACTGAGAATTAGTTGGTCGATGATAAAAAGTTTCTTAAGGCATAGAATAATTAAAGAAAAAGATAAATGTAAACTAAAATATTTTATTGTGACTTTCAACCTATAAATTTACATTTCTTCATCAATATTTGTCTGTAGATCAGAGCTTTAAGTCTTATCTTTTGCAAGGTCATTGATTGGAGTTCCTCACTGTTTTGCATAAGCCTTACCGGTAAATGTTGTGTCTCGGATATCCAGTTTCATTTCCTTTGAAAGGAAGGTATTAGTTAAAAGTATTGATGAAGCAATATTTAACCAATTCCTTGCTTACATGCTTACATCTAATTTTAGCAACTTCCCTTTGTTCTTTCCAAAGCATCAGCTTAGGATTGGTGGAAACAACAGTACTATCTTTTTGCATGCCTTTGGTTTCTGTAACATTTCATTAAATTACATATTAATGTCAGCCAGTGCAGATGTCCTGAAAGGGTGTAAGCTTTCAATTCAGTTGATGAGAACAGAAATATGTGGGTGTTCTGGAAATGTTCTTGCTGGGTGAATTCAGCGTGAGAGAGTGTCAGTGAGTATATTTCCAGTGATTTGGTTATGGGGAGTTTGAGTCAATATTATGAGGATGTCGGTTCTTCCAAAATGAGCTTATAATTAATGTGATTGGCAGGATTTTCATGGACCATCATAAACTGATTCTTAAATTCATGTGTAAGAAGTTTTACAGAGACAAAATGGATAGGGAGCAAAGAAAGAGAGTGGGTTCCACCGGATATCAAAACACACTATGAGTGTATAGCATTGTTATGGGTCACTATTAGAGGAATAGATCAGAATAAAAAGCAAACTAAAATAAAGAAACAAATTCATGCATCTGTAGGGATCAGGAATAAAAAGTGCCATTTGAAAGTCGGGAATGGTACGGAGACAATGGGTTCTCCATACAGAGGCAAGTTCCAGCTTCCTTATATTTTATGCGAAACAAAAGCAAACGAACAGAAAGCCTAAAAGAATTAAATACCTAATCTTTACATATATGTTATAAAACCTCAAGAAAGATATATAAAAAAGAAAAAAATAAAAGGAAATATTAAAAAATTAGACCATACTAAAAAAAGAGAAAGAAAACTTCTGTATAACAAAAAGACATACCATAAACAAAGACAAAATATAAACACCAGAGTGGGAGAAGATTTTTGCAATACATTTCACAGACAGAATATTTGCCACTTAAATATATAAAGAATATCTACAAACTTATATAAAAAGGACATATTTCAATGTAAAAGAATGGGCAAAATAAATAAATGGGCAATAAGTATACAGAAGAGGAACTACAAATGGCTAATAAAATATGAAAGGTGCTCAATTAAAGCACTAATTAGAAAAATGTAAAATAAAGCAATAAATGAGATGCCATTTTCGTTCTCCAAATAGGCAAAAAAAAAAAAAAAAAGAGCAAAGGTGTAAGTAAAATGTGGAGAGCGACAGGCAGTGGGAACTCTGGGGAATGGGCGCTCTGACTTGGTGCTGATGGGCGCGGAGTGTCCTGTTTTGGAGGGCAAGCTAGCAGCGCTCATTGCAATTTAAAACGCACTTCATAAGGTATGTAAACATCAAATCGCTGCATTATGCACCTGGAACTAATATAATGCATATTAACTATGCTTTAATAAGTAAATAAAAAGAACCTCTACAAATTAAAAATATGCACATATCCAGTAATTCCCCTTTTTTATATCTAACCTACACTTGCACATGTGTGTAATGAGACAGGTACGAGAGTGTTCTTTGAAATAAGTGAATTAAGCCAGTAAGTAGTGGAATCTCAACATTCTTTGCCTTCATAGAACATAATATTCTATAACAGGTAAAAGGAATAGACTAGATCTTTATGTAACAAAATATGAGCAGCATAAAGAGTCGTGCCCCACTCCAAAAGAACTACTGGAGTTTTCTGACAGACACAGGCAGAAATCTGATAAGTAGATGGTGGATGGATGTTAAAGGAGAACCAAATCTAGTAGGACTGGTGTCCTTATCAGAAGGCATCCAAGGTTGCCCCCTGTCCACGCCCCATCCCCTGCACACACACAGCAGAAAGGCTGTTCGTTGTCATTCCGGTGGATTTCAATTCTGGCTTCAAATCAGAACCAAGGGAGGGAGGCTGTAAACAATTCTGTCCCATCTGAGGGATTCTGACTTCATTAGTTTGGAGTGGGGCCAGGGCATGGGTAGGGAGCTCGAACCTGCCCCTTGGACTGAGAACCACAGTTGAGTCAGGAGGCTCTTGGAAGACGGGGATTCTCCTGCTTGTTCCTGGGCCCATCTGAGGACTTGGCGCTCCGGAGCCACTTAATATAAGTTGATCGCGTAAATTAACTCCTTTATTTTGGCCCAGGTTCACTGTTTCTAAGATACGTCTACAGAGCCAGGGTGGGCAGCGCGTTTTCTTAAAAAGGAAGGTGGTGCTGGAAGTGACACATTTATGAGGTGACAAAGTCAAGGGTGAGCGTGTCAGGGGACCCTGAATTAGGAAGTAAGCCGACTCTAGCAATAGCTTACAGCTCAGAGTGGGTGGTAGAGGGGCCTCATTTGGCACGTCAGGCCTTTTAAAGTAACTGCAGGAAAGAAGCTTTGCCCGGATTATATTCCCAGCAACCCCCTTCCAGCAATGAGCACATTCAAGTGAAATAGTTTATTGTTTAGTCCGTTTATGTATTTTAAAATATTGGATGTAGCTGTAAGTCGGATGCCAAACTGATGGAAATCCACACGTCTTAGCAAAGAGGATTATTGGGCAATATCTGCTGTTCTCAGAAGAATTTTAATTTAAATAATAAAATGTCAAAGGCTGCAAAAATTAGGACAGCCTCTGAGAAAGGCCTTAATAGTGAAGAAAGACAGAAAGAATGGTCCTGCAAGCCGCTCAGAACTAGAAGGGGCACGCAGTTACCGGGGAAGTAGGCTGTAGTCAAGGCTGCCTTGAGTCGGATGACTTCTGGGAAGATCCAGGAAGGCAGGTCCAGCCAAACGCCCAGTGGCCGGAGGCTTGAGCCAGCACATGCGGCTCCAGAGAGCCTGTTGTTGAATTTTGAGGAGTTCTGTGAGCCAGTTGTAAAACATGGCCGTTATTAAAATTTAAATTTGAAAAGTGTACCCTGGAGTGAATGACATGTAGTACAAACTAGTAAGTACTCAAAACTCTTAACTGCCTCATTATTTTACCACAGTTCACCACTAGGTAGGTCCTGGAGGTTCGTTATGTCTATTACTCCTTTATGGTGGAAATACTGTAAGATGATACGCTGCAGTATATGCCTTCTTCTCCATTCAGGGACACCATGGTGGCAGCTTGACTATTTACACCAGGGAAATGGATAAATGATGCGAATAAGAGTTTGATTCATTGTTTTGTTGACCATTGAGTCTTAGGAAAGTGATGGAGAAAATGCCAGTAATTCATGTCATGTAAATATTACATTCATTTAAAAGGTGGATAGTGTCTCAGCTGTCACATTATGAACAGCACAAAACTGGTGCAATAATAATTTCAGGATTTGAAAATTGCAATCTAAATTATAATCCCAAGAAGTCACTCAGGTAATTGACAGATGAGTTTCTGATATGTCCTAATTGATTCGCTTTCCTTTTACTCTCATTAATAACTTGTTAATAACATAAAGAAAAACATCAACCAACATTCATGTGAAAAGTACACTCCTTGGTCAAATGAAGCCATTTCTTTTTCTTGGACTTAAAGATGTAACAAAGGGATAAATTTGTCTCATTTGAACACAAAGAATTTTGTGAAGTTAATGTATGTTCTAAAATTATCAAACAATGTGGAATGAATAAGAAGATTAAGAAAAAAATAGAATAGGGTTAACAAAACAAATGTTTGAGAAAACTTAAGTATGTGAAATAATGCCATATTTTTACACTTATTAGAAAAATATATAATTATTCTCTTTGATTAATTCTTTTATTATACAATTAATTGCCTTCTCATGTATTTACTGTGTATGTTGTGATATTTATATGTCAGATCTTATTAAAGGAGGCAGAATTTTAAGAAGGAGTTTTCTATTTAAAGGAATTTATAGTTCACAAAAGTTATTTAAAATAGTCTGTATGTGTCCAAACAACAGCAAAATAACCTCTAAGTAAGGGAGACTGGCAGGTCTTGGATATTTATTTTCAATACTGGACTATCCAGGATTACAGTGGAATAAAGAGATTAATAATAATGAATTAGATGGAGACTTTTGTGATAAATTTGAAAGCTGAAAAAAAGTATAGGAAATAAATGTTTTTTTAAAAAAATCAATATTTTAAAAGGAATTTAAGTGCCTGAAAAAAAAGAGTTGCTCTGTGACTGTCAGTAATCTCTTCGGCAGACGTGGGAAGGGGAAGCCTTTATGCCTTTGTATTTTTAGTTCCTAACAAAGGACGACTGTGCAGGAATGGGGAGAACATTAACCCGCATTTGCCCTCGAACATAATCTGCAATCATGTTGTGCCAACGATACCGGTGAATACCAACAACAATTAATTATCGGAGGCTTCTCAAACATCTGGACGCTTGGCACCCACAACCAAAACATCTGGATGACGGTCTGAATTCTCCACTTGTTTTCCGAGTTTGACATTGTGTCAGCATAATAACCATTAGGGTGCTCGAGCCAGGCTAAATATTTTACCTGCACTAGCGTGTTGAATCCTCCCGACAATTGAACGCGTCCTGAATTAAGGATGCATCCATCTTCCAGATGAGGGTTCTGAGACTCGGACCGGGCTGTGCAGAGCCCCGGAGGGGAACCCTGTCTGCCTGGCGATACACTCTGGGCTGTCAAGTCTGTTCCGTTTTGCCAAAACAGCTACGGAGAGTCAGAGCCACCGATAGTACATATCCAATTTGTGGCTACGCTGTTTAAGGAAAGGGAGATGGTGCGATATCTAAGTTAAAACTATTACTCAGAAATATCACCGCTCTTAGTCAATTTGGGACTTTTGGGGAGAACTGCCCTTCCCTTGAATTACTCTGGCAACACAGACACGTTCAAATTCACCTGGTAATTGTATATTCCGTGTCTTAAATTTAGGGTCAGAACAGGAGAGCCTAAAAATACTTGGATCTGTTTTGTCAGGTTAAAGAATTCAGAAAGTGGGGAAAAGAAAAAAGTACACAAAAACACGTCTCATAAGAATCAGAATTAATGCCCGAGTTAGAGATGAATATTCAGGTCCTTTTCCTAGTTAGTTATGGTGTTAACTGAGTGACCTTGGGCAAGTTACTTAATCTCTTAGGCCTCAGTTTCCTCTTTTGAAAAACACAAGTAACAAAACCTACTACATCTTACTTTGAGTAATGATGGGCTAAAATAATGCCTGTTAAGGGCTTAAAGCAGTGAGTGGCTCAGAGTGTGGTTTCAGTGCCTTAGTAACTATTATTATCATAAACATACATTACAACTTTAGCTAGTATGGAACAAAACTGGGCTTGAGAGCTACACCTGACACTTACCCATGCCAATAGGAAACCCTGAAAGTAAAGAAACCTCATTCAGCATTCACCCTCTTCTTCCTTGTTTAGTCTCTTCCCATTCAAAGCAAGCAAGCTTCACTTCCCCTGTTACTACTGCCCCCTGCTGGCTGGGGAGAGAAAGAGAAGATGGAGATGAAACTGAATTTGCCTTCCTGCCCATTCCCTTTCTCTCACTTCTCTCTACCAGGTCTTCAAATTTCTTTAAATACTAACGCTGGATAACCCTGGCCTCCTGTAAAAGTGAGACCATAAATAGAATCATGGCCTCCTCAGTACTGTAAAAAGTTATGCTTATGTAGACACCTGACGCTTAAAACAACGACAAAATTCTTTGGTGACGTTGCTCTGGATAGATCATGTCCTGGCCCGTGATGCAAAGGAGGGCGGGGGAGGGAAAGGTAGCGCCTTTTTTGACTTTTCCGCACAGACAGATGGTTTACGCATCTTCAGCACTCAGAGCCTTCTGAGGAGTATTATATAATCTCAGTGCAGTTACCAAACGAAATCAGAAATTCCTCATTTGGCAGACGGAGCTCACATATCGAGTTCATAAACTTTAGTACTTCTCCCAAGTCCAAAATCAGAGACGACCTGCTCCAAGTCAGTTTCCCATTTGCACTTAATTAGAGAGTGTGTTTTGGAGGTCAGTGAAAACCAGCGGAGTATGTTTTCATAATAACTTTCCTCACAATAAAATTATTTGGGAGGCAGCTATCCAACTTTTTCTGGAATGAGGGCAAGAAAAATGGGGACACAGAGTGAGGTTATTGGATACCTTATCTGGAACTGCCCAAAAAGTTGTCTGAGGTCCAAAGAACACACAGTACCTTCTGGATCAGGGGAAAGAAGCCAAATGCTGCTTATATTCCCAACAGTTTCCATAACTGCACAATTTTGCACAATTTTAAGGATTCCAAATACTGGAGAACAAAAGCCTTCTCCGAGTTGTCATCATGCCGCACTTGTGGAAGGAGAGACAACCGTTCTTTGGTTAAGGAAAATGTGAAGTGTGGATTAGAGAAAAGTGCTTGGTAATTAGGACAGGAAGCAGATTGTCACTTACTAGCTGTATGGTCTTGTGCACTTGGGTTTTGCAAAGATAACACAATGAGCCCCGCATTTATTACACTTTGCTTTATAAATGCATGATATCACTGTAGCTACAGGAGAGTGTAGCCTGCTTGTGTGAGCCTTGTCCTAAGCCATTGTAGAGGATGAGAAGATGAATTCAAAGTCACAAACTCTGAGCAGAAAATTAAATCAGAGAGGGTAAATTTCGTTACTAGATGAGGAAATCAAATTGTGATAGGCTAGCACATTCTTTGTAGTTGTTTATTTTTCTTTCTTTATAAAAAACAGTGTGTTAGCTACTTCTAAATTCTGTTTGGGTGTTACAATCCCCATTAACCTAGGAAGACAATGCCAAGACCCACCTTTTCTGAATTGTGGTCGATAACATTTTATTGTAATATGGGCCCTTTGGCTGCAGTATACTGAAAAGATCTTCAGCCTCATAAACAGAACCCGGCTAACCTTTCATCTTATTCTTACACACGCGCACACACATGTGTGTGCACGTGACTTGAGGTAGGATTAGTTACAGTTATACTGTGTAGGTCCAGTGATAAATTGTTCTGAGATGAAGTCTTGAGGCTTGTAAACCAAATTTCCCTCAAAGGCAGTTCATATGTCAAGTTGCTCCAAACACCAAATGACTGAAGTGTAACCATAACCAATGTAGCATGACCAATGCATCAGACTGAATATGCTATATCTCTTTAGTCTCCTAATTTGATAGTAATGATGACAGGGAATTTGTCATACTTTGTTTCTAATATTTGGCAGATCATCCTGATTATGACCTTCACAAGTTACCTGTATATAAATCACCCTACATTCAGTCCAGCTGGTGTTTTTTTCTGTGTTAATAGAAGTGACTTGGTTTTATATATTAATTCTGTGAAGCATTGCTGTTTCAGGCTGCTGTGCTGGTTCATATTCGGGGTGGTGGGCAGCCTCTAAGGTGACCCCCCATGACCTCCTCTTTCTAGTGTGGTTGTCTTGGTCCAGTTCTCTCCCAGTTCAGAATGCATTGAACTTACTGACTTACTTTTAATGAACACAATGTGGCAGAAGCTTTAGGGTGACCCTGCCAAGATTAGGTTATAAAAAGACTGCGGCCTGCATCTTGGGTGCCCTCCCTGGTGCTCTCTTTGTTGGAACCCTCACTTTGGGGGAACTGTGTTGCCATCTTGTGTTCAGCCCTATGGAGAGACCCACATGGCGAAGGACTGAAGGATGGGGTCAACAACCAGTGAACACCTGTCGCCTGCCAACCTTTTGGATAACAGCCGCCCTAGCTGATGCCTTCAGGGCAGTTTTGTGAGAGACCCCAACCCAGAATGCACGCAGCGAAGCCATGCCCAGATTCCTACCCTACAGAAATGGTGAGATAGTAAACATTTACTATTCAAAACTGCTAAATTCGGGGGTGATTTGTAACACGGCAGCTGATAACTAATATATGTTTCTACCTCTACTGATGGTTAAATATCACGTAGTAACTATTCCTGAGCATAGTCAGTGTTCAGATACTCACTCTAATGATCAATATTCTTTGGCAGGTGTTATAAGCCAGGTGTTTTTCTCTATCCAACAGAAAAGAGGCCGGAGCTCTTTGGTTCTAGAGGTAATAAATCCATTGTGCATGTGTAAGAACAATGCCCCATTTTATACCAGAAGAGGGGCATCCTCAAAATCATGTAAAGAAAGGGGAATCATGACTGAATAATAAATGTAAGGAAAACTGTATCTGAAGTGTTTTTGTTAAATTCATTTCTGGTGACTGTTCCAGAATTATATTTTTTAGAGCATTTAAAAATTTTTGTTTCTATAAAGTTAAGTCAGATTGTCTTTCTGCAGTCACTTTAATTATATATAGACTCCGTGAGAAGGGAAATAAGACTTGTGATTTTGTCTGTCCATTCCCCGAAGTGACAGAAGTACTAATAGCCGAGCCTCAGATAGTTTCTTGTGAAGTAGGAGAACTCAGGGAGTTTTGTCCAGGGCAGATTTTTTTCTTCTCTTTAGAAAACTTAACAATAAATGTCTCAGGGTCAGAAGGATGCAGTTGATCAGAGCTGGGAGCCCACAGAGATTGTAGCAGACGCTTTAAAACAATATTGTTTGTCCTCCCCTTCATTTCCTCAGAGGTGCACAATACTTTTTCCTCCCCGCCCTGCAGATCTCTTTCTAAAATTGTTTTGGACCTTTGGGGGCCTTCTATATTAAGACCGAAGGAAACTGGAATCGTTATTTGTTCTTTCTTCTGAGTACTTTTCCTGGCCGTGATAAACAGTGAAGGGCTATAGCTTGTCTCTCCCAGACCCCTTTCTCTCAAGTTCACTGCCTTCTCTCCTCCTCCATCATTTCCCTCCACGTTCACGTTCTCTTTGATGTCCCTTAACGTTTGTTGACTCCCTGCCCCCTTTTCCACAATTTGCCAAAGCACACTGGGATGAAGTGAAGGAATGGAAAACAAACCAACCAACAAACAAACAAACAGCAGTAGACCGTCCAGAAGTTTCTCACCTGCTCTGCAAGACCGAGGCAGCTTAGTCAAGGAAGTGCAGTGTGGTGAATTCTTCTCGGTAATTATTTTCTTGGAAATTTGCTGGGTTGTAGAATCTTTTCCCCTTGAATCTGAGGAATGTCTGAAATACCAGACGAGCACTCTTCCCACAAAGTTATGTTAAGGGGTTTAATTAACAGAAAATATCGTGTGTCACACATATCGAAATTTAAATGAGATCAGTGTGTCTGGCCAGTCCGGTTTCTGAGACCACTCTAGGGTGCCAGGGCCTCTGCTGCTGGAGCAGGCGAGGCGAGGAAAGGCAGGCTTGGTTGTCCGGTTACCTTTGGGACCCCGCTGCTCCTGGCGTTCCCTCCAGTGGCTGCTTTCGCTGAACCTATAGGGCACGCTGTCATTGTGGATTGCTTCTTTGCCTTTTCCTCAATCCACAGTACTTTTAATTTTCCTCTCTTGATTTTTCCACGGGTCTAGGAGAAGCTGGTTTCTTTGCTGGAGGCTGTTACTTTTCCTTCCTCTTGTAGTCACCGCTCCCTCGCCCACGCCAGAGTCACTTCCGGTGCCCACCGTGCTCCCTGGAGGCCTTTGCCCTTGAACGGAGGGCTCTGATCGTCTGCAGTGCAGCCGGGAATTAGGGTTTTGTTATCGGTTGAGATGAAAGCTGTCCCCATTGTAACCAGGACTTCATCTCTCCTAACACCAAGCCTCCTGACCGCTCCCGTGTAACAGAGAACTTTGCCTTTTTCAAGATACTGCAAAACTTAAGATCACAGCTTCCGCATGTAAGAGGGGAGAGCGTGCACACTGGCAAGAAAATGGGTGGATGGAGAGGTTCGCTGTTGTCACTCTCCTGCGCCCAGCGCCCGCCTCCTGCCCCCCCGCGGGGCGCCGTGGCCTTCGCCACACACATGCGCAGTCCTTCAAGACTGCTCCGTGGAAACCGTAGTGGGGCGGCTCTTGGCTCTAGAGCCTGTGCACCCTTGAGTCATCAGAAAGGTGTCACTCTGGTCCCTTCTGGAACGCAAGCGCACGTCACCTCCTAGCATGCTTTCTGATTGTCTGATGGGTAGCGTGCTCCTAAACGAAATGCTTTTAACAGATGACTTACAGAAATCATCTTTGCCGTTCTGAGATGGAACACAACTGTTATTAAAAAAAAAAAAAAAACTGAGCTAAAGTTGAAACTTTTATTGATTATCTATATAAAGATATTGACTATATATACGATAAACATATATACATATGTATTTAAGATAATCAGTGTGAGTTATCAAATACGAAATGATTTTGGTGCTTCTTTATTCTAACGAGCTCTGTGATGTTGGGCAAGGCCCTTATGCCCACTCGGCATCAATTTCTACATCTTTAAAATGTGAGGAGCTGAGAAATGATTCCGCGCCCTCTGTGTACCTCCTCATTCTCTGTTTCGGGGACTCCCATTTTCGTTTGGACAGGGATGGAATGAGTGATCAAATTCCGCAGATAACCGCCACATCTCAAGCCAGGCGATAGTCTCAATCTTCATGCACTCTGACTAGAATGACTCAGAGTGAACCAACTAGATTTTACGAACCGTTTTTTCCCCCCTTTCTGCTCTCACTGACCTCGTAGAATTTTCACGAGCGGTGAAAGGACGGAAAGGGAGGACAAAGAGGAGGACGAGGAGGAGAATCAAAGACAGCCGTCCATTCACAAGCTGGATTAGTACATTGTCCTTCATGCCCCCTAGGCTGTGTCCAGCTTCATCCCAAGCATCCCCGCTGGCCGGGCCGGACTCTCTGCGGAGCGGTGTTTGACCCGCGTGGGCTTGGAACGCTCAGCGCGCCGACCTGCGCTGCTCTGTGCGGGCCCGGCGGCTCCATCGCCCGCAGGGCCAGCCCCTTCCGTCGTGCATCCGGCAGTGACTCCGACGGAGCCAGCTTCCTCTGGTGGGAATGCGTGTGAGCATTTGTGGAAGGCTGGGTGACAGCGTGCCAGGTGGAGGCGTCCCATCTGTGGCCACAGAGCCATTTATCTGTGGGTTATCCTAATGTAAAGGTCACTGGCTTTTGTGTGAACTGAACAGCTTTGTAGTACCTTGAGCTAATTACATTAAATAAATGCGCCATTGTTTACTCCCTGACTGAATGACACGGGCATGAGATTTCATTAGTATTGTGTCAAGAATTATGGAAGTTTATCCACATTAGTATTCAGCCTTCAGGGTGAACCACACTAAAGCTCTTTCGCCTGCGAAAAATCAGAATTTTTTTTTTTATCAGAATCTTATTTTTCTATCTCAAAGTCTTCTAGGAGAAGTAGAATTCACAATCTGTGATCTCTGCCACATTGAAGGATATATAATAGATGTTTCTCTGGCAGATGTTTGTCCAAAGATTTATCTCTTATGTCCAAGGAACCCACAAATGATTCCAATATCAGCACCTTCAAACAGAAAATGTCTTCAGAGGGCTTTTCATCATCTGTGCGCTTTCATGTTCTCCTTCATGTGGCTCCTTGACTAAGAGATAGAATGTCATCACTGCCATTAGTGGGGACAGTCCTGAGAAAATAAATTCACGTGGTCAGTTACCTGGGGGAGGCGAGACAGGCTTGCAAAGCTCGGTGACAGCTCAGGGTCACGCTGCCAGATCTGCCCTGTTCACCATCTAACCCACAAGGGCCCCTAAGCCACTGAGAAGTCTCTTTAGAGCCCGGCTTGTTTTTTTGGGAGGTCCCTTTGGTTTGCAGGTCATCACTTCTTAGCCACATGCTCTTCAGAAAGTCACTGTGCCTCCACGACATCAGCTTCTCATCTGGAAAATGGAACAGGAATTCTGGCCCTGCCTAATTCCCAAGTTCATGATAAAGGTGACGTGTGAAATGGGGTTTGGAAAAAGTAAAACTCATCAGGCAAACACAAAGCAGCAGACTGTGGTGACTCCAACATTTTGATACGAAACTCTCTGGTTCAGCAACTTAAAGGGGATGGAATGCATCTTTTGTCTGCTTGGGAGCTCTTGGATTTCTTTCCCCCAAACTGTAAAAGCTCCTAGAGGTGGGCCCGCTTCTCCGCGCCCCAGCATTTCAATAAGCTGGCGTGGCAGCGGTGGCTAAGGGAAGGCACAGAGACACGGCCTGGGCGGTGCGCGCGCCCAGTACCTTTGAAAGTGCACGTACCTTTGACCCCCTCCATATGTTCATACAATTAAAAAAGGAATAATGACTCATTAACCAAACAAGGGCTAGAAAAAAAGTACTCATTTAATACAATCACAGCGACTTCCTCACTGTTTCCACTTCATTGCTGCTTATGTGAGTAAAAACAACATGCTAAATGGAGACTTTCAGAACCCCGTGGGACCAATTACAGCCACGTGACTTCCTCCCTGCCTTCCATGAAAATAACTATATTATAATGGCCTGTGATATTAATATCAGCTTTGGAAAAGCCAGGCAGCGGCTCCACAGGGAAGGAAGCGGCCTGAGGAATGTGCAGCGCTGGGTGCACTGGAGGCGGCGCCGCGGCACAAGCTACATCACACAGCTAAATAGTGCGGGGGCACCAAATGGGCTTGTGGGTTAATTAGGGTTAAAAGGCCACCAGAGTTGTCTATCTCTGATCTCAGACTCCCAGAGAACGCGGTTATTGGCGGAAATGTTGGAAATTAAAGTTCTCAGAAATAAAACCATTTCCAAGGCACTCCCCCTCCCCCGCCCCGAATTTCTCCAGATTTCTGCCCACCACAGAGGCAGGATGTATTAGGACAGCTCTGTTTGTGTTGGCCTGTCGACCCGGGATGAGGTCGGCTGGGTACACCTCCCAAGTGTGGAGAGTAGTTCGGTGGGGGTTTTTTTAGCGACACCAGAAGGCTGGGCAGAGCCAAACATCAGTGGCCTTGCTCCCGGGCTCCTTCAAATGCAGTTGTAGGGATCCCGGGTCCCTGCCCTGCCCAGGCCCCATCCCAGACGTGCTCCCTGCAGGGTCTTGGGGGAGATTCGGTGTTCTCCCTGTGGCTAGTCAAATTCTTCCCTCTGGCGTATGGCAACGGGCCAGTCACCGTTCTTGGTTGTAAATTGCTAGAGTACATTAACTCCACTCAAGGGTGGTCCCAAAGCACAATGGAGAATAAAAATTCCCCAGGGATCAGATGTTTCGTGGTGCATCTAATTATCCAGGAGAGACTGCCTAAGGAAACAATCTAGGTCCAATTCCTGGACAGTAGCGAGTGGTTTGGTCAGATAATCATCAGAGGCTTAGAAGGAAAAATGTTGGAGAATTGGTGATGGGGAAGTTTAGGGAAAAGCTGGATACACTTCTTAGAATGAACCCAAAATGTTAGACTATTTGTGTCCGAGCTGCATGCTCACCCAAAGGCCCGCACTGCACGGAGATTTTCAATAATGAGGGGAACAAAGTGACTTTCACTAAAGGTGTCCCTGAGAGTCTTGTGTTTGCGCTTAATCAATAGACTTCTAAACAAAACAGCTATGCTGGCAGGGATACCTAATGGCATGAACCGAATGACGAGGACTCCTCCCCTTATGGGGGCCTGACTTATACCTCTGCTGAGTGCCGCCCCCCACCCCAGCCAGGAGGAGCTACCAGAGCTGAGCACCACGATGCTACTAGACCCAGAAGGACCAGGCACCTACTTGGTAGAAGCTGATTATATTGGACCCATCCTCCATGGAAGGGGCAGGAAGTACCCACTGAAATAGTAACTTGTTTTATATTTGGGTTTGTTTTTACTGTCCCACTCTGCTAACACTTTCACCAGTGGAACTTAAGTTCTTAAGTATCATAGTTCTTTCAAAGATAATCATTGTGATTTTCTTGATGGTTATTTTCTAAATCTCTTAAAGTAACACTTAAGGACTCCTAATATAGGATCATGCCATTCAAATAAACTTTTAAAATAATTTAAACAAACTGACCTATTAGGAACGTTAAAATTATAAATAGATTGCTTATGAAATTGGATTGACAAAGAAAGAAATAATGGGCTGATGATCGTAGAGTTCATTGATCTCACCACATGCCCTGCTCTCCATAAACAAGTGACCTTACAGAAAGATGAGGTGATCTATTAGAAACTCAGACATCGTACCAACTGGCTACCCCGTGGTAGACAACATCTTGGAAATGCAGGATGAAGCGCTTGCTTTGAATTAATGGTGAATAAATGACACTCTGTCTGCTCTAGTGCACACAGGTGTAGGGACATTGAGGGAGACACGTGAGCAACTGCTCACAGTACAATCTCATTTGGGACCCACTCCCAAAATGTTGCAGTCTCTCCTTGGGCTCTGCTGGTTTTACTACCCAATGGGGACCTGCTCCTACCAAGGGATATCACACTAATTCTATAAAATTGAGAGTGAAGCAGCCGTTTGGACATTCAGGGATTCTCATACCAGTGGAAAATCATAAAAAGAGGAAATTGAATTTCCTAGGTTGATTGATTGTGACTACTGAAAAGGAGAGGAAAGACCAGAGATGCAACGCAAGGACACCTCTTGTACTACTATTTTGCATGGTGAACATGAGTAGAAGACCATGGCAAGCTTACACAAGCAGAAACAAGGGCTCAGATTTCTAAACAGTGAAGATTTAGGTTTAGGTTGCCCTACTATGTGCCAGCTGAGGCACAGAGAACCTGAAATGGCAGTGAGGGGAAATGGTTAAGTATGAGCCACCATCTATATGTGGAAATGCCTATTAGAATGTGTCGGTGGTGGTTATAGTTCCTACTTTATCTTCAGTTTTAGAAATTCAAGATGGGATTGGATTATAACAAGAAGAATGGGCAATGGTCAGAGAACTTGAACCTGGCAGGTGTAAATAATGAGACTGTATTTTCTTTGTTTGGGACAAGGGTGAGTATGTTTTTGGTTTCATGAGGTGGGCTACCTACATTGCATAAAAATGTCTTTGGAAGTATAAACGTGGGAGGAAGTGTTTATGAGGAGGTAAGGCAGTCAAAGGTATAGACTGTAACAGACTTGACTACCCAGAACTCAACGTTGTCTTTATCAGGGACAGATTCCCCAAATAGTAGAATACCAGCACCCCCATCCTTCCCACTAGGAAAACAAAGGAGCCAGACACCTCCTCATGCTTAGGTTCCCACCCAGAACTTTGAAACCTGAAGGAGTGATGCACAGACCAAGTGCAGATAAGAAGCTATAATGGCAGGGACATCAGAGCTGACAGTGCTGAGGTGGGGTCAGCTAGAGTCGGGAGTGGATGTGGGGATAACGAAAGCGGCCCCACGTCATGAGCTGGTGACACTTCAGCCAGATTGTCTCAGCACCGTGACCTCAGCTATGTTTCTGGCTGCCCGGCCTTCCCTTGATTCGCAGCCATTTTCTGAGTCACGTTCTCCAGCCTTCATGTTGACTTGGGAGCTGTCCAAAGGCCTTCCAACAAGTTTCTTTCCTGCTCGGAATGGCCAGAGGTAATTCTTGTTATTTGTGTAGAGGTATATCATGGCTCAAGGTGCCTGGGCAACCTCACTGCAGCCCTGTCTCTTGAAATTGGCAGACTTTGGGATTGGTCCCTGTCTTAGTGCATGACTCTTTTCACCGAAGACTTGTCTCCTCTGGTTTCCTGCGTAAGGGCTGTCTGCTGAACTTCATCTTTCAGTGTTAAAGAGCCTTTCCCTCTGAGAGCATGGCCATTTTTAATTTTTAATATTTTTTTTTAGGAATGGTGTAGAAGACAACACGAGGAAGTCATCTCTATGAAGCAAGCAAAATTGTCCTTGAAGTTAATTCCAGCTATGCTGGGGGGACTGCTTAGATGAGCTCTGACTACCACCATTCAAGGTGAGTTTCTTTCCCACTTCCAACCAAGTGCTATTGAGAGAAATAGAGCAGGGTGTGCTGGGGTGAGCTTACACATTCAAGGCACCGAGGAGAGGCCCATGCACCTGCAGAGTGAGTAGTAGGGGTCCTGCCAGGTGTAGCGGGGAACTGGGACACATAGGACCATGAGATCGTTGTAAAGATTCAGGCGTGGGGATGAAAGACACTTGAAGGTTTGAACCGAGGAATGACATTATCGGACTTACATCCTTTCACAAGGTCAAGTACAATTTTTAGAAGTTTTGGTAAAATTTACATACAGCAAAACCACAGATGTTAAGTGTTCTCTCAGTTGAATCTGTCGAAAGCATACATCCTATATAAATAGTTACATTTGGCCTATAATTTCATTGAAATAGAATCAGATGGCATCTACTCTCACGTGGCTGGCTTCTTCCAGACAGGACAATATGTTGGGGAGTCATTCATGTTGTACAAATCAGTTGTTCATTCTTTTTATTGTTGAATAGTAGTATCCCATTATATGACTATGCCACAGTTATTTATCCATTGTACTGTTGGTAGCTGGTCAGATGATTTTCTTTGTTTTGTTTCTTTGTTTGTTTTCACCTTTACTAGTAAAGGTGCTATGAACTTTCTTGCCATGTCTTTTTTTTGGACATAAGTTTTAAATTTTTTTGGTAAATACCTCAAATGCAGTTTCTGGGTCACACAATAAATGTTTTATAACCTTTTAAGAAACTATCTAATAACTTTTCAAAGAGACTGTACCATTATCTATCCCCATCAGCAATAAGAGAGTCTGATTGTTCTACATGCTCTGAAAAATTTGGTATTGTTGGCTTTTTAAACTTTACCATATATTTTACTTCTACTCATGTTATAAACTTCACCTTACAAAGGTATTCATTTATCTTTAAATGGCCAACTTTTTAAAGGATGTGATTTCAAATGTGATATTTTATAATAAGCCACTTATTTATTAATTCTGGTGTTTTTTATTTCTCCATGTGTCTTCTAGTTTCTATTTGATGTCATTTACCTTTAATCTTTGGATTTTGTTATGATAAATTCTCAAGTTTTGCTTATGTGAGGATGCCATTGTTCTCCCTTCCTTTTGAAGGATAGTTTCATTGGTAATAGAATTCTGGATTGATAGTGTGTTTTTTCCTGTTTATTTTAAAGGTAGCATCCCATTATCTTCTGGCTGCCATTGTTTCTAATGAGAAGTCAGCTGTTATCCGTATCATTGCTCCTCTCTCTATAACATGTTTTTCCTTTGCCTGCTTTCAGGGTTTTTATCTTCAGTTTTAAGCAATTTGACTGTGATGTGCCTAGATGTGGTTTTCTTTGTATTTAGTTTTGGGGTTAGCTAAGCTTCATCTGTAAGTTCATATGTTTGAACAAATATGAAAAACTTTCAATTATTCTCACTCTAGTATCCAAATACGTGTATATTAGTTTTACATGTCTCGTAAGTACTTAAGACCCTTTATTTTTCTTCATTACCCCTCTGTTCTTATGTCCAGTCTGCTATTTTTCTGCCATTTCTAGCATCCATTGAATTTTTAAGTTTTTATTCTAGTTTATTTTTATTTGATTATTCATTCTGCACTTAGATTTCTTTGTGGATATTCCCTATATTTTTACTCATTAAGGCCATATTTTCCTTTAATACTTTACACATATTTTTCTTTATTTCCTCAATAATATTTATGATAATAGTTTTTAAAGTCTTTGTCTGGATAGCCAATATCTGGGCCATCTCAGGGTAGATATCTATTCTTTGCCTTTTTTTTTGTTGATGGTGGGTCATATTTTTTTTTTGTTTACACATCTTTATGTTTCTGATTGTGTGCTCAACTTATTGAATGCTATATTGTGGAGTTTCTGAAGGGTATTGAGTTTTGTACTAATAGGCAGTTCAGTGTCTACTTGTTTACACTGAACTTGTACAAGCTTGGTTTATTTTTATTATGGCAGATCTATGGAGAGCCCAAAGTGTTTCCCAACTCCCTCTTCCTTGGGACTGGGGTGGGAGAAACAATTTTTAAACTTGTCTCCCTCAAGGCTTTTTCCAGGGCTTACTTTAAAGCATTTTTAGGGCAGCACAGAGTAGGGATTTTTCTAGAGTGTAGTTTTTACTCCTAAGTCCTGGCCGTTCTGCCATCTCATCCAGCGGACCCTGGGGCATTAATGAAGCATTAGCAAAGTTTCTGTACTCCGGTTGTGGCATAACTACAGCATCCCCCACGTACTGCTCATTCAGCTGCTATTTTTGTTCCACTCTCTCTGAAATGCACAGCAGCTAGTCTCCTGAGAGCCTCAAGTAGCCTTGCTCTGGGCAACTTTAGCCCAGCCTGCAGCCAAGGACTCACAAGTTGCCTTGCTTGGGCTTTTGGACATTTCCTCCCTCCCTGATTACTTACCCTTCAGATTGTAGCATGACCTAGAGCTAGGGTGCTGCTCAGGTGGGCAGGAGTTAGGAACTTCTAAGTACCTGAAGATGGCAAGGGAGTGCTGTTGGGCTGGGCCCTGTCTAGCTCTTTCTGTCAACTGGACAGTAGACCCATGAGTGTCTACTAATTTAAGATGACGGAGCTGTCCTCAGCCAGCCCCTTGTGCCTCTCAAAGTTTTCACACTTACATGATCTCTGATGGCACCTCTCTCCATGTCCCTCTGCGCAGAAGGATATTTATTCCCAGATGTGAGCCCTGGGCTGTGCTGGCAGAAAACTGAAATGCAGACTGAAAATCAGACATGCCTGGGCTGGGGAGCCTCTGCAGGGTCTCCCTCCCTCCCCTTTCAGGGTCCTGTCGAGCAAGTTGATGCGGGGAGGAGGCTGCTTCTTGTCTGCGCTTCCTCCTTCCCTCCCCCCAAGTAGTCAGCGCCCACTCCTGAGAAACAGAATGCACCCAAGCAGTCCTAAGGGGTGGGGTGCTGCCAGTCCTTCCTGCCCCCACCTCCACATGTCCCCCCAACACAGTGTAGCTGGCTTGCAGCCGCGTTTGGAGCGACCTATGGGGAGCTCCTCGGCAGGGCAGCTTTGATGATTTCTTCAGACACATGGAGCAGACTGACAAATGGACTTTCAAGTGAAAGGTCAGTGTCGAGAACCAAGGGGTACAGCATCTGGATTCACAATTAAAACGCCTGCGGAGCACAGTGTGCAGCTCCGGCGTCTCCTGGTGTAGGAGGTGCTGTCAGAGGGACTCATTTGGCAGCTGTGTCGTCTGACTCGGGATTGGGATCGGAGAAAATAAAAATTCCTTGTGGTCGTCTGTGCATGTATGTGCGCGCACGCCCGTGATTGTGCGTGGGCGTTTCAGGAGAAAGCCTGCTCCCTGGCAAAAGCAAGCCCAGCTTTTTGCTAACTCAGGTCTGCCCTCGATTTGACCTCCATGGTCTGTCCAGGGTGAGCGGATCCTCAGAAGGGCTGGCTGGCTCGTCCCTGCGCCCACCGTACAAAGCTGGGAATGAAGGGACAGTGAGGATGGCGGTGAACACCAAGTTTAATCCCTGATGTACTCTCTGACCTTGGGCCCGTTGTCTTTTACAGTGAACACAGGGCTGCACCCAGACACCTGCAGAACATGGAATTGCTCGTCCAGTTTAAAAGAAAGCCGGGCCCCATCACTGCCCTTCCTCTACATTCCTGGTCGTAGGAATAGTTCTGTTTTCCAGTTTACAAAGTGGTTCCACACCCGAAGATGCGGTGAAAGAAAACAGGATATCCCTGAAGTGCCTGTGAGCCCGGGCCCTCAGGAAGTGCTGTGTGTTGGGGGCCCAGTGCACCTCATGCGCAGCTTTCTCAGGATGCTTTCTTGCCCAGCACTGGCTTCTGAGACCCTACTGACATAATGAAGCAGGTAGATGATAAACCCCTGTAATAACACCATTCATTATGGCCTGTTTACTTTCCTCCCCTTCGCAGCCGCCAGCCCTGCAGGAGGTCCCTAAAACCCTCTGTTGAGTGATGGGATGCAAACCTCCCTCCACAGCGAGGCTCTGCGGCTCTGCCTACCCCCAGCGAGCGGCCCAGCAGGCAGTTCCACTTTGGACTTTGGGAAGGGATATTTATAGCTCGCCCTTCCCCTTCCTCCTCCTCCCAGGAAGCAGCCAAGATAATGGAACTAAGCTACTGGCAGAAAGTGTCAGAGAAATTTTCTAGAATGAGAGAGAGACAAGCTGACCATGGAGTTGGGAGGGTCTTGGTTTGAAAGGGCCTGCGTTTTCCGCGGAAGGAGACAGAAGAGGGCCGAGCCCCTGGCTGCACCGGCTGGGAGACAAAGGGCCCTTTGCTTACTAATGCAGGCTCTGGAATCCAATCCCACTTCTGTGACTTGCCAGCTGTGTGATGTTGGGGATATTATTTAACTTCTTTGTGTCTCGGTTTCCTTTTCTGCAACATGAGGATAATAATAAGACCTGTCGCATGGAGTTCTTGCAAAGATAAGATTCGTTACGGCATGTGAAATGCTGAGAACAGTCTCCAGTGCATAGTAAGCACTGCGTGAGTCTTGGTAAATATCATTAATTTTCTGTGGGTTCATCCACCATCCTCTTGTCCCTTGTTCCCTGCCTCCTCCCTGTGCTGCTGTCAGGTAAACACATTCTTATTTCAGCTTCACCTGCCTTGACAGATGAGAAACTGTAGGAACAGTCCCTTTTATTGGCCTTTAAGGTCTGCATTCTTACCTAGATTTTCTCTTCTATTTTTCCTGTTCACTCTCAACACTTGCTGTGAGGTAAAAGAGTTCTTTATATTTATAGACAGCAAATACTTATTGGATGCCTACTACATACCAGAAAATGTTGTGAACACTAGGGACAGAAGGGTGGACAAGACGCAGTTCTTGCTGCCATGGAGTTTTTAACGTCATCTTATCTCTTTTGTTAGAATCTAAGCTTTTGGTAGATGGAATATGTGTCTGATTTATTCTTATGTTCACAGAAGTGTTTAGCACAAAATTTCATAGTAAGTACTCAAATGCTTATTCGTAAAATAGTTATAGCAAATATTGGCATAATGTCAGACACTGTGTTGTTTTACATTCATGATCTTGCTCATCCTCGAAGATGAGTTTGGTGTTTTATGGATGAGGAACCCAGTATCAGAGACTTGCCTAAGGTCACTCAGATAGTTAATTAGCACAAAGACTCAGCCCAGGCTGTCTTGACTCTAAATGTTAGGCTTTTTGACTCTGGAAATAAAGTTGAAATGAATGAGCTTTATTAAATTATCATAATAGGTGAGTAAATGGAATTGCAAAGTTGTTAAACAGGCTGCTGAAAGCCACATATATCTGCACTACTCTCTGGCCCTTGCGTTCGACCTTTTTTGTACTCTCTCCCAACCCCCCAAAAATGAAACTCCGCACTTGGACTAGGGCACCGCCTGCATGGTAGTCCTGTTGCTCAGGCACCCACGTTCGGAGGCAAATTTATGCTCCCTTGCATCCTGCTGGGGAGGAAGCAGCAATCCGCACGCTGGGCTGTGTGGATTCCACACACAGCCCTGGGAAAGAGAAACATCGGTCATTCCACTTGCCACCCTGTTTGAAGCATGGGGGCCTATTTTTAGACCCAGGCAGAGCAAGGAAATTGTTAAACAGTAGCTTGCTTAGTGACTAGGCTATAGGTCTACATTCTGTGAAGACAGCTTGGATTTTAAAATATTTATTTTACTTGTTTGACTATCAATGGATTTATTTTGGCCCCAGCCAATACGGATTCAAGTATACAGAACTTATTTTAATGCCTGCAGTTTACAGAGTGATTTTTATTTCCGACTCCAGATTACATGGCGTTCTTTGTAAAACAATCGATGCTCAGCACACATTTAAGAATTATTTAAAATATAAAAAATGGAAAGTATGATCTTCATTTCTCCACCTCCTTGTCACAGCAGTAGGTAGGGTACGGCTTGGTGAGCTGTTTGTAAGTCTTTATCATAGAAGGAGTGGCTGTTGGCAAACTACTCATATTAATTTTTATTTATGGTTTGTGGAATGTACCTCATTACCTTAGATTTACTCACTTCCTTATTTAAAAATTAAAATAGTAATAACAATAGCCTTGCCATAACAAAGAAGCAAAGGGTAGCCATAACAGACAAAAGGCTTATCAATAAAAGCATTTTAAGTAATTAATTCTGTCAGTAAGTATTTATTCAGCATCCACCTGGTACATAATTAAACTGGAATGCAGACATTGCCTTTAACTATAAGAAGGTTACTCATTAATTCACAAGTGTGAATACTCTATGTTAAAATTTAGACATATACATATACATACGTCTGCTTAGGTGATGTTTTGAGTTGGCCGTATCAAGAATATGATGGAGAACTTCAGTTTCTGGATGTATTTTGGCCATAAGTTACATTAAAATCCTCTTCTAGAAACACTTATAAATATAGATTAAACTATAGTAAACACTGTATTCAGTGTACAGTCAAGTTTGCAAGAAGGAAATAAAATTTTCTGGGGAGAAAATGGCAACAACTAACAAAGAGATAGTAAACACCGAGCCTTTGCCCCAGTTACCTTGGCTGCAAGGTGGAGTTTGAGCTCCAAGGCTGGAGGGCCTGGGTTGTAAAGCTCATGAAGGAATGAACAAAACAACAACCACCCCCCCCACCCCCACAATGTCTCCCTTTAAACAAGTAGAGACTTGTGCTTATGTGGGATTATAGTTCAGTGTTTTGATTACCACTGTGGTTCGGGGATACCAGACTATGACATCAGCATAAAACAGGTCGTGGGCTCATGATGCCTCGAGAGGGACTAGAGAAGGTGAAGTGCTCCTTTGCAGGAATGCCCTCACCTAGGCTGCCTGAGGCTCCCACAGTAATGCCTTAAAGACCAGCTCGCAATCCCAAACTTTAAAAGGCGAATCCACTATAAGCAAAAGTCACATTAAAAATAAAGGTATTAGGCCACCAAGAAACTCAAATAACAAAACCATCGTTTAGAGATAATACAATGAGTATGTCTTAGCTGGTGAAAGACATGAACAAGCCTGGATTAAATACATAAACATATAAAGCACTATCAAAATGGAAAGATTCTAAAAGGAACCAAATAAAACTTCTAGAAATTAAAAAATAGTCATTTAAAAAACAATGCCCAGTAGCAAAATGAAACAGATTAGATAGAGGGAGTGAGAGAGTGAGCATAGTGAAAGCCAGATGGGGTGAAATGGTCCAGAAGCAGCACAATGAGATTCAAAAACGAAATGGGAAAGGAAAAACAGTGTAGATATATACAGATGAAGAGACGTGGAGCAAAAGGAGAAAAATCTCAACATCATGCAAGAGACACGATGCTTTTGTTCCATGGTTTGTAAACGACGTAAGTATTCCTAATGAGATATATAAAAGTAAATCTCACTTAAATATATCATGGTTGAACTTCAGAAAAGATCTAAAACTCAGCTGCAATGAAAGAGAGTTTATCTAATAAAAGTTAGATAACTTTTCGCAAGCATCAATAGATGCTGGAAGGAGACAGGATCACATCTTCAAAAAATGCGGTAAAAACCCTATTAATTTAGAATTATACATCCTGCACAATTTTTGTTCAGTTGTAGTGAGGGTAAAATAAGGACAGTTTAGATATAGGTGCTGGTTGTATATGAAGGATGTGTGTGTGGAAGAGATTATTTTCAGTGTTAGAGATAATAATGAGATTAAAGACTTTATAAATGGAATTATGGAATTATATCCAACACTGCCCTAGATCTCAGACGCCATGTCTGTAAGTAAAATCTGTACCCAGGTCATTGATAGGTAAAAAAAATCATGCAATGTTTTGTTTTTAGCTGAAACTTAACCCTAAATTCCACAGCAGAATTCTAATCAGAAAATTAGACTGTGGGGAGAGGCTCTGTTTTATATTTTATGCTAGATAGTCCAAAATAATCTCAAACCAAGAAAGTTTAACCTGTTCATCTTACCTTCCTTTTAAGGCCCATACCTGAATCTCTTATCTTGTGTGTGTGCACATGTGCGTCCAAAAGGCTAGCTACAGTAATCACAAGCAGATCCAGATAGACAGACGTGGAGACAGCATACCCATGCCATTGCCTAGTTCAGAGCTCACCTTGGTTACTCATACAGAGTTCAGGAGAGGGAAGCGCCTCATCTATTATATTCTGCAATAGTGCTCTGAGGAAGAAGGAGATATAACCGATTTTGTTGAGTCATAAGATCAATGGATGGATGACTATTTTTTTTTTTGAGAAGTTTTCTAGGCTTTATTTAAACCACAACATGGATTTTATTGCCTGGGCCTATCACCATGTCTAGCACAGAGAAAGTGCTCAATAAACATTTGTTGAGTTAATGAGTAAAAGAAAATGAATGGAAGAGGCAGGCAGTTGAGAGTTAATAATTACAATTATTTTGGGGAAAGGGAGACCCATATTACATCTTCGAGGGCTTTGTAAAGAATCTCTATGTTTCCTACTCTGGGGAAGACATCTTATTGGTGAGGTTTTCTTTTTTTTTTTGCTAAGCTGTATTTTGCCACAGCTGGGCTTTGAGTGAGACATCTAAAAATGTGTACTGTTGCTTAGAGAGACAGGCTGAGTAAATATAAGGGGCGGTTGCTATGCGATGGTGGAGTACTCAGAGACCACAGAAGCTGCGGAGGCAAATAGATTATTTAAAGGCTCAGGCCCCACAATGAAGACCTTGAACTCTGTGTGAGCATTGTAGCCAAAGTAGTTTCCAAAGGGTGGGGTTCAATGACTCTTTCACCTCAATATCCCAGAGCGTCAACTCCTACAGTTTACAGCTGCTGCAGCAACTGGGTGCACTTCAAGGAAGAATGACTCACGTTAGAATTCCTGCCGGCCGAGACTCATGCTAATGGAAGTCATAGTTGGATGGAATTTATCTGATTTTTAAATATCACCAAACCCTTGATAGGCATAAAATGCAAGTATTTGAAGGAATAATGTTAATGATCTGGCTAAATTTCCATTATCCCCACTAATGTTGTAAATTTCCCCAAAGTAATGTATGTTTGACGTTGGAAGGCATTGCATGACGTGGTCTTTGTTTTGCAGCAACAAACTTTATCTACCCAATCATGTTAATATTTATTGAAATAATTTTTGCATGGTCTGAATGTGCAAAGGAAAGGAAAGGAGGCCCAGCAGACATGTATCGGCAATTATAAAATCAACGGAGAATAATCATTTGTACTTTGAAATGTACCTCATTTCATTTTTCTAAGTCACACTGAGCAGACATGAAATGTCTAACCATGCAGTTGGGGAGGTTTTACCTTGTATAATCCCAATTAGCCTCCTAGGATCTCCTAAATACTTAGCTTTTCCAAGAAAATACAACATGTCTGCTGTGTAGTCACAACTTCATGACAAAATTCTCTAGCCTTCGCCTTCCAGCTAGAGGCGCACTATATCCATGTGGTAATGGATTGCATTCATGGTCCCAATTCTTCGTCTTTCTCCCATCCACACCCATTGTAACGTGACTTTGTGGCTCCTCCCATCAAGAGGAAGGTCTGTATTCCCACTCCTATATCCTGAGTTTGTCTGTGACTTGCTTTAGTAGTTCTAGGACTTGCAACTTGCCTGAAATTTGCTGAGAATGCATTTGCTTGTTTGGTGTCCTAAGAAAACATCTAGACTTAGCTGCTGTAGGGTGAGACACAAAGAACAGAGCCTAGTCACCTGGCTCTAGGAAGAAATGCAGGGATGTTAGGAATGCAAAAAGGAAAGGAGGAAGGGAGGGAGGGAGAATAAGAAGCTGCTGTTACTGAGAGCTAAGCCCTTTAGGAAAAAGTATCCTTCCCAGTATCTTTTGTGTGTACAGGCATGTTGGTATGTAAAATGTAATCAGCAGTTCTGATTTGTTTATTTGGAAGTATGCCATAAGTATCTCTCCTAACCATCAGATATAGATCCACTGACCATTTTTAATAGCTGCAAAATAGTCTAATGTAATTATTACCATGATGTACTCAACCAGTTCCTTATTTTGGTAAATTGCAAAGTGGCCACAATTTTCTCCTTCCCCCTATATCCATGCTCCTTTGCAAGAGGATTTTGTCGTTCCTGCCCTGAAGAAGCAGAGTTTAATTCTCCATCCTTTAAATCTCGGCTGGCCTTGTAGCTTGCTTTGGCTGCGAGGATGATATAGGAATGATACTATGCAAGGTCTGGTTCTAGGCCTCAGGAGACCTTCAATGCTTCTATGTGTGTTCTGGGCACCCTGCCACACTGCCATGTGAGCCTGCCCAGGGGACAGCTAACTACACACCCACGAATGAGGCCAGCCAACACCAGAAGAACTGCCTAGCTGAGCCCTGCCCAAATTGCCAACCCATAACTCATTCACTTAATAAATGTGGTTATTTGGAGAGTTTTTATAACATATTGGTAATTGATGTATATCTATTGATGACCTTTTAGATTGCTTCTAATTTTTCTTCATTACACACAAAGCTTTGATGAACATTTGTATAGATCTTCATATATTTGTCCGAGTATTTCCTTAGTATAATTGCCTAGGAGTGAGAGCAGACCACTGAAGCAAAGAGAACATTCATCTGCAATTAGAACCTATCTAGTTAAATCGCTCCCTGGACAGTAGAATTAATTTATGTTTTAATTAATCAAGGGTACCCATCCTAGTTGGGTTGGAGGCAGGGGCTATTTTAGCTAGGGTGGTCAGGGAAGACTTTTCTGGGGAGGAGACACTTGAGCCAGAGACCTGAGGAGTGAGGCAATGAGTCACATGGGGCAAAAAAGAGTGTTCCAGGCAAGAAAAAAAGCAAATACAAAGAGGCTAGGACTGGAGCGTGCGTGAAGTGTTGGCTATTGTGGCTGCAGCTGAGAAAAGGGGGCCCATACGTTAGGCTGCAGATAGGTGGGGGGCCAGGTCATACAGAGCCCGGGAGACTGTGATCAGGTTTGACAGTGCCTCTGGAAGGTTCTATGTGAGGGAGTCATGTTGTCATCATTCACATTGGCGGCAGCAGCATATTCCCCATCAATACTTCACGTTTGCTATGTGCCAGGTTCTAAGCACATTCTTTGTATTAATTCACTTAATCCCTTGGGCCGAGAATTGGGTACTATTGCTACCATCTCAGTTTTACAAATGATGTAACTGAAGCCCAGGAGGACTGGATGAGTTGCTTGAGTTTACACAGGGAGTTGGAGGCAGGACTAGAATTCAACCCCAGGCAATCAGGCTCCAGATCCTAGAATTCTGTGACATGTGAGTTTAAATGATGCCTCTTGGAGGCAGCGTGGTTTGTGAAAGGCAAGGGTGGAAGCTGCCCCTTTGGAGTCCGTTACAGGAGCCTCACAAGAAGGATGGTTGGACTTGTCGGTAGCTGGAAACGTGGCGAGAAGTGGCACATAGAGGGTTTGCTGGTAGATTCTCAATGATCCATTAGTTATTTTTAAGAATCCTACATAATCTGATTGGCAAAAAAAAGTGATGTCTCTCTGGTGTTTTATTTGTATTTAATGAGTAGTGAAGTTTAATGGTTTTCTTAATTATTTTGGCTATTTGTATTTCTTCTGTTAACTGCTTGTACATATTCTTCTTCGCAGGTACATATTCTTCATATGTTTTTTATTGTGGGTCATCCTTTTATTGATTTCTGAGAAGTCTCTGTATATTAACTTAAACACATGGATTGATTTATATATACACATATAATTAGCTAATATAAATATAGAAATACAATATTCTTATGTATTTTCTAGTTTGTTGTCTCAGTATTTCAACTTCGTCAATTTTTTTTCTACACTACAATATGTGATGTTATTTTTGTGCAACAAAAGTGCATTATATTTTATGGTTTCTGAATTTCCTGTTATGGTTGAAATGCTTCACTCCATCATAAGATTATAAAAGTTTCACCCATATTTTTCTAGTACTTTTATGTTCTTATTTTTAACTTTAATACTTGATTCATTTAAAATTTATATTGGAATCAGGAGTGAGCTGGGATGAGCTTAATTTATTTAATAAATTACTAACAGATTTTTCCAACATTATTTTAAGTGTACACCATGTTTTCTGCACTAATTTGAAATCCCACCTTTGCTTTTTTGCTACTATTTTTATATTCCGTTCCATTCCTGCCATAAATTAGCCTGTTTCAGTGATAGTCATTTTAAAGTTAATCTTCGTTTCTCTTAGGATAAGTATCCCCTCCCTCAATTAGTCTCCCTTTTCAGAATTTTCCTAAATATTTCTGCTTGTTCATTCTTTCAGCTAAATTTTAGACTCCTTTTTTTTTTTTTTTTCAAGTTAAAAGCATTTTGTTGAGATTTTGATTGGGATTGCAGAAGCCTCTAAGCTTTTTGTAGATCAGTTTAGGGAGAATTGACACCTTTAAAATTGAAGTTGTAACGGAAAGGTCTGAGTATCTACTGATAATACAATATTTATTACTATTGTAACTACTAATATGTTGCATTTTGGAGAAATGCCTTACTAACATCTTGTCTCCGCTTTACCCCTCTCTCCCCACCACCTTCCTCCCCCGCTCCATAGAAATTACAGAGCACTTTAAAAGGGGATTTTCAGTATTTACTCTTGAACTTGAGCTTCCTCCTTTTATTTGCCCTGCTTTACCTGCTCCCAGAGCTGGAGAGTTGTTCTTAATTAGCTCTAAATCTTAATTCCCAGAAGAGGACCGTGTGCGAAACACCAGGTTGGCCCTCAACATCTGTAACTTTCCAGCCCACGATGTGTCTCGTCTGTGAGCAGGCCGCTGGGCTTGCTTTCTTTCCCTCCCTGATCTGAAACTTATTTCATGTTAGCACACTTTTGTTTTACAACACCGTTTCCAAGTTTATGGCTTTCTTGCTTGAGCCGCTTGTTCCAATTGCATCTACTATTTCATCAAATATGGTAAAGAAACCATGAGGAGGAATAGATGCTCCTTGTGAGAGGCTCAAGCAGACACCGCCAGATTGCTGCAAAATGGTTTTCCTTTTTAGCTCTTCTGAATCGTAATACGTTTCTGAGGCCAAATTCTTCGGGGAAAAATTACGACTATTTAAGGTCTCCAAATTTTATGCCTCAGTACAAAAGGCCTAAGGGTGAGGATTTTAAATGGATGAAGTGGAGAAATTTGCACTTCCTTAAGCAAACATATAGCATTTCCTTCCATGTGTCAGAAATGAAAACAAAAAATACAAACTAATTTGTCATGAAATTTTCCCTTTTATAATTCCCTCTTTGGTGCTTTTTCAACCTAACAAGTCATATTTTCTCTTCTTCCGTGTCAGGTTTATAGCTTTGCTGGTCACAGTTTCAATAACCATGATGGACGATCTTCTGTTCTATATATCATGTACAAGTATTCCGCTTAAAAGTATCTTTGTGTTCACAGCTTGCTCTCTGTCACCTCCCCGATGCCTCCTCCGGCCGCATACGCACATGGCGTTACATTATATGCGCGGAGAGCTTTGGGGAAAGCTCATATTTAGGAACATTAAGCAAGCAGAGGATGGGTGCTTATTTGGGCCGAGCCTGACCTCACTATGAAATGAGGCAAATTGTCATATTTATGACTCGGGGTAAGTCAATAATATATTGGTGTTCACATGTGGAAACACATTTACTCCCCGACATGTGGCCTCTACTTTGTTTTTCTCTCAAGCAGTGGTTTTCACCTAAGTATGTTTTTTTGCTTGTCTTCTTCTCCCATTTTGCCTCCTTTCTTTCTTCCTCCCTCCTTCCCTTTTTTTCCTTCCTCTTTTCATGCTTTCTCCCTTTTTTCTCCTTGTTGAGCCTCCAGTAAGCTTGCTGGGTTTTAGCATATGGAGGAGAACAATGGAGTATAGCATCAAAAAAGTCTTCCGTTAATAAAATCATTATTCTCCTTACCCTCCTATTTCATCCTTTGTTTGTTAGATCCAGGCTTACACACACACACACACACACACACACACACACACACACACACACACACTCTGGAAAAAAATTTGTGTGGCGGGATAAACGCTCTTCACAGCTATTGCTTGGAAATCTGATCCCATTGGGTCCTCTGGAATCTGAGTGGGTATCATTTGTTTTTCTTGCTATCCTGCTTCTCTGTAAATTACAGCAGGAGAAGGGAAGGTCATGTGGTTTCTGATTTACTGTAGAAAATATTGAGAAGGAAAAAAAAATATCAGAGTAGTCATTGATAATCAAAAACCATAGAAAAACCTCACCGTGAAAGTCTTTATTATTTCTGAATTTGGTCAGCTCTACCTCCCTGTCCTCCCAACTGCAAGGCCCCTGTTATCCCAAAGTCTATTTTTATAACAACTCCATTTTGCAAGGAGGATTTTAGCTGGGAGGGCATGTTAGAAAGTCTCCATCCTTTTCCCTTTTCCCCAGTGTGTTCTTAAAATTAGGTTCTCCTCCCTAGTTTTTCTGGTCTGTGCCGATTCAAGGGGGTGCTGGGCAACCCCTCTGTCCCGTCGTCCTCCTCCTCCTTTCGTTTTGGGTCACAGTTTGGATTCCATGGGGTGCTTTGTGGCCGACCACACCCCCGCCCCCCAGTAATCATGACATGCGGATGGTCAGTGGACTTGTATCCAGAAAGAGTCCCGCTCTGGGAAAGGCCTCAGAAACACTGAGCTGGTCCTGGCCAGCGGCTGTCATTCTTGATTGTCCTCGCCAAGCCGATAGCCGTTGGAAGGTGCTGGAACAGCCAGCTTTCCAGAGTCAGTGTTGGAGCTAAACGCCATCAACCGGTCAGCCACCAGATGGAATCAACAGTTCCTTATTTGCATGCCTCTGTGCTCTCCTCAGTCACTGGTTGGGCCGAATGCCCCACCTTTTACCTCTTCGATTCAGGAGGATGGAGTTATTCAAGCCCAGAACTGGGCACCAGGAGACTGGTTGAAAAAAATCATCTGTGTGGCTGCCTTTCCAGTCCCTCGGAGCTGCCACTTATTTACCCTCAGCCTCTGCTTCCCAATCTGTGATTCGAAAGCATCGATTCTGCCCGAGGTCACTTTCTGTAATAACACGCGACACCCCGTTTGTTTCCATCGCTGTTGTTGTTTTGTTAAGAGGGGAATCGGGTAGGACTTTCTTACTCCTACGTTTTCAGTTTTTCCTGTGGCTGGGGCAAAGCGCAGGACTGTTTTCTCTCAGTCTACACAGGGAGAGCAATACTCACAAGCAATCTGCTTCCCCCAAATGTTGACAAGGCCAGGGACGGGGGGACTAAGCCTGTCTCCACACAGCATAAAACAAAGCCAGATTTGGCAGCCCGCCAGCTCATTTGATTCCAGTTAAACAGGGGCAATTTTTTTTACGTTTTATTTTTGGCTTGATGCTAGTCATAGAGGTTTTAGGAAAGTTGATATTGGCGCAATTACTGCTCCTTTTAAAGACAACTTGTATCGTAGTGTAAGAAGCAGGCGTTATTCTCAAGAATTCCGGTTGTGTGACTAATTTCTACTTAAAAAAATGTTGCATGTGGGTAAAGCTGTCGGACCATGAAGTATATATTTACAGGGGCTTTAGCTAATTTGCTCGAAATGAGTAATCAGACTGCAATAAGTTGGGCTTAAGCTTAGTTCAGGGACTTAATTAAGCTGATGCTTCCATATTAAAAATTCACATTCTCTGCCTGTAGCATCTGGATTTATACTTTTGTCCATTAGCAGAAGGGAGAACCAATGGGAACTCTCAACTCCAGCCACTTCTTCAAACAGATACATTTTAAAAGAACAAATCTGCAAGTGGAGGATCAGCAAATGTATTCTCTTAAAATTACTCATGTCAGCTGCCTTTTGGAAAGCATGTTTCCCCAGGGGTACACAGACTTTAACTTAATAACCACTGTCTTATGTTCCCCTGTGCCCTCGCCACTTTGTTTAATACACACTGATATTTACGGTGACGCACAGTTGTAAATTCCTTATTTTCATTCCTTGCTATTTCTTATGAACTGGTGAGTCCCGCAGGTTACTGACTGCAGAACTCTCTGTGGCAGATGCCTTGTTCATTCCTTATTTTTATTTCTTAGTACATGCTAAGCACCTACCTTTGCAAGTCACTGTGGCTGAACGGAAGATAAAGACCCCATAAAATAAAGAGCTGACATTCTGTAGGAAAGAGAAGGTCCGTACACAAATAACTACGGTACCAATTAGACAGGAATAGATTACGAATGTGGGGAATTTAGAGGCGAGAGCAGTTCGCTGTTGCTTCAAGAATCGAGTCCCAAGAATGACAGCGTGCATGAATGCAGATAGATGGACAGCCACTATGGCTTCTAGAAAGGTAACTCGAAAGACCTGTTGGCATAATGTTGCTGTTGGAAAGATAGCACTTTATTTAAAATTTGTAATTCACATGCTCATGCTTCTGTTCTTGAGTGCGTGTATATAAAACCTGTAAAATGAATTAACCTATTTCCTACCTATGCGGTTGATGGAATCATACTCTATTTCATTTTTCTGTTAAGAATAGGCATATAGCATTATAATCTGTCAGTCTCATATTTATTGGGGGAATGTTTTCAGATCAATCTTTCCTCACTGACTTGAGAACACATTTACTTTTATTTCATGAACTCTACTTCAACCAAAAAAACATCTCCGATGCTGACTCAGCACACAAAGCTACATTTTATACCTGTCAGGATGCATATAGATTTTTATAAGGTGAACAATGGCTGTATTTAAGCACTGATGTAGTAATCGTGAAGTTTTCTGGCAGTATCCTTTGGAAACCGAATCCATAAATTTTATTGGTATTAAATGTTTCTAATGGGAGTTGACAAATAGTTGAATGAGATAGCTTTTTCTCTGTACTTGGCAAAGGGAGAAGGAAGAAAAAGTCCCTATTACACAATGAGAAATGCATTCATCTCAATTTTGCGCAAATATAATTTAAGACCTTTTATGACTGTTGGTGAAATTACAGTGTGCTGCAGGGAAGTTGCAAAAATTTTATGGGTCTAATAAAATTGTCATTGTAATACCATTATAGGGTGCTGGGACAATATAGATATTTGTAATGCTCATACTGCCATGCCAAACTCAGAAGGAGACAGTAAGTTTGATGGGAGACAAATGGCGAACAGAGCTAAAACCCAAGGCTGTATGATAATGAAAACCTCCCTCCTAGTGTATGTTATTGAATGAAATTGAATGGGTGATTAGACATTTTAACTGGTTGGTTTTATCATGGAGCAGATAAATCTTATCAAGCACAGTCTATAAAATAAGTTGTTGAAATAATCGTGTATTATCTTCAGAAGAATTTCAAAAGAATTTCCAGTTGTGCATCTCACTTTCAGTCTACAGCCCCCAATCTCTTGATGGTCTTTGGTCAGACTAAAAGCTTTGGAAGCTATCTGATAAGAAATTCAGCCACTTTGAAGCAGGAAGTCACACTAAGGAGCCCTTCTTGCTATGCACGCCTGGGGGGAGTCACGTGAGAGAGAACACTGCGAAGCCTTGCGCATGGGCATCTTGAGGACTGAACACAGAACTCGCAGCATGCGCCCCCAGTGGAGGTGTGGCCTTTTCGCTGTGGCCCCATCCTTTGCCCTCCCTGGATTCATGTCCGAGACCCACTAATAGGATCCAATGGATCAAACATTCAGTCTCTCCAAGGCGGGCAGGAAGAGATAGAAAACACAGTCTCCTTCTTCCCTGGATCGAACTGTGGCCCGTGGACATTCTGTAGCTGTCTCACTCCAGCTGAGATTGAGGCGACGCAGAGAGGAGACCCTGGAGATCTGAGACGGAGCTCCGATGCCTTCCACCTGGAACCTGCCTTTGCTCTTTCAATACAGAGTACACGCCGCAGCAGTCAGTGCCTGGGCCAGATTCAGCCTGATTCCCCTAATACACAGTGGCTTTTCTCATTATGGTTTTCTGGTTAGACCTTCAATCATGACTTACAAATCCAGTCCAAAATTATTTTGAGCCCCAAAAGTCATTCATTCTTGCAAGGGTTATTTGGAGCTGACAGATAAATAAAGGCAAGAATGAGCATTTATGTAGAGTGGTCTTTTGATCTTAATGAATGTTTTGTTTTGATATGCCAGTGTTAGGGGCTGATTGTCAATACAAACACTCATAAAATTGAATTATGATTATGGTTATTTTAGCATTGAGGTTTAGGTAGTGCCTTACACAATTATCTCTTTTTTTAAATGTTATTTTTCCCACTAATTTTTTTATAATTTTTTTTAAAGATTTTATTTATTTTCAGAGAGAGGGAAAGGAGGGAGAAAGAGAGGGAGAGAAACATCAAAGTGTGGTTGTCTCTCACACATGCCCAACTGGGGACCTGGCCCACAACCCAGGCATGTGCCCTGACTGGGAATCGAACCGGCAGCCCTTTGGTTTGCAGGCCAGCACTCAAGGCACTGAGCCACGCCAGCCAGGGCAGGAGAGTTATCTCATTTTATTCTCACTGCAGTCCTGTGACGTAGGAGGTATCTTGGCCCTCATTTTACAGGTTAGTCCCCTCGCCTACGAAGTCCTCACGACCATGAAGTGTCCCCAGGATACCCAGTGTCTCCCTCCCGCACTCAGGTTCAGAGCTTCCCCCACGCTGGACTCTAAAGCAGGGCTGATTGTTAGCCTGGCTGCAGTCCTTAGACGCCTTCCTTTTGAAAAAGGCCTAAGAGGGCTCACTTTTGCTCCCCGGGAAGTCGTAAGCCAGCCTGTGTCTTTTCAGCTGAACCCTTTACGGTGAGGCTTCCGAAACCCGAACACCTTGGGTTGGAGACCTGAAAGGGAACACACTTTCTCAGCAGTTTCGAATTTAGGGTTCATTTCAATGTTCCTTTCAATCTGGAAAAGCATAATTTCATTTCAAGGAAAAAGAAAACAATCGCTTTAATAAAAATCTTTATGAACAAGGTTCAGAAGGCTTCTTGGACAACAAATGACTCTTAGAAAACAACTTCGTGGTGAGTTAAGTGTAAATGGCTCAGAAACATGTAGATTAAATTTCCCTGGAAACACTCAAGGGCCTCCAAAATTAATGGGGGAAAATACTGGGACAATGTATATTTCAGACATTATGCTATTTTTTTTTTCACTCTGCTGATTTTATTTTCTTCTGCAAAACACTTCCTAGGGTGACTTCATCTCTTGTGGTCAGGATGCTGTCAGGCCAAGCTGTCATTAATCCTGGTCTGTTCTGGGTGGTCCAACGTGGGTATCAGCTGTGTTCCCTCTTTTACAGAGTTGGCTTTTCTCTTGGCTATTTGTCTTTCAATATAAGAAATATATAAAAATAAAAACACAATTTAAAGTCCGTGCCAAGCTTTTGGGCCTTGTGAAAGTTCACCATTGTAACACTTGAAGATAAATATGTGAGGTTCTTGTATGCTGAAAGCTGATAAATCTTCTGTGTTTTAACTCAGAAAATACCACTATGGATATGGATGTGGTTGAAATATCCATAAATCAAGATTTGAAGATTCTTCGGAGAGACTTTTTAAAGGCCCCTTAGCCCATTCTCAAGCCTCAGACATATCTCAATATAAAACATGACAGAAACATCATCGTAGTTCCATTTCTTGACTCTTGCCTTAGATAAATTTTCTCCAACAGGCTTAAGAAAAATACTCCTGTGTTTTCTCCTCTACAGAAGTTCCCATAAAACTAACCAAATTCCATTTTATAGGAATTTAAGTTTATTTAGGTTTTTCCCTGTCCTTGAAGGAAGCAAATTCTGGAACACTGGGTTAATATCCAAGGCTATTCTTGCCTAGGCTTTGCCTGACTTCAGTCAGCAAAGCTTGTCAGAAATTCCTCTCTTTCTGAAGATAACAGTGCTGAGGATGCTTATCTTGCAATTCTTCCTGCCATATCTCCATGCAATATGTTCTCCAATGTTACTAAAGTGCATTCAGTCCTCTCTGTCTCAGGGCATTATGTGATAGGGAAAAACAATTTACATTATTTAATAAGTGCAAACAGCGTAAAATACTGTGTCTCCTAGGGCATCAAGTTCAGCTGGGTTACAGAATTCATACACACATGGTTGGGGTTCAGCAAATTGTCTCTCCAAAAGCAACTAGAAATTTGGACAAAATTACTAAAAACAACTATTTCTGGAGCTCACCGCCAAGCATGCCCCAATCAGCACACCCTTCATGCTTGGGGCGCCGCCGAACTTCCAAAACAGAGGGGTCCGCGGTGTTCTCGCCTGTGCCACGTCCACTCTGCTCATGCAGTGCCCCGCTCAGTCTGTCTAGCGGCTCCGGCAGAGTCAAACAGGCCAAGATGACATGCAGCTTCACCCCACCACTGAGGGGGCATCATTTGATTTGGAGAGGTAGGCAAAGACCATGCTAAGCATAGTGGAAGTGACGCTGTTGGCAGCGAGAGGCCTCTGTCTCTACCAGCCGTCAGTTGCTGCCCTGGTTATGTGAAGCTGTGAGTGAGGTACCATATGGTTATGTTTTCACATATCCAGATGCCGGATATATGACAGTTGTGGTACAAACAAGGAGTGAGGAATGTGGCTATATTAAAGGTTTTATATTTTGCCAGAATTGTCAGTATATTGTGATAAATTAAGACAGACATTGTAATATCTTTAAAATAGTAACTCATGAAATAATATCAGGAGAAAAGCAACAAAGGAATTAAAATTCTACACTGAAAAGTATTTTTAACACTAGAGAAAGCATTGAAAGAGGAACAGAGGACCAACAATACATGAAACAGAGACAACAAATAGCAAAATGGAAAGTGTAAATCCAATTATATCAATAATTGTGGTTGATGTGAAAGATCTAAATGCCCTGATCAAAAGGAAGAGATTGGTCATAATGGATCAAAAAGCAAAATCCAATTATATGCTTTCTACAAGGAATACACTACAGATTCAAAAACAGAAATAAGTTAAAGATGGGAGCACCTTAACCAAAGACCTTAGGTAGGATTGCATAAAATTGATTGTTATGATCCTGATAAAATAGAACAGCTGCCCTGCGTGACAGGGTAGCTCAGTTGGTTAGAGCATCATCCCAATACGCCAAGACTATGGGTTTGATCTTCATTTGCAGGGGGTTCAAACTTTCGGTGTCTCTGGGCCACACTGGAAGAAGAAAAGTTGTCCTAGGCCACACATTAAATACACAAACACTAACCAAAACTGATGAGCCAAAAAAAAAAAAAAAAGATTTTAAGTAAATTTATGGTTTTTGTGTTGGGCCACATTTGTAGCCATCCTGGAGGGCATGGGGCCCATGGGCTGCGGGTTGGACACCCCGATAGGGCACATACAAGAATCAACCAGTGGGTGCATAAATAAGTGGAACAACAAGCTGATCTCTCTCTCTCTGTCTCTCTCCTCCTTTCTCCCTTGTTCCCTCCTTCTCAATCTCTTAAAAAAAAACCCAAAACACCAAAACCAAGGAGCATCAGAATGGGATAAGTGAGCTCTGCCTATGCAGTATTTAACTCAGATTATGAATGGCTGGCTGCTGACTCGGCCTGCGTTAGTTTTGGCTGCTGACACCACAGTTACAAAGGATTTCCACCGCTGTTACTCTCAGGAAACAGTGAAGGGCACCCTCAAATTCCTGATGCCTTCAACATGGCGGCTGCCGTTTTTATTCTGGAGCCTCAAGGGCCTGCTCCACCAGATGGCAGCACTGAGGTCCAGAGGCCTTGGGCTGGGAGCCTCCTTCCTTAATGAATATAAATAAGGGGCTTTAGGCCCCCTTTTCAGACAAGTCAGACTTGTAGTCTCCCTCCTATCTCCCCTCCCCCCCACCGAGGGCAACCCCTTCCATAACCAGCCTTCTAGACTATAATAGAAGCTTTTAAGGATATAATCTCTTGTCACATTACTCAGCAGTCTCATCGGGGCCCAGGAAACCATTTCCTGGAGGCCTCTTTTTTATTTGTGTTCATTAGCTCCACTAATACATTCTCTTGGAAACCACAGTTTAATAAATTTCATAGCCCATGACCAGCGGACTTAATGAATATTAGTCACTCGAAGCCATTTCTGTTTATTCAGCTTCCCTCTCCTCTCCTCCCTTCCCTTTCCCCAGACCTCATTCCGGGGAACGATACACAGGGAGCTGGCTGGCCGCAGCCGACTGAACACAAGGAGTCAAAGGATCTTTCTGAGCTCACACCTGTTTTAAGATTTGTTATCCTTAAAACGAAAAGCTGTAGGGATTCACTCGGCTCCTTCCTTGTGGCTCCCAGTGGATGCTGCTATTAAACCGCAGGGAGGAGCCGAGACTTCAGAGCACTTAAAACTCCTTCTGTCAAATCCATCCCCTGCTTCCGGCCTCCGTCCCTCCACCCAGCAGCCACCGTCCCCAGGGGCTGGCGCGCATTACAAGCCATTCACTTCATCTCAATGGGCACGAACAGACTTTTTCACCATTTCGCCGTGTCCACATTTGCAGGCACATCCTGGAGGCAGCCTGAACAGCCTTAATTTCAATTTACTGTCTCCCCAAGGACCTTGCCATTCTCCTGCAAGTGAAAAACTCGGTGGTCGTTTCTCCTCCCCGACCTCTCGCCCCAGCCTCTCCCTGCCCCCTTCTCTTCCAAGGAAAAAGCTGTGCTGGAGTTGGGGGAGCCTTTCGCTCAAGATGAATAGAAGGAAGTTTTGATGCTTCTAACAGTTGCAGATGAATCTTTTATTTTTCAAAAGTAACGAGCAACTTGCCTTGGATTATCACGTTTGGCAAGTGTTCAGAGCCGGCACGAAGCCCAGGCGGTGCGCCGTGGGTCCCCCCCTGGAATGTGGCTTTCCAAGTGAGCGTCAGGTTGGAGTCTTGAAGCCTTACATTGCCATTTCTGTTCTTCTGGGGCTACCTGTGCTTTGCAGTTTATTATGGAAATTTTCAAGTGTATTCAAAAGTAGAGTTAATACTATAATGGACCTCCACGTATCTATTTTTTAAAGTGTTTCCGTGATAGTTTATATTTAATATTATCCTGTATTTGTTTCATACGCGGTTAGCCAGTCACGGGCCCCCTGCTATTTCTAGCACCCACTCCATGTGTCTGTTCTTTCACAATAATCAACATTTGACCGATCTTATATTGTTTAATTCTCCTCTGACTCATACACATCTTTACTTGCAGATTTAAAAAAACAAATTATGGGTTTTATATCTTCTTTCCCCTGTAAACAATTCTGCATACAGTACCAAATGATAAGGGCTTTCTATTTTTAGCATAATCACCATGTCACTATCACACCTAACCACATGAACGTTAAGTCCTTAAAATTATCTGATATCCAATCTGTATTTACTTTCCCTGGATTTCCTCTATATGTCTTTTTATAGTTCAGAATCCAAGCAAGGTCCCCTAGTGGCGTTATTGTTTTGTCCTTAAGTCTCTTTTTTTCTACAACAGGTCCTCTTCTTTTTAAACTTTATGCCATAGATTTGTTGGTGATACCCAGATTTTTGTTCCGTAGGAACGTCCTACGCTACAGATTTGACTGCTTGCTGTCTTGTTTTTCTACTGTTAGGGCCGTTTCTGGGAGAGGAAATTTTGGCAGAGTTCTTCACCCTTACAATGAGCAAGAAGCATATTTATGTAGCTAAATGGGTTAGCATATTAAGAACAATAATCATCTTGCTTTGTCATCTGAAGCTGGAGTTACTATTACTTCATTCAAAGTCTATTAAGTTGTTCTTACATTGCACCAGGTACTGTGCCCAGCGTTGGAAATGCCGAAGGATCAAGGGGAGTGAAAATGCAGGAAGACTGACGAAAACATAGATTTTATCCTCATGAAATTGAAGGGTTGTAGGCTTTAAAGCATCACTTAAAAAGACACCTGTGTTGGGCTCTCATAGCACCCTTGTCAAGCCCATCAAGCTATCACGCCCTCTCAAATTTACTGAGTAATGCCGAGGATGAAGTGACAGGAACTAGAGAGGAACTATATCCGGAGTCAGTAATGGAGATGTCAGAACCAAGCCTTCTGGGCCTTTGGACTCCAATTCTTGAATCTCAAACTCCATCACAGGTAGATCCTGCTAAAAAGACTTAGGCAACTTCTGAACCAGATTATTATAAGGATATCAACTTATACTGGCCTTGGGGACAAAAGAAGTTCCCTAAGAGTCCCTTGATTTTGACACTCGCCCCCAAGAAAACACCAATGAGTTGAAATGAGAATGACATTGCTGTGTAGTGTACACAGACTAAACACACTGGGACAAGAGTCGTGCAAGGTGAAACTTACCTTCTCTTAACCACCCGTGTGTAATAAACTCTGATAGGTCAAAATCTACTTGGATTTATGTTTATTCTGTTGTATTTTTAAAAAATGCTGTTGCAACCCAGCAAATGAGTTCGATGACCCACCCATGAGTCAAGACCCGCTGACTGAACTGCTGAGTTTGGCAATGACTTAGCTTTTGGATAAGATGGAGTCAGGGACCATCTGCTTTAGCTGTGGGATTGAGGTATGATTTCTCGAAAGACTAGCTTTTGAGTCTTTGGATTCACATTTGAGGAAGGAGCTGAGGTGGAGGTAAAGATCAAAGTCCTCCTCATATGTCCCCACCCCCCGCCCCGGGAGGAAGATTTGGCAAGCAAAATGGAAGAAGAAACTTGACAAAACAAGATCCTTAGGAAATTCATATGTCTTATTTATAAAGACGAGAACTAAAATCTGTTAAGTGGCTCCAACACACTGGCAGGTTTTCCATTTAGTCTTATGTAATTGCTAGAACAATATGATAGAGTAGCCTCTGTGCCCTACAAGGCACATAGGAGAAAACTTGGGCCCCAAGAAGTTAAGTTGAGCTGACAGAGTTAGTATGAGGCACAGACTACAGACTAACTAATAGGGGCCACATCTCCTGGTGATCGGGAACCACAGAAGTTGGAGCCAGTCTTTGAAACCTTATTGCGTCACTTACAGATTCGCAACTGGTAAGGGAGGAATGATCAAGACTAAATGTGCAAACACTTGCTATCTAGTAGGCAAAGATAATATATACATATATAAGATATGTATACATATGTGAGCTATATGTGTATCTGTGTGTGTATATATCTTTCTAAAAATTATAAAGAAAATCATAAACTCAAAGAAATATTTTAAATAAGATGGGGCCTGAAAAACGAGGAAGATTGTTATTTAGCGGGATCCTTCGGATGAAAAGTGTAAAGAATTTTATGGTTAAACATTTGTATTTGGGGTTCATTTTTCTCATTGTCCCTTTCCTTCCTTCCTCTCCCAATGCCTCCTTCTCTGTTTCCTCCTCCTGCTTTTTTCTTTTCATTCCTTCTCCTCGTCTGCCTCCTCCTGGTTAGACATTTATAGAGTTGCATGCGAGAGGCCATGGACCTGCCAAGCTGAGCAAGACACCTCCAGCGTCTCCTTTCGGAAATGATGATTGGAGAAGCTTTATTGGCATCCTCTCTTCCTCCCTAATAAGTAAGTTCCAAAGCTCTGCACAGTCTTTCCCTTCATGTCCAGAAAGATTTTTTTGACGGAGGGTGAACTATTCAATTCTGAACCCATTATTTCAGTCCTCACATGGATGAGTTTATCGCAAAATTGCTGGCTAATTTAAAATTAAAAGTCGTGTTTATTTTTTAAGTTAATAAAGCTCCCCGAAAGGAACCAAATGCTCAGATGTCTCCATCCTTTCCTAGTTGACCATTTATCTTCCTCTGAAGAGGCATTTAGCCATATAACAAGTCACTGACTTGCTGAAATGCTGGGAATCTCAATAATGCATCATAGGCCTCATTAGCAACGTAAAGCTCTCTTCCTGGACAGAACTACTAACTGCTGTCAAGATGAAAAGTGTCTGTCATTCAGGAACACACTGCAGGAGCCAGCCACCTCCTGTCCCATTATGCAAGGTTTCCTTCGGTGTGGGATGCAAGTGATATGTGAATTTATTTTCCTTTGTGGTTTCTCAACATGAGTTGGATGGAGGCAGGCTTAGAAATGGGTTACTTTGAAAGGTTTCTCTTATAAGCCTTTTATAAGTTTGCAACTAAAAAAAGGCATCATCCAATAAAGACCATGCTGCAAGTTCAGGCGAGGATTCCCCCAAATCACCTGTGAAAGTCTCCTGAAAGCGAAGATGAAATTTTGTCATTGAAATCCACCAGTCTACGTAAACAGCCCACCTTCCCAGCTTTGAGTCCCTGCGTTACTATGGAGATGGTAAAGAGGAGATTGGGGATGGGTGGAGCAAAGGTGGAGAGAAGGAAAAGGGAGTCCCATGCTCTCATGATGTTCACGGGACTCACTGGTCCATCACAGGCGCTCTGTAGTCTACAGACCTTGGACTTCCCATTCTACAGCTCTGTCTCGGCTGCCTCCATGAAGGCCTTAGGTGCTTGTCATTGAAAACCTTCATTCTTGAAAAAATTAAGAATGTATGGGCACATCTAGATCCTCCAAGAAAAATGGCTAAATGAACATATTTTTGGGGGGTGGGGGATGCACAAGTTGCTTGACATTACATACAGATTGGTTTTTAGAGTTTGTTGCCTCGGTGTGGTATTTGGTGAGCAATCGGGCTGTGTGGTTTGTTGGCATTTGTTTGACTATAAACAAATCTCAGGTCTTTGTGAGAATTCTAGAGAATCAGAATTACAGCTTTCTAGAGCTGAATCGTGAACACTACCCTGGAACATAATTCCCTCATGCTGCACCCACTTTGGGGAGGACAGCCCGAACCCCGTTTGTGTCTGGTGGGGGGGTGAGGGGGTGGTCTGCACATCAGCTCGCAGACACATGCTCACAGATGCGGCCCCTTCCAGGCTCTGCTTTCCCAAGGCTGGTACCACCAATAAGGGGTGTTCTCGGAGTAGACTGAAGGGTGACCGGGTGACCGTGGATGTATGTCTAAAACTCTTTGACGCTGTCCTAGAACATCAAGATATTTAGTTAGAAATAAGTGTGCCATGTGTTATATGCTGAGAGCACTGGTATGTCAGACATGACATCTCTGCTCTTGAAGAATTTGTACTCTGGCTGTGCAGACACGTAGAGCAATAATTGCCATACAATAGGACATATGCCATAATAGAAATATGTCCCAGAGGAGGGAGAACTCAATTTGACTGTGAGGAAGTTTGAGGAGGTGTCATAGAGGATGTGTTATCTGATTGGTACCTTGAGAAAGATGTAAGATAGCTCTAGATCGGGAAGGCAGAAGGTGTTGGCGAAAGTGCACCATATGAGCAAATATCTGGAGGCAGGAAGGCATCTAGCCTGCTTGGGAAAGAACAAGAACCCCTGACATGGCAGAAATTTAATGACAATGAGGCTGGAAATAGATTGATTGGTTGGAATGGTCTTTTCGAGCATTAACTGTGTATGACCCTATGGTTTTTCACTCATCTATGTCTGAATATTTAGAAAAGAATCCTGTGCATGCCTGCTACTCTCCTCCTGTAATATGACCTATGAGCAGGCCACCTTGGGCTCAAAGTGGAAATTTATGAATCAGCAAGGACATGCTCATTCACCGGCTTCCCAGAGTCCACCCGCCACTTCCCTTTCCCATTCAGTACTAGCACGTCACCCAATAATTCAAATAAGCATGCACGCCTCCCCTTCTCACAACAGTATTTCTGAAGGGTCTAATCCTCTGCTTCACACTTAGGGGAGAGTCTGAGCTAAGGAGTTGCTCCGCAGCCAACTTCCAACAGTGAGAGTCAGCGCACTCTTGCTGAGGATATTTTAGGGGCTTCTTAAAGCCGCGTGCAGTTCTAGAGCCTAGACCCGAGTTACAGCCCCATCAGGACGGGGCTGCAGGGCACCCTTGCACCCAGCAGTCATCCATCTCCCAAACTGTTGCTGCGTCACCAGCCTGCCCCAGACGAAGGGGCTTCCGCAGGCGGGCCCGGGACACTTGCGCGTGCTTGCCAAGCGCGAGGTGAGCTCCCCCTTCATCAGCAAAGGTCTTAGGAGGCCAAGCCTTCTTGGCTTGCAGATGAGAAAACTGGGGAGACAATAGTCCCTGTATCCACGCCTTTTAGTTAGAATTCGATGCCGCCTAATTTTGGTTCAGTTCATCCAGTTTCAAGGAGAGTGTTTAGCTGAACTGCCTTTGCTGAGGTTGGTGCCCGGCCGCAGAGGGAGAATGGGAAAAAGGGAAGGCAGGGAGTCCGAGTCGTGAAGATGCGTAACTGCAAGGAAAAGCCCCGCTCAGTGGGATAAGTCTCTGATTTGCATCTCTCCGTGGGTTACACGTGATGCTGGAAGGGTAAGATCTGAGGAGAGTCAAATGAGTCATCATATCCAATTTGATACAGAGAAGCTATTGCCTCCTGGGAGAAGCAGCATCTATGATAGAAACGGAAGGCGTAAATAAAGGTGACGCGCAGCTTCAATCGCAGCTGCCTCCTGTGCTCCAACTTCCCCGTCTCCACCTCAGTCCCCATCTTCTAACTGCATCCCAGTAACGTTGGAAACACGCAGGTCACCAGCACCACGAGCCACAAAAGGCCTTTCTGGCCTGGGAATTCCATGCGGCCAGGCCTGACTTCTGTCAGTTACCCCAGATGCTAAACTAATTGGTTTGATGCTCAGATGAAAGAGTCTAAGTCTCGAAGGCAGGAAAAGCCCCCTTCTGTGACCAAAGCCATTAAACCTCAATTAGGACATAGACAAGGAAGGTGTGGATGAGCCTGGGGTAATTACCAGGCTTTGTCTGACAGCTCAGTTCCTGCAGCCTGGCCCAGAGCAGGTGCCTGGGAAATCCGATCCCCGGACAGCTGCAGAGGGCGCAGGCCGCCTGCACCCTGCCAGCCGGACCTCCCCGCCGCTGGCGGCTCTCTGCAGTGTGTGGCCCCTCACGGCGGAGCGCTGCCTGGCAGGCTGGCCCCACCTGTTCCGAGGTGGCCAAGTGTACAGAGAGCCACCCAGGGGCACAGAGCCATAGACTGCAGCCCAGGAGACAGCTCTGGGGGGGGCATCGGGGTGCCCCGTACGAGGCTTTGAGACCCTCTCTAGAAAACCCCTTCCATTCCTGCTCCAACCGAGTTAGAAACTAACTAGAGGTTCCACAGTCCCGACCAAGGCGTTTCAGGAGACAGGGCACCTGGCTGTTCCAGTCTAGTTTCTAAAGGCTTCCCAAGGCCGGAGAGATTCCTGCCGCCTGCACTGCCGGGGCATTAACACAGGGATGGGGCACTCATGGTGCGAGGGGCTGAATTGTGTACCCTAACCCACCTCCCTGTTGAAATCTTGTCTAACTTATTTCACTGAGCATGATGCCCTTAAGGTCCATCTGTTCCACCCATGTTGCTGCAAAGGGCAAGATTTTTTTTTTATGGCTTACTAATATTCCAATATTCCATTGCGTGTGAGTATATGTATGTATTTATAGTGTGTGCATATATATTTTCATGATGCACTCATTTGTTGATAGGTGCTTGGTTGTTTCCCTATTTTGGCTGTTGTAAATAATGCTGCAGTGAACAGTGGGAGTGTATATCTTTGTGAGTTAGTGTTCCTGTTTTCTTTGGTCAAATACCCAGAAGTGGACTTGCTGGATCATATGGTAGTTCTATTTTTAATTGTCTGAGGAACCTTTATTATGTTTCCCACAGTGGCTGCACCATTTTACGTTCCCAGCACCAGTGCGCACGTGTTCCCTTTTCTCCACATCCTCGCCAATGCTTGTTATTTCTTGTCTTTTTTGATAATAGCCATTCTAACAGGTGTGAGGTGATATGTCATTGTGGTTTTGATTTGCATTTTCCTGACGATTAATGACGTTGAGCATCTTTTCATGCACCCATTGGCCATCTCTACGCCTTCTTTGGAAAAATATCTGTTCATAGCTCCTGCTTATATTTTAAATTGGATTGTTGTTTTTGCTATTGAGTTGTATGAGTTCCTTATATCTTTTTATATATTGATGTGAATTCCTTATCAGACATATAATTTGCAAATATTTTCTCCTCTTCATTAAGTTGCCTTTTCATGTTGTTGATGGTGTCCTTGCTGTGCAGAAGCATTTTAGTTTTATGTAGTTCTACTTGTTTATTTTTGCTTTGGTCTCAGACCAAAAAAGACATCCATCACCAAGACCTCTGTCAAGGAACTTACTGCCTATGTTTTCTTCTAGGAGTTTTATGGTTTCAGGTCTTACATTCAAGTCTTTCAACTATTTTGACTGACTTTTTGTGTCTGCTCTAAGATAGTGGGCCAGTTTCTTTCCTTTGCATGTGGCCAGTTTTCCCAACACCATTTATTGAAGAGACCGTCCTTTCCCCATTGTATATTCTTGGCTTCTTTGTCATATATCGATTAACCATATATGTGTGGATTTATTCTGTTCCATTGCTCTATGGGTCAATTATTATGACAATACCACATTGATTTGGTGGCTATAGCTTTGTAATATAGTTTGAAATTAGGGCACATGATGTCTCCAGCTTTGTTCTTCTTTCTCAAGATTGCTTTGGCTATTCAGGATCTTTTGTGGTTCCATACAAATTTTAGAACTGTTTGCTATATTTCTGTGAAAAATACCATTGAGATTTTGCTAGGGATTCCATTGTACGTGTAGATTGCTTTGGGTACTATGCACATTTCAACAATATTAATTCAACTGTTCTGGTCTTTGAGCATTGGATAACTTGCCATTTATTTGTTTCTTATTCAGTTTCCTTCATTAATGCCTTATAGTTTTAAGTGTATAGGTCTTTCACCTCCGTGGTTACATGTATTCCTAGGTATTTTACTCTTATTGATGCAGTGTATATATGATTATTTTCTTAATTTTTCTTTTTATTAAGTGTTTGATATATGGAAACACTACAGATTTTGTATATTGATTTTGTATTCTGCAACTTGACTGGATTTTTAAATTAGTTCTAACAGTTTTCGGTCTGTAAGGTTTTCTATAGGAAATTCTATGTCACTTGCAAATAGTGATATATGTACTTCTTTCTTTTCAGTTTGAATGCCTTTTATTTCTTTTTCTTTTCTAAGTGCTTCTTTGTTGGCTCTGCCTTTTCCTGCTCATCCCCGTAGGCCGGTGTCCCACAGTGTTCTAATCTTCACCTTCTAGTCGGGTTGGAAAACACAACCTGCTCATGCCTTGAGCTTCCAGCTCTCCCTGGTGCCTCCCCAGTGAACAGTGTCCAGACAGATCAATCTCTGGAGCTCCAGATCCACGTATGGGAAGGCCTGCCTTATTCGGCTCTACCCGTGATTTCACCAGTGCAATGTGTCCGACATTGACTTAATCACCCTCCCCCACCTTCTTTGATTTTTTGTTTGGGAAAATGACACCAACATTTATCCTGTTAACCAACATACAAATGTGGGAAACACTGCGGACTCCTCCCTCTCCCACATCCTCCCCATGCAATTGATCACGAAGTTTGTTGATTTTACCACTAACACGCTCTCGAGTGTACTCCTCCTCTCCGTCACAGCTCCCACTACCTGATTAATTAAAAGCTTCATCATTTCTCTGCCGGATTGATGTAATTGCCTCCTAAATGTCCGCCATCCATCCACAGTCCTCACTGGAGTCAAAGTAATCTCTCTGAAACACATACGTGATCATCCCGTAACCTGCCCCTACTTGAAATTCATCACTGACTCTCTATGGGTCTCAAGATAAAATTCGCATTCCAAGTTCATCTCTTCTATTCCCACTTAACCCAGACGGGAGACACATTGAAATATTGGCAATTCCCCAAGCATGGCAGGCTTTCTACAGCTCTGTGACTTCGCACACAATGTTTCTTTTGCTTGCTTTGGATTTTCTTCTTCTTCTTTGTCTGGCTTACATATTCTTATTTAATAGACACAACATATGTTGATACTTCCCCAGAAATCCTCCAAGTCTTCCACCTACCCTACCTACTCTGTTGAGTATTCTCCCTCGGCGCTCTTGATTCATTCATTCAAGAAATATGTATTGAGCCTTTATTATCTCCCTATCTGGCACTATGACTCTATGTCCTGGGCATTATAAGAAAGTAATAAAAAAAATAAGAAACAACCCTTATTACATTGCAGTTTATTAAAAGCAAAAATACCAGCAAGCATAGGGAAGGTCCAGCTGAACCAGCCTTGAATGAACAGAGAGGGCTTTCTGAGCAGGTTCGTACATAAATTCACATAATTGCTTACTATTCTGGTTCCCTACCTCTGATTTTATCTTCACTGAGCAATCAATCATTTGTGTATGAAATAAATAAACATGTGATTGCTCATGAAAATGTTTTTATAAATATCTGTAGTTTAAATCAGCCTCTGCCTGTTATTGACATGTTAGATATCATAAAGCTCTGAGTAATTGTGTCATATGTTTTAGTGGGGTTTTTCCAACTCTGGGAAAGTACTAGTATCTGACCCAACAGAACTAGCAAAGGCCAAACCCAAGGAAAGAGATAAACATGTATTGAACTATGTTCTTTAGATTTTTTAAAAAACATTAATTCTTGTTTGATTCCAAAAAGACACTGTAGAAGTATATGAAAATATACATTGTTCATTGGGATAAAATATATTATCAAGGGAATGAGAGAAAAGGGGAAATAAAAGGAATATCATAAATCTGGATTAAGATTAGTACATGAAAGTACTTGACAAAAGCAACAAATTTGACTCTAAACTTCTTAACAGCCAAAACAAAGAAGGATCATGATTAGTCACAGTTCTCCATAAGAAAAATAAAACAAACCACTTGTTCAGAAGGAGCTCAGCTTCATTGAAAACTGATTCCCAGGGAATTTTTCCCCTGAATGCAGAAATGGCTGTGTGATGTGGTAGACAAGGTCCCAACACGACCCCTCAAGAGCTCCAATCACAGATGTAATGAGTCTGTCTCATCACGTCCTTTCTTGTGGGGAGTTGGCATAATGCCAAAGAACAAGTCAGTAAAAAGCTGTTCTACAAGGAGTAAATTTCAGCGAAGCTCATGGACAATTCCAAGACTTTAGAATCAAACAGCTGAGGTTTGCATCCTAGTTCATTTAAACACTAAATGTGTGGACACAATACCATGACTTCCTCTTTATTAGTTGGGTCATTTGTAAAAATGGATAGTAATGCTCACCTTTTGGTCCTATAGGTCAGTGGAAATTCAGAATATTTCATAACAATCAACAGCATCCATTCAACTTGTCCTCTGTGCCAGACACTGTTCTGAACACTTCGCTTTGATTGTCTGATTTAATTGTCAAAGCAAGTCTGTTATGTGGATACCGTTATTCCCATTTACAAACTCCCTCTTAAAAAACTAAGACCAGAGAGGTCAGGTAATTTGTCCAAAACCACAGAACTAGGAAGAAGGGAGGAGAGGTGTTAGACCAGACAGACAGATGGTGCAGTTCCGGCTTTTATAGCATCTGTTCTATAATATTATATAGCTTTTAGGCATCTCTTGATAAAAATCCTTTCTCACAACCACAGTTTTGATAGCATTATCTTGCGATAACCTAAAAAACAGAGCTTCTCCATAACAGTTCAGGTGAGATCTCTTTGCTTTGCCAAAGGTAGTTTGGTCAAGTTCCTCTAATGAACACCAAGGAATGTGACCAGACAGACAGAATAAATGGCAGATTCGCCCAAAGAGCTCTCAGACCAGAAAAGTTAATCCTCGGGTTCTGCTCACTGTCTGTGGCCAAGACAGCCCCTTGCTGTCCACGCACCTCGTTTATTCAGTTGACAGACAGCTCCTGGCTAATTGGCCTGCTGTTTTGCCCCTCAGGCGGGTTCCTGTGGCAAAGCAGATCTGGCAGGAAGCCTTCAACAGAGCTCACCCGGCAGGACTTCAGCTGGATCACTCCAAAAATAGAAAGCTCAAGCTCTGCAGAGCCGGGAGGTGAACATCCGACCGGTAGATGGCCTGCAGATAAGTCTGCCATCTCCAGCGTGGCTTGTCTGTCCTGTTAAACTAGATGGAGTTGGAATGACAAGGGGCAACTGGAGGGCAGTAGAGGCTGACCAGAATGGCCCAGGGCTGCTGTGCAGGGCTCAGTCCTGGCTGTAAATCACAGCAACACAGCCTGCAACAGCTATTGCAGACCCTGACATCTCCAAAGTGTGGCCTGGGTAAGCCATTAGGACCTGTCTGCCTCCTCAGGTGTAGGAACTCCATGCCCCAGCACATAGGCTCACCTTCCTGTAATCCGCTCCTTTGTCTCATCCAGAATTCTTTTTCCTGGAATTCTCCTCCAAGCTCCATGACCCGATCGAGGGTTGCAGAGGATTCCCTGTCCCCCGTGACATTAGAGAAAAGTGGCAGCATGTCCCAGAGGGGCAGTGTGCACCTCTGTTTAAGTCAGCTCGTCTGGATCCACACCCTGGCTCTGTGCTTTATGTTAGGGTGTATGTACCCTACGGCGAGGTGCTTAATCCTCACTAGCTTCATTATCCCCCAAAGATTTAGTCTCGATATCTGTAAAACGGGGGTAATAAAAGTGCCAGCTTTGTTGGGTGGTATTGGGACTAAAGTGAGGTAACCCAAATGAAGCACTTAGCATAGAGAAAGTGCTCAATAAAAGTTATTTTCATCATGATAATGTCATGCGTCATCTGGGGAGGGCCCGGTGTAGCCACACTGGAGGGAGAAAAGTGCAGCAGAGCTTGAATGGGCTTTAGAAATCCAAAGTGATGCAGAGGTAACAAAAGGAAACCCAATTGTATTCAGGAGTGAAATACTCTCTAAAACATTGCACTCCAAGGAACGGCTTTTTCATTTCGGTAATTGGGGACTTCCTGCTTCTCATTCATGCACTTAAAGGGCATTCACGCACCTCTGTGCCTCTGTACCCATGCGCACGAAGGCTGAAGGCTCCCCGCCTTGTACAGGCTGGTGAAACGGACTCCACAGGGCAGAGGAGACCCATGGCGGCTCTCCGTACGGATCGCCTTCAGTCTGAGTGGGCAGTGCAAAACTATTAGAGAACAGCCTGCAGCATCTAAGAAGTGCACACTAAGAAATATAGCTGGCTTTGGAGGAAATATATCCATTGGGCCTCTTAGAAGGTAGCCCCCTCTCCATAAGGGGAGAATACTGTATACTGTATTAAAACTAGATATTGAGAACAAAAGATAGCCGAATGTTGTATTTACTTAGAAATTAATTCTAAGTAACTTAGAAATTAACTCTTCTAATTAAAACTAGGGTTTAAGAAGAAATCATGTTAGAATTATTGACCATTTAGAAATGAAATTACCACATTAAGTACAACAGTACTCAAATGTAAATCAGTTCTCAAATGACTATATATCAAGTGCATTCTTTAGAAATCAAGAAAGAGTGAAAATAAAATTAATTAAGCAGTCAATTAAAAATATAAAAACAAACCTATAAATAAACCTATAAAACGTAAATGAAGGGAGTTAATACGATAAAGCAGAAATTAATGGAATATAAAACTATAAAATTAATAAAAATAACACAACCTTCAATAAAATAAAAAGTTTTTTTCTGTAAAGATGTCAATAAAATAGATAAGTATTTAGATTTTTAAAGTTAAAATACAAGTCACATTATAAATCAACAAAGGGTAAATAAGCAGACAGATTTTTTTAAAATTAGAAAATATACTTATTTTACATCATCAAATTTGGAATACAGATGAAATTGATGGCTTTCTAGAAAAATATAGAGTAATAAAACAGACTCCAAAAGATGTATAAAACCTGAAAAAAAACAATAATCATAAAATAAGTTGAAGTAATTCTTAAAAACTTTCTATCTTTATAGAAAAGCTCAAAGTGATTTTCCTGGTGTGTTCCATCAAGCTTCAAGAGACATGTCATTTCTCTGTTATTTAAACTCTTTCAGAACATAGAAAAACATGAAACCTTTCCAACACATTTTTCAAGACTAGCATAATTCTGACATTATAACTGAACAGGAGACTATCAAAGAACTATGGATAAATCTCACTCATGACCACAGATGTAAAAATCATAGATAAATATACACAGGTAAAATCCAGCAGCTTATAAAAAGAATATTACATTGTGCCAGAATAGCTTGACACAGAAAATTTATTCATGCAATGTTTTGCATTTCCAGATTAAAGAGAAAACTACAGGCCCATCCTAACAGAGACCTCAGTGCCTGGCAAGATATGTATAGAAAGAAATCAACTTTAGTTTGATAAACGACTGTTTACTAGGAAACTACTGCAAACATCAAACTATACAGTGGAACTTCAGAAGCTTTCTCAGGAACAGGGTAATGCATGGGAGGCCACCAAAGTGACGTTCTGAAGAGACAACTTGTTGATTAGAGAAAGGAGCACTGAGTCAGCCGGTTATTTCCACCAAATGAGACTTGTGCATACTTTTTAACCCAAGTAATCACCTGTTTTTTGTGACATTGTTAAAAAGGCTGCCTTCTAAGGAAGGAAAGCTATTTTTAGTAAGTGCTTTTTCTTTTTTCTGGCATAATTGTAATTTGCTAGACACATTCCTTTGGAGCATAGCTCATAGGACAGAAGCGATCTGAGTGAATAAATTAATAGTTGGCTTTAAGTGCCTGTCTTATTGCAGGAAAGCACTTCAGCTGCATCATCATATGTTTCTATAGGCTCTTACGCTCCATGGAGAGTGACCACGGGTCCCTGAGTCTAATGTACTCATCATATTGGGAGTCAACACACTATGGCAGAAAATTCAAAACAAGTCAAAGGCTCTAAGAGGAAGTTTTGGGAACCAGCACAAGCCTCAAGACACTGAAGAATATTTTGACCTATAATTGAAGCAGTATGAAATGACTTCCACTTGACTGAGTCATGGGATTTTGTGAGGCTCTAGTCCCTCTATAAAATCTCACTTCCGAAGCCCGAGGCATGCTGAGCTTGTCGGGAGGGCGTCACCGCGGAAACTCTCTGTCACTGCCGCTCTGACCAGCTGAGTGCGGTGCCCGCCAAGAGGCAGCGGCATTTATTCCCAAACGCGGTTGTTAGGTCAGGGGTGATTGTTACTGAAAATAGGCAATTTCATTCAATAGTATGTAAACCAATTATAAGCAGTAATATAAAACAGAATTATTGTTTCTGTGAAAACTAAGTTGGAACTTTAGAAAAAACTAAGGTTGGTGGCTACCTTGTACTTTGCACTTTCTAGGTATTAATGTCAGGCCAGTTTTGGACTTTACAGATAACTTCTCCAAATCGGTCATGATGTCTGATCACTTTATCCATGTTATTCTTTATTGAACAAAAATCAATTTATGCCTTATAATTGGGGCTTTTTACAAGTCCTTCCTACCTCTAGGTCCCAGAGATACAGTCTTATGCAGGACTGGCTACATCAATTGCCATCGCAGTGGAAAATGGAAGTAGGGGACCCTTTGTTTAAAAATCATTGAGAATTTCAGGCTGGCAAGAGGAGAGCACTGCGCCCAGACTGGGCCCTCCTGGGTGTCACCCCCGCAGGTGCCGTGCCCGCGAGGCCAGCTGAGTTCCTGTGCCATCTATGAACCTCACTGTTTTACTTGCCACATTTAAGGTTTTAATCTCCGCAGCGTACATGTGTACAGCATGTTAAATTGGGGTTTGATACTTTTCCCTCATATGATGAGCCACTTCTCCCCAAACCATCTACTCTTTCCTACTCAAACCAGCCTGGTCTTTTCTTACTGTTTCATGGTGCTCTGCTCGTCACATATTGTTTTATGTGGAACTCTCTCTGCGCTTTCTGTTTAGTCCCATCGATCTGTGGTTCGTTCGTCTTCGCTTGCCTTTCGTTTTTATTACTTTGGCCAGTTTTTACTTTTGTCTAATTTGCCTTTGCTGTTCGTGGACCTTTATGCTTCATAATATAGTTTGAGAATAAGTTTATTAAGTACCTTTTCAATACTCAACCAAGGAGTATAATGAGGACTGTGTTAAATTTGTAGACTAATTAGGGGAAGAATTGGTACCCTTATATTTGTTCACCCAAGAAATTGAACTAGAAATTTTCTTGAGATCCTTTGTTGGGGAGCTGAAATACTCTCTCGAGGCCTTGTCTAATTTGGGTTAAGTTAGCTCTTGGATACTTTACTAGCTTTTGTACAGAATATCCTTTTTATAAAATATAACTATTTTATATATTTAATTGATTATTGATAGTTTGGGGAAATTATATTGTTTAAAAAATAAAACCCCTGCATCCCAAATTCTTTGACTACTTCTAAGAGTTTGGCTGTGCCTCTTTTCCCTGTGCCAATAATCATGCCATCTGCAAATAAAGCCAGCCATATACTTACAGGGCCCCGCACAAAATGCAAAAAAGAAAAGAAAACAGAGAAAGAACTCATAGACATGGATAACTATGTGGGGATTGCTGAGGAGAGGCGGGGTGGCAGAGGTGGGGGAAGGATATAAGAGGGATAAATGGTGAGGGGAAAAAAAGAAAAAAATCTTGTGAGGCCCATATGCTTGAGAATAGTTTTATGAAATCCTCATATTTAAGTGAGGATTTACAAATCTAAGTTATTTTAATTTGAAAAAACTCTTTTCCTTCTTGTATCCAAGCTGCTGCCAAATAATTTGGAATTTGATTCTTTCTCTTGTGTAAGTTTTTTTCTTATTTTTGGAAGCATTTTGAATAATTTCTTTATCTCTGACATTCTTAGATTTCATTAGAATGCTTTTAGGCATGTTATGAGGCTTTTAAATCTAAATTATATCATGTATTGTTAATTCTGAAAAGTTTATCAAGATTTTTGTAATGTTTTTCCCATCTTTTCATTTTTTAAAAATTTCAGCGCCCTCATTATCTGCACACTGATACCCCTACTTGTATATACCCTCCATATCTTTTAGTTTTTTAAAATATATTTTGTATAAAAGAATTTTTTTCTTATTGCCCACTAGTTACCCAAATGTCTGATTAATCCCAAAGCTTTGTCAATTCTGTTATTTTTTAATTTTCATTTCTTGATTTTTGAGGAGGGAGGAGAGAGAGAGAGAGAAAGAAAAACATCGATTTGTTCCACTTATTTTTGCGTTCATTGGTTGATTCTTTTATGTGCCCTGACCAGGGACCAAACTCTCAACCTTGGTGTATCAGGACGGTGTTCTAACCAACTGAGCTACCCGGCCAGGGCCTTTATCAATTCTATTATTGATTCCATCTATTGGGTTCCTTATTTTGGCTATTGTATTTTTTTATACTTCATATTTCTGTTTGGTTCTTGCTATGATCTCTTGTTCCTGATTTATAGTATTAATATCTCTATCTCTTGGAGTATTTTATACTGTGTTTGTTTTACATAAATGATGTGTTCATCCCAATTCTGCTTCAGGAGCTACGTGCTCTTTGGCTGGTTGTTTTTATTTTAAAGTGGGCACATTCCTCAGGTACATAAACACTACAAACTCCTGTTTTCCAAGGTTTGTCACCTTCCCAAGCAGGTGGCATTTTTCAGAGACAGATTAAGGTTAAGTCTCTCCCTTCCTGTAAATTAAAAGCAAGGGAAGATGGTGAGCTCCAGTTGGAGAACCCTTGGCACCAGGAAAACATTATCAACCCCCTTCACTTGTTTCCACTCCAACAGCAAATCCTCTGTTCCTGGCAGCACCTTTAGTCACGTATCACGTGACTTTCTAACGGACCAAGGTGTGTGTGTTTGTGGGGGGAGGGGCGGTGTCAGATGGGGAAGAGGTGCCCGAGTGAACGCTCCAGGGTGAACAATCAGGCAAGTCCTGTCTCTCATCAGTGTGCCACCCCGGAGAATTTCTGTAAGGCTGATAACATCTGGACAAGAGGCGGGGGGTGGCCTTGCTAATTTTTACAGCCATAAGCCCTCCGTTTAGTGTCCCAGGCAAGAGGAGAACCTAAAACCCCTCTGAAAATTAGCCTCTCATAGCTGGCCACCCATGGTACATACGTAGATCATTGGCCTTCAGTCAGGTGACCGATACACTTGCCATCAAAGCTAATACAGACCTACCTGGTTTCCGATGCCTTTTTAACTTGGTCGGAAGCAGGGAAAGACGTCTGTGGAAAGGAACGAGGACACACAATTTCAGGAACACAGAAGAGAAGCCAGCCAGTTAAAATTGAGACTGGGCGAGTGCCTGGGGTGTGTCACCTGGCCAGGAATGGAACGTTTCTTAAGTTCTTCCTTAGGCCTGTCTTACCCTAAAAGACGCAGCTGGGGTTGGGACCAGTTGGTATGGTAGGTGGGAGGGGCCCTTCCAGTTTGTGAAGTGCTTCATCCAAACGTCTTCTTTAATCCTTACCACGGCCCTTTGCCCTAAGCCACGCTGGCAGGGGTCCCATTTTACAGATGAGCACGTCCCGGCTCCGTGGCGTCCCCTTGCCCCACTGTTGGCACGGGGCAGGAGCACTTTGTGAATGCAGACATCTCTGCTGCTCCACGGATAACTACACACTCTCCGGGAGAGAACGTGACCTCCCTTATCAGCAAGCAAATAAACACAAAATTGGTAAAGGCTTTGCTGACTCATTTAGACAGAGTGGAGTGCCCAGAGTGTAGAATTACCCTATAAAAAATGTCTGCCTGGATTAGAGCCAGCTGGAGATTTAGGCTCGGGCCTGTAGAGCGGTGTAGGGACCTCAGTGGGAGGCAGAGGAAGGAAAGAGGAGAGAGAGAGAGAGAGAGAGAGCGCGCGCGCGTGCGCCACAGGGAAAGGGTGATCACAGCAAGGACTATTTTAGGAGCCTCCTTTCTGGTGAGTTGTAGTCCACAAGATTAAAAAACTAACCCGAAGCTACAGGTTTTTAAACAGGAAAACAAGCCCTTGGTTTGTTTTCTGACCTAGTCCTCTTCCCTATAATTCAATTTGTCCAACATGCAGGGCATTGAAGTTACATTTCTTGGAGCACAACCCTAAAATATTTCTGGTCTTTCCCATGTGGTTTGTTTACTGGGTCACGGTTGGTTTAATCTTATCAGTTCTGCTAAGCGAGATGCTCTGAGCAATCTTCCCAAAGTTTGTCTCTCAGCAGGCAATTCTCTACTCCCCGCTACCTCATTAATGTCAGAAATCCTGAGGTGAGGTGTCTGCCAAACTGTGACTCTCAGGAGAAAGAGAAAGAGAGAGAGAAAGATACCATCATTTCCCGTAGATGTGCACATAGAACACATCCTTTTCTCTCTCTAATCTCTTCAAATATAAGGAGGAATGATGCTCTCCTAATAGAATTCAGCCTAAAGCATTAATCACAGACCTGAGGAGAATGAAAAAGAAAAAACACAGAGAAGAAAGAAACAAAACTATTAGACATCATGGTTAAAAATGACTAACGGCAGGTCTATGGACGCAGGGTTGACTCCCTCCCTCTTCACGACCCGGGATTGAGGACGCACCTCAGTGTGGGGTGGGGGGACCTGTGTTGGAAGGCGTGCGGTGTGGACGTGAGAGACACAGGATGGGGAACGGGAGGGAAGAAAGAAATGAGTGTTATTTTGGATGGTGACGCCACTACACACCAAAAGGATGACAATGTCGTGGATAGGGCGTCAGGGTAATCAAGCGCCACCGCCGCCACCCATCCGGCACCCACAGTGGCACCCGAGGCGGAGGGTGAGCGCAGAGACCAGCAAGCCTGTCTCACGGCAACAGCAACACCCAGCCAGGGCACAGCTCTCGGGAAGCCTCAGCTGTCGGCTTAAAGTCTGAGTACGTGTTTTAACTCATTAATTCCCAGAACTCATTCTTCAGGTGGGTACTATCATCACTGCATTTTGTAGGTGAGAAAACTGAGGTACAGAGAAGTTGGTGGAATTTGCCCAAAGACAGGCAGGTGAGGGTAGGATTGGGATGAAAACTCAGGAAACCAGGCTCTTGACTGTGGGGTATCGACGTTACATTTTATTACTTTTCCAGGCTGAGCAAGAAGGTCCGTGCCTGTGTTAGCTGCAGTAATGAAAAGTAAATAAACTTCCAGTGAGGCGGGGAAGTGGTTAAATAAGTTAACTTGTAACCTTAGTTTTAGAGGCATGAACATGTATGTTTAAAAGTAACATTTAATGGCATAGGAAAGTCTTCATGGGATGGCATCGAATAAAAAGCACAACGTAACATACCATTGAGTGCGACCCTACCTTGTTTAACAATGGAAACTTTTGTACCTCCGTCCATATCATCTCTCTCTGAATAGATAAACATAGAGGGGGAAAAAAAGGAATATACTAAAATATCTACAAAGATTATTTGCAAGCAGGAAGATAAATGACAATTTTAATTTTCTTCTCTATACTTTGACATACTTGTAACTTTTTAAAAAATGATGCACACGCAATATATTTATAACAGAGAAAAAATCCACTGTGTAGGGAAATGATGAAGTGGATTTGAATTCTTCATTGCTACTGAGTGCACTCTCTTCTGAGACCACTGTTCGCGATGCTGGCTGCTCTTCGTGGTGGGGTGGGAGGCTCTCTTGCACCCCTGGGCCGTCCTCCCCGGCCCCACCCCGCCCCATTCCAGGGTCGTGCTCTCTCAACTCACCTCTGTCCAGAGAAAGGAACTCTGGGATGGAGCAGGCTTCTTTGCGGCGAGGGTCACCCCTCAGTGATGAGGCTTTGGTTGCACGTGTCAGATTTCTGCTGGCCAGGCTGAGGTGCTACCTAGGGGCTTCATTAAGATATGCGTGGTGATTGAATTAAAGCGTTTAACATAAATGGTAGCAAGTAGGGATATATTTATATGTGAGCCAGGAAAAGAAAAAGGAATAGGAAGCCTTTCGATGTACACATGTCTATACACACTTGTTCATGTATAAAGAGTTGATGGTTTGGGGATGAAATAGTCTCTGGGTCTTTTGTATATTGATTATCATACAGCCTGCTAATTAAGAGAATATCCACTCCCTTACCCTTCACCTTCTGTGGAATGTTACTTTCGTAAAGGCTGGCAAAATATTACTTTCCTCTCCTTGCTGTTTGTGGAGTTTTCTTTTTAGGGTTATGTAACCTGAACCCTTCCTTCTGTGCTTTAAACACGTTTTTCTCTTTTTCTTCTATTCAGCCAAAGTGTCCCCAGAGGGCAGCTGGCCTTTGCCTCTCTGGGGCGAACTAAGACATTAATTAATGGATCTGTTCCACGAGTCTTTTAATGAGAAATTCAAATACATAAACCTTTAGCATCAAATAGCGCCCAGACGTATTCTAGAATTCCCCAGCCACCCACGAGGTACTCTGACGATTGTCAGGGTGACCGCCACCACTCTCCAGATGACAGAAGGTCCAGGGAGAAAGAGGGAGGGGGAGGAGCTTGGCTAGGGACAGACCCCTGGTCTGGCAGCAAGTCCCCAGCGACCTGGCATCATACCCGCTACAACCAGCGACTCACTTGGAGCCTGCGCCAAGAGGTTGACATCCTAGGACAGAAAAAAAGACGAGGTCCCGAGGACCCAGGGCCAGTCTGCAGAGCTGTTTCCCATTTATTGATAGGACCCAAAGGTCCCACGCAGCCCCTTGTGACTGATGCCCACCCTGGCCAGATGTAGGACCAGCACAGCCCCCGAGCCAAAGTCCTCAGTGCCTCGTGGGCCCAAAGGCATAAATCATCGATGTTCTATGAATTCGGGATTACTGCTCAATCGTGTGCTTTCTATTAATAGATCTTCATAAATGCTGCAGGTGCAGCTGGAGCGCGTCTTTGAAGTGCCCCTTAATCGTCCCCTTTCCAAATCCTCTTGATCCAACCCTCATAAAACACCCCAGGGATTATTGATTGAGAGGGCCCCGGGGATCCCTAAAGGCACTGCAGCTCAGGCTCTGGCCGGCCTGCCCCCAAGGTGCGGCTGCAGGCCTGGGAATGCGTGCCAGGTGCGCGCTCCTGCCTGGCCAACCCGGAGCTGGGTCCGCCCCTCCCAGGCAGCGACGGGGGCGGAGCCTCCGGGAGGAGCATCAGGGACCACGGAGCCCACAGGCCGCCCGCTTCCAGCTCATCATCCCACCCCTAGAGAGAGTGGGTTGTCTCTCTTAGGAAATGTCTCGCTCAAAACAATGTTCTTTAGAGCTATAAATTGAGGCAAATTTTCTGACTCTGATTAATCGATTCACGTGAATTAAAGAATTTGTTTCAATCATCTTAATTGACTCGATCAAATTAAAATTCGTTTGTGTGACTAATTTCTCCATTATCATTACATTTCCGTGCTGGTCTTCTGTGCCCCGCCCCCTTCAGGCACTGCCCCTCCAGCCACCTGGTACTTACTCAGGCAGGCCATGCGGGGCCACATCTGACACCACGGTCACGAAGTCCCCACACCTGGAATGCCCTCCCCTCTCTATTTTATGAAGCTCTTCTAATGAGTCCGGGTTTGGTTCATGTCACCTCTCCCCTCCACACCTCCCGAGCCTCTCTGAGTTCCTAAGCAGACTTTCCCCTCTGTTTCCATAATGCCTGCTTTGTTCATGCCTCTGTTTCAGCACAATTTCGATTGGAAACTATTTTATCAGCATGATTCGCTTTTTTGGCACAAGCTCACCTGGATTCCAGGCACAGGGCTGGGCTGCACAGCACTGAGTAAGACAGGGTGTCTGATTTTGAGGAAGCCGAAGGGTCGTGGAAGGAAGATTTGGAAATATCTGGGCGAGTGGACCGTACTAAGTCTTAGAATGAAAGGCACCCGGGGGTCCCAGGGAAGGAGCCTCCAGTCCTTTCTGGGTTGAGGACACTTCAGAGCGGTTGGTGGGAACACCCAGGGGGTGCCTGGCTCCCACCCTGCGCACCATCCACCTCCATGGAATTGTTGGTGCCGATGAACGATGCCTGATCTGGACCGTTTCCAGGGCTGCGTCTGTCAGAAGACACGTCAGTGAAGGCAGGTCACTTGAGTACGCTGTCCTCCTTTCTCAGCCGTGAAATGGGTATAATTATACCGACCTTCTGGTGGTGTTTTCAGAAGCAGATGAGGGAACGGGAGCATGTGGAACACTCAGGAGGTGAGCAAAGGCAGTGAATGCTTTGTTGTGGATGCTGTTGTCTTCATGACACAGAGCAGTTCCATCTACTGAGAGCGGCTCTGTACACGGAATGCCATGGGCTTACCTACAAGATGGGGACAACGGAAACCATGACAGGCATTGGGACGGTGCAGAGGGACAGGCAGTCCTGGGCTTTCATTTCTCTTGCGCGTCGGTCCATGGGCTGTGTATTGCATGGAACCTTTGGGTTCTGAGGTTTAAGAAGGCCACAGACTATCTTTGAGGTGGAGTTGGCCAATTCTATTTTACGTAGGACAGACCCAGTGCACAAAGAGAGCAACACCTCCCAGGAAGAATTTTCCCAATGGGTTTTTGTAGTATGGTAGGAATAACCCCGATTTCACCCAGACTTAGCTAGACACGTGTAGCTGTGATAGGTGGGTTTTGAGAATTGCTGTCATGTTCAGATTTCTTCTCACGGCCTTGATAACTGTGATCAGCAATGAACAACAGCCCCTCAGGGTGAGTTTGAGGGTAGACAGATCCATCACGGGTTTGAGTAGCTTTTCACGGCACCATGGTGCTAAAAATCACAAAATTAATCAACTGGTAGAAAGACACCCTTGGAGGTGAGGGCGTGGAAGAAGATGTGAACAGAAAGGAACGCATTTGGACAGGGCTCTATTTGTCACTGCCTCTCGTGGAAACATGAAGGTGGGTGGTAGAGTAGGATGCACAGTGAAGGGAGGCAGAGGCTTCCAAAAAAAGAGATGACGCTTCGCTTCTGAGAGTAGGAGCCATTCAAAGGAAAATGTATTTGGCTACCTTTTTGGCTCTCCCTCCCCCGCGCAGTGGTGTTTCTTCGACGTGGTAATATGCCATGGCAAAAAAAGCTCCATGTGGCCTGCCGGTGGGGGACGCAGAGATCTTTCTACATGTCCAGGTCCTCTCCATTCGCCCCCAAATATTCTTCCATGTGGGGGTGACGGCAAGACACTGGGCATCCACGGCTGAGCAGCTGGGCGGTGCGCTGTGAGGCGAAGCCACACAGCGTCTGGAAGCCTCCACTCTTGCACCCTAGGTTAGCATGTCCTCTGCCTTTGGTTGGCAACTCTCGACTGTAACACAAGATAGAAGAACTCAATGCGATGCACTAAAATTTGTGAGGCTGATATTACTGGGGGCCAGGCTGCTGCTCACCCGCAGCAGGAACCCACACTGCTAGCCACCAGCACTTTCTGGAGTGTTCTCTGAGAGCAGAGGGTCCTTAGGGCATGTCTCAGCAGTCCCAATTGTAAATCTTTTCTGTAGAAGAAAAAGCATGAAAGACTGAGCCATGTTTTCCCAGGCAAACAGAAAATTAAATGTTTGATCTCTTCATGTAACACTGCATTTGATTCCTTGATGTGTGTGCCTTTTCTTGGCAATAGAGAAATAACCAAAAAGAAAAATCCCATCCAAATCTGCAGCCCTCTTCGCAAACACGTGTAAGGTTTTTCTCCCGAGCTGCCTCTAGGGATCCATCTCTTTTTCGTCAGTTTGCCTTGCAAGGCGAGCAGCTAGAAGGATTCATTTAACTCCCCGGTGCCACGGGGTGTGCCTGCAGCCTTAGCTAATGCTGGTTAAGGGACTAGCAGGGGCCTCCGGGGGCTGCTCGGGGGCACCATCCAGGAGGGAGGCAGGGTCCTTCTCAGCGGTTTGCCCCCGTCACCCCCCAGAGGTGGCAAATCTCAGGGAAAAGTCTCAGATGAATGCGTTAGTGAGCCGAACACTAGGAGAGAGGGGCAGTGGGCGGGGGAGGTGCCGGCCCGGGGGCTGGGGTCCCGAAGGCAGTGGAGGGTGGATTTATGTGGTTCTTAAATGGCAGCTCGTGTGAGGGGCTGTCGTCTTGGTGAAACGCAATTTCGAGCCAAATCTTTCCCTGTATTAAGGCATCTCAGTTACGATAAGGGCCTCAGAGTTTACAGTAAAAAAAAACCAACCAAGAAATTTGAGCCTCATAAGGGGGAATATTTTATATAAATGATGGTTATTATTTTGCTACGTTGAAGTTTTTGTGTCCCTTAAGTAAGAACTTATCCCAAATCAGGCCCTGTGTTGGGGAGAGAAAAAACAAACAATAAACCCCAAACCGAAAAACCTTAGCAGTGTGTCGAGACTCCTTATGTTACAAGGGATGTTAAATGACATGTCCAAGGTCCTACAAATGAATGCAACATCTGGTTGAGAAATGGCAGGGCTGAACCCATTTCAGTGTGACACAGTGGTGTCATTTCTAGCGCGTCATTCCTGTTTGTCCAGCTTGCTTTCTCTGTCTTCCCCCCTTTGCCACGCCCCCAACCTTGCCTATTTTGACCTTATTGAGGGATTGTGAAGCTGCAGACACGCCACATCCTCCCCACTCCTCACCCAGCGGTCCCATCCTCCCTGCTCTGTGACCCTGTGCTTCTGTTCTCTTAATGGTTACGATAGACATTTTCACATGCATGTTTACCTTTAAAATTATAAGATTAATATCTGTGCCCTACTTTAATTGCAAGGTTAATCAAGTGTCTTTCCCCTCCTAAGAGACCTTAGAAGGTGTTTAACTCCAATCACATGTATCCTCTAGTATTGTCCGGTGTTTAAGTTCTGTTATACTTTTTAGGTTGAGGTAAAATTGACAGTGAAATGCACAGGTTTGAGTGGAACAATCCTACCTGTTTTAATCAAGACGTAGACTCAGCGTCTCTATCAGTGGAGCCCCACCCCAATGAAAATATGGACCATTTCCATCAGCCCCCTTATTCCTTCTTCCAGTCCATTTCTGCCCTCCGTAGGCCACCCCTGTTGTGACTTCTGTCACCATAAATGACTTCTGCCTAACCTAAAATGTCACACGAATCAAGAAACAGAGCATGTCTTGTCCGTGTCTGGTGTCTTTTGCTCAATATGTTTTTGAAACTTATCTATGTTATTTTATACACATATCGCTAGTTTCGTGATTCCCAAAGTGCACCACTGGGGGTCCCTAAGGCCCTTTCTAAGGGGTCCATGAGATCAAAAGTATCTTATCATGAGACGAAAGTGCTGTTGACCTTTTACATTCTTACTCTCTCATGAGAGGGCAGTACAATCTGTGGTTCTGTTCTGTGGAGGCCTCCAAAACAGGCACTATACAAATAAACACAAGCCACTTCATACCTATGCAGCCTGTCCCCTTCCTCCCCGTGAGCAGGCACAGGACGCCTGCCAAGGTGGGCCCGTGGCCGTGGACTCCCTCCCGCGCCCACAGACTAAAAGGTTTCGGTTAAATTGGGTAAGAAATTGGGCTCGATATTTGCCGGCCTTTCGAAGGACTTACACAGTGCAACCGAAAAATAGCAGCGCAAGTGATAAATAAAAATCGATTCTTGTTTTTTCAAAGTACATTCCTGTAAGAGCTACGTGTAAACAATTCACCCCCGAAACCCCGAAACCCCGGCATCCTTCCTGGAAAGAGTCTTCAACACTGTCTCACTATTGTACATCTGGTGTGCTGCCCGCACCCCCAGAATTGAGTAGATTTATAGTATTACCCTTGGGGGGGCTCTTTCAACCAAGTGTTTCTACATCATTGCCTTTAAAAGAGGGCCGCACGTGACAAGGGACAGCAGGTGCCTTTTACTCCAGCTGCCCCCCTCGTCCCGCTGGCCTCCTCCCCCTGCCTTGTCGCCCCCCTGAGGTCACCATCCCCAGGCCTGTCGCAGAGGGTCTTTGAACCTTCCAGCCTCTTCACCGAAGGCCCCCTTGATATTGACCCTCGTTCCTCTATCGTTCACGTGGGCAGCGTTCGTGTGATGGCTTTTCCGTGGCGTCTCAGAGCCTCCCTCGTTCTGCTCGGGGAGCACTGGCAGAGGTCCGGCATGGGGACGCTGGGGCCTGTCTGCCCCGCGCCCCGCGGCCGCGCCCCGCTCTCCGGCTCAGCCGCCCCCTCGCAGCCGCCCCTCTCTCCCCAGTCCCCGCGGAGCGCAGCGGAAGGGCTCGTTCAGCTGCGAGCGCAGACGCCGCAGCGGGCATAGCTTTCTCCCCGAGCCGCGCTTCTCGGAGGGCCATGGCGCCCCTCGGCTGCTCAGCTCTCTTTGGTGTATTTTTAAAGGACTGACTTCATTTTTTTCAGGGCCCTCTTCCCATCTGCTGCTAGACAAGGTGTCTGACTAAATTACATTCGGTGACGCATGCTGACTGCAAGCTCATAAAAGAATAGCCAGATAAGTAGTGAGTAGGTTTTTAATCAGAAGACGATATTGAGCTGGAGATAGTAAAATCCCACATAACTACCTGCAGATGCTAAAACTCTATAAAGGGAGAGTTGAGGTCAGCGTGGCTTGCCTCCCTAATATGTTCGCCTTTGTTTTGCACATAGCTTTATTATTGGACTTAATAAACTATCAGTTTTATGATGTACAGTACATAACTCCTGGAGTTTTACTGTAGTACCTATAATCCCAGCGCAGTTGAGAGAGATAAAACAGATCACTTCAGGGGTGGATATTCTGAAATGCAGAGACCTAAAGACAAATTTGTTGAAAACACCTACTTCCACTAAGCAATCTGACTTTTGAAAACGATTGTCTACATCACCATTGAAAATAACGTTTCATTTCCCAGTTCCTGAAGGAGGTGTCTTATATGATAGAGACTTAAATGGATCCTTGAAACATTGAAGCATTTTACCAATAAAACTGTTATAAATTCAGGTATGAAATGAAACCTCGGGGAAAAGATGGCCTATAAAAAAAATGGCACCCTTACTCTACCTCAGACTTCTTGTAGAAACACTGGCTAAAAATACCAAGCAGGAGGAAAAATATCCTGGGATCTTGATGAATTTTGCAGACTTTCCTATACTCCATGGTATAGTTAAGCTTGTGACTTGGGCATGGAGTGTCTGATGATGCAATTTAGACAAAAAAAGACACGTTGCTGTCATTTTGCTTGGTGTTACTCTTGAGAGTCCTTCGCTGAAACCAGGTTAATTGAAATCTAACTTGGCTAAACAATAGCCAGAGAAATGATCCATTTATCACTAGTGTGCCTCGAGGAGAGGTTTGCTTTTGGTTTCACTTGAGACTTGGCTTGACCAGAGGGATATAAAAATAACACGCCTGAAAACTGAGTTCATTTCCCAAGAGACACAAGAAGTTATCAGCTCTACCCATGTGAACCCAAGGAGCAGAGACTTTAGATTAAAATAAATATCCCATTTGTTTTTCCTACCTGTTTGCATTTTTGGAATCCTAGAGCTGATGTTCCAAAACTTTGAAAGTATTTTTTTAGACCAACGAGCAAGCTGAAATTTTGGGGACCTGTGTTTTAGACCGATCCTCAGGTGAACTCTTTGAACCAAAGATTGTGTCTTTGACTTCCTTTGCTCCCTCTCGCTGTGTCTCAGCAGAATACAGGAGACAGCTCTCTGGCTGCCATACCTCCCTGTCTGCCTGGGACGGGACAGGGCACAGCAGGAAATGGTCTTATTCTTATCAGGAGGGTCGGTGTCCCTAGGGGCAGGGTGACGGTACAGTGACAGCCTCAACCACTGGGCCACCCGGGCTCTGTGTTTCTCTTTTCTGGACACAGGTTGAGACAGGTTGGAGGTGTGACTTTAGGAAACTGACTTCCTACTTGGTAAAAAATTCTTCCCCGAGCAATACCTTCCTGATTTGGCCATTCATTTATTTGAACTTCCAGTTCACGATCTTTTGAACCTGGAGAAAGAAAGGAACAGTCACATTGACTACACCAATAAGCCTGGAACAAGATATTTTTCTTATTTATTCCTGTAAGAGTTGTGACTCTCCATGATCTGAGGAGCTCAGTGAGTAGGAGGGCGGAGGGTAGAGTGTGTTCACAGTGGACACTGGGACAATTAGTAACCTCTCTGCGCATGCCTGAAACTTGGATTTATTTTCTTGAACAATTTAAAGACCATTAGCAAAGGACAGAGTGACTGTCAGGGCAGGAAGGGGAAAGTGAAGCTTCCAGACAAAGCCTCCTGTGTGCTCTTGTGATATGACAGGTCCTGGGTTGCCCATAGGCTCCGGGTGGCGCAAGTGCTGTGTCTACAGCCTACCCAGCTCCCAGGCCGGCACGAATATTTGTCAGTGCATGGTGTCGTCAAGCTAGATCGTCAGAAGAGAGCACGGATACATTCTGATGCGGAAGGATGTCACACTGTACTTCTTTTTCGTGGCGTGGATGTGACCCACCCATCTTTAGTAAGATACCCGCCTTCAGTTGTTTCTCCTTCACTGATCATTCACAATTTTACTTCCTATTTTTATTATTCTTTATGACCTGTGACAAATAGCACAGGGTGGTGACTTTGCTGACCCAGATTTTGCCGGCCATACAATCATTTTCTCCGGTGACTGGGCAGGAATTTAGCAACATGGTCATCCCGTGCATCTGGGAAAGCCGAGGAGAGAACCCTGGGCTCTTGTGAGAACAGGGATGGGAAGCATTTAGGAGAAGGTGTTATCTCAGGGCACAGAATGAAAAGACTGGATATGCCTATTGGGAAAGACAAAGTATGATGAGGGATTAAGTATTCGGAGAGAGTGAACATGAATAACTTCTGTTATGGTAAAGGAATAGAATTAGGAGGCACCCATTAACATTTGAGGGAGCTAAGAACAATTAGTGTACTTTACAATGACTACTTTTAAATATTCTCTTACAGGTTTATTCTTTTTCAGCAGAGCAAGCACAATTAACTTTTTAAGTTAATTATACTTCAAAGTGACACAATAATGGCTAAAAATAAAATATGATGGATGTAATTGGTATTACCATTTTACTAAGTGTTTTCTAAAAGTATTAGCCTGATATTATTAAAACAAAGCCAGAAAAACAGTGCCCATGGTCCTACAAATTTAGAAAATTCCACATGTGCACCTGACCCTTGGCAGTTAAAACTCACATTACAGTAGTAAAGGCTCTGAGGTATCTCATGGAAAAGAAAGTCATTTAACTTTGTTTAACCCTAGGTTTTCCACACTTATTTTATGAAAGAATGCCCTTTGCCCGAACTCTGACTAACATCCCATAGAATGTTAAGCTTAACCTTGAAAGAAAGCTAACATATTTATTAGTGAAGAATGGATTTCTCATGGGTACCAAGGGAAATCAAGATTTCGGTGTGTTGCGTTTGGCGCATTATATTAAACTGTAAGGCTGTATCCAGAAGGATTGCTCGCTGGGTTTGTTCCCTTGTGTCTCTCTAAGATCAGCTGTCCCAGAGTCTGACTTGGTGGAGAAAAACCATTCACTTTATGAGAACAATCGTTAGTATTTGTTGAGACCCTTTTAAGACTTTGACATATATGTAAAATATGATGATTAAAATATGACTGTGCTATTTTATATGATAAAATATGATTTTACTGAGTCCTCACACCAAAACCCCAGGGGGAACGCACTACTATAATCTCCATTTTACAGGTGAGGACATTGTCGTAGTCGGGACTTGAACTCGGGCTTTCTGACTCTAGCCTTGAGACGCGCAACCCACCGTGCTGCCCGCTCTCTCCCTGTGAGTGGCTCCGCAGCACCTGGGGAAGAGTGGAACAGGTAAGAGACCGTGAGCGCAGGCACCCGGGGCCGTGGATGTGTGATGATACAGTTGGCGCCTCTGTAAAATCTGCTAAGAAACAACCAAAAGACAAAAGGTGTTGCCATGGCTGGAAGGATTTTAAACCTAAGAAAGGGAGGATGTGTTAGAGAAAACCAGGCTGCAGGGCATCATGGGAGGAACTTTGGTGGCTCTGGGCACCGGCATTTGTTTCCTGTGTTGTCTCGCCACCTCCAGGGTTATGGCCGCGGTCCAAGCCCTGGCGCATTGCATCGGGCCTCTCAGCCCAGCCGGAGCCTCCTGGCCCCTGCCTTCCGCTCCCGCCTCTCTGTGGTCGATGCCTGCACAGCCGCCGGAGGACTGCGCCGCCAAGGTAAGAATCGCGGGGCTCTCCTGTTCAAGGTCCTGCTGTGGCTCCGTCTTAGAGTCAGTAAATCCAGAGTTCTGAAAATGTCCTAGAAAGCCCTACACATTCCCGCCCCCCGCCCCCCGGTCCTCTCCCACCGCCTCCCGCTGCCCTTGAAAGCTCCGCGCCGACCACACCGATCTCTCTGCCGCACCGCGTACAGGCAGGTGGTTCGTTTGGCCAGAGCATCCTTGCTTCGTGTGCTCACATTGCTTCGTCCCTCCTTTTGTGCGGTCTCTGTGCAAATACTACTTCTGGGAGATGTTCCCCATAGGAATGTATAAAATAGCACCTCCCTCCCCCTCTATACACTCTCCTAAGTCTCTTTTATTTTTTTCTTACATCGCTAGTTATAGACAACACTACTATATTTGGCATCATATGCGTCTGTTTAGGGATGGATCTGTTGAGATTCTCTGCTCCGTGAGGGGGCAGACAGGGACTTTATCTGTTTTATCTCAAGTTGTAGTCTGGCTTTTGAGGTCTGGACACCTAATGGATTTCACAGGAAATGTTTTTTGCACGCCCACGTAGCACGTCCCTAACCCAGAAGTGTCGTGTCCAGCAGGAGTGCAGGTGTGGACGTAGGTGAGCGGCTCAGCCCTGGGATTCCGTGGCTTGCTCAGGCTGTATCGGGCTGGCGGGGAGGGACTGAAAAGGGGGTTGGACTCCTTGTCCAGTGCTCCTTTTATTCCCTCACTCCGCCTCCCCATCACCGTGGCTCCTGGATAGATTTGTATCGGGAAAGCCGGTATTTGGCGTATAAAAGCCTGTGAGGTTTTCACCAGGCCGTGCCCTGGGATCCAAAGCGAAGCCGGTCAGATATACGGATTGCACTCTTAGAAATCCTGCCCTGCCAACCCCAACCCCTCCTTCTGAAATGTGGCCATAAAATAATGGGTCTGTAAACTGCTCTGGGCAATTATGGCGCTCCCCGAGTGAGCGCGGGCGTCGTTAGCCACGCTTATGGACACCAGCTTGTGACAGTTGGCTCTCGGCCAGGGCAGGGAACTGCCTTCCATTGAGAGGACACAGGTTCAAGGGGATAATTAGGCAGAGTTTTGTGCCGGTTTGTTGATATAAATGTGCTACAGATTAGCCTTTCCCCCTCTCCTTGCTGAGTAACGATCAGAACGAACAGGTGGTAAGCTAATGGCGGGACATGAAATTAATACTTTGTTTCCTGCTCCCGCCTTTGTTGTTTTTGTATAGAGGATTTCTTCAGAATCTTCAAACACATTGCAAGCACCTTTTCCCTCCCGGTTTTATTTAGTTTAGTCTAAAACCTGGGGCCCGAAGGGATCTGAGCCATCCAGGTTTTCAAAGAGAGTCCCCCTGCTTTTGTGGGAAACGATCTAGCAACAAACATCTGGAAAATGGAACAATTAAAAACAATATGAAGTAAAACACAAGCCTTTCAAACTAGCTATTAAACCCCGACCACAGCCCCATCTCAGAGCCCAAATGTCAGCTCAGCCTTAGCCCAAGCAATTTGTCCACGCTTGGGAAATGCGCCAGGCAGTAATAACGCAGCCACTCACGTCTCTCTAATGACAGCGCTTCTTGCATGGTGAGTGATGGTTTTCATAAGGTTTATTTTTCTTACGGGTACTAATGAGTTGAGAGCTTACCTCTGGATATCAGTTGTCAGTCTACAAAAACAAAACAACAAACAACTCAGTCCCATTCTTTCTTATGATCAAACCAACTTCCTTTCCTCGTCTTTGGACTCAGTAAAATGTTTCAGGATTACCATGGAAGGATCTGGAGATTCGGGGTTTCTTTTTTATGGAAGATCCTCAACAGTATCAATGTGTCCTGTGTGTGCATGTGTGTGTAAGCAACCAAGCAAATGCCTGATCTCCTTGCAAAAACTAACCAACAACCAAAACCCCATATATTCAAAATGGTAGAAAAGTTTGTGGCATGTTGCTTGTTCTTGCTCCACCTTTCCCCCCACCACACAGTGTGGAACAGTCAGGAGAAAGCCACCAGGCTCCTGGTTCCTCCTTCAGGGTGGCAGGAAGAGAGGCGAACTTTCTGACAGTGTCCTTTCCTGTTTAGAAGCTGCCCAAGGGACTGCATTCTGTTTTGCCTGACTCGGAGCGCTGATGGGACCAGTGGCACAGTGACATTAAATGTCATATCAGAGGCTGCTGAAAGCAATGGCGGGTGCTGTGGCTTGTGAGTTCTGCAGGGGGACCGCAGATCTGTGGGCGTCTGGGAGCAGGAGATTACAGGCAGAGAGTACAGTAGACTCTCCAAGGCCCTGGGAAGAATAAGGGTGAGACTTCTAGGGAAATTAAGACATTTAAAAACAGCCATGTCTACAGGGGATTGCGGGGGGTGGGGGGAGTGGTAAAAGCACATGCGTATGGCCCGGGGAAGACACATCCCCAGAAAAGGCCTACGAGGACCTGCATCCACCACACAGAGGAAGTCTGCACAGAGGTCGTCTGCAAAGGCTTGGGGTGGCGACTGGCTTTTCAAATGCCAAAGTTTCAACAAAACATCACAAGGCTTACAAAGAAACATGGACATGTGGCCCATTCGAATGAATAAAATTAATATCCAAAAACCAACCTAAAGGAACACAGGCCTCAGACTTGATTGATAAAGACTGTCTTAAATATTCTCAGTGAGCTAAGGGAAAACAGGGACAGACAAGTAGGAGAAACCATGAAAATGGCCTATGAACAAAATGACATTATTAACAAAGAGATAGAAAGTACACAAAATAACCAAATAGAAATTCTGGAGCTGAAAACTGTAATAACTGAATTGAACATTTCACTGGGGTGGTTCAGCATGAGAGTGGAACATGAGGAAGAAAGGATAAATGACCTTGAAGACAGGTCATTTGAAATTATTGAGTCTGAAGAACAAAAAGGAAAAAAGGGGGAAATGGGGGGAAACCAGCAATGAGAGCCGAAGGGACTTACGGGACAGCATCAGATAGACTAATATGTACATTATGAGGGTCCCAGATGGAGAAGAGAAAGAGAAAGGACAGAGAGTTTATTTGAAGAAAAAATGGCCCCAAACTCCCTAAACTGGAGGAAAGAGGAGTCTAAGAAGTTCAACAAATTCCAAGTAAGTTAAGTCCAAAGAGATCCACACGGATACTTCATGCTCAAACTGTTGAAAGTCAAAGTCAAAAAGAGCATCTTGAAAGCAAAGAAGAGTGGCATATGGGGGGGTCCTCAGCACGGTTTTCAGCAGATTTCTCAGCGGACGCCTCGCAGGCTATACGGCAACGGGATGATGTATGTAAAGTGCTGAAAGAATGAAAAAATAATTCCATGTCTGGCAAAGCTATCCTTCAAAAATGAAGGAGGAATTAATATATTCCCATATTAAAAAAAATAAAAAAGGCTGGGGGAGTTTGTTACTACTTGACCTGCTTTACACAAAATGTTAAACGGAGTCCTTCTAGGCGAAGCAAAGATGCTAGACAGTAACTCCGGGCTGTACAACATACAAAGTTTTCTGGCAAAGATGAAAATATAGGCAAATATAAAACCTGTATTATTGTAATGCTGGTTGTAACTCCACTTTTTATTGTTTTGTAGGATTTAGAAGACAAAAGCATGAAACAGTTATACATGTGTGTTACAATGTATACAATTTATAAAGATGTCACTTGCAACATCGCAAATGAAACTTACGACACACGCCACAACATGGATGAATCTTGTAGACGTTATGCCAGGTGAAATCAGCAGGTCACAAAAAGACAAGTAGCCTGTAACTCCACTTACAGGCGGCACCCAGAGGAGTCAAAGTCACAGGGACAGAAGGCGGGAGGGTGGTCGCTGGAGGGGGTGGGGGGGGGCTGGGAGTTGTTCCTAACAAGGACAGAGTTTTAGTTTGAGGAGATGAAAAATCCTGGGGGTGAGTTGTACAACAATCTGGACTACACACTTAAAAGTGGCTGTCATGATACATTTTATGTGTATTTTCTCACAATTAAAAATGTAAAAATATGGGCTTCGGAACGAGACAGCCACAATTTTGAGTTTCTGGCTTCTTTAAACACTAGCTGAGTAACTCTGAACAAGCAGCCTATGCACCCTGATCTTTAGTTTCCTCTGATAATATGAAAACGAGCCTCGATGGTTGTGGTGAAGATGAAATGGTCCGTGTGTGCAAAGTTCCCGGGACACGGGAAAAAAAAATTATGCCAGACAGCAAGCTTCTGGAGGGTAGTTCTCAAGTGCAATACTATGTCCCAAGGCTCAGATAATTGTCATTTTATTTTGGGAGTTTATTTTTGTAAACGTTTATATGAACAAAGATTCTGGAGCACAGCGAAGGCGCACCGAAGCCATTACAGGGCCACAGGTGAAGACAAGAGCCGCTCTCTCACTTGCGTTACTGTTACTCCCAAAACCAAATTCTTAAAAGCTTTATAAGAGTGAGGAGGCAGATGGAGAAGGGAGGGAAGAAAGAACTAAGGAGATACACGAGCGTGGAGGTTTTCCCATTCCGTGAACACATTCTCATAGGGTGTCTCCCTGATGGGTTTCTGGAAACCCACGTTTTGTCCTTTCCCATCATCTCTGTCCTAAGTGACAGCATCCGTCCCCCCCGACCCCCCGTCCCCCGCTGCACCCATAAAGAAAAGATCTGCGACACTCTGCTCTTGCTCATTCAGCCTTCTCTGCCAGCTCTCGGGGAAGAATCCAGAGCGCGAAGATGCAGGGCCACGGGGTTGGTTTTTACTGCAGCTCAGGGCCTGTCTTATCAGGATCCCACCCGGGGAGCCCCAGGCTTGGCTTTAGCCAGCTTTTCGGTGACTAGTTTAAATTTCAAAACCCTTGTTTATATGGATTTATTTGGAAAAATAAAGCCTTAAAATAGAAGTCCAGGCTTATCATGGGAAGGCTTTTTCCTACCAACTTATAAGCAACAAACTGTTTGGTTTATTTTTTCCTTCTCTTTGAGATTAGAGTCAATTCCGAGAGGAAGTTGATGTCAAGCATGTGGACAAACAGCGAAGATTCGCGGGGCGGCTTCCCTGGGGTGGGGGAGGGTTTCTTTAATATGTGGTCAGACTTGTGTGCTGCAGGTTTATGGCAATTATTTAAAAAATGAAAGAAAGAGAGAAGAAAGGAAAGAAAAAGAAAGAAAAGAAGGTGGGAGGGAGGGAGGAAGGAAGACAGGCATTTTTACCCCACCGGAAAATACCTTTATAACAGACCAAAGGGGCGCATGGGCTTGGAGCTTCGGCTCAGCCATGACCTCCGACCTCTGTAACTAGGGTGTCTAGGACACTGCTTGTGACCCCGGCAGCGACCCCGGCAGCCCGCAGGGCAGCCTCCCCAGGGGAGAAGGAACTACTCCTGAGCCCAAGCTGGGAAGCAGGTGACTGAATGGGGAACAGTTCCCGAATAGAGGCACTTCTGTTTTTGCTTTTCTTCCAGGAAGTAGCTCATACCTGGGGAAATGGGGCTGTCTTACGAGTGTCCCGTCTAGTGCCGGGCACACGGTGGACGCGTGGCTTGCACGACAAACAGAACTTTAGTGGGAAACAGTGGGTTTGGGAGCTCGGGGAGGGCTCTGCAGATGCCCCCTCACCGCGGCCTTGTCTGCGGGGCAGTGGGGTTGGGCCGAGTGCGGAAGGCTGTGAAGGAGGCCTCAGGTCCGGGGGGCCGGTTGGGGCAGAGAGAAGGGGACCGAAGCCGCGCTCTGGTGAGCAGCCAGCCCTGCTGCCGTGAAGGCTGCAGAACTGAAAGCTCCTTCGTGAGAGCGAGAGAGACAGAGATTACATCAGAGGATCAAAGCCAGCGCATTTTTGTGGCAGGATGGAGGTTGTAGCGAGAGTGAAGCGATGTTAAAAGCCTCCCCATGTTGAAATTGGCAGCAGCCCCTCCCCTTTCTGGCCGTGGGGACTGTTCTCTGACTAGCACTACCCCCAGGAGGATAAATCAGTTTAGCCTGCGGCCGAAGGGTTAGGGCTTTGAAAAACAGCCACGATACAAAAACAACAAGTTATAAACCCTGGAGTCCACAGGGCTCCCAGGAGACATGCCTTGTGCTGCATTAGTCTCCAGTGTCCTCTCTCTGGGAGGACTGGAGGGGACTCGGTGAGCCCCGGGCTCTCAGGGAACAGCCCCCTCTTGTTGCTGAAACCCATTTCGGTTGTTTGGGGTGGGCTGGCCAGAGACGCAAACGCTGCTGCTTCTTGGGAGCGGTCATGGCAGGGATAGTTGTCCTGTCGTGCACACAGGATGAATTCTGGGTCACCCCATGAATTGTTTTCTCTAGAAGAGCTTCGGAAGCAGCCGAGAGTGGAAATGGGAAACTGTTTTAGGCTGGGGATTGGTGACATCAGCAAACTAGCCCACGTACCCATCACTAAGTCACAACACGGACAAATCACTCCATTCTTTTACTGTTTCTTCCTTCTCCTGAACACATGTCTTCTTTCCAGACCCACAAGTTATTTGTTCTTTTCCTTTTTATTGACTCATTTTGACTCTGTCCCCCGTCCCCATGCCCCATGACAGTTCTTTTTTCTTTTTTTCCTAATGTGAGGATCCAGGAAAAAGCAAAGATACTCCTGACACATCAGTGCCGGAGGACTGGGAACCGGCGTAGGAGTGCCGGCGGCCCTCCCCAACCCCGTGCAGTTCCTTCATGGACGTTCTCTCTTGGCGGCTGTTCAACGTGTAAAATGAGTTCAAAGCTCATTTCATATTCTGCAAAAAAATATTTTAAAACTTTTCTTCCTATTCAAAATCAAGATTGCTTCTCATAGATACCCCAGGCCCTGTGTGTCATACAGTTACCATTTCTAGAAGCATCCTTGAGTCACCAAGAGATGTAAAGACAGTTATTTTAGAACTATGGTCTCTGCCACAGGGCAGTAATCAGACATGCCTGCTCCCAACTGCTCATAAAGTGCTTAAAGAAAATGAATTAGCTATGAGTTCCTTGGCTGACAGTTGTCATGGGTAAAAACTGTTCTTTGCATTTGTGATTACGTATCTCTTTAGCCGGGACCTTCTCACTTCTACAGAGACTGTTTAGTCTTCCCTAGAACTCTGGGTTACATTTGAAAGAAGCACCAGGCTTTATGTTAATACCAAGGCTTTGAAACCACAGTGGATAATGACTCAACCATCTGCCTCTCATGGTCTTTAAGAGTGACCTCTTTTTAGGAATAACTGCCATCTAATACCTCCCTCTCAAATACTAGGTCAGCAGAGAGTCATTTGACTGATTTTTCCATCAACAAGCTGGGGAATTGGGAGTTGGCACCAACTGGTTATATACGTCTCTCTCTTCAGCCTCTCCCTGTGCCTATGTGTCTTAGTATCTCTCCAATGAATACTAGTTGCCTTCAGTCCCAGGATAATGATGGTACTATTCAAATCCTGCCCTACCAAGAAAATGCGCTGACCCTCTGCCCCCACCTCAGACATACACACGCAGAACATGGGCTGGCAGCATCTTTGTTACAAAAACAGGCTCTGGATATTTAAAGAGTGTTTGTGTTCAGCGTCCATATTCATTCATGACTCTTTGGTCTTTGCTCAATTATGAAGTGCCAGATAAATTTCAGTCAATACCAAAGCACCCAGCCTCTGAGGAGGCGTGTTAGTGACATCAAAGATTTTACTCCTTGGGTAACAAGCCTTCTGGGGGTGGGTAGTGGCTGTTTGACATTGGTAACAAGCCTCACGAGAGGGGGAACCCAGTGCTGGGAGGAGGTAACCCCAAGCCGGGAGACAGTCCTTGGGAAGAGGTGACAAACTCAAAATGAAGCGCACGGTTTCCGACCATTTCTGCCCAATGGGAGCAGCTGCCTTTTGATCCTTTGGCCAATGTTCTTCCCAGGGTTTCAGACTCAGACACTAGGCGTGAGCAAATCTCTTTCCTTGGGGTTGACGGCTGGCTGGCATCATGTCATCATGGAGCTAAGGGGCATGGTACTGTCACAGCTGCCTCTCTTTTAAATTTCTGACTCTATATGTTGTATACGATCAACCACAAATCATTAGTGAATGCATTTATAGGTAGAATTGTCTAGTATGTAATAGCATAGGCACTGACATTGGAGATTCGTGCCTTCAGATTTTGTCTCTATTTTGCTAGCTGTGTGGCCAGAGGAGGGCTGCTCACTGAGCTTCATGTCTCTGACCTGCAAGATGCTGCCTGTTAAAGCCGCTTTATGGGGTTGGTGTGAAGATTCCAAGGTAATGTATGGGAAGCGACTGCTAGGGGGCTTTACCTACAATCAACACTCAAAGTGATGTGCTTTTATTATGAATCAGACTGATATTTTATGATTAGGTAAAAGGATTAAATCGACAGAAAGACATGCACTGAAGGAGGAGGCAGTAGTGTCTGCGACTGAGGACATGAAAAGTATACTCACAGGGATAACCAAATTCAGAGTCACCTTGGTGTCCCCGTCAGCTCCACGGACGGCTTTCCACCCAAGTCCTTAGGGTTTTCCAATTCTTGTCCAAGGGTCTGCAAACCTGGGGACCATTTGGCCTCCTGAGCAGTCACAGTAAGTTATTCTTGTCGACAAATATCACAGTCGGCCCTCTTCTTTACTGTGAGGCAGACACGTGTTTCTAGGCTTAATGAAAATATTGCGAATTACACAGAATAGTTTTCTGGTGACAGAGGTCTGGGGAAAAGGCAGAAGCAAAAGTCCACAGCGAAATAGAGGGGGCTTATTTAACCATCTAAGTGTTCATGGAGACGGTTGTCACCATCGAGAAAGCAGTATCATTTTGTGCCAAGAGTCGCTCCCTGCGCCCATGATGCCACTTTGGAACTTTGAACCGAGCAGACCATAGCGGGAAAACATTGATTTTTATATATATATATTTTTTCTGAGGATAGAGGTAAAAGGCAGAGTTTTCTCTGGGGGTTGAGGGAAAAAAAGAGAATTTGCACCCATGCACACATTCCCAGTGGGGTAATAATTTCGCTCGGTGATTTAGGGCTGCTTACAAAGACCATTTACAATTAAACCCCGTCCCCCTTTCCTTTGCTACGCTCTCACTTTCCAAAGTCCATATGTTGTAACTGATATGAGGCGCCAGCTGCTTTGCTGCACATGTGAATTTAATAGAGGCAAATTTAGATGAAACTGTTCAGTCGTGCCAGTGTATTTTCATCAGTGGCAACATCACAATGGTAATTCGTTTTCCAAGCTGGCGGTGGAGTTAGGCTTCTCGGAATGAATGATGGCTAGTGCTGGCCACAGGCTGGCACCACGGGCCCCGGTGCTGTTTGGGAGCCGACCCCTCTGAGCCAGCTCCGTTCTGAGCTTTTAGGACCATGTAGGAGAGTCATCATCAGGAGCAGCCTTCGGAGTCACAGGAGCTCAGCAAGGACCTCGTGTCTTCATGGGCATTGGCCAGGCCCAAGGCGGAAGGACAAGAGGCACGCTACAGCACGCTCATCCTGTTCAAAGCATCATAATCTTACTCCGAATCACGTTACCCTTGGTGGAAAGTCTTCAAACACTTGTTGACTCTCTTCCATCTTTGTCCATCGTTTGCGTTCTTGGTCAAATCTCAAATCTTTCCGTTTTTGAAATTATAAGACTTCCAGGGGACTCCAGGGTTCCTTCCAAGCTTGTTTTCTACTCGTCTTCGGTAAAACATAGCATCACTGTCAGGAGGGCCTCTTGCTTGTTTTCTGAAGGTTGCACGTTCTGTTATCCGTCAGCTCTCTCTTTCCCGGTACCAGATTCTGGCTAATCTCTGCCCATTTTCATTCACTCCTTATTGCAAAATGTTAACTAGTAACTCGAGTCTCTTATACTTTGAAAACCACATCTCAAATTTCACTGGTGATTCTCTGACCCCAAAGCCCAACGGATTCTCCAGAATCAGAGGTGAGTCAATGTCTAATTTCCAAAGTAGAACCATAGGTGTGTGTGCCCACTTTTTGCTGTAACGTGGAATTTTAGTGAGGCCACGTGGCTCCTTTCTCCCTTGCTGACCATCAGAGAAGTGGCTGGGGCCGAGCCCTCTGCGCTGCTGTGTAAGCTAAAACCGGATCAGCCCTCTGTGATCAGTGAGCTTTGAGACGAACTATGGCGGACAAGTGCCAGAACTGCCGATGGGCTACGAAAGTTAAAGTGAGAGTGGACCCAGGTGGGTCCTGGGACACTGGAGGACCCCAGGTGGTTCCGGCTTACCCAGAAAGGCTTTCAGGTGGTTTAGATAGAAATAAAATGCACCGCATGCTCTGAGTATTTTAGGATTCCTGAGTATTCACCTAGAATCCCCCAACCGAGGAACTGAATAGACTAGACCCCACCCTTGCTGTAAACCCAGTTCTGAACCTCAATGGAAGGAGTTCAGAAGCTAGTTTCAGAGGTCTTGAAATTCAGCGTGGGATTCCTCATGCCTGGTTGTGCCAAGATGAAAAGAGCATGAAAGTGGGGTTAGTGGAGAGGAGGGTAAGAGAAGAGCTGTATCGCGGTGTGAGATGTTGTTACGTGATTAGTACATTCGTAAGTGTGTTAGGTAGAAAGGAAAAGGAAATGACACTTCTTATTAATACTTCTTGTATGTCCAGCATGACACTAAACTCTGCCAACTGTGAGAAGCATTTGGACTGGTATGCTGGTCTGTGTTCATCTTGTTTGTAGGCTCATTTGATCCAGGAACACATGGTGTTGATTACAGACAAATGAATTGGCCATGAGGCAGAATGGCAGTGCTTGTTTCCCCTTCTGGGTTCCCATGGCTGCCAGAGAATTGCTGGCAGAGTTTCAGGGTCTGCTTTTCCTGACCTGCAAAGTGGTGGTGATGGTCGTGTCCTCTGTGGACAGAGAGATGGCATCTCAAGAGGCAACTCTGGCACTTCAGAAAGAACTTGGGCTTTGGAATGTAGAAGATCTTGCCTGGGGTCGTATTGATGGCATCTATTCACTGCACACCCTTGTCCCAACCACTTAATCTCCCAAAGATGTCACTTCCCCAACTCCGACCTAAGGATAATAATACCTGCTGCACAGGATTGTTCTGTTAGGACATGACATAAAACACATGAACGTGCTTTGCCACTTTAACAGACATTTAGGCTTGAGTTGTTTGAGGAGCCAGGAACTCTGCTAGGGGTTGAAGATACATTGGTAAAGGTCACACTCGGTGTCCTCTGTGCACAATAGGACGACAGAGATGTACATGAATGATTGTAATGATTCTAACTCCACAAGATAACATATTTAATGGAGTTCAGCGGAAAGCACCATGGGATTATAAAGAGAGCCAAATGCAGTAGCTTGGAAACAAAAGATGGGTTAAAGATCACCAGGCGGACCTATCTGTGAGGATGTAGAAGGTGGCAGTGCCAAGGAGAAGATACAGGACGTGCACTGCCGTGGGGGCCCAGTGTCGGTCAGTGCCCAAATTCTACTCAGATGATCTGACAGGGACCGTTTGGCCATTTTAATAAACAAGATATAGAATAGAGAGAATTTCATCATGTTCTTTTGAAACTTTTAGCATAAATAATGTTTTAAGAATAAAAATATCATGGTACGTACATTACAATGTCTGCTCGTCAGAGGCCTTTGGAACTGGCGCTGGGCTGGAATAATGGTGAAGCAGTGTGAGTTCACCCTGTACAGAGGATCGATGCCAGGCGAGCGCAGGCATTGGTTGCTGTGGCACTGATCGTAGTGATTAGCAGGTGTCTGGTATCTACCTAGACACCCGCCCATTCGCCCTGGCAATGACAGCTAGCAGTTCAGTATTAACCATCTGAACTGTGCAGAGATTGAACCCGTGTAAGGGATAACGCGGGGGCCCTTTTCCCGATCCCTGGCCCGCTCACAAGGTCCTGGCGAACGCTGGATCCTCTGCAAAGGTTTGCCTTTGTCACTCTGAGCCACCTGCATGGCCAGTGTGCGGTAATGCAGCGCGGCCCCGCTTCCATGGCACAGAATGGAGCTCTAGACTCCTCTGTCCGGTTGGCTGGGTCACAATGTGAGCAGACCTCCGTCAAGTCCAGCCTTGGCTCCAAGTGTCGGTTTGAAGGGCTCCGTTTAGAATCTGGTCTGTGTCGGAACAGCCTCCTACAGCCGAGCTGGGAAGCCCCGTGTGCGTTCACAGGGGTGTCTGTGGACAACTCGGGTCCCCACACTGCCATAGCCACCCTAACCCAGGGGACAGGACAGAAGCTGAATCCGGGATTCGAATGATGGGGAAATTCACTAAATGACAATGGCCGATTAAATGAAATCAACTCTCCTCCTTCCCTATTGCAGATCAGATCAGGGAAGGGAGGGCTTGATAAAATCGATTGTTTTCTAAGAAGAGGGTTTGGAATTGACAGAAAGGCCCCAAATGTGATTCCACAGTAAATACTGTCTAACTTACCTAATTCTTCCTAATCAACAACTAGTCATCATCGATGTTAAGGAATTTCTAACATTCAAAAGTGCCACACCGGCATCCCGATTAGCAACTTTGATAAAGGAGAAAAGCAAGCATTTTCTTGCAGACTTGCTCATGTAATCGACCAGCATTACATGAGCAAGTCTCAATATGCCCGGACCCCTGCATGACAGCTTGCAAAGAGCTGGGCACACAGAATGTGTGACAAGTGATCTTTTCTTCCTATACATCAAATGGTTCAGTAATAAAGTTAAACGAGGCATCGGGCCCAGGACAGGACATTGGGTTGGAGCTTCAGATAATGCCGGGAAAGGAGCGTATTTTAAAAGACATTGGCACTGAGGAAAGTCAGTTCCGTGAACCAGGCAGGATGCTTTGAGGGCGTGACAGCTGACTGTCACAATGCGCCAGCCGTAAATATGATTACCCAGCTACCAAATGCACATCCAGGAAGACTTACAATCAGATCTCACTGAGACAGCTTACAAGGGAAATCAACAGACCCTTACAGTGTGGGTTGTTGAACACACAGATACATACACAGAAAACATACTCAAAGGAACGTGAGGAATTCATTTTGTTTTGTGAAAATAAAGGAGTAAATTCCCCAAATTCAGTGCATTTAGGACAGAGGCTCGTCAAAGGAGCCATGTAGGTCTCCACACATCCTCTCAGAAGCTAACCCGGAACCACATTTCTGTGGGCCTCATTCTAGCTGCCTTCCAAGTTTTAGGGAGAAAAACATACAGGTAGAAATTAGAAAAAGAATTCACCTTTGCTTCCCCTCCTTTACCAGAAGATAGGCCAAAAGGAGCAATGAACACTTAAACTAATGGTCTTTAAAAAGACGTGTTTTCTCTTTAGTACAGAACCTTTTCGATAATCTATGAATTCGTATGTATTATTTTACACACAGAAAATAGTTACCTTATAACGATTAAATCAGGCTCTACCTATGACAATTCTAAAAGAAGTGACTGCTTCCATGGCATCGGGGCGCTGCTCTGCAGAAGTTGGGACTGGCTGCTCAAAGATGCGTGGAGGCAGAAAGGAACCAGGAAGGTTTATGCACCGCAATCTCAGGCTGCAGGGCAGGGGGAAACCGTTTGCGGCCTTGTGAACAAGCAGGCAGAGGACAAGGTGGGGACGGAAAGGGGAATGCTCGTGACTTCATTTATTTATACAGCATTTGTTGATGCTTTTTCACATCTCTGTTCCTTTGCCAAGACTGTCTCTCTAGAATGTGGGAGAGAGACGCAAACCAGAGCACCAAACTCCCTTATTGCACATCTGCCTGTAGAAACTCCCAGGAAGAAGTTCTTTCTCTGGGAATCAGAAGTCTAGATGTGGAACACCAATCGGTCCCTGTTGAAGGAGATCTCTGCACTTACGAAGCACAAGCTTTGCTGGAGGGGTGGGGTGAGGGCTGTGGCTGGGGAGTGGGACAGATCACAAAAAAGGGGACAGCAGGTAGTTTTAGAGAGTGGTTCATCCTGGGAGGGAAGCGAACCACGTGACCCAACAGAGACGTCTGTGTTCAACACACGGGGTGGGGCTAAAAGGCCATTAGATTTAAGCTGAGACCCGAATATTGAGACAAAGCCAGCCCTGCAGAGAGCAAAGGGGAAGAGCCTTGCAGGCAGAGGAAATGGGAAGTGCAAAGGCCCCGGGGTGGGAAGGAACTTGGCTAATCAAAAAACAAAGTAAGAATTCATGTGGCTCGCGTCCAGTGAGTAAGGCAAGGCATGATCCAAGACACAGTCGGAGAGGTAAGCAGAGGCAGGGGTGAGCATGGCTAGTTTGGAGTCCTGAAGTTTATAAAATTGGGGGGAACAGTTTTAGAAGAAAGAAAGTAGAACAACAAAGTACGGAAGTGGGTATTTATTTCCAGCTTTACTGAGATGTAATTGACATGGGCCACTGTATAAATTCAAGGTATAAAATGTGATGATTTGATAACCTGTATCCATTGTACAATGATTACCATGATAAGCTTAGTTAACACATCCATCACCTCACATAATTATAGATACTCTTTTTGTGGTGAGGATATTTAAGATTTACCCTGTTAGCAACTTTCAAGTATATAATACAATCTCGTTAACTATAGTCATCATGCTAAATATTATACCCCCAGAATTTCTTCATCTCACAGATCCAATACACTTTGCAGACATCACCCATCCCCCTCGCCCCTCAGCCCCTGGCGCCCACCATTCTACTCTCTAGTTTTATGAGTTTGAGGGTTTTTCTTTAACGTCCCACATGTAAATGAAGTCATGCAGTGTTTGTCTCTCTCTAACTGATTAACCTACAGTAATGCCCTCAAAGTTCACCCAAGTTGTCACAAATGACAGGATTTCCTTCTTTTAATGGCTGAATAATATTCCATTGTATATACACATATATATACTAGAACTTGGCCCATTCATCCATCGATGGACACATTAGGTCGCTTCCATTATTCTATTGTGATTAATGCTGCAGTAAACATGGCAGTGTAGCCATTTCTTTGAGATCCTGATTTCATTTCCTTTGGATATATTCCCAGACGCGGGATTGCTAGATGACAAGCTCGTTCTATTTTTAATTGTTTGAGGAACTTTTATACTGTTTTCCATAGCGGCGGCACCAATTTACACGCCCACCAGCAGCGCATTATGGTTTATTTTTCTCCACATCCTCAGCAACACTTGTTCTCTCTTGTCTCTTTGATAATAGCCACTCTGACAGGCGCGAGGCGACATCTCACTGTGGTTTTGCTTGGCATTTCCCTGATGGTGAGTGATGTCAAGCATCTTCCCATGGGCCTGTTGGCCATCTTTACGTCATTTCGGGAAGTTAGATGTGAATGCTGAGATGGCTCCTGAGTGTGGGTGTCTGACAGAAACTAGGACGTACAAGACAGAAGCTTGCGCGGGAGAGGCCAGTCCCAGGGACATGTTTGATATTAACACGGATGGTACATAGAGCCGGGGGACCGCAGGAGATAGCCTGGAGTCGGAGGAGCTAAAGAAGAAGGTGACCACGAAGAGCCGTGGAGCATCCAACTTGGAGAGTTTGCACAGAAAGGAAGGGCCAGCAAAGGAATCTGGGAAGGACTGTTCACTAAAGGCTGCAGAGGGACCAACAATGGGGGGAAACTTTGTTTTGAAGCTTCCTGCAAATCCCTGTACTTATCCTCTGCTCTCGAATGCAAATATATGCATTTATTTTGAGGACCACAAAGGAGCGGTGGCGGGGGCGGGAGGGGGGGATTGGAACGAACCTCCAGAGACTTACTTAAGTCTCTAAGGTTGCTGTGAATGACAAATTGGGGTTAAAACACCATATTTGAATGATTTAAGTGTAAATGAGCAGAAACATATGGATCATATTTCCTTCCAATTGCATATGAGTTTAACAATTAAGCACAAAAGGATGCTTGGAGCGAAAGGCTTACTGGGGCTTTATAAAATCCAAAATATAAGATCAGTGGGTAGAGAGTCAGCAAGGGGAGCGAAGAGCATCGGCTGCCACGAAGAGTGGAATCTGGATTGTGTTCTCCACCCTCCCGCCCCTGTCTTTCCAGGTCTTTCTGTGCTGGTTTTGTCCGTCTCCCCTCGTCTCCCCTGGCCTTCCTCCCCCATCCGTCTCTGTGTCCCAGCTCTCATCTGGGTGCTCGTGGACAGCTTGAAAGCACATTTCCCAGCTGCCTAGCAGCCAGAGTTCTCTTCATTTGTAGAATTCCACCAGCGACTTCCAATTGGAGACGAGGAGAAATCAGTAGCAGGTGTTGCAGCTCTTCAGGGAGAGTGTTGTTTATTATGGCTACTCTCTGAAGAAATATTAGGACTCATGCTGCAAGGGAGAATATATGGCTTCATATAATTCTGCACTATTTCTTCCTCCAGCCTTTCCACTCTAACCTTGACCCTCAACTTGCTGTTTGCTAGGCAAGCTGGATGGAAAAGAATGAAAAGCCATTTTCCTTTTGTTGTTAAGCATGGCTGAGGAAAGGGTTTGGAACTTCGTTTCTGTCTGATGAGAGATTATGTAACAGTTATGAGGCTGAGCGTGGGCGGTGGACAGGGCGTTTTTCCTCGCTTTCAGGGTTTTTGAAGAAGCCGTAGTGGAGTCTGGGATGAGAGGGTGGACCGAAGCCCAAACCAAGTGGGTGTATTTTTGATGACTTCTTTGTTTGAATGTGGAAGGATTTTACCATCAAAAGAAATACTGTCATCTTTACCGTGGCCCAGAAGTTCCATAGGTGGTTAGGCAACTCCATGCAGGCTAGAGAGTGTGAGCAGAGGGGAGTGAGGAAGACCAGCGCTGACCCTGACCTTGCTCGGGCTCTGTGTGTGTGTGTGTGTGTGTGTGTGTGTGTGTGTGTGTGAGGGGGGTGGCCTCTGTGTTCTGAGGTCCGGGGTTCTTCATATGCACAGCAACGGTGAGTGGTTGTGTTTGTTAAAAAGTATCCAGTTGAAGGAATTTCTGTGTTTTATACAGTTGTGTAGCTACCACTGTAATCCATATATAGAACAGGTCTTTTATATCAAAAGGTGTCCCCTGCCCCATTCAGTACTGCCCTGATTCCCAGTCCTAGCAACCAAGGACCTGCCTTTATCCCTGGTGTTGGCCTATTTTTAGAATTGCATATAAGTGGAGCTGCAGAGTTGTTATTATCATTATTATTAATGGATTTCTTAACATAGCAATTTTGAGACTCTCCATGTCATAGCATTTATCAATACCTTGTTTCTTTTTACTGCTGGGTGATATTCCAGGGGATGAATATATATCCTATCATCAGTTGGTGGATATTTGGGTTGTTTTCATTTGGGGCTATTATGAATAATACTGTTATAAAAATTCTTTTAAAAGTCCTCGGGTGGACATGTGTTTTTATTTCTCTTCGGTGAAAACCAAGGAGGGATCAGCATCTGTTTGACTTTGTGAGATATTTGCAAACTGTTTTACCAAATCGCACCGTTCCCCGACCGTCGGCGTTCCCTGTGCTCCGCGTCCGCACCGGTGCTTGCGGTCTCCAGTCATACGACAACTCGGGCATTCGAGAGGTGTGTGGTGGGAACTCGCTGTGACGGTTTTCTCTTTTCCTTTTTATTATGGTAAAATGTCCGTAACATAAAGCTTTCCATTTTAACCATTTTAAGGGTACAGCCCAGAGGCATCAGGTGCCTTCCACATTGTGCCTCCGTCACCACGATCTGTTTCCAGAACTTTGTTGTTGTTGTTGTTGTTCCAATGAGAAACTCTGCACGCGGTAAGAAGTACCTGGTCATTCCTTCCTCCCCAGGCGCTGGTAACCTCTGTTCTGCTTTCTGTCTCATGTAAGCGAAATCACACAATGCTTGTCCCTTTGGTGTCTGGGCCTCTTTCGCTTAGACAATGTGGTCAAGCTTCATCCATATTGCTGCATGTATCAGCATTTTTATTTTTTTAAGGCCGAGTCATATTTTGTTCACACACACACACACACACACACACACACCCATACACAAATACCCACCCCGATTTTGTTTGCCCCTTCATCTTCATCCTTTGACGAGCGTTTGGGCTGCCTGACTTAGGCGAGCAATGTTGCTGCGAACATTGGTGTGCAAGTGTCTGAGTCCTGTTTCCGATGTTCCGATGTTATATGTGGAATTGTTGTGACTCTGTTTGACCTTTGGAGGACGCTGCAGACTGCCCCAGAATGGCTGCATGTCCCACCAGCAATGCAAGAGGGTGCCAGTTTCTCTGTTTTCCATTCCTCACTATTTTCCTTTCTTTTCTGACAGGAGCCTCCCCCACTGGTGTGAAGTAGTGTCTTACTGTGTTTAATTTGCATTTCCCTAATGACTAGTGATGTTCAGTATCTTTTCATGCTCTTATTGATCACTTATGTACCTTCCTTGGAAAAACGCCTATTCCAGCCCTCTGCCAATTTTTCGGTTCAGCACGCAGATCCAGCCTGTTCCGTGGGCTGTGGTTCCAATGGCAGATTCACTTCAGGACCTCTGCCTGGTGCTTTGCATTGTTTCCAGGGGTTACAACTGTATTTCATGGGGCACAGCAGAGAGAAACAAGTCTATACCATCTTGCTTGGACCAGAGGCCCCTAACTGACATTGTAGGCAGAATGGCTAAAAATAAATGGGTCATTTGTTCAGTGAATTTTCTTCAGGAAGTGAGCGCTAGGTGGGAGCATGTAAATTTCCTAGTTATTGATTGAGAATTGCTTATAGCAAATGAGCCAAGGTCTTGGTTGTTGAAAAACACACCACTCTCCAAAAATCTGCTTTAATGTAGGCATTGATTTGCAGCAAGAACAGAACTGACGCGTAGTAGGTCTCAATACATAATTGTTAAATGAATGAACTAGTGGATGAAAATTAAAGACCCTCTCCCCCAACTTCATGGGCTAATTCAGATGGTCAAGTAAGGGCTGGATGTTCTAGGATGCGTGTGATGAACATTTTGCTGGGTTTGCCTAAGGATTCATTCTCCTGATTCTGGGCATGGAAGGAATTCCCTATGCATCTATAAATCATACAGCAGAAGAAAATCTGAGTGTGACTTTGTCATTGCACTAAGGACCAGAAAGTTCTTGGAAAGTGAAGGAAAAAGGACAGATACGGAGTCCACGCAGAAGACTTTGAGGAACATGGCAGTTTGGCGGATTGATCAAACCACGGTGTTAACCTCCAGTCCCGTCAGGAGGACTTGGTTGTTAAGGCTCCTTTGAGAATGGCAGCTCCTGAACTGCTGGAAATGCCGAAAAGCAAAGGCGGCGGGTGCTTTTATCGGACTGACAGAAGGCAGCGTTCAGACTGGTCACCGCTTCCCAAGAGAGGACCCTGGGGGCAGACGAGACTGAGTGTCCCCTCAAACACCGAGCTCACCTGCTCCTCTCGGTGCATCCTGATAACTCCCCTCCCCTCTGAGGGCCAGAGCTCTGGGGACATCACTGAGGGGTCACTGCCCTGGGTCCTCGGAAGGTGCCCTGTCCCCACATCACAGCCTGACCGGCATTGCACTGCCTGACAAACAGGAGCCCCAGCCCTCCCCCGAGTGGGCACCGCCACCAATCACCTTGTGAGTCTCCCGCCCTGGGAGACAGTTGGGTCAGCAGGCCGCGCCCCACAGACCCGGCCCTGGTGCCCGGCGGCGGCGCTGGCTGGAGGCTCGGCCTCCCCGCGCTCCAGGGCTGATGGGCTCCAGCGCCAGCGTTGGAGGGACCAGCCCAGGCCTCTGTCTGCAGACTTCAAACACTCGCAGCAGATGAGGCCTGGTGTTGGTTAAGGGCCATTTGCAATTGCAGCTCCGGATCTCAGCTGCGCTTTTTATGTCTCACATTACCGAATTTCCCGCCCCCCGCCAGGCCCGGGAGATGGAGGGCGCGGCAGCCCAGGCTGCGGGCCTCTGCGGGAGGTGGGGGCGGCCCTCGTCTTGCACGTGGCCAGCCCTTGCGTGCAGCTCCTCCACAGTCAGACATTGGGCTGCCCTGTCCGCTGCGGCCCTGGGCAGGCCTGAGCCGAGGGCACTGTGCACCCTGCCTCCCTCCGACCGAGAGCACATTTGGAGACGCCACAGTTTCCGTCTCAGGGAGAGGGGAATTTATTGTGCATAGCTGGGGGTCCATTTAGGCACCTCTCCTGTGAGCAGGGCTGACCAGAAACATCTCTCAGTGGACAGCTGCATTTCAGATGGTGGGTTCTTCAGTCCGTTATAGCCTGGAAAAGATGGACGGCTGCTTGTCGTGCGGGCCTCCCCCAAGAAGGGGGCTAGACAGAGCCCGCGGGCGAGCTGCCCAGCGAGCGGGCCCTCGGGTGGGAGGAAGCAGGAGGTCTTTCCTGAGGCCCCTCCCCGACCTCTCTGTAACATTTTCTAAGATTTTGGCATTGAGGGTTTTTATTGAACTGCAAGGCCGTCAAGGAGAGAGAGCATTTTGAGAAGTAATTCTTACAAAAGATACCCTTGGGTTCTAAGGGACTGTGGGGAGGGGGGGAGGGGGGAGGAGAAGGAGGCGGCGATGGTTACAGCAGAAATGTGGTTCCTTTTGTGAAAAGAAAGAAAAAACCACCATGATTCAGAGATTTATTTTTCCACTTTGAAATTTTTGTTTCACAAAGTCAGGCTGTACAGACGCAGGGAGTCAAGTGAAAAACTCACCTTCACGTCGGTGACAAAAGAGGACCCTTCAGACTTTTAGACTCGGCTTCAGGCTGCTGCGAGCCCTGCCCACCGCAGAGCAGGCACTGCGCTCAGCCAGAGGATGCTTCAGGGGCATCGAGGACGCGCCTTGCCGGCTGGGGGGGCGCCCGGCTCACAGGCGGGGTCCCCTGTGGGACGACTGGGGACTGGCAGTTGGAAGGGGGACTCAGCAGACGGGAATCAGAAAGCTTTAAGTGCATGGTGGCAGTGCGCTCACCAGAAGCTTATCCCCTGGGGATGGGTGTCCAGGAACCTGGCTGAGATGACCGACCGTTGGTGCACGGCTCTGAGTCTCTTGTTCTGTGTACAAACAGCAGGACCCATGAAGCCCATCTCCCCCTGCGCCTGCTGCCTCAGGGGGGTGCTGGGCGTGAAAGACGCATGCATGTGGCTGCAGCGTCCCACACGGGACAGATACGGAGTTTTAACTGTAATTTACCTCATCCTCCTGAACCCCGAAGGCAAGCAGGCCAGGGAAGCCTTGTTAGAAATGAGAAAACGGAGTGTTAGGGGGTTAAGAGACTTGTCTAAAGGACCTGGGAGAGAGCAGGGACCATCATCCGCATTTCCTCGTGTTTTGAACGCTTTACCCACCGTGCTGCGTGGCCTCCAACTCCAGGTGGCCCAGAATGCACTTCTGCGGCTTGGGGATCAGTACCTCTCCCACCTGCTGAAGGTGCAGGTAGAGATCAGCACCGAGAACGCGGGGAGAGTTGACAAATGCCGGTGTCTGCCTACGTGGCATCGTGCTACACAAGACGGTTGTGGATCTGGTCACGGCCATGGCCGAAAGGAGCTTCAGCTTCTGAAGCTGGGGCTGCCTCTCCTTCGAAGGGCTGAGGAAGATTTAAACTCTTCAAAGTTGTCACTGGAATTTCACTGATTTCTATTTGACTCTATAATAGATGCTGATTTTTAAAAAAATACAGTCTGAAAGTGGAAAAAAATGGGAATAATATTCATTTTTTTCCATCAGACTCTCCCTCTGGGGGCCTCTGTATGAGAGAGAAGTGGCTATGGACATTTGAGAAGAATAAAGAGAGAACAGCAGAGTGACCTCTTACCCTCGGACACTACTGGAAAGTTCTCTTAGGAATCCTGTGTGCTGCTGGGAATGGCTGTGTGGGGAGAAGCAGGTGCATTTCCGTGCTGTGCACTGTCCAGGGTCGAATGCTCCTCCTCGCTCCCTCCTATGTGGTGATAGTCACAGCTGGGATGCCCATCGCTGCAGAGCCCCGATCTCAGCACCTGCTCCTGGGGGCCACCAGCCTAAGGTCCTACCACCAGCCCACGCGACAACTGCACATGAAGTAGACATCGAGGACCCAGGTGCCGTGTCTCGGCAGAATATCGTTCCAAACTCAGCTCTGCTGACCTCTAGCCCTGTCCTGCCTTCACGTGATTTTACGGGCCGCTGAGATTTAACGCCAAGTCAGCAGATAGAGCGCCTGAAGCTAAGCGATGCTCGGGCCTCCAAAGCAACTTCTGAGGCTCGGCCTCCAAGTGAAGAAATGCTTTTTCATTAGAAAGAAGCTCAACGACTGGAAGGGGCCCTTGATTTGATCGCAGGTATGACATGCATTGCAGACTGGGGTCTGCCTTGTCTCTCGGCCTCTCACTTAACTCGAGGTCAGTCTGTTGCTCTTTACATTTTGAAATCAGAGGCTGTGTGATATAGGCTTCTCATGAGGCCCCTTTGAACCAATGAAACTTTCTCTGGCTCATTGACTTTTTTTTTTTCCACATAACATGCACTTATTTGAAAAACAAACCTTGAAATGTTTGCCATGCGCCTTGCTGCCTATAAAGCCGTCGGTTTGCAGAGCCCCTCTTGGGGTCCCCTGCAGGTGCCAAACAAAGGCTCGACAGCTGTGGCAGTTACCCACGGCGCATGCAGGGAGCGGAATGGACTTCGGATCAAGATGACCAATGAGATACGCTTTACAGCTGAAGCCGAAGCTTATGTTAAAAATTAAAAGGCCTTTATAGGCGGGTTTTGTTTCCCCCCTGAGTCTTCTAAACCAGGAAGACGGCTGCAGCAGCCCCGCATTGGGTGTTTCCTGCGTGGCCTGGCTCCCTGCAAAACCATGGCCCCGGCGCATTCGCCCCACTCGGGTTTGGGACAGGGAAGGGAGAGGGTTGCTCGGAAGGCTGAAGTGAAGGCCCGGCGCCTGCCAAAGAAGCTAGGTGGCTTTTCCAAGCGGGGTTTAGCACTCATCGATGTCACTTGCATTTCCAGGCTTCGATGTGACTTATATTCTCCTAAGACGACAGGTCTGACAAAGGTCACTGCTAATGAGGTAACGTGGGTCTGGCTGTCGTTCAAAGTAGACCAAATAAACGGAGCAGCCAACAGCTCCCTTTCTGTGTAGACCATTTAAACTCTAAGTCAACGGAGGAAGGGACTCCAGCAAAATTGAAGGTGCGGCCCCGTCCCGAGGGGGAGCCCTGCTTTGTTGCCGTGATGAGGACCTCTCCACTTGAGCAGCCCGGGGGGTCACGCTGTTCCACAGTCGGGGGCCTCCGCACACTCTTTCCCCATGATCCAGCCACAACTATGGCTACAAAAGTATGACAAGCAATCTGAAAGCATTTTGTTCCGAGAGGGAGAAGCAAAGACCTTGCCTCCTTCATTTCAGATACTTCAAGCTTTTAAACTAATTTTTGAAAATAAATGATCTTACTGAGAAATAATCCCACTAATTCATTGTGTGGCCCGAGACACCAGCTCATCTTTAATGTTCTAATATTATCGTTCCCAAATGCTTTACAGCGTTTTATAAACCACCATCCAGCAGTGCAGAGTATGTGGAGCTGGTCTTCCCAGAGCGTGCGATGGATTTGCAACATCCTGTCTACAGCAGCCTTGCTGGAAAAGGTCAAAGAAGGGAGCATGTGCTTTTCAACGGCACATCTCTTGAAGACCCTATGCAAGCTCTTTGAAGATTTGCATGTTTAACAGCAGTAAAACAGAGAGAAATGAAATCTTAAAAAAAAAAAAAAGAAAAAAAAAAAAAAAGAAAAGAGACTCAATGGCTAAACTCCCAGGAACAGGGAAGTCTGGATCTTGAGCATAAATTTCCTCCAAGGACTTTGAAGTTTGTTTCAATCTGTGAAATTCTAGTAACGGTCTAAATTTGCTCCTCCACATCTGGCGGAGATAATTGCAACAGTGAATGGTATGAGGATGTCCATTTGTTCATGTATCATCCATTAAGTCAAGGCAGTTTCGTGGAGAACCTTCTGTGTATAAGAAAATGGTCTCAGTGCTTCCAGGAATAGAGATGTAAGGTTATCCTTGCCCTCAAAGATCTTATTCCATATTTGGGATGGGAGGATCCATAAGTACCTCATAGTACAATAATATGTGTTACACTGAGGTAAACAAGAGAAGCTGTGCCCAATCCAGAGATGAAAAGATGAACGACGATCTATTTTGGGGGCTGATCATTAGATCATATGGAAGGGTTCATAATAGGGTTGCGTTGCAGCTAAAGAATACGTTGGTGCCCTGTGTCTGAAAAGGCTAGGAGGTGTGGGAGGGTGTTCAAAGCAAAGGCACAGTGTGAATTAAAAGCATGGAAGGGAAAATGCTAGGCATGTTTGGAAACAGTAAGAAGCTGAATTGGATTGAATTATGGGATTTGTGTAGGCGAGTCATTAAGTGATGAGAGCCGTAATTTGATGCCAATATTATGGAAGGTGCTAGATGTCAGGTGGACTTATTCAGGTGGATTTCATTGCTCAGCTAAAATATGGGCAGGCCCTTGATAAGACTGTGTAAGAACAGGTTAAAAAGCACATGTTCCTATCTCAAAAAAAAACTTACTCCAGAGAAAAATCCGCCAGTTTCATGGGCCTGGATCCCTCTGCCGATTGTCAGCGGGGTTGCTTGTCCACGCCTCCCTTCTCTAGAGCCCTCATTATGCAGAGTGAGTGATAGTCTAGCTCTCCCTACTAACGGAGCCCACGTCCCTTCTTCCTTCCCCCGTATTCACCCGCGATTGTGCACCCACCTTCACGAGTCATCATCTGGCCATTGTGCAGCTTCTAATGACACTCTGCCTCTCTAGTACCCCGTCACCAGGCCAAGTCATGAGCGCTCACAAGGAGGATGTGCGCACGGTTACCGAGCTAGGAAGGGGTAGACCAACAGACTCTCCGATTAGAAAACTAAGATGCCCTGGGGTTACCCAAGAAATGGACATCCCTACTTGTCCCGTAGTCTCTATTCTTTGACTTGTTGCTTCGTTGATTAATTTAACCAATATTTACGTAGCACTTAGGTTCCACTACTGAGTTAAGTGCCGAGGATACAATAATGAACTTGATTGACTGAATTTCCTCCCACGCGGGTGTTAGAGGCCGTTAGGAAAGGCAGACAGGAAGACAAGAGCACTCCCTGCTGATGTCCCGCTGCCGGAGATCCAGCGCACCCTCTAGCGCAAGCTTTGCAGGCCAGTCCTCTCTGGTTCCCTCCTTGCCGTGCAGTTAGATACCCTGGACCTTTCTAAATGTTGTCAATCAATTAACCTGGAACACGAATACTGATATTAACAGGATGGGAGATGCAGTAAGTGCCCTTCTCCAGCCATTTCAGGCTGATCAAAGTGGACATTTAAAGATGGCAGCTTGAGAATTTAATGATGTTTAGATGAGTTCAAGAGGGCAGAGCCAAGTTCAGGTAGGCCGAGTTGGGGCCCTCCTACGGTGTCTTTGCAGGTTTAGAGAGAAGCCAACTGAGAGTAAAACTTGGGAGCCACATCAAGAGACTCAACTGAGGCCAGAGTGGGTCCCCTGCTGAAGAGCCGGAGGTCCTACGGTTGCCCACGGGAAGATGGAAGATAAACGAAACTACTAAACGATCATTCATTTATGACAAAGGGGTAAGCCCTGACTTGCATACCAACAGGAAATGACCAAGTGTCAAAGATCTCATTACCTCACTAATTAAAGAGGGAACGAGTAAGGTGTTAAAAACTTGTTCAAAGGGAAATGTAAAGAGCAGACACATTTATAGGGGACCTGGGAGGCCGAAATGAACTTGTATAATAGATAAAAAATCGGCTTATGACGAGGGCACAGGTTGTATCAATTTCACCTCCGCGGGACAAAACTCACTTGAGTTTCAATGAATAAGAATAATTTACATTAATACCAGTTTTCCAAAACTTATAGAATGGGGCAGGGGACAGAGGGGGACAATTTGGGACAACTGTAATAGCATAAACAGTAACATATAATAATTAAAAAACAAAAATAGCTCAAAGATTGTGAAAAATTCAGACTCCATAGACTCATAAACCTGGAAGGATACACTAGACAAAGCCTAGTTTTCCACTGAAAAGCTGCTCAGTAATCTTTCTGGTCCCTTGCAAAGCCTTTCACAATTTTTCCCGACCAATTCTTACTGTCTTCTCCGATCAGAGAATGGTTCAGGGGTTCAGTTTGGGCATTTGGACATGGGGTCCTTCTCTGTGTTGGGCGACCCCTGTACAGTGTGATAAGGAACCCCAGCCATGCCCCTGGGGAAAGACAGTTAAGTATGCAAATGAATGGATACAAACAAGTGCCACTGCAGTGCCACCTCTGTGCCCGGAGGCTGGGCCGAATCAGAGGGCGAGCGGGGCCCCTCGGCTGAGTGATGACGCCACCCCTGCGGTGTCAGGAATAGGCCTCCTCTTTAGCACGGAGTTAACTCGTTCGTTAACGAGGGAGCTGATGAGAGCACTGGAAACGTGACTGCGCTGGGCAGTAGAAGAGAGAGACGGAACTAGAAGGTGTGGTCCCCGAAAGAAGAACAAACAAAATGAAGGAGGAAGCAGCGTCGTCTCAACACTGTGCTGCGCCTTGTGGTGGGAACTCGGGGAGAGAGAACTGTGCACGACGAGACTGAGAGCGATTTGTTCACATGTGCTGGGCGGGCACAGAATCAAGGGGGCCGCATGGGCACACAGGGATAATTGACTGTGGGCACATGTGACAAGCAGATTTCTGAGTCTGACATATAATAAGCTACATGTGGAACCTATTATTACATAATTATGTTATTATTATACAACAGGACTAGCACAACGCTGCTATGGTTCATCGATAAGGGTATTGCACGTAAGTAATAATAAACACCTACATCCCCACAGCACTTGCTTCGCGGATTTCCCCATTCATAACCCCTAGATGTATGTACTGTTATTTCCGTCCTTCAGTGGCGGAACTGAAGTTCAAGACTCCCTATTCTGCTGCCCTGGCCAGATCCAGCATGCATTTCTGTGTGGAACCAGAGGTCAGGCAAGGGGGCCAAAACACAGGAAAGCAAGGCCCACCAACCACATCCAGAAGGTCTGTGAACATGTCCTTAGGAGACCAGAAAGCTGGGCGAAACAGTGCGTATCTTGTGGCTGAAATGAGGAGTGACAAGGAATGGCCCCATTACTTTTCTCATTCTGCATCCCCCATCAGGGAAGAAAAATGAGGAAAGAATAACAAACTTTTTGGGAGGACCAGCTATGCAAGTTATAGTGGCTCTTTCATGTGTTCTGTTCAGCGAGCCTGTGGGATAGGTACTGTCATTATCATTATTTTTCAGATGTGGAAACTGAGGCACAGAGACATTAGCAGAGTTCCCAAGGTCTGCACTTAGTAGATGGCAGAGGTCTGGGACTGGAACCCGGACCGGGTCTTTCAGATCCTAAATCTGCCAGTCTTCGCCGCTCTGCCCTGTATACACATTGTTGTAGGAGTGAGTGTGGTGGATTAGGGCTTTTTCAGGTTTGGGAGAAGTGTCTGCAGGAATCTGAGAAAAACTTCTCTGGGAATAAAGTCAGTAATTAGGGCCACAGTTTGTCTGACAATATTAGTAGTTTGCAGTAGTTTAAAGATTGTAAACAAAGGGAATCTTAAAAGAATCCTCAATCTTAAAAGAGTCCTCATGGTGTTTTAAAATGACAATAGCTGTTGTGGTAGGTTGGGGTCACAGTTGGAAGTGTAATATGATTTAGTAGGAAGTCTGTGTTGTACAAATTTTTGAAATAACTTGGGTATTATTTCAGTTAATGGCCAGCAGATAGGTAATAAATAAATACTAATATGGATGCTATTTAGTCAAAAAATAAAATTAAATCATTACCATTCATAATCAACTATGTTGCTTGAAAGTTTTGAAAGCGTATGGAAAGAATTCTTGATTTCTTAAGCAATCTATTTTAAGAGAGCTACTGCGTTTAGGTGGATTTCCAGTCACACACAGAAGAGATCCAAGGATTTCCCATGTGCCATCTTTGAACAGGAACTTGGCCTTCAGTCACTATTCATTCTGAGCCAGCGGCATCTGTATTGGGGCAATATTACCATTTTCTCGCAAATTGCCTCAGATGGAAATGTAATACAATTAAAAAGGATAAAGTCCAGGAAAAAACAACAACAACACGTTGTCGAAGATCCTAGGCTATCAGAGATCACTTTTACTTTCTTTGACTTCTTTTGTTCCATCCGTGCCCCAGCTACCTGTCTGTGCTTGTCTGAACCTCTCTCATCTCTCCATCTCCTCTATCTACGCTGACTTCCTGTTCAGCCCCTCTCCTCGGGTGGGTCTGCATACTGCTGCACGGGGGACTGGGGCTCTCAGATGTGGCCCCCACCCAGCACTGGGGGGTGTTTTCCACAGAACCCCGTCCCCTGTGGCACTTGATGAAACAAAACACAAGGTCGTCAGAGGGGGGCTTGCATCTGGGTTACTTCATTGAAGCCCAGTGGTATTATTGATGATAATGACAACTTTATTGACCAGGAGGGTTGACTAAGGAACTGAAGAGGCCGCCCTACCACGAATTCCTGTGTCTCCCTTCACAGCCAAAGGGCGGGGTGGGGAGAGGGTTCCTGGCAATTTTTGAATAACTCTTTTGTGCTTCTCTTCAGTCATCAAAATTTTAGAAATATTGAGGTCTACCCTTATAGAGCCTAGCCCTGAAATGGGCACATTAAAAGCACTATATTAAAAAATAATATTGACATGACCTATTTTCATATTTTTACTGGACCAAAAGCTAAAATACTAGTTTGTAGTTCCACCCAAGGCATTTGGCCACCCTGGTGACAACAGGACTCTAGTCCCCAGTCAAAAACGTTTCCATCCCCGTCTGGGTGAAGGGCTGCCCTTCCATGGCGGACCTTGGCCAGGGCCACTATGTCCCCGTCCGTCTCAGCTGGGAACTTTGTTTCTTTTGAGAACTTGGCTCTTCCTAGAGGCAGGGGAGAGGGGTCGGAAGATCTTGAAGTCTCCCTCACCTCCTCGTATACGATTCTCTGCTTCTCTCCAGCCTTGGCTGTTTCTTGCCTTTTTCCTGCTTCCCCTCGTGAGTGATTAAGGTTCTGGCATTTTGCCTTCTGAATTTTTTGAGAGCTTGTCATGGCTCAACGCAGTGGTAACGATTTCATTTCATTTTCAAAATTATTTATGAGGATAATGGAATGGTTTTAATTTGACTCATCTACAGCCTTATGATTTTTCAGTAGATGTTCCCCCCAACTTTGCCTTGTTTAGCAAAATCCCTGATTTGCCCTTGGCTAATTCAAAGAACAAGCAAAAGAGATATTTTTCAGGTGTTCTTAATCTCAAAGTTGGTGATAAATTATGTAGTTATTAAATATACTTGTCTTCTTGCCAAGGGCAAAATAAATAAAGATGTTTGCTCCAACAGAGATAACTGTATTTCTAGCCTTTTCTAATTCTTGCCTGGATCTGTGGGGCATTAGCACATTAAAGAAAATCTTCAGCAGTGACTAAAGGCCTCCAGCCTCAAGATCATCCTCATTCTACTTTAATCACAGCGGCTCCGTGGGGCCGGGGCTCAGAGGAGAAGCACATTTAGGAAAGGATTTATAGATGGAAAACAACTGAAGACAAGTTGATGGAATGAGTCAAACCATCCCGAGGTAACATAACAAAGTAGTTGGGGGAAAAGCGCTATAATCCAGGGACTTATTTTGAGTGGTTGTATTGGCGATTGGTTGTATATTGTTGCGTTCTGTTTGGTTTCTTTTAGGGCCTATACATTCCTCTGAATTCCGTGGGTCAGGGCTCCTCTTGTCGCAGACCCCCCAGGTGGGCTGACCCTGCACACTCTCCCAGGCTCCCAATTGCTGTTTCACCAACGCTTCCTTCTCCTGCTTCATTCCGGGGTCTCTAGACGTAGCTTCTATGATAGGATGTTCGAGCCTGGACCTCAAGAAAAATTACAAACTAGGGAAACTTCCTTGACAGCTGTCCAGTTTCCTTCCTAAATCTGCCGTGCTAGACATGATGGCCTTGCAGACAGTGTCCTGGAGTCTGGCGGCAGTGTACGTTTGCATAATCTTCCTGGGAAACATTTTCACAACACGCATCAATAGGCTTATTGCATTCATCCATTGGACCCAAGAATTCCAACTTCGGGAATTTATCCTAAGGAGATCACCTGAAATACAGCAAGTTTTATACGTCAAGATGTTCACTTCTTCATTGTTTATATTACTACAAACTTGAAAACAACCTGAAAGTCCAACACGGAGGGAATTATCTATACATTGTAATAGACTCCCATGATGGCGTGTTACACACCCTTTAAATGTGCTTTAACAAGGAGGAAGCGTGACTTACAAGGTTACATGGTATGTGTGATGAGCAGTGTGAGCTCAATACATATTCAGATTTGTTCAGGAAAAAGTAAAGGAGGGAAATGCACAGCAGGGGGAATGAAGACTTTTTCTGGGGGATGGAACTGAGCAAATATATTCTCTTTGTATTGTTCTGCATTTTTCCAAAGTCAATGTCACAAGCTTATATAACTTTGTAGACGGAAAAAGAAGTCACGTGGGTTTCCCTGCTCCAGCCTAAGAAAGAGCAGAGAGGAGGGCCCCATGGTCACCCCCAGAGGTCCCCCCCCCCCCGGGAAGAGAAGGGACGGGGAACTCTCCTTTCCCACACAGCCCTTGGAGGGTCCCTCTAAGCCCACACTCTCGGCCTGGGCCTGCAGGACCCTGTGCTCTGGGGGAAGGAGACCTACTGAGACCCTGAGACTTGCCAGGCTTAGGACTCATCCCACCTGGAGGAGGGGCATAAGAAGACTTGGAGGACAGAAAGGGTCTCCACGTACACCACTTTGGGGATTGGCTTGGGTGTCAAGACGCCACTTGACCTGGAAAAGCTAAGAGCGTTTGAGCTCTCTCCTGTGTCTCAGTGATGTCTCAGTTCAGATGTTTCCCCTCTTCGCCAGCCCTTCTCCACCTGGTGGACTGAGAGTACAGGTGCCAGAGTCAGGCCGCCTGTTTTCAAATCCTGGCCTCAGATGGGAGGCTTGGGGAAGTGCCGTCACATGCCTGAGCCTCAGTGTCCTCTTGTAAAATGCAGATCCTGATTGTCCCTATTTTGTCGGGTTGTTCTGAAGATTCAATGTACGTAAAACGTTTAGGGTAGGGCACGTAAGCCTTCAATAAATATAGGCATTATTATTAGCTAGTATCTATTCATAGTGGTTGCTTTCAATTAGTGATAAAATATGAAGTTATCTTTATTATTAGTTTACTTGTTTACTAAATATTTCCCACACTCATATGATTTCCATGTCTTGTTAATAACTTATTAAAACAGAGCCGGATACATCATGAGTGCTCAGTAAATAATTATCTGGTGACAGAATAATCCCACGGGCACCTGATGAAGGTCAGCCCTGTCCCCTGGCCGTCGGGGCTCCGCTGAGGCTAGCCCCGGGGATACGGACGCATTGCGAGCATGCCAGTGGCCAAGAGGGTCACTCAGCAGCGGGGAGCCGTGAAACAAGGGATGCTACGCTGAGAGCCTGGTGAGGGTTCCCGCGAGGAAGATCCCTACACTGATGGGGGTGGGGTGCGGTCCTGAGCTGGAGAAGCCAGGGCACCAAAGGGCCGACGAGACGAAAGCAGGGATGTGGCTCTAAAGCAGAAGACGAAGCGGGGTCTGGGCCAGGGGTGGCAATGGCTGGCTTCTGTAGGATGCCCAGCAAGGTCACGAACATGTGGCCTAGCTCTGTGGCAAGGACGGAGTCCTAGCCTGGAAGCATGGCAGGCAGGTTGCTTGTAGAAACTGATTGAGAAGTAACAGAATTTGAAAGAGGAGAAAAATTAAATAGCCCCAGAAAAATGATTCCCTGCATGCTGTCGTAAACTTCTCGCATGAAACTTTCCCAGTCATTCCAGCTATCTCCTTTGATGGCGTTTGGCGTTCAGTGGCTTGAGTCTCGAATAATCTGGTCCAGTCCTACCCGCACTTAGATTGTAGACTGGGCTTTCCTCTAACAGGACGGTGTTCCGTAATTTTGCGAGACCAGTCCCACGGAAGGGAAGGGAGGCCTATTCCCTCATGCTTCAGTGCCACTCGCAAAGCACTTTGGGATAATTGTAAGTTGATATGTTCCTGCCTCCTCCTGGGCTGCTCCGCACCTTAATTTCCCCAAACAGTTCTCAAATTCAGCTCTGCCTGTCATCATTTCTCTCTGTCACACACCATTACTGTTTGTGTCGTGACTTTTAAAGCCACGTATGTTATCTTAATCTCGGGTTTTTCCATATGTTTATGTAGATTGCCGTTGTCGAAAATTGTTAACTTTGAAAAGATTGGCTTTGTGTCCCATTTGTACCTCCGTCCTCTGAGTCAGCACAGGGACACTGAGCCCTGATTTTGCAATATCCTGGGGGGATTTTTAGCGATATCCCCCTTTCCTCTTCTGGTGCCTCTTTTCCTTTTCTGGATGGCTAAATTCTTAAAATAATTTTCAATTAACTTTCATTTGGAAAGACTGTGTTCCAGAAAGTTGTTGGGAGAAAATACAAACATTCGTCACCACTCCCCAAAGGTGAGAAGTGGATTATTGGGAGGTTCGCAGAGCTAACAGTACTACGATCCACATCCATGGAAGTGACTTAATGAGGTTCAGGAGTAGGACAGGCTAAGTTTTTCCCATGATGAACACTGTTGCATTATGGGCCTAACTTTCAAGAAGTAGGTCAGGCTAGCAGTTGGATTATGACATCATTGCCTGTGACTCATGTGGAAGTCACCCTTTCTGTCCAGACCTTTTGTTTCGGCATAACTTCAACTTCCAAACTCTTGGCGGTGACGAGAGCTAAATGCAGGCACGCACTCACTGTAGAGCCGGCATCACATCCTATATGCTCTCTTCTTAAATGTTGCTTGAGATAGACTTTGACCTTGATCAAGAATGGCACTAAGATCCAGGCAAAACAAAACAAAACTGGAGTTGCAAAATCAAGGAATTTTCCACTGAAATAAGTCCTGAGCTAAGTGACAGCAGAAAGACGTCGTCAACCGGTGGTCCTCACCTGCGGGCCACATATCTTCTCTCTGAGAAAGGGTCAGGCATCGAAAGGCCAAAGCCAAGCTTGGCTTGGTGCCCTGTTATTTCCTTGCCCAACTCTGAACAAGTAGTAACCACCAGCCCTGGGGTCGTGAAGGAGCCAGTTCAACTACCAGATGCCCCACAGCGGTAACGATCTCTGTAACCTCAGGCAGGCCAGGCTTCGGCAGCCACAGCGAACTGCCAAGTGTTTTAACTTGATCCTAGATGTCATTCCTTGCGATGGGCAAGGCTCATATTCTTACTCATGTGTCCCGGTATAACTCAGCGCCTACTACATTCATAGTTAGTCCTTAAGAACTAGTTATAGGATTGACGTCATGGAAGCCACATTTTTTCATATTAGTAAAAAGTGCTGAATAATTTCCCCTAACTCAGCTGGATCTTACCCGCTGTATCCCATGGTCTTGCCCTTGCTCCTGGGAAAGGCTTGTTTTCCCAACTGACTGTCAATCCCAAAGCAAAAAAGCTCTTTGCTGGTCCTACTGAGCTGCAAAGATTTGAACAATCTTGAGAACAGGCTTAAATGCAATGAGCTACTGCATTTTGTCGTGTGTAATGTGCACCCACGTTTTTGGCCCAAACTTTCAGGGGAAAAAGCCTTTCATTTTAACTTTTTAATTCAATTTTTAAAAATTATTTATATTTAGAAACAAAACCGATTATCGTGTTGGATGGTATTGTTTTGCATACGGGTATTATTGCTTTCTAGAGTTACTCTTTTAATGCATAAGCATAAATGAAAGAATTAGAAACATTTATATGGATACAGAATTAGTACCACCCGTGTATAATGCGCATCCTTATTTTTCCCCTCAAAAATTTGGGCAGATTATACATGGCAAGTGTGCATTAAACATAGCAAAATACAGTACGTGCTCAAGAGAAAAAGAAGGGGGAGTGGGAAGGAGCAGAATGATGATAAAGGCTTTGGGTGTGGCTCGGGGTGGTATTTAAAATAAATACAATAAAACTTATCCTGCAATCAGTAAACAGCAATATAATTAGAATTTTTCCCCTATTTACTTCCTTTAACATGCAATGGGGGGAAATGAAAAAAAAAAGTCAAGGACTGCATCACACAGATGGTTCTCGAGTTATTATTTTCCCCTCGCTGTTGTTTACAAGAAGAGACGTGTTTAACAAAACGTGATTCACAGGTTCCGGTGAGACCAGTGGCTCAGTCTGGGAAGGAGAGAGGAAAACAGTGGAAAGAACACTCGTATCATAAGCTTTTATTATGCACATTATTATGCCTCATTAATTAACCCAACCACTGTCCCGGTGACGTCCTGGGCTCACTTCACAGGAAAAAATTCGTCTAGATTGCCAAGTTAAATAGACAATTACAGGAAGATTGAATTATGCCGACATTGCAATCTGCAGGGGCACCATGCCAAACTCATGTCAAGTTCCTAGGGCTGGGATATCCTCCCTAAAAACAGCCCTGAACAACTGACGTCACAAGCTATTTGACGTCTACACAGAGGATGTATTGATCTTGCCTGAGCTTCCTTTCTCAGAAGCGCATAATAGGCCGAGAGAAGGCTTTCTGAGCATCTAATTCTCCAACACATGCCAGCTGGCTGTGCTCTTTGTTATGTCCAATGGAACACAATGTGGCAGGGAAGACACCCCCACCTCATGAGCCCCCGTCGCCCATCCTGGCTGGCAGCTGTCACAACCCTGTAAGGACAGCTTGGACATTTGAAGAGAACAATGGGAACTCCTGGTGCGGGTTTTCTGTGGTGGAGCCCTCGGTTCTGGCCGCGATCTTGAGCAAGCTTTTCCATGTGAGAAGCAGCAGACAAGAAGCTCGCGCCACGTCCTCAGGCCCCAGTGTCCTGGAATGTCTAATGTTTCCCACGCTAGAGACCACGGTACGCTGCGGGGAGTAAGAATAATCCCAAGGATGCCTCGAAGTCACGGGGTATTTACCAGCGGCCCAGGACTCAGCAAGGAGAGGAAAAAAAGCATTTTATAACCACCCGCGAGGGAAAATCGTAAGGATTTAAGTCGGGATGCCTGGATCCAACTCGGAAAGAAAGCCCCTACCTCAGTCCCATTCCTCCTTCATAGCCACAGTGGCCTAGCCCTTTGCCATGTTACTTCCCTATTAGGCAGAAAGTCCCCAAATCAGAGCCTTTCGCTGCTGTTCTCTAGTGTATGTGTTGAGCGCACATAGAGACAATCTTTTAGGGTCCTTCCTCCATTGGATTGGTGTTCCCTGCACATCCACTGGGCATAAGACATTCTGCAGAGGGGCAGTGAACAGTCTACTTTCTTCAAGTGCCCCAGTGGAAACCCGCCATGTTGTTGCCTCCCACCCCCGGGTCTACGCCCAGACCTTTCCTCATCTTTCTCTTCACTCTTTCCTTGGGCAACCTCATGTTTCCAGATCCTCAGCGTCTGCGAGTTGAGGAGCCCATGTTTGATTTTAACACCCGGGACCTTGCTCTCTCAGTCAGGCTGCGGCCGGTTACGCCCTTTATATAGGACACCTAAAGGTTTCACAAGATCCACTTCAAAATGCTCCATATGCCTGCCTGGCCCCAATTTTCTCTCTTTAAGCATCTGGAAATTGATTATACTATCAGTTGAAGAATCCCTTTGGGGAGGGACTGTCTTTATTTGTGAAGTTTCTGAGCCTCTTGGCAGTTGGGAAATAAGACTTTGTGAGCAAGAACAAAGGCTTCTGGGGATGATGGTTAAACCAAAGGTGTATGGGGAAGGAAGAGTAATTTGTTATTTAATGAGAGGAAGGAGTTGGGAGGAAGAAAGAGAGGACACACATGCAAGAAAAGAGAGAGAATGCAGGGAGGCCTGACAGGCGGGGGCCAGTGCGGTGGGGAGGCCGCCTGTGGGTACTGCCCACAGGGAGGTGACGACGGCACATTTTTCAGTGGCGGAAACTAGCGCACAATTTGAACTTGCTTCAGGTTTTCACATGCCAGCTTCCTCCTCCCTTGCCCATCTCCCCTCTGCAACCCCACACGTAAAGCGCCCTTTAGTCACAGGTTTTCGTGTGAATGGATATTTTTGTGTGAATCATGGACTATATCTCAGAGACTAACAGAATATAATCCCCAAGGAACATGACAGAAACTGAGAGAAGGCCCTCGGACATTCTACTGGGCATGGAACTGGGCGTTCAAGATAAACTTACCCGTATCCCAAGGGTCCAGGAGAAAAACCGACTTGTGGGTTTTGGGTTAACTGCGTATCCCTAGCACCTAGCATGGCATCTGGCACACTGTAGTTTTCAATGAGCATCTGCTGGATAAATGGCTCAGTGAATGGAAGAAAGAAGTAATGAAAGATTACAGGATCTAGTGTGGCTCCTTTATATAGCCTGTGAGCTGTAGCAAAACCGCATGAGAGCTCAAGCTGGGGACTGTGTGAGTCTCCTTCTTACGTGACAATGGGCAAGTTGCTTCTCCGACTCAGTTTCCTCATTGGTAGAGTAGAATCGGTAGGAATGGCCTCTGTTGCCAAGATTCAGCAGACACCCTGAAAAGGCTGCTGCTTCCCCATGGCCCAAGACAACAGCCACATGTTCAGGGTATGAGGGAGTTTTCTCAGGCCCTCGATGGGGAAGGAGCAGGTGGGACTAGAACATGTGGCGGAGTACAGCCTTGTGTTCCATTGCTGCTGCCAGGATTTTTTCAGCCACGTTCGCTCGCAGTTTTCTTTCTCGTGTTCAGCCCCAAAATAAGAAACCTAGGAATGGTCGCTAGGTTGTGTGCATGTACATTTTTCATTTTTGAGGTTCTAAATCTGGGAGATGGAGGGACATGGGGAGACGATGGGATGGGAGACTCGGATAAGTCATCTACAAAGATGACAGGCCAAGAGAATGAACATTAGCTATTCAGGGTTATTGCAAGTGAGCGGCAGGCCCGCGGTTGCCATTGTATCTTTGCAGCAGGACCCAAAAAGGTAAAGGGACAGGGAAGAATTTTCGCCATTGAGTTACACAGGTTCTGATACCCACGTAGTGGTTCCAGTAAATGCATTTTCTTTCCAAACTGGACTCCTCCCCGATCAGTTAAGAGAAGCCATGTCTCTGTCAGGCTGATAACCAGCAAGTACACGTGGCTCCTCTTCTCTGCTCCTTGCACCTTGCCCTCCCTGGTCAGGTGGCTTAGGTCTCCATTTTCATCTCCTCTGTAAGGTGGTTAGAGCCCTTCAATGCATGCTTGAGATCCCAAGAAACAGCCCCGCAGCGCTAAGCTGATTTTTATCTCCAGTCTTCGGTCATGTAGAAAATAAATTCCATTGATTTCTGCTCTAATCTTCATTATTCCTTTTCTTCTGCTGACCTTGGGCTTCATTGGCTCATCTTCCTGGTTATTTTTAAGGCAAAAGCCAAGGTCATTAACATGAGATTCTTCAAATAAAGATATTAAATACTGTAAATTCCGCTCTGAGCATTGCTTAAGAGGCATCCTACATGTTTTTGTGTGTTATACTTTCATTTTCATTCAGTTCAAACTGCTTTTTATTTATTTTCTTGATTATTTCTTTGACTCATAAGTTATTTTGAGCCTGTTATGTAATTTCCAAATATTTGGAGGTTTTCCACATATCTTTCTGTTACTGATTTATAATCTAATTCCATTGTAGTTAGAGAACATTCTTTGTATGATTTACATCTTTCAATTTATTGAGACTTGCTTTATGGCACAAAATATGGCCTATCTTAGTCTATGTTTCATGTGCACTTGAAAAAAGTTTTATTCTGTTGTTACTGGGTGAAGTGTTCTATGAATATCAAATAGGTAAACTTGGTAGTGTTGTTCAAAGATACATATCCTTACTGATTTTTTTCATTCTTGCCATAAATTATTGACAGAGGGCTGTTGGAATACCTTACTAGAATTATGTGTGCACCTATTTCTTCTTTCAGTTTTGCTTTCTATCAAATTTTGCTTCATGAATTTGAAGCTCTGTACATAAATGTTTGGGATTGTTATATCCTTTTGAGAAACTGATCCCTTACTAATTCCAAAATGACCCTGCATTTTCATAGTAATATGCTTTGTTCTGATACCTACCTTGTCCATTAATTTAGCTACTCCAGCTTTCTTTAGATTTTCCCTTCTTTTACCTTATTCATGTCTTTACGTTTAGGGTGGATTTCTTGTAGGTGGCACATTGTTATGTCTCACTTTTTAAAAATAATCTGGCAATCTCTGGGTTTTAATTGAAATATTTAAGGCCATTTGCATTTAATGTGATTAAAGTTGAGTTCAAATCTGCCATCCTGCTCATTGTTTTTCATTTGTCCCATTTGCTCTTTATGTTTTCTTATGTTGGGCGCCCTTTCGTATTTTGAGTATTTCTCTGAATTCCATTTTATTTCCTTTTTGGCTTAGCAGTATAACTCTTATGTTATTGTTGACTTAAGTAATTGTTTCATGGTTTATAATACACATACTTAAATCTAGTCCTTCAAATAACATTATTCTTCTTTACTTCTAGTATAGGGACCTCCCAAGAGAGCATTCTCTCTCCAGTTGCCAGAGACATCCAAAAGCTGATTCCGCTCAGCCATAATAGGTCACTTGAGGTCAATATTTGCCACCAAATGCTTTTTGAATTTTGGAAAAATAGATAAGGGACTATGGATCAGTACACAGTTTATGGTTCTAGGAATAAAAGTTTCCCTAGGATATACTGCTCTAGATCTGGAGAGTTTGTTTTCTAATTGGTACGTGTGGGATCTTCGCTCGATTATATTGGGGATTCTATTCACTCTTGAGGCTCTTAAAAAAGATAGCAGATCGCAGTGGAAATGATACCCTGGCTTAAGCCTGATGGAGCTGTACTCATGCCAGTGAGGTAAAGCCCGTACATCTCACATGACTGTTGAAAGAGAAACGAGAAAGGAAGATGGAGGGAGAGAGGGAAGGAACAGTCTATCGGATTGGCCTGGAGAGGGGGCGGAGCCAGGGATGCAGATGGAAGACCAATCACAGCCAAGCAAAATGGGCTTATGCAGTGGAAGGCAGACACGGCTGTGATTCACTGCTTATCGAGGACCAAGGCGCCACTAGCCCCAGCACAGTGGGTACCGGGTGATGGCCACCAGATCAATACTCACCCTCCACTCTCTGGAGAGGAAGAATTTCTCAATGGAACAGGAAGTGTGGTCCTCAGAGGCTCAAGACTTGGGTGGGTCCAAGCCTCCTCACGGGAGGATGCTATCACGGTTGAGTGGGTTCTGAGCACACTGAGATGCATGCCAGCTATCAAGTTTGCAAAGTGTTTATTTGGGTAAAAGGAGTCACTAATGAATACATCATTTTTAAACCTCTCCTGAGAAAACCACTAGATACCTCTAGGGCATCTATTTTTAGATAAAAGTTGGGACAACAGCATGTTGTCAGTTACTATCTGGTAATACTTTATACTGGCACACAGACGATGCACAGAATTTCTTTAAAAGCACTATCTCATCTGTTTCCTAGAATATATGACTTGGCTTCCTCTGGAAGGTGACCTGCTGATTTTGACTAATGACCTTGCTAATGAATGTCACGAAGAAACTCCCAACCCAGTATTTTTCATTTCCCACTAGAAAAGGAACCTCTGCTTTGCAGCTTAATGTTTTCTCTTAGGTCACAAAGATGGCGTGGTCTGCAAGCCAGTACCAGAACCAGTGTAATTGTTCTTCTGGGCCACCGGCTGGCTTTCCCACCCCCCTGGGCAGCAACAGTGCTGGCATGCATCCAAACACGACACGTCAACAACCATCTTCATTTTCTGTTCCCTTGTCATCAGGGGTTAATATTTCCTGGTGCATCAGCAAAGGATTCCATCTGGATACACAGGCTTCCTTCTCCTATTGAGGGCCTTTGCAACTTGTCATAAATTGTTGGTCATTAAATAAGCAGGTCTCTTAATTACAACAGGTCTGGGAACAGTTTAGACTGGCAATCTTCAGAAAAAACCCACCACTCTTTCCTACCGCAGGTTCCTTTCAGCAGAGCTGAGTTATGTTGGGCTTTGTTCTGTTTCCTGCTTGAGGCCTGTAAAGGGACTTCAGTGTCCCTTGCTTGTTTGGAAGAAGGGTGGCATATTTCCTGCAGCTCTTTCTATGGGCAGACAGCTGTGGGTCCCTTACAGTAATGAACCAGATATCTTCTGGGAAGCTCCTAAACATTCATCATCCTTTTGTTCCCTGTTCTGGAAAAATCTCAGCTGAAATCACCCAAAGAATTAAGAAGTCTTTCTCCTCCAAGGTCCTCACCTCTCGTATCAATAGCGATCTGTCCCCTTGCTCAGCCTACCCGGTAACTCTTTGGTGGTGTTCCTACCGCTGATGGTTCTTTGAGCACGGCCGACCAGTTGGGGTACAATGGGTTTTTGACAAGGAGAGCTTTGAGGACCCATATTGTCCATAGATTAGATCAATTTCAGACATGATGCCACGACACCGAATTCAGGTGGATTGAAGTGAAACTCTAGATGGTGCCTGCAAACTAATTTTCTAACTTAGTTCTCAGTGGAAGCAACTTCCCCGCATGTTTAGGCAGCGTCGTGTTCCGGCCGTGAATAAACCACTGGCTTTGCTGTCGGCCTCCCCTGCGTCCAGCTCTGGTCATGCCGTGAGTCATCTCTGTGAACTTGGGTGAAGGTAGTTAAAGTCTCTGAGCTTCATCTACAATTCATGCAAAATAACATTCATCTCAGGAATCCAGTGTTTCCAGGGCCAACCGTGTCATCCGTCCGCACCTCTCGGCCCTCTCCCTCCAGCGGGACACACCGCAGTCCCCACCTCCACCCCTCTGATGCGAACTGTCACCTGCTGCTGCGCCGAGCAGTTCAACGTGCTCTTCAACTCCTTCCGGCGCGCCCTCCGCCCCTGCCCTCATATCCTTTCCTCAAACGCAGCCAAAATAATTTCAAAATGTAATTTTGTCAACCTCTTGCTTAACTAATACTGATTCTAACAACTCTTACAGCGCTTCATGGTCTTCTCATGGCCTGCAGGATCTCGCTAAAGGGGGGTAAATGGGGAATGCAGGGTGATGGGCGGAGACTTGACTTGGGGTGGTGGGCACGCAATGCAGCGCGCGGGTGATGTGCTGTAGATTCGTCCGCCTGAAACGTGTATAATTTTATGAGCCAATGTCACCCCAGTAAATGTAATATAAAGGAAAAATATTTACTTAAAATTCATTTGAACTTAAAAAGATCTGACCTCTGCCCCCTCTCAAGTGTATCTCTTGGGACCCTCTGCATTTACCATCTATGCACTGGTCCCACTGGTTCCACGAGTCCTACCACGCCCCCCTCGTCACAGGACTCTGCACACGCAGTTCCCTGAAAGCCGTCCTTTCCCTTCCCCATCAAGTTCACTTCTAATGTCCCTCCACATCTCAGCGTGACATCAGCGCCGCAAGGCGGCCTTCGCTCCTGAGTAGATCAGGTCTCATCCAGAATGGGCACTGCCCAGTAGGAAAAGTCCAATATATAATTGACGCCCCTTTACTCCACTGGGTCTTAAACTCCATGAGGACAGGGAGAAGTTTTGTTTGCATTGTATCCCCAGCCCAGCGCCCGCACATAGTATTTAGGAAATTTCCCTTAATGAGTGAACAAATGTTTAAGATTGTTGCAAAGATAAGACAAGTTTTACTTGTGTTGTGAATTGGCCTAAGCCATGGAGTTTTAGGCAACAATTATGTTCTTTTAAGTAAATCTCGGTAACCACCAAACCTCAGTAACAGGGGATAATGAAAACAAGTCTCAGATACCATTTTGCCACAAATAAACAGACAAAAAAAAAAAAAAAACAACGAAAAAAGTTCTATAAACATGACTGAGCTTTACAGTCAACGCTGGGCTATCCACAGTCGGAGCCTTAAAGCAAACCCATCAAAGCCCCAGCGGTGTTTACATTCCTGATTGATTTCTTTGTCTTGGGTTATCACTTTTGTAAATGCCCGGAATTCCAAGATAAAAGAGTGCAATAAAGAATAAAGCGGTTCCTGTGAGTGTGTGCGCTTACTGGAGGAATACAGCAAATAACTAGAAAGGAACTTCCCACATTAAAAAAAATCCGAAGTCATTGTTTCCTAGCCCCATAATAGGAGCTCCAAACAATTGAGATAATTATGATTTATAATGAACATTCCCGGAGCACCTGAGGGCTGGCCTCTTGCACCCACAATGAATGAGTCACTCTGACTTGTTTGTGGGATCCCGAGAGGGAAACAAGATCATCTGTCTCCCCCTCCCACTGGTGATAAGGAGCTGCTTCATCAAAATAAAGGACCCCGAAGTAATCCAAAGAGGTCCGTTTCCAAGGGAATCATTGAGAAGTGTCCTTTTGTCTCCAGAAAAAGAAATTTCAGGAAAAGGATATAATAATCATTCAGATTAGATAATGGTCCAAATGGAGTGATTTCGCTTCCCTAGGGGACATTTGGTAAGTCTGGGGACATTTTTGGACATCGCCGCGGGGTGGCTTGCTACTGGCTTGTAGTGGGAAGAGGCTAGAGATAAAGCAGCCGAAGGTTCCCTGTTGCAGAGGATGGGCCCCACGGGAAGGATATGATTATCCTCTGCAGAATGTCGATAACGGTGCTGTTGAGACACCCTGGGCCAGATCACCGACACTGTCAGGGAACTCTGGGGGCGTGCCAGGGCCTTGCTGAGCATCAGAACCTTGCTGGGGCTGGCGGGCGCCACAGGTCACCAAGTGGCTGAAAGTCAAGCCAAGCCCAAGGTCCCTCTATCCCACCAAACCCTACCAAACACCAAGTCTAGTTTTTTCTCCCCTGGGACTTCATGCGAAGAGACACGAAAGGTGAATCTGACAGTGATGTCAGACATTCAAAGGAAGATTCAAAATGTGGCTTAATTTTTTTAAGGCAGGTAAATAATTACTCTTATACGTCGTCTTGAACACAGTCCCCTCCAGTCCGTGTGGCCTTCTTCGCTCCTCGCCCAGCCCTCTTTGCCTGCCTGCCCCGGCCGCGTCCCATCTCTTGTGAACAGCTCAGCGGGGATCAGAAGAGACCCGGGGCGAGGATGAGTCTGGGCACCTGGTACAGCCCAGGACAGTCACGCACAGTGACCAGGGACAGTGCCCTGCATGAGAAAAGACCTGATTCACAGCAGTGGGACCCACGTCTTTTGTTTCCTCACTTGGTTTGGTCTCTGTACAAGGCAGGCTCCGCACCCTGACCGGTGTCTCCAAAGTCGTATCAGAAAGAAGAGGCCTCAGGAACTGGAGGGCCAGAAGGCATATATATTGGACTCTGCTTTGTCCCCCGTTTCATCCTGAAGGGGGACCGAAGACAATGGACATTATTTGTTGAATCCCAGACCCAGAGTTGACACACATGGTCTCCTAGGTATAAATGTTCTCTTAGGAACATAGGATGGGTCACGTTCAATCATGACTATTTCAGAAAATCGGAATATATATAGTCATTATGGATATTTGGGCAAATGTAATGACAAGGTAAGTTTTCGGTGAGCTTTCCTGGGGGGGTGTGTATGACAACCCCAGTTCTTTCCCAGGTCCACGTGCCAACAGCCCTCCCTCAACGGTGTATAGCACAGGCTCGAGGCAGAACGCTGAGTTGTACGAGGAAGGGAGAGCCCAGTGTTGGCCTCCTCCCTCTCCTTCCTGAGCACTGCTGAGCTGCCACCTCACCTGTCAGAGTCATTGGGAAAGGGCCAGGGCTGGGACAAAGTCCGAGCACAGGACCAGCTAACAGTGGGGCGCCAACATGCAGGACCTGCGTGGATTTGCAATGTCAATACCCACAATTTTCTTCAAGGCAGCAGAAGGTGAGCTTTGTGTGTGAGGGGAACTTGGCATAGATCCCCAGCACCAGCTCCTATAATCAAGGCCAACAGGCAACCTCCCTGGGCAGAGAGGCCCCACCCTGGAGTCCCAGCTCTGTCACCAGCCTTCCTTCTCCCTCCACACGGCAGGGATCCAAGCTCTGTCACTTCTGGTTAGGATGACGTTTGCCACGAAGATGCTGAAGATGTTAAAAGTGAGACTTTATCAGTCGTAGGGCCCCAGGAAAGGTTTGGCTGAGAGTCTAGGTTTTGAGAACATTAGACTCAGGATGAGTGTGTTGACAGATGGTATTCAGCCAAGAATAAATCTCTTGTGCAGCAATGTCACCAGACCTGCAGTCACACTCGATAATAACTGAAAACCCAGGAGAAGTTTCCATATTTCACGAGCGGAGTCTCCTATTAGAGTGCTCCATCAGATCGTGCACGCTTGTTACGGCCGCAGGTACATTCTTAGTTCTCTGCACCCTTTCGGGTACCCGACATGCCGGCCGCAGACGATGTGCCAGTGTCCTGTCGCTGCTCTGTCGGCCGGGGGTCTGGGTTCTGATTGTTTCCACCACAAAACACAGACTTTAAATGGAATCGGGGTATACCAAGGCAGGTTGTTCAAATGTGAAAATATATATAGCTATTCTTTCAGATGAAGAAGAAGATAGTAAATAGTTGGTGGTAGGTCTCCATTCTTTAAAAAGAGATACAATTTCATGATGAACGAGAGAAAAACAATCACAGCCTTAAACGAAACAAAAAAATTGGGCTTCAGGAAACTTCAGTTAGTGCCGCTTCAAAGCCAACATGTTAAACTTGCCAAGGGCCCTTGTTAGAGAAAGAGAGACCACAGATGTGTCTCAATTATGCGACTGTAGGAACCGTGAAGTCCAAATCTGTAGATATTTTAAGGAGTTGTCAGGGAAATTAAAATTTTAGGGGACTTCCATTTCTAGCAATATGAGTAGATATCACTTAAAACAACACCAACAAAAAAAAAAAGTCTTAAAATGAAGAATAAGTCGTACTTTACAAAAAATAAACTTTTTTGTATATTTGAGTCTAAGTTCTCTTTATACAGTTGTATATATTTTTGGTCTGCTGAATGATATGTATATTTTATATATTATTATATAATTGTTCAACAGACAAATTGTCCAGTAAGGTTATTATCTAACAACATAACATAGAAAACTGCCCTCAATAATTGAAAAGAAGACTTGTGTTCAAGTACTTGGATTATTTACAGACTTCAACAACCTCAGGGACATTAAGTAATTAAGATCAATTTCAAAGAATCAGTATCATACAGATTCTCTTTTCTATTCATCATGCAGTTAAGATAGAAATAAATAGTGAATAAAGAGTAAAAGATAGCTTTTTAACTTTAAACAATTTAACCTTTAAAAGTCCATAAAAAGTTAAAGCTGAAATAACTTGAGCAATACGATAAATAACAAACAGATTCCCTTAAAAATATAAATGATAAAAACTGATTCAAAAAGACCTGGAGATTCACAATGACTTGAGATGAGCAATTCAGATTTTTAAGGGGCAGATAACTCCATTTTTACACTAAATCTTCCACAAACATGAGGGAATCAGGCAAGCTCACATGCATAAACATATATGCAAAATACAAAGGAAAACACAGCAAACAGCGTCCCTCATTGTATAAGCAATAATATGTGATGACTAAGTTGAGTAGATTCCAGGAATAAGTGATTAGTTTAATCTTAAGTCATCTATGAATGCCATTCTGTACGTGAACAAATCAAACAAAAAATCATTTAATTGCTTCAATGTATACAGAAAGAGCATGCAATAATATTTAATGCCCACTCATAATATTTAAAAATTCCTTACTTAACCAAGAGAAGAGTGTACTTCTGCAAGCTGAAAAAGAAAGACATCTAACAAAAGTTGTCTTTGTATATATACCAGCTACAATTAGAAAATACAGCAAGGATACTTTATTTATATCCCTTAAAAATATAAAGCATCCAAGAATAAGGATAACAAATATATGTAAGACCTTTTTAAAAAAGTATCAAATGACTTTAAATACCAGTTGAATCAAGATATACACTATGTCCATGGTTAACAATACTGAATAGTCTAACTGCCAGTTCTCTACAAATTTAATTAATTGATTTAATGATATTCCTATTAATAACCTAACAGTTTTCCATAGTAGTCGACACACTGATCCTATAATTTATACACAAAAAGCAAAGGGCCAAGAGCAGCCAGGAGAGTAGGAGGCCCTTCCCCGCCAGGTACCAGACGCTTCCATAGAGGCTCAGCAGCGCCGCTGCACCATCCCACACCAGGGCTAGACAGCTCAGCGCACACAGCAGATGTCCCACATCGAGACCCACACATATTTGGAAACTTGGTATAAGGCAAATGTGGCATTGTCTGTGGATGAGTAATTATTGGCTCTGGAAAACTGGCTATCAATGTGGAAAAAATTAAGGCTCTCCTTGCTTCACATTGGGCAAGGCGGCACCCTCTGACGACCGGGTGATGGCGTTGCCCAGAGGGTTCCAGGACGGGGCCTGCAGGGCAGGAGTGTCCTGAGGCAGGGGTCCGTCCCGCCGGGCGGAACTGTTTCAGTGCGGCGACCAGGGTGCAGTGGCTGGGCGCTAGCCCCGGGGGAACCCAGATGGGTGTCGGGGGCGGGGGCGGTACCATGGAAAGGCAGAGAGGAAGTTCAGAGTCCTTGGTGATGTTTCACCTCTGACCCTGGGAGGGGAGCTCACTTAATGTCGCTATTAGTTTTTAACATGTACAATATTCTTTTTTATGTATAACATAGTTCATAATAATCATAAATCTGAAAGTACTAATACTAGCAGTCCATCTTATTTTTTCCAAATACAAATGCTTCAGGAAAAGCACATAAATACCCAAAGGAGTGTGGGGTGCCAAAGGTTAAAAGTCGATTAGGGGAGAGGGCGCTTCCTTTTCTAGTCTCAATCCCCTTCCTCCCGTGGACGAGTCTGCCGGGTTGTGAGCCGCGCCACCTCCTCTGTGATCACTGTGGTGGCATCAAGAACTATCATAACATTGTATCAATTTCACTTTTCTACCCTAATCTCTTGCTACTTCTGACCCAAGCACACAGGGGTCCAAGCCATGCTCTTCTATGCTTCTTCCCCAAGTATATAATTCTGCATTGTCTGTATTTTCATGGTACTCTTCATTTCTCCCGAAAACGCCTTCCCCCGCTGCATGCCTGACCAGAAGCTGGTTACAGTCTAAGGCCAAGCTCCAATACTTCCTAGTGCGCAACAGAATCAGCTCTCAAAGCTGCTGGGATTGTTGGTATCGTTTTAAATCCACAGCGCGGTGTGTTTGTTGAGTGCAGCGAGCCCTTTGCTCTCCCTTGACCGGGAGACACTTGCTGGCGGGATTGAAGTCCGGTCATTTGCATGCCCGTTGCTGAATGCTGGCTGACATTCCATAAACATCAGGGAACCCACGAATGACCTCCTTAATTGGAAAACAGCAAGATGAATGCAGAAGTTTACAGCTGGCAAATCAGTCCGAGCTCAGCCAATAAATGAGAGTACAGAGCAAACCCCCGACCCTGACTTTATCTTGCACTGACTGTACAGGGCCCTTGCTGCTTCAGCAAACCGATGGGCACCGCGTTGCAGAGCAGTACAGCTCTGCTTGGTTCCTCTTCAAACCAGAGAAACTGGCCCCGATTTGACAGCCCCCCAAATGCACGTTTCTCTCCACCATTTCATCTGGCCTAGTTAAATACACAAACACACACGTTCCTTTGTCCTTTTGACTACTGCTTAACACGCACTCTGGGATGCTCAGAAATGGTTTTCGGAGGGAACGCAGAGATCTCGGGCTCCCGCCTCACGCCGGCCAAGGGTCACCCGCACGCACGAAGGTTTTCCTTTCAGTTTTGCGCCGCTTTCATTTCTTCCCCTACGTTCATTCATCACTGTGGGTGCTCTGCTTGGAGAGAGAGGGGATTCGGTTGCAGAACTTGCTTCCTGCTATTTTTTCCATTCCAGAACATTTCGAAAACAGATGTAATGACTTAAATACAATAATAAAAGTAAAATAATTATATCCAGACTACTGAAAATCATTATACTAAGTGAGTTTCGGTTTTCCTTTTTTATAGACCCGGTATAGCAATCCCAGCCTCTCTGCTTGCATCCATTCGGTTAATTCAATAATATTGGAGAGATCATTTGCATGGTAACTTTATGTAAATGTGTAGATGACTGTATTTCCACCTCTACTGTAATAAGACTCATTGTTTCACATATTTGAATAACAATGCTCTCTAAACATAACAACTGTCTATTTAAATAGGTTACATAACAAAAAACAGAAAATTGTTCTGTACTACAAATACCAGCAGCCTTAAGTATTTTCATTTCATTCAATATGATGCAGAAGTGTATTTAGGAAATAGATTGTAGAATTTTATTCACTGGTTTATTTTGAGAAAAGGGGCTGGTTCTGAGTTATTTTTATTATACCCACAGCATATTCACAGTAAGTAGTAAATAAACATTGGTCAAATTAATGGACAAATGACATCAGGAAAGGAGTTAAGAAACACAAAATTTGGGAGGAAACTGAGCTTTGATAAATATATCTATAAATATTTGAGGGGCCAGAAAGGACAGACCAACAATTTTGGTGAGAATACAACCCTGAGGGTGTGTTTTGCTCCTGCTGCAAATAGCAATGTGTCGACAGTCGCTGGAGAAACGGATTTGAGTGTCCGAAAGGCATCAAAAATAAGCAAAACCAGGCCAAAACGAACAACAACAAAAGGAGTCTTCAGGTTCAACATGGCGCTGTGATGTGCCCTGCGTTTAGCGTCTCTCCCTGCCCCCCCCCCCGCCCCCCGCCAAGCGCTTCTACGAGACGGCGTGGTTCTTTCGCCTTAAGCACGTGTTCTACACTAGCTGACTTTTTAATTCACATCTATATATAGTTTACTTAAAGCCTTCATAAGCACAGCTAGAGCCCTCAGAAACTCCACGTTTTGACAAGCAAGGGTGAAAAGAAGGGATTCCTAAACTGCTGGCAGCAATTTTGGGCGTGACTAAAAAAAGGTAAATAACTAGAAGGAGTGAGATGATGTAACAAATATCCACAAAACTGCTTAATCTGGTGACACTTCTTTGCAGACCCCGAAAACAGCACTTCTTCCCCAGGATGGAGTCAAATGCCTCAGTTGTGCATTCTGGACCTTGCTAGAATTACCTAATTAGGTAACTATTACAATGTCACTCCCAATAATCTGAGGAAGAAAGAAGTCCAGTCTAATTCTCACACTTCCTGGTCGGGATATTTTTCAGCCATAGCAGGATCAGAGCTGGAAATCAGAGAGGTAAAAAGTGAGCCATCAGGTTTAACTGCTGCAGAGAGCAGAAGCTCGGAATGTGATTTGTCTCTTTTTACCAAAAAGAATGCTCCTGGGAATATAAACCTGTTTGCATGCTAAGAACCTTGAATTTTACAAACACCAGATGATGAGATTTTTGGAAGAGGACACATGTTTTTTCCCCATTTCCTAAATCCATTGGCCACATAACTGCCCCAATTAGTTCTCCTAAACCACATTAGAAGATAAACACAATGTCCAGCTGATTACTCCTACTTAGATGAGGGATTGAAAAGTATTTAGTTTGGCTTTGAGAACTTACTTTACATTTGCACATTTATACTCACTTGCAGAAAATTGCTTTGGTTTTAAAAATGATCTGGCCTTCCAGCAGAACACCATTGCACAGACGAGACTGCTTGTGTGAAGACGGACACCTGGTGGTCAAACTGGGGAACTGCAGCCCCGGGAAAAATTCTGAGGCTGCCTCTCCTCCGGGGGCCCCCTTCCCCTCCTGCTTTCTGGGTACAGACGGCTGTTGACGGTGGACAAACTGCAGCTGTATGGGAGCGAGTCTCAAGTTCAAGTCAAAGGATTTCCAGAACAGTTACATCAACCCCATGAAAGCTCCAGGTCACAAGTTCTGTAAATTATTTAGAAAGCCAACCAATGTAGTGCGCTAACCATTTTTAAAAGCTACTAAAAATCTCTTCTCCAAGAAGCCGAACAGGAGCCTTAGTGTTTGGGAGTAAGGTTTAATCTCCACCTCAAAACCTCGGGCTTCCTCTGCCAGATAATGAGCTTCTGTTTTCTTTTGCAAAGAAAAAAGAAGTGTCGATTCTTCTGGCACCACAAAAACAAGCATTTTGAGCTTCTAAATATGGCCTTGCCCCTGAAGCGACCCTGCTTTTTCTAAATTGAACTCTGCAAGACAAAAATATGTAACTGGAAAAAAAAAGAAAGAAAGTAAGTAAAATCCCTTTCTCTAGCTGCTCCAGGTTCCTGGTTTTGTTCTCTTTAATTTTTAAGTCTGGAAATAAGCTTCTGGAAGCCGAGGGAAAGCAATTTCCAAACTTCCTCAGGGTATATATACTTGGTGTCAGAGAACTGACATCAAATCACAGGTCCTCCTGGTAATGTTTGCAGCTGTAAGTGAGGAGGGAGGATTCGCATCGGGACACAATGGGCCTTCCAGAAGGATCTGTGTCTAATAAAGTGACTTACCACAGAGCTGAGCTACCCTGATTTCCCCTCCAGCTACCCCAGAAGAAAGGTACCCTCCGGATCCGGGGCTGACTCCCTGATACACAATTCCAGGCTCTGCCGCATCTGAAATGACAAGACCTTCTCTTCAGGATGGCTTTTGCCTAAGTAACTTACACTGGGCCATGGCTACGTGAGTCACATCCCATCCCCCGGTGGAGGGCTGAGGGGTCCCGTTTGAGCCTGACCCTGGTCTGCCCTTGTCTCGTGTCTACCTCACACATGCGCATACAGACACGCCCTCATGTGAAAACAAAGGCCTTCTCTGATATTGGGGGGTGCGGTGTTGACTGGTCAGTGTTTTTATTTCCTCCCACAAGAACAATGGGAACAGCTTTCATAAAAGCGTTACAAGAGAAAACACGTTCATGTAGGTTGAATAAAACAGTGTAAATAACACCCCCTCCTCCCATCCTTGGTCACGTAAGTGAGACCTTCTGACAAGGACTAAAAGATGCCTGAAGAAGAGGCTCCCGGTAGCCGCTACAAAAACTGTCATGTCTCGAAAGCCATTTAAATTTCAGACTCGCTGTCCCCCTTCGGAAACCCTTCTGAGCAGGTATGTTTTAGGGTTCATCGTTTTTCAGATGATCGGTAGGTAGCACCGTCCACACATTGAATATCATGTAATACTCCCAGCCAGGATGGGAGCAGACGCCCCAGTTAACACAGGAAGAACCCTGCAACAAAATGGATACAGGGCCACATTAAAAAAAAAAAAAGACTAAAAATAGTCTGACATTGGTTCAGATCAGGTGAGGTCACCAAATGAATCTGACGTATGTGAAAAAACTTGCTTCTTAGACTTCTTTTAACTCTATATTTCAGATCCCAGCCTGTGGTCCTGCACATAATGAAAGAGCTGTTACAGACACGTGGCTCTGTCCAGAAGTCTCTGATAACTCCCTGGGCTGGAGAGGCACAAATACAGCTACGAAGAAAACCTATTATCAAGCAAGCCACTTCCTTTGTTCGTCAAAAGTCCATGTATTTATCATAAAACCATTATACTTTTAGAAGTAGCCACAGGAGAAAATTTTCATGACCTGGGGTTAGATAGAGTGTCAGAAAGGACACCAACAGCGTGGTCCATACAGGGGAAGCTGGTCTTTATTGAGTTAGAAACGTTGCGTCATTATCAAGAGAATAAAGAAGACAAGCCACACACTGGGAGAAGATATTTTCAAATTGTATACCTAGCAAGAGAACTTGTATCCAGAGTATATAAAACTCTTTAAGTTCAACAGTAAGAAATCAAAGAATCCACTTAGAAATGGGGGGCGGGACTTGAACAGACACTTCACCAAAATGATAGAAAAACGACAAACGTAAGAAAGATGTTCAATGCCACAGTCATTTGGATAATGTAAACTGAAAAACCGCAAAGAGATAGTACTATACACCCATTAGAATATCTAAAATGAAAAAAACAAAAGGGACGATACCAGGTGTTGGCAAGGATGCGGCGTAACAAACTCACTCGCATTGCTGGTAGGATTGAAAATGGTACAGCCACTTTGGAAAATGGTTTGCCCGCTTCTTACAAAGTTAAATATACACTTGCCATAGGACCCAGCATTTCTACCTCTGTTTTGGGGTTTGTTTGTTTGTTATACCAGATGATGGAAACTTATGTTCCCATGAAAACTGGTACACAAGTGTTCATAAGCAGCCTTTATTGTCCCAGCCCTAACCTGGAAACAACTCAGGTGCCCTTCCGTGTATGAAAGGATAAACTAAGTGTGTTACACCACGTGATACATCACTACTCGGCAAGAGAAGGAACAGACTGTTGATACACTCATGAACTGGGATGAACCTCAGACACTGTGCTGAGTGAAAGAAGCCGGTCTCCAAGTCAGAAGTGTAGACATGGAGAATAGGCCCCTGGTTGCCAGGGGTTACGGGTAGAAGGAGGGTCTCGCAATAAAGGGGACCATGAGGGGGTTTGGGAGGAATGACGGGAACATTCTGTGCCCTTACTATGGTGGTGGCTGTACAAATCTATAAATATGTTAAAATTCATAGAACCGTACACCAAAGAGAGGAAGTCAATGTGAGCATATGGTCGTTTAAAATATGAAAACCTTACAGTAACAGAAGCCAGCACACTCACAATTGACTTTGTGTTTCTAGTTTTATCACCATCCTCACCCTACCTAGCGGACGATGTCCTCCTTCAGCCAGCAGCGCCTGCGGACCAGGCGGCAGCAAGTTGGGGGAGGCAGTGCAGCACAGAGGTGAGGCAGGCTCAGGGCCCGCGGTCTGGGCAGGGGGAGGGGACAAAGCGGTGACGAGCTGTCAGTGAATCGTGCCAGAGATTCAAGGCGGGGATCTGCAGAGCCCTAAGCGCAAGAATGTTCTCGTAATTTGACCAAGAAGGAATAACTGTTTGTGTTCACTGATTTCTTACCAAGTATGTCTTTTGAGGGTAATTTTGAAGACTCCCTTGCTTTGACCAAAGTAGATATGAAATGAGAAATAGCCCATTAACTGGCAGGAACGGTGTGGCCAGCTTGTTGAAGCGTGCCTGTTCCACGAGCGTACTCGTATAACGGGTGCTCTGGCGCGTAGACATCTCACGCTCATGAAATAGTTATTAAATAATTGAATGAAAGGTGACACCAGCGCAGCATTTTCATCATTGCAAACCCTTACAATATTCCTTTTTATTTAGCTAGCGTATTCATCAGCATAGCTCTCCCCCGTCACTGGGGAGCCGAAGCAGGTATTTCTGTTGATGTGCGTTGCCCGTTCTCATGCCGAATGTGGGCACTTCCAGAGGGAGAGTCCCTAAAAGTGAGTCAGAATGACTAGTCCTGTTCTGTGGCATCAGTCTTTGAAACCAAAGACCATGGCTACGCTTTTAATACCTACAGGAAATAAATAAAGAGATGCGAATGTCGATCCTTTTTAGAAAACCACTAATCCTGCTATAAGTGACCGGGCAGTTACTCAAGTGGGGTGTTTTTGCTGCCATAGAAACAAAGTGGGTGTTTTCCCATGTTCTAAATTCAGCGTCTGAATCTAGATATAAATATGCTGAATGTTACGAACCCAGTTCCCTAAATTCAGCCTTACTTCAGTGTCTTTATCTGTGACATAAAAGTTGCCCTCCACAGCCTGATGTGAATTCATGGCAACGAAGCTCCTTGTTTATATATATATATCTATATATCTATATCTATCTATCTATCTATCTATCTATCTATATATAATGTCATTGTTTTTATTCCTATCTGGGCAAAAGTGAAGCTCAAAGTCGGAGCTCCACTATCAGGGCTCAGCTTCTGTGATCAGTCAGACCATTTCTGTTTAGAAGATACTTTTCTAAAGTAAGTGCTAAGTATTTTAGGCAAAGGAAGCCAGCTGTGAAAATACTGTTAACATTTGCACAGTTGTTTTATATGTGGATTTATTTTTACTTGCACTTAATTCGGTGCAATTTTGGGGAGAGACGTGTCTCGGCCCCTCCCTGCCCCCGCCCCCACCCTCCGGCGCTCACTCTCGCTGACCCTCGTGGGTCTTTTGAGCAATGACAGTCTCCCTCTCCAATTCTTACGGGTCACAAGTGTTCTGCATCACAGCACACCCTTGACTAATTAGCATTAATAAGTGAGGCTGAGAGAAAGAACCCTGGAGAACAAGGACTGTTTTTGCCAAATTGGACTTGACCCAACTGGCAAAACTTCCCAGCGCACTTTCCCATTCTCCTGCCTCCAGTGTGTTCCCGCTGCCTAAACACACATTTCTGACACGGGGTCTTGGACACCGTGAGGTACTCGGCCCCGTGGACTCTTTGTTCCAGCGGCACTCGGGCTTCGTTTGCTTTTATTTTACTTCCTTAACTGTAGCGCGATGAGACATTATTTCTGCCTCTTACGGTCCTAAGATGCTTAGCAGAGACAGAGAACACATTAGCTCATTCTTTATGGAGCACCTACTGTGTGCAAGGCACTGGGCTAGGAACAGGTAGCAGAGGTTTCCGGAATGAGCAGGATTTCAACAGGCAGGGGACCACAGAAGGACAGGGCAGGCGGGCTCAGCGGCAGAAGGAAAAGCTGGGAGGAGGAGAAGCAGAAGGACAGTTGGACACTGAAGAGTGAATCGGAAGAAAAAGGGTCGAGTGGAGTAACTGGAGGTTCAAGTCCTACCCCTTCCCCTGTGCGCTCCGAGCCTCCGTTTCCTCATACACAAAGCAGAGGGAGCACTTGAACTTCATAGTGTTGGTGGAGGTATTCAAGACACTCCACTCTGGAGCCCACCTGGCGGGAGGAAAGTGCACACATTTAGCCATGCGTGCGGGGAAAGCGCGTCATCAGTGTTCAATGCGTGCAGTTTGGGGATGTATAGAATCTTTCAAAACATGAGTTCAAAAACCAAATTAGATTTTGGTAGTGACACATAGAGTGTCATTTATCGAGCCTCAGCTCTTCATTTTACCAATAGGGAAGGTGGTAACCTAAAAGGATGAAGGAAGGAGCAAGCCTCGGTCCATGAAATGCCGGACGGATGCGAGGACCACCCCACCCCCCGCTCCCCCCCGGGGTTCGCCAGGAGCCAGGCGCTGGCCACCGGTGCTGCCTGCTTATTTAATGCCCCTGACGCCCTGCCAGGATGTGTCACTTCTGCCACGTATGTGTCCAGTGCCCACAGATGTTCACAGAGACGTGCAAAAGCTGCAGTGCAGACTCGGAGCTGCTGGTGACCTCGGTGGCCACTCTGTCTGATGTCCACACTTGACGAGTAAGGACACAGAGGTCGGTGTGTTGGCTGACTCGCTCTAAGTCACCTGCTCCTGGGGCTACAACTTTGGCCTCCGGGCTCCAAGCCACGTCACATCATGCTGCGTTCACGTGTGAGCTGAAACGTAAATAAGTCACCAAGGACTTGATTCAATAAAGTATGATGATTATTAAGAAACTTAAAATTGGGAAAAGCCTACAGCGAAAAGAACATATTTTAAAATTTCATATCAAGAACTCTTGAGTAATAAAAATGAACTAATGACTTTTTTTATTCTAAATCTTACTAAAAAATAAATAGGTAACCCAAATAGCCCTATATCTACTCGATTGTGATAGCCCTATATCTATTGAATGTGAGGTTAAAAACCTTCCTATAAGAAAACCCCAGACCCAAAATGGGTTTATCAAGATTGTAGGATACAAGGTCAAAACACAAAAAATTAGTTTTATTTCTATACCTGTGGTAAATAATTGATAGCATGTTTTAAAAACAGACCATGTAAAATTAAATAATCAGAAAGAGATAAATCTAAAAATAAAACATATGCGCATATACTTGATGTAGTGTTTTTCAACTACAGATCCAATAATGAGCCCATGCCTCTTGACAGAATGAACGAGTGGGTGAAGAAATATTTGACCTATAGTCAGAGTAAAAAAAAAAAGGTATAGTATGCTAAAAAATAAGAATTAAAATAAGTTAAACTTGGAATCAGAATTTTTATCTGAGGATTTCTTTCCAGACCAAACCCTCAGTAACTGCCATTTTTAAATCAAGCAAAAAGTGCCACTTCATCCCGGCTCTAGCATGTCCTGGCAATATGTCTTAATCCCCATCCCCAAGGTGGCTCAGGTCTTGGGTCCTGCCTGTTTCCTTCAGCAGCTCTGACTCTATTCAACTCAGCCTGTGACAGAGAGTGGCCCAAATGAATATGTTATTTGCTTGGCTTTTCCACCAGGAAAAAAAAAAAGGCTTGCCTTAAGGGTTTGTTTGTGTGTGTTTTTTTTTTTAATAAAATGCTCTGGTTCTTGGGATTTATTGTTCACCCATAGATTTCAAATAGGAATCTCAGAAGTTTTAAATTATCATACATTATTTCCTTCTAATAAGGCTCTGAGCACATAAGGAAAAAAAGAGTCTCTGCCGCTGAGGTTGGGGGGTCGGTGAAGCCGACTGTGACGCCCAGAGCACAATGTAAGCCTCCCTGAGCCCATAAAACTCTCGGCTTGCAAGAAAAAGTCTTGTAGGAAGAGGGCACCGCGTTGGTGGCCAACGCATGAGCTACTCAGAACTCTAGTCCCAAATCGGTTTTAAAACACCGAGTCCAAAGAAAGCTGGCCTGGTTCACTTTTTTTTAAATGAAACAACAGTTTTTCCTCTTTTTGTAGTGGGCAAGGATATTATAGTGCGTAGCAGCAGGTAATTCTCGAGTACATGCACGGAGGACTTGGCAAAAAAGCTCCCAAGTGAGGAGGCTGCATGAGGATGGAAATCCAAAGACTTAAAACTACTGAACCACCCCATCTCGCCTCTGTCAAATGACCCAGGTGGGGAGAATCGGTGACAAAACTTGACAGCTGAGCAGAGTATTGCGTGGGTTGCTCACACTCTGAGGATAAGAGTGGCGGGGCCGGGGCTCGTGACTCTCGCCTGTTCTGAGAGCCCAAGGGCGGTCTTGGGGGTCCGGGTTCTGGGCAAGGCCGCCAGCTCCACCCTCGGACAAGCGCGGGCAAAGAATGGACGATCAAGAAATGCTAGGTGTTAGGCGTCCGCACCCAGAACAATGAGAACAATAATAAGCCCAAGAAACCAGAGAAATCAAAGCTCGTTGACATTTTCTCTGTCTATTGTCGCCCTTGCACAGCCCCTCTGACTGGTCTTCAAAAATCTTAATTTCAGCAGATTCCAGTCAATACATAAGGAGAGAGAACAAAGGGGAAAAAACCCAATGAGTAAATTCACTGACGAGTAGCGCATGGTACTGCTGCATTCTGGATGACAAAGCTTGAGTATGAGATATTAAGCTCTTTGAGAGAAGGGACAGATTTTACCCACCTCGATGTCTTCCATTCCCTCCCAGATCGAGGAGGCCACAGTACTGAGGGTTCCTACAGCGGCCGACAGTAGAACAGGGCTGTAAGCCGAGGAAGGTCTTGCACGCAAGATCGCCGCACCAACAGGCACTTCGAATACCCGGAAAATGCGGGAGTCACACAGCATGACTGCGCGTATTCCCTAGTGTTGATGGCGATGGAAGGCGGTGACGCATGAAGAGGCTTGGCAGGTGGAATGAAAAGGCAGAGGCTGGTGACCACGGCGGCGGCTTGGGGGAGAGGTGTAGAGCCAGGTAAACTGCTTCGCATGCCACTGGCTGTGGCCGGTCATTCTCTGCCTCTGGCTTTCAGTTTCCCTTATGTGGAGTAAAGGAATTGAACTCAGTGGCTGTTAAATCATGTCCCAAAGAACCAAAGGTTCTAAAAAAGGGACTGTTTAAAAAAAAAAAATGTATTGATTGATTTTAGAGAGAGAAGAAGAGGGGAAACAGGGAGAGAGACATCAATGTGTTGTTCCACTTACTGATTCATTCATTGGTTGATTCTTGTATGTGCCCTGCCCAGGGATTGAACCCGCAACCTTGGTGCCTCAGGACGACACTCTTAACCAACTGAGTGACCCGGCCAGGGCCCTAAGACAGGGACTCTTCATTTGACTTCCCCAGAAACAGATCCCAAGTTTAGAATTTGCGTATAAGGTGTTTCTTTGAAGGTGATCGCAGGAACTGTGATCTGGGAACAGAAATATGGGACAGGAGCGAGCTAAGTCTGGAAAATGTGTAATCAAGGAAGCGTGACAAGTGTGACTGGGAAGCTCAGGACTATGAGTAATGACGGTTTCCAGGCTCTGACCTCAGTGCACCTTCATCACCTTACTTGTGATAAGGACCCCAAGAAGCCCATGTTGTTTGTGTGGATTCTACCTAAAACTATTTGTCTGATTAGAAATTGAAAGAGAAAACTTAAATGTTCCTACATTCATTTAAAAATAAGAATAAAAACGTTATATGGTAAATAAGTGGCCAATGTTTTATGAAGAGGCATTATATTTTCCAATATGAAAAAATGATGTGAGAAAGATGACATTACATTACATAATTTATACAGATCTTTTCAATATATGGCTTAATCGAAAACAAGTAAATTCTCATATGTGTTTCTGTATTCAATCTGTGGCTGCATGGTTTGGCTGCGGTGCTTTTGCCTTTAAGCAGACATGTCAGTAGAAAAGGGAGAGTATTTTAATCGTGTATATAATTATGTATATTCTCAGATCATGGTGTAAAACCTCTTTTGATGTTACACTAAAACTTGACAATTGATAATTTCTTAAATGTTGGTTTCAGCGTGACAGTTGAAACTATAGCCATGAACTTTGTGTGCTCTCTTTCATGGGAATCCATTTTTCTATCCTGCCTTTTGAACAAATCTTTCACCCATATTTAATTTTGATCATGTGTTGGTCATATGAAATGAATGGTTCACAGAGTTAGGGAGATATTCCAAATGCTGACACATTTCATTACACAGCCTCAAAAATTCTCATTCAGCATTATCTCCACTTGTCTCATCAGAAAAGCAGTTGAGAGAGTCATCAAATTCACAGGGATGGATGTAAGATTTCAGAAATTCTAATTTTCTCTTGAAAGCTCCGATTTAATTACTGGCAACAAATACGGTCAGTGGTTTCTTTGAAGCGACGGCCTCCTTCCAAATTCCTTCAGTTTTGGAGAAACATCTTCCAAGCACCCAAGTCTGAAGAAGCCTAGTGTGTTGTTTCTACTCAAACGATCACCCACGTGCTTCTCGTGGAAACAAACATCATCCTTCAGGATGGAGCAGAATTGCTTTCTGTGTAGTTTCCATTTCATCCAAAGAATATTAAAATGATTTACACTGAAGGGCCATATTTAATAGCATGTAATCGTTTTTACTGCTTCATCAAGGACACAGCGGATGGGAAACTTTTGGCCCCCCGCGGTTCAGACGGTGAAGGATGCAATGGCTACACATAACGCTGGCAGCAAGAGCACCAGGTGTCTCTGCCCCGACTCCGTCATTGATTGTCGGTGCAAATGTTAACCCGGTGAAAAAGGTGATCACACTGTAACATATTTGACAACAGTGAGGACTCCCAGGTGGTACATCCTTTGAGTACATAAGCACCAGCTTTCCCACCTGAAGGGCAAGCCAGCCAGGACCGTGTAGGTGAAAGGCTGCTCAGGTGTGGAGGTAGGGGCTCCCCAGAACAGCGCATCTACTGAGCACGGGACGGAACGGGCTCAACAACCCAGAGAGCCCTCCCTGCGGGAAGGGCATGAACCTGCTGAAGGTTGGAAGTCAGGAGGGCGTGCCCTGAAATAGAAGAGACCAACGGCCCCGGGGTGTTTCAATAAACATGGGTGCCAATAGCTCTTTGTGATCTTGATCTTGATGGCAATTATTTTGCATAAACCCCAGGCAGTGGGATTGCTGGATCCTATGGTAGCTCTACTTTCAATCTTTGGAGGAAACTCCATACTCTTTCCACAGTGGCTGTGCCATCTTACACTCTCACCAACAGCGCATAAGGGTTGCAATTCTCCTTGTCCTCACCAACGCTTGTTATTTTTGTTTTTGTTCTTTTTCCATTGTGTATTCTTGGCACCCTTGTTAAAGGTCAGTTAACTATATATGTGTAGGTTTATTTCTGGGCTCTCTCATCTGTTCCATTGGTGAGTATATCTGTGTTTATGCCTGTATGATACCGTTTTGATTATTGTAGCTTTATAATGTGTTCTGAAGTCAAAAATTATGAAGCCTCTAGCTTTGCTCATCTTTCTCAAGAGCATTTTGAATCTTTGGGGTCTTTTGTGGTGCCATATGAATTTTGGGGATTGCCTTTCTATTTCTGCAAAGCAAAAATGGCATTGAGATTTTTGATAAGGGTTACATTGAATCTGTAGATAGCTCTGAGCAGTATGGACGTTTTAACGATATTAAGTCTTCCTGCTCATAACACAGATTATCTTTCCATTTGTTTGTATCTTTAATTTCCTTCAGCATCATTTTGTCATTCTCAGCATGTAAGTCTTTTGCCTCCTTGGTTAAGTTTATTCCTAAGTATTTTATTATTTTGTATGTTTTTAAAAATGAAGTTGGTTTCCCAATTTTCTTTTCATTGTTCACCTGCCCTGCTTTTAAAGAACATTCTCCCCAGGGCCAAAAAATGGAGGCATCCACAGCGTCTTTCTTAGATCCTGTGCTATTCCAACCATTTCCCAGTGAGAACATCGCCTCATCTTTATGTTCATGCTCTTCAAAATGCTCTCAGATCTGAAAGGGACTCCTAATCCCAGTTCCTTATTATGCAGGTCCTCTGTGAACAAGTACTGATATTTACGGCCACAGAGAGAGCAGGCTGGAGAGCTGTGTAAGGGACCCCTCAATTTTCTCATGACCCAATCTTGGGTTAAGTCTTCTTCATTGTGGAAATTTCATTCTGGGGACTCGTACAGCTAATTTTCTTCTAAGTTGTGGTTTTAAAATGCACAGAAACCACTTAAAGATGTGATCTGCTACCGCCGCTCCGCTGGATCCCTTGTGGTCTCAGAGCTGCTCCAAGTGCCGAGCAAATTTTACTCCCACACTGAAAGATGACACCTGACGTTATATCTCCCTAACCTGTCATGGCACCTGACTCTTGGAAGGGGGCCCTGCGCTGTCTAACTTGATCATTCGGTACTGCTGGCCTCGATGCTACTCAGGATGGTGCTCCACCCAGGGGCAGGTCAGGAACCATCGTCTGTGGGGAGTGAGAGCCACAGGGGACCTGGAGAAGGCAGGGCGCTGTCTGCACACCTGTCAGCTGCCTGGAAAGGGCGGTCAGAGCTCCTGGGCTGCGGGGGGCTGGTTGGGGGGTGGGTCACTGCTCCAGATGGAAACTGCTGTGCAGAAAGTCGTGGAAGGACCCTCACAGCCCTGGGCCTTTCTGGAAAACAGTCGGCCTCGGGCACAGAACAGTTTTGACCCTTTTACGCGCACCACCAAAGTGCTGGCCGAGAGTGATTCGGGGAGGCACCAGCTGCACCGGACCTCCTTGTTATCCTTTTGTTAAAAGCACACACAGCCCTGGCCAGGTAGCTCGGTCGGTCAGAGCATCGTCCTGATGCCCTAGGGTTAGGGTTGGGTCCCCAGTCAGGGCACATACAAGAATCGCCCAATGCATGCGTAAACAAGTGGGGTGACGCATTGATGTTTCTCTCTCTCACTCTTTCCAAAATCAATTTAAAAAAATTCTTAAAGCACACATACACACAATAATGACAACAAAAATTAAAAATGCTCTTATTTCCTTTTTCAAAAATACCATAATTCTTATATAAATTTAGAAATACAATGAAACTAATAATGATAATAACAACAGTAACGATAGTAAAAATGAAAAAAATAAAGTAGTTGCAGTCCCATTAGGCAAAGTCCTATCATTCAAAGGTAAGCATTAGTGATGTTTTGGTACGTGCCTGCCTCTTTTTTCTCCTACATTTTACATATATATGGGGTCATAAGATTGTTTTATAACCCACTTTCATTTTTCATGTAATGCTGTCCAGTAAACATTTTACCCAATTCATTAGTCTTTTACTACATCACATTAATTGCATATTATTTCATACTCAATGCAATGGGTTTTATTCCCTTCTCAATGACAGATGCTCTTGAAGCTTCAGTTTCCTTGTCCGTGGAAGAGGCTGACTTACTGCGGGTATTTCAGAGCAGCATTGGGACCAGAGCACCTGCCGTGGTACCCGCTCAGGAGTGTCACGTCTCAGTGTCTCCTTCCTACCTCTGCTCTTGCTCCTGGAGTTTGCTCCACCAGTCCCCTCCCCCCGCACTGTTCCATTTCCAAATAACTCCCTTTTATTTTATCGCTATTTTATTAGCACAAATCAGCCCTTGTTTTTGTAGACTAAAACACTAAACATGAATTTATAGGATCACGATTTATAAGATTAAAAATTGCACCTGGGAAATTGCTGAGCATGTTTACTGTTCGGGGACCGTGGTCGGGACACCTCCTGAGGAGGCGCCGTGTGAGGAGCCAGAGCGCTGTGTGCCCGCAGGGCACACGGCGGGCACGGGCCCGTGTGCCAGGGAGCTCATAGGGGATGTGAGTGGGTATGAAAACAACACAGGCTTGTAGAGCTTTCTCTCCATTTAAGAAGCACAAAGTACAGTACAAGGAAGTAACCAAAATACACTGGGTGTTCACCGAACTGCTAAGACAAGTTGATAGGAAAGGACGCCGTCTCCCTGACTTGTGCACATCAGCGTGAGCGCCGAGTGCCATGCTATTGAAGACAGACTATTTCATTTCAGGCCTCACACCCTCCGTCTCCGCACACAGGCGCAGTGATTGGGGGTGTGGGGGAAGGAAGCCCCAATTCCTTGAGCTGTGCCGGATTCCACAAGGTGATTCTGGGGACCCTGAGAGCTGTGATGAGCGCGTAGATATAAAAGTCAACTGGAGGGTCCCTTCCGTCCAAGAGGGTCCAAGATGGCGTAACTGGAGTTGGGTCTCAGAGGATGAATGGAGTTGGATCTGCCTGGGTGAGGGTGGTGTACTCCCGGCCAAGAGAACTGAGCGAGAACCGGAAACGAGAACGGAGTCATGGTGGCACGTACGGAAAGCGCGTGACAGTTCAGCTTGGCCAAAAAAAAAGGTAGACACAAGAGATGATGATAACTACGCTGTACTGAGCTCTCACTAAACGATAACTGTTGGGTACAGGGCTTAATGCATTATGTCATTTGAACTCTGCAACTCTGTGACAGGTTATATTTTGCTCATTTTACAGATGGCGGTGACAGAAGCCCACTGAAGACTCTGCAGGCAAGAAACACTGCCCCTCTGGAGCTGCGTTCTTGGAAGGTTAGCTTGACATCTGTGTGCAAGATGTGGAGTAACGGAGGAATAATGGAAGTTGGAGACTCTCCCCATTGTTAAGGTCATGGCCGTAGTCCAGATGACAAGTGATGAAGATCTGACTTGTACAACTGCGGAGGAGGAGAGAGGATGGATGTGGGCGTCTTGCAGGGGGCTCGGATCTAGAGGCTGGTAAGCTGATTGCATGCAAAAGGCAAGGAAAAAAAATGATGCTAAGGTTCTAACCCTGGGTGACTTTGAAGATGACGGTCCCCTGAGGGAGGAGCAGGAGTGCCTTGGTCGCGGATTTGGTTGGGAACATGCTGGGTTTGTAGAACAGCCGGTTGCAGAGCTACTGCAGATGATGGGAAAGGGGAGGCCGGACTCCAAGAGACAGAAGTTGGAAAGCCGAGATGTAATGAGAGTTAATAATAGGCCAGTAGCTGACACATTTCACAAGACTGGCTCCTCCATTGAGCTGCATCATGGAGCTATAACAGGACAATGACACTCGCAAACACTGTAGCTCCAGGGTTAGTTAAAATTTATTATCACTTGGTCCTTTGGCTCAAAAATGTGTTTGGTGAAGATAAATGGAGTCGGAATAGCTGTTAAAGATGCTCATTTTACTTTGGGGACAAACTTTCTTTCAGAGCAATGGGGCGTGTGTGTGTGTGTGTGTGTGTGTGTGTGGTTTTCTCTAACAGCAAAATAGAATAAAAGCAGTTTTTGTGCTATGTCCTTCAAAATTGGATAACTGGTAGCATTTTTTTAATCCCAAAAGCAAATGACTTGCTCTCAAATCTGCGGCATAAATCATAATTGCGCTTTCTTTCTGGGGCTTCTGCGTTATATCACATTAACAGCTTTAGAAAGAAACACATATTTCCAGCTGACCTGCCGTTGGACCTCACATTTCTCCCCCAAAGTGTTCTCAGACAGTCTAGTCACGGAGGGGAGAGGACACACTTCCAGAATCTGCTGCGTGTGGCCCAGAGCCGTCTAATCCCCCTACCTCACGGGGCTCACTTTTGGCTAATGAATCCTGAGCTCCAAGTTTCCCTTCCTCCTAATGAGTGCTAATAAAATGCACTTAACTCCACTAACGCAACAACAACAAAAAAAATCAGCATTATTTCATTGTATCTACTTAATAAGGGCCTTGTTTAATATTGAATTACAGCCTGCTCAGCCAAAGCATTATACTAGGAGAAGTGGGGCAGGGGAGGGCGTATCAAGGGCTCTCATTTGGCCATTCCGCCTTACTATGCCCTGCAGTCTTGTGTGATTGCTTAATTCATTTAGCCCAGCTAGTCTGATCCTTCTGCCAACTGTTTTGTAGAATTTACTGCAATGCTAGGCAACCGGTCCACCACACAAGCTGGAAAATATAGTATTGCTTTTCCTGGGAGCGGGCGCTTAACAGTTGCTTGGGGAGGGGCAACAGGCAATGGAATAGATACTGTTACAGAAAAAGAAAAAGGGCTTTTAGAGGTTCCTCCTTTTATCACATAGTTACAGCAAATCTGATTTTTATTGATCTAGCCTCCCCCTCCCCCCAAATTGTCTATGGACCAATTTCAGAGGCAACTCATCTTTAATTTTAGATTTACCTTCAATGAACAGTGATGTCTGTTTTCGCATTTAGCTTAGCAATGAACTTCTCTGCCTTCTTTTGAGCCAGCCCCTCGTTCGGCAACAAATACCTACTGAAAGCTATCCGTTTAAAGGAAACAACCATTTTGTAATAGAATAAATGTTGCTTGAACTCGTTCGTCTTAGGTTTCATGCCTATTGGACTTTCTTAAGGCGAAGCACATTGGTGTTCTCCTGATCTGGAAATGAGAGATAAGAACCTTCATTTTTACTCACTCCTTTGGATTCAGTGATCTGATCTTCCTGTCATTTAAGACAGACCACAGTTGGAGACATGCTCCTCTGCACTGATTCTTAGGGGATGTTATTCTTTTCGCATTGGCGGCCTGCTTAGTACACTGGTTGATACATTCTCTAGGGTTTTTAAAGAACTTAAAAAGAATCATGACTTTTCCATGAATTTATAAAAGGAAAAGAAGTTGGAGGAGAAGGGGGAGACTCTCATCTTTTTTATATTTATTCAGGAAAGCCTATAGGTGTGTAAATAGTTTATAAATGGCTTAGGAAAATAGTGTAGAGGGGGAAGAGTCATCTCTTGAGAACTTCTAACTTGTCACCTGATAGGAACATAGGTGCAGAGGACAGTCGTCCATTCAAGATTGAGCCAGTAGAGATCATCTAGGCATCGGTAAGACCAGAAGGCTGTGGTTGCTGAACTGCTAAGAAATGACTTGAATCAAGATTTCGCTATGGCAAACTAAGACGTATAGCTGCTCTGTTCCCTGCTCTATCCGTTACTCCTTGGGGAAGGGCGGGGAGGGGATGAAGCAAAGGCAGACCCTGGGTCCCTCCAGCCAAGGACAAGCCAGGAATTTCTGCCAGCCATCACTGTGTTCCATAGCATCCGACATTTCAGCAGAATCAAGGGGAGTTTCCATCGAAACAGGAAGTGCATCTTTGTTCCAAAGGGAGCCTGGAGGAGAAGGACGCTGTTTGTACCTTCTAGTTACAAATCGAGGGTTTTGTTTTCTTCTTCCAAACCCTAGTTTATCGTCAGAATACAAAATAAGTTCCCAAGTGTGTATGACTTCTGATGACGGCATGAAGTAAGCCAGTAACAAAAGAGCCAATATGTAGTGGGTTTTTTGTGTGCGACAGGTAGTGTTAATAGGAAAATAGGTTCTGGAGAATCCATTTTTCTCTCTTTTGTGAAACTGCAGTTTTAGATTATTTATTTACTTATAAGCAATGCTAAATAATTTATACATTTCTCCAACTAATTTTATAATACCTTCCAGTGCATTGTTAGAGAAATGTTTCTAAGTAGCTTTGCGGTTCACACTACATTTGTCCAAAGGCAAATGAAAAAGGAACCCCATGTAAGCGGCCGTGAGAGCGAATCAAATAGGAGGTTTTCCTTAAACAGACAAACAAAAACTTAGAAGGCTACTCCTTGAGAAAGCAAGTTGGTTTTTTGTTTGTTTGTTTGTTTTTGTTTTTTGTTTTCAAACCGTAGGGAAGACTAGCCTTTGTTTGAACAAAGGCATCTCTAGCGATGGCTGGGATTAACCGGTCTGTGATTGGAGCTTTCTCTCCCTGAGATATTGGACTGTTGGACTCTGTAACCATGAGAAGGAGCTTCAATTACTTCAGGGAAGAAGCTAAAAAGGGAAGAGGTTTATTACCTCCCTCATGGGCCAGGGCTTCTCCAGAAGGCTGAGCCTCTGTGCGCCTGGAATAAAATCGAACACTGACTAGACCGGCCTGGGCCGGGATTTAACAGGCTGCTGTACTCTCTCGGTTTCAGACCTTCTGGAAGGGTTTCCCTTCGAGAACCAAGGCTCTGGTGAGGGGGAAGGAAGAGAGGTCATGACATTGCTTTCAATTCTAAACATTTAAGGGACCGGAAAAAAGTGACTTTGTTCATAAAAAGAAGGGACTATGTGGGCTTAGTTTGTCTCCTTGAGCACTAACTCACTATCTTTCTTATATTTGTTAAAAGTCACTGTTACCCTTCGGGGTTGGGGACCCAAACCGAGGTCCTTGTGCCCAGTGCTGCCAGCGCCAACTGGAAGAGACTGAGTTCAGTAAAGCAGCGCAGAAGTTTCACCCTTCGATCCAGGGACAGAGGAGGGGGAGCTCGCACTCTCCCACACCTTCTCCTCCCGTGTTCATAGGCTGCAGGGTGAGGGTGCTTACGTTCTTGTTCTGCTGCCTGGGCGCTTTGGCGAGCAGATGTTTGTACGCATGGCGCCCCATCGCTAGTGCAGTTTTGGAGCTCAGCAGCTTGGTTTTTGCACAGGGCACTCGGTGGCTCCTGGGCTGGAAAGTGGAACTAACCACTTGTCACACCTTTTGTAAGCTGACCACCGTGACCACTCAGTTCCTCAGTGAAGGTCTTAATCAGCGAGAAGCCGTCCACACCGCCCCTCCCCCGCCCCGCCCCCTGCCCCGTGGGACTAAGTTGCCGGAGGAGAGGCCCCTCCCCCATTTTTGGTGAAGGGGATGTATCACCGTTGAAGCCCATTGAATGATTCCAAAATTAGAAAGCAACTGTTCTTCCTATCCAGGTCCTTTGGGCCTGTGCTAAGGCTTTGCTCTGCAATGCCATCTTCTCTCTTCTCCTCCTTTTCTGGAACGTTCCCATTGGCATACAAACGTGGTGTCCGCTCCCCATCTTACAGTAGCTCCTTCCCAACTGCCTCAGCTCCCCATGCAGCCAACCCTTCTAAGAGCTGTTGTCTGTGCCGGCTGGCCTGTTCTCTTCTGCTTGGCAATTGAATTTTATATTTTAATCCGCATCGGAGGTTATAGTTGTTGATTTTAGAAAGAAAAAAAGGGGGAGAGACAGAGACAGAGAAATTGATGTGAGAGAGAAACACAGATCGGTTGCCTCCCATACACTCCCCAATCAGGGATCGAACCTGTCACCGAGGTTTGCTCCCTGACCAGGAATCCAACCCTCAACTTTTCAGTATACACGATGGCACTCCAAATGACGGAGCCCACCCAGTGAGGGCCAGTTGAGTTTTCATCCCCATTTTGCCACAGAAAATATCTTGTCAAAGTCACCAGTGAACTTCTTATTTCAAAATTCAGGGGTCAGTTGTCACTGATCTCCTCTAACCTGGTCTATTGACAAGAATGAGATGGTTGATTACTTCCACCTTTAAAAACACTTTCTCTACCTATCATCCTGATACGTGCTTGGGTTTTCTATCTTCTGAGCGCTCTTCAGTCTTCCTGGCTAGTTCCTCGTCTTTTCCTCTGCCTCCTCATGCTGGAGGGCTTATGGAGCCGACCTTGGAAACTCTTCTCTTTATTGACCCCTTTGGGGATTTTATCCAGTCTTACAATTTAAGTACTATCTACATGTTGATGATTTATATTTCCGTCACCATCCAGACTTCGTCCTTCATTCCAGACAGGAACAGCCAGCAATACACTGTCTCCACTGGGATGCCCAATCGGCATCCCAGGCGCCGGATGTCCAAAACGAACCTCTAGCTCTTTCCTCGACCCTCGCACCCCTTGCAGATGTCCTCACCCTGTGTTTCGGAGTAAAAATCTTGTCAATACCCTTCACTTGCCCTACTCCTCCTTGTCAAAAGTTCGTGATGGTTGTGCATTGAAAATATAACAAAATCCCAGCAGGCCTTCCCACTGCCATGCCCCCTCCCTGGTTCCAGATCGTCCGCACCTCTCTCCCCGATCATGGCGAGGGCCCCTTGCTGATTTCCACTCTTCCACTCTGGCCCCTGCGCAATCCAACCCTCCAGACTAGTCAGATCACTTCACTCCTCTGCTAGAAACGTTCCCATGGCTTTCCATTTCAGTCAGATGAAAAATTAAGTCCTTGCCCTGGCAAGTGGCTTGGGCATCATCCCGCAAAGTGAAAAGTCACCACTTCGATTCCCGGTTGGGGCACATGCCTGGGCTGTGGGTTCGATCCCAGGTTTGGGTGCTTACAGAAGGCAACTGATCGGTGGTTCTCTCTCATGTCAGTATTTCTCTCCCTCTCTTTCCCTCTCTCTAAAATAAAAAAAATCAAAGCATTGTGTTGGTCGGAAATGCCATATGGGATCTGACCGTTGTGAGCTCTTCGACATCGTAAGTACTGCGCCCACCCACCCCGCACCCTGCCCACCAAGCCCAGCCACACTGGTCTCCTTCTGCTCTGCTGTACGGCTGGAGAGGTCAGCGTTACACTGAAAGGTGGCCCCAAGCGTCCTGGCTCCTTGCTCAAAGGAGGGACACACTTCTCTCATTTCGCCTCTCTCCCAACCCCGAGAGCAGCGCTTTGCATATAGTTAATGTTCAGCGAATGTTTGTCGCATCGCTGTAGCTCAAGTATTTTAATTACTAAAAACAAAAACGCTTTCAGAGAACAAAGAGTTCTTGGTGCTTTCAAGTGCCCGAGTCTAATTAATAATCTGTCTGGCGGTGCTGTGACCTTGGGTTAATCACTTAACCTCGGGACCGCGATTTTCTCCTCTGCGAAGGCAGATGATACCAAGTGCTGTCCCGCACGGTCGCTGACCTGGAGAGGGGAGGCGCGCAAGCCCTGGTGGAGTCTGCCTGCTGCGCCCTTGCTGGGGCTCCACATCCTTGGGCGGGAGTGGATAGGGTGGGGGACAAGGGAAGGGACCTGGGCGGGCAGGAAGGGGAAGGCTCACCGAGCTGCCGTCACCCTTTCCCCGATTGGCTTTGTCGTGGAACAGGTGCGGGGGTGGGGGAGGGGTGGGAGAGAGACAACCAAGTGCTTTAGCAATGTTCTGGTTCGTTATTGTTTTCCCTCCTGCGGCGATAAATCGATGTGAGGTTTGTCCTTCTAATTAGTCCTTTCAGTCAGAGAAGCCAAGGCTGGTAAGTGCGGATAGGGAGCCGAAAAATGGCCTGAGAACAGTGTGTGGACGGAGGCCCAGTCCCAGCGTCCTGGCTTCAGAGGGCCGCCGGGGACAGGGACGGCGGGGAAGGGGGACGGGGGCGGGGAGGCGGGCCGGGGGGTGTGTGAGCAGCCCTCCGCCCCAGCAAGGGAGGACTGGGGCTGGGTGTAAGGCTGTGGGTGGGGGGAGGCTGAACGGGTCCCTCTCCCATGTGCCCCTCATCCACACCTGTGGGGAGGTGGGGGAAGGGAGGGTGGGGGGAGGGAGACATGAGGGGCGGGTCTCTGCAGACGCTTCCATCTTGGTTCAAGCGAGGATGCAGAAACAAAGCACAGCAAAGAGCTGGGGCTCCCTGCCCTGTACAACAAGAACAGGGGAAACAGAGTAAAGCAAATCAAAGCTCTGTTTTCCAGTTCAGGAAGGAGAACGTGGCCACCTGGGCCCCTGCCTGGAAATGCGCTGTGGCACAGGGAAGCCCGCACGGCTCCTGCAAGGCGGGGGCGGTGCAAGCTTGCTGGCCAGCGCGCTGAGGATGCTCAACAAGGGGCTTCATGTCCTGATGTCTGTTCTCTACACGCATGAACTCATCCTGCCTCTACTTACGTTACAAGAAAGGTTCTGCATGGTAGATGAGATTCATGTTCAGAAATATTGACTCCCTCCCTTTAGCCCCGTGGGAAGAATTGAATGCCTCACTCATCGAGGGTAAACATGGCTGTGTGGGTTGTTTTGGCCAATGGCATGTCCGCAGCTATGAAGCAGTAGAGTCTTGAAAAGTATCATCTTGCTTGAGCTTACACCCTTGACCCTCTGCCATTTCCCTGGGGACAATATACGCAGAGCAGACAGTTCATCCCAGGAGGGGAACGGGAGTCACGGGAGTCACGGGGGCACCAATGAACCACCCCAGCCGAGGCCAGCCCAGATCAGCCGAGGCCAGCCCAGATCAGCCGAGGCCAGCCCAGATCAGCAGCGCCCCGCTGACGCCAGGCAGCTGCAAATACATGAGTGAGTCCGGCTGAGACCCATAGTGTGGCCCTGGCAACAGCACACCTGTGAGATAAATAGAAGGGTTTTCTTGCATGTTCCTGAGGTTTTTGTGGCTGTTTCATATGCAGTAATATTGTGGCCGCAGTTATCTGAAATAACCAGTAAACTGAAATCTACACAGCTGACTCGGTTTCATGTTCCCTTCCTTCTGAATGACATGGGAAGCCAGTGCTTTTATTTGTTCAATAAATATTTAAGTGTGTCCTGTATGCCAGGTGCCCAAGAGCAGTGACGTTTCCCTTGTGCAAGGGACTCTTCTCAGAAGAAAGCTACTTAAAGTAGCATAGAATTATGCTGGAGCCCAAGTCCCCGTCTTAAGGTATTGCACTCAGAGCACAGCACGAGGCTGCTGCGCAAGCTGGACTCGCGCAGCTCCTTCCCCTTTAACCTCTGGGCATCCCTCTGCCTTGTGGACCCTGGGCGTCACTTGGTTCCCCTCGTTCCGCCTGAGCGTCTTGGAAAAGCCCCGACATTTGGGGCGATGAGGTAGGAATTTATTAGGCAGAAAGCTATTCCCCTCCCCTTTCAATAGGACGCTCCAAACTCCGCTCCCTGTCTTCCCCACATCGTTGGGCAGGTCTTCCAGCTGAATCCTGCTTTCGATGGCCTTTTGGAGTGTGGAGGAAAGCACAGAAGGCACTCGAGGCCGGCTTCCCCTCAGGACAGGCTCGTAGTGGGGCTGCAGGAGGCCCAGCGCACAGAAGAGGGCGCTCTTGTGCAAAGCTGTTGCGGGCTTCCGGGGAGGAGGCGAAGTTTCCTTGCTCAGCGCCTTGACAGAGCTGACGATTCATTGCTTGTGGTGCTCGGCACGTGCAGCCTGCGCTCCTGCAGCCGCGGATAAAAACTGCGAACTGCGAAAGCGTCAGGAAACTCATCTGTGTGGGGGCTGCGCGTCCGTCGTCTCTCCTGCGCTGATGTGACGTTGGCCCACTTTTATCTGCATCCTCCCCTATGACTCCGTCTGCCAGGCCCTTGAAATGGAAATTGTCAAGGAATGGGGACAAAAATAGGGTCGTTTTTAAAATAGTTTTCACATTGCTTTCACTATGTGGGAAATAGTTACTTATCCATTAATTCATTTATCACACAAGTATTTATTTAGGGCTGGTTATTTAGCTTTTTATTGTTGTTAGAAAAAAATTCAAGCTCCTCTCCTACCCGTCAGCAAGCTCTCTGGTCCCTGCTTCCCTCTCTGATATAATCTCATGATAACTGCTTTTTTTTTTTTCTTTCTTTTTTTAGCTCTTTTTAGCCTCAGGCTTTTGTTCTCATTTTTCATTTTATTCGAATTATTTTTTTTCTGGTTCTTATTATGCCTGTTTTTTTCCCCTCATTTCCCAGAGCTGAGCACAAATGTCATATTTTCAGAGACTTTCCCTGAGCTCGTATGTTAGCCATGGCTCTCCAGAGAACCAATAGGAGACAGAGCGAGAAATGGAGATACCTAGATATAAACTTATGATAAGGAATTGACTCACATTATGATGGAGGCTAAGAAGTCCAAGACCTGCAGTCAGCGCGTGGAGACCCGGGAGAGCTGATGGTGTAAGTTCCAGTCGGAGTCTGAGTCCAAAGGCAGGGGAAGGCTAATGTCGCAGCTCCCAGTAAATCAGGCAGACAGAAAGCATTCTGCCTTACGCAGGCTTTTTGTGGTTTCCAGGCCTTCAACTGATTGGATGAGGCCCACCCATGCTGGGAAGGGCAGTCTGCTCTCCTCCGCCTATTGATTCAGGTGTTAATCTCTTCCAGAAACATCCACATAGATGTACCTGGAATAATGTTTAACCAAATATCCAGATACCCCATGATCCTCCCCAGTTAACACTTAAAATCAATAAAATCACCATCCACATCTCAGTTGTGTTTCTGTGATTGTTGTACTATTGCCTCATGCTGTTTATTTTCTCCTCAGTGCTTATCACAGTGTGCACACATCTTGTTTATTTATTTGTCACATTTACTGTCTGTCTCTGCAGTGTGAGTTTCATGAAGGCAAGCACAGAGACTGTCATGTTTATTTCTCTGTCCCCTGAGCCCCATAAACACTTAATATGTATTTTTGAATGATGAAAGTATGAATAAAAAATAAAATAATTGAACAATGAAATAAGAAAGACCAGAAGACAATATTAACAGAATGTTATGACACTATGGAAGAGTAGGAGCCTGATTTTTTTCTTGAAAGACTCAGGAAAGGCTTTAAAATAAGGAGACATTGTCTTAAAACATGGTAAGAATCAGCAGACAAGGAATAGAATGGAGGTAAAATTCACAGTAGGCCCAACAAGGTCAGGGGCTAAAGGGATGTTCCAGAAGTGGCAAGAAACAGTGTTCAGGGAGGAGAGCAGATCGAGAATGGTCTCACGTGCAGTGTCAGGGTCCAGACTTGACTTGGCAGAAACTGGGAGATCAACAGCGTATGTGAGAGGGTGTGGCGAAAGGAGGGAGGGCTACAGGGACCGCCAAGGAGATAGATAGTAAGACCGACCTCCGAAGAATTTATGGCTTAGAACCAGCAGAGATCAGCTCTACCCAACACGGCGACTATTTTCACCTTCTGGTAACCCCTAGCCTCCTGAGGCACTCTTTGTAAGATATTAACATGCTAAACTACGTACCCCACGTGATCAGAAACAGAAAGCCCATATAAAGACACAAAATGGCCAACAGAGCTCTTCTGAGAAGTCTCCACCTCTTTCCCGGAAAGATCACGAGTAGCCTTCCCCCTCACTGAATGCCCCATGCCTTGATGAAACCAGCCTCAATAAAAGAAGCTGTATATTTTGACTTGTATAATGCGCACCCACATTTTGTGCGCATTATACACAGGACCCTTATCATGCCCATGGTATGTAATCATTATGCACATGTATAATGCACATCCTTCTTTTTCCCTCAAAAATGTGGGCAAAAAAGTGTGCATTATACATGGCAAAATATGGGTAAATCCGACTGGGCAGGAGTTGCTCTGTTCAGTAGCCTAACTCTGTCTCTCTGCTTCGCTAATAAACGTCCTTTCCCTTTAAACTCTATACTTGTTCAACGTTTGAATTCTTTCCTGCGTGAAGGCAAGAACCCACAGCAGGTCCTGGACTCTTGGGTCTCGGGGATCAGATAGAGTTTTGAACAGGAATATTCAAAACCTATTAACTGTTTTTAGGTCAGCACCCCAGAGTGAAACGGCGCAGGCAGTGGGTAAGAATGGGGAGAAACGGATGCCCAGGCTGCGCACAATTGGCTGATGGGGGAGCCATCGTTTGTGGGGGGTGGGCGGGGCTGGAAAGGAGATATTAAATATACTGAGCAGTTCAAGCAAAATAAAAGAGGAGAAAGTAAATTTAGGGAAACACCTGGAGTAGAATTTATAAAACCGGGTGAATAATTAGATGCGGATGGCAAATAATTAGATAGGGATGAAAAACAGGAAAACCTGTTGCAGGAACAAGGTTCATGTGCCCGAGGCTTTAAAAGAAAGGCCAATATGGAATACATATGAGTTTGGAGAGGTTTATTAATCGAGAAGGGCTGGCTCGAGAAGATGGGACTGCCTCGCGGCATTCCTCAAACCCGTCTTCGGAGTCTGCAATGCAGGCATCTTTTTTTGCCAAGGGCAAGGCTAGCGTGGGTGCGGGCTGCAAACAGGTAGGCAGGGCAAAGGGTCCAAGGAAGAACGCCAAGCCCCTAAAGCCCTCCGTTCCTGGTTGACCCCCGCTGATCTGAGTGCAGTTCTGGAGTCACTACTTCCTGCATCTCAGCTACCTACCTGGATGCCCTATAGTTGCTCCTCAACATTCAGGTGGTGGGGATATTCTGAAGAACACTGCTCACCGTCTAGATCTGCAAGGGGAAGATACACCGCTCAGTTCCCAACCGCCTCGCGTTTCGCAACAGCTCTCCTCTTCGGAGCGGGCACCAGAGGCGATTCGTCCCTATCATCATCATCATCACTATCGTCGTCCATCACCATGATCTCCTTCCTTTCCACCTAAAGCAGCAGCAGCTGTTATTGCTGAGCACTTATTGCAATACCGTTCACTGTGTATTGAGCACTTATTACGCACCAGGATTCTTTTGTCCTCTCCGCACGTTCACCCAGTTAAACCCTGGGCGAGGTATGCCCATCATTCCCACTAGTTAGGACAGAGAGAACTGGGACGTGGGGAGGGGAGTGATTGGCCCGGGTGGGCGGGGCCATCACACACGGAGGAAGTACCCTGTGTTAGTGTCTGGGGTGGGCATGGGGGCCCATATATTTGGAGCACCGTGATTATTCCCTTTTTACAAAAACAAGGACCACAAGGTGTCAGGTTACCTCAATTACCATCCAGCCCACACATGACCGGCCGCTATTGGAAACTACCACTGCAAAGCCAGGCCACAGAGAGGGGATGTAGTGTAAGTACCTGACAATTCGCTTTTGATGATATTGTGAGTGCCTGACCTGAAGCTTTTGATTGCCCTGGGATCCATTTCAAAGATAGCCATCTCCGATAAACAGATTGCGCGCTACACAACTAGAAGAGAGCCAGGCTGCCCCACAGAACAAAACAAGGAGGGGGCCTAGGATAAATACCAAGGGCAAAGCTTTGGGATCAGCTGGAATGTGGATTTCGCTCTCCACTTATTACTTCGCTGTGTGACCTTGAACGAGTTATCTGACTTCTCTGACCTCCCATTTCCTAAACTGCAAAAAGAAGTAAAAATACCAACGTGCTAGCGTTGCTGAAAGGATTAAGCAAGACCAAATGTGTGGAGCAGTTGACACAGCGCCTGCCACGTGGCAGGTGTGTGACAAGTGGTAGCTGTTGTTCTCTGGTAGAGATGGGCCATAAGATTTCATCTGCTCGTGTTCTCTCTAAAATGCTATTGAAGGCCCTGGTCTCGGGCAACTCAAGCAAAGTGGGCGGGCCTTCCTTGAGTGAGTGTGGAAAGGAGCACTAGTAGCTTTTACTGCCTTCTTCCTCAGGAACTCTCCCCACCCCGGTTCTATGGCTATTTCTTGTAAGCCTCTTCCTGTTACTGAATCCAACCGAGTTTGCATGCCAGGCACTTGGAAAGGCCAAAACGCAAAACATCAGGGTTTGGAGCAAAGAAAGTTTATTGATGGAGGAGGCAACAGCCGAGAAGATGGGCGACCTAATGTGCCTCACGTGCACCACGCTCGCTGGACTAGGCTACGGGCTTTGAGGGGCTGGGGAACAGGTGTGCGGCAGCGCTGGTGGGGCGAGTTTTAACTGGAGGAGCTTGGAGCTTGGCCATCGATGGTAAAGGGGCATCAACACCAGATTTTCCGGGACAACGGACCCTTCGGTTCTGAAAGCGTTCTGGTGTTAAGTGCCACTTGTGTTCTGGTCCTCTGGCTCCGTGGGGGGAGGGGGGAGACTGTGGTTCCAGGTGCAGCCAGAGGTCAAAGTTCTCCGCGCATGCTTCATCAGCATGACCTGCAGTTTTCATCTGTTGTCTCTGAAAAGCAAAACAGCATCTCGTTACACGGGACCAGGCCATTCTGAGCTGGTTCTGGGCATCAGCTTCTGTGGGACATTCATCATGGACCCATTGGGCTGGGCTGGTGCCTTGTCTTAATGATACCGTGATGCCCTGAACTATTACCTTACGTTACTACTTTCATCATTACCTTACAAGACTATTTGTAACTGTTTGTTTATGTGAGAAGCTTTGGGCAAGGAGTGTGATTTAGCTATCTTTATATCTCTACTATTGGTAGTTTGACTAGAATATCCTGAGCACTCAAAAATGTTTTGTTCAATGAATGAATGGCCAACCCTTTCTATTCAACAGATAGTATTTTCCTAAAACAAAACAATGTTTACCCTTGTTTCCTGCATTCTAGCCTAGAACTTTAAGGTTGCCTGTATCTGTTAACGGGTCCCAGTCCTTTGAGAACTGATGTGTTATTGTTACTGAATGTGGACCCATGGTGGGAGGGGGTGGGGGCAGAGCCCCAGATACTGTCACTGGAACAATGCCCTCCCTTTACCCAGGGTCCCTCTGTTCTAGGTTTGTTTACCCACTGCCCTTGAGATTATGGCTCTCAATGGCAGAGTTTGGTGAAAAGAAAAGAAACTATTTATTCAAAAGTTATACAGGTTTGATTAATGGCTAAATGTTGCACGTAAATTTCAAAATCCCTCTAGAACACCCACCATTTAAAACACCCGTCAACACACAGAGTCTTGCCTTCCCGCCTTTGCCCAGTCAGGGGCACCGTCCTTCAGAAGAAAAAAAGAACAGAGGTCCGGAGCTCAGCTGGGCAGGTCTCTCGCTCTTCCCAGCACCACCCGCTGCATTGCCGCGATCTCTAATTCTTGATTCAGACCCACAGGACACCTTCTCATGGCCCCCTAGCGAGAATCCTTTCCCCCTTTCCTTCCCGCATGGTCTCCGCATGGTTCGCTCACTGCGTGGGGTGAGTCGTCTCTGAGTTCTCATGTGCACACGCTGTAACGGCGGGGCGGGGAGCGCTTAGGAACACCTGCATGGCTGCTACTTCTTCTTTTCCTGCTTCCTAAGCTGCGTGGTCAAGAGAGCCCCCCGCTGCACTCCCAAAATCCCAAAAAAAGCCTCTAGCATGGCTGCCGCGCCTGGGTCCCAACCCCCGCGGGAACCCTCCCCAGAAACCCCATCTCCGGCTCCTTCCGCAAGCGCTGCAACCCACAGAGCTGCCTGCCCAGTTACATCCTGGGTGAGAGCCATCCCAGCCTTCCTGGTTTGCTGCCTGCCGTGCCAAACAACCCCCTTTGCATATGAGGTCTGAAGCTATCCTGTTATTGATGTGCGAAATGACTCTCAATGGTCCTGCTCCCTGTCTCCCATCCCCCATGGCAGCCCGCCTTGGTGGTGGGGGAAAGAATATCCTATATTTTCCTTGGACACCCCAATTTCTGGACCCCATTACAAATCCTCTTTGCTGTACCCTGTTACGCTATCTCTGCACTGAAAAAAACACCCATCCTCAGAGATATATTTCTGACTTTGGACCTTGGCTATCCAACCACTCTCTCTGCTCTTCCTCTCAATGGCTTTCAGCCTCGGCGCAGTTTCTGAATGCAACGTCCCCAGGAGCCTACCCGCACACTTGGCATAAAGTCATTGTGTTTGTTCATACAACTGGCTCAGTGAACAAGGATGCGAAATTGAGTTATTCGATGACTCAGGCTTTGATTACTAAATTGGAATTTGCTGCTGTACCTTGAGGGAGTGGAGAAGAGAAATCTAATAGATTAAATGAGACCGCTGTGTCTCTCCGTGCCTCCGCCAGGAGCGTTGTGCACGAAATAATTAAGTGCCCAGAAGGGGAAAGCTGGCCATGCAATAAAAATTACAGACTTACCATCCCCAGTGAGTGGCCACGTGCTGGACTACCCAGAATGTTTCGTGTGAACAACTGTATTTTTCTGATCTAGAAATTTCCCATCACAAATGTTCACTCCCCTGTCATTACTTTGCGGGACAAATCTGTCACTCGACAGCATTGCAATGCGTGTTTGCAGGCACCAGGTAGTAGCAGATCGGGGAGACGCCGTAACGTGTTGGAAGGTAAATGAGTTTCCATCGCTGGGGAGGGTGCTGTCAGAAACAATATGGGCTCCGGAATTTCCATGATGGATAACAACCCCTGTCCCTTGTCACAGAGCAGTGCCTGAAGTATGCGGAGAAGGGACAATCCATTTTCTCTCCTGTTCACTTGTCTTGAATATACCCATGCCTCCCAGCTAAGGACGTGCCCAGCAACTCCAAAGGCATTGCCTTGTGTGTGAATGGTATTTGATCAGTATTTATGAACCATCAATAGGCGACTAAGTTTCTGTTTGTGTGACTGTTAGCAAAGACTGAGAAAACTCAAAGTAGTGTGGCCGGGTGTGCCAACATATCTCAGATCAGCTCTCAGGACCGTTCAGAAAAGATTGCCTAACTCTGTCTTGCATTTAGTCTTGGCACAGCAGCCCCCACGAACAATCTTTTCTTAATTCTCCAGTCTCTGCCCTTAAAAAATGGTTAACCACACTGATTAAACGTGAATTGGTGCATGTCGTATGTCATCGCCTTTGTGCGTCGTCCTGTTTTTCTTGGCACCCTGTAATTGTCAAAGATCCCATCTCTCTGAACCTAAGCGTGCACATATTTGTTTCTTTCTGACACATGGGTGATATTAAATAGATTCATTTCTTCATAATTTTTCTTTAAAAATACAAATGTTTATGGAACATCTGCTATGAGGCAAGCAAGGTAGGTAGATGCAGATTTTCTACACTGGGAACAAATATCGCAAGGCTACTCTCCTTCCTGGGAAGCAAACTTCCTGGCCCTGCCGGGTCCGCCCTCTGTCGCTGCCTTGTGTTCCTCAGAGAAGGACACAGACACCCCAAGCACAGTGGGGTCCTCCTAGCTCCTGGCCCCCAGAAACCGCGCGGCAGGCCCCGGGAGGGACGGGGGGACTGCAGCACTGTCCTCTAAGGCGGCTCCCCTCTGTCTTTGGACCCAGGCTGCAGCCGGCGGGCCCGCTGTGCCGCCCCTACCAACGGCCCCTCGTCAGTTCTGTGTAGTGTCACCCAGCCCCTCTTGCCAAGAGACCCCGTTCCAGTGGGGCTTTGAGGAACAGTGATGTATTTCTCATTTTCTTTCCAACAAGCTTGGAAAGATCCATTTCCCCTCTCCGTAAACTTCTACCCTAAAAACGAAAACAACCAGAAAGGCCACCCGAAAATCCGTTGGTCAGAGTCAGCCCAGGAGCATGTCCTGTGCATTTTTACCAACTAAACGCTGTGTTTCCCATTCAATGTGATTGATTTCAAAATTGCTGTTAGGCCCTTTCTTGCATTTTTCTTTTCAAATTACAAGAGTCACTTAAGCTATGCTGACTGTTGCAGCAAAGTAAATAATATAACAAAAGCAAAGAAGTTGTGTTAGAGTTTATCCTTCCACACTCGCTTGTTTAGAATGTCATGCCGTGTAGTATGCACATCTAACCACAATCTTAGACACATGTTCCATTTAAAAAGCTTTTCCTGAGCCACAGATTTTTTTTTTTCGGAAGGAAACAACACTGCAATAAATATTTCCAAATTTCTATTTAAGTTAAATGAGTAGAGGACGTACAGGAACAAAAATACATTAGACATGCACTATATCCAAAATATAGTCTTTACTCAGATTATTCATTGAATTCTTAAAATCACCCTATGGAGTAGATTCTCCTGACCTCCATTTACAGATAAGCGTGCAGAAGCTAAGGGAGAAGGAAGAGACTTACCTAAGACCCAGCTAGTAAATGACGGCGCTAAGACTTCACATCCCCTCTTTCCAGCTTAAGTTGTTTTCTTTTTTTCCTCCATGTCCAATCTGTCAAGGACAAGAAAAAAAAAATGTCTTAGACATGATCTGTTTGAAATGGTTGCTAACTAAGGGCAACTCTTTGTCAGACTGACTGCTGAGGTTGAGGTAGGGGGGTGCGGGAGGGGCACGTCGCAGAGTGGTGGGCACCACAGGCATTTAGTGGGTAAAACGCAGGCCCACTAAACACCAACACATGCAATAAAGAAGCACCCAGTCCCAAAGGAGAATAGCAGCCCATGAGTAACATTACAGTGCAGGCTTACAATTGTGAAAAAAAGATTGAAATGTTCATATTTATGCTGTAAAAAAAATGCTAAATAAAAATACCACTTTTAAGTATTTTTTAAAAGCTATGGGAGCTCAGAGGAGACAGACTAAACCCAGTTTTCGCAGGCTGGTTGAGGCTCCGCCATCTTTACCATAGGTAAATACTGTATTTATTCATGGCTACATCTTTATGTAGAAAGTGTTTTTTTTTAAAAAAGCATTCATGCGAGTAATATTTACCAGCCACCAGCCTCAGGACAATGGTTTTTCCTATGAGTGGGGGGAGGGAGGGAGAGAAAAGCAGTTGAAAATGAAGCTGTGAGCTGTATGTTTTTAAAATTTCTTTTACAAATTAAAAAAAAAGAATATGAAGCTAATGTAACAAAATTTTTAAATCTTTAAATTCTCATGGTAAATGTCTGAGTTTATGCTCTATTATTTTCTGACTGTTTGAAATAAGTCATACCTAAAATAAAACAAGAAAATAAAATATGTATTCTTTACCTTTAAACAAGTCCAGGAAACAGAATATAAAAGACTTGGAGATCTAAAGTATGGATTAAGTGCATGAAACAAAAAACAAAACAACAAGAAGACAGAAATTCTCCATGAGGACCAGCTTTGCCTAGTCCATGATTTTGCTCATGTTGTTTACGTCAACAAAGCGGAATAAGCACTCTCTCAGCCAGGGACAGCCTGTTGACTTATCACAAAACACAGCCACCTCAGCTCTACCTACCAAACTTCAGGACTCTCCAGGGTCCCCGAATCGGAGATGGGAGGAGGGTTCTCTCTTTAATTCTGCCTTAGACCCCTGGAGTGTAAAGACAGGACTTTTGGGGCCAGAGCAAAATTCCCAGCTCAGCATCATGGCTTTTTGGTGACCTACCTAGACAAGAGAGGAAGGACAGGTGTTTTCCTGCAGAGCAGAGAAAACGACAGCCCGTGTCATCCTGTGTTCTGTGTGCAGAATGTTCCTCAATCGCTCACCCGGAACTGCGCCCACAGGAAGGTAATAATAAAAACAACAGCGATGGCTTCCATTTATCGTGTATGCACTGCTTCATATGTCCCTTGGAGGGAGGCACTTCTGTCATCTCTAGCTGCTGAGGAAGGACACTAAGAACGGTAAAGTTGAAGTCCAAGGTCACTGAGGGGTAGAGTTAAGCACCCCAATTCCAGATGAGGCTCTTGACTAGTCCTCCATACTGAGAAGACTGCAGTGTATATGGGAACCTTCCCCGACTCCTGAAAAACTATTCCAGAAGAAAGGCTTTTACTGTCTCTTTACTTGGGCTTTGTCTTTCTGTTCTTTTTTCTAGCACTGCTAGCAGGGCACCAAAGAGAGAAGAGAGGTAGAGCCCTTTTTTCCTGCTCAAACTGGTAGGAACAGGAAGGACCCTCTGGGTGTCCCCCTGCGTCCTTGGCCTGGCTAGGCTGCTGCTCAGTGCGCGCACGGCCAGCTGCCCTGCTTGCAGGGAGGACACGAGCCAGCGGGGACGGGCACTTCACACTCCCAGTGCAGAGCAGCCCAAGGACTGCAGCAAGGTGCCGGGGTCCAAAAATCCGCCACTCCCAGTCTCTGCAGCATGAAACCCGGGCCAGCTGCAGAAACAGGTTTCCCGGGAGAGCTGTTCCAGCCCAGAGCTGCAGTTCACTTCCCGGGGGCGCTGGAGGACCCCGCTCTGCGATGTGGGGAATGTGCTGAACCTAGACCAGAGGGGCCGGAGAGCCGGTGGGTGGTGAGCACGGGGCTGTGGGGCCTACGCTGCCGGCCAATGGCGGGTGAGACCGACCCTCTTGCAGGGGTTAGAGGAAGGAAGGACAGAGCCGCCTTGCTCGGCTGCTAAGGGGCTGAGGTTAGATCCTGGACCCCACCTGGGAGCACAAGAGCAAAGATAAACAGCGGAAGGCGCCCCCTTGAGAAAGGCCAACAGTCCATGGGCAAGGAAGGAGGAGAGGAGGAAGCTCGGAGGAGCCTCAGCCCACCCTGCAGCCTGGCTCTGGGAGAGACCACGGTTCTCCCTGGGCTGTGCCCGTCTCGGGCCTCTGCAGACCCCGCTTTTCCCGGGGACATAGTTCTGCTCTACCCCACCCCACCCCCGCTGCCTCCACCCCTTCAACGCCTTGGTCTCCCTGCTTCCTCAGGAGCAGAGGGCAGGGATACATCCATCCACATACACATCTCACGCCCTCCCTGTTTGCCTAAAACGCCGCTAGGGCACGCAGAGTGAAGAAGAACAGAGCAATGCTTCCATCTCTTCCTGTCATCGGGTTGTGTTGTGACTCTCTGAAGGGGGTACTATTGTCCTCGGGAATTCCAGAGAGACCACATGTTAGAAAAATACTATTCCCCCCCTCCCCCAGAACCTTCTAAAAGCATTGCATACTCCCTTGTCTGGGTGAAGAGACACAACCACCCTTCTCACGGTGCTGTGAATTCACCGTACAGGCCATTGGCCATCTGGCTGTAGGTGCAGATACAGATGATGTGAAAAATATGGCTGATTGGGCACTCATGTCAACAAAAGGCTTTGGAATTTAACTTCTTGAAGAAGAGGAAGGAGAAAAGACTCCAGGGCTCTTTCTCTTTAGCCCTCACCTGTCTGCTGGGCTTTAAAGCTGTGGACCACCAACCTCCACAAGTCCAGTATAAAGGCCACCAATGAAATGGGCCTTCCAAACCCCCCTTCTCTCCCCATTTCTGTTCAAGGCATCTTCAGGGGCTGAGTAACTTCCTATCAGCTTCCTCCCTGCCTCTCCCCCTCCATCCCAGACCCCTAGCTCAGTGGTGCATCTGACAGGGAAATATTTCGCACTTCCTTCCCCCACCTCTGTTTCCATTGTCCTCGGGCTGACTTACCCCTCACTATCTCTAATCTGGGCCTTCCTAACTGCCTCCTAATTGATCTTTTTTGCAGCTCATTTCTTCTGCCTCTTGTTTACATCATCCAGATAAATCTTCTTAAAACAGGGCCCCGAGGGTGTGAGGGTGTCGCTGCCCTGCTCAGATGTCCCCGAAGACTCCCCAGGGCCTGCGGAGTAAAGAACAAACCCCCAGGCTGGTCTTGGAGGTGGTGCAGGCGGCTGGCCTTATGCTCTTTCACCTCTAATGCTGTGCAGCTGTCACCTTTTACCCCTTGCTCATCTTTTGAGGCCATCAAAGGTGACCTCCCTACGGCAAACCTTCCCTGAACTCCTCAAGCTGGAGGTAAACACTGCCCCTTTGGAACTTTCGTAGTACTCTTTCTTGTGGCATTGACTGCTCTTGATTGTTTTACTGTTGTATTCATCCATCCATCCACCCAACAAAGTAGCAAATGCCCTGATAGGGAAAAAAAATGCTCAACGAATAGCTCTCGAATGAAAATAAGCTTGTTTTGTCTGTTTGTTTGTTTGTTTTGTCTTTGGCCATTTTACCTCTCTCTCATATCGCCGGAGAATGTCACAAGCCATTTGTGGGATAATGTGGCTGCTTTCCTGCCAATTCAATCCAGGGGCTTAAAGCCTGATGTTGAGATCTCAGACATACTTTTTATTTTTTAACCTTCGAGAGAAGTTTCTATTTCATCGACATTATTGCTCCTTGTGCCAATCATGGAGAAAAAACAGATAATTGGGACGCTGTTGACAAGCCACGTTTCACGGCAAACTTGTCATCAGCCCGTACCCAGCCCTCCTCTGGCAGATTCTACCCGTTGATGGGGCGGTGGGCTTACTGCTCCAAGAATTCACGCTGGTGCGATTTGGACAGATATTACTTCAAAGCCCACACATACCTCACCATCACCCAACACTTTTGAAAGCATAACACCCGGTCACCTTTCCCCTAAGCCCCCTTTTCGGGGTGGCTTTGATCCTCACAGCGGGAATCAGGTGACACTTCTAATCTTATTGTAACAGGAAAGATGCGATAGCATTTGTGGTCTTCAAAGATGGAAAATTGCATGTTCTAGTCATTAAAGATGTACTTTTCTTTTTTCTTTTTCTTTTTTTTTTTTTGCAGTTTTCTCTGCCAGCTCCCACACACAGCAGGCTGTGCTTAGAATACAGCTCGAGATTAACTGGCATTCAACAGAGAAGCATTTTGCAAATGTTACAGTTCACACCAGCATTGTAAAAAATATCCAATAAACAAGTTTAGAAATGATTTCCATGAAATAGTCACTTTTTTTTGGTACACTCATGATTTTTTATTTGCTTTTAATTTTTTCGACCTTCCAAGAAATAAAACTTGCTTTCTGAAGTCACATAATTTATTCAGCCATAAATATTTACGTTTTTATTTAGCTAAAGTTGAGAGTATTCTCTATGCTTTTCAGTGGGGACCAGGCATACTTATCAACTCCATGCAATATAATATTGGCATGTTTTTATTTAACTTCAAATTTGAAAGGCTGTCTTTATAAGTTGAACTACACAACACAAATGGTCCTGTATTGCAGTTACAATAACATTTTCTTATGCTTGCCATTTTCCCAGTACATACTGATCCCTCTTTTTAAAATATTTTAACGCTACATAAACTTCCCGTAGTTGCTCCTTCTCTCTGACAAAGAAAACGCGAAATCGAAAAACACAAAATAAATCCAAATAGAGTGTATAGAAATAATTCAAACCTAAATAGGGTTTGTTGCATTCATGCAACAACTACAATGCTCTTGATTTCTCCCTGTTAATTTCACTCAAGGACGGCACGGCATGAGTCACATGAAGTCTCATGTGCTGCTTGTGGCTTTCTGCGTGGCTCCTTCCCCATACAATGCTGCTATTAGGAGGATTGAAATGAGCAAAGCTTCTGTTTTCCTTCTGCTTTTTAAATTTGAAATTTCCAGACAGGCAGGATAATCCCCTTAAAAACAATCGCTATATGAAATGCTTCAACAGACACATTCACCTCTATTAATCACCTTTCACTGAGATCCTAACACATACTCACAATAAGCAGTAAATAATCTATAAAATATGGTATACGTCAATAAAAAGCTTTCAATTAAGTTGGTCATGTGGTGATGGGTTACAAAAATGTTACGTAAGCTAGGAAGTCACCGTGGGTTGACAGAGTCAAATATAATTTATGAAGGAGGGGACTGGAAATAAATTTGAGGAGGGGTACAGTTTTGAGAACAGGAAATATATTGCAGTGTTGGATCCCACTTGAGGAAAGGGCAAAGGATGAGCATAAACATTGTCAACCCAAAGAAAATTTGATTTAATAGCCCATTGGTTTGATTTTATGCAAGAAAATGTCAGCTACAATCACCACCACACATTTCCTTTCTAGAGGACCCTCCCCATTCATAGTCTGTAAGTCACAGTCTCAGAATACCTGGACCACCCACCCCTACCCAGCCACTGAGGACGGGCCAAGGGTCAACACAGCACCCGAGCTGAGTCTGTAACTTCTTAAAGATTTTACTTATTTATTTTTGGACAGAAGGGAGGGGAGGGACAAAGAGAGGGGGAGAAACATCAATGTAAGAGAGAAACATTGATAGGTTGCCTCTCACAAGTGCCCTGACTGGGGACTGAACCTGCAACCTAGGTGTGTGCCCTGACTGGGAATTGAACTGGTCACCCTTTGCTTCATGGGACAGCGCCCGATCCATTGAGCCATGCTGGCCAGGGCCGAGGACTGTAATGTTAATATGTGATCTTCCAGAAGGCTCTTGGATTTTGGCTACGAGGATGCCTGAAAGGGCCACTGTTGGGGCAGCCATGGGCGCTGAGAGACTGTGGGATCTGCTGGTGGGGAAGAGTTTGCTCAGCTTATCCTAGGGGGTCCTGCATTTGTTTTCTTTACTTTCTCATCTAGCAAAATCTCGTCAGGCCCAAATTTGCAGAAGTCTCTGTGCTAGGCTCTGAGTCACCACGATGGCTCTGTGTGTCTCGCCAGTGGAAAATCTGAAGTCATCATCTCTCCAAAGAGGAACACGCTACTCAAAATGCTCTAAGTTCTGTTTTCCTCCTTGAGCATCATTCTGTTTTCCTCCTTGAGGTTCTCACACTGTCTAGACTTCAAGTGACCTGAAAGGGTTAACATTTTTGAGCACCTGTTCCAATTTGGGAGCAACTCGGGGAGGGAAGGGAGTAGGCAGGGCCTCCTTAATGTAGATGGAAGTGAGCAGGCATCCTGGACACTAGTCACAGGTCGCTTACTTATTCCCTCTCCCCTCTTCCCACCCCTGCCTGTGGACGTGAGTGGCGACTTAAATGAACCAGAAAACGTCTCTGGAAAAATCTGCAGTGTGCCTAGGGAGGCAGCAAAGCATCGAGATGAATGGGCTCAGGAGCTCTCAGAGCGGAGGAGAAGCAGCACCAAATATTTATGGGATCATTAAACTGCCGTGCGCTCCGAACCCAGGAATCGGAGAGGCGTCGTCCAGCCATCAACCCCAAACTTCCACTGGCATTTATCAAAATCACGGTCCCTCCCAAACACGGATGTGAGACAGGGCCAGGCTCCGTTCCAAGCTGCACCAACATAACTCTTCTGGCTTCCTAAGTGAAAGGATGTATTTCTTCTGTGTGAGTGGACAATTCCTTTTTTTTTTTTTTTTTTTTTAATACAACTTGTATTTACTCATTGTCTAAGCAACTCTTAGAAGCCTTAAGATCCCAGGGGCCAGAGGATCCCGGTGTGGACTTACAGAAGCAGCTTTACCTGCCAGAGTACTGCTAAATTCAGCCGAAAAGCAGAGTGAGGCTTGCTACTTTCCGAGGACCCGAGTCTGCCCCCAGGTTGGTCACGTGGCTGCCCTGCGGCCCTGGGCTGGTTTTTCACCTCTTTGAGTGAAACTCTGCTCATTCTTCGCCTCTACAAAGCGGGAGCATCCATGTCTGCCCCTGTTGTTCACTCCACACAGTCTGGGTGCTTTCTCTGAGCCACATGCTGTGCGCTGCACACACCGGGGACACAGCAGTGGCCAAGCACCCGCGGTTTCTGCCCGGGTTGGGTGTGTTAGTTCCCTGCCGAGAGAAGCGCCCTGTGCATTGCACGTGAAGAAGGGACAGCGCCCCACGTGGCAGGAACAGGGACCAGGAAGTGCTGAGTTGGGAGAGGGGGCTGTGTGAGCTGAGACAAAGAGGTGATCCTGGACATTGGGGTGCCCGTACGATGCCAGGCCCAGGGAAGAGCGTGTGTGAAAGAAAACTCAAGGAGGAGAAGAGAATGGTGCGTGTTATTTACAACGTGGCAATGTGGGGAAATTAAAAGAAAAAGTGCATTCGACAGAGCTTTATAAAGTGTCTCTGGACATTCGCCAAGGACCATCGGGACCTCTGCAGAGCCATAAAAGAAACCCTGTAAGAGCCCCGATTTGTTTAAAGGCATTTACTTCCTTTCAGCTAATGCTGCTAAACGCTTGCGAGGCTCATTTCTGCATGAAGGGGTAATCGAAGCCTGGATCATAACGACAGTGTGAATAAAAGTCTCTGGTCCTTGCCGGTGGCTGATATCTTGGCCTGTAGGGGGCGCCAGGGAGGGCATGAGTCCTAGCAGCTGTGCTGATAAAGTAATGACACTTTTCCCTTCTGTCGCCCACTGACCAGGGTTCGGGCACACCCGCGAAGTTGCGGTGGGAGAGGGGTGGCCTGCGTCCTCCATCTTTGCAAGCACGACACCCTGAGCTCAGGGTCGCAGCCGGGTCTCTGGGCCTCTCTAGGTCTTGCGGATCATGATATATTGACTCCTACGTGTGCGTCTAGACAGGGGTGAAAATGAGCTCCCCTTTGCTCAGGGCCCTACTACAATTCGACATAGCTTCTGGAAATTACGGAAAAGGTGTGCATATTTTCCTCATCCTGGGATCTCCAAGGAAAGGCTGCAGGTATCTAGAGCAGGAGTTGGTGAACGTTTTTCTCTTTTGTAAGGGTCCAGATGGTAAAGATTATAGGTTTCACAAACCGTGGCCGGTCAGCATGGCCTGCTCTCTGCTTGTGTTCTATGTCCTTTAAAAACATAAAAATCTCTGTTAGCGCAGCAGCTCAGAAACAGGCCACAACAGGGGCGGTATTTTGCCATCCCTTAATTTAGAGCAAAGCTGGATCAGAGCCTAGGAGTCCAACCTGATGGACTATCTCCTTCTTTACTCTCTTTAGCATGAATAATTGTCAAATAGATGCCATATGCCCAATAGAGGCCATCTAGTTTGCAGTTTATATAAGATAATAGGGTCCTTTTGGAGACTTTTGCTTTTACTCTACTTGCCAGCTAATAGTTAGCTGCCACAGCTTCATGAATGATGGTGGGATTCATGAGACTCCTGGGTCGGTGGCAAAGGACAGTTTATTAATCACTGCAACAGCAGTGGCCGGCATATGAGCATTTAAGCACCGATTTCCACAGGACGACACAGATAGGGCCAGGTGACGTTGGCATCCACAGCAGGTTGCACTGCAGGGGAGGAACCTTGAGTTCATGGAACTGAGTTCTTTTAGCACGGACAATACACATACTCGCTATTTATCTCCATCGTACAAGGCTGTAAGCAAGTCTGCTTTTCGTACTAGAGAAAGATATTTTTTCACAGTTTATAAACATGCTTAAAACAGAGCCCAGAAAATATAAAACACGGATGGGTTATGCCTTATTAGTAGGACATGTAGAAATACAAGAGATCCGCGAAAAATTGTCTTTTATCTATTCATGCTAATGCAATAGTCCATCAATTTTGGAGACAGGAAACATCAAATAAGCCATTTTTGGTGTGGAAGTGGGGATCTTTTCCTATATTCCTATTTACTTATTTGACATCTAAGATCCAATCTTAAGATAATCTAGTTCTAGAATGACAAAAATCTTTGTTAGGCATTTGGGCTCCAAGAGCAATGGAAGGGAATTTAAAAAAAAACAAAAAACCACACACACACACACACACACACACACACACACACGAAAGAATGACTCATTTGGAGGATTTCCAGGATAGATGGGAGTAATCTCTGAATAAGAAAATTAAATGGCCACTTCCTTCTGTAGGCAGCCCTTTTTTCCTTCCATCGCACCCCAAATGATATATAATTCAGCGGGATTCAAAGAAGAAATCAGCAGGAAAGCCTTGAATGTGGCCCATGATTCACGGGGAGAAACAGCAGCTGCTCGGAGCTGATGGATGCCCGGGTCGTGAGCAGCGTGAAGCCTGCCTGCCAGGCAGAGCAAACACAGTTGGTGGATCTGGGTGGTCCAGAGGGCTTCGCTAGAGAATTCCATGGCAATGGCTCTCAGGTTCAGGGTTTTCCTTTTTTTAAATTTTTAACGATGTTGCTAAAGGGCCTTTGAAAGCTGTTACCTGGTGTAAAACAGCCCTGTACAAGCTTATCCCTGAGAATGAATGGCAGTTGAAGCTTCGATAGTCAAATGTGGATTTCCCATGGCCATGTTTCTATTTCAATTGACTCTCACTCTTCATTTTCTGAGTCATCTTCTTCACGACTGAATCAGTACATAAAAGACTCTAAACCTCGAAACCTCATTCCTGAAGTTCAGCCTATAAACAATGGGCAATTTTCTACTTAAACTTCAAGGGGCAAATCCATAGTTGTAATATTACAGCGATGACTCATGAATCTGAATAAAGTTCATTTCTTCAATTTGATTGTAATGTTTGTATTATTAAACTTACGATAAATAGTGACTCTAAAGGAAAATGTAAGTAGAAACCTCTTTATTTGAAAATGTGGTTTGTCCCTGTTTCCCCTCACATCAGGGAGGATTGGGACAATTCCAGGGAGACACTGTAAATGTAAACATGGTGGCGTTTACAGCGCAGATTCCAGAGACAGGTTACTCAGCCAACTTTGCATCCTGGTTTCAGAGCCCAGAGCTTGGCGGGTGGGTTAATTCATCTGTTCCTTGTAAAGTTATTGAAAAGATGGCTTAAGGTAATGCCTGGAAAGTGTTTGAGACACTGATGGATGTGTAGTAACCACTAAAATTTTCAGAAAATTGAATTACATGCATCGAGAGCCACAATATAATGTTCCATTGAAAAGCAGGAAATCTGGTGGTTATGGATCAGCTGTGCCCTGAACTTCAATTTGCAGAAACTCTCAACGATGGCATCTTCCAAAGGGAAGAGGTACCACTTTCCTGCAGGCAGCTAGGATACGGAAGATGATCTCATTGCAGTCGGGTATTGGGCTGAGTCGAGGCTGGGTTATAGACCTTGGGAGGCTCTTTCAACTGCTCCATCCCAAGAATATAGTTTACCCTATACTTGGAATGGAGCCCTCCAAGTTCCCGGCTGAGAGCCTGGAGTGTTTGTTTATAGGGTCAATCCTCCATGACATACCTTGAACTCCATTTTTTTTTTTTTATTAAGCACTGCTTTTCTATTATTTTTTAGCTTGGCTTTTCAACCTCTTGTCTTGACTGGCTTAAATGTCTTGGTCTTTCTGGCTGACACTTAAACAAATGAATAATACTAGCAGCCCTGGATACTGTCCCATCCTTTATTGATTTTCTTGAGGGAGAGGTTCAGTGTCATCTGAGAAACAGAACTGACTCAGGACTCAGCCAGAGGGTACCTGTGCCTGTTTTCTTGGCTTATTTCTCATCTCTGTCCCGGCCGACGAAACCCTGGAGTGATGACAATGTGCTATCCAATCAGGGAGCCGCACTTAAAATGTGGCTGGGGAAGCTGAGGAAGTGAATTTCTCACTTTATTTAGTTTTAATTAATTTAAATGTGGCAAGTGGCTGTCCAAATGGACACCACAGCTCTTCACTCTGACCTGAGGGACAGCCGTTGACAATTTCCATGCAGTTGGAAAGCATGTTGTAGGAAAAGATTAGATAACTGGAGGATTGATTCCAGCTTGTGAAAGCCACCTCTAGTAGGTGCCAACTCTCCTTGCCTCCAATGGACCTGAATAAGGCAGCGGCACCCTAAACAAAGTCAAGAAACCCCAGGGCTAGTGACAATAAAAGGAGTTAGAGATGGAAGTGTTGAAGAAGATGCATTTCCCCATCCTCAAGGCCTTTCTTCTCTTGTCTACCTTCCTTTCATGTCTTATGAAGGGTCCTTAGAAATCAGCATCCAATGTGTGCACACTTCATTGCCATTGTTGTTGTGTTAGCAGAACCTTTTATCACACGAAGGCTTTCGTGACACCCCAATATACTGGACAGATCAAAGCAGGAACGCAAGACTCATAGCCGCACCTGATGTCACGTCTCTGTTTCCCAGCTGTCCCTTCAGGATGCTGCAGGACAGTTTGAAAACTGAAATTCTAACGGAGCACTTTGATCTTATGCAATAGTAAAGTGAAGCACAGACAAATACGGTCCTGGCTTGAAGGCACTTGGCTGTTAAAATAAGTGGGACTAGCATCCGGCTTCTCCCAGTTCCTGGGTCAGTGTTCTCTGTGACGTTGTTTCTGCCTGAAGCTCTTCGGACTCTGTTAGTCTTTTTAATGTCTCTAAAAATAGGAACAGCTTGTTCCCTATGACCCGGTGGGTCACCTAAGTTATAGGTCCGGACCTATTCACTCTGTGCTGTGCCTCTCTGCGGTCTCCTTCTCCATGCTGTGAGTCCCTTCAAAGAAGGAGCTGCACCCTCCTCTCCTGTTAGTCATGGTACACTTGGCAGAATGTAAATAAGCCTGCAGTCAATATCCATTTGAATGATGATCTTTGTGAAAGTTCACTGAATGCCCAGCAGTATCCTGGTGCCTTGGGCAAATACAAAATATAGAAAATAATTTCTCCCTTTGCGGAGCTCTGGGCTTAGTTGGAGAATCAGAAGAGCGCAGAGGAATAACTCCAGCAGTATCTTTCCATAGCTGACCTGTATCGGAATTGTTTAAATTGACTGAGAATGCAGATTCCTGAATCACATACAGAGGTTCAGATTAGGATAGAACTTTGAACAAGAGAACCACATTCCTGCTCGTCAGTGGCTGACCTCCTCTTCAAAGACAAAGAATAAGCAATCAAGTAAACAATGTTGTTTCAGACAGTGATAGGTGGCTCTAGCGAAATAAAGCAGATTAGTACTACGGAGTGCCTGGGGGAGGTGCATTTATTTGGATTGGGATTTTTAGAACTGGGGAGGCCGTCCTGAGGCTGTGAAATTTGAGCTGAGACGTGAATGAGGAAGGGTTCAGGGGAAGAACTTTATGGACTGGTAGGAGAGAGAGCAACAGTACTCTGAAGCCAGAGGAAGTTTGACGTGGCTGAGAACAACACAGAAAACCAGCGTGGCTCGAACATTGGAGCATTAGGGAGGGAGACCCAGGAGAAGGTCCAAGAAGGAAAATCGGGACAGAATATGTGAGGTTTTACAGGCCAGGGTAAGGAATTTTGTTATTTTAAGTGCAGTGAAACTCATTGGAGAATTTTAGCTAATATTTAGTCCAAGCAGGAACATAGTTTGCACTCAATAAATATTTGCTGAATAAGTCAACAAGCCATGCATTACTTAACCATTTAGGAGAATGTGCATTACTTAGCCATTTTATAAAATAGGCATTTTTCTATTATGGATCATAAGTTTACTACCTTGAGCATTTTTCATATTATTCTATTATCGTTAAGTTTCTGGCCCCACAGTTTCCAGGCTCAATAGAAAATTCATAAAAGGATCTTCTTCCAAAAATGCCAGAATGCATTCGACATTGATTAGAAAAAAGACAAGGCAGGGCCTTCCTGGGCCTTTGAGATGAGATCAAAGACAGCTCAGATTTGCTTTAGCAAGTCCTCATTTTAACATCGTATTGTCATCTGTCAGGTTCCATATGTCACCTTTCACAGTGCTCTCTTCAGCTGTGCATTTTGCAAAAGCATTACACACTGTTTTAAGGGAGTCACTGACGGCAGCATCTTCACAAGTCCATGAGTAAAATATAAACTTGAGAGTCTCACATCATCCAGAAATACTTCCCTTTGTTCAAATATGAGAGACTTGGTGATCTTAAAAGCATCTTGCAGGCTATTACTGCCACAAGGCTCAGACTGGAAAGTACATTTTCTTTTCCCCAAAGTGGGTCCGGATGGACCCTTTACTTCTTTGGGGGAAGACCCATCAGGAGTAGCGTAGAGTGGGTAAGATGGAAGCCACTATCTTCCTGCTGGCACGTGAAGACCCTGGCAGTCTTGAGCTTTCCAGAGCAGATTCTAATGAATGCCACACTCCCTCTTCTTGCTCGGAGTCCCAGATGTGTTGGGGTGATGACCCTTTACCCACCTTCTCAGCAGGCGGCTTTCTCTCTTGCCTCGTTCACCTTGATGGCTCTTCTCCACCTGCCCCCTCTCATACCTGCTTATTCTTTGCCCTTTTCTGGCTTTTCTTCTAGACTATTCCCTTAAATGTTGGTATATTTTTGGATTTTGCTCAGGCTCTTTGGCTTCTCACTCTCCTCAAACTCCCGTGAGATCTCATCTACTCCTGTGGCTTCAATTCACCCACAGGCAGAACTGTACACCTGACACCTATATAATTTTACTAACCAGTATCACCCCAGTACATTCAATAACAATTAAAAAAAATATTCATTCACAGGCAGATGACGCCCAAGCTCATAGGTCTAGTCAAAACTCCCAAATTAGCATCGCCGGAGCTGAAATGGTCCCCTCGCCTCCCCGAACCACCTGAAATCTCACCTTTGCCACCCTTTATCTCTGTCAATAACCACATTAACTGCCACACTGTTGGATGGCAGTTCTTGAAGTCATTCTTGACTTCCTCCCTCTATTAATCACCAACCCCCATGAACTTGAGTGCCTTGCCTTGGGTGATCCAGCTCTCGCTATTGTTTTCAGCCTTTAGGCCTCCATGTGCCTCAGCTCTCCAGGGCTGACCCAGCCTCCTGGGGCTCTGTCTCGCTGTCCCTTACCTCTAGGCCTTCGCATAGCCTATTCCTTCTGCCAGGGACACTCTCCTGCTGCTTGTCCCCTTTATCTAAAGAAGGTGTATTTACTTTTTAATCTCTTGATGTAAAAATTACTTGATCCAGGAGTCTCTTCTGGATAGTTGAGAGTAGCTCAGAACCCCCTCTCTCTTCTTTCTCTTCTCAAGGTATCTTGACCTTCCCCTACAATAACTTAAGATTTACAATTACTTAGTAAGCCACCTTTTCTCCTCTAGACATTTACTCAGCACTGACTGCCCAACTTACGGCAAGTGGAAGTTATCCAAGTTCAATGCTGAATGACGACGAAGAGAACTAGAGCTTCCCCATGTACAATGACCATATCTCTGAGTCAAGTTTTGGGGCCCAATTTAATATTGGAAGTCAAACTTTCCAAACTGTTAAAAAATTCTTTAATCCAGAGGTGCTATTCAAGACACAGGGTTTGTGTGGGTTGCGTTTTCCCAGTAGAGAACCAAATAAGAACTAATTCTTACCGATCTATTATCAAATACCTGGTCTTGTGCTAGGCAGTTTCTAAGCCTATGGGGACTCTTATCAGTTTACTGTACAAGTGGGGAAACTGAGACAAGGAGAATCGTCTAGGAACTCGCCTGGAATAACAGAGCAAATGCATGGATGACAGGGATTTGAACCCAGGCTGTGTGCTGTGCAGTAGTTCCCCATGAAGATGGGCTTTTAAAAGAAAGCTGGAACAGCGATGAGTTGGCGACAGAAGGCAATCTATCAGCAGCAGTATTTTCCCATTTTGTGGTGCATGGTGTGGAGGGCGTTCTCTCAATTCCACGCAGTCTTCCCATCCATTTTGCTCATGGCTTCATCAGCATGCAACGTGGGAAGCCAAGATGAGGGAAAACAACTCTAAAATATAAAAGCAAAACTCCACGTAAAGCCTGTTCAATCAGCTGGAGTTGCTATTAATTTCAATAACTATCCAATTAAATTTGTTGACAGGCAGCTCATGAATCTTGGAAAGAAATGGGTCACGTCAAAGAATCTGGGACCTTTTGGAGCCTTGCTGAATAATGTGATCTTTCAATGTGCTTATGCCTGATATTAATTTTCATTGGCTGAATATATGCTGGGTAATTTGGAAAATCGATGGGACTTGGCTTTATAGGTTGTCATCTCTTTTAAGAGGTTGAAAAGTGTAAAAGCAGAGTTGATTAAAATTCACATTTATTGCACATATACTGGCAGAAGATTGCTCATTCCTCATGACTCCAAGCAACTGAACACTCATATCTTGATCAGGGGCTGCTTTCAGTTTAAGTTGGTGTTTTGGGATGGTTTGTGTTAGCACAGACCAGCCACTCAGCAGGAAATCTACCCGTTTCTGTCCAACTTTGAAATTCAAGTGACTGCTCAGGGTCACACACGCCGTTAGCCGTTTCATGAAACATCTACTTTTGTGCTTAGTGTGGCTGAGGCCCAGAAAACAGTAACCCTGTATTATACTTTTAGCAGTCATTATTATGAGTTCTGTAGCTCCATGACAGGAGATTTCAAAGACAACTGAGAAATACTTAAATTCCTAATTAAAATGTCTCACTGCCCCATGACTCTATTTTTCCTCTCAGTTCCCTAAAACTGCACCGGAAGTCCAAGAAGACTTCAGGGTACATGTAGCTGCATTAAAACAAAAAAAGAATATATATGAGATAAGTCAGAGAAAAAGACAAATACTATATGATCTTACTTATATGTGGAATCTAAAAAAACAAACACGCAAAACAGAAACAAACTCATAGATACAGAGAACAAACTGATGGTTGCCAAGTGGGAAGGGTGTTGGGGGACTTCATGAAAAAGAAAGGGATGAAGAAGTACAGATGGGCAGTTACAAAATAGTCACAGGGATGCACAGAACAGCACAGGGAGTATAGTCAATAATATTGTAGTAACTATGGATGGGGCCAGGTGGATACCAGACTTCCCTAGGGATTCATTTCCTAAGACATAGAAATGTCTCAAATAACCACTATGCTGCACAGCTGAAACTAATCTAATATTGAATGTCAACTGTAATTGAGAAATTGAAAAAAATAAAATAAAAAGAGATGAGAAGTGGCCACACCAATTTAGCACTGTGGTAATATAAGATGCTAACATTAGGGGGAGCTGGCTGAAGGGAATAAGGACCTTCTCCGTACTGTCCTTACGAGTCTCTCATAAATTTTAAATTATTCCAAGGTACAACGTCTGAAAATTATGACCGGTAAACTGCGTGTAAGATGAGAGTTGAGCTGTTCTGAGGGTCTGCTGAGAGCTCCACGTGGAGGGTGGCGGTGAAGAAAGGCGCTCCTAAATGAGAGAGGTTGGGGGGTGGGACGGGCTGGAATTACACTGCTTTAGGGGCAGCAATAGCGCTAATTATAACCGCAATCAGTATTCTCACTCAGCTCTGAATGAGGACCGGGGACCTTGTTCACAGCCTTCCACGTAATCCTCCCAAGAGCCCACACAGGTTGGCATTATTTTTGTCCTCATTTTATGGATGCGGAAGCTCAGGTTGAGTGACATGTAGCAACTTTGCAGCTTTTGCCTGTTTTTTTTCAAACTATGGAATGAGTTCAGACACATTTCAGCTCAATAAAATATCAAAACCTTTCAATTATAATGTACTTCCGTAGGTTTCTGTTTTAAGGTTAACCGAAGCTGTTCTGCAAGAAAAATTTCTGGCATAAGGTCAGAATGGTGCCTGCTTTGTTTCTGAACGAACTGTTGGTTACAGTAAAAAGAGGGTTCTCAACCAGGGGTGACTTGGAGGATTTCATTTGTCAATGGCTGAAGACATTTTTGGTTGTCATGACTGTGGCATGGGGTGGGGGAGGGGGACAGGGTACACTAAATTGAGGACAGAGGCCAGGGATGCTGCCAAACACCCTGGGGCACACCCTTGCAACAGAGAATTACCTGGCCCCTAATGCCAGTAGGGTTAATATTGAGAAACTTCCTTCAAAGGTCCTAGTAAACAGAAAGTACTAGTCAACAAGTGAATTTCCTGTCAAAAGGAAGTCCAGTGAAAACAAACACATACAGGAGTCAACGCTCATTGGACTCCTTTTATATGATTATTGCTGGTATATAGTGCTGAGCTTTCTGTGCTAATGTTTTGTGGGGAGAGTGTTCAACATATCAAGGGAAAGAAAACAGAAGAATCAGAGAAAGTGGTAAGTCTGCCCATTTAACTCTAAGGGTAAAATGTTTATTTCTGTATTGGAAAGAAAAAAAAAAAGACCGACATGAGAAAAATCTTTTTTAAAGGTTTTAGACACCAAGCTCATTAGAAGTCTCAAAGCCATCTTGGGAGAGCCCTAAGTCTAAGCCAAAGATTGAGTTGAAATAAACCTCCCACTTACCTTTTCCTTAACTAAATGCACTTTAAAAAAAAAAAAAGAAGAAGCAGCAGCAGCAGAGACCTTTAAGAAAAAAAAGTTTTTACTAAAAATAAGCTATTGCAAAAGTAGCCACTTAACCTAAATATTTTTACATGCTACTCATTTTAGTAAACACAGGCTTGAAAACCGAGAAAAACTGGATCACTAGAATCCGAGATAGCAAGGCTGTTCCATTTCGGTTTTTAAACATCTGAACTAAAGATGTTTGGGGTAGCTTGTGTTATTGTTTAGCAAAAACTCCCTCCCTTCCCACCCCATTGCCGTTAGGCCGTCCCTGGGACTTGCTTTGACCAATGGAACATGAGTAATTAAGACCCAAGCAGAGGCCTGCAACCTGCTTGTAGAATTTGCTTTGCCTCCTGCCCTCTAGCGACTCACCATGAGGACGCTATGCCTTGGTGGCTGCTTCCCCTTCAACCTTGACTTCAGTAAAGCAGGTGGAGCCCACGGGACCCCACCTCCAGCCTGGAGCCAGGCCCACAGCCTGCCAGGACCCCCTGCACCAACTCGGCTGTGCCAGTGGAACCGCCCGTGGCCAGCACACCTGTGCGCTTGATAACACAGGCCTGTTAGTGAAGCCACTGAGTTTTGGAATGCTCTGTGACACCACATCACGGCGACAAGGGCAGTGCTTGATCGACAGGTCTTTATGACTTTGCTTTTCAATGAATTCACTCCGAACAGCTTTCTGAAGAGATATTTGCAAATTCATCTCTTTTCCCTGCAGGGAAAATGGCTGTTACGTCTGTGTTTTGAGTCATTGACCAAAACATTTGATTGCCAGAGTGTGGAAATGGCTCCACAAGGGCAGACTTCTGCAAGGATTGATTTCTATAAGCTGTAGAAAGTTCTTTCAAGTCACTTTAGAATTCTTTCGGGGCTTTGAATAAGAGCGGCCTTTATTAGCAACTGCGCTCGGCTGACTGGGGGGCTTTGAAATAAAATAAGCTTTAAGTCAGGAGAGAATCTATGCCCAGGTATTATCTATGGCATTCTGGGGACAAGCTGAGTGGCTTCCTTATTTCCCTCCTCAAACATCTCAGACTATTTCTTCCCTGTGTCTTGTGAGAGCTGGGATTTAGCAAAGACGGGACAAAAGAGCACGTCGATAGGCAACTGATGAGCTGCTTCCACCAAGTTTATCGATTCTTTGCGATCAGAAATCTCATTGACATAAAATGAGGGATAATTAAATTGCATCTTAATTGTGATCTCTCCTACTTTAATTGAATTTCAACAGTAGGGTGAGTGGTTGAAGTACAAAAGCAATTTCTTCTAGAAATGTTTTTAAATTCATTTTCATCCTGATTCACAGGAGGCAGTTAGAGGATCCAGCAGGAACGAACCATTAAATGGGCCCATGTTAGGTTTTGGACAAGTCCATGGACATGGGTCTCACAGCTCTGGAGCCTTCCAGCCTCACACCTGTCAGAACAGCTATCATCAGTAAGTCAACAAACCAGTGCGAGCGAGGATGTGGAGCGAAGGGATCCTTTTTGCACTGTTGGTGGGAATGCGGCCTGGTGCAGCCCTTGTGGAAAACGGTAGGGAGTTATCTCAAAAAATTAAAAATGGAACTGCCTCATGATCCACTTCTGGAGTCCCCTGCTTCTTGCAGGATGTCTTCTGACAAAGCTGCCCGGGGTGCCCTGTGGCCTCGTGGTCACAGCCGCGGGGTGCCCAGAACCGGGGTGCAGGTTGGGGCTTCTGGCAGGTGAAGGTTACATAAGTGTACTGCTGGCCACTGGAGGGGAAAAATGGCCCCAGCGCGTCTGAGAGGAGAGAACACGCCGGAGGCAGCGTGGGCCCGGGCGCACACATGCTCACTGGCCTGGCATGAATCTCTTCCGGCCAAGTGAGTTTTCACGTCTCTGGAGAAAGCAGGCGAGAAGGCTCCTGCTTCTGCCAGACTCAGGGTGCCCTAAATCGCTAAGTGCTTAAGCCTCGTGTGGGCTTCGGAGGGGTGGGATCTGTTTATTTTTAAGTTACATATTCTTGTCTCAGTGCAGCGTTTTCAGCAGAGCAGGAGCAGACGGATGGGCCCCCTGGGTGCTCGGGGACAGAAGGCCATCCGGGTGCGCTGCACACACACGCAGCGGGGCAGAGGACTCCCAGACTGGGGTGACCTGCTAAGGCTGCTCATGTGGCGCCCCTCAGCCAGGCCGTCCCGCGTGCTCTCCTGGGAGCCGGGAGGACTCAGGCAAGGTTAGGACACGGCCCAGGGTCTTCAACCAGAGAGAGAAAGAAAGAAGGGAGAAGGGAGTTAATAAACACAGCAGGCAGGAGCTCTTTGGCCTCGGAGGGCTGGGGAGGAGGTGGGGGAAGGCTAGGAAAAGGATTGCCCTTTTTCCCCTTGAGAAATGTTTCTGTTGGGATAGCATCTGGGCAGAGGGAAGTGGGCCTCAGCTGCACTGGGTCAGGCTAGCACCCTCTGTCATTGTTGACTTCTGGAAGGACAGTTTTGTGTCCTCATCAAGCCATCCGTGAGCAGTGTGACATAGTCGCTAAAAGCTCAGACTCCTGAGTCTAACAGACGTGGACTCGGGTCTCATCAATGATTCGTTCTGTTCTGTAAGGCTTTGGTTTGCTTATCACAAAGTGAAAAAAGGATAGTACATCCTTTGTGGAATCATTGCGAGTATTCGATGGGTAATGTGTTGGAGCCCTTAGTGAAATGTCTAACGTGTAGGTTGCTTGTCACATGCATATTGGCTGTTATTATTTCATGAGTATGGCACCAATGGGATTAAAAGACATGCAAAGAATAGAAACTTTCCTCCAGGAACTTACAGTCTGCTTGAGGATATAAGAGTAACACGTAAGAAGCAGCACTGAGCAGCCCAAGGCAGTAGAGACTGGACAGGCTTACAGGGTGTTAAAAAGCCCTCAGGCAAGAAAAGTCAAGGTATAACAGTTAATTATAAGCCAAATGGTGTACGTAAGTGCGTGCTCGAGATGAGCAGCTGTAATGTGCACACGCATCGCCCAGGAATCTCCTAACAATAGATGACAATTCAATCCTGGAGGGGACCTTGGATTCTGCACCTTCAGGAAGCTCCTCAGTGGTATCCGTGCTGTTGGTCCTCAGGCCACATATTGAGCAGCAAGGACTTGGAGAGGACTTGTCCTAGGCCGCTGACGTGCCTCCCCAGTGACCAGGAGCTTACACTGCACCTACCAAGTATTAAACCCAGAGGAAGATAAAAGGGAGAAGGAAAGAGGACTAGGCCTCAAGGTTTCTTCTACATTATCATTGATCAGAAAAATATCGTCAGCAGCCGGCGGCGGCAGCAGCAGCAACAACAATGTTATCTACCCGGAACGACTAGGGAAAAAGCACTCACTGAGCAGGGAGGTGATGGTCCAGGCCAGAACATGTGGAGTTAAGATAAAATGGATGAGAGAGCCATCACCAGGGGCAGCACTGGTCAGGGGGCCTTTCCTAAGTAAATGGCGTTTGAGCCACAAGCTAAAAGAAATGATACCAGGGTGTAGGAAGGAGGAAGGGGACCAAACTCAGGAACAGGATCACTCAACTCTGCGTCCTCTGGCCCCCTAGAGCTCTGTCATCACACAGCTACTCGTGGGTTGCCCTGGCTCCGCTCTGGATAATTCATTCAAGCATTTTTGTGGTTGTTCCCCCCTACCCCGCCCCACCACCAAACACACACAATAAGTTACTTTCTCCTCTTACAGAAATCAAAATTCTATTTTTCTTGAGTCTTTCATTTATTATCCGGTGAAAGAGAAGCCAAGTGTGCTTTTGGTTCCCCAGGTTGCAGGCCATGAGAAATATATATATATTTTTTAAAAGAGGCACCACACAATTAGCATGCGTGCCCACCTGGCATGTGTGATTCTAGGTGAGAATGTGCGTTCATTCTGATTTATAAGGACACTAGGGACATAGGATGAGCTTCCGTGGTGAGGACCCAAAACCAGTGTTTGTATCTCTTCCAGCTGAGCAGATCCCAAAACACATGCTCTGTATTGTCCCTTCTTCCTTGGTATTTTTCCAAAGTCCTACAGAAAGAATTAGATGCACTTATCTCCTGGAAGCAAACTCAGGGAGAAATTACAGGGAGGGAACGTAGCTGTTTATAGCACACGTGGATCTAGTCTGTGGACCCATGCGTGGAGATAGAAAAGCTCTTTTGTCCCTGGGACCAGAACAAAGAGAGAGGATTTGGGAGGGAGACCTGACTCACCCACAGACCATGGCGATTGGCAGAATAGAGGGCTCTGCAAAGGGAGTGATTTCCCGAAGAGGATTCCTTAGACTACAAGCCCACCCCCACCACGCTTACTTATAACACAGATGTATTGACTATGGAACAGAGACTTTGGCTCCCTAATTAAAGTGGTTATAAAAATCGCCTGCATTGTGGAGTCTTTTCACCTTCGACGGCATGAGGACAGCCAGCCACTGCAACAAGTATTTTAACAGTTTGTCTTTTGGGAAATTATATTTCCCCGAGTACTGGCTTTTATGTTTTGTAGTGGCCTTTCCAGTTTATCACCGCATTGTATCTTGCCCTCTAATCATTTCCGCCTTAAATGTCACAGGCAGAAATCAAAGCGCCTGCCTTCTCCAAACGCCAGTGGCTTGGGTCTTGTTTTCTTTTGCCTTTTTATTTTTTTTCATGCTACTTGCACCTTAGTCAGAGACTGTCTTTCAAAGAAACGAGCGCCCTGTGTTTACTGGCCAGCCCTGGAGTTGCACAGGCTGCAGACTGGTCCCATCTCAGGTAATGTCAGAGGCTGCCTTCGCATCCCAGGAAATGTCAAAGCAGCTCTCTAGAGTCGAACACAAAAATTCTAAGCTGCTATGTCTTTTCAGAATACCTGCTGCAGTTGGACTGTTTTTCCCCCAGAAGGAGTGAGGTGAGGCCGGAAAAACCATCCTGAAATGGGGCCAGGGCAATTTCATCATCCCAAGCATCATCGTCTACAGTTTTGTTGGCAAAACTGTTTTAAATGAAAATGAGTGTATCACCCCAAGAGGAAAGAAAAGGCAGTTCCCTCTGGCTCCCCCAAAGACGAGATGGCTCAGGGAATGGAAATAGGACTTGGCCTGGGTCCCTCTCTCCTTCCTACCGAGGACTCAGAAAGCCAAAGAACAGAGGGGTAAGGACTCAGTTGACGGGCCTGGTCCGGAGCCCCTGGCCTCCCTTCTGTTCCACAACAGCTCATTATACCTGCAGGCGAATTCTGCTTATAAGGAGAGGAGTGATCGAGCTAGGCTCTCCTGAGAGAACTGTGTCTGATGGCTTTGAGAAAGCCCCAGCCAGGGTGAGGGGCAGCTGGGGAGCAGAAACGGCCTGTAGGAGACGTCCAGCATGGGGCTGGAATGTCCTGGCCTCCAGTGGCCCCCCCCCACTTCCTGGGTAGCCCCACTATTTCAGGCATTGGCTGGGAGCAACCCAAGGGAAGCTTGGGGTGGACCTGAAGTCACAGTGGGTGAGACGTTGTCAACAACACTCTTTGGCACATGTATCCCCACTGTCAGGGGTCACCAGTGGGCTCTTAACTCTGCACAAAATCCACCGCATAAGGACAGGGAAGACTTATTTTAATCAGAGAAATGAATGGGCACCCCTATGAGCGAGGATAAAGAGATCATAAAAGCAAGAGAATTTATAAAAAAAGAGCTCAACATTCATACAGGTGTAGTATCAGAAAAACTAAAGTTTTTTAAAAAAAAGCTCACAAGGGGAAAAAAAAACTTTCCTTTTAAGTCACATTTGGAGCATAAATAGAAATGAGCAGACTGTAGCTCCTTTTCTTGGAAAAGGTAGAACAACGCTAAAGTATTTATTATTTCTCACTGAACCAAAATCTATTGAATACCCCACTCCACACAGAATTCAGCTGAGCACCAGGGTAAAGATAAGACATATTTTCTCTTTTCCATTTGTACATCGAGGGTCATAGACCCTTTACAGAATCTTAATTAAGCTATAGACCACAAAGAGCAAAGCGTATAAGAGAGAGTAAGAGGGAGAAAGAGAAGCAACATACAGTAAATATTCAAAAAAATTTTGCACCCAAGTTCATGGACCCCAAAGTGGGAGGAACAATAGGTGCTTGAGTGCCCTAGAATATAAACTCCTAATTCATATCCATTTTCTCTGATAGGAGATTGATTTTTTTCAGGCAGGATTTGGTAAAACAAATACTAAAATAAGTGGGGAAAAAACTGTAAGGAAGTACAAGCTGTTCTTGCTGAGTTTATGTCTATTGGTTATAAATTTCATCTCAGGGTACCTAGGGGGTACATATAAATAACACTGCCAGCTCAGCGCCTGTTTTCTTCCAGGAAACATGGGGAACGGAATGCACATGGGCAAATTAGGGCACTAGGTCTGCGTCCTGCACTTGAACAGACAATTCAGGGCTCCTTTCATATGACCTTGCGTATGAACAGAGCGCGCAGCGTGCGTGATAACGCGGCTGCGGGAGTAGGCAAGTGCTCGGTGACTGGACGCCCAGGACTCCTACCGCCCGCCTGAGACCCGCACTCCTGCTTCACAGGGCTCCTCTGGCCCATGTCCGTTCAATGGTACATGTCAATGGCTGCGATGATTCCCTGGAGAGCGTGCGGTGGCTCTCAGGAGGCAGCACCAAGCTGAGGGTTGAGCTAATCTTGTAATGAAAGAATCAGGATCTGCAGTTGATGGGTTTAAGTTGGGGTCTTTGGGTTTCGTTAAATTTAGGTGAAGCGGAGTTAGGGCCCTTGGAGCGTGATCGTACCATTCCACTTCACGTGGGCTAGGTCGCACTTTCAATAGTACTATGTGTTCTCCTGGGCGCCATATTTTTAATAGTATGTTAAAACCTACATGGGAAATATAACTTTTGGCTGAGAGGTTCTGGTTTCAGAAACCATGCTCCCAAATCAACTCCTATAGAAGCATTCTTTTCCTCTCTTTTGTCATGTGAATGGCACAGGAAGCGGGGATGGGGGTCTAGTGTTTTCTTTAAAACTCTCAGAATGATGCTCAAGGATTCCTTAGCTTTGCAGACGATGGACAAGTCACAGCTGACAGAGGCTGAGAGGCGAGGAGACAAGCTGAGGCAAAACCTGCCTCGGAAAATTGAGAGAACCAGACCTCATCCTGCAAAACGCATTCAGTCTTCTCGCTTTTTTCGTAGGCTCTCCTGTGACTCAGCCTGTTTAAGAGAATGTCAACGGGCCATTGTGATCCAGCTGACTAGCTGATTTTTCAAAGAGCTCAATACAATTGTCACGTGAGTACCCGTGATGTTATGTTGAAACGGTCTTGTTAACGGGGTGCGCGTTTTATCATATACTGCCCCAAGGGCTGCGCATGAGACCCTTTCTTTCTCAATCTTATTTTTAGAAAGTGCGTGCTATACATGCACTTGGCACCTGTCGTCAGTGGGCTCCAGAGCCAGAGGCCCGTTTATGCTGTCACTGTCCATATGGCCACGTGGTGACTGGAGTGGAGCTGAGGTTGTGTGAAGGTCACCATGGAGGTGGCCTTCAGACAAGAACCCTCTTAGAAATGGCCCTTCAGGCTGGGCCCTCTTGCCTGTAGGCCCTTGACTCAGAGTCAAACTCAACATCCCAAAGCAGTCATCACAGTCGATTTGCAGGGAGGAAAATGATTTGGGGTCCATTTGTATAAAAAACAATATGCATACATACCAATACATAGCCATATACATGTATCATATGTACTGACATGTCAAAGATTTAAAGTTATGTATCAGATTTAATAGTTGGGACCTATAGGTGGAGAAGAATGGGATTTGGAGAGAGAGGAAGAAGGTATGAAAGGATATCTGAACTTTGACCCCATGAACCTTGGTATTTGAATTTTTAACAGCTAGAAGGTTTGCATGACCTCTTGTGTAATTTTTTTTAATCTCTTGGCACAGAGGCATATATTATCTTAAAGAAAAAAAAAAAGAAGAAAGAGAAAGGGGGAAAGGAAAAGGAGAGAGGAAAAGCGCAGAAATAGGAAAGAGTGTGTACAAATTATCGAAAGCCAAGTCCCTGAGCTCTGAATGAGTAGAAGTGAATGGATGTAGTTCAGAAAGGCTTTATGAAGTGGTTGAATTTTGAGCAGAATTTTAAAATAGTAATAATAACATGCTTAGTATATCCTATAAAATGTTCACTGCAGAAAGTTTGGAAAATATAAAAGACCACAAAGGAGAGAATTCCTACCACCTGTAACCCAAGTCTCCGAGGAAACCACAGTTGACACGGCCACGGCTTTCCTTCTATTGCCTTTTGTCGCTTTTCAATGACATTTTGAAGGGCGACAGAAATGTGCCATCACAAAGAGGCGGGAGGTGGGATGGGAGGCCTTTCTAGAAGAGCAATGGAGAAGAACTTACCTGAACTGCTCCTTCACCCCAGGCCTGAGGGCTCCATGAGCTTGTTTGGGCCTCGGGTATCGCTGTTATTTATCTCCAAAGCCATGTCTGAGTCCTAGCCTCCCTGAACCTCAGGTGCCTTCTCTGTAATTGGAGATACTGTCTTTATCCCGCCCACCTAGCTGCACTAAGTCCCCTAGACATGAATGAAGCACACCCCAATTACAAATCAGTTCTTAGCTGGAATACAGAGGGATTATACCATTGTGCACATTTGCGGACTGGCTTACAAAAGCCTGCTTTGGCCAAAAGGTAGCTGAAATGCCACATTGGATGATATATACAGTATTACAATTTTCTACCCAACCACCTCTTGCGTATCTGAGAAAATGCATTTTCTCTGCTTGGTTCGGGGCCTGTTGCCAGCCCTGTCTGTCCTTCTAGAGCTTCTCTGGGCAGCATGAGCAGGGATGGAAGGGCAGTCTGGGGACAGGCTTCGCTGTCTGGGAGCGCCCCTAGTCCGCACGCCGCCCGAGTCAACCTCATAGCGACATTAGCCACAACAACGTGTGAAAGCAATACTGAGAGCACTTACCATCTCTTGAGGGATATTTATGCTCCTAATGTGCCTTGTATGCATTATTGTGTTCAATTCTCACATCAACTCTAGCATGCAGTTACAATTATTTTCCCCATTTTATAAGGAGGAAACAAGTCACAGAGAAGTCAGCAGCTTACTCAAGGTCATGCAAATTAGCTGGAGGTGAGTCAGCATTTAAAGTCTAATAAAATGACTGAACAGCCTGAGCTTTTGTCAACTGCTCATATATAGGCAGAAGAGAGGACCTCAGTATCATTTGTGACCTGCTATCACTAGGGAGTTAGGCTAAATTATTTTAGAGATCATTCAGGCATTGCATGAGGTTTTCCAAAGGGAGATGGTGGCAGAAGTCAGACTTCTCCCCTCTGGGGGATGTTCCACAGACAATTGCCCAACCCCCTCCTGTCCCCCACCCCAGAGATACTGTCCATGGTGGCCTGGCAATTGGGGAAGTTGGTCCATTTTCTTGGTAGCAGTAAATGCTGTCACTAAGGCAGGTCACTTAAGGTTCTATGAACAAAGACCGTCACTTTAGGATTTGGGGGGCGGTAGGGAGATTTATAATCATTTCACTGTCTTCTGCAAAGCCCGCCCCTCTGCTGGCCCCTTATTTCTGAGTCCTCTCTCAATTAGAATCAGCGGCCCATAGCATGCTCTGATTCTGAAATGCGTCCTGTGATTTCAGCATCTACACATTTTTTCCCCCTGTTTTGCTGTATTGCTTATAATGTTTATGCAGCTGCTTGGAGAGCTAAATAAATATGCAATCAGCGTGATGCAATCATGTTCCTTCCTTATCAGCCAAGGGAGAAAATGCCAACTTGAGTGTTATGCGGTTTTCAAGAGCTCTATGATGCAAAATGATAAATTCACTTTATTGATGGGATCTTAATTGGAATCCCAGGGAAATCGGAAGGCACACAGAGCTCAGTTGTTTGTGTTTTTAATAGCACTGTTTGGCTGAGATTGGACCATTATCTCCCTCTGGTTCCTCAAATGATGGAGAGTTTGGATTTCTCAAGTTTGCTAAAAGGAGAGTGTTATCTTACAGTATTTTTCCTGGTCTTTTCTGTTGAGCTGTCTCATATGAGTTTTAGATTTTATTATGTTTTGAGAACAAACTACCATAAGGGTGTGTGTGTGTGTGTGTGTGTGTGTGTGTCTGTTCATGTTCCAGCAATTAGAAGTTCAAGGATAGTCATTCACGTTCATTCTATCAACTGGCAGTATTTAGTTATTCACTTGTGTATTCAAACTCTTTTTTATTTAATAAATATTTATTGATCCCAAGCCATCTCCTTGACTTTATTGATAAACACACAGGAGATGGACAAGTAAGACTAAAGTCTCTTCATAGCTGGAGAAATGAGTAAATCACGTGGCAGGTCCTGGGATTGGGGTATGTCATGGGCAGGGAGGCTTTGCAGCCCTAGGCTGGATTTTTCGTAACACGGAGGCATGATGTGGCTGACTTTATGTCTTGGTTGATTCCTCCACCCATGGGTCATGGTCAGAGTAGATTTATATGGAAAGAACCCAAATGTCCATGTGCCAATAAATGGATGAACAAAACGTGGTATGCCACACAGAGACTATTGTATCTGACCATAGAGAGGAACAAAGTGAACATAGGTCAACCTTGAAAACACTGTGCTAAGTGGCAGAAGACTGTCCTAAAAGACCACATCCTATACAATTCCATTAATATGCAACGTACAGAGCAGAGAAGCCTCTAGAGACAGAAAGCAGAATTACAGCGTTTAGCGCTGTGAAGAAGAAGAGATGGGCCACAATGGGGTCATCGCCAAGGAGCATGGCGTTTCTTTTTAAGACACTAAAAATGTTCAAACATGTTTGGGGGTGAGAAGTGTACATATTTGTGAATAACCTGAAAACCATTTAATATGTGCTTTAATGAAAGAATTGCATGGGGTGTGAATTATATCTCAATTAAACTACTCTCAAAAGAAGCGGCTGTGTAACAGGGTAGCAGCCTCTCTTTTGTGCTCCGACAGCCTTGGTCCGTAGCCAGGGACTGGCCCGGCGACTGTGCTGACCGTTGAACCCTTTCCCTGAAAATCATAAAACCTCACTGCCTTTTCCTTAAATAAATAGCTCTCTCCCTTGAATGCTGAGAGCATTCTATTCAATTGTCAGACCTACTCACTTTTATCTCTTTCCTTGTCAGTGTCTTGTAATCGATCATGAACCGATCCAGGGCAAGGACAATTTCTTATTTGTCTTTGAATCCCTAGCACCCAATAGTGCGCCTTTATAGCAAGGAGGTTCTTCACGAAGGTGGAAGGAAGAAGGAAGGAATGGAGAGAGGGAAGGAGGAAGGCATGCAGATGGGGGAGCACCATTTCATCAGAAGCCTGTAACCTCTCACCGTGGAATCCAGCAGCCGCTCTGTGGATGGTCTGCGTCAATCTGAGGCCTGAATTCAAGCAGCACACAGTCGGCTGGTGGCTTAGACATGAGGGGGATTTATGCACATCCGTGGAAATTCAGAATGCCTGAATTTAAGCTAAATTATACTACTTACCCTTGGTTTACCATCACTATAATATTTCTCTTCAACCGCTGTCTATTGGTAGCTGAATACGTATTTGAATCCCAGTGTACATATTTCCTTTTTTCTTTATGTTGTTTCTAATCTCAAGTTCAGAAACCTTAGTTTCTACATTTTACATGTCTCCTAAAGTGGGAACTAAGAAGGGATTTATTAATAAAGACTTATTCTCTGAATAAATGGCTGAAATACATCATCTAATGAATTTTATAGGAAATTTGACACTGTATGGCAAGCTATTTTTTTACTATGTTGATTGACCTTAGAGAGAGAGGGAGGAAGAGAGGGAGAGAAACATCGACATAAGAGACACCCATCAATCAGCTGCCTCCCACACAAGCTGTGACGGGGAACCAAACCTGCAACCCAGGGATGTGCCTTGACTGGAAATCTAATCCCCAGCCTTTCAGTGTATGCGACGATGCTCCAACAAACTGAGCCACACTGACCACGGCCGTGTGTCATGTCTTAACAGTGAGGTTGTCAGCAGTTTCGGTATCCACTATTCTTTACATCCTAGAATTCCAGTTACTCCAAGTGTAAGTCTATCTCACGGGCTATTTTTTGGTACTGACATAAAAAAATGTATTTACCTGAAAGAACTCTCGTTACCTCCAATACCAGGAGATGCAGTTATTGCATCCATAATTCCTACGGACATCAGAGGCCAAGCACAAAGAACATTTTCCGTTTCGCCTCGGGACTCCTGGTCTCCGGGCGCACCATCCCTTCCCAACAAGGCTGCCAGGGGCCCGTCTGTGCGAGGGAGTCAGACACTGCTCAGCCCTCTCTCCACAGCACCGTCCCCTTTGAGTCCAAAGTGTAAGTCGTTACCACCATGAAGCATTATTGAATGTCTCCTTCTGTGTGGCATCAGAGCGGGTTTACAAGTAGAGTCCTGGCCTGCGCTGATTTTCTACACCCTCTGGGACAGAGCAGCTGAAAACTGAACTGGAAATTTGTTATCTGCAGAGGGACATTTTTAGCAAGGACTACAAGAGTCCCCTTTGCCACGTTTTTTACAGGGAATGTTTTTGGGGACTATGCAGCAAATTATTCAGTCAAGAATGTGGATTTGCAAGCGATGTTTAGCGTCTTGGAGCTGCCCTGCTAGTTCTGAGCTGGGAAACCTGACCCCGTGGGGAGACACTGGCGTGGGCTCAGGACCAAGAATGGCGGGGGCCGTTTCCAGGGCTTCCAATACGGAGGCAGTGCCGGCTTCACGGGCCTGGGGCAGGGCCAACCTCAGGGCAACGTGAGGCCACCCTGGGTGTCCCTAGTTGGCCTTATGTGTGAGGAAAATCAGGCAAGCTCATCTCATGCATCTTTGTATTTTGCATCTTTTCAATCAACCAGGCTTCTTTTTTTTTTTTTTTTAAACACTTAACCAAGGATGTGTTTTTGTTGATTCTTAGAGAGAGAGGAAAGGGAGGAGAGAGAGAGAGAGACATCAATGTGAGAGAGAAACATTGATCGGTGGCCTCCCATATGCACCCCAACCGTGGAGACTGAACTTGCAACCTAGGTATGTGCCCTGATTGGGAATCAAACCTGAAACATTTTGGCGTATGGGACGACCCTGCCACTAACTGAGCCACCCTACCAGGGCTTGACCAGTCTTCTTGAAATGCCACCATGTGATGGAGGCGTTGGGGAGAAAAGGGTTGTTTTGAATCCTCTTCATCCCTCACTAACTTCTCCACATTCATCCATTTGCTTCAACAAGTATTTATGGAGCAACTACTATGTGCCAGATCTGTTCTAAATGCTGAGAAAACTGTGTGGTATAAAACCGTCCCCTCCCCCCTGGGGGTTGTTTTCTGGTGGGGGAACTGCGCTCTGGGGAGCCAAACAGAGGGGTCTTCACTGGCTCCCAAGTTCTCTGCAGCTGCCTGTGGATTTCCCTTCTAACGGGACATTTCCTTGGCCAGAGGGATTCATATGAAAAAGAGAGAACTTAAGACATAAGCAAGAATGATTATGCCAACTTAGAAGAGTCAAAGGCCCAATTCTGAGGAATAAAATCTTATTCCCGACAACCGTTTGTGAGGGGCCATGAGGAGAGGAAGTGAGAGGTAAGGCTCCAGAGTCGATCCCGTTTTGGTTTGAACCTGGCTTTCCCTCCAACTGGCTACATGGTAGACGGTAAGTGCCATTGACTGCATATTTGTGTCTCCCCAAAATTCGTGTGTCAAAACCTATCCCTCCAAGGGGATGGTGTTTGGAGGTGGGGTCATTGGGAGGCACTGAGTCCCGAGGGCAGAGCCCCCAGCAGTGACATTTGTGCCCTGGAAAGAGAGACCCCAGAGAGTTTCTGTGTCCCCTCCTGCCTTAGGAGGACACAGGGACAATGGCTCTCTCTGACCCGGAAGCATGTGTCACTAGACACCGACTCTGTCTTGATCTCAGACTTCCCAGCCTCCAGAACTGGGAGAAAGAAATCCTTGCTGCTTGTAAGCCATTCGGCCTGTGACGTTTTGTTGCGGCAGCCTGAACGCACTGAGGCCGTGATTTACTAAAACTACCTGCATCTCACCTTCCTTATTTGTAACATGGGAATAATATTAATAGCTGCCTCACAGAGTACCTGTGAAGAATAAATGAGTACGCGGCGCATTGTCCACATTCCCTTTATTTTCTGTATTAACTTCGCGTAGACCTGCTGGCTTAGGAGCCGCCCAGGCTCTCACCGGGCTTGTGCTCCTTGCTCTGCTCGGACCTCTCCAGGCCTCGTTTGTCCACCATCCTCATTTCTACAGTTGTCTTTCGGATGGTTCTGCGCACAGTGAGGGATAGGAAGTGCTGCTGAGAAATGAATTGGATGTCACTGGTAGCGCGGTGGTGCCGCTGACAGAAACAGCGTCGGAAGTCACCTCGCTTTCCATCTGTCTCACTTCTGTCCACGGTCCCTGAATTTCCCCCATCAGCCTGAGTCCAGACCCCAGGCGCTTCTGGCTCCGCCCTTTCATTTGTTCAAAGTACCCAGTTCAGCTCCGACAATTCATGCTGCAAATTTTGTTCCACCACCACCTCCCCTGTCTTGAATTTTATAATTTCCTGCCCTCCCTTTTCTGGATGAAGCACTCGCCTCGGATTCAGACTAGAGGTTCTAAATAGTCAGTTTTCCTGCATGGAGGAAGAGCCGCCAGGAGTCATTGTGTTACCACTGAACGAATACATGTTACGTCGGTGCCTGCCGCCTCTACGTCCCCAGGAAGGGAAAGAAGCACAGGGCATCGCACCTCTGAAAACTGTCCTGGAATCTCCCTCTTTCTTCTTTATAAACTAAAAAAGCAGATTCAGCCTCTGGTTATTTCTTATCTACAGGGAGTGGATACCTGCCATAATCAGGAATCAGCTTCCCACATGTGAAGAATATTATTGTGTGAGACAAGAATAAGTTGTAAATAACAATTTGTCCAATGATACTGACTTGATCAGAGCACAAGGAGACCTCCCCCCTTTGACGCCCACATCTCAGGTAATTCTGAAGCCAAGCCTGCTTACACTGAGCATAAGCAACCAGACCAAGTTCTCTTTCTCATAACTTAATCCATACCAACATTTATTCATCAGTTCATGTCATTTAATTTTGTACGCACACGGTCCCCATACTTGACTGCAAATAAGAAACACCTAGGAAACTCTCAAAACAAAATTTATCCTGGACTTCCAGAAAAAGGGGAGTGGATTTAGCCTCCTGGTTGAAACGAGGAAAAAGTAGAAAATAATATATCGAACAATGGCATTCAGAAGTTGAATGTCTGACAATGAAGGACAGCAAGGACTAAGATGGGCCACAGAGGAGATGAGGTCTGTGACCACCGTCACTTGCCCAGAGAAAGCTTCCGCAAGTGGCACGGGCAGGGGGAAGCCTGGGCAAAGCCTCCAGCCTCCCCGACTGAAGACTTGGAGCTAGAATTTCAGGGCTGCGAACAGAACTACAGTGCCAAGTGCAGAACACAAGACAGGAGACGGATTTAAGATCAAGGACCGTGGAGACCAGAGGGTATTCCCCGAGCTCCGTACTGGTCAGCACAGGAATGCCAGGAAGCCGCTCCTCGCTGGCCAAGACTGATGCTGAGAGGCTGGAAAAAACTTCCCAGAGCGCGCAAAGGGCTAGAAATAGTATCTGCCCACAGAGAGCGTGCAGATGTGATAAAATGTTAACAGAAGAATCTGGGTAATGGGTATGTGGACCTTTTTTTCTTCTTTTTTTTACTATTCTGATCATTGCAATGTTCTGTAAGTCTGAAATTATTTACAAATAAGAAGTATTTATAACAATCTTGACTCTCCAAATTAAAGGTTGAAATGAATGTAACAAAAAATGTAAGTAGTTAAAAAAACAAAAACAAAAACAAAAACAAAACAAGCCAACCCAGCATGAATCGATCTAATGGGGAAATGCATCTTCCTGCTGCTCAGCAATCAAGTTGGTGCAGTTTTCGCTGTTGTTTTAGTTGGTGTGGGCTTAACGTGACTCTGCAAAGTGGCTCAGGCTGGGAGAGCCGGGGTCAGCTATCGGCGCAGCCCCAGGACTTCCCCAGTCGTTTCCTTTGAGACAAGGCCTGGAGTGTTCCGGGAGGACCTGGCGCTGTCCCTGAGGGCTCCAGGACTCCTCCACAGCGGGGTGCCCCTGCGTGGTGGAGCTTAGCCTTTGACAGATTTCTGGAATTAGCCACCGGCTTCCAGCACTGAGCACCCTGCTCTCAACACTTTTTTCTTTTCCTATTAAGCCCCTCTGAAAAGGAAGCTTCAGGAAGCAAAACAAAAAGATGAGGTTCTCCTGAGGCTCTGGGGCTATGGGTGCTGTTTACACACACACACTCTTGAGATATTTTCAATACACACTTTAGGGGTCTTCACCCACAGCCTCTAGGACCCCCTTGTTCAGGATGGAAGAGCCCTTCCTTGCAGCATCAAAGAATGTTTCTTTGCACAATTCATAGCAATAACAATAATGCTTAAGAGCACAGGCTGTCGGCCATTCTGATTTGAACCAGACTCCACTACCAACCGCAGGAAAGTTACTTAACCATGCCTCAGTTTCCCTACCAGTAACAGGGTAAATATTGCATTGCAAGGTATGAATGAGTTCATCCTATGCAGTGCTTATCCCAAGAAGGCAGGAAATATTTACTACATTTAGTTATTGTTTTAAATCTCTTAACAAAGCCCTTGGAGGGGTGAGATCTTAGGCTCTCCCATAGCTGTGTTCTATAATGCACCTAATTCTTACTCTCTTTTATCTGATCTCTTCTGTTTCCTCATCAGCCCTTCCATTGACTAGGCCACATTCCTGGGCCATGGGCCCTGAGCTCTGAACATGCATACATCCACGCACGCCCGCACACACCCACGCACACCGACTCACATGCATGCGCGCATACTAGACTGGGCCTTTTCCAGATTAATTAGAAATGTGCTCTCTGTGGCCAGAGAACACAGCGCTCTAGGCAGAGTGACTGATGGATTTAGGACGACCTTCTGACTCCAAACACCTATCTAACACCCCAGAATCCTGGTTTGTTATTTGCTTCCCTAAGAAGGTGGGTATTTAATTGATTTCAGGCAGGAACATATTAGGAACATTTGCTTGGGTTCCAATCATAGCTCTGTCTGTCTTCTGCAGATTCCTTAACCTCTCTGTGTCTCTGTTCCACAGCCATAAAACACGAACCTGCAGAGACTTATATGTGTGAAACGCTTAGAACAAGCACACCATTAGTGCTGTGCACCTACCCATAGGAAATACTAAAAGATGCACACAGAAAATATTGGAACAATGTTTACCATGGATAGCAGTGTTTATAATAGAAAGTGGAGACACTCTAAGTATCCCCCAAACAGGAAATTGGTTCAATAATTCATGGTATATTCCAGAAAAAAATGCAGATAACATAGTCAACAGTGTGGGAAGTGGACTGATGGGTAAGGACTGGAAAGATAAAGATTACTGGGCTTCATAATAAGCCTGTTCATGCTGGTATTTTAATTACTTATAGGCATAAAAATTTTATATTAATTAAAAAAATTAAAAATGGTGCTGCCATAAAAATTTCAAGGTATATTAATTCAACATAGTACTATGAGTCTTGAATATGTTATAGGAACACAGTCATATATTGTTGAACAACAAGAAAATGGAAATTGCCTATCAGTATGGTTGACTTCATCTTGTTTGTGTAGGGAAAAAAATGCATACACAGGCATAAAAAAAAGGCCCTACTATAAGCCCTAGAAGAATATGTGTCAGTATTACTGTGCTAATTATCTTTGTGTGGTAATATTATGGAAATTTTTGGTCTTTTTCCTGCCTGTCTTCTATTTTTTTACAATGAATTTACATTTCTTTGTGCTAAGAAAAAGTAGTAAAAATTAATTAAATTCTAATAACCATAGGAAAAATTGGAAAGATATACAGCAAAAATGAAATGGCCTTTGTCTCTGGGTATCAGATTGTGGTTCCTTATTTTTTTCTTTTCACTTGAATGTATTCTAATACTTCTGCAACAACCTCATATTACTTTTGTAATAATCAAAGCCATAAAATTCCATTAAATTTTCATAAAATGCATATGCTGGCCTAGGAAAATTTGGAAAGATATATAACAAACAGCACCAGCAATGGGTTAGGTTTGGTGTAACATTAAAGGAGTTGTGTTTCGTTTTTGCTTTTTAGAGATTCTCCACACTTTCAGAACGAATACAGAACCTGTCTCAGATGAAAGTAGAGAAAACGTTATCAGGAAGGACATTTGCACGTCGAGTCCCAGAAACAGCCTCTGGGGAGAGCTGAGGCCCTCGGAGAGTCCCTGGGGAAGTGCCGAGCAGGTGACTGAATGGGCTTTAAGATCATGGCAGCACCTCATCTCATGAAAGTTGTCACCGAGGCAAAGAGGACAGTAGACGAATATCCATATATTTGCCAGAACCCGGGTCAAGTAAAATTCGCACCCCCATCGTCAAAGCCAAACTCACAAGGCTCGATTCCAGCTATGGAATTCTACCGACGTCTGGTTTTTAAATGCACAAAATAATATTTAAATGATAGATTATCCAACCAAAAAAAAATATATATATATATATATATGTCAAGGGAATAATTGCTTTAGGCACTGATAGCCTTATCCACTGCTAAAAGTCCACATGTAAACCAAACATTGGGAAGGGATGGCATCGCCCTCAGCAAAGACAGTTTGCAAGAGATGTTTTATGCGCTGCAGGCACATCTCCATGGATGGGAATTAACCAAGGGAAAGCCATTTTAATTTGGTAAAATTACATATTTTAGAAGGTTCTAAAAGAGTTTTAATTGTAATACTGTTTCACAAAATCATTGCAGTTAGTCATGAATTGTTACCAAGCAGGACCTGAATCAATGAATATTTTTACAAACTTACATTTTTGTAATAGTTATCAGCATTTAAAGCATTTTCATGTTAACGTATGCAATTATGGGGAAACAGTGGCCAGCCTGCAATGTTATAACGCACAAAATGTAAGTGTGAGGGCAAGACTTTGAACTTGATCATCAAACTCCAAGGCCAATGAATGCTCTTCGTACCACAAAACTCCATTCCTGTCCCAGTTAATTGCGGACATTGACAAAGAACAATGTATTGACTGAATTCTGTAATTTTTTTTCTTTTCTTGAGTTGGTCAAATGTGGCATCTGATGTCTTAGTTCACGTGTTCTCTTTTTAGCATCTTTCTACGTGGAAGCTTCAAGGAGACCCTGCTCTCAGCTCATGGTTGAATTGCTTTGTGTTCCTATTGAGTGAAATCACAATCGATAAGGCTTTGGTGTGAATGGATAAGGCGTTTGGTTTTGTTCTGTTTAATTGCAGGAAGAGGCCTGGGAAGAACGGAGAAGCCAAAAGCAGAAGATAACCAGGTAACTAGGGAGCAGGTAGGGACAGGCTATACCGGGCAGGATCCTTTAAGGGTGCAGCTGGGATATACGAGATTCAAGGGGGGCTGAGGGATGTACGCAAGATAATAAAGTCACAGAGACAGCTGGTTGGTTTACACCATACTGAGAATCACATAAAAAGCCCGCATACCACGCACGCTGATTTGGCAGTAATCTGAAGAGAAGTGCATCGATCCAATTACTTTTCCTGGCACCCCAAACCACTCACCGCTACCTACCAGTGTTTAAGAGCTTAAATACCTCCAGGGCCAGGGTGAGGACATGAGCCCCAGACTAAACAAAGCCCATGTTAGGGCGCCTTGAGTCACCAGGGGAGGCTCGCATTGCCGCGGCCACGTTTCTTCACTGACATGAATGGACCAGCTCCTCCATCTGCCCCTGGGAACCTCTCCATCCTCTGCCCTGCCCTCTAACTGTTCCCACAGTGACATTTGTCCCTCACCTCACAGAGGAGCTTCTGCTGCCCCAAGATCTGTGGATCCCATGTGGATGTGTGCAGTCTCATGTGCCTGGGCTTGTCGCCCTTTGGGGATAGCAAAGGACAATCGCTTAGGCATATGCCATGGGCAGACGTTAAAATTCCGAAACTGGAGGAAAGAAGGTTGGAAAACCACGTGGTCCGGCCCTTCCTTTTTATGGACGAAGAGTGACCAGACCTGAAAAATAAGTTTGAGCTATTCTTTTAAAAAATGTGGGAGATTTAAATGAGCTCCTTTTTCTTTTCTCTGTATATATAAGCATTGTATTCTTTCATAAACAGTGGGTTCTATTCCAAAGTAACCTAGAAGTAGCTTTGGAGAACTCACCATTGTGCCCCACCCAACTCTTGGCCCTCTCGTTTGGAGGTATTCTCCGATTCTAAACTCCCGTGGCAGTAGCTGCTGACATTTTGTCATATCAGTGGCTCCTCCAGCATCTGTCTCCTCTGCTACCCACGGGCCAGCTGCTCCTGTGAATTGCGGCAGAAGGATCTTGCGTTGTTAAACAATTGTGGCCTCTGGGTTTGGGGAGTGCAGAGAGGGGAGGGTGTTTGAGGACAGGGATAGCGAATCATGGCCTATCCTTTAAGGGTGGAGGGAAGCTTTGGAGGTCAGTAGGGCAAACCTCCCATAGTCCGTTTGCTCAGCATATGTTATGAGCTATTGAGGATGATTTCAGAGGAGGCTCTAGATGCACTGCTAGGGCGGGAGTGTTGATACTGATAAACCACAAGTGTGGGAAGGGAGGAGAATGTCGCAAAATACCCTCCCTAGCGGAGGGTGGCGCAGATTCGCACCTGGGTGCTGACGTCTCTTAAGAGGGGTGCGCACAGCATGGAGGGAGGCCTGCTCTAAAAGGTTTGGTGGGAGAGAGACTTTGCAGATGAGCTTGGTGGGTGGGGGTTAATAGCCAGGAAACTGGGGTGACACCAGGAAAGGCACAGAGGTGGGGATTAGCAGCCACCAAACAAACAAACAAACAAACAAACGAACGAACAGCTGATGCTTCAGAGATCATAGAGACTTACATTCTGATTTTTCCTACCGGGAAGACTACCAAGGATTCAGCTGGAGGGAACTCAACGCTCTGATATGTAAAATGGGGCACAGCTTGTCTCCATCAAATACCACCATGTCGACTCCTTCCGAATGACGGCATAGTCATTGCCAGCCAGCCCGTCTAGACAAGGACCCTGGCACTTTCTCCCAGGGGTGCGCGCAGGCCAGCAACTCTCACGGTGGCTGGAGAGACACAGCGAGGGAAAGAATACCTGTAACTTATTCATCATAGCTGCTGCCGAGGCGTCTCACAGGACTGGCTCCTGTCCTGGAAAATTTGGTAACTGGTTCTGTGCGCCTGACTACACTGATTGCACATCAAATTATTGGCCAATACACTAGACCACCATTCTTGAAGCATCTCCATTTTCCATGTAAGCAGCACGGAAGGCCCGACAAGCAGATTTAGGAAGGTTTCGTTGGTTTCTCTTCAGGGTTCATAACAACACAAGAGTACACTTGAGAAGAAGCATCTCCCTGGTTCAAAGTCAGCCACAGAAGGATCTGAGCATAAGGGAGCGGGAGTCTGGGGCTTGCAAGCAGACAAAATGAGAAGGATTGTCAACTACAATATTCAAAGCACTGCTGAATATCAACAATACAGTGTGGAGCCAAAGAAGTCAGGCATAACAGTTCATACCATTCTACTCCTTTTAGAAATGGTTTTAAAAACCAAGTAGAACTAATCTATGCTATTAGGAGTCTGGAGAGTGGGGTGTGGCTGTCCTTGCTGGGGTTAGTGACCCCAGGGGCCCCAGAGGACCCCTGGGGAATGCGACAGTTTCCGCATCTGCATATGAGTGCCAGCTACGTGGGTGTATGCTCTCCTTACGCTTTGTCAAACTGCCACTTGTGATGTTCTCACTTTCTGTACGTATGCTGTGCTTCTGTGGACTGAAAAAAGGGGGGGAAGTTCTACAGAAAGTAACCTTACAGGGTGATTGGGTCATAAATACCCAACTGGGAGGTCATGGTGGGTAATTGCACCCCCAGGCCTTTAACTTGTTTAGTAAAAGGCTTCTCTTTGCCTTAAGCAGGCCCTGTCCCTTGTTTCTGTGCATCTAGGCTAACACACCTTTGAGATGCCTCCTTTTGACCCCTCCTTCACAAGTGTGACCACTCTCTAGAGAGCACATAATCTTAACACACAAATTACAGGTTACACTAACCCAATCACAGCGCTGCTTTCTCCCGCTTTTATGTAATCTCCTTAGTTCCTTCCTTTAATTTTAAATGCATCAAAGAAACTGCAAACGGTTATTCTCAGAAGCATTTTTTTTTTTCTTAGTCTTGTGAGATCTTGTTCAGGAGTATTCTCTGTTTGACTCAAATTTTTGTAAGAATTCTCTACAAAGGCATCCTTGCAAGTGACCATATTTTGCCGTGTATAATGCCCACTTTGTTGCCCAAATCGTTGAGGGAAAAATAAGGATGTGCATTATACATAGGTGGTTCTAATTCTATATCCATATAAAAGTTTTTAATTCTTTTATTTATGCTTACATGTTAAAAATATAACTCTAGAAAGCAATAATTATGTCCACGTGCAAGTAAGACCCTGGAATACGATAATTTGTTTCATTTCTAAATATAAATAAAGAAAGAATTGAATTAAAACATTAAAACAAAAGTTTGTTGGGTTTCTTTCCCTGAGAGTTTGGGCCAAAAATGGATGCGCACTGTACCCGGCAAAATACGGTACCTGGTTTCCATTGGAAACAGACACGCAGCCTGAGAACAAGGTTCTGAGTTGGAGAGATGCTCAGAGCTGCAGAGGGTCCAGGTATCACCTCTACACATTTCTAAGGCTCTTGGGCTTAGGCTTGGCAGCCAAGGGTGTGCGTGGGGGAAGGGCAGGTGTAGGAGGAAGTGGAGAAGTGGGCGGAAGGGAGCAACTGTTAGAGTAAAACATTTAGGACACTTGTTACAGATGGCGAGGAAGACTTTATTCAAGAGGCCCCACTGTGCGGGGTTGTGGGGCAGAGAGACTGGGCTCAACTCCAAACAGAATAAGGGCACCTGTGGATTGACGGCTAAGGGGCAGGGTGAAGGTCAGGGGATAATAGTAAATTACACAGGAAACATCAAGGCCAGGGGCATTCTTGCTAAACAGACTGGACAGGATTCCTGCTGAAAGCAGAGCGGGATGATAAGCTTCCCAGGGTGGGGGATGGGAGGTTTGCTCAGATACAGAGGGTGGTCAGGTGCCAAGGATGGGGACTTGGGCTACACCGACTTGGCAGAATTCTCGCCACAGCTGGGTCAGGAGCTGGCACATGAGCAGAGACCTGAGTGACGAAGGGAACAAGCTATGCAAAGATGTGGGGTAGGGAGAAGGGTCCAAATTCAACAGGGGCAGGAAGCCCTCATGGGGTGGGGAAGACAGGGAAGGGACAGGTTAGGCGCTTTCCCACCCTGACAGCTCGCTTCATAGCATTTGATCGATTCAGTCTCAACAATCCTGGCTCCCAGAAAACAGGAAGTATCTTACAGGTGTTCCGGTGATTTTTGGGTTTTATAATCCCACATGTCTTTCAGGAAACTAAGAATCCCATACTCAAAATTCAGCTACAGTCCAGTTAGGTAGATAAGCTTTATACTCAGATGAAAATTCTTTCTAGACTCTTTTAGTTTAGATAGAAAAAAATGTATTATTTGGGCATTTAGAAAGTATGTATATGTGTGTGTGAGAGAGTGCAAGAGAGAGAGAGAGAGAAAGGGAGGGAGGAAGAGAAAGAGAAATTAGGCAACTTCAGACCACAGTGGTTCTGTGCGCTGAACATGAGGGAATTTGTTTATGATTGTTCAGAAGAGATGTTGACTCCAGGACCTGATAGCAATGTTGAGACACCGGTCGGACGTTCAGGTCATGTGTCTATTTAGACAAGACCCATGGCCCGGCCGAGAAGGCATTGGAAAGTGAGTCTGCGGGATTTTACTTGTCTGAATCCACCAGCCGGACTCAGAGACCCCACTTCCTAGCCAGGGCCTGCACTTCTGGGGCTTCTGAAAGGGGAAATGCAACAAGCCCTTGGTCAGCGCCAATGTGAGGATGGAGGAGGCCGAGGAAACAGAGTCTGGGGGCTCTGAGACCGGACGGATGACCTGCATTTTTATTTGAGGTCACTCTCCTCTGGTCTTGAACATCATATACATTCTCATATTTACTTGGGTCCATTTCTAAACTGTCCTATGGCTGTATAGTCTTCTGCCAGTGCCTGTTGTCTTCACTATGGTGGCTTTACAATATATTTTACTAGTAAGTAGAATCACTATCTCTGCTCTAGGAGTGTTGGGGTTCCTGTTAAGAAAATGCAAAAACTCAAAAGCCCAGGATAACAGCCATCCTAGGCACAGCAGCTTGCGTATGTTCAGATATATTCTGTATAAATTGCATATTTATCTTATGAATATAATATAATATAATATAATATAATATAATATAATATAGCCAGGTGTGTTTTGCTAAATTGATAAGAAACACAAATGCAGTTAAGCCCACTAGTTAAAAGATGTTGTACCAGTAGGGTGTTAATAATATGTGCTATGTGTCTAGATCAAAGGGAAGAGCCATAAAATCATTTCAGTAAATGATGAAAGGAAAGGGCATCTGATTTAGTGCCAGATCTATTCCCAGTTTTAAAAAAATATCTTAGTAAGCTGCAATGATTAAAGGTACACATCTCAAACCAACAGTCAATGCACGCTAGCCAGTGCAACGTGACAAGAGAGAACGAAATGAATTGCAGAAAAGAGAAAGAGAATAGTATTCTCCAGGTGATCTTATTCTATGCCCAGGAAATACAACAAAATTAAAACAGAAAATACAAAATTGTTTTAAAAAAAGATACTATTGCTTTGGGTTTTCTGATTTGTCAATTTCTTTGTATAGCTTTATCAATCTCTTCCTTTGGTTTATCTTAGGTTTACTTTTGTTTTTACTTTTTCTTAACTGGATCACTTTGCTTTCTCCTTTATTATTTTAGGATGTGAGCGTTTGAGCTCTGGATTTCCTAGGAGAAAAGCTCAGGATGTTTCTGTAAGTGCTTACCACATCTCATTAATCCTAACACACACTTTTTCCTCACATTTTAATGTCTCTGAGAAATTTATCTTCCATGGCCTTTTACCATCACAGAGGCCAGCAAGCAGCTGTGAAGTGGTTGTCACTGCACAAAACTGACCATCCATGTTTGTATTTTTACCACTTCGTTTGAGAGGTGAGCGTTGTTGGTTAATGCCATATGAAATGTCTTAAAAATTTTCCCTATAATTTAGCAGTGAAATAAAGTTATTCTGGACGCAGAAATACATGGAAACAGATCAGCAGAAAACATGTGTATATTAGTAACGTATGTCTTGATATGAGACGAACTACGGTTCTGTACTTTCTTACAAAGCAGCTACTAAATATTTTACTAGCTCTAAGGAAAAAAATATATATATATCCCCGAGTAGATGAAGCAGTGCTATTGTACATTTTGTTCCTAAGATGCATGAAAAAGGATTGTCCATCACACACTAAGTAAACCAACTGAAGCAAGGAGAAGTTGCCAAGTCCCTTGGAACAGATAGAAGTAATTTCATAGCAATGAGAGCTGCTATGTCTCATACATGCATAATACAGGACCATTGCCAAAGTATCACCTCCCAATTCAATCGAAGCTTCCTGCTGATTTTAAACTGAAGCTGCTTAAATTCTAGTTACATAGATTCCATTGAGAAAGAAATTAAAACTGTGATCAAATAAGAAATACTGATGAAACAGCAATCTGCTTTGTCATGGCTCGGAAGTGCACTGAGAATGCTAACGGGGACAAAGAGAGGGAGATCATGAACACAGGCTACAAAAGCAGCAATCCTTGCTTTATGATGCTCTGCATCACTCTGATTAGCTGGAAGTTGCTATGATATTCGTAGTTATAAACCATAGAACAATACCTGCGAATGAGATGATCCTCAAAGACATTACTAGGCAATTTGCACAGAAAAATGAGTGAACCCATGGTTGAGCAGATGGAGAACTGGCTAAATGCCACCTGGGAAAGATGTGCAGCTGAGTCTTCAAAGGTAAGTGGGAGTTTCCCAGGAGGATGAGACAGGAAAAGTTATTACAGACCAGAGGAAGTATACAACAAAGACGCAGAAGAACCTAAACTCACTTGGAGGAAGATTCAGTTTGGAAAGGAGCTTCGGCACGGCCAGGGACAGGGCTGTTTGGCTGAGTCATTGCACATCATGTAGAAATGGTGGTGGTAGAGTCCGCCTTAAATCACACTGTTTGAGGCTCTTCCTGCTCCCAGTTTATTTCTCTTGTTCTCCCCTGTGCCTATCACACAGCTTATTGGACATCAAACATGTTCTTGAGCTGCAAATATGATTTTTGCAGCTTCAACGTTGTCCTGCAGAATGCTGAGCACAGACGAGGCCTCAATACATCTATTGAGTGGTGGCCTTAGTGTCCGAAAATGTTCATGAGCTTCGTTGTCGTGATTTGCTGCCAAACATCATTTGTACTATATTTCCTTATTCTTCATATTACTTGCTTTTCCCACCGTAGAGATATGCTCTCTCGGGTCCCCCCATAGTGCTGTGCCCTTCGTCACATTCTGTGTCACCTTGACCTCTGCTTGTCCCCTCTCCCTGCTATTTCATCCAAATCTATGCAACCACAAGTCGTTACAGTAGTATTGCCAAATGTGATAAAACATTTCCTCAAAACAATGGCTCTTTGGGAATCAGCTCAGCTCTGTTTGGGGGAAGAAATAATCCTTTATTTCATCCATATAAAATGAAACAGTATCGTCCTTTGGTGGGATCCTACTTTAGGTCTCCTCACTACTGGCAAAAGCCAAGGAGGTTACACCTCCCCATCACCATCAAATAAATGAAAAGAAATAAACAAAACACAGCTCAGTCTTTGGCTCAGGGATTAAGTTGAAGCTTTTACACTAATAGGAAGAAAACATTTGAGATGTGCATTACAAATATCCAAGATTGAGTGATTTATTTTTTGAGCTGGGAATTTTCAGTCTTCCCAACACAAGATTAAAGATCCATGACTGGATATGAGCAGGATGGGATGGAGAGGTACAGACAGGCAGACAGACCATGGCTACTTCACGAAACATACCCCTGCTTTCGTTTCAAATAGAAATCTTACTTAGTTAACAGCAAATGTAGGCCAAAAAAAGTTTACATCTTTCTGGATTTGGAGTACTGTTGAGATCACTGGGTGCCTTTGTTTTAAGAGAACACTGTATTTCATGGAGCGAGGATTGATGACCAGTCTGCACCAGGTAAGGAGAACACTGAATACTGTAACCCCAATTTACCACATCACTAATTTGGCAACAGGGGTTGTCCTTAATGGAGTGAAAGGAAGACACAATTTTTCTTCTGTGTCTTTAGAGCCAATTTTTTTTTTTTGCTTCCGAAAAGAGAAGCAATGTCACAAATTTCATTACTATAATATAGACTGTCAGAGCTGGCAGGGACATTAAAAGGCATCTAGTCCAATCCCCTCATTACACAGATGAGAAAAAATAAATAACTGACTTGTTCCAGGATTTACAATGAGCTGGCGACAATGCCAGTGGAGAACCCAAGTTCCGATGTTACGCAACTGCTCTGCTCAAGACGTCTTATGGACCACGTGACATCCATCAGAGACGGCTGAGTTGCCCCCTGCAGCCACAACCTGGGTTGCAATCAAGTTCAAGAATACTTAGGGTTTCTTTCGGAAGGTTCATTAACTTAGGAACTACAAATAAAAAGTACCGAAGTAAGTGCTGTTTGGAGGGATTCCGAATTAAATCTGAGAAATGGAAACTCTTATCACTGCACAGTAGCCATCTAGATAGTGGTTCTGAGAGAGGTGACAAACGCCTGCAGGCATCCACTCCTTCCCCAGAAAAGGAAACTGGGGCAGGAGCAAAAGCCTCAAAACCACAGAGCTGGAGGAGAAATAGCTCCACAGCCAAGGCGTCCCCTTCCCGAGCTGCGTTCTGCAACCCAGAGCGTGCGTAATTCTGTAAAGCGTTGATGATTCAGCGAGGACACAGGCCCAATCAATAAATAATATGGAGAGCTGAGAGACTGAGGTCTCTCAGCAGCTTTCCCGAGATCTAGTAAAAGTGATTTCAGTCCCCTTTGAATTGCAATGCCTTTTCTCTTAGCTCTGCCAGAGAGAGGTCTTTATTTCATTTGTTCTTGCATTTTGGATGGCCTCTTTGTTGGCTGTGGGATGGATTTGATTATCTCATTTCACTCGGTGCTTTCCTGCCTGTGTCTGTGGTGGGAGTGGGTTGGAAACGGATTCCAAACTCGCTGCCTGAATGGGAGGGAGGAGGGCTCTTTTGACAGCCTGCGCCCGGGCCCACCCCGGTGGGCCGGAGGCCTGCGTCTCCACCCCTCTCCATTGGGCGCAAAGGCATCGATCTTGGGATCCTCTCAGAAACCAACAATAATTAACTTCGCTTGGCATTATTCTTGAACAAAACAGTATTTTTTACAACTCCTGAGTTGGTGATTTTCTAGTTATTTATGGATTTTTTCCCCCCTCTTTAAAGGTGAATTATCGCATCAGCAAGGAGAGACAGATGAGCGCGTAAGAAAGAACCTCGGGGGACACCCATAGACACGACACCCAACTCTGCTGATGACCAGCTGTGAGACGCTGGCACAGTCGGAGCCGTGCCGTCCCAGACGCGGACTCCAGCTCCTCCTCCGTAGAGATGATGGGACATTAAGCAAGATGACATTAAAAACATACTTGGCACGTGGTTGTCACTCAATAAATGGAAACAAAGCTAATATCTCATTCTGTACGGGTATCCTCTATGTGTGGGAGTCAGGGAAGGGACACTATATCACAATCCTCAGTTATTTCTTTTCTCTTTATTTTCTTTGACTGTCAATTTGTTATGCTGCTGAGGTCAAGCAGTTACTGAATTTAATCGTAAAACTCCACAGCCTAAATGTTCTCCAATAACCCCAGCGAGCTGTAACGACACCACGTCCAGATCAAGTAAACAGAGAACTTGTGGGTTATGTAAACCCAAGGCCTAAACACTTCAGTTACTTTAACGTGAGTGCAAAACTGTCCAACTATTTACCCGAAAGAAATAACCAGCTGGACTAACTTATCAGCTAGTTGAATTAGTATCCTCTCATTAGGATACTAATGATACTGTAATTAAAAAAGAAAAAAATAACAAAATGGAAACAAATTCTCTCTGAATAGTGGGCCTAATTTTGGTTCACAGAGACAACTATGAACCAGAGCTGTATAATCCCCACCCGCCTTACGGCAACCTGTCAGGTACACACACACCTGATAAAGGGTTGATGAGACTGTCCCAGCCTTTGTTTCTGGACAGCGTCTTGTCACCGGGTAACCTGTGGGCGCTCAGCATGGACCCTGTTACGCTCAGATCATGATCAGAAAGCACCGGCTGCCCATTCCGATCGCTTGAAGAGCTTTTTAAAAATAGTGCTTCCTGGGCCTATTAAATCAAACTGTCTAAAGAGAAGGCTTGGGCGCTGATATTTCTAAGAAGCTCCCTAGATCATTCGGATGTGCAGTCAGGAATGGAAATCAGTATTTCAAAGGGAGAGGAAAAAAAAGACTTGTCGTTTGGCACCTCTTAAAAGACGTAATATACCCAGTGACATGAAACCATTTTTAAAAGAGCAGGAAACATGAGCTCTGCCTTGAGAAGGGGAAGAAACATTTTAAAAAATTAAGTTAAAGAAATAAATGCCTAAGTCCAGAATTTCCTCTCCTAATTTGACAGCACAGCCAGCCCAAAGACCATGAAGAACTCACACACCAGCCAACGCAGCCTCCAACTTGCTGGCTGAGTGGGACATGTTCCTTGACCTGCGATTTTTTTCTTTTTTCCCACCCTCTGTCTCCATGTCCCTGGAAGAGCTGAGAGCCTGCTTCTCACTGCAAATTCCTTACGTGTTCCCACCTTTCAACCACCATTATTCCTTCTGGACTATCATTGTCTGCCCTGGTCAACAACCTGTGTCCCTTCTTCCTTCAAAACCGGACTAAGCACCACCTCCAGGAAGCCCTCCCTGATAAACACAACTCATGCTTACATGTTGCCCAGAGCCTCACTGTTCAGTGTGTGCTCTGTGGAACAACAACCTCAGTCAGCTTTATCTACCCAGGAGCCCGTGGGAAACGCAGGCTCTCAGGCCCTGTCCCAGACCACAGACTGGGCACTGTGGCAATGCCCCTAGGCGACCCAGGACTCGCTAAGGACTTTCTAAGAGCACTCACCGAACCCTCACCCAGAGCGGTGGAAAAAGGGCAAGACCCCTGACCTTCCCTTCCCTTTAGATTGTGGGACTGGTGTTGGGTGTGGGCCGCCTTTTGTAGGACGTCCACTGCAGAGGCGACTGGTAAGTGCATTGGGTTCAAATGGCAGTGAGCTGACATGTGGCTCCTGATTCTCTAGCTCTACTCCCTCCCCCTACCCAGGTCCTGGGGGGCGCTGAAGAGAAAGAGAAATATATTGTCCTCCCATATGGCCCGGTAAAGGAAGCCTGTCTCCTCCATATACGAGTCTAGGGACAGGATGGGTAGTAACTTTTTAGAAACTGAGATCTAATTCACACATCATCAAATTCAGCCTTTTAAGGTATCCCACTCCATGGTTCTTAGGTCAGTCCCTAAATTGTGCAACCATCGCCACTCTTAATTTCAAAACATTGTCACCATCACAAAAAGAAAGCTCATGTTAATTAGTCCCAGACCCTGGTGACCACTGATGTATTTTTTGTCTCTGTGAACTCATCTGTTCTGAATATTCCATAGAAACGGAATCGTATACTGTGGCTTTCGTGTCTGGTGTCCTTCCCTCAGCACAACGTTTTCCAGGTTAAGCCACGCTCTGGCCTGCGCCGGTCCTGACGAGGACTCGCTCCTCAACCAGAGTCTACCCAGGCTGCCCTGGCCCGTCCCACGATCTCAGCCTCTGGACGTCTGCGCTCCTCTCTGCGTGGGGTGGAGCTGAGCGAACGCCGTGCTTGGGCTCCTCCCCCCGCTTCACTTCTCTTTCGGATCAAAGTTCCCTGTCTCAACCTGTGGTCTTGGCATCTTGGCACCAGCATCCTCGCTCTTCCAACCTCCTGCAACCCCACCTGACTCTCCTGGGTTGTTTTTTTAAAAGTATTTATTAGGATGTTACCACCAGGCACCATTAAAATGTTTATGTAAATACCCTTCATCATCAGAAGGGAGAGGTGTTCAGAGAGAGGATGTGAACAAAATGAGAATTAAAATGTACACAAATGTAGGCAAAGTTCGCAATAGTAATACTGGTTAGGGATATTGGGTAGTGGGTAGACAAAAACTCATTTGGAGAATCTATAGGGACCACCCAATAACAGCCTACAGGCCCTCTCAAGCCATCCCCCAAAGATAGCAGGCATTAGACCAGCTACGTAAAAGCCTGATGCTTCTCATGCAAATGCAGGCTCAAGTAAAAGTCTCAGCTACCCACCGCCTTTTAGATTGCCAACACCAGTTTTCCTGTATTTAACTTCCAAAGCCATCTCTGTGTACAAGTAACTCAAGTATAATTACATTCACCCAATAACACCATAAATATCACTTTGATGTTATTTTCCAGTTGCCTCTTGCTAAGGACCATGGCAAGGCCTTCAGCGAGTTCCATGAAGAAATCCTTTCCTGCTCTCATTTGGATGTTGCAGCTTCTCTGTTTTCCTTACTCCTTTCCTGATACCTTTTTCCTCTGTATTTCCATCCCAGATACTTGCATGCCTGTATCTGATCCTCATGCTCAGGCCGCAAACTCAAAGTTAACTTTGAGCAAACGTACAAGAGAAACTTCACCAAAGGTATGGTCAGGAAGGCTGGGGTTGGTTTCAATGAACTTGGCGAACCATGGGGTGGCCAATTCTTTCTTATCGGAGAAAGCCATAGTTCTCTGTCTCTGCTTTCATTGGAAATATGCTCTTATTTTTATTATTTCTAGCTGGTTGCCTCAATCTTTCAAAACTCAAGTGTCCATGGAGATATTTTACTGTGCTCCTTCTAATGCAGGGGCGTCCAACCTGGAGCCTGCAGACGCATATGGCTCAGGATGGCTGTGCATGAGGCCCAACAAAAAATCATAAATTTACTTAAAACATTATGAGATTTGTGTGTGTGTGTGTGATTAAGTGCTGCAATATATTTAATGTGTGGCCCAAGACAGCTCTTCTTCTTCCAGTGTGGCCCAGAGACGCCAAAAGTTTGGTCACTGCTGCTCTACTGGGAAGAGAAACACTCACATGTTAAAATCTCCCTCCCCTCCACCACTGTGCAGAAACATGAATGTTTGGAAGTGTCCTGTATCTTTCTCTGACGCCCGCCCTTTGTCCTAGAGCAACCTGGTAGTGTATCCTGTAATTGCGTCACGCCCATTCATGTGTGGCCCATGCCTGCATTTCTACAGCACGTTCTTCTTTCCTCATTAAGCTGGAAGAACCCATTGGCAATCAAGTAATAGGTGGCTGCCAATCAAGTATAGTACTATGGACAGTTACTGGCCAGAAGGAGAGAAAGCAGATCATTTGTCCCTGCCCTTCCTTAATCCCCCGTATTTCAGTCTGTCTCCATCTAGCCAACAGATTCCATCCTCGTGACACAAACACTGAAGAGTTAACCTGAAGGGAGAATAAAATGGGGCAACGTCCCTTTGGAAGGCCTAGCAGCTTTTGACATCTCTCTCCCAAATGGCTCACAGTGTTTTGGCAAAGGGCGTTCAGCATTCAAAAACATTGGCACGACATCCTCCTCTGGGGCCCCCACAGCGGCCCGGAGCAGTCTTCCTCGCTTCCTGCTGGGAACAGCTGGGAGGTGCTCTCTGTTCGCTAGCAGCCTCCGGCCGCAGCCTGCTCCCAGCCACCATTGCGGTTTCGAGGTTGGAACAAGGGAGCCCATCCACAGTCCTGTTCGTAGAAAAAGCGGGGTTGACTTCCAGGGAATTGATACCTGCTTCTGTTACCCTACGTTATCAAGAGAGTTGTTAACAAGATGAGTGTGGGGCCCGCAATGATAAGATAATCCTTGAGCTTTACAATAACCCTTGAACTTTCTGGGTAAGACAAGTTTAGTGTTCTCTCTTAGGGCTGATGCATGCTGGGGGTGGGGAAGGAGGCTCGATAGGAGACAAGGCCAGAACTGACAGTGACGTGTGCCTTCTCCTTCTCTTTCAGGAAAACAACAGTTAAGAAATGTAAACAAACCCAGTATCTAATTTGATGTCAGGAATGATTCAACCAGGTATCTCTCTGGGGCAAGAGGCAGCTTTGTGCATTCCTTTGTGATGGCTTCATCAACGCCACCTTTTGCCTATAAATGTAACAGTATATTTGGGGACAGTGTAGGCTCTGCTGCTCCAAGGTATTCCCTGTACAGAATCCACAAGGAACCTCCAGCTTCTGAACTTGTCTTTTCCTCTGTAATATGAAGAATACCTTGTGGGTGTTCCGTGAAAATTAAATACAAATTTACACATACAGCTATATATCCTCTATATTAAAATGTCATATAATATTAATATACGATATTATTTTTATATAAACATCTAACAGTGCCTGGAACCTAATAGTTGCTCAACAAATGTTACTTATCGCCCTCTCTTCTACGTAGCTCTTCCTCCTTTGCTTCTGTACTGCAGAGGTAGTGGGATCTAAAGGACAGTTGATTGGGTTTAATGGTCTGGAATTTGGGGGCAACCTGACTTCCAAATGACTAGCACATACGAGAGGTTTCCTGAGTAGCTGGGGAGGGAAAGGAGGAAGGAGAAAGGAGGGAGGGAGCGAGAAGGTGGAAGGAAGTTAGGTCCAGGAAGGAAGTTAGGTCTACGAATCCCAAGCTCTGGAAAGTTTATCTCCTTCTTCCGAAAGTTACAAATGAGCTTTGCCTTGTGAAATTAGGGTTGTTTTTTTTTCTTCTTATGTGCACTTGGCTGACTAGCGGTTCCCTAAGCGCATGGTCTTACTTAATCCACACAGCGTGCCTACAGTCACAAAGATCAAAATCCCAACTGGTCTGATTCCAGAGTCTTCTTTTTTTCATGGTATCCCCCTGCCATAACTAAGAGGTTATACTTCTCTAACAAGGAGATGTGTCTTCCAGAACAATCATGGAAAAGATTTGTTTTCATTTGTTTGTTCTGTTTTTTTGTCTCAGATCTGTCATTTGCTAACTGTGTGTCCTTGGGATGCTCACAAACTCTAACGTGTTGAGCCTCAATTTCCTCTTGAGATAACGCCTGCCTTTGCTAACCTCCCAAGATTGCTGGGAGGGTCTAATGGAAAAGATTGTAAAGGAAAAGAACCTTTGTCAATCGGAAAGCTTTAAACACGTGAAGCCTATCAGTGGCACATTTATACTAAGGTATACATGACTGATATCAGATCCTACATTGAGTAGATACAGACAGGGCAGAGCAGGAGAACTGGACACAGTAAAATATTCACACAGAGAGGTAAAAAGACATATAAACATACTGGAGACATCTGAAGGACGTCTTTCAGCGACTTAATAGCTTTTTGGAACTAATCTTGCCCAGACCCAATGTGGTCTTCTTTACTCTTCCACATCCTGTTTCCATGTTAAGCTAAGATTCCAGAATCCACAGACATACCCGTCCCTGGGGGAGAGATCCCTCCCACGCTAAATATGTCCAAACCCAGCAGCCCCCACGCTGGCTGTGGGCTGGCCAAGGGCTGGCTGAGGGCTGACTGAGTTCAGGCCTATTCTGGGCCAGCCAGCGCACACGCTGATAGGGGAGGATTAATGAGAGAGTCGGCTCATCCATGGCAATTAGAATCAACACTGGAACTATTCTGGGGCTGTTTCTATGTGGGGAACTGGAACCGCTCACAGCCCTCCTTGCTCAGAGGCCTGGGGGTACTGAGGGCCACGTTAAAAGTCGGAGAAGCAGCCCAGAGCAGCCCCATCCCACCGGGCTGAGCAGACGCCATCCTCAAGCAGTAAAATGGGGATTTAGCTCCCACCTGGAGGATTTGGGTGTTGCTGAACTAAAGCTAAAGAAATGCCCTGTGGGGCCTTTTAGCTGGACCCGACTGTTCGTCCAACACCAGGGTAGAAAACTGCATCAGCCCCAGGGAAGCTCCCTGACATTTATGAGACTGGGTTCAAAGCCACAGGTTTGCCACCGGCCCATTCAAAAGGACAGCTCAGCTTAGGACAGAGGCAGTGCTGTGCATATAAACCTTACATTGGACAAGAACAACTTTTAAAAAATCGGTTTTTCCATGATATTGCTGAGAGGCTAAGGAAAAAAAGAAACGGGTATTTTCTCCATTCCACAGATTTTATTGTCATCTCTGCTTTCGAGCAATTGGCTGAAGAGTCAAATCAGACCCCATGGCAGAGCCCACGGTGGGTCCCAGAGAGCCATCCTGAGCACCTGGGGCCACCTGTCTCCATGGTGATTACCTCTTTGTGAAATGTGCCCCCTGAGACTTGTGTGGGGATCAGGTCGGCAGCTTTGCCTCTCTGAAAGTATGGTAGGAATGCAGAATCTGGGGCCTCCGATGTTCTGAACGAGAACCTGCCTTTGAGCAAGGTCCCCAGGACATCTGCGTGAGTGTTCAAGCCTGAGAAATGCCCTCTAGGAGGCTCCCTGCCTTGCCTCTGGGAGGGCAGTGAGTAAGAGAAAGCTTGCCTTCGTTGGGTGGCTCAGCAGATTGGAGTATTGTCCAAGGTTGTAGGTTTGATCCTCAGTGAGGAGACATGTGAGAGTCGACCAATGGATACATGAATGAGTGGAACAACAGATAGATGTCTTTCTCTCTCTCTGTTCCCCTCTCTCTAAAATCAATAAAAACATACCCTCAGGTGAGGATTAAAAAAGAAAAAAGAACCAACAGGCAAAGAATGGGTTGATGTACTGCCTGGGATGAATAGTAACTATCAAGGTGAAATTCTATTACTACTACACTAAAGGAGAAAGAAGAAGTGTATCTGAACAAAGGACACCTCTTATACTCTCATGTCCCACAAACTGGGTGGGTTAAAACAACAGAAATTTATTCTCTTACAGTGTGGAGGCTAGAAATCCAAAATCAAGGCATTAGCCTTCCTTCTGGATGCTCTGAGGGAGAATCTGTCCCATGCCTCTCTCCTACCTTCTGGTGACATCTAGCAAACTTTGCTGGCCTTGGCTTGTGGCTGCATCCCTCTGCTCTCTGCCTCCCTCATCGTGTGGCCTTCATTTCTTTGTGGACCCAATTTTTCCTCTTTCTTTAAGAAAACCAGTAATTGCATAAAGGCCCATCCTACTCCAATATGACTTCTTGAAAACTTTATTGTATCTGCAAAAGTCCTGTTTTCAAATAAGATCACATTTACAAGGTCTGGGGTATAAAATTTCAAAAACATCTTTTTTGGCAAACACAATTCAGTCTATAATAGCCTCATATTTCATGTACTTCAATTACAGGATTTCAAAGGGAGAGTGGAGCTCAACCAAAAAGGGAACAAAACCACCCAAGAATGGAAAATGTAACACCCTGGGCTACGTATCTTCTCTCGGAGAGAGTGTTAGCGTGTTTGCAACTGGGTAAGTGATAGTTGCATCTTATTACGTGCAAACATCATTTTCTAATGTCTGTTTGGAAGTTACGTAGGGCTTAGAGGAGTGCAGCTAGATGCCAAGTTGGCAGGGGTGGCCTGTGGTGTCTGGTACGGTATCAACTTAGCTCAATGAGGAACTGCAGTTTGCAGAATTCCCCTCGGTGTCTCCCTGGGATTAAGGTTGGCCTTAGGAGAGATGCGTGTGAGGTGCAGAAGGCGTACGGGAAGCAGCGGCCGCTCTGCTCTGAACTGGGCACCAGGCGCTGTCACAACTAGCGCCCCTGTGCCCTGCCCTGGGGGCTCGCCTCGACTTAGGGCTCCTTCCAGAACTCCTCCCTCGATCCCGCAAGCCCTGCACCGGGTCCATGTTCAGCCGCGGGGCCCAGGGCACGAGATCCTTCTCCAAAGTCACTCATGTCGCGGAGAACAGTGAAAGGCAAGCATGGGTTCCAGCTTTCCCTCCTCATTCCATTCTTTCTCGCTCTCCTTCACTTCAAGGCCAGCTTTTCTCCCCGGGGGCCCTGCTGACCCGCAGAAACCTCAGCCTATCATCACATGGAGACGACACACTTCCATAGACTCCTCCTCCAGATCCTATAGCTTTCTAATGCCTAGAGCAAACCTCTTGTTCTACATCTCTGTGTTTCTCCTTCTGGTCAAGCCCGGATACATGTACATGCGCCACTGACAGAGGCTGTCACAGAGGAGGACATCAGGGGCCACAGAAAGCACTAGCACTCGTAGCCTATCACCTGCAGAGAGGCAGGAAGTCTCTACAGACACTTAATTTTGGACAATCTGTCTAAATACTGTATTGTCACCCATCCTTAATAGTCATTTTTGACGCTCTCGCCCATGCACCTCCATGTGTAACAACTGTCTCCAACGAGAGCATGAAAACAAACATCAGCCTACCTTTCCTGAGGTTAAATGTTCCATGTTTGGGGAATAACACATAAAAACAATGAGTTGGGGCTTATTTACGAGAGCCTGTTGACAGACAAGGTGACAGTCATATTGCTCGGTAGCTATTCAATTTGGCTTGCGGATGTCTTAGCTTCCAGAAGATGGAGTTAGAGCAATATGCGAGCATTCTGTCTTAGTCAACTGCTGAAGTGTGATTCAGGTCCTGAGTCTTTACTCGGATATAGTTTTGTTTGTTTTACTATACAATCTCATTTTCTCCCATTTCGCATGTTTTTGGACACTTTCAGGAGTGCACCTTTCCTCATATTCCTGTCAGTAAAAAACCACGATCGCCGGGTTGTGTACATGGCATCCCTTATGCACATCCTCTTCCCTGCTCTACCTCCAGCCCTTCCTGTCCTTATCCGAAAGTAGCACAAGCTCTTCGTGAAACGTGAACTCTGTATCTCGGTTAACCTGCATCCATTGCAAAGGTATTAGCTGTTGACATAAATTTACACAGAGAAGCCAGAGCTGTTGTTCTGTTCAACTTAAGGTAACAATGCCTTCTGCATCTGGTTTTTGTTTTTTTTTCCAATTAGATATATTATAAATTCATTCTATGAAGTCATTAAAATCATTCAGCACGCAACAAGCCTTGCTGAGTAGACTCTGAGAACGAGGCACGCGTGGGCCAGAGACCCTGCTTTCTTGGGAAGATGATACTCAATTATTTCCCAGATCAGCCCTAAAGCTCCCAGGCACCCAGGGAGGCCCAGAAGCCGGGGGAGTCTGGTTTCTAGGGCGATGTCTTGTTTAATCCATATTATTTTCATGAAATGGTTAACATTCCTCATGAAGCAATAGAGGCTGAGTGACTCACAACAGATTAGCAAGAAAGACCTGAGCCTCTCTCAGAATTCTTGGTATGCTGGCTGGCAGGATTCCTGTCTGCCCCAGAACCATCTTTCTCTCAAAATCATGAAGTTTGAAAAACATAAATCATGTTCATGCATCTGAAGATGAGAAATTGTATTCCTTTTCCTCCTTGTGTGTTTTAAAAGAAAAAGAAAAGTGGGAATACATCTTACATTCCCTAAGAAAATTTGATATTTGGACTTAGAATCAACAAAAAGAAATGTGTAGTAAATTTTAAAAGAAATGTCTAGGTATTTTAAATCACTAATTATAGATCCGCCCAACTCCTTAAGTATGCTCTGCCACCAGTTATTAGCCTGAAGAATATAAAACACCATATGGGAGACTTACTTTTCACTAACACTGTGGTAAATGCAAGTAATTCAAAACAGCTCTCAGTTAATGCCTGTTAACTCCCAGCTCCACTTTTCCAACAAGAGAAAAAGTCAAGTCACTTCTAGTAGAAAATATATTTTTAAAAAATGTCAAAAATATTTTGTTATAACATTTATAAGCAAATGTTCACAAAACTATATAGTCACGTAGAATTGGACACACCAGAATTCTTCAACTGTTACCTTTGACAAATTGCAGTCTGTTGTGAATCTTCTCTAAGTCCAAGACCCTCTAGACAGCTATTGTCATAAAATGTAGAAAACATTGGGGTCGTATTCCTCCCCTGTGCCCATCTCCCACTCGTCCATGGATTGGAAGCCCACGGGGTCCAAGCTGCGCATTAACCCAGTGGGATCGGGAAGCTGTACCCGAAGACACTGACTTCACTTTGCTGGCAAAAGAGCAGGAAATAGACATTTGCTGTAGTGCACACTCCATGGTTAATGTCACTAAAAATGTCAAGTGAGCAAGTGGCAAGAGAGGGCTGGGGGCGACCATCAGTAATCCTAAATGGCTGATTGTCACTAATATTTATCAAACAGCCTCTGGGGAGAGCATGGGATTCTAACCAATCCATCAGCCAGTGACCTGATTGATGAGCAAAGCCCAAAGGCTGGTAGAGAAACCCTTCATTCCTTAACGTGACTCACTTGGCGCTTCCCCAGCTAAGGGGAATGACATGCTCAGAAATTGACAGCAGGGCTCTGAGCGCAGAGGTGAGCCCAGGGAAAAGCCATTCAGGAGCTATTCTGCTTCCTTATTCATTCTCTCTGCATCGCACTGAGAACTGGGAACATTTTTGCCTCCTTATCTCTCTTTCCCCTAGAAAAACGCGCGTTCCTTCCCAGTTACGGAACATGGACAAGTTATCAGAAGTAAGACATGCTTGACCCTGAGTTGAGGAAAAGAGGCAGAAACAAGACACATCCCAAGATGAGTTTCATTTATATAATGAAAATAAATTTTTACACAATCAACAGAAACACACCCAGTTGGTTTTGGTTTTTTTTTTTGAGAAAAATATTTTTAAATAAATTTTTTTGTTTTTTTTGTTTTTTTGTTTTTTACATTCTGATATACATATGTAACAAGGGTATGGCACTGTAACCAGAATCAAATCAAAAAAAAAAAATTAAACAAAGGAAAAAGGTGGGAAGGGAAGTATTCGGTTTTAATCCCTCTTTATCTCCAAGCTGGCACATCTGCACTATTTGCCTAGCATTTGGCTGCCGGCTCTAACTTGCACACTCAAAACACCCTATTATTGCACAGTGAAGGCATATGGTACAATGGTCAGTCCCTTGCTATTTCAAAAAAATCTCTTAAGCCCAGAAAGGGGAAAAATATAATAATTCAGAGTATGAAACACACAAAATCAACAGTTTCCTTTGTCTCTTTGAAGGATGTGAAGGGTTCCTAGACAGAAGCTGCCGTGATTTTGCTCGGCGCCAGTGAGCAGGGCAGGGCTTGGTTTGGTTGGGTTTCTGTTTTCTGCATGAATGGCCCAGGGAGATCCTGGGTCTTCATGATTCAATGTCTTTTCTACTTACTTTTGGTTCTTTTAAATTGGTTTAAAGTGTAGTATAGTCGGTCTATGAACCTGCACAGACTATATAATCATAAACTCTACAAATAGCTTCAAAGGAAAAGGGGAAGAAACAAGTTTTATTATGTGTTTATTGTTGGCTTAAAAAAAAATGACCTCGTTAGCCTCCCTCCTTTATCAGTTCTTGGGAGGGAAATCTCAATGGGCATCAAAAAGTAAATTCTTCTCACACTTGTTAAAAATAAAAAGGTTTTGAACCGGCTTGTCTCCATTCACAAACTTTACCCCCATCTAAAAAAGAAAAAGAAAAAAAGGAAAGGAAAAGCAAAGAAAGACTCCATCCTCCTTCCTCTTCGTCTCGCCTCCCGATGGAGAACAGTCACCTTGCCGCCCAGACTGCCGGCGTCACACGACCGTTTCCACGCCCATCAGCTTCGGTGTAAGGATCCGCGGCGTCACCCCGTTGTTCAGGTCTTCCTCAAACTCCAGCAACTGCCCCATGAAGTTGAGGTTTGGGGAAATAATTGGTCGTTTGCCTTTGACAAATTTATAAGCATCAGTCATGGTCATCCGAGTGTGCTTCATCAAATAAGCGATGACGATGGTGGCGGAACGGGACACCCCGGCCTGGCAGTGGATGAGCAGTCCCTTCCCACACTGGTGAGCTTCCTCTGGAAAAGGGAGAGAGGCAAGGGGCGCAGGGAAGGAGGCAGAGAGATGGAAAGAGCGCGTTAACTGTGGTCTGGCCTTGGCCATGCCATATTTTGTCGAGAATCAATTAAAATGGTTTTAAACTCAAGTAATTCACTGGTGCACTGTGCATGTTTATGTCGCAACCTCCAGAACTGGCTACAAGTGATCTTGGCATAAGAAAGATGCCACATTTCTACATTTAAAGAGAAGAGTAGGTGAAGGAATTATTCAAAGGAACAGCTTACTTCACAGGTGACAGCAGCTGACTAGAGGGTGAGCCACAACGCAATGGATTTCCAAGTTAAGCAAGCTACTAAGGGGACCCTTCTGATAAAGGATCTTCATTCCAATTGCCAAACTGTGTGACTTATCAAAACTAGAGTTACTAACAACATCCCTCCTACCCGTGATAGAGGAAAAAAAAAATAAAACCCAGTTCCTTCTTTATGCTATAGAACTGCTCTATACAGGAACTGGTATTGAATAAATGAGAAATCTAGTCTTACTAAACTCAGACCGAGGTTAAAGGAACTAAAGTCAACTAGAAAGTTACTAAAGCTTCTTACCAGAAAACCCTGCTGCAAGGTTAGCTAAAGACTGTGGTCCCCAGGCACAGGGGCCGCCTGTGTGTGAACTGTTTAACCCTCACCCATGGGTGCCTTTGGCACTTGGCAATGACTCAAAAGCTGGAGGAATTTCAGCAATAGCTCAGAACCCAGAGCAACTGGAAAGGGCTGCACTTTATACATTTCAGACATATTCGGGACTGAAAGCGCAGGAGAATAGCTGTGGGCACCGCCTGAATGGATTCTTAATGACACTTGTAGAGTAAAAGGCGTCCCTAAGAAAGTGTCCCTGAAGGGCTCCCAGTTGGGTGAAGGGCTGGAAAGGACAGCAGGGGAAAGAGAGTCGTGGCTTAACTTAAACTATCAAAAAATGAAACCTCGTGCCAATTTTCACCTTAAAAATCTGTAGATCAGGCTTAGTTCTCATAGAAAAAGTATTTCAAGAAAGTAGGTCTCTTTTTCAATTTCTTCTTTTCGCACATGCGAGTTACTGACCGCCACAGCGAGACTGGAATGCGTGGTGGCAAGGAGGTGAGCCTCAAAGTGCTAGGTGTGACCACTGGTCCCACTACACACTAGGCGGGTGACCTTGTGGGAGTCACCTGACTCCCCCGAGCCTCAAGCCCTCTGTCTGCATAATGGGAATGATACAACTACCCAGCCTCAGGGAGCGTGGGCATAATATCACACAACTCGGAACTAAAGAAATGGCATAGTTAAACCCTGAACTTAGACTCTTTGTAGTTTATTTAGACTCTCGGTGTATGTGATTATGCTCATAAAATGTGCTGTGTTTGTCCAAAAGCAAGACTGTAAGATTTCCGTTGACCCAATGATGTTAACAGTGAAAACAAAATTGGGCCTCTACAGCCTGTGAGCCGGAACTGGTTTTCAGGTTAAATGCCATTTGGTACTGGTGTGTTCTCCATCTGAAAAAGCAGGGAAGCCTGAACACCCTGTAAGGAATGGGGGTGCTTTGCTGACAGAGTCCTCTTAGGGGAAGCACATCTCATGCCACTCACTCAAGGGGAACAGTTTCCTAACTTCCCTCGACTGGCATTAAGTCAGAAGAATTGCATCCATAACATCGTGTACCAACCACAGAGTTCCTCATCTACGCGATGACAACAAATATTTCTTCCTCAGGGCTCAAGGCCTGGGTCAGATGTTACTCATGAAGAATGTAAAGGACCTTTGCATCCACGGGTGTTACCAGTCAGGAATGAAGCGGGCATTGCCGACCCGGCCCCAGCTCACTGTGGAAAGGCTCCCGGCCGTGGAGCCCAGGGCCCTGAGTTCCAGTCCCTTCTCTGACCCTAAAACCCCTATGATCTTGGAGAAGTCACTTTCCTTCTCTGGGTTTGGTGACCACTCGCAGTTTCCTTCTGAACTGAATACTCCACGGCCCTGTGTTGAAGGCATGGCCCTGTGTTGAAGGCAAGGACAACAGCTGGACAAAGTAGCTGGAGCTGTCAATTTGACAGAAAATCCACCAGACCCATGGCTGATAAACCCAAGGATTTTTCTAACAGAGGGGAACCAAACATCAGTGCATTGTCCCCAGGACACGGGCCAGTAACAAGCTGCTGCCTTATTTAAGAAAAGTACTGGGTCACTGCTTTGTGGTGATAAAGGTTAGAGTCACTTCAAAAAAAAAAAAAGTTGCTGCTAGTAGCCAGGTGTTCCCCAAATGACCCTTTGAGCCTTACAACAGTTTGAGGCTACGGGAGCAACAAAAGTTAAAGTTAGGGTTAGGGTTCGGCTGTCCATTGCTTCCTTCTGGAGATTAAAGCCTGCTGTTTCTAGAATGTTCCTTCCTCGGGAACCACTCAGGCTACAGCACCTGATCTTTCTTCAGTGAGTCCAGAGTAAACTGTGTAAGGAGATGCAGCACCATCTCGCTAGTGCTCACATTCATGCCCTTTGCTGCCCCATGTTTAAGAACAGAGACAAAGCAGGTGAAGGGAAAAACAACCCCCCCTCCCGCCCCCGCCCCACGCCTCTATTCCTCCCTCTCCTCTGTGCTCATGTGATGAGGCATCATGTTCGCTACGGCATTATGTTGACTGACACAGATTCTCCAGAAGCAACCCTCCAGCGATGCCGCATCTGCCTCAACCTCGTGTAAAGAGGCCACGTCAACCAAAGCGGGGGGCGTGGGTAAGTCTGGAGGTGATGCCACGCTCACTGCATGTTATGTCCTGCAGGGGGCTGAGGCAGACCAGAAAGCCACAGCGCCGATTTCTTACCTTCTATCAACTGTTTTAGACACGTTATGGTCCGGCACACACCCCCTGCCACCCCCCGCCCCTGTTTCATTGAGAACTTGAGGGAATGAGCATTTCTAGTTGAACGGATCCCAACCGAACGGAATTACTGTTCTCCTACTTTCCTCCTGATGGATTCAGCACACTCGAGGGGCTATGGCTCGGGAGACTCGGGCTGCGCCAGGCGGCAGAGCCCAAAAACCATGCGGATGAGCAGCTTTTTTTTTTTTTTTTTTTTTTTTGGAAACCTAGACATTAATCTTGAACTTGATCTCAAAGCAAAAGCCAGAGGGGAAAGCAGGCGGAGGAGGCGAATTCCCCGCGGGAGATAGTTACCAATGAACTCGAAAGCCTCTTCGAAGTACTGGCGGAGGTTCTGCTTGTTGCTGTCGGTGGCCGGCAGCCGCTTGTAGTTGAACAGGCCTTTCTCGTAGTGGTAGAGGGGCAGGTGCGTGGTGACGTTGATGACGTAGCCGATGTTCAGCCGCTGCATGGCCTCCAGGTCCTGGGCATCCTGCTCGTTGCCCAGGAACAGGAAGGGCAGGATGGGCGTCAGCTCGGCGTTCTCGATGTCGGGGGTGGTGGGCACGGACTGAGGTAGCACGCTCGAGGCCGCGGACGCGCCGCCGCCCGCCTCCCGGCACTCCTGGAGCTGCAGGGAGTTGTCACAGAGGTTCTCATGGTTCTGCTTGAAGCTGCTGAGTCCACCTGCAACAGAAACACAGCGAGCGTGACGACCCCCGGCCGGCCCGGCGGGCGGGCGGCCGACGCCGCTGGGCCCGGAGGCAGGAGCGCGCGCTTCAGCTGCCATAGCCGGTAGAGTAAAATGAAAGTCGACGCTGAGGCTCGGAGAGGCTTCGGAGGCTTTCGGTGCGCACGGTACTTGCGAATGCGCTCTGCGCGCACGCCGGGGCGTGGCCCCCGGGACGCGCTCCACGTGGCGTTGGGCGGTCTCCGCCGCCGAATTCCACCTGCCGCAAAGGGCCAGGGCGCGGCGACCTGTGCCCAACCTGTCCCTGGGAGCGGAGCGAGGCGCGGGGACCTGGCGGGGAGTTGCGCCACATCCGGGCTCTGCAGCCGTGTGGCTTGCACCCTTCATCCTCTCTCCTCGCTCGCAATGACAACTTTGCTTCCAACATGTCAGAGTGGTCGTAAGCGGGGACCTTGGAAGAGCCAGTGCAACTTGGCTGTGATCCCAGTTCCACCCTGCCTGGCTCAGTCACGGGCTGACATTAATTTCTCTGTGCCTCAGTTCCCCTGCCTATAAAATGAGGGTCCTGGCGTCTACCCCTTAGTGTGGTTGGGGGTCTGGAATGAATGAATGCTCCTAAAGTGCTCAGCACGTCGCCTGGCACACGGTACCACTCAGCAAGTGTTTGCTGTTTTTACATCAGTATTATGGAGAGGGTTGCCCACAGGTGGAAGCAACAGAGGAATACTTGGAAAAGATGTGGGGGCGGGGGGACACACAAAACAAAACAAAACAAAACAAAACAAAACAAAACAAAACCCAACAACACAGGGAGGCACGGGGTGAGTTTTCCTTTTGGTCTCTTCTTTGCTAGTCTCCATGTAGGTCGCTGACAGCTTTGCACCCCGATTTCCAGGAGGACACAATATGACAGCAGCCCAGACCCTCGCCAAGGCTTGTGCGGCCACAAACCCATCCGGAAACCGCTAACAGGTCTGCAGATGCACACGCTGACCTAGCTCAAGGCTCTGCACTGCCTCCTAAATGTTGTGGGCTGAGTGGGAAAGGCTCAAAACTGTACCATTTTAAAAATGCAGGCTTCCCCCTCAGCCAGGGGAGAATTACTTATGAGAATATATGTTAAGGAAATCAGCTGGTTACATAAGATGTTCAGTACAGCATTATCTGTTTTATAGGAAAGGCCAAGTTTAAAAAAAAGTTAAGGGGAAGGTTCACATAGTCATTCAATAGAACATTACGTAGCCATTCAAGGTTGTGAAAAAATATGAAAGCAGAGAGAATGTTTCTGTTCAGTGTTAAATGAAAAAAGCCAATTTAAAAATATCCACCATACATGTGATCAAAAGTTGAAGGACTATGCAAAAGAAGAACAATTTGTTAAAGTTAGGAAATTTGTGGATTATAGTTTGCTTAAATTTTTCCTTTAATATTTGTCAGATGCACTGCACACATGGATAAGCCCGAAGGATTATTATGAGGGTCAAAATATTCAATACACAAGTAAGGGCTATGCAATCAGACATTATTACCACCAAATAAGCTCTAATTAAAAGCAAACAGAAATAGACACTTGCTGGCCTTTCCTTTGAAAAGAGGAGGAAGCTGAAAAACTGAAAGCTCCCAGAATACAGTTTGTACCCCACTAGATAGATGCCTTCAGTCACTTCTCGACATTTCCAGGAGATAAGGCAGGAAACGAAAGCTTGAACAGGATGAGGCTATGTTGAAACAAGGACAGGAAGTCTATCTGTCCCCGGGTTTCTGAACTTAACATATGTCCTTCAGGTCTCATCTGTAGCAACCACAGCAGGAAGTTCCAGACTGTAACCTAGACCAAGTGTCTGGACTGTTTACGGCCAACACACACACAGCAGGCCATATCGACCAGGGAAGTCATATTTCTAGGTCCGGCAGTGACCCCAAGATTATTCCAAGGGGTAATGTTAGGATCATTTCACTCATCTGTATGTGTCAAAACCTACATTTTCTTTCTTTTTTTTTAACCCTCACCCAAGGATATGTTTATTAATTTGAGAGAGAGAGGAAGGGAGAGAGAAACATCAATATGAGAAAGAAACATCAATTGGTTGCCTCCTGTACACCCCAGCTGGGGATTGAACCCACAGCCTCGGTATGGGCCCTGACTGGGAACTGAACCTGCCAACTTTTGGTGCATGGGAGGACACTTCAACCAACTGAGCCACCTGTTCAGAGCCTACTTCTTCTTTTTGAAAAGAAAAACAAGAACTATAAACTCATTTTCATTGAGTTCAAGAATTAATCTCTGCCCTTAAATATTATTAGTTTATTCTGCTATGAAATCATGGCAAAAAGAAAAAAAGTTTGGACTAAAGAGATCATTTTTAAAGTGGACAGAAGAAAAACTTCACTAGTGAAAACATTGAAATAAATTGAAATTACCCACTGTCACTGTCACAAGCTCCACAAAAGAGACTAAAAGGGTTATTTAAAAATCTGCCCTGCGTGGCCTCTACAAGGTCCAAGTAAATAGTTCCACAGTGATTCTGTGATGGGAACCCTAATTCACTTTTTCTTTTTCCAAAGCAAAAGGCAGTTGTTACACTTTTCCATATAAGATGAGAGGCAAGAACAACAAAACGAACTCAAAAGAACTTTCTAAGGGGGTGGGGAGAGGAAAAAAAAGAACTTCTCTCTGTTCCCATTTAGGGTACACAAGCTGTAATTTGTCTTAAAAGCAGCTAGTTTAAAAAAAAAATGCACGCCAGTAAAATCCCCCACACAAAAACAAGCACACCATCCAGCTTTTTAAAATTCTGTCTCTACACCTCCTTTCCCAATGACATCAGCTGGAGGCTCCCCACCTGCCCAGTTGCCATAGCAGTTATACAAAGACATACAATGACATCAGTTGGCATGATATCAGCTCTTTGAGTGCAAACAATACAAGAAGAAGTACTTTGTTTAAGGCCTTTGGTGCAACTGTGCTCTGTGGAGGCAGTGACGTAATATGCTAACAGGTGGCGTGGGCCTTCCACTTGCCTGATGGGGGAAAAACCACGGCGGGGGGGGGGGGGGGACTCGAGACAGACTCACGCGGAAAGATCTGAGTCCCAGGGGGGTGCCCCTGTGCAAAGTTCGGGGTGTATTGTGCGTTTAAGCCATGTGGGAACCCGGCTCCGGGAATATTTGGACATGGAGTGGATGCAGAAGGAGAGAGTGTAATTCAAACAATTAGCTAGACAAGAAAATTCTCAGTGAAGGGGGTGAAGAAACAGTCTCCTGTTGGAGCGCTAGGCTGACGATGAACTCCGGCCAGAGTCCTCAAGAAGGGCTATGCACATTATGTGCACCGTGGTGGTTTTTAAAGTCGTGCTGTAGGGAGAAGTGCTTTCTCCTCGCTGGGGGGTGGAGCTGGGAGCTAGGAACGGGGCAGGAAAAGGAGTAGGGCTAGTAAGGTTTTTCTCTTCCAAATCCTTTCCCCCATGGGACCCCATGTTGTGCCTCTAGGGGTCCCGCAGACTGCTCCCTCGCTGAGGAGCTGTGATGATTGCTATCGAGTGGGAAGCCGGGGTTATTTCATGTCTGTTATTAGTACCAAAGAACATGGCAGCGGGACAACCAACAGCCGCAGCGGAGAGGCAGGGCAGCACGCCGGTGAGGGGCAGCGGCTGGAGGCCGACAGACAGACCCAGGCCGCAGCTGAGATTCTGCCTCATTCGGGCTGAGAGACCTGGTGCAAATCGCTTTTCCGCATTAAGCCCCAGTTGACTGATCTGCACAGTGGACGTAATATCATCTACCCCCGGGGTGCAGGAAGCCCATGTAAATATGTTGATATATAACCGGATGCCTGATAAATAAGGTCTTGTTGCCCCGGTCACCCCACCTCCAGCTTATCCAGCCACACAGTTGTCCTCAGGACGCACGTACGGGGCTGTGCGTCTGAGGCCACACCGCTCGGGTCTGAATCCCAGACACCAGCTGCGTCCTGACCCTGCCCAAGTTTCTTACCTTTTGGTTCCTCAGTTTCCCCATCCATAAAACAGGGATTAAACTGGTTCATAAAAATAAAGTCCTTCCAAACAATATCTCACACATATTAAAGCACACTTTTTAATACTTTCGGAAATTGCCCTTTTCACAATCTTAGAAAATTCTGCTTCAAAGATGCTACTGATAAGTAAGCAAATGTTCTTGAGTTCTTCCTCTTCAAATTTTATTTAAAAAGAAGTAAGAACCAAAGTCTCTGAGCAGTTTTAGAGTTTAAATAATACGCTCATAAAGAAAGCAACAGCTTCCTATCCTCCCTAAATGAATATATTGAACTTCATTTTTTTTTAATCTAAACTTCCCCAAATAAGGCCGCATGTGTTTGAATTCCTATTTTTTTTTTCATGGAGTACAGTGTTTAATTTCATTTTTTAACCTTCTTTTTATTTTTCAATTGCTCTTTACACTCCATGTTATTTAGTCTTAGTTTCAGGTTACAGCACAGCAGTCAGACAATCCTATAAAATTGACTGTTTGAACAAAACTGCTCCCCTCCCCTCCCTGTCCTATGGGTCCCCCCTCCCAGTGCCACCCCAACTGCGTGATCTCCTGAGGCACAACTGCTTGTGGTTATCAGTGCAAGTATTTCCCAGGCCTGCAGGACAAAAACTGGGGGCCATGCATTTTCAATCCTTATCCCAAAACTAGGTTTTCTGCCAAAATGAGCCTGGTGAACCCGCGGATGCAGAATGGCACCCCGAAAGAAAAACATGGACACCCACGGCTGGCCCAGGAGGCCGGTCAGATGGCGGCCCCGCGGAGGCCCAGGGTTCACCTTTGGGTGGGAAGCCTCCCTTTGTCGAGGCCTTTCTGCTGGTGTTGCGATTGGGGCTCCTGAGCTCCTGGAGACAGAAGCGCCTGAGGGGCGTTATTCAGGAGCAGTGCTCTGCCGGGCAAATTAGAGAAATCACAGCCAAGTGCAGAATTCACAAGTAAGAGATTTCCTTATTCTAGAGAAGGGCAGCGCTTTTGCACACAAGCGTTTTGGTCTCTTGCTAAGCTGGGAAATGAGCACTTTCCAGAATTTTAAACGAAAACTCTCTCTGAAGGTCAGCAAATGGAATTAACCCCTGAGACGTGAAGGGGGACTAAAATGAAACTCTTCCAGAAGCTTGCCGCAAGCATATTGATCGCCCCTTTTTGTTGCCTAGTTTTTCTCACTGGGTGACTAGTCTTTTAAAGTAAAATGGTGCTTGGATGATAGAAGTTAAGAATGCACACAAGGGAGCAGCTAGGCTGCTTGAGTTGAAAATTCGGGCCCCCGTCACTAACTAGCTGTGTTTCCTTGGGCAAACTACTTAACGTCTCTGTGCCTCAGTTTTCCGCCTCTGTAATATGGAGACGGCAGTAGTGTCTAATTCTATAAGGCTCTTACTATGGAGAAAATGCTACACGGGCAGATATCGCTACTATAAATGGGGACGATACTGGTGTAAAATGGAACCCTGATGGAAACTTCCTGGTGGGTCCTCCATGGAAACTGGAATACATCAAAGCAGGCAGCTCGGACTCTATTTGCACAAGGACCCTTGTGGAGGAAACAAAGCTTTGGATAAATTGAAGCTGATGTCAGACTTTCAGAGCTGAAACTCTCACAGAGAGAGTCTGAGTCACTTCATACTTTTTGGGGGCAAAAAAATCACCCACTTTAACAGGGGAAATATTTGGGATGCCAGCTGGATCCACAAAGATTCCTCCAGCTTTTTGTTTTCCACCAAACCGTCTTACGGTCAATGGAAGGATGGGGCATTCTACAGTAGGAATGATTTCAAGTTCATTACCATGTGGTATCATCTCAATTTTGTTATGATTCTGTCCCCAGGGGACAGTGTATTTCTTTCCTAAGGAGAATGAAGAGAGGTTATACTGAAAAAAGAGAGTAAGTCCAGTGGCACTGCTGTGTCACTAGGTATCAGGTAAGAAATGAAAGGAGAAAGAAGACATGTGTTGTCACCCAAGGAAGAGAGAAACTTAGAGAGCTGTGAGTTCAGCAGTTTTGACGGTGGTGACCGTGAGTCAGAGGAGGAGCCTTGTGATCATGTCATTTGACTGCTTACAAAGAAAATGACCAATATTTGAAAAGACATCAACAGGGATGTAAGACAGTGCCTTTAGAGAAACAAACACTCATTATCTGGAATCCAGCTGAGCCCATGTGGGTTGTTTGGGCAAATCCTGTTAGGTGTCGCAGGAAGATTTCTTTGGACAGTAGTCCCTCGCCTCATGGGCTTTTTGCTGTCAGGTCTCGGTAGGAGATACGAGTTATTTATAGATATATTTTCAGAAGCAACTTCAGAAGCAGGGGGCAGCAGGGAAAGAGTTTCGTCTTGAATTTAGAGTGATGGCCCTGCCTCGTGCCAAGGGTGTGACTTCATGACAGTTTTTGGGTCCTTTGGAGCTCGCCGTCATTAACTAAAAGATGGGGATGCGGTAAGTAGTCACTGAACATCATAAACACATTCTGAGACTTTAAGCAAAACAAAGTGAAACCAATTTCACTTAGGTTAACTGCTATAAACAAGAGTTAAGTTCCTAAGGTACCTCATCAAAGTTATAATGAAATGACTTGACTAAATGACAACACTTATTTGAGGACCTGCCATGCTAATGATCACCTCTGCTGTAATGATTCAATGAGATGCCCGTCCTGGCACCTGTGAGAAGGCAAGCAAACCCTGTGGCTACGTGGGTAATGATGGGCAGTGGACTGGCACACGTAACGAGCGCTCCACGTGGTCCGACGTGGGAGGTTCACCCGAGGCCTCCTGGGCAAAGTAGGCTTTGCTCTGGCCGATACCTTGAAGGATGGTACAGTTGGTTCAGAGAACTGGGGAAAAGGGGGGACCGTCTGCCAGAGCCAGTCCCCAGCAAGGGAAAGGATGCCACAGAGGTGGCCACAGGGCACCCAACGTGCAGCGCTGTTCTCCTCAAGGTGGCATTCAGTGTCGGCGGATTCCAGCGGAGACTCCACAAGGCGGGAGGAAATGGCACGCAGAGTGGCTTGGGTCTGTGCTTGGTGCTCTTCACTGGAAGCCTCATTAAATGTATTGTTTATGTCCTAAGATTTCGATAGAATTGAGGGGAAAAAAAAAAAGGACACCTAGGCTTATCAAATTGCCTTAAAGGCAGCCATGGCAACTTTTCTGGAAACTTCTAGAAAATTTAGAAATATATAGACATGGCTTGTATTGTCACTGTAACTCACGTTATCCTACTTATTTTTGTTTCCCTCAGGTTATCGGTTATCCATACCCCCTCAACAATTTGGTAGATTATAAGAATCTAGCATTCCAGAAATAAGCTACTACTTGATTACAATATATACCAAACACTAAAAACAGTAATTTTTCTCCTTCCTAATTTTCGTCTAATTTGCAGTATGGTTTCAGCTAGATATGTGGTTCCATATACTTCTAAGACTCTTTTCAATCATTCACTTGTTTTGGGGAGGAACTCTTATTTCTTATGTTTTAAAATATGTTGCTTCCTTCTTTGATGGATAAAATCTCTGTAATGCACTCCATAGAAGTAATTAAAAAAAAAAAAATTCCTCTCTAAATATTTGTCTCAAAAAAAAAGTGAACTGAGTCAGAAAGATCCAATGATTTAAGAACGGTGATGGGCACAAATGAAGCTTGATTGTATGCCTTCCAGGAAAAGCTGACCCTGCTTGTTTGGATCCAGTTTCAAGGACTCTCCCTCTGCCTACCCCGCCCCACCCTCCCAGCTCAGAAGGTGCCTGGGCGCACACAGGAGCCTGCGGCAGAGCTGGTGCACAAGGGGGCTGGGGCCTCAAGTTCAGCCTGCGGCAGTAGCTCCGCTGTGCAAAAAGGCAGCCTCCAGTTCCGACCCCAGGAAGGGAGGCGCCTTTCTCTGCCCCCTTCCTGTGCTTCCCTCTTTCAAGCTTTAATGTGTGACCGGTCTTTGGTATACAGTGAGTTTAATTTGTGTGTATTTGACTAACACGGGCAGATTGTTGGAGAGGCTACTCTACAAGTATGTAAATACAGCCTGTTTCTTTAAATCTGTTACCTCATTTATTTACATTAGAACAGAAAGCACTGCCAGAAGCAACAGCTGATGACAGTCATGTAATTTTCCACAAGGACAACAATCAAAAAGCGTTGTGTTATTTTAATGAACAGATGACTCTTCTGGGAGTGGGACGCAAAGGGGAAGTCTGTGAGTTCCCACAGCCAGGCGCTCCCTCGGCTTGTGCAGAAGTGGCCCTGACTTTAAGGAAGAGCCCCTTTCACCCCCTCTTCACCAGGGCCAGCTGGTGCCCCTCCTTCTCAGTTTCTTCCTCCCTCTCTGGTCTCCTAACCCCTTCACAAATATAAGAGAAAACAAGAGAACAAAATACTAGTTTGGGCGGGGAGGCGGGGGCAGGGCAGGATTTCTACCTAGAATGTATTTGATGCTTGAACTTCCAATGAATCCACAGATTATCTTTTAAACCTATTTTTAAAGGGTGGAGGGTAGTTTAGGAAGAGGGGTCAAGTCCCCTTAGCCGCCCTCCCCAATCATCGGGGGGGCCTGTTGCCACAGAGAACCCCTCTGGACATGCCCCACCCCGTTCAGGCTCAGAAAGCTCCCACCAAGAACCATCTGGAAGGCAGGAGGCTGGCATCATTGGATTCTCCCAGCCACTCCCTGAGCCTGGACTGGCCAAGCAGACTTTCTGGTGTGTCCAGTTGTCCCCTTCACCCCCAGTCCCTGCCAGAAGGTCAGTCTGCACATGTCATTGCCACTGGGTGTTCATCTGCCTCGACATTGAGCTTCACTCTCACGAACAAAAATGCCCATGAAAGAAAGTGAAATGGTTTCATATACAGGACGGGCCGAGGGAGTTGCCAAATGAATGGCTTCCCACTAAGAAGCACGCCCATCAAAACCCGCACTGGGGGTGTGGTGGGAAGAGGGCTGCTGGGCCGGCCAAGTGCAAGCCCATGTCCCTGAAAACGTGCAGGTTCACGTCCCCTTCTGCCTTCTCTAAGCCTCTGCATGGAAACGTCACCTGTGTTAGCACAGACCAGCCAGCTCCCAGGGTGGATAGCCCACCATAAACACTCAGCGCAAGCCTCTGGGCTTTCTTAACAGGCACGCCAGTTACAGTAACTTTTTTTTTCCACTTTTAGAATCCCCTTTATTTAAGAGCACAGCTTCCCAAACATTTTGGGGCTTGAGTGACATGCTGAAGCTGCCCCCCGCCAACTCTCTCCCCATTGGTCACGGTCCAATGGGAGAAGACAGATGATAAACATATAAGTCTACAAATAAAAAGGTAATAATTAATTGCGAGGGCCATGAGGTACTCTCCAGTTCCTGGGTGTGTGGGTGGGAACTCATTAGGTCTGGCTGACTGGCTCGAGCAAGGGACAGAGGGCAGGGAGTCCAGGAGAACAGCTAAGGCCCAGAGAACCACGCTGGGGCAAAGGCAGGGCGTTCACGAGGCCTGGGGTGATGATTCAAAGGGGCTTAATGTGGCAGGCGAGGCACGAGGAGAGGGCAGGGGAGAGAGGGGCCAGGGGAGGCCCCGGGAGTCTGCAGAAGGCCTCTTAGGCACATTGTGCACTTGCGGTTTTACTTTACATTCAGTGGGAGCTCCTGAAAGTTCAGAAGCCCATAAAAGGTGATCAATACGTTTGAAAGGCAAAAGGAGAGAAAAAGGTGTTAATACCAGACGGTACAATATACCTGTACTCTAACACCTGGGCAAATTCATACACTTTCTTTCTCTGAATGCATTCTTCATACCTTTGGTGGACACATTTCTGCACCCTCCCATTTGTATGTTGGAGTCCTAACGGCCAAGGTGATGGAATTTGGAGATGGGGCCTTTGAAGATAATTAGGCTTAGATGAGGCCGTGGGGGTGGGGCTGTTATGATGAGATCAACGCCCTCATAAGAAGAGACCCCCGAAAATGTGCTGTCTTTCTTTCTCCCTCCACCACCGAAGGGCACAGAGAGGAAGTGGCCATCCGCAAGCCAGGAAGAGAGACCTCATCAAACCTAACCACGTGGGCTCCCTGACAGCCTGGACCCTGGGAGCCAACGCAGGTTGGTATCGCATCTTAAAGTCAAGCCAGGAATGGCCCAAGGTCAGGAAGGGGATGCAGCCTAAAGAAGCCACATGCCCATAAGGGACAAGGCCATGGAGCCTTCCAGAACCTTAGTTCTACCTGCCAGCTGCAAGCAACGAAGGCCACTCTTTTCCCAAAGACTCTTACCTCCTCCATAGTTATTCCTTCCTTGTGAATCAGCACTGGCCTCTACCCTCCCTGCAGTATCTCTCTGGGCTGAAGAATATTTTAGCTGGAGGCTTTCTGTGTATTTGGGAGCCTACTCCATACCTTTCCTGTTCACTAAAGAGCTCAATACTGGTTCATCCATCAAGATGGATGAAGGGAAGGGGTAAAAAAATCTATGAGCTCATACTGGAAGGCTGCAGGGGGAAGAATGTTAACAGAAGGAGAGCGCTATAAAACACAAAGCTATATTTTTCCCAAGAGCTTCACCATTCTCCATCATTGTTTAACTCTCTGAAGAGAGGGAAAACATTCTTTGCTTTTCAGTGCAGAAGTTTAAATAATGAAGCATTACTAAACAAACAAACAGAGGAAAGCCCAGAAAAGCTATTCATTAAACAGGCCCACTGTACAAAAGGAAGACTGTTGCTTAACCACCCACCTCCCCAGAGGACCGACATTTATCTTAGACCCCAAATTAAATACATCACAGCTTCATAGCAAAAGTATGTTTCCCAATGGGATTTAAGTAGGGTCCAATTAAATAAACCTCTGGAAATATCAAGAGTGAGCCTCAGGGGAGAGCATAGTTCTACTGTGAAACATTCCCAGTGGAAATTACATGCACAGAAGGTCATCGAGAAACATCCATGACAAGAGGAAAGGAGGAAAGGCAGGAAGCATGGGGAGGTCACGCCAGCGAAGCCCGGTGGTTCCATTGCCCAGCTGTGTACGAAAGCGTGTCTCCAACAACACTCTGTGCATCTTGGCTTGTTTTGAATGAAACTTCCAAGCCCAAAATAACAGTTTTCACATGACGCGTTTTAATCTGACCTGGAGGTCAAAGGGCTGTGGCTTAGGAATTCAGAAAGTGGTAGGGGAAGGGGTCAAGTGCCATCCTCAAAATTGGAGCTGTTTCCACTGAACCAGTGTTTTCAGTTCACAAAATGCATAGGAACAACTTCCTCAAGTCACTGAGTTGAATTGTCTATTTGGCAAGAATAGTGAGCGAGCCTAAGCATTACCGATCAGCTGCCAGAAAGAGCAAGCACAAGCTCTCCTTGGACAAGGACTCGCCCCGCTGGCCATGCCCAACAGTCACGCCACCCCATGAGGGTTGATCTTGGAAAGGTCAGCCTGAAGCCAGGTGAGGTCCCTGTGCACGGAGAAGTCATGAGGGTGTATCATGTCAGAAGCTAGTGTGTATCAGAACCTAGTGGGCCGCCTCCTAAGATGAAGGAGCAAACAACCAAAAGACCAATGCTTCTCTGAGAAGGGCTACAATTCTATACTGTCCATGTGAACTTGAGGCTAAGTGGAGGGCCAGCCAAGTAACGGTCAGTTCAACCTGGGACACGTGGCATGGAGAGATGACCCAAGATGCCCCCCATATCTGACACCGTCGGCCTTCTCAGCCACATCCCCTTGAAGCCCTGCCTAACACTGCTCAAGGTGACGGAAGTCCTAACCACAAGGACTCAGAACACAGCCCTCGTTCCACACTGAAGAGATACTGGGTTCTAGCACTGTGACGTCCAATGGCCACTGCTCTAAAATCAGGAATTTGGATAACCTGTGAGTTTCTCCCAATTCTAGCATTCTACAATGTTAACGCAGCTTCGATAGGCCTGATACCGATAAATGAAGGCAAGAATGAGCCCAGTGTTGTCGGGTGTGGGAGGCCTGGGCGGTCTGCGCCTCACCCCAGGGCCTCTGCCCTCGCTGCTCCCTCTTCCTGGAACTCTCTTCCTCTTTTTTGCCATGTGGGTGATTCCGAGGGCGGGTCAAGTGTGATTTCCTCATTGAGGTCTCCCCTAACAGCCAATGGACAGCCGCCCTCCCAGAGCTCTATTTCATTATATCATGAGGTTTTGAAGTTTTAAAACCTTCAAAGCACTTAGCACTCTCTGAAATTACTTGTTTATTTCTTCATTTGTTTACTGTTTTTATTACGACAATGTGGCCCCCCAGAATGCCGAGCTGTTGTTTCCTTAGAGGAAGCTGCGCGTGATAATTCACGGCAGTGAGGTTTCAGGCTGCCCCACATGACAGCAGGCGGACCTTGGCCAGCTGCTTCGTCTTTGTGTGCCCTGGTCTCCTCATTTGTAAAATGGAGCTAATAATGCTTCCAAGAGGCAACGGCAGAGTTATTGTGTAAAACTAACTTAATGAGCTAATACTGGTAGTTATTAATAGAAATGGAAAGTATTCACTGGTTAGCACCTGGAGCAATACACAGCAAGTCCTCACTTAACATCGTTGACAGGCTCTGCGACTTTAAGTGAAATGACATATCACAAAACCAATTTCATGATAAGCTCATTGATATAAACAAGAGTTCTGTTCCTACGGCATCTCAGCAATGTTATAACAAAATGGTGTTGAACAAGATGACGTTATACAGGGACCTGCTGTACAAGATTTGTGTAGTAGCTGCTCATTAAACATTTCTAGGTTAAATAAGATGAGAAAGGCCAGTTAGTTGTAAAGCACCTATTGTGTGCTGTTCAGCATAATGCCAGGGATTTGGGAGATTAAAAAATAAAAAAGTATGTGTTCCCTGAAGATGTGTATGGCCTTCCAGGGTGGCCCCAAGATGCTCTTGTGAGGTCCACTTTCTGGGAGCTGGTGACACAAGAGACCTTTCCCGGACAAGGACCAGGACTGAGCGTGAACAGAAGGGTCACGGTTAGCGTGACCACAGGCAAGAGACAGTGTCTATTTTAAGGAGGGAAGAAGCAATGGAACCAAAAAAGAAAAATAAAACACATGGGATCCAAAATCCAAACAAAAGCCCCTCAAGAAAAGACAATTGATTTGTACACAGGGCTGATGAAATGTAACGGGACACACGCTTTTAAAGTGTGATTCTAGCCTGTGCAAACTATTTAAAACACAAAAACACCACAAACACTCCTTAATCATGTGATCACCCTCCATCAGTTTCCTACAAGGAACTCAATCCCAACATCAATAATTAAGAATCTGGTAGTAAAAAGGTGTCAGTACACCTAGATGTCACCGCCAGTCACGTGATGCTCTCTGGGGAGGGGACCCCAACTGTTGCAGCCTGGAGGGGACCAGGCATGGTGGTGTCAGAGGCGACCCTGTCCCCAGGCTGTGCCCAGTAGTCAAAAGCAGTTGCTGGAAGATGGAGTCATTTTACAAGTCTAGGATCTAACTGACCATTGTCACCCAGGACATGGGGTTCGAGAGACAAGCAACTTGAGCAACGGTGCTTACTCTTCCCAATCACTGTGCCCAGCGTATCTCCAGATGAAAGGAGGTCCTACTGTAGGACAAGTCTGACCTCACGACAGGGCCACGCAGACCCCACAAGTGAAGAGCGCAGTCCCCAGTAAGACTGGCCCCGCGTCAGGGGTTCCCAGGCCATCCACAGTTCTGACCAATGGGCTGAAAGTTCTGGGATTCCACCCCCTTTCCCATTTGGATAACTTACTAGGACAACTCAGAGAACTCAGGAAAGCACTATACTTACTATTAGGGTTTTATTATCAGGGATACAAATCAGGACCAGCCAAAGGCAGGCACGTAGCAGGAGGCCTGGGAGGGCCGAGAACACACGCCCTGAGCACCCATTACCCTCCTAGCGTGTCCATGTGCTCATTGATCAGGAAGCTGAACTGAGCTTGGGTGTCCAGAGGTTTTATTGAGGTTTCATTATACAGGCATAATTGATTAGACCATTGGTCATGTGGCTGAACTCAATCTCTACCGCCTTCTTCCCAGAAGGAGGCCAGGCTAATACAAAGCCCCCACCTTCTAATCACGTTGTTGGTCTTTCTGATAACCCACCCCTATTCTGAACCAGCGCATGAGCATGAGCTCAGGTGTGATGAAAGGTTACCCCCCAGGAAGGCAGATTCTCTCTTTCACAACAATTCTGTAATGGAGGAGAACATGTTCTCCAGAATCAGGCCGCTCTGAGTTCATTTGGATTTCTGCTGCATGGCTTTGGGCAATTACCCTCTCTCAGCCTCAGTTTCCTCGTCTAAAACGGACAATCAATAGGACTGTTGTTACCACACAGAGACCAGCACCATTTAGTAGAAATGGAACGCTAGCTACCATATGATGAAACTATTTTCCAGTGGCTGCACTTTAAAAAGTAAGGTGAAAACTGGTAAAGTTAATATTAATAATATGTGTTACTTAACATGTCCAAAATAGTATCCTTTCAACATGGAATCAAGAGTAAAATAATTATTAATACAATATTTTACATTTTTTAAACAAAGTCTTTGCGCTCCAGCAGGTTTCCTTTGCTGTAAAGCAAAGCACATTTGCTTTGGACTGGCCCCCTTTCAAGCGCTCAGTAGCCACGTGCGACTCGTGGCGACCCTATGGGACAGACAGAGCTTGTAGCTGGCGTCATCCTCCATTAAGGGAGTTCACACGCAGCGCCGGTCTCATTCCCGTTTTACAAGTGGGAACGCGGACGTGCGCGCGCGCATGCGTGCACGTCCGGAGCACGGACCAGCGCCCACAATCTAAGGGGCAGCAAGCCAGCCGGTGTCAGTCAGCTCCCACCAACGGGAAAGAAATGCTTCCACTGGGAGCAGAGGCCACCTGACGGACTGTCCCGGGCGTGCCCCTTTGCTCCCGTACTCCCACATCGTCCTAACACGCATTTGAATACTAGCAAAATCTAGGAAAAGATGTCCTAGAGCACTGTGCCGCCGCAGGGTATGCCTCAGAAGGTTCTAGATGGCTGCACTGGGGGGAGGAAGAAAAAGGGCCGGGAAGGACTGCTCCCGGCTCTCGCGGGCCACCGCCCAGAGCCACTGCTCAGCCACCAGCTAAGGGTGCTAAGCCAATGACCCTGGTCTTCACTCACTCCCTGGAAAAAGCTTTGCATTGTAAATCTAGAAAAATGTCAAGTCACTAGTAGGAGATTGATTTCAAGGTAATTATTTAGGCAGCTCTGTAGCATCTGATCCTCGGTCCCCAAAGCACCCTTGAAGGTTTCTAAAACGCTGCAGGTATTAATAGGAAAGCTCTGTCTCTCTGAAGGGCGTGTCCCACGTTCAGCTTCTCCCCGGCTTTTGTAAGAAAGGGCTGCCTGTCGCCCTATCATTCATTCAGTTCGTCCATTCTCAGCGGGGTCAGAGTGGGCTTCCCAGCCACCCTCACGGTAGGAAAAAAGAGGTGCACCTAATAAGGGCAGACGGCTGCATTTTTACATAATATGAAAGATTAATTATAATGCATTCAATCCAATTCACACACTTTATCAAGGAAGACAAGCTAATTATCTGTTGGAGAATTAGCACCTATTTAAAGGGCATTTTACCTCATTTTAGCAAAAAGAACTAATGGGAATTGTCTTTCCATTCTGATACACTCTTTTGACTGCGTTTGCTTAAGCACTCTGAAGACTTCGGCATTGTCCTGAAACCTTGGGGTTTAAACAAAATGGGGAAGGGCGCAAGACACAAACACAAATTACACAGCATCTCAGTCTCTTTCTTCCTACTGCGACGGTAATAATGCTCCTTTCAAAGTGTCTTATCAACAGCATAAACTGGGAGTGACTCATATTTATGACACGAGGCGGCGTTGGACCCGCCATACTGTTCACTTTCTCAAGAACTTCGGGTTTCTACGAGTGCTGAGTGGGGCCTCCACACGTCGTCACTCCACGCGCCCAAGGAGAAGCCCAAGGCTGGCAGCTCTCTCCTGCTGAGGGCCCGTGTGCCGACAGCTGCGATCAAGGATCAAGCCTTCTCTTAAAACCGGTAACTTCGGCTTAGCTCTTGTAGAGCGAAAAGCAAAGCAGGAATAGAAAAGTAAAGGGAGTTCATGATGCAATACATCCATAAAATAGGACATTGTAACAAGGAAAGAAAACCTGTGGTGACTGTACAGGAAGCAAAAGTACGGGCACTCCAAAGTGAAAATGAAGCTCAGTTTCTATATGAGAAACTCTGCAAAATATGCACATATATGGGTAAAGAATGAAGAGAACATGTGAAAATGGAACTAGGCCAGTGAGGGGGATTCATATATCATCTGGTTTTTTTCTTTCGAAAACTTTCTTAATATTCCATCAGTGGGTATACGATTCAGTCTTTGCTAAGGCCTAATTTTGTAAGATTTCCTTACAGAGAAATAGTACAGAATTTTCCAGTGCGGCGCTGATTCAGAAAAAGTTCTTAATGTAGTTATCCATCCCTCCGACTCCCCCCAGAAACACTGGGGTTTTCCAAATCTTTAAACAAAACTATCTACGAAGCATTGAAGAGGTCCTCCTTTTTTCACTGCACCAATGGTGATACCGAATCATTTTACTGAATTATGCCAGCCATGTATCCTTTGGATATAAGTAGATACTGATAAATTATTATTGCAAGATATTTGACATAGTAATTATGGTAAATGTTTAATAAAGGTTAGCTTTTATGTGTCTGGCATTGTTCAAAGCACTTGCGCATGTATTATCTAACGTAATCATCACTCAATCCCATGAGAACAGTGTCATTCATTCCCCTCCACATTTTATGGATGAGAAAACTGAAGCGCACCACATTTGAGCTGCTCAAGTTCATGCTTCTAGTAAGTGGCAGAGTCAGAATTCAAACTCAGCAGTCTGGCTCTAGAATCTCGGCCATTACCTTCCATACTCTACTCCCTCTGCTAGGAAAGACATACATTCCTAGCTGGAAGGCTGAGCACAAATACAAAACAGCAGGCTGATTCATTGCGAAGTTACTTCATAAGCTCATTACAAAGGGAGAGGAAAAGAAAACATGGAGTGACCTGGTCAAACATGTGGACCCACTGGAATTGCTTATTTAATAACAACTCAGATACAAACCAAGGGATTATACTCCCACTGGGGTTTTTACAAAGTGAGTGAACTGAGAGTTAGGAAATATGGATTCCATGCCAGTTCTGCTACTGGCTCCTTACATGCCCTTGGGTGAGTCATCGGCTCAATGTCTGTAAAATGGGATGTTGAGACAGATGGTCAGCAGTCTGCCTGAATGGGTGTGGCCCCCAGGACAGCCTTCCAGGGGTCTGTCCTGCTGCCTTGCAAGGGTGTCTACTCTGCGCTTTCCAGGGTCTGTGAAGGGTTTGATAAGATCCCCGTTCACTTATCTCAGAGAATGAACTTTCCCAAAGGGTAATGATAATCTAACTAGAGATTCTTCCTTGATGCCCTTGAGGGGGAAAATAATCTATAGTTAATATTATTATCCACGCTAATAGCATGGATGATGAATATAAAACATGTGCAACCAAATACCTCTGGGTATTAGAGACTTCGGGAGGTAGTCGTACACAGTCATCATATGTCCCTTCTTCCCACCACATCTAACCATGGGCCTGTCTTCTCACTCTTCTGCTTCCCATTCTAGAAAGTGAGTGAGAACACGACCACGCAGGAGAAGGGAGCAGCACCCGCATAGCCACGGGCTACCCCAGAATGCGTTCTAACGTTCTCCCTGTTGACAATGCAGGGAACAAAAGCCTGCCGGCGCTGGGCCCAGACTCTCCCCGCACCTGCTGAGCGGCCTTGGACAGGTGCATGGGCGTCTCTGAGCCTCAGCCACTCACAAGCACACGGAGCGTTGTCAGGAGACAACCCGCCCCGAGCGCGGGGTCTGGTGTGTAATGAGCATTTCATGAGTGTTGGAGATTATTACTGCAGCTTTCATGTGTTTCTTTAATCAATTTGTTACTCCTTGACGGCCTCGACCACAGCCAGATTTCAAGGTTCCGAGGGCTGGGATGTGAATCAGAGTGAGGTCACCGGGAAGCCACCTCTGCTCTGAGGGCACAGAGGGCCGTTCTTCTTGGCGCTGGATTTTCAGCTGAGGCGATACCCGGGGTGGGGGTGGGGGTGCGGGGTGGAGGGAGAAAGTATCATAACTTAGGGCACCTCGGGGGTCAAGCACAGGGAGAGGGAGCATTAGGAACAAGATCCATCAAGTCACTTGCATCAGGAAATAGCATGTGGCAGCCCGGAGAGAGCTTGGGCTTTGAGACTGTGAAAACTGGGTTTCAATCCATATTCTCCAACACACTGGTCAATTACATGGGGGAAATAGTGAATCTGTTCCTCAGATTCCCATCCGAACAACTGGAAATTTGAAACCTGTCTCAAGAAGCTGAGCTGAGAACTGAATAAGACACGTATACGACCGCCCTGTGCGTAGCACGTAGAAAGCATTCGAGAGCTATTGATGGTTTTTTTCAAACTATCTGGAAAATAATTTTCTAATTTCCAGGATGATAGGCTGGTCAGACCCAGAGAAGTTATACGGGTTAAATGGCATTTTGCTGTTAGATTAAAATATCATTGCGAGAGGATCAGAAGACCATTCTCACAGAGTCTTATCGTCACAATGTGCTATTTTAATAAAGCTAGACATCCAAGACCCAAGAAATGTCCCCTGTCTCTTCAAGGAGGATTCTCTTACAAGACTGTCTTCTTGTTTTAAGAGAGAAGCAGACCCTCTGTGATAATGAAACCTGGGACTCAAGTCCAGAAACGGGAAGATACTGTCCCTGTCACCCTTAAAGTGCCCTCTGTCCTCACTGTCCTACTCTTGCTTCTCCCCTGCCCTTCCTCTCTCTGCTCCCAGTTTGTTTTTTCTTCTCACTTGCCAGTAGTAACAGCTGGTAACAGTTAGCCCAGTGGCAGCAGACTTCGGGGCCATGATTCAAAGACTGCGGGATTATTTCTTCCATTGAATGAATATAAAAGTACTAATGAACGAGACAGTGCTGTTCTGACGCAAAGTGGTGACTGCCTCCTCGCCTGGGGACACTCAGAAGATCACTTGAGCTGACATTATAAACATGAGAGGCTGAGGCTCCTCCGAGGGAGCACCAGGCCGATGGGACCCCCCCCTAGACCAGACCGCTTCATCTGCCACTCACTTCGGGGAGAAACAGGCGACAGATGCTTGCCGGGGGGTCCCAGCTCGGTGGGAAGACAAAGGAAGTGAAACCCTTTGTGGAAGCACTCAGGATGAGTTTGGCTTTGTTTTGTTTTCCGTGAAACCTGAGTCGTGGGGTGGGCGTGAAAAATCTGATGAGTAGGCCTTTAGCACAGACAAAACCCGAAGGGCGGTAAGATAATTGGATGAACCTACAAAAACGGTGCTTCCTGTTGGTGACCGGAGTCCACTCTACCAGACATGGCATCGGGGGGCAGCCTTTATCTCATGAATGGGAGAGGCGCACACTCCTTCCTCACCCCAAAGCAGAGGCTGATGGTTCCTTTGCCTTCAAGTTACATAAAGTAGAGATCTTGCTGGGTGAGGGAGTGGAATACACACACACACACACACACACACACACACACACACACTCTCTCTCCCTCCATCCCAACTTTTAAGTAACAGAAGACACAAACATAAGCTGGGGGGAAAAAAAAGGATGCTAAGATCTTCCTCTTGGCTTATTATGAATAAAAACATCTCAACAGTCGAAGACTTCGCACTTGAAAAGGCCACTACACCAACTTGAATTTACCATGTATATTTTTAAATGTTCTACACTGAAATTCGAGCCATGGCTTATACTCATCCTTTTCTCTTCCCTCGAATTTTTTCTGAATTAGCGAGGTTATGCAATATGAACGTAGTGTGCACGGTATGTGGAAACAGAGCCAATAAAAGAAGTCCAAGAGTGACAGGGCAGGCGAAACAGCGCAGCTTTGAAATGATAGCCTTGTGGCAGCCCAAGCTCTGAGAGTGATTTTTAATTGCACTTGCAAACTTTTTTTGCTTTCTAAGTAGGCCAAAACCTTGTTTTTGAAACATCGTTTACAATTCCTGTTTGCTTAGCATGTCCTTTTTTCATAGATGGCATGCAGGGAAAAAATAAACACAGGCCTTGTTCCTATCAGCGACATGTCCAAAATTAGTGAGGTCCCAATTACAAAGCTCCACTCTAACGCCCAAAGGCGGACCCTGTCAGCCCTGAGCTTCTGAGGGAGAGAGGGAACGTGTATTTCCTTTCCTATGAAAAACCAACACATTCTGGAAAAAGTTATTTCTTTTCAGATGAAGAATGTGGCAAGACGTTTTGCTGACCCATGAAGATGTGCTTAGGAAAGGCCAGACTCAAGGCCAAGTGCCACACACACGTACTTCCCCGGAGAATGACGGCTGCTAAAGGTGACTGCCCCCTAGACAAGGGTGTGTGGCAGAGGCGATGAAGACGACACAGGGGTCTGTGACCATCCCGCTGGGGAGGACGGGGCATACTGGTTTATAGATGCCGCCATTCCAGCGCTTAGATGACAAGGGTTATGATGGCACCTTCCCCGTCTGGGAGGCTGGGGGCATATACTTCAATAATATTTGTTGAATGGATCTCTTTTACGCACAAGGCCCTACATAGGCAGTGACTAAACTGCCCAAAAGTTTCTAGAAGCCCGAGACACTTGGGTACAGGCATGCATTTTGATGTATGTTTTCCAGGTCTTCCTTAAACTGGTGAATTCCCTAGAAGGTGGGGTGAAGTCAGAGTTAATATTTGACCCATATTTCCAGGACTCAGGTCAAGAGCGGGATCGTGAATTGCTGGCTTCACAGTCCTTTCAGTCCTGGACTGAAATCTGAAAAGTCCACAAAAAAAGATCAATACTCAAAAGACTGCCTAAATATATTACCTTATTTGCTATTTGTACGCTGTACATTAGATACCGTCATCATTAGATAATAGTATACACACACATCAGTCCCTCGACCTGGCAGACCTATTTTAGCAGTGAGGACCAAGGCTCTAAAATTAATTACGCATGTGACCTTGAACAGGTGATAAACTTCTCTAGGTTCCATTTCCGCGCCTGCATAATGAGAAGACTGGACTAGATCAATGGCCCTCGAGCTGCGCTATGCATCGGAATCACCCAGAGAGCTTTAAAACGCCCGATGCCCAGGCCGACCCCAACCAATTTAATCAGAGTCTCTGGAGGTGGGAACGGAGTACCAAAGGTTTTAAATCATCCCCATCCATCCTGATGAGCAGCCTGCTGGGAAAAGCACCGGACTCGGGGACCGCTAAGCATACTTCTTGTCCTTAAAACTGGGCTTCTTGAGTTTGAAAAAGGTGAGGTAGCGCCACTCCCACGCTGGGATTAGGCTTTCTACTTAGTGGGTAGTGTGTCCTTATCAGCTCACTGGAATTAAACTGCCTGCGCTCTGCAAATCTACACACTGTTATGCCCAGGCGGCTCCCCGGCACTGCTGGGACAGGGGCACCCAGGCTGCACGTGACACTGAGCCTTAGGAAGCCAGGTGGCTTCTGGTGGAAAGCCCCCACCTAGGTCCTTTGGGGGGGGAGTGAGCCACAAGACTGTGGCAAAACAGTTTTCCTGTTCCTGCAACTTTGTCGGCTCCCCGTTCCTTGACCCTCTGTTATCCAGTCGGAAATCGTTAGCTACCACTGCCAGCAGAGGAGTTTCTTGAACTTGTTCGTGACAAGCCAGATGGTTACCTTAGCTGATCTGAACAGGTAAGGCCACTTGGTTCATACTTAACATGCTCCCACAGTACTGTACTGAGAACAAGTTGTCAACTTCCCCCTGACCCCTCCAAAAAAAATTCCCGCACATTCAATGTCTAATGGAACAGGTTTTGAATGGGTACGGGGATTGGGGAGCAGGGCCTAGGGGCCTGAGTTTTTGAGAGCTGTCCATGTGCCAGGCACTGTATTTACGTCATCTCAGTGCGTCCTGTGATGTTGAAATTATTCCTATTTTACAATGGAAAAAAACTGGGCATCCGAGAGGTAACCTGAGTGGCCTAAGGACACCTACGGTTGCACAGTGGAAAAGCCTAGATTTGGAGCCAGGTATAAGTGAGCTCAGTGCCACTGCCGAGCACACAGTGAACGAGGAGCGGCCAGAATGAAGGCAGAGATGGAGAGAGGGCTCGCTTATCTCTTTTCACTTACATTTTAATTAGGGAGGAGGGTAGTGTGTCCAAGGGCTCAGAGAGAGTACAGGCGACTGTGAACAGGGAAAAGGTTCAGGATTCACTTGAAGAAATGAGCAGGCTTTGCAGTGACGTCTCTCCTTTTCCCTTCACACGTGATCTTATCCCAACTCAGAGCTTCGAGAACTTTTCAACATGAAGGGCCCTGCCCCCTCCTTGCACCTCCCCTTTTATAGTCAGACTACAATCCCTAGTCCAAAAATAAATCAGCCTGATAAGAGGCCAGGAAAAGCAAAGCTTAATAGTTTTATGCTTTCACTACTGAGTTATGGGACATTAGTTGGACAAATTTATCATCACATTTTCACAAATTCCCCTCCAAATGAATAATTCTAGGATAGGCCCAAATTACTCTGGCCTCTTGACCCAACATGTTTTTGTAATTACTTGGCGCTCCAACTGTAAGCTACTTAAATTAGGGAAGAGTCACCAAGTTATTTTTAGGCTCTAGCAATACACGCACACACACAACCACACACTGCTGTGCCTAGCTTGTTATTTGTACTCCTTTGGAAAAGGAGCCAAAACTGCCTTTTTCACTAGTACCATCATTCCTGTTCAACCAATAGTAATAATAACATTGAGCTGCATTTCTGAGTGCTTCCCGTGTATGAAGAACTGTTTAGATACTTTGCACACATTAGCTCATTGTACTCCTAAGCTGACACTATGAGACAGCTACTGTGAGGTCCTCTTTTCACAAATGAGGGAACTAAGGAAATAAGGGATTATGCAATGCGCCCAGTAATGTGGGGGAGGGGAACCAAGACTGGTAGTCAGGCCAATTCCCAAGTCCTGCCTGAATTTCTCCCCCATTTGCTACAGGGCTAATGTTCGGCATGTTTTCATGTTAAACAGAGGTTCAGAATAACAACGGTAAGTTTGTGAATATAGACATATACTCATAACATCCCTGAGAGACAAGAGGGAAACTTGAACCTCCCACAAAACAAAGCAGAAAGGAAAGAATACTTTCACAGGGTCTCTGATTTCTAAGCATAGCCATTCGTTTCATGATCAAACTCAATACTGCCTGTGTTTGCCTCAGAACCCTGACTGACTGTGCAAGAATGTGCGATCTATGCTGCTCACTTCTCAGGAGCTGTGACAGAAAGTTTTATAGTATTAAAGTCTAACTCCCTGCATTAGTCAACCTTCTCTATGTATCAGCCTCCTGAAGTGGTCCTCTCTCCTCCGCCTGCTCTCAAGAAACACGTCTGGTACAGCGGCAGGACCGTCAGCCTCTTTTGTGACAGCACAGAGCAAGTAGGAACATGGATCCCGACATCCCGACACGCCTGTGCAGAACGGGAGCCAGGGACCCCAGCTGCCCCCGGAGCCTCCCACTTGCAGGAAAGGGCTGCTTCTCCGTAGACCTGACCGCCTGTGAGTCACGGGAGTATTCTAAGTTTGCAAAAATCTCAAAAATGGTCATGTGACATTGTCCATACTGTACTATAAAATATCCCCGGCCTTATTAATTTTAACACATTAAGTTTAAGTACAGAACATACTTAAACACATTAAAATATTGTCTACTCTATAAAAATTTTCAACCAAAGAAAGGAAGACAGGGAAAATAGTAATAATTGTTTAGTCTGGTGACAGGTATATGGGTGCTCACTACACTCTTTCCTCCTTTTCTATATATTTGAAAACTTTTATAATAAAATTCATAAAGGCATAGACTGTCTTTAAGAAGGAGGTGGAAGTAGCCTATCCTTTCGTACTTAGCTAAATGACAAATTATTTCCCTGAACCCAACCGTGGGAGCCTTATAAACATGACGGCAAAGATGGCAGCTCTCATTCTGGAAGGCCCAGAATTGCCCAGGCTTCTTATTCGGTGGGGTTAGAAATCATATTAAGAATCAAATTTGGGTAAAAACAAATTATAATGTTCTCAACAATTCCGCAAGTCCCTAAATATTTATTCATTTCTCCAGGCTGGGCAGAAGCACAGGTCGATGCCATTTTTTTTCTCCCCCCTCGGAAGCTGAGACTGACGCGTGGATTCAGACGCCGGTCACCACGGGAGGGGACTGTAAATTAGAACAGTAACTTAATCTCAGGGGCTCCTGCACCTCAGATCGCTCTCTTCCCGACCTGACACAGCACTACTAAAATGGTAACGGAGCAGCCGTTCTGCTTGACCGGCAGCACCAAAAATGGAGAACGTGGCACTGAAACTGGGGACGTTAAGCTTGGACGGGGAGGGTAGCAACCAGTGTTTACAAACACACACAAGGGCAGCAGGTGGGCCAGCCATAAATTACCCAAGATTGTACTGAAATCTCTGAAAATAAATTAATGAGGCCTTCGAAGTTTCTCCCTCAGGAGATCCTCACGACCCCCCACCACCGCATCTGCCTTAGAAAAATCACTCATTCCAAAATGGTACCGCTACCACTCTTGCTAAAATAAAACCTTACATCACCAGGGGATGGGGTTAGTAAAATATATCTCAGCAGAGAAGCCAGGCCAGAATGGTCTGCTTGCCCCACTCAAGAGCCGAGAAGAAGTCGCTGGCCACGCCTTCTGAGAGATGCCCACCCATCCCTCACTCGACGGTGCTGCGGTATAGCCTTTGGTTTGCCCAGGTGAAAGGGTGGCTGGGGCATCCTGGTATTGCTCTCTCTCCTTTCCCATCATGGTCCCAACTTTAGGCCATTTCCCCCAAAGAATCCGAAATTGCAACGATGATAATAATCAATAAAGTAGATTACAGACCCTTTTGCTCCTGAAGTACATATTTTCAACCAATTTCTCAAATATTTGAATAAAACCCCCCCAAAGCTACAGATAATCCAACCTCTATGACCAGCGCGTCTTCCAGGCCGACCGTCGCTGTGTGTCACCAACCTGAAAATGACGAGCCCTCACAGTGGCCGCCCAGGGCGCCCAGTGGTGAGGTCAGCAGCGTGTCCAGCCCCGCCCCATGGAGGCAACCTCACTCCCTGACACTGGGGAACAAGCCCAGGCTGCCTGGAGTCTCAGCTGCATCCACGGAAAAGTGGGGAGGAACCCCACTTTTGTCAGTGGCCCTCAGGAGGTTCATTTCCCCGTGATTGACAAGCCAGCCCCATATGCAACAATGCCTGCTGCCAAATTAAAGGTAAGATCTACAACTCCTCCTAATCGCCCCTGTGTTCAAGTCCAGGGTCATCCGAGAGTGTATTGTTTGATGCCTGCCCCTAGGTCATGCAGACACGAAAGGACTGCTTTTCCTCAACAACCTCTACTCTGCTTGAGCAGGGAGATAACCATGAAGACCATTGGCTACCCCTCTGACTGCTCCCCATGACAAACTCTTACAAATGGGAAATGTGTACGTTGTACATTCTCATCCGAAAAAGCCAAGCCAGGCCAAGATCATGGTAAGAAGACACTAGCTGGGTCTACCTACTGGGAATCGTTCAAAGTCAACCAAGGAGTAATCAAACACAGAGCTACACAGAGGAAATCCGAACATACCTGTAAACCCAAGAAAACCCAGAAACAACAGCAAAAAATAACTGGACACTGCTGGAAGTCTCTAGATACAACCTCCATGAGGCCACACTTCCCATTAGAGCCCACCAGCCCTAAGGAAAGTTGTGCCTTTGTGGTAGTTGGGGCCAATGAGAGCAAGTTCAAGGGCAGTGGAGGATGGGTAAAGGGGTTAGGTCTAAGGAATTCAGAACCCTATTTCCAAGAATGCTACTAAACAAAACACAGACTGCATCATTGGGAAGGCCAGAGGGAGAACGGCGGGGCTGTCTTCATACAGACAAAACAGCTAACTTGCTCTCTCCAATGTCCTGTTGCAGTTTCAATATGTAAGATGCTCAGAGGAAGCCTTTGGCCAACACAGCTCAGGAGAGTGGAGGTGACAGGGCCCAGGCTGTGTACCTCGGCTCAAACTAAGAGAAGAGAAGACAGATGAAGAAGGCTACCTCCCAGGACCACCGCCACCAGACGGAAGACACCGAAGAGGAAGAATGGGGTGCAGTGCCCCACGGGATGGCATCTGAGAGCCAAGAGGCACAAGAGGGCATGGACACAGGACAAGGACTGCCCGGCTGGGCTAGGGAAGGAAGGAGCTCAGAGAACAGTGGGTAATTCATTGCTCCTGCCTGGGCCCCGCGACCTCAGAGTTATTCTGCACTGAGTGTACTAAGGCAAGCGACCCACTGCCCCATCTTGGGAGAGGCCATGATGCCGACAGTTGTCATGTGCAGCCAGAGAGAACAATGTGCTGGGGGCTATTTCATAAGAGTGACTCTGTCCCCTTAGAGCTGTGGCAAAGGAACAGATATTTCTGGTGAACTTATACTGTAGGGCCTTATAATGAGGACCCCTGCCCCTCTATCTGTCACTTTATAAATCACATGAAATCCAAGCTGGTCAGAGAGGCGAGAAAGAGGAAGAATCTCCCACGACAAGACCCGGTACCTGTAAGTTTACTCGTAACCCACTACAGTGGCAGCTTCCTCAGTTCCGTCACCTTGGGTTAAGGCTGAGAGACAATAACTTTCCAAGTAGTGATTGACTGAAATAGCACTACCAGCCCAGGCACGACTTGAGACACCATCTGGTGTTATAAAAGCCCCTTTTTAAAAAGACGAAAAAAGTCTCAGAGAGGTGAAATGACTTGCCCAGTACAAATGAGAAGGTGAAGCGAGACCAGAACCCAAATCTTCTGCTGGGCTTTCCTCCCTGAACCGAGATAATTAAGGGAGGGCATGGGAGGGCAGACAAGAAGAAGAAGGTCTATTTTGGTCTGTTGTGGGTGGGTAGGGTCAGGAGGAATCCCCGAGTGACCCCAGGCTAAGCAGGAGTGTGCTGGGGAAGGGGGCATTACCTTTCAACACCAGAGGTTCTTTGCCTTCTCTCTTCAGGGACTCGAGGACTATGTGAAGTGGCTGCGAAGGCATCACTCGGCTCGGCTCATTGGTATTCTCATCATAAACTATAATTTCTTTGGAAAAGATCCTCTTGAAAGAGTCCTTGCCTTCCCTACAGGAAATCAAGTCTAAGACAGTGATTTTGCCCTGCTGTAGTCGCCGCCGGCTGATCTTGTCGGCACAGTTGATGTGGACAGCTCCTTGGATGTGGCTCTTGTTGTACTCCATGAAGGGCCTGCAGTCAATGATGACAGGGCCCTGGCTCGGCAGGTGACTCTTGCTGCATTTGGTCATCTTCTTCGCCAAGTCATTGGGGTAGATTATTTTGATGCTGGCTAGCTGCTTGGGGGTCCCTGACACAGGGCTGCCCACCCCACCTGATGGACTTAGAGAGCCTGCATTCTCATTGTTGTTGACCATCTGGGTGGCCGGGCAGGTGCTAGAGGTTCCGATGGCAGTGGTGGCGGAGCCGGCAGCAATGGCTTGGGTTTGGGCCTGATTGTCCTTGTCGTAGGTTGCCACAGTGCAGCAGCTGGCACTGCTGCATCCACAATTCAGGGAGCGGGCAGAGCCGCTGGATGAGGGCATATACGTCAGGTTCGCAGCCTTTAGGGACACAACGGTGGCAGCGATGACAGGAGGGCGGCCGTTACTGCCTGGGGCGGCAGAGCCAAGGTAGCTAGAGTCTAAGCAAAGGTTGAGATCCTGAGGCCGGACGGGCCTAGACAGTGCCACTACTACCCTGTCGTCTAAAGGAGACGGAGGCATGAGGAGGCTGAAAACTGGCAATTCAAGAAGAACTCAAGACAGTCTGTAAAGAAGGGGAGGGGGAAAGAGAGAATAAAGTCACGTGACACAAAAGGCAGTCTAAGCCAGCCCCTAGGAGAGGCCATTGCTTCCCTCTGTGCAAAGTCGTCCTGGTGCCCTTTCTCATGCTGCTCGTGAAGCTTGGAGCTCATTTAACGGATTCAAAGAAGATGTCAACCCGAGGACCCTCTCCTACTCGGTCACTAAGTCTGAGGCTAAAACTGTATACAGTCTATGCATGTGTTGAGGAATCACCTTTCTTGGACCCACGTCAAAGTTCAGCCTTTGAGAAGGTGAAAGCACAAAGAATTAGAAACTCTGAAGACAGAAAGGAAGGCTCTTAAGAGGCAACTATTCTGGGCCTCATCTCCCGGGCAGAAGTATGGGGTGACTATCTGAGAAAGACCCATTTGTCCACCCTTGCATACTTTCCATGTAATTCCTTACCCACTGCAAAGGCAAAGGAATGACCAAGAGTGCGGGCATGGCTCACAGAAATATACAGCAGCTAAATATACATCGGGGCGGATGTCAACTTTCTGCCGATCAGGAAAGTATCCCCCTAAGTGAGTCTCTTTAGCTGGGAGCTATTCTTGCTTTCTATTCGACTGAACCCTTTGAAAAGCACACACAGTCATGCTAAAACCTCCCATGCTTCCTCTTTGCCTCTTATTAATTAACCTGCATTTCCCCTTTAATTACAAACTGGTATTACCTGAGATGAAGCTTCAAGCCAAGGCACCAGGTCTGGAAACCTCAACCCTGGCAGACCTCTCACCCTGCCCTCCCTTGCCGCCACCAGCGCCCCCCCCCCTCCGCCCCCAACTCCTGCCTTTAAGGAAAGGACCAGTGACTCTCCTCTCTGCATTTCCCCTCGGGCACAGACCATGTATCCTAGAGCTTCTCTCATCAGGAGGCAGGCACTGTGCATACTATTTCAACCCCACACAGACATGCCCCTCTTCCGGGGGAGGAATTCCATAAAGATGACTTCCCAGTTCGCCTGTCCCCATTAAAGGAGGCAGTGGAGTATTGCCCACCGGGTCTACCTCCTGTCTCGAGAGGGCGCCTGCCAAGAAAGGGACAGTTCCCTCTTCCCTGTAGGCACGGGGGCACCCTACGACCCGGCCCTGCTGGCTCCTCTTCCATCAGCCGTGCACTCCAAAAAGAGACCAAACCCCATGCAAGAGCCACTCACCTAAACGAACTTTAAGAGATGCCTGGAAAAATGTCATCTATCACTCGTCTACACACGGCCGTCACCATTTTCTGACACAGAGCCCAAGTGTCACAGGCAGAACCCACACACACGCGCGCACACACGGGCACGCACACACGGGCACGCACCCTTCCCATCCGCAGATCCCCACGACTCAGGTTTCTCTCCCCCACCTTTGGATGGGAGAGAAGGACCCACCGCCTTCCCTGCCGCCCTCCCCTCCGGCTTTCTTCCCTCCCTTGCGTAGTATTTTTTGAAGAGCAAGTACTATTCCAGAAGCTGTAACTGTTTCCCAGCTGGAGCAAGCGGGGAAAGTCTTTGCTATTGTGCTCCCCAGCAGGGCACGTCCCAGAATCGACAGTCCGCCTCCTCGGAGAGGAACGCAGCCGCGTGTTCGCGGGGACGCAGGCTGGGACCCCCGCCTCCCCACGGCGTGCGCGGCTCACACATGCACGGAGTGTATAAAGAGATCTGCATCCCTGCTGCAGAGGGTCGGCGCAGATAGCGCCCGGGAACCCTCCGGGCCGGCCCGGGAAACCTCCCAAAGCGGCTGGAGAGAAAATGAAGTGGCGAGAGAACGCTCCTTCCCCACTCTCGGGGCACCGAACACCCCCCTTTGCAACGCAGCGCACTCCCAAGCCCCAGGCATTTCAAACTGCCGCAAAGCATCCCACCAAACCTCCTGGCTTTTTCTTCGCCCCAAATCCAAACAGACTGCAGAGAGAGTGAACGCACAGGACAGCCGGAGCCAACAGCCGGAACCCTATTACCCTCACCTGCTGTGGCGCCCCGTGCGCATCGCAACACACACACACACACACACACACACACACACACACACACACACACATACACACGCACACGCACGCATTCACACTCACACCGCCGAACACTCCCGGGCTCTAGCAGCAGCCGCGGTGACTTCCACTTACTTCATAAATAAGTGTAGCCCTCCACCATCCGGCGCTCTGCTTCACTGAGGGTTCGCACATTCAGCCCCCATTCACTTGGCTTCATTGATCTCCAGCAACAACATAGTTACTTTCTCTTTTGCTAGACTGTAAATGTAAGGTTCTGGGGAGGCGGGTCGGCTGCCGACCGACGGCGCGTTGGCCCAATAGGAACCCGGAATGGGCTGACCGTTACCTCACAGCAGCCCCTGGCCAATGGGCTGCCGGAGGGGGAGGAGCCGGGGGCGTGGCCTCGTCTCTTCAAGGAGGGTAGCTCCTACGCCGCTTTGGCCCCACGGTGTTATAACACGGGTGGTGATGTCATTGGCAACCAATCAAAAACTTAAAAAGGGCCAGCCGGGGCCCGCGCGGAGCAGCTGCTCTTTATTTACATGTAAACCGAACCAGCAGGATGCAATTAACCCTTTCCGGGGCTGAATTGTCAATTGGCTGGACCAGCCGCTCCGGCTCCCACTGGCTCTGCCCACAGGACGGGATCCCACGGAAACCCCTCACGCGGGACAGGCCACGCTGCCTCTTTTTTATTCCTTCTTACTCAGGACGGATGATCAAAAGTGTCGGAGTAACTTTCTAAAAGCAAGATATAACGAGCGAGAATACTCACTATCCCCAGTGGGAAAACCGGGTTCTTCGAGTGGCTCGGGGTGACTTGACAAACCTTAACCCAAGATTCGCGAACATCGCCGAGCTGCCTGCGCTGGGACAGTGGCGAGCGCGCAGCCAGAGGCATCGCTTCTGTTCCGGCCCGCGTCCCGGGCCATTCGCTAGGAGGTGTGGACTCGGACGCAGCTGGCGAGCGGGCCGGCCGTCCCCGGGCAGCAAGGCCCGGCCAGCTCGCCGCGGCCCGCGTCCAGGGGGCCGCCCCGCTGGGCCTTGCGCCGCCGGGAAGCGTCGGCCGCCCGCCCGCAGATGTCGCTGCCCCTCTGACTTCCCTACTGCTCACCCCGAGCGGCGGTGGCGCGGCGCCCTCTGGCTCGCGGTTATCTGCGCCCCGGTCATGCCCCCGCCTCCCCCGCTTACTTGCCAGGGCCCGAGCCGGAGCACCAAGGCGGCGGCGCGGAGGGCTGCTCGGAGGCGGCTGCCTGGGATCGGGCCGGCAGCTACAGGGGGCGCACCCCGAGCGGTGGCACGGGCGCCCCCATCCTAGGCCGGGCGGTCCTGGGGCTCGCAGGGCGCCCACCACGCCCCTCGTCCGGGCACCACTCGCCCGCCCCTGTTCCCCCAACTGGCACGCAGGGTGCCCGCGCGCCTGGGCAGCCGCCCGCCGCTCCGCAGGGCCCCTGGCACGCCGAGGACTGCCAGCCTGGAGCTTCTGGAGCAGTCGCGGTTGGCGGAGAGGAGCCTGAACTCGGTGTAAACCACCAGAGTTGCGGCCCCGAGGAGTCGCTGGCCGAGGCGCGCATCGGGAGGAGTGGGGCCTGCACGGCGTCTGGAAAATCTCAGGGAAACTGAGGGAAAGTTGTCTTGCGGTAGGAACAGGAGTGGAGATGCGGAGATGGACTGCAGAGAGCCTGCATCAAAGAACGCTGAAGAAGTAGAGCTGTTTCCTTTATCCCTCTCCTGGCTCAGAGAGGCAGGGGCGAAAGAGTGAAATGATTATTGTGCAGCAAGACATTGTGAACACGACAGAATATTTGGCTATGACTTTTCTCTCACCAGATTGAAGGCGTTTGGAGACATACTTCAGGCTCCAGGCCTGATAAGTCAGCTAAGCGGTAGCGACATATGCATGTAATTGCCTAAGTGCAGATCTGAAATCAGAAGATGCCAAACCATGGCCTGCTGGCCAGCTCTGCTCAACGCACTATTATTCAGAGAAATCCCCTTGGTTGTCTGGGTCTGGGGAGTGGGGGTAGGGTATGTATATATGCATATACACACAGTCAGCTTTCACATCAGTGTTTCGAATGGAAGTAAATGCATACAATCATCTTAAACAGGAAAGGATTTTTGTAGTTTTGTCTTCACTCACACACCAGCACGCATACACAGTGGTTGGGGTACACCGATTGGTTCTCACACCCTTAGGGACCAAGAGGTCCTGGCCAGGAAAGTTGGGTTCTGGATACTTTCCACAGAAATCAAAAAAGAACTTCCCCAAGGGTCTACCTTGGATATTCTTTGGTCTTCAGTAGCTAAGGCATCTCTCACCATCGATAATTATGGGAAGGAAAATGTTCACTAACTTGGGGCTGGAGAGTTCTGGATGTAACTGATTCTGACTCTCACCAGTTGTGTCTATTTCTCCAGAGTCACTGTTCACTCATTTATCTGTGGAATGGGAACACCCCAACTAAGAAAAAAAAAAAAAAAGGAAAAAATTCTGGTGGAAAAAAAGATTGCTGATAAAAGATTGTTTTTGGCCGGGGGGGTGGAGATTGCTGGTAAAAGCATTCAGTAAAAAAGCATCGTCCTTGCTTCAGGAAATGGGGTGCCTCTATTTAAGGGTACTTGTGAGCTATAAATGAAAGATTCATTGTTAACGCTTCAATATCTAAGCCCAGGCGAAGTAGGGGCTTACACAATTGCAGGACAGTTCTTAGCAGCTTTTCCTATGAGGCCCAGAAGGGGAAAGTAACTTCAAAAAGAAATGTAATGCAGTTAGTGACATGATTATTTTATTATAGTTTCAAACTAGTGATTATCAGTTGACTAAAAATGTAAGCCATCCAGGCTGAAGAATTGGGAAATGATGGCAAAATTTCTCATCATTTGTCAAACCTGAAACATGGAATAAACATGTCATTAACATACACAAAAATGTAATTATTGTTTTAATTAGGTATCTTTAAGTGCATAGTTTATACTCAAATTATAGAGTGGTAAAAAAAATCAGATTACAGATGGATATTTTTTCAGTTGCTACTCTTCTAAGCTTCTTTTCTATAAAAAGGGATGTTCCTATTTTTTGTCATAAATGTAAAAATGCTATCTGAAATAGTGCCCTTAGATTTAAATTTGTAATACCAGGCAACCAACGGCTATGAATCTGAACTATATACAAATAACCAGCAAAGCCTTAATATTGAATTTTAGTCTCAAAGAAACAGCAAAGCATCTGCATTGTATTTTAGCGTTCTAACATTAGACCCAGCCATATCTTTGTTCCCACAAACAAACATCATAAAAGACTATTGTTTCTTTCAGTGCAAAGTACTGTGTGCTACATCCAAAAGATGAAGATAACTTAGGCCAACATATAAGATATAATACGGGTAATGCTGAACAAATGTTTTAATGAAACGACATTGCACTCAAGTGGTTACATGTGTGGGATGATGGCAGAAGGTGGGGACTGGGTGAAAATCAGGTTTTCAAAATAATCCTCAAGGTCAAGGTGGATTCCGGGAGGTTCTAGAGTTAAGGCAGACAGAGGCTTAAGAAAACTTAGAAATAATACATCCCAGAATAAAGGTTTACTTTTTAGCATATGGCTAATAGGATATCTGAAATGACTGGTGCAGTTTGCATATTTTTATTGGCAGGGCTGTTCTAGAACCTATAATTGCTCCTTTGATTTGAGGTCACTCTGGTGCCAAAGGCAACAGAACCACGGAACGTTAGGCCTGGAAGGGACTTCAGAGCTTATCTAGGCCAGTGGTTTTCAAACTGTGTTAGGCTGTGCCCGAGGCAATCGGGGCGCTGGCGCACGTGACTGACGTGGCAGCGCGCGGAGCTGGTGCGCTCAGGGACCTCACTCCTACCCGTCCTTGCACATCTGACATTTGTGTAGATGTACACTTATATAGAAATATATAATAGTATATTTATATGTACTATTAAATATGCTAAAATAATATATTTATTTTATTCCTGAGACTGCAAAGGAAGATATCACTTGAAGAAAGGGTTCTGGTTGGTGTATTCTATTTTTTTGGTTGTTGTTTTCTAATCCTGGCCCATCATTTTTTTTTTTTTCTTTTCCCTGTAAGGCAATGTGAGGCCAAGATAATGGAGGTGGCACGGGTAAAGCCAGGCTTGACCTCAGACCTCACGTCAAAGTCCAGCATGGTCTCTACTGGACACGGAAGAGGAGGTGACTGATCCGCTGGGGAGATGGATAAGGTCCCTGTCTCAGCTGAAGACGGCACATTCCCTCTCCAAGTGGTTAGCTTTTCCTCCCCCTCCACTCACCCCTCATTTGAGACCCCACGAAGACCCGCTGCTCCATGCTGGCTAGGCCCAAATGTGTGCATCATTGACACAAACGTATTTCCTCCATGAAAATAACAAACAAAAAGCTAACTGCTGGCCATAGGTCTCCAGCATGCCTTGCTCTGTGATGGATGGCCTATTATGATTATGTGTTGGCGACATCCAAGACAATATTTTCCCGTTCGCCAAGCTGAGCAATCATTTTCTCATTAGGAAATGCTATCAGACCCACAGCCCCTGTGTCTGACTGTGTTGCAGAGGACATTGTGGGGTGTCAACCCCCCTTCGGGTCTTCCAGGAATTCATGGAACCTTCTCAGCATTTCTGACTAGGTTAACACTGCATCACTTCTGGATATAATAACAAGCTCCTTCAGCTCGCCAAGGGTGCTGTAATCTTCCTTGTTTATCTTTACAATTAAATGTTGAAGGGATTCTAAAGATCTAGCATTTGGAAAGATATTAACAGGTCACACCACTGAGTGTTTTGCTCTGTGCCAAGTACTGCCGAAAGTGATCTACGTGCATTAACTCACATAAATCTTCACGTCCTCATCGAAGCTGTACGGAGGTACTCTCGTTAGCCTTTAAAGATGAGGAAACAAATACAGACAAGTTAAGTAATCCACCCAAGGTTGCACAGCCAGAAAGCAGCATAGGTGACATTCGAACCCAGACAGTCCGACGCCAGAACATCTGCTTTTACCCAGGGTGTTACTTAATTCATTCTCTTTGTGGATTTTATAAACTTCTATCCCAGCCCCCTCAGTCTCCAGACTGCCAGGATATTTTTAATCGCCTCTTCAGAAGAATTCACATGTTTTCCTCTGTTTTCTCCTGGGTGTCTCAGCGTCCATTGTAGCCTCATGTGGTCCCGGTGTCACCACCGCTTCCCGCCCCCGCCCCCTTCAGGATTTGCTAAAACCTCTACTTTGTTTCCGGAAGCCTCCCAATTAGTGGTCTCCACTTTGTCAGTGTTTCAGTGGCGGCTGCTGGCTGGACTGACAGATTCAAGGAAGAGCCTGTCACACACCTACTGCCCAGATCTCGTCTTGTTTGCCCTTCCATCCGCAGCACCTGGCACAAGAGCTAGCATGTCGGGGAGCTCAGTAGGTTTCCATTCAGTAAATGAATGAATGAATGAATGATCGAATGAGCAACGAATCAATCGATCAACTGACAGCCTTTTTATAACATATCGTTGAATTGTTTTCTCCTGGGTGCATGCCCTGGGTCATCCGATACCTTTGCAGCTGTTGATCTGGGCCCTCTGCAATAGCAAATAATTTAGGAACCTTCGAAGCCCCTAAATTCAATCCTCTTCTGACCTGAATGCAGATATGACTCAGGTGTCCATCTCTGGTGACCCCGATTGTTTACACATAACTTTGGCTGTTTGTTTTTACCGTGCTCTTTTGTTTATAGTTTAACTCCAATTCCTGTTTCCCTGGCTTCTGCGGGGACATCGGCATCTTGCTCATTCACTCACCTCCCTGGGAGCCACACCTGCCTGCGTCTTTGCAGGTGTCAGCACCCTTTGCGTTATGATCACCTTCCATGCTGAGCAAATGCCAATTTCCAGCCTGCTGGCCCGTCCTGCAGCTTTTGGACTTGCCTGCCTCCATATTCACAGTAGCCAATTCCTAAACTAAATTTCTCTCTATATTTGTATACATCGTATTGGTTCTGTTTCCCTGGGGAACACTAGTAATATGTCTTTGCTTCCTTTTGCGGACAGAGCAGAGAAAAGCCTGGGAGATGAGCATTGTGTCAAATGTCAACAATTCTCCATTCCTATCCTACATGACTAAAGACACTACTCTGAAAAGAGTGATAAGGACACACTTAATAAATCTAAGATAGAAAAAAATTTAATTAAAAAAACTAACATAAAATTATTGATACAGAAGAAAAACAACCCCCCCCCCAACAATTTGTCAGGAAAATATAGAAAATTGCAAATGAACCTCCTCACTTTGGAATGATAAAGCAATCTAGAGCTTGGAAAGCTAAAAATCAGCCTTCGATATGTTTCTGAGCCTCTGATTTGTGTCCATTCAGCCTGAAGGAGGAAAGAGATGAGTATTTTTGCTTTCCCCTAAATGCATATTTAATCTTTATCTAAACATCCTGAATTTTGAGGCTGTCAGGAGTTTTCATAGTAAGTACAGATTGCCTTCCCAATCTTCCATTGTGTATTAAGAAAGCCACTTTAAGTCCCAGAATTAATGTGGACATCTCGTTGCCATTATTTATTTCTTGCTAGTTTTGCTTTGCCAAGTTAATCGACATACGGTTGAATTATTATATGATCTCAGCCTAAGGGCTTAAAGAGTGGAGTTCTCGAAATGAAGAGGTCACAGTCCACAAAACCACATCGGAGACAAGAATGTACCCTATTTTTGCAGCTGCCTGATGTTTTCAGTTTTTTTCTGGCTCTTATCAGGAATGTGCGCAGTGCTTGACGGTGAATATACTACTTGGCTTCTTCCTCCCTGGTTCCTGGTAGGCTGGAAGTTTCCTGCCTCTTATCTAGACCAGAGCTTCTCCAACTGAAGACACGCACCACCAGGGTATCTTGTTAAGGGTGCTGGTTCAGGCCTGCTGGGACTGGGGAGTCTACATTTCCCGACATGCCTTCTGGGGGCTTTGATGTACCCCGCGCACAGGGCACACTTTGTGTATCTACACCCACACCACCCAAGACAGTGGCCATTGGCCACGTGTGGCTGTTGGAGCCCCTGAACTGTGGCCAATCTGATTCACGAAGACTCTAAGTACAAAATCCATACCAGATTTTGAAGATTCAGTAGGGAAAAAAGGATAAAATGGCTCATGAATAATTTCAGATTACAGTAAATCTTCAATGTCATTGATAGGTCCCGCAACTTTAAGCAAAATAACGTCTGATGACACCAATTCTATACCATTCTAATCGATAGAAACAAGAGCTAAGTTCCTGCGGCATCTCACCAATGGTATAATGAAACAACCTGAATAAAACAACGTTATTGGAGGACTTGCTGTACCTCAGCCCAGAAGCTCCTAAACTCCTAACCTAAACTCAGGCTTCTCAGGGAACTGTGTGCAAACGCAGGCTGTCACTGGTCTAAATTCCGGGGGGAGTTTGCATCAGAATGGAAGTACACGTGACTAAGCACACTGTTTAGCTCCGCTGAATTTTCTCCCTCTCCCTGAAAGGAGCAGAACGTGAGTTCACCTTCTCATTGTGCACAGAGCAGCTACTTCTGGGTAACACTGCTATACACATTCTCCCCCCAGTACATCAACCTCAATGCCCGTAGACCTCTCTCCCCTCCTAAACCTCCTCTTGCTCCTTTACTATCTTCCTCTGTGAGTTGGTGCCTCCCCCCACTAGCTCTCCAAGCCAGAAACATGGTGGGGGAGGGTAGTTTCTCCTACGTCTTCACCTTCCTTGACCGTAGCGCTCAAAGCCACTCTCTCCATCCCCGTCGTCACGGGTTCAATCTGTGCTACCACGGTCTTGCTTGGTGATTGCCACAGGTCACAAGCAAGCCATCCCCCACGCTGCTGCCTCAGCGAGCTGTCCAAGGCCCAAATCTAAGCCTTCCCCTCCCCTGGTTAACCCTTCAGTGGTTCCTCATAGTCCAAGTGAACACCCTGGAATGGCTTTCGGTCCCTTCCCCGCAGCCAGGCATTCTGAGCTACTGGCACTTGGCCTTCCTTTGACCTCTGAGTATTCATGCATGTCGCTCCCTTCAGATGTGATTTTTGGTTTCTGTGTCTGTCGCCTCAGTTCCTTACCCCTTGGAATAGAGTCTCTGTGTAAGACCAACACCCAGCCCAGGGCCTGGGAAATAATAGGCAGCCATTTTGTGGCTGTTGATGAATAAATGAAGTGGAGGCAGAAAGAGGCCATGAAATGCTGCCTGTGGTCAAGTTGGTCTCAGCGCCTGGGCTGGGCTGAGTCTGTGGATAAAGTCACAGGACTCAAGAAACACAGATGGAGGACATGGGGACCGGAAGGCAAGGGGGCCGTTACGGAGCTGCTTCCATTGTGGCTTCTCTAGCTGAATCTGGGACATCCCAGAAGCTCTCCTGGGTCTCATCAAAAGCAGTCATGGCTGAAACTACCTTTCAGAATAAAACCCCTACCGCCTGGGCACTCTTTTAGCTACTCTACATTTCTAGGTTCTCCTGGTTTCTTCCTCTTCCAACCCAAGAATCCTTCCAACCCCCTCCAACAACACTACCATTTTGGCTTCTGCCCTTGACTTAGACCGTATTTACTTACCATCTCGTTTTTGCTTTTGCATTCCTTTAAGATAAGACTTGCAAAATCTGGCCCCAGACTCCAGCATAGCAATAGGCCTGGTCTTTAGGACTTCATTTAGTATGTTGTTACTTGATGCCAAAAGAATGACAGGTAGGACAGAGAAGAGAGGAGGTGGGGCAAACTAGCACAATCGTTTGGAGACAAATAATAGATTATGGCTGGAAACTCCCGTCTTGATTTGGCTCAAGGGCCACAGCTATATTTGGCCGGCCCCCGATTGACATAATTATTATTGCCAGAAATTAATTTTAGAAAGAACTTAAAAGGAGGACATGGGTGATTAAAGCTCTAATAATAACGTTTCTGAAAAGTCTGGGTTAATGAATCTGTAACTCAGGTAAAAGAAAGGAGGCTTCAGGTGTTCAGGGATTAGTACCTGAGCTGAGCTGGGGACAAAAACCATATTCTATTGGGGAGTCAAGTAGGGCATGGGTAGGTCACATGCCCCAAAGAAATCCTAGGGAAATAGAAAGACACGTAGCTCATTTTGACATCAGAAATTCCTCTAAACATTTTGTGAGCAAAATTAAGTTTCCCGAAGCAGGTGATGTTTGACATTCGCTTCCTGAGCTCAAGGCACGGGGCCAGCCCCTTTAGAAGATCCCATGGTATGAGCAGGGCCCGTCTGAGCACAGACTGAGGCCTTCTGGCCGTTTGTAAGCCAGCATCTGATTAGACCAACCCGATTGGCTGCTGCCTTCCTGGTTGTTAAATATTTTGAGTACCACCCCTGGATATAAGGCAAACTTTCTGTCCTAAAATAGCTCTCAGCTTAGAGGTTGAGATAAGCCCCCACATAACCACAGTGCAATGCTGTGTCCTACTAATGGTTACCATTGTATTTCACATTGTCCTTTACAAAATGCTTTCATAACTTCAATGCATTTGAACTTCACTACAGTTCTGTGGGGCGTGTTCCTATTCTCCTTTTGCTGATAAGAAATCATGAAGTTCAAGGAGGGAAGGGGTTTCTCACATTTCACAGAGCAAGACCCTGTCCTGATGGGCAGTATCTGACTGATCCTCCAGTGTTTGCTCACAGCGCCCAAGGCCTCCTTACCTGAAATAGAAGGTTCATTCCGGCAAACAACTGTTTACTTCATGAATTAATTCTTGATCTCTAAATACAGATTTTTCATACCCAAATAGCCACATGAAGATCATCCTTGTATCCCTGTCACCCTGATAGAAAGTTTCAAAAGCCTCATTCTGGGAAACAAGCTGTTACAAAGCTCAGGCGACACATTTGGGGGAAGCATGGAGTGGCCTTCCGGCCCTAAGGTAGGCAGTGATGTGTAAAACAAATAAACATATGGGAAACAAAACCAAAAAAGCAAGGGCAATGAGAGAGCGGGTTGCAGGGAAGAAAGAGGCAAGGAGAGAGGGAAGGAGGGAGGAGGGAGGGAGGGAGGGAAAACAAAAGTTTAATGATAAAATGTGCCCAGTTAACTGGGGTCAGACTACACTAGGAAAATAGGTCAGATGCTGGTCAAAGGAGTGTTGCTGTCTGTCTGCAGGTAGAAGATGGGGAGCTCTGGGAACTCGCTCAGGCAGGGTACCCACTTCTCCAAGGGGCCTCAAGCAGGTGTGGCTGCTCTTAAAGTACCCGAACCTTTTACCTACCTGGTTGTGAACAACATGCGACCAGGGGGGAAAAACAAAATATCTCCCCGGTGAGTGATGTCTCTATTAAATCATTTGTTCGATGTTCCCAATACAGATCCAGGCTCTCAGACCTGGGGCCTTCTGTCTGATCTGGTGCCTTTTCTTCTGCATCTGACATGTATTGAGCCGTGTTCCATCTGTACTAATCCCCTGGGGTGACTTCCTTCATGGGACCTTACAGAAATACTTGGTCAGGATGGGAAGGGGACTTAGAAATTGTTCAGTGCACCTCTCCTTTCCCCAGGAATGGAGCATGAAATATACAAAAGGGAAATGACTTGTTCAAGGTCACATGAAAAGGTAGTTACAAAATTAACATCAGAGACTGTAATTTCTGGTTGTTGTTAGTAGGCATGTGTTCATTTCAACGTCTCAAACAGCCTTACTATCCAGTGCCTTGTGCAAGTAGCAACTCCACTAGGTATTCTATAGTGTCAGTCATGAAAATGAGGCCACCTTATTAGTACCTGCTCCCTGGAACATCCTGCCGTCTATATGAGGCGAATTTTTCTGACAATTTAGAGTCCACGTTGTATACACTAGGTGATCTCTCTTGGGTGCATCTTTGAAAGGACTCCAGAAAAAAAGTGGTTTTCTGTGAAGCAAAGAAACTTGCTACTGTGCATATTCAACGGCTGGTTCCTTCTTTTGACAGCTCTCACTGGGCTTGCCTTCGAGGCTGGCACACCCACCAGCGTCATCGGGTGCCTTTTGGTCACCGATGAATTCGTTGCGCTGCGAGAGGTGCATGGATTAAATCTTCACAGGGCAGGACCATTGGGTCAAATGGGTTTGAACTGCACAGGACCACTTACACGCGGATTTTTTTCAATAAATACTATAAATGAATTTTCTCTTCCTTGTGATGTTCTTAATAAGGTTTTCTCTGCTCCAGCTTGCTGGATGGGAGGGATGCACTGTATAATACTGTACTAAAGTACCCTTCCCCACTGCCCTGGCACCTAAGGCAGCCTGGCTTTGCCATCTCCTTTTCCTGGGCGCTGAGCAGCCACCCAGCCCAGTGAGGCAGATCCCTGCTTCTTATATTCCATAGCGGCTCCTGGCACCATTTTCTAGGCCTCCTTGAAGGGTTTTTCCCTTCCTGCTGTAGGCTGTCTGCCCTAGGGAGGGAGGGAGTTTTCTCCATCCCTCCACTTGGGGACATTCCCATCCGGCGCTGAGAAGCCTGAGGGACTGTCATTTGCACGGTGGCAGATCCCCGGGCTCTCCCCTGCCCACCAGAGGACAGAACTGCCCTCTTGATGCATGGACACAGCTTAGTCTCCAGGACCCCCGTTAGGTTGGACACGCCCCTCCCTGTGTGAAGGTCATCCAGGGGTTCTGGGCACAACACAATCACTTGAGGGCAGGATGGTATAAGAGTGAAGAGCTTGGTCTTGAGAACCAACTGACTTGAGGTCAAGTCTGGCAACTTCTACTCCTTGTAGAACCTTGGGCAAGTGACTTCATTTCCCTACAACCGGTTTCTTATTTGTAAAATTGGGAAAATACCAAAATCTATCTCCTAGGGTAGAATGCAAATTAAATGCGAGGAGCTCCTCAATGCCTGGTACATAATATACATGCTCAATAATGTTTCTACATGTATGGGAAAGGAAAAAAGAAATGATTAGTTATTTTCAGAGAATGGCAATGGAAATTGGAGAAGTCGAGGGGGTCAGGTATGCCATAGGAGAAGCAGGCTCTGGGGAAAGATTAGGATAGGGTTTGGAGGGAGGGAAAATGAAGAATTAAAGAAAAAAGAGGAAAGGACAAAAAAGTAAGGAGAGGAAGGTCTATTCTAAGCTCCTACGAGACAGAACTTTGGGGAAGGGTCTTCATGTTTTGAGCAACTTTCCTGGCTAGCTTTCCTCATCCCTCAGACTATGAAGGATACAGCCTTTCTCTTATTTTACAGTTTTAAAATCTTCTACCTCTGGGCTCTAACCTCTGCAACAGCAGCAACTCTCCAGCCTTGCTTGTACGCCCGCATCTGCCGCGATGCCCCCAGACTGGACAATCTCATTGCATTTAAAGCAGCCTGGGGTCCCACTCTGTCTTGTGCCAAGTGTGAGCTTCAAATTACTGACCTAAAGTGATGACTGAAGAGGTGTAAGTGACTAGTTCCTTTCCTTGCTATGAACACAACCACGATAAAAAAATGAACGCAAGTGAAATGTTTATTCTCCCTTAACCTCAGTTCATTTGGGGTGTTAGCCTCTTCGTTTATTCACTCAGTAGTGTTCCTGGCAGGGGGAGAGAAAATGGTTAAGGTCCAGACAGACCCTGTCCCGTTCTGCAAGATTTGGTCCCTCTTTTGTGTCATAGATAATGTGTGTCCCCTCAGGGGACATCCTGGTCAGACAAAGGTCAGGCTGAGGGGCCCAGCTTCTGGCCCCACCTCATTGCAGCTCTGCTAGAACTCAAGTACCTCTGTCCTGCTTACAGCCCCATAGCCTCTGTTTTCTATAATAACAGTCTCGTTAGCCTCTGCACAAGCTCAGCCCATCTGTCACTCAAGAACTAATGGGCTATAACCCTCTCTTCACAGCTCCCCTCTTTCCTGCGTCCTGCCCCGCAGAGTCCAGCCCCTTCAGCAGCTCCGAAGGCGGACCCTTCGCTAAGAGACTCCTCTGCACTTGTCCCAGTTCTCTGTACTTATTGAGAAAACTGTCTATAGGAAGAAGGCTGGGGAAGATGTGACTTTCGCCTGTGAGTGTCTCTGTTCTCAAGGATCATGGCCTGATGCAATCTATCGCTCAATGGCTGAAAAACGTCTCACGCATTGGCCCTGTTTTGTATTTGTTTATGGAAGGCGGGCTAGTCTAGTAATAGTTACTTCATCACGGTCAGAGGTAGATGTCTTGATGAAACTAGAATTAAGATCCTTGTCCATCCGAATCCAGCATGGGTCATCTCAGCCGCTATGCTCAGAATAAGGAGGAAGAAGTTGAAACTTAGGCATAAATCCTAGGACAAGACAAAGGGCATGACTGAAGTTTTTAGATCGGGGGTACTGAGCACAGAACTCCCACCTTCAGACAGAGTGGGGTGGGAGGAAGCTGTTGTTGGGATAACAGTAATGATAGCACTGCCTGCGGGACTCCCAGTGTCTTCAAAGTGCGCTGGTGCCGGTTATTTTATTCTCATAATAAACCCCGTTCTACCCTGATACGTTAGGAGTTGTCATTCCAGAATGACAAAGGAAGGACTCAGAGGCCAAGAAGAGCCAAGTGGCTTCTAAGATCACATGCCTAGTTAGTGGGGTGGTAGGGCCAGGACCTAGGTCTCCTCAAATCCAAACCTTTATTATCTGCCCCTCCCCCCAAACACAATGAACTGAGGGCTTCTTCAGAGGAAAGAAGGGATCCGGGAAATGGCCGCAGCCTTACATCAAGAAAGGAGACGTTGGTCACAGCTGTGCAGAGAAACCTTTGCACTAGCTTGTCCTAACTAATCCATGGATGCGTGGCCAGAGACGCCAAAGGGAATGTGGCTTTACACAGTGACGTCCTTCAGAGAGGCCTCCCCAGTGTGTTCGCCCTAGAAGGTAGCAAAGACAGCTTCCCGAATCTTCACAACAGCCCATTCATCATTCCCTACTCTCCCTCATACAGGAAGAATACTGATCTATGAAGAGTGCCCATGTAATAAATAATTGCAACTTACTTGGCAAATATCAAACACTATAGAAGTAATTATTAATATCTCATCACTTTGATTGTGGATTTATAACCTACATCCATCAAGTGCAACCGGGAAAGAAGTTACCTAGCATATAAATATGCATGCATATTGTATAATGCATATTGCCTCACCTTCTGGAGGTGAGAATCTATACAGCAAGCTCAGGATGGAATTAATCATAGTGGAATTAAAAAAAAACCAAAACTCTCAACAGCATCCCTGCTGGAAAAGCTCACTAGCTTTTATCAGTAAATGTTTTCTGCCAGCTCAGCTAATATTTTATCAATCATATTTAAAAGTAATATTTTCTTATCAAGGGTTTGTTCCCCGTCTGGCTTATCATTTAGCCTGGATGACAGGAATTAAGAAATCTGCTTGGATTAGTTTGAAAAGCTCAAAAGTTGAGGCTAGGCAGCCCCTGGTCTCCGTAGACAGGGGGTTCGGGAAGTCCCTGCTGGAGGCACAGACCCCCCTGCCGGGCCCAGTGCAGGTGACAACTAACCAAGCGGAGTGATAATGGTGCTTCCCAGCCAGCTAGACTCCGAAACTCAGGAAGCGAAAGCTGAACTGCAGACTTCCCTCCCCATGGAAGACAGACACAGTGCCCTAGATATAAAGCATGCCTGCTCTAGGCTGGAAATTTCTAGAACAAGAAGAACACTTCAGAATGTAGTCAATGACTTTATTTGAGAGCTGCAGAGGCGGAGTCTCAGAGAAGCCCCACAGGGTGTGGACTGTCCCCATGCACTGTCACGAGGAAGACCCCATATTCACAGAGTGGGTCAAGCAGTGCCCCGAGCCAGCACGGAAGCCATGGCGAGGTGACAGGGAGGTTTAACGGATCTGAGGAGAGAGCAGGGACAGGCGAGGCCTGGAGTGTGCAAGGTAAGAAAAACAGTCATTATCTCTGACGTCCTACAGTGCTTTACCGTTTGTGAAGCCTTCTCTACACCATGGTTCCTTTCCTCCTGGCTTCGTCTCCCCGTGAGAAAGTTAGTGCAATCATCTTGATATCAGAGATGAAGAAAATTAAGGCCCAGCAGGTGTACAAAGCGAGACTGCCAGATATCTAAAGCTTGCAGAAATGGAATTTGAACCCAATGATTTTTTTTTTTTTTTTTTGCATTACATCCCATGATGCTCTTTTGAGGATCAGAATTCAGCCACCTTTTGTTCATCAAAAGCCTGCCGGTGGGACAGCTACAGACCTGAGCCGCGGAGAACAATGAAGGGCCACTTTCAAGAAGCGCTGCGTGAGCTAAGCCACGCTGCCACTTCCCGTGTATTCCTTCAGCAGAGCCTGTGTACCTGGAAGTTTCATATAGGTTAAGGAGAGTGCCTGAGATTCTCAAGCCTTCCAGCAACATCAGCAAAATCTGGAGAGAGGACCGAATGCAAACCAATCAAACAGCGAGAGCAGATGGAAAACGCTCGCTCTCCCCAAAATGAGGCTCCCCCTTCAGTTCTTGTTTTTCTTGGTGCGCTTGTCTTCCTGCTCCACTAGGGTACATGTGGCCACTCTGAGGCAGCTGACAGTATATCAGTCTTTACATCCCAGCCTTCCCCCGGGGGTAGGCACAGAGCAGTGTATGTTGCATTATGCTAACAGAGGCTTCTTAAATAACAATTAAGTTGCAATACAAGTCTATCACAACCTACTGGAAAGATCTTGACCTTTTGGCTTTTTATCTCCTTCCGAGGAGCTCTTCTGAACATTCTTTGGTGTTTGAAGATCAAAATTAATCTTGTACTTTAAAAACATATTGTCACAAGTAAAGAGGCACAGGGCGAGGGCAAACTCTGGTTTTCCCCTAGGATGAGAAAACAGGTGGCCAACCCAGCCAGTTCAAAGAAAAAATATCCAAACAAATTGTTAGGTGCTTTCCACAAAGATTCTGGGGCACCAAAAGATTTCTCCAAGTTGGGTGGTAGCAACAGTCAAAAACCATCCGTCGTTAGCACCTAACCATCAGATGGACAGTAGATAAAAGATATTGGAGGGGAAATGTTTAAAAAATTCAGATATCCGATTGAGTAGGCATCTTGGAGTCATGGACAGTAGATAAAAGATATTGGAGGGGAAATGTTTAAAAATTCAGATATCCGATTCGTTGTGCAGGTGGGCATCTTGGAGTCGAGGGCTGCATCTTCAGAGGGGAAGCGTTTCCACTAATGGTATGTGGTCTCCATCCTTGCTCCCCAAAGCGCGGTCAGCCGCAGGATCATGGCGTCACTTGGGAGCTTATCAGAAATGCAGAATCTCAGGCTGCATCCCAACCTGTTGGGTTAGAATCTGTGGCAACATTACCAGGTGATTCAGGTGCATATTCATGTTTGGGGAGAAGAACTCATCAATAATTTCTAGCTGTTTGTATTTGGGAATATGGAGGTGCCCCCTCCAAATTGGAGCACCTCCTTGGTAGGGGTTTCTCACCCTGGAACGGGGTCAGAATAGCAGGTATTAGGTACCACCCAGCGATGGGCAGCCACGGCCAAAGGAGGTTATGACAGCCATTGCTTAGAGCCAGTGTTTCATTTTTAATAACAACCTTCTGAGCCCTTGCCGGTCCAGGTAGCTCAGTTGGTTAGAGCGTCATCCTGATATTATTCCAAGGTTGCAGGTTCAATCCCCACTCAGGACACGTACAAGAATCAACCAATAAAAATGCACAAATAAGTGGATCAACAAAATTGATGTTTCTCTCTCTCTTCCCTTCCTCCAAAAAAATCAATAAATGAAAATTTTTTAAAAAAATAACAACTTACTGAGATATAGTTTATGTGCTATATGATTCTGCCTTTTGAAGTGTACAATTTAATAGGCTTTTATCATTTTAAGACATTGTCACCATTCCTAAAAGAATTCTGTACCATGAGCAGACACCCCTCCCCTGCCCCGGTCCCTGCCCCCCACGCCAGGCAAACACTTATCCACTTTCCATGTCTATGAATTTGCCTGCTCTGAGCGTTCATGTGAAAGGGATCAGACCATGGGTGGCCTTTGCTGACTGGCTCCTTCCACGTAGCATGATGTTTTCAGGGTGTATCTATTTTGTAGCATGTCTAGGTATTTTATTCCTTTTGATGACCAAATAATATTTCATCCCATGGATATATCTTAGTTTGTTTATCCATTCATCTTATGATGGACATTTGCATCCTTTCCTGTTTGAGGCGATTATAAATAAAGGTGCTGTGAACGTTCATTTACAGGTTTTTGTGTTGGCTTATTTTTTTCAACCTAGAGCCAGTTTTGACCCTTCAACAAAGTGGCTGATGCAGCTTCCAGGCAAACAAAGGCAGGTGGGCAGGGGAAGAACATCGACCTACCAAGGAAGAAACCCTGTTTCCAGACCCTTCCATACCATCCGCTACTTGGGAATCTGCAGCAAATCACTTAATATCTCAGAACCACATCTTGAAAATGGGCTTCAACACGCACCACATCCACTTCACGGGGCTTTTTTAGTGAGTGCCAAAGGAGATCATGAACGGGAACCCACCAATACACGCAAACTACTATGCAGACATAAAACATCTTCAACAGGCTGATTGTCCTTGTTGCACCATTATCGCCGCTCATTCGGGTGACCCGTGACATTGCCAGTAGCCAGTGAGCTTACGGCCTCTGCTCCCAGGGCCTGGGGACAAGCACCCTACAGTGGGCCTCCCTCCCTGGTGCCTAAAGAGACACCCCCCATGGTGGAGGTTCAAGCTCCCTGTGACTCTCTGAAACGGGGGTGGTTTAAGTTTTTCCATCAACAGACAGCTTTGGGTGGAAGGAAAGGAAGAAACATCTCACCCACAATAGCTTGCTATAGAAGAAGAAAAAATAAGATTAAAATGACTGTTTCATTAATAGATCATTTCTCAGCATTTTTATGGAGGGTGGTGGGACAGGGCAGGCACTGGAGCGTGGAAGTCCTTGAAATATTATGCTGCTCGCAAAGCACCCTGGGCGGGGGCACCCACTGCAGTCTTCCTACCGACGAGACTGGAGACGTCGCAGAGTTTGAGTGGGCCCTCAGAAGCCCACTTGGAAAGAGTGGTCCAGGAAAGACAGTAAGTCTTGGAAGGAGAGGGGAAAACAACAAAGAAAAAGAAGAGAACAGATGGGGAGAGAAGGGAGAGAAAGTATGGCTTCCTCTACCATGAGAAAGTATGGTTTCTTCTACCATAAGAAAGTGATGGGTCCCACACAGAGCTCAGGGGTGTTTTGAGACACATCTGACACCTGTGGCTTCCCCGCTGGGGCCAACTTGGCCCCCAGGGGCAGAATACAAGACTGAGACTTCAGAGGAGGGAAAACAGGACGGTGGGTGCGTGGGCCAGAGGGGATTTACCTGCTTCTGGCACCAGGTCCTTCGGCTACAGGGAAATGCTGCGGTTTTACTGGTTATACTTGTTAATGCAATTCCCTGTCTCGCAGGATGTGCGTGTGGTAAAGGCACCATTTGGGTGAGTGAAATAGATACTTTCAGGTAGAACAGACTAAACACAGCAGGTTGCTCATAAAACTCTATATCCGGGTCCTATGGGGCCACCAAGAGGAGGCGCAGCGATTATGTAAGCAAAACACCCAGTCAGGCTGAAACCAGACAATCACACATTTTCATAAGCTTAAAAAATTCACGCGCACCACAGTGGCCGATGCTCAGACCGCTCTCCGAGAAGCACTAGACCACCCTGAGGTGCCTTCAACCAATATTGCCCCCCTTCCCTGGGTGGCAGGAAACCCACTCTTCTCTTGTCCTGGCCATCGGGGCAACTTGGCTGGGCAAAGTTTCTTTCCAGAACATTCGGTTGTTATGCTGTTGCATTGATTTCCACAAAGGGTGGTTTAGCCTTTCATTGGAAGGCTTCAGATCTGCGTCCAGAGTGATAACGTGGTGGGACAAAGGGTGACCAGAGTCGTTCCAGGGGCTTCCATTCAAACCCTAGCTCAGCAGCTGGTGAGTGGGGGGTCCTGGGCAGATGACCCTACCCCCAGGGACAAGTGTCCTCATCTGTACACAGAGCACAGAGGTCAGAGAGTCCGCCCCACAGAAGTGCTCTGAAGGGAGCGACTGCTTCCCTGTCTGGCACACAGTAGGTACCCTTCCAAGAAGGCAGATCTTCCCAGCCCCCGTGAGGTCATTTCCCTGCAGCTGAGCCAGAAGGAAACACAAAGCCCAAGGCCCTCGCAAGCAGAACCTCAAGGGTCAAAGGAGGTAATGCTGTTGACAGGACTTGAGGAAGTTCGGATTGGAGCAGAAATGTGCGGGGGTGATTTCCGAGACTAATCCCCTGTGCTGAGGGGCAGAGGTGCAGAAAAGGTTGGCCGGGGGCCGGTCCCGAGCTCGCTTACACCCCTCGGGGTTCTCTCTCTGCGGGACGGCCTCTGCTCGCAAAGCTGGAAACCAGAGCTGGCCGTGGGCAGCCCTGTGCCCCTCAGGACACGAGGCGGAGCCCACCTCCCAGCCACAGGACGGACACGGCCACGTCCTGGGCCAGTTTCCGGCCTCGGAACTCTCCGGGCCCCCCGCCCCCCTGCAGAAACGCCCACTCTGCTTCCAAGAGCCATCCTGACTCGGGGAGGGACGACCGCGGGCCGCCCCAGCCCCACCCGGTGGGCTCCACATGGAACCCCAGCCCCCCTACGTCTTCCTACACAAGCCAGGCCCGGAGGCGAACACCGGCGCCCTCCCTGCCTCACCAGTGAACCTAACCGGAAGCCAGCCCATGCTGCAACTTGTCACATCACCTCCTTTGTGGGCTCCCTATGATGACAAGTGTCCTCTGTGGGGCTCCATACTCCAGGCTCCAGTGTGAGTCAGTTGGCCTGTGGCTTGGGCTCTGGTCCCCAAGTTCCTGTTCGCTATCCATCTGCTATTCTTTGCCCTTGCCCACCGCTCCCATCCCCAGGCCCAGGTGGCCTGGAGTTCCCAGGAACACCGTCCCAGCTCTGGCAGCCAGCTCCCAAGATGGCCCCCAATCCTCCTTCCCTGGCGGTCCCACCCTGGTTCAGATTTCTCCCACCCCATGAGTGAGGGGTGACCTCTGTGACCACAATAGAGCGCTGCTGAAATGGCACCAGAGGTGTGACTTCTGAGGCTGCTTCATAACAGGCGCCACAGCCGCTGCCTGCCACTCTTTGACCTACCACCCTGGGGAGCCCCAGCTGCCTTGCTGTGAGGAGCCCCAGGCAGCCTCCTGAGTGGCCCACAGGGAGGGGTCCTGGAGCTTCCCACCCATGGCCAGCACCAGGTCACCAGCATGACAGGGAACCTTCTTGGAAGCAGATCCCATAGGGCCAGTCAGGCCTTTAGAAGACTGTGGTCTGGCTGACCTCAAGCTGGGACCTTGACCTCATAAGAAACCTCAAGCCAGAGCTACCAGTCAAGCTGCTCCTGAACTCCAGATTCACAGGAACCAGGAGGGGTAATTTGTAATGATTTCATTTTGAGCCACTGAACTTGGGGAGCTACTTGTTTTGCAGCAGTAGATAACGAATACAGCAGGTGTTGTAGTTTCCTTGAGGGGGTACCCCACCCATCCGTGGAACCCCTCTCATGTCATGGACCATGCGCCACCCCATCCTTGCTCCCCACCCCAGCCAGGCAGTCGCTATCACCTTGTTGCTGTTTCTGCCTCATCTACGTCCCTCGGTCTCGCTGTGACTAAAACGCCGGCCTTTGCCTAGGAGTCCCGAAATCAGATGACAACGAGGCAGGCTCCCCACTGGCAGGTCCAAGGCCAAAGTGGCACTAAGACGATCCTCGTGAGGGCGAGTGGAGTTTCCAAGACATGTATTCCAACTCGATAGCCTGGATTTACTCTAATTTCCCGTGCCTTTGCAGATCATTCTGTAGGTAGAAAAAGCAACGTCTTTCCCAGAGGTGCCCATTTAGCCGATGAGGGAAGAGAGGAGGCCCATGTGGGAGGCCCCGCTGGGCTTGGTTTATGTGAGGGCCCAGCCCCAGGGCTGACTGGCCTGCTCTTGGGCCTCCGCTCAGCCCACGGCTCCAACTTTCTGCTTCAAGGTCCACAGCCTGGTATTGAGCCACACGTGGCCTTTGTGCCCCCATACACTTGACCCATTTCACTTGGCGAAACAGTGAAGCGAAAGTGCGTGACATCATCTGGCCCCAGGCCAGCTGCGGACGGCCCCGTCTATCACGGTCACGGAGTCTCAGAGGGACTGCCACCTGATGCCGGCTGGAGACCCCCGGGACAGGAGGAGGGGCCGGGGGGAAAGGCAAGCAAGGCAGAGGCCTCCAGACCAGAGCCAAGCACTGGAGTGTGTGCCCTGACAAAGGCCCCGACATCAGCTGCCACACTGGAATCAATAAATATGATAAATCGTCTCCTCGTCCCTCTTGCAAAAGGGCTTTAGAAACGCGGTGTCATCATCAGTTCCCTTGCTGGTGTCCTCTCGGCCACAGTGTAAAATGTCAACCTCGAGTGGAAGCTCTGAAGCCCCAAGCATTACAGGAAAAGGGATTGCATATCAAGGCATTTTATCATGTGGGCCCCTTGGCCCCAACCCCACTCCCTGGCCAAAGGCCCTCTTGAGCTGACTCTAATCTCTAGTTAAGTGCTGGTCGGGCAAGAGGCAGATGGATGCAGAGGAAGATCCGGAGACAGCCTGACATTGAAAAAGACGGCAAGTCACAGAAAGGAATGAAGATGACCTTCGACAGTGGATAGGAGCGAGCCCAGGAGGGGTTCGCGTGTGAGGCAGGAGCGAGCCCAGGAGGGGTTCGCGCTTTGAGGGAAAGGGACGGGAAAATGGTCGGGAGCGTGGTAAGGGGCCACTCCACCTGTCGCCACCGCACCTGAGGCCACCCCCGCCACTAGCATCCTCTCCAGAACCAGTTTTCCTCTGTCCTTTGGGTTTGAAAGAGAAACTTGGAATCTAACGTACACCCACGATATCGCAAGAAGAATGTAGGGGCATTACTTCTGAGTTCAAAGGCAGAAGCTGCTGTGGGCACATCTAGGTCCCCAGTACGGTGCTGGGCCTGAAGACTGACCCACATACGGAGCAGGAGCTTTGGAGACACCTTCTCCGGAGGGGTCAGCATTAGTTGAGACCCTGCAGCATCGTCCAGGGGACAAGCATGCCTTGGCCACGCTGGTCACAGCTGATCTATTGACATTTTGGAAAGATCCACATCTTGTCCACAACAGCGGGCGCCTGGGCTCTCTGGCCCCTGGAGAGCATGAGGAAGAAAAGAAGAGCAGCTAACACTGACATAGAACGAACTGTGCCGGCACTGTTCTGAGCGACTTACAAATGTTACATCCGTCCTTGGGCCCTCACAAGAAATTTAGGACTGCAGGATTACCAACTTCCTCGCTGACAGGCATGGAAACTGAGGCTCAGCCCGTGTATGGCGCCTGCCTAACTTCACGCAGCTAGGAAGTGGAACAGTCGGCGCACAGCTCAAGTCATTGTCTTGCACAATATCACCAGTTTCCCAGCAGCCCAAGCACACCAGCAACGTGGAGCCCTGCTCCAGGAAAAATCTGAGATGCTACACACTTCCTACTGCTACCTCTGGGCAGAGCGTGAACTCATAATTGTTCCTGCAAAAGGAAGGAGCAGAGTCAGGTGGCCCCACAGCCACCAAGGACTCCATGGCGTTGTCTGTTGATTCTTTCCCGGTACTGATTCTCCATTTCCTCATTCATGTTGGCTCTGCTGCCATGAAAGTGGACTAGCCTGGCTTCCAGACCTGCTGTGGATAAGCGACCCAGACACCCAGGTTGCTAACAAGAAAATACAGGTCCTACTGAAAGGCAGCCTGGTGAGGAACCGTGGAAAGAGCCCGGCTGCCGATTCTGGTGAACTTGGGTGTGGCTCCAGCTCTGCCTCCTAGGAGCTGCTCTCTCCGGGTCAAATTATAGACAATTGCCTGGGGCTAGCCTCCTCATCTGTAACAGGGGGGTTAACAAAACTTGCCTTGGAGAATGTGGGAACACAATGGAACCCTGTAGGTAATACAGCTCATAGTGCTGGCTTCACGATGGGTGCTTGATAAGTGGCAGCAACTGTTAGGTCACAAACGAGGAGGATTCTTGTTCGGTGGGAACTGTGCATTTCCCCCCGATCTGTTTCATTTTCAGAAATAGAGAGTTTAAACATCTTTTGGCGGTGCCCACAACAGACTTGTCACCCGCCCATTTCATGGAGAGGTCACGGCTGATAGACTAGCAAGGCTACGTCTCAGTTCATAATGGAGTGCAATCATTTTACAGCAGACAGAACGTAGAATGCTATATATATATATATATATATATATTTTTTTTTTTTGCAGCCCTCTGTGAGAGTGCATGTTTAAACAGTCTACCAGCACCCAGTACTGAGCAGAGCAATTGACCCCCTGTAGTTGATCGCCTGGGAGCCCTGGGGGTAGGGGAGCGGCCGGCTTGCTACCCCCCACCCCACCCTCCATTCCTCCCACCTCACCTCCCTCCACACAGCTGGGGAAGGAAATTTGGACATCAGACTCCAAAGAAGCATCTGTGCTTTTCATAGCCCGCATCCTGCCTCTCCCTAATTGGGTCTCTAGAAATGTTTTCCGCAGACAGGAGATTCTCTAAAGTAGGCTGAATGAACGAATGATTGAATTACCCAATCTAGGATGAAAAGTGGATTTGGGATAGAGAGAGAGATGTGGATCTTTCTAAGTTCCAGATGGTTTAACGGGTCATGCTGTTCCTGGGCTGCACTAGAGCCGCCATCTGGACTCCACCTGTACATTCTGCACAAAGCTATTCCCAGGGGAGAAGGGTGAGCAGCTCAGGGCAGGTAGTCTGAGCAGATTGCCTTCCAGGATGCCTGGGTCTGCCTGGTTCCAGCCAGGACCACAGAACCCACTCAAGTATTTCAAACAAAGGGAAATCGAGGCCCTGGTAACACAGTTGGAGGTGGGGAGAGGCAGAGGGAAGAATCTGTAAGGAAGAGGTTTTATTCAACATTGAAAACTCAGAACTATCTGCACAACCCTGTCTGGGTCACTTAGAAAAGCCTGAGAAGCAATAGACTTGATCTTCATTATACAGAGCGGCAACGGCAAGGCCAGGAGAGCTGTCCCTTGGACCGTGGTGACCTACGCTGAGTAGAGAGCTCCTGGAATGTGGTGGGCTTGCAGCGATCAGGAGCAGGGCTCAGGGTCCCAGGGACACCACAGGCACGCAGGAGCTCAGATTCAGCCCAGAGCCATTGGACCCTGACCAGCCCCAGCGCTCTCAGTAAGCAGTCATGCCGGGTATTCTAACACCCCGACGAACAGGGGCTGTCCAAATCGAACCACTTGTAGGCTATTTTCAACCATGACAAAAAGGGGTGAGCTGAAAACCCCATTCAAAGTGTTCAACTGGCATCCTGCAAGCCAAATCATTGAGCAGAAATGAATGGAGCTATTTTGATTAAGTTGGCCAGAAAAAAATAGAAGCCAAGCTTTCATTTTTGTAAGCAAGCTTTGATAATCCAGGGACCAGAGCATTCGGAATGTTCTTCCGTTTTGAGCATTCTCATTCAGCACAGGGTCTGCCCTTATGGCCCTGCCCAGGAGTACTGCTTGCAATGCAATATGGCTTCATCTCAGAGAAAACCCCTGGGAGGAACGCTGCCCAGACGCTCCAGCCTGTCCTGTCTTGCAGGTTCAGGTGCCCAGGCTTTGAATATGCACACAATGACTAGCCTCTCAGCTAGCCTCACCTCCCACGGCAGCCCTTCCTAATGAGCGCACTGATCAAGCCCCAGGTGTTATATAGATTCAAAGGAGAAAGCAATTTAAATGCAAATAAATATAAATATCTCTGTATCTCACAAATGAATGAAAGCGGTGGTTCGAAAACGTGACAGCTAGGAGCAGAAACGGTCTCCGAGAGCAAAACATGATTTAGGAAGGTCAGAAAAATACTTCTGACTTTTGCTAGACCATCAACCACATCAACATAAGTAGCAATATTCTTAAGGCTCTGCTAAGGGGACCAAATAGCTCTTTGTCGTCTGTGCCAAAGCTTCACAGCCTCAATAGTCTTCCTGGTATCTACTGGGCACCTCCTTTTCAATGATTGGGGCAGATTTTTTTTGGTTTGTTTCTTATTCAGTTCATGTGGCAGTGCAGTAGACCACTTCGTTTCTGGGCATCTGATATGTTAAAGGGAATGGAGGTAATACTGCTTTTAAAATTTATTCTTTTATCCAAAATTTTACTTTTAAATCCACAGTGCTCTGTCCGTAACAGTGCCACACAAGCTAGCAAGAGAGAAGTCTGTTTTTGCTCCTTTTAGCCATGACCTGGAATCTTTGATTCACCCTAAGCCTCCAGGGGAACGCTAGTGGGCTCCCTGAGCCTATCCAGGAGCAAATAGGAGCCACGGGCTGGGACTTGCTGCACCCCAAACATCTGGAGAGTAATTGAGGAAGCTATCCGACGTGGCTGCTCCACAGCGCTGTGATGCTGGGCACCAAGTCTGGTTGTCACATATTTCTTTGGCAGAAAAAATAAACGGTGGGGATAATATAGCATGGACCTGGCCCTAACTCAGAGAACTCCTTTTTCATTCTTTGAGAAATGAAGCTAAGGGCATTGTCAGTCCCGTTTAGACATATCCAAAGGCAAGAAGAATACAGAAGAGTCTTATTCTTCTTATTCTTCTTATTCCACACAGAAGAATACAACCATGAGTCTTAACTAGCCACGAGTTATCTCGACTATCCATGACAGGCATTGCGATAGAGCCTTTAAAGATGCCTGTCAACAATTCCTCTGGCCACGAGGCTCCTCTCATTGGTGGTTGGGGGGACCATTTCCCCTCTCTTCAATCTTCAGGTAACTGCCAGGGCAGAAGCTTTTGGAGACCTAGGGATGTGACCAATCTGGCCAAGTCTGAATAGTTCTAAAATCTATATTAAGAGAAAAGTGGCAGAAGGAAAAATTCAGCCTTGTGAGAAAGTTGTAAAGACCAATGGAAAAAAAATAGATTGCTATAAAAACATTGTTTCTCAACGTATGCCCCGAGGAACATGAACACTGCAAGAAGTTCCGTACTTTAAAAGGGCCTAGAGTTAGAAAGTTTGGGGGAGGCTCCCGAATGCACACTCCCGCCCCTCGGCAGAATTACAATGCGTGCATCAGAGTACGCCAGCTCTGGACTGGTGCAGGGAAAAGAAATCTTTAGGGTTTCTTTCATTATGGCAAATAATATCCCATCACCTGCCACTACATATCATGCAAAAACTCCGTTCCAGTTTGAAGGGAAATGTCCCATTCAGAGTCTCCATCCTGAAAGGGATCAATCTCAGGTGACAGTCCCCAGGCCTGCTTGTCTTTCTGCAAGATGTCCAGTGGTGACCAGCCCCATTCACCCACCTGCGTAGGTTGTTCAGGCAGGACCAGAACACTCAGAAAGAAGACTGTGTAAATGTAACACTCTCCTTCCCTCGTTCCTATTAGGGACCTGCATCTAGATAAGTAAATGTCACACTGGGATTATTTCCCCTATTCAGCTGAGTAGTATTGCAGATAAGAAAACATTCTCCCTGACAGAATAAGCCATCAAAATACATTTATAAGAAATCCCAGGTACACCGAAGCTATCTGTGCCGCTGAGAATGGGCTTTCTTCCCACCTTTTTCATTGTGTTCCCAACAAAGGAGCTACATGATCACTCTTGCCCTGGCAAGAGATAGCGCTTCGGCCCTTGGAGCTCTGACAATTGTGCTCAGCCCGTTTAATTACTTCCAGCACAGCCTCACACTTTATTAGCAGAGCCAGGATCAGCAGGGGCTTCCTGTAGGTCACAAAACGGTGGTTAATTGAGACCTATTTATAAGGAGCCGTGCACGCTCGGAGAGAGGGGCAGGGGACCTTAACCTTCCTGTATATGGTGTTCAGCCCAAGCACCGCCAAAAGTTGACGAGTCAACAAAGAAACGGCAACAAAAGAGAAGTTGCAGTGAAACGGGCTTTCTCTGCATTGCCGACAGGTTGAGAAAATGAAAAGTCCCCCCAGGCCTAGATGTGCAGCTTACTTGTGCCCTCAACCCCATGCCGCGCCCTGTTCGGCCGCTGCCGTCCAACCCAACCAATCCCTCAGCATCACTTAGAAAAACACAAACCGCTGATGAACCCGTGTGAAAATGCCAGTCTTTGCGAACGCTTTCCCCACGGGTCTACATTTGCACAGAGGCATGTCTTTGGGCTCTGTAAGGGATCATCAACTCCTTATCTGCTCCCCGGGAGGTCCAACCAGGAGCACAGGGCTTCAGTGCCCCTACGCAGCTTTGTGGTCGCCCTGCCTACGTAGGCATGTGTACAGGGGAACCCCCAGAGCACCTTTAAACCCAAAAGGAAGCCCTTGTTGTAAACTCAGTGTGTGAGGCATGGCCTTCAAAGTTTCTGGAAATACCCTGTATACCACCTTCGCTGGGAGGGGGCGTCAGCGGGTGGATTCACTGGGGGAGCATCCATCTTTGTGGGTTGCCTGGGCGGTAGCTGAACCGACGTGGCGAGAGGAAGGGGTGGGGGAAAGAGAGGCGAGTTAAACCTAAGCATGATTTCCTTGTTCTTCAACTAAAGACAGTTTATTTTAACATAGGAGCTGAGCTCAGGGAAATCATGGCCACTTAATTCAAATTTATTTGTTAAGCTAAAATACCTTCCTCATGCAGTCATATGTTTCGTTCCTCGTGGTAAGTTGCAGTGAGAGAAGATCTCATAGTTCAGAGGTCTGGATAAACATGCAGACGAGTTCAGAGCTCATCCAAATATCCCAGTTTTATCCGATGACCTAATCAGGAAACCCAGCTGGGGGGGCGGGGCTTGGGAGGACAGAGCACCCGGCTACAAATACTACTTTTTCTCAGTGATAGCCGTTCACCCAATTCATGTCAGGCCAGGGAATCAGTGCAAAAGGTTTCGCGGCAACTCCAGAAAGCCTTTCTCCCAATAAGCAGAGCAATGGGAGAACGAATGATGGGGATATGGTCCCCCTGCAGGGGACACGCAGAGGCAGAGGGACCTGGGTTCCAGGCCTCACTCGCCTGCTCCCTTGTCACGTAGGGTCCCCTTCATTCTACCTTCAAACTCACCGAGGCTAGAGCCGCCATGTCTCAGCTACCCATAGGCCTCTGAGGGGTCCCGTAGCTGGGGAGAGCGTGTGTATGGACGTTGGAATCGGAAGGACATACATCGGTGCGTTCAAAAACATAACACAAGAATCTTGAGTCACCAATCAAGCAGAAAAGACTGAAATTTACAAGACCAAATCCTGAGTGAAGCGGGAGAGCAGAAAAGGGCAAAGGAAAAGGCAAAAAGGAACGTGGGGACAGTGCAGTCACGGAGGAGAAACACGGGGCAAAGCAAAGGCGTGAGGTCCAGCGCACAGGGGTGGGAGGGAGTGGCCCGAGTGGTCCGGAGGTCTCAGGCCTCCCCTCCCCGGTCAGCTTCCCACTCTCCCAAATGCTGGCCAGTTTCCCCAGTGGTGAAGCAGGCATTTTCCGCCTGTTTGCTCCTCTCTGTTCTTCCCCTTCCCTCTCGCTCTCTCCATCCCGCCTCCTGCCGCCCCTGAGCCTGTCTCCTCCTCCTTTTTTTCTCTTTCTTGCCATTCTTGTTGCCCCGTTTTCTATGCCTCCTCTTCAGTGCTAACCCACAAAGGGTCTTGTGCCTCGGGAACTGAGGCAGTAAGAGGAGCCTGATTTCTACTGTGTATCAGCATGGAATCAGGGCCTGAAAGCGCCAGACCGGAGTTCCTGTGCCTGGGGAAAGCCACCGAGCTCTCTTCGGGGAAGACCGTTTGCTCACGCCCACGCAGGTATGCGCGCGCACAGGCACGCCGGCGGCCGCAGAAAGGACCTGAAGCATGCCCGTCCTTCCAAACCCTGCCTTTCAACAGCACACAATGCGTTTCTGGCACCGGGAACAATGCCAGGGGCCAGGGTGTTTAGCGTGATCCCTCTGTGGGAAGTTCCAAACTAACAATCAAACGCAGACAAGTCTGACGCCATGCTAGGGACAGAAGAATAAACCCTATGCCGTGGGCTCACCATGTTACAGCAAGTTTTCATTGCACATAATTGTATTTGTGGAGAGAGAAGGGGATGACTTGACTTGAGGCCGCAATAGTAATAAGAGGCCAGGAAAGGGACTTTTGCTGGGGAAGTTAATGGCTGCCCTCACATGGGGGATACAAGCACATACTCGACAACATGAATCCTGGCCAAATTCTGTTGATTCATCCTCCGTGTTGGCTGACACTACCAGTCCCTTTCCTCCTTTCCCTGTGACCTGTGAGCTGGTGACCTGGCTGGGTGACTCAATCTTAGACTATTGCCCTTGTCTTCCAAATAATTCCCACCACTCCACGAAGAATGTCAGCAGGCCACCGTGAGAGTTCTCTGTCAGTTCCTGCTGCCATTCCTGACCCTTGACAGGCTGCCCTTAAATGCATCGTCCACTGCTCTCAAACGTGGACCCTATATTCTGGCCATAGACGATCATTAGTATTTCTCAGAACGTGTTTCCTGTTGAATTGTGACTGTGACTTTTTAAAAAACCCAACTGCAGGGCCTGATACTCCTGTCTACCTAATCTTCCAGACCCGTTCATCTCCTACCTTGGCACTCAAGCTTCTTTCTAATTAATGGTTTGAAAAGGATGTTGCCCACCGCTGAATCTCCAGAGCACTCAGGCAAAACTTGTCCTTGTAAGGCCACTAAGTGTGAACCTGTGGGTCTACACTGGTGAACTCACAGCTCACGGAAGACGGAGTTAGTCTATATTTTATTCATACTTCATCTCCCACGGTATTTTGCATGGAGTGAACCATTTTACATATTGAACTAGCAAACACATTGCCTCTGGAATTCATAAGTTAAACTGGATGACAAGGAAATAAAACAGAATGACAGGAAAAACATATCCATCACATATATGTCCTACCAAAATCTAACAGTCCAGAGAATAAACTAGCACCAGGGAGTTGTTTGAAGTTTATGAATGGAACCAAAGGGGTGAAGAGGTGGTGTTGGTGAAGGCTTTGAGACCAAAGCGAGACTTTTGACTGCATCAAACGGAAACTCATTCTGTGCCGGATGCAGGGCTGGTTGGCAATAATACATTCACACGCACGCACACACACAACTCGCCTGCAGTCACCCAGCTTTAAAGAGGCAGAGTCAGCACCCAAATCTGGGCCTCCCAGGCTCCCAAGCCCATGCTGTTTCCACAGCATTCAGCCCCACCCTGGCAGGGGTGTGAGTGGGGGGGCTGGTGGGAAGTCGGGATGGCCAATGGGAGAGTCACGTAATCAGAGGACGTACAGAGGTGTGGAGGGGACAGAGGGTTGCCAGGGAGTCCTGTGTGTGGCAGGGAGGGGCTCCGCAGATTTCCACGTAGGATGGGTTAAGGGAGACATCTGGTAGACAGTGGCCAGCCCAGTGCAAGGTGTGGCACGACGCCATTTAGAGCAGAGACCTATCAAAGAGCTGGGACTGGAGGGGGAGGATGGCAGTGAGTCCAGAAGAGTCTTGGATCGTGGGGCACTGTGCTCTGGAAGACGGCAAGGCAGAGGAGCAAGGCAGGAGGGGAGGGATGAAGGATAGAAGCCCTGCTCGTCAGATGGGCGGGGCTTTGTGCAGAGCGGGCTGTGCCCAGCCCCGGGGCAGAAGGCCTGTTCCAAGAGGCAAGAAGGCCTTCTGACTTACTGCTGCCCACGCGGATGGAAGCTGCGCTGGGGCGAATCCCACCGCTGGCAGAAAGGAAGCGAAGAGTCAATGTGCAATTTGAGAATCAATCTTCTTTTGTTCAAAGTGCCCATTTGACTAAGTCAGATATCAAATTAATCCCGTCAAGAAACCACAGAAGTTGTTTTAAACAAATGGATTTGCTCCCTAATTACTAAGGGATGCGTCTGACTTCCAATGTTGGCCTTGCTCAGACAACATTCGGGAGACTCTTACTTCTGCCACGTCCAGTCCAGTCCAAATCTGTGGCTAGGACTCTCAGAGACCAAACTAATGGGGTAAAAGCAAGACAATTCACTCATTAAGCACTTTGCTCACGAATTCCCCCCACCATTGGCTGGACCAAATGTCTTTTAACCAGTCAGCTGTTTTAGTGTTCTTTCCCAAACCCAAGCCAGTTTCACAAAGCTAAACACCTGCCTGGGTGCCCCTAGAATACCCAGTCACATGGAAAGCCCCTAGGTAGATATTTTGGCTTAAATTCAATTATTCAAACCAAATGAGGCAAAATGAAATTGACTTGCTTGGCCACATTTGATCTTTGGAACAAGTGTGAGGTGTATGTATGTACAAGAACACAGGTCCACAGCACGCACTGCGCACACACCGCTCTCAGGGGCTTGCAGTGGTTGTTGGGGGAAGGCATCGCCCATAGAGAAAACAACTTCTGCAAGACACAGCTGCACAGGAAGGCAAAAAGACACACCCTCAGGCCATCTTTACAATGTAACATCCTACGAAGAGAGGCCAGAAAGAAAAGGAGAGAAGGAGCTAGAGTGGAAAGGAAAGAAGAAACAGACAAGAAGCACTGAGATTTAGGAAGCACTGGGATTTACGCAGCCCAGTCCTGGACCTTGAAATCATGTTGAAGTCACTTCATGGAGCAAAGTCACACAGTAGGAGCAGGAAGGATGAGACACCGGGGTCCACAGGCCGGTCTTCCCGCCTCTTACTCACTTTGCAGTCTGAGGCCAGGCGTGTAAACCCTACGACTGGCTTGGAATCAGCCACCTCGGTGTTTCCTTCCAGCACTCACATTCTAAGATTTAGCTTATTTTGTTTTAAAATACTTTCGGTCACCTTTCTAGCTAGCCCGTTTCAGAACTCAGGGACATGTGTTTCTTTATGTCTAATTGGAATCTCCCCTCCTGCCCTGCAGACTAATTTCTTTAGTTTGGTCCCCAGCAGAGTTACAAGAGTTACATGCTGATGAACCACTATGTGCTTAAAAAAGAAAAGCTCACTCTTTTTTCAATGAAGTAACACATGCTTACTGTGTAGCCACTTGGAAATAGACGAATATGTAGAAAACAAAGCCATGCTTGCTATCCCACTCTGAGAGCTCATTACCACTTACATGGATCCCTTCCAACCTGTTCTTTTTTAGCGTGGGGTCCTATGCCAAAGATACTAATATGTCCTGATTTTTAAAGTCATTTAAAATTTAAATTAATAAATCATGTTAAAGATTGTATAATGTTCTATTCTATGAAAATAGGGGGAAAAGTCTATGACTGGCCTTTTGTTGTTCTTGGTGATTCAAGATACTTAAAAAAACTTTTATTTTCAACCAAATACAAACTATATAAAAAGCTTTTTGACTATATACAAAATTAAAAGGCGAACAGAGAAGTATTCAGAGCGGCCAGCAGACCCCTGCTCTGCTTCCTTACTCTAGAGCCCTACTTACAGTGACAGACTTTTTCAGTCCTTTGCCCACCTGTTTTCTTATCTCAATGTTTCAAAATCAGGTGCTCTCCACTCCCTCTCAACTTACGTTTGTTTTTGTTTTTGTTTTTTTTACCAAAGCCAGTGACTATATCAACAGCAGATGAGAATTTGGTGCTCTTATTCCCACACAGTTCACCGTCTCTCCTCTCACAATTTTCCCCAATTAGAATAAAATGATAACTTGCTTCAATCAAGAGTCGCCACGGAAATTATGATGATCATAAAAAAAATTCTTCTCTGCTGAGACAAGTGGTATGCTATGGTCAAATTTAATTTTTTGCATGTGCAACATTTTATTTTTATATGGTTAATAATTGAACGTTATTTTAGTTGTTGGCTCAGTTTTCTATGTCCATATCATGTTTTCTTCTCAGACTTCCCTGGAACGTCCCCCATTGCTTAACTACATCAAATAATCTGAGTTCTTTTTGTTTTCCTCTGAAGACATCTTGCTTGGAGTCCTCTGCTACCGATTTCTAGTTACCGTGATTGCTTTACAGGTCAGTGCACAGCTTTTGTCCAGATAATCTTCACTACAATGATCCTGCCAAGTCTTTTGGCCTCTCTTGTTTTGCCTCCTATTTTGTTTTCATGCCTTGTTCTTTCTTGGCTTCCTCCTGCATTCAGATGAAACATATCCCCCAGCAGCCTTTGGAGGAAAGGTGGAATGCTGAGCCTTGGCACATGTGGAAATGTCTTTATTTGTCCATCACAACTGATGGATAGTTTGTCTGGGTATAGAATCCTTCACAAATTTGAAGATATTGCCCCACTGTTCTCTAGCTTCCGGTAGTCCAATAACTTTCTAATTCTAGAATTCATACCTGCCACCATTTGTTCCCTTCTCTGAAAACTTTTGAGGTCTTCTCTTTATTGATGGTGTTTTAAAATTTCGTGTCAATCTGCCTTGGCGTATTCTAGCTATTTATATCCATCCATCCATCCATCTATCTATCCATTCAGCAAGGGATTTAGTGGGCCCTTTCATTATAGAAATTTGACTGTTTAGTTCCAGAATTTTTTAAAAATATATATTTTTTGATAGTTCATTCCTTTCTACTTTAGAAATAATCTTTGGCAATTTAAGCAATAGCAGATAACATCTATTTTGATTATGTTTTTCATAACTAAGTTTGCAATTTTAAAACTCACTGCTGTTTTTTTTATTACACACATAATGCATGCATTTATTCACCTAATACACAATTTGAACAATGTGAGAATACAACAAAAAAGCTATGAAAGTCTCCCTCTCCTCTGCCTACATTCCTACTCGTCCCTAGTGTAACCATAGTTAAGATTAAGCTGCGCATCTTTTCAGGCATGGTTTTTTGCATGTACATAGACATATATTTATTTATGAGTGCATACGCGGCCTACATATTTTTCAGGGTGTTATTTAAAATATATGAATGGAATCATGCCACTCTTCTAATTTTGCAATCGGCGGAAAAAAGACAAGTACGAGTCTAGTTTACCGGAATCTCAGGCTTACCTTACTGTGCTCGCGTGTGTATGTGCCCTGGTAAGAAGGACCCTTGTCAGAATCTTAACCCTGCCTCATCAGGGGCTGGTGATTTCTAAATCTTTGGCTCTCCTATGAGACGTGCAGTCCCATCCACCCACCCCAGGAAAGAGAGGAAAATGTCACTGTAGTAACAGTATAACATCTGTGCAGCGCTTCAGAGTGACAGAGCCCTTGAGAGCGCAGGACGCCGTTGGCTGTGCGTGGCGTATGACAACCACTGTGCAGTTTGTCCCCGCGCCTCGCATCAGCCACACGTGTGTTCCCGCTCAGTGTCCGGGATGCTGTGGCAGTCAGGCGGACCTGGGTTCGACCTCGATCACTGAAGAACTCTGTGACTTTGGGCCACCACTCGGCCCGCCTTAGCCTCCGTTTCCTGAGCTGACACTGCCCACCGTGCAGTATAGTTGTTGATTAACTAGTACTATAAAAGCAAAGCTTCCAGCGCGGGCTCACATATTTTAAGCATGCAATAACACAGGGCTCTGTTTCCCCTCTTTCCCAATCCAATATCTGGGGGAGAAAGAGACATATTTTTCACCCAGTTGTTCTAAGAATTTGCTTCTGTAAAAGAATGCTAATGGTGCCTTAGAGACCTGTGCTCATTTTTCCAGGCCAGATGGGGAGCAGGAGCAAAAGCCCGAGGTCACTGGGAGGTGAAGGAGGGGACAGTGGGGAGATGCTGTGGGTCTGGGGGACAGTGAACGGGGCCCATCTGAACTCAGAGTACAGGGTGTTCAGGCAGAAAGGCTGCTGGGTAACAAAACTGACTCAGCAACTTTATGAACAGAGACTCCTAAGAACTCCTTGCTTGGTGAGCTCCAGATAGAGGTTTGGGTGACACGGGCTCCCACATAGCCTCGTTCAGGAGCTGCGAGGCTGTGAACAGGCTCTGAGTGCTGGGACAGGGCACTCGCAGAGGCTCTTTCCAGAACGAAGGAGCGGATGACGAGAGATGACTCACTTAGGTAATTTGTATCAAAGCCACACGCTGCTCAGATTTTTGGTCCCCTCCACCCCCTAACCCTGTTCTGCTGACACTTTCCTTTTCTGTCTTCTCTGTCCTGCCTTCAAAGTATCAGAGGGCCGATCCCCATGGAGAAAAATAAGCAAAGAATAACTGCCATGCTATCTCACAAATTATCAGCCCTTGAAGTGCAACAAGGGGAATGATGGGCAGGGTCTGGTTGTCTTGGGAACCACTTGTGTTGTTGTGAGCTATTCTTTAACATCATTTGGTGATGCTGATTTATGACGATTTCTGGCTGCAGAGTCAGGTGACAAGTCCAATTATGGTCTGGCTAAAAAGCCCAAGAAAAGGAAAAAAGGTCATTTTGGTTGACTTTATTAGTCTTCAGGGATAAAGGCCAAGTGTGGACACCAGTGGTTTTTAATGATCTATTGATGTACTCAAAAGATAAAATAATGATCCAGTTTAGTATTTTAGATGCAAGGAAATATCTGAAATATTAGCTAAGTTTTATTGATTATTAGATATGTAAGGTGTCTATCAGTGCTCAACTTTCTACTTGCTCTAGAAAAATTGTCATAATTGAATCAACTTTTTTTCCCAAATATGTTTTTTTCTATCATTGGGTGATACATAATGATTAAGTGAGTGAATAAGCTTCAGTGATTATGGGTTTGGGTTTTTCTAAGGAAAATAATATGGTTGCTAAAACCTCAATAAGTAAACCCATTATCAATCTGCTATTCCACAAATCTTTTAAAAATAGCTTTATTGGCAAATGACTATAAAAGATTACTCAAGGCAGTCCTAATAGCTGTTTGCTGTTTTTGTATTCAATAATGTTTTCTTAAACCGATAAATTATATTACAAAAAAATTCCATTAACAATAGTTTCTAGATACCCATTAGCACTCCAGGATTCCATCTACCTTGAAAATTGTACCAAACCTACTCAACTGTACTTATCAACCACTTCCCTCTTCTTTTACCCTTTCCTGTCCCACGGAGGGAAAAAACATGAGCCATTGTTTGCCTGTAACATTAAATGCCAGTCACTTTATACACCAACAGAGATCTCTGAAACCAAAACAAAGGGAGGGGAGATTCACAGTTCTGCCCATCCCACATATTGTCTTTGCTTTAAATACATGCGCCATTGGGTTTTGTTGCAACAGGTAAGAAAGAGGCAAAATTCTTTCGATACAATTGGATTGTTGGGGGGAGGATAAAGCTCAAAATATAACACAGTGAGAGAGAAGGGGTAGGAGACATTGATACAGACGAGGGCAATGAATGAGGAACCTGCTCCATGATCCTCAACTCCACCACTTATAGGCACGGATTTTCATATTAAGTATATAACGCATCAGGTTAAGAAAACATTATTGGAGTACAAAAACAGCAAACAACAGTTAGAACCTCCTTGAGCAAACTTTTATAGTCATTTGCCAACGAAACTATTTCTTTTTTAAGTCTATGGAAGAGCAGATTGACAAAGGATAAGAAAGAGATCATGTGATTCCCGCCGCCCCCCCCCCCGGCCCCCACTACAAATTAACCACTTATCTGCAGGCTCTAGTGCCAAAGATGATAACGTACTTTATCCAGAGGCATGTGTGCGTCTTAGGGTTCTTGGCAGGACTTTTCCGTCTCATGGAATCTGGGTATTTTTTCTTCATGTGATCTATGCGATCGGTCCTGTTTGCAGCCTGGCATCTCTGCTTGCCCACTGCTGCACCTGCGCACACGCAGGCAAGACTTCCAGGACAAATTCAGCCGGAGAAACACCTCCAGGCTCCTCCTGGGAGGAGGTTAGTTGGCAGGTACTGAGTGATCAGAAAAGGATGGAGAGTCTTAATGTCCTTTATGGTGGTTTAACCAATCCTCCTGTTTGAAGCCCCATCCCTCCTCCAGCCCATACCATAGCCACTGCCTCCAGTCCCTTACGCTTGTCAGAGTTCTGCACGTCACTTTGACTTATTTCTTGCGCTCCCCTCCTCAACAGTCCTTCTGGGCTCCAATAAATTAGTTACTATTCATCCATCTGTTTTCAGATTTCAAAATTTTGTTGACATTTCTCACTTAGTGAGATCATCTTTCCTGTTCTCTTTCTTCTTGTTAATGTTCAGCTTTTTTTTCCCCTTTCTCCTCTAGTTTTTAATAAAATTTCCAAAAGAGCAGAGATAAATATTTGCATTCAATCCAGTACATTAACAGGAAGCCTCATGAATATTTATACATTTGTGCCTATTCATAAATAACGTTGTGCACAGATGTCTCATAAAGAAGCTTCTAGGGCTAGGCAAGGCAAGGCGCTGCTAACTGGGTGAGGAAGAGACACATAATGTCACCTGGATTTACCTGGCATAGCGAGGAGCTGGGACATGCAAATGCTTTTCCTTCTCTGATTAGCCTAGCCACAGCGAGGGATATGCAGAGAGCAAGTGACCAACACAGTATGCCAATTTCTCAGTAATAGAATGTTGTGCTTGGATAGGAAGGAAGCCGCAGCTGCTCAGTACAGATGGCAAATAGCTGACTGCTTTTTCATAGGATCAATGAAATAGCTAAAGCGAATAGACACATCAAGAAGTAGCTGTCTGAGCTAAGTTCCTACTTCCCATTAAAAAAAAAAAAAACAGCAACAACAAACCCTTTAATGTTAGCATTTATTAGATTTTTTTTTAAATGAAAATTTCCCCTAAACCAGTGACTCAAGTAGAGACTTTCCAAAAGTCAACTCACTAAATACTGTGTCCCTAAATGCATTCGAAAATGCCTAACGTGGACTGACTTTTCCAGGAATCATCTTTGTACCACCTGTTTCAAAGTCTTCATTACAACATTGATGAGGTGCCGAGAACGGATGTCTATCTGTGTGTAGGTGTGTGTTTATCTACTATTTTATGTGTCTGCGCTTTTCTCCTATTTTATGTGTCTGCACTTAGCCTTCAGATCTACAAAACTAGAAATTTCTTAAGGGCAGGAAGAATGACGTATTTTCAAAATCCTTCTGTTTCTCTGGGCACCCAAGCCTCTGCTAAAGGTAAGGTAAGGATTTGATACATACTTGCAGATTAATGAATGGACCATGTTGTTGAAAAGGGCTGTTTGGACCTCTAACACCACCAAGAGTCCTTCTGATATATGGGACATAAACAAATTGAGGACAAGGTTGGTTAAGAATTGTCAGTTAAGCCCGGGCTGGTGTGGCTCAGTTGGTCGGGCATCAAGAAACCTCTGCCTAATGAACTGCTCAAGTCCTGAATGAAGTATCTCGTTTTTCTTCGAGCTGCCCAGCAACAGAGATCCAGCCCGAGAGGGCACGTGATATGCAGACAGAAAAAGAGACTAGACTCGCCCTTCTCAGGATCATGCTTGTCACTCATTCTTTTTCTGAGTGTCATCTCTGTCCTTGGTCTTCTTCAGAGCTTCATTAGCCAGAGGTCACTTCCTGGTTCCCCTTGGGGTCCCGCTCCTCTGTGTTCCTTGCCTATTGAACGTCCTTCAACATGGTCTTCTTGCATCAGGACCTTGTAGATTTCTTTGCCCTCAGAATGTCTTCCAAAGCTTCCTCGCCTCTCCCTTAGCATTGTGATAGCCCAGGCCTCGCGCTTACCCAAGAAGGACTTTTCTTCCCATGGGGGTTCCCCCCAAAATATGTTTGCAAATAATAAAGGATCAGGGACAGATTTCTGAACTGTGTGCTTAGGGACTGAAAATTTAGCTACCTCCTAACTGAAGGTTAAAGGGCTCAAAGACCTCATCCTTCACAACCCTTTGTTCAAAGTCAGTTTGGAGCTGGCGAAAGAAAGAAAATATAAAGAATATCTCATTTTGAATCTCATTGTCAAATTCAAATCTCCGGTGTCCCCTGAGGCAGTGGATTGTGGAGGCAGCCCCGTGATGAAAACTTAATAAAAGGCCCAGAAAAGATCATAGATCATGCTGGCCTGTCAGCTGTCACAGGTAAGGGAACAATGATGACATTATTCTAATATTTGGAATGTTCTTGGCCGTGTTTCACTCTCCGCAATGACTGCTACCCTGGTTTCAAGCTTCATCACCACACAGTGATTTCTCATCTGTGGTTTTGGGTCATTTCTGCTGTACGCTTCCTTCCTTCTGCCTCTATTTAAAAAATAGGTTTAATCCCCAAATCTCTGCATGATGGTGTCTTTAAGTCATCACTTTATATCATGGCTTTGGGCTCCTCCCATCCCAGCCTCCCCTATTTTTCAGTCCGTTCATTGTAGATCATAAAGATGCCATTCTCTGGTTTCCCCGTCCCCACAGGAGAAATGGCAGCCCTCTGAATGGAACACAAAGATGTCACAGCAGGAACTCTGACTCACTTCACAGCCTCGCTCCCTGTCATCGTAGGCCTGCCCTTCTCCGTCCTCAAGTCCCCACCTCCACCATGGTCTCTGCGCCCGTAATCCCTACCGTGTGGGACTTGTTTACTTCTCTGTGCTTTTCCTGGAACGTCCTTTCGCTTTTTCTCTGCCCAGACAAAGGTAACTTGGCCTCCACAGCTTACCAACGTCCTCATCTGGGAAGAGTTTTTGAGACGCGTGCGTGAATCATGCTCTTCTCTTCCGTGAGACAGGGTCGTATTATCTCATGCCTTTACTCGAAGACACGCTAGACTGGGTACCCCTTACTGGTGCACCCCCTTTATTTTACAGCTCTTACCTCCATGTGCCCAACTAATGTTAAAGAATAAGTCAAGAAAGGAAGAGAGGCAGCCGACTCTAGAGGAGTGGATGAGCAGTGGAGGGCGCTATGTAAAAAATACCGGTCCACCTGGTATTGTTGTTTTCCCGGCAGAGGTTGGCTTGGCCTCGGTCACATGCCCAGGTACTGGGTAGGCACCCCTCTGTTCTTGCCCCTGAGCTCCCAGACAGCATATGTGGAGAGATTAGTTCATCTTTGCCCTCTGTTCTGATTCGTTTCCTACTCAAAGTTCACTTCTTGATTCTCTCATAAGAGGAAAGCTGACATGTCTATACACTTTGTACGCATCCATCTCGTCTGACCTCAGCTCCTCATTTTTTGGTGGGGGTGACAACGTCCCTAAAAGACACTGGATAGTCTCTCCCACCCTCTGTCCCGCACACACCGGTTCCCAGACATCCAGCTGTTACTCCTTCTCCCAAAGCCACACTCTGAGAAAAGTCACAAGAACAAACGTATTGGTCCTCTCTGCCCGCTGCTGGGAGAGTTCATTACTGCAAGTTGTTAGAAGTCAGCTTAGCAAAACGAATCCAAAGTGTTCAAGACCTTCCATCCCCTTGGTCCAGCCACCTCGCTCTAGTGACAGAAGACACAGAGGTTCTTCTCACAGTCATTTATATTGGTAAATAGTTTAAAAGGCAATGGGGTAATTATTGGTCATACATTGATCTGTAAAGATTGTGTCTTAGAAGAATTGAACAGCAACCTCCAGTGGCTCTGCTCTTTGCTCCCTGTCATTTGTCCAGAGTCCTGGGAACCACTTCCAGTCTGTTGCAGAGCACCCCCTTTTACAGTCCTCCCCCCACCCCTGGAAGCGCCCCTTGGGGAAGCCTCACCATGGAGAAAAACCACTTTATGGGGCCTTTTCAGTGTGCTGTCTTATCTGAATCAGCTGTCCCTCAGCACCCACTTCCTCCAGTGTGACGGACATTCTGTGACTAGTTTATCTGAAACACGCCTATTACCACGCTGGCAGCCTGTGCTACCAGGCAGGCAGCGTACTTGTGTCTTCAGGCTTTTGTAAATCACCTCATGACACAGCTGCTTATTTGGCAGTGGCTCCTGGGGTTCCGGTGCGTCTCCCTGGCCCCCCTCCTCCAGGTGAGTGACAGTTGTCATAAAATCACCAATCGAACCTGGGGGCGGGGGGCGGGAGCTGTCCAGTCAAGGGGCAGCTTAAAAGGTGATCCCTCTCACCAATTCCAGCTTCGGGGTAGAAGCAGAGACAAAGGACAGAGGAAACCTACCCAAAGAATGTTCTGTGGACACAGGAAGGGAAAGATATCCAGAGGAAAAGGCTTAGGAAATGGTCAAATTCCAAGGAGGCTGCTGTGTTTTCCAGGAAAAGGACTGGTAAGATGGTGGGGTTGGGGGGTGTGGGAAGGCTGGGTGTGAGGGCTGAACGCAGTCTGCGTCTTGTCTTTCCAGAACTGACCCCTCACAGGTAAGTCCTAGACTTACAGTGCATGGCCGTATTTGTGGGCTGACAGTATTTTTTACATAGAGCCCTTACATTCATTGTTGGTATTACTTCTTACTCAGCAGTTGAGTTACAAGAATTAATCACACTGGGCTGGAGTTACCTTTCAAAAATTGAAGAAAGCCTTTCCTATCTACCCCCTCAAGGAAAACAGTCATGCCTCTGTCTCAAGCTAGTGCTTCACAAAGTTCTTTTCGGGGAAGGACAGCTTGAATTGTAATATCCCTTCCTCACACCTCTGTGTCCGGTGACGCCCGACTCTGGAAACACAGATGCCATGTTGCATCTCTTAGCAGATGGAGTCTGTCCTGTCTGTGAGGGGGCAGCGTGGCTCTCTTTGGGTCTCATCACCCGAGCAAACCGTTTCGGAGCCCAGACACCTCGAACTTCTCCCACTGCCATTGTTTCCATCTCTAAACATTTATCAAGCCCTTACTGCTGTAGGTCTTTCTTATGGAGTTGTTATAAAAACATAACAATAAATACACAGTTCTCAGACTCACGCAGCTTTGGAGAACTTACCTCATTGAAAACAATAAGCAACCTGCTCCTAATTTTTCTCCCAGCTGTAGCCATTGGGAGGTTGGAGAGAGTTTTAAAAATATTTACAGGTATGTATTTCCCAAGGAGACACTGACAAGCTTATGATTTTAGTCAATACTAATACAAATGATAGCTTACCACCCTATAGCTACTTTGTAGTACTATTTGGTTTTACCAGATACTCTTCCATATGAACCTCAACAGTTGAAGACCTTCTTGTAAAAGTAACACTCTGTTCTGTTTGAGGCCCTCTTTGGGAAAATTAACCCTTTACTTTCTATGCCAAATATTTTTTAACTAAAATGTTAATTTTAATATGCTAACCTTTGGAAATCTTTATGGAAAAAAAGGGGGCTTTGTTTAATTTAGGGCCAATACACATTTTAGACTTAAAAGCAATGGGAAAAAAGCATATAGAAAAAAAAAGTGTTCATATATAAAAAAAGAAATAATTAACAAAATTAAAAGGCAATTGACAGAATGAGACATGATATATAATGAGTTTATGTCCTTTATGTATAAAGAGCATAAGCAAATAAATAGTAAATATTCCGAGGTACCAATTGAAAAAAAGGACAAAGGACATGAACAGACACTTCACATAAAGAAGTGCTAAGAGTAGTGAAGCTTGTCCTGTTGAAGCTCACTGGCAAAAAGTAAATGAATTAAAATGATCTTCACATTCTGGGAGGTGGGTGGCTTCTCACACTGCACTTCAGCATATAGATACGTACAGTCTTTCTGGAAAGCAATTTGGCAATAGCTACCAAGGGCTTTAAACACGTCCCTGTCTTTTGATTGAATGATTTCACTCCAAGAAATAGATTATAAATTCTAAACAGATTCTATATGGACTCTTTTTCTAGAAACACATATATCTAGGTATAAAGAAATAATACTAGACACACCCTAATAGTGAGATTAAAGTGAGCAATTAAAGTGGGAATCTTATCAAGTGGCCATGAATCTGATGTTTGTAATGAATTGCTAATGACATGAAATTTCCATAGCAAAAGTAAAATTAACAGAATTCAACACTGTATATACAATATGGTTACAACCACAGTAAATATATACACATACATATGTATAGGCTCATATGGTGGGAAGAAGTTTTCCAAAGTTAATGTTAGTTAGCTTCAGGTTGTGGGACTTTAGATGGTTATTTACTTATTTATATTTTTATGGTTTTCAAGTTTTAAAACAAGAACATTGATTTTATAATCATATATCAAAATTAAAAACTTTCATTAACTTAGGAATTCAACGATTAATGAACCAACACCCTGTTCATGTTCTGACTGACGAACCCTTATATAATTCTTAGCATAAACCAAGCAAAGAACCCTTTGTGAAAATGAGTCTACGGAGCTGATGCACTTATTCTCAACAAAAGTTACTTAAAATTTTCACACTCAGAAAGAAATGGGAGGCACTCAAACATATTTAATAATGCACAAACCCAAATATATTTGTTTTTGGTATTGGGAGGATTTATATTTCTAGGTGTAGGAATAAACTGTAAAATCAGACAGTATTGGAAATAGCTGATGCTTGTGAGCTGCCAGATGTAAGGCTTCATCAATTCCCATATTTGGGGAGGTGTCTCACAAACTGGGTGCGCGCTTCCCGTCTCCAGGGACTTGTCTGCCTCTTACTTAGTGAAGGTAACTGGTAATGAGCTTGTCGTTAAGAGCTGATTTGAAACGGAATTTTTATAGAGCCAATTTTTTGGTTGCTTAAAGTTAATTGCTTTGCACTTAATTTAAGTCCCACGGGGAGCAATTCTAATCTCCCCCCAGCAAACTCTATCTTAAATGAGGCTGATTTATAATCCTATTACCTGCATCTGTGTGTCTATCAGGAAATACCCCAGATGGATGCACTGCGTCTCTGAAGGATGCCGTATGGCTTTAACACCCTACCAGCACTTTACTTTGGACAAGGAAGCGAGTTGTCTTGCTGGAGACGCGTCAGTTCGCTGTCCCAAATAAAAGTTATGGAGAGACGCTGAGCTTTATAGTAACTTTGTTTGTTCAAACAGCAGATCGCAGTTGCCTGGCAACTTGCAAGAGATATGATGCTGTAGGGAATGAGCGAAAAAGAGAAATAAATAAAACGCTGCCCTGAGAATGGAAGGCAGGGCATGAGGGCGGTGGTCATCAGAAAGGATCCAGATGTTGCTACTGGCCAGCGGTTCTTGAAGCGTGGTCCCTGGACCAGCAGTATCAGCCTTGCCTGGGGATTTGTGTCACACCCAGAAACTCCAGAGGTGCAGCTCAAGGGCCTCCGTGTTGTAAAAATCCCCTCCCCCCACTCCCCAGGGGTCAGGATGCACATTGGTGTCTGAGAAACACTGAGCAGGAGTGACAGGACCTTGCCGACATGGAGTCAGGAGCTGAGTGTGGGCAGGGGCCGGAGGACTCAGAAACGTGTTGCGTGTTGGCCGAGATGTGGAGACAGCGACAGACCGGCCTGGGAGTGGGCTGCTAACAGACGTTCCCCTGAAACGGCCATTTCCGGTTGGAAGAAGAAGCAGAATTTTAAGCCAAGCCAAGTGAGGAACCGGAAGAAATAAGGAGGATTATAGACACAATTCTGGGACCGGGAATGGCTTCCCGCCCCCTGCCTGGTTCTAACTGTCATCTCTTGCCTGGAGACATTAAAGTCCCAGGGGGCCCTTGACAGGGGGAGTGACCCATTGGACTCTAAACGGGAACAACTCTTTCATTCAAATAATTTCACTTGTGAGACAATGCACCCAAAGCTCACAGAACTGAGCTCACAGGGTATAAATAGGTGAGCTCTGAGTAAAGGAAATGAAAAGGCCTTTCAGACAAACTCGATGACACTCTTTGAAGCCATTCCAACTCTGGTGGACAATGAGGGTTTCATTAGCGTGGATAGAATAGATCCTTAGCAAAGCACTGGAGGCCTCTCTGAACGGATCTCATTCTAGAAATAGCAGTGGAGAGCATCGGACAAAGAGAACCATGCCAAGGACACCAAATTATTTTATAGCACCCAGAGTATATGGAGGCGATAAAATATAACTGCGAGGACCTGTGACAAGTAAGTTTCCAGAGAACTTATACTCTTAGCCATGGATTCCAATGAGGAGGGTGGCCTCCCAAAATGACTTGAATATTCCTTGTGTATTGACTGAATACTAAGCAAGACTGGATCGTGGTTTGATCTCTGCCCTAAAGCTGTCAGGAAATCTCTCCTTCGTGGAGGCCAGAGCCCAACAGCTTCTCAGTGGTAGAAGTTAATCGGAAAGGATGCAGTGCCCTAGAAGGGCGGTTCTCACCCTTCCCATGCATCAGAACCTCCCCAGAGACCTCCTTAACCCAGGCCACTGAACCCCACCCCCGGAGGTCTCCTGGGTGGGGCCTGAGACCTTGCATTTCCTGCAAGCTAAAATACTAATGCCCCTGTTTCAGGGACCACATTTGAAGGACCAGTGGAGGAGAGAAAGCACGGAAGAGCAGGGATGCATTTTTACGATTAGGCCGTAGGAAAGAGGCTGGAAGCAGAACACTCCCCTGCGTGACGCTGACTGCGTCCCCTTGCTACGGGGTTCTGACATCCGGGAATGAGAGACTTCCGGCAAGCTTCGGATGACGATAGGTGATAACTTCTTGAAAGGTTAAAATGAGCCTGGCTTCCGAATGCCTGGATGACTTTTTAAAAGGTGCAGTTTCACCGGGAATCAATGCAAAGACCCTACAGGGGATTATCTTGGAGGCCGGCTGCCCTACCTGCCGTGTTCCTGACCTATGAGCTCGTCCGGGCTGGCTGCCTATTTCCAGAAAGTTAGCCAGTGATTGGCCAGATGGGTGGGAAGTTGCCTTCTGCCAAAACCCCTCTGCGTAGCCTCTGGGGTATGGTTGCCAGGAAAAGCGTGACCGCCCATAGAGGCTGCCTGTAACCCATACTGTGGCACCCGCAGCCCCAGAGTGTCAATGTCACCTTCCCCTCAACCACGGTGGCCGCTTGGAGGCCTCTCTGGTCTCAGGGTGGAGCAGGAGGGACGGCTCCATGCTGGAGAAAAGCTTCCTCGCAGGAAAGGATTGGAGAGCAAAGCAAAGCGCTAGTGCGTCAGACTTTTGCTAGAATTTGATTTTCTGTGTCTGCTTGTCACCATGTTGTTCTGCTCTGGGTCCATCACCACCAGCAGTCCCTGGCCTGGCCAGAGCCTAGTGACCCCTGAGGCAGCTTTGACTTGTGCAGGGTGGACATCGGAAGGGATGTAGCCATCACAGGTGGTCCGTCCGCCCCAGCCTACCCCGCGCGGACTTACCCACGACGTGACTCACATGGGAAGACAGAAGACGAACAGTCGCTAGGAGCTAGGACTGTTTCCAGTGTTTGCGTGCCCTTACCCCCAGCGAAATCATCTACACAGCCCATAGCGGGTGGGTGCCCCCACCAACACCACCGCCATGTGGGGGAGGGGCTGGCCGGGGATTTCTAGGGTCACCTCATTCCCATACCTCCGCTACCCAACAAGAAGGGGAATGACTTGTGTGAGCGTGACAATGATGAGAGCTTGACACTCACTGGCCGTGTTTTTATTAGGCAAAGTTAACAAGTTCAAGGTCGCTGCTGGTGCACGCTCCCCACCATTTCCTGATTTCTCTCCGACAAGCCTATGTTCTAGAGCAACGGCCTCTGTGCTCTCAGTCCCTGGAGGTCAGCCCCGCGGTAGGACCACCCTAGAGTGGAGAAGAATAACCTTCTTCAGCTTTTGGAGCTTTGGGGCAGGGCAGGCTCGGCTGTCTTTAAGTCTGGGTCCGAGGCAGGAAGCCCTGCTCCATTCTCTGTCCTCCCTGTTAGAGGAAGCCCTGAACAAAATGATAGTGTGGTCCTCATTTAGCCACTATATGAGTCTGCTTTATTGACCCGAAACCTCAAGGAGAAGAAAGCGGGGTGTCAGGATCTGGGGGCCAGCCCTGCCCATCCCCTACATTTCTGACGAGCCCTGAGACTCACGCTTTCCCAGATGGGCTCCTCTGGCGTCAGGATTTCTCGGGAGCTGGGGAGGGCCGTTGGCAGAACAGAGAAGGCAGGAATGGGACTTACACTTGACCCTGGACATGCCCAGCAGCGTGGGGCAGACCTGGCCAACGAGAGAGGTTCAGGGAAGGCACACAGGCAAGGGGTTCAGCCTTCCACACTCCCATTCAGCTAAATACTTGGTACCAGGCACTCCACGTGGGGTGGTAAATTATGACATAAGATGACCAGAGCCACTGGGAATTGGGGTCAGGCAATTCTTGGAACCCCAGAATCGCGCTAAGACTCAGCGCCCAATCTTTCCCCGACCCTCCCTCCGACAAGGAGAGAGGTGCCATCAAGAGCAAGACAAGCGTCACAGGGATGGGACCCAGGTCAGAAAGTTCAGCGCACTGCCTCCCAGGCAGAGGGCGGGTATAGGCGTTCTGTAGACACGGCAGGGCTTGCTGTTGGATGGCGGCTGCACCCCAGGGAGAGGGACAAAGCCCACTGGGAAGCACGGGGAGCAACAAAGAGTAAGGCAAGGTACAGAGCCCAGCGGTCGGCTGGTGCAGCCTTCACTAGGAGAAGGCTGAGGGCCACTGCGGGGGTGGGAGGGCAAGGACTGAGCCTGTTTGCACCGTGGCTGTCCCAGGCCCTAACTGGTCTGGGGACTGACACCTACAGTTTCAGGGACCAGCAGCTCTGACCATGGAGACTCGGAGGACAGGAGAGAAGCCGAAGCTCTTGGAATACACACTCACCGCAAGGGCCCGGGGAGGGGCGAACCTGACCTGGGGACCCAATCACCGTATTTTAGATCCCTGCCTGCCCCAAGCAGACACGGGCGTGCACCTTGCCAGAGCTGCAGACAGTCGCCCTGGCACCAGCATCCCTGGCAGCAGCTGGCCTCAGCGTAAGGGGACCGCCTCCTGCTCCCCGCAAGATGCACTTGGGGTATCTGGCTTCATTCTTGGGAGAGTTTTGCTGGGTGAGTTAAATGGGAATCATCTTGCTTTTTCCTGGGAAACTGCTGTTCCCTTTGTCTGCCATGCCTCTGGGCAAAATCTTTAGGCCTTACTCGCTGCTATTTTCTGCCCCTCCAAGAATAGCTCCATTGTTAGGCAGACATGACACAAAGGGACAGCTCATGATCCAGGGATTGTGTGTGTGCGCGGCGGTGGGCGTGTGTGTGTGTGGGGGGCGGGGTCTCACCTTCTAATTTTCTGTACGTTACTTTAAAAAGAATTGTTGGTTTTCTTTGTTGCCCTCGATTGGATAGAAAAATAGACAAGCTCTTAATGGGGGAAACTGGCAAGATACGACCAATTTTATAGCAGCCTTGAGCTGCTCTGGTGAGTTGCTTATTCCATAATTTTTGGATCTGTCCCCACACCTATTGTGACAAGTCCTTCATACAGTGAAAGCACCCTCACCATGCATCATAAGTGAGCTTACTCGATTTGGTGTATACCGTTAGCGATCTCACTGAACCATTGGGGATAAACTCTTTTTCATTATCCCACTTTGCATGTCAAGGGCGAGGAATGAGGTATATTCGCCCCCCTGACCCTCCGTTTTGATCATTTTTCATTTATGATTTTTTTGGCTCATCTTCCCGAACCTCCCCCTGTCTCTGATGACCCCAATCACCAACGTCACCCAGCTGCGTGTGCCCTCCCTAGGGAGGAAGCAGAAGGCCAGCGAGCCTGCTGTGGAGGGAAAGAAACTTGACAACCGGGAAGTAAGGAAGGTCAGGGAATCATTCTCTCCACCCTTCCGGGGCAACAGGTCCGGGAGAGACAGTTCCAAACCCAGGGACTGGTTTCCTACTGGAGTCTTAATAACGTCATCTTCAAGTTAAAACACACGCATTTCTTTGTCTGTCTCAACCTTCCTTCCAGGTCATGTCGATAGCCACCCAAGGCTGCATTGTGGGCACTCACTAAGGGACATGGCTTCCTAGGCTTACAGGTGAAGACCTTTCCCCTCTGTGTCCTTCCTTTGGTCGCTAAGGCTGTTCCTTCTGCCATCAGGTAGCCGGGTGGTATGGGACAGGGCTGGACATGAACCTTACACCCTTCCACGTGGTTGCTGCTCCTCAAGTACAATATGTATCCACTTGATTTCCAGCTCTCTCTGTTCGCAATGTCTCCACTCCCCCTTCCCTGGCGGAATGTTCCCCTCCCTCCATCCCGGTCGGTCCACGTCCTCTGTGATTCAGGCTTCCACACAAGGTGCGGTTGGGCTGTGAAGTTTTGCTCCCCGCTCCGGTTCTCACCGGCATCCCGGCTCATTGTCCTCCTCAGCGCTTGCAGTGACTCACATCCTACATGCGCGTGTGAATCACCTGGGGACTGTTTAAAAAACATAGACCTTGACCAGACAGACCTAATCAGAGTCTCTGTGGGTGAGCTACAGGCCATCTGTGGTTTTATGGAGCTTCACAGGCGGGTCTAATGTACGGCTTGGGCTAAGAAACACAGATGATATACAGATAGATGACTAATTTTAATATTTAATCATACCCTGCTACTTACCTGTTTTATGAGGCTATGCTTTGTAAACTCCTAGAGGACATGCCTTACTTTGCCAGCCAACCCGATGTTGGGTACAGGGCTGAGACTTCTCAATGAGCTTTTTGATATTTACTTCTGTACATGGTAAAATCGCCTAAGAGTTCAACAAATACTTCTGGACACCTTTAGTCTGCCCCGGGGAGGGGGGGGGTACGGGAGCTCCGAAGATGAAAGCAGTTAGGCTTTTTAGACTAGAGTCATTGGCTCTCAACAACTCAATGGTTGTTGAGAATGTTCTTTGCTATGATTAGGGTAACTGTGAAAGAGAATAGCAGAACATGGAAGAGACCTGTGATTTGGTGAAGGCTGAAGGGTTTCTGAGTATCTTGGGGGAATTCAAATATTTGTGCCATCAACATTCCATATGCAAATGCACCTACAGCCCCCGCCCCAAATTAATCCCAAGATGGCCACTCAGGGGGAAGAACCACAGGTGGCTTTCCTGCTAAAGGAAGCTATGGAAGCACATGCGTGCGTAAATGAGTGCATGTGTGTTTGCTGTGCACTGGCCCGGGCTGTGTCTCGGTACCCACGGACTGGGCGTGGGCACACGGTCAGGCCTGTAGCTTTCTGCTGCCTGTAGGCTGCCCCCTGCCCCCAGGGCTGCCCTAGGCAATGCTGGTCAGAGACTATCATTGGTCTCTTCCCTTTTCCTTCCCTCAGACATACGCTTCTTCCACTCCCAGGTGCCTGGTATCCCCAGGATCTCGCCTTACATTTAGAAAAACTTTTCTTAAGAATAGATCCAGCTCTGGCCGGCTAGCTTAGTTGGTTAGAGCATTGTCCACTATGCCAACGTTGCAGATTTGATCCTCGGTCAGGACACATGCAAGAAACAACCAATGAATGCGTGGATAGGTAGAACAACAAATCTCTCTCTCCCCCCCCCACCCCTTCTCTCTCTGTCTATAGCCAATTAATTAAAGCAATTTAAAAAATGGATCTAGAAATAGATTCACAGAAAGAGCACTCATATTGTACCAAATGAGTACAGGTACGATGAACTGCTATTGAGTTCACCATATGAGCTGGCTCTGCTACGTTGTGGGATCATTGACAAATTAACCAGAAGAGGTGATTAGAGAGCTAGGTGCTCCTGCACTGCAGCACACGTGACACATAGGTGGTCACTTCGTCCTCCTCCCTCCTTGTAAGGGGGGCCCCGCGTGGTGCCTTCCTGGAGGATCACACATCTAGTGTTGAGTCAGATGCCACCCTGAACTTTGCTCTCCTCTCTGGCTTTTTTTTTTCCTCTTCCCTATTTATCTTGGCTCCTGAGAGAGTGCCACTGAGTTTCAACGGACTGGGCCCATAGCTGCTGGCCCGCCTTTCCACTGGGGAAGGAGAAGTCTTTGGGGCCCAGGAAAGTGAAGTCAGTGGGAGGTGTGATAGTCACTGCTGAACTGTTTTCTGTGCCCAGGGTCAATTCCCCTTGAAACTGGACCTGAGAACGGACTGTCCTCTGAGCCCCCGTCCCACGTCAGCTGCGCACTTCAGCTGCGCATTCCCTTGGAAGCAAGGTTGCCGCCCAGCTGCCGCGCCTCTGACATGGGACTTTGGCAGAGAGGAAGGAAAGGGGCAATTGGGCCTTAACGAGAACTTCTAGAAGAGCAACAAGAATGACCACTCTCATTTATTGAGAACTTCTTACTGCGTGATAGTGGCTGTGCTGTGATTAGAAATATTCATCTGATTAATACGATGATATCTTCTCAGAAGAGGTCCTGGTCTCATTAGTTTTGCTAATGAGGAAACAAGGAATCAGAATCATTAAATAACTTTCTTCAAGTCAGTGACAGAGTAAAGTTTGCACCCAGGGCTTTGAGGTTCCCGCCCACCCACTTTCCCTTACACTCTGCGTTTCCAGAGCTGCCTGCAATTACGGTAGCGTCACGTCCAGAGGGAACCAGAATGTCAGGAAAACACGTGCTTCGTCCACGTCGCTGCACTCTGGTGTATTTGGGTGGGGCGGGGGGCGGGGTCCATTCTGGCCTATGGTTTGGCAAGAGCAGGGATTTAAGTGAGGTTATCTTGAAGGGACGTCTCTGATGAGCTTCTCGCTTGAAGACTCCTCAGGGCAGTGGGCACGGGCCCCGGCAACTTTCTGAGCTGCTGCTCTGAGTGAACTGGAAGAGCAGGAGGAGGCTGCCGTCCTCGGAAGAGACATTGTTCTTCTCCAGGTCTCCTGCTGTCTACCCTGCTGCCTACACAAGTATTCATCTAAACATCTGAACAGTCACCTTCTGAGAATGTGCCTGGTGTGTCCACAACAGGATAGGCTTCTGAAATGGTTAAGTGCATGCAACTTCAAGAGCCAAGGTTGGTTTTGGGTTTTCTCTGCACGCCTGGCTGGTCCTCGCTGGTGTTCTCCTGATACTAGTTCATTAGTTTCCTGGTTTTGCTCCCTGGCTGAGCGCCTGCTTGTAATACTGCACAATTAACAACTGTTGGGTTGGGTCAGAGGCATGCATGGCTGGACCCCATTCTTTAATTTCAGGTCTGGGCATCTGCCATCTATTACATCCCCTTCTCTCTTATTAGTGATGGTGCAATCAATACAAATAAACCTCAGCAGCCCTAGGGTCCAGGTAAAACCACGCCAGCATAAATCAATGAGGTGTTGAGAAACTCTATGTCACATAATGCTGATGTTCTAATTCTATGTTCCTGGTTACCAGAGCCCGCCCACGGATGCCAGGACTTGGTTTAGAAATCCCCCTGCCTTTCCCAACTTAGCTCATAATGATCTCATATAAAAATCTGGACTTCTCAGAAGAAGTGCTGGAACAATGGGAATTATGAGGGCTGCGTTTTTCTCACTACTTGACTAAACCTGGACTATGTCCAGTTTGACAGCCAGCATTTGGTCGAGTCTCTCTCCAAGTCCTCCCTGGACCACTGGCATCCAAATGAGGTGCTAGTTAAAAATCCCCCTCTGGACCTACTATTCATTCAAGATTTCTGCACTCAGCGCCCAGGCATCTGAATGTTAAACATGCTCCCTGTCGAGCTTGTAGCCAGCGCCCCTGCAGGAAACTCACGATACGCTCTGGTTGCGATAATTCTAGGAGAGTTTAACAAAGGGGCCGTTTTCAAAGAGGTAGCCAGGAGAAAGGGAAACCAAAAATACAATGCGCTGTCTTGTAAGAACCTTGGGTCGGGGTGAAGGGGCATGAAGAGAGAGTGGTTGTTGTAACCTGCAGGACAAGGGTTGTTTGCAGATGGCCACCAGACCCAACAGGACATCCTTGAGATTCTCCTGATGGAGGGGGCTCAGCCAGCCCCTGTTGACCCCACAGAGAGGGTGACAGTGGAATAAACACCCCGACCTGTTTTTGCTCCTGACCCCTGTCTCCAGCCAGGATCTTGACTGAACCTAAGAGGAAGCCAGAGGCCAGGGATACAGGCCAGCCCCCAGGGCACAGAGCAGGGTGGAGAAGACAGAGAGGGGACATGCAGGGCCCAGAGGGGGCTGGCCAGCACCTGACTCCAGAACACCGAACCCAGAGATACACCGGATGGAATTTTAGACATGTCACTGTCCAATCAAGGCCGGTCTCAGTTCATGAGAAAGTGAGAGAGGGAGAGGGGAAATCAAAGACAAGAGCAAAGTGAAAACCCAACCGTGGGAAATTGAGGGAAAGCCAGAGATCCAGGAAAAGAAAAGTAGGCAGTTGATCGTATATGGGCAAGTCCAGGCTCTGCTTCCCTGGGGTTCTCCGCATGCCCTGCACGCTGCCCTGAGAGTGCCCCTCCACCGCAGCGTCTCAGTCCCCGTCCTCCTGGTACCGGATGGTGTCCTGTGTTCCTGTGGACATTTTCACTGATTCATCTGAGAGTTCTGGGACTCGTCACTATTACAGATGGGACAGTGGACAAAGGGCTCAGGTGGCTCAGGGGGATCTTTAGGGGAAATTTATTCGGCACTTTTTAAAAGACTCTGTTGAGAAGCCAGGTAAAATTTAAGATTACCTAAGTGGTCCCAAAATCATGTTTCCAGACTGGCAATTGCTGCCTGCTCTCTGAAAGTGCTTGTTTATCTCATGGGTATTATAGCTATTAACACAGCAGAACCTATCTCAAACCCACCATTTTTCCAATAAGAAAAATGCAGATCTCTTTTCCTGTTTGATGACATATCTTCCCCTTCCACTATATTTTCTTTGACTAGAAAGTGCCCTCATAGCCCTACATGGCCAGAGTCCAGTGTCTTTCTTGTTGTACCAGAGCCCTTATAGAGCAAGGAATAACGTCAGGAGGTATAGCTTGACTCTGCCTGGGAAGAATGAAGGCGAAGCATAAAATGTATTAACTTATCCTCTCTGCTCCTCACTGGGAATGAAATCTAAATTATTCTGTTCCCCATACCCTAAGCCCTGCCCCTGGTTGTCCATCCAAGTACATACCCATTTTACCAAAACCAATCCAATTCACAAGGGAGAAAGAAAAAGCAATTCCAGTTTCCGTTTATTGAGCATATACTATATGCCTGACAATCTTCTAAATAAAACCTGTTACTACTCTGGATTCTTTTTCTAAGCCTTGCAGTGGCACCATAAGGTGGGTACACTGATCATTACCATTCGTCAAGTGTGGCGGTTGAAGGAAAGAGTGGGTACATACCTTGCCTAAAAGCGCACTGCCACTAAGTCTTAAAGCCAGGATTACAACCAAGGCAGTGAGCTTTCAAAGCCTGAACCCTTGACCCCAAAGCCATGCTGCCTCCCTGCACAGGAAGAGCTCCTCTGTTTCCATTCATCCCTCTGTTTCATTCATTATTCATCTGTCATCACTCAGCTTCTATAGAGCCCCAGACACTGGTGGTACCAAGCTGAACAAGGCCAGCCTCCTTCACACAGAAACATTGCGAGCCTACCGAGCAGAAGAAGAGACTGATGGTTCATTGCAACACACAAGAGAGACACTGTGGGAGTATGAATGAAGTGTCATGGAGAGACACAGGAAGTGACTAACTCTTGTGAGGGAAGAGATGGAAAACTTCATGGAGGACGTGACAGTTGAGCCTGTGAAATAGCAGGCACTTAGTAAATGTTTGTTGAAGGAATGAGTGGATGGATGGATGGATGGATGGATGAATGGTAGTAGAAGTTCATCAGGCAGAGAAGAGGATGATAAATGAAGAAGACGGTAGACAGTACTGCGAGGAAAGCAGTTACCTGCTGTTCATTACTTTCTCAGTTACTTTGCATGGATTCTGAGCTTTCCCAGGAATGCTGAGAAATTCAAAATCTTAAGTCCAGGAGAAATGACTTGGTGACCCTGAGTTTTCTGCTGGAAAATATCTAGCTTATATCATAATACCCTTCAAGGTTATTTTCTACAAAGATACTCCTTTTCCATATTAGATTCACTGGGTACTTTTCTGGGGACTTCTAGAAAGGAAAGTACTCAAAGAGTAAAGTTACTTTTAAAAATCAGATTTGTCAAGGTATAATTTATGCATAATAAAACCCAGCTATTTGGGATACAATTCAATGAGTTTTGGCATATGGATACAGTAACCATCCCCACAATCAAGTTATAAAACAGTTCCTTTACCTCCAATTTTCTTAATGCCCATTAGCAATGGATTCCTCTCCCAAGCCCTGCTCTTTCTGTTGCTTCAGCTTGGCCTCCATAGGATTTTATATAGATGTAATCAAATGGTAAGTAGCCATTTAGCTTAGCTTCTGTCATTTAGCAAAAACGCTTTTGGGATTCATCTGTGTTGTCACATTGGTCCCTAATTCACTCCTTGTTAACATTGAGTAGAATTCCATTGCATGAATATGCCACAGTCTGTTCATCCATAAAACAAGTTGATAGGCGTTTGAGTGGTTTCCAGTTTTTGACTATGATGAATGAATATGCTACAAATATGTACAAGTTGATGTGCACATATATTTTTAATGAGGTATCATTTTATTAGTAAATATTTTATTGTGTCCCTTTTCCTCTATTGTTAATTCAGTTATCTCATTCCTTATATATTCTAATGGTTATTTGTATATGCTAATATTATTACCTTTTTAATGTTACCCTTCTTTCTTCTTGTCTTGTTGAATGCTTATATTGACTTATTTTATCATTAATTCTCTGAGATTTTTCAGGCATACTATTACGTCTTCTGCACATAGAGATCACTTAATTTCTTTTTTTCATAGTCATTGGCCTGTGATTGCTTTCTCTGGTCTAATTACATTAGCTAGTACTTTGAGAAGATTGCCAATGGCCATGATTGGGGACAGCATTCTGGCATTGTTCCTACCCTCAGTAGAAACGTCCTTAGGATTTCCAATTTATTAAGATGCTGGCTTTAGGATTGAGGTGTATACTATCATTTTAAGGAGATAGATACCCGTGCATATTTTCTCAAGAGTTTTGATTAGAAAAGGATGTTGTATTTTGTCAAATAATTTTTTAGCATCCTTAGACATAATCATATGGATTTTTCCTAGACTTAGTAATATGATGAATGTGATTGATATAGTTTCTAATATTCAATATTCTTTGAATTTCTGGCATAAATCCCATTTGTTTTATAGTGTGTTACTTTTATTATCTCAATGTGGTTTTAGAGTCACTAAAATTTTATTTAAGATTTTTGTACCAATATTCATGTCATGTAGGTCTGGCCCATAATTTTCCCTTTTTTCATGTGTGTTACTTTACAGGTTTATGTTTGTTCTACTTGTTCATAAAAATAACTTCAAAGTTTCCCTTCATTTCATGTGCTCTGAAACAATGTGTGTGCCATAAAAAACATAGCATTTTGACCAGTTTAGTTATTTTTAACTCTGCGGAGGCTATTTCATGGTCAATGTTCCCTGGGAGTCCCTGGGCACAGCCACCTCATCCATCGCGGTGACCAAGCGGACTTCTTCATTTTAACACAACGATCAAAGCAGGGGCTTGGGCCAGCTAACGCAACACTGAGATTTAACATGGGCTCTGGGTACAAGAGGTACAGTGTACTTGGCAAGATTGTCTCTTTTCCCACATAACCTGAATATCTGGCCTTCAGTTTTCTTGATGCCAGTGTTCGCTAAGACTATGTGGGAGCCTCTCCCGGTCCCTGTATGAGTCATATAATCCTGGCCTGGCTCTTAGCCTCCAGGGCCCTTCACCAAGGACTGAATGAAATGCTGTGCCCGAGGACAACTTTGTGAGCGGGGAAATATATGTGATGTTAGTTATTATTAAAGCTTGAGAAAACTGGTTTGTAACATTTGACTAATCACTTCACTTCTCTAAATTTCAGTTTTAACATCTAGGTAATAAACATAGCAGATTAGACATAATAGACATAATGACAACGCAGGAAAGCACCAACAGGGTGCCTGGCGGACAGTACACACGCAATAAGAGTAATTAATCGTCGCTGTTCTCAAGCCCCTGTTTCCAGGATGGCCCAGCAAGCCGTTCCGACAGTGGGCCATTCCCTGTCGCACCGGCGCTGAGTGCCACACAAGGAGACAGACGAGCCTCCTTTCCTCCCATCGTATGGACCCTCCAAAAGCCAGCAATGCTGGAATCACCTATTTTGCATAAAGATTGTAATAAGCAGGCATTCTGTAGAGTTTGGAAATAAACTCTGAGCTCATTCATTAGGTCTTCCTTCAGGCCCAAACTAATCTGCCAGTTCTGCCTGTCCTTACAGGAAAACACCCCCCCTTCCCAGGGCAGAAGATAGACGCCTGTCCCCTTTCCCACCCAATCTGCATAGATCCTGGGCTCCAGGCTGCGAGAGACACAGGGAAGTCAAAGACACGGAAAGAAAAGGCAGCTAATGAATGCAGGAAGGGGGATCAGACGGATTTTTAAATCACATGCGAACTCCTTAGAGGAAGGAAGGATGGAAGGAAAAGCCAGGGGGTCTGGGAGAAGGAGAAGAAAGAGACCACCTCCCACCAGCAGACAAGGGCATGCCCCACCCCCTGCTCCTTTCTGGTGCAGGCTGCCGCGGAATAGAGTCCAAGCTCTAGTTCCTACCATCTAAGACAGGCCCCAAGTGTGGAAACCTTCCCTTCACAGGAACCAGGTAAAGAGAGTAACACAAAACGCGCTGATGAGAGGTTTTCAAATCTTCAGTTTTCAAAAGTTCAAGTGTATTTTAAAAAGCAGAGCTTTTTATCACTTTGTTGGTGACATGTGGATTATTGCCCTTTCTTTTACTGACATCAGGTTGCAGCCTAGTCGGAGCCGGCGGCCCCAGGCTGCGGCCACGTGCCCACTGCCGCCTCTCCGCGGCACAGCCCGCCATGCTTTCACCTCCAGCTCCTCTCCCGCACAGGCCGCTGAGAAGACACGTTGGACTTTTCAGCACACACGATACCTGGTTGTTGTGAGTTTGCTTCTCTGGAACTAGATGCTGGGCACCTTGGAAGCCCAAACCCCTTCGTACTCCTTGTCTCGTTGTCCTGACTAGTGTCCTCCGCCCGTGAGAACACCTAGAGGAGAACACGCCTAGTGCAAAGTGCATGTAATGCGTAACGCAACTACGCAATGTGTCATGGGTGCAACGTGTGATATACACAGCATGGAATGTGCCCTGTGTGGGGTGCATGCATGCTGTACAATGCACCCAGTGTGGCATGCACCCAGCATGCATGCTCCTAGCATTACATAATGCGACTGCTTTGCAATTGTACTGAGTGCGATGCCGGAATCACCACTAAGCTTTGTTACCTTCTGTCAGGACGCAAATTCCAGTGTGTAAAATTCTTTTGCTGCCTTTTTTTTTTTTTTACCCATATGCAACCTACCCCAGCACCCTCCATTTGCTCTTTTTGAAGGCAGTTCTTTGGGGGGCCTCAGACAACCAGGAGAACCCCAAGTGTGCTCTGCAATAGTCTGCACCCTCTCACCCTCGCCCACCCGCCCAGCGCACCCTGGTAAAGACTGTGTCTCTCCCATTAACACCACGGAGGTGCCTCCGGCTCTCTTCCTGGGTCGTCAGCCTGGGGTGGAGGTGCAGCGCCTGTGGCTTCCGTCCTGGCTGGCCACCGCAGCCCTTTGGGGCACACAGAGGGTGGCCTCTTCTCCAAGACGGGCTTTAAAGGCTCCCCTGTGCCCCCCGCCTCCCTGCTGCACTGCCTGCCGGCAGGGATGTCTAGCATCTCCACTTGGCAGCCTTGGACCGTGAGGTCATCTCCTCACCACACGCTGTTTCCCTCAGCCTTGACACTGGCTGTGACTCAACGTTTACAGTCACATCAACCTGTGAGGAACGTGGTGTCGAAGAACGAAGGCGGCCCTTGCTGGCACCGAGGTACGTGTGGACATGTTCTTGGGGGAAGCAGGGAGCTGGGAGCCCCGGGATACCTGTGTGTGAGGCACTCTCTTTAGCTCTTGGCAGGACATCAAGTCCCAAAAGGGGGAGAATGACCCGTCGTGTTCGGTCTAGTCCGTGTTGTTGCTTGGAAGGGAAAAGCAGCTGCCTGCTCGCTGGCCAGGGTGAGCAAAGGCCCCACGCCGCCAGTGAGTGTGTGCTAAGGCTGCACAGTGACTTCTACGCAAAGACAGAACCTCTGGGTGCTGCGTCCCCTTGTTTGACATGGGGCAGCCAATCGCATATACTGTCCATTGCAGATCCATCTGGGGACAAAGCAAGAGGAAGTCCTTTCTGCTACAGAGGTAAAGACACACAGGAAGGAGAGGCCCGAGCCCCACACGGGCTCTTCACACTCCACGGGCCAGTCTGCAGCAAAATGCTGTCACAGCGTCTCAGTACCGTGACGTCATTTCATTCCCGCTATGACTCAGGTGTGCATGCGCGAGACACAACTCTTTATTTTGTCTGTAAGTATAAGGGTTCCTTTCCTGGGGGTTCACAGATGGGTTGGAGGGGCCCTAACTTAGTGTCTTGTCAACCTCAGACCTAGTCGTCTCTGATCATTGAAACAGCCTCTTTAGTGAGTGTTTAGGTCACATGCTGGGCTCTCAGATGCCGGTGCTTTCTGCAGCTGTCCCTCAGAGAGGATGTCTGAATGGTGACAGATGTTACTGTATGGCAGAGGGTAGGCAGCGGGTCCCCCGGCTTCTCTGCTTTCTAGAAGACCTGATTATCATACACCCTCTGCCTCTGGTGTACAAGTAGGAGTCTAGGGTTACTTGACTCCCTGGGGACTAGTCCCAGGTCCTTACCATGACACATCGGAGCCAAAGGTGGCACCAACAAGTTAAACTTTAAGACTTCCTGTCACTGGACTGTACGGTATGGCCAGACTGACCTGATGAGGCTGCACCCACACCAGGATAAATCTGTATGGTCTCAGGGTGACCACAGGGGGCAGACCAAGAGGTCTCTCTCCCCCAACCGCTCTACTTTTACAATACCTGCTCTCTGAGCCTCCCTGAAGTACACATTTAAGCTCCAAAGAAGGTAAGAATAACCCAGAGTGACAGGGTGACCCTCTAGTCCAGTGGCATTCCGACACAGTTCCAAGATACTTTATGTTTAATAATAATAACCAATAATAATAACAATCTAACTTGGAAGCGTAGGATGTCAGACAGGTACAAGCTGAGCTGGCCTGCTGAAGCAAGTGCGGGGGGGGGGCCAGGCCTCGCAGGAGGTCAGCTCCAGTGCTTCACAGACATTACTCCAGGAAAACTACCGATCTCTTCCAAGCCTGTCATCTCCTGGATGGAGAAGCAGAGGCCTAAGGGATGAAAGTCAGTTGTCATGCAGGTTGCAGATGGCGGAGACTTAAAACCTTCCTCTGTACTTTGGAGTACTTTCCACTCCATCATTTAGTTTCCCCATAACCTTAACCAGATTGTAAATGCCACATGCTACTGATGTCCCATGGCAAATGTACGTCCTGACACCCCGGAGGCTGTGTCTCCTTCATTGGCAAGAAACAATTCACCATCAAAAGTGAATAGTCTGTCACCCTTAACAGCATATGAAGTGAAAAATTCTAATGTGTCTCCCTCTGACTAGTCTTTACTCAATGACTTCCTTATGTCTGGCCCTAATGAGCCATCCCAAGAAAGTCTCCTTGAAGCATAAGTCATGCTAAGTCAGAGACAGCAGCAGACATTGCCTACTCAACACTCTGTGTAGCTTAGGTCTATGCTGATGAATGTGCTCCTAAGAAATGAGGGAACAAACCTCAGAATCTTAGTGGACTGTTTTACATACTTGCTTAAGTAAAGTTGACTTGAGGTCTACGGAGCAGAAGAACAAATACATGACTTCAGGCAAAGATCAGAAGAATGCCGTTCAGAGAGAAGACGTGTAGAAGCGAATTCAAGGAGACACGAGAGACAAATCTCAGACACATTCAGCCCTCTATCAAGGCAGCTGGCATTTGAATCTTAAAAACCCGGGCCATTGCTGGGTGGGACTCGGCGGGCCACTTTCTGCACAGCTGATGACTTGTAAACACACCTTGTTGCTACATGTGTTCAGGCCATTACTAGGCAATTATACCTGCAAACTACCTAGTAATTAAAAGCTGGAATCTCAGGGTGGCTGTCATTTGGGAAGCAGTGGCTGCCTTTCACTTCATTGGCATGACCACATCCTCTTGAGAAGACCAAAGGCCTACAGGAGCCCCTAGATAAGCAATCTATTTATAGAACAACTGAAATCACAGGGGCAGATGGCTCTGATTCCGAGATGGTTCAAATCAGTGCTTCCTGGGTAAAGAGGAAAGCTGTAACTGACTAAGAAACCACATCTGGAAATGCCTAGGCCCCAGGCGCCATGTGGTGTGAACACGTATGTGACAAGTATCTGTCAAGGGCTGGGCACGTGAGAACCCTGGTACCGAACAGCAACGCTTACACAGGTCTGTCAGATTCTGGACTCTGTGCTGAGTGCTTTACATCTCTCTTCTTGTTTCATCTTCCCAACTAGCCCGGGAGGGAGATGTTATTGTCTGTGTTTCACAGACAAGGCTCCTGCAGCTGAGAGAGGCCCCTGAGCCTCTCTGATGACCCCTGTCTTTTCTGCTACCGGGGGTTAAGTTGAGATGTTAATCCATGTCTTCTAACTGCATTTCCTGTGTTTATCCCTTTTCTTTTTCTTGGAATAAAGTGAGAAGGAACAGAATTTAAAGACGTACTTCTAGCCTTCCTGGAGATTACTGAAATAATTCTAGAACAATGAGAAGTAGCCTATGAGTGAGGGCAAAGGCCTGTACACCAAGAGTAGAGAAAGTTAAAGGCATGTGTTCTGTTTATTCACAATTAATCTAAAAGGATGTCCGAAATGGATGTGCATTTTCAGCTAGGGTCTAAAAACTATATTTAGCCTCTTCTACCACAAGTGTTTAATTATGTCACCATAGTTCTATCGGCCTACCTCTATGACTATTGAACAGAAATTTGGAAATATGTTTTTCTTACCTTGGATAAAATGATGTGCTAGAAATCACTGGCAGGTGTGAACTTGTTTTGACCTAAAACCAGCTGGTCAAGAAAACCTTGGTTCAGGACCTGATTTTAGGTGTTTGATAACTAGAGCCTTAATATGTTTTCTTTCCTCATTATCTCAGAGAATACTGCAAAGCTGAGAGAAAGTGTTAACAGGTATCAAGTTCCGCAGAAGTTTTGTTAGTCTGGAGGCAAGCAGACCAGACACAAATAGTAGGCATTTGGAGTAATTTGAACAACTGAAATATAAACTCATTTTTGGCCTTAGAAAGGAATAAGTGCTAAGAACAGGGGTTCAGTTTCTACTGATGTGAAGAGCCTTCAGAAGCTGGCACTAGGGTGCGTAACTGGAGTAGAAGGAGAGTTAAGGACAGAGAGCTGGTTTATTTTTATGGACAGGATGGCTTTATCACTCCATACCATTCTCATTTGCATAACTGGAATAACACAATGCATTTGTACGTGCAGTGTATACAAAAAATTCTCTGTTAGCTGAAGAAATCCTGTCGTCCAAAGATACTATTGGGTCCTTGCAATACAATTCTGGGTCAGTGAGATGCTATTCTTGGAGAAGTTCAAATATGTTCTCACTTATGTATAACTACCAATAACTATAACCCAGGAATAATATATCATTGAAAGTAATAAATCAGTAATTGCAATAAAATATTTTCCAATCCCTTAAAATTTCTAAGTGGTTATCACTGCTCTAGAAAATAACTGTTACTCACAACTCAAAGATCCTACTCAAGGAGCGCGCAAGTATGGTGCTCAAAGAGTCTAAATCAAGGCAGTGTTGGAATCTTACATTTTTCTTTGTTTATGTTTTTCCATCAGTTGAATGGCGATGTGGCCGCGGACTGGGCTAGGTGACAATGGGAAGTGGTTCAGCTGTTCTGCACCACTGGCAACACACATATAAAATATTCCAATCTGATTGTCCTTTGCCTCCCTTGGGACAGACTGAGGAACAATGAGACCATATCTGTTGTGACTGACTCTAGCGTGTGGCAGACAAAAGAACGAGACAAGCCCACGTTTCTGACATCTTCAACGGTAATGCTGACATTTAACAATACACCTGTCTTCTTGATTTTCTTCCAACCAAGTTAATGTTTGCTTTTCAGTCAGTCAGTCAGCTTTAGGAGTGCCAGCTAACCCTTCCCTCTCATGTTGCTGAGAAGGCTGAGGAACGAGGCGGTGGTACTGACTCCAGCCTGTTTGTGTTGAGGCCACAGTGCCAATGCGTCATGTCTGACTGCCCTGCATCTCTCCTTCCCAGCTCCAGTCCCTATACCTGCTGTTTTTCGAGGCGCACTCAATCCTAATTAACCAGAATCTGATCAATGCATCCTCAGCAGCCACGCGGGGAGGGCACCCACTTGCACTTCAACACGGGGTCCAGCCCACAGGAGCAGTACTCCTGAGCGAAGGCTGGATCCCGAACTTCCCTCCCCCAATAAACCAGGCACAAAAGCAATGAGACTGCTATGTAGGAACAAGAACCAGCAGACTTGGGAGGTTGCCCAAAGCCAGTTATTAGACTTTGCTGCCTTAGGGAGAGAAGCAAAGCCCGAAGCAGTGAAGGAGGAAACAACTGAAGGGAAGGTCACTGAGGGCTGGCGGGGAGACTGCGGGGTATGGCACAGGGAAATCATTGAATCAAGGGTTGATAACAATTTTCTTTAAAATGGATTTCAGGGACTTTTAAGCAGAAAATATGGGAGATTAGCTGTTATTGTTTTTTTAAGTCTGCATGTTTTATTGTTGTCATCACCAGTCTATTTTACAGCATAACTCATGTAGGAAATATCCAAGTTAAGAACAGAACTGTAAGTCCCAGAAAGAATGCGGAGAGAAAAAGACCTGGGGAAGTCAAGTACGTATAGGCCTCTGGGTGGGGGGTCATGGCTCTGAGGACCCACGTCCCAAGCCAGGAGCCTCGCAGCTGGCGGAGGAGCCCTCCAAGCTCAGGGTGCCTGGCAACCTTAGCAGAAGTTCTGGGTGCTCATCTCGCCACGGGTGCAGAGCAAGAAAATGCCAGCCCTATCTGATGACCAGGTGTGACTTGTGCGTGAAAAATGTCAGCGACGACAGGCACAGTCTCAGAGAGGATTGCTGTGAACCCACCTCGCTGTCCCTCCCCAGCCCACCCACCCAGGCATGTGACAGGCGCACCGGTGAGATACTGGCTTCTTCCTGTCTGACCCCAGCCTTTCTGCTACTTCTACAGGCACCTGTTTCCACTTCCTGAAACTGTTGCTTCCCTATGTCACATCAACCCGTAGGAGAGGAACCAACGATGAAGGTAAAAATCATGATGGTGTCAAAGGCCATGGACAGCCCCAAGCCTCCAACCCACTGATGGACTGAGCACCCAGTGACTTCAAGTTTCAGTCCCTTCCTGTGCCTGATGGATTGTCTGGCTGAAGATGTGTCTTAGTCTGAGTCCCTCTCCTCCTGCAGAAGGGGACATTGAAACCAAAAAAGAGGGTGCAAGTGGTTTATTTGGGAAAAGATTGCACAAAACACTAGTGGAGGAGTGGAGATGGCAGTTACGGAGTCAGTTTCCAATTTGGGGAACTGAAGAGAATCCCAGGAAGCCCCCTGGACACGTGTTTCAGAGGAAACCACCGGGAGGGGCGGCGGGGGGTGGACACACTGACTCCATCAGCGTGGGCGGAGACCTCTCGTGAGGGGGCTTTAATCTCCTGGCGTGGCTGGCCTGCTGCACAGCTGGGAAAGCCAGCCTCTGGTGGCGGTGATAAGGTGGCCTTTGTTCACGGCAGCGGTAAGGGCAGGGGATGCAGTCGGGACACTTATAGTCTCCATGATGACACCATGGAAACCTCTTCACCGCCCCCGCCCACGCTACTTCCGGCTCCACTGCCTGCCTGTTACAGCCACTTGCATCAGTGACATTAGCCTGAGCACCCTTCCTATAAAACTATAGCTGCCATAGGGGCAGGCTACCTCTCTGCCAGCATCACCATTCGGGTAAAAGGGTCCCCAAAGTGCAACCACACCCCTGGTCTTCTTAGAAAAGCTGGCTCCAGGATCTAGGGAGAGGATCCCTAGCCTGGGTTAACTGGGCTCAATGTGTATGGCACCAACCAGAGTTCCCAACAAATAAGGTCTGGCTGCCGAAAACCACTGAGGGTCCCGACATGGAGGCATCAAGGCGAGCTGGTGACTCACCTGGCGATGCTCCAGAAGATGCTGGCATCTTCTGTCCTCTACACCAGGCCTCTGGAGGTGGGCACACAGTGTAGGCCGCCGTGTGCCCCCCATTGCCGCATTGTTTTGCACTTCTCTCCAACTACGGTATGAGTTTCTGGAAGGTAGTTCTGCTTCACATATATCTTTGTCCTCCAAGTATAATCTTTGACACTAGAGGACGGCCATTCAACATGAAATGGACATGCCCAGAAAACCCAAAGTCTCACCCTAGATCCCTGCAGTTCAAGACCACAGTCAGGCCCGCTCTCTCACCCAGGACACGAAAGCCACTCCCGCACACGCTCTCTCCACAATGCCATGTTTTTGAGGAGACAAGGTGAGGAAGGACTGCTTAGCTTTGAAGCTTCAGTTAGGACATGCAAAGGACAGATGGTGGCCAAGTGAGGCAGGAAGACAGCGAACGGCACTGTAGTCTCTCATTTAGAGAGAGGAGGGCACAGGGGGAGAGGGGGAGGCAGCCCAGACCACTTGGGCAGCCCACGTGCGTCTCTCTCCTGTGTCCCCGGACTTCAGAAGAGAACTTGGGGCACCACGCATGGGCTGCTGAGTTTCCGAGGAAGGAAGGAGACGACAGCAGCAATGACCTGGGGTTCAGAGCCTGGGTTGGGAAGGAAACTTGCACATCATTGCGCTCATCTCTTTCACTTTTCAGATGAGAACTTGGAGGTTATAGAGGGACAGTACACGCTCACAGTCCCACAATACTTGGTGGCTAACCAGAGGGAGGCTCTTGCTTGACGAAATGCTTCAGGGTTCTCAGGCTTCCCCTCTAGGGGGACACCCAGAAAGGTCTGCACTCTCGAAATAAGCAGTAGGCAAAAGTAGGTTTATGGTTGTCTGAATGGAAAATAATACAAGAATGATAATACAAGAATAAGCTGTTTTGTATACTCACAGCTGTAAACCTACGTTTGCCCCCACTTCTATAAACTTAATGTGCCATATATTTGCAGAATGATTGTTTGCCTAAGTATGTATGTTTAATTTATAAGGCATTTCTGAGGCTAATCTCTCTCTCTCTCTCTCTCTCTCTCTCTCTCTCTCTCACACACACACACACACACACACACAGACTTTTCTTAATCTCCTTCTGAGACACTTGAATACAGCTCGATGCCCCTCTGCTCCAGCTGCATTGGAAACATCCCGGAAAGAGTGGGCTGTGCCTGGGATTAGTCAAGTTCATAGCTCCTCCTGTCCTCTTCTTTCCCCATTTGTCTGGGGCAGCACCAGTCTGTGCCTACCCGTGAGAAAACTGCCGGAACACGTGCCAGCACATTTCTAGTACAACATGGCCATGCTCTCTATCTTCGGAGAAGCTAAACAGCAGACCCGCGTTCAGGAGGCAGCACAGAGCAGGGCAGGATTTAGTGCGGCACAGCAGGTCGATACTAGAGGAACTCGGATGACCGGGGGCTTCTCGGTGGCCAAAGTGGGTAGAGGAGTCGTGAGAAGCATGAAGACGGTCCAAGAAGCTCTGCTTACACAGACACAGCAGAAGAACGGGCTCTGGGTGGTCCACAAGAGGGAGAGCGGGGCAAAACCCAAACCTCAGGCACCAAGTGCTCCTGTGTCCGGGTCAAGGTCGGGGCTGCCGGACAAGACACGGAGTTGAAGATGAGATCTTGCTTATCACAACTCTGCTCTCGAGGGGTAAGAATTAGGCTGTGCCCCTGTACGTGTGAAGAGTAGCGTCCTACCTGCTCAGTATCTGAGACAGAGGATTAATTAACGCGGAACTGTAGAAGAGAGCATTCACTTCCTCAAAGAACAATGCTAGGTGGCTGTTCTCAAGTGGTATGGCCGTGGGTTTAGAAATGTCGCCAAGATTTATAGAAAGTGTAAAACACTGCTACAACTGTTAAATGAGAAAATCTAAAACCAGAGAATGAGTGGCGGGGGAGAATGGAGAAATTATAAATCTGCCAAAGGTTTGAGTCAACATCATATTGGAAGACAAATTGAAAACATCTGACTGTGAAAATCCCTGACCGCAGAGTGGATTTGACAAGCTCTTGGTTAAGTTGGTGGAGTATAGAGTTGAGAATCACTGCATTTTGCCAGATTCCCACACTCCAGAAAGGATTGCATTTCTTAATAGACCGTATGGGTTGGTGAAAAACATTAAACCATAAATTAAGCATAAAATAAAAACCAAATAATAAAATGTAAAAACCATATACAGGGTGGGGCAAAGGTAGGTTTATAGCTGTGAGTACGCAAAGCAGTTAATTCTTATTATTTATTAATTATTGTATTATTTTCCATACGAAAAACCGTAAACCTACTTTTGTCCCACTCTGTAGAAAGATCTGGACAGAATGTTAAAAAAATATGTAATCTACTATATATCTTTCCAAATATGTAGTCATTTCGGTGATTGACAGAATTCTCATTTATTTCTTAGCAACAGGTATTTTGTAGAAGCGACTCCCATTATAACACATTTATTCGTGTATGCTTGCCCTACATAATTTTCATCCCGGGAACATGTCCCCATTTTGAAACAGCAATCTAAGGTGTCAGCAAAGTGTTCCCTTGGAAAACGTGCATTGTCTTTTGAAGACCAGTCATGAATAAGTCAAATGTCAGGAAGGGGTCGATCCACGGGAGACCTGGGACAGAGGACAAGTTAACCCTCTCTTCTACTCTGGACAAGTTGTTCCTGTTGTCACCACCTCCCAAGTGGCTCAATTATGAGCTGTCCTTAAAAACACTTTGCTAGCACACAGACCAGTCCAGCCCCTTAGGCCCTGAACTCGAGACTGTCACATATAGAGAGACACAGTGACAGTGGGGTGCTGCCGCCTTCTTTTCCTGGATAAGATGTCTAAGTGACGAATGTGAACACAGGAGAGGACATCTGCATGGCCAACACCACGTAGCTCTCTCAAGGGAGAAGGTTCGTTTTAGAATAAGGCAGAAATAATTAATATTCTACTTAACTCACTTTCAAAATTTTGAGATGATAAAGGATGGATATGCCCATCATACCACTCACCTTTGTACTCAGAGAACCCACCTTAGTCATCGACATCACACACACGCACCCGCACCTACACACATGAGAATATTAAGGATTGGTGACGTGAAGTGACTCATCCCGACACAAAACTAATTAGTAGCAGAGCCAGGCCTAGGACCCAGACCTCTTAATTTTTAATGCATTCCTTCCCGACACCTGTGCTTTTCCATTAGCTGGAATAAAGCCACCCAGACTTTGAAGTGATTTAAGCTATTGCAAGTGAGACGGTGCTTCTCCATCCCCTTCCCTTCCTGGCCTCTGCCCCACCCAGATTGTCCTGGAGCACAGGCCCAACTGCCTTGTTCCCCGTGACAAGAGCCTACACAGAAATGAGCAGCACTGGTGGCCGACCAAGGGAGGCTGCGGAACTCGCAGGCTGGTTCTGCACAGCGTGTCCCACCCTTTCCAATGTCTTCTTGTTTGGAGTGTTTTCCAGCCAAACAAAACCACCTGCTGCCGCACTTCCTCCTCCAACTGGTACCTCTACTCATCCCACGCCTGCGCCCTGCACAGCCGCCAACACCAGCCTCCCCTGTGAAAACCCCGTTGGTCCTTCAAGGCCAGGTCACAGGCTGCCTCCTGTAAGAAGTCTCCCGGAGCCCCAGGCTTATTTCTCTGTCTCAGCTTCTATCTCTGCCTACCTGTTCCTTTGTCAGTCCTTTAGGGGAAAATCCCTGTATTGCTCATCTCTGCACCTCCAGAACTTTGTATAGGGCTAGACACCTAGCAGGTGCTCAGGTAAATTTTAAACTTCAAAGAAACACATGTTGTCTTTTGTAGAAAAATATATAATTCTATTCGACATCCTCCAGGTACATGGAGGGTCATGGTTTGTCACCATTCATTCATTTTGACGATGTCACCATGCCATAGAAATGTCTTATTCTAGGACTTATGGAATGACATTAAATACATCTGCTTCTGAAATTCCTTATTAATCGTTTAGTGTTAACATATGTGTGTGTTGACTATTACCAAAGAATAGTTTGGGGGATAAGAGGGGGTTGGGTTGGGGGGTGGACAAAGGGGTGACGTCATGCTGCCTACTTAATGAGTAGTTACAATGTTACCAAGTAGTTAAATATAAGGGGAGGCAAAAATTATTCTCTCAGTACACCTATTTTATAGTCAGTAAGTATAGATGGTGAATAATAATAACTCTTCCGTCCCAAGCTGCACAGTGAGTCTAACAGAGAAAGTACGTGTAGCCCCAAATCAAGGACTGGTCCCTTATTTGTACACTTTCAAGGACAAAGGCAAGGTCCATATAGCACAGCCCAGGCTCTTTCTGCCTCCTTCTCCTTGACCATGATCTTACCACCCCCAATACCTAGGTGCCTGGCCGCTCTGTGCATCCCTTTTACCGGGTGTTCATACTCACAAATGTGCTAAGTCTTAAGATGTCATCTTTCAGTGCAACGCATTGAACTCCTCCTCCCGAAGTATTCTGAATTTTAGAGGCTCTTTGAAATGGCCAAAACCAAAAAGAAAGAAAACAAACTCTCATCACCTAGCAAGACGAAGCTGTCATGGGATACCAACAGGTGCCTGGAGTTAGTAGGTTAAATCGAGAGTTACTCACTCCTCTCCAGAAGGCGTCTTCTGAACATGGGAACTGGGATTGAGAAGCTCCAGGGGCATTAGGCACTACCCACTGCCGCCCCCGAGGCCCCACACTGTTGGGGTGTAAGCATCCACTGAAGACTCAGCAAGTCACTTGTGCAAGGCTGCCATCCAAGATCTGTGTCAGGCCTGGAGTTCCAGTTTGTTCTTCTGTCTCATCCACGTTCACACTCCCTCCATGGGGCTTGTAAAGCCAGGACTTCGTGCACGCTTCCCTCCCAAGTTGGGCAGGTCAGCTCCACTGAATTAAATCAATCGTGATCCAAGCTGATTCTGCTGGAAACTGACTTCCAATTAGCATGCAGCAACATGGTGTAAGTGTTCCAAATAGATCCATTAAATAGCTGCCTTGTGAAGAAGTCATTTCCCATGGGTCTCATTCTTTTGTCCTTCATATGGTGTGAAAAAAATTTTTTTCCTGTAAAAGATGACTCCTCTATAAAAATATGAAATGATCTGATTAAAATGCTGCTTTAGAATGCTGCATTTTGGCCTTGTGGAATTTTTTTCATTCTTCTCTGACACTCATTATCCACTGGACCTTGAATCATAAAGCTCACCTTGTCACCCTAACATCTTCCTTCCAGGACAATGCACACATCACGGGTTATGATATGAATGTGTATATGTAGCCCAAGGATTTAAACAATAATCTCAGTGCAGTGGTTAGGATGCTGAAAGTAACCATAGACTAGAAATGATGAGCATTAAAATATATTCATATTAATGTATATGAATGAATGTCTTCTATCTCCCTGCCTATCTATCTATATGAATGTGTTGTATCTTTCTCCAAAATACCTCAAAAGAGTTCTATAACAATTTTCGCATTTGTTATCAAAAACAAAATAGTAACCCATTGTGATGTGATGATTTAAATAAAACTCCTGCTGTAGGATTATTGGCACATTCTGATTTTTAATTAGTCTTTCATATGTCTTTTCAGCATTATACTTAAGAATGGCTACCTATAAAAGAATATCAATACATATTGAGTTTTTTGACCTATGTTTCTTTCTTCCAGTCCTCCTTGATAAATGGTATTTGCCTCATTGGGATAAATAATCACAGAGTTTGTCCCAGGCCTAAGTCCACCTGGGCTACAGAGAAGGCAAACACCTCCCTGAAGTCTCTACAGGGAGAAGTTCACGTGGGCTCTGGGCCTGATTCGGTGGAAAAGGCACAGGTCCAGCCCAGGAACCAGGAGCCCCACAGGTCGGGCTCCACCTCGGCGAGGAGTTCTCTGGTGAGTTCCTCTGGTCTCCACGCCACTTCCCTGACCCTCTGGTGCTCCGTGCCCATTGCCTTATCTGTAAACTGATCGATTCCACAGCTCCTCTAAGGTTTGACTGGGCAATTGCTGTCAGCCATAGAGATGAATAAGACATTAACTTTACCAGTCCTGTCTGCTGCAGGGTTTTTTTTCCCCCTTGAATCAGTTGAAAAAGAAAGATCTTTTCATTTGGGTTATATTCTCCTGAAGATTTTAAGCACATAGAGTTTAAAAACTTTTAAGGACCCAAATCTGTAATTTATGAGATTCCTTTGAGACTCCTTCTGTTACTTCTATACTTAAAGACTTCTTATCTCTTGAGGTTTTAGGTGACTTATGTCTATGAGCTTCTCATTTTCTGTGGGTTTTTTTTTTTAAATACTCAACTCATTTTTTTTTTCCAGCTCTGATTTATTTTTATATGTCTGAAGGGGAAGGCCTGTACTGATTTTTTTCCTCAGTGCTAATAATTTCTACATGTGTGAATAATACCACATTTTTCCATTGAATCCAGATGCTTCTTTCACCACATATTGATTTCTTCTTTGTAAGTATCATCTTCTGAGAGAACACTCTTTATTCCTACTTTGAAACCGCACAGCATGCTATATTTCACCTTTATCATATTCCTCTAAAAACTTGTCATCTGCCCTTTGTAAGACGATAACCTTTTCCATGGTGTGGGGAAGATGTCCTCTTGGTTCTTCTTACTGTCACTCCAATATTTAGGTGTTAACTTGCAATATGTCATGTGAGTTGGATTCCGAAAGCACACACAAAAATATATACAAGAAGAGAGGAAAGAAAAGGCAGGTACGATCAACTTTAATGGAAAGCAGAGTCAAGACCACCGGCCCGGACCCTTGACTTCTGGTGCGCACAACAGTCTAGTGGGCAGTGAGGCTGGATTGTGTAGCACACTGCCCTTGCTAGGTTGTCCTGAATGGAGGAGGCCCTGTGTTTCCCAGGCGTCCCCATCACACTAGACTTGATCCCCCCAACTCTGGCTTTCCCACTGGAATCAGCAAGGCAGGACACTAGGCAGAAAGACATGAGGGACCCAAGCAGGGCAGGGCAATCCCTCTTTTCCCACACTCTATGTAACTACATAAGAGATCATTCCCGAACTCATTAAAAGTCATTTTGGAGCAACAGATGGGCAGCAACAAGCTGCCATCCAGGTCTTGAAATGACAATCAGCTCTCCCATCCCTTGTGCAGTTTTCTTGAGCCGTGAGCTGTTTCAACTCTTGGTAGATCTCCTCCTTCCATAAACTTACATGCCAAGGCCATGTGCTATCTCAGGAAGGACATTTGTCACCCTTTTTGGCAAGAGGCACCTTGAGCTGTTAATCTTAGAACCAAATTCCTTCAGCCTTTGTAAACTCTGGTATAAAATGATACTGCACAGCCTGAATTCCCCTTTTTAGAAGGCTGCTTGATGTCCTAAGTCCCCAAAAGGCTAATCCCCACCGGGGAGGCTCAGGTAACATTTGGGTCCTTCTCAATTTCAGAAGGGGTGACTGCAAACCTATGTTCAGCTCACTAAGGTCACTTAGAGCAAGCCTGGAGCAAATAAGGATAGCATGACCTTGAACTCCAGTCCTCTGCCATTGGAGGACAGGAAGTTGTTGAGTTGTCTCAAAAATACTTACCAACAGTACACTAGAGTTTGAAGGAAGTGAAGCGGTTTAGGAGAATGGTCTTGTGGGTCGGTGTTTGAATTGAGACACTACTATGTCAACACACATGACCCAGGTGAGTTATTTAACCTCCCTGAATATTGGCCTCTGCATCTGTTGAACAGAATAGGTGGCCGCCTTACAGCGGTGTTGTGAAGATTAGTCATCGGTGATTGAATTGCCTGACCCATAGTAAGCTCTCAGACCGGGGTGGCTATTATTAGGGTTGGAGTAAGCAGGGTTTATTTAGAGGTTCTTGGATGGGCAGAGATCAGTGAGGATGAATATCGAGTTCTACTCGTTGTTTTCCCTGGGTCACAGCCAGAGTGAGGACACAGGACTGTAGTATTGGCTATTAGACTGTTCCCATGTTGGCATCTCGCTGATATTTGGAAGGGTTAGTACTATGACCGATGGTGAGGATCAGAAAGGTGCGCCGGGGCCTGACCAGGCTTATGGGCTCACTGCTCACCCCACCTGGCTCAGTCCGTCCCTCAGGGATTCTTGTCTGCAGGTGCAAAGTTAGTTGCCAAGGCTGACTGCAATGTGACAATGAGAAGCAAGCATGCATGGGCCCCAAGGCTAGTGCCACCCGCGAGAGTGTTGTGAGCTGTTTTCCAGAGAAAAGCAAAGGGGCAGGGCATCTGTACACACCCTGAGCCCGGGCAACCCGCCCCCGCCCCCAGGGTAGAGGAGTGCGGAACCATGTTTGGCCTTATCTTTATTAATAGAAATTTTGGTAATGCCACCTGCGCAAAAACAGAAAATGCTGGCAGAAGTGGGCATGTATTTTAAGATGACAGAGTTTATTTTTAGAGACTGGGATTATGCCCCTGGGGAGGCATGAAAGAAGAGGAAGCAAGATTAGAGCTGAGCACCTGGCCCGAGCCAATGTCATCTCCCAAAGTGGCCATGATCGTCACCCGTGCACCCCATGGCTGAGGGGGCACAGAGGGAGGGGAATAACAAGAGTTCGCCTACATCTAGATTTCCCCACTGCCCCAGCTGCTGAGGGGGCAGTCACCAAAGCCAGGGATGGGGGAGTGAGGGAAAGGGGGCCAGGCCATGCTGCCCACGCGCTGGGTATACTTCCCATGACTGATTTTGGATGATGAGAAGTATGCCAGCGGACGTCAGGGGCTGGAGACGTGGCACACTTCGCCTCTGAGCTGCAGATTAGTCTCCTCCCCCGAGGTGTTTCAAACACTGACGTCATCATCTGAAGCGGAGCTCAAGGGGGACGTGCTAATTTGGCATACAATTATCACCTGCCTATGGAGATGATACAATCTGTCTCTGGAAAATGTTTAAATTAGGATTTTATTACTGCTTCCCCTGGAGGTGGGTAATCACTGTTCAAAACAAGTCATCACCCATTTGTTTCTTTCAGCTCTCTTCCATTCATTATCTCATTTCATTCTCATAAAACCCACGTAGAACTTGCTAAATAGCCTCTGACATTTTAATATAAAAGTCATTAATAGAACCATTGTAGAAATTATTTTAAAATCTAGGAAAAAATCAAATAATAAAAAAATTCCTCCGCCCAAAGAAAACCTCTGTTAATATTTTAGTGAATCTATTTCCATTGTATTTCCATGCATATTTTGAGTATTTGAAATATTTTGTATAAAATGTGATGCATGACTTTTTCGGCGGGTACTATATACCATAAGCATTGACTGTGCAAAGAGTTTCTCTATGCAAAACTCTTTGCCAATATAATTTTAAAACAGCATTGAAAGATGGGCCGTAATATCCTTCATAAATTCTCAATGGTTGGAATTTATTGATTTCCAATATTTTTCTGTTACACTGCTTCTGTGGATCAATCCCGTTCTGGGCGAGCACTAGGAACATGCCCTTCCAAATTAGGCAGCGCAACCCAGACATCTGGTCACCTCGTCCACCAATGCCCAGCCCGTGAAAGTGGAACAACCATTGCACCACAGCTTCCCATCATGCCTGACTCATGGTCAAGAGGCAGAGAGAAGGAAGATTGTCGACCACACCAAGGGAATACGACAATCAGAGAATGACAGACCCAAGTTCGTGCCCGCAGTCACATTCATATATACCTGTAGGTCTGTACAAGGAGACTAAAACTAAGAAACCCATTTTATACCAGTGGTTACAGACATGGCTGGCTCAACAGGGTCACTTCAAGAGTTTGTTAAACTAAATCAATAGCTCTAAGGCAGAGCTTGAAAATGTCTATTAAACAATTACAAGAAAGGAAGAAGGAAGGCAGGAAGGAGGGGAGGAAGGAAGGAAGGAAGGAAGGAAGGAAGGAAGGAAGGAAGGAAGGAAGGAAGGAAGGAAGGAAGGGAGAGGATGGTCTCAAAGCAGGCTTGCTGGCATTGTTTTGAATAATTTTGCCACTTCCCTGTGTTAATTGCTGACTATGAAGGAACAGTTGCCAAGCTGCTATCTCTGCCACAGCCCTGGGATGGTCCGTGTCACAGGGCAAGGTCACAAGGGCAGATGGACCGGGACACCGCCCCTGTAGAGTGCTGATTCTCTGGTCTCCTTCCAAAAGGAAGAGCCAGCTGATGGATGAAACATATGGTAACCTGAGCTCGGGTGTGGGTACGTGCCCGGTAGCCCCCAATCCCACATGGAGGGACTCGGGTGACCGCATGCCAGTGGCCTCTCTGGATGCTCAGAGTAGCACTCGTCTTGTGTCAGGGATGTGGAAAAGGAGCTGGCCCTTTAACTCTGGTGCATGTAGAAATAAGCTGGGAAAGTCTAGCTGGAGGCTGCCATCAACAGCTGGGCATGGTTGGCGTTGAGCTCAGCACACTGTCTCATGAATGTGTACAAGCGCCACAAAGACTATTCCAATCATGGCAACAGTGAAATTAGTGCATCTGCTGAACATTGTAGGTCAACCATAGCGTGTAGTTTGGGAGAGTCATGTGAGGGTCAGATTTATGCTCTGGGACCAGGTCACCTTTCAGAGATGACATCAGGGTGTTCCGGGCTTATGTTCTCCTGATGACTTCCAGACTGAGCGTGGTCCATGTGCAGTCCAGGGGGGGACGCGTCCAGAGGCTGCTGCCCCGGCAGCCCCCACCTGGGCCTGACTCACCCAGCCACAGTTCCCTTCTGACATTGTGGCTGCTCACGGAAGCAGACCAGGTCTGCCTCCGAGGTGGTGCAGACAGCTGGCGGATGATTCAGGGAGCAGATCCCAGCTTGCTCTCACTGCCCCCATTGGCTGGCCAGCTTGGGCCCTGAGGTGGGACAATGGCCTTGCTTTGGGGCGGCCATGACGGGCAACAGATGCAACTCCGTCTTACACACGGAGGCCCTGCTGACTGCTAACCACACTGAAAGATGAGATACCACCGGGCAAAGTGCGCGCTTCTTGCCCCGAAATGCATTGCTGTGGCACTTGGAGTTACCTTAGGCCAAAGGTGTCATTCCAGAGCGAGCAGTGTTGAGAGGCGCAGCGTAATAGGAAGGGGTAGTTTCCCCTTGTTCAGCAGCCCAAGGACATGTCTGGGGCACTGTGTCCCCTCTCTGCTTGGGTGGCAGGAAAGGAATAATGGGAGCCAGAGAAGGAGAGTTAGACGATGTGTGTCACTGGGGATCAAGACCAAGTTGGGGCAGGATCATCAGGACACGTGGTCACCACATGCTACCTGGCAGGTGACAGACGCTCTGTAAAAAGTCTTTCTGCACTGGTTTAATGAGCAGACTTCACTTAAAATTAAGTGAAGAGGGAGAACAGGCTGGAATCTCGGCCTGAGCATTCCACGGGCCAGGTGTGTTTTCCCTTCATCTTCCTCAAGCGATGGCGCCCCATCAGAAATTGTCGAGGTCCACCCCGCGATCATGCCATGGGCACTGGAGTTTCTCCATATATTTAGTGGACTGACGTTTCGTGTGCCTTGGCCCTGGGTTTGATTTTATCCTTCTTTTCTTGGCTTCTGGGGGTGTCCAAATGTGTCTCTTCCATTCTCTCTCTCTCTCTCTCTCTCTCTCTCTCTCTGTACCTTTCCCCCCTCTAACTTCACTTTTGAATCAGCCTCATCCCTTTCCCTGCTCATTTTGGATTCCAGAAATTTGTCCTCTTTGGAATTCTGGTCTTCCCTTCCCCCTGTACGATGGGATTAGAACTGTGCCCACTGAGAGGAATGTTTTTATTCTAAAAGCACATCATCTTATGTGAAGTATACTATTTCTACAAAGGATGGATGGATGGATGGATGGACAGATGGATGGATGGACGGATGGATGGATGGATGGACAGATGGATAGCTACCCCAACCCTTGCATTGTTCAAGGATCATCAGTAGTCTTGATGCTTAGAGCCATAAGCTGTATTGTGTCCATTTTTGGAGGTCACCACAATGCGCAGGCAAACAGTGAGTCTTCAGTAAACACTTGTCACCCAGGCATATGTAGCGATGCCTTCTCATAGGAAGAATATAGATTTCCGCTCTCTCATCCCAAGTAGCTCCACCTCCTTCTTTAACAGGATCAGTGCAAACCACAGTCTGAGTCCCAGACAGAGTAATTTTACATCTTGCCCCCTAACTCCACAGTCACTGCAATGGAACAGGATTAAATAAAACACAGGTTTAATTGGAACTTAACTGCAAATTAAGAGCAAAGAAGTCATGGAATTGACGGCTCATTAAATATAGTTTCTTTTGTTCAGCAAGCTAACAGTTCTTTTGTGGTGATGCCATACTGGGTAGACATGAAATTGTGGTGCAGATTGTGTGTGGGCCTTGGAGTATTTACAGTGATTATGCTATATGAGTAACAAGTAATATTTGAGGATATTAGTCATTATTGGCTGTGCGTACTTTCCAAGTAGTCAATGCAGAGCCAGGATAAACAAGCCCCGGAATGTCTTCCTTTTGTTTGCTGGGTGTGCTCCTGCAGCATTGCAGGGGGAGAGCGATGCCATCTATAGATGCTTGGTATGGCTCACTTACACATGTTCACTGTATTTGTTCTCCCGAAATCTAGGGCATCGATAGAGTCTGAACGTCAGTGCGGCTCTGTGCCCATAAAAGGAGCTAGGAGAAAATGACACATTCATACAAGTATCAGGCTTGCTACACGATGAGACAGTTTGTCTTCTCCTGGGCAAAGACATAAACATCTGGATGGTCACACAGCACTTCTGATAGGTACATGGGTGGGAAGGGGAGGAGAGGGGGCCGTTCTCCTACACTCCCACCCTCCCGCTCAAACACTCTGGTCACGTCCTTCGTAGACATTTTTGCACAGGTAACGAGGGCCTTGGGAAGGCTCCTCAGAAGAAGGAAGGCATGGTCAGATTTGTTTTTCTAGAAAGTTAACGTTGGTAACACAGCCAAGATTGGGCTGGAAGGGCGAAAACCAGTGAAGAGAGAGAGGAAATAATTCGGGAATAATGAGAAGTTAGCAATAGGAGAAAGACCAAATTCCAGACACAGGCCTGAGGTAGAAACAATAGGGTTCATGGGTCCATTGGCTACATGGGATGAAAGGCAAAGAGGACCTGAGGGTGACCCTGATGTTTAGACGTCAGAGGGAATGGTGATGCCATCATCTGGGAGTTGGGAACAGGAAGAAAACAGGACTAAGGGAAGAAGCATTGGGACTTGCTGTATGTGGGATTTATGTGTGGCTCCTTAAATATAGTTTAGCTCAGCAAGCTAACAGTTAGTGAAGGTGTTTGGAAAGATGGGTGTGGTACTCAAGCCACCTAGCGTGGCTGGGATAGACATTTCAGGGCCATGTGAACGCAATGTTATAATGTCCTTACTGGCCTCCCACACCCATGGAAGTCTCTAAATATCTATATAGAGAAATATTTCGCTTCCAAATATAAAGTTAGCTTAGATCTGGGAGAAAGGGACATTATTTTGTTTTTCATCTTTTCCATGTTTTGTGAGCTAAATAAATTCAGGAAGAATCTTCCATGATAAGCAGAGTAATGCCACCGAAAGATGTCTGTCTGTAGGCTGCTCTCTAGAACTATGAATATATCACCTGACCTGAAAAGGAGACTTTGCAGATGTGATTGAGTTGAGGACCTCGAGATGTGGAGATTATGTCACATTGCCAAATGGGGTCTGATCTAATCGCATGGGGTCCTAAAATCTCACCAGCTGAGAGGCCCCTCCCCTCTGAGGAAGAAGCAGACCGCCGGCCCCCTGGCAGCATGTCTTCAGAGAACATCCACGTCTGCTTCGGGAACTATGGCGCTTCTATGTTGTATCTGAAATACCAGAAATGCTGGAATGCGCCGTTGATGCACAGTGTTGCGTCTGACCCAGATTATCTACAGGGGCTCAAGGTCTAAAACCCCGAAATGGCCACTGCCGCCCTCTAGGCCATCAAGGGAAGGTTCAGCTCTCAGCAGGGACTCCTCCCTGGGTCAGAAAAACAGGATGTGCGAGGTGATGATGAGAGGAACAAAGAGTGAAATTTCCTCTCCCTCCTGGGAACTGCCTCCACACCGTATCTGCCCTTCTCCTGCGCCCCGTCACTTCTAGCTTGTGTTCCAGTTTGCCAGCTCAGTGGCTTTGAGCAAGGCACTGATATTCTTTGATAAGAATTTGGGCTAGAAGTGTCAACCTACTGGATTACTGTGAAGCAATGATTTCCAACCTTTCTCATCTCCTGGCACACATAATCGAATGCCTAAAACTCTGCAGCACACCGGAAAATGTATCTTTTGCTGATCTGACTAAAAAATAGGTATCGTTTGACTCATTCACACCAGATGGCTATTGTTGTATTGGCTCTTGGCTTTTTTTCAGTTGACAATCTAAGGAAAAAGAGACCAGTCCCCCTGACTAACTAGTCAGGTATTTCATGTTTCAAAACTTCTTGCGGCGCACCCGTTGAATATCACTATTATGAGGAGTGAATGGCTACTGTTTGGCAGAAGTGTCGAACTAAGTCAGTGCCTGGCAAGGAGCAAGATTTAATCAATGCTATTTTTCTTCCTTTCTCGACAATTATGTAGGAATTTACTTTGCCTCTCTGACTCTCATGTTTTTCATCGGTAAAAATGGGAATAAAAGGAATACTTACCACAGAGGGCTGTTTTAAGGATTAAATACGTCAATACAGAGACGGTGATTAGTATAGGGTCTGGCATATACTAAGCACTCGATAAATATTAGCTGCTTATTATTCTTCTTCAACAAGCATTTACCCTGTGCCAGATTTTATACTAGGTGTTGTGGGTACAAAGGACATAGGGCGTGGTCCCTTTGAGAACTTTCCAGTCTAGAAGCGGATCAATATTTGCAAGAATCATCCCAAGAGAGAAGTCTGCATCTGTAAAGGTATCAATTCCCTGTTGTCAGCTGCTCTTACACAGCAGCTGATGAAAAACTTAGCATGATGGAGCAGGAGGGGCACAAAGTTCAGAAACGTCCTTCGACTGGATGATCTTTAAGTCCCCTCTAAGAGCTTCTGATTTTAAATTTCTTCCTGGAGACTATGTAGAATCTCTATGTCCTGGTCCAGAGACAGAGAATATGGTAGGGTGATGGGGGGCAGCTATGGCCCTAAACCCAACGTCACAGCCTAACAGGGGAAGAGCGCATATGTCTGACCGTGTAGCAGTCACTAGGCCCTATCTTGTACTTGGGTGCCAGGCCTCAAGGCAGTGACCTCCCTGTCAAACAGGGACCTGCCCTGACTCCCCTTAGCATGATGAGGACATGAGGAGTCCAGCAAGACACTCTAAATAGTCTTGACCTTGTCAACAATATTTTATGCCTGCCACTCATTGAGGTTGATTTACTCTGAAATTATGGGAAGGGTGACATGTTCTTGGGACAGCATTTGATGAATGTGTTCCCTGAACCCTCACCCAACAAAAACTCACTTAGAAAAGAGAGTCTGAATTGAGAAATGTATGCACAATTTTTGTCCCTTGTCGGTAACCCACTCTTGGGAGCCGTGACCAACAGCGTAACACTAACTTCACACTCACAAGAAAACTCCAAAAGATCTACTTCTACTTCATCCACCTGGAAATGCCCTCAACACATAACTAACACGTAACACTGAAATTAGAGAAGAATTGTCCTCTTTGCTTTTCTTAGAAGCCAGGATATTTGGGAATACTTGAATTGGAATGAAAAATACATGAAGTACTTTTGTATTTAACTTGTCACTTTGTAATAAATTTAATTAACAGATTTAATTTAATTTGTACAAATGTAGTTAATTTAATTTTGTAGTTAGTATCCACAGAAGATGATATATTATAACTCAGCTTTGGTAAGCATAGATATTCAAACGTCACTGACAAACCGCACAATCCATACAAACTGAATCAAATAATTTAGTATTTGTTTCAATACTATCCTCCAGTGTTCATCATGCTTTGGGCATGTTGGTTTTGACCCCTGAAGAAAGTTAGAGGTGTTTTAAAGGTGGGAACCATATTTTATCATCTCTTGAACCTCATTCCATTGTCCTAATAATAGCTGACCACTACTGACCACTTTTTATGTGCCAGGCATTGGGCTAAAGCTTCATATACATATATGGGTGTATTTAGTGGAGTCGTTACCACAAGCGATGAAGTAATCATTACATCCATTTTACAAAGGAAGAAACTTAAGTTCACAGAAGCTAAGTACGCTGGTCCATGTGAACGCTGCTAGTAAGTTGCACAGCGGGGACCCCTCCCCCCATCTGTGGGGTTCAGAAGCTCATCCGCCGACTACCACATCGACTCCAGCTCCTGCTGGATACAAATCAAGTTTCCTGTAAGTAATTTTATGATGGCTCTCTGGGCAGTTTCACTGCAAGAAGGCCTACTGTGGCCCACTCCACTGAATATTTGGTTATTGAGTAGGTCACAGTGGGCAAGAGGAACATTTGCGATATCATTTCTCAGAAGTTTAGGATTTAGATAGAAAAAAATTGGTACTATTATGTATAAATAACTCTCATTTAGGAAAGGTTATAAGTTCACTAAAGTTGTGTGTGTGTGTGTGTGTGTGTGTGTGTGTATAAACCGACACACACACATATATACTCTCAAATAAAAATGCTCCATGTAATGTTGGTTTAGAAAAATGGAGATTCAAATGCAAAGTGATGGAACGTTCGGGGCTTGGGTGCGGTGAGGTGGTAACGGTAGGAAAATATATTTATAGAACATCCTCCTTAATATGGATCCTATTAGCTGTCCTTCCTCTTTTTTTGTTTTCAGAAAAAGAAACCACAATGGGACCACAGATTGTTCTAGCCTGCCTTGAACTTTAGGGACAAACTGTAAACATACTCTGAATATATTTTCGTTGGGACTATGAAATAGGGCCAAGTTCATGGCCCACTGATTCTCCGAGCACATTACCTTATCTCTCCCTCATCCTGACTGAAAAGAAACTTGTTCTTTTCTTAGTTTTCTATCTCAGATTCATTGAGTTGACTAGGTTTCAAATTTTGCAAGCGAGACTTTTGAAATTATTCTTAAAACCCCTTTTAAAGAGATCTCACCATTTATAAAAGAATTCTTAAGGAAGAGGCCGGAAAGTGCTCAAGTATTGTTCTTGGCTTGGGGGTTTCCTGGTGCTGGTGTCTGACCCCCTCTCAAGGTCAAGGTCATGGGCACCTCCTGTATTATGGCCCCTTTGTGGTCAGTGGCCACATCCATATTTTAAGTCCCTAGAGTGAGAGGCAATCTATGTGCTTGCCATTAAAAAAGATAATTATGGGAAGAAACAGGGGAAAGGAATTTTAGAAAACAGTTAAATTTTTAAAAAGTCAAAGGAAATGAGAAAGGAAGGGGGAAGAAGGCAACAAAAGCCACAGGCATGGCCTGTCTGCTGAAATGAAGACAATGTGGGAGAGGCTGGGTGCCTGGGACACTGTGTTTGAATCGGGGGACTGGGGACTGTCACATGGACTCGCCACACTCTGGGCGTGAGAAAGGTGGTGGGGACTAAACCTGCCAGCGCTAGTGCTGTAGGAAGCTCTAATGTGTTTCCTACCCATTATAAAAGGCCCGGGAAGAAGGCCTTAAAATAGTAATACAGTAGAGCCTGGGGATTTTTACATGTAATACTCACAGTTTTGACCATTGAACCGCAAAGATCCAGATACGCAGAATACGTTTTGTTGAGGAAAGAAGTTTAACGGAGGGCTGGAAGCTGGCAGACAAAGATATTATTTATTCACTCACTTACTGCTTCATTGGAAAAATGCATACTGACTGCTCAGTCCCAGTCCTATGGCAGGTGCTGAGGTTGCACCTGTAAACAAGACATAATGTGAGCGTGCAAGGTGCCCACCTTTTGAAGAGGGAGAACCATCGGTTCATGAGAGTTGATGACACATAAGATGGGAGAAGCATGAGGTTCTGGGAATGCGCTTGGGAAGGGCCCCAACACAGCCATGAGAATCCCCTGGTGAGTGAGGTGGCTTGTCTGACTCTCGCAACACATCGCAGGCGTGCTTCGTTGTTCTCTGTGGTTAATGTGTCTATGATGAAGTAACTCAAAGAGCGGGGGTGTGTGGGTGTGTGTGTGTGTGTGTGTGTGTGTGTGTATCAAAAATGACTCTGAACAGAAAGAAGGCTAGTGATATGGCTTTCAGTCACAACGATCCCCTTAGGGATTGTCTCTGGGGGTCTGGGAACACCTGCTTTGGGCCCTGTACCACGAAAGCCAGTAATAACTGTTTTAGTCAAAATAATAAAAAGGTATGGGTGCCTTCATAGGATATAAAGGGGAGGAAACTTATATCAACAAGAATACAACAAAGAAATTAATCTTACCACAAATTACCGTGCTACCTTAGGAAGCCTCGGTTTCTACTTAATAGAGGCAATCAGTCTAGTAGACAAATTACTCCAATGCAAGGTAAAGTAATGAAAGTGTCACAATAAGGGTATGTACAGACAAGCTAAGTAGGACAGATGACAGGAGGAACTGGGGGACACTGTGGAGGTGCTGCTACTAGGGGTCTCAATGGGCGGGCTGGACTTTGACCGAGATGGGCTACTCACTACCATTATCCGAAGCCACCCAAAAACCCACAGTTCGAATCACAGCACCAGAAACATAATTGCCAGAAATTAAAGCCAAAAGTTTATTTCCCCAAAACCAGCACCAAGCAGGATATCTTTATGAAGAGGCAGCAAAGAAAGAATGCTAATCAGTTGGGCTTTATCTTCAATGAGAACATAATGAAATAAAGGAGACTTGTAGTGTGTGGAAAGGAGCTTTCTATCCAGCGCAAGCATCTTCCTAGGTATCAGTATTATCGGTTCCCTGCAGAGTCAGTAAAAACGTCATTAAGCAGTCGTCCGTGTGTCTGTAACACTGGCATGGGCCCCCGCTGGCGTAGCTAGGTTCCCTGGGCGTCGTCCTGCAAAGCTAATGGTCACTGGTTTGATTCCTGGTCAGGACACCTGCCAGGGGTGCAGGTTCAATCCCAGGTCAGGGCACATGCAAGAGGCCGCCAATTGTCGTTTCTCCCTCACACTGATGTGTCTCTCCCTCTCTTTCTCCCACCCTCCCCCTTTCTCAAAAAACAAATAAATAAAATCAACACACAAAAAAAGATTAGCATGGATACGCCTTACAGTAGAAGGGAAAAGGCATCAACCATGGAACCGGGGAGCCTAAGCTCCACTAGGTTGGCTTTGGGCAAAGTACCCCTCTGGGCTGCAGTTTCTCTCATAGAATGGAGACCATTACATTATTTTTCATAGTTATCATGAGGTTTGGAAATAGTACCTGGCACAGAGTGGGCATTAAATAAATGGCAAATAATCTAATTTCCTCTTCTACAGCAGATGACACAGGTAATTTCTTACCTGGGAGCAGGGCGCTGGGCTCAGTAATCTCCAGTCATGTCCTGTAATGGCTAAAGATTTTAGCCATTGCGGGTGCTGGCCTTCTTTCTCTTTGAAACAACTCAAACTCTTGCTGCCACCCTGGGCACAGTGATAAAGCTGACCCTCAGCAACGCCCCCTTCACTGCTCACTGGCCCACACCCCCGTGAGCTGCCCGCACTGTGGCTGTTAGCTTGTCTGACTCTCCACAGACACTGCCTCGAGCCTTCTTCCTCTCTACCCCGCTGCTGGAGCCTCATCTTCTCTGAGCAATTATTCACCTGAGTAGGTGGCCATAGGCCTAGTTTGATTAATTCATCTGTGCCAACGTTCTAATGAGTGCTAATGGGTAGCCTGTCCAGATAGGTGAACATCAGGCAGTGGAACACGTGTAATTGAACAACCCATGTAGTAAAAGACTCAAGATCAATGGAGCCTGTGCACCTTCTCCATCCTATTTGGGGGTGCTCCTTCATGCACCCCAGGCCCTGGTTCTGAGCCCTGGAGCAGACACTGAAGGGGGTACAGACACAGAGAGAGAAGAGTCAGCTGACCACCCAAAATAGTGGCTCCAATGAAATGGAGTGCCTGAGGGGACAGACATCAATCTTGGAGTGGGGAGAGAGAAGGAGAGGGAAGGGGAGAAACAGAAAGAGGCAGCAGACAGGAGGCGCAAGAGGGAGGGAGGGAGGAAGAAAGAAAATGTGAGAATTTAGGGGATTTGCGTACACAGTTGAGACCCCAGTGAATGACATGGAAGATCAATTTGCAGGACATTCAAAAGCCCGGAGCAAATATCCAAAGCTCACCCCTAGTAATACAAAGGGCCTGAAATAGGAGTCCCTTGGGGCACTGGATTGGCCAACCCCAGGCGCTGTGGCCAACTCCAAGAAGAGTTTGGGTCTCTGGAGCTCCCAACTCCGATTGTCATGGTGGTTTTTAGCCTTTACATCACCCTGCGTCTTGGACATTATCGCACCCCTCTCTGCCCTGGGTGAGAGCAAGCTGCTGGGACTTCTGCGTCAGCCCCAGGAGCCGTGCGGAGAAGGGCAAGGTAATGCGTGGGAAGGGGAGGTTGTTTCTACAGGTCTCTGCCCACTCCTACGCCACATTTCTCCAGGAACTTTCTTCTCTATGAATTCTCCTGTCAACTTTGGTTGCCTGCCCACTGGGTCATAGCCTGCCCTCTGCAAGTGCGACTGTGAATTCCACAGGACCCTCTGACAGCCCTCTCGGCCCTTCAAAGGAACTGGCAGGGTCGGAGGGTGTTGTGAGCCACTGCAGGGACCTGGCGCGCACATGAGCCAGCTCTGTTCCAGGGCCACGTGACACCGGCAGAGTTACTCACTTGGTTGCTCTCCAGCAGGGGCAGCTGGGGATACCTCCCTAGAGTGACTACAGCGTTGATCACTGGGACGACTCAGCCCCAGCCTCCCCCTTCCTGAAAAGGGCATCTGAGGCCAGGCCTGGGGGAGAGAGTGTCGATCAGACCCATCTATGGCCATGAAAGCACAGAAGCTGACTCCCCCCACCCCCTGGAAGAATAAAGGACAGGATGAGGAGAGCTCTCGGGTCAATGGCTCAGAACCTCGGAGTGACACATGAGGTTATCCCCGAAGCTTGGGCAGCAGGTGGAACTGGGTCCAGAACTCCAAGAAAGCTCCGAGTCAGCCACCTACTAATAGTATTTCCATTTCAGATTTCCATTCGTTCCATGTCACTGATAGCACTCCCATCTTTATCTTGTCTCTGTCAGTTCTAGGGCCTGCCAATGACGTACCCCTGAGGAGAGGGCAAGCTAGCTCAGCCTTAGGGTGAGTTCCGCCTCGTTTCCTGGTCAATGACAACTCTGTTGCCTTTATCTGCACAGGTTATACCTTGTCCACATTTCAGAGCTTCACCTAGCCCTGATCATTGGTATTTCTGTTATTTATGAGTCTAGGCCTCATCTCTCCACAAAACAAACTTCCCTTTATGATTCTAAGTCCCTGTGGCACATAGCGCAGCGATGAGCACATGCCAGACACTTGCTCAACACTCGCTTGCTCGTTCTCCATCTTAAATATCCACGAGAGAACGAATTTCACAAACTTCACCAGCTGCCAAATCCAAAATCTAAATTAATTTAGAAAGCACTTTTGAGAGCAAAGCTGAAGCCTTCATTTCGCATACCATCTCTTATTCCATTTCAGAAACATCTAGAGTGTCATTGGTTCATTTCCATCAGCTGGCCTCCTTGTTAATTCTGAGACGCTCTCCTGATGTTACCATTGTAAGCCTTCCTGGAGGTTCACAAGAACAACCTCTGATATTTGTGGGGCACCTAATCACGTACAAATTGACCCCCCGCAGACTGTGCCTAGTGCATCATGCCAGGGCTGGTGTAGATGGGCCTCTCAGCTCTTTGTCAGCAGGGAGCTCAGGGTCCAGACCCTGCTCAGAAGACCGTAGGTGCTCTCGGTGTGGTCTCACAGCCCTTCTGCCTCTGCTGGCTCCCACCCCAGTTTCTCTCACGGGCATTTCCCCTAATCCATGTTCTTGTAGCATCCTGTTTCCCCGTAGGACCTGCGTTCTCCAGCCTGGCCCCTTCTCTGCGTGTCCAGAGCGCCCTGGGTCTCCCTGAGTGAGAGAGCCGACCATCCTACCTTGACCTGGTGCTGCCTGTTCCTGTCTGTCTCGATCAGACCTGAGCTGCCAGCTGTAAAGTGATGAGGTCAATACCGGAAGTGCTGGGCGGGACTGAATCGCTTCACCAGGCACAAGGAAGGGAGCGTGGGAAGCGCAGAGGGCTTCATCCGCCGTCAGGATCCAGCCACCATCAAGGTACGTTCTGCTGTCTGGAAGGATGGATGGGACCCAGGGAAAGGGAACAGTGGCCAGCATCCGATAAGGAGGGAACAGCTTAAGAAAAATGAAGGTCTTTTGGATGAACGTTCCAGTGGCCAGAATAGGAGTGACAGACCAGCTGGATTGCCAACGCCACGCTGAATAGTTTTGACTTTACACTGTACACCTGGTTCTCCTGCAGTTCTTAAAAACCTGCCTTCACACTCCTTATAAGCACAGTGTCATCAAAAATCATCATACGGGTATGTAGTGATTCTCAGGGTGGGGGAGGTATCCAACACAGAGTCCTAGGTGGCTATATAAATTTTAATCCAAAGTAAATGAAATTAATATCAAACTAAAATTCAGTTCCTCGACGACGCTAGACATGTTTCAAAGGCTCAATAGCCCCAGGGGGCTAGTAGCTGACCCGTACAGAGCAGACAGAGGGGAGTCAATCAGGCAAGGAGGAGGAAGGGGAGGAAACCTGGAGGCCAGAGAGCTAGAGAGACTGCCGTGCAGCTGAGAGTAGAAAAGCAAGGCTTGGAGCCTGGATTTTGACATTCTTAACCAGGATTTCTTTCCACTCAGTTTCTCTCTTTTCCCAACTTCCTGTGGCCAGTTAGCAAGACGGCTCATTTATGGCCAAGGTTCCAGCCCAGTGGTGCTGGTCATGAAGTGAATTGCGAAGGGTCCAGGACCTAAGCTGAGAAGATTTCGGTTTGAATCTGGTGCAGCCATTTAGGACCTAGAGAACCTGGTGAATCACTCATCCTTTGTGTGCCTCGATACCGTCTTTAAATAATGAGGCTGGTATATTAATTCTCAGCTTTCTCACACAGTGCTGAGAACGTCTACACTTTTCAAAATCAGGTTCACAATATAATTTTTTGGCATAGAGAACATATTTTCTTTTTTCTTTTCTGTAATTCCTTGGGAAACTTTTATCAAAATCTTAATGGCTACCTCCACCCCAGACCAATTAAATCGGGATCTCTGAGGGTCAGACCCACACACGAACATTGTTTTTAAAACTGCCCACATGGGTTCATTGTGCAACTATCATTGACAATTTCAGTTCCAGAGAGATAGATCACCAACTTCAAAAATGATAATAACACAGGGGAGTAAAGAAAAGACACAAATTACAGGTTGTCCGTTCATGTTGAGAAAAGAGCAGCTTCCACAAATGACTAGCATATAGGTGTCAGCCCTCACAAAGGTCAGGATAAAGCCGTTTTATAAGAAAATAGGAACTTAGAGCAGCTGGCTTCTGATCTCATTTATTTGGGGAACAAGATGGGAACAGGGTGGCCCTGAGTGCATCTGCCGCTTGCTTCCCCACCTCCACCCCCACCCACAGGAGTGACATACACACGGACCAATCAGAGGGAGAGGTCACTGTTGCTTTCGTGAAAGGAAACATGGAAAGTACACATTGAATGTCCATCAAAGCCACTCCCAAGAGGCAACCAGCGATATTGTAGGTGTAATGACTGTGTATATGAATCACGTGCACCCTTGGGACTGTTACTAAGCACTTTTCTTGTAGATGTCCCTCCATATTGACACATGAGAGTCATCTCTTTTCCAAGTAGATGTATAGTATTTCATGGTCCCAGTATATAATAAATTATTTGGATACTCCTCAGGGGAGAGTTAAGGTTCTCCCTCACCTTTTCCTGTTTCAAATATACTGCAGTAAATTCTCTCTTATACTTACCCTCAGCTTATGGGAAAACATGGTTTTCTATGTTTTCTTTATTCCTAGAAGTCTGACTGCTAGGTCAGAAAGCAGACAGTGATAAATGGCCCTCCAAAAAAGCTGCAACAATTTACATTTTCTCCAGATAATGCAAAAACCTGCCCACTTCCCCACACCTTTCTCAGTCCTGATCTTTTCTTTTCCCAACCAGCTCACTTAATGGATATTTAAACGTGCTTTACAGATGATTAAGTGCTGGGCAAATGCAAGGTACTATGACTGGCCATCTTTTCTGAAATGCTGGGACTAAGTCCCTGAGGAAGGAGTGCCATCCATCCAGAGGGCTCTGCTATGTGTCTTGTTGTCTTCTGGAAATAATGTTTTGGGGCTGAGATCTTAATTTCTTAGGAAAAAAGGAAACCAGCCTTCCAGGGTGAGAGGGTTGTAAATAAAGAGGGGACCCTCTGGCAGAGGTGGCTGTCATTGCCCGCAGAGCTTTGCTGGCAAAATAATCAAACGCTGTAGCAGACACGGCCACTGTTGCCACCGGAAACTGGATCAGAGAGCGATGCGTAAGGGCCTCGCCTCTGCTCCACCTTCCAAGTCTCTCTTCCACTTTCTCTCTCTCAAGGTTCGCTGTTACGTTTCATTTGAAGGTAACTGTGAAATGAAGGCCTCTGCATTTACTAACTCGCTTTTTTCTTACTTATTTTGATTCTTCAATTACAGTTGACACTCAATATCTTTCTCTGTTAGTTTCAGGTATACAGCACAGAGGTTAGACATGTGTATAATTTATGAAGTGATCCCCTGATAAACTTAGTACCCACCTGGCCCCATGCGTAGTTACTGTAGTATCATTGACTGCATTTTCTACACTGCGCTTTACATCCCTGTGACTGTTATGTACCTGCCAATCTGTGCTTCTCAATCCCTTCCCCTCTTTCTCCCAGTCCCCCAACCTCTCTCCCCTCTAGCAGTCATCAGTTTGTTCTCGTTCTCTGTTCTCTGTATCTACATATCAAGCTAATTCCAATGGGTGTTTCTGTTCTGTTTGTTCGGGGTTTTTTTTGTTCCTAAGATTCCACATGTAACTGAAATCATACGGGACCTGTCTTTCTCTGTCTAATGTCATTGAGCATAATACTCTCTGGGCCTAGCCAGACAAACATACTTTTTAAAAGAAGCACAAATCTAATCCAGCGGACTGAAGAAGTGTTGACTTTTGGCTCCGAAAGTAAGGGAGTCTGACCTTAAGCTCCCTCCTTTTTCTCTGCTGTGGGATCTACTCATCTGAACACCACCATCTGGCGACCTCCCTGTGCCCCAGGAATGCAGGGCCCACATTTCCAGTCTGTTCCTTCGTAGAGCCTTCCCTGACTCTTACAGAGTTGATCACGCCAGTCTTTCACGTACGTCATTTATACCCCCAAAACCCTCAAACATGACCCCAAAATTTACTTGTTTGCCTCCTTCCCCACCCCCACCTCCCAATTAGGAATTCATCAGGCTGGCCCTGGGCTTTATTTACCTTTGTATACCTGCTTGGTAACACCTGGCAAGGTTGTTGAATGGATTTTTCCTCCTTCTGAATTCCTGCCTGGTTCGGACATGACAAAACAAATAACAGCACTCATGGGGCATGTAACATAAACAGCAGTGCTCCCCAATATTCCGCAAGCTCCGCCATATTCCCCAGCCTCCCTTGCATTGATGAGGGGGTCATGTGACTAGTCCTGGTTCGTGGGCAGGAGTGTGAGTGATGTGATGGAGTCAAAAGGGGCTGTGAGCTCCATGCCTGTTCTGTCTGCCGCCGTCGCAGCAGGAAGCAAACAACTCCGAGGTAACGAAGTGGCAGGATGGAAGCAGCTCATATCTTCAACACTGTTGAAAGGTGGCCATTGAGGAGAGCAGACGGGCCTGCGTCAGGCTGATAGGGGAATGAGAAATGAGCCTTTGGGGTATGGAGGTTTTGTTGCCGCAGCAAACCTTAGCTCTCGCTGACAAATTTTGCATGGGGGTTTCACAAATTGAAAATAGAGGCCAGAGGGGAACTCTTAGAATATGATAGTATCGTCTGAGAGTGAAACATTTGCATATCCTAAAATTTCATACCGCCAGGATTTATGCCATGGACTTGATGTCTTTACATTTATTTTATTTTATTATTTTACTTTTCCAGAGGGAGAAAGAGAGAAACACCAGTTTGTTGTTCCATTTATTTATGCATTCATTGGTTGATTCTTGTAAGGTCCCCTGACCAGAGATCAAACCCGCAATCTTGGCCTATTGGGATGACGCTGTAACCAACTGAGCTGCCCAGCCAGGGCTGGATGTAATGTCTTCAAATCCATATTAGTTTCTATGACAACACAACCCTCCCTATTCTATCACTGGAGACTCCAAAGCACAAGGAAACCAAGGGACTGACTTCAGCCATGACGAGTGAGATTGGCATGAGAACACAGACCTATATCTCATCTAAACTATTCCTCATCACTCTTCCCAGGGTGGAATTCCCCTGCCCCCAACATCTGTCCTTGGAGGTCAGTAGTCTAGGAATAAGGTTGACCTCTTGAGAAATGGCGTAGATTCTGCATCATGAAAGCTAACTCCACTGGAAAACATCTGTTTTGAAGCAACATGGTGGTAAAAAGGTTAACAGTGAATTTGAATTTTATTTCCAGGCAGACATCCCAAGGCCTTGGGGAAAGATTGCAGCTGCCCCGTGGCCCAGATAATTCAATATCAGGGTGAGCAAGGACATCTTAGAACATTCTGTTCTCCCCTGAGACCAATTAAAATTTGTAGGCATCTTTCTTGTTGTCCAGGCTGACTTACTAATTGAAACAGAACTGCGATATTCTCATCAGCTTTCTCTTATCCCTCTCTAATTTGCCAGCGAAGAGAGAGTTTGCTGATCCTAGGGCTCCACGCATGTGAGGCCCAGGCGACAGATCCACTCCCACCCTAACCCACTAACCCACCCCCGTGCATTGAACAAGATCCCCAAAAGGATGGTGTCAGACCAGGGGTGGGTTAAATCCCTAAATCTGTCTCTGTTTATCCAGAGAAGCAGAAGCTAAATGCCAAGACACTACCTTTGGGGTGAATAATAAATCTGTCGTTTTAGCGGTTGCTGTTCCAATAAGCCGTCCCCTGGCCCCTGTCTTTCTAATTAATCCTCCCTCTGCCTGAGTGGGAAAAGCCCTCATAACCAAGGACCAAATGCCTGCTAAAGTCCAGCAAGATCCCTGTCCTTCTGCCGAGCTAGAAGGTATTTCTTCAGGACCTGCACATGGACTGCTTACCATTAAATGGCCACATTCAGTGCGGAAACTGAAAGTTCAGTGATGACTGCAAACCCCTGGTGCCCCCCGTCACTGACAGGAGACAAAAACCCTCGGGGAGAGACCTCAGACTCTATTCTCCCCTCGCCTCCCCGGTGTTCTCCCTGCCACCTCTCTGGAACGGTACGAGGGTGAAAGACGTGGCCTAGAGAATCCCAGGCTCTCCCCGAACAGGTCCTGTAGAAACAGGAGCTTTCGTGATCGTGCAGATGTGCGGCAGACCTGAAGCCTGCACCCTCGAACAAGCATTCTGGAATCACGGTGCCAGCTGAGTTTATCAAAATATTTTTCTGTTGAGAAATCAAGCGGCCAACCTCAGGGCTCTTGGCGAGGGACGTGGTTTGGCTAAAGCTGTCCCCTGTGGCTGCCGGGGTGAAAGCCCACGGGCATGCTCATAAACATGGCGCAACGAAACCCGTGTGCATTGCAGGGCAGAAGGGCAGGGAAAGGGGGCACGTTCCTCCGCCTTCGACCTGTTGGCTGTGTGTTTGTGGAATCAGGCCCTTCTTGAGAACACAGTGCAGGGTGTGCCTCATACTGCGAAAGGAGAAAGGGCAAGAGCCCTTATAGCATGTTATGCCTTCTAAGTGTGTATATTTACACCCTTCCATTTTTATACATCAGTAGCTTCAAATACATATACCAGAAAGCAAGAAAAAAAATGAAATATGAAATGGGTTGAGTATTCCACTCAAGAAGTTAGAAAAAGAACCAACAGCATACCCTGAAGGGAAACAGAAGGGAGAAATCAGTCCAGATACAAGCATAATTTAATGAGTTAGGGAAAAATCACAGGAAGACCAACAAAGAGATCCAAAAGCTGGATCTTAAAAAGAAATAAACGAATCAAAAGGCAAAAACAAAAACTCGATAAATTGCTGGATGGCAATCTAGGAAAAACTTGGAGTGCTCGTAAAAACACTCTAACAGTGGTATGTGGGAAATAATTACAGAAACTGAAGAAAAAAATAAGAGAATGACAAAAGTTTTTTGTTCAGTTCCATATAAGTTGAAAATAAGTCTGAAACCTTCTAAGTTCGTTATAAGAATCGACCATAACATTAATGACAAAAACCAACAGTATACAAAAATGGTAACCATATACCAGTGGCACATTTTATTTTAGATGCAAAAATCCTTAAGAAAATATGAATAACAACAAAAAATGAGTGGTGTATAAAAGGATCATACAGCATAGCCATGTGGGATTTATTCTGGGAGGTCAAACTATCCCAGGAGAGTTTAATACTAGGAAATAGATTGAGAAAAATTTATCATAATCATAGATTGAAAGATAAAAGTCAAATAATTGTCTCAGATGTTGAAAAGAGTGTTGGCATTACTCACATTGTTGAACTGATGAAAGGCACTCATTTGCACAGACCAATATGCACACACGCCATGGGCCCCCCTCGTTCTCAAGCCTCCGGACGGGGGCTGAATTTCACCACTGGCCTTCCTGGGTCTCCAGCTTGCAAATGGCAGATTGTGAAATTTAGCCTCCATAGCTGCACAAGCCAATTCCCCATTATAAATCTTTCAGAAGGAAACAAATAGGATACATAAGGATATGTGTGTGTGTGTGTGTGTGTGTGTGTAAAACAGAACAGAGAATCCTAACTGATACAGATTTCTAAAATAATCCTAATACGAGGAATAAAAGGGATACATATCACCACGTCACTACTATTGTTTAACCTTGTAAATTCCTACCCAATGGAAGTAGACAAAAGAAAGGGGAAAGTGGAAAGATAAAAGTAAAATTATCAGTATTTGTGGTTATGATTGCTCATGCAGAAAACCCAGCAAACTCAGCTGAAAAAGCATCATCTACATGACAGAATTCAGCAAGACGATGGAGGACAAAATTAACGTGTGGGAATGACTGGCTTTCATATATGTAAACACCAGTGAATTAAAGAAAACAATGGAATACCCCACTATACCAGAAGCAAAAAGTGGTCATACTTCTAGACATAAACTCCATAAGAAATATGCAAGGACTATATATAAAGCTCTTTAAAATGTTCTGTAATGACAGAAATAAAGACTAAAACAAGTGACTATTCCAAACCATATTTTTTAAAAAGCTCATCATCAAAAATGTATCCATTTTCCTGGGTCGATTTGAAATTTTAATGTAATTGTCCCCCTGTTGGGGAAGCTCTAGGGAAGCAATCACTCTTATACTTTCATGCATTGCTGGCAGGAGTTGAAATTAGCACAGTCTTATAGGAGGCAATTTGGTTAATGGCATCTACAAAGTTAGATGTAAACATATTCTTTGAATAATGACACCTATTCAATCCATCTTACAGAGAAGACACCTATGCAAAATGACAAGTGCAAAGTCATTCATTCCACCACTATTTATAATAGCAAAAGGCTGAAAATAGCCTGCCTGTCCATCTATACATTCGTATCATGGAATACAATGTGGTTATAAAATTCAATTTAAAAAATGAGAAAGTTCCATCTATCTGGATGGGGAGGTAGCTTCCAGATTGGGGCTAAGAAAGAAAGAAGGATGGAAAATGTGCAGAGTGAGTCACCGTTCATGTAAATGTCCATGGGTCAGAGGAATAAATATTCATTCTTCCTTGTATATGCAAAGAAAATCCCTGAGCAGATACATAAAGAGAAATTAGTAACAGTGGCTGCCACTTTGAGGACAGGAGGTGGCATTGGGAAGTATAGAAAACGGGAGGAAAGGGGGAATTTTTAAGAATATATATTTTGAAATTTTGAATTTTTGATCCTTATGAGATTATTCTGACTCAAAATATCAAAATCGAATTTGCAACAGCAACAGATAAAAATAAAATATGATAAAACAAAAATTAAATTTTAAAAATAGAAATTCAAATGAAAGAAAGGCTTGATTAGAAAAAGATGAAACTAAGTGCTTAACATGTACTGTCATCTGTTCTAGGCACTTTACACGTGGGTATGAAATAGATACTATTATTATCCTCATTTATGGATGTTCTACTATTGCCCTTATTTATAGATGAGGAAACTGAGGCAGAGAGAGATGTTTCATGCCCAAAGTCACAGTTGAGAAACCTCCAGAGACTTTCAGGTTTAGCTGCTTGGCAGTGCCATCGCCTGACAGGTAATGCGCGGTCACAGGGCATAATTCCACACTCACCCCCACCGCTGCCGTCCCGAAGCACCTGGGCCTCCATCCCCCGCTCTGCTCACTGGCTGGATAACTGAAAAGTCACTCAGCACATAAAGATTCAAGCCCCTCATGTGCACAGTGGTAATGATTCCACCTTCCCTGCCTCTAAAATGTGCCATGAGCTCCTCTGTGCTGCCATGTGAAGGGAAACCAGGTGGAAAGATCCAGAAGGAAAATATGTGTTGCAGGTATAGATTAGAAAAGATGAAAGAATCCATCTTCTGGAGGCTAGGAAGGGAAAAAAAGCAAGTGAGAAACGGATTCTGGTTTTTTCACTAATTTTCGTGGTAGGTGTCAGTGGGGAGTGACAATGGGAAAAATTCTGGACCCTGGCTGTAGCGAAATGACATTTAAGGAAAGAAATGATGTATCCTGCCAAGAAAAAAAAAATGGGAACTTTCTAAGAAAATGGCAACAGTTACATCCAAAATAGCAACAACTTTAAAAATAGTGCGCGACCCGGAGCGCCAGGAACTCCAGCTCACGGGGACAGGGAGCAGCTGCGAGCACAGGGCGGCCGGGCTGGGTGAGGAGCCCCGTTCGGGGAGCAAGTGGCGACCCTTCAGACACTGATCACCTGGAGCTCGTGTGGAGCCGATTTCGGTGAAGTGGCGGCCGGCAGCTCCGGGAAGGCAGGTGCGCAGTGAGGAGAAAGGCTCTCCAGCAGGACCACCCCAGGCTGCCTGAGCCCCCGCCGGCCTGACTCCCCGCAGCGGGAGCGTTTCTAGCACAACAGGCGTTCAGGACAATGGGCATCACCGGCCAGTCGCCTCCGCTCTTCCGCTGGCCTGGGTCTCCCCCTAGGGCGTTCTGGGTAGTCACCCACCCTGCTCCCTCTCCCACCCGCCAAGCTTGAGGCTTCCCCGCCCAGCCCCTTCTGTGGTTACTCTTTCTCCCAGATCACCCTTCCCTGCCACGACCCAGGGTACCCACCTATAATGAAAAGGCCCGCCCTGCGGTTATCCCCTGCCAGGACCAGGTGAAGGAGCACCTTCATGGTCAGAGGAGAGATCGGAGACAGGGCAGGGCTAAAATTTGCATCTCCAGGCCTGAGTTCTGTGCTGTGTGCTGGCCCACGTTGCCTAGGATGGTAGGAACCGACTAGGGACCTCACCTCCTTATGTTGGAGTTCTCACATAATCCCTGCTCCTCCTTCTCCTCCTCCTCTCTCCACCCCCCATTCTCCTTCTGTGCGCGCGCACACACACACACATACACACACGCACACAGAATCCCTACCCTGGCTTCATTGCCGATGAAGGCTTGCCTCTACAACTGACCCTTGACAACATGAGTTTGAACTGTGCACACAGAGCTTTTGTTCTAATAAATACAGTAAATGTATCTTCCTTATGCTCTTCCTAATAATGTTTTCTTCTCTCTAGCTTAGTTTATTGTGTGAATACAGTATATAATACACATAACAGACAGAATATGTGTTAAGACACTGTGTACGCTATCAATGAGGTTTGTGGTCAACAGTCGGCTCTTAGTGGTTAAGTGTTTGGAGAATCAAAAGTTATGCATGGATTTCCAACTGCACAGGGGGTCGGCGCCCCCAGCCCCTGCATTGTTCAAGGTCAACTGTATATGGAAGTCAAGGCATCGTAGATTTCCATCTCTGGTTGAGGCTGCTGGTGGAATGGAAGCCCTTTGGCTGGTTAGGGTGGTGTTTGACTTTCTGTGCCCTCTCCAAAACCTGGGTGTGAGCATTAATTTAGATAATGTCCCCAAGGCCTGCTGAGCTATTCAGCAGTCAGCATGACACAGCACTCTATTATTCGAACAAGGAGACTAGCGACAGCTTATACCTTTTCAGCCAAGGGATTTCTAATCTTGGTCTGTTGGCAGAAGAGGAAGGGGGTGGCAACTCAAAATCGCCCTGACTCCCGTTTCACTCTGAATATCCAATACCGATGTCTAATGATTAAGATGGGTCTCAACAGCAGCTTCTGTGTTCAATTTGAGCAAGTTGCTGCATCCGTGGAAATTCAGCCAGCCTCAAAGAGCAGGCTGCAGCGAGCTGTCCTGAGCCCAGCTAAATTATTCATTGCTGAATTTTCAGGAACGATTCACCTTTGGAGCCCCAGGTAATGACACGAAGTTCCTACACAACAGCTGAAGGAAGTAATAACCCAAGCTAATGAACAAGGCCACTTAAAAAAAAGAACCAACCCTGCAAAAGGGCAGCTTAATACAATCCCTGTGTCCCATTGATCCTGGGCAGAAATTATTTTGCTCCAGCAAATTACATGTATGTAAACATCATATTTTCCAATAGGATTGTGTTTTCAGCCTGGTACCGTTGAGAGAGGCAGACAGTGTCCTCAAAGTTCAACAAAATACCAAACGGATTCCTTTTATTAAAATCTCATTTCCCTGGGATTGCTCCTTTGAGAGAGATGTGCAGACGAACGCTAGGAAATCAGTGAACCAACGCCACGTAATTATATCACGCATATTAAATATTCCGCTTACGCACTCGCTACGCACTTGGCCCGCACACAATGTGCCGTGGGAGCAAGGATGTCGGCAGCTCAGGAGCTTGGGAGAGTTTTTTTTCCCCTGCTTCCCTTTTCTTGCTATTTGAATCAAATAAGAGAGGAAACGAATCAAAGTGGCTTCCAAAGTGCTTTATCTGGCTACTTTCGTCAACAGATCCTTGAATGATCAATGGGAAGTCACCCCCAAGTCACCGACCACGGATTTCGATCAGGACTGAGCTCCCTGTCCAGCCCCAGCCTCCAGGCGGGGAGCTTCTTGGGCACCTGCTCCACTGGACCCACCCCAATTGCCGTGGAAACAGGAAGAGAGCTTCCGTTCAAAAATCCAACGAGGTTAGGATTTTTCATTCTTGATGGTAAGATTAAAGGGTAAATGGCTACGCATATGGCTGGACAGGGGCGTACAGTTTATCTAAAAAAGGGGAGGACGTGGAGAAGAGACGCGTGTCGGGCACACGACTCCATACAATTCTGGCAGGATTTAGTACAAGCCAAAAATGCTGATCTTGCATTCCTGTAGCTGATTAGACCTTCATTTCTTCATTCATTTAAATACGTTTAGTGAACAACTCCTTCGTGCTGTGTTTTGTGCCAGGTATTTGTGGAGACTCATCGGAGAATCACAAGAGATCCTGCCCGTAGGGGGCTTGTGGTCTATTCCCCGAGGAGGGAGCTGTGTGGACAGCTCTCAGACCGGAGGGCCACCCTCTGAGATGACAGCAAAGGGGACAAAGAGCGCTCGGGGAACTCAAGGGAAGCAGAGGTCTCCCTGGCTCAATGATTCGCGGAAGCCTTCCTGAAGATGCCATTTGATCGGAGACTGGAAGGTTAGCAGAACTGCACACAGGAGGCAGCTAAGAGGAAGAAAAGAACAGGGGCGCAAGAAACAACATGTGAAAAGGCCGCATGAGGGAGTTGGCGGGCTGGGTCAGGAGCAGCCTGCATGGACTGTTATGCCGCCGTGAAAAAGGCAGGAAACTCTGACACATGCTACAGCACGGATCCACTCCGAGGACATTATCCGAAGTGACATAAGCCACTTCCAATACAAAGGCTCTGACGGTGCTTACACAAGATACATGCGGTAGTCACATTTACAGAGACGGAAAGGAGGACAGTGGTTGCCAGGCGCTGGGGGGCTGGGGGGCGGAGGGACTGGGAGTTAGTGTTTAACGGGTTCAGAGCTTTGGTTGGGAAGATGAAAAGCTCCTGTGACGGCTGAGGGTGACAGCGGTACAACGGGGCGCACGTCCTCGGCGCTAGTGCATCGAGCACTTACAAATGGTTGAGATGGTAAGGTCTGTGCTATCTGCATCTCACCACAGTAAATACACAAACACATACATACATACTAAACAAGATTAACATTTTTAAAAAGCTATTTTTAAAAAATATTATCTTCCCTTCTTCCTGGGAAGGAGAGGGGGCCACTGTAACAGCAGGAACAATAAAATGCAATTTAAAAAAAAATAATTTTTAAAAACCAATTCCAGTAGACAGCATGGCCTGACGATGCCTCTGTCCCACACGGTGGTTTGTGTGTGGAAGGGACAGAGCCAGCACACCTGTGTGCTTCGAGACGGCAATAAAAATGGAGCTGTTCCTTCAGGGGGGCATCCAAGAACCCTGAGAGCCATCGGTGAGGCGGGACTACGTACGGGTTAAGGGTGCGGGCTCTGGGGACAGCAGGCTCCTTCCCCGCTATGCCATGTACAAGGCATACAACCTTGAGCAAGACACTTACTACCTTTCTGCCTCAGTTTCCTCAACTATAAATTTGAGGCAATGGCTGTCGCCACCTGAGGGATAAGAATGAACAATACACATAAAATGCTCACAATATTATCTGTGCCCCAGAAGTGTTTGTTCGTATCATTATTTATTTCTCACTGTAATTGATTTCTGGCTCCCAAAGTACTCAAAGACCTTTGCTCAGACCTGATCCTTTCAATTGCTTGTCACTGCCCCCTCCTGTCCTTGGTCACCACTGGAAAATAAAATGCCCCTCTCCTTATTCAATGGGTGCATTTGGGGGTCTAACAGAACAGGTATGGAGAGAATTTGAAAAGGCCAAGCCAGGTGAGGGGTCTCTCACATGTGAGAAGGCCATTCTTTCACCGGTTAGCTCTGCTCCAAAAAAAAAACAAATGCACCTGAAACATTTTTTCTGACAAATGGGGTGGAAAAAAAGAGTCTCATTCATTATTTAGGTGTTTTATTTTGGAGAGAACCAAGATTCTTTAAGCTACGGCTTCTCTTCAAAGCAGGTAAATTGTGGGCATATGTGTGACCTTGTGTGCATATGTGTGGCTAATTGACTTACTAATAGTCCCCCCTGCCCTGGCCTGGTGGCTCAGGTGGTTGGAGCTTCATCCTGCCCCAAAGGGTTGTGGGTTCAATTCCCGGTCAGGACACATACCTGGGTTGCAGGTTGAATACTCGGTTGGGGCATGTACAAGAAGCAACCAGTCGATGGCTCTCGCTCACATTGATGTTTCTTTCTCTCTCATCAACTAACATATCCTTGGGTGAGGATTTTTTTTTTTTAAATAGCTTTCCCAAAGATCTTTCACTGACTAAAAGACTGTGGGCTGTTTCTTTCTCCTAACACACTTCTGTCTTACTTCGCTTTATTTGTGGTTCCTGGTGCAGGGCACACTGAGGACACAAAAGGAACCTAACCAAGCTCACCACTCGGTCACCAAACTGCTGAGCAACTGAAAGGCAAATACGTCCAGTGGCAGCACCAAATTAGAGGTTCTGTTAAAATCTCCACCAACTTTATGAATGGCAATGAAACTCAACCGTAAGATCAATGACAGAGCAGTGCAGAGGAGATAAAAGGAACTTCCTGCACCGGCCTGGGCCATTCCCTCATGGAGAGGGAACCCCTGGTCCCAGAGACACAGAGCAAACGAGGATGAATCGGAGCCTTCGTGCCTCTGTCGGGCAGGCAGAGCACCTGGGGATGACAACATGATCAAACAGATGGCCGCCCTGAAAGGCAGCAGCTGGCGGCCGTGCACAGACTGAGCCCCCCGGTGGGTTCCATCGCAGGCAGAGAAATGCTAAAACTCAACCGGAGGGGAAGAGCGAGCAAAAGAGGTGCGTGTGCATTTTTAAATTTTTGTTTACTCATTCAATTTCTCCCCACTAGCAGGCAGGCTCCAGGAGGACAGGAGCTCTTCCTGTGCTATTCAATAATTATTTATTAAATACATAAAAAGATGAATGAAGTCATTGTTGTTAATTTCCCATGTGACAGACATAATGCTAACTAACAACGAAGGATCTTGCCTATCCCAGAATGGGAAATCAATACACAATGTGTTCTGTTAGAACGTAACTGTGACATGATCTCAGAGGAAGCTGGGCTCGGGGAGTTAGGAGGGTTTAAGAAATGCATCAGGCCCTGGCTGGTGTGGCACGGTTGGTTGGAGCGTTATCCCCTACACAGAAAGGTTGTGGGTTCGATCCCCAGTCAGGGCACGTGCGGGCCGCGGCCCATCAATTTCTTTCATTCCTGCCCTGACTCCCTTTTTAAAAAAGCAACAACAACAACAACAACAAAATGTCTTTGGGTGAAAATTTAAAAAAAGAAGAAAGAAATGTAGGGGTTGATAACTGATGGGATACTGTAAGAAAAGAGGAAATGAATCAGGAATAGAAGACTAGGAATGGAGGAGACGGTATATACTAACGCCCAGAAGCAAGAGCAGGTGGGAAGATCCCCAAGCACCCCCACACCACTTGAAAATATGGAGACTTTCGAATTACACGGACTTAGGTTCAAACCCTAACTCTGCTTCTTACTACCCGAGTCTTCTTGGACAAATTACTCAGACAGTTTGATTTTTGGTTTTAAACATCTACAATGTATGGAAAATAGTGCCAGTGTTTGAGGTTCTTGCAAGGATTCCATGAGACGGCGCTCTCTGTAAAGGATCTGGGTCTACCTGGTCCATCTCAGGAATTTCTGTCTGCATTTATTGAGGGGAGTGGCCCAAGAATCAAAACAGGACGGTCCCAGTCTGGATCCAAGCTCTTACCAACATAGGTTAATCTAATTTGCTTCTGTGTATCCCTGGGCAATATCTACACTGAACTGACGTCTCTCTGTAGCTTGGGTGGTGAGTTGTCAGCACCTGTGGCCAGCAGAGTCAAGCCTCTCATGCATCTGGAAGGTGAGGTCAACAGGAATGTTTGCCTGACTTGAACAAACGCAGGGTGACAAATTGATCACCCGCTTCAAGAAGATCAGTGCGCCACCCGCTGTGGATTATGGCTGGACCCACAGGCTGGGACCTGGAAGTCTCCCCTCTGCTCTATGAGAGCTCACCGCTGTGGGAGGCTCTCGTGAAGGCCTCTTGAGACCTGCAGAGCATTGTCTGCGACTCTCCCTGCACCAGACAAAGGCCCGATGGAAATGCGTGGGGTAGAGAGAGACGCTTCAGAGCAAACCATAGGAAACCTGGAAATCACACAGAGTGGCAGACATGAAGGGTGTTTTCTTTCCCAGAGATCATCAGGTATCAGATGGAAACAGAAGTCCCAGAGGACACACAAAATGAAAATAAATCAAGAAACACACCAAATGTAGATGGGCAAGCCTAAAATGTGAATGTATGCTGTGAAGGCCATCCCGATAAATCCACCAGCACTTGATTAAAAATTTGACAAAATAATACTTAAGTGAACTTGAGGAAAAAAATAAAACATTGAAAAAGGAAATAATAGTGGAGGCTTGAGAAGGAGATGCTTGCCCTACCAGATAAAAGCGGTGCTCTAACAAAGCTATAATAATTGAAATGTTGCAGTTCGTGGTCAGAACTGGATTGACAGATCAATGGAACAGAAAACAGTCCTGAGAAAGATGCAAGTATATAGAGGAATTTAGCATATTATTAAGCTGTCATTTCAAATCAGCACAGAAATGAAAATTTTTCCAATAAATGATGTTGGGACTAGCAGTTTGAATAAAATGGAATTTGGATTCTTACCATGTGTCTTATTCCAAAATAAATTCAGGATGGGTTAAATATGGACGTGTAAATCAAATGCATAAGAACACTAGAAGAAAATTTAGATAGCTGTTTTAATCATTCTGATGTGAAGGATGTTCTCACCATGCCATCGGAGTGAGAAACCATGTTGAACACGTAAGAATTCCAAACATTTACCTGGCAACACCCACAGTCACTCAACATTAAAAGAGGAAAAGAATGAGTAAAACACACAGCTTCTTTGACAGATACTAAGAAACATAAGATGCTCAAGTGTGGCTCCAAGAGCTCATTGAAGAAACGCTTCTCGTAGTTACTATCTGAGGATTTCTAGGTACCCAGGGCAAAGCTAAGCAGCGTGAGAGCTTCCTGCTCCCATCTAGCTTCTGACGCAATGACTACAGAGAGGGAGGTAGTAAAACAAAGTCTTTAATGTCATGTAGGGAGGAGTCCTACGGTGAAAATGAAGCAGAGCGCTTCCTGAGAGGGTCCTGGGAGAGTGAGGGTGTTATATGGTACAGGGGGTCAAAGGAGGTCCTTTTGAGGAGGTGATAGTCCACCTGAAGTCTGAGGGACATCAAGGAGAAGCTCGGCAGAGAACTGGGGTACAGGCTTTCCAAGTTGGGGAGCAGCCAGAGCAAGGCATGAGGAGGGAAGACTGGCCTGATTGAGAGGGCGAGAGCACGCTAGGGACATAAGGGTGTGGGCGAGAAGAGGCTGAGGAGCCAGTGCAGGCGGTAAAGCGCACACAGCCCTTTAAGCCATGGGAGCCCCTGGACCTTCCAACTGGACGACTGACACCTGGCTCCTAAAAGAAAGAAAGCGTTGCTTCTACCTGCCTTGCAATTTTCAACAGAACCTACCTTAGCCATTGGCAGAAGGTGAGGTTCCAGGTCTGTTCCCCCCAAACCAAATAACAACATAATGCAAATCCACTGAAAACAGCAAAATGGAAACGCCTGTATCCGGAAGGTACAGTAAATGAAGCATCTCAGGGCTTGCGTGTGAAATCTGAGGTACATGCCCCATTCTCAGCCCAGTTAGCTCTTTTTTCTATTCCTTTTCTTATTCATGCTTTGCTAGCCCAGCCCACTGGAAGGCCAATTTTACAAATGTTTTCTATTTCACAGTTGGAGCTCTTTTTGAAAGCTCCATGTTTTACAAGCAGATAGAGGGGCTTTCTTTAAATAGAAATGGAAGTTGTCAGGTATATATGAAAATTAACCAAAAGTTGAGCTTTCTCATTTCCTGGATTAACCAAGGAAAATCACGTGTCCCCTGGAAAGGGCTGACACGTGAGTACAGAAGAGGCTGACAGGGAAATGGACATGGGTACACGTGTTTGTGTGCGTGCACACGTGGGTCCAAAGGGGGTGGGGAGATAATGGAGAGGACCACTGCACACACCATGGTGACAGACACCTACGTGTAGCCCAAACTCAAATACAGCGCCCCAAAGACAGGCCACGACTCCGTCCCTTCCCTCCCAGCTGAAAAAAAAAAAAGCAGGTCTGCAAGTTAAGAGAAACTAAAAGAGCAGCTGTGTGTGCGAAAGATGTAATGCAAGAAATGAACCCACTTTACCATGTGTAAAACCCTTCATCATAGCACGATAAAATTCAACTCAAAATTCGAAAGATACATGAAATTGCAATTCCCAGCAAGCATCAGCCCCAAGAACAGGAAAATGTAAAATACGGAATACGATGGTAAAACAGAAAGTGCAATAAACTCTAAGTGATTCATAGAAACAACAGTGAATCAGTAACTCAATGAACAATAATGTGATAAATTAATCATCTGAGGTATTGATTCTGGGTACACAGATCTGCTCCACTCAAGCATGTTTGCTAGTATTTCATGTCTCATGAGAAGCATTTGCTAAGCTTTTTCTCTAGCACTGAGAGTTGAGAGAATGTAAAGACCTACTCTTTGCAATCGAAGGAGCGAGCACATTTCTTTCCAAATTTCTGGAGCCCACAAAGGAAGCATCGCCACCAGACCGCTGACCCCAAGCAGCCCCCTGCATGGGAGCTCAGACATTTGTTTTGCTTAAAGGGTAAAACCAATGCCATTTTGCTAAGTCATGTTTTTATTTATATGAGATGATGGTATCCCAGCAAAGCTATTTTAGTGTTAGAGAAGCTTGGAATATATAAAGAAAATAGAGTTTTAGGAAAAAATAACAAAAACCGTATTTTCCTTGGAATATCTTCATTTTTGTGGAGTGAAACACTGGTCCTGGAAGCCTATTTTTTCCATATTATTTATAAAACTTCTTTTCCAAGGAGCCCTCTCTGTTCCATGCCGCCATGTTCTTCAGCAAGTATTTCCTAAGCAGTGACTCTGCACCCAGTTAACAACATCAAGTTCCTGTTCGTTTGGGGTCGGTCACCACTGAGCCAAATAATGACAACAGCAGATATTGTTCCTGCCATGATGCATGTTCTCTCGTACATGGGAAGCGTGCAGAGGAGGTTGAGTGAATCCTACCCTCTTTCTCAGAGGACCTTTACAGTCTTCTCCTCTCAAAGTGTAACATGAAAGGAGCGCTAACCGTGGGACCCAGTGGGTTGGGCATCCGCTTGCAAAGTGAAAGGTCTCTAGTTCAACTGCCGGTCAGGGCACATGCTTGGGTTGCGGGTTCAGTCCCGGGTGGGGTGCATACTACAAGAGGCAAACGATCCATGTTTCTCTGTCACATCCGTGTTTCTCTGCCTATTTTTCTCCCTCCCTTCCCCTCTCTCTGGAAATAAATTTAAAAAATAATAAAATAATGTGAAAGGAAACTTCCGTTAAACCTAACTGCTACAATTATGCTGATTCCAATTAAATGAGTTCAAACACAGGAGTGATGCTAATGACTAGACACAAAGCCGATGTGGAATCCAATAAACTCAAAAGCATCAAAGTTAAATAGTCAAACCTATTAAATAACCCACCAGGCACGAAGCGAGTGAGAAGGGGAAGGAAAATATGTATTAGTACCAGGCCTGAGTCTCTGACTAAACACACAAGCACCTGCACACTCACACACAGAACAGGCACACATACTCCCAGACACACCCATGCACATTTACACAACACTCTCCGACACACTCCTGTATGTAGACACCGGCACGTATACATACGCAGTCACATCGTGTACTCAAACAACAAAGAAATTTAGGTTTGGGTGCTTGTTAGTGAAGAATCTAAGCAGAGTTTGGGCTTAGGGCAGAAAACTAGTGAAAAGGTAACAAGGTTTGTTTACAGAGGCTGCTGGGTCCTGAACTTCCTGTTTCCAGTGGTAAGGATGTCTCACACCCGGTGTGGGGAGGGTACCTTTCCCACGGGACATTTATTTCCTGCTTTAGGGGGACAGAGAGAGGAGGGTAGTGTGTCCCTCTTGTACCAGCTGTAGCTTTAATTCAAAATAATCAGCACGCTACTTTGGCCTATTTGGGGGCGGCCCGCCCGGAGCCTCCCCGCCAGCTGTACCGCCCTGACGGCGGTGCTGGGCGTCCCAGGTGCTCTGAAGCCCCTTCTTGCTCCTGCTGCGCTCGGTGTGAGATTCTTGCTGTCTTTCACGCAGCAGAGCCACAGGGGTTCACGGTGGTCCTGAAGGCACCTACTTTGAGAAGGAAGGCAGAATGCCTGGGACCCCTGAGCCAATTGTCTGGATGTCTCTATAATCAATATCAGTTGCCCCGTCAAGGCTGCTGACAGCTGGTGCTCCGTCAGCCGGGTCCTTGCTCCTTGCTCCAAAGTGATAACATTATTGATTTTCATCCTGTCCTCTACAGGCCACCCTCTCCCCCGCTGAGAGACAGAGGACAGCCGCGCCCAGGGTTTGCTCACCCCAGACTCCTTAGTGGAAGAAGCTACAAGGTAGCGTTTGCAATTTCAGACCCTCAGATTCTGTTCACAGGCTAAAAAATGCACTTTTGTGGAAATCCTACTGCCTGATTTTCCTAAGTGCCCTCTCACATCCTTCTCCACATGTCAGCTTTACACACACACACACACACACACACACACACACACACACACGAAACATTCCCGGCCTCTTCCGTAAGGTCTGATGATGCTGGGCTTCAAACACGCACAGGAGGGGAGTCGCTCGCCCGGCGCTCTCCGCTCTCAGCAGTCGGGGATGCCAGGAAGATCGTGGGCTTTGAGGTCAGACAGAGCTGGCTTCAAACCATGGCTTCACCACCGACCAATGCTACGACCTTCAACAGCGTAGCTAACCCTCCCTGGGCTTTCATGACCTCGACTTTGAGAAGGTAAATGACAATCCTGGCTCATCCCTTGGTTAAGCTCTTTAAATAAGATCGTGCTTAGAAAGCCCCAAGCTTGGTGCCTAGTAAGTGTACGCGTCTCATCCTTCCCCTTTTCTCTTGCTCTTTCCTGATAGACTGTGACCTCCCCGAGGCGGGGTCCCTACATTGTCATCTTGTCATCTTTGTGTTTCCCTAGCCCCATCTATGGCACTGGGGGTGCACAGTGAATGTTTGTGGAACAGAGGACACAAAGGCAGAAAACTTTTAGAGAGGATGCGACTGCCTCTCAGAGAAACGGAGCGGCCGGTCCGAACTCACGCTGATGACCGAAATGAATCCACCGCATCCCCGCACTTTGACCCTTCGTATAATCTTTCTCTGAGTCTTGGTGCCTCCTGTTGGTTCCAAATTAATCCAAACACAGCCATGCCGACTTAATGCAGCAGCTGCGGCCTAACTTTTCTTCAGTTCACTAGTTCTGGTTAACTAGTTAACCAGTTAACTGGTTAACTGTTAATGGCTAACATGGATTTCCACCATTGTCTGATTCCACGAGCCCATCTGGTACCCCTCAGCTGCCCTCCTCAGCCTGGCAAGAACACGCCCTTCCGATTTGCCAAGCAAATGCTGCTCTAAAGCAGAAAGTGCTAAAAACGACCTCCAAGTTCTGTGGACCAGGGATCTATGGCCTCCCTGGCTCCAGCTGCACTTCAGCTTCTTTGCAAATAGCACTTCTTGAGCCAAAATGCTCCCGTGTGCTCCAATTTTTAGAGATTGTGTCTTCTGAGTTCTTGTTCTGAACCTCAGCCCAGTGGCCAGGCCTTGCCACCCAAGGGCAGATCCAGATGCTGCCAGCTGGTGGCCTGAATTTCTGTCTTCCACCTGTGCTCACATTATAAGCTCCACTCACCTGCTGGGCACCCGGTACTGTGCCACCTGGCAGCGCCACTAGTGGCTGCTGTGGACATGAACTTCTCCAGGAGCTAGTGTGCCCCCTGCCTCCACCCTCAACTCTTCACCTCTGCTGTCAGCGAGCACACGCGCGGGGCCCAGCCCCGCTCCTCCTGCACAGTCCGCCTGCCAGCACGCTGCCATGATTTTCTTTCCCAAAGGCTGCTTCCATTTATCAATGGACTTTCATTGTACAAGCCTCCTTGACCACGTCACCAGCTGCAAAATACGCACTTGCCCTTCATCGCCATCTAGCAATGACATCTCTTCATAGCCTCTTCTGATAGGATTGGTTTAATCAATAAGGACCGCATACTGAAAGTAAAAATACGGAGGTCAAGAGAATAGAAAACTAAAGTCCTCCTTCGAGCCCCACGCAGTCCACTTGCCCTCTCACAGATAACGGTGGCATCCATGCCACGCTAATGCAAGGGTCGAATGGTATTTTCTGGTTTTCCTCCTGACTTCTGAGGTTGCTCCCCATTGGCCGGGGATAGACCACGTGCACGAACACAGGTGTGAGCGTGTTTACCTACATACCATGGGGAAGGCCGCGGCAAGGGGACAAGGTTCATCAGGCCTTCTACCTCTGGTTTCCTCAGTTTCCCCTCAACGGACCTCTGTTCCGTAGAATTTACTGACATTATTTCTCCCGTATTCCTGAAAGTGGGCGTTCCTACAGTTTGACAGGGTGCTAGAGTCTATGGGGCTCTTCGGAGCAGGGACACACCCCAAGTTCCACAGTATCCTTGAGAGCAGGGCCTAACGTGTGCGCTCGAATGCATGTCAGCCCATGGTTCAACTCTGAGCAACATTCCTGGGGCCAACACTTACGTCCCCCCGTTATACAACAGGACGTTTTCATTCAGGAGGAAGTAGGACTCACTCTTTCCAACCAGAGAGATGACACCAACCAACAGCAGGTCAGGGCTTCGGCAGCAGAGCCTGGAGCTAACGTCTCTGCCTGTGTCAGAGCAGATTCGGCAGCTCTCACCGAGGCTCAAATCATTACTGTCTAACAGCTCCCAATGTTCTTACCTGCCATGTGCCCTGTAAACCCAGAGACTCTGTTCCAGTGGCTGGAACAGAAAACAAAACAAAACAAAACAAAACACAACCCCTTAAAAAGCCTTACGGCTTTACCAAATTCAAGGACTTTGGTCCTCTGACCGCCCATTTGGGCTCCTCTTGACACTTGGCGCAGGCTGATCGTGGATTTGCCTTGTCTGGATCCCTTAGCTGCAATAAGAGCAGCTCCTCTGGGCCAGGTGGGCCCTCAGCACTTTTCATGCAGTACCTTAACCCAGACACGCACTGGGCTGTGGGAGTTCAGGCACGCATCTTCCAGGGGAAGTGTGAGGGCAAGCATGGCGGACGAGTCGCCCAGGCTCACACAGCTGGCAGAGTCTCGTTGGAACTCAAGCAGACTTGACAACACTCTAGAAAGCCATCTTTATTCTCCTGGCCCAATGTCTCCTTGCCAGAGGAAGGCAAAAACTAAAGACCAAAGAGCGCTTCTTCTTAATAAGAAAACTGGCTGACATGCAACCAAAGGCCGCGACACCCTCCCAGGGAAAAGAAAAAGAAACCACAGAGAATAAAAGTCCCTGGACTGCCCCTGAAGTTTTGAGCCATTCAAGATACCTAATAATTTAGAAAGAATTCTCCTGAGAACACAGATGAAAGAAACAGCTCTAACCAAATCAGAGACCACTGTGCGCACTTCACTAAAAAGCCAAAGTGGAAGCCTTACCCTGCAGGATGCATCAGGATGGTGACAATAAGTGGTCCCCAGCCCCAGATGTCCTCCCCGTCCCAGATATAGCCCCCTCCCTGCCATCTGTGTGGGGGGCAAGAGGCATTGGTGGGCGATGCTGGGGAGGGAACATTATCTCCTCCCCTCTTTGGGTCTCTGTCTGGGCCCAAGAATGAAACTTGTTAAGAAGAGACAGATTAGTGGGAGAAAAACACAAATTTTATTAAGTTTGCACATGTACCTGGGAACCTTCACGAGAGATTGAGGAGCCAAAGAAGTAGCCTGAGCAGGAAGCTTTCCTACTGTTTAGACAAGGAAACAATACATTTGTGAAAAAGAGACAAGGCAAAGAGGTTTCGGCTAAGGATAGTAAATGGTAAAGAAGTAACTAGGAAGATAAAAGTTAATTTAATGAGATTTTGTCTGTACTGATTTCTCAGCTCCATTCCCCATCTTTGGTGATAGGATATCATCCCTCCTCCTGGAATTAGAGAGGGTACCTTCACCTAGGAGTTTTATCTCTTGTTCTCAGTAAGAAAAAAACAGGGTCAGAGTGTCCTTGCACCTTGCTGTTTTTTAAGTGCCTTTGATTCAAAATAACCAATGTGCCAACGTGGCGGACGCTGGAGTGATGCGTGCTGGCTTCTTTGGGGAGGAGGAGAGAGTTGGCGCAGTGGGGGGGGGGGGCGGAAGCCCCCCTCTGGGCCTCCTGTGTTTTCATTTCCCCTGGGAATCTCCATTAAGCCCTTAGAGGAGGCACATGAATTCTTTTTGATCACAGTAAAATTTTATAAAACCATATTTCATTGACTTTAAAGTGCACATTTCTTAATATTTTAACATCTCTCGATAGTGTCTTACCACTCTATTTGGCAGGGTCCTTCCCTTCTTAGCAGTATTTCTATACTAATGATGGCATCTTAGAGTCAATCATCTACTACATAACAATTAAAAATAGCTAAGCAGAGAGCCCGGGATCTGAAAGTACAGGGCAGGAAAAAAATGAGTTTTCCTCCACCCTTCTGACTTCTCAGCTGAGGTCCCCCGTGCTCAAGACAGATTAAAGAGAGAAACACAAACAGAAGCTTCTCAGCCTGTACACCTCAGAAACTCCCCAGACATGGCCCACTCCCACCACTTTAAATAAGTCTTCAGTCCAACACAGAAGCCGGTGGGGTGAAGGGGGAGGCTGGTTGTGGGAGGCAACCAGGATAAGCATGGTAAACAAGGGCAAGGTTGCTGTGCAGATTTAGGCTGGTGCCTGGTTCACAAAAGAGTTTCTTGGAATGTAGAGTTACCATCCTCCTCTTCCTGGGACAGAAAGGGAGGCACCCTTACAAATGGAGGTTTCCTTCAGGAATGCACATTTCTCCTATAAAAGGGCGACTTCTACTCTGTTGTTAGCGCTTCCTCTGTGTGGGCAGTTTTTCAAAATGATCCTTACGCCAAAGAGACATCTTTTGGGTAGTGTATCCTGCAATCCTTAAAAAGCATTCCTGTCCTTTGGTGCTAAGGAGTAATGGGAGGACTAGCCACCTTTAGACATCTGGTACACCACTGTGTGTAGGGGGGCGGGGGGCGCTGTGGAGGGGGGGGGCTGATGGGAGGGGAGGGTCATAGAGCAGGGAGATGGAATCCAGCCTGCGTGAATTTGCTTTTTCTAGGGCAATGCTTCAGATAATTAGGTGAAAACATATTTTAAATGACACCTATTGAAACCAAGCACCCTGATGACTTTGATTAAATTTAACTTTAAATCCTAGCTCTAGAAATCATCTTTCTCAGAGACCGGGCCTTTCCCCTGGGTAAGCAGCCCGCCCGCCCCCCGTGCCCCGCCCCCCGCCCCCGCCCCGCCCCGCCCCCCCACCGGGCCCCGCCCCAGCCCCGGAGGCAGCAAAAGGCCAGGAGCCCAGATCTGACAGTCACAGGGCCCGGCCTCAGGCAGGCTCAAGATAACATCTTGACTCCAGTTCTGTTTCAGCTCCTGAACCCTAAGGTGGAATGACCGCCTGGCTACTTTCCCATGAAACTAGACAGAGGGACAGGGGAACAGACCACAGAATTGTCCTCAAGACCCAAAGACATGATTCATTACCCTTACCTCACCTCTGACCAATCAGCTCCCGGAACGATCCCAAATCCCCTAACCCACGATGTCTTGTGATCTTTCCCTGTACAATCTGTAACCTACTTGCCATCTGGGAATTCAGGCTTTTGAGCATTAGCTTTCCATTCTCCTGGGTAGCACCATTCAAATAAAAAAGCCAACATTTATTCACCGCAATTCTCGGCCTCTAGTGTGTGGTTCTGCCAGCGCCCCGTGGATGAGCTCTTTGTATCTGATAACACTATTGTGAGTATTTTCATGGGCTCTAACAATGTAACAAAGCATTAATTGGAAAGCGGCACAGAGTGACTTTTTAAAGTGGGACTTCAAAAGCGTAAACATCATAGAAACAGAATTGAAGCAAATGAGGCTCATTTAGCTTTCTTTTCTGCCCAAAATTGGAGTAATTAAGTGCAAAGGTTGTATGATCAGCAATCACACAAAAATAGGCGGGCACACACACGGACCATTCAGTGCCTCCCCGGAAGTCTCTCTTGAACTCCCACGACACTGTGCATTTCTGACCCCAGCACCCCTCCCTCTCTCCCCTCCCTTCTGCTGACCCCTGTCTGACTCCTTTCTTCCCCCCTGGGACCTATCTGTGATTCTCCAGGCTCCAGCTTCAGCCCGCTTCCTCCTTCCATGGAGATGAGATGACAAGGCGTCTTGGAACATCACGTCTTGCGGCACCTAGGGCCTGGTGTCACGCCACCGGCTGGCTGGGGGCCTGGCCAAAGAATTTAATCCCTCTGAGCATCCCCGGTCTCACCTTTCGAAATGGGTAAAATATACTTTACAAGGTTTTAATAATGATATAATAGAGAGATTATATCACTATAATAGAGAAATTCCTATCGCTGTGTATGTCTCACAAAACAGAGGGACAGGTCTCCGCATTCCGTTACTTCCTCCAAACTCTAAGGTAACTTCAAATATCCTTTCTCTCCTGGACTTCTCACTGTGCCTCAGTACTGTTTTAAGGATCTAATTGGCTTATTGAATGATTCGTGAATCGGGCAGCATCCTGTCTGGTAAACAGAGAGGTGCTGTGAGAAGTCTTACAAAAATGGAAGATTTATAGAGGCAGAAACTGGCCGAGACAGAGAAGTTATTAGCAGAAGAAATGGCTGTTTCAGACAAGGGCACCTTCTTTGGGACACTTCCTTCTCACAAGTATTGATCAGGAAATTCTGTCTCACAAGTGCTTATTGGCTTAAGGTCACACTCTAGGGAGGGGCTGAAATAATCATTAAATCCTGGTTTGTTGCCCTGGGGATAAGTGACTTCACCTTGGACCTGCTGTTTCTTTTTCTAACAGGACTATATTTATATTTTTACTAGTATTGGGGTCAAAGACACATAATATAAAACTTACCATCCCAATCGTTTGTAAGCGTATAGTTTGGTAGTGTGTAGTACACTCACATTGTTGAACAATCAATCTCCAGGCATCCTTCCATCTTGCAAAACTGAAACTACACTCAGTAAACCATTTCTCAGTCCCTCTCCCTCCAACTCCTGGCAACCACCATTCCATCTGTCTCTATGAATTTGACTACTCTAAGTACGTCACGTATGTTGAATCACATACACTATTTATCTTTCATGACTGACGTATTTCACTTAGCATAATGGCCTCAAGGTTCAGTCCTGTTGTGGCATGTGTCAGAACACCCTTCCTTTTTCAGGAGGAACACTATTCCATTGTATGTAGGGACCGCATTTCCGTCATCCATCCTCCTATGGATGGACGTTCGGTTTGCTCCCACTTTTTGATGACTCTGTTAAGGAAAGCCCAGAGGGTGAGATCGTGAACTGTGGTTCAACGACAGACCATAAATGAAATGGAAACAGAGAAGTGTATTACTCACAGGTCCTGGAGGAAGCACAAGGCGCGCCTTGAGGGGCCCCACGGGGGGGGCAGGGTAGGCTGCAGGCAGAGAGAGAGAAGCAGGACTTGGGGTTCAGGACCTTACCAGATCAGTGGGTGGAGTGGTTTGGGGTTCTTGGGCTCAGACCAGTCAGTTCAACCCTAAAAGAGCTGGGTTCTGGTGGGCTCCATGAGGGTCTTATCTGAGGGGTGCCCAGGGCTGGGAGAGGCTTTTCCATAGAATTCTCTTGGGAGAAGAAGTCACAGGCATTATGTTCAGGGTTACATATTGGATGTGATATCCTAAAAGATAGGCAGTGAAGTAGAGATTTTGTACGGGTCGTCAAGACCCTAGGAGAAGTTTGTTTTGACTTAGTGGGTTTGTATCTCCAATAAGATAAAGTAGTTCAGATGGTAGTGCTTACCTCCCATGCCCTGTGCATTTGCTGATCACAGAGTAAGTTAGGCAGCTGCTGACCCCACCCTTCTGATGCCACAGCCTAGAAAGAGGAAGGTCAGTTGAGTCAGCTCTGGAGGGACACACGGGGGAGGAAAAATGCCCTCGGTGAAAGGAGTGGCCCTGGTGACTGCTTTTGGGTGGCCTTACAGTCACATCAGTTGCATGAAGACATCCACCCACCCACTCCCTTTGACTGTCTTCCCGAATAAATCTTTGCAGGGGCATCCAACGTTTTGGCATCTCTGGGCCACACTAGAAGAAGAAGAGTTGTCTTGGGCCACGCGTTACATACACAAACACTAACGAAAACAAAAACAATCTTACAATGTTTTAAATAAATGTATGATTTTGTGTTGGGACGCATTCATAGCCATCCTGAGCCGCATACAGCCCACGGGCCGCAGGGTGGACACCTCTGGTCTAGGGCATTTATATTGCGGTGCCGATGGTGCCATAAACACAGCATTGGCCTTTGACTGTATCTACCTGGAAAAACCCAGAAGATTCTCCATTGAATGAGGTTGTTCTACCTGGAATGGGGCGGGGGAATGCTGGGTGAAGTAGTGATAGCCCCTTTGTTTCCCTTTGGGTGTGTTTGATACAGAGAATGCACAATTCAGGTAAAATAGATGAGTGGTGAGGGAAGGTGTACGTGATTCAGCTCATCAGACATTCTGCAAAGCTCCAAGGTCCCCACGGGCCCCCAAGTGCAGGCCGACCTTTACTGTTCCCTAAATAGGTCCTCCTCCAGCCTAGTTGTATCGGTCTCCTCTTGTCCCTCAAAAAAATGGTAACACAGAGCTCTTGAGCACGCTGCCTTGCACACCACGGAGTCCATTCCAGCCCCCCCTTCCTCCCCCCTCCCCTCCAGATCCCACGTACCTCTCAAGAAACACCGTTCACTTCCCGGTGAAAACCTCTTGGATTATTCCAGGACACACACATCTCACTATTTCACAAAATCCCACTCTAGCCAGCACTACTCCATTATTGTTTAACACAGCGTCATTCCATGCTGATTGATTCGTTCATTGACTGACATGGATTGGATGCTGGCCATTTTCCGACTGTCCTCCTAAACCCTCAATTTATATTGTAGCCAAGCAGATAATTACACGAATAAGTGTGACATAGAGTAGAAAGTGAATACGTATCAAAGAGCATTAAGTTCTGTGGCCGTTCAGAGAAGAAGGCAACCCATTCTGACTGACAGGATCCAGGAAGACTGTGGAGACGACTTTTACCTGGAGGCTTCTGGAGGTAAAGAGTGGGGAATTCTAGGCATGGGAGACTGTTCATGGGGAGGTACCTCCCTGGTACTTCTTCACTGCAAAGCAGCTGCTGGCTGTTCGGTACTGCTGTACCCCCAAGTGCAATGGAAGGTGCTAGAAAATCTGCCTGTGCTTCCGGAGCCAAGGGCTAGACAATCTCCTAGACTGGAGAATCTGGGCACTACAGAAAACGTGAATGCTGAGGGAGGCTGGTGAAGGGATCACACTAGAACCAGAAAGAGAAAGAGAAATCCTTCCTCTTGCAGTATCCCTCCAGCGCTTTGTACCGACAAGCTTAGCATTGTGTCAGCTGACACAGGACACGTATCAGCAGGGCTCCTCACTGTCACAGAACAAAGGGGATCAAAGCTATACTTGGTGGCCACAATGACAATGACAGAGTACCTGAGCTGCCCCCAAAGAGATATGGTTTATGATTTCTGAGCTTTTCTATTAATTTTAATAATGTATTTTTAATGCTCTCTTCTAGAGGGAATATAGCTTTTGTTTCAACGCTCAGTTTGAAGGTCTATCCATCGGAGAGTTTTAAGTAGAGAAGGGACACGATCTGATCTCTGTTTTAAAAGGATCACGCAACAAGTTGCGTACATGCTGCAAGAGGCAGTGATAGAAACAGAGTGATCAGTTATGAGACAACTCAACAATCTAAATGAGGAATTTGCTGGCTTTCACAACAAATCTGACAGGGTCTGGTGAGAAGTGGTTGGATTTTGGATATGCCGTGAAAGATCAATTTCCCAGCAGATAGGATGGGGGCGTGAGAGATACAGGGGAGGGAAGATGATGACAATATTTTGGCCAGTGCAACTAGAAGGATGAAACTTCATTTCTACTGTGCCGAGAAGGATCCGTGGGTGGAGGGAGAGAGGAATCAGGAGTCAAATTCTAGACATGGTCATTTGGAGAGGTTTATTAGACATCCCACAGGAAACATGAGGCAGCTGGATGGGAGGGTTGGTGGTTCATTGAGATCCAGGCTAGGGCGATCTGTGGAGGTTCTCAGACTGCACCTGGTGATTAAAGCCATCAGACTGGATGCTATGCCCAGTCTGCTGCCAGCAGGGAATGGAGACAGATAACACTGAGAAGAGGGACCAGCTCAGAGCTCTAGGACACTCCAGAGTCGAGGCTGGGAGGAAAAGAAAACCTAGCAAAGGAGACTGAGAACTGTGAAAGGGACAGGAAAAGGAAAACCAAGAAGGGGTGGTGTCTTGGAAGGAAACTAAAGAAAGTCTTTCCAGAGTGATCAATGGTGATAAACGATAAAAGGTCAAGTAATGTCACAACTGAGAACTGGCCTTTAGATACGGTTGCATGCATGTCATGGGTGTCTGACAAGAGCAGCTCTAGTGGAATAATGGGGCACAGGATCTACGCCGAAGAGACACACCAGAAAAGGGCTGGGGTGCTGTGAGAAAGGGGAAGTCTCAATACGATCGCAGAGTAACTGGAGGGAATACGGAAGAGCCAGGGTTGAAAGGACAGAATATTGTCGAAGGCCTAACGCTCTCAGGAACAAAGTTGTTCTGGGTCATGACAACTCTTAAGAGTATGACCATGGTTTGCTCAGCTGGCTTAAGTGGAGCTGAAGGACTTGGGCACTGAGGAAATTGAGTCACTGTGAAGGCCGGCCCTGGACGGGTTGTGTGTGCCGACACTGATGTGCCCAGGAAAGACGGGAAATGCACAGGAATGAGCGCGGAACCCGGCAAAGCAGGACAAGTCTGCGGCCTGGACCGAGGGCTGAGCGTGGGGGCCACTCTCTAGCAGGAAGGGAACCATAATGGACTCTAACCACACCCGAAATACACACCAGCCACTTCCTCTGCCCCCCTCTCCACCTTATCAAGATGGAACATGTAAGGAATAAAACAGCTGCTTGGAATTTTATGGATTTACCAAAAAGAACAAATGTGTCCTATAGTGTGGGCTGTGTCATGCCATTCCTCAATGAGCTGAGATGAGTGATTCATGGGTATGAATCACCCATGACATCTGTCACCCTGGGTCTCAGAAGCTGGCCTTGCTTTTTTGGTCTCAGGGTGATAGAGGGGTGTGTATGTGTGCACCCACATGTGGGTTCTGTCCTACGGTTGTGGACTGAGGAATTCACTACTTTTTAATCTAAAATATTTGGAGATTGGAAAAAAACATAAATCATGAGGCTGAATGCTTAAATTTGGCTTTCTTTTCTGTCTTTATAGAAAAAGATAATAATAAAATCTGGCTTCTGGGCCCCCCTTTGGACTTCCCTGAGGTTTGAGGCCATGTTTCAAATGGGTAAAGGCAGAAGCTCCACAACGTAAACCAAGCACGAAACACTTCACCCGCTTCGCCCAGGGCATATAATTCAGTTCCCGGGGGCTTGGAATCCATGTCATGCAGAACCTCACAGAAGCAGCTGGATCATCTGAGACCACAGGAGACCACAAATGACCGATGTCAGATGCTTACATAAAAATCACTTACTCGCGAAGCTTTAGAGATATGGCGTGAACCTCTCGGGCACTGGGACGCGACAAATCAAGGCTTCAGTGTCAACTCAGCCACAGACCGGCCTTGAAAACTCAGGCTCTTGCCTCCCTGAGATTTCCCATCACCTTTTGTAGAAACAGAGAATATTACTCAGTTCAGAAGACTGTCATGATAATTAAATGAATGGACGTGAGCGCAATCCTCTGACACTAAGCTCGGTAAATATTGGCTTCTTCCCATTTCCCCTTTATCCGTAGGAGCAGAGCCTATTCTTTGTGCCACAAAATCCCAAAAGACATTAGGAAATGCCCTGGAAATTATATACTGTGCCATTACTCTAGTCAAAAGTATCTAAGCTGTTATTAGGCCCAGGCTGGGGTCAAGTCTCAGCTCCATAACTCACTGAATGAGTGAGTTTTGGTAACTCATGCACATAGGCTCCTCTGTGCATGGGGTCATACAATCCTACCGCAGACAGTTGTCAATGAAAAGGCGGAATGAAAGAATGCATACCCAGTGCTCGGCACAGTACCTGCCAAGGAGTAGCGTGCATTCAAAAGCTGTTAGCCTTTGTCTGCTTCTTGATGATCCTCGCTATCCTAATTTTACCCATTAGCACAGAAGAGAGAAAGAGAGAGAGAGGATAATCGAAACAGTTAACAATTTTGGGGGGCCTTGCTTTTGTCTCGGCAACAGAAGAGCTGGCCCCAGTCCTTGACCCCATTCTAAGCTGCCATGCGCTTTGCGATAAAAAAGGCCAGGGTAATTCTGACACTCCCCTCCAGTTGAGGGAGCCAGTAATAAAATATGAAGAAAGCCCTATCTCTTGAAGAGTTTGTTTAGAAGTAGAAGGTTGAATAATCTAGACTCTTCCATGCGGGACAGGATTTTCAACCCGCAGGGGCATCCGTGTTGTTCCTTATAACTTTCCGACCAAAGTCTACTCAATGTCTTCTTTTCTCTCCCCTGATTTCCTGCCTTGTCTTGGTCCTCACTCTGTTTTTGTTCATCTCCCGTCTCCCCTTTGCTCCTGCCTTTAGTCCCTGTGGAGCTGTCAGCATGGCCTTAAGAGGCTGCCTTTGTCACTGGCTTGTTTTAGCACCCCCCTCCCCGCACACGCCCCACTGAACCCCAAGTCAGCACTTCCACTGTGATGCTGCTTAGCTGCCCGCTCTCCCGCAGCGGGGCAGGGGGAGACTCATCTGAGTCTGCCTTCTCCTTGTTGGGAACACACTGTGCTGCCTGGGTGTTCCCGCTTCCTAAGCACTTCTTGACCTTCAGCTTCATCGAAATCTCCTGGACGGCTGTGAGAACAGACTGCTGGGCCACTCCCCCGGACTTTCTGCTGTGGAAGTCTGGGTCAGAGCTCAAGAATGTACTTCTCTAACCATTTCCCAGTCGATGCAAATGCTGCGGGTCCCAGGCCCACCCTTTGAAAACAGCTGGTAAAGAGGAAAAAAAGAACTTGGGGACCAAACTCATTTGACTTCATTATGAATTTGGCTCCTGACAGCAGAGGGATATAGACAACTTATTTGCCCTCTGAGAGCCTCAGTGTTCTCAGCGGTAAACATACGCTGGGAATAACCTCACAGACCTGTTTTAAGGGCTCAACAAAGGATTGTCTTGCTAGCCGTTCCTAGCCACACAAGTAGCCCTGGCCACCAAGACCAATGCCAGGTGGCGATTATGGATGTGTGGCCTTGGCTCACGTGGGGAACCATTTAAATGAAGAGTGTCAGGATTAGGTCACCTCCCCCTGACATTTCAGTCCCCTACAAATGGATTGGCTAAATAGAGAAGAAAAGAAAGTCACTTGCATCTTCTGGGTCCTCACCCCCTCCCTCCCTTGCTCGTGCCACTCAATCTGGAATCTCATAGCTAATTCTGAGAGGTACATTTTGTTCTCAAAAGGAATGCGCTCCTTGCATTCCTATTCTCAGAAGAGAGTGTGGTCAACTGGGTAGGAAGTGGGAGCGGTGGGACAGGGTGGCAGGGCGGGGGTGGGGGCGGTCTATTTAAAAACTCCCCACTGACGCACAGAGGCATCTTAAGAAAACGGCTTCACTTCTGGGCCTTGAGTTTTCTCTTAAAAGGAGGAAAGAGATCCCCTTCTCAGTAGGGCGCTTCTGAGGGAGAAAAGTCAGTGTCTGAGAAGGACTCGGAGGTGGGGAGTCACATGATCCTATGATTAGAGAGGCACATTCTTTCTCTACCTTCTCACAGGCATAACAGAATGTTTAGGTCCAGCCAGTCGGGCAGGTCAGGACTCAGTCTGAAGATCTGCAGTTCAGAAATATTCAAGATAACGAGAATTCTGTATGCACCTCTGCTGAGTCACAATCCCCCTCCTCCCTGAGGTGAGGGGCCAGCAGAATAACAGGGGCAGGGAGAGGTCTGGCCTAGGAACCTGAACGCTGGGCTGGCTCTGTCTCAGCAGGGCCCGCCCGCTCCCAGGTTAAAGCTCTGATGACCTCTGACGCCCCTCACAGCTCTTTAACACCCCAAGGTCCTAAACTGAGCCATGAGGTCCTCTCCAATGTGGCCAAGGATCCAAAGTCGTAGAAAGAAAGAGAATAGCTCTTGTTCTCACTGAGACACAACAGCATGGCCTGCACCCAGTCCTTCCCGCGTTCCCTGTGTCAGCCATTCACTAGTTCATTCAGGTTTTCTGAGTCCTCACTTGCTTTGCTAGAGGCTAAGCTCGGGCTGGGAATAGGATGAGACAAGGTCCCGCCTTCCAAGCGTTCAGCTCTAGCAAGAGCAGCCGGTCCCGGAGAAAGGCTGCGTAAGAACACAGCTAATCCTGCTGCGGCTTGGAAAGGCCTTCAAAGAACAAAAGGGAAAAAAAGAGAAACCCTGGCTAATGAGCCATAGGAAAGGCTTGTCCACTCATTTTGCCAGGTACCAATCTGGCTGCTGTACGTACATGAATTTATTCATGCTTTCATCAATGTTAAGAGGTAGGTCTTTCCCCCACAAGTAAAAGCTAAGCAAAGTTGAGCATAACACATATCCTCGTGTACGTAACAAGCTAGTTAGTGGCAGGGCTAGACAATGTGTGTTGGCGCCTCCCAAAAACATGACATTTGACCTGGCCTTGGACCATCACTTAGATTTCCCCCAGCACTGGGCCAGCTCTCTTAAGCAGAGGGAGCTAAATGAACAAAATCATGACGTCAGATCAGATGAGAGGCCACAGCTTAAAGGCAGATGCAGGTAGTGTCGGGAGAGGAGGAGGGAAGGTTGGGTGTGGATGGAAACTCTGAATTTCTGCACGTTGTCCCTCCAGCTCCAGGAAGTGAGAATCATGGAAACGGGGAATGACTTGATCTGATTTGTGCCCTTGAAAGCTGCTGCTTTGACAGAGCTGTGAAGGATGGGTTGGAAAGAGTGAGGTTTCTGGGCACCAATGAAATGATATTGGGAGAGAGGAGGGCCTGCAAAGAGGTAATGACAGTAGCCCAGAAGGCAGATGTCAAAAGCTTGAGTAAAGCTCTTACTCTCCTATCTGTAACATTTCAGTAACTAGAGGAGATCCTGTGGAGCATGTACTTGGAATTCTAAGAGCTGTCAGGAGGCCTGTCCTGACCCCTTGGCCAAGATCCTGGGGCCACATACTAGGTATGAACTTAAACTAGAAACAGGCCTGGTCCTGAAGCTTCAAGGCCCACAGAGGATTCTGACCTCCTGTGGAAGGAACCCAGGGAAACTTGATTTAAATTTCTTTGAACTCTTCTAAATGCATGTCCTCTAAGTAGAAGGAAGACCTGTCCCTGCCCAATCAGGGCTCTAAAGCTGGTATTGTCCATAAAAAGAACAGGGTTCTCAGAACCTGACTGTACTTGCCTGACACAGTAAGAGGACCAGGTGCTTTGGGCCCCAGTCTTTTTAGACCGTAAAGCCTGAGTCACGGGGCCCAAGAGAGTTTGGGCCCTAAGCAGTCTGCCAAGAGGGTGGGCTGAAGTCCAGGCCACCCTGCGGAGCTGGAGGGGTCGCTGGGAGGATGGCAGCCGAGAAGTGACTTTATGAGCCATCACACTACATGGGGCCTCAAGGAACCCAGGCAGAGGCCAAGAGGATGTGGGGAAAGTGAGATGTCCACAGCCGCACTCACTCTGACGGTGATCAGAAAATGATGACATTTCCTGTTCATTGTGAGAACCAAGCGACTAACTTCATCTTTACCTCGACCACTCACTTCTTTCCTCCAACTTCCTCCAGACCCCCTCCTCCCTCCCTCCCCCATTCCTCAGGAGGGCAGCCTGGCTCTTATGCTGTCACTAAGAGTTAGAGGACCTGGCTGAGTCTGAGTTCCGTCTCTGCTGTTGACTGGCTCTGGCCAGGCTCCCCGAGCTCTCTCTGGCCGTGTGTTAGGAAGAAAGGAAACTATGAAATAACGGGGTAGGAATTGAAAACTGCCCTTCTGGTCCCTTCCAGTTATCACAACCGCTCATTTGTTTCCTTCTCTCAGCCTCCCTCCCTCCACTCCATTGATTTTAATTATTTTTTTCCCTTTCTCTGTTTTTCCTTGCTTATAACATCTAGCTGGTGTGAGTAATGTTCATATGGTTATGAGCACAGTTGGTTCTTTGTCATCTGTAAGAATGAGGGACAGATCATGTGGATAACCCCAAACTATAAACACTATTCATATACATGACTGAGGAACATTCCAGTCTGACTAATAGTCTAATATTTGGTTTGGGTGGCGCTCGCTGAGCACCCACTGGCTGGCTGGCAGGATGGGCACAGAGAGGTGAACTGCGGGAGCCTTGGGAAGAGTAACGGGGCTGGACATGAACACTGGCCAAGTCTCGCCCGTCGAGCAGTGGCCTGTGTGTTCATCACAGTCACACTGCGCTGGTCTGCGTGCAGTGGCCCGTGCACGTAGCACATATGGGGACTGCAGGAAGGAAAGGGGGTCATTGCCAGAGGTTTAGGGGGCTGAGAAGCTCAAGACCCAGTAGGATCAGGGTCTCATTTCCACAGGTGCTCAGCCCACAGGGACAGCCAAGGCCTCCTGTCCAGGTTCTGCAGTCACTTTCATTCACCCGTGGGTGGCACTGTACTAAGGAGACACCCCTGGGCCTATACACCACAGGATGGAACCGCGTAGCAAGGGGAGCCACGCAAGCCCCATGCCTCCCTGGTCCTGCGGCCTGGCCAGCTCCTCTGCAATGCAAAAGGGAAGAAGGGGATGTCCCCAGGTTATTTGTGACCATTGGCCTCGGACTCATGTCCTGTTCTGCTCCATTCCTACTCCCCTGGTGACGAGGTCTCTGACAGATTCCTCATCCTCAGCTACCCCTTATCAGTCAGTGGAGGCATCATCTCAGCTGAGCTTAAGGGAACATTTGATCTGGCTGAGCCAAGATACTGTAGGAAGTTCCTTCTGTTCATAAAAGGTCGGAAATACCTACGTAAGGATACAAGGCACAAAGTTCTGAGTGTTGTTTTATTTTACAATAAACTTCAATTTCTTTCTATCAAGGTAACATACTCACTATGTGTTAGGAAAATGAAGTAAAGCTATGAAGAAAAAATGTGAAGTAGCTATACTCTAACACCTAGAGATAAGGACCACTATTGTTTTGGTTTATTTTTTAATTCTCTTTTGTTAGTGGATAGATAATAGATTGTAATAAATAGATGACAGATACATACATACATACATAAAGAAATAAATAATAGATATAAGTAGATAATAGATGTTCCATACGTAGTTTTACAGTTTACATTTTGTTTGTAACAATCTCATAAGGACTTTCATACCATTTAGTTTTTCTGTTAATTCATTAATATATATTAATTTTCTGTTATATATTAATGTCTCTAGAACATTTAATTTTATGTATAGTAATTTATAAAGCATTTCTGTATTATGAAGATATTTTTACAATTCTTTGCTTATTTCATATGATTTGGCAATGAAAATCCTCCTGCATGAATGTTTCCTTGAATTGCTGAGTTTTCCCTTAGAAGAGATGCCTTTAAAAATTAATTTCAGAGTAAAAGGGCACAAAGATTTTTAAGCTCATGAATAAATTGTCAAAAAGTTGTCTAGATAAGTGGCAAAAATACATACTTCTATGAGCAGTGTAAGTAGCACACCTTTGACAACATTAAAAATTATGTTTTACAACGATTAGAACTTTATTGTAAGCAAAAAAGTGATAATTCAATGTTTTCATTAGGATTCTCTTGAATTTACTTTGTAAACATTTTTATATGTTTATAGAACTCTCCCAATTTATAATTTTTGCCTATTTTTCCATTGAGATATTTTTATTGATTTACATGACCTGTATATTTACATGGTATGTACATACATATGTGTATTAATTTTTTCCTATCTATGCCGCAATTTTTTTCCCCTTTTGTTTTGTCTTACTTTTGTGGATGATTTTAATATTTGCAAATTATAATTTAATTGTATTCAGATCTTAGCTTATACTTTATCATTTCTTCTACACTTTTATAATTCCTTCCTTGCTTTAAACACCAGAGGATATTTACCTGTTTTCCTAGTTGTTGTATTTTTTATAATCAGCTTTATGATTCATCTTGGGCTCATTTTGCATGTAGTGCGAGGTGAGAATTTTACTGGAGACCGTTCTCCAAACTCCTTGTTAACTAGCCCATGGTATTTGTAACAGTTTCCTTGTCATGCGTTAAATCCCCGGCCGTGCGGTAGGCCCCTTCATGCGTGACCCGGGCTCCCCTTCAGGACTCATTTATTCCCCCAGCTGCAGGAAGACAGCCCTCTGGAGGGACTGCATCACCAAATAGAACTGCCTCGTCTGGGGCCCCCTCTCCTTCTAGAGGCAGCCTCATCCAGGGATTGGTTGATACAGGACTACAAACGCCCCCTTCCGGGCCCTGGGTGCCCCAAGCCTTTGCTGGAACCCAAGCACAGCTCAGCTCCTCCTTCTGGCCGATGTCACGTCCATCGGCTCCTTCCATGCTGACCCGGAGGGCACTCCCTAACGGGCACCCTGCCACCTCACCAGCGCCTCAGGGCAGCGTCGCCGGGACGCAGCCCGTGACACGCAGACTCGCAGGTGCACAGTCTGTAACCCACAGTTCCAAAAGCTCGGAACACCGCAAGCTCTTTCTCATGAATTTGCTGCCAACACTCATCTGAGGGCAAATATGACCGAAATCAGTAAGCGGCTGATTATAGTACAATGTACCCTACTCGGTTTAATACAGAAATATCACTGTATTTGATTATGGCGTACTGGACTAGACCCCACGGGAAGTATTAAGTGTTATTTAGGATATAACCAAATTACCTTTCCAGAAACCCAGTTCTAAATTCCCAAACATATCTCCCCCGAAGAATTTCAGATAAGGCACTGTGGGCCTATCTTGAGTTTATTTCAAAACTTACCTCGATGCACATGTTGTTTTAATTGCAATATCATCATTAAGCATTTTGAAATCTAATAAATTAAGGTCTCCCCCTCAGTACCACTATTTTTCTGCAAAATAACTTATGTGCTTCCTACCCATTTTACTCTTTGAGAGGAATTTCAGAATCACTTTACCAAATAACACCCCACCCAAAAATGAGATTTTCATGGAAATAATATTAAGCATAAAAATTCATATGAGAAGAATAGATATCTTTAAAGGACCCGACCATCCCATCTAAGAACATGACAAGTTTATCCCTTTATTCATGCTTACTTGTATATCTGTAGCCGGATTTTGAAATTTCTTTAGATAAGCTCCACACATATTTTATTTGGGTTTGGTTGTTTATTCTTAAACTAAAAAAAAAAAAAAAAAAAAAAAAAAAAAAATTCCATTAATTCTTCTAATTATCATTTGTTTATAGGAAAAATAATCTTTTCATAGCTGTATTTTCTATTGCCTCGCTGCCATACATCAAATATGTGTACTACGCCCCCAAATTCATAAGTTAAAACCTACCCCCCAAGATGGTAGTGTTTAGAAGTGGGTCTTTTGGGAGGGGATTAGGTCGTGAGGGTGGAGCCCCCGTGAATGAGGTTAGATCCTTTATAAAAGGGGCTCCAGACAGCACTCTTGCCCCTTTTTACTGTTTGTGTCCACAGGGAGAAGACAGCCGTCTATGACCAAGAAGTGGGCCTTCACCAGACAACGCGTCTGCTAACGACTTGATCTTGCATCTCCAGCCTCCAGGACTGTAAAAAACAAATGTTTGTTGTTGAAGCCACTCAGCCCATGGGATGTTTTTATAGCAGCCTGAATGAACCAAGACATTCCCTTTCCAAATTATATTAATTCTAAGAGATTTTCAATTGAATTTCTTCATATTTTCCCTGTACGCACTTATATCATCTGCAAATGATAATTTTGTTTTCAAGAGGTATTTATGAATCCTTTTTCATTTTCTACCACATTGTGCTGGACAGTGTGCTCACTGCAACGCGAGGTACTGGCGGCCACGGAGGGATTCTGGTCAGGTTCCCGATTTTAATTGGAATTGTCCCTAGCGCTTCACCATTAAGCATTATGTTGGCTAATATTTTATGACACTTAATCAGCTACAGAAATATTATGTCCTTAGTTTTCTAAGAGTTTCTTTTTCATCTGTAAGAAATATGTTGCATTGTGTCGCATATTTTTTACATCTGTTGAAATTACCATATGTTTGACCCTTTTGAAATACTGCTGTGATACAATATATTAATAGATTTTCTAATATCAAACCATTCTTGACTCTAGAGTCTAGGATAGACTCTATTTCACTGTAGTGGGTGATTGCATTTGATTCTTTATAGAAACATGGATTTTCAGGTACCTATTAATAATTGAGATCAGTAAAGCTTCTCAAATGAGAGAAAGAAGTATCACTTGGGAAATAATTTAACAATGAAAATTATACAACCCAGAAAGAAGCCATGACAGAATAGAAAGATAAATTTGATTATAAAATAATGTTAATCTTCTAATAGAACAAAATGCTTCATAGCCAAAAGACAAAGAGTAATTTGTTAAAAATAGCAAATTGACACATCAATTTCATCTATTACAACGTGCTCAAGCAATCAGCTATAAAAAGAGAAGAAATCAAATAGTAAAGTGAATAATTGTTACAAACAGACAGTTTACAGGGGAAAAACAATAAATGGACAATGAAATTTGAAACATGCCCAACCTCTTTGGTAATTAAAGAAATACAATTCAGACCTATAACAGATATTGTTTTAAGCCTATTAAAATAGCACAATTCCAAACATTTGATGGTGACATCCAGTCCTAGCAAGGAGCAAGGAAAGGGAACATAGGCACTTATGTTTCTTATTGTTTCTAGGGAAGGGTTGGGCCAGTCGTCAAATTGAAAATCCATGTGCATTAGATCCAGCAATTCTGCTGCTAAGAATTTACCTATGGAGGTATTCACAAAATATATGTAGAAAGTGCCAAACTAATCAAAAACAACCAATATATCACCAACAGAATACGGACAGGATAAATTAAGATATACATCCTTTTGATGGAATAGCATGTTGTCATTTATTTTAAGAAAGAGAAATCTGTATATACTGTTATGAAAACATTATTAAATGAAGGAGTGCAAATTGCAGAAAAGTGATAAAATGAGGGATAAAATGAAAGATGGCCCTTTTTGTAGATAAAATGAAAAATGGGCAGATGAAAATACGTACCGGCAGGTGCACCTGTTTTGCTTTTCTTGTCAAAATGTGACCTTGGGGGACAGCATTTAAATAAGACGGTGGGGAGGGGGGTGGTAAGGACAGTTTTCATTGTGTCGTCTCTGCCCTTCTTGAATTTTCCATGGTACTTTATTACAATGTAGTATCAGCAAAGGTTTTCTAAGGGTTTCAATTCTTTTCTTCCACATACTTTTCTACGTTAATTGAGAATATGAATTTGAAACCATATTCGTGGGCCCCATCCCAAATGGTTCTGATCCAATGGTAAGGAGTGAGGCTCAGGAACCTGAAATTTGACACATATCCCCAATGAATTTCACATCGGTAGCCGAGGAACACATTGAAAGTCTCCGTTCTGTTTTACCTCATTCAGAATTGCTATCAAGGCTAAGCCGGCAGAATAAGTGATTTGAAGAGCTGTCCATGATTTCCTGCGATCTGAAAAAAGTTACATGGCATCAGAATTATAAATGTCTTGATAATTTAGGGGGGGAAATTACCAATAAAACAAGAGTCTTTGTGGAAATAATTCTTTGATGTTTTATTTACTTCCTTCCAAAGCTGTTTTTCTATCTAGCCTTGAATTTATTTTCTTGAATCACACTGAGTCAATTATATTTTCGGTCCTGCAGCCTTGGTCGGCCCCCGGGATTGAGGAGCTGCGGGCCGAGGCTTCATTTGTTTCATTTCTTTCTGCTCAAGGGAGCCACCTACTGTGCCATTTTCACATTGTCCACGTCCACGCTGGTTAAAAACTGGACATTTGGAGGAAGAATGACTTTTTTAATAATTCAAAATAGTTTTAATGCCTTTCAACATTCTCAGAATATAGAGTATACGCATGCTTTTAAGAAAGGGGTTCTTTAAATCTGGTGTAACAATTCTCAAAGAAAAGCCTTTGACTCAATATGTGAAATGCCAGAAGGCACGAGTAATTGAAAATCTCACCAAGATAAAGAAATGTTTTTCCACCGATGGTGCACATTAACCGCTCGGGAGCAGGAGGAGATGGAGGGCATCCAAAACGGGTCACATCCTTCTATGTCGCATTCAGAGCCCGCTCTACCGGTGAAACCCCAGCCGAAACATCCGTCCTGACCTTCGGGAGACGGTGTGGATGTTGGAAGATCACTGTCTGAGTAGTTGGAAACCCCAACTGAGAGGCTCACCTCAATCCTCCCATCGCAAACTCCGTGACTGCGCAAATCCGTTTGTCGCCCTGAGCCTTAGTTTAAGCATCTTAAATGTGAGAACAATAACTAGACCAGAGGTGCAGAACCAACATTTAAATAAATGTGGCCAGAATGCGAGTATAAGAAAAGAAATAAAGTTGAGTGGCCCCAGACAACCGTTGAAGAACCCGAGGGCTCTGTGGGACCCAAAGCTCAAGCCAGTAGACACAGGGATTTCTTAGACATTCTGTAGCACGAATATTCTAGGTTTCTAAATAAAATACGTAAAAAAGGTGACAAAAACCAGAGTCCTATGTTTCCATCTCTATAATGTGCTCGTGAGGTTCAGCCCTGTAGAAACTGATTCAGGTTGTGTCCTTCTAAAGGTGAGAAAAAGAAAATAACAAAAAAGAAAAAATGGCTGTGCTCTGACTCAAAGAGAAGCTGGTTAGTATTTTGGGAGTTTTGCCAGAGCTCCGGTCTCCCCTCCAAAGAGCAGGACATGCAGGACACCGAGCCCTTCTCAGGAAAAGAGATGAAATGCTCGAGGGACTTGCTCACATAAATGTTCTTCCACTTGAACCCTGCAAGACCAGCTTGTACTGTGAGACATTTCTGACACTGGGGAGAAAATATGCTCAGTATGAACCCTCTGGTCTCTGAACAGGTTTGTCTTGTTTGTTGCTTTGTGAGCTAATGTAAATTGAACAGAGCAACACACTCAAACCACTCTGCGCTCGACAGTGCAAGTGAGGAATGAGTCAGAGTTAAAGGCGCAGCTTCGTTCCTATTTCATGAAGTCAACAGAGCATAAGAGCGCTGCATTCGTGTGACAGGTATGTCCACGGCCACACCTCACCCTTCCTCCCCTACATGTGGCCTCCCAACCTCCTTTTCTTCTCGTCACACATCTAGTCCTGGGAAATGCAGGAAACTGTACACCAGTTAATGGCTTATAATCATGAAGGGGTTTGAGACTTTACTAAAGACGCCGTCGTCCCCACAGATTCTGTTCCTTTGCTTTATTTAGTCTTAGCCATATTGCTGTTTCTATATTTATACTTGACATGCCCAGTTTCCCTAACTATTCAAGGAAAGACCACCAACCCCCAGCGGGGGCCTCTTTGGTAACAGTAGGCACAGCTCCTGCATTACTTACTCATTGTGCAATGAATCCCTCAGTGGTTTAAACAATGAACACACTAACCCATAGACTCTCTGGGGGCCAGGAATTTGGGGGCTGGGCGATTTTAGCTTGAGGTGTCTTGCGAGGTTGCCATCAAGATGTGGGCCAGGGCTGAGCCTTCCGAAGGCTCGTCTGGGGCTGGAAGATCCACTTACAAAATGGGTCACTCACACGGCCCTCGGCCAGAGTGCTGGATTCCACACGGCTGCTGACAGGAGGACTTAGCTTCTCACCGTGCGACCCTTTTCCCAGCCCTGCCTAAGTGTCCTCACACCATGACAGGTGGTTCCCCTGCAGGTGGCCATATCCAGAGTGATCCTAGAGGCAGAGAACAAGAAGGAGGCCGCTGGGCCTTTTCTGATCTAGTCTCTGGAGCCACACGCCATCACTTCTAGAATATTCTATTCATTAGAAAGGGGTCACTAAAGCTGAACCCATGGCCAGGGGGTGAGGGCACAGGAGGATCAGGCTCCACCTGTTCAAGGAAGTCGCACCCAGGGATGTGTGGACATATTTTCAAAACCTCCAGCCTCTCGTTAGGAGAGCCCAGAATATGAAAATGGAAAGTTTGAAAACGAATTAGAGCAAGGGTAGCGATCTGAATGACAACAGAACTCTCTGCAGGGTTTTCTCCGTTGGCGCTGACACGCTGGGCGTGGCACTGCCTTACGGATCGTTCATTACTTGTCAATGAGAGTGGGGACCAGAGGCTCTCGAATCTAAATGTTAAGAAATAGAAAGAGTTACAGATATCGCAGGTAAACTAAGAGGAAAGTGATTTAATTCCTAGAGCTTTTCAGGAACACACCTGAAGTCTACAAGAAATACACCTTAGAATTTTCCTGCTATGAGGATGCAGAGAAGTCAAAACAAAGGTGTTAATGATCAATTAAGATGCTAAGAAGATGTTAATGCTTCTCACAGAGCTGGTAATGTGGAAAGTGAAGAAATTGGAGTGAATGCTTGGATGACTACAGTAAGCTCTTTGAAATTATTTTCATGATTTGGCCAAATTGTACAATAGCTCCTGGAAGAAAAGAAGAGGAAAACACAGTGTTAATTTATAGTATGTGTTGGGGGTAGAAGGAGAAACTAAAGCTTGCATTAGCAAACCAAAACCAAAAGTTAATTCTTGCCCAAAGTAAATAAATATAAATCACTCCAACAAGATTTTTTAGCCTTGAGGCAAACAAATCAAATTGTTTGTGTGGGGTTGTTTTTTTTTTTTTTTTTTTTTGTTTTCTAACTGGATGTTTCAGTAGCACCCAGATATACAACCTCCTCTGCCTTCCCCCATCAAAAAAAATTAAAAAGCTTTTCTGGCAGAGCCAAAAACATTCACACTCATAGAATAAATTATTTTTAAATTCCACTGATAGAAAAAGAGAGACTTGTGGACCAACTTCCCAAATAAATATTGTTCATTCTTAGCAAGTGACTGGATGTGACAGATTAAATAATAAACAAAAAAAAGGTGAGGCATCCTGGCTGACATTCTCCATGCTTCCTGGCATTTTTCTCTAGATGAGGACCGTTCACATTCTCCCACCCCCGGGGCTGTCTAGCTAAAAACTCTGTGTTTAAGTGGTAAGAGAGGACACTGGGCCATCTGTACCTGTCTGCCCCCATTCACATGCATCTTTTGCCTTGGACAGGTTTTGGTTTCCTGAGCTCATGCCAGCTGAGAAGAAGGTGGCCATATCCAGAGCTGAATGATTACAGAAAATTCTGGGAATGAAAGAGGCTCTTTCCAAAGCTGGTTCTCTCCTATTATCTGCATAGTGTTGTGCTTCCATGGGAGGTCCGTGCCCTAGATATCGTCCGTAATACAGACACCTCAGGCGCTGCTGCAGACCAGGTGGAATGAGAGTCAAGCCTTTCTGAGAAGATGCCCCGGGGACTCCTCTGTGTATTAATTTTGGGAAACAGTGCTCTCTAGAACTCAAACCATCTCAAACTCAGAATCATTTACCTTGTGGATAAACGAGAAAGATTTCCACGGGGCCAGGCCGAGCCACATCTCCCCATGCGGTGAGGCGGGGGAGCGCATCCTAGACTCGGACTGCAGGGAAAAGCTGCTGGGTGGAACATTCACGCCCTGGGGCTCGCATCCTGGGGCTCATGTCTCCTTGTGGTGGGAACTTGGGCTATGGGACCGGGCCTTCAGCACCAGCCAGGCAGCTGGTTCCAGTAAGCACTCCTAACAGAGGTTTACAAATAAAATCCTTCAGCCAGACTAACCCTGGCTGGAGGGAAGAACACACGGTACTAACATACATCTGGTTCAGGGAAAAGGAGACCCGTTCAGACGTGTTCAGTGCTGTTCACTTTCCTGGGCTCACCCAGCTTCCTGTCTCTCCACTGATTTGTACACAAGCAGGATGACAACTTATAAACACATGCACAGGGCCGGAGCTTCACTACTGAAAAGGAGAGAAGGCACAGATACTGCGATCCCCCCAACAGGAAGCTCTGCATTTGGAACTGAATCAGAGGCAGAATTACAGTGTATGCTCACATCAGAAAACAGCAAACATCACGACACTCAACTACTCGCAAAAACCACCACAAGGACGTGCTAACAAGAAAAACATGATACAGATTTCAGAGAGTTCTCAGAAGACCTTGAGGCGTTGTCCTTTCAACATTGCATGACAACAGCAAGGCCTGGGAGGGATCATCACCCCTTCCGTTTTGCAGATAAGGAAGGAGGCCCTGACCAGCTGACATCTGCCTCCCATCGAGATAGCTCTCAAGTGCAGAACTCTAACTAGATCCAGGCTCTGCGAGTGTGACACCCTGTTTTCCCCCCTGTCCACAGGGCTAGGCTGTGAAAAATTCTCCCCTTGCATGTTGAGAGATTGTTGAAGGCTTCTACTAACTAATCACAGGAAACTAGTCACTCCTCCATGCCCTGATGTTGCAGTGATTTGGACACTGCTGGAAACATAGACCCCCAGTCCCTACTCAGATGTTGCTTCCAGTCTTTAGAAAATTACAAAGAAGCAACAGTGAGACATTAGAAACATAGCCACCATTCTCTCAAAAATCAATAAGGAATTAAAGGTCCAGTGCCATGCTTCCTAGTTACGTTTTTAATTATCTTATTGTCATTTTTTATTCAGTTTTGCCAGTGTGGCTCATAGGATTCTGTGTATTTCCTCTAAGCCAATGGATAGAACCCACCCAACTCTGGTTCGTTTGAGAAGCTTTCCAGCACAGGCTGCTTTTTTGTAGGAAAAATAAGAGCTGGTGTTCACGGCTCTTCCAGAGCTGACTCTAAAAACACAGTGGCCAAATGGAATTATAAAGAGTTTAGGAAATAGGCCCAGTCAAATTCTGCAAACTGGTATTGTGTTCTCAATTGTGCCAAGCAGAGTGCTAGGCACTGAGGATACCAAACTGAGTAAGACTATAAACAAAAACTGGCATAATGTGAGGTGGGTGGTATAATAGACTGAAGTACGTAGATACTGAGGGTGGGGGTATGAATGGTGATCAGCAACGGTTATTTAGAGGAGGAGCTTGAGAACTGGACCTTGAGAGGTTGGTCAAGTACCAGGCCAAGGTGGGGGAGGGCATTTTATGATCTATACCAGCACTGGCAAATATGGGCCAGTCTGCCCGCATTCCCATGACTGTGTCCAGGGCAGACATTATTAAATTATGAAAAGCCCCCTTTTTTCTTCCTCTAGGTGTCAGAAGCCTATCAGGGGCATTTCAGAGAGCTCTCCTGGTCCATCCAAAATGATAGACAAGGTCTCTGCAGTCTGACCTTAATCCAGAGCTTCTTCTTCAGATATGTTTGTTTTGAACAAACCAGCCATACTGACTTAATTCAATAATATTCCAAAATAGCTCAAATGGGCCACAGTTTGGAGGAACATGTCTCCATGTTTAACGTTTTCCTCCAGATGGAAGGAACTCTGCTCCTGCGAAACTTCTAGCCCTGCTCTGTCCATTTTACTTATTCTGCCCCAATAAGGGGGACTAAATTCTGTGACTGTTAAATTTTCGAAGAATAAACCAGACATGCATGCTCACACACACACACCCTGCCATTTCTCTGTTGAGAGAAGGCTGTTCAGCACCTCCATCCCATGTGGTTCTTTCTGCACAAGTTTTTTATCTTGGTGATGCCTGTGCCCACCCAGGTTGAATGAATCAGTAGGGCTATGTGGCCTTCACACCAAACTATATCCCTCGGGAAAATGAGATCGGGAAATAAAGTTATATCGCAGAAGATTGTAGGTCATGGAGAAATAAATGGAAAGTCGCTGCTACTGTCTTGTACTTCCAAGCCGAAAGCATCAGGAAACTGTTGGTCTGCTCCAGGGAACCGTGTGTAAAACTAGGGGTTTGTCTGAAAGAATTGCGAATCTTAAGAGCCTATCACTCAATCCAGAGCTTTAGTGTTTTGGTGGAAGGAATGGAGACAGCAAACCTTAAAGGTCAGTTTCTGCCTCAGGCTGAGTCTCACCCACTTGGCTGGGGACATTTGTCCAGAAGCCTCTATCCTCTACTGTAGAAATGCTGTAATAGGCACACAACTTCCCCCAGCGTCATACATCGGGGGTAAAGTGTGCAGATTATTTTAATAAAAGGCCCCCCGGTGTCCAAGCCTCTTTGCATTATGAGTTTGTCACTTCTTCCATCAAGAGTTGGAATCATTTTCTCCCCTTAAATCTGACCTTGTGACTTGCTTCGTCCAAGAAGGATGCTGCAGAAGTGACACTGTATGACACTGGTGGATGACTTATGAGGACTGGCACCTCCCACTTGTCGCCTCTTGTAATTCCCATCACTACGTAAGGAAACCCAAGATAGATTATTGATGAGAACCATCTAGAGAGAGTGAAGCTGACAACCAGTATCAAAGCTCTAGCCCAGCTGAGCTCAACGACCCAAAGAATCAAGAGAACTCACAGATCCTTGTTTAAGGCCTTTATATTTGGGGAGTTTCCTGACATGCCAAGGTAACTGGTATAAGGAGGTGTTTCTCTGAATATACAAAGGCTTTCTCCAGAATCTACTCCACCATTGAACATGAAAGTCTTCTCTTTGTCTTTAACCCCTTAACAGTGCCACAGATTGCAGACAATGTCTCCTCCTTCCCCCACTCTTTTGTGGGGGAACCTTCTTAATTTGGCCTCAAACAATTTTAGGAGAAGCTACAGTTGTCTCAACCCATTTCCATTTTTCATCGTTCTCTTAATTGAAGGCATATCCTCTCTCTCAGATTTACATTGCACCACCTCAAATATTTTCTTTTCCTCCCCTACTCTCCAAAGAGATTGCACTGCCATGGAAGAAGAACATACATTTCTTGCAAGAGCAAAGGCATTTTTTTTCCTGGACAAATCCTTATCTGGCCCATGGCACATGCCATTCTGGCAGTGCCTAGCTAGGTACGGGGGCTACCTACTGCTCAGCAGAGATAGGCCAGTCTCAGAGGGGATTTATCTGACTCAGGCTCCAATTTGCAAATGGGGTTTGTGCATTTGGACTTGGATTTGGATCCAGATTGGACTAAGACTTTCCTTTGCACGTTAACTTCAAGCTCTTCTTCTTAAACCCAGCCAGAACGCCATAGCCGCTTTCATGCAGGGGAATGCACGCACAGCAAAAATGGCAAACTCTTTTCAAGTCCAGATAGAGGGTGTGGGGCTGGTATCTCCCAGCTGAAGGGAAATTGAAACTGCTCTTCTTCCTAGAGCCTTGACAGCAGCAAACCGGCACATATTTTTTGTTTGTTTGTTTCGGGCGGGTTTTATGGGAAAGGGGAAAATTACAACTAAGTGCAGACTCAAACAGGTATTTACAAAATTTGTTCTTTTACCTGTTTGATAGCTAACAGTCCAACTGTATTTCTATAGAGCAATTGGATTACTTTGTTAAGTCTTATACACTGATACCAGTTGGCTGCTTACTATGTGTGTTTGCTCATTTAATCCTTCAAACAATCATAAAGGTGAGCTGTTATCCCTATTTTGCCGATAAGATATACGAGGAGAGAGAGGCAGAGAAATTAATCATGTCTGGCTGCCACTCTCTGCTTATCCTCAGTCCCCTTAAACAGCACTGGCCTCGAGGTTGACTGCTTCAGTGACTGTTTGGATTGAGTACAAAGGGAGACAGTTTCTCTTCTCCCGTCTTAATGGTCATTAATATTACTGCTCTGGTCCCTATTAGTAATAAGGCTATACCTTTTTAAATTTTATTCTGGGTAAAAGAAAAACTGGTAGTTAGGAGCATCAAGTGTTAGGTACTAAAGAATTCTTATTAATCAAACCAGAGAAGCAGAACTGAGTCACGAATGAGATCTTCTGGAAAAACTTCTCCACATACCCGCACACAAAGGCACACACATCTTGGGAAAAATATGTACTAACAGCTGACCAATCAGGAAGGGCATTCAAAAAGGAAAGCAGTCTGTATAAAAATAAAGATAAACTTCTTGAAAAGCTATGGAGGGCAGGTCTCACTCAATGGAACTGAACAGTAAAAAGGTTCAATGAAGGTTAACTGTATCTTTAAGCACCTCCAAATCCAAGCTGAATGCCCAGGGATGTTAAGTCTTTCCCCAACCTGGGTTTTGATATCACCCATGAAAATGGTGGATGTGGCCTTGAGAATCTAAAAATGTCGTGCTGCCTTTCAAGTCAAGGCTTCCAGGACTAGGCAATGACTTCTCCAACCAGGTAAGGCAGGGAACACAGGCCATGTCAACCCGGTCATTAGAGGGAAATCAGACGGCGGCACATACGCAAACACGTGGTCAGTCACATTAGTCCCAGGGCGTATTATTATTCAAGCATCACAGCACAGCAAAACGAGGCTGTTTTCAATTTATTCCGGTTTTCACTGCCATTGAAAATGGCTCTTCCTTGTCTCTGGAGAAGGCACTGTGAGGCTAGTCATATGCCCTGTACCTGTCAAAGCTCACAGAATCCACTCTGAGCTGTGCCGTTGCCTATGATTGCATATATAGAGTTGGGGTAAACTTAGCTTCCATGGTGTTACCGCCCCGCTTTGCAACCCGGCCAGTACCCACAATAATGATTCAGCTTTTCCAGTAGTGGTCTGGCTTGTGTTGAACCATGTTCAAGAACAATATCTATGGCGAGATATTTTGGGGGCCAGTGGCTAGGACAAAGTTGATGACCTCACCCCAAATCTGTATCAGGTGAAAGTTGAGTGTATCTTTTAAAGGAAAACAGATAAACAAGCAAGCAAACAACATGGACCATGAGAGAGAAGGAAGTCAACTGGACCATCAACAGAATGCAGCCTGTAATTTCAGCTTCGTTAGCACAGCCCCAAGGACAGGAGAAGTGGCGTTTCTGGACCACAAGGGTGAGATAAGAAATTTGATAATGAACACCTGCTGTTGAGGTCAGGTCTACCTTAAGTACAGAAGCAGGAGCCCTGGCAACAGGCACACAAGCAGATGTGTTTTGGTTGGTGTGAGCACGTGTACGCGTTCAAAATACTTGTGGGTGGCACACTTAATACAGTGCTTTTCTGTCCAGGAAAGCTCTCTCCGCTCCAAAGCCCTGAACTATTAAAATCTTGACGTTTCTCCTATCTCTTCGGAGCCTCCTATCACCACTTCTGCCTGCTGCTGGGTGCCACATTCTGGGTCTGAGGTTACGGCATGCCCCTACCCCCTCTGCCAAGCCTAGAGAGATCACCTATTAGCGCTCCAGCCAAAGCTTGGGGAGCAGGGTTCTGAGCAACTGAGAGCACATTGCAGGGCAGGGAGCTGGCGGGGCTGCGGGGTGGTCTCAGCCATCGATAGCCAAGCCTCTCCTCTGAGTGTAACCCGAGCCCCTCACAGCCAAGCGGCCTGGGGTGCTGCAGCGGCTATGAAAATCCCCTCAGAGCCTATTCTGCGCTCTCCTCGCTCGGACCACCACCATTCAGCTGCAGCTGAATTAAGTCCAAATGCGATGAACCAACTTCTGTTGAAGCGAAAAAGTTGGCCCAGGGCTGCACAGCTTTAAATGGACCGTGAATAATGGTTTATTGCCTGGGCGCTGGGGTGAACTCGGCCCCTACACTTAGCCTCTCCTTTCACAGTGTTGTTTTGAGAGATCTCATTACACCCCAGCTTAAACTAAAAATACATTTCCCAGGAATAGCAGAACCTCCTTTTAATTGTGCAGAGCGACACAAATGCTCCTGTACTCTGATTACATGGGACGTTTCGTGGATTTGATACCTGCTTTAGGAGCAAGCGGGGGGAATGGCTAAACTTTATTTTTCAAAAGCAGCTACTAGACTGGCTTTGGGGGCTCTTGGGCCCAGTTAGGTCTTTCTGGGCTGGAGTTATTTCTACCAGTGATGCCTCGATCTGAGATAATTTGGTGTCACTTACGCAGGATCAGCAAGCCCAGAAAGCCCTGTTGATGAGACATTCACCCTCAAGGTCTTGTCTGACCCTGCCACATCCTTCCCTCCCCGTGGTTAAAAGCCAAGGTCACCCAGGGGAAGCACTTTGGGTTCTAACAAACTGGCAGCGGGATCGTCCCTCTGTCCCTCTCCCTCTGTGACTTTGGGCAAGTTATTCATCTTCTCGAGTGCGGTTCCTCATTGAAAAATGAGAAAAGTAAATGTGTACGGATAAAATAAAACAATGTAAATACACGGCAGACTAATAAATTACCACATTACTTTTTAATGTAACTTGCTCTTATACTAATCAAAACAGCAGGGATGTTTGTTGAGCACTGACTAAGGCCACACAGGGGACATGCGACGTGGCGATGTCAGACCCTGAAGAATGCACACAGGGCCACAGGTGATCGCCCCAGGGCAGCGTGGGATGCCATGCGGGACTTGAGGCACCAGACTGGTCTCTGGGGCCACCAGCAAGGGAGCACTGTATCTTGGGAGAAGAAAGTCTCAGGAACTCCAGCTGGTCCTTGAAGGACCTCTAGAGTCATCACGCCCTGACCCACGTAGGGGTGAAGGACACAGGCTGCCTGAGAAGGCACCCAGCTCTGTCTCTACGTGCCAGCAACACCTTGGACGAGTCCCTTATGATTTATGCCTTGGTGGCAGCTGGAGATGGAGGTAATGAGAACACCTGCCCCATAATGTGTTGTGAGGATTAAATGAGATGGTTAACACGATGCCCGTGTCTGTGGCACACTGTCACAACGGAATTGTTCAAAAAAATGTTGACCGTTAACAGCATGGTGAGAAGAACCTTCTGGAAGAGGGAACTGTTTGAGCAGAGAGGAGAATGTGCAGGACGATGAAAGGAATAGCTCACGTCCTAGTGTGACTGAACCATGGGGTGTATCAGGAGAAGAAAGGCAGCATCTCACGTATCCTCACTGAGTTCGTCTCTGCGTTCGTTTGTGACATTTTCTAGATTTCCATAATAGACATTCAATCTCCCCACCGAGTTGACAGGGTCTCTAACCACAGGAAGTTCTGTGGTTGACTACTCAGAGGACCCCCTGGCCTTCTCTTTCTGAGGGGAATCATTTTTCATTCTCATTTTCAAACAACTACTCCAGCTTCATCTGTTTTTCAAGGTCACTGCGCAATCCTTGACCTTGTGATGAACCCCCCAGCTTCACGGAGCAACAGGATCAGGCCATCTGGTTAGGGGGAGAAGCATGCTGGGAAAGCTTCTGTCTGAGGGGGAGTCCAGAGGCCGCCAGCTCGTTTGTGTAACCTTTCGCATCCCAGTGCCCAGTCTAGAAGGGGTTGTAGTCAACCTGGACCTGACCGCCACATCTTATGGCATGGGGACAGGGACAGAGCGGAGGGACAAATCACAGGCAGGTCATCCGGAAAGGCCATCAGCACATGTTTAAAAGGAGACCACCATGAGTACTCTTTATAAGTGATCTGCAAGTGACCTGCCACCAGGAGGTGCTCTCATTGTTCCTGTCGTCATTTGGGTTCTTTTCAGAGCATACCAGGAACTTTTTACAGTATGTTCTGTTTTTTTCCCCCCAGAGAGATTTTGATCTATTTGCACAAAGCAAGGCGAGCGCCCATCTCACTGACTTTGGGAGGAAGGACAATTATTTTGTACACCACTGTGAATAAAGAGCAGAAAGAAGCAGGAAAATGAGAAGGAGACATGCTGTCCCCTCTCTAGAGTTGGACTATTGTCACCTCATGTGTGCCTTAGAATCCCTGAGTGCTGCTTTGAGATCATGTTTTTAGTCTTCCTCTTCCTAATATCTAGGAGCACACGACCTGATCCTGGGCAGAGCCAGCCATGGTCTGGGGTCGTTTATCCCCAGCAGGTATCCCCACGGTCTGCCCGCCTCCCATTCCCATCCAGCCCAGGGCTCTGCCCCAGCTGCTCACTGTGAGGGGACAGTGACCCAGGCAGCAGGGAGAGGCTCTCTCCAAGCACCCCATCACAAGCCTCCTTTGGGGCTCATCTGGGCCATCAGGAAGCATTCTGGGATGGCATGGGGGGGCAGTCTGAGAAGGGACCGAGAGGACCCAGGGCAGCAGCCAGGCAGCTGGGGTGGAGAACGCTCGCCGGCCCTCCGGCCCCGCCAGGAGCAGCCTGGCTGGACAGCTGATCCTTGCTAATCCAGCCACCATAGAGCCAAACTGGGTGATTTTCATATATCTATGACTTGCGTGTTGTTCTTTACATTGCCTGCTTTATTTTCAAACCTGTCAACAGGCGCCTGAAAAGGTTACACACATGAGCAAAGGCCTGGGCTGCCCCAGAAGGGCAGAAGCAGCCACTGTGGGGGAGGGGCGCGAGGGGGGTTGGAACTATAGCCACCCCAGACCCAGGAGACCGAGTCAGGAAGCCCTGGGCTTCCCATCTTGGGGGGATTTTTCCCGTCTTGGGGGGGGGGGGCAAAATCGAGTCATAGCTTTTTACACCGTGACCTCTTCTGGCGAGGTTAGAAAGCTGGCTATACACGTAACTCTGAGATGGACCACACACTTACTGAACTATATTTATCAAGTTTCTTAATAAAGCAAAGAGCTCAGAAGCCTTTGGGAGTACACTTTTTTTGTTTGACAGAGACAGAAGCCAGCAACGAGCAGTTTACTATTGTTGTTTAGTTGCCAAGTGGGTGATTCAGTTAAAATAGAAGCTGCCTCCCATCTGTTTATATGAACCCAGAGGGTTGCTATTTGTAAAGAGGCCCTGCTTGTCTGACCTAGGTCGCTGCTAAACTTTTCTTTTCCAAGACTGTTCCAAAGCAACTAAACGAAGGCTCACAGACCCACCACCCAGGGTGACATTTGTACACCTTCTTGTCCGCCTTGACTTTGTCATGACAAGTACTGGATGAGCAGACTGAGGTGGTGTCTGAACACAGATGCAGTACCAACTATCTTTTCCCAACCGACTGGCTGATTCAGTCTAACAGTTGAGTTCAAGATCATTAACATCATAGTATCAGTAGAAGGGGACCTTGGGGCTTGCACAGGACAACTCCCTCACTTTCAGCTGAGCACTAAGGAGTTTGCTGGAGAATGAGCTAGGATCTGAAGGCAGGTTTTCTGGGCTCTTTCCCGTTTGTCACGCTCCCCAACAAGCCATCTGGTACCTTGAGACACAGTCTGGTTCGGCAACTTCCTATCTAATCAGGTAAGTATAATGCAGTGTGGGGGACAAGAACTGGGGTGCTGCCAAGAGTAAGAGCAGCATCCTGGGTCCTTGTATCTAGGAGGGTCCTCTCGAAGCTGGGAAAGAGCGTCTAGAATTTATTTGGGGAGTACAAAGTCTCTGATGGGCCCCCTGGGAGGACTATAGAGAGAGAACAGTAGGATGGCCCAGGGCCTCCTGCGTAACACATGGGGAAAGGGCCCCCTCTGGTAAACTCTAAAGCACGCTTCAAATATGTCCGCACAACAGGACGTTAAATTGGAAGTTTTCAATGAAGTATCAAGACATAAATATCCGATGTAAAAATATCAAAAAGGCCACTCAGGAATAATTGTAATTTCCATGCCTCTCTCTGGAGAAGGCCGTGCTGTTGTATAATATTACCTACCCCTCAAGGTCTCTTAAGAGAAGCTTTAGAGAGTTTGTCACGTGTCCCAGCACACATGCATGCGCCTCACACACTCCCTTTCCAAAAGGCAAAAGGCCCACCTGTAATAGGGCCTCACTGGGCCTGGGGGAGAAATCTTAGCTTTGATTATTGTGTAGAACGCCACACTTTTACATGCTTCCTTGCAACATGGCGCGCATGTACAACAGAACAAGGCATCTCTCACAAGCACACAGCTCCATGAGTTTTCACAGAACAGACCTGGGGCATGGTCCCCAAGATCAAGACACTAAATGGCCAGCTCCCCAGAGGGCTCCTCGGGTTCCTTTCCTGTCACTTCTCTCCTACCTCTGCCGCAAGGGTAACACTGCAGTGATTTCCCAGCAGCATGGATTCGTTTTGCCCAGTTAATGAAACCTGCGATTTTTGACCTGCCTGTGGCCTGAGCTTATAACTACTGTTGTCACTCTCAAATTGATCTTGAAAATCCAACTTCAGCTCTAATATCAGGGGCTAAGGAGGGTAATTTTCATAATAAAAATAGACAGGAACCAGATTTTTATCTGCTTGCTTGCTGTGGGAAAGGTGAAAAAGAAACGGATTTTTTTTTTTTTTCGGGCTTCTCACCCACCTCCACCAGCTCCCAGTTCCCCAAGGAAACACGCACAGAAAGTTTCCTCATTCTTAAGCTCCATTCAAGAAACCTGCCGGGATGGAGGGTGCGCATTCGGGAAGCATCTATATCCAATGTCCATAAGAAGTGGGGCGCACAGGCCACCACTGAACGATGGGGACCCTCAAGATCTCTGATCCCTGGATGGGCCTGCGGAAAGCAAACCAAGCTTTTGCCGTTTTCACTCCACATGTTTGTCCAGTCAGTCGTTTTCCTGAGAGAGTGATGAGTGTTAGGAAGTCAAGTCACTGTGACAGGACTTTATTTGGGGGAAGTTTCACCCAACGCATCATTTTCTGATTGGGGCCATTTGCTGCCGCCCTGAGGCCCAGCTGACAGCATCGAGTGGTGGCTACAGTGACAAACGGAGGAGTGGCATTGCCACGGATGACCCCGCACGGGGTCTCCCTGACTCGGCCTCACAGGCCCCTCAGAGAGAAGGGGTTTGTTTTCCTGCCTCGGTCCAGTGGTGACGGCCTTGGTTGACGTTGCTAAGGGATGAAATGCCCTTCTCATCCAATTTTTTCAATGATGTTAAAAGGCAGGAGGAGAGGCGGCACCAAATGGCGCTGGGTGCGCTGAGAAGGTGCCTGAGCACTTTCCCTGAAAACGGTCTATATTGCAGGGCCATCCATCTGGCCCTGCCAAATCACCTGGACGCTTTCTTCAAAGGAGACTCATTTTTCATGTGAATGTCGTATTACTGCTGAACAAGCCAAGAAGGATAAAGAAGAAAGTGCTGTTTGTACACGGGAAAGTGCGGTACCCCTGGGACTAGAGACAGAATGGGCACCCAGGCCCAGAGCACTGAAGGGTCCAAGCGAGGGCGACACTCTCCAGACAGACACTGTCAGCTGAGTCTCCTTGGGTAAGGGACACCTGTGTCACCGTGAGCTCTTCCAAAAAACCTCCCTGCTAATTGCAATGTTTAGTGAAGGGTAGCTAGTGCTTAGCAAAGGATAACTAATATATTTTCCAAGTTTACATACCATGCAAACCCAGCAGCACCCACAGCAATTGTTCAGAAAGTAGAGAAAAAGCTTTCTTTTTTGGTGGAGGAGATTTTGGTTGTCTGTTTGCTTGTTTGTTTGCTCATTGACTGGTAAAAAGCAGCAGGCAGACTGGTAGTTTTATCAGGGTTTTTAGGGTTTTATTGGCTTTATTAGGGTTTCACATTTATCACGGACAACGTCTCCCCTTGTGCCCAAATCCAAGGTAGGAGCCTCCCACCAGCGTCCCAGCCACGGGTGTGTCACTGGTCCCAAGTAAGACACTGTGTTTGCATTTCTCTGTGCACAGAGCACCCATAAGCCATCCGGATCTGCCCTCTCCAGCCCAACAGAGGAACCAGAGGTCAGCTGGGCCATGTCGCCTCCGTGGGAGTGAAGGCAAACACAGGCCTCCGGTTTCTCTTGTCTAAGCTATGTGCTGGGGAGGTGTCAAAATGTCACCTGGGGCCAGGTAGCAACCTTCAAAGGGGAGGGCTGGGTGGGAGGCTGTGGAGAGGTGGACAGCCCAGGGCCCTCTAAAGGCAAAGCCTAGGCCACTTAGCTCCGACCAGGAGCTGTCACATGGGAATTCAGGTAAGGCCACTGAATCTCCATAGAAAACCAGAGAGGAACGCCCTCCTTCCTTTGCACAAAATCTCTCACTTTTTAAATTTTGACAACTAATTCAAATTCCATGAAGGAAAGCAAAAAATGAAGAAAAGGAGGAAGGAAAGAAGGAGGGAGGGAGGAAAGGAAGGAAGAAGTAAATGGCAGGGGGGGTGGTGGGAGGGAAGAGAGAGAAGGAGACCCCTGGGGTCATGTCCGCACACTGGGCCTGGCCAGGCACTGCCAGCTTGCAGCCTCCACGCTGACCACCAGCTGCCCTGAAAACAGAGGTTCAGCCCTCAGCACCTGCACTGAGGTGTTCCAGGTCCGCCCTTCCTCTCAGAGCCAGTTAAGTTTCTCTCCACTTGCAGTGAGGTCCCCTTGGATAACAGAGTTGGAGACTCCATAGCAACACAGCTAAAATTTGAGCCTATTCAGGCCAACGCTGATCCTTTGGGGGACAAAACAGACCCCTGTCATGTCCAGGGGGAGCTGGCACTGAGCTGTCTGACAATTTGGTGGGGTGGGGCACTCTACTTCCTGTTTCTCCTCTACTTCCTGTTTCTCTTCCTGCTCTGTTACCATCAGTTCAGTCAGGGAGCTAACAGGCCAAGTTCAAGGTGCAACGCCAAGCTGCCAAGAGCAATTTCCCCTGTAGCCTGTCAGGAGCAGACAAGCTGTGCGAGGCTCATGTAACATTTTCACCATATGCCATTTAGAAATGACCCGGTTCCATAGGGAAAACCTTCAAAAGACTTTTCTTTGTCAACAGACATGATGGTAAAGACACGCTAAGTCCTGGGGCGCAAAGGCTGTCGAGGGTTTTACATGCGACCAATTTTGTCTTATCTCCTGGGCACTGTGCAGTGGAACACATGCAACAGCGAAGTGCTAAATTTATTAGACATATGTCAACATCTGCCGGTCACAAACCGGAGGGCCTCCCTGCCGATTGGGCCCCTCTGGTCAAGGGAAAGATTGAAAATTGTCTGGAATGCTGTCTGAGGATATTAAAGAGCACTGGGTTGTACAGAAGTAAAGTGTAAAAGCGTAGACGTTGGTCATTTGAAATTTGTATAAAAATAATTCACACAGAGACACACACGCGCATACAGAAAAGACCAGATGAATAAATAGTAAATGTTACAATAGCTATCTTCAAGTGGTGGAGAAAGGGTGATTTATCTTTCTTTTTGTATACTTAGATAAATATTACCTGTGGTAAATGGTGATAACTTTGGCCCTAAGAAAATAATCCATCAATGAAAACTGAATAAAATGAGCATGCCTGATATACTAGTGTGCTACGGTCGCTGTCACCAAGAACTACAAACAGTGGCTTAAAACAGGAGATATTCATTCTCTGGCAGCCCTGGAGACCGTAGGTTCAAAATCAAGGGGTTGGCAAAGCTGGTTCCTTCCGGAGCCCCTGAGGCAGATCTGTTCTGCGCCTCTCTGCTGGCTTCCAATGGCTACTGGAAGTCCTTGGTCATTCTTGCCTTGTAGTCACATCACTCCAATCGTGGCCTCCCCCTTCCCAAGGCCCCTCCCTGTGTGCATGTCTCTGTCTTCACGTGGTCTTCTTCGAAGGACACCAGCCACCGGGGACAGGGAGCACCTTCATTCATCCTAGCTTCGCTAATGACATCTGCTAAAACCCATTTTCCAAATAAGGTCCTGTTCTGAGGTTCTGGATGGACATGAATTTGGGGGAGACAATATTCAACCCAGCATACATGACAATGAAGTGGATAAATAACCCCAAGAAGGTGCAGGTCACCAACATCTTGATTAAGGCTTAGATCCTAAGGAGTGTCTACCAGAAAGACATGACCTGCTTCTAAGTAAGTCTCTGGGCTGAGGAAGGGGGACCAAAGAAGGGGCAAGGAGGGTGGGCCCACAACAAGGCCCACCCACCCAGCCAGCCCCTGGGCTCTGTCGGAGCCCCGGGTCACAGAGCCCTGAGGATCCCCCTGGGCCAGCTTGTCGGTGGACTGCCGCACCTCGCCCGAAAGTGGATTGTGCCTTCAAATGTGTGCAGATGTCCTTAGCGTTTGTAAATTACAAACTCATTTTAAACTATCACGATCATTACATGTTTTCTCCTCCAGTGGTCAGGGAAGAACTGTTGTCACATGTGACTCTGAACTATCTGACGATAAAGAAGATCTCGTGGACTCAGAAAAAGTTGGGAATCACTATCTTACATATTCTTCTGGAACAGTCTTTCTATGGAAGCAGAGGTTTGCCCTCATGTGCTGTGTATGATGTACCAGGGACTGTGCACAGTGCTTGATGGCTGTTTTTCTCACAATCTTCAAAAAATTCCATGAGGCAATTATCCCATCGTTCAGATGAGGGGACTGAGGTTCAGGAGGACTAAACAATCGCAGAGAGAGGCGCCAAATCACACAGCTAGGAAAAGGTAGAGGTGGGATTTGAACTTGAAGACAAATCTTTCTAACCAAGTAGGGTGATATTATTCTCTCAGGAGCTCTGCAAGTGTGTCAAACACTTGCTTTAACTTAACCAAAGTTTCTAAGCCTGGACTCTGGGAACCCCTGGGAGTACATACATGTATCTACGTGCTTTCCCATGGGGTGAGAAGCCACGTGCTCCACCAGATTCTGCAAGGTGTTCCCCAGGACTCTAGTTCCCAGTGCCCTTCATTTATGGATGAAAACTGATGCCCAACAGGGGGACTCACAACAGAAGAGCTGCAGAGTTTGGACGGGACTTTGGTCTCTGACTTTCTACTGCAGCCTTTCAACAGCATCACTGGTTTTAGGGAGAGTTGGGGACCTCTGTGAGAGATTAGCCACACCTCCCAATCTGACACTGCCCGTAAGAAGCCAGATAAATATGCCATCAGTGTGGGCCACGGAGGGGCCTGGGAAAGCAGGTTGGCTGCACAGGCATGGGCAAAACCTTGCAAGCAAATTCATCATTATGCAAGCCACTAAGTCTAGTTTCTCAGTCTCTTAATACCTGTGGAATTCTTCAAAGATGCTAGAAAATTGGCTGTGCATCAACATTCCCAGGAGCATTTTTATGCAATTCTACTGTGTTTTACTGTGCATATGCACACATTTTTGTCCAAATTTTGAGGGAAACATAAGGATTCACATTATATGTGGGTAGTACTGATTCTGTATCTATATAAATGTTTTTAATTCTTCCATTTATGTTTATGTGTTAAAAGTTGGGGCCAAAAGTGTGGGCATGCATTATATGCGGCAAAATACGATGAGCAGACACATATTCCCACATTGCAACCAGCACAACAGAGTTGTCTATACTGCCTGGCTCTCTGCGCAAAACTCTCCTTCAATTATCTTGATTTTTATTGAATTTCTCCACCTCCCTTCAGTATCGTAACTTCCAGGAAACACCCAGAACAAAAAGCAAGGGCTATTCCTACACCATCACCCCAAACGTAAATCAATAGTAACAAATGATCCTCATTCTAACATGGTTTATCCTGACTCTTTTCTACACCACATAGAGTCAAACCTGCTTTTCTTCCTTTGATAAAATTGCTGCAAATAAACCATCCTTGTAATTAAGCCAGGAGCATTTGGGTCTTCATTCATGCCTGCTGGCCTGCACCCTTCCCAAGTTCTGTGGGCAGTAGGGTCTCTCTCTTTGGTCTTTGCAACACTCTCTTCTCGGCCAGGCTGACCTCTGAAATACTGCTGCTTCTAAATGTGTGGATTACCACACTGACTTTAAAAAAATCCATGTTAATAACAGCAACAATAACCACTAACATAGGTTGTAATGAGCTATATATTAAGAAATGCGCTGAGCACGTTCATAAAAATCTCAGTGAATCCTAACAGTATACACAGGAAGAAACAGAAGTTTAGAATCCCAAAGACCATAATAGCAGGGCTGGAATTGGAAGTGAACTTTCGAGACCCCTCTCCATTATCCAATTCAAATAGCATGAGCTTCTAGCTAGCAGTTTAACACAAGTGTGATCTTGGCATCATATCCTTGTCAGTGGTAGGTTTTCTAATTGAAAGAACAAACATAGATAGATTCTAAATCACCAGGATAATAAGGATTTAGCCATCAGCTTCAGGAGAATTCAGTTTATTACAAGCCCACATGTAAAAGTCATGTTCTATTGAGTATTTACTACGTGCCCAATAAAACCACTGAGTTAGCTACATTTGATTCCTGCAGTATCTCCAATCCTTTGCTTCAATGAGGATTTCATATTTCAGATCAAAGAAATCTGAAGCGTACACGGTTAAGTAACTTTTCCAGGGCCATATACCTGGTGACACAGACTTTCCACATTCACTCTGCACCTCTTACATAATGACGCCTTCTATTATTTTATGAATGTGAAGTAAGCAGTATTAACTGCCGATGATCCCCATGAGTGGAACGCTGTCCTCTCTGTCCCCTTTCCCACCGGGCAGCATATGCTCATGGAGCCAGAGAGGCTGGGAGTGGAAGGGCAGTTCAAGATCAAGGTGTTTATCATGAATCAATGAAAAAAAAAGATGGACCAGGAAGTTATAACAACCCAGTGGTGCTATGATAGATGTTTAATAACCAGCTCTCCAGTTGGCGTGAGGGAGCTCTGGTTTGTAGCATTTGTCAATCTCCACAGTATAAATAACTCCCATCATGGCTCATTTTAAGATATCAAGGCTATGTCAATGAACTCCAAGTTGGGAAGAGATGACAATAGTTGGTTCTTGGGAGCAAGTACCAGCTAGTTCCTCTATGAGTAGGACCCCATTCTAATCCCAGCTCGTGACTCCCCAATGTAAGACTCGAAGCAAGCCTCTTAGCCTTTCTGAGTATCAACTTCCACTTCTGTAAAGCGGGGAAGATAACACCGCTAGAAATGACGGCATGGCTAGAGAGCATCGACAGAGAACAAGGTCATCCCTCCCTGCTTTCCAGAGTGGCGTCACACACAAAGCACTCTGACAGAGGGGCACAAAGGAATGCTCTCTTGTAAGTATAGCCTATGCCTCTGAACTCCCTTGGGAAGAATCCGGTAAGACACACTGTATCATGTGATCACGGCCAGTGTTCATCTTGTCTTGTCCTCTCTTAGGCCCAAAGCTACATCCAAGGATCTCCGTTCACCCCATGAAGGAGACAGAATGAGGAAAATGAAATAACTACAAGAGGTTTGGCCAGTCCTTCCCTGTGATAGCAAGGCCTAGGCTGGTCCACGGACATGAGTACAAGAGAGAGGCAGGAGTAACCAGGCTTGGCCTGGTCAGGTGGCTCAGTTGTTTAGAGCATCATCCTGATAAACCAAGGTTGCAGGGTCGATCCCCAGTCATACAAGAATCAACCAACGAATGCATCAGTGGGTGGAACGATGAGTTGATGTTTCCCTCCTTCCCTCTCTCCCTCGCTCTCTCTAAAATCAATAAATTAAAAGGAATTTTTTTAAAGAATAACCAGGCTTCCTCACTTGGCAAAAAGATGCCAGGCCCTCCTACCCTTCCTGCCATCTAGAAGGGGAGGTGAGGAACACTACCAACTCAGTAACCTTTAACCCACAGTGACTCATCTGCTGGCACTGTGGCCCACGCAGCACTCAGCTCCCTCAGATTAGCACCTGGGAGAGGAGATGTTCTGCTCCATCTCTGCACTTAGGTTGCATGGTTGCTGGGCAGATTAAATGACATTAAATAAAGCACCAGATTCGGGCCAGAGTTCTGATGCCCAGGTTTATCATCCAGTTTTCCTTCACCTAAGTGACTCCGAATGAATTATGGTTGTTCCAAAATAAAAAGGAAGAAAAGAAGTGAAACCTCCTAATCTTATCATCACCTACTATCCCACATCGAACTCACCAGCAAATACTTAGGTTGATTTATAATCATGAAGACTATTCAAAGGATGTGTTCACTATGTACTCAAAGATAAATATAAACATTAGGGTGTTCAAATAAGCAGCTCCCCTCCCGAGGAGTCTATTTTGAAGAGGAAAGTACATTTTGATGTTTAAATTCCTCCAGGGTTGAATAAAAGTAAGTCACATGACTTGGTAGTAATGGCTTTTATTTTTAAATGTGAGTCACATTAGTTCAAAGTAAATGAACCACAATAAATTAAACACAACGTTGAATCACATTCACTTGGTGTTGAGAAGCGGGAGGTTTTTAACTCAGATTTTGTCTTTACCCTTATATGCCCAGCACCTGCAATTCCTTAAGCCTTTGGTCCCTCTCTTGTGACTTTGATGATGCAAATGTGGCCTGAGATCCATCTCCTGGAAAGGAGTTTTCTGGATTTGCATGTGTTGAACTGTAATAGGGCTGGGAGATGCCGAGGGAGCCTGTTTCTGATGCGGGGTCATTGTGAAGGATGTTCCTACTCAGTCAACAATAGGCAGGTGTCCACTGCTGGGCAGATGACACTAGGCCAGCACAGGGAAGGCACAGCCATCTGCCAGCTAGGAGCTGGTAACCTAGAGTAGAGGCAGAGTCTAAACTAAACTCTATTTTCATGGTATGAATTCTATTCTACCCATATAAACAAAATGACATAGGAGCTCAGAAGAGACCTCAACAGCTCATCTTAGGAAGGAGACCATTATTGACTGGGTTTCCCGAGAAGCAGACTCTGAGACAAAGATCTGCATGTGGGAACTTGACTGGGGACTGCTCATGGGACAGCCACCTGTGGGGCCATGGAAGAGCCTCCAGTGAAGTAAGTGGCATGAGAAAAGAAGAGGGAGAAGAAGGAGCCATCAAGTATAAAGCCACAGCAACCAAAGGAGGGGAAAAAGCATGGATGTGGCAAATAATGAAGAGAGTCCAGGGAGGGTGAAGGCCACAATGGTCCCTTGGGATGTTATTAGAATGTCACCCCAGAGGACTTTCAGTAAAATTTGAGATCACCGGCTATTGAAGAAAGACCACAAAGACAGAGGATAGAGGAGGCAGCAGGCTACATGAAGTGACCTTTGCTTTCTCTTTGGCCAAAGAATAAGCTAATATAGAGGGAAAACCATCGCAAAGCCAACCATATCCAGGTTTAAGGGAAGGTCAAGGGCGTTGGTGGAGTGCCAGTCCTGAGGAGGAAGTCTAATGGCTACCTCTGTAAAACTGCATGAAAATATGAGAGAACTGATTTAGGGAAGAAAGCTTTAGTGAGGGAATTAAAGAAAATTTGGGAATCACAGTAGATTGTTGTGAGAAGAGAGTATAGGGAAATTAAACTTAAGACAGGTAGCAATCTGTTCATGAAGCACCTTGTAGGCAGAGATGAAATATCCGGGTCCTGTGGGCAGGAGAGAAAGACCCAGAAGAATTGCAAGGAGGATTTGTGGTTCAATGAGTGTCTTCGTTCAGGCTGCCATTACAAAGTACCATTGACTGGCTGGCTTATAAATAACAGAAATTGTTTCTCACGGTTCCAGAGACGAGGGTGCCAGCAACAGTCCTCCCCAGGATGCAGCCTGATGACCTCCCTGTGTCTTCACATGGCAGAAGGAAGGGTCTCTTCTGTGGGGTCTCTTTTAAAAGGCGCTAATCCTACTCATGAGGGCTCCACCCTCATGACCTAATCGCCTCCCCCAAGACCCCACCGCCTAACACCAACACATTGGGGATGAGGGTTTCAACATGTGACTTGTGGGGGACAAAACCACTCAGCCCACAACAATAAGTCTGGTATAAAGAGAAGATTCAAGGCAAGGCAAGAGCGACAAGGAGAAAGATCAGTAATGAGGCTGCAACTTCACTCCAGGTGAGAAATAAGTGCCTGAGGCATTGGTGCTGGGAATTTGAGGAGCAAGGAGAGATTCAGATGATGCTTGGCAGTTAGAAAGGACAGCAAACAGAGAGGAAATTGAATTGGACCATGAATTTCACAAAGTGAGCATATTGACCCAGACTGCACACATATGATATTAACCTAATGACACAGTACAAAGAAGGATATATTACCAAGGTTCAAATATGTTTACTGACAGTTCTGAGAGACTCAAGAGAGACTGCAAAGAAAGAGGACAAGATGCTGTAGTTCATTATATATAGTCACCACCTTTTGCATCCAAACTATTCCTTCATTGCCACAGCTCTATGGAACACCTACCTCTTTAAATCGGACTCTTACACTTGGTGCATCTCCTACACGTTCCCTTTCAAAACTAGAGGAAAGGACGTGTCATTTGGTTTGAGTTTGTTTTTTACCAAAGGATGTTTTTCCACCAGCAGTTACTTTATTAAAAGGAAAAAAAAGTAATAAGGCTAAAATCCCATTGGTTTCTTAAAGCAACTGGAAATAATCGATGTGCATTTGCAACCTGTTTCTAAATGTTCTTAAAGAATTCTGTTTTGAAATGTCTTGCTGTGACCTATGCGCTCCTAATAGAAGAAGTGGTTTTGGAGCGATGCCTAACATGAACTTATCACAGACTGACTGAACAAATGAATAGGCAGTTCTCTGCAGCTCCTTTGAAAGAGTCAGCTGTGATCCTTAAGGAATAAATGAACCCCCAAATGTCTAGGCTGCTCTGATCTTTAGATTTAAGTGGAAGCAGATTTGCCAGCTGAGCTCTGCATGCTATGATGGGGTGCTTGGCAGGGCATTTCAAGTTAATACCGCATTGATCTTTAGACTAAAACAGAGGCCACTCATTTCTGTTTCCTTTTCTCTGCGGGATTGTGGAAACTCCAATCACAATACCTTGTCTCCTCTTCCAAGTTTTTAATAGAATCAGCTGATTAAGCTCTGTGTCTCTCCTAGGGAAGAGGGCAGCAATTCTAGCAAGGGGGCAGGCATACTGCCAGCTCCACTTGGAGGTGTGAGAAGACAGCTGGGTGAACAAACTCCAGCTCTACTCAGAAAGACAGAGCCCCTATTCCGGCCAGGTTCTGCCACCCTGTGGGACCAGCCAGGCATTTGCCCAAGGGCCTGAGAGTTCATGCACCTCCTGAATGCCTGAAAATTGCCCAGTTACCCCCTACCATTCCCAGCACAGAGAAGTCCTTTACTATGTGTTTATTTCCTTGCCTTTCTGTTTCATGAAAGAAGGACCAAGGCTCAATAGCCACAGTATGTCCCCTAGAAAAGCCTGTTACCTAAGGCTCCTCACCACCGAGCACCTGGGAGAGACCAGGTGCCACCAGATTAGCGAAAGCAAACTTTGAGCTACTTCTCTCTCCAAGTTCATCAGAATTGTTATGTACATCATTAACATCATCAATAACATCCAAAAGGTTTCATTTTTTTTTTTAGATTTTATTTACTTATTAATTATTTTTAGAGAAAGGGAGGGAGAAATAGAGGGGGAGAAACATCAATGTTTGGTTGCCTCTCGCACGCCCTCTACTGGGGACTTGGCCCACAACCCAAGCGTGTGCACTGACTGGGAATTGAACCTGTGACCCTTTGGTTTGCAGGCTGGTGCTCAATCCACTGAGCCACACCAGCCAGGGCACATTCAAAGGATTTCTAATTTTATTCTTTTATTTCTATAGTTCTGGGTTTTTGTTTTTGGGGTGTTTTTTTTTTAATGATTTCACACCCTACTCCTTGTGATTTTGGGAGAGAGCCTGAGCAGATAAGATGTAATTTTTATTTTTTTAATCTTCACCTGAGAATTTGTTTTTATTGATTTTAGGGAGAAAGGGGGTGGGGAGAAAACATCAATGTGAGAAGGAAACATCCATCACTTACCTCCCATATGCTCCCCAACTGGGGATTGAACCCCAACCTTGGTATGTGCCCTGACAGGGAATCAAACCTGCAGCCTTCTTGTGTACCAGACAAGCAACGCTCTAATCAGCGGAGCCACCAGGCCAGGGCAAAGCTGTAATTTTTAAAAGCTCACACTGAGTGAATGTGATACAAAGCCAGGTTCAAGTACTTGGTTCTTACATGCAAAGTTTAAGATATTTTGGTACACATCTTAAATTTTGCAAAGCATTCTCACATGTCACATCTGAGCCGCACCAAATACCTTTGAATATGCAGAGCACAAAATACGAGCCCCATTTTGCAGACAAGGGAGTGGAGGCTCAAGAGTACAAACTCTTTGCCCAGATCCACAGAACCTGGGGTCTGTGGCCAGACGCAGCTCCTTTCCGGGGTATCTGGCTGGAATGGGCAGAAAGACAGAAGGACGGTTGCCCACTTCCCGTGGTCAGCCCAGTTCGGTGCCCTCGCTCCTGGGCAGGTGTGTAAGTCTCTGGAACATTCTCCCTCCTCCTCCTCACCCCTGGCGGCCCCTCCTCCAAGAGCCCAAACATACAAAAATTCGTCTTCCAGCTCCTTCTTTTCCGGCTTCCCAATTCAATGGTCCCTTCTCCATTTCAAAGGGCCCTTTGCAATAAGACCTTTTGAATCTTTTTATTAGGTCTCTCTAAAGCCTCTCTTTACATCTTTTCTCTTTGATATTTTCTTAAAGGAGGAATTCACTAAGGAGTAAATTCTGGGTCACCCAAAGGTCAGGAGGGAGAAGGGGAAAGTATGATCATTCCCAAATTTCAGCCACAAGAAACCGATCAGGTTATACTTATAGACAGAGGGGCCCCTCCATGTAATTAAAGATTGGCAATGAAGTACTTAAATGCCCACAGCAACACAGTCTGGTGCTATTGTAGAAAAGCAAAAACAATTATTTGGAAGCAGAAATGAATTCCTTACATCTATCTGAACCCCTGTTGATCTACAACTATAAGGTAATTTGCTTCAACTAACTTAATTCCTGTTCCCTGTTCAATTTCTTTGTGCCTTTTAACTAATGTTTTAATTCTCTTTTGTGTGCAATGTGCCACAAAATCAAAGCAAAATTTATCTGTCTTCTTTTCACTTGCCAAAACCAAGCCAATTTGGAAGAGGAAAAATTACTAATAAAGGACAAAGGATGTTTAAAGGAAATGCATTGTTTCATTTCGGTGATTCGGAACAGAGTACAAAGAAGCATAATTGTGATATGAAATCAAAGGAATGTAAATGACTTTATTCATATTCATCAACTGCTGACAATAGGCGGCTTTTGAAAAGTGAAAGCCTCTTGGTGGAGGTGGGGCAGGGAAAGACCCTGCAAGTGAGGGACCCTGGTTGTCAGGACTGAGGACAGTCCGCTGTCCCTCCTTGGTTGCTCTTTCTCACAAGGCAGCCATGTTACAACTAACCCTCAGACTGCCTGTCACAAGTCCAGGGCTATGAGATGACCTGAGACTCAAGCACCCAGCTGGCCAGGATGCTGCAACTGTGGAAGACAACACAGCATCCTCCTCATGACCAACGAGAGAGGTTCAGGGACCCCTCCATTGTGCAAAGATTTTTTGGATGCCAGTTAAGATGAGATAAAATGACCATCTCTGAGTTAAAAATAATGTTGATAAGTCATGTGTAATAAAGCATGATACACCTCAAAAGCCTTGCATTGTGGAACCACCGTGCCACACCGGCTCAACGTGAGGCCAGTTGCGGGGGTGGGGGGCGGAGGCTGCAGGTTCTAGGGGCCTGACTGCCCGAGGCCAGCCCTGGCTCCTCCCTCCCTGCTCTGTGACATCAGGCAAGTTTTCACACCTCTTTGTATTTCAGTTTTCTCACCTGTAAAATGGGAATAAAGACACTACCTACCTCACTGGGTTGTTTTTATAGTTAAATAAGAAAATGCATATAAAGCTCTTAGCTCTGGGCCTTCTAAAGATTGTTATCCCCAGCAGTTACAGTCCAGAAAGTCCCCACGACAAAATGAATGAGCAAATACCCACATTGCTCCCAGATAGGATCGTGCCTCCAGGAACATTGTCATCAGTCAATACATAACCATATTGTATCAGTGCTTCCCTGTAGAGACACCCATTGAACATACGTTGTTGACTCATTAACACTGAACGCGTGGCCAGCAGCATTGTAACTCGCACTCAGCAAAGCTTACCCAACACACGTATGCTCTCCATCAGGCACATCACAGCCTTCTTGCACTGGGGGTCACTCGGGAGCCCTTAGGCCCTACCTTTGGATGCCATTTGAACAGGGGTATTACCAAGAAAAAGCACAAAAATGAGGAATGCATGGCGCTCGATAGATGTCGGCAAGGACACTTACCGTCTGAGAGCTGGAAAAAGAAGGCAGAGTCCCCTTGTCCGACCTCATCTGGGAGCATGTGGTCATGGACTTGAATGTTTCTACGCTGCTCTGTGTGTGTCTGTGAATGACCGAGAAAGCACAGTGACCACTGATTGGAGGGCTACAGGTGCATACTAATGAGTAGGCGAATTTGCAAACGTGGAATCACAAATTAGGGGGATTGACCGCATTATGGTTAACTTCACCCAGTACGTACGATCAGTCCTGGTTTGCGGAGGAGGAATAAGCCCCATTCGGCCTTAGGTGATAAGGCAAGTCAGATCGGATGGAGGTCCGAGTGGCACCTGCCAGAGGTGGTTCTCCCGCCCTTACCTATGGAAATGGTACCCGCAGGGCTGACAGACAGCCCGGTCTGAGGAAGTCGTATTTACTGACTATTTCTCGGTATTATTTCTACAAACCATAGAGTCTCAATATATTGAGAAAATTCAACCTGTTGTTGTTTGTGATATCTTTTCCCACTCCACACCCCCAAGCCCTGCAAAGTGACTATTATTCCAGGCACTTAAAATCAGTCATAACACCGAACTGGTCTCTGCCCTTAAATAATCAATAACCACAGTTTCTATAAAGCAAGTTTTTCCTCTGACATTTAGAAAAGTAAGCAGGCAGGAAGAAAAACATCTGTTTTGCATCCTGGAAAGAACACAAACCTTTACCTGGTACCGAAATCTATCTAGCTCTTTGCTAAAGGAAAAGGTATAGAGTAGGAAATGTGTCCACCATGAACAGAGCACTCAACTAGACATTGTACACATCTTATCTCAGGAATTCCTCACCATAATCTTAGAAATGAAGTAGACTTTTTATCTTACGTTTAAGACACCTGATGTACAGAGAGGTTAAGCAATTTGCTCAACATCACTTAACTATTAGGTGGCCAAGTTGAAATTTCAGCAAAAACATGTTCAACTCTAAATTCCTCATTGTATCTGTGGTGGAGCAATGCTATAAAATCCCCTTCAGGTATATCTGATCAAGGGTCAAACTTCCAGAAAAGCCCCTTCTCATCCCAGCATCAATCCCCTGGGTGATTTTGAGCAAGTTCAGTCCTGTCTACACCACCCAGTGCCCTCTGCTCTCAGCATTTCACTTCTGTCTTCGCTACGGCTCTCGTTCCGGCTGCAACTACATGTTCTCTCCCCTACTAGACTATAAGCACCTAAAAGTTGGGTTTTCTGTCTGACTACTTCTGTAACTGTAGAAGATGGTAGTATTTTCCCCAATTCTTTACTCCCCACCCTTCACAAAGAGAGGATTTTATATCCTGGTTATTTCCATAGGATTCGCAATGCCCTGGCAACAAGGGGCGATGTCTTCCCAGCACAGGGATGTGAGTTCCACCAAGTGATGTGCGCTAGCAAATGGAATATAAGCATGATATATATGCCACATCCAAGCACAAGCTCTAAAAAGCAATGTGAGTTTCTGCCAGCTCTCCTGCTCATTCCTTCTGCCAAGAGAACAGCAAGTGAGACGTGTTCCTTGGACCTGGGCCCTGGAATGTGGAGGTCTACCGAGTACAGACAGAGCAGCCAGCCTGCTGACCCGGAACACGGATGAGAAATGAAGGTTTGTTGTCAGCCACTGAGATCTGGGGGCTGTTATTGCACTAACGCTGACTAACCTGGTACCAACATAGCACCTCGCCCAGGGCTTGTCCCAGGGAAGAATTTCAAGAACTGTGTGTACAATGAGAAGATTATCGTTGTTGACAGCCATTTATTAAAGTTCCCTGCGAACCACTGTCATTGCTCCATCTTGGTAGCCTAGAGAGGGAAGAACAGAACTGGAAGTAAGATGAACAATTAAGTCCCGGTGGGCCAACAAGCAGTTCTAAGGTTCTCTCGTGTGCCAAAACAAGTTAGGGGCAAAGTCAGCACTGGAATTTTGGTTCTCGACTCCTGTCGCACTGTTTTGTTACTGTCTGCTTCTGTTTTATCGATTATTTTCATTGTCTCACTTAGCAAAAGAATTTTTTTGGAAATATCGGGCATATGCTATTGCTTTTATATCTTCTGCACAGCAGGCAGGGAAGGTACCAGTAACTAATCTGGAATATTAACAAGATGGTATCTGTGACTACCGAGGCCCCGGAGACAGGGAGTGGCGAAGTCAGACACTATGAGGCCTGCTTCACACGTCATCGCATAGAGATGGACTATGGTACCTCTGTGAGTGTGAAATAAAATTATATTTCCAAGGCAAATTTAGGAAGTAGAATGAACATATAATGGCCACCAGAAAATAAGAAAGTAGAATCTAATCCTAAAAACCAGCGGATGAATGGACAAAGTCACATAGGAAGACCCATATCCAGAATATCAGAGAAGTCCAGCAATATTAATTTTTTAAGACACGTAACTAACCAAATGAACCTGAAGAAAAAGAATGCTTTCACCAGAATATTCTCTTTGAGGGTATGAGAAAGGGAGCCCAGGAGCTGACCGGGGAAATTTGGTTCCAGTGCATGTTAACAGGTACATTTTAAGAAATCTGAGTAGTGATGAAAGAACATTAAGGCATTCAATGAAGTGGCAGCATCTCACCTAGATCTGAATGGGTGTTACCGTTACATGTTATTATTAAAATGTTCAATCTGACGTGTAAAAATAACAGAGCAACTAGAAGAGCAAACTCAAAGCTTCACTTAAAAACTACTACAACAAAACAAGATAAAAAGGTATCCCCACAAAGGCTCAGAGAAAACTGATGTGGAGACAAACCACCGAAAGCTCTGCCGTGTGGGCACTTACACAAGAGGAAGTGCAGCGAAGGTCGCTGGGCTTTGGATGGCTCTGGAAACAGCACTCACAGCCACCTGCACGTGCTCATTGGAAAGCAGAAAGCATGCGGGCCGCTCTGAGAATAGCCATCAAACGCAACATAATTTCTACAGAATCGAATCCATTATGGAAACTACAAAGAAAAGCAGCCAGTTTCTTTAATAGCAACCCTAAGGGGGAAACATAAGATGGAGAGAGAACATATAAAGGAAAAAACATTTACAGAGAGAGATATCAACCAATGATGCCATTGGAACCTTTGGAATTGAATTCAAATAAACAAACTGAAATGATTTAAATATGTCCAGTAAAATGAATAATGAATGGATAGGTAATTTACATGAAAAGAATTACTACTTGTTTATTTAGGTGTAGGGATAATATTGTGGTGATGCCTTTTTAAATGGTCTTCATTTTCTAGAGATGCAGGCCAGATATTTACAGATGACATGATGTGATATTTGGGATTTACTTCCAATAAGCCTGTTGGGTGGGGATTGGGCGCCAGTAGAGAAGAAGGGAAGCTATCATGTATGTAATGATCCTTTTTGCAATTGGGTAATCTGGCTGCATTGTAATAGTCTTCTCACGTCTCTGTATGTTTAGAATTGTCCATAATGAAAAATATAAAGAAGAGACTTAACAGAAAAAATATCTTCAAACAATGCCTATGATGAAGCGAGGAAAGTGCTATACCAGTTGATGGAAAAGCCTGTCTTCAAGGAAGCAGGAAGTTAAAATAGGCACAAACACCGGCAACGCCCAGCAAGCCACGCGGCCCAGGGAGGGTCCCGCGGGATGCTAACTAACTTCTTGATCTGTTGGAGACTAAGTCTAAAAAGGGAAGAAAACGGAATGAAGATTCTGTGCAGGCAGACAACTAGTTAAACAGTTTTGATCGCTGCCCCATCCTATAAACAGATTCTAAGAGAAATAGAAAAGCATAGTACAGTCACTCTAATTAGACTTAAGAAAAATTATGGTATGCGGTTTTAGCAACATACAAAGTGAGGAAGGCCGTTCAAACTGACCCTGTTTATACTTAGGAACTCAATTCAAAAGAGGTATCAGAAAGCATCCAAAAAAAAAAAAGCAGCATTTTGTTGGATGAAGATGGGACAGGCAAAGGTATGTGTGAACGTTGCACCCTTCACAACAGAGCAGGAAGGGCTGGCACGCGCCCTCAGACACGAAGTAGGAGACCCCGTCTGAGCCCTCTCTTTTCCTCTCTGTAAGTCTGGATCTTAATTTTTCAGAGCCTTAGTTTCCTCTCTGCTGCTCAGTGCTGAATTGGATCCAGGATCCAACGTGGAGATTTATGTTAAGCAAAGGCGCTTTGTCAACTGTAAAGCCAGCGCTTCCCATCAAAGAAAGAGACCGCAGCACCTGGCACACCGTGGGGGGACGAGCACATCTGGGCTCCGCGCCCTTCCAGTTTCTAGGCAAACGTGAGGAGACAACTCTTCACGTCAAGACTTTCTCCCATATTGCACTTCAAATGTCCCTTCCATCCTGAAGGCTCAGCAAGTTCACTCAGCGTTACAAGGCCAAGGAGAAATCTGGTTGTAAATCGGCCTTTGCACTTTATTTTGACTCTTGTGTAAAACACTGGTTTAAAAGAAGAAAAGCTGTTTCCTGTGATTTCAACGTGAAAGCAAATTAAAATCCCATTTCATCATTTCTAAGCTCAATGACCTTGGGCAAATCACCTAACCTCTCTAACCCTTGGTGTCCACGCCCACCCCCCAATAACAACACCTCCCTGTTTGGACAGTTGTTTAAGGATTGAATGAAATCAAATCTTTGTGTAGAAAGTGTTTACCCAATTGAAACAGACTCATAGACACAGAGAGAGAACTGGTCAGTGCCAGAGGGGAGGGGGTCCGGGGACTTGGGTGAAAGGAGTGAAGGGATTAAGAAGCACAAAATGGCAGTTACAGAACAGTCACAGGGAAGCAAGTAAAGCGCAGGGAATAGAGTCAATAATATTGTAACAACTATGTATGGTGCCAGGCGGGTGCTGGAAATACCAAGGGGTGCACAGTGTAAGGCATGCACGTGACGGTCCGATCACTAAGCTGGACGCTTGAGACCAATACAAAATGAAACGGAAAGAAAAAAAAATGTTGAGCCAAACTTTGGAGCACAATAGCGGTTGCAATAATAACAGTATGGACATGGGCAACAGAGGGGTGCTTGTTGGGGGGGCGGGGGGATGGGTATGAAGGGCTAAATGGGAATGGAAACAAATACAGTAAAGATTATATTAAAAAAAAGGATGACAATACATTTGCCACTGGTACTATTATTATTGACAATCACAATGGGTAATCTCTCTGAGGTCCTTTCCCAAATTTATGGTGGTCTTCACAGGACTGGCCTGTGCTTGAGGTCGAACAGCAAAGACACACAGTGTATAAGGGAGGGAGAAGGCACATCACCAGCGATCATCTGCGGACAACCTGTCAGAAGGCTGGACCGTCCTCCCCACCCCCACCTTCACTCCCATCAGGTAGGACCCCTCTAAAGAATAAAATGGACCAAATGGGACCAAAAACACCACCCCAAATTCTACAGCCACTGAAGAACCATGAACTATAGTAGAAAATATCGCAGGACGTAGTTTGTAAATGTTTGCCATGTCCTTTCACGCACATTATTTATTTGACCGTTTTTACACGCCTCTCCCTAACAGTCACTATTTCATCTGGCCGCAGTCTGAGAACCGCATGTTTAGCCTTTACACAGATGGGAGCTGAGAGGTGTATAAGCAGCGACACAGAGCTATGCGCCTCCCCTCTCTCAGGTTGGGGATGGAAAAACAAATCACAAAACATTTCTCCCACACTTAAAATTGAGGAAAGCAGTGTGTTTCAATATTGAACACCACTTCCTCCCTCTTCTGCAAGATTTCACCGATCCTCCTACAGGATTTCATTTTTCTCTGTCCCTCTGCTCATTACAGCCAAGAAACACACACCACAGCTTCTCACAACTGCATTACATCAAGGCTTGCCCTCCCGTGTGCCTGTTTTCACGCGCTCATCGGGGAAAATGGGGGCCAGCTTTCGGCTGAGACCCATAAAACTGGGGCTTGGCCACTGCGGCAGCCTCAGACCCCCAACCTATGGGTCCCGGTTGGAGGGGGAGAAGGGAGCTGGGTGCTCCCCGCTCTCCAGCGAATGCAGTTCGCCTGAGGAGGCTCGGGGGGAGCTGGAGGCATATGATGCCATTTCTCATCTCTGCAAGGCGCCGAGGACCCTGACTGTCTTCTCCAACCTGCAACCCTGCGCCTCCCCCACCATTCGGCAGGAGCCGATGGTGCAGAGCACACACAAACTAAACAGTCGCACAGGCATGGCATATGCTTGGTCCCTCTGCTGTCACAAAACAGAGCAGGACAAAAGACAGCTCCGTTTAGACTTTCCCTTCTGGTCATTCTTTTCTTCGGTGGTGGCGGCAAAGCAACCAGCAGTGCTGGACAGAATCATCTCCTTACAAATGTTCTTTTTGGGACGTCAGCTTTTAGTGGGTGTTCCTCACTCTGGTTTAGCGGCCTGAATGAGTCCCGTGGTCCAGCCTTGCCGCTTGCTTCGGTCAGGGTTAGATCTGCGTGACACGGGCTTCGTACAGGTTTAAATCGCCCTCTTTGGCAGCACTGGATTCTCAGGGAGGAAGACCAATGAGGGGGGATTGTGGGAGGAATAACAATCCTCTCGCCTCTGCTCCCATGACTGGCGAGCTCAGGTTTGTTTTCAACTGTAAAACTCCTGAGACACTGAAAATGCATTGCTTTAAAAAAAAAAATTTATATATTGATTTTTTTTTTTAGAGAAAGAAAGAAACATTGTTGTTGTTCCTCTTATTTCATGTATTCATTAGCTGATTCTTGTATATACCCTGCCTGGGGATCGGAACCCACGAATTTGGCATGTCAGGATGATGCTCTAACCAACAGAGCTACCTGACCAGGGCCTGCAACTATATGGTTTTACGCACAGACTGTCTACCGCAGTGAGGGGCTGTCAGGCACAGGGCGGTAGGTAAGGATGGATCGGTGTATATGAGCCTCTGTATTCAGCTCCCCGACCCGATCCATCCCCACCCCCAGCACAAAGAAGACAGTTCACGGTGCTTGCCCTGGTCACAGCTGGGAGGAGAAAGCAGATTCCACAATCCACTCACATGCCTTGGAGACATCACATAACTCACCAACTATTTCTCCCTCCGCACAGACAGGCTGCGGGTGAGGAGGGCTGTCTTTTTATATGGAAGTGAGCACTTTATCAGGACTCCAGCAGACCGCAATGGAGCAAGATGGATGAGAGATGGCTTTATATTGCAGACCACGAGCAAATTCCTCTCCAAGAGAGCTGGTGCCTCCCGTCCCCACCCTTGCAACTTGAGAGCAAACCAAAACCCCAGCAGCCTGTTAACTTGCCAGCAAGCCTACTTACTTGCTAGTGGGATATGGACAAGCTCAAACTCCAAATTCTTCAGCCATGCCTAGCCATATTCATTGACAACAACCAGCATGCACTGGGCGCTGGGGGGCCCTCCATTTTCCCACCATGAAGTAAGCCGATTCTCAACAGAATGAGGGTGTTCCTGAATTTCATTTCTCAAGTGTACAATTCTGAGAGTGTGAGGGAAGTTAAGGGAAACTCGTGTTATGATAAAATCATTTTAAAAGAGTATATCCAAAAGGGAGCCTTTCCACGCAGTGGTTCTGTTATACATCAGGATTAGAGGTCAGCAGAAGCACTCTTTACCGATCTCCAGTGCTTTGGAAAATTAATCAATCACCTCCGCTCCATTCCACAGACTGGCTGAGACCAGGGCACCTAAAGGCACAAGAAGGTGACTCTAAATTGTGGATTATTTCTGCTCCCACAAGTTGAAAAGTGACCATGTTTGCTCCTAACCCTGATTGTGATGGTTGTTCTTATTCCTATGATGATTTAATTTAATATTAAGTACATTTAAGAAATGTGACTCACGGCGCAAAGAGTAGTGTTTCTATGAAAATGACATTGAGTGTTTTAACGGAATCAATAAACATGACTCTAAAGCAGTGCTGTCTAATCAAAATAAAATGCAAACCATATATGTAATTTTGTATTTCCCAATAGTCACATTTCAAAAGAAACAGGAGAAGCTAATTTTAATATATTTTATTTAACCAATATATCCAAGCTATTAGCATTTCACCTGTAATAAAAACTTACTGAAATATTTTATGGCTTCTTTTTTTTTTTTTTTTTTTTTTGAGAGAGAGAGGGGGGTGATGGGAGGGAGAAAGTGAGCAAGAAACATCAGTGTGAGAGGAAAACATCAACTGGGGACTGAACCCATGACCTAGACATGCGCCCGGACTGGGAATTGAAGCGGTGACCTTTTGCTTTGTGGGACGATGCCCAACCAACAGAGCCAGTCACTGGGCCTATGTTGTTGTTTTTTGTTTCCTTTTTTTTGTGCTAAGTCTTGGGACTCCAAAGTACATTTCATGTCTCTAGCACATCTTGTTTCTGATGAGCTACATTCCAAGTGCTCAGGAACCACTCACCACAGGTGACTGCTTTTGGACAAGGCCACTCTAAAGAATTGCACTTCAAAGGATAGACACCACTATTATAGATGGGGGGAAACATTTAATAGCTACTAAACACAGAATGTGTTGCAAGGGTCTGTAAGTTCTCCCTCCATATTGAAGGAAGTGAAGTTAGGAATTCTCTATTTTTCATTATGGGCATGATTCACGCGAGAGAAAACCAGGGACTCAAATCAGTCAAAACATACTCATAGTCCTTGGCTCAACATCAGAAAACCTGGCAAATCAATGTCAGTATTAAATAAAATGGTTTATGGTAAATATATAGTTTTATTTTTTTAATGATGTGTCCATGTTAACCTGGTTTTCTCAAAATTATTTAAGTCCTTCATAAACAGGTACTTAAGGTTTGTTGGTTTAAAAAGCTCAAGTTGTAAATTTTTTATCACAAATCAAAAATGGGGCTCTTAAAAATCTGAACTTGACCAGATAGGAAACAATTTTAAAACATTTAAATGTAAATTGAGGAGGGGGGGAAACCAGGCCTTTTTAAAAAAACACTTTTGTCATTACCAAAAATGGACATCTTTAGGTAATAATAATAAAAACCCCACACCACATAGATAATGCAGCCAGTTCAAGTTAGCTGGTCAACGGGCAAAAAGCAAGAACACAGGTCTTTCAGCTCCAACCTTGTGTTCATTTCTTGTTGCTGGGATTCCCTGCACCTTTCTCCTTGTGGGATGACTAAGCCAGACGAGGGCATAGACTGTGAGCCTGCCTTTACAAGCCCCACCCTGCGCGGCTGGTGGGCGGGCTGCTTTTGTCTCTTTGCCATCTTGCGGCTCAGGGCTTTCTGGGCATCTGCATCAGGAACGGAAGATGTTCAGGTCTCCTTGGGTCTCCTCTCTTGGCTTTCCTTTTCTTCATCAGTGTAGCCTTTTGTAAGCTGTCCCGGGCAAGGCAGGCCCCTGCGGAGTGGCGGTCTGTAAGCTTCATACGCATTCTGTCCCACCATCTACCTTGTTCTCGGCATCCTGGTTGATAGGACCTCCAGTCCTCCGCTCCGCACAGGATGGCTGGAACACCGACTCCGCACCCACAGGGTCTCTGCATGTAGGCAGGGGGGCACCGTGGCCTGGGCATTGCTGAGCCTGGCCTCTGGGAGCCATCTCCGATTCCTCATTCTTTTCTCCACTCTCACTCTTCTGGTCATTCTCTGGTAATTGCCCGGAGCATCCCTGTGTCGCGGGTAGTGTCTGCTGCTCACATATTTTCTGTCTCACCCTGGAGCTCCACCAGGGCCTGGAACATTTGCTGCCTCTGCATCTCCTCCTTCCACAACATCAAACTGTACCGTCTCTCCATCCCCTGCACTGCGAAGGTGCTTCTGGGAGATTCTCCTCTGTGGCAGTCTGAGGGACAATCCATCTTCCTTGCGGTCATTCCTGTTGACGGAACCATATCCGTGTCTTAGACTGGACCCTCTCACTGTTCTCAAAATCTCCGTTGTAGTGACCTCTCTGTCCCTGATGGCTGGTGCTAAAGATGCGAGGCTGCTTTGGGCCATCGCCCATGGTGCCAGGCTGGGCGTGGGCCTGCCGCTCAGGTCGCGCTGGTGGCGAGTAAGGTACTGGGCCAGCAACAGCAGCGGGGCCTCTCTGGGGTCTGCGCCTACATTTTTTTCATCACCCCCAAATTCACTGGCTAAAAGAGCTTTTATTGTACTGAAAGTGCTTTCAAAGTAATTACTTTATGTTGAATTCAACAAATATTTACTGAGCAACTCTTATTCGTGAAACTCTCTGTTGGTCCTGACCCCAAGGCCAACATAAGCTCGTAAGTGGCATGAGACAAATAATAAAAATAAATGCAACCAAACAAGTCGCCAAAAAGTCAAAAGATAGAGAGATCACATTTGATCAGAGACCCAGACAAATATTCCATGAAAAAAATGGCATTTGAGATAAGCCTTGAAAGATGAGTAGATTTTCATCAGGAAGAGACAAACAGAGCCTGTTTACAAGCAGAGATTACAGCATTTTTCTGATAGGCAATTTTCTTCTCGCTATTATCAGTACCTATTTGTCCTGTGACCAAAAGATTTCGAAGTTCCCATGACGATGATGTAGGACTTCTCACCGGCCACACAGTCTACAAGGGCAGGAGGAGTGCGGTGCCCAGTGCGGGAGGAAACCGAGTGGCCAAGGCTTGTGCAGTGCACAGGCTCTGTTAGGAAAGGGTTCTTACAGGAGATAAGGCTCTACAGACAGTTGTCCCAGCAACTGTGCATAGATCAGGTCAGAACGAAGAGAGGCTAAGAGCACCAAGACAGTCTGGAAAAGTCCAGGTCGGGGACAATACACCTAATTTAAAGTTCACCCCAACTTGCAAATGCTGTCATCTGGGCATAAAACTTTGCCCTCTGGGCCTCAGCTCCCCACCTTACAGGAGCGCTATAGAGATTAAATGAGACAGGGTAAGTTAAGGTTCTTTGCCAGCTATGAACACTACTCAAATTTAGTAGTGTCCTGGCTGGTGTGGCTCAGTGGATGAGCGCCAGCCTGCAAAATAAAAGGTCATTGGTTCAATTCAGGGTCAGAGCACATGCTTGGGTTGCAGGCCAGGTCCCCAGTTGGGAGCATACAAGAGGCAACTGATCAATGTCTCTCTCTGACACATCGATGTCTCTCTCCTTCTATTTCTCCATCCCTTCCCATCTCTCTAAAATAAATAAATAAAATCTTTAAAAAATTTAGGTGCTAGACATTGCTGTTATTATCATTACCATTAGGAAGATACTATATTCATTCTTATATGAGATCATAAAATCCAGGAATCAAGTGGCAGTAAAGCAGCGATTGACAAGAGGAAACAGAAGCCAAAGACAACAACCAGACAGAAGAAACCAAAGCTGGTTGTTGATTGGATTGGTGGGAGACAGGGCCACAGAGCTAAGGATTTTTTAAAAAATCATTTTCCATTAATGACACTGAAAGGAAACAAACCTCAATGTATGGGCTTACAACCATCAAAACAGTAGTCTTTGTCACTGAAGCCACCACTTGGCTTGCATTTTTTTTACTCCATTCTACATCCCGAGGCCCCCAATTTCTACTAGAGAGGAAGAATTTTCTTTCTCTCTTCCTATCCTGAGACTGAACAATGAAACATAGACAAGCATGTGGTTTGGTGGGCTAAAACTTGCTGCCATTTATCAACTCCTACTTTCAGGGGCAGAAATGACAAATGGAACACTGAGCCACTAATACTTGGACAGATAAAATATGCTCTAAAAATTGATAGGATGCACACCCACCATTCTCCTCATTGCTGGCCACCAATATATCAACTGTCACCAAGTGATAATAGCCCACAACTGCCGGTGGCGAGATATTGATTTCTTCTAGTCAGCAGTAGTTGAAGTTGTATGTGTATAGTACACTATAAAGCTTAAGACCAAATAAATTAAATACGTTTCAGAAAAAAATACCTTCATTTTCTAGGACAAGAGTTTTTTCATCCTTTAATTAGAACTAGCTTTTAAATACAACTTTATTAAATTGCTTATAAGGAGGCATAACCACCCCAATTAGACCCTTGTACCAAAAAAAAAAAAAAAATCTAGGATCGTACTGATTTTGTGGCTTTTCTCAATTCTCTACAGTATAATTTGTCATGAGTAGGCCAAATTCCAGAGGAAGAATAGGTAAACCAATCAGAAGATGGTAAAGAGACTAAGATACCAGCTTCTATCCTCTACAAATCCAATTATGTATACCTTTCAAGGTCACCCATTGTTTTGAATTATGTTGTCCAAATTTCCTCCATTAGAATGGATACTGGAGCATGAACTCTATTTGGCAAGATCTATGATCTAGGAGCATGCCAGGCCCTAAGCAAAATTATGAAGTAGGAAAAATTGTAGCTTTAATATCCTTGGATCTCTCTTTTGAACATTTCCCTTACCTGGCTACCCAACCCTCCGTCTCTGTGGCCTTATAGATCTTCTCTCTTCAGAGACATCCTACAATCAGGATCTTCCTTGTCTTCTCCTGGCTTATCAAAATGTCTATACCCTGTATTCTATCCCTTAAAAGACATGGTATCTTCTCATGAATGTTAAGTCAAAGAGTGTTACCTTGTTTGTAATTTAAGGTCTGTGACCAAAGAGACACCATACTCTTCAAATCACATCCTCTAACATCACGCTCAAGGTACTGTGCAGGTAAAGAAAAATATACCCAAGTTCCTGGTGGACCACAAACTGCTCCATAAGTTTAAGAAATTATTATTATTTCTCTGCCAGCAGAAAGGGTCAGTCGTGTGTTGGGGCTGGCATGTACTGGCTTACCCTAGCTGACTGTGCACACCTCTTCTCCCAACTCCACATTCAATGACATGTTCATATCTTGAAATCATCCACGGTGAGAGTATTTACACCATGGTAACTGGCAGGGGCTACATATCAGGACTTCCTCCTCCAACCCCAGAGAACTAATTTACAAGCACATCCCTGCCTAACATCATCCTTCTGTAGGAATAGATGGTATCTTAAACTTTTTGATCTTACGGACTTTTGAGTTACCCATTTTCTTGATAGTTTTCCTCGTCAGAACAACACGAAAGAATCTGGCCACACACATGCAGAGCTCAACGCACTGCAACAACTAGCTCTGCCACATCTTTCCTGCTCACTGGCGTATGGTAGCAGCTCCATTGCCTGACATACAGAGTATGAAATCCATTTGTCAATTAAATGGGCATACACAGCAAACACAGGGACATATTCCACATGCACACATGTACACACCAGTGTCTCAGGAAGCCTAAAAGGGAAAGGTATTTTAAAAATACTTCAATGATAAAGAAATTTTATTTTTTATGTTAGAATATGTCCATGGTTTATTGCCACAGGCCTAAAATTCCTAGAGAAGCAAGTATTAACAACTCACAGGGTAGGAAGCTATTTAAATAATGTAGAAAATCATGTTATGGCAGTCTTATGGTCAACAGCCTCTCGGGAAGAGAACCGATTTTTGAAATACAAGTTATCCAAAACAAATTTTTTGAAGCCCTCAAGCTGTGCCTCAGCCTGATCTCACCTCCTCCTGGCTCCCTCCTCAGGAACCACCGCTTCTCTCCGCCCTTCCTCGCGTGCGGCTCACCCTTCGGTGGGGCTGCAATAAACACACGCTGCGAAAGCCGCCGGCGACCTCCCGCATGCCATCTCCAGGCCACTTGGTCTCTTTACTCCCTCTGTGGCATTTGGCACGCAGCCCCCCCCCCGGGCAGTCTCATCCCGGCCATGTTCAATTTTCCCCGGCCTGCTGGTGAGTAGCAGCGCGCGCGTGCACACACACCCGCCTCCCCCGCCACACACACACCCCGGGACTCCCCACAACGCCTGGCCCTCTCTTGCTCTTGCTCTTTGCCTCCTGACGCCTGGGTATTGCATAAATCAACACATATTTCATAGCCATACATATATGCAGATCCACACGCACACACGTGTCAACACACCTATTTTCTCACATGCCCCTTCGGAATCACCCAGGGGTGGACTTCCCCCCCCCCCCCCCCGCTCATCCCACCCACCCCTCCCCCCCCACCCGCCCGCAGCACCATTGTGATTCTCTTTGCTGCAATGTCCCTCTTTGCCTCTAGGGGGCAAACGGTGCCTCGGTCCCAGCTGATGCTGAAGGAACAAGGCCTTGGTGAACCTCTCCCCTCTCCTCTAAGTATCCGTGAGCCTCCACTCTCACCTGCTTCCACAGTGCGGGTTGGAGGCCTCTCCCTTCTGCCTTCTTCTACAGGCGCTGCCTTTGGCCTTCTCCAGTCTCTCTTCCAGAGCCCTCTCAGTGACTCCCACGGTTTTAACTATCATCTATACACACTCATAACTCTCACATGTAAATCTGGGAACCAGAATTAAACCTCCATTTGCAGATTCCATAGGCACGAAAAACTTAGTAAGTCCCGCAGCAAACTTTTTCCCTTCTCCTTCCAAGGTCGTTTACGCCCTGCTAATGCCACTTCCCGTCCTAGTTCGTCCCGCGAGGACCCCTGGCGGCATCCATGATTCCTCCCTCTCCCCAGCTCCCATTCAGTCACTAAATCCTGGCAGTTTGACATGAAAAAAAAAAAATACTACTCCACTGGGTTCTCTGCACAACGAGCACCTGCTGCCGCAGTTCCTGTGCTGGGTATTTCCCATGTGAACGGCCACAAAAAAATGCTAGCAGACACCCCACAAGGAGCTTTTCTTCCTCAAGTCACCTGCCACCTTTTGTGAGACTTGTCTTTCTCAAGCCTCACAATGCTGATGCCACTCTGGTCCTTCCCGTCGCCCTGTGCATAACCTGTGCAAGGTTTGCCCGAGGTGATGAGGCGGCTGCACCAGGACCACCCAGGAAGCTCTAAGCATTAGCTTTTCACGCACTGTTAGCGCTTGGCCCAGGGCTGAGCCGTGAAAGAGGCTCAGAGAATGCGTTTTCCTCCACGCTTGGCTCCAAGGGAGGGACTGACTCGCCCAAGGTCCCGAGACAGAGAATCCACACCCAGAACTTCATCTACACCTCCTCCTCCTCCGGTCTGTCTGCAGTGGGCTTCCAGCCTGGATGAGGTAACAAACCCGACCCCGTCCTGACTGGGTGCCTCAGTTGGTTAGACTGTCATCCTCACACCCCAGGGATGCAGGTTTGATCCCCAGTCAGCACACATACAAGAATCAACCGATAAACGCATGAGTAAGTGCCAGGATACGTGGCTCCCCGGGCACCAGGGGCGTGAACCCAGACTCCTGCTTCTCTGCTCCTTTGCTCCTTGTACGTTTTGATCTCCAAGGCTGTACTCTGGCAGAACCTTCTAGCCCAAACTCCCTTGGGATGGCATTATCAGCCCATCCATCTTAATGAGACGACTGAAGTGCAGGCACCGGAAGACCTAGTTTGCAGTTGAGCACCAAGTAATCAATCCAATCATGGGAGACAAATCCGATTCAGGCATCTTAATGACTGAGAGCAGGTATTAAGACAGCCGGGGACATTGCCTAGTCACAGCTCTTTTAGTCTTGACTGGCGGTAGCTGTGCGCCAGCGGAGGAAGGTCCTGACACTTACAGCTGACCCGTAAGCAGAAAAAGCAAAACAACAAATGTCAGCACAAGCAGCGGGGTTTTGCTCAGCTCTCCGGGCCCACGTTCAGCAGAGCTTCTCCCTGCAGTCAGACCTTTGGGCTCGGCCAGGAGATTGTTCTTGGAAGGAAACGGGGAATTGGCCACCGGCTGAATCAGGAGGTGAGGCTGTGGTTTGCTGTGTGATGCGCAGGCCACCCTTCTGTAAACCCTCCGCGCGCGGTGCTTCTCAGCCCGTGTGAAGTCTGCGCTGAGGGATTCCTGCCAGCAGCACCACCTCACCCGCTTTGTTGTCACGACCCCACCTGCCCGCTGTGTTCACCCTGAGGCTCCCGTGGTGTCCCGGGAGTGGGGAGCCCCACGGTGGGGGTGCTGTGTTGCAGGTGCCCCCAGTCTCAGGCTGGTTCTGAGTCAGATGACGCCATCATTGCTGTCCACTCCGCCGCCCGCTGCAGTCTCGGGACACACACGCCCAGGGCCTGACCGTCCTCAGCCCTGGTGACTGCCCCCACACAAAAGGCAGGGCGGTGGCTTGCGCTGGCCCAGAGCTGTTCGCAGGGACAGACGACTACCCCTGCTCCTTTGCTCTCACCCTCCCAAGCCCACATCCCACAATGGAAGGCGTGAAACCCCGAGAGGACCTGGTGCATGGGAGTCACTGCAGACCCACATCTTATTTGCAAGAAGGTGATAGCAGCCCTGGCCGGTGTGGCTCATTTGCTTGGGGAATCATCCCATAAACCAAAAGAAAAGTCATGGGTTCGATCCCCGGTCAGGGCACATGCCTAGGTGGAGGGTTCGGTCTCCAGTCAGGGCAAATACAAGAAGCAACTGATTGAAGTCTCTCTCTCTCTCTCTTCCCCTACCCCTTCTTCTCCTCTCTCTAAACTCAATGAGCAGGTCCTCAGGTGAGGACTGAAAAAACAGAAGTGTGACAGCATGAAGTGAGCGAGGACAGCAGTAGATCCGGAAAGGTGCGGCTCTGGGAGGCTGGAATCAGCAGCCACAACAATCAACAAGAGGCTTGACTGTGCTGGGGGAAGGGGTCCGGCCCTGCCTATGGGGTGCCTGCCTCCATTGTCCAGCAGATCTGGATACTTAGGCTTCCATGGCCATGGTGTGAATGCCACTTACCTAGTGTGAGCCTTCATTTGCCATACAAGAAAACCAGGGACCCAAAACATCATTCATCTTATGCAAGCTCCCTGCTGTTCAGTGGCAGATCAGGAAATGTCACCCGGATGCTCTGTTGTCAAGGTGAGATACCATCCCAAGTCCTTTGACTCTGCACATAAAGACATCATTTTCCCCCCACCTCCCTCTTCCAAGTCCTGATCCTGGGCCTCTCCTGGCCGTCCCTGGTCCCCACACCTGCCTGCTTCTAGCCCCCACAGTCTGCAACCCCTCCAACCCCCTGCAACTACAGAGAAGGCCCTGGACCAAGGAGCTAGGGCAGAGGACAGCCAATGAGGTGAGGACCATCAGTGAGAAGCGAGGGCAGGCTTCACAGCAAAGGGCTAAAGTCTTGGTGCTAATCAGGACGTGGACAAAACGTGGACCACAAAGTCAAGAACAGGGGAGATAACTTTAGTGGCTGCAGGAAATTATAGAGTGTAGGTGGAATCGTGGCAATATTGCAGTGCCTTACCGAGTAACTTTTTAGAAGTCAAACTTTCTTTCAAGAATTATCTCTCTGGGAACCCCAAATATAAAGATGAGTTAACAGTGAAACTCTGGTAGAAGAGGAGCCTGCCCACTCGTTTTCTTTTGTTCTCTTCACTCCCTCCCTCATGGTATCCCTATGGCGCCCAGGGAACCAAAGGACCCCAGAGTTAACTGGAAACCCCTGCCATGTGAAGGCAAGAAGTGAGTGTAACAGTCAGGATAAGATAGGCTCTGCTGTGTAACAAACAACTCTCAAAATGTCAGTCGCTTACCACAACAGTTTTTTCCTCCTCATCCACACAAAGTCTACAGTAGATTTGGGTAGCTCTTCAGGGCAGTTTCCCTTCATGGGGAGGCTCCAAGGTGGCCTTGTGGCACCTCCATCCCAACATATGCCTCCATGTCCCTGCTCCTAAGTGCTTCAGCCCAGAAATGACAATTGTCCCTTTCCGTTCCACCTCATGAAGGGCAGCCGAGAAATGTAGTCTTTCATGTGTTCAGGAAGGGGTGGAGAGCCAGAAATACTGATACACTGGTGAGCTTTAGTGAAATTTGCCCCAGTGAATAAGGCTCATTACAGGAATAAGTCTTGCATCACATTTACTGAGTGCATTTCATTACAACCTGTAAAACACACTGCACATATTTTCCAGATGAAGAGTCCGAAGTTAACAAAAAGAAAATCTGAGAGTGGTTTGAGGTCACACAGCTAAAATTTAATTGACCCTGTACATTCTAATGCCAGATCCAGAGTCCAGGTCACTAAAACGGAGCTCCAGGGGAAGGGAAGAAAGGGCAGTAAGGGAGAAGCAAGCCGGACTAGTCAAATGAATGTGTATGCAGAAAGAAATTTTACATTTCACCCCCCTCCCAAGTTTTCTCGCCCATAGTGAAGGAGGGGGAGGCCAAATATAGCCGAAGAGCAGGGCTGGGGAGGGCGAGCAGGTGTGAGGGGCAGACCTCGGTGCCCCTACCCAGCTCGGTCCGCCCATTTAAAAATTTCGGCAGTGAGTCACTCCACTTGAGATATCAGGTTGACGGATTTCAAATCAAGGCTGGGCTGCAGGGGAAAGTTCGCAGTAAACACGGAAATGTGTGCCATTAGACAGCGATTTGCGTGCACAGAGCACTCCGCTGTTGACAAAGTACTTTTATCACCCCATCTGCATTCAGAGGTTCGCTGGGCAAGGTGCCCTGGGCAGCAACGATGTTACCCTGGAGTAATGTCCTGTGTAGTCCGGGAAAGACGCAGGGCAGGTCCTCGGCAGCTCTCCGGGGCAAGGCATCCGGTCCGGACAGGGCGGGAGGGAGGTCCCTCACCCAGCTGCAGGGTCCAGCGGCCAGGAGTGGGAATCCCACGAGCAGGTCCCCTGCTGCTCCCCCTCATTCTCACGGCCTGAAGCCTAGCCCCAGACATCTCCAGCAGGACCATTGCAAACCTTCGTGCCCTGGGCCTCTGGCGACAGTAAACTCAGATAATTTTATAATCCAGGGAGTTGAACGTAGCCGCGCAACCTAGAGGGAGGCAAGGAGGCATGGCCATCAGATGGGAGAGTGGCCTGTCATCGGCAGTGGGACCACCGTCAGGGCCGAAATAAAAAGGGCAGTGGTCCACCCCCACTGACACTGTCAGAGCCAAGCTGAGGGCAGCAGCCAACCCCAGCAGAGAACGGGCAAGCCAAGGGGGACCCCAGGGTCTATGAGGTGAGTTGACAAGGAGCAGAAGGTGGACCAGGGTGAGCCTTCAAGTGAGCTGCCATGTTGGCTCTTTCTTGACTCACCCTGCTGCCTTCCTCCTTGTCCTGGACAGGGGAGACTGAGGACGCAGACCCCTGCACCCCTCCCTGCCACATCCCTTTGAACTCTGCTGCTGGACTGGAGGGGGGTTCGGTGTCTTGTTCGTCATCATCATCATCATCGTCGCTTTCAGGCAACAGTTCCTCTCTCCTTCCTAAAATTCTCAACTGCTTTGAAGCTCAGGCCGGCAGGCCTGCTTCTCATGGTTGGAGTCATCCGCCTGCCGAGGTGCTTCTCAAACTTTGATGTGCGCACAAATCACCAGGGAGCTTCAGCAGGCATGGGGTAAGGCGGGAGGGGCCAGAGATGCTGCGTTTCTAACCAGCTCCCAGGCAACGCGGACGCTGCTGGTCCAGCAACGTACTTGCAGCAAAGATGCACACATCTCTGAACCACCTCCCTTTTTCCTGACAATTTTATTTTTAACTCCAATGCTGCGCCTGTCTTCATTCTTTGTTATTTGAACATATATAGAAACAATCCTTCCTAAACCCTCGCCTCTCAGTTCTTTGCTTTGTCTTTCCTTTAATTATCTAATCTTCCACTTCACCTCACTTATCACCTCGCTTGATTGTATTGTAAACCTTGTCTTTAGCAGTATTTACAGCTCCTCTGAGATCTTAATTTCATGCAGCCTACGCTCAATATACTGATCGGCTCCCACTCATTTCCTGCCTCCAACGGTGCTGGGCCCCCACTGGGGACCGAGGACTCTAGTTCGCCGCACCTGTCACATCTTTCTTGCCCCACAACCAGCACCACCCACACCCACCACAAGTATTTACATCCCTCCTTAATGTCTGGTTATAAGGCTATAATCACCCTGTTGGACATATTGTCATTTCCATGGTGCATCCCTCACCTGGCAAAGCTTCAAATTTTATTAATTCAACTCTGTTTATTTTGTGCACGCCAAGCATATGGATGGAGAAAAACACACAGGCACGCTGACTGGTCCTGCTTTCGTTTGTGACTACTGATCTCCGCCAGGCTCCTCGGCGGTCCTAGTCCATTCATCGCCCTGCTCTCCTAAGTTCCTCTTTCATACTTTCTCTTCTCCTCTAACTTCTATCTCTTCCCTGTTCTTCCAAGTCAGCTGAGAACCTAGCTTGTATTTCACCAAGACAACCAGAGCAATCCAAAAAGACTTTCTGGAAGTTTCACCTCTCTGCACCTGTGCCCACGCACATCACCTTCCCCTCCTGAGGACGGGCTCACTTTCCCAGGTTGCTGTCAAAGGCCACCTCTGCCCCTGGGCACTAGAACCCAGCCTTCTTATCTACCCAAGGACGTTGTTCCGGCCAAGTGCCCCTCTTGCTTTCGCATCAGCAATTCTTCCCTGTCTGCTCAGTAATTCCCACGGCACACAAATGTGCTCTCCATCTCTAAAAACAAAACAAAAAACAAAAGCCAAAAACGTCCTGTGATATCCACAGGCCCTTCCCTTTAATACCCTCCCCCTAGTTTTCTGCTCCGCCTATTTATAGTGAAACTCTTCAAAGCTTCGCCTACAGTCTTCTCCATCCGGCTCCTCTCATCCTGATGTTTCTTTATTGTGTTGAAAGTATATCTTATTGTACATAGAAGAAAGTGTGTGAGATGTATAAGTACCATTTAAAAAGTAGCTGTGAAGCAAACACTCCTTGACATATCCACTTGGCAGTCGAATAAGCATCCTCGGCCTTTGATGCCCAGAACAGAACTCTTGATTTTGACTATTCGCTCTGATCCTCTTACCGTCTTCTCCATCTTGGGAAATAGCAATTCCAGTCTTCGAGTGTGCTCATGCTAATAAATCAGACAGAAAAAAGGTAAAAGCTGTCTGACTTCACTCGTGTGGAATCTAAAACAGAAAGCAACAAATGAACAAATAAAACAAACAAAAAACTCATAGACACCGACAGCAGTATGGAGGATACCAGAGGGGAAGGGAAGTGGGGGAGACAGGAGAGGGTGGGGGGTCAAATGCGTGGTGACGGAACACACAATGCCATCCAGATGATGTCTTACAGAACTGTACGCTTGAAACCTATCAAATCTCACACACCAGTGTCACCCCAATCAATTTCATAAAATTGTTTACAATGTGATAATATGTATAGAGCATTACACAACAAAACCAATAAAACAAAAAACATGAAGTCATGAGGTCATCATCTGTTCTTATTTCTCTCCTATTTAACCCCCAACCCATTAGCAAAGCATATTGGCTATGCCTTTGAACTAGACCCAGAATCTACCCACTGCCTACCACCCACCTCTACCAGCCCATCCAGGTCGCCCCAGGGCAGCCAGAGTGGATCTGGAAAAACACCAATCAGATCGCATTACTCCTCTGCTCAAGACACCCAGCGGCTTCCGCCTTCAGAGCGAAATCGAGAGCCCTTCCAGTGGCTTCCAGGCCACATGCTCTGAGCCTGTTACCTCCTGCACACCCTCCAGCCTTCCACTCTCTTCTCCCTGCAACCACCCCCGGCCCCCTCGCGGGCTGTCCTCAGCCACAGCAGCAAGCCCCTGCCCAGGGCTCTGGCGTTGGCTCTTCCTTCCGCCTGAACGCTCTTCCCTCCGATGCCCACATGGCCTGGTCTCTCATTTCCTGCAGGTCTCTGTTCAGCTGACGTGTTCAGATGGCCTTGGCTCGTCAGTCTCAACATAGCACCCCCGGCGCTCTCTGTCCCCTACGTGGCCTTATTATTTTTTATCACATTCATCACCACCTAGTTATGGACATATGCGTAATTATATGTGTTTGTTTATTTAACTTTAGTCTCCCCTGATAGAAACTCCTATCCCCAGCCACCAGAACTCTGATGGAATATATATGCTCAGTAAATATTTGTTTGATGAGCGAATATGCTGGAAACTCTATTTCTGATGGTACTCTTAATCACTAGCCTATACTGTCTGCCAGAAATTACTTGATTCCTCCAAATCTCTACTGTGGACATTAGCCATATCTATGTGTTAAGCTAAACTATGTTTAAATTTTAGCACACTATGTAACATATATGAGGGCTTAAAATATGTTCATTTTCTTCCCTCCTCCCTGCCTCCCCCTTTTCTAATAGATAAGAATGACTGTTATGTCCTGAATTTCCTGGAGCAGCCCCACCTTGCACCTATTGTCCTCGTGTAATTGTGAATAGTTCTCTTTTTACACTCAAAATGCCCTGTTTAGAATGACTAACGACACGGCTGCGGGAACACGGGCGCAGCGGCAAGCCGAGACGTCGATTTAAGCCAGTTACAGATAATGACCACGTCCTGGGAAGTAACAGGCATTTTCGCACTCACCCTGCCTACCTCGCAGAGCCTGAACGTAAGCTGTGGAAATGTTACAGCTCTAGACACATGGGAAAGGGCGTGATTAACACTTTCCAGAATGGTACGGTAGAAGGGCAGTCTTTGAGTCAAAAAGCAGAGGCTGAAATCCCACCTGGGACTATTTAGATGGTGGTCTAGAAAGGTCATGTGACCTTCCTTGTCTGTAAACTGGGCGGGTATTATCTGGCGGACCGTCTACCCCCAGGTCACAGCACATGGGGGGTTAGGTAACAGATGAACACTTTGTGAACTCGCTGCAGCTGCTTGGTGCTCCAAGGAAACTTGGATGCCTTCCCAGGCCAGGGAGCCTTCCCAGACTTCTTTGGGAGTGTCACCTCACCCACCCCCCAACTCTGCAGGCCCCCAGGTGGTGGCAGAGACGGGGGGGACTTGGCTGTCACATCTGGCCGAGCAAAGGTACAGTGAGGGGAGCCCCAGGAAGGTGACGCAGCGAGGGCCAGATGGTGCTCCCTCTTTGTACATCTCTGGCTCCCAAAGCTGTCAGGCCGGTCCTTGGGAGAGTACAGCGAAGTGACAGGGGAACTGTGTCAACAGTGCGAAGTCGTAGGAATTCCCTGAAGAAGCATTGGTAATGGCAGTAGCTATAGCAACACCCTGCTAGGAGGTCTCTGCTTTTGCACGTCTCTGAAAAGGGAGGTGAGGGACGGTGGAGGGCGAGGTGCACCCCGGTGTGCGGGGGAATCGCGCGGCTGGCTCGCCCGCTGCTCACAATGTAAAACATATAATAAACATAATGGTATTAAAAAGCATATTAAAAATGGTCACATCAACCGCAGAGGGGAGCCTTGATGTTGAAGAAACTGGTGGGATGGGCCGGTAAGGGCCAACCTCTCACCAGGAGCCAAATTCTCAAGCCTGAGCTGTCTGTCCTGCTGTTTCTGCCCAGTTCTGGAGGTCCGGTGACGCGTCAACAAGGACAAAATTTTCCAAACTCAAAAGTAAGCCAAAGCTTCGAATCTTTCAAGATCTGGTTGAGGGGTAGCCCCAGCTGTGTGTGTGTGTGTGTGTGTGTGTGTGTGTGTGTGTGTGTGTGTGTGAATTCTGGCTACACATCTCTTCTGAAAGATGATTATAGCTCACCAGGTAGAGACAGCTTTAACTCAGAATGTTTGAGTGTTGTTGTGCATTCTGTTCAAAGGAGTTTTTGATGGAAATGTTAGGTACCTATCAACCAAAGACCCTACCACAAGGGATACATCACCCGGAGATATTTGCTGGTGCTGAGTGAGAAAACATCTAGTGGGAAGGATACTTTGAGGTCTGGATCCTAACCCCAGATCCACCGCAGGGCAAGCAGAAAAAGAGAGAATCTCCCACTCAGGATAAGCCTACGGCCAGTAATTCCAAAGTAGATGGTGAAAGCTGAGACTAAGAAAGATAATCAGTACACTTAGCAACCAGAAAGTAAAATTGTGTCCCATTAAATAATAAATCTCCAAAGAAATTTAAAGTAAATATATTTGAACAGAAAGGCATGAATCAAAAATGAATGAATATGAGAAAGAACCAATTTAAAATCCTGAAATGGAAAAAATATAGCCATTGAAATCAAAGTGTGATAGATGGCATGGACTCTAAGCTGAATATGATCAAAGAGAGAATGAGTGAATTGAAAGGTAAGACTGAGGAATTCACCCAACACATCACATACGGATGAAAGGACAACTACGTGGATGGGGAAGAGGGGGAAGGAACTTAAAAAGCATTGGTATCAGAATAAGAGTCTTCAAAATATACCTACACTGAGTATAAGATGGAAAGAATAATACGGAAGGTGAGAAGAAATATTCAAAGAGATACAGGCTAAGAATTTTTGAAGAAAGACATGGGTTCCTGATTGAAAGCATGCCATTCAGGAAGCATTCCAAAGGGCTGAGAATAAAAAACTGGAAACAATGAATTCTATAGGAGCCGCAATATTTAAGAATTTAAGCGTTAAACTTAAAGGCACTGGCTCAGAATTTGCAGAAATGACATCGCCACTATAATTTCTTGAGTACTCAATCACCAAGTAGTAAGACCATAAACATACGAACTGAATGTACAACAAATCACTGGGAGGGAGAACAATCGGGCTGCCGAGGAGCCCATCATAGGCGACTTCAGTCTTGTATGTATTTTACTTTTTTGAAAATTGAAGCAAATATGACCGAGTGTTACCAAGATTCATAGATTTTTGTATCACTTTGAATTTTTGCCTTTTTGAGAGAGAAACATATTTCAAAGGAAAGCACTGTAGCTATGACTTAGTCTTGGAGGAAGCAGGAAAATTCTCACACCAGCTCCTCCGCGGCAAAGATCTTCCCTTCTTCACCTTCGCTCCCTCTGCTTTTGGCCAAGAGTCGGTCACACTAGGGATGCTCAGTGCATATTGAACACGTGGACAAGCACCTGCCTGAGCACCTAATGTCACAGGAAAGGCAAAGAAGCTTGAAAACAAGCCGGTGCTGGGAGTTATATCCAACCCAATCATCTATTATTCATTCTTCCAACAAGCCATCCAGCAACGAGACGAGGTGCTGAGGTTACATAACAAATCAGACTAGGCCCCCACTCTCACCACACCCACACTCAGCACCCACATGGGAACCCACAGGCTGAGTGCCCTTACGGAACGTCCAAGGACGGCGACTCCAATGACTGTGCCCCGAGGGGTCCAGCTCTATGGCTCCACATGGCCATTTCCTTCCAGAAAGAGCTTTTCAAGGCTTTTCTTTCTGTCTCTAAATGAAATTCCCTTCTGGTGCCCTTACAGAGCCAATGACTCTAGTAAAACTGCAAAAAAAAAAAGAAAGAAAGAAAGAAAGAAAGAAAGAAAGAAAGAAAGAAAGAAAGAAAGAAAGAAAGAAAGAAACAGCCAGCAGGAACGAAGAGAAAGGGGAGCTGTCCAAATCAATAGATATTCCCCTGTGAGATCTAAATGTTTCCCCAAAATACGGCAGGAAAATTGTAGGCGAAGGAAAAATGGATTCCATTTCTTGGTTTAAAGGGTGTCACTCTGGAATCCACTGGCTTTGCAAGATAAGCCTCGTGCTGGCAAGGGACAGGAGCGTGCTAGGGACTGGGGACGGTGGGTATCTTCCCAAGCAGCATTAGCACGTCTTCTCAGGCTTTGCAGAGATTAGAACTTTTATCGCTGGCTCACACACCTAAAAAAAAAAATTGTATTAAGCTGTAGGGTTTTTTTAGGGCAGAATGGGCCCAAACTGTTCCCTCCATCAGGGTGCCGCAAGATGACGCAGCTCAAGACGGAGAGAAAATCCAAACCCCACTGAACAGCAGCTCCCTCACTTACAACGGGGCAAGGCTCTCGGGGAGGATGGATTTATGGAAAAAAACTATTTTAAGGAATGGAATGAAGGGGTCGCGTTTGCCCCTTCAGGACAGGTCTCTGCGCGGGAGAGAAACAGAGGTCAGCAAGATAATACCAACAGAAAAAGGCAGCCAGGGAAGCTGGGACCACAGCACGCACCAACAGGAGGTGAGAACGGGGTCGAGAAGCTCGCGGGCAGGACACTGGGGCAGGTGGGTGTCAGAGACGGTGGCTGGCAGAAAGCACAAAAGGTCAGGCCGCCTTCGTTCTCGTTATGCGAAATGAGAACTCGGTGTTTCAGACACGGCTGCTTATTAAATCATTATCATAGGCCAGATTTCGATTCACTGTTTTACACCCATGATCTCATTTATCCCTTATAACAATTACAGGAAGCAGCTGTTTCAATTCTCATTTTGCAGGTGAGGAAGATGGTGTGAATCAGAGAGATGAAGCAGCTGGTGAGGAGTAGAATCCTTTTTTTTTTTCTTTTTTTTTTTAATTATTTCTTGAGAGAGGAGAAGGGAGGGAAAAAGGGAAGGAGGGAAACATCGACGTGAGTGAGAAACATCGATTAGTTGCCTCCTGCTTGTGCCCCGACAGGGGACTGAACACACAATCCAGGCATGTGCCCGGACTGGGAATCGAACTGGCAACCTTTCCCTTTGAGGGACAATGTGCAGCCAACTGAGCCACACCGGCCAGGGCAGGAGTAGGGTCCCCATGCAAACTCCATCCGTCCAGCTCCACAGTGCAGGCTCACAGCCATGCTCTTCCCCAGGCCCCATCCGGTGTCACCTGCCACCACCGCCTCCTCCCGGCAAGCAGGGCATGGTCCCCAAGGGGTTCAGCTGGCACCTTAAAGTTCTGCATGACAACATAGCAACACTTCAAGGACAGGGACAGTGCCTTAGTGTTTTCTATATCCCTAGCTCCAGGCCTGCTGGGCAGAAGGGATCCATGTGCCACTTCAAGTGCCCTCACAGCCCCCTGCCGGGGCGTAGACAGGCGAGGATGTCCCGGCCAAGGGGCTGCCTGCTGGCCCAGGCCGCAGCGCAGAGCTCCGAACACCAGGCACCCACGCTCCTGCCTGACCGAGCTCCTATCAATCCGAGGTGCTGTTTAGAGCCGAAATAAATTAAGCAGGCTTTAACTACCCATGAAGAACAATTAGGCGTCCCAGCACAGCGTCGGGGTTTCGGATCTGACTAGAAAGAGGGGCTGCCATCTGTTTCCATGATTAGCGGTTTTCCAAGCAAGAGATTGAAAAAAAGAAATCACTGCCAAGGTTGGCTCAACCCACAAGAGGAGCTCCTACTAAGTGTGGGTCACTGTGCCACGTATGGGGGACACAAAGGACAGGCCAGGCCTCTGTCCTGCAGAGTTCATTCTGCCTGGAATGATATGGGGAAAGAACCCAAGGGGCCATGTCAGTGCCAACTGCGGAGCTGGTGCCATCTCTGAAACGGGTCAGAGCAGGGGAGAGTCCCCGGGGGGCTGGGCGTTGGGAGAGTCAAAGGAGTCTCCCTGGGGGAGAGGACACTTGGATCGGGCTTTTAAGGAGGAGCAGACGGTGAGTAGAGAGGAGGGAGGCCGTGCGAGCCGAGGCACCCGGAAGGACGCAACGAAGAGAAGTTTGCAAAGTTGGAAGAATGGCTGAGGAATTAGGACAAAGAGGTATGTGTCCGCTGAGCCCAGACGAAGGCGAGACAAGTCCGAACACTGTTACACCTGCATTTCTGTGACCCTTTCTACCCCCTGCACGGATAACGTGGCACTGCCTGCAGGGAAATCTGCACAGTGTCAGAGACCTATTAGAGTCCCTCGTCCTCTGGGGACAAAAAACTACGTCCTCCTGGTAAGAGGTAGCCCTGTCCTTTCCCCAATGCCTTTGTGAGAGACGCCAGCCACTGTTTAAAAACTGCCAGGGAAAAGGTACAGTCCCAGAAATAAGCTGGTACCAGCGTCTCTTGGGACACCATGGGGTGAAAAAGAAAATGTTAAGAAAGGAGCAGGAAAAAAAGAATTCTGTGTCTGTAAGAAGGAAAACAATTTTACAAGTTCTAATTGCACGTTGAAAGGTCTCTCCTGCCGAAAGACGAAGGAAAAAAGGTATGATTGCAATTACAAAGGTTGCACTCGGCCACAGTGAAGGGGCCGCCAATGTCAAGGTTAACATTAGAGCGTGCAGGAAAGTGGACTCATTTCCTGTGACCTCCGGAATACGTGACCGTGAGCTTGGTAGCTTCAAACAACAGAAAGGTATTTTCTTGCCACTTTGGAGGCCAGAAGGCCAAAACCAAGGTGCCAGCCTCCCTGTGAAAGCTCCAAGCGGGGTCCTTCCTTGTCCCTTCCAGCTCTTCCTTGTCCCTTCCAGCTCCTGGGGGCCCCAGGTGTTTCCTGGCTCTGGTTGCAGTCCTCCCACCGTGCCTGCGTCTCCATCTGGCCGAACCCGTGTGTGTGTGCGTGCACGCGTGCCTTCTCTCCAGTGTCTCATAAAGACACTTGTCATTGGATTTAGGACCCTTCCAGATAATCCAGGATGCTCTCAAAATCCTTAACTGAATGACACCTGCAAAGACTCTTTTTCCAAATAAGGTCACATGCACAGCTTCTAGGATTTAGGACATGGATGTATTTTTGGGGGGGTCCCCATTCAGCTCACCAGAGAAAATATAATTCAGTTCCTCTAGGTTGTGTCTGGCTTTATTTCTCTCAATGGATGAAAGAGATTAATGACAAGGACACTGCTTTATTGCTGGTGGGCTCCTTGTAGCCAAGGCACCTCCTGAAGCCCCTGAATTAATGAGATGGCTAACTTTCCACCCCATAGAAATGTGTGGTAACTGCGCTGAGCTCATGGTGTCCAGCGGCATCATGGGAACAGGCTGTTAAACCTAAGCTTAGCTCAAAGGTTTACAACTAGGGCTTCTAGCCTAGCTTTCCAATGTCTTCTCCAATGTTCTTCTGATCCCTGATCCACACACTCTCCCACCACAGGGACCCACGCCCCATAAGAAACCATCAGAGCCATTACCCAAAAGGACAGAAAGTGGACGCGTTCGCCTTTCCTGCCAGGGGTTCTAGTTCACGCCGACAGCCTCAAAGGGCAATTTTTAAACTTTCCTCATCTGCCAGAGCCTCCAAGAAAACAATCTAATCCAGAGAAATCAATACAGTACAAGTTTCCTTTGCATAGTTTTTTTTCACGCACACTGCATTAGAGAAGGTTTTACCATATTAAAATTTTCTAAATAATGGCAGTGTGTGGTACAAATGACCAAAACCACTGGAGTGATGGAAAGTCATTGCATGATAACGAAATTAAATCACTTCATCATGAGGCTGATGATAAAGACGGAAAGGCAGGGCCACAGGCAAGATGGTCAAAAGGCAGTTCGGTGAGATCTGAAATCGGAGCCACCGCCTGGCAGCTCCTGGATGGAGGCGTGTCAGGACACAGGGCAGCAGAATTTCCAAAACAGCCTGGATGTGTCGAGCAGGTTTAGTTTTCACCCTGAGAGTCTGTACATCTACAGCTAGACGTGTTTCACTGTTAGAGCTTGCCGAAACTTTTTGTTAAAACAATTCACACGTCAGAAAAAAATAAATGAAATGCTGAGCAACCGGAGCATCTCTAATTTTTCCAGAAAAATATAGTAATTTTAAATCACAGTCAATAATACCAATGGCACATCGGATCATGTAGCTCTTTGGCTCACTTTGACTGTTCCTGTCAATGAACGCTCTTGGGGCCACATGCTCGGCAAACGCAGAAGCTGGAAAGCTCTCCAGCCTGGGCGCTGATCCTCACCTGAATGACTCACCTAAGAACCATTCCTCTTTAAATATACTTTCCCTGACACTTAATATTTTTAGTAGCTTATTAGAATTTTTAAACTCTCCCTAATGGGAGAGTCTTCCTTAGGTCTACCATACATTTTTTAGCTCTCTATAATGGTTGCAAGTATTGGGTTTTCGAGTCAAATAGACCTAAGTCTGCCCATCTCTAGCCACAGGTCCATCCTCCAAAATCTTCCCTACAAAAGAAAAGGGTAATGATATTACCAGAGTTCAAGGGTGTGAACTGAGAGACATCGTCCATCCAAACCTCACCATGGTCGCCAGCCACTGCTGTCCTCAGCACCTCCGCGCTGCACCAAGGGGTCCCAGCAGGCACCACCCGTCCGTCCCAAGCCCCCTCTGCCTCACGTCTCACTGAGGCCTGACACCTTCTCTCCAAAGCTCTCCACTTCTTGAGTGGTGTGTATTTGTTGCACGTGTTTTTTAGAGATAACAAGAACAACACTATCTTCTCATTCCTCTCACTCAGGCAGTGCCAAGTGTGCGCTCTCCCTCCCATTTTATTTCACAGCCTTCCTTGATCCATAATTCTAATCGAGTCATAAATAAAACATCTCGTACGGGTTACACCTCATGATAGATGATTTTATATAATTTCCTGAAAAATCTATGTATAAATGATTTACTTTCCAAATGGTAGTCACATTTGAAATATGCCAAGAGAGGTGGTATTTAATGTACCTGAGGGTGCATTATTTTGTAAAGCACTCATCTTCAATATGGTCATTCATTCCCTACTCTATTTTATAAGGCTGAATTTCTATTTACTATGTTTGTTTAAAGCATGACCTCTCTGTAGATTTTATCACTCATTTGTATATTGTACCCAGATGGTAAAGCATATTAACTTTTAAATCTTTACCTTAATGCTTTCTCTGTCCCTCGAGCTGTGTTAGATATATATGTGTGTGTCTTTCCAGGGTTACTAGAAAGACAATTAAGAACAGATTCTAAACTGAAAAGAGAAATCAGCCGAACAGATGACACAAAAGATTTAGGCTATGTCTCTGTTGACAAAAGCCAACCCTTCAGAGAATTCTAATACAGTCTTTAAAACACATTTCTTGGGTGAGAGCCAGTACTATAATTGCGTTTTAAGAGTACAACGATCATGCTAGTTCCATCTACTTTGCATAAATTTGAATAATCCATTCAACCGGCCCTAACCTCACATATGTAATAATTAGTGCAATGAATTAGTCCAAATAGATCCCAACCATATAGTCTAGGCATGGCACACATGAAGTGTGTAACGGGGTATAAGATCAACCTGTTTAATTACTCCCCAGTTTATATGCCACAGTGATATACGGTGTGAGGCAGTCATCTGTTCCTGGACATGGAAGGGTCAAAATAAACAATGTGGGACTCCCCGGAACACGACTCTGAGCAGGGGCTTGGGACTTGGAGGGCAGGCCAAATGTAGCACCGGGCTGGGGGTGCATGCATTTGGGGTTAAGAAAGAATGGCTCAAGGTGCTTCCGTGGGAGGACGGAATCAAGCATCTCCACAAGTTCACGGTTCTGCAGCCTCAGGCCACCTCCTGCAGGGCCCTGACCTGCGCCGTCACCTAGCCCTTGGCGAAGCATTGGGTGTGCGTCCCTAATCCTCACACCACCCCCTCGGGGGTAAGCACGCACTGCATCTCCCCGGCACAGAGGAGGCTAAGGCTAGGCAAGGTCCGTTTGCCCCATCCCACGCCCCTGCACCCCGTCACTCTTCCCTTCCGAGGGCAGCAGGGCCGACTCCCACCGTGGCGTGTGCAAAGGCAGCCCGTTAGCAGGCCTGCGTCGTCCCTCAACGGGTCACCCTCTTTGCTGTGTCTTCATCTAGTCTTTTCCTGAGAAGCAGACGCAAAGGTCAGGGATCTTGAGATTTCAGCTCTCTCAAATGTGGAGGTCACTGTGCTGAACACTAAGGAGCAGTCTAATCCCACCACCTCCCAAGAAGTTAGAGCTCTAGCAAGTGATGAGAGCTGCAGCCGGTCATTGTGGGGCTGAAGTCAGTGATGTGACCACGTGGCCTGGCAATGCTGTGACTCAGGTAAACTTTAAGGACGCTGGCCTCTGTCCTGCGACTCCCTGCTCTTCCTTGTTGCTAGACTTGCCCTGACACTTAAGTCTTTTTAAAGACTTTCCCTGATACCTACCCGTATGTTGCCAGGTATACTGCACACCCACATTTTTGGCTCAAACTTTCAGGAAAAAAAAAAAATCTTTGGTTTTAATTTTTAAATTCTATTTATTTATTTATTTTTATTTATAGATACTTGGTTTTTGTATTATAAAAGAATTTTAATGCTTACTTTTAAACATACTATGGTACAAGAAATTTTATGTAACAAATAATTACAAAACACAAGGACACAAGGTATTTCAGCTACTACCCATGTATAATGCACATCCTTATTTTTCCCTCAAAAATTTGGGCAAAAAAACGTGTGCATTATACACGGCAAAATACAGTAAGTCCTTTCAAGGTATGCATTCTTGCTTTCTGGCCTTCTAAACGTTTATAGTAAAAGATAACTGCTGTGCTACACATAAAGAATATAGTAGTGTGCAAGTTCAAATCATTTTCTTCCTTACGTCTCTCTTTTTAGAGCTGGAGACAAAAGTAAAAAATAATACCAGTAATAAGAGGTGTTGGGACTTTGACTCGATAGCAGTTAACCATGGGTCTCAGTGGTGAGAAGCCACGCCTTCGCTCGTGGGTTTCATTTGTCTGGCACGCCTTGACCCCCTTTCTTCTTCTGGTACCTCAGGGTGGCACCAAGCCATGGATCCAACGGTAGACCCCTGTGTCTTACGAAACACACAGAGGTGTCAGGGCAAAGGCTCCATCCATGCCCGGTGCCCAACAAGGGCCTCGCTAGCCTGAGTCTGACTCATATTCCTCGTAAGTGGGTGCTTGCGAAGTGGGGGCTTTTAAGAAGTGAGTCCACAGGCCCCGGCTGGCCGCACACTACACTGTGCTCATTATGAAACGGGACACCCCTCATTACACCATCTTCCAAAAGAATCGTGTCCATCAGTTGTTCATTTCAGTACCTATGATCTAAATCACAATCGTATTTTAGAAAGTACATAAGCGGCCTATTAAAAAATCAATCCCCAAAGTCATAATAGACATTAAGGCTTCCGGTGTCAAACAGGTGCTCAGAAAATCAATCTGTAGCAGGAGGAAATGAACTGAAAAAAAAATTTTTTAATCATCCTAGGCTATTTTTATTCAGCTCACTGCTGCAATATGACACTGGGGAGAATGAGCTTTGCTTTTCTTCTCTTTTTCTTTCAAGAAGACAACAGATGGCAGAAAGAGTAGACAAAAGGGAGAAACAATATCACCGGGTCACCAGGTTATTGGTCAAATCAATTAGTCATCATTGTCAATGAATATTAATTAAACAGCCACAGTTTGATTAGCACAAGTTGAGGAATGAGTTCCTTATTTCTCAGCCCTCTGGGTCTGAGGTCTTTAACCATTTATGAATCTTTTCTACAAGAAAATGTTCTTAGAGTACAGCCTTTATCACCTCTTTCTTGCTCAAAACTCCCCCTAGTCCTCCCCACTGGGGACACCCATATTTGTCTCAGTAGGCAAGCTTCTCCATCCTTCCTTCCTAACTCAGCCCCACTTACGCGCTGCCTGCCCCACGTTCTCCGTTCCAGAACTACTCACCGTTGCCCATGCAAAGTCCAGCGTTTCTCCAGTGACCCTAATTTTCTAAGCCTCGAATACCACATGCCCTGAATCCTCATCAACTTCATCCACTTCAAATGCTACTCTCCCCATTCCACCTTCCCTTCCTCCCCTCTCTTCCCACACAGACTCAATCTAAATAGGCACATAGTTCTTTATCTCTGCCTTGTATATGACAAACTCTTTTCCGTGGTATTATTTTTATGTGGTATTAGCTAAATATCTGGCAAGAGTTTTGTTATGGTATCGGCACTGGACAATGGTCTACGGGAGACTGGCCATGTTGGTTTCATCTTTGTGTCTCGTGTCTTCCATGCTTCTTGGACCCTGGTGCACATTCAAGATGCATTGGTGCATAGAAATGAAGAAGGGAAGAAGGGAGGGAGAAGGGAGAATGGAAGGGACCGAAGGAAGGAAGGCTAGGAGGGTAACATGAGGTAGGAAAAGGAAGGGAGAGGGGGAAGAAATTCAGTTTGCACTAGTTTAGTTGGCACTTGGGAAAGTTGTGTGTGTGTCTAGAACCTCCTCTGTCTACTGTCTACCTCCTCCTTCCTCCTCACTCACCTACATCTGAGCTGTGTCCCCATCCCTTCATTGAGACGGTCTTGCTAAGGTCACCCACAAAAATGCCTCATTGCCAAATCTGGGGCTCACACCTTGGTCACCTCACCTAACTGGTGACTTTTACCACCTCCATCACCCCGTCGTTGCAAATCTAGGTAGTCCGCATTTGACTTCTGTGATACCTTCATTCTTGCTTTTCTTTATAACTATTTCACTCTGACATCTCTATCCACCCTTTAAATATTGGTGATTTCAAGTGTTCTTCATCTTCCCTTTCTTCCTTTCATGCTCTCTGGTTAAACTTATCCATTTCCCTGGCTTCAAATTAGTTTCCAATCAATATTTTCTTGGCCTTCTCATCTCCTGAACTCCATCCAGACCTATGTAACCAACCACCTACTGGACATCTGCCCTCAGCAGCCACCTTGAATTCAACATGTCAGAAGCAATGAATAGCCCATGGTCCCTCCACAGGCTCGTTCCTCTTCGTGTATGTTTATGTCATATCAATAATACCCCATGTTATATTTTTCAGCTTGGAGAATCTTCTCCACATTTATCTTTGCCCCTCTCATTATTGTATTACTATTCCATTACTGCCTACTCCTTGCATATCTTGTACTCATTCATTAAAATCCAAGAAGCTCTATCAAAGTCAGTCTTCCTCTTTGGATTGGCCAGCCATCATCTGTGCTCCCACAGTGAATGACTAACCCTCTGTCATAGTGCGTACACCCCGCATTGCCACCGTGGGACGGTGGTCTGTCTCAGCCATGAGGCAAATGCTTCTTGAGATTGAGGATAATGTTGTATGTTTCTTTGTAACTCCAGAGTTTAGTAGAGTGCCTAGGTCAGAGCCATTGTTCATCAGTCGTTTTTGAGTGATAGATGACAGATAGATAGATGATTGATAGATAGATAGATAGATAGATAGATAGATAGATAGATAGATAAAGAAGAGCGAGCCTTCCATCAGAAAGGATAGAATTCCTTCACACACATTTGATTTTTGTCTCCCATCCAGGTGAACAGGAAGTGGCATTTGAAGACAGCCTCACATTGTATGGCGCAGACAGTTGTAGGTCTTCTCTTGTCATGTTTACAAATGTGACTCCAGGGAAAATAAACCCCAACATTCGGGCAGATGTGTTGGCATCTACGTGTGTGCAGTGTGTTGTGAGGCTGGAATGGAAGAACAGAGGAAACTTGGGGAAGTGGACCTCAAGAGCAGAATGGAAGGCTCTTGGTAAGGAAAAGTCTTAACCAGCTAAGCCAGTTGCTTCCTGAGATCAGAAAGCACAGCAGGACCCACCGCTCAGCCTATTGTTGGGGGGCCTCTCCTTCCAGCTGGCAGTCCGTGCGCTAGCGCTTTCCACCTCAGAAGGAGCACCAGCGCCTCCACCACACCCCGCAGCTGGGTGCTCTGCCAGCACCATGGGTTTCTCTGGGGAAAAAAGAAAAGGGAAACAGAAAAGAAAGAGAGAGCTCTGAGTTTCATTTGGATTCTGGGCCTCATTTTCTTTGGACCCACTGCCTAACTTCCTTAGGGATTCTGGCTCGAAGGGATGATGGAAATAAGACAATAAAAAATCAGACTGGATCTCTGTGCTGGAACTGAATAGAAATCCCCAATGTGTTAGAACAGTGGCTTCCAAACATATTTTTACCAACTCACACACAAGCACACTTTCACAAAGCAACAAGGGGGGGGGGTCCCAAAAGTCCTCATAACAGTGTTAAGTTCTAATAACTTCAGAAGGATAAGCACTACTAACTCAGAACGGCATCATTTCAACATGTATTTAATTTCATTATATGTCTATTTGTTTTGTGAACTTTGATAGACACAGTTTTAATTTTTTTCAGTCCACGTTTGCCAGCTTTAATCAGAGGTACTGAAACAAAAAAAAAATTAAAATTGAAATTGAATTTTTGAGAATACGTCTAAAACTGCATGAAGACTTTTGGGATACTCTGCACTTTCAATACTCTTTGTATTCTCTGGTGCTTTCTGGTCTATTCAATTATATGCTGCTCTGTTTTATTTAATTCTTTGCCATTGTATTCCATTTGTCTTTTCTAAATGCTGATCTCACCCCAATAAATTGATTTCATGACTCACTAATGAAAACCACAACTCGAGGAGACAGGAGGGTTGTGTTACGTGAAGGAAAAATCAGCCCTATCTGGGATCAAGAGCTCCAGGGAGGTTCCCATCCACTCATTTCCCAGACAACCTGGTGCATGAGAGACATCGGAGAAATAGTGGGGTGAGGTGTGGGGAGGGGGGTTCCTAAGTGAAGAAAACAATCCCTGTCACTACTGAGCAGGGCTGACAGTCCCCCCCGGCTGTGTGTGTCACTGCAGGAAATTATCATTTGAACAAGGTCTGAAAGCAATGGATTCTTGGGATGTAATGATTCTCTGACATAATGGAACATTTTCTGCACCCAAAGAACATCTAAAAATATTTTACTTGTTAACAGCAAATCTTGTCCCCTGCCAGCACTCTCTGCTCCCATCTTCGGTAACAGGATAATGGTCTTAATGAAAAACACCCAGAGTGGAAATGACAGGCTTTTAGACAGCAGTCACTGAGCTTAGAAGCCTAGAACAGAAAAGAAATTAAATCATTCTCCATGACGTAGTCTCAGGCCCGGTTCTGATCCCTGCGGTTATGCCAACCACCACAGCGTAGGATACTGGGAGGCTATTTTCAACTGATGTATTTAGCTCAAGGCACGTGTGCTTATTTTCCACTTACATTAACCTGCAACTATCTCCAGAGCTCTGTCTACTATCCTTTGGGCATGTTACCAGCTGCAAGTAAGAAAATAATAAATGTTGACACATTAAGAACATTGTAAAAAAAAGAAGAAGAAGAACATTGTTATGATCTCGAATAATGGAGATGATGTTCCCAGGATCAATGAACTCAGTGGCATGATGATGTCATCAAAGATCCAGGTGTTTCCATTTCTCTGCTCTACCATCCTCAGCATAGAGCCCTTCATCCTCAGTCTTAGCTTCATGAGCTCAATATGGCTGCCAAGGACTGCTGCTCCATACATCACATCCTCACCCTGAGTCAAAAAACAGGGAGGAGGTTTTCTCACACTTCCTGTTCTCAGAAGCTCCCCGGCAGACTTCAGCTCAAGACCCATTGGCCAGCCTTGGGTTCCATGCTTACATACCAGTCATAGGGGAAGCTAGGGAAACTGAGTCTGGCATTTTCCATTTCTACAAAGGAGGCAGCCTGAGAGAATCGTGGTGCTTAGTATCCTGCACCTAGTACTGACTGCTCTGCAGTTGAGGGTAAGCACACAGATTTGGCCTTATCACTGTGTGACTCAGCTAACTTAGCTCTGTCAAAGGGAAATCACCTTGTCTACCCAGAGAGAAGCCACCTCGCCTAATGCCAATTACTGTTGGTAGGGCTGCTGGATTGGGAGGCTACGCAGAAGGATCAATACAAAGCCATTCCCCAGGCGTGAACCAATTATAACAGCTCCCTGAGGCTGGGCCAGGAGGCAACAATTGTTCTCAACCGGTAGTGCAGATGTCCCTGTCCCTGTTCCTGTCCTTATTTCCCACATGAGGCCATGAGCAGTACACCGGTGTCTCTAGAGCCCTCACACTGCATCCCGACTCATCCTGCATCTGGGAGGGCATAGGCACAACTTTTCATAAAGAGTATTTTCATCATGAGGCCCAAGCAGCAAAGATGTATTGGAAACATGCTGTGCAAAATGCTCAGGGGTTGGAATGAGGCGGTAGGATGGGGAAAAGTGGAAATCAGCTATGAAGGGTATGTGTGTGCGTGCGTGTGCACAGTGACCTTCTACCTCGCTTTTAGCTCATGCATCAGAACTGAGGTTTGAAATTTGATTTGATGAAATTCACTACTGACATCTTTAACCATCAATAGTCTGAGACGTTGCTCGTGCCAATCTTCAAATACAGCCCAGTTCTTATAAAGCCCAGCTCTTCTATCCGGGGTTGCTCAGACAGAGAACCATGTGGACACATATGCATAGATAAACAGAGTCCTCAGATCCCTTCATTTTCCAAGACCTGGTACATCCGGGCCCCAGAGACCAAGTGTGGAAGCATCTCTCTGCTCATCAAGCATCCCTCCAGACCTGAACTTTGCCTACTGTTATCCCACGAAAATTGAAAACTAGCCCTGCATTCTGGAAGTATTTGATGAATTAATGTGCCAGCCCCACCAAAGGGCTGAGTAAGCAAAGAAAGAACCCTGGTGTTTCTTGCTTGACTTTTGCCATTAACGCTGCCTTCCTGAGGGGCCAGCTAACCCTCTAAGGAAACCAGAGATGTACATATTAGGAATGAGAGGAAGCACATTCATGAACCACGTACACTGAGAATGTGAAAATGGCCTGTCCCCAATGGTTCTGCTGCCACAAATCTTTGAAACAGAGACACCAAGATTTCAATGTACAGTCCAACCCATCCCCCACCCTGTGTGTGTGTGATAGGTATCTAGGTAAATAGATTAGATACATAGATGGAGGGAATCCTCCCAAAATAGAAATACAATTCTCTTACAGATGGTATCGTCTTCCTAAACTAACTCCCCTGCACCCGGAGAAAGGGTGATCGCGCATGTCATGAACGCCTAGCTCCCAGGCACCCACATGTACTCAGTGCTATACCAAAGGGACCAATGTTACGAGTAGAACCCACTTCACATTGTGGTGGGGAGGCAGGGGGCTCCATGGTGTGATCTTGGTACATTTTCCTTTTCACTTCAAACTGAGGAAGCTGTTGCTTTCTGTATTTAGGATGATCTTCTAGAGAATGTAGTTGATTTTTTGATTCTTAGCTGTAATGAAGCTGTTGGAACTCTCTAAGCCAGCCAGCTCATAGCTACGGCAAATACAGAATGCCATACGGATGCAAGCAATTAGCAGGCACTGCCTGTGACCAACTCAAGCTCAGTGCCTAATTGTTACAGAGCGTGCCTGTTGGAAGCTGACTCAGCACTTTTTCCCTAAAGGTTTTTAACTATTTCTTTTTATATTCCATTAAGAAATCCTTAGACCCGACCTGTAAAGAAATCAAAACATAAAGAGATTTCCTGAAATCACAGTTAACTAGAGACCGAGTGCAGATTTTATCCCTAGCCCTCTTTCTCCAAACTCATTACAGTTATTTATCAGAATAGTAAAGAAGGGGAACCTTCAGTGTGGGATTTTTATATTTCAGCTACATTTCAGTTCTCAAATTCAAGAATTTTTACTGGATGGTGCCAAGTGAGAATAATTTATATGAGCAAAAATTAATTAAAAAACTTGACTTGTGTGACATTTGAGTCGAAATGAAGAATTGGAGACTCCACTAGAAGGGAAATGAGAAGGGAATTTATCGCTGCTGCCATGTCCGCAAAGTGGCTTAAGGACATGGTGGGAACAGTGACCACATACCCCCCATGCATGCACCTTGGATGAGCTTCTATTTTGATCTGATTTATGTTTTTTCACACGTAACACACATGCACACACACACTGCCCTGTGAATCAGATTCTGATTTGTTTAATCTGGGACAACAGGAAAAGGTTCCCAAGGCCACATACAAGATTATTGCACCTCCCTGCGTCTTTTTGAGGAGAAGCTTTTACTCAAGAGAACCTCTTTCTCAAAGGAAAACCCTCGTGGAATATAAAAAGAAGCCTTTTGTGATGCTTGTCTACAACCAAGATTAACCAACGTAATAGGAGGATCACAGGAGATGCGAGGGCTTGGCCTGAGGTTTCCTTTAGGCACAAAAATATTTAAGGCAAAAACGTTTCAAATTAAAAAAAAAAAAAGATTTCTACTTTAATGAAAAACTTCTGCCCACATAAAAACAGCCCCCAGGGGCTTTGTTGAAAACTGTTCAGATAAAATATTCCCCACATCTTACTCTTCACAAAAAAAGGCTTATTATGTTCTCTCCCATTAACTTTCTCCTCAGGGCATTCTGATGTCTGCAAAACGTATTACAGCCATTTTCTGCTGAACAGTTATGTAACGCTGTTGGTGAATTAAATTTGAGAAGCCACTACAACTGTGACCAAGGATTGGCGTCCTGAAATGAGGGCCCCATTAAATCACCGATAAGAAGGTAAACACAGGTATCCAGCTGGTCCTGCGGTGAGCCTGAGCGCGGAGCCAGGATCTCTGTGACAGCGTCTCAGACGCCCAGAGGGTGGCTCGCCCCACGGCCCAGCTCCCACAGCTGCCTTTCCCCGGCTGTCACTGTGCCCTGACCCCTCAACCGTCCTCTCTCAATGTCTTAGAAGTCGCTCTCTCAAAAGGCTACAGAGCTTTGCTCTCTGAAAGACAAGGGCTCCGGCGAGGACAGCAAAGCTCATTGGTGATGGTCACTGATCATACATGAATGTCATTTTCTAACTTGACTGAAGGGACGTGGGTCTGTGTCCAAGAGAGGGAGGAGGAAGAGAGAGGGAGGAGGTGTAGCCAAGATCATCGAGGTGTGACGACAGGTTCTGTCTCATTTCCTGGAATCATTACCTGTGATGAGTGTCCTGCTCGCTGGGACACCAGCTACACATTTTAGGAGTCAGTTCTATGCTGCTTGGTCTCTTGTACTTTTAGAAAAGAACTCCCCTTTTTTAGGATATGAATCAGCCTCTTTGATAGGTCATAGTTTAAAAGTCACCTTCTTCTTTTAAAAATGATGAAGTGGGGAGACGGCGGGATGGGCACCCAGGAGGAAGAACAGGTTGGTTACAGGGAAAAAGGAAGGTCGCATTTCTCCTGCACATCTGAATACAAAGCAAGTGAATCCTCCGCTCTCTTTGTGACGTTTCCATGGCCATCCCAGCCAGGGCTCTTTCTTCAGAGGCGATTCCTGGAAGCGCTCTAATTAGGTTGAAAGTTTTCAAGCATCTTGATATATTCTGCCAGAGTGCTTTCCAAGAGAAACGCAGCAGTTTTGACTCTTCAAAGCAACGTGTGTGGGAGCAGGCGGTCCAAGAGCTCCCTGACGCTTCCAGAAAAGCAACCGCGTGAGCCTGGGGCGTGCGACCGGACGGGAGAAGTGGACCTTGAACCCACTGCACTAGAGCTGAGCTCTTCCATGTAGCAGAGACGTGGCGCCCCGCTGCGTAGATTGCAGCCCCAGCAATCCCGCGAACACGTGGCCGGGCCCTTTTCTTGCTCCTCTATCCATGGAGATAAAAACACCTACTCATGGGATCATGCTGAGGGTTAAACGCGATCCATTCAGAAAGCACACATTACCCAGGACCTAGTAGATGTTCAATGAACAGTAGCTATTTTTCATTTTAGATGATGAACTCCTTTAGGCCTCCTCCATCTGGGCTCCCTTAGGACTAGAAAAACGCTAAGCCTAGGTCACTGCTTAATAAGCCGTTGCTGAATATGTGCCAAATGAACATACAGGCCCGTATCTTCACACTCAAACACACCTGCCAACAGAGTAGAAAGAACTGCTTAAGGCAGGTCGTGGGAATCCCCATCACGGGAAGTGTAGTAGCAAACGCCAGGGTCCCGGTCCTCACAGACCGGCCAGAAGGCAGGCCCCACAGGATGCTGGTACAGCCGGGAGCTGGTGTCAGAGATGGAGAGGTGGGTGGAGGCGCCAGGGGTACAAAGGACATCAGGACAAAAATTCAGAGATGCCCCTGTGCGGGGACATTTTTCCTCAGCTGACATGGACACGCGAAAGGACTTTTACACAACCAGCCGGCCCACACAACAAAGCCTTCCTGGTGGTCAGGAAAGCTCCGTCTGCAAAGATCCCAGCAGCGAAATGACCCTGCCAGAGGCTGAAGTGAGATGTCTCCATGGGATGCGGGGAAGTCCTCACTGAGGGAAACCAGGGCTTCTTTCTACAATATTCACTGTCTTTAGGCATCAGCTTGAGGAAAAGTAAAATGCTGTCCTGAGGCAGACAGGAAGCCACACTGTGACCAGGTATGACTGGCCCTCACCTTTTCCCTTCTCAGACACGTGAACGTCTCCAGGCGGGGGCACTGGGTGGGGGTGGGTGTACTCACTCTCATTCCGAAAGTCTTCTCTGGCCTTTGGGCTGGGTCTCTCCACTCTTGCCATGAGCTCACAGCGGGTACTCAACCAGGTCCACCTGGCAAACACCTGCCTTTTTCCTCAGACTCTAGAAGGGTAATGATGCGGCAGGCTGAATGGCAACCAGGTCATCCGGCCACTTCCGCTCTGTGCTCCAGGTGCACTGGGCTCCCTGCAATGCCCTGCCTGGACCTTGGCCTCCCAGACCTACAGGGCTCTCCACTGCTGTATCCTTGGCCAATGACCAATATTTTCACCCCCTTTTTGCATGGCTAACAGCTACCTATCCATGTGGTATCAGCCTGGACGTCACTTCCTACGAGGAATTTTCTTTGAGCTAGACTGGCTGAGTTAGGAACTGTTTTATGTGTTTCCTCCAGCACCCCATTTTTTCCTCTTCATAGACTTTGCCACATTCTATTATAATTGCTTCTGTATTTGCACTTCCATTAGAGCAGCAGTTCTCAGAGTGTGGGGACCCGGCACCGAGGACAGTATCTGGTGCCTAGAAGTGTTTCCATAAGTATTAGTTACATGAAGCATTTAAGGAATAAAAAGAGGGAGGATGGAAGGAGGAAAGGAAGAAGGAGAAAGCCCTGGGGATCCTTCTCTGTCACCTCCCCAAGTCCTTACTTGGTGTATCCATAAAACTGAACTGTCATAAATGGTGTAAGGTTACTATTCCTTACATGTTAAATTAATATACCTATAAAATGTTGAGGCATAATGATACAGAGAGCCACGGGGCTTTAATTCAAACAAGCTGGCCATTAACTCAGCCGACTTCCCTGTCTCAGAAATACATCAAGGGACACCAGAAAGGCTGGGCAAGGGGATGCGCTGGGACAGCTCAGATCTAGTCGCCTTCCTATTTAGGGGGAAAAAAATGCCCGTGGTTTAGTGACCGTGGGCGGATGATGCCCCACTATTATGTCATAAATAATAGATGACATAATATTGGATCGTACAATGCACCGGTGTGGAAGATAGGAGAACGTTCTGTATTGTCCTTAGTTCACTTTTGCATTTTGCTGTTGCATTTATTTGGGAATAATGCCTTTAGGGCGGAAGCTCTCCCCTCCCCCTGCCCCTCCCCCACAGCCCCTTCAGTGCCCCGCACCCAGTACATCCAGCCTTGCTCGCCATCTCCAACCTCCAACCTCCCCTCCCAGGGCTTCTTCCTGGGGCCAGGGTGCAGACTATTAATTCAACATCTTCCCCCAAACCCCACCAGATGCTGAAGCTCCAGCGCTTGTCCTCCCGATCGCTATTAAAATGTACCTTTCATCCTGGCCAGTGTGGCTCCATTGGCTGGCCATCACCCTGCAAACTGAAAGGTCATGGGTTTGATTCCCAGCCAGGGCACAAGCCCAGGTTGCCGGTTCAGTTCTCGGTTGGAGCGCACATCGAAGGCAGCCGATCAATGTTTCTCACATTCATGTTTCTCTCCCTCTCTTTCTCCCTCCCTTCCCCTTCCTCTGAACCCTCTCTCCCTTCCTCTCTCTCTAAAAACAATGAAAAAGTGTCCTTGGGTAAGGATAAAATAAATAAATAAAATGCACCTTTCCTCACCATTTTTACGGGTGGTTACATTTTTACGGGAAGGCACAGTTGCCTTCTAGGTGACATCTCCAGCCAACTTAGATGGGAGCAGGGTCTTCCCAGACTGGAGCGTTGAATCTGGCTCTGCTTAAACACCGGCAACTGCACTGAGAAAAACCCAGCTGCGAGCTAGATGACCTAATAAGGTCTTTTTCATCTGTAGAATCTCTGATTATAGACATGCCATTTCTACTCCCATTCCAGAACAGATTTGTTACTTTCAAGAGACTGGAAGGGGGGAAAAAGTCTCGTTTCACTGTTTATGAGTCCAGAAGGATGGAATTTAGAGAAGTTCAGGTTTAATGACACAGTTGACAGACCACGTTTGGAGTCTCCATAGAAACAAACTCAGGCGCGAAGCCGGAACATGTAGCATTCGCAACTAACACTCCCATGGAGAAACGCCCCTATATGGACACTTGCAGTGCAGCCTTGAAATGCCAAAATATTCTCTGAGAGTCGAGTAAGGACTCTACCTTGAAATCGTTGCTTCATCCCAATAAGCAAAAGAATTTGCAAGTGTTATCCCAGAACAGCATGGCTTATGTTATTTTAAAACACAAGGGTTTAGGTTCAAAAACACTGGCCCCATCATGCTCAGCACAGAGACGGGGGTCGGAGAGTGGCAGAAACGATCGTCCATCTGGAACTGTCATGGAAGTGGGACAGAGGTTGACTCCACCGTCGGTTTTATCATGTTGCATCAATAGCTACTGTGACGTGAGGTCTGACCCTTCTTGGGGGACTTGAACTCGACTTCAGAAATCCCACCGCTTGACTATTTATACTGAGTTTACTGTTATGTCCATTTCCCCATCAATCATGCTATTTTCCTCTTGTGCAAAAAAGCATGACCATAGCAGGCTATCCTTAGAAAGGCCTCCTTGCCAGCTTGGTCTTTGGCTGGCTTCTGGGAACTGGGATTTCAAGAGGGTTCCCACCATCCTAATTGATGAACAGCTCGCTGTGCCTCAAGTGATTATACACCAATATGGTGTGTGCTGGAGACCTGCTGCCCTTCGGGAAGCCTGGAATTTTGGCACCTGTTTGGCCAGAGTTGCCTGTCAGACACGCCCCCTGGCCACTGAGTCTCTAACAAGCTTCCCAGGAGCAGCATTTGTCATGTGCTGTCACAGCTCACTGCTGGAGGAATTAAGCAAGTCCTCCCTGACGCCGCTGGGAGAGGACCTTGAACGCTTGGGCCTGGTTTCCTCTGGGTCTCACTCATTCGCTTTTTTTCCTTTGCTGATTTAGCTTCTGATCTTTCTGCTGAAATAAATCATAGCCATGCGTACAACTGGAAGAGGAATCCTGTGAGTCCACCTGACAAATCACTGAAACTGGGAGGGTCCCAGGGACCCGTGATGGACCCGTGACACCCCCTGCAGCCACAAAATTTTGCAATTATCAATGACTTTTTTAAAATTTTATTTGTTTGTTTATTTTTTAGAGAGAGGACAGGGAGGAAGAAAGAGAGGGAGAGAAACAGCGATGTGAGAGAGAAACAGGAATCAGTTGCCTCTCTCGCACACACACACCATGACCAGGGACCGAACCAACACAGGCACATGCCCTGGCCCCGAATTGAACTTGTGGCCCTTCACTCTGCGGGATGATGCCCAACCCACCAAGCCACACATGTTAGGGCCATGCTATTTTTAACATTGAACTTGTCCCTTCTTTAAGTTCCAAAGAGCAGGTCCCTCCAATGTGTGTACTTCTCTCTGTTCCTCGCAATAGAGACGTACTGTGATTCTCTTCATTTCCTGACCTTGATGTCATGTGCTATTTTCTCCCAAGGTCATTTCCCGACCTTGATGTTGCGTGTGATTTTCTCCCATGGCACCTCCCTCCAAAAGTTACCTGTATGCCTGGAAGCCACCTACGTAACTGTTGGCTGCGCTCCCCAGGCCTCTGGTCGTGCTTTAAATCCATGGCATGTTAGCGATACTCTTTCTAGAATGCCCCCTGCTTTCTCACATGGACTTTGAAAACTTTGACGTATTCTTTCACTTGAATATAAGATGCTCCAAGTTCCACTTGCCCCCTTTCCTCCCATGCCCAGCACTTGTTTGCGGTTCCCCGCACCGTGTTCTCATCAACCTCAACCACTTCAAAGGCACTTGCTTTTCAAGACAAGATGCTTGGAGAGGAATGTGCTTTGTTTCCTCCATAGGAAACTTATAAGGCAAAAGTTTCTCCTTGTTAAGCTAATCTTATTTCATTGGACTTATTTTAGAAAGTGGAGAGAAAGATACTGGGGCTCCAAATTCCAGGATAAGACCACCCTCTCAACGTTTGACACAAGACCCAGGTGCCCCGTTAGGAAACATGATTGGAAGACCTTGGATATACTCCACGGGGCTGGACTCAGCTCAGATCATTAATATAAGGCGTAATATCTTGCAAACTAGCGCTGGCTCTCCCTGAAAACCTATGAAATCACACCAAGAAGGTTTCCAGGAATCATTGGTCAACAGGAGGAACCTAAGAGCCAAGAACCTGTTAGACCAGCATAAGAAGTCAATTCATTTCTTTAAATCTTGCCAGTCAAGCTTAGAGATGGCAGCCTGAGTAGGAAAGAGAGCAAATCTCAGAGCAAACGGGAGTCGAGCTCTGGAAATTCTAATACTTCTCCCTAGAGCCCTTGAAGACGTAGGTCAAGTCCAAGTTGGCAGAATGAGCTTAGCCTTCCAACATCCTCCCATGTCCACTGAGAGGACCGCCCAGCTCTGACACACCGTGAATGATTATTATCCATCATCAGGTCGCTGGGTTCAAACTCCAGCTCAGCCACTTTTTCACTGTGTGACATCAACCAAGTTAATTACATACATGGAGCCTCGGTTTCCTCACGTGTAAAGCGCTCATGATAATAACACTTACCTCATCACGGTGTTGCTAGAATTAAATGACTTCATAAACATTTAATACCTAAATCAATGTCCAGCACCTTATAAGCATAGTACTCTGAGAATTATTCAGTATCGTGAATATTATTGAAGCCACTTGAGGCCACAGCTTTCTTTTTTAAAAAAAGAAAGAAAAGAAATCCTTGTTTCCAAAGTTGGCAAGGAGCTAGGTGACCCAATCACACTCTATTACAGTTGAGTCATTAGAAGAGAAAATATTTGACATTGAACCTTCAAGAAGTAAAAAACGGGAACCAACCCAAGGTAGAGTGAGAGGATAGGAATTACAGCTGGTTTGTGACAAGGAACTTGATTGAGAGCTACAAATAGCAACATTTTTAAAGATTTTACATAACTCTTCAAAGTCCAAAATGTTCTGTGACTTTTTTTTTTTTTTTAACTCGGCCCAGGACCAGCCAAGCATGAAATTCCCTGGAAGTCTCTTTCTGGGTTTCTTCTGCCCACCCCACCCCGCCCACCCCAATGCCTGGGAATAAGTCCGCTTCCGGCCACTGCGTCCACCACAGCGCAGCACATTCATTATCCAATCGGCTAGCAAAGAACCATCAAGCTCCACCAATGTTTACGTGAGTCCCAACACCAGGCTCTCTGGTGACAAGGAGATACTAGGTGTTCTGGGAACCATATAAGGCTGCCTCTCGGCACATGCCACATGGAGCTCAAGTTCCCAGAAGGCTGTGGGAAATGGTGAACGCTTTACCAAGGTTCTGAGAGAATTTCTTCCGCATGACGTGCAAATATTTGGGTCATTAGATTAGTCATAAGGTTTATTTAAACATATTTGGGAGCAGCCTACTATTTTAGCTAGAAGAATTACTATAGCCTTAGAACATAAGTCTCTGAAACTGAACATAGCAGAAAATATGAGCTTTCTATTTTAGACTAGAGAAAGGCCCACCCTCTGCGATTTTTTTTTTCTTTGTTTCTTAAAGTAAGCCTCTGCTTGGCTTGGCTTCAGACGTTTATAGTTTGTGGACACAGTGTTAACTTTAGTTCAAATCTCACTACTTGGATTGGAATTTCCAAAAATATTTTGCCGATGAGAATCACAACACTAAGGATTATAACATGCCAGTGATCCATAATTTCTGAGCCGACAAATGGGGGCGGGGGCGGGTGAGGAGTGTGTCTAACGTGCATTTTGTCATCTCTCCATTCCCAGAAATGGCATATTCCCTAGCATTTACCCAAGAAAAAATTCCTGGGTCCAGAGACCTAACAGTTGCATTGCTATCCTGCCAGATATGTTAATGTTCGACGGTATGGGTTTTGACACACACAGGAATAAATGTTATTATTCTCTGAATATGCCAGGAAACAAATTTGAAGCTAAAATAGTCCCCATTAAAGAATAAGAATGCCCTTGCCTTTTAAGGTATTTATCGACTCGTAAGAAATATAGCATGTAACATACACACATGTACACGGACATTTTGGAAAATACCAAACATTAGACCGGAAGAACATGAACTGCATGGAGGAGGGTCCAAAATAGGGAGTTCATGTGTGTTAGCTACATTTATCTCTCTCTATAAAGGGAGGCAAAGGCCCGAGAGGAAAAGGAAGCAGCATTTACTGCTCCGCTGCGCGGGGCAGTCGCTATGATTTCACGTGCATCACCTCCCGTAACCCTTACACCAGCCCTGCACGGCCAGTAGTACGTTAGAGAGGGCAAGAAGCTTGGCCCGGAACCGAGATCAGCAGGTTCCAGATGATTCCAGAGGGACTGTCAATGCTAGAAAAAGAGATCCGATGCATGGAACAGAGTGATAGCTGCCAGAAGGCGGGGACTGGAAGGGCTGGGCGAAAGAAGGTACATGGATTGAACAAAAAAAGCGCGTAGACACAGACAACAGCGTGGCGACAGTCAGAGGGAAAAGCGTGGGGAGGGCAGGTGGCGGTGCGCAAAGGTGGCGAACGAAGGTGGACGGAGACTTTGCTTGGAGCGAGGGGCGCACGATGCAGTGCGCAGAGGGTGTTCGGTTGAGTTGTGCACCTGTATGGTGTTGTGAACCAGTGCCATCCCAATAAATTCAATTTCCAAAAACGAAAAAGGGATCCAAGGATGGAAAGTGAGGTTCTGATGTTTCCCCGGCTGTGAGGTCATCACCTTTATCGCCCAAGCAGGTGGTCCCCGTTTAAAACCCGAAAAAGAGGCAGGCTTTTTTTATCCTTGGCCTTCAGTGACTTCACAGTAGCTGACAGTTCAGCTCCCAAGTCTCAGTGGCAAAATAGGCCGGTGTGTTTATCTGTTGCTAAAACGTGAGTTGAGCGAGCCATCGGCGCATAAGCTCTTATTAAGCGATGCCAGACTGGCCCTTGGGCCCTTGCTGTACCCAGGATGAGGGGCTTGTCCTGCTGTGACTTTGTGCTACCTTCCTATTGGGGTAATTCATCCGACTTATGTTCTCACCTGCCTTAAATGGTTTTCCTATTGTCTGCACCACCCCGGGGCTTTATTTGTTGTGACCATGGAAGCTGGGACTGAACCTTGGCCCCACTGAGTCTGTTTCCCTTTAAAGCAAAGTCTTAAGAAGTCTTTTCTAGCAGAGTTTCTCAGCTGGGCAGCCCTTTGTACTGGGCACCATGAGATCCAGGAAATAACCCCAGTTCCTCATCTCTTCAATCACCCCAAGGTAAGAGCTCTTCCCTTGGAGAATCTAATCACCTGCACATCAAACTCTGGCTTGAGTCCAAGATAAAAAAAGAGTTTATTTTTACAAGTGTTTTATTCTCCAAGTGGCTTCTTATTTAAAAGGAGAGCTTCTATGGTCCAGTGTCAAGCCATAACCTCACAGAATCAATGGATAGCAATAGCCTAGAAATACCTGCAAGCGCTATTGGTGCATCGAAAAGCAGCACAGAGAGATAATTGAAACAGGAGACGGTCAAAGGCATAGAAGAAAGGATACAAAGATTTAGTACACTCTCCTGCAGCAGAGATCACCAACAGAGAAGAGAAATCCCTCAAATAAAAATAAAAATAAAGGCTGAGAATTTTCCAACATTGAAAAAAAACAAACGGGAAAAACATGGCACTGAAGAAACGTATCTAGCGCTGAACCGGCCTCTCTGCTTTTATTCTTGCCCTGGTGACACCGCATGGTATCTATTTTCTTGTCTATCTCCACACGCAGACAAGCCACTTAAGAGCAGGAAATCTGTCATATTCATTTTGGCATCACTAGCTCCTGTCTGTGCAGAGCTTCACAGCACTTCATAAACCCGTACTGTTGGTAGAGGTTGAGAAATAAAAGGTGTTGCTTATGGAAGCATTTCCTATGCATTTGTGGACTGACGGGCATGCACTGTAGGGCAGGGCCATTCGTGGGGTAAAAATGTTTGTATGGCACCAGCCCCTCCCACCTACAGGACGCTACCGCCGGGGCCAGGCTGGGAAGAGAGCTCCGTCGGAAAGGGAAGAGCTGGTCCAAAGGCTGCAGCTAAGGTCATTTCTGAGACCTGCCCTTCTGCTTCTGCCATTCCTCCCATGCATCCTGACACAGGACTGTGGCTGTGCGCAATATAAAGCACCAACTTTAACCCGAAGTACGTGGGACAAGACCAAAGGCCAAAGTCATGTGCAAGGTAGGCAAGCGCTAAGCTGAATAAAAGAGCTACCAAGAATTGTGAGCCATTGAATCTCAGCAAAATGAAATCATAGCTCACCTTGCCCACCCCTTCACACACACACACACACACACAAAATCCTGAAAGCTGGAGAGGTCGACAAACTTAGATTTCCTGGAAACATCGCATCTGTCTCTGCCATTCCGCCAAATATCTGAGTTGTGATGCCAACCGGTAACGTTTGGTCCTGACAGAGCCTTTTCATTTCCACACTCTCTATATGGAAGCGGAGCAGTTAATCCTGAGAGCTGCGCTCAGAGGGACGCTGCTCGCGGCGGCACGGGCTGGGTGTCCACGCACTTGCCCAGTGAGTTCTGCCTGCGTCTGCTGCTTCCCTCCACAGTACCTCCTCATCCGCGGCTTCCATTCTCATGGCAGATTTTAGGCAAAGGCCCACTTTCAGCTTGTCCTCCTGTGTGCCCTGCAGGACCATGGGTCCCCTCAGACTCGGCTGACTCCAGCTTTGCTCCAGTGACTCAAATGCGCCCCAGCATTCTAGTCTAAAAGGGAAAGACATGTGAGGAACCCAACGCTCTTCTTGCATGAGAAGCGCATCCCTTCGTACTTCTGCTACAATACGACCTGTGCCTGCTTTCCAAGATATTCCCAGCAGAATGAGAAGGGAACTAAAACAAAATCAAATACCAAAAAAGGCATTTTCCCTACTCTACACTATGGCTTCTTTAGAAATGTGCTATTTAGTCAGTAGCTGATGTTTTTTAATAGCTTGAAGGAATCTGTTCATCCTTTACATTTTAAATAACCTATTTGGTCAATGGTGAGGCATGAGTTTTGCCACATTTTAACATCTCTTCAACCAAGAGTGACCTAGTAATCAATGATGTCTCACCACCACGTCTTGGCCAGTTGGTCACCATGACGCAGTTGCTATTTCTTGCATGCACATGAACTTGGTTGTTATTCTAGGGCTTGTCTGGACACCTGCAAACCCTAAGCAGTCCCGCCAGCAGAGCATTTAAAGACTGCCACCGCCCCCGAAGAAGCAATGCAATTTCTGGTTGCCATTTTCTTATAAGATCAAGAAATATCCCTGCATCAAAACATGTAGAAAGGGTATAAGCAGCCCAGAGGAAAACTCAAGAGACGTAGTGAAAAACTGTTTTCTTAATATTTTTTTCTTTTGTGTTGAATTTATCGGGGTGACACTGGTTAATAAGATTATATAGGTTTCAGGCGTATGAGCCCATAATGCATCATCTGTACACTGTTGTGTGTGTTCACCTCCCCAAGTCACATCTCCTTCCATCGCCACTGATGCCCCGCGCCCTCTTCACCTCCCTGTACCCCGTCCCCCGCTGGTAATCACCCCACTGCTGTCTGTGTCCACGAGTTATGTAAGGTCTTGATGGCGCAGGGGACAGCCACGAGTGAAGACACATGGACACTGATGACAGATCTAGAAAGCGATTCGGGAAAATCAGACTCTCAGTGTGAACAAGTCTCAGAAACACATTAAACCAATTTACTTTGCTTCCATTTTCCTCACTAGTGGAAGCACAAGAGTGACGTGTATAATTTTTTAAACAGCCTACATTAGTCTACAAAATCCTTTCAATAAATTTAAAATGAAATGTCTGTAATAAAAGCAGTTTAAGTGCCTAATTTGAAGAAAATTTTCTTTATTAGCAATACTCAAAATATAGTAGCTTAGAGTCATTTCGGATTCAAGGACAAAGAGCATAGATGCCTTTTGCATCTGCTGCTTTTTCTCCCCCAAGACATTCAGTGGCGTGATCCCTCACTTCATGTGCGTCCTCGAATGTCACCCCCTCAAAGGGGCTATTCCTGACCGTCCCACCTCTCTAATCCCCTCCGTTGCTTTATTCTTCTTCCTAACACTAATCACTATCTGACATTACCGTGTAGACTTATTTGCGGTTTTGCCTCTTGTCCATGAATATTAAACTGTTTAGTTCAGCAGCATGATCCCCACGTGCCCAGAAGAGTGCCTGGTACGAAGTAGGGTGGCCGTATATGTTTGTTGGGTGAATTAATGAGTTAATAATAGGAGAGAAGTAAAACAGGTTAAATTATCATGTCCATTTTAGACAAGGAAACTGAGGTACAAAAAAACGAGTAGCCTCCAAGTCTTAGATCCTGGAAGGAAGTACATCTATAAGGGTATAAAAGAAAGAAGCCACAAGAGTCCTAGGAACAGATCTTATTTTGCTGCTGGTTCTGTTTCCAATCACGTTTGAAGGTTGAAGGTCCTTCTGAACCCTGTTAAAGGTTGTAACTTGGCTGCCTTCAGGATGGCTGAATGACATTTTGTGACATCTTGGAAAGTGCAGTGGCCTTTCATGCTCTTTCAAGGACACCCTTAGGCTGAAGTTAACAACATAGGTGTGAAGCTAATTAAACATGGGGTACAGTGAGGTCACGGTGTTAGGAGCTCCAGGAAGCTCCCATCGCTAACAAAGTGGTGCCCAAGAAGGTAACCAGAAAGATACTAGTGAAGAAAGCAGAAATAATAGGTAACAATAATAATAATACAGTAGTGTGTTTGCATGTATAATAAAAAAAATAGTTCAGAGAATGGTAGATCTATGGAAATGGCTGACAAAGGAGAGAGAAATCAAAGGAGCCGTTCATTAAATAACTCTGCTCTTTCCTGTGCAAGCCTCTGAAACAAAGGAAGGAAAGGAGTTGAAGAGGTTAGAACTCTTTGTCTGAACTTGTGTCTGATCCCTTGTACCTGGCCCCACACTAAAAAAAGAATCCAATATTTTAACTGTCCAACAGCATTTGCTCTCTCATAGTGAAAATGGATAGAAATAGTTTTATTCCCTTTCATTTTTACCTAAAGTTAAATGAAATTGTCCACCAATCAGTCATAGTCATAGCATGCACTGAAAATGGGTCTATTGAAAAAGATGCTTGCGTATGGAAAATTCGATCAGCCCTCCTCCCCCACCACCAAAGCTAAATATATCAGTGAGTGACCTAGACTTTTCAAGGTCATTTTGTGTCCTTGATGCTGCCCCTGCTTCTTCTTCCAGTCTCTCTTCTGTTCTCCTTCCCTGCATCCAGAATCCTTGGCCTGCTAGGAAAGAAAAGAAAGCTAGAAAAAGGAGTGGGGGAGAAATCCAGAAAGTAACGAGTTTCAACAGCACTTAAAACTGCCATCTCACCCCATCTGAAATGAATTAAAGGGAGAATAAACAGCTATTTTTTAGGATCTCACTCAAAACATAAATGAAGATTTTGTTTGTCAGCTTTTTTATTGTTGTTGTTTGTTAGATTTTTTTAAATGTCATTGTAAATGACCTTTCAACTTAGGGGAAAAAATCAGAATGTATTTGAGAAGCAGCAGCTTGGATTTTCTCCTGACCAGCAAGATGTGTGCTTTTCTATTCTTCCCCAGAACAAACACTTACACTGATATTGATCTGCTGTCAAAAGGCGATTCCTGTGCAATATTAGTCTGCAAATCATCTTGCACTTAACTAGATGCCTTTAGTACAAACATGAGAATGATTCATCTTTTCAAAACAGAATGGCACTGGCAAAAATGTTGAATTGCTTTAATTCTGCCTTTAAATTTGAGAAGGAGGAGGAGGAAAAAAAAAAAAAAAAAAACCCAGCTCAGCTATTACGGAACAAACTCCTCATTCTTCCACACAGTCGGACTTAACCAGGAGGGCGCGTGCACAGTCTGCCTGCTTTGGGAACAGCTGGTTGACTCTCTGATTACAGTCAGCACATTTTCTCGCTGTGTCAGAGCCCGCCTGGCCTTGCACCCAGGAAAGCAAAGACGTTCCTGGGGCAGGTGAGACATCTAAAATCAGCCGGCAGCTCAGGAAACTCAGAATTTCCCGTTCAAAGCTTATCATGTGGCCCAGCACAGCCTCTTGTTCCTGGGTGAGACTCAGCCATGGGGAAACCTCATTATTCTTCCTCTCCATCAGCATCTTCATCCACCTCGTCATGGTCATTCCCCAAAGAAATCAGTCAAACCCCCTCGTGCCTGTGACACTCTGCCCAGGGTTGTGCAAACACGAGAAGGCAGTCTCTCCTCCCTTGGCCTCCTGCTGGGTCTTCTTCTGAGCCCCTTGGCCACCAGCATGGGAATTAACGGTACAGGTGTGTGAAGCATGCGCCCTGGAGTCTGTGAGCCCCCACACTGGGGATACTGCGACTTACTTTTGTTTGCTCGTCACCCTGCCCTGCACAGCCACGCATAACCCAAAAGGGAGCTCCAATCAAAATGCAAGTGGAGCGCAACCCACAACGATCACCCAACATGGTGCCACACAATGGCCATCGATTGGAAGACACCTTGAGACGCAGTAATGACAACACATTTGCAAAAACTGCACATTAAAAAGATATAAGCAAATCTCTATTATCTTTGTTAATAAAAAAAAAAAGAACAAGGTAGTTAATTCAGAGCAGAACTTAATTAAGACACCACGAATATTCGCCTCAGGATTGTTATGTGATTTTTATGCAGTGATTTGGTGTGCTCAGGCCCCGCCACACTTAGCTCGCACTCACCAAGCCCCCAGAGCCGGGCCACAGAGGCGTACAAGTCAGCGTGTGTGAGTGGCAAGAGAGTGTCACTGAGAAAGGTATTAAACCGGACTGTGTGTTATGGTTCAACTGTGTGTGTGTGCGCGCGTGTGCATGAGTGTGAGCTTGTACGTGTGGGTGGGTGGGCCACGATGTTAGTGAGGGTAATGAATGTGTGTGTGCCTGTGTATTTTTATCCAAATCTCACTGTGTTTACCTTGGGTACAAAGGTGTGGTACAAGTGTGTTTAATAATCATGTTTTTAAAAAACCTTCCGCCTAAAGTTTATTTAGGCAGTTCCTTTTGTTTATCAGTATTTACCTGTTCCTTACTATGTGTCAAGTCTTGTTTTAGGCCAGGGGCCAGCAAACTCTGCCTCACAGACCAAATCCAGGCTGCTGCCTGTTTCTGTAAATAAAGTTTTATTAGAACTCAGTCACACAGTATGAGATAATAGAAAACATAAGTATATTGATTTCTCCCGTGGTTCTTGACACAGAGCTCCTGAAGCCCTTGTAGCTTCCTAAGTGATAAGATACACAGGGGCATCTCTCGCTCCAACATTTGGTCTTGGACCCTGTCCCTGACACCGGGCTCCTAACGTCCTTGTAAATTCCTAAGTGATAGGGATGCTAGGAGCATCATTCATTCCAATGAGGGGCCTCCAGGATGGGGTTGCTAACCAGAAGGAACAAGCCGTGGTTAGAAGCTTGGACCTTGCAGCAACCCCACCCCCACTCCTCCAACGGAGAGCACGGGCTTTACAGACCACACGTCAAACTAGCCCACCCTGGACGCCTGGGAGTGTCTGGATGCACAGCAGGAGGCGCAGCAGAGCCGGCTGCAGTTGCTCTCAGGGGCAGGTCTAGGGGGATGGGCGGAATACAGGGGAGGAAACAGGGAAAGGAAGGAGCACCCAGATGAGGAAGGGGCATCCAGAGGAGACAGGGCCCAGGCACCAGAGGGTCTTTAGACAAAACGGGGAAGGAAGCCCTCAAGCACTTTATCTGAGGGCAGGGGACAACACTTTCATTTCTTATTGGTCCAGGTTTATGATGCAGAAAGACTTCTTAAAGACCACAGAGAGCTTTGGGTAAGAGAGTTCAGTATTTAACACACTCTTTTCTTCCCTAACTCCACAGCAGAGCCAGGCTCCCAGAACAAACTGCAGGTAGGGAACCCTGCTCCATACCCGGAAACGCATCCAAATGAAACAGGAAACTGCTGACCTCTCAGAGTCTTGCGCTGCATAAACCAGGAAAAAAGCGTGCTCATCCCTGACAAAAGCTCACTAACGCTCCCCTTTGCCCTTAGCCCCGCCCACTCTCCATCCCCTAGGCACCTTCTCTGCCCTCCTTGTGCCCAGGGAGGTTGACTTGTATGTTGGCATCAGTAGGATTGCTGGCGTCTGGTTGGGTCCAGCCAATGGGAACCCTGGCCAGAAGGGAGAGGGAGTTGGGGAGAGGCTGGGCCCCGTGCACCCTGGCTGTAGAGTCCTGGCGGACTCCCGCGATGGAAGCCACACAGTTCTCTCCGGGTTCCAGTAACCACCTCTTTCTTCACGCCCGCCAGCTTCTGCCCACACCCTTCATCTTCCATTACTGTCTTCCCGAAGGACCACACTGCCCCTTGTGGCTTTTCAGACCCCGCCTTGTCCTTTGAAAATAGCACATTTATTAAACTCCCTTCCAGTACCTGCTGTCCCCTCACATTGTGCTGTTGGGTTTCGGACCCTACCGGCGCAGAGAATAATCTCCCAGAAACAGAGAACAGCAGTAGCCCCGAGGCCAGGGCCACGCTGCGAATCAAAGAGTAAGGCCTTGACAATGAGGGAATGTCCCTGACGGGCACTCCAGGGTGTTCTAAATTGGAAACACGGCTGTCCACCTTTGTTGGACATAGACAGCTGAGATGGAATGTCTATTTGATGTCAACGCAGGATCGGCACAATAAATGTTTGCCTTTCAGAAGCATTGTTCCGAATTCTTTGGGAAATAACCTTCCTCCCTACCCAGCATTTGAAAATGTTATGAAATTTTGTTTTTCTTGGGTTTTTACCTGTTTTTTATTTTTTTAAGTCATCAAAAAAGAAATTATGCCCTGTTGGGCTATGCTCCCAAGATCTCAGCTCTTCTGCCGAGTATCTAAGAAGAAAGAAAATGCTTGTCACCCACCCTGCTGGTCAGTGTGGCCTTGACCCAGAGGTCTGAGAGGGTCGGATGACGTGGTCCAACTCTGTATTGCTTTTTCATCGAAATCTTTATTCCCATCCCTTCTAAATGTATCTGCTTTAACTCCCAGAACAGACATCTCCAAACAGGAAACCAAGGGAAAAATGTGTCATACTAATGACTGTCCCCTGCTTGGTCCAGGCTAAATTGATCATATAATTTAAATGAAGTAGAAAGAATGCTCAGTGTTGGAGTTAGAAGACCTGGGTTCAAACTATGACCCATGTACTTAATAACTACATCATTGAAACTCTCACATGGTTGTATTAGTCATCTGTATAGTGAATATAATAAAGTGTTCTCATCTGCACAGCGTCACAAAGTGTACGTCAGTTGATTTATAGTCTAGCATATAAAAATCTAATATGCCAGGCAACTGTATGTTCTTAAAATAATCTTGGAAAAAAGGGGGGAACATAAGCAATTTTATCTAAAGATCATCCATCAAAATATTAATTAAGGGCTTGGCAGTGAGTCAGAAGATGTATATAGCATAGAGTCTGCCTCTAGGGTTTGCAACATAATTAGGGAGACAAGGTGAACACACCTTTAATAATTATGAAAGAGGATTGGCAAGAATATTTTGAAGTGTTAATGCTGTATCATTAAAAAATAGTAAGTCTTTAATGACGATGATTCAGAGAAGAAAAAGATTAAATGTTGACTCACTGGTATAATCAGAGAAGTCTTCCTAGAGGAATTTTGAGTGTAATAATAATAGGAACTAATATTTATGGAGCATTTCTATGTACCAGGCATAATTTTAAGCTCTCTTTACGTATGAGCATGTCTAAGCCTCATAATGATCACATGGGATAGTTATTACAGTTTTTCCCACTTACAGAGGAGGAAACGAAGGTTCAGAGAGTTTAAGTAACTTGCTCAGTGCACACAACTGAGCAAGAGGAGCAGCTGAAATTCTCACCTGGGCGGTCTGACTCAGCCTCGGCTTTGAATCTGACCGCCCTCCACTTCCACACGCGGGCCCTGCCAACGTCACCGCACAGACATCCACACACCCCACCGAACAATCTGCCATCTGGCCGCTTTCATCCTGGTTCCCTTTTAACCAGTAACTGCATGAGAATTGAAGATATTCTACTCCAGATCCTTGGGTGACTTGCTATGCCACCTTAGGAAATCCAGTATTTGCTGCCACAGCATCCTTGTCAGTAAGTGTGAAATAAAGATACTCCTGCAAATGTACCGTACAGGCCTATCAGAATAAAAGAAAATACGAAATCAAAGAGAAAGCCTATTGAAAAATAGAAAACACCTAAAATATGAAATTATTATCATTTTATTTGTTATTTTATTACTGTTCTACCTAAACCCATGACTAGATGGTACATTTCTAACCGCAACCTGGGATGGAAAGAGGGATGTGGGCAGAAGCATGTGGCTGGACCAGCATGGCCTGACAAAGTCCCCTGGCTGACCCCTGCAAGTACACGACCTGTAGAGGACAAGACTGCAGGCGTGCAGATCCAAATTACTCAGGTGTTGCATACTTGCAGAAGAGAGAGAAATCACTTTGGGAACCAATTTTGTTTTCTCTTCGTGTTATTTTACGTGGGACTAGTCAATGTCGTGTTTTCATATTTCTTTGCATATACTTTCCTTGGATGCAAGCAAGATACAGGCTTCTAAATAAAGGGTGAAATGAGAATACGGTCAAACAGTATTGAGATGTCCTTCTTTCCCCTTTGAAATAGATGCATCTACCCGAGCAGCATGCAGACGCACTAAGGAGGCAGTGAGTAGAATTTCTAAAAAGGATTTCCACTGGTTCAGTCAATCCTGGCTTCAGGATGGAACCCCAGCAAGCTCAAGTGAAGGACACAGTTGTTAAGTGACAGAAGTCAACCAGGAGACTCCACTGCTGCCAAATGCACAATATGATATTGTTGTTGACTCAGAGGGAGTGAAGACCAGCCCTTGGACCAAGCATGGGAGCCTTGAAATACACAATGTGGGGAAAACAACACAGGAAGAATTTATTTTGCATTTGAGAACCAGCAGAAGCCAAGAAGACAGAATTAATATCTCCTGGTGTTTTCCATCTCTAGTGAATTAGAGGGAAATTTTACTTGGCTAAAAAGAATGCATAAATAGAAACATAAATGTGACAGAAACGCTGACAAATGTTATATTTATACATTCATTATTTCCTTCATTCATAAATCATTCAGTGATGGTCAAATTACTGACTGCGCGTCAAGTGCTCAGACTGGAGCTAGGCGCTGTGGGGAATGAATGAAGCATAATCCCAAACACAAGGAGCTCACAATCTAGTGACATAAACATATGCAAGCAGGTAAGTATCATGGGACACGTGTGTGTTCAATGGTAGAGATGGGCACAGGGTACTACGGAAGCATTGAAAGGAACAAGGGAGGTAGAACAAGAGGAAGGCTTCCTGGAGAAAGGACACGTGAGCCGAGTGTTCACATGTGAGCAGGAGATGGCCAGGGGAGGAGGGGCAGGGAGATTTCTCACAAAGAGAGCCGGCTCCAGTCAACAACTGAAGGGGGGCTGGGGGATGTTTATGAAGCCCACGGCAGGCAGCTTGCACTCCTCTGGGGAGCAGTGTCCGCAGGAGCACGGGGAGGGAGCTGGGGAGGCAGCTGGGGAGGAAGAGGGGGCCACGGCAGAGGAGGCTTTCTCAGAGGAAGGAGATGATTGCATTCTATCCCCACTGGCTAGTGCTTCTCAGCGTGCCCAGCTCTCGAGATAACTGATGCTTAGCCCCTCTGACTAACACACCCCAAACCAACTGTTCTTAATGGTGTAGCAGACCAGGAGTCTATTTTCTCAACTTCTGACATAAAGCAAGAGTCTGTAGGCAGATTTAGAGAAAAAGAAATCTAGCAAGATGATCAACCTCTAACCTCTTCTCTTGGTGACATACAAGACCCCAGCAGTGGTTCTGTAAATACAACTTACTTGGCCGTATGCGCACATTTTACACACACTTTTCATGCTTTCTTCATCTCCCATTCTCTGGGGAACTTCTAGGTACCATTCACAACACTGTAGGAATCAGTCAAGCTCAGAGAAAAGGCAACTTAGCCTCAGACCTCAGACAGACTCTGTGTAGATAATTCCATTGTCACCAGACTTGGTATTTGTGTTTCTGGGTCTTCACTGGTACTTGAGGGATTAAAAGAGTGGGTCCCCGGAGGACAGAACTAGACTTTCTGATCTCCTCTGGGAAATTTTTCTTCCATTGTCTTGGAAAAAAATCTTATAATTAAAGAAATTGGAGTACTTTAGAAACATTCTCTAATTATAAAAACATCTATCTTGTCCTTGTATAGATCATAAACCTTCACACCTACTATCACACTTAATTAAGCCCCATGGGGTGGACTGTGCAGAAGTCACCGTGCCCATTTAACATGAGAGTTCTATTGACTCACAGAGCTGGAAAATCCAAGGGCTACATCTGATTAAAGGCATGGCTGAACCCAGGATTTCAAATTATATCATTTTTAGGTCCAATATTCATCTCAGGGAAGTTCAATGTCTGGCACAAGAGCACAGTTCATCATTAGTAAGACCAGGACCTGAGCAATGGTCTCCAAACTCCAGATCTACTGCTTTCTCACAATTCCTTCTGGTGAAAAAAGAAAGAGGCCAGAAGTTTCCTGCCTGGGATGAATTTTCCCTGGTCTACCTTCCCATGCGCCTATTAGGGCTTCTGTCACATCGCATTATAGCTATTTGCTCCTATGTCTGTCCCCTTTGTCTTATTCCCCGTTCAACAGATGTCTTTTAAATGGAATTATCCTCAAAACTAATTTATTAAGGGTTGCCTCAGAGCATACTCTCCCTCACCACACACAGTGAGAGAAAGAGAAAACACACACACACACACACACACACACAGAAATTCTCAGACCTATTTTCTCAGCCAAATAGATCCGAAAGGTACATGTCTGTCATCATGGGCCAGGATGGGGACGAAGGGGCAGAAGGAGACGTCAGCCTCATGGCCCAGTGTTATGAGCTCAACTGGGGGGGGCCCACCCACCCAACTGTGAGGAGGACAGCAGGCGGCCAACAATACCCATTGTGCCTTCTTTAATAACAGGACTCGCAAGTTTTAGCCGGGCAGCCCATGAGGCCCTGTGAGAAAACCCTGGCCGGCCGCACGTGGGTGGAAGTGATGTGTGGCGCTCACAGGTCACGCCCCTAAAAGAAAATGGGCATGTGCCTCCCCAACTCCTCCCTGCTCCCCTGCTGGGGAAATGACAAGAATTAATCATCTGCTCTGGACTCAAAGGAGGACGTTCTAAATGGGAGTCACCTTTGCTACTGTGCAAGCCCTAGACCACTTCCCTCTGAGCTGTCATTGGGGCAACAGAGAAATGTCTGTGTTATTTGAGCCATAATGCCTTGGGGTTTCTTTGTTACAGCATCTCAGCCAATATACTAATACGACAAGTGCACTCAGAGTGTCTTTCTTGCCAGAGAGAAGTTCAGGATCAAAAGAAAATAACTGAGAGGGGAAAAGAAGTAGAAAAGGAATTAAGAACTCCAGAGTTCAAGATCCAATCGTGCCACAGAATGTTGGGACTTCTAACATCACAGAATGTTAGAGCTGCTATTTGTATTGATGTAAAGTAATCGCTACACAAATTGCTAATATGCTGTCATTAGTTAACTTTTAAAATATTTTACATATGCAAAATTTATAAGCATAGACTATTTCTGGAAGAATACCAAGAAAATTGTTAGGAGTGGCTGCCTTTGGAGAACTTATATTTGATGCCTTTTGAATGTCACTACTTGCAACTGTTCAAAAAGAATCATACTTACACCTAAAAAAAGTGAGCCAACCTAAAACAAAGTGCTAGAGGTGGCTAGAATTGTAGTTATTAACCCTTCACCTCATATGAATTAACTTCACCCTATTTGGGTGACCGCAGCCCAATATGGTGCAATGAGAAACATATGCAGCATTTTTTAAACCATTGTTATCGATGAATGTGAAAGCAAAGCTACTTTTGGACATGCATATCCAGAGATTTCAAATAAGGTGCAAGAAAACTACGAGCTTTCTTCAATATATTTTTTGGTTGTTGTTGTTTCTTTCCAGTGGAAGCAGGAAGCAACCGGCAGGAGCCTACCATCTTTGACACTCCTGCCCGCCCTGCACATATCGCCTCCTCCTCCTCCTCATCTGTAAAGGTCATCCCACAATGAAAGGCTTGCCAAGTCAGGGCACAGACAGCAGCCACGACCCTCGTTACCCTGATCGGCGCTGCCTGCCATCCTTCATTAGCACCCAAGTCAATATTTCATCTAGGAGTGAAAATTAAGCCATCGCCCCTCCTGTGAGCAACACTACTCCAGAAATTAAAATTTTACATTAGGCTGGAGGAGGATCACTTAGCATTTGAAAACACTTCCCCTTGTGACCTTGAGCTTTTATCACTTTAGGAGGCAAAATAGAATCTGAGGCAAGATTTATGAATAAATAATTAAGCATTGAAAATAAAATCAGCACTGAAAAAGAAGTGGTTCCTTTCCATTCATAGCCAAAGTTTCTTTGGTGGATGTTACCCTCTCTTTTATGCGTGCAGTGTTTTTAAGGAAAAAAGGAATTCCAGGATGGGCCAGCCTGACCTTGACACAAGAGCCTGCCTCTTCCATGTGTCTTCCTGGATCCTCAGAAGATGCCCAGGTCCCCCAGACACGGCAGCAATGACAGAACTCACTCTTCTGTGTCCATGACGCCTTGTCCTGCTCAGGGTTGGCGTCTCCCCACCCCACTCCACCCTTCTCAATGAGAGCATGGGGCGAGTTGCCACGGGTTGACCAGATAGCCCTGAGTGAGTTGCCATGAGTTGACTAGATAGTCCTGTTCTTTCCCAAACAGCCAGTGGTAACAGGTAACAGTACAACTGAGGTCCTTGAGAGAATATCACAGGGCTCAGAGTCAGGCTCCCCATGAGAAAAAATGATGACACTGGGCAAAGATTGACCCACTATCCAGGCAACTTGGGGAAGAAAGTTACAAAGAGAGAGAGCTCCCGCCTTCCTTAATGAGAACACAGCATTCAGAGAACACCAGCCCGCTGCCTTTGGCTCTGATTTGGGGTGCCCTCTAAAGAACTGGGAGTACCTTCTCTGCTCTAAAGCACTTGCCCCCTGCTGAGCTGCCTATCCTCGTCCTCTTTCTAGCAACTAAAACGTTCCTGGGGTGATGAGAGGAACCCAAAGAGATGAGGTCCTGCTGCCCCACAGAGAGGGGACAGGAGCACCAGACTTTCTGCCGAGTGACACAGAGCCAAGGGACCTCCCGGGCGCTGCCTGGGACCCATAGTCCATGAGGCCCCGTGAAAGCCCCTGGACATCTTTATCCTAAATCTGAAAATCAATGCTTTTTTATCTTCACAGCTCCTATTGGTTTTTTTGGAAACTGCTTTAATGTGCCTCCCTGCTGACTCATTTTAGTCGTGTATTCTCGGAAGGAAGATAATAGATCAAATGATTCTGAAGTCCAGCCACCTGCCAGGGATCAGAAAAGGCCTCCCAGCCTCCTGCCTCCTCACAAGTCCTTCCCAGGAAGCAGGGGGGCACATGAGTCCCCACTGCAGAGCAGTCTGGGTCTGGAAAGTTCCTTGCGCCTCTGTTCCACGCAGACACCTGCAGGCTGGTGACAGCTCTGTTCCTGGGGGGTGAAAACTGCAGAAACACTGTTCTCATCAAAAACAAAAGGTCATGAGGAGATTAATGCTCTCATAGCTCCCATTCTCCCCTTCAGAAGTGAGGTTTGTTTTAAGGAGAATTTCCTCCAGCAATTGTGTGGCCCCTGGGAGTTCTTCTGCCTTCCAGATTCCAGGATCCCCACTGTTTTCATGATGACTGTGGTGGGTTGGCACCTCCTTGACATCCCCTCACGTTAAATTTCCACCTCAGAGACGCTTCTGAGATGCTATTAGCAGAAGAACTTTGTAAACCCTGAAGCACAATACCAGCGCTACCAACATTTGTTTAACAAAGTTTCACTTCTGTTCTCGATTCCAGACCAACTTAAACTGCTCTCTTAAATCATTTTTTACATTTTTGTCCTAAATATGTTTAAGCAGTTTTATTGAGGGAGAATTCATACACAATAAACTACAAATATTGGAAGTGTACAATTTCATGAGTTTTAACAAATGTAAACACCCATAAGACCACGCCTTCGATTAAGATAAGAAACATATCCATCACTCTCAAAATTTTTCTCAAGCTCTTCCTAAATCAACATAGCAGAAGAGCACTGATGGCTACCCCTGGATCTGGCCATAACCTGCTACGTGACCTCGAGCCTCTTTGTAAGTTTTCGTTTCCTCGCACATTAAATGAGGGTATTGGACTAGGTGGCCTCACCGGTCCTGTAAGCCCAGGCTTCTGGGAATCTCATCTTGAAACTGACCTTCAAGGACAGAAAGTCACCTGTGAGTTTCTTCGTTGGTCTCTCTGCCCACAGAATTCGTCCTTGGGCTACGACACAACGCACAGCATCATCGTAATGAAATTTGTTCTAACCAAATTCCACAAGTATTACAACAAAGTAGTCAGGATTTGTGAGGAAGCGACGTGATCAAGAAGAGATTTTCTTTTTTTAAAGGAGGCTTCCTGAGCTCCCACCACATCCCTGTCCCTCTTCTCAGGCCCCAGCGCTCTTTGAGGCAGATGGTATTATCCCCACATTACAGATGTGGAAACTGAGGCAGACGTGGGTTCTGCCACGCTGGCAGAGAGGGGCTGACCCAGGTTGCTGTCATTCCCTGCCCACCGCTCTTCCCCATCCCCTACATGACAGCTGACCAGCTGTTGACTAGCAGTGCATGCCCCTGCTGCCTCCACATGCGCTCATCTCTAGAGAGCATTTTTCTCTTATTAGTTTCAAAACTGAATCAGTGTGTTTAGCACCCGAGATCTAGAATCAATTAAGCATTTCAATCAGAGATGAGTTACCCAAAGCTGTTCGTAGACTCATTCCCAGGCAAATACTCTCGCCCATGCCTCATCACTTCTAATAAGACAATAATAACACTTTTAATCCTACCCTCCACAGTTAGCGAGTTGTTCCTAATTACTCACATCTGGGGGAGAAATCTCTTTATTAGGCCCTGAGCTAACGCTTCCCCAGAACCCCTTATATGATTCACAAATTCCCTGGGACAGGGCATGCCAAGATGAGAGCAAACAGGGAAACATGTTTGTTCTGTGCAGGCAGCCACGTGTAAGACATCACCTTTCACACAGCGGTGACACAGACAGGGGCTATTAGCCATAATTCATAGAGCTGAGTTCAAGAGAGGCTGGACTTTTTTTTTTTTCCTCCCAATTTATCTCCAAGCAGAGAAGAATCACAGCATGTTCTCCACTCCTTGGGAAAACAGTTATAGGATATCGGGTTATTTTCTGTGGTCAGCCTTACTCTACCTTGTCCTATTACTAGTCAATTCCCATTTCAATAAAAAAAATAGACCTGCGGGGACCCTGGCCCCCACCAACATACCCCAGGAGTTTATGCAACACTGGCCAACTGATGGATGACTACAAACAGTAACCAGCTAGACTCCATATCCGCCTTTCCCCAAGACACACATGGACACCGCCCCCTTCATTGGCACATTAAATTGGTCATTTACACTTTGAATAAAGGGGGTGTCTCTCCCCTGCAACACCATTCGGATGAGAAAGCCACCGTGGGGAGGGAGCATGTATCCAGTTTTGTCTGTGTAACTGAGCTCCCCTGACAAACAAGGCAGTAGAAGCTAAGTCCCATGAGAGCCATGGCACCCAGCTCCCAGTTCCTCCGGAACAAGTCCCCTTCCCTCCAAAATGGTGGCGAACTCTGCAAAACTGTTTAGAGCATCTTGGACTAGTTCAAGTGTAGCTGTTGCCTTCCAGATAGGCTTCCTGGCGGGTGTTAAACCACAAGCATACAAATGTGTCCTGACCACAGGACGTCCCCGCAGCGGCTCACTGCGGCGTCCTGGGGAGATGGGAACTACCCAGGTGCCCCCTGTGCACCTGTTCTTTGTCCACTCCAGGCCATCTGCTCCTGTGGCACTGCCACCCTCGCAGCTTCTGCCACTGAGCTGAAAGTGTGCCCTCTCCCCTGCGATCGCCTATCGAGTGAGCAGTTAGCACTTACCCTGGAATCAGAGGGGACTCGCTAATCCGAAGGGCCATGCTGTGGGCGCAGCCACACCTTGGCAGGCTCTCGCCCATGCGCACTGCTCGGAGATGCAGGCTCAGGCATCTCCTCGCCTCATCAGATCTAGAAAAGCATGACATTAGCCAACAGCAGCCACCCCCAACAAACGCGTGAACCACTCTGATGTCCCCATCCCATGAGAGGTCTCTGCTGACTACCTACAGCACACAATGTCTTCATTCTCTCCGTAAGCATGAGCTGGCACCTGTGTGAGCTCTGACACACCATCCTCGCCCCCGCGGATGGCAGGTACCAGGAGAACGGTTCGGACAAGCTCTCACTCACATCGCCGAAGGGATTCAAATTCAGACTGGCAGTCATCTCCAGACGAAGCCATACATCAGTCATAAAGAAACACCGAATGATTGAAAGGAGAAATTTATCACTCCGATGTAAAGCCATATCCAGTCTTCAGAACACACCACCCCTAATGCACTATGAATTGTAATCATGCTGTCATTAAGCTCTGCATAGAAAGAATTATCTTGGGTGGTGTGCTTTATAGCATTAATTTGTTCCGTGTAAACTTCTAAGATAGACTACAAGGGAGTTCAGACTTCAATGTTTTTTTTAATATACTGGAGGCATTTTAAAATGAAAGGGAATTGGACCTCGCTGCACCCCTGGAGGAGGGAGGAGAGAAGGGGGAAGAGAAGGGACGGAGAGCCTGTAACCTCTGCGCTCCGCGCTCCGCCCATCACTCCAGTTCCCTCCAGGGCCCAGCTGAGCTGGAGGGCCCATCAATGGGCTTTCTCCTTGATCCAAATATCCGCCCTTTCCCCGCGTCAAAACGTCTTCCGGGGGCTTCTACCACCACGGCACCCTGAACGGACAATGTATTTTTTAAAGTCATGGCCAACTTGGAAAGAAATAAGCCCCAGGAATACAGAGGGGGATCCAAGCCAGATAGCCAATGGGAGCTGAGCTCTTGGGCCCTTTCTGGGCACCAGACATTTGGATGGGTGTCTTTACGCAGAAAACTTGTCTTAGGTTTAATTCCCCCTCCCAAGCCGCATCCCTGGCTTCCCGGGTAGATTTAGATTCAAAGAAGAAATGCCCTTCATTTGTCTGCGTCATATCTGTGGATCCTCCTCACGTGCTTGGAGTATTGCCACCCATCTCTTTATTGCCATTAAACGTTAATATAAGGTTTGCCAAAGTAAGCACATGCTGTCCCACAGTGAAAATTGGTTTTTTGTAGGTAGATGACCAAACATTGACATGGCCTTTTCCCCAGCTCCTGGTGCAGACAGCAAGGAGCCCACAGCCCTGAGACCCTCTGTCCTAGAACATATCTCATTTTATGGGACACATTGACCATATCTCTGGGAGGAGAAGGGAGAAGAGGGAGAACCCACCCGCTCACTTCATCCTTGATCTCGATTCAACCTGTTTGTTGGTTGGCCCAGCAGTACACCCAAGCGAGAGCCCCCCTCAATGAAGTGTTCAAGCCCAGACCCCCCTCACCAACCACCGCCCCTTTCCAACATTCTGTGTGGCAGACAAAGTCTGTCCTCAACCCAGCATCCTTCTTCCTGCTAACACAGCCTCCAACCTGGAACAGCCGCATGCTCCGCTCCGGAATCACGGTTACTTTAAGCGTAACGTGACAATCTCATTTCCCCAATTCTGAGACTCCCTGCGGGTGACTGCCAGCTCCTGTTCTAGCCACTTAGATGGAGGTGGATGGGGCGCAGTTCTGGGAAGAGTCTGGCATTCTCGATGAACGAGACAGACACGGCTATGAAGAGACAGACAGCTATAGTTACTGTCCCCTCCCTCCCTGCCATGACCACGCACGTGATGCCTGAAGATGCAGCTCCAACCAGGTGGAATCCAACCAACCAGGTAAGGCAGAGAGGACGGACACAAAGAGATGAGGCCTTTGAGAGCGTGGCTGAGCTGCCGCTCCCACCCAGAGCTGCAATAATCCAGGCTGAGTAAGATAATTGTATACCTTGACTACTTAAAGCTATTGCCTTTTGGACGAGCTGGTCAATGCAGCCAAAAGCATTCCTAACTAATACACATTTTTTTCCCTGCATCACACTGAGGGCCACCATGTATGGCTCATGGCACTTCCAGTATGACGAGTGTCCTAGAACACTCATCACAATATTCAATTTTTTGTTTGTTTCATTATATGGTATCCATATCCTCCCCAGAATGTAAACCTTACAAGGTCTTGAGTTATTTACTGGTACATTCCCAACATCTAGAAAATTATTTAAAGTGCTTTTATGCAGTCAATAGAATTTTGGACTCTCTCTCTTTGCTTTTCTTTGTTTTTGCAATAAACATATTGATTCCCCAAAAAATGGTAAAAATCATTATTTTAATAGTGAGGGCATGGTGCCCAACACTCATTTTGTTAAATTTACTGCCTCATTGAGGCCCATTACAATATTTTATCCCCATCCTCTCATATCTTCTCCCTATTCTGAGGCACCCACCCACTTAACCCATATTCCAACACATGACTTGAGTTGGGATAAAAGATATCACAGGATACACATGACTCTAACTCAGAAGAGTCCTAAGAGCTCCCTCCAAGGAGACATCCTTCTCCATTTCTTTAACAGTGCCTTTGAATGATGGTGGCATTCTCACCCCTTTATTAATATGTGACACCACTGAACATACAAATAATGACTCAAAGAAGACAATGGCCCCAGGTCACAGGCAGCTATGGAGAAAGATATCAATCATATATTCATACAAACAAATGCATAGTTACTTTCATGACAAGCACAGTGAAGGAGGTATGCTCAGGGCAGGGAGACCTAAGGAAAGGGATCCATGAGTTGTCAATACTCCAATCAAGACCTGACCGGTGTAGGAAGGAGATGGTATAGAGAAGAAGACTTGAGACATCTTTCAAAAGGAAAATCAGACGGACTTAGTGATAAATGGGATGTGGAAAATATAGGAGAAGGAGTTGTGTAGGAAGACTCCTAGGATTTCAGCTTGCACAAGGTTCGTGGATATAATCTCAGTGTGGGTGGGTGGGTGTGTATGTGCGTGCATGCGTGCGCGTGCGTGTGTGTGTGTGTGTGTGTGTTCATTCCGATGCCAAACTTAAATTATTTTAAGCATATTCTGGATGACCTATATGACCACTCCAAGTTCAACAACTCCACATTCTAGAGCCTGCGTTTGTGTTTGCACTCAGGATCCTGTGAGCACCCAAGATCCCCTGGGGTGACCATGGTTAACTGCTCGTGGGCTGAAGAGTAAGCTCACAGCCACCATGAGCTTGGCCGACCAGCTAGCTGGCTTTACGTGTCACACCAAGATCGCATTATTGACCAGTTATAAAGACCTTCAACCAGTTATACACCAGTGCTCTTCCCCCACTGGGGGGGGGGCGGATTTTGATCAGATTTTGATCAGCTTTTGAAGAATGAAAACATTTTCATTCCTTAGTAAGCGAAGGCTTTGCATTATCATTGTGAAAACTTCAAGGTCAAGAAGTAATGCCTTTTTCATCACAGGATAACTGGAACAATCTGGAAGGGCTGGTGCCTCCTCCAGCCGTACCCTCAGCGGTCTTCCTCTCCCGGAAGGGCTGGTCCTCACTGGACCTGAGGTCATTTTGATTCCTTTGCACCCTTAACTCTCTCGTGGGTTTTCAAATGACTGTTTGGTAACTAATCCAGCTTTTTCATGCCAGTGGGATCAGAGTCACATTTCTTTGTAACTTTCTAAATCATAAGTGCAAGTGTGTACGTAACTGTTTAAATTTGCTATGCCTACATTTTAATAAAAAGCCATCACATAATACATCTATAGCTACCTCTTTGTTCCTCCCCGTTTTGTCCTATGATAATACAAACAACCTGTGCTAGCGCTGGGCCCTGAGAGAACTCTTCTCCGAGGTCCCCTCACGTGGGAGCGACAGGGGACTAGGTCAGTCTGCTAATTATGAGTGACCCAGTTTTGAGGACATCAACCCACGAGCACCACCTCTGCACTCCTTGTTCCTGACTGTGTTCTTCTTCACCTTCCCTGTCCTCGTGTTTCTCTGGCTCTACTCACGTTCTGGGCCAACACAATCGGGACAGGCTTCCTTCTACCCCGGGTCAGGCTTTCTGAAGCCAACAATGAACACGTAAGTAAACGTGGGTCCTCTTTCCTGCGACGCTAGTGCTTCCTGTACCAGACCGGCTCTCACTCCCCATCATACAGGAGGTTTCTGGGGAAACAATTCTCCAGTCCCGTTAGGATTGAACTAAATGGACCTGAAGTCTTGGTGTGAACATTGTTCGGGTTAGAATTGGAAAAAATTACCAATGGTTCTTTTCCTAGAGAAAGGAAAATGCAAGATACTCTTTCATGAGGAATTGAGCATCTTTTTCCAATTCCCCTCCAGGAAGTCCTGTCAACAAACTTGAAATGCACACTGCTGTGCAGCTGGTGTCGGGCTTGTGGTTCATCCCCCACGCTCATCACTAAATGTAGTGAGACATTCCTTTGTCTCTACATCAGGCACCGGCGGAGGAGCCAGGCCTAGAACAGAAATATTTTCATATGAAAAGGAATTACAACCTGATCTGCTGCTCTTTCACCCAGATGTTTGCATTGCTGCTATTTTTTATCGACTCCCCTGCAGACTGATCTTCAAAACGATAAAAGGTACTGAGATGCTTTATTTGCTTTTCTCATAATGATTTTTTAAATGCCTAGAGCTCATGAACTAGCAAGGCACATACATTTGTAACTAGCTGAACCCAAGGTGATGATGTCATCTGACCTTTCCCTGGGAGGAAAGGCCAGGCCAGGTGTGCCCATGGCCAAAAAGGCCAAGCCTGGGCTGGGGTTTGGGTAGACAGATGTATGTCCTAAAAAGAAGGAGGTGGAAAAAACTAGTAAGGTGGTACAAGCCAAGTCCAAATAAAATCCTCAGGGTCCATCCGGGTACAGCCGAGTCCACCGTCAAGACTAAGGACAAGCTCAGGGAGCCAGGCACTGGTCACACGTTATGGGGACATATGGGCTCACCTGAAGAAGTGAGTTCACTGAGGGTGGGCGAGGCCCCCACATTTCCACACTGGGAGCAGAGGGGTCCTCGTATTTCTTGCAGACTGGAAACCCTAGATGTTTCAGGGGCATGTTCCACAGGGCTGGTAGAATTGAGGGACATCGCTCTCTGTCTCTTTCAAATGGCAAGGATCTATGTGAAAGAGTCCATCTGTTCTCTGGGTTTGTGCCTCGCCCCTACCCCGGCCTCCACTGGGCACCTTCGCTCTGATAACAGCTCCTCGGCTCTAGTTCTCACGTCCCCAGTGGGCCCCATAACGGCCCCTCTCATCCCTGGATCAAGTTTTCTCTCCCCCTGAGGTGGGAGGACCTGCCACATACCCAGAGGCCGCCCCTAACCAATGGCTGATGGGGGTCAGGTATAAATACTCCACTTCCCTCACCCCATCATCAGGACATACCTGAGGTGTGACCTACACTGTCCCCACAACTCCCTGCAGGACCAGCCAAAGTCATTTTGCAAAGGACATAACGTGACACCCTCACTTGGCCCTCCGCATTCCCAGTCCTACCTCTCCACTTCTCTACTGACTTTTTCTGTGTTTCATGTACTCACAACTGTAAGCCTATAGTTTATTCTTGTATTATTCTTTATTACTTATTGTATTATTTTTCCATACAAACAACTGCAAACCTACTTTTGTCCTACCTTGCACATCCTCCTAAATTATTTTTAGACAAACTCCTCATACTACTGCAAAACCAAAGCTAAGAGATTCAGGTATATAAGAAACAATTTAGCAAGACATTTTCACATATACAGGGTCTGGCACAAATAACACCCTTTTTTATTACAAAATCTTTTATTACAAAATCATAAGCATGTACTTCTGTGACATAACAATATCACACTCAAGCGACACCATATGATTGTTTTAGGTGAAATGTTCAAATTAAAACTATAAATTATGGCATTCATATTATTACCCTACCAACCACACGCAAGCAGGCGTTACTTCTGCCAGACCCTGTGCTTTCCAAAAAAGCACAGAAAACAGAGAGATGTGGGAAGGTTCAGAAAATGCTCTGAGAAATTTGTAAATAATGTTCTGTTTTACACTTCCTGGCTCCAAAAAAGGGGCATGTAGGCAAAAGGCCTCTCCGTTACCCAAATTCCATGCCCCATACTCAGTGCCGACACTTGCCTCTTCTTCACAGCTATAAGCAACCAGCTGCGAGCTTAGAAAAATCAGAAAGGGAGAAAAAGAAGCTACACCGTGCATTTCTGCCTCAGTGAATGGCCAGCAAGATCTGGGCGACCTCAACACAGCTGGGCCTTTAGCTCTTTTAAAAAAAGGATATTTCAGTGAAAAAAAAGTCCCCACTCCTCCTGGGGCATTTCCATTCTGCATGTCATTGACACAGGCGTCAAAGTCACTCCAAGATGAAATGAACACAGCCACTGTCCAAGGTCAACCGGTTCCTTTTAGCTGTGACTTAGACCCCTTGCTATTACCACTGTCAACCTCGTGTTCTTACTGTCACCCTCTTGACAGCACTGTCACTTCAGATGCACCAGGACAAAGCAGGTAAGCCTAAAGCAATCAGAGCAGACACACTTCCGTTCAGGGCTATTTGGAGGTATCTTGTTACATGAAAGATCCCCCTAATTGATAGGACAATTTGTGAGCCATCGTACCCGTCATCAGCAGAATATACAACTCACATCCCACTTCTCTCTTTCTCTCTCTCTCCCTCCCTCTCTCCAGTGGTGTTGATGGACTTGTACTGATTCATGCACATCCTTCATCATCCTCTTTGTCACCAAAAGTACCCAAGAGTGCATTTGTTTATTCGCTCAGCAAGTATTTATTGAGTGCCTGTCTCAGGGCAGGCACGATACTGGGCACTGCAGAGAAAATATGGGCAGCCTTCGTTCTTGAGTACACTGCCAAGGGAATAAGACACACATTAAACAAAAATTATGCACACGATTCCAAATGTAAATACAACGGCTACTCTGAGCAGTGCTATCAAGGAGAATTGCAAGGTGCTATGAGAACACATAACTGCAGGAATTACCATCCCTGCATCTTCAGGGAACTCAGAAGCAGCTTTCTTGAGCAAGAGGCATTTCAACTGTAACCCAGAAGATGAAAAGGGATATCAAGCATAGAGGAACAGTGGGAAGAGAGGTAACGGGCAAGAGCATTCAAAATAAAATAAACAACTGCGTGAAGGGCCAGAGGCAGAAAGGAGCTGAGCTTCTTGGAGAGAGAAAACCAGGGAGGTGGTAGTATAATGACCAAGGGGAGGGGGGAGAGGATGAGGTCAAGGAGACACACGGCCGGATGAGCCTGGTCTTTGCTGCTGTTATCTGATGGAGTTAGCTCTGCCTGTATTGTGAAGACCGTGCGCTTAGACCGTAGTATAGATGAAGATTTTCACTGGGAAATTCTATTGTGAAATGTACAGGACAGAGAGCAAGGTGACATTTTCCAGGACGCTTCAAACAGCTCCAAAAGTACCTTTACCTTTTATCAATATACATGCGGGCATTTGGCTTTTATTTGGTCTTTCAACCAAGGCAAGTTCGAACATCATCCCGCAGCATCAAAGCCAAACACACAAAAGCTAAAAGAGGTAATGTGGACATTCAGATGACAATGAAATAAAATATCTCCCCACTTACAGTGTCCACTTAGTGCTATCAGACTTGTCCAGAAGAGAGTCCATTTGATTTATCTCTGCAGACATTTTGGTTAAAGAACAGGAAGCTTCAGATTAGACTCATTAGTTATCGTCCTCAAAGTTGACGTCAGAGCAGAAAACTTAAAGGACAAAGCTTCTCCACGAGAAATCCAAATGAAATACCTAAAAGGAAACTTTTCTGAAAATTGCTATCTTGGGTTGGAACTACTAGAAATAAAACATTTTAGAAAATAACCAAAAATCTGAGAGGGCCCTGGGGACAACTGTGACTTGGAACAGGAGGAAGGGCACTTGGAAACATTCGAGCGGGCTCCTTGAACACACCTCGTTGGCTGGGGGACTCCCAGAGAGGAGTCCATGTTTTATGCAGACTCGCGCCTGTTCCCACCCTCCCTTGGGGTCCATCACCTCCGTAAGCACTCAGTCACGACCAACACTGGAGTCCCCCCAGAAGAAGAAAGCGACGAGCCAAGAGTGACAATTCCGAGGTAAACAAAGATGGTTCCTGTGGTAACAGAATCTCCATACTATTTCCCCGATGCCTTGGGCCAGCGTTCAGGGACCATTAAAAGAGTCCAGAGTTCACAGAAGGGACCTTGATTGCAAATCCGAACTGAGTTCCCAGCCTACACGTGGGTACACACATACACACCCCCGACCTCCCGCTGTGGATACACAGCTCGGCTCCATCTCTTTCCATCACCAAAACGATTCATCCACAGCAGGAAAGGAGATCAGCAAGTTCTATCCTGGCACACGACAAGAAATGCCATTTGAATCAAAACGTGCATCAAGATACAAATCACTTGCGGGAGAGAGCGGCGGACGGCAGGACAAAGGCAGCCAAAGGGTAACACCGAGACTCACTGGACTCAAAGCTTTGTCCACATCGGGGAGAGACACACCGCTGGAGAGCTGTCACAGTCTCAAAGTCATCGTCTTTTAATGCAGAGCCACAGGGGGTCTTTGGGGCCAAGAATGTGTGTGTCGTCTGCCCGATAAAACCTAGCCCAGTGTCTCTGCAACAAGCTCTTCATTAGTCATTACTGAATGGACAGGTCACATCAGAGGACCCTGTGTGTCTTGCTGTCACCTGGATCTTTGCTATCTCAAAACTGTAGTGTGCAGACACAGGCCTTCAGGGAGCACGTTGGTGACTCCAAGCAACATGGCACTTTGCTAGAGATACCAGGAAAAACGAGGCACCTCATTCTAAGCGAGCGACCGGATCACACAAGAGGCCTGGGAAGCCTGCTTTCTGCCCCATTATCAAGGCCATGAGCCTGAGACTGGATAGCCGTGTGCTGCCCGTCGCTCAGAGACCAACGGACCACATCATGATGCTGTCACTTGCTCATCTACTAGCAGGTTCATTCTTTTGTTGTAAATGATGTCATTACCATTAATGACCATGAATCACTGGAAACAGATTAAATTTAAAATCTTTCAACTCATCACTTTTCTGCGTGGCCTGTTACAGTGAAAGGAAGGTATAAAATCTTTGTTGAAATAATGGAATGATTCTCTGGGAAAACAAAAGTTATATTAAAAGTATATATATAGTATATATATATTATTATAGTATATATATATAATATACTATATATTTACTTTTAACTCTTAAATTTGCTAATAGTTTTTCCTGTGGCTACAAATAATCCATATTGACTCTATATCCTTAACCCTTGTTCTGGTGCATAGAAATAGGTCTTCTTTGTCCTGGCTGGGTGGCTCAGTTGGTTAGAACATCATTCTGTACACCAAAAGGTTGTAGGTTCAATTCCTGGTCAGAGCATATACCTAGGCTGCAGGTTCAGTCCCTGGTTGGGGCATGTATAGGAGGCAACTGATTGATGTTTCTTTCTGATATTGATGTTTCTCTCTCTCTCTCTCAAATCAATAAACATATTTTAAAAAGAAAAAGAAATGAGTCTTCTTTAATCTCTTGCATTGGGAGCCCAGTATTGATAGGACTATATAAATAGCCTCCATCTTTTTCATCTGACCCCACAGCAACTAGTAGGAAGGTCTGTCCACAGCTGGCAAATGCTATTCAGGGACTGATATAGCCCGTGGAACAGGGAGAAATGTACCCCTTCATCTCAGTGCTTTTTTTTAACTTATTTTTTATTGTCTTTTTTCCCCATCAGTGCATGTTGAATTCGGGCAGAACACCAGCGTGCATTTCCCAGGACTGAGTGATTGTAGCCACAAGTCAATTTGGCAGCTGAACGAGGTATGGTCATCATCCAGCTTTGCATAAAAATCAGCATGGTTCTGAGCCCACGGATCAAGGGCAAATTGCCACGTCTCCGTCTACAGGCAGAGAAAGGGAGAAAACGACACGACACCCCGCCACTTAAAGTGCCATCGGTGGATCCCACAGCCAGCGACATGGTCGTCAGCAGTAAATTACGCTGGTGATCTCAGCCACAAAGGATGTGAAGACAGGAGAAAATGGAGATTTACCCCTGGGGTTAAAAAGGCTCCTCTTCACACTTTCCATCTCAGTCAGGAGAGGAGCGGCAGCTTCTGCTGCTTCGGGACCCAAAGGAGGCCACTTCCTGGGTTAGAACTGAGTTGCTCTTGCATTTCCAAGGCACAAACGTAGAAAACGATCCTCTCTTTTGCAAAATGCAGGGGGGAACGGTACGTTTTGGGAAACAGGAGAGAGCCCTCACATCACTTCCTACGCGGAGGTCACACGCTGCCGCGGCCTCGACCCCGCTGCGCCCTGACCGTGGCCTGCCCGTTTCTGCGCGCGTTAAGTGCCTCGTTCGTCGTGGAGCAAGACCTGCTGAAGCGAAGGCGAGAGTCCTTAACGTTCCAGGGGCACAGGGTGGCTCCATTAGTTTTCAGAGGCTGGCAGCAGGTCAGAGGCTCCCCGCTTCTGTCTGAGACCGAAGAGGCCTCGCGGATCCCTCCGTCAGAGATTCGGGCAGGGTCACCGACAGAGGAGAAACTCCTCAAGGTCAGGAAACCCGAGGGCAGCCCTGAGATCCAGGGCCGGGCAGCTCCCGCGAAACAGCCTTCCGTCACCGTCATCCTATTGCCCATTCGGGAACTTCCGCATGATGACTATTGCGGGGCCGCTACCAAGGACACGACTGCATTAGATAACCAAGATGGAACTCTCTCTGAGATGCAGTAGTAACCTTTTTTAAGCAAGATGTAGAAATAGGGAAATATCATACGCTACTCTTTCTATACGAAGAGAGGTCGATATGCTTGTCTATCTGAAGAGCCTCTGGAAGGTGATAGAAAAGAGCCCAGTCGTGGTGGCTCCTCTGGGAAGGAGATCTTGGGAAATGGGGGAAAGCAAGAGAAAGGAGACTTGCTTTTTATTATCACTGTATATACCATTGTACATACTACCGACTCACATGAAGTGTGACATGAACTAGGAAATTTTAAGATAGAATTTAAAAGGAAATCATCCATTACACTGCAAGCTGGGAACTACACGGTAAGAGTACAAAACAGGACTTTGAGAATATAGCCACAAAGACAACGTCCAGGGAAGGTTCTGAGCTCCGCGGGAGGGTCACTGCTCCCCCGGTGAACGGCACAGGTGGGAGGTCCCAAGACCTGGCCCCAGGGCAGAGGCAGAGAGACTAAAGGCACGGCCCTCCCCTTCCGCCCTCGGGCCCACCTGCCCCTCCTCCATCCCTCAAAACCGCATTTGCTTGGCTACCACGGCCTTCTCTCTTGTCAAGTGAATCCACCCATGTTCACAAACCTTGTCTTTTTAGACCATTTTGCCCACTGACATCTAAGTCTAATGCCTAGAAGCCCTGATTTTTCTGCCCGGTCAGTCAGCCGCTCATTTACAAATAGCTATCGAGCCCCCATAACGTGCTATGCATTCTTCTAGGTGTCCGGAAGACAAAAACAAGGAAGACACAAAAACGCCAACATCCCCTGGGCCAGGTGCCTTTGCAAGGAGTGCGAGTAGGGGAGGCAAATGACCATAATACACCGTCGTATATAATACAGTGTCTTGCATATAATACAGGCTTGAAGAAGCACCTTGCAAAGACTCCAGGGGAAATCGAAGGGAGAGAGATTTCCTGTGTTCCTTCCAAGATGGTCCCAAAGGATCCCTGAAAAAGACCAGTAGCCTCGTGTGCATCCCACACTGGTCCAGGGGTGTGAGTGAGTGATCCTGCCTGATCTTACCGAAACGAGAGACTCCTCCCTCGCTGCTGCACCCCTTTCTGCCGGGCGCCTCCTCCTGGTGATGAGCAGCCCTCTGCAAGCCTGCCTTCCAGCCCACCCTGTCCCACTCACCCCTGACCCCGGTCGGCAGCCTGCTCCCTGGGGGAAGCCTGTGACAGCCCAGCCGCACCACGACCAGGTAAGTCTTTCTAATTAAGAGGGAAGGCACTTGGCTCTAGACCCAAAGCTTTGCGCTGTTTTGTTTTTTTTTTTTTAAATAAAGAGGATATTTTTATCTCCATCTCTCTGATTCCCATGTCTACCTCTCAGTGGGTATCAGACTCATCAGAGGAAGAGTGATGTGATTTACTGGCCCCCTAAAACCTGAATGCAAGGTTTAATGAATGAATAAGTTAATTAGAGATTGAGTCCCAGGCTTCGAGAAATTCCCAGTCCAATACGGCAATGAGAGCAAGAGGGAGTTGGTTTACCTCGAGGTTAGAAGGAGCGCTGGGGAATGACATGAACAACATCTTTGAATAAAGGGGGTAAGTCGCAGGCAGAAGACCGTGAATAAAGGCACCTGAAGGCAGCGGAAAGTGCACGTGGGAATATAAGCGGAGGAGAACACAACTAACCAGAGGAGAAGCCATTTCATTGCTTCAAACAGAAAAACGAAATCAGTATTAGGGGAAAAAACAGCGTGCAGACAAAATGAGGGTAAGGATTTTAAGGCAGATGGGAGTGATCACAGACCCTCCGCGCACCGAGACTTCAGGACAGCATCCCGTCCCGCTGCCGGGTGGGAGGGAAGGACGGGTCACCCAGGGCCGCGGACGGCCGTGGCAGGCGGGTTCAGGCCCACATACAGAGCTGGAAAGGAGGTGAGGGTACGACCGTGGGAGGCGGGTGGCCCGCCGGAGGGTGGCCAGGGTCTGCGCCCAAAACCCGCTTCACGGCTGACTTCCCACCCACAACCTCAAAGGCCTCTCTAGGTCTGGATTTCCTCCTCGAATAATCAAAATACCTCTCAGGGCGGTTGTGAAAATCAAACGCCTTGGTCCATAACAGGGCTGCGTAAACTGACAAATGCTTTACAAACCCAAACAATGTGCAGAGTCCCCGCCCTGGTGACTGTCAGCGCAGCTCCGCAGAACTGCTCTTCATTGTCCTCAGCTCACCCTTGGACGTGCCCACAGGGGAGGCACGAACTTGACTCCAACAGTAAGTCTGGTCAAGGACTGACTTCCAAGGAGGAGTCATCACCGTCCCAAAGGGTCGCCACAGAGACGCCCCTTTACTGGAATAGGAGAGGGAAGGAGCTGGGACTCTTATTTTGCTAAAACGCATTATTTAAGTCAACCGATAAGCTCTTGGGGAAAAAAATGAAAAAACTTTCCTAAAGTTAAACGAATTTCCATCTTCAAAATAAGCTTAGGATAGAGTGACTTTTAATTGTTCTTCAAGTTTACCAAGGGTAATTTATACTGAGACCGGCTTCAGTGAGGAAAGACTCAAGACAATGTGACTTGTGCAAGTCTGGAGTTAAGGACATAATTCCCAGGAGTGAATGTTGTTCCGCCTGGGGTTGTACTTATAGACAAGACCGTGGGGTCCTGCCTCTGCAATCTGGGTGAGGCGCTGCCTTCGTGCTCCAGGAGTCCACGATTAATGAGTGAAAAGCCGAGGACAGTTCACGTGGGTAAGTAGCCAGAATAGTATTCCTCCATCTTAAGGATTTGCCAAACAGGGGGAACACAGGGAGACGAGAGGACAGCAAGAAACGAGCGAGAGATCAGTAAGAACACTCTGTGGCCCAATGGCGTAGCCCACGTGGATGGAGACAGCAGAAGCGAGATGGATAAACGAGGGCACCGGGAGGCTGGCACAGCCAACCAGGAGGTGGCCGTCAACCTGCGTGTTCTGGACACCAGCAAGTCGTTCAGTTCAGCGCTCCTCAAGTACTGGCGGAGACCACAGGCCACGAGGGGCCCCGTTCTGCCCATTTTGGAATTCAAGCCAAATGGCCAGAGTCTCCTGCTTGGGTGGATCTGGCACCAGCTTCACGACAAAGGGCCAAGTCCCTGTTTTCTCTTCCTCAGTACATCTAAAGGGACACCCAGGCATCGGCTCACGCTGTGTCGACACGACAGTCACAGCACTGCTTTAGGAAGACGCAGTTGCCCTCCAGATAACTGCATGAACATTTTCATGCGCCAATTTAGAGTCTGGGGTCTTCTTTCTTTCTTTCTTTCTTTAAAATATTTTATGTATTTATTTTTTAGAGAGAGGGGTAAGGGTGGGAGAAAGAGGAAGAGAAACATTGATGTTGAAAGATAATCAATCGGTTGCCTCTCATATACCCCCAACTGAGGACCTGGCCCACAACCCATGCGTTTGCCCTGACCGGGAATCGAACTGGTGACCCTCTGGTTCACGTGCCAGCACTCAATCCACTGAGCCACACCAGCCAGGGCATCTTTTTTCTTTCTTTACACAAGAAAGTGTGGTTTCTCTGGAAGAAAACAATCCAGGCAATCAGATAACGACCCCCATGGATTCCATGCCTGGCAAAGGCCTTCTCTATCTAACCTGAACTTCTCACATGGAGGAAATTGGATGGAACACAACCAGAGTGCCAGGTCAGTGCCTCGGCCACGTGCCACCATCTGTCCCTCTGGGCAGTGCAGGTGGAGTGTGGCGGGTTCGTCCTACATTCATTTTACTGATCATTCATCTCACTGGATGCAGAAGCGGCAATGGGAACTGTGATCAAAAAGATAAAGAATATAGAAGTAGAGAGTAACTAGGAAGAAATAAACCACATCACCTGAGAGTTCAAGTGACAACAGACAATAAAGGCAGGCCTGAGTGTTCCTCCCCAGTACCCAGGAGACCACATGGCAGCAAACAGTCTGGCTTATTGCTTTAACTTGCACATAATAAACACAAGTGTAACACAGAAGATCGAGCCCCGATGAGAAAAGCCTGAACTTACAGCCTGGTTCTCTATTCCACACTCGTATGACCTATTCATCTAGCTAATCTTAGCTCTTCATCTGTAAAGAGGAGATAATTCCAAGAACACTATAAAACTAGGTAATGTTTGTTAAATTTCATAAGGGAAGAATACAAAAGGGTAGCATTAACCTGTGAAAACTGGAACGCAGAATTAAACATTTATAAAAACCAATATAGAGATTATGAAATGCTAATAAATTCAAAAAGGAAATTCATGCCCTGGCTGGGTGGCTCAATTGTTTGGAGCATCGTCCTGTACACCAAAAGGTTACGGGTTCAATCCCCGGTCAGGGCACATACCTAGGTTATGGGTTCGATCTCCGGTCAGGGTGCAAACAGGAGGCAACTGATCAATGTTTCTCTCTCACATCAATGTCTCTCTCTCTCTCCCTGCCCCAACTTCTTCTCTCTCTAAACATCAATAAATATGTATATCCTTGGTTGATTCAAAGTTGGTGGTATCTTAGAATACCCAGCAGAAATAAATGCAAATTCTCTCTTCAAGGATATACCCTTAATAAAGGCCTTACCAAGATCCCACAATAGAGACAAACACCAAAATGAACTCATTTTCCAAAACTAGAAATCTTATGTAAACCTGCTGCTGTGTTATTATGACACATTTGACACATCATTGGAAGGGAACGATTTCTCTCCATCTTCTCATATTTCTAAGGGATTTCCACTCAAGAGCCCTCTCCCCATACGAAGGGTTATGAGATGAAACAATTCCAAACTCCATCTCTGCAGACTCACCTCCAGGAGAAGGAGAGTTACCGCCAGAACTGATCGCGGCCTGACGATCCGCGGCCCGTGTTTTCCTGGGAAGCGTGTTAACGGCTGCCTTTCAGTCCCGGTGGTCAGGGCAGTCCTTCTCCATCTCCTGTCCCCACACAGTGCACACTCATGGGACTGCTACACTCTCCTCTGTGTCCCTTGTCCCTTCACTCGTCAGTGAGAACATCTAGACGCACCTGCACAGGTCCCGTCCTGTTGGCTGGGAGCAACGAGTTCCCACCATGACCTCAGATCTAACTCACAGTCCCCAATTCAACCTCCCAGAAGCACCCCCTGGGGTCTTCACCCAGAGTGATACATCAGTGCCTCATTCCTCAATTAGCCACTGTTGCCTGAATGATTTCTCTAGAAAACTAGAGAAGTAGAGCGGAGTGCCAGCTCCATCCTCCCACGCTCAGCACTTCCTCTCAAGTGCCAGTCTCTTCCAATGCACAGAGCTTTGCTTCTGAGCAAGACCTTACAATCGTTGAAGGCAGGCACATCTTAGGCCTCTCTAGCCTGCATCCCAGTGCCACACATACCGTATTTGGCCATGTATATTGGGCACTTTTTGCCCGAATTTTTGAGGAAAAAATAAGGGTGCGCATTATACATAGGTATAATGATTGCATGCTGTGGATATAATAAGCCCATGTATAATGCGCACAAAAACATGGGTGCGCGTTATACAACACAAAATACGGTGATTGGTATTCAAGGAGTACTTTTTAACAGTATTGCCCACAAGCAAACCGAAGCCCATGGATCACTGGCACTGCCCAGGTGCCACCAGCTCCCTCAAACAAGCCTCGCTATCAAACAAGAGCATCACAGTGGTTGAGGGGAAAAAAAAAATGAGACTCGAGAATCCCATTTGAATTCCTGGTGTGTTTCATTTGTTTTTCCCACTGGCACAGGCAAAGAGATTTCTCATCCCCTGTCAGTGGATCTCAGCACTTCAGAAACAATATAGATCTTATCTCTGGTCCATTTAATTGAACATAAAAAGCAAGGTCGCTGCAGCCAGTTGGTCCCTGTGACTTTAGAATCACCACATCAACTCAGAGAGATTACTTAGCTCTCCTGTCACCTACTGCTTAGAAACAAAGCAAATGGCTTTAATTGGTCTTTAATCTTCTCATTAGGGCAGGTTTGTGGGCTGGAGCTTGTCACAGTACTGTGATAATTGTGAGAAAAATAAGTTTGCATGGTTCTCTCAAATAAGCTTCAAGATAGCAAGAGGACCGCAAATGTTATTCTCTACCCCCTGTGACATATGCAGCTATTTTCAATGAAGGAGGGGAGAAAAACAATACATTCTGGTCATATTTGCTTGACTTCTTTTGCTTTGCAATAAGCCCATTTTTGTTCTCAACCAGGAATTAAAACAGGGAAGGGAAAAACAAGACTCCTTTGAACTATGACACAAGGGATCAAGGTCAAACGCACGGCATTGCCCAGGCTGGCCGAGCAGACTTCTACCTTGACCTGACTGGCAGGCAGTTCTTAGCTGAGAAGCCCGGGTACCTGACAAACATCGGCATCTCTGCTATGAACGGCCGCAGAGATGGAAACTTAAGCCAGCCAAGAAGATACTCTGACCCACTTTCTTCCTTAACATCAGAGAGCAAGCACTCACACTTTGGATAAAATGGTTAACTAATTGATTGAATATCAATGCTCTGACTCACCCTTCCTCCTTGAGGTGCCATCCAGGAAGCAGCAATGAAATAAAAATCATCCTCTTAACTTGTATGGTCTTAGATTCATCCAGAGAGGTCCGCAAGGTCAGCACAATCAAATGGGTGAGCCCCTTCCCAGCAGCCCTGGGCTTCCTGGGCAGGGAGGAACCCCAAAACCAAGCTGATGACTGCCACTTATTAGCAGTTACTGAGCAGAACCTAAGATGGAACCATGAACTCAGACATAATCCAAGCCATTCTGAGGTCACGGGGCACATGGATCTTGAACCTCCATCCCAGAATCCAAGGTATTGGGGTCCTAATGCACTGTACTCACAATCAACAATATTTCTGAAGAGCCGTCATTGGCAGCCTATGAGGTGATGCACACAAGCACTGCTAAGCACTGAGACGCATAGGCTCTTTTCTTAGAATTAACATAGGCTCTTATCTAATCCTTGCATCCACTCTGTGACAGAGTCCTTAATGTTACCTCAATTTTGCTGATAAGAAAATAGACCCTTAGAGTGCTCTGGCTGCTGCACAGCAAACCACCCCAGGACCTAACGACTTCAAACACCAAGTTATCATTATCTCTCGGGGTTATGGGAGTTGACCAGGGCTTCGCTGGGCGGCTCTCTTCTGGAGTTTCTCGCACAGTTGCAATCAGATGTCAGCTCGGGCCGCCGTTCAGCACGGACGTCCGAGACGACTTCTTTACTCACATGTCTGGTGCTTCAGGATGCCGCCATGTCGCTGCTACCTCCAACTGGATACTCAGATTTCCTACGTGGCAACTCAGGGCCCCAAAAGACCAAGGCAAAAGATGCGAAGCCTTGGACGGCTCGACCCGGCCCTGCCTGAGCACCCTTCTGGATGTACGCTATTGCTCAAAGCCATCTCAGGTGAGCCCCAATTCAAGAGCAGAAATAGAGCCCATTCTTTCACAGGAGAGTATGAAAGAATTTGAGGTCATCTTTAAGCTGCCACAGAGAGGTTAAGCAACTTACCTGAGGTCACACAGCAAGTAAGAGCCAGAGCTGGAGCTCCAACCAGTTCAGTCTGACCCCAAAGGCCCTGCTGTGAATCAGCCATTCTGCTCTCTTCCTAGTAAAAGGTATTTCCATTGACCGCCAAAGCGGAAGCAGAAGCAAGCCCACCCAAGACTCCCCAGCACAGGGAGACTATAACTGAGGACACAGGACCCCTCAGGACCTTGGCCCTTTCCTAGTACAGCCACTGGCCCCCACACTGGGCCTCGGGACCCCTCTGGCCGTGGCACACAGGGAATTCTGGCCTTGTAAAAGACACCCAAGAGTAACCCAGATTCCTTCTCTCCATTCTTGACTATGCCAGGTGAGACAGATGGAAACTCAAAGGACAACCAGGTTTTATTTTGTTTTGTTATGGAACCAGGTTGCAGGCCAGGCCAAGTACACGAAGGACCGGAGGGCCTTACCTGAACCGCACTGAGCGCAGCAAGTGAGCAGAGCTGGGACCCGGGGTCCCTCACAGGGCAATTCTGGGGAACATCTCGTCACCCCGACACCGGTAGCAGTCATACTAGCAGCTATCGCACGGTTGGGGTTTGTTGGTTGGCTTGTTGGTTGGTTGGTTGGTTGGTTGGTTTTTTGGGGGTTTGGTTTTTTGGTTTGTGTGTGGGGAGTTTTTGTTTTTGGTTTTTTTCCTAGAATCAGAGAAATGAAGGCAGGGCGTTGCAGGAAAATAGAACTGAGAGAGTTTGTCGCTGAAAGAAGAGCTGGTGGACAAGGCACGCACAGGGCCAAGGAGTAAGGGTATGGACAGAAGGCGGCACAGATCCCCGAGCGGCCCCAGGGGGAGCGGACAGGGTCTCCAGAAGAGGCAGGGTGGGAGAGGAAGATTCTGAGTAAGCCTCTCCTTTGGCCGCGCCAGGGCAACTGACCCTCGTCCTTCTCCCCTGAAGTGATTCTAAGTCATTGGCACCAGCCAAATTCCTTGGCGTCTTGCCCATGAGTGGGACACACCTTCTCAGCACCCTCCCTCCCCGCCCCCGCCCCAGCCTGCGACCCCGTTGCCCTTATCTCCCTGGAGTCAGTATCTTGGAGGCACTGCTTTCCATTCACCATTCACCAGGCAGCCCTGGTCCGTGGCCATGTCATTTCCGCCCGTAGGAGCCCCGACCGTCCACGGTCATTCCTGGAAGCGCACAGATTGCTGCACACAGCTCCCCTTGCTCGAGGCGGTTGCTTTTATGAGCAGCGGTGAGAACAACATTCCATGACGTCGACGTTAATCCCTCGGCAGCACATCGACAAGCATTCCTCCGCGGCAGGGCCCTCGCCTGGCTGCAGTCGGTCGCTGAGAGGGCTGCGGGCCGGGGCCGAGGGACGGATTCCCTGGGAGAGTCGCAGTCCTGACCATCCATTCCCCCGGGGCGGCCCCGTCAGGATGAGGTGCGTCACTATGTACCCACGGATCGCTCCTCCATCAGCCAAAGCAGAGCGCTCTCCCGTCGCCCCGGCCACAGTGCCTGTGCCTCCACTGGTGACCAGGGAAACGTGGCCCTGGGGACCACGTCCGCAAGGCCCGCCTGCTCCAGCTTGCCTTCCTCTGGCCTGTAAACCTCGAACTCGATGCGCGCAGGGATTTCTCAGCTGCTCCCACAGGCAGAGGCCGCTGGCAGGGAACCTCTATGGCCACAAAGCCGGAGGAGGGGAAGGCAGGTGTGGATTCACATCAGCTGGCCCCTGCCCAGGGGCCTTTGGGCTGCTCCGTGGCAATGCAGACGTCCTGCAAAACCCTGGGCCTGCTCTGCGGCTGGCACCTGGCACATCCTGATGGAGCAAACCGGCCTTAGGCAATGAGAAGCCCGGGACTGCTCTGGAATGCAGACATTCTGGGGGCAGGGGGATGGGGGGTGGAGATGCTTTGGGCAAAGGAAGGGGGTGAGCAATTATCCTTTGGATGGAGTGAGGAGGGGCCGGCAGAGGTGCTTTCTTAATGTCGTAATGTCAGGGACCCCAAGAAAGTGGGGATCCTTCATCTCCCCAAAATAATGAGTTCCCTTGCAGGTGCCAGAACATATCAAGGTTAGTCAATCCCCAGTTGGAACCAAAACGAGAGTTGTCCCAAAGTGCGGCCACTCATCATTGGGGTAAATGATTGCTATGGGAGACTTTTCTGACAGATGGGAAAGGAGAGGGGGAGGTGTCAGCGGGAACCTGATGAGGCAGGACCAGGGTGACAACACAGAGGGACCACAGGTGCCTCAGCTACTCCCCAGTGGGGGAAAAGCCTTGGCTGGAGGCTTCCCCTGGAGGTTAGAGAGTTCAGAAAGGAGAGACTGAGGACGAAGTTCTAAATGTCTTCCCCCTCCCCCGTCCTTTTCCTCCCTGATTCATTTTAACAAAATAATTTTGACCCAGCTATAACCATGCCTAACTCTCTTACCACGGCTAAAGGAGAGTTCAATGTCACCAGTTTATTGCACAGCTGAGTACAGTGTGCTAATGAAATTTTTCAAGGGAGAATGAATTACTTGGATCTGTCCAAGAAAAAAACACTGTGAAGAAAGGAATCCTGCCTACTTGTTCCAAATGATCCTGGTCAGCTGTCGGCACTGGATGAAGTCTATACTCAGTCATTTCGCCTCCACGTTTGTCTTTTCTTCATGAACTTGGGCCAGGCTGCCCTTCAGTAAATACCTGTGGCCTCTAATCCTAGCAAGACAAAGAACAGCCAGATGTGGGACTGACAACTGATAGGTTACCACATGACCTTGAGAAGCTTGGGTAAGGAAAATAAATCAGTCGTCCATAGTCCATTTGTTTTGGGGAGACTGAGCTCATGAAAGCTACCACCCTGGCTGTTATGGTCATTCTTGCAACGTTAAAAAGGAACTGAATAACCAAAGGTAGCGTGAGGTCCAAAATCCAACCAGAGAGAGAACGCATCCCAGAGGTCAGAGAACTTTAGAAGTCGTTCAGGTTCTTTGCAAGGTTAGACTTTGAGGACTTTCCATACCTGAATCACACGTCTCACCTTTCCCTCTTTTCAACAGAGTACTCAAAGCAACACCATCTCCATGGAGAACGGAACAGTGTCATTCATAACTGTGGAAGCACCAAGGGCCTCAGTGCAGGACTTCTTGGATGAAACTGACTTGGAGAACGTGGCTCCGAACAGGAGACCCGAGTGGGACCACCCACCTCCTCCCCATGGATAGTGAGTCCCACCTGTTCAAGCCTGCACTCCAAGCTGAGAAATATGGTAGAATTTTCATAAGAGGTCTGAGGTCTACTTGAAAGGGGCTGGCCCATCTGTCTCAGGAAACCCAGTCAATACGCAGCCTTTCTTGGCAGGCGGGAGGAGGTGGGGCGCAGAACAAGGAAGAGGGTAAAGAGAGTGTTGAAGTGCGTGTCGGTACTTCCCTTATAGGAGGCGGCTGGATTTGCTGCCTTCTGTAAAGAGATGTTGAAACATGAGGAGAAAACACTCAAGTCACATAAGTTTGCAAAAATACCTCGATCTCCAATACCTGTCTTCCTGGGAAGTTCCTGTCTGAGGACAGGTAGGAGGCCCATGTGCCAACAAGGGATGAGATGCCTCACTTCTATAGAAAGCCACCCGGGCTCAAGGTAGGGTAAGAACACACAGGTACAGGGGACAAAGCGCAGTCACCTGGGATTCCTCGCCACCACAGGGCCTCTGAAGGCTTTTCGGAAATGCTATAACCCGGGCAAGGCTCTGTCTGGTTCATTTAGCAACTGGGCACTAATCATCGGGACTTAGGCAGATTGTCCCAGGGAGGACAGGGACAAGCAGGTATTTAATGAACCCGTCGCCCACATGGAGCTGGAGAACCAGGGGCCATGGCTCAGTGCTTTATGCCACTGACTCAGCAGAGATGACACCCAGAGAAGGTGCTGACTTGCCCAGAATAGGTTCAAGGGCTTGGCTCATTGACCAGCTGCCTGGGAATGGGGGTGCGGGGCGTCCTTGGACGGAATGCTATGCCCTTTGTGTCCTGGCCAGAACAGAAATAAACAACGGCTGAGTGGCACAAAGCTTGGAATCTACCCCCCTCTTTCTCGTGCCTTTGTTGGAATGTCTAACAAAAGCAAAGCCCTCCCATGTGCTAAACAGCAAAGTGGAAAAATGCCATGAGGACCTTAGGTAATGGTGTGAGGAGGACAGCTAACGCGTAGTCAGGTGACAACACCAGGGGGACAGAAAGGAAAGAGGGAGAGGTCAAAACCCCTTGGACCTGGAGGCTCCATGCTCACTCCTTCAAGCTTTCAGGAGCATCCAAAGGTCACTTTGCGGGGCAAGCGGAGAGGGAGCAGCAAGGTTCCACACCTGCTACAATCACAGCCGTTCGACTTAAGTCTTATATACTGGGATTTTATATCAAATTTCATTTGGCCAAAAGGGGAAGTCTTCTGACTAAAAAAAAAAAGAGAGAGAGATGGGGGAGGAAAGGTTGAATGCTGCTGTTCTAGAAAGGACAAAGAATAGGAATTCCTACTATAACAGGAAACAAAACATTGACTCAAGCAAAACTGGAATTCAGCTGCTTGCTTCTGCCCTGACGGGTGTGGCCCAGTTGGGTGTCGTCCTGTAAAGGGAAGGGCTGCCGGTTGAATTCCCGGTCAGGGGACACGCCTGGGTGACAATTCGGCCCTGGACGCAGCACGTACAAGAACAACCGATCAGTGTTTCTCTCTCACAAAGGCATTTTCTCTCCCTCTCTATCTCCCTCCTTTCTCCTCTCTATAAAAATAAATAAATAAAACTTTTTTTTTTTTTTAAATGGCTAGCTTCTGTCTGATTTACCCTCTCCTTCCATGGTTCAACAATCGTAAGGTCCTGTGGTTAAAGGAAAGAGCCCTGATCTCAGAAATCAAAGTCACAAAGGAGAGCGCTGGTCCTTTCGCTTACTAATGATGTCACCTGTGCTCATCACCCGGCCTCTGAGCCTCTACTCGACTGTAAAAGGACATTATGATTCTCACCCTCCTTAACTCCCAAGGTTGTAGAAATAATTTATGCAAAACTCCGTCCTGTGAAAGAGTCTCATGCAAATCTACGTCTGTTATTTCTAAATATCTTGTAGCACCTATGCATTTTCCAGTACACATTTCAGGCAATGAACCACTTGTTCAAAGCCACCGAAACTTCTGCCACCTGCAGGTAGGGGCATAGATGGGTGAAGGATGCAGACCCCTAAGTTTGGGAAATACGTTTCAGGGCAATTGTAGGATAAGAAGGTCGGGAATTCCAGCGTGACTGCTAGGGCCCCCTGTCAACATGCAGGGCCTTCCCTGGGCCCTATTAGCGACCTGAAGAACATGTCAATCAGAAAGAGGAGCCCCAGGACCTCTCTAGAGGGGCCCCTGCTCCTTCTTGTCACTCTGCTCCAGGTACACGCCCCGGGGTCACTGAGGGCCGAGCACGGGGTGCTCCCTATCCAGCTAGTTCCCCACCCCCGGCCTGGACAGGACCTAGGACAGAAGAAAGAGCAATCCAATGACTACAATGAGCCCGTTGGCCATGAGAATCAGAAGGAAAACCGAAGAGTGATTTCGGCTGGGACCAGAAAGGAGGGAGAGAAACGAGTGTCCTGCGTTTTCACCAGAGGGAAAAATCCATGCGTAGTTCTTATCTATGCCAGCAGCGGGCCTGCAGCGGTCTGCCCGGTCAGCGCTCGTGCTGCGCCAAGGCCCCGTCCAGCCTCAACAATTTTTTAGGCGCCAGAAACCGAGAATCAGGTTGCCAAACGCCCTCTTCACAAATGTCCCATGGCAGCTGCAGATTTAACCGTGAAAATGCCACCAAATGCTGCACATACATAGGCTGGTTTTAAACTGGAAATTAAACCCAGGCACAAATGCAAGGGGCCACCTTAAAAAGGAGAAGCATAGGCGTCAGGCCACTGTGTACCTTGTCAATCATGACAAGTCCTCATCTTAATTAATAACAATGAGGAGTAAATACGTCCACAGGAAGAACCAACCTCGAGATTGTAAAATTGGAAGAAAATCACTGAAGAACAAGCGAGATATCGAAGTCAGAAAAATAATCAGGCTGCATGGAAAGTGTGGTGTCACTGCCTGCATAACAATCAGGGCTGACCGGGAAAATGGTCGCAGGAAATCATGAAAATGTAACAGTGAATCGGAATTCATTCATAGTTGTCCTTGACCTTTAAATATTGCCTTGCTACTTCCAAAACCCTTTCACACAAACTATCAAAGTGGATGTGCAGGACCTCTGGGAATAGGCAGCAGAGGCCCTGTCCCCTTTAACTGATGGACCAGCTCAAGCCCAGAGTGGCCATGTGACTTGCCCACAGTCACACAGCCAGTGAGTGACACAGCGGGGCCTTAAATCCGGATCTCCAAGCTTCAAGCTCAGTGCTTCCTGTTATGTAAAACCTGCTTTCATGAGAGCTACATAACAGCAAATAAATATCTTACAGGAAGCATTAGGATGTCAAGCTTCTCAAAGTGACAAAAAATAAACCAGCCCAAGTGCAGGGTCAAGAAATGGAGTGTCGTGATGCTGGAAGGCATCTCCTTAGCATCTCTATGTTGTAAATTCCACCAAGAGTCACGTTCTCGTTCGCCTATTTCCCTAGTGAACCTACCGAGGCACAAAGAGGCTCACGGAGGGGCCCAGAATGAATGAAAGGAAATTCCCAGGATTCCCCATATCCCGTGTCAGTGCCAATATATAGTATCACTGGTGCCCACGAGACACCAGGGCCGTGGGAAGGTGGGGAAAGGGTGCCCAGAATGATGAGAACATCCAGCCCAGACTTGAAACCACTCTCTCAATGCAACCGTGTATGTTAACAGAGTTAGGCTCACCCTCGCTCCCCCCTGAGGGATCCGGAAGTGTCATTCCTGGAAGGCCCATGTCTCACTGACCATGGATCTGTAACTCACGAATCATAGCGTGCCTTACAGCCATTATGGAACCTACCCTGATGTTTCTGCAGTGGACAAGAAAGATCCACTTCAAAAGCCTCTGCACCAATTGTCAGAGTTGCTGACTGCCAAGTCCACGCAAGCTGCCTTCCATTTTAGGCAGGCGTTCTGGGTTTTTGTGTTTGTGTCTTTGCCCAGATGCACTGTGTCATGCAAATATCCATGTTCATGGTGAGAGACAGACCCCTCCAAGCCCAAGCAGGAAGCATTGCCTTTATGGCTCAGCAAGCCGCCCCGGCAGACCTGGAGACCACGCATCGCTCCGCAGGTGCCGGGCTCATTGGTGAGATGGGTCTTAGACCCAAGAGATGGCTGAAACATCTAGACTCTGAGGTGGCAACAAATCAGCAAATGGAACCGACGGCTCGTTCCATTTGCTCTGAGGAACACAGGCCTCCCCACCCCACCTCTCTTCCGGTTAGAATGTTTTCTTTTCCTAGTCTTAAGAAATACCAGGCTTTGGTTTGTGAGGAAAACACAGACTCATGAAATAGAACGTGACATTGGCGAGGAAACGCAGCCCACCCAGCCGAGCACCGAAGGCCAGAGATTTGCCAGCAGGGCCGGGGGAAGACCCGGGGTCTTGTTCAATGACAGTGATATCACAAGCCATCAGCAGCGCTCCAGCCAGAACCTCACCCTCCTGAGACAGGTCAAGGCTAATTAAGTTGCCAGATGGACTAGCTATGTTGAACATTTTGGGAGACAGGTTTTTACCCTCTGAGACAGGCTGCTCTCCCCCGTGCCGGATACAGGCATAAACAAGTGCTCGCGAGCTTCCCTGGAATGTTCGGTGGACCCTGCAAGGAGGCGAAAGGGGCGCAGAACTAGTTCAGAAAAGCAAAACGTAGGGTTCTCTGAAGGCCGGGTTTCTCAGGGGCAGCACTCGCGCCATTTTGGACTAGATGATTCTTCGTTGTGCATGTGATGGTTTGCTACAGCTGCCACATCAGACTACCACAACCTGGGTGGCTTACAACAACAGAAGTGTATTCTCCCATAGTTCCGCAGGTCAGGAGTCTGTAAGAGCAAGGTGTCGGCCAGGTCGGTTCCTCATAAGGGCTGTGAGGGAGAATCTGTCCCATGACTCTCTCCTCGCTTCTGGGCACAAAAGGCAATCCTTGGCGTTCCTTGGCTTGGTGACACAGGAGAGCATGTATCACTCCGGTCCCTGTTCCCATCTTCCCGGGCTTCTACCTGCGTCTACACATGGCCACCTTCTCAGGAGGACACTGGTCGCATTGGATTAGGGGTCCACATACTCCAGTACTGACATCTTAATATGCGACAAACCTATTTCCAAGTCAAGTCACATCCTGAGATACGTCACCCTATCTTTTTGGAGAGATGCAATTCTGCTCACCAGAGGAGCATTCTGGGCATAATAGGGTGCTCAGCAGCACCCCAGCCTCTACCCACTGGATGCCATTAGCACTCTCACGGTTTTATGGGTGACAATCACAAATGTCTCCAGACTTTGTCAAATGTCCCCAGCGGGGGGAGTGTTGGGGAGGAGGGGGCCATTGCCTCTGGCTGAGAAATGCTGTCCTAAGGCTTTGGGACAGAAAGCTGCCAGTTTAAATTCTGGTTCTGTCTTAATCGCTTGCACTGTCACCTGGGATGATGGGGTTAAACCGTCTGGTCTTCTCATTCCTCACCTCTCTCATGGAGTCACACCCACGCTGAGGACTGAATAAGATGGTAGAAGAGAAGCGTCCGTTGCACCACGAGACCCAACAGATGGCAGTTCCCACCTTCCGTAAAGTGGGGGAGGCTCCTTTGCATGAGTCTCCCGGGGCTTCAGTGTTGCCTGTACTGATACTGAATTTGGGCCTTTGTCCCTGAGACCTCCAGAAGGCACAGGGGCCTCCAGATCTGCCCTGCCTCCTCTTTTAGGGGCAGCCGGTCCCCTTCCAGCCCAGCTGTGCCCTCTCAGCTTCTGCGACTGCACCACCGAAGCTGCAGGGAGCCGTATATCACAGCCGGGGCAGGGCCCGCTCGGGGCGTGACCAGAATGTTAATGTGGCCGCATTGCACCAGGCCCATCCGCCCACGTGGATGCTGTAGAAAGTCCAGCGGAGGACACAGGATGGGGAGGAGGGAGGACTCTGACCCTGAGAGGCTCCTTATAGCATAACTTCCGAGGCCTCGCCTCGCTTTGCCGTGACTAGATTACCCGAAATCCCATGCTAGGTGTCTATTCCAACACTCATGGCAATGAATGATGATTCGTAAGTGACTAGTCCAGTTTCCTCAGCAGAGCTGGGGGAGGATGAAGGGCTGTATCTTAGTCCAGAGTCTATCACACGCTCTCAAAAAAAAAAAAAAAAAAAGTGCCGGTCACAAGGTCAAAGGTCAATAGAAGTCCATGTTTATTAAATGTGCCCTCTCTTTGCTCCAAGCTCTCTAGTCTTCTAAGTGATGTTTTCCTTTAAAGCTTTAATTTAAAAAAAATCCAAGGCTACATCCCATGGATCTTACAAAATCCTTTTTTTTCCCCTCCATATTCCCACTCATTAAGGAATTTCTGGGCATTCCTCAGGCAGGCTGACGGGTTCCACAAATCTGTCCTCCAGTTGCCTCTCTCGGTCCTTTAATTGGCCTGTTGTTGCTCATTCCTTATCATTCAACTCCATCACAGACCCGACCCCAGCGGCCCAACGCGCGAGGAGCAGACATGGCATTTCACAGGTTCATAACCAAAGACTGAGACCAAGCGCCACACACGGTGCGTCGCTTCCATCTGCTACCACACGCGGGTGCTCCCAGGGTCCCCTGGCCTGGCTGTGACGCCGCATCTCGCCCGTTTCCCCACAGGTCCCACGTGGTGACACGAGGAGCAGGGCTGCGGCTGTTTCTTTGGCGCTGCCCCACTCTAGGGGGCGCTGTGCGTGCTGTCAGCCAACCTTGATTTGTATGTTTATCACCACAATACTCTGGCAGGGAAACTTACATGACGGTTCTATCTGAGCTAATGGGTAGCGGCGATCCTGGTCCAGCCCCAGCCGATGCTTTCAATCATGAGCAAGTGGCACCAAGAGCAGAGGTCAGAGGGGTTAGCTCTGTGGTAGCCAGGGAGTCACTCAGCATGTCACCCGTGTCCAGCTGCAGTAGCCCGTGGGGACAGTGCGCGCTGGCAGCCATGGGTAGTGGTGGCAGCACCGCACTTCAGTGGCAGAAGCCACACCAGGCTCGTGTGTTCATTCTGCTGGGCCTCCCACGGGGGCTGGCCCTTTCCCCGCCTGGGTTTTGCCACCTCCCCAGGGACTTGGTGTGCGTGTCCAGCCCCATGTCTGCCTGCCCAGCACGTCTGGGGGAAGGCTCATGACCAGGCAACCTGCCCGGCAACCACACAATGTCCCCTTAGCAAATCTGCTTCCCCGCTTTTCAAGAGGCTCTTTTACGCCTCTCTCTCTCTCCTCAAAAACTATTACTCCTTCAAGAGGTCCTCACCAGCAGCCTCGGCTCAGAATCCTGATGGAGACGCTGCGCTCCAGCCGGGGAAAGATATAGGCAATATTTCCACTGGACTCCCTGTCACCGTGGAGAGGCATCAATTTGTCCTCGAGAGAACAGACACTGATCTCTGAATGTGAATGTGCCTTCTCTGTATCATCCCACAGGATTCTACCAGGACAGCCATGACCCATGACCCAGAGTAAGACCCATGAGGGGACTTACTGCATGTCCATCCACAGCGATGTACCCTGGTACGTTTTCCAACCAAAGGATTCGCTTTATATGAAAAGAAATAACACAGTCTGGCTGATGCCCATGGAGCTCTACAGTGCAATAAGGCAGCCCACCCCCCAAAGGCACTTGGGGAATGGTGCGGCGGCCCACAGGGCCCTCACTGATGGTGCCAGCTTGGCGACAACACGGGGACATTGGGTACAGGCCTAGAGCGTGTTGCTAAATTAAAAGTTTTTAAATTAGTATAAAATATAAAGTGTAAGGTATAATTTGACATTGAATGTCCTCGACCAGAAGAGTGGTTGAGGAAAGAGGGCATCTCTCTATTGTTTAAGTTGCAATCAACAAAAGCGAAGACAGCTGGTTTTGAACCTGGGGCCTTGTGGGCTCAGATTTAAAATCATACCAACAGAAGGGAAAATGAACTTGTGAAAATGTTAAGACATTCTTCTCTTTTGGGCCAGGAAACGTTGGGGACCGTATCCTAGTCTGGGCCTGCCTGGCTCATTACAGTGACCAATGGGTCCCTAAATGCCATCGGTCTAAAAGGCACTGTGGTTGGAAAAGTCCACCCTTCATTGCTGCAATGAGTCCCTCTTGCTGGACTTGAGTCGCCTGAAAAGTGACCCTCTCCCTCAGACTGTCCCATTGTTTCCATTCAGACAGGCTCCCAGGGAAAGGGCAAGAAATTTTACCAGCCCTGGGGGAACAAAAAGACGTATGTTTTTGCACACACATATGGTTTCTATAATCGTTTTTAAAAACTGACTTGGGCTTTCTGATAGAGACAGCGTGATTCACGATGACAGGCCCAGGGAGCCCACCGCTGTCCCCGGGCAGGGGAAGGCCAGGCTTGATGTGTGGCCCCGCACGGGGGCCCGCGCCATGTGGGGTGATTTTTACACATTTCTGCTTCCCTGGCCAACCACCCCCAGCTGCGTCCGCCACCCACCAACCAGCTTCCCATGTTTTCAAACTGGGTGGTGACCCGGAATGCACCAATAATGAGCGTCTCGAGAGAAATGACCGCCCTAGAGTCGAGGCCAGGAACTCGTAGCCGCAGACAGAGCCAACACCCAGAGGCCTGCGGTGTCCCCTGTAAAACAACACGGTGGCCCTTGGCACAGCCTCAGCCACCCGGCCACACATCAGGACCAGGCATGCAGACCTCAGCACAATCGATACAGAGGAGCTGAGTGTACCCAGTGCACGTGACACAATGCGACTTAGCCTCCCCGGCTCAGGGGCAAAGCCTTGAACTGACGCTTTCAGGAGTCCCCTGTGGCACCTCTTACAGCCCACGAGCTCTCCTCCAGGCCACCGTCTGGGGGCATCCTCACCTGTCCCGCCCAGCGCTCCTCACAGCCCAAGCTGACCTCTCCGTGCCGGCTTCCTCTGTCCCTGGAGAAGTGAGGGCTTGTGCTGTGGAGCCTCAGGTCTCCTGCCTTGACCTCCAGGTGAGAATCCTTCTCGCAGGCAGTGGCCCATCTGGCCTGCCTGGACTGAAGTCCGCACCTCAGGACACCCCTGGATGAGCCCTCTCAGCCTCTTCCCAGCTCGGGCCGTGGGCCCTGCTTCCCCTTTGCTCTCTCATTCTGTCTCTGAACCCACATTTCTCTTGGGTAAGAAACCCCAAAAGACCTCCTTATTTTTCCATTCCACTAGCCCTCTCTCCTTCCCTCCACTCTGCCTCTGCCTAGTGCTCACACTGGCAGGAATATTCCACGGATAATGAGAAGGATACAGATTCTTCTCAAACCACGTACATGAATGGGGCCTCAGTATTCCCCCCTGGGCCTGACTACACAGCCAGACCCATGATTTCTACAGGGATCCTTGCGGTCCCTTTCTTTCATCATATTCACTGGGGGGCGGGGAGTGTTAAAATAAGATTGAGGAACCCTCAGCAGATTTCCATTATCCTCACTGTTTCTGCAGAATCTAGGGTGGTCCATGCTCATTAGAAGTCCTGTGGTCAATGAGATACCCTGGTCCCCAGGGGCACCTTCATCCTCATTAACTTAGTCCCCTGGCTGACCTCCACCACACCCAATTCCACTCATGCCCACAAGACCCAGAGCCAATAAGCTGGATTGCAGCCCAGTAATGTTTCCATCTTCCCACATCTGGGCTCCGTTTGGGGCTGGTTAGTGAGTCCATTCGTGGTTGGTTGGAAGAGTTTTGTTTTCATTCAAAACTTTGCAGGAAATTGTTGGGAGAGTTCAACTCAATTCAGCGCCTTCTCCAGGGCTCTCTTCTGATCGTTTCCTCCAGACAGGAAAGAGGAAATACAATGTAGAGAAGACAAACAGCAGCTGTCTGGCCAGAGGGTGAAGGATTCTGCACAGAGTGAAGGCCAGGATCTCTTCCACCCCCAAAGCTGCAGAGATCAGCCTGTACCAGTGAGGGGAGGGCAGCTCATTCTGACATTCCACAGCTACTTTGGAAGCAGAAGCAGAATCGCCCTCAGTGGCATCATCTTCCTCTGCCTGCCAATCCAACTGGAAACACTTCCTGCCAGGCATGCCCCTCCCTCCAGCCTGGTCCTTTTTCTCCCAGCAGTCTGACGCCCCCTTGCTTCCTGGAGTTTGTCCTTCCCTCTTGTAGTCCTGGCTCATCAGAAACTAAAGGCCCTTAATGCGATCATCACTGGTGTCTTCTCTGCAGATGCACAGAGCACAGATTTCAGAAACACACAGGCACACATGCATGCCCCGCCCCCCACAGAGCCAAGATTTACTGCTCTGGAAATGTTGCCTCTTTTACAGATTTATTCTTTGAAAAGTGAGATCCCCCTCCTGGGATGAGGCTGGAGAGGGGCTGCTGGGGGGAGAAAGGAAGGCCTGCACATTCAGGCAGCCCACCCAGGCTCATGGCATCTGGTGAGGTGGGGCGGGGGGCAAGTTAAGGAAAGGGGGATGAGCGAATATAAATTACAAAGACTGTAGGACTAGAAATGCTACTTGTCCTTGTCTATAGAGCCATTGCCAAGATCCAGATGTTTCAGGGCTTTATACAACACCTGGTACATCCACAGGTGGAAGCACCTAGGCAGGAAAGCTCTCCCTTCCAGAGTGAATCTCGAAGTGGGGACAATGGCTCAGTAAGTCACCTGGGAAGTTTGTGCAAACTATACACGCCCATCCCAGAGATTCTGGGAGGCACATCACATTGCACAGCTTTAACAGCTCCCAGTGATTCCATTAAGTCGTCGCTATAGAGTCCTTCTGATACGGGTTTCCCATCCCTACCTATGAGCCTTGCTCGATTGGCCAGCCAATCTCGAATGCAGCTATTTCTACTGCCCAAGGTCTTCATGGAAGAAAGTGAAGTTGAGGAGAGCAAGGCCACTACAGGACAGCTAAATTTTTTATTAGAATGAGAAGGAGCAAAGAGGCCCCGCCTGTACCCCACCCCTAACCCACACCCTCGGCCTTGAGTCATATGACCTCTTTAGAATACGGGGACCAGCAGACTGTTATCTCTACTCTCCTGGGGAGGGATGTGGATATAGAATGAACAAAGAGAAGAGTGGGATACAAAGGAGAATAATCTCTTGCACGTTTATCACATTGTGTGTTTGTTGTACAGTGCGTATGGTGTTGCTTCTCCGCTAGGATTCTAGGAGAGAGATGCTCTGATGCTAAAGGGCAAACACCTTCATACACACACATCATCTCCAGCAAAGGGACTTCTCTCCCACACAGGGTGCCTCCGCCTGTCGTCCTGCAGAGAACTGAGAAAAGCTACACGCAAACCGTTTTCTCTGTTCCTTGGTTAGGATGGGGGTCCCAGGAGGCAGGTCAGCCAACATCACTATTCCCAATTTACAAATGAGTAAAGTTTTGAGAGGGGCAAACCACCCACAGTGACAAGTAAGCGGCAGGCGTAGGACTCAGTCTACCAACTCAAAACAGAAGTCCTCTTGTCACAATAGGTGAGCCAAAGAAACGTCTAAATCCAGCACCTGTGGTCCCCGATCACAAAGCAGGGTCTCAGGGACGTCCAAAGAGAAAAGACTGTGAAGTTCATCCACTATAATGTGCTCACGTTACAGAAGAGAAAAGCCACTTGAACAGGTACCATTCTGATGTGCAGTTCTGCCTAATGAAGCCATTTCCACATCCTAGTTAATAGTCCATATTAACAGAATTTGCCCCGTCTTTCTAATGTCCTGTCTGTCTCCAGTGCCCTGGCTGGCCACCAACTAGCAGTGTGACCTGAGGAAAGTCACTTCGACCTTTCTGGGCTGAAGTTCTCTCACTTGCATAATAAGGTGATTGGATTAGAGAATTTATCTTCCATTAAGGCCGCTTCCAACCCTAAAATCCCATCCCTGCGGACTACTGGAAGAGGCCATGGACTCCAGGCCTTGAAATAAGCGTCCTTTTAAACCGTCACCTCCTAAGACCGGTTTTAGTTGCCATTCATCCCTCTGTGACGCTGTCATTCTGCACACGGCTTTGGTGAAAGCACTAATTTAAAGAGCTGATCAAAGTTCAAGCAAAGGACATTCCAAGGAGCCAGAGCAGCTTTTTGGACACTAAGGAGACAAGAGTTTCTCATTGTCTGGACCCAGCCCCAAAAGCCCCGGCTTTGTGCTTAAGGGGTGATATCTACACTCGCATGTCTACACCTCCATCAGCAGAGCCCTCTGCCTCAGACACTCAAGGTGTACCGTTCTGACCTGAGCCAGTCACCTGCTTCTGAGCCTCTCCATCACCTGGAATATGTAGGATCTGTTAGATAAATTGGGCAAAAGAGACTATTGGGTGTTCTTTCGATGAAAACTTGATGCCGTCTAGAAAGACAAGCCCCCTCCCCCCAGGAGGGTTTGCTGATTCTGTAGGGGCATGCCTTTGGTCTTCTTTGACAGCTTACTTTACAACTCAGCAAACTGTAGCACGTTGAAAAAAAATAAAAATGATTCCTGTCCGTAGAAATGTAAACTAATTCTGCCCACAGAGATACAATTCATTTCTGCTCTTAAAAAAACACGATTCCAATCATCAGCTTTCATTGCCCTATAAGAGAACCAGTTTTGTCTCTGTTAGGAAATTCGTTTCAGCATTTATAATCACACACACACAGATGTGTAATTATATGTTAGGGTTTTTCCTTTTTGGAAATTCTCCTGTAATCGTCAATTATATTTCCTTTCGTTTTTACACAGAAAGGAAAGTTTGTTCACATGTATATGGTGACGGGAATGAAAGTTTAGTCACAGGGATGTCACTCTCTGAAGTTCTGAGTCTTTCGGTCAAAACTCATAATTACAACAAAAATTGATTAGAATGGTCTTGGAACTGGAAAGTCAAGTTAGTTCTTCAATTCTGAAAGCAAAGCATTGGACGCCACCTGACCTGCACCGGCTTTAGCTACGCAGCCGCCAGAGTCCTCTGCTTCCTCGGAACTGTCATTGTGCCGCTTGGGTTCAAAGCTCTGAAGGCTTGTATTTCTTGGACAACGTACCATGTAAGATTCCAAATGGGTGGGAGGTGCTCCTTTATCTTGCACAGCGAGACAGGGCTATTATAAATACAGAGGGAGGAGAGACGCACTATGGGCTTGTTTTAAGAGAAAGAAATTGTAGGAGAGAATATGTTTATGACTTGGGGATATCAATGCTGATTCCCTTCAAAGTTTTCTGGGAAGTCTTTGTGCGCCGCCATGAACGTATACAAGTACGTCCAATGTGCAGAACATTCTCTCCTTTAGGTCACATGGGAGAAAACCCACCCCACGCAGAAGCAGTTGAATTCAGTCGAACCAGCTGAGAGTCCTCAAGGCTTTGACTTTGTTTCCGAATTTCCAAAACTTTGACTCCTCTTTGACTTACATCTAGCATCTACCTTTCGGATTCCACGCTCCTTCAAGCAGCTTCCATACCGGCCTTGGCTGCTTTGCTCTGGGATAGAGACTAATTCTATCTTTCATTCTCTAGTTTCCTGAACTCACCCTGACCCTTTCGGGCTGCGTCTCTGCGCAACCTTCCCGTAAGTCAGGACGTGTTGGAAGTGCCGGAAGACGATATGTCAGGATTATCTCGTGACCTCTGCCTTTCACCAGGAAGTTCTGTTTAAGGAGTATAAATCATTTAAAACGATCATGTGACACTGCATCAAGTTGGCTTAGCAGAGAGCCAGCCCTGAGAGAATGAAGCACATGTTAGAAAAGTTGGGGAAAAGGTAGATAGCACGACTGGGAACACACCATCCTCCCATTCCAAATGGACATCAGTCGGAGTGGAGTCCTGGAGCCTCTGCAGGAGGCATCCGGGGTGTCCTGGGAGAGAAGACACTAGGGAGCCACGCAGAGAAGAAAGAGCAGGGTGCAACAGAGGTGTAGGAAGGATAAAATGGCGCTCTTCACAACTTTGCCCAGCCCTCCTCCAGATCAGCAATCTGCAGGCTGCAATAAGTTTGCAGGGAGCAGGCAGAGCTAACGCTTTTACTCAAACTCTTCAGCAGCATAGCCCCAAAGCCAGCCTCCCTAGACCTACTAGCTTCCCTCAGGGGGTCCAGAGGTCAGCAACGCACCAAGCAGGGGTATCTCTTTAGGAGATGGCCAGAGAAACATTGGTCCTTCCTCACCGGAGAGGACAAAGTCACCCTCTCCTTTTCGTCCCAGGCACAGATAGAACCACAGGTTCATTGTTTTCATGGTTTCGGAGGGAGAAATAAAAAACTGCCTATTACTTTCATACCTCATTTACATCAGGGACAGGGACAGCGCAGAGCCCAAAGGACAGCAGGCGTCCCCTACTGTGCGGAAGCCCCAGCCATGGGGTTGGCGCTCTTCCGGGCTCACCTACAGTGAGCACCAAGGCCTTAGCTCGCTTCGCTGAAAATACTCTTGTGGTCCCCCATCAGCCTCTTAACCGTGGGGCATCTAAATGATAAAGCCTTAGGATAAGATGGGCTGATCACCCACCAAAGTTCACCCATTGAGTCAAGGGCTATGTCAGGAGACCTGAAGGAAGGCACCCGCATGCAGAAGGCTTTATTGCAGCCCTCAGGGTTCTACTTTCTCATGTGCGCAAGGGGGTCCATCACCAAGTTCATCAATATGTACATAGTGCATATAGGATCAATCAAAATACTTATTTGTTATCCATCTACTTTGTATCAAGCACTGTGCTAGACACAATGAGAGACTCAAGAAGCATAAGACTTGGGCCCTGCCTTGAAAATGTTCACAGACTTTGATTCCGTCTCACAGTCAACATTATCTCTTCCTATCACTGCCAATCAAAAATCCTATCCAGCCTTGTAACCATCATCTTAGGTACAATCTTCCTCTCCAAAGCGCTTCCTAACCCCAGCAGTATACTTACGGCCCATCCGGATGAGCTCAGCCCTGACGAGCTCCTCATCCCCAGCCTGACAAGCTTGTCTTACTTCCGGGCCAGAACGACCCTGGCAACAGCTCGTATTGTTTCTCTAATCACAATGCCCGCGCTACCACCTCTGCCACCACAGACCAAGAGGCACCCATGGACACCAACTGACCATGTCCGTGCACTGGACAGACTGGGCCCACGGAGTCTGCGGCCGTCCCAGCAGACTTCTGGAGGGCTGGACAACACAACCCAAAACTGCAAGGGAGTTGGTGTTTACGGAGCAGACTCTGACTAAAGAGGAAGAAGGGAGAGGCCAGAGCCAGCAAATACATGGCTCCCCCTTCCATCTCGATGACGGACAGCTAGCTGTTCCTGCACTGTCCCCCGAGATGGCCCACATGACTGAGCAGCCATCTGGTTTTCTGCAAAGCTGTAATCACCTTGGCAAGGCGCCATCTTGCATTTGCTCTTGCTCCTTGCCCCACTTCCCTTTTTTCCTCCTTCTTGCTTCCCTGGGGTTGCACCCCCAATAAAGTGTTACTATAGAAGATTTTGTTTCAGGCTCCTTTTTCATGGGAATCCAGCTCAAACACTAAGTAAATATGGTCTCTTCTTCCTTTGACCCCAAATGGTGCTTTTAACATCTCTTATTGATGGTAGTTATTTTCATGCTGCTTTGTGTTGTTTCTGACGGATCCGCCCTCACTGACTGCTATGTGCTTTCTGTGTAGTAGGCACTCAATAAATGCTCTAAGAAAATGGAATTGAATCCATCTCATTAGAGTTCAGTTAATAAGTACAAACAATCATTCCAATGGATCAAAATAAATCTTCCCCATTGGCCCCATGAAATACAATATATTACCTTCCAAAACTCTACTCCAATTTCTACTTTTCCCATAAACATTGACAGAAAACAGCTTTTTGTCCAATTGTACTTGCTGCAAATAAAACTATGAATACTTACAACAACTCCACAGGGATGCAGAGAGGCCAAGAAAACAGGTGGTTCATTAAGAACCCAGGGGGTGCAGTTAATATTTCTAGAGACTTAATAAAATAGCCGAGTTACCACCCCCTTGCCACGCTCATGACAAGAGCCACCTTCCACCTCTGTGTGAGGATTACTACTAGGCCTTTCCAAACACCTCAGGTTCTCGTACTTCACGGCGGCATTAACTGCGTCTGCTTAGACTCACCATTGATTGCTACAATGATAACACAGGAAAAATATGGCAGACCCCAATGCATTATTGACACACTCCGTAATGAATGTCTCGTCAGTTAAGTACGCTCCCTCCCACTGAAAATGCCGGAAAGGATATCCAACCAGGATTTAAGTGGTTCTGAAAAGCTAAGCTATACCAATACCTTCGGGGATTTTTGGACTCAAGCTGCGTGTGGTTGTGCTGTTGGGCACATTCGCCCAGGGACACGTTGTGAGCACTCCTGCCTCAGTCTGAGCAGCGACTCGCTGGCGGTTCCTGCCCGACCTCCACGGCCCTCTTCCCAGGCCGCCCCCACCAGACCCGCGGCAGGAGATGCCTTTCTTACGGACAGGAGCCTAGGCCACGGCAAAGTGAGTGACGACCGGGTCACGGTCCCAAAACGAGACACAAATGGGGCGGCTTCCGGAGGGTGCACGCATCCCTGCGTGAGGCATCATGGGTCAGCCCCAGCGAGAGCAATGGCCTGACTCCCCTGAACCCCTGCTCTGGGGGCCCACTATCCACTGAGGGGTGATCTCCATGTACAAGGTCAACAAATCAGTCTTCTTGGTCACGTGTCACCCTGAAGAGCCCACCCCACCAACACACATGCTCGGGGTTTCCCATCCTCCCATCCCAACAACACCCCCAACAGGCTGCCTCTTGGGGCTTCTTTTGCCCCCCAAGTGGGGTTCAGCTGCCTGTGTTTTCTGGAATCATCATGTTGCAGACAGGAGAGCACATGACAATGACCCGGGATCCTGAGCAAGTGGAGGGGGGTGCGCGCAGGGTCGGGGGGGCAGCCTTTAAGAAGCAGGGGGCTTCAGTTACACGGGAAATCTCAGGAACAGGAAAAACAGGACTTTGCTGAAAAGTTTAATTCGCCTGAAAATATTATTTTGAAACAGGTCCCTTCTACCATTTACAACCAGAAACGCTTTATTCCTAGACTCAGAATAAAGAGTAAAAATAACTGCCCTGCGCCCGAACGCCTCTCAAACCGCAGCTGTGGAGGGGCCATCGACAGCCAGGACCCTGGGGATGGAGAGGAACGAATGACGAGGGGCACTGAAGCTTTCGAGGGGCTCCAGGACTGTTATAAACTGTCCCCCACAAAAGACATGTTGCAGTCCTAACCTCCAGTACCGCGGAACGGGACTTTTTTTGGAAACGGCGCTTTTGCAGATAGAATTACTTAAATAGGGCCTCTTAACCCAATATGACTGGTATCCTTATAAGAAGAGGAGAGAGACTCGGGGAGAAGGCCCCGTGAAGAGGGCGACAGAGATGGGCGTGGCACTGCTACAGGCCCCGAGCTCCGAGGACGGCCTACCATCCCCAGAAGCTGGGAGAGCAGCAGGGGACAGGTCCGCCCTCAGAAGAAGCCAACGCTGCTGACACCTGGATTTTTTCAGACTTCTAACTTCCAGAACTACGTAAGAATGGACTTCTGCTGTCTGGAGCCACCCGGTTCCCGGCGCGTTGCCATGGCAACCTCTGGGGACCCGTCCAGCAGGGGCCACGCAAAAGATGTGTCCACCTATGAGAAGGGCCGCTGCTTACCGCCTCTGAGCGCGGCCAGCGAGAAGGGCCAGGAGCACCGGCTGCAAGATCCCGCCCCCCCTAAAGAGAACCATGTTAACAACCGAGCCGTTCATCTTACAGAGGGTGGGCCACCCAGGGGTCCACAAGACCCTTCGCCGGTCATGCCTGTCCTACAGAATCTGGAGGCTTTGTATAAGGGCCATTGCAGAGGGGGTTCCTAGGTAAGACCTTTTCACCTGTTACGTGCACTTGCTAACATATTTGCATTTCTTACTTTGCTTCACTATATGCTGACAGGTGACGGGCCGGCCTTCAGTGCGCACCCGTTTATTTAGACAGGAAATGCCGAACCGTGCTGCTGGTGATAGGAAGTGGTGGCTGGGGTGCAGGTGGATAATCAAGTTGAAAAGCAAATAAATAAATACACAAAAGCCTCCACATCAGGACACGGGCCACAGAGAGCTCCAACTCCTGCAGGGCGCTGCTGAATCTGAGGTGGGAGGGCTCGTGTGTCTGGCTCTACCAATCACACCTCAAGCGAGTCGAGACAATAATTCTTGGCACCTTTTCGGTTGCTTTTCCCAGCTTTGCAATGAAATGCTGTTTGTATTATTTAAAAAATCTGAGCCCCGAGGAAGAGTCATGTGTCCTACAGTTCACGAGTGACAGGTAAACGCTGAGCCGCGTGGCTTGCTCAGGCTCCAAGCCTACAAGGGTGGGGAGGTCCTGGAGCCACATTGCTCTTCAGCAAACAGACGTCCCCGAGGGCCCTGTTTGAGGAAGGTCGATGGGGAAAGGAAAGCCGGTGGCTGACTGCAGTTTTACGCCAAGGAGGGCTACATTCGATCTGCAAGTAGGAAACTCTCTGGGTGCAAATGAAAAGTGGCACTTAAGTGGTTTCACTGTCATTTTTACTGATGCCTTTTCATGAGAATCACAGGGCATGGGCTGAGAACAGTGAGCACAAAGGGGCGCCTGGCGGCAGCCGGAGAATTCCCGCCTCTGGTCTGGGTTACTCTGCCCGTGACAACTAGGGGCTCCCTAGTTGATGGGGTCTCGCCGATGATTAGTTAAACCAGGTGGCCCTGTACTCCAAGTCCACCCCACTTGCATATACTGTAATAATTCAATTCTGACACTAACCAGGCTCCGCGGGTATAAGGGCTCTCAGCCCCTATACCCTACGAGACCACCCCTGCTCTAGCTTCGCTCCAGGATCCCCAGGCCACCCACACGTCTGACAAGCTGGTTACAAATTTGGGGGCGCCCACGATTCCCTTGGCTTCAATAATTCGCTAGAATGACTCACAGAGCTCAGGAAAGTGCCAACTCCCAATTACAGCTTGTTATAAAGGCTCCACATAAGGCAGGGTCTGGGAGGGAGGGCGGAGCGTCCATGCCCTGCCCCTGTGGATTCAGGACGTCACCCTTGCTGTGCACATCCAAGTGTTTGCCAACCAGCAGGCCCCACGGCATGGGGTTTCTTACGGCCTCTCATCAATGCAGGCACGGCCGACAAAATCACTGGCCACATGGCTGAACTCAATCCCCAGTCCCCTCCCTTCCTCAGAGGGCGAGTGGGTCCAGAGTCCAGCCTCCTAATCACAGTCCTCGGTCTTTCTGGTGACCTGCCCATCGTGAAGTTACCTAAGAGCCCACCACAACCCACCTCGTCAGCATAACAAAGACAACGAAATTCCAAAGGTTTTTTGAAGCCCTGTGCCAGGAACCAGGGACAAATACCAGACATAGCCTTCACTAGGCCATCCTCAGTTATTTCTCCACCTCATATAAAGGTTGTGAAAATGTAGTCCCCATGACCTTCACAGTATCGTCGGCCTCGCCAAGACACAAGGCAGCGGCCACCTGCAGTTAGAGAAGGGCCAAGGGGCAGACAGGTCGTTCAGCCTTGGGTCCTGCCACCTCCCCTCACTTAGGCTCCAGGGAGGGGAGGCCTGGAAGGAACGCCCTGAGTTTGTTCTATTTACAGGCGTCGGGTTCTGGCAGAACCTGAATTCAGCTGTCATGCCTCTTTACCGATAACTCTAAAATTAACAACCGCTAACACTTGGAGCATCATTTATTATGTGCTACGCATCGTCCTATGCACCTGAGAGCATTAAACACTCAGGCCCCTCAACAAGGTTACGACATAGTAGCCCATCCCTTTTTGATGGACATTCAGATTGATTACTTCCCAGGATTTCCTTAACAAAAGCAGTATTACAGTGGAAGGCCAGGGTGAACCCCAAGGTCTGGGCATCACAAACCAAAACTCCACCCACTTATTATTATCCCCACTTTATAAATGAGGACGCCAAGGCACAAAAAACATAAGAATTATGGTTAAAATTTCAAAAAATATGGAAAGATATAAAATGACAAGTTAAAATTGCCCTCCCTCTCCAATCCTCATGTTAGAATTAATCACTGTTCAAATTTTTTTGTGAATCTTTCCTTCTTTTAAGAATATCATTCCTGTGTGTTTGATTCATCGGTAAGAATATTAAATAGATGACAGATAGATGAGTAAATAAATCTTTAAACTTCATAAAAATGAATTCATAATACATATCCCTTTCTAATTAACTCTACTAATTGTATATTTCTCCATGCCAGCACATAAAAATTTACCTTATTCTCTTTAATGGTCTATCACAATGTATTTAACCCATCCCCATTTGATGGACATTTCGATTGTTTCCATTTTTTCTTAATTAAACAATATGATAGGGAAAGACGAGGGTAAGCCCCGAGATTTGGGTATCAGAGACCAACACCCCATTTCCTCCTCATCTCGGACCCAAGAGCATGGTGCAATACCAGGCACCTCCACAGCACGGGCCTGAGGCGGCATCAGTCCGCTTCCACAGGTCACTGATGCCGTGCAAGAAGGATCTGTCCATCCCCGAGATTCCTTTCTTGCCATTGCTGACCTGGCTTCATTCTTTATTAATGAAACAGAAACGAAGAGATGTGATCTCCCTCGTTTATCTCACGCTCTCCGTTAATTTATTGGCATGCATGTCAGTACCGCTTCCTTCCCTGCAGCCTCAGAAGGTGTGGGACCTTTCCTCTCATTAGGAGTCAGCCTTCCACCTGGGACCTTGCTCCTCTCCCCCTGGACCCCCCGCCCCCGCTCCAAACCCTTCTCCGCAAGTGACCCCGCCCTCACACTCTTCCATGATGGACATGAAAGAAACACAGGGCGGCACCCCAGCCTTCAAATAATTTAGAGTCTGCTTAGAGAGACAAGATGAAGAGACATTGGGTCAAATAATAAAGCAAACGGACAAAATCCTCAGCCTCGTGTAGTCTCATGAATCTGTCACTACCCATAAAGAAGCCAATACTGGAAGGAATGACAAGGTCATGTGATACCCCTGTTCCGGGCAGGCATCCAACTCAATGAACCAAGACACACAGCCATCTCACCTCCCATTAAAATCCACCAGAGAGAGAAATTCCAACAAGTTTCCTTCCCAAATTAGCAGTGGCAGTGCCCTTAGGAGCATCCAGAAGGGATATATTTTGATGGCGAGCCAATCTATTTTCTTCTATTTCTTAAAATGCCTCATTCAAAAAGACCACAAGGCAATCAACTAAAATTACTTTCTGGAAATGAATAATGCAAACCTCTGAGAAAGTACAGTCAGCGGCAGGACCACCAGAGTGACAATAGATCAGTTTCCTCCTGGAGGACTTGATGGCCTTTGGGAGATAAGCTGAAAGAGCTGGGTGACCGTTGCCTGGTAGCCGAGGGTAACCTGAGAGTCACAAACACACACACACACACACACACACACACACGCACACGCACACGCACTCACGGCCCCATCCAGAATGTCTGGGGTCCCGCCTTCCCTCTGCTTGTTTATTTCTCCTTGGGAGGCTCACTCTGAAGCCTTGAAATTTGCTCATCCTGGGTCTAAGTCATCCATCCCTGTCCGGTGACTGACAGAGGCTTTGCGACAAGGTCACTCACGCTGGACGGTCAGCCAAACCCAGTGCAGGGATGACTCCGCTGACATTCTCTGCTGGCCACAGGGCGTCTCCACTATAGCATCGCCAAGAGCTCTGGCCAATGACTGTGGCCTGAGAGCAAGGACCACTACCCAGAATCCCCCAAGGACGGCCCTGCCAATGAATGTGAGACCTTCTACGATAGTCATTGGTAGAGGAAAGCCATGTTTTAAAGTTCCTGCTTCTAACTACTTCTCTATGATAGAGCCAGACTTGATATATAGCCCCCAGATTTTCCACTCCTAAAATGGTTTTGCTTCTTGGGAGAAAGTGCATGAAGAAGGCTTGATGGTATTGGAAAGCAGAGCGATGGTGTATTTTAAAGAAAGGGAAGCGAATTAAGGGCGGGACTGAGAACCAAGAGCTCTCTCCTCCGCGAACAGTCCAGCCATGACCAAATTGGTGTCCCCTGTATCCATGACCAAAAATAGAGAAAAATCAGAGAAGCAGGAACACAATGCTGGCAACTGGAAGTAAAGATACGGTACATATTTATGACATTATTACTGTTGCCTATTTATAAAATAGACTTCCCTTTTAATGAAAGGCACTAAATAATTTAATGACAATGTATTCCTTTCAAACCATCAGCTCCTCCCATGAACTGTGAGGAACATCATACCATATGGGGGGTGGGGACCATTTCACCTCTTTTCGCAATCCTGGAGAAATCCAAGGCCCAGACAAGTGACTCACCCAAGATCTCACAGCTCTTAAGTGCTGAGCCCAAATTCTAGCCCAGGTCTTCTGATTCCAAAATGTCTCACTCTATAAAAAGAAGATGCTACAGGTTCTGCGAACTCACCAGTGAGACTAGCTAGTTATTGCCCCTCCTAGAATAGCCTTCCAAATTACAATATCCTGTGCCTCCCGTTGACTTTGCTGGTAGCTCAGTATCCTATTAGAAATGTGTCTTTTGCATTAGCTATGACTGCTTTGGTGTGGCCTTCAAGAGAAATGGTCACAGTTCTAGACAGTAAGGGTTAGACAAAGAGTTCTCCATGGAAAGAATTTCAAATACTTTTGTACAGAAATAGGTCACCAGCTTACTCAGGTTTACATTAAATTCTTTGAAATATAATTACCTATTTAAGTTTCTCTTAAAAAGTAAATTCTTAATTTTAAAAAGAAAAGCATAACAGTCCTTTTTCCTACTCAGTGGATTTCTTTTCCCATGGTCCTTTTGTAGAGGAATATTCTCCATGTCAGGCTGTAACCAACATAAGAGACTTCCACTTGCATATCCATTCACCCAAGGACTACATCCATTGAGGAGCTAATGTCTTTCATTCTGGTTGACTCTCACACTAACGCATGTGACAGAAACGCCCACCGGTGACGAGCTTGAGACACAGTTGCAGAGTTCTGAAAGGAATAAATCAGCAGATACTGGTGATTTCAAAAAGAAAAAGTCAGCTGGGTGGAATCAAGGTCTAAGGAGAGAAAGGGAGGAGAGGGAAGACAGACAGCGGACATATGGGTAAAGTACGATGGTTGGACATGGGTCGTGAGCTATGCAGCAGATCTGCAGTTTGCTGTTTGCAGTTTGTCATAGCTCTTTACTGCTTAATGGCTTTCTTCCAGGGGTGGGAATGGGGGTATCAAGAGGCAGGGGGGGGAGAGGCTGGTGGGGAAAGGAAGGGAAGGGAATGGAAGGGAAGATAGTGTTTATACAAATAAAAATGTATGAGATATATAATATATACTGCTTAGGACACCCACCAAGGGAAAGAGCATTACCGTTCTTTTGGGGTCCCATGATCCGTCTATTCCAGCGTCTCCCTTTCAATGTGTCACGGAGGCATGTTAAATTTTCCATGATGTCAAAACTTGATGACAATGTGATTTTATCCCAAAGAGCCCTTGACTCCTTTAATAGCCCATTACGAATCCAAGGTCTTGAACTTTTCTATAATCTCAGTGTATGCTACATTTTAGAGAATAAAATTTCCATAAAATAGACTCTATAAAGGCTTTCCTTGTATTCGTCCTTAACCTCTCTATTTCAGGCTCTAAGGGTGGCCTCTAGATTCTGTTAGAGTGAGATTTGTTATCCAGTCCGTGTTTATGCCGTGTTTAGTCCCTCCATAATTTTCTTAACTTTGAGGATGTACAGGATGGCCAAAAAGCCAGGCCAGCTGGTTGTTCTTACTGTTTCTGCCTAACAGGTTTTCACAGGCGGTGATTTTCTATTCAAAAATACTTTAGGATCCTTAGCCTCACACTGAGTCCCCACTTCAGGTCAAGGCATAAGGTCCATATGGAATTTCCAAGGAAGATTCTAAAAAGACTAGCCAAAGCAATCCTGCGAAAGAAGAGCAAATCTGGAGGCATTACACGTCTTGATTTCAAAGTATATTACAAAGCTATAGTAATCAAAACAGTTTGGTACTGGCATTAAAACAGACACAAAAATTTATGGGACAGAATAGAGAACCCAGAAAAAAAAAACAACCCATGCATATATGATCAATTAACTCATAACAAAGGAGCCAAGAATACACAATAGGGAAAGAACAGTCTCTTTGGTAAATGGTGTTGGGGAAAGTCGAGAGCCAGATACGAAAGAATGTAATGGACTTCTATCTTACACGACACACAAAAACTAACTCAGAATGGGTTTAAACTTTGAACTTCAGACCCAAAAGTATAAAACTCCGAGAAGAAAAACATATGCAGTAAGCTCCTTGATATCAGCCTTGGCAATGACTTTTTGGATTTGACACCAAAGGCAAAGGTTTCAAAAGCAAAAATAAACAACTGAGACCGCATCAAATGAAAAAGCTTCTGCACAGCAAAGGAAACCATCGACAAAATAAAAAGTCGGCTTACTGAATGGGAGGAAGTATTTGTAAATCATACATCTGATAAGGAAGGGGTTAATATCCTAAATATACAAAGAACCCACTCATATAACTCCATAACAAAAAAACAAATACACAAATAATCTAATTTAAGAAGTGGACAGAGGATCTAAGCAGACATTTTTCCAAAGAGGACATACAGGTGGCCAACATGTACGTGAAAAAGATGCTCAATATCACTAATCATTGGGGAAATGCAAATCAAAACCACAGTAAGTTGATACCACCTCACATCTGTCAGAATCGCTCATCAATAAACAACTGTCAGTGAGGATGTGGAGAAAAAGGAACCCTGTGCACTGTTGGTGGGGAGGTAAATTGGTGCAGCCACTGTGCGAAACGGTGTGGCGTGTCCTCAAGAAATTAAAACTAGAACTTCCTTATAGTCCAGCAATTCCACTTCTGGGTGTTTCTCTGTTCAGAAACAAAATCAACATCTCAAAAAGATATCTGCACCCCATGTTTATTGCAGCATTATTTACAGCAGCCAAGATAATGAAGCAACTTGTGTCCATCAATGACAGAAAGAATTATTTTTAATGTGATATATAAATCCCTATATGTGTGTGTCTGTGTAGATATAGATATCTATCTACACAGACACACACATATATACATACAATGGAATACTACCCAGCCATAAAAAAGAATTTGTGAAAACATAGATGGACCCCAAGGGTATTATGCTAAGTGAAATAAGTTAGACAAAAAAAGAAAAATACCATATGATCTCACTTACACATGGAATCCAAAAAACAAAAACCGAGCTCACAGATACAAAGGACAGACTGGTGACTGTCAGAGATACGGAAGGGCAAGGAGAATGGGTGAAAAAAAGTCAAAAGATATGACTTCCTGGTTACAAAATAAGTCAGTCTTGGGATGTCATGTACAGCCTGGTGCCTAGAGATATAAGAGAACTTATGAGAGAATTTAAAAGTTCTCATCACAAGAAAAATGAAACTTAGTAACTAGGTGAGGTGATAGACATTAACTAGACTTACTGTAGTGATTATTTCACAATAGATACAAATATCAAATCATTATGTTGTACACCTGAAACTGGTATAAAGTCATATGTCAATTACAGCTCAAGTATAAATAATAACAACAATAAAATACTCCATCAGGGCCATCCAACCTGCAGCCCACGGGCCACATGCAGCCCAGGATGGCTATGAATGCGGCCCAACACAATCAGAAATGACTTTAAAAGCTTTTTTTTGCTCATCAGTTTTTGTTCAAGTGTTTGTGTATTTAACGTGTGGCCCAAGATAACCCTTCTTCCAGTGTGGCCCAGAGACGCCAAAAGGCTGGACGCCGCAGGAAACACGTCTCGCTGGTTGGCGCCTCGATATCCCAAATACATTGTTTGCTAGACCCTGAGCTTCCACCACCTATCTATGGCCCCGGTTTTAGGGAAGGCGTCCCTTCTCCCCTGTGCCTCCCAAGCCCCCAGGGGCAGGCTGTGGGCTCCCGTGGGCTCCCCAGCCCCCTTGGACTTGATTTTCCGTCACACCACACAACTGCCCTTGACTCATCTGCACCTCGTTCCCCAACCAGACCATAACTCCCACAGAAGTCTTGTCATCAGACATATGCCCATGACCCAGCACGGCACCGCGACAGTGCACATGAGGAATGCATGGGCGAGCCACTTTCTCCTAAATAACAAACTTCACTGACGTAACAGAACTATCAAATGTGCGTCCTTAATGGTTTTATAGGCCGTAGGTGACTGGGACACTTAGGAAGCCATCGTACCAGCCACTCCCCTTGCATCAGGGGCTCAGCACTTTAATATACCCCAGAAATTGATCAAACTTAATGCATTAACAACAATGAATATTTTACGGAAGATTTCATGGAAGGGCCTGGAAGAAAGTTTCCATTCTCAAAACCACAAGTGAGATTTTCTTTAAGCGCCCTTGTGTGCTTTTCTGTTCTTCCCCGGGAAATTCTCGCGGCCAGCCTCTGCAGCCCCTCCCCGCCCCCAGCCACCTTCCGTTCCCCTCTGCCCCCAGGTTTAGGCAGGAAAGAGCCACGCTGACTTGCATCGCCCAGCCCGACAAACAAGCGCTTCACCTTGAAAGCCACCCTCCTTAGAAAGCCGAATGACACATCACAAATAAGTTTTCTCTGAAGCGCAGAATTTTTAGACTGCAAGTTTATGGAGGGTAGATAGGGATCATGTGCCCTTCACCGGGCAGGCCACGTCCACACCCAGCCTCCCTCTGGGCCTCTACCCCTGAAAGACTGACAATAACGTCTTTCATTTCTGCTGGAGAGGACAAGGACGCCCACTCCCCACTCAGGAGTGGGAGAGGACAGGGGCTTGAGCAGCGACTCTTTTCAAATATGTGCCAACCACCTTGAAACACCCCCTGCGGCCTGGACAGGAAAGACAAAGAATACGAACTGTCTCAGTCAAGGTTCAGCCAGAGAAGCAGAACTGGTAGGAGCTACATAGATGAAGAGACGTATTAAAGGAATCACCTATGAAAAAAATACAATAAAGACTTTTTTAAAATAAAGGCGTTACCTGTGCCATCCTGGGGCTGGCTGAGCTCGCCCGCGTCCCCGAAGGCTGAGGGCCAGCGCGGAAGCGTCTCCGACAGGCTGGGACCCAGGTCAGAGTTTGCCTCTGTCCTGCTTTGAAGGCCTTTCACCTGATTCGGCCAGGCCCACCATGTGATGCAGCTCAACCTCCTTACTTAAAGTCACCTGACCAGGGGCATTAACAAAATGTCTTCACAGCAAGGCCTAGCGTGGTGCCTCATTTTATTCAAACTGGGGGCTGTGACCCAGCCAAGTTGGCACCCCAGAGAAGCTACCACACAGTAATAAAAACAGTATAAAGAGCCCTGGTGGCTCAGTTGGTTGGAGCGTCATCCCATACACCAAAAGGTTGTGGGTTCGATTCCCAGTCAGGGCACATACCTAGGCTGTAAGTTTGATTTCCAGTCGGGGTGCATACAGGAGGGAACTAATCAATGTCTCTCTCTCACATCTCTCTCTCTCTCTCCTTCCCTCTCTCCTCTCTCTCTCTGCTTCCATCTCTAAAATCAATAAGCATACCCCAGGGTAAGGATTTTAAAAATAAATAAAAAAATAAATAAAACCAATAAGAAGATGGACTTGTGGATACTCCACGCTAAACACTCCCCATATGTTACCTCTTTTACTTGTTACCAGCACCCAGTGTGATACCATCTCCATTTTACACAAACTCTTCAGGCTGAGTATTGGTTCAAAGGCCACTGTAAAGCAGCAGCTTACACTTTGATCCATTTCTGACTTAGCAGCCAATTGCCCTGTGTTCATATGGAGGAACTTGACCCACAGAAAGGTAATCCTTCTTTTAACAACATGCAGTGGGGTGAACCCAAGGAAGGATTCTGGTTGGCACCTCACTATCCCATTGCCATCCGCCAGGGGGCGCACCTCCCGCTGCCTCCTGGAGGTGCTCGTGGAGGGACTTCAGACCTACGCAGAGACTGAGTGCAGACCAGAGTCTCTCAGCGGCAGTACTGTCGACAGTTGGGGCTGGACAGTTCTTTGCGGGGAGGCCACCCTGTGCATTAAGATGCTTAGCAACATTCCTGGCCTCTACCCACTCGATCCAGCAGTGCCCCCTCCCTCCACGTGTGACACCCACAACTGTCCTCACACATTGCCAAAACCCCTGGAGGCTAGGGGAGTGGGGGATGGCAAAATCCAGTTGAGAACCGCTGGTGTGGACCCAAAGTTCACACAGATGACGCCTATCAGTGAAAGGGTAGGGGCTACAACGAAGTCATTTCAACATACAGGACACTGGTCCCTCTCCGGGGGAGCGGCCACCCTTGGAAATACAGGGCTCTCTGTCTGGCCTCAGGCACACGCTGCTCCCTCAGCCACCCTCCCCTTTGCCGGAATAATATTTATGCTTCAGGTCTCTGAGCCCCTCGCGACTGGGAGAGGTGACCTTCCATGCATCCCCCTTCAGAAGCATTCACTGCCTGGTTTCCTTGCCTGTCCCCTCTCTAAGGGGCCTTCCACTCCACTCTCTATGTCCCATGCCTGTCCCAGTGCCTCAGACACTTGCTCAATCCATGCTCTTTCTTAGATAATTCTAAAATCTGAACTGTATCCCTTGTTGACCCTGAGCCAGGCACTGTTAAAAAAAGAATGAAAGGGCAAATAGTAAATGAGAAATGAAGGAATGAATGTTGATTGGGAACCTAAAAGAAGCTTCATGTTATTCGTCGTGGTAGGGATTTTGCTAATTATCTCAATACTGAGAGCATTCCGATACATGCAATGGGGTTCTTGGGTTCCCCAAGACAGAAATCGAGAGGAAACCCAGAGACACTTCCAGACAGATTTTATGAAGCTCATGCTTGAGCGCCCGGGAGGGAGCCCAGAGGGGAGGGGGCGTCCTGTGAGCCGGCCGGCGGGCTCCAGGCTCTGCGTGGCAGCTTGTGGCAGCTGGGGACAGAGCAGGCGGGCCCTCCGGAAAAGGCGGGTTTTGTGAAAAGGTAAGCTTTCAGAACGTCCCACTTTGGGGTCCGGAGGCCTCCTTTTCCAGCTGTGCTCCTGGAGGACTGCTCATTCCGCCCCCTTCGCAGGTCGTCTGGCGGGCAAACCTGGGTCAACGGCGCATGTGGGTCGATAGTGTACTGGTGGCAGTTAGAGGAGAGATAAAAGCGGCTACCTCTGCATTGTTGAGTAAGGAGTGGGGCGGGGGGGGGGGGGTGACAGTTTTTTTCTGTTCAGCTTTCCTTCTGGCCATCTGGCGTCCTTGGGGTCCTGAGCCCAGGTCCCCGGGCCGTCTCACAAAGACTGACAATGTTCACGGAATTTGCACCCTATTGTGAAGTCATGATTTATAATAAATGTGTACATTGGGATGTTTGTCCCCAGTTCCTGGACCACAGTTCCCCAAACCCTTGGCATGTCCTGAGCAATAAGCGCTATGGGAGTATCTTCGGTGATAACACTCGGTCTTCTGTCCTCAGTTCCTGGAACTGCTTTAGGGCCATAAGGTAAAATGGATGTCTTGTTATTAACATACAAGTTCATATTAATGAGGTGACTTCTAGGGAGTCATGGGAGCCTCCAACTTCCACCCAGTGGGTCAGAAGCTCAGGGAACCACCTGGAGTTGCAGTTGGCATCTGAATGGGGGGCAACGTTGTGGGACTGAGCCCTTCACCTGCGGGGTCAGACCCTGCCCCCAGGAAGTCAGAGCTGAGTTGAGCTGTAGGCCACCCACTTGGTATCCAAGAATCGTTTGGTGGTGTCGGGGAAAAAACCCACATGTTGTCATTGGGTCCAGAGTTGGATCTGTGAAATGCATTTTATATTATAACTTCCGTAAACATAATTTTTCCATCTTTAAAAATACAGGGGGGCCATTTAAGGTAGTTCCATCTGTAGGCGCCATTATTGGGAATGTCAGCTCTCACATTTCGCTGGTAGGGGAAGAGTCACTTAATTAACATTCCGTTCTTACTGACAGAACAGCAGATCAATAGCCCCTTCTGTGGCCAAGACACGGCTTCGACACAAACATGGTCCCTTTGAACCCGGGACCACAGTAAAAGAGTCACCGAAGTCTCCTTCCCCTGAGAGGTCATTACCATGGGTCCCAAGAGACCTTCCTCTTTGGTGCTTAGTAGCCCGGATTTTACACAAGGGACTAAAACTATATGAGTTGAGGGAGATCCATCAACACTAGCGGGCCCTCTGGACTTTATGGTCCTTTCTCTCCATCACAGACTGTTACCGGCGACCTGTGAGCTGTCTGTCCGCTGTTAAGAGCTGCCAGAGCCTCGGTCCCACAGCTCAGGCATGACTGTCTCCCGTCCTGCAAGCGGCCCTGCCCGTCTGCGCTGCTGGCCATGCTGAGCATCAGTTCAGCAGACGGCCGCCAAGCGCTCGCCCTTCGGCCGCAGACCCAGCGCTCTGCGCCCAGGCCTTGCAAGGGCGACTGGCTCAGCCCCGGTCTTCCATGGTCAGAGCAGTGACCTAGAAGGCGAGGGGCAGGCACACTTCTGTTGGGTACTCAGTGGCCATTGTGACACTACAGAAGGAGAACAGATGGAGAAGTAACCTCAGATGAATATTCATAAGAAGAAAATCAATTAGCTCCCTTATGTGCCACCTGCCCTATCAACCCAACTTAGCCCACAGCTGTGGGAGGCAAGCTGGGAAGAGACGCAAATCCTAGCCTTCACCTTGAAAGCTTTCACACAGTCCAAGGGTCTGATGCCAAACCTGGAATTTTGGCACACCTGACCTGAAAAGATGGAATATTTCGTGTTTGTGACCTTTAAAACAGGAACCAAAGCCATAGAAACATGGCGTGGTGTCGTGGAGAGAAAAAAGCCTTCTAAGGCTGTCTGGTCTGGACTCACATCCCAGCATGGACTCTGAAGTCCTGCCCCTGAACTCTGATTAAACGGGACAGGTTACCCAGCTTCCGAGCCCCACGACCCTCACCTGAGTAATAGGGACAGACACCTCCCTGTGTCCAGGGTCGGGGGACAGGGCAGAGGGACTAAGTGAAGCAGCAATATACGAAGGACCCAGGCATAGCAGGAACAAACAACTATTAGCCCCTCCTGCTCCCAAGAATATGTCACAGGGGAGAGACTGGATTTATAAGCATCAAAACCACTGAAGTCAATTGTCTGATGGATGAAGATATGGGATCCCTAGCAGCGTTCTGGCGGCACCAAAGACTTCTTAGGAAGGATATGTTGTAAAAGGCTGGTTATCAATATAAAATGTTCCTTGAGTATTTTGCAGTTACTATTTTAAATAATACAGCTCCCTTGAGTCGATCTTTTATTCCGGCATCCAGATATATCACAAGGACAAGCCCACCAGGGGTGACTCGGCATTAAAAAATTTCAAGGACTTCAAAATTATAACCTGTGCTTTTAAAAAGCATTTGTGCAAAATGGCACAAATGAATGGAATCAGGGAGCCAAGGTCAAGGGTATGGAGCCCCATGTGTCCAAAACCCTCTTCACAGAACCCACTCAGGGGCAGCGCCCGTGGGCTTGTCACTTAGGAAAGAATGCTTCATATCATAGGAAATAGAGCAAGTAAACATCACACTGCTGCTGACCCCCTTCTTCTGGAATCTGTAAATGGCCACAGTTCCCCCTTAGGAAAACCACCACCAAAGACGAGAATCCAAAACTGCTGCCAAAGCTGCCTGCTTGTCGCAACCCTAGCTTTCTCCTGGTTGGGGACCGCGCCACAGTGCCACCATCTCAGCCCTCACCGCTCACAGTTGCGCTCGCGTCCCGGCACTTGCTTCTCCGGACGGAAGTGGGGCCAGAAGTCAAAGCAGAGAGGGGAAGGCTTTTTAGGATTTTGTCTAATTGTATGGCTCACGAACAAATGTACTCTAAAGACGGATTCCTGGGCCAACTGGTAGCTGCAGAGGTGTTTTCAGCCATCTTACTAACAACTTTCCACGCCCCCGTAAAGGAAGCTGGCGGACGACTCCACGCCCGGTTGGCAGACAGAGCGGCAGAAGAGCGGTGGACACCGAGAGCCAGCGGCCGTGGGAAAGGGCGCCGCCCCCCCCCTCCCCCAAGCCTGTCAACACCGCTTCCACTCCTCGGCCTGCAAGTACGTTTCATTTTGCAAAGGAAGGAAATGAATATGCACACTCACTCTTTCCAAAACTATCTATCAGGTATGAAGAGCCACTCTGGACATATTGGTCCCATCAAGCCCTGCCCGGGGACCGGCCTGATAGCTTTACACTTCAGTTTGTGAATAGGATTGAAGGACAGTTTATCCCATCATGCAGATGAGAATGTCAGACGGCTCACCTTCACCGCTGTCCCCTGAAGCCCGGGGCTGGGACACTTAATCCCGCCGCTAAGTCAAGTGCAAAACAGTCTGTATTGACTTGGAGAGCTGGGTGGACTGGAAAAAGAGCTTTGGAAATAAGGGGTGATGTTACCAAGGTTCAACCTCAAAAGCCGCCTCTCCTCACACTCCCCTTCTTCTTCCCTCCCCCCTGCTGAGTTCTTCAACTCTTGGTAACAGGGCAGCATGGTTATTTCTGCAGAAGGAGGAGTCTTCTGTTGAGCACTGATGCTGGGGAGTCCAGCGTGGGGATCTTAGCCGAACACCAGCCCCGAGAAGCAGTCTCTTCCCATTTAACAGGTGACAAAATCAAGGCTCAGACAGGTTAAAAACATAGTCAAGGATGCTCTCCCTGCACCTATGTCAAAGGAGAGGCTGGAAATGCCTGGAAAAACATCCAGCCTACCTCCTTGCGTCTCAAGCGGAGGGGACCTCCCTCTGCCACTGTTAGGTGGCCATTCCAGAAAATCTGAGTATTGCTGAAAATGAAAAACATGGTCATGCTCCTACTGTAATCTTCCAACAATAATTTGTCTCTTCATCAAATGCTCCCTGTTTGTCAGGCATCACTCGACATAATTTAGATACGTTACATGTCTAATCTTCACAACAACCCCATTGACTGGGCCTGATTCTTGTCTCCCGTTTTACAGAGGAGAAAACCAAGGTACATAAAGACCAAGTGCCTTTTCAAAAGTTGAAGAGGCAAAATTCAAATCCAGACCAGAGAGTCTGGCTCTAAAGTCTGCACAAACTCCAAGCCACGGGTTTTACCATCCTGTGGTAACCCTCTCCGAGCAGGGGCAAAAATCTTTCCCCCGAGAGTCAGAGCTTTTTGAATGTAGTGACCAAATTGTATTCACCTTTTATTCATATCACACACACACAGCCTTAGAAATACAAATTGCAGCATAGTATATAACAAATTTTTAATTTCTTACATTAACCCCACACTTTTCTATTCCCTTTTGTGAGAAATTGTGTATTAAAATATTGTGGTCCCATTTTATAGGCAAGAGATTGCCTCATCTTTCCAAAAAAGAGAGAGAGAGAGAGAGAAAAGGGCATCCACTTGGAATAAAACGCCAGAGGCCGTTTCTGAGAAGCAGCTCTTCCGGACCAAGCACTTGAAAGCCTCGGGGGAAGGTTTAGGAAAACAATTCGGAGATTCAGTTTGAGACAATGTCACCAATGATCACAACGCTTACCTCCGGGAGCCGATCTGAGAAATGCATCGAGAAGTGATTTTGCCGCTGCGTGCCCGTTGCCCCAGGCATTTAGGCAACGGTGGATGGTCCAGCCCACTGCCTGGGCTGCAGGCCCGCACAGCGCGTGACTGCACTGAACACTGTAGGCAAGTGTAACCCAGTGGGGACGGTCTGTGTGTCTAAACAGAGAAAAGGCCCAGTATAAACACAGTATAACAGATCGAAAGTGGTGCCCTGCACAGGGCACTTACCTTGAGCAGAGCCTGCGGGACTGGAAGTCGGGTTTGACGCCTAAGCGCAGACGCACGCCCTTATTTGACGCGCGACGGGGTCCAGGATCGAGCGCGCCCATGGAGAGAGGTGGCTCCAGAGAGGAGCAAAGACGGTCCTTGTTGACTCCTCCTCCCTCAAAGCCCTCATCTCCTCTCGCACCTACACTCCTGGCACCTTCCGCCTGGATCCAGCACTACACGTGGCCTTTTTTTCACCCCATATTACCGATCACCATGGCCTCCTTTTCATTCTTACCACCGCCGCTCACGACGCAATTATTACAAGTCTTCTTATGTATGAATTAGAATAAAATATGTTCGGATAACGCGCCTGCTCAGACGGCAGGACCATCTCTTTTTCCATCATCCCCCTCTCCCGATAGCGCCAAGCACAGCGTGCGCCGTCTGGGGAGCAGGGGGGTTCCTGAGGCCTCTTCTCACAATCGCCACGCCCCCACCAGGGGCTGCTCTCTGCTGCCCCCTCCCCTTTACTGCCTTAAGGCGGAGGCCTGGGGCCCGGGGGGCCCAGACAGTGTAGGCAGCGCAAAGGAAGGAAAGCTTCCTGTGACCCCTGCTGCTATGGCAACTCTCTCTCAGCTCAACCCCACGTCCCAAGGCCACCCGTTGTCCCTTCTGACCTGCTCCGTAGCGGAAACAGCCTGGGCCCAGGGGCTGTGGCTCTTGGCAATGCCCTTTGTCCCGCCCACCTTTCTTACTCCACCACCCCCATTTGCATCGGGAAGCAACTGCTGCTGCCTGCGCCCTCCCGTGGGGCCGCGCCCCAGGGTAGTCGCCCGCTCCCTGGCCTCACCTCAGTCTAACTCTTATTTCAAGAACTACTTCGTTTCCCACCTACTCCATGAACTGCCACTGACCACCTGGCGCCTCTCCTTCAAACGACACATATCATCGCTTCTTTGGATATTTATGATACTTCTTCGCATTATTCATTAATTCCCATCTGCGTCAGCTCTTCCTCCCACACCGTGTTGCAATTCGCTGGGGGCAAAGACCAGGGCCTATACTTCCTGGCATCACTCGAGGTTACCAGAAAGACAGTCCTTTTTGCAGAAAAAGATATTTAAATGAATGTGTTGATTAAGGCATAAACTTCGATGTTACAAGGCCCTGGGAAAGCTCAGGTCTGCGCTTAAAACCCAAGTACATTTTGAGCTGCATAATTAGAAGCAAGGTCATCCTTAAAGACGTCTCTAAATCAGGACTAATTACAGCTACGTGACAGGGTGGTTGTGAGCAGTAAGGCAGATAAATGTATACAAACTGCCTAATGAGTTACCAAGACGCAGTGCGTCCTCAACAACAGTTGGGTACTTTCCCCAGCCACCCTACCTGAAAAGGAGGGCACAGAGTGACATGTCAGGAGGCAGGCAGAGTTGACAAGTGTCGTTTTACATTCCAAAGCCCAAGGTCCTGGTAGACAAGATGATCTTTGACTCTAAAGGGAACTAAAAGGAGACGTGGGCAAAGGCGAGATGCTACCAAGCTGGGGATCCGAGTTAATTCAAGAAGCATTTTCAACCCAAAGTCCTGACCAGCGAGGGGGGCTGGAGACTGCCCGCCACTTTGTCACGGCTGGAAGGTGAGTGTTCAACCCCGAAGAGTCTCTGGCCCTGGTTTAACAGCCCACTGGTTAGGGGTCTGGCCTGTTCAGAACCAAATGGGGGGATGATGGGGTCTCACTCGGCCAGGCCTCACGTGCCCCTTACGTGTTGACAGATTTCATCCCTGGCCATTAGGAGAGCCACCCTGCGGAACACCCAGTTGAGTCCCTGGCTATTTATAAATAATGAATGTGTGCAACTTGAGATAAAAATAAAGCGTTGTGCCCACGTGGGGCAGTGCCTGTCTGTGTGTGTGTGTGTGTGTGTGTGTGTGTACATCCCTTGAAGAGTCAATGACTGAATAAGAACTGGTTGCATATTCTTTCCAGAATAGCCCCCAGACACCTTGCAACTGAGGGGAAAGGCGGCCCCTCTGCTTCTCACGGGGGCAGTTGAGTTTCCTGTCCCCCTGCTTTCTCAGGGAGACTCCACTTAGCCTCCTGACTCCACCGCCCACCTGCCCGGTGACTTCCTGCGGCGACTCACCTTCGTTCCCTCACATGCACCCCGCCTGGGAAAATACTTACCTTACAGGTGCTCGTGAGCATTACATTGGGGAAACCAATGTTCCTAAAATGCTGGTGCCTGCTGCTCCATTCGTGGCAGCTCTCATTACATTGGTACAAGTTAATACACAGAAGAACAGGAGAATACATTGCTGCGATTTATTAAGTATGGGTAGGGACCAAGCCTAGACAACCACAAGCACAACCAAAAAGGGGTTAAAACGCTGGAGATGGCGTGAGCCCATCTGCACTCGAGGCCCGTCGTCTGGGTTTCAAACGTCCTCCGCCTTCACGTGTGGCCACTTTATTAGCAAACCTCTGTTTCTGATGGGTGTGAACGCATTTGGAGTCGTTCGGGCCCTCCTGCAGCCTCCTTGCCATGTTGCCTTTATTTTGCAGGGGAGAGTGCCCAGGCTTAAGTGAAGCGGCACGTCCAAGGTCAAAGAGCTAGTTGGTGGCAGAACTGGACGGCAGGACTGTCAGATCCAAGCCCCCTTCGACCCCACACCTCCCTCCCTTTCTAAAGCAGCTGGGGCCTGGCCCTGGAATCTACAGAGTCCGGAGACAAGTGGCAAGATGAGTGGGAACACGCATGGGGCCAGTGAGTCCCCTTACAATTAAGCTGGAGAGTCCCCATGGAGACGGAAGGTCACCATGACAACACTCAAAATGTCCTTCCTCCTTTTTTACTCCCAGGATGCACTCCTGCATCCACACTTTGCTTACCTTCGAAGGTAGATAACAACGGTGATCCCTCTCCTAACTGGTGACACCCAGAGGCTCAGAGAGATGGCACCACCTCCTAATTCAGGGAGAGCCAACCAGACAAAAGGGTCCCCACACGCCCACTGCCACTGCCCATTCACACAACAGTCCTTGCAGAGGAGCGCGGGTGCCAGACCCCAGCCCCGAGCGAGCCCAGCTGGTTGCCATTCTCTCCCGAGGCCAGGCCTGCTGCGAGGTTTCATTTAAACGTGTATTTCTGTTGTTCGATATCTGTTAGCCAGATGCCTGGAGGCCGTAAATGCCCTTTTCCGTCCGTTCGAGCAAGAAAATGTACCTGCCATAGCAGTACTTGCTTCACTGGGCTGCTGCCTTATTTTAAGAGCTAAGTCTTCCCTGTAAACTCGATTTTTTTCCCTCTGGGGTGCCTGTACTCCAGCGTCCGCGGAGGGGAGCGCTCCCTCTCGGGCGGGAGCACAGCGCCACCTAGTGTCTACTTGCTCAACTGCAGCCCAGACCAATAACCGTGGTAACCTTGACCGAGAAAGTGGTGCGCTCCCGAGGAGAGCTTTTCCACGCTTTCTTCTTTCCGCACAGAACAGCGCTTGCCTAGCAGTATCAGATTTATCTTATTTTTAAAATAAATATGTTAAGACACAAGGCTCCCGGAAGAAAGCTGAGTAAGTTATCCACTTGCCAACCCGGCGTCGTAATTCCCAACTTTGGTGGCTGTCATTTATAAATGATGAGCTCATGAGAGAAGAGGGCCACTCCCAGGTGCCCAAAGCACCACCGTGGAGAAAGGAAGCCATCCCGTGGGACCCGATGCAATCGCCGTGGCTTTATTTAGCTTTTACCACCAGCATCTCTAAGCGTCCAGTGCAGGGTTATCTTCACAGCACCTCTAAGGACTAATCCCAGTGCTCTTATTACCTGCAGGTAAGCACACCTGTAAAGAGGTGAAAAGTTCTTCCTCTGCAGCCACTCAGAGCAGAGATGGGGCCTCCCCGCCCCCCAGCGCTTGCACTGGCCCCTTGCCTCCTCACCCCTGCAGGGACCAAAACCATCAACCTATTATCACCCAGCAGCCCCGGCCTTCAAACGCCCAGTTCCTTTCAGGCATGAGAGCAGGGCTTCTCACCCTGGGCACCACCAGCTTGGGTAACTCTTTGTTTGGGAAGGGGGTCTATCCTGTGCACTCTGTATGGTTAGGTGCATCCCTGGCCTCCACCCACTAGATGCCAGAAGCAACCTCTCCCTCCCACTCCCCGCCGTCTTGACAATCAAAACCTCTCTAGACATTGCCAAATGTTCCCTAGGGGTGCAAAATGACCTCTGGTTGAAAATCACTATTCTAAAAGACCGGCACACAGAAATATAAAAATATTACTAATCACAACAACTACTCCTGTTGCTGCCATTTAAAAGGCACAAATTGTGGGCTAATAGCTTAATGTCGTTTTTTCATCTTCCCAGCCCAGAAACCAGTCTGTGTTGACTTTCTAAGGAAACATTTACATTGCAGATAAAGAAACGGAGGCTCAGGGATGTTAGGTACTGTGATCAAGGTCACCAGGCTTCCCTGCCTCCTGAGCTTGTCACCACTTCTGGAATGTGGGACCACAGATCACATATGTTTCTGGGATCGTCTCTGATCTCAGCAGTCCTCCTAGAACTTTGCTGCGGAGTAACGGAGAGAGCCCCAAGTCTGCGTTCAGACTGTGGAGGCAAAAACCGTCTCTGTGCCCTTTACTTGGGGTGAATCATTCAAGCTCTCGAAGTCTCTGTTTATTCACCTACGAGATGAAATGAATTCGTTGGATCGGGTTCTCAACCCTGGCTGCACATTATAATAACCTGGAGAGTTTAGGGGTTTTTTTTAATGCCTAGGCCTCACCCCAAACCAGTTAAACAAGAACTTCTGGGGCCTGGGCAATGGCATTTTTTAAAGCCCCCAGGTAACTAATGTGCAGCCAGAAACGAGACCCCTGTGACCAGATGCGCTGGAAGGCCCTCAAGTTCTGTGTTTCTACCTTAAGCACCAGCCCCCAGACTAGAGTCTTTTCTCCCTCACATGGTCCACAAGGCTCCAACGCACACAAGAGCTCTTCTGTGGGGTGGCTAGTTTCTCTGTCACATGGCATTGTCCCAAAAGTCTTGAAGAAGTCCTGGGACTCCCTTTGTGCCTCAACTGTCCTTCAGTGCCTGAACTAACCACCTCCAGCACCTCATTCCACCCACCAGGCATGGGCACCCCACCCCACTGTCCTGTGGCAGTCGAGGGTTGGACCCTCCTTCTATGCCCGGCTGCTAAGAGCAGGGAACAGGAGAGAAGACAGCTGCATCAACTGAAAGACTATCCTCTTCCTGGCCTCGTTGAGCGCTTGCCTGTCTGACTTTAATAAGGTTAGTTCTAATCCGTGGTCTTGCAGGAGGTGAGAAAATCTCTCCTTTCTGAATATGACTCAGTGCTCCCAAAGCAGAGTGATAACATCTCACTCAGCCGGTGCCTGAGAGGAGCTTTGGCTCCAGGGATGGGGCTCTGGGCACTTGAAGGCCATATTCATCATCCCCCCTCTTTCGCCCTGCTCCCCCCATCTCGGGGAGCCACCCTCCTGCACAGGAGGGCTTCACACAACACTTAAAAGGTACAACTAGTAATGAAAGTAATTTACATCAAGGACTCCCCTGATGCCAGGCCCTGTGTGAAGTATTTATACGCATCGTTTCATTTATTCTTCCCAAACACCCACAGGCGATGATAATATTATCATTTTCATTCTCATTGGCATCGTTTGCATTTTACAAATGAGGAAAGTGAGATGTCTACAGTCATGACTCCTGTTCCCTGGACCTGAAAACTAGGCATTCACATTAGATGAGATCAACTTAATAGAAATGTAATACAAAAACTGAAACATACTCATTTTTTCCAAGTGTACATGAAACATTCTCTAGGATAGAGCACATATTAAAGTACACAGAACAAACCTCAATAAACTCAAGAAGATTGAAATCACATCAAGCACTTTGCCAACCACAGTGGTATGAAACTAGAAATGAACTATGGGGGAAAAAACTCACAGATATATAAAGATTAAACAGCATATTACTAATCAACTAATGAAACAGAGTAAATCAAGCAGGAAATCAAAAACTATATTGAAACAAATAAAAATAACACAACTTTTCAAAACTTATGGGAGAGCAAAAACAGTTCTAAGAGGGAAGTTCATGGCTAAGCAGGCCTACCTCAAGAAACAAAAAATATTCCAAATATACAATCTAACTCTATATCTAAAGGAACAAGAAGAAGAAGAAGAAACAAAACCAAAAGTAAATGGAACAAAGGAAATTGTTAAAATCAGAGCAGAAATAAGCAAAATAGAAATTAAAACAATGGAAAAGATTGGTAAAACTAAAACTGGTTCTTGGAAAAGGTAAATAAAATAGACAAACATTTAGCCAAACTCATTGAGGAAAAAAAAAGAAAGAGCCCAAATAAATATCATAGATGAAGAGAAGTTACAACCAACACCACAGAAATACAGAGAATCATTACAGAGTACAATGAACAATTATATGCCATCAAATTTGAGAATGTCAAAGAAATGGATAAATTTTTAGAAAAATATAAACTTCCAAGACTGAACCAAGAAGAAATACAAAGTCTAAACAGGCCAATTACTAGCAATGAAATTGAAGTAGTCATCAAAAAACTGCCAAGAAATGAAAGTCCAAGACCAAATGGCTTCACTGGTGAATTCTGTCTAACATTCAATAAGAATTAATACCTATCCTTTTTAAACTATTTCAAAAAAATTGGAGAGGAAAGAGCACTTCCAAATTTACTTTATGACACCAGCATTACCTGCTACCAAAACCAAATAAAAACATTACAAAAAAAGTATAAGCCAATATCCTTGGTGAATATAGATGCAAACATTCTCAACAAAATATTAGCAAACCAGATTCAACAATGCATTAAAAGGATTATACACTATGACCAAGTGGGATTCATCCCAGGAATGCAAGGATGGCTCAAGATCCATAAATCAATGTTATATTTCATATTAATAAAATAAAGGATAAAAACCACATGACCATCTCAATAGAGACAGAATAAGCATTGTACAAAATTCAATGTCCTCTTATGAAAAAGTTCTCAACAAAATGGTATAGAAAAAAACATACCTCACTATAAGAAAGACCATATATGACAAGCCAAGTTAATATCATACTCACTGGTGAAAAGCTGAAAATCTTTTCTCTAAGATTAGGAACAAGACAAGGATGCCCACCATCGCCTCTTCTGTTCAACATTGCATTGGAGGTCTTAGCCATAGCAGTCAGAACAAGACAAAAAAATTTAAAAACATCCAAATCAGAAATGAAAAAATAAAACTCATTATTTGCAGATGACATGATACTATATACATATTTAAAAACCTTAAAGACTACACAAAAATAATTATTAGATATAATAAATGACTTTGGTAAATTTGTAGGATACAGAATCAATATACAGAAATCTGTTGTGTTTCAGCACACCAATAATGAATGATAAAAAAAGAAATTTTAAAAGCTATCCCATTTATAATTGCATCAAAAGTATAAAATACCTGAAAATAAATTTAACCAAAGAGATGAAAGATCTATACTCTGAAAACTATAAGACATTAAAGAAAGAACTTGAGCAAGATACAGATAAATGGAAGGATATACACCTTGCTCATGGACAGAAAGAATTAACATTGTCAGAATGTCCTTCCTACCTAAAGCAATACCTCGATTCAATACAATCCTTATTCAGATAACAATGGCATATTTCTCAGAATTAAAACAACTACTCCTAAAACTTACATGGAACTACAAAAGACCCCGAATAGTCAAAGAAATCTTGAAAAAGAACAAAGTGGGAGGTAACATGGTCTCTAATATCAAACTATACTACAAAGCTACAATAATTAAAACAGTATGGTACTGGCATAAACACAAATATATAAATTAGTGGACTAGAACAGAAAGTCTAGAAGTAAATCCTCACTTATATGGTCTATTAATACACAACAAAGGAGGCAAAGATATATACAATGGGGTAAAGACAGTTTCTTCAATAAGCAGATACATACAAAAAAATGAGATTGGACTACTTTCTTACACCATATACAAAAATAAACCCAAAATGGATCAAACACTTAAATGTTATATCTGAAACCATAAAAATTCTAAAAAAAAAAACCAAAAAACAGGCAGTAAATTCTGACATCACAATATTTTTCCTGATATATCTCCTCAAGCAAGAAAAACAAAAGAAAAAAAATAAACAAATGGGACCATAACAAACTAAACAATTTTTGCACAGTGAAGGAAACCATCAACAAAGCAAAAAACAAACCTACTGCACTGGAGAAGATATTCACAAATGATACATCCAATAAGGAGTTAATATCCAAAATATATAAGGGACTCATAAAACTGAACACACACACACACACACACACACACACACACACAACAAACAATCCAATTTAAAAATGGGCAGAGGACCTGAACAGATAGTTCTCCCAAGTGGACATACAGATGGTCATATATGAAAAGATGCTCAACATCGATAATTATCAGGGAAATGCAAATTAAAACCACAATGAGCTATCACCTCACACCCTTCAGAATGGCCATGATAAATAAATCAAGAAACAGCGAGTGCTGGCGAGGATGTGGAGAAAAGGGAGCCCTGTGCACAACTGATAGGAATGCAGACTGGGCAGCCACTGTGGAAAACAGTCTAGACATTGCTCAAAACATTAAAAATACAGCTGCCACATGATCCAGCAATCCCATTTCTGGGTCCGAAGAAAACAAAAACACTCATTCAAAAAGACATATGCACTCCTGTGTTCATGCAACATTAGCAGTAATAACAAAGATATGGAAGTAATCTAGATGTCCATCAATAGACAAGTGGATGAAGAAGATGCAGTGCATAGTATATACAATGGAATATTATTCAGCAATGAAAAAGAATGAAATCTTGCCATTTGCAACAACATGGATGGACCTAGGGCATATTATGCTAAGTCAGACAGAAAAAGATAAATACCATGTGATCTCACTTATATGTGGAATTTAATAATAATAATAAGTAAACAAAGCAAAACAGAAACAGACTCAGAAATATAGAAAACAAGCTGATAGAGTTGCCAAAGGGGAGGTGATGAAGAAATAGGAATGTAAAAAAAGAAATGTTTGTAAAACATATTCATGAAAGGGTTATCTGCTGTGAAACAGAACCAAAATCCAGGAGGTGAGTTTTATTACTGGTTTCAATAACTGGGTGTATTCCACTGGGCCCACGTAAGGTAAGGAGTAACTCATTCATTAGCTGCCCACTAGGGAGCTCAGAGAGTCACCACCCACTTCCAGTGGGACACGTCTGCCCTTCTGGGGTGATGAGAAAGGGCCATGTGCCCTGAGTCATTCTGGAGGACCCTACAGTCCCTGCCACCAAAGATCTGGGCAAACAGGAGGAGAGGGTCAGCAGGGACCACAGCCCCTGACCGCAGCATCCCAGGTTCTGAGCCCGTCTTGTGTCAGGGTTCCTTCTGGCCTCCTTGCCCATCCCCCAAGGGCCTGGGGAGGAGCTCAAACTCCTGCACCAAGCTGCCAGCTTCACTGAACACCGAGAACGTGGTGCTGGGCATTTGTCATCTTGTTCATTTGGAATCTTCTGTACTTGAACAAGCACACACGCTCTATGTTCCCTGAACCTACTAATGGCTGCCACTTCCACATGTGAATTTGCATTTGGGTTTATAAAGCCACAGGATGACATCATCGATGTTACTCATTCAGCCTGTGCTGAGCACCTGCTCTGTGCTACACACTATTCTAGGTGCTGAATACACAAAAGGGAATAAATCAAACCCCCCTGGCCTCAAAGAGCTGACATTCTAACAGGCATAGGCAGGAAAGAATAATAAACATCATAAGCATATTATGTAGTAGCAAAGAAAGTTAAGGAGAATGGGGTAGAGAGCGAAGATAAGGAGGTTGGTGCAGCTTTAAATAGGGGGTCCAAAGGCCTCCTCGAGAAAGCAAATGTGAGCGGACACCTGCAGAGGTAAAGCAGAGAGGCCTGGGGTTCCCTGGGAGCCCAGGATCGTCTTCATCCTCTCCTCATGGAGTAATGGATCATGGCGTGGCCACAACTTCATTCCTTCGGTAAGTGTTCATTAAGCAAAAGGGAAGGAGGCATACATAGTTTTATGATCCTGCTCATTTTTTAAAAGAGCAGGGACAGAGCTTTGCTTTCTCTCCAAGGTTGACCAGTGTATGAGCACCCAGTAAGTAGGTGTTGAATCAATTAACTCATCCATAACGAATAACTTATTTATGAGAACCAAAGACACCCCTCTAACTTCTCTCTAAGTACTAAAGTTGATACATATTGTCGTAGAAACAACAGATCGGAGGCTTTTCTAAGATACAAAGGTACCACATTTCATCTTTGCGTTTTCCCTTCCAGCCTTTGTTTATAGGCATAACTTACCGTAGGTGTGAGTCAGTATTTTATGATCCTAACCATAAGATTTTGAGATTTGTTTTTTGTTTTGTTTTTTTTTAAACCCTGCTTATGTGTAGGCATTTTTCTCGGGCATTTCATAGTCTTTGTAAGAATCATTATTGATGTAGAATGCCTAAGGTCAGTTATTCCCACAGCCTGCCCGCTAGAGCAAGGTTGCTTCCAATGTCCTTGGAATACAGTATCCAAGGTAACAAGTGGGCTCCATAGCTCAGTGGTTAGAGCACTGGTCTTGTAAACCAGGGGTCGCGAGTTCGATCCTCGCTGGGGCCTCCGTTTGCCAACTTTTTTTCATTATCCTTTGTAAATATGGAACAGCAACTCCAAAAAGGAAGTCATCGGAAAATTTTACCCGGCAAGATGAAAAGTTACGCCTCCTGAAATGCAAATTATGGGCATCCTTACTGTGCTTTAGATGTGACCCGGAAGAGAAAATCCTGGACCGCAACAAAGAACAGAGAAAAAAATAAAAATAGAAAAGCCATCCTCGGCGCCCCCGGCGCTGCTGGCACCCGCGGGCCCGAGCACGGGAAGTGGAAGAGCGAGGCTCCCCAGGCTCGTTTGCACCGCCTGGGAAACCGAGGCCGGGCGGTGAGCGGCAGAAAGTGAAAGCGCACCGCTCCGCCAGCGCGGACCGGCGGGCGGAGGGGACTCCGCGCCTGCAGTTTGACCGCGCGGCCAGCGGGGGGCGCTCTGGCACAGGCTCCCACTCGCGTCTTTCGCAGCGGGCCAGTGAGCGTCCCCACGCCGGGCCCGCGCCCAGAGCGTGGGCAGCGTGGCCCGGAAGAAAGCACGCGCTGCGGCTGCCACGTGGCACCCCGGCCTCGGAGCCCAGCGGGGATCCCAGGTCCTGCCCCCTTCCAGAGGGAGGGGGGGCATTCCCAGAGACGAACAGTGCAGGCTGCTTGGAAAGCGTGTTTGCTGCCGGCCTCATTTCTCCGCTGTATTTTTGGCCCCCCGGCCTGCTCCCGCCCCACCCCCTGCGCTGAACTCTGGAAAGCGCGTGACTCTAGAGTCAGGAGGGCCTTTCCTGAATGCATGAATGTTCCCCACCCACGATTTCTTTTCCCACATCTCAGGGCTAGATAGAGCTGGACAAAGGACTGTCCGTCAAGTAGCTACCAGCCACATACGGCCAGTGAGTATCTCAAATGTGACTAATCCGGACTGGGATGTGCAGAAAGAATAAAACACGTAAAACGCGTAGTTCAAAAAAAAAGAAAAGAAAAGAAAAACTGTAAACTATCCCATTAATAATTTTTAAATTGGTAATATGTTGAAATGTTGATATTGTACATATAGTAGATTAAATAAAATATGTAATTACATTCATTTTACCTATTTCTTAAATGTGGCTACTAGAAAATTTTAAACTACATATGGGCCTTCCATTGGCAGCTCTCATATATTTATGTTGGGTGGTGCAGGCTTAGGGAGCTCCAGCCTGGGGACCTCAAGTTCAAGTTCTTTCTTAACCAGGTAAAGTAGTAGGCAGAGGCATCTGGGGCTCCCAAAGCCAGCACTTAGGCAAGCCGTAAGCATGGCCCTGGTTGAGGTAAAATTAAATACCTCCCCAACATAATTTTCAACTCCACAAAGAGCGAGAGAATGGAATGCATTTTTTTTTTAATTGAGCTAGCTCTGGGAGTGATGCAATTTTGAGACTTTCTACGGCGGCTTGCAAGATTTTAGCTCTGGAAAAACACACTCACACTGTGCTGTTTATTGGTCAGGACGTCTGCTGCGACCATGAAGTGCTTCCAGGGCCTTGAAGAAACAGGCCCCACTGAGGCAAGAAAAATATCCTGAATTATCCCGCAAGAGTCAGCACTTCACCGACATCAAATGTCCTTTTGCAAAGCCCTTTCAGGTCGTTGAATGTCTTCATACCAACACTACTTACTCTGCACCTGCAAAGCAGGTGACCCTTTTGGAGGAGCTTTCCTTGGAAACCTGTCGCCACAGGCGTGAGAGTGAAATATGGTTCTTAGGCTAACGCCAAATGCTCGCGAGATCAAGAGATATGTGTCCATTTGAGCAAGTGCTGATTTATTACAACACCTTGGGTCGTGGGCATTTACAAAACCAAACAAAGACGTGCAGTGCCACGCTGCAGACCAGTGCCCGCGACCCGGGTGCAGTGGCGGCGTGGAATTTGGCCTCCCCCCAGAAGCAGACAAGGAGCATCGTTCCGGTAGCAAGATTCCCTTCGAAAGACAATCAGGCCCTAAGCCAAATTCCTGCCACCATCCCCGCCACCCCAACCGCTCCACCCCCGCTTCCCATACCTCTAAAGCCCCGGGTCAGCAGCCGCAGGATCTGCGTGACGAGGAGGTTCTCCCCTCGCAGGCCAAGGACGGCTGCTTCCTGGCCCCCACGGCGCAGGCTGGCTCACCGGGCCACTGCGGGGTTTCCGGCTCTTCTTCCTCTTCCCTGAGGGGCCCGGGGGCCACACTCGGGCTCCCTCCTGTGCCCCAGGGCCTCGAAACGGCTTCCTGCTTCTCGTGGGAGAAGCCGGCTTCTTAGAGGAGCCTTTCTGAGAGGAGGCCAGGCCCGGATGGGAAGCTGAAGTCACATCGGATGATCTTCTAGCAGCCTTCTCTGACTGCTCCTTTAGCACCTCCAAGACTGTCTCTGGGAAACAAGCCTTTATGTGGTGAGACATTCAAGTCATGGAAAAGTAGCTCTAAGAAAAGCACCACCCATGAGACCCATGACTACATGAGGGGTCTTTCATATAAATTCTTTGGAAATTAATATTTTTTAAGTCGCTTAACTGGCCTTGATCTAAATATATTACTTCTCTAATAGGGTCACTCCAATGGCAATAGTACTGGAATGGTTAGTTCCCTTAAAGATAGTGGCCCTTCTCTACAAGTCCCTGCCGACTGCCTACCCTACGTGAAGGAAGCTGCCCTCACCCCAGGGGCCTCAGGGTTACCTCTGTTCAGTTGCCTGCACTGCCCGCTCCCCTTCCATTTGACTCTGAACTACAGGTCAGGGTCAAGGCTCTATCCCCAGGGATTAGCACAGTGTCTGCCACAGAAGTACTAAGTGAATGAAGCCAGATGCGTGAATGAATACATGGAAGATTGAATGATTTAACGAATGAATGAATACATGAGTGAATGAATGAATGAATACATGAGTGAATGAATGAATGAATACATGAGTGAATGAATGAATGAATGAATGAATGGCAACAGGTCACAGGAGAAGCAGGCATGTGGAGGAGGAGTATAGGCTGAGACACAAATTGTACTCCTCAACCCCAGGACAAGCCACAGGTGAGAAAGTAAAACCTCCCACTCAGCAGGGCTGTCGTGTTTGTAGAGGGTGGCAGGGTCTGAGTCAAAGACAAGGACAGACTCACTGGCGAGTGGCCGGAATGGGATCCGCTTACTCTTGGTTGTCACTGGCACTGGCTTGTGCTTGCATTTGCCTGGAGGTGCTCGCCTGAGAACAGGTAGAAAAAGTGAGGACAAAAGGCTTTGAAGATGGGACGAGAAAATCAAGGTCACCAGAAAGCATCCGTTTGCAAGAAATGGGCTCAGCGCTCCCTTATCTATAGGGGTGGGACGAGGTGTCATCGGAAACAGGAGGAGCTCAGATGGAGTGGAGAAAGGACGTGGAAGTCACAGGGAGCCCGCAGGCCCCTGGACAGCAGCACCATGAGAAGACTATTTCCACATCTCTAAAATAGAAAAAATAATAGTGCCTATCCTGGCAGGGCGATAGTGAAGATTAAATGAGAACTGTGTGTATAATTAAAAAACAGAAACAAAAAAACCCTTGGCACAGTGTCAAGTGTATAACAAGGGCTCCATAGATGATGCTGCTGCTGAGGAAGAAAACCCCTTGAATGACGCCCGTTTCTCTGCCTTCTAGCACATTCTTGAACTGCTGTCCGCCGGGTGCGTCTTCTGGAACAAAAGAGACCCTGGAGACCCCAGAGCAGAGACGGAACTTGTCAGCCAGTCCCCACTGCCGCCTTCTCTGCCTCTCTGCAACTCTGTCTTAACGCCCTCACCCCCATTCCAGGTGGATAAGGTAACTTTATTTGATGAACACTTATACATAGTGCTTAGGTGCTGTACTAATACTTGATGACTCACTGAATCCTCACAATCACCCTATAAGGTAGGTGCTATTATTATTCTATCATGCAGTGGGGAAACTGAAGAACGCGGAGATTAAGAAACAGATGCAAGGTCACACAGCTAGTTGGTGGCAAAGCCAAGATTCAAGCCCAGGCAGAAGGAAAAGATGGAAGTGGGGCGGGGGAGGGGGCGGTGAATTACACATAAATAAAGCAGCCGCCCTGGGGACGCTGGGATGGGCGCAGTCAGGGTGAAGACAGCCGTGTAGGCACGCGGGCAGCATTCGCAGCCACGGCTACAGATGCTTTCTGAAAGTCTGAACAAGGCAACGTAATCACAGCCAAAGCGAATGGGTGGGGTGGAAGCGACTCTCATCCCCAAAGAAAACCGAGCTCCTGTCCTCGGCCCCCGCTCACTGGCTGGACCTCAGACACGTGATGTGACTGAGCTGAGCTCCGCAGCCTTATCGGCAGGTCTGGGGTGTTAGCCTGCCTTGTTGGGAGCGTGAGTGCCTGGGACACAGCAACCCCTCAGTAAACGTCCACCCGAAGAGACAGGCAAATGAGTAAGGGTGTCCTCAGTGTGCTTGGTGGCTGAGCTCTCATCGTGGCTGCTCTTGTGATGGAGGGACCTAAATTATCCCCCAAACAAATCAGGAAACTGATAAAGGAAAGAAAAAGTACATGCACACGCGCACACACACACGCGCAAAACCCTGTTACTGAAGAACAGAATTCCCTACCAGACGTGGTCAGCCAAAGGAAGCGCTTTCAAGACCCCGACTTATCCCACCCCCTGAGCACAGGACAGTGCAGCAGGTCAGTGGTGGGGAGGGCCCGGCACCTAATTCCTGTCGGGGGAGCGCCCAGGCACAGCCCCGGGCCTGAGGACCTCCAAGACCTCATGAGAATCTCACACCCGAGATCCCTGTTGCCAAGCAGGATGAGCTATGGCTTGGTCCTGGCTCCCGAGCCCTGACCGGCAGCTGGTGCCCTGTCTGCCACATGCCTCCTGAACACCACCCCAGATGTGGGTAATGGAAGCCCCCGAGGGCAGTTTTCCTGTCTGGGTCTTTCAAGTTGGTTTATGGGGAGAGGTTCTTGCTACGGGCAGGAATCCCAAGATAAATGCGGCGTCTGCGCAGAGCTCTCGGGATGAACACACAGCAGGTACAGATGGCGCACGCTCAACAGCCTCCCAGATGCGAAGCTGTTTGGCAGCTTCTGCCCGACCAGCTGGAGGCTGGTTAGCCTCTGAGAGCCGTGGGCGAAGAAGCAGGAGAAAGAGCACACAGTCCACCGAGTGAGTCAATACTGCCACTGAATTCCAGCCAGGACCGGGGACAGACGCTGAGAAACCTGGCAGTTCAAGGTATTTGCCAAACGTCTCGGGCATCCTGGCCAAAGCCAGGGGACAGGGTGGTAGTACTTACTCAGGTGGTCACAGGTGAACATTCACTGTCAGGTGATCCCAGACAGAAGTTTCCAGAACCATACTTAAACAACAAAAACAAAACAGGAGCCACATGTCTAGACTAGGCAAGGCTCAAACTCCTCATTTACAGCCACGAAGAGACCACTGCCCAAAGGGGCCGTAATTCCCAAAGAGCCACTGTCCTACTTTGCTTGACCAAGCTGCTTTTTATTCAGAATGTGGACCTGATTCCTTGGTAATTTCTGGTGATTCTCGGGGAGAGAGGACTCTTGATAACCTGCCACAAAGATAGGAACTTGATAGAAATGCCCCCAAGATGAAAATGAGACCAAATCTCACCTTGATGGGTCAACAAATTTGTAAATGGACCCGTGTGGCACGTAGGCACTTGGGTAGGAGGTGGCCAGGAAGTAGAGCTCCCCTGAAAAAAGAGGACAGGCAGTCACGGGACACGCAGCAGGGCCGAGACACAGAGCTGGGGACGCGGAGGATCCTCAGCAGGGCTTGTGGCCCTCGCGTGCCGTGAGCCCCAGGCGGGGAACCCAGGCTCGGGACTGGCAGCTCCCAAAGCCCAGCCCGAGGGGCGGCCCAGCAGAGGTCGGGCTCTGCTCCCGCTCTGAACCAAGTGGGATTCTTCCTCTATCATCTCTGTGTTCCCAGGACTCTCCCCCGATGCATCCCATTTCCTTCCCACCCCTTTCTTGTTGATCAGGGTGCCCTGTGAAACCCTGAGGCATTCTCTAGGCTGAGAACCACGACTAGTGTCTAAATGGCCCTTCCTTTGGGCTGTTACTCCTCCCAGCCCCCGCCTCGTCTTCCTCAGTGTCGGGTCCCTCACTCCCTGTGACCCTCCCTGCCTTCAGCATCTCCTCCAGGTCCTTTCCACACGCACAGAACTCACCGCCAGGCACTGCCTCCTTTGTCTGTTTCTGAAGGGCCCTGATACCTCCCATTTCCTCCCTTTTGAACTCATGAAAACCTAGTGCCTTTCTCAGAATGTCTACCTCATTCCCCCTCGTTTTACAAGTTGCAGGTTCGATCCCACTGGGGCGTGTACGTAAGGCAACCAATTAATGTTTCTCTCTCACATCGATGTTGTTCTCTCTCTCTCTCTCTCTCTCTCCCCCCCCCCTCGCCCCCTTCCTCTCTCTCTCTAAAATGAATAAAACATTTTTAAGGAGTAAAAACAAAATGACATTTCTGTAAAGCTGAAATTTAAAAACCCACTTTCTGGTTAAAAAATTTAGGGACATTTATTAGAGAAGAGTGTCTCTCTCTCTGTCTCTCTCTCTCGCATATGTGCACACACGCCTTGCTTTGCCAGTGCCTTTGGCATATGCCTGATTTGTCCAGCGAGTAGCCTGCTACCCAGCTGCTGACCCTTGCCTCTGATCTCTCAGGAAAGGGACCGTCCCTTGCCCACTCCCAGCAGGTGCCTCCCAGACCCTTGCAGGGTCAGGAAGGAGACCAGCCCAGCCAGGGGCTGGCCATCAGGGGTGCTCTCTCCCAGGCGACACCCCGACAGGACAGGCACTCCCTGTCCACCTGGCCCGCCCTGTTATTGTCCACTGTCTTATCATGGCAGATTGGAATAAAATCAGGGAGGGGGATCATATGTAACTCCTTCACAGTCCCAGGAGCGGGAAGGCCAAAGGGTAGACGTTGACCTGGCCGGTGTGGCCAGCACGCTCAACCAAGAGGGGGCGGGTGGGCATAGCCAAGGTCTGCTCAGTGGCGAAGTGAGTGTAGTAATGACATCGGCGCATGTGGTGACTAAAATAGATAAAAAAATGTAAAGGGCATGGAACAGTCTCTAGTATATTACAAAAGGTGACTCAATGATAGTGAAAATAAGAGAGGTGGTCTCTGCTATTTAAACAACAATAACAGTGCCCTGACTGGGGTGTCTTAGCTGATTGGGTGTCATTCTGCAAAGCAAAAGTCACTGGTTCAATTCCCGGTCAGGACACATGCCTGGGTTGTGGGTTTGGTCCCTGACTGGGGAATGTGTGAGAGGCAACCAATCAATGTTTCTCTCCCTCTCTTCCCCTCTCTCTAAAGATAAGTAAATAAAATCTTAAATAAATAAAAACAATAGCAGTAATAGTAATAATTGATTAATTGTTCAGGTCACGACACCTGTGACCGTCTAAGTCCCAGGAAGCAGAAGTAAGGCGGCCCTGCACATAGGTTACCGGCTTCGTCTTCGGCGAAGGAGATGATAAACTTGCTGTAGGTGCTGACCAGCCCCGGGAAAGCGCAGGACTTGGTGTCTCCCAAACAAATGTCCTGTTTCTTCCATTTCTTGGCCTTTCTATCTTCCTGCAAAGCCATAAGTCGACTAGATGAAAAATAAAACCTTATATTTTAGGAATCCATAGCTCCACCCTGTAGGATAGTTTTCCTCCTAGAAGCAGGGCATCCTTGAGCACTAAGGCTGGGTCTCCCTCTGGGAGAGGCCACAACTAGCCTCTTCCATGGCCCCAACAGCTGCTTCACAGGTACATCCGTCACCCACCTGCCCCAGACGGGGAAGTCCATTTTCTGTCATAAAGGTTCCACCCTGTGAGAATTGTACCACTGCAAAAATCTAACTTAACTTTTATTAGTTATATGACCATTGGCTAGTTGCTTGTTATCTCTAAGCGTTAGTTTTCTCATCTGTAAAGCAGGGAAGGGAAATAGAAGTTACTGAAGGCGAGAGCTGGGCAAGTTAAATAATATACATCAATATGTCACCAAAGTACCGGGCACAGAGTAAAGGTTCAAAAACCAGTAGCTATTATTATTATTATTATTATGTCTCTGTAATAAAAGGTAGGTGCTTTCTATGCCTCATCATCTATGTGAATTAAAGGCAGCTTTTTAGAAGAAAAGAGAAAGGAATTGAGTAAACCAGAGGTGTCACCTGAAAAGTTGTATGAAACAGACCTCCCAACCCCAAATAATTCTAATGCATAAGCTTCAGTTACGAATCGCTGCATATTAACCAGGTGATACATGTGGGGGTGAAGTGGGAAGTAGGAGTTACGGCAAAAAACATAAAGAACATAAAAAACATAAATCCCAAAGATCTAACAAGTGACAAAGGACCTGCCCAATCACTAACTCTACCCCATCTCTGTAACCAAGCACTGTGGCATGAAAATATTAACATCCTGTCTAGCGAGGATGGGGCAGAGGAATCAGATTTACCCTCCCACCTCAAACAGACAAAAACCGAGACAAATAGAGGGAAAACAGTTTAAAAGGCACTGGAGAGCAGCGAAGAAGGGCTGTGTTCCCTAAGAGGTGGGAGACAAACAAAGTGAGTCCTACAGCTCTCCCCACTCGCTCCCTTGGACACGTTTCCATCTCACGGAGGGAAAGCAGAGGCAGAGCCCGGGAGGTCCCTTGAGCTGAAAAGACGGGCATGAAAGGCCAGCCTCTGCGCAGCTCCCGTGTTCATAAAAACGTTAAAATCAAAAGAGAGACATCCCTCCTTTCTTACCCACTCATGAAGTCCCCGAAGATGTAGAGACCGTTGAGATTTGGAGACTCGCACCCGCGGTAGACGTATCCTCCGGTGACTGACTTCCCCAGTTCATGGTCGTAAGCGTAGATGGGCAGAATGTCATCTGTCCCAGAACAAAGAAAGGGCGTGAGGGTCGTAGCTCCAAATTGGGCACTTCGAGGGGGAAGCAGGGTGGGCCTTTTAATGGAGTTGCCTGATGGAGTGGAGAGCAATTTATTCTTGGTCTTCAGGGGGCCAGGCAACTAAGAGAACCACATTTCTCTTTCTCTACAGACAAGCCACGATATTTGCGAGCTCCCCATTGGACTAGCCTCCGCACACAGAGAGGAAGTTGGAAATCCCCCCACGTGGGAGACAGGAACCTGGAAGTCCACACACTTGAGTTTTCCCCCTCGGTTGGGGTAGCAGATACCCAGGCTTAAGGATTTGGAAGGTATTCTAAGGGTCTGTAAGGCTGCTTTGTAACAAACAGGACCAAAGAGACTAAGCAGTGGTAACAAAGCACATACCCCCAAAGGACACCTTGATCATTGATGTGTAGGGATTGTGTTATTAATTGGTTATAGAAGGAATATCATTTCAGTGGGCTATCCCAATTGGAAAATAAATAAAAACACATAGCCCCCAATTTTTCTTGGCTACTGATCCTCAAAATCGTATGCCTCCAAGTCACGTGGGTAACTTATTTAAAATACAGATTCCTGGGTGGGCCTCACTCCCTGAGTGTACCCCAGATGTTAACAAGCTGATTCGGTGTCAGGGGCAGGAGACCACCATAAGCAGCTCTGCCCCCAGGACACTCCCAGGCTATATTCCCCCACCCCCACCGTCTTCCAGAAATCATCCAGAGTTTCTCGCTTACCCAAGGAGGCATTGTGACAGAGTTTCTTGTCATAGCATTCAAACCCTTCCTTTGCTCTCCAGCCGTAGTTTCCACCTTTAACAATGATGTTGACCTCTTCAAACCGGTTCTGTCCCACGTCCCCACAGAATATCCGGCCTCGGCCCTGGCGCGTGACCGGGTCCCCTCGGTCCACAGCACAGCGCCATATGTTCCGGATCCCATAGGCATAAATGGCAGGGTGCGCCCCTGGCTCAGAGACAAATGGATTATCCCGGGGGACCCGGTACCGCTTGTCCCCTGAGCCTGCCCTGTTCACATCGATCCTCAACACTTTTCCCAGCAGGGAACTTCTGGAAGAAAGAAGGCCAGACACCAGGCACAGCATAAGCATGCGGAGGTAGAATTGCTGGGTCACAGGCTAGTTCTGTTTTCTAATTTTTTGAGGAATCACCCTACTGTTTTCCATAAAAGCGGCCCCATGTTGCATTCCCACCAACAGGGCACAAAGATTCAAATGTCTCCACATCTTATCAACAGGTGTCTTTTTTTAAAAAAAATAACAGCCATCTTAACCACTGTGAGGCGATATCTCATTGTGGTTTTGATTTGCATTTCCCTGGTGGTTAATGATGTTAAGCAGCTTCTCACGTACCTGGTGGACACCAGTATGCAAGATGGGCAGGTTCTAGAGATCTACTGTACAACACTCTCCTTATAATTAACAATGCTGTATTGTATACCTACATTTTTTAAAGATATGTCTCACGTTCAGTATTTAAAAATAAAATAAAGCAATAAAGCAACATAAAAAATGAAATGAATAAAATAAAACAAAATAGCCCAGGACCAGAGGAGACAGCCCAAGCAGGTCTGCTAACAGTCAATGCCCAGCAACTGCTAGGCATCACTTGGGGAGACACAATACATGTGTATACACACACAAGACATTAAGACATCCTTATGCATTAAGACAAGGGGTTCAGTGAACCACTAGCAAAAGCATGATGTAGTTCTGGTGCACGTGACCCTGAGCAAATTTTTTTATTTCTACAGTGGGATGGTGCCTCTCAGGTTTGGTCTAATCCTATGAACTTTTTAAAGGGCCTGGTTCTATTCTTCCTCATAGAGCAGCGTGGTCAGGAGAAAGAACGGACGCCATGTGCCACAACAGAGGGAACTCCGTCTTGCAGTAAGGGTCTGGGTTTGACCCTCTAGGGGTTCCTCTCCGAGGAAAACATTGCCCCAGGGCTCTCCCTGAGGGGACAGGAACCTGGACCCCACCCAGCTTACTTGTTCTGAGCGTTGCCAAATCTGCCGAAGGGGTCTCCGGCCTGTCCTCCGTCCCCAGTGAATATGTACAGGTAGCCATCCAGACCGAAAAGAAGTTGCCCCCCATTGTGATTTGAGGCTGGCTCTTCTATCTCCAAGATGACTCTGGAAGGAGAAAAGCAGCTTTAACATAAGCTCAATCCGTGTCCTCCTGAGATATTCAGAAACGACTGGCCCAGACCAGCCAAGACCTGCTTCAGGGTGTCCAAGGATCCCCAAGCAGGTAGCTTTAAAACTCTGAGGCACCCCTGGTATCCTAATACGGCTCCTTCATGCATCATTTTTCTTTTACATCATGACTTCATGAGATTCACACACAGCCAAGGTAACAGGCCTCCTTTTCTGTGGCGTGGCTTCGCTCTCTGCTCTACCCGAACCCTCAAATCCCTTCCTTGGAGCAACCTCACAGGGCTTCGTCTGTCCGTCCTTCGTGTTCTTTTCAATCTCCCAGCCTGCCTCTGAGGGAAAGGAGAAACAAGGCAGAAAGGAGGAGGAAAACCAGCAGAATGGTAGAGTGGAAAGGACGTGAGCTTGGGGGGTCAGTGAGCCCTGAGCCCTCCATCTATGCTCAACGGCTAGCACCTGTGAGCACGAGAATTCTCACGTTCGTGGGAAATGGCCTGGGATCCAATGGCCATACCACATCAGAGACTATTATTATACAAATATTGATATTCTTTATAATTATCTTTCAAACCATCATGGCTGCTGGCCTTTGTTTACCTTCAGTAAAGTTAAGCAAGCATGGCTCCAATTAAGTAACTGTAAGGTGATGGTGATACCCCATGAAGACCCTTGACTCTGGAGTCTACCTCGGGCTGTCCCTCATTCATCAACAAGACATGGTCAGCTAGTGACTCTAAAACCGGGGAAGAACCCCCATATCGCCTGGGAGGACTGACGACCGTATCTGACAGCCTGGCACCCAGGTGCTCACGGGCCTGTCTCACCTTTCTGACTTTGGGTCAGCTCTGTTGGGATCAGCCTGAGAAACCTTCATCTGACTAATCCGGATCTTTTCTACCTTCTTCTGGCCCAGGCATGAGTAATAAACATAGAACTTGCGGTTATGGCGGAATTGGGGATGAAAAGCCAGCCCCAAGAAGCCTCTCTCATCCCCGATCCACGGCGTGGTCAGCACAATGTTCTTGAGGTCCAAGAAGGGTTGCTCCAGGCGACTCCCATCGGGCAGATAGACCCACACCACCCCCACCTGCTCGGCCACGAAGAAGCGATGGGTGCCATCCCCGGCATGGACCATGGAGACAGGGTTCCTCAGCCCGTTGGCCACCTCGGTCAAGCAGAGCTGCAGGCAGCCCTGACGGTCCTTGGCCACCACGCCCAGGTTGCGATTGAGATGGTCATTCCTCAGGACGTTAGGGAAGCAGTAGTCCTGGTCGGGAAGGTTGAGGAGGTGGCAGAAGTGGGCGCCATCTTTCTCCTGGGACTCCCAGAGGCGATGGTCATCGGTCAGCAGGGAGATGGCAGAGTGGCAATGAGAGTGAAAGGCGGCGCAGTAGTCAGCGCAGAGGCCGGGGAGGCTCCGGAGGGGTGTCCGAGGGTCCTCAGCATCGTAGAGATGGGCTGCGTACGGCGAGCACTCCTAGAAGAGACAGAAAGCTCAGGTCCCCACTGTCAGACCGGCCCCAGCTGGGCTGCTCCCAGTTATTCGTTGTTGTTGTTGCTGCTGCTGCTGCTGTTGTTGATGTTGTTAATCTTTTTCTTTTTTAGTCCTCACCCAAGGATATGTATATTGACTTTTAGAGAGAAAGGAAGAGAAACATCTATGTGAGAGAGAAACATCCATCGGTTGCCTCCCATAGGCACCCTGACTGGGGATCAAACCCACAACCTAGGTATGTGCCCTGACCAGGGATCGAACCCTCGGCCTTTTGGTGTACAGAACGCTCCAACTCACTGAGCCACCTGCCCAGGGATGGTCCCAGTTTTTGAGCAAGAAGAAGGAAAAAAGGTCTAGGAAAAGATCAGGATTCTGGAGTTTCTATTACCAACTCCTGGTAAACCTCTCTCTGGGACTCAAATTTTCCATCTGTTAATCTCCCGGAGGCAGAAAGGGAGGAAAAATCTCTCATATTCACCCTACACCTCTAACTCTTCATTTTAGTTCTTGACACATGAAGTTTCATTGTGATGAATTTTTTAAAAAAGAGATAGTACCAAATTTCTCCATCTTTTCCTTTATCAGAAATGCTGTGTCTATAAGATTCGACTTCTTTATACAACTTGGAAGCAACGTGGCCAAAATTTCACATTTGTTAGATCTGAGTATTGAGTACATAGGATGAATGATTTGACTTTCTGCACTTTTCCACGTGTTCGAAATATTTTATAATTTAAAAACAAAATGATCAAAATGAACATATGATTTATCTATTGCTCCCAGAGATTAGACAGCTAGTAATGTCATCACTTATTTCTTAAAAATATTTAAGTGTTGAATGCCCATAAACACACATTTGCTGGGCACTGCAGGAATTTCATTGTGGCCGTAGGGCGCACGGCCGCTGTTCCCACAAACATGCGCAGACTGCACGCCTGGACGAAGGATCGCCCGCTATTCTGGCTTCCCTAAAAGCAATTTTTGGGAAATAAATAGAATATTGTGGGTAGATGACCAATTCCATATACTGATAGAATGCAGAGGCAACTGAGATAGGAGAGTAAACAAGGCTCATTTAAAGGGTGTAGTTTAGGGCTGCTGAGTCCGCTGGCCCAGGATCCCTGGTCACTGATCCCCCAGCCAGCCGGCCAGCACAGGATGGTCCGCTGTCTCATCACTTAACAAAGGGACCGGCATCGTTTCCCAGATGTATGTGAGTTCCCCATTCTCTCATACTTCAGCCGTGGTTGCAGACTGCAGAGCCAGGGCTTGGTTACTGGGAAGAGGGGGAGAAAGAATCCAGCAGTTAACAGCATTGAGTTCAGGGTACTTGTCAGAGCTGCGAACAGGAAGCTAACTGAGCCCTGGTCAGGTGGCTCAGTAGGTATTGTCCTGATACGCTCAGTAGGTATTGTCCTGATATGGCAGGGTTGCGGGTTAGACCTGTAGAAGAATCAACCAGTGAATGCATAAATAAATAGAACAACAAATTGATGTTTCCCTTTCACTCTCTCTCTTAAAAAAGAAAAGAAAAGAAAAGGGGCAGCCTTGGCTGGTGTGGCTCAGTTGGTTGGAGTGTCGCCCCATAAAAGGTTGGGGGGTTTGATTCCTGGTCAAGGCACAGGCCTAGGATGTGGGGTTGATCCCAGGTTGGGGCGCACATGGAAGGCAACCAATCGATGCTCCTCTCTCTCACTGATATTTCTCTCTACCTCTCTCCCCCTACAAAAATCAATAAAAATATTTTTTAAGAATAAAAACATTCCAAAAAAGAAGCAAACAGAACCGCTCTGAGTCTAGCCGCACTGCCTGTGCATCCTGGGGAGCAGGAAGAAGGGAAGGGGGAGACAGCAATGCGGGCGCAATGCCAGGGAGCAGAGCGGCCTGTGGAAATGCACCCGCCGTGACACCTCTCCCGCAGCAACTCGGGGGCGCGCGGCTGCTTCTACCTCATGAGCTCCGTAACTGCCACTTCGCTTAGGGAACAGGCCCAAGCGGCGTCCCCACTGTGCGCCAGGCACCGGCCTCCGCTATGGAGCTGCGCAGGGCGCAGGAAGCCGTAAGGAAGTGCCGGACTCGCCTTTGCAATGGCGTTACCAAAGGCGCGCAGGACCGTGGAGTCTGAGTCTCGAGGTTCAGGCCCACATCACGCTGTTTGACCTTTAAAACCTCTGATTCCTCATCAGGAAAATGAGGGTCCTAATATCTGCTTGCAGTCAGCGGTGAGAACACACTCACTACCTGTGTTGGGGAAGGGAGAGGGAGGGCCTTGTAATTTTTTAATAAATAAACACGTGTAGGTTATCCTGATCCTTCAAATCCCTAAGACAGGAGAGCTCTGAATGTGGCTTTCTGAAATCTCACCCCGTTGCGGAGGGGCAGGGAGGAGAGACGAGGAGGAAGCATCTCCACCAAGAGAAATCTCAGTGTTGTTCAGAAAGCCCAGCCAGCTGCTGCCCAAGTGGTTCTCCAGCGTTCATTCTCCAGGAAGCAGCCGAAGACTGGCGCCAAGGTGACAGAGTAGAGCCCCAGGCCATGCCACCCAGGCGGCGGGCTTCTGGGCCAGACGCTGCTGTCTTCCCTGCACGGAAGGCCGGGTTGGGCAGTGCCCCTCGGGGTCAGTGGCTGCGGGGCGCCCGGCAAGGCCTCAGCTCCAGGGTCTGCCCGGATCTCCCGTCCTGCCCCAGCCCGTCGTTGGGGCGCTGCTTTTCCCCATGGCCACCTTGTCCTCAGCCCTCCAACGCTGACAGTTCTCTGAGCCCCTGAACCCCCGCCTGGGTGATACCTGCCAGGGAGGTGGGTTCCGGCTGCTGGGGAGCCGCCGGAGCAGAACTTCTGAGTCATCGCACTCAGCCGCAGGCAGCCCTCCCAGCCCAGCTCTGGAATGAATGCTGGGGCGGGGGCGGGGGGGGCCAGCCCTGGCGGCCACTGCCTCACAGCAGGGCCCCTGGCACCCATGACCCAGAGGAGGCCTGGACCCTGGCAGAGGCCACCACTCCCCCCGCCCCGTGCGCCTCGCACACACCACAGGTGGGTGCTGGGCCCAGCTCCCAGGGCGTGGCGGGGAGGACCCAGGCCACAGCTGCTCTGGGAGCATCACTGAGAGCACGGCCACCGGCTCGTTCTCCTGGCCTGGCAGAGCAGCAGGACCCGCGGGAGAGCTTGGGGGACCAGCGGACACCACGCTCAGCACATCCCCGCCCCTGCGTGCCTGTCCAGAGCCCAAAGCTCTAAGGGAGGGAGCTGGCAGCTGAGCTGCTAAAGGCCTGGGGCACCCAAGGAGCCCTCCTCCCCAGGCCCCCAGGCCCCCAGGCCCCCAGCCACCTGCCCAGCACCCCGTCCGCCAGGCTGGGAGGGACACTTCTAAGCCGGCTCCCTCACTTCCCTGAGGGTGAGGGTTTTTACACTCAAGTCTACCTGGCAGAGGATGTCTTTAATGTAACCGCCACACAGCTCCTGGCCCTGGAGATCCAAATAGCCCATGATGTCCCGATACCGGGCAGCGATGTGGTGGTCCTTACGCTGGTCACAGCAGCCGAAGGTCTCATAGTCGGAGCAGAACTCGAGGTGCACAGTGGGCTGGAAGGGGGGCCCATAATCCAGGCACTGGGGGTGCCCCTGCAGCCAGCCCAACTGGTCCAGCAAGAGTGTGAGGCAGAGGCAGAAAGCGCCAGAAGGGGTCGGGATCCAGGGGCCCTGCCAACTCAGACGACCCCCAGGGACAGACTTCCCCGGCATTCTGGCCCGGGCAACACTCAGCCTGCTGTTTGCTCAGGTTGGCTTCCCTGCTCCGGGCTAACTCCCGCCTTCCCCCTAGGCCCCCCCCCAGCCCGGGTTTTCTTCCTTCCCCCCCCCCCCGTCCTCCCCCCACCCCAACAAGTTCACAGAGGTAGCTTCTGAGAAATGTCTCTTCTCTGGGCTGAGTAGCCAAGCGTCTCTTGTGAAGGCAGTGAGGGGTGTCCCCGTCCCCTCCAATTCCGTACATGTGAAGCTGGCCAGGTTCGGGCACCTCCTGCTGACTTATCGGGGTGCATGGCTGCGTAGCAAAAGGGGTCTATGTGAAGGTGCTGTGATTTATTCGAGGGCGGAGAATTCCTGCCAGGACAGGAGAGAGGCAAGACCAGGAAATTCAGGCTGTGTTTGTGGTTTCTTCCTGGAGTGAGAACAGAAGTTTCCGCAGCCCAAACATCAGACTGTGGAAGCCCAGGTTCAAGTGCTTCCGGTGCTCGGTGGCCCTTGGGGACTTGGCGGAGGGTCTGGGAGGACAGAGGGAAGCTGGGGGCAGGCAGGGAGCTGTAGGGGTCCTGGGGTCAGGAAAGTGTGTATTTGGAGTGGGAGGAAGACAGGACATTTCACGAATCAAGAGGGGACAGTGATGGCAAAGGAGGGCGTGCGACTGAGTGAAACCAAGGAGACCGGAGGGACAACTGGGGACAGTTTCACAAGGAAGCAGAGACATCTGGGTCCTTTATTTTTGCCGAATTGAAACCCGCTTTGGGGGCATCTCTCTGCAGTGAGCGCAAGTTTCATCATTAGTATTTAAGAGTGTGGTTTGCTTCATACATGTCTCAGGCACGTAACAGGCCTCTGGTAAGTATTTATGGAATAACATGGGGTCCCAAATTCATACTCCCCCAAACCTCAACGGAGGCATGAACGGGGGCCTGGGCCGCTGGAAACATTTGGCTCCTGAGCCCACTTTCCTTCTGCTACTTTCCAAGCTTTCAGCGCACGCTGAAAAGTCCTCCATGGCGAAAGCTTCCCTTTGAAATGCAGAGGAGAGAGAAGATTTTTCCGAGTCCAGGTGGGCCTTCCAAGGAGGGCTCCGCGCCCAGCTTCCCCACGCACCCCCATGAAGAGCCTTTGCCAGATGCCATCGAGGTGACGAGGCCTCCACCGAGCAGCATCGGTGCTCAGAATGCTCTGGGTCGGCAAAGCCCCAAACTGCATTTAAAATACAAACCTTTTCATAACTAAGAGAGAAGTCAGGAGGAGGAGCGGTCAGAACAACCCTCCAACACGGCCCTGCTCTCCTGTTTCCGCTGTTCGACATCCTACCCAGCTGAACGCGGCTTTGCAGAACATGACACAGCAGCCGTGGCCCGTGGGGACTGTGCTGTCTCAAGGGGTTCTTTGCTCCAAGATCAGATAATGTCATTGCTCTGGAAGCCCTGGGCTGGAGGAGGAACACTGGGACCAAGGGCGGCCAGCGAATTCACAGCCGACCATCGCTTCCCAGAGATGGGCGGTCACCCCTTCTGAGGACTGTTTGATCTCCTATTGACCTTTATGCCTGTTTTTCTTGTGCCATGCAGAACAGTGCATCCAAAAGAAATACCTTTTATGGAAAATAATTCTAACTGAGCCTGTTTACAGAATTGTAGCACACATTAAACAAACAAGCAAACAAAGAACAATATGGCCATAATGAAATCTTTTATCTTAAATCTTTTTATTTACCCAGGACAAGTAAGACCAAATCTGATCTTATTGTTTTGGCCAAAGAGTGATTACAAAAGTAGCAGGAAAAGATCAGCCAGCAGGTCCCCCCAGAGCAGCAGCATCAGTTTCTATTAAAATATATAACATTTCCGATGGGGCTCCATAATATAATGTAGTTATAACAACATATTGCATGTGATTAGGTAACAGTTACACAATAATTATTTTACAATGGATGACTCTATTTGGTAGTGTGTATTATGATGTGCAAAGTATTGTGCTGGAAGAGGAATGTGTAACAGAAAACTGATACAGAAAGTAAACTTTTTCAAGGAGTTTATGCCCTGAGACGAAAGGTTAAAGCAGGAGTCTAATACGAGGCAGATTATAGTGAGAGACAGTAAGAAAGGACCGAACTGCCACCAGGGGTACTGAGGAGGGAGTGATGACGTCAGCTTGGAGGGGACTAAGAAAATCTTAGTGATGGTCCCACAGGGTATTTAGATAGGACCCAGGTGGGCGAGAACAGAAAACAGGTTTCAACTAAGTGTTAGGTGGGTTTAGGAGGTAAGCCTGGAACTGCCAGCTGGGACCAGAGTATCTGAAATCACTTAACTCCTACTTTTGAAGCAATATGGTGTTTACCAAAAAAAAAAAAAAAATTGTTACTGGTTTGCAAGGGCTGCCATAACTAAGCAGCACCAAGCAGGCAGCCAGAACAACAGGAAATCGCCGTCTCACATTCTGGAGGCCCGAAGTCCGGAGTCAAGGAGTCAGGAGTCGGCAGGGCAGGGTCCTCCCGAGGGCCAGAGGGAAGACCTGCCGGAGCCTCTCCCCTTGCATTTCAGGGCCTGAGGCAATGTTTTGCTTTCCTTGGCTTGCAGAAGCATCAGCCCAATTTCTGACTTTGGGTTCACCCGCTGTTCTGTGTGCGTCTGGGTCCGAATTCTTCCTTTATAAGGACATCAGTCATGATGACTTAAGCCCCAAGCGGATGGTTTCATTGTAACTCGATGACCTCGGTAAAGGCTCGATCGCCAATAAGGTCGCATTCTGGGGAGCTGGGGGTTAGGACTTCAACGTATCTTTTGGGGGGGTATACATCTCAATGCATAGTGGTCACGCACCCGAGGGAGGGGTGGGAAGGGTGGGCGAGAAAGGTGTAAGTGATTAAGTACCAATTGCCAGCTATGAAAACAGTCGCGAGGATGTGAAGTGCCACATAGGGAACATGGTAACACCGCGATAGCCACACAGGGTGTCAAATGGGCACCAGACTCATGGGGGTGGCCCCTTCATAAGGTATACAAACGTCTGATGACTACGTTTTACACCTGACACTAGTATTTTATGTCAAATGTAACTGAAAAAGAAATTGTAAAACGGTATGAAGTGATGTTCAGTGAAGGACTGGTATCCGGCTCCACGTTCTGCCTGTCCGGTCACAACTACCCACTGAACTGGGCCTCGGCTCGGGTAGCACAAGCAACGTGTGGTTTTGGGAACTGCGCTGGTTGCGTTCGGGGCCTGACGCCGATACCAGCTGTGACCTTGGACAAGGTACCCCATCTTGGAGGACCCGACTTCCTTTCTTGGTAAGATAGGGGTGATCCATAGGATCTGTGCTGATGATATGACAAAACGCAAAGCCCACAGTGCTTCCTAAGTGTTTGCAATTACTACCCATGAAGCTGGCTTTAACTTTAGCGGACCTAAAAAAAAATTCAGTTGTTGCTTTGCAACAAAATTAGCAGGAATGAACGCCAACGGGGAACACAAGGTTTGCCATAACTGCTGGGCCCCTCCAAAGTGAGCGAGCCGCCCTGGGCCTCGGGCACCAGCTCTCGGAGCAGCGAATGTGGAGACACGCTCACTCTTCCAGTTTTCCCAAGATGTGATAAAGCTTGGTTCACATTCTGGGCACTCGTTCCGGGCTTCAGAGCCACGTGTGCCCCACTGGGCCTGCCGCGTGGCCCCGGGACAGTTTCTCGGGGACCCTCCGCCCCCGCCCAGCTGCCTGCCGCTGCATCCTCGTTCCCAAGAGGAAGGAGAGCACACGGAGGTCTAGAGCCTGTCCTGAAACTGCGATGACAGAGAGACAACCAGACAATGAGCGACCCCGGAGCCCTCAGGGCTGAGAGCAGCTGCCCCCCCCCTGCCCCAGAGGGACCTCCGGAGGCCCAGGTGCCTCTGCGACTCGCCTCTCAGCCCCAAAGTGCGGGTCCTCTCACAGGAAGGGAAAAGGAGGAGACCTGCTCTAAACCTTCTCTTTCCAAAGCTCCTCACCGGAGCTCACTACCAAAATATCCTTTATGGTAGTAAATCTAACATGGGTCAGTTAGAATCTAAATGAAGAATACAAGTTCATGTAACAGTATCCTAATTACACTTCTTTACACAAAGTCAGGCAAATTATCTGCAAATAACAGTGACTGCTGTAGAGGTACAGTCTCTGATTAAACAAATACATTTTTTATTTGAAGATTATTTCATAATAAATATTATATTTAACAGTACAAAAAGAAAAAATACATTTATTTACAAAGAGTAAAGGTAGTGTGTTCAGCTACAACTAAAAGAAAATATAAAAATATATATAACTAATTTTTTGTAGTCATATAAAAAATTATCTTCTTAAAACATCAAAAAAATAAATACATTCAATAATTATCTACTGTGCTACTATGCTGTAGCTACTAATCTGCAATAACTAAAATTCAGTATCAGAGTCCTGAATTTACAATACTGTATTTTTTCACTGACTTCTTCATCCGCTTCATTTTCTTCCTCAGGATTTGATGATCCTGTTTTGAAATATACCGAAAATATCTACAACCTAAAAAATCAAGCAACATAAAGAAAAAGTTTTAGTACTTATCAAACTCTTCAAATACATTGCCATATTTTAAATGTTGCTTCAATCCGGGCACACTAATGATTATGGGAATTGTGTTATCTGCACCAGCCTGTCCAAAGCACATCCTCGGGGCCCTTGCCAACGAAAGGCACTGCTTCCTGCCTGCGGAGACGTTTCTGATACATCAGATGAAAGCGCACACTTGAGCTGCCCTTGCACCCTGCCTCCCAAGCCCCAGGGAAGATGGGCCTACCGTGCACATTCCTGTCTTAACCGAGCCTTCTCCAAAAGCAAATTACTGTCAATTCTCTCTCAGCACTGGCTTGTAAAGCAGTGAAAGAGGCATCTAAGACAATTAGGAAGTTCTCTGCAGAAAACCTTGATGTGAAGGAGCAGAGCGAACAAATCACGGGCTGGGAGGGACCAGACAGGATCCAGCCCTTCTCGCCACCTAGCGAGTGGCTGGGCAGTGATCGCAGCTCTGCTGCGGCGGCCGGTTGCCTATCAGGAGTTCTGCTCGGGTCCTCCGCCCACTGTTTAATTGGATGGCTTACTTTAGTTGTTGCATTGTGTGTGTTCTTTACATACTTTGGATAATGACCCCTTATCAGAGGTATCGTCTGCAAATGGGGACAGGCGTCACAATGCCCATTTCACAGAGAAGGCTCCCAAAGTTAACTGCCTGACTGCAACGGCGTGGACAGTTACGTGATGGAAATGGAAAATGAACCCAGGGCTTCGGCCTCTGCTCACGCACCGACACCGTTAGATGGCAGTACTGGGTGCCTCTATAGTCCCGCAGAGAGTCCCAGTCCGCATCTCAGTCCTGCGTCTTGTCACCAGCGTGTTAGAGAGAAATGTTAAAACCTCTTCTGTGCTCGTTAATTTCTTTCCTCCTACAAAGTCAGCATTTTACTAATCTTAGCAACCACCTGAAACAGTCACTGAAAATACGGATTCTACAATAACATAATACTCATTTAACACTGACCTGAAAAATCTCTTTAATATACTTTAAACTCTAGCAACAAACTGCTTACTCGCAGTCATTGCACAGTTCACGTTGTTCATCTCTGAACGTATTTTGTGGAGGTCTCATTCCAGTCTGGCTACGTGTTCATATGTTAGCGACACAAAACAGGTAAGAATGTTAACGGCCAAAATATGCCACATGGAAAAGACTGATTTCCCTTGCTTGTAATAGCATTTTTTAATTAAATTTATAGGAGGTATACTTTTTCTTAAGAGGAAATGTTTCATCCTTATAGGAACAGATTAAATAAACATAATATAAAGCTTAAAAAACACTAAGGCCAATAAAGAATATTTCCCTATTTCTAATTAAGAAGACAATCTTAGTACACTTTCTACATAGCACGGCCCAAGAGCTACTTGCCGTGGAAACAGTTTGCATCTTATGTCTTAATGGCCACTAAAGATACCCACGTTAGAGCATAAAAACCAGTCGCAATCCCAACACAAAATCACTGTTCTAATCCACTGAGCTTCCCACAAGCACATCACCCGGCTCCAACCTAGCGTTCGTGCTCCCGTTCAGCGGTGTTTCTGGCCAGCAGCTGCCCCTAGCGTCTGGCGCCCTTACTGCTGCGGCGCTAGGTAAGCTGTGAGACGAACGAATGGCTGCACTTGGTAACTTCCAAACCATCTCCAGGCGACGTCTGGGTGGAAGGAAAACAAGACACGCACCTTTCCCCAGCAGCAGCCCTGCCACGAAGGCCTTCTCGTAAGCCAACGCTTTGTCCTCCGTCCAGTCACCTTTCGCCCAGAAGGAGCTGAAGTGAAAGCCCGGCCACCAGTTCTTCCTGGAAGCCCACTGCTCGTGAACCCAGGCCAGGCGGTTCCTGGAAGAGAGACAGAAGGTCAAGGATGGAGACGAAGCCCTCCTGCCTGCGGGGCGACGACAAGGGAGACGTTTCCCAGCGAACGTCGGAGCCTGGCCTCCACAGGGCACAGGCATGCGCTCGCCTCCGCCTTAGCTCTTTGTCTCTAGGTCCCATTTTCCATTGAACTGAGCAGCCCGGTCAGCACAGCGCAGCGGTCAGCAGCACGGACTGTGAGGTCAAGACCCTGGATGCAAATCTCCGACCCCCCCACCCGACCACCCGCTGAACCCCCGTGGCGCGGCCGCGGGCTTGGCCTCCCGGAGCCTCGTCTCGGGGCTGCCGCGGTCCAGCAACGCCGAGCCCGCACGTGAGGCTCTCGGCACACGGCCTGGCACGTGGCAAGTGGCCCGTAAGTGACAGCTGTAGTACTATTAAGAGTTACTTTAAAAACTTATTTTAAATTATATGCTACAAAAAAACGACTATCCAAAATCAGATGCCATTATTATACAAATACATGAACACACAGGCCTGACAGCTGCACCGGGCAATGCGCTCACTGATCATGTAACTGAGCAAACACAAATTTAGGACCTATCTGCCTCCTGTGACAGAGCGTCTACACGTTCAAAAAACCAACAGCGCCTTTCTCTGCCTTCCAGAACTTTACGGTTAGCAGGGATGTGGGCAGTGCTTTAGGTCTGCAAAGTGGTTTACTGACTGCATCAACACGTCACACCAGGAGCATTTTATAATCCACTTTGTTCTGCCTCCAGGGTCAGGTCAGATCTGAAGCCCGAAACTTATTCCCATTGATAATGAATTTTCTAACCCACTAAAACAGATACGATATATAAAAGAAACAGTTTTTTGATATCCCTTCCTCTCCCAAAGTAACAATGACAGGGGCCACGCCCTTTCCTAAAAATGTGACAATGGTGGTATGACCACAGGTATCATTTTAGATGCCCAGCTCGCAATGCACTTGATAAATATTTACTGAATAAATAACCTGCAATGACCTTATGAGGCCCTCAAACTGCACTGAAAATTAACATGTAAAACCAGCGGGGCGGGACGCGCTCCCCTGTGATCCGCGATGCTGACGACATGGCATCACCAAGACTTTCACAGCAGCCGCGCGGCGCGGGGCGGGGGCGACCCCATCAGGTCCTTACTTCCAGTGTGAAAACCTACACATCCCCCAACAGCGTGATGGGACTTAATTTGCTAGCGTAAAAAAGTCTTGGTGGATTTTTTGTAGGTCATACTTGTGACTCTGTATGTCCTTGTTTCCGGCGGACTCAGAAGAAAGCAGCAGAATACAGGGTTCAAGAAATCCAAAAACATAAGCAAAGAACTTTATTTACAAACTGACAGATAACGGCTATAGTACCGGGAAACATTACTTATGCTGATCCAGTAATAAATACTACGTGTCTCTTACTTACCCCATTAGGGTCTGTCTGAGATACTTTGCCAAATATTGCCAAGCAGTTCTATTTTTGGTGCAGCCAGCAAAATCTAAGACGCCGAACAGCACCTCCAGCCCCAGCTGACGGTGCTCTTCTTTCTCTGCAACGGTCACAACAGTCAGGGTTCACGTAGGGCGCTGAGGTGCACGGACTAACAACAACGTGTTCAGCTGGTAAAATATTCCTGAAGCACGACTAAGCCCTCTACATTAGTGAACAGTTTAAAACAATTCGCTGCACTCACACTCCCCTGTGATGGATCTGAAAGAGTCGATGATGTAGCCCAGGCCGCTGACGGCGGAGCGCCGAGTCTGACCACTCAGCGAGCTGCACCGCTGAACGTGTGAGCTAGGGGTGTCGGCTCGCCCCAGCCCTACCGTCAAAAACCCATGTCTAACCTTTCCTTTTAAATTGTATCTATTAAAGAAACATCTGAGTAAAAAATGAATAAACAGATAAATAAATTGTATTTATTCACTTTTTACACAGCGGGAAAGGGAGGGAAGAGAGGGAGAGAAACATCGATTGGTTGCTTCTCACATCCCGCCCCCCACCCCCAAACTGGGGACCTGGCCTGGAACCAGGCACACGCCATGACTGGGAATTGAACCAGTGATGCTTCGGTTCCCAGGCCAGCATTCAATCCACTGAGCCACACCAGCCAGGGCCCATGTCTAACTTTTGAGTTCCCAGAAACTTAACTACGAATGACCTACTGTTGACCAGAAGCCATACCAGTAACACATATTTTGTCTCTTCTGTGTAATTTATACTGTATTCTTACGATATAGCAAGCTAGAGAAAACAATGTTATTAAACATAAGGAGACTACACTTAGAGTATTTACTGAAAATATTCTGCACATAAGTGGCCCGCACAGCCAACACCCATGTTGCGCAGGGGCCTGCGGGAAACGCCGAGACGTTATCCGAAGGCCCTGCCCTGCCCCCGGGCCCCCCACGCATGGCCTCCCCTACTCGCAAAGGCGCCGCCACAGCTCCAGCGCCCGCTGGGCTCCAGCCGGTCTCCTCCGACGAAGACACATCTCGTCTACGTGGAGCTGCGTGCGGCCGTCGTCAACACGGGTTGAGTTACATAATTAAGGCCACTGCTCTTTTGCAGACTATTGCCTCACAGTCGTTCGCCGGTGTCAGCGAACTTGGGTGAAGGGCCAGGCGGTAAATATTTAAGCTCTGAGCCACACGGCCCCAGGGACAGGTCAGAGGATGGGCACGGCTGTGCCCCAGCAGAACCTGATCGTAAGTCAGGTGGGGGGCACAATTTGCGGGCCCCCCGTCCACAGCTTGTGGACGGCGACAGAGGTCGAAAACGCACGTGACTTACCTGATTTTCTCAGTAAGCGATGGAATTCTAACATCAATTTATGAGATGGTACGATCTGATACAAAATCTGGAGGAAAGAATAATTTTGTAATATTTACACATTCGAAAGGCACTTCTCCAATTTCAGCTTACTTCCAAATAAAGGTCTTACTGTCAAACAGGCCCTCAGCGAATGAATCCCAGATTTAAGATACTTTGCTTTCATCCAGTTTCAATTCAAGTACAGAACGTGTTCTATGTAAAGCTATTTTTTTTTAATCCCTGATAATAACAAGATAATCAGAGGGATGTGGAAAATAGATGGAAATTTTAATTTTCTCCGTATACATTTTTATACTGTTTACTACACTTAAAAATTTAATTTCTTTTCAGATGCCAAAACTGAGAAAAAAATGAAGGGAAAAAATCAGTATTACATAGAACAGCCATTTAATATTTATTGATCATAAAAGGCAAGGGTGGCTACTTTGGATGACTATATTCAGGAACATAATACAGTAAGAATATTTAAATAAATATTTTTACAAACTTTTTATACAATAGAGAGAAATTAAAGGTGTTTCTTCTTAGGAACAGAAAGGACTATTTTTTATAAATATGCAAAAAATAGGATTTAAAGTAAAATTATATTTCTCATCTTAACACATTTAATATTAAAAATGAATTCATTCTGTCTGCTTGCTGGTTCTTTGACTTTACACTGAAATAATTTCCTATAAAATAAAAAGTAAATTTTTTAAGTTTTTCTTCTCAACAGCTTTTTAAAAGGAGATCAATCAAGATCAATATACCAATATCTCAGAATATTAAAACGTGGTTCTTATAAAATCACACTAAGTTTTATACATGGAATTTCAGTTACACGGCTGAAATCATTTAGATTTTTCAAAAACTTTTTGTTAAAATATAGCATGTAGTAGACATGTATACAAATTATGAGTGTGTCATTCAATAAACTTTTGTAAAATTATACACACTTATGTAATCAGAAACCAGATTTAAAAAAAAAAAAAAAAACAACAGTGTCAGAGCTCCAGAAATCTTCTGTCAGTTTTAGAAAATTCTTAGCCATCGGCTCTTAAAATATTGACTTTTGTTTGCTTGCTTGTTTATTTGCTTTTGCCCTGTTCTTTCTCCTCTATGACTCCAATTACGTCAAGCCTTTTCACCAAGTTTTGCCTTTTTATCCTTTCTGCTTTCCATACATTAACCTGGTGTTCTCTATACAGTTCACTAATCCTTTCTTCCATTATGTTCAGCCAGTTAGTAAACTCATCACTGAATTCTTAATTTCAAACACTGCAATTTTCAAAAGGAAAAACTGAATTTCTCTAAGTCCATTTTGTCTTGAACACAAGTAAGTGTTCAACATAGTTATTTTTTGTTAGATATACATATAGTCAATTGATTTTCAACAAAGTTACTAACGTAATTCAATGGAGAAGCATAGTCTTTCCAATAAATGGTGCTGGAACAATCTCAGAAAACAATGAACCTTGATCCTTACCTCACACTACACAAAAAAAAAAAATTAGCTGAAAAATCACACACCTAAGCATAAAATTATAACATTTCTAGAAACAAACATTGAGGAGAATCTTCATGAGCTTGGGGTAGGCTTCTTAGACAAAAAGTACTAATTAGAAAAGGAAGACTCATAAACTATACTTTGTCAGAATTATAAATAACACTTTAAAAAGCAAGACATAGGAATATCCAATAGGCACATGAAAAGATGCTCAACATCATTATTCATTAGAGAAATGCAAATTAAAACCCCACTGAGACACTGCCACAAAACTGAATGACAGTAATTCAAAGGACTGGCAATACCAAGGGTTGACAAAGATGTGGAGAAACTGATCTTTCATTACACTGACAGTGAGAATGTCAACAGTACAGTCACTTCAGAAAATAGTTGGGCAGCTTCTTAAGAAGTCACAGACACACTTGCCGGCAGGTCCACTCTCGGGGAGATACCCAAGGAAAGTGAAAACACATGTGCATGCAAAGACTTGTACATGAATGCTCATAGCAGCATTCCCAGCAGCCACAAAGTGGGAGGAAAAACCCCCAAATATCCATCAAAAAAGGGAGTGTATGAAAATGAAATTCTACTCAGCAGTAATAAGGAACAATTACTGAGACAACAGTATAGATGAATCTCAAAAACATCATGCTGGGCAAGGAAGGCCAGGCAAGGAAAGAGTGCATATGCTAAGATGTCACTTACTTGAAATTCCAGAAGAGATAAATTTAAGCTACAGTGACAGAAAGCAGGTCAGTGATTGTCTGGGGCCAGGAGCGGGGGGTGGCTTGGCTATAAAGCAAAACAAGGGACTTTGCAGGCTGATGGAAATGCTCAGTATTTTGACTATGGTGGTGGTTACATGGATGTGTGTGTTTGTTAAAATGCATTGACGTGTACACACAATGTGAGTTTTACTGTATGCGCGTTAAATTCCAATAAAGAAGAACTGCAAACACGTAGCAACACAGGGCTTTCCGAGCGGGGTGGCGAAGGGCTTCTGAGGGACCATCCTCTCCCCTGAGGCTCGGCGGGGCGGGGCGGGCCGGGCCCGCAGCCGCCCCCTTCCCTTGGCGTGCCACACAAGCCCTGTCACTTCCCAGGGCGCTGTGACAGGAGAGCTGGAGAGCAACGACCTCGCAATGCTCTAAAGCAGACCCCCCGCCCTGTTCAAACATGGACCCCAAACTTCTGTACCTTAAGCACACTTATCAGTTTCTCTCTCGGAGCCTTCTCTCTCTTCAGAAAGTCGTACAAGTAGACATGCGCGTTCGGGTTTGCAGGGAACTTTTCGTCGTAGGCATAATTAGTGAGCACCTCGCGGGCGCCTTCTCGGTCCCCGTAGAATTCCAGCATCTATGTAAGAAGATGCACCATCTTAGCTAAACCTGTAGGTCAGGCTATGTGAAAGGTAATGCGCAACTCACTGGAGGGCACAAGACTATCACAAAACTGGAGAACAGCCTTTGCTGCCTGGGAACAGCGGGCTCCCCAGCACACGGCACAGCCTGTACAGGGCACGGGGAGGCCTGCGTGGGCTCCCATGTTCTCCTCCTCATACTTGGGTGCTGACGAACGCAGCAACTCCACCGAAGAACTGTTCCGATGGGGAGTGCAGTGCTCGAAGCAGAGCACCCTAGCGGCCGGGAAGAGGCCGCAGGGTGTAACTAGCCTCGGCGCCCTCCGTAACTTCAGCCGTAAAAGGGGTGCGTGGGGATTGTAACGCCTCTCCTTTCACCCCCACCCACACCCAGGGATTTCCGGGTTCACTAGCATTTGGCTGCAAGGATTATCTTCTGATAACCCAATTATCCCTTCAGCACTCGTGACACGTCCAAAAGGCAAACTATTTTGATGACTTATTCCCAGTGCCCAGGGCCAGGGCCCCTGTCATTCCACAGTGACTGACCTAACGACACCCTATGAACTTCCTAAGAGACAGTAGCCTTCGTCTGATATATAGTGACCTAATTTCAGATTTCGGTCTCCTTCCCTGCTCTATCCCATCAAATCATAAAAGATCTTTCTGCATTTTTTTGAAGCTCAATAAGAATACCATAGAGTTGACATTTACAGCTATATTGTTATTTATTTTATAAACATTTGGTCATGACAAATTATCCGGCAGTAAAAACAGTCACATTTACAGTATACTAGTAAAATAAACAAAAGTTGTTCATATCAAAAAAAGATACATCATATTTTTTAAACAATTTTTAGTCCTGGCTGGTGTGGCTCACTGGATTGAGTGCGGCCTGTGAACCAAAGGGTCGCCAGTTCGATTCCCAGTCAGGGCACATGCCTGGGTTGCAGGCCAGGTCCCCAGTAGGGGGCGCACGAGAGGCAATCACACACTGATGTTTCTCTCCCTCTCCTTCTCCTTCCCTTTCCCTCTGTCTAAAAACAAAATATTTTAATTTTAAAAAACCCGAAAATTTTAAACATAAGTTTTCTTCTGATCAATAGAGATTAGGTGTATAATAAAATGAAAGTAATATAACTTCACGAAAAGTCTACTTACATCTACGTAACTCTTCACAAATGGGTCCCAAACTCCAGGAATCTGAATCAATGAACAAAAGTTTATAGAGGTCTTCCAGCTGTGGTTAAGCATGTTCTGAGATGCTGCGTTATAAGCGTAGTCATCTTCATCTGCTCAAAGATAAAAGGTTTTTAAGAATCATTCAGTATTGAAGACTTCCGATAAATTAGCAATCAGTAACTACCCACGAGAAAAGCTCAGGCCCTGAGGGCTTTACTGGTGAATTGCAACATTTAAAGAATCATACTAATTCTTCAAAAGTTCTTCCCCCACGAAAGAACAGAGGGAACACTTCCCAACTCATTCTATGAGGCCAGTATTGCCCTGCTACCAAAACCAGACAAAGACAACAAAAGTAAATTAAAGACCTGTATTTCTAGGAACACAGAGGCAAAAACCCCCCACAAAACACCAGCAAACCGAGTTGACTCCGACAGCACAGAAAGGATGACATGCTGTGACCCAGAGAAAACTGCGAGGACTCAGGCCAGCGGCGCTCCCCTTACCCACGGCTTCGCTCTCCACCGCAGCAGTTACCCGCCCCCCTCAACCGCAGTCCAGAAATCTTAAACGGAAAGTTCCAGAAACAAGCAGTTCCTAAGTTTTAAGTTGCACGCCACTGTGAGTGGCTCAGAGACCGTCAACCCCTGTGGCTTCCCAGCACGGACACCAGCCGTGGGCATCGCCGCGACCCAGCGGTCCCGGCTGGGGGCGGACGGGCCGCGGCCTCCTCACAGCCCGTCGCGGTGTCTGCGCCGCTCACCTCGCTCCGGCCCATCACACAGACGCTGCGCCACCTCCCAGCATCTCGAGTGCTCGGAAAGCCTCGTTATCCAGTGAAGGTGCCCGGGGCACTGAGAATGCCAGCCAGGGGCGCAGGCTTGCTTTCCGGGGTGATGAGAAGCTTCTCCAGCTGATTTTGGTAACGGATGCACAACTCTTTGGAATATACTACAAGGCACTGAATCGTGCACTTTTGGTGGGTGAATTGTATTAAGAATTACATCTCAATTTTCAATAAATCTGTCTTTTTAAAAACAAGGTGAGAGATCACCACACCTTACAAACTGGGTGATATGAAAAATTTGGCAGGAACATATATTAAGGAGATTACAGACAAAAGAAAACCCCGATCAGACTACCAGTGGAATATGAGTTGAAAACCACTTGGGAAAGAGTTCAGCCTATTATATACTAAAGCTGAAAACACACATACTCTGTGACGACACCCTACTTCTAGAAAGACACGCCTATGTAGACCAGCACGCATGGCCCAGAACGTGAGGCTGCCTTATCTATAAGAGCCCAAAACGGTTAACAACCTAAATGGCCATCAACATATAGAAAGAATTGTATGAATATCATACAATGAAATGTTTTAAAACAACACAAATTAACGTAACTAAAGCTAATTCAACTCCATGGATGCACGTTAAAACTCATGTTAAACAAAATATGCAAATACGACATTCAGCTACAGGCAACACCTAACCACACTGTCTACAGATGCGCACCTGCGTGGTCAAGTGTTTCAAAAAGCAGGGGCGTGACCGCAGTGAGAGTCGGGACAGGGACAGCGGCTTCGGAGACAGAACGGGGTGGTGTGACCCGGAAGGCCCGCCCGGGACCTTCCGCAGGGCAGTGCTCCCGAATCTGGGCGGTAACTACACGGATGTGTTACAATCATTCATTCTCTCACACGTGTTTTACACACTTTTTCTGTGTACAGTAGGTCCTCAAACAACACCTTGCGTTCAACGTCATTTCATCATAACGCTGAAGATGTCCCAGAGGAACTGAACTCTTGCCTATGTCCATCCGCCTGGGGTAAAACTGGCTTTGTTGCCTGTCATTTTACTTAAAGTCACAGAACCTATCAACAACGGTTAAGTGAGGACCTACTGTATATTTCACCATCTTAAAGGCGTAAAAAGAAAGTTACTCAGCGTTTCAAAGGCAACAATTAATAGAAGACCAAAATACTTTTTGGGACCATTGCTACTTTTTAGCCAAAAAGTAACCCCTACCCCCCAAAAAGAGATCTCCCTTGCAGATCACTGAATAAACATCACCATGGACTTGGAAATGAGGTGATAAGGGGAAAGTAGGTAAGAAATGGTGAGAAATAACAGAGAACAAAGTTTTAAAGAAAAGAGGCAGATCCCTGAGAAAGTATAAGCTGGGAGTGACTGACCGTGGAAGGGGGCCCCCCCTCACCACGCGCGTCAGACCCGAGCAGGACAGGCCACAGGGGCAGCGGAAGAGCATTCTAAGCCGACTCGGAGCACCCCGCGTTGGGTCATGTTCTTAAGAGCATGGTGACATAAGATTGGTCCTAACTTTTTTTTATTAAGTAGACATTTGAGGTTGGAAATCCCCTACAGAGCTCCACGTATCATCCCATCCTCACTGCCTGCTGCACAGGACAAAGCGTCAGCTGCAGGGAGGAACCGAGTCACCTGGCCCTGGAGGAGACAGTGTAAAGGCCGGGTCCCAGCTGCTTTCATCGTCAAATATTTGCTTAAATTCCACCAGATCATGTGTGTAAGAGGTAAATATTGACTTTAAAACTTATCTAACCAACATCAGCAAGCCTTTAAAAATTATTACAGCAGGCATTATGGCAAGATTAATTAAAGAAACAGGACAGATATGTGACCTCAAAGGACTGACTGGTCTGGAGAAGGAGAAACACGTGACAAAACACAGAACAATTAAGAAGCAAGAGATGAAGATCCAAATGATGTAGGCGGAACATGTGGCTGACCTATTAGGTTTAAGGGATGAGAAAAAGGGGTCTAATGAGTGTTGAAGGGCAGAGGGCATTCTGGGTAAAGAGATCACGCAAAGACCTTACCAGATTATCAGGATGAAGACAGCATTTCAGAAGTTTCTTGGGAGAGATCAAAAATAGGAAGAGGGAAGGAATTTTGAGATTGGTAAAATCACATGACCAGAGACCAAGGAAATACTGCTTATCTCATAAGCATCAGAAGGAAACACTGCTTAGCACACATGGCATGGTAAACACCAGCACTGAGATTTGGACAGAGAGTGAGAACACATAAAGAAAGGGTTAATCCCAGAGAAGCGACAGAGAAAAACTAAGTAAGAGAAAAAAATTGCAGAGCATCTACAGGCCTAAAGCACACAGACATGGGGCCAGCACAGGGTACCATCCCCGCTGAAAAGCTCAGAGCAGCAGAGCTCAGCTCGAGGAGGGCACAGGATCATCGGCAAATCAAGAGAACCGTCTGCTACGACCTTTGCACAGAGATGGAACGACTTCATCTTGCTCTATATTCTTTTAGCATTCTATTCTGAGAAACCACATAATAAAACACACTAAACCCCATTCGGCTCCACAAGGAACATTTCTTATATGCAATAATGCTTTCTTGAAATCATGTTGTAAAAAGCGATGAGTCTAAAATGGTCAGAAACTTAATTTATGAATCACCTAACTTCTGTCTGAAAAGTTCTTTGATCTTTCAGAAATATAAAGGATGACTGAGAATTTTACATCCATGGAAATGTCTGTTCTTTGGAGCATCTGGGAAAAGCTCAGCTGGGCAGCTGGGGGACGAGATTCCCCCTTAAGGTCCCTGTGGCTCAGGCTTATCACCGTAAGAAAAGGTCCACTCACAGCCACTCACCAAGCTTGGACAGCTCCGTCTTCTTTTTAGACCAAGTATAATACCGCAAAAGCCCTTTGTAGGCCTGAATCAGGTTGATTAACACCTCCTGGGAGGAGGACTTGTCGCCATACCTCCACGTCTCCGCCTGGCTGAGGTTTCGGTTGGCATCATCAAGCATCCCATGATGCACGAGGTATAGCGCATGTTGTAGGGAGATCTGCAACAACAGTAAGACAATGGCCCCTGACCTACAGGTCCTTCGACAGCCATTCGTCAGACAGCTCAGCAAACAAGTGACATCATGCTGGGCTGGGACCAGGGTAGGACACAAATGTTACGACACTGTCCCTGTTATCAAAAATTTCAACCTAGCCAGGAGGAAATATACATGAAACAACACTAGGGAAATGAGGGTAAAATGATACAAGCTTCCAAAGAGAAGACAGCGAGATCTAGTGAAAGAACTTGGGCTTTGCAGAGAGTGGCCTGGCTCAGACACTACGTAAAAGCTACATAAACAGCAAGTGGACTGGCGGTTGCCAGGTCAAGGGTGGAGGAAACAGGAAGAAGCGGTCAAACAAATTTTCAGTTTTAAGATGAGTAAGTTTCAGGGATCTAATGGTAACTATAGTTGATAACACTGAACTGCATACTTGAAAGTTGCCGCAAGGAGAGCTTTAATGTGGTCATCATAACCACCACCAAATGGCAATTAGGTGAGGTAAAGGATGCGTTATCTCACCTTACCCTGCTAACTCTTTCACCATGTGTACATGTATCAAATCATCACATTGTAGCCATTAGGCTCACACAACGCTGTATGTCAATTATATCTCAATACAGTTGGGGGAAGAACATTTTCACATATTCAAATTCCCAATTTGTTTAGCTCTAGCCTTTTCCAAACACGCCAATTCCTAGAGCTCAGAGGACTTAGGCAAAGGGTGGGAACATGGCCCATCCCTGGAATGAACACGGGTGCCGCCTCCGGAGGACGGGCTCTGGCAGCCAGAGGCACAGAGAGGAGGGATTTCACTCAGAGGATGGGGCAGGCGGGCGGACGCGGAGGAGCCAGCGGTTCTGGCAACACTGCTTTCTTCGGACTCTCTTATTTATCCGGGTGCCTGACCTCCTGTCCCTGCCCCTCACCTGGCTCCCTCCTACCCGAGACATGCTTTGTTAGCACGAGCCCAGAAGAGGCGCAGCCACAAAGCCTGCGCTCTCACCTTTAAGTAATTCATGACGCCGATGTTTTTCATCCTGTCAGCAAAGGCATTAAAAGTCTCCACGCTGCTTTTGGGATGGTAATAGAGAATTTCACTTCCGAGTTTCCAAATAATCTGTCAAAACAGAAATTACTACCAGAGATGTAAAGTGTCTGCCTTAACCAGCGTCTAAGAAAACTGCTTTTTCCAATCACAACGCTGATGCCACCTCCACTGTCATTTCCTGTGTTTCCCACAGTGCAACTAACACTGTGACGCAGGTGATAAATCTTTTCCACCACCTGAGTCAAAGCACCAGCGAGCTGTCACAGGGCCGTTTTAAAGTTACCAGTCTAAAAAGGGGGGCAGTTAAGATACACACTGAAGACAAAAATTTTAATTAGGAGGAAAATAAAAAGAAACTTGGGTTCCATTATATTGCCTCCTCATTGCTCTTGGTCTCATCTTTGTTATTTACAAAACGAGAGCAACAGACTAGGTACTGCCTGAGGTCTCAACAAGCTTTGTACCTGCTGACTCTCTGTAATGTAGACAGAAAACTCCAATTTAAGAATTTTTATCCGCCATGGACAAATGCTACGGAAATACATTTTCTCCCCAGAGCACCAAAACCCTGGTGACAGAACTGGGAGCTCTTTTTTTCATGAAAATGAAAGAGAAACGTCAGGGCCCCAGATGTACAACTGGGATTCTCCGGCACAGAGACCAAATGCAAGGCTCGGGAACGGGAGGAGACCCTCCAGAGTGAGTCCGGGTACAGAAGAGGACTGGGGTGAGTTCTGGGCCGCTCCCCGGTCAAATGGCCAAGGAGACGAGCAGCGAGGAGGGGGCAGAGGAGCGGCCGGTGAGGCCGCAGAGAAAACTGAGGGAGAGTCTCGAGTCCTGGAAGCCAGGTGACATCACCCTGGAGGGAACTGTGGGCGCACTTTATACATGGGGCCGCATTATATGGTATTTTTAAATCAATCTGAGATCCGACAAAAGCTAATGTGGGCAGAGCTCAAGAGGCTGCAACGCGCCTACATCGGCAACCTCCTCCAGCAGACGCGCGCTGTCCTCACCTCAGGCGAGCCCTGCCTTTTGTCGCTGTCCGAGTCCTCCAAGATCTGGAAATAGCTGTGCATGTATTCTGCCGCCTGCTGCCACTGGTGCTTCAGCAGAGCTTCTTGGATGAAACTTAAACAGGCACTTGTTGTCTGAGCAAAATCCTTCTCCTTTTTCCCTCCAGTCGCTATAAAGATTAAAGAGAAGAGTCTTTAAACCATGTGCATTAATCAGCAAAAATAAGGGGAAAGAAACTATTACTTTTTCAATACTCACCGTGCAGGAGGCTCTATGCTAGATAACTTTACATGTTATCTTTTTTCCCCCCTCATATATTTCAGTCATTAAAAGTATGGGCTTTGAGCCCTGGCTGGTGTGGCTCAGTGGACTGAGCACCAGCCTGCAAATCGAAAGGTCGCTGGCTTGATTCCCAGTCAGGGCCCACGCCTGGGTTGCAGGCCAGGTCCCCGGCTGGGGGGTGTGTGAGAGAGGCAACAGATTTCTCCCCGACATTGATCTTTCTCTCCCTTTCTTTCTCCCTCCATTCCCCTCTAAATAAAAAAATAAAATCTTAAAAAAAAAAGTATGGGCTTTGAGATACATGTGGCTTTGACTCCTGAGACCAGCACTAAAAGAGTTATTTGAGATTTAGTTTCCTCACCTTGAAAATACTCAGCACAAAGATTTACTGAGAATTTACTGATATAATTACATTAGATGAGATTTGTATCAAAAGATAAAGAAACAGGAGCTAAAGTCTAGACGCTAAGGGGAAAGAAGCAGCATGTGACATCCTCCCAGCAACTGTCATCAGTTTAGGCTCAAATAAATGCTTCTAAAAGTTCTTTATAGGTTCGGACGTCTCTTCTGTCAACAACAAATTCAGATGAAAGCCATCATTACATAAACGTACTGCATTTAAAGAAATGAGTCATTTTAGCTTATAAGTTAGCATTTTACTTGGCATTATTTTCAAATGCCCCATTTTCTCTTTTTGCATTTGCATATTTTAAGACACAGATTATTAAGGAAAAAAGAACCTACCCAAGACCTTACAAAGGAAACTAATTTGCACACGGTCAAAGGTCAGGTCACATCGGTGACTCACAGCTTTTCTTCACCCTCCACCTAATGACCTATGTCATTTTCCCTGCAAAGAATAGCTGCCCAGTATTTATAGAGCCGGGTGCTGGGGCTCCCACTGAATGGATTATCAATCTGGCACTTTTTCTTTTCCATTTCATTACAATTTTCTTCTCTCTTACTCAAGCAACAACAACAAAATAAAAACCCACCTATGACCCATCAGCCACAAAAGGGGGTGGGGGAGAGAAGGCTGGGTTAAGAGAGATGTAGCTGAACACGTAAGAAAAGTGCTGGTTCAAATGTATTCCCAGAACTACACCATCCAACATTCCCACATGCAGATAATTGCTTCTCTTATATGTTCCTGTATGGAATTCATCCCATAGAAACACTTTATTTACTTTATGAAAATGGAAGGAAATATTCTTTTTTCTGAATCTATTATAGGTCAATTCTATTAGGAATTACTTCAATGCAATTCAACAGAAACTTCTTGAAAATACCTTCTAGGTATGTAGTCAACTCCAGAAACCCCAACTTCTTCATCTAAGCAGCCCCACTAGTTAGCCAAGCCTGGGGATATAATAAGTCCTCAGTTAAAAAAAAAAGAGAGAGAGAGAAAAGTATCTAAAATAACATAGGCTATCATTAATTCAAAGGAACAGAATTCTAAAAGAAATAAGAATCTATTTTTTTATGATTTCTTTTTGGCTACAGTATAAAACACGTTCATGCATTTATTCCTATCTTGAAAAGTGAACCAGCTTGGTTACTCATTTTGTAGCCATAATCTTACTATTACCTGCGCTGAAGGCAAAATGCTCGTGTGTTGTTCCACTTACCCACACTCTCCAGAAGCTTTTGCAGCCAAGGAAAGCGCATTCCCGAACCAGAGCGCACACTCCGTTCCCCTGGGTCATCCTCTGTCCCGCGCCTTCGCAAGTCTTCACTGAAATCACTCATACCTACTTCAAAATGAGAATACCAGTTACTTTCTGTGCATCGTAATCCACAGCCTCCTAAGTTATACAGAAAACAGACTTTTTAAATCCAATAAATATCACCTGATCACAATTAATTGTACTGGTAGTTACTCCCCCCCCCCCCAAAAAATTATGCCAGCAGCAGCCAAAATAAATGATCCATTCAAAAAACAGAGAAATACTATGTTTCAAGAAAACACAAAGATAGATAAGCCCTCTTGATTTAAAACAATAACCAAAAAAAACCCTCTTGTATTTCAGGCCGTGGGATGAAAGCAGTTTCAAGGCCTTCTTTCCCAGATAGTGGAAACATTAGGTAGGATTTCAAGGCCTTCCCTCCTTCCTTGCTGGCATAGTGTCTCCTGTGATGCTGGAACACCTGGCAATATTATTGGACAGGCTCCCGACTGCTGAGTTAGTGGGAGACGTGTCTCCCTCCTCCTCCCTGCCTTGCTTCGCTGTTCATTCTACCTAAGCGCTAAAAGGTGTTTCCCGGCAACCAAGATGCTAGCTCCTGGCCTGAACAGCGGCACCTTCCTATGCTGTCTCCCGCCTCAATTACAGGTCCCGCTGACCCCGCCAGCTAGTACTTCTTCAGTTTTCCCTCTTCTCCACAAGCCTACACCGCTACCCTCTTCAGGACACCTTCAAACTGGGTCTAGATTACTGCCTTAGCTTTCTACCTAGCTGTTCCCCATCAGAGCCAGCGTAAATCTAAAATCAAGTTCTGTGATTAGGAGCATTGGTTTTAAGTAGCACATGAACTGGAATCCCACGCACGTGTGTTCAGTCCTTAAAGAAGGCCGCTCCGCCTTCCCAAATTCTCAAAGACGACAGAAGTGTCACGCATGTACCACGTTAACCAAAGCTTCTCCGCACCTGCACCTCCTTCTCAGAGCTCGAGGCCGGGCGCATCAGGAGAAAATACCGGGAGAACGCGCGCGAACGCCGGCGCAGCCCCTCGGGTTCGCCCCGACTGGCCGCAGTGACTAATGGGCCATGCCCGAGGCCCCTACCTGTCCAAAGCCAGACCCCTTCTGTACCACCAAAGCAGGGGCTCCCGGATCCCGCGGGGCAGGCGCAAACACCGGAAGTGGATTTAGCGACCGCTTCGCGTGAGCATGCGCAAAGTCCGCTTCGGGCTCCAGGGCGGCGCGCAGACCCCGCTGCGACCCTAACTTCCGTCGCACAGACCCAGCTGCGACCCTAACTTCCGCCTCGCAGCCGTCGCCGTCTCCGGCTCGACCCCCACTTCCCCACCCCGGTTTCCCCCGCCCCAAGTAACCCGGAAGTAACCGCGAACTGCCGCCCTCCCATTGCGTTCGCTCCAGGTTTACATCTGAGTGTATCCCAGTCGGGAAAGTGGGAGGCTTTATTTGCAGGTGGATATTGGGGCGACCCGAGGGCAAGTGGATGTGGCGAGCAGTCAAAAAGCACAATGTCACTCTACCCAAGTAATTCACCCTTAGGTTTTAGCTTGACTGGTGGTCCTGACAAAATAAATCTGCATAGTCTTGACTTGCTTCCTTGAAATCATTTTTCTCTTTTGTTAAAATTTAGCTTTGAATATAGGTGACCCTTGACTACCTCCCCCAAATTTGGGCAAGAATATTCTTTTTCCTCTCAGCAACGGAGTCACTGTCAGGAGAAACGTTGACAAACTTCTCCTGAAATAGAGGTCGAAAGTAAGATGGCTAAATGTGAAATACTGGAAAGCTGAGCTCTAGGGAAGACGACCCTGGAAAAGCAGAGACCAACGGCAACACAATATCCCCAAAATTTGGAAGGTTGCTCTGTGAAAGGAGGATCAGACTATTTTTTCAAAGCCTCCGAATTAATAGAACTAGGACTTGGGAGTCAAAGTTAAGGGAGGCAGCTTTAAAGTCATTACAAGAATTTTGTAAGGCTGCACAAATAATGGCATGGGCTGCCGCAGGTATCTCTGGAGTTTTCCCTGCCCGGAAAGAGAACCACTGAGCAGAATCAGTATTGCAGAGTCGACTGAAGGGTCGAGTAAACTTTGTACAGGAGTTCCTTTAAATGCTACAAGTACTTAACTCTATGTTGTCCTCATAAACACCATGCAGTAGCTATGAGCTTGCAAGAAAAATTCCTTCTGCTGTTTCTTGTGTCCTAAGTCCTTGGCTTCACTCAAGCCTGTGCTCTGACTCCACTGTCAAGTCTGATCTAAATGACGCTGTGGTCCAGAAAGTCACACAAATAAAATACCGTAGACATAGGCTTCTAGTCTAAAGGCTTGGTATGGGTACATTTCTTCCCTTGCCATGAAGTATAATTTCACCCAAACCCACCCAGAACTGATTTTATAAGGCTAGAAATTCATGCTCTCACAAAAATGGTGAAGAAATTTCTGATTTACCTTAGCGTTCTTAGACAATTCTAGTTAACGCTAGATAAAAGAGAAAAAGTTAAGGACTAATATCTTTATACTCGTATGCCCAACTTAACCCTTCCTTTTCCCACAGTACAATTATGGTAGGAAATGTGTTAGGTGAAGAGAGTAAAAAGAAATGAAAATGACTGTATTATATTGCATCCAAAGCCATAAATAAGGTAAAGAAATGGCATGACAAAAACACAATAAAAAGCAAAGCAAAGCATGCAGAAGGGTGTTAACATTGCAGATTATGTTTGTGGATTTGTCTCTTCCTTTACTATGTTAGCTTTTCCTTCATACAGTTTGAAGTTTTGTTACCAAGCACATAAACATTCATGGTTCTTACATCTTCCTGATGTAACAACCATTTTATCACTATGAAATATTCTTTTGTCTCTGATGACACCCTTGATCTTGAAGTGAAATTCATTCAATGTTAATACAGTCATTGCAGCTTTCTTAATTTACAGTTTGCATAGTGTATCTTTTTCCATCTTTCTACTTTATATTTAACTGTTTTTATTTAATGTGCTTCTGTTGTAAACAGGAATTAGTTGGTTTCTTATTTTTAATCCAATCTGACAATCTCTACCTTTCAATTGGTGTGTTTTATTTATAGTAACTGTAATAATTGATATTGTTGAAATTGACTCTATTATTTTGATATTGTTTCCAATTTGCTCCATTCTTTCGTGTTCCTCTGGTCTTTGTTTCATGCCGTTTTGGGGGTTAATCAAATGTTTTAGTATTCCCTTTGAATTCTTGGCTTTTAGCTCTTTCTTTTTGCATTACTGTTTAGCAGGGTTTGTAGGAATTATGATATGCATTCTTAAATTATCTACTTAAAGTTAAAATTGTGATACTTTCTGTGAAATAAAGAAGGCTTGCCACTGATAGTTCCATTTACCACCGCCCCAAGTCCTTTGTGCTTTGTTTTCTTATATGTTACATTTACGTTCGGTATTATTCTGCTCTAAACAGTCACATGTATTTTAAAGAAATTAGGAGAAGGAAAATAGACATTGCCTTTTATGTTGACTTATGTTTTTCCATGTCCAGTGCTTTCATTCCTTCCAGTTGGTTATCTTCAAATGTAGCTGCCAGAAATTCTCCTATTCCTGTATGTGGAGGCTGCTCCTCCCATAAGAGGGAGAGTCTATTCCTCCTGCCCCGTGCCTTGAATCTGGGCAGGTCCTCTGACTCGCTTTGTTGAAAAAACATGGCAAAAGTGATGCCATGCTAGTTCTCGTTGTAGGCCTTAGGAAGCCTTGTATTTCCTACTTTTATTCTCTAGGGACTCAGACAGCGAGTAAATAAGTTTGGGCTGGGTTACTGAATAATGAAAAACATCTGGAGGGAGAGAGGACTATCCCAGCCCCTTCAGCCACCACCTCTGAGCCACCAGGCATGTGAATGAGGGTTCAGCCCCAGCCCGCCCTTGCAGCTGCAAGGAGCAGCCACATGCGTGACTGGGCCAACAGCCCTCAGATCTGAAGAACCACCCGACGAAGGTCAGCCAAGGCATGGAACAGGGAGAAATAAGAAATTATCATTATAAACCACTAAATTTGTTACATAACGAAGGATAACTAAAACACTGTGCATCTCAGTTCCCATTGGGTGCGCCATCATCTTTCATCCTGCAGAATTTTTTAACACTGCTTACAACACAGATTTGTTGGTGTTGCATAATCGCAGTTTGTACTGATCTGAAGGTCACGTCCCCTAAAAAGCCAATAGAACAAGAAATATTTGCCTAAATCAGTAACGTGCTCTGGTCTATTACTTAATTGTGGCTGTGTTTTCCTACGTGCATTCACATTGTTTTATTATCCATTTAAATGTCATTCTTGGTTTCTTTGTGTTTGTCAAGAATAGTAAGTGTGTGAGATAATTATAAGAACTAAAAGCATGACTAGTATTTAATGACTAGAAGCATAATGATGACTGTAGCTTATACTTTTTATTAAGGACTTCGGATTCATTTGAAATGGCAATGAAATGCTCAGATATCCCAACAAAAACTTCAACCTCTAATCGCAAACAAAAAAAAATTGCAGGTTTTGACATAACCACCATCCTTCCTTTTCCTTCCACAGAAGTTCAAAAGAGGCTTGCCAAAAATATTTTAAATTCTAAGACACAATTTTAAGCTCTTTTCCTCTAAAATACGTATATGCAAAATAATACATAGACATTTACAAAGATATGGTATGGCTCTGATGTTAATTTTTAATCCTTGCTTTCTTAAGCTGTGCTATCTTTGAATGTGCCTCATCTGAATTGGTATGTGCTGTAAAGATAAAATACACACCAGATTTCCAACAAAATAAAGAACATAAAATGTCTCATTAACAATTTTATAATTATTACAAGTTGAAATAGTAATATTTTTGGTGTATTGGGTTAAATAAAATATATTACTAAAATTAATTTCATCTGTTTTGTTTTACCTTTCCAATGTGACTTGTAGACATTTTAAATTGGTAGCTCGCATTATATTGCTATTGGACAGCATTGTTCTAGATAGTCAGTGAGAAACAGGGAAATATCAGATTTAGAACTTTAATCATTCTGCTTTGATGCCATTCATTCAGCCTCTTACACATTCCATACCATTTCCTATCCTATGCAAATTTAAATAGGAATGAGCTTTTATATTTGCAGGGAACTCTTTTTTTTTTTCCTGTATACAATTGCTCAATAATGACACTTAAGAAGTCTTCATAATGGTATTTATGTTCCTGTTCCTAATGTTACACTGAGCATTCAGGAACTTTGCTCTGTCTGGGTGTGTGATCTGTCAACAGGTGGGTTGTGATTGGGAGGATGTTACCTGCCATCTGACCTTTAGTGAGAAGGGAAGTGTCCAGTGTAGGTATTATCTAAAAATGACCCTTTGTGACAAAGTCATTAATTTGCTGAGACTCTTGTTGCACCATCAACCATCCCTGTTGGCTAAGAACCAGATATGTCGATGTTTAATTTTTTAAATGACATAAGTGGGCAACCTTTAATATGTGATCTTATTTGCTTCTTAAAGAAATGCTGTGAAGTGTTAACATTAGCCCCAATTTTATAGATGTGGAATCTAAGACAGAAAAACTGATGACTTGCCTATGGTCACACAGTTAGGCTTCTGATACCTAGCTTAATTCTTTTGACTACATTCCCTGCTTTTGTTCCTGTCCTGTAAGGAAATGATCCTTATCTGAAAACTGTAATGGATAAAGTCTACACTGTGGAAATTGAGTTGTACAGGCCCCACCCTAGAATTTGCTTTGCATTTGTTTCAAAGCACCAAATATTTGATTTCTGTGCAAACAGTGCCAAGGTAAATTAGGTAGAACCGGAAACAGGAACTTGTACTTATACATAACCCTATATATTAGCGGCAATTTCAGATGTTTTTCTTTCTTTGTACAATAAAAATTGGGATATTGGCCAAGACTAGAAAAATAGTACACACTGATAGAAGACCTTGCCTTATATGTGACTCACTCCCTGTAGAACATACCCTTTGACATGACTTTGGCATGGCTTTTTAATTGTGGGGAAGGATTTAACTCTACTGGCCATGCTTAACACAAAACTTCATTCTCCTTGGCTTTCAGAACCAGATACTTGCTTAAACTTCACTTTAGTTTTATAATCTCCTTCCTTAAAGTCTGATAGCTTTCTGTCTTGAACTCTATTAAGTCTAAATTCATGTGACTGGTTTTCATAATCTGATCTACTCTAGCCACCCAAATGTATCTCCTACTACTCTTTAGGTCTCTTTACTGTCCTTTAAAAATTACTTTCTGCTCTCTTTTGTCTTGTGCTGCTTTCTTCACTTTCCCTTTCCTTTCTTTTAGGAATCTAAGTCCCACTTACCCCACCAAGATCTAACTCAAACCCCATCACCATCATTTACTTTCTGCCTTCTTTGAATGCTTCAGTGTTTAGAATTTATACCAAACCACACTTCAGCACTTGCTGTGTGGCAGGGTTCTTTACTTCTCCCCATCCCCCCGTTCTTACCAAGGGAGATGATTGGTCTTAGCAAGAGAGATTTGTTGATCTTTTAGGAGTTTCCACTCTAAAGACTATGAGGAGGATCCAGAGCCGTTCTCTCACCCTCAGGGGTGGAGCCAAGGTGGAGACTGCTTGGGCACGGGTGCAAAAGGTGCACCCGTCTCCTAGACACTGGCCCCCCAGGGTGACACTAGACACAAGAGGCAGAACTCTGGGGAGAGAGAAGAAAGGAAGACCTCAGGATGCCCAGGAAGAAATGAAACTGTGCTGGCTGACGTGACAGAGTAAAGGCAGGGGTGCTTCTTGTTTTTCTGACTCTCTTATTGTAAACAATCATAGTGTTTTTATGTTTTTATTTTTAGCTAACGCTTTTACTAGGTTTTACCTGGTTTATAACCCTTAATAGGACTTTAGGAAGGCAAGGCCAGAAGCGAGGAGGACAGCGAGGAGGCTATTGCGATCTTTTAGGTGAGCGATGTGGCTTGGCCTGCAGCGTTAGTGTAGGAGCTCATGGGACGTGGTCGGATTCTGGGTGTATTTCAAATGCTTCTGCCGGACGAAAGAAGTCTGAGAAATAATACATACTGTATGATCCCATTGATTTCAAATTTTCACAATTACAAATGCATCCGTAGCAACAGCAGGTTGTTGGAGATAGACAGGGGATGGGGGGAGGAGGCCCAGAGGGGCATGAGGACTCTTTTAGGGAGAGTGGCAACGTTGATGGTCTTGGCTGTGGCGACAGCCTCCTGGCTGTGTGCATGCGCCGAAACTTATCAGGTGGCACACACTGAGTATGTGCGGTTCAATGTATGTCAATCACACCTCGATGGAGCTGTGAAAATAGTGCACAAGACTCTGACAGGTTAGGCTTGGGGGGTGAGAGAAAGAGGGGTCACTGATGGTCTCTAAAGTTTTGACTTGAGCACCCGGAAGACAGGAATTAAAATGTCATTATATATGACATTATAAATGTCATTAGGCATGCTTTACGTTTCTCTCAAACAGAGCAGGGTTTGAGAGAGAGACATCAAGGGTTGAGTTCTCCTATTAAGCTAGAGATGCCTGTTAGACACACCTAAGATCCTACGGCAGACACCCACGGAGAAGGAAAATGAAGCAACCGAGACGGCACTGACGCGGAAATCCACGGCGGTCTCGTCGGCCGCGCGTTCTCTCCAAGTAGCGCGGGAAGGGCACTGGACCCACGGAACATCTCACGGCCCCTGCGGACAGACCGCTGCGAACATCTGGGAAGTCCCATCTGCCCTGCTGCTCGGCACCATGGATCGCGTGGACGTACCACATTCTTTCTTCTTGCTGTTGAAGAACCCGGTAGTTGAGGAGACCAGCTGATGGGTTTGACTGGTGTCCAGGGTGATGAACAGGCCTCACAGAGCCCCAGGGCGGGGCCTTAGTCACGGACACACGCAAAGCGCTCCCACGTCGGCCAGAACCTTACAGCCGTTCCTCCCTGAGCGGACCTGTGGGCGTGTTTGTGTGTTTAATTGCATATGTCCACAATTCCGTTTTATTGTGATTAAACAAGGCTTTGCTTCCCCTAGGTAGAAAAAGTGCAGAAATTACATATTGCACGATGGAGGCTTTGAAGAGTTGCGATGAACAGGGAGGTTTCTACATGGGTTTGGATCTTAGCTCCATTGCCCACTAGAGTCTGAAGGCCTCCATTTACTCCTCTCGAAAATGAAGGTCGGAAGCAACAGGATCTACTATTGTTAGGTACTATTGTAGATGAAATGAATCGATACATAGAAAGACCTTAGAATAACACCGGCTCCTCAAGCAAGACTCCGTGGGCGTTAGCCGCCGTCCGTTTCCTTCCTCCTCCGCGGACGCGGGTTCGTCCTCGTTCTGACGGCAGTAGGTTTCCGCTCCGTTGCGGGCTCCGTCAGCAAGGACCAGGTATCCCGTCTTGGCCCTGCACATCCCCGCACACCACCCTGAGCCTGACATGAAATGGTGGCATGAAAGGGAAGCACAACACATTTGTGTCGAATTAAATGACTGCTTCCCTTACGGATAAAGACCCCAGAATCGGAAGCTCTCGGCACAGGGACCCATCCACGGCCCGCCTCCAGCTCCCAGGCCTCCTACGAAGACCGAGCAGGCGGCCGGCTCTGATTTTCGTCACCCATTGACCGGTCCACTCACACCCCCCATTCCTAATCAAAGGGGTGTCTGGGAGGGGGCCCCAAGAATCCCTGGAAGTCTGAAGGAGAGGGGGCCTCGAAACCGGGACTGAGAGTGGCAAACCGTGGGTGCGATTTCGTAGTTGGGAAAAGGAGCCACCAAACCAAGAATGGGGGTTGCCGATCAGAAACGAGAAGGTGCGAAAACCTCGCGCCATCCCATCAAGAGGTGGGCGCGAGATCAGGGGATCTAAGGTCGCGGACGCCGGGCAGGCGGGGGCGGGGGAGCGAAGGATGGAGTAGCGGTCCTCGTCGCCGGAGACCCCTTCCTCTCCTCCCCGAGCTGGTGCTGACGTGTCGGACGGGAACCACTCCAACCGTTCCCAGGCACCGCCCTGCGCCTCGCGGCTCGCCAGCCCTCGGAGTCCCGCCCCCGGCCCCGCCCGCTGGCGCCAACCCCGGCCTCGTCCTCGGCGTCACCCGCTCCCCGCGGTGACCACAACATGGCTGCGGCGCCGGGGCTGTCCTTGTGGCTGCTCCTGCTCCGGCTGCCCTGGCTGGTACCGGGCCATCCGGAGCCTGACGCGGACCGGCGCTTCTCCGAATACAAACTCTGCGCCGACGTGGAATGCAGCAGTGAGTGCCGGGGCACGACAGTGGCGGGCCACGCGGGGGCGGGAGCTCGGCAGCCCGCACGCCGGCGGGGGAGTCGCAGCCTGGGTGGGAGGGCGGAGCGCCGGGAAGCGGGGTCGGGGGCGAGCCCCAGGTCCCTGCATTTGTGCCCCGTGGCTCTGCAGATGCCCGGGCCGGCAGGCCCTGCCCGCGGGGGGCTGCACCTCCTACTTGTTGCCGGCGCTTTATTTTTCCTTGGCCAACCGAGGCAGGTTTCTGGGTGTTGGAGGTGGCCCCGTTTCCCCCCGGGCAGCTCCAGCGTCCGCTACCCTCGCCCACCCGGCTCCGAGGGGAGATGGGGCGGCGCACCGCGTGCACTGGGGCTCCCACGCTGCCTCGCGGCGCTTTCCTGCCCCCGCTGCGGGGACCTGGGTGGGTGCTGTGCGGGGACAGATGCGCCCAAGGCTCGGTGGGCGGATTCCCTGCCGAAGAGTGATGACGGGGCTCGGAAAGGGAGCTCCGGCGCTGCCCCTTCGCCCTTCCGCTTCACTCGGGTTTGGGGCGCGTAACACCTTTTGAACAGATACTCGAGTTCAGGTTTGGGACAATCTCGGAGTCCAGGCAAGCGGTGTATTCCAAGGTCTCCGTCCCGCTGTGACTCGGACCTGTCATTTCTGTGCTTCGAAGTCCCCCTGCGAGCAGCCAGGCAGGCAGGGCACCAGCAAGGCCAAAATCTTTGGCTCTCGAAAGTTATGAAGGATCTGCATCAGCCACCGGGGACCTGCAGCCTCCTCCTCTTAAGCGCAGGAAGCGGAATTATTCCCCAGCCTCTGGTGGAGGGTTGGGAGGGGTCGCAGAGGACGGAGGTCTCCAGACTCCTCCGATGAAGAGGATTATTAAAGTAACAATAATAAATACTCTAAGGGCTTTGTAAACCCAACCAGCTTTAGCCTTAGCCCCTTGTGTCTGAATCTCTTCCTATGTGTTTGCTGAACCAGGATGATTCGTAGGCCCCCAGCACGTCTCAAATAACCTTGTAACTTAGTGATAACCGCTGCCGAAATCAAAAGGTATAGAAAATATTCATTCGGAAAAGGCCATCGGCCTACAGTTTAGCTACTTATATTCAAATTGGTGTTATTCAAAAAAGAATTTCATAATTTGAAGTTTGTATTACTGCAACACCATTCCATGAGAAAGGAGCCAATGTGATTTGCGCTGAGCCGTTCCTGGAGGCAGCCCCAGGGCCGATGTGAATACGCACTAGAAAGGTGGAGCAATTTCCACGGTTTTTTCCTTTAGTTTTCTGGGAGCAAACCGAGTTCTTAGCAAGCAGGGTTGCCTCGGCGCGTCTGCTCTCCTTTGCTTTCAAGCACTGCCCTACCCGAGCTCATCAAAGCCAGTTCCCTGGAGAATCACGTCGCTGATGCCTCCTCAGTGGGAGACACGGTGTTGAGAGCGCCCTGAAGTTGTCATATGACTTGTGTCCATATGACACAATGTAACCAAAGAGCAGGAAGCAGCTGAAGCAGGATCTGGGGCTGTGTTGTATGGTATGTGCTTTTCAGAAAGATGTTTTACAAACGCACTGTATTGTCACCTCACCTATTATTACAAATCCTCAATGAACTCTCCTGAGGGGAACAAGAGAAACATTACTGTTTACAATTCTGATACAGTCCCTGGCCTTTCACCAGATTATCGCTGAATTAGGATGCTGACATATATTAAAATAATAAGATTTTTAGCTTCAAAATCCAAATAACCTCCTTTAAATCAATGTTTGTCCCTCAAAACATGTATTTAAAGATACGTTTTAATATACTTATTGCTAATGGACTTTTAGGAAAGTGCTATTTCCCTTTCATCCTTCTTTGTCTCTGCTATTTAATTGCGTTTATTGTCCATTTCATCTTACATCAGAAACTGTGTGTTTGGCCAGCAAACAGGAAAACCACTTCCCCCAGTTTCTGAATCAGGTGTGATTTAAGTCCTGCATTTTAAGACTGAAGGTAACTGAACAATTCTCACAAATTCTGCTTGTTCCTGTCACATGTGATGTCCACTTTTGATTTTGTTTATAGAAATAAGTAAATACGGGTATTTTAATTTGTTTTGAAAGCTTCTTAACACTGGCTACAGTAAACATTATTTCCTTTCAGAAAGTATTACCTTGCAGTGCGATTGGATCCATCATATAGAGAGCAATATCCTTTCCCATTCATTCATGTACATATTGTAAGGAGAGGACAACTTGGGGGGGGGGCCCACAAATGAAATTGACAGTGTTTACTGCTAGTGGTGTCAGTTAGAGCCAGTTAAGGATGGTGTCTTTTAGTGGTTAAAGTTAATTGATTCCTTGGGGGTTTCTGGGCACTCTCCCCAGTTCCCTATTACCACTGCACGTGCCCATGCTTAAGCTAGTCAGCATCTACACTTGAATTTACACGGTTGCAAAATGAAGCATTTTTATGACTATGAAACAGCAAAGATCAAGACTAGAAGGTCAGAGAGGGAACCAAGAGTTTTATTGAGGACAGCCTTGTTGTGGCGGTGGGTATGTTGGTTTTGATCCCTCAGCATTATCCCTAAAGAAAACTAGTGAGAGTGTTCCTCTCCCCTATTTGCTGGGGGCGGGGGGTCTGGTGGTCATGATTTATAACGATAAAACTCTAAAGATTTTAAGATGCTGTGGGCACATGACTTGAAAGTGATGGATTCCGGACAGTACTGGAGAAAGTTGTTTACAGTGGGTTCTTACACTTCTGAAAAATCAGTATAGACTATGAAGGCTGAATCCTGATACCCAGTTATTTCCTTTTTTCTCTTTATATGCAGTGTTAATGTACCGGGGAGAAGCTCTGGAAGATTTTACGGGCCCGGACTGTCGTTTTGTGAATTTTAAGAAAGGCGACAGTGTCTATGTCTACTATAAACTGGCAGGGAAATCACCTGAAGTTTGGGCTGGAAGTGTAAGTAAAATTTGGACATACTTTTCCTTTTTCATCACCAAAAAGGATTTATTCAAGAAATAGAAAGGACTACAATTCAGAACCTGCAGATCTGGTGAGCCACGTGCAAATTCTGCCAGGAAAAAGATGGAGAAAATGACATACTTTCTCTGCTGACTTGGTACTGGCTTGTCGATTTTAAAAACTGTGTTCCTAGGGCCCTTGATGGCATTCGCCTGTCCTCTCTGCTGTGTTTCCGGGCAGGCGTCAGGCTTGGCACAGAGTCGGGGCTCGGGAGAGGTTTCCTAAGTAGAGCTGAGCTGCTTCCAGCTGCTGCTCCTCAGCATCACGTTCTCGGCCTTCTCGGCCATGGGTACCCCATGCACAGTAAGGGCTGAAATGGTGCAATCTGACCATTTCTAACATCCCTGCTTTAAAATGGAAGGATTCGCTCGCAGTAGACTTATTGCTGTTATGTACAAGATAGTGTTTCATGATTAAAGTTGATGTTGTGTGCATTTCTTTTTTCTAAATTATTCATATTTGTGAAAAACTGGCAGTTCTGGGAACAGTTACCTCCTCCTGTGTCCTGTTCTTAGTCTGTTAAAAAGCAAAATGCCATTTCTACAGTGTGCATTCTCGTTTGTATGTTTTGTTAGTTTGCAACTTCTGGGTCATCCTGTTCCTGCTTTTCAGACACTTGCTCCCTGAGTTGCCCCAGCAGCTCAGTCCCACCCAGCCCTATGGGTGTCCATGGAAATCGGGGACTGCGTCGTGCTCCCGTGATGTGAGTGAGGAGGTGCACCAGGAGTGGGCTGATCAGGAGGCGTATGAGTTCACTGTCCTTTTTAAAAAGTGTGGACTGTGTGAGAGCAGTAAGAGTCTTCGATGTCCTTAGAACTGCCCAAACTTTGAGACGTGCCCAGTCCCAACTGTGAAAGCTTTCAATCTCAATGAGACACCAAAACAAATAACTGAAAATTAGCCTTGAGAAACCTCCATAGGAAAAAACACATCGATTTTGTGGGCACTCCAGATTCCTACCCAGGGAGGAATATTGAAAGGCCAACTGGGCAGGCACATTACTTGTATTTAGGAAGAATCCCAGCTGAATCGCTCAATACAATGAAGAATCTATTCTGTTTCTCTCCAGTCTACCACATGCGATTTCTTAACGATCTTTATTCTTGGAGAGTTATTCCTTGTCCTTAGGCTGCATTTGTAACGCAGTGGTCAAGCCTGAGCACTTGAATCAGTGAACTCGCCTTGCAGTTTTCTGCCTCCGCGCCTTCGTTCACAGCCGTGCCCACCTCTGGAGAGCCTGCCCGCCGTCTGGGTCGCGCCTCTCATCCTGCCTCTGGGGGCAGCACTGCCCTCAGCACCGCCCGAGGGGAGCTTTGCTGTCTGGCAGTTGTTTAGGAGGCACTGTGTTTGCGCTGCTCACATGACATTTTTTTTTTCCTGCTTTGTATTGCAGTTGGTGTGCATACTGTCTTAGCTCCTATAAAAGCAAAAGTTCTGTAATGGAAGGACCTATGTGTAATGCATGTTCCTTTAGACTATTTCCTTTCAGGGCGGGGGCATTTACATTTATCCTGATAGTAGCTATGCAGTTTGTTCTCTTAAAACAATATTCTGCTTTTTTTTTGTTTTTTTTTTCCCCAAATCAGCAGTCCCTTGGTAGGGACAATGCATGGAAGCAAAATTAGATTTGAAGGTTACTTTTAGTTAGGAGGGCCCATGATTCTGCAACATTTCCGGGTGGCGGGAGTCAGGCCATAAGAAATGGGACCCCACCTAGTATAAAAATACGAAGTTTTATATGACAAAGTTTACACAAAGATAAATGTAGTTCTCTACAGATCTCTGATTTTTTTTCTCTTTTCCAGATTTTCTTCTAAGATTTTCCTGAGAAGGAAAAAAGAGGGATGTTTTCCCTCATCTCTCTCATTTTGTGACGCTTATACTTTAGGAAATTAAATACTCTCTCTCCTTAGATTTCAAATGATTCTTCTATTTCTCAGTTTTCATCCTGCAGCCTTTTTCGGTTTCTTCAAGTTTAAGACTTGAGCCGCCAGGGTAGCAGTTTAATTGCCCTGGCTTATCTAATCTCCGAGGCAGTATTGTACCACCAACACTGTCTTTCAGGTAGCTGCCAGATATAACAAGAGTGCTCATAATGAGGATATTTTAGGAGTTAGTGATAAGATAGCCTTTTTTTTTCTTCTTGTGCATTTGATCTGCCTATTAGTCTCCTTCTCTAATGACTGGGAAGCGATCTACCACTCTTGTCCAGGCTGTAGCAGGTAACAGTGTATGTTTTTCAAGAGGATGCAACTTAGTATAACCTTAGCTGTTAGTGCTACAGATAATTGGGGTAATCTTCTATAGAGGTTCACTTTGCATAAAACTAAAGTTTGGTGGATACATTATTATGAACTTTATTTTCTCCCTAAATACTGGAAAATCTAGTTTTTGAAAAAGCTGGTACAGCCTATAATATCAAGAAATAGTTGCTTTTGTAGTGTTGGTCATACATTTCAGAAATTTTATATATTTTACTTATTTTTTTTTATGGCTGGTGTTTATTGGTTTAAGGAAGACGTATCAGTACTGGTTTGTGATCAATGCCATGAAATGTGGAGGTCAATTCTTGCCAGAGGTTATTTGGAATTGTGTTTCCAGCCAGCTTTGATTTGGATAGTTTTAATCATATAATATACAACAATCTTCTCTTATGCAGATCTTTTGTCTCCTTCAAAAACCTAACTTCATGTGCTCTGTGTTTAGAATTAAGCTGAATGTTGAAAGAAAACTTGAGTGGTTTTAGAAAAGTTGGCTTTACAATATTATGCACTTTATTTTTATTAGAATCATAATCTCTGTAATCATTAAAGTGACTGTGTGTTTCTGTAGTTGTTGCTACCTATCAGCTTACTACTTCATTTAAATTTCTCTCATTTGTATTTCTTGTACAGAATTTTGGTTGATAAATTTGTTTCTTTTGCCCATTCTTTTATATAGGTTGGACGTATTTTTGGATATTTTCCAAAGGATTTAATCCACGTAGCCCATAAATATATTAAAAAAGAGCTACAAGTTCCAGCAGATGTAAGTTGTGGATTTTTTGTTGGTTCTCTATTAAAATGGGTTTACAAGTTCATCAGTTATTAACTACACTAAATCCTCACTTAGTGTTGTCAATAGGTTCTCTGACTTTAAGCAAAATGACATAGAACAAAGCCAGTTTTATCATAGGTTAATTGATATAGGCAAGAGTTAAGTTTCTGTGTTACTTCATCAATGTTATAATGAAATGACATTGAACAAGATAGGATTCAAGGACTTGCTGTATTTTTGAGTCTTCCAGTGTGTTTTGGTCAAAAAAAGAAGTTAATGTTTCTGTATCAGGGTCAAAAAAAAGAAGTTAATGTTTGTGTATCAGATTTTAATTTAGAGTCAGACTACCTTTAAAAAGAGAAAAAAAAGAAGACTGAAAAGAATTTATAGGAGAGTTTATATCTTAATCTGATAGTTATTTAATACATTGAACCAGATGTTCTTATACAAGGCTGTGTACTCGTACAGTTTTGGGGTTTTTTTTTTTTTTGCTGATTTGAGAAAAAAATGAAGAATTCAGTGTCTTTGCATTTAGTTAATTCCATTTAAGAGGTAAATAATTCTTTTTATAAGCAAAAAGAAAAGGTCTCTCAATTTGAAAACTACTCATTGAATGGCTATTAGACAGTTGTAGTATAGAGAAATCAGGTTAAATTGCTAAAACACCCTAAATTATATACTAGGCCAGAAATACAAATTTATAAGGATTTTCTTATTATTGACTCTTTAGTGATTTAATGGGTTAGATATATTATAGATTTGGAAAAGGGAACTTGAGAGTTTCAGATGCTGTCCTGTCTTAAATCTACAAGGTGCCCACTGCACAATCTGTAAAGCATTCATCTAGGGTGCACGGACTTAACACAGCTTTGTGAAGACCAGGATTTTGTGTTCTGGGGTCGTCAGTCGGAGCTTCTGAGCAGCTCATTACAGTTGCTGCAGGGCACGTTAACTGCTGGCCTAGGCGATTCTTAGATGAGACTGGCAGGATGCATGAAGTTTTAGAGCCATTGCTATTCTTTTTTTCTTTTCTTTTTTTTCAAGATTTTACTTACTTAAGGGAAGGGACAGAGGAATAGAGGGGGAGAAACATTGATCGGTTGCCTCTCACTTTCTCCCTCCCGGGGACCTGGCCCGCAACCCAGGCACGTGCCCTGCCTGGGAATCCAACCAGCCACCTTTGGGCTCACAGGCCGGCACTCAGCCCATTGAGCCGCACCAGCCAGGGTGCCAAGGCTATTCTTAAAATTCAGTGATAGTCTTAAGGGCCATAAAATCAGCCCGACTGCCTGTCTGGCCTCACCCCTAACGGAGAGACTGCCGGGGCATGTGGGAAACAGTTCTCCGGCCGCAGGGACCTCGCCTGTTTGGATTCTGCGTTCTCCGTGTGTCTCCCACTGCACGCGACTCTCGGTGTGAAGAAAATGGCTTAGAAATGCATGTGAAGAGAGAAGGAAATCACTCATCCACACTGCACTGGGCAGGTCTCCCCAGAGTACTGTGCAGGGTTATTTAGGAGAAGAGAATGATCCTCGTTGGTTTTTAAACTCTCCCTTCTGTTTATGGCCCCTTTTACGCCATGTGGTTTTTAAGGGAGGAGAGGAAGAATATAGATTTACAAATAGTCCTGAAAGCAGATTTTGCCTACACCAAGAACCCCGATGCAGAGCAGAGTATGTTCCTCACAGACTCTTGCTTTCAAGTTACACTTGTGGGAACAGTTAACTTGGTGGGAGCCCTGGACACCATTCTTTGTTCTTTAAGTTGCTGCTTTCTGTGCACCTGTTCTTCAGTAAGATCCTTCTGGAGCTGATCTATCTTTCCCAATCCAAGGAAAACATGAGCTAAACAATCTGTGTAGCCCCAGAGCCTGACGCAAGGTGATTCCGCCTGTTTCTAGGTGGGTAAGCGAGGAGGCAGGACAGAGATGCTGGGTGGTTCCCGGCTTCCCCTGCACAAATCACTGCCGGCTGATTGCCGGAACATCAGCTACAGAGGTTGGAAGTTGGGGGGCCCAATCCGTGACACCCCACTTTCCCCCACTTGTGCTCAGAACAAATTGAGAGGCCCAGGAGTCAGGCTGATGAAGAGTAAAATGCCACCAGTGTTCATTCATAAAGCTTTTGGCAACATGGCGCCCGTGTGTAGAAATAACGGGCTCTCAGAACTGCAGTCTAGTCAGACAGACTAACACTGCAGAGGCAGAGGGCAGTGAGGGGGTTTGTCCCAGGGGAGCTGTCCCTGTAACACTGACAGCACAGAGGAGAGAGGGTATGTGCTCTCTCCAGATGGTCCCGAACAGAAAAGAGGGATGGTGCAGGGCTGACTTGCCAGCCACACGACTCACTCCTTCCCGGGAGAAGAGAAGGAAGGGAAGCCAGGCGTGCCTCAGGGAAGCAGACGCCAGGGAAAGGGGGGCTCCGGCCCCCCACCTCCTGGCCACTCAAGGACAGCAGCTGCCCAAGGTCAGCACAAAAGCCCCTCTAGAGCCAAACACAAATTTGAGGTTATCCCTGTCATTAGCACACGTGAGAGTTTGCTTTTGTGACATGTGGCCAGCAACCTACTAATGCTTCTCTTTCCCTTAACAGGAGACAGATTTTGTTTGCTTTGACGGGGGAAAAGATGATTTTGATAACTATAACGTAGAAGAACTTTTAGGATTTTTGCAATTGCACAATTCTGCAACCGTAGATTCTAAGAAAGCTACAGAAACAACGTCCCAGCATGCGGACAGACCTCCTGAAGGGTCTGAAGAAAGTGCCCCTGACCCTGACTCGGCACAGGCCGCCTCGGGGGGACGACATGGCGTTTTCTCAGGGAACACTAAGGAGCAGAAGGGAGGCTACGAGGCTCCAAAGACCCACCCCCACGTGGACAGTCAGACAGATCACTCTCAGGGGGAACGATCTTCATTTGAAGAAATGCTTCAAGATAAACTAAAAGTGCAAGACAATGAAAACAACAAAACCAGCAATAATTCTCAGATCTCTAATGAACAGGAGAAGATGGATGCTTATAAACTTTTGAAAACAGAAATGAATCTGGATTTGAAAACCAAATTTGGCTCCACTGCTGATGCGCTGGTGTCTGATGACGAGACAACCAGACTTGTTACTTCATTAGAAGACGATTTTGATGAGGAATTCGATGCTGAGTATTATGTAGTTGGGAAGGAAGAAGAGGAAGACAATCAGGAAGATTTTGATGATATACCATTGCTAACTTTCACAGATGGAGAAGACCTGAAAATGCCAGCAACATCAGAAGTTGGCAAATATTCAAGTGATAAAGAGCAGAATTCAAGTGAAGAGGATAAGGTAGAGGTAACTCAGGCCCTTCACGTCAAAAATGATGAAGAATATCTACTAGCAACTTGGGAAGACACTGTCATCTCCGCTGACACAGAAGGTGAGGAACAAACAGATGTGGATTTCGAGAGTTTTACATCAGAGGAAGAAAAGGAAGATGATGATGGATTAGTTCCAGACAGCAAATGGGGGACACCACAATTAGCACCAGATTACACTGACCCTCAAAAGGCGGAAGACGGCCTTCCAGCTGCAGAAGCTCCTAAAACCAATAATGACAAAGACCCAGAAATGGACACAGAACTTCACGTTAAAGGAAAAGGGGAGACGGTTGAAGAATCTGAGAAGAACCCGGTGCAGGATGAGAAAGGAATAGAGGATGAAAAGAAAGAAGACAGGGCTCCGCACCGTCCTACTCAAAGCAGTAACCTCAACTCTCTGCCAGCGACTGAAAAGGGTAAGGAAACATTAAAGTTGGTCTTCAGTAACAAAGAACACGACCTAAAAGGAGCAGCTGTTCCTGTCTCAAAAGGAACGGTCCGCGAGGAGAAGCCCAGAGAGCCGACTCTGGAAGGTGGCTCAGGGGGTCGGCGGGAGCATGAAGCTGCAGGGAGTCAGGCGAAGGAAGGAGAGATTAAACAGGCAGCCACGGATGCCACACCGCTGTCGGGAGCTGATCTGCATAATGCATCTAAAGACGGTGTGGAGGAGGAAGCAGATATTTTAGTAAACGGACCAAAACCACACACAGTTTCAGTGGAGCATCTAAGTGAGAAATTTAAAGAGGAACAGCTTCTTAAAACTCAAAATCAACCTAGGTTCTCCTCTCCGGATGATATTGGCTTGTCAGCAGGGCTAGAAGATGAGGGTCCCGTTCTGGGAAGAAATCTGTCCTGGAAACAAGAAAGAGAAGTGGCCCCTGCAGTTCCTGAGCAAGTGAGTGAGAAGACAGGGCTGCCGGCGGAGGAGGTCACAGGAGGTGCCGCAGGCGAAGAGCTTGTGCGTCCAAAGCCGGGCGCTCCGGAGGCTGAAACGTCAGGCCAACCTGACAGCGCAGAACTGCCAGGCCTCCACACCGAAAAGCCAGAAACAGAAGATGATGATGACTTCCCTGAAGAACTACTGGAGGATGAAAATGCTGTGAGCGCAAAGCAGTCTAAAGAAAAAAGCCCTGGGATGCAGGACAGGCAGTTCGATGTTCGTCCCCAAGTCCCTGAAAGAGAGGCTTTAGGCACCATGAATACTGATGCAGAAACTGAAGCAAACAAAGAAAAAACTAGTCATATTTTGGAAAGTGAAAGAAAAAATGAAACTGTGGGCAAAGGGGTAGGCACGCTCGGCAAGGAACCTGGCGGTCCGGTGGTAGAAAAAGAAACAAGCTCTCTTGCAGGTAAGAAAGCACAGACACCATCTGAAGAAAGTGACTTTGCTGACAAGAAAACCTATCCGACCCCAGAGCCAGGTGAAGTGTTCCAGAGTAAAGAGTCTGGCTCTGTTACAGAAGACAAGCCTGAGGACTGCCTGACAACCTCGGGGCTTGCGGAGAAGCCTGGGGACCAGCAGGACGTAGAGACGCTCAGGCAGACGCGGAGCCAGGGGGCTGCCTCTGAGGAGCATGAGGGCGCTGTGTCCCACTTGGCCGCACCTACATCTGCAAAGCCAGAGCACAGGGACCACACGGCCGACCTGCCTATAATAAGCAGCTTCTTCAAGGAACAGCAGTCTTGGCAGCGGTTCCAGAAGTACTTTGATGTCCACAATCTGGAAGCCATGCTCCAAGAAATGTCCCTAAAGCTGAAGTCAGCACAGCAGAAGAGCCTGCCCTATAATGTGGAAAAAGCCCTAGATAAGGTCTTCCGTACGTCTGAGTCACGAATTTTGAGCATAGCAGAGAAAATGCTGGATACTCGTGTGACCGAACTTCAAAGTTTGGGAATGAAGGAAAAAAACATATTTGAAGAGGCCGCAGTGCTAGATGACGTTCAAGACCTGATCTATTTTGTCAGGTACAGGCACGCGACGGGGGAGGACACCGGGCCATTGGCCATGGCGCAGACTTCACAGGAAGGCTGGGATGGACCCGCGGAAGGTAAGGTGCCCCCCGTGGCCTTGTCGAGTGGGGCTGAGGAAACGTGCAGGGTTGCAGAGCGTCTCGTACCGTATTTGTAAAGCTTTGTCCAGCTTACGTGTCTAAAGGCAAGAGGCAGTATAGTGATGTCCACTTGTCCTTTTGGATAAGGATTTCTTATCCCGTTTTCTCCTTACAGTAGTGGAGAATGGTAGCATTTTCAGAAAGAAACTATAAAAAGATAAAGATAGAAACAAGAAAAAGATGCATTGAATAGACCTGTTAACAAAGTACATACTTCATGGAAAATTATGAAAGTGCTTTTGTGAACAGTTTCTTAATCATGAAGTAGCTGCTGCTGGACCGAGAACTGACAGATGTAACTGTTCAATCGATGCCTCGCCTGAGGTTCTTCACTGCCCCAGCTGTCGTCTGTTGTGGCTGTCGTGTTCACTCTGCCTCGCTGGGGCAGTCACCTAGGTCAGCCACGTCTGACTGGGCCCTGGGGTTCCCGCATTCTCATAGATCAAGCACAGAACCAGGACACACAGTTCTAACGCCGCACTTGACACACAGAAGCCGTTCAGTGGACAGTGGCTGACCTGACCCTGAGCCAGTCCCCTCGTGCCAGCTGGTCCCTAGCTGCGCACTCTTTTCAACGTCCCCATGCTTTTCCCGTCGAGGTATCTGAACCGAGGGTCTGGAGACGGGGAGCAGGTGGGCAGACATAAAGGCACAGGATAGATTCCTCTCCCCCAGCCCGCCGCCAGTGCCAAATGTACCTGAGCATCTGGGGAAGGGAACATCTCTGCATTTCATTAAAGCAGATGTGTATCGGATTGCGATGTAAAACTTGAATTTTCAGGTACATTAAGGGGTTTCAGAGAAATCCGCCTTTGTTCTGGGTCACACCGGGCTATGCGTGGAGCCCGCTAGGGGTGGACAGGGGTCCTCTCTCTGTCAGAGGTCCTCGGAGGCCGTGTGGAGGCCCTTCCGCAGGCTGCCCGTGTGAGACGCCCTTCCCTGTACCGGCTCTGAGACAGCCAGGCCTGTGTGCGCGAGAGTTCATCTCACTTCTGTGTAGCAGAGGTGTTTCATATTTTTGCTCTTGACTGGGATTCTCTTTTGCACATTTATCTGTGTGGGCCAAAGGAAGTTAGGCTACTGAGGTCCTTGCTGTAAGTATATTTAGCTATTTATGAAATACTTTGGCATAAGGAGTTCTTTGTCATTTTTAGTAGGTTAGCCATCTCTGCAGTGAAGGAAAAGCATTTGAGACTCTTCCTTCCCTGCGCACTCGGGTCCCTGGCTGCCAGTACCCGGAGGGCAGGGCCGGGGGTGCCCTGGAGCCGGGTGCTGGGGCGCCGCTCGGGGGGCGGGGAACTGAATGGGGGGTGTCAGCAAGCTCCGCCAGCCAGTGTGCTCTTCCCCCACGCAGAGATACAGCCGCCCCTGGAAGATGACGTCCCCCAAGAGAGCACCGAGGATCCTAACATGCAGCTTCCTGAAGAGCATAGCCACTCGGATGAGCCCGTAACTAGTGACGTGAGTGTCTTAGAAGCGCCACCGAAGCTGAATACCGAGAAAGACGCACTGCCAGGTAAAGCTTGCTCGTTTTTTTCTACAAAACAGAGGCATGTCATAAAGAAGAGCTTCGAGGAGATTTGTTGTTAAAGATCGGAAGGAGAGGGGAGAGTAACACAGGTAGGAATGGATTTCAGTAATCAGAAATCCTAGAACAGAACGAAAAGCAGGCGTGGAGACACGTGGTGCTCCATCACAGCAATCAGGCCGGAGACTGTAACCAACCCACACGCCAGTGACTGGCTGGCATTAGCTTGTGCGAATAATTTTAAACTAAAATATACTTTGAAAGCCGTACGCTCTAAAACGGCGGTTTTCAACCAGACCAGGAGCATCAGAGGCTCTGAGGGTGGCCACCGGCAATCTGAACGTAGCAGGCGCTCCAGGAAATTCTGAGCAGCGGAAGGTGGATGTTTGAGAGCCATGCTCCTCACAAATTCAGGGATTTCCCTCCGCCCCACACCTCACTCCCACCCCCCACCAAGTAAGAGTACAGCCAACAGTACGGTCCATAATAGTGCAGTGCAGACTGACGTCAGTGAATAGTAGCTGAATCGCAGAGCACAGCAAATGTCTAGTGGGAGAGCAGCTCATTTTGTTTGAGTTGAGAAAGTCGTTTTAAAAACAAAATAAAAAAAAATGCAACCCTACTACTGGTGTCAACAGCTTCCTAGTTTTTCTGTAGCTCACTCGTTTTGGCAGGATGTCAGAAGAGCAGCTGATTGTGTTGTCTTGTCTTTCCAGAATGCTGACAGGACATCGTTACTGTTTTTGTGTTTTTGAAGGTCTAGAAGCCTAGGTATAGCTTCACCCTGTGACACTGCAAGGCCTGGCAGCCCTGGGCTGGTCTCCCTAACCCCCTGCCAAGCATAGAAGTCACAGAATGAGCTGCTCTCCCACTAGACACTCGCTGTGCTCGGCTAATCTGGTAGGGAGAGTGTGTTGGAGATGGTCCTCGTATAATTGAAGGGCATCATAACTCTAAGGGGAATTCTGAACTTTTTTCGCTATGTAAGTGTCTTTGAGAGTGACAGATGCAGGCACAGTGACTGCTATTTAGGGGACACTCCATAAATATTTTAGGTGAAGAGAAACCACTCATGCTCTAAAGCATAAAATAAAACGTTCGTTTCCCTCCTCAATTGTAGAGAGAGTTGTAACGGAAAGCACTCCTGACAATACGGCTGATGGAAAAATGGAACCGGAAATACCTGCCGACGAGCCAGCAAGTGTCATGCCTTTGGAAAATACAATTCTCTCAATACAGTCATTCACGTTTTATTTAACTAAGACGGTAAGTGTGACATGTACAGTTTCTTCAAGTAGCATGTTTTTAAGTTGGTTCTGGACACGGGGTGAAAAGCGTAAAACGTTTGTATGGAAATTACTCCTGATCCACTGCGGTTCTGCAACAAGCCGCAGGCGCACGGTTTTGACGTGCTGCGCGCAGTCCCGCCCCTGGGGAGGACCTGCCGCGGGCGGCGGCGCGGGGGCCACGGCTCCGCAGCAGCATGGCCCTTCCCCTCCCGCCAGGCCGTGAGGGTGCTCAGTTGCACAGGGTGTCGTGCAGGCAGAACGAGAAGTGCTTCACTGATGGTAGAGCCCTGTGTTGAATAAATTGATTCATTGTGGTGGAAAGATGGTCAGCGGAGGTCGGAAGTGGGCTGAGGTGGAAGTTTTGAGCAGAGCTGAAGGACCAGCGGGAGTTTGATGTGCCGTTTGCTCTTGAATAGAAGGGCTGGGGGAGGGAGACCGGGCAGTGTGCAGTCTGGAGAAATAACATGTTCTAGGAGATGGGGAGGCAGGGGAAGGCTTGCTGGTGTTCCCGTGCAGAGTAGGGGAGATGGGCAAACATAAAGGAAGTTGCATATTATGCTATCTGAGAATGTTAGGGATGGGTGTCCTTTGAAGTTTTTGGCAGGAAAGGGGTATGGTCAGATTTGTTTCTTAGAAAGAGTCACTTATGCTAGAATATTCATTCAGATTTATCTTTCTAAACGAAGTCAGAATCCAGATGAGATGTTTGATCTGTCTAGAAATTTATCTTTTTTTAGGTGTTAGCTCCCCCTTGTGGTGTTTTTTGAAATTGGGTGTTCTTCTTGGTTGGTTACTGCAATGGGCAGCTTTTAGAAGCGGGAGGCCAGGCTGCCCTTGGAGCTATGAAGTATCCTCCTGGACAAAAATATTTTTCCTCTAGGTTCTGTTATTTCAAGGTTTATGTAGGGAAAAGGGTTTTGTTGTTCTTGTTGTTGCTGTTCTGTAAAATGCATGGGTTTTGAGCCAGGATGGTCTGGTTTCAAACCCCAGATACATCACTTAGAAGCGTGGACAAATTACAAAGCTTAGAATATCAGCATCCTCATCTTTAAAATGCAGGTAATACCTACTCCAATTGTTGTAAGAATTACACGAGTCGATAACATAAAATATCTAGCACAGTGCCAGCATGTTGTAGGCATCGCCCCCCCCCCCCGCCACTTCTCGTGTGGGTGCTCAGAGGGCAGTATAAAGACGTTAGCTACCAAGAAATCAGGAGAAAGGCCCCCAGGAAGGGAAAGACGGAAGGAAACCAGACCGATTTCAGGATTCTCCTTGTTTACTGGGGTGGCAGCACCGGGGAAGGTGTATATGACCTGTGAGCTAGAGTAATGAAATTTTCAGTGACTAAGGGAGTCTCAGAATTCACATTCGATTATCAGAATGCATCCTCACTTCAGAAGTGTAACAGCTGCCGTGTGTGGGAGACATTCTTTACTTGCTTTATTTATAAGTATGCACAGACTGCAGTTCTAGTCCAGGGTTTGAAGACACAGACATGAATGGCCAGAGAAAAGGGTATAATGTGACAAAGTACCATTGCTTTGAAAGGTACTGTCAAAATATATTGATGGCCCAATGCCTACCGAGGACTGTGTTAGGAATAAAAGATTCTAGGAGTTACAAAGCATCATTCTGATTTCTGAAAGTCTTAAGGTCATAGCAAGTATCTATGAAAATGGGGAATATGTGAAATAGTTTTTGTGAAGTATCAAGTTAAGTATAGATAATTGGGGAATAATGGGTTGCTGACTTGATTAGGAAAACTACATCGGAAGTCAGATTCGGAGATCAACAGTTAATTAAAGTTCATGGTTAGAAGAGACCTTAGGGAGCAGCCAGCCCAGCCTCTCACTAACTGCAGTAATTTCCGCTCCTACAGCCCTGACGCTGGTGATGGAGTCTGGGCATCAGGAATTCCTAGTGGGAACGGCCTGCCTTACGAGGCTCTTGGCTGGTTCAGTTCTTATACTGCCTCCAAATTTTCTTCTATATGAGGTCTTCTAATTCCTTTTCTACATAATAATTCCTTACATATTCAAAGTTATGCTTTAATTGTTTTAAGTGTTATGTCATGGAACGCTTCAAACATACAAAAGCAGGGAAAATAGTAAAAGGAATGCGCGGACCCATCACTTAGTTTAACAGTAATTCCTTCGTCTCCCCCCGTATGTGGCACATTCAGAATCCCCCTCCCCTCCTTTTCAAAACTGTCCTCACTCAAAAGCAGGATCTTGTTGAGGTCCAGATGTTGTATTCAGCTGATACGTCTTAAAGCAACTTTAACCAGTTATAAATTACATACACTTAAATGGCCCTATTTTGGGAATACAGCTCAGTGAATTTTAACAAATATATACAGTAGTCCCCCTTTATCTGCAGTCTTGATTAATGTAGTTTCAGTTACCTGTGGTCAAGTGCGGTCCAAAAATAGTGAAAAATTCCAGAAATAAATTGCAAGTCGTTCTGCGTAGAGTGGTGACGTCACACGAATCACCCCTTTTTCAGCGCATCCACATATATACTGCAGATTATTTCATTTTGGTATATTATTTTTTCTCTCTAAAAGTTCCACTTCGTTCTACTTTTATATCTTCCATTTCTCTCCTTAGTGTGGTCATGGTTTTGTTATTTTTTCAAAAAATTCTTAAGTATATTTTAAAATAACAGTTTTAAAGACCTTGTACGCTAGTTGAAGCTGTCATCTCCGTTGCAGTTTCTTGGCCTATTTTTATGGATTATCTCCTAGTTATGGACACACTTGCCTGCTTGTTTGCATGTCTCGTGTTTTGGTTTTTTTATGCCAAGTACTGTGAATATTGCATTGTTGAGTGCCCAGATTTTAGTGGCTTCCTTTAAAAAGTGCTGAAGTTTGTTTTGGTTGTCTGTTAAGTTACTTGAGGATCAGCCTGATCCTTCTAGTCTTACTTCAAAGATTTGCTAGGGAGGTATATATAGAAGCCTTTAGGGCGAGCGTGGCCCTGCCACTAAGGTGTGATTCTCCTGGAATCTGCTGAGTACTTGGGCGTTCAGCAAGGTCAGGGCGCCCTGGCTCGCTGGAGCACCAACGTCTCTCAGCCCAGTGTTAACTCAGAGTTGTTCAGCTCCCAGCTTCCTGGTAGTTTTTTTTATTGTTGTTTTTGGTCTGTAGGTTTTTGGGCACGGGGGGCATCCTCAAGCAATATTACCTTACATAGGTGTTGCTTTCAGTTCCGTCCAAGACTGAAGGAACCCCCCTTGCACTTTCTGGAACTCTCTTTCTCTGGAGCTCTCCTGACGTCTCAGGTGTCTTTCTCCGGGCGTTTCAGGGACCTCGGTCTCCCTGAGTTCTGATGTCTGCCTCCTCAGTGATACTGGCGTCCTCCGCCTGGTTTTCCCTCCCCGTACTGAGGTCTGCACGCCCTGCTATGACCGAACATGTTTCTCTGGTTCTTCATATTTTCTGAATTGGTCATCGGGGTCAGGAGCTATTTGTCTGTGGAGCCCTAATTCCTGCTCATGGGAAATGGTGCTGAGAGACTGCATTCTGGTTACCAAGATCGCTCATTGCTTTTGAGTTGGTCGTCATTTCTGGGCCTTTTCAGGGGGCAGAGCTAGGAAATACGTGTGGGATTTTTCGTGGGTGAATATTGACAATCAAAATTCAGGACACCAGAAGGATTTTTTTTTAACCTCATCTGTCTTCCATTTGTGTTTTCTTTCTCTCATGTTGGAAATAACATTAACATAATTACTTATTTACTTTATTTTACAATAGTCACACAACAGTATTAAAAATACCAGTATCAACACTACCATCATCATGTTATTGAAAATATTTTGCCGTTCTTTTTGTGTTTATGCTGTACTCCACTAGGGTATGCTCGAAGTAATTCCTTTCTATTGTCCTGCCACCAACTTGATGCACAGGTTGCTTCATTTTTGCTTTCAGTGTCTAGGGATTGCTCTTTAAGATGTTTTTGTTTTATAATTATCTAACATATTTACAAGATCCAAAGTGAACTTGTAAAACGAGGTCTCTTCTCAGAGGCTACCTTTTGACCCAGTTCCATCCAACCCGTTGTTACCCTCCTCTACAGATAAAAAAATCTAGTATCATTATCTGTCCTATCACTTAAAAATAAACAAATGATATCTGCATGCAACCAAGATAGATTTACAGGTATCGACTTTACCCTGCTAACTCAAACAACTTAAAAAACCCCAGACAGAATAAATGAAACAACAGTTTTTGAGACACTGGGCATCAAGTAACAAAGAACAGGACTTCCAGGGAGACAAGGAATAAATGCTGGGAGCCCCCCCCCCCCGTCTGTCCCCACTTACCGCTGCACTGCGACCGCCCGGGCTGAGGCTCGGAAACGGGGAAGCCTGGGGTGCGCAGAGGGAGCCGGGTGAGGGAGGGCAAGGCAGCGCGAGTTCGCAGGGCAGAAGACCGAGGAGAGAGCCCCGCCGAGAACCCGGTACCCCGCTGAAAGGCCCCTTTGGGGCACTCAGCAGACTACTGATCGGCACACTATTGCGTGTGACAGGACTACGGGAGGTCAGAGCAAGCGTCTAAGTGATGCCAGGCCACAGCTCCTGACGGTGCGAGGACAGGGCCTTAGAATCCTAGGGGGACTGGGCAGGCTGCTCAGAAGGGCCCTGCTCAGACTCAGGGCTGCTCCTGTCTCCCCTAATCAACCTAAAGGCAAGCGCGAAATAAATCAAACTGTTTTTCAGTCATTGACCCGCATCCCAGAACAGAGCTCAGGAATGCTTTATTGTCTCCGTCGGGGTTCTCTAGAGAAGCAGAAGCGGCTGGGCACATACAGGCATACCTCAGAGACGTTGCAGGTTTGGCTCCAGGCCACTGCGGGGACATGACATCATAATAAAGTGGCTCACATGAGTTTTTTGGCTTCCCATTGCGTATACAAGTTGTGTTCACACAATACTGTAGTCTATTAAGGGTATAATATGATGACTAAAAAAATCAGTGTCTGTGCCTTAATTAAAAAGAGTCTATTGCTAAACAATGCTAACCATTACCTGGGCCTTCATTAAGTCACAATCATTTGCTAGCGGAGGGCTTGGCTTCAATGCTGGTGAAAATGCAGGATCTGTGGAGCGCCGTGCAGAGAGGTGTGCCTGTATGTCGGAAGAGGCTTATTATAAGGGTTTGACCTACGTACGGAGGGAGGTGCGAAGTCCCACATTCTGCGCTCTGCAAACTGGAGACCCAGGAAGGCTGGTGGTGTGTAATTCAGGCAGAGTCCAAAAGCCTGAGAACCAGGGATAAAGAAAATTTATTTTCTAGTGATAGAAGAGTCAATTAATCAAGAGCACAAAACAGTCCTGACTATTGTGCTCCTAAATAGCAGATGTTCAAAATGCAGGCAGCAAAAATTGATAGAACTACATGGAAAAATAGATAGGTCTACAACAAAGAAGACCCAAATATGTGGAGAGGTATATCTTCTTCATGAGTCAGACGACTATTGTTAAACTATCGCTTGTCACTGTGACAAATGATATGACAAATATTGTTAAGCTTCCCAGTTTGATCACCAGAGTCAACATAATCCCAGCAGGACTTCTTTTTTTTTTTTTTTTTAAATGAGAGTTTGATTCTACAATTCATATAAAAAAATACAAAGGACCTAGAATAGCACAAACATGGCCTGATTTCAAGACTGATAATAAAGTTAAAAGACATAAACTGGGAGGGAGTCATTGCAAAGCATATTTCTGATAACAGACATATCCAGAATATATAAAGAACTCTGAGAGCTCATTAATTAGAAAGCAGATAGTAAAATAAAACTTCACCAAAGAAGTTATATCAGTAGCAAATAAGCACAATAAAAAATACTCAACGTCGATATTTATCAGGGAAACATGAATTTAAACCACCATAAGTTATGACTACTCATTTACTAGAATGATTAAAATTAAAAAGACTGATGTATCAGGTGTTGGAGAAGATGTGGAGGAACTGGAAATACTATACAGGGATGTAAATACATGTATGTAAATACATGTAGGGATGTAAAATGGTACAACCCCCTTGGAAAACAGCTGGTCAGTTAGTTAAGAAGGTAAACACACCTGTCAAATGATCCAGCCACCCCTCTGCTAAGCATTTATCCATGAGAAAATAAATTACACATTCACAGAAGGATTTGTTCATAGCAGTTCTATTCGTAAAAGCCAAAGCTGGAAATAAAAACAAATACCTGTCAACAGGTGAATAAAATAATGATATAGCCACACAAATGAAATGCCACTGGGCAATAAAATAACCTATCGATATATGCAGCATCATGGATGAATCTCAAGTTATTCTGAGTGAGAGAAGGCCGAGAAAACAGAACGCATGTTGTAGTACTCCATATGCGTACAGCTTTAGGAAAGGTGAGCTCATCTGCGATGACAAAAATTCTGCGGTGGGGCTAGGGAGGGGTGGCTAATGGCAGGAGGTGGGATTATCGAGGGGATGTGGGGACTTGGAAGTGACGGATTTATGTTCATTATGTGGACTGTGATGATGGTTTCATAGGTGTATACACAGGTCAGAACTTAAATTGTGCACTTTAAATACGTGTATTTTATTGCATGTCAACTTTGCCTCCAAGCCATAAAAATGTTTGTCTCTCCTTCCTTTTTTAGATAATAGTATTTTCCATTTCTCTACCCCTCCTTTAAAAAACTATTCTGGAAACCATACCCTAACGGCATGTAGAATTATTTGAGTCCCTTTTTTGTGGTTTCGTAGTATACTTTAGTGCATTCAACAGCTCTCCTTTTGATGGGCATTTTGGTTACTTCCAGTCTTTTGTTATCATAGTGTTGGAGTAACATAGTATTGTGTGTGGTATTCAACTTTTGTTCTTCTGTAACCTGTGATCTTTAGAAGTGGGATTGTTCTGTTAGTAGGGAAATAAACACAGGTCACTTTGGGAGTCACGCCCAATTCCCAGGCATAGGGGTGGGACCATTTTACAGAATGGACGGCAGCCTGTGAGGGTTCCTGTCTCCCCTCCATTCCCTCGCCCGCAGTGTGTTGTTAAATGTTTGGATCTCGCTGATGGAAGTGAGAAACGGAATCTCACGTAGGTTTAATTTGTATTCCCCTATGGGCGAGGCAGAGCATGCTTCCATATGTTTGTCAGCTATTCCTATTTCTTTTCCTGAGAACTGTGTTCATTTTTCAGCCCATTTTTCTACAGGCTTGCTGGTCATTTTCCTCTCTATTTATTTGTTCTTGATATTTTAGGACTATGAACCCTTTGTCCATATACGTTACAAATATTTTTTCCTCAGGGTGTCCTCACACTTAGCTTACTTTGTATTTTGTGTGTGCAGGGGCTGGCCAATTTTTTTTATTTTAAGTAATCACGTTTTACAAATCTTTCCCCTTGGATTTGAAGACATAATTACATCGAGAAATTCACCCATATTTTTCCTAGTACTTGTTTGTATTTTTACGTTCAGGTTTCTGATCTATTTAAAATTCATTCTTATGAACAGTGAGAAAAAGACCATTTTATCATTTTCCATGTGGTTATTTAGTTATGCCAACACCATTTAGTAAAATGTCGTTTTTCCCAACTAATTTCTACTGTATCCCACATTTCCAACGCCCTTGGGTCCATTTCTAGATTTTCTAGTCTGTATTCTTGGGCCAGAACCACGCTAAATTACAGTCTGTCTTCACCTTCCGTCCCACCCCCTCCATTCTCCGATTTTTTCGGGGTTTTCCCCTCTTGCTCTTGCTTTACTATTTTGAATTGATTCTATATTCAACCCAAAGACGTACCTTTGAAGAGCTGCAAAAATTGTTTTTTTCTCCAGGTTTATGTCCCCAGTTTCTTCATAACGCTTGTCTCTTTCCGTAAGGCCCGTAAACCGTCAGGTGTGCGACCCAGAACTGAACCCACTGGCACGGGCGTGCTAATACCCCGATTCCTTAGAACACGGCTTATTAAGGGGTATCAGCCACAACGTGAGACTGTGTGAGCCTCTTGGGGTCGGGGAGGGGATCCGTGGGCAGGGCACGGGAGATGCGGGGAAGGAAGGCCTCTCCCAGGAGCCGGCCACCGGGTCACAGCGGTGATCCTTTGGACGGGGCAGGAGAGGCGACATGCGTCTGGAGTCTCTGCTTACAATGACAGAGCTTCTCGCTCGGGGCCGGCGAGAGTGGCTGGCCCCACCCGTTCTCCTCCCCTTGGCTCCCGGGCCGCCCCCGGATCGCACAGTCGCCTAGTCCCCGCAGGTGAGTCTGCTTCCTCCCCGCGGCGCGGCGCGTGGTTTCTTCCGCGCAGGTCTGCTCGCTCCGCTCCCCCCGCCGCGCGACCATTGGCTCCTTCCGCCGGAGCTCCGCCCACTGCGGGGCCGGCCCCGCTGGCACGTTTACGTGCGCCCGGGGGCCGGGTCCGATGACGTGTTTCGCGGAAGGTGCCGGGTGGAAGGTGTCTGCGTGGGGAAGGCGAAGTTCATTCCCAGTACACTCCCCTCGGGTCCTTTCCGAGGGAGGAAGCGGTGACGAGAGAGGGGGATCCGGTGCTGCAACACGGAGAGGCGTCGTCTCCGCTCATCCCCACACAATGGACTCAGTACCTGCCACTGTGCCTTCTGTCACCGCTTCTGCGGGGGATTCGGAGCTTCTGGGACCCCTGTCGGTGCTCTACGCAGCGCTCATAGCCAAGCTCCTGGAGGTGACGGTCCCCATTCCCGGGGAGGGACCCCAGCGCTGGCAGGCTGGTGGGCGCGTTCTGAGCGCAGCGGGGGCCCCGACGGACGGGGCGAGGGAGAAATGGAGTGTCGGGCCCGAGGCGGGCAGGACCCTGCAGTGCTGTTTAAGGGGACCAGTGGGCGTGTATTTGAGGCGGTGTCCTCGCCCCTTCACTTTTTAGTGAGCACTTACGGTGTAGCAGACGCTGTGTCATTTGCTGGTAGGTGATCGCTGTCGTAGCCGCGATCATCACGTCCCTGTGGGTCCGCCTTTTCCAGTGACCCTGGCACTGTTGGGGGAGGGGCCTCCGACAGTTGCTTGTGTGCTTCTAGCCGGCGGCGAAAACGGTGGAGAAGTGGGCAGGTGTGTATTGCACCATCTTTGAGAAAGCGTTTAAAAGTAGGGCATTGAGATTTATAGATGACGGTTAAATTCAGAGAGGCCTAGGCCAGTATCAGCTGTCTGAACCGCCACAGCATTTGTTTTTAGGAAAGAGTGGAATAGAATTAAGATTTAAAATCTTAGAGGAAAAGCACGTTATTTGTGTTACTTATTATCATTTTGGGTGTATCTGCAACCGTAAAAGTTGGTTACTTTATAGTATTTCAGTTGTTTTATGTGGCTTTTAAGACATTAAAAAACAAGGAAGAGTGTGATCCACAGGGATTCTAGACATGTGTTAGAAGCACGATGTGGTGTGTGGTGTTGCAGACTGGAATCTATGCACAACTGAAAGACATTTAGATTCATAATGTTTAGAAACATTTCAAAGCAAGCGAGAAATGTGAGGCCGCCAGTATTTGTTGAAGCAGTGGAAGCTACTGAAGATTTTTGAGGCGATAGGTATCTGATGGAGGTTGACTTAGAAGTTTCTCTGTGATTCTTTGTGGCTGCTCTGTTGCCAGTTTTTTATGGTTTCCTATTGTGTCTAATATTCCTGTTCAGCTGCTTTCTACATTGCCTGGTGATGTTCAGTCTGCACCTGATTTTTATGGACTGCCATGGAAGCCTGTGCTTATCACCGCCTTCTTGGGAATTGTTTCATTCGTCATTTTCTTCTGGAGAACCGTCCTTGCTGTGAGTAAATTAAATTAACTTATAGCTTGACTCATAAATATCAGGAATATTTTATAGTCACAGTCCCATTTGTTTCTTTTTCAGTGACGTATTCTATCACCTTTTATGATGTTTGAAAGAGAAATAAATCATGGGTTACAAGGACATTTAGTAACACCCCCCCGCCCCCCCGCCGCATTGCTTAGATTTTATTATCCCATAATTAAGTGTTATCTATAGGGGGTGATTTAGGTGTTCGCTGTCTTTGTTGCTCATGCATTTTCCAGTAGCGGTCTCCTTTCCCTTTCAGGTTTATGACCACTATGTTTAAGGGTTTGGGAAAATCAGGTGATCTAGCTTTTTAGACTTTTAAATTCAGCCAGTAGTCAACTTTGAACAGGACTTCTAAGCTGTCTTCTGGTGAGAGGAAGAGGCATATCTTAGTACAAAGATAGGCATTTAATTTTGTCTTTTTGAACTATCATTATTTCTACACCCCATCCTGGCTGTTCAGGATTGTCAGATTATTTCGGGTAAATGAAGCATTAGTATATTTAATGGGAAAATATTATCCATTTTCATTTTTAAAGTTCGGTGCTTATTTAATAAGATCGGTGCTCATTTAATAGACATATAAATGTGTCTTTTGTTGCAAAATGAGGTATTTACCTTACTGCTTTTTATCTCTCAGAAATTATTTATGGCGTATCTGTACCAATTAACATTTGAAATGCCTTTTAACCTTTTTCTAATCCTATGGCTCATGAGGCTCAACCAATTGTTATTAAATTTTCTTGTTGTTATGATTTTACTGTTGTATTAGAACTATAATATTGCCAATAATAAAATGCATTGACAGCAAATTTGATTTCACCTCTCTCTCTTTTAGGTAAAGAGTCACGTGTACCAAGGTAAATATTTAGGCTGATTCTGTTACTTTCATTTCGACTGTTCTCTCATTAGTGGTGTTTGATATGAATTTTGTAAACTGGAAATAGATAGAGTGACGTCCGATGTCTGACTTCCCACCTCCTAAATGTTTTACTAATCCCAGGTTGCTAGCTTGGACGATGGAGTAGATGGTGATGCTACCCACTGAGCTAGAGAATGAGTTGGAACAGACTGCGAGTAGGAAGAAGATGATTGGTTTCATTTGGGGCAGATTGACTTTAAATGCTGACATGATGCAAATTTATTACATGTGAACAGTGTTCCTGTGCTAATGGTTTAATCAGTATAATATATTCATTTATTCAGATAGATAATTTGAGGAATAATAGATACAAACCAACATGCTATACTTTCTGTTTCTCTTTGCAAGTGGTGTACATTTGAAATGATCACAGTTTCTACAGAGAAAGGTGCTTCATGAAGGGAAAGATATCAAGCTAAAATACTTTACTGTATTTCCCAGCTCTGAAATAATTTTAATTGGAACCCATTGAAATAAAGGTTCTAGTTATAGTTTATTTAAATCTTAATAACATTTTTACACCCTTACTGCTCTTAACTACAAATTGCTTTATAAAGGCTAATAGTTATGCTAAAACATTCTTCTCCTTCACAGTGCAGGGAAAGATTTCTTTGTTAATATAGTGGGTAATTCAGTTTTATTTAGTAATCATAATCATGTTATGTATTTTCCCCCTTTTTAGTCACTGAACAGCAAATTTCTGAGAAGTTAAAGATTCTCAAGAAAGAAAATGCAGACCTTGTACAAAAATTGTCAAATTATGAACAGAAGGTATAATTCTTTTAGTCCCCCCTCCATGGTTCCAGCTTTAATTATTTCCTCCTCCTGTCTTACAGTTTGCTTATTATGCTATTTTTAAATAATATTTTAAAGTTCCATTATTGCCTAAAAACCATCCAAATTTGAAGCAATCATCATATGTGTAAGATACTTTCTTTTTAGCGGGTCACTTAACAGAGATAAGTTCTGATCCATTCTTACTGGCATAGAATGGCATAAGTTCTGTGCCATTCTTCTATATTTTGAATGCTTTGTTTAAATAGATCAAGGAGTCAAAGAAATACGTTCAAGAAACCAAGAAACAGAATATGATTCTCTCTGATGAAGCAAATAAATACAAGGTAAGAATCCCTTATCTTTTTGAGATTACATTCTAAAAACAAAAGGAAAATAATGAGTAATTATTATTAATCGTATTATATTTTTCTGTAGGATAAAATCAAGGAACTTGAAGAAGCTAAGGAGAATCTGAACGATAAAGCTAAAAACCTGCGTCTCATGTTAGAGTCTGAGAGAGAACAGAATGCCAAGAACGAGGACTTGGTAAGAGCGGTGCCACGGGCGTTTACTATAATTTGGGTTCCCAACTTCTTTCTCTCCAAACTGTTTTGCAGATGGGGTGAGTTGCACTCTGCCTTTTCCAAGAGTAAGTAAGATTCAGAATCAGGAAAGTTAAACCTACTTCTGTGCATTTTTAAGGAATTTTAAATGCTAATCCTACAAGTTATTATTTTTATGGTTCCAGGAAGTATTTTTGTCCCCAGGCCTGGGTAATTTCCTATTGCTTAGCTCAGCCCCCGAAACATGGAGAGCAACTAAGAAACTAGCCCAGTGGACCAGTTTTAGTACTTTGTTTTGTTAGCATGGTTCTCTTTTAAAAGAAACTTCTAATATTAGAACGGTTTTGGAATTAAATAAAAGCTGCAGTAGTAGAAGAGAGGGTTCCTGTATATGACACACTCGGTTAGGCTTGCTCCACTGTTAGGCTACCAGCTTCCCATCCTTTGCGTACTGTGTTCTGGGGGGAAGTCACTATGCACAACCACAGTTAAAAGACTGAGGGGTCTGTGCTCTGCCTCCTTGGGGATATGGTATCTTCCTAATTTATTTGGAAGTCCTTTGTATGTGAGGTTGGCCTATTCTCCAGTCCAGCCATTTCTAGTTCAGGCAAGAGAATTTGTCAAGTGACCGCGGGGATTTTTTTCCTCTCCCCCTAGGAAGAAGCATTGATTTGCACTGGCGTACTTGAAAGATTTTTCATTTTCTTTGCCTTCACCTTTTTATCTGGTCATCGACCCCATTATCTCATAGCCAGGAAGGTTGTTGGTGGCATGAGACACTTTGGCCTCCAGTTATTTTCTTTTTTCCTCATCTCTACATTCTTGATTGTTCTTGTAGGCTAAGGGTGGATTGCCTACTTTTACCTGATACCTAGGGGATGGCTCTTCCTTTTTAGCGTATATCCCAGTGTTTCTACTGAAGTCCTAATGTATTTTTTGTGTTTTTTTCCACATGGCAGATACTGGAAAACAAGCAATCTTTAGACAAGTTAAAGGATGTCATTGCCATGAATGCCTCAGAACTCTCAGAGGTAAAGCTGCCTACAGTTTTCTGCGAGAGAGTAACAAGATGTCTTAGTTTTATTGAGGAGCAAACAAAAAAGAAAAAAAAAGAAAACTATCTGATGTGTAGTTGGGAAAGTGTAACTTCTTCTTTGTTTGTGCGGGTTTTTTGGGGGGGAGGGAATGAATTCACTAATGGGAGTGTTTTGGATTAGGTTCAAATTGCCCTTAATGAAGCCAAACTTAGTGAAGAGAAGGTGAAGTCTGAATGCCATCGGGTTCAAGAAGAAAACGCTAAGCTTAAGAAGAAGAAAGACCAGGTAAAGAAAAATGAATGTCATAGATTATGTGAACTAGAGAACTGAATATTATTACCTCTCAAACATCTTTGTTTCAGAATCTGTTATTAAGGAAATGAAATATGTATGCAGGATTCTATTCTTAGACATGCAAAGTTTAAACTATGCTCCCAAATTGGGTACATGTGTACATTCTCCATCTGTTCTGGATTTTCTGTTCTTCTGTACCATTTCTTATAGCAAGCAGAGTGTTTGTTTAGGCTTTGTCTTGTCAGACACCATCCAGTTAAGAACTTGAATAGCCTCAAGGGGGCAGTGGGTTTGCTTCTTAAACTACAGAATTAGTTTAAGCCGTTACTGCTTCACTGCCCAAGGGAAGATTGCAAGATCTGGAGTCCTGGAGACTGAGATTGTGCCCTTTCATTCCTATTGGAAGTGAGTGGTTGGAATTGGCTACAGTTTTCTGAAGAACACAGTCAACTGGATCACTTTTTTGGACAGCTCTTCCATTCCCACTGCAGTTCCGGGGGTTAGAGCTACTGTCCCTTGGCCCCTAACCAAGGCCTCAGGCCACCGTGACAGGGCAACAAGGAGCACGGCCCCAGGCTCACCTGTCTCAGTCACGTGGTCCTGATGTCTCCAGTGCAAAAGGCCTAACTTTTGGAAATTCATGTGTTTAAACTTTTCAGCTGCAGCAGGAAATCAAAGACTTGAAAAAAGCATATACTGAGCTCAGTGAGCAAATCAAATCATTTGAGAAGTCTCAGAAAGATTTGGAAGTAGCTCTTACTCAAAAAGATGATAATATCAATGTAAGTTCATTTTCTTGGATGCACGCTGAATTTTCACAAACTCTGATGGATTAAAACTGAGAGGTTCTTTCTAATACCCTTTGGCTTCTTTTTTAGGCTTTGACTAATTGCATCACACAGTTGAATCGGTTAGATTGTGAATCTGAATCTGAGCATCAAAGTAAAAGAGGAAATGAGTCAGATGAATTAGCAAATGGGGAAGTGGGAGGTAAGATCACTTTCAGGGAGGTTTGCCCTCCTCTTGCCTTCCTGTCTTTAATTAACTACACTGATGCTCCTTTGAGGCTGACCAAGTGGCCTCTCACACTTTAGCATTGCGGGCACACTACTGAGCGTGCATGCGTTGCGTGCGTGTGTGCACGCCTTGGGCAGAGGTGGAACAGCGGGCATGCGGTGAGCACTGATGTGGCTTTTCCACCACCTTAGAACTAGCTGTGTGCACTGGACCCACGTCATGAACACTATTCAGTCAGAAAAACTCATTTCTCACCTTCATGGAGATGACGTGTGGCTTCTTAGGGCCCCACAACCGATTTTCAGAGTCGTGAGGTGGTGGCAGCCATAAAGTAACTAGGCTCATGAGCGGAAGCTAAAGCATAGCCCTGCTTCCTGAGGGGATGTTTCTGGATACTGTTTCTCAAGTTGGATGCAGCTTGCATGCTGGGTGTGTTCCACCCCACCTGTTTGCAGATTCAAGGGAGGATGGGGGAGTGGGTCTTTCTAAATGAGATCCATGACCGGGTGGAGGTAGATGTGAGAGGGAGGAAAGAGCTTTGCCTCATATAAACCGCCTTGCTCAGGAACAGCATGGATAACAGTTTTATTGCACTCTCACTTTTTGACTGTAGGTTTGTGATTCTCTTAAAAGTCAAGCAGACTAATCAGTTCTGTTGTTAATTTGTTTTCACGTTGAACATTTAAACATGGTAATTGCTTAGTTTGGGGGGAAATAAGGAAATTGTAGTTAAAAAGCATGGGGCGAAAACGTAATGAAAACCTTCTGTTTTTTAGGTGACCGAAGTGAGAAGCTGAAAAATCAAATTAAGCAGATGATGGACGTTTCTCGGGTATAATCCTTCGGATACAACAGAGTACCGTGAGTGCCTGTGGATTCCTACTGTGCCTTGCTTTTAAGAACACTTCTCTCTGCTCCACTTTGTAGACACAAACAGAAATATCAGTAGTTGAAGAGGATCTAAAACTTCTACAGCTGAAGCTGCGAACCTCGGTATCCACCAAATGTAACCTGGAAGGTAGGTTGCGAAATACTGGAGAGAGAGAGAGAATTGCGCTGGAAAGAGAACAGCTTCCTGTGTCATGTTTCTCACGCCTCTTCACGCCAGCCCGGCAAGTTCTTCAGTCCTTGTGCCCGCACACAGCTCAGGTGTTTTATCCTTTACAGACCAAATAAAGAAATTAGAAGATGACCGCAATTCACTGCAGTCCGTCAGAGCTGGACTGGAAGAAGAAAACAGAACCCTGAAGCAGAAAGTGGAGATTCTGAATGAACTCTATCAGCAGAAGGAGATGGCTCTGCAAAAGTAAGATGGTCGTGGGGTAACAGTGTTGTTGTGCAAGTAAACGTGTGTACCGGTAAAAGTCATTTTGTCTCTTTTTTAAAGACGATCAACAGCTGATTTCCCTCTACAGTTAGTATAGGGTAGCCCTTTTCCCTTTCTACCCCGTTTTCCATAACTTGCACTTTTCTTTCCTTTGTTCTGGATTTTTTTTTTTTCCATCCCAGCTTCCCATGTGCTGAAATCTCACTTCAGCTATTGAATCCGCTGCCAAAGTCATTCCCTGAGTTCTTGATTTCGGTTACTGTGTTTCAGTTCTGTAATTTCTATTCCTCTGCTGAACTTCTTAATTTTGACATTTACTTCCTGAAACATTGAAGGCATAATTATTTCAAAGTCCGCGTGCTAATTCCATTATGTAGATACCTGACGGTCCATCTTGCTTGTCTGATTTTAGATTAGATCACAAAGTCTTGCCAGTGCCTGGTCAGCTTTGACTGAGTAGCGAACAGTCTGTGACAATAGCATTTGTCCATACTTTACTCTCAGTATCTACCTAGGTAACTGAGGTACTATAGCCACTCATAAAATACTTGCTGAAGTATTCAATGGGCAGTTAAGGACACATACACCTTTTTCTCTTTGGTGTTATTAGCCTTTTTTACTATAGCTCTTCTCTGATTTTGCTTCTGATTCATGGAGAGTTTCAGGTTAAGTGTCTTTTGAGTCTGAATTATATGCGAAGAGGTCCAGCAGTAATGAGAAATGGTATTTTAAACCATTAAACATCGCTATCGTCGTAACTTACGTTACGGTAGATTGAGGCCTTGAGCTCGCAGGTGACGTGGCTGAACCCAGTTCCCAGGAGGCAGTGCCCCGATTAGGGGGCAGTCGGATTCTTTTTTTACTCAACAGACCTTGCCCATCCTTAGGTCTCTCTCTTTCCTTATCCCAACCCCACAGCCCATAAATAAGCAGTGGCAGTTTGGGATCTGAAGCGTGGAAGTGTCCTGTGGTTAACCGCACAGACAGAGCCGTGCTTTAAAGGGCTCTTTCTTCGGCGGGCCATCTTTACCATGGTACCAGTCCTGAACTGGGGAACAGCCCTTCCCTGACAGAAATAAGGGAAATAACGAGAGGTCTTCCCATTGGAGGAAATGAGAGACTTATTCCCAGCTTTATCCTAAGAAGCTTAACTGTGTTAGGTAGATGAACTCTGGCTTTGCACATTGAAGCAAGCGCACGTTCCTCATCCCAGGCACAGGAAAGCTGCTCATGGGGCACGTGGATTTGTTTGCCTGGCTGTGTGTTTGAGAGGGGATGGGAAGCAGTCACATTTCAGTGGGGGCTCTCGGGCTCCTTGGAAGAAAGACACAGTTTCACTCAACAGCTGATTTTCTCTTAGGAAGCTGAGTCAAGAAGAGTACGAGCGGCGAGAAAAAGAGCAGCGGTTGTCAGCTGCCGATGAAAAGGCGCTTTCGGCGGCCGAGGAAATAAAAACCTACAAGTGAGTTCAGCTTCTACAGTATAAAGCTACGGTTGGCTTTTAAAGAAAGAAACATTTTTTACAGTTTGTAGAACACAAGAGCACAGGAGCATAAATAATGGTCAGAGGGACATGTATGTATACATTGAATTCTCACAAGAAAAATTTTAAGTTAACAAAGGAAAAAAATGTTTAACAAAAATTTCCCGATACCCAACACTGGCAAGACTGTAAGGGAATTTGGTTCATGCCCACAGTTCTGGGTGGTTTTATTTGGCAGGGAATTATTTTAGGAAGGCAGTTTGCTATCTGGTGTATCAAAAACCACTAAAATGACCGTGCCATCGATGGGCCCAGAACTCACAGCTTTTGGAAGGTTTTCTGTGGATATAATTAAAAGAAGAAAAAATTTTATGCAGGAAGATATTCAAAGAAGTTAAAGAAATTATAATGTATCAACACAGAATCTCCAGCCATTAAATAAGGAAATGAATGCGGCTTTGATTACACTGTACTCTGATTGTAACCGTGTAAAACATGTCCCTGTATTATGGAGGAAATCTGTAAGGGTACAGTTAAACGGAACATGGCGAAGCGGTTTAAGATTTCACTCAGTTGTGCTTGCTTGATAAAAGTGAGTGTCATCCTCAGGTGGAGAATTGAAGAACTGGAGGAAGAGCTACAGAAGACAGAGCGCTCCTTTAAAGACCAGGTGACTTGCTGGCCACTGCCGCAGAATTTTTGGGGGCCCCATACAGTTCGTCGTAATGCGTCACTAAACATGTTTTTTGACGTGTTGTCTTCTTCAGATTGCTGCTAATGAGAAGAAAGCTCACGACAACTGGGTAAGAGCTTTTTCCCTTTCCTGTGTTCTGTGCATTGCCTGCCCCCGCTGAGGCTGGGTCTTTCCCCCCCGCAGCTGAAAGCCCGTGCCGCAGAGCGAGCCATGGCCGAAGAGAAGAGGGAAGCAGCCAACCTGAGACACAAGTAGGGAACTTGGATACCTATTTTTTCTGAGCGCTTCAGAGTTTTTTGAGGCTACGCTGTGGGGTGGCTAGTAAGAACTGTTTCATATTCAAGTCCATTCTTTCTCTATATTTAAGATTATTGGAATTAACCCAAAAGATGGCGATGCTGCAGCAGGAACCTGTGATTGTTAAACCAATGCCAGGAAGACCCAACACACAAAACCCTCCACGAAGAGGTAGGTGCACTTCTGAAGCGCAGCCATCTCTGTTTCAGTGTGGGCTCTGTGTAGGTCGCTCTGTGTGTCATAGAAGTGATGGCCTAACAAGAGCCCCAAGAACTTAGGAACGAAAAGAAGCTTCCCAAAAGTGGTAACGGTGGACTCTCACGCCCAGGTCCCCTGAGCCAGAACGGCTCTTTCGGCCCATCGCCCGTGAGTGGGGGAGAGTGCTCCCCTCCGCTGAGAGACCCGCCCGCGAGACCGCTCTCCGCCACGCTCAGTCGGAGGGATGTGCCCCGAAGTGAATTTGGTGAGCATTAACGCGTTACCTGTACACTCCTTCAAGCTGTTTCAAGAGTTTTTCCCCTTTTTCCTGGAGAATTCTAATGCAAACAGTATTTTAGAATTTAGGCCTGTCCAACATAGAGAAGAAAATTTCTTAATTTTTCCTAGCATTTCAAATAGTCTCTTGCAAGATCTGCTTTAGAACAGAAATAATCTATTTATTATTACTAATATTACTTATTACAGATAAGTAAATATGTAAAATATATTTATATGTAAGTAAATATACAAATAAATATGTAGTATTGGTTTTGCTTTTAAAAAATTTTTCACTCTGATGTGTAAGCCTTTGTCTTGGGATTAAATTTCCAGGGAATTCCTTCCTGGAATGTTATAAAAGTAGCCTCAAGACTTTATAACTTAGGCAGCCTACAGCCGTCTCGCAGGATAACGCGAAACGCTGTCAGTCTGTTCCTGCTGCCGAACGTGCCCGTGAGAGCGGCCGAGCCCTGGCCGTCCTTGCACACGGACTGAAGAGGTCCGCCCAGGCAGCAGCGCCGGGTGCGCACGCAGGCTTTGTGGCTGTTCTTTCTGTCCGGGAGGCTCTTCTTTTACTTAAGTCTCTGCATAAATTGTGATTCCCCCTCAGAGGCCCCGGGGCCCCATTTGTAACGTTGCTTCCTGGGTGGAGTTGAACCCTGGCCTGTCCGCCGTTGGTTTATTCCCCCTGAACATCCGCACGAGGGCTTCGTGCTTGCTTTTCCGCGGTGCAGTGGACGCGCCTCTTCCTGGCCTCCCCTGGTCTGAGGCACCGGGAAACCTGCCTGTGGTGGGGACGAGTGTGTTCAGAGGGTCTGAGGTCATGCGGCGGGGAGGGGAGGACTTTTCCCTCTTCCTCAGACTGTGCGTCGGAATGCGACTAAACCAGCCCTCTGGCCTTCCACAGGTCCGGGGGCCGCGGCAGCTGCCGTGACCAGCAGCAGCCCAAGGAGCGCCTCCCCTTCGAGGGGGATGGAGGAGGGCAAGGTACGCATTTCAGGGAACATTTCCCTCTTGCTTCAGCGCCTCTCTGCCTCATCCAGGGTCTGTATGTGTGTTCTGTTATATCTGTGCTGTCATTTATTTTTTAAAAAGCACACTGTTCCCCAAGAGTCGGAAGGCCCCTCTGTCCCCAGCATTACACCCTTGGCTGGGCACCCAGTAGCAGTGAGTACTTGGAGGCCGAGGACTGAACCCGGCCTTGGCTTGGTGTGCTCCTGGAAGGGACATGCAGGGCAGGGCCCTGTCCTGCTTTGCTTTAGATTGCACGGCAGTGTGATCCTACCCTGGTGTTGGACTTGGAAGTGGCTCTGGGTCGCCACAGTCTGACTGGCTGGTTTGCCCGTTTCTGCTTTGCTTAGGTGATTAACCCATTGAGAGTGTTGTAATTAACTAAAAATGTGCAAACTCGTCACTCCACCTTTACATGGTGCGCTTCAGTGCTGAGGGCTCTAAGGCAGAGTCACTGTGTGTTGCATAATTCGTCGTTTTTACGTATTGGCTTGGAAGTCTGCTATTTAAGACTGTCTCCAGGGGTATACTGGGCAAACCCTATTTTGAATAATCGGAAATTACAGCGTGGTAACAGGAATGTTTGCTGGAGGTGAAAGACTGACTAGTGGAATCTGTAATTACTATTGTGCCAGTTCCTGGTACTAGCCTTAAATTACGTCCACACAAGAGTAGCCTCTTGTCACTCGCGTAGCTGTTAGAGGTCCTCCGGTCATACATGGCAGTGCTTTCCCAGGTTGAAATCAAAACACGTGTAAGAAAGGCTTAGTCATTATCTCAGTGTCTCACGTTACACAGGATCCCTGGGCGAGTGGAGGTAAATACTAATACTCGCGCTGCGCTGGCCTAACGTACACACGGGACACTGTCTCTGTTGGGAAGCGCTGGCCGGTGTCAGTGCAGGGCTCCAGGAACACACCTCTTCTGACAGATCTTTTCCTCCAAGGGCAGCTTGAGTGAGACCCAAGACCCCTTGGCAGTAGAAGGCTTCAGAGAGAATAGATTGCTCTGTTAGAGGGAGACGGATGGGAAGGCCACGGGCCTGGAGCCAGGCCTGACCCTGAGTTCGCCCCTAGCCTCTTAACGTGCTGTATGGCCTCCAGCACATTCTCCGGCACTCTCTGTGTTCACACTTGAAGCACGATGATCACGCTTAGAGATTCCACGACCTGAGAATTCGGTGAGGGCACCCTGAACGGTAGCTGTGATTACATGTGCAGCGAGTGGATTTTTATTCCCTTTTGTTCTCGCCATTCGTAGCATGGAAACAGTGAGCTGTGGTGGTGCTGGGAGGGAGACATGGAGGGAAGCCTTGCCCTAGAAACAGATTGCCTGTGTACGGTGTGAATTTGTTTTTAATTAGTTGGGACTCCTTTGACTTATGCAGACCAGTGATCGTGTGATCTGGAAAACTCTTTCTGCTGTGCTGTCTAACCACCCGCACCGCCCTCTGTGGGATGGGAACGCAGGGGAGGAGGGGCGGAGCCTTACGCACTGTGCCCTGCCCTTCGGCAGGTGCCTGGCACCTGCTTCTTTGGGTTTCAGCTTGTGCTGGTGTTGGTGCTTTTGTCTGTCACACCGGAGCATTTCAGAACATGAACTGTTTCTGCTCTGCAGGTGAATATGGCCGCAGAAGGGCCGCCTCCCTTCCCGGGGGCGCCAGTGATGAGCCCTCCCATGGGAGGCCCCGTGCCGCCGCCGCCCCTTCGCTACGGACCACCGCCTCAGCTCTGCGGGCCTTTCGGGCCCCGGCCCTTTCCGCCGCCGTTTGGTATGACTGTTGGGTCACTGACCTGTAAAGCTCATCACCTTCTCGGCCTGTTCCTTGCTAAAATTTCAGTTGCTATCACAGGGCCATGCAACGAAAGGATAAAGCTGGCTGAGTCCGTTTTAACTTTTCCTGAAGGTTCTTAGTGCACATGGGGCACTGCATCGTCTGCCCGAGATGGGAAAGAGGCCCCGTGGCCTGTAGGCGGCAGAAAGGGGCTGTTCCTAGGGAGCCAGAATATGACAGTGCCGCTGTCTACTGACCTCTCTGGCTGCGCCCAGGCTCCGTGCCGGAGAGGTCTCCCTCCCTCCGACCTCTGAGAGCTCGGGGTCCTAGAGGGCACTGCCACAGGCGTGGTACAGCATAAAGGGGTCCCAGTATAAAGGGAACTTGAACGCTCACGCCCCACTTGGGAATGAATGGGAAGGAAGTTTTAAAGACAAGGTAGAATGTAATAGCTCTATGTAGTGAATGTTGCTGAATTTAATTTGGCACCGCAGGAAGGCCCTTCCAGGAGGGCAGGCACCTTGATTTTGATGGCTTGTTAAGTCCATGCTGAGCTACTGCGAGGAATTTTAATTGATAGAGTGGTAGACATGGAATTTCCTTCATGAAAGTTTATTTTTGTGAAGCCCTTTTCCCCTAATCTGTCAAATGCAGACCAAACTCTTGTGAGACAGAGATGGCAGAATGTGCAGTGGAAGAACACAAGGCGGGCAGGGCCGTGTTGCTCTGTGGCCGGCCGGCCGAGGCCGCAACGCCAGCCTGACCGGCCACCGTCTGGTGGGCCCACACAGGGGGGATGCCACTCCCTGGCTTCTAGGGTCAGGAGAAATGAAGGATCAGCGTAGCTGGAATCACCCAAACGTAGGCACATTCACATGGGTCACCTGACACAATTTTTATGTTCCCAGGTCGTGGCATGCGGCCACCTCTAAGCCTAAGAGAATACGCACCCGGCGTGCCACCTGGAAAACGGGACGTGCCTTTCGACCCCCAAGGATTTGTGCCGGGACACCCTCATTTTAGGCCTGTGGCCTCTCCTGGCCCTCGCGAGTACTTTATCCCTGGTCCCCGACCACCACCCCCGCTAAGCCATGGCCCCCAGGATTACCCTCCACCTGCTGCAAGAGACTCACTGCCTCCGGGCTCCAGGGAGGAGCCCCCGCCGGCCTCGCAGAGCGGCAGCCAGGACCCCTCCCAGGCCTTGAAGCAGAGCCCATGACCCAGGCCTCCGACTTCCGGTCCGCGAGAAGCTGGCCTGTGCGCTATTCCTTACAGTCTTCAAAATCCAGAAACTTAAATAAAGTTAGTTTTTAGAACTAAGCTGCCCTGGCAGCCTGCATTTTTGAGCCAAACAATGAAAAATATATTCCCTCCCCTTAAATAAAAATCACCCTTTAAGCTACAGCCCCCTTCCAACTTTGAAATGTGCAATAAAGAATACCTGTGTTTTAGTTAATGTAGCATATGTAACTGTCAAATGATTTAGTATGTCTTGAAAAATATGAACATTTCCTGTGGAAATGCTTTAAGAACATGTATTTCCATTTATTATCCTATTTTTAGTGTATACCGGTTGGATGCAGAGCAACTGTTTATAAGCTTGATTTTTTTAAAGTATCTATCTGGTCGCAAGGACTGTTACGCTAAAAACGTTTACTAAAAGATCACTGAACTTTATCTCCCCTCTTGCTGAAGTTCTTTGTAGTAAAGGTTCATTAAAATTTGGTTATTAATGTTTCCCAAGTGTCTGTTGAGTTGCTGGGTTGTTTTCTCATGAGACGCATGCCATCCAGGAGAGAGGTCAGCTGGGGCGCCCGGAGGCGATGCTGGTGACTGGGTGGCCGGCTGCCTGCGCCCCCGTGCGCGGGGCGGCCTCAGCTGCTGGGGCGCCCCACGCAGGCCCTCCTGTCCGGGGCCGCAGTCGGGGCCCACCTGCACTGCACCCACGGGCCTTCTGCACCTGCAACTGCCGCGTTCACTTCCTGAGCGTGACTTTACAGGAGGAGCGAGAACTCTTTGACGAGACGTTCTGTTGCTTGTGCTGTTCTTGCGTTAAGGGCGCACAACAGAGAAATGAAAATGTCTTGTGACCATAAAAGGAGATTTCTTTCATTAAAGATTATAGAGCCTATTATTTCTCCCATATCTTGCCTATGCAATTTTTAGTGAATATGGCAAAAACAGAAAAGTAGAATATTACAAAAAAGAATGATTTAGGATTTTAAGGCTTGAAACATGCCCTAGGCCAGCAACCATGGGCTGAACTCATTCCTTTTTTTGACTGATTCTACTCCACCATGAATATTTGAATGTTGGCACATAAATTTAAGAATTAGCCTGTCTAAGAATCTGGGATTATATGCCATACTTAATAGTGTTACTGTACCGTTACTACACCATGTCTTTTAAACAATGTTTCTTAACTATTTAGGGGCTTTAAATTATAGTAACTTAATAGCACATTTTAAGATGTTTCAGATTTAATGAAAATTATAAAAGAGCTGGTCTCCTTGTTTGCTGCTTGCCTATACGCGCCCATTCTCTGAAGTTCTACAATGCAACACTGCCTACACCAGGACCGGTCACTTACAGTACTGAATCCACTAAGAATACTCTATTGAAAAAAGCAAAAGCTTCACTGTGAGACAAAATCTTCCACTAATATATAGACCACTCTAGAAAGATAAGGACCTTTGAAAGGAGATAACTTTTTCAAAATTCAGAAGTAATAGATCTTCAGCAAAAGGATCCCATTGATAGGTTCTCCCATTTAGTATCAAGAATAGAAGAAATTTAACAGGAAAACTCCAGTCACTAGCAAGTTATTTTTAACCATGGAAAATAAATAAGATTAAATCACAAATACCTTTGAATATTTCAGTCTTACTTTAGGACACAAAATGATTAATGATTCTAATTGTGAATAGCATTTAAATACAGATTATACCAGCTAGGAAGATGATCAAGTAGGAAAGGTAAATTAAATCTATCTTGAAATCAGCCAGAGCGTGGAGTCTTTGCCCCTTAACCTTGTTGGGTATTCTGTATCCTATACTACTGAAGAACCAGTAAGTTGTAGACTCGAGCACCAATCACTAAACCAAGCAGGTCCGAACCTGCCAGGGCCGCCTCTCGGCCCCCTGAGGGCATCCCTTCTGAAGCAGAGCCTGGGCACCCCCCGAAACCCGGGGAGCGGGCAGGGGACCATCCCTCATTACATCACACTCAGCCGCCTCCGAAGTTAAATCTACGTTCAAACGCCATCCCCAGCTAACTGTGTTCTGGGGCTTAGTGCTAAAATCATTTCATTAATGAAGTGACAGTGTTTCAGCCTGAACGCATTTCTCCTAAAAGTTGGGGTTATTGTTCAATGGCTGATTTTCTTGTTCCTTTGAAAGTGAATTTAAATCATCTGTGGGATGTGGGACTCTGCCTACTGCTTCGCGACAACCGCTCGCTTTGTCATTTCATTCAGGTCTGAATTAAAGCTGAGCTACTCACACAGTGTTGTTCAGTTTAAGCTTTAATACTGGTGAAAGGCATGTGTAGTTCATATAAACCATACTTATGTGAACAACAGCGGATGCTTCAGATAAATTACCACTTTAATATACATGTCTTGGTCCAAGAGAAAAGAGAAAGAACAATGTATCAGTTTTGCTACATTTTAATGGTAGGTTTTTTGAGGAATAAAACTTTTTAGGTCTTGTCAGCAACATCAAACAAAAGGTACTGAGTACTCCACAGGGTACAGAGTGTAGCCAGGTACCTCGGAGACTTTACGTGACACAGAGGAAATGTGGTCCTCGCCCCTCGAAGAGCTTCCAGTTGGGTGACAACTCACAGCCTGAGCTAAGTGAACGACGAAGTGATTTAAGGCAGTTCCTCATCCCCTCCCGCTACGGATTGCTTTGGAATTAATCTACTCAAGCCTAACTCAGGTTGAGAATTCTTTCGGGCTCATGGAGTTCTTGACATCCATCTTAGTCGAGAGGATGGACCTAACAGACAAGTGAAAGGGAAGACTAGATCTCTTGAAATGCGAGGGCCTTAACTGTGGTCACCGAGTTTAAAAAGCAAAAACAGTGGGCAGTATGACGGGTTATTACACCGGTTTAAAGGCAGGCTGAGTCCTGGCACCGCATTCCCCTCACGCTAGCACCGGTCATTGAAAGCAGTGACCGGTAAGAACGTGGGGTCTGCACCTGACCCACAGACAGCCCACCCAGGGCTTCATGTTCTGTGTATCGAAGGGCCGCCTCGTGTGTCCTGTGAAAGTTTTCCTTATGCCCCATCATTAAGTCAAAAGTAATGTAAATAGTCAAATTATAATAAGCTAATGACCTGCACATTTCCATATGGATGCATGTTGACATATCTAAATAGGAAATAAATGGTGGTCCTATCTACCTATGTAAAAAAAAATAGAGGATCTCCCGACGTTGCACACTCATCGCTCAGAGAACAGGCAGGCCGGTTTTCAGGGTTCATAATCAGTTGTCCGAAAAACAGCAGTTATTCCTGCAGTATCTCATTAGCATCTGACTCAAATTACTTTTACATTACATGATTTAAAAGACATAACCCATCTAAAAAAAAAGTGTAATTATTCTGAGATGGTTCCACGTTAACAGTAGAATCACTACTGGAAAGAATAGCAATGTGATGTAGAAGAACAGTGAATCAACACAACTAAAAATAAGCTCACTCTCATAAACACAATCTGGTCAACTGGAAAAATCACAGCTACAACCTGGGAACGCTCCCATGTGGGTACTGATCTGGCCAAGGCACGCTCGAAGCAGGAAAAGGATGAAATCGGGGTGAAATTGGGCCATCTCTGAGGAGCAGCCTGGAAATTTCCTTCTTGGACAGCATAATGAATTGGTCCACACACTCTCAGAGCAGTTTCATAATACCCTACATCGGCCCAAAGTTTGACATGAACTCACAAAACCAAAGAGCACAGTGGAGCAGAAGTGATCCGATGTGTAAACTCTAGTACATTCTTATTGCTGTAGTTAAGTCTGAAGACGAGCACATCCCACCCACGACCGTAGTGTTCCAGGAAGCAGGGCAGGTGCAGCGGTCAGTCAGGAAAGAGACTATCAACTGCACGATCAATAGGAAAGTAAAAACATGTTCCCAAACCTACAATAAGCCTGCGTCCAAAGGAGCCTCCCACGCCAGGGCCGCGCGGGCCGCGGAACCCCGAGCGGCGGCGCTGCGGGGGCGCTCTGGCCTGCTGCCGTGGGCGCGGCTTGCTTCCTGCCTGCTGACGGGTGGCTGTGCTACACGGAGCTGGGACGGTTTCTAGGGCGTGGGAAACTCACAGCAGTTCCGGGCGGCTCCCGTCAGGGGCATTCCTTGTGCAACGTCTGGTGTAGATGAAGATAAAGTGGTTTCTTGGTCAATAATTGCAATTTCTTTCTTTTAAAGTCAGTGGGTTTCTTGTATCTGTAACCACAACAGAAAAGCCGCTGCTTAAAATACTTGGATAATTGATTTATCCCAATGATCTCTCCCAGACTATTCCACACTAAGAAGGAATACTAGTCCCCATTCAGTCAGTACCAGTCCCCTCCGTGCGTCACTTACAGTTCTATTACTATGGGCCCCGGTTTGATTTCATCCATCTCCATGAAAGCGAAACACTTGGTGCTGGTAAATCTCTTTTTAGGCTTGTAGTGTTTGAATTCAAAGAAGATAGCTGCACCTAAGGGGTTACAACACACCACATCAGCCGCAGGGAGCACCGTTCCCGTCAGTACATTGTCTTGGATCCACAGAAGCAAACACACAAGCAACAACTGGTGTCATTTCTCAGAGGGACCTTTGTCAGACAATCTGACGTTATGACTGTGCTTGTCACTCCAGACTCCTATATCTCAATGGAGTGACATTTCTACAAAGTACGCACAACTTCTTGAGCCAGACTGACTGAAGAACAAAATGCCAAATGAGAATAGCTTAAGATGATGAGCTGAAATGCTTGTAAACATGAAGGAAGTGCCTCATTAGCATTAATATCACCTCAAACTGCAGTGCAACTACACACGATGAACTCCAAGCTGGAGAAAATGAGTGCAGTCAAGGTACAAATATAGTTCTACTTTTAACACCCTGCAAGTCAAGCCATCAAGAACACAGCTCAATAAAGGAGAAACACAACAAATGAGCCCGTGAAACACCCCCCACCACCCCCCTGCCCCCATGAGAAGCAGTTCTCAAAGCAATGGAGTTTAGTGGGGAAAACATTTTTTGTTAAGATTTTTACCCAGAAGGCATACGTCAGACTGAAATTTCTTGAACGTTATTTCATAAGCACATCCTATCTTTATATTCTTCTAACACAGAGATTCTCAAACTTCGGGGGGCGCTGGGCCCAGGCATTTGCCTCTAACCAGGGAGGTGCTCGGCGGGGCAGCCTCCGACAGAAGCACCGCAGGACCAGCGCATTAGAACAGAGGCACCGCGGCACCAGGTTTGAGAAGGAAAATGGCAGGTATTGCAGAGGATGTGGCGATTGTTCGAAAGGCCCTTGTGTATCATGTACAATCCTCTCACGGGGCTTAGACACTTTAAAAGCTGCAACCAAATCTCATGTGATAAAGGGGCTCTAAAGCCTCATTTTCAGAGAACGCTGACATTTCCAGTGGGCAAAAGACACAGAGAAACATCTCATCCTAAGAACATGTGACTTGGAAATGTACCCTTCCCCTCCTCCTGACAACTAACTGCAAATTATAGGATATTTCTATACGTCCAGCTGGAAAAAAATGTTTCTTTCAACTACTAGAGACCTAATCTTCAGGCCCCCAGCTCTTTAGTACGAGAGCTTTCATTCCATTTTGTTGTTAAGGATGATAATATCTTACAATCAAAGAATGTCTTATTGTATAAGTTATTATACAACTAGGTAATACTATTCTTAATTCCCACATTTAAATAAATACACATTTCATTCAAATCAATAAACACTACGTGACTTTTACTTTTTCCAGTGCTGCTAGGCCCATGAGGCACACAAGCGTGAAAAATGTGAGTACTCAGACCACAAGCAGCCAATTATTTAGAAGTACAAACCTTTGGTTAATTTTTCAACATGCTTCTGGAGTTCAATGTCCACATTAAAATGAACATACGTATCTTCTTTTCTTGAAGCCACAGGAGTATCTTGCACAGGAGTTAAATCTATGCCGTTCAGGTCTAGAGAAGAGAAAAGTTTCTGCTTAGCAGCATTCAAATGCACAGATTCAAAAACGGCAAATGAACCATGGCGGACTAGGTTTTGTAAGGAGGCTGGGCGCAAGCTGAGAGCGGGCTCCCAGCTAACAGGAACTCCAGCCTGGCGTGGGCAGGCACCTGAAGACCCAGTGGTTCCCACAGGGATGTGGAGGGGGCTGAGGAGAGAGAAGGAGGGGGACCTCACGGGCCGGAGGAGGAATCCTTGCCATGACTGGGTACAAAAGAAAGTTTGGAGGTCACAACGTTCGATCCTTATGGTTAAGAGGTGAAGAGAACTTTGTATCTTCCTCAGAGAGGAGGCCTCACCATATTTTTGCGGGCGATAAACATTTGGAATGTGAATAATATGCCACAGTGGGGCTCCCACCCCGCTTTTCCACTCCTGGCCGAGGGCATGGCGCGGGTAGGCCTTTCCATTTGCCACGATCAGAATTCCCCTGCTGCACCCAAGCCAGAGGCCCAAACAACGGCCAGCAGAGCTGCCAGAGAAACCTTCCCATACGTGAATGCCTTTTTATGTGTATAACCTAAATTCTGGTTATATTTGCTATAACAGTCTGATTTACAACAACCAGATGGTACAGTATGGGTGGTGTGTGGTTTTAATTTCCTGGAGCCGGGAATCTTCTAATTTAATCAAATTCAATAGGGACTCACTTAATCACCCCTCACTGTTTATGCACTACTCAGCAGACCCGTCCGAGAGAACTTAAAACGATTTAGTGCATTTAATTATTTCAGTCCCCAAAGATATTTACACAAAAACATATTTCAGTTCAACACGTACGCAATTAGCTCCACCAACGATTTCAGAGTAAATATTTTAACAAGCTAGATAACAAAATACCTATCACGTTCTCATGACGTTTTTTGTGTTACAGCGTATATTCTCGAATGAGATATGCAGCTCTGTAAATGGCCTGTAAAACAATGTAGGGTACAAATCCTTTCCTGCAACCTGGATTTGATAGCGGGTCACACCAGAAGGTAGAGGAGCACAGCACTAGTGTCGTGGGTCATCGTCTCTCCATGTTAAAAGTCTTCAGTGGACAAATTCCTTTTTCTTTTACTTGGTACTAACGAACCCACAGGGGTTGGAAAGGATTTCTGTCATTGGTGAAAGTTCCCTCCATTTACTTTCAGTCCATATCTGTTTCTCTGATTTGCCTCCAACCGCAGACTCACAGCGGACTAGATTAACTGTGCAGCTCTCTCTGAATAACTGTATGACAACGTTGCCCTCAATCACCCACTAATTGTTTTTTTCCAATAATTATTCTTCAAAGACCACTGAGTGCTTTACAGTCAAGCTCTGTATAAAATATTTGGTGATGGGAGCAAAAGAATTCAACCACTGCGGTTTCCCTCTTAAATCAAAGACAGAGAAAGTTGTTTTCTAGGAATATATGGTTGGCCACATTGGACAGCAGAATAAGACAAATCCTAAGGATAATCGTGCTTACTAACTTCGGTAACATAGTTCTTGATAAGAAAAACACCGCTTTTTAATGCCCCCCAGGACTGGGTCCTGGGCGAGGGCCTTTATGGACGTGCTTGTTTCCCGACTGCCGATGACTCACTGCGGTCCTGACTGCCGCCCCCTCGGGCAGGGCTCTCCCAGGTGAGGGCCTCTCCTGGGCAGGAGCGAGAGGGCCTCGCACGGGGACCCAGGGAAACAGGCGACAGGCTTTGCAAAGAAAACCACACGGCCTTGGGGGGCGGGGACACTTTCACCCTGTTTCCTAAAGAATGTCCCTGCTGTAGAGACAAGGTGTATGTCTTCGGCAGCACCCATGAAGGAATGTGAAGAATAAAAAGACACAGACAAAGAAAAACTCAACAGCAAACGTGAGAGTAAGTTTCCCCAGGGAAATGTGTTTAGTCAATCTCTCAGAAAGGTTCAGAGGCGAACTGATAACCTCCTCTCAGATTCTGCCGCTTTGCATAATGAATGGAAATGAGCTGTCATAGACACGGCCCTGCCCGACTGCTCCCTGCCCCCATCCCAATGAGAAGCAACATTACAAAAGTCAGCAGAGGGAAAATTCGGAGGCGAGTCATTTACCCTTTACACTAACTGTGATATAGGGATCAATGCACTGCCCGGCATCTTTCAGGCCGATTTTCTCAATTCTGATAGTGAGCAGCGTCATTCCTGGTTCTGACGGCAGCCGTGGCAATAAAGTACCTGGCAACAGAGAGAGCAACAGCGGTAAAAAGGAGCTCCACCAATACCTTCAGAGTAAATATTTTAACAACACAGGGAAGACAGGGCCTTCCTCTTTACTGGCTTAGTAAGCAGCCAGCTTTTAAAAACCAAACAGAAAGGATAACTTCACCTCTTTAATGTGAAACCTTTGCTTTGTTGTTGCTGTACAAATACTCAGTTGAGTTAACTTGAGAGACAAGTAAATGTGGACTTAATCTGCAGCTAAAATGAGGCAATGCCTTTTTTTTTTTTTTAAGATTTTATTTATTTTTTAGTGAGAGGGGAAGGGAAAGAGAAAGAGAGGGAAACACTGATGTGTGAGACAAATTATCAGCTGGTTGCTTCTCGCACGTCCCCAACTAAAGACCTGGCCCGCAACCCAGGCATGTGCCCTGACTGGGTTCGACCAGGTGACTCCTCGGTTCCCAGGCAGGCGCTCAATCCACTGAGCCACACCAGCCCGGGCAGAGGCGGTACCTTTTTATGACCACACAGGTAAGAAGTTGAAACTTCTTCCTATGACTATCAGGACCTTCTTCTTTCACGGAAATTCAGAACACATTTTGAGGTATAGCAGTGAACATTATCTTTTTGTTCCTTATTCTTTTTAAAAAATTTTTAATATTTCAATTAGGGTTGACATTCAGTATTATTTTATATTACTTTCAGGTGTAGAGGATAGTGGTTAGACAATTATAATATATAATTTACACAGTGTTCCCCCCAATGATATCATCTTAAGTATATGTTTATGCATATTTTAAGAAATCAAGAGATCATGTGAATCAGGAAGAAAATATTTTTTTAAATCCTGAAAACTGTGTCTTGGGCTATTTTTTTAACTCATACTGCTTTGGTTTATGACTTTAATTGATTTATTATTTCACACTGTCAATAAGTTTTCAGGTCATAAATAACAAATTATAAATTTATAGCCTTTACTTAAATAAAATCTACAAAGCCAAGAAAAATTACACCCCATTTTTGGCGTAAGGCTGTTATCTAACAGAAATTTATTATGTTTGCCTTATGAGTTTTTAAAAATTTAAAAAGGAAAGAAAGAGATTAATATTAAGACAGCTAAGCCTCAGTATCCTTTTTGTCTTTCTGAGAAAGGTTGGCTAAAAAGTCGTTTTTAATTTGAAACGGGGAAGAGCTACTGGGGCCGCACCTCCCCCACGCCAGTCCTCCCGGCCCCGCAAGGCCGCCCGCGGCCAGGCCAGGCCCGCGTCTGGAGCGTGGGTTCCACGCGGGTTCCCACCAGCCCCTGGTCCCGACGGCCGCTGTGGCTGCGAGTCTGCGCAAACGGCAAGGTGTCAGCCGAGTGTCTGCTTTCCTCCCGGAGTCGGGGATTTTGGCCACTGCCGGGCAGAGGGTGGCCACGTGCTCGGCCCCCAGTCCCAGCGCTGCGCACTGAGTCTCTGATGCGCTTCCCCACGGGAAGACATTTCCCGGGTGTTATTACAACCTGGTGCTGGGGGAACTAAGCACCACATGAGGCTACCGGGAGGATTCCTGGGAGCACGCGCCGGCTTCCTTACTTGTGTGCCTTTTCTCTTGGCTGGTTTTGTTCTGGTATTTTTCTCTCTGTAATAAATTAGAGCTGAGAGTACAACTATAGGCCGAGTCCTCCTAGCAAATCACCAAACCTGACCATGGTCTTGGGACCCCTGGCTCAGTAAGATACTTTCAGGCTGTTCTGAACAGCGACTGCCAGGAACAGGGCCAGCAACGCATGCTTCAGGCTGGCCTGGACTCTGCGGAGGCTCCACGTCCCGCTGCCCCGTGGGAAAATAAAGTCTGAACACCTGACCTGGGATAAGGTCATGATGCACATTTTTAAACAAGTGATACCCACCGGGAACTCTAGCAGGAAAGGAGTCAGGAGACCCTGCTCCAGCACCACCCTCTTCTTCATCTTCTTCAAATTCCAAATTCTCTTCTTCACCAGGGGCTAAAATTCTTCTACATGCCAAACGACAGGAAAAATAGTGAGCCACAAAACTAAGTATACCAGTGAGGCCTCACAGCTCCTCAGTTCCCTGGTGAGATACTGATATCAACAGCACTGACAAAATAGGTGTAAAATAAGAAAGCAAACAATGGTATTTACTTTACCTTAAGGGGACAGGCTGAACGTCAAATGGGAATTCTTTATTATATGTAAGAATATTCTTTAGGACTAGAATAAAGAGAGAAAAAGACATGAATTCAATGAATCAAAATTTAACCACAAATGACTGTTTTTAATCAATTCTCTATGCATATTAATAATTTTTAAAAATTGCCAACCTTGTCATGCATTTGTCCATTGACTCACACAGGTCTTAGCAAAATGAAAATACCCATAGTATGCTCCAGGTACCGATAACTTCAGAGTACTGTCAGATCTCTAAGGGAGTATGAGTTCCAGAGTCGCAAAGCGCTCATGGAAAGCAAGCTCCAAAACAGATTTTCTATGTACAACGTCCCAGGTGAGACACGGGAACCAGAGACAAATAATGCCTCCTTCCTGGAGTACGTCAGTTAAAAGACTGACATCGAAGTTGACCAATCAGAAGTACTTGAGTATGTCTTTTTCTATGCCCTGATTAGATTTCCCCTGAACTCCACAAAACTGGTAAAGCCTGGTTAATCTGATTAATAGTTCTCACATATCATGCACACATATATTATATACAGACATATAAATGTTTACTATCATCTATGATAAAGATTACATAAACACATGTACATACACACACATGCATGCACACACATGTAAAGAGAGATTTCTCCTCCAGAGAAGTCTTCAAACAACACAACCCGGCCCTGGCTCCTGTCTTGCAGTTGCGGACAATGATGACGCTCTGGCACATAACCTTAAAGAGGGATGTTCTACGCCCCTGCCCACGTTTGGAGAGGTCCTTTAAGTACGTGTTTCATATCCAGCCTTACAGATTTCCAGTAACTACCTGCGCTTATATGAAGGTGAAGTAATGACATTAACTGGGCAATCCCAAAAGTTCCCAGGATTTTATATTCGTCTTATTCAGCTTAATTTTGGAGTCCTGCAGCTTAAAGCTAGAATAAGTATGGCATGTCATCCTAAAGGAGGACGTCCCAGTGCATGGGTTGGAATTATAGGACTTCAACAGGAGTCAGATTTGTTGAACAGACTTCTTGTCAGATAGGCACGCCTACTAAGTCCCTCAGGGGGAGAGAAGTCTGCGACTCATGTCTAGATTCTCACTTATTCTTACCCTCCCCCCTCTCTCCCTCCAGCTCTTACCCCCATCCTTCCTCTCACGCTCTTCTCAACAAATGTGCCTTGAGTGCCCATCACGTCCCATAATGCTTTAGGTGCTAAAAACACGGCAGTGATCAAGACAGAGGGTTCTTGACCTCCCAGGCGGATCTCAGACCCCAGCAAGGAAAGGCAGAAAACAAATGAGCCGACAGACTGCCCGGGCAACTGAGACTGCGCGTCTGCGCTAAAGGTCGCACACAGGGAGGCTGTGTGACTGGAGGCGGGCAGAGCTTCAGCCCAGGTGGACAGCGTGGGCCTTTCAAAACTAAAACGTTAGAAGACATGTGAGCCACGGCCTGGGGTGAGAGGAGCTGTCTCCACGTCACTCTGGGGCAAGGTCTTTCCACAGAGGAGGGGACAGGAGGGAGCGACAACAAAGGCTTTGTGGCCGGAGCGGGTCTGGCTTGTTCGAGGACTAGAACAGGCTGCATAGCTCAAGTTGATAAGGCAGGGGGGTGGCAGAGACTTGAAATCTGATATAGTGATATTACTCAGGACTGACGTAAGAAAATGAAATGGCTAGTACTTTCAAGATCTTAGTTTTTGTGTATTTCGGACAGGATTATTAAGAGATTTAAAAAACCATGAAGGGAAAATACATTAGCAAAAGCAAACAACCAAGTCCCACATGTTGAAAGGCAGTCATTAGTTTTCCTTTTGTTACAGTCAGTCTTAACAGAGGCCGAGGTGAGTCTAAGTGCCCTTAACTTGTCATATAGCAAATACCAATTTGTAGAAAATGATTAGTTCTGGTAAAATAATTGTCCTAAGTGCCTAACTTTAATAAAACAAAAATTACAGAGCATATATCCGACTGCGATACCCACTGATGGAGGCAACAGCAAACAGCAAATAAAAATCATCTACCAAGACAGTAAATGTAAAGACAGAGATGGGAGAAGTCTATATGAAAAGCACTATATAAATTCAAAACATAACAGAATGAATCCCAATAATCTATCTTTCCTTTCCATTCTCACTCCTAATCTTAAAAAACATAAAAACAAACAAAAACACGAGAAAGAGAAGCTCAGTCTTCCACTCGGCACCCAGAGCCTCTCGGAGCTCGAACGGGAGAACTGTGACGTTCAGGACTGACGCCAGCCTTGCACCGGCCCGGGTGTGGTGGAAGAAACAGGGCTGTAGGGGTCACTTAGAACCCTGGTCAAAACCCAGGTCTGGCATTTAGAAGCTGTAAGGTCATGGGCAAGTGTCAGTTAACAAATTGCCATTGAGTGGGTTTATCTGTGTGCTTTTTGCAGGTGGCTGCTGCTCTAAAAGATGGCAAACACTATCACCCATGAACGATCCTTTGAGGCAAGAGGAGAAATGAATGGACATGTTTATAGGAAGAGGTAGTAAATAACTAAGGATAAGTGGTTTATAGTCACCCTACAACATATCTATTCAATTTTAAAATTGTATTTGGAGACAAATTGAAAAAAAAAACAAACAAAACTAATGGAAAAAGTGACCAAATAAAGAGCCAAAATCCTAATTATGCATATCATTAAAAAACTGAACATTGTAATTTTCATATGAAACATTATATAACCATAAAAGCCCCCCATGTACTTTTCTTAAAATAACAGGCTGTCACGAAAGACCACCTATTGCCAGAGGCCACTGCCGCGCGGTGTCCCCACAGGGAAGTCCAGAGACAGGCCGTAGGTGAGTGGCTTGCTTTGGGCTGGGAGCTGGGGACTGGGGGGCAATGGGCAAGTGACAATGGGCACAGGGTCTCTTTTTATAAAAGCATAAAAAAGTCACCCAGGACCAGACAGTGACAGAGCTTAATCAAATAAGCACTTCGGCTAACGAATCTTAAGAGCTATAATAAATACTTTTTGAAAGGACTATCCCCCAAAAATATATAATAAAACTTACTTGGCTCTAGCTTCTTCAGGTCCTCCAGTTTAAATTCTTCTTGCGACTGTGTGGACTAAATTTAAAATATGCATATTACATCTGTTTATTAGGAAGATTTCACTCTACCCTACATCCTTTAAGTGGCGAGAACTCAACAGTCAAAAAAGTAGCCAAAATAAATGAATCTATTTCTTGCTTTCAAAGGAGACAATGAAAAATGTGAAACTGATTTTTGTTTGTTGTTGTATTTTGGGGACATTCAGACTGCTAATAACAGAAAAAAATTAAAGTTATATCTTTTATTTCTAGTTTATAAACTGTGAACTAAATCTTCTAATGTGAGCCTAACTCATGGATTCCGATGGTTATAAAAGCCTTCTGAGACAACACTGCTTTTAGCAGGCATGCCTAATGTTTTATCAGAATAGTTCACAATAATTCCTTTTCCTTAATTCTGCAGACCTAATAGTTGGTGGTTTCCTTATATCAGAAGGAAGGGAAAAAGCCTATTTACCTGTAAAGCAGCACTTCGTAATTCCAAGCATGTTGCAATTTTGCCTATTGTTCTCTGCAGAAAAAAAGAAAAAGCTATAAATACTAAATATAACTGTTAGTTGTCAAAATCATCAAGTTAATTTTTATTGATACAGGATGTATATTTTTTCAAATAAATTATATTTCTTTTTAGCATCTTGCAGATTTTAAAGAAGAGAAACAGGAAGCTAATGGCTGGATAAGGGAGAGAAGGTGGCTATATATTCCCTTCTGACCTAATGTGCCACACCAGTTTGAAATCAAGTTTACTTCGACAATAGCTTTATGATATGATTTAAAGGGCAACGGAAAAGACTTCCAACATCTTCCCTCACAAGTTCTGCCTTTTCTTTTCCATAAAGCATGAAATTCACCAAAAGTTTTAAAAATATCTGAAAGTTAACATAATGGTAACATTTAACTTTGAGTAAGTCCAATTGTGACTTATTTAATTAAAAACACAGGCAATACTAAGCGAAATTAATACTTGTGGTAACAGTGGCAAGTTTTACAGTCAGATCTGTGTTACATAATATGAGCTATAAAATGGACATAAGTAATAAGGCATAGTCCTTGCCTTTAATAAGCTCAGGTTCTGTTATGAAAGATAAGACGTGGACAGAATCACTGTCATATAAAGAAGAGACACTTGATTCCATAAGATTCAGCCAAGTAAGCCATTGTATGTTCTGAAGAAATGGGACCAGGCTATGTGCTGGGAATCAATTTCCAGCGACTGGAAGGATTTTGAAAACTAAAAAGTTTAGAAAATTGTCATGTTTCAGTTGTCCCATACTGAATATAGGTTGGAAATACAAAATGTGTGTATGTTGGGGACAGGGGTCATTCTATAGAGGACCTTCAAGGACTAACTGAGGAATCTGGTATTACTTTGGCAGTAAATTACACAGAAGAGTTTTGAACACAGAATGAATATCAGGTTTGCTTAAGAAGATTGTTGTGACAACAGTATTCATAGGTTGGAGAAGAAAAGGTAAAAGATCAAAGGTAAGATCAATTAGGTTATTTCCACTGTCCAGGAATGGTGAGGAACAAGAACATGAATGACTGGGCTGGATACGAAAAGGAGGGGACCCACAGAAGAAATACCTGTGAGGGCAGGCAGCTGAATTATGCCCACCCAGACTTTCAAGTTCTCCCTAAGACATTTCTTAAGTTTTTATTAGGAATCAATCCAGGCCGTAAAAGTGTCTTTGTACAACATTTGCAAGGCCTTCACAATCAAATATTCTGAAAACAAATGACATGTTTTTCTACATGTACAGATGACTCAGTAAGTTGGAGTTGGTGGTTTTCTCTTTATCAATTTTCTTTGCAAGATAAATGAGGAGCAAAGAGCAGTAGAAAGCATCATCCTGGCCCCAGCACTCAGGCTAGTGGGCCTTGTTGCAGTGAAAGGCCAGCAGAGCCACTCACAAAAGAAACCACTACCGAGCAAAGTAGGACGACTCTTGGCTAAGGCATGAGAAACAATATGTAATTATCTCCACAATCTAAAAATGCTTTTTCATCCCCATAGAAAAGTTTAGAAAACACCCTATTTTATTCTGAAGTTGACATTTCAAGATTCCACTTAAATATATTAAGTAAAAATCCTGTCTGGTGTGGCTTGGTGGACGGAGCACCGGCCTGCGATCTGAAAGGTCGCTGGTTCAGCTCCTAGTCAGGGCACAGGGCTGCAGGCCAGGTCCCCAGTTGGAGCCATGTGAGAGGCAACCGATCACTATACCTCTCACACACTGATGTTTCTCTCCCTTTCTTTCTCCCTCCCTTCCCCTCTCTCTAAAAGTAAATAAAATCTTTTTAAAAATAAAAATTAATAAGTATATTAAGTGCAAAAGGACTCAGGATACTCAGGTTTCTTTACCCTCTCAAATAGCTGTTGCATGGGAAACACTGAATCTTTTCTACATAAAATCTAATATCCCCCAAATCATTGTTATTCAAGTATATCACTCAACTCTGGAAAAAATAAATAATTTTAAACCTAAATATAATAATGTAATAAGAGTAATGGCTAACAACTACAGAGCACTTACTGAATGACGGGCTCTCCTTAGGGATTTACAAACATCAATCCATTTGATCCTCACTAGAATTCTATCAATTAAATGCAACCTTTTTATAGATGTGAAAATTGAAGAGAGGTTAAGTAACTTGCCCTAGACGTCAATTCTTTCTATACAGAAGCAATATATAACAAAGCAATACATTTACTTTAATATCATTGGGCCATACATTTTTATATTCTTTCAAAAGTAATTTTTAAAAAGGATTTTGTCTGTATTGAGATCTATCAATCAGTTAAGTCTTTGAGGATATTAGTTAACTTCTTTTCCTTTACTATAAAATCCATTTGATTTGATGATTTTAACTTTTAGGATAAAATGTAGTTTTACAACTATGACTCCACTAAAAACCTATTTTAAAATTAAACATTACTTCAAGTTAAGCAGAAGCAACAGCTTTTTATACGCAATCTACTGAACCATGGCAACAGACCAACAGGCATTATTCATAACTATTTTAAGGGACCACACCCAACATCAGTATTAAAAAAGGAGGGAAAAGCTATCATTTTCAGATGTCGCAATGACTTTTAAAACATGTAGCATTTATTGATGTCAAAATTAAGCATTTGCTACTGTAATTGTTTTACCTTTCTTAGAAACAAAACGACTGAGAAGCACAAGGTCACTTAGGCCAGAGTACAACATAAGTACTATCAACTAGTGCACATTAAGACTCAGCACTGAAGGTAACAGAAGTTTAATTTTAGAAAGATTTAAACTATCGGCGCTTCATTCAAATTAATTGTTCCTGCCTAATATGGTACAGAAATGGAAAATGTTCTCATTTTCGGAATCCTGGCTATTTTACTTAATCATTGCTAGGGAAATTGACAACTCAAAAAGAGCAGTTAAATAAAAAGATGGAATAAGAATTAGACAATTAATGAGCTAAATTAATGTGACTAAAACCTATCAGTTTACATAGGTTTTAAAAATACACATAGTTCAAGTAGTATAGTCTCAATCCAGATTCAGTTTTTTAGCCTTAAAATAACCAGTCTCCTCCTCCCTAGTGCGGGGTGGGGACAGGGAAGGGAGGAAGGGCGGGGAGGCAGCAGAAAGGGGAGACCCAAAAAGTGGAAAACAAGCATATAGCCCTCGAGTTATCATTATCAACACATTCGACTCAAAACCGGGAAAGACTTTCTAAGCATCATTAGGCAAAATATTCTTCTATTCTGCCCAGAAACTTACACGAGCAAATCTACTGGAGCAAAGTAGGGAATTTAATGGAATGAAAGCTTTTGGCAGCTACTCTTTGGCTACTAAATCCAGTCATTGTTATGACAAAACTATTGAGAATTGGAAGTTAAGTAAACTAATCATGAGGGAGGCTCAAATAAAAATCATAATTTTTTTTAACTTTCCACAAGAAACCTGAGAATATTATGAATAGAAAATCCCCCTATCGAGACGCAGGACCCAGCTGGGCTCCCCCTGGGCGGGGAGCAGCCAGCCCCTTTCCCTCCCCCTTCTTCCCTCAGGCACGGTACCTGTGCCTCCCTCCCCTAGCCTCCAAGGGTCCTTCTTTTGCCTCTGAAACTTTCTAAATCAGGTTGAAAAAAAATAAAAAACAGCCCTGCCCTGCATGGCTCAGTGGATTGAGCACCAGCCTGTGAACCAAAGAGTCACCGGTTTAATTCCCAGTCAGGGCACATGCCTGGGTTGTGGGCCAGGTCCCCAGTACGGGACGCACAAGAAGCAACGACACATTGATGTTTCTCTCTCTTCCTCTCTCTCTAAAAATAAATAAATGAAATCTTTAAAAAAAAATTAAAAAAAAAAAAAAAGAAAAGAACCTATGCCTATTTTTTAGCACCAATTAGTCAAGTTCTGGCAGGGGTGTTCAATCTCCTGGAGTCTCTGGGCCAAATTGGAAGAAGAGTTGTCTTGGGCCACAAATTAGATATACAAACACTAATGAAAGCTGATGAGCAAAAAGAAGGTTTTAAGTAAGTTTAGGATTTTCTGATGGGCCGCACTCACAGCCATCCTGGGCCGCATGTGGCCTGCGGGCCACGGGTTATACACCCCTGGGAGAGATCAGTTGTTTTGCTTTAGAGTCCTTTAAACTTAATATAAATATCATGAAGATGTATATAAGCTATTCTCTCAAAAATTACGATTTCTCTTACCTTAAAAGAATAATCATATTGTATATGAAGAAACGTCAATAGCCTAAGATTAATGACAAAGCACTTATTCATCAACTATTTTTGAAAGTTCACTTGTGAGCTATACAGCAAAGAGCTTCATAAAGAAAGTATTTTAGAAATATGGTTGGTTTTAAAAAACCTTCTTTTAAAGTCCCACGAACTACTGAAAGATTGCCATAATTATCAAATTTCTCACTGCTACAAAAACAGTGAAAATAGTAAAAGCATAAAAATATAATTCAAAATAAAAACCAAAGAACAATGTTGTTTAGAATAATATCAGGAACATTCTCCATATTCCTCTTTTGAGGAAAACACAATCTCCTACTTTGGCTTATGTGCCAGGTCTAGCATTCGATTAATTTTGCAGACCTAACAGTTGGTTTCAAAATTTCCCATAACAGTGTCCTTCAGAACACTAGGCCCAACGAAATATTCAACAAAGGGAGGGGGACTTCCAAAAGCAAACAAATGTGAGAAATACTCCATTACCCAAACTCTTTCAAACTCAACATACAAAAATTAAAATAAAAAATAAAACAAAAAATTATAAAAAGGAGAAAAAAACCCCAATGTACACATATTAGCATATTACAAGCTCTGGTAAGTCCCGAACTCTCTGTTCACAGAGCGTCTGCCCATTTTTCAAGCCAGTGTTCTCCAGAGCACACCTGGAAACCTGTAGTTTTCTAATCACTTAGGAACTTTCCCGTATGTGACATCCAAATAAGGCCTCTGTGTCATGAGTTTTCTGACCTGTTGTGAATGTTTCACCTGTATTTGTAAGGAGGTTTGAGTTTGTAATGGAAACAACGTGCCTTATATTAATAATGTCATACGGAGTGACTCGGGGGTCCTTCCCCAAGCCCAAGGACTAGGCAGGCAGGCACAAGCCTTCTCTGCAGTCACAACTGGCAGCCACAAATGCCCCTAGGTAGGTCTTATAAGTAAGAAATACCTCAGAAATTAGGCCTCCAGGAAAGGAGGAGGTACGGAATACTTCAAAGGTAGAGGGCATTAGAGGGTTCAGGGATTTTAGGGTCATTTAGGATAATCTAATCCCTCATTTCTTTTTCTGTTTTCTATTTTTAATTCCTTCTTTTATACACAGGGAAATCAAGGCCCAGAGGAGAGAGCTGGTGTGTAAGACCATGTCGTCTGACTCCAGCTCGGGGCTCCTCGCTCTGGTCGCGGGGCCCCCTGTGCCTCATCAAGTGTAAGATCTGCGGGTCTGTTAGCTGAAGAAAAACAGGCGGCTCCTAGGACAGCCATAAACAAGGAATAAACAAACAGGAGGATCAAACACCAGCTTCTACCTTAGTTTTTAAGAATTAAGAAAAAGTTAACTTTTTCTCAGTAGTCTAATCATCATCATATGACAAAGATCATTTCTTGATGGCATATTTTAAAATTTAAAGTTTTCAGTCAAATCACTCTCTATTTGAGGTCACATTGCTCATAGATTTATACCTAAGAAACAGATGTTGGAGACCAAAAAATATTAGTAACTAAAGGCAAATAAGTCATTAAAATATGGGGGTCATTAAACTTTTCTAATTCCCTAAGCTTTCATTTTGTTTCCATATTCATAACACACTTCATAGAGGTGACAGAACACATAGTCTTTGTTCCTTTCCTTAAGCAAAGCAATCACTTCCTCTATGGTAATTATTTTCCAGGGCTCAAATCCTAAATATCCTAAACCTATTGTAGGTATTAGTAATTATTAAGGAAAAGAAAACAATAGACTTTTAAATTGTAGCAATGCGTCATTTTCTTTTTCAACACAAAAAAGTACATTAGATCATGTAGATCTTAAATATTTTAAAAATGCAAATATACTAACTGTGTAAGAAATATGGCTAACCCAAATCTTTGGGTTTTTTTTTCTTTCCAAACTCCTATGAATAACAGTCAAATGAACACAGGCCCAAGGACCAAAATATATTTGTTTCAGCTTACTTAAAAAGTCTGCAAAGAAATTCACTCCCACTCCTTGGGTAAAAAAAGAATTAAAGCAAATTGAGTCACCAGAGTTTTCACAATGTGTTTTCTTAAGAGATGTGGGAAAAACTGATACAATTTTTTTTTCCATTATCTACAAGACTAAAATTTGATTTTACATTAGCTACTCTGAGCCAGGAAACAATGGGAATTGTTTCTTCTCGCTCTTTAAAGTAAAGCTTCTTAAAGTATCGCACTTTTCATCATCTCCAACAGTATAAGGAATAACCTGACACAAAATTTTAATTCAAGGAGAAAGGGCACCACTGAAACATTCTGCAATCTTATGCATTTGCTTTGCTGACGGGAGTCTTACGCCAAATTCTTGAACTTATTTTTTCTACTGGTGGCTTTTTTTTTGGGGGGGGGGGGTTATGTTATTTTGAGAAGAGGTAGAGAAGAAGTTAAGCTGAGTTAAAAATAAGAATTGAGGTAGGTGCAACGACTCATAATCAAACTCCAGTCTCTGGACTTCCCCACCCTCCAACCAAAGTGTGGACCGTCTTCACTAAAGTTCAAGTCTGAATGGCTAAGTAAGGAAATTCATGAAGTGAGAAATTCATTAAGTGGTAAATCATGTGGTGTCTCTACCAGATCACTTAACTGTTTGGCAAAGCATAATCAGTATCATTCTTCCTACTTAAGAGTAACAGTTTTTGTTGTTTTGGCTTAATGCAATCGAAAGACAGAACTCTTTTCATCTGGAATTTGACGTATCTGGCAATTATCTCTCATGGTACCTTTTGTTCTTCTGTGAATTCAGAATTGTTGTGTTGAGCTTGGGCCTCTTTTTGTAGATGTCTTGCTAATCTGTAACAAGAAAAAGAAACGTTCTTTAGAATTGAAGGAAGGCAAACTATCTCGATGCAACAAGGTGAAACAATTTCAATCTTTAAAAAAAATCAGACAGTGAAGTACAATACTACTATGTCCTATTTTCAAAGTATAGGTCGTTTGAATCAAAATCTTTATCCAATGACAATGAAAATAAAATACACTTTCCATACCATTTCCCTGGAACAAATTTCAGCTCTCGGCAGTAAAAACAAAAACTGAGAGCTGGAAAGAATCTCAAATGGCCCCTAATCCAACTTTCGTTAGCGAGCATACATTTCTTCCGAAACCGGCCAGCAAGCAGTTGTCCAGATTCTGCGTAAACACCTCCAGGGACCACCAACACCAGCACCAACTTTACCAGTCTCTCATTAATTTGCTGATAAGATTACTCCAAATCACAGCCACGCCAAAGTGGTAATACGCAATCATATTAAACTTTTGAAAACATTTTTCATGGAGAAGAAAGAAAACCTCATCAATCAGACATGAGAATCATCATGTGCCCGATCATCATCAAAATTAAAAACAGCAACAAGGTCTCGGGTGAATTTTCAAGGACAGAGCGGCATTACTGGTACAACTCAGCAGGAATAGTCCAATGCGATTCCTGAGACAGCAAAGACCAAACGACTGGCTTTTAACTAAGCAATAAAAAGACAAACAATTCCATGTAAAAATGGGCAAAGGACTAACAGACATTTCTCCAAAGAAGTTTTAAAAATGGCCAATATGCACATGCATATCATATCATTAGTCATCAGGGAAATACAGATCAGAACCATAATGAGATACCATATCACACCCACTAGAGGGGTATAATTTTTAAAAGGAGAAAAAATAACAGGTGTAAGCAAGGATGTGGAAAGATTGGAACCCTCGCCTATTACTGGTAGGAATGTAAAATGGTACAGTCACTGTGGCAATCAGTTTGGCAATTCCTTAAAAAGTTAAACATAAAGTTGCTATATAACCCAGCAATGTCAAAATCCTAGGTATATTCCCAAAGCAATTAATCACATGTTCACACGCCCAAAAAAGAATCTGTTCAGTAATGTTTACAGCCATCTGCATTATGCCTAACAGCTCCAAAGTAAGAACACCCAAAATATCTGCCCATTGATGAATGGGTACACACAAAGGCGTCTATCCATTCAGGGGAATATTATTTGGCCATAAAGAAGAATGAAGTAGTGATATAGGATGAATCTCAAAAATATTATATTCAATCAAAGAAGCCACCAAGATCACATATTATATGATTCAATTCACATGAACTGTTCAGAAAGGACAAATCTTTAGAAAGAGAATATAGATTAGCGATTGCCTGGGGCTTGAATGGGAACATAAAGTGACTACAGATGGGCACAAAGGGTCTCTTCATGGTGATGGAAATGTACAAAAATTTAATTGTAGTGATGGTTACTCAACTTGGTAAACTTACTAAAAATTCATTCAATTGTATATGTAAAATGGGTGAATTCATGGTATATAAATTATACCTCAATAATTTTTAAAAACTGTCTTAAAAACCTAGGCAAAAAAAGATTTCTAAATCCATAAATGACTGTACCACTGGAAGGCAAAGTGAGACATGACTATGTCCACTGAGGGCAAATCCACACCCAGTCGCCATTCTATTAGCAGAGGTGGAAAACCTATCAAGTATTCTCCTCTAGAGAATCACCTCCCCTTACAAGGCTACCTATAGATAAAACAGGACTATTCTCAAGGCGGAATTTTAAGTATACTTGAAACACATAAACAAGTCGTTGACTGACAGCAATCGTGACAAAAAATCAGCACTTCTCGAGTATCTACAGTGACAGACTAGCTCTACCCACCCCCCAATCTGTTCCAGACTCATATTTTAATAAAATACAATAAAAACTGTTGTGCGCATGTCAAGTTGCTCTGTGGTTTCTAAGTCTTAAGTCTCAACTCCTCGACTTTCCCCGTTGCAGACGAGCGCAGGCCTGTGGACGGCACTGAGAGGAGCACTGACAGAAGCACCGTAAGGACCATCAACAGCACGTATCAGTCAGGCTTCGGACGCCGCCATTCACTGAACTGTTTATCGAGCATCCACGTGCAGGATTAATACTGCAGGACTGAGCTGTAAAACACGTGACTGTGAGCAAGACTCCACACCACTCTACCATATGTTATGGGCCGTGCATCCCCAGGCGGCTGAAAGAGGTGGTTTGCCAAATGGAGCTGTTTTTATTGACCATGTTTATTTTGGGTAGCAGTTTTGTTTTTGCCATCATTTGTTTAAATCTGCCAACAGTATGTTGGCATCAACTCCTTAATGTTCCCACAGCACACTACTGAATCCATCCATTCAACAGAATACAGTGAGCATATAATATCTAAATAAGTAATTATTTAGCGCTAGCCTAGACTACTCTGCACACTAAGCACACTTCAGATACCCTGCCCTCAAAGAGCTTACATTCAAGTGGGGAGAGAGACAATGCACTAAATGAATATAAAAAAAACCTATTGTATTTTAGATGGTGATCAATACAATGGGAAAAAAATAAGCAGGACCAGTGCGGTAGGATATGCAAGACTGAGCAGAGGGGGCGGGGCGGGAGGCAGGCTTTGCAGTTCCCAATAGCGTTGCCAAGGAGTGCCTCCTTGAGAAGATACTGTTTGAACAAAGACCTGAAGGAGGTGGCCAAGTGACCCAGGCAGATAATGGGGGAAGAGGGTTCCAGAAAAACAGCAAGCAATGTGGTAGCACTACTGTTCACACTTCTGGAAGAGCAACACCCAATTAACACTAAAATCCTCCAATTAGGCAATTAGTGCTTTGATGGGGGACATCAAATCTTAATGGTGTTTATATCCCTAGCTCTCACTTGTTGCATGATGAAATTGCTTAAGCTACAGTATCTTACATTATGATAATGTTAAACATGCTCATTTCTGCCACAAGTCTCCCCTGCCAGAAACTGGATCCTATACGTCCCATGACCATAAAGACATTGCTGCCTACTCCACTAGAAATGCTAGTCATCCTAGACTCTTCCTCCTTCTTCACTCCCAGTATCCAGTGACTACATCTTGTTAGTTCTTTTTTACATCACTTCATAGCTCCCAAATGGTCTTTTCTGCAGTCTTTCCTCCCAGATAATTCGAATGAAAAAGACACCCTGCCTTCATTTTTGAATATATGAATTTTAAATTCAACCTCATTTTATATGTAACCTGCATGTTTACAAAACTTAAGCCAATAATTACACATTTCTATTCAGATTTGACACTGATGGTTTTTAAAATTTGAGTACTCTACATGATGAAGTTCAAAAATTAGTACTGAGGTCCAACAATAGATTTGTATGTGCCTATTACTCAGTTCTAGCTAAACAGCTTGCATGCTCCTTTTTCCTTTGCAATTTCAATCGGACACGGTATTCTTCACTTTCCATTGTGAGGTCTGCTGCTAAATGCCAACAGCTGCTAAGTCCCACCACATCACAAGTGAGAGGCTTTATATTTCAGGGTATGCAATTTTCGTTAACACAGAACGAGTACATGTAGGTGCTCACTGTCTAACTGGCTTCGGTATGGAAAGACATGCTCTTTGGTAATGAAGGAAATCTAATCTGTCCAATTCACATACACGGCGTACCTTAAATAAAGTGTCTTAAGCACTATGTAGTAGAGCAAATAGGATATGGAATTAAAAAAAAAACCAACCCTCAGATTTCAGTGGTATAGTTGTGTGACCCGAGGTAATCTGTTTAACCTGAGCTTCTGCTTCCTCAACTTGTAAAATGAGAAGAGTATGCTCACTGAGTAGTTGCAAGAGCAAGTGATAGCTAGTCAAAGTGCAAATCAAATGATAGTAATTTTTACACATGGCAAAATGGCCCAAAGCAGGGCTGTTTTCAGGGCCTTTTGGAACTACAGGCAACTCAAAGTCAGTAAGATGGGATACAGAACATCTACACATTTCAATGATCTTAATGGTCTGATAAAAACAAATAACTACTGTTGAGAAAGGACAAAGAATTTAGATCCTCTAAGTACCAATCGTTGTATTCTTCCCAGAAGACATTGAGGGGGAGAACAATTTACTCACACATGGTTTCATATTCGTTAAAGCCTCAAACAATAACTTGCTTTAACCCACAAGTAATTAATGACAACATTTTGCAAACAATAGCATTTTAGTAGGTAGTTACTTCCAGAAAAATGTGCAAGAATCTAAGTGAGGTCTTATGTGTACATAAATGTTGTCTTTTAATTTAAAAAAAAATCCCTTAAGTTTTTTTGGAGGGTGGGGGGTGGGAATCAGAGAGGCGAAAAAATCGGACTTGGGCTGATCAAAGAAACTGGTCCTCACACGCACCCAGCGGCTATACATTATACACAGGAAAAGGAGGAGGGATCCGAGGAGGGAGTGGTGGCTCCCGTGCGTGGTCTATTAATTCACATTTTGCTCTCTTCTGCTCACATCCTGCGCGGACTCCACCCAAGGCAGCCGAGCGAGGGGGTGGGTGGGACCCACACTGCCTAGCAAATAACAGCCCCAGAAACCGAAACAGACCCGAAGTGGATTGGGAAAAAACACGGCTCACCAGAAAGAGGGGTGGAGAAGGGGCACGGGGGGGACCCTTCTTTGGGCTGGCGGGGCACCTCTGGCCTCGCTCTTTCCCGCGAGCACCCCCTCCCCGCGATCGCCACCGGTTAGGTGCCTCCTGTCCTACACATGGGAGGATGGCACCAGGCACAGAGCCACCCATCCCTGGAACGTGGGCGGAGAACACTCAAGTCTTTCCCCCGAGATCCTAAAAGAGAAGTTGAGGGGCGGCAACCTGGGAGGCGGAGGAAAGGAGGAAAGGAAACTGACCGCAGAGCGGGGAACCCCTAAAACGGTGGCAAGAACTCAGTAGGTAGCCTGATGGGGCTGGCGCCCCGGGAAAGAAGGGCTACCTGTTGAATGGAACTGGCCCGCTGGAGGCGGAGGGGGAAGGAGGGCGAGGGAGCCCGGAGCTCGGGTCTCTGGGGCAGCCTCTCCGGGGCCGGGGCGATCTCAGCCCGAGTGCCCACGGGGCCCCACCCTGAGAAGCCTTGGCTGCGGAGACATGGATGAGCGATACCGACAGAAACGAAGGGGAGGCGGCCCACTGGAGCCCGTCCGGCCCGCGCCGGCCGTTAGTCACTCACATCTGATACTCGTCTATCGCTTCCACCAGCTGGCCCCAAGAGTCGAAGTCGGCGCCTCTCCTAAAACTGGCGCCCCAGCGCTGCAGCAGACTCCGGGTCACCTCCGACATGGCCGGTCCCCGCCCCGTCCCCTCCCGCCCCTACCCCAGCGAGGCCGGGCTCTAGGGCGCCATCCTCCCCGGGCCTGGCCCCGACATTAACAGGGCCAGGAGAAACCGCTACGGCCACCACCGCCACCCGCCGAGGAGCCGCCCAAGCCCATTTGCCGCCACAGCCAAACTTTGCGGCTCGGAGGCGGCCGCCCCGCCGCGGCCCCGCCCCCGAGGCCCCGCCCCGCGTTAGGTTGAGGCCGCCCCGGTCCCCCAGCGGCGGTGGTGCTACTGCAGCATCTTTCTCGGCTGGGGTGACCGGACCACCTCCGCTCTTCCTCTCGGGACCAGAGACTGCAGCTCCAGAGGAAAGACTAGGGCGGAGCAGCTAGGAAAGGGCCCGGGAACAGCGCGATCGGAAGGGGCTGCGACAACGCGGCAGCCTCCGCCCCCCAGCGGCCAGCGCTGCCGCCTCGGTAGCTGTCATGGCCGCCGGGTCACGTGACCCCGGCTCGGCGCAGGCCCGGTTCCGCGTCGGTCTGGCTCAGTAGCCGGTTCCCCGCCTCCCTCCCTTTCTCGCCTGCCGACTTGGGCACAGCCTTTCTTCCCTTAGGAAGACTGAGTCCAGACTACGAGAAATCGGGTGAGTATGTCAAGAGGATGGTCGTTTCCCAGTAATATCCCTACTCTTGTCCCTTCCCTGGAGTCCCAGGCCACGGGGTCACCCCCTATTATGCACCTTTTACACAGTCTCCGTAGACTCCCGGATAGTGATCCCCAAAAGTCTCTTTTAAATACCTTGAAACCAAATAAAGAGAGGAAATCCATTTTGACCTCGCGAATCAATAGTATTAACAGTTAGATTCGCGGAATCCCTTTGCCCTCGTCTCCACCAGCTTTGGGGGGCTTCCAGCTAAACGGGTTTGTTTGGCAGTCATCGGTCGGTCCCTCCCGGGTGGATAGTGTCGGCTTTCCAGAAAAATGCATGTTGGGAAAGAGGGCGCGCTAGGGCTGGCGCCTGCGCAGGTAGCCACCCGCTGCCTGGAACGGGATGGGCACCGGAGGAAGAGCCTGGTGGTAAACAGGAAGTGGACACTCCAAGCGCGGGGCGCCGCTCAGGTGGGCTCCCCCCGCGGATCCAGGGGCTTCGGAGTGGGGGTCCTTGATCAGTAATCGAGTCCTCCTTTGGAGGCGGTTAGGTGGCAGCCTCGATCTCTAAAGGTCCCTTCGCACCTGCGGGTGGGTGTGGCGTCCCTCTACCTTGCCTTGCGAATTCCTGGAAACTGGAGTGGCGGGTCTCAGAAAGGTAAAGTTAGGGCAGGGAATACAGTACAAAGAGACACACGACTTCGGACAATTTCATCCAGGACGTGGGAGGCCGCTTTAAAAGAGTATTTGAAGAAAATTTGCAGCCACGAAATTCAGTGCATTGAGTGCCACTTTTCTCCAGAAGGCTTGATTTATATGTACTTAGGTGCTGTGTTAGTTTACTGAGGTTATTAAAGGTGGTTTGCATGGTGGATGTTTAGAAGAGTGTATGTGTATTTTTTAAAAGACTTGTTAAATGAACTTGTCAAGTGTCTTACTGAGAGCACAATGCGTTTTTCTCTTCATTACGTATCTGGTGCTCTCCAAAACCGGTATTGTCATGAATAATTAAATAGCGGAAGGGAGGTGCTAAAAGTAGATATTTCATACCCTGTGCAGCCCACGGTTTTTTCCCCCAATTATGAAAAATTGATCGACAGCTTTGTGCAATGCCTTCAGATTAATAAATCTTATCAGAATTTCTTGTATATTACTTCCTGGAATCTAATTGCCATATATAAGTCTTCAGCTAGACCTTCCTGTAAAATCTGCACTATCTGCCTTCAAGGACTTTTAGGCAAATGACATACACCCTTTTTTTTTTTTAACCTAAAAAGTATGGAACTTAATTTTTTTTTTTTGGTTGGCATTTTACTTATGTAGTTTTTCACATTTTTTAGTTTTAGGGATAGAAGTTATTGACCAAGTATCTTTTTTTAATTATGAAAATATTGATTCTTATTAGTTATTGTTGGAAAGTATATTTATTATAGAATACATGTTATAACCAGTCAGTATCATGTGGGAAATATACTTAATTTAAAGCCTATTTCTCTCAAATAACCTTAGCAGTCTAAATAAGGACACCACTTGAACCTGTTTTGGAGATTACTTTTACCCAGCCTGCGCCCTTCTTGCTTGCAGCAGTCCAACCAAAATGTGGTATTTTGCTACTCGAAAGTGTAGTTTGGGGACCAGCAGCATCAGCAGTTTAGGTCCGCACCCTAGGCTGTTAATTAGAACCTACATTTTAACAAGACACCCCATGGCTGGTGATTTTTATGTACGTTAAGGTTGAAACACTGTGGCTTCGGTATATTTAACATTGCAGTTATTGTGGGCAAATGTCCTATAAGTAGGCCTGATCTATACAAATACTACTATTAAATAGATGAAACAAGATTGACTTAGAGCAATGAAGCATTTTATTTATATACATATGTGTTATATAGTAAAAATGTATATATCCTGTAGTAAAATTTTATTTTAAAAGTGATTATTTTTATACTGTTTATGTTGTTTGTTTAACTTTTATACATTTTTTTTTTTGTTGCTAGGAAACGTCTAGAGAAAAATGACACATTGGTTTCACAGGAACCCCTTAAAAGCCACTGCTCCTGTTTCTTTTAACTACTATGAGGTAGTCACTGGTCCTGCTGCTTCAAAAATTTGCAGGTAAGTTTTAGAACAGGTATTGTCTGAGCCACCCTTGGAGACAAGGTACTGATTTAGGCCTCATGGGCAGTACAGAAGGATGTAACACACTGTCCCTAACCTCAGACTCCTTACAAACTTAAAAATGACATGAAGAGTTAAATTATAGATGACTTAAACATTGGCAGGCATCAGGCCAGTGTCCTGAATTTTAGGTCAGTGAGTGTCAGGGAGGTTAAAGCAATCACAGTGAACGAGGTAAGCTATTGCATATATTAAAGTGGTACAAGAGACTCCACGAAGTTACCTATGGGCATTATTAATTGGCTAGATAGGAAGTTCATTACCCTAGGACCTGACTAGACCTCAGGGTGTTTGTATAGGAGAAAGGAGTTTAAAAATATTGTATAGCTTAGATCAGGGGTTGGCCAACTATGTTCAGCAGGATTGGCCTGGTGCTTTTTGTTTGTTTTGTTTTGTTTTTAAAGATTTTATTTATTTATTTTTAGAGTGGGGGAAGGGAGGAAGAAAAAGGGAGAGAAACACGAGTGTGTGGTTGCCTCTCGCGCACCCTGAACTGGGGACCTGGCCTGCGACCCAGGCAGGTGCCCGGATCGGGAATTGAACTGGTGACCCTTTGCTTTGCAGGTCGGCACTCAATCCACGGAGCCACACCAGCTAGGGCCCAGTGCTTGTTTTTATAAATAGTGGAACACAGCCACTTCACCCACATTTATTTACATACCTTTAAGGCTTCCTTTGCCTTCTTTCTTCTACAGCAGCAGAGTTGAGCTGTTCCAATAGAGACTTATGACCCAGAAACCTTAAAGTCCTTACTTTCAGACCCTTTACAGGAAGAGTTTGCTGATTGCTGATTTAGATAGTAAAAACGTAGAAGACAAGTCATTTCTACCAGGAAAACCGTTGTCCTAGAGCAGTTTGGAACAAGAGAGAGATGCAAGAGATATTTCAAAGGAGGAGTCAACTGGACAGATTGGCTGATTTCCTCTGGGAAGTTGAAATCGAGATTCATTCTGTGTGGGATCTAGAACCTAGGTCATCAAGATATTGATGGTATCAGCAAAGGAGAATCAAGATAGTTCTGCTTTTTTGTGGAAAGAAGTAATTGGAGCAAAAGGTAGGAACACTGGCTTAACTAATCTAGACAAGAGGTTGACAAATTTTTTCTTTAAAGGGCTAAATAATAAATATTTTAGGCCTTGTGGGCTACCTGCAGTCACTGCTGCCTGTTCTTCCGTGTTCATTGTTACAAAAAATACGCTGTGGGCTGCACAAAGACCAGGAACAGGATGCAGCTCCCAGCCAGGACCTTAGGCTCCTCAAGGTGGTCCCAGTGTAACTGTTTTATCTGTAGCATTGGGCGAGCCTCTTAACTTCTGTGGGTCTAACTGCTCATCTATAAAACGAACAGCCTCCATCAGATATTTCTAAGATACATTTTCCTCAGATTGTGTCGTTTTAAGATGACCATAGCTTGATATGAGTTGGGTTGCAAATGACTGAGTACTTACTGGAAATTGATAGCAAACTATTTGAGTCTCAACTAGGTCTTAAGAATTAAAATTTTCTCCTAGTTCAGGAATTACTTCTTTCCAGCTTCTAGCTAAATGGCACATCCATAAAGTCACCCATCCCATGTTTGGTCAGCTGTAATTGTTGGGCTATAGTTTCTTGGAATAAGCCTCCTTAGAGCTGTTACCAGTGAGTACACTCTCCATGTCGACCATGCAAGATTAAGCTGTGCTCTCTCCTAAACAGTGGTGCTGCCTTATGGCCCTTCTACATCGGAAAGCAGTTGAAACATTAGAATTCTTTTACCCAACAAAGAGTATGTACCTTGTCCTAGGCACCTACTAAGTTCTAGGTATACATATATCCCTGCTCTCTTGGTGCTTACAATTTAAATTCAGTCTTTCTGTTGTCATTTACGCACAGTGTCTCAGTCACCGTCAGTGTAATACAATTTCTGGAACTCTCACTCAGTGAGTCGCCTGCTGAAATTAGATGTAGAACTAGAACCAGACCAAGTTAGGGCTGATGATGTAGATCTAAGATTGGATATAAAGTTGTACCGATAGAATGAGACCTCAGAAGAGAGAAGAGTGGAAAGCCAGAGAATGAATATTTTTGGAGATGGGAATAAGAAGGGGACATAGGAAAAAATGGAGAAGGGACGTTTAGAGATACGAAGAGAACCTGGAAAACCTGGAGTTACTGGAATCAAAGGAGAAAAGAATTTCAAAGGAAACAGTGGATATGCAACATTTATTGCTACACAGAAGTAAAAGAAGGGAGATGTTTTAAAATGTCTAACGGCCACATTTTTTTTACATATTCTTTATGTGTATATTGCACTATAGAATATGATTTCATTTTTAATATATGGCTATTTTACTTAACAAAATATTTTGATACAACGTCAAATTTTGAAATTTCAAGAAGGTAACTAAAATCATGCACAAACATGTTCAACTTCCATGTTTTGAAATTTTATTGTGAGCTAGCCGGTTTAGTTTACTCATTCTTAATTCCTTCCTTCCATCGTAAGTGCTATATTTGCTTAATTTTTTAAATTAAAACTTGCTGTGTATTTTTATTATACGTTATACCCATGATTTGCCCCTTTAATTGGATAGAGGCCATTTCAGCCTAACTTTTAAAACAACTGTTACTAGGAATTTCGGTTACTTCCAGTATTAGTCCTGATTAAATTTATTTCTTTGTACTTAGTAATACCTTAGAGGAGGGGGTGTGTGTGTGTGCATATTGTTTTAAAACTTGCAAGTGAAGTGCCGAGGCCACGCCCGCGTGGATACTTGGCTTGCTCACCTCGCCTCTCTCTGTCTCGTGCAAGCGACCTGCGGTCCTCCAGGGCGAGGCTGCTGGAGCTGTTCACCGATCTGAGCTGCAGCCCAGAAATGATGAAGAACGCGGCCGACTCCTATTTCTCACTTCTGCAAGGTTGGTTATTTATACGAACTTTGGAGTTTTTAACAGGCAACTATGCAGAAGTTCACACTTAATTCCTAGACTTTTCAAATCTCAATACAGCCTTTTACGCTCGGTTCTTTCGTGTGCTTGGGGGTCAGAAATGTGAGAATGTAAGGGTCGTACGTGGTCTTTCTAACGTTTTAAAAATTAAATCTGTACCTTTTTCATGTTATGTTACCTTAGGAGAAGGCGTGAGATGCAGGCAGGGAGAGAGGGGTTAGGAGTTTCATTCAGGTACCTGGAAAAGTCTGGAAAATTGATCTAAATAGAATATTTGATATGCTTCTAAATCTGAAATGTTTTGTACCTTTTTATAGGTTTCATAAATTCATTGGATACTAGCCAAGAAAGTAAGTTACGTTATATTCAAAATTTCAAGTGGACCGATACACTACAAGGACAGGTTCCAAGGTAAGCAGCGCTAACAGCACTAAACTGAAGCCAGTTTTGTATTATTTAGCCAGTGGTTAACTCATAATCCCTGTATTGGAAGAAATAAAATACAGTTCTCATCAGCATTTTCTGTTATCAGGAAATTAATTTGAAAAATTCCACGTAAACTCCTAATATATTGTGTTGAATAAAAACATAATACTTCTGGGCCAGATCTGTTTTTCGGATAATCAATACAAATGTTAACTAGAATTGAATAGCCTTGACTTTTAGTAACACACAGAGTGGTTTGGGAAGTTGGAACCAGAGCTAGCTTTCATTCTTGGTAGACAAGCAGGGCAGACTTTGGGTTTTCCCCCCACTCTTCTTCTCTGATGGAGAATGCAGATGTCTTCGGTCATTCTCTTTCTTCCTCTCTTTCTCCCCAATTCTATGCCAGCTCCCTACCCTTTTGCTCACAGTATTGGTTTTCTTCCTTATTTTTTTCACCGTTTTGGCTCTTTTTAAAAACTTCCCCTCAGAACTTTCTGGTCATTCAGTTGAAAATAATTACAAAAGATCTATTTATAACAGGAAGCAGATCATCATGGTGCTAAATTTTAATGTAACTACTTTTTTTTTAAAACACCCCTGGGCTTCTTCAATGGCTGTGCATCTTCATCTCCGTTTGCTTTGGAACTCCCGTTCCCTAGAATGAGAAGGGAGGGAACGCAGGCCGCTGGAAGACCGGGCAGGTGCCGCGGGGCCGGCGGTGTGGCCCTGGGGTCGAGCAGAGCTGGCCGGGGTCCCAGCGCGGCTGGAGCGTGAGCGCCAGCTGCTTGCACGTGCATGGGGTTCCAGGGTCACGGCATTTGTGAGGAACGGGATAGGAGAAGTTACGTGAAAGGACCGACACGATGCCAGGCACTTCATAGCCATGCAGTAGACGTTAGCTTCCTTCCTTCTTTGGGAATATTGTGTGTGGAATTCATACGTTGGGTAGGAAGTTGGGGACTGTGGATCCTTTCCACATTCAATATTCTGGGACACTAAGGTTTTCCAAGACCTCATTTTCTGTTTTGTTTTCTGTGACTCCTTTATACTTTATCCAAAATTCAGGAATATTTTTCATTAGAAAGTTTTCTTTTTCTTTGTCACGGAATCAAAAACCTCTATCGTTACTACGCTAGAAACCTTCGGCCGATGCCCGGGCGGTGTGCGCTGCACGCCCTCCGCCGCCGTGCCAGGCGGTGGCTCCTGTGGCGGCGCTCGGCAGCCTCACGGGGCAGCGCCGTTATGTGATCGAGGCCTCCAGGAGTATTACTGAGTGTTCAGTACATCCAAGGTTTTTAAGTTACTTTATCCTTGATTGCTACTTACCTGCCATTTAAAAAAAAAATGCACTTTTGAGTGTAGAATGAGCATATCTTTTCTGAAAAATGTTTTTTAACTCTATGTACTCCAACTGCTCCATAGGTGTGATACAATAAAAGTGGGGTATTTGGGAGTGAGGCAGATTATAATAAATGAAGGGGAAAAGGGAGGAGTTATTCAGGAGACCATCACTTAGCAAAACTATCGTATTATTTAAAAGTAAAGTTATAAATTGGAGGTGCCCACTAGGTCACCAGAGGTGATACATTTGAGAGGTCTCAGTGCTGAAAAGAATAAGCTGTTAGACTACGCATTCAGTTTTTTTCAGCAGGGTAAAACTGTTTTAAGTTCATTCATTACTGTCCTATTTTTGTATATTATAACATATTAAACAGGGTATTTCATAAGTTATTTTTGAATAGCATATGTTTTAAAATAACTTTTTTTTAATTTGCTTTTAATCTAAAAAGTTTTCACATCTCCGTTCCCTTTTAAGATGTGGGCAACAAAATAGAATCATGATTCTTCTTTTTGGGTAATTTTTCTTTTTCTTAATAGTGTGTGTATACAATGAAGGTATTCTGTTTTCTTTGCCCTTTGAGATAAATGAGATAATGTATAAGGCATTTTCGGGGTCTCTCAGCAGAAGTACAGTGATTAAAATTAGTATTCTCTTATTTGCTTAATAAGCTTTTGCCGTCTTTGTCTCATATTTAGTAACAGAATCTGGAGGAAACAAGATACAAAGACCTTTGTAGTATGCTGATGGGCTTAGCATTCAAAATCCTCTTCAGTTTCTTTTCAGCTTGGCTTCTTGCCCTCTGTTCCTCGATTTCTTTTTACAAACCCTCTGCTGCAATCAAGATAGTTGGGTCTTTTGTTTCCAGAAAAATCTTTACACTTTTTTATGCTTTAATAGTGCCATTTCCCCACCTGGGACACCTGCCGCTGCCCTCAAAGCCATCTTTCAGGGCACAGTTCAGTTCTGCTAATATCATTCAGCCTGTTTTAAGTAGTCTGGCCTGAAACGATCTCTCCTCTCGATTCCGCTTTCTTGCAATGTGTAAGAACCACCCGCTCCAGAGTCAGCTGGGTACTTGTTAGAAATGTGCACCCTGGGCCCCTCCCAGGCTTTCTTACTCTCGGGGGCCAGGTCCCAGAAGCTGCGTTTTTGAAGCCACTCGATATAGAGCAACCTCTGGGAACAACTGCTAGTCTCACATTTATTATTATGGAGTGCATACTGGGCTGTTGTATGTAGCCGTTCCTCGCTCATTGTGTGTGTGTCTTATCTCCCCATCTGTGTTACACACAAGGACTGTTTTCACTTTTGAGTGAGTGTGTAGAGCTCTGTATTGTCAGTTGGGTGTTCAGTGGGCCTCATGTACAGATGTGTTAATAATTGAGAGAAGTTAACAATCGTGTTTATAATTCTAGTGCCCAGCAGGATGCTGTTTTTGAATTAATTTCCATGGGATTTAATGTCGCTCTGTGGTACACTAAATATGCTTCAAGACTGGCTGGAAAAGAAAAGTAAGTTAAAAGGGGACAGTTTACATTCCAATACGTGGAGCTTTGTTATTAAAAAGTGTAGGCTACTGATAAAAAGTGGCACTGCAGTAAGTGAAAGCGTGTCTCATAATGTTAGTGTTCTAAGTATCAGAATTACGGAGCCCATTGTCAAAAGGGGAAGAAAATAATCTTGTCATGGGGAAGGTCTTTCTAAATAAAACCCTGTACCAAGAAAAGGAAAAGATTGAATGTCTGATTATGTAAAAGTACATAAGCAGAATTTTTAAAATGTCATATGGGTCAAAAAAAAGTGGAGTACATATATTACAAATTTTTTTTTATAACGTATACTCTTATAAATCAACAACGAAAAGACCAAGAAATCAAGTGAAAGTAAACAAGAGACAATCAGGCAGTTCACCAAAAAAGAAATACAAAGGCTTATAAGTATGGAAAGCATGTTTTGAAGGATTAGAGGACTGTGAAATAAAATGAGATACAGATTTCATAGTAGTAGAAGAAGGTATTAATAGTACGAAATCCCCGGCCAACTCCAGTGCATCTGAACATGGGGATAATATGCAGTCATTTAAAAGTGAAGCTGACGGAGGGAGGCTTGACCTGGGATGGTGAGCAACACAGTACAATTACACGGAGGACTTCTTCTAGAACTGGGCCCCTGAAACCTATGTGATTGTATTAGCCAGTGCCACCCCAATAAATGTAATACAAGTAAAAACTAAAAAGGAAGTTGGACTGTATGTGTTGTTTTAAAATTGTCTCTAAAAAATAATAAAATTATCTCTAAAGTAATTTTAGTGATGAGAAGAACAGAGTAGTGAATATCGTGTATTTCTGTTTCTTAAGTGTGTGCATGTTTCGTGCCTGTTTATGCACAGAAGATTATCTGGAAGGAAAAACAAGAAGCCTTGGTTTCAGGCCTCTAGACAAGGTCTCTTGTCTCATTTCTAGTCTCTTCTCTTTGGATATTTTTCATGTGCATTTGTTATATGTCAAATTAGATTTTCTAAAAGGAGGAAAACTAGTGAGAGACATAAATCACTAATTTGGTCATATGATGACGTAGTAGTTGCTGGTTTTGCTACAGAAACGGGATTTATCCTCTAAGTAACATGACCACTGTCTTTAAGCATAACAGAAGAGGAAGCGAAAGAGGTCCATCGAAGCCTAAAAATTGCAGCTGGAATTTTTAAACATTTAAAGGTAAAATAATAATAACATATATTTATGATGCTTGGGGGGCAGGGACATTGTTTCATTGTATAAAAAATACTAGTATGTGTTCTGGTTTCCTTATGGTAAGGACCTTGTTGATGAGTGCAGCCAACTGTAGAATAGCAAATATCTCCATTGTAGAAAATCATCAGTGAATTTCACAATTAGAAAATTGAAGTTGTAAGTCTCTGCTTATTCTGTCTCTTCTGCAAAGGTAGAAAACACAGCACAGAGGTGGCAGTCCCCTCCCGCCGCTGGTGGCCGCCGCAGCCGTGGCCCGGAGCAGCCCCAGGTCTGCAGGACGGGGCCTCTGAGTGTGTTCTCTGTATCCCAGCGAGGACCCGAGAGGGGCGATCAGTACACACTAGTTATATTCGATTGCCTGAGATGTGGGAATGAGGGGAAAGAGTAAGGTATTTCCAACCAGAAATACCCCCACCTCATTCTGATTAAACCACCATTTCCTGGGGACCAGTGCTGGGTTTTCGTAGGATCAAATGGGACGCTTTTGCAGTGATGCCAAAGCCGAGCTCCTGAGTTGGCTGCTGTTGCTAATGGGAGGGGACAGCGCCGGCTGCGGTGCGGGAGGGAGCTCAGCTCCTGTTAGTGAACCGCGTTCTAAGGTGGAAGTGTGACTCGCGTATCTAACCAGGCCCGCGTGACCCAGATTTTGCTCTTGAATCTCTTATCTTTACAAACGCTTATAAAAAGCTTTAAAAATTTTACTATGCAGGAGCTTTTGTTCTCTGTAAGCTTAGTGTTTCTTCCTAACACATTTTTTGGTTAGTATCCTGAATTTCTGATAAATCCCCAAACTGAATGCCTCAGCTTCCATTTTCCTCAACTCTCACAACTCAGTTAAGATAAATAAGAAAATTCTTTGTTTTCTTTCTCTTTCAGGAAAGTCACATCCCAAAGCTCATCACTCCTGCGGAAAAGGGGAGAGATTTAGAAGCGCGACTCATCGAAGCTTACATCGTCCAGTGTCAGGCTGAGGCTCAGGAAGGTATCCTACATGGTGGAAGATTTTTTTTATTTTTGAAGAAAGCCTGTATTGGCATTTAAAAAAACATACTGTTTAATCAGAATTAGCTAGAACTGAGTTTCAGGTTTTAGAAAATGTAGGGTGAGAAATGGTTTTATCTTTAGCATTTGCCTTCATTTTGAGTGAGCAGGAAAAGGCCTCCTCATTTGACGGCTCCTTTAAGAGGATTTTGGTTCCGTGCTATTTCCGACAGCACAAAACTAAATCTGCAGCTCATCTCGTCCCCTCTGCCTTGCTCGGTTCTTTTCTTCTTCCACTATTTGTCTTGCCTTGAAATCGTCACCTTTGAATGACAGGAAATAAATGAAGACTTAGGTGGAAGCAATAAAGAAACTTTGTAGGCTTTTGTTCTGCTTTTTTTCAGATTCCAGTGCCCTGAAAATATGTATTTCCTCTTACATCATGCTATTTTATAGTAGTAATTTTTCTGACTGGCTGTTAATGGCTAGCGATTTATATAAAGAACCAACAAGCTCATTGTTTTCTGTTTATGTTTGCGTTTTCTGTACCTTTTCATGTTAAAACTTTTAGCAATTAAAATCCCAAATAGTTTGTTGGACTGTTATTTGCTATTATTAATGGAACTTAGAGTGACTGCAAGTGAACTTAATTATATATTCATTTTATTGTATTTTGGTTGCAGTAACAATTGCTCGAGCAATCGAACTGAAACATGCTCCTGGACTAATTGCTGCTCTCGCCTATGAAACGGCCAATTTCTATCAAAAAGCTGGTAAGTGTATAACTCAGTTGTTATACTTTTAGTCTTTAGATTTTCAGATTAACCTCTTGGCTAAATAGAGAACAAGCACATCAAAAAGATTCTCAGAATAACATCTGCATTATTTTTATGACTTTTGTTTAAAAGAAAATAAAAGAACTGTTCATAGTTAATATCGCTGCATAGCTTTGCATGGAAAGGGCGACACTGTACTTTTTAACCAGTTATGTCTAATAATCAGTTGTTTTGCTTTTGAAATTTTTTTTTGTTTTTATAACAACCTTATAGTTACTGTCCTTAGTGAGACAAGAAACTGAAATCCAGAGAGTTAATATAACTGATCCGTAATTTAACTGCTAGCAGGTGGGAAGCTGGGTCTAGAACGCTGGACCATTTCTCATTAGCCTGTTTTTCTCTCCCTTCACTTTTGTAGAAAACACATACATGTTTCTGTTTATGGAATGGTTATCATTTTAGTTGCTGGGTATATGAAGATCAGTAGAACAGATTCACGGTCTAGGGAAGGAGACAAACACGTTATTGTAGCCTGAAATAAGAGGTTGCTTAAAGCATCTAGGCGTGCTAGCGAGGGCATCCTACAGGAAGGTGGTGTTTTAGCCTTATTTTCAAATATAAATAGAAGCTCTAAGTTTACTAGGAAGCATCAGCATATGGGAAGAGAACAATCTGTAGTCTGTACAGAGATAAAAAGGAACTTAGCTCCTTGTGGGATCTTTGGACAGATCCTCTTGACTAAAATACAGAAAGAGTGTTAGGAGGAAAGGTTAGGAAAGTGTGCACATGTGAGATCATGGACCCGTTACAAGCCTATCTGAGAAGGCCAGCCTTTACTCGGTAGATGTCTGGGATTCACGAAAAGCTAGAAAGTAAATCTGACTCACTGGATTTGAATTTTAAAAGGTCCCTCTGGTTGTAAGATGAGGAATGGGCTCACTCCCCTGAGCTCTTAGGCTGAGCACAGCGAATAGGAAACAGAGGGGAAGGAACAGATTTGAGAGCCATGTGGCAGGTTAGGGGGGTGTTTCATATGAGATTCAGTGATGGGGGAGTTAGGAGGGCGTCCCTCATGTTTCTGACTTGAGTGACTGAACTACTCTGCATGGTTATATAAAGTTTTTTAAAAATAGATAGTAACATAATTCATATTTACCTTGAAGTTCTTGGTCATATCTGTTTTTATCGTTACGTTAAACCTAAGGTACATTAACCATCAAAGAGGGACCCTGATATTTAACCAATCCTATTATGTAATCAAACCATAGTTATCGGGAAAATAAATCACTTTAAGTAAAGTGAGGTTTATAAAAAACGTGTAAATGCTTGAGTTTTAGACTTGAATGGCGTTCTGCTTTTAGCATCTGAACACGTGAACTGAAAAACCTTCTAGCGAATCAGGGTGAAATGATATTTTGCTTTTTAAAATGTAACTTTAGATCATACTTTGTCCAGTTTGGAGCCTGCGTACTCTGCCAAATGGAGAAAATATCTCCTCTTGAAAACGTGCTTCTACACAGCTTACGTAAGTGTTTATAACCCTGCGGCACTACGAATGGCTGCCTGGCCAGCCCCTGAGGGCCGGGCGGTCCCTGAGGGCCGGGCGGGCCGTGTGGCCGCCATTGTGAGCCTACACGGGTGGGAGGGGGTGGCGGAGAGTTGAGAGCTGGACGCTAGCAATGGGGTTACTGTTTCCTGGAAACCCACTCTGAGGCCGGAACCTCCTGCACACTTCGTGAGAATTCTCTCACTTCATTCTGCGCGCTGACAAAGACGTTTACTACTGCTAATCCTAAGGGATGCCATGCAATACATCACCTGCGCTGGTGAAGAACCATTAATAGGCATCTCTGGGAAGTTACTTTTTGGGCTCTTCTACCCACCAAACAAATTTATCAATATTCGTTTTGTTGGTTAGGATATCATGTGAGAGATCATCGAAAACCTTTTTCAAATCTAGGTAGATATTTTCATTCCTTTCACCTTATAATCTGTTCCAAGCACACTGCGTTAGACCAGGTGTGTGCTAACCTTCTATTGACGTAGCCATTCAAAGACTTCAGGCCGATGCATTTCTCCTACAGCCTGCTTACTCCTGGCTTCTGCCCGCCTTTCCTCTCCCTCTGCATTAGCACAGTGACATCCCTCCTTTATCCACGGCACCTAAGTTTAGAAGCAGGTTTCAGCAGCCCACGGTTAAAAGGCCAGTTTGGCTCAAAGACTTGATGTAATTCCACTTCTGATACTAACAGAGATGAGGGAAAGCCTGTTCAAGTAAATAAACGTGAGGGATTATACTGAGACGTCAGACAACGGACAAAGGCACTGGTTCATCTGATGCATGTGTAGAACAGCGGGAGCAGAGAGCATCATCTGGGAGAGAATGAATAGGAACCTGTGTTTTTTATCAGGCTTACTGTTACCATGGTCGGACTTTGTTGGCCAGCGACAAATGCGGTGAAGCAATCCGGTCTCTCCAAGAAGCAGAGAAACGTAAGTTTTCCTGCCAGAGTATCAACTCCCTTTTTAAAAGCAAATGTTTTATCACAAAGGGAAGAGGCAGTTAAAAGAGATTTTGGCTGAGTTCGTGAAAGGGGGTGGGAATGAGTGAGGTAACTGGAGAAAAGAAAAAAATGTTTCAGAAGCCTGGACTCTGTAGAGGGCACCGACCCAGCGTGTCCTTGCACTGTCGTTGGTACTGCTGTTGTACCAGGCAGAGAGCAGTAAAATCCCCTACCTTCTCTGGTTTAAAGCTTTTTTAGTGTAAATAATCAGTTATGAGTTGGAACCCATTTATCCCTTTCGCATGCAGTTTATGCAAAAGCAGAAGCGTTATGCAAAGAGTATGGAGAAACCAAAGGGCCCGGACCAACAGTCAAGCCTTCGGGACACTTGTTCTTCACGAAACTTGGAAATCTTGTGCAGAATACCCTGGAAAAATGTCAAAGAGAAAATGGGTTTATGTGAGTACAGCATAGTATTATTTTAGTAATATTAATAATGCAGTAGTATACAGTTGACTCTTGGAAAACATACGTTTGATCTGCTTGGGTCCACTTATATGCCGGGTTTGTGGTTTTTATTTTTGGTAAATATCTGTAACTTTTCAATCCATGGTTGGTAGTCAGTCCATGGAGAGGAGGGTGGACTCTGCATTGATCTATTTCCAAAGATTTTATGTCAGATTGCAGTTAAGATCTGCATTAATCTTTTCTTTAAATTTGTAATAGCGTTCACTTGTGTTAGACTTTTATTCTGCTTCTGATGATGATATATAAAAGCAGATTTTAAAATTTCAACATGCATTGGTAACAGAGTCCCCTTATACTGTCCTAATTTTCTCTTTGTTTCCCTGCCATTCTTTCTCCAAATGTTATACATACCCTCACAACTCCCTTTGCATAGTCATCTCACTCTGCTTTCAGGCGTCTGTAAAGCAGGGAAATTAATTTTCTGTCAGCCAGTTTTGTTACTGAATTAGCATTGCTCAGACTGTAGATCACCACCAAAGTCCGCTGGTAGATAACAATGTTTTCCTCTGTTTCGTTCATCGTTGACTTGTCTTTTTCTTGCACAGGGCCTTGAGTGTAATAGGCAGTCAGATGGTTAATGAATCAATGAACTAATTGCTGTTTAAATGGCTTTTTGCAGTTACTTTCAAAAAATTCCAACAGAAGCCCCACAACTGGAACTCAAAGCAAATTACGGTCTCGTCGAGCCTGTGCCTTTTGAATTTCCTCCCACGAGTGCACAGTGGACCCCGGAGACGCTGGCTGCGTTTGACCTCACCAAAAGACCCAAGGATGACAGCGTAAGATGGGGTTTTCCCATGCACTCACAAACGTTAGGAATTCAGAGCTGGCGTTTTGATATTTTTCTCTGTATAAGCAGATATGTATGTTCCTCCAAATATTAACTGAGCTAACGGCAGTGCTTGGTGGACTCTTGTAGGACTGTCTCAGAATCGGAGCTCTAGGCCTTCATCGCCTTCTGTCTTTCTGCCAAATTGACTGGCCTTGTTTTCAGCACATTGTCCTGCCTCTGTTCCCATTTGTCAAAGCCTCCTTTAAGAAGAGTGTGGGAGAACAGGTCTAAGCAGGGTGCCTTGTCTGTGTTTATATTGCTATAGCAATACTCTGTTTTTGATTTAGCGTAGCGCAGGGTAACTGAACATTTGACCGAACTTCAACATTCCATGAAATCATCCAGGGGTAAAAATAAGATTGCTTTCATTCATTTATATCTAGTACCTTGCTGTCCTAGGTCAGATGACAGAGTAAGTGGAGATGTTGAGGCTTGACCTCCTATGCATACGAAAACCATTATTCCTTAAAGTAAGTACCTTTCTGTCCTGCTCAGCCTCCAGAGTGACGCCCTGAGAGGCAGCCTGTCGCTGTCCTGAGCGATTCCCAAACATGAAAGGCTCCTCACGCATAAAGCCGGCCCTCGGTCTCCTCCGAAAGAGGAAGAGCAGCTCGAGCCGGGTTTGTGCCCACCCATAGGTTTGCATCCTCATTGATGGGCTGCTTTCCCATTACGTCTGAAATTCAGGTGATACGTAGCTTTGGAACAGCGCTGTTCATCTCAGTGTTGTGTAAGTTCATGTAGCGGCTCTTCCACGTTGGACGTGGAAAGATCTAGTGTCTCTTTTCCAGATCTTAGTGTATGTTCTTACACCGCTTTTTTCTTTCTGCCTAGACCAAACCCAAACCAGAGGAAGCAGTGAAACCCGTGAAAGAACCAGACGTCAAACCTCAAAAGGACACGGGGTGTTCCGTCTCCTAAGATGTGTGCTTGGGGTCTCTCTACTGGTAGATGAGATAGACCGTGGGCCTTCCGTTCACGCCTCTGGAAGCGATTTGTCTGAAGCCTGTAGAATAATGTAGCGCACTCAGAGGGCACCTGCCTTCTATTTAGGTCTAGACTTTTAATATGCCGCGAGGGTTCCTGTTTGTTTCCACACTCCTTGCTAACCACGACAACGTGTGAAAGATGTTCTTCTGCCTCTGAAGAGTGTCCTTGAGGGTTGGGTCCCGTCCCCCCCCCCGCCCCGCAAACTTTTGGTAGTAATGTTATAGGTTAACATAAGCCAGAATCATGTGTTTTGGGATAGGTTTTTCTATCTTCACAAAAAACTTTATTTTCCTTCCTCTTATTAGATAGCAGAAGAATGGCATCTGTTTTCGACAGGCATTTATTTCCCCCTTCACCATTTTGTTCATTGTAGCTCAGGCCTGTGTTCGGAGCTAGTTATCTTTCCCGGTGGGGAAAGAAGTCGTTATAATTGAAGATCAGGAAAATTTTATACCCAAACCCTTAACATGCGATCACATCTGTAGTTTACTCAAAAGTCAGTGTTGATAGGAACATGAGGGCTGTTGCAGAATTTCTCTCCTGGGAGCCCTGCGCTTCATTTCGGCCTCAGTGACACCCACAGTGGCTCTTGCGAGTTCCTTCTAATGGGCGTCTCACTCAGGACAGAACTGTGTGACAGCTCCTAATGTGTCTCTGTGAGGGGAGGTAAAATTGAAAAGGGCTTTGGAGAAGTGGAATGTTGCATGATGTAAAAGAAAACTTCAGGCCTAAAGGAGGAGGGTTGTTCTGAATTACACTGGTAACTCTGTTTTGTTTAAGAGGTTACAGTAAAATGCTTTCATTGCCTGATTTCAGTGTACCTTGTTTTTATACAGTTTTCTAATACACACCTTCTGTCAGAATTACATTATTTTAGGCCAAAGGCCATAGCAAAACCTTAATGAAGCATACAGGTACAGTATGATCTTAAAAATAGTATTTATTGAAACAATTTAGTGTACATACAGACTTGGGATATAGTGAGTGCATAATATGTTAACAAAAATCATACATCTGTAGATTTATCATCTTTTAATTATTCTCCTGGAGCGTTAGCTAATTTTCCTATTATAAATGGATTGGCTCACTTAATAAAAACCGTAAGAGCAGTGCGTACTGAGAGCTTACCACGTGCGAGGCACCGCGCTGAGCACTTACGCAGATAAACCCTTGCATCCACATAGCAACTTGCAGAAATAAGCACAATCTACATCAAGTGTTGACATAGGAATAAACATTTCATTATGAAGAATAAATAATTATGCCTATCTGAATCAACGTATTCAAATGATAAATCATAACTTACACATAGAATCAGTGTTTTTCAAAAAATAACATGGAAATGCAACCAAAAATAATACGTGGGAATACCCCTTGCTGTAAAACATTTTGTAGCTGAACCTGCAGTTTCTAGAAGAAGTGGAGTAATAACAGACATTTAAGTTTATTTTGCTGTCTGTAGTAAAAATGTTTTAGTTAAATTTCACTGCATTTTATTACGAAATCCTTTGTTTGCTATATGCCGTTAACTGACAAAATGTTCAATAGCATCTGATGCCAGCGTCTCACTCACAGCCAAAGGATCTGTTTATCTCGGATACTAGTGCTTGTTACCGAGTTACTAAGTTTTCACATTAACATCACTGGATCCTGCTACCATATATGGAATGAAAATGTGGCATGTGCTCAAAGCTTCGGTAAAATGGCAGTGGTACAGCTTTTTAATCCGTAATTGGCAACTTTGACATAAGCAGATAAATATTCTGTTGACTCAGCAAAAGTGAGACTTTGTGACTGAAAAATCCCATTATCATAGTCTTTGAAATAGTGTTGGGAATTTAGGGAAGTTGAGAAATAGAAGTTGCATGAAGGGTGCGGAGAGGTGTAACTTCCAGGTGACTGTTGCATACACTTCACACTTCATGCAAAGTGGGGAAGGACAGCTAACGTGCTAAAAGTGGTGTTTGTATAATGGATTATCTTTATTTATGAAAATAAAAGTAATTTTACTAACAGTTTCTTTGCATTTTTATTTGCTTCTCTATAAATATTTTTGCATTTATTAAGCTGGTAGCATTTAATACCATGTGAAATCTGTAATTTTTCACAGTAACAATAATCACATACATTTGTGTCTGTTGTTTTATGCTACATGAGTTCATTAAATAACCAACATGCCTCGGCCTGTTTGGCCTCTGTGTATGTTTGTTGGTACTTGCCACCTCTTAATCTCAAAGTAGGGCTTCAGTTGGCCTGTACACCTTGTCCTACTATTTATCCACATGATCCAGGGCTGTGTGCTGAAGTAAGCTGGCTAGAGAGCTTATCACAGTGCCGAACTCCAGAAAACTTTGTACTTTGGAAATGAGGTGGCATTTTCAATGCTATATAAATATACTCAGAAATGAAACCATATCCAGAAATAGTCCCTTACTCTCCAGAGTAATCGTGCTTTAGAATGCTACATCTCTTATCTCCTTTAGTGTGTGCATAAAGGAGAACTGCATCGTCACCGTTAGTGAACACTGCTCTGTGGGGTCTCGTATGTCCCATCGCTGCCACCAGAGGCTTGATATTTAGGCCGCCTGGGGAAGCTCCAAAGGTGGAAGCAGGGAGGTCAGACCGCCCCGCAGTGGCCCAGGGGAGCAGCGCTGACGGGCTCTTAGGTCGATTCTTCACTGCATTTTAACCTGGTTGAGTGGAAACAATTTTTGATGACTGGAAACTCGAGGAAATCTGTATAATCATCCCAAAGTTGAATGCTAAGATCTAGAACTAGTAGGTTATTTTATTGATACAGATTACAATGCCGTGTTTCAGTGAAGGGGTCAATTGAAATGATTAGTGTGTAAATGTAATGGGAAGTATATTAAAAGGTAGCCATTTTAACATCAGGAAATAAAATTACATATCTGTTCTTATTCTAATCTATGAACATGAAGATGAGCTACATGTATGATTCATTTATTAAACATTGAATTCCAGCTAGGTGTCAGGTATTGTAGGGACAGGAAATACAGCAAAGAGCACACAGGTAAAACCCCTCCCACTCAGGTGGGAGGGCGGGGCAGGGGAGGGAAGGGAAGGGAGGGGGGAGGCAAACCAGAACAGTGAAATAGAGCATGTGTTTCATGGTGATGGGCACCGAGGAGACAAAAGAAGCGGAGGAGGTAAGATGTTCAGTGGTGGTGGTGGTGGTCAAGGGAATGGGAAGGTGCCCTGGAAGAGGAGCTCTAACCAGATGCTCTGAGTTAAAGACCTGAAGGGAGTGGAGAGAAAGACTAGCCTGGAGAAGAGCCCACAGCCCAGGCCCCTGGCTACCCAGACGGAGCCTGTGGTTGGAGTGATGGATGAGGGGACGGTGGTCCTAGAGGAGGTCAGCAGAGTGGTAGGGGCCAGATGGATGGCCTTGGAGGCCACGGCAGGAACTGGGCTTTTCCTCTGGGTGAGGTGGGACCCCCTAGAGAGCTTGAAGCAGGGGAGAGCTTTTTGAGCAGAGGCTGTAGGGGGCCTGATGAGAAGGCTGCACTCCTGTCGGTGAGAGACGGTGGTGTAGACCAGCCTGGCTGCCGCACAGTGAGGGGCTGAGCATCCCCAAAACAGCACAACAGCCCAAAGGACTTCTTGACGGGTTTCATGTGAGGTGCGGTGAGAGGAGGGGAATCAAGAATGACTCCCAATGTTTTCGGTCTGAGCAATGGGAAGAATAGGTTGCAGTTTATTGAAATAAGCAGACAGCCAGAGTAGATGCGAGTGTGTATGCGGGTGGGGGAAGGCAGGTATTTCAGGAAGAGGAGGGCAGCTGAAAGTTGAGCCCAGACTTAGACAGGCTGGGATTGATGTGTTCATCAGACACCCAGGAAGAGTCCTGAGTGGACAGTAGAGTCTATGAATCTGAGATGCAAGAGGAAGTCTGACCTGGAGATTAAAATGTGTGTGTAGGTGGCACTTAAAGCCACACATAAGATCTTCGAGGCAGTAGATTTAAAAACAACAACAACAACAACACAAGAGATCCAATCACTGAGCCCCAAGGCACTCTTAACACCGAAAGGTCAGGGAGACGTTACAGTCTGTTAATCGCGTTATATACTTAGGAACAATTCTCGATAAACTAGATTTAGGGTGTTTAGGAAATAAGAATAGAGGCACTCATATTAAGGCACGTTGTAGGAAATAGTTGGTCCTCTGAAAAAGGTCGCTTAAAAGCATCCATATGTAGGTACTTGGTGTGAAGGTGGCAATACTCCCAAGGCTTTTGTAAATAAAAATAAGGAGATCCCACACTCTTCACTACTGAGTCCCCTCTACACACCAGGGGCACTGTGATTACCAAGACGACTTTCTGTAGCACATCCAAAATTGTTCACTAGGTGGCAGAAAACGTCCACTAAATAAACTGCAGGTGAGTCAGGTTCTCTCCCTCCCCTCCCTTTGATTAAAAAAGCCCTTTGGAATTAAAAGATGTATATATGTCTCTTTCATGCACAATGCTATTATCATGTAGAACAGAAACTAGTGTTTTCTAGAGACCCAACAGCTATCATTAGTCTGTAAAATAATTGCGGGAGCCAGGTGTCTGGTATCCAGGGCTTCATTCGGTTTGGAAATGTTTGTATTGGCAGATGGTCTTGAGCGGAGTAATCTGACTATAAAGGGGCTGCTAGGACTTTTTCACAAACTTCTGAAATTTAAGATTTTTAGTTACCCGGATATTTTCCTGGGTGGCGGCGACACCCTCACCCCCCACACCATGATTTGACACTGAGGCTGCAAACAAAGGTGATGAAAGTCACTGCCAATTGGGAAAGGCTGCTGATGGTGACCCAGGCTTATCCGGAAGCCAGGGCTCCCAGGTGTCTTTTCCTTCCAGGACTGCTAGGTCCCTGAGCAAGACTTCCCCGTTTCCTTGATATCCAGCTTCGGGGAGAACTGGAGGCTTTGTGCACTGCGGGCCTGTGCGTTGGCGGATGCCTGGTTTCTGCCAGGAGTCGGTGACAGGGACTCTGCCTCTTCAGAATGGGGTCCTGGCCCAGAACAGGGTCACAGCCTGTCGAGTCTGCACCCTACCTCGTCCCCGCTTCCCCCTGACCCCACCCAACCGCCACGCCACCCCCACCCCCAGCGCCAAATTGCTGCTGAACCCGCATGCACAGTTTGCTCCTCTGCAGCAGGCTCGTGGAAGCAGAGGCCTTTTGGGAGCAGAGGCGTCCCTCAGCATCCGGCCTTGCCTGGCCCCGCCCCGGGCACGCTCTCGCGGTGCCCCCGGGTCTGCCTTCATGGGCAGTAGGCACCTTTGGTTAGATTGCGTCTCGGAACGATGCAGCGGTGCGCAGGCCTGCCAAGACCCTTGAACTGTTGCAGGTTCCCGGCGACTCCGACCCGCACCGCAAGCGCAAGGGCAGTGTGCACCGGGTCCGGAGGCCTTGGGCAGCCGGGCCCTCCATGCCTCTGATGCCCAGGTGGGCTGATTCCATTCCCAGCGCCACCTGATCCCAAGGCTGCAACATGGCAGCCGTCATTCCCTAGTCAGTCCCGCGGCTGATGGGGCCCCGGGCCTCTCCAGGAACCGGGGCTGCCGGTTGTCTCTCATTTCTGGGAGCCGTGCTGCTGCCTTCCCGGCCTCCGCGTGCCCGGGATATAGATACGGCTTCAGGGTTAGGGGGAGCCTGTGTCAGGAGCGGGTTTGGACATTGCCAGCCTTTGCAGACAACGCTCTTCCTCCGGCCTGCGTAGGATCGCAGCTCCGGCGACCACAGCAGCCGCCTGCCACCCGCACCGCCCAGGCGAGCCCCTCCTGGGTTCCCGACTCACAGGACCCGCGATACAATGAATGTTTGTTGTTTCAAGGTTGCTAACTAGTGGGGTGATTTTTGACTCAGCCATGGATGCCTAACATACATTTTTATTCCTAACTATTCCTACGGACTCAGGTACTCAACCAAGAATCATAAGGCTCTCGGAGCACCGGGGTTTTGCCTTACAGTTCAAGGCAAGACCAACGCTTTGAGCTCGGCAGTGGCCGTGCCCCTTACTTCGCTGTGTTGGGTCGGGGCTGAACCACCTGCTTGGGGTTTAGTGTCTATTTTGCTCACCCCCATGGCCAGTTCCCGCACTTTCCACGTGCTGATTCATCCAGGTGGGTCTTCAAACGGACCGGCGAAACACTTCCCTGTAGTATTAGTCATGAGCATCGCCCCCCAAAAAATGAGCCTTCGAGGATATGCAACTCTTTAGTGTTACAACTGTTCTATGCACAGACCACAGCCGTTCTTCCTCAAGCACCACCGTGTTACCAGGGTGACTCCCTAGGGAGGGATTCCACCGTTCGCCATTGTCACACCAGAACCCAGACTCACCAGTAACAATCTAGATACTGGTATTGATCTTATCCCCAATCCAGACGCCCCCTCTTTTGCGGTGGGTTCCCTCTTGGGCCATAATTGTTCTTTCATGCCACCTAGCCTTAGTCATTACCATCCCTGTCCATCCTACCTCATTTTTATATCTTTGAACTTGGAGAAGGTAGTGTAGCGCTGCCTTTTGTATATTTATGGAGGCAAAGTAATAGGTGGAGAAAAAGTATTGCCCAGCTCTATCTGGAAGCTTCTAAGATCCAATGATAATGCTGGGAAAGGGGAAACGAACTTCCTCTCCCTCAGTGACATTTAAGCCCTAAATTCTCGCCAAGCCCCAGATATCGCCAAGTAAGCAAATTACGTAGGAAAAAGTCTTTTGAATCAAGAAACTAACTTTAAATGATTTCCTGGTTCTTGAGGTTTTAGGCTATTGCCATGTTTCACTACGTGTCATGCGAGTAAATTAAAGCTAATTCCATTATTTTTCTTTCTAATGGTGAAGTCGCCTAAACCTTAACCTTTCCAGTAGAAATTCAAAAAGTCCGACGTGATCAGAGAGGCCGTTTGGCAAACGCACACAGGCACCCACGCTTTGTCTCCACTTATAAATCACTTGAATGTCTCTCCCTGAAGAAGCAGCCTGTTGAGAATCGTTTGGGTCTTTTCATCTTTGCAGGCTTGTTGGGGATGACGCCCTTCAATTACTCCGGTAGAAGTTTCTGTCCTCTGCCAAATTGCACCACCTCCAACCACAAGATATAATTATTTTTTATACCTACAGCAAAATGAAACTCACCCCATCTTTAACCATTTTTATTCTCAGGCCCTTTGTAGGCAGGTTTGCCAAGAGCTAGCGAACAGAGTAGTCACATTTTCAGGTGAAAGAGGGAAACAATGGTGAAAGCTCCAGAAAACCTCTCTTGTATGGTTCCATTTATGTTGGACACAGGCAGGGGAAGTGGCTGGCCTCTGTCACTCTGAATTTAATTGGGGTGGGCAGTATTTATAGTGAGAAAAAGAAGGTGAAGGGCCCCCAAGACACCCCTTGCAAGGAAGTGGGATTTATTTCGCTGGCACATTGACTTTGTCATCTTCGTTGCTACCTTCCATTGGATAAGTCAGGGCAAAGCGGTAGAAACAAAAGTCCCATCAGAACTGAGTGAATTTCTGTAGGGAACATGTCCTAAGATAAGTAATTCACAATAGTCTTTAGTTGTCTTGGCCCCAAGAACTGATGGTGGAGAAACTACTTGCTCATCATCAAATTGTAACGAAGATAGCTCTTGAAAATTTATATACCTTATTCATGCTCATTTTAGGCAATTGATTGAAGTCCCCAATTTTCCTCCTTGGCTGATGTGATGGTTGGTTTTATAAGTCAACTTAGCTAGGATCTAGTACCCAGTTACTTAATCAAACATTCATCTGGGTGTCGCTGCGGAGAGATTCTGTGGACACGGTTAACGTGAACAGTCAGTTGACTTTAATAGCGGAGATTACTCTTAGTAATGTGGATGGGCCTCCTCCAATCGGTGGAAAGACCTTAAGGGAAAAACTGAGGTTTCCCAGAATGAAAGAAATTCTGCCTCAAGATGGTAGCGTCAAATCCTGCCCGAGTTTCCAGTCTGCTGGCCTGCCGACCGCCACAATTGCATGAGCCAATCCCTTGAAATAAATCACTTTGATTCTGTTTCTCCGGAGACTCCTGACTGCTGCAGCTGGTATCCACCACGCATTTAGGAAGTTACCAATGCCATGTTTAGCTCACTATTACGCTAACCAACTTGGCCAATGTTACCATTTTGCAATGTGTACGACAGCTCTCTTCTCTGCCTCTTGTGCTTGCATAGTTTTGATTTAAATACGCTTGATCTCTTAAATCCTTATGCAAAAAACCTTTTGTGTTCGCGCCCCACGGCTTACCCGAGGAAGTCCAGCATCCTCGCATTTATGAAGAAGTCCGCGGCCTTGTGTTCCCTCTTCTCGCAGGCTAACTGTGATCCCCTGGAACTGAGAAGTAGAAATCTTCCTTCAGTGGCTGTGGGACGGGCCCAACTGTCCCAGCAGAGGCTCAAAGTGAATGCATGGCATCTGAGAGGGAACATGTGTTGGAGGTTAAAGGGCAAGCAGAGAGAGTACCCCAGAGCAAGGGGACCTAGGTATTAATTCCAGTTTCTCCAGCCTCTAGCAGGGCAGCCATGGACAGGCCAGACATCAGGCTTGTCCTCCCAATGGGGATAACGCCCAACCAGCCTCCCCAGGAAGGGTGGGAACTCATCGAGATCCTATATGGGAAAGCGTTCTGACAACTCTGTTTGCGTGGCCCCGCGAGTATCGCCTTATTGCATCTGGTCCCGTCAGCCCTTGCGGGATGACCGAGCAGCAGAACACTCCACAGCGCGAGTGTGCACTAAAGATTGTTCCTGTCTCTTGGCTCTTCCCTCTGCTTGGCTCTCTATAGAGTTATGATTCTATGGAGAATGGAATATTTAAATGCAGTCCCTACTCCCTGCTTCACACACACATTGAAATGCAGCTGTGGATGCTTCAATTTACCTACTATCTACTGAGATGTGTCATTGTGTGAAGAACAGGTATATGAGGGGCCCCAGTGGCTGACCTGAGGGGAGAGGAAGGTTCCTGAGACACAGTTTCATATCAAGGGCAGTAACCCTGGGGGGCTGGCGCGGGAGGGTGTTTCCAGTCACTCCCGTCAGAGACCCTCAGCTCCTGGGTCAGACTCCACGTGAAGGAGGAGACAGTACTAACAACAAGAGAGGATTTGCCCCGAGAGCAGCGAGGCCAACGGGATGGATGAGGGACAGTTTCTTAATTTTGAAAGGAATCGGTTCCCAAAGGGGCGGGTGGGGAACTCTGTTCTGAGTCAGAGTGAAACCAAGAGGCTTCCTCTCAACTGGCCCCCCAGCGCGAAGCAACTAGTGTTGTCTTTCTCTGGAAAGGCAGGAAGGGAAGGGACTGAGGTGGACTGGCACGTCCGCGTTGTCACCGCCTGAGTGAGTGTGGGCGTGTGTGGCCCCGCAATGGAAGGATGTCCCGTCCAGGGTGGGTCCCGCCTTGGGCCCTGGGTTGCTGGGACGGGCTCCGGCCACCGGAGACCCTGAACTGGCAAAAGCAGGTTGCAAAAGAATGACCTTACTTGTTTTTATGCATCTTTCTGAAATGTAGGTAAAGCTCAGTGTTTCATATTAAAGTGTTTTGGGTTTTATTTAGGAATCTGGTGACGTTTCTGTGGCCAGAAATGTGTTGCGGGAACTCAACGCTTGCTTATACCAACTAGCCTGTGATAACATTGGTTTTCTTGTGCGTTGTTTCACTTAACATTGCACATTCCAAGAACCTATCCGCGATGTTAAGTGAGGACTTCCTACAGAGGGCAAATGGAGTCTCAAACCCTCTGACTGATTCTCGTATAAGAAGGACCCACAAATCACCTTTATATTAACTAGAAACCTGGGGAAGGAGGAAGAGCACTGAATGAGGAGCTGTGAACGTCCGATCCGGGGCCTGGCTCTGCCACCGGAAAGTCACATGACTTTGGAAAATCATTCACTATCTCTGGGCTTGCTTTTCTAATCTACGAAATGAGGAGTTTGGACTGAATTAGATTTTCCCGAAGTGTGTCCTTCTGAATATTATTAACTTTTATATTTAAAAACGGTCTGAGAAATTTGATTTTTTGAAGGAGTTCAGCTATACAAAAGGGGAAAAGTTTCTTGACTGCAGGGCTTTTCAAGGTGTTTAATATGCTAATGTGCATTGTTAAGCATTTGCTTATAAAATCACTTGTGCGTGGAGCATTTCAATAAGTGGCAATCCGAAGAGTTGCTTAGAGAAACACTAAACCAGCTCACCTTCAAGTGCCTTTTAATTCTAATACCCTCATTCTATCAAGCTGGAATAGCCCTAAGAACATGCCACGTGGCACAGATGAATGACATGTGCATGTGGGAAACGTCCCTAGTTTGTACCCGCATGTGCTGTAGACTTTCCTCTCTCTTTTTGATGGTCTCTCCATCCCCGCTGTCAGCTAAGCTGGAAAGGGCAGCACTTTTGGGGCAACCTTGACTCTCAGCAGTCAATCTATCCATTGCTTAATCCTGACAATTCATCCTTTGTATTATCTCTGAAGCTCATTTCCATGCCAGCCAGCCTGCCTCCTGGCTCTCCTGGGGACAGACGCCTTCTTGATTATTGCTTTGCTGGTGGAAACACTGAAAATCTCTCTAACGGGCGAGGGCAGGAAAAGGCTCCCTCTCTCTGCTGGTCTATTCTTGACCTTAATGCCAGAGTCTTTTCTTTAAACCATGCATCTAATCGGGTCACTCCCCTTCTCAAAAATCTTCAAAGCTCCCCCACTGTTATGGAATAAAATGTGAAATTCTTCAACATCCCCTCTGGCCTAACCCTCATTTATTCTATCTCTGTTATCTCTAGGAGCCAAGCTCCTTAAAAACATCTTCTTTCATGCTTTTTCATTGCTGTGAGTGTATTTTTTTTCTCTTTAAGTTTCCCACCTCTTATGTCTTGTTATTAAAACATGTATCTCCAATAAAATATTTGTATTATTCAAGACCCAGCTCTCAACCAACCCCCTTCTTTGAAAACCCCTAGGACTCTCATTTAGTTGTGTGGCTCCTTCCTATACTTGGTTAGGACCTCCCTTATCTCATATGCCTCACTGCTGGTGTTACAGTGATTTTTAAATTTTATTTATTTGTTTTTAGGGAGAAAGAAAGACAGGGAGAGAAACATTGATCAGCTGCCTCTGACACACCCCCAGCTGGGGACCGGCCAGCAGCCCAGGTTGTGCCCTGACTGGGAATCAAACTGTCGACCTCTCTCTTTGCGGGACGATGCTCAACCAAGCGACCCACTTTGGATGCTCAACTAAGTGAGCCACGTCAGTCAGGGCTATTAGAGTGACATTTAAACTCATGCCAGTCATTCTTTGGACAATGGATTGATTGAACAGAAGTTACAGTGAATGAGTGCACTAGGCTTAGAAGCTCAGCCTCTAGTTCAATCATACCTGATCCCATTCATTTGTTTGCTCATTCGACACTCATTTTCCAGACACTAGAACATAAGTATAGAACATGGATAAGATACTACAACCAACTCCTTGGCTCCCCCAGTACGGCCCCAGGTGCTTAAGGACAGGCCCCGGTGAACAGTCCATCAGAGACTCTCGCATCCTTCCCGAGCGGCGAGCAGCGATGAGCACAGGAAGCTGTGTAGGCTCCAGATGTGGCTGCTGTGATGGCTCCTTTGGCCCAGGTGGTAAAATCCTCTCATTTGAGATCCTTAATGTTCCTTAAAACCCATTAAAAAAACACCTGTCCTTTGATCGAACCTCCAAAGCCTCTCCTTTTCAGATTCAACCTATGAAGTCTCCGGAACAAGCCTGCACGAGACACTCCACAAATCCTCAGGCACTTACTGGAGTATTATTTACTGTAACCTCCGTGACGTGTGCGGTAAACATACAGAAGTCCCTAAAGCTGTAGGCTGGAGAGATGCAGCAGGAAGATAAATAAGCTTTGATGCTGGTTTCAATGGATGGTAATTTCTAGCTTCCACCATGCTCCACAAACACAGCTGTCAGAAGTGCATTGTGTAAATCAGATGCTAATTAAATTAAATTCCCACTAGAATTAAGGCAGCAAAGTAGTTTGTCTTGTTTTCTCCCAAACCGGGTCTCTCAATCAAGACAGCTGGAGCGCTGGCATTTCAGGTACGGGGAAGCAACAGCTGCAATGAGGCAAAGCAACTGCTTTCATATTAAATTGCCATCGGCATCAGGAAAAGGGATGGCATTTTGGACAGCATCAGTAATGTTAAAAATGAGAACAATCCAGTAGAAACAGAGCTGGACTGGGAAAGAAGAGAACTGGGTTCTGATGTCAGCTTTGGCAAAATCACTTTACAACTCTTAATCTTATTTCCCTGCCTCCTCCTATCTCCCTCCCTCCCTTCCCTATCTCCTTCTACCGAATATTTATTGAGTGACAAGTGCTGCTAGGCTATCGGCTGGGTCCTGGAGACACAAAAATACTCCCTGCCCTCTGGATGCTCCAGGTCATTTGGAAGAACCAGGAGGTAGGACTTCACCCTCTTGGTGCCTTCCAGGACTTACAGCTCCATCATCCCCAACATAAGCTTCCATTCAACCAACCTGCAGGTGATAGCATCTCTGATTCTCAGGCTCTAGCCCACCTCTAGTGAAGGCTACCCAAGACACAGCCCTGCCATTGGCCTCCAGGTTTTAGCCTAATTGGACATAAAGGCAGATATAAGGAAATACTGTCAATTATGTAGGGAAGTATTGTGGCTGAGTGAGGAAGTCATTCAACAAATGCTGTCTTCATTTATTCAGTCATTCATTCATGAGGCACTTACTAAACACCTACAACGTGTTAGGTTCTGTGCTGTGCGCTGGTGATACCAAAGGGATAGTCTCTGCCATCAAAGAGCTTCCATTTAACTGGAGTGGCAAATACCTAAGAAGTTAATTACAATAAAATGTATGATAGAACCATTGGAATAGAATGCACAAGGGAGAGAAGTATTTTAAAAAACAAAACAAAACAATCCATCTCCAAGGACTCTTAAAAGTATTCTGTCTCCCTCATCTTGTTGATTGTCTCTCGAGTTTGTGTTCCATATTTCACTCCCCATCAATACACCTCACATCCCAGCGAAGGGCAATCATGTGCGGTATATTCACAAAACAGGTCCCAGCATAGGGTAGCGATGTCTCTCAGAGATACAGTCTGACACCAATGATTGCTTACTCAAGAATACTTGATGTTACAGCAACAGAAAAGTGTAAAAACAAACTGGTATATTCATACAGTGGAATACAACCCAGCAATAAAAAATAATGAACTATGAAACACACAACAAAATAAATCTCAAAAATATGATGCACGAAAGAAGCCTGAACAAGAGTACATAGCATACAATGCCGTAATTATCAAGATCGAGGACAGGAAAAACTGATCTATGGTGGGGAAAAAGTCAGAATGGTGGTTGCCTCTGGGAGAATATTGATTGGGAAGGGGCATGAAGGAACTTTTGGGGTCACAGCTGTGTTCTGTACCTTACCACCCATTTAGATTACACAGGTATATCCATTAGATTACACAATGCGTACTTAAGTTTTGTATATTTCATTTAATATTACCCCACATGTTAACACAAATATTGAATTCCAGTTAATGATCTGCATACTGAAGTATTTCGAAAGAAGTATGTTGATGTCTGCAATTTACTTTTAAATGCATCGAAAGTAAAATGGATTAATTAATGAACAGAAGGATAACTAGGTAGATATAAAAGAAGTCTATTAAAATATTAATGGTACAACCTAGATAGTGGTCTTCAGAGTATTCTCCGTCATCTTTCAACCTGGCTGTCTTTAATAATAAAATTTGGAAGGTAGAAAGGATACCTGATGTCCCCAAAGAGCGGGGAGTGACAGCGGTTTGGGGTTGGCAGCAACGAGATGGGACAGGAGCCTCCAGCCACAGCGTTCTCTTCCTCTTGGGGGCTCGGTGTGGGAGGACAGGGGGAGGTGGAGAAAGCTTGGGCCCTCAGGAAAGCCGGCAGAGAGGACTGAGCACGCTGGGCTTTCGCCAGGGTAAGTTGCTAAAATGCAAAGAGATCGAATTTGTCACCCCAGGCAGGCGTGGTGTCTGGACAGGGCAGGGATTGGCATGAGTCTTTGATGTCATTTTGACAATTCACATCTCCTGTCTTCCCAGAGTGCCAGGGATAGAAGGTTGAAACATCTAACGGCCACAACCAGCGAACTCTGTTCTAGGGCAGCAGTTCTCCAGAAGTCTCCAGAACAAAGGGGGAGGAGGCTGCATGGCATGCATTTGAATGTTACTGGCTAGATGCTGATTTCCAGATCTATGGAGAATTAAATTAGGACGAGAGGATGACGATTCCTTTCTTCTCTTGAAAAGCAAAGAAAGACTTTGTCTCTTGGTTTATAAACCAACAGATTTTTTTAAAACAATATTCTAAATCTCTCCCCTGGCTGGTGTGGCTCTGAATTGAGCACTGGCCTGCGAACCAAAGGGTCGCTAGTTCGATTCCCAGTCAGGGCATGCACCTGGGTTGCGGGCCAGGTCCCTGGTTGGGGGCGTGCGAGAGGCAACTGACTGATGTATCTCTCCCTCTCTTTCTCCCTTTCTTTCCCCTTTCTAAAAATAAATAAATAAAACCTTTCTCAAAACCTCAGTTCAATGATCCTTGATTGTATGAAGAGAAAGAGCTAGAACTAGAACAAAACTGGGGCCTAAGGGGGCCCCGAACAATGACAATTGAGAGGAGAGGCTAAGAAACACTGACTGATAAACCGGCTTTTGTGAAGCGCCTACTGTGTGCAGACAGAATGGCCCCGTGCCAGGACCTTTCCCTGTCGAATCACAGCGCTGTCACACCATAACCCTTTGTCCTGGCCTCCGTGGCACCGACAACACGTATACAAGTGTCCTGTTTCTTTCCATTTCAGTGTCTTATTCCTCCATTAGGAGACGCGCCTGAAAAGCCAGGCATTGATTTCAGAGCTTCTCAGCATCAGGGCCAGGCCCCTTTAAGTTCTGAAATTGATTAAATGAGTCTCAGACATCAATTTTTTAAAAAATGAAGTGGAGCAAGGAAGAAAATACCATAGGGCAGGTAGTAAAGATAGGTAGTTCCATGAAATCTTTGTTTCCGTTTCATTGGTAACTGTATACACTAGATCTGCACAGTACATGTTTTTCTTTCTCTGGGTCAAGATTAAAAAGTTTGGAGAACACTTCTCTAATTTTTAAAAATGTATTTATTTTTAGAGAGCGGGGAAGGGATGGAGAAAGCAAGGGAGAGAAACATCGATGTGTGAGAGATACATTCCATCAGTTGTCTCTCGTGTGCCCCCAACTGGGGACCTGGCCACAACCCAGGCATGTGCCTTGACTGGGAATCAAACTGATGATGAGCTTTTGGTTTGCAGGCCAGCACTCAATCCACTGAGCCACACCAGTCAGAGCAGCATATCTATTTCATTGCACTGAAATGTACAGTGGTCTCTATCCCCTGGAAATATCATAAATGAATTATGTGTGATAAACTCTTGTTAACAGAAGGGATCACTTGCGGCGTTTCTTCAGGGACATTGTCAAACATGCTCATAGGACAAGTAGATGGCAGAGGGTACGCAGACTGACAAGCCTGTGATCAGAGTTTTCCTGAATAATCACTCCCCTGAAAGGTGCCTATCACATGGCAGTTGTTGAACCTCTGAGTAAACTTCATTCAAGCCTGGAGCTTTCCTTCACTAATTACGCCCATCCTCCTGTCGTGTATTACATTCACCAGGTATCAATCATTTCCTTCCTCTTCTCTCAAAAGACACCCTCTCTATATTTCTTAAGCCCACATGCAATCATCTGCAAACACATTTTACGAGTCTCCGGAGTGAGGAAGGCAGTGGTAACAGTTGATGGAGTTGTGTCATGAATTATTTAAGGCAGCATACATCATGAGTCCTGAGATGAGAATTCAATTTTTTGAATGGCAGTTTGGAATCAAAATCCCAAGAAAGGTGCAACATAAAGAATGATACAATTCCTGTATGTGTATTTTCAAATATAATGCTGACTAGGTTGAGTATAAATCATTTTCCAACGCAGGAAAGCAACAGAATCTTGCAGAGTGTGCAAAAACAACTTCTTGGTCTTTGGGCACATGCCTTGTGATTTTGAAGAATGATACTTCTGTGACTTAAAAGCTGGTTTTCAACATCTCACGGGTCCCGGAGCAAAGAGGCAGCAGTGTAGAGAGTGGAAGGTCCCATACTGCCACCAGCGCAGACAAATGGGAACCTGAGGTCTGAGAACTGACTGGTACCAGGTAACCGATAGCCTTTTTTCTCTACTTCCAACTTTTAATTTCAAAATATATCAAACCTACAGAAAAATGGAAAGGATAGCACAATAAACTTCTATATAGCTTCATCTATCTTGGTTAACCAACTGTTAATGTGTTGCTATATAGTTGCTTTCATATATATGTATTTTATATAAATATATAGATATATCTATATATACCTATATATATCTTTATATATCTATATCTCTTTATCTACTAATTAAGTTGTAGACATCAGGGCGATTTGCCCCTAAATACGGCAGCAACTGTCTCCTAAGATTAAGGATATTCTCCTATATAATTGTAATATTTAACATGGAATCAGTAATCTCTCCCTAATACAAAGCCTAATCTAAAATTTCCCAGTTTTTCCAGCATCTGGTATTCTCAATCCTGTGCCAAGATTCTATTCCTCAGCACTTGCAATTCCCAGCATAAACGTTTCACTTGAAGCCACAGTGCACCTTCCTTACCCCGTGTGAGGGATCAGACCCCAGGGCCAGGACTATACATGAACATTCCACACCCCAACCTCCTCCCAGCACGGAAGGCTGGAAGGAACGTGACCGGCACACTGGACAGGGGTTACTGCTGGGCTGGAGGGCCTCCTGAGGGGCCAGTGCTCTTCCTTTAGCCCCGAGAGGATGAGCCAGAGAGCTCTGAGGTGTGGGATTTTCTTTCCAAACCAGTCCCTACATTAAAGATCTGACACGTTCAGGGGGCGTTGACGCCTAAGCCAAGGCCAAGTCTACCCTCCCTCCTGTGGCATGCAAGGCCCCTCGTGAACTGGCTTCTGTTCATCCAACCTCATCTCCCGCCCCTCGTCATAACCTCCTCACCAGCATCCCTCCCAACCAAGTGAAGTCCCCTCTGACCTCTAAGCTGTTGCACGTGTTTCTCGTGCCCAGAACACGATTTCTCCCTTTTCCCCTCGAGTCGCCCGGAGCGCCCCCGGCTTCCAATCCTGCTCTGTGCTCCCCCAGGCCCTCGCGTCTCCTTTCTGCCGCCCCCTGATGTAAGCAGCTGTTTATCTGTATGGCCCGCCCCCCACTGTCAGCACACGGCGTCGCCTCCGTCCCATGCACAGCGCCAGCCCATGGGAAGCACTCAGGCAGGTTTATGAGATGGATTTCTTGCATGTTGGGTGAACGCTCCTTGTTCAGGAATTGGGTCCCCTGTAGTTCCTGCATTTCTTCACGCTCTGTTTCCCAGGGGGTGTTCAGTGGGTAATGAGTATTATAGGATGGATCCACATCCACGGGGAGCTATGCTCTAGGTAGGGCAGCAAGTCTAACATGCACAGAGGGCCACAGCAGGCCAAGGGAACCTGGTGAGACATGGCTGACACGGGGCATTCCAGATCTGAGGGTGCGTCAGGACCACCCAGGGAGACTCGCTCAGAACACAGATCCTTGGTCTCTACACTCTGAGGTTTTAACCAGGGAGGTCCAATGGTCTCTCCATGTAACTGACCCACGAGATTCTAAGGTGCTGGACCATGACTGAACTTTAGGAACCACCGGCCATCAAGGGCTGAGACTTCGTAAGATCGAGTGGTCGCGGATAGGACCGCCACACCTTCAGCGCCTTTGTGTGAAGGAGAAAAAGATCCCCTTTAGTGAGGGAGGCCACCACGGTGCATGCCCTGGTGTGTGGAGGCTGCACTTACGCTCCCGCTTGCCCCTGGCCAGATGCACGGAGGGGACACAACCTGAACATGCAGACACAGCCTCTCTGGTCACAGTGAGTCAGGAGGAACGTCCCCAAGGCATGAATTCAGTGGACTTGAAGAAGGTGAGGCAGAGAGAGCTGCTGCTCTTCGCATACCGTTTCTGCGACAGAGAGCAAAGGGCACCCAACGGTGCCAGTGGCCCAGACTCTCCTCTCCGCATCAGCCCCAATGTTACTCAACAACGTCTCAGCTACCGAAGAAGAGAAGGTATAGGAGAGTGTTCCATACATTCCAAGTACCACGCAAATGTTACTTTTCCTTGTCACTCCAGCCGGCAGAACTGGTCCATTCCTATCACTTTCCTTCCTCCCATAGCTGACTGCTGGGAAAATCCTCACCAAGAAACTCATTGAAAAGGTCCCATGTTGTTTTTGGAACTGGTCACTAGGTGTAGCTCTTTGTCCAGGTAACATGTTATTAACCTTTCTGCAGGCTCTGAAATGCTTCCAGTATTTTGGTAGAGGCACTGAGATTGTTTTTCTCTCTATTTGATTTTAAGAATTATCTGTTGTGTTGCCCATAATTTGCAATGAGGCAGTTCAAAATCAAGTAAGGGAGACAGAATGTCCTTAGATTTTACATTTCTTTTTCCTCCCTCCATGCCCTTGGTTTTAACATCATCTGTCTTCCTGCCGTGTCTGCAGTGCAGCTCGCTCCTCGATCTCTATTCCATTTTTTCGACAGGTAATCATTGAGCGTTATAGACAGGCCAGGCGTTGGATTAAGAGCTGCAGATACAAGAGCGAATAATGCAGGCAAAGGATCATCCATTATACAGCTTCCTCTGATTGCTCTTTCTTGGACAGCAGACCCACACGACCAACTTTCTGTGGGAAGGTGAGCGAAGCAAACTCACTAGTCTTTCTGTTTCCCACATTGCACATCTCCCGAGGTAGCATCCCTTTAGCTCCCGCCTCTCAGACTCACCTTATTCATCTTGAGAACCATCTCTTGGCGTGAACAGAACCATCACTCATTCTTTCTTTCCACTCCCAGCCAATTGTCACATCCAAGCTTTGGGACAAATCTTCTCCCCCTCTGTCTTCTTCCCTAAGGCCATCAATAACATTCAAGTTTTTTGCCTGGGCCACGGTGGCCTCCTAACTGGCTTTCCTGACTCCTTTTCTGCTTACCTTCAACAAGTCCTCCACACGTTAACCAAGTGATTTTCTTGAAGAACACTTTTTATCATATAACCCCAGCTCCATTCTTTATTTTAAAATGGTTAAATCTCTCTTTAGCATCTTTTCAACATTTGCTCCAACCTCACTAATCTGCACTCTCCCTCTGCATTAACAAAAAGTGGGTCAAGAAATATTTACATGTCGGGCATTGATTGAAGGCATGGGGAGCAGAGACAGGAACTCAACCAGACCCTTTTCTCGTGAGAAGCAGAAGGTTATTAAATTAAGTGTTATGAACTCAATTATGACCCTCTTCCTATGTTGAAGCCCTAACCCTGGTACCTCAGGAGGTGATATATTTGCTTTTAAAGAGACAATTAAGGTTAAATGAGGTCATGTAGGTGGGCCCTACTCTAATCTGACTGGTGTCCTTATTAAGAAGAGGGAGTCACACCAGAAAGGAATTGACACAGAGGAAAGGCCATGTGAGGACATAGCCAGGTGGCTGCTGTCTTCAGGCCAAGGACAGAGATGTTAGGAGAACTCAGAGTCACCAACACCTGGGTCTTGGACTTCTAGTCTGTTTCTGAAGATCAGTTTTTCTATCCCTTGCTAAACTTTCTGAAGATTTAGGCTCCCCATTAAAATTTCAGGTCTTCTGGAGAACAACTCCAGACTCCCAGTCACATACAAATAATCCCAACCCTAAGTGGTCTCCTCTTCTTTTCTGCCTTTTAGTTAAACCTGAATTTTAACAGTGTAATTAAAATATCCCTAAAGAACTTTTTAGTATGGACTCCAGGCTGAGTAATCCTAGAATTAAATAGGAAAAAAAACTGTTTTGCAGGTTGTATTGTTAATACAATAGTGGTCACATAAAGCTAAGGTACAAAAGGCCGTTCTCATGAACTCAATGGAATTTGATGCTACAATAAAAAACAATCAGCTGCAGTCAACTTCACCAGCTCAGATGAATCCCACAGACATGATGATGAGTTTAAAAAAAGCCACTCAGAAAAAGTACATACTGTATTATTGCATTATTGCAAAGTTCAAAAATAGACAAAACCAATTTCTGGTTATTGTGAGAATTAAATGAGTAGATGCATGCAAAGCCCTTGGAAGAGTAGCTTAATTGAAACTAATCAATAAATGTGAGCCACCTTTCTTATGATAGGGGACAGTTCCTTAACCCTCCCTGAAATAAATTGTACTCATTAATGGGTCTTAATGAAGAGCCTGAAGGTGCCCCGAGGAAAGAATGACAATGAGTCTCCACTCAGGTAACGTTCAGAGAAGTGGAGCGGAGCACCAGGACGCAGGCAAGCGGTGACTCTGGCAGTGATAAGAGGCTCCCGGGAGGGCGGGATGCAGGGGGCGGGGGGTGTCCCATGGGAATCACTGCCTGGCTCCCGTGAGGGTGGTGATGGGCAAGTCTAGGACGTTATTTATGGGAAGAGAATGGGAGGGTGTGAGGAGCAGGAAAGCAGGTGTAGTAGAAGCTCCAGAGAGGGACCGAGGTGGGAGACATACCGTACTCTACCTCTCTCAGCCTTCCTCAAGCTACCCCAAATAAGTACCACCAAGGCCAGCACTTTTTATTTTTTTAATTTTTATTTATTGCTTTTTTTGAGAGGGGGCGAGAAGGAGTGAGTGAGGGAGAAGAGAAAGAGAGAGACTTGTTGTTCTACTTGTGCATTTGTTGGTTGATTCTTGTATGTGTCCTGACCAGGGATTGAACCCTCCACCTTGGCGTATTAGGACAATGCTCCAACCAACAGAGCCACCCAACCAGGGTAGAGCAGTACTTTGTATAGTTTATGGGAAAAAAACCCCCTACAGGTTTGGCTCTGGAAATAGCTTCCGGAAATCAGATCACAGCCAGCACACCCCTCCTCCCTGTGGGATCTGGCGCAGCCCCTGCCTCCTGCGTCCTTGGCCCCTCGCTCCCTGAGGCATCAGCCCACTGGCTCACCCTGCCTGAGATGCTCTGTGAAGGAATGTGACAGAGAGGACTGCAGCCCTGCATCCGCTGTGTCCCACAGCGGTCTGCTCCATCGTATCCAGCCTGGCTATACACTGAGACCACAAATACGCTGTGAAATGCCTGAGTCTCTTCACGGGTCCCTCGTGAGAACATGTGCATGCTCCCAAGTGTTGAATAACAAAAAATAGCATTAAAAAAAAGTCAGATCCTTTCTTTCTACAAATTGTTCTTCCTTTTCCACCTACTCTCCTTTTACTCAGGAATTTTTAGATTCCAAGCAACTGAAATAGTGGTTTGGGGGTTTATAATAGATATTATCAAGCAGGCTTTGAAAGTGCCTTTTCAAGTAGTATATTGCTCATACTTATATTTCAATATATAAATGTAAAAATATCTCCATAGAGTGCTTGCTGCACTTAAGCTGTCATTGTCAAATTAATGGACGCTCATCATCCAAAAGGGATTATACTGCACAGTAATTATAGCACCACCATTAAGTTTCTTCCCAAGATTTGTTCTACTTGAGAATGGTTGTAACCTGATCGTACTTCAACAGCCTGGGTCATTACATAATTGCACTCTGAAACTCGGGACACCATAGACACTTAACAAATCCAATTTGAGTTTCTTATCCTGATCAAGTTTCCTTCTTCCTCATCTCTTAAAAAAAAAAAAAAGTGAGATGTGGTGAAGGTATGGGCATGTGGGCAGTAAGCTATGCATTACATTTTTTCAAAAGAAAGGACTAATTCAAAGGATGTTTTGGTAACAGCAAAGTGGAGCCTTGGAAAAAACCGGGTTGGCCTTCCTGTAGCTAAATTAAGCAAGGCCTCACTTTCACTCCACAGACCTTGCAAGTAGCCTAAGGTGACGAGACATTGTGGGTTGGCCTGGGTAGCGTTGGGTTTTTAAAGACTAGTCTCACAAACTTGGCCCCTTAATGAACTGATTTGTACTGAACCGTACACTACAAAGACTTTACCAACACAGGGTATAGAGTAGTCTTCCCTTATCCACGGGGGCTGCGTTCTAACACCCTCAGTTGATGCCTGAAACCACAGATAGTACCGAACCCTATATAATATACATAAGTAAGTTAACCACAGGCAGAAGTTACCTTCAATAACTAATGACAGAATGGAACAATGATAACAATAGACTGTAATAAAAGTTACATGAATGTGGTTTCTCTCTCTCAATGTACCTTACTGTACTGTATTCACCGTTCTTCTCATGAGTATGTGAGATGAAAAAATGCCAAACCTGCTCTCGGGTCTGTGTGACCATCTCTCATTGCAGTAAATGGCCTGGTGTCACTTGTCTCAAGAGACCCCTCACTACGTCTTCCTAGAGGCTCAATGTTTTTTGGAGCAACCTGTCACCGTCATTTGAGACACATCTTCTACCCACAAATTTCATGTCTTTTCCATCTTAACTGAGTACTTCCCACGTGCCGTGGCTGTAGCTTTTGTAGTTTGAGGTGCAACAGCAGAACTAGCACGGATTTCTTTTTATTTCTTCACAGTCTCAGAGGTTGAAGGTTCATTCTTACTGGAGATCTTGGCAATCTCAGATTTTTTTTCCCCTTCAGTCAAGTGCTTATACCTTTTCACTTAAAGGAAGCTCTTCACAGCTTCTCTTTGGCACGTTCAAATTGTCAGCATCACTTCTCTGGAGCTGTGTGGCCATTAGTTAGTAAAATAAGGGTGGTGTGGACCCCAGCGGTGGTCTCGGCAGCCCACTGGATGACCGAGCCGACGCGTAAGGGACCAACGCGGAGCGTCGTACAGAGTGGCGACACTGGGCCCCGGTGTGATTCACGTCCCAGGGGATATGGAGCGGGACAGAGAGACGTCATCGTGCTGCTCAGAATGTTTAGCCTGCCATTTAAAACTTAGGAGTTTTCCACTTAGTATTTTTGGACCATGGTTGACCAAAATTGCAGAAAGTGAAACCACGGATAAGGGGGTACAACCTCTATCCTTGTCTCTGATATGTTGGGTTAACTTTGTCTATCTAGTTAAAGTTTCCTAAAAGCGGATTCATGGAGCCAAACCACAGGACTGTCCATAAGGGTACTGAGAATGTGTGTGTTGGGGGGCCGGGGGTAGGTGCTCGTGCGCCTGCTTTTTCTTGGGGGAATAAGTCTACTTTTTCATTGTGTTCTCCGAAGGGGCCGTGGCTGAGCTAAAGCTAAGAACCCCTGACCTCTGGGTGAAGTCCAGAAAAATTCAAGGAGCTGAAGAGCAAAACCTGATGCTTCTCCAAAGGCAGCCCAAGGGCTGGGTGGGGGACTGCGTAGTAACCGTGCTGGGACATTCAAGTAGCAGCCGAGAGAGGCAGCCGTCCTCAAAGACGGGGTTTATTTATTGTCAATACTCGAAGCTCAATTTGCCAGAATTGATTTTTTTTTTTTGGTCAGGCTCTTGCAAATCATTCAGGTCAAGACTTTCCACCCAAGGCCTTTGGAGAAAGGAAAACACTTGGTGGGGTCCTTAGGCAGGTACACACTGTAGCAAACAGCTGAAGGCTGATGAGGGAAGGGGCCTGGTGGAATGGATGAGCTTAGACCTTCACTAAGGGTGGGACGAGCGGCTCATTGTTTCAATGCATCAGTTCAGGTCTTTTCGGTTTATGATTTGGCCAGAGCACATCCTTTGCAAAGCAGCACATGCATTCTTATGCACCCAGTCTGGGGACATTGGAGCAACTGGGGGAACCTGGAGGAGCTGGGGAGGGAGGAGAGGACAGAGCGGGAAGGGGAAATGGCCAGAGGGGTATCGCAGGGTCTTGGGCTCCAGACCAAGCTTCCCCCTCTGCCGCTGGGGCTCTAGTTCCAGCCCGGGTAACTGACCTCCTTTTCCAGTACACAGTCCACATGCTTCATGTAGTTCAATGTTGAGGATCTCTCTTTTTTTTTTTTAAAGGAATATTTTCCTGGGAATAAACCACCCTTGAGGATCAATGCTTTAAGGCCTCTTAGCTTCACCTCCATTATTAGTTAATACCATAACAAAGGGCGGGAACAGGGAGGCACTTAGGTAGGGCTGACGGTTCTGTTGCATAATTTCTCCTGAGGAATCCGTCTCTCTTGGAAGTCTTGTTCCAGTAGCATTAAAATTTATTAGTGGCCTAAATGTCAAAAGTTCAGTGACCATATTTTTTAATAAAAAATGTCCTTAAGTGATCTGACAAGCCTAAGTGTTCTTACATGGATAATGGCATAAGTAAGCTATTTGAGATGATAGTGAACTTTAGCCGAAGGTGGCTGACTCCCATTTGGTTTACGGGGGTTACACCCTTCCCGGCTGCAATTAGATCTGCTGGCTGGATGCCACGTGAAATGTAAGCCCAGACTGTTTCTTCCCCTTGAAGACTGTAGAAAAATCATGGCTTTAAACATGAAGGTATTGTTATACTTTTTCCTTGTTTAAGAGATTTTCCTTTTTAAACTAACTTTGTATTTTATTTTCACACATGTATAAATTTCAGGAAGAAGTTATCATCAGCCGTGATACATTCATCTGAGCCACTAGGGGTGAGCTCTGGGGAAAGCTCCCAGCAGACGGCTCTTGGCGTTTTGAAGGGTAGTGAGGGCCTGGCATTCTGGGAGAGCCCTGAGTGGGGACCAGCTTTTTGGAGAGGTGGATGCTTTCTAAGGTATAGAAAGGATGTTATCTACCTCTGCAACTGGGACTTCTTTGGCACCTTAAAAATGGAAGCAAGGAAGTTTATCTTTTTCTGTAGTTTATGAGTAAACAGGAAGAGAAAGATAAAAACCAAGTTAGCTAGGTAGCCCAATATTTTAAGTATTTCAGGCTGATTTGGCCAAAACAGTTATTTTTGTTACTTAAAATGTGATATTTCACATCCTGAATGAATGCATTTAATATTTTAATATTAAAAAATCACTATTGTCAATACTCTAAGCTCAATTTATTTTAATGATTTTTTACTTAATCATTTTAATTTTCAATGACTTCATTATCATTTAACATTTTAAATGATGTTAAAATAGTATTTAATATTTTAAATAACTAGCTTTTAAGAATATTAAGATATTTGAAATACCTAGTTATTAAAGGTAACTCAGAGTGATTTTATTTTCAGGCTTTTTCTTTCACATCTGCTTCTACAGAAGGGTGCATGTCACACTTGTATGTAAAGGACGAAGTCCGAGAAAGGAAAAACCTTCTTAAATGAAAAGAGGTCGTTTTCAAGCTATGGATGCTGTATGTTGGTCAAGGAAACACTGCCAGGGTTTTTACTACTTGACTGTTTTCATTTTGTGTATTATTTAAACAAGCACATTAATTTTAGACCTGGGACTCCTTGGACAGGTGGCTTTTCGGGGTCGACTAGACTCACTCCCTGTTCGCCTCACCGTTGATTGGCTTTCTCGTCCCTGGTCCCTCTGGCAGTTCCTTACCTCTCTCCTTATGGCACCTGCCATTTATCACTCTTCTTTCTCTGTATCTGACTCTCTTTAGTAATAGGAATAGATTACATTTGCATTTTTCAGATCTTCCAGTTGGGAGAATGACCCCTTGTGTGCAATACAAGGACATCTGAGCTCTTCCTCCGTGACCTTTCGCAAACTTCACTAGCCTGACAATCAAGTTCTGCGTTGTCATATGTACATACCCATATATATATATATATTTTTTTTAGTTTAAAAATTGCAGGGGGAAGATGAAAGGATAACATTGAAAACCAATTTGAGCTTCTTTACGTTAAGTAAAATACATTAACATGTAGACTTTTTCTGGATTTCTCCTGCCATCGTAGAGAATTTAGGTTACCTGGTCCAAACTGTCACCTACTCCTCGTTAAAGCCATGGTGACAGGTGGTCGCCCTCAAAGAATGGCCGTCTCCTTTTGTCTGGTTTGAGTTGATTTTATTTCATTGCTTCACTTATTTGTTCACTGATTTATTATTTGTTGAACACATACTAAGTCCGCCACTGTATAAGGCACTGCATGAAAGAGGTCGTCCTCTTTTTTGATATATTTTCTGCCCTCCAGGAAATTTACATTCCTGTGAAGAGAGACAAGTAGGTTAAGGTATAAAACAGCGTGTAGTGTGGACACTGACACTTCAGGGGGGTGGAGTATTTGTTTGTTCTAGAGGACCCATCCTGGCCTCTTCTTGGAGGGTCTAGGGGAGCTCAGAGAGCCACACCTGGGACGGTTTGTAGGTTGAGCCAGGAGATTTCAGTTGAAGAAGAGGCAGGAGGAGGACCTTTCAGGCTCACAGAAAAACACTCGCAAAGACACTCAAGAACAGACCGGAAGGAGAGTGGCTGTGGCAGTAGTGACAGGGGCTGTTAGAGGTCCTCCTCATGGAAGCTTCTAGCATGAAAGTAGATTTGTCAGAGGAGGAGAGGAGGCTTCATTAAAAAGACCCTACAACTAACGTCATACTTACCGGTGAGAAACCCAAAGCTTTCTGTCTACGATTAGGAACAAGGCAATTATGGGGAGACGTGGAGAGGGGGAAGGGGCAGGGGGAGCCTGGAGGTTCTGAGGAGGAAAACCCATGTCTGCTCAGGAATTGGACTTTAAGCCACATGAAGCCAACTAGTGTTTTCAAGCGAAGTAATAACAGTGATAGCTGTCACTTACATTGCAGTGTAAACATGCTCAGCAATAGCCTAAGCACTACAGATACACTGACTTACTTAGACCTTATACCAGTCCTATGAGGTAGCTACTGTTGTTATCCACATTTTAAAATGATGAAACAGAAGCACAGAAAAATTAATGAAGTTACTCAAGGACAAAGCTGGGATTTGAACGGAAAGAGCTTTGGAAAAGTAACTGAAGACAATGTGAAGTGTGGTTCAGAGACGATGGTAAGAAGTGCAGCCTGGAAGCTATGATAATAATCCGAAAAGAGAGTTTATGCTGAGATGGCGGCTGGGATATAAAAGCATATCAAAAGTATATTGTGTCAAAATCCCATCTCTCCTACGCTTGCTAGGGGACCCTGAGCGGTCTGAGCTCTCTGGGACGATTTTATAATGATGAAGGGTGAACTCTGTTAAAGAGGTCAGCAGAGAGCTGGACACCAACTCACCACACACCCACTCCGCGCGGGCCCTGTGCTGAGCTGCTTTCCCTTCAGGGTCACTTGCTTCATTTTTTATTGCAACTAAATTTCTTGAAGGAACGTAGCCGTTTTTAAAATGTGGCGAGGTATTTCCTTCGGGCCTGAGTATTCCCGGAGAGATGTTCTTTTACATTTTCTGCCCAAATGAAAATAAGCTGCTTAGTGTCTTGCAGTGACTCCCTGTCATAAGTGGCCCATGTTTGGCAGAGTTTAGACGGGCAGTGAGCCAAACGTTAATGATTTTTGTAGATAGTTTTGACCCGAACACTCCGTTCTTGTTTCAAAACCTCTATGGCTTCATGGCAGGGCTCTCTATGGGCACCGTCTTCTTTCCGCACAGACACCCTCTGCGTAGGGCACTGCCAAGGGTGGCAGCTGCCGGTCCCATGAAGACCCTGCTACATGTGATCTATCGGGACCAGGCACGTCAAGGCCTGTTCTGAACACTCAGTAAGGAAGTTGGGCTTGGGTGTCACACGTCCAGGCATTTGTGTCAATTTACTTTGCCAGTAAGTAGGTATGACATTTGTTTGTGCTTCATTCGGCAAACCCTGACTGAGCACTATTAAGTGCCGGGGTTAGTGTTAAAGTGCTTGGAGTCAGATTTGAATAAAGAGTTACATTCTGGCTCCTTTATTAGTCAAGTTCCCTGCAGAAAAAAAGAAACCACACTCATTATCTTAGTAAAGCGGATTTAATTTGGGGAATTGGCGAAACAGGTAACGGACAGGTGAAATGGCCGAGGTCAAAGGCAGGGAGTAGCTGCAGGAAGCAGCTCAGGGCGTGCCTGCTGTGGAAGTGAAGGAAGCCCAGGGTCTGCAGAAATGGGACCTGGGACTCCGGGGTGAGGCTGCATCTCTGCAGCAGAAACTCTGAGGGGCCTGATGTGGTTGGTTTTAGGAGTGAAAGCCAGTAACTGGTCCTAGCAGCCATTTCCGGGATGAGGGACTGTCTGTAGGAGATGCTGACAGGAAACAGGAAGCAGACAGGAAGGAGCAAGTCCCTTCTCTGCCTCCGGGCCGCCAACCTGCCTCTAATACCCTCTGCTGGGGATGCCTGACAGGGAGCAACTGGCAAAGGAGAAACGTCTGCAAGATTGACATGGAAGACAGAAAAGCAAACAGGCCATCCTAGCTGGGTGTCCGGTCTGAGCCTAGACTGGAATTGAGACATGCCTGAGCGTGTTGCAAGCGTGAGAGCTGGATATCTAGAGTTTGATTTGCTTGCCCCTGCCCCAGGGCCTTTTCCCTGGCTACTCCTCCCGTCTCAGAACACTTTTCCCCAGAAACGCCCTTTTCCACTTTTTGTCAAGCTCCTGCCCCATGTCGCTTTCTGACCGTTGTAATTACAACCCCTACCCCGGCCCCATGCCCTTCAGTCATGCCCTATTTCCTTCTAAAGTATTTATCATCAGCTAAATAAACATGTGAAATTATAAATAAACATTTCTCATGTTAAATAAACATGTTTAATCATAGCACATTTCACGTATTTGTTTATTGTTTTATAGTTTGTTTTCCGTTCCCCTTCCTGGCCGTTAGAAAACAAACTCCGCAGGGGTAGGAATTGCTGCCTGTTTTGTTTGCCAGTGGATTTGGAACAGTCACGGCTCTCTGGATATTTGTTGAGTGAACAGATGAATAAAGGGAGGCTTAGTTGAGGAGAAAAAAGAAAGTTGTTTGGGGCAAAAGACTGATAAGCCCAATAAGGACAGTTTGGTGCCTGTCTCAGATATTATTGATCTTTCTTCCTTGTGGTGAAAGGAGATGCAGGAAGAAAAGAAAGGCAGTTCATAGACAAGCCTTGCAAGATGGGTTTCCACGGTGCCCCTTTGTGCCCAGGCGATAAAGCAAGACATGGGGTGGGTGGGGGCAGGACATACGCAAGCACCTGCACATTGAGGTCTCAAGGGTTGGAAGCTTAGATGACACGTGTAGACAGGTTTCTGGGCCAGGGCAGGGGTGATGTCTAGAAGCTCCATGAGTTTGTCTCTGTTGGGGTGAACATTAAAGAGAGTGTGGAGAGAGAGGTCAGCAGGATCCATATTTATTTGTGAATGCAGTCTTGATGTTTCATTTTCCAGAAATGTCACATAAATTCCTCCAACATTATTTGGTCTGTACCCTCATGCCAACATTCTACTTGACTGCCCTAAGAAAAAAAATTAAAAAAAGAATGAAAAAATATAGAACAGGACTCAAAAAAAAAAAAAAAAAAAAGGAAAACTATGAGAAGTACTTCAAAAGTAACTCCAGTGAAGAGATCGGCCTGGTTCAATAACATTTGTTCCCATTCTGTGCTTGTTAGAAATTTACCATATGGAAATTAGATCAGTTCCTCTGATTCAGTCTTACATACTTTTCATTTCATTCTTAATGGTACCCATCATAGATCTTTGATCTTCAGATTTTTGTTATAAAATGTTAAGAAAAGTATCCAAAGTGGATAGATTTTATATAGCATATCGACAGTCCAATGTTCTATTCATATTTTTGTGGGGGAAAACTTGCATTTATATATTTAAGAAATCTTCCCTTTAGAAATATTTAAGCAATCTCGCTTATACATAATAGGGTTGCCAGATTTAGCAAATTAAAATACAGAATGCTGAGTTAAATTATTTTAGATAATCAATAATTTCCTATTATTAAGTATGTCCCATGCAATATTTGGGACATACTTATACTAAAAAATAATCTGAAATTCAGATTTAACTGGGCCGCCTGCATTTTATCTGACAACTCTGTGCAGGGTGTTCTTCTGGGCAGTGAGTATGTGCAATGTGGAGAAGGCCTATCTCAGGACAAAACTATAGAGCAATCAGAAGTCATGATGATTGTGTCCTGTCTGCTCAACGCAGTTTAACCAGTCTGTACTGTACTGTTTGATTATAAAAGATTTTAAGAGAATGCTATAAAGAAAGGAAGAGACTCTTACTAATCAGGATCTTTTGTAGGGAAGACATGTCTCTCTTTAAGTTGTGCATCCACTGCTTTTATAGGGAAAGTTGTGTCTCAACCTTCCCAGCCTGCAGCTCATTCCTTCTTGGGAAATAAGTTTGTGTCATTGAGGCTCAGAGCTGAAACTCCATTCCATTACTCACCTAGTGGTGAGACTTTCAAGTTAGGAGCTATGGGTCCATTTCAGTTTTCAAACTGTGGAGTGACATTTTTATTGAAGAGAAAATCTTGTTTTACTAGTCATGTTGGAATTTAGCTGGTGAAGCTTTCGCTGGGAGGAGCATTTCTGCTTAGTTTTGAGTTTGTTGGGGATCAAACAAGGTGAGGCTTTCGCATCAGTCAGGCGCGTGGAATGCCCATTGTTTTTGCAGAAGGACAAACACAGATTGGAGTTTACAGTTATTAACTTGTGTACAAGTCTTTGGGAACACACGCACCCACATTTCCAGTTAATGAGTGTCACGCCAAGTTTCCCTGCTGTGTTTCTCATTTACATATGGGATTTCCACTAGTGTAGGTTTCAAAGTGGGTCTCAAGTAGAAATAGCTGACGGTTGAACAATGTGTCCCTGTGGAAATCACGTTTCATTGGAATTCCACAGGAGAAAAGAAGTGAATAAGGCCCTATTTTAGCTCTATTTATAAATATGTTTATTTCGAGAGAGTTTGAATCCATGTTGACAGTATTTTTACGGGATATACAAACACGTAAAATTAGACCCAAGTTAGACTTAGGGGAGGGGAGGGGAATGGGAAATTATTGTTTAATGGGTACAGGGTTTCATTTTGGGAAGATGAAAAGTTCTCGAGGTTCATGGTGGTAATGGTTACGCAACATCATGCACATACTTAATGCTACCGAAGGGCGCCCTTAAACATGGCTAAAATGGTCAATTCTACATTGTATATATTTGACCACAATAAAAAATTAGACCAAAATGTCTGAGGTCATGTTTTTAGTTGTTTTAATTTCATTGAAACATTTCTGGAGGAAGCTTCCCTTGTAGGAAGGAAACACCACCCCATTGTAGTAGGGGTCTACTCTCACTTCAGTGTAAGGGTGAGTATTGCATTACAGAAGGTTGCGGTCCTCATAAAAAAAATTCCTTGCCTTTCATACTCTGCAGTAGGGTTGGGAATGATTAATTCTCAGCTAGTTGACCTTAATTATCACTCAGTCCACAATCTTTAATTAATCTAACTTTCCAAAAACTGTTAGTATTCCAGGGAACATGCTGTTGTGATTGCCTGCAACTAGAGACTAGTTTGTTTTGCCGCAAATTACTAAATTACAGCATGTGAAAAGGGAAGAGAGAGAGTTTTAGATATAAAACTGTTAATGATGTTGACGTTTATGTTGGTGGTGAAAAAATAAATAAGGGTAAGAAAAACACCCCTGTATGAATGAAAGAGAATGTAGAAGGTGTAAATACACTTTTTGAACAACTCGCCTCATTGGCTCACAGCTGGTTGATACTGGGGGAAAAAGAAGTAAGAACATTTTCCTTAAAATGTTCTCTCCTGGCTCAGAGTCATATGTCTATTACCTGCAGTCACTCAGAAGTGTCTCCTGAACAAGTGTCACGGTTCTGCAGGCAGGCTGATGCCATTATATGGGTAAGGATAAGTTCCAAAGAGCGGGGATAAGTAGGAGGAGGCTGGGTCACTTTTAAAGGGTTCTCACTGTAGCCTGCAGGGCTATTGCATTCTCCACACCAGAAAATCAGGTGACTGGACAGGGAGAGAGGAAATTTTGATCTGGTTCTGTCTCTGGGACTGAAATGTTTGACCTTAGGAAAACCACTGTGTCCGGTTGACTTTAGTTCCCTCCTCTGTATAATGAAGAATTTGCAGTGCATGGTTTCCAAAGCCTGCCTCCAGACTTCTGCACATGTTGATTGCATGATCTGTTCCAGCCATCAAACCCCATGGTGACTGTGACAGTTGTTCTGAAGGGACCGGGTCAGAGAAGAGAAGCAGGCTCCGGAGCCCTGGAGAGAGCGATGCTGTAGAGTGAGCTGGCAATCTTACGTCTTGGGAATTGATATCACGGTGCTGCATCGCTCAGGATAGAAACCTACCAAAGATAACCCAAATAAAATGGGAAGTTTGCTGGAAGCACACAGAATTTTCACAGAAATGCAGGACAGGAAGTTTAGCTGGATCTCACAGGGGACTAGAAATCAAAACCTGAAAAAGTGGAAACTAAGATGGCCGCCTCTCAGATAATTGTCTTCTCTTTTCCCTTCTTTCTGTCCTGCTCATTCCTTCTTCCTCTCCTTCCCTCAACTTACTCCCCTCTTTTCTCCATCAGCTTTGGGCATCTTGCTCATGCCTAATCCAATCCTAGGTTTACAGGAGATTTCTTTGTCTGCATGAAAGAGAGACCAATTGGATCTTCATGTGAACTCTGAAATCCATGCATGAGAGGCTCGCTTGGCTTGTTTGGGTGATGTCTCCGTCTACTCCAGTTTGCTGTGGCAACGAGTATGGATCACTTGGCTCAGTGCCCATTGAGCAGGGACTCTGGGAGAAGATTATCTTAAACAAGGCTGTGATGTAGGCATACTCCTTAGGATTATTTTGTTTGCAAGAAGCAGAAGCCTTCTTTGGCTAGTCAAACAAAAAATTGTTTGGGAAGGGCACAGGGCTATCTCCTGCAATCAAGGGCAACAGGGCAGGTCCTGGGTCCTTGGCAAAGGGTGTCAATACATCTTTAGGGCTCTGCCATTTATGTGACTCAGCGCTAATGGGCATCTTCTCTCCGTGTTTCCCTGTGCTGTATTTAAAATCCCTGGGCTGGGGGAAGGTGATCTAAGTAGACAGGTTTAAGATGTGCCCATCTCTGGATTAATCTATTATACATGGGATATGACAGTTAGACCAACTTGTCCAAGTTTTCCCAGTTTAAGCACCAAAAATCCAATGTCCTGGGATTCCTTTTCCATCCTGGGCAAACCGGGATCGCTGGTCACCCTAGAACATGCTCACTTGAGCTTGCATATATGGCTCTTTAAGGGGTTTCCCTGTGTATTGGGCCATTCCTATGAAACGAAGGCTTGTGGTGAGCTTTAGGGAGACACCTCATGGAGTGTCTATTACATTCTATTTCCTGGTGGCTCCGCATACACACACAGACATGCTAACATGCAAAAAATGCACTACATACATACACCACACATGCACGCTCTCTTCTTCCCATTCTTTCAAAGACTCCCCTCTCCGCTACATGATTCAGTTATTTCACCTACGACCACGAATAGACTGCTAATCTTCCCAGTGGGAGAAAACCCAAAGCTTTGCTCTTCTGCTCCATCCGGAGGTGACATTGTGACCTCTAAGGACAGGCTTTCTACACAATGTCATTCTTCCTTTTCTTCTACAGTAATCTTATCACCATATATGTCAGCATATTCTGTTGCTGGCAAAAGGAAAAGAAAATGATGAAAAAAATGTTATGACAGTATGTTTTTCTCTTTAAAAAGGAAAAAGAGAGCTTGGTGTGCAAGAAGGTATATAATAAAAACCAGAAGCAGGCAAGAAAATAGTAATAGAAGCAATAGTCAATGTTACTGTAGCTGGTAAGGAAGTTTCTTCCTCGGCCCCTTTCATGGTTCTCTGTGGCTTCAGCTGGCATCTCAGTTGATTGGGACGATTTGTCCAATGGAGCAATTTAAGGGGTATAAGCCTTATGGTCCTACTTTTATAGGGTTGTAATAGCCATCTGTTGCTTTTACATGCGGGTATGGCAGTTTGGGAATGCACCCTCAAGGGTAAAATGATCCATGATCTTCCAGATTCTTATTTTTATTTTTATTTATTGATTTTGAGAGAGAGAGAGATATCAATTTGTTGTTCCACTTATTTATGCATTCATTGGTTGATTCCTGTTTGTGCCTTGACCCAGGATCATATCTGCAACCTTAATGTAGCAGGATGATGCTCTAACCAACCCATGATCTTTCAGGTTCTTACTTTTTTGTTGATGGCTAGGTCAGCCACCCTCATCAACCTCATAGCTCACTATTTTGCCTATTTCCCTAGAGGACCCCCTCCCTTTTCCTGTTACCTGGAGTCAGAAGTCCAGATTCCCTGGTCTGATGCACAGCAGTCTTCGTGATCTGGCCCCGCCTCCCCTCACTGCGTCCCCCCCCACCCCCCACCCCCCTGGGCCGCCTCTATGACCTTGGACCTTGCTAAATTAACTGAAAGCCCCTTCAGCCCCAGATGAAGCTAAGCCCTCACCCTCTGCCGCATGGCCTCCCCCACCTTGTCTGACCTTTAACTCTTGTTCATCACTTTAGTTTCAACTGAGGAGCATTATCTCTTGAGTCTTTCTCTGCCCAGTTCCCAACACCCCGCCATTCCCTCCAGCGAAGCCATAGTTCCTTCAATGCTTGATGTTTTCGGCGCCCTTGTCTGTGCGCTCTTGTACCTGTCCCTACACTACACTACGGTTCCTGAGGGACAGGCCAGTGTTTGACTTAGTCTGTGTCACCATGTCACTATCCTGAGTGCCTCCCTCTTCTCCACAACACAGCGGCTCTGTTTCGGTTGTTAGACAACTGACAGTGTGGTAGGTGACAAAGGCTTGAATTAAAGAAAGCAGCAATACTACCTTGTATTGTGATACTTGTGTCACACATGACCTGCCTACTGATGTGATTATTTATGTCAACTTTCAACTAGACTGTGAAGACAGGGGTCAGTGTCTGAGTCATCTCGCTCTTCACAGGGCGTGAGCTGGGAAGTCTCCCGGTCCAACGATTGCACAGTGGGTGACGGATCCCCTGAGCAGAGGAGCGCCCGAGAAAACACACCTCGGGGCTCCCAAGCAGCCGGGGGGGCGGGGCGCAGAGGGGTGGGACTTCCGGCCCCATTCATGAAGGCGTTCCGGCGCGAGGCGGAAGCCCGGCTCTGGTCTGAACCCAGCCAGAGCGCTCCAGGCACTTGTGTCCTCGGTGGGTGCTGATCGGCCCGCTGCCACCCCCGCGCCGCGGGACCGGGAGACCCGGTAGGGACTGGAGAGTCAGGACCCCCCGTGAGGGTGGAGGGAGAGTCGGGAATCCTTGATTTGAAGGAGGGGGATCATGATCGGGGACCACAGGGGAGAGCCCGAAGGGCTGCAGCAAGGGGCTGGGGAGGGAGGCACCGGGGACCCTGAGGCCGGAGAGGCCGGAGACAGGGATCTGCGGGTGACACTGGGCAGGGATGCATCTCGGAGGAGAGTCGCCCGTGTGGGGGAGTGTCCCAGGAGTTGGCTGATTGATAGAGAGGGTGGCACGAGATGGCATAGGTTGGCTTCCTGGGGAAGGTTGGAGAGGAGGGGATCAGCCCTTCCTTGAGGGTCCTTGATCGGAAGGACGTCTTGACCTAACGGATCAGAAAGGTGATCAGCCCCCCACTGGATGCTGAATGCCTATTGCTTCATTTTTAGTCAATACTGGGGCTGTGTGTGTGTGTGTGTGTGTGTGTGTGTGTGTGTGTGTGCGCGCGCGCGCGCGCGCGCGCACCCCATGTGGATTTCAGGAAAATATTTCACATTCCTCGGGAAGCTTGAACTCTTCTTCATTCAGGTTCCAACTTGGGCTCCATCTCTTTGTGAAACCGAATTTGTTCTTTAAAGTTGTTTCATACCAGCAAGCCAACCCAAGTTTTCCTTTGGGGGCTTCTCTGCCCTGCAGGATCTAGGCTGTCTTGTTTCCTTTGTCATGGGATGAACTTCTGAGTGCCTTTGGACTTATGGTGATAATTACATGGGAAGCCCGCTGTCAACCTTTGCAGTTACAATTCTTTGTTTTTCTGCCTTTCTAACACAAAAAACCAAAAGTTATGCTGTTCTGTTTAGTTTTTCAGTTTAACCAGTAAGGGCAATTGTAGATTAGGGTGCAGTCAATTACTAAATTACTAAGGATTTCTGCTACAAGGAAATAAATATATCTGCCATTAGCAGTATTTTAAAAAAAATATTGGTAACCCAAGATTTGTTGTTAAATACACATTAACACAGTTTTCCTTGATGAGCAGCTATAATATGTGGGCTCGTTTTTATCATTACTGGAGATAATTATAATTAGTTATTGTCTGCATTGTATTTATATTTTATTGGCTGCAATTAATATGTGCTGCCTAATCTACACTGTATAGTGTTTCACTTCAGTGTGGTTACAGAGACTGTCCCAGCTTCAAAGAGATGGTAAGCGAATTGTTTTGTTTGTCACCAACTGGGCACGGTAGCTGGGCAGAGCCATAATGTTGTCATTGATGGAAGGTGACACCCGATGATTGTGCTGCTTGTTTCTGGTGTTTCATATTTCAAGTGTTGAACGTTTTTATTTTTAAAAAATTACTGTATTGAAACAGGTGACTTTAAAATCTGATTTAGTGCTCTCTGACTTGCACTGATTCACATAAACTAGAACATTTGATATTTATTGGTGCCTTGAGGTGTTGCTAGCTTATACATTCTTTTTTGCCTTTTGAGGTATAATTGACAAATAGAAATTGTATAGGTGTAGCATGTAACGATTTGATATACATATGAATTGTGAGCCGATTACCACAATCAAGCTAATTAACAGATCACAACCTCACATTGTACCATCTTATTTATTTTTTTGTGTGGTGAGAACACTTTTGATCTACTCTCTTCTAGACTTAAAATGTACGATGTTACTAACTATAGTTTTATAAGCTCTTGAAAGAAAATCTGTGCTTGAGTCAAATAGTTGCAATTTTCTCCTGTTTGGTGGCACAGCTGATATTTACCAGTAGAAAGCGGTGCCTAAACATAAACAGTGATTTAACATGTGAATGAGTGTTGAATACTTTTCAAATTAGGAAATAAAAAGATGATGCTGATCTTTATAGTTATTGAATTAACTGCTGTTAATTTATATAATTTAACCTTCATTCTTTCAATTAGGCAGTATTGTTATTGTTTTTTTCAATAAGGCTTATTCGGTATTTTCCATACAATCTTGGTTTTAAAAAGCTATTGTCTGCCCTTTCCCTTGGTTTTGGGAGATAGAGTGCTTGAGGCAATACTCAGGTCTTCCAACGAGATCTTAGAGAAAGAAGTGGTCCTCCCTGAAACCCAAGGGCCCTGCCTCCTGCAGCAAGTTTCTAGTTATATATCTGGATGGTATGTTTGAAATTTGAGTGCCTTGTGTTCTGGATAAACTTTGGAATTTTTATTCTATGTTCTAATTGTAGTGTAAATTCCTTAGCTTTCTCTAGATAAAGTCTATATGTTATTCTGTAGGATTCAGATGTATTTTACAGTTTAACCAATCATGGCGATTTTTTTATTAGGGTCCATTTATTATGGATTTATTTTTCTTTCTTTTTCTTTTTGCTGCAGTGAAAGACCTGTCTGTGCATTGGGAGAGCTATTAAAACAGTGATAACCTAAACTCTGTCTTCATATATGCATACTTATACACTTTGTTTTCCTTAATCACCAGCCTGTAATGTATAATGGAATTTGAACGTTTTTCTTGGTTCTGTGCTCTCTGATGATCAGCGTTAGCGCATACAGTCCATTCTTCGTTCTCTGCTTACCCTAGTTAGAAAGCCGCTCCCTGTCATTTGGTAGAATTAGGAGAACTGGTCACCCGCTGAGGAGTCCAGCTTTTGGACAGCGAGACGCCGAGCAGAGTGTTGGGCTGCTGACTTACCACCCGGTGGCTGCATTGCGTTTGCTGCGAGTATGGCCCTCAGCAAGACGGGCTGAGGCGTGGTGGACCCCTCCTGTTAGCGTCGCTCTCTGTCCTCTGCCCTCTGCCCTCTGCCGAGCTAGGCTTTTCTCTCCGGGCCGCGGAGGGACTCGAGGATGTTAGAGCCAGAGCAGACGGAAGACCTGCGGCCCTGCCACTACAGCCTGTCCGTCCCGCTGAGTCCGGCCCCATCAGTCCCCGCACATTGCCCAGCCTCCGTGTGCGAGTTTATGGCTGTGCGGCGCGTGTTGACATTATTGTAGTTTGAAAAATAGTTTTAAAACTAAATTGTACTCGTCGGATTATATACATGGATTCTACTTAGTTTTGCTTCGAGTTAGGCATCCCATGAAATTGCACATGAACTGTTCTATTAAAGTGATATAATATACCTCGCAATTGCAAATACTAGGGGTTGCCCTTAGCCTTTGTCGTTATTAGGGTTTCTAAATTTAGCATTTTAAGGGAAAGAAAAGCTGTTGGATAAAAGCCTTGGGCAGAGCTGAGGGAGGCTGACCAGTCCTGGCCGCGTATTAAGGAGTGGCAGTAGGAGCTGCCCATATGGTTGGAAGGCATACCTTAGCGCTCAGGTTTTTAGAATTGCCAGCGCTTGGTAACAGTAAAAAGCAGAAAGACGTGTAGCGGTGTTATTATTCTTGTTCTAAAATACCCGGCAGTCAGCACGCGCCCTTACCATCCCTCCCACCGTTCCCTTCCACCTCCATGAGAATGGCCTGGCAGAGGCTCTTAAAGTTCAAGTTAATACGGTTAGAGTGGAAGTTAAAGTTAATTGGGATCACAAAGTTAAAGTTGACATGGTAATTGGGGTCATGGATTGGTTTGAGGCAAGGGGTGCAGTGTGAATTAGAAACGAAACAAGCATGGAGGTTTATTTTAGCACTGGCATTTATTTTCAGGGTTGAGAGGGCAGAGGCGTGGAGGCTGATGGGAACATTGCCGATAGGAGAGGGCCCAGCATTAGAGATGGGTGAGCTTGGCCCCGTTACAGTGGAGGAGCGGGGCCCAACCCCAGACTCTCCCGCAGAGCTAAGGACCACGCCGGTAAGAAGCGTCAGAGTCAGCTCCTCATGTTCAAGCCCAAGTGCGGACTGCTGCATAGTAATCGAATAGAGTTGCAGAAACAAAAATTGTACAAGGCACCACCCACGTATCTTTATTTAGGTTCACCTATTGTTAAGATTCTGCCCCGTTTGCTTCGTCACTGAAGAACAAGAACACTTTTGAGTAGAACGCTCATATAATCTATATTCTGAAGATGAACTGCTAACTTTATTTCTTTTCCTAATAAACAGTTATGTGTCAGCTCCAATTTGATGAGTGCCACATCCAGAAAATACCTGGGGATAGACTTTGATTTGACTCCCATTCATACCGACTGCCCCTCCCTGTTAGCCTGGTCCTTTTCTCTTAGAGCGGATTTTTAAACAGAAATCCAGGACTTTTCATTTCTTCCTGTTGAACTGTGTCCTGCCTGTGCTTCAGCAGCCCAGCGCTCGGCCTGTCGGGATACCTCGGTCTCAATTTCCTACCGGCTTATTAGCGGTCTTTTTAGGCTTCGTCTTCTCCACTTTTAATCCTTATCTCCCAAAACTCGTCTAGAGTCAGCACTGGCTTTGGAGTAATTGTAGCTTAAGTAGCTATGTTCCTCCTATGGCTTAGAGGCAGATCGCCTACCAATTCTTTTATACAGAGTTTTCTGCAGAAAATGGGACAAGTGATAGTTCTCTGGACCTGGTGCCCTTACTCCCTGGGAGATCCAGGAATTACTTACAGGCCTTTCCAAAGCCTGTAGTGGGCTCTCTGCGCCCTACCTCTCCCTTACATGTATGTGTCTGAAGAACAGAGAAAGCAAATCATTGGAATTGTGTTCTGTCGTGCCTGCCTCTCGCTGGCCCTTGAAATGAAATGCCACCGTTTAAGTCTAGAAGAGTTAAAAGCTTGGTTTAAAGAAAGTATCTGGGACCTGCCATTTCTTATATTTATGATTTTGTTTTGGAGTTTAGTCTTTGAACTATATATGAACTCTTATCATAACTCTAAAGACTTGTAAAAGCTGCCAAGAACTGTAAAAAGGGTTTTTGGAAAAAAAAAAAAAAAGAAAAAACCTGTAGAGGGAAACTATAATTAATGTTCCTGGAAACTAGGCTTGCCAATGGCCTTCATCCTTTGTTATTATTGGATAGATGTGTAATTATACATAGATTATGTAGATAGAGATTGTATGTAGTGATTACTTACATTTTTAGCCAAGGTCAACCTTTAAATCCCAAACTAATAATCTCTTACATAGACAAATCTTAGTTCTTCATCGCCATACATTTAAATTTAAAACTGTCTATAGCTAAGCCTAGCTTAGGAGAGTCCATTAGTTGGTGAGATTAATGCTTATATTTGTTAGGTAGTGAATGGGAAGGTTAGACCTGCAATGATTGGGTTTTCAGTCAGTTAACAATGTGCTGGTAGAGGAATAGAAAGAGCCCTAACCTGAGCGTCAGGATACCTGGGTTCTAGACGCAGCTATGCTGCTAATGGGCTGTGCGATTGGATGCCGCTTCCTGTGATAAGGGGACTGGATCCCATCGAAGCTCTTGCTTTCCCCATAGTGACCGCGGGAGTACCTCTCGGCGGCTGCTTCACAGTTCCCAGCTGTGGGCAGCCTTTCTCCTGGGCTAAGAATGGCTAAACGATGGCCCCTGGGACCAGTTTCAGCTCTGGATGCTCTAGAGCTCTGCTACCCAGTGCAGTAACCCTTTGCCTACAAAGCCTAGATACCGCAGGCCCTTTGCAGAAGCAGCGTGCAGCTACCTGGTGTCCGTGGTACTTTCTGGATGGAACCAGAGTGCGAACAGATGTTACTAAGCGTGTGATTCTTACATAACTTAGTAGTTTTCTGTGTACGCAGGGATTCTAAAATCTTGTAGCACTGAGGACTAACCTATGGATAGACCATCATTAACACTTTGAGCTGGAGGATCCTCAGGTTGATTCTGCTGATGTCAGTAAGTAGTGCAACGTCTGCATCTGTTGTGTATGTATCATTCCTCATTCTTTCAATTTAGGCTGGTAGTGGAGCACCCTCATAGTGATATTGTACTAACTGGTAGATACGAAATACTTTGGAAGCCATGAAAATGAGAAGCATTGAATCTCAGACTCTTCTGGAATCAGTTTTGGAGCTGAAACATTCCACGGAGGAAATGTCACTGTTCTCTTTCCTCCTGTGTATTTTAATAAAGAGACGTGAGATAATGACATTGCTAATTTGTTGGCATGGTGTAGGAAATAACAAAATTAACCTTCTGAACACTTATTTTAAAATACCTTAATATTTTAAAGAGGTTATAAGAAAGAGATATCTGTTAATCCTTACTTAAAAAAGAAAATCATCCCAGTTTGAGTCTTTCAGTGTGGTAGAGTATGAATGTTGGGGTTCTCCAGAGAAAAAGAACCATTATCATTCGGGCGTGTTCAAAAAGAGATTCATTTTACTCAATCGGCCCATGAAATTGTGGGGCTTGGCAGGCCCCACATTTGTAAGGCGGGTCAGCAGGCTGGGAGGTCGGGCAGGAGTTCATGGCGCAGCCTTGAGGCAGAATTCCTTCTCTGGGGAACCTTGGTTTTTGTTCTTACGGTTACAACTCATCTGAGGAGTTGCACACACACAGTCGAGGGTAACCTCCTTTACTTAAAGTTAACTCACTGCGCTTATTAACCACGTCTACAAAGTATCTTTACTCAACTGCTAGACGAATATTTGATTAAGTAACTGGGTGTTACAACCTAGCCCAGTTGACACATAAGACTATCACAGTTAGTATTTAAAACACATTTGGTATATTAAACAACCATGTATATAGAATATTGCACAGAGATTAGTAAATAGGAGCGTGTCTCTATTAGGAGCCTTTAAGGGCTCCCCTGGGCTTGCTTTCAGGTGCCAAATAAAAAACAGAAAATGGACAATTTAATTAACCTTGTCACCCTTTGAAAGTTAAAAGTTGTTCTCTTTTTTGTGCTTTTTATATATTGTGTATTTTTTAAACCTAGGGTGCTTTAACGTAACTGTAAAATTTCATAGTAATTTTGGTTTTTATTAGTTAATACTCTGGATAGTCTTTTTGCGTAAGAAATCCTTAGAGCTGGGGATTAGTTTTGAGCTCATTGAGTCTAATTCACACCATTCCTGGCGGAGACACTGGCCTCAGGGAGGCGAGTGATTTGCTGGAGTGACCGAGCAGAAGAACCGGGACCCGAGGCCAGCCCGGGTCTCCCATGCGGTGCCCTTTCCTCTGCGAGGGCAACTGCAGGCAGCGAAGCCCGTCCGGGGCAGGTTTTCTGAAGAGGGGCTGCTTTTCAGTTTCTACTGAAGGGACTGAGCAGGAACTGAGAGTTCAAAGAAGTGGGTGATACTCAGGCCATTCGGGGACCCTGCGGGGAGGGCGGGGAGCGAGAAGCGGGTGTGTCGTAGGCACACCCCGGTGGACAGCGTCTCCTCTCGGGGCTCAGGGTGACATGTGGTACCCGTGGGGCTGGAGACTTGGCACGTGAGAACACGCTGGCTGGTGGATGACTCGGAGCAGATGCGCCGAAGGACCTTCGGCGCAGAGAACGCAGGGACCACAGCCAGGGGCTGGCTGAGCTGGCTTTCCTGGGGAGGGTGACAATACACAGACGGGGAGCGTCGGAGCCCAGGCGTCCCTGCGGGCACGCAGGACACAGATCTGGAGGCTCATAACCGATAGCATTGATTATACTCCATCACGGCAGCTGCCGAGGGCCTCAGTAAAGCTGTCACCAGGCTCATTCCCGGCTTCCCGGTCCCTTCCTGTAGCTGCTTCTTGTCGCCCCCACAGCTCCATAGCGTACAGGGTCCTTTAGCCTTCAGGTTAGTTACTTCCCTGCAGGTGCGGACCTCGGACTCTACCTAGTACTTCTCTACCTCTGCGGTCCGCCGGTCTGTTTTTTTTAAAATAAACTATGCACTTTAGGGGGACTGTATTTAAATCGCCAATTCTATTTCATCGAATTGAGAGGATGTGCTTACTACGGCAGTATTTCCAGTTAATTTTATTACTCCTGTTGTGCGTGTGTGGTTTTTGTATGTGTTTGTTCCCTTTAGAATATAACTACAGAGATGTGGTTGGACAAGGGAATGGAAGGTACAGGATTTCGAAGTGTGTAGGTTATAAATTTAAATTTTGTGCATCTACCTTGGCGAGCAAAAGCAGTTCTGAAAAGCTCGTAAGAGGCTTGTAGAAGAAAGAAGTGCCAATGATTTTTTTAAGTTATCCCTCACTGCCTCTTCCAAAGATATGATTAAATAGACAATTTTTGAGTGATGATAATTTCCTGCAGTTTGATTAGAAGGTAGAACAACTTCATATTGTTAGACCCCAGTATCGTATATCACAACCCCACAGTTGATGAGTGTTGATCATCTACAGCAGCTTTTGATTTCACTGATAATACGCTGGCAGCCATCACCGCTGAAAAGCCAAAGTAAGAGTATTGGGCGCCGATCTCCAGTGTTTGCCCCGGAGTCCTTGGCACCCACTCCCCTGCCGTCCCTTCCTTTCCCTGCTGTGAGTCCTGCCACTAGACAAGGGGCTTTCTCCTCTCCCAAGGGCCCCATGGGGCACAGAACCCATGTCTTCCTCTTACTCGTTAACCTCTCCCCCAAGTGAAACTTCCATTTCTCTCATGACCGATAGCTGACTCGTAATTATTTGATGAAGTGAATTCGAATAAGGCAGGGAATGACTGGTAGACCTTGGGATTCTAAGATACGTTATATAAATTATCTGTGCTGTAAAGTGAAACTTGTAAAACTACACAGAAAGTCTTGTTAACCCAAAGGATTAGCAAGGCTTAATATATATATAGCCTGCTTGTTTACCTGGTTCCTTCCGTCGTTTTTTTTGGTTGAACTCCCCAGTTCTACGAGGACATGTTTCTTCCCTAGAGGGGTCGAGAAGAGGAGAAAATAATGGGACGAGGCAGGACCTTTTCAACTTGACGGACAGGCGGAGCTGCTCCTGACTTCCCCTTCTCCACCTCCTTCCTCTGTAATCTCACTACAGATTGTTTGTTTGTTTGTTTGTTTGTTTACATACTTTTCTTATGAAATAGAACTCACCTCTTCGTTGCAAGTTCCTGTCTCCCCACTTGCCTTTAGAGAGATAATTCTAGTTGAGGTTGTCAAATTCCATCTTCTTCCACGAAACTTTAGATTTTACTTTGTTTTTCAGAACAGTAATAAATTCTATTGACATGATGAATTTTTTCCACCAAGGAATAAAAGTCACCACTAAAGCTGTCTCTTTGGTTGAAAATGTCTCTAATAATACCGGCCTCTCTTTATTGATCATATCTATGTACTAGGCACTGCACTGGATGTTTTTATACATATTCAGGCCCCACAGCAACCCTTACTTATATAGGGTAGGAATTTATATTTCCTTTTTATAGGTGAGGGCACCAAAGCTTGGAGAGATAAAATAATTTGTCTAAGCTTATCCTGCTTATAAATGGTGGAGCTGCTTCTGAAGCCTATTTGCTTTTGATAATCCAGTTTTCCTCTACCTTTCAGAAGCACCTTGAACATTTTGGTGCTTATAGCTAAAATGCTTTTTTAGAGAGTGAACAGCACGGTGATTCTCCCATTTATTTTTTCGTACCTGTGTACTCCTAGGAGTGTTTTATGATCCATTTGTTCCACTTTAAACCTTTATGAAATGCAATAGGTCCACGAGCGAATGTTTTTTCAAGGCACCATAATTAATGTTGCCTCTGAAGTAGGAGGTGCTTATGATATTTGCTGCATGGATCAAAACAACAGCAAAGGGCGGTGGTAGTGAATGTAGGGGGCTGTTCACATAAAAATTCATTTCTTTTGGAATGTGAAGCAGGAACTTTTCTCAGATTACAGCATGCTGCAGGGCAGGGCCAGAATCCAGGCTTTGATTAAAAGCACCCAAACTGTTTTTTTTTCTTTTCTTTACAACCACAAGTTATTGCCAGCTGAACTGGATAATAGAGAGTTATGATGAATGCATTTCCATCTGCTGCAAAAAAATTTTGAGACGATTTCATCCTTTTACACCTAGATAAAAAGGCTGCTTTGAAATGAAGAGTCAATTAGTGGCTACCAAATAAGTAGTTATTAAATTCTTGCTCTAGCAGCTTGCTCAGGTGATAGTGGGGGGCAGGGGGGGAGCAGTGGCGGGGGCGGGGGGCGGCTGCCGCCAGTTAACAGTTCAGTCTGAAATACTTTCTCCCCAGGGAGTGGTATAAGAATCCGAGCATTCTTGGAGTCTTTCCTTTTCATCCCCGACTTGCCGCTTTTAGGCTGAGGTGTTACTTTCCCTGACACTGCCTGGGTTTCCTTGGGCTGTCAAGGTCAAATGCAGACCAAACTTTTAGAATGATCTGCAGCAGATCCTTTAACTCACGGGAACGTGAGAGAAATAAGCTGTTCTGAATCGCCCGTATTTCTCACGCCCTCCTCCCCTGGCTGCTCAGGCTGTGAGGTGGGACATACGGAATTGCTGTACTTCCAGGATAGTTGCTGGTTCTTGATGCTTTTTGACTTTATTATGGTTTTATTATGGTTGCCATCTCAAGATTACTTCAGCAGCAGTATGTTATAGAAAAACTCCATTAGTCCCTTAATGCCGTAACCTGAATTATTAGTAATTAGAACTCTGGGCTCAAGTGAGCAGATTAGTAGCCACCTTTATACTACAACACTTTTTAATGATTTTTAATTTAGGTTTGTTTGATATCGGACCCAGGTTATTGTATTGGCTGAATGGTGATGGGTATTAGGATTATCTATTCCTACCAGGGAGCGAATCACTAAAACATACTTTATTTTACTGCTGCTTAAGGTGCTTTTTGACACTTCTGCTACTGTGGTCTTATAAAACAGTTTTAGAAAGAGGATCACAATTATGTGACTGCCTGATAATTATTAAACATTTACGATGTGCCCATTATTGTGCTAAGTGCTTTACATCTGTCCTATCTCATGCAATCCCCACGGTAATCCTATTCAGGGCCATCATGATGGCATCTTTACAGGTGCAGAAACTGAGGGATAGGGAAGCTAAGTAGCTGGCCCCAAGTTAACAGTGGCTGGAGCTAGGGTTTGATCCAGGCGACCCGACTTTAGGGCCTGAGCGAGCCCTTCAGTCCTCCGCTGTACACCCAGACGATGTCTTCTGTTTCATACATAGTGCCGCTCTGTGTAAGATTTCCACTCGTAAAATCCCCCTGTCGTTTCCTATTCGAGTCTGTGTACACAGGCAGGATTTTCCACTTCGGTTCTAATAAAACTTTCATCTTTAGGGTTAGCGGTTGCCAGCTGGTTTCCTGCAAAACATTTTCGGCTTTTAGCATTTTTATTCCAGGTAGAAGGACTGTCCATTTGCTGACTCGTCAGCCTGTGCGCTTTGAAGGTAGGGGCAGTCAGACCTTGGTACTGGTAGAAATGAACAGTTAAAGCATTCTTTATTTTGGATTCTGTTATCACTTGGCGGGGACTTGATTTGTCACTTGAACTTTATTTTACCCACATGTGGAAATTAATTTTTTGTCTTATAAAATATGCAGATGGGGAAATCCTGGAAGCAGCCTGTGCGGAGAAGAAAAAGTCCACTCAGAATGTAAAATGGGCCACGGCGAATTAAAAAGGCGGGTGAGGATATGTGGCTTGTTGAATTACAAGTTTTCCTCCTTTTTTCCTCTGTAGAGCTAACCGTATAACACTATTATTGGGAAATTTGACTTTCTAAACTTTAACTGAACACTTTTGGTGCACAATTTCTAAATCCATGAAGTAATCGTCACATAGCAAGATCTTATTTTATTTGTATTTTGGGATTACATGCTCATTCTTAATTTTGACACATTTGCATGAACTGAGGTGAGTTACTTATCTTTGAGGTGACGTAATTAATAGTCTTTCTCCTTCTTCCAGAAAGTTTGAGGTTGGAGGGATAGGCAGCTGACTAGTAGAGCGACAGCTGCGTTTTCTTAATCTTACATCAAGTGGCCTTTGCATTTTGCTATGGAAGGAGCACTTACTCCAGACTGCATTTAGCATACAGAGGTGCACTTTTGGAGCAATAAGCTTGAGGTACTACACGTAATGTAATTTTGTGTGGAAGCTTCTTAGTCCTGAATAAGGAAGGACTACACAGAAAGCCAAGGAGGCAAGGATGGCTGAATTCTACTGGCTTAGAGATAAGCAAGCACTTAGATACATTAAGTGTCCCTAGAACTCTCAGAAATAGTAACACTAATCCAAACTTTTCTTCGGTTCATGTGATCTGGAATAACCTTTAGTAAAATTATTGGTTAAAAAAAAAAAGTTATATCTTCAGAGTTGTCAGAGTTGATATTAAATGTAATGCACACATACAATTTTTTTTCTACCCAGGTTTACCAGACAAACCAGCTTACATCATCTCTATTGGATGTTTAAGATTATGAAAATATAAATCCAATCTAAGAACAAAATGTACAATTAAAATGAATTGTTTGATGTATGTTGAGCACAACAATAGAAAAAGAAAAAAGGGGAGGAAACCATGTTTAACTTTTGAGGTGCTTTGCTTTTGTGATATTTTTCATATTTGTCTGATTTGTCAATGAGAACAATAACTTCAAATCATACTTAGCTTTGTTTAATGTCTCATGAAGTTTTCATCAGCAATTCTGGTACAATTGTTAAGAACAAGTGAATTAATGTGAGCAGGATAAAAGTTTAGAAATGCATTTTCAACAATAATTATGTTTTATAATATGTCTACTTAAAGAGATTTTCCAAAATCTTTTTGGTAACTTGAAACTTTAAAGCTATACTAAGTTAAATGATAGCTATTTATTGAATATCTAGATCATTTCTAAGTAAGATCAAATACCGAAACATTAATTGCTAAATGTAAGTTTAAGTTGATCTGCTTTCGGCTTCTTAAATTTCATAGAGAGACAAAAGGTATTTGGGCCTGTTAGCAAACATGTTTGCCACATTGAAAAACTGGACTAAGGAGAAGCACATGCATCAAGAAATTGTGAAATGGTGTATTCATGAATTTGCTGATCTACTGCAGAATGTTGGTCTGTGGCAGGCGGTTCACAATTGCTTGCTTCCTAGTTTTCACTGAAAATTAGGGTTACTAAGGATTAAACCATCTTATCAATTATGTAAATGAAACTAGTAGGACTAAGAAGGACAAAGAGAAACCTCTGTATACAAAGCATACAAGGAAAATAGAATGTGTGTGATAAGGAAAGTATACAAGGTATGAAGGATGTGTTTTTATTACGGGAAAAAGAAAGTAATTTGTCCAAAAGTGGAATGACTGGCTATTCCAGAATGAGAAAGAGGAAAAGAGCCGGACAAAAATGGGGTAGATATTTTTTAAAAAGGTTTGTAGGTTTGAAGAAAAGGAATTTTATGCATGATCAAGCTGCTAAGATTGAATTGACTTATTTATAACTTAGGAAAAAAAGATGAGCGTTAATGTCAAAAATATACTGATGTAAAACTAGAATGACAGTTTTCTAGGATTATCGGCCTACTCTTATTAAGAAATTGTAAAAGGTTTTTCTTTATTGTTTAAGTGATCTGCCTTAAACAAGATTTTGTGTCTTTCCAGAGTGATTTACTGTACTTTGTTTTCTTTATCAGGTCTTTGATTACTTAAGAAAACCAAATCTTCTCCATATTAAAAAAGCTAAGGGTCTGTTCACAGCCATTGTCACTTTGGTTAAGTAGGTAATTATTATTTTATACTGATCTGTGATCCCGTTTAATCAAGTGCTCAAACCTTTTGACATTTTTGATAAGCATTCCCAAATCAAATTCTAAATAAAGTCTTTTTCTTAAAAATCTAACCTAACTTTGACATTTCCTAGAGGAAAATCTCAAAGGATTTTGTAAAAGAGAGATGTTAAACTAATTAGGTTTTTTTGATATATTAAACTGTGTGGGAAGCCTGTCAAACAAGAAGGGATGATACACCTTCTTTAGGTTATATCTATATGGATATTATGTTATAGAAACACACAAACAGGTATAGAAATTTGTCAATACCTTTGATATTCCTGATATATTCAGCATCATGCTATCAGTCATAATCAAGTTACGTTAAAATATTGTATGTTACTGAAATAAACAAATTTTTCTTGTCAATTACACTATAATGACCTCTCATCGGTGCTTTCACTGTGACCATTTAACACTCTTTTGTCATTCCTGGACAGTTGTTTTTTGCTCCTAATTCCCCTCGGAAAGTATTTGCAATCAGCTACACGAGAGAGTGCGCAAGGAAGCCATCGCTTGATTTACTATCCCTTGAGAGCTTGCCAATGGATTGAGTAATTTTCTAAGCTAATGAAGAAGTTGATGGGTTCATACAGCTGCTCACCCAAGATCAAACAGAACAAGAATTAATTACACGAACTGATGAGGATGATTATAATTTTCAGTGACTTTTTGTTCAAAACACTACTAGTTCTTTAATGTTTGGCTTTTCTCTTTTCTCTTAAGCTATCTATAAATTACAGCCACGTGGTAAAGCATACCTTTGTGAAGAAAGACAAAACAGTTTGATCCCTCCAGAATTTAGAAACTCTTATTGAGTATTTTTATTTTCATGGCAATATAGTTATTTGCATAAGTCCAAGAAGAATCTGTTTTCCTTGCCCTAGCCAGGTGGCTTGGTTGTTAGAGTACTGTCCCGTGCACCAGAAGGTTGTGGATTTGATTTCTGCTTGGGATGAGAGGCAAAGGATCTATATATCTCTCTCACATCATTGTTTCTCTCTCTCTCCCCTTCTTCCTCTGTCTTTAAAATCAATAAACACATCCTTGGTTGAGGATTAAAATTTTTTTTCTTAAAAAGGAATATTTTCCTTATAACAGGATATAATAAAAAACATTGGTCATATTACCAAGGCTTTGACTGGAATGTTATGTTTGAGAATGATGTATAAAATCAGATATGACCATTTGGAGGAGCTAAGGTGGTCCTTACTGAGCTAATGCTTATGAAACTGTCTTGGAAAAAAAAAATTGGCCTGGTACTTGGCTTACAGTGTTCCTAGTTTTATGGGTGAGGAAGGACAGTCATTTCCTGGGTTACCCAGGAACCTTAAAAAAAGAGGATTTCAGCCAAATCTATAGGGACTGAAGGCAAAGCTTGGTGTCAAGTTTCTGGCTTGGCTTGCCAGCCTCAAGAGGCCTTTAAAAGTCTTAATTTGAGATTTCTTATGGAAAGTTCCAGCAAAGCAAACTTAAGAAGAATCTATATGGACATTCATGTAAATAATCAGACCAAATGTAATGAGAATATACTAATTTTGCAAACAAATTAGTCTTGCCCTTCTTATTGTTGATAGAAATGGGGTTTAGTATGTAGAGAAAAGTAATGTTTCCATAGGAAACTGTGGTGCACCCCTGTGGGTCTTAAGTTCTAGTCCTTTCCATTGTCTTTAAGGTTTTGCTACCTACCTGTAAATTGGACTGGATCCTGATTTCTTCTAGTTCCCGCCCCCCTTCCCCCCTCGCCCCCGGTATCTGGCTACAATTCTCCAAGTTAGCATTTCCAGTTTTTTCCCACCCCTATGACTTGGAATCATTGAGAACTAAAACCATCCTTTGTTTGAAACCCTGCAAGCCGAGGCTGGAGAGCTTGATCTAATCTGTAGAGAAATCACCACAGCAGGTCATGTGTGGGAAACCATCAAGCCTGTTGTGTGGGCCACTCACTCAGAAAGGTCACCAGAGCCCCTGACGACCTCAGCAGAGACCATCAAACCACAAACCAGGGAAACGAGTCAGGTTGCCACAGCCTCTCCGGTTCCACCGTGTAAAGGTGCTTGGAGCTCAGCATCCAGAAATCTTAACTGACCGTCCTCTGGACTCAAAAGCTGAGTTTGTTCTAACCATTAACCCTTTTCTTTTGTTTCTGGGGAAATACCCCCTAATTAAGTGCCCGATTGCTCACAGCATACAGAGACCTATCTCAGGTGGGAACTCACGCCCGCCTGTACCACCACCTCCTGAAATGAGGCGCAGCTGTTGGAATGGACTGACCCAGCCTCAGCACTGCCACGAGGTCACTGGGTTATGGGACAGTCTAGCAGCTCAGTTTCTGGGCTGTGAAACTTCTTGGGAAAGTTTCAGGTGGGGGAACGACAGGGGTCAGGACGTGCTCCCCCCACCAAATATGGCATCTTGGCAGGTGGACTGTTTTAAGCTGAAGGTGCAGGGAGGACCTTTGGACCTTCCCCTGAAGCAGGTCGGAAGACCCTTATGTGAGAGGTGCCTTCCCTATATCCAGACAGGAGCATCCTTATCGCCCAAGGGGGCGGGGCTCCGAGAAGCCCCTGAGCAAACCAGCTTTGCTGAGAGCCCCCAGTGTATTGCTCTTAGCTGATACTCCTTTTGTCCTATCGCATTTCCTGATGATTCTCTATTTTTCATCAACCCAAAAAACACTCAGATTTAACCATTTCTTTGGTCTTCATTTCCTTAGGAAGTCTCCCATAAAATTTCTATTAAATAAATTTGTATGCTTTTCTCTTGTCATAGATAGAGATCTAGCTGAGAACTTAGAAGGGTAGCGGTAAAAGATGTTTTTCTCCCCCGTACAGAAAGTACTGAATAACTTCCCCCTGAAACTTGAACATTCCCTGACTAGAGGCTTGTGTTGACTGCCCTCTAGAGGAAGAAAAAGAAAATCTGAAAACAAGTCTTCTAATGGGACATTAAGAACTGTTAAAAAATCTTACGTCTTATTCTTAGGTAAACGGGCCCAGGAGTACCTGAGCTGAGCATGGATTGCCATGCGTAGAGCTCGGGTAGGAACAAATACTCCCAGAAGTTTATACAGTCACGGAGGAGTGACCAGGAGCATGTCGACACTCACTTGTATTGCAGTTTTGCAAAGCTTGTTCTGACGACTCTTCAGGGATTTCCGCAATCTTCAAAGGGATGATAAACGTACTTCATCAGTTCTCTTTAAATATTAGGCTTAAAAATAGTTTTCCCTTTTTTATTAAAAAATCTGATATGCAAGGTTTTTGTGTTTTACTTCATTTTTAAGTGGAAAATCATGCAGTATGAAAAGTAGTATGTGTACTGTTTTTACTTATTCTTCTTATTTAGAGTAAATATGAGAGGACCTCTAGAAGTCGAAAACAACTTTAAAGCACCGTTTTGTATATTCTTTCTTTCATGTGATCTTGTAATATGATTACTTATGTAAAGATGCGTGTTTTCCTTTGCTCACTAGATAAACACCATTAAAAATAATATTTTAATTGAAAAGGCACTTAACCCATATATTTTTAATGTGTTAAGGTTAACGTTTTATCAAGTTATTATTTCTATAGCAGGCAGTCTTAATTGAGTGGTTTTTGGCAGTGGTTTTCATGAGCTCTAAGAGAGAAGATGAGCATTGGAAAGGAAACAATTGCTTGCTTTGTAAGTGCTGATGTTGAGTAATGACTAAGTACATTCATTTGCACAGCCAATATAAACTCCAGACAGATTTTCCCCTGCCTTTTCCTCAAGTGGGTCATGTGACTGGGTGTTTATCACTGACTTGAATATCTTCAAGTCTTAAAAACCACATAACTTGACCATGAAATCAAGCAGCTGTTTCAAAGGGCTCTTTGCAAGTACATTTTATTTTTTATTTTTGGGGTCACTGCAGTGAAAAGAAGATTGTGCAATTTGTATGCATATTGGAACTCCCCGCTCCCCTTCCTTCCTTTCTTCCTCTTGCCTTCTTGAGAGCAAGTTTCAATGCAGCAATGTCTACAGTACTCTTGGTTGGTATTCCCCAAATGGCCCCTCTTGTTGGCCCAGCTGGCTTTGTGCCCAGGTTAATGGGGCATTACATTTTTAAAAAATAATGCGGTGTTTGGCGACTCTCTTTCAGAGATGACAGTAAGTCGGCATCTGAGGATGTAGCCTCTATTTTATTTAGATCTTTTTCCTTTGGTTTTAGGGTTAATGGGGAAGGAGCCCAATCCCTAAGGAATGGTATCGACTGTACATTTGCAAAGAACCTGCCAAGGCTGTTACGGGAGCCCACACGACCGATGGGTCTTTTGGATTTAGATGCCTTTGGTGTTTTCAACTTATGTTTCTTCTGAAAATTGTTCCCGGGTCCTTTCTTTCTTTTGCCAGCTGCGTGCCCCTACGGTTCTATAGAACCTTTAATGCCCTGACCTTCGGTTGTGCGCATGTGGACTGCATCTCTGACGATTCTCCTCTTAAGAACTGGGTGGTTTCAACGTTGAGAATTCCAGCATTTTTACCTGGCGAGAGCTGCTCCTCCATTTTAAGTATCATTCAGGCTGGCTTTTGTATGTGTGCACACACACGAGGAATTGTGAATCTAAGTTAGGCGATGACATGTAAAAAGGGAGATTATTTCAGAGGCAGTAAGTTTAATTTTGGATAATCATGGTATCCTATGTTAATTTAACAAACACATATATGCTACATGCCCATGATGTATATGGAACTGTTTGATGCTGGAGATAATTGATAAACACCCATAAGTTCTTACCTCTTATCCTTCAAGACCCTCCATCCTGTAGTTGCTGAGTGGAGTGTTGTAGGAGTTCAGATGAGATAGAGATTGTCACATGAGGAAGAGATGAGAGACCACTTGATGGACCTAATGACCTGGGCCGGGACTTGAAGGTGGGAGGCACAGGTGTAGAGGAGGAAATGCCCAGCAGAGGGAGCCAGCGTGCAGGTGGGAAGTGGCTGGACGGGTTTGAGGGACCAGTGAGTGTGGTTGCAGCCTGTGGCACACAGGCTGGGGAGTGGGGTCAAATCAGACTGGGGCTGGGACTTGTAGGATGTTGAGTGCCATCCGGAGGAGACTCCACATCTTGAGCAACAGTGAGATCCATTCATGTGTTAACCAACTGAATACTAATTGCGTGCCAGGTGCCAACTAGACAGAGTGCGCTGGGTAAGAGCACAGGTCCCCAAGGCTCTGAGCTTTGAGGCTGAAGTCTGGAGTCACTGCTCGGTGGCTTAGTGAGCTGGTGCAAATTCCTCAGCCCCTTCTAACAGGGCCAGATTGATCTGCAGTGATAAATTTGTCAGATCAACCAAATTACTGATTTTTATGGCATTTCCTAATGTTTGAGGTCTTAATAAGAACCTTCGTTTTTGGTTACAGATCAAAAAATATATGGAAAACTATTATTATGCACAAAAATTTTAGTACTTCACTTATCAGTTTTTCAGTTGTGAATCTTTTCAAATGAAGGATTGTTTTAGCTGCTTTTGATTTCTCTTGGCTACTGTGGAGTTCATTTTAAATCAAATGTAAAATGAAAGTAAAATGAGTTGGATTTAAAATTTTTATTTTAAATTTAAATAAGTTAAAAATAAAGTCCAAAGGCACTCCAAAGAAATCAAGTTTGCCAGGACAGTCTTGGACCCGTCCCGTGGCTGGGGGCCTGGTGTGGGGGCATCGAGGGTCCTGTGTGTGACAGCCGTGCCCGTACCACACAGATTTGGGGACAGTGGTCACCAAGACGAGGGGAATGATGTTCATCTGTGTGGTCATTGCTGTTGTTTTCTGAATCAGAAAACGGACTTTGGACAGTGTGCTGCGTAGGCAGAATTCGCTTGCACAGCCTGTTATAGGCCGAGAGTGGGCTAGGTCTCTGTCCCTGAGAATAGACTTTTAATGGAGTGGGAAGGACAGTGGAGGGAAGCCACAAGGTCAGCCTCAGCAAACGCATATTAGCGTGGCAGAATGTGGGTATTAAGTGTGCCCTTCCAGACTGTCTACTTTTTGTTCGAGGACGCTTCACGGGCTCTGATCTTGGGTGGACGGCAGTCAGTGTTTGGAGAGCCCAGCACCACCCTCTGGCCCTTGCTGGCTTCTCACCGTAAACTGCCCTCAGACCCCTGACTCCGCTGGACAGTTGAGTCACATCTTCCAATGGCGTGGCGGCCGTGGAATGGAGACTGGGAAACGGGGTGGCCCGAGGAACAGGGGCCAGGGAAGGCTCGGGCCTGCTGCGTGCTGTGCCTTGCCCATTAGAATTCATGGCCCTTTCTTGCCGACTGCTGTCCCCACGTGACCGCCGCTTTGCCGTGACTGTGTGAAACTTCAGTGTGATGAATGGGTTATGAAGCGTGCATTTCAGATGTTAGGAATTGAGCTCTAAATTCACTTGACAGAAACCAGACTCGTGTTTCCTCAGAGACCCTTAGTGTGGTGGAATCGGAGCCAGAAGACCCAGGCTGGAATTCTGTGTCACACTCAGCAAGGAATGTAGTTTTTCTTCATCTGTTTTCTCTTTAAGAAAGGGAGGGACAGTTCTCCTTTTGGTTGGGTGCTGCAATGAGACAAATGAAGCGCTGAGAGAGCATTATTTTACAACATTCTAGGGAGCCGTGTCAGTGTCTAGACGGTGTGAGCGTAGACGGTGCGTCTTTAGAGGTGGCGGCGTGGCCGCGGCGCCCACGGGCCAAGGCTCAGCCTCGGGGGCGCGAGCCGTGTGCGGGCACAGCTCTGTCTGCCGGCCCGCTGTTCACCCAGCGCCTTTATGGAGCGGCGTATCTCACTTTCTTTATTTCTGAGTTTACGCATTTTTAATCATTTTTTTGTCTATTCACCCACCTTTCTCAGAAATCTTTGATTCTTCCTTCCCCGTCTGAGAATAAACGGTACAGCAAAGCGTCGCCCGCTGTCCTGCGGCTGGACAGAGAAGCACACGGTGGACTGACCCCGGGGAAAGAGGCGGGAGACGGAAGAGCAGGCTTCTCTCTGAGTTCTGTCTGCCTCGCGTAAGAAGGAACAAGACCGTGGACGGGAGACTCGAGGGCACGGCACTGAAAGGAAAGATGTTCGCGCAAAGGCTGGACAGACACTGCGAAATTCAGGCGTAGCTGCCGAGCGGGGGATCCAGGAAGGCGTTTGGTCTGGGTCCAGGGAAGACAGTGGGGCTCCCGAGGCCTTGCCCCCGTGAGACACTCTGTCCCGGCCAGGTAACGCCCCGGCCAGGTAACACGTCCAGCTGCACGCTTTCAAAGTGCTCCCATGTTGATATTTTTTTATGTGTGTAAATCCGCTGTCATATACTGACAGACGACAGTTAAGGACTTGATGTATTTTAAGACAATGTCCCTGTGATTCTTTTCTAGTAAGAGAAATATATCCTTCCAGTTAGTGTTTTTGGAAAGTGAAGCATTTGCCTCGTGGCTTTTTTGCTCATGAGTTATGAGATATTGGACACGTTACTCACATTCTTTTGAGTGTTCATTTTTTTTTTTTTATTAGATGTTAAATAAAACAGTACCTTGCAGAGTTGTTGGGATGGAAAATAACATACGTGAAGTACGTGCTACGATGCCAGCGCACACTCGGGGTTCAGTTAGCGATGGGCATCATTTCTTGATTGAGGTTTAACGTGTGGCTAAATATTTGTGTATTGTTGGCAATACGGTCTATTAATATAATATGATCATTCCAAACATTGTCAGTTTTGTGGGTTTCAGTAGTTATAGATTAAAGGTACATTAGGTTCTTTCATGGATTTCTGAGACAGCAAAAACCCTGTTCTGTTGAATTCTATGCAGGAACTCAAAAGGCATAGATCATTTGCCGGGGGCAGCTTCATTGACAAAAACACAATTTCCGATTTTGAAAGGGCCACTTATTTTTTTTTTTTATTTTTAATTAATTTATTTACTTTTTAAATACATTTGTCTCTGCCTTCCCCCCACAGGGCCACTTATTTTTTAATTCTACTCGGGTTATATAATAATTCTATCCTTGAAAAGAAAATCAGTAGTCTTCCCGGACTAAATGGAGCCACTGAGACCATAGGACACACCAGTTACGTCGGACTCACGCTGCCCAAGTCGTCAACCCCTCTGCCGCCTTCCCAGCCCCTCCTCCCCGCTCCCTCCATCTTTGCTAATGCAGACAGAACTGCTAACTCTCCCCCAGCAGCTGTTCTTTTCTTTCTTCTTTTGAGACATGGAACTCCTCGCCCCACCCCATGTGTTAGCTAACCCGGGACCACCAACCACAGCATGTTTCCCAGCGACATGCACCCAATGGAGGCTTGCGACCGAGTTTGGGGCCTTGGGATGGGAAAGGAAGAGACGTGGGCAGCTTTTAGGGTCCTCTTCTTAAAGGCTCAGCTGTGCACCCTGGATGTCCTTGTTCCCTTTTTCTCTTTGGCTGGGCGGTGACAAGAGTGAAAGCAGCAGCCTTGGACCCAGAGATGGACACCAAGGGATGCTGATGACAGACTGAGAGCCCCTCTGGGTCCCCTGAGCAGAGCTCCTTCCCCGCCCTGGATTACTCTTACTCACCTTTGAAGTGTCTTCTCTCGCACTGAAGCCAGGGTACATTTATATTTCTTTGTTGCAGCTGCTCCAGTTTGTTGCCAATCTGCGGGGTTGCCAGTGGCCGGCTGAAGGGGGGGAAACGGGGAATTGTTGGATGCATTTTGCAAGATGAAAAAGCTCTGCACATTGGTTAGTGGGAATGTTCTGAACAACATTGAGCTGCATGCTTAAAAGTGGGTAAGGTGGTAAATTTTATACGTGTATTCATTTAAAGTTTAAAAATCAATTTGAAGGTAAATACACGCAACTAATTTTGTCCAGTGGCATCATCTAGCAAGGAATGGAGAAGTCCAGAAGTTTGAGAGACTTCCTAAGAATGTACTACCTCATTACCTAAATATTTAGAAATACGCTGCCGATTTCAATTGCTAAGACAGTGCGAAGGGAGAGGATTATTTTGGTATAATTATTGTCAGCTCTTTAAAGGATTATAGACTGAAAGCTTTCAAAAAGTTCTGTAGAAAAGTTTTCTTTTAAATCCCGTTGACCGTTGATTTGTGTGGATTAGGGTCCTGTGTGCCTGGCGCATCCTGGCAATCCAGAGACTAAGCAGCCAAGTGAGAGGCTGTCCCTGAGCCGCAATGCCAGGATCGGAAAGTGTCAGCCCCCCCGCGACTGGTGGGGTTGGGAGAGCAACCCGGAACCTGCCTCAGAGAGGAGGCCAGTCTCAGGCATCGAGTCAGCCCTGTCCATTGTCCTCAGGGCGGTCCTCAGGGTTTTGAGGACCCCAAGCGGTATTTGCTTCTTTCAAGTTTAGCCACCAAGCCAGGCGATCGCTCCCCGCGGTCTCAGATGAGCTCCTGCGTTCCCAGACACGAGGGCAGGAGAATGTGATGAGATGTGTTTGCCCACTGGTGTCACCGGCTTTCAGCTTTCGTTTGCCGTATGTTCAGGAGAGCTCTTCAAAAAAAAAAAAGAGGACTACAACAACCAAACCATATTTCTGTGCATATTGTACTGTTTAGTTAGACATATACCTTATTTTCTTTAAATTACTAATACATGCGAAGGCGAGCAGAGTACCGGACTAATCTTGGCCAGGGATTAAGGATCCTCTTTATCTGTGTGACTCCAGCTCCCAGAACAGTGCTGGGCACATAAGAAGCTTTTGTAAATGTTTGAATGGGCGAAGAACTAAATCTATGGGCCAGTGCGTGAATTGGGATAAACACCATTTTCATCTAGAAATGTTTCTTTTATGCATATAATTCTTCATTTGCTTTTCCTGTATGTTTTCCTCCTTCCTTTTAAAAGCTCACTAAGCTTTCTTTTCTTTTGTGCTAGGCTTCCATACAAATAAAGTACATTTAGCAAACATCTATATAGTGCTAACTGCGCGCACTACAAGTCAGGTATCCCTGATAAAGCCTTATGAGGTGGTTATGTTCCCACCTACATGGGGAAACTGAGGCACAGACCAGTCAGGTGACGTGCTCTGCTATCCAGCCAGTAAGGGTGTCAGCAGAGGGCTGGACCCACCTCTGGGTCGCAGAGTCTGCGCCCAACCACTGCATGGGCAGCCTCCTATTTAAGCAAATGCCAGATCTAAAAACCAGCTCCATGTCCCTGGAAGACTGCTCTTCCTGGGGGTGCTCATCTTATTAGTTGCAGTACATGTTGTTAAAAATAGAAATTGTTAGCAGCCATAGTCGTCGTTTTGTCATCAACGTATTTAATGAGTATTCCGTGTTAGTAAAGTTGTGTCTGTCGTAAGCATATTTGAATTACGCCTGATAATATTTACGCTGATGAAAAATAGGAGAGCAGTAAGTGGACACGAATTCCAATGCACTGGCGTGTGTGCATGTGACCTTGCATCACTTTAACCTTCTGCTGGTGTTGCTAACGGGGTCTTTGCTGAAGTGTTTCTCTTTTCTGCCGCCTTCTGTGATCTAGGAAAGAGTTCTGAAAACGGAAGCTCTAGTCTAGTTTGAGTTTGATTCTCCACAAATCAAGGCACTCAATTCGCATTTCGTTACGGCTGTCCGCGTAGTTCTTTGAAGCCTTTTGGGATATTTCTTAGTCCTTGGGTTGTTTAAAGGCCACCGATAGCCTGCTTTCTCAAGTAGGAAGTGTCTGCATTCACTGTGGCATTTCTTACACAGCACCTGTCATTTTACTAAAGGAGGCGTGTGTTGTGCTCAGGTGGAGCCGCAGCGGGAGGATGAGGCTCGGACGGCGCTCGGCCTGTGTTCCCAGGGGTCCCTGTGTTGGGGAAGGGGCTGCCGCCGCTTTTCTGTTTCCACCTGTGTGCCTTCACTGGTTCCCCAGAGGATGAGGAGTTTTACCAGGACAGTGTCTGGCAGAAGTTGCTTCATGCTGAAGATTAGAAACAGCAACCATTGGTGACCATTCTCTGGAAACGTTGGTGATTTCCCTGAGTATGTTCCGCGAGACTAGTTTGGGAGCATGATCTGCTGGAATGTGGTCTTGTGATCATCAGTTGAGGAATAATTGCATAAATGCCATCCCTCCCAACACACACATGGATGCGTGTGTCAACACACGTGCTTGGAGGAGGCACGGTCAGCGTTTGCATGTTGTTAATGGCAGTAAGAAGTCCTGTAGATACAGAGAGTGGTTTAGCTCTGCCTGTTTAGCTCAACATTTCCCACAATTATTTGAACTTGGAGCTTTTCCCTCTTAGTATCAGTTGGTTGGTTGCTGCCCTTTGTACTCCACAGACTAACCTATACAGAAATGGCTTAGAAAGCAAATTCACTTGGGAAATAACGCTGTACAGTACAGGGTTGAAAACAGTGTTATTTTTATTAGGTTTCAGAATAATGATCCATCAAAAACAACCATTATTTCATAGTTAATAAATGGATGTTAGGGAATAGCATTTAGAAACTGTTAGAAACTTAAGGTACGATGGCTCTTCCTTGAATGTATTATATACTATAATGCCTTGCATTTATAGATCTATTGCTTAAAAAAAAAACCATTTAATGTGTCTACTTAGTATATGCGGATATAATTATCAACTTCATTAATCCCAAACTAATCAGAAAAGTTAAGCAAATCTAAGATAGCCTTAAAAAACAATTTTTTTTAAAAGAAATGCAGTTTTATCACTGAAAATACTTTGTCAAAAATTATACTAACAAAATATTCCTAAATGGAAGATTCTAGGTGGAAATTCTTTAAAGAATAAACAACAATGACTTATTAGTTCAGGTACATATAGGCATTTCAGAAATACTTGAGATTATTTTAAATCATTTCTCTCAAAAGTTTTAGCTTTTATTCTGTGAATCTTATTCATGTGATTTGCTTTCTAAGCCATTTCTGTATAGGTTAATCTATTGCAAATTCTTAGTGCAGTACATTTCCTAAAGCCCTAGTTATTCAGTGAGCTGTGTTGTCATTGAGAGTAGAAGGAAGCAAAGGCAAAGCAGAGATTTCCTCTAATGACGAAGAAGGGAGAAAAGTCGCTTTGAGCAGTGATAAAAATAACAAGCAATTCCCTATTACAGTTAAAAAGAGTGCTTGATATGTGGTAAACCCAAAGGAAAGCCATATGCTTGTTGAGTTCTCTTAAGAATCCAGATTGAAGGCCAAGAAGTGTTAAACCCCAGTAGCAATCAAAAAATAAGGAAGAGGAAGAGGAAACGGTGCTGGAAGAGAAAGGCGAGATTTTTCGCGGTGGCTGTAGCATCCGCGATGGGTAGACATGGGGGAGGTCCCACAGCAGGTGCTGCTCCACACACAGGTCAGTGGCGGCCGCGACAGCGAAGCCTTTCCCCGGTGTGACCGCCATGGCCGCCACCGTGGGTGCTGGTGAGTTACACCCTCGGGAGGTGTCGCTGGGTCCAGGAAAGACACCTACGGACTTGCTGTTGTCCTCAAAGCGCTGCTGTTTCCCATGCTAACCGCTCCTCTCAGAATATAACGTGAATAGCCCATTCTTCTCTTCGTTTTTGTTTATTTAAAATAGCACGTGCACATCTGTTTTCTAAAATCTTGTCATATCAGTGGTTCTCTGTGGAGATTTCCTCTACTTTTTACTTCCTTTGATACTTTATATTCCTTTGTGACAGAAGAAAATATCGAAAAGCATAGTGGTAGCGCCCGTTTTATTGGAGTGGCGAAAGCAAGGTGCGGGTTAAGTGTCTTATGCAAGGAAAGAAGGGAAGGAGCTTTCAAGTACAGCCTAGGAATCAGGAGTGTGGTATTTTTATAGGGAAAAGTATGAGGGCTAATTGAGCAGGCTTTCTGAATTTAACTTTTTTAATGCTTGATTCTACACTTAAGTATATTAAATCTTTCAAGTATCATCTATATCGGTACTGCCTAATCTACCTTTCGTTATGTAATGGATAGCTGATCCAGCCTTTCCTTTTAAGAAAATCCTTGATGTATTAGGTCGTTAAAACAAATTCTAACATTTGGTGCTCATTAGTGTTGTAACCGAAACAAAAACATTTTAATGGTTGATCCCAGAATATTTTGAAGTTAGTGTAACTTTGCTGGAAAGGTAGTTAAGCTACAGTATCAATTGCAAATAGGCCATGAGCCAGTTTTCAAAGCTCCTTCTAAGTAAGACATTGAGGTTTTTCAGAATGCCAAAAAACAAAACAAAACCAAACCCCAAAACCCATTATGTGCCACTGTACCAGGAAGGAAAGAAACAGAATGAAACAATTGCATTTGTATCAATTTGTAATGATAATTCCATTTCTAAGTGAGTAGTTTAAGGTAGTATGAACAGAGTTTAGAATAACCTCGCAGTGTGTGGAGCAGTTGCTTTATTTTCATTGTAAGCATGAATGAGGTGTTTTGAATATAAAGAAGGATGGGAACATGTGGATGATAAAAATTCATACTCAGTATTCAGGGTTTATAGCTAATTGACCTAACGCAAAATGGGAGGCTTTAGCTTTTTGACTGGACAATTCAGGAAAACTCATTATCATTTACCTATTAAGGTAAAAGAATGATTTTTTTTTGCAGTCTAATGATTAAAAAGGTAAAATCTCTATGGAAGATCCCTGCCGCTTGTTTTTTGTCTGGGCAAAAGAATTTGTCAAGGAGAGTTACTATACTCAAACCGCAGTACATGCAAACGCAAGGTGCAGTTAAGTATTATTGACGTTATAGGCACATTTGAAATGGATTCCGCCCTTCATCTGTCGTCCTAAAGCAAGAAGGGAATGGAGGACGGAGATTAGATTGGTGGTAAATGCAACCTAATGGCTTAATGGGTGTGTTTGACATTTAACCATAGACACTGTTGCTTGCAAGAAGTTTCTCATTTTTTAAAATCTCAGTGTATGTTTTATTCACGTTTGTTTTAATTTGTGTCATTTTTCAATATAAGATAAAAGACTTTAAAATTACATACCTATTAGTTCTGATTTCAACATGTGTTTTTGAAATATAGGCACTTACAGTGTTACTTGCAAAACACAACACACAATTCTTAACACAGCCCTTTATGAGTTTCTGATTATTTGAACAATATGTTTAGGTTATTTTGAATTATTTTTATTATGATTGTGAACTGATTTATTTTGCATGTTTTGGCCTTATCTGGATCTCGGCTGGATAGTTGACAATTCTATGGTAACATTATTTTGAAGGCCTACTCTTTACTTTTTCCCCCTTCTGTGATATATTACTTTTGGAGTGGAAATATGTTTTGGGGTATAGTGTTTGGAAATGTATGAGTCACTTGACATACTTTAGTCAGAATAGTTTACAGCCGAACTGCAGAAAGATAGAAGAGGGTAGATTTGTTTGGAAAGCATTGCAATGATGTAAACAGTGCTATATGATGACTAATAAAGTCAAACCATCGTTTTTATGGTGATGAAGTTTAAGTAACAAGCATTATGATACGAGAGTTTAAGGGCTAAGTGTCCATTTCTGACACCGGTCAAGGTGCAGGAGAACTAGAAATCTGTAAAGCTATAAGGACATCATCTCTAAGTTCATTTTCTAATTATGATATCTGGCTCCATGTTTCGTGGATAATAGCTTATGTCTATTCCAGATAACTTTTTAGACTAGATGCTGTGTGCATGTGGTATAAAATTCAAAGGGTATAAATGTATAGAGTATTAGTCTCTACCCTTTGTCCACAGTGCCGCTCCTGGGAGGCAGCAGCTGATACTGGTTTCTTAAATAGCTTTCCAGAGATTTAATGCAAATACAAGCCTGTATGTGATGTGTGCACATATTTATTCTACAATTTATTGTCCAAATTAAGTTGTTTCCATTTTTGATTTTATGAAGTATGCTGCAATGAAATTATTTACAAATCTTTTTTAAAAAATTAAACAATAATTTGGAAGGAGGTTGAGGCAGGATGGCTCTTCTCAAGGAGACTACGAGGTGCATCTACACTAAGAATTGCCAGACAGAATAATTTTGCAGAAGGCCCAACACCCTCTTTACGCTGAATAGCACAGGGGGCTGAGGAAGTGACAGAAACATTGTGAGACCCGAGTAGCCAGTGATGGAGGAACATTTTTAAATCTCTCAATTTTATTTTCTTATAAAATTAACTTTATTGAGGTGTAATTTGTGTATAATAAAATGTCCCCATTTTAAGTGTACAGCTTTCGGTGCCTGACACATCTGTCTGTACAGCCACGTAACCACCAGCACAGTCAAAACATAGAGCATTTCTTTTATCTTCGAAGTTCCCCGTGCCCCGCTCCCCGTGGTCCCCCTCCCCCTTGCAGCCCCAGGCAACCGCTGAGCAGCTTCTGCGACTGTGCGTTAGTTTGACCTGTACTTGAATTCAGTGCCAGCGGCATTGCACAGGGTGTCCTCTTTGGCGCCCGGCTTCTCTTGCTCAGCGTCGCGGTGCTGAGATTCATCCGGGTCGCATGTACGAGTAGTTTGTTCCTTTCGATTGTTGAGTTATAGTCCACTGTGCGCATAGACCACAACGCATTTATCCGTTTTCTCTTGATGGACATTTGGGTTGCTTCTGGCTTTTTTGGTTATTATGAAGAAAGTGCCTATGAACATTTGTGGGCCAGTCTTTGTGTAGCAATGTCTTCACAGCCCCTCGGTTAATGTGCAGGAGCAGACATGCAGGATCACAGGGTAAGTTTATGTCTAACTTCGTGAGAAACTCGTAGACAGCGCTGAGAGCTGTGCAGCCCCACATTCGCTCCAGCAGTGGGTGAACGTTCCCGGCGCCCCCGCCCCCAGCTGCACTCGGCGCCCCCTGTCTGGTTAAGTTGAGCCACTCTGGGGATGTGCGGTGTCATCTCATTTGGTTTGAATTGTGTCTCTTCATGTGCCTATTTTCCATACATACAGCCTCGTTTGTGAAATGCCGATTCAAATCGTTTGCCCATTTTTAAATTCGGGCTATCTTCTTGTTATTGAGTTCTCTGTATGTTCTGGATACAAGTCTTTCAGTGGATATATGTACTGTGACTATTTTCTCCAGACTATGGCTTGCCTTTTCATTTTCTTTCTTTCTTTTTTTAAATTCTTACCCAAGGATATGTTCCTTGATCTTAGAGAGAGAGGAAGGGAGGGGGAGAGGGAGAAACATCCACGTGAGAGAGATGCATTGTTTGTTTGTTTGCCTCTCATATGCACTCTGACCAGGGAACGGCCTTGCAACCCAGGTATGTGCCCTGACTGGGGACTGAACCTGGGATGTGCTCCAACCAGCTGAGCCACCCGGCCAATGCATCCTGTTCATTTTCTTGATGGTGGTTTTGGAAGGCATACGTTTTAATTTTGATGTTTAGTTTATCCATCATTCTTACACGGCCTGTGCTTTTTGTATCTTGTCTAAGAAATCTTTGCCCAGCCTAACGTCTTAAAGATTTCCTCCTAGATTTTCTTTCAGAAATTTTACAGTTTTTAGCCTTTACTTTTATACCTGTAATCCATTCTGAGCTCATTTTGGGGCACATGGAGTATGATTTGTGTGTGTGCGTGTGTGAGCAGGGAGACACCGCTGGCGACAGCGTAGAGGTTGCCCCCCGCAGAGTCAAAGGACAGGCGTTGGGTTGATAATGACCTGAAGAAGGACAGCAGCCACCCCTGTGGAGAGAGCAGGGAAGCGGATACATTTGGCGGCGTTTTAGAGACAAAATAAACTGGAGGGGAGAGAGCATGAATGGGATAGGGAGTAAAGAGGAGGCGAAGGCTCACGGTTCCAGGAAAGAGTACGGCCTGTGACCAGCGCTGAGCTATGGGACGAGGAGATTTGTGGTGAATGGAGACGAGCTCTGTGTTCACACTGTTGACTTATGTTGACAGCGGGACATTCGGTCCTTGTCCGCATGCACCCATGTTGGGGCATAGCCAGATTCTTAATGAAAACATTAAAAAAAAAATTAAACCGCTGTAACCAATTTTCTATGTTGTTATATAGCCTCTGTTATGGAATTTGTACAGCTTAACAATATCCTAGCTTTGTAATGAAGCTACTATATATTTGCTATATAGAAGAATGATCTTTTTAAAAAAATAAACAATGCCATCAAAATGGTTTCCACTGTATTTCTCTTCTGCTTTCATCACAACATAACCGCTAATAAGGATATTCTTTCATTCTTTGTCTAGGTATGCAGACATCTCACATTATGCTTCTCACGTAAGTAAGACTGTATTATCCTTTTATATTTTGATGCTCAAATTATCCCAGGTTCAGCCCCCATGCTATTTAGCATGAAGGCGATTGGCTCTGCTTTTTTGTAGTGGAGAATGGTATCTGGAAACAAAGACCTAGATACTAGGTGTGCTCATTGCTTTTAGGTCCTATCAGTGGACAGAGCTGGGAAATTATATATAAGTGTGTGTATGTGTGTGTATAAACACATATATATCTATTCCTATATATAGTTTTATCTATATCTTTACCTAAGGATATGTAGATAAAGATACATAGAGATATAGCAGAAATCTAGGTATTTATGCTATGCATAGATATATATGCATGTATGTGTATATATGTATGTGTGTATAGATATATATTTATATCTGTATATCATACATATCTGTTTATTTCTAGATCTGTTTTTATAAATAACTGTAAGTTCATACCTTTACCTTTAATTGTAATCCAGTATCATAGGGTTTTTTTCCCCTCTAAGTTTTCTTTTTCCATGTGAGGAAACTGCCTCCCATTAACCTCGATACATTTACTTATTTGCTCCATTCCCCTACATACAACACACCTTCTGGCTACAGCTGACCACACTTGTGCCCCAGTCCGTGCTGACAGCGCTGTCCCCAGCAGCCCCTGCCCAGCCCAGGGGAAAAGGGAGGGCGAGAAAGAAGGGGGGGAGGAAGGGCCCTCCAAGGCAGTTAGCGCGCGTTGGTCCATTGGATGATTAAAAAACGGAGGGAGGAAGGAGCCACGTAGAATTTTGAACTTGAGACCAGCCGACTCTGTCAATATCTTTTAAAAAAAAATGTTTCTGGCTTTTATGTCACAAGCTAAGTTCATAAAAATATTTTTTGTAGTCCTTTTTGTCTCTTGTCTTATTTTTGACATTTTAAATTTTCATTCATCTGAGATTTTTATGGGGTTATTTCAGGATCGAATTATAATTTCTTCTTCCAAATGGATTACCAGTTAGTCCAATGTTAACGTTGACTAATTAATCTTTTCACCGCTGATTTGACATGCTGTCTCCATTAGCTCTTGTTTTACGTTGTTCTGTTTCCATTTATATTCTAGTTACCTGTTTGTTTCTTTCGTTGTGCGGCTGATGGTGAGGCAGCGTAATGTAAACTTAGGGGGTGATTGTGAGCATTAAATGAAAAATGCATAGGAAATGATTACACTGGCTCCAGTGTAGTCAACACGTGCTCGAATTAGCAGCTGTTAAAATAGCTAAAAAGGACGCAATTTTAAAAACAAGAGAGAGTAAATCGCAAAAAAAAGGGTAAAAAAATGTAGTTAGAAGTACTGGCATCTCTTTTTTTCCCCCATAAAAATTTAGACCTCCTATTTTTATACTATGTTTATAGAATGGCAATAGGTTGATATTCTTTATGTATAGATGAATTATATTAAGAAAAACAACCAAGATTAGATGAATTTCAGTTATTTAGAATTAGAGGTGTCCTCTGTTACAGCGTTTTTATACACAGAGACGTTGTCTTGCTTCATTTAGCAAGCTCTTATGAGCACCTCGTTGTGTCTGGTACTGAGCCCAGAACAAGACACAGCACTTACCTTGCGCACTTCTAATGGGGGAAATAGATGTGTAAAAAAATAAATATAAATAATATGAAAAATGCTCATATATATGTGTGTGTATATATATACATACATGCATATCCTAGCTTTGTAATGAATATTACATGTATATGAATGTAATATACATATACACCCCCCCACTGATTTTAATTGCCTTCAACTGATGCAGAAATACTTATATCAGAACTGCAAACACTCACTGAAACATTGTCCTAAACATATGGATGGGATGATAAGAATATTTAAATAGTGTTTTTATGCTAACTTCCTATGAACTATATTTTGGAGTACATGTTTGTCCCTCCGCCCGCTACCGTCAAATCCTGGTATGATACCAATCACAAAGAAGGCAGAAGGTCACATTTTTGGAATGCTTCTTTTGTACATTTTCTGCTTTTAAAGGTGTTAACTCTATGTATTCCATATTTAATCCTGAATAGGGAATGCATATGTACTGTGTGTTAACAAAATGATGGTACTTTCAGTACCTCGTACTAATATTGTTTTCTCTGGATGCTTTCTCTAGTTCTGTGACTAAAATCATGTCATTAATTTGTATTTTTATAAGATCAAATTAATGCATTTTAAAATTCAGGCATCTGTTCTATATATTATGTGCCACACCTGTGCCAAGATGACTTCAGCCGCTCACTTATAAAAGAGAAACACATTGTCAGGCGGCACCTCAGCTTTGAAGCGGACGTTCTGTTTTTTGCTTAGCAACCATGTGAAAAATACCAATTACTGAAACTGGGAGAAGAATGAGGTTATTTGTAAACCTGGTAGTCATACCAAAAATGCCCTCTAAATCAAAACCACACTGAGCTGCAGTAGACCAAGTCTGTATAACATAAACCTTTCAAGATCAATGTAGCTAAAAAACTATTCGTGATTTGGGAAGGCAGCTTTAACAAAACAGTACTGTTAAAAATAGGGAAAGTGAGACAGCTGGCAGCCGGTCTGACAAGCGTATCATTCCGGGAAGTTACGCAACGAAGTCTATCCATGCATGAGCCCAGCCAGCATCAGAGGACTGACTGTTTCAGGTCCTAGTCCTAGCACATTTTTGATATTCTTTGAAAGCACATGAAGTATTTTGACATGTGGAATTGTGGAATTTCCAGAAATTGAAAACATACCGAAAAGCGCCCTTGCAGTTGAAATGACCATCATAACAAGCGATGTCGTTTGTCAATTACATCTCAATGAAGCTCGAAAAGTAGTCATGACCACTTCAGATCCTGAGGAGAAGAAGTTAGACTCTGGGACCGTGTCTGTGAAGAAAGATAATGCATCCTGGGGTTGCATTCGTTGTTAGAAAATGGTCTTCAGGGCCAGTTCAAATATGAGAGGTTGCGAGCCGTGTCTCCGAGTCAGACAGGCAGGTTGTGGAGGTGGTTTCGCTGCAAAGACTCAGAGGCTGGCTTTGGGGTCAAACGGCCGGTATCTGGTTAGGTCCTAGCTCTGTCACATCCTAGTCTATCGAACCCTGGACTTTGTCTATCCGTGCCTCAGTTTCTTGAGCTGCGAAATGTGTAAGATAGGTCTTATACGTTTAAGGTATAGAAACTTTAAGTAAGTACACGAAAAATGCTTCTCAGTTCTTTAGCACAGGAGCGACACTTAGTAAATGCTGGCGGTCAACATCAATGTAAGCCGATGATTGATCTTTCCCTCCGTCTTTCTTAACTCCTCTGCCTACTCTTATTTTTCCCTTTTTCTCTTTAGTTTTCTACTCTTCCCACATTTTTTTTTTCCACTGTCAGCCTTGTTCATTCTTTCTCTTTTAACTCTGTCTTTTCCCACTTTACCCCGAGTTTTTATTATCCTTCAAAATGCCCCGATTCCTATAATTTTGTTGGGCAGGACCCAGTGACCATACTTTCCTCTCCCTTCACAGGCCTGTCTCTCTGCCTCAGGGCCTTTCACCTGAGATCTTTGATGCCCCTCAGAGGCCTACGGAGCCCCTGGAATTGCAGACGAAGTTTTATGACGATGTATTTTTTGAAGGAAACTTTCCATAGTTCTTTACCCAGTTCTAGGGGATTTCATGTGTTCTCCAAGGTTAAGAACCATTGGTCTACCCCCTCCTCATGACTTGTTGGGCTCCTTCACCAGTTGGTATCAGGGGGCCTCCCTATGCATGGGAAGGTGCTCACCACTGCGGTCTACACCCAGGGAGCACATGAGAGTTGATTCCCAGGAAATTCATTAACTGCTGCGTTACTGTGCTAGGCTTTGATATTTGCGTGCAACAGCTTTGTTTTTCAAAATTTTAGTGGTTTTAGAGAAACAACATTATGCATTCCATAGTTATTTCCCCTGTTTCAAATATTTATGACAAATGACCAGCTGAATTTAAAGCAAAGTAGATATTTCTCATTTTAATTTCTTTTTCATTTCTGTTCGATATACCCAAGCCAACTTGGAAACAAAGCATTCAATATTCTAGAAACCAATTGTCTAGTGAAAAAACAATGTGTTTGGAATGAGTTATAAATTCATTAGGAGAAAATTCCAGATTGACAGCATTTTGGGTTTCTTTTAAGTCTTTGAACAAGGCAGGCATGTCAACGATAACAAAACAGTAATGTAGACTTTTGGTATATATTTTTTCTAGTTGGCCAAAGAACCCGAGTTCTTAACTAAAATCATCATTCACATGAATCATCATGACAGCCTGAAAAATTTAATGCTCCTCTAGGAAAAGAAGATACCCAGGCCACACATTCTTTGCACATCTTATCGTGTATAAAAGTCTGGAGCAGAAAAACATTCCTTTGAAAAGAGCTCTTCTTTCATCTCAGCACTGATAATTCTGACCTCAAAAATAAGACACCATTTTCGAGGACCTGGATTCCACTGGGGAGTAATCAAGCCACATTAACAAACACAAACCCCTTCCTCCTCAAACACACTTAAAAAAAAAAATACTGATAATCTGCCCTGGCCAGATAGCTCAGTGGGTTAGAGCATCGTTCCGATAGGCCACGGTTGCAGGTTCGATCCCTGGTCAGGGCACGGACAAGAACCAACCGGTGAATGCATGGATAAGTGGGACGGCACACGGATGTTTCTCTCTCCCTCTCTCTGTCTAAAACAAACAGACAAACAAATAAATACTGGTAATCAATCCTGGTTTACTTAGTGTGGGGAGCTTAGCCAACACAGTGCTGTATATACATTTATCAAAAATAAACTGAGGACCTAGTATGTGCTAGACTCTGGGTGTACAAGAGTGAACATGGCACTTCAGGTCCTTGCCCTTGAGGAAAAGATGTAAATATACACATATATAAACGTATGTGCATACAGATATACACACATGTATTGTGTGTGCTCATATGCAAATAGTGGTAAGTGCGGTAAAGAAATGGATAGGACCTGAAGGAGAATGAATGATCCTTTAAAATGCCATCCACAATCATTTGATGGAAAAACAGGGCCCTCCATTTAGTGTTGAGTAATCCGTGTTCTGGGCCTGAACAGTGAAGTCGGCAGCAGGCCATGACTCGCGGCTGTTCTGAAAAGAAGACTCGCTACCCGTCCCGAGATGCGCGTGCCTTGGCAGGTGGCCCATGCGCTGGAAGTGAACCCGGGCAGGCGAACATGCCGGAGCTGCAGCCTGGACCGGACGGGGCTGGACGGGTTCTGCTTTTCGTAACCCCGTGCTGCCCTGACTCGACAAGGCCCAGGCAGAGAAGCTGATGCCCCAGGGCGGGCCCCTGGCTCAGAGGTAGCCCCGAACTCCGCTCTCTAAGGAGCGCAGCTTGGACACGACCTGCGTAGGCCAACCCTCGCATTTTTCAGGTGACGAAATGGAGGGCCTCCGTGCCCTGCTTTTAGCCAATGGGAGGAGCGTCCTGTTTCGCTTTTATTGTATTGCTATTTTATTTTATCGTGTGTGGTTAACATTATGTCTACCCAGAATACTGCTTTGAAAGTGGAGGGTTAAGGAGATGAATGGGGTACCGGCTGCTTGCGATGCACAGGATTTGGGGGACCGGGAGGGTGGCTTCTCTAGAGCATGAGCAATTCCATTCGTGCCCTGGGGAACCACCTAAACTGCTTTCACACTTGTCTAGGGAGTGTTAGGGGTCCCTTGGGGGGCCCTCAGGGCTGCTGTCGGTGTAGGTTTTTCCTTAACTAGGGAGCTACTACTGCTAGATACAAAGCAAAACACAGAGCTGGAAAACAGTGGATGAATTCTTGCTACTGTGTCATAGAACATTCCAGAGTGCCACTGTGTGGGTGCCAATCTGGCGGACAGGGAAGCTGCCCCGGGCCTTCTCGCCTGGGCTCCCCTTGTCTCCCAGTCCCCCTCTGCCCTCCCCCCCAAACGCGCTCTTGTGTGGAAAGGAAAGTGGGGAACAGAACTACGACACTTGAGGGCCACTCTCAGGGGATTGTGGCAGGTCTGTCAGCAGTGGCAGGCTAAAGCAGTTAGTATTCCAAAGCCCTGAAAGTTATGTTCTTAAATCTTCTAACCCAGTGGAAAACTACATTATCCTCGTTAAGAAGAATGTATATGGAAGAACCAACACACTGAACTACTTAGCAACATATTTTAGCTAATAATGAGTCTTAACCTTTACGGGATTAGCACATGGAAATCGTTACAACGGACCAGCAGATAGACCCTTGTCACCATACTTCCTAAATAAGTCTTCATTATACCAGGGCATTTTGATTTTTGCAGTTAATTTCGTGGCTAAGTGCTTTCCATGCTTATTGAAGCAACATTTAAAGAGACGACTGGTTTGATTTTGCAGTGTGAAAGGCTTCCTCCCTTTTATTTCAAAACACATGCTTCTCCCTACCTTTGGAAGAAAGTTTGACTATTTCAAATTTTGCATACTGGTAAGAGCTCCTTAATTTTTTCAATAATAAAGGTATGTGATTTGAAGGCTCCCTACCTAATGGGACTGGAATTTTTCTCCAATTATAGGAGAGGCAAACCATCTTCTCCAGTTTCAAAAAAAGAATGCAGCTGCTTGCAAGAGGTCTAAACTAACAGGACATTTAATATTTTGAAAAATATGTCCTAGGGGCGAAAGAATTTTCGGTTCAAAAAGATACTAGATTATTTAGCTTGGCAGCTCCAAGACGTGAATATTTTGAGCTCCTTCACTGTCTTTTTCTTTTTCTTTCTTTTCTTTTTTTTTTTTTTTACTGTGTTCAAATGGAAAAATGAAGAACTTCATTCTGACGTGCATAGTCCTTGATTAGGTCTCACGTAGAGCCCTGGGCAGCACTGACTACACGTTCTTGTGATCTGTGTGGGTGCCTTCTGCTTTCAGTGGGTCAGGGTTTAATTTTCAAAATTCGCAGCAAAGAGCAGAGCCGCAGCCCAAACCCCCTCCACCGAGATTCCTTCCGGCCCACGTGAAACTAATAGTTCCAGGCTGCCTTGCTGTCAGTCACAACTAATCCAGGTATGGCTGCTCACTGTTTTTAATTTTCTTTTTCAGAACTTAAAGGCAGTGTTTGCCTTTTTCCCATGAGAAGCCAGTGATAATGTGCCTGAAACTCCAGCCACCGAGATAGGGAGCCCTTCCACGCTGACATCACTAGGCTTTGTTTCAGGTCCAGGATAGATATGAGCTCGATGATAGACATACTACAGTGGCGGACAGGCATGTAATAGGGGATTAAGGAGAAACGAGGATGTTTGAGGGATTTGCCCGTGAGTCTGTAAGGCTGGCGTCCTAGAAAGCAGCTATTTCCTGCGACAAGATACTGATGGATGCTGCTTGCCGTTTGGGGCCAGAATGTCGAAGTGGATGGACAGTGTGTTTCTGTGTTCATTAAGATTCTTGTTATAAAAATAATAGAACAAGACTGGGATGTCCTCACGGGTCGGAATCTGTGTCGCGCACGTCATCTTTGTCCCCTGTCTGACAACTAGTTACAAATCTTAACTGTTACCTCGATGACTCCACTTGCGAATGGATAAACTGTAGTGTTTTGTTTACTTACCACTTTTAATACTGATATAATTTCAAACTTAAGAGTTACAAAATTGGTACAAGGAATATTGGTACATGGTTTACTGCGATTTACTAATTGGTTGCTAAATTTTAAATTTTTTAATATATGCAGAATGGTTTTCAGAACCATTTGAGAATCCGTTGCCAACTTTGTGCCAATTTACCCCTAAACACTTCAGTATCTGTTTCCTAAGAACATCCTCTTATAATAAAATACAGTACACTTATCAAAATCTGGAAATTTAACCTTGATATAATACCGTTTCCTAACCCATATACAAATGTGTCCATTGTCTCAATAATATCTTTTGTAGCTATTTTTTTCTCAGCCCAGTATCTGATCCAAAATCACACATTCCACTTAGTTTTCATGTCTAATTAGCCTCATTTAATCTGGAATAGTTCTTTAGCCTTTCTTGTTCTTTTTGACCTTAACATGTTTTGAAGAGTAGAGGTCAGTTACTGTGTAGAGGAGCCCTCCGTTGGGGTTTGTCTAATATTAGATTGTCCAGTTATTAGTTTGTGATGATTAGATTGAGGTTTTGCAGTTTTGGAAAGAAAGCCATGGAAGGGAAGCTGGGTCCTTCTTGGTGGACCGTATCAGTCGGCCCATGTGGACCACATCAGTAGGGCCATGAAACCAGTTTGTACAAATGTTACTAAATTTTTACTTGGTTAATTTATGTCCACCATGTTTCCCCACTGTAAAATGACTGGTTTTCCTTTGCAATTAAACTGTAATTTGTGGGGAAATACTTTGAAACTGTGAATATCTTGACTCTCCTCAAATTTTCCCTCCATGGTTGTAGTGTCCACTATTCCATTCCTCCACATTTATTAGTTGGCATTGTGCTCTAAGAACAGCTTTCTTTTTAAGAAAAATTTTTTCTTTATTTTTAACTTCTGTTAATTTGAACTCATCGATTCTTATTCAAGGAGTTATATTCCATTCTGTCGTTAATTGTTTTGATTCTTGAATTATTCTAGATTTGCCCTGCTGGGTTCCCTACAAACTACTCCTCTGGGCTGTTTGTTTGTTTTTTTGGTTGGTTGTTTCTTTTTTGATGTTTTCATCATTCTTTGAGAATTTCTTACTCTCTGGTGTCGTAAGATGTTCTAGGTCCTCTCTCACCCAGCCCGGGACTCAGCCTTTTTCTAAGGTGCCCGATTCCTTTTAGTGGTGAATGGTGCTCTACAACAAGGATCTGGGTGTGGGTGTGCTCATTGCTCTTAATGTATCATCCATTGGTTCCAGATCCTTTCAGGTCTCACATCTCAGACTGAGCGAGGAGATGCGGTGCGCATGTGTGTGCGTGCGTGTGTGTGTCTATGTCTATATCTAGGTCTAAATTAAAGTTCTGTGTCTAAATTAAGAGGTTTGTAGTAATTATTCCGGTTTAAATCCAGCACCCCATAATTCATTTCAGTCTTTCTCCATATTTATGACTCCATTCTCCAACAGCGAAAAACATGGCTTTATGATACTGTTTTATGTCCCTAGTATCTTGTCCAAGCCTTGGCATTAAGTGATAAATAAATGTCTTACAAATTTAAATAAATGAGTAAATTAAATAGCCCCGGTGTTATCTGCGTAAACACCCTCACTGCTGAGACCAGTGCCTCTCATGAGTTAGATACTGAATAAAACTTTGTGGAACAAATGGTTCTTCTCTCTCCAATATCTTTATTTTTTATTTTTGAACCACAGGAAACATGACTCCATATGAGTACTTGTTATTTATTTATTTATTTTTACTATTTAAAGCATGAATCCAGATAAATTATTCAGTGACCACAAACAGTCTTTTCTGCACTAAGAAAAAATTATAAATAAAAATAAAATTGCAAGACAGGAAAAAAATAGTTCCTTTGTTTTGTCCCCAAACCCCTCGGCTATGGGCGGCACCACTGAAAAGTCTTCAGTATTTCTAATGACAAAAACCGTGGCTTGCGGAGCTCGTCTGGCACAGTTTTCCCGTTTGTCAGCTCTGGCGAAGTGAAATGTGTTCTTCATCTGAGCTCCCTTCCTATCCTGCTGCTGCCAAGGCCAAGGGAGACTCCGCTCACTGCTGCTTATTATTAAGCTGCTGTAAACAAGGAAGCTTGAGGATAACTTACTTATGAGCCAGCGGCTAGAAATTTTTGATAACCTGAAGGCTCATTGCCAAATTATATTATTCCCTTTGTAGGTAATCTGAGGAAAACAGTAGCGCTGCATTCACCTGTGCCCTCGAAGGTTATAGATTTACAAGTCAGGACAGCCATTAATGATGTTACTTCTTGAAGTGGATTTTTTTCCTGAAACCTCAGGAAATGGGATCTACTTTTTCTCTCTGATGTAATTAAAACGAACAGCTTCTTGCTCATGAACTCTTAGTTCTTCTGCAGCAACTTGCTTAAAACTACTCTACTATATTTTTGCTTTTTAAATTTACCTAACGTATGTGAAATAGAGCATATACATTGTAACTTCTAATACAGAATTCAAAGAAACGAGGTCTTTTACTGGACAGAAAACAAAGTCTTAAGTTCAGTAAGATTTTCCACAAAACTGGCTTGGAATTCATTTTTGTTTGAAAGACGTTTTCCTTCAACATAGCTTCTTTAACCCTTTATGGGAACACTTAGCTTAAATTCTCCCCCATGCTGATAAGGGGGTGCCAGGAGCCTGCATCTTTTAAAAGGAATGGAAAAATCAGGCACTGAAAGCCCTTCGGCCTGGAAAGCCTTTCCTGTTTGGAGAAAAAGACTAAGTATCACTTGATGTAAATCACCTTATCTTCCACGACTACATTTTTGAAAGCAAAGTTCTATGGCTTCCTATCCTTTAAGTATAGTTGTATGCAGCTAAAACCCCTCAACTGTTGAGTAAAGATACTTTGCGGGGTGTGGGGGCGGTGGGAACCAGGTCCTCTGCTGCCTAGTTTGTCTCAGTGCCCCGCCCTCAGTCAGCCTGGTGTTACTGGTTTTCCACACACACACATACAACATTAGCTGGTAGAGGCAGGTGGGTGTACTGCCAAATTTCCAGAAACGTCTCTGTGCTTTTAGTCAAAGTGATGTTTTTGTTTTCTGTTTGAATTTCCACTTAGGGCCCTCTCTTTGGTTTTATAACATGGTATCTTTCCTTGAGGAGAACATCTCAGGAACGTAACTCATGTGAGGTGTAGGAAGCCCTCATGTGTATTTATATTTATATATGACATGTTTATATGTAGCTGAGTGAGCTACATATAAATGGAGGGATAACTGGGCTGCTAGACTTAATTATGTCATGGAGTGGGACTTAGAGTAATTAGTAACTCTTCATTTATCGTTACATTGTTTAATTTGTTTTGGGAAGCATCATTTTTGTTATTAAAGAGATCTAATAAATAAAAATTCAAGTCAATCTGTAGCTTTGTGTATTTATGATTCTTGTTTTTTTTTTTTTTAAGATTTTATTTATTTTTAGAGAAAGGGGAAGGGAGGGAGAAAGAGAGGGAGAGAAACATCAATGTGCGGTTGCCTCTCACATGCCCCCTACTGGGGACTCGGCCTGCAACCCAAGCATGTGCCCTGACTGGGAATCAAACCAGCGACCCTTTGATTCATAGGCTGGCGCTCAGTCCACTGAGCCACATCAGCCAGGGCTGATTCTTTTTTTAAGGAACTCAAAACAGTGAAGTCAGTTAATAAAATTTTTCATAGAAGAAAAATACAGGTTATCTGGCTACTGATTGGCTCAACTCTGGTCATTTCTAATACCTTCCATTTCTTCAGTGATAATATTTATACAGAAAGGAACATCTTGAAGATAATTTTTTGATGTGATTTCCTTAAGATCAAACTTTTCAAATGCTCATATTCATCATTCACATCATGTTATGCATTTTTTCATCTTATTTTATTTCAGAAATCTTCTGTATTTGGCAATAAATTAATTAAACTGGTATAATTGCCAATGAAAGATGAATATTGTTTCCACGTGAAACCAAGGCTAATAAATTCTCATAATGCCTTTGATTTAATTAAGACTCAAACCTTCCTTTGCCAAGAAATGAATTGCTTCATGTAATTACAGTTTCTTTTAAAAAGGGAACAAAATAAATTCTGTGCATTTTGTGAATTTTCGTAAGTTCTACGGCTCTGAGCCTTCATTAGCTCCAAATAAGTATAAATGTCCTTGTATTTTTCCAACATTAGGGGTGCCCGAGGCCCTGAGAGGTTGTTTGTTTGTTTTAAATCACAGGTACTAATAAAAGAAAAATATTTTTGAATGTAAATATTTACTGGGAGTTTCTTAATCATAGGTTTCACATAGCACTAACAAAGCAGTTCTTCACATAAAATATAAAAATGAGTCAATTTTAAAAACGTAAGAAAAATGCCAGCAACAATTTGAGTGTATTTGGGATTGAGAAAACAAAATACTGACCCTTTTCTTAGTTAAGGCCTTTGTGTTTTATGTGATCAGCTGCTCTTCTGGCAAGCTTTTATTTTTTTCATTAAAGTAGTACCAAATTAGTATCTTTAAAAGACCATGAAATTATAACCAAGCATTACGTTTTAACAAGAGAATTCTTTCTCCCTGAGAAGCTGGTAAAGCTTGTAGGAATCGCCGCCATCTGACCTAAAAGCTCATGATAAGTTTAAGGATCCGTTGATTCAGGCTACAAAAGAACAAAATAAATTATACACGATGAAATGACTGTAAAGAAAAATAGAAGGATCTTATCTTCTCCTCTTCTCCTCGACCTTTTCTACATTTTGAGAGATGTAACTTACAGGCAACTCAATATGCCTAGGAGCCTTTCAAATGAAACTACTAAAGTTGACCCTTCATGAAGAATTCTGACCACCTCTTACACCTGCTATGGTTAGAGCTCTAAGTGAAAATTGTATGATTAGCAGGTGAAAGGAAATCATTCGTGTACTAATTTTGGGAGTGGGAAAAGTGAAGATAGACAACAAGAGCATTTCAGGCTTATAATGATATGGGGCCTTTGGGTCTTTTAGCTTGGGCCTTACATTCATGGAGGGCCATAAATTTAAATTTTTTATATTATCCCCAATTAAAGTTGTGTATACAGTTGTATGTTTTGATTTTTTTCTCCATGTTAAAAACACTACACTGTAGAGTATATTATAATTTTAACTATTTTGACTTTTTTTTCCTTTTCTAGGAGCATAAAAGAGTGGAAATGGTTGGAGCATCTCTTGGCCTCTTAGAGAGGCGGAACATTTTAGGTAGGAAATAGCATCAGAAGACATTAATTCAGTGCCTGCTATAATGCATTAAAAGAGTTTTGGATCTCACTATTGCATTTTTAAGATAGGCCTAGGATTCGAAAGTGTCCCCCTTTCTTACATGTAACTTCTTCCTCCAGCCTGAAAGAGAGAACCTGGCTGTCATTATAATATGTTTCCTTATTTGTCACTCCTCGCATACATAGAAAACAATAGTTTCTCCCGGGGGACATTTTTTGCACTGTCTGGAGATGTTTTTGTTGTCACAGCTCAGGTGGGGGAGGGCTCCTGGCAGCTGGTGGGTAGAAGCCGGGGATGCCCTGAACGCCGCCCCCAGGCCCAGGACAGCCCCCCGCGAGGAAGAACTCCACGGTCCCAAAATCCAGTAGTGGCCAGGCTGAGAAACCGCGACATGAAGTCATCTCAGGATTGCTAGCCTGCGTCCCCACGACAAATACATCTTCTAGCTCGGATATAGTATTTGTATACAGTTTTTCCCTTGAGCCTTCTAGTATTCGGTCAAAACACTGTTTGTTATTCCACACGTATTAGGATGAGTTCTCTCCTTCTCCACCCCCTTCAATATACTTATGTCATTTACAATTCAGTCAGGACCTTTTGTTGCTGTTTTTATTCAGTTTGGGGTTTTAGTTATTTGTTTATTGGGAGTGTGTGACATGTGATTCTAAGAGTCAGACCGGTACAAAAAGGGATCCTCAGAGAAGTGGGAATCCATTTTTTAGAAGTTCTCCTGATGATTCTGATGTTCACCTGCTTTTCAGAGCCGCCGGTCTAGCTCATGGGCTTTGAGGTCAGACCTGAATTTAAATCCAGTTTCTTGTCAGGTATGTCCTGTTGGGTAAGTTACTTTCTCTCTCTGGCCTTCCTGCCTCTTCTTCTAAGGGTCGCTGTGAGGATATGCAGATACACACGCTGTTTGTCACCATGGCAACCCAAAGTGGGAGCCCAATTGATGGTTGTTTTCATTCTTTCATTTATGCATGTGGCTGCTGTTAACTGTGCCTTTGCATAGTTCTTATTATAGGGACTTTTAGCCATTTTGCAGAAAATACAACAACCATTTCTTACAGTGATATGCAATATAAGAGATTAGGATAATAATGAATCATGGTTTTTTGGAAGCTTTTCCCTAGAAAGCCTAACTAGTGCAGACTGTGTAAGAATCTCTTATGTGAACTCTCATGGCAACAAAATAGAGAGAGAAATAGATAGTTACGTGTCTCTGCTTTTCTCAGATATAAGTCATTTCAGGCTTTTAAAAATGACTGGATATCAGATCGTTTGCAGTTGGATTCTCTAGCAGTGAAGGCTGGCAGACAGGCGCTCAGTGTTCTTCCGTACTAGACATTTAAATGGCGCCCTGATATCTGCGCATATTTTAGAACAGCGTTTCTCAGTTTTAACGTGTACACACAGCACCTGCAGGGGGAGGGGCATCTCATTCAAAAGCAGATTCCGAGCCAGGCTGGAGCCGCCCGAGAACCCGCATTGCTACGGAGCTCCCAGCAGGCGCGGCTGGTTGTGGGTCCCCGTTAGAGTAACAAGTGTTTATTGCCCTGACTTTGAAATCATACTCTCTGGCTTTCAAGCCCAGTTCTTCAACTTCTTAGATATGAGCCTGTTTTTAATGACTAATTTCACTCTGTGTGCATTTGGTACCTTGAGGTATTAGCTGCTGATGTCACTTCTTTGTAGCATTTGGGCATTTTAAATGAACACTTAGTACGAGAAGACAGACCTCTAAATGAGTGAAATCAAAGAACATGTGTCAGGACAACGCAGCTAAAGATGCCTCTGTTCGTTTGGATCTACATATTATTTGTGAGAGTTTTTCCCCAGTGGTAGAGCTACTAACCACTTAAGTACCCTGAAGGTAGAACCAGATTTGCAAATCTCTTTATCCCAAAGGGTTAAATCAAAATTTAGAAAGAACATGTATAACAACATTGCTCTCACTATATTAATATAGTGATGATGAAAATAGTTTTAGTGAAATAATTTTTGGACCATTAATACGTAAATAGAATACTTTCATACGTTATTTACTTCATGTGTCCTTTTGTAATTTCTAATCTGTGGGTGTTTGAATTTACCTAGTTTCTTGGTCTAGGAACACATTTCTGTAATTTATATTCCAGATTGGGGGTGAGGACGGCTTTGGTCGGGAGGGCGGACAAAAGAAGCTGCGATCCTGCCGCCCTTTGGCACAGAAAAGATGCCTTTCTTTAGGAAAATAATCGAGGGCCGATGGCAATAGCTCTGGGGAGGAAGACCTTTCGGGGATACCGCCCCAACTCAGATCGCGGGGCTGATTCGCAAATCCCTTCTCTGTTCCCCACCATGATTTCCTGACACGGAGGACAAAGGGAGCGAGGCCACGGGGAATATGAGTACGGGGTGCTGAGGGGACCCCGGGGACGGGAGGCCGAGCCGTAGTCTGAGGTTTGTTAGCTGACACCCCGGGCGACAGGAGCAGCCTCCCCACCTGCCAGTCTGCTATCAGACGCAGGTATTCATGCGTTCAAAAATGTTTATGGAGCCCCTGCCTGCTCGGCGCATTAAAATGACACTGGGAAAGTCAACAGAGCGCCCAAACTTATTTGCAGACAAAGCTCTGGAGACTGTTCAGAGACGTTTAGATCGCTCTGGTGGATGATACCTGCACTTCTTCCTTCAGGGGGATTAGCTTCGTACAGGAGACGACGGAGCACCGTTGTGGCTGGCTGGGAGCCAGCCCTTTGAAGTTCCTCCCTGGCACAGACTAACCCTGTCACTTCCAAAGGTATGGGGGGCTGGCGTGTGCTTTGATGTCAGAAGCGCTTTGCGAGGGCATCTTATGCTGCCTTCCCTTTGAAGCAGAGACTCAGGGCAGCCTTCGCTTACACAGGGCCAACCGTCTGACCTAAGAAGCCTGGAAAGAAAAGTCCTTTGCCAAAAGGGACTTGAAAATAGCTCCAAGTGATTTGAAACATTACGTCTGCTGAGAGAGTTTCCAGGGAGATCAGTTGGAGTTAATCTGGTTTACCTAAAGGCAGAGGATTAGATGTTCAAAACGGTTCCTGATGGGAATTTGCAGGCCGAGGGAACGCGTCTCTCTGAATTCTTCGGGCATAGGCACGTGTAACTGCAGACGCTTCTGGGAAGAGCCAGTTTATTGCTCAATACACAATGGTCCATAAACACAAAGTGTGTAGTTGAGATATTTTTAAAAGCCAGCTCTACAGGATTTGGAGCGGGGGAGAAATAGTCGCAGAAGCTGAAGGATTGGTTTCAGAGATAGCATGTTATCAGGTTTCTTCTGCACTGTCAGGTTAATGGGAAAGTTGGAAACCGAAAGCTGGCGTGCATTGGCCCCGGACCCCTTAAAACGCTGCTTGTTAAGACAGGCACATTTCTGAAATACTTGTTTGAATACCTGAACTCCGAGCCCTTATTTTCCCGGCTGCTTGTCATCCTTCACCTTGGCTCTAATTCTGATCGGAGCCAGAGCATCTGGATGTCTCTCAGGCAGCTGACATTAAAGAAACTTGTCAGAGCGTCTTCTTATCCCTTACTCTTCAGTTCACAGTTCACAGTGCTTGTTAGTGTCACGCATAGCAGTTTCCTGAAATAGGACATTATTTATAAATATCGTTGTTGTTTTAAAATTTAACCTTGTTTTATTTTTTTTAGTTATCCACTTTATTTAAACTGAACAAAAAATTCCTCTCACGTCACACTCCCTGCCCCTGGCAACTACAAATCTGTTCTGTGTATCTAATAGCTTGGTTAATTAATTTATTTATTTTTTACATTCACACACAAGAGCAACCATATCATATTTGTCTTTGTCTGATCCACTTCACTTAAGTGTAATGCCTTCAGGGTCCATCCATGTTGTTCCAAAGGGTAAGATCTCATTCTTTTTTCATGGCTGAATAATATTCCATCGAATGAGTGTGTGTGTGTGTGTGTGTGTGTGTGTGTGTGTGTGTGTGTGTCTGTGTGTGCGCGCGGGCGGTCGTGTACATGCATACCACAACTTCTTTATCCGTTCATCCGTTGATGGGCACGTAGGTTGTTTCCTAGCTGACTATTTGTAAATAACGCTGCAATGAACATGGGGCCGCATGTGTCTTTTTTAGTGAGCATTTTCATGTTCTTTGAATAAATGCCCGGAAGTGCAATTTCTGGATCATGTGGAGGTTCAGTTATTAACTTTTTGAGGAACCTCCGCACTATTTCCTACGGTGGCGGCGCCATGTGCACCCCCGGCCACAGCCCCACGGCTCCCCTTGCTCCGCGTCTCGCCAGCGCTTGTTATTACCTGCCCCGTTGACAGCAGCCATTGTGGCTGGTGGGAGGCGATGTCGCTGTGGTTTTGATTTGCGTTCCCCCAATGACAAGTGATGTGCAGCGTCATTTCATGTACCGGTTGGCCGTCTGTATGTTTTCTTTGGAAAAATCAGATGCTCTGCCCATTTTTAATGAGATTTTTTTTCTCTTGAGTTGTATGATTTCTTTATATACTTTGGCTATTAGCCCCTTATCAGATACATAATTTGCAAATAGTAGGTTGCCTTTTCATCTTGTGGATAGTTTTCTTGGCTTTTTAAAAAATAAATACCACAATCGTTTTGCTTTTAATATTTTTATGTTTAAAATAATGGTATCTTTAAGAATGGAAAGAGAGAGCCTGTCCTACTTGAGCAGGCTGGAGTGGGGTTAGAGGTCATAGGAATGGAGGGCTGGCATTGCGGACCCATCCTCATGTGATTGCTTCAGTCACTGAGCTGGGTTCCTAACCACGGGTGCAGATGGGGACTCCCCCGGGTCCTTGGCTACATATCCCTGAAATAAGGACTAGGACACTTTAATAAGTTCGCCATTTTGGTTGGCTTTGCAAAGTGGATCTACCTGAACGTTAGGAGCAAGTTGGCATTTCACACCAGCTGCTTCGTTGAAGACGACTTCAGAGGTGGTTTAGCCTCACAGAGTTAACGAAACAGTCCGCACGTGGCCCTACCTGAGTTTCCACCATTCACTCCTAAGTGACGGGTGGGCAGTGGAGGCCACCGCCCTGCAGGAACTTTTGACTTTAGACCCACTGGTCGCTCACAGAATGCATCCCAAGTGAAATAGAGGCTGTATTCCGTGGGCCGGAATGAGAGGGAGAAAATCCCTACCCATGTATACTTAACAAACAGAAAAGTAAGACCTTGAAGCTATTACATGTGTTGGACAAGCCACTCTTAGGAAGGAAAGAATTTTTAAAAGTAAAATTTTCGGTGGTGTTTTTATTGCATGGAAAGCCTTAAAAGTTCTGCTTTCAGTAAATCTCTTTTCTTGAGGAAGGGAACGCAGCGGGTGAGGCAGTGTGAAAAGGGTAAAATTTGAATGCCCAACATAATGAGAGGGGCTTCTTTAAATTTTGAGTTATCAGTGTTTTTGTCAGAATGTATTCTGATAACAGATTAAATGCTACCGCACTAAATAAAGGCTTTTGGAGAGAACAGACAAACCAGAAAGCGTTAGAATAATCCTTATTTTCCCCCACAAACTGGGAGAGAGTTCCTAAATCTTCCTAAACATCAACAGTGTTAACTTCTATCAGACCTATGAAAACTTTAAGGTTTCTTTTTTTAAATTATTTTTGTGACAACCTTATATTGAGTAACTGGTAATGATCAGTTATCTGTGGGTCTTTTTTTTTTCTAAAAGTTGAAAGAATTTTTAAGAGATTACTTAGCATATTTAGTTTTTAACTTGAAACATTTAAGATGCTTTTTTCTGAGAATCTAATTTTTTAAAAAATATATTTTATACTTTGGGTAGTTTAGGTTTTATATTTCTGAGTAGGATATATTTTGGGAAAGTGTGTTGGAATCTCTTCTGAAGTCAAAACGTTTTAAGTTAAGAATGAGGGAAGAAAATACCCTTAAAGTGCAAGTAAGCTAGTATTAAATAAATTGATGTTTAATCCCTTGAAAGCCAGGGTTTTGTTTGGTATCCAGTTACCTTGTATGTCTTCTGTCTTGTCTGTTGAACTGATTGATGATGATATAGGGAATCTGTTTTCCCCAAATAAGAGCTTTTCTGCAGTTCCTAAAGGAACTCCGTCAGAGATTTTCTGCTTAAAAGTGCAAACAGAAGCACTTCGGAGACTGTCTCATTTGTGATACTGTTTTGTTTCCAAATGTAAGCTTCTCATTGGCTCATCATTCTCCTCATGTGTCTGTTTGCCTCATAGTCATACCCATATATTATTACAACTCTGTGAAATACAGATGTTTTGGGGCCAAGGCTATAAGAAACATAGAATAAAGGAAAATGCCTATCATATTAAAGACACAGATTAATGGATGAAAATAGTTTTTAAAAATGTCTTAAGGCTGCTACCATTACTTCAGCAATATATAACATTCAAAAGAAGACAACTTTCATTTTTGACAACCTTGAAAGAGACTTTCTTCAAGCCTTTTCCATTTCGTTGTTTCCGAGCAGAACCCTTAAGGAAGAAAGTAATGAAAAGTTTTGTGTCTGGGTCGAAATCACTTTGAGATCAGTCATAGCTGAGAGCTGTTGTGCCCTCTGGGCTCTTTTTTGGCAGAGAAGTCAGTGAGGGTAGGAGAGGGGGTTGGGCGGGGAGGTAAAGATAACCGGGAGAAGTGTTTTCGTGGCGATTTGCTTCCTTTTTCCAGATCCCAAATGATGGCAAAACTCTGGAAAACAGGGAAAGCATGTTCATTCTCCTGGGAGAATTAGAGTTTAGCAATCCAGGAACCCAGTCCAAATCCAGGGCGGGAACGTTGACCGGAAAGGCAGGTTAAGACAGAGGTTTCTGGAAACCTGGATATGAGCATGTCAGGGAGAAGGGGTCACAATCAGTCTTGCTGGTGGCTGTTGCCATTGAGTATGCATTCCTTAGTCCTATCTCCTCCTAAGAGTGATTCATTCTTGCAAAAAGAAAGTATTAATAAGCTTATTCACATAGTATACTTTGTATGATTCCAGGAAGTGGTGTTTCAAGAAATAACAAGTTTTGACAGCAGAATAAATTCTTAAATTGGGGATTTGGATATGGATTCTGTGTAATGTGCTTAACCTCACTAGGGGATCCAAATGTTACATTATTCAAATACTACCTAATAAAGTTCACTGGCGGTTGCCAGTGTTTGGTATCTGCTACAGGTTACAGTTATCTGTGCATACTTTAATCGGAGAAATGCAAAGGAAGATGTGAACGCGGTTGTGGAATATTTCCACATGAAGTCAGAGACTGAGCTATGTAATCGGAATTAACAAAGCCACATTGAGTTTAATAGCAAGACCAAAATTGGGTAAGCAAATAATTTTATTGGTAAAAAAGGAAATGAGCTTAAATGAAGCAAAATATCCCCGAGTGTCCAACTTGGGGATCATACCATCTATACAGAACAAATCTTTCTGTCTTAGGGTATTTGTCATGAACCAAAGGGAAAGACTATTTTGTATGTCTTAAAATCTCATTTAAAATTGGTTACTTTCAGCTAACAAATATTGGTGGTGTCATCTTTCAATTTCTAAATGATTTCTACTGTCCATGTATGTTAATGTTCATCTAATGTCTTCTATTATTAGATGTCTATAGCAGGCACAGGTCATTGTTGCATATTATTGAAATAGTAACATGTAATTTTGTCACAGTATTTTGGTTGATAGTAGTAGCTAGCCATGCCTTTATTATTAAGTATCTTAAACAGCAAACCTCTGAAACTTTTAGTATAACCCTATTATGAAAAAACTGTTCACTCTCTGTATAATTATTGTCACTCATTATTTAAAAACATGAACATTGTGTATTACTTAATTACTGTGTATTAAGTAATATATAATGTATCCATCCATGTGTTGACATTGATCAAATTGTATGCTTAAAATCTGTACATTTTAATGTGTGTAAAGTATCCTTAAATAAAGTTTAAAAATAAGAACATGATGAAATTTTTAAAAACATAATTAAAATACTGTTAGCATCTAATTTTGTATATTTTTTTAAAAAAGCATTTTCCAGTTAAATTTATGGGGCGTTGTCCTATATTTCTAGGATGCATTATTAAGCTTTATAGGAGGCAATTCAGTGAACCTGTCATGAATGATTTAATTTTGCACTTAATAGTCTGGTTAAATCCAAAAATAATGAGGCAGGCCCATTCCCTCAGGGAAACATTGCTTAACATCTACAGCTTTCACTTTTCATTTGAGTGATTTATATTTTTAAAATACGTACCAGTTTTATTATATTTACTTTTCTGTATTTTCAGAGACTGCAGCACTTGGTGCCTTAGTCAACCCACACATGCCTAAAAACATGAGTATGTTCACTTTGGATTTACTTTCAAAGTATACTCCACATCTCATCTGAATCCTAAGATTCTATCTCCTTCCATGTAAGTCCTAAATCTTCAGTTAGTGGTGCATTTTTCCTGTCATTTTTCCTGTCTGCTTTCTGTCTTGATGTGTTGCAGGTGAATTGTTGCCATCTGACTCACTAGCCACATTCTTTGAGAAAACACATAAGCTTTCTGGTTAAACCCTCTTCTTTGTGAAGTTCTGGTCCCTTTCTCAGGAATTAGAGCTTAGCGTAGATGGAAGAAATTTAACGGCAGGGGAATAAACATTGTTTGGAGTGGAAGAAGTCGGCACCCGCTGATGCAGTATAAAAGTTTAAGCCAGTATTCGAATGTCTTTTTCAGAGGGGGTCAGGAGAATTATTTTTTTAAAGACTGAGGTCATAGCAGGCTGGTGGGGAAGGGACTACAATTACTGGAGCATCAACTTTGTTTTTACGTGACATAGAGTGTTCTTTAAAGGAGTCAACATGATGCTGTTGAAAAACAAATGGAAAATTTGTAGATAATTCATACTTCTTGAAGCCCTCTTACTGAATTTTTAGTTTAATAGCAAGAAAAATTATTTCAATTAAAGAAATGCCTAATGGTTTAAAGCATTTTCAAGCGTAGGGGTATTGTTTCCATTTTTAATAGCTAATGTGATTGGTTTGCATTCAGGGTTTGGTTACATTACATTACTTCCATTCCCTTACATCTCCTGTATATCTGAGCTCAGCTCTTTAACTAATTTGAATTAAATGATCTAGTTAATGTATTTGGCCCCTGATCTGGTTTATCTAAGCACACAACTAACATTGAGTTAGTTTAACTTTTGTGATATTTAATCTTTAATGTTTCTAGAGAAAAGACTTAAATACCTTCTTAGAAAATAAATTGTAAATGGCTTTTTAAGTAGCTTCTATAGGAAGTAACACTTTATATGAGTGTGGTTCTTTACTTTTTATCAGTTGATTTCTACAATGAGGCCATGAGAAAACCAAAGATCACAGAAATTATGTTCAATACCGTCTTTCCGTGTCAATGTGCTATCTCCTGAAATTTTCAACGTTGATTTTAGGGGGGAAATCAAGAAAATAGAGCCTGAGATTCTAATGCTAAGAGGATGTTTGCAACAGTTTTAAAAGTTGTTTACTTGCAGGGTCTGCCTGAGAAAGGTAGAACATGTCTTCATAGTGGATGAATTATCACTTGCAGTTTCGAAGGTGGTAAAATGGTAAAGAGTAATGAAATAATACGGGCATTGAATTCCAACTTCTATGTGGCTTGAGTATTCAGAATGAAATCTTTATTGTAATTAGAGGTCCCCATCACAAAGGGCGAGGCTCTTATTTTATTTTACATTATCTGGTTTAAAAGAATAAGATAATTAAACTAGAGCAAGCGGACGTTTAATGTTGAGTAATACTATATAGAGCTATCTGTTGACTGAATCCAGTTTTACAGAAAACAATTGTTTGTTTTTAACATCCCCCCCCAAAGGTTTCTGACTTGAAGAGTTCAGGTAACTTTATTATAAAGTTTAGTAAAAGGTATATTATATGCTGTATAACTAGGCAAATTAGTAAGATTAATTAAAGCAAGTAATATTCAGGTAGTTTAGCTCTTAAAATCCTAGCAGTCTTATATGTAACTTTTTTTGCATGGACAATAATCCTTAGCATTGAGATTGGAATGTAGCGGTGAAGAGTTTAGCGGTCTGAACTGAGACTGCTTAGACTTAAACTGAGACTGCCCAGTTTGGCAGTTTTCTTGCTGTGTAACTTAGGACAACTTTTGTAAGCCTTCATTTTGTTGTTGATAAAGTGACAATGATCATAGCACTTGCCTCTTGGTGTAAGTATGAGCATTAAGTGAGGTAATATGTGTGAAGCGTTGTTTATACCGTGCATACACAAACACATGGTACAGTGAATTTGGGTGCCCTGTGTCATTCGATGAGATCCATAAAAAAGAAACTGTCGTTCGTGCATCCTATACACACTCTGATGTCATTGCACACTTACTTTGTTGATTTCCAGTGCTTCTGTTTTCCTTCTTCTGTTGGAGATACTGTTGAGCGATAAATTCATCAGAGTATGGAAAGTAATGTCCCTCAACAAATTTGCAAACTGGATAAAATATAATCGGATCATCTGAAAGACTGAAACTTGGCTGAAGTTATGCTTTAAGTTAAAAGCAGCAACAACCAAAATAACCCAGAACATCTTTTTGTTTTTTTAAAACATACGACTTTATTTTTCCAGCGCAGCCGTTTTAAGTTCACAGCAAAATTGAGAGGAGGGTACGGAGCTTCCCCATATACCCTGCCACTCCTCACATGCACCGCCGCTCCTTTGTCAGCATCCCCACCACAGTGGGGCTTCTGTTGCGGTTGACGAGCCTACACTGATCATCGCCCAGAGTCATAGTCTTCATTAGGGTGCCCTCTGGGTGCCATGCATCCTGTGGGTTTGGACACATGTGCAATGACACGTGTCCATCATTATAGCGTCATGCAGAGTGTTTTTCACTGCCCTAAAAATTCTCTGCGCTCCATCTACTCATCCTCCTCCACCCCCTTGAGTCCTGGCAACCACTGACCTTTTTACGTCTTCATAGTTTTGCCTTTTCCAAAATGTCATATAGTTGGGACTGTACAGTGTGCAGCCGTCTCAGATTGGCTTCTTCCACTTAGTAATATGCATTTAAAGTTCCTCCATGTCTTTTCATGGCCTGATAGCTCCTTTCTTATGAGCACTGACTCTATTACATTGTCTGCATGTACGACAGTTTATTTATCCACTTATCTACTGAAAGACATCTTGGTTCCTTCCAGAACATACTTAAAAGTAAGGCAGAATAATAACTTACCTGAAAACATAGAATAAGCCAATATGAGAAACTAGCGAACAATGATCTCAGTTGACTGTAGTGTGATCCCAATTAAGTTAACTGTGTTCTCACTGTAAACTATGATCTCAACTAACATTACATGAACAGAGTGATGCATGAGAGCTAAAATTAGGTGCTTTGTCTGGAAATCTGGGCAGTAGTTCAAGAGAGGTAGAAGTCCAAGAGAGCTTTTATATTTGCCTTTGTTCTATTTTGAAAATGGGAAAAATAAGAGCGTATTTGTAAATGCATGGGCATGATCCAGCTGAGGGGGAAAAGTTTATGAGAAGATATGAATAGTTTGACAGTGTTCTCCAGGAGGTGAGAGGGAACCGACTTTAAGACATAAACAAAGGGGTGAGCCCTAGAGGTAGAGGTGAGAACAGTTGATTTCTGGAAATGGGTCCAGTGGCAGAAACCGATCTGCGTACAGCCTCGGGTGGATAAGGCACGGCCACAGTGGAAGTCAGCTCAATTGCTTGTGTATTCTCCGTGAAACAGACACCCAGGCCACTAGCCCAGCGTGAGGATGGAGGAGGATTTGTCAGAGGTTTGAAGAGCCAGGGAAAGTTCTGGAAGAGTCATTTAAAAGAAAAAGGGGAAAGTACTAACCGTGACTAGAGACAAAAGTACGTTTCCTACCAACAATGAAAATTAAGACCGATAGCACACTTCTTAACACATGCCGGAAGGCCGTGGAATAGTATCTGAAGGGATAGTTGAAGAGTAAGAGTGAAAAGAAGACATTTTGGGACCTGCGGAGACTGAGGGTGTATATTGTTCATAAATTTTTGCAGAAAGAACTACAAAAGAGTGTGCTTCAGCTACAAGGAAATTGAACCCAGGTGCAAAGTATGAATGCAAGAATCAATATGAACAAAGAAATGGGTAAATTACTTTGCTGTATCTAAATAAGCATTCATTGTAAAAAGTGAATGTAAAGTTTTGTATTTAAATATATCTTCTAATATAATATAATGGGAAAAATTTGGAATACATGTTTCAAGATAACAAATGGCTTAAGTTACTGTGTTTTTTCCACTTAGGATACTGAGGAAACCAAAAGCTCTCGCAGCAGTTTTTAAAGAGCCTCTGCTGTTTAAGCTGCCTTTGTGATCGCCATTTAGACATTTTAAGTGTAGTGTGACTTTATACTAAAATTGGAAGGAAAAAGTGGAAGATAACAGAGATATGCATATTTGTTTCCAAAGGAGAAAGTTTATTTAGAAAGTCGCAGAGGTAGGAAAAAATGGAGTCGCGGCTGCGTGGGCTCAGGAAGCAAACTACAGAGGCACAAGAAGGACTCTTGAGGCTTCAGAGAAAAGGAGAGAAAATGGAGAAAGGAGAGAAAATGTGCCTCAGGGAGCAGAAGGGGAAGGAGAAGGGGGTGTGCTCAAGGGAGAGAGAGCGCCCCCCACCCGGGTCCCTGGATTTATGGATTTTTAAAGGCAGGAATCTTAGGAGAGGTCATAGAGGAGGATCTCAGTAGCAGGTGCATCAGCTTCCTGGTGTGTTCCTTCAGGGTCACGGTCTCTACTGATGCGTCGGTGCCGGGGCAGGAGGTCATTAGTCATCGCAGCTGGTCTTGATGTCAGCCATGGTGTCGCCTCACCTGGCCTTCTTGCTTTTCTGGGCCTGGAGCTGAAACACAGCTGAGGCCTACATGTCCCCTCTAGGGCTTAATGCTAAAGGGAGTGGCGTGTAAGGGCCCGTATGGGACTCTCAGGGGGTCGTTCTCCACTCCCCTGTTCCTCCTCTCAGGGGGTCCACCACGTGACTAGCATTATGCAAGGGGAAGGCAGGTCAGGGGAGGGTCTCAACCCCATGGCCAGTGACACGCAGAGGGTGAGGTCCTACCCTACAATACTTGTCCCCCCAGTTTTGCGAGGCACCCAGGGCTTTCCTCCCTAGTGACCTTCCATACTTGGCTTATCATTCCTACTCTGCTCTTGTTTGACTAACTGCCTACTACATCCTCCCCCGTCAAGGATTCTTGGCTCTGAATTCTTTAAGGGAAAGGGACGTAGGATACCAGGAGGCCCCTGTGCTGGTTGGCCCAGATTTTGGATGTTGTTTGCCCCGACAAACAAGTAACATCTCTGGTGATGACAAATCCAAGATCCAGTGTATAGGTGGAAAATAAAACTTGGAAGACAATTAACTGGGCTAGAGTCTAACATCCACAACTCTGTATTAGAGTCCATTGAAACACATTTTTTTTCCCTAAAATTCCCTCATTTTTTATCGAAGAGTCCAATAAAAACCAATGCATTCGCTGCATTAGGTCCAGTTCCAAGTTGGCCTCATTAAACACAATGCATAAACACAATGAGAACAGTAACTGATCATACAGGCTCTTTGAAATCTGGTTTGCTGGAACCTCATAAGGAATCTCCAGGCCAAGCTTTAATTTGCCTCCCAGGGCAAAGAAGCCACGCCACGCAGTTGCCATCGGGCGTGCTTTTCCTGCACTGTCTGTAAGTTCGGTTGAATTCCTCAAGTTCTTGAGATTCCCAAAATGTCTTGAGGCTCTTTCTTTGCCCTCTCCCAGGAAAGCAGCCTTCGTCCTTTACCTGGAAAGACTACGTGAACCACGTAGGTAAGCAAGGTACCACCGGGCTGTTTTTCCAAGAGGCCTTTTATCAGCTTCTAAAGTCCATCTTCTTTAAAGCTTTGAGGTGACATCCCAAGTCTACCCATGTCTCTCTCATACATGACATTCCAGTCAGAATCCTGATACCAAAGATATTTGGCATTATCTTCCAAGCCCACTGAACATTATTATCACTCTAAATCTTTGACTTACAAGGTTTCAAAGACATTCCTAGGCTCTGAGATGTTTGCTCAGAAGCTAGGGAGGGGATCTCCTGTGTGTTAACGTCTTGTGTTTGGAAGGTCCCTCAGAAGGAGGCAGGTGAGTGAAGGAACATTGAATTTGTGCTCACATACATTTTGTATTATCCTTGTGTGCCTCAGTATTCATATTTAGATCCAATAAAGCCTGGTATACGTGCTTTGTACTCCTGCAATTTAGATCCCTTTTATAGAAAGAGAGTCTGCTTCCTCCTTTCCCTGACCAAGAAGGATGACGCTAATAGATGTTGACAGGTGCTGAAAATATTCTCGTGTCCTTTATGTAAAGATTTAGACATCTTTAGAAATCACTTGAAACATAGACGGTATTTGATTGCCTGCCAGTGTGAGGTTTTTAATCTATTTTATTCTTCCAAAATTAAAAAGTAATCTCCCAGATTGAAGCCCGGGTTATTTGTTAGATAGAAAATGTATTTGCGTGAGCTTCCTAAACCTCTGCTATTAAGTGATCATCAGCCTTGCATTTGTCCTAAGTCATTACTAAGCCATTTCTCCTGAACTGCACCATAGGTGCTAACTATGCACTAGCATATTCGTAAGGCTGTTGCAGTATCATTGAACACATTGCTATTCTTGATGTTCAAAAGAGGCTTAAAGTCCATTTCTGAAGCCCTTTCTCTTAATATACTTTATTTTAAAGGATAATTAATCTTCAGCTTACTCGGGGACTTGCGTTTTACCTAATAAAGTGACTTCTAATCATTTGATTATACTATTGGAATATTTTACCTTTCTAAGCTATATTTTACTGTGTTACTAGAAAAACATAAAATATCGTCATGGCTGCAAGTGATGTTTGCTGGTAAATGCAAGTCATATCACTTATTTTGAGACTGATTTTATTGGCTTTTTAGATGAATATTTTATTATTAATACATCTGTAAAAAGGAATTAAGAAGCTACCATAAACCCTTTTTGGGAACAAGTTGGAGTATAAAAATGGAAAAATAAGATGGATTTTGACATATTAAGTGTTCTGTTGGGTTAACATTTTATTTTACAAGTAGTTAAATCATTTCAGAAATATTTCTTCCCTTCAGCGTTCATACTAAATCGAGCTAGTCTGAGATACATATTAGTAATGCTCAGAATGGAAATATACACCTGTGGTGGAAAACTATGTCATGGTAAATATGTTTTTACAGCTGTGTGCTAATGTTGGTTATTACAGAGTACATTTACGGAATCATGTAATGAGCCTCATTTTCAAACAACCATTAACTTTGGCTTAGAAATAGCTAATTAAAGAATAACTTCATTTTTCAAATGCAGACTGTATAAACAATGTATAGCATCGTCATAGCTATCTGCAAACTGAATGCATAAATTTGATCATAAGTATAGTTGGCTAATTTCTGAGGAAATAGAGACTCCTTGTGAGATTATTTCTTATTTATAATTTATGCTTTCATTGCATAGAATGCTTACTCTTAGTACCAGACTAAGTTTCCATTAAACTTTATTGCACCTACATGGATTCTTCTGTCATGCTTTAATAAAATTACAAAATTACTTAATTGGGTCTGTGTGAAAGCTTCCTTTATCATTAATAATTCCATTTATTTCATGGGGTTATTAGTTTTGGATAACTTGTATGACTTCATTCAGATGTGTACTAGAATATGAGTAAATATTAGTTAAAAATTAACTAAGCATGAGTAAAAGCACAGTTTAAAATGTACTCATAGGACTTCCAGGATTTAAAGAAAAATATTCAATTCAAAAGAGTGAATAAATTATTATCACTACACATGTGTTGCTATAGTGTTATCTGTAAAAAATATTTCACCTGAAAATTTTAACAGGCAATGAGCAGTTTTGCCCTTTTGTTTAACTTGTGAAGCACCTACTGTGTGTTCTGTTGAGCTCCAGAAATATCAAGATAGAGGGCTTATTTCCTGTCCTCAAATATTTCAGTTTCCTTCCGGCCAGAGAGAATACCAGCCATCAACGTGGAATTACTAGCAATTACTTTTTTTAAACCTGAAAATGTATTCAACATGTACATAGTGGTATCTTTACTATACTCTTAATTCTTTGTAGAACTCTCTTAAGTGGATGTTAATTTATAGAAGAGGGTCAGCAAAGAGAATATAGAGAGTCACTATATTTCCATTTCTCCTGGAAAAGCCAGTTCCAAGAGCTTTGGTGGCTAGGAGTTTTTGCTTGTTGAATTTAATGTCTTTTTTTTTTTTTAATTTCTTTTTTTGTTCAAATACATTTGTCTCCATTCATTTCTAAGGTGAATAGAGAGTCATGGGTGTTTGGAGTTGATTCAGGGCTAATTATGGAAGATTTTGACCTCAGTCTTTTTCATGGCACTAAATACGGGGACTCCCACATTACAGGTACTTCATAAATATTCATCGAACTCGTGGGTGAGCACATAGGGCTTGATAAAACCCAGAGCGTATGCCGGCAGGTGAGAAGGGGAGCCTTCTCGCGCAGGGAGAGAACTGAGATGGCAAGGACTCCGGGAGGTTTGTGGGTTTGGCGGAGAGACGAGGCATCCAACCGCGAAGCTTACGCATTACACTGAGCAGTGTCAGCTCCAGTACGAGAGCCCTCGGTTGTTACAGGACTTTCTGGTCTGAGGAGGATTAGCCCCATTAACTCTGCAGGATACAGTGAAAGGGGAAAGAAGCTACAGCAGTGGTTCTCCCCGAGCGGTTCCCCATCCTGGCAGCTTCCACGTCGTCAGGGAGCGTGTTAGGAACGCAAATACCCGGGCTACCTCCACCGCCCCCCCGCCCCCCGCACTGCGGCCGCAGAACCTGCTGCTGGGGAGCGCGGAGGCGGAGACCCAGCAGTGTCGGTGTTAACAGGCTCATCAGGGAATGTCTGGGAGAGAAGGGATTCTACCAAAGAGGTGCCCACTAAAGTCACGTTCAACTGTAAATGAATGATTTAAGGACTTGAGGACTGAGGACAGCTGTGCAGAAATTATTAATCACAGAATGGACATAAATAATGATGAGTGGACTTCAGCGGAGTAAACGCAGGCTTTCATCTCTGTAGATGGAAGGACACTTACGAGTTTACCCAGAGGTAACTGGAGACTTACTGTTCATAAAGTACAAGGTTAATGTATTGTTATGATGGGAACAAAACTAGCTGCAACCAGAACAATCTATTTTCCATTTGATGGGTTTATTCTCCTAGAGGATAAAATTATAAGTCAAAGAGGAGGTTAAATCAAAGGGACTTGGATACTCTTAGCATTATTTATATGAAAATCAATAATCTAATGATTTTGTTTTCTCTCTTATGACTTATGTAGTTCATTATGAATTATATAGGAAACTCATTTATGTCGCTGATAATGACATAATGGCTATTTTAATCTATTATTTAATCTTTATTGTATTTTTTTCCATTACCATTTAGTCCCCTTATACCTCACGCCCCCCACCCCCACAGCAAATAAAACATACGTGCCACTCTGATTGCTTAGGAATGAATCAATGCTCTCCGATATGATTCAAGATACCATTGACATGTCTTCATTATGTGCACGTTTACTTGTACTTACCTTAGGAAAGTTATTTATCAAAAACCTATTTTGTATCAGGTACCGTGCTGGACACTCAGGGGCAGACAGGAGATGCACACAATTCTGGTCTGCACAGCCGCACAGGTCTTATTTCAACAGCATCCTCCACATGGCGATGGCAATACAAAAGAGAGAAGCAAAAATGACATAGCCAGCCTCAAAGTCAAGACAAAGATCTCAGAGAGCATAAAGTGATCAGAAGGAGGAAGTCGTGAGCAGGGCTGAGAATGTGAGTCTTGCTCAGCTGCTTCTCAGCTACCTCGCAGGAGGTGGCGGATGGAGCCAGGTTCGTGGCTTGAAGGGAGGCGTGGAAGTGAGAAGAGCCCTTCTCTGAGCCTGATTTCTGTCGTTGTCACTGGAAGCTAAAAAATTGCTTGCTCTGATAATTGGTTGGGGCCCTAGGGATATTGGAAGCTGTGAACCAGGTAGAGAAAGTAGAACAAAAGTAAGTCTAGTGACCAGAAACTGGATCAGGTTTTCTGCTGGGTTTGTAATACCCCTAATATCACCATAGAGCTAAAGTTTTAAAATGTTATTATCTGGACGGTTATAGTGTTCATAGGTACAGAAAATCATGCTGGGAGAGGGAACAAGTGCTTGTGACCACAAAAATAATTGGCAGGAGAGGGGAAGAAAGAAAACCAGGTCAAAACAAAACAAAAAATACCTCCCACTTAAAAATGAGCCAAAGTACATTTTAAAGAAGAGCAAAAACAAACAAACACATAAATTAACGACTGCGCAACTCTCTGACAAAGATTATAAAATAAATATGCTTGGGATCTCAAAAAGAGGGGGTAATATCCCAAATTGTCCAGAATTGATGAGAGAGAGTTAGATCAAAATGCACTCCAGGTTCCAACCTGTCAAGAAAGGTATATTTATATCGAGAAACATTGCAGTAGGGCAACATCAAACATAAAGAGAAAATATGAAAATGACTGGGGAAGAAGACTACTTAAAGGAATGGCGTGAGATCTGTAATGAATATCTCATTGGCAATGCAGATGCCAAAAGACAGTGAAGTAACTTCAGAGTGGTAAGAAAAAAATAACAATGCATAGAATTTTATACCCTGCTGAACTATTACTCCAGGACGAGAGCAAAATTAAGAAATTTTAAATATATAAAGTAAGGGCGCTTACCATTTACATAGCCTCCCCAGAATAAATATTTTTAAAAATGCACTCTACAAGAACAGACATTGTCCCAGACAGAAGGTGTGGGAGAAATTAGAAAATTATGCTGAAATGGATTAAACATGTCAGAGAGGTATACGAGTCATTTCTTGTCTTTGAGAATGTGTGAACATGGTATGTTCAATAATAGCATTAATTTTAATTGCTCCAGCTACACAAATACAAGCTCTTTAAACACTGCAAATATCCAGTACATGGTATAGAAACTAGTTTGCAAACAAAAGGGAGAGTGATCTCTGTGAGCCAGAGTAATCTAAAAAAGAAAAAAGGAAACTTAGCTGTACCTTGAAGAAATAGATTCCGCTCTGCCAATTGCATAGGAGCAATGTGAGCAAATTACATGTACGCAATAAAGTTCAAGACTTGTTCTGAAGGAAGGGTGGCCAGACCTGAGGTTTTATGTAAGAGTGATTGGGGAGGTTGTTTTGAGCCTTTTGGCATCTTCTGGTAGGCATGGGGTATCTCTGTATTGAGAGAAACAGGTGGCATCCTTTTTAGCTGGATATTTTTGTTGGCAAGCTCTTGTAATTTGTCTTCTATAAATGAGCAATATGCATCTCTTAGGAATTTTTTTTTTGGTAAAATTCTGTATTCTCGGTTGTGTCTTCTCTTTCTCCTCCCCCCCCCCCCCGCCCCTCTCCGCCCCCCCCCCCCCGTTGATTAGTTTACATAATTTGAAAGTTTCCATCTTCTTGTCTTATTTTAGCTTCTGGTGAAAATCTGTTTCTCACTTTGTCTCTTGATCTTTAGATGGAATAAAGGCTGATTAGGATTTATATAAAATAAGGGTATCATAATATCAGGGAGTATCCTCTCTAAACCCAAGCCTGTGGCAGTGTCCGCTTTGAAGTGTTTAGGAGGCAAAGGTGTCTTTGCAACAAAGAGACTAGGAAAACTGGATGGTCTTTGCTTCAAGTATAAAACTCTGTAGGGCAAGGCTGAAGGAACTCTTAAAAGGAGGTGAGCCCTTATCTGGTGCCTGTTTGGCTCACGTACAGATGAAAGAGATTATTTCAATGAGAGGGTGAGATGGTGGGTTGTCAGCTCCAAAGAGTAGCAAGGAATGGTTTACAGGCCCCGGGAAGCTGACTTTTCTCATAAGCTTGCGAATGTGCTTTAAGCAGGCTCCCTTGTCCAGAATTGTAGTGGATGTTATGGGGTTATAATAAACACCTAAGCTGGAATCTCAGGAACTGCGGTGGCCAAGTATGCCTCCTCACACTTTTGTGATAATTCTGTAGGTATGTGTAATGTTGCCATTGTCTCCATTGGTGTGATTTTCCGCCCAATAAATTGTTTTGAAACCAAGATTACTACTCTGTTCGATTACAGCATAAACTGCTGAAATTCCCCTCTGCCTTACCTATTTTCAGCGTCGGACTGTTGTCCTCTGCCTTCTGTTTCCTATTTTCCCCCCAGATTGCTTTACTTTCTGCCTGGCCACTTTCCTTCCCCATTGTTTGATGTGTATGTCTTAAATTTATCATGTTGATACTATGGCTGTTTTCCATTTCCCGTATTCCTTTTATCATTCGCCTGTTACTTCCTTTTTCTCTTTCTCTCCTCTTTTATCCCTGTTGGCCTTAACTTCCTCATATGTTGAATTCTTTTTCAATGAGGGGTTTCTTAAAGTTAATTATAGGGGGTTGATTCATGATTAATCAAATTGTTCCTTTTAAGTTGAGCGTATTCTGAGGGCTTCTTAGACAGCGGAAAAATAAAAGCCAATCACACTATATTCATAAGCTTCAGTAACCTTTTGTTGAACTTATTGGGTTATTTTAAGTTTCACTAAAGAATGTGAGCTAGAAAAATAGCAGAGTGACAAGCACGTGCTTTCATGTCTGCGCATTGACGTATGAGGCAGCGGGGACAAGGATGCCATATGCAGCGACGTGGCCTTGAGGTATGAGACAATTTGCAGGACTCTCAGCCTGAACGACTGTATTTTTACGGCAGGAATGTTAAAAAAAAAAAAGTACTTAAGACACTGTCAACTGTACTTTACCATTTTTGAATATAGTGAAAAATTGTGATTGGAACTTAGTACATTAAGTAGATTTATTTCCACGTTGTGAAAAATAGCACCCTCACCCTGTCTCCTTGGTTCTTGGTAGCCATTTGTATGCTCTTAAAAGGTGTACTTAGGAAATGGTTAGAAATGAAATATAAAATTAAGACGGAATTATTTTATAAAATATTAAAGAATTAAGCAAATAAATTAATGGGCTAAGTTTATTTTTGTGGATAAAATAATTAGCTTTCCTATATCAAAATATTAGCTTACATGTGTAAATATGGAGTGGGGATATTAATGTTAGAGCCATATTATCTGAAATAGGAACTTCCAAGCTACCTTATTTGAAAAAGAAGTTGGTTCATAAAATATTAAACTACTCAAATTATATTCTTTTGTTTGCTTAGCAATAAGATGTTGCCTTTGTAGGCTTCCTTTTCCTCTTTCTCTGTGCTTTTACTGTTTAACCTTTAGTGTTTTTAAAAAAAAATCACAAGATAATAGCATTGAACATTCAGCAAAATCATGAGTGAAAAATAAAATAGGAACTTTTTACTGGCATTCATTTTGGGGGATAACTTGTAAAATACAGATTTAAACGCCCTTTTTTGTATAATTGGTGCACTTCAAACCAAGTGGAGATAACCTGTTCCCAAATTTGTATGTGAAAGTGGGAGTGGCTCATTTCTTTAAAAAACATCCCATACAAAGCAAACAACAGACAAAAAATGGGTACATTCTGTTGGTATAAATAATAGTTACCTGCTTCTCTTCCCTAAGCCAGTATAGACTTAACTCCGACGCCAGGCGATCCAAAGAAGTCGTTAAACTCTTCGGCTGTTATAGACTCTCTTGCTCTTCTATTTGAAGTTAGTCTTGATCATAGGGACCAGAATTTACATTTTTAACAGGAACTTTTAAAAAATAAAAATTTTTTAAGGGAGATTTGTGCCATTCTGCAGCTGAACTTCCCAAGCGTGGGATCAGAGTCCAGAATCCATTGTATCACTACATACAAATTTAATTGCCTTTCAAAATATATTATACCCATAGGATATTCGTTTCATGCTTTGAAGTTAGGATTCAGACAAAATTCTTTCCTGTGGCCCGGTGAGGTCGGTACCTCACACGTTATTATTAATTTGGAGTCAAGGTTTTTTACTGACCAGCTCCAGGGGCTTTGTCCTCAGAGACACGACGATCTGGACACCAAGGTCTTACCTCTTCTCTGTCATCTCACCCACCCCTCACTTGCCCTCTCGAGAGGGACACAGCTGTTCACCCCTGAGAGAATACACCTCCAGGCATTGTCCCTGTTGTACAGATGGGCTGAGCGATCTTGTAAAGTTCAGTCTTTGACAGTGCCAAAGATTTATGTAAAGAAGTGAGGATCAGAGTAGCAAAAGCTGAGCCTCTTTCGTGGCTTTACAGAACCTGAGCCCAGCTGTAGTCCCGGACACTGACTTTGGGTACCAGTTGTCAGCGTCTCCGTGTGTCAGTATCCACAGTAACCATTGTTGCAATATAATCACGGATTAGGAAAAGCAGTTATTTCCGAAAGGGTGCTTCTTTGACCTAGGGAAAAGGTGCATTTTAGCTTTATGCAAGATCAGGGATTATTGGAGGGATTTGTGAGGTCCTGCTTGTTCCTAAATAGAGGTTCTGAGCTTGCTCCTTGATGCTGGACTTGACTCCTTGCAAAGCCAGCAGGGCATGGACGTGTGTGCTTACTAAGGCTTCCACTTGGCAGGGGACGGAATGAACACTGCATTGCCTCGTACCCCATAGAGATGGCAGAGGGGAGCGCACGACGTTCCTTTGCTGTGACCGAGGGCTGTGCGGACTGGGTGCTGTGTGAGGGAATGCGACTGGAGGGTGTTCAGTGGAGCAGGAATTCCTGGTCATTTGACAGAGATGTCCAGGAAACAAAGACTGTTGGGTGACTCAGCAAAACAGATGCTGTCACTTAGGAACAAGACAAGGAACTCACTAGTTTTGTTTCTCAGCCTCTGCTTTTTCATCCTTTCTTCTCCTATAGTATCAGGCACTTCCAGTGACAGACTTTGGCAACGTCTAAATACCGGGTATTACTAATAGCATAGTGATACGTGTCTCTTTTTGGTTTTGTTCGAAGGCAGAGGCCATCTTGATGCTATCCTGTCGTTTAACCTAACTTTGAATTCTGATACAATGACCTGCTTAATAAACAATTGTGGAAGCTTGCTTTGTTGTTTTTGCTTTGTAATCAAAGTAACCAATGCCCGTCGCCTTTGGCATCAAAACAGTGCTTGAACCAAGGCTTGTTGCCTATTAATCATGGTAATTTTCATTATACAGCTTTTTTTTTGTTATCGAGGACTAGAAATGTTTAACTTCAGTTGAAATATTTCCACCTACATTTTTATCAAAAGTTTGGCGATGTTAAGTCATTTGAGCTCCTGGGAACAGGTTGAGAACACAAGCTGTGGGTTTTTCTTCTCTAAAGATGTTGAAGGCCAAGGAGGCCTCCAAGGCCGGTGCAGGTTTTCTCTGAGTGTTTAGAGGATGCAGGATCTAGTCACACACGCATGGTGGCTGGGGGTGGGTCTCGGAATGGGTCTTGGGACCACTGCCTTGTCATGGCTGACAGCTAGGGGTGGCCTACCATTCAGGGACGGCCATGAGCAGCAGCACATGCCCGGGCCTTCAGCACCAGTCTTGGCAGTGAGTGCGCCCAAGACGCCATGGGGCTGGGAAGCCCAATCGTGGAGCATGTCAATCATTATGATGGTTTTTGTTTCCATGTTTTTGAAGCGGCATTTGTTGAGCTTTGGGACATGCTGTCTTTAAAGGTGTTAAGGTAGCTTTTATCTTCCATGACCTAATCCTAGTTTTTATTTATTTTTTATTGATTTTAGAGAGATAATCCTAGTTTCTAATATACCCCATTTATAAGTATATATTCTTTCAGCCATGCCTATGGTTTAAGTCTGAACCACTGCTATGTTAGGATATTTTAAAACAGTTTTGAGAAGACTAAGTACAATATTCTAATATATATCTTGCATTCTTAAATTCTGATATAAATATCCTCACTCCTTTCCCATTTGTTATTACATTATTTCTCATCTTTTAATAGCCAGCTCACAGAATTTTATACCATTTAAACAACTTTCTAAAGCCAGACATAGCATGAATTTTATAATTTTGAACTGCTTGAACTTCTGAATAACTAATGAGTCTGATTTTAACATATTAAAACAACACTCGCTACATTTGTGAAATACCTGACCCTAATAACGCATTCTATCTAAGAGCCTGAGTAATTTAAGGTTCTTTCCCTGCCAAAAAATAATATGCCCACATATTACAAGAAGTATAAGTAAATAAGGTAGGATTAGACTGTTCCTTTGCTTCCCTACAACTTCATTTGATATCAGAGAATGTGATATGTCACGATATTACTTAATCTCAGCCTCTAGCAATGGTGATGGGTGTTTGTATGCAAGCGACATGTATTTTCCTGTAAAGTCTGATTTTTGGAAATTTAACCTACAGGTCTTTTTATTTCACGACATAGGGAAAGTAAGCATAACTTTCTCCATAAATATTAGAAGTCTGATTTACAGAAAATTTCAATTTATTGCTCATAATCCCTCTGAATATAGGCATACCACATTCATTTAGATTCATTTAAGGTTTGGTAAGAATACAACGGAAGGTGTTAAAATAATTTTCTGATTCGGTTAAAGTTAAGGCTCAGTGGTCTACATTCTAGGCATGGAGATCATGCCAGGGGTATCTGTTACAAAAGCAGAACATCTTATTTTGAAATCCTAGATTGCAAACCAAAAATATTTTGGAAACTCTCCAGAGCCCATGGGCGTATTATGCTTTGCTTTGCAATCTTTGTGCATCTCAAGATCGTACTCTTAGATGATCTACAGCCTAGTTATTTTGTTGTGGCTGAGATGATCCAGCTTGTTTTTGATATAAAACTATCAAATCTGAGCCTCCTTTCTCCTCTAAGACATAACACATTCTTTATACCTCATGTGGGAGAAAGGCTCCCACGCAAGCTGTTGACACTGCTCACGTCAAGACAGAATGTTCACCAGAATTCCAGCCTGAGACCAACCGTAAACCAGCCTGCTTGAGTTATTTTCACTTTTTAAATAAAGGCGTTTTTTTAATATTTTTTTTGTTCAGTTAGGGAGGGCTCAAATTTTTGTATTATCTACTTTTTGTATTGCCTAGGAAGATTTTTTTTTCACAGAAAAAAATAAAACTGCCCCTCTGGAAGTTACTAATCTCTGTGCTTCTTGCTTTAAAATATATACTCTAGCTTTTGATCTTCACTAACATTTGTAGTATATATATATATTAATAAGTAAATTTCATTCTGGATAGCCACAGTGCTGTCTGGATTACAGGTGGCCCTTGAACAACACAGGTTTGAGCTGTGTGGGTCCACTTATACGTGGTTTTTTTTTTTTTTTTTGATAGTACATGCAGTACTATATATTTTTCTCTCTCGCGAGTTTCTTAAAAACATTTTCTTCTCTCTAGCTTACCTTATTATAAGAACACAGTATATAATACCTATAACAGACAAAATATGTGTTAATCAACCTTCTGGTACTGGTAAGGCTTCTGGCCAACAGTAGCTATTCTGGAGAGTCAGCTTCTATGTGGATCTTCAGCTGCACTTGGGGCGGCCACCCTGGACCTCTGCACTGTGGAAGGGTCAACCGTGGTGATCGTCTTAATGAAATCAAACGTGATGTAATGAACAACAATTAAGTTTCCCGGATGCACCTCTTTCCAAGACACTTTATCAGAGAAATCATAATTGCTGCAGTAAAATCAATTGGCAATTAAGCAGGAAGTCTGTTAAATTTAATGGCTCACTGTGGGGGAAACCCCTTTTATTTGTTTTCATTGGTTATTTCTGCTAATGCCAAGGACAATTCTACTGTCAAAACAAAACAAAAAGATATTTTTAAAACTGCCCAGGAATAAGCTTGCATATTAGCTTCTGGAGCGACCTCTACTGGTTTAGAGAACAGCGAGAAAAGCCAATTACTGACATCTCTTACTCTTCAGCAGCCGTTTAATATTCAGAATTTAAAAGCAGAGAAGAGTGTAAAATTGCAGTCATACTTAAAGTATATTGAGTCTTGGCTGTTGTTTCTTTCCCACAGTCATGCTAGAAGTGGTCTCTGGGGCCCTTATAAATCAGCAGGAAAATAGGATTTTGTATACTGAATTTTATTTTGCAGACTACATTTCAAAACTACATTTATTCTGTTTAATAAGGGAAGTATGTAATAGTAACAAACTGTAAAACGTCATTTTTTCAAGCAGGTACTGGATGTTCCTGAGGGGTATAAAAATGACAATATATCCGTAGAGCTTGTGCGGTGAGATTAAGAAGGTAAAAGAAGTATACAGATGACCGTGACAAAAACATTAATGCATGCTGGGTGCAGAAGAGAAAAGTGGATGAGAAGATTTCTGGTTTAGGCAATCAGGGGAGGCTTCCTGGAAGATGCATTCTTTGCCATTTGTTGTAAAGAACGGATGGGATTGCGGCTGTTGGAAGCGTGAACAAAGGCCGTCGCAGGGAGAAGGAGTAGCTGAAGTGCTGAGGGGTGTATACGAGCTTGTTGGCGTATAGCCCGTTGTTTGGCAAGGGCACTGGGTAGGACGGGAAAGGGCCCCCACATTGGAGGGTCTTGCAGGCCAACGTCGATGTTTGCCCTTCATTGGTGGGCATGGAGGAGCCATTGGTATTTTCCGGGCTGGGGAGCAGCTCGATGATACAATGTCATGATGATGAACCTGGGAGCTCCATGTCGCTTGGATTGGAAATGCAGGAGACCGCATGTCAGGTCAGGTCGCGTCAGCAGGCGGCTGCGGAGACCTGAGGGAAGGGAGTGCATGGGAAGTGACGGGGGATGGAAAGGCAAGGCTGGGTGAAGGGGACAATGCCTGGGCTGGAGAACAAATGAACGAGGGAAGGTGGTGGTATAAAGGTCAATGGCGACCCTCATCCTAGGTCACGCTGCAGCGCAGATCTGATATTCAGTAAGTAAATATCTAAGTGAAACTTTGGGGCTCATGTGGCAAAGAGTAAACAGAGAACAATCGAGAAGTTATCCGAGGATGACCAGATAATTGATATTTGAGGTTACTGAGTTTGAGCTGCTGGCAGGACATATATATATTGAAATGCCCTTAGAGAGCTGAAGGGACCAAAGTTTTGCCCTCTGAAGCTACCTCTTCAGGAGGCCGATTAAAGCTGTTTATTGGGAAGACTCAGACCCTCCCCCTGTTTTCTGCCAAAGAGATTCAGACAGAGAAACCAGCTTCCGGAAGGAGCTCTCAGGGTGCCCCTTAGCCCAATTCGAATTAAGCAGGGTAAACAGGAGGGCTTCAGGCAGGTGTCTGCTAGCTAGATGCCCCATGTCCCATTGTCTCTGAGTCCCCTAGCCCTGTGCTCCCCTCTTCCTCAACTACCTGTAAATTGCCCACTCTCACTTCTGAAACCTAATACCCCATTTCCCTCCCCCCGCCTCCTTTGTCCAAAATGTCTTACATACTCACTGTCTTTGGAATTTCTCTGCCTCTGTGGAGTCCCCATGGGCATGTATTGATACTTGGACTTTCTCCTGTTAATCTGTCTCTGTTAATTTGATTCTCAGCCCAGCTAGAATTTAGAAGGTAAGAGGAAAAACATTCCTATTTTTCTGGCCCCCACAGAGCAAAGGTTGCAGAAATGGAGCTTAGAAAAGAAGTTGAAAGTGATGACGTAGGCAGGAAGCATGGAGCAGAAAGGACAAAGAACGACAGCTGTGGATATTGCTGCCTAAGGTTTAGAGTAAGAGAATTGAGAAGATCTGCCAGGGGACTGGAATAAGGATTAGAGAGGCAGAGAATCTTCAAGTAATAGAAACAGCAAGGAGAACAGGTATTGCCAGTGATGCTGGGAAATGAGGACGTGTAAAAAAAATGAGTTGTTGGGACCACTGCAATTCCCTTGTTTCTGCTCCAGTTTGCTTACCAAATGATCAGTCTTTGCTCCAGAATCGCTAACTCGATGCTGAATGTATTGTCTCTTCCTAATCAAAATTTGAATAGGAAAAACTGGAATTTATTTTATCTATTTGCAGAGATATCCAAACTCATAAAAACTGGATTCGGAGGGACCTGTGAGGGCATCGTATATAATGTATGGCGTATATAATGTAAAATAAATGGCTATAACCCCTGGGTCAAGTGACTAGTTCAAGGTTACGGAGCTAGCGAGAGGCGGAGCTGAGGCTGGACTTCCACACTCCGCTGACTCTTGAGCAGCTTAATATTCTGGGCTGAAGTCTTAAGTGTGCACCTAGCAATCTATATTCCAGAAACACCGCGCCACAACATAGAATACCATCTGTGAAAGCTTCCTATAATTACTTTTCCTGAACTTGTACTTTCAAATGGCTAAGCCATTGATGTGACCATACGAAAGAGAAACCTTGCTGATTTTTAAGGGACTCCACTGTCAACCTCAGACCACAGTTTACTCATTCATAACTGTTTTGACACTTAACACACACACACACACACACACACACACACAGATTAATAGATGGGACTTCTCAATGTTAATAAACATAATAAAATCTAGAATTACATTTTGAACTGAGTTCAGATGTGAGTGTGTGAATCAGCAGGTGGTTGATTTTTTTCCAGTTTTTAAAAATACCAAGTGTTGTGCCTCTCCTGCCAGCACTTGTCTTTTTCCGTCTCCTGTGTTCTCTCTTTCTAATAACGAAGAAAGACACATTCCTAAGTTATGTGCTCTAAGAAGAGAAGGGATATTTTTCTCAGAGCACATTAGAACTTTGATAAAGTTACCAGCATTTTCCTTTTCACTCTAAATAATATATTGAGAAATATACCAAAGCAATGGGAAATAATCCTATCATTGATAAAATGTATTCCCTGTGACAATACCCAAAGTGTGCTTTAAATGATCTATTTTTATATGAACCCAACAGTTTTAAATAAAGTAATAAAGTGTACCAATCCGTAGCCTATCTAAAAATGGAAATCAGAATGTACAGGTTTATGAGTTGGCGAGCTCAGGCCTTTGGTTTCTGTGACAGCTGACCTGAGCGGAGGAGTTTCTTGGAACCTTTGTTTGCCTCTCTTGCGAGGACAAGCACAATGCAACGGATTAGCTGCTTCCATAAACTAAACCAAAGGGGTATTCGAATCATCAAAGAATGTTAAATACCCCCGCTTTCCTTTTACTTTTCCAATTCCTTTTCGGGGATTTTAGTATTACAGCCTTTGGCATACACATGGCACGACATCGGCGTACCCTAAGATTTGGGGACTGAATCTTTTAATATATTTGCCTGACTAAAGGCTTCTCCTTTTCCCTCCCTCCCGCTCCCTTTTTCCGCCATGAGAATGGCCCTCTTCTGCCTTCTGTGAGCTCCTACGTTGTCTCTAATACAGCGACTCTCAGAACGTGGGTGGACGGGACCCGCTGCTGCAGCAGCACCTGGAGGCTTCCAGGAAAGCACGTGCTCAGGCCCCGCCCAGGCCCTCGAACCGGAAGTCTGGGGGTGGGGCTCAGCCGGCGGCCTTCCCGCAGGTTCTATGGGAGATCTGACGCACACTCCAGTTTGAGAACTGTTGGTCAAAGGGCTGGAAATTTGTAACTTTTGTATTAGTTTTTTAAATTGAGATATCTACCTCTACATACCATACAATTCACCATCATAAAGTGTACAATTCAGTGGGTTTTAATGTATCCACAACCATCACCATTGTCTAATCCCAGAACATTTTTATCACCAGAAAGAAACTCCGTACTTCTGAGCAATCAATCCCTGTCTTCTGTCCTCACACCCGCGTCCCTGGCAGCCACTAATCTTCCTTTTGTCTCTGGATTTGATGATTCTGGGTATTTCATATAAATGGAATCATACAATATGTGACATTTGGTGTCTGCTTTCATTTAGCATAAGATTTTCAAGGTTCATCCATGTCGTAGCATGTGTCAGTGATTCATTTTTTTATGGCTGAATAGTGTTCCATTGTCTGGGCAGACACATTTGGTTTATCCCTTCTTCCGTTGATGGACGTTTGTTTTGCTTCCTTGGCTGTTGTGAATAATGCTGCTATGGATGTTTGTGTACACAGTTTTTCTGAATGTGTTTTCAGTTCTTTTGGGCATTTACAGTTGATCCTCTGTATTTGTGGTAGTTATGTTTCCTAACGGCTGAATTGGTGAATCCTGAGTCATTGCTCACAGGGAAACATAAAGCTCAGTTACTTCGAGTTTCTGGTTACATTTTTGACACCCAATTAATACACGGCCTTGTCTTGTGAGTGTTTCTGTCTAACACATTTATTTTCTCCATAAGGCCTATCTTCTTGAGCTTAGGGACCCTAGACAGCCTTGCACATTACACTTTGGGGCTATTTAAAACAGTGAAATCACCAACAAAAAGCACAAAAATATGAAAAAGTGGCACTACCTACACTGCAAAAAGAGCACTTGTTGATGGTCAAAGGGCTGAAACAAGAAGGCAGAGGCACCTGCTCGCCCTCACCTGAGCACCTGCGCGCAGGACTCAGATCCTTCGCCCCTCTGTGCACCTGCGTGGCTGAGGACTGCCCCGGGAGCGTTATTTTGGGGTTTCAAATAAATGTTAGCAGATTTGCAAATACAGACTCCACAACTAGTGAAAATCAACTGGACCTAGGAGTGGAATTGCTGCCTCATACAGTAACTCTATTGTAATTGTTTGAGGAATTCTAGATTGTTTTCCGTAGTGGCTACATCATTTTACATTCCCACCAGTGGTATTATGGGGGTTCCAATCCCTCCATACCCTTGCCAACACACATCCTTTTCCTTCCTTTCTTCTTTCCATTGTTGCTATCTAAGTGGATGTGAAGTGGTATCTCACTGTGGTTTCAATTTGCATTTCCTTAATGATTAGTGATGTTGAGCATCTTTTCATGTGCATATTAACCATTTGTATATTTTCTTTGGAAAAAGGTCTACTTCAAAACTGGTTTCTTTTACTTTGGATTATTTGTCTTTTTGCTATCGAACTGTAGGTTTTGATATATATAATGGATACTTGCCTCTTAGATACATGATTTGCAAATATTTTTTCCCATTCTGTGGGTTGTCTTTCTGATGTACACAAGTTTTTTATTTTGACAAACTCCAATTTTATCTATTTTTCCCCTCCGATTGCTTGTGCTTTTGGTGTTATTTTCTGTAAGTCTGAAAGTGCTGTCTTCATATAATTAGCGCAGCCTGTTAAAAGAATTGTTTGTGCGTTTTTATTAAAGAAGTCCTGAAGAGTTGGATTTCATGGGGTCAGTAAATTATCACTTGTTTGCCAATGGATGGCGTATGTAAATGTGAAGCATTTGTCTGCAGGTATTTACAAGGTTTGTGTGTTGTGGCTGTCGCGGCGTCCAGGCCACACATCTGTTAAGACAGTGTCCAGTTTATTTAACAAACTGCGGTTTTTGTTTGGGAAAACTGAAGAGAAGCACTTACAACTGTTTTAAACAAGACTTCCCTCTTTAATAAAGAAGGCTACTCCTCTTTTGCAAACTATGAACTCTCTGCCCTAAAAAGCAGGGGCTCAAAAGCCATTTGTGAAAGAGCACAAGAATCCCCGGAACTTGGAAATAAACACGGGTTGGTGTTTATTTGTGTTAGTTTAAATGTAGTAGCCCCGCGTGTCAGAAAACTGAATCGGCAACACTTAAGTTAGTCTAAGCAAGCAAATAATATCAGCTACCATGGCTTTAATCTACTAAGTAACTTTAAATCCAAAAGATCAAAGGAACGTATAACCAAAAACAGTCCTTCGTGCAATTCCTTCGTGGAAGCAGGAAAAGGCTAGAAATTACATGTCACCTTCATATCCTGGCTTGCTGACCTCACGCTCAGATCAAGCCCCTCTGCACGCCAGCTGTTACCATTCCTAAGACCTTGCCCCTAGGGGTTAAGTAGGAGAAAAACTCCTGCCCTATAGGAGAGCAAACACTGCGAGTCCCAGCCCCTACCGTGGCTAACTCAAAGCGATCTGCACGTTCTTGTCATTCAGCCTGTCCCGCCGCCCACTGCTGGTCGCTTTCCCTGGGGCTGGGCTCCCGCAGCCTCTAAGGGCTTTCGCGGCTGCGAGCATTTGCCAGCTCCGCCGAGCCAGGGGACTCGCTTCTTTGAACGTCACGGTAATGCCTATCCTTGCGCGTCTCTGTGTGAGTTTGCTGTTTGGGGGGAACTTTCTTTAAAAACGGAATTTTGTTCTGCGCTTCTAGAACTGGATTCAGAATTCCAGCTCACGATTTCTTATGCAGTGTAAACTTGGAACCACTTCTCCATGCATTACAATCCGATGTTTATTTGAATGTAGTCTCGCATAGGAAGCTAAGGCGAAGCTGTTTCTTGGGAAGGTTTATTGAAATGGGCTTGCTTTATGAAGTTGGAGGGAAACCTCAGACTTAAAGCAGTTTATGTTGTTTCCTGCTTTGAGGTTTTTCTTTAACCACTGTCTAAATCAGAGAAGTTTAAAAATATGTGCTTCTCTTATTTCCTGTTGGTGGCAAACTAGATGCAGAATTGTATCGGAATCACTTTGATCACTTTTGTGAATCAAATATTGTAAGAAAGTAATAAAATATTAGCATCTTCCCACCTGTAAAAACAGAACTCTCGTGAAGGTAACCACTTGAGAGCTAAGCTTCCACAGCACGTTTAAGTGTTATCTGTGTTCATTGTGAATGCACAACTGGGCATACCTCTCCCAGTTGTGTTTGACTTGATTAAATGTCTTATGATGTACTGTATGCGTTTTACTTGTAACAATGGTAGTTATAATCGGATTTACTGCTAAAGTAGAAATCAGAATATATTTGCCATATTTACTTTTGCTTAAAATGAGAGTGCATGCTTTATAATGTGACTGGTAGAAAAATTCAAACTAGTTTAACTTGTTTTATTTGCATGTTTGATAGTAAAATTTAAACTTTAAAAAAATGAGGTAAAAATTTCACAAAACTGGCATACTTCATACAAATCACTGACTGACCATAATGACTTTCTTCATTGAAAATGCAAGAAATAGAGAACATACTTCACAATTTGCTAAAATTTGACAGGTATTCCTGTTGAAAGAAAGAATGAAATATGTTCTTTTTACCCTCTAGAGGATTATTAGAGATGATAGTACCTATAATTTTAAAAACCTCTCGTTCCCTTTGGTGGCTGGGAAGCCACCAAACTCCCTAACTAAGCTCTGACCTAGTGTTTCACTTGTAGACAGTGGGGTCACTATTTCCTCTGGTTTTAATGTCTGCTGACACATTTCTACTTTTTAAGATGCTAAAATAAGTGTGTCTTTTTTTTTATGATTTTATTTACTTTAAAATTTCTCGTTTCTAAAAACAATCTTAGAACGCTTTCGGTGCCCAGCTCTTGAATGTGGGATCTTTCACTGGCTCGCCCTCCGTCTGTCACTTTCTGTTTCCGTGTGCAACGCTGAGGCAGAGCGTTCTCCCTGCTCGCCTGGCTTCCTGTAACTACATCTTAGGCCTGGACGATAGAACTGTGAGCACAAGCTATTTGCATTGATTATGAAAAAAAAGTGTAATATTTAAGAATCTGAAGCGATTGTCCTGCAAAGCAGGGTAGAAAAATACACGTTACTGGGTGAAAAAGGTGAAGGGATCAAGGAAGAAAAAACAAACCAACCAGCCGACGCAGAAAACAGCATGGTGATTGCCAGAGGGAAGGCGGGGTGAGGGGAAGTGGAAGGGAGCCAAGGGCGGTGCACGGTGACAGAGACTTGACTCTGGGCGGAATGCGTGAGGCCACGTGCTGGTGTGTGCAAGAGTGTGTCCTCGACGGCTGTATGGCGCTTTTATCAACCAGGGTCACCCCAATAAATTCAGCATAAAGTAGGGAGAGAATACACGTATACACGTTAACCTTGCCTCAGTCTGGGAAATGTGTTATGCAATTGATTCATCCAACATTTTACTCTAATCCCAAACCAATCAACTCCTTTTAGCACCCATTGGGGAACCTGCTTTTCAGCGTTGGCTGGGCACCCGTTCTTGACCTTTCGTCCTAACTGCTCCGATATCTGGGGTTGGATGTGAGCCCTCCAACTGGACAAGTCTTCTCTTACAACTCAGCGCGGGCGATGGGCATCCGTGGCACACTGACCATGTGACCATTTCCTATGTTTTGAAAGAATGGCAATTTCTGAGCACATCCTAACATGAGAAATAGACAAATGAACTGCTTAGCCTGTCAGCCTTTTGGAGAAATACAAAACAAAGCAACTATAATAAATTAGAAAAGCGAGACTTGGTCGAGAAGGTACCTTTGTTTACCTTAATTTCAATTCCTTTATCATTTTAATCTCTAATAAACAGGCTCACTTATACAGACTCACATATTAGATTGCAAGAAAACTACTCACAGGGAACACTGTAGGTGCTTATTATATGCTTACTAAATAAGGTCATTCACCTGTTTCACTGGAAAGTGTGATTTAATTATCTTTGTGAGCAAACAGGAAATCCCACATGAACAGTAAATATAATTTCAATTCATCTAATATATATGAGAAAACAAACAGCAGAACTCACAAGTATTTATAGTGATAATTTAAGTAAGGAATAGAAAAAATTTCCAAAACGTACACCCAGGCCCTTGCTAAGTTAATGTACGACCCAATTCAAGTAAGAAAGAGAGTCAAAATTTGATGTTTTCCTAAGCTTAAAACCTCAAAGTCCTTGAAGTAAGCGATGTCTCTCACTGCGTTTGTTACAAAGCCCAAAAACTTGGAGAGCCGTTTCCCAAGTGGCGCAGGAGACAGAAGGATACCTTTGGGATGTTAGGGGGTGCACTCTGCAGAGAAGAACCCCTCTGGGGAGTTGTTCTAGGAAATCTGATTTGCTGCTTCTCAAACGTCCCTAAACAGCAGGGAGTGGATCCTGGTGGCCTCCGATACTTAGCCTTTGTGGGAAAAGCAGAGGTAATCCTAAGTGCAGTATTAAAAAACAGCACCTTACCATCTAGGTCAAACAGCTTTCAAAGCCTTTATGGTGCTTGGTCTCAGTTTTTGACTGTGTGGAAGACATAAAAATTCACATTCTTTTGCCTCACAGTATGTGGGAATAGAATTTTCATAATTTGATTGACTTAAATCATGGGTTTTTTTTTTTCCTTTGAGCTGCTAAGTTTTGAGGTCTTGAGATGTGTGAAGTATTAAACATTCATGGTGACTTTAGACGACTTGTGATCCGTTCAACAACGTTAGTTAGGCCCAGTAATACGATCCTGGTTCTGAGACAGAGCTGTAGTGATACACATAGTGGGCTCAGTTGTAAACTCGCCTGTTTTGCGATTTCAGTTGAGCCAAAATAGCTTGCAATGAAATATTACGGCCCAACGATAAACCTATCACATCTTGAGGGGCCTGTTTATTACCAAAGCATCTTGTAATTCTTATTTGGCGGGGATGTGAGGTGGAATATAGCAGGCCTGGTATCTGGAAGCTGTCTGATCCTAGAATTGGAACGTTTAAGATGCTTAAAATGCAACCAAAAAAATTTTTTTCTTTTCTGTCACATGCTTCTTTTTGGCATAAAACTTTAGGAAACTTGCTCTTTGACTACAGGGGCTTGGGCTTCACTTTTTAGAGTTTGACAGGGATTGGGGATATGTTTTTTCTTGAGAGTCAAACTCATTAGCTATATCCTAACCTTTATGTAAATGACATATAAGTCATTGAGGCTGTGTGACAACTTGTCTATATTTCCACAGCATTGTTGCACATCGTCTCTGCACTGTTGTCTTTCAAACTAATGTCTCATGAGGGGTTTCTCTTTGCTGCACCTTGTCCCCACTCTTACAGCCTCAAAAGTCCTATAGATGAAGCCTCTTTCCATTGTAACAACAACAACAAAAAAATTAAAGTGAAGATAACCCAAATAATACAAAGCATATCTAACGTGAAGTACCGGGTCCAATTTTTGAATATACAGCAAGGTTCTTCATTTCAAGCCATGTTTTTGGAATGTTGAAGATTTTGAGTGGCAGTCTCTTGCTCTTACGAATTGATCAGCATTAATTTTACAAAGTATGAAACTTTGGTTCTCACCCCTAGCTCACATTAGAATCATCAGGGGAGCATTTTTGAAATGCCAGTGCCTACGCCCCATTACAATATGAATTAAACCGTAACCTACGGGGTGGGCGCTGCGCTGTAATTATTTATTTATTTATTATTGAAGTGATTGTAATGTGTGCAAAGGCCTGGGGCTGCTGCAGTACCGACTCACAACTTTGTGAATATTTATTACATTTCTTGCATTTCCTTCCAGGTTTGCAGCCAAGTAACTGAATGTCTTGGCTGCTTCTTGGGTTAGTTAGCAACCTAGCGGAGGGCTTTCTAGAATTTTTTGATAAGTATTTCTGATTATGGAAAAAACTTCTCTAGTTTTATTTTGTATATTCTTAATTATACAAACGAATTTCAATTAGAATTTCAATTCACCTGCACTAGGAACTCAAAGATTTAAGAAGCCTCTCTCTCTCAATCAAGGGCAATACTATAGACATAGCATTTCATCGGAAGTGTGGGGAGAAGTGGCAAAGGTTCTGTGGAATGATGATTTTATGGATGAACTTGGAAAAGAGATCTCTCTTGAAATACACATGTATGAAGATAAAGTTTATGCTAAAAAGAGGGTGTTATTAGCTATAATTTATCCCAGACTGTGAAAGATCAACTTTATTTTATTCCCACGTTTCCCTTCCACATACTCGTAGATCTGTTACCAAAGGCCCATGGGACGTAAAGTAAATGAGAGAAACGAGATTCCTGTTCCCTCAACCCTGAACCTGCTACTGCTCACCCCTGCAGGCGCATCCACCGTTGCTTTGACGACCTAACTCCTCCCCAGCGGTAGGCTCGCTTCCAGAAGTCAGGGCCTTCAGATTTGCTAGGGCACACGCACTGTGATGTCTTCCTAAGGTCCTCTACCTTTTATTTTTGTTGTTGTTGCATATCTAGGGGAGGGGACTGTATCTGGCAATTTTGTTATTTTATTTTTTCCATCACCATTTGTTCCGCCCCCCTCCCCCACTCTCTTCCACCCCCCCCCCCCCCCCCCGCCGCCCTCTCCCCACACGGTCACCACACTGCTGCGAGTTCCTTCTCCTCTTCTCTTGGCTCGGTCCCTCCACACTCCCAGGCCCCTCTCCCAGAGCTGTCATCCTGCTCTCTTTCTCTGAGTCTGTCTCTCTTTCTACCTTCTTGATAATATCAATTTAATAGGAAAACACTAAGTTTTCATTGTAAAAGAATAGAAAAACATTTTTTTTCTATTTGAATTTTCTTTTGATTTTCTTTTTTCATTGAAAAAGATTGTAATCGCTACTTTTGGATTTTTTTTTGCTTTTTCAGGGTGTGTTGAAAAGCAGATTAATACCTGGGACGTTCTTATGAAATGTTTATTTAGTGGTATAGTATAGATTGTCGAACGGATAATATTGCGTCTTTGAAAAAATGGCTTCTAATGCATTGCACTCTAAGTTTAAGGGGAATAATAACCATGATACTTTATTTTTGTACAGTTCTTTGTTACATATAAAATGTTTATTGGTGATTAAGTGAAGATATTTGTTCGTGTTCTTATTGAAGGAGAGTTTAATGGTAGAAAGTTCACAAACTCGAAGAAAAGTAAGAAAATTTAATTTGTCTCAGAGGGGAGACAAATTAAGTTATATTTTTTAATTTATGTATTAGATTATACGTATTTATTAGATTATATTTCTTTATTTATGACCATTCTTTTTAGTTCCTTAGAAGCACCCAATTCTTCGATTAAAGAGAAAGGTTTTGCTGTCAGGTCACAATGACATTATTTCAAAATGGCCCAAATGCCACATGACCATGAGGATCAATGCTTTGCCTTGTTTTTCGGGTCTCCCTAACATGGGATGTGGGTGGACAGCACCTCTTCTTAATTCAGTGAACGTGTCTCTGACACTGTCTGTGCTGACTGTACCTTTTAAAACTGTCTTGGGAAATACTGAATTCTGAGGCTATTTTTCACAGGCACCTTCAGACTGCATTTTCTATCAGTAGCCTCGAGTGGTCCTATAAAAGCTAGCTGGGCTTGGCAATGCCCTGGAGGCATCTTGAGGTAGTGGAAAAGCCTTAATTTTAGAGAAATACTGGGCTGAGATTGAATTTCAATCATGTGATTTGGATTAGTTATACTTTAATATTTTTGACTCTCGGTTTTCTCAATAATGGTTTAACAATTTCTCCATAGAGGTAAAGAAAGTGTTTCACATAGTGAGATGTTAAAAAAACTCACACACAAAAACATTTTTAATAGTCCTTTCAGGGGAAAAATATTCCTAGAGACAAAACCTGGTCGATGTCCTTTTACCATGTGTTTTTAATAGTCCTCTGACGGAAGATGCCTCAAATACAATTTGTCAGTTTCTCTGGTGCTGGAGAAGCTATTGATTCTCTGGCTGTAGCACTAAGTATTAACAAGTCAGCTTAGTTCCAGTGATCAGAAGTGAGACCATCATTTTAGCCAAAGCATCAAGCCATTAAGGAGGGGCTGTTTTATATTAGAACACGTTTGGTATATGATGGTGCGAGAGTCCCCACACTGCCTTTCTAGCTGGTGTGCAAAGCACTTCCGGTGTCCTTCTATACCCCCTTCCAGCATGCGGACCCCTCAAGAGAGAAAGCTCATCTCGCCCAGGTAACTGGGCAAGGCGCTTCATCCACACAGGCGTTGCGCTGAAAAGACTTAAGATTGCATTGCTTGGTTTTCTATGCGCGTGACAGTTTGAGTCATAAAATAAGCCAGAATTAAACTTGGCTATCAACCAGAATCTCTATTGTTAACATTTGTTACTTTTCTCTGTCTTAATCAGAAAAACGGGCCTTTCTCTGTCAAGGGTTGTCCTCTGCCTGCTTGTTTCGTCCATTTGGCTGTAATTGTGCATCTTGTGGCCATTACTTAGGCCTTAATCTCTTGTAGCCTCCCTGCCTGGTTTGAGGTCCAGCCTTGCTACACGGAGTGTGTTCCAGCGGCCCACTCCAGATGGACTGTCCCAGAATCTGCATTTTAACGACCTTCCCAAGTGGCCCTTAATGTTTGAGAAGCACTGGCTTAGTGTTTTGTATTTTGCCTTGCGAAATCGTGCTACTGGGAGCATTACTCTTCTGAAAAAGATGATTGGCTACAATGTGGGACCTTGTTGGTCCATTTACTGTTAAGTTTGGTGGGAGGAACCTGATGAAGCGAAGGGTTACTCAAGAACACGCTGTCCGAGCTTGTGAATGTAGTTTAGAAGGAAGCCCTCCAAACCTCGGCATCAGGCTCTCTAGCCTTCCCATTCAAGACTGTCTGTCTGTGTCTCGGGCTCTCTTTTGGAAAATGGAGTGGCCGTGCCTGCCACCCCTGTTTTTCTGAGGGCCATTAGGAGGATCAACTCAAGGGAGATCATGCGTGAGAGTGTTTGGAAATACCAGAGAGGTGTCCTATGGCGGCTGCTGATGGGGATGAGGATGATGTACCTTCAGGCTAGACGAGCCCTGTGTTTGTTAGGGATAGTGATGGCTTTGCTAAACCGTTACTGGGGTAATTGGAACAGGTCTTTGTGTCCTCTCCAACGTCACATGTAGATTTCAACTTGACAGTTTTCTGGCCACGCCAGCAGCTCTGACTTCCAATTCAAGTAGTTACTGTGAGGTTTTCCTAACACTCTTTGTTAGATGTGGAGCCACCTAAATATTATGCATCCTTTGGGTAAATTGTGTGTCATTAGCATCTTTAAACAAGTAAAATATCCATAGTTCAAACAGACCCTACTATGATTATATGGTAGCATTTCCAGTGAGGTACTGTTTTTTGTCTTTCAAGCATGGTCATTTCCTTATATCTTGTAGGTGTTAAGTTTCATGAGTCCCAAACCAGAGTAGGATGTAATTGTTTGACCCTTCTAAACCCATGAACTCTGATGACTTTTCTCTCTACATTTCAACATGATTGAAATGTGTCATATTTCTTCTCTGTTGTGTCTGCATAACGCTTATGGAACTAGTCATGGCACTTTTGGTTCATAGATAGCTTTGGTCCAACAAGTAATAATTACGTTTCTAAAATTTGGAAGCTATGAGATAAGATATTTTTTAAATATTTATATATTTTTTCTGAATAGTTTGTATTCATCTGTTCTGGCTTATTAGCTCCTTTTTCATTTCCTGCTCTCTTCAACTGTTTGATATATATGGTGCTGTAAGAGAGCAGATATGCATCAGAAGATAAACAATTTAAACTGCATACAGTGAATAGGTGTCTAGTTATCTTTTAAGGTAAAATGAGTTTGTCTGTTTTTGCATATTAAATAGTAATTGCCTTTTGTTCATTATTAGTCATTGTGCTAGAAACCTTGTGTTTTATTAAAATCCAATATAATTGATTGAAGATACACTTGTAGTAAAAATTATACAGCAAGTAAAATGTGAAAGCCTTCTCTACCCTTCCAAAAGACTCTGTGCACCTCTGCAGCAGGAAACCATGTTAGCATTGTCTTATGTTCTTCTAGAAATTACCTTGTATATTCTAACCACTTATGTGTAGCTCCCTCACATTTTTAACAAAATGGACTCCTACCATATAGGCCAGTCTGCAGCTAGTTTTATTTACACATAAAGATGTCTTTTGGACTTCCTCCTGTAGCAATAATCCTGATCCAACTCATTCTTTTTTGTTGTTGTACAGAATACCCCGTGTAGGGATATGGCAGAATTAATTCTCCCATTAATGAGACTTTAGATTGTTTCCAGTTTTCTCTGGTACAAACAGAGTTGCAGTTAGCAGTTGTATCCATACATTCATCTTTACACCTTGTTCAGGTAGGTCCAAAGATAAAGGCCCAGTACAGTTGTTGGTTAAAGATGAGGGTATTTTAAATTTTGATTAGTTGTGCCATGTTGGTCTCTTAGAGGGTTGTGCCAATGCGCATTTCAAACAGATTCAACTCTAAGAACAATGGAGACTGAGAGACCCTAAGAGTGTAAGTAACGTGACCCAGGTCCTCAAACGATACCAGTACCTGGTATAGTTACCTTCCAAATTCAGACCTACCCAGGCTATTTCTTCCATGATCCAGCTGTCTCGGCTGCCATTTAAAAACATAATTTTGGCTTTCCAACTAGGAAGCAGCATTCTGTATTTTTTAAAAAAATATTCTCATCACTCAACAAAGCAATAATGCTTATTCTTCCACTATAAATACACAGCCCTTTACAGTTTTCAAAACATTTTCCCATTCTTGCAGTAATCCTATGAGATGACCATGGATTATTATCCTGATTTATACGTGTGAAGAACTGAGGCTCAAAGGGGAAGAAAAATACTTAAATGTTAAAATGTAATCCAACGATGGTCCTTGGCCAAAAAGGCCTTCTAGCCCGCACACTGCTGAAGCACCCAGGACTTTAAAGTGCTGGTGGAGAAGGGGAGAGGGAGAGTGGGATTTGCGGCTTTGTTGACGCATCACACGCGTGAACAACAGGAAATACACTGAAGTCTCTGGCCACGGGCCCTATCATTGCTGAGCCAGTGCCTCAGGACCAGCTCTCTCCTGGCAGCCCCTGCATGTTACGGCCCTGGGCAAAACAGGTGATTTCAACGTCGCCGTCTCTCAAAGTTGTTCCTGATGTTTGACCCCAAACTGACTGGAAACGTCCACCATCCATACTATGATCACTGCATTTATCATCACAGGGCATTGCATTTACTGTCACACAATAGTTCCTTTCTGTGATGTGGCCTCTTCCTCTAGCTCATCTGCCTTCCTGTTCTATCCTAGGCTCAGGTTACATTTTTTCCTCATTTGTCTCAGTTCTAAAGAGATAAGATCTCTCCCGGCCTCTGGTCAGCTCTTGACCTCAGATGTAAACTTTGCTGGCTCTCCTGGTCCCCTGAATTCCTGTGCAAATACATCCCTGGGACGAAATTCATAGACGTTTCTTAGAACAATTTCTTTCTGGTTTTGCTTCTTCTTATTTTTTACTTATAATTCATAACTTATTTATAAAGTCAATTTGGTTTTTCTCATTTTATGATTAAAGACACAACCATAGAAAGCTCATGTGACTTACTTCAACTACAAGCCAAAGCCAGAGTTCAAATTATTCTTTACTATCCACTAGTTCCTACTTTGCTGCAAAAAGTCTCCAAGTTTCGAAACAGGTTTTGTTCCAAAAATTCATTTGTAAGTCAGTTATTTGGCATTTGAACTGCATTTTACCACAGTGGGGGAAAAAATGTTATAAATGGTGATTAAGTCCCTTGGCTGGCCTGCAGAAATCCATTTAACTCTTATGTAACTACAAAATGATTCATTTGTAATGAAAATAAGAGGGAATGATAGTTGTAATTCTGGTTACCACGAAAAAGAGAGATTGTTTTCTCCTGAAGAGAAGCAGATTCAGCTAAAAGATAGGGGAACAAAAGCAGTTGACAAGCGCCCAGAGGGGATTTCGGGCACTTTGAAGGGTGTTAGAGATAGATGACACTGTTTTAAGCCCAGTTTCACTTGAAAACTTTGAGGATTTTGTTGTTAGAGACTTCCCACTAGCATAACTCACCTGACAGCTGTGATTAGAGTCAATAGGATGGATTGAATTACTTTTAAAAAAAACCCAAAACTCTCGGAGATATTAACCAACCTGGGGTGGTAGAACCAAACCCTCAAACCAGAAAAAGTCTTCCTTCTATCCTCCTGGTGGAAGCGTTAGCGGGAATCGGGATGTTCCCATTGGTCCCAGCAGGTCCGTCACGTGGGGTAGCTCAGCCTGTGGCTGGAGAGAGGGCGTGGCAGCACGAGTGATGGGCGTGGCCTGTGCCTTCGGCCTTGGTGCAGTGAGAGGCTCTGCTTCCGGGAAATGGCAGCGTTTGTCTGATGTTTGCCTCTTCCGTTGTCTACACTGCCTTTCACTTAAGCATACAAATAAATGTCTTAAACTTCACCTGACTTTTTGAAATCTAATGCCTTTCCAGGTGGCCCTTCTGCGTTATTGTTTTCAGAGTGTTTGCATACAGCTTTTTTCTTTTGATAACAACACAAGGGAAGAAACATTCTTTGCAGACCGAAGCCCAAGTGGGCTGGTCTGGCTGAGCCGGCTCACCAAAAGAAAGGGAGGCTCGGAAGAGGAGTTGGCGTCCCCGGGGTCAGGCTAGGACCCCGCCCTGCCCTCCCACTACCTGGGCAATAGAACACAGTCAGCTGCCATTGCTTTGTGTTGGGTATGGTAGTTGAATGTTTTACAAAACAAGTAAAACTGTGTTTTATAGTATATATTTGTACCCAGGAGTGATTCAGTGAAGGAGAGAGCAGCTCTATTTACCACGACAATTCAGAAACCCCACAGCTTCATAGAAGGACGTTGGGGTTGGCAGCCCACTTTCAAAGGTGACAAGGCTATGAGAGAAGGAACATCCGCCTGCTTTGATATATGTTTTAATATTTATAAATGTTTTGCCTTTTCATTGAAACAATTTATAAAATTCAATGTCTTCTTAGCTTTGATGTTTCTCTAATGGAGTGTGTGTGTGTGTGTGTGTGTGTGTAAGGAGTTTTATCTAAAAGGTGAATAAGTGAATAATGCTAAATTTATGTCCTACCGTAATGAGTATCTTCAGGGATGATGATTTGGATGGAAACTTGATGCATTGTGCCGGCCTGTTGTGCTCAGAAATGCCCCTGTTGAGTAGCTTTAGATTGGGTGAAAACATGCCTGTACTCAGACCGAAAAGAGATGATTTCGCCTGGTACCCGTGTGTCTGTGCAAAGTGCGCAGAGATTTCTCCGGATGCTGTTTCTCTGCGTGGAAGAAGGCTAAGCCAGAGTGTGCATTCCTTTTTTTTCTTGTTGGCTTTCATGTAAGGTTAAGTAGACCAATAATAGCATTTGATGACCCATCTTTTTAACTGCAAATTTCCAGATTTTGTGTGTATGCTGGTCAGGGGGTGGTGAGCGGCGGGCGGGGGGGAGGGAGGGAGGAGGTCATCTGTTTTTGCTTTTATTTGTTGACTGGACAGAAATATGTTACTGGTAATTTGAGGGTTTTCTTTTCTTTCCTTCTTCTTCTTCCTTCTTTCTTCTTCTTCTTCTTTTTTTTTTTTAATTTGAAGACCTGGACCCTTTGGTGGAAGGGGAAAAGTTAAGAACAGAAATCTCATTTGAAGCAAATGCTGCCCACACTATTATTTTTCTCACCTGCAAGCAACGAATGCTACCTGTAGTACATAACATACAAAACAATAAGTTCATGGCAACTTACATGGCATGTTTGGTCGCTATTTTTTTCAGCATTGTATGTATTGGAGTAGTGGATAAACCTTTGGTGTCTGATACCTCGTTTGCCACGATTCTTTGCTTAGCTGATTACTTTTTAGTTCCTTTTGTTTATTCTTATTCTAGGACCTGAGTGACTTCGAGGAAAAATTCTATTTTCTTGACATTTTTCTAAGACATAAGACATTCTTAAGATTAGTGACATTATTTGAACCGACACAGCTTACCGCCCTGAGGGGCCCTTCCTGTTGCCCCCCCTCCCCCACCCCACACCCCCATCCTGGGGGCAGGCCGCCCCAAGCAGGATAGTGCTGAAAAGCCAAGGACGATATTGGTATTCTCGCCCTTCTTCCTCCTCCTCTCCGCACCCTAAAATCTTAACTGATACTTGCAGCTCTAGGACGGGGTGGGGGGAGGGTGGGGGGAGGTAAAGAAGGGCATTGAAAGGAGGGGCAGGAAGTAGGCAGGACAGGAGAGGGTTCTCGGGTGCATGAAGTGGCCGGGAGGAAAGACGAGGAGGACTGGGGTGTCGCCAGGCTCTGTTGCACCGACCAGTCCCGGGAGCCTTGTCACGGCTCCCGCCAGAACCCTCGTTTTCACAGGGCTGTGCTGGAGGAGCCTGCCTGCCTTCCCCGCAGACGTGCCAGCCTGGCTGTGCCCGGATGACTCTGTCCCCTCCTTCTCCGCAGGGTCGCCGGACGCGAGCATGGCTCTGAGCAACGGCAGCGGCAGCGAGTGTGCGGCGCTGAGCCCCGGCGGCGTGGCGGCCGGGCCGCCCCACCCCGGCCACCTCCCCGCCTGCGACGGAGACCCCGCAGCGCAGCAGCTCACCCCGAAAGAGGCACCGAGAGCGAAAGCGAGCCCCAACGGCTGCCTGCCGGCGAACGGCACGGTCAGGTCCTCCTTCCTGCCGGCCGACAGTCCCCGAGCCACGCCGCTGGTGTCCCCCGGCTGCCCGCCCTGCCCGTACCACCACGCGCTGACGAGCCATAGCGGCCACCACGAGGGCGCCCCCGAGGCCGGCTCCGCGTCGCCCGCGGCCCTGGCCGCCTGCTGCCTGCAGCAGCCCTCGGAGTACACCGTGGCGCTCTGTCCCCACCACGCCCCTGTCTATCAGGCCGCGTGCTGCCTCCAGCCCTCGCCCTCCTTCTGCCTGCATCACCCGTGGCCCGACCACTTCCAGCACCAGCCGGCGCCGCGGCACCTGGCCAGCATCCGGTGAGTGGTCCCGGGCCGCGCTCGCGCGAGCATGCGTAGTCAGCCCCCCCCCCGTGAGCGTGACAGCTCGTGTTGATGTCCGCAAAGGGGCAGAAACACGCGACAGAGGAAGAAAACCAATGGAAATGCATGTTTTGTGGACTGCGTAAAGCCTACTGAAATGCCAATAACACAATGCCGTATCTGTTTTATCCATTGACGCCTCAGTCCTTCAAACCGTCCCTCCCTGCTCCCTCTCTGCTAGCTGTCCCGGCTAGGCCTTGAGCTACGAAGTTCAGTAAAATGTTGTATTAGTAGTAGTTTCTGTTATCAAACATGCGGAGGCTGCCTGAACAGGAGCCTTTGGTTTTCTATGATTGGTAGTGATCAACCGTTGTGGGAAAGGAAAGTACAAAGCCAGGTGCTTCCTTGTGGCTGTCTCCACAGTGGCGATTCATGTGGCAGGGGCAACTATGTCGGGCGTTCAGATCAGACGAAAGCAACATGCCTTTTCATAGCAGATGTCCTACGCAGCCTAGGACCTAAGACATATTTTTTGTAAAGTACTTGCTGATCCAGTTGATTGGAGAGTAAGTACTAGAAAAATCTCTATCATTTTCAGGTCCCCTTCACTGCGCAGCCCGTAATTTTCTCATTGTTAAGTGATGTGCATTGCGGGTGAGCACTGGTAATAGATTTGGTCAAATACGAAGTGCCCTGTAGAGACCAAGTATTATTTTACATTTTTGGGTAATAAAAAGTTTTAAAAGAGATAGAAGAGAGCACATTCCCTTTTTTAAAATTAGGGTATAATTTACATGCAGGGAGACGCTCATTATCTTAGGTCGGCAGTTTGATTAGTTTCAGCAAGTGTACACACCCGTCTAACCCATCGTGCGTGGTTCAGCGTAGAACATTTCTATCACCCCACAAAGTTTCCTCCTCTCTCTTCGTGGGCACTTCTCTCTTCCCCCGAAGCAATCACTGTTCTGATTACCATACATTTGCTTGGCCTACTCTAAAACATCTTATGAATAGAATCATAGTATGTGCTCTTTGGTGTCTGGCGATTTTGACTCAGCTAATACACAGTTAGTTTCCCTTTTCATTGCTGAGTAGTAATGCATTGCATGCATGTAGCAAACTCACTTTTAATTAATGAGTCAGCCCTAAAGTTAGTAACACCCAGGGATGTAAAATACAGCCTGGTGATGATAGGGGATAATACTGTGTTGTATATTGGAAAGTTGCTAAAAGAGTAGATCTTAAAAGTTTTCATCACAAGAAAAAGAAGTTTCTGTAACTGTGTACGGTAGTGGATGTTAATGAGACTTACTCTGGCGATCGTTTCACAGTATGTGCACTACAAATAGTGATTCATTATGTTAGATACCTGAATGTAATACAATGTTACATTGTTATATAGTCAATTATAGCCATAATGTTATAGAGTCAATTACATATCAATTTTTAAAAAAAGAATCAGATGCACACAGGCAATAAGGAATAAATCTATTCTACCTTTATAAGGTTTTAGATGCTGTTGAGATTGTCTGGTTTGACTCTAAAAAGAGCGGAAGAGGAAGATGAGGGAAGAGGATGGGGGGTGGTCCTCTTCTGTGTGTCCCTACATTTTCCCGTGGCAGATGTGAGAGTTTCAGTTCCAGAACTGTGATAAGAACAGGCACCAAAACCATTTCTTAGATTCGGCCTGACAGTCCTGTGTTGCATGAGCAGCTTTAGACTCTTTCCACTTTAACTTGTGTAAATAGTTGATTTTGAAATTCCATGGTCATAAATATTGATGTTTTGGAATCATAAATTATGGTTGCAGAATATGGGATGAGATAGTTCTATATTTTGAAGCTGATCCCTCCTTTTAAAAAACTTCACAAAATATTAAAACTATGGGCAAGTAACCAGTTCGTTCAATGTGGCGGGTGTGTCAGTATTTTCAAGACTTGGCTTAGCATTTCCCAAAGACCTAATTTTAAAGGAATGAGAATCCTATGTACATACAACTTTAAATTAAACAGAATGGCATTAAAAAACAAACTAATAAAAATGCATATTTATCCATCGTGAACATTTGTAGAAGAAATTGGAATATTATGTGAAAAATTTTTTATATTTAGAATTTTTCTCTGGAATCTGAGCCTTTTGATCAACTCTTTGTAACAAGACATAGAATCTTTCAAAGATGGCTGCAAAGGAATGCTTGGTGTCCAGTTGTGGGTATTACTTACTTTATTGTAAAATGTGTGCTTCCAGCAGTACTTTCCAATTTTCTACACTTGTCTACTTATATAACCAAAGTTGACTGAATATTTACATGTGCCAGGCACCGAAGATGTAATTCTAAGTAAGCTGAGACCTGTTTTTGCCTTCCGAGAGCTATAAGGCAGCGGGAAGGGAGACGGAAAAGCAAACAGGCAGCTACAGTATTGTGGTAAGCGCTACCAAGAAGAGCTCACAGGGCCAAAGATGGGAATAGAAGCGACAGGTGAGAGGGGGTTGTCTAGTAGATGGCAGGAACAGTTTGTGCAAAGATTACAAAGTTTGTGCGTGAGCGCAGCTTCAACCCGGTTCCGCGTGGAGGGAGAGTGGGAGGAGAGGCGAGGTGTGCTGGGGCCAAGTCCTGAGGACAGTCACTCGCATTAAGGAGAGCTCTAGGCTTTGCCCCGAGGCCAGTGAGGAGGCATTGCAGATTTTGGGGGGTGCACGGGTTTTTAAATTGTGGAGGAAATTGTGTGTGTGTGTGTGTGTGTGTGTATGGTATCATTTAACCATTTTAAGCGTACAGTTCAGTAGCGTTAGGTACATCCACATTACCATGCGGTCACCACCACCATCCATCTCCAGAACATTCTTCGTCTTCCCAAATGGAAACATCACACCCACTAAACAGTAATTCCCCTTTCCACCCCAAGCGCCTGCCAACCTCCATTCTACTTTCTGTCACCAAGAATTTGACTATTCTAGGTGCCTCGTATAATTGGAATCACATAGTATGTGTCTTTTTGTGAATGGCTGATTTCACTAAGCAAGGTTCCCTTAAGGTTTACCCAAGTCATAGAGCAGGCCAGAATCTCCTCCCTTTGGAAGGCTGAACAGCGCCCCACTGTACGTATGCGTGCCCCACGTGGTGTTTTTCCATTGGTCTGTCAGGGGACAGCTGGGCTGCCTCACCTTTTGGCTGTCGTGAATAGTGCTGCTGTGAACAGGGGTAAACCAGTATCTCTTTGAGTTTCTGCTTTCACTTCTTTTGGATATAGACCCAGAAGTACTGTTACTGCATCATATGGTAATTCTGTGTTTAACTTTTTCGGGACTCACCAAACTGTTTCCACAGCTGCTGTGCTATTTTACATTCCCCCCAGCAGTGCACATCCTTGCTAACCCTTGATTTAAAAAAAAACAAACAAAAAAAACAGCTATCTTAATGGCTGTGGCATTACAGATTTTTAACCAAAAAAAAAAATCAAACATACTGTGAATTTCACATTTTAGAGAGGCCCGTAATCTGCATTGTGGAGAGCAGACCAGACCGGTTCAAGCTGTTGAAGAGAGGAAGACCTTCCTTAGAAGGCTTGTCGCAGCAATTCGGGCGAGAGGTGATGGTGACTTGAACCAGGGTTTAAAAATAATCCCTTGCGAGAGAGATTTACAAGGGAGAATCTACTAGCTCCTGTGAACAGTTGTGGGCGTGGGGAAGAGACACAACTGATTTTCAGTTTCCTGGCTTGAGCAACTGGGTAGGTAGGTGGTCATTCCAATTGCTAAGATGGGGGAGACAGGAGAAAGAGAGAGAAGGGCTCCAAACTAACAGAGCGGGGCACTGACTCTCCTGGGCGCAGTAACAGTGAAAGAGTGGCATCCTTCGCCCTTTCTTGAAAGAGTGAGGGTTCTGGGTGACAGGTGACAATTGCGTTGAGGATAACGGCAGCGTTGGAGGTTACCTTGGAATGAATACTGAGGCACTGAGGCTCAGGCCAGCGTGCACTTATTTACAAGACCGTGCTCTGGGCAAGGCCCTGGCCCAGCTGCTGGGTCTCGGCCTCAGGCCAGTGAGAGATCCACGCAAGCAAATGTGGGCGTGGGTTTAGCTACTGGGTGAGGAAGAGCGGGCCAGTTTGGCAGGTCCTCACAGGAGGTCCTTGCTAAGAAATGCTGAAAACACGGATGTTACCTGACGCTTCCCTGCCTTTCACTAGTTCCTCTACCCAACACTTCTGGGAAAGTTATTAGAACAAAGACTCTAGAAGCTGATGTCTACCAGGAACTTGAACTAAGGATCCTTTTAGTGTCCTTTTGTGATTTATTGCGTGTTGCTTTTCATTATAATCTCAAATACTTAATGAAGCATTATTCACTTAATGTTTAAGAGGTACTTGTGACTTGGTAAAGGTAGATGGTGGTCACATTGCCTTTAAGGGTCTCTTGAAGGTCGACAGCCTTAGACTAGCATCGTGCACAGGTTCAAAGCATTTTCAATTGCTGTTGCTTTGTGTGCCTTCACCACAAGTGAGCCCAGGTAGTTGGCATTTTGTTTTATTTTTTTAAGTTTTTATTTGTTTATAAAGCACTTTAACCAGAGTGCATGTTTTAAAGAGCCAAATAGAAAATGTAATTTTATCCTAGCCCATTTGCCACTTCCTTTCCATTGTACATACTCTCATTCTCTTCTCCCTGCCTTTTGTAATACAGTAGGTTCGCTTTCGTCCCTTCTTGAATCTCTAGGCTGTAATAAATCTGTCCAACAGATTCGTGCTGTCATTCACTTCTGTGGAGTTTTTACCCCTCTTGGGTTTCTTTCTTTCTTTCTTTTTTTTTTTTTTTTGCTCTTTAAAGTTCTCTGTTAATCTTCTGATTGATAAAATTCAGGTCACAGGTAGTTTAAATTCCATTTATCCCCAGATATTAAGTATTTTAAATAGATGTTGTGTTAAAGTTTCTGGCTTTGTCATCTGTGCATTCCTGTCCTCATCATACTCATCGCTCAGCCATTTGTGAACGTCGCCAGTTAGAACCCAAAGAATTCAACATGGCAGAAGGTTGCCTCTGCCCACCATGAGAGAGGGCCCGCCCCCACGTCACTAGGGGAGCTAAAAGATACAATGGGTCTATGAAGAAGGTTCTTGTGCAGTGGAAACAACAGAGGACTCTGGGAATTCAGAGGTGGGAAGGACCCCTGTAGGTGGAGGAGGTCGGGGACAGTCTGACTGAGAAGAGAGAACCGAGTCACCCTTGAAGGGTGACGAGGACCTGATTAAAGGACTGGAGGAGGCAGGCCATGGGGCGGGGGGAGTGTAAGGGGAAAACATGCAAACATAAAGTCACGTAAAGAGAACAGGATGGCCAGAGGGAAGGGATCATTTGGATAGTCACGAGCGATGATAGCTTTTCCCCATTCCCCATCCAGAGCACAGTCAAGTTGCCGGAGAGGCTGTGTGCTAATGGTCTGCTCTTTGTCCTACAGAGATCTGGAAAATGTCTCTCAGGACCCAGTCGCGTTCCATGTGCGCTGGTTGAAGCAAACTATTCATTTGGGATCTTCTTATTGCCATATTAAATGGAAAGGGTAATGGTTTATGACAATTAATAAGGGGTTCTGCATCCAAAAATAGCATACAAAATTTCTAATCCAAACTGTACTTACCCTTTAATTTGGTGTTGCAAAGAAATGTGCCTGACTCTACCAGAGGACTTCGTAAGGGATACTTGGCAATGCCACAAACTCATTATCATGGTAGGGAACCTGTGATAGTTTTGGGTACTTGCCAAATGCGTTTTTATTTCCCTGAAGGTGATTTTGGGGACAGATGGTCAGTTTGAGTGTTCCCTGTGGCACCTTGGAGGAATTACAGCCACGCAGGGTTAAGAAGACTTGGCACAGAGGAGCCCAACATCCCCCAGCGTTAGCTGAGCCCCTTAAAGGTTAAACAAACATCATCACCGCACCCCCTTGTACATTGTGACTGTATAATTTTTTGTAATCTCTATTTCCTTTCTCTCGCGCCTCTTTATTAATTTTCCAATTTCTGACTCACTTTTCTCAGAGGTTCTCTTTTTGTTTCCCCTTAGGACGCTAGTTACTCCTGTGAAGGGAGCTGTGTAGAAATAAGAAATCTTGTCTTATGTTGAAAGAGGTAGAAACTGCCACTTGAAAGCTTGTTCCTTTGTATATGTTGGATCAGAACGTCCAGGGGTAAAGTTATGGCTCTGAGCGCCGTTTTCCGGAGTGTCTTCCTTTGCTACACCCGGCCTTCAGTGATCGCCCTTTCCCTTCCCTGCGCCTGATGATCGTGTTATTGTACTTAGCTAGGAGACTTGAACCAGAGGTCGCTTTGAACACTCCATTGGCAACATAGCATAAACCTGGGCATTGACACCGACCCCCGAGCCTCCCATTTGCCCAAATCACCAGACTCAACCCAGATGGCCTTTCCAAGATGCTGGAGCAATGAACGGGCAAATTTGAGGTTAATTACTCAGCTATTTAGCAAGTAATTCATGAGTACTTACTCAGTGTTAAGTGCTGGGGACAGAGTTAAAAACAGCCATATTGGTCCCCAGCTTCAAAGATGTGGCAGTTACGTGGGCAGGGTGAGACACTTGGATTCAGCACGAGCCTCCCACAGGCAGCCATAGGTAGCCTCCTCTGAGGAGCAAATACGGACCAAACGCTGCTGGGTCCCACAGAGCACAGAGGTCAAACGCCAGTGCTTTTGCAGGGGCACAGCCAGTTTATCTATTACCACAAAGACAAAGCCAGATGAGAGTGTCACAAATTCATTTCCTCCTCTTTTCCTCTCTGAGCACGGAAAGCAGACTAATAGCTAAATAATCCTTTGTCTTTATTTATCGGTATCAACCGTGACCAGTCCAGGACTGTGTGACAGGTGCCTTTTGCAAGAAGAGCTGGTCAGACTGCATTCTGCACACCTGTGCTGTTCCCTAGTGTCCAATAAAGTGGAGAATTCAGCTCCTCTGTCACACCTGGCGCATGTCAGCGCCCCAGAGCCACCATGGCTCATGGCTCCCACATCGGACAGCACGGATATAGGCCATTTCTGTCACTGCAGAAAGTTTTTCGGGACAGAGCCTTCTTTCTTGGCTGTTAAAACAACCTCCGTGGCAGCAAATGGAACACATATGGCGTGGAGTAAACGGCAGTATTTGACAAGGAACACCATTTTTTGTCCACATAGTTGCAGTTTGACTGCTTGTGTTTTGTTTAAAATGTGGCAAAGAAATGACAAAAGCTAAAATCGCTTTCCTTCCCCCGTATTGTAAAGATAACCTTGAACATCTCCTAGACGCCCCCATTCCATCCCACAGAACCACAGCCATATCGTTATTTGCATCACTCTGAAGACACAGTATCCGTTGACTTAGTTCATAGTTGCCTGGGCTTTTTGAAAGTACATCTAAAATACCAAAGTAAGAATAAAGGCGTTCTCAAGGCAGGTGAGCGCCGCCAGCCTGCAGAAGTAGCCGTGGGCGCTGCAGTACAACCCTCATCTCTCTTATTTTTCTCGCTTTCCTGTCTGCACAACACCAGGTAGCCAGAGCGTGGGCTTTAGAAGACATGCAATGCCTTTGAATCTTGGCCCTGCCATTTGCCAGCTTTGTGGTCTTGGGCAGGTATCTCAGCTCCTCAGCCTCAGTTCCTGTCTCCACAAGTAAGAGTCACATCCCAGTGGCCATTTTGCACATCGCATGGTGTCTGGAATCCAAGACACCGTGCTACGGTCTCCTTTCTTCCCTTGGTTCCTTCATTTTCTCCTCTTTTCTGTTGTTGTCCTCTGCTGCCTTCGTGAATTCTGTTAGTACTGTTTTGGAAACCAAGATATTCCTGAATCCTGATTCAGGCCAGTAGTGCTTTCGGTTCTTTCTCACTTGCATAGTTCGCCCCATCAACCTGCAGGGAAGAACAAGTGGAAAAGATGGTCACAGATTTGCCTTCCGAGAGGAAACGGGGGCTGTTGGGAATAAATGGGCCTCTCCAGCCCCAAAGACGCAGAGCTTTTGTACTAATTATATAATCTGATTATGATAGTTAATTTTAGAAGTCTGGTAAGATCCAATCTTGATTTCACTGAAACCAAGGTTTATTTTTACTTTCCTTAAAGTGGTCCAAATTAACTTCTTAAAACAGGATAATGTTTGTAAAATTTAAAATGTTCCAAGCTTGCTTGCCAAAGTAAGTGAGTTTGGCAGTCCCTTTGAGTGAAGGCCTATTTTATTGGTAGGACTTCTTTGAGAGACTTTTATGTTATAAATGAACAGACTTTAGAGTGTGCTATGCCATGGAATGCATGGCACAGCCCATAATATATTTCAGAATATAAGCCTTGGTCATCTTTTATTTTAACAATAAATGTCAAGGAACAATGCCCTTCTTATTTTATAAAATTAATTAGTATAACATTTTGCAATGAAGTAATACATTTCTTTACCCACTTTCCATGTTATTGCTAGGGTGTGTTTAGCAGGTACTAGAGAGTGAAGAATGAAAAAGGAATGGTTCAAATGTCCTCTTTTTCATTGCGGTTAAAAATAAAGTTTAAATAAGTAAAATATTTGGCAAACAATACAACTAAAAGACATTGTTAGGGATCAGCTACATCTCTAATTCCAGGAAAAAAGCAATTATCTCTTGTATCTTCTTTCCAAACTTAAGTGGATTGTTAAGTGTAATTTAAAAGAATTTATAGAGCTTAACATTTACAGGAGAATTTTGATTTCTATACTGTTTTGTGTTCTTTTCAGCAAAATTGATTCTATAAAATTATATATTTCTAAAAAATATACAAGCCAGATAATTAAGCAATTGCTTGGTATTTTGGAGTTTGAAATATAGCCTACTGCCTGGGGCATATTTGGAACTCAAATATTTGTTGCATAAATGATTACAGAAAAAAAAGTTCTCAGAATATTTTTACTGGGGAAAGTTCACAAAGCTTAAATTAAAAAATAAAAACATAAAACCTTCACAAAGTTAGATTGGTCACTGCCAGCAAGCAGCTTATAGTGTGTAGCAGGAGAGAGATGATTAAGGCAAAGATAACCATGCTCTCTGAGGACCCAAAGCAAAGGCCAGAGGGTCATGGGAGTGCCCGAGAGGGAGACAGAGTCACAGGAGAGCGTAGAGAAAAGCATCGTGGGAGATGGCAGGGTCTTTCAGAAAATACCAGGAGCCCAGCTGCCTGAAGTGTGGGGACAGGTGGCCCGGAGGACTGAGAGTGGGAACAGCCTGGAGAAGGGGCCAGAGGAGGCCTCCCAGGGCATTGTGCCCACCGGGTTCGTTTCATTTGACCTTGGGAGGCCAACACACTGTCGTTAGTCAAAGAAGCCTGCTCCCTGGAAACAGTAGGTGCTGAATGTCGTGTTTTCATTTATGTGTTTATTCATTAAGTATGTAATTAAATATCTAAGTACTGTATATGCAGTAATTGCATAGTTCGAACACCTTTGATTCATTGATATTTCCCTAGGTTTGTTGAACCAATTCCTTTGTTGCGAATATTTATCTCCGGGGGCCTAGCAAGGTGCCAGGCATTTAGTCAACACTCAGAAATTAATGGCTGAATGAACTGAAGAAATAATTGAGCATCAGTCCAGTCCTTCTTCTGCAGAGCTTCATTTTATGACGTTTTAATTCAATAATAAAAACCGGTCACCATTGGTCCAGTGTAGTGAGATATTTGCCAGACAGTGGGAGAAGGTTCGAAGGCTTTGTTTCCTTCCAAAAGCTGTTTCATTATTGTTGATTGAGTTTATTTTGGACATACCGCGTCCTGTCCTTTAAGTTTCTCACCCCCCTATACACTGGTTTCTGACTTTATAAGAAATTACAGCCTTACTCATGAAGAGGAAAGAAAGAAAAGCTGGAGACCCACTCCACTCCCGCAGGTCCTGAGCTGCTCTCACGTTTGATTCTGGAGTCCCTTTGAGAAACGCTGGGCGGGGCCAGGAGACCGAGGGCCTGGGAGAGTCAGTGGGGGGGAAACCTTCCTGTTTGCTCATCCCCGGCCACCTGCCGGGTATTTGCAGATCTAGTATAAGTGATTTTAGAAGCAATCAGCAAATTATAAAACTGGTGGATGAAACAAATTCCTGAATTAGAGCTTGGCCTTATCTCCAAGCTCTACTATGTGTTCATACATATTTCATGAATTTGGAAGGTAGAATAAAATGAGAGGGTCCCGGACCAGCTGTGATGCCTGATTCTGCGCGAATCTGCTGAGTCGTTGGATTGGTTAACGCAGTTTGTTTTCTCCATTGAAGCGGGGCAGGGCTCCAGCAGCTCCCAAATAGCATCATGAGAGTCAAGCATGATGCTTTCTCTAGGAATGTGAGCCATTTGCTGTTTCTAAGCACTGTTCTGTGTGTCGGGTGAGAAGCGGCACGGGTGGACAGTTAACACATTCATCCCTTCAGACCCTGTGTGTGTGTCTGCGGTCACTGGGCCCTGCCCAGCCCCTTCCTCAAACACTGCCTTCATTATGCCACTCCTCTCCCTGCTCCGAAACCTTCCGCATCTCCCCGGACTCCTTGACCTGCCACTGAAAGTCCCTTTAAGGGATGGCATGTGTTTGGAGAAGGAAGGGTGTTCGGGAGGAGAGACCTTCCAGCCCTGGACGGGAACAAGGTCACGGAGCCCGGTGAATGAGACTACTGGAACGCACGTTTACCCCTGCGCTTGGGAAGGTTAAACAGAAATCTGATCAATGGCTGTGTCTTCGTGTCCACTTACATTCAATTGACAGCTGGACTCATCATTTTGGGGGGACCTGGCCGACACAATATTCTGGGCCTTTCTTAGGTAGACTTTGGTTTTTAGTGGTCAGCCATTGATTGGCTGACCACATGGGCCACCAGAAACTGAACTACTCCATTGCAAAGCTATCCCTGGGAGAGATTTATTTAAATGTATTATTTGGTTGCTATAATGCTCCCTGCCTTCAACACAGAGTTCACCCTCCTTTAAGCTTCAAATTATATGATTTTTTTTTTTAACTTACTTCCTTACCCCAGCCTCCTCCCAAACCTTCAAAGTCTAGTGCTTGGTATCCTGGCTTGAGAATTTTAGTCTTCATTCCAGCATTCCATGCTCTTAAGTTAGTTAAGTTTAATAAGATTTTTCTGGCTTTCTTATGAGCTTTTCTTGGATCTCTTCTTAGTGATTATTATTCACATCTTATTAAGAAAAGTATAATCCGTACTCTCATTTAGCATGTTTTGTACAGGGCTCAGGGCAACAGCCTGGCATGGAGAGGCTCGAGTTGAAGGGCAAGTGCTTTATAATTGAGTGCACCTTGAAAATGTAACACGTGGGGCTGTTTGCTCTATAACCTTCAACCAACCCATGCAGAGCTAACTTCATGGGCTGAGGATGAATGTTTTCTTTTAACCCAAGCTACTTTTCAACCATTTTAAAATATTTTTAATTACCTGGTTGTCCTTTTGGAATTCTAATTGCTTTAAAGTCTTTCTTAAAAAATAAAAATGGCACTGAGCCTCCCCTTTGGGGTGTGCAGTGCGCGGGGCCGGGGCCGTGTGGGGCGCTGACCTTTCGTGCCCCGCCTCGCTCCCCCTTGTAAGTGGCAGAGACAAAATGTGTGTGAAAATGAATTTCCCATGACCTGCTTTCCTCACCTTTCAGTGACCAGCAGAAGAGCTGCCCTTTAACTGGTGATCTGTTAGGCCTTGGAACTCTATCTTTTTAAGGAGAAATAATAATAGAAGAGGAAGATATGCTTTTCCCCATTCTCATCCAATTGTGTATAACACAATAACACAATTCCTTCCTTGTTTAACAAAATAACTAAGGAAAAAACATCACCTTTTTCTCTTCTTGTCCATCATCTTCTTCTTCTTTTTTTTCCTTTTTTTTTTTTTTTTTTTTGCTTGCTTCTTAGGACCAGGCTCTACTAATAAAAGAAAAAAATTTTTCTTAAGTTAAGTTGGAACTCAAGCTGTTCCATGAGAGTCTGATTTGTTCCAGCGTTTTAGGGGGTCTCAAGTCTGAGTGGGACAGACAGACTCATATACATTATACACAAAACATATTTTTCTGAGAATACTGGGATTTTTCTTTCGCCAACAAGTTTGGTTAAGTTGGCGTGGGACTTTATAAGTATGTGCAAAATGCACATTTTTTTAAATCATTGTTCCCTGCATTTCTTATCACATCTCTGCAGTATTCTTAATGTCTCTAGATTTTGCAAATTATTTAACAACAAAATTGGAGGTGAGTTTTCTTAGCTAATCAGTAGGAGCCACTGAATGCCTCAGTGGGCCTTACAGTAGGTAGAAGAAAAGGACAGCCCTGTGACTATGCTATTTCCATGACTTCACCATGACCGGGACGTCCCGGGCAGGCCATCTGTGCATCTGGTGATTATCTGCACAATAATGTGATTAGTAATGACCTTGCACAGTGCTTGCTAGGTGACAAGCACTTGGTAATTGTTTCTTCAACTACTGCTAAAACATTAAAAAAATGTTTTAGCCCCCCCCAAAAATTATAATAATTCACTCTTTTATGTCTGAGCAGCACGAAACCTAAGCAGAAAGGTTTCAAATCAGACAGGCTAGGACTCAGATCTAGGCTCCACTGCTTATTATGAACCATTTAGTTAACCTTTTACACACTACAATTTTTTCAAATTTAGTTTCTTCATCTATAAAATGACGAATTCCTTGGGTTGTTTTCAGGATTAAATTAGAGAGTGGGTGTAAAGTATAGCGCAGTGCCTGGTATATAGCAAGGGCTTAGTGAAATCATTAGTGCTGTATTATAAATTTGAGACTTTATGTGAGTAAAGTCCATTTTCTTCACCAAAGATACAATATAATGCCCAACCAAGTTCCAGTTCATAATTTTAAAAAATCTCTACACTCAGAGACTATTCATATTTTGGAATATTTTAGAATAGTTTTAGTAACGATAAAACAGTATTAAAATTCTCAGGTTATTTTGTCATAAAACTACATAAAGGAGATACTCGAGATAGCAGAATAAGAAATAATTTACCTCCCTCCCAACTGTTAAACATTTTAAATCTTCGCTTCCTGCCTGTATTGCTCACTGTACTGGACGTCCCTGTATTCACAAGAGCCTGTAGGACATCTTCATTTAAACGTTCTGCCCAAGTGTTGGAAAGCACCATCTAATCCATAAATGAAAGCGCATGCACCTTTGTTAATTATACTTAAGTAAGCATAGACACGTATTATAACCAGATATTATTGACTCAGGCAAGATCTTGAGCTTTGGAAGAGACTAAAAAATATAAGGAAGCCCAACAACATGGAATTTTAAATAATCTATTCAAAAGTAACATAGTAATAGATAATAGCACCAAGAGTGGTTTTGCTATATATAGATCTACAACTTTGTCACTCATCAAAGACCTTTTATAAGTAATCTGAGATCTCTGCAAGTCATTTGCACAGAAATTTCTAAAATTTCAAGACAAGAGATGAATTAAGACTCATCTAAGAGTTGTCCATTTAAAAAGGTATTGATACTTCATCTTTATATATTTTCCTAAACTTGAGCTAACTTGAATTTTAACTATCTAAGGTTCTACTTAAACTTTTATTTTTGGCTGTCTTAAAAAGGTGAGGCTTTAGGCAAAACTAACCTGTGAAGCCCGAATGTTGCTTACCTTTGGGGGCAGGATATGATGAATGATTGGAAAGGGTCCAAGGGAGCTCACAGGATGCTGGGAAAAGTCCTCCATCTTGATCTGATCGGTGGTTACATGGATGTATTGTATACACATGTAAAGACACATCAAGCTGAGCACTTCAACTTTGTGCTTCTTACTGAAGAGCTGGTGAAATAGGAATACTTTAAAAGAATGACATAAGGGATATAAGAATCTCCCTCTTAATCCTTTCACCTTCTTAGCCAGTCCGTATGCACTTGGAAGTCAGGGACAATATTCTATTAATTTTTACATTCCTGGTTACGTAGTGGGAGGGATATGGGAGGCAAGGGGAAGGCTTAAGGGCTAGCTAGTATACTCACCTCCTCCTAGGAGAGATTCCCCATAAACCCAGCTCCACTGTGAACTGCCACTGAGATGTTTATATGTTTCCTTACATCTGCTTTTCTTGATTTGCAGATAGCAAAGTTCAGTTGCATTTCTCTTTTCAGAATCTAAAAAGTAGAGCATTTTGTGATACGATCCCATTTGTGCACATATCCTAGGTCATGTCTTCCCCCTAATGTCTGTCAGCCTCTCGTCTTCCTCGTTTGGTTCTTGAGAAGACGTAGCTTTACTTCTTGCTGCCCAACACACACGTGGTAGATTGGAACTTCTACGACGGAGAAGAGATGACAAAGCCATGATTTAATGATGCTGAGGAAACAAAGGGTGTCCTCAGGCAGCCTTCCTCAGGGAAGGCGCTAACTCATCTTTTCCGTCCCTCTGCCAAAGAGTTTATCACAGATGTGAGCCAAGCTTATAAAAACATTTGTTTTCCATGCGGAAGAGCCAGATCTGGGGCCAGGAAGGAGCTGAGAAGGTGTTTTTAACATTTATGACAAGAAGGAGTCCTTGGGTTGTACATGGGTAAGCCTCTTCCTCCAAAATATTTCAATATAAGGCAGACTCTGTGGAAATTGACTGTGCTCAGCCCACTGGGAACTGAATGCAAGTTTGCTTTGTAAGAAGTAGCCTATGCACAAGGAAAGTGTGTAGGAGTCTTGTTGTAATTCTGCTGCCCGTGAGTGTCATGCCCTTGAGTTGTTCCATGATCAGATTGTCCTGAGTGAGCAAGAAGACTTCTGAAATTTCCTTTAGGATTTTTGTGCTAGACTATAATTTCGCATGTGCACATCATCAGAGAATTAAAGCTCTCCTATTTGGTTGAAGGCCCATTGGATCTTTCATTAACCAGAATTGTTTTCAAGTAACAGATGCAAGAATAGCACTCTAAACCCATTAGTTTTCTAAAGGGAATTAGGATTTCCTACATATTCTGTCGTGGGACTTGCCTCTCTTGAAGCCAAATAACTAAAACAATGTGATTCTGTTAGAAGAATTGGATCAGTGAACTCACTCGGACAGATGAAACAGACCCCAGTGTGTGTAAAACCCTAAAACACGTACCCTCTTGCTGACTCGGGGGGCTTCTGACTTCCGCCCGGCCCCCAATCTCCAATGCGGCCAGACTAATGTTCTTACCTTCTGACAAGCCAGGAAGTCGGGGGCAGCCCCCAGTCAGGAGATAAGAAGGCAGACAACATCCCTCCCTGCCGATGTTTCCATTACTCCCAGTTTCCCCAAACCTGGCTAGCAAAACAGGCACCGACCTACCGAGGGATTTCTGTCCCCACTGTTGTAGTCCTGGAAGGACAGTCTCAGCGTCCGCACTTGTCCCCGTTGATAATTAAACTCGAGGGAACAACTGTTATCTAGGCGGCATCAAACCATAGCCTGCACTAGGCCAGGTCTAGATGGCTCAGCCAGACCACGGGAATTTGGCCGCCTGGCTGCGCAGGCGCATCGTGATCCGCTCACTACGGCCGCAGTGTCAGATGCCGTGTCTTTTATGGAAATGAACTTTCAGGCTCTCCTTTTCTCCTTAAAGCAGGGCTTTTCAGAAGATGGTAACTGAAGCATCTCAAAGTCACAGTAAGTGAAATGGAAAAAACTGATGTCTGAATCAAGGATGACTCTTGAATTACAAAAGAAGTCATAGAAATTACAAAGCAAATGTAAGGCGCATGCCCCAAAAATCGTGTTTTCCCAAACTAGGAAAAAAGATATTTGCCACAATTGTGATGTTTCATAGATTCCATACAGACCTCAAAATAAATAGGAAAATAGATGTGTGTAAGTAAAAGAGACATAGAGAAATGTATTGGAGTAAGTACAGTTGTGAGCATATATAAATAACGGTAAATAGAATGGAACCTTATACAGCTACTAAAATTCATGTTTTCAAGAGATTTTAATTATATGAAAAAAGCTTGTTATCCAAATGGCTAACAGTTTAGACATTCAGTATGATCCTAATTGTGCATATTTAATGTGCATATTTAAACACAAAGGGTAAAATAGTGAAAGGAAATAGATCAAAAAGAATTACAGAGGTTAGATCTGGGTAGTGAGAGTAAGGGTGATTTTTTAAAATACAATGTTCTGCATTTCAGACAAAAAAATGAATGTGGGTTATAATCAGAAAACAAAACCACCATTAAAACAAAATTTATCTTCTCATTAAAGCTGGACGACTCCTTTAAAAATTAAAGTTCATGTTTTAGAACGGGCAAAACATTAAGCAAAAAAGCCTATCCAAGATTTTTTTTTAAATGAAGATTTCACGCTGCCTTTCTTGGATAGTGGATGGGAAACTCAGGAAAGAAGCTTTTGGAAATTTGGAAACACGTCTTTGAACTTGAGCACTGCTGTGTTTGCTCTGCTGGGAACACCCGTCAGGTTGGTGAGCAAGATGGTTCCTGACCCACTTCCCGCCACAGTGTCTTCGAAAACCTGGTGCCCTTTCCTACAGCAGTTCTTCCTTCTTTGACACCTGCTGGTGCTCAGGTGTCCCTCGTACCCGCTCATCGGTCCCCTGTTCAGCTACGTGCACAGACAGGGAGCCCCGCCCCCTCCTCCCAACGAGCACTTTTTCATTAAACCAGTCATCTGGCTGTTTACAACGCCTCTCTCTCCAGCTAAAGAGTGTCATTATTTTTCAAAGCATTTTAACACACTGGTTCTTACCTCCCTTATAGGAGGGCTACTGTTATTGATTATTCACGTGGACTATTTCAGCATAGAATTTTCATTAGGGGAACCCAGCCCTCAGCTTTTGTAGTGGCGGAGCATTAAAACACGCGGGGACCTCAGTGATCCAAAATCCCACAGGAGGATACAGTGGCATTTCACCACAGGGAAAGACCTTAGAAATAATGCAGTCCACTCTCTATTTTACAGATAAGGACAGAAACCAGAGAGGTTAAGGCCCAGGATAAATACCCATGTAGTTCTAGGTCTCCTTATTTCTCACTGGGGTCTTTTTAATACATTCCCCTTGGAATAAGTTCCTAGAGTTTGGTGTGGCATTTGGGCATCTTTGGCATACATCGTAGGTTTGGGCGTTGCAAACAGAAGCTACGCCATTGTAGCTGGACGAGTGGACTGAGTTTCAGGCTTCAGCCAAGCTGTCCTGGTACCACAGGGTCACAAGGCCTCCACTGCAGCGTGAGAACCCGGGGTTCCCCTCCGGGTCGGGTGGCCGTCATTTTTCTTCAGAACATTCTCGGTTGTGCTCAGTCTCATTCCGTGAAGCTTAGTTGTGGGTGCGTGTTTTTGTTTTTGTTTTTAAAACCTTAGACTTTTGGCTGAAAAGAAGACCCTTTTCTATCAGTATTGTTTTTATAAAATTTGTGTTGAGTTTTGCTTTGATCTTTATTAAAGCTTTTGACAGTTATTTGAGCTACCTAAATTTAATTTTTAAGCTAAAGGATGAATATGAGAAACTGTAGGTAAGGACGAAAAATCAATTTGCTATATATTGTTGTTCTTAAAAGCATAACTAAAGAATTTCTGTAGAAGTTGAGGGAATACTCTGTTCTCCTGGCTAGTAAAATAAAGATATCACAACAGCTGCAAGGTATTGGTTACACTGTTGGAATTCATTTTGATACAGTGGATTTTTATTATTTTTTTTTAACTTCCCTCCATGTTGGTTTTTTTTTAATAGCAGGTGTGACTTTTAACCTTCCCAACTGCAACTTGTACTATAATATTGAGTGATTTTGTAGGGGAAAAATAATCCAAAAAATGTGGGAAATTAATTTAAGAAAAATTAATAATCTTTCCTTGTAATTTTGAGCTCAAGTAATAGCTTTTACATTAAACAGAATATAGACATGTTATTCTAAAAATTGAGAACCAGCAAATATTGGAAGAGAAGACAATTGGCAAGTGTATGAATTGTGATTGTTTATACTTTTGATTTCTGGTCTAATTGATGGAGGCTTTGTCCTATTAGTAAAATAGATAACAAACTTATTTTCAGAAATGCACATATATTTGCACTGAGGTTATAATTAATATTTATATAATTTGTACAGTTTGTAATGAAAATGCCAAACATTTTACTATTTTATAGATGAGATTCATGAAATTTTGAAAATGGAGAAATGCGTGTGGGTCTTATTTTAATAAAACTAGTGAAATATATTTGTTGAATCTGGCTTAATGTAAGCCTCACAAATGTACTTATACTTTTGTATAAGTACTTATACAAAATGTACTTATAAAGATGGTACTGACAAAATTGTGCCATCAACCTCCAGACTAATCTTTTGGACCGCCTTGTGTTATAAACCAAAACGTCACTAACTTCACCACGGTAGGCCCCACTACTATTTTAATTCATTATATAAAAATGCATTAAGTACAGTTTTAAGCATCTCTAACTGTACTTAAGGTACATCGTTATATGTAAATATTAAACAGCAGTGTGGAAATGTGTTGTAATGTACATAGGATATATACGTGTAAACCTTGGTTTATCCAAAATGTCATCAGAATATTTTCTTGGAACACCATCTATATTTCAGACAATTGATACTCACAGTTTCGATTCATATATTTAGAAGAACCTCAGAGGCTTTCTGAGTCATTGCAGGAAGATGTAGTCTTTTCCGTTTTTCTCCCTGGGCTCCGTGTACCTGGGACACGGCGCGGGCCCCCAGCCCCGCCTCCTTCTCCTAGCGCCTCCCCTTCCCACCGCACCCTGCACGCTGCCACCACGCCACTCTCCAAAGAGTGTGCTCACCGTACGCGTTCTTGCTCAGGAAGTTTTAGCAGCTCCCGATTTGTATTACCCTTTCGGGTTTCCTGCTCTCATCCCAACAGCCCCGACTCCAATAGGCCGCCCTCCTCACTCTTCTGCCGCGGCAAGGCCTATTGACGTTGCTCATCCTGCCAGGCGACGCTGTCTAGCATAGGCCTTTATCTACCCCAAACCTACCTGTCCTTTAAGACCCAGCTCAAATTCTACTTCTATGTCAAGGTCAGGAGCTACTTTTTGGATTTCTCTGTTCCAAGACTGCCTCCCTATTCCCCACGCACTTAAATGTTTGTACTGCACCTTTAAGTTCTGATTATCTGCGTGTATTATTCTCTAATTGTTTCTTGTCTGGAGGTCACATTTTCCTGGCAGATTGTCCCAGGCAGTGGTTCAAGCTCTGACCATGTGGTTTCTGCTCCAAGTCCTACTGAACCAGACCCTGGGGAAGGGCCTGGAACGCCTGTTTTTAATAAGCTACCCAGGTGATTCCAATGATGATCAAATTACTTGATGTCACTTAACTGTGTAGTAAATATTTGAGTTGACAGAATGAACAATGGATGTCATATTAAGTGAATTTTTCAGTTCTTTGAAAACTTATGCTCTGTGTATAATGTTACTTTTTTTCATCTAGTTCAGTTAGCTAGGGTGCCCCATTCTCCCCAAATTCAGTATCAGTGGGAGATGTTTTCAAATAAAATATTTCAGCCACAAATACATAAATGAATACATAGGCAATGTCCCTTTCTAAAAATTCTTTTCACTTCTTAATTATACAACTAATTCATGAACATGTTCTCACAAAGAATTCCAAAATACCAAAACTCACTCTTGATTTCTTCTCCCGTGGCAAACAGAGCTATCAATTTGCCATATTCACTACTGAATTTTTAAATACATTCACATATTTTGTATTTTGTGTTTCTCATAAACTCAGGATGAATTGTTTTGAAACTTCTCACTTTCTCTTAGCCTTCTTTCCATATCAGTGTGTGTGTGTGTGTGTGTGTGTGTGTGTGTATTTCTGTATTCATTCTGTATAGCATTCCATAGTATGGATGAACCAACATTTATTTAAGCACCTTCTATTAATAGAAGGACATTTAGGTTGCTGTCACCTATTTCCCGTGTTGTAAACCTCAGCGAACATCCTTGCTTATACCTTCTTGTGAATAGGTACCATGTGCTCTGGAATAAGTTCTTCCTACTCTCCCTGCCTTCCAATTTTGAGTTCACAAGAATATCTCCTAGCTTGCATCAGATTTCCAAGTTGTGGCCCAAATAAGCAAGGATCAAGTCAGGAAATTTGCCTTCTAGACCTCATTCTCCATGGACTTACTCTGGGATTGTAGACCTTTTCCTCCTTTGTTACATAAAGGCGTTAGGTGGGATGACCTTTACGGTCCCTTACGGTTCTAATATTCAATCTGTCATTCAGTTAGGCACATGGGCGTGATGCCATTTATTTCTTATATTCAGCTAGTGGCAAGCACCATTTGATTCCTGTAAAGTAAATCATAAAGTTCCCAGTGCCTATGTTTGCAGGGCCATTACGCTTTATTTCATGTTAGTCTTCTGTGCTACACCTTAATGGAGGCTTCGATGCCATTTCTAGTTGAACTAGTAGTAATAGTAGTGGTAGCAGGAGTCAACGCTTTTTTTCTTTTAGATAACATTCAGTATTTTACAGAAACCTGTTTTTCATACCAGCTCATTTTTAGGTATTATCCATTTCTCCCAAATCCTGAGAAATTAAAGGACTTGCTCTAGATCATTCAGCTGTTTCAGGGCCCAGATTTCCGCAGATCTTTCGATTCACTAATTTCACCATTTTCTTAAGGGCAGTTTCTGCATACTCAACTGTTTATTTAATACATGCTAAACTTCTTTTTAAATATTTAGAAAGCATTTGGTATTTATTGGGTGATCTTTAAATATTAGTCTTGCGCTCCCAACCTATTCCTCCTGCCTCCTAGGTTATGTTACAGTTTGCGTAGTAGTTGGGATTCTGTTCATATCCACAGTTTCAGACATCAACGTGACCAGTACTTTGAGGCAACATCCCTTGAGCTATCAGGAAATGCATTGCGCAAGTCGTTGTGGTTTGTTATTCTTCAAATCACTTGACAAGACCATAACCATTTAGCTCTGGTGCATGAAAGATGAATTAGAGGCCAGGCTTAGCATGTCTACACGGTTTCTGTTTCATCCTCACAGTAGAACCCAAGTGTGCCGCCGATGACTCATGGGAACACTTAACGATGAGGAGTGGTGTTGTTTTTGTTGGACATCTTTTAAAGAATGCTCATCAAAGTGTGGGTGCTTTATTTCAGGCACTTTCTTCCTAACGTACCAGCACTGAACTCAAGTTATTGCTTGTAGAATATTTGTGAAAAGGCAACATGGCGCAGTCTAATGGGACTGTTGAGACTCAAATGTGCTACCCAAAGCACTTTTGTACTTAAATTTGGTTCCTACCATGAAGAGGAAAGCATATTTTCTTCCTATTATTTTAGTTGTTCAGCACTACACAAAGCTGGGGTTTTTTTCCTTTTTCTGAGAGCTAGGAAGAGCTCTTTGGAATTGGGGAAAGCTGATACTGTCCCTCTGTAAGTTGTGATATGAATCCTGCGGTCCTGTCAACAGTAGAATTCTCTGGACAGGTGGCATGTTTCCACGTTTCAGCATTCCCGTCTCCCCCACCCTTCCATCTCCCACTCTCGCTCACCCCAAAAATTGTTAAAAGAAAAAGGCAAGGGACAGACTGTTGGCAGCTTTTCCGTTTTTTTCTGTTTCTTGTTCACTTTCTCCCTCCCATACTGCTTCTTTTTTTCTATTACCTTAATTTTTTTTTTCCCTTGGCCTCTGTACCTGCCTTGACTCCCCTCATCTTAATTATCCTGCTTGTGCCTCCTTGTGAGAATTTCCTGGTCTCATTGGCCGTTCCCTTGACTGATATGTGGACAAAAACCACAGGTCACTGGTTACCAGGGTCCTGGAGCCAAGGTTCCCAACTGCTATTCCCGTCCTTGGGTGTGAAGTGCCAGGGCCATTTATTACCAGTTACAAGTACCCGAGTTTGCCAGGGCTGTATTTTATTTTACTTTTTTAGGGCAAGCCCTATGTTGCTGTCACCACTTTCATACAGAAAGGCTTTCTTGAGTGGGAGAGAGGGACACTCCACCTAATCCCCTGGGAACTGGGCACAGCCCAAGCCTGGGAGTGTGCCCTGGAACACGCCAACATCATCTGCCCTGGGGCTTCTCCTCGTCAGAAAAAGGCTAAAAGCCTAACTCAAGAACAGGCAGTGCTTCCTGCCTAAGATTATCGTTCGTTTGCTTTTTGGTGCGTGTTTTGACCGTATGGTATTGAAATGTGAAAGAACCATGGAGAAATGTTTCTCTCTATACTAGAGGTTAGAGCTATGTGTTTATTTTTACTAGTTATTTATTGACGTAAGTCAGAAGTGGGTGTGAAAAATCATCCCGCAGGTTTTATTGGATGGATAGAAAAAGTAGCAAATTGGAGAGATTTCACACATGGAGGAAGACTGCTCTTGTTGGTTAAAAATGTGGGGTGGGTTCCCTGCCTGCTTCCCTTCTCAGATGTTTTCTGGTAAGAGGGTGCAAAGGAAGAATGAAAGATAACAGCACAGTGAATCAAAGCGATTTCATGTCATACCTGTAGCTGTGGTTTGGAGTCCCAGACATCTGCTTGTCATGTCCAAGAAAACTTCAAAGGGATCTCATGTTTTCCCAGGAGGTATCTTTGTGGTAACCTCAATTTTTCTTCTTCAATTGATGTCAACAATCTCTACTTACGGTCTCAAGTTTAACATAAAATGAAGTCTTTACTCAAGCGGAAAGAATGTGATGAATCTAGTCATTTCTGTCTGTAAGGAGGGAACTAGTCCCAGATCCATGAATGTCTCAGTGAAGAAAAAAAAAAAAAGAAAGTTAGCAGGGGTAAGTAAGAAAAAAGAGAATATTTACATTTATTACAACTCAAAATGTGTATAGTAAAATATCATTTCTTTGCAACCGCATGGTATGATCTAGCCCAGTGACGCTGAGGATAATTTTAAACCTAAAGATAGCAAAGTCTATTAACTTATGGAAATTCAAGAGGTGGTTTTGAGGCTGCCTAACCTCAGAACGGGGAGTAAAAAATTAAGGCTTTGTGTACAAGTCAAGTGATTTGCTTTTGTTCAGTGTCTCTCTTTCTCGCTCTGTAAAAATAAATTTTCTCTCACAACTCATTGATTGCTTCATTGTTGGTATTCAGAGAGCACATTCTTTAAAAGTCAGTGGACGTGTGGTAATGCGATAGATGCACAGTTCTGAAAGTCCCGGAAACCTTTAACTTGTATACTTAAAATGGATTAATTACGTGGTCTGTGAATTATATCTCAATAAAACTGTTATATTTTTAGAAGTCAATATGTCATTATATTTTGAAATATTATGGGTTTTTGGTAGATTTATCCCCCAAATTAAATGTTCTTAACGACTTCTTCAGCAGTAAACATTTTTATTGACAGCGTGGCCGGCCACGCGAGGGCAAGGGCTGTGCCCCAGCCTCTGCCTCCACACGCTCCCCTCCCGGTGCTGGGCAGGTGTGCTTCCTAACCTCGTGTGCACTGGCCGGGCTGGCGTTCCTAATCAGGCCACGCAATTCCAATTCTAATATAATCCATTTATGTATACATTCTAAAAGAGTTAATTTTTTTTGAAAAGAAAATTGTAGATTTTGGAAAGACTAGATAAAGGTAAATTGCTCTGAAAAAACCGATACTGGATTAGGCATGAGAGAGGCAGTTGTAAAAGATTTGGGGGGACTCATCAACACTGAGATGTGTGTTGTAGGCAAGCATCCTAGGTCCTCCCGAAGACTGGACCCCGCAGGCCGTGCAGGCTGGCGCGGCGGGTGAGAAAGACTGGCGGCTGAGCTAACATTTACGTTACAATTAGATATTTCAGGAATGGCACTTTTTTAGGATTTTTTCACTCGAATAAACGTTTTTGTTCATCATCAAATTAATGGTCCCTGCAGCATTGAATGAGAGTGCCTTTCCAGTAGAAGTTAGAGGCACAAACAAGATCTTACAAAACGTAGTCAAGTGGTGGAGTTTAGGATTAACAGATGAGAATGGGATGAAGTTACAATGTGTGTGTGTAACAGAAAGAGTGAGAGAAACAGAAAACAAAATTTACCTACACAGATATTTATGTTCCCATGTTTTTGCTATCCAGCAACTATTGGCTTCAGAGCCTGCAAAAAGGAACAAAAGGTGCTTATTTATTAACCCAGCAAATTGTGATCTGATAGTCACAAAGGACCACACATTATCCTAGGTCTTGGCAATGTGAAAACAAGTAAGATATGGTCCCTCTTTACAGCTTTAATGTATTTTTCAGTTTTTAGACGTGACTTCTCTTTACTATACGTATATGAAAAGAATGCAATTTGCGGTATTCTTTTGTAAGGAAGTGGATAGTCAGTCTCTTATTTATTCTTAAAGCACCAAGTTTTGCTATTCTTCCTGGAAACCCTGACTTTAATTTCCATATCTTCCAAAAGAAAGGATACTTCTTTTCCCGTATGACAGGTGAATGCTTTATGATTATCTCCGTGTTGTTGGTTTTCTATCCCCCTTGGTTTTACAGGCAGAAACACACAAGACAGGGTAAGTTAGGCACCAAGAGGTGGGAGTCCTTACTCAGCTCCCCTCCTATGACCCCGAATGACCAAAGGCAAACAGGCCCATCTCAGCCAGGGGACTGGGATGGAGTGGACTCTGGATTCTCTATTTCCGGTGCTTATGATCTCTGAGGTGGTGCCTTCTCCTTGATTTTAGTATTTTTGATGGACCTAATGTCCCTAATGAGGACATATATATCAGACACAAAGTTTGGAATAGATGCCTCTTTCATAGAGATAGGTTAATACAAAGTACATTCTAGGATATAAGCTCCATGAAGTTTGAGACCATGTTGGTCTCACTCATGGCTATATCAGGAGTTAAATAACTATTTTTTTAAAAAATGAATACATATATATTAGAAATGTAAATGGAGAGGGAAAATAAGAAAGAAAAATTTAGATCTCAAAATGGGGTTCTTACTATTGTAAGAGTAATAGCTTGGAAGAAAGACTAGAAGACAGATTGTTGCATATTGCTGTTTCCTCAAAGTATGGGACAGCCTGGTAGAAGATTTCAGGTTAGTAGATTTTACACAGGTAGGAAATTTATTCATTTAGTCAGCAAATATTTAAGTATCCTCTATATTAGTGTAATGGTTATCAAACTTCTTGATCTTAGGATCCCTTTACACTCTCAAAACTTACTAGGTATCCAAAGAGCTTTCGTTTATATGGGTTATGTCTGATATGTAGTATACTGGGATTGCAATGGAGAAATTCAAAATTTTTAACTTGTTAACTCACTTAAAATAACAATAAGTCCTTCACATATTAACTAATATAAATAACATTTTATGAAAAATAATATATTTTCTAAAACAAAAAATATAATGAGATGACTAGCATAGTTTCACATTTTTGCAGTTCTCTTTTATAACGGGGCTCAACAGAAGGCAGCAGGATTCTCATATCTGCTTCTACAGTCAGTCTGTTGCAACGTGCTGTTTGGTTAAAATACAGGAAATGACATAGAAAACTCTATAATATATGAAATTAAGTAGAAAATCCAGCCTTACACAAGTGTGGAGTTTGAAAAGAGAGGGTCTTCCGGCCACAGTATGAAAACACTGCACCCGAGAACAGTGGAATATGAGTAATGAATTTTGTTTGTTCACCAAATATTTACTAAGTGCTTACCATGTGCCAGAAAATTGGGGGTTGGGGGGGGAATCTCGTAAGAATATGGAGGTTGGGGCTGAATCGGATTTGGGGTTTCTTTAGATGACCGACCCACTCTATGGAGGGGATGGGGGTACAAAGGCTGAGAGGGGAAAAAACAGAGTGTGGGAAGAGCAAAGTACGTGCCAGTACTTGTTAAAGTGGATCTGGAGTTAGATACTAAGCAATTGAAAGATGGAGGAGCAGCTCCTCAGTCTCAAAGAAGGAATATATTTGGTACAAGAAAGTATTGCCCTAGGTGGTGTGACTCAGTGGATTGAGCACCGGCTTGTGAATCGAAAGGATGCCGGTTTGATTCCCAGTCAGGGCACATGCCTGGGTTGTGGGCTAGGTCCCCAGTTGGAGGCACGTGAGAGGCAACCAATCGATGTTTCTCTCCCTCTCTTTCTCCCGCCCTTCCCCTCTCTCTAAAAATAAATAAAATCGTTTTTTAAAAAAGGAAAGTATCAATGCCCTATTTTTAAAAAAAGGTGTTGGAAGATCCTTGATAAGTCAGATTGCAGCTCAGCTTGGAGACGGGTGTGGATTCTTAGGAGGGAGATGAGTGAGTCCGTGGCTGTAGCTGGAGAACGTTGCGCAGCGTGGCTGCCCCCGTTAGGAGGGCGTGCAGGTGCTGCGTGCTGCCCAGCCGTGCCGGCACCCTCCCACCTGGGGGACCAGATGGCCAGCCTTCACTGTCAGCTCCAGGTGTGCTGAAAACCTCTGCTGTCTTTTTTTAACCCGTCCAGGATTCTTCCCAAAGGAGAGAGAAGTAAAATGTTGACTACATACATACATACTAAGCTTTTATCTTACGGTGCACTATCTGATGGTTTTTCCTTTGCTCTTTTTCAGACCATCCAGACCTTTCAAGTTACCAAAAAGGTAAGGTAACCTGGACCATCTTATTCACTAACCATCGTATTTGCATACCTTTCCCCTTCTAGTATTTTCTCCCCATTTTGCTGCTGTTTCTACCTTCCTCGCCATATTTTTATGAAGAAAAAATAAATTTTCCCTGCGCTGGCTGCTTGAGGAACCCTGTATCTCCAAAAGTGCTTCTAATCTCCAGGCAGCTTTATAGCGTTTCAATTCTGTTTGTGTTTAATTATTTACATTTGCCTGATTCTTTGAGTTCCTTCCTGGAAGGGATTGGCTTCTTGGTGCCCTACTTGTTGAGAAGAATTAATATTTTGCCAATTTCCATGGCTTGAATTCGTGGAGCATTTTTTCCCAAAGTGTTGGATATGTTTCTTCCCATTCTGTTACCATATTAAGATGGAGACATTCTTTTACATGGAAATTTAAAGTTCTATCTTTTCAGTGGAAGAGCAACATTTTGAGTGGATAAAAGTGGATAAAAGTCTTGTCAGATGTTCCAGGTATAATAGTATTACACCTTAGGAAGCTCTAAGTGATCTTTGAAATTCACTTGCTAAAAAAGCTCCGATGTGATAACTCTGAAGCCTGCCTTGGGCAAATTATCGTGTTTTTGGAGAAAAATTACTACGTAAACTTTAATATCAGTAAATCCCCCTTCCATTTAAAACATTTATATTTTCAAGTTTTGGTAAAATATGCACAGCACAAAATGTACTATTTGACCATTGCTAAGTGCGCAGCTCAGTCACATTAAGTGCATTGACATTATTATGCAGCCCTCACGGCCATCCACCTCCAGAACTTCCTTCGTCTTGCAAAACTTTAACTCCATACCCATTAAACAGTGACTGCTGACTCCTCCCTCCCTCCAGCCCCTGGCAACCACCGTTCTACTTCCTGCCTCTATGAATTTACGCTAATACCTCATTATGAACGGCATAATACATTTCACTCAGCATAACATCCTCAAGTTTCATCCATGTTGTAGCATGTCAGAATGTCCTTCCTCTTTAAGCTGAATGATATTCCATTGTATGCACATACTACATTTTGTTTATTCATTTTTGAGGGGAAAAAAGGAAAAAATAAAAAGGAGAGATTATATAAGTAAATATACCATATTAAGAAAATGAATTTCTATTTTTTTTTACAAATAATAGAGCCTTTCAAATAACTAAAACCTTTGCATTTTGAAAAAATTGGTCCATACTTTTTCTGTTATTAGATTAGCCGTTTTAAAACCCTAATTCCTCTTCAGTATTTACAAATATAAATGCAACTTCTTCAACAAAACCTGTTCTGGATCCCTTTCCCCACCCCAACGGGAAGTGATTTCTTCCTTCATTGAATTCACAAAACACTTTACCAGTCCCTCTGCAAACACATCTCTGCTCACCTGGTTATACAGGCATTTGAGTACCTGTCTGATTTTCTGTATTTGGCTCTAAGTTCGTTGAGGGCAAGAAGATCCCTGTCAGCCAATTTTTCATCTCCTGAATTCCCTGCCTCTTCCCTATATGGATCGAATTGTTGAATGAATTTATTGCTTCACAATTGAGAAAGAGTTCTGTATCCTGTCTTCTTTTGTGAAATTTCTCAAGTCTCAGTCATTCCTCCCACTAAATTGATAGTTGATGCCACTGGATGTGTGAGTAAAAGTGCATACTTTCCGGTTCATTTGGGGAAAAAATTGATCCATTTAAAACAAATGACGAGTAGTTGAATAACTGGAAAACTTTTGATTACTACCATATTGAAATGCTTACCTTTAAAGGACAAGAAATAAGGACACGTTATTGAGAGAAATAGGAAAGGAGAAACCAAAGATGTGATTTTTAGGAAGAAAGGGGTAGCTAAAGTGTTCAATATTGCTCAGGTCAAGAAAGATGAAAAGCAGGACTAGTTGGTTGATTTTGGCAGTTTTGGAAGAGCCAGGAGAGCAAAACCCGGGCTGGAAGGGGGTTAAGGATGACGTGTTTGGCCAGGAAAAGAAGGCGGTGTGTCCAAGGCACTTAACGCCCCCTGTAGCATGGCCGTCTGCTCTGAGGGAAGGGGAGAAAGAAGACAGTGTTTCCAGAAAGGCATGGAAGGGCAAAGAAAAAACCTTTAAGCTAAGAGAGGAAAATTTACTCTAGAGGGTCTTATTGTAACACAAATGGCCCATTTAAAAGAGGCCCCTGTATGATGTCACTTGAGCATAATTTCACCCTGTAAGACACTTAGTTTATTTATTTTAACAGTTATTTCTGATCTGGCTCCAGAGTAAACCCAATGACAAGGTGGCTGGGAACCTATGAGTGTATGTGGGGGGCTTCCCATTGGGTGCTTGTGAAAAGGCCGGCGTGGTCATCACAGCCTGGACCTGGACGCTTGGCCGCCTGTCCACTGACTCAGGTCCACGGCTCGTCCCTGAACACCTGTTGCCCCGCTGCGTCCTCATCCTCGAGAAGGGGGAGAGCCCCGCAGACTGAACCTGCTGAGAAGGCTGGGCGAGCCTCTAGACAGCAGGCCTCTGGGTGGGGCTGTGGCCCAAACGTGGCCAGCGGGGGCAGCAGAAGGGCCTCGGGGACACCGTCACCTGGCGGGTCACTGGGAAATGGCTGCCCGCTGTGACCCAGGTGTTGCAGAGGTGAGCTGCGTTTACAGTTCTGTTGCGTCGTCTTGGAATTTCCAGACTGAGAACGGGCGGATGAAAGACAAGTATTGTATGGCACGCCGAAGAACACATTATAGTAAAATGAGTGGTCCCTTTTGAAAATTCTTCTAACGTGCACGTGGTTCACTTTCCAAAGAAAATAATGTTCAAGGACTTCATTCTTTAAACCTAGTTAGAATATATACCTTGGGCCCAGATTCAACAGGAGTGGAATTAGCTCAAAAACTTTTACTGGCCCTTTTTAATTTCCTTTACATCCCCAATTTTCCTGCTTCACTAGGTTTTTATCTTAATATTACAGCCATCGTCTGAGTTTCATATTGTGCGTGAAACTTTTGTTTCCCACGTGACGCCCATAGCTATGTGATAGCCTTGAGCAGATCTGAGGAAGACCCACGTGGTGGGACGTAGGAGAAACACGCATCGGAGCAGTTGGGCTCCCCCGCCCCGCCCCCGCTGCTGCTCTACGTGCTCAGGACGGCGGTTCCATCTCTTCTGCACGAACAGGTGTCTCTAGGCGAGGTTAGCATGTGAAACATCTGTGGGAGGAAGTGGAATTGTAAAGTAGTGAGGTTAGCCGTGTGTGGAGGGATTGTGCTAAAGTCACTAATGCATAAAGTCTCCATATGTAGTCAATGCACGTATAGAGCGTAGAGCGGCTCTGCAAAATCAAAACCAAATGTTTTCAAAGGCAAGAAAAGCAATTATTGCAGCAGGTTTTTAAGGTTGCTGTGCATGTGCGTGCAGATTTTTCAAGAGCATGAAACAAAAAGTCATTATGTGGGTAAATTAGACTTCAGCGTGAAAACTAAGCAATTTGGGGCCCACTGCCCTCTATTGATAACATGTTTGGAAAAATGAGTAACTTCTGTTTTATTTGAAAGAAAATTGATCCATTTAAAATAAAGCATAATGAGTAATTGTATAAGCCTGAGGCCATTTTCATTTCGCAGGGCTGATATTTTAAATGTCTAAAATGTAAAGGACTCTTTTTAAGCCTGAAAGGATGAAGAGAAATTCTCAAGTGTGCTATTGACAAAGGACTTGCTTGCCTCAAAACCAGTTACTTTCATCCTAGTTTGTATTTGGTGGAGGAGGAAATAAAGTATAAAGAATATAAGCATTGGGTATGTTCTAGAAATTCAAAAAGCCTCTGACCACTTGGTGTTTACATTTTAACAGCGTGTTTTCATTATGTTCAGAATTATTGTTAAAAGGTTATTCCATCTTATCTAGTATAATTTTTCCTTGATGAGCTTTTAAATCCAGAATGTACTGTCTGGTGAATAATATTCAGACTTGAAGTGCTATGGATCTAGGTGGTTTTGCCTAGAGAAATGAACTACATTAGTATGGCTTAGGAATTTAATTTTAAAATTGAACTTGGAGAAGATACATTTATGGCAAGTTGATGTCTTTTATTCCTGATGTGTTTTATTCCTCTAGTGTTTGATGCAAGAGATGCTATCATAGTGTTTAGGAGGCCAGACTCTAGAACCAGACCACCTGGATTCTAAGCTTTGGGACTTTATTTACTGAGATATCATTAAGATAACACTATATTAGTTTTAGGCACATAACATAATGATTTTGATATTGTATACATTTGCAAAACTATTACCACAATGAATTTAATTAACATCTTGACACCGCACACATTTTTTTCTTGTGATGAGAACTTTTACGATCCAGTATTTCAGCAAATATACCATACAGTATGGTTAACTATAGTTGCCACGCTGTGCATTGCATTCCCGTGACTCATTTCTTTTATAGCTTGGCGAGCCTTGTGGCTCTGAACAAGCTGTCTCACCTGTCGGCCCCTTGCTTTCATCCCGCAGCCTAAATGATGTGTTCCTTATAGTGCTGGCGAGCAGGAAAGTGACCAGTTTATTGGACATTTTTGGTTTGGTTCAGTTATTCTTAAGATTTACACCACATGGACCTGTTAATGGGCTGAGTTCTTTTTCCAGAACTTAGAGAGTAAAAGTATGAAGAAAAGGAAAAGCCAGACAACCAAAGTTCTGGAAGAGACGGCGAGGCATTTGGATCCTCTGTTAAAATACGTGTTCTTTCCACTTAGCGGGGGCTGAATTTTAGATCTTCTTTTTCCCAGGCACAGACACAGATATAAAACATTATTTGTCAAACATAGACAGTATCCTGACTCCCCGTTGCCTGTGGCATGTGACCACTGCTCCTATCGCAGACACGAGAGGACAATGATCTTGTTATTTCCTGCTGCAATTACACGTAAATACTTAAAGCCTTGTCAGATCTTTTATTGATAAATGCCTGTACTGGGTCGGAAATAGGAGGATTGAACAAATTGCTCCCTTAGATGGCGATGGTCTCTCCAGTGCCCTAAGAGGCCCTCCGTGGCTCCTCTCTCCCCTGCAGTTACGCAGCCCTGATCGCCGACTGGCCCGTGGTGGTCCTGGGCATGTGCACGGTGCTCATCGTGGTCTGCGCCTTGGTCGGAGTGCTGGTGCCAGAGCTGCCTGACTTCTCCGACCCACTGCTGGTAAGGAGGGCGGGGCCAGTTTCTCTCTTTTCTTTAGCCCAAAACCATCTCAGAAAAATTACGTTAATACAAATCGCATTATGTTATTTAGGATCCCATGTTTTAAAAAGCCTTCTCAAACCATTAGTAAGTATACAGCTTTCTCTACAAAGTGAAGACATGCTTTCTCTGTGTTCTCAGGTGCTTAAAAAGTCAAGAAACGTGTTCACCAGGAAAAATCTGGAAATTTTGTTTCTTGGTTCCCATGTTTAAGCTGTAATAAAAAGCTAGAAATTGGAGCACCTTCATATTACAAAAAAAAAAAAGAAATTCATTCAGTCTTTAAACTGTCTCTTTTTTGCCCCCAAAGAAGATAGAGGAATTTCAGTATTACTAATAGATAGCAGGGTCTGCTTTTAAGTAAATGTTCCTCAGGAGTGGAATAATGAGGAAAAGATGAGCCAGAATAATGATATGCTCTTTGTAAAACACTGTAACATGTACAATATAAGTTAATTTCACCATAATATTTTTTAACATAAAAGTATTTACTAAATGCTTAGATATGAATTTGAAAGAGAAGCTTCAGATAAGTTTTTTTTCCCCTTTCCTGACACACGGAACATACTGAAGAATGAGACTGTTTTGTCACAGTAAATAGGTGATTGTTATCATGTCAGTTCGCCTCGTGTTACTGCCAGTCACGTGTGGACTAGCTGTGTAGATGTTGGCATTTCCTGTTGAAAGTTTTCTTCACCTAGCTTCACGTAGCTTCCCCAAGCTGCTGTAACTGCCCTTAGCCTGAAGTGACAGACACTAACGGGAATTTGTGCCTTTTTGCCTTAGGGTTTTGAACCAAGAGGGACTACAATAGGCCAGAGACTGGTCACGTGGAATAACATGGTGAAAAATACCGGATACAAAGCAACACTAGCCAATTACCCCTTTAAATATGCAGATGAGCAAGCCAAAAGGTAATCATTTCTTAACGTTCCGATAAAACATTGCTTAATGAATTCCACTTTTAAACACTGCCTGACCAAAAAGGTTCAATGGAAAATGTGTGGCTCAAAACCTTGTTTAAATTGTCATTGTCTAGTAAGAGTTTGTTGTATTAGGATGAAAAAATGAGGGTTTGGGGCTCTTTTTTCCCCCCAGAAGCAAGAAAATGAATGTTGGTTGTTTCTATTAATCCTTTTAGCTTAACTCCAAGTGCTCAATAGACCATGACTTTGAGGATGCGCTGTTATGGGCATGCTAATCGAAATAGCTAGCACTTTACTGAAGATCAACTTGTTCTGTTTCAGCCATCGGGATGATAGGTGGTCAGATGATCATTATGAAAGAGAAAAAAGAGAAGTTGACTGGAACTTCCACAGAGACAGCTTTTTCTGCGACGTTCCAAGTGAGTGGCATTCGTGGGTGACCGAGCTCCTTCGCGCTCCTTTCGCCTTCTTGACAGTGAACGTGATTAAAATCTGGACCGATCGAAGTGCGTGGCTGATCGCACAGCTTCACTGTTCCTTCAAGAGGTTTTAGCTTAATTAACTTGTCCTTCTACTTCTAAAGGTCAGCCAACCACTAATCTGAATGTATTTACTTAAAACAAAAATGAATAAGAAAGAGATGATCAAGTTATATCCAGTTTTTAAGGAAGATATAAACCTAATAAAATTCTTGACCTGGACCCAAATTTCAAGTCGCTCTGTAAAATTCCTTCTGCTATTAAAAAAAAAAAAAAAGTACAAATTTTGGGATTGATTCCTGAAATAATCTACTGTATGACCCAAAATACATTTTTAAAATTTTGATTCATTCAAAAAGCATGGATGGATAGCCTTCTCTATGCCTGCCTTGTCATTAGGCATTAGAGGTAGAGAGATGACCAAAATCCAGCCTAGAGGAAGTAAGTCCAAAGTGTGAAATGCCTGAGGGACCTGGGTCATCATGCAAATGAGTGAAGCTGGCTGGCGGCTGGAAGAAATGAGGCGCGGGTGGCGGAGTGGGGGGGGGGTCAGTAAGGAAAACCTCTGGGGAGCAACCAGTTGCTACTTTGCAGAAGAACGTACCCTTGAAGAAATGAGGGCCCCCGATATTGTAAGAACTTCCCTGAGGTCAGGAATCCAGAGTTTAATGTCTGCAGCAAATTCACTAACAAGCTGCTGTAGCCTAGAGTTGGCCTAACCACTCTGCACCTGCCACCCGGAGGAAGGAGTAGAGACCCAGAAGAAACGCATACAGGCCTGTGAGTCGTTGATTAGCCCTGGATGAGGAATGGTGAATTGTGGGTAATTACCTTCTGACAGTGAATATTGACAGTGTAACTCTCTTGATTCTAGAGTTTTGTTGTTCTTGAAAATCTCTCTGCAATGTGTATATTCCTATCCTATCTGATCTCTAGAGGCCCTGATTGGCTTTTTGAGGTTTCTAGATCTTGCTGAGCCTCAGGGTCTTTGTTTTGAACACTGTTTCACTATATAGAAATAGAGACATAGCAAGTAGGAGACTAGGAAGAATTTTATATTGATCCGAGGAAGCAGCGCAAGTTTCTTTTTCTGTCTTTTATTAGAAAAGCTGGGGTCTGGTTAGTTGCATGTTCTGGCTAGTTTATTTCTCTCAAGGTGTTACTATATATTGCTTAACCAGCATCTCCCTGGTAGTTACTATCTTAACTAGGAAGAACACAGCAAATTCCTGAAATATGGTCTTGTTTATATTTCAGTAGTCAATGCTGAATATCTGTCTCATAAGTGGTAGGTTCCGTCCTGAAAAAATCATTTCCAACTCTAGTAAAACAAAATGCCACAAGACTTATTTTGATCTGTAAAATCAATCAACATAAGATAATAGCCATTTGATGAAGGCAAGAATTTACTAAAGAAAAATTCATAATAGTGAACAAAGTTTATATAATAAAGCTTTATTCAAAAATTTGCAAGTTGATTTTCTTTGTCAGGACAATTAGGTATTTTATATAATGTAAAACTAATCTACTTTGTTTGACTTGGTTCAGATTTTTTGCAGTGGCTGAGGCAGCAGAAACAGTACTTATTGAGCACCTATTTTTTGTCACCTCATTTAATTCTCACAGCTGTTTGAGACAGGGGTTGCTGCCCCCGTTTTACCAATGAGGAACCAAAGCCCAGAAAAGTTGTCATTCGCCCAAGATCACCCAGCTAGGAAATGACAAGACCTGGTGGCACCCAGTTCTAACTCCAAAGACCGTGTCCTTTCCAGAATACCACAGGACCTCCCTTATTCAGAAGCATGTTTTAGTAAGATTTTCAAAATATTTTTTCTGCACTGGCGTAGCAGAGAGTCTCACCCAGAACGTTGGGGTGGCTGTGCCCCTGGCCAGCAGTCTGCACTTAGGTGACTTCTTTTAGTGCTTTTAAATTGATCACCTGTCGCCTTTCCTCTCCAGTTAGCTGCCAAAGAGAACATCCCTATAATCCATTCTCAAAATTCCCCGGTGCATCATTCTTTGATTTTATATACCACCGTGGCCATGTGTTGTGAAAGGAAGGGGAAGATAGACATTTAATTAACTGCCTGCTGAAAGTTCTGTAGGGTTGTACTTCCTAATTAGAGCCTGATCCAAAATACATTTGTTAAACATAACTCCTATGATTCTTAAGATGGAGTGAGCAGGCAAAGGCTTTGAGCTAAAACAAGATTATAGCATTGCTTTTTTTTTTTTTTTTTTTAATGTTTTCTCCTGGAATTTGTCGAAGGAAAGGCTCCCCTGCTGCTAATGAATTGTCCATGTGGTTTCCCAGTCTGTATTGCTTCTAAATGCCAAGTCTTAGGAAATGCATGGATGATTTATAACCCTTTTTCTTTCTTCCTATCACCAGGTGACCGATATTCCAGAGTAGTATTCACTTCAGCCAGAGGAGAGACATTATGGAATTTACCAGCAATTAAATCGATGTGCAATGTAGATAATTCAAGGGTATGTAAAGGAAAACTGAAATATGTTTAGCACAAATAAGACGATGTTTTTGCAACTCCTCTTACCACTGAGCAATGTCTGATTGGATGAAAGTGCTTCCGGGGCTTACCTGCTGAGGAGTAAACACCAGCAGGCCTGCTTTGCAGTCGCTTAGATCCCGGGATCAAAGTGTCTCTGTTTCCCTGCCCTTAACAGACCATCTTCCTAATAAAGAACTATTTTTCTTTCACTCTCCTGTTCTTTGTCCGTGATAGTCTTTTGCATTCTTTCACAGGGGATTTCCTTTCAGGATAATAGTTAAGACTTTTTTTTCTACTTTTGTCATATTTTCTTTCCTAATCTGCTTTCATTGTTCACTACACTTCCCCCTGAGGCAACTGTCAGCGTCTTAATTACCCAGCGAAATGCCTGCCTTTCTAGCCATCGGTGGGTCATTTGGGCCTGCGACCTCAAAGGAAAATTGAGGGCACAGGCTGGGGAGAGGGACATCAAAGGGTATAAAGACAGTATCTATGTAAATGGCCAGAGTAATCCAATCCAGATTGTCCTGAACTCCAAACACCTTGCTGCTGGAGGAGACGGGTGCAGACAGACTCGGGTCTTCCTCTCCTCTGGGGCCAAAAAGATGTCAGCCCCAGAGCCTACAAAGGCAGCCTCTGGGCTGGGAGGAGCTGTGTGTGTTTTGTGTGTTCAGAGGCAGAAACTGCTGTCTGGTGTCACTAATGGACCTGTCCAAGCACAGTAAGCAGGCAGAAAAGGAACTCTAAGATGCAAGATCACTGTTCAATTGAAAGTCTAATCACATGCAAGCCTAAGAGCTGCCCAGACAATCCAGTGCAGTAACCTGTTCTGAGAACAGCGTTCCCTAATGGAACCCAAAGCAGAAAGGACTGCGGGGTTCCCAGACTGGTAGAAGCTGGTAGAAGCGCCTGCCGAGAACTGTGTGGCCCACCCAGGCTAGCAAGTGGGTCCCAGGTCTCCTGGTTTTATTCTGCGTTCTGAGAGGCTGTTTATACATTTTGAAAATAAGCTCCCCATTGAGTGGGCTATCAGGATTTTCAGCAAGCGCCATCTTTTCTCTGCCCAACTCCAAACAGAGCAGCGATTTTCCACTGGCGTGCCACAAGAATTTTTAAAACATGCAATACTTGATTATTTAGTCAGGGGCACTCACCTCTTTTCCCTTCAGTTATCAAATTAAAAAATGACAATAGCCAACACAATAATAGCCATCTACTGTGAATGAATCAAAATTATTTTTTTTCTGTCAGATCGGGTGCCACAGAATTTTAGTAATTAGTTTATGTGTTGAAAAAATCACTGAAATAGACCACAGGCACAAACCACCTATAAATAGACATCATCATCATCATCAGTTTTGGTCAGTTTTTATTTGTCATATTTTCTTCCACAGCAATCAGTTCATTATTTGGAAGCTATGAACACACTTCTTGCCATGAAGGGTCTACCACCCTTCTTACGTAGAAAGTTAAATCGAGAGCAGTAGATATGTGGAGTATTTACTATGTGTCAGGCTGTAGGCTCAGGACTTCGCATCACTCACAGTGAGCCTGTGACCCTGTCCTGGTACCTGGGAATCACACCGCGGGTGAGGGCAGCGCCTTGACTTCCTAGCTCTCATTATCCTGCCTTCCCTGTTGATCGGTAGCCCTTCCCTCCCCTGTAGCTTCTGAAGTGACTGAATTCACACAATTGACTAATTGTGATGTTTATGGAGTGTTATTGATATCTGTCAGGAAGTGTTCCAAACCCTTGAATGAATTATCGCATTATTCATTGAATTATTATTCATCCATATGATAGTGTTGTGCGTTAAGCACTATTATTTTTGCCCACACAGGTGGTAAGTGCCACAGCTCGTGCCTTTACTCGCTGTTCTTATGCTCCCAGAACGCAGAAGAGAACACCCCGTTTTTGTTCAGTTTTACTATATATGCCATTTCCCGCTCAAATGAACTTCAGAGAGTCTGCATGGCCTAGAAAAAGTATCATTTTTAAAGAGCCAGCTCTTGATTCTTGATGAACTCACAGACCCAAAAGCCAGAACTGTGCCTTTATAACTTACATTGGTGAAAGCAATATACTATTTCCTATGTAATCTCATATTCATACAGATCAGATTAATAAAATCAGCATCAATAGCTAGCTTACACAAAGGCATACGGAATGGATGTGATAAATCAGTTGAATGAATTACATGAAGGGAAACTAATGAGAGGAAAATCTTGAAGTTCAGGATGAGATTTAACATCCAGTAACACATACCCCGTAATCCCATACACTTGCTGGTCATGAGCCGCAGACTTGTCTGTATTCTCCCTGACAGCCAGAGCAAAAAGGAGCTCACGATCAGTGACGGAATCATATAAGCAGGGTAACCCATTTGTGTCTTAGAAGAAACCCAGCTGCCCCTGGTACTAAGGCAGGAAAGGATGATTCCTCATAGGCTTTGTCAAAAAAGCCCAGTGTTGTGTACAAGGTCCTCCACAGCCGGCTTACAAGAGGTACGATTCTTAGCTGATTGGTAGATTCTATCTCGGGTCGGTTGGTAGCAGGAAAACATTATAACAAAAGAGCTTTTCTACAAGGGATTAAAGCAAAGAAATTGAAATATGTGGCTTTCTAGGGGCTTTAAGGTATTTGCAGGATGTAGGCTACCTAAAGGAATGGATGCATTCTGCTTCTTTGAGTATTTTTCTCCACTGGGCTCCTAATAAGGATTGGATAGCTAGGAGTTCAGGTCCACAATCCATAGTGAGAACACCGCAGCATTGTGGTCTGCGTGTGGAAATTTGAGGAACAGCCCCAAGACAGATGTCTCCATGAATGGTCAAGCCAGTTACAGAGCCGCACTGATAAAGGAATAACTATGTAATTAAGGCCCCCAAGTTCTACCTCAGAGGGTGTGGTCGTCGTTTTAACTGGTTGAATACTATTTCTACCAATCGCTAGTGCCTTTGTAGACTAGCCTCAAACTCCGCTGTGAACCCAAGGTAATAAACCTTTCTCATAGGGATAATCTATCCAATAGTATCATAACTCTTAGTTAGCAGTTCACATTTCAGATTATTATTGTACCATTTTTTAGTCTCCCAGCTCAGGACCCCATTAGGACTTTCATTTGTTGTGGTATTTTGAACAAACTGTCCTGGGGCCACTTGGTGGTCTCTCTCTTCTCCCCACTTCAAATCCGAGGGTTGTACTTAAGCCCTTGATCATTAACAGCTGTCTCATTGAATGGGACATATACTGAATGAGAAAGAGCAGAGCTTGACTGTCCTAGATCTACTCCAGAAAAGGACTGGTTATCGGTGTGAAATCTCAACAAGACCAGATGTTTCCATTGTCACCTGCCTGTGCTGACAGCTCGTTGAGTTCTGACTCCAGATTCCATTTCCACGACATGCCACGCACGCTCACCGTGCAGACAGGCCTTGCTCTCCACCGTGAATCGCCTCCGGTTCTGATGCTTTGGTTTCCCTCTAACAGAAAAGTTTGTCTCTTAGACTTTCGAAAGGAGCCTCAGTTGACTCACCTGCCTTCTCCATTACTTTTTTCTGTCCTTTGACATCCTCAGGGACACCCTGGCAGTTGGTCATTAGTACTCAGAAGTGTGTTCTTCTAATCTCGACTCTGCTGGAAACCCTCTGTCCTGTTTTGGAGTCTTTGGCTATTGCCCAAGTTGGAACTTGGAGCAATCAGCTGAGAAAAGGGATTTGAAATCTGGTGCCTAAGACTCCGTTTTCTAGGGTAACTTTTATGGACAGCCGGAACCGCCCTGAAGCTTGGAGGACTCAGAAATGTGTTTCCTGACGCTTGTGTTAGGGAGGACTGTGGAGTCCTTCCTTTTTCTTTTCTCCTTAGATCCCTTAAAGCTTTCCATGCATGAGGCACCGTGGTCACATGGGGAGGAACCTGGTATTAGGGGTTAGTTTTGTTCCCTTCAGTTTTTTCCTCAGCCTCTTAAAATATCTCCGACTTAGCCACTAGTTTTAAAAGTTAAGGTATTATTTAAAACTCTGCTGGTTTCTTCTTTTTCTCTCTTCTTCCTTTACCCCCTATTTTAGGCCAACTCCACCCCTGCCACTATCTAACTAGGAAGTGTACAGAGACACGTTATGACCACATAAGCAACACAACCTTCTAAAACATCCAATTTGTGAGTTCTAGAATCAAGAGTTAGATTGCGCACGAGAGTTACAAGAAATCGCTCTCACTGAGTGTTCTGATTTTTAGCAATGTCACAGATTTAGAAATCATTCCTGTGAATTCCTTTCCCCAAAATACGGCAGAAGCATACCTGAGGATACACCCACTTGCCAATCTCTGTAAACCCCACAGGGTAATATACGACTATGTGTTTAGCTGTCTCAGTCACAGGCAGCAGAATTAGGGCCACTGTCCCCTCACACTCATTCGCGTTAGCTCTCCCTCCGCAGGTTCACGCAGACCCTGCCACGTAATGTGGTATGTCTCCCATGGAATTAGAATCATTGATTTTCTCGTCTGATTTCCCTGCCACGCTTGTGGGCAACCTGAGAGCAAGAACCGCTGTACCTATTCATCTCGTAGACATGTCAATAAATACTCCTTCTTTTGCATGGATGGATGGATGGGGACACGTGGCCTCACTCTGAGAATCTAGACATTTCCTTGCACTCTGTCCCTTCTGACTCGGGCGATCGGGGCTCTAGCTTCCAACTCCGCAAAAAGTGTGCCAGTCATGATGTCTTTTCTTTATCCTTAGGTCTTACCCTGTAAGTGTCCTCAAACACTGGTTTTCAAAGGTTGTACGTTAGCCAGCACTGCCTTTGAATTTGAGGGTTGGCTCTCCAGAGGCTTATGAGCACTTATTTTTGATAGCAGCCACCAAAGTAGTATTTGGTCTGTGTTCATCATGGCCAACTTTTTAATCTTTGGTCAAATACATACGTGGGTGGAAAAAAAAAGAAACCCTGCTATTATTTGTAAAGGTTATTCAAGGACAGGGTCCTGTGCTTTCCTTTCCAGTTTTAGCTGGCAACCCTGTTTCCTTTGTCTTTCCACTTGGTTTTATATACAGGGTCCGGCAGAAGTAAGGCCTGCCTGAGTGTGGTTGGTAGGGTAATCATACGGGTGTAATAATTTATAGTTTTAATCTGAACATTTCACCTAAAATGCCCTAGGGTGTGCTTGAGTGTGATACTGTTATGTTAGAGAGTCACATGCTTATAATTTTGTAATAAAAGATTTTGTAATTAAAAAAGTGGGGGCGTTATTTATGCTGGACCCTGTATATCATCAGCTACAAATAAGGTCCTTTGAGCTGATCCCGGGTTTCATAATGGACCCAATTCATTTTCTTTCATCTGGAAACTGTCAGACATTAGGGTTGCTTTTCCTTCCTTTCTGCCCCCCAGGGGCGTTCAGGTGACTGAGGGCCTGCGCGTTCCTTCTTTGTGGGGATACAACTGCTCACCGGCCATGAAAACCCGCAAGTATTCTTCCTGATACCTGTCGTTTGCTCGGTGGTTGTGTTTCCCGCGACTTAGCACATGTGAATGTTCCAACCTGGGGACAACTAAATACAAATGGTCCTATTTTGTGAAAAGTCAACTAATTATGGCTCTTTAGAAGTGAGCTTAAAAATTAAGGGTTTGTTAAAATAAAAATTAATTTAGTATGCTTGAATAATTAACCCTTTGGGCTCATTTTTTTTTTTATCCCCAAGAGAGTATCTTCAAAACAACTTTTTATTATGAAGGTTTTCAAACTGATGCAGAAGTAGTATAAGAGAATAATTTCTCATGGGCAGAGCTCCAACTTCAGCAGTTCCCAGGACATGGCCAGTCTTATTTTATCGATGCCTCATCCCCAGGATCAGTCCCCATAAAATCCAGTTGACCCTTGTACAACATGGAGGTAGGGATGCCAACCCCCTGTGCTGTCAAAAATCCACATATAACTTTTGACTCCCTGCAAACTTAACTACACGAGGAGATCATAAGCAACTTGGCTCTTCAGTAGGCCTAAGTTCCAAAGAGGTGATTTATGCCAACATCTTCTCCGCTTTGAGAAGGTATTTCAATGCATGATTGATAAAGCCTCTTTTAATGAAGATCAAGGGTGGTTTTAATCCTACTAGAAAAAAAATATTGATACCCTTCATGCACTTTGGAGTTTACTCTCTGGAACAGCTTTTGACAAACAGAGGGGATGTGATAGGAGTGGGTTGTCTTTAGCTCTGGTACTTCTAAAGTACCGGCTCAAGAGAAGGGGAATATTTCTTATTCTCACTCATGGTATTTACAGATTCTGAAGGCAGTGGAATTGTGCAGGCTTCCTATAAATTAGCAATGCTAGATGTGGCACTGGAACAGTGTTTCAATTTTCTATAACAAGAACAGCCATCAGCAGAAAAACCTTTTCTAGGAGTAGTGTCCTAAATGAAACACTGTCCAGCTGAAATTCAGAATTGTCACACTTGTTAAGATGCAGCAGAGAGAGCCCTGTTTACCAAAAGCGAAAGCTCTCCCAAAAGGGCTTTTTAAAAAAAAGTAGTCGTATGTATTTATTTAAAATCAGATACATATTGGGGTGGGCAAAAGGTTTACAGTTGTGAGGACTCAAAACACAGGGTTTATTCCTGTATTATTATTTATTAATTGTTGTATTACGTATTTATACAACTGCACACCTACATTTGCCCAGTCTGCATATATATCTCAGGAAACAACTTGGTTCCAGGTCTTCCGTGCATCTTTGACATCAGCGATTCTGGTTTCACTGTCGCTTTTTGACAGTTTTCTAGGGACTATCATGTTGCTTCCAGCGAAGCTGATTGATTCAGCTGTAATACCTTCATCGCCCAAAGTTTCACGCTGATAACCAGAAATTTTAGGCAAAGCCACACATTTGTTTCATAAATCAGTCAGACAATTGTTCTTTTAATTAACCCTGGACGTGTACATGTGGAAGCCTCACAGCCTACCCACTTGATTGCTTTTTAAAGTGACTTTCAAAAGCCTTCCTTACGGAAGAGGCGTTGGTGTTAATTTGGTCTCCTTTTTTAAACCCGAGTAGCACTAGTTGACTTTGTTTCTCACTGGCGTGTCGTTCCCAGACTTCACTTTGTTGTTCAGAATCAAGTCACCCAGCAAGTACTCTGCCATAGCAGAGCTTGGGGCAGGGGGAGAGGGGTCTCACCCTGTATTCACACTGATGGCTGACTCCCGAGGGTGGCTGCTTAACTTCCGTAACCCCCTGTCCCTCAAGGCCACCTGAATCCCGACCTCTGGTGCCCCCGTTTTAAACGGCAGCCCTTCTGCGTGTCTGTCTCCGCAGATCAGGTCCCACCCCCAGTTCAGCGACCTCTGCCAGAGGACCACGGCCGCCTCCTGCTGCCCCAGCTGGACACTGGGCAACTACATCGCCATTCTAAACAACCGGTCATCCTGCCAGAAAATCGTCGAGCGGGATGTGTCCCACACCTTGAAGCTGCTCCGAACCTGTGCCAAACACTACCAGAACGGCACCCTGGGGCCCGACTGCTGGGACGCCGCGGCCAGGAGGAAAGACCAGCTCAAGTGCACCCACGTGCCCCGGAAGTGTACCAAGTACAACGCCGTGTACCAGATCCTCCATTACCTGGTGGACAAAGACTTCATGACGCCAAAGTCGGGCGACTACGCCGCGCCCTCCCTGAAGTACAGCATGCTCTTCTCGCCCACCGAGAAGGGGGAGAGCATGATGAACATTTACCTGGACAACTTCGAGAACTGGAACTCATCGGACGGCGTCACCACCGTCACCGGCATCGAGTTCGGCATCAAGCACAGCCTGTTCCAGGACTACCTCCTGATGGATACCGTGTATCCGGCCATAGCCATTCTGATTGTCCTGTTCGTCATGTGCGTCTACACCAAGTCCATGTTCATCACGCTGATGACAATGTTCGCCATCATCAGTTCCTTGATTGTGTCGTATTTCCTCTATCGCGTAGTCTTTAACTTTGAGTTTTTCCCCTTTATGAACCTCACCGCGCTCATTATTTTGGTCGGCATCGGGGCAGACGACGCCTTTGTCCTGTGCGACGTTTGGAACTACACCAAGTTTGACAAGCCGCACGCCGAGACTTCGGAAACGGTGAGCATCACCTTGCAGCACGCGGCCCTGTCCATGTTCGTCACCAGCTTCACCACCGCAGCCGCCTTCTACGCGAACTACGTTAGCAACATCACGGCCATCAGGTGCTTCGGCGTGTACGCGGGGACCGCCATCCTGGTCAATTACGTCCTGATGGTCACGTGGCTCCCGGCCGTGGTGGTGCTGCACGAGCGGTACCTCCTCAACATATTCACTTGCTTCAAGAAGCCCCAGCAGCAGATCTACGACAACAAGAGCTGCTGGACCGCGGCCTGCCAGAAGTGCCACAAAGTCCTCTTCGCCATTTCAGAAGCCTCTCGGATCTTCTTCGAAAAAGTGCTGCCTTGCATCGTCATTAAGTTCCGCTACCTTTGGCTGTTCTGGTTCCTCGCCCTGACGGTGGGCGGGGCCTACATCGTGTGCGTCAATCCAAAGATGAAACTGCCCTCCTTGGAGCTGTCCGAGTTCCAGGTCTTCAGGCCCTCGCACCCCTTCGAGCGCTACGATGCCGAGTACAAAAAGCTCTTCATGTTTGAGCGCGTGCACCACGGAGAGGAGCTCCACATGCCCATCACCGTGATCTGGGGGGTGTCCCCAGAGGACAATGGCGACCCCCTGAACCCTAAGAGTAAAGGGAAGCTGGCCTTAGATAGCAGTTTCAACATCGCGAGCCCGGCCTCCCAGGTCTGGATTCTGCACTTCTGCCAAAAACTGAGAAACCAGACATTCTTTTACCAGACCGATGAGCAGGACTTCACCAGCTGCTTCATTGAGACCTTCAAGCGCTGGATGGAAAACCAGGACTGTGATGAGCCGGCCCTGTACCCGTGCTGCAGCCGCTGGAGCTTCCCCTATAAGCAGGAGATTTTTGAGCTGTGCATCAAGAGAGCCATCATGGAGCTGGAGAGAAGCACGGGATACCACCTGGACAGCAAGACCCCAGGGCCGAGGTTCGACATCAATGATACCATCAGGGCGGTAGTCCTAGAGTTCCAAAGTACCTACCTCTTCACGCTGGCCTATGAGAAGATGCACCAGTTTTATAAAGAGGTGGACGCCTGGATTTCCAGCGAGCTGAGTTCTGCCCCCGAGGGCCTCAGCCACGGCTGGTTCGTCAGCAACCTGGAGTTCTATGACCTCCAGGACAGCCTCTCCGACGGCACCCTCATCGCCATGGGGCTGTCCGTGGCCGTGGCCTTCAGCGTGATGCTGCTCACCACGTGGAACATCGTCATTAGCCTGTACGCCATCCTTTCCATAGCCGGCACTATATTTGTCACGGTTGGTTCCCTTGTCCTGCTGGGCTGGGAGCTCAACGTTTTGGAGTCCGTCACCATTTCCGTCGCGGTCGGCCTGTCCGTGGACTTCGCCGTCCACTATGGGGTGGCTTACCGCTTGGCCCCGGACGCCGACCGGGAAGGGAAGGTGGTCTTCTCCCTGAGCCGCATGGGCTCCGCCATCGCCATGGCTGCCCTGACCACTTTTGTGGCGGGCGCCATGATGATGCCCTCCACGGTCCTGGCCTACACCCAGCTGGGCACCTTCATGATGCTCATCATGTGCATCAGCTGGGCCTTCGCCACCTTCTTCTTCCAGTGCATGTGCCGGTGCCTTGGGCCACAGGGAACCTGCGGTCAGATCCCTCTACCTAAAAAACTCCAGTGCAGTGCCTTCTCCCATGCCTTGTCCGCAAGTCCTGGCGACAAGGGACAAAGCAAAACACATACGCTAAACGCTTATCACTTAGATCCCAGGGGCCAGAAGTCTGACGTGGAGCATGAGTTTTATGAGTTAGAGCCCCTGGCGTCCCACAGCTGCCCTGCCTCTGAGAAGACCTCTTACGAAGAGGCCCACACCTGCGCTGAATTCCTCACCAGCCAGGCGAAGCTCGCAGCGGCCCCCGCGCACCCGGCTTACGGCAGCGACCCCAGCAAAAGCACCAGAAGCGACCCGGGCTCCGCCTTGGCGCATCCCTCTCTGGAACAGCACACCGTGCGGCACCTCTTCTCCGTGAACCAGAGGTGTAGCTGCCCGCATGGCTACAAACATTTGAAATACTGCCCACCCGCTTGCCAGCAGATGAGTGACTGCGCGTGCCACCCGTGCGCCGGCAGCTTCATGCACGTCCAGAACGGCGTGGCCCCGCCGAAGGTGGCCCAGGCGGCCCCCGAGGGCTTCGTGCTTCCCCTCCCGCACATCCACCACTGCCCCTGCCTGCAGGGCCGAGGGAAAGCGCCCGTACTACAGGGCGCCCTCCCTCGGAGCTTCTTCCTCCCCCCCGCGCCACATGGGCAGGCCCAGGACCAGCCGGGCAAGCCCGGCGTGCGCGGCCCACAGAGCGGCGAAGAGCGCCCCCCGAAGGCGGCGGAGCCATCCGCCTCCGCCTGCAGAAGCACGGGGTCCGTCCGGAGAGCGTGCTGTGACTCTGAGAAGAACCACAGGGGACCCGGCCCAAACAGAGACAGCGGGAGTGCGGCAGGCAGCGCGAGTGCAGCGGGCAGCGGAGGGGATGAGGTCAAGGACTGCAGTCCAGCGCCCCCTACCGGGGGCGCAGAGAGCGGGGCCGAGCCGAGCTCCTCGCGGGCTGAGAACGTCCTTGTGAACTCAGAACGTTTAAATCAGAAGGAACCAAAATTTATATTGAACCGCTTCGTGGGGGAGGCTGGTCACGGGTCCTGCCCAAACAACCCACGAAGCTGCGGCAGAGCCGTGAGAGTGAGGTGCGGTTCTGCGGGCTGCCCGACGCCACTCTTGGAAGCCGATGTGCCTGCTGCATTAACACACTCGGAACTTTCTGGTGAAAGTTTGTTAATAAAAACACTTTAATAAATAGAGTATTAAATTCAGAACCAGTGCCCCAGTTGTTCCTTTGAAATGGAAGTAAAATCCAGAAGTTTAGAAAAGGAGTCCCCAAATGCAGAAACAAAGAGGTTTCACTTTGTTCACAAAAGTGGAATACGTGGCTATTCTGTGTGGACAAACATGTCTAATGAGTGTTGGCTGATTCTTGGATTTTATATTTTCAAAAAAGTACAGTTTTTATTGTTGTTGTTGTTGTCGCTTTACATTTACACCCAGCTTGAAAAATAATCGTCCCTTAGCGGTGAGTCAGAGATTTAGAGTTTGAATTATCTAGAAGTTTCTGTTCTCCCTGGCAATCCTATTTACCTGATATCCTTATTCTGGTGCATTTGATTGTCAGTAATTAGGACATTTGATTGCACAACATAAATACAGATTTTAAGAGAGCCACTTCTGTTGGGATCCAGGAACTCAACGACGTTAAGATTTACAATTTTTGGTGAGGTCTCATTTAAAAATTAGTTCCCTAAGCATTTTAATAGTGCATCCCACTTATCTGCATGAATGCACTTTACATGAAGCCAGTGACACATTTATAGCAAAATTGATGTCTTTTTCCACGAGTCAAAATGTGCAGTTCTTCCGTTATTACATCTGTTAACCCAGCAGTCACCAGCATCACCTTGTGTCAGATGACAGTTATTTTAGTGCCACAGAAGGATGAGCACAACGGAAGAAATGTGATCACCCGGAATAGTGCTGCACACACATCTTAGGCTAAGTCGCACGTTCACAAAGATAGACCAAGGCCAGGTGAATCCTAGCCCTTCGAGGCAGCTGGTCCTCTGAAGGCTGGCTTCCATCTCTGCCCTCAAGGGGACACGTTCAGGCAGCCGCTCTCTCCTGTGTTAGACAGGGTCTCAAGACGTGCAAGGCTGGCTTTATGGTGCAGCTAACGCCTGGAAGTGCTCAGCCTTCAGGTGGCATCTTAAATGACGCCACGCGTCCTGTGCTGGGTCACTCCCCGGGACCAGAGCCGGTGCAGCCTGCTTTCCTGGGGATGCACCCAGAACACAGTCCGCCTTACACGGCATCTCCTAATAATGTGTATTCCCGCTCTGACTGTTCCCTCCACATTCTGCCTCCACCTTGGTCGTCCGGAGAAACCTGGTGGAAATAGTTTCAAATGCCACATTCTTTCCAAAAGCTATATCCATTATTTTCTAGGAACAGTTTTCCAAATTAGATCTGCCTGTTATTCAGGGCCTGAAAAAAAGCTTTCAAGACTTGGAAGGAGTCTCGTGGTTCACTGACTCCAAGCCACCTCCCCCAAGCCATGGGGCTCCCTTGTTTGCACCCAGATCTGTTGTCCTGTAGTTTTTCTTCCTTTTTGGTCCTCATTCTGCTTGATGAAGTGAAAACGAGCATCTCTGGTCTTTCTGCCACGCGGCATCCCAAAAGATACTTGAAAACAGTAATCACGGCCTACTAACACCCCCAGTTCACTCATTGGTTTTTTTCCCATGACTGAGTTTTAAGCTGTTAAAACACTGATTAGGCAATTACGGTCTCTGGATAGGTAAGGCTGTGCAATGAATGGAAACCTGCCCAAGCGTGGCGCCCAAAACACACTCCCATACAGCGCAGAAAGGACGCCTGCCCCCAGGGAAACGGGACTCTGTTCACGTCAAGATGGAGGCTCGCACGCGGCTCAGAGGGACATGAACCCACTCTCTGTCTCACACGTACTGCTGCTCAGGTGCCTCTTCAATCAACCACTAGCTTTTCCACTGACGTTCAGAGCCATACGTCCATTACCCTGGCACTCGATTGCGTTAGGTAAGCCTGACAAAGTGGGCAGGCGAAGGGGCGCCTGAAGATTGGACTCGAAATCCCCGCCATAAGATTCTTTGTTTTTCTCCTGAAATGTGTGAACGTAAAGTTGGCTCGTGATAACTTAGTGACTGAAAAGCAGTTTTTTGGGTGTTTTTTTTTCTGGCATGGACACAGAGTGAACTTAAGAGAGATAAGAGAAGCAGGCTTCTTTATAGATGGTCCAACTGGAAAGACTTCCACGTGACCTTAATTTAGAAAACAAAAAATGTAAATACTACTTACCCCCGCAGCTTGAATGTGGCAGGAAACTTTTCGTATTGATTTCACCTAGGCTTTGGCCTTTGACTATTACTGTTTTTCATGCAGGAATTTCTAAAAGAATTTGTTAGCTGAGACTAGAAAAAAAAATTTCTTAATTCCTGAGGCAGCAAAATATCACTATTTCTATTTCTGTTTCACAAAGACATTTCATTCATTGTTCTAGAGAATTGCAAAGCAGATGAAAGGTTAGATGGTAAAAGAGCCCTTTCACTGAGAAATACTTGCCGTTTGGAGGGTATTTGCTTCTGGACAGGATTTACTGTCTGTTTCTACAATAGGACAGACCGTTAAGGTTTGAGTCCATGAGACCTAGATTGTTCCTGAGTCGCCTGGAAGGTTGCTTTTCCAGTCCTTCACTGAAAAGTGGTACAGGCCAGAAGCGCAAAGTTTTTCACAGAGAAGAGCTGTATTGTTTGAAATAAACTTACAGAGCTTCATCTGTGCATATGCATTTCTTGCATGTAATTGCTGTAAAATGCATACCCCCACTAAAACAATATTCTTTAAAGGTATGCTGAGCTGCTATTCTATTAAATTTCATTGCAATAATCTGTGCTCCAGCCTTAATATTCTACGTTGTAAAAGTTTTGTAATGGGTAATATGAAGAGTAGTTTTACAAATGCAGTCTTACGGAAGATCAAGAAATGTTCCTGATTCACATCGGTTCACATGGAAACCATCTTTCCACCAGCAGTTAGGACCGTTTCTGAATGAAATATGAGGAAACAATGACTTTGAAACAGCTGTGTCTTTTCTCTTTAAAGAGGAGGGTCATTTTAGAAGAAAAAATTAAGCCTATGTTAAAAAAAATTTCAAAGGCTCAATTGGGATTGTTTCCCATTAGATTCAGACATAGCCATGAAAGTAGAAATTTGTTGAAATTATGAGGGTACTTTTTTTTCCCCTTAATGCAGAAGCAACTATCATGTTCAAATATCCATTATACCAGAATGGGTCTTTCCAAAATGTTTGCTGGCATTTAGTTTGTTTATCTCCAACTGTTATACTAAGCTACGATTTTTTTTTTTGCTAGAACAGCCGCTTTCATTTATGTTTGATTTTGTACTTTAAGAGCTTTCATATCTTTGCATTAAATAGAAAAAAAAAGGTAAGTTATGGATATCTGTGGTTGACAGGTAGAATCTTGTACCTTTTGCTCTCAATAGTGTTTTAACAGCCCCTATTCTGGATTTTCTTTTTTATGAAAAGTGGTTCATTTCTCTTTTGACTAGCTTTAGAAACCAGTGAGCACACACAAGAAGTCATTGAGTAACCAGGATCAACACAGTTTCCATCGATTCCCCTAAGCCATCAGTTAGAGCATGAACTTGACCATACACGGCCCACTGGGTCAGTTTGCTAACTCAGCAGAGCCTGATGGGTATTTGTTGCCTTGCGTAAGTAAGACCTGCCTGGGACTTGGGGTGTGAGAGTGCTGTTCTAAGTTTTAGGGGCGCAGCATTTAATAAGCAATGAGGTTCTACACTCAGCAGTCACAGCACAACAAAGGGCTCTTCCTAGAATGGACGTTCCTCAAGGGTTTTTGATGTTGTTTTTTTTAAGATATCCTTGAGAACCATATACTTTGCATTTTAAATAAGAAGAAATGTCAGTGGCCCACGCTGTTAAGAGGAATTCTGTAGATCACACACACCTTCTGCTGGGGGTTTAAGCCAACATTTAAAACACCAGCCAGCACCTCCACCGTCCTCACTAGACACCTAAAATACAATACACTTCTTGACTTTGTGTTTCTTACTAATGACTCTGTGGTGTCCCCAACCCTGTGGTATAAGCTACACTTCATATACTCAAATCACCTGGAATAGCCAAACTTCAATGTTTATAATCATGTTTTTTCACAAAACTTTCTGTAATGTAATTACATCTTCCTAAAAAATGAAGGGCAGGTTATTTTCAGCAGAAGGTGTTTTGTTCGTTTGTTTTTCTTTCTTTTCTTTCCACCCTGTCAGATTCTTATAAGAACTGATTTTAATTTGAGACAAAGTGACAAACAGGAAAATCTGCCCAACCTCTATCCACAAATTGGACGTTTTTGGTCAGCGAACTGGACTTTAGCTTTCCACTAGTCAAAGGAGAAAGGATTTGCTAAGTAAATCAATAATCTAAATGAGATTACAAAAAGCCTGTTTGCCTGCCTAAGAAAACAAACCTCTAGAGTTCAAAACACTACTTTAGTACAGTGGGGTTTTTTCTTTTTCTTTTTTGCAACATCATGTGAGCATTACAAATCTCACTGATAAAGAAGGAGTCCAGTAGGCATATCTCCAGGCAAATCTTTACCAGATGTTTAAATACTTGCTGAGAACAATAAAATAGCATCTATTTTTAAACAGATTTGAATGCGCGCTTTGTTGGATGCTCTTCGCTCCCAAGAGGGCCATTAGTCCACGCTGAGAGCTCTCTGGTCTGCAGGGCGACTTCCCCTGCTCCGCGTTCAGGCAGCTGTCAAGGGTTTCAGTCAGCGCAGCCCTGGAGGACGGGATGTGCAGGAAAACCCTGGGCTTATCTTTCCTCCAGCAGAATCTCTTTCCGAGCAGACATCTGAGAAAAGGCTTTGGGAAACAGGCAAATCTCTGGCAACATTCTCGCTCAGGGTGATATTTCCCAGTGTCTGTTCTTTTCTACAGTTTGATCTCTTTACCGTCAGTTTCCTGAAGGGTGTATGTGTTAACAGTAGAATTTATCAGATGGGAAGAGGTACATACTAAGTCATCTTGGATGGTTGAATAATTCTATCACAGATCCCAACTTGATTTGTTTTTCAGAGAGAATTGTTTTTAAATTGTTACCCAAGAACATGCTTATTCATTTTAGAGGGAGAGGGAGAGACATTGATGTGAGAGAGAAACATCGGTTGCCTCTCCTATGTGCTCCAGCTGGGGACCAAATCCACAACCTAGGCATGTGCCCTGACTGGGAATCGAACATGTGAACTTTCAGTTTACAGGATGACGCTCCAACCAACTGAGCCACACGGGCCAGGGCCCAGCTTGAATTTTTACCCTACCTGGAAAAGGACCCTGAGTTCTGATTGGCTTCCCTGCCAACCTTGGCACATTTTCCAGCACTTTGGTATCTACACGTTACCATCAAAGAATAAGCAAAGGTTAGAAAAGCCAACTTTGAAACAAAATTTAATCCCTGCTCTAAATCCTTCAGAACACTGAAAGGCACAGGTCCCGCTCTAAAAACAAGGACGGTGATTTTTCGCATCTGTGTGTTGATTGTTATGGTACAAACCACACGGGGCAGGGAGAGCCCATCCTGAGCCCCTTCCGAGACCGAGGGAAGGTCTTATGGTCTCTGTGTGTTGATGTCATATTTCCATCTCAGGACAGCCCGTCTGATCTGTCTTTCTAAGCAGTTTGGGCCAGTCCTGGAGGGAACTAGACATAACCCCACGCGCTCGAACTCCACAACCCCGCCGAGCAGGGTCGTTCAGACAGCACGTTCACCGTCCGCTCCCACCGCCCACGTTACAAGTGATTGTCCGTCTCCGTCACTGGACAAAGTCCTGGAGGGCGGCGCTCTTGAGCACCTTGCCATGCTGAGGTGACAGAATGTGACCAAAAGCCCATGGCATTCAGGGCACGGAGGAGGGCTTCTGAGACGTAAAAGCTCCAGAGAAAAGCTCCAGCCCAGAGAGAGCAAGACGGATGCCCTCCAAGGAAAAGGGATTTGCAAAGCAAGTAATTGCACAACTAAGACTTTATTAAAAAGGAAACAGTGTTGAAATTACTATTCAGATAGTCTCATGTATTTTAGAATCACCTCAGTGTAAAGAAGCAAGTCCTTAAGAAGAAAAAAATCAAGGGATTTGGAGTTTAAAAAACAAAGACCTAGGTTGAAAAGGAAGACCAGCGCCTTTCTACTCTCTTAGTTTCCTCATCTACAAACTGAAGTTGATGATACCAACCTCCCAGAGTTGCAAGGGTTAAATGCGATGAGACATGTCAGAGACGCTACAGGGTAGATAGCACCAGGCACAGCCACGCTCATCCTGTCTCCCTGTTCATCCGAGCACCACCTGCAGAGACGGGACAGGCCGCCCTTGGTCAGATGGGTCACTGTCGCACGCGTGCTATCTACACATGTGCCTCTATTGCAGCCGTTGTGTATACTGTATAGTATAGAAATGCATGTACGTACACGTTTTCATGTAAACCTTTGTGCAAATGTTCCAACATAATAAAAACTACTCCACGGGGTTTTAAGTGAGCTGCATTTACTTATGGTCCAAAAGTAGATATGGTTGTAGGGTATTTTTTTATAGTTCACAAGTCACCTCTACATTCATCCTCATTTAAATTAAATCAGCTGACACTGTAAGATGTCAGCGAGGATGTTCTGAATGAATGAATGAGTAAATGAATGAAAGAATGGATGGATGGCTGGGTGGGTGGTTAAGCAGCCTGTGCAGGAGCTTTTCCCTGTGTACAGATGATGAAATTGAGGTTAAGAGATTGCACTTGATCATTCCATTGATATGTGACAAGTTAGAAGTCCAGAGTTTTGTTTTGTTTTGCTTTTCCATGATATAAACCTACCATGATTAAGTCATTTTAAAGAGTGACTAATGAGCCCTGGCTGGTGTGGCTCAGTGTATTGAGCTCCAGTCTGTGAACTGGAAGGTGGCAGGTTCCATTCCCAGTCAGGGCACATGCCTGTGTTGCAGGCCAGGTCCCGAGGCGAGGGTGTGTGAGAGGCAACCAATCGCTGTTTCTCTCGCACATGTTTTTCTCCCTTTCTCCTTTCCTTCCCTTCTCTCTAAAAATTAATCAATTAATTTTAAAAATGATTAATGATTTCTTGATATTATCTTGGGCACTATATGGCTACTCTTAGGAAACAGGAATCCATCAGCCTGTTAATCCTTATTTAGTTCCTATTCAAGGTGGATACGTATTTTTCTAGTTTTTTATTTGCAATTTAAACATATGAATACTGCCACATAATATCTGTTTCATATTCATTTTGAGGGTCTCATAACGCTAAGAACTGAAATGCAGAATTCAAGCTCCATAGTGGTTTTGACTAACATGAACTGAACAGAAGAGGAAAATTTCAGAAAACAGGCACAACCAACACTCTCCAGAATACTCATTTTATTTTCAAGTTCCCTAACGTAGAGTTTTGACTAACACAGATGCTGCCTTTCCCTGGACGTGCCGGCCCTCCCTGCGCAGATTCGCTCATTTACGCAGCAGTGAACGCCCGGAGCCGGCCCTGAGCCACCCGCTTACTGAACAAAACAGTCAGACATCCTGCCTTCCAAGAGCCCAGAGTAATAAACAAATCATCACAAAAAACAAGGGACTGCCTGGAAGAAAAAGCAATTTCACCACACCTATAACAAAGGATGAATGTTTCTATTACACAGAGCTAAAAGAAAAGGAAAGCCAGTAGAAAAGTGGACAGATGATATAAACAGGCACCTTGCAGACGGAGGCATACAAATGTGCACTCTATTTACTAGATGGCTTCCTGTTGAACCCATCGGATTGGCCAGAATCTTAAAGATTGATAACGTCCAGCCTTGGAGGAAATGTGGGGAAAGAGGCAGTCTGGATGAGCAATAGGCCCCTGGTTAAATAAAGCTAGGGAATACTTTGTGTCACCCTTAAAAAAAATGCTGCAGATATTTATTAGCTGACCTGAAAAGATTCCTGTGGTGTATTATTAAGTGAGGGGTGGGGGGAAGCATTGCAAATAAAATGTTTAGAATGATACTTCCTCTGGGGAATAGACTTGAATGTCGGACTTATTACTAATGAAGGAGTGATTTCCCATTACTTATATGCTTTTTTCCATGCGCTTGGAATATAGGTGATTTTAACTTTATTCGCTTGAAATATTTTCAAAATATTTCAGATATTTTATATTAATATTATATATTAAATATTAAATATTTCATTTAAGAAAATCGTTAAATGCCCAAATGCTGCAGTTTAGCCTAAGTGCTGTGACCGAGGTGTGCACAAGATGCCGTGGGAATCAGAACAAGGAAAGGGTGGAAGGAGTCGTGAGCATTTACTACCAACCTATTAGCCATTGGGTCCCTAACCACTTTAGGAAGTCAGCAATATTATCCCTATTTTACAGATGTGCAAACCCAGGATAAGGAAAATCAGGAAACATCTATTAGGTCACAAGGCTACGCCGCGGCAGACCTAGCCTTCAGCCCGGGACTGTCTAGCAGGCTCCCAGACCCACACACGGACGCTTGGTCCGGGTGTTGCAGCGGTGCCCAGGGGTGACAGCTCTAACCAGAGGCATCTACACAGGCGAGAGTTCAGACCTGAAAGAATGGAGCCTGGTTAAGGGGCTGTTTGTAACAACTGAGGACCATTGGTAAAATTTCTCCTGTAGTCATAGGAAGACTATAAAAGAGCGAGACAGAAATCTTCAGGTCACAACAAAATCAAAATCTTTTTTCTCGGCCGACTTCCTCTCATGGCCTGAAATGAAAGGCTGAGGTGGGGGTACTGGAAGGTCCTGGAAATAAAGGAGAACAAGAAAATGCAGATCTGACCCTAGAACCACTCTCCCACCCATGGTGAGTGAAGAATTCGTGGGCCATTCACGGGCACCCCCAAATTTTAACAGCCCTCTCTATGTTTTGAAAACCTTCCCCATGACGTGAAATTCACTTTTGCCTTCTACCACCCCCCATCCTGATTCCCAGCATCCCATGCAACAGGGCTACAGGCACGTGACTTAGGTTCCACCAATCAGATGGGCTGAAAGTGATGACCCAAGCCGGGATGGGGGCATTTATTTGCAAGTGCAGGGGGTTCTGGTTTGCAGGTGGCGGCCACTTCCCCACCAGGTCCGTTCTTCAGTGAGGTGCGGGGCTGCTCCTGGAAGCTTGGCACAGGTGCCTCCAGCCCTTGTAAGATTTCAGTGAGTTTTCTAATATCCCTAAATAAGTCCTGTCCTGCCTAAAACCAGCTAGAACAGATTCTGTCATCTGCAGCTCAGAACCCGAACAGCATAACACGGGATCGCCCAAGGCGGTGCAAGAGGTTTCCTGCGATCTCATGGTCTCGGCTTCGTTTAAGGAAAGGAGAAATGAAGGTAAGGTGTGCTGGCCTCCCTGCTATCACCTATCGTCCTGAGGGCCAGTGAATTCCAATCATGTTTAAACTTTCCCCCAGAATTTTAAATGCTACCCAGAAACCACTGTGTCTTCTATGAATGTGTAAGTATTCTAGATATTCTAGCAACACTATCTGAATCTCACAGCCTCTGAAGCATCCACTTTGCAGCAAATGCTAACAGTAGGAACAACTGTTAGGATGCCCGATTGGTATGGCAATCTGCCAGAATGCATGATAGGTGCGGCAGAGCCAGGGCGATGTCTTGCACACCAGCGACTTCCCCATGAGGCCCGCCCACTTGAAAAAGAAGACTGTGAACCCAGGCTGGGTAGCAAGCAGACATGTTTAAAGTCCTTTGATTTCCTTAGGCGAAGATGACCTTTTAATGCCAGAGCTGGGGAACAGCCTCCTTAAGACAGAGGTACAGCTGGAGTTCGCACAGCCTGTTGGGCGGGTCTTAGGCTCTTCGTCCACATTAATAAGGGGAGGTAGATTCGGAGGCCCTACACGCAAAGGAGATTCTAGGGGAGTCGGATCGTCAGGAAACAACCCTGAGACAGATTCACAGCCGCCCAGGGCGGTTTAGAAGGGCCGGGCCTGTCTGCTGGGAGGCTGATAGGTGTTGGGCCCGGAGTGGGGCTTAAGCCATGGTGTCCGTGGGAAGCCAGTCTTGTGGGTTAATGATGCTCGAGATCTGTTATCTGTGGAGTTAGAGGCAGAATTATTTTTCCTTATGAGCAAAATTTTGTTAAAACAAAAATACAGACTAAGTCCTGACCGGCGTGCCTCAGTGAGTTGGGCATCATCCTGCAAAGCAAAAGGTCGCCAGTTCGATTCCTGGCCAGGACACATGCCTGGGTTGCGGGGTTGGCTCCTACAGGAGGCAACCAATTGATGTTTTTCTCTCGCATCGATGCTTCTCTCCTCTCTTTCTTCCTCCCTTCCCCTCTCGCTAAAAATAAATAAAATAAAGACTAAGAGGCCAACAACTACATGTTGAGGGGGAAAGTTTTACTGTTCAGTAGGAAACCCGATTAGCAGGCAAGGCTCTAGGGGACAAGGCCGGAGGGAGAGAAGTGAGGGAGGTCTTTTAAGCCAACAGTGTGTGACCCGTCTTGGTGCCACATTCGTTCAGCACAGACCGAGAGTGGCGACTATCTGGTGACGACAGTGTGCCGTGGGGACCGGCGCTGGGCTGGCTGGAGGAGGCTGGCTGTTGGTAGACAGCCTGGGCAGCGCCTGCCTGGGGTCCGGGCAGGGTCAGCCTCTGATGCGCCCGGGAGGGGCCAGCCCTGAGCGCCATCCAGTGGCAGGCAGGTCAGCCAACGGGGTTGGTCAGCTTCTTGTTTGGGTTTCCATCAAGTAAAGAGTCCAGAAGGCCAACGACAGAGAGAAAGGCCTTGTCTTCTGTGGAAAGCAAAGTGTTTTCTGTGTGTCTGAGTGCGCTGGCCAGGTGTTTGCTGTCCATCGCAGGCGGGCCTGGGCCGCTTCTCGCCACCGTCCTGTCTGCTGATATTTCTCTTGGGATCCCTACCCCCTGCTCCCCACTTTCTCCCAAGCTGGAGGCCCTGTGGCGCCCACCCCCACCCCCTGGGAAAAAGTCCACTCAGAAGTGGCTGCCTGGAGCGGGCAGGAAGCGGGCTCGGGGCAGGGAGAGGGTGGGCCGCTCCCCCGTAGCTGCAGGCTGGCGCGGGGCGCAGGTGGAGAGCAGTAAACAGGAGGTTGTCCCGGCGCTGCAAGTTCCTGAATGAGGCACTTCTTTTTAACTGGAAGGAAGGGATATCCTGACATTGATCGGGGAGAGAGTCCCTACTCAGCATCTTTTCCAGACACACAAGCGGAAGGGCCGGGCTGCGGGCTTTGTCTTGTGAACCCACAGCCAGGACACTCCCAGGCCTGGGGAGAGGACCCGAATCCCTCTCCGGGCCGGGGTGGCAGGTCGAAGCCCAGGAGAATTGAGGTCCTGGGAGCCCTGGCAGAAGGGACACAAAGCCAGCCCAGCCCCTCTCCAGTGTGAGCTAAGCCTGGTTCCTTTGCGCTTCTGGGTCAGGGCCTTGGGGGTGAAGGGTAACGCTTGCTCCTTGGGCCATCGGGCTAGGGGGTGCACACCCCACACATGGTACACTGGGCGCCCGGTGGACATTGTCAAGGACACGGCGCAGGGTTGTCCCACCTGGACATCCAGCAGCTATGGGTTGCCCGTGAGGGTGGGAACATAAATGGAGGTAACCTGTCCCAAGGAACTCAGTCTTTTGTCACTGGCCCCTCTCCTGGAGAACGGGGCTTAGGGGGCACAGTGGCTGTTTGATAACCTGTGCTCCCTGTAGGTGGGATTCCACAGCACACAGTGGAGTCCAATATGGCGAGTTCCTGTCTGTACCCTCAGTCCCTCGCCCTCTTCTGCTCCCGTCTGGGGAACTAGTTAGTGCCCAGCTCCAGGGCCTGCGAATTAACTACCACACTTCCCACCTTCTCTGGGATCACAGACCCACCGCCCACAGTAAACACCGCCTCTACTTGTCCCTCGACATTGTTGAAATCTGAACTTTTGAGGTTTTCTTAAGAATGCTTAGCAGGTAAACTGAGTCCCGGGCCGGGAGAAGCCCTAACTCGGGCTTCCTCTAGGTGGCTGGGGAGCGTGTGCTCCCTCACAGTAGATCAGGGGGTCTCAAATGTGTCCCGAAGGCTTCAGGGAGGCCCGCTGGGCTCCAGCATTTGACGAGGAGGTCGAGGTAAAGGCAGCAATGACAAGAGTCTGCAGAGCCCACGGCAGCGGTCTGGAGACCCAGGACCCCAGAAATGGCCACTGCATCTCAGAAGCAGTTTGTGGAGTCGGTCTGGGCCCAGGTGACAGGAACAGGACTCATGACGCATGTGGCAACCATCTGTCCCCGGCTCTGGGCCCTGCCCCTGCCCACACGCCCCCTGAGAGAGAGTCACTTGGAGGTGAGACAGGGCCCTGCTCCCGCCCCAGGGACACCATCGAAGGCTGCTGGTGTGTCTGCCAGGCCCTTCCCGATAAATTGAAAACTTTCTCAGGCTGATCTTATTACCCCTGGTGTGTTTCCGGTTCAAGTGCTGCCATCCACCTTGATACCGGTTATCGGGCTAGTGCGGGGCCGAGCACAATCGTTCCCTGAAGCTGGGGAGGGCCCGGCGGTGGGGGGAGGGGGTGGCAAGCCTCCTTTCCCAGGAGCCCCTCCGATGGCTGCGAGCGGCGCTGGGGTCAGCGGGACAAGGAAAGCAGGGATTCCTGGGGGCCGGGGGGAGGGGCGGCCCGCAGGCCTCATGGGAGCCAGACGCCCCTCCGCTCAAGTCAGGACCACAGTCGCGGCCAGTCTGCGATGCTTGTGTCCCCTCAGCTCTCAGGACCCACGAGGGGCGAGGTGAGAGGCCAGCGTCCAGGCCCAGAGTTGACCCGCTTCCCGGCCTCGGCTGCTCCCACGGCCTGACCTTACCACATGGCAGGTCTTCACAGGACAGACGCCAGCTCTGCCTATTTTAAATCCAGCGGCGAGATTTCTGTGAGAGGAACCAGGGGGCCTCGTGGTACCCTATGACAGGCGTCCTACGGGCCGGGGCCGAGAAAACTGTTGTCCCCAGTCTCGAGTCTCTCTCTCTGGAGTGACATGGTCTCTTGCGCCCTCTTGTCTGTCTCTGTCTTTCTCTCTGTGAACCCATTTTCTCTGTTCTGTGCACACATGGCTTCTCAGGGCCACTCCCAAAAAGGTGCCCTCCGACCTCGGTCCTCATCTCCAGCTCTAGCAGGCAAGCCACCCAGGTCCCAGTTCTAGTCCCAGTGACAATTTTCAAAATCGACCATCTGGACGGCTCCGCCCCCGCTGGCCAGGCGCTCCCTGGTACGTTCAGCAGCGAGAGGACCAGGGTCACAGAGAATGTGGCTCTGGCTTCTCCCTGGGCAGGGAAGGCAACTCCGAGAGGCATCCGAAGTGACCAACAGCACCCCTGAGCTCTCAGACCGCAGAGCGCTCACCTACATCGGCAGCGCACAGGCCCAGGCCGTGGCAGAGCTGGAAGAGAAACAGCCCCGTGGGGTGGCAGGTCCCTGTCTCTCTTGACAGGGAGCAGACAGCCACCTGCCCTGGCCTCCGGCTCCCTGGGTCCCACCAGGCCCCTACTCAAGGTGCAAGTTGCACCCCAGGTCGTGGGAGCCCAGCTCTCACAGTGCCAGGTTCCGGCACGGTCCCAAGCGCGTCCTCCTGGAGAGCAGTTTGGTCTGACATCCTGGAGACTCGCCCACACGCGGCCTTTGCTGTCTCTTCTCCCTAATCCAGCCACCGCGGCCGAGCCGCCCCCCGTGGACCAGGCCTGTCGCCTGGCTCGGCTGGGCTCCGTGTCTGGGCTCACAGCGGAGGGGCCGGATGTCTCCCCAGGGCCTCCAGTTCCCAGGGAGGCAGCTGCTCCTGTCCATCCCTGCCCGCCTGGTCTGCGTCCTGGCGGCCCCGGGAAGCTCACGGGGCAGGAAGGCAGACCTGGGGGTCCCTGGGGGCGACAGGGAGAGAGCCAGCCAGCCATGGGTGCCAACCGGAGCCTCAGCGGCAAGCCACCTAAAGAGACCCGGCCAGACTCCCCACGAGAGTGCCCGAGCTTGGGGCGTGCTCCCCCTCGTTTTGCAGGGGGTTAGGGCCACAGTGGAGCAGCAGCATCCTCAGCGGGGCTCCAGTGCTGACAGGCTGGGATTGGCGCCTGATCTCAAAAGCAGCTGGAGCCCCAGGCGTTCACACTTGCTCAGATTTCACACTGTTGTGATTGAGGATTAGCAGGAAGAAGAGGCAGATCGGATGTTGGGCCTGAGAGGCCTTTCTCCCCCAGCCTGCCCTCCGCCCTCCGCTCTTGCTCTCCACCCTCCGCCCTGCTGTCTTCCCTCCCCGGCTCTCCTGACTCCTGGTCCACCCTCGCCTAGGAAGCTCCAGGCAGCCGCAGCTGGCGTGTGTCCCAGCCTGCAGGATGGGCCTTCCTGTGTCTTGGTGGCCTCCAAGCTCCTGGCCCCATGTGGCTGGGGGTCCAGGCACTGGACAGTGGGCTCTGGGTTGTCCCATGGAGAGTATATTGGAGCTGTCAACAGGCACCTGTGTGTCCTTCTGAGGCAGGAGCATTCAAAGGACCACATATCTGAGCTCCTTCATTGCTCTCAGTCGCTTGATCCGTTCGCTCACACATGAAGCAATTAAACGCTCCCTTGCACCCACAGTCACTGGTGAGCAGGACAGTGATCTTGCCCTCAGGGCCCAGCAAGAATGTCATCCATAGTCACAATAAAACAGGGCAGGGCCAACCTGGGGCAGTTCCAGAAAGTTCCAAATACAGACGCTGCATGTATTAGTTTCAGGTCTATGGCATAGTGGTTAAACGTTTGTATAACTTCCAGAGGGATCCCCTGGTTGGTCTGGTATCCACCTGGCACCATACAAAGTTACTTCAGTATTATTGACTATATTCCTTTATGCTGTACTTTGCATCCTGGTAATTGTTTGGTAACTGCCAATTGGCATTGGCCTTAATATTCAAAGTGAAGTCTGCAGATGTGCTTGTCTGAGATGCAGAGTCCTAGGCCCCATTTCCTCCCTGCAGAAGCAGAATCTTCCTTTTAACGAGGTCCCCACGTGACCCACACACACTGGAACAGTTAAGTGCGGACCTGGCGCGTAGATTCTCAATCTTGCCTGGGAAGCTGGGAGACATACTCATGCCTGGGTTCCTCCTCAACAGATGCTGATTTTTTTAAAAAAAGATTTTATTTATTTATTTTTAGAGAGTGAAAGGGAGAGGGAAAGAGAGGGAGAGAAACACCGCTGTGTGGTTGCCTCTTGCACTCCCCAACTGAAGACCTGGCCTGCCACCCAGACAAGTGCCCTGACTAATCAAGCCAGAGACCTTTTGGCTTGCAGGCAGGTGCTCAATCCACTGAGCCCCACCAGCCCCGACAAGACGCTGATTTAATTGGTCAGGATGTAGCCTGGGCAGCGGGGTGCCTCAAAGATCCCAACGTGATTCTAACATGCAGCCAAGGAGAGAACTGGTCTGGAGGAAGAACCTTCTGGAAGGAATGACAGCCAAGCTCACCCATGCACTCACCGACTCTTACGTACTGCTTCCAACAACACCCTTGACTCACTTTTCAGAGAGCAGAGAGAGATCAGGACCCTCAGTCCCTTTCTAGCTCACACAGACAACACCAGCACACCCAGAAACAGAGAACAGAAGCAAGTGACAGATTTCACGGCACAAGTCACAAAACCGCGAAGGCCCCCAAAGCAACGCCGTGGGCTCCATGGGTTGAGGGGGGCCAGGCGGGAGGCCAGCGTGCACTGGGTCTTAAAGCGAGGTCGTGGGCATGGACAAAGGCGGGGCAGCAGGGGCGCGGCCGTGGGTCTGGGCTCTGGGGAGCGAGGGGCAGGCGGAGGGGGATGCAGTGGCTGCTTCTTCCAGGCGTCAGTGGATGGGAAAGGGGAAGCAGCCCAGGGGGGAATGTCTTGGGCCTGACCTAGACTAGGTGAAGCATGGAGTCCTGGGTTGGACAACAGGGCTCGTTGCTCTGGGCAGAGCTGGTCAAGAAGTCTCCCTCCCACACCCAGGGTATGCTGTCTGGTTGGCACAGAGCAGCAGAGAAGGGCTCAGACTGAGCAGTGCTCTCCCCGCAGCCCCCAGCGTCCACGCCTGGAAGGTGATAGCGCCTGAGAGCGAGTGGTTCCTTCGTCAGTGCAGGAAGAGGTGCAGGCCTCAGGCCAGGATGGGGGGGCCTCAGGCCAGGACGGGGGGCCTCTCTGCTCCTCACTGAAGTCGCCCCGACCTGAGACAGCTACTTAGAATAGCACCATCTCCACCCTGGTGGCTCCAGGGCATCAGCGAGCCCTGTCCAGGACAGCTGTTGACACAATCTAAGCGACCGGCAGAGTCTGACTGCCTTCCTTCTTGCAACTTCCTTGGGTTTTCTTCCTCCCTGGGGAGGGGAGGAAAAGTATATTTTTAAACCTCACATCCCCACTTGACTTCCCGGAGGGAAATGCTCTTATTCTATTGTAGAAAGTGAAAGTCAAGATCAGCGCTCGGGGGGCTGTGAGCGGGACCGCAGCTGTGAGCTTTGGGCTGTCCGGGAGCAGGGACACGTGCCCGGACCCATGCTTCAGGTTCATCAGGAGTGAAGGCAGAGGTGCCCCTGGGACTGAGGCCGCGTGGCGCACTAGCAGGCCTCTGGCACGTCAGCCTGCCTGCGACTTCCCAACAGGTGCCCTGGCCTCCCAGGTAGAGTGCGGCTGAACACATCCCAGGCCCCACTGGAGTCTCTGGGATCCAAGTTCATGGCACTGATTTCTGGTCTGTCCGCTGTTCCTCTGGGGAACTCGTTCACGCAGCTGGGAAGATCCCCTTCCATTGTTCAGAAACACGTAACAGTGAAACATTCTGAGGGAGGATGCTGGTCTACGTTCAAAGTAGATGCTATATCGGGAAATTATAGCAGCCTCTGCCAAGAAGAGCCAGCAGGCAGGGCGGTTAGAGACATCGAGCCCGAATGAAATATGAATGAAACCACTCTGGGCCACAGGCTGGCACACAACCCTACCTCTGCGCGGTTGCACATTCCACATCTGGTCCCAGGGGAGACACCCAAGGGCGCCTAGAGCCTCATCCTGGGGAATCCTGGGCTTCTCCCATGGTGGGCGGAGGCGGGGAGTCAGGCCTGACCATTCCCCTCTGCGGCCAGCCCCCGACACTGGAGCGGGGCCAGGACCCCGCAGTGACACCCCATAGTCAGGTGTTTGCCAGGCACAACTGCTACCCCCTCACCCCCCTAAGGTCCCAGACCATGGAGTCACCTCCCGGGACCTCTGGGCTGGCAGAGACACACGTGGGCGCCTGCTGCCCACACAGGCTCCATCCAGGTGCCCGGGGCTGAAAGTTCCAGGGCCTGGTCAGAGCTCCTAGGGTTCTGGGTTTCTTGGGTGATGGGGCCAGCCCTTGGGGGTCAGGCAGAAATGGGTTGTGAGGTCCTCTCTCTCCTCTCTCCCCTGCCTTGGGTATGAGTGACCGGGACCTGTCACACTGTGGGCACCGAGAGGCTTCCACACCTCCCGGGCTCTCCAGGGCAGTCACGGTGGCTCTGGGTCGGCTCCCCAATGCCTGGCCAGCTCTGTCCCCAAGGCAGGCTCAAGGGCTGTCCTCTAGGGTGCACACCTCATCGCTTCCAGACTGGGGACGTTAGACCTGCTGACTTTCCCTCCCGGCTGAGCTGCAGCCACACTCCAGGGGGCAGAGCAGCGTCCGCTGGACCCCAGAGGACTGTCCTGCGAGCTCCGCTGATAGCCTTTCTGGTCGCTGCACCTGAATCTCCCCAACGCTCCCACTCGCTCACCTCCTGCGACTGGAAACATGTGTGTGTGTGTGTGTGTGTGTGTGGAGTGAGTGCAGGTTTTGCTCTATGGCTTTTTGACTGGGTGTTTCTCCTTTCAAACAAAATCTGGGGGCCTCTGAGCCCAGGCCCCGCCGGCCCCTGGGCGGCTGTTTGTGGGATCTCCAGCCAGGCAGACCCACGTCCAGATTCAGGAGAGGGCGGCGGCCCGCCGTGTAAATGCCATCGCTGTGTGACGCGGCCTGAGCCTTGCCCGTGACACGCATAGAATGGCCTTTGTATGGCCGGCGGCCTTCCCGGGGCTCGCTGGTGCCCGCGGTCATTGGCTGAGGCGCCAGGAGCAGCACTGAGGCCTGGGCAGCAGGGCACAGGGAAGCGGGTGGCATCCGACTGTGACGTCCAGGTTGCTTGGTAAACACCAGGCAGGGGGACAGGGGAAACCAGACAGCAAGGCCTCAGCGTCGGGTGAAATCGGCCCCTGGAGAGGGCGGCATGGGGACACCTGACCAGGAAGGCCAGGCCAGTGTCTGGCCATCCCACCAGCCTGGCAGTCCTGGAGGGCCTGAGTCTGGCCTGGGGAGGTAGAAAACGGGGTTCACAGGGCCCCTGGGGAGGGCGTCTCAGGCCGGGCAGGCTCTGGCTGTCAGGACGAGATTCGTGTGAGGCGAGTGAGTGCAAAGGCACAGGATGTAAGGAGACTTCCCCCCTGGGTGGGGCCCACCTGCACTCACCTGTCTCCACCCCCGTGGGCAGTACCGGGCGCTCCCTGCCCACGGCCCTGCGAGTCCACACCACGGCGCTGGTGGGGTGAGTTCACGGACTCTGGGCTTGGGTGGGGTCGTGGCCCTGGTTTTACGGCCCTGTCCTGCCTGTGGGACCTCTGGACAGGTCCGCAATGGTTACTTCCTGCGACCCCTCCTCAGGGCAGAGCGTGTCCGTGCGCCCCACCGCTCGGCACAGACCCGACCAGGCCTCTTCCTCCTGGCTCACCTGGCGAGCGGTCACATTCCTGGAAGAGAAGCCCAGGCCCTGAGACACCAACACAGGCTCAGAAACAGGCGGGGCCTGGTGTGGCGCTGGAGAGTCACGGGCAAGGGCTGGTGGGCCGGTGGCTTCGGGGCTCAGGGTGGGAGGGAGGCAGCGAGGGCAGACGGGGCACAGGCACCGCTGGGGTTTGCCCCTCCGGGTCGCTGGGCAGGGCTCAGAGCGCTTCTCGCAGAGGGCGAGCTGCTCTGACCCACCCATTTTACAGCTCCCTGTGGCTCCTGGGAGGAGACTGATCGTCTGGAGAAGGGGAGAGAGAGATTGGTGGCTTGGACTAGGGCTGATGACGCTCGCCAATGAATTGGACGCAGGCGGCGAGACTAGAAGGAACGAAGGGTGGCTCCGGAGTCCGTACCTTCAGAAACTCCAAATGCTGCTGGCTAAACTATCTCCCAACAGCGATAACAGGAGATTTTTAAAATTTGCTTCGCCAATTTCCTAACAGATGCCTCTTAATGAGGTGAGGTGGGGACACAGGACGCTGAGGTTCTGTCCCCCTCACACCCCTTGGTGTTTGGTCTGGAGGAGAGAAGGCAGGGCCCCAGGTGAGGTGCAGAGGGCTCCCCTGGCCACGCCACACGGCCACGGCCACATGTCCAGAGGCTGTGGCTGGGCTTTGATGTGAGCCGCCCTGGCGTCTGATGGGGCTTGAGGAGGTCAGGGGGTTAATTTCACCCCCAAGGCAGGCATCACGCCTGGTATCTCTGCAAGAATTCAGAGTATGTCAGAGCTCCCTGATGCCTGGCTTTCAGTGGAAGGATGCCTAAGGCTACAGTGGAAATTAGACTGGCGCTGTTCTCGGAGACAAGGGACACCGCCACGCTGACTGGCAGGACACAGGTCTCCCACAAATACCTGCTTCTTCGCCACCCCTTGGGAAAGACACACCTGGGGGAGAATCCCGTGCAGGTCCTGGAAACAGCCCAGGGCCACGGGGAAAGGAATTTGGGTGTCCTGGGTCCACAGAGCAAGATGTAGATTCTGTAACGTGGGTCACGTGTTCCAGGCAGGGACACCCCGTGGGTCGCATCCACTGTACCCCACAGGAGGGGCTTTGGCCCGAGAAAGCCCAGAGGGTCCTTTAATGTGTAGCTGTCAGGGCAGGAGCCCCCGTTTTAAGGTGGTGGGATCTCTAGGTCTCATTTGTCACAAAGAGGAAGTGGTTGTGATGTGGGCAGTGGCTGATGTCTCTGCAGAGGGTTTTAATCAGGGGACAGGATAGAGCCACCCGTGGGGGACCCATGTCCCTCGTAAAACCCTTCCATTTTAGCTTGTACCTCGCACCACTTGGTCAAGGCCCCCCTGTGTTACTTGCTGTTGGGCTTCGTGCCAGGAGCAACAGAAGGAAAAAGGGTCGCCTCCCTCTCTCTTCCCTCATGCCCCTCTTTAAACCTGTGTGCCTTCCTACGTTTGTCCTTTCCCCTCCACGGCCCTGGCAGATCTATCTTTGAGGATCTGGGCAGGGACTGGGGCCGGGCGAGGACGGCCACGTCAGACAGAAGCCCACCTTCCTGCCTGGGCCTCCTCCCTGCCCTGGAGGAGGCCCTGTCTCCCTGCTCTGGGAGTGTCAGCAGAGGGTGGGTGGGTGGGTGGGTGCGGTGGGACCGGAGAAGGGAGGACGGCTCAGTTGGCTCTTGAAAACCGAAAGGAGATTTATCCCATCTCCTAAAACTGGAGTATTTTCCCTGGGCTCTCTCTTTGGGAACCTTACAGTAGCATGAATTTATGACTGGAGCCCAAGCAAAAACAGTCCCTAAGCCCAACAGTCCATAAAGTCGCCATTTAGTTTCTCTGCACGTTTCTAACCCACACTCCCCGCCCCCGCGGGCCCAGGCACACTGCTCCTCGTGTGTTTTCCCGAGCGCGCCGCACCCGGGCCTCCTCCGCGTCTCCCTGTGCCGCGTGCCTGGCTTCCTCCCAAGCGAAGGCCTCTGCCATGTCAGCGGGCACATCCGCTGGTGTCCACAAACATGCGTCTGTTCCCTGCTCTAAATTTGTCAACTAGGTATGACGCTTGTTGGGTGTGGGCTTCGGCTCTGTGGCTGGGAAGTTCTGCAGGGGCTGTGAGGAACGTGTGCCACCTTCCTTTGGTGGCAGACCCCGCAGAGGAAAGAGACCTAGAGAGCAGGGAATTTCACATTAGCCAACTCAGGCCGGGTCTCCCTCATGACATTCAAATATGTCAGTGTGAGGCCCTGGCTGGGTAACTGAGTTGGTTTGCATGTTGTCTCGATACGCCAAGGTTGAGGGTTCAACTCCCGGTCAGGGCACATACAAGAATCTATCAATGAATGCATGAATGAGCAAAGCAACAAATTGATGTTTCTCTCTCTCTTTTTCCCTTTCTCTTTTCCTCTTTAAAATCAATAACTAAAAAAAGAAGGAATATGTCATTTTGTAGATTCACTGACTTAGAATGTCAGAACTGAAAAGAACTTAGAAATCACCTAATATAAGTTCTTGAGAGAGAAGTGAGTTGCACAAGGTCACACTTCAAATACTTTCTCTTATATCTGTTATATTTTTCACATGGGAGAGTAAAAGCAACAAAAATGAAACTAAACATATGGGACTACATCAAGCTGAAAACCTTCTGTGTGACAAAGGAAACTGTCAAAAGAATAAAAAGGCAACCTATGAATGAGAGAAAATATTTGCAAGTTATATATCTGACAAGGGGCTCATATCCAAAACATATAAAGAATTCATACAACTCAATAGCAAAAACAACAACAACAAACCTCCCCCCAAAACAATTCAATAAAAAAAAAAAATGAGCAGAAGATCTGAACAGACATTTATCCAAAGAAGACATACAGATGGCCAACAAGAACATAAAATGATGCTTAACATCATTAATCATCAGAAAAATGCAAATCAAAGCCACAATGAGGTACCGCCTCTCACCTGGCTGTGTGAATGAGTGAGAATGGTTGTTATCAAAAGACCAGAAATAACAAACGCTGGTGAGGATGTGGAGAAAGGGGACCTTTGTGTCGGTGGGAATGTAAAAGGGTGGGAGGGTCCTCAAAAAATTAAAAGTAGAACTACTGTGCTATCTAGCAGCTCTACTTCTGAGATTATACCTAAAGGAGGTACAGTCAGTGTCTTGAAAAACAAACAAACAAACAAACAACAACTCTTCAGTCCCGTGCTCATTGCAGCACGATTTACAGCAGCCAAGATACGGAAACAACCTGAGTGTCCGTTGGTGGATGAATGGACAAAGAAATCGTTGTACATATATATACATAGTCTTGCACAGCTTTTGTTAGGCTTGTTCCTAGAAATCTGATTTTTTTTTCACCCTTCTCTTGCCTTATAATACAACGTTAAATAGCAGCAGTGACTGCGAGCATTCTTGTTTTTTCCTCAATCATATTTCGATAATAAAAGCACTTCTCCTGTGCAAGGTGAAGTCAGAGCATTTGACCCCACACAATCCTGTCTTTTTTTGTACCGAGGCAGCAATTGAATTAGCATTGTTAGGTCCTGCCAAAGATTGCATTAGTGTCTTGGGTATGGCTGGGGACTTTGTCTCCCAGCGAACAAGGGAAGGGAAGGTATTCTTACTGCTGTATACATGGGAAAACGGGGTCACAGCATTACAGCAAAGCAGAGCTAGGACCAGAACTCAAATATCGCTCCCCAGACCCCCAGGCCTGACTGTCCTGAGACTCCAGATGGGTGGGGCTCGGTGGGGACTGTGTGTGAGTTCGGGCCTGAAGTGATCTGCACTTCCACATCAAAAGGGTCTTGTTCTCTGTGACCCTCACCATTTCAGAGAGTCTCAGGGTGACGTTCCCTCCAGCAGCACTAGGGAGGGGTTTAAGGGGCCGAATGAACTCCTCTGCCCCTTAAACCCCAGTTGTAGGCCGGGGACATTGATCTCCGGCCGGGGTCCTTCACAGCGATATTGGCCACCAAATCAGCAAGGAGGCTTCCAGTTGGTCCTTGGCTGACCCCTGGGAGTGCATTCATTTGTTCTATAACAGTCCCTCTGCCTTGGTGCCATGATTTAATAGTTGGCTTAGGTGATTTAATAAAAATCAGACATCACCTCACTGGTGTCTTTCCAAAGCATCACCATCAGCCCCGTTCATGAGCCCAGGGCTTGATTTTGCACTCGCAAGCTGGACTGAGAGAGACTGAGCCTGTTCTTATGTCTTCTGCCCTCTCCAGACTAAACAGAGAACATGCCTGACTCGTCCGTCTTATCGTCTGTCTGTCGGCTGTGCTTTTGACATCTCTTTGATGTAATCGCTTCTTACCACTCCCAGTGCCAGGACCCAAGGACTAGCCCCTACCTCTCTCCCTGGAATTCCTCTCCAGCCTCCCAACTTTGGGGTCATTTCCCCTCCACATGGCCAATGTGAGTGACGACACAAAAGATCCCACAGTGGCCTCCCACGGCCCCCAAAGCGAGAGGAGCAGGACACCTGACCGTGGCCCACGCGGCCCACGCGGCCCTGCAGGCGAGCACCTGCCCCGAGCCAGACCATGGCTTCCCACACCGATAACCACGCGGGCCTCTTTGCTGGCCCCCGACTACTCTACACCTGCTCCTGCTTTGAGCACTTGCTCACTTCCCTGCCTGACTCACTGCCCTTCCCCAGACACTCACCCAGAGGACTCATTCTCCCAGGTTCACAGTGGCCTTTGCCACGGCCACCTGGATGGCACGGGGGCATCGCCTGGAGCCAATGGGGAGCACGGGCTGCTCCGGTGATGGCCAAGGGCGCTGACGCCAGCACTGTGCACGCTGGTGCTTCTACACTTAGACCGCCTGGTGCGGGGCGGCCGGATCCTGACCCCCACAGGAGGCAGTGGGGCGGGGACAGAGCACAGTGAACGTCACATGCTCTGCTGACCACAGACCCGAGCATCTCCTCCAATCCTGGGTCACCAATATTCTTTGTTAATTATTTTTATTTTGTTCTTGCTTGGAAACATTCCAGTACAACATAGGAAGCTGAATTCCCCCTTTGCCCTCCGCCAATCTTACCTTCTTCCCAGAGACGTCCACTCAGTCAGATCTCTTCCTATGCCCACACACAGCGTACAGAAATATGCAATTCATTTTATAAAATTGCTTATACAAACGGGGTGATACGATTATTTTGTAATTGGCTTTTTGTTGCTTAAACTATACGTGAGAGATCTTATATTAGTAAAATGGAATCACCTCATTCTTATTTGCGACATTCTGTCCTTAATATAGATATGCCATGATTTAATCATCTCCTTATCAGTGGAAATGTTATTATTATTAATTATTATTTCTGGTTTCCAGTTTTTCTATTCCCTCCTCGTGCAAATGGTGTGTTGCAGGAAACAGCCTTGAACGTGTAGCTTCGGGCACACGAGGTCGTATTTCTCCAGGATTTCATACCTCCGAGGGAAACGTCCAGTCCAAGGCAGTGCTGTGCGGGAGAACGCCCTGCAGTGATGAAACGCCCCCGATGCGGAGCCAGCCTGCGGCACGTGTCTTTCATAGGTGCCAGTACAGCCTACTTGGCAGGGTCACTGGGGGCCTGTGCCCCTGTTGCCCCAGAGCTTTGCAGCCTGGCCTGATCTGTTGAGTGACAGTCACCTTAGACTCAAGTAGAGCCTTGCTCCAAATGAATGAGGACAGTATTGTCCCAGGCAGTGCCATCCAAAGGGGTGTGGCTGTCTTGCAGGACAGGGCTGGGCAGGCCTAGGACACTTAAGGAAGGGCGGGTAGAGACGGTGCCTCGAGGACTCCTGCATGCGAGGGGCCGGTCAGACCGCAGCCTCAGAGGGTCTTTGCAGTGCCAGCCCCAAGTCCACAGCCTCCCACACTTTGTCCCAGAAGAGGGCAGGGGTCACTGGTGAGCTGTGCCTTGTGTCCAGACAGGACCTGTGTCGCCTTGTCAGGTCTTTGCGTCTGACCTTCCTCCTCTGTAACACGGGGATACAAACCCGCACGCGTGATCTGAGCCTGCAGGGTTGTCGTGCGGGACGTGGGCACCACTGGGAAGGCCCTGGCTGCCAACTCCACGGGGCTGCCCTGAGCTGTAAGGCTACCTGGCCTTGGGCCTGGCTCACGTGCCAGGAGTTCGGCGGGGACTCTGCGCAGATTTAAAGTAGGCTGGAGGCTCGCCTTGCTCATAGGTCGTTCTCTTATTCTTCACAAGGGGTTCCCAAGAACTGAAGGGCCCTCTTTTTTGAGCTCCCCAGAGATGGCTGACTGCCCTTTTGCCAGGGTGGGGCGAACGGCGGCGTGAGGCCTGGGGCATCTCCGTTCCCCCTGCCTGCCATGTGCTCTGTGGTCTTCCCAGACATGCAGGGCAACCTGTGGCTTCCAAGAGGACCGTGAGTGGCCCAGCCCAGGCTGTTCAGGAAGGTCGGGGACAGGAGCAGGCCCGTTGTCTCGACGTTCAGTGCCATGTCTGGATATTTCTCCACGCAGGAGGAGGTCCGTGTTCCCACCTCTGACTCCCGCCTTGGACGCCGCATTCTCTCTAACTCCACCCTTACCTTCCGGACAGGCCGGTTCTTCATCCTTGTGTCCAGAGCTGTCTATGACATTCCTTTGTGGGGTAGGCCCTGGTTTTCCTGTGGAACATATTTGATTAAAAGCTGGGTTCTGCCACTTCCCAGCTGGAGGACGCAGGCCACTTAACCTTTTTGACACTCAGTTTTCTCATCTTTGGAGATGTTGGCGTCTATGGCCTCAGATTGTTCTGAGAATGCAGTGCGATCCCACCAAGCGCCTGGCACTTGGGAGGTTGCCCATCGTTTTCTTTTTTTATTAATGTAATTAGTGTAATTATTATGGCACAACAAATGTTTATTGAGTAGTCGACATTAAGATGAATAAAACATATTCTCTGCTGTCCAGATGATCATAATATGCGTGGAGACGAAATATGGGCATTGACAATTTGAATGCGAGCAGAAGGGAAACAGAGACTCATCGCAGCTTTCCAGGGAGTGGGGCAGCTGTCTAAAAAGCTCCCTCCTGGGCTACGCCACCACAGGCTGCACCTGACCCGCGCAAGGAAGCAGGAGGACCTGGTGCAGCGCCCATCTTGCCTGCCTTCCCTGGAAGTACCCCTGGATCGCCTGGAGGGTCTCCCCACTCGCACGCCCTCTGCAGACCCTGCCTTCACCTCTTCCGTCAGAGCTGGCTGGCGAGGTTCAGACCCTCATTCTGGATCTGGTCTTCGCCCCGGCCTGGAACCCTCAGAGCTGACACTTCCCCCGCAGTTTGCTCTTGAGTCTTCCACCAGAGCCCCGGCCCCGCACTTGGTGAGCGAACCCCAAAGGTCAGCCCTGCTGCACCGGCACCTCGGTTGGGGCCGGAACAGCAACGTCTGCTTGTCTGGCACGGAGTCCAGCTAGGAATGTCTCAGTCCTGGGGCAAGGCGCCGACCTCGCACTGGATGGGCCGCACCTCCGGTCCACGCCACCTCCTAGGGGGCATACAAGAATGGGGACGGGTTGTAGGTGGAAGAGTCCCGCAGCCTTGCCCTTGTCACACAGACAAGGGCCATTCAGTCCTGACCCTGTAAAATACTCCATTATGAAAATAAACAGCATCCGCAGGTGACCGGAAGGCACTGCGCTCCCCCTGCGTCCTGTCTGGTGTCTTTGCCTCTTGGTGGAGGAGAACCTGGGGCGTGGGTGTGAGTTTGACCTGGGCTGAGAGGGAGTCACTGGGGCAGATGGGGTTCCATGGAGAAGGGGCCAAGGCCAAGTGTTGGAAGAAGCACTGAAGGGTTTATATAAGAACTAGAATTCCATATATGATGATTTGAAAAATCATTTATACCTAGACGGTCTAAGGCCCAAGCACTGGCTAAAGTCGACATCAGTCAATTGCTGAGCAGACTTGGAGGGACAAACAAGAAACTGTGACACAGTTGTCACTGTGTTAGCATCACTGGCTCTTGGTGCCTGATCGTGTGGATGAACAAGCTCCAAGCACGGCCAGCGTGGCAACTCTCTGTACACCGCCCGCCCCCCCAATTTACCTTTTTTTGGCTCAGGTGTTGGCTGAATTCTTTTTTTCAACAAGTTAACTCTTGCAAAACTCCCTCTTTATTGAGTCAATAGAGAGTTAGAAGTAACTGAATTAAAAACACTTCTATTGAGTACAAAACCAGTGAGGCTGATTAACTTAATTGTCTTGTCCTCACTGTTTTCAAGTCTTTGGAAGCACGTTCACCTTTTAATTAACTTCTGGGTTTCCTAAAAGCTCTAAATCAGGCACTTATCACTGCTCTGCTCATGAAAAAAACACCCATTGAACCCCCGCAGGGCACAGTCCGGATGATACCTCTTCAAGCAGGTCCAATCCGTCAGATCGCGAGTGCGCTGGGTCTGCCTGTGCAAACTAATGAGGCTGCCCCACAGTGGTCTGTGCGGCTCTGCCTTGTCCCACAATCCCAACGCAGCTGGGGTCAGCTGCTGGAGGCACCAAGTGACGAGAAGGGATGAACTCAAGAAAGGCCCCCAGGGGCCTCCTCTCAATGATTCTGACAATCCCGTGGCCCGGATCTGAGCCTCAAATGCCCAGAAACTTTGCTATCAGCCCACCACAAGTGGGTCTGTCCCTGGAGGCAAACTCCCATTAGCCAGACTCACAGAGGCTGATGTATAGACCAGACTGGAACCCTTACTCACTGAACGGTCTGCTGAGTTCTCTCCCTGAGAGCAAGGTTGCTTGGGGAGGCAAGTGACAATTAGGAGGTAAGTGACAGCCTTTACACTCGGAAGCAACGCCAGGAGATGTGCTCTTGAGTATGAAATGGCATCAGGCCAGAGCTGAAAGAGCGTGGAAAAGCTTTGAATATGAATTATACTTGGCCGGTCCCCAAGTGGCCCTGCAGGGCACAGGATGTCCCCACAACAAAGACATCGCTGCCTCCAAGTGCCAATAGTGCCGAGGTTAAGAAGCCCTGCTCTAAGCTCTACAATTCTATGAGTCTTGCCAAGCAGAGCATAAGTCATCCTGAATCTGAGATTGTTCGAAATACTTGATTTCTGTACATTTGACTCATGGCTCTTCCTACGTGGGAGCGTCTACCATTAGACATCTTTGAAGTTGCTGCAGGGACCTGACAGGGATAAATGTGTGTCACCACACAGCTGCCGTTAGGGGAGTAACTGGAAGTTCTTCTTCTTGTCCAGCCTAAGCCTTTGCTGTTGCAGCAGTTCTTTCTCCCTCGCTAGGATCTAAAGCCCCAAGGTGAGAGTGTGAAGGTGGTGCCCTTGGGTTTTCAGTCAGTAGAAGCTAGACTTTATCCCTAAAGTTTTGGTGGAGGGGGGCGGCTTGTATAGAGCCACCCCATTCTTTCCCATGGTCCTCTGTGTCCTTGGACATAGGGCTGTGAGATAGTAGCACAGGATTATACCATTTTCCTCCTTTTCTTCCTTCTTTCCTTCCCTCCCATGTGCTGGCCAAAGAACAGCGAATAAGAGAGAATTCCCAGCGTCAACAAAAACCATAGGCTAGCCAGGAGCCAGTAATAAACCAATCATCAAGGTGCAGTTTATCTTTACAGTCAGAAGCCCTCTTTCTAAGAAAGGTAGTCTATTTTGCCCTAACATCAGCTAAGGGAGTCTTCTCAGATATTCTCGTTCGGGCCGTATGCTTTTGCTACACAAAGTATTTAGCCTCTCCCTGCACAGGGGGCCCTTTGGAGGGGCCGGCTTCCCCCGCCGGGCTGGGGTCTTTCCCCCTGTGTCCCTCCTGGCTGCCTGCTTGCGCTGCTGGCTTTCTTGCTGTCTGCCTGCTGCCCGCGGGACGTTGGGTCTTCTGTCCAGGGGATGCAGAGGGCAGGGGCGTTGTGAGGAGGGGGAGGCAGAGAGGCAAAGCAAAGTGCAGAGGCCCAGCCAATTCCTCCCAGGCTTGTAAAATTCCAGGGCTGAGTCCAAACTCCCAAAATAGAAGCGGACAGAGAGCAAACTTCCTGGCTTAGGAGAGGCCGCTTGTGTGTTGAAAGAAGCTGTTGGTCTGCTGGGTCTGGGAGGGTGTGTGTGTGGGGGAGTGGGGATGGGTGGAGAGGACCCTGAGTGACCAGGGAGGACCGCAGGACTAGGGGAGGACAGTACCTGGTGACCTCAGCCGCAGGCGCGGCCAGTGCCCACACCCCACCTCGGCGGTCACTTCTTTCTTTAGAAAGAGATCGTTTGCTTTCTGTGGTCTTGGGAAGACAGCAAATGACAACGCAGTCATGGGCTGTGCAGGACCCGGGTGACATGTCTACACCAGAGCAGCGTATTTGTGGACATGGGCCGGGGTGTGGATGCATTGCGCCCACCAGCAGCCGGCCAATGGGAAGTGCGGGTCTGGATTCAAAGGCTCTTAGTTCATCAGCCATGTGTTAAAAACTCACAGCTCAGCTGGGAGCCTTTACATGTATTTATTTTCTGCTCCAGCTTTGTTAGGTTCGGTGAATGTGCCTCTTGATAACTTAATGGTCTCTCGTGAAAATATCGGACACAGTTAAATCAAAACAAGTACTGGATTAAAACACAAGACAGCCCTGAAGATCCAATTTGCTTCCTGTGATCAGAAAGGAGAAAACACGAACTTGATTCAGCTGGGCAGACTGATTCGCTCTCGGGTTTTGCAAATTATCTGTGTGAGCTTGTGACATGCTCTTCCTCCTCCTGGGCCTCAGTTTCCTTCTTTATCAGTTCTTCCCATAAACATGGTTGGGGTTGAAGCTTCCTAAAAGAGTCGGGACAAAGCGATCAAATAAAATCTCCACATGCAATCCTTACGCTCGGGAAGCGCCTTCAGTATTTTAGTGGAACTCCCTCCAATACCCTATTAATTTAAAGTCAGTTGAAAGGCTCTTTCTCAGCAGCTAGGGAAGAACTGAGAGATTGTTCTTTCCAGGGGGTATTGGTTTCCATGGAACCACTCACATTATATTTTCCTGGTTTCCTTTGTATGTCCAGACACGTTGTCTAGTGTGCGGTCAGCTCCCCACCAACACATGTGGAGTTGAGTCGCCTGGAGCCCCACTGTGGGGCTGTGTGAGGACAGAAGCTACCTTATTGGCACTGACCAGGGGCATGAGGGTCTCGCTGGTGCCACCCAGCAGCTCACAAGGACAGCTGATCGGGACTAAGACATGTTACCCCCATATGCGATCTCTCCTCCCCCTGGAAACTGAGTACCTTGCCCCTTTTTGATCCAACCCTGCTCTTTGCCAGATGAAACAGAGGTTGCGCCTTTAGCATCTGTGTTTCTCCAAGGTGGATCCTAAACATTCAAGTGTGTGGGCGATACATGCACATAGGGGTTAGAGACTGTCTTCATCTAGGGGTTGAGGAAGCTGCAACAGAGAGAAGTTGAGTAGCTAGTCCAAGTCCAACCATGGGCAAGAGCTGGGGTGGGATTTGAACCTGGGCAGATAGCGAACCTCGAACTCCTTCCGCTGTTCCATTCTCTGCCATTCTGGAGGGTCCCTCGGGCGAGCAGGGGCATACCGGAGGGATTCTACCCCCTCCACCTGGGCCGTCTCCCAAATGCCACTGCTCATTGTCTGTCCACGACAGCCCCCAGTCACACTGTCCCGTCGGGCTTGGCAGGCCTTCCACAAACAGAGCCATTTTTGATACTAGCGATGTTAACACATCATGGGGTTATGTAATTATTATTGTTACTTTGGTCTTGATTTCCTCTTGCCAGACATGATGTCTAAACAGGAAAGACCAGCCTTCCTGTTTGGAGATCCGGGACTTGCAGAGACCATTGGCTCATGGAGTTCCTCTCCATCCCTTCCTCCCCTTGCAGTTTCCAGAGACTCGTTTTCAGCCTTGAGGACGAGGGGGGCACGCCGATAATGGCCCCGGGAAAGGAAGGAAAACCACAGTAGGCCGAGTGAGTGGGCACATGGCAGCACAAGAGGCGGGCTCCCTTCCATCCTGCGGCGCAGGCATGCTTGGCACCCACGGGGAGCCCGTGAGCACGTGGCATGCCCAGAGGGTGGCTGGAGACGTGTGTCCTGGCACCCCCGTGGCCTTCCATGGGCGCTTGTGACTCACGCTGCATCTGCTGGTCACAGGTGTGGACAGCGTGACCGGGTGTGGGGGAGGCCTTGGCTTGGAGGCCACTTCCTGGGTCTCAGGGCAGGTCAAGGTCCTGCCCCATTGTCCCCACACCACGAAACTCAAAATCAGTTTATTTCATTTAACTTCTTGCTGACTGAGCAACTGTTCTATAAAAGAACATTCCCACAGAAGGGTTTCTGAGAGCCCGAAATGAATGAGCCCTTGTCCTAAGAAGGCTCTAGACACAGGGTCAAAAACCACAGAGACACACAGCTGAGCTAGACATGAAGGCCAGCACACAGGGCCAGGAGAGTGTGGCCAACGTGTCCTGGGGCCCGAGGTGCCACTGCACAGCAAGCCCAGCCCCACATGGCCACCGAGCAACCCCAAGAGCCAGGGTCTGGCTTGGGTTCAAGGGACCTCTTACTCTGGGGCTTTGGGGAGGGGTCTGGGCAGATTCTACTTTTTCCCATGAATACCCCTGGGCCACCCGCCGTGCCCTTCCAAGTGCTCCCTGCCTTGCTGGCTCCATGCAGGGGTGGGGTGGGGAGAGCCAGGCAAGAAGGGAGAGGAGATGCAGAGATGAGAGATGAGGCCATGTCTGTCGCTGCTCCAGAGAAGATGGGCCGTGCACAGCGCCACGCCCGTCAGATGCCCACTCTGCTCTCGAGCACCCGTTTCTCCCCCAGGAAGTGCAAATCCTGCAGTACAGCCGCGAGGGGCAGCCAGGGCACAGGATCACTGCGTGGGCGGCCTTCCAGAGGCCTGGGGGCTCCATCCACCAACGCCAGTCCCTGCTCTGGTCCCAGCGTCTGCCGGCTCTGGCTGCCCGTGCAGGGTCCAAGTGGCTTTGAGTATTTCTCCCTTATTGTGATTGGGTAAGAGTGGCATATCAAGGAATGATTTTGTGCGGAGCCATAGAGTCCTTCCTGCTTGGTCTTTGGGCTGAAATGCAGTGACAAGGACACATATCTCAGAGTTCCCCAAGAGGCATCCCGGCAGCTGCTACACGTCATGTCTGCTTTCGCCACTGTCGCCAGGCACAGGGCCTGGGCCCGGGCCTCCCGCCCCTGGCCGGTGGCCCACCCCTCTGCCCATACGTTCCGCCTGGTTCACACACCCCGGTGGCTATGCTGAGCGCCAGCTGGGCCTGGAGGCCAGGTGGTCCTGACCCTGAGCCACACACGGCACTGGTCTGGCCCGCTCCCCGGCCTCAGCGATCTTCCGGCCTCTGTTCTCATTGGCTGCCAAGCGACGATCCTGGTACTGAACTCCGGGGAGGAAGCCACGGGGTCCGGCAAAGCATGGTCCCCCGGTCACACAGGCCCTTTTCCGGCAAGACAACGGAAGAAAGTTCTTTCCCTTGAGTAGCCCCGGGTTAGGGCAGGAGAGGTGACTTACTGTGTGGTGTATGTGTATGTGTATGTATGCTGTGCGGTGTGTGTGATGTGTGTATGGGTGTGGTGTGTGTGTTTGCTGCAGTGTGTGCGCGGATGTATGAGTTGTGGCGGGTGTGTGACGGGGTGTGGGCGCGGGTGTGGGTCCCCCCGGAGTTTGGTGGAATTGCAGAAGGCATGTGGGTGGAGGGCTGAGCTGGTTTCTCTGCCAGAAGGTTCCATCTGTGAAGGCTGTTTGGTGATTTTGCTTTTTGTTTGTTTTTCTCTGTTTTTGCTTGTTTTTGTGAGTGGGAGACTCTTGGAGGTTCTCTTCCCTATGTCTGGAGTGTCTGTGGACGTGGTGTCCACAGGGCTCCTAGAGGTAGCAATGGGGGAGGGGGCGGTCCCCTCGGTGTTAGGCCGGGCCAGGTGGGGGCGCGGCCTGGGCTGGGTGCCGCCGGGCTCCCAACACTGTCACTTCTGACGTCAGGTGGTAGGAACACACTAGATGCCTCTGAGTCGATGACTTGGAAGGTTCCAGAAGGTGTTGGAGTGCCAGGAAGGCCAGGCCTTGAATTCAGGCTTCAGCCTATTGGTTTCTCCTCCCCAAGGAAGGGCTCCCGGGAGGCTGGGGCTGAGGACGGCCCAAGGCTGTGGTCCTGCAGCGCCACCTGGGGGCGGCCAGGAGAACGGCCACCAGAGGGTGCGCGGGATGGACCAACCCAGCTACCCTCCCAGGTGGCCCTCTGAGGGGGGTGTCCTCTATGTCCTGGCTTCTAGCCCTTTTCAACACCCCCCCACACACAGCATGTGGCCCACCCCACCATAAAATGAGTGGCCAGGTACCAGAACCAGAGGGACCTCACTCTGAAGGGAGAAAGGCCACCCAGAGAATCATGCCGAGATAAAACAGAGCTGAATGTCGCCAAGGGGGAGCTGTGGGCACAGGTACCACTGAGAATATTCAGACTAAACAGTCAGACTAAAACCTGGGTCTGAGAGAAACGAGGCATTGTGGAACCCAGAAGCTTCTGCACATAATCTCTGGGTTACAAAGTGGGATGAATGTTGCAGTTACGTTCACATCTGAATTCTGCAGCCTGCCCACCTGTTACCTGCGGCTCACTGTCGCTGACCCTGCTCGAGAGCCCTCCTGCTGGCCTGCCTGTGCGTTCTGTCTCCAGGCCTTTGTTTTCGCTGTTTCTGTAGCAGGGACGCATGCCCGGCCCCCTCCAAGGAGCAGGATGAAGTGACACCTTCCGCACACAGCCAGGGCTCCTTTAACAACAGAAACGTGTCCTCTCCCGGTTCTGGAAGCGAGAAGTCCAAGATGAAGGGACCAGCAGGGTTGGTTTTTCCCGTGGCCACGCTGGGAAGACACATGCCTGTCTACATTCTGGGAAGGTAACAATTTGCGGACAGAGCAGAGCCACGTGGGAGCTGAGGGATGTGGAGGGGAACTAGAGTCAAGACATTACAAGGGCAGGAGGGGCAGTGTGGGAACTGTGGGGACCCTGTTCAAGGCTGTTCCAGAAAATCAAGTCATGAGAGCCCTCGATGCCCAGGACAGTGTTGTGGCCAGGAGACCGATGATCAGAACTGAGGGTCACTGCTCGCTGCACTGGGGAGGTGGTTCGGGTGGGCGCTCTGGCCTCAGAGGACCCCCTGATTCTCAGGTGCCTGCGTCCACACCGGGAGGCGGGAGCCCCGCCATGGGCCTGCTGGGAGAGAAAACCGGTTCTGGCATATTCCCATCAGTGGGGACGTCCTCGCACAAGTCCACAGTACGTTTTCATGTGACATGTAATGAAAACAAAAATAAAGGAACATTGTTTACAATTCTTTACAGCTTCCCGATTCTTTTGGGTATTAATTAGTCGATCCCTAAAGCTGGGAGAGGGGGGCTCCCCCAGGAACCATCAAGGAACGTTGACGAGCAATGAATGTGCTTCAAAGAGAGTAGGTACCGGCGTTGTTGTCACGCCCATTTTACAGATGAGAACACTGAGGCTCGAAGAAGCGGAGAGTGCTTGAAGTGCAAGAAGTTAGATAGCAGAGGCGAGACACGAGGCTCTGGAGCCTGGACTCCCGTTAGCCCTACACGCAGGTCCTGTTTATTGAACGTGGACGATGTGCTGGGCCTCCCAACGGCCCTGCCGAGGGAAAACCTCAGACCTGGAGAGTCCAAGTAACTGGCAGAGACAGGCTCTGAACTTGGGTCCTCTGACTCCAAACATCACCCTCGATTTACTGCCCGGCCCCTCCTGTCCTGCAGGTGTAGCTCACCCCAAACCCTGCGCGTAAGGGCAGGGCCCCTCTACCCTCAGGCTGGCGCATCCCTCACAGATTAACCAGGTAAAGTCTCACTTTTCCTCGTTAACTTGTCATCACAATGTGTGCTTGTACATGGCCGAGCCCTTCTTAAATGGGAGATACGCCATATCTGACATTTTCGATGTGCTTTGGGGAGTCTAATCTGCGGGCTTCCACACTCCTTTCGTGGGTACGGCACTCAGCCTCTCAGTGCCTGGGATTTTGCTGTTTGTGCCTGCAAATGCAGGTTTAAAAATCAGTCCAGAAAAACCCTGGCAATGGCCTCCAGAGTCCGCCAAGGCGTCTGCAGGAGCCGAGGACTTTGAAGCTCAGGCTCAGGCATTTGTCACGTTCCCGTCATGCTGCCGGGAGATACAGGGGGCTTTGCTTTTGCTCTTTCTTCTTCATCTTTTATTTTCAGACTTGTGTTTCTTGAAAAGGAATGGCAGTTGGCAACATCCCTGAGGCTTTTCCAGGGGGCCCGGTAACAAGGTTTGCTGCAAGTCTGGGTAGGACATGTTCCCCTGATAGGCTCCCGGGCAGGAAGTTCAACTTCTGTGATGTCTGCGGCCTTTTTCCTCTGAACCACGGGGTTTGCCTCTTCAAAGATGTCAGCCCCGGCCTCGCAGGGCTTGGAGTTTATGGTTCCAGCGTGTGTGACTTGTGTGAGAGTAAAAATAGGTCAGCATGTTCTCCTTCCTCTCTTTTAAAGAAGAAAACATGTGGGGTGTGTGTGTGTGTGTGTGTGTGTGTGTGTGTCTTCACTTTTCCCCCCAAAAGATTCACTCCAGACTGACTCAGATTGTGGAACCCTTCAGGGGAGAAAACTTTTCCATGAACATGAAGTATAATTAATGAGGAGGGGAGCTGTTGGGAGAAAGAATTCCTCAGTGTTCCCCGTGATGTCAATTATGCCATGGGTGACATATATAAAGCAGGTGACAGACCCGCCGCCTGCTCCCTCCACAGCTCGATTATTATGAGAAGTGAACATTTCTTTCCATTACGAATCTGCGCAGCTTCATGTTCCCAGCTGAAACTTTAAACAAGACGAAACACACACATACACACAATCTTTTGAAAACACTGATGAAGAAAGTTTCCGAAAAGCCCACAAAATGAGAAATCAGTTCAGCTATGAATAAATGTGCAGGATGCTGAAAGGGATGGACGAGAGGTCTCTGCGTAAAGCAGCCTCAATGTTTTTTACTGGCCCGGGGGAGCTGCCAGCTCTGGAAAGATGGAGTTTTACCCCCTTTACACCTGGCTTTTGTTTCTCCCAGCTCGAGTTTGCGGAGATGCTTCGATGCTATTGCTGCTCTTGCATCTGCTCTGTGGGAACCTACCCCATGTCCCTGGGGCTGCTCGGGCAATGGCCTTTGTGGGGCAGCCAGCAGGGCTCACCTGCGTTGCCTATTGTCGTGGAGAATGTGACCACCCAGGGAGGCCAGGCAAAGAGGCCCCACGCTCTGGCCGCGGTTTTCTTTAGGGAACGTTGTATAAATGGGATAAAGACGGCTTCTCTGTCCTGGGCCTGCTCTTGTTGATTTCTTCATAATGGGCTGGAACCCTTAGCTCCAAGTCCCCCAGCACCATAAGGCCATTTTGCACACACATGCAGTTGCTTTAACTATAGCTCAAATGAGTATAATTCTTACCAATTTAAAGCCTGCCTGCTTTGCATAGCCCATAACTAATGAAAATGGACCTACTGTCTGCTGCCATGGATAAAACAAACCCCAGTGTCCTAAAAGAGCCCAACCCACCGCCGCCCTGCGAAGCTCTCCACGGAGACCTGCTTCCCAAACAAGGGCGCATTCTAAAGACCTGGGGGTCAGGACTTAAATGCATGAATGTTGAAGGACACAACTCAACCTGTAACTCTCTATAACTCACATTAAAATAAAAGATTTTATTTATTTATTTTTAGAGAGAGGAGAAGGGAGGGAGGGAGAGAAATATCGACATGAGAGAGAAACATCAATTGGTTGCCATTTGCATGTGCCCCAACTGGGGACTGAACCCGCAACCCAGGCCATGTGCCCTGACTGGGAATCACACGTGGGGCCTTTCGGTTTGCGGGACAATGCCTAAGCCACGGAGCCACAATGGCCAGAGCGACAATTGACTTCTTGACCGGGTACCTCTGGGGTCTGTCTGCCTGAGCGTTGCAGGCTGTCTTCGGGGTTGGCGTCCTTGACCTTCACTCCCTTAGGTCTTCCAGTAGTTTGCTAACCCCTGATTCTCTAAACCGAAACTCGGAAGCCCTGGATGGAGGACGCGGTGCGGCCTCTGTGTTCTCAGCTGAATCAGGGCTGGAACAGAGGAAACGGCCTCACGGGTCCGAGAGTTGGACTCCTCCGGTGGTTTGGCGGGACTGGGAGGTGGGCGCTGGCGGTGAAGAGAGAACAGGCAGGTGCCCGCGAAGAGGCAGCCTCCCAGAGCAAGCCACCGCGGGGACACAAGGGGCAGGCAGTGGCCCGGTGAGGAGGCGCAAAGAGCCGGAAAAGCCCGGAGTGGAGTCACTCCCTAGCTGCTGCGTTGTGTCTGAGTTTCCTTCTCTGCAGCGAGTGGAGGCTCGTTCAGTGATCGGGGATCCACGAGGAGGGACGTGCCCACTCCTTGCCTGATCGTGTTGTGTGACTCCGATGAGCTGACTTAGGTAAAGGTTGTAGCCTGGAGCCTGGCGATAGAAAGAGCCTGGTCACAGTTGACTCTTTTCCTCCTTTTCGGCAGACACGGTCCATTGGCTCAACAAGGAGGCTGCCAGCTGCTTTCTTGACATTCGGCCTGAGGCTGTAGTTTCTAACCATCCCCTGCTCTTCCATAGAAAGAGGGTTAAAGCGGCAAAGAAATCCTCAGTGCTGAGTGTTTGTGCGCCTCTGCCAGGGGTCGGTCTTGTGGGGTACAGTTCGTTAAGGCCATGCGTAGTGATCCCCGAAGCAGGGTGGGGACCGTAGATTTAACTATTAAAGTTAAAACGAGAAAGCCCCCAGAAGAAAACATAGAAGAATAGCCCCCTGACCTTGGTATAAACAAACATTTCTTAGGCAGAACACACACCATAAAATAAATGGACAAATTGGACTTATCAAAATTAAAGATTTTTGGTCACTAATGACGCTGTTAATAAAATGAAGGGGCAAGTGATAGACTGTGAGAAAATATTAGTAATATATATGTCTGACAAAGACTTCTACCTAGAAGATATAAAACATGCCTAGAAATTAATGGTAAAAAGATGACCCATTTTCGAAGGGCACAAGACTTGAACAAACACTTCATAAAAGAATATATGTAAACAGATAACAAGCATGTAGAATGATATTCAACGTATTAGTTGTTAGGGAAATGTACATGAAAACCACTAGGAGATAGGACTTCACACCCTCTGACAAAGCTGAAATGCAAAAGGCCGGCTGTACCAAGTACTGCTGAGGATGTGGGGCAACGAGAACCTCTTACGTAGTTAGTAGGAGTGTAAAATGTTACAACCATTTCAGAAAACTTCTGGGATGTTTCTCTCGATGTAAAACATATACTTACCCTGTGACCTGGCAGTTTTATTCTTCGATTATTTACCCAAGAGAAATGAATACATGTCGATATATGTCGACAGAAAACACGTAGCTTTATTTGCAGCAGCTGGTAGCCGGAAGCAACGCAATTTGTTGGAAACGACTCCCTCCACAGGACACTGGATAAAGAAGCAGCCAGTCCATACAGTGCAGTGAGGAGAAACAAGCTGCAGATCGATGCAACAACACCTTGAAGAAACTCAAACAAACTAGAAGCAGCCAGATGAAAAAGATTGCCTGATTCAACTTCTGTGAAGCCCTAGAACAGGCAAAACTGATGTAAATCACGACAGTGGTCGCCTGAGTTGCGGCAGCGGTGGGTATCGTCAGCAGAAGGGCAGAAGGAGAATTTCTAGAGTGATGGAAATGCTCTGTCTTGATTGAGGTAGTGATTACATGGATGGAGATAAAGGTCAAAACGCACTGAAGTGCACGCTTAGGATCTGTCCGTTTTATTGCATGTTTAAAAAAAAACAGCTCAGGGATTTCCAGAGGCATCGCCTGAATCTCCAGAAAGGTCAGATGCGCCCCAGGGACAAAGCACAGAGTGTCCAGACCAGAGGAACTGAAGGCAGACCCTTGGAACTCAGGGGAACAGAGACGGTCAACGTACACAAGGCAGCGTCGCCTCTGTGCACCCCCAGGCGCTGAGGGGCATTTCTTTTGCGTCAGAACTACACTCCTGTTTCACGTACCTTTTAATTCCAGGGAGAAACCGCCACCGCCACCAAGAGCCCCCCAACCGGAAGCTCCTCGCAGTTAAATAGCACACGGCCAGACAGCAGCCAGGATGGCAACTTGACTCTTCCTATGCAAAGGCCAGAGTGTTTTCTATGGATGTCCCCGGGGAGGGAGCAAGCTGGGCGCTCCTGTCCCTGGCTCACGTGGGGACTCCAGCCAGAGCACGGCTAGAAGCGCACCTTCCCCAGCCAGGGACTCCCACACCAACTTTCCCTCCTTTGTTTGACACCTAAACCCGAAGGTCTTCCTTCCTCCGATGCAACGCTGCGTGATCCCTGGTCCCTCTCCAAAAAAAGGCTCTCTTGCGTCCCATGGACCAGCACGTGGGAACCCTGGCGACTTATTTTTGAAAACCCTTTCAAGGCTTGGCACGACCCACACGCCTGGAAGGCACTGGCCCGTAACGCAGCTGCAGAGGGGGAACAAGAGGGGAGCCAATTCACGGTCAGGGTCACTGGAAAAGCCAAGAAAGCGGCCTCAGGTGTCAGGCCCCGAGGGCTGCTGGAGCGGCAAACACAGGCCAGCACAGCAAAGAAAACGCCCTGGCCTCCACTCTGCCGAGGCACCTGCTTCTGGAAGGGGCCGAGGCCCCGATGAGACATGATGTCATTGGTTTTTATCACATTTCAGTGAGCGGAGACAGAAAAACAAGGTCTCATAGAGGTAAGGTACCCGAGCCAGGGGAAAAAAACACACAAGATTTCCAGACAGTTGGACCAGGTCCCCAAGATTCAAGAATAGAGCTGCCTTGTCATACACGCTGGGACTGTGGGCCTTCGAGGACCAGGGCACTCTGAGCATGTTACTTCCACGGAATTGTCTGTACAATAAAAGCGTTTAATTTCTCAAGAAGTCCATATAATGGAACGTATTGTGGCACTGGAGAAGTGAGATATTTAATTGCTAAGTAAAACAGACGAAATATTCCTTTACTCTTAAGGAAAATAAAATCACCCGTTGAAATAATAATGTCATGTTTCTTTGTTGATGGTTTCATTTAAGGACACTTGTGGCTAATTCTATTTCTGCCAAGGGCAGGAGTTAACGCCATGTTATGAATGCACATATTGATTATTTATTTTTGTTATTATTAAAGTATTAATGACATGCATGCATGGAGTTCAACATGAAATAGTACCACTGACTCCTAATAAAAGCTTCCACTCCTGTCCCACGCGGCCTCCTTCGCTCTTTCTAGGGCCCCTCCGCACAATCACGGATGTGTTCTCCTTCGGTCGGGGCTGCGAGAGAAACACATTTAGACCAGAGGCCATCCCTAACAAAGGTACGGTATTTGCGGGGAGGATGTCTTATTAGCGCTTCATGAATGGGTCTACCACGTCTTTTATTCCTTTAATTAAAAAAACTTTTTAAAAAACTGTCTCCTCTTCAATTTTTTTTTTCCAATTGAAAACTAATACCAAACAGGGAAGTGAATAAATTCATTGGTGCGGAAGAAATGTATTGTCACAATGTGCACACACCCACGTCATCAGCGTCCAGGTCAAGAAACGGAACATGACCAGCATTTCAGAAGCACTTCCGCCCCAACACTGCCCACCTTTCCTCCCAAAGGTAACCATTACCTTCACGATCACTACACACGAGTTTTGCCTCTTTGAAATGTCTAAAAATGAAATCACGCAGTATGTAAAAGTTAGGCCTTGTTCTTGGACTTAACCTTTTTGTGAGATTTACTCATGGTGTTGCATGTAATTATAAATGGTTAATTGCCATTTCTATGCAGATTTCAATGACCATAATTCATTTATCTATTTTAGGGTTGATGGACACGTGGTTTGTTTCCAATGTTGGCTACTAGAAATAATACTGCCATAACAATTTCCGTCTTCTGGTGCATGTGGGCGTGGATTTCTGATGTGTATACACCTACGAGCTGAGCCGCAGGGCATAGGGCATGTGTGATCTCAACTTCGGCAGATAATGAGAACCTGCTTTTTAAAGTTGAAAACATGCTCACTAATCATAGTTGCATTTTAATTGCTCACATCCTTGCTAATACTTGATACTGTTAGTTATTTTCATTTTAGCCATTCTCTGTGTGTATGTTGGGGGCTAGTATCACAGTGTGGTTTTAATTTGCATTTCCCTGATGACTAAAAGAAGCTGAATATCTTTTCATTTGCTTTTGGACACTGGGTATCCTTTTGGGAAATTCTTAATACTCTCGTCTGTTTTTATTTTGGGATGGGCTTTTTTTTTTTTTTTTTGATGAATAGAAGGTCTTACTTTAGATTTTTATTTATACTTTAGAGAGAGGGGAAGGGAGGGAGAAAGAGAGGGAGAGAAACATCAGTGTGAGACAGAAACATTGATTGGTTGCCTTTCACACAACCCAGGCATGTACCCTGACCAGGAATTGAACTGGCGACCTTTTGGTCTGCAGGCTGACAGATGACATCCAACCAACTGCACCGCACCGGCCAGGGCAGAAGGTCTCACTTTAAATGCAAACATCTCTCTTGATGTCCTTCTCTTGGATCTCAGCCCTCTCGACTGCCTTGTAGCTCGCGAAAGCCATTAAACAGATTTAAAAAATAGTTTCTCCAGCTTTTCTAGATGTTCCCAATGGCGGAATTGGGCAGAACTCCCTCTGGCAATAGCCATTCATTCATGTAGTTTTTTCTTCTGGCATTTCACATTTCTCCATGTACATTCAGGATGCCATTTCTTGGCTTAACATTCTAGACATTTTATCTTGATTTTGTCTTGTGGTATGTGAGCTTTTATCTACCTTACACCTGTACTTTATATTCTCCTATCCTCCCCATAGAGTTGTTTCATAATTTCAAGCTTCCAACCACATTTACTTTATATTCTATCAGGACTATCTAAAATATTAGTCTCTGCAGATTCAAGGGGCTGATAAGAAATGTTCAAAGTTGGTTGCACTTGGGGTGGTGAGTAGGACTCTCTCTGAAGTCTTCAGCAGCCCAAACAACATTCTAGCTTTTCCAGAATAATCTTAATTTCAAATACAGCAAATGCTGGCCATTCTTAGACTGAATGGTAGTGGTGACCCCACCGGAAGAGTGACACCGAAGGGCCACACTCCATGGAACTGATCAACTTACTGGCTTGGAATTGCTGTGAAGTGGGATTCGGGAGCGGTTCCTGAGCGAGTGGCCTCTCAGCCAACCGCCTGGCACCTCCACCCCCACACAGCACTGCTAACCTTTGCTCTTGCCATACATGCAGCGACTCTTGTGAGGTGAGACTTGGAAAAGTGGCCTCAGAGAGAATTCCAGCTGCTGGGGGTGGGGCACAGCAGAAAGGGCCTTTCCTCAGGGAACTGACAGTCCCCAGGGGTGGGCGGTGAGCCAGGCTCACACTGTCAAAGGAGGCAGGAAGTAGAGTCTCTTGTAAAAGCACAGCCAGAGGGCTAAGAGTTTGCACAGAAGGGAGAGAGGACTTTGGACTGGAGGGACCCCAGGAGGCTTGGTGGGCTGGGTTTTGAAGAACAGGTAGGATGGATGTGCAGAGATGGGAGAACATTCCAGAAGGAAGGGTAGACTAGGGTGTGTGTACGCTGTGCATATGAACAAGACTAATGGGCTCAGCCATTGATCAAATATAAAAACAGTAAGTGCAGGGCAAGCTCAGTCTCATGGATCAAAGGGGCCCAAAGGAGCCAGGCTGAGAATAGCCACTGTGTGTGTTGGAGGAGTTAGGATTAGGCGGGCCCAGTGAGGGGACGGAAGTGACATTCTGGAGGGCAGAACCCCAGGCCTAGGCGGCCCCTCAAACAGCAGCAGCTGTCCCGAAGCTCTGCTGGACTTGGAAGAGGCTATTGGCGAAGCCATGGGTAATATTGGCGAACCTGCCTTACTTTACATTTACTTAATTTCAGAAAACCATTCTATATTAAAATGAACATGAAAAAAATGAAACATAATGCAAACTATACATAGGTTTCTTTTATGACAAAAAAAAAAAAAAATACAACTTCAAAGAAAGTTTGACTCTGTCCAGGAAGCCCTTCAGTCTTTGCACCCTCTTGTGGCCCTTGAGGCAACTAAGGGCAAGATCTGAGAATTGGCCCGACGTCCTTGGCCAATTTAATCTTCATGGTGACTCGATGAGGTAGACATGGCCGCGCCTACAGGTGAAAAACCTGAGGCCCCTCAGTGGTGTGTCACATGCTCAAGGTCATTAAGTGAATGAGCGGCAGCGTCAGAACTCAAATCAGAATCTGTGTCCCAAGGCTAAGTTCTTTCCACAAGAGCCTGAGTGGTTGATAAATGATGAAAAAAATAAATTAAGCTGAGATAGTTGGTGCTAAATCATGGAAGGTCTTGAACGCAAGGCAGAATTAAAGGTTACCTGCCAAAAAGAATGTTCATGGCCCACTAGGGTTCCATGTGGAGGAGCCAAAGGTAAGAACAGGAGGAGATCTAGTTATTCTCATTGCAGCTTCTTTGGGGTTCACCTCTTATCCCTGAGACTGAGCGTGACCTTGGCCCAGCAAGGGCATTGTTCCCATGGCGGAAGTAGGAACCGTGCCTCTTTTCCTGTGTGTTCTCTACCTAGTGTTGTCCTGTGGAGCACAGAGAGCTCGGAGACACTGGCCAGCCCCTTCGGGAGCTGGACGCTGGAGAAGGGGTGTCTGCCATCTGTAACTTCTCTCAAGGTGTCCTTCCTATGACTGGGAAATATTTTGTAGTTGACGCAACAGGAAAGCATGGTGTTATTGAGCCTGAAAAGAAATCAATGGAGTGTTGCTACGAAAATCAAGAGCTTCATGTTTTTCTCATAGTAGGGAAATGAAACTTCAAAAAGGACCCCCAAATGTGCAAATACAAAGTGGAGAGGACCTGTGGCTCGAGGCCAGTTGAAAACTACCCCTTTGAGGAAGTTAGCTGGTTGCTATAAATTGCAACGGAATATTGTCTTTCTTCTTTTCCTTTCCTTTTTTTAGTATGTGTTGAGAGAGTTTATGAAGAAACCAGTCAACATGCTGGAGATCCTCAGGCCACCTGAGGTACTGCTGCTTCTGTACAAATCCTCTGATGGACTCATGTTTCATCAGCTGGTACTGGGGCAAGGACCCGACCACCACCATGATGAGCGCTCTGTCGAGGGCAGCGAGGCCCCTGCTCTGGGCGTAACTGAAGGCTTCCAGGCACCAGCCGTCTCTGAGGAAGTGTCTGCTCACAAGGCAGACTGTCTTCCTGCTGCTCCACACGGCATCGTGGATGTTGGAGATGCGGTTTTCTCCCGGCATAAAGTCTCTTTCTTCAAAGCACAGTTTCAGTCTGTTTTGGTTGCTGTACTGAGTGTCCAGGGGCTTCAGCAAAGCATTCTGCACCCACTCAAAGTCTTTGCCGCTGAAGCACAAGTAGGCATCATATTTGTATGTGTCAGATTCTCTCGTCTCGGTTTGGTCTTTGCACACCAGTCTCTGGGCTGTCTTGTAACAGAGGAAACAAGCCCCCTGGCACTTTGTGACTATGAGGACGGTCATGAGGAATAGAATCAACATGATAGTGAATAAGATGAAAAATGAGAACTTTAGGGACTGTAAGCTTTGCTCTTCATCACAACCCTCTGTGGACAGAGAGTAGAGGGAAGTCCCAGCGAGTGAGTCAGGGTACATGCAATATATGTCCGCATGAGACCCAAATATGGTGACATTGGTTTGGTTGAGCCACCTGATAAAGGTACTAAGTTCGCACTCGCAGATGAACTTGTTGTGAGTTATGTCCACGAAGCTAAGTGATGCAAATATCTTAGGATCCGGAGATAGGAGCTGGTTTCTAGACACATCCAGCCTCTCTAAATTAGGAGGTAAATCGCCAGGAGAAAGAACTGTCAGCTTGTTGGAGTTGAGACTGAGTACCCTTAATGCAACCAGAGAGCTAAATACTCCTGGTGGAAGGAAATTCAGGTAGTTATTATTCAAGTACAGGACCTGGAGGCGGGAAAGCCCCTTGAAAATATCCCAGCAGGACCCCGTCTCCCAGGCAAGTTGCAACATATTTTCTCCAAGGAAAAGCTGTTCTAAGCTGAGACTCTCCACAGGGGCATGATTTTGGGTACAAGAGGACAGACGATTTTGATTTAAAATGAGGATCTGAAGGTGAGGGAACTGGAGAAGGAAGTAGAGATCATCCAGACTTTCCAGCTTGTTCTCTGATAATTGGATAAAGTTGGCTGTGAGTTTGATGCCTGGCAAAGTCACCAGTTTATTGCCACCCAAGAAGATAGTAGATATGTTTGGGATAAAATAAATCGTGTTCAGAGCATTATCCCGGAGGTCTAAGGTCTGTAATCTTTTCAGGATTGTGAATGTATTGTCCTGAATGATCCCAATGTGATTCTTTTGCAGATCGATGTAGGTGACATTAGGTAGTCCACGGAAGTTAGAATTGTATAGTTCCCCAAGAAGGTTATATGACATATTAAGAACTTGGAGGTTGTTGAGCCCATAAAATGCCTCCTCTGCAATCTTGTTTATCTTGTTATGGGCAATGTTCAGAAGCTTCAACTCTGTGAGGGTCTCAAAGAGTCGGGAGTACAGGGAGAAGATAAATCCGTGCGAAAGGTCCAGACGTCTCACTGAGCTGCTGGCCAAGCCGGCGAATGTGTTCTGGTTGGGCTCTTTGATGTTATGGAAGCCAAATCCAGCCCCCATAGTGTGATGGGCAAGAACCAGATTGGAAACCTGACTGCCACGAATGGCATTGCTGAAGTTACCTGTGATGTCCACGGTCCAGCCATTGTTCGAGACATCTAAGGTCTCCAGCACCATGTTTCTGAATGGGTTCATACACCTCCCCCAGTCCACTGACACCCTGCTGTATAGGTGATTAGAAGCAAGTCTCAAGGAGCTGAGAGTTTTCCCCTGGAGGGGCTGGAGGTCATGCTCACACACAACGGGCACTTGATTGAGGAAAAAGTCAATGGACTTCAAGGAATTTAATTCCCGGAACGAAGGATGAAGGGAAAGGTTATGAATACGATTCATGGATAGGTCCAGGCGAGATAAAGACTCTAAGTTTCTGAAATAACCATCTTTTAACACAGCATCGGAGAGACCGCAGCCAAAGAGTCTAAGTTCGAACAGATGAGGCAGCCCCTGAAAAGCATCTGGGTGCAGGAAGTCCAGCTGACTCTTGCCCAAGTCCAAGACTTGAAGATTAGGCAGGTTTCTGAAGGCTTCTTCGTGAATAGTGAGGGAGGTGAACTGACTCCCGAGCTCCAGCAGGTGTAGCTGTTCTAGGAAGGGAAAGGAGGAGGCTGCCACGGTCTTGATATAGTTGAAGCTTAGCAGGAGGTTCTCGGTGGTGTTGGGGACGTTGGGCACCTGGGTGAGGTTGCAGAAACGATATAAGGCGATCCGACCGTCGGAGGAGCAGGGAGAAATTCCAAGCACCGGACTGACCATGAGCACCACTCCTAAGACAAGCTCCAGGTGATCTCCCATGATCCTGTGGAGAGAAGGGAGAATGAAAACCCAGCTACGCAAGCTTGAGGCTTGGCACATGGGGCTTGAGAACTTGGGGAATCCTCTGAGCTTTAATGGGATGTGCCTGCTCTCACAGACCCTGTGGTCCTCCGGCCCCATGGGCACAGCTGTTGACAAACATTGCCTGATGTAGATAGAGCAGTTCTCACTGTCTTTCTAGCACTTCTATTGCATTTTCTACAAGGCACGGTGGTTCTTAATTGGTTTGAGGTCATGGACCCCGTCAAGAATCTGACGATAGCTCTGATTCCTTGCCTTTCAAAACCGCACTTTTGCATCTCAAAACCGAGTTTTGTTTCCAGTTTCAGGGGGTGCAGCAACCTCCTGAAGCCTGCCCCTTTCACCCTCACATCGAGAACTCATAGTTTATATATAAAAACTGCCATGTCTAATGTTCCACAACAGGGCTTGGGAGGCTTTTTCTGTAAAGGGCCAGATGATAAATATTTTAGGCTTTGCCATCCAACTGCCATAGTTTGCTGACCTCTGTTATAGAAGAAAAGAGAATAGCAACTGTGGTTTCACAAATGAGGATTTTTAAGGAGCTGTCAGGTAAACGTGTTCTGATACTGAACGACCAGTATTTGCGGGGAAGAATCACCTTGGCCCCGACGCTGCTGCCAGTTTTGCAGCTGCTGTTTTATCCGAGCATCAGAACGGAGTCTCATCTCATCTGACCAGACAGAAAAATCCCTGCAGAGATGTGGGAGTAAGAATACCGGCTTGGAAGAACAGTTAAATGGTCTTGTTTCACTCCTTTCTTTTTATAGATGACTCAGTGCTGGCCCCCGAATGCAGACACTCAACTAGGTGTCTTGCCCTTGATTTTGTGGTAACAAGTGGTAAACGAGAGCCCCAAACTACATCTGTCCCAATACATTGAATTTTCAAGTCCATAATGGTGATGCTACAATTAAACAGTAAGGTAGATAAGGCAAGCCGAACAAATAGATTTTAAAGACAATTATTTGAGCTTCTTTTGTATTACAATGATCCAACTCAGACCTATTGTCTTACGAAACACAGAAAGACGCGATACAGCTCCATGTTTGGCTCTGAAGCAGACCCGTATGGGTCATGTGCCAGGACAGGGGGACAGAAGAGCCAGGTGAGCTGGGAGCTGACTGGAGTCTGTCGGGGCTGCTCACAAAGACAGAGCTGGGAAGAGGGACCACCAGACGGGTGTCCTGGATGGCACGGAGCCAGAGGCCAAACGGGGTGAGGTTCACCGTAAATAAGCATGGGCACAGGGGACATCTCATCTACAGATGACAGCTAGATGGTGTAGTTGTTTCAGACCAGCTGACGTCTCAGAAGGATGAGCATTCAAAAGTGGGGTCCAGCCAGACAGCGAGAGAGAGCAGGTGGGGGGCAGGTATGGACACAGGAGCATCCAGGAGAGAAGACCAAGTGACCTAAAGCCCCAAATCCTAAATGCGTTGAAGCCAGGGGGCGCAGGAGGAGTGAGAGTGTGTGGAGTAAGGCTCACCGGGCCACCTGCTTCTCCCAAAGCTCAGGTTGCAGAGCCGCGGGGGACCCCCATCAGAGGAGTGCGCCCTCTAGTGGCATCTGGAATCCGGTTCTCTGAGGAGCAGGTAGAGGAAGAAAAGGGAGTCGGGGACAAGGGCAGTGTGCTCCTGAAGCCGTATTAACCAGATGACGAGACGCAGCAAGTACTATCACTCATGCTGCTAGTTCTGCCATCAGGTGACATACGGATTCCTTCTTACATATCACCGTGCTGTGCACAAGACTTCTGGGGAAAAAGGGGCTAGAGAACAAAACTCTAAAACTTCATCAGCGACCCCAAAAAACTTAATAAAAATGGTAGCACCATTTTATACATGTCACATGGTTAAGAAGTACATAAACACTGCAAAAAATATTCCTGTACCTTGAAAAAAAACCCCAGGGCTGCTTGTGGAAGCAGGCGTCCAAAGGTCTATGTGGGGAGGGGGTGATCTGGTATCAGACGGAAAGGTGTACTTACTGCCATGAAACTGTACACTGAAATGGTTAAAATGGTGAATTTTATTCTATGTATAGTTTACCACAATCAAAAAAAAAAATTAAAGAGAGAAAAACCAACACTACTGAAATCGGAGCCCGAGTCCTGGAAATTCAGGCTCTGCGCGTCTGGTGAGCCTGCGAAGTTCATTTTATAGCCAAACTCCATGTAGTTTGAAGCCAGTGGTTCTCGGGCCATGGCGTGAGGAACACTGGTTTAAAGCAGCCCCGCTGAGAGCCCCCCGCTCTCTTAGGGGAAAGGCTGGTAGAAACGCAGGCCGCGGTTGAGTGTTGGGTTTTTATTACAAAGGCTGCACCAATGTGTATCCGGGGCTTTGAGGGGTGACGGGAACGTCACGTCAACGCCGCCTCAATACTCCTGCCAAGTGCTGTTAATTAAGCTAATAAGACCAGAGGGACAAGGGGCAGCATCTCTTTCATACGAGTCGGATTCATTTAGCTTTCATCCCAGCCATTAGCGGAGCAGGTCTCTTTTCTTGACTGAATTGCCTGGCTGGCATGGCCACCGCCGTGTGCCTGAGCTGGGGTGAGTTCTGGGCCGGGGTGTCCCCACCAGAGGCGTGAGTGCAGGGCCCGCCCCGTGGACTATAATCGCTGGAGTCGTTCGTCAGGGAGGGCCCTTAGCACTCGATCCCTCTCACTGAACAGTGGGCGAAAGCCAAGCCAGCCCACCTTCCTGGCTGCTTCTACGGTTGGCCCTGTGTCCCAGGAGTAGCTCACTTTCTTAGAACTTGGCCTCTGTCTTTGGCTTAGGTTGGTCCCTGGGCTTCAATGCTTATATTTATCTCATCTGCTCATCCAATTCCGCTGACCCTCCCAAAGGGCCAGCTTTTCCGTGAAGCAGTTCTCACAGTCTCACGGGCACACCTTGTCCCCCCGTGACCCCCCTTCCTTCCATTTGCAGCTCCATGATAGCATTTTCATTGCATTATGCCTCACGCCTGCCCCGCCCCCAGATTGTAAATTTCTTGAGAATAAGGAGCCTGAAGTACACAGCGCAATTTAAGTGCCCCAGTAATATTTTCCCTTTCATAGTCTTTGTAATCATTTTATTTATTTTAAAATTTATTTTCACAGTTGACGTGCAATAGTATATTAGTCTCAGGTGTACAACATAGTGATTCAACATTTATATACCTTACGATGGGAACAACCCAGGAAGTCCGGTAACCATCTGTCGTCATACATAGTTATAAGGATATTATTGACTATATTCCTTGGGCTGTACTTTGCATCCCTGTGACTTATTTTGTAACTGGAAGTTTGTACTTCTTTCCTCATTAATAAATACTTTGAAGGAGATTAATTTTCATCAGGAGTGCTTACCTCCCGGTCCTAACAGAAGGAGCTTCTAATATATTCTTCTTGGTCCAGGGGTACAGGTCCCCTGGTTGTTTAAGGATGTCAGCTCCTGAGATTATGGGAACAGAGATAATGCTGGTCAGTGTTCCCCAGCGAATCAGGAGAAAGGGCTTTTGTTTTCCTAGGAAAGAACAGGAAATCCAGTTAAGAGAAAGAAACAGCTCCGGCTGGTGTGGCTCAGTGGATCGAGTGCTGGCCTGCAAACCAAAGGGTCGCCGATTTGATTCCCGGTTAGGGCCCGCGCCTGGGTTGCGGGCAAGGTCCCCTGTTGGGGGTGCACGGGAGGCAACCACACATTGAGGTTTCTCTCCATCCTTTTCTCTCTCCCTTTCTGTCTCTCTACAAATAAATACGATCTTTTTTTAAAGAAAAGAAAGAGGAAGAAACAGAAAACACTACGCAGGCGTTTTTCTGTGCCACGTAGCCATTTGCTTTGGAGAAGAATTTAAAACCTTAGGTGTGTCTCTTGTGAGCAGATTTTAATGGGTAAAGATCAAGGTCATTTTGTCCTTCATGGCCCGTGGAACCTCAGAGCTGAAGGGACCTGGAGAAATCCCAGGCCCAGCCTCTGGCTCAGAAGGTGGGTGTGTAAGCCCATCGGTCAGATGGGCAGCTTCCTTCTCTAGTTCCAGGAAGGGAAACGCTACACTTTCGTGATGCCATTCCTTTTCCTTACATCGCTGTGGTGGTGAGGAAGTGTCTGCAGTGGACCTAGGAGTCCCTTTCATGACGTTTTTGTGGTCGTTCGGTTACTGGGGACTCAAGCCCAAGGGTGAGAGCAACCCACTGTCCACAGCGTGCACAAGACTGGCAGATTTCTAGGGAAAAGCAGCTGAGCTTGCCATCAGGGTGTGGCATTTCTAAGCAGCGCGGTAAATTATGGCTGAGACATTGGGTAATTGCTCGGCTTCAGATTTAGGATAAGGACCCTGAAAGTTGATTTGACATATAGTGCTTTTCTTTCTTCTTTTTTAAAATCCTCACCTGAAAGTATGTTTATTGATTTGAGAGAAAGAGAGAAACTTCAATTATTTGCCTCCTCTACATGTCCCTGCAGAGAGTCACACCTACAACCTAGGCATGTGCCCTCACTAGGGCTCAAACCCACTATTTTTGGTGTACAGAAACCACCTGAACCACTCAGCCAGGGCACAATTTTGCTTTATGTGAAGGCTCCAAATGATAACTAATTGTAGCTGGCTTCAAATTCTAGCTCCACAATTTAATAGCTATGTGACCTTGAACAAGTGCTTCACCCCTGGGAGAATCAGTTTAATCACCTGACCAGTAACAACCATAACAGTTTTTACTTCCCCCCAGGAAGCGTCAACGTGGGCACCTAAGGACACCCCCGGGGCCCAAAGCAGAGTCAGGTTTGTATTGACGCAGAATCCCCTGTTACCCCTTGCTTGCTTAAGTAGACACACACCATTTACCCAACTGCATCTCACCAGAAATGTCTTCCTTTTAGAAACCACTGAAGGGGAAAAGTGAGAGAAAGAAGTGGAATTTCTCAATACACTGGGGTGAGCGGGCGCTTCTCTTGTCTGTAAAAGCGTCCCCTATTGTCCTTATATCTTCAGGTGTTTGTCCCCCAGAACCACAAAACAACAAAAACAGTAGCCATAGGCAATGATATTCTAAAGACAGGATGTTGAAAACCCAAGTGGTTAGCTCACCGTTTTAAAGCATCTGATGCAAAGAAATAATTCCACCCGAGCAATTATTAAAAACAAACAACTAGCATGACACATTTAAAAATCTTTGAGGGAAGGTAGCTCACCAAGGAATTGCACATCTCCACCTCTCTTCAAGTTCAGGCAGCACCAAAATTCCCAATTAGGGAATTAACGACTCCGGCTCTGAGAGAGTCCAGGCATGCAGTTCAGCTTCTGCTGAAACATGGGTGGGCAAGCAAGGTCAGGAACCAGGGCGAAGGGGAGCTGGGAGTCTGACGCCACATCCCCTGAAAGACAGGACACAATCTGCTACAAGCAGCAGAAGTCATTGGGATTGTGATGCAAATTGAAGCAGTTGGGAGGGTGGGGCCCTGGGAAGAAAAACCTTGTTAAACTGTGATTTGTTGGTTAGACAAGAATGGAAATGGGAGAAGAGATTGTAAAGCCCTTCAGAGCTGTCCTGGGTGGGACCTGCAGAGCCTGTGCTAGGCTGTAAAGGTGTCCAGAGAAACCTGCCTTGGTGGCTAAGATCAAGTCTGCTCCGTAGCTGATGGAGACACGGTGAAAGAGGGGGACAGAGAGGAGCCAGGCCAGCAGCGGGGGCCCGGGTCTCCTCCTCCACTAAGTGCGCAAGAGGGAAGACCTTCCGTCGGCTGTGCTGCTGGGATGGTGAGCAGGGCGGGGGAGGGCTGGGGACCACACCCCGGCTGGAAGCACCCTTCCCAGAGTTCTGGGCCCTCAGGAAAGTTCATGGAATCTGCCCCGGGCAGGCTGCCCAGGGCGGCTGAGCTCCTTTCTGCAGAGTCAGCTGGAGACGTGACTCCACCCTGTGTGTGGCAACTGCCCGCATGCCTGAGGTCATTGCAAAAGCCCTGGGCTGGGCGAGGGGACACCTGGGTCCTAGCCCTCCTCCGCCGCCATCTGGGTGCCTCCAGGAGTCTGGTTCCCTTGTCCTGTTTCTGTGTGTGGATGGTGGTGAGCGTGAGCTGGCAGCGTTTTCCTATCCCTCGGCTCTGCAATGACCTGATGAGCCGAGCTGGGCGGCACAACAGCAGCCACGGGCCACGGCCACAGTCCTCCTGGGGGCGGACCATCCGCCCTCCCTTTTGGCAAGGATGTGAGTCTGTTATAGGGGGTCTTGAAAATATCTAGTGGAAAATAATTGTATAAAGTGAAATACAATGAATAAATAAAATGGATCCAAATAGATAGTGGCCTTAAGCAGCAAATCACTCCAAGGTTTACTCTCAGCGGGGGTTGTTTTGGAGGCTGGATAATATTTTGAGGGTAGAAAACTTACCTCCCACCCACCTTTCCCTGCTCACCTCCACGTTTCCTGCAGCCTCCCTGCATCATTGACCCAGGCCAGGCATGTGGCAGGACTGTATCCAGAAGTAGCTTGTTGGTTCTCCTGGCTTTGATTTTCCAAACGTGGCCTTAGGTCAAGGACTCAGAGGCTTTTCTAGGAGGCACAGAGAGGAGCAGGGGTGGCGGGAAGAAGCAGAGAGGCTTGGAAGGAATAGGAAGGGATGGTAGGTCTGTGGGTCCCTGGAGTACAGGACTCTGGTTTGACCTCGAGTGTGGCTGTGTGGTCTGAAAGCAGCAGAGACCAGGGAGCGGTGACATGAACCTGCTCCCTGGTAACCGATGTGGGCCAGACAGGGAAGCAGGATCACCCCCACCTCTGCCCTAAGGTTTTGACAATGCACAGCCTCCGGAAGTTGTGATACCGGAAGTTGTGATACCACAGTGCAGTGGTTTCTAGTCTTGCCAGGCTGATAAGACAGATATCTAGAAAAGGACAGGCAGTATTCTGTGCATATCTGAGCATGCTGGAGATTCATACTCTCCATTCTTTCATTTTGCATATTGGGAAGGAAAATAAAATTAGCCTTGGACCTACAGATGCCCCTCAACTTACAATGGGGTACATTTGGATACACTCATCATAAGTTAAAAGTGCATTTAATACACCCAACCTATCAAACTTTGCAGCTTAGCCTAGCCCACCTTGAATGTGCTCAGAACACTTATATTAGCCTACGGTTGGGCAAAAACCACTTAACACAAGCTTGTTTTATAATAAAGTACTGAATATCTCATGATATCATGTAGTGACTACAGAAAGTGAAAAACAGAATGGTTATATGCACCATTGTAAAGTTGAAAAATCACAAGCCAGGGACCACGTGTATCTAGAGCCAGCCGGGTCTCTGACCACAAGGCGGAGGAAGCTCAGATCACAGAAACGCGGGTCTGAAGGCGGCTTTAGCGCCTGCCTATATTATGCCTGTCTGCATTCAAGCAGTGGCCATTTCCCTGTCTACAACATGGAGGGCTTCTGAAAGTTAAATGACACGAGACATGTAGCTCATATTTTGGGGGCCCCCTGCAATGCTTTGCACATAGTAAGTTATTTGTTGACTATTAAAGTACTTGTAACTGTGAAAGCCAGTCTAACCCCCAGTGAAACTGGGTCCCGATACATGAGTGGTTTTGGTGACCTTGGGCAGGTTGCATTACCAGCAGTGTCAGTCAGGACCACGAATGTTGTAGTAGCATCAGGAACACGAACATTAATCTACCTTAAAGCACGAACTTGCATTTTGTGATCTGAAAAATGATAATAATAATAGTGCCCCCTCCCTGGTACTCAGAACAGTGTCTGGCTGAGAGTAAATGCTACGCATGGGCTTGCTGTTAGTACGGTGTTATTAATCTGCGCACAGCAAAGGAGGGACTGTCTCACCAGCACTGTTACGAAGGAAAGTCAAGTCTGGGGGTGCTGGCGGCAAGTTTATGGGGGGGCAGGAGAGGTGAGACCCAACATTTCAGTATTGTAACCTCCTATTGTTGGATTTAGCAATACCCTGACTTTGGAGGTTGCCCAAAATGAAAATTCTCTGGGATATTTGCGAGGGAGGGAAGAGAGGGGAGGAAGGTTTACACAAAATACAATCCATGTGGAGAAGGGCATTGATCCAAATTCCTTCGCATAAATGGGCTCCTTCTCTCCTCCATTCCACTGTGGGCAGATCTGTTGCCTTCTTTTGGCATGACAACTCCTCCCTTCTTGCTGAGAGATGATTTATCCTTCCTTTCATGGCCAAATTCCTCAGACATGAGGTTGAAAGACTCCACCCAATGTTTCTACTGCCCCTTAACTAGCTTCTTTCTGACCCCAAGAGATCTGGCTTTCTGAGGGGACTGCCCTCTTGAAGGTCACCTCCTTCTGGTGTACCCTCCTCTGAACCTCCCTGTTCTCTTTTTCAGCAGGGACAGCGTTGGCCACCTGGTTCTTGAAACATCTCTCCTCTGCCCTCCCCAATCCCCATGTCTCTGATTTTCGTCCCATCTTTCAGTCATTCTGTTTTCCACCAGTTCCTTTCCTTCTCCCACCCCACCTAGCTTGTCTCTTCTCCCCACGCCCTTGACCTTGGCTTAGACTTCTTCCCTCAGTGGACTCATTTGCTTTCACCAGTTGGACCCTCCCCAGTATGTTCCCCAAATCTCCCTCTGGCCTTGACATCACCCGTACTCCAAATACATGGATATTTCCGCTGATTAAGGATGCTCTATTACAAGTTTACATTCAACGCGGCCCAAAGTGGTTTAATAATACTTTGAATTTTGGAAATCATCTAGAAACAGAAACATTTTGGCACGGCAGTCAGAAGCGGACCGCTCCCTTGGCCAGGGACCCACCTCCGGCGTGACACCACCTCCACGTGCCTCGCAGGGCACCCAGACCCACCTTCCATAACTGGTCACTGAATCCTAGTTTTCTCCCTTCCAAATGTCTCTAGAGTTGTTCTTCCTTTTACATTTTCACCACCAGGATTCAATCTTCCATCAAAGGTGTGTTTATCGGGCACTCTCCCTCAGGAAAGATGTTAGCCAACCAGGCTTTCTGCAGGAAACACCCCGTCGCTGCCTTCGGGGCGCTAAGTCATGAACAAGGAGGCAGCCACAAGGGGGTGTGAGGCTGTTAGAGGTAGTGCACCCAGGCAGTGGAGCAGACGATGCCCACCCAGGCTGAGGGACCTCTGCATCCAGGGACGGAGACACGGAGTCCTAAGGATCAGGAACAAGCTAGAGGTGCCGTGGGCATTGCTGGCATAAGCTGCCCAGCAGCACGGTCCAGGAGGAGGGAGCCATAGCCGGGCAAGGGTGAGTTCAAGGAGGGAACCGTGGAAGCTGAGGCTGGCGGGGGGCGGGAGGGGGGTGATACTCTGGGGTCTGACCGAGGAGGACCCTGCATCCCGTTCTGAGGGCCATGGGGCTGCTGAGGGTTCGAGTGCTGTCACTGCATTAGCTCTACCAGACTTACCTAATCTTAAATTCCCAATAATAACGCTTAACCCAGGCTTCTGCTCCAAACAGGTGAGGCGCTTCAATGTGTCCTGTCGATGGCTCTGTTTAAGTCCAGAATCACTTACCAAAGGACTGCTCTGTGCCAGCCTCCAGCTTCAGCTCGGAGGATTGCAAGCTGAGTGAGACACAGCCCTGCCTCAGGGAGTAGGGCAGAGACCCCTCAACTCCTGCGGGCAATACAGGGCGTAACGGTGTCCACAGAGGTTCATGCAAGGTGCGGGGAGGGCAAAGGAGGAGCTCCCAACTCTGCTGGAAGACTGGGAGGCGGGGCGCCAGAGATGTCTGCAGTGGAGAAGGTGTGTCTTTAAAGAGGTAGGGGATTCCCCAACAGCAAAGAGAGAGGCATGCAAAAAAAGACCTGGTCAGAGCCTAATGACTGTCACCGTGGCAGGGGACATAAGAGAGTGACAGGAGGAGATAGAGTGGAAGGGGAGGCAGGGAAACAGGGCTGTACCCGGTGGGCAGTGAGCTCTCTGCTCGTGCTGAGCTTCATATTAGACTCCGGCTTCCTTCCCTCTGCCTGGCCCTGCCGTTTCTAAATGCCACTTAAGACCAAGTAGCTCCAGAAGCCCCCGCCCCTCCCCACCCGCATTCCCCAGCCCTTACCGGCTGCCTCCTTTGAACCAGAGATGATACCACGTGGCTTCACACTTCACTGGCACTCCATTTCCCAGGTGCCGGCTCTGACTCCCTACCTAAACCCGGAGACTTCTGCGCCTCCAAGTTGAGTCGGTCCCATTTGGCTGAGCGCACTAGGCCTCCACAGAGGGTGGGGGGACCCGGGGGAAGGCTGCAAAGCCAGCGCTGGGTAACCCAGAAGCTTGAGCGCTTACGGAGGATTTGGATCCGCCGCTTGTATTCTTTCCCACAAAACTAAGAGCAAAACCGATGCAGCTGGATTCAGCAAGTGTACATTCCAGTGTTTTCTTGCCGTCCAAGCCTGGGAGCACGCAGAGACAAACAAACAGGCCTATTTTGATTTCGGCGCTCAGCAAAGCCCACTTCCCTATGCAGGGAAGTCAGCAAAGGTGGCCACGAGGCTGGACACCGCTCCCCAGAAGTCTTCTGTCCTCAGAAACAAAACCAAAAGCCTGGAAGGGCTGGCTTCGCATTCAGACAAGGGATTCTAAAGGCTTCCTGTTTTTGCGCAGAGCTATAATGCCCAAGGGGATGAAGGGACATCGTTTAAGGCGGGAGTACCAGTGACCTTAGGCAGGCGAGTCAGAGCTCAGCCTGGCTGAGTATATGTGGGGACAGCGATCCGACCAGGCGTCTGGCTAGGGCGCGCGGGGTCTGCCGCGAGAGCGCCGTCACCAGGCGTCTTCCAGGCCCTGACGCGAGGGTGACACCCCAGGTACACTCCATGGCCCAACAGGCATGGCATCGACCGGATTCTTGCTCAGCAACAGTGTCTCCGGGAAGGACACTGGGCTTGAGCCACTTGCGTGTGGGTCGCTGTGCGGGATGAGTGTGTTCCAACGTCCGGTGACCGCAGAGCTCACCGGCCACAAGGAGAGTCCCGCCGTCCGTTGTCAATCATGACGGCCTCAGCAGCCTTGCTGGGACAGCGCTCCTCGCCCCCCAGACAACTGGCCAAACCCACCGCCAGCCCTCGGGAAATGTCACCCCAACGGTGTGACACCCCGGGGGCCTGACACATAGAGAATCATGAAGGCCCGCCCTGTTCCCCCGGGAGCCTCTGCCCGGTGCTAGGGGTGGAGGGGCTCAAGGCCTTGTTTGGTCAGCTCAGGTGCTGTCCGGGACCTCCAGGGCCCTGTTGGAGGTGGCTCCTCCTTCTTCCGAGAAAGACGGTGAAGTCATCGGTCCCGCCCAGCAGGGCCTAAAGTGAAAACAAGCAAGTCTGAGAAGACTGCTCAAAGGAGAGAACGCAAGTGATTTCTACACGGCCGCGTTTCCTAGGGTCCCGCCTACCAGGCACAAGGTACCCACACTCTGTTCCCACCTCCTCCCCAACCCTGCTCAGGGACCCCCGTGGGGTGCGGGTGCAGAGAGCAAGTTTCAGGGACAGGACGCCCGCCCAGCGTGGGAATGGGAGCTGGAAAGAGCCCGGGACTCCCCAGAAAGGAGAGAGGTCAGACCACCAGCTCGGGCTGTTGCGCCGTGTCTCCTGCTGGGGGCGCGGCGCTCGCCTGCCCTTTTGCCTGCCCTCCTTCCCTGCAAGGCGCTCACCTCCACACAGAGCTGTCAGCGCCTCCAGCCTCCGCTGCTCCTCCAAGCCGCCCACACAGAGGCCACACCTGCTACTACCGGTAGAGCCGCAGGTCCCGCCTACTGGGACCGGCCCCGCCCACCCGGCCCGTTCCCCACCCCGCCCTGCCCCGACCCCCAAGATAACCCCTTAGTTATGGGGGTAACTGGGGCGCCTCGGACGCGCCCGCGCCGGGAGACCCTGCAGCTGCGGGGACCAGGCCAAGTGTCCGTTCTCCAAGGAAGAAGACTAGGCCCCGTGGGCTTAGGGGGCAGGAGGCTGGGACGCGCGTGCTGGGTGTGCTGGTGGGCATCCTGGATCCGCGCGAGGAATGGGCCAGGGGGTGGGGAGCAGAGCTGCAGCCACTGTCGTTATCCAGCATGTCCATCGAGGCCCTCCCGGCTGGCCTCGCCCTGCGCTCCGTTCCCGCCAGACAGAGGAGGGTGCGCAGGCCCCAGGACCTGGATAACTGTCCAGGGGCGCAGCCAGAAGCCGGCACCTGAGAAACTCAACCCCCTGCCCAGCGCAGCGCTCCTTCAGCTGCACCAAACCTCAAGCGACATTTGGAAGACCTTAATGACAGATTCTGGCCAGTAAGTGCTACAGCGTGTCTGTAGGAGCTGGGATGATTGGAGGAAGAAGCACTGCGTTTGGCAGCAGAGCCCAGGAGGAGCCCTTTCCGTCCTCCGATCGAGGTGTTGCTTCCGCCAGGCCTTCTCGTCTTTCCCACCTGCCTTTCTGCTGGGGTTTGCAGGAAAAGGGACATTATGAAAGAGAGAAAGCTGGCTCCCCAGAGGCTGGAGCAAACAAAGGGTTAGAGGGAGGCGACTTTAGGAACAAGTGGTGCAGTGGTTCTTTGGTTGAAACCGAGTTCAAAGACAGACATAGCACTGTCTCGAGTAAGACTGGGGTGGGGAGCGCAGGGTAGGGGCATAGACTGCCGTGGCTGAGCCCCCCGCCCCCACGCACCCGCCTCTGGGGGTTCGGCGTGTGATCACGGAACAGCTGGCCCTGGCACTCCCTGGCCAGTGAAGCTTGGCGGTAGGATCAGGCCAGGTGGGAGAGATGCGTGTAAAACAAAGCCTGGCACTTAATTACAGCTCGAAGATCTCATTACGGAGCCTTCTCAGCTCGCCTCCTTGGCTGGCAGCTTGAAGTGTGAGTGACAAATTGCCTCAAGCAGGTCTCCAAGGACTGCTTGCGAAGGGATGAGGCTGCCTCCCCACTGCGGGGGCTGCGGAGACGGAGGGTGCCCATGCTCTGCTGTGCGGCTGGCTGCCATGGGGAAGGGACTCTACAGGCACCAGGGAGGGCTGAGAGCTGGGAGCATCAGTGGCCAGAGCCTGACCCGAAACCACACTGTGGGGGGCAGGCCCAGGTTCCTTTTTTGTCAGCGGAACACAGAGCACACGTGGAGAGCTTGATGGACACCTGCTTCCCATGCCTGACCCTGCTTCACAGGCAACACTGCAAGACCAGCAGGGGCCTTGAACATCAACAAGCCGGAGCACTGGGGATATGCAGGGAGGGGAGGAACCTTCCAGGTGGTGTTCTGGCCTCCCAGGGACTTCCGAAGCGCTCTCCCCAGCGTGGCACCTGGCTTGGCTCCAGGGACTCATGTCAGACCTGGAATGGCCCTTAGGTCCTGTCTACCTGGCCCAGTCTTTGGACAGGTGAGGTCATTGGGGACTTGACAACTTCAATGGGAAAGGCCGGGAGAGCCGAGGTTCTTTTCAACCTGTGGCCTTTGAAATGAGCTTCCATTCTCTCTCTCCAGTGTGGCGGGGAGGGGGCTTGTGACCAGTATCTTTGCTGGTCAGGGCCCAGGGCTGTCACTTGCTTTTTGTCCATTAAAATCCAGCGGAGCCCACACGCCCTCAGAGCACTAGCAGGCGCTGGCAGACAGAGCCTTTATAGAGGCTTGTGTTGCTCCCTCGATAGATCCTTTGGTGGCTTCCCAGTGCACTGAGAATAAAATCGAGATTCCAGACCTGGGCCTCAGGAGAAGCTGTGTCTGATCTGTTCGCCGCCTCAAATCTAGTATCAGTAAGTAACTCCCCATAAAGATGTGCTGGTGAATGAAGGAGTGAATGAATGACTGATATAAGAAGTCTTCATTTTAATAGAAAGATTAGAACTCAATAAACCTGTAACATAAGCATTAGTGACTCTTTCTTTAAAAAGGTAACAACCAAAACAAGGTTCGGGGAAGTACAGATACCAAGGTTTCTGGGTACTTTTAAACATCACACAGAGGAAGCAAGTGCAGACGAGGGGCTAAATATAGTTTATTCAATAAACGGTGTTGGGAAAATCAGGCAGATGTGTGCAGAAAAATGAAACTCGACTACCTTCCTACACCGCACACACAGAACTGCCCCGGGTTTGGTGTTAATGGAATGCAGGCTGTGTGCTGGGGCGCGGCGATATCGCGGGGGCCGTCCACAGACGCTCTGCTCTGGCTGCCCGTGGGGGCGGGGGGCCCAGGCGATGGGTGTTAAGCAATGGGGTGACATCACGCATTTATTGTGGTGTGTTAGGCGTGTAACCCTAATAGCAGCTTGCAGTCTGAAGAGGGTAAGGAAGGGGTGATCTTTAGAAAACAAGCCCAGTTAGGAGGCCACTGCTGTTGCCCAAGCAAAGGTAAGGAGCGTGCAAATTAGAACAGTGACATTCACTCATTTTGGCCAGTAATTATGTTTTATGCTTGTATGAGGCAAGTGCCGTGCCGGTGGGAAGATACAATATGAATAGGCAATGTTTGTCGAGTCCTTACCTCGGGTCCCGTTCTGTTCTAAGCTCTATGCATGCATTAGCTGATTTAATTCTTGCTGTAACTTTAAGAAACATTATTATTTCTATTTACAAAGGGGGAAAATGAAGAAGGAAGTGTGTAACTTCTGGCTGCTTACACAAGCTTGGTTACCTTGGATGACTCTCTGTACCTCAGTCTCTTATCTGTAAAATAGAAAGAAGAATACCTACCTTATCAGGCTTTTGTCAATAATAAAAGAATAAATGGCCTGTAACACATATATGAAAAAATGCTCACCATCACTAACCATCAGGGAGATGCAAATAAAAACCACAATGCAATCTCACCTCACACTTGATAATGGCTATTATCAAAAAGTCAACAAATAGCAAGTGTTGGTGGGGATGTGGAGAAAGGGGGACCTTGTATTCTTTTGGGGGAAATGTGAATTGGTACAGCCACAATGGAAGACAGAATGTGGTTTCCTCAAAAACTTAAAAATAGAGTTACCATATGATCTAGCAATTCCACTCCTGGGTACTTATCTGGAAAAAAAGAAGAGGAAAGAAAAGAAAAGAAAAAAAGAAAGAGAGAGAGAGAGAAGGGAGAGAGAGAAAGAAAAGAAAGAAAACAGTTGGAAAATATATATGCACCCCCATGTTCATTGCAGCAGTACTTATAATAGCCAAGCTTTGGAAGGAACCTAGGTGTTCAGCAATGGCTGAATGGATAAAGATGTCTCTCTCTCTCTCTCTCTCTCTCTCTCTCTCTCTCACACACACACACACACACACACACACACACATAAATGCGTGCGCACGCGCATTACTATTGTAAAGTGTTTAGCCAAATGCTGGTACAGGGCAAGGGCCAAGTAAGTGGCAGTTGGGTTTTAAAAGGCAACTTTACTGCGGTATGATTTACGCATAGTAAAATGCAGTGGCCCCCCCGCAAATTATGCAGCTATAGCCTATCCTACCATCACCCTAGAGTAAGTTTGCCTTTTCTGCAGTTTTGTGTGAGTGGAATCATAAGCCCGTGCCTCTTTCGCTGGGCCTAGTATTTTTGAGGTTCACCGATGTTGTGTGTATCCTCAGCCTAATCCCTAACGGCCCCAAACTGCAAACCCTCCCAGTGTCCAGCTGCAGGTGAACAATGTATATGAAGAATTAACCACAAGGCCTGGCCTTGGCTTTGGCTACTGGAAGGCGACCTCTAGGCCCCTAGATTATCCTGCCTCATAGGACGGTCTCTGTTTGCCTGCGGACTTGGCCACCCAGGGCTTGACAAGGTGATTTGCGATGGGTTAGTTACAGCCTCTGGAGAGGCCTGGAGACTAAAGGTCAGCCGCGTGTCGGCTTGTGATCAAGCCCCCGTAAAATCTCTGCACACGAAAGCTTGAGGGAGCTCCCTGGGTCGCAGTCTCTGTGCATCTTGCCCCCCATGGATACCAGGCATGCACCACCTCCCCGGGGCCTGCAAACAGCGTTTGAAACCCTCCCAGCTTCTTCCCTGTGTGGCAGAACCCTTGAAGAGTTCTCATGTGTATCTCTTTGTCATATTAAAAGTCTCATTCTAAATAGAGCGCTTTCCTAGGCTCTGTGAGTTGTCCTAGCAAAACATGGCATCCAAGGCTGGCTGTGGAGACCCCCAAATTTGCAGCCAGCGTCTCTGGAGGGAGGGCTGCCCTGCCGGGGCGGTTCCCTCAGACTTGGCAACTTGGCAAACTCTCTGCAGAGGGATAAACAAACTGTGGTCTGTGCAATGGAGTAGAACTCAGCGGTTCAAGCAAGGGACAAGCTTCAGGCACACGTGACACAAGGAGGACCCTTAAGGAGCATTGTGCTGAGGGAGTGTGGTGTTTACGGTGGGACTTTAGCCACTGGCCCAGGACAACACACGAGCAGGGGCCCCCGTGGGCTCCTTGCCCAAGAAGTGCTGTGCTGTCCCAGGAAGGTGGCCTCCCCACGGCCTGCCGGAGAGGAGAGCCTCAGGGGGCAGTGACATGCGGATGGGACCTGGGGCCAGTGGCCTGGACACACGCAGCGGAGAGGGCAGTCTCTTCCCAGGCAGATGGAAGGGACCCCGGGGAAATGAGTCAGGCAGGCGCAGGCGGAGTAGAGAGGGCTGGAAAGGCGGTTGGTTGGTGAGGAGCCGGGGTGGGGGTGGGGTGGGGGCGGGAAGTGGTTTGGAGTCACCCCGCAAGGCGTGGGAAGGCCTCAGAGACTTCAGCGCTGGAAGGAAGTTGCCTCGTTGTGAAAGCGGATTTGGAAGAATTTGTTTCATGTGGTGGCACCAGACTGAAGCTATGGAAGGGGATCTGCTGAGTCCCCAACATAGAATAATTGGGGTGGTTGCAGAAAGTATATTTGCTTTGAATACAGCAGCCAGCAGTCGGTATCAATTTCAATATCCAATAGAGTGTTTCTCAAACTTTTTGCGACAGCGACCCAACCAAAATATGCATTTTACATCAGCACACAGAAATGAAACAAAAGTTAAGGCAATATGGTATCCCCTCTTATTATGTGCAATGCACTCTGAAATTTTCTGTTCTGTTCTGTTCTGTTCTATTCTATTTAAAAAAAAAATACTGGTCATTAAGCACTAGATTTATTCCCTGGCCTAATACCACCTGCCCACTCTTCCCTCACCATTCAGCCCTCAGGTTCCAAAGGCCCGGCCCAGAGCATCTAGGGGTCAGTTTTAGCCACAGATTCCCCTGTGTTGAAAGTCATTGGTCCTAGGTGTCCCATGATGTTCTGGAGGTCTCGTTCTGCCATTGGAGCCTTGTTTCTGAAATTACACTAGTGCTCATTGCTAACCCTCAGGGCCCCTGGCTAGGCTTTGTCTGTTCGCTGCCCCATCCTCTGTGGCGGGTACTGCGTTCGGCCCGCTTTACAAAGGAGGGAATGGTGAGGCGGAAGCAGAGGGGCAAATTAACCTGCCAACAAGTAGCAGAGCAGGGCCTTGACTCCACTTGACTCTAAAACCTACAATCCTGTCAACCACTGCGTTTTGAGGATCTGAGAATAAGAAATCGGGAAGTCAAAGAAAGGGTGTTGCTCAAGTCACGAATGTACTGCTTGCACTCAAGGAAGACGAAGATAGAAACGTAGACAAATGGAGCAGGGTGTTGGCCAAACCAGGGTGTACCACACAAACACAAGCAAGATCTCAGTTCCCTGAGATGCTGTCCAGGCTTTAAGAAACGCACAGTCTGGATGGTGATAGATTTTAGAGAAAGTATGGTATTGTTTTCAAAGTGGCCATGCATAAAAATAACTCCTACAGCCCTGGCTCAGGAGCTCAGCTGATTAGAGCATCGTCCTGAGACGCCAAGGTTGCGGGCTTGTCAGGGCACAAACGAGAATCAACCAATGAACGAGTGGAACAATGGAGCGAGGTTCCTCTCTCAATCTCTCTCTCTCAAATTAATACATTAAAAAAAATTACTTTAAAAACTACAAACAAGAAGACAGCAAGGTCAGCCCTTGCTGTCCCCCAGCCAGCCATGGTCGCTCCCCAGGCCCGTAGCTCGGCGTGACCAGGAGGACCGCCCCTGCTGTGGACTCTCACTCAGCCACAGGTGAGGTTCTCCTCGGCTGTGTTTTTAATCTAGAGAAGGGTGTGCAATCACAGCCCGGGGGACCAGGAAAGAATCTCCATCCACCTGTCTCACGTGTGTGGCAGGGTCACTGGGAGCATGTCTGCCCAAGGAAGGGCTGGAGAGGAGGGCGTGCAGCTGGCGAGATGGGAGAGGCTTTATAAATAACTCTTCCTTGAATTCACAGCACCGTGACAGGCTGTGAAATTAAACGAAGAGCGGGCAGTGCCCGGGAGAAGCTAAAGTGTCAGTGAGGAGGGAGGGTGAAGGGGGGTGATAAGCAGAGAAGCAGGCGGATGATAATGCAGGTAAACACGTGGTCCCTGAGTGGAGTCAGAAAGCCCTGGGTGTGCGCATGTCTGAGTGTGCGTGCGTGCGTGCATGCGTGTGTGTGTGTGTGTGAAAGAGACACAGAGAGAAGCCCATGAAACCCCTTTGCATTTCTGTCCTCCTGCCTTTGAAAAAGCTGAATCAAATGGGCGTGGGGATTTGCATGCCCTGCCCCTTCCGATCTCCCCGCCAGTCTGTCTCTCCCCTCATCCTCAAGGGGGTCTATAGGCTCCTCGGCAGTGAAGGTATCTTTAAAATGTCACACCCTGTACCCCCCCCCCGCCCCGGTCAGGCATGGAAGGAGGTTAGGCATCCTGGTCCCAAACAAGGGGCACCAGACACAACTAAACCAGATCTACTGGACAGGCCCCTCAGATCGCTGATCTTCCTCAGGGAGTGGAGAAGATGTGCTATAAATCTGCTCCCTTAGAGATGTGCCCCTGAGGCAGAAGACAACTTCTGGGATGTTTGGGAACGTCTACAGTGGAGAACTCTATCTGTGGATGGGTGCCCCCCTACCCCATTTCAAGAAGCTTAAATATTTCCTTCAGTAGCTCTACTCTGTGGCTGTTTCTTCAATTTCCACCTCCTTCAAAGTCCCCTTCTCTGTTGAAGCATCTCAGTTAGACCTTTGTGGTCCCCCTTCCTTGAGCTCCTCCCTCCCCCAGCATCTCCCCTGCTCTGAAGATGCCCATAGGAATTACAATAATGCAATGGACTTCATTGTGTCAGGTCCCCCCAAATTCCATATTGAAGTCCTACCCCTCAATGTGATGTTATTTGGAGGTGGGGCATTTAGAAGATAATTAAGAGTAGATGAAGTCATGAGGGTGGGGTTTTCATGATGGGATTAGGGGCTTTAGAAGAAGAGGAAGACCGAGTGTACCATTTTGTTATAGCAGCCACGCAGACTAATACATACTACAAGTAATTCTCAGGCCCTTTCAAGTTTATGTAGCATTTATTGAGCCCAGCCCTGAGCTAGATACTAGAGAATGTTAAAGTCAGAGATGCTTTCCAGTCTTTAAGGAATGTACAGTCTGGATGGTGATGTAAGACTCACTGTAAGGCAAAAGAGACATATATATAAAAGAAGGCCTCTGAATGGGAGCAAGTGTGTGTGCAGATCAGCGTATTCTGGGCACATTTGGCCCAAGAACATCCATTACCAAATATACGCACTCTCACCCAAACTTCCACACTTTTCTTCTCAAATCCTTGGGAGCTAAGCCGTGTGACCACATCAGAATGATGTCTGCAGACTGAGCTTCTCCAGGGGTTCTCAACGGGACCGCGACCAATGGTCCCATGTGAGTCAAGCTCCTAAACTAAATCAGTGGCTTTTCCCCAGTAGCCGCCTGGGGAAGGACTACCTGGCCCCGAAACCTTTTATTGATTTGACTCAGGTTGGGCCCCAACCTCTTTTTTTGGATGATTTTGAAGCCAGAGTTGGTCATGTCTTCTTGCTCATTGCCGTCCATCGCTTTATTAAATATTTACCATATATTTTTCCCTACTTCGACTGGGGGAAGAGATGGGCTACCTTATAGGTAACCTTTGAGTGACAGTATCCTCCACAGTTCCTCCTAGAGATGTGAATTTTCTCCAAAGCCCTGGGGTTGAGATTTTAGTCATCTCTGCTGGGGTTCTCTTAGAGAGAAAGGCTTGATGTTCAATTCAGCTTTTCCTTTATACAGAAGCCAGTCTAATTCTTTATACAGAATTATGGAAAGCTATTCCAGAGAACAGGCTGCCCACTCCTAGAAATCTCCCTGAGCCACACGGATTCAGCCGGAGTCCATTTATATAACGCTAAATGAGAGTTCACCACAGACAGAGAACTTGAACATCCCCAGATAAATAGCTCTGTGAGGAGAAAATGCAAATCATGTCTTAAAGTCAGCCTCCGGTTTCGCACAGCGCATACCAATGTGCCTTTTCCCTTTAGTGAGGGCAATGTAGCACCTACTTCTCTTGCGCAGATATATGCCCTGCGAGAATTGTTTCCTGACTGTTAGAAAAATAAAGACTATTAGCTATTGGGTTTCCCCTTCAGACACCCAGCAGGCATGACAGGGTCAGACGCTGAGTCTTTAAGCACCAGGTATGTGGAGTGACCATACCTGAGAGCATCACTCTGGGCAGGACTGAACAGGTTAAAACTCGCCCAGAGAAAGGGTGAGGGCAAGTCTCGAATCAGTGACCTAAGCTCCACCACGAGCCTAGTACCTGGAAAATTGTGCAAAAGCAACATGTGAATTTCCTCTTGCTCCTTCCCAAGGCTGGTACATCCTGATTTCTCCAAAGTGACGGCTGAGCCCGGGACAGTCCTGTTGAGTGAGGGTGGGGCCCACACAGTTCTGTCTTCTGTGTGCAGAGCGAAGTCCAGCAAATGCAGGCCGAGTAAATATTTGTTAGAAAGGTGGCTGGGTGGTCGGATGGCGAGGCAACAGCTGTCGCTCCCGACAGCCATCGGTAAAGGGACAGAGGAAGAAGGAAAAAGATGAGACAGAGGGGGAAAAAGGAGGAGGATGGGGGGGGGAGGGTATGAGGGAGGGGAGGAGGAGAAAAGAAAAGAAAGAAGCCAGGGCTGACGAGACACGCAGTGAGTCTGGGGACCCGGATCGATCGCGGCAAGTGGGAAGCTCCCTGCAGATCTTCCTGGGCAGCCGCGTCTGTGGCTCCAGACCCTCTGCCTTGTTGGTAGGACGGCTTCCTCCCTCCCCTCTGGCTCCCTCCCCCACGTGCCACTTGGGCTCTCTGACATTCCCTGCCCAGCCAGTCCCCACTGTGCCTGCAGACGCTAGGAATCTTGGAGGAATTGTCCTGTTCTTTTAAGCCGCTGAGGCCTTGCCTGTCTGGGAAAAACTGCAGGCGAGGAGGCAGGGAAAGAGGGACATTTTTCCGAGGACCCATGGCGGGTGGGGGTGCTCTCTACATACCTCCCTTGATACCTCCTCCCCTGAGGGGAGTGGACAGCTGGTGGGACAGGAGTGGGGGAGGGGACAGCAGGAAAGACACTGGCTTAGGCGGACCTGCCTGCCACCTGGGGACTGAGGGACAGCGGTAGCCAGCAAGGTGGGGGAAGGGCAGGAGCTGAGCTGGCTGGGGGCTGGGGACACCTCCTTGCAGTTGAGTCAGGTGTTTGTGTGCCCCCGAGTCACCTTTGGAGGGCTGGACGCGTGTCCCCAGCCACAGGCCTGCCATCCTCTCTTCCATGTGGCCGAATGACAATGGACAGCGAGCCTCCCCCGGGGCCTCAGTGGGAGCAGGGCCTCCCAGCAGCTGGGAATGGGCTTCCGCAAGGCCCGCGTGGTCCCAGTGCACGGTGGGATTCTGGCGGACTCCCACAGCCCTCCCGCGGAGTAAGGGCGTTCACAGACCGACGCAACAGCACCGGCACCGGGAGGACCGCAGCTGTGACAGCTGCAAGGATACCAGATTTTGTCCCACCTCTGTCATGTGATGCTCTGGCCTCCTTCATCCTCTCCTTTCAAAGCACCGGCTCTGGGCCACCAGCAGCTTCCACACATTCCCTCTACTACATCGTCCCTCTTGGCCACGCCCTTTCCCTTCACCTCTGTCTGTGGTCCTCCTGGACTGGAAGCCCGCTGTGTGGGCCTCTTTGGGCCACTGAGCCCTCTGGCCAGCAAATGCAGGTGTGTCTAAAATGCCTGCGGCCTGCGACACTGTGGATACCTTGATTTGGGACCTCCAGAACTGCCCGAGAGTCCATTTCTGTTGTTTTAAACAGCCACGTTTGTGGTGATTTGTTACTGCAATTCTAGAAATGGAACACAGCATGAATAGCTGAGATAAAATAAAAACAAGAAGTTTTAAACAATAGTAATAAATAAAACAAAATAAAATGTTTGAAGAGTATGGTCGTGGGGTTCTCTCCGCGAGACGGTGGAATTAGGTGTTTGCAAAATGGCCTGAGTTTTTTGTTGTTTTAAATTTTCTAACCCCAAATAATTTATAAGTTTCATACTGTTGCAGAGAAAATAGAAATGTGATTTATGCTTCACCATTTATGTAACCAATTTCATAGATATTTGGTAGTTCTATCATGCATCTGACAAGTACACATTACTTTTTTCCTCTTAGAAATTGTTGATTGTGGATAAAAACTACTTAAACATGATAAACATTATTTACTAAGATCCAAGATCAAATACTTTACTAACTGGAAAAATGCTGAAGTCATTTCTATTAAATCAGGAACAAGATATAGTACCCCCTAACACCGCTATTGATCAACATGGCTTTGGAAGTTTTAACTAACAGAGTAAGACAGGAAGATGAAGCGAGCGGAATAAGTTTGGGAAAAGACGAGAAAATACCTTTATTTACATGATGGTTCCTTCGTTCATTCACTCCAAGAGTATCCCCAGTCCGCCAGATGGTAGACAAAGTGCTGGGTGCCAGGGAAATAGAAGTGATGGAGGCAGACCTGCTCCTGCCTTCTAGCAGCTTCCAGGACAGAGGGGGAGGGGACATGGGACAGGAGGCTGCACGAAACTGGGCGGGCCCTCGGACAGTGGAGGGGTGCTCTGGGCCCGGAGGACAGGGAAGATGTCTAGTGATGCCTACACGGAGACTTGAGGATTGAACAAAGTTAGCCAGGCAAAGGGGAGGGGCAGGGAGCGGCATGCGCGATGTGCCTGCCCCGCGCTCTGGGGGCAGGGGTGTTTGGGAACCCAGGAGAAGTAGAGCGTGAGGGGGAGGGACGAGGGCTGGCTTGGACTGTGCGGGCCCTTCGGTTGTGTGAAGGAGATGGGGACGTGTTCCAAGGACAACAGGAAGCCCCGGAGGGTCCAAGGCTGGTAACTGTAAGGCCAGCTCTATAACCGGTGAGGAGGTGCCCCTGGATTAGCGGAAGCAGCCGCTGCTGGCTGGCACCCACTGGCCAGGCCTTCACCCCTCTCAGCCTCGTCCACAGGCACGCGGCCAGCCTCGCTGGCTCCCGGTGCTGGAGCGATCCCCTGCCCAGCCAGTCTGGGGAGGCAGAGGCTGCTGCATTGCTTTATCATTCAAGGGCCTCAGAGCCCGGAGCCAAACCAGGACCTCAGCACCTGCCGTGTAGAACAGGTGGGGTTCCTTGGGGTCCTGAATTAACCCACGTCCGATTAACAGAGGAAGCCGGCCTGCGGCAGCGTCCCAGTGACCCAGCACCCCGGACACCGTGTTCCTTTGGGCTTCGGACTGACCCTGAGGGCTCCTGGGAGCAGGGGGTCAGCTACAGTCCGCCCGGACCACTCCCCAGCCCCCTTCCTCACCTGCGTGTGAGCAACACACACACACACACACCATCTCGGAAGGTGGGCTTTGCTGCCTTGCACTGAAGGCTGCAGGACCCGCTCCTAAGCAGCAGGTGGTTCTTGCATGGGAACTGCGGACGCAGCAGGAGACGGTCTGGCTCCGGCCCGGAGGGGTTCCCCCGTGGTTCCCAAATGTCTCTCCTGTGCAACGCTTGCCTTCTTTGTTTGAACGTGCTGCTACTTGGTGATATTTTGCTAATATACTTAAATATACTAACTTAAAAAAGAGTGTATTCTTTTTTCGAAGCTTTGTCTCTTATTTTGTATATATTTTATTGTGTATGCTATTACAGTTGCCCCTGCTTTTTCTCCCCTTGCCCCCAACACCCCACCTCCCTTCCCTCCCTCAGGCAATGCCTCCTCATTGTCGTGTCCCTGGGGTGTACATATGTCCTTTGGCTAAGCCCTCACCTTCTTTCATCCAATGACAATGTATTCTTACGGTGGATGGTATAATAAAAAACTATTGTTGCTTTCTATAAGTGGAAGGTAAAAAAATAAAAGCCTAAATGTCAAAAGAAGGTTGTGCATACACCTCGCACAGGCAGGCCCCAGCGGGTCCCTGCCCAGTGTCCCCAGCTCTGGGCTTCCCAGGGCTGACTCACTGGATTGTAGGCCACCCTGGCACACCTCCTCCAGCCCCTCGCCAGCCTCTGTGCCGGGGAGAGCAAGGAGAGAGCTTGATTCTACCAGCAGCTCTGGGGAAAAGGGGTGGCCCAGGGAGGCTCCCACGGTCCCTGGAGGGAGCAGGGAGCGCCCGTAGCACCTTCTGCACTCACTGTGGCCAGGCCTTGCTGCAAAAAGTATTTCCACAGGCAGATGCCCCTGGGCACACAGGCCCGGGAGGAGGAGGGGGCCCCGTTCCTGCAGAGCTGGCGCACGGCGGCCTTCAGGTAAACTCCTGCCTAAGAACCCCGGCGTGGGCAGTGAAATTCTACAGCCAGGGCTGTGCCAGCTGGACGGTGCCCCCTCTGACCCCAGCTCGCTCATTGGCCCAGAGAGGGAAGGAGACCTGCTCCAGGTCGTACATGCAGTGACAGAGGCAGCCCAGAAGCCAAGTGTCCTGGCTGCACCGGGAGATGCCGTTTGTCTGTCGAGGGAATAGACAAAGCAGGAACGGCCGCTACTGTTAACTGAGGGCACAGGCCGGTGCCATCACTGGGGCTCGGAGGAGCTCTGGGCTGAGTCCGGGTGGCCGAGCTTTGTCACAGGAGCCAGGCCTCCCAAGAGGGACGTGGAAAGTGACAGGCATGGAAGATACACATCGGCACGTAAACATGTGGCTCGGAGGGTAAAACAACCTGGAAAGCAGCTACAGGTGGACCGCGGAAGAGAGGCCGTCGTAGGAGTGATACGGGACATCTGATTAAAGTAACTCCAATCTCTGGAGGAGGAGCGAGGGGCCATGGGAAGAGTTTGCCGGGGCCACTGTGAGCGGCCTGGTGCCGGGCTCGCTGAGCCAGCGGAAGTAAAAAGAGGGCTCGCTGCAGCCTTGGGCAGGGCCGTGGCCTTGGCCGTGAGGCTCTTCTTCCTCGAGGACGCCTGGATGACTGGGCTGCAGTGGCCTGCGTTTCCCGGTGGATGGTACCTTGGGTGGGACGGAACGCCGGGCACAGCCTGAGGTGAGGGCGGCAGGTTTATTCTTTGGGTGATCTAGAGGGGACATCTGAGGCAGAGGCTGCCGTTCTTCCGGGAATCGTGGCGCTTTTGAGTTTTATGTTGTTTTCCTTTGTAAACTCATCCTATAGAAACTAACGGGAAAAGCCAGGAGAACTCAGTGTTTTGAGTTTAGCTTTAATTGATGGGCTCAAGTGATTAGAGCTGTGACTTGATAGGCTTGAGTCACTGCTTTTGAATAAAGACTCCTTTCCTTTATCACCGAACCTTTGCTTGGAGGGTCACGCTGGGCAGAGAACCCCAAGAGCTGTCCAGCAACGGGAAGTGCTTGCAGAATTTGTGAAAAGTCACTTGACTGGCTAGAAGGAATGGATGATGTCTTGGATACAGATCAGAGACCATATGTCATTATGGTTTGAACTCTCTAGAATCTTCCCGAAAACACCATTCAACTCCTGACTTCCCTTAAGAATAACCACCACTCCTTTTTGAACACTTCATGTGCTAAACATTGCATGAGGCACCTGGTCTTTCATCCTCGATGCACTTGCAGGTGGTACCCTCCCCATTTTATGGGGGAAGAAGCAGGTTTCCTAGAGGTTAAGTACCTAAGACAAGCTCACTCAGCTAATGGATGGTAGAGCTGGGATAGACATTCAAGTCTGCTTGTTCTAAAGCCTGTGCTTTTTCCCTGGACTACAGACTAAATGACAAAGGCAACTCCAGAGCTAACGACAGTTCATAAGACCCCGCAGTGTCTTCCACGAATTCAGAGCTCATGCCTGTTGGGAGGAGAAATGGAACCAGCTTGGCTGCAAACTTCAGCTCAGCAACAGGGGCTCTAGGGCAAGAGTTTTAAATCTGGGTTTGTGGATTGACCACATGAGCACCATGACTGTTTCATCTGTTAAGAGAAAAATGTAACTATATTATTTTAGTTTTAAAAAATGTTTTGATCACTGTGCTTCCCTATAACCCATCCGTTGAATTTATTTTGTGCATTTAAAAATACTGTTCTGAGGAAGGTTCCCTAGGCCTCCCCAGGCTGGCCAAGTTTCCCGGTTCAGAGCAGGGGGACTGAGCCGCATCCCAGCCAGAGCATCTGGCAGCCATAGAAGAGCCATGGAGGGCGCAGGGCTGACAAGAGACTCAGAGAAAAGGGGTATTTGCAGATTCCTTCTAAGCACAGACGGAGACAGACTAGCCTATGAGGGCTGCTGGCGTTTAGGAATGTTTGCTCTGTGTCAGGCGCTGTCTACACCATCATCCTGTTTAATCCACCAGCAAATGGTGAGGTGGCTGCTGTTAGTGTCCTCGCTTCAACACCCCAACTTTGCTCCTGGGGCTGAGCTGACACTGAAACCCAGGCCTGTTGCATTTCGGCGCCCACAGGTTGAAGTGGACAGCGCTGCCCAAGCGCCCACCCCCGGCTCCCCGAACACCCAAAGCTGGCATGGCTAACCCAGCGTCAGGGGCCCGTGAGGACCTGTGGGGGCCAGAGCGCGCCTGAGAGGCTGGACGTGCCCGTCTGAGACGGCGCTGGACCAAAATGAAGAAGGTGGCCTGTGACCTGTGAACTTGTGGATTCGGTGTTGGAGTTAGACGAGCATGTGACTCAGTCCCTAAGCAGATGGCTGATAAGATACAGACGCGGTGGTTGGCACACACCACTGTATGATCATAATTTAACGGAACAAATCGTGCCGGGCTAACCTCGTTCGTCTTTACGGCTTCGCCCTTCCGATGGTCTGGGGGTGTCGGAGGAGAATGCCAGCTTGTAGATGGCTTTCCAGGAGGGGTCTGCTCCCATGTCTCATGATCCCCGTGAGGACTGATTTGGAAGAGTATCTGCTTCCTCCCTAGCCCCGCATCCTCCACAGTAGGTGCACATGCTTCATAGAACAGGAAATGCTACACTATTTGGGCGAAATCAATCTCATGGATTTGCTGGGGCTCCAGGAAGGGTATGGCTAATGTCTGCTTTTTCTGACCAAAGGGACAAGGGAACTGCCACCAAGGCCAGGACGGCTGTGGCTGGTGTCCCTTGTCCCTCCCCGCATCCTGGTTGACGCAGCTGCAGAGTTTCTAGAGAGTAGGACCTCCTCAGAGGGTGTTGGGGGGGTGCTCCTCCTGAGCCCCAGGTGCCCAGCCGCAGAAGGGGCTGGGAGGAGTGTCATACACTGTTGGTGGGGACAGAAGAAGCAGGTATTTGACTCCGGGATTTTTTAGAAAGCAAGGAATGTGAATTTTCACCCCATCAGGGCTGAAAGCGACCTTTGAGACCATCCATTGTGCCTCTGAGCATTCTGATGAGGACCCCAGGGTCCGGAGGGGTCCCCCAGAGACCCCGTGGCAGCCCCAAACTGTGTGTGGGTGTCCCTGACTCCTAGGCCTGTGCCCCACAGCCCTCTCACTCGCGTCTCCATCCCGCCCTCGTGGCTCCTTGTTCTCTGAAGGGGACCGCTGACCTCCGGAACGTGGCCCCCCGGCCCCGAGGCTCTGGCCCTCACTCACTTCTCCCGCCCCATCTCTCTCCCTCTGCTGCCCGCCCTCCCCTGCCCGCATCCTGCTCTCCACCTGGGACGTCAAGGCCCCGGCCAAACACAGAACAACTCCCCGTTTCCCAGCCCCCCCCCCCAGCTCTCCTGCACCTCCGCCACGCCCTCTCCAGCCTCGCTGCCACCGCCTGTGGCCGTCTCCCCAGAGCCCAGGCCTGGGCCGGGGTCTTGCACTTCGTGGCTCCCAGTTTGCAGCACTCTACGCTACCCCTCCCCCCACACCCCCGTCCTTACTTCTCGCTGGTCTAGAGAACGCAGACGGGGCCTGGCACACAGCAGGTGCTTAATAACTATTTATTGACTGTACCGGGTCTATAAATATTTCTTACAGGCTCCGAGCAGAAAATATTAGTCTCCTTATTCCTTCAGGCTGCATCTTGTCCCCCCTGGTCCCATAACTCTATATGCATCTGCTGACATTTGGCTTCTTTTTCCCATGGCCTTGGAGGCCCAGGGCCCAGGGTCCCCGCAGGCTCTGACCACGGGGGTGAGGCTCCTACTGAGGTATCAGGGCCCTACGGCCCCTGGGGCCTGGTTTCTGCCCAGCGTGGAGCTGGTACATTGCCTGCCACAGCCGGCCGTTAAACACAACTGCGTCGATGTCCCGCCCTCTGCGTTAAGTTTTATTATTTCAATGCCACCGGGCGCGGCACTGCCCTTCCTGATAGCGGCCGCTGCTCTCCGGAGCCTGGTTCTGCCAGACCAGGCATCCTGACCATGGCCCTCCCTCCTTATCACCTTGGAAATACGCGGGCAGTAACTTTTATGCCTTAAATCCAAACTGGACAATAAAATTAGGGAAGCAGGTGAGTGTTAATCTGCAGGCTGCCTGGGGCGGTGAGCTGAGTCCTTCCAAGTCCTTGGGGAAAGTGCTGAGGTTGTCCTGCCCTCCCTGAGCAAGCTTTCTGCAGCCTTCGGAGAGGGCCGAGCAGGGAGGGAGGACAGAGGGCCAAGGAGGGGCTCCTGGGGGGAGGCCCAAAGGCACCCAGCAGAGCACGTTTTAGTCCATCCGCGTGGGGCAGCCCCAAAACAAGCTTCGCCTGTACCCGTGTGAGAGGGTGCTGAGACAAAGGCAGGTCAAAGGAGCCTAGGGACACACGCACGAGTCGATCACTCACGCGACACCTTCCCTCACACTGGGCAACAGCTGGCGTTCATCTGCCACGTATTGCATTCCTACTGTGCGCTGTGACTTCCATCAGCTGTCATCTCTACCGCAGGCTCCCGACCTTGGTCCTGACGGGGCCTCCCTCCCCAGAGCAGGAAGCCCCGTTGTCAGGAAAGCTCCTCTCTCCACACCTCACCTCTGGGCACAATTCACAACATGACGGGTGTGTTCTCATACCCACGAATCCCTCAGGCATTTCAAGAAAGACTGATGGCGTTCGTACCCGGCAGGTCCGCTGAGGCTTTGAAATGAATAAAAAGTCAGAATCAAGATCTGCTCAGGGCATCAGGAGGATTCTTCCCTGCTGCCGCAGCCCAGTAAAATGAAATAAATAAATAAATCTCCACGCGTAATATTGGTGGGTGGCCACAAACCAAAGGGACGGAGGGGAGGATCCGGGTGATTCGGTGAGACGTTGTCTGAGGATGGGGCCCCTGCGTGGGTCTCTTCTTCGCACCAGCCTCGGTTCTCAGAACCACGCTGACGCCTGTGGTACCTGCCCCTCGGGGGTGGGGGCCACACAGGCGTCCGTGCATGCGCTGGGCTTGCAGGGCGGGGGGCTGCACGCTGCTGCTCTCTGAGCTGGAGCGGAGAATGGTTTCTGGAAGGAGGCGAGGCCAGGCCTGGAGACAGCCTCTCACGCCTCTTCCCCCCGTCTGGTGGGAAGTGAGGCATCACCCTGGTGGTCTGTGCGGCACGCCCTCCATACAGGGGGCCTGGGAGGGAAGACAGGTGTCGGCATGAACTGGAGACCTAGCCTGTCGGGGATGCTGGGAAGGCTGCCTGGGGGAGACGGCCGAAGTGAGCCCTGGACGCCCCCACTCCCGTCCAGCCGCCCACATCACCTCTCTCTCTCGAGTGGCAGAGGTGGCATGGAAGCGCCAACACTTGCGAAATCATCTCTTTCTACGGGGCTCACCGTACAAAGCGGTGCTTGCGGCAAGGGAGGCTGTCAGTGGACAGAGTTATAATTACCAAACGCTGCTTGTGACCCCGCGCCCGGCATCCGGTGGTTGCTGGCCCAGCTCCTCACTTCCCAGGGCTCGGGGGTGGGTTGGCACTTCCCGTTGCCTCGTCCAGTCTCAGGTTCTAGCCGGACATGTCATCTCCGTCACCCTCGTTCACTGCCACTACCCCTTCCCGCCCACCCGACTCCGGTCCACTGGGGAAGTCATGCTTCAAACCGACATTTCTTTTTAAATTTTTAATCAGTCTGTGTCAGGAAAAAACAGGATTTGATCACACTTCCAGTTCTCACGGCTCTCTGAGCGTAGTGATGGTACAGATTTGTTTGCATTTATTGAAAACCCAGAGAAGGAAAGGAAGCAGCTCCACACAGCAACGTGTATTGGAAGAGACACTCCAGGACTTGGAGACTTTTTTTTTAATTGATCATTTTCTTAGGAACACCACCCAGGGGGCTCCTGGGAGTGGCCAGAGGCCCTAGAAGCGGGAGGGCACGGCTGTCTTTGGGCTGCAAGGCCGGCCTGCAGACTTTGTGGGACAAAATAAAAGGAAAAATAAATAAATCTAATTTCATACTTTATTTGGAGGAAGAATGTATTTACAGAAACAATTTCTGTTTTGGAAAAGAAAATATGGCTGAGTTTGGGAGTGAGGACAACACTCATAATAGTTCATTGGGGAGGGCTCATGACTCAGATAAATGGTCAAGTGGAATCTTTTTAAAATGCTGTAACAGAACATTACCTTGGTTACTTTCTCCACCATGAGATGTATTTGAACACGTTCTGACCATGTGTGAAGTCACAACATTTATCCAATGCCGTAAATCCAGGTGCTAGACCATGAACACAAATACTGACGCTATTTCACCAGAGGACAGCACGGAGTACATGAACTCTACTTTTTGAAGAAGTTTCCAGAAAGCAGAGTCTGCCTGAGTCCTTCCTTTCTCGCCGGGACTGCCACATCCCGTTTTAGTCTTGCGTGAGTACAAGTGTCCAGGTGAGGGGAAGATTGTCCCAAAGTCGCAGGAGAACCTTCCCTTTGGGAGCCTCCAGGGGGCGCTCTGCTGCTCTTCCTGCAGCTGAACCCAGACTTCCTGCACAGGCTGATCCAGCCTAACTTGGAATCCGGAGACAGTTTCAAGCAGATTTGGGAAGCAAATTTACATAATGTGACATGCTTTCAGAGGAGGCAGGTAGTACTCATGACTTCAGTCAATGGGACGCAGGATTCAGTGGCACATGCGTGGAACCGCCTTGTGTTCCAGCATGAAACGCACCAGACGGCGCCCCACAGGCCCACATGGGGGGTTCCCCTTGGCCTTGGCAAATCCTCAGGTCCTATTTAAAAGATCTGCCCCCACAGTTTGTCCGTGTTTGTGACCCACTGTTGAGTCCATGATGTACGATGTGAGTCGCTGTCCCCATGTAGACAAATTAAACACGTCCCCCATGCCCCAGCTCTGTTCTTCCGTGGCCTCACTCCAAGGTACAAGGTCCCCTTCCCAAAGGGGCAGGAGAGTCACGGGGACTTGGCCTAGCTACAGGTCTTCTTCCATTAGAGGGATCTCTGTGCAAGAAGGGATGGTTATTGTTTAGTACACCGAAAACGCCGCAACCATCTGAGATTGCAAGCTCTATTGGAACACCTACAAGTCCTGCAATCAGTGAGGAGAAGAAAATGTTAAGCTCCACATAGCAGTTAATAATCAAAACCACCGACTCCTCCGCATAACATCTATTTGCTGGGACATCTGAGACCCAGCTCATAAAAACGGAGATGTTAGATTTTAACCGTGTCCCCTACTGGTCATACAAGCCAAGGGGTGACAAGGGCAGGGGCAGAGAGGCAGCAGGAACTGCAGAAAAGGGGCCAAGCAGGAACCAGGAGACCCCTGTTTCCGCACTGACACTGCCACTCACTGTCGCTATGAGCTGGAATCCGTGTCTCGTTGGAAAAGTGGAGCCGGGGACCCCTCCCCTGGGAAATGGCCCTATTTAGTCGGATGCATTTTTCCCACTTTACCCTAAGCTCCACTCTGCATTTCCTGTGACAGGCAGATGAACATATTCTATTCCACGCCTGATAAAAAATAACCTGCGTGGACCCAGAAGTTCTCCGGGACCGGGCCCCTCTGCTCGCATCTGGGTCTTCCCTCCTGACCCGCGTGTGTTACCCTCATGCTAGGCCCCGCTTTCAGAAGTCCTGCCTAATTAAGGGATACACGAGGAGAGCAGCCTGGATCATAAAGACGCTATGAAAACCAAGCACCGGCTATTGGAGCCGCTCTGCTCTGGATGGCTCAGCGCCCTTTTGTGCCTCCTGAAATTTCAGTTAATGGGCTCATCACTTGTGAGATGATGATCCCTCCTCCTCCTAATTGGCCTTGTCCACGGCTTCTACACGCAGAGAGAGCAAGAAGCAATTTAAGCTGAGTGAGAGGGAAACAGATTGATTCGGCTCCATGCTGGCTCGAAGATGCTGGGTGCTGGGTGCGGAGGCATGTGCAGGGTGCTCAGGCCTCAGGGTAAACACTCACCATCTGCGATGTCGATGCCTGGGCTGGTGGAGGCCACCTCCCCCGCCGTGCGGGTGACTGTGTCAGGGTTGTCAGAAGCAGGGCCCCCTTGGCACATGGGAGATGAATATAGACTCTGGAGCAGCTCGGATGAGCCCGAGACGCTGTCACAGGTTTCTGACTCCCCCGGGCCTGTGTCCGTGTCCCCTGAGCCGGGGTATGCTGGGGGGCTCTGGTCATCCACGGGTAAGGGGCAGCCCTGGCCCACAGAGGCCAGGTACCCGGGGCCTAAGGCACTCATGCCGCCACTCACGGCCTCGTCGTAGGACGGGAGCATGACGGGCACGCCGTCCACCACCACGAAGTCGGGGTCACTGCTGGAGCTCCTGGGAGGCGCCCTGTGCGAGGGAAAGCAGAGCCGACCTGTCAGAGGGACGCGCCACCGCCGGGACGAAGCCCCCGTGGCCCCCACCGCAGCTGAGGTCCGCAGGGCCCACGACGGGCGGAGCCGTGCGTGGATGTGGTGCGGAAGAACCCGCTCCCATCCGGGCCGCCTCTGGCTCGGGGCGCTGTCGCGGTGGACACTCAGGGGAGCAGGGGCTTTTTCTCCTGTCATGTGCCCTCGGCCTGTCCCCTCTGCTCTGTCCTTACGCTTCCTTCCTCCCTCTCCGACCTCTGGGCTTGGCCTTATGGCCATAGCCTTGCGGGCAGGGGACCATGTGGCCATTCCAGCCGAGCGTCAGCATGCCTCCGTGGTGTCCCCTGGGAAGGCTGCTGGTAACAGAATAACACCGTTAAGACTCTAGGAAACTTGGGACTCTACGTGCCCACAGGGAAAGGCTGGCCCCTGTGATGCTTATACTCTTTTGCTTCCTGTTTCAGTATAAAAATCCCTAATTTTTAGTCAAGATAGAAAAACAACAACAGGAAAAAAGGAGAAAGTTCTGAACATCATCTCACTACCTGCTTCAAGTTACATCAGACTCACTTCCACCTCCCAACCCAGCAGCCACGTGAACATAAGTTATACGCGTGCGACCTGCTGCAAAGGATCCTGGGAGTGGGCAGACGGTCTGTCGTCTCTGCCCTTACATGGCACTCATGCAGCTCCTGGCCCGGCCCCTTTGCCTCTCGCCACCCTGCAACCTAAGCCGGCGGAGCTGCGCCCAGGGGGAACCAAAGCCCCAGCCGGGTCCAACCCCCACCCACCCTCTGCCCCTGATCCCCTACAGTAACCAGGGTGGCCGACAAAGGGGCGGCCTCTCCTCCTGGGCCCAGCCGTGACCCTCAGCTCCCACAGACACGGTCTTCAAGACCTCTCCAGTGTCTGCACCCGTGGGACCTGGGAGGAAACCCACTCTGGGCTTGCCCTTGAGGCTCTCATCTTCTACCGGGAGAGATGAGCCCAACTTCTCCAAAACAATTAAAACATAATATCAGATGATAACACTCAAGGGATTTTAAAATATCAAGCAGAAGAGTCTAGGGGAACAGTTTTAAAAATCTAGCCCTGGCTGGGGGGCTCAGTTGGTTGGAACAACATCTCATACAGCAAAAGGTTTTGGGTTCGATCCCCCGTCAGGGCACATATCTGGGTTGTGGGTTTGATCCCCGGTCAGAGCACGTACAGGAGGCAACCAGTTGGTGCTTCTCTTACATCAATGTCTCTCTCTCTCTCTCTCTCTAATCAATGAACATATCCTCAGTGAGGATTAAAAAAAAAAATCTTAATATTTAGTCAATATAACTTTTCTTCCAAGCAGATGTAGAAAAATAGCTCTCTGGGCCACTTTAATGGACTCCAATGTCCTATAAATCATAGTACGTAGTTGAGCTTCCTCTTTGTAATCCTCGGGCCTTTTTTTAGATAGTGTAATTGCTCAATGATAGAACACAGTCCCTTGATTCATAAATAGTAATGCTGAGGACCGAGAGAGTGGATGGCAGGCTTAGGAGGAAAGAAGGTTCCGGAACATCAGCAAAGCTTCGTTCCAGCACCAGAACAGCAGTGACGTGCTCTGGGCCTGGTGAGGGAGGCCGGAGGTCCCCACACCTAGCTCCTGGCCACCCCCTTCTCCTTCCAGAGGGTGGCAGGCACGACCCTGGGGGCTCGTCCGTCCCTGTGGGCAAAAACGAGTGTCCTTTTCTGATGCGTAAGGTCCCCAAAGGCGAAGATTGACAGGAGCACAGAATCCAAGGAAGTGATGATATCTCGGTGACAGGCCTGGCTCGTGTCATGGGACGTTTTGTGCCCTGAATGGTGATCTGCCGGCAGCAGGGCCAGGGGGCACTTTTTTGTCCCTAAGGGTGCTGGGGGCGCAGGGAGACTGGGGCCAGGCCCACCTGTGAGGGAGTGTGACAGTGTCCTCTTTGCGGATGATGGCTGGGAGGACAAAGACACTAAGCCAAGCTCATCCGTGCAGCCAGGGAGGAGGGGCAGCCCTGTCCTATGTCCCATCCAGAGTCCTCTCCTAAGACTTCGTATCGCACACTGTTTCTGGACCTCTGCTGGGCCACACACCTTGGGCCATGTCTCCTGTGTAGTTTCTATGCTCCTGGTGGACTGGACACTCCAAGGGACAGAGTTCCAGGGCCACACGCACACAGGCAGCAACGGATATGGCGCCCCTGGGGGACAGGCACAGCAGGCAGTCCCGCCTCTGTGACCCCCTCCCACAGTCGAGGTGCCTCTCGAGAACCATCTATCCAGAGAAGAGGGAGACACAGGCTCACGGCAGGTGGGAGGCGAAAGAGGGAAATGAGGCCTGTCTTCAGCTTGGTGCTCTGGCCCCCAGACACCCCGAAAACATCCCAGGAAAGTGTTTGGCTCTCCCTGTATTCTCCCTGAGACCCCCAACTCTGCACTCAATGAGGGTGCAGCTCTCCCTCCTCTCTCTGCTGCCCCAGGCGGCCCCCCTGAGCCCGATCAGCAGCTGTGGGCGGTACTGACCTCGGGGGGAAGTGGGCCTTGAACTTGGTCTGGAACATCCTGGCCAGGATGACGAGCAGCAGCACCAGCAGGACGCTGGTTGCCGTGAACGCCACGATCTTCCACGTGGTCAGGAGGGTCTCATGGGTGTTGGGCCACGATTGCTCTGCGGGGGCGGGGAGAGAGACAGAACAAAGGGGCACATGAGGCTCCCAGCCTGTGATGGGTGCGAAGGTCCCACGTGCCTGTTGGCTGCATGTATCTCGCTCAGAGACTGCTCATCGTGTGTCTCCGGAGGCCCCCCCGCCGGCGTCAGGATGCCACCGCGTTAGAACCCATGCCCGGCGGGGTCTCTGCCAAGATGAAGGCAGACCTGCAGGTTCACATTCCAGACCGGGGCGAGAGGGGTCCCTCTCCCCTGGGGAAGCCATGTCCTGTGATGGGCCAGGAGTGGGGACAGGGGAGGCGAGGGGCAGGCCTCTGTGAGTGTTCTGGGACAGACTGCGGGGTGTGGGCAAGGAGGGCACCGAAGGCCAGAAGGGCCATCCCTCTCCGTCGCTGCCACGTCTGCCAGGTGAAAAGGGGGCAAGGCGACCCTTCCAAAATAGAGTCCTATCCCTTTATCCTGTTGACACAAGTCACGCTGTGTCTCACACTGCACTTCCGTTGCTGCCGATGCCTCCCCCCGCCCCCTCCCCTTGCTCAGGGCATGCTCAGGGCATGACCGCCTGCGGGCCTCCACGCGCCCATGTTAACAAGCGCTCCCCTCCCACGCTGTGCCCGGGGAGAGTGTGCAGCCACCCCCACTGCACGGGCGTGTGGCCACGGCACACCTGGAGACCCCCAGGGCGAGTGGGTGGAGGCGGTGGGCAGGTGTCGCTGGTGCTCGGGTCTCTGTCGTAGGACCACTTCCCTGGTTCCCTGAGACCCGTGGCAAGGTTGGTTTGCTAGGAACTTGCTGTGAACTTGGAAGCACTTAAGGTTGCCAACAGCTTCCGTTTTCATAAGCGAGAGGACGCCTTGCCTACGACAAGGCCATTTGTGTGGACCCTGACCCCCCAGCAGGGCGAGGCCCCCGCTCACCTGACTTGATGCAGTAGACCTGATAGGAAGGAAACCAGTCCCCGTACTGGCAGGTGATGTACTTGTAGTCGCTGGTGAGGCTGTAGCCGGGGTCGCAGTAGAACTCCACGACGGTGCCGTGGTTGTAGCGATTGCAAGGCCGCGGGTGGCAGATGAAATCACCGTGACTCACCACGGGAGGCAGCGGACATACTTGGGCAGTGGGGGAGAATAAGGGTTTCAGAACCACGTGTTCACCCCGAGCGAAGCCCTCGAAACACAGATTGGGCCAGGAGACCACATTCCTTAGAGACGTGCTTACACTTTTGTCACCACACTAGCCAGCTGTCCCAGAGACAGTCCCTTCTTCTGCATTTTTGTGGGAAACCTACTATATTGAGCACGTGCTGCTATCACGTGGTCTTATAAAGCACATTGTCAAAGAGGTTCTTTGAACATTGCAAAGAGCATGCCTATTTAATAGATACTATTAAGCTATTCTATGAATAATGCATGGTATTATGTGCCAGACAAGGCAGTAAATAAAACTAAGACATTTACGGACGAAATATTTACTGAAGGGAACAGCTATCCCAAGCCCCTTTTTTCTGTGGCTATGGTAGTAATTTGGGACTGTCCAAATCCCTGGGCAGTGTCCCTAACCCGATTCCCAAACGCCCTGCTGCGGTTTGGCCAGGGACAAACAGGCAGCGATTCCGCTGGCTCGGAGCCTGTGGGCCCAGTCACCGCACCTGGGCCCTGCACCTGGACCCTGACCCGCGGGGGGGGAGGAGCTACACCAGGAGGTGTGCTCGGGGCCTGGTTCTGCCACCAACACTCAGTGATGTCACACAGGTCACTTAACCAATTTAATCCTCGATTTTTCTCCTCTGTTCAATGGAAGCTTCTTCTATCCTCGATGATGTTTTATGGTTTTTCTGAGCTCAATATTCTATGATTTTAGGGAAAGAAACCAGTGGTTTTCAGTTTCCCCCGCTGAGCCCACTCTCTGGGTGGCAACGTAAGAACCGGTCCCTCTCTGTGTCCAAAAGACAGCTTTAGTGGCGCTCGTGCTGGCTCATCTCATGCCGCAAAGACACAGTCAACGCACAAAGCCTGCCAAGGCCAGATCTAGCCCTGCACCTGCAAGAGCCATGAAGTGCTTTGCCCAAAGCACACATGAGGAGAGAAAGAGTCAACTGGGAGCCCCTTCCGGGGACCCAAACACCCGGCCACCGTAGGACCCCAGGCATGTACCCAGCTCACCCACACACAGGGGAGCTGCCTGTTCCACACTGGCTTCTGGAAGGCCACAGAGAAGCATGGCAGTAGTAGTGGCTGGCAGCCACATGTGTCCACTGAGACCAGATAACAAGATGGGTGCCCTGCTCAGTGGGACCAGCCTCATGGAGGCGTCCCAAGGCATTGGATGGGTGGGGGAGGTCTCTACACAGACACTTTTCCTAATCCTGCAAACCACACCACAACACAGGTCTTATCAGCTCTTTTTAGAGATGGGGAAACAGAAACTCAAGGTCAAGTCCTGTCAGCGAAGGTCAAAACTGGAGGCCAAGTTCTCCAGCAGCAACGAGAGGGGAAGACAAGCGCTCAGGCTGGTTGGGGTCTGGGTCCTGCTCAACGCCTCCCCCGCTGGGTGCCCCTGAGCTGGTCGCTTCTCGCCTCGGACCCTCAGTCTCCTCACCTGGGAAACGGGAGTATCTGAGGGTTATTCTCAGATCAGAGCTGACATGCGGACATGGGCAGCTGGGGACAGCCGGGCCTTAGTATCTAAGGAGAGGGACCGTAACGTACTTGCTTCTGCACATGATGGAAAAGCCAAGGGGCAATGAGGGAGGGTCTCTGAGATTAGCACCGGCCGGAGCCCCCACTCAGACCCGTGAGTGGGCAGGGCGTTGCTCGGTGCCCAGCAGCCGCTGGTGCTGTGCAGGTGCGTCCTGTGGGGCTTTAGCTGGGGAACCTCAGACGACACTGGAGACAGCCCAGGGCAGAGAGGTCAGGGCAAAATGCCCAGCGTCTGCACATGCCGCCCTCCTGCCTCGCTCTTGACAAAACCAGTGGGGAGCCAAGGGGCTGGGAGCCAAGGGACCGGGCGCCTGGGGAGCGTGGCCTGCAGTGCAGGGCAAGGGCCAGGGAGGGGTCTGAGGCCACAGCTCCTACAGCTGTTCCACGGATGGGCAGCCTGGTGGGGTCCCCACAGGGGACGCAGGCCCAGTCAGGACTGCAGCTCGGACTCTGAGGCCAAGCGCTCTCCTCTGCTCCCTGCATCGCCTGTCCCGGTAACCGCCTTCCAAGGAGCTGCCCAGGGCCACGGGGTCCCATCACCTGACGTGTTGCCAGTTCCAAACACGGGGTTTCTGGGGGTTCGGTGGGCACCCCCAGCTAGTGAGCGAAGATTCTAGTCCTCTCTGGGAAAAACTCCCAAAGGTTTTCCAAGGGGCCACTGAAGTTTCACGGGCAGTGACCTCCCTGGATAGGCCACGGCTGACCTCAGACTTAGTGGTCAAGGCCTGGCGCGCAGCTCTGTGCCTCACTGGCTGAACTGGCGTGCCCGCCGTCCAGCGTGAGAGAGAGGCAGGCACGCCCTTCGGAACCCTGGAAGCTGGTCCCTGAGTCTCCCGGGGGAAGATACCCTGCCATCTCCCTTTCATGGGGGCAGCCTGGGGAGCTGGGAGAAGCCCGAGTGCTCTCTTCAGTCTCGTGTAGCGTCTCAGAGGGCCCGGACAAGGCCGGGGCTAAGCCTGTGGGGCCCCTCGCCAGGGCTGCGGCGGCATTTGGGGCAGGCAGCGGTTCCTCGCACGTGGCTGGCACTGGGCGCTGCAGGGGGTCTCCACATTTCTGGCTGCCCGTGAGATACCAGCAGCACCTCCCCGTCCTTGGAACACCCCAAAACGCTCCCGGGTGTGTTCAAGGCCTCTAGAATCCTCCCCCGCCCCACTGGAACCGCTCCCTGCCCCTCACCTTCCGCTCTGGCCCGAGGCCCAGCCCGGTCTGCCCAGCAGGCCGGATGCTGGGTGGTGGCCGGAGAGGCAGATGCCAGGGTTAGGGGGCCGCTCTGCCCCTCATTGGCTGAATTACCTCAGGTAAGTCACCTCCCCTTGTCACTCAGCTTCCTCATCTGACACACAGAGAAAACAATTCCCGCTAGTGAGAGCTACTGTGAGGCTTTCTGAGCGAAGGGCACCAAGGAAGTAGCTTGCGAAGGGGGCTTGTATCAGGTACTGCTATAGTCTGGTATCAGGACCTACGTCCCCGACCCTTCGCACCACAAGGTGGGGCTGCTGGGCAGTGTGGGGAAGGAGGCGTCGGCCCAGCGCCTGTGATTCCCTGAGTCCCCAGGGCCCACCTCTGACCTGGGCCAGGTGTCCCTCTGCTGACCCCTGCCTTGGGAGGGACGTGCCTCAGGGCGGACTATCTCCAGGTCCCCCAGCAAGACACGGGAGTGCCCCCTGGCCAGACGTCCCCTCCAGAGCACGCTGACTCCGGGGTCATTCTGGCCTGCGGACCTTCTCCGGAGATGGACGCTGCCTGGCTCTCAGGAGGCCTGCGGCGCTCGCGGGCCTGAGGGGCTGAGGGCAGAGGTGCTGGGCCTCCCACCGCGCCCTCTGCCATCCTGGCTGGCTGCTCCTGGGGGGTGAACAGCACCGCCCTCTCCATCGACGGGGCTTCCCTGCGACACAGTTAACCTGCCCCCTCTGCCCTGACGGGGACACACAGCTGCGTCTCCCACCCAGTCACCACGCCCGCTCTCAGCCTCTGATCATTTCCGCCAGCGACTCCCAGCCTCTTCGGTGAGTGCTGTTCACGACACGGATCGGGGTAGGGGGTGGGCATCTCAAGGGCCCCAGGGTCCAGCAGCAAATGCTACCTTGGGTTTCGGAGGCAGGAGCACCGGAGCAGAAACCCGTGCTGTCCCCAGACCAGCGTGTAGTCGGAGCACGGCTCCCCTCCCGTCCTTCTGCCCAGGCAGCCCCACGTCCGCTGTCTGAGCGCCGAGGTCAACTAATCCTCGTGCCTGAAGCAAAGCGAAGTTGGAAAGAAAGCCTGATGCAGTTCTAAGTGGAAACACACAATCCCTTAACAGCTCCTCCTGTTCTGTGCTATCAGCACTACAGCGGCGGCGTAGAAAAGGGAGCTGATGAGACCCGGACAGGTGGCATTTCAGACCCTCTGGCAGGAGAGCCTCTGCACGCTCCCCTCCAAGTGCCCTGACTGTCCGTAGTCTTCCACTCCTGGGGGAAGGGCGACTCCGCCCCCCCTGCGTGCGACCCCCTTCTCTCCCGCCTCGGACACCAGCCCCCGGGTTCTCAGGCCTTCAGACTCTGACTGAATCACACCCTCGGCTTCCCTGGGTCTCCAGCGTGCAGACCTCGGCCACCATGATCACGCGAGTCAATTCCTAGAATGGATATCCTCTTTTACCCCTGCCATTGCTGTGCTCTCTGCTTGTAAGCTGAGCACCCAGAACACCCCCTATAAGGCTCAGGGACCACAGGGAAGGAGGTGGTGTAAGAGTCGGAGAAGGGGGTACAATGCGCAGAATCCTCCCTCTTCACTGACCCTGGGCCCGGTTGCCCTAGTTCCCTCAAGACTGAGGAAAGAACAACAAAAACGGAGGATTTGTAACCACCGAACCAGCTCAAAAGGCTCCTGTCCTGTTTAACAACATACTGAGTTGTTTTTCAGGGACAACAGCCCAAGACTGCAAGTCATGCAGCAGAGCATGCACAGAGGAGAGAACTTTGACCTCCAGCTTCACCTGGAACCAGTCTTGCCCCTCCCCCAGAGCAGAACCAGAGGGCCAGGACACAGCTGGAACTTAACACCAGAACCCTTTCAGGAGCCAAATGCCTGCTGTCCAGGAAGATCAGGTGTTGATTTGATGCCCCTTCACTATCAATGGCCAAGCTCCAAGGTCCTCCAGTTAAAACTTCCCCACCAGCGCTGCCGCACACCTGTTCCCCAGCCCCTCAAAAACTGTAGCCTAGTCCAGCGAGCGAGGTGCACGTGAGGCACATTAGGTCACCCATCTTCTCAGTGCCTTCTTAAACAATAAACCTCCCTTTACTAAAAAAAAAAAAAAAAAATCCTCTTTTATTATCTATCCATCCATCCATCTATCAATCTAATCTTCTATTGGGTTCGATTTCTTTGGAGAACCCTGACCATCAGAGCTCCCCCACTTGAGTCTCCAACCCCTGGATCTACAGGCTGGATCCTACACCTGGAACTGGAGGTCACAAAATGCTGTGGCCTTGGTGGGGCATCAGGTGCTGCTTCCTGATAGCAGGGGGAAAAGAGCTGCTCCCTCCCCAGCCCCGCCCCGAAATCCCAGCACCAGGAGGACCTTCAACAGGCAGCATAGTGGCCAGAGAGAGACCGGAGAAATCACCATCAACTAAGCAATAGACTGATTCCAAGATCAAGAACTGCTCTCAAGTTGCGAATGGTTACGAGGTCCATGGGCCATGATGCAGACCAATGGGGAGCAGAGCAGATGCACTGAGAGTATTGGGTGTGCGCGTAGAAGGGTCAAACCTAGGTGAGCTGTTCAGGGAGAAGGTGCTTAAACCGAAATCGAGAGCCGTCCGATTCCCAGCGGGTCCGTAACCAACAGTGTGCTACGAGCCCACAACAAAATGAATAGAGGAGTCAAGGGTAGCTGTTTACAGCACATGGTAGCAATTTTGACCTTGTCACAACATCCGGGAGTGTTTTTGGTTTCTATTTATTAAAATGCAATTTTACTACTGTTGAATCAAGTAATAAAAAATGGAACTTGTATTATGTCTGTCTTCTTGTTTTATTTTTTTCTATAATTCACTTTTATTGAAGATTTTACAGTTAATGGTCTGTAACGTGTTGGAAAATAAAACCCAAACCACTGGTTCTTTCTCTACAGATGGATGAGAGCGATACTTCCACAGCTGCATAAACAAACGCCTGAAAGAGTCTAGGAAGGACCCGGCTGAGGGACGAGTTGGGAGGAACATCCCAGGCAGAGGAAATGACACGTGAAAGTGAGTTGGAGGCACGCGGAGAAGCTGGGATGGGGGCCATGTGTGGGCAAAGCCACGGGTACCCTGGCAAGAAGTGGGGATCCTATCACATCAAGAGCAGGCATGGACATCTCTTTCAAAAATAGCTCTAACTTCGGTACAGAGGACGGCCCGCCGGGGAACAGGGATGGAAGTGGCTGCTACCACAAGCAAGGGAGAAAGCACGGTGGCTTGGACCAGGACCGTGGCAGCCACCAACATAATGAGGGCGATGGGACATATTTTGGAATCTTCCATTTCTACAGTAGGGGTTGTTGGAAGATGCAATTTGAGATCCAAGCGAAGAATCAAGGATGATGCCTGATTCCTGGCATTCGCACCTGGGTAAATGGTAGTGCCATTCACCGTGTAAGGCATTTGTTTCGTTGGTGGGAAGGGCATGGTCCTGAGTCTAGCTTGGCACGGCCGACGTTTGAGCTGCCCGTGAGAGCCATCCGAGCATCGGCCAGGCGGCTGGAGAAAACGTCTGGGGTAGGAACAGAACTCGGGAGTCACGAGCAAAGAGGAAGTCACGAGATGGTGAAAGGTCATGTGGACATGAGTGAACAGACTGGCCTTTGACAGGCGCAGGAGGAAGGGCAGGGATGGTACGCCTGGACACAGGTACGAGTAGGTCTGAAGCCAGGACGGGGGACAGATGGGTGAGTTGCCATCTGAAAGTTCCCACTTTCTGAATGAAGTATGAGGTGAGGTGGGGGAAAAGCTTAGCGTCGAGAATTACATATCACTTATCACAGCCCTTAACCCATTTATACATTTCACTATGTGCAAAAGAGGAAAATGAGGTTTAAATATAGTCTATGTGCCTTGTGAATATTCACACAAATTATCTTGGGGAGGCAGAAGAATGTAGAACATTATAACCTATAGCCTCTATTTTTTCTCTGGTTACTCCTTCTGAGCCCTGGGCCTGGATGCTTCGATCGGATGTTTCCATCCTTAGTCTTCCAAAGGTTCATGCGGCGCCCTGGATGTTCTTCCTGCAGGAAACGGCCGCCCCTTAGTCTCTGCACCCCAATCTACCCCACGGGGTAGTGCTGGAGGCTCGTCACAATCCGGTTCCCCTCTTCTTCCTGGGAACAGAGCTGTCTACATTGCTAGCGTCCCTTGTTCCTCTAAGTTCTAGTTAATGCGATGTGAGCAGAAGTGACAAATACCACTCCCAGGCCTGATCCATGGAACTCTTCCAGCTTCTGGCTCACTAGGAGGGAGATGACCTGCCCAGGGGTCCCTAGAAGCCACACCTTGAAGACGGTGCTCCGCCCCTGAATGCCTGCACGGAAGAGAGGCGTGGGCTGACCCACAGTCACTAACCCCACCGCAGGAAGACAAACTTCTGTTTTATTTGAGCCACAACATGTCCTTGGGAACCCCCTTATGGTGGTGGTCTGCACCGCATGCAGAGCGGAGCAGCTCGGCACCCTCTCCAGCTGTTTACTGCGGTGATGGCCAGCACCCGCCTCCCTGTCATATTAATGCTGCCGTTGAAGAGAGTCTTCATGACTTAAGCAGTGAGTCCTCAGCTCTGGCTGCATATCAGCATTTCCTGGGGAGCTTTGCCTGACTGGCCTGGAGTGGGCCCCGGGCCTGGGTGGTCTTCCCAGCTCCCCAGGGGATGGTAATGAGTCCCCCAAGTGGAGAGCGCCACCTCAGGCCACAGCAAGAGAGCTGGGAAAGGCGAGGCTCCGCCTGCAGGGATGGATGGTTCACAGCAGTCGCAGGAGCCAGAGTGAGACTCGCCCGGCCGGGCCGTGGCATCCAGTCGGACCCTCACCCCCCGCCAGACCCTTGCTTTCCAGCCCGTGAACCACCAGCTTTCGATCTGCTGGGAGCCTGTTAGAAACGTAAACTCTCAGCCACGCCCCAGACCTGCGGAAGTGAGACTTCCTGTCGGCAAGAGTCCCAGCTGATTCATGCGCATGGGACAGTTTGGGAAGAGCTGCCCTGGACTACGAGACAGCTTTGTGACCGCGCTCAGTGCCGAGGTGGAGAGAAAGCTCATTTGCATGCCGGAACAGGGGCCTCAGCTGGCCGGGAAGAGCCTGGGGAAGTGGTGGAGGAGCCAGCGGGTCTGTGTGCCTATCAAGGGTGCAAGCATCATTTCAGCATCAACCCACACGTGCTCGAAGCGGCGCTCCTAGGGACCAGGAGACGGAGCCACCCAAGCCTCTGCCCTCCATAGTTCCACTGGCTTCTAACAGTCATAACTGCCACCGAGCCAGCCGTCTCCAGTGCCATCTAAGTGTGGGCATGATTCCAGGAAGCTGATGGAACCCTCCACGAGCCAAAGCTGTTGCCAAGGCGATGTGTGAAACTTTGCTTTTAGCTCAGGGAAAATCAATGAACGTTCTACAGCACCCTACACTGTCTACTTTTGTTTGGCTCTAACACAGAAGGCCAATAAACGTGTCCACCATAAGAGCAAATGACAATGAGGCGGGGGCTTTGCTCATTCCCAGGCTGGAGGGCGCGTGGTGTTTGCTTGTTCGGAGGTGGGCTGATGGTTCAAATCCAAGGTCAGCGTTACCCAGCAGCCCTGAGGGAGGAGCTGGGGTCTGTTTTCCATCTTGGAGTCACCACAAGAGGGTGTCCCTGAAGGTAGACAGAATGCCTCTGATGACAACTGTGACACTTCAGCGCACAAAAGAAAACACAGCTTCACCCAGGAAGTCTGAAGTGTGACTGGTTTGGGAGACAGGATGGCGCCCGGGGGAGGGAGCAGGTGTGAAGCCGTGACTTGCTGCAAAGGGTTGTTGCCGCGAGGAGAGGCTGCTTCCGGAACCTGAAGCCGACAAGCGTCCTTGGGTTCTCCCAAGGCTGCTCCTCTTTCTTTGCTGGGACCTGACAACCTACAGCTTAGAACAGCAAAGCCTCCATCACTTGCAAGGTGACAATAAATCACGAGGCAAATCCCGCGTCCAAGTGTCCTGATGTCTGTACCTTTTATTAAAAAGAATTCCCCTGCTGTTGGGTTTCCCGATGGCAACTGGGGCATCTTAATTCTTTGAAAGGGGACGAAATCGGGGGCACAAGATGTCTGTCTGAGATAACTAGACATGGAGGTTTCTTCAAAGGAAGGTAAAAAGCAGTTGTGTGCATTAATGTGGTTAATTCATGAGATACGGTGCCATGGGCAAGGGGGAGTAAAGTAAGCAGGAAGCCTGAACCTCAGGCCTTGAACCTAAATGTCCCTTGGGGACATATCAGTCATCCTTCTCTTTGGGCAATGCTGGCAGGAACCAGGTTGGGAAGCCTATGCTTTGGGGACAGCAGAGTGTCCCACAGTTACCTCACAGGGCCGTCACAGTATCTTTGGACATGTCAAGCAGTATGGTAGAGTCAGTTTCCTCTCACAAGCTATGTGAGCCATGGTTGTCTACAGAATTCTTGGCTTCTCAGCTTCCTACACATTTACTTTTCTTCCCAATTCCAAAAAAAAAAAAAATTCCTCCAAATACCATATTTATGGTATGAAAATACAGATTGATGTAGGCACAGCTGTTTATGATCGCTTGAGGTAAGGGCTAGTTTTAAACTCTGAATTCCAGTACAATTGGCTGCATTTTTAGAACTCCGGCTCTTTTCCCACCTTCCTAATGCCGGGACCGATTAAATCATTTCCTGTGAGTGGAAGAGACGGCGTCGAAAAACGCTCTGGCTTCTCATCCATCAGAGAGCAAACCTGCCGGAATGGGAGCCCCGCCCCAGCCTCTTCCTCAGGAGCCACGGTTCCTAAGAGAAAGGTAAGCTGTTGGGCGCACCGGCTCCTCTGAGAGCTTCAACGCGAGAGAAATCTGCGCAAGTAACCGTCCTGCACCCTCATGTGGCAAAACCAAAACCCAGAGCAACAAAAAGCCCCTCTCCTGTGCAAGAAGAGAAAATGCCTGTGACCGTGAGTATATGGTAAAAGGTTCTAGGGGAAAAAATAAATGACATTAAATGCCAAGATGGATAAGGAAAGGTGTGAATATTTTATCTGCTGATCACGCCACATGCCTAAATCTTGTGGGAAAGAAGACAGGGAATGTGGGTAATCATTTATGCAGAAAAGTGGGGGTGGGCCGGAAGCTGGGGAGCAATGACCCCCCAAACCGTCCTGCAGAATACTCCCTAGTAATTCCCCCTCAAAATAGCCCAGGGAGTGACTAAAGGATTTATTACCTTTTGTGCTGCATCTGATTGCAAGAGGTTTTATTGCCATGAAATACAAATTCCCTAACTTCCCAGAGAGGAAAGAAGGAAATAAATTCTGCCAGGAGCAGGGATGCAGAAGATATCCCAGAGTTTAAGGATGAAAACAGAGATTTCCCCATTTGTACAGGTCATCAGCTTTCTGAGCATCGTGAAGTCCTCCTCTCGGCCGAAGCTAGTGGCTCAAACCAACCATTGGTCACAGCTCCGCGATGCTTAGCTCTGCCCTTCCACTGACGTGACATGTATTTATTTATTTTTTCTTTTACTGATTCCAGAAAGAGGGGAAGGGCGGGAGAAAGAGAGGAAGAGAAACATCAACATGGGAGAGAAACACCGATCGGTTGCCTCTTGCACGTGCCCCGACTGAGGACTGAACCTGCAATCCAGGCATGTGCCCTGACCAGGAGTTGAACTCACAACCTTTCAGTCTATAGGACACCACCCAACCCACTGAGCCACACCGGCCAGGGCAAGAGACCTGACGTTTAAATATCGCAGCATAAAGACCTCCCCTTGCATGTCTGTCAGTTTTTCACTATGAGGCGACAACGAGGCAAAGGGAGGGCCTGTTGGTGAGAACCATGAACCCAAAGGAAGAAAGTTCCCCACCGCCAGGGAGGGTGCGAGCACCTGCAGAAGCTCGTGCACAGGATTCTCCTCGTGGACCAGGGGCTCTCTCTGCAAAAAACTTGCAACATCCCTACTGTCCCAATCTGCCAGCGGGCTCCCACCGATCCACAGCATACGGGGTCTTCAATCTTTAGATTATTCACTGACTAGTGAGTCGACCCATCCCTGTGCCCTGCCCCCAAGAGACAGTTCCATGAAGACACGAGTGATGGCCCTTGGCCCCAGATCCACTGTGTCCCCAACCACGGGCATCCCAGGGAAGCAGCGGAGCCCAGCGGGGTCCTGTCTCTGAATGAGAGTGTGTGGTGGGGGAGGAGCTATTCGAGTCTTCCCCTCCTGACTGGGTGGGAGAAACCATTTCAGAATTCTGCCACCTTCGTGCCCTTTGGTGGAAGAAGAATCACTTCCTTCCTTCCTTCAATGTCAATGTAAATCTCTGCATTTGAATGAAGTTAAAAAAAAAAAAAAAGATACTTCTAGGAGCCCAGGAGAGCTGGAGGATTGATGGTGACATGTTTCTAACGAGGCTAAAAGGAAGGCAAGGTGCTGAGAGGTCCTCCCAAGGGGCCCAGGCCGGTGACCGAGCGCACGCACAGAGAGAGATGGGAGGAGGGCACAGGGCTCTCTATCAGGCCAGGACTCATAAAGCCCAAGAGGAAAAGAGCCTCAAGAGAAATAGCAGGGAGGCCTGAACACTTGGTTCTACTTGAAAAATAGAAATGAGGTCTCTTGGTTTTCTTAGCACGGGAAGATCAATGTTTCTCAATTCAATGTAGGAAAAAAATAATGAAGCTCTTTGATGCCACGGCACAGTCCCCTCTCAAGGACAAGAGTGATGTGTGACCGAGAAGAGGAAGAAGCTCCAGTGGCAATTATTTATTGTAAAAAGAGAGAGAGAGAGAGAGAGAGAGAATTAAGCGCAGTGATCCCAGACGTAGGCTGGCATGACACGTAGGCAGTTACTTGCCTGTAATCACCCTGCTGTGATGTATGAACAGTACATGGAAAGGGTATTACAATAATTTACTATTGCGTGCGAACAATGCATTAACAAGACTGCTTGCTATTTTGCATTTCCCTCTAATAAAAAAAAAAACACAACTGAAACTGCTAGGGTCGCAGGCAAGGTGGTTCTAATACAAATAGTGCTGGGCAGAGGATTTCACAGGAAACGAACATTTCCAGAGGACACAACAGCAGAGGACGCCCTGTGCTACTGTCCGTGCCAAGATGGGAGAACACGTTTTCTGTTCAAAGAGTGACCTCCGTGTTGTTAAAGACAGGGCTTTCCCCAGTTAATGTCACTAATGTGTGGACTACCTAGGATTTCTTCATTCCCAGGTCCAAGGGACACACATTTGTCTGCAAAGGGAACAGAAGATTCTTAATTTTTGAGAATAAGATACAAGAAAAAAAAATCCCCTAAGACTTGGACCCACGTGAACTGGGTTCCTCATTAGGGTTCTAAGCTGGCTATCTACTCACTGGCTTGAAGGCTGGGAGTCTGAGGAGACGGTGGGGGAATTTTTTCTGTGACCCAGCAAATCATTCATTTCTCTGGTCTCAAGGTCCTAAGGAGGCAGAACGAGGTGGATATTTTCATCCTCGACAAAGGCAAGCTCTTCCTTCAGATACACCTGAAGTGGGAACAGAGTATGCAAAACGGAGCCACCGGGGGTGGGGCAGCTGGAACCGAGCTACCTTGGGACTCTTTGCTTCCTAGGGCACTCCCTGGGTCTCAGGACCTGGAAGGCCGGGGTCCCCGCTCGCCTGGCCAAGTATCCCCTGGCCTGGTATAAACCTCTTGCATAAAGTTGAGAGGAAGAGAGAAGGTACAGGCTCGGGCAAGCAGATAAAGCAGAAATGTTCCCTGCTTCTTCCCACGAATGGAGATCGCACCGCTACAGTAGGAACAAAGAGAGAAAGGGGCATTCATGTCTCCTTTCTTGTTTTCTGCTGGTTTAATTTCCTGTTGAATCCAGCTGCTGACAGGCTCAAAGGCGAGTCTCCAGGGAGCCTGGCAGCCCAGGGAGGCTAATGAGACCGTGGCCCTGGCTGGTCGGTCTATTCCGAAGGGTGGGAGGCCTGGGCGGGTGTGGCGGACCAGTTGGCCACAGCTATTGTCACTTCAGGGAAGGAGAGCAGGACTTGAATTCCTAAGGGCAATGGCCCCAAGCACTGAGAACTCTCTGGCTGGCACCAGGGCCCTACCTGGGAAGAAGGGAGGAAGGAAGGAAGGAAGGAAGGAAGGAAGAATTCCCGCAGTGTCTGCCAGCAGACACTGTGCAGCCTGGGCCACATCTTCGAGTGTCTCCTTCTCCCTCCTCCCAAACCTCTGACATGATAAAGATCCAGGACAGGGACCATTAAGACGTCGCCCATGGGCAGCTGGGGAGATTACTCAGAAGGCAGGGACATGTCCACGGGTGCTGTCACTGCTCCTAAGGTCTTAAGTCTGAGGAAGCCCAGATTTCTCTGCTGCCTTTCCTGTTCCCCGCAAAGGATTCACTTTGCAGTCCCCAGGTGCCTCTGCGTGAAGGCAGGGCTCCCGGGTTGGGGGCAAGGGCGGGGGGATCGCCTGGTCGCCTCTCGCACCCGACTTGGGAACACAGTCCACTGCCCAGACGGCTTGGGAGCTGGGAAGCCTCCACGTCCAAACTGGCTTTGAGTGGTGATCCCAAATTAGAACCTTTCAAGTCATTTCACATTTGGCCAAACAGGGCTCTGCAGTTTCCTATTTTTCTCCTTTTCTTATATAAAGGCACAGACCTGAAAGGACTGCTGGGCACTGGTAGGTTCTTAGGAAATCACACGGCTGCATTTCCTGGAATTGAATCTGAAACTGATTAAACTTCCATCTCCTGCTCCCTGAGGTCTGAAATGAACAGGAAGGGGAGAAATCTCCCCGGGCATTCTGAGTTTGGGGACGGGTGGGGTTTAGAAACAGAGCCGCAGACACTCAGCTTCTGAGCAGGTCAGGTTGGTTTGTTGCTGGGAAGAAGGCCAGCCCCGAGACTGAGCGTTTGTGTATGCGAGAGAGACAGAGAGGCTCAAAAATGAAGAGGGAAAAACATTAAGACACAGAGATGAGGCGAAGCACACAGACACATGGAGAGACAGACAGCACATGGGGATCCGTGGAGCTTCTGCCAGGTCCAAGGTGTACGTTCGTCTATTTTTAAATGACATAGCCAAGACTTTGTGCTTTCGGGTGCTCTGCCTCTCAGTACAGCCACGGGAAACACACATGCTCTAGGACTATCCATCCTCAGTAACACGCGCACAACAGCACGGCCCCCAAAATACACGATCCTTTGCCGAAGCTGCCGGAGCTTTTCCTTCCAAATTAGAAACTCCTTTAGGAAGCCAGGCATCCATATGAGCCTGTTGACATGTGCGTGTGACAGCTGTCACTCGATGGTGGCAGCAAAGCCTGTCCTCAAAAAATGCTCTCCAATTCACTAAGGAGAGGGAGCACCACGTGGCAGAAGGAGCCATGGACCAAGGGTTGAGGCGTCTGGACAAGTCGGGTCATCCTTCGAGGAGTCAGTCTCCTGGTGTGGGACTGATCTGCTGGCTGAGGTTGCCTCCACTGTAACATGCAGACTAATGGGCACGAGGGTGGTGGCAGTGGGAGCTCACTGCCCTCCACTGGGCGGCGGGGCCTCCCCCGGAGCTGGGATTTCTACAGGGAGAACAGGTAGACCAGAAGGACAAATCCCCCCCCCCACCCTGTGTGAGAATTCTTTTAATATTTTTGACTCTTTACAAAATAGCTATAAATATATCAAACTGTTTCCCTGTTGAATTGTAAAGCAATCAGAACCAGTTAGTTAGATTATGGACCCTGGTAATTAAGTGCACGAACTTTGAAGAGACAAAGACTCATGTTCGAGTCTCAGCTCCCCCACCTACTCGCTGTGTGACGTTGCGTAAACACTGAATTTCTGGAAGTCAGGGGTGGCTCACCAGTAAAACAGGGTTAAAAAGAGCACCTGCTGCACAAGGGCAAGAGATTCTGTGTCAAGCATTTCAGCACATACTAAGCTCTCAAAATTAATAGCAATTATGATTTTTCAGTATTTCCTCTCCTTATCTGGCCTTCACCTCAAACAAGCAGAGCTACAAGTATGCGAGTAACCAAAACAGCATCTGAACCACCAAAACAATGTCCCAACATATATGCACAAAAGCCTGGGTACGGGATTCACACAGTCATGCCTGGTACGCACTTATTTATTGTGACTTTGTGCACAATTTTAGAACAAGAATAACGGACACGCGATTGACCGCCTACTTCATGCCAAATGCTTCTCTGTGTTCCATGTGTCTTCACTCCGATCCTCACAGTCCCATGAGGCAAGGACGAGCGCCTCCCCCACTTTATAACGGAGGCAATGGAGGCTGACAGCAGCTCAGTGACTTGCCCCACGTCAAGATGATTAAGCAGGAGACCCAGGACATGAACTCAGCCAGTCCGATGTCCATCTACGCTCTCAATCAATACGCCATAGCAGCTCCACCATCGCCCTGCTGAGCCCACCTGACAGCGGATGAATGGATGTCTGAACAGTGTGAGACAGGGAAGAGATAGGGATAAAAAGCTGAAGGAGAGAGACTTCCACAGCACAGCCGTCCACATCCCGTCTCTGAAGGAGTCAGAGCGCCCCGTGGATCTAAAAGGCCCTGGGGGGCGTCATGATTCCACAGCGCAGCGCAGCAGCTCTCACTAGGGCCCTCAACAAAAACCAAACCGTGTGCCAAGAAAGACAGGAAAACGGGGAAACCAGTGCGGCCGATATATTAAAGTGTGAGATTCTCTCGGGACAGCTCATCCATGCTGAATACCCTATGAAAATATTGCCTACACGTGGCCCCGCTTTTTAAAAAGATGACAAGCCATTCAAGGAAGAGTTAAAGAAACACCCACACCAAGGGGCCTCTGGGTAAGTTTTTCATGACCTCTTATCTCTTATTTTAACCCATTGCTTAATTTCACGCAGTTCCTATCAATCCATGAGACTAAAAGCCCTTCAGTCCACTCTGTGACTCTCAGTTTAGAATCAGGCTTTGGTGTCTTTAGCCAGTGGAGCATTCGAAGTTCTCACAAATGAATTCCATTGGATAATTTAAATGGACATCGATTGGAAATAAAGACATAAAGATTATTTTTTAAAAAAACTGGGACAAAAAAGCATGAAGTGACTGTCTTGGCACAAGCGGCTGCCACCTCCGTTTTCACATACTCCCTCGGCCACAGCCCGGCTGGCGGGAGAAAAGGGACCCTGGAGACAGGCTTCCAACCGGAGGCCCATTACAGCCCCCAGTTCAGAACCTTCCCTCGGTGTCCCCTGAAGTTTGACTGTGTGTTATATCTATTCACATCACCTTCTGTAAGCGCCGTAAGAACTGCTTTCAAAGTTCCAAAAGGATGCTTACCAGAATGTGACTGCTTGAAAGGCATTTAAACCAAATCTGAAAAGATTTTAAAGTAGGCAATTCCAATTGCTATCATGATAACAAAGATGCCTTTAAGTGACCCTGGATTCCTGGTCATCTGAGCTGGGGGACTCTCCAGGTGCCGGAGGCCCCTCTCCTCAGTGGCCCCTGCTCACCTGGGTCGGCCGGTGGCGTCCACACAACAGGAAAGCCGTTTCAGTAGAAACAGAGGGGCTGCCCTTATCCCTCTAGGCTAGAGGTGCCAGATTTCACAAATAAAAACATAGGACACTTGGCTATATTTGCATCTCAGATAGACCAAAAAAATAATGGCTGACAAGAAGTCAGTCCCATGCAATATTTAGGATGTGTTCATATAAAAAAAATTATTCGTTGTTTATCTGAAATTCAGATTTAACTGACATCCTATATTTTATCTGACATTTCGACTGTAGATTCTGACCCCCTAGGGGATTTGGGATGGGTGAGAAGTAGGGGCGAGTGGGGGCATTCTGACTCCTGGGGGCACCAGGCCCCCCACCCTTGTCTCCAAGAGGGCGCCATGGCTCCAGCCAACCCATCCAAGTCTCAGGTAGGAGACACCGTCTCTGATTCCTCTGGCCGTCCGCTCCGCAACATACCTCCTAATCTGACCTCTTCCCGCACTGAGGTGCACACAGTAGAAATGCCTCTTGTAAGAATCCGTCTGTTTCCACATCTTATTGTGTCTCATTTTGTTTCCCAAGAAAGGCTGCTAAAGGCTTGGGAGGGCCTCCTGACCGGAGGTTTCCTTTCATTTTTGCCTTTCCCCACACAGACCCCCTCCCACCCACTGTACTCAAGAGACGCCAAGAAACAAATGGGTGTTTGTTCTCTTCCATCGTAATTTCAAGGCCTGAGTTAAAACGAGGGCTGCGCCAGCACGTCCAGCTTGCCTGGCGGAAATCGTCAGGGGTGCTACGCCCACAAAGAGGAGCCCGCCTGCTCCCCTTGCTACTGATGAGCGATCACTACTGAACCCCACTCTGAGATAATCACATACATTTCACAAACCCAGGGAGGACAGAACACCTTGCTTCAGGCTTCTGCATGTGTGTGCTGTAGCAAAAGTACTCACTGTGAAGCCATAAAAATGCCCAGAAATAGGAAGACACATTGAACAATAAAAAAATGGCGGGGTGGGGGTGAGGTTAACAATGCTGTAATACAATCTGTTTTTATTCGGTGCAGAGAAAATTAATTTTTGAAAACATTTCATTTAACTTTGCAATATTTTGCAGTTGAACCTCTAATGCTTGAAACTTTTTTATCCCTTAAGCTTACAGATGAGGGAAGCGGGTTTTAGAGCTGGTTGCAAGTAGGGGTTCGTGGCAGACGACCAGGCCCGCAGCCCCTGCCCGGGATGGAGGCGAGCAATGTGTCTTCAGTGAACGCAAGTGCCTGCCGACTCATTCTCGCCTCCTATGGACACAGCCACTTGAACCATCCAAAACTCAACTGCCGAAAGAGTTCTATGTGTTACCTTCCAGAGCAAGGCACTGGGGTGGGCTAGACGACCAGATGAGGTTGTGCAAGCACTCCAGATACTCTGACCCCTTGAGTTTAAACCCCGGGAAGCAGCGATAGGCGATGACGGTCCCCACGGGGAAGGAGGTCTGGGCCTCAGAGATGTTCACGTAGCCGTTGGAAAAGGCGGGCGGTCTCAGGCAGCCTGTGATGAGTGAAAGGAAAAGCAGAGAGTCTCACCTGGTCGTCTGGGCACCGGGAAGATAAACACAGCACTGGACTTCGCTTGGGCTCCCCTCCTCTGGCCGGGCGCTCTGAGGTAGGAATACCCACACTGCACCTAACCGTGCAGGCTCCTTACCGACTTCCTATTCTATCTGTAATGCGGAAATCGGATGTGAGAGTTGCAAACGGCACGAGAGGGTCGGACAGAGGGAGCCCTGGGGAAGGGTAGAGATGGTAGAACTTTTACAAAACAACAATGCGTGGCCTCGTCCCCAGGGCCAGTGGAAAGCACAGGCACCCCTATCTTTTACCCCCAAGTAAAGCCACCAGGGCTGACAATCACGAAGGTGCCACAGAGGAAAAAGACACCTACTGTTTGAACAGCGGTGAGGTCTTGAGAAGGTTACTACGCAAACTCTGTTCATCTGTTGCAAAACATGGGACAGATGGCCTGCGTGACATGATGACACTAAACTTTGGAAAATCCAGCTGCATTTCATGGGAAAGAGATAAGGAACCCCAGGGTACAGTGGCTCTCGAACTTGAGAATGACCCAGAAGGAGGGTCTGTTAGGACGCAGAGCTGCTGGTCCCGTGGGTCTGCGTGGGCCCCAGGATTTGCATTGCTAAGGTCTCCGGACATGTTGGAGCCATAGCTGCTGGAGGCCTGGGGACTGGGCTCCGAGGACCCCCGCTGCTGTGACACCAAGCTAGCACCATGGGAATCCGAGGGCTCCCCGAGCGGAAGTAAGCCGGGACGGCGCGTTCCTGCAAACCAGACACTGCCTTCTTGGTCTTGAAGCCCGTGTGGCCCAGGGGGACATCCCCACTGGCACAGGACCCCATCTAGTACGGCTTCCACTGTGATCATGGAACGTCTTATTGGTTTCGGCACTTTCACTGGAGGGTGTAATGACTCCACCGAGCTGGGGCTCTTCCCGGGGACAGCTAATTGTGTGTGAAATAAATAATATATCATGGAAATACCTAGTTTCCCTTCCAATCAGCTGGGGCACATTACACCAGATGACTGAACCCTTCTCCTACGCTGACTTTGCTAGATGTCACACGAAGCATCGAAGAGCTGTGTGCTCAGCAAATTGCTTCAGTCAGTGAGCACCCCCATGTGTGGCGTGTGTGGCGTGTGTGGCGTGTGCGGCATGTGTGGGCCGGGGCAGAATGGAGGGAGGCGCTTGCGCTGGGCAGGAGCGCTGGCCCTACCGTGCTGTGTGACCGAGCTCAGATGGCCCGGCCAGCCACTGCCCAGAAGCAGCCGACGCTCGGAACGAGGATGCTCACGAAAAAATATGTGATTATTTTTTTCTGAGCTGACAATGTTTATGGCAAAAGTGAACTGTGTGAGTGAAGTTTGGGAATTAGGAAAAAACAGAATCAATGATGGAGAAAAAGATAAGCAAATTAATATTTGGACAAGTGAATGTACTAGAACCTCTGGGCGTAGTTCAAATAAGTTGGCAGAAGTGACTATGCCCGGGCCTCCTTCTGAAGAGTGTACACTTGACCTTGAACGGCATTGGGGTTGGGGCGGTGAACTGTGCACAGCTGAAAATTGGCATATAACTTCTGACTCCTGAAAAACATCAGTCTTCCCTCAGTGTATGCAGGGGATTGGTTCCAGGACCGCCCACGGATACCAAACTCCGAGGATACCCAAACTGTAGATTTTCAAGGCCCCCATAAAAAATGGCCTAGGCCAATGCATACTGCAGTTCTGAGCTTCCCACCTGGATAAACTGGTTTTCCCGAAGTAAAAACTAACTCTGACCCACAGCAGCAGGACGTTCTCTCCAAAACACACAGTTCCCACAGGGGGGGAAAAAAGGCCCCCCTGCCCTCGCCCCCACAGGAGATGGAAAGGTCTATAACTTGGGCAGCTAAATCGGAGAAGGAAAGATATGCTTACTCCTGGTTGCAGGCAGCCTGTTCTAAATATAACAGGAGAAAACTGGCTTCCACTCAATAGTTCAATGTGATTTCTATTTGCAATTCTACAGAACGGAGAGCAGGCTCCTCAGCTTTAGCTCCTGGTCTACAGGTGCCAATAAAAGTTACCGAATGAAATGTCAGTCTAAGGGCCAATTATATTCCCCCTGGGGGTTGAGGAGGTGTCAGGCTGTCTCGGGCAGCCTGACTCCTTCTTGCTCAGGTTGTGCCCAAGTGGGTGGGCAGCCCAAGGAAGCCAGGGTCTCCGTGGGGCACAGGGGGTGTCGGGGAGACCAGGGCATAGACCAGGGGCACCTCCTCTGTGGGAACAGAGGGGAACTGTCAGAAGGAAGGAAGGTGGGCTGTGGGCCATATTGTCGTTTGAAAAAGCGTACCTCTCAAGAGCAGCCGGCCAGCTCTTTTGTTGTTCAAGAACTCGAAAAGCTATGTTTTGGCTAAGATGCAAGTAAGGGGCGGGGGAGAGGAGGGACTAGACTGGCCAGGCCAAGCAGGGGAAAGCCTGTGTCTCAACTCCTGAAAATGACACCCCAAGATGTATATACCGCCATAGGGTAAATTTTTTAAAAAATCATTGGGCCAAATTATATGCCTAAAGAAGCGTACTCTATTTAAATGGCATAATAGGAAATACAAAGCACAGGAGAGCCCAAGGATAAGTAGAAAATAGCAAAGCAAGAAGTGGCTGGATTCTAAGGTCACTTTTTCCGTCACTAGTTAGTTGGAGAGGCCCGCGGGGGACCAGAAGGAATGAGTGGTTAATAAAGTTCATTTGAATCAATTGCCCAACCTAAGAGCAAGCTTCTGGTTTTGAGGATTGTGTCTGTAAGTGAAAATGAATCACGTATCTCCTTGAAAAATGTAACATACAACATGCGAACCACCACAGGAAGTTTCAGGAGAGAAATGCAGGTGTGAGCGGGGCTGGGCCGTCTCTGTCCTCATCGGTCTTGTGTTTTTCCCAGGGGCCATGACTCTTAAGCTCTCACATACGGAAATGATTTATTTCTAACTATGGGGCGTGCAGGGTAATAGCACAGTCTTGCCGCCTATGATTTCCAAGCACAAAGTTAACATTCGTCTCGGCCCTCGGCCGTTCCAGTGCGTTCCATGCACATAAGATCGCTCTCCCTCCCCCTTGAACTTTGAATTACGCAATGGCTTCTCGGCCTTTTGGTCCTCAAGAGTTAAAATCAGAGTTAATGTGAACACAAACAGGGCCCCGTATGTCAGCCCAGGCTAAATTAAAAAAAAAAAAAAAAAAAAAAAAAAAAAAAAAGGGAAAATAAGGGAATAATTATTCACCGTGCGGTCTGGATGAAATTTAAATTTGATTATTTTTCTGTTCCTCATGTGTTATAAAACGGATTACCATTTTATTAAGAGAAAATAGCCACTGTAAGATCGGCTTGAAATATATTCTCACTACTCCTGAAATGAGTATAAATGTTCTGTTATTCCCATTAAGTATACAGCAGTTCATCTCCGTGTTCACAGCCCGGTTACGAGCCTCCCCATCCTTACCTTACTGGTGGTTTCCCAGTAACGGAGACATCTAGCGTGCTAAAGAATAAGGTCGTTCCCATTTATGCTGTAAAGCTGGGTGGAGCTGGAGAAAACCCAGGAAGTGATGTGACAATGACAAGAACAGAGTGCGGGGGTCCAGGTGAAGACAGAGCTGGACCACGGCGGGCAGCGGGGGTGGCTGTGTTTCCCCCCGCGCGTTACTCTCAGTCTATTAGAGAAAGGTGCACCCACCCTACAACACGCTGCGCAGGAAGAACAGCCGACCACTGCAGCTCCCATCTCATACCTTGACAGGTGGGCAGATTGTCCCAACTTCCATCATAGCCACACAGTGAAACCAAGTTATAGACGTCGGGGTATCGGATCTTGAATCCTTCATGACAAGTGATGATTAGCTTATCTCCGATTCTGTAGGACTTGTTATAAATCTCAGCATCTTCGATATAAGGAAAGTGGCAACCTGCAATAGTACAAACAGGATACATAATTTTTGGAATTGAAAACAGTTGCGATTCGTGGCTTCGCAAGAAAACTCTCATTTTCAGACCTGGCCTCAATGTACACAGCCATCTGATAAATGGCTCCTTAGTGGTCACTAGGCTCAGGTCCCAATGACAAGTAGCCAAGGCTCAGGAAGAGGGACGGAGTAGGCGGGGAGCCAACCTCAAAAGGAACTTTGTTTCCCACCCGTGACACCTCATACTGCACGGCTGAGCTTATGGGCAATTTTGTAAATACGTGAAGAAGGACCAGAGTTGAGGTTTCCCCAGAACTCTCCGTCCGGTTCCACCCTCGGCTGTGTCGTGAACAGCACGGGCACAGCCCTGTCGGGCTGGCCCCCCTCCCACCCCCAGGTACCGCCTGTGGGGTGAGGGCCTGGGCCGATAAGAAAAGGTGCTTGGCAGAACAGCAGGGGCTGAGCCTCGGCTATTAGCATTTCCCATCCGCCTTATCTGTTTTGGGGAAGATAACGAACAGAGCAGCGCACCGCCCCTGCCAATCTCACCAGGGCTCCGGGCACGCAACCTACTGCCGCCCGCAGTGGGGCAGGGGCAGGATGCAGGTGGGCAGGAGGGGGCAGGGGAGGCCGGGAGCCAGCCGGAGGGCGGCGGCGGTTGGGGGCCGTGCGACCCAATGATCAGAAGAAAAAACAAAACGATTCCGTTTTAACCGCCCCCTTGTAACTGTCTCCGCCCAGCTGACCATACAGGCCACCCCACGCTGTGCTGCCACGGTGGGGTCCTGCTCCCTCTGCCCACTGCCACTCTAAACCCCATCCAGCCAATCCCATCTAAGTCACACTGGTCCGTCTCTTATTGGCACAGCTCCCTTTTACATCTCTGATTTTGCATGCCTACGGGCTCGTAAGCCGGAGCTGTTTGTTTCTACCATTAGAGTCAGACCGGCCCTGACCTACAGAGGAGTTACAGGCCAGGTCTGCTGCTTCTAAATTTTCTGAAACAAGGCAAAATCCAAGGACGGGGCTGCGACAACCAAAGAAACTTCCTCCAGAAATTTCCCAAGGCTTTGAAAGATTGTAGGTTTCTCGGCCACCCCGAAGGCCTCCAGAGTTCACGATAGGGTTGGAAGCGTACCCTGACCATGCTCCTCTAAGCTCTGAACCGTCAGCTCCAAGGCGCTGAGCCCTGGGATCCCTCATGCAGAGGGAGGAGCCGGGGAAGGAGCAGGAGCTGGCCGGTGGATGGCCCTGGTGGCTGGGAACTTGGGTGGCTTTAAAAAGAGCCTGTCCCAGGAGCTTTGATGGGGGGCTGGGGCTGGGTTTACGGGGACCAAGGAAGAATCCGACAACAACAGGCTCTAGAAAACAGAATGTCAGTCAGTGATGGGAAAGCCTGGGACAAAAGGGGGCCTCCCTGGCCGGCGAGGACCCTGAGAGCTGGGAGCCGACCAGTGGTGGCCACCCTCTGTCTCGTATAGGTTGTCAGAAGTCAAATGCTGCCCTGGCCAGGTGGCTCAGTTAGACGGAGTGTCACCCTGTACACAAAAGGTTGCAGGTTTGATCCCCAGTTGCACGCGTGCAGGAGGCAACCCATCCACGTTCCTCTCTCTCTCTCTAAAAATCCATAAACATATCAATCAGTCAATGCTGTCAGGCCCAGGTCTGCCTTTATTTAGCTCAGCCCTTGGCACCCCCGTTATCTTGAGAGGAGGGACGGCCGCCCTCTTCCCCGACACTCCTTCCAGACCCGCGGACCTCTGTGTACATGAGGCGCAGCGCAAAGGCCGAGGGCGCCGTGGGGCCCGCTGCCTGAGAAACCTTGAGCCTGGCCCCGGCAGAATCTGATGATGGGCTCTCGGGGCAGCCCCGGCAGCCAAGCCCCCTCCCCCGCCCGGGGAAACCCACCAGCGGTTGGCCCTTTGCCTCTGGACCTCCGCAGGGACAGCCGTGGGTGGAGAATTCGGTTCTCTCGTGTTTGCATTTCAGGCTGCAGAAAGGCGTTGTCTAACTGTTCACGTTCAAACGATAGGTTTTGCTCTAGACGAGCTGAATTTCCCCCAAACCCATCCCCGAATGCTCCTGCCGGGATCACAGGATAATGGACCTGTCCGTGCTCACGGCAGCTGCCTCCTTCTTAATGGAAAAGGTGGATTCCATCTTTTTCAGTATCACTCTGCAGAAATTATTCACAGCAAATAAAAACACATTTATCAATGCATCCGCCTGTAAAATCTTGGCTGTGAATAGATCCTATGACAGTAATTTATATGACTAAACGACTAGGTTCATGATGGATTTAAAATGTATTTAAGGATTAACCTGTATACTCAGGAGGTGGCCCGCTATAGGGAGTAAATTCAATGGACAGAAAAGTTTATCTGGATGTGGGGGGCCTGTGAAGAGTAGCTGACGAGGAGGAGAAGCACCCAGCCTTCTTTGTGGTTTTCCCTGCATCACAATCTATAATACAGAGGGCTCTGAACTTGTAATTAGAACTCTGTTTCCACAAGCAGCAGTTGGAGCTGACTACAGAGCACATGACATAAGATTCAAAGGGAGTTCACAGCCTCCCAAATCCCAGTAATTATGTACGCGGCTAAAGAAGAGTTACCACAGGGAGTGAATGACACGGGACCAATTTATTGTGTGAGAGGAGCTACGTACCGAGGAATGGGAACTCGGAAGCTGGAGTTCACATTCCACCCAAGGTAGGGAGGCCAGGAGGGGCGGTGCCCTAGTTATCAGGACAAAGCCGAAATAGACCAGCTCTAACAAAACCTAAAACTAAACCTTGACAACCTTTTTATCCAGTGTCTGGCACCTAATCCCCCAGTGAAATAGGAAGTAGCAGTGAACAATGATGGACGTTATTTCAATGGACAGAAAGAAACCAGGGGCTTTAGTGTCTAAAAAGAAATGTGTAACCTTCACCAATTTTAATGTGTCAAAGAGGAATAACGTGACGTTATATAGCACAAATGCATCTGGTCGCCAGGAAGAATTTTTAAAAGCCACTTAAAAAATATTATTACCAAGGACTATGAAAAAATGGTCTATTAGCACCTGATTCTGTCATGTCGAATCTAGTCAACAATCAAAACTTGTACAGACAGGGCACGAATAGACACTTTGGGGACATAACTTTCACCAGCTTCCCATTGTCATTTTTTTTTGTATTTTGTACTTCTAGTAACAATGGGGTTTTAATAGAATAAATAAATAAAAGGGGAAGAGTAAAAAGTCCTAAGGCAGCACTATACATTTATATACCAGTACAAATTCATTGATCAGATTACTTAGCAGGAGCCAAGTCCTAAAGGATGAAGCAGAACTAGTAAAAGAAATTTTAAAGAATACAAAAAAAATGATATATGTGGATACAAATATAATTCCTTAAAAGTGCCAACTCTTGACATCAATCATCCCCAAAAAGTGTTCCCAGGAACTTGAATACATAAAACATACTCAGAAATTCACGTTTCATGTTAGCGCGTTAAAGGCGCTACAGAACAGCTTTTGTTCAAGTCAGCATTTGTACAGCTTATTATTTTTCCACCCATTGGTTCGTTCATTCGTTCAGTTATATTACTGAGCACTCCTCTAGGTCTGGCATAGTCTAGGTGCCAGGGATAGAGAAGAAGTCAGGAGTCTTACTCTTTATCACGTAAGAAAAAGGTAAATGAAACGCACAATCACAGCATGTTTAGGAACGCACAGTTCTGGGCTAAGTGATTACCATGGGACACGGCCACCGCGACTCAGGAGAGAGGTTACTTCCGAGAGGATGGGAAGAGGCAGGGGGCTTCTGGGGTGCCAGCGATACCCCAGACCTTCACCTGGACGGTGGTGACGTGGGTGTTTGCTTTGTGATTATTCATTGGATCGTTCGGCTTTGTGTACTTTTTTTTCTAGCTTTTACTTATTTTTAGAGAGAGGGGAAGAGAGGGAGAGAAATGTCAATGTGTGGCTGCCTCTTGCATGCCCTCAGCTGGGGACCTGGCCCACAGCCCAGGCATGTGCCTTGACTGGGAGTCAAGCTGGAGACCTTTCAGTTCACAGGCTGGCACTCAGTCCACTGAGCTACACCAGCCAGGGCGCTGTAAGAATTTTTAAAACATGCATACCTGACAATTTAGTCTGGGTCGGTGACCTCTTTTCCCATTGATTGTCAAATAAAAAAAATGACAACAGCAAATACAACAATAGCCATCTGGTGTGAATGAATCAAAGTCATACCTATTTTTTTGGTCAGATTGGCAAAAAAATATATTCGTTGGTGTGCCGCAGAATTGTAGGAATTAGGTCATACGTGCCGTGAGATGGGAGAGGGCGGAAATGGCAGGACTAGACTGAAGAGAGCCACCCAAATGCAGAGGCTAGCTCAGACTTAACAAGCTCTGCCGCCCTTAGCCTCTGCATCTGATAAAGATCGGGACCTAATCTGCGGCCGGGAGTGGGGGTCCAGGGGCCTGCCCTTCGTGACAGGGCTCTCACACGCCGACCGGGGAGCCACGGCCTGCTCAGGAGGGAAGATGGATTTCACTTGCAATGGGTTTGGAAGGACCCCCATGGGGTGGCCCTGCATTTTTCCTAAGCAGCCAACCTAATTCTGCATGGTTTCCGTGGCGAGCTTGTGAAAGGAACCACCGCTTTCTGGGGAAATTGCCACGCGCAGCCTGGTGCTCAAGGTTTGCTAAGGGTCGTGTTGTGGCCTGGATGCAGGATCTGACAAGGGTCTCTACACCTCTACACGTGCTGAGGCTGTTTGTCTCCCTCGGCCTAATAATTCCGTGACTTAAGGCGACGCCCTACCTCCAGGGCCCCTGTCTAGGAAGGGCGCTCACGTGACATGGCAGCTGGAGGCCGCCGCTCTACCTGGGGTTTCCCTCTGCAGGGACCAGGGACGGGGCCGGTGGTGCGGGCTCTCGAACCCCTGTCTGGGGCAGTCCTGCTGTCCTCTTGTCACGATGATAGCCGTCATTGCTGTCCCTTATCTTTGCTGCAGCTGCCCCACCCCCCGCCCCCACTGACATGACCTTATTTCCCCTGGATGTTTTGTTAAAGGAATCTTTTTAAGAACCAAAACCAAACTCACGCCGAAGCCACCAGGGAGGGGGAACAGGGAAGCAGTGACTCCTGGTACAAGAAGCATAAATAAGACAGGACAGTGCTCGTGGCGGCACAGAGGGGCGCCCCTTTGCTCCTTCTGATCTTGGAAGATGGGAGACAGAGGAGACGGTCTTAGGGGAAGACAAGCAAATATTGGCCCTTGTGGGTACAGGCTGCTGTTTCCGATAACCTGTGTCTAAGGCAACAAGAAAGAAATTTTAGATGACAGAGAATGCACCGGAGATGAAAGGGATTCTAACGAAAACATTTTTAAAGCGTCCCTGTGTTTTGGTGGAGCCTCTGCAGCTGGGAGACAACTCACTTTAACACAGGAGCAAAAAAAAAAAAAAAAGAATGTGAATACCCTGCTTTTGAAAAACGCCTGTCCCCCACAGTTTCAACGAATAAAGGCATTGGCTCCCACCTTTCCCATCCCCTTTAGCTCCTGAGACAAGTTGTATCTTTTAATTAAAAATGTATAATGTAATAATAATGCTTAAACACACACTGCACCTCTTCCCCCAGGAAGCGCAAAGAAACTTCTTAGCATCGAATTATTCATCTTTTATAGCCCTCCTCGTCAGGTCTATGGGCCTCCGAACATTTTAGTGAGCACTTAAAAATAATGCTGGCTGAACGCAATAATTTGTTTCCCTGTTGCGCTGTGCAAGGGACTCGGGAACAGAGAGGTTGAGCAGGGAGACATAGCAAGCTGGGGAGGGACAGGGACAGCTCTCCTGTGCCATATGTGACCCTCGGCCACAACCAGCAAGGGAGAGGGACACACAGAGGCAGGTAGCCAGGGTCGTTGAAATTCCCTTGGGAGCTTTCAGAAAGGCCCATGTTTGAGGTCCCGCTGCCCAGAACAACTCACGTTAAATCTCCTGGAGAAAGTTCCAGATTCCCTTACTTCTCAGAGCCCCCCAGGCGGCCCTGACGTGCAGCCTGGGTTGTGTGTATGCCACCAGGAGAGTAGGAAGAGCACTGAACAGTGAGTCAGAATGCGGGTCCCGATCCCGTGGATTCGCCACGTGACTTGGGGCAGGCACTTAAGCTCCGTAGGCCTGAGTTTCCGCCCTGTGAAATGACCACGCTGACCACCTCGGACACTACAAATTAATGATCCTCCAGGAGCTCTGTTTAACGGGGGAGAAAATCGTGTTCTTTTCCCCCAGGTAAAGCGACATCAAACCACATCCCTGCATGACTGGATTTCAAACTTTTTTTTTTTCCACGCAAGAATCAGCTGAGAGTTTTAAAAAATATAGGCAGTCCTTGGCCTCACTCCTAACATCCTAGTGCAAGAGGTCTGCGGGGACCCGGCCACCACACGCGCCACAGCGACAGCATGTCACTGGTACCCTCTTCTCCCTTCTAGATCAGGGGGTCTTTCTGCCCCGAAGCATGGAAGGGCCAGATGAGGTGGTTCTTCGGGTGGTCAGGCCAAGTCCATGGGGTCCAGCCATGCTTCCCTCCACCCAGGACCCTCCCATGGCGCTGCAGGTCACGGCCGGTGACAAGCAAGGGGCTGCTGCGGCCGAGGGATTCCAGAGCGAGGAAAACCACCTCCTTACAGGGCTGTGCTTCCTGGACACATCAAATGTGTCATTTACACAATCCTTTTCCACCTACTCCTTCCCTTGGCTCCTCTCCAGGCCAAAAGGAGTCGCCCACCGGTCAGAGAGAGGACTTCCTGGAAAAGTCCTCGGCTCAAGCCAGCGCGCTCTACGGGGACAACCTAGCCTCTAACGACAGCCTTCTGCTGGGGTTGCTCAGCAGCATCCCGGCGGTCCTAGGCTGGCCTGGCACCTGGTCTGGAAGATTCGCACCGAGGCTGGCTGTGAAACCCATGGGCCTCCAGCTTCCCCCACGTCCTTTTTATTGGCTTAGCAGGGATCCCTCCAAAGTGGCTCTGCATTGAGCAACCCACGTGGCTGACTATTCACAGAGCTGCTCAAGGGGAAGGCACGGAGGAAAGAGAAAGGAACCTTCGTTCCGTGGGGAAAGTCCTACCATATAAAACGCCATGGCATGACGATGGAAGTCCGCCACAGCCCCAGGTCAGCCTCTCCTCCCTCCTCAAGGTCATACCCCAAGAGGGAGGTCAAAGGCAACATACTCCATGATGCCCAAGGAGTACGTCCTCTACGCCCGAAGGTGCTCAGGGGGCACCTGAATCTACCCAGAAGCTGAAGCTCCCGCTAGAGGCGCCTGACCTTTAAAAATACCCCAAACAGCCTCCCCAGGAAAGAGATCCCGTGGCAGCAGGGACCTGAGTGCCGCAGTCTCATAACCCGAGGAGGCTCAAGCCCAGCCCGGGAACTGTGAGCCATTATTTATTTTGTCTCTTTTTAAAAAACAAAACCCAAAACTGCTATCTGGCCAGGATAACTAATGTCCTAAGAACTGAGATGTAGTCAGTATCCCCGCTGCACCCAGGGATGGGTAAGTAATGAAATCTTTCCATTAACATTGATAATAAATAAGTTTTGGCTGTTCATAACACAAATGGGTTTGAATTCATTTTACCTTTGTCACTTTGGGATATTGATTTTTTAAAATACTACTTCTTTATCTGAGCAAACTGTAGTCTGAATCACCGCAAAGCTGTCCCTGCCCCTATTAAGGTGAGCAGGCTGGGACATGTCCCAATTTGTCATGTGTTAAGTGTTTATACAGTAAATTTATATAAAGTCATCTTTACTTCACATCCACCTTTTCTTATGAAATGTGGAAAAGAGCTGTATTTACCCAGGAAGAGTGACCTCCCTCCCCCAGGAGGCCTAGTTGAGTGGTTTTGGGAAGGAAGAGGCCCAGATGGTGGCTGTCACCCTGGTCTTTAGTCACTGTATTTGCATTAGGAGCCCTGTGCCCACAAGACATATTTTCTAGCCTTTGCCAACTCCAGGTTCTCCTCTCTACCTTATCTGTCGCCTCCTCTGCTCCCTGGACCACAAACATTCTCACCCCGGTGTCAGGACGGGCAGGGAAGCAGCTCAGAGAAGCAAGGGATGCATCTCTATGGATCTCTAGGCTGGAGCCTTTGGGGGCTATGATGAACTCATTGCTTGCATTATCAGTCCTGTAATTCCAAACTTCTATACATTCAGAGTGCTTGAAATAAACCACTTAGATTGGGCCACGAGAGAAGGAAGATGGCTGAGACAGAGGGCAGAATGAAGTGGAGGATGAAAGGGAGGGAATCTGTGTCAATGAACAAGGATAACACTTGTCTACTAACCACTGGGCTTCAGTAGAATGTTCTCCTATTATAAAGCATTTTAACGCACATAAACTTATTCTTTTTTTTTAAGTTTGCATCTCAGGCAGAACTTTGCAGGGAGTTCAGGCGACAGTGAGGAGACCTGGGGCTGAACAGGTCTGTCCCTAAATTGCCCTGTAACTCTTGGGGTTCTCTTTACTTCTCCGAGACTCGGTTTCTCTATTGCTCAAACAAAAACCACACCGGTTTAAGGGCTTGGAATATATGGTCTCTAGGGGTTCCTTCAACCCTGAACTTCAGTGATGCCATTGACTGTAACGTTTTAGAGAGGGGCTTTTGTGACACAAAGAAGGTCACACATAACCTTGGAGGGGAAAAAAATGCTGGCTGAGTAGTTTCAGCTCCACTAGCTCCTCCTCAGCTGTGTGACCTTAACAAAGTACGTGAACCTCTCTGAGCGTCAGTGTCCTAATGAGAGAATGAGCACAATAAGACTCATGTTGTGGCGTGGTTGTGCCTATGAAACTGAGACAGTGAATATGAAACTTTAAACTGTAATGACCTATAAAAATGAGATAATTTATTACTGTTATTACTATTACCACCACGCAAAAATTCATTAGCCTTCTAAGAATTACCTGACAAGGGATACAAAGGAATCCAGCCGCCCTTACTATTTCCTGCATGAACCCTGAGCAGCGAGTCAAGGCCATTTGTGAGGCGGGCAAGGATCGGGGGGCAGTTTAGCTTCTTCACTGCTGCAAGACACCCAGGGAGTAGACTTCTGGGGGTGTCCCGCCCCTATAAGCCACTTAGACTAAGGAATGGTTACCAGGACTTGAGCAATTTTGTCCAGCATCAGGACAACAAAGGCCATCTCTTTATCCAGATCTTTCAAAAATCCAACACAATGATCATTAATAGTAAAACTCAATATACCATCAGACTTAGAAAGGCAATGCCTGTTCTTTCAATCTTTCTTAAAAACGCAATTAGAGCACACCATTATGGCCGGAAGGCAGAGTCCCGGACCCTCCTTTGGAAACAGGGGTCTGTCTTCAGTTTGCACAATGAAAGCGCTGGCCTGCCCCGCCCCAGCCTGCAGAGACCCTAAGCAAACCTTTGGGGCTAAGTGTGAGGCGGGCGCGCGGAGGTGCGCGGCCCCGGCCTCCCGCTCCAACGTGAGTGTTCACTCCCTCCTTTAGAGTTCCTTTACACCAGACAGCTATACACACGGTTGGAAAGACACTCCTCTAGAGAGGGATAAACCTCTTTGTTTTTTTTCCCACCAAGATGCCAAAATGACAGGGACTTCACCTCTGGGCAGGATTCAGGAAGGCTGTTGGGGTTTTATGTTCTCTGATGTTTTTGAGCTTCCCTGGGTTTTAAGCACTGGGTATCCGAGAGCATAGGTTTAGGCAAGGAAGTTGATATGTACAAACCAAAGAACTATCGTTACAACGAATAGAACCTTCTGGAAACCACAGCTTGCATGAGCGGTATATAATAAGAGGAAAACTAAATTTATTTTTTGAAACCTTAATTCCTTATATTAGTTTTGGTTTTAATAAAATACCTTAAAAATAAAAGCAGAGATAGCAAATACTTTAAGGGGAAGACACCATCTTATCCATCCTTTAAAATTTCTGTAAGGAGGAGCATAATAAATGCTTCCCAAATTTAAATTATTTTAAAAGTTTCATAGAGACAGACATTAAATCAGAGTAAGAGTTTATATATCATTATTATAAAAGCTCCATCCCAAAATAAAATCAATAATGGCATTGAGAGAAATTGAAACTCATTTCTAATGAACTCAATGAAATATAAGTTCTATGCCTCATGGAAATTTGGGGCTAGAATTAATTCTTCATTCACACCTATGTCTACTTCTTTCTTTCTGATCCTCAGAAATGCATAATCAATAATTTGACATTCCAATTAGTTAAACTCAATGCATTCTTTAAACTCTAAAAGTATTTACAAAGAGTAAAAACTACGTGTGTGTGTGTGTGTGTGTGTGTGTGTGTGTGTATAAAGTTGTTTCAACCAACAGATTAAGGGATAATTGCAGAAAGTAAAAAAATATCTTGTCATGATCAGTAAATTTAGGGATGGTTGCTAGAATAAATGTCTACTTTGTCAATCTGTCATTGCTTGTCACAGTTCCTTCCCTAAATGAATCACATCTAACAGAGAACTGATAAGTGGTAATTGATTTAATCCTCAGAGTAACAGGTATCGTCTGTATCATTATATGTAGTTTTTGCCCAATATATTTACTGCGCTTTTTATTGAGTAACATGGAAATGAGTGTGGCCTTGGCAGCTCAATAATAAATAGCCCTAATGTTATCTGAGTTTCTCTCCTGTGTTGACAAAAATGATGATAAATTGGGTGGTAATTGAGATAGAGGAGGAAGATGATTCCTTCTAACGCCAGGATGAATTTATCTCCCCCGGCCCTCACGACGCAAGCGTGTTTTCCTGTCAGCGTGCAGGCCTAGCCCGGAAACAGACAGCAGCCCGGGCACTCACCCCCCTGGCACGCACAGCCTTGCACCCCAGCGGCCGGGCAGCGCAAGCCAGCCACCTGCAAGGTCTCCACGGAAGGCGCCAGGGGAGCGGGTTTAAGCACTTTACCTTCTTCCACACAGATGGCTTTATCACTTGGGATCCATTCTAGGGTGCTATTATAATACTTCATACACAGTCTCTTTGCAGAGCCCTTCAGCGCGAATCCGTCTTCGCAATGGAATCGGGCGACAGAGCCTTCAAAGAAAACCCCTTCGCTGGGCTCCCTGAAGCCATTCTTGGGGACACCTGGGTCATCACACATCTCAAGGTCATCGAAACCTGCATAGACAGAGAGAAGAAAAGGTGACTTTGAATATATTCTAATACCGAGGGGCTGCCAAGGTAAACGGCAGGCACTGCATTCCCGACACCAAGGACCACCCAACTACACCAGCCACGAAGCCAAGAACATAAGCATTCAAGGGCACGTTTCACGCTGCTTTTTACTCTTTGCTTAGACCAGTGCTTATTAGAGTTTTCTGTTCCATGGCCAAGTTGGCTTTTCAAGGAGGTTATAGGAGCAAGGAGGTGAGAAAAGTAAACAACAAAAGGAACAGAAGAGGGTAGGAGCCTCAATGGCGAGCGAAATGCTGATGGGTCGAGGGGAGACATAGAATCTGGGTGTGGCCTTGAAAGGCCAGTAAGATTTCTACAGACAGAACTAACTTGCAGAGGGAGGCAGGATGGCGTTCTAACAGGAATGGCGTGACCGATGGCCGGGGGGCTGGAGAGAGTGGTCCGCGTTTGGGGAGCAGCACGCGGGCATGAGTTCTACCGGCATGTGGGAGGCATGCTGGGAACGCCAGCCTTCTGCTGTCCCTCCCTGCCCTTGGTCCTCCCCCTACCTGCCAGGCCCGGCCACGGCCCTCCTTCTCTGGGAGGCCTTCCTTCACCCCACGCTCCCCCACGCAGCCTCTCTGTGTTCCACCATTGCAATGGGAGCGCAGTTCTGCACTGAATGAGCTAGAGAAGGGCCGCTTCTCATACTGGGCTGGGAGCCCTTCAAGGTCAGGTCCTGAGACCTTCTCACCTTTGCATCCTGAGTTTCTCCCAACACCCTGCAAAGGAAGTGCTCCATACATGTTTGCTGAATGAATAACCAGAGTTGGAAAGAAGCCGAAGTCATACTGGGGTGACCTCAAAAAGCCAGGCTAAGCCAGGGGGCCAGCGTGGAGCCAGGGGGCAGGCTAGTGGGCACTGGGAGGCCAGTAGGTGGGGCGGGTAAAAGGCAATGGGCCTGAGAGGGCATTAAAGTGCTGGAGGGGCTAGGAGGACACACGGGTACAAGGCATTTCACGTTCAGTCCTCGTTGTCGACTGGCTGGAGGTCAGGGTGAGAGAGATGCCCAGAGGGCTGGCAGGAAGGCAGATCCTTGAAACCAACATGGCTGTCAGGGGCTGGCTGGGGAAGCCAAGGACAAGGAGGGGTCCTCTGTGTGCCCCATGTGACCTGAACGCACTCTCAAAGGGAAGGGAGGAAAGCACACCTCTGAGTTCTTACATAATCAATTGACACATCCTCACTAAGTGGGTACCAAGAACAGATATGCATAGCTCCATCCGGACGGGGGCGGGCTGTGCCCATCCACCTGTCTCCAGCACAGCTGCTCATACCAGGTGGGACTGGATAGCATCCAGACATGACAGAGAGGCAGGAACAGCCTGGACCGTCTGATAAAATCTCAATGCAGACCCAGCAGGCAGTATCCCTGAGGCACTCGGAGGACTTGCCTGGATTTCGGGCAACGCCCAGCTATTGGACTCAGCACCTGGCTGACCCTCTTGGACACACTGAGCTTGGAAGATGTCCTCAGCTGGTGGGCGACGATGCTTCCTCCCAACCTGACATGCTCCCGTGTCGCCCTCCCCAGGTGGCCGCACGACCCCCGACATTCTGCCAGTGATGTCATGCTGAACGCCATGTTCTTGCACCCTCTGTGCAGAGGTAATGACATGTGGGGAGCGAGTGGAAAGCCAAGGAGGGAGGCGGGAGGAGCGGACAGCATACACCTCTGACTCTACTTCACCTTTAAGTAGGAGCAGGCCTGATATTTTATCAAATGGAGGATGCTTTTTATCAGTAGAATTGACATGCAATATTAGTTTCAGGTGCACAACACAGCGATTCAACATTTACATACCTTACAATGTGATCGCCATGGTAAGTCTAGCAACCGTTTGTCACTGTACAGTCACTTTAACATTGAGTATATTCCCTGTGCTGTATGTTATACCCCTGTGACTTATTTATGTTATAACTGGAGGGTTGTACCTATTATTCCCCCTTGCCTTTTCCATCCAGCACCCTCCCCCAACCCCTCCATTGTCCTGTGTGTCTGTGTCTGTCTCTGTTGCGTGTTTTAGATTCCGCACGGAAGTGAGGCAGAGCATGCTCTCTTGAGGCATTGTCCCCCTTCTGAGCCCTGCTCCCACACAGGGCGGCAGCTGTGCTGGGCCTGAGCCCCTGCCCTCCAAGCTGTGTCCCAGCCCGGCAAATGGGTGATTAACGCCTACCGAGGCGGGGGGCAATAATGTGGTGGCGAGCAATTGATTAAGTGACGGCTCTATGTTTTTGTTTTGAAGGAAAGTATTGTAGATTGTCAAGGGCTTCCTAAGCCACGGCTGACAATGATTTCTTTCAGAGTCTGGCGTTCTCGAGGTGGGTCCTTTCCGTGATGGGTTTGAGGTGGCCAACTGGCAGCCAAGGGACTCCTGACCGCATCACAGCCCAGAAAGCCTTGCAGCACAAGCGTGCAGGGCCCCGAGTGGTGTAGGCATGGCCGGCGGGTGGTAGATGAAGTGGTTCTCACACACGCTCCATAACTCAAAGAGAACCTGTCCGTTCTAATAGCACCAGGTGTGGCGTACGTATTGGGTGACCACAGAAGGGTGATCTTCACGCTGCAACACAGGGCCAGGCGAGCATCTGGAACCATCACGGGTGAGCCGACACTGGCCTCGCAGAGGGAGGAAGGGCGCTGGGAAGGAAGGTCAGAAGGACGGAGCAGTGAGGCCCAATTCAGAAAAGGGGCGGTTCTGCCGGGCTGGGCACATGGTCTGCTCCAGCTGGGGCTTTGGGGGAAGGGGAAGGAGGGGAGATGGCAGGTGGGTAAGTTTTCCCAGCCTGGACATGGGCTGGGAGGGAACTCAAACCCTGGAGGGACTTGCTTTCCACTGAGGCAGGAAGGGGACTGATGCCAGAACTTCCACCGAGGGAAGGACAGTCCCCATGGTGTGCTCCTCCTCCAAGGCTCAGCTTAAATAGCACCTCCCTCTGGGAGCCTTCCCTCCCGCTTCAGAGTCTGACTTGAAAGCCTCTCTTCCCATCAAGGAACCCCGGGCTCACCTCTCTTAGAGTGCTCCTCCCCCTGCCTGTCATCACTGGTCTACTCAGCTGTCTCTCTCCCTAGGCTGGGAACTCCTGGACGGGGCGACCTGGTCTTCTCTTCACCTCCTCCGCACCTAGCATGGTGCGTTGTGAGTGTGGGCATCCCACAAGTGCTGCTAATAACAGAGGAATGAGTGGATGAATAGAGGGAGGGAGGAAGGGAGGGAAGATGAATGGATGATAGAGGATAGGTGGGTGGGTGGGTGGATGGATGGATGGATGGATGGATGGATGCATGGATGGATTCATGGATTCATAGATGGATGGATGGATGCATGGATGGATGGATGGATGGATGGATGCATGGATGGATTCATGGATTCAAGAGAGAGAAAAACATGTATGGCGAAGAGACATGGATCATGGATGATCATGATCAAATGGGATGGATGGATGGATGATGATGATGGATGGATGGATGCATGGATGGATCATGGTCTAATGGGAGGATGCATGGAGAGGAGATGGATCAGATGACAATTCATAGATGGATGGATGGATGGATGGATGGATGGATGGATGGATAAAAGATGAGTGAATAAAGATGGGTGGATGGACAGATAGAGGGTAGGTGGGTAGAGAGATGAAGCCACACGCCATGTGCTCTGCTGAACTCATGAGGCAAATGTCCCTACCCCCTCCTATTATAGCTTTGCTAGGCCCTGTAGCTTATGTATCCCACAGACAAAAGCGGTGTGATGTGCCCTCCCCCAGCACAAACACACTCTCTCCTAACACCCTCTCCCTTCTTCTCTTCTTCTAACCTGAGTGGACCACGTTCTTTAAATTTTTGCAACCTTTTCCTGATCCATATCCCCAGACACCTCAGCCCTCCTCCCTCTCCACTGTAGGGCCAGAGGTCGGTGTAGGCTAGGGATCTGGCTGAGACAATCTGCGTCTCCCCCCGTGGTCCCCCCAACACACCCTGTTAGACCCGCCACAGCCTGCTAACAAGTGAGCCATGCTGGCTGCTGAGTCCTGAGCACAGACCCTTCCGCTTGTCACACCTCCTCACGCTGAGCCACAGAACTGTCCTCTCTTGGAGAAGGACATCCTCCAAGGGAGGGAGGAGGATCCAGCCCTGGATGCATCATAAAAATGCCTCCTGCACTAATAAATAAATGACGAGAGCATCACAAAAACTAGGAGGCGAGAACAGCAAAATTTCCTCATGCTTCCAATTCTGCTCTCTTCCCCTACATACTCCTTCCCCTTTAAAAGCGCATCCCTGCCCAGTTTCTCTGCTTCCATGTAACCATAGTTACCCTCCGACTCTGTGTCCATGCCCACGACTGTGCTGATGATCAGGATGCTGCTGACCACGGGATCTGGCCGTTGGCACCGAAGAGGGAAATGAGGGCGAGCAGGGAAAAGAAAGCTATCAGATGGCAGAGTGGTGTAAAAGAAAATATTCTTCATTTTTGGACAACTAATCCCATTGAGCAAGGTTGTAATTTTCTAGGGCTTGCCGGAGCTTTGGATTCCACTTTGCAAATGGCCCCCTGGCGGATCAGCTCCCAGCCGGGGCCATTTTTCCTGTAGAGCTGTTCTCAGCGTCTTTCTGTAACGTCGACACGCAGCCCCCTCTGATAACATACCCACGACGGAGGTGGGCTGGCTCAGGTGTTAGGGAGGAGGAGTGGAACATAACCTACATGTTGGCTCACTAAATAATCTTATCCTAGGGTTCTGGAGTCTTGAAATCCCAGCTCTTCTCCCTCCCATTCTTCAAATTCTGCGTGTGCTTTGGAATGGAGGAGCCACAGCTTGGAGAAAAGAAAGGGGTTCACGGAGTGATTCCCAACATGTTTGTTTTGGCGGGAAGAGGGACAATGGAACATTCTGTTTTAGTAAGTCCTCAGAAGTGGCAACCCCAGCACTTCCCCCTGAATTCAACTCAGAGTGCTGTACTTAAATACAGGAGTCTTTGTTGTGGGTTCATTTCATTGTCAACTTGCTTGGCCACGGGATGCCCAGATATTTGATCAGACAGTATTCTGGGCGTGTCCGTGAGGGTTATTCTGGATGAGATTAACATCTGAGTTGGTTGACTGAGTAAAGCAGATTGCCCTCCTCAATATGGGTGGGCCTTATCTAATCCGTTGAAGACAAGAGTAAAATAAAAGGCTGCGTAAGGGAGAATCCACTCTCTCTGCCTGACTGTCTTCAAGCTGGGACATCAATCTTCTCCTGCCTTTGGACTTAGACTCAGACAGAACCTACACCATTGGCTCTCTAGCATCTCTAGCTTGCCAACAGCAGATCTTGGACTTTTCTGAGTTCTATAATTGCATTAGCCAATTCCTTATGAATGTGTGTGTGAAAGAGAGATGCACACAGAAGAGAGAGACAGAGAATCTTCTATGGGAGAACCCAAGCTAATATACTCTTCCTAAAGGTATTCAGGCACTTTAAAAATGAGAATGACATGAATGCCATTGTCACCACACTCCAGAGGACACTATGTCTCTCTGGACCCTGGAGTTCAGAAAGCAGCCTGTTAGGGAGGTGTGGGCAGTGCCCAGACCCTGGAGTCTGGACAGCCCTGGAGAGAGTCTAGCCACTAGTCCCCTCTGGTGCTTCCTTGCCCTGCATCACCTTCTTGGGTCCTGACATCGCCGTCACTGGCACTGAGTGTCCTGGCCAGCGTTTGTGACCCAGGAAAGACTCTGGTTCTCAGTGGAAGGCAAGAGCTCCTCTTCCCTTTCTGCAGACAACAGCTGTGGTAGTGACAGGGAATGAGAGTGGACCTGTCCTCACACGAAGGAGCTCCTCAAACCCTCAGTCTCATTAGAAGGTCCTGACACTTCTGGTCGGTTAGTTTTGCATCTGCCGAAACCTACCAGACAGTTCTACTGTGAGCAACAGTAGAAGTCTTGGGAAAGAATGAGAAAAATGAAAGAGGTGTGAAAAGCCACCTTCTGGCTTATTACAACTGAAAAGTCATATTCTAGAAAGGAAGGGTGTATCAAATACAGCCAAATCAATTTAGGGCTGGGGCTGGCTTTCAGTTTCTCTGTAAACTGCTCTGTGAGTCTTTGGGGAAGGAAATAGGGTATAGACAGCAAAATGGATTTTTTAATGCATTTAGTTAGTGAGAAGGTCCTGGGCTTTCATCCACATTAAAGCTTAAAAAGGCATGTTTTCAAATTTTGACTGGAATCAAGAGCACCCCCAAGCCTCGCCCCCCAGCTCCTTCCCACGGCACTCACTGTCAGTTTCATAGAGTTGGCATTAAAGGCACCTTGGAGGTCTCTGTTACGACCCTTTTGTCTCCCAGAGGAGTAGACCGAGGCCTGGAGTGGTGGCGTGGTCAATCCTGTCACTCTGACAGCCGATGAAGCTGAAATGAAAGCCTAGACCTTCCGACGTGCAGTCCAGCAACCTTGCCTTGTGCAATGTTGCCTCCGCTTAGCCTTTCCCTGTCCTGCCTCAGTTTCTGAACGACACAGATCTTCATGATGCCATGAACTCTTTGAGAGAAAGAACATGGGGACCTGGTCAGTGTGGCCCAGTTAGTTGGAACACCGTCCTGTGCACAAAAAGGTCACGGGTTCAATTCCCAGTTGTGGGTTTGGTCCCCAGTCAAGGTGCTTCCGAGACGCAATCCATTGATGTTTCTCTCTCACATCAATATTTCTCTCCTCCCCTTCCCTTCCCTACTCTCTAAAATCAATAAGTATGTCCTTGGGTGAGGATAATAAATAAATGGATACATAGATACATAGATAAATGAGAAAGAGCGTTTGTAAATGTTTTTGAGCTCCTGTATCTATTATAATGCACACAGTGATGGTGAAATATTTAATGATTCCATCGGAAATCTCTCAGTGCCCAGTCCCCGTGGCGTGGGCCTGGGGAACCTGGCCTGTCACTTAGCACATCGAAGGGTCCAGGCCGTGGGCCATCAGACCGATGAGGGTGTGCATCTGCAGAGCAGTGCTGGCGCTGAGAGAGACCCCGTGGAAATCACAACCCGACCCCACACAGCGGTTTCCTGAAATAGACGTGGTGCTAGAGACTGGGGTGCAGATTGCCCTCGTAGGTGAAGCGAGAAGAGAGAAGGACGCAGGTGAGCCTGGGAAAGTCCCCTTGACCACGCACGGCTTTCCTCCTTTAGATCTGAACATTTTACTCCCAGCTGCCCCTGGGCCAAAATCCGCCTTTTTCTCATCACCAGCAATGCAGATAAAATTTATTTTAAATGCCCTAACTAGTAAATTACCACTGTGCCTCAATAAGCCTTTATACCAGGAAGGGAAATCCTTCTGTTGCATTAGAGAACAACCTTCAAAAACCTTTCCTATTTTTAAAGACTCTGAAAGTTTAGTCACCTGGACTTGTTGAGCAAGAAGCACAAACTAGAATCATGTAGGTGCTCAGGATTTGTTGACCATCTCCAATGCACACCGCGTCTTAGGCAGCCTTGAGCTTCCCTATTGCGTCAAAAATCCCTTCCTATTAGAACTACCTCAACTTATTTTTTAAAAAGGAACATATGTATTGCTATCCTGTCTTATTCTATGACCTATTTGAGCTGGTGTTATATATCTATAACAAGGCATTAGCAACAAAAAGAAGAGGAAGAGAGAGGCAATATATTTTTTTAAAAAATCAAATTAGGCAAAACCTATTCAGTGAATCAGCTTAAATAGTTCCCTAACACCAGTATTTCATTACACAGTGAATCAAGCACTTCTCAAATAATAGACAATCAAATAATTCTCTGACACCAATATTTTAAGCGCAATGCTCCCGGCTGTTGGTGTTCTGGGAACACAGAACCACCTGGCATGCCAGAAATTTCCGACCAACCGTACATTTGGGCAGGTCCATGCTCTGCCCACCAACCCACTAGAGGCTCTTGACGTCGCTTTAAGATGGATGTCCACACTGGAATTTCTAGAGAAATACTGCATATACTAGAAATCTGTCCTGAGTCGAGATCAAGCTGAAACATAAGGATCCCTCCCCGACTCCCTCTCTCACCAGTGACAGAGAGTTTATGAGCTGCCAAATATCTTCCAGAAAATTCTTGAAGAACTGAGAAAAGCAGGGCCCAAGGCCACCCAGAATGCCTCAACTCTTGTAGAGATGGGAGAGGAAGTAAGAGGGGGTCCCAGAATCCGAGTGTGGTAGAAACAGCAATCTATAACTGTTAAAATTACCATTTAAAGCAATGGGAAAATGTGGTTTACTTCTAGAAATTTCATTTATAACCCATAGTTCCATAATAAAAATCATTAGTTTCTTGACCTTCTCTGTTCCAGCCTAAATCATCTCCTTGTTTGGCAAAATTGCAGCTCTTTGTTTTTAAAAAGAAAAGAGAAAAGAGGGAGAAGGGCATTTTTAAAAAATAGAGATGGGAGAAAACATTTAATAAAAATTTAATAATCTCTTTATACATTCACTCAGTCAACAAACAGTGCCAGGCACGGGGGGAAAGGCGTTCTGGGCTGACAGGCATTCTCTCAACAAGGATGTGAACGGGGCCCTCCGGATGGGCGGGGGGGGCTTCCACCTGGGACATGCTGTAGTTTATCTGCCAAGTCGTGACCTTATGGTAGGTCATGAAATCAATTTTTAAGGGTCACAACTGGCACTTCTTAGAAATGCAATCGAAAGGAAAATTCAGAATGCATCTCCATGGGAAGGGTGAGGATTGCTCTGTGAGGTTTTTATTAGTCCTCTTTGGGCACGCACGCTCGTTGCAATGTAAAATATATTTCTGTCAGCAGTTCCCAGTCAAAAGGTTTGAGAAACTCTGCTTTCATGGACTGCACCTTGTCGTCACTGAAAACATAAATTTACTTCAAATGATGGAGCTGGTGCTTAAGGGCACAGGTTCTGGAGTGAGACCATGCGCTTTGAACACTCCCATTTGCCAGCTGCGTAACCTTGGCTGAGGTGCCTAACCTCTCTGCATCTCGGGTTTCTTTATATATGAAATGAATATTATAAGAAGAGTGCCTACTTCTAGGGCTACTGCGAATTTAAGTGAGATATATATACACGTGAAGCATGGCCGGCATGTGGTAAGCACACAATAAATGTACGCCCCAAGCGCTTGTTAATAATTGTCAACTAGTTCCCTAAAGAACAAAGAATATAACTGCATCAAAAGGCAATCTCCTAATTTCCTAGAGCTACCTTAATGCCCCAAAATATTCAAGCTTGGTTTTTTTCCTAATTTGCCCTAGAATTAAGTGTCTTTGAAAATGACTGTTGAGTTTAAGAATAGCAACAGAGTCTTTGTCTTGGCCGACAGGTAAACCATAGACAGTCACGGGTAAACACAAGCCTCCAGAGGATTGAACCCTGATCCTTTTAATGCAAGACCCATGCTCGGAGGGGGACGCAGAGGGCCAGCGGCAGATTTTAGCGCACAGACAACCATGGTCTTTGTTACAAAGACCGCAGCCGACTCCTGGTGGAAACCTCTTTACTGTCCTCCCTTAGGATGCCCAGCCAAGCTCCACCGAACCCCCCAATTCAGGCACCAAGACATGTACACTTCTGGGCACCAGTGAGTCAAACCAAAACCAACCAAACAGAAAACCAACCAAACAGAAAACCAACCAGAAAACACCAAGGACTCAAGGATTCGTGGAAAAAGAGCTCGGAGCAAAAGAACCAGATTAAGACAAATTTTTCAGTAGGAGACAACACAAAAAATTCAACAAAGGAAACCAAAGGTTTCTAAATTAATTTTCTTTGTGAACTCAGTGAGCTGTGGCACTCCATAATTCAGTGTATTATCAGGTACATATTTAAGAGGTATCTGGAGGTAGGGGGAAGGGAACGGATTTTTTCACTACAAAAGCAGCGTCCCTTGGGAAATACAGCAAAGACTAGCCTCGTTACTATAGTAATATTTCTGCCATAGCAAGGGCATGGCCAACTATTTACTACAGCAAATTTATACTAACGAGAGACCACTTGAACCTAGTTTTTTGTGAAGACACTACAATGCATTGGGGAGTATGGCATCATCTACGTGGGCTGAAGGCTCAGTCTTCCTGATTCCATTACCCACAGCACACATTGAACACCGCACCATAATGATATTATACTTATTAGTTACAAACATAACAGCAACTCTGAATATTTGGATGGTAATCAAGTTAGGTAACTGTTCCCTAGAAATAGTGAGAATGTTTTCATGTTTCAAGGAAGATTCAGAGATGAGTAGAAAGTCTGCTGTGCCTGAGCAAGGAAATATAGCAAAAATAAGTCTTAATAGCATAATTTAGACTTGATTAAAATGGATAAAGACCACAGATGTGGAAGTCATAGCGTTCCCCATTCGATGCCAGGACTGATATTTCCTCCCTCTTGATTTAATTCGCTTTGATTACCCAATTATTCCTAAATCCTTTCACTCAGCTTCAGCTCCAATAAAACTGATAACAATGCTAACTCATAATGGGGTTTTTCCACTCCAGCCTCCTGATACTGCCTCATAAAAGCACACCCCACAACATAACAATAGCATTCCAGATTGTGATATTATAACATAGAAACGCAGAATAATCCTCGACCTACTCAGAATAAAGCAAGCACAGACAACCTTCCATCAGAAAAGTCTGAGGGTTTCTTCTATCAACGGGAAAATGGTGGCTTGGGAATTCCCCAGTCAAGACAAACTTCAGGATTGCTGGTTGGCAGGGCCCTTGATGAAGGCAAGGGGGAATTTCAAAACAGATGCATAAGTTTAAATTGTGGCTCTTTTCTAACGCACAATTTCATCCCCAATAATGAGGTTGCCTGTCTAGCTAAGCTCTGTGACCCTGGACAGAAATCTTGACCTTCCAGGGTTTTTACATCTTATCACCGAACAAGGCAACTGGATGCTTTCTGAGATTCCTTCCACTTTTAAATCCCTGAATTTCTAGATTCATTTTGATAAAAACTGGGAATGACCTTCCAGAGCACAGGCACTTACTGCACCGAAGCAGCCCAGAAAACAATTCGTGGGGGAAGAAAACAAACAAAAAAATTACTGGAACACTTTCTCAAAATGCCTATGGCTATTTGCTGTTTTTAAAAACCCAAAGTTCCTTTCTTTTCTGGGAGCAACAGCTTTGGAGAGACAGGACAGCCATTTTCCACATGTGAGAAGTTTACGGAGCGTTTTCCGTCCACGGTCCCAGTTCAGCCCCGGAACAGCCCCATGAGATCAATATAACAGTTTGATAGTATTCATTTTCACAGTCACTTTATGCACATCCAACTGTTACTAGTGCGAACTTTGAAACAAGCTTGTCGGGAACACTGCGCATTTCCTCCTGGCAGCGGTTCATTCACAAACTAGGGTCCAGATCACGGGAGTTACAATCTGAAGTCCCACCTGGACTTTTCGAGGGTTTGGGGACAGGGAGGAAGAGCAAGGCACTATGGGAACAGAAAATGGAAAAGAAACCGCTGACTGACCCAGGACAGTGCCGTGCGAGAAGGCTGTCTTCTGTCACCCCAAGATTACTTTCCGTCCCAGTAACAGGGAGAACTCAGTACACGCAATGCTGAATCAAGGAACAAAGAGTTCAGGGCTCTGGGGGGTTTTCTTTCTTCGTTTCTCTTAAAGAGGATTAGCCCAAGGTGTGTTGCACCCAGGGTGGGAGACAGAGGCCCAGTTTCATGCATTAGGAACAGAACAGCGAGGTTCTTCCCAGGGAACATGGGGCGGGGCGCCAGCTCAGCTCTGATGGATGTTAAATTCCCCAGAGGCGCCTGGGAGTAATATAGCGTCACTTCAGTGGTCTCCTTACATCACCTCCCTGCAGAGGGAGCGGAGTTACCTCTGAGTGCTCCAGACTCTGAAACATTGAAGGGCTGTTGAAATCCAGAAAGTGGCCCGTGTAGTTTACAGCGGTCCTCCCCGAGAGGATCACCGGCCCACGGAACATACATGGTGCCCGCGCTGGGCAGGCACCACGAGGGGAGGAGAGAGGCAAGCCAGATGGATGCTGAGGATAAAACAGCCGTCTGGAGGGATTGATAATGAGCCATGACATCCTACCTGAAATTACTTAATTTCCGAAACACTGTATTATAAATATGCTGTCCGTGGCGTTAGTCAGTTTGTGAAGAAACGAGGTGAATCAAAAATGTTTGGATGAAATTCCACCAGTTCCCAAAACAAATATCCTTTTCTCTGATTTTTTTTTTCCTAATCTTCACCCAAGGACATTTTTTTCATTGCTTTTAGAAAGAGAGAAACATCGTTGAAAGAGAAACATTGATGAAAGAGAGAAACATTGATTGGTTGCTTCCCATATGCACCTGGACTGGGGATCATATGGGCCTGGACCAGGGATCGACCCTGCTAGTTACGTGTCCTGACCAGGAATCGAACCCACAACCTTTGGGCTATGGGACAACGATCCATCCAACTGAGCCACACTGGCCAGGGCCTTTTCCCTGATCTTAACCTACACATTACCTGGAGGATAAAGAGAAAAACTACCGATGACGTGAGATGTTCTCCAAGCAACCTTGCGCTGCCAGGGAGCAGCTTTACTTCAAAGAAATAAAAAACCAAAGTCACTAAAGGGCATCGAAAAATTGGCTCTTAAGTGCTACCTTACAGCAGTGATGGAGGTAGGCACATATAAGAATGAGTGCATTTCAGATACATGCAAAGAAAAAATGCAAAGATACTTGTGTCCTCAGAAATAGGCTCAAGTTTTTCTGTTATTGTGTATTTTTCTTGCAAAATTTTATAAAATCTCCGAACCTCTATAACAAAGAAGCAAATAAGTCTTCCTGTCATGTCCAAATGCAGCCCGTACCATCCTTATTGTCCAGAAAGTATAGTAGGAAAATTCGCATTTGGGATTTAGGTAAACCAGGCCTTAGACTGTGTCTCTGTTCTTATTGCTGAAAGAACAGCATAGAACTTTCCGCTCTAGGAGTCAGCTGTTTGCTAATGTTCTCTAAGCTCAATTCATTTTCTAATTTCATCTCTCTGCTATTATTCCAGCGAGAAGCACAGGTAGAGTCTCCACCTGTCGGGTAGTATTAATTAGCAGCCAACAGGATGAGCAGGAATCACGTGCTCCATTTGCACTGCTAATGGTTCGGTTCACGAATGGTGGTACTCAAAATATTTTATATCAGCCAATCTGGAGAAAACCATATGATTCTGGTTACGCTTAAGGACCCTTGGCTCCTGCAGGCTGGGACAGTCACACCTTAAGCTGCCATACAAATGAGGTCATCATCGTCTCAAAGTGGGAGAGGAAGACAATGAGGCAGATGCTACTTAATTTTTTATGGCGCCTACAATTTGTCTCATTAGCTGGCAAATAGGATAGGCTGGGAGCTAAAGCAGTTCCAGCCTCAACGGCACAAGATGGGGAGGGAGGGTTAGTAGAAGTCGTCGCTGCCGGGCTGGATCCTTCACCTCAGTGGCGCATGTCTTCAGCAAATCACAGAAGGTGCCAGAGCTTTGGTCCCTTTCCAAAAAAAGAGGAATTTGGAAGAACCCTGTGCATCTTTCAGAGATGGGGGGCACTTGAGGAGGCGAGGATCCCTGCGTGCTTTGAAAGGCTATTCAAATGCAACGTGAAAATGACAGAACAGGGAAACTGAGGCCCAAGAGCAGGGGATTTGACTGGGATCAGAGAGGCTGGGCTCCCTCACTCAGAGACTCAAGGAAAACCCTGCATTGTCCCCGTCTCTCTCTGTCCCTGGCGTTTCCCACCAGCCAGTGGGGCAGCTGAAGAAAGGGAGGGTGAGGGTCAGTATGTTTCCTAGGTCACTTTCGACTTAAAAGCAGGGAGGTTTTCCCGGGTGACAGGTTGTGGTCACCTCCTGATAGGGGTCCGGAGACCATGCAGAGCAATAGAGTTGGGGAGGTGGGCAAGACACAAAGAGAAACAGAACCCTGCTGACAAATAAGGCACATGGCTGGCCTTATCCCTGGTTCCTAGGGGCGCCCTTTCAGTCCTTGGGATTTCCTGAGTGATAGGCGTCTTTGTTATCCATGGTGGTTCCCAGCTGGTTTACGCTAATGAGGTAACTCAGGACAGCGGCTCAGCCCCTCCAGAAAGAATCGACTGTGTGCTTCCAACTCAGAAATGATGTTCTTCCGAGGGTGCCGGCTGAGCGAAGTGGCTTCGGACGTTAAGACCAGCGTACAAAGGCTGGAAGGAGACCCCAGAGGTGTGGCATGGGCTTGCAAGAAGGGTGACAGGAAAGCATGATGAATGAACACTAAAAGGACCTGCAGAAAGCTTAAGGACCAAAAACTTAAGGACAGGGATGGTGGGTAGGGACGGAGCATGAGTCTATTCCTCCATTTATCCAGCATCCAGTAAACAGGCACTGGACCAAGTGGCGTGGGGAGGAGTGAGGGGAAATGTCCCTCCTTTCCACAAGATTCCGGTGGGGATGCCAGCCTCACAGAGCCTCGCACCCGTGGCTCACAGGGTTCTCGCCGCAGACGGTTCCTCCAGCCTTAGCGGCTCCATGGCCTCCTCTGGGCTCCCGGCCAGACGGAACCCTGGTGGGGGGTGGGGGGTGGCGGCGGGGGTGGGGGGCGAGGGGGACGATACGGGGAAAGCTACGACAGACAGCATGCAGGACTGGGACTCTCTTCTCACCCCTGATAACTGCCACTGGTCGAAGCCATCTATCCACCTGCCCTTCTCTTTCCTGAGGATGAAGTCTGTCTCCCACTAATCCTTCACTCAAACAGACTTCTGCCAATTCCAGGACCCACCGACCCGGTCGGTGCCATGCCCAGTGGAGGGCAAAAGCTCGCTGGGCTGGGCTTCGGCCACACATCCATTTTACAGCCAAGGAAACGGAGGCCCGGTGAGGTTAAGTGACTTGCCCGAGGTCCTGAAGTTAGGAGGTCACAGGGCCAAGGTCTGAAGCCAGGACTGTCTGGCCCACTCTCTCTCTGCGCTGAGCCAGCTGGAGAGCCCCTGACCTGTGGAATGTGGTGGGGTAAGAAGGCGAGGGAGGGCGCCGGCAGGGGCAGGAAGGCCTGGGAGCCCGCGAGGACGGCAGCCGTGGGGACCTTGCAGGGGGCGGTGGTGAACAAGGGCGACGGCAGGTGGCGGAGGCCTCCACATGCGTGAGGCGTCAGGGTCTTGGAATTTCTCAGATCGCACCCTGTGTCTGCAGAGGGTTTGCTTTGAATTTCCATTGAGTCTCTCGGAAAGTCTTCAAAAAATTGGGGGAAGCGGTCTTTGCCAAAAGTTTATATTCCTTCCTTTTCTTCCAGAAGACCTATTATCTTCCTTCCTTCCTTCCTTCTCCCTTTCTTTATTTTCCTTCCTTCCTTCCCTCCTCTCCTTCTCCCTCCCTCCCTCCTTCCCTTCCTTCTCAAATCACTGTTTCTCAGGAGGCCAAGAAGCCCACTGGCTCCAGGTTTGCTCGGCTGTGGCTGCCTGGAGTTGCCCTGGAGCCACCCTGCCGTGGCCAGCAGCTCAGTACTGCTGCCCCCTTGGCGCGTGAGCTCCGTGAGTACACACGCCCTGCCCCCCCGACTGGGGCGGAGTCGATCAAACCCCCCTCCCCAAGAGGCACCCTCTGGCCCCTCCACTGGTTCCCATGTGTGCCCCCAAATACACCGAAAATTCCCCAAAAAACCGAAGCATGCAACACGGAGACCTCTGATCTACCCCCACCTTCCTAAGGAAATGCCACACTTCAGTTAGATTTTAGCGATAATAAAAGAGTAACTTTTGTCTAATCTAGATTCACAGATCCCATGCATTCTCTTGAGAACCTCGATTTAGATTGTGAGTTTCATAAGAGTTCATTGTTCTACTTATCTTTGAACCTTGGCCTTGAGTATCGAGCTTCGTACACAGGAAGGACTTAACATATTGTGTGTGTGTGTTTTTTTAATTCAGGAATTTAAGAGTCTGTGCCAAGTCCTACAAAACAGATGAGGCCCGTGCCCTCTAGAAGCTAAAATCTGTACACAGCAACTGTGATGCAAGATAAAACTGGAAAATGCCATAGCATGCGCTCCCGTATAAGTGACGGGGAGGGCAGGTGGCCTGGGGGTGCGTGTGTGCCTGTGTGCGGGTCTGTGTGTCTATGAGCGTGCGGTGGGGAGTGCAGAACTACAATGGGCGTTGTGATCAAATTATTTTGAGATTATAGGTTATAAATCCATCTCCTTAATTAGAGTAAGCTTTTCACGGACACAGACCATGTTTTATTTATATCTGGGCAACAGGAATGGTATCTGGAAAATATTAAACTGATACATTTTTCGTATCCTTATAATCATGTTCCCTGCAGCCCATTCTTCAGGGAAGAGGCGCAGAGCACAAGGAAGGCCACAGGGAGGGAAGGAGGGGGACTTGGACGGAACGGCTGCCACCCGGTACCCAGCAGGCAGAGGGAGTGGACAGCCCTTTCGCCTTCGGGCCGGGGCTGGAGGAAGAGGGGAGAGGAATAAAGGGCAAAAGCAGGGACCTGCGCCTCCTCTCCTTGGGTCTGATCCTCGGCATGAGGGAGGCAAAGGAAAGAAGGGGAGGGAGGAAGGGAGAGAGGTGGAGGGAAGTAGATACGAGCTTATTTCCGGCATCCCTTCCAGACTCCGGGTAAAGCGGAGCGCGCTGAAGACGCACTGGCATCAGCAGGAGATGACCACGACAGAGAGGAAATGCAACGGTGATGTGTAGGGTTCTGAGAGACAGGGGTCCCTTGGCTTCCAAATGGCACGAGGGACCTAGCGGGAGACGTGGATGGTAACTGCACATTGAGATCCAGCAGGCATGTCCCCAAGATGTCGCGGGGAGAAGAAAGGGGCTTCATAGCTAAACTGTAGGGCGCGCCATCCAGGGTGGGGACAGGATGGAGAACACGGACAAGACTCAAAGTGCACAGCCAGCAGGTGGCCGGGCTGAGGGACGTCAGGCCCAGGGATTACACCAGCGGCGGACCCTGGCTCTGGACGCCAGCAGGAGGCCCAGTGACCAGGTGAAAGGAGAAGACTCAAAGCCAGCATGCCCCTCCCTGTTGCCATGAGAACATCTAGGCTTCCCTGCACCCAGCAGCCACATCGGCACCTGGGAGAGCCAGAGCTGAACCTGGTCTCTGTGAACACGTAACGAGGTGGCACTGGGCACCCACGGCAGGACCACCCCGCATGGCCCGTGCCGTTGCTTCTGCCGTTCTCACCAGTAGAATCTGCGTTTGTAAACACACATGCACCCCCCCACCCCACCCTACCCCACCCCAAGATCAGCGCCCTGTGCTCCGGAGTGGGATTCTTCCCTTGCGTGTTCCTGAGACACATGCTCCAACAGTGCTGAGGTCTTCGTTTAAAAGAGAAAATAAACAAGCCAATTAAAAACAAAAGAACTCCCCAATAATACCATCATTTCATTGAATTTAGCCATAAGAAACACTCAGAAAACACCTGACTCTCACAGAAAGATGCTGGGAGTGATGGGGAGACTAAACTTGGGACTGGTGGTCGTTTCACAGAATTCTAAGGAAAGACCGTATGTAACTCATTCCAATCGTCAGCCACGTCTCTTGTAAGCCACGTTTAACTTATCCTACGGCTTCAAACCATTCCCCACAGAGAAGAGAAGAAAATGAATTTCTCGTATGTGGCTCAAACCAGAGTGGGTGAACCCATCATGCTCAGGGACGCAAATTGGAGAAGAGCAGCTACAAATCCTGCCCGCTCAGGGGCCCCTCCAGCTCAGTATGGTCACAGGCCACCACCAGCCCAGGGGGAGCCTCTGTGCACTTGGAAAAAGGCAGGCGGTGTTCCAGGCCAGAGCCCAGCCATTGAGTAGAGTCTTCTCCTTGTCCGACATCCCTGGGCCAGAGCCACCTGCATCACCCTATCGCAGGGAGCTGTCACCGGCCTTAAAGGTTCAATAAGGTATTGCATTGGCACAGAGAGTCTCCTTGGCCAAACTGTCTAATCTAATCACTGAGAAAGGATCAGTTCACTGAAGATATATCTCCTTGAGGGGTAATTTCTTGTTGGCTCTAGTCCACAGGGAAGCAGGAAGCAGAGAACATAGTTCTCAACAGCTGACTCTAATCTCTTTATCCACAAAGACAATCTTTTCTTCCATACTCAAGATGAGAGGGAGATGGAACACTACAGCGGTAACGTCATCTGTCAGCAGCAAAATAATTAGTGTTCCCTCAAAAAAAATTTTTTAAAGAAAATTAGCATTTTTCCTGTGCTACTAGACAAGATAATCGCAGTGTCAAAATGTCCAAGTATGACTATTACTAAAATACCTTTGACTCCCCCACGTTGTACAAAGGGCTCTCAGGGGCCGTGCCTCCGTCCTTCCTGCTGGGCCCTCACATCCGCAGGACACCAGGACTCTCTGAGATGTTAAGTGGCTTGTTCATGGTCTCAGGGTAGGTGGCTACCAGAAGGTAGACTGGCCCCTTCCTGCTCTGGGCACCCAACCACACTGAGCGCAGCGTTGTCTGAATTGCTGCTCAGAGTACAGAATCTACCTACTGTGTTTTTAAAAAGTTCCTGATTCCGCCCTGGCTGGTGTGGCTCAGCAGACTGAGCGCCGGCCTGCGAACCAAAGGGTCACAGGTTGGATCCCCAGTCAGGGCACATGATTGGGTTGTGGACCGGATCCCCAGTAGGGGGTGCACGAGAGGCAATAACACACTGATGCTTCTCTCCCTGTTTCTCCTTCCCTTCTCCTCTCTAAAAATAAACAAACTCTTTAAAATAAAAGTTCTTGATTCCTCTCATGAGACATTATCAGGGACTCCTCTCTGGCCAACATGTACCCCTTTGTTTGCTTTCTTCTCGCCTGACTGCCCACACCATTCAAAGACTCAATGCACCTGCCCAGGGAAAGGGAAACCAGTAATACAGCTGCCTTTGCCATTCATCAGCCTTGTCCCAAGTCCCTCATTATTTCCCCATGTCCTGACTTCAGGAGCATGTGCAAGGCTTGCTGGGTGTGAGCCTGACTCTGCCAATGCTGTCAGGACCATATGTCAACAGCTGGACCACAGGGCCAGCAGCCCCTGCTTCCTTGGCTGGTAGACCAGCTGGCTCCTCAGAATCCACCAGGGACTCTGCCATTCAGGGTCAAGTTTGACTCCCCGATGGATCCTCTTGGCTATCAAAATATCTGCCACTACCACCATTCCACAAACTTTTAATGTTGGCCTGGAGTTTGATAACCATTAGCACCACGCACCTTCCACCAGGCTTCCAAGTCCATCTGTCACTGGGCTGTGCCAAGAAAGCAAAACTCAGCCTCGGTGTTCAGTCCTGACTATGGACCTTCGGTTGTGTCAAGTGGGTGCTCCTGTCCTAGGCCTCGGGGTCCCTCCTCTGCTCACGTCTATTCCGTTCCACCTCTCTGTGCTCTCTGGGGGTGTCTGCCACTTCAGTTCAGCAGCCTCATCAATGGTAAAGAGGGGTGAGAAAAGAAGGGCTCTAAGTCCAGTTTTCTGTTTATAATCAGGGAGGAGGCTAAAACACATGCAGATAAAATTTTGGGATTATGAATGGCCTTCATTTCCCCAAATTATCCTATTCTTGATCAATAAATGAACAAGAATGACTCTGGGTTTGTCTGTTCTGACTTAATAATTTACATTCTCTTTCCAAAAAGCTTGAAAGCACCTTTGCCTGAACTTGCCTTGCCTTTGCCCGTGTGTTCACACTCTCATGTCCTTTTTCCCAAGCTCCTAACTTTGCCTCCTCCCACCTTCCCCAGGACTCCATCTACATATTCCTTTCATTCACTTTCTCTGTTTTATAGTCTTCTTTGTTCTGTGCTCATCTCTGACTCTAAGCTCTTAGAAGACACTGTACTCCTGATCTTTTTTTTTTTTTTTTGCATCCCTAAAGTGTTTACTATTGGCCTTTCACATGGGTAGAGCTCAGTAAAAGTTGATTGAGTATATGGACTCATAGAGGATGGATGGATGGAAGAATGGATGGATGGATGGACGGAGAGCAGGAGAGACAGACAGATGATGGATGAATGGGTAAATTAATGGGTGGATGGACAGGTGGATGGATAGCAAGATACACAGATGGATGGATTAAATGCCAAGATAGATGAGTGAATGAGAGGATACATGAAAAAATGGAGGAGAGAAGACAGGCTCTCCTTGTGCAAGCTACGACAATTTACTCTGTATTTCTTTGGAAAAGCAACTCACATTCATCCTCATTTCATTATCACACTCATTTGATTCCTAAGCACATTCTCAGTTGAGGAAGTGCTGTGATTTCTCTACTGCCATCACCAAATTAAAAGTGTCCTGGCAGGCTGCAGCAAGGGACCTCCATCAAAGGCCTGGAATTAAAGGGCTAAACCACAACCTGCATGTCACTGTTCTCACTTCATATTAAAAAAAAAAAAAAATCAAAGTTTTCTGTTTGGGAAATTCTCCAGTTCTTCCTTCTTTCACCTGTTTCAGAAGCTTTCCAAGTTCTCTGGAAATGTCTTTATTCTTTCCAAAGACTCTCATTGCCTATTTTCATCAAATTTTAAGTCTGAAACAAGGGGATTGGGAGAACAGCAATGTAGAAAATAAAGTCCACAGTCAGAAAAATAAAATAGGTTAAGTGACAGCAGAAAGGAGAATCTGCCAATAACAACGCCGTTTGTCTTAGTTACTGCTTTTAACTTTCTCTCTTTCTTGGCATTAATAGAAATAAAACCACACGTCCCCAGCTTCCAGCAGCTCCTATACAGTTAGCACCCCGGGCAACTGGAGCCACGGAGTTCAAGTACAGCGGAGACAAATTCAAGTAAACAGATTGTAGACACAATTGATTGCAGCATTTAGTCTCAAGGTACTCGCCGCCATAGCTGGTGGGTTTCATGTAAAAACAGGAGGGTCCTAGTGGGGAATGGGCCCATGTGGACAACTAGGGCCTCCTCGCCACATACATATTGACCTGCCAGAAATCAAACATGGAAGGACGGCAGAGAGAGAGGAATGGAATGAGTTCTGCCAAACAGTGATTTGGGAATCTTTGTTCCAATAAAAAGGCCCGCACCCACATACAGTCTCACTGCGACCTGCCCCTCATTTTTGTAATAGCCAGAGGTCTGACTGACTGACTCGCTGCAGGGGAGCATATTTCTCTATGACAGACAGGCCCACCCAGGCCCTCTAATGGATCCCCTCGAAGGTGACCTATTAAACTCCTACACTTCTGCTTCCCCCTTAGATCCATACCATTTTCTCTGATGGCTCAGAGTGGCAACTACTGCTTGCTACCAAAAGAGTAATGGCAACAACTTGGGTTTGATTTGGTGGTGCTTCAGAGTTCGCAAGCTGCTTTCAAATTCCAGCGTCACAGACGGATCTGCTCCTTAGCTCAGAACCAACATGCTGGGCCAAGGAGTTCCCAGAGACAAGCTTTCGCCTTCCCTTTAATCTTAGTCGAAGCCAGCTGCGAAGGCTTGTGGTCCCACAAAGTCTGTTGTTTCCAGCACAGCACAGCTGAACCTGTCTTTCCATGTGGCTTAGGTTGAACACAGCTAACAGGGCCCCCCAAAAGCAATGCCAGCACGGCCTGGAAATTAGCCGCCCCCTCCCCACTGCCAACATAAAAGCCCCTGGTTTCCCCCCAAGGCCTTCGACACTGTCCGCACAAGGCAGAAACGAGGTTCCTGGGGTCTGAGACGTTCTGACAGCCACTGGTCTGACTCGCGCACTGTGCAAGGCCTCCATTCATGAGACTTACTGTGACTTGTTAGCCAACCAGAGAGACTCCACCAAAGTCATCTGCATCCACAAGCAAGAGTCTCAGGAGCCCTGGAGGCCCCACGAGTCCCCCCCCGGTCTGGCAGTGCCACCGCAAAGACATCCCAGGGGAAACATGCTCACCTGTCTTCCCCAAGAAACCACCTCACTGAAGGACAGCGACATGTCCACATTGTACTGAAAACAGCAGCAGAAGTAACGACAAGACAACTGCTAATGCACAAGGCAAGGACAGACCTTCCGCAATGCTAGGGGGACATTTTGCAGTTCCAGGCTCCCAGCCCCCTCGCCTGCCTGGCTGACCTCCTGCCTACATCCTGCTTCATGAAATCCCAGTGCGGCCATCTCTCGGGGCTTCCAGGGACCCTGGTGGGGAGGGCTGAGTCTTGGGGATGCAGGCACCTGCGAGGCACTGGTTACAAGCTCCCCTTCTCGCCGGCTTCTGAGTTCTAACCAGCTTGGTCAAATGCAATTACTAAGTAAAGTGGCAGTCATGGTGGTATGTCAGGGACACTCTAAGTGGCCATAAAATACGTGAGATTCAGCTCATAAAATATTTGGAGGACGCTATTAGGAAGCATAGCTGTGCCACCTCAGGGCAACTTGTTTTCTACGTGACCATATACCCACCTATCTACAGAAAACATCATGGTGTATATATAAATGACATATCTATATTCAGACAAGGTACCCGAATTCCAACAAGCATCAAAAGGATTACATTACTTGCTCTCTTGCAAAAATCGGATATTTACTGCTGCTCGCATCTATAACAATTTTCAGGAGCTAGCATTGCCTAAGACCTGCCTCCCTAGTTCATTGCACAGAGATATATAAAGTTCCCTAGGACCTGTCCATTTACACGAGAGGCTGTTACTTATTTTTAAGGCTGTAATTTGGATTCAAGACTTTAGATTATACATCCTGGGCACTGAAACATGGCCTGGCCGCACCGGATGAGTTATCCTGCGGTTCCCGGTGACCTGAGGAAGTGGTGGGAAGATGGGGACCTCCACGGACAAGCCTCTGCTTCTTCAGGCCACAGGGAAACGGGGCCAGGCGTTCACACTGCCTCCCGTGGCCTGGTGCTCCTAAGCCGGGTCCCTCATGCTCCTACCTCTGTTCTTTACTGCTCTCTCTGGCTAAAGGGGCGCTGGGGAGGGGAGGGACCATTCCAGAAGTGCCTCACAATGGCATCTTCTGCCATGTCCCCACTGCAATGACTGTCCCTGGCCACGTGCTCCTGGCACTCTGGGTGGACACTGTCCCAGCTGCTGCCCACCACACCACACCTTCCCCTTGTCCCGCTTTGTCCCGTGTCCCCCTAATAGAAGTCCGTATATATCCGTTAGTCCTCAAATGTCTGTAAGGACTTGACCAAGGTCACCCAGCTAATGCTCCAGGGGGGCTTGAACGCCAGCTCCTCGGACTCCAAATCTAATGCTATTTCTATTTCCCCAGCTCCTGTCCCCTCGGAGGTGTTCTGAGAGTTTTTGTGCAGGTGCCATTCGCTGCGCCCCACAGCCTGTGATGCCAGCCCACTTCGTGTGGCTCAGGGACAGCCCCTGAAGAGCCTAGAGGCCGGTGAGAGTGTCGCCGAGGCGGGAGGAAAGGCAACTGCCACCAGCGCTCCAACGGGCCGCCCTGCTCCCCGCCAACATAGCCTCCCCACAGCGCGCTTTCTTAAAAGAAGCCTTGACGGTTCACTGCGACCGTTTTATTGTCATCTCGCCTCTGTGCGCTGTGTGAGGGCAGACTGTGCCTCTCTTAGTCACCACCGGTCCCTCGGTGCTCAAATATTAGTAGAATGCATGAACGGCGCCTTCTAGAACCTTCCCACAACACACTGAGCAGATGAAGCCTTAACTGTCTAAATGGAGCTTGAGAGGTGAGGGACAGATGTCAGGACCCATGTTAATACAAATTCCTGAAAACGGGGGGTGGGAGGACAGAGACGCTCTTGCCATAACTGCACGTTAATGGCAGACGTTCTACCGGAACCTTAATAGCACCGAGCAGCCATCTGTTCAGAACGCGGCAAATAGGACGTGGCACCCCGGAGCCGGGGCCACGTGCCTGCGCAGGGCAGCCGTGTGCCCAGCTGGCAGGTCGCGCTTTTCCCCTCCCGTGTCCGTGTCAGCCAGGCGGTCACCTGCTACAGGATCGGTTTACAAAGTCATCGCTCAGGCCAGCCTTTGTGCTCAGGAGGCAAGGCCATTGTGTTCAGCATAAACAGAGGCAAAAACAAAGGAGGCTCAGAGTGAGAAAATGAGGCCAAGGCACCTCAGATCCCTGAGGAAAGATCCCAGGAGCCGAGAGAGCCTGTGACGGAGCCGCCCTGCCCTCTGGGCAGGGCCTTTCTCAAACAGGAGGGCAGCTGTTCCACCCAAAGTCCCTGGACTCCAAGGGACTACTTGCAGTATTTTTCATTTCTTTAAAAAGGTGAATGGAAATAGTACAGTTATCCAAGACAGATCTGCACAGGCCCCCGTAAGAATGCAGGTTTTGTTGTTTGGTTGGAAATATAATACAGTGAAAAGGCTTAGCTCACGGTGAACACATGGATGTTTACATGTACATACATCTTTCATCAAAAATAGGTGAGTTAACTGCAGCTTAATAAAAGTAGCCCTTCTCCTTTAGAACACAAAGTTTGTGGGTGGAAGAGAATTAAAGGGACCCAGCAGGGAGGAGACTGAGAGGGACGCTTGGCACAACAGTCTCTTGACAGTAGGGAAGAGGTAGTCCCAGAGGCCACGCTGGAGGCAGCGAACCCACCAGGAAGCTTCTCTCATGGTCCAGGAGAGCAGGAAGGAGGGCGGCAGAGAGGGGAGGCAGGGCGATACTCCGGGAGTCTGTGATGGAACACTGCCACGGCAGACATTAGAGGCCCGGGTCACACTGGGGACACAGGGTGACCCAGGCCTCATGCGGAGGACCAGGCGGCTAATAATGCCATTCACCGAGATGAGGGATTTGGCAAGAGAAGCACTTTGAGGGAAGTTTCAGACAAGTTGAGTTTGAGGTACATGGGCGGTACCTTCGTAGAAATGTCCAGTAGGCAATTGCGCGTCCTCATCAGGTCCAGGAAAAAACAGTCAGAGTGGGACAAACGCATCCAGTTCTAGGTGGAGGAGCTCGTCCAGGCAGACTGGGGACTGGGGTGCGAACAGAGCCGCGACAGGGATGACGTAGCAGTCATGGGAGAGGCAGTTTCCAGGAAAAGTTGTCAAGTGCTGCAATGGGCTTGGGGAAGATGAGAACAGACCAGGCTGCGCTGCGTGCACGGACATGGCGTGGACACGCCGTCTGGTGGTGACATCCACCAGGATCATTTCAGTGGCGCGGTGGGGGTGGACACCATATTGCGGTGGGTTGAAGAGTGAGTTGGAAGTGAAGAGAGAGACTAAAAATGAGCTATTATCTCCAGGAGCTCAGATTGGGAGGGAGGAGAACATTAGAGGAGGACTGGGATCAAGGAATGGTTTTGACTGGAGATGTTGGGTCTGGTGTCTGCTGAGGAGGAGCCAGGGGTGGGGGGCAGTACTGGGTGAGACAGAGGGACCCCATACTCCCCACCGTGCCAGCTGCCACCAGTCTGCTGTGCTTCCTGCGTCTCTGGCACCTCCCGCTGACCGGCTTGTCTCAGGGTTTCAGACACCTTCCCTCAGAAACATCAAGTCCCCTCCAATCCCACATAGGATGGAAGGAGTCACCACACATAGTTAGCTAGCCATCAGCCTCTCATGGTGGCTGTGAAATAGATAAATTTCCACTTTCCACCCAGACCTACCTTCCCAGAGCCTCTTGCGCAAGGCCAAGCAATCTCTGTAGAAATCCCTCACGACTTCTGAGGCACTGGGTCACCACAGACAGAACGCGCCCTGTGAATTGTACACCTAAGGCCCACAGGACACGGAGGCTGGTGTCACGGAAGCAAAGCTCGGAGCCGGTGGGTCCCAATGCCTGCGCACCGTTTTGCCTTCACCCAGTTCGGGGGCGTTCCCAGCAGCCCCGAGAGAAGTAGATACTAATTTGCTAAGTTGAAGGGAACAGGGCTCTCACCTGCCAGCCTCCTCTTACTGAGCAATGACATAGAAATCCTTTATCTCCTTAAAGGTGTCTTCCTGTACCCCACTGGTCTAGGAAGAACCGCAGGTGACAGAGCCCCACGGTCGTCTTGCTGGGATCACATTCTCGGCAGCTGACCGCGTACAGTCAGGCTTGGAAGAACACCCTGGCTTGTAACATGGGCTTTGGTGAGAGGCCCGGCGCCCTGAGAAAACAATGAACAATGCCCAGAAGTTCAATACCCCATCTCTCTGGGAACAGGGGAGCCATGTGCGTGCCCATCACTCCTTTGCCCAAGACAGCTGAGCGCTCATGTCATTGACCCCACCTGCTGGGTCTGACGGGACACAGGCTCTGGAAGCTCGGAAGGGCCACAGGCTTGCCAATCCTTCCAAAGCCGGGGCGGGAAGGAGTGGGCATCTCAGCAGACACGGAGGGACAGCCTGACCCCACAAGGCCTCCCCTTGGGGTGCAGAGCTGGGAGGGCACACAGGGCTGCGGCCGAAATCCACAGCCCCTTTGTGTTCGAGAAGACACAAGAAAAGCATCCTGTGCAGAGAAGGCTTGGAGGGCAGACATGCCACCTTCAAAGATAAGAAGGGGCTGTCAGCCCTCAGTCCTTTAAATTCTCGCTCAGGCAAAGGGGCCCTCTGTCCAGAAGCCTTACCACTCAATCTGCTTTGATCGCTGGGCAGCTGGGTTTAAGTGGTTCCAGCCAAAAGGTCAGGGGTCAAGAGCATGACCTCTTTGCCACAAGAGGTGAAAGGTGGGCCTTTGCCATCCTACAAACCAATAAGGTGCTTAGGGGAAGAGAAAGAGCTGTGCAGACAGGCCTGCCAAGGTAGAGAGCACGTCCACAGCACAAAGTCCCTGTAGGAACATTCCTTAAATCTCCATTGTTTCAGAAATAAAATAAATGCTCAGCCAAGACTGACTTCTAGAAAAAGACACACTTGACCTCATACATCTAACCCCCTGTGTGTTCCCCATCGTCTTTTAATCCCATTTTCAGGCAAATGCTACCTGTGCTAAGGGAGGGAATGAAAGCCACTTGATTGCTGAAACATACATGTTTGACTGCCAAGGCCTCATCTTGAAGCCGATTCGGTAATGATCTGGAGTTCTTCGGGGAAGTGTTCGCACTGTAAATTTATAAAACCAAAGGTGCGTACAAGAACCATGGCAGGGCTGGGCCTGCCTGGTGCCCGTGCCTCCTGGGGTGTTCATCGCCCTACCTGCCCCCCTCCCCCGGCTCTATCACAGGAACCCGAGACGCAGAACCAGGTGCCTGTCTGCGTACTTGGCAGGCCACAGGCGCTGCTGCAATTAGCAAGCTGGATCATGATTCAGCACCAGACGCAGGCAGCCACCGCTGGAGCAGAGCGGGCAGCTTAAAAATAGCAGAGCTGCGGGGCCTGTCGCCAGCCCCGGCTCCCCGCGAGGCAGGGCAGCTGCCACCCGCAGAGCCTACAGAGGGTGCCACCACCCACCCGCCAGGGCTGCCTTCCAGCCGTGACAGCCGCATGGGAAACTGAAGGGGCAGATCCATCAAGCTCCCCACGCAGAACACCCAGCTCGGAAGTGCCGGGGGTCCCTGGATGCACAGGTGGGGCACCTGGGCGTCTGCAGGTCCAGATCTTGTTTTGAACACACAAACAGAAAGACAACACACGTTCCTCCCGCTGTGGCACGTTCCTCCCGCCATGGCCCAAATACTGACCACTGTGTGTGCATCCACACCCATAGGGGGCGCTCCCAACTCCTCTCTGCCCACTAATGGCCAGCAAGGGGGCCACTCAGCCTGGAGGAGGGGAGCAAATATCTTGGTTCAGTACAAAGAAGTGGGACTTTGTGTTCAGAGAAGCCTGGGTTCAAACCCATGTCAACCACCTGCCTCCTGCTGGCCCACCATGACCGTTCTCTGTCTTGGCCAAATTCTGTAATTTCTCAGGGTCTCACGCTGGTGTGAAACAGAGCTGAGTATCACTAGTTTGCTGGTCGCATGAAAAGTAAATCAGATAACACGAAATGTACCCCGGAGGGTGCCTAGCACAAATGACCTTGATACATCAACACCTTCGTTTTATGGCTTCTTCGTAGTCACAGCTAAGGTGGCCTGAAACCAGGGTCAGGAGGACAGGTGGGGACCTGGGCCACATGGAGTGGAGAAAACCACCGGAGGGTCCTCAGTATCCTGTTGTTGGTCTAGTTTTCATTCCAGCCGTGTTCTCTGGGCCTGTGATATTTTCTAGATGAAACAGCAGTATCCTCAGGGCTGATGTTGTCTTTAGAAATGTTCTACCCAATAACCCAAAGGAGATTTAAAATAACAAAGAGGTTTGCCATTTTTCAGAGGATACCAGTATTGAGTAGATGTCACTTGTCCCCAAATTAATCTACGAAATTAGCAAAATGACTCTAAAATGGATCTGGAAGAATAATTTCATGGGACTCGCCAAGAACATCTTGAAAAAGAAGAGTAATAAGTGGGGATTTGCTCTATCAGATTTTAAAAGGAGCAAGTAGTAAAATTGTGTGGTAAAGGCACAGGGAGAGACATCAAATCAATGGAATATAACAGAAGGTCCAGAAACAGACCGAAATATCTCAGCGATGTTAGTATATTATGAAGATGGTGTTTCAAAACAGTGGAAAACAAATGAACGACTCAGTAAATAGCACTGGTACAACCTGCTAGGCATTTAGATGAAAATAAACTATATCCCCACTTCTTCCAAGACACACGAATGAATTTCCAGATTGAGTAAAAGTTTAAATATAATAAACCATCAAAAGATAGGTAGATAGTAAATAACCCTGGGGTGGCAAAGAACATTCTAAGCATAGCACCAAATAGAAGAAAACATAGAGGAAAAAAGGTTGATAGAATTGTCATAAATGCATTTTAAGGCAAACGGAAACTACAGGAACAATTATTATTGTATATGTAAAAGGGTGAATATTTGAAGAGTTTTAACCAATGGCTAAGAAAGAGATATTAAGAATTAAAGGAAAGATTGACAAAGAACATGAACCAATAATTCAAAACAAAACAAATGCAATGGCCAATAAAGACACGAGGCTTCCTCCACTCCAGCCGCACTGATCTCCTTTCTTTCTTGACCACTCTGTGCTACCTCCTGACACAGGATCTTTGCACAGGCTGTTCCCTTTACCGGGAACGCCTTCTCCCTGAATCTTCGCCTGGTTAAATCCTCTTGACTCTCAGAGCTGACTTCCCCAGCACAGCCGTCTTCAAACACTCCCCTCACACAGACGAAGCCAGGTTCCCCTCCTCCTCTGTTGCATTTCTTGTGACGCTCTCCCCAGCTTGTACTTAATGCATCTATTTTTGTCATTCTTAGACTGTCTCCCCCCATGGACAAACTGTCTCCATTTTTTCTGATCGTTGTATGTGCACCACAAGGGTTAAATAAATTATGGGATACCCATAAAAGAGCACACTATACAGTGAGTTAATGTGATACCATAAAAGATTAACTTTCAAAATAATATAAAAGATATCACGACGTGTTGTTAAGTAACAGAAACAGGTAGTAAAATGATGATAGTACCATTTTGGGGAAAAATGTATACACAAAGAAAAGACACATACATCATATTTTTAACAGAGGGAGAGTGTGATGTTGATTTTCCTAAGTTTGCTTACCCACATTTTCTTTAAAAAATTTCAACAATGAACATATATATTTTTAAGTAAGAAGAAATGATTAAAACTGGTTATGGTTTTCTACTGTGAGCCACGGAGTCCCTGCGTGATTTCTATAGATATTGCCCTGGGCGTCCCTTTCCACGGGTTCTCCCCGACCCTCCTTCTCCGCCCCTTCATCTTTATTTCCACCACCAGAAAGAACGAGAACGGAGCCCAGCTCCAAGGCACCGGGCAGAACTCTGTTTAGCTACCTCTCAGCCCCAGATTCCCCACCTTCAGAAAACAAAAACTAAGTGGATGAGCACCCCATGTTTTAAGAAAACCTTCGATTTCCACTAAGTAGCCAGACTCCCAAGAACTGTTCAAATGGAATATGCGTCACAACTTTTTGGAAGCCTGTCTGCGCTTAGCCTGGAGATCTATGTCTACTCAATGCTTAGACAAGTGTCACCATAGACTGGTGACAGCTGACCACTTAATAAAATGGAAGAAGGGGCATTTGTAGGTTTCAACGCGGCACGGCAAAGATCAGTCTTACGGTATTTCAGGGAGGTGAGTGAATTGCCTGGGCTCCGCATGCGCTGGGTACAAGATCCAGGCAGGTAGAAGTGTCACTGTCAGAGGTCAGGGCGCAGTGGATATGGGGCCCAGCGGCTCCGGTGAGGGGCTCACACCACCAGAAGTAGGTGAGAGTTCAAAGTTCAAGTACCCCACTCGCCTGGCCTTCTTCCCCCAGTAAGGGTGCTGACATTGCGCTTCCTTGAGAATAAAATTGGCCGGCTTATTTGTAAGGCAGGAAAGAGCCAAACTCCACTTCATACACCGAAGAAATTGCTTTTAAGCACCGTTATGGCTGAGAAAAGCCTCCCCTTGAAGAGCCACCAAGGACAGTGCCCTGTTCCTTATCTGTATGAGCTCCGTACCTCAGACACCAATGCAGAAAAACTCCCGGCCTCCCTCCAGACCCACGGCCCTGGTGCGGCCCAGAGGGACAGTTCCCATCGGAGGCTGGCACGCGCCCTTCCTGGGGCCTCCGAGACAAAGCAGGCCCGCCTGGGGTCCAGGCGGCGTTCCCCACGGACACACGGAAGGCAGGCGGACCGCTTCCTGGAGTCCATCTGGACACGTCCCCTGAGTTTAGAACATTTAGCGCTATTCTGTTCAAGGCTAGGAGTTTGGGGGTCAGAAAACAGGTGATTCTGCAGAAATGCTCCTGCTTTCCTCCCTGCCGTCTCTCTCCTCTCATTTATAGCTTCCCATCTATTCATCTCTTTCTCTCTCTTCCATAGTTGGTCTCTTCCTTACAAGAGGGGGGGAAAAAGATGATACCAGTAATTTGCTATTAGGTACACATTGGCACAGCTTCTATTAGGCACTGTAAAAAAAAAAAATTGGATGGTATGGTGTGGCCCGCTTACCTTGAAGGGGTACTCTCAAAGCAATCGTGAAAAAGCTGTCCCCAAAGTCACTACTGTGTTCCTCACACAGGGGCCGCTTTCAGTTCCCATCCCGCCTCCCCAGCTCTGCGGAGTCTCACGCTGCTGACCACCCCCCGTCCCTAAACCCTCTTGTCCCTGAGTGTGGCAGCCGTGCATTGTCCTGGCTCCCCATCAATGTCTCCGAACAGTCCCCTGGCCTCCTGTGAGGAAACCAAGGCACAGAGAGGTTCAAGGACATGGAGCTGGGATTCAGAGCCAGGCCTCCTGGCCTTCCCTGTTCCCCAGCCCTCGGCCCCTCCGCCATGCTTCTCTCTAGACTACTGAACGTGCTGCCTCCCAGGAGGTGACTCCTGAATCCGCATTTATAACCCCTCTCCTCTCATTCCATCCTCCTCCTCACAGGGCTGCTGGGCAATTCCACCTGCGCGTCAAAATTAAAATATCTGAGGACCACCCTCATCATCTTCCTAAAATAAGCTTTCTTCAGGATGTCTCCATTACAGCTAATGGTCCCGCGCTTCTCCCTGATGCCCCTGCTGGAGAGCTCTCGCTGCCATTTCTTCCTTGATCTTCCCCTCTGTTCTCTCAAACTCACCGCTTTCTCTCCCCTCCCACCGCCGCTGCCTGTACCTCCTCTGGACCCCGAGCATCCCTCACCTGCCTCGACCTCCCCTGTGTGCACCCCGCCCCCACCAAACCAGACTAAACCCCAGAGCAGGTTTCTCGCCCTTGGTCCATTTGGGGTCGGATACTTCCTTGTTGGGGGGGTTCCTCTGGGGGTTGTAAGATGGTCAGCAGCATTCCTGGCCTCTTGATGCTAGTAGCACACACCCCTTACCACCCCCCTTCCAGCCACGACAACCCAAAATGTCTCCAGATATTGCTGAAGGTGCCAGCAGGGGCAAAGTCCCCCAGTTGGGGACCATGGCCCTAACACCCGGCTCAACCCCGCTGCTCCCACGGAAACTCTCAGAGGCTCACCAGTGACTTCCTTCTTAGGAAGGAAATGGTTTTAAAGACTTTAGGAAATGAAGTTCCCTATTTATGATTTTCTTTCACTTGAGGTTTTGGGCTTTACCACGTTTGGGCTGGGGTTCAAGGTGTCCTGGGGAAAGATGGTCTAATGTGGAGAAACAGACAGGGCAGTGGACAAATTCATCCAGGGTCTGGCAGCGGTGAGTCACGGACTCGGTGGCGGAGAGCCCGGCTCTGGCACCAGATGGCTTAGATGGAGACCCCCACCTTGTCACTTTCTAATTCCAGGACCTTGGGTCTGTCCTTTAGGTTCTCCCTGCAAATGAGGGTAAAAACATTAACCCTAATGCCTAGGGTTAAAGGAGTTAATATGTGTAAAGCACTTGAAAAGTGCCTGGCATAAAGCAGTAATTGATAAAAAAAAAATAGCCACAATTATTACCATTATTATTAATACTGTTACTACATGTCTAGCCTTACGGCCTGTACGTCTACAAAACATGCTTTCAGTTCAGACCCGGCGAGCCCTTCCCTGGCAGGGAAAGGACCCGCTGCTCGCCCACGGCAACGCCGCTGGCCTTGCCCTTTCTTCTGAAACCCCCTGTGCTCCGCTTCCCCCTGCTCAGGTGCACCCTTTGCAAGGCCTGACACTCAAATGGCTTCTCTGTAGCCCATCACTCCTTTTTCAAGCTGGGCTCCACATGCTCTGATTATGCCTTCAGCACAGACTTCCCTCTGTCACCCTTCCAGGTGACGGAATTATTTCCCAGCTAAACACATCTCAACCCCCAAGGACAGGGGTCCTACCTTAGACACCCCTCCCCGGCACCTGGGACCGTGCCCTTCCCAGAGTAAGTGCCCAGTAATGCCAACTTGAAGGCATAAATGAAATAATTGATCTAAGCCACTGTTTTATCATACAGTGATTTCTTATCTGAGACAAGCATATATATTATTTTAAGATTTCATCTACCCATTTTTAGAGAGAGGGGAAGGGAGGGAGAAAGAGAAGGAGAGAAACATGGAGGTGAGATAAATATTGACTGGTGGCCTCTTCTATGCATCCCAACCGCACCCCAACCAGGGACCAACCCCACCACCTAGGGAAGCGCCCTGGCTGGAAATCAACACTCCAGCCTGCTGAGCCACACCGGCCAGGGCCTGGGACAAGCATTTCAAGGCGTATGAACATCTGACCTCCGCTGTACTAAGCTGTACTGATGGCCTTGCCAACACAGGCTTGTAAGAAAAGTTTTCTAATTTTCAGTTCTTAGTTACAAGTTCTGAAGCCTGACAAATACCATTTCTCCGCCTTTTGTTCCTATGTGAAATGTTGAGTTAATATTCCCACACAAACCATTCGTTGCTTCATGGTTCTTGTGCTGTCCCATCAGCTCGGCTGGTGTCACTGCCAGAGGCAGAGGGACACCCCCCAGCTGATGCTCTCCGGCAAGCGCGGCGTCCCCAGCGTGAAGGGCCGGGGGTGCCCCACGCCTGGGCTCAGGGACAGCCATCCACACCGCACAGCCTTCCTGAAATAGCGGGCTCCCCGCCACCGGGGACCGCAGTGACGGACCTGCGCGTTGGAGCCTCTGCTCCCTGGGGATGACATCGCCCAGTGTGAGGCTGTCGGCAGCCTTGTGGCTGGCTGTCATCAGAAAGGGACCTGTCCCACTGGCCACGGAGCAGCACACATGCCTCGGCAGCTGACCGCCAGTGCCCCTGACCAAGCGTCAGGGGACCAGCCGACCCCAGCCCAGGGGAGGGAGAGTCGGGCTCCCGGCAGGGTGAGGAGACGGAGGGGGACGAACAGACCGTGATCTTCCCAGGGGAGGGAAGTCCGAAAACAACAGCACATTCGAATTCTCCAAAAAAGTGCAAAGCTTATTCTGAGTGTCCCCTGTAACTATAAATGTATTTGAAGGAAACGAAAGGTACTTAGCAGCTCATCAGCACACGAAACACATTGCCCAAGACACGGGAGGGCAAAGGACCTAACTGAGAAGAGTTAAATGACTTTATGGAATGCGAGATTCAGAGGAGAGAAGGAATAATAGAAGTGATAAGGGCTGGCATGCATTGAGCTTGTGTTCTGGGCCAGGCCTCGTTCTGAATGCTCTTTCCACGTATTACCTCATTTAATCCGAATAACCTCGGAAAAGTGGGTCCTGTTGTTCTAATCCCCAGTCCTCCGAAGGATGGCGAGTAATGTCACAGAAAAGTCCCGGCAGAGAGGAGGGCTCTCGGACTCAGCTCTGCCACTAACCAGCTGGGAAACCAGCTGCTTGCTCCCCTCCCTGTTTCCACGCCCCCGTCTCCCCCACCCCAACCCCACCGGCCACGAAGCCGGCCGAATTCTACTGGCCCAAAGCGCAGACTGGGTGGGCGAGAGATCTGAACCACCAGGACGTGTGTTATATTTCTAATATTCATTATGGCGAAAACGTAACTCCCAAACAAAACCAAACCACCAGCTTGTTTCGTGCGCACTACAACCATCGGTTTATAACGCTGCAAACACGAGCCTAACCACGGCTGCGAAGTCTCTAATGCCTCAATATGTCACAGTGGCATGGTGAATTACAGGCAGAACTGACACGAAAGCATCGCTCCTGCCGCCGTGTTAGACTAGTTCTCATTCTGCCTACATTTTCAGGGGGGAAAAAAAATAAAGATGGATATCTTCCACCCATAATTTTCAGTAATAGCATAGGCTTTTGGGGCCTGCCTATCATTCATCTCTTCTATCCTGCCTGGTCCAGGGCCTGGCATATAAGTGCTCAGTAACTGCTCATTGAATAAATGACCATCCTACCTCTTCTGTATCTACTTATTTTAAAAAATATTTATAGAGAACCCACTTAATAGAGCTGTGGGGGTTATTTATTTATTTATTTATTTATTTATTTTAATGCACAGTGTTTGCAACTGCCAGGGAGGGCAAAGGGTTAAATTAAAGGGGCAGCTCTATGATGGCCCTGGGTCCAGATGCCTTTGTCAGCCACCCCGCCTGCTGTTCTCCTTTATCCTCTTTCCCCGGCACATCTTGAATCTCAGTCTATAGGTGGTGAAGCCCGAAACTTCTGGAGAAAGGCAATCAGACATAGGAAAAATAATTTCCCATGCCCTTGAAAACAGCTTCCTTCTCTGCAGGATCTCAGTCCATAGCTTAGCCGCAGACTCACCCCAAGCAGTTGGTTCTGAGCCTGTGATTTTTTTTTTTTTTTTGAACGCTTTTTGTGGAATGAGCCCATCTGAGAGCCTGTTGAAAGCTGTAGACCCTCTTCAGAGATGTGCATACAGAAGTGTGCATGTGTGTTCAAAGGAGGGGGAGGGGTGGCCCAGAGATTCCTCCCCGCCAGCCCCCCGCCCCAGAGGCTGGTCCACAGCACAGGGACGTGGGGGTCAGAGATGGTTGGCAAAGGGAGGGGGACCCCAGCTGCCTTCTCTGCCGAGGCCACTTCTTTGATGAAAAGGGCAGCCGGTCTCACAACACAGGCCCTTAAGGCAGCTCCACAACCGAACCTGGACTCACAAAGCCTTTGGGCTTGGCACTTGTTTCAACTTCAAATGTCAGAGAAAGGAACAGAAAAAAAAATAAAAAGAACAAAGGAAATGTTTTGACTAGGAGAGAAAAAATTGCGCCCTAAGAGAAAAATCTGAAATGACTTAAAAATACTATCGGAGATAACCTCCTATTACGGTAGATATTAACCAGTCACTTTTCCGCAGACTAACTCCATGTAATAATTCAATATTTACCTGACCTGAACCAGGGGTGGGCCCACTGGGTGGCCTGGGGAGCCACTTGCAATTGATTTTTTAGTGGCCAGAAGCTGTAATCGAATAATGGGAGTGTCTAGCAGTAGGTTGATTAGGTTAGAGCAAACATTATGGCCCTCTATTTGGGAAACTCTGCAAATTTGAACTTCCAGATCACCTCTGGACCCTGCCAGCCGTGTCTGGATAATAGTCTGTGCACAGCAAACCTTAGGACTGTCCTAAGGAAAACTTGGTGACTGTCTCCACAAAAGGCAGGAAGAGGGAAATGAATAGCTTGTAAACTTCCCCTCCCCCCCCCACCCCCCTCAACACACACAAGCAAGTTCCTGTGGCTACACCTTTGCTCATATTGCTTCTTCCTCTCCTCCTTCACCTCATTGCCTCTAGTCCTTCAGAACTCAGCTCTGCTTTCACCTCTTCCTGGAAGCCTTCCCTGATCTCCCCAGGCTAGGGTAAGTGCTCTGGATCCTCACGGTGTCTTTTCATTAGAATTAACATTTATCTTCCTTTAGCATCTGCTAAAATCTGACTCATGTTCCCCAATGTCCATATGTTTAAGCCCTAACCCCTGACGTGACGGAGCATTTGGACACAGGGCCTATAAGGAGGTAATGAAGGTTCAAGGAAGGCACAGAGGTGGGGGTCCCAAGTTGGTGTCCTTCTAAAAAGAAACACCAGAGTGCTCCCTCTCCTTCCCCTCTCTCCCTCCACGCCCACACAGCAAGGAAAGGCCACGTGAGGACACAGCTAGAGGACAGCCATCTGCAGAGGCCAACCCTGCTGGCACCTTGATCTTGGACTTCCAGCCTCCAGAACTATAAGCAAATTAATTTCTGTTGTTTAAGTCACCCAGTCTCTGGTACTTGGTTATGGCAAACCAAGTGCATGAATAACACATAACAACACATGGAGCTGAGCTCCTTGAGGGCTGGGGCTATATCGTACTCCTATTTCTAGTCTTAGTGCCTACTTAACACAATCCCTGCACATTGTAAGTGCCTCACAATTCCTGCTGAGTAGGAGGAAGAGTGGATGATGGGAGATGAGAGGCTGAAAGTCCCGCTCACTTCCTCGCTGCTGGGAGCTCAAAGCCACGTCTGAACCCCGGGAGGTCACAGCAGTGAAAACGGAGCCCCTCCAGGTGCTGTCACTCATGGGGGAGGGCAAGGTTCAGGGCAGAGCCAGAGGTCAACCCTCCTGTGTCCTTCTCGCCATTTACGTGGTTGTTATTGCCACCCGACTCAGATGTCAGAAGCAAGAGGGAAGGGAGAGTTTAGTAATCATCAGGCACTCAGCTCAACAGTATCTTAGTCACAGAGTAGCAGGTCTCGGCCACTGAACCCAGCCACAGTGCCCACTAACCAGTGATGAAGCCCTGGGTGTGGGCTTGGGACTAGCCATGTCCTGGTGCCCACCCTCTAGGAACCACGCCCACCGTGGAGGGTTGATGTTAGGGCTGCCGCTACCTCAGTCCTCGGCACATGAGTTGCTCAGTAGACACATTTCCTGAGTATCTAGAACATGCACAGCATAGTCTGGCTTAAAAAAAAAATGACCCAGCCACGGATCCTACCTCCCAGGAGCTGCTACAAGTAAAAACCAGGCAAATAATAATGATGAAGACAACGAGGAGACTGGCAGTCAACACTTACTCAAGTCTCACTACGGGCCGGGTGCTATTCTGTGGGCTTTCCGTCTATGAACCTATTGAATCTGCCCAACAGTTCTACAGAGCGGCTGTTATCCCCATTTTATAGGCGGCAAAACTGAGGCAGAGACCAATAAAGTAGTTTGCCCCACAATAGGAAGCAACTGAACAGCAGAGCTCAGATACAATCCTGCGGGGTCTGTCTCCAGGCCCTTGTTCTTAGCTACCACCCTCACGTGCCTTGCAGGTGACAGAGACCTTTTTTCCTCCTCTTTAGAATGACAGGGCCACACTGGGCGCAGGGTGTTCGTGGGTCAGTGAAAGGTTATGCAGAGGCGCCGCATGGAAAGCAGGTGGGCACTCCGCGGTGGCTTGCTCAGCCAGGTCCCCTCGGTCCCCGCTCCGTCCAGGAGGGCCCTGGGAAGGAGCTACGGGGCTCTGCAGCGGCCTCTTGGAGCAGCCAGTCTCCACAGTCCTCCCCAGGGCAACTGTCTGAGACGGCAGTGTTCTGAGAATTCTCAGAGCTGGGGACGCCAGGGGCCACCCACGAGGTCACAGAAAGATGGCAGAGAGATGGAAGCTGCCTTTACTTAAGGGATAGGAAGGCTCTGGGACGGTAGGAAGGGGTCGAGGGGAGTGCAGCTGGGACAGCCAGGTGTAGGCCAGCAGGAGGAATCAGCCCAGCACCTGAGGGCAAAGATGACAACAGGCGCAGCAGGTCTGACTTGCCTGTTTCCCTCTGCCTTTGTCTTTCCAGGTCAGCAGACCATCCTCAGTGCAGCATCTTCTGGAACTCTTAGTGGACATGTGGCCATCTTGCCCTCAGCTTTAGGAGAACAACTGTGAGTCTATCTTAATCCAGGAACAGCACTGAAAACGTAGAGCTTACATGGTAATTGAAGGCCCAGGAAGAAACACACTCAGTACAACCTCTTGTATTTCCGGGGAAGTGAGCCTCCGCTACATCACCAAGAACATGACCCAATTTAGCAACAACATCAACACTGCAGGTACCAGAGAACACGCCAACTATTAGAAGGCCAAGGCATGTAGGAGGTGAGATGAACACAAGCCATGTAGCAAAGTGGAGGTAGAGACCAGGCACCAGCTCTGCCGCTGCTGAAAGTCGCCGGTAACAATGCTGTAAGAAGGAAACTGAGAAAGAACAATCTTAACGGCAGAGGCAACGGCAGACTCATGGGAAATCGGCCCTTGAACGGGGCTGTGATTCATCCAAGGCACAAAGGCGAGACAGGGCAGGCTCACTCCCATTTTAGATCCTCTGTGTGTTTGGGGAGCCCCCAAAGAATTGGGTCCTCCTTCATCTGGCGATGATAAAGGGCAGACTTCTCTGCAAGCTCATTACCATGTAAATGAAATCTGCAGAAGCAGACTTTCAGCAAAGCCACTGTGGGGTGGGGGCAGGGGGGATGCCCGGCTACCTCGCAAAACCATGCAAGAGCCTCTTCTGTTCACTCAAAGCCCGTTGATCAGGTCTTATTTTAAGGACTCCTTCCCCAAATCAGACCCTGATATTCCAGGAGCCCACACATGGCAAAGAACTGAAGACAGACAGTCGAGGTCCCCAAAGAGGCTGCCGGGGGGGGTGCCCTCGGCTGGTTGGCAGGCTGCTTTCCTGAAGGGCTCGGAGGCCAGGACACAGAGGATTGATTGCCAGGCATCCCCACCGAAGACGAGGAATCCCGAGATGTTCAGCCCACAGACACCCAAAAGCGTCATCCCACCTGCAGAGCTATAAAGAGATCCCCAAGAATTAGACACAGCCGGCAGCTGGAGGGGAGGCATTCAACCTGGATAAAGCACCGAGTGATTCTCCAGATCGAAATGCAGCTCCCTGTTCATCCCACCTGGGCCTGGGATGCTGGCTGGCTGTGCTCAGATGCTCCCAGCAGCAAAAAAATGCCACGCAGGGTAAGGGACACGGAGGCCCTGCCTCCCTCACAGGCCCTCGAAAAAGCACTTGTAATGAATCGTTCGCCTGCCTCACGTGTTCAGTTTCTTTCCCCCCTGAGGCTTCTGTGAGCCCACAAAAGAAACTAACTGGGCTTGGGCCAACAGCTATTGACAAGTTGTTCTCAACGGTACAAGGACCTTCTCCATCTCCAGGCGTGACTATTCACAGAACGCGCCAGCAGCAGGGACAGAGCATAGATTGGCACATCCCATTTTGCAGCAAAAGAGCCCCTCCGGCTGCCTGGCATCATGTCCACACAAAATGAGCTTTCACGAGGGTCAGGGCCTGCCTGTGGGGCGGCGTTCACGCGCCGTGCAGGGCTTTCCTGGCCCTCCCTGCTGACTTAGGGAAGCAAAAGGCAAAAAACGGCCCAAGGCGCAGTGGGCGGAGCTGTCCTTCCAGACCGCCAGTCAGGACTGTTTTGTATTTATAAAATGCCTCGTCTTCTGGCCCTGCCTCCTCTATCCACACACATCCCGCCCCCTGGGAAGCGTACAGGAACGGCCCTGTTACTCCTAATTTTCAGATGAAGAAACCAAAGCAAAGAGAGGTTCAGTGACTCTCTGCAGAGGTGACAGAGCTGGTGATGGGGGAGTGGGGCACGGAGGGATCATTCTGTAACAATCATGCCTTTGAAGACTCACCGACAGCTCGAGAAGATGGGTCTTTGAAGGGCTGTGCAGGCAGGGCATGCCTGGGAAGCAGCGAGCCCCTAAGAAGTCCCAGCACCCCAGGAGTGCGGAAGGGGCGACAGCAGGGAGGAAGTCCTCCAGCCACCGTCATTACCCTCATGCCCAGGGTCCCCTCTGCTCAACATCCCCAGGAGGGAAATCCCCGAAGCCTCCCATGGGCCCCTAATGACCGTTCAACTCCAGGTCTCCCAGTGAAGGCTGGAAAATATCCTGACTCTTCTGCAGTCAAGTTGCAAACATCTCTACGCAGATCCGCCACCCTCCCGACCACGGCCTTGCCCCTTCCTGGCCCTGTTCTCCTCTGGGTCCAGTTGGTACGGACATCCTGAGCTCAGAGTACTTACACCACCCTAATAATAACATACGAATGAAACTCCTGCCCCCCAATCAGCACAGATGAACGACAGCCAGGATCAAGTTCTCTTGCTGTCGTCTTATTACCAATACCGATCATCAGCAAACAGCCCGTCCTCCTTACCGGGGTCTCCTCTTGATGCTTAGACGTGCATGTCTCTTGCGCTTCCTCCTCAAACCCTCCCCTTGGGTCGCTGCACCCTCCTCCTGGGAGAGCCCCGCCCCTCCCGCAGGCCCAGCAGCGCCCCCTACACAGGCGGCACGCAAAGCTCTGTCTCGGTTCGCGTGGCTCTCCAGAGCACCGAAGCGGGTGTTCGGCCGCCTGATGGGTGGTATCCAAATGGACGTCCTGCAGGAAACGCAGGTGCCCTCCTCCAGAATGAACTCATTAGCTTCCCTCCAAATGACCGCTGCCGGGGCTCCGCGACCCGCTCTTCCTCCACCCCTGCCCCTGGCCAGCTATCTGGCCTCTTTGTAACATGCACTCCCTGCTCCCTGTGAAAGCCTCCTCCTATCCCCCCTGGGTCAGTGCAAGGGTTTCCTAAGGGGCCCCCCCTAGAATGTGAGTTCCCCAAGGGCAGGGCCTTGTATTTTGTTCCTGTGCCCTCCACTTAGTCACCGGTGGATGCACAGTGAAATAGCTAACGAGTAAGGGCCCCTCGATCCCTCCTCCACCTTCCATGCTGCGAAAAAATCCTCTTCTAAAGTGACGATGCCATCATACCAGACCCATGCAGACTATTTTGTAAGCTCCTGGCTGAGCACAGTGTAACATTCAAACACCTGGTAGTTAGCTGCCACATGGGTCCCTCCGGCCTATCCAGTCTCTTCTCTCAGCCCCTTTGTCCTTTGCCCTTCACTAAGGCTGCCCTGGGCTAGTCCTTGTCCCCAGTACACATTCTTTCTCATTCTGAGCCTCCACTCATGCTATCCTCTCTCCTGAAAAAAGCACCTCGCAATACCTGCTCTGCCTGGGAAATTATTTTATCACTCCACACTTACGGGAGGGGGGTTGAGGGGATGGATGGAAAAGGTGAAGGGATTGAGACGTACAAATTGGTTGTTACAGAATAGTCACGGGGATTTAAAGTACAACATAGCAATATAGTCAATAGGTTCTAACTGTGTACGGTATCAGATGGGCGGACGATTTATTGGAACGCTCGCTTAGTAAGTATGTAGCATCTGATCACTGGGGCGAACACCTGAAACTAATACAATAACGTATCAGTATGTCCACTATAATTGAAAAATAAGAACAATTTTAAAATGAAAAAGAAAAAAAGACTTAGCTCAAATGTCACCCTCTTAGACCTCTGTAGGACCTATGATACTATGTCATGATAGAGAGTCCTATGGGACTCCTGGGACCAAGGGTCAGTGACCACCTAATGATCTCAATACCACACATCCATCTCAGCCTGCTCCCCTGGTCGTTACGATGCATTTGTCACTTACATCCTTTCAGGGCAAAGGAAGCTCTTGGTAACCCTTAGCACAGTGAAAAGAGCAAGCATTCACCAGCAGTTCATGGGCGATGATGTTGGTACCCCAAATAACTACACTTTCCCCTCTTAACGCATTCGATCCTCGCAACCACCATGGGAGGTGGGGGGGGGGTGCACTATTATCCCCATTTCACAGATGTTGATGATGAAACTGAGGCAGAAGTTCGGGTACTACCACTTAGCTAGCTGGGGACCGTAGCCAGTGGCCACGTGTACTTTCTACTGGATAGTACTATACCTCTCCAGCTCTTTTGCCTCAAGAAACTAAAATATATCTTCCTCTAAGTCATGACAAGCAAATGAGAACCTCCCACCTACAAAACAATGATGTAAACAGACAGGTGACAGAAAAAAACAGGTGCCCTCGTTTCCAAAGGGAAAAATCCAGGAACACACTTGAAAGAACACGTAGTAATTCAGAGCCGGATTGTTCTGTACCAAAGGAACTACGAAGTTCTAAAAAGCCTGTGTCCCCCATTCTGTTTAGCTATGATTTAAACATAGAGGTGGCTCCAATCAGCCATCAAGTAGATGCTGTCACACTACGGCTTAAATTTGCTGCTGTGTCTCCCAAAAGAAGCCGTCGAAATGCATCCTTGGTGGGGTGCCAAGATTGGAACTCAGAGCTGGTTAACAGACGCAGTCTAACAGAATAACCGAGAGCCTCTCACAGGATTAATCCTCCAAACCTATCAAATGTCCACCGAATCCGCAGGTCCGATTGTTTCTTGTCTGGAGAGAATTAGAATCGTCTGAGGCTAAGCATTTAGGAAGGTCCTAAGGCTTCTTCTACATACTGAGAGTCTGAATTTGGAAACCAGCTAGATTGCAACAAAGTCGTGCGCACGCAGGTTTGATAGACTCCCCGGCAAGAATGGATTTCATCTCTTTCTTAAAAGAACCTTCCTTTTACGGGTTCACCCGATTCAATCACTTCTATCTTTGATAAATCCAATCAGACCAAAGAAATAAGGTCTTTTTGGATTTTGTTCCATTGAGAGAAGGGAATGCAGCCCCTGAGTGGAGCTCATTGTATAGCTTGGCTCCCACGCTGCTAATTCCAGGAGATTAAAGTCACCAATTTCAAACAGAAACAAGAGACAGCCAGGTCAAACCTTTATTTCCAAAAACAAACCTGACTCATCCTCTCTCGAAGAGCTCAGTTTCATGGGATAATGGTGAAATGACCACTGATGGAGTTTACAGAGCTCTGCAGTCCCCCTCGCTTCTGAGAATAAAAGTCTGGAGGCCACGCTGTCCATCCACAGACGGGGTCACAGGTGGGCCGGCCACCGCCCCTGCCCTCCTGGGCCCTGAACGCGCCTTCACTCAGGAGCAGGGAAACACGGGCGGGAGAGATGCTCCTGCCACGGTGCTCCCAAGTTCACTGCCAGTCCCAGATAACATCAAAAAGTATTCTTTTGTACTTCTCTAAGGTCCCCCGTTTACCTTGCTTAAAACTAATAAAGCAATTACAATCCTCTCAATTAAAAAGCTATTTTACATGCATTTTTAACTCTAGTTTATGAGCAACTCAATTATTTCTATTTGTTTTTCTTCTTGAGTGGGTAATTTCTTCTGTCTCAGAGAAGCACAGGGTTCTTTTTCTTAAAGGAGAGGAAATATTGCACCAAATTTCCCCCTAAAACTGAGCATCTTGGGCTCACACCATCAAACTCTGGAGAGCGGAGTTAGGGACTCTCATAAACCATCTTCTCCAATTCTTGCTTCAAAGTTAACTTTTTTGATGGGCCTTGAGGGTATTACGCCAAGTCAGACAAAGACAAATGCCACATGCCACATATATAGAGTTCACTTATATGTGGACTCTAAAAAACAAAATAAACAAACAAAACAGAAACAAACTCATAGATACAGAGAAAAAATTGGTGGGAGTGGGGTTGGGGGGGCTGGGTGAAAAAGGTAACGGGTTGAGAAATACAAATTGCCAGTAATAAAAACAATCATGGGGAATGTCAAGTCCAGCTTAGGGAGTACGGTCGGTCACCCTGCAGTAGCTACGCATGGCATCAGATGGGTACTAGACTTACGAGGGCGATCGCTTTGCAAGGTACATAAATGTCTCGCCACTATGTTGTACCCTGAAATGAATATAAAATATTGTACGGGAACTATTACTGAAAAGTAAATAAAATTCTCTTTTATTAAAGTTAAACCTTTTGAGGTGCTTCTACCGTCCCCTCCCTCAGAGCCCATCCGCAACACCACCTCTTCCAGGGAGCCTTTCCTGATTTTTCCTCCAGCCTCTGAGATCCCCTCCGAAGGGAAGTGGCCTCGTATGCCATGAAACTCTTGCACTTTGTGACCACCCATGTTAATTCTTTTCTAAATAGCATGGCAGTAATCGGGGAATCTTTTCTCTTGCTGTCACCAACACTGAGCACCTTCTCTGTGTCCAACGCTGTCCTGGGCGCCTGGGACACAACATTGAATGAAGGCAAGGGTCTGGCCCTCGGTGGGCTCAGGGTCTAGCGGCGAGACAAGGCCAGGAAGGAGGGTTACCCCCAGCGTGGTGGGAGCCCAGGTGAGGGGAGAATTCAGTCGCCAAGGAGATTAGTAAACAGATTAGGGCATGCGTGTTGGGTCTTGAAGAGATGCTTGTTCATTGGGCAAAAAATAACGGAAGGTTCTTACAGGGAAAAAGAATGTCATACACAGCTGTGTTTGGGACACGGTCGGGACAAGCACTCAACAGCACTGAGTGAGTGACTCAGAGGCCAGGTCATACAGCATTGTCTCAGCACCCCCTCACGACCACTCTCTGCATTCACGGAGCACCTCTGTGACTTCCATCCCTCCCATCCACCCTGAAAGGCAGGCAGCGTCATCCCTGTTTCATGGGGCTTTCAAGGCCCGAAAGCTGCCAGGGAGCACGCAGCGCTTGGCCTGGGTTCCCGGTAACACAGGGATGTGCTGAGAGGCCTGTCTTCAAGGACCAATGTACAGAGTGAACTGTTACCTCTCTTCCCCTACGCCGAGGTGGACCACTCCAGGAAGGCCTCAAACCTCCCCAAATCCCGCCCCTGGTAACAGGAACTGGGGCGGAGGAAGAGGAGAGCAGCGGAGCTTCGTGCAGATTCTGGAAACAGCAGGGAGCCCTGTCTCCCAACCAACCTGACGTTAGTCCCCTCCGGGTACTTGGTCTTAGCGGCCCCAAGTGAAGGCTGTTTTTCCTAACTTACAAGACAACCTGAGACGAGCCACCCAAAACTCACCTGTGGGCAATTCAGGCTCCTGAAAGCTCTCCTAGGGCTCAAAGAACTGAACTGAATCTCTGGTGTTGGAGGACAAAGCTTTTCATATTTGATAAGAGTACTTTTTCCCCCCTTTTCTTCATCTGATCATTTTCTCAATTTCTCCCTTTCTAGTTCAGGCTCTTTCTGTCATACTTGTATTGGGCACATGCTTTTTTCCTCCCAGCTGAAGCCATTATAGCTTGCTATTGTGGCGTTTCCTTCCCGTTGAAAGCAATCAAAAATGAAAATCCACATTTCAGAACAGTGTCTATTAAATATGCACCTTTTTTGGTGATAAAGTAAAAGAACGCGCTCTCTCTGAAGGCTGGTTTTCAGCTCTGTGTCTCATCTGAAGATTAGACCCTGGGGGACACCTGCTCCCTCCCAGGCCATACCCATTTGGGTGACGAGAGGGACGGTCGGAACTCGCGCGTCAGACGGGCTCATTTTAAGGAATGCCTCGGCCGGCCGTGGTGCGAAGTGCTGCTAACACTAGGCTGGGGCACCAGGAGCAAGGATATCGCCTGTGAGCTGGTTGGAAACAGACTCCAGGCTCCAGCCCAGACCAGCAGAACCAGAATCTGCCTTTTAGCAACATCCCAGGGTGATCTGAGTGCACATTCAAATTTTAGCAGCACAGGTCTAGAATTAAAGTGAATTTCCTTTTATTATTACCCTGGAGCACCCCCCCCACCCCCCTACCACGTGGGCTTCCTTCCTAAGAAAGGCATCTCTGAATAGCGAACTGGATCCATAAACCACTCCTACCACCCTCCCCCACCCAAACTGTTTATTCAAAGAGGAATTCTGAAATAATAGATGTTCTCCCAGAAGTCACAGCCGGGGCCTGAAGGAGGTCCAGACGAAACAGTACGAGCACCTAAAAAGGGAGACCTCTGACCTCAGCCCTCCCTCCCAGCTTCTTCTTCAAGCCTGGATCTTTCTGCCTGATGTCTGCTCCCGTGGGAAGAGCGGCATCAGAGAAGTGTCCGACAACTGGGTGGGCGACTAATGGGGGGCGCAGGGGGCCGTGCTGCGTGCTGAGCTCTGAGACCCTGAGACTCTTGAGCGAGTGGCAGGACCAAGACCACAGCCTTCCAGTCTGAGGCGGGCTTGGACCTCACGCCTCCAAAAACAACCCTCAAAACGTACATAGGTGGACCCTGATTAATCTGCCATCTACAAGGGAAAGAAGGAACAAGAGGACAGGAGACCGCATGGCCCTGGTTTGGGGGAATGAAAGCTAGACCGAAGGCAAGAGAAGAGAAGGGGGAAGGAAATGAGCCGTCGCTTCACCTACTATCCGGTACCCGGCAGAGGCTCTGACCTGGGCCCCCTACAGGTGCCGTCTTGGCCTTGTATTTGACTTTGCCCTCTGTGAAGAGGAAACCTGCCTCAGAGACAGTTCCCTAAAAGGAAGGGCACCAAAAAAGTTACCTCGTGGGAGGAAAAATGAAGCCAAAACCCAAAACAGCCCCCCCCCCCCGCAGAGCGAGGGTCTTCTGCCTAATTCTGCAGGCACGTCCCAGACGGTTCCTCTCCCGCCTCCGAGTGGCAGGCCTGCACTATTGATGACTCCGCATCCCGGCCCAACTTGTTATTACCCTAATATTGTGCTAATTTTTCACTCACATATTTTTTTTCCATCTTCACCTTGGAATTCTCTGAAACAGCAATATTTGGAAGCACTAAGATGGTTTATGCATAGCAATCAATACCTGTTTTTCCAGCAACTGTGATTTGTTTATATATTAACAGTATCTCAGCTCTGGAACGTGACTCTGTCCTCTTAAGGTGAACACATCAGCAAGCTCTCATAGAAAATACGGAACGGACAGCAGTGATGGGCGGGGAGGTTCTTAGGCTCTGAAATGCGAACAGGACCTCGCTCTCTGGCTCCCCCGAAATCAGATGTGTTATAGGTTAGCCGCCCATGGGCCTGAGGCTAGGCTTTATCTCAGCGAACTTCCACTTCCTAGAAAAGCACTGGACTTTACTCCCCCATAAGTCAGGCCTGGAGACGCCAAGCAATCCTCCAGAAACACATCTGAAAAAGACCTCTGCATCCTCCCCCACCCCCCAACCCACACAGACAAGCCTGGACACACCACCTCCCAGGGATAGAGAAAGTTAACTTTCAAGGGAACGTGTCCTGCAGCCAGCCCGGCCCTGTTCTCAGACCCTTCACGTTGGCGAAGGGGGCTCTTGCAACTGAAACCTGCCCTGTGTCTCCTGGGGGCAGAGACTAAGGTCCACAAGCACACGTTAGCCACAGATCTCTCTCTTGCGCGCGCACTCTCTCTCTCTCTCTCTCTCTCTCTCTCTCTCTTTCTGCCAAAGTGACATAACAGGCCAGCCTTATTCTTTCCTTCAAAGAAGCCAGGCTGGGCAGCTGATGAGAAGCTCCAGACAGAAGGTGGGTGTGTGAAGCTGTGTGGGCTCCCCAGGAATTTGGGGGAACTCCAGCGGTTTAGAAAAAGGATGGTCTTAGACTGGGGCACGAGGGCTCCTCGGGTTCCTGGGTACCCCAGAAGTCTGGGTGCACCGGGAGTGGCAGGGCTGTCCTGCCAGCCAGCCTCCCCCTCCCTGCGGTCCTGGCCCCCTGGGTCACAGCAGAGTCACTCACCACCCGTGAGCTGTGCAGGGCCGAAGCACAGGGCCAGCTGAAACCACAGGATCACGGCCAAGAGTCTCTGGGGGGACTGAGGCTGCTGCTGCGGCTGCTGCTCTAGAAATCCATCTCCATGGCTCGGGTTCATTCCATAATACATCTTTCATCCACAGAGGGCATCCGGCTTGCAAGAGTCTGCAACCAGGAACGAACACGACAATACCCCTGGCTGCCTGGGCTCCCGGGGCCACGTTTCTGCTCCTCAGCCAGGGCACCCGGGGATGGGGGGCGCGGGGGCGGGGGGTGAAGCTCAGCTTCCCCGGCTCTAGGCTCTATCCCCGGTCCTCCCCCACCCCTTTCCCACGGCGAGATCCCCCCAGCGCGGGTACACGGAGTAACAGCCGCGGCGGGATGCTGCGCGTGCGGGAGGGATGGAGGAGGGGACGGAGGGCCGGGGGTAGCGCACGCTGGCTCCGCGCCGGTCCCCGGGATCCAGCGGCTGTGACCATGACGGGAAAGTCTCAAGCCTTCCCGTGTCTCAGGGCGGAAAACCCACTTTTTCCTGGGCCTAGACAGGTCACTCTTAGGAATCTCACATGTGGCACCGGATCCCCCAAGATACTTCTCTGGTTTTCCCCCAAGATGAGGACGGGTCCTATTGCCCGGGCCCCAATGAAATTGCCCTGCGCCGTCAAAGAAAAAATAAAACCCTTCCTCGGGGGGAAGAACGAGGCACCAACTCCCCCTCCTGGGCCTGCGCGCGCCTCCCCAGGATGCAAAGCCCCTTCCGGAGCTCTGGGTCTTACCTGTGGGTCTCATGCATGCAGCTTCCTTCCCTCCTCCGCCGCCTCCCCCCTCCAGTCTCACCCGCATCTGTGCGCGACCTCTGCTGCCGCCGCTGCGCGAGCCAGAGAGACTGGAAGCCTCGGCGGCGGCCGCGCCGGGCTCCGGCTCCCCCCGCCCGTGCTCTCCCTCCCCTGGCTCCCGGAGCCGCTGGGTGCGGGGTGGTGGGGGAGGACCGCAGCCCGGCCGCGCGCCCCCGAGGAGGCGCCCGCGCGCCCGCTACCTGAGCTCGAGAGCGCGCGGCGGCGGCGGCGGCGCGGAAGAAGGGAGGTGGCGGGAGCGGAGCGGAGGCGCGCGGCGGCCGCGAAGGAAGGGGACCAGAGCCGGCGGGGAGTGGGAAGGGGCCCGCCGCCGCCTCCGCGACCAATGGGAAGCCTGCGCGCTTGCACCTGTCTGGGAGCGAAGTGCCGACGACCGCCCTCCCGCGTGCGCGAGGCCGGGTCGCCCGCTCCCTGGCGCTGGACCGCGGTCCCCGCCTGGGCTGAGCGAGAGCCCGGTGCCGCTGCGGCCTCCACGCGGCGTCTAGTGCCCCCAGCGTGGGAGAGCGCTCTGCTTCAGGCTGCTGCCGCGGCCGTGGCGCCAAAGCGTGGGATGGGAATGCGCGGCCGGCCGGTCCCTATGCCCTGACCCTCACCACCGACAGCGTTAACTTGGTGGGACGGGGTGTGGCCGATTGCTACAATTTTCCAGCGTTGTTGCCCGTAGCCCCCTCCCCTCCCCGGGGCCCAGGTCCTGCATGCCCCCTCGGTTGCCGAGCAATTTGACTTCCTGCGAACTGCAGGCGACCTGCGCGAGGATTCTTTAAGCCCATCTTGGAAATGCACCGGTCCTTCTGAACCTCCGCCCGGCGGCGCTCTCCGGTGGTCAGAGGAGGAGCGATCCATACAGCTGTAGAAATTTAGGTGCGGGGACAGGGCCTCTCTGCGGGCGTGAATGGGGACCCAAGCTGATCTGGGGTGTTTGTTCTCCCAGCCCCTAGTGGAGCGAGCTCTCCTCTTGAGTGCTGTGTCTGTGCTGTTTCTGGTGCCTGTGCTCGCCCCGCAGCGGGTGAAGCTCTCAGTTCCCACTGGCTCTGGCCACCAGCTGCTCCGCGCCACCTCCCGCTCCTCCCCCGCACCCAAGACAGGGCTTCCTCAGCTCACTTGGCTCCATGGGCCCGGGCTCCAGCCAGGGTAGTTAAGGGATGTGCGCCAACGAGGTGACAGAGGCAGACAGCACTTCAGAACCAGAGGCACCCCGCTATCCTGGAGCAGCTGGCGGCTATTAATACCATGTTGCTGATGCCCCCACCGAAGCATCCCTCGCCTCTACCGGCTTTCCCCAAATCTCACATACCGATGGCAGTCTGGAAATTTCAGCTTTCACTGGCTCCACTCTTACTGGGATTAACTGGAACAAATTCCTTCAAGATGGATTAATTTGGAGTCGCTAAATCAAACTCGGCCTTTTTATTTATATATTTATTTTTGCTTAGTAAAATTAGAGGTGGCAGTTTTGCACAGCAACACTTTAAGATTTTGACTAGCAGAAGTTCGTTCCTGCTTAAAGCGTGTACTTTGGGGCTCTGGAGGCTGAGTTGGGCAGCCTCCCACATTTCCAAGGTCCTGTGACTGACCTCTACCATTTGAATATTTATTTCATTTCTTTTCTCAGTTTTGTAAAGGTTTCCTGATAGCCGTCAAATCAACGGAGCTCAAAGATATCTGTTGACCATGCTGGTAGTTTTCAATTCCTAAAAGACACAGGGGCCGTGGCCGTGACCATGGGAGGCACTGGAGAGGGGGTTTGTCAGGTCTCGGCCCCGGGAGGCTTGAGAGAGAGAGAAAGAAAAAAGAGGACACAGCGATAATATCAAGATTTAGAGTCAAAGAGACCAAGCTGTAAACTGCTAATAAAAATAGGGGACACAATTGAAAAGGAGGTTTTATGAGGGTAGTTGTGAAAGTGATGTTGAATTTGAGTAGCCGGAGGGAAATCCATCTGGAAACACCCAGCGGGCGGTGGGGAATTAGAACTGTGTTTTGCAGAGGGGTCGGGGAGGGGTTGGAGCAGAAGTGGGCCCAAGCAGCCCCGAGTCTGTCCCTTAAAGCCACAGCATGGATGCGCTTGCCCGGGGAGTGCAGAGTGGAAAGGGAGGAGGCCCTGGACAGACAGACATTCTGGGAACCGCACTGTAAGAGAAGCGGGGAGCGGGGAGGAGAGGGAGGCTGGTCAGTAAAAAGGAAGAAGAGCAGAGATGTTCACGGAGGTTCCTAGCCCCTCGGCACAGAACCAGTAGGCTGGGGGGTGAGGTCTGGGACCATACACTGCAAAGAGCATACCCCCTTCTGCATCTACTGATACCTGAGAGATCGCCCCAAAACTTAGCACCTTAAGTCAGCGACATGGCCGGCCCCCTGGTTTCTGTGAATCAAGACCCTGGCAGTGGCTTAGCTGGGGGTCTCGGGCTCGGGCGCCTCCTCAGGCTGAGACAAGTTGTCAGCCAGGCTTCAGACGTCCGAAGACTTCCTGGGCTGGAGGGTCTGAGTCTCAGGTGACTGTCCTCATCACTCGGCAGCAGCTTCCCCTAGGGCAGGCGATCCACCAGTCAAAGGCGGAGACCGCCATGTCTTCTATGACCCAGACTCCGAAGTCACATTGGTTATTTCTTCGAAATCCTGCTCGTTACACAGCTGAGTCCTTTTCATTGGAAGAGGAAAAGTCACGGGGTGACAGGAAACAAAATCATGGGTGTGCGAGGCAACTTGGAGGCTGACTACCGTATGTCTCTACACTCCTGGAGTTCTTTTTTTTTTAAAGAGAAGTTATAATTTTTTAAAAATATTTATTGATTTTAGAGAGAGGGAAGGGAGACAGAGAGAGAGAAACATCAGTGTGAAAGAAAAACACCAATTGGTTGCCTTTCTTATGCGCCCTGACTAGGAACCAAACCCACAAGCCAGCCATATGTCCTGACCGGGAATAGAACCCCCAACCTTCTGGTATACAGGACAGTGCCCCAAGCAACTGAGCCACGCTAGTCAGGGAACACTTGGACTTCTTTCTGTGGAAGTAGCTCTCAGAAGAAAAGAGGAAGAGAGAAGAGAAGAGAGAAAAAAAGAAAAAGAAAAGCAAAGGGAAAAAGAATTCCAATAGTAGGTGGACTCCACTGCCAAATAGGACAGAGAAATCAAGACGAGGCTGAGAAGCCAATAGACCTCACTTCTGGGATATCAGTCTTGGCCTCCTCAACTATAAAGGGACACTTCTAGAGAAACACAACTTTTTTTATGCAACTTGAGGTAAGAGACATATTTTACTTCACCACATGGCATACAATGCACTCCTATGATATATATAGAATGTTCATTTCAGGCTTCACATGGCCCTCAACTGGAGGCCCGCCATGGACCCAGGAGAGAGCCCAGTGCCCAGAGGGCACTGTGAGTGGACAGTGGAGGATTTCACCTGGTCAGAGGGTCAGAGAAGCCTCCCCTCGGACCGGGGCTTGAAGAAAGCACCATTCCATGCAGTTCACAGAGAGAGCCAGCCATGGTTGCCAAGCTCCTACGCCAGCCCCGTGGGGAAGGGGGTGGCTTTGAGTGAAAAGAACACTCTGAGATGCCCACTAAAAATCTTTCCAGAGCATGTAAGCCCACGGGAGCTGGAATCTGAGCGGGCTGAGGGTGCTTACCCCGCCGATCGCGTCAGCCAAGGAGCCCCAGTGTACCCCACGTCAGAACGCGCCACGCGTCACGGCACACGCAGAGTCAGCGGTCGCAGCACGCCATCCATCACCGGGTTGTTGTGGAGCTATCGTCCCTCACTGACACCTTTCCGAAAAACAAATTTCCTTGGCAGTTAAAAACTCCAGACTCAATTTTAGCCAAACAGAAAAAAATAAAATAAAACAAAGCGCAGAACTTTTCAACACCCACACATTTTTTAAAAAGTTTCAGCAAAACGCATTCTTTTAAAAAATATCTAATATAATATCTATGTTATGTTGAGGATGAAGAAATAACTCCAAATGAGAAAACTTATTCAAGTGCAACAGTTTTCTCAAGTTCCCATTGGGAAACCTTTTCTTATGCTTAACATTACAAACTATTTGTGATAAAATTTCAAAAACCAATAACTTCATTGTGCAGTCTGGTGTTTCCGTGTCACTGTTGAGTGATTCTGTAATTGCATCCTGTTATCTCCCCGTAGAAGTGAACTCACTTTCAGCTCTGAAAGTACTTATTTTGAGTCCTTCCTTTCTTCCTAAGAACTGGTTACTTACCGTCTCCAGATCTTAATGGCATTATTAAGGTTACAAATGTGGGAACACACCAAAGTCTTAAGATGTGACCAAACTAGAAATATTCTGAATCCTCTCCCGCTCCCCTGTCCACATATGCTTTTGTCTGGCTATAATCATGCAATGTTAGCTCAGAAGACCATGCGCGGGGAGGGTGAGCTGAGACTGGATTCGATCCAGCTCCACTGCCCATCTTATCTGGGAATTCTCCCTCTGACCCTCAGGAAAGAACAGTCCCCACTTTGCCCTCTTGTGGCAGGGTTGACATACAAAGCACTTATAGCAATGCTCCAACATGTGCTTAGTATGTGTCAGCCACCATTTTTATACACACGGGCTCTCATGCACATGGAATATTTGCATTGTGGGTAAATGAGTGTTTCCATGGGAACTTAACTTCCATATTTCCCAGGCCCTTATCCCCCATTTTCTGCTTTTCTAAAAAAGAAGCTATTATAATCTACCATTTTCATCCTTAATACTGTATTAACATTAAGTTTTTCATTTACTGCCCTGGGTGTTTACATAAGACTTTTTTTTTTTTTTTACTCTTTTGTGGGTCTGCTATTTTTGATGAGTCCCTATCTCTCATAGGCACCTGGAGAGGGGGCCCTGTCTACTGTCACTTGGGGGCATCCATTTTCCTGTGTAGTAAGGGAAAAGTAAAAGTGGGGCTTGAAAGAACTGAATCCCTAGGAAACTGCTGCAAGGCTGAATTTCAATAATTGATCATTTATCCTACCTACCATCCTGCCGTTAAGGAAAATAAAAGCCTTCTGACCCAAATATTATCTTCTTAGAAAAGGATGATTTCAAAGCAAAGCATTTACATGTAATATAAGCTATGTAGATGTTGAAAGCTGTCACAACCACATGAGTACTGGAAACATTTATCTCCAGCAGTGCTGGCCAATGGAAACACAGCGTAACATATGTCACATACATGTGTGACTTTGTTTACTAGTAGCCCCATTAAAACAAGCAACATGTGACATTAATTTTGATAATATATTTTATTCAACCCGTTGTATTCAAAATACCATCTCAACAAGTAACCAATATAAAAAAAGTGTTGAAACATTTACTTTTCTTTTTCATCGTAAGTTTTTGAAATCCAGTGTGTCCTTTACACTTACAGCACACGCCCATCGGCCCTGCGTTCCAGGGCTCATCCCCATGTGTGGCCGCTGGCTGCTGTTACTGGACAGGGCAGCTCTCTGACCCACCGCAGGGCTGGGGCCTCGCTAAGAGACAGAAGCGGAAGTCACCGCAGTAACGGACAGTCGCTCTGGGCCAGGGCCCGGAGCACATTTCTGTTCCATAGGGTAACCCACACTATAGAAGCAGGGCACACTTTGCCGTATTTTCCACGTGAGAAGAGGCCCAGGTATTCATCTGGCAGAAGATCCCAATTCTGAGGCCTCCAATGAAGTACACTGAGGATCTTCCTGCCAAATAAAAAGGAGGCTGATTGTTCTTAGTATCAAGGGACTGCTTGGCAGCTTAACAGTGGAAAAACATCTCTTTCCTCTCCCTCCCGGAAGAGCTAATGGAGCCTTCCTGGCTTGTCATCCTCCCCGGGGTCTTCATCAGACGCTAACAATGCAGGTGAGGAGACCGTCCCTGCTCACCTGGTCTCTCAGAGGAAAAGGGTCCCTTCCCCGTTTGTCGGTCTCTCCCAGACGTTCTGCTCGCTGCTCTGTGAGGGGTTCGCTTGTTATTACAGCTCCATTCACCTGACTTCCCGCGATGACCGTTTTCAATGTCACTTAGAGGGAAACCCCTCGTCATGGCCACTCACCATCTGCCCAGGCGCCCCAGGTTAGTAAACCCTCTTTCTCCCGATCAAATTCACCTTCAGGTCATGGTCCTTTGACCTTTGACCTGTGCCTTGCTTCTACCCCTTCCCGTCCCCCTGCCACTGTCCCGGTTCATGCGTCCTACGTGCCGGTCGGGGTTACTGAACCAAACTCCCAGCTGGAGCCCTGCCTCCATGTCCTGCCCCTTGCCCCCCAGTTCTTCTGCCACAACACTGCCAAGGTGAGCTTTCTAAAATACACACCGAAATCTTCTGGTTTCAAGACTTTTGTTGACCTCTCATTGTCTACATAGTGGATTTCCACTTTCTTATAAGCAGAATCCCAAGTGTTTTCAATGAGATGTTACTAGGAGCCCCAGGATATTAAAGCAGATAAAACCTGACTGCTCTGGGGACAGAGAGACAGGGACAGAGGCACAGAGAGAGGCCTCAGAACCTGCCCTGAAGTCCTCCAGCTCCACCCTCTATGGGCCTAAGACAGCTGCCAGGAATCCCGGAACTCTCTGGAACAGCCAGAACCCCACTCCTCGGTGGGAAGCCCGTGTTCCTTAGGCCCTGTGGAAGCCAGGTCCAGCCCACCTTCCAGGTGTCTGCTTTTTCCAGAAACAGCTCTCTTCCACTGACTACTAGGACGTCACTCTGCTCTCTCCCCGGAGTGCAGGCTCGGTCCTCTCTCCCTCTGACTCCGTAGTTTGCGCACCAGGCTCACCTACCTCTGCTCTTGGATGTGCTTCCCCCACACACAACACTGCTTCTCTGCGATGCCGCGGCCAGAGCCACACTCGGGTGTGCAAAATGTTTCACCAAGTTGGAACATACGCCTATGACCCTCAGGTAACAGCACAACTCAGTTCATGCAGGATAGTTCCTAACTTAAAATTAAATGCTTTCATTTCCACTTTGACTTAATTTTCTTTAAAGCCGCCTCTTCATAAAAATTACAATCACAAAATCACTTCTGTAACAATGGTGTGTGAGTGGTACTGGAGGGCAGAACAATTTATCCTCAGCCCTAGAGGTACCAGAGACTGCACAGGAGGTCCCACCAGGCAGAGTGCACCCCTGGGGAGGGCCCAGTCCCTCTGCACTGCCCCCTCATTCACAGACAGGGCCGCCATAACTCTTTAGTGCACATCTGGTCATAATTTTCTTAAAAGCACGTCATCTTAGGCAGCGCGGGCGGCTATAACAAAACACCGCAGGCTGGGTCGCTTAAACAACAGATATTTATTTCTTACAGCCTGGAGACCGGGAAGTCCAAGATCAAGGTGCTGGCGCACTCAGCTCTGGTGAGGGCTCGCTTCCCAGCTTAGAGGCAGCCACCTTCTGGCCATGTCCTCACATGGCAGACAGAGCAAGCGCTGGTCCCTTATTCTTCCTATGAGGATACTAATCCCGTCATGACCTCATCTAAATCTAATTACCTATCAAAGTCCCCACCTCCAAATGCCAGCATGTTGAGGGTAAGGTTTCCACATATGAATTTGGCGGGGATGCAAATATCTAATCCACAACACACGTGTCAGTTCAAAGCGCTTTCCTGAGAGACAGCATGATGTTATGGGAAGAGCGGGGAGTTTGAAGTCGACTCCTGCCATTGACCCAGTGACCTTAGAGGAAGTGAGTTAACATGGTCAGTCTCAGATTTGTCCTAAGGAAATATTGTCAATTCTCCTAGTCCCATCTAGCTGGGTTTACAGTGAAACTCCAAGGAGGTGTGAGTATAGAGGACTGGGGTGAGTAAATACTCATTTTCCTTCTCCAAAGAGTGACCTTTTTGGAGGATGTCATCCAGAACTATTTCCTCATTGCACCCCAGAGAAGGAAAGTGACTTGGCCAATATCCATGTGACGAATGTGACAGACTGTGGGGATCGACCCTCCCTGGCGCTACCTTTTACCTAAACGGTTTTAGGATTATCTTGACTCTGTTCTTCTTTTCTTAATCTAGGAATCTGTAGAAACCTTTGTAAACCTAGATGTTAAATCTTACAATTTTTAACTGCAGCCTAGCAGAACATCAAAATAATATTTGTTAAAGGCAGCAAGCTGCTAAGCTCTTGCTACATAATTTCATCTGGCCCTCCAGACTGCCCTGAATTCCAGTTTTCCAGACTTGAGGGTCAGGAAGAGTAGAAAACAAGCCCAGGACCACACAGAGGTTCAAATCTAATGCTTTTACCATTAGCCCAGGGTACCTGAGCAAGAAAATAATCCCACACAATTGGAGAAAAGGGAGAAAAAAACCACAATAAATAATGGTTTCAGCCCGGTGTTCGCTGGTGCTGTTTCAGAAATGTGAACACCATATTCCTATTTTTACAAAATCAGCAATTGCCATGGGGGGCGGGGGGGAGGAACTAATCTATTTCCTGTTCTAAAGTTTAAAAAAGTAAACAAAACATAATCTGTACTTAAAAACGTCTAAACTGTGGTGCATCGTATTAATGAGCGTCCGCAGCCGCTTCGCTTGCACGCTCAGTGGACGTGCACGACGGCAGGGTGGGTGACCCTAAGGTCACCTAAGGATTACTCAGGGAACTCCTCACCGCCCCCCCACCCACCGCACCCCCGCCAATGCGCCCGGACCCTTCCTTCTGGAGGTGATGCCTTCACCCCGATTCTTTTAGAAGCCTGCTATTTCAAGGTGTACAGATGCAAGATCAAATTCCTGCCTAAAATACTGGTGGCGGTTCATTAAGCACCCTCAGCCTTAAGGTTCACCCTGGATTTCCTACACATCCTCATGTCCCCTGAGCCCGCCTTCAGCCTCCTGACCCCTACTCCCCCGAGGGGTTCTAGGGAGGCCGGGGTGGGTGGCGCGCCATGACCATTGTGAAGTGGCCCAGCGTCACAAGCGCCCCGACCGACCCTCACTCCCTGATGCGAGGGCAGAGCGGGTCTCGGCAGCGCCCCCTGGAGGCCCCGGGATCCTGGTTCGAGTGCTGGGCGCACGGGGAGGCGCATGGAGGGCTTCCGCAGCTTCTCGCGGCCCTACCCGGACCTCTGGGAGCCCCAGCAGCCCAGCAGAGAGCGCGCGTCCTCGGCACGGCTGCGCAGGCCGGGGCACCTGACCCAGTCGGAGCGGGGCTCCTGGGCCGGGTCTCCGGACGAGGGGAGCGAGACGACGGCTCCCTGGACGCCCCCGTGCTGCTCGCCCACGCCACGGCCTCGCCGACCCCGGTCCCCCGACTCGCCGAGGGAAAGCCGCAGCCTGAGCGATGTGGCCAGGAGGTCCCTGGACCGCAGAAGGAAGCACAGGCCCCGCAGCTGTCGCGTTCCAGACGCCTGGGGGGAGCCAAGGACGCAGCCCCAGCCGGTGCGGGGCAGCCAGCACAGCTCGGCCTGGCGGCACCAGCCCCCGCTCTGCCAGCACTGCCCTCCGGGCCAAGGAGATTCGCCCCCACCGGCCCCCGAGGACGCTTGCACTCCGTTAGGTGGAACTTTCCGCGCAGAAAACGGGCAGAGCGGAGATCTGTGGGCAGTGCCGGCCTGTGGAAGTCTAGGTCGCTGGTCCCTTTCCTCAGTTCCCTCGGAGAAGTCGTCAGCACCCTCCCAAGAGTTCAGGATGCTGTCCGCTTGTGTGTGCTCCCCAAAGAGGGACAGCAGTGACCGGGAGGTGTCATTAGCCAGCCAGCACTCCCAGCCCCGCATCTCCAACAAGGAGATGAAGAGCCGGCACACCCAGATCCTCCAGAACAAGCTGGAAGAGGCCGTGGTGTCCTCCAGGGACCAGAAGATTGTGGCCCTGGTGTTGGTCCGGCTGAAGAAGGCGCAGAGGATGCGGGAGTTGCAGCAGCAGGCGGCGGTGGCCTGGGAGGAGCTCAAGCGCTCGGACCAGAAGGTCCAGCTGACCCTGGAGAGGGAGCGCAAGCTGCTCCTGCGGCAGAACCGGGCCCAGTGGCTGGGGGAGAAGCAGCAGCAGCACAAGACTCGTCCGAGCCTGGAGCAGCGCGTCTCCTGGCCTCGGGACAGCCAAGCCAAGAACATGGAGAAGCAGGAGAACCAGGGGAAGGCACCATCGGGGGTCCAGGAGACCCAGCGCCAAGACAAGCTAGAGAGGGCCCGCCCTGAAGCCGAGCTCAGGACGCAGGGGCAGGGTCCCCAGGACCACGAGGAGATGCCGCAGGGCCGGCAGGGGCCCGACAGCCTGGAGGTGCAGAAGAGGATGGAGCAGGCCCGTCGCAAGAAGCAGCTGCCCACCGCTGCGGGCCAGAAGAAAGCCCGGGAAGCCAACCTCAGCTCCCTAGTCAATTACCAGGCCCGGAAGGTGCTCATGGACTGCCAGGCCAAGGCCGAGGAGCTCCTGCGGAAGCTGTCGCTGGAGCAGAGTTCCCAGCGGTCCCAAGAGATCTCCCGGGGCCTGATTAAGGAGCGTAACCGAGAGCTGAGGGACAAGATCCGAAGGGATGAGGAGCAGTACCAGCAGGTCAAATTGCGCGCGGAAGAGCTGGAGCAGCAGAGGAAAGCACGCAAGCAGCTACTGGTGGAGCTGGCGGACCACAGGATCCAGCAGGCCAGGAACCACGTGCACAAGAGCGTCAGGGACAAAGCGCAGCACCTCCGAGAGCTCCACATTCTGCGGGAAAAGAATCATCACATCCTAAAGCTGAAAGCCGAGAAGGAGGAAAAGAGCCACGTCGAGGGCATCAAGGAAGCCATTAGGCAAAAGGAGGAGAGGATGGCGCAGCTCTCCCGAGAAAAAGAGGCCACCTTTGAGAAATTCCAAAAGGGTCTCCAGGAGGGACAACAGCGCCTTCGATCGGCCGGCGGGGAAGGCCCAGCTCCTCGCTGGCCAGCCCCAGGGGGGCTACTGGGAACCTGAGGGCGAATAGCGGGCAGCCCCCGCGGCTGGGAGCTGTGGCGCTGCGACTCCTTTTATAATCTGATAAGTGAGCATTGATTTTTAAAAATATATAAAATAGCTGCAGTTTCCTCTCAAGAACTAGTTTATGGATTCATTTGGAGGGCTGAGAAGCTTGGGAGTAGAAGTTTGGGGATTTTAAGAAAACCCCTTGTCTTGGTAAACTTTGCTGCATATAGAATATATTCATTTAGCGCTCAAGTAACCTTAGAAGCACACATCTGGGGCATCTTGGAGGCACCAGAGAAAACCCTACAAGAGGAGAACTACTTCTGTGTCATGTCATGCCCTCTCCCAGAACTTAGGAAAGGGTGAAGTGTGAAGTGCCAGTCCTAAGAAGTCTCCTGCGGAGGGCAGGGGGCAGTTGGGAGGGATCTGTAAACAAGCAGAGCTGGGGACCACCCCCCCACCCCCGCACACACTGCACCCCCCTGGGAGTTTATAGCACACATGGAAACTTTAAAGGCCCTGAAAAGGCCCGCAGTAAGGAAACGGATTTGTCTAAGCTAGTGGTTTTCACACGTAAGGCCCTTCTTTTTTCTCAGAGCGTTCCATGGAACGGGTGTTCTGTGAAATGTTTCTAGAAACGGCTCTCTCTAGTTCCTTCCAGATTATGAGCTGCTTTGGTCTCCACTCCACACGTGGACAGAAAATGTTTACAGTTCCTTTGGCACGACCGCTGACGGTTCCCCCGTGGCCACTATCCAAGAGGTCACGGCAGCCTTTTGTTCTGATTTTGTTTCCCCTTTTCGTCAGTATTATCCAGTCTTTTTGGAACAAAAATCTATTGGAATCCGTCTAGCCCCCCCGCCCCCTGCTTTCTCCTCTTTTTCTTTTGCTGGAGGTATATGATGTCATTTGACCTGCCCACATTGTGTCTAATTAACCTCACCGGGCTCTGAATGAATGACTCAGCACACAGGATTCAGAACCACGACGTGTTAAGAGGAAGGAGCCAGAAGCCAATTAGAATGTAACCCACCACATCTTGAAGGCTCTATCAAAACATTTCTAAAAGTTTGCTTTTGGAGCCCCTAATGTAACATTTATCTTTAAAAGAGAGAGAAATAGAATAGGTCCCACGGGAAGATTTTTGTCGTATGAGTATTTTTGAAATGACATGAAAGGTAACCTGGCAAGGGATTTTGTTCAGAGGTCAGTGTGAGAGTCACATTCTCATCTTATATTTACTTACTTTCTATTGCATTTAGTGGGGTGACATTGGTTAATAAGATTATACAGGTTTCAAGTGTAGATTTCTATGACAGGTGACCTGTATGTTGTGCTGTGTGTCCACCAGCCCAGATCAAATCATCTTCCTTCACCAGCTCTTCGGCCCCACTTACCGCCCCCCCCACCGATCCCCACCCCCTCCCCTCTGGGAAGCACCATACTGTTGTCTGTGCCTATGAGTTTCAGTGTTGCATCCCACATGAGTGAGATCATATGGTTCTTAGCTCGTTCTGACTTATTTTGTTTTGCATAATATTCTCAATGTCTATCCATATTGTCACAAGTGGCAGTATTCTACCTTTACTTATGGCCAGTAGTATTCCATAGTATACATGTACCACGTCGTCTTTATCCAGTTCTCGATCAAAGGACACTTTGGTTGTTTCCTTGTCTGGGCCACCATCAATAGGGCTGTAATGAACATAGGGGTGCATATATCTTTGTAAATAAATTTTGTCAAGTTTTTCCGGTAGATACCCAGAATAGGGATTGCTGGGTCATATGGTAGCTAACTCTACTCATTTTCTGAGGAATTGCCATATCGCTTTCCATAAAGGCTGTACCAGTTTACGTTCCCAGCAGCAGTGAATAAGGGTTCCTTTTTCCCTACCTCCTCTCCGACACTTGTTACTACTTCTCTTGTTGATAGGAGCCATTCTAACAGGTGAGAGATGGTATCTCATTGCAGTTTTGACTTGCATTTCTCAAATAGCTAGTGAAGTTGAGCATCTTTTCACATATCTGTTGGCCATTTGTATGTCTTCTTGGGAGAAGCATCTGTTCAGATCCTCTGCCCATTTTTTAATGGGATTGTTTGCTGCTTGGTGTTGAGTTGTATGCATTCTTTATATATTTTGGATATTAATCACTTGTCAGAGCTGTTGTTTGCAAATATCATCTTCCATTCAGTTGGCTGCCTTTTTGTTTTGGTGGCAGTTTCTTTTGCTGTGCAGAAACTTTTTAGTTTGATACAGTCCTATTCATTTATTTTTGCCTCTACTTCCTTTGCCTTTGGGGTTAAATTCATAAAATCTCCTCTAAGATCAAGGTCCATAAGTCTAGTATCTGTTTTCTTCTATGTAATTTATTGTTTCATATCTTATATTTAGGTATTTGATCCATTTTGAATTAATTTTTGTACATGGGGGCAAACTATGATCTAGTTTCATTCTTCTGCATGTGGCTTTCCAATTTTCCCAGCACCGTTTATTGAAGACACTTTCTTTTCTCCATTGTGTGTTTTTGGCTCCTTTGTCAAAAATTATTTGCCCATGTATGTGTGGGTTTATTTCTAGGCTCTCAGTTCTGTTCCATTGGTCTGTGTGTGTGTGTTTCTGCCAACACCAGGCTGTTTTGATTATCATTGCTCTGTAGTATAATTTGAAGCAGATAATGTGATACCTCCTGCTTTGTTCATGTGAGGGTGTCCTTTAAAATATTTGTGGATTCAAAAACAGAAAAATTTAAATATATTTGGAACTAGACAATAATGAAAATACAATATACCAAGGCTCAGAGCAGGCAGTGAGAAAGATAATGTAACAGAAATGCAGATTGAAATGCTTATTAATATGAGAAGAAAAGATGAAAATTAATGAGCTCGTCACACAACTTAAGAAATTAGAAAAAGAACAACAGAATAAATTTAAAGATAACTAAGTGCAGAAATTAATCAAATAGAGAACAAAGATGTAATGGATGTGATTAACAAAAAATTAAAGTTGCTTCTTTGAAAACATGAATAAAATTGGCAAGCTTCCAGCAGAGTTCAAGAGAGACATGCAAATAATATTGAAAATAAGCAGATTTAATGAGAGATGCAGCAGAGACTAAAAAGATAAGAATGTACTATAAGAAAATTATAAGCCAAAGAATGCATAAAGATGCATTAACTTAGAAGAAATTAACATATTTCCTTAAAAATAACCAACTCAAAAAGAAATAAAAAGTCCAAATAGCTCATAACCCTTAAAATAAGCGAATCAACTGTTTAATTTTCCTACAACAAATCACCAGGCCAGACGATTTTACAGGTAAATTCTACCAAACATTCATGGAAATATTCTAATCTTATGCAAATCATTTGAGGGGAAAAAAAAGGAGAATACTTCCCAACTTATTCTGAGTCCACTATACCTTTGATACTGAAACTCGAAAAACGTAATAAAGAAAAATTATAGAGAAGCCTCATCCGTGAACATAAAGGCAGTGATCATACACAAACACTAGCAAAATGAAAACTGCACTTCATGAAAAAAGATACCACATCGTGACTAAGCTGGGTTTATTCCAGGACTATAAGGCTTAACGTCAGAAAATCTGTAATTATCATTTGCTATATTAGCACATTAAAAGAACAAAACAATATGGTTATTTCAATAGATAATTAAAACACATTTGATGGAATTCAAAATACCTATTTATAATGTTTAAAAAATTGACCGTGCTCAGAATAGAAAGGGACTTCCTTAATCAGATAAGGGGAGTCATCATAAATCTCCAGGAAACCATTATTTTTAATAATGAAACAGAGAAGGCTTTTAAAATCAGGAAGAAAAAGAAAAAAGGAACAAGGCTGGGAAAGGGGGGGAAAACCCGCAAAACTCTCATGATTCGCAGGTGATGTGATTGTTCCCATTGGGTATTTTATCTACAATCTTAAAAGTTTGTATATTCACAACAGATTTTTTTTGGTAATAGCCAAGAAATATTTTAATGTCCATCAATGGTAAAATGAATAAATGGCTCAGTTGCTTGGAGCATCATCCTGTGCTCCAAAAGGTCTCGGTCAGAGCACATACCTAGGTTGTGGATTTGATTGCCGGCTGGGAGAATACAGGGGCAATGGATCAATGTTCCTCCCTCACACTTATGTTCCCCTCTCTCTTTCTCATTCTCTCTCATTCACTCTCTCTCTTAAACCCTTGCTCTTTCCCCTATCTCTCTGGTCGTGTTTGGAAAGCCTTCTCATACCACTTAGGGAGCTCCTGCCCCACCCCTGTCCTGTGGGTCCACAAGAATTTATTGTGACAAGAATACAGCTTCCCCCCTAAATCTCCCGCCTTCTGTGAAAGCAATAGATTTGGAATTGTATAGCCTTCATACAATGCTGTTTTTGCAAAGTGTTCCTTGACTATTTAGTTGGGCTCAGTTTTTAAAAAATAGCCTTTTGCTCAAAGAGAAGGACTATCATGTGCCTATTTAAAATAACCTCTATAAATGGGAGCATCCACGGAACCAGATTGAAGGAGATAGAGAGGGGACGTGGGCAGGGTCTCCATGAGGGCTTCTGGGAGCTTGAATGGCTAGACTTCCACGGAGCTTTACCGGTCAGTGTTCACTGGGCTTCCTTCATTACACAGGACAACTGAGGAAGCAGCAAATATACACACCCACATGCACACACATTCCCAGGAACGTAGAAAGGAGCAGTTGGTCCAAGCATCCTATCAAGGTGACTTGTGCTGCACCCCAAGAGGGTTCTCAGGCATTTAAAACAGTGAGGAAAATAGGAAACATGCCCCTCGTTCATGACATAGAGCAGGCAGGAGCTGGAAGGGGCTGGGGGTGTGGTCCGAAACTCAAAATCAGAAAAAAGCCTCCCTCCCCCCAACCCCCACCCCGGCTGAAAAAGACACTATCCAGAACATTCATCCTGCCCCGGTTAGTCTTTCAGGCAGAAAAAGTCACGGCGGAAGTGATTTTTGCAGGTTGAACAAAAAAGGACCCTCTTGGGAGCCCAGGGGATCAATGATAAGAGACGAGAAAGCCCTTTGGAAAACTGAAGGGATTATGCAAAGGGAAGAGGTCAATGTTATCAGTGGTGTGTTTGCTAAGAAGGTGCCAGAATTTCTTCTCCATCCCTGGTCAGGATGCCGCAGAGGACCAGTCACTTCAGGATGAAGACAGCATCGGACTTGCAGCTGGTCGAGTGCAGCCCACTGCTGAGTCACAACGGACTGCCGGCAAGCCCCTCGCCTCTCTGGCCTCGGGTTTCCACATCTGCAAATGAGGCATAAGGACAGAGGCCGCAGAGATGAAAGTGCCCAGGATGCTGGAGGCCCTCAAAAGCAGCTACTGGGGCCCTGGCCAGGTGGCTCAGTTGGTTGGCACATCCTCCTGGACACCAAAAGGTGGGGGGTTTGAGCCCTGGTCAGGGCACATACCGAGGCTGCCGGTTTGATTCCCAGGCAGGGCGCGTATGAGGGGGAGCCAACTGATTTTCTCTCTCACATCAATATTTCTCTCTCTCTTTCTCCCTCTCTTTCTCAAATCAATAAACATACCCTCAGGTGAGGATTGGGGGGGAAAAAAAAAAGCTCTTGTTCCCTGAGTCTCATTTAGGGCCAGATACCATGCTGAGAGTTTGGGCACAGTCTCCCATTCCTCTGCACAAGACACGGATGCAATACGAATTCCTCATCTCCATTTATGATGAAGACCTGGACCCCTGAGGGGCTCCAGGGTCAAGCAGCGTGCCCTAGGCCCCAGAGCCCCTAAGTGCCAGGACTGAGGCCCAGGAGCAAATCGGTGACCCCGGCTCCAGGCTCTCTTTACTTGCAACCATTTTTCCCTCCAAGTGTTGGTCGGAGCCCAAGTAGGTTGTACGTCTTTGAAAGGCAGGTACGGTTTTGTATTTCCTGAACTCTTATGCTAGAGCATCTGTTCTTAGGTTGGCTGCCAATAAATATCTACTGCAATTGAATTGTACTGGCTCTGTGGGAAGGTCCCTGCTGGCCAGCACAGGGCTCTAACAGCTGTTCCGTGCGCTCTGAGTGAGCCCCCAACCCCGGCGGGATGACATCTACACAGCAGGGCTCCGAGGCCACCACACATGCAGTTTCCAAGGGCAGCAGATCAACCAGCTGTGTCCGTCCCCACCCTGTAAAGAGGGACCCAGATTGGGTAACCTCTCTGGGCGGCCAGGCAGGTGTCTGAGGCCCTGGGGACCCCATGCCATCCTGCCATGGGAGTGTGCTTTGGCTTGTCTCCAAGCTTCCCGAGAAATCACTTAAGAAGTACTGTTTGAGAGAACATGGCTGTCCTGCATTGTAAGTCTTGGCATGTTTTCAAAGCTTGACGCGGAGACTGTGTTGTAGAAAGCCCTGCACCACCAGCAGCTTCCAAATGAAAACTACCAACGCGTCCACAGCGGGAAATGCACCCAGCATTTCAAATTAAGTCTTCCTCATACAGCACCTATTTCTTCGTCTCAAAGACAGACTCATGGGGCCGGATTAGATGTGATGCTTAAATACAACTGACGTGTAATTTAGGGAGCTGAAGCACTTTTTGAGTTGATGATAAATTAATACCACTGTAAATTTTCCTTAAGATAACTTCTTCACACGCCAGGCAGAACAATGTTCGGGTCTCCAATGAAGTGAAGGTGGATGGAATATTTCCCAGGGAACAAACTGGTCAATTTGGTGAAGACGCTTTCCCCTGGGAACCAAGCCTCCTTTTCCCTCTTCCCTGGGTCTTGTCCTTTAAGCAGCCGTTCTGGTGCATTCGTCTCTCATTGCATGTGCCTAATTCAGAGTTAGGCCTTCGGGAGCTGCCTAAGGAGGAGAATGATTGCTACTCTGCCATTCAAACCTCCAGGAAGCACCGATGAGCAAGCAGGAGGTGACCAAATTCTGTTGACAGGCCCGGGAGGCTGGCAGATGGAGCAGCTCACCAATTTGGCACTGCGCTCAGAATCGGAACGAAGCCCCGCCCCTACTGCCATGAGTGAAATTTTCCAGGGACTGTTTTCCAGGCTGAAAACGCTGTATGGACTGGAGGTCAAGCGCACCAGAACCTCTCCAGCCTCCAGCACGAGACACCCCTCCATCTTCATTGGCTTTTACCCTGACCTGCTCACATAAGGTGCTAGATCCCTGCAAAGTAGCCTCGGGAAGACCCAGAGACAGCGTCTGCCTCAGCCTGGCTCCTGTCATCTTCCTGAAAGCCCCCTTAAGGAGGCTGGCAGGGTCCCTGTGCCCCTACACAACCGCTGCAGCCCAGAACATGTAGAGGGAACGTCGTTGTCCCCCGTTGTGAGCCCTACTTTGTCACTGGGACACACGCCTGCTGTTCATATTTTTAGACCCACAGTTTCTAATTCAGGACGGTTCCTTCAGCCCTGCCTGCTGTCCTCTCCACTCTGCCTGCCCTCCGGAGCCCAGCACAAGTCCCCACCCCACCCAAGCTCCGTGCTCAGCACACCGACTCCTCCTGCCAGACACAGCTCACCGGACAGGCCTGGACACGTCTATTCTCTGAACACTCAAGGAAGGACACCCACAAGCAGGAATACTTCATTTTCTGTTTAGTTAACATGGCTCATTTTACGCTGACAGATTTGCTTGAAAAAACTGAGATAATGAAATACATAGAGAGATACATGCATGTATGCATCCACACATGCACATATACAGGGATGAGGGGGGACCCAAGAAACTACTTCCTTCCAGTAGAAAATCAACAAATACCTGTAAAAGGAACAACGAACCAAGAACCGCAGCCTTTGGCAACCATCATCATCATCATAGATTCAGGCCAGAACCATCAGTGGATGCTCAAACTAGTGCGTGGAGCTTGGAGTCTATTTATCATCTCAAATATTTCCCCACAAGACAGTCACTCGTTGCAAAGAAATGTTACAAAAGGAAAAGAGAAGCCGCCCTTGGAGAAATCTGGCCCATCCCACTTTAACCAAATGATCAAAGCTGACATCATCCAGCAGGACACAAAGTGACAGCACGTGCCACCTGATCCCCTGCACAGAGAACACGGGTCCACCTCCCTGGGGTTACTGCCGGCGCGGCCTGAAGGCTGCCGCAAGGAAACACCAGAGAGACAGGATTAAGGGACATTCTACAAAATAACTGGCCGGAACTAGGAACAAATATTAATATTGTGAATAGAAAGACATACTCAATCGCTGTTTGGAATTAAAGGAGACCAAAATAGTGAGAGGACAAGAGAATAGATTTTGCTAGAAAAGACTTGATCAGGAAAAAGGGCGAGCTCTGAATAAGGTCTGCAGATGAGGTCGTAGCATTGCTTGTCTCACCATATAGTGATACGTACGGTGAGGGAGAGAAAGGGGCAAAACAAGTGTAGTCAAATGTTAATATTTGCGTGCAGTTCTTTGTACTGGTCTTGTAACTTGTGTGTACATTGGAAATTACGTCAGAATGATTATTTTTGAAAAACATTTTATTTATTTATGTTTAGAGAGAGGGGAAGGGAAGGAGAAAGAGAGGGAGGGAAACATCGATCAGCCCCCTTTCACATGTGTCCTGACTGGGGACCGAACCCACAACATAGGCAGGTGCCCTGGCCGGGAATCGAACCAGCGACCCTTTGCTTTGCAGGACAACGCACAAGCAACAGAACCACGCGGCTCTGGGGAAAATTATTATTTTTAAATCTGAGCTGTCCTTTGAGGTGTCTGAAAAGATGTTCACATGTTGCCAAACCAGGGTCCTGAGGGAAATGGTTGCTCTTTCCCCAGCAAAGGTTCAGCCCAGCCTTCTCCTCGAATGTGTAAGAGCACCGCTGGCTTCCCAGACCTTTGGGAGCAAAGAATCACCGCCGTGCCCTGAATTTGCATTGGTTCTGAGCCTTTTCACAGCTGCTTCAAAATAGCTTAGGAAACATTAGTGGACGGGGGAGAGGGGATAGATGGAGCAGAAGTAGCTACTTTTCTACAAGAACACAGGCCCGCACACCCCAGTTTGCACCCTGTAGGGTCTTCTGAGAGGCAAAGCTGGAGGTGAAGGGAAGACCCTCTTCTCCCTTCAGGCCAGGGACCAAGGGTCCCACGTCCCTGGATTCCCGTGAGTCTGCTCAGGGACTCAGGCCTCGGGCACTGATTCCTTTCGGTACAAAAATAACTCCGGAGGAGCCCCATGCTACTCATACGCCACATAGCCCGAGGGCACCCTCGCTGGTATCAGGGAACTCAGAGACGCCTAATTCAACTCTTGGTCACCTTGCCTCTCTGGGGGCAGACAACCAGCAATGGTCAGGACAACCTGGCTGTCTCCGGAGGGGCGGGATGGCCTCCAACCCCAGCAAAGGAGCAAGGAGGGTGGGAAGGCCGTGGCAGCCTGGGTCCCCAGGACAGATGAGTTTCTGCTGCTTCCTGCTTCTGTTCAGGGGACCCGCCAGCCCTATTTTTTTCCAAAAGATTTTATTTATTCTTAAAGAGAGGGGAAGAGAGGGAGAAAGACACATCCGTATGTGGCCGCCTCTCGTGCACCCCCTACTGGGGACCAGGCCCGCAACCTAGCCATGTGCCCTGACTGGGAATTGAACCAGCAGCGCTTTGGTTTGCAGGCCGGCACTCAATCCACTGAGCCACACCAGCCAGGGTAGCAGTTCCTAAAATTGTTTGGTTAGCCCTGAGCCACACCAGCCAGGGTGAAAACCAGATATTTATGCTAGAGAGAGGCTTCAGAGCAGTACACAGTTTGTAACAACTGGAAAGTACCCTTTTTCGTTGAACCTGTGATGATCTACTATTCACCTCCTACGGAGGAATGACAGATATAAACTGAGGAAGGGGGGCTTCTCCAGAGATTAGTCAGGCAGTGTCCCCAGGGTTAGACTGGAGGGGGTATAAGAAGAGAACCCCCCTCCTCAGCCCCTCAGGACCTCTCCCCACTGTCACATACTTTGAGCAAAGGGGAAGGGCTCATACCCCCCTCAGATATGCAACAACACTTCTTGGTTTGGAATCAGATAAATCACCCTGAGGCAGTATTCACTGCTCACTGAGTGCCTGCTGCGTTCTAGGTGCTGTGCTATCCGCTCCGGGAGATGATCTCCTTTCGTCCCCCAAACGACCTGTGTGGTAGGTATTATCAGTCCCATTTTGGAACCGAGGAAACCGAAGCTAAGAGAGACAATTTACCAAGCCACCCTCGAGAAAGTGGAAATGCAATTAAGAAGTTTACAACCAAAGAGGGAAGCCAAACAACCACATGAAACATGTCAACTGCAGTAAAAGAGCTCTTTGGAGAAGGCGGTTGCCGTAGATTTTGTTGATGACCTCAATTTTTCAGAGCTCCGATTGTCCCCTCGCAGGATGCCCTGCACCTCTGGCGCTTGGTCTGGCCCCTCTCCTGGGCAACAGAAACTCCCTAAGTTTTAGCTGTCCGCCTGATGTCTCCTCCAAGACTCCCCATCACGCTCAGCCTGGCGAAAACCGACCTCCTCATCCCTTCTGTCACCGTCCCAAGCAAACTACACACCAGCATCTCTGCCTTTGGCCAGTGCCACCATCCTCTGCAGGGCTGAGGTTTGAAGTCTCGAGCTTCCCCACCTTAATTCCAGGATAGGCTGCCTGAAATACTTTCCTCCCATTTTCCTTCCTCTCCCATCCCTGCATGACTCCTTCACCTGACCCCCTCCCTGCCCAGAGGAATCTGGCCTCTCTTGACAGAGAAGGACGATGTACCTTCTTCTGTATGCATCCCCCAGTTCCCAAGAATCACTCTGCAGATGTCGATCCATCAGAAAAGGGAACATCAAGTCTTAGATGCTCACTTTGCCTAGATCCAACTCGAATGGTTCACACAACACCTTTATTTCTAACAAAATGGACGAGGGTGCTCAGAGTGAAGAAAAGCACGTTTCTTTAGAATCCACCAAGCCTTGTCCCAGACACCTTCACGTACATTGAGCTCATTCTTGTAACAAGTCTGCAAGGGAGATGTTACCAAACTCCCTTCGTAGTCAAGTTCAAAATCGAGCTCAGAAATGCTAAATAATGTGCTCAAATCACACACCTAGTGAGTCTAGGGCCCCTTCTCTTCTCCTTTCCAGTCTCTTCCCAAGTGAGCTCACCAAGATGTAACGTAGGCATCCGCAAGCTGACCACACCCAGACTCCTGCCTTAGCTCTGTGCTCCGGCCCCCACGGAGCTACCTCCTTACGTCTCTACTTAGATGGCTAGTCCACTTGGAAGACTTGGCACATCCAAAGTACAGGTCTTGATTTTTCCCTCCCCCACAGAATTTCCACCCCCTCCCCCCAGCCATCTTCCCCACCCAGTGAGCAATATCGCAGTTGCTTGGGCCAAAGATCTAATTTGCCTCCTTCCCTCCTCCACACATGATCGTTGGCAAGTCATGAGAAAGGCTTTTGAGCTCTGTCTCGCAAGCAGGGCTTGGATGCAAACACTTCTCACTATCTGCACAGCCAACACTCCGGATCAAGCCCCGGTCATCTCTGGCCCAGTTGACTGCAATGGTCTTCCCGCTCTATCTGCCTCCGCTCTCGCCATCCTCGCCTGCCCCCGCACAGTACCGTCTCCTCACCATAGTGTGGAGTAATCTCCTGAAAGCATAAATGTGACCGTGTGGCACCCTCTCCTTAAAACCATGCACCGATGTCCCATCACCTTGACCAACTAGGCCTGCAGAACTTTCTGCTTCATCTCCACCACTCTCCCCTTCGCCCTCCAAACTCCAATAACGTCCGCTGACTTGACATCACTTACGCACATTCATCTCATTAATGCCTCAGAGAGTTTGCACTTACCTGGACTATTCTTCCCCAAGATCTTCCTTCTAGCCTTTTCCTTCATATGACTCAGATCTCTCACCATCTCAGAGAGTTCCTCTGATCCCTTAGCTCAAATAGCCAACTGGCCCCAATGTTCTCTACCCTGTTATTCTATTTCCTCCTTAGCGCATATCAGCATATGAAACTAGCTTTTTAAAAACATGCTTGTAGACTGTCTCCCCAGATTTGATAATAAGCTTCATGGCAGATACTTTATCTTATGTCTTAAGTCCCAGTTCTCAGTACAGTGGCTCACGCACAGTGGGTGTTCAAGAAGCCCCATATGAATCAAAGAATGAATGAGTTTCTGAATAAGAGCTGATTTTAAATGCAAACCTCAGGCTCCTTCTCTTACGCCAGCTGGGTGAAGAACTAGTACTGGTGCCTTGCTTGGGAAACTCCAAGAGGAGGCATGTTCCTGGGTGTGCATCGCTTCATCGAACCCTCTGCAGCCGGTCTGATTCCAAGTAAGCTAAGGTCAGTGGTGGACAAGGAGCAGGGGTCTGGGGTCCCCTGTCATGTTCCCCAGTCAGTCCCACCTTGAGTGACCCATGCTTCCATCTCCGTGCCAGGACACAGATTGTGACATGGATTCACACCCCCAGTGTCACCCTAAGGTAGATGCTACTGGCTGTCTTCCCAACAGGCATTGCTCCTGTTGCTGAAATCCTGGGTTTCATCCATGTATCCACCATCCGCTTGCCCACAGGCCGATGTGAGTTTAAGCTAAACACGCCAGTTCATCCCCATTGCCTGCGACTGGTTTAGGCGTGATTGTGACCTTCAGCTCTGATCAAGGACAGGCGATGGAGAATCTTAGGTGCGGTTTCTGTGGAAGATCCCTTCGCTTGCCCCACAGAGACAGAAGGAAGCACCATTTCTCTTCTTCTGACACAGGAGTTACTGTGTCATCGTCGCGGTGTGACACAGTGGAACTAAGGCAGCCATCTTGACCCGGGAACAAAGCTCACCTGCAGGAAAGGGCAGAGGAGAAGCATGGGAAGAAGCTGGGGCCGCGCTGGCAGATGGAGCCGCCGCGGTAACCAGCCCCTGGAGTCCCGTCCCTCGAGGCCCCTTTATCTGGGAGGTGACGCAGTGTCGTTACTGTCCAAACTACTCTGTGTTGAGGTTTCTGCCTCCTGCAGCCAAAAGCCGCCTGAAGGAGCCATGTGCCGCTGAAGCTTCATCAATCTGCCTCTTGGCTCAGCTTCAGACCTGCATTAGTCACTCTCGAAAGGATGCTCCCAGGCAACTGTTGCTGCCGTTAGCAACCAAGGGATCCGCATTTGGTCCTTGGTCCTGAACTAGCCTCGTTCCATGGACTCCTTGCAGACTGAGAAAAGCCACATGCAGGGAATGACAATTTTGACACAGGTTGCACTTTGCATTTTGTACAGCGTTCCGTGTGTCCTTCCACAGACAATGCTTAAGCACCTACTACATGCCAGGCATGGCGCATGCTGCACGGTGTAGCTGTGAACAGACCACGCAAGATCTCTGTCCTCATGAAGCTTCCAAGGGAAGAAGCATCATAGCTTCAGACTGCGGTGAGTGCTATGCAGGAAATCAATAAGGTAATGAAACGGAGAGCAACCAGGTGACGGCAGGGCGGGCGGCGGGGAGGAGGCTTCCTTAGAGGGGATGGCTGAGGAGGCTTCTCTGAGGAGTGGCTTATGTTTTCAGTGGTAACTTTCATTTATTTTTTTTTACTGTAGAAAAACACCCATAACATAAACTTTACCACTTTAACAATTTTTTAAAGATTTTTTTTTTTACAAATTTGCTTTTTAAAGAGAGAGAGAGAAACATCAATGTGCAAGATATCGATCAGTTGCCTCTCCCGCACCCCCAGCAGGGGACCTGGCACACAACCCAGGCGTGGGCCCTGACCGGGAATCTAACCGGGGATCTTACAGTTCGCAGGCCAGCGCTCAGTCCACTGAGTCACACCAGCCAGGGCATGACCATTTTTAAGCGCGCAGCTCGGGGGCCATAATTACACTCACAGTGATGTGCAACCATCCCACCATCCATCTCCTGAACATCTTCAAAAACCCAGACTTACATTCCATCTCCATGAAGCACTAACTCCCCATTCCCCCCAACCCCGCCCCCAGCAACCACCATTGTGCTTCCTGCCTATGAATTTGATAACTCTCAATGCCTCACGTAAGTGAAATCATGCAATACTTGTCTTTTTTTGAGAAATCCCCAAGGTTCATCCATGCTGTATCATGTATCAGACCTCCCTTCCTTCCTTTTAAGGCTGAATAGCACTCCATTGCACGGATATGGCACGTCCTGTTTATCCCCTCGTCCATGGATAAACACTTTGACAAACGGCGGCATCGGAAATGAGGGTTAAAGGATGAAGTACCAGCCCTCCCAACTCATAGAAGCTACAGTACTGAGACTGAACCCTAGGTGAACTATGGACTCGGGGTGATAATGATGTGTCAGTGTAGGCTCATCAATGGTAACAAATGGACCCCTTCAATGAGGGATGTGGATAATGGGGAGACTATGCATGTACCCATGATTCTCTTCCCTCTCCTAGGTATCTCAGGGGTGATGAATAAGAATCTGTCCTATTATTTATAATAAAGCACCATACGTACATAATGACATTCAAATCTTGACTTAAATACCATAAAACATACGTGCACTGTTTAAAGGATAGTTTCCCTGGACTCATATAATTCACCTTTATCTCTACAGGACCAGGTGTCATTTGCGGGACCAGAAATCTCTTTTCCTATTTGCAACAAGGAACGGGGCTGAGATGCCAGTTTGGATGGTAGATGCTTTAGGCTGCCAACTCTAGATGTTTTCATCTTTGATGTGGGCTGGTATTTGTTTCGGAGCAAAACCAGCCAGGAACAGTCAGCAAGATAAACAGATGCCAAGCAGGAACTTTTGCCAAGAGGGAGAAATCTCATCGAACACGTATGGGGGACAAAGATGTACTGGTCTGAGATGCGAGGACAGACTTGAGGCCCAGGTGGAAGGCAGATGGCCTGTAGGTCACACAGGCCTTGCCTCTACCTTCACAACAGGCCACATCAGTTAGAGTCACGCAGAACCGCATCGGCCCAGGCCCTCCGGAAAACCCACGGCGAGAGATGTTTATTGGGGAAAGGGAAGGACAAAGGGGCGGGGCAAAGGGGAAGGAAAAATCTGGAGCAACTTCAGACTGGCCCCTCTGGAGGGGAGGGACAAGGAAGGACATGAAGCTGGCAAGTCTCAGACTTCAGCACGTTCTAAGAAAGCTTGTACCAAGCTGTGGGGAGTCTCTGAACCAGCATGGCTGATCTCAGGGGTCCCCATTCTGCGAGAACAGGCCCACCCACCCCAGCCTTGCTCAGTCTGTGCCCAGGACCAGTCCCAAGGGAAGCAGGGCCTCCACACCGGGGCCTGTCCCTCCAGTGGGAGCTCCACGTGGCACCTTCTTACGGCTGCCACGCGGACTGTTTGCAAAAGAGCATGTCTGAGAAGCCTGATCGAGAGCCCTGTGACAATGTGACTCAGACACCAACAACGGTGAGCTCCGCCCCTGCCCACCGCTGCTCCTCTGAGTGGTCCTGAAAGCCGAGGGGGAAAAGTAGACTCTACTTACAGCGATTGAGCAGGAACTGGATCTGATTCTAGGTCTTCAGCTGCATCCTCCATTGTGTCAATCCTCCATAGAGCTTATTATGGTGGGGGCGGTGATGATGATGATGATGATAATAATAATAATAATAATAGCTGCAATGTCTACAAAGAATAGTACAGGGTTCTCACGCTTGCTAAGTGCGATGCTTTTTATAAAAAGCCAGGGCAGAGATCGTGGCAGATGTGGTTTTTCACCCTCTCACCTACAACTCCCAAATCATCGTAACTGCTGTATTCAAGGGGCCTTGCGGTTGCTGAGGCGCCAACCAGGCGAGGATGGAGAGGGCGGCTGAGCGGTCTGCAAAACAGCAAATAACCATTATAAGCCCCCAGAACTGAGGCTCCTAGCGCTGCCTTGCTGTCCCGGGCAGCCCTCTTGCCCCAGAATATTCAGTGTGAGGGACTCAAAAGCACACATTTCCTGCTTTGGTGGGGTCTGGATGCCCCAGTGGGAAAAGACAACCTGACCAGCAGTGTCCACAGGAATGAAGGCGTGAAAGTGGCCTGCATCTCAGACCAGGGCTCGAAGGCAGGGATGAGCTGGGTGAGAATGGAGGTCACAACAGGACCTGGGTCATCTAGAGGCACCACAGTCACTCGGAGTTGTTCCTTCACCCCGGGAAGGGAGCACGATGGACTGTACCCCCGTTTGGAGCGCACTCTGTCTACAGCATCTTATTGAGAGGAACATAGCTGAGACCAGGTATGACGATGTCTTACTTCTCCTTTTAAAGAGGTCACAGTCAACTCTAAGGGACAGTTGTTTGGGGTGTAGGGTTTGTTTGATTTCTTTTGGTTTTTGAACAGCTTCACTGAGGTACAATTGACACACAACGAATTGTACTTATTTGAAGTGCACAGCTTGACCGATCTTGACATACGTGTACAACTGTGAAACCATCACCATAATCAGGATAACGAACGTATCCATCGCCCCCAGAACACTTCCCCCTGTCCCTTACCTCCCCGCATGTCTCACCCCTATCCTCAGGCGACCACTGCTCTACCTTCCGTCCCTAGAGATTAGTTTGCTTTCTTGACACTTTTATAGAAACGCCAGCATACGGTATGCATTCTTTTTGCCTGGCTTTTTTTCACACCGCACAATTGACACCTATCTATGATGCTATGGGCGTCAATACTTCATTCGTCATCGCTGTCACAGTCTGCTGCCAGGCTGTCCATTCACCACGGTTTGGGTTTGTCTAACTGTTCGCCCGCTGATGGATACTTGGATTGTTTTCGGTCTCTGACTCTCATAAATAGAACTGCTACAGGCATTCACGTAAAAGCCTTTGTTTGGACAGGAAGTCCGTGGTTTGATGGTGGTACATTGGTCTGGCGGGAACGGCTTTATTTTCTGCGTGCGGGCATGCAGGCCCCACGGGGTGTTTTAAGGGGCGAGGGGTCCTGGCGGCGGGCCGGAGCACTACTTGGCTGAGGCTGGCCCGCTGCCGCTCCCGTGCCTGTCAACTCTGAGCTCTGCTGAGGATCCTCCCTGGCTCCCCCTTGGCACCCCTGCCTCCCCCAACTCCCACGGCTGCCGAAATTAGTCACTAGATGGGCCCTCAGAGACAATAGTCATCAAGGAAAGAGGAAATGAATTTAAAAGGCTCTGAGATTTATTTTCTTTAAAAACCAAGCACACCAGATGGCCCCCGAGGAACCACCCTGAGACCAGGGAGGAGGGCCCGCTGCCCTGCGATTAAAGGTTCCCTCCCTGGCCTCTTCCAGCCACACGACACTCCATGGGACAAGCAGCCCACCTCCTGCCTGTGCCGCTGTCACTGCCACCTTGATCACACTCTCGGTGCCCGGGAGCCTCGAATCACTTGCCCTGATGACCTCAGCTTTACCTGCAGGACGTCCCCAGATCCGAGCTGCTGAAAGGGCAGACAGCTGTGTGCGCAGGGTGTAGACAGGGCTCGTGCGTATTCACAGGGTACCCTCAATGTGTGTGCACACTCGTGTGCGTACACTAGCACCCAAGGCCCTTTACAGGGTGTATTAGAGTCAGGAGGGAAAAGAGGAAGAGGATCAGCGCGGGCCAGGGCCTGGGAGCCAGGGGCCAGCTCTTTCCATGCTCCCGGCATGGACTTCCAAGGAGTTCACGAGCTTTAAGTCCAAATCCAGCCTGCGGGCTATTATAAAGATATACTTGTCTAGACAGGAGGCTAGAACACATTTCACTGAATGTGCCGGCTGGATTCGGAACTTCCATATATTCAGACACTTGGTGCACGGGCCTCCGTTTGCATCCTGGCCATGAGCCCAGAAAGTATTAGGAATGGGCCTGGACCATCCTTCCCCAACCTGCATCATGCATCTCTCGTGCTACCTCCAGATTTGATTTCTTTTTATTTTTGCTTTTTAGGGCTCTCCTTGACGTTCGTTTTAATTTTTCTTCAACAGCATAAACATCGACAGAAAAATGTGTGATTACAGAGAGAAAAGTGGGGGGCTCGCACGCAGTCCCATCTGCCCCCCAACCCTGCAGGCCTGGCGGCCGGGCTTGGCTATGACTCCAGGGTAGTGAGTGCCCGCGTCTTGCCTGGATTATGGAAATCAGGGTAGACTCGCTGCTTTGAAGTCAGCCGCTAGTGTCTCTCTAGAAGCTATCTCTCCTGAGCGCCACTGTGGAGGAAGGATTATGAAAAGGGCTCCATTCTCCAGTCCTCCTTGTATCCACCCCTTCGCGGGCCTGCCCAGCAAGAGATGAAGTCAGTTTCTCCGCCCCCCCAAGCCGGGCTGCCCTGGGGACTGACTATGGCTGATAGAATGTGGCAGAAGGGAGTGTGCCAAGGCCAAGCCCGGACCTCGAGAGGCTTCGTGTATTTCCAGCCTCTCTTGGGTCCCTGCTTTCGCTACAACAGTCAGGCTCCGCTGGACCGCCGGGGGAGTGCGGCCGGCCACACAGGGCAGAGCCTAGACCGTCCCAGCTGAGCTGCTGCCACCCTGCCTGCCAACTGGCCACAGATGCACGTTTGAGCCCCACTGCGGGGAGCTCAGCACAGCCCAGGTCAGCAGAACCACCCGCCTGACACGTACATTTGCAAGAAATAATAAATCTAGTTGTTTAAAGCTAAGTGTTTGGGGTGGTGTGTGACGGTAGGGAAACTATTTTTATGTTCTGCATAGTTAGTGCTTTCTAAACACATTTCACTGAGCTTTGCTTCCTGGGCTAAACGCAAGCCCTGGAAGGCAATTTACAACAGATTAGATGGTGAGGGAGAATTCTAGAAAGATTTACCTAACTCTGGAGATACGTGCACATTTCCAGGGAAGATGAGCTCGGGGACTTTGAAGACACTGGGCTTATCTTTTCCCTGGTGAGATTTCTTTACACACCCAAGGATTAGGCTAAGGACGCTTCCCTTAGGACTCCAAAGAGGCTCTCTCAGAAGGAGAAGGGGGCAGAGCTGCCTCATCTTCCCGTATATAAGCACCATTTCTCTGTATCCTGTGCCTGCAGAATGAGGCCGCCACTCACACGGAGCATTTCGTCACCTGCCTCTCACAGTGTCACCTGGCAGGGTCACTGGGCGTGGAGCCCAACCAGCAGCTTTACTCCTGCTGGTGATCATCTTGCTGTGAGTGTAAGAAATCTCTCTGCCTTCGCCGGCTAGCTCAGCTGGTTAGAGCATTGTCCCAATACAGCAAGGTTGTGGGTTCGATTCCTGGTCAGGGCACAAAAAAAGAATCAATCAATGAGTGCATAGATAAGGGGGAAAACTGATCAGTCTCTCTCCCTCCTCCAAAATCAATTAAAAAAAAAAAAAAGAAAGAAAAAAAAATTTGTCTCTAATCCAAAAACCTCTTGTGCACATTCAGGACAGAGCTAATAAAGATAAATAATTTATTTGTTAAATAGCATTAATTGTGGCAACAGCTGACTGATACAACCGCTAAACTCAGTTTCCTTCTTGGTCTCCGTGTGTGAGCCATACCCAGAGACAGGGCCCAGGTTCAAATCAGAATTTTCTCCTAATGTTGTTGTAACAAAGGTAATTTCTATAGTTAGGAATGTAGAAAAATCAACCATTCCAGATTTTATCAAACTGTCTTTCATAATATAACTTTAGTAATTTGTACGAGGTTCTATAAAATGATTAATAGGTTTGGACCATTCTGGGTTAAACCTGGCTTAAGGAAGTTAAATCTGTTTCCTTCAGGCTTCCTCAGACCATTAACATGGGGCAATCTAAGCAGTGTGCCCATGCCAGGCAGGCACACCAAGCCCTACCAGATCGACGAGCAGGATTGCAGGTTAACAGAAAAAGAGAGTTAAACTCCACTATTAGACACTAAAACGCCAATTACCTCAAATGTGGATTAAATTACATGATACTTCATTTCTTCCTCAACCTTGACCTATTCAAGATATCAAAATAAAGCAATGACATCGAAACACAGGCAATAAAAGTAAAAATAGATACATTGGACTACATCAGAGTTGAAAACTTCTGTGCATCAAAAGAGACAATCAACAGAGTGAAGAGGCAGCCTACAGGACAGGAGAAAACACTTGTCAAATGAATATCTGATCAGAGGTTAATACCCAGACTAGATGAAGAACACTCACAACTCAACAGCAACAAACTAAGCCATGAGAGAATGATATCAGCAAGAGGGAGGAGCAGGAGATGTTAGACTTCATCCCCCCGCAAAATCAATTGGACAGCTGCCCACCAATAAAAATTGCCTTGTAGGGCTCCAGAGCCCGCCGAGGAATTTGTAGTAACACTGTGGGGTGAAAAATGGAGACTACAACACAGACAGAATTTCTAGGGAGACCAGCTTGGCAGAGACATCTGCAGAGGGCCGGGAACAAAGAAGAAGAGAGGGGATATACTATTAAGTACCAGCTACATGTGCCACTGTGGTCCCCAGCGTTCTGCCTCAGTTGAGGACCTCCACAGCCCCCGTGACAGCCACAGCTGCCCACGGCCCTCCCAGCAGACAGCCCTGGCACATTCCCTGGTGGGGACTCTGGTGGAGCCCTTGTCAACGTTTAGTTGACCATATATGCATGGGTTTGTTTCTGGTCTATTCTGTTCCGCTGGTCTATGTGTCTGTTTTTATGCAAGTTCCACACTATTTTGATGACTGCAGCTTGTAATATGGTTTGAAGTCAAGAAAGGTGATGTATCCAGCTTTGTTCTTCTTTCTCAAGATTCCTTTGACTATTCGGGACCTTCAGTGACTCCAAATTTTAGGGCCGTTTTTCTATTTCTGTGAAAAATATCATTGGAATTTTGATACGGACTGTATTGAATCTGTCGATCACTTTGGGTAGTATGGACCTTTTAACCATATTAATTTGTCTAATCAAGAACACAGGATATCTTTCCATTTATTTGCATCGTCTTCAATTTTTTTAATCAGTGTCTTGTAGTTTTCAGCGTACAGACCTTTCACCTTCTTGCTTAAAGGTATCCCTACGCATTTTAGTGTCTTTGATGCTATTGCAAATGGGGTGTTTAATAATTTTTATTCCTGACAATTCATTATTACAGTTTAGAAATGTAACTGGTTTTTGTGTGTTGATTGCAAAGAAATACCAAAACGAACCACAGGTGATGAAACATTCAGAGTGACCAATGGAAGCACTGCAACAAATGTCACAGGAACACTGTACGGTTGCACACTGTCAGCATAACCGCAATGGCAGGAGAAAGTCAGGCTGTCACACGCCACGACTTCATTCTGAAAATCATGAAGCGCAAGGACTACCGACCGTCTTCCATTCAAGGAGGAGCCCTCGGGCACGCAGGTACGTTTACCTACAGATGTGAATTTTATATTGGATGATACTGTAAAAACAGTGAACCTAATGAAAGTCACGCTGCACCGTCTCATCTGTTTTAAGCTTTATCTAAATAAATGGTATCATAATACCCATTTTGCATGTTTCAAGTTGATGTCCATTGGCCGGTCAGGGAAAGAATTGTGTCAGGAAGTTATGAACAAAAGAAAGAATGGAAAATTCCTTTATAAATCATGCACACTATGGAGATGTACTAAAGAACAGTAAATGACTTTTTAAATGGTGTATTTAATTAACAATTTTTGAGCATCTGATACAATGACTTGAAAGTGAGAAGAACAGCAAGAAAACATGTAAATGTGTACGGACGAAGTTTATGAATTCAAAAAAAACCTCTAACTTCGGATAAGTGGGGTTAATGTGATTTACCAGTGATATTAATCAGGACTAATATAGGAATCCTAAAAATGACTAAAGACCAATAGAGGAACATCTGTATAGGCTTAAGGAAAAGCTTCCCTACTATCTAGAAATACTCAATCTGATCAAGTCCGATTGCATTCTAAATCCATCCACATTATCAGAAGATATTATATTTGTCCATAAAAGAAAAGGGAAAGCTGCTGAATTTAAAGACTCATTTTCCCCTTAAAGTACAATTTAGAGAGATCAAATTATATAAATTCTGACTAATGGCGAGGGGGAAATTTCTGCCAGCTGAGAAATAAGAGATACTATTGTGCCATTCGCTACAACATATGTGTTCCAAGGGCAACTATTGAAATCTTAATTAAGATTTATGTGCTGCCATTTCAAATGTAAAAACTGATTTTAAAAAGTAAGTTCACGCGAGCAAGCTTCTTGTTAAAGGTTGTTTCTGAAACGTAAAACTTTGTGTTTTATTTTCTAATCACGAGCATATAATATCAAGAAATATGTAATATATGTAAATGCCATTCCCTCCTGTTTACTCCAGCGAGCCATAGAAATACAGTATCATCATTTTCTATGTGTGTAACAATGTCAAAAAATGCTGGGAAGCTGTATTTCAACATAAACACTATGGATATGCAGAAGGGTACTGCAGCGTGAGGTTTTTCCCAAACTTTCTCAATCATAGAACTTTCCTTTCATGTGGCTAAGGCCAAACGGGGCACCGGTGTTTCATGGAACAAGGCACAGGGAAACCCGTGCGCTCCAAACCTCTTTCACACAGATGATGGCTGGGGAGGGACAGTGACTGGTCCCAGGGCATGAGACAGCACATGTCTCCGCTTTCAAATCATTTGCTCTGTTATCTGGCTTTCCCAGGGAGGCAATCAAAGTAGGAGTTGGGTAAACCCACAAATAATTCTTCGCTGTTTTTTTTCTGAATGATGAGCTGTCATCGTTTCAACTTCAGCCCCGTAGGAACTAGAGCAGCGTAATCCTGCGGTTTCCTGTTGTTGGTCTTGGTGTGTGCCCACGATTTCTATTATTAATTCCTAGGGCTGGTTTCTATTGTACTCTCTCCTCCTCTGGGGCTTGTCATGAAAGCACATAGGCAGCGCTGACCTCAGTTGGTCGGAGCATCATCCTATACACCAAAAGGTTGTGGGTTTGATCCCTGGTCAAGGCATGTACAGGAGGCAACCAACTGATGTTTCTCTCATGTGTCAATTCATTGTGAGATATTCATTCTCATTCTCTCCCCCGCCCCACCAAGTCAATAAACATATCCTCAGATGAGAATTTTTTTTAAAAAGCATTATGATGGAGCGATGTCACCCCTTTATCCTAAGCTAAGATCCCAATACAGGGTCTTACACATAGTAGGTCCCCACTGAATAGCAGCTAACTTGACCTGTGGAAAAGAAACAAAGGCTTATACGTACTTTCATCTCTGAAGTCCTGGCATCATGGGTACCTCAAAGGAGGGGCTCTGGCATCCATAGAGTGGGGACAATTTATGTAGCGGGTGTAGTAGGGGATTTTGCAGAATTGAACTTGGGAAACCAGAATTTACATCTGAGGGTTGGTATAAATTGAAGTAGAATAAACCATTGTGGATCCTGACCCTTTCCACCAGCCGCCACTGCTAGACCTTAAATAATTCTCCACGGTCCCTTAGTGGGAACTCACTTGTCACCGCATTTGCCCCTCTTCTGTGGAGGGAGCCCAGGAGGACCTGCGGGAGCAGGTCTGCAGCCACCTGCCCCCACTTAGATTCTGGCTTTGCAAGCAGACGGGCACCCCCTTCTCTGTGCACGATTCCACATGCCTACCTGTTGTCCTGCTGCATGTGATAAAATAATCTTTTTAATGCCTAGGCTATCACTTCCAGGCTGGAGCCTAATTATGTTAACCACCACATAACCTTCCTCAGCAACAGAGCACACCAACTAATTCTCCCTTATCCGAGGGGAGGCCGTAATGACTTCCCCCAGGAAGGACAGGCTCTACAACTGGGGAAGGAAAAGAGATTTGGGGCCTCCATCATCCTCTCGAATTCTCCTTCTCATGTAAAGCTGGTTTTCTCAACCCTGGAACAGGTATTTACTGGGAACTTGAACTCATTGGAGCCCGGGGTCCTCAGGCAGAATGACAATGCAGTAATTATTTGTCTGCACTTCAGAGTAATTTAGCGTTCCTTGTGACTGCAGACAGGCGGGCCCAGAATGCAAATGATATGATTGCTTTCATTAAATCATCTTTTTATGACTGTATAATTTCAGTAATTAAAACCTTTACTAATATATTCTATGAAGCAGGCAGAAATGTTACACTAATGTATGGCCCTTATTAATTTTTGGAAAACAGGGGTGAAATTGGAATAACCTGCTTATGAACACTTAAGAGCTATGAGAAGGGGAAAGAAAGAAGCAGGATATAATTTTGATTAATGTAAACTAATCAGCCTTTATTGTTTTTTATTCCGTCTTCCCCACCTGAAAAGTCACCGGAGGGGGTATTTGCATCGCCTATTGCATATTTCAATTGCTTTTTTTTTTCCCCCCTCGCACATATTAGAAGTTTTGGTTTGTTACCCCAAAGAGAGTCTGCAGGTCTTTAATCATCACAATTAGAGACAAAGAAATCTAAACATCATCTGTTTCCCCCGAGGTAAGCTCCCCCAGTGCAGTTCAGCAGTCATGTGGGTCTGTCTGTCTCAGGGCGTCCTAGGAGCTCCTGCTGCTTCCCAGCAAGACCTGGCTCTCTCCCGAGCCTTGCGGCCTGTGATTGATTCTTCAACCTGCCTTGGGCGTCCACGTGCACACACAGGCCCACAGCGGCGCAACGAAGCCGCGGAGCTTCTCTCCGGTTGCTGTTGCAGGAAGATCAATAGGAACTGAAATTTGGAATACGAATGGTTTCAATTAGATCTGGGAGGGAGTCCCACGCGCTGCGCTCCTCTTCCATACAGCCGGGGAGGTCAGATGTTCACGCTTTACAGTAACAGCCTCAAAAAGCACATTGGGATGCACAGTGGCTGAATTCAATTTGTCTCAGCTCAAACGCATAGCTCCTCTCTCTGTAATATACGTACCGATGTCCCTTCTGAAAAGAACAATTTACAATATGGAACTCAAATTGCACCACAAGAAACTCTAAAGAGGATAGTGTTTTGTTTCTTACAAACACTTAAGGAGCCAGTAATTAGGGTTTGTTCACAGGCAATTTTGGCATCCAGGTTTTGTTATATTAGTGTATGCTGTAAGTCGGTAGCCATCGTCCCTGATGTCAGCTTTTTAAAACAATTTTTTTTTGAACTTCTAATATGCAGCAGCTGCATTCTGAGCTCAGGATCCAGATCCATTGGTGGCCCCCCATCATCCACAAAATAATGCACTGTTCTAAGTCCTCTGTGATCTGGCTCCAAACTCACTTTCCCAGCGTCATCTTCCCCATCCTCCTCTACTCACCTTCTGATCCACCTGCTGCTCCTGATCCACACACTGCATTTAACCAGCTTTGCCTCTGTTGACGCTGTATCCTCCAGCTGGACGACCCTGCTCATTGGTCTACGCGTGTCCAAATCCTTTGCTCCCTAAAGCACAGCACCAGTGCCATCTCCTCTTTAAGGCCTTCCTGTGAACAGGAGGTCTATGTCTTCTGTGTGTTCACGTCTGGGTCCCACAGGTCCCTGCTCACGAGGAAATAAAGGTATCTTCTCTTGCAGAGAGTGACCAAGGAAAAATAGTGTTACCGGAGTGCAGTTAACACCAGCGCTTGCTCTGCCCAGCCTTTACCCTTCAGCCTTTCCCTGGGGGATCTGTCAATACCCACACCACATACACACACAGTTCACATTGATTGCAAGGTCCAATGAGGACTTCTCAGAAAGGTGTGAATTTCATGAAGTCAATGAAAGTGATGCTAAAGAACTGACCAATCTTATGCTAAGGAAGTCTCATATGTCTTATGAACACATAACAGTTGAAGAAGAGAATACCAAAGAGGATGGTAACTCTGAAGGGGTTTTAGAAAACAATGATTTGAATACAAAACAATTACAAGAGGCCTTGGGGAAAATAATAAAGCCTTTGAACTTTCTGCGGTAAAAGACCACCCTTCTGATTGGTCCGTGAAAGTCGAAACAAGCTTGTCTTCTGCTCTCGTATGGCTGTGTCTGTTAGGCAAAAATGTCTCAAACCATGCCTGGATTCAGTTTTCATCCATTCTAAAAATTAGTGAAAAGTTACAATTGCAATTTACATTGTGCTAAATCAAAGACAAAGTCATTTTATTCATAACTTTCCATCTAATTTTTCCAAATGAAGTCCCAACCATGCTGTTTGCACACCACCTACCGGTTGGTGCCCTGTCCCCCCAGGCTTTCCTCAGACTCCGTTGTCCCGGGACAATAAAAACCTCCCAGACCGATACGCCGATGGCATGTCTTCCTTCTCTGAATACCTGCAGCTCTTGACCCCCCAGCTTCGTCCCAACACACAAGGCCTGTGCCTGTGCGTGGGAAGCTAAGAGCAGCGCTTGGGGTCAGCCTGCCGCCTACTGTGGAATCTCAGCGGCGCCTCCTTCCAGCTGCGCGACCATGTGAACTCGGATGGGTCCCTGGCCTTCTGTGCACCTCAGTCCCTCACTTGTAAAACAGGGACAGTAAAAGTGTGTACCCTATAAAATTGTTTTGAAGACTAGATTATTTGGTAGACATAAATGTCCTTAAAATAATGGCCATCGCAAGTTAATTTCTCAATAAATGCTCACCTTTTTTAATGGTGTTACTCCCATCCCTTGGAATGCCCAGTGGGAAACAGTTGTTACCCATTCCGGAAGGTTTCCCCACGTGGAGGCATGAGACTCCTGTCCACGTCCCTTTCTTCCTCTAACCTGCTTAACCTTGGGCAGGAGACGTGACTTTATCTGATTAGAGGTTTGGGAAAGAATAACTTGGACATAATAAAATGGGCTTGACCCCCCTTCTTCCCTTGTCATTCTTGGGATCCCAGCGGCTCACTGACACCAGCGCCAGCCGCGCCCCATGGGGAGGGGCCTGGGGGCACCCAGCACCGCTGGGACTGGGTCAGGTGGTCTAATCTGAAGATTCCGTTAACAAGCCCATTTGCTCTCTCAACCCATCAGTACTAATTGTGATAGTTTGGCCTCCATCTGCCTTATTCTTTGTCTGATTTCTCAGTCAGTTCAGAACTTGAGTGCAGGAAAAAAGTGCCATTTATTGAAGGTCAGTGTTTTCTCTAAGATTCCTGGCTGGGAATTCGGCTAGTGTTTGCTGGATAAATGAATAAATAGAGGCATAAACTCTAGATTCTAGTTTTGCTTCTTGAGGCATTCTTTTTCAGATAAGTGACTACATAGCAAGCAAACTTTATTGTGTTCAGGTCCAACGAGTCCTTTTAAAGGATTAGTAGAACATCTACCAAGTACATTCCTGTGGGGCGGGGAGATGTCACTGAAAATGCAGTAGCTGCTCCCCGAATCCCTTCCCCAATGGCCGTTTCATGCAGAGAACTGGAGATTCCCACTCCTCCTCCGTCGTTCCAAGGGCGCCAGCTCTGAGCGTCCACTGTGCCTCCTCTCTGACCTTTCCTGGCCTTGGCTTTGTGGATTGGGGCCAGCGGGGTGGTCGGCCTCTCCTTGCATTTGATAGCTATGTTTGTAAAACTTCCTTCTCTCTGCAAGGACTTTCTTTCCCCTAACCTTGCTTCATCTCTCTCTCAGGCATTGCTGCTACTCCACGCGCACAAGTCCTACCCAGACTGGCACTCATTGCCTGCGGTCCCCACTGCCGGGCTCCAGGCACCTCCCGGCCCCCGGTGCGGCTGTGGGCACCTGTCCTTCTGGTCACTGGCAGCCTGCAGCAGCCATACTTTGCCTGATTCCCTTTCTCTGGTTCTTTCTGACTTGCTGGCCCCATCCAGACTTACTTCTGACAGCTGCCCTGACAAACTGGCCCAGCTGACCTTTGAACTCCGTGCCTGGCCTGTCTGGTCCACCACTGACCCCAGTGACCAGACTCCAGGCACCTGAGCCTGCCCTGGCCTGTCTGTCCTCTCTGGCCCTGCATTTCTCCAGAAGCCGGACCCTGGGGCCTACTGATCTCTCCTACGGATTCTGTCAGATTGCACCAAAAGGATTCTGAAGCCAACTGAAGCTTCTCTCTCTGTTTCTGTTCCAGAATCCCTGCCGAGAGACTCTGGCTTGAACCTCACCTCCGCAATGGCTTTTCCTGGGTCACTGTCCACCCGAAGGCCAATCTAAGTGGGGAGGTCAGGACCACTTAGAAACATGGCTATAGAGGTCCAGCCTGCGGGTACTGGGGACAGCTCAGTGCTGGGGGAGGAAGATGCCTTTGCAGGCGGGCGGGGAAGGCCCCATGAAGGGTCTCCCACAACGAGATCAGGCAGGGGAGGGCACACCGGGCACAGACGAGGGTAGAAGGAATCTGGTCCCACAGAGCCAAAGGGCCTGTATTGGAAAGCGCTGGAGTTCGGTTTGACTTGAGCCTGTAAAGTCTTTCTGAGGCAGGAGAACACGTTTCTAGAACTGCATCTCCCGTCGGCTCCGCCAATCTCACCTCGGAGACCCCGCGTCGGGTGGGCAGCTGAGACAGGAGATTGAGAGTGAAGGAGAGCGACGCCGAGGAGGACGCCTTCATAAGAAATACCTTACTGGTTATTCAGAGATCTGTCCAAAGCTGTGAGTCTAATTAGCTGTGATATCCTCTTTGCCGCAAAGCCTAATGTGCAAACACAGATGCGTGCGAGGAAAACACATTCGGTTAATTAGCCTCCAGAATGCAACGTCCCTCACTTCCCTCCAGCATCCAGGTCTCCACACTGAGCAGCCAGCCAAGGCCCCTTCTCTCCGACAATGAAGGGGGGGGGGCGGGCTTATCCTGCCTGCCCCACCCCCCGGGGTGCAAGACCACGTGAGCCGGCCGCTTGTTTTCATCCCCTCCAGCGTCTCTGCCAGAGGTGGAGACAGTCATGGGTTAGACCTGCAAAGGCCACTGGGAAGCAAGCGGTAGAGCCCCTCAGTTTAGAACTGTAGTTGGTTGTTTGTTTGTTTGTCTAGTGGCAAAATATACATAACCAAAATCTACCATTCAAGTGTACAGTTCAGTGGCATTAAGTAAATTCACGTTGTCAGGCGACCATCACCACTGTCACCTCAAAGAGAAACTCCCCACCCGTTAAACAGTAACTCACCATCCCCCGCCCCCACCCCCGGCAACCACCGTTCTTTCTGTCTCTGAATTTGCCTCTTCTAGGTGCCTCCTATGAGTGAGGTCATAAAATATGTGTCCTCTGTGCCTGGCTTATTTCGCTTTGCGTATTGTCTTCAAGGCTTGTCTGTGTTGTGGCATGTGTCAGAATTTCTTCTGTTTAGGCTGAATAACACGCCGCTGTGTGACTGTTCCATGCATCTGTGGGTAGCTAGTTGGGTTGTTTCCGCCTTTCGCTCTTGTGAAGAATGCCGCCATTAACACTGGTCTGTGAGTTTACCATTTTTAATTTAATGTTGTATTACCTAGGTAACCTACACGCTTTGTAGGGAAATGAGATAATACAAGTAAATTCAAAAGCAAACCAAAATGTGGAACCTCCTCATTGAGAGAAAACCCTATGAACAGTCTATGTTTATCCTTCTAAGCATCCTCACGCCTCTTCAGACATGTTTGTAACCAAGATGGAAATACACTGTACATATTAGTTTAACTTTTTTTAACTTATGTGTATTATTTTATCCTATCTAATATTTCCATGCTCTCTGTCCCTCTCTAGAGAGATCGGTAGGTAGGTTCATAGATAGATAGGCAGGAAGACCTATGTCAATATAGATACTGCTACCGGATTGCAAAGACTGCACTTGAATCATTCTATGGAGATGCCGTTAGGTGAAGCAGCATCATGTAATTTGCCAGGTGGCCGGTGTTCTTGGTTGTCTTCAATATTGCGCCATTACAAGCAATACTATGACGCATCCTCATAGCTGAGTCTTTATGTGTACAGTTTTAGTTATTCTCTGAGGATAAATTCCTTAGGCAAAATAATTGAGAACGCCTTCATCTCATGACTGTGAAACCTGGGGCTCAAAGAGGTCAAGTGCTTGCTCAAATTTCCAGGGGCATCGTTTGGTTGTTGGCCAGGTGGCTTTCTCAGCAGCTCAGGCGGGGGTGCAGTGTATGTTCTCAGAGCCCCTTTCTGGTCTCCCAGGAGGTGAAAACCTTCATTTCTTACAGATCAGAGACTCCCCACTGTGTTGTCCCTCCTGAGCCAGAGTCACCCATGATCCGCCCAGTCACCGCCTCCACTGAACATTCCAGTCCCTTGGGAGCTCTGTGTGCCCAGGGCTAATCAGGTCACCCAGCTCACGCTACGCTGAGGAGTTCATGGTGAGCCTGGGTTAAGTCTCCAGCAGAGACAGCAAGGACTAAAGACTTTGAATGGCGCATATACAGGGTCCAGCACAAATAACGTCCCTTTTTTTATTATAAAATTTTATATTACAAAATCACAAACCTGTAATTCTGTAACACAACAATATCACACTCAAGCACATCATCATATGACGTTTTAGGTGAAATGTTCATATTAAAACTATAAATTATTACACCCATATCATTACTCTGTCAACCACACTCAAACAGGCGCTACTTCTGCCAGACCCTGTCTTTAAGGACAAGAGAGCAAAACCAAGTATTGGATACCTGGAATTTTCAGGGGTACTTGGAGTGCTCTGCAGTGTGTGTTCAATAGTTGTCAAAAAGGAAGCAAGGGAGGGGATCTGGAATCTAATCCTGCCCCTCCCTAGTATTGCCCCCCGCCCCGTGCTGCGCCCACCCTTGCTCCATCTTTCTCCCAGCTTGGTTGCAGTGAGCTTTCCTAAGAAGGCAATGCCAAGGGAAGGAGGGTGAAAGAATCAGCTCGGTCTCTTCCCAAGCTCCATATTCATTAGGCTGTGAGCTGGGGAGTGCAGGCTGATTTATGGGGCTCTGAGCTTCCATCACTTAAAGCAGCGTGATGAATTAGGGTGGTAATGCATTGAAGGCAAAGCCCTAATGCAGTGTGATGTTCCAGCTTGGAGAATTTATGGAGATAAAATTGTGAATATAGAAGGGAAGTGGGCAAAATTGATCTGGATGTGAGAGAGACTAGGGTGGGAGTAGCCTCCTGGGGAAGGCCCTGCCCCCAAACACACCCGCCCTGGGCCTTCTGTTGATTTAAACAGATCCACACCTGCCCAGCATCTCTCCGTTTGGACCACAAAGATTCTAAACAACCTCTGCCCCCCAGCAGGAGCCCGGGATCAGCTAAGGGCAGGGTCCGATTGAACCCTGGCAGGGCACGGATACGGCCCCTGCAGAATGCCCTGATCGCTGCTCTCTAGCTTCTTCCATAGACTACAAACCCCGTGAGAGCAGAGACCATCGCTTCTCCACTTTGTGTCCCCAGCACCTCGCCGCGGGAATGGGGCACTATGCTCCATCACTGTTTCATAAAAAAAAGAGTCATCCACCTTTCATTCATTTACCCTATCCACACATATATAGCCATATACAAAATACCTGCACCCTAAAACTAGCAATGACAGTCCCACAGGAAGGTACAAAGGGCTGTGCAAGCTCAGGGGACGTAGGAAAGATCCCGCAAAGGGACCCAGGGAACTTTGTGGGGAAAAAAGTGGGATTTGAGTGGGCGGTCTTAAAGGACACGGGGGAGCCACTTGGAGGGTGTGAGGCTGGGGGACACTCTCAGGTGAGGCGGTGGCATCCCCTTCAGGCTAGAGTTCTTCAGTGGAATTTCTGGGGAAAGAAGTGGAAGAAAGGCAGCCTGAAGCCAGAGCGTGTTCTGGGACATCTGTGTACGGCACATGGGACAGAATGTTTGAAGCGTGGCGTACCTCTCCAAGTTGAGATATATATAAATATAATATATCTATATAATATATATAATATATATATATGAATTCACACCGATCTAAGTGTGCTGAGAGACATACATAGCTACATATGTACACATATATACATACATATGTGTGTGTGTTATAGCTCACAAAGAGCTCCCAAACCACTCCAGGACACTTGCCTGCCTCCCTTCTACAGAAGGGGAAGTTGAGGCCTGGCAAGGTTAAGTGAAGAACAAGAAGAACGCGCGGACCCTAACCCCCTGACTCTGAGAGGCCCCGCCGCCCATCAAACCCGCCCCCTAAAACACGCACATCTCAGTCAATGGTACCATCCAGTACACAGCCCCAAAACTTAGGCGTCCCCCTCCCTTCCTCTCCTCTCTCCCACGCAGAGTCAGCTCCTCATCAGCCCCTGAAACGCCTCCCAAACCTGACCGCCTCTCGCTCTTGCCACTGCCCAGCCTGTGACAAGCCGTCGCCCTCTCTTCTGCTCACTGAGCCTCGACCCTTGCCCGCCGGTAACCGCGCCTCATGAACCCCAGCTCTCCTTCCCCGGCTTCCACTGGCCTGAAATAGACCTGAGCACGGAGACCTTCCCTCGGCCCCCTTGCGCTCAGACCTGTCCGCTCCCCCCGCCCCACCCCACCCCGATCCCCCTGCTTTCCCTCCAGCTCCTTTCTGTCCCTCCAGCTCGATCCTGTCTTTGTGCCTGCTGTTCCTTCCCCCAGAATCCATGGGGCAGCCTCCTCACCGCTCGGATCTTAACTCAGTGGCCTTCCCCGCCGACCCCAGGTGAGGCGGCACCCTTCCCCCAACACGCTGTCCACCTACGTCAGCCCCTTCACCGCGGCCCTCAGTGCCCACATTGTCTACCAGCCTGCTTGTCCACTGCCTGTCCCGCTCCCCACAGTGGCTGTGCCTTGAGCATTGTGCCAAAACCAGGGCCTGGCATGCACTATTTGATTGACAAGGAGAGGGCGGACAGGGAGGGGGAGGAGAAGGAAGGGGAAGAGACAAGGGGAATGGAGACAGAGAAGCAGGAGGGAGAGAGAAGGGAAAAGCCGGGGACGGGAGAGACGGGGAGAGGAGGGCTCTGTCCCCTTCCCAGCACCAGGCTGGGAGCCTCCCTTGTCGCCACTCATTAGGATGACTCCCTGGGCCCCAGGGTCACCCGTGCCCTACTGTGCCCCAGACCTGCATCTCCCCAGGGTGCTCTGTACTCCCCTATTGCCCCCCAAAAACTCTCCAGGAGAGGCGGTTAGGAAGCCAGGGCAAGAGTGAGCCTCCCGTACAAGGGTCCCTATGCAAGGAGGATGAAATAAGGTGATGTCACCATTTTTTAGCACTCAAACTTTGACCCCCATTCATAAGGCAGGCCTTCCAGAACCAGACAGGACACAGCGGGGATTCCTATTCCTGAGCAAGGGCGGTCTAGAGAAATTCAAGTCCAACGAGACAAAGAGAATGACTTGCCTCCCTCCCCCGAACCTCTATCAGAAGCTCAAGCTCAGGTGTTGCCGTTCCTCATGGGGGAAGGTCACAGCACAGCCACAGGAAGAAGGAAGCAGGGACACATGGCCCCGTGGCTGGTTGGGAGGTGAGAGGGTGGCTATAGCGACAAAGGACAGGCGCTAAGGCTCTAAGCACTCAGGTCTCGGAGGGACCACAGGGTAGCGCCACTGACCACGTGCCCCACAATGCCCTGCGCAGCAGCCACCACCTGCAGCATCTTGCAGAACATGCATGTGTGGTAGGTGTGCTGGCTCGGAGTGTCCGCGCGTGTGCGCGCACAGGTATGTGGTACATGTTCGTATGTGTGGTGGTGCGGTGTGTTTGCGAGGTTGTGTGTGCTGCGGGGACGAGGTGGTCATTACAGGAAGGTCAGCACCAGCTCAGTGCTGGCCAGTGATCCCGTAATTAGAGTCAGGGTTGTGAGTCAGAAACTACCAGCAGAGAAAGAAGAGGAGAGAGAAAGGGAAAATTAATACAAATCACTTGTCTTATATGGATATTTGTTTTGCTTGTGTGCACATCATTTAGTCCTTAAGAGCTCTGAAAAGCAAAATAAAAACAAGCACAAGATCAGGCTCAATTAGGTGCTTGATCAATATACTTTGATGATAACAAATGGCAGCGAAGATAATGAGGCTGCTCCCCTCACCTCCCCCTGCTCGGAGCGCCCTGGGCTCTTCCTACTTCAGGCTCTCCTTGTAAGAGTCACTGGTGAACCAGCCTCAGCTGCCCACCGTCTCAGGAGGCAGCTCACACAGGTACTTACTGAATATTTCGACTTTGACTTGAACAGGTGAGGATGCTACTCAGGAAGGCTGGACAAATCATACCTTCCCTTTACATTTGGTTCTTTTCTCAAATATCCCATTTTGCAGAAGTTCCCAGGTGGATTCTTTTGTGAGAGCTTGTCAACCAAAGTTTGCTGCCACCAACTAGTATCCACAAGTCCTGTTCCGGAGTAAAAGGAGAAACTTTATCCAGGTGAATACTTTGCGGACCCGCTGATGGAAACCAAAAAAGGTCTTGACCACTGACCTGAAGGGAAGGCCCACTTTTATCAAGTTCCTGCCCTGGTCCTGGATTGGCCCAAATAGCAGTGTCCTGATTGGTTGGAATTGCACGTTCTGATTGGTCGTTATGGAGCTGTTCTGGTTGGTGAGTAAGGAGGCAAATGTGGTTATAGCTACACAGTCCCTATTGGGCAGGTCTCAGCCCATCCTTTGAAAGCCCATTCTGGGAACACTTGCATAAGGATCTTCTCTGAGCAGGTACACAGGGCAGGAGGCTGGCAGCTCAGCTGGTGGCTTTTTTCCTGAAATGCTGTGTGCACGAGAGGCCTCCGCGGACAGGGGCCGCTAAACTCTGGTTATGAATTTGAGCCCAACTAACCACAAAGAGATCTTCTTGGTAGGTTATTCCTTCTCGGGGTCAACAGGTTGAATTTAACAAAGTACCACAGACTAGAAACAACGTAAAACACATGCCGCGCAGTTCTGGAGGCTGGAAGTCCGAGATTGAGGTCTCGGCAGGGTTGGTTCCTTCTCAGGGTCGTGGGGGAGAATCTGCTCCTCGCATCTCCCCAGCCTGGTGGTTGGCCGGCGATCTCCGCATTCCTTAGCTTCTAGAAGCATCTCCCTGATCTCTGCCTTCCTCTGTACCTGGTGTTTTCTCTGCACGTGTCTCTGCCTCCAAAGTCTCCCTTTTTATAAGGGTGCTAGTCACAAGAGATTAGGGTCCATGGTACTGCAGTACGACCTCATTCTAACTTAACTGATCACACCTGCAACAACCCTACTCCCAAATAAGGTCACATTCTCAGCCACTAGGAGTTAAGACTTCGACACAATGAATTGTGGGAGATCCAGTCAACCCAACACCAGCCATGCACGGAATGAAGTCCAAACTCCTGATGTGACATTCAAGGCTTTCTCTAACTGGCCCCGACCCCTGTTCCCAGCCATTTCTCTTTCATTTTTCCCTGCGTGCACATACATGTTTTATTGGAAGGTGGGGTTTCTGAGATTAGGGGGAAAGAGAGAGGAAGGGCAGGAGGGAGAGTAACATTTACTGAACGTTTACTGAACGCCATGCTCGATGACAGAAGTCCCGCCTTCCTCACATCCTGTTAGCCTGGCAGCACGCATCGGGAGGCGGGCATCGCGCCCGCTTTACGGATGAGGACGCTGCGCGAGCTGGAATGGACTCTGCCCTGCCATCTTTTGCAAGTGTCACGAATAATTCCTTTCCTTTAATAACACAGGGTGGCATGTTATTCAGCCTTACAAAAAGAATGCCATTCTGATTCCTGCTACAACATTGGTGAAGCTTGAGGGCATTAGGCTAAGTGAAATAAGCCAGTCCCAAAGGCAGATACTGTAATACTCCTCTCCGATTGAGGTACCTAGAATGATCAAATTCGCAGAGACAGAAAATAGAACTGTGGTTGCCAGGGGCTGGGGGAGCGGGGACTGGGAAGTCGTTGTTTAGTGGGGGCAAAGTTTCTCTTCGGAGAGCTGAGAGAGCTCTGGAGAGGGACGGCGGTGACGGTCGCACAACACTGTGAATGCGCTGACGCCACTGAACTGCGCACTGAAGAATGGTTGAAATGGTAGACGTTATGTATATTTTACCATGACAGATAAAAACAAATAAATAAAGGGCACTGTGACAACAGGGAGTTACTTCTCCAAGACATCAGGGCAAGTAACGAGAGCACCGGCCCATGAGGCTGTCTGCCAAGGATAACAGGAGGCCGCCTGCTCATGACGCTTGCCACGCAGCAAGAGTTTCAATAAGTGTGGGCTAATGTTATAAGCTTTCCTTTATAAGGAACCAGGAGGGAGTGACTCCTTCTATACTCCCTCGGCCATGGCAGGGGTATATGAAGCTGGTCAGGCCCGCCTGGCTCCTGCCTTCAGGTGACTTCACAGCTACGTGTGGCCTGAGACAGACACACACCACATGCCGTGGGAGTTCAGAGCCAGAGATTTAATCATCACAGCCTTGGAGAACAGGGAAAGCCTCAAGGGAGAAGGCATTGGAGCTGGCCCTGTAGGACCGGAAATAGTAGGCTGACCTCTCTCCGATCTTGCTTGGCGACATCCTTCTCCTTCGCCAATGAGATACCGAAGCCTGACAGGGTCAGCATGATTCATAAAAAGCCCCCCATCCCTACCGCCCATGCCCACTCCCCAAAAAGCTAGGATTACTAACCCCATGACCCTCATCACCGAAGAGCACCTGGAAGAGCACCAGACAGGCCTCACAGCCTGGACGTGGCACCACTCCAGGGTCAAGCGCCTGGCTGCGTGCAGGTCAGTGTGCTCTGGTCACACAGCTCTCAAAGCCCACCCAGCTGCGTTCCTCCCAGCCGGCATGTGAGGAGCCCCCGGCCCGCTTGGGGCACATTCCCTGTTGGGGGCCCTAAGCGCCACAGCATTGGCGGTGACTCTGCTGGGGAGCAGCTGGGTGGGGAGAATGGAGGCTCTTCTTTCATGGTCTTTCTTGGCCCTTTGTTCTCCCAGCGCAAAGCTTTCGTGATGGAGAAGTCTTCACTGCCTTTAGGGGTAGATTGGGCCACCAGAGCTGGGAGGAAAGGAGGCCCCTCTGTTTCTGCAAATCTTGCAGCTTTTTTTTTCCAATCCTCACCCAAGGATATGTTTATTGATTTTTGAGAGAGAAACAGGGGGGTGGAGAGAGAGAGAAACATCAATGTGAGAGAGAGACATTGACCAGTTGCCTCCTGTATGCTCCCAGACCCCGGATCAAAGCTGCAACCCAGGTATGTGCCCTGACACGGAATCGAACCCTCAGCCCTTTGGTGTGCAGGATGACGTCCCAACCAACTGAGCCACCCGGCCAGGGCAACCTTGCTGCTTTCGTGTCATTGAGGTCTCTGTGGAGCCACTGGATTTGCAAGCAGCTGGGGAGTGCGCTTATGGATTGCCCTAGCGGTCAAAGAGAGGTGGAGGCACCAGTTCTCAGAGGAAAACTGAATGCTCCCCCAGACAGGGAACTCTGAGGAAGTCCTTTTTGGGGGGTGCCTGGGGTCAGCAGCGGTGTGTGGGGGGATCGGGGGCACGGGCACAGATGAGAGCCTCCACGCTGGGTCGGCAGCCCTTGACCTCGGCTCCAAGTTTCCATGTCATGGTAAACTCTCCGAGGCTGCCCCTGGGAGGCTGCCCAGTCTCCTATTCTTTGGCCTCTCCCTTCACCTTTTCCTCAAATGACCAGTCTGGCCCACCGCCCGGCTGAGAGCCCAGCAGATTCAGCCCTCTCTGGCCTCAGCATCCCATCCGTCCTGCATTCCTAAGAGCCCAAGAGGAGGAAGTCCTCATTCAATCTGAAACACCTGAGCCTCAAGGCTCCCGGGTCTGGGAGCTGGAACTGGAGCCTGGGATTTGAAGTGTAAGCAAGTCTGGGTCTTTGCCCTTATTTCACGGACCAGCAAGCCACTAGGAGGCCTGCTCGCGACAGCAGCTCGGAACAAGCTGTGGTTTCCATTGATTTTTCCTTTCTTCTTTTGTTAGGCATTTATGTTCCATATAGCTGGTATCCCTCCATGTTCACTCTCATCACTAAAAAACCCTTAATCCTTAAATGTTTGCTTAGCATTTTTCTCAGAGCAAAGGAGAAAGCCCTATAGACCTCTGTGAATAGCCACTTCCCATAGACGAGGGCACAGTGTTCCCAAGGAAAGGCTATGTCCACAGGGTCTGTGGTCCCACGGCCCGGGCTGAGCACTGGAAGGTTCTCCAGGCGTCCCTTTGCCAAGGCCATACATGGCTGTCCTCAAAACCCAACTGACCAGTTGCTGGGGCCCATGAAAGTCATGGAGGCTGTCAGAGAAAAGGGTCAGCCCACCCAGAAGCACCCGGTGGGCCGTGACCACAGCAGTAAACCGTCCGGATGATCCACATCCCAGCAGGGCCCCTGAGCTCGGGCCACAGTGGGCCGAAGGTCCTGGGGGCGCCTCTGAGAACAGGACTTGCTCAAGAGTTGCCAAAAGGCACCCAAGCCTGGGATGGCCAGCAGCTTCTTGGCAGGTCAGCCGTGGGGTCTCTCCTGAAGCCTCGTCTTCTTGAATTAACTCTTTGTATTAGCACAACTCCTTGTGGTTTTCTAAACGTATTTTATGCAGTCTTCCCTGGAGGAAGGCAAGGCAGGTGTTCCTTGACAGATGAGGAAACTGAGGCATTGGAGGCTTCTCTCCGCCTAAGGTTTCAAAGCGAGGCGACTGCCCCGGCTCCCCACGGGATCGACCGGGCCAGATTCCAGCTGTACTGCCGCTTGGCTTAGCCTGTTCCCCTGCCCCATCCTGCCTCCCTCAACATGGGTCTAGGTTTCCTCTCAGACCTGCTTCTAGCAAACCCAACCTAAACAGGTATGCAGAGCATTACATGGGCTTATGTGGGTGCCACAGTGCCTGACATGTAAGCGGGTGCTGGAAAAAAAGGAGTGAGTATGATGATTATTCCTGCCAGAGCTGGTGCCTGGTTGGGCCAGCCCCGGACCTCGGACTGTGAGCGCATTAAAGCGCACCACCCCCGGCTGAGCTGCGCCCACAGCAGGGAAGCTGAGACCGTGCGGAGTTCAAGGCCAAGTACGAGGGCTCCGTGAAATACTGTCCATGGTAGCTCTATTGTGAATAAGGAGCTCTGATTGTCCCAATCAATAAAAAAGCCCTCAGCCAGAAGGAAAAGAAAAGATGGGAATCCTGATGTCCCTGGACAAAGCTGATCTCATGAATAAGCAACCAAGTGTGATTTACTAGACTCCAAAAACTCCATTTTCTATAAACTCACAGCCTGCCCCCCGCTGCCCCCGGCGCGCCCCTACTGAAGTTCTGACTCGCCCTCATTCAATATGCAGTCCTTGAAAAGGGGCTGCTTTTCACTCCACTGCACGCGCGCTTTGTTTTTCCTGAGGACCCGCTTCTTCTGGAAACGTGGGAGGTGTGGAAGATCAAGACCGTGAACCTGAAAAGGGCAACAAATTCACAGCTATCAACAACTCTAAATCTAAAAAAAACGAACTAGGCAAACAACGAGAACAGGAAGAGACTCATAGGTACAGAGATCATTGGGAGGGTTTTCAGTGGGGCGGGGGTGGGAGGGAATGGGGGAAAGGTACAGGGAATAAGGAGCATAGTTGGTAGGTCCAAAATAGACAGGGGGATGTCAAGGGTAGTATAGGAAATGGAGAAGCCAAAGAACTTATATGCATGACCCATGGACATGAACTAAGGCGGGGGATTGCTGGAGGGAAGGGGGTACCGTGCAAAGGGGAGCAAAGGGGGAAAAATTGGGACAACTGTAATAGCATAATCAATAAAATATATTTTTTTAAAAGAAGGGGACCCAGGGGCTCAGCTTCCTGGTTTTGACAAGGACCCTGAGCCCATTGCCTATGAGTAAGTCTGCCAGTCAGTCAACAAATGAGCATTTCCAGGTCTGCGCCAGGGCACTGGAGACACAAAGATGAGTGAAAGCTTCTTCCTGCCCCTGGATCCCAAAAGGAAGACTGACGGGTGACAGTCCTGTGCGGTGGGCATTCGGGTGGGGGGACCCATTCAGGGTGGTGGGGCAGGATCATCCTGGAGAGCTTCCCAGAGGAGGCAGCGCCTTCACTGAGAGCAGAAGGACTGAAGAGATGGGAGGGCCGAGGGGAGGGTCTCAGTCAGGGGGAAACCCGGGAAGGTCTCTCATGTTCTCTCCATCCCCCTCCTCATTTTGGGGGGGTCCCGAAGTCATACAAGCTACAAGGAAGACCCTCCGGCACCAAGACCTGGAGTATCCATGCAGTCATCCATTTAAGAGTTTACCAAATAAGTCATGACTAAGACTGACATGGCAAGAATATGAACGATCGCTTGAAGGGACAGAAGTTGCCTAGCAATGGAGAGCATGTCCTTGGCACCCTGTGTGAGCGGCGGCTCTGTGACAGGGAGGCAGAGGGGCAGAGGGGGCCCTGAGCAATGCGTGCCTGTGGGCCTTTGTTTATATAAGCCAGGATGTCCAGGGAGACCAGGTAAACGCCCACCCACGCTCTGGAGAACAGGATTCCACCTCCAAGTGCAAACGATGGGTCTCAACTGCTTGTATCCATACTATGTCTCAAGGGAGATGTAAAGCGATGCTCCGGCCAGGCTACCCAAAGGGTAGTGGTGGACCCTTCTAGAGACGAGAAGGCTCTTGCCCAAAGTCCTGTTATGCCCTGTCCCAGGCCCTCTCTGCCCTTGCCCTGGAAAAAGCCTCCTTGGCTCAGTGAGTCCGGGACAGAGTTGGCATGGCCACCCTCGGCCTTTCTGCTCTCTCCTTCTCCTCTCTGTCTCTCTGTGTTTCTGTCTCTGTCTCTCTCTCTCTCACATCTCTTTCTCTCTGTCTCTCTCCACTCTGTCTCTCTCTCTCTCTCCCTCCCTCTCCCCTTCCCTATTCACTACCATCAAGTTTAATTCCCCCCATACACAGCTTTACAGCCATAATGACACAGTCCATCTTCCAGAGCCTAAGGCACTTTTACCTATTATCTCATTTGTCTTCACAGCATCTCTGTAAGGTAAGGCTTGACAGAAATAATAAAACAAGAGGTGAGAGCGATAAAAGAATGCACAGGAGGTTCCGGGCCAGAGCAGGGGGTGCCGGGGGTCCGCGGGCCTGAGGCTTCTGCCAGACCCACTGAGCCACGTACACAGAGGGGTTTTAGCCGCCTCTGCTCGCCCCTCCGACAAGCCTGGAAACGGGCTATGAAAACAGAAGCCGGGGCATCCTCTCTGAGGTGACCATGTGACAGTGTGACTCTTCTGCCAAGCCTTGAGGGCTGGGTAGGATTTTTCCAGGCAGACTGGAGGGAGGACGGGAATGAGCTGGAGCAGAGAGGCACCAATGTGGCAGCTTGTTTGGGCTCATGGGGCTGGAAAACCCGGTGGTGGATCCAGGCAGGGGCCGGAGAGGAGCCTTGAATGTCAGACCACAGCGACGGAGGGGCTGGGAGGCTCGGTGAAGCAGAGGTGGGGCAGGGAACAGAGGTTTGCTTTGGAAAGCCTGCTCTGGTGATATGGGCAATGACGTTACATGGAGGAGGAGAGGTAGGGGCAGACAGACAGAGGGCCGGGGGGACCACTGCTGCTGGGGTCCCGGGAGGAAACCGTGGGGGCCAGGGTTCGGGCAGGATCCTGGGAATCGGGATGGACTCCCGAGGCAACCATGACTTTTCCAGCGAGAGGGGGCTGTGGTTCGTGCCCAATGCTGGGCGCATTCCAAGGGGGCTCGGGCACGGCTGACTAGGGCAATAAGATCAACAGACATTGAGCCATCGGGAAGCAACTGCCTTAGAGAATGTAGGCCTACATCCAACTGAAATAAAATTTCGAAGCAAGAGAAAAGCAAGTGTGGGCAAGATAGTCCAAGAAGTCATCACAAGAGAGGTCAGAGTTGAAGTGAGGGGCAAGGAAAGCATTCAGGTGGCAAAAAGGGGGGAGCGTATTTGGGGCCAGCCTGGCGTGGGAGCCAGTCAAATGACCATCTTCCCAAGATAGCACGTGCCCCAAGGCGCCCCCACCCCGTCCAATCACCCCGCCCTCCTTCACCCGGTCTTGACCCACATGTTGATACTTGGGGCAAAAAAAAATGAGTCATAACATAGCTCTCTGTTGTACATGAAAAGTCTACTTTTTGGTGGAAAGTAGGTAAACCAAGGGATGGCGGAGGGTGGGGGGGATCCACGTCCCTCAGGAGGAGGATGGAAATTTTTTTAAGGCCCTGAACTTGAACTTCTGCCTGCCTCGTCCTTTCTGCTGGCAACGTCAGGCTCCAGGTTTATATCTTATGCCTGGAACCTCTTGAGAGACATGGGCTGGCCCAGGGGACCCTAGAGAGCTTGAACCATCTTGGGAAGTTAATTTCTGAATGAAAGAATGAATAAATAAATGAGAACCTGAACTCCCTTTTCGTTCCCCTGCCCCACGCATCGCAGGCAGCTCACCATGTTCCTGTCTCTGAGGGAATGAACAGCTCGACTTCGGCCAAACGCCGTACTAAGCAACTTACATTAGCCCTCACTCCCTCAACGACCCTGCGAAGAGTTCGGCCACATCTGACCGCCGAGGAAATGGAAGTTCAAGGAGGTTATGATTAACAACGCTGATGAGAGTAATAACATCAATGGTCGCTCACTCTCGCTGAGCGCGGACCACCTGCCAGGCATTGCTTAAATGGTCTACACACATTATCCCGTTTAATCCCACAAGAACCCTATGAGGGACCCTTTTGGAGCAAAGGGAACCAAGACAGAGCAGCGAAGCGCTGCTCCGAGGAAATGAATGATGGAGGAGGTGAAAGGGCATGAAAAAAGCCGCCCACACGGGAAGTCCCTTCAATCCCCTCTTTGGCTGGGCCCGTTCCTGCAGCAGAGACTAGCGGCCACCGGTGGGCCCGGGCCCCGGCCCCAGCCCCTCTGGGTTCAGAATCATTGATTTTTGCTCCGTGTGCCCCCTCCTCCTGCCACGGGCGCAACAGCAACACAGGGCTGCAGCTCTTCAGATGGCAGAGGGCGCGGGGAATGGCTTGCAGGAGGGGAGTTAATTAGCTCACAGCAAGCAGAGCGGGAGTCTGATTACTCCCACTGCAGGGAGCTGATGGCTTGTGACTAAGACCAGGCCCGGCCTCCCGAAAGTTCTGTGTTTCTGCAGCTGCACAGGTAGAAGCACTGGGGCCTCCTCTTCCCCCAAGAGCCACCGGCACCACCCAGGACGGAGAGGGATTAGAGAGGCCCCTCCAGGTTGCTTCTGCCCCACCCCGGCCCACCCCGCCTTGGCTGGATGGCAAGGTGACCATCAAGGATCTTCCTGTGGGTCCTGACGCAGCCCCAGGGGAGTGTAGAGAAGTCTGGGTGTCTGTCGAGGCCCTGGGCCTCTTGTCCCTGTTCCGTTGCCTGGATACCCTGACCCACCGGCTTTTCTAAGGTGACATGGCTGCCTGCCCCCATCTATAGAGGGCAGCGGGGAGGCCCAGGTGCAAGGAAAGATGACCTAAGTTTATTTCATTTACTAGCCACGTGACCTTGGCTGCACTTCTTAACCTCTCTGAGCATCTTTTTTCTAACTTAAAAAAGAAGAAAAATGCACTCAATGTAATAGGATACCATAATAAATTGCCTGATACAATATTACTCAGAAAATGTTCATTTCCTTCCCTATCTATAAAATAGAACTAGTCCTGCCTGCTTCTCCCAAAGGGGCAGGGTGCCAGCGAGGAGAGGCATCAAATAGGAAGGCGCTCTGTGACCTGCTGTCTACATGAAGCGCGGCTTCCCTGCTCCATCATTCTTGTGGAGCAGGCGCAGCATAGATTTCCCAGCATGGGCTGGCCTTCCCGTGCGTATGAGTGATTTAGGGTCCGTCCAGCAGGATGGCTTTGCCAGGCAGGACAGTGAGGTCACTGACATCTTACCTCCAGTCTGCCCGATGGGCACTGAGCCACCTCCAGCAAAGCTCAGGAGAGGGGGGGACCAGCCCCCCATCCCTGGGTTTGCGGGGAGGACTAGGCCCTGGGAAGGCAGCGCAGAAAACTGAGTATTAGAGCACAGTCGATAAGCCAGGCTGGCGCAGAGAGGAAAGCCTTTCTAACAACCAACACTCCTGCTCTGCCCAGGTGGCTCTGTCGGTTGGAGCTTCATCCCGTGCACGAAAAGTCTGCAGGTTCGATTCCTAGCCAGGGGACCTACCTCAGTTGTGGGTACCATCCCCAGTTGGGGCACGTGCAGGAGGCAACCAATCAATCTTTCTCACCTCAATGTTTCTCTCTCTCTCCCTTCCTCTCTCTCTAAAATCAATAGGGGAAGCTGAGCTCCAGGGACCACTCAGCGGGAGGCTGGTGACGCCTAAGACAGGGCCCATGGATCAAACAACATGGGTGAGTGGGTGGGAGGGACGTTGGTGACGAAACGTGGCAGGAACCAGAAAGCCAGAGGCCTGGAGCCCATGGGAGGGTCAAGCCACAGAAAGGCCGGTTTCCGGACAGCAGGCAACATGACCTTGGGCAAAGGCACGCGCCCTTCCCTCCCAGTGCCCTTTCCTCATTAGAAAGTCCCAGAAAACAGCAATTATCTGCTTCAGTTTCAGAAAGCCTTTAAATAATTAACATTTATGGGGCTGCTTTGAAGTCCTCAGATAGGCGCTACTGTGAAAATGGTATTATTGTTTTAAAATGGAATATGTCTGCAATCGCTGGCTGCTGCTGACGGGCTCTTATCGTATCCTAGGGGGCAGCTGTTTGCAAGCTGATTAATTAGAACTCCATTTTTCAGGCTTTTTAATTTAGATGTTAATAAATTCAATAACTCTATCCATTTACTGTACCAGATAAGATCCTTCGGGAGAGGCTTCTCATTTACGATGGTGACCAGGGCTCCATCCTGCCGCACTGTGAATGCCTTCAATATGAAATGATGACAATCACGCCATGAATACAGCAGCTGGCCAGCCTCCAGATGACTGGACGCACTCCCCAGCCCAAGCCCCACTACAAAGTTGAAGTCGCATCCCTACAAAACCCCTACAAGAACTGCTGTGCTTGCTGGTCAGATTTTGTGTGCAGTTGCTTAGCCCAACCATACTGACTTTTTCATTGAGTTGACTGGGCCTCCGTCATTATCCAAAGGGAAAAAGATAGAGGAGCAGAGGGAACCTCATGTCCCTCTGCCCTTCCCGTCCGCGGGGTGCTGTCCTACTCCGCCTCCCAGGCTAAGAGGCGGGCCATCTGGAAGAGGAGACACAGCCCTCAGCCTGCAGGGGCATGGGCGAGATCTGTCTCACTCCCATGTGACAGTGGGGTGTCCTTCCTCGGGATGGAGGAGGAGGCCAGGGGCCTGGAGGCCGGGCACTTAGAAAGGTGGGGGGGGCTCCAGTCCTTCCAGGAGGGTGGCCCCCAGCCCTGCCAGAAACTGCAGCCGCAGCCTCTCTGGGGCTAGCTTGGTCTCGGGGCCACACTTGGGTTAGAGCATGGGGCACAGTCCTTCTCAAAAAGACCAACTCCAGGCCTATCTGGGCTTCCAGGTCCCTTTGGAGAGGACCCCAGACCTCCTTTGGACACCCCTGTCCAATCTCCAAACTCTGCAGGGAGGCTAGTCTGATCCTCGGAAGCCCCATGACTCTCACCCTTCCCTCCCCTCCCCTCCCCGACCTGCTCTCACTCACCTGCAGCCTCTTCTTGGTCAGAGCTGTGGTTCACATCGCAAGTCAACCGTAATCGCCTAACTGGTCATAAAGATTCATCCATCTGCCCTCAGTTACCTGCGCTGAGAGGGGAGGCAGTGCACCGAAGAAATGAAGCCAGGAACCACCTCCAAGCCACAGACGTTCCTTATTTGGAAGGTGCTGTGGGCGGTTTTGTAAGTTACACTCCCAACGATGGCTTTGTCAGGTTGTTCTCCAGATGAACCTCGTTCTGCCAGCGCTGGCCGCTGACGTGCGGTAGGGGCAGTTGGGCCAACAGGGTGCAGCCACACTCGCCAGGTCCCCAAAGAATGCCAAGTCGCAGGCAGGTCCTGGCTTGGGCTCTGCCCAGCTCAGGTTTTGCTGAGGAGGAACACACAGCCCCTGCGGATCCAGGGCGGGTGGTGTGGAAAGGGAGAGGGAGCAGCCGCAGCAGACCATATGCTGGCAAGGGAGGCGAGACGAGAAATCCCCTTGGATTCAGGCACAGAAAGAGCAGCGAGTGTGCTGGGGATTAGACAGCTCTGCCTCCCTGTCTGTGTGCACAGCCTGGTCCCCAGTGTGTATGAGCCCAGAACCCCCCGTGCCCCGTGGCCACCCCCGACCTCGGCCCCTGTCCTGGCACATCCGGGTCCCCATCGCAGCCTCTGTGCTCACCTGCCTTCCACCTCCCTTCCACCCAGTCTCCCTTCCACTCCCACAAGGAGCATTGTAAGAAGTAGACGTAACCCTGTTAGCTGTCACCCATGCCCCAGACAACGTTTGGCTCTAATGTACCAGGTACAGCTTACAGGGGCGTTGAAAATGAAACACACACACACACACACACACACACACACGCCCACCCCTGCAGGAGTTAACCGAAGAAAGCAGATCTGTGTAACCATTCCAATAAAGGAGCAACTTTGTATTTCCTTTAAATGTATTCCCCTTCCCCTGGGTGGACCCCTGGCAGGTCCTACGGCTCTTCTGGTCACTCCCGAGTCATACGGACAGTTCCCCAGCACCTATAGTCACAAGTCTTGGTTTAATCATTAAGTGCCAGCCCCAGGAACAGCCAAGACCCTACTGTGGATCCAAGCTGAGGTCCCTCCGCGCACATTCACCCCAAACCGTGTCTTCTCCAGAGACACCCCAAACCTGGGGCTCTCACATCGCCAGCTCCCTTGAATGGAGACAGCATCTCCATCTGTGTTGGTTCCTTCTCTTCCCTCGGCCTCTAGGCCGGCGGGACTCCCCCACTGTGGCCCATCTGCCTATCCGGGCGACCCTCCTGGACAGGACCTAACATGTCCCATCCACACTGGCCCCCCCTCACACGTGGCCCGAGGTGGTCCTCAGGGGTTGCCCCACACCTTTCCGTCTGCCAGACCTCAGAGGGTAGCCAGTCCTCCGCTTTGCTCCTCTCGAAGCCCCAGGCGAGCCTGTCTGTTGCCATTTAGATTTTCCAGGGGGCCCAGACTCTTTACCAGAAGGCTCCTGGGGGGCCTGCTTTGCTAGCTCCTTCATCCAGGCGGCCTCGTGGGCACTGCGCTGCTGCTTCTGTTCCATGTGCCGTGCTCAGCCCCAAAAGAGAAAGGCGCTGGGGAAAGGTTATTGGTGCAGCAACCAGGAACAAACTCTTTTCGTTCCTGAAGCCATAGAGCCCAATGCGCTGCACACAGTAGGTGCTCAGTAAACACAAGTGAAGAAGTGAAACATCCAAGAGCCAGCTGGGCCTATTGTCCACTCAACTCCATTGCCGTGGCTCTAACAGCCAGCCTCATTTCCCCACCCCCACACTGTCCTGGACAGTGGCTGGCAGGGCCACCCAGGAAATGAGTAAAGGAGCCATTTCGGTGTCATTATCTCGTTCTTACCTCCTGTCAGAGCTGCGCTTGCCCAGTCAGTGGAAGCCTGGAGACCCCGCAGACTGACAGGAACCAAGCGGTCCCCACGGTGATGAGAGAGCTTGTCCCAGCTTGACCTCAGATCTGGACAGGAGAGAGCCTGTCGTAGTCTCAAAGAAACTGAGGTGAAAGCTCTTGAGCTAAAACAAATGCTTCATGCAGAGCTTTTCAGAGGAGCTAAAACCAAATGGCTTTCAAGGGAAGAGACTAGCAGGTGTGAGAGCCGAGTCGGACTGCGGAGTTCCCGTCCCCAGCGGGGTCCTGAGGGCAGGACTCTGCCTTGTCCCTCCGGGTGCACGTGGGGACTCGCTAAGATCCCACAGCCTCTTCCACGTGCAGCTGTGACCAAACCGCCCTGTCTCACGAGCCCCTGGCCCCTTGCCAGAATTCTCTCTGTTACACTCAGCTTCTCCGAGAAAACCAGACAAAAGCTAGAGGCTTCCCCAAAGGGAGACGGCTCCTTAGAGAGGCTTGTGAGTCCCTGTCCACCCCTGGTTAGCTGTATGACATTGGGCAGAGGCATAGCCACTTGGAACCCTAGTTTCTTCCCCTGTAAAATAGGGTTAATGGTGTTTATTGTCCAGGGCTGCTCCAGCATTAAACACAATGAGGCCCGTGGGGGCCACTACCTAGGCCCGAAGTCTCCCTGACCATCTCCCTTCTTGCTCCTCGGCCCACTCGGCTTTGGGGTCCCTGGGGGCAGCAGGAAGCTGGCCGTCCTGGCAGCACGGACCCTCTTCTCTTTCCCTAATGTGGCTACCAGCTGGGGCGGGGGCCGGGGTAGGCAGGGAATGACCCCATGAGTCCCCGCACCCAGAGCATCAGCCAGGGTCCGGATGGTCCCTCGCAGGACCCACAGAGGCACCCTCACCCCAACCCCCACAGAGATGCCACGCCTTGGAGCCTAAGGAAGGCGCAGCTCCTGCCTCTCCCTTTCAAACCAGCCACGCGGGGCCCGGCCTCGCGGAGGCCACTGTGCCCACGTCAGCTGCAAGCACTTGTCAGGAGCAGTTCCTGCCTTCAGGGGCGGAGGACACGAGCCCCACCTCCCTCCCGCCTACCCCTGTGTCTGCCTGGGCGGGAGGATCCACCCACGTGCATCCCAGCCATGCGGCCCAATGGCTGTAGAGTCAGAGATTACCGAAAAGAGAGTAACCCCGTGGGCCATTTCAGAAGAGTGTCCTAGGGGGTCATCATTCATAGAGATGGCCTCTTCTTCCCTGAAGCTCCTGTGTCCCTGGTGTAGGTGAGTGTCCCTCAAGTATTATGTCCTGGCCAAACACCAGCTACCTGCTTTGAGGGCCTTTCTGATCCCTGTGACTCCCCCATTTGAATTGGAAATGTCTTCTGCAGCAGAAGCTTCCAGAGCAAATAGAGCCCGTGGGCGGCCCCAGGGCGGCCACCGGGATTCCCGCGTGGGACTTCTTGTGGGACCGAAGCTGGAGGCATCAGGCCTCCAGACCCACTCAAACTTGATGTGTAGACGTGATCTCCCTCACAAGGGAGTTGTAAGGAATAGCTGAATAGCAATTGTATTTTTAAAGCACTTTGCAGAGTGCCACATAAATAGTTCTTCACCTAAGTGATTGTCATATATATAAAATGCTATAGATGGCAGGAAAAAATGATCGCGAGAGACAGAGACACACACATTCACGTCAGGAAAGCAGGTCTCTGGGAGTGAGGTGCCCGCAGTGTCCTGAGAATTATATGCCAGCCAGGACCCTGTCCCTGAGCTTCCCTTCCCCTCTGCCACACGCAGACAGCCGGAGAGGTGCGTACGTGATTTTAAAATCACCAGCAGCAACATCCACTTCCAACCGTAAAGCAGGCCCGATGTGAGGCACTTCAGTCATACTGATTGTACTGATGACTACCTTTCATTATCTGAAAAGGAGTGGATGATCAAATATAACCACTATTTTGCCCTCTTTTCTGGGGTTTCTAATTCTTTACTTTCTGTGCACCATGAGGCCATCTAAAAGAGGAGTTCTCTCCCCCCCAGTGGCGTGGTGTTGAGCATTATGTGGATGTCATTTTCAAGAGCAGCTCAAGTCCAAACTCGGCCCCGACCCACATATTCCCGTCCATCTTCGATGCGACAGTGTTGAGTCAGCTTCATTCTTAGTGCGAAACAAATTCTCAGAAATAGAATTAAAAGTTAGCACACACGCATTTAGTGGGACGACGGCAGCGTCCTAGCTCTTAGCTTAAAACAAAGAGTCAAACCGGAAGTCCCTTCCCGGCGGTGCGCCAAGCCTGTTCTAAAATGGGACAGGCAGGGAACAGGAATAGGCCAACGCTTGGCACTACTGAGAGGAAAACAGACAAGACTCTAACAAGATGCGATCAAAGAGGGAGAGGCTGCGAACGGGATTTACTGGGAATGAGTCTGGGTAGAACTACCAATACAGCAGAGAGTCCAGCATCGTAAGAAAATGTATGAACAGCTGTGTGCCAATAAAGTTAAAAACTTGAATGGAATGAACCATTTCCTAAACAACTTTACTCTCCAACTTTAAAAAAATAAAAAATTTAAAAAAAGTACGGGAGACAGAAGAGAGAGGGCAGGACTCGTGCATCTAACCCTCTTCCCTCCGTAATCCCCACTTAACACAGCGGTGAAGGCTCTCTCTCCCTAATCTTTAGTCCCTTCTCTGCCTGGTTGTATGGTCTGCTATTCACTTCCATGGAGCTCTGTTGGTGTGTGTCTTTTTTAAATTAATATAATTTTTTAGAGCAGTTTAGCATCACAGAGAAATTGAAGAGAAGATACAGAGATTTCCCATGTGCTTCTTGTCCCCACAAGGATTCTTTTTTTAGGAAAACCAAGTACAAATTTGGAAGCTGACAATCCTATGGTCAAGCGTTCAGTGACGTAGCAATCTTGAAACGATGGCATCTCACACGGTACGGGCCCAGCCACCCTCCACTGCCCCCCAAGCCCTTGATGAACAGAGGAAGGAATGTGGTATACATACTCGGCGGGGCAAAAGGAGGCTTACAGTTGTGAGTAGGTGAAACGCAGAGTTAATTCTTGTGTTGTTATTGATTAATTATTGCATTATTTTCCATATGACCAACTGTAAACCTACGTTGGCTCCACCCTGCACTAACATGTTTGCTTGGGTCCACAGTGATGTTGAGAAGAGCTTGCTGAACCTCCATTTAGGCTGGCCCCCTAGACTCTGTCCTCAAATGCCCCTCACTAGCCTAGAGAGCGAGCTTGGGTCGCCCCTCTGGGCTCAGTTGTCGGCCCGTCCCCCCAGAACACCCTTCTCGCACTCTTGCTGGGCACGCAGACACCTCCCAGATTATGTACACCCCGCAGTTACTGAGTGGGGTCCCGACTGGCTGCCCTAGTTTGAGTTCTTTAAAGAACCCTACACACCCCAGAAAGAGCTGCCACAGTTGTGAGCACTTCTGCTCGAGAACCCAGAACCACCCACCTTGACCTTCCTTGTCATGAGCTCCCCCTAAACTCACCTCCCTCCATTTCATGCTGGGCTCTGCCTTTTCCATCCGCCGTTATGGGGGCCTAGTTCTTGGACCACCCGTTCAGCTCAGACCTTGGTCCCTCAGACTCTGCTTCACGTGTTTGCTCTTGGCTCAGGATTCCCCCCACCCCCGGGAGCTGGGCAGCCCTCTGTGCGCCTTTCTGGGGGGAGGGAGCAGACAACGGAATCCCATCAGAAAGAGAGAGCCCGTAAAGCAGACACTTTGCCATTGTCATCTAATCCTTGTAACTTATTTATTCTCCACGTTATCCCAGAAATGAAATAAGTAGACTTACAAGACTATTCATGAAACACCAACTAGTATCAATTAACAGCAGAAGCAAAAGAAGAAGAGAAGTGTCAGGACGTGTAAACCAAGATTAAAATGCAAGGTTGCACAAGAAAGTCTTTATATCCAAGAGCCCCACATCCAGCGAGAGAAGGAGGCCCTGAGCAGTGACAGGAGGGGGCGGTGCCATTTCTGGTTCACAGGTGAGGGAGCAGACCAGAAGGTTGTGTGACTGGTCCACAGTCATATGGGCAGAGGTGGCGGTGAGGTTAAACCTAGGCCTAAACAGAAGACGCTTCCTATAACCACAGTTGAACGACAAGACTCCCCGATCACGCCCAGCTGGGGCCAGCCCGCCTTCCTGAACAAGCCGCGCCCACCAGCCACCTGTGCGCCCTTCCCGACACAGGGCCAGCCCCTGGCTGCCGTGGGCTTCCCTTGGGGCCACGGCAACAGGGGAAATGTGTGCCCGCTGCTGCTCCATCCTATAAGCGGCAGAAGCATCATCCCACAGGCCAAGGCAGAGGCCGGGGAGCTGGGGAAGCAGCCCACGGGATGCCCGTCCTTCTGGGGGGCCACCTGCTTCCCCCTGAAGGCCCCACACAACTAATAGCCGTGTCATCTGAGGAGATGACATTAGCCTCATTGCTACCATTTTGCTACATAAGTCATTTTAAATTAATTATATTGCACTCTGGAAAGAATTAGCTCTGGCTGACTTTCCCGTTCCTGCAGATAATCACATTGGCAGAATTCATTAGTCCTATAGATAAAATGGAGTGTGTGTGTGTGTATACTGGGTATAGACAAGCTCGCTGACACTGACAAAGGTCAGTGCCAGGAGCCCAAGCACGTGGGCAAAAGGAGCCTGTGGCTGGGCAGCAGGCTCGCATCCACCAGTGGCCTCCCTTAGGGCCACAGCTCCTCAGCTGCGGCCGTTGGCCTCGAGAACAGCACCCGGTGTCTCCCTGCCTGTCTTTGCCCTTTGCCCTCTCCCTTTGGCTCTGTGGGAAAATCTGTGAATTAACACGTCAGCTGCTTTCCTCTCACTTGGAGAGTCTCCAAGAACAGATGGGACTCTGAGGGAAGGGGACAGGAACGCACACTCCTCGGACATGGACCCTGTGCTGAGGAACTGGCCAGAGAAGACCATTCTGGAGCACTGGGTATTGTGGAGTGGACACATGCGGCCAGTCACAGGCTTGAGTTCCACCTTGGCCTCTACAATGGACCTAATGCCTGTGCCCCACCCCCAACATTTAGGTGCTGAAACCTAACCCCTAACATATTGGTGTTTGGAGGGGGGGCATCATCTGGCCTGTATTGTGCCATGTATAATGCACACCCAAGTTTTTATGCATATTATACACGAGGTTATTATACCCATTATTATACCCGTGGTATGTAATCATTTTTCCTACATACAATGCACATCCTTATTTTTCCCACAAAACTTTCGGCAGAAACAGGTGCATTATACAGGGCAAAATGTGGTAGTTAGGTCATGAGGGTCAGGCCCTCCTGCAAGGGGTCGGTACCCTTATAAATGGGGACCCCAGGGAGCTCCCACACCTTCTTTCCACCACCAAGGACACAATGAGAAGACGGCAGTCTGCAACCCCGAAGAGGTCCCTCCCTGGACCCAAACCTCACTGGCACCCTGACCTCAGACCCCCCCACCCTCCAGAACCATGGGACACAAAAGCCACCCAGTCTGTGGGACTTTGGTATGGCAGCCTGAGCTGACGAGGACAGCCAGCCACCTCCCCCCACTTCTCTAAGCCTGTGTCCTCAGCGGTCTGTAGACTGACGCCCATCCGCAGGACTGGGGAGGTGGCTGTCATTGGGACCGTTCACAGCTAGATTTTAGTGGCGTGTTTGCCTTGATCTGGACACGTGGACCATGTCACTCAGTCCTGCTCACAAGGGCTGTGGTTGGGCTTCAATACTGTAACCATGAGGCACAGTGATTATTCCCATTTTTCGATGAGAAAATTTAGGGACAGAAAGGCAAACAATGACCAGGTGGCCTGAGGTCACATAGCCAGCAGGGGGCAGAGCTGGGCCCTGTAGCTAGATGACCACCTCTGCAACCCCAGCCCATAACCCATGCCTGTGGATGAAAGGAGGTAATGCATGAAACAGTTCATAGGAATTCTGGCATATAGAAAAACTCAGCTACTGTTAGCTGTTATTCTTGTTAATTTTACTTAGTGGGATGGAGAGGAAAGGCCAACCAAGGCTAAGGACATGGAAATTCCACTGGAAGGGACCCCCCTACCCTAGGCTCCTAGCTTCCCACAGTAGCCCAAGATCTTCCTGCTGAAAGGTGTCTACTGCAGAAGCTCCGCCCGCCGGAGACGCTGTAGTAATTTTCCCAAACACAGAGTGGTGGGCTTAGGGATCTGGAACGTACTCTAGCCGAACTCTCACATTACAGATGAGGAAACTGAGGCCCGGAACTGAGTCACCGGTGGGGAGCAGAGGGTGGGGTGCAGGGCCTGCTGGGAGCCTGGGTATCCTGACAGTTCCAGCAAGTTTGCTGATACACACTTCTGTTTACGTATTGTTTTCCCTAAAGTTGCCTGTTGGGCTCCAGAGATTCAGCATGTGAAAAAAAATGAAAAAATCTGTGGACATTGGGCTCAAGCTTAACAATCAATTCAATGCACTTGAAATGCAAAATGGAGCCCCAGGCTGCAAGGAAGAAGAGGAGGCCTTGGTAAGGAGGCATCACCCTGGGCCCAGCGTGACCCAGAGCTGCTGCAAAGAGCCACCAGACTAAGCCCTCCACAACAGCCGACAAGAACTAAGACACAGACCCAGGACACGCAGGCTCCCAGGGCAGCCTTCGTGGGCACGGGGGCCCCTGAGCTCACTGGACAGCTAAGGACACAGCCGAGTCTCCTGACTCTGAGCCCCACCACAGCGACGGCCACCTTCACAGTGAAGCGGCCACAGGCCCCTGCTGAACTGCCACCTCTTCCTTCCCTGGCTGGCAACAGGAAGCCTCAGGAGTGCCGGAAGCCTCGCCTAGAGGCTCAGCGTTGTCCCCTTGAAGGAATTGTCCCCACAGAAAACCCAGAGGCCTTGAACAGATGGGCCCAAGGACAGGTACGTGCTGGGGTTGTATGGACATACTCTGGAGGGTTCCCCAGGGGCGCATCTGTGGGGCAGCCAGGCCCTAATACTGGGAAGACCCCCCCCTTCTGAATCTGTTGGCGCTTTCTAGTGGTCACGTGGTGCCGCTTTTAGGCTCTACCAACAGGGGGCGCTAGCCACAGCTGAATCCACTTGGCAGTTATTCCTGCAATAGTAAAACCTGCCTCCCCGTGGCAGTAGGCTCCCGCTGCGGAGTCTGAAAGGGGTCCTTTGCAGAAGCCGCTCCTTCCGTAGACAGTGTAATAATTTCCCCAGGCACAGAACGTTGGGTGGGAAGGGGTCCCTGGCCCTCAGGTTCTAGGTAAGATTGGAAGGGATTCCTGTTTCATACTCTCCGCTGTCCCATGGGGCCTTGCCTGAACCCCCACGATGCAGCGAGAGCCCGCATGGCTCCCTAGGCCTGTCTCCTTCGCTGTCCCATGGCCTCCTATCAAGGCCACATGTTTTTACACCTGACCCCTCGCCTCGGGCTACACCAACATTCCCAAAAGCAGGGATCATATCATAGCATGATCATCCGCCCCTGCAGCTCACTGTCTAGCGCACTTCCCTGCACATAGTAGGTGGTTGATAATGTTTCACGAGCCTAATAAACATTCGATAACCCAGAATTTCCAACATGACACAAAAGCCGCTCATGTTAATGTACTGTCCAACCTGTATAAATACAGGAAAAAAAAAAAAAGTTCATGTGGCAGTAAAAACAAAACGAAAACTAAAAAGAGAGACAGAACCTAGGCTTCACTTTAATCACCACGATGCAAAATGGGTCTTTGAGACGTGAAAGCGCGGCCCTATGAGTCTCTCCCCCGTCACGTCAGGCTGTAGTTACGCTTGCACCGCATCTGCGTGTTATTTCCATGTTGGCGCTTGCGCAAGGAGCAGGGCACCCGAGGAAGCCTTTCCTCTCTGAGCCCAGAGGCGGCCGCACGTCCCCTGGAAGGGTGGCTGGGGTCCCCAGACGGCTGAGCTCCTGAAGAGGACAGCCAGCCCCCAGCCGCGGAGGGTCTCCTCCTCAATTGCAATCTACCCCCCTCTCGCTCTTTCCCCTCCCCGCCTCTCTTCCTCTCTCATTTCTGGGAGAGCATCTATTGGAATCACTTGTGCAATAGGTAACGACCCCTTTATAGCTGTGTGTGCTCCCCCTGTGTAATTAGAAAGTGCATTGTTGTGTAATTCAGAAATTAATTAGGAGTAAATGTTTCAAGGATGCAGGTGTAAGTGGGAGGCCTACTGCGCTCCATAGACCCCGTGTCTGGATTGCTTCTCAGCGCCTCCGCTCTGGGGGAACATTTCTGGGCTCACCCAGGGGTGGTCCCCAAAAAGTCCATCTGTAACTCTGGGGGTCCGCCGTCTCTTCTTCACCCTGGGGAGTGAGAACAACAGCAGAGGACAGAGCTGGCTACACCGAAGTGCCATGGCTCACTGCTGGGCCGCGGCACAGGAGGTGCCCTCAGCCGCCCCAAGAGCCCCGGGGCTCCTTCCCACCCAGGGAATGCAGCGGGGAAGTGTGGCCAAGCAGCCCAAACCTCAGGAGCCCAAGGATCTCGCCCTGTCTGGGGAAGAGCCTCAAGTGATTTCCCTCTCATATAGAAGAACAAGCACCTTAAGCAGGATCGTGACCGGAACAATAGGAATAAGCCAGGAAGACGGGTGCTTCCTGCCCAGGCTGCCCTGCAGGCCTGCAGCAAGAGTCCCAAAATCACAGTGCCGCTCCAAGCCCTCCAGAAGGGCCCGGGCTGCTCCAAACGGGCTCTGAGGTCTTTTCCTACGCACTCGCCTTCTCCCGTGCCCTTCCTCTATCTCATCTCCTGATGCCTAACAAATATTTACAGGAAAGAAGGGAGGGAGGGAGGAAGGGAGAAGGAAGGGAGGGAGGGAAGGAAGGAAGGGAGGAGGAAGGAAGGAAGGAAGGAAGGAAGGAAGGAAGGAAGGAAGGAAGGAAGGAAGGAAGGAAGGAAGGAAGGAAGGAAGAGCCCCAGCTGTCGAATCCCTTCCCCGTGCGCGAAGCCTGCTCGGTGCCCTCAGACAGCAACGGCCTCTCCCCTCTCGGGGCTGCCTTCCTGTGCCTCCCTCCCAACACCGATGCTGCGCTGCTGCACGATGCTGTTACTTCTTAATCTCTCGCCCCCAGTAGACCGCAAGCTCCTGGGAGGCAGAAACCCGTCTTATTCATCTTTGCATCCCCTCCCTGCAACTCCCGGCCCTGAGCCTGACATGTAGCTGGTGCGTAAGACACACTTGTTGATTGAATTACTGGGTGGAGTTGAGGAGTGTGGCTCCAACCCCTGGCAGCCCACCCTGCTGCCCTCAGGACGGTGCGGGGACTGTCCGGGTCTCCAGGAGGAGCCTCAGGACCAAACGAGAGCCCCCCGGACCCACTGGGAAAGATCAGTGTACAAGTCCACGCACGAGGGTCCCTGATGTTCTGGAATGGCCTCTCCGTTTTGACTACACAATCATTTTGGTTTGAATTTCAGTCTCTAATCTCCTAGTCCTCTCTTCCTGGTTGAATTCAATTCAATTCAACAAGCCAAAATGGAAGGCTTGCACCACGCACAGAACCACAGCAGCTTCTAACGTCCCAGGGAATTCCCACCGCTGTCCTGTGCTTCCTAACAGAGCCCTTCCCCTCAGGGAAAACCCGGAAGCAAACTCACAGGGACAGTGGCCTCCCGGGGGCTTGTCCTCATCAGGACCATGACAGGTGCCACCCTGCCCCAACCGGTGGGGACAAGGACTCTGATGTTGACCTAAAAGTAAAGGCCGAAGTGAGAGGCAATGAGTATTTATTTCGGGTCCAAAATAATAGCTCTCTGGATGCACCGATTCAGACAGTAACCCAAATAGTATTCCGATCAGGAGGTGAAGGGAAGGGTATTTATGAGAAAGGGAAGGGGAACAGTTACATCAATAGAAGGAAGGCGTTGCTACAGGTGCAGATACGCTAAGGGAGGGATGCTAATTCTAAAGAACAGGTTTACTCTCCAGTCCAGTAGCCATAGTCATAATGTCTGCTTTCTTGGTATCTTTGCCAACAGTTGCTTGGGAAATAACGCCGCCCCAGGCCCCGTCCAAAGGTTATTTTGCCGGGTTCTGAGGTCTGAGGAGCAAGACGTGCCAGGCAGTCCCTCTGGCGTGGCAGCTCCGGCTCCATGTGAAAGCAGCTCCACTTGTACTATTTTTCATGCTAGACATAGCGCTGAACCTCAGGATCCTCTACTTTGGGCCTAAAATTGATCAGGACCAAAGGGGAGGCGAGGAGGCAGAGCTCCAAGTACAGAAAAGAGGCCCAACCCCCGCCTCTGGTAGCAACTACAAAACAATAAACACGGCTGGTGTTTAAATGGCCCGTTTTCTGGGGCGTGGGCCCTGCTCTGCGCGCTGCCGCGTGTCCCATCCATCCTCACAACAACCCTCTAAGGTATGTGGGTATTATTATCCCATTGTACAGGTGGGAAAGCTGGGGCCCACACTGACAGTCTAGGAAATGCGGAGCAATGTGCTTGAAGGTGGAGCGGGGCGGTGGCAGTTTGGGCTTCATTGACTGAATGACACACAGCCCCAGTGCTTGCAGAAAGGTCTGGAGTGCGCCCTGCGTCTTAGCTCCTGCTTTCTCCTCCAGGGAGCTGCGTCTTTAACACAGAGAAGCTCCCAAGGCCTCCAGTGTGTTCTCCGGGGGAGTTTCCTCCCCGCTGTTGTCAGCAAGTGCCCAGGCTGAGCGCCCTCTGAGGCCAACAGGCAGCCTCAGCAGAAGCCCTTTCCAGGGCTTTTCCCACTGCGACCAGGAGCAGCAGGGAGAAAGGATGGGGAAAGAGGCCCCCTCCACCCCCCCACCCCCGCAGGGGCCACCTGCCGGGTGCAGGATCAGAGGGAGGAGACGCCTGAGCAAAGACCAGGTGTGGGCGCAGCGGCGATTCCCGCCCAGACGGCCCTGCAGCCTCCGGCCTCCAGCCGCGTGTCACACCCTGGGGCAGCGGGCTAGGACGACAACCACGGTGGAGGGAAAATTAGACACAGGGTTCCCACAATCAGTGCCCAGCCAACCGGCCGGCCTACAGAACCGCCCGGGGGAGCGGGGAGCAGGGGTGCTGAGCTGGGTGGGCACTCGGTGCGAGACTTAATTAGACCGAGAAGCATGTGCAGGGGGTGCACGTTGCCAACATTCCTTCTTAGAAGTCCTATTTCCATTAACATTCAGCAGCATGAGAAAGGGAGAGACTGCTGTAGATTAAAGCGGGCAAGGTGGGATCCCCACTCAGTAAACCAACTATTAAAGGTACATTTTTAAAGCCACCGAAGGAGATTGGAATATAAATTGCTTACTAGATGTGATTAAAGAATTATTGTTAATTTTGTTGGGTTGGATAAGAGCGTTGTTCCTGTGTAAGAAAATGCTCTTCCTAGAGATGCACAAAAAACATCTCTACAATGTCATGGTATCTGTGGGTTACTTCAGCAAAAAATGATAAAACGGATATGGTCAAATATTAAAAGGTGATCAATAGAATTGACAACACATGGGGCCTCAGTAAGGCCTTTCTGATGTTGTCTTTTCTGAAGAACAGAGAGGTCAGGGGGCATCGGGCCTGTCTCAAGTTCAACCCAGCCCGTCAATCAAAGGGTGGGGTTAGGGTACAAGGAAGGCACAGCTCAGGGACTGGGCCCACGTGGGAGAAGTGTGGGCGACCGTGGACGGGTGCGGTGGAAAGGCCACGTCCCCGAGCCAGGAGCAGCGACAGGCTTGGGGCTGGCAGGAAACTAAGACACCAAAAGCTGAGCACATGCTGGGCATCGGAGAGGCCTGGCGGCTTGATGCGGGAAGAAGGAAGTCAGCCTGGCCGGGCGGAGCGGGCACAGCTGCCCGAGGACGGGAGGACTCTCCTCTCTGGACACACGGCCCCATCCCAGAGGAGCAGCTGGCACCAGAGGCGGCGGGGAGCCAGCGTGAGCCCACCCGCGGCCTCTGCCCCTTGGGATGGGCCGAGAAGCACAACCCTGCGGGGCTGGACTGCTGAGAGCCCCGATGTCGCAGGGGACTTGGTGGGAGGAGCCCGCGCCGCCTGTGGAAGGGCTGTCTGCCCGATTCTGCCGGCCCTGCTCAAGCTGCTTCTGTGATTCTGCATAATTACGATAAGCCCTGGCCGAGCAGGTGGATGTGCGGAGAAAGCTGATGCGTGACTCTGAGCTCCGCCAGAGGTGGCCTTGCTGCTGTGGAATGACCCAGAATATCCCGCACGCCCTGACCGCCTCCTACCCACGTTCCCAGAGGCCTCAATAGAGTCCAGGGACTGCCTGACGACGCGGGTTCCCTCCCATTTGCTGGTGAGGGGACAAGCCATGCCTTTAGGAGGCTACGTGTCGGGGCTCTGCGGGCTGGGGAGAACCGGAGGGCCACAGCGGGAGGGTGACCCAGACCCCGCACTGTCCCTCCAGGCTGACCTGAGCCTCTCCCCGAGCTGCATGTTCTCCTTAAAGAAGGTGAGGAACCCGAGGGCTCCCCGGGATTCTCTGCACAAATCAGAGACCCAGTGACACAGGGGCGGCCCACTGGGGGCGACAGCTCCCTCTGCTCCTGGTGTTGCGGGGGTGGGGGAGGCGCCTGGGAGCTCACAGGGGACCCTGGAGGCCCCGCCCCACCCCTCTTCTCCAGCCCTTCAAGCTCCGCCTTCCCCACAGGCGCCTGAAAGCGTCTGCTATCAGCAGCTTCCTCCCGGGGCTTCTGCCCAGAGTTCCCTGTGCAACGAGCGCAGACCCACCCTCTGTCCTGGAAAACCACAGCGAGCCGTGCTCTGCAGAGCCTCCTGCCGGCAAAGGGAAGGACACGGTTTTCATTCGCTGAGCACCTACCTGGCGCCGGCAGGGCTCCAGGCCCTGGGGAAACCAGGCAGATGCTGTGCACCCAGACTGTCTAGTTGCAGGGTGCATGTCCGGCCGGGGCCAGTGGACAGGGCTCCATTTTTAGTGAAGCGGAGTTGACATACAATATTATATTTGTTTCCGCTGTACAACAGAGTGACTCGTCATTTATTTACCTTCCGACGTGATCACCCCATAGTTACCATCTGTTGCCATATGAAGTTGTTACAATATTAAGGACCATGTTCTCTAAGCTGCACTGTACCCCCCCACCCATGGCTTGTTGATTTTATAAGTGGGAGTCTCGACCTCCTATGCCCCTCGCCTGTTTCACCCCTCCCCGACTGCCCCCCCCCCGGCTGCCACCAGTTTGTCCCCTGTGTCCACCAGTCCATCTCTCCAACAGGACAAGGGCAGGATGGGATGCGGGCCTTCCTGGAAAATCCCCACAGAGGGGCCCCCCAGGAGGGACTCACTTCTCCTGCCAAGCAGCCACATCCAGGGACCCTGAAGAGGCCACCCCAGAAGGCGGCACCTCCCACTGCTTTAACCCAGGGAGAAGAAAGGAGCCTGAGGTGAATTTTAAGGTGTTTGAGAGAAAGCCTATGTGGCATGGGAGTCCTTAACCTGACTCTCCGGTGGTAACGTATGGAGTGCCCGGGACAACCCTTACGTGGGACTGAGATCCCCAAAGCAAATGCCATGTAATAAGACCATTTTTCTGGTTACCAGATACGCCCCTAAAGCCTGTAGGTCTGAAAAATAAAACGACCTGTTGCATGGTGAGTATAATGTAGCCCTTTAAATTTAGGCAGCTGCATTATATTTGAAACATAAGAGGGAATCAGTTTGCAGCCCTTGGGTTTTAAAGAATGGGATGGCGTGGGGACTCGTACCTGGTCAGGGAGCACTAGACCAGCCCCGCCGGGCCGACGGGGGCAGGCTGGCAGCCTCCGGGCAGCCTCAGGGTGGCCGGACGTGTGTCCGCTGAGTTTGCCAATGGAAGCTCTGGTGATGGAGCTCCCTCGTGCCCTTGACTGGGCAGGAGGGACCGCTCTTCCTCCAGGACCCACAGGCTGTCAATACAGATCCTTGTCCTTCTCCGCCTTCGGATGAACTGAACTCCCCCCAGCAGTGGCGAGGGCCCGGAGCCCACCGCCCTGCTGTTCGGAGCCCACCCCTGGTCCCCCACTGGGCCTTGGGGATCTGAAGGCAGCGCGACCGCTGACTGCTGGTCTGCCACAGCTAGGAGTCTGGCTCCTACGAGGAACGTTCAACCAGCTCTACTTCTGGAATTCGAAAGTGAATCCTTAATCAGAGGCCCAGGCGTGCCTGTGTGCTTTCTCTCCGGTAGCTCTCCACAGTGTGCAGAAAGTGTGTGCGCCCCTCAGATTCCTATGTTGATCCCTCACACACACGCCCCAGGGATGGCGGTGGAGCTGAGGCCTTTGGGAGGTAATTAGGGTTAGATGAGGTCATGAGGGTGAAGCCCCCATGAAGGGGGCCTTATAAGAATCACAAAAAGGCCCTGGCCAGTGTAGATCAGTTGGTTACAGGAGCAACATCCTGTAACCAAAAGGTCACAGGTTTGATCCCAGGCAGGGCAGATACCTGGGTTGTGGGTTTAATCCCTGGTCCAGGTGTGTGAGGGAAGCAGCCAGTCGATGCTTCCCTCTCTCACTGATGTTTCTCTCTCTAAAAGCCATGAAAAAAGTGTCCTTGGGTGAGAATTTTTTTTTTTAAAAGACTCATGAAAAGGCTCCATTCCTTTCTGCCATCCATGTCAGAATACAAACGAGAAGCCAACTGCCTGTGACTTTAAAGAGGGTCCCCACGAGAACCCAGACATGCTGGCACCCTGATCCCAGACTTCCAGCCTCCAGAACAGTGAGAAATAAACGGCCGTTGTTTACGAGCCGCCCGGGCTGTGGCGCTTTGTTGCAGAAGCCGGAGCTGACTGAGACGCTAACCTTCCTCTACGCTTCATGTCTGAATCTTGTGCATGAGAACCAGCTCTGTCCCTCCCTACCCATTCGGACACGAGGCTATGGCATCTAATTTCTTATCCACCAGAAGGTCCCTGTGCTCAGCTCTGAGCACAACTAACCTGAATTGCATTTCCTCCCAAGCTATTTGTCAGGTAAGAATCCCCCTCAGCGAGAATTTTCCTTTAGACTCAGCAGACGCTGAGGCGGGCAGTGCAGCCATTTCTCCTGCCCCAAGGAGAGGGAGAAAGGCCCCTTCTCCCAGCAGCCCGCCCTGGTCCCTCCTGGGAGGGCTGCAGCGGGCTCCCTTCTAGAAGGCGGCTGCCTGGAAGCCGCTCAATCTTTCAGAAGCTTCCCCTCTAAAGAATTCATCCCCAGTTTCCATCTTTCTGCAGCTTTGCACCAAGTCATTTCCCAAGAACCTCTTCTTTCCTAAGGTGGGGAAAGCCCAGCCTACTCCCCTGATTGCATATCACAAGAGAAAGGCCAAACCATTTTGGCTCCCAGCTTCGATTGATTTCCGTCCCCGCTCCCCACTGGGCCCTGGGGTCAATTCAGCGCTGCTGAAAGAGCTCCCCAGATGCTCCAGCGGGAAGACAGGCAGGGATCTCAGGGAACAATGAGAGGCAAGGCAGGTATGAATGACCGATGAATGCCATTTGAGGACAAACGTTCACAAAATGGTACAGGAGGGGAGGAAAGAGGCAGGCACGCTGGCGGGGAGTGTCACCGAAGTCCACAGCCCTGGCTCAGGCCAACACACAGCACAGCCTGCAAAAGAAGGACACCAGGTGAGCTTCGGCTCCTCCGGGAGCCACCGTGGCGGTACCAGATGTCCTCCCACCCCCACGAATGTGCGCCTGTTCTGTCTCTGCCCCCAGCAAGCGCCTTGTTCAAGGAGAGGAGGCCCCTGACTAAGACTCCAACCCTAAGACAGAGCACTGTCGAAATGTGACTCAGGAAAAGCTTACATGCAAAGGAACTTCCAAAACTAGGTGCGTGTGTGTGTGTGTGTGTTCGTATATATGTAAAAAAATGCACGTGCATATACTCAATGTCAGGTTCAACATTGTTGTCCGGTATTCATAGGCACCCACAGGTGTGATTCTAGGAAGGGCTTCCCTAGATCACTAGAGGGGGTCAATGGCATTCACATTTTAGAGAAGACGAGGGAGTGGCTGGGTCCAGGCAGCCTTGCAGGGCCAGGAACCGCCTGCTCCTCCAGTTCCTCGGCCTCAAGAGCAAGTCAACGGCAGCGCCTCCCTCGTAGCCCCAACCCTCGGGACACTCCCCCTCTGCCCCCCGGCAGGCAGGGAAAGGCCCACAGGGGAGGTGCTGCCTTGCGGCCTGCCTAAGACATCGTGTGACCTGCACACAAGGAGACATCGTTTTGTTTGCATCTTCACTCTGTTCTATTGCAATTTAGTTTGTTTCTGGTGTGTTTCTATATGTCGATTAAGACATCTGGTCCTAAAGTGATACACTTGCAATTGTACCCACCACCCACACTTTCATTTAATTAACAGGGGTTTGTCCCCTTGAAATGATCCAAAATATAGGGGTGAGTTTATAATAATAATAGTAAATAGAAATGTTTAAAAGACTGCAGGACGCACAATCACATTCCTTCCCGCAATGCCTGCCACAGAGCGTGTGTCTTACCCACGCGGAGGAAGGACAGGTCAATGTGAATAAACACCACTCAGGACCTGCACTGGCCAAGAATTTCTAAGGCCTATCAGCAAGCAGTTCATCAAAACTCAAGTCACTTACTTCAGCCAGAGAGAGCGACACAATGCCATTCCGGTCCTTGTCCAGAAGCTTGAAGAGTTCTGGAACACCAGAAAAGGCATGAATTAATAGGGATTAAATAATTAAATTAAATAAGTAAATTAAATATTTTCTTGGACACTCCATCCCCACCTGGTACCCGCCTCCCCCAAGCTCCCATGTAGCTGCAGGGACCCTGAAAACCTGGACTTGATCCAGTGCCAGGGTAGGGGCTTGGGGCATCTGAAGCCCCCTGCCCAGAAGGACAGATGTCCAGCTGTAAACTGATGGTTCCTTTGTCACCTCCACCCTCCAAAGCTCTAGCAACTTGCAATTATTTCTTTTCTAGAAACTTTCATTCTTTCAGGGGCAAAGCAGGGCAGGGGGTCGTGGAACAGATAGATGAGGGCCGCTTGCGTGGGTAATCCAGTCCCTTAGCTCCATCTCTGGCTGCCTGAGTTTTTCCCATTAGAACTGACTGACTCCCAGCCTCCGTGGAGGGGAAAACCCTCTCCCTTAATAGGACAACACAGCATGAGCCCAAGGCCCACGAGGGAAGGAGAACACCCACTGCCTTCCAGAGGGGGACCCACATCCCCTCCCTGGGAGGTGACACCTGCTCTCTGTGTGACCCCTATGGAGACACAGATGTGAATAGCCACTAGAGGCCATTTAAGGACCACGACCTGGACCCATTCACCATGGCCCAGTGACAGCACATAGTAGGTGCACAATAATCTGGATGGCGGTTCTTTAGGTCCCCAAGAAAAAGCAGCCTCTACTTTGGACGTGGCCAACTGGGACTTCCTCAGCCCCTCCAGCTTCCGCTTCCCATCCCCCAAGGGTGCCGCCATTACTGAGACTGTCTGTCCCACCTCCTACCCCTCCCAGAACCTCAGAGAAGCGCGATGGGGTCAGGGAAGAGGGTGACTCACTGAAGAGGGTCTCCACGTGGATCATACAGGTGACAAAGCCATCAAAGTCGACGCTGAGCTTGCTGCACGCGGCCCGCGTAGCGATGGCCTGCTGCGCCTGGTTGTTGAGCGTGAAGCCTGTGGGCCGAGGGGCCTGGGTCACAGGTGGAGCAGAGGACCTGGCACCGCCCCCAGGAGAAGTCAAGGCGCGGGCCTTGCAGGGACCAGGCCTGACTCTGCCTCCTCCAAGGGACACCAGAAGGGTCTGGTCATCCAGTTGGCCTCCTTTGAGATAAGTCTCAAAGGATAGGCCTCTTCCCTGGTCGTAGGCTAGGCCCGTAGCTCCAACACTAAGCAGCTGGGTATCACATCCATCACAGCCCCACCCTCTGTGGTTGCTGTCACCTTCCCAGTGACAGGCAAAGTCCATGGAACAAGTCTAAAGGGTTTCACTAGACAGACCCTAGCAACATCCCTCCTCCTTCAGTAGGGAAGTTGCCCAGCGAATCTTTGTTGTCACACTGATACCCAGCGTAAGGTAACTACCACCAACGATCATTGGCCATCGTCACAAGATAACACAAAATGGGCACATGCAGGTGCCAAGGCCTTGTCTGCAGACGTGTCCTCACCTGCCTTCTTGAGGGCTGTCCTCATCTCCTGGGCATCAATGGTCCCCGAGTCGTTGTCATCCGTTTCCAGATAGATCTCCTAAGGCAGGAGAGAAATTCCAGGCAGAAAACAACCGTGCCTGGCCCCTTCCAGAACTATCTCCCTCCTCCCCACCACTTCCTCAAGGGGAGACCTCACTGACACCTCCGAGAATTTTTCAGAACCAAGATAAGAGCTTGGCCCGGGAGCCCATGCTTGGCCCTTGCCCTCTGAACAGAGGGGCTCTCAGTAAAGGCCTTGGCACAAGCGTCCCGTGTCGCTTTTTTAGTGATTTCTGAACAATGTGGCCGGGTTCTGTGTTGGTTTTGACCCTGATTAAGGTGCTAGTCAGAGTAGGGCATGAAACAGACTAGGAGTGAGTGTCAGGGACGGTGAGGGGCTAGAAAGAGAACAGGGGAGAGGGACTGGAGCCCAGAGGATGCCCAGCAGGGACAGAAGAGTTACCAGGTATTTCTGAATCTTCAGCCACAGCGTCTTGAATTCCGCAAGTTCCAGGGTGCCCGTCCCGTTGCTCTACACATGTTAAAGGCCAACACGATCAAGCGCAAATTCTACGAGCCGGTTCGAGGCTCCATCGAAAACGGGTATTGACTCATTTTTGCAAGGGTCCCTTTCACGGCTGTGCAAGGGGACTGTGCTCCCAGGTCTCGTTTTTCAGCAAAGCTTTCTGATGTCACTTCTTCTGTCCCGTTCTTAGGTCTAGAACACGGCCCTGGGCTTCCCTGCAGGGTAGAGAGGGATTCTTTCCCCTTCGGTTACAGAGGGAAGGCTTGTGCCTCTCAAAGTCCTCATGCTGAGCGCCCCGCCTTGAGTCTCTGTGAGTGAAAAGAGCATTTTCCCACCCGGCGTCTGGGGGGCTGTCTCCGCCCTGCACTCGCCTTCCCTGCAAGCTTCTCAAACCGGCCGTGGGGCTGGCCTTCGTCGCGATCTACTTCGCTGGGACGCGGCTAAGAGGCAAGACAAAATACATAAAAAAATACGTGGGCATCATATGTGCCTCAGGCCTCTGGAGAAATAGGAGCTTACAGACTGGATATATGCCAAATAACCCAATCCATCTGCCCCACAACCCAGCCCCCAGAAGACTCGGCAGCCACGGGGTGCCCCGCGGGGCCTCTGCAGGGACACCTCAGGCTGTTTGCGTGCAGACAGAATGGAGCAGGGAAAGCCGGACCTATGCTCCATGAAGGTCCTGCCCCCCCACTGACCAGTGCCCCATGTGGCCCCATACACGCCCCTTCATGGGGCAGCCACATGCTACCTCTCTGCACATAGTCTGAGGGCAAGGGCAGCAAACCGAGGGCCTGAGGGAGGAGTATAGGGAGTGAGGTGGGTGAACCTGCACTTCAGACCCTGCACAGTCTTCCCCCAAAGTCTGTTCTCAGACACCGCCTCCAGGAAGCCTTCCTGGACGAGGCTCTCACCCCAGCACCCCTAGACTGCACACACGAGGGTTCAGATCCACTTCTGCATGAGCGACCCGTCACATTTTTCATATGCTTCCATCATTTGTCCCCTGAAAGACTAGGAGCAGGGGACTGGAGCTCTTTCGGCCATTGCCTTCTCTGTCCTGCACGAACTACTCAAGCACCCTGGGGTGCTCTGGCGGAGGGTCCCGCTGACTGGATAGGGGGACGCTAAGATCTCCCCCTTCATGGGGTAGGAATGTATCCCAGCGTTGCTTCTATCTCATCTTTATCAAGACAAACCAGGGCCAAGAAACTGTGGTGGCCCTGATGAATAAAAAGTCCTTACTGTATAAACGACCATCCTTAACATATGAAGAGCTCTCGTGAATCAGTGGGTGCCCGAATGGCTGGGAGGTCACAGGGTCAGAGCACGGTGGGATACCTCGTGTGGGCTTCCAGCTGCCACGTCCCCAATCTCCCCGGAACATAAAGAGACAGAGCAAACATGAATGAGGAAAAAGATAGCACGTGGCAAGGTCCTTTCAGGAAGTCTTTCGCCCTTCTGAGGGATTGGCTTCCCACCCAAGACCTTCCTTGTGCACCAAACCGCATACACCAAGTATTTAACCCGGGTCCCTCCCCGCCCCGCCCTGACTTGTTGGGGTTTTGTTAGTTTGTTTTGACCAGAGAGAAGAAAGAGTGCTAAGCTCAGTTGGCCCTCGATGGCATCTAGAATGTTCCTCCCAGTGGACTACTCTTCTGGAGAATTCTCCCCCTCTTTGCCCCACTTACTACTCTTCTCTCGTAAGAACCCAGCTCTGTGACTCTGCAGAACGGCTTCCGGGGCATGAGCCGGCGAGCCCGCGGTGCTTGCGTCTGTGTACCTGGAGCATGGTGTGTTGTCTGTGTGTTTGTGATGTATGTGTGTGGTATGTGTGCAGTGTGCGTGGTGTGCATTTGTGTAAGGGGAGGAGGTGGCGCTCTCTAGTTCCTACTCCATTGGCCTCACACACCCACCTGCTTGGAGGGAAACCTCCAACCAGGCTGCTACTGGCATCTCTTCTCTCCAGCCTTGACTTTTTTTTTTTTTAAGAAAATTCCCCAGTATCCTAGAGACCAAAGAAGAGGGGTCAGGAGGGGGACACCCACTGAGGACCCTTGGGACCTATGGTCTTTACACGTCTCCTGGGGAGCTTCAGCTGGGAGCCAGCGGGGATGGGCCACACACAGCGACGGGGCCACGCCCCGTGTCGCCCCAGGCACCCAGACCAGTGCCCCCCCGCCGCCCCCCCGCGGAGGGCAAGGACACCCACAGGGCCCCCGCCTTCTTCTCCGAGAACACCCTTGGACAGAAGTCGCCATCCTGGGAGGGCTCGAAGGTGGACGGCCCCACCAGGTACTCCCCCAGGGGAAGCCGGGCCCGGGCGGGGACCTCCCGCCAGTTGATGTAGGCGCTGGAACAGGCCAAAGGCTGGTGGCCCAGGAAGAAGCCTGTGTGACTCTCCAGCTACAGAGAGAGCAACAGTCAACCATGCCACCAAAACCCTGCAAGACCAGGGCCAAAAAGCTCGGTTTTGTTTTTCTGACTTCGGGATAGGTGATTTGTAAGCCTGAGCCAAAGACCAGGAGGCCTTGGATTCCGTTGTGCGCTTACCGGGTGCTGCCCAAGTGTATTTAGAGCACCTCTGGGTGCCAGGCCCTGTTTCAGTCACTGGCCTTGACTATGTGACCTTGGCCAGACCCTCAGCCTCCTCCTGGTTAAACAAAGGGTCCAACAGCAGGGTCCCCAGGGTGCGCTCAGCTTCTCTCTAGGTGTTTGTCTTCACGAATCGCCCACTTACTGAATCCAACAAACACCCTTCCTCTGGGCCGTACCTGGGGCGTGGCATTGAGCGCCCCAGTACAGGCCTGTGGCTGGAGAAGTGAGTTTAAATCCTGCTCTTCCTGCAAAAGCAGCCAGAAGGGTTTGCCCGTGTGGGAAAAGGGCTCCGCACGGTGACCAGGCAGGCCGGCTGGGAGGGCAAGGGGGCAGCCAGGGCCCTCTCCTCGGGGAGGGGAGCGGCTCCCCGTGGCCTGTCTGTCTGCCGGAGGGAGAGGGAGGCTGCCGCTTGGGCTAATTAGTAGCTGCCGAGCGCTTCAGGCACAGGGGCGTCGGTGCTCCTGTGGCTGTCAGGAAGCCTCCCACGGCACTCTACGTTTATGGCCGATCGTCGTCAAGATGCCTGGGACAGAGGGCAGGTGCTGATAAGCTGCAAGCGCTGTACCATCTGTGTGACCCGGAGCCAGGATGTCCACCCCAGAGTGGGCGCTGCCCATTCATAATCACCAGACCCTCTTGGGGTCACTGGGCTGCTAAGCAGAGGAGAAGGCAGGGCCACCTGCCCCCTCTGCCGTGGTGGGGACTCCCCAGGGGTCCCCAGCCAGCCCCGGCTGACCTGGGTGCAAGGGTGGCCACAGCTCGGGAGACTCCCCTGCAATTGTTTACCCTTGGCAGGAGAATGCTGGGGGTGGCCAGTGAGGCCATGGCCAAGGTCCAAGTGTCACAGAGCTAAATGTCATTCTTGCCACCCCTGAGGACAGCAAGGGGGAAAAACAGGGGACTGGCAGGAGAAGTCCCAATGGAGCTGAAGCGAGGAAGCAAATGCTAAGTAGGGACGGGCTGGGAACGGGGCACACTGAACTCTGGCAAGAGCTCAGACCTAGGACAGACTAGAGAAGCTCTGTTCGGGGGCCCGAGCGGGAACTGGGGGACATGGAAGAGAGAGCTGGATCCCCCGTCCTACCAGGCATGTGCCACCAGGCCCCTGGCCCTTGCATCTTCCCTTAGCGTGGCTCCGCTCGGGGTGAGAGGATGGGGGTCAGGCAGGGTTAACTGAGGATGGTTCTCTAAATGTGGGTCCCGGGCCAGCATGAGCATCCCTGGGGGCTCGCTAGGAATGCAGATCCCCAGGCCCACTGCAGAGCTGCAGCATCAGGGACTCGGCGGCGGGGAGCAGCAAGCCCCCCAGAGGGGTCGGAGGCCGTGGTGGGAGACCTGTCAACCTAAGATCCCAGCCCTTGGCGAGCGCAGGTTCCACAGTGACACTCTGAGGGCACCAGGAGGCGCTGTTTGGGGAGGTTTTGCTGTGTGTGTATATGACGTCTGTCATAGGAACGGGGCACTTCTGATGGGGGCCCCCGTCATCCTGACCTAACTCAGGTTTGGACTCATTATGTTCTAGCGGAGAAGAGATATGTGCTCTCGGTCATCCACACACCTTTGCCCATTACGTCCATAATCAACAGCACGCATGCGTGAGCCAATGGGCAGGTAGACCAGTAGTCCGCGGCCTTGGCACAAGGCATGGGCTGGAGCACGGGAACTGGGACCTCATTGCCACATGCTCCATACCTGGCTGAGCGTGGGCACCCAAAAAAGCAGAGGTAAGACTGTAGCAGGGCAAGGACACCCCTACCTAATGACTGTACCTGTGCCCAGCTCGGGGCACCCCACCCCAGACAGAACAGTGGTTCTTAATCTCAGTGGCATGTTGGAATCACCCCAGAAATTCGAATATGCAGTAAGTCCTCACTTAATGTCATTGATAGGTTCTTAGAAACCGCGACTTGAAGCAAAATCATGTATAACAGAACCAATGTTACCATCAGCTCATTGCCAGAAACAAGAGTGAAGTTCCTATGGCATATTTCTGGCCACAAAAACATCGCCAAACTTCTAAATAAAGACCCAAATCCCTTCTAATATTAAACATCGAAATAAATGTGAGCTGTACACTTAGCAAAGAGGACTCGAGACAAGCAAGATTACTGTTTCCCACTCCATTTATACCAGTTCAGGGTCTCCGGCGGCTGGAGCCTCTCCAGGAAGCTACGGGTGCCAGGTGGGACCCCCTGCGTGGATTTATACCCACACCCACACTCGCTCAGCCTGGGACACCTGAGAAAGGGCCCAGGTGCCTCCAGCACGCAGCCCAGAGGCTTGCTGGGCCAGAACGACTTGGGGCTGACACATACTGCCTGCCACTGGGCCACGCCGGTCCCCTCCCCTGGAGTGCTGCCCGGGGCCCCTCCCTTCCTCTGGACACAGCAGGTCGGAGAGCTGGGTGATGCCTGGGAAGGTGGCAGGAAGCCCCAGGTGTGAGTATGATAATGATGATATGTCTCCCTAACCCGGTTATAAATCACTGAGGAGGCGCAGGAAAGCCAGGAGCCAAAAAGATAAAGTGGGAGTTTCTTTTCCTTATCAGAGATCAGGGCATTCATTCTGAAGGCTGGATAAAGAGAATCCTGAGCTGTGCTCTGAGCATCTTGTTCAGATCTGGCACACAGGGGGCAAAGGTCGCAACTGTCCCCTTCCACGGGGGCCTGGCAGGTGGGGTTCAGGACCGTCTTTACCTGCTCTCAGGGTGACCAGCGCCCCGGGGCGTGCAGGAGGCAGGCAGCATGTCTGTGGGAGAAGCGGCTGCCGTCAGCGGAAGTGCATGCTGTGCTTGCCCTTCATGCGGACAGGCACACTATGTCCCACCAAAGGAAGGGCACCTCTGTTGGCACTCACGCACCTCTTTGGGGACCTGCCGGGCAGAGGAAAACAGCATGTCACCTGAGGCCCTCCGTGCCTCGGCGCCCCTCCCCCACGTCTTGCAGACAGACTGTGTGACGCTGGCTCACAGGGGAGGAAGCTCGTGCTAAAGTGGGAGACGAGTCAGCATTTCTGAAACTGGAACGTCGCTGATGAAGGTCAAGGCCATCTGGAGGCGACTGAGCCCTAGAAATCTGAAAGAATGAAAAAGGTTCTACTTTTTTACTTTATTTTCCAGATGCGTGAATCATCAGGATCCCAAATTCTTCCAGAGTAATAACCGTGGGTTTAAAGGAGAATGTGCATCTTCTTACAGACCCAGGGGCCTGACCTCCTTCCTGATCAAGGGGGGCTCAGCCAACCTGAGCCGTAATTTCCCCAGACCTTGGCTCCAGGGCCTGCTTCACAAACAGGCGCGTGACTGGGGCGAGCCCATCAGAGACTTCCTTAGGGTGTTTGAATTGGAACTAAGGGGAAGGGGCCCTTCTTTTATGCTGTGATGTTAACAGGCAATGTAAAGAACGCTAGGCCAGGAAATGTCATCAATAGCAGAGATGTGCACAGAAGGTGTCCTGTGAGCATGCAAGCCCCTTGTCCTGAGCGTCCCTGCTCCGTGCCCCCCCGCCCCCCGCCCCCCCCCCACTTTGGTGTCATGAGCTGGTGAATTCCCTTTTCACAAGCCTAGGGCGAGTTGGGCTCTCTGACCTGCGACTAGAAATGCCGACAGGCATAGGAGACCAGCCCTCAGGCACAGAGTGGGCCCTCCGTGCCCAGGGTAGAGAAGAGGGCTCAAGCCCCCTCTGTCCCTCTCTCCCTTGGCCACTTCCTCACAGGCCCTTTTGACCAGAAAATCAGGAAAGGGATGGTTTGTGGCTTAGGTCTGTGGACAACTGCCTGGAACTCTGGGGGGGTGGGGGGGATTAGGATGAACTTGCATCCGATGGGCTTCTACGCTGACGCCTTCATTTGTAACCGTCAGCAGGGGCAGACCAGGATCTAGGGTCACCGCAGCTCCCCTACCTTTGCGATAAAACCACAGTCACCCACGCGGAGGTCCCGGTTGTCTGGAAGAACAGAGGTCCCCACAGTACCTGCCTCCCCCTCGCTGCCTATGAGCCGCCACCCCCCGGTAGCGCCTCCCCCAGCCACTGGGTGCCTTCCCTTCATCACGCCCGCTGCCGCCCGGAGGGACCGGGAACGGAGCCAGCTGGCCTTAGCCCTTGTCCACAGGATGATGGAAACAGACAGTCACCCATGAAATGCAGGATCCTGAACGCAAGTGACAGGCCTGCCTGGAATGGGCCTGCTGTGACAGCAGGACTGACGGCGGCAGGGGACAGGGAGACGGTCAGACAGACAGGGCTCTTTCTGGCTGCTTCTCACTTCGTGTCAAACCAGACTCCACTTTGCAGACAGTGAAAGCCAGAGGTGGCAGTTCCAGGAGTCAAAGGACAGTGTCCCCGACAATCCACGCACTCCTCGCCAAAACCCAGGCACCCCCACGACCCCGAGTATGCCCTACCGCCCGGGGCGTCCCGATGACCTTATACACACCCCCGACTGGGACCCTGCTCACGCAGGCTTCCCAGATGTCATGCTCTAAAGGTCCGTTTCCGGCCGCAAGAATAAGGTCCACAGATCACATTACATGGGGTCATTATAGAAGCAGCTATAATTTGATGTCTGAAAAATGGACAGGCTTCGTGTAGGTATTATTTATGAGAGCAAACTCCACGCCAACAAGCTACTCAGGGTGTTTGCCTGAGTCCCCGGGGAAGAAGGCTTTGCTTGGATTATATAAGGCAGGACCAGGGCAAGAAAAACTGGTGGCCGCCGTCCCTGGGGGAGCCTGCCTTTCAGCCAGGCCAGCCTACCACCTGCTCTCCCAAGCTATCCATCACTTTCCAGCTGTCAGGCAGCACACAGCGTCCCCTCTGGCTGGAATGTTCTCCCTTCTCCACCCCTAACACCCGGCTCATCTTTTCAAGCCCTGACCGAGTCTCCCTTCCGTGAAGCTGTCCCTCTCTGGGGACCGCTACCCGCCACGCTGTCCCCAGCATAGCAATCGGACCTGCCCTGTAGCAGTTAACCATGTGTCTAGATTGCGACCTCCTCAGCAGCAGCAACTGTGAGCTGTTCCCCCGCATCTCAGCTCCCTGCACAGCACCGGGCACATAGTAAATGCTCACTAAAGCACATTGATGTGCTAGGCACACAGCAAGTGCCTTTCCCAGGTTTCCATCCCGAGAAGCAAAGACTCTGATTTGGTGTTATTTACATTCTAGGTGGGGATGGAAGGGCTAAGCCTGGGCATAGGATTGAGGTTATCTATTTGAAAGTCTTTTCCCCCTGACATCAGTATTTTCCAAGTATTTTCCAAGGTGAAATGCATACACAGACACACCCAACACTCTGAAGCCCTAAGTTCTGAAGTAAGAGGAACAAGGGGCCAGAGGAGATATGAGCGCGACAACTACCCTTTCCCTTACTTGTATCTTGTTGCGACACTTCTTTTTCTATAATTTATTGCACTAATTTATACTGAGAAGTCAGGCCTGCAGCCAGCTCTGGGTCTTCCTGATTAGAATTGAATTTTTCCCAAGAGATTCGTTTTTACCAAAATTGTATTAAAAGCACCACCGTGAGACCCTCCAGAATGTGTTATAAGGAGTCTCTGCCTGTGTGAAAAACTGGATTCCAACCTGTTCCCTACAAGGCTTGTCAAGAGCCAGAGCTCTTGCTGTGACGCATCTGTGAGGCTGTGACCTCCACAGACGTGGGTTACTGCAGCCAGAGACCGGAGTCAGCTGTCGTCCCCAGTCCAGGGACGCTGGAGCCAAAGATGGCCAAGTAAGGGCTTCCCTCCCTTCAGCCTATATGCCCTGTGTGTTCCAACAAGTACCTTAATGTTGTCCAGGGAGGAAGGGGTGTCTGTCCTTGGCTCCTCTGCCCAGGCTCCCTTCCCTCGCTCTGTGATGTCCCTCATATTCTTTGTGAATCTCAAATGTCTTGTGCCCCATGTTCTTGGCTCTTGTCCCCTGAGAAACCTACACTTGGAAAGAATCTAATAAGCACGTTGCCATTGAGTCCCCAGGGACAGGTGAAGTTTAATGAATGACATGTCTCCATGTTAACAGCAGAGATTAAGCGATAGGAATGAATCTCTAACTGTGGAATTCAGGCCTCAGTAAGGCCACCGGAAGAGGCAAGCAAGGTAAGCAAGGAGAATGCTGGATTAGAAATATTTGCGCAATAGGAAAGATGTGCTCCAATTCCTGGGCAAATACTCGCACCCGAGACATCAAGCGCGGGAAAGGCTGGCTCCGCCTCGGGAGTACCTTGTAGACAGCGTAGCCGATGCTCAGCAGGCCCCGTCCCATCCTCTTCTGTCGCCTGCGATTCTTCTGCATCAGGCCCAGCAGCACCGTGCAGCAGGGTTCACCCGAGCCTTCCTGCGGGTGCTCACCCACCTCGTCCAAACGGATTTTGAACTGGGGGTTCGTCCAGTAAGTGGCTGGAAGTCACCAGGAGGTGGCGGTTCCCGCCACGGGGAGTGAGGGGACAAGAAGAACAAAAGGAAAGGGGAGAACCTTGATCATCCCAAAGAAAGCGTAATTCCTGCCCAGCTCCCCCTGGTAGCAGCCTCCGCAAGCGTCCTTGACAAGGCGGTGAGGCATCTTCTCCCATCTCCCTGCCCCACCCAAGTACCCACCCCGACACGCCCCGCAGGCTTCTGAAGCTCAGCACGCGTCCGTTTGACCACCTAGGAGCCCACCCGCACTTGACTGGTGGTATTCCAGGTCTCCCACGGTCCCAGGCTATATAGGACACCCCCACCCTCGCAAGATGTCACTTCCAGGTCTTTCTGGAGAAACGATGCACATCGCCTTGGTCTCATCTCTTGGTCTGTGAAGACAGACCCACCTTCTAGAGGAAGAGAGATCTTTAGGCCAAACGGCATGTCCAGGGAACAGGAGGCTCCTGCGGGCTAGAAAGACAGCCACTCTTGTCCCCCGGCCCCTGCCCTCCCACGGCCACGTGCTCTCTCTCAGACAGGCCCCAGCCTCACATCACAGCCCAGAGCTGCACTAATTGCTGGCCCTCTGTCCGCTGGCCCAGAGACCTGCCTCGATTGCTTCAGTGTGGCAGCCAAGTGATGACACACGCTCCCCTCCAGAGGAAGTCACTTAATAATGCATGAGAAGCAGTAATTGGCAATTAAGAAGTATGCCTGTCACACTACCTATGGATATGTAAAAACACTGCTTCATTTCCAATAGGAGTTTTAAAAATAATCTCCCAACACAGCGACTACACTCGCCAAGGCACAGCGCAGCCAAATGGGGCGTCCGAAGGCACACGGCCCTCCTGTGACAGTCGAGTATAGCAGAGCGTAATCGAAGAAGACAGCCTGATGGGCACCTCCCTGCGAGGGCCTCGCCAATGTCAGTAACGAAGCCTCGGGGGGAAGGAGAGGGCGTGGGCGGAGCGGGCGGAGGGGGAGTTCTCGCCGCCCCTACAGAAGGGCCCCACTGGATGAAACAGCAAGGCCTTCCCAGGTGACCACACGCCTCAGATTATTATTTTTTTCCTTAACCATCAGATTACTTATTCCATTCCACCTTCCCAGAGTCTTCCCGATGCTTTTATTTCAGGTACAGGGGTGCAGATTTCATAGCCAAATACAGTCCAATCCCAGAGCAGATGGAGGCCACCCTGTAACCCTCCAGGCCACGGCGCTGCCGCAAGGCAGCCACCCCATCCCTTCCTGACAGCTAGCTGGCGGTACAGATGGGGTAGTGATTCTGCGCAGGCAGACGCCCTCGGCACCCCCTGCCATTCGGAGCTCCCCAAATGATCCATGCAAATTTCCCACGCATTTTCTAAGAGCTTGCTAATGGCGAGCATATTTTAATTTCTCCCACATGCCACATGAGTGCAATCTCTAATGTTTTCTGTTCGCTCCCCAACAGAACTGGAAGATGAGAAGGGGCCATAAAAATAATACCTGCCATTGGTATCACACTCGCTGTTTACAGAGCGTTTCTGAAGATGGGTATTATCGCCCATTCTGAGGATTAGGGAAACCGAAGCTCGGGAAAGGGGCCTACCCCGGGGTCCCACGGCTGGTAAGCTGAGTGACGGTGGCAGAAAGGGACCTGGCCTCCTTCCTCCCCGCTCAGCAGCATCTCTGCCCCCAGAAGGAGGAGCCCAGGGTTGGACTGGGAAGGAAGGGGAGAGCTGGCCAAGCCCAGGCCTGCCGCCCGTGGGATTTTATGAGGATGTCGTTTCCACGGCACCGCGCACGGGCCGGCAGTGAGCGCTGTGTGAGCAGAAGGCAGCTGGCCCGGGTCCGTGAACACAGTCTACGTCAACCACTGTGTCACCACAGACCGGGAAGGAGCACGGGCGGGAGGATGGGGGGGAGGCAGACAGTGGAGGAAGCGGGTTTTGCCTTCCTTCATTCTCCTTAGAGATGCGGGGTCGATTTTTTCGGATTTCCTCCTCAGGTGCTGCTCAGCTGATCCGACCTAGGAGGAGCCTACACAGGTGTGCATTAGAGATCTCCTGCCCACGGGGAGCTTCCCACCGTTTTAATGAGATGACGGTTAGTGCAGAAGCAGGGACTTTGCACCAGGCCATCGCGGCCAGGGACAGAGCTCCAGCGGCTCCCATGGAAGCTGCGAGGGCCACTCGTAGGCCCTGGGTGTGGCCAGCCGGCACTGGCAAGATCAGGCCCCGCCCCTCGGGCTCAAAGAAAGGGCTGCTGTGATGGGTGTGGTCACTTGAGACAGCAGATGAGGCCCAGTGTTCCTCTAGCAGGCCACTAGCCACTCTGTCCCAGAGCTCGCTGGGATGGGTACCCGCCTCCCAGGTCAGGTGGGAATGAACAGAGAGGCCTTAGCGCAAGGTGTCAAGACATGGTTAGTATGAAGAAGCGCATTCTTGAGGGACAGGGGCGGGTGGGTGAAGCAGGGACAGTTGGAACACACAGAAGTTGGAGAAGGGTGTCACCGGAGATGGGGCCTCCGTGAAAGCTGCAGAGGCAGCACCCACCCTCGCGGTCCTGGCCTCTAAGCCCCGGGGCGAGCGGGGCCACCTAGCGATCGGCGCCCAGAAGCCAGAGGACGCGTGCAAAGGTGTTGCCCGAAGACGAACGTGTAAAGACACCCCGCTCGGGAGCACAAGCCACAGGAGGCGGGCCCAGGCAGCTGGTCGCCTCACCTGGGTAGTTCTGGCAGCCGCCAGCGGTGGAGCCCCGTGTCCAGCGGCCGTTGAACAGGACCAGGTTCCACTTGTGAACCTCCTCGCTGCTCAGGGAGTCCGGGGACAGGTTGCAGATCTCCAGGCGAGAGAATTGCCTCAGAAAATCCGAAAAAGACATCCTGGGGACAGAGGGAGCAGACGGCTGTCTGTCAGGAGAGCTGGGCTGGGAGGGCGCGGGCAGGCAGGCCCGCTGGGCGCGGGGAGCAGGCCACTGGCCAGCACTCGGCCCTTCTGCAGCCCTCGGGCACAGACCCTCAGGGGCTGCTGTGCGGTGTCACACCTACGCAGCCAAGTGAGGAGAATGAGCCGGAAACGGGAAGAAACCCCAGGAGGGGATCCGAACAAAGCCCCTGCCTGCAGGGGGCCGGGCGGTGCCACCTAAGCCTGCGAGGTTTCCTCCTATTTCATTCTGACTGACGTCCAGCAGAGAGAGGCCTCTAAGCCATGTCCCAGGCAAAGGGTCCTCATTGCCCCCCTTAGCCCACCCACAAAGGGAGTCACCCTGTTTCGATGGTGAGCTAAGTCTCAGATTAAAGAGGTGGATGGATTGCTCTTATTTCACGGGAACGATACGGAGGGTGAGGGAGACAGGTGCGCGCTAACCCATGGCGGGGACCCAGGTCTTGTGCTGCCGATGCTGTGGGCATCCTGGCACAGGGCACGGGGGCAGGACCGCAGCGGGACAGAGGGGAGGAGGACGAGAGCGCCCTGGCCGGGCACCGTGCCGGATTTCCGGAACACGCAGGGCGTCACTGCCCCACATCTGCACGGGAGGGAGCCACGGCCGCGGGCCAGCTCTCCCGCAGACAACCCGCTCACCAGAATTCGCCGTCCTCCACCTGTCTGTCCAGCTCTTCTTTCTGCCTGGGGTCTATGTGATTCCACTCTGGGGCGCTGGGGGAGACAAAGAAATGAAATTTTTAAATGTTTAAGCGACGCAGAGGTCGCTGCAGAAGGGTTTGTTGCGATGCAAACTGTTCGCTTCAGCTCCATGTTCCCCAAAAGACTGGAAATGAAGTTTTAAAAAAACAAATAAATAAGCAAGCCTGGGGAAAGGGCAGGACAGTGTGGGGAGGGGACACACACCAGGGACAGGGACTCCGTGGTCACCGGCAGGGTGACCCCAGGCCTGTGGCAGGAACATGATGCCGTGGTCTTGCCCGAATTCCACTCTCCAGACAAGCTTCACATTTCTAATTAGGAATCCCAGGCCCCTGGGGCAGACGTGGGGAAGCCAGAGAGGAGAGCCGAGGGCCCAGTCCCGGAAAGGCGTGCCCACCCGCTCCGATGAGTAAGCTGTCACTCTGGCTGATCTGCCGGCCTGGGGGAAGGTATCGTGAGAGGGTTTGACCACTCTAGGCACGCGGCCACGGTCCACTCCCTGAGCCTGCAAGGATGACGACCAGGCCAGGTTTTCTGGCAATTTCCCTAAAGTAATGTCACCCTGCGAGGCCGCCTGCTGGTGGCCTTTCTGTGGCAATCCCCACAAACTTCGTTCAAATGCCATCTCCAGCCACCTGACCTTTACCTGAAACATGCATGCGATGTCTAAATAACAGAGCACTATCAAGATCCACCTTTTAAAAGAAAAAAATCGCTTTTCTGAATGCCTTTGTTTGGCAGAATTGAGGACTGGGGTTTTGCTCAGTCTCAGGAAGTCAAATGAAAAACCTTAGGTACAGGAGGCTGGGTCCTACAGACTCACGTCTCCTCATGGAAGTATTCCCGTTTTGAGCATGGATGATGTGTGATTAAATGTAACAAAGTTCTTCAAAAGCCCTACCAGCCTCCTGGTTTTAAGGACAGCAGGTGGGATGCATGCAAGGTTTAAGGACACATTGGAAGGGACTATTATTATGACCATTCCCATTTCTGATGGCTCTTTGTCAATGACACTGGTGAATTCGATTTCCTTTCCCAGTGACAACCTGCCGCTCCCATGCCAGCAGTGGTACTACGAGGAAACCCTCCCGTGCATCCAACTCCCTCAGCGACGTTGATTCTGGGACACAGCAGTCCTGGGGCACCATGGGGGGCCCCGGTGTCCTGCCACCATCTCCCACTGACTTCCCCCCCACAGCGGAGAGGCCTGCCCAGGAAGAGCCTCTTTGGCCATTAATGACTTTGCTGGGAAAGATCAATAACAGCCCGTCAGGCACACGCACGCCACTCCATTCATCACTGCCTGCCGCGGCCAGTTGGCTCCCAGGACAGAGTTCCACTTTCTAAGTGGTCATTTCCTGTCGGCGCTGAGGGGTTTGGCCTTTGTCAGAGGGACCAGGGTTTGTGGAGTGGAAAGAATCCAATTGTGACGGATCGATCTCACCTCTGGTCACCGCACTGTGGCGGGGAGAGAGCAGATGGACCCTGCCTCACAGCACCCTGTTCGACGGAGCTGCCAAACTTGCAAATGCCAAGCTGACACCCAGAGTCAAAGACTCCAGCCAAGTGGGCTTTGTTCTGCTTTTCCCAGCCTGGAGGCACGGACTACCCTCTTCTGAGCAGGCCGTGCGACGTGAGGACAGGAAGTACTGCCGAGCTCACGATACCACCTGTGTCGTCGCGATTGCATGTTTGCATGATGCCCTCCCACCCAGGGAGGCCTGCGCTGGGGGACAGAGGACAGCACCTACTTGTCGCTCCAGGCTCCTGTCCACTCCACCGCGCCCCACGGATTCCTGAGTCTGATCAGCTTCTCTGGACGCCCACAGAAGTCCACCTGCAAGGTCCGCACACAGGTTCAAGTCTGCACCTCAGATTCACGTTCCGCTTGTCAAACGCCCCCAAATGGCCATGCTTCTATTTGCTTTTCACGTGTGTTGTCAGGCCTTGGCCCACGGCTCTATTTTCCACAATTTGGTTGAGTAAATAGTGAATTCCGCACAAAAACAAGTTTATGTCTGCTTTGACTTGGGTTTACATTGTATAACTGACTCCGTTGTTAATATATGAGACCTATGATAATGATAATAAATGCCTTCCCCCAAAATACTCATGGCACGGCTGTTAGCATACTCTGGGCTGCACATGGTGCTAATATTTGAAGTGTGTTATTCCCAGGGTCCTGGTCAGGTAGCTCAGGTGGTTAGAACGTTGTCCCAATACACTAAGGATGTGGGTTTGATCCCCAGTCCGCTCACAGACAAGAATCAACCAATATGCACATATATGAGTGAAACAACAAATCTGTGGTTCTTCTCTCTTTCTCTCCCTTCCTCTCTCTCTAAAACCAATAAATTAAAAAATGCATTCTTTTTCTCATTAAACCTCCTGACAATCCTGTGAGCTGGGTCTGTTATTATCTTTATTTCACAGCTCAAAAACCCAAGACTCAGAGAAGTTAAGTTATCCATGGTTACTTAGCTATGAGAGGTAAATAGAGGGCGGGCACCCAGGCAGCCTACGCCCAAAGCCCACACTCATAAATCCACACATCCCGCCTTCCCCTGCCGTTCACTGAGCAGTCACTAGGGCCCCACTCGAATGCCGTGAGCCGTGGGGTCTTCTATGTCTGACATCCCTTCATTAGCTTCTGTCCTAGCCTGATGTTTACACATCCTCCTATGGGGGAACTGACTTGATTAAAGAACACATTCACGAAACACAAACACGTAGAATGGATAGCTGTACCATTTTAATAAATAACAAGAGCCAAGACACCCACCCATTTCGCTTTTTGCCTTGGCCACTGAGAAACCCAAAGCAAAAATAATTTCTCAGTTGTTGCATAGAGTACTGTATTTTGCTGTGTCTAATGTACACTTTTTTGCCCAAATTTTTGAGGAAAAAATAAGGATGCACATTATGCAAATACTAACTTGTTACTGGTACATAAAAATTCTTGTGCCTTGTATTTGTTCTTATGTTTTGTAAGTATTTGTTACATCAAATTTCTTGTACCATAATACGTTCAAAAATAAATGTCAAAATTCCTTTATAATACAAAAAAAAACCAAGTGTCTACATATAATAAATAAATAATTGAATTAAAAAATTAAAACAAAAGTTTGGTTTTTTTTTCCTGGAAGTTTGGGCCAAAAATATGGCTGTGCATTATACACAGCAAAATATGGTAAATAGAAATCGTGGAAATTATTTAGTAAATGAAAATAATGGCAATCACAGCCCACGCCCTCCCCTTGGGCTGGAGCATGATGAATACCTGCACTCCTTCCTGTCTGTCTTCCCACCCTGACAATCAGGGCAGGCTCCTTTTCTCTTTAGGGACCCTGCGGGTTTCCACCGCGCATGAGAATCTAACTGACAATTCCTGCAACTTTTCTCCAGCACCTTCTTCCCGGAGGAGAACCTGCATTTGAAGTTACATTCCCATCTCTGCGGGGCAAGAGCCGGAAGGGCCCTCGAGCCAAGCGACAGCGAACCACACATGCGTTGTGTCAGGGGCTCTGTGCTGCCAGAGAAAGACCTCAGCCAGGCAGGGGGACTCCAGGGGGTGATGCCCCCCCCACCCCAGGGCGACTCTGGGCCTGTGCTCCTATCGTGACTTATTGCCCTTGCGCTCCACCTGCCCGCGTTTACCTCCTCGACTCCCGTGACAGAGTACGCGTGACTCTTGACCAGCTTCTGGCTGGTGATGACTTCTGTTTCAGCTGCGCTGGAGACCTGGGTTGAGAGTACAGTTCACTCCGGGTGGTCGCCTCCGACCTTGTTGGGGCTGGTCCTCACATGCCTTCCCAGGACACACCACACGCCACAGGGGCCTCTCCGTGCGGGCCTGGCGTTGCAGGTGCGACCACGAGCCGCAGGTAAATAAATGGAGCCTCTCCAGCCGGACCCTCTTTAATCAGGCCGGCAGTTCCAGGCAGGGAGCTGCCTGGCTGCCAAGCCCAGAATATGATTACCAGGCTTTCAAATGTCACGGGAAACTGGGAAGTCATTTATCCTCCAAGAGTGACCTCATGCTGCCTGAAGAAGACTAATTATCCGTGACAACTGCCCGGGACAAGTTCTGGTTCTCCACTGTGTTCGGGGACCGAGCGTCCCCACCGCCCTTCCTGTCTCACGGCCCGCCCCTCCCCCACACCGCATGGCGCCCCTCCACCAAAACACACATCCTGCTAGGATCTTCATAGAGTCATGGCATTCACATGCCTGAGATCACCAGGGAAGGGCAGGACAAAGAGAAAGAGCTGGTGACAACAGACCACAGGCCGGGTAGTGGCCCAGCTCTGGCATCCACGCCACGTTGGCACTCCCCACAGCCGACCCCACAGACAGGGTGTGACCCCTGAACCTCTTGCTTTTGCAGAATCCGTCCAGTATTGTCAGGCATCGTATTTGTTTTCCAAAACCGCTTTGTAAAAAGGCACAGCAAAGGTAGGGCTAGGATCCAGGGGCCAAGGCTTTGTTCTTAGGGCAACTTCCGCAGCACCAAATGGGCCCTGTCAGCTAGAACTTGGGGCTCCTACAGTGAGACCAACCTCCTTTCCTACCCACTAATGAGACATCAACTGGCTCCCACGTGCTAGGAGCCAATATGTCACCGGACTTGCCCACTAAGTCCCAGGCTGCGCCCTGGCCCAGCGCCGCCCTGGGCCCCTGGGCCCCGTCTGGTCCCTCCCCTACCACACGCGGGGAGGGGAGCAAAGAGAAGCCGTCAGCTCACGTCGATGGAGCAGGCCAGCAGCGACCCCATGCGGAGCGCCTTCCGGATGGTCGGATACAGGCTGGCTGGCGGCGTCTTCAGGTCAAAGAACTCAGAGATGCCCCCCGTGAAATCTTCAAACCCCTCCACTGTGGAGCCCCCGGCGAGAGCCTCGTAAGAACCGTTGAGCCTGTTGAAAAAGAGAAAAAAGCACCACAGCCATTAGCTACCCCAGGCGGGGGGCCTCGTGGGTCGGGGCAGGGACGATGCTAGGACGTGGCCCCGTCTAAAAGGTGAAAGAGGAGCCTTTGCCGATTGCGCCGTGGCCCGGGAAGGTGCTTAGGCCACAGTTTCACGTGCCCTACCCAGCACTTTACCAAGAACGAAGCTCAGGCCACCTCTCACCAGGCCACCCCAGCCTCGGGAAGGCAAAGGGCGACCATTCCAGAGCTTACCCTAGCCTCCCGGGCCTCTGAGGGTCGGGGTAAATGGAATGGATGCGAGGGACCGTCCCTCGGGGCTGAGAGGCGCCCCATGGGACCCACTGTAGGGATGGGGCTGGAAAGGAGCTGGGGTGCCAGGAATGCAGGCCCGCAAATGAAAGTGATCGAAAGAACCCAAAAGCAGGCTCTGGCCACTGAACACCAGTGAGAAGCACAGTGACTCGTGAACAAAGGGTCAGCTGGCTCGGTGGCTTGCCGCCCCTCACTGACTCACGTGGGACAGAGCTGAGCTTTTAAACTCCCAGCCCAATTTTCTGTTTCTCTTAGTTACTGAGGGGCACAGGGCATGGGGTCCAGGTGCTGGCAAAGACTCGGGTGTGACACCCTGAGTTTGGGGAGAGGGGGCAGGTGAGCTCCTCTGAGTTTGGGGAGAGGGGGCAGGTGAGCTCCTCTGAGAAGGCGACGGGTCTCCCCGCCCCTAGCCGCGCCCACCCGCTTACTTGGCGTAGGCCTTCTCCAGCAGCGCGCTCCAGAACTCGCTGCCTTCTTCCGAGTGCAGGAAGAGCAGCCTCCCATCCTTGGTGGGCAGCCTGTCGTCCACCACCACGTCCACCCACTCGCCGTACTGCCAGAACTGCGGAGCGCAAACACAGCGGCCGCGCGCGGGACTAAGCCGGGGCGACGTCGGTCTCTCCAGGGGACCCCAGGAAGCCCTGGGGGGGGGGGGCCAGTGTGTGAGTCTTGGACCATTAGTGAATTCAAGCTCCTGAAGAGCAGGATTTGTGTCTTACTTATCTGTGCACATAGGAGACACCAAAGAAGTTGGGAAACATGGCGTCCAGTGTCTGCGTTTGTGGATGACAAAACCGGCCTGGCATCACGCAGTGGTGACAGTGTGTGACTCAGGCCCCCATCTCTGACAGCCACTCCCAAGCACTTCCCTCAAGGCCAGGAGGCCTGGGGTTGACGGCAGGGTGTGGACGTGTGGGTGATCGGATGAACGCGTCCAAGCAGTGGCTCTCAAACGCCCATCTGCTCCAGAACTCCCGGGGGAACTGTTAAACATAGGCCACCGGGCCCCACCCCCAGAGCTCCTGATTCAGCGGGTGGGGGGTACCCGACGCACCTGGAAATGAAAGATCCCCGCGTAGTCCCTCTGGAAGCTCTGGTCCCTGGGCACCACCCGGTAAAGCAGCTCTTCCTTCAAGGTCAAGGAGGCGATGGCCGCCAGAAGCCAGCAGTCCCCTGCCCCAGGTCATAGGGTCACACCCAGGTCAGGCCAGGCCTGCAGGGTCTCTGCTTTCTATGACCCTGACACCACTCCCTCCTAAGTCAGAGAGTGGGGCTCTCTCTCCCTTCCCGAGGGTCACAGGCAGCCGGCAGCTGTGCTGCCTCATTGGAAGTCGTTCCCTCGGATCAAAATTTCTCGGGTCCTCCCTATCGCCCCCTGAACGCTGACCGCATCCCATCTCCAAGGCACTCAACCAGTGGGGAGAAGTGGAAAGGAAAAAAAGCCAACATCAGTCTCTTTGGTTCCTCATTAGCAACGCTGATAAAGCATTTGGTTGGGAGAAACACAGAAGTTTCTCCCAGGGTGTGTGGGTGTAAGCGGGCATGCGTGTGTGCATGTATGTGTGTGTGTGTGTGTGTGTGTGTGTGCGTGTGTGTGTGTGTTCCTGGCTCCCTGTGATGTTAGGTGACAGAAAGCTGGCTCTCTCTGTCTGTTTACAAGATTGCCCTTTTGTGTCTCAGAGTGCACCCTGACAGCAGCACTGCTTTGAACAATCTGGGATATTGATTAGCATGACGTCAGCATAATGTGAGGCAGGAGGAATAAAAGTCAAGAGGTTAAAAACGCTAAGATTTGCCCCGGCCGGTGTGTCTCGGTTGGTTGGAGTGTCATTCTGTAAGCCAAAAGGTCACCGGGTCAATTCCTGGTCAGGATACATGCCCAGGTTGAGGGTTCAATTCCTGGTCAGAGTGCGTACGGGAGGCAACCGATCGATATTTCTCTCTCATCGACGCTTCCCCTCTCTGTCTCCCTCCCTTCAACCTCTCTCTAAAGTCAATTAAGCATGTCCTTGGACGAGGATAAAAAAAATTCTACGGTTAAAAAAATGGTCACTTCAGAGATCCAAATAAACGCAGAAGAAAACAGAACCCCCTTTCTGTGCAATGTGAGACCACCCAGACATACGCAACCACATGAGGCTTCCTTGGAAGGCGTCATCACCCCTCCTGGTGTTGACATCAAAAGATTAAGCACAAGCCCTGGATGCCCCTTTCTTACCTTCACACCCTATGATGGACCTATCACCCTGGAATTGATGTCATCGTTTCTCATACCCATTTACATGCTGATTCTACACCAACTCTGAGGCCTCCGCGTCCTTACGTGCAGGCTCACTGCACGAACAGGTTATTTCCTCTTACTGGCCTGATAGCTGCCTCCTTCCGGTTTCCCTGCAGAGCCCTCCCTCTGGGAGTCACGGGTTTGGTGAGCAAGCTCCTCCCACTCATTCTGTCCAAATGGCTCCAATATCCTACCTGTGTGTCTCACCTTTCACCTTTCCCATATAAATCAATGTGAATCTTCCTACAGATCTTCAGATGGGAGCCCCTTCCACCTTTCAGAGACCCGCCACGGACTCGTCTAGCTCCCTGCTTTTCTTGAACACTGTGGCCAACAAGTTGCATACAGAGTCCGGGCTGTGAACATGCAGGCTGTGAGCAGGGTCCCAGGTGGGCCAGGGGACCCACCTGGCAGGATCTGTCATCTGCTCGGAATGGGTCCATCACCAGGTCGTCTTGGAGAGCGCTTTGCTCTCTCTGCCCTTCTCCTAACAAAGTGGTTCACAATTTGGTCACAAATTAATTCCTTTCCCCAACTAAACTCATATTCATTCATTCATTCATTCATTCATTCATTCATTTTCTCTCTCACACTCACACACGATCCAGAAGGTGATCCTCCCCACCTCCTCTCTCCCAGGCCCCGCCTCACTGACAAGAGCCCCTTTCCCCCATAGCAGCAGGTCCCAGGTGAGACCAGGCAGTCACGGGTGTTGCTGCTTCTCACTAAAGACTCAACAGAGGGCAGGGTGTCATTAAAAGGCAACTTCCAAAGGGGAAATGAAATAACAGGCTGTCCTCTTCTCCTCCAGTCTTCTTCCCGCCCACACCTGTGATCACGGCCTGACTTGGCCGGACACCTTCCGCCTCCTCCACTGCCTAAGAATGACAGCAGAACTGACCCTCCCTGAAGCCCCTCCGCAACGTGCCTCCGCCCCACTCCTCCAGCCTTTCCCCAACGATGACCCTTCCATACACTGATCCCAGCCAAACTGGGGTGCTCGCACGAAACACGCCCTGGTCTCTTCCTCTCGCTCACTTGTTCCCTCTGCTGGCAGAGTCCTCCCTGCGATGCCGCCGGCTGAGTCTCCCCCTCCTCCACGAAGCCTTCCCTCATGCCTCTCACTCTCCAGCTACAAGGTGTCTCTTTTTCATTGTGTTTCCTAAAGACCTTAGCTATTCTTCTCTGTGCACTGATCACAAGCTGCCTGCGTTCACGGTCGTCTACCAGACTGGACTCCAAGTTCTCTTTATGCATCGCATGCTTGGCGGAGCTTCACCGACCCCGTCCCTGACCCACCAGGACGCTTCCTTCTCCGAGCCCCCAGGTCCTTCCTGAGCCACTTGAGCACGACCTCCTCTCTCCCCTGCTCCGCCCTGGTCTCTTCCTGCACGCAAGGATGTGGATCCTTTCATCTTGGCATCCTCAGCAGCTGGCTGACCCATCAGAGAGGATCCATGAATGTTTGATGAATGAAAATAAACAACTGATCCGATGAGCCAGTGGACCCTGTTTTGTTCCTGTGCAAAACCCCAATACCACCTGCCATATGTTTGCATCTGAATCTCGCTGCTGGGCGGGGAAGTGGAGGCCAGCCAGGATGTGTGTGAGCCTGACAGGTTCCCCCCACCTCCACCCGGGGCCTTTGCCTCCAAGGCTCTGGGCAGAGGGAGATGACAAGGGAAGAAAATCAGAGGCACAGGGCTCTGGGGAGGGGACAGGGCCACTGCTCTGCAACCCCCTCTAAGCAGGTGGCCTACCACAGAGACCAGAGCAGCCACAGGGCCCTCCTCACTGGGCACAGCCTGCCTCTCTCCTGATATGGACGTTCTTGCTCTCAGCCTGGGCTGCTTCCAACAGCCCACCTAGAACTCTCCTTACACATTGCAATTCAAGGCACGCACACAAAATGTCCCTCCGCTGCTGATATCAAATAGAGCTGCCCAGCTGGAAGAGAGTTTAATTTTCTCTTCATCTGCCTCAGTCCTGACATGTCACAGGGCCCACCTGGCTCTCACGGCAAGCACAGAGCTCCAAGGAGATGCGGTGGTACGCGGGCTCTTGGATTCCTGCCCGTGGCTGTATGAGGCGCAAATGGATTGTCATGACAAATATGCTTTTTCTAAGGAACGTGTCCAAATGAGCATGTTCCCCTTCAAAGAGTCCTCTTGGGAGAATAAACATTTATTCTGTTGCTTAAAATATTTCAGGAGCTTGTTTGGAGGGCCTGCCTTCAGGCCGGTGACATATTCCTTGGGTTCCTCTCAAGGGGGACAGAGCTTTGTTCTGGGAGCCGAGTTTTAATTTTCAAAAGCAAACAAGAGCGCCCTGGCCGGTGTGGCTCCATTGGTTGGAGCATCATCCCATGTTCCAGAAGGCTGGAGGTTCAATTTCCAACCAAGGCACATGCCTGGGTTGCAGGTTCAATCCCCAGTCAGGACACACATGGGAGGCAACCGAACACTGTTTCTCTCTCACATCCATGTTTCTTTCTCCTTCTTTCTAAATCAATAAAAATATTTTTAAAAAAAGAAAAGAAGAAGCCAAGAGTCTTTGGATCCAAGTTGAGTGGTAATTAAAGTGGACGAAAAAGCTGGGAAATAGTTTTGAAGGACAGTCCCTCCTCCACAGTCTGGATTCCAATGCAGGCTGGTCATTGGTTAGAGGTGTGGCCAATCCGAGGCCTAAGGCGGGGTCTCCTGGGTCACTGACCTCATGGGAAGTTGGGAAACCCCCCGAGCTTTGTCCTTCCTACTCTTCATTTAGGTCCTATATGCAATGGGTTTAATATTCATTAAAACAATAAACAGATATATTTTTTTAGTCCACTCAAACAGTGATCTCCTAGAACCCCATCCACTGCATAAGGAGGCTCAAGGGTCCCAGAAAACAGAGACACACTCCAACCATTTCTGTGAAGTCAAAGCTCTGTTCTGTCAGGGGAAGTTTTAACCAAGAAATAACAATCCTGAGTCAGGCTCTGCTAAAAAAAAGTAATCTCTAAATTCAAAAATTCCCTCTCTATAGTACAATCAAAGCTTGGAGGTCTGAACACAAAGTGTTCCTGCAGGACAAGGGTGAACGTGGAGATGCTTCCGGGCTGCAGAGAGAAGGGGAGAGGCAGGAAGGAAGGAGAATTCGCCAACGTCTGGCAGGGTTGGCACTTCCAAAGGCAACGGTTTGAGCATCAAAGGATGGAAAGAGGACCTTGGGGAAAGGAATGAAGTCTTTGAATATTCTTGTGATTCTGCTTCGAACATCAAGCAAGACTTGGAAGGTGTCACATGGTCCTGTCTTGTGACTTTTTCAGGAAAAGCACACCCCTTAAGAAGGCAACCAGCAATTCCCTGCTTCTTCTATGATTTAGAACAAAGCTGCAATTATTACGTAAGTAGAATGACTTCTAAGGAAAAAAATTTTTCATACTTTTTTGTATCATTTTTCAACATGTACTAACCAAATAATTTTTTTTAAGATTTTATTTATTTATCTTTAGACTGGTGGGCCAAAAAAAAGGGGGAATTTATTTATTCCCCTTTAGAAGGGAGAGGAGGGAGAAAGAAAGGGAGAGAAACATCAATGCGTGGTTGCCTCTCACAGTCCCTCTACTGGAGACCTGGCCCACAACCCAGGCACGTGCCCTGACTGGGGGTCAACTCTGGTTCGCAGGCTGGTGCTCAGTCCACGGAGCCACACCAGCCAGGGTTAACCAAACAATATTAGAAACTGCTGCCCTGACTGGTGTGGCTCCGTGGATTGAGTGCCATCTTGTGAGCCCAAAAGTTGCACGTTCGATTCCCAGTCAGGACACATGCCTGGGCTGTGGGGTCAGTTCCCCATCTGGGGGGACGTGATAGGGAACCAATCAATGTTTCTCTTGCACATTGGTGTTTCTCTCCCTCTCTTTCTCCTTCCCTTCCCCTCTCTCTAAAAAATAAATAAAATCTTAAAACAAATAAAAATTTAGAAAAAAGAAACTGCCGCGCAACTTGGGCCTCAGTTTTACGTCCAGTGGCCCCCTCCTGACGCCAGCGGTCCTCAGAGAATGAGGCCTCTGGGCTGCGGTCGCCTGCGGCCTGGCATTTCCCGCTGCAAGCCGGGCCGAACGGGCGCTGCTGGCACCCCCTCCAAGCTTCCCCATCGCCCTGAGAACAAAGTCCGAGCTTCCTCCCCCTCGTCGGTCCTCGTGAGCCTTTCCACTCGGACCTGCGCTCCCTGCTCCCTCTGTGCTCCAGCCCGACCCCTCCTTGCCGTCCTCCTCGGGACTCTGCTCTTTCTCCCTGAAGGAACCTTCGCTCACGTTCTATCTGCTGCCTGGAACCGTCCCTGCTCCCTGTTTACCCAGAGAGGAGAGACAGGGCGAGTCTGTTCGAAGAAGGCCCTGAACAATGAATGGGCCGTGGAAGTTCTTCCTGGTTCTGACAAATCTTGGGTCGGAGCAGCTTCCTCGCTTTGGTGGTTGCCTCAGAACAAGCTACCTTGTTCCCGAAGCAGGACCCCGGGGCAGCCAGCCCCTGGCGTTGCCTCAGCAGGGGATGGGGTGTTGGGGTCACCCTGGCAGAAGCACTACCAATACAGTTTCAGAGACTAGCCCCATATCTTGTTTATTCAAATGATAAGAGAAAATTGATTTAGAAAGTTACAGAGGCAAAGGCCGCAGAAGTGAGCTCGCTGGGCTGCGCAGGCTCAGGAAACAGGAGACGGAAGCACAAGAAGGGCTCTTGGGCTTCGCAGAGGAAAAGGCAAAGGTCACCCACGCGCCTGGGGGGAAGGAGCGGGGGAGGAGACAGTGCGGGGTGGGGGGCTCCCAGGAGGGGAGCGTGCCTGGCCCCAAGTCTTAGTGGCATTCTCTGAGCAATGATGGTGTGGCTCCTTAAGGCAACTATAATTTTTATGTCCTCAAAATCACTCCTTGTGAGCTGTACTATATATAATAAAGGGCACTAAATAATCCACTTTGGAGGTTCCCCGTGGCCCAGCTCACATCCCTGCTTTCTGGTTTCCATGGTTACCCAGAGAGGCCCACAGACCTGACAGCAGAGAGGGGCAGCTGGGCCTGAGGGCCCCTGAACACCCCTCAGCCCTTGGCCGAGGACAGCGCTCGGCTGGTCATCTTCGGAGTGAGACGCCTCACCCTCTAAGTTATCGGCGGGGAGACAAGGGGCAAAAAGGAGAGAAGAACGCGCAGATGAGGGAACCGATTCAAATGACCTCCCAGTTTCTCCTAGTTGCTCATGAAGCAGCACAGGCCAATTCCAGCCTGACTTCTGCCACCTTTGAAGGAATAAGGGCTCGGTGGCAAGAAACTGCCTCTGGGCTTCCTGCTCTTTCCCCTTTAGCTTTCAAACAGACCTTTAGCCCTGGCTGGTGTGGCTCAGGGGACTGAGTGCCGGTCGTGCCGTTTCGACTCCCAGTCAGGGCACGGGCCTGGGTTGCAGGCCAAGCCTCTGGTAGGGAGGGGGCGCATGAGAGGCAACCACACACTGATGTGTATCTTCTCCCTCTCTACAAGTAAATAAAATCTTAAAAAAGAGAAAACAGACCTTTATTTATTTTTTAATCCTCACCCAAGGATATGTTTTATTGATTTTGAGAGAGAGAGAGAAAGAGAGAACACCGATTAGTTGCCTCCCACATGTGCCCCAACAAGGGATCGAACCCACAACCGAGGTATGTGCCCTGACTGGGAGTCAAACCCGGGTTGATGCTCCAACCAACCGAGCCACCCAGCCAGGACCAGACCTTTAATGCTATGTAGATGGGAAATTTTCTTAGTAGGTTATAAAAATGGAATTAATTCCCTGGGGAGAAAAACAATCAGTAGGTAAATACATTTGGGTCTCATGTAAAAACATCCCAGAGCCAGTTTCAAAGAAAGGCTGTGCTGGCTGAGTTTATCATTTGAATGCCCGCTGGATGCAAAAATAAGACAAAACGTGAGAAGCCACATCTCATGGAGAGAGAAATACAAATATGAAGGCTGAGAGTCATCGTTTGCTCTGGCCAAGGCTGAAATCCACCTGGTGAGATACACGTGGTCCCTCTCTGTTTGTGCTGGCGCAGGATATCAAACGCCCCCTCCAAAAATGACTGAAGGTGGCCTGGCGTTCCCAAATCGGGGCTGGAATCCTCAGATGTTAAACCTGGGATGATGGAGGGTCCATGGCAAGGTGAGGATGCCCTCCCAGCCCCAAACATGTTAAGAGATGAGGTGACGTGAACTCAGACAGGAAAATGCCCGGGAGCCCAGTGGGGTGTGGAGGACAGAAAACAAGGTGCTGTTAGGCTGGGAAAATACCCTCTGTACACTGCCCAAGGTCAAAGAGATGCGGAAGGAGACAGGAAGGAAGCAAAACTGAGGCAGAGGGGGCCCTGGCCAGGTCACAGAGAAAGCAGGTCCAACTAGCAGTCAGTGCAGGTGTGGCTAGGGTTCATTAAAAAGAAAAAAGAAAGAAAACCCACACAATTTCTCCAAAGACCCCGACAAAAGGAGCCGAACCCTCTGTGCGTGGTCCCTCTGGCAGTGTGGCGAAGTCAAGGCCAGACCTCAGAATGCTTCTGCATGCGTGAAATAATGCCTAAGCCCGTAAAAATTATATCGAAGTAGTTACCAGAATGTTTCGAAAAATATAGGGAGATTTGTGCTCCTTTATTAATGTTATAGAAAAGATTTGGAGTAAGGCCTAATAAACAACATGACTATGAGGTGGTGATCTGTAGAAGCGGTATTCTGAGACATCTGCAACAGCTGTAATGTGACAGGAAAGCAATCTGTGATTCCTATTACTATGCATTGTTACCTGCATTCATGCCACAAGGAAATACGTTAGTGAGGGACAGTTCTGGCCACATAGCTCAGTTGGTAGAGCATCATCCCAACATGCCAAGTTGCAGGTTCAATCACCAGTCTGAGCACATAAAAGAACCAATCAGTGAATGCATAAATAAGTGGAAAAACAAGTTGATGTTTTTCCCTCTCTCTCTTCCTCTCTCTCTCTAAAACTCAATAAATAAAAAGAAATTAGTGAGGGGTAAAGAGCTAACTGTAGAATTCTTTTTATGCTTTTCTTGAAACAATGCTCATAACCCACTGCCTCAAATTCACACTAAAGTGTAAATGGTTGTCTTGGGCCCTTGCCTCATAGTAGACAGGACAGTGATGATAGTGGGGTCAAACAAGAGGGTACTGACCACCAAGAATAAAGATAGAGGGAAAATATATGCCACAAAGAAGAGGAACCCCTGCAAGTAAGATAAGACACTGTTAGCAAAAGCAAACTTGTTCCATGTTGCATATGATGGGACAGCAAGAAACTGTCGCCTGCTGGTTTTCTGCTTCCTGGAGGTCTGACCCTTTGCTTTCCAGAATCAAACAGCAGGTTTGGCCCTTTGACTGAAGCTTCCCCTGATTGCTCATTAAAAGTAACCATTCAGTCCTAGTGAATTGATGTACTTTGCACCAGCCTTTGGAGGAGGCTACAGATCAAAAGGTTCTAGAGGAGTGTTTTGAAAGATGCCGACCCCAGTCCCCACTGCTGAGAGCTGTGTGCGCCTGGCCCTGTCAGAGAAGGGCAGGGCCCTCTCCGAGGGGCCCGCTGACTCACAGAGGAAATCACCGTGAGGGCTGCACCAAAGAAGCCACCTGCATTTGTCATCGATGTTGGTTCTTTGTCTTTAGAGACATGTGAAATGGGCCAGTCACTCCCTTTCCAAAACTAGAACACAGAATAGAAGACTGTACTCAATAAAGACAACAAAGATGAGAAAGACATCGAGTCTACAAAGGTGAAAGGAAAACCCCGGTTAAGACAGACAGGAGCATGGAAGAGGAAAGCGCACACACACACACACACACACACACACACAGAAATAAAACTGAGAGGGAAAAACAGGCAGGGACGGCCGGATAAAGAGAGAGAAACCCCAGTACTCACCAAACCCTTCACAGGAAAGCTTATCTCGCTGCTAATCCTGCTCAGCACGGAAAATAAGCCACCACTAGATCGAAACCTTCACAGCATTTGTTATTCAGAAAGCCCCCTCCTTTCTACCTAGGTTCCGGAAGTCTCTGGTCCTCACTTGTTAAAGAAGAAAATCTGCTCCTTATTCCAGCAAGCAGCTAGTGTCGAAATTCACTTTTTCAGAGACCAAGTTCTTCTGCAGTTATAGAGCAAAGTCCTTTAGGCCCATTTATGCCTAAAGCAGTTTCCGGCCGCGATGCACTTTTACAGCCATCGGCATCGTTGATACCTGTCTCTGCATTTCCCTCTGCGGACAGCACAGGTGTGACTTCCTATGTGGAGACACGGAGCCAGAACTGTGTATTTGTGCACAGCACAGGGTCTATTTCACCAGCCACAGAGGCCTCAAGAAGTTTGGGGACATGCATGAGCCAACGTGCAAGAGGCAGACAGAATGTGCTGAAGCAGCAGCAGACGGACTGGCGAGGGGTCTCTGTTTCCTGAGTGATGTGCCAACGTCACGCTGAAATGGACGCCCACAGCGTGTGCCACAGGGAGTCGCACGCTTACAACTTAGTCCATCACGGTAGGGCACGAGCCTGCAGTTCCCGCCCCCACCAGTGGGACGTTGTGTGTGGCCCACGCCTGCCCGACCTGGCGAATATGGGCTGTACCAGGAAGACGGGGTGTGGAAAGCCCAGGGTAGCCAGCGACGCACCCCCTCGGTGTGCCAGGCCTGGGGACCCAAGGAGGACTCGGGTGTGGGGACTGTTTCCTCAACTGTGTGGCTCAGTTGGTGGGGACGTCATCCCGTAAAGTCAGAAGTCACCTGTTCGATTCCCAGTTGGGGCACATGCCTGTCTAGGCTGCCCCGACAGGGCGTTTATGAAAGGCAATTAGTTGATCAATGTTTCTCTCTCTCTCTTTCTCTCCCCGTGCCCCCAAAACCAATAAGCATGTCCTCAGGTGAGGATAAAGGGAAAAAAAAAGATATCCATTCAGTGACTTGTGTGGAGATCAACCACACCGCCCTCCTGCACAGACTGTTACCCAACCAAACGACACATTCTACTGTAAGAGGTGCTGGGACGATCGAATCTTTAGCATGATGGGCCTGCGTCTTTATTTTCCTACGATTACGTGTCCACAGAGGGCCAGCTCCTGGGCTCCAGGTCAGCACAAACCCTGATGGAGCCACGGGGCTGCCGCTCTCAGGGTGGAGGCCCGGCTGAGTGGGGACCGTGAGGAGGAAGGGAGACGGGCCACCCACCGTGACTGGAGCTGGCACACGCGGACATGCAGACATCCAATAGGATAGAGAGAGAAGGACGTTCTCTGCGATGCCTTTTATAACAGAGGACGTAACCCCAGTGTCGGTCAGTAGGAGGCAGGATAAACCATGGCCCATCGCTCCCACTGAAACACGGGACTGTGAGCTGTTACAAAGGAACGACGCTCTCATCCACTGAGCTGAGATCTCCAAGATATGTTCTTTCTTTTCTTTTTAACCCTCATCCAAGGATATGTGTATCGATTTGAGAGAGAGAGGAAGGGCAGGGGGTGTGGGAGAAGCATCAATGTGAGAGAGAACCATTGACCGGTTGCCTCCCCTACACATCCCAACTGGGGATCGAACCTGCAACCTAGGCATGTGTCCTGACCAGGAATCAAACCCACCGCCTTTTTTCTGGTGTACGGGATGACGCTCCAACCAACTGACCCACCCAGCCAAGGCTCCAAAATATTTTCTTAAATGAAATAATAGCAAACAATGGCAAGGCACAAAACAGTGTTTAAAGTATGCTGCCTTCCATGCGAGAAAGGGATAAAAATGAGAATATGTATTTAGAGGGGCTTGACTCTGCATAAAGGAACACAGAAAGGATTTTTTTTAATTGGTCGCAGGCCAGTGAGCAATGGAGTAAATTTTCACTGCAAACTTTCAGTTAATTTAATTTTTCAACGGTGTGTATTCAGAATAATAAAATAGAGTGGTAACACAAAGCTCTATAAAAGAGGTGCCATTTTCATTATATAGATCAACTGTTGAAAAACAATGATGATAATTTTTTTAACCTAGAGTAGAGGCCAACGCAGCATGGAACAAACCTCAATCCTGGCCACGCCCTGATTCACCAAGTACTGGTGACGCGGCCTTGCTCCTGGGTGAGAATTCTCTCCTAATCTCGCCACCTGCCACGGCGGCTCAGGGCCAGCCCTGGCTTAGACCCCACGGCCACAGGTTTCGGTGGGGCACCCACTGTCTGCTTGTTCAGGCTCCTTGCGGTCGACCGGCTCTTAGGGCCCATCCCAAGCGCCTGGCCCCTCCGGGAAGCCGGACCCCGCGGCCCCTTTCAGTTCTGCCCACTGAAAAGCCCGCCCAGAACCCGGCACAGGGGAGCACAGGCGGCGATACTGCGATAACGGGGCGCGGTGCCAGGTGGGGGCCGGATGTGCGGGACGGGGTGGGGGGGGGGTCGCTCTGTCAGCTACATACATGGCTAACCACTCCGCTGCACACCAGAAACCAACGTAATGTCGCATGCCAACTGTAATTGTACGTTAAAATAAATAGATACATTTTAAAAAGAGGTAACAGTGATATGGATTAAAAACAACGACAGCAAAACCCACCACCTCCGCGGCCGGGCTCACGCGCAGGGCGGCCCCGCGGCAAGGTCCCCCGAAGCAGGGGGCTGGATTCCGCAGGTCAGTGCGGTCTGTTTCCTACACCCCAGCCACCGGCTCCCTCCACTGGCAGCGGGCACTCACCATGGAAACGCTCAGGCCTCCGTTCGGAAACCCTCTTTTCTCCTGCCTTAAAACTATTCAAAGGGAGATCTATCCAAGTGATCAAGTCAAAGGCACTCATTAAATACCTTTTCCAAAGTGAAAACATTGCTAACGAGGAGCTGTTAAAAGCTTAGATGGGCTTCCGTGAGACACATGCGAAATTAAGCAAAACATTTAGCGGGGAGTAAAAAGCTCACTGCGCAGTAGGCAGGACAGCAAAGGTCCGCTGGTCCCCCCCCCCCCCCCCCCGCGCCCCCTACCATGAGCCCAGGCGCCAGAGCTGAGGTTTTGGGGAACGGTGCACATATTTGCCTGCCGCGCCCGACTTTGTTCTCACTGCTTTATCCTCGCCCTCCATGGGTTCTGGCTAAGGGGATATTTGCTACAGTCTTTCAAGGAGAGAACGGTTAGAGGCATTTAAAACAAAGTGCCCTGTGACTTTCAAAAATCAGAAAGGTTTCCAGCGGGTTGGGAACAGGTTTTGCCAGCCAAGACAAGGAGGGGGAACCTCCTGGAAGAGAAAAGGTTAGTGGGTGCGTGTGTGTGCGTGTGGATGCTGAGCCTTTGTTTGTTTCACTGGGTTGCACCGGGCACAGGTTTGTCTCCTCGTGGCCTGCATTTCCAGTTCCATATTTTGCAGCTGCCACTGGATGGCGGTTTGGAAACCCAGCGACTTCAATTCAGAACCACGCTGTCCCCTAAAATGTCATTATTGTTCAACTCGGCTGCGAGGCCCTGGGATCAAGAGGGCTTAGGGGATTGAGAGCACCCGGCTTCTATCAGCGCCCAGCTTCTATCAAGGGGAACCAGGTTTCTGACACTTGAGGTTAGAACGTACAAAACAAAACAAAATACACTATTTCCAAAGCTTAACTGCACCCGATTGGAGGGACGGAATATGGAAGGTTGGGAAAGGGAGAGTCTTCTTAATCCTGAAATCCCAAACCTGTGAAAGGAGTCTTGGCTAGAAAGATAGGATCCTTGTTTTCTTACTAATTATAAAAGCGTCTCTTAGGACAGTCCCTAATTGTACAGACATGGCCATTTCATAGGCAAATTACATCTACTGAAGGTAACAACAGTCGGTCCAGCCTAACAGCTTCATCTGATGTTACTCATGACACCAACACACCCGCCCTGCCCCCAAACAGACAGGACCGTCCCCAGTTACTCACCGAGACCCCCCTGACAAATGTCTGTGCGTGTGGCTCCACCAACGATAAACTGGGGGCTGGGACACAATTCCTGAAAGCAATTTGGGGCAAAATACAAGTCGTCAGATACCCAGGGATGGTGGCAATGGGGGTAAAGACGATTTCAGGGTCAGTGAATTCAGACCTCGAAGCAACCGAAGGACCCGCCGATTGTGCGCCCCCCATGCTATTGCCGAAGACCCCCCTCTCTCTGCTTCCGTAGTTTCACGCGCTCTTCACTTTCCCCTCACCTCTCCAAATACCCCTTCTCAGTCTCCGCCAAGGGTTCCTCTGCTCAGCTCACCCCTAAGAGTCAGGGACCCCCAGCCACATGCTCAGCCCCCTGCCGTGACCCCGCTCCATCCCGCAACAGCCTGCCCTAAGCATCCTCTCCTGAGGACGCCACCCCCACCGCGGCTTCAGCTCCGAACTGTGGAACGCGCTGACCCTTCCCAACCCACCCCCTTGAGCTGTTCAGCCAATTACCCGTGTCATGCAGTTTGTGTGATATAAGCCCTTTAGACTCATGTCCAATAAGTCTACCCAGTTCTGCTAAAATTTCGAGTTCGTCTTGGAAAATCAAGTGGCTTTGCAAAGGCCAGAAACGAGTTCCAGTGTTATAACCAGATGGTGCTAAGAGGATTATAAGTAGATGGAATGTTCATTTTACTATGTTATTCTCAATATAATTCAGAATGCACCCCCTCCCCCCAGGAAAAAACAACCGCAAATGCCATGACTAACATGCATCTTTCAGGGGCCACAGACTGTCCTCCGCTTTGTAAGGAGATGGCATCTCAGCACTGTGCCCGAGAACATTCCCAAAGTCTTCTCTAGGTGGCTACATTTCTTTTGCCACTCAGGTCAGAGATACAAAGCAACTTGGCAGCCAGAGGGGTTTAAAAGAGGCCCAGAGGCTCCCACCTCCCCACCCTTGGGAAGCTATTTTCTTCTTCCTGAATAACAATCATGTCTCTTTAGCAGTAACGTTGACTACAACCTGGTCAGGGCAACAGAACCTGTTACTCGGGCCTGCTCATATCAGCCTCTGATGAATGGGCGCAAGGGAAACACGGGTATGGGTCGGGATCCAAGGCAGGAAGGGGCTTCAACTGCACATGCTCAGTGGCGAGGGCCACTGGAATCAGGGCTCCCCGGGGGCATTAAACCGTAGCCGACAGCCCGCGTTGGGCACTTTGGGGGCTCTGGCCGTGCACGTGCGGGAAGCCCGGCGCTGCTGCCACCTCCTCCATGGTCACATCAGTGAGACCACGTGCTTAGCCCTGACGTCCATTCTCACGACCACTCTGCGGAGGGGGCTCCTGTCCCTGAGGTTCAATCACTAGACAAGGGTCCCCGAGTGGTAGGTCGTCGACATAGGTTTTGGGAGGGCGGCTCCCCATTCTCTGCCCTTGAGTCTGGGGGGGACCGGTGACAGCACCCGGGAGCCCCTGCGTTCCATCTGCATTCAGGGACCCGCAACCCCCCGCCCCCGCTTGCTGGCCCTGACGGAACCACGACACAGTGCATGACCTTACGCAGCCCTGCAGCTGTCCGCGGGACGTCCCCATTTACACCCAGCATCGACCCGCCCGTGGGCCCTGGCCCGGGGGACCACCACGCAGGCCGTGCCCGTTCCTGGCCAGGCACTGTGCCCGGAGCTTTACCTCTAGTCCTCACACCAACCCTGAACAAGTGGCGAGTAGCACCATTTTACAGATGAGAAAACTGAGGTCTGCAGACCTGTCCATGACCACACGGGCAGAGCCAGGATTCAGCCCTTACTTGCCTGGTCCCAAAACCCATGCGTTCTCTTCCCTCCAACCTCCCTCCTCCGAAAAAGGTTTCTAATAGGAGAGAGGTGTCCCAAACCACGGGGCCCAGGAATTTAGGACCCAGAGCCACGCCTCCTCCCTCACTACTTCAGACACTAGACAACAAGGCCGGCTCCTTACCGGGGGCCGCTTCCAGACAATGCCTTGCGTTTGCGGGGAGCCGGGTCCCAGATCCTTGTAACCCAAGGCCGATGGGCACGCTGGGAACTCTGGGTCCTTAAAGAGGACCCCTGAGTCCAAGCACTGCTGCCTGAGGGTCTCAAAGTCCTGGCCCCGGTATCTGACGGCCTCCTGGCTGGAGCCAAGGCCTTGAGCGGCCGCCCGCTGCTCACAGACTCGGGCTGCCGGGGATGCCATGGACGTGCGCGGGTGCCTGCGTGAGGGAGGCAGGAGGGCAGGGCGGCTGGGTGCTCTGCGAGGCCGGCCTGCTGCAAGGGGAGCTATAAGGCAGGGTGGAGGGGAGGTGGGGCAGGCAACCATTTCACCCGAGGCTCTGCTTCATGGGGAAGTGAGTCACCACTTGGAGCAAATACGTATCCAAGGTGCAAATGAATGCACCCCACCTTCCCTGCCTTCCTTTCAGCAGATTTGGAGGCCAGGAAGCTCCTGGGGCCCCTCCCAGGCCATCAGCCTAAGAAATTCACTAGGCTCTCCGCTGCCCCCACGCTTTGCAAGACCCACTTGCTGCCCCCAGGTGCTCAGGCTGAGATGAGCAGCTGTCAGCAGCTCGAACAAGGGCTCCCCGAGGCTTTGTGGTTCCAGCCAGGGTGAGGACAAGGGATTCCGCGGGGTCTCCTTTCTTCCCAGAAAAGTTTGGCTCCGTATTTGTGAGGTAGATACAGATGTCAGAAAGGGGCGATTCTCACAGAGGGTAGAGCAAGCCTGGTGGGACATTGTTGCAACCGCACGTGAGCTTTTGACCTTTGCCTGCCTGGCCTTCTATCTCAGCTCCACCTGCAATTAGCTCTGTCACCTTCAGCGAGTTGCTTAACCTCTCTCCCCCTTAATTTTCCCATCTGTAAAATGGGAGATAATAGCAGGACCCACCTCTTCAGGTTGTTTGGAAGAGCGATGAGACAGGAGATGCCACTTGCTTAGATTAGTACATAAGAAGCGCTCAGTACACGTCAGCTCTTGTTACTCCTGGGGATTGGGGCCCTCGGTTCTAGCCTTGGAAGGGAATCATGGGCTCTGGGACCTTGTATTGATCCTTTCTCCTGTGGTCCCAATCCCCTAGGCCTGGTCTACCCTGAGGACATGGACCACATCAGTGATTTTTTTTTTTCCGATGTGTTGTCCCTCTTATTTTATGCATTCTTGGGTTGATTCTTGTATGTGCCCTGGCTGGGGACCAAACCCACAACCTTGGCACATGGGGACGACGCTCCAAACAACTGCGCTCACCCCCCAGCCAGGGCCAACACATTAGCGATTCTGGAACCTTAGTGCATGGCGAGCTGGAAAAGGGTCCCCAGAAGTAGTGAGTCCTAATCTCTGGAACCCGTAAGCAATGCTTCCTGTGGAAAAGGGATCTTCATGGACACAATCAAGTTAAGGACCTTTAAATGGGGAGATGATCCTGGCTCTAAATGTGCTGCAGGTGTCTGCCTAAGACAGAGGCACAGGGAGGCCTGACAACAGACTAAAAAGGCGAAGGCAGTGGGTCCACAGAGGCAGAGGCTGGAGGGGCGTGACCTCCGGCAAGGGACGGCCTGCAGCCACCAAAGGTGGGAAGAGGCGGGGAAGGCCCCTCCCCTAGAATTGCTGGAGGGTGTGCTGCGTTGCCCGCACCTTGATCTTTGTGTTTCTGGCCTCCAAAACTGTGAGAATGTGTTTGCGGTGCTTCAAGCCCCCGGGTTGGCGAGCGCTTGTTCCAGCAGCCACAGGAAGCTCCTACGGGGGCCTCAGAGGCCCCTGCTGAAGCTGCTGCCTCTCTGAGTTCCTAGCACTGTGTCCCCCTCCCCAGGGAGGTCTGACTCCGGGGGCCAGCGGGGAGGCCCAGGAGTCTGCAGTTTTTAAACTATTATCTCAGAGATAATGCTAGTGCCCGGGCCCACAGGCCACGCTCTGGAAGCTTTGGGCCTTGAAGCCCCCGTCCCACCCGCCGAAGCCAGTGACACTCTTGTGTGGGGAGCTCAGCTCGGGGGGCCGATGTGTGCAGGCACGAAGCAGGCTCGGCTCCTTGGGCACCCAGGATAAAACCGATTTCTCAGGCTGCCTCAGAAAGGCGAGGCCAGAGTGCCCTTCAGAGGCTCCAGCACACGTGGGAAGGACGGGGCCGCGGCCCTGGCCCCCGGGGGACCCCAGCTCAGCACCACTTCCCCTTGATTTAGGCCTCGGCCCCCGCTATCAAATTCGTCCAATGTCCACAGCTTCACGTTCACCGCCCCCAACGTTGCTGGTCTCCCTTGGGTGGCCCCATTCTCCTTTAAAACCAGAAATAGCACCCCGTTCAAGGAACACAGAATCCTCTTAAGCACATGGGGTTCCAGGAGAAATCCAGCAACTCTGTGGGAAAGGAATGGATGTTTATTTTTATCTTGATCTACCGCCTAATTATCTGAGGCTGGCGATTGACACCCGCGAGCAATGTTAGCTCAGCCAGAGTGGTCATTTCAAACGGAAACCTGCCCATGCTGGGGGGTGGAGCTGGAAGAAGGGATGGAGGGGGATAAATGATCATGGGAAAAGTACAATTAAAAGAATCTGACCTTGTTGCTCCTAAGCTTCAAACCCCCAAAGCCAACCGCTGCTCTTAGGAAAAGAAGGGGAGGCGGTTCGGCAGGAACCCTAAGCAGGCCGGCCCCTTCCGCCCTCCCCGCCTCCCGGCTCTCCTTTGGGGCCTGCACTGTGGAGCTCCGTGCCGTTCCGGGGCCTTGCGCCTGCGGTGCCCTCTGCCAGAGAGGCTCTGCTGCCTGCCCCAGGCCCTCTCAGCCTTCAGACCCGAGTGACCCCCCGGAAGGCCTCTGGGCCCCTGCATGAGTCACCCCCTCCTACGTGCACCCCGAGCTGCCAGGCCCTGCCCGGCAACGCTTTAGGTGACGTCACTCTGCCCCACCGGCCTCTGAGCTCTGCCAGGACGGCTCATCGCGTATTGCTGGAGCCTAGAGAGCTCGGGGCGCGCAGTAAAGACTGGGTCCTATTTGTTGAGCGAATGAGCACCCACAAGCAGGAGAGGCCTCGTGGCTGGACATATGCACCCCAGTAAATGGGCCTGGCATGGCCAGGTATGGTCATTAGTTAATTGGCAAAGACCACCCGGGATGTTGTCCCTGCCTCTGTTCCTCCCCTGTGCCTCCCTGGAATGTACCCTTTTGCCAAAATGAACCAGCCCTTCTTCCATCCAATCTCAGAGGGACGCCTCTGGGACTTGATCTCCTCCCCACCCCCACGGCCTAAACACCCTCGCCCATCACCTCCAGATCCGGCACAAACAAACCTTTCTCCCTTAGGCGGGCAGGTCTGAGCCGTGCAAATAGGGCCGCCGTTTCACGAGTCACAAAGAGCAAAGCCGGTGGAGGCAGGACCCGAGACCCATCTCAGGACCAGTCTCTGCTCCCCGGGCCCCTCCTGAGCCGAGGCGAGAGCCTCCCTGGCATCCAGCCGGGCACCCAGGAAGAAGCAGCCTGCGCCCGCTGGCTCTGCCAACCTGGACAGGGGTCGCCTCAGCCTCATGCCCCAGACACCCGGGGGCCAATGCCAGCTCCCCTCCGGGAAGCCCAGGACCCGTGACCGAGGCTGATGAGGCTGGGCACAAACACGCCCAGGGGCCACTGACTACAGATGAGGACGCTCAGGCAAACAGCACAGGCGAGCGCAGCTCCCCACGCCCCCATGCCCACCCGTTGAGCTTCGTCCACGGACTCCTGTCCTCAGCTGGAAGCACCGAGGCTGGGAAGGTAAGTCACGCAAAGGCCCAAGGGTGCGGCTCAGCCATCAGAACCTGCTGGGCTCGTTGCTGCGCACAGATGTAACTCTGGGAGAGGGTGAGCGAAAGCGGGCGGCCGCGTTCTCACACTTGGCCTTCCCGTTTCGGAATTCTAAGCCAAGCAGGAGGGGCATCTGATGTCAAGAGTATTGCAGAGTTCTCATGCATCGCTGGTGGGAAGGTAAAACGGGCAGCCGCGTCGGAAAGCATTCTGGCAGCTCCTCAAACTGTAATTCCTAGTACCATTCCACTTCAGGGGGTTGAAAGAATTGAAAATTCAAGTCCACACAAAAACTTGTACTTGAAGCCTCCTAACAGTATTATTCATTATGGCCAAAAAGTGGAAAGAACCCAAATGTCCTTCGATGGGTGAATGGATAAATCAAATAAGGCGTGGGCGTGCAGTGGAATATTATACAGCCATGAAAAAGGATTAAATATGCTACATGCCACGACATGGATGAACCCTCAAAACATGATGCTAAATGAAAAAAGCCAGGTACAAAGGCCACACATTGTATGGTTCCAGTTGTAGGAAATATCCAGAATAGGGAAATCCATAAAAACACACCAGAAAAGGAATGATAAACACAAAGATCAGGATAGTTGTCTTTCCCATCTTGAAGAGGGATAGATTGGGTGGCAGAGGGGAACAGAGAAATGGAAGTTTTAGGTAATGTTTTCACTCCTGGGTGGGGTGGTGGATTCCTAGGAGGAGTTTATTATACTATTAATAAGAAATTAAGGAAATTAAAGAAAGCCAAGCATGAACTAATGATGAGAATGTGTCATGAATCAAGAATTATAATTAATCCAATTTTGAACTTCAACAGTGGGGGAAAAAAAATTCCCACATCAGGCAGAGGGGGAGATGTTTACGGGATGGGACTCCTGCCCAGAACCCTGGAATCCGCCGACGGTGCTGCGGCCACCGAGCCGGGAGTCCAACGGGACGGGAGGAGGCTGTGCACGGCCCGTTGGTCCCCTCTGCCGCGCAGACTGAAGGGGGCAGCCACATCCTCCTCCCCAGCTGCCCCGTCACTAGGATAAAGAGAACGCCGACTTTTCCACTGGGCTGTCAGAGGGAAGGCAAAGGAGGAAGAGCCAATCACAGGCGCCCGCTGCTTCCCACCCCCTGCACACTTTAGAGGACCGGCCCAAGCTGGCCAGGGATACCCGGGTGGCTGCTAGGACTTCCCGTAGCACTTTCTCAAGGGTGATTACAAAGCGTTGATGTAGCGCGTGCCCATGGCTGTACATCAACACATGTCCTGTCCCGTGTTTCTCCTAAGTGTCTCGGAAGTTCTCTCCAGCCCCCGAGCCACGGCTTCGCTACAGTTCTGTCGCCCCCCCCCCCCCCCCCCCCGCCGCGCAATCGTCACTCTCACCTTCCAAATTTCTCAGCTCCTTGCCATCTCCAGTCTGATCCGTCACACGAAGCACTTCCACGCCCCTTAAAGATGGCGTGTCAGCTCAACGGCACAGCACCGTGACCTTCACCCTGTCACCCCTGCCCAGCCCCGTCACCATAGCAACCCTACCTGCCCAGGCTTCCTCCATGCAGAACTATGAGAGACTCGCCCAAACCCACCCAGCCTTTCGACACCCCCTGCCCCCTCGAACCGAAGAGTGGATCGCCCTGTTCTCTTTCTGCTCCGCCACGACGCATCTCCCCAGATTAATTTCACGTGTCACTCCTGCAGAAAGGCTCCTGAGCCAACGACCAGTCCCCGTATCCCATCACAGCGTCATCGTTGGTCTGCTTCCTAGCTCCGTATTTCCTTCACCCCTCCCACTAGAGTTGTATCTTCTTGCAGGCAAGGCTGCATTTCTCATCGCTGGGTCTCTATCCCCCGGCCATTATCGCAAACCCCTCTCCTGTACCCCACCCCCTCGCACCTGACACATAACAGATGTTCGCGTTGGATGAATGAGTAACTAGCTAAACATGCAAGTGGGAGTCAAGCTGTATCTCTTGCATTCTTGGATTGGCAAGAGACAGAGCACAATGAAGCCTGGCTGGGTAGAATGGTAAGAATTTAAGTATTGCTGTATCCTGAGGACTATTTCATGCTCGAGTCTCTGAAATGTGTGCAAGTATGACCTAAACCAAGGGCTCAGAGAAGGGCTGAGGGTATCTTATAGAAAATAGTCATTTAGATGCAGCCCATAAGAGCCCTAGACCAAGGGTCAGTAGGCCTGGATTCCAGCCTCTGCTCAGTCCCACCCTCGTGGTCACCTAGAAAAGTCACTACTCTCCTAGGTCTTCCTTTGCGCATTTGACACAAGAGGACACAGGAGGCCCAGCACACAGCTTTACTATACTCGCGGCTAAGACGCTTGTCTGGGTGGCAAGCTGAATGCAGCCACGCGCCCCGCAAAAGTTAAGGGGCGGACCTTTGTGGATACTACGCATGCGCCCTCGCACACTCACAAAACAAGCCCCTTGCTGAGCTCTTTGCTTACAAGCTTCCGTTTCAGCAATAACCCTGTGCATTAGCAACTATCCCCAACCCACATCTCGCAGGTGCGAACGTTGAGCTTCATCACACATTTCTTAAGTATCAGAACCAGGATTCAAACCCAGGTGTGTCTTATCTGAAAGCCTCTGTTGGTATTCAAGATACCATATTGACACTGTTTAAAGAGACAAATGACCACTTCAAAACACACAGAATGCACCCTGGGAGTTGAGCTCGCTGGAGGCTGCTCTCTGGTCACGGAAAGACCCCCACAGGGCTGCTGGGTTCCCGCTGCTAGCCCAGGGGAGGCACTCCTGCAGCTGCAGATAACCAGGACAGGAGCTCCACAGAGAAACCCTGCCCCCCGCCCCTGCGGCCGAGACCAGGTGTTGCCTCTCAGGCGTGCTGAGGTTCGAGCTAGTTAACACTGGAGCTGCAAAAGGCAACAGCTGGGCTGGCTCCAGCATCTTGTGGTCTCTGCCGCCCCCTAGTGTCCTGTTTCGTCCCAACAGGCCCTGTGGACTCCAATAAAGCCAAGTACTTCATCCATTTGTGTAGTTAATTCTCTTTTCCTGTTTGGCTCCTCAGATGCGGTTTTTCTGAAAACACTTACCAACACTATTTTAAACACATTTTTTCATGACTAGGGCATTCTGAAAATGGATAAAGGAAAAGAGCCGTGTGTGTATCCTGCCTTTCCTGGGTGGACTGTGTTTCGGGGTCCATCGTCGATAAGGTAATGCTTTTCTTTTCGGAACAACTGCAGCTGATGGGAAAGCAAGTGATGGGATTAGAAGTCACCATGTTTCAACCCTGCATGATAAAACTATTAGGGTAAAGGCTAATGAGGAACTTTATAAGGAATCAATCAGCCTGAGAGGAACTTTATAAGGAATCAATCAGCCTGACGACACCTGAACACACTTATGAATCTGTACATGACAAGAAATGGTACATTATTGCCTTCTCATCTGATACAATGTGATGTACAACACGGGTCCACCTGTGAATACTTCTGCCTCCACAAATGAACTGGAATTGAATCAAACCTCTGGATCTTGCTGACTTTTTAGAAAAAATAAAAGGTTAGGCAGGGTTTTTCAGTGTCTATATTATTGACATTTTGGACCCAATAATTCTCCGTTGGGGGAGGGGCTGGTCTGTACATTATAGGGTGTTCAGCGGCCTCCCTGCTCTCCACTCACTACATGTCAGTAGCATCCCTGCAGCCATGACAACTGACAACATCCAGACATTGCCAAGTGTTCCCTGAGAGGCAAAACCACCCCCCAGGAAAGGCCACTGGGGTAGAGACGCATGTTCAACGACCCCATGAGGATACAATCAGCCAGTTGAGGGCTGAGACAGGCAAGAGTATAAAGACATTGTGGCCCAACATAGCATCTCCTATGGGTCATGGGTGCTCTAGAGCACCCCATGGGATTGGCCAAAATTTTGTCACAAGTGCATCACATTTTGAGTTCTCCCTCTGATAAAGACCACCTCCTCCCGCTTCCATTCACAGGTGTTGTTCCCTAACGAATCCTCTGCACGGCACATTCCACCTCAGCTTCTACTTCCGGAGGACCCAGCTACCAACACTTGCGTAGTTTACTGTTCTGCTATCACCATCCCAAAAGTATACATTTTGATGGCCTCACATATGAAATCTGCAGAGAAGTGAGACAGGAAAGTCTTTAATCATTCACACCATCAAATTAATAAATATCATGTTATATAAAACTATGACACTATATAAGAAAAAATATTTTAAATAAAAAAAAGCTTTGTATTTTAATGGTGCTTCCCCCCTGAGTTTTGGTGAGTGTGGCCACATTTCCATTTTGCATTGAACCCTGAAATTCTACAGCTGCCTGGAGGGTAGGGTCATGGACCACTAGCTTGGTTGTCCCGTAGGAGGTAGAAGAGAGAAGTATTACTTTACTTTGCTATCAGTCATTTACACCTTGATGTGAATGAGGTAGATCCTTTTATGAAAGAAGGTTTTAAAATGTGTAAGAAGAGATTGGGGGGCTCCTGCATACATGGAAAATAGAGAGGAGAGGGTGATGAACTGGGGACCAGTGGCTTAAAGACAAACTCCCAGTCTTACCCAGGGTCGCACTTTGTTAGAGCCTCGTTCCTGGCACGAATGTGAACAATGCACACAGCCCAGCCATCAAAAACTAAAAATTAGGTGTCTTTTATATGAGTCATAAAAACATCTCCCCTTCTACCAGAAGTGCACTAAAACCATGTATAAAACTGAAATCAGGAGCATCCCTCAACCTCTTGTTTAAGACTGGCTTTGAATGGCCCAGCTCCAGAGATTTGAAACTGCTTTTTACTATCAGGGGTCCTCTAGAGGGATATCAATTTCTCAGAGTTCTAAGCAGAGAAAAGTCTCTGGAGTTCATTAAAATGTGCTAATACCGTCATTTTCCACGTGGGGTGGGAAGAACTAATGTGTAGTTAGGATTCCAGCAAAAGGCTAGTAAAACTACATTGCTGGTAAATTGAATGCAGACCACCAGGGGCAGGATCAACAGTTAAAGTTTTTTGTTGTTTGTTTCTTTACATTCTGTTACTTGTATATTTGATATTTCTATTTACATAGCCATCCTGTGCAAAAAGTGAGGATTTGTTAATAAAACTCTAGCTAAGGGTAGTGGAATAAATGAACCCAGTCCCTATTCTAAACAGATTTCTGACTCAGAACCTCCTGGAAAGGAGAAAAAAGAAAAACGAACCCAAGAAACTTTGCCCATAGCTTTTTGAGCATATAATACTCAATTAAGATCCAAAAAAACTATAAACAAATGTTAAGCACTGGTGAGCTCAACTGGTGTTTTCATCTTCACAGTGGAATGGGTTGGCACCTCAAGAAAGAGAATGAAGAAAGAAGAAATAGATTAAGAATGATGGAAGCCACATTTCTCATTGTTGGAATAGGGAACTACAAATATGGAAAGGGGAAACTTTAAAACAAACCACATGGTACTAGTTTGTAATTGAAGGTCAAGTACAATTTTTCATAAGTTAAAATGTTATTTCATTTATTCACTTCCATAAAGTGACTGTGACTTACTTACCTATTTTTAAACAATTTATTTTTCCCAATTAAGAGAGAACCAGCAGTTAGTAAAGTTGGCTCAGGGAGAATTTAAGAGATTAAATATTGCAGGCACAGAATAAAGAATGTTAAAATATCTGGGCTATGTACAAAGCTGGTTAATGGCCTACAGGGTAATAAAACTGTAAACTTTAGGATTTGGGGTGGAGGGAGGTTGTTTTTGATTGGTTTGGTTTTTTGGTTTTGGTTTTAGTTTTCGTTGGGTTTTTTTAACCTAAAAAAAAAAAATTATTTGCATCTGTACTAGGCAAAAAAGTACACATTAACATGTAACTTTACAGAGTCTGGGCCCTACACAGTAGTGAATACAAATCAAACAAAGGCACATTCCCCTACAGCATAATAAAACCCTTGGGAGGGCTTGTTAGCCGAGCGTGGACAATGCCCTCTGTATGGAGAGAGGACACTGCCTGCCATGGGGGTCTGAGGTCATTGGCGTGTCTGTGGCAATAAGCACCTAGGTCTAGTTTTTAAACAGCATTCTCTGTCCTGGCCAAGCACCTCAGTTGGCTAGTGTTGTCCTCATACACCAAGGTTGTGGGTTCAATCCCTGGTCAGGGCTCATACAAAAATCAACCAAAGAATATATAAATAAGTGTAATAATAAATAGCACTCCCTCGCTCTCTCAAATAAATAAATATTTAAAAGTTTAAAACATAAAAATAAATAAAAATACAATACATACATAAATACCATTCTCCACTACAAGGACCCAGAATACGCTGAGGAAATGGTCTTTTGAGGCCAAGATTTCCTCAGATGGGGTTTCTCTGGCTTTGAAATAACAATGTCGCGTTTTGCCACGTGGTGGAGCCAACACCACACCCAGGGGCCTCGGGAGGCGCCATGTCCCCTCGTCTGCCGCGGTGACACCCCCGCCGAGGTTCGCACCTCGTCACTGTCGCGGCAGGACTTTCCCAGAGGCCTAGCGCTGTTGTCCAGGAATCCCGGGGGTCCCCGCCGCTCTCGGAGACTCAGAAACCGGCCAGCGCCTCAGCGCGTGGAGGGGGTTGCTTTCTCCCCAGCGAGGACAGCCGCGGGCCTGCTGGTGCAGGAATAGGAGCGCCGGGGGCGCGAGGAGCCAGGACGGGAAAACCGGGGATTCACTGCCTTCCCGATAGTCGAGTCCTTTTCCCGCAGGGCTCTGGGGAAATCGGGAGGGGCGGGTCTGCAATCCCGGTCAGTCCTGCTGCCAGGAAGGAGCCCCCAGGGCAGGGCACACCTGCGACCCCTTTCCTGTCCTGCCTGACCGGCCGGTTGCCTCCTTAGCCTGTCAGGGACCCCCTCACGGTCCTTTCGGGGCCCTGCAGGATCTGGCCCCTCTCAGCCGCCCTCGCCACAGCGCCACCGTCCCCCGCACCGTGCACGCCCACTCCAACCCCCTGCACAAATCCCCAGGGATTTCCCTGTGTTTCCTTGGCTTCCAGGGCTCTGTGGTTGACCTCGAAATGGCCGGGCTGTGTGCTGACCGGCCAGTCTGGCCCCAAGCAGGCTTCCTGAAGAACCCCCACCCCACCCCGCCCCCCACACCAGCCGCAGCCCTCACACCTGCGGGAGGGGCCAGCCCAGCCCCATGGAGGGAGGGCAGGGCCTCCCACCGAGGCCATGGGTGCCTCGCCCCCACCCTGGGGAGGGATATTCAATGTTCTTGTAAACCCCGATGGCACACCCCACACCCCTCTAAACCCAAACGTCTGAAACAAGCCTGGTCGATCTTCAGCCTGGGCTGCTCAGCACTCCATCAGGGACCCTTGGGCAGGACACAGGGCCCCGGCAGCACGTCCCCACCTCATCTCCATGACATGACCCTTAAAGACGCCAGCACGCTTTGCCGGGGGTAGGCTCTGTGTCCGCGATTCCTCCTTCAATACACCGTTACCAAGGACCCGGCAGGTGTCCCGTGCTCTGCCAGGATCACGGGTGAGTAAGGAAGGCGCGGTCCCATTCAGCCCCTTACAGGCCAGCAGGTAATCGGAGACGTAAATGTCTATACCACCTGGTCCTACGTGCAGAAGTTACATAAAAAGCGCTAAGGCAATAGCTCTCATTATTCATCAGTGCGCTTTTCAATGTATATTCGAACGCACATCACAGAATAGGCATCGCAGGGCACACCTGTCTTCTTGTGGTTCACATTTCTGACCACTTCCTGGACTGCTGAGGTGGAAGGAAATTCCTCCGAGACACTCCCTTCTGAGCGTGAGCCAGGAAGCCCGGCCTCCCCAGCATAACCCAGTAGAGCAGAGCGACTGGCCCCACAACACGTTCGGCATCTGTGCAGGGACTGGGCACAGCCTGAGGATGGGGCACCAGGATGGGCCCCCACCCTGTGCATCCAAGGCCCCATGCTGGCTCCAGCCTCCCCTGTGGCCTTTGGACCCTCCGCCGTCACAGCCTCCGCGGCCTCGCCTGCCCATCCTCAGCACTTAGACAGAGGCGGCGGCCCTGCTCTCCCTCCCCACCGTGAGTCTGCTGCTTCTGTGACTCTCATTCTTGCCATGAAGAACTGCAGGATCTCCCTGCTCTGAGTCAGATGCTGCGAGGCCACGTCCCTAAGAGGTGACTCAGCCCAGACTCTGCATGGAGGCCCCTTTTGTCACTTTGCCTTATTTGGGCCCGGCAGGCCAGAGCCTCCCTTTGGAAGGAAGGAGGCTGGGTAGCCGGCACTCGGTGCCAGCCGGGGGATGGGCTCTGCTGGGCCCGCAGAAGGGTCGATGCAAAGCAATGTCTTTCCAGGCTTTCCATCCCATGCAGGTTTAAGTTATAAATATCATCTGGACGCCCTGGCTGGTGTGGCTCTGCTAACTGAGTGCTGGCCTGCAAACCAAAAGGTGGCTGGTTCAATTCCCAGTCAGGGCACATGCCCAGGTTGCGGGCCAGGTCCCCAGTAGGGGGCGTGCAAGAAGCAACCAACTGATGTTTCTCTTACACATCAATGTTTCTCTCCCTCTCTTTCTCCCTCCCTCCCCTCTCTCTAAAAATAAATAAATAAAATCTTTAAATTATTTGGACAATGGCTCGCGTGCCATTAAGCATCACTAGCTGTGTCTGGAAGCCCAAATGAATAGTCTAACAAATAAATTAATATTTTAACCAAAAAAAAAAAAAATTTAAGTCCGTAGAAAAGTCTCCTCAGTGTATATATTGAGCAGAGAAAAGAAACCAAATAAAAAACCAAAAGCAGCCTCCAGAGGAGGAAGACGCATCAGCCAGTGGAAATGTCCTGGTGCCCCCGCCATGTGCCGGCCACATCCACAGGCGGCCCCATCACTGGGAGGTGGAAGCAGAGAAGATGTTGAACCAGGCAGCTCTGAGGCAGGAAAAAAGCCCAAACAACCTGTACAATGGTCCAGGCAGAGAAAGGGGAGCCGGTGACAGAGACTTAGAAAGAGCAGCCAGGGAACGGGAAACACAGGAGGAGCGGGCGTCTGCCTGTGGAAGCAGAGGCGGGGTCGGGGGCGGAGGGCAGGGGACTGGGCGGCGTTGGTGGTGGGGAGGGGGGACGGGGGGTAGGGGTGGCAACGTGTCGGAGCAGTCACCGGACACACGGGTAAACCTGGGGAGCCCTGGCTGGCTTCAGGATGGGGACCGTCAGTCACGTGACCACTGCAGGAGGCAGCGAGCCAATGAACGAGGGTCAGAGTGTACATTTTTGCTCCACTCGCTCTGCCCCCCACATCGGCCCACATCCAGGGCAGAGGTTCCCAAGCGCAGCCCGGTGCCCAGACTCACTGGCTACCAAGGGCTCCAAAAGGGAGAAACCTCTAAAACACAGCCATTCATTGCAACATTATACTGTTCGTGTTCTCTCTGATGCCTTCGAATTCAGATCTCAGATCTGAATGAGAGAGAAGTGACTGGCTTTTCCTGGGCCTCAGCCTTAGGGACAAAGGGGACTCCTGCCATCCCCCTCTCCCTCCTAAGCCAGGAAGACAGCGGAACAGGATGTGGTCTAGGGGGTGGGGCCAGGCTCGCTCCGCCTCCTTTTTCCCATCCATACAGCATGGAAAGTGAGGTCTCCCTTGATGGATAGCGAAGACAAAACGTGCAGAAAGCGTGGAGCTCAGGGGCCAGCGTGTGGACACGCTCAACTGAACAGGCAGCTTCGCATAGTACCTCCCAAGCCTGCAGACTGTGCCTCCGACTTGTCACAAACATCCAGGGTCGTAAAGGAGCAGTGGCCCGCATGGCTGTTTTCTCTTCTTTTCAGTTGGGGGAAATAATTGGAAGAAAAGAGATCGCCTTGGTGTGATCCAGACACATTCTCTCAGCTCTCTCTCACACACCCTGCTGCGGGCCCGCACCCTGGCAGCTCTGGGTGATCCCGGCTGCTTCTGACTCACTGCTGCCCTCAGCGCTGGGGACTCACCCGGGGAAGCCTCCCCACCGTGAAGGGCGAGGCCATGGTGTGTCCGCCTGCGCCCACGTGTGCCTGGGACCGGCATTGTCAGGTCAGAGAAAAATGAGCTGTTGCCTGATCCTGCGCCACAGCATTGTGAGGGAGGCTTTGAAGAGTTTCAAGAGCGTGTTTATTCAGGTTTAAGAACTGGATCTTGTCCAAGGGCAGGGGGGAATAATCATTGTGCATGGCTGCAAATCAATTTGAGTAGCTCAAAGCAGCTCTGGGCCTTTGGGAGCAGAAGCCCGAGTCCCTGAGGCCTGGCTGCGGAGAGGGAGAGGGTGTCCCCGACGAGCGGGAAGCTCTTCTGCCCTCAGGATGCAGGGCGTTTCTGACTGGATTGCGATGATAGGGCTGGTCTGCCCAGTCCTTTGTTGCTTAGAAGCCTGGGGAGGGAGAGCTTAGCAGGCTCGAAGGTCTCCCAGGAGACTGGCAGAAGTCTGGCCATTCCCAACTGCTCTGCCACACTGGGCTGATGGAGAAACTTTCTCCCAAGAGCCCAGAGCAAAAAATACAGGTGAGCCCAGAGGAAATTGCACAGTGAAACCAATTAACAGCTTCCCGGAAGGACAGTCTCTTGCCTCTGTTTTCCATTGGGACGGCTTCAGAAAATTGTTGCACCAGAAACCTTGGAGCTAGAAGTGAATGCCTGTGTTCCCATGTCACCCAAGGATACAGAAAGCAGAGACTGCTGGCCGGTGGTGGTTCCCGTCCCTCAGGCAGCGTGTCCAGACTCAGATGAGGATGGAGAACATCGCATAAAAACAGCCAGGCTTAAACAGGGCAAGACTATTGCAACAGGAAGAACTCTCCAGCCTGTGAATGCAAGAAACGTCGAAACCTGTAGAGAATTTTTATGAGTTTATTTGAGCCAAACCTGACAACATATCCGGGAAGCGAGATCTCAAATGCTGCCCAAAATAACAGTTGTGCGGCTCCTGTTATGCATTTGAAACGAAGCAGGGGACCTTACGGAAGATTCCCTGAAGGTGGGAGAAAGCCAGGCCAAGGCAGGGACTGGATCACAGGATAGTTAACAAGATTGCAGACCCTCTTACGGCGGTTGTGCTCTCCTTGAGTGGGTTTGGAACTCACGCTTGAAGAGCTCAGAGCCTCCCAGGGGGTGCTGCTGTGGCATGTGAATTCCTTTGAGCTGAAGGCAATGGACCCCTGAGAAACGTTTATGTCTCCCTCAAAGAATTTAAGTCAGCGTCCTTGCCCATAACTAAAGATGATCAGAGATAACCTTTCTGACATACCTATAGGGCAGGGTGAACTAGTAATTACTCCCTGTCTACTCCTCCTGCGATTGTCCATCCTCCATTCTGAAGCCACAGGGGCCTTCGCTGAGAATGCCCTGTACACCTCTGTTCCCCTGTCTGTCCCTGAACCTGCCATAGGTGTGGGGGTTCCCTGTGTACGTATGTAGTTGCATTTGGCTGTTTCTCTGGTTACCCTGTCTCATGTTGATTCAATTATTAGACCAGTGAAAGAACCTAGAAAAGGAGAGGAAAGTTCCTTCTTCCCCCCACACTTACACTAAAGCATTATTAGCGTGTATTTGAAGTTCAAATGTAACTGGGAGAATGTATTTCTATTTGCCAAATCTGTTAACCCTGCGGATCAAGTAGCTGACCGGAAGCCGCGCGGCATCGCGATTGCCACAGGCCTTGCTGACTTCATCCTCGTTCTGTTTGGTCGCCGCATCTGTGAAGTGGGCACAATAGCAGGAGGACAACTTTCTCACCCGGTTGCTGGGAGCATTTAATGAGGTCGCCTGTGCATAGCCGTCAGGACAGTGGCACAAAGTTGGGGCCCTATCGATGACAGGGGATGTCTCCTAGGCCCCCTCCCTGACCTGCTGGCTCACAGGCTGTTTCCTGGAGAGTCACAACTGCCCCAGTCCCGGGGTTGTCCAGCTTTTCTCCCCGGGCGCGGGGGAGGGGGTCGGAGGGAGGGGGCTGGCTATGTCGTTCGGGGGTGTGTCCCAACTTTCCGGCCGGGGAGCCCCTGTGTTGGGCCGCCGGCTGAGCCACCCCGGACCCGGCCGCAGGTGGCAGCACCAGCTTCGCGTCCCTCAGGCCGCGCGCAGGCGGGCTGGGTCCCGGGCCAGCTGCCGAGCAGGCCCGGCGCGGCGAGGCCACACCCCGCCGGACGGAGGGCGCTTCCCGGCGGTGAATCATCGCCTGCAGCGCAGCCCGCAGTCCCGTTGCCGAGCGAAGGCCCCAGCCGCGCCCCTGCACCCAGCCCAGCACCGAGCACCCGACCTCGATCGCTGCGCAGCCGGGCACCATGGCGGGCATCGCGGCCAAGCTGGCCAAGGACCGGGAGGCGGCCGAGGGGCTGGGCTCGCACGAGAGGGCAGTCAAATACCTCAACCAGGACTATGAGGAGCTGCGGGACCAGTGCCTGGAGGCCGGGGTGCTGTTCCAGGACCCCTCCTTCCCCGCCCTCGCGTCCTCCCTGGGCTTCAAGGAGTTGGGACCCCACTCCAGCAAGACGCAGGGCATCGTGTGGAAGCGGCCCACGGTAGGAAGCACGGGCGGAATGCGGGCCGAGGCGGGTGCGGGGGCCCGGCGGCGCGGCGGAAGTGGCGGGCGCGGAGGGCGAGTGCGCCCCGCAGCCGCGCAGCCCCGCCGCGCAGCCCCAGCGCGCAGCCCAGCGCCCGCGAGCATCCCCGGGCTGCCCAGCCCGTTACGCGGTGCCGGCGCGCGGGGACGCTCCCGGGTGGCCCGCGCTCACAGAGGGCGCCTGGCCCTCTTCCACCCACGGGTCCCCGTAAGCAGGGCCTTCTGCGGACTTCGCTAAAACTCGGGTGACGGCAGGGAGCCTGGGGACGACTTTTATGGCACTCCAGGGGCGAGACGGTGGGAGGTGGGGACGAGGGTCTGGAGGAAGGAGGACGGGAGGCGGGGCGCGGGGGTGGGGGGGGTCTCATCTACCAAGAAAAGTCAGTCTCAAAGTTGGGTGCTGCTGGCTGCAGGGAGGGGCACGCCCGCAGCCCCGTCCTTTGGTGACAGGATTGTCCCCTGCAGTCCCGGTTAGAGGTAGCCAGTTTCTTGTTTATTGAACAAAGGGGAGCTGAAAAGACCTCTCCACACCGTTCACGCTGGTGATAAAGGACAGGGACGTGGAGTGGAGAACCAGTTCCTCCTAGTTCCACTGGCCCGGCATGTCTGGGACAGCTTGCTCCCGAGTCTAGCTGTCCCTGCATGTCCCGTGGATCCCCCTCTGGGGCCACCTCCCAATGGGACCAAAGCTAAACACAGCTTCCCGGGAAACCCACCCTCTAGGTTCCAGTCAGAGAACGAGTGTCCCTGCCCTGGTTCCACCCCCCTGAGCCTCCCCGGTCACCTTCTCTGTTACCCCGCACCCAGGCCACGGGGGGCAAGTGCACAGGATGTGCCCCAGGCCAGCAGTTGAGTTCAGTTCTTGCCAACCTGCTGGGTGACTCGCCCTGAGACACTCATTTCCTTGCCTTCACTTCCTCCTCTGAAGAGCCAACGCCTGCATCTCTCCTCTCTCCACTGACTCAGGCGCGAGGCCCAGCGCCGTTCACCTTCTCAAAGGCACCCACTTTCCCGCCTTCTCACCTGCCGGGGCCTCCCCTGCCTGGCTGTCCGGAGTCTGGCTCACTCTCGTTCTTTGGGATGTAGTCCAGTGTCCCCTCCCTGAAGTCATCGTCCCTGGCCGTTCTCAGCAGCCCCCTCCCTAACTTTTTATTCTTTATCCCAAACCCTGCTGGTTTCCTTCGTAGCACTTTCACAGTTTATAAATATAATGACATATATTTGTTTGAACGTCCCCTGACCTGCAAGAACCATGCGTTACGGTCATCAACATATCCTCGGTGCCTGGTAGGGTCGGTGGTCTCCCACAGTGCACATTCATTCATTCAGTCACTCAGCAATATTTACTGAGAACCTGTGATACGCCAGGCAGTGTTCTAAGTGCTCGGGCTACACCTGGGAACAAAGAGACAGTGACAATTGGTGGAGCGAGTGAATGAATGAATGAATGAATGAATGCAGGACTGTAACAAGCCTCAGATGAAGTTGTGGTTGTGAAAGTGAGAAACAAGAGAGTGTAGTCACCCCGCCTTGGCGCAACACTTTACAGGTTCCCAAGCGAATCTGCGCGCTCACTCCTTCATTCATTCATTCATGCCTGCCCTACACCGGCCACAGCGCAGGTAGTTGCTGCCTCTAAACTATTAATGACCTAACTGCGTATAAACTATATGCGCTGCCTTCTCGTGGTGCAGATAAATAGTTTCACCAGGGGCTGGTGAAGGGAGACAGACAGTCATCCAACAGTCGGCATGGCCTGTGGGACTGCTGGACAGGGAAACAGAACCAGAGCCACTCCATGTTGGGACAGGCTGAGCTCCACACAGCCGACGGGAGTAGGAGCTACTACCCTCCGTTCAGCAGGTGAAGAAAGCGAGACCTGGGAAGGTTACACAGTTGCTCAAATAGGTGTCAGGGTGGAGCCCGTGGTGTTGAGAGCCCACAGCCCACAACGGCTCTCTGCTTCCCTCCCGCCTTCTCGAACGCTGCTGTGGCTGGGGCCGGGCCAGGGGACCAAAACGGCGTCCACTGCTCTGGGACATTAGCGGGTCATGGGCGACGTAGCAGAGCGTTGCGGTGGGATAGGATTCCCACGGGGTGAGAGGCAGACTGTGAGGGACTCCAGGTAAAGGCACCAGAAGTACAAGCTGTGGCCCGCCCCTCTCAGGCAGGTGCCTTGGAAGGGGAAGGAGGAAACTTGGGAAGCAGAGGGGCACCGGGTCTGCGCGCTGCTGCTTCCGCCACGAGCCACTGGGGAAGAGGCCGGGAGGAGATGAGTCCCGGAGGAAGTGAGAGTAGGCCTGCGGGGCCTGCGCCTCTGAGAGGGGCTTTCCCAACACAGGTGGCAGAGGGCTCGGGGAGGGGAAGGCATCTGAGGAGAAATGGCTCAAGTCGCAAATGCAGGGACACCGCGAGGAGAAAGCCAGCCCAATCCAAGGACGACTCCTATCTGGACCGAGCAAGGGCAGGGGATGGCAGTCCCCATTTTTTCCTGCGACAACCGAGCCTCTGAGAGGCTTAGGACTCGCTTGTACGCAGCTCGCTGACCCAGCTGCCAGCCTGCATCTCCTGCCTCCAAGTTCAGTGATCATCATCAGCTTCGTTGGTGACAATAACAATAGGTTGTTTTTACAGAGTGTTTTTATAGGGTTCGTTTATATAGCTTTCTCATTTAGCTCTCCTAGTAACCCTAGGTAATAGGGACACTTGTCCTGACGTCCCCATTTTACAGATGAGGACACAGAGGCTTAAAGAGAGGAAGGAACTTGCAGGGTCAGGGAACCTGTAGACAAAGTGGCCAAGCCAGGGCTCAAACTCAAAGCCTGAGTCCGGAGCCCCAGACCCCAGCCCCGTTCCTAGGTCACATCCACGTTTAATTCCTTGGTCTATATGCTGTATGCACGGTTCCATTTTCCGAAGCCTCTCTAAGCGCCACTCTGACCTTTGCCTTCTTTGGAGAGGCTGCCAAAGATGGAGGAAAGTTTCTGAAACCTAATGGAAAAATCCTTGTGGGGTAAGAGCTTGGCGCATTCCGGGTTATCAATACGAGGCTCCCGGCTCCAAGCCCCAGCCATTCCATCAGCTGAGTCAGTGCCTGGCTGGCAGGCCTCACGCAAAGCTGGCCTGGGTTTTTCATTGTCCCTGTCATCTGCCAAACAGACTGCCCTGAGCAGGGACGAGACAATGCGGAGGAATGTGCTGGACGGCACATCGTGGTTCCGGGAAGGACGGAGGCTCCACTCGGGGCTCACCCAGGAAACGCTTCCGCTGGACGGAGAGGGGCTCCCGAGGGTGTGGGTGGAGCTCCATGAGGCTGCCCGGCCCAGAGAAGCCCGGATGGGTACCCTGATTTCCTCTGTGGCTTTGGGTGGGGCTCTGCAGAATCAGGAAGCGCGCCCCGAGAGGGCGGCTTCACCAAGGGGCCAGGATTGTTGAAGGGGACCGTCCTGAGGTTTTTCACAGCCTTAGAGGTTTGTTGCTGATGAGTTAGAGGCAGCGCAGGAGCAGCAGGAAGAGCATACATTTTGCACCAGGAAGTTCACCTCTGTCCCGGCGCTGTCTGTAACTTGTGAGCTGCATCACTTTAAACACGTTGCTTCATCCCCTTAAGCCTGTGTCCTCACCTGTAACGTGGGGACAATACTCGTTTGTGTCCTGAGAGGGCCTCATGAGATAAAACACCACACCCAGTATTAACGTACAGCGGGTTCACAGTACATGGACCCTCCCAGTGCCGTGGCCCCTTAGACGAATCCAGAAAGCTACATTCCCCGGCCTTCAAGACGTGTGTGTTAGGAAGACGGAGGGATGTCCCTAGACACCACCAGACAGCGCAGAGCTAAAAATTCAGTTGCAGAGTGGAAGTACTCTGGGACTCCAGATCAAAAGGGAAGAGTGACGGCCGCTGGGCTCGAAGGAGGGCTTCATGGAGGAGGTGGTGCTGACTTTTGAAATGTGGTGAGAGGTGGAAAAGGAGAGAAGAGGGTGGGAAAGGGAGGAAGTCCAGGCAAGCAAAGCAACAGCGGCACAGGGACCGAGGAGCGGGGCTGGCGCACGGGTCGGGCAGCTCCAGCGTGTGGCGGGCTCGCCGCCCCGCAGAGGAGCCTGGACGCGATGCCGCTGCGGCTCTGGGAGCCGGCGTGAGGACGCAGGCTCTACACAGTGTGGAGCCTTGGGCAATGACTCTCCTTCTCAGCCGGAGTGTCCTCAGCACCCATCGGGACCCATGAAGCAGGGGTGAGGAAGGGACCTCAATGGCAGTCTAACTGTACCCGCAAAGCTGTCCCCAGAGGGGAGGTGGGCAGGAAGAAGGGGGGCGATGTCCCTACTGGGAACTGAGGCGTCCTAACCACAAAAGCGTGGGCCCTGCGGGTTGACAGCACTTTGTGGGTCTCGTTCCCAGGAGATCTGCGATGATCCCCAGTTTATTGTCGGAGGAGCCACCCGCACTGACATCTGCCAAGGAGCCCTGGGTGAGTGACAAAGTGACAGCCTGCAAAGCAGGCCGCGGGGTTTTGCCTGCAAGGCAGTGGGCAGCAGGGTGAGGGGTGATCGGTGGCTTCTCCATCCCCCCAAGCAGCTTGGCTATTTCCATTCTGAGAAGCTTCTGGAATTTCTTGTCCCCTGGGGGCCTCGTACTAAGGCACACAATTTGCACAAACGCACACAGGGGCCTCCTGTGTCCCCGGCACTGGGCTAGTTGTTGGTGTTACAAAGGTGCTCCCACTGGAGGGGGGTTGGGGAGTCCCACCCCATGATCTCTGCGCCTTCTGGGTCTGGTCTCACCGGTGGCCCCCGAACAGTCAGGTTCAGGGCTGATGGTCAGGCGGGAGGACTCCGCAGGCCAATGACGGCACAGACACCTCAGTCTCCGGGGCACGGGGAGGGTGACTCGGTGTGGAGGAAGGGGTAACCCTAATGAATGCTCAGCGTTGAGAGGAAGTGACCGTACCTGGCGTTCTCAGTATTTGCCAGACAGGTCACCACGGCACCACACAGTGGGCGCAGCACTGATCACAGCAGAGGCGGGTGGCATGTTCGTTTAAGCGAGAATCGCGGGCGCAGCTGAATCGCGAGGGCCTGAAGCTGCCCTGCGAGGCTGGGCTCTGATTTCTTGCTGGACGCAATCCAACCTGCTGAGCTCGGAGCCTGCGGTCTCCGCTCTGGGCTGAGAGCTCCCCAGGCTTCTAGGAAGATGTCTCAGGCGAGACTCTGGGACCATTATTTAAGAGTCTCATAGAGTCCGCCCTCCATTTTTTTGACTCATAATAAATAAGGCCTGTGATCGCCGAAGCATCCCATCTGATCTGATAAATCAAAACCTTGTTTTCCGCCACCCGCTTCAACTCGCTCAAGCTAGTCCATCAGTAACAAAATTGATCATCTTGAATTGTACCTCCTTTTCTGGCCCACCTAGAGGTTCTGATACTCAGAATAATAAGAGCTTATACTTACTGAGTGTAAATTGTATGCCGGACATGGAGCTGCGTTAGCAAAATCTCTGCAGCAGCATCATTACAGTTGACCCTTGAACAATACAGGTTTGAGCAGCTTGGGTCCTCTTATGCACGGATTTTTTTTTTTTCATTAAATACATACAGTACTGTAAAGGTATTTTCTCTTTCTTTTGATTTTTTACTGTTTTCTTTAGCTTACTTTATTGTAAGAATACTGTATATACTATATATGACATGCAAAATATGTGTTAGTCAACTATGTTATCGGTAAGGCTTCCGGTCAACAACAGGCTAGTAATAATTAAGTTTTCTGGGGGTAGGGGGTCAAAGCTATACACGGATTTTCAACTATGCAGGGGTCAGTGTTCCTAACCCCTGAGTCACTCAAGGGTCAACTGTATTCCCACTTTACAGGAGAGGACACTGGGGTCCTGGGAGTGACTTGTTTAAGGTCCTCCCGCAGCTGAAGTGGGGACCTAGAGACGTGCAGACCGTGGGCCCGTGTGGCTAACCCCTGCGCTAGATCCCACGGACGGGGGCCCGGGAAAGTGTCAAGTCCTGAGCAACGCAGGGCAGCTGTGCGAGTCATCAGCGCGGGCACCCTGGGGACCCCGGGGGAAAGTAAAGGCCTGTGGCCCTCCCCTGCCTCCCCACCCCCCAGATGACCCCCATGACCCAGGGCTGGGCGGGCTGAACCCAGCTGTGTCAGCCTGTGAGCAAATTCCTGAGATGCCGGAGCACATTCTTACCTGAGAAAACACACACCCCCATTTCCCATCGTTCCAACCGCGCGGGACGGAAGTGCAGGGCCCGGTGGGTCTCCTGGCCGGAAGACCCACAGGACCAGGGGGTTTAGAGCAAACCGGGCAGGCGGCTGGTGTTGACTTTGACCAGCCTCGGGGGCTTCACACACAGGCTAGATTCCACCTGGGCTCAGTTCCACACCTGGACTGAACGGCTACCTCATAGTTTAATGACCTCTTCAGGGCCAAGTCGCAAGTAACAAGTGTAGGATTTAAGTGCTGTTTAAACACTGCCAGCCCATTTGGGGAGAAGACAGGCAGGGCTTAGATTCCGGGGTAAAATCCCCCATGATGGGCACCCAATCAAATACGTCAGCCTTCTTGAAGCATCTCGGCCATTCCCGAGGTCCCTTTAAACCACATTGGCCCTTGTTTCCGTGGCATTCTCTTTTAGCAGGGCCGTCCCAACTTTTGGCATCTCTGGGCCACACTGGAAGAAAAAGAGTTGTCGTGGGCCACCCATTAAATACACAAACACCAACAAAAACGGAGGAGGGGGCAAAAAAAGTTTTAAGAAAATTTAAAATTCTACATTACGTCACATGCGGCCTGCAGGCCACGGGCTGGACGTCCCTGCTTTGGGGCATGCGCTCAGATTGCAGTCTGTGAATGGGGCTGGCTGGCCTCTCACCCCGATTCTGGCGTCTGGGCCCGGGGCTGTCACGGACGGGCAGTGGCCGACACCGAGTCCCAGCAGGCCCAGCAGCCTTGGCAGCAACCCCTGGGCCCTCCACCGGAGAGTCGAGGCTCTGCGCCTGGTTGGGAGACTGGGGGCAAGTGAGCCCCTGAGCCCTCCGTCTCCTCTAAGACATGGCCAACAAGGTGGCCTCAGAGATCCCCTAAGAGGGGCACTGGGCTCGTCCAGAGTCATCCCTTGTGCCTGACACTGAGCGTAGGCCTCAAGCCGGAGGGTCGGAGCAGCCCAGGTTCACCCGTGGTCTCACCTGTAGAATGAAAGCAACCCGCCCGTTGCCTGCACACCCGTGTGCCACGCGTGCAGCGCTTTTCACTGCATCGGCTCATGTGGTCACCCCGACTCCGAACTCAGGATTTTCACCCCCTCTGTGCAGATAAGCAGACTGAGGCCAGGGGTGGGGGAGGGTACAGGAAGCCCACACAGCTAAAAACGGCCAGCAGAAAGAACCCTGATTTGACTATAAATCTTTCTGAGCTCTTTCTTCATAACCCCGGACTCGCTCCCAGTTGCTCTGGGGCGGTGATGAGGGACTGTGGAGGCGACGCTGTTAAAGCCAAATTCATTGTCTCACCTTCGTTTTCTGCCCTGAGACTCAATTCACCAGTGAGCCCGGGCGGCGCCGCCCTTGGACCTGCACGTTCCCGCCGCCCTTCCGGCCTTCACAGCGCTGCGGCCGCGGTCAGCGCCCCCCACCCCCTTCCCCGGAGGCGCGAGGCCTCCGTGAACAGTTCAGACCCATTCGCAGAGCTCTGACAGGGAGCTGCCCAGACTGCAGCATCGAGGAGAAAGCCCGCCTTCTGGAGGAAGGACCGGGGACCAGGCCGGCCCTGCCGCTAAATATGGCTCCGTAATAGCAGGTGGCAACCTATTCTTACAGGCGATTGCCCCCGGGAAGTCCCCCAGAGACCCAGAAAATTCCAAAGCTGAGCTTCTCCTACCTTTGGTTTTCACAGGGCCCCTGCTGAGCTTTCTCCACTCCCCACACGCCCACGGCCCCCACGCGGCCCTCAGAGGCCCCTGTGAGCCGGTGGCTGCAGCTCTGTCAAAGCTGTTGAAACAGCACAGCCCATGCGCTGTAACTTAGCAGATGTCTTCGATGCCCCTCAGCGGTGGGTCACCCTGACTCTGCCCTTGGGCGTCACAGGGGCCCCCAGAGCACGCCCAGCTCAGCAGAGAGCGGGGGTGGGGCAAGACCGACAGGAAGAGCCCACAGAAAGCAAGACCTGGGAGTTGCCAGCTCCTGCTCTCTCTGCCCCTTGCTTCCTAGCCTGGCTGACTCTGGGCGGGTTGCCGAAGCTCTCTGAGCCTCAGTTTCCTCTTCTGTGAAATGGTACTGATGCTGATAGTCCCTGCCAGGGCTGGAGTGAAAAGCGAGATTAACATAGGCTCGCTGTAGCGTCCTCAGCAAATTGGAGGGGCCATGATCATCACTGGGCTCAGCTTTGTGAAATGCGCGTCTCCAAGTCACGGAAGAAGAGAGCAGGGGGTGGGGGGAAGGAGGGGAGCTGGCGGAAAACTCACCCCCCCCCAGAATGGGAGGGCAGGGAGGGGGAGGGGACACTCACTGCCTGTATCTGGTGACACTCAGAGGAAAGAGAAACATGGGAGGCCATACATGCACGGGGGGCAGGAGCGTGCTCTCCAATTTTAAAACGTGCGTTTTAAAATGTTTCCAGTGAACACGTAAATGATTTTTAACGATAATTTTTAAACACCCTTTTACAATAGGTATCTTGTTAAAATTTTGACAGACTTAATTTTTTAGAACAGTTTTAGATGTATAGAAAATGTGAGCTGACCGTGGAGATAATTCCAGCTGCCTCACGCGGTTCCCCTACGAACGTCGTACAGGAGCGTGGCGCACTTGTCTCTACGAATGCGCCCACGTGGAGACACGATCATTAGCCAAAGCGCACAATCTGAGCCTGCTGGGACAAGATCGTGCAGATTTCCTTAGTTTAACCTCTTGTCCTTTATCTGACCCATGATCCCATCCAAGACTCCGCGTGGCTCATGCTCACTATGTCTCCTTAGACTCCTGGCTGTGACCCTTTCTCGATGCTCCTTGTTTTCATGATCTTGACAGTTTTGAAGGGCACTGGTCAGGGATTTTGCAGGGGCCTTTTATAAAAAATAGTGCACGTCAGTTTGTTGTTGTTGTTGTTGTTGTTGTTGTTTAAAGGACCAGAAAATAAGTGCCGCCGTCTTGTATGATGGAGAAAGTAAATACTTTTCTCCTGGAAGCGGTCGCCTTCCCCCGCCCCCCGCCACAGCGCGGCCCCTCCCACCCTCCTGGAGCAGACGCTGGGCAGCCATGAGTCATCATTTCCTCTGGCTCCTCTTCTGGTTATAAATGCTCCTTCTCACATCAGTTCCTGGCAGCTGCTGCCCGGCTCCGTCTCCTGCTGGGTCTCAGTCCGCCTCCTAAGCAGGGCCCGGAAGAGTCAATAACCCTATCATTTTGCCCCAGGCCCTGTCCTGCCCTGGCTGCCCAGCCTTGGCCACCACCGAGCAGAGCAAAGCTCCCCTGGGCTGTCCCTGACCTCCCCTCCCCAGAGAGTGGAGCTGGGAGAATCCCCCCAAAAGACTTCCCCCACTGTCCCACAGGCCCCGGCGGGGGTGCAGGCTGCGGTTCCACTGGCCCCCCTGGGCCCATGGATCAGACTGTGACTTCGGCGTGTTCAGGTGCCCCCTGAGCCGGGAGCCAGGCCCCATGCCTGATGGCCTCAGGCCCCTGTCGCTGAGGCGAGAGGGTTGGCTCAGACTTTCCCAAGCCCTCCCTCCTCCTGAGGCGCTATGGCCATCGACTCCCCCACCGGCAGCCCCTCTCCCTGTGCCCCTGACACCGGCACCACGGTTGTGAGCTCCGAAGGCTCAGATCACCCCAGCTTTCCGTGTGGTGGGCTCCTTCTTTCCCGTGGTTGCCTGCGTTTTGCTGCCCCGACCACAGGGAGACTTTTGTGCAGGAAGCCAGGAAAATAGACGCCCTCCTGCCGGCCCCTCCAGGAGGCCAGAGTTCAGAGGAGGAGTCCGGATTTCCCGCGGAAGCCAGCAGCCAGGGCCCGCCCGGCCGCCCCCTCTCCTGAGCGGGGGTCCGTGAGGCACCCGGACTGGGGGGCAGGGGCGTGGATGTGACTGTCAGCCAGGAAGCTGTCACGTCTGCTGGGGTCCGGGCGATAAATGCTCTGACACCAGGCAGTGACCCTGGGGGCCCCGCCTGCAGGAAGTAGGGGCACAGAGAGCAAATCTGCACCAGGTGGCTTCCCCTGGTCCACGGCCTGGCTGAGGGCAGGGCGGGCTCAGCTGCCTGGAGTGACACCCTCCCGAGGGCCCAGGCATTGCCACCTGCCCGAGGTCACAGTGCCCCCCTCCCCTTCCCTTCTCACTTCAAGGCCTCCTCCCGCAGGAGCAGCCTGGAGACAGGAGGGGAAAGGGGACACGTGTTTTGGATCGTTCACTCCTGCCCCGCATTCTGTGCGCAGCTCAGGAAAGGAAGCCCAAGGCCTCCCTGGGCTGTGATTTGAAGGGGCCTCTCCCCTCCCTGCACAGCCGCTGATGGAAGTGCGTCGGAACGGCACGTGAGGGGATTGCGGTGGAGGGACTCTTCCCTGGGTGGCTGCCAGGCCTGAAACAGTCAAGGGAGGGATGGCCCGTGTGACTCATCAGCCACCATCTCACACGCCTGGGCTCCAGACCGGGTGTGTGCCTTTCCTCTAGAGAAGCCCCTCCCCACCAGCTCCCAGGGCTTTTGTCCCCTCCCCTCCAAAGCTAAGACTCCGATGGCCCACGTGACCCCCTCCCTGGGCTTCAGTAACACGGGAGACAGACAGAGTGTCAGGCCTGCCGGACACTGTCAAATGCAGTGTCTCAGGAAGGGTCAAAGTCGGCCCAAAGCAGCACCGACATCTTGGTCCGGCCATCACTCATCGAGCTGTCCCCACAGAAGGCGCAGGAATAAAGCCCTAAAGGAGCGAGACGCAGGACAAGCGGATTCCAGCCAGAGCAGGGTTTCTGACCTCGGACCTCCTGGCATTTGGAGCCGGGTACTGCTTCCTTCCGGGGGTGTCCCGGGTGCTGCGGGCCATGTAGCAGCGCCATTCCTGGCCTCTGTCCACCAGATACACCAGCACCGCCAACCCCTCCCTGAGCGTGACTGTCAGAGAGGGTGCAGACATTGCCCCAGGTCCCCAGAAGTGGGGGTGGGGTGGCAGAAATGCCCCCGTGGAAAACCACCGATAGAAGCGGGGGCTGTGAAGAGAGGGCATGGGGACAGAAGTCCCGGCGGGTAGGCAGAGGACCCGGGGAAGGGCGTGCCAGTGAGAGGTTGCCCTGTGGGCCGCAGTGGAGTAACCGGTAGGTGAGCTGCCGGAGGCCAACTTCACACCTCCCGCGGCCACCGTGGGGAGTAAACGTTGTCATGTTAGAGGAGGAGAAACAACGCGGACCGTGCGGCGTCAGGGCGCACCGCCGGGACAGCTGACCTTGTGGGAGAGCAGCTGCCGCCACGAGGACGCTCCCCTGGGGGCTGCCGTCTCATCAGCTTCCCAGACCGGGCGTGCGGCCTGCCCCGGGGACCGCAGAGGGGCTGCCGCAGCGTCCGGGCCTGGCCGTCTCCGTGCGCCGGCGCCCGCCGAGCGGCAGGTGCGGCTCCCATCCTGGGCCGGGCACAGATTTCAGGAAGGTCCTTGTCTGCTTACACCCATCCTCAGAATCAGTGGCTTGAGACAACAGTACTCGTCTTTTCGTTCCCTCTCACGGTTCTAAAGGGTGGCTGGACTCAGGTGGTGACTCTCGGGGTCTCTCCCACGTGAGAAGGGGCCGGCCCTGGGGTCCCCTGGGGGCCCTCACCGCCATGCCTGGTGCCTGGCGCCTGCGCCGGGCTCTTCTCTCATGCGGCCTCTTCCCTGGAGGCCCTGAGGGAGCCAAACCTCTTACACGGTGGGGCACGTCTCCAGAGAGCGCCTGGGAAGCTGTCTCTTGCCTTTGATGACCTAGCCTGGGAAGTCACTTGTGCCATACCCCATCTACGGAGACAGGTGGGGTCCTGCCCAAGTTCAAGGGGAAGGGCTCCGATTCCACTTCCTGGCAGGGAGGGGCGAGGGTCTAGAAGAGCCAGCGATACTGTGTCCAGCATTTTGGAAGATGCACAATTCCTCGTTATTCACGGTTCCCTTTGAATAAGGACTCCTTGCTCTTCACCAATGGGGACCAGAGGCTGCTCAGACCCTAGCGCATCATGGCAGGCGGGTGTGTCCCAGGGACCTCCCATGCGAAGGGCAGAGGGGCACTGCTTAGTTGGGCCAACTATGCCAGCGCGAGGACACTCTCCCCACGAAGTGTTCCTGAGCCACCCTGCCCGGCCAGCCGGAGGCTCCGGCCCAGGCCGCCTGTGGCTTCCGCCACCTTTCAGGCAGCTCAGTGGGGGACAGGACGAGAAGCGAGCTGGGACCTCAGGCAGAAGAAAATAAAAACACAGCCCCTTCTCTGCAGAAGACCCCAGCCCCTGCCTGCTCGCCCCACATCCATCTGGCCCTCTCCCCTCTGGGATTTCCTTACCCGGCCCAGCCTCCTTCAGCACCTGCCCCCCCCCCGTCCCTCCCAGGCAGGCCTCCTCGCCCGGGCCCCTGCTCTGGGCGCCTGGCCACCTGCAGCTCACTCTGGCCATTGCTGCCCAAGGCCCTGCCACCAGGGAGAGGCAGCCCGAAGGTGGAAACGCACAGTTAAATGAACAAGTGAATCATCAGTGTCGGTCATGCTCTCATGGGGGTCTGCTGGGATGCACGGTGAGGACAGAGGAGGGGCGCGGCACGGGGGTAGGAGGGCTCCCCCAGAGGCTGGGCCTGAGCCCCCAGGACAACTGAGGAGAGAAGGGGAGAGGACGTCTCTGAGCAGAGGAAACAGGGAGCCAAGGAGGCCCTTGCCCTGCAAGGAGCCATTCTTCCCGGAAAGTGCATGCGCTTGGTGCGCTGGGGCGTCTGGTGTGGGAGGCACAAGGGCAAGAAGGAACCTCAGCTTCACTTCCCCAGGGGTCCCTTCAGCGTCCAGAACCAGCCTCGTCTCTGCGGCCTGAGCCCCTCTCCCACACCCAGCCCCCCGGACGCCACCTACCCCCTGCTCCCGCCCCATCCAGTCCTGTGCCAGGCCCCACGCCTTTTGGGTCTCTGCACTTGACCTCCCTCCCCCTGCAAGGGCTGCCTGCGCCACCCCCCTAGCGGAGTCCAAGCTCTCCCCTGAGCCCGCCCACCCAGCCGGCCCCCCGACCCTGGCAGCCTGGCCACGCTGCTCCTCGGACTGGAAGCCTCGTGCCCAGCGCCGTCTCCTGTGATCACCTGCTTCCATAGCTGCCCCCCACCTCCGCTGACGCAGGAGCCTGCCCCGAGGCCTCGCTCCTCTAGACCGAGCACAGGCCGGGCGCTGCAGGGGGTGAGTGAGCACACGGGTTGAGATCGGATGGAGGGAGAGAGACGCAGGGACACCGGCGTCAGCAGGACAGGCGCTCGGGGGTTTCACAGGTGGCACAGGCAGGTCAGGCCACAGGAGGGGGAGAGGGGACGGCGAGGGGCACGCTGAGGCCAGGAGAGCTTCCGGGAAGCGGGGGCTGGCCCGGGGTGTCCTGTTCTCTGTATGTTGTGTGCACGTGTGTGCCTGGGTGCACGCACTCCGCTGTGACACGGTCCCTGCCCTCACAGAACTTGGACGGTCAGCAGGCCACTGTGCTCAAGTGTGACAGCACCATAGCAGGGCAGGCGGGACCGCCCAGCCTCCGCTGCTTCTCTGCGGCATCTTCTCCTGTTTGTGGGGGAAACACGGGGATCGTGGAGAGAGAGACGGGAAAGCACGGGACAAATATTATGCTGTCCTCTCTCGGAAAAACTTCCAACAGCCGCGGTGTTAGGGACCTGGCCACATCCCCGTCCCCACCAGGGGCCCCAGCTGACCCAGGAGCTGACCTTCGGGACGCGGACACCCAGGCCCGGGGGAGACAGCTCTGGAAATTTACTGCCAGGGCTCCGCATGAATTTGTCTTTTCAGAAGAGGGCTGTGGGGCGTGAAGGAGGCCATTCACGAGGTCTGCTTGGCAGTGCCGCCGCCGCCGTGCGCTCAGAGGGGTCTGGGCGGTCTGGGCGGCCCTGGCGGCCCCAGCGGGAGGCCGTGCGGGTGCAGGTGCCACGCCAGGGCCAGGGTGACGAGGCTGCCGCAGACAGTTAAACCTTTTGTGCAGGTAGACCCAGGTCGCCTGAGTCCGGACGGGTGAGGCAGCTGCGATTCTCGGCGCCAATATCCAACTCGAACCTCTTTCTCCCAAGCAAATTAGAAGAGGAGGGAGAGGCTTGGGTTTGGAGGGGAGTCCCCAGTGGCCCAGGAGCAAAAGTGGCTGCAGTCATCTCAGCAGGTGGCCAAGGGTGGGTCAGAGTGAATGTCACTAAGATGGAAAAAATTAACTAATTAATACGTATGCTCCCACAGACACCAAAACAGTCGGGTTATTCAGTGCAAACGCCCGCAGCCCAGGCCTGCAGGGAGAGAGCACCAGGATCACGCTGCATACATGGCGGGGGGGGGGGGCGGGGCCAGAGGGAGGACTTTCAGCCCTTAAAGACCGCTCTGGCTTGGCGCCTGGTGTTCAGTGCAGGACAAAGCAGAGAACAGACTACAAGCCAGCCTCACCCTAGGGCGGGCGGCCCTCTGGCGCCCTGGGCCATCTCGGGGGTGAGCGAAGGGGCAGCAGTCGCAAATGAGGTCCCCTCAGGCCGGAGGAGGGGCCTCACAGGAGTCAATTCCTACGACCTGATCAGTACTCATCCTTTGTTTTTATTTACTCACTATTGGCCACTTGTCTCCCCCCGCCCCCCAACCTGTCCCAAGAGTTTGCTGAGATTCAGGACGAGGAGACAGGAACCTTATGCACTTAGGTCACAGCCCTTCTATGGCTCCCCTCCCCCTTCGTTCCGCCTCAGTCACACCCCCACCCCGCCCCTTGTCACCTGAGCGGTCACCCTTCAGGGACAGGACTGACAAATGTGGCCGACGGGGCACATAACGTGTCCTCAGCCCAGACAGCCTCTTCCTGGTCTCGGTTTTCTCCCCTATAAATCAGAAATAAAAACAGTCAGCATTCAGAGACACCGTTCTCAATGCTTACGTGTTTTCTCCCATTTAATTCTCAACTCCGAGATGCATTTTACTACTTATAACCCATTTTGTGAATGAGGACCCTGAGGCACAGCAAGAGCAGTCTGCCCCGGGAGAGAGCCAGGGTTTGACCTCGGGGTTCCGGCCCCAGGGTTTCTGAGCCTGTCGGGGTGGGAGAGAACCTGACTCCTCCCTAGCAGAACTCACATGTCCATATACGTGCAAAACTGGCACAGTGTGCTTGGGGATCCAGACCTCTGAGGCCCGTGGACCCCTAGCCCCTCTCTCCCCTGGTGCCGACAGCGCCCTGAGGCTGTGAGGTTTGTTCTCCTTCACAGCTGAGGAAACACGGGTCAGAGAAATCAGGACCTGCACCCAGGCTCACGCGATCGATCGATCGTTAGTGGCGGAGCACGGTTCAAATCTGGGTCTTCTAAGCACAAATCCCACGCTCACCCCCAGCCCCTCTGGCCAGGCCTCCCGGGACGCAGGCGGCTCTTCCCACTCGCCTCCCTTCTGGTTTAGGGGTGTCCCGCAGGCCCAGCGTGGCTGCAGGGAGCCCGGGCCTTCTCCACCCTGTGCCCAGCAGCTGGGTGGTGACCAGCTCTGCCCTGTGACCGGCCGGCCTCGCTGAGGGAGCACACCAGCCCCAGGTTTACCCGGGGCCCTCAGCACCCAGGCTGGCCCTCCCCGGGCCAGGGACCCTGCCGGCAGTTGGCTGGCCTCCTCCCAGCTCAGTGCCCACAGGGAGGGCTCCTGTGTCCCCCTAGAATGCCAGGCACGTGACCACAGGGCAGGAGAAGGTGCGGGAAGGGTCATCTTTAGGTGCCGGGTTGCAGGAGCAAACCCAGCCACAGGGGACTGAGAGGGCAGCCAGGAGCCCAGAATCTGGGTGTGGAACCAGGAGGGCGGGGCTGCTGCTGTTTGTCGGGAGGCAGAGGGTGTGCGGGCAGGTGAGACAATGGAGCCAGTGAGACAGGGGAGCCCAGAGCCGGATGTGGAACCAGAAAGGGCAGGAACCGAGCGAGCCAGCGGAAAGCAGCCTCAGGCCAGGGGGGTGTCTCTGGGTACAGGCTCCTCACAGCGGGGGGGCGGAGGGGGGGGACCTGGGACGTCCTGAAGTTGTCCCGTAGGACCGCCCCCAGCTCAGCACACCTGACAAGGCAGGAGAGCACCCTCCCCCACGGCCTCCCCAGAGGATTCCCTGTTGTTGTTGTTGTTTTTTCTTTTTTCTGCACGTTTTGATCTTTACAGGCTGAAAGGTGAAAAATGACATCCCAGTGCCGTTTGGCTTTCCCTTTCTTTTGTGATGAGTGCGGCCGAGCACCTGTAAAACGTGTGCGACTTTAACTTTCCCTCTTTCCAGGAACTCTGCTTCTGTCTGTGCCCATTTTTCAGCTGAGCTCTCATTTTTCTCTCTTCGTAAACTAGAAAGGCTTATATGTACCCTTTCGTCTGGGATCTGTGTAACAGGTAGTTTTCCACTGTTTTCTTAGTTTGACTTTGCTGATTGTGATTTTTCTTTGAACCAGGTCATTTTCTTTTTTTACTTTAGTTAAATTCATCATTTAAGAATTTTACGGCTTGCAGGTTATAATTTGGTGGCTGGGCTCCACGCTGAGGTTATACTAATTCTCCTGTGGCTCCTTCTAGTCTGTTTATGGATTTATGGAAATAATTATATTTATGATGTTTTCGTAATTCAAATGTATGAACGTGTAAATTAAAATGTATGATATTTTAATGGCATAAAATATATGCCTTGGGCAGGTGGCTCAGCTGGTTGGAGTGTCGGCATGTACACCAAAAGGTCAGGCCACGGGTTCCATTCCTGGTCAGGGCACATACCAAGGTTGTAGGTTTGATCCCAGGTTGGGGCACGTACAGGAGGCAGCCGATCGACGTTTCTCTCTCACGTCGATGTATCTCTCTCCCCTTTCTTCTCTCTCTACAATCAATAAATATATCCCTGGGTGAGAATTAAAAAAATAATAAAAATAAAATATATGATATCAATACACAAATAAATAATGAATATACGAATCGTACAAATGTCTAGATTTATCATACGTATATGTGAACATAATAAAATATATATTTAAGATATATAGTGTTAAGTGTTTACATATATATATTATCCCATTTAAAATTAATCCCTGTGTCGAGATGGGCTACAACTTGATTTTTTTCTAGGTGGCTTCTTAGCTGTTCCAGTTCCATTTGTAAATAATTTATCTTTACTAATTCCTATGTTTGGAATTGTTTATGTTCTGTGCCTTTAATCTAAATGTACACTTACGCACAAGTACTGTCTTATTTTAACCCCAGCAGCTTTCTACGTGTTTTCAACATCTGAGGGAAGTAGACTCCCTTCCCTCTGAGATTTTTTCTGGCTATGCTTTCTGCTTAGTTCTCTCTTATTTATAAACTTTAGAATCAGCTCAGTTCCGAATTTAAACACACATCCTCTTGCTATTTTTATTGGGATTGCATTACATTTAGAGACTGACCTAAGAACAAGAGGCATTTTTATGATGATGACTCTTCCTAGCCAAGAAGATGGGCCACTTCTTAGACGGGGTGACGGAGCACCTCACCTCTGCAGAGGGGACGGTGCCCTTAACCTGAGCTAGAAGGGCAATCAGCCGGGGGAGGGCAGACCACGCTGGTCGGAGGACCTTGACCGCTGCTGGGGAGAACAGCGGGTGTCAGAAGCCTTTGATCAGATGAGGAAACATGGCCAAGTCCCTCCCTGGAGCAGATGCTGACCTGTGCACTGGGGGCCGGTGTCCGGATTATAGAGCTGGCAGCGGGTCGTGTGCAGGTGCCACTGTGAAGGAGCAGTGCCCGCCGGTCCAGGGACACAGCTCAAGCAGAGCCCCAAGGAACCAGGGAAGGAGTGCCCTGCCCCCGCCCCCCACTTTCCTCTCATCTCCAGGGCGCCCCACGGGCCAAACCCCTCAGCAGCCAGAGGCTCTGGGGGCCTGCGGTTCCATCCGCGGAGACCAGCTCTGGGGCAGGGAGCAGTGCGGCCTGGACATGGGGGGCGCCCAGAAGGTACGAGGGGCTCCCCTGCAGCTCACCTCGGTCCGAGCCCTCAGGCCCCCAGGACGGTGGCTCTGAGATGCACGCACTACACAGGGCTTATCAACAGTAACCAAGTGTAAACAGACTTTATGCTTGGCCAAGAGGGCTACCAACACAGAACAACTGGAAAACCCGCCGGGATAGGAAGGCAGGGGTTCAGGGCATGCTGTTCCGTGACAGTCCCTTGAGGGCCCTGGTGACATCCCCCTCACCTCTGCCAAAACTATCCACACCCAGATCTCTCTTTCTCAAGCCCCATCCATGCGGCGACATCCCAGGAGAGGCACATTCTGGGGCTTTCCTGGGGTTCTAGCCCGTTATAAGAGTCATCACAGTTTGCAGCATCGGTTGTCTGCCCTGCCCTGCCCTGCCCTGTCCTGTCCTGTCCTGTCCTCACCGGCTGTGCTGGGAGGAGACTCCAGTGACCTCTCCAACAAGGTCACCTCACCTGTATGGGAGCAAGTCACCGCAGGATTGTCCAGGGGAGAAGCTTTGTCATAAGTCATCTTAGGGAGGGCGGATCTGGGCCTTGATGATCAGGAGAACTGGGGATCTGAACCATCAGCCAGGAAGGGTGGGGCTGAGCAAGGCCACACCTGTGGGCAGCTGTATGACAGGTTTCCTTGTGGGGAGAGAACCCACCCGCGGGGACAGCCATCCAGGTAGAGTGAGCAGGAAGTCAGTGAGAGAGCACCGTGCCGCCCAGACACTGAGATGTAATCCAGCCACCCCACAAGGACAAAAGTGCCCAAGACAGGGTCCTCTGTAGGTGAATTAGAAATTGACACCTGTTTGCCCAGGAGACTCTTTAGGTTAGATATTAAAAGCACGTGCTCAGTTGGGACAGACCTGACGGGTCACTTATTAACCAGGCCTTTGGGCTGAGCCACCACCCTCCTTGAACCTCAGTTCCTCACCTATGGCAGAGGGCAGTCACAGCACCTACCGACCTCAGATTGCTTTGTGACAGTGAAATAGCATGACGATGTGCGGAGAGCGTTGAGCACAGGGCCTGGCACGCAGTGCGTCTCCATGAATGTAAACTATCATGATCTGGGTCCAGATCTTCGCACTGAGAAAGCTTATATGAGCAGAGAGTAAATCCATCAAAGAAGTGGGCTTGTCATGGGACTTCCCGTCCTAGTCAAAAATATTCTGCCACTTGGGTGAAAAAGGAAGGTAAGGAATCCAAAGTACAAAACTGGACCTCAAATGCTTCCCCTCGTTCCAGTCACCTTTAAGTCTTCTTCAACCCCAGCATTTGAAGATTTTAGTTATTTATTTTTAGAAAGAGGGGGAGGGAAGGAGAAAGAGAGGGAGAGAAACATCGATGTGCGAGAGATACATCAATCGGCTGCCTCTCACAGGCCCCCAGCTGGGGACCTGGCCCACAACCCAGGCAAGTGCCCCACCTGGGAACCGAACCAGGGGACCTTGGGGCCAGTGTTCCGTCCACTGAGCCCCACCAGCCAGGGCCAACGCCAGCATTTGGGCAGCTGGTGAAAACCTTGGTGCATCTTCACCGCAACGTGCCTCTGACTCTCGTCTCTTGTTTTTGCCGTGGCCGTAGTGCCATGGGCCCAGCTGTGCAATGACAGGCCACCCTCCTGTTGCCTTAGTGCCTTATGTTGCGTCGAATAGGCGGCATGCTTTAATATTTCATGAACTGATAAACGTTAGGCTATCAAAATACAGTATAGGATTTCAAGAAGTGGCCAGCTTGTCACCCCTTAGTTTGAAATTTGAAAAATGCAGTTGGATATTCCTAGCGGGGCCTTTCCCTAGTTACAGGCATCAGGCACTTTGAACCAAGGTATAGTTTTTAAACAAAACCCAGCATTTGGGTTGAAAGGATTGGCCTGTGAGAGCAGCTAATTATCCAGTATATGAACTTTCTGAGTTCCAATTTCTTCATTCCCAAAAGGTGATGATAATAGTAAGGATAAAATTCTCATAAGATTTCTGCAAAGATCAAATAAAATGGGGAATGTGTTCTTTGTAAACTGCAAAGTACTTTGCAAAATGTCAGCTCCTTGTCAGTTTGGTTTTTGTTGGTTTTTTGGGTTTTTTTTTTAGTTTTGGTTTTGGAGGGTTTGTTTTGTTTTGTTTTGTTTTTATTCCTGCTGGTGGAAAGGACATAGACTAGATGTCAAAAGTCCAGGTTCTGGCCCCTGCTCTGCTGCTTCCAGGATGTTTTCCGTGACCTCAAACAAGTCACTTAATCCCTTAAAGCCACAGGTGCGTCATCTAAGAAACACTCAGGGATTTTGAATCCTTTCAAAGGAAACAAGTTAAAGGAAAATAGCAAGAGACGAAGAAAGCAATCCTTTCCAAAGAATGGGGGAGGTAAGGTCTAGTGTCCACCTGGGCGATCCGGAGAAATGCGTCTGAGATGCGAAGGAAGGAAGAAAACTGGAAGCCACGGGCTTGCTTCAGCAGCACATGTGCTAAAATCGTGAATGATACAGAGATGGCGATACAGAGACGATTCTCACGGCCCCTGCGCCAGGGTGATGCGCAAATTCATGAAAACTGGGAGCCGTGAGGCGTGGCCACTGATTTCTGGGGCGTGGCAAGAGCACCCAGGTCTGGGAGCGGGTAGCAATCTGAGGCAGGTGCACAGCCAGCACTAACCTAGGTGCATGACCCACTAAAAAAAAAAAAAAAATAGCACCTCTACCTGAAACCAGGGCTTCACACACGCAGTCACTGTCCCATGAATAGCGACACTGTCAGCTGGGACCCCCACGCCTGCAAAGGCAATCGACCCGTCCCGCAGAGAGAGACCCGTGTAACGCCCCGACACACGCACGGTGTCCACGCATCGACTCTTGGTACGAAGGGGAGCAGAGCAGGAGGGCGCTGGGGTGGCTTCTCCGCAGTCAGACAGGCCCAGGCAGCCCTTCTGGGGGCGCTCAGGGATCTGAGAGGAGACCCTCAGGAGCCAGGGGGTAACTGGCTTAAGAACGTCTGCCACTGGAATCCTGTCGCCTGGACCCACTTTGTCCACAAGCCTTTCTGCCTCCAGACCCAAGGCCAAGCATTTTGGAAGATTCCTAGAGAAGCTCGAATCAGCCCAAGAAAAACAAGAATCATAGGCACCTCCGGGTTCCCAGAGAAGGGCTGAGGTCATGAAAAGAGGGACGGATTGAAGGGGAAGATCTCACGCCCCCCGGGAACGCGGTGAATTTGTTCCCCAGGATGGATGGTATGATAAGGTTGAACTGGGAGATCAGTGGGTGCACAAGAGAGGCCTGAAGGTCACCTGTTTGCTGATCGCCTGGTCCGTACCAGGCAGCGTGTGGAATCAGCGGCAGGAGAAAGCCCCTGTAGGTAGATTCCCATCCCCACCCATCCGGGGCTCCTCCGCTCCTTTCCCACGGCCAGAGCTGAAGCCTCTCACTGCCAAGTTCCTCTGCAAACTGTTTATTCTCGACATGTGAAAGAGCCTAGCTTGATTTATAGAAAGGCCGAGTTGACCCGAAGGGCTGGCTCAGAGCTTTAATGGAAATACCACACCTTTCAAACTTTAGCTCTCGAGCTGTTGGCAGTGCGCTTAACCTCCCCAGCCTCGCCATCTCAGCTTTACTGTGGAGACAGTCCTGCCGCCCTCCTCCTAGAGCAGCCGTGAGGGATAAATGAGATAATGAAACTGAAGCGCTGAGGATAGTGGCGGGCACATATTCGCTGAGGAAGGCCTCAGCAACGAGCGGCCGTTGCCCACATTCCCCTGGCAGACAAGTAGCAGGAACTTGTAGTCCTGCATAGTGGCTAAGGAGACGGGGAAGTGATCAATTTATGTAACGGGAAGGTCCAAGGCAGATTTGGCTTCAGGTACAGCTTGATCCAGGAACTCACGTGATTTCACCAGCACCTGGTGTTTCTCTCTCCAGCTCTCAGCCCCTCTTCCTGCAGAGCAGGCTCTGTTTTTCAGACAGGTTGTCCGTCCCACAGACACAAAGTGGCTTCAGCCGCTGCAGACCATGCATCACAACAGAGTCAGCGCAGTCGAAGAGGCCACCTGTCCACTTCTCCCCAGGCATAAGCGATAGTCTCATTTCGCCTCATTGGCTCTGGCTGGGTCACACAGCAGCTTCCCTGAGCCAACCATGGGAGCCAGGAGAGAATGGGCCGGAGAGAGCCGTGGGCACACACCTGGCATTGGGGGCAGAGCCAGCACCACTGAAACCTCACAGCTGGAGAATGTGGGGAGGCTGGTTTCTCGGAGCGACCTTGGTGTTCCCAAGTGGAAAGCAAACGACTAGCTAACAACAGGTGAATCACAGCACCAAGCACCCACCCAGCTGAAGGAGCCAGAGGGCTTGTTAGACTTCCTTTGGTTGCTGACTCACTGGGGACAGCTGTGTCTCCCCTGACCTGACCACAGAGTGACATGTCACCGGTACACAGAGGCCTCAAAGAGCGCCACCCATCCTTTCTGAACGCAGATCAGCTCAAAAACCCCTGGGATGCTCAGTAGTCAGCCAGGATGCAAAGAATGCAGTGAACTTTAGTTAGCATTGAATTAGACTTGCCAAATAGTAAAAATGAATCCAACAATGAGCATTCATCTCGTCGAAGTCTATTTCCTATTGTTGTCACAGAAAGCGGGCACCCCTTGAGAACGGCATAAGCGGCCTCACTCTCTGCAGGCCAGCCTGGGGTGTGGCCGGCGCCAGCTCGCTTCCAGTTACCCACGCAAAAGGGCCACGGTGCTGAGCACAGCCAGGACACCAAATGGACATAGGGCCTTACTCACGCGCGCCCACCACACCTCGCACAGGTACCCAGATGTCACCGAGGAGGCTCCGGAGGCGCGAGGCTGCCTGGACAGCTGCCATCCTGACTGTCCCTGGCCTTATCCGCCGCCCCCCTGCATGGTGCGCACCCCCAAGAAGTGATCCGGGCCCACTCGCGTGCCCGCGCCCCTCCTCAGGCCAGAGCCCAGCCTCTGTGCTGTCTCTGGCTCCGGGCTCTTGCCTTTGCGTCTCTGGGCGCTTCTGCCCTTGGAGGGCCTGCTGGTCCCTGTTCTCCGGGCTCTGCATCCTTCTCCCGGGAGACGTCCAACGTCCCACTGCTTCCCATCTCTCACCACGTTTCCTTCCTCTCTCTCAGACACACCTTTAGACCCCTTGTTCCCAGAAGTCCCTGCTGTGAGCGGATTCCTCACTCCAGGATGCTCCTGCCCAGCATCTCTGGGGCCCTGGGCCTGGGCTGGGCCGCAAGGACGCCGTCCAGCCAGCACACAGCTCTGGGCCTTTCAGAGAACGAGTTCTCCCCTCGCCACCAGCCACAATCACCACCAAAACGCTTCCCCTGGGCACTCCCCGCACAGCCTCAGCCCAGCCCTCCTGCCCGCGGGTCACAGAGGGTCCTCCGAAACGTGGCTCGGCCAGCACGACGGAGGCTTCCAGCTCGCAGGGGTGGGGCGGGTGTCTAGCATCCCGGCGCTGAGACCCCTCTGAGAGCTCCCTGTGCCGTGTCCCCAGGTGACTGCTGGCTGTTGGCGGCCATCGCCTCCCTCACCTTGAATGAAGAAATCCTGGCGCGTGTCGTCCCCTTAAACCAGAGCTTCCAGGAAAACTATGCAGGGATCTTCCACTTCCAGGTAACTTAGGGGTGGGCCCGAACTTCTCCTCCACAGGTCCTGGGGAGCCAAGGAGCAGCTCCTGGGAGCTGGGAACAGGTCCGGGGACGGGGGACAGATCCGTTGGCATGGCCGAGCTCATCTGTCCCCAGCGTTTGCAGACTCCTGCAACCTGCCATTCTACAGAGGACACAGAGAAACAGCAGAAAGCTCCCTGGCCCGGCCCCGACTCAGGACCCTAGGAGGGCAGCGGTGGGGGGCCTCTTGGACCGGCAAGGGAGGCAGATAGAACAGTCTGAGTTAGGAAGTCCTTCCCAGGTGTTAAAAGAAGTGTATTATTTGAGGTCTGAGACAGGATGTTAAGTGACTGCTCATTGTCCTCCTTTGCTGGTGGTGAGTGAGAAATATTTTTAAAAGCTGAAGGTGCAGGGCAGAGTGCATGCCTACAGGAGATTCAGAAGAAGCGCCTGCTCCCAGGGGGGCTCAGCGGACCCTGGGTGCCCCGTTCCACCGCAGAGGGTTTTGTGGGGGGAAAAATGGCCGAGGGACACCGGCCGCAGCTGAGGCTCAGAGACGCCACACTGCCACCGCCGGCTGCGCCAGCCCGCCCCACGCACGCCCTTCCCTGCCTTTGTCCCCCAGTTCTGGCAGTACGGTGAGTGGGTGGACGTGGTCGTGGACGACAGGCTGCCCACCAAGGACGGGGAGCTGCTGTTTGTGCACTCGGCAGAGGGGAGCGAGTTCTGGAGCGCGCTGCTGGAGAAGGCCTACGCCAAGTAAGTGGCCGCGCCCTTCCCTGTGACCGCCTGGCCCCAGCCGCCCTGCGTTCTGAGAAAAGCCAGGACCTACTCAAAGACTGCTTGAGTAGAGGACCTATTCCCTAGAAGAACTATGTTGGCCTAAACTGGGCTCTAAAGTCAAGGAGACAATGCACGCAAGGGGCCTGGGCTCACAACCCCCTGACAAATGACCTGCGCTGCCAATGTAACCAAATGCACAGGAGCAAATTGTGGGGCTGAGCGTGCCAGCCTTGAGCAGGACCTTCTACTTCCTTGGCAGGTCTTGTTATATTTTTGTCAGCTAAATACAGCAAAGAGCTGTTGCCCATGGGCAAAACCATGCACTGCAGAGGTATGAAAATTATGGAAATGGGCCCAGAAGGGGCGGTGTCTCTGATTAGAAATGGCTTTCCATATTCTCTTCCCAGCTGCGCCCCACCCTCAAGGCCCAGAGTCCAGCTGCCCGGTGCTCAGCGCTGCCACCATCCCCTCCAGAGCGGCCTCAGCCCGGCCACGCTGCTGGGCTCAGTCCCTTGAGGTGGCCAGCTTTAAGGCATCGGGGGATTTCTGTACTCACAGCCCCTGCCCGGGAGGACGGCTGGGCGCACATGCCCAGCCATGAGAATCTGGCCCTGGGAGCCACTTCCAAGTCATGTGCTCAAGTCGTAGAGCCAGAGAAGCCCCAGGGTGCCCCAAGGACCATGGGGAGCGATAAGGCCCCCAAACACTGCCTGCTGCTCCAGGAAAGTGCCCCCATTATCAAATCGTTGTCTCTTTAAAGCTACAAATGCCAAATAGCTCAGCAGCAGACCTCCCCTCTCCTGTCAAGAGGCAGGAAGAATCAATACGGGAGGCGGGCCCAGATGATCACTGAGGGCCGTCCAGCACTCAGGTTCTATGAGGTTTTCGAGAAACTTTCCAAGTGCCAGGGAAGTGGTAACTGGGGAGACAGTGACTGGCCCTCGTGGGCACCCTGAGTCGGAGACAAAGGCAAGGAGAACCTGCGCGGGGGGTCCCTGGAGCGTCCAACAAAGGAGGCGCCAGGAAAGCGGCGCCATGATAGGCCGCGGCATTGGCACCAGCTGACAGCAGCCCCTCTGCCCTCCGGCAGGATCAACGGGTGCTATGAGGCGCTTTCGGGGGGCGCCACCACCGAGGGCTTCGAGGACTTCACGGGCGGCATCGCTGAGTGGTATGAGCTGAAGAAGGCACCTTCCAACCTATTCAAGATCATCCAGAAGGCCCTGCAGAAAGGCTCCCTCCTGGGCTGCTCCATCGACGTAAGTGCCAGCCTCCCCCCCCCCGCCACCCTGCGCCTGGCCTGCTGCTCCGGCTGGAGGGAGCCCCCAGCAGAGTGCGGGAAACGCACTGCCCCGTCCACAGCATTAGCCCATCCCTGTCCGCCTCAAGGAGCATCTCCCGGACCCGGGGTTGCTAGGCAACAGCCAGGCTGTCTGGGGTACAAGTGAAGGGGCAATGGTACCTACCTCCAGCCCTTCCCTCTCCAGCCCACTTCCCGCCCTCAGCCTCCTGTGAATCTCCACTCAGGCCACGGGTTCCTGTGGAGCCCCCTGCCCTCTGCGGGTCCCTAGGGGACCCCTCCTCTGCAGGGCCTGTGCCTACTCCCAAACCCTGTCCTATGCAGGACCTGGTCCCTGTGGGACAGAGAACAGAACCCCTGGCTCTCGGGGCCCAAATATCCGTCCAAGTCCAGGCAGGGATTCTCAAACTCCTGCTGAAGGCCATGTGGAGGCAAAAGACCCTTCCTACCCACAGCCCATTTCCGATTTACCAAATACCCCGTGCTGGGCCAGTTGGTGCTGTCTGGTGACTGTCCTGAGCCCAGGCGCTCACCAGCCCTCTCTCCTTGCTGTGCCCTAACCGCCTGCCTCAGCCTGCGGGAATCGGTGAACGCGCCTGGCACGCGTGTTCATGCAGGTGCTCCCTCTCCCCGAAGGTTATTGCGCTTAGCCTTTGCTCTGGTTGTAAACCGGGGGCTCAGCACCTGAAAATGGTAGCAGGACAGGGTCCAGGTGCGGCGAGAGCACCCCTCTGTGTCCTGCCAGGGCCGCGCGCTCCGTGACCACGCCTTCCCGGGCCACGCCCCCAGGGACCAGGCCCTCCCTGGCCACGCCCCTGCAGTTTTGGGGCCCCCATCCAGGCCTGTCGGACCCCAGGGAGCCAGGGAGGGGTGGGGGCAGGCAGGATGCGCCAGCCAGGGCTGATTCTTCCCTTGTTCCCAGATCACCAGTATGGCAGACTCAGAGGCCATCACGTTCCAGAAGCTGGTGAAGGGGCACGCGTACTCTGTCACTGGAGCCGAGGAGGTAACGCCCGCAGGGGTTTTTCAGGGATCTTTCTTTGCCTGTGACTGCCGGGTGGGGCCCCCGTGTTCCCACAGCTGTTTCTAAACAGGCCTCACATTCCTGAAGTTCAGACAGGACTCGCTGGGCTGTCCTTTCTGGTCCCTTCCGGAGCTTCGGGTCTCCAGCCCCGCCCTGCCCTCTGGTGGCCGCAGGGTCCAGCGCCAGGCGCTCAGATTTTACTGAGTTTTGGAACTCAGTAAACCTTACGCTTCTGGGCCAGCCAGAAAGAAAAGAAAGGATATTTTACTTCTGCATAGCGTTTTATACTCTCTAAAGTGCTTTCACATCCAGCCTCCCAAAAGCATTAGTGCCCAAATTAGTGTTCAGATCTGACCCTGTCTCTTACCAGTTACGTGGTCCGAGCAAGTTACTTAAACTCTGTCCCTTAGTTCCCTCACCTTTAAATTAGAAATATTAATATGCATCGTAAGGTGGTTGTGATTCTGTCAAGTTGATATATGTAAAGTGCTCAGACTGTGCCTGAAACATTGTGTCTAAGTCTATATTATTATTATAAATATATTGAGCAGTCCAAGTTCACTATTGATTACTAAACCCAGACCAGACCCAAGTCTTCTAATATGCCCAGTGGTTTTCTTTTTGCCTTGATTTTTGTTGCCCTACCCCCACCCACACACATATCTTTTTATTTTGAAAAATTTCAACTTTCTGGAAAAGTTGATAGTATAGTAAACATACAATGCTATTTCCCTAGAATCAACAGTTGTTAACATTCTGCCACATGTGTTTGGTCTCTCTGTGTGCGGTTACTTTATTCTGAGCCATTGGAATGTAACTTGCAGATGTTACAACACTTCAGTTGCATTACCTAAAAATCCCAGTCTTCTTCTCCGGCCCAATAAAATAAACACTAATTTAATAACATCATCCAATATATAGTCCGTATTTATATTTGCGCCCAAACATCCTTTATAGAGTGCCCCCCAATCCAGGATTCAATCAGGGATCAGGCACCGCGGTTGCTCATCACCTTCTGACAGGCCGTCAGCTGCCCTGAGCTCCTGGGACAGGAGCACATCCTGTTATGGCTCACCTGTGGTTTGGAGGTGAAGCGCCCGTGCAGAGTCTAGAGCACGTGCCTTGTGCCTCAGGCTCACGACAGATGTGGAAGAGCCTGGGTCCTCCAAGGGCCGGGTCCTAGGGGCCGTTGAGGCTGGGCAGCGGTGGGGCTCGGCCTTTGTGTGCCTCCCCCCAGACCCGTATAACCCGGACTCAACCCCCTAGCTCAGGGGGAAGGAGGCTTCGTGCCCAAGAACCCCCAGACCTGGCTTGAGCTCAACACCTCCCTCCCGCCCTGCAGGTGGAAAGCAGAGGAAGCCTGCAGAAACTGATCCGCATCCGAAATCCCTGGGGAGAGGTGGAGTGGACCGGGAAGTGGAGCGACAAGTGAGGAGGGCGTGCTGGGCCTGGGGTGGCGGGGGCACCCTGCCGGGAGGCTCCGGGGAAGTGGGGGGGGCACGTGCACGATGCTGAGGAACAGGCCCCGAGAGCACAGGCCACACCGAGGGGGACCCACGGGGCAGGCGGGCCCCCGAGACTTCAGGAACCAGCTCATCCCAGGCCTCTGGGAGCCTTTCCTAAGGCCCAGGGCTGCTGCGACGCTCACTCTTCTCATCCCCTCCTGCTCCATCCTTCCCTCACTCAGATCTGCCTGCTGTTGGCCCTTCGGGGGGGGGAAAAACACACACACCTTTCCTTCCCCCAAGCCCTTGTTCACTTCCAAGGATGTAAACTGTGTGCCTAGGACCAGAGAGAAGTCCCTCTGGTGATTCCAGGGCTGCCTGGTGCACCTATTCCACCTGCAGGGGGCGAAGTCTCCCATGAGCCCATCGTGTCGTGACCTCCCCCTCCCCCGCCCCCGCCCCTGCCCCCGCACTGACAGTTCTGACACCTCTTCCTGGCCGCTCCCAAGGCAGAGGGAGGCCAAGACGAGCCGCTCCTGGGCCGTGGCCCGGGGCCCCTTGAAACTGCTGCCAGCCTGTCCCAGCTTGGGCCGCGGCGCCCCCTCGTCTCTGTCCGACGGGCTGTGTCCCTTTCCCGTGCTCTCCCTCGCTACACTCTGCCAGGACGACACGTCCTCTCGCCGGCTCCCTGCACCCCTCAGTCACGGGTGCACACCTGCGTCACTTCCCTCCCCGACTGGGGCCTGGGCCCTCAGACGCGAGCCGCGTGTCCCGGGCCCCAGTCTCGGGGGCTCCGGGGACATTAGTTTCTGACGGCTCTCCCGTGACATGGTTTTCCAGCTGCCCGAACTGGAACACCATCGACCCGGAGGAGAGGGCCAGGCTGACCCAACGGCAGGAAGACGGGGAATTCTGGTGAGATGATCGCAGCGGAGGCTCCCAGAGACGAGGTGTCTGCGCCACCACCTTTGCTAGGAGAGGAGTGAGACTGTCATGTTGGGGGCTCAGGGGCACAGGATCCGGCTTTTCTTGTTGCTTTAAATCACTGTAAGGCCCAGAGCAAAAACATTCTCCAAGCTCTTCCGTTTGTCACTCCCCACCCTGGGGTTTAGGAGCTGAGCAGCCGCACAGAGAAGGCTGTGAGGAGCCCGCGGTCACGCTCAGATCCCAAGAGAAAACAGGGAACAGGGGCATTTCCCAGGAGGTTCATCCCAACTCCTTAAGAACCTGGTCCCTTAGGGAGCACAGGGGCCCGCATGTGCGTGTGTCTCTGCCGCGCTGTGACCACCTCCGCCGACTACTCGCCATTGACCAGACTGCGCCCGTGGGCTGCTGTCTCGTTTCGTTCTTGGGGCTCCCGCTTTCACAGACGAGGGCTCTGAGCTTCAGAGAGGTTTCAGCCTCGGGCTCAGTCACCCGGCAGACTGTGGTGGCCCCGGGACTGGAACCTGTGCCTTCTTGTTGCGGGCCTGGCGGCTGTGCGGGCCTGAGGCGCTGTCCCCGGCCTCTCTGCCTGGCTTTGGCCGGGGCTGCCCGGTGTGCCCTCCTGTAATCGGGTGCCCCTGCCTCTCCTCTGCCAGGATGTCTTTCAGCGACTTCCTGAGACACTATTCCCGCCTGGAGATCTGCAACCTGACCCCCGACACCCTCACCAGCGATTCCTACAAGAAGTGGAAGCTCACCAAGATGGACGGGAACTGGCGGCGGGGCTCCACGGCGGGAGGCTGCAGGAACTACCCGAGTAAGGCCGCCCAAGGCCACCGCGCCCTGCCGTGCCGCACCCCAGCCGGGCAGCGCGGAGGGGCAGCTCCTGCCAACCGGGACCCTCTGCTCTCCTTCCCCGAGTCTCCCTGTCCACAGCCTTCCCTGCTTATCAGCCCGCTCACCTGCTGCGCTCAGCGGCCCCCTCCCCAGGCTGAACCCAAGCCTTGCTGGTTCTGTGACTTCCCCGCAGGCCCCAGACTCCCTGTACGGTGGCCTCCCCAGCAGCCCACGGAGGAAGCACTCAGCCCCACTTCTGCTCAGCCCTGCTGATTGCCCGGCAACCCTAGTGCCCAATTCACTTGGCACATGTGGATGGGCCCTGCTCCAGTCTCTCCTCTGGCCCGTCCTCCAGGGATCCTCCCGACTCTCTTGCCTTGATGTCCCTTAGAGACATCTAATCAGGATGGCACCTGCCAGTTAGGGGGCGCAGTTGGGGGCTAGGAATACACATGATTCCACGGAATCGTCACAACCAAATTTGGAGGAAGGTCCTTTATGATCATCTCCACCTGTAAGATGAGGGTTTGCAGAGGGTAAGGGATGCCCCGGCTGGCGGATTGTAGAGTGCATATTTTAGGTTCCGTGGTGGCAGGTCACGGTCAGATATTGATTGTCTGTTACCAATGAGGAAACGGAGGCTCTGAATGGCCACAGAGCAAGTAGTCGGCCTGGACCTGCTGACTGGTATCACCTGTGTGATAAAAACATGCTCTGGTGTTTTTAATCCTTCCCCTAAAGTATGCAGCCACCAAGTGGCAGGGCCAGAGGCACTGGGGAGGCCTGACAAAAATGTCTCCCCTGCCCACTGGATCAGGGATCACAGACTCTCTCTTAAGGGCCAGAGAGAAAATACTTTTGGCTTGGAGGGCCATTCAGTCTCCATGGCAACTACTCGCCTGCACTGCTGTAGCCCGAAGGCGGCCATACTTAAAGGAATGGACATGGCTGTGTTCCAATAAAACTTTATTTACAAAAACGGGCCACCGGCAGCCCGCAGAGCCAGCATGTGCCAAACCCAGCACTAGGTGGCACCTTCGGTTCCACAGTTAGAGTTTTGTCCCACTAGGCAAGGGAAGGTGATCGGCACAATTCTCCTTAAACGGGAACGAGTCTCAGGTCCTTCCTGTAATTGGTCTGGGAAGCGGAAGGATGGAGACACCTGGGGGTGGCCAAGGGGACCAGGCCAGGAGGACAAGGGACACAGAAGGAGGGGACGTTCCTGGCGTCTGGGTTCACTGAGGGGGAGTGGGAGCTAGTCCCAGAGTCTCCTCAGCCAGGCCCATCTCTGACCTCCTGGGAGGGGACGGTACCAGGACAGGGGGCCGCAGCTCTGCCCACCCTGCTCCAGGGCGACAGAAAAGGTCTCCAAGACAAGCCAGCCTGGGGCGAGCGGCAGGGCGCTGCAGGGGAAGTTCCTCATTTAGGCCCCGTGACATTCAGACAAGTGCAAGCCGTCCCAGCGCCCTCCCCTGCTCCCACCCTGACGAGCTGCTGGCCAGTCCCCCCCTCCACCCTGGTTCATCCGCCCCAGGGTCTGCCACCACTTCCCTCCCCGCAGCCCCCACGTCTCTGTCCCGAGACAAGGACAGAGCTCCTCCCCCGAGGCCCCCCGCTCCGGGAAACTGACCCCAGCCCCGCTTTGGCCACAGACACCTTCTGGATGAACCCTCAGTACCTGATCAAGCTGGAGGAGGAGGACGAGGACCAGGAGAACGGCGAGAGCGGCTGCACCTTCCTGGTGGGTCTCATCCAGAAGCACCGGCGGCGGCAGAGGAAGATGGGCGAGGACATGCACACCATCGGCTTCGGCATCTACGAGGTGGGCAGAGCGGGCTGCGGCTCCTTCGCTCCTCGCGGCCCCTGTGAGGGAGGCTGCCCCTCCCTCCCCCCCACCCCGACCCCTGCAACAGGCAGAGCCAGAGATGGGACCCCAGGCAGGGAGCATGGCCCAGGAAGAGCAAAACTGCAGGGAAGCCCCTGCACTCGCCTTGTGTCACCGGGAGGTTCCAAGCCCTTGGCTGGACTCCCAGAGCCAGCTTGCTGGGAGTTCCACATGTCCCCATGTCCCTTCTCATGTGCCCCCCAGGCCTGGCACCCTGGTTGGCCCACTAATCCCTAAAAAACAGGCCACTGAAGCTGAGAACAGAGTATCCTGGGCCCGCACCAGGAAATACTGGGGAGGCGGGGCAGGAACGGAGCCAGCGGTCCCGTGGGTCACAGCCCAGCCAGGCCGTTGGCCTGGAGCTCAGGACAGAGAACAACCGGGCCGCTGGCTGGAGCCTGTTCCCGCACAGACGCGCTCACTGCCTGAGTGTCCCCCTTTCTTTCTGCACCACATTAAAGAAGCGCCAGCCACCATGTGACGGCCTCCTCTCCCTCTCGGGTGGGGGTGGAGACGACCCGACAGGCTGTCCCCTGGACACCCCTCCCCCCGAGGCCTTCCTGCCGCACAGAACAGAGCCTCTCACAACCCTGCGTCTGTGGAGGGAGAGGGACCAGGGAGGAGGCAGGGCAGCCGAAGAGGGTGTACTAGGGTGTGACAGATGGAGCCAGGGGGCTGTGTGTGGAGTGGCTCCCGAAGGTCACGTGGTCCCATCTTTTCCCAGCCCCTTGGCAACCTGAAAACAGCCAGGGCGGGGAGCAGGGCTGTTTACACCATGGGAATCAGCAACTACTACAAATCAGGGCGAAGGCTCTCCCCGAAGGGCCCGATCCCAGCTCAGCACTGGGGGTGGGGAGAGCCTCTGGGAAGACCCTGGGTGGTCACTGGTCCCATTTCAGAGATACAGAAGCAGAGGCCAGAAAGGGGGGGAATGACTCGCCCAAGGACATGCGGACTGGACGCGGCCGACAGAAGCCTCGCGCCGAGGCCGCTGGCTCCTGGCCGGGGCCGGGGAGGGGCGCCCACCTGGCGGGGTGGCTCCATCCTACAGCAGAGCCCTGCATTCCCTACAGGGAGGCGGGCGTGGGCTTGGCGTTGGCTGCTGGGCAGCCGGAGACAAGCCGCGGCGAAGCTGCGTGCCTCGCCGGGATGCTCTCGAACCCGGGAACGGTGCTGAGGGCTTGTCCACATTATTGCTGGGTCATAAGGTTTTCCCTTAAATGCGGGAATGCGTTCCTTGGAAAAAATCCCTATGTTGGTTTCGTCACTATTGCTCAAGATCCCGAGAAAGGGGTTAGCAAAGGAAATGACCACAGCGGCGGCGTGTCTGTACACAGCTTCCCAGAACCGGAATCGAGCGCAGGCTTCTTTATCTTTGCAGGTTCCGGAGGAGGTACGTCTGGCGTATGTCACCCGCTGTCCCTGGGGCTCAGGTTCAACAAGTAAAATGCTTAGACTGTCGGCCCGGAGGTCTTGTGACGTGTGGGCAGGGGCTGGTGGCTGGGAAGGGTATGTCCCTGGACCCTCTAGGTCAGCGGTCCCCAACCTTTTCAGCACCAGTTTTGTGGAAGATGGTGGTGGGGAGGCGGGGCTCAGGTGAGCTTGGCTCCCCACGCCATGGGTGTCCTAACAAGCCAGGGGCTCTTGCTCAAGGGGATGTTGCTCAGGTCCCAGATGCCACTGGGAAGCGAGCTTAGGGCACAGGGTCTTGGGCTGCCCCAATGGGGGCCACCGCCGTCCCAGGCCTGGTGGAGGCTGTGCGTGGGTTACTTCTGGGTGGACGGTCTCTGGTCCCAGGACACAGGGGGCTCTTCGAGTCCTGCAGTGCTCCTGACACCTGCCCGAAGGGACGGGGTGAGCCCTGCAGATTATAAGAGGACGTGGGGACACAGAAGGAGACCTAGCTCTGCCACTTGAACCAAATTCCTGCCATGTAGACACTACCCCTCCCTGAGAGTCACTTAGAGGAAGGGACCTCTCTGCAGAGCTGGCCGAAGGGGAGGTCCCCTGTCGCAGGTGCCTCTGCGCTCCTCAGCGAGCACGTGTCTGCCACCCACTTGTTTCTGTCTGTTCATCAGTTTGCCGGACAGACCAACATCCACCTCAGCAAAAACTTCTTCCTGACGCACCGAGCCCGGGAGCGCTCCGACACCTTCATCAACCTGCGGGAGGTGCTCAACCGCTTCAAGCTGCCGCCGGGGGAGTACATTGTGGTGCCGTCCACCTTCGAGCCCAACAAGGACGGCGACTTCTGCATCCGGGTCTTCTCCGAGAAGAAGGCTGACTACCAGTAGGTCCTCACGCCTCTCCTTTCCTGCCGCCCGCCCCTTCTTGTTCCTGTCGCCGGCCTGTCCCGTGCGGAGCTCTGTGTTCCCCAAACGTCTGCCTCTTTTCCTGAGACCCCTCTGCCTGCCTCAAAGGGTTAGTGTGGGGGCTGCTGTGAGGAAGGACTGGTAGAATCGCACTCAGGTGAGCAAGAGAAACGGCCGCTCAGGACGTGTTTGGCTAGAAAGGCGCGGTTGTGGAGCAAATGGCAGAGTCTAATTTCACTGCATGATCACGTTGTTATTTGCCGTTTGGTGGCCTGTACTAGACTGGCCAGGAGCCCTGCCGCATCTTTTGGAGAAAGCCGGGAAGCCTCAACCCCCTCCGCTCTCCTGCTCTCCAGTGTGAGCTCCCTCTCCCAACGGGACCCCCCGGCCACAGTCACCTCTCAACGCGTCTGCCTTCCTCGTCCCAGGATATCCACCTGATTCCAGCTGTCACCACCCAGGGGCCCCCTACCCTTTCTTCTTCTTTAGTTAGGACTCGTGGGGCCCAGTTTCAGGTCCCAGGGGGCCTGAGGGAAACCCTCCTGAGCTTAAGCACCATCACTGCGGAGCAAAGGACCAGCTCTGCGCCCAGAAGGGGCCTGGGGTAAACGAACCGCGGCCCGAGCCCCGAGTATTGAGAGGTCACAGCCGGGCCTCCTCACCCTCTGCCTGCGCCCACCCTGAGAACAAGGAGGCCGCGGTGCGCACCTCCGGTTTCAGTGTCCGAGGTCTACGAGGGCAACGAGTGTTCTGAACCTGAAAAGCGTTTCCTCCAGGCCAGGCAGGGCGCGGGGTTGTCTGGGGTGCCAGCCCCACAGTGCGGGGCCACCGTGCACTCTGATGACCAAAAGCCAGCCAACAAACAACAAACCTCCGACTGTCCACGCTGTCTGGCCGGGACTCTTCCTTGGGTCACTTCTGCCCTGGCTTCGGCTGTGTAGGGGACGCAGAAGGAACTAGGGCCGCGGGCAAATCGCTCTGCCCACCCCGTGCTGGGCCTCACATCGCACTTGCCGCTGAGCTGAGACTTCTGTGACTGTCCCTCCCACTCGCGTCCCTCCCAGTAACACACAGCTTCCTTCTGTTTCCAGAGTGGTCGATGACGAGATCGAGGGCAACCTGGAAGAGGTACTTGGGGCTCCTTGACTTCACCCGCTTGTCCTGGGCCACCCTGGGAGCAGAGGCGAACCAGCGATCCCAGTGGCGCAGGAGGTCCCCGGGGCGCCTTGAACATGGCAGGAAACTAAGGACAGAGTCGTGCCCTGGGCCTGCTCCAGTGCCTCCCGCACCGGCTACCGCCAGCAGTGGACCTGGGCAGCGCCCCGCCCGTCGGGCCGAGTGACCCGTGTGTGCGTGGGGTGTTGTGTAGGACAGGCCACTGGTGCTGTGCTGACCAGTGAGAGCTTCTTGTCACTTCACTTTCTGGGCCTCAGTTTTCTCTATAAAATGAAGGCGCTGGGTGACCAGATGTCCGAGGTCCCCGGGAGTTGTGATTTAGTGATAAATCCGGAAGGGTTGTGATGAACACAGCTCAGGAATTTCAGACGAGGCTGAGTCGTCCCAACTCCGAAGTCGAGGGAGGAGAAAACCACAGAGAGACGAAGGGGCTCTTCCTGCCATCCCAGACCGGAAGGCGTGTGCGTGATCCTCGCCGGCTCCTCAGTCGCTGAAGCTCTGTGCTTGTCCTTGTCCTCACAAGGACAAGCTGAGAGACTGCACAGTTTCAAAGGGCCTCTTGGGCTGTGCTCACCAGCCACCATCAAAACCCTTCTGGAACATTCTATTTAGTCTTAACGCTTCCAAATCCCCATTAAAGTAAATCATCAAAGGCCCTTTTGATTGAATGTGAGAGGACCCACCTCTGTGGGAAGTTTAGAGTATAACTCCTCCCAGAGTTGACATTCCCTCTCACGGGTTTTAACTAGAAAACAATTACTGCGTCTTTACCCTGTCCCCTCACCTCAATCCCAGCAACCTTACAGTTCAGGCCCAAGAGGGAGAGGTAGGGAAGGGCACTGGGATGGGGGAGGGGAGCCGCCCTGGAAGAGACGCCTGACGGTCCCCTCGTCTGGTCCATCGTCTCACCTCTTGTGTCATCTTCCAGATTGACGTCGACGAGGACAACATTGATGACGGATTCAGGAGGCTGTTTGCCCAGCTGGCAGGGGAGGTAGGCATTCCCAAATCCCTGTTGTGCACTCTGGTTGACACAAAGGAAAAGACAGTTTTCATCCCCGAAGAGACTTCTGTGGAAAGGCGAGGGGAAAGCAGGCTGGACCAGAGCCCAGAGCAACTGCAAATGGGACTCCGATCCCGCGCGGACCCCTTGCCTGCTCCCTCCCGGGACCACTACCCGCCGCGGCCCTTCCGAGCTCATGGTCAGCTCCGGCCTGTCCCTCCCGCCTTGGGATCTGGGCCTCACCCTGGGGCTCTTTCCTTTTTTTCTCCTCCACTCCCACTGACACATGACACTCGTCCCCTTCTCCTCAATTTTCAGAAAAATATTTGGGGAGATGGAAAGGTTTCAAATTTAAGAATGCAAGCAACTTACAACAGCATTATCAGACTTCCCCGTTCTTAAAAAAAAAAAAATCCCTCAGCCATATAGGCCTCAGTTGGCTACAAAGTTATCCAGCATTTTTCTTCCCGCAAGTCCAAGAAAAAGCCAACCTTAGTCTCAAACAATGGGGTCTGTCCCCAGTCACTCAGTGTGTGACGCTGAACAGAGATGCCCGGGCTCCCTAGGAGCCCCGTGCCTGCGGTATGGGGCGCGCTCTTCGAGGCAGAGGCTCTGCCCGGCTCTGCGGGAAGCCAGATCCGCGTTTCCAAGGGTGAGGACGCAGGCGGATGGGAGGGAAGGTGTGAGAGAACCACGCCGAGACCACAAACATGGGTAGCAGGGAGAATTTATCCTTTATAGCCTCTACTGCAAAGCGCTGGTGAATGAACTCTACCTGGAGCTTGCTGTGTGTCAGGACACTGTGTCTAGGTCCCAGGGCCTGGGGACAGCAGCAGCCTCTCGTGGGGGCTTGTTAGAAATGCACGTGCATGGACCCCAGCCCAGATCTACGTAGCGGGGGCCCCAGGGCTAAGTCCACGGCTTAGCCCGGGACGCTTCTGTGACTCTGTGAGTCACACAGATCCACGGGGGCCAATAACGATGCCCTGGTTGCATGCCCACAGGATGCGGAGATCTCTGCGTTTGAGCTGCAGACAATCCTGAGACGCGTCCTCGCCAAGCGTAAGTGTCCCCTCCTTGTAAATCCCTCATCCCACCCCTTCCCTGCAGCCGGGAGGGCCGTGGGAACCCCTCCCCTTTCATATCGGCTGCGGTGGCTGACCCATCACGCCCTGCTCCCAGGTGAATACCACCCACCACCGCCACCACCGCCACCAAAGAATTGGATGCAGGAGGTTCTCTGTGATGTGATTGTCAGAAGAACAAAGGTTCCCAGGGCCTAGAGATCAAAGCACATCCAGGTTTCCACTGCTTACTAGACTCTAGTCTTACTGGACTCCACTCTTTCTAGAACCTTCCTGACTCTTGTTTCCTTATCTGCAGGTTAGTCAGGTTACTGTTGTAGCTACCTCTTAAGAATGGTTGAACTCTTAAGTGAGGCAACAGGTAGAAACGGCACAGCACAAAGCCTGCACCCCAGAGATGGTGGCTCTTATGATGAGCCACTGGTAAGAAAAGGCTGAGTCGGCCCAGATGGTGGGGGCCGGGAAGCAGCCCCAAGTCCCCACGTCCCCTGGCTGCGTGTAGTAGGAAATCACTGACCGAGTGACAGCCTCTATCAATAATCAGTCCGAATAAAAAAAGAAATGGACCCGTTTATACTCAAACCAAGGGAATGACTTTTAAAAGCTTCACCTCCCCACTGTGTTTATGAGCCTAACCTGACGCATTCTTCACTGGGAGAAATGTCACATCTGTAGAGCCAACAGGCCAGGCCAGTGACATCAAGGCTCCAGAGATGGTGGCTCTGGGCCCAGGCAGCGGGGCTTCCACAGAGAATGAACAAAGCTCGAGAGACTTGAGGAGGGGCCAGAGAGCACAACCTTTCAGCTGGGTATCACTTCCGAAGCAGAAAACATCAAAGGACTGGTTGTTCACCCCTCGTGGTTGATGACCACAGGGGAGAAGGACCCCCCCAACCCCCCGCACACACACAGATGTATTTTTGCCCCTCGAATGACCGCAGGAGCCGCTCCGCCTTTGATAAGACAGCAGTCCGCTGAGCAGGTGTCCGTCCGATGGCGGAAATTATAAGCCTGGCCCCAAAACAGGTGTGCATGCTGTCATGCCCTGAGCATCGGCCCTGTGGATCATTCTAGAAGTCTCCTAGACTTCATGGGTAGCCCCTGGACTAACAGGTCTCAAAGCCAAAGGCCAGCGGGGTCTCCCAGCCCTGTGAGCGCAGACCACACTGCCACGCACACCTCGCAGGAGCCACAAGGTCCAGTGCCTCCCCTGCAGCCACCAGACCAGGGGCTGCCCTAGGGCCCCCGTGAGTCAAGGAGCTCCCAGCAGGGGCGGGGGCAGGGCCAGCCGCCACCGCAGGGCTTCCCCAGAGCAGGCCCTGGTCCTGGCCCACCCTCCTCCATTGGGGAGTGGGACAAGGGGGTGGCACGTGCCCCCGAGGCCGCCAGGCACAAGTGAGGTCATGGGCTCTCGGAGGTCTGGCCGCAGGAGCCCGAGTTAACTGAAGCCTCGTTGTTTGCCCAAAGATGGGGGTGGAGGGCGGCAGGGAGAGTCAGGCTACGCCTGGGCTCAGCTGCTCCTCGCCTTGGAGCTTGGCACCCTCTGTCCCCGGCCACCTGCGGACCCCTGCCCCTGTCCACAGTCCCCACGCAGACTCCCCCGGGAAGGGGTCCGCGCCCAGGCAGGCAGCTTGGAGGCAGCTTAGGTTATAACCTCCACCAGGACGTGACAGGGAGGGTGGCTTCCCATGAGGTCTGTGGGAACCAGAGTCACACTGTGGCAAGGGTCTCACACCGCCACCTGCCAAACACCAAGGAGCTGGGACTCCCCTGGTAGAGAACTGTCTCTCCAGGTGGCTCACGGCTCCTCCACTGCTCACTCCACTGCGGGCGCCTGCAGGCAGATGGCTGAATGAGCCTCCTCCCCTCCCAGCTCCCCCCACTTCGCCCTGCCTGGCGACCACAGGTGGCTTTGCACCTGGGGGCACCTACTCAGTCATTTATCACTTTTCACCTATTTTCAAAGAACTTCTGAGAGCCTGGTTTGCCCAAGGCGAATATACAGAGAAGTCAGGCCAACGTGACCCCCCTGCCTGTCCCAATATCGCAGCCAGTAGCCAGATGTGGCTGCTTAATGTATAATTTAAGTGGCCATGGTATCAAAAGGTGCAGATGCAGGACCCTGCCATCTTCGTAGAAAGTTCCTTTGGATGGTGCGGCTCTAGGAAGTCTTCCTCTCACGCTTACCTTGTCTTCTAGGCCAAGATATCAAGTCAGACGGCTTCAGCATCGAAACCTGCAAGATCATGGTTGACATGCTGGATGTATCCTTGCACGCGCTGCCGAGCACGCGGGCTGGGGGGCTTGGCGCTCCACCTGCAGAGGCACCGGCGCGCTGCCCTCCAGAAAGGCCAGTGGGGGCGTGGGGGTTGTAGGACTGTTGTCACCAGGGCACGTGTGTAGCTTCAGATGAGGGAAAGTGAACTGCCGCATTCCCCGGCTACCTCCACAGGCTCAGAGGCCAGGTCAGCCCGCGTTCCCGGCGCTGAGGCAGGAAATCCCGACAGGTCGCCCACCCTCCTCTGCCCGAAGCAGCTTGGATTTGTTTCCTGAGCTGACAGTGTGTCCACTACTTCTTCTAGGAAAACACAGTTGACCCTTGAACGAGGGGCACTGACCCCCACATAGTCAAAAATCCTCATATAACATTTCCCCCCTCCCCGAACTTTACTGATACCTGCCGTTGACCGGAAACCTCAAGATAACATGAGTAGTTGATGAACACATATTTTGCATTATATGCATTATACACTCTATTCTTACACTAAAGTAAGCTAGAGAAAAGAGAATGTTACTACGAAAATTGTCAGAGAAAATACATTTATAGTTTTGTATGTACTTATTGAAAAAAATCCACATGTAAGTGGACCCACATAGTTCAAATCCATGTTGTTCAAGGGTCCACTGATTTCTCTAAACTATGATACTGCATGAGGCTGTTTCCTCTGGCCACGGTGTTCTCGGTCTGTAGAGACGGGGCTCACCCCCGCAAGCATTCCCCTTCGCCTTTGTCCGAGCACCTTCCGAGGCCCCCCACCTGCCCCAGAGGCAGACTCAGCCTGCGCTTCCCCCCTTGTTCTGGATGCCACCGACGGGGGCTGGGCAGGGATGCCTAAGCCTCTGAGAAGTTCTGCCTGCTGGGCTCATGGCACCCACGGTGTCGCTCCCCTCTCAGAAGCCTGTTACGATCCCCGCAAGTATGAGCTCAGGAATTAGAGTTTGATCACACACTCTTTATTATTTGGCCAAGTTTTACCTGCGCAGGGGCCACCTTTCCCTCGAAAGGAAAAAGGCGCGCCGCTGTCAGGGTACACGGGTTTTTATAAGCAGAGCAAGCAAGCAGGATACAAGGGCGGGAAGTGGCAGTTAGCGATAGGCTACTTTAGGCAGCTTCTTTTCTACTGATTGGGTTCAAGGCTGTTACTGGGCCCCCCTACTCTGTGGTCAGGCTGTTTATCTGAGGCAAGGCTCAACCGTTGTCCTATCTTGTTACTAAGGGGGGGCTCTAATTCTTCCCTTCATCTTGGGGTATTGTTTGTTCTAGTTTGGGTCAACTTGTTCCCCTTAGTCTGCTCACATCGTGTTGTTCTTGTCCCATCTGCAAGTTGCAGCACCCTGAGGTTGTTTAGTCTTTCAGCTTAGTTCCTAGTTCCTGTTTCTTGTTTCGGCCTAGACTTGACCTAGTTTTAGAGTTTGGCCCCTTCAAAGCCCTCTTCGAAATATGGAGAAGATACTCCCCAAACTGGCAAGCCGCTAGAAGCCACCTGAGACTGTCTTTTTAGCACCCCCGGACCCATCAGCAAGCAGGGTCACAGGGAGCCAGCGGGGGTCTATGCGTCCCTTCCACCAACCCTTAGGGAAGGGTCCTTCTGCAAGAGCTCCTGTGGTTCCAGAATGTCCAGGGGCGAGAGCACACCAGTGCTGCTGGGCCTGCAGGTGCCCCGACTCCGGTAGATTTCCTTAACCGAGGGCAGTCCGACGGGAGCGGTAAGCTGGGCCTGAAGGAGTTCTACGTTCTTTGGACGAAGATTCAGAACTACCAAGTAAGAACCCAGGAGGGCCAGAGGGCAGGGGCGGGCGATCGCGGAGTGGCCGTGCCGCGCCTGGACCCGCAGGCGCGAGGTTGGGGAGCGTTCCTGAGGGGATGGGACTTGACCCGCCATGGAGCCCAGAGTGAGTGAATGAAGGGCCGAGCGAAGGCCCAGAGAACAAAACAAGGCCTGTGTGAGTTAAGCAGTCCACTCCTGCCTTCTCGGCACTGACCAAAATGCTGTCATCTTAAAGTCACCCATCAGAAGGCTATGTGGCCTCCTGTATTTTGGATTTTTAACAGCTCAAGTATAAAATTATCAAGAAAATCACGTGGGTCCATGGTAGTTGGCTAGTCGATTTGATGGGCAGACTTAGAAACCAGCTCACACAGAGAGGCAAAATACCATAGCTGTTGAAGGCAGAAACATGGTGACCCTTCCAAAGCCAAATCAGAGGCGCGGAGCTGGAAAAAGTCCATCCCCACTTGGCACATGCCATGGAGGTGACCTGCCGCTTGCCTTGGGTCGTCGTTCTCATAACTGTTTTGCATGTTCCAGAGAATTTACCGGGAAATCGACGTGGACAGGTCTGGTACCATGAACTCCTATGAGATGCGGAAAGCTTTAGAACAAGCAGGTAATGCTTTATAACCATGTGTTCTTTTGTCCCCTTTGTAGAGTATGTGAGACATACAATACAGTACAAAGTTTGCTGAGGAAATGCTGGTTTAGCACAAACACACCCTTTTCATACCTCCCTTAAAGACCAGTTGGTGAAACAGAATGCAGTCCAGGATGCTTTGCCCACTAATTCATCTTGAATCTAAATTTCCTTCTGAGCAGCAGGACAAGCAGGCAAAGCCTGTTCTCAACAGGCCCCCAGCTCCCCCTTTTGGGTACAGGGCTGGTGAGGCAGAAAAGGGACGTCTCCGCTCCACTCTTAGGGGAAGCGCCTGGTAGAATGTGATATCAATAAAAGGGACACAAGCTTGTGGGAGACCAGCAGAGTGGGAGACAGTGTGTTTTGGGGACAGATAGGACAACATGAGGTTGGTCACTGTATTAGCTGGGATATAGTGCTGTAGCGAGGACCCCAAATAACTGACTTCAACAAGATCCATCTTTTCCTCACTTAACAACCCATGCTCAAGAAGATCAAGGCCGGGACGGTTCCACCTGCTGGCAGGGACCCAGCTCTTCTGTCACGTTCTGTCACCAGCCCTTAGAATGTTGCCCTTATCCATGGGTCCCAGGATGGGTTCACTGAAGGGGGAGGGAAAGACAGGCCCCTTGCTTTTAAGGGCACACGTCACTCTGCACACATGTCCCACTGCCAGGACTTAGTCACGGGGCCACAGGTGGCTGCAAGGAACGCTGGGAAATGTGGCCTTGCCTCTAGGTAACCAAGACCCATTAAAAATTCTGTTACTATGGAAAAAGAGGGAAATAGTATTAGTATACCATGACCAGTTCCTGCCACACACCTCCAGGAAGACTCTAGTCTCCAAGGTGATTCAGAGCTAAACAAAGAGGAGAGGAAGTAGAGTTTACCACCTGAAGCAGCGTGACTGTGGAAATGGGGACAGACTGGAAAAGTCTTCTATCCTGGTCAGTAAGGAGCCCGGCATGGTGAAGGGGAACAGTTCAGAAACAACAGCGGGCCGCCCTGGCTTTGCAAAACCAGTCCAGCCTCATAGGAGAGCAGCCACGGGACAAAAGCAATTATACTTGTAATGCAAATTGCCACATCGGTTCCATCCCCCAGGACCGAGCTCCACAGTGCAGACTCAGCCTCAACGATCCATGTGCTTATTCGTTTAACTGCAGGTTTCAAGCTGCCCTGTCAGCTCCACCAAGTCATCGTTGCTCGCTTCGCAGACGACAACCTCATCATCGATTTCAATAATTTTGTTCGGTGTTTGGTTCGCCTGGAAACACTCTTCAGTAAGTGGCTGGTTGCGGGAGACCCATAGCAATTCTCTGGCTGTTAAGGCAGCCTGTCTTTTACGGGGGTGAAATCACCCGAACCAGAGACGCATCCGTCCAGCTCAGAATAGAAAGCCTTTGATTCGAGGAGGGGAGGGAGAAATGATCACTTGTGGCTCTCGATGCATCGGCTACCAGATAGGGGAACGGCACAATGGGAACTTGGCTGCAGCTCACTCACTCACGACAGCCTGCCTTTCCTCCTCCACAGGGGTATTTAAGCAGCTGGACCCCGAGAACACTGGAACCATAACGCTCGACCTTATCTCTGTAAGTGAGCAGCCTCCACCACCCACCTTGCGCCTGGCTTTACACACTGACATGGATCTGTGGCCTATCAACATGCTCTCTTAAAACTCCCCAGTCTTCTGGGAATAGGCCTATAAACGGTTCTAAGGTCCCACGGTGCATTTTTATTTGCAGTCTTTTCCCAGCTACCTATTGATGCTTGTGGCCAAAAAAACACACCTGGCCCCTCCCCCCTGGAGCTCTGGCAGGAGCATGAGCGCAGCACAGGGTTAAAATAAGAAGGGCGGCCACAGGATCCCTCTTAGCGTCATCCCTGCGCCTTAGGCAGCACGGAGGAAGGTGCTCATAGAAGGAAGCCCTTTGGATGAAATTCAAATGAGTTTGGGGAGGACCTGGCATTCTTAGAACAGGTCTACTTAAAATAGTTTATGAGGAAATCACTTTCCCCTCCTTCTTCCCCATTTCAAGTAAAACTAACAGTACAAAATAAGTTTGCTGTAGAGTATTATTGCGCTCATGGGTCTAGGACGCCAGCAATGCCCACTTGTGAAATGCTCCATCCAGGGGAAGTCGTAATACCAATTAAAAACAAAGCACAAAACTGTTTTCATGTCACCCCTATGACAGAAAGTTCTCGCACATCCAAGAAAGAAGCCAGCTAGGGTACGCTTTCGTCACCGTCGGGTCTCAGACTCAGTTTCCTCTGTACTCGGGGAACTGAGCTCGGCTACAAAGGGCTGGGTCAGGTGGCAGGCAGTGCTGGGGTGACAAAATCCCCGTGTCCCAGAGAGGAGCGAAGTGGTAAGAAGGCAACTCTTTTCCTTGAATTTTGAACTCCGGAGAAAACGAGCAACTAAATAGTTATTTTACTCTATTACGCATTTTAAGTACCGTCAGCCAACTGAAAACACACGAGCTGGTCACAAGTAACAGGGACTTGTTAAAACCGTGTGGCCTGGGAGCTGGCCCTCCCCTGAGATGGCCATCTCCAGTTAAGGCAATACAGTGGTCACATAACCGCGCCATCCGCTGAGCTCGGGAAGCTCTAGCCCCTTTGTCATTCTTGCTGGAAACCCTATTCCTCCGCAGTGCCCGCCGGCCCACCCACGCTGGCCGGCCAGCGCGGCCACCCACCCCGTTTCCGCGGAGAGCCGTCTTCGCCTCTGGCTCTGCCTCCGAGCCTGAGCCTCCCCTTGCAGAGTCCCCAGAGGTCCCCACACGAGTCTTTTCTAATGACAAGCAGCGAGAAAAGTCCCCCGCTCCGAGTTCAGGGATTTTCAGCCTGGCTGCAGGAGCCTGGCCTGGTTGACCGTGCCCAAGTCCTGCATCCAGGCCTGTCCCAAGGCAATTCAGTTGAAGCTGATTCAAAGCTCCCAGATCACTGCAGGGAAGAACCAAGGTTGAAAACCACTGGTTTAAGGGACATCCACCCGCCCCACCCCCCCAAACTAACCTCTGGTGTGACAAACTGGGAAAACGACGATCCAGATGTCATCTGGGTGTCACGTTTCAGGCCTCTCCATCAATCCCGTAACACTGTTCATGACCACCTGGTTCAAACAACAGCTTTTTACTCTCCTCTAAAAACCTAGACTCTAGAAATCAGGGAGAACGAGGGTGAGTTAGCGCACTGGGATCTGAAGCTTTGCTCAGCCTTTCGGAGACAACCATCTACAGGTGCTTCCATAACCTTTAATTTTAAAAATAGTCACTGAACTGAAGTGTTGTTTTCTTTTCCTTCCTCACAGTGGCTCTGCTTTTCAGTACTTTGAGGTCATAACCAACCTGCCTGAAGATTTCTCACAAAAGAAAATCAGCCACGGACTACGCTTCCACAGAGAAACTTTTTATCTGGACCTTGATTATGGGAACATTTACTTAAACTGATGATTATAGCTGAAAATAATGATACCATTTGAGATAGTAAAAGATTTGCATATTATTAGACTAAAAGCGAGTGAGTCGCTTAACCCTCGACAAGCTCAAAAGCTTTAAATCTGTAAATAGTATACACTTTTTACTTTTACACATGGTCCTGTTTAGAGCAATATTAAATGAGGAAAACAATGCAGGGAGGTATTTAACAGCCGAGCAAACATTCAGTCGATCTCAAAGGACCTTATGGCCTTTAAAAGCCAAGGTCAAGTTGAAAAACAGCTGTGACATTTACCAAACAGCAGCTCAGGGCTCACCGTTCCCCTGGAGTAAAATTGAAAACATCGTGGTCACGAAGCGACCTTGTCAAAGCATCCGGAGAAGCCGGGTAAGGATGCACACCTTGTCACCCAGGTTGAACGAGAGAGACAGGCTCTATAGAATTCTGATTGGCTGACGGTGGACCTTCAGAAATGCTGGTAGAAATACCGAAGGGCTTCTACTCTCGGTCCGTGGAGGCCGCACACAGGGACCAGGCGTCCAGTCTGCAGGCCAGCTGTGCGGAGGCGGACCAAGCCGTTAACTGCCTGCCCCGACCCTCCCCCAGCTTGGCCACCTGCAGCGTTTGTGCCTGGAGTCGGGGGGGACAGGCATAGTACCTGCAGAAACAACACAAGCTTGTTTCTTGGCTTTCCCTTGGGAACGTGTTAACATTATAAAAGTATTGCCTTGTTGCCTTATCTTCTGACAAATGTACTGTTAAATAAAGAGTCGCCTGGGCAGTCCCACGTGGCGCGCCGTCCTTGCTGGAGGGGCCCTTGCTGGGCACCCCCCTGCAGCCTGTTTCCCCTTGAACGAGGTGTGACACCTCCATATTCCCGCGTTGGGAGGAAAAGGCATCTGACCTATCATTTCGATGTGGAACTAAACGTTTTAAAAAATCCAATTCAGAAGCTCTCATAATGGGCTTTAAAGTAGGCCAGCTCTAACGTCTACTGCTTCTTGGTCTGTCTTAAGGAGACGCAGGCACTTTATCAGCTTTGCCTGCCACTTGACCTGCACTTTGGTTGGCTCCCACGGGTGTGGGAACCGGAGAGCCGAGGAGGCAGGCAGAGAGGTCACCGGTGCTGTCCGTGATCCTGGGGGAACCGCAAAAATGGCGAGGGTGTAAGATGGCTTGGAACAGGCAAATGTCAGCCTCTTATCTCCGGAAGAGATATAGGAAGGTGGGTTTCCCAAATTCAGCTCAAATGAGTTGAAGTTCTTCCGGTTTGTGCGTGGTTGTTTGCGGGCCCAGCGACAACCATGAATGTGAACGACTGAATATAAATGAGACCCTGAATACGAAGGTGCAGTCATCCCCGGGGGCACGGGATCCTCTCCAGTGGGCAGCTCAGTGTTGGGGTGGAGTCAGGTGTCCGGGTGACTAAGGACTGAAGGTGGGGAAGGGATGTGTGGCCGGGGACCCAGGGAGCGGAGGATCGTGACTAAAGTGATTGGAAAAACCAGACAAGACTGTAACAAAGAAGTATGCCCACATGTGAATAGCGGTCCCCCACATACGCACATAACCACTTCATAACCCTGTTTCAGTACTTTCAAAGATCTCTACAAGGATCTTTGAAATAAGGATACTCTGATAATAAAAAAAGTAAAAAGCCAAAACAGGAGACCCAAAACCAATGCTGTGCAAACTTCAGGAGTAAAGAAACAAAAGCGAGATGATCGCGTTCCCCTAACTCTCGCATCTCCCCTTTTCCTAATTTGCACAGGTCTTTAATTTACCGAGGACGTTCGCACAGGGTACCTCGCACGGTCCCCATCCGCTGCGTGCTGTGCAGAGGGGCCACGGCACTCAAGCCCGTTTCAGGTCAGGCAGATGCGGCTCAGTGGGACGAGTGTGCTGGGCAGCGCTGCGTGATGGGCCGGCACGTGCACCTGCCCCAGGCAGGAAGCGCATGCCATGTTCCCTGTTGCTGCCAAACACCTTAGTGCAGACCTAGAGGCCAGGACATGTCCTCTGTCTCAGTCCCGCTGGTGAGAGGTCCAACACGGGTGTCGTCGGGCCCACTCGCTCCTCACTGGAGACTCGAGGAGGAGGTCTGCGGGCCCACCGGGGTTGGCCGAGGCCCCCGATTTCTTGCTGGCTGTTGCCAGGGACTGTGGTTAGCGTCCCGGTTCAGTGGGTCATGAGCCCGCTCATCTTTCCAGCCGGCGATGGCAGGCGAGTCCCCCCACGCTGCAGGGGTCCCCGACTGCCGCTCTGCCGTCCTCTCCTGCTCTGGTGGGCTCGCGGGATGGCCGGGTCCCCCACCTAATGCCGGACACTCTCTCTGCTTTAAGGCCAGTGGATTAAACTTAATTAAATCTGAAAGGTCCCTCACCACAGCACTTTGTGTTGGATGGAATAACCAGGCATCTTAGCCAGCTCGGGCTGCTATAACAAAATACCACTGACATGGTGGCTTAAGCAGCATTTATTTCTCACCATTCTAGAGGCTGGAAGTCCGAGATCAAGGGGCCGGCAGGCTGGGCGTCTGGTGAGGACGCTCCCCTGGCGGCAGGTGGCAGCCTTCGTGGACCCTCACGGGGCGGGGGGCGGAGGCGTAGCTCTGACCCCGCCTCTTACATGGACACTGACCCCGTCACACCCCCGCCCCGCCCCGATCCATGCAGACCTACCTCCCCAAAGGCCCCACCCACCCCAAACACCAGGCACTGGGGTTAGGGCTTCACCATGAATTTCAGGGTGACACTAGCATTCAGTCTACAGCACCGGGGGAAAGGACTGTGTATGGGGGGGGCGTCTTTAGAATTCTGTCCACACTCACGTCTGCTGCCATTTTTAGTTCACGCTGTCACTGTTCCTCCATTCCTCTGAAAGACACGGTGTACTTTCATCTTCCTTTCTTGCTGAATTTAGCTTCCATTAAAACGTGTAAGGAAAAGCGACCATTGATTCTTTTCATTTGTATTTTCAATTACATAAAATAGTTCCACTAAGCAAAATGGGCTCCCAAACACGAACTTGGTAACATAATAAAAACAATGTGGAGACTTTGTGTATGTAAGTTTCCATCCCTTAAATCAATGTATGGAACCCTATAAAGAAACATAAAATAAAATGAGGACACAGTCTATTCTTATCTCCATGGTCTTTAAGATCTTCAAAAAAAAAAAAAAACCCAGAATTCTATATCAAAGACCATCACAAGACTCATGAATTGCAAAAATGAGCATATTCTACCAGCAAAGAAACACTTCTTACATTTAATCACATGTCTGGGAAAGAAATCTTATTTTCCAGGTGGGGAAGAGATCTCAGTGGCTTGTGAATCTTAAGCAAGGCCGTGCATGTGTGATATGGAAAACCGAAACCAGAAAAAAGCTTACAGTCAAAAAGTTTATTTTTATTACAATTGTTTTTAAAGTCGGCTATGATCTTGACAAATATTATGGGTAAGTCTATAACAAGTCTCTAATTTCCGAGATACAAAAGGCAATAAATATAGATTCAAATTCAGCCTAAAAACAAGATTCTAAACCTAATTATCTGTAGTGTAGCTTCGTTTCAATATTTCAAAATATGTGTAATTCTGAAAATGCTACAAGAACTCATACAATAAAGTTATTGCTCTCTGGCTACCAACCGACCGCCCTGCACGGACGGGCACAGTGTGCGGCACCTGGCGCCCTCGTGGTGGCCCGAGGGCCAGCTGCTGCTGGGGACAGTCAGGCTGGCGCCATGATGGCACTGGTCCCTTCCAGCAGGACGCGAAGCTGGCTTCCCAGTCGCCCAGTAAGCGGTCCTGCCTCTTGCGGAAAACAGGATGCTGCTGGGATCTCGCAGGGCCCCAGGCTTCGGTTCCGGCGCAGGAAGGCTGGCACCTGGGCCTCGCGGTGTCGTCTCTTAAATCTGAAATCTAAGGTCCCTCACGCCCCCCTCGCGGCACCGAATGTCCTCCACCACCAGGACTCCCTATCCTTCATTTCCTCCCAGAGAGCGGTCTTCATGGCTTCAAAGTACACGGTCGTTCCAATGAGTCTTGTGAAAGCCGTGCCCCAGAAAATCCTGTTACTTCTTCTCAGAGACAACAGAGATTAATTCTTCATTGACTACAATTCTATAAAGTGTCAGGCCAAGCTCCTTTGTCTTGGTTTAATTCTTGGATAGAGCTGTAAGAGAGTTTATAGAATATTTACATATGTACAAACACATGGGAGTATAACAAAATCAAGAACTATCAGGGAAGGGGTGATGAGCTAGGAAGACACTAAGCTGAGGAAAGGACTCCTCCTGCCACCGGAAGACCCCAGAGATGCCTGGGGACACAGAGACTCACTCATAGCAACTCTCTGGATCAGCTCTGCTGTGAGGACCTTCCAAAGTCACAGGTGCCTTAACAGTTGCAGTGATAGGAAAACCCATGATGCTCTAAGCGTGAGCGCAGCCTGCACAGCTGGTTGATCCAGTCTAACAGGGACCGCAAACCGCTACAGGTGACATGCAATACGCGGTGTGTTCCCGCATCTGAGGCTTCCGTTTCAAGGGAAATGGCAAGAGATGAACGTCTCTCTCAGCTTGGCCCATGGTGGCCGTGACACTGCGTCATGGACTCAAGGCTGTCAAAGTCCACAGACGGAAGGGTGAGTGGACTGCTTTGTCCTAGGGTTCTGTGGATTTGTGTTCTCCGTGAAAAGAGCTGCAGAGGAGCGTGCACATGAAGGTCACACGCTCCCCAGCCTGGAAGCCCAGAGCAGTCAAACTAGGTGCTCAACCGGCCCACTCAACAAAACGCCCTCCTCCGCCTCAGCCGCCTCCTCTCAGAAAGCCGAAGAAGGTTTAACCGACAGAAAGTAGTCAGACTTCCGCCAAAACGGAAAACCTTGATTGGGGGCCAACAGTATACAAAGGCTTATTTTTCTCTCTGGGAAAAGGAACTTAGGCAACATAGTGTTCTAAACTCATGTTTGAATTTCTGACTAAAAATTCAACATTTATGCATTTTTTAAATTTCAACCAAACCAACCAACCAACCAAGAAAATGTGGTGTAGAGGCCACGCCTATCCAGAAAAGATGCCCGAAGGTCTAAGAACATCTCAACACTGGACTGAAACCACAATCCTCGGCCCAGCCCATTGATCTCAGGACCTTTGAGCCACGCACACAGGAGGCGGACCTGAGCCGTTCCCAATTGGGAACGGACCGCCCCACACGTGTCCTTGCCCACAGGACGTCTTCGCTAGAGAACTAAAAAAGACCCAAATAAGCAACTGGTTCTCAGAGGGAGGGCTTTTGTCGTAAGAAACTGTAGCGGCGCTGATTCACTGACACCCGGCCCAGACGGACGTGGCGGCTCACGGACACTGAGTCTCTGAAGCCACAGAAGCAGCCGGGGAGCTTGGGAGGGAACCCCCTCTGCGCCTATGCTTCACCGGGTCCCTCGCCAGCCCCTGAAAGGGCTCTGTGGCCGGGTGCTTTGTCCCTTTCATCCTCCTCTGTAATCTACGTTACGTCCGCACTGAGTTTTGTGCTCATGAAGGCGGCAGAGGCGACAGATGAAGTCACTTGAGCTGCACACCAGACAAACAGCCCTGGAGAAGGGACAGTCAGGAGGACGAGACGCCGCCCATAGTCCGGATGGCCGGGCCGGGACGCGGGCCACCTGATTGGGCTCAGCGGCAGCACCTGGCCTGTGGCCCCGACGCCGGAGTAGAGCCCCCGTCCATCCCGCAGGCGATGGGAACACCGACAGACGTGCCTCCCCGTTGCCTGCCCCCGCCTGCCTTGTCCTCCCTCTCCGGAGCCGCCTGCCCACGCTGCCCTGGCCACCCAGGTCCCAGGGCCGCAGGGCCTGCACGCCGCACGTGGTGGGCGGCACCGGCCCTTCCCGCCTCGGACTCGCCTCACCCCCTCACCAACAGGTGTTGCAAGCGCTGGTCCCTCTGAACCTTCACCTCAGTCCCCCAGCTGGCCTTGTCACTTCTCGCCCTCTCTCCCCTCACCTGAGCTGCACCACCGTGTCAGGGAAGAGCGGAGCCTGGGAAAGAGCCTCCCGCGACCTCTAGGAAGATGTCGCTCGCTCCCCTGCCCCTGCCCTGTCGCCCGGCCTCTCCCCTCGCAGCCCTCGTCAGCAGCTTTGCCTGATCACAGCCCCCTCCGCGTGTCCTCTCCTGATACGACCTTACTATCTTCCTGGTTCTTAGGAAACTTAAAATCAAATAGTAGAGAAAGCACAAAGACTCCTGCTCGAGCTCACTACCAGATTTGCAAATCCCAATGTGAACAACTTTAAAATTTATTTCAAATGTCCTAAGCTCGGGGCCCGTCCCACGCGCCAGCTCCCTTTACCTTTACTCGTGAATGCGGACGGGAGCCCTGAGCACTAGGGGCTCGCACTCTTCTAAATGAACTGTTTTTGGTCATAACAGGAATCAGTGAAAGCGTGGCTTTTAGTCTAAATCTGAGACTACCAAAAATGTTAAATTCCACATCTCGCTCACACAGAGCCGCCAGTTACACTTGCGACCACAACACACAGAGGTTTCACAAAGCCCCCCAGACACACCTCGGGGCCTCCGCAGTGCGGCGGCGACTTACCCCCAGCAGGTTGCGGGGCACGTACCCCTCCTTCTCGTTCAGGCGCGCCCACCACCACTCCACTTCATCCTCGTCCTCCCGGCGGATGACGGTCATGCAGTCCCCTTCTTTCAGGGGCAGCTCGTCATCGTTCTGCGGCTCGTAGTCCCAGAGGGCGTAAATGACCCCTTTATTCATGATGCCCATCTTCTCCTGAACTCCTAAAACCAGGACAGTAGGAAGGGGGTCAGAACACGTAACCTGGAAGGCACCACCCTTCCGAACGCCCAGCTATACAAAGCCAGAGGGGGAAGTGGGTCCGTGCTGAACGTCAGCGCCCACGCCACGGCACATTCGAGGCGCAGAGTTCCTGGGCGGGGCGGCCGCAGGGCAGGAGCGGGGAGGCCAGCAGAGCAGAGGGAACACGCAGGACACAAGTCACCGAACGCTGAGGCTCTGACATAGCTCCGCGAACTAGCCAACACCTGAGCACCTCTCGAAACTACTCTGACTCAGAACACAAAACTCCTGCGAGCCCAGGAACAGAGAAAGGGCTGTTCGAGCCAAGACACTGAGCAAGTGAACAAGCTGCCTGTCAACTGTCAGCCCACTCTTAGTCTGATGACAAAGGACTTGGGGAGCATGGCCTCATTCTCTCCCTAACACTCAGAGCAGAGAGAGAGGAAAGAGCAGGAGGGTGTCTCTATTAAAGCGCTCTTTATCGATTTCCAAGTGGGGAAAAATAAAAGAAAAATATATAAACTATACTAGACTGCAGACTACGGCTAAGTATTTTAGACATGATTGGAAAAAAGGCTGCACATAGTCAACACGAAAATAATGAGAATCTGAATTATAAAATATAGCAAAATCCACAAATTTGGGAGGGAAAAAACCCACCAAAGTCCACTTTTCAGCAGAGTTAACATTACCCGCATGTCACCTTTCTCCAGGTGTCACTGCTCACAGGGACAATGGTCCTCAACAAGCAGGCGACGGGAGGGAAGCAGAGGGGAGGGAAGGGAAGGGAAGGGACTGGGCAAGAAGGTCCCAAGCAACGCAGAGATCGCTATTATTGTCACCTTTATGTTTTTAGAAAAGCCAGGAAAATATCTGCTTGCTTCTGAGTAGTCAGGTTTCTTCAACGTATGTGAATATGAAACTATTCACTGGGAACTTATTATTCTGATACCAATCAATATGCCACAGCACGCAGGGTATCTCTCTCTCTCTCTCTCTGCCAAGAAGGAAGTAAGAAACGAAAATGTTCCAGGAAAGGCTCTGCCAATCTGAAGGGTCAGATTTCTCCTAACGGGGACAAGTAAATTTCCAGCTTTCCGGTTCAAATAAGACATGCAAAGCATGACAGCAAGTCACGAGGACAAGGAGACTTGACATAACTATAATTCCACGAAGTTTTAAAGCTGGCCAGACCCACTCTCTGTTTGGGACTGGAACAGCGGAGAGGACAGGCGAGAGATTCTAGATACGTTAGCGTTCTCAGAATAACAACTTGCGTCTCACTTCCAAGAAATCATTAGGAATGGAAGAAAATTCCTTATTACTTTCCTATTTGCCAAACTAAGAGTTTACAAATTATGGCTTTAAAGAGAACATGCTCAATATCACTGGTAATTTTGGGACATGCAAACTAAAGCCACAATGAGATTCCATTCCAAATCCACCACGGAGCAGGCGGAGCAGGGAGCAGGGAGCAGGGGGAGCGTGGAGCGGGCGGGGAGGGGAGGGGAGGACTGAGCAGAAGTGAGCGAGTGTCACTGTGACCCTGAAACCCTGCTTCTACACAGACACCAAAGATAAGCACAAAATGGTCAAAGGACAGTGTTTACAACTGAATGAATAAACACACACAACCCGATGTCTGTCAAGAGCAGAATGGAAAGATACATCGAGGCACAGTGAAAAGAAACCACAGCTACACGCAACAGCCCAGATGAATCTCAAAGAACACTGAATGAAAAAAGCAAGCCACCTAATGACCACTAGGATTTACTTTATAAAAAGGTCAAAACACACAAAACCATACAACATTTTAGGTCATGTGCAGGTGATATAACTATTTTTAAAAAGGGATGAGAAACAAGAGAAAACTAAATTCAAGGTGGCAGCACTACAGGCACGGGGCCTACATCGGGCGGGGCACGCAGGTCCCGGCGGAGAGACTGACAGGGTTCTGCGCACTAAGCTGGGCACAGGACAGTCACTGGGGTCCACCGACTGTCATTATTCTTTAAACTGCATGTCTATGTCAGGCACACTCTGTGGCCTAGTTCACAAATTTTTAAAATCTCTGATCCGATGTCCATAAATCTTTTTAAAAATCATATTCCACACTAAAATAAAGCTCAGGGTGGCCATTACATTTAATATAACAAAATGTACATGAACATACCACAGTGATTCAAAAATAATGTTAATACATCAAAATTATTCTCTGATCCAGAGTTCCAAACATAAACAAAAATAATAAATGTCAACATTAAAAACTAACAGCCGAGAGAGGAAGGGAATGGGTGCACAGCCTCCTTCTGGCTCTCCCGTCTTTGCCTGGAGCCTGCAAACAGGCCCAGGGAGGCGGGCCCACAGTTAGTGACGGGCCTTCCGTCTGAGTGCTGGAGTGCTTATACCAAGGGCCTGGGACCTCCCCAGCCCTCTCTCTCCCTTCCCAATTCCTGTTATTATAAACTAAAAAGGAAAAGGAACCTCATCGTCTAAGACTTGCAAATGAAAAGCTTTTCTTTGTGAGTGATGCACCAACCAGCCTCTCTGACTACCAGTCCTTTTTCTCCAGGTGGGAGCTGGTGGTACAATCAGTGAGAATCATAAGCTCAAAATAGAGAAAATGAAAGAGCCAAAAACATAGCTCCCAAATGTGTGCTGCCTCGGTTTAACTGTATGACAAGTCTGATTCAGCAGGAAAACCTGGGTCAACTGGGTTCTTACACTGACCGCGTTTTCCTTGACCATCGTGGAAGAGGGGTTCTGTTTACTTACTCGCAAAGCTAAACCACCACTTGCTAAGCAGTGAGGTCTTAGGAGAGGATCTCCTGATGGTCAGAAGCCATGAACACCGCAAGATCAGACACTACCCCACTGTCTCTGGTGCCTGAAAAATCCCTGACAGCAGCCTGTTTCCAGGAACACACAAAAGCTGCATTAATGGCTGGGATCGGGGCGGCCTTATTTTCAATGCCCCGGCCTATGTACAACGTAGAAACATTTTTCCAAGGAATAAAAATACTTAGCAAATGTCAGCCTAGAGATGGAGGAGAACCAAGCGAGCGGCCGGCGCCCAGCCAGGCTGCCACGCACCGTAGAGGAACTGGGAGCACTGGGCGTAGCCCTCCTCCATCTCCTCGCACTTGTCTGCCGCCGTCTGCAGGTCGCTGTAGGTCGTGGCGAACACCGCGGCTCCCGACTCCACCAGGAACTTGCACACCTGGACATTGTTGCAGGAGGCGGCGCAGTGCAGCGGGGTCCTGTGGAGGGAGACACAGCAAGCTAGAAACGTTTCTGTCGGTCTGAGGCAACTGTTTAGCAGGAGCGGGTTGTTAATACCATTATGAAAGCTATTCTTCAGCATCTAAAATGTCCAAGTGTTTTACAATATATTATAAATAAACCCACATTAATATAAAATACATTTTAATCTATTTTAGGTAACTAGCTGGCGGGAACTCATTATTACCTTTACAGAGAATCTTTTCCAGCATCTCAAATGCTGTATTATGTATTATAAACAACCCCAGATTAATAATAAAGGTGTAAGTAGGGCTAGTACCGCTGCCCAAACTCAGAAGATGGGCCTGAGAATTTTAATCAGGTACTTTGGGGATTTTCAAGTTCATAAGATTTTGTTTCTTTACCCTTTTTTTCCCCTCTTCTCTTCATTTTATTCCCCTTGGGTACATAGCTTTTAAAAAAAAAGTGCTCCCTCCCTCAATTAGAACATAATAGTTTGACGGATATCACTGCAGACGTTTTTTAATTGCATGGCCTAACAGTGAAAAATTGCATGCAATCTGAGCTCCCAATATTAGGGAAACAAGGACATCACCACACATGAAGAGTTTGTTTTGTAGGTTAAATTAAAAAATTAGACTAAAATATTATGTATATGTACAAGCTTGAAGAAAGCATATTTAAATATTAACGGTGCCTACTACCACCCCTCTGGGGCACAGATGGCACACTTTCTTCTGCTTATTTCTCTATTCTGTACATTTCCCACAGCGGGCACACATTACTTTGATAAATATAACTTGTAAAAATTGTAACAAAAATGCTTCTCCAAGTATTTCTTATAACAAAAAACTGGAAAACAGTCTAAATGTCTACCAAAAGGGAGACAGTTACAACACATGAGCACACACATTTGTGGTAGAATATGAGGCTATTTTAAATTCATGTATATGAGTGTCTGACACATGTACATTTGGTATTAGAGCATAACTTTTCCATATTAACAGTAAAACAGGCTATAAAAAGAATACATTTCAGTAAATACAGTGTGATTACAAGTTTTTAAAAAATTCTACATAGAAAAATCTAAACTGTTTATATTCTTCCAAAAAAAGAGCATATTATAATTTAAAACTTTTTAAAAGAATAAAATACAAAACTTACTACTCATTCTACTACAGTTATTGGGGGTGACAGTAGCTTAGCAGGAGCTTTACTGTTGCTATTTAATAGTGACCCATTATCCAATGGACAAGAACATTCGCCACTAATAACTCCCATGCTTTCGACGCACGGAACCGTTCCACACAATGTTTCATGAAAAATGGATTCCACGGTGAAATGTAGCAGGGAAAGATTACAAAGTGTGACTTCTCCCCTCTGGGAGACACACACACACAATGAACATGACAATACTGAAGACTCAGAGAAACTTCAGGGCGTGGCCGGGGTGGAGGCAGAGCCTGCTTAAATCAGCGTTTCTCGAACCTGCCAAAGCGCTCGCATGAACTGTGTACCCCTTTGTGACCTTTCTCATTTTTATTATTTAAATCTAAACTTTTCAAACTCGATCTGCTTCCAGAATGGCGTGGACATACCAATTCCTCAGAGGGGTCCACCACGGTCCTCCCTCTAGTGACAGGCAGCGTGAGGACCCACGCGGACCCACTCCCCGCCAAGGCCCCATTCGCGGCAGCAACGCCCATTCGCGGCCTGCACCGCACACGCAGGTGCGAGTGGAGATGCAAGGAAATCTCACCAGCCGTCGCTGTCAGCCGCATTCACGTTCACACCGAACTGCACCAGGAACTTCACGATCTCCGTGTGCCCGGCACACACGGCGTTGTGCAGAGCTGTGATGCCTTCATCGTTGGGTAGGCTGGGGTCATCCACCTAGAACGCCAGTGGGAGAATGGTTGTCACTCAAGCTGCCTGACACCTGAATGTCACTATTTACTGGCCTTATAGGATCATGAAAACAGAAATAGACTTGCAGGTTTTAATTATGAGTTTAAAAAAATACTACAGGAGCCAAGAAAACTATGCCTCGAACAATTCTAGAAATAAGACAGACGAAATAGCCATATTAAGTAGGCACTCACTATAAAAAGGTTTTTTAAAAATTGAAGAAGAACCAGAAACTATATCCTTATAGCCAGTTTTGTTTATTTAGCCTCCAACTTCCCACCACAAATTAGTGTCTAACTAGAAGTGACATTTTCCATGGAAAGAAAAGAAGGTCAACTAAAAATATTTTAAATAATAGGCTTCTAAAAAGCAGGGACCACATGTATAATTTAACACTGTCTAGTGTAAATCCATGCCTGAGCAATGTTTATAGAAGAGCAACAGTCTCCCTGAGAAAGGAAAGTGCTCCAGGCCCCCTGTAGAACCAGACTTCTGCATTATCGAAAATGTCAGTCACGCCGTTAGAAGAGCAAAGCCAACTCTGGACCAAACTCCAGAGTTTCTCTCCACAATCCCACCTCCCCCAGAAGAAAAGTTAAAAATAGAGTTTCTCTATTGCAGCTTTCTGATAAGAGCTTTATAGCAAACCATCATACAAGGTCGTCTTTAAGAATCTGACTAAAGCAATCATACCTCATAAATAATCCTCTGCACAAGGTCAAATTCTCCCTCCAAAGATGAATCGAGAAGTAAGGCAAGAGGGTTGAATTTCACCCTCATTCCGTGGGCAATTCGCTCGGAGCCCGTTTTACGTAAGTTTGTCCTCTTGCCCTGCGGAAGAAATGCACGAAAAGTTAAGGGCCCTGGTCTAAGCAAGCGACCAGCACCAGCAGGGGAGGAGTAACGTCTCAGCTGAGCGGGTAAATATGCTTCAAAAGTACACATTTAGCTTTATTTACTGAAGTGTACATCATTCAGAAAAGTATATGAATAATAGCTTAGGGAATATACCCATATGACGAAGTGGAAAGAAGCTAACTTTTTGAAAGCTAGCGAAATACACTTGGTCATCCATTGCAGCCTGAGCCGGGCTAAGAGGATAATCTCTAAGGGCAGGTGGGTGGGCTGGTTTTCTGTAAAACTCAGAATTACAACAGCTAACATTTACTGACATATTATTCCTGTCTTCCCCATGAAAACGTTATTATCCTATTTTACAGATAAGGAAACGAGGGTGCACAGCAAGAACACAGCAGAGCTGGAATTCAAATTCAAGTGGTCTGCCTTCTCTGAGGCCCTCACCTTAACCCTATCATAACTCAACGCCTCTTTGCAGGGAAAGCATATAATTAAGGTAAATAACAAAGATTATTAGTCACACACACACACACACACACACACACACACACACACACACACACACAGCCTGCCCCCCGCCCCCGCAGGAGGAATCCTACCAGCCTTAAAATGCTGTCACTATTTTGTATTAAAAACTTAACTATAAGACACATGAGTAAATTTGTCAAGTCTTTCTATATTTTAATGTCAGGTATTGTTTTTAATGTAAAAAAACAAGGCTTTAAAAAAACAAGGCAAAGCTGTTAAGACTAGATCTAACAACCAATAACACAGGTTTCTTAAACACATCCAACAAAGGGGAAGCGCTCCCTAAGATGTGGTAGGCTCCGCGCACGTCTGTTCAGTGGCGATCAGTCTACTTCACAAATGTGCAATGGCTAAAATACTGTGTCTTGGAAAAAAGAAGTGTAAACACGACAGCACAGCTCAGGAGGACAGCGGGCACAGGCGAAGGGGCTTCCAGTTAAACTAAAAAGGACAAGGTGAATCATCTTCCTAGGAAGAGAATAGGAGAATACTGAAAAGAAATAAGACCTTTTTATAAGCTCAGGTTTCCTTTCTTCTCTTTACAATTACGAACTATTTTGACACAACAGCAAAAAGAGAGGGGAAATTAAAGTCGATGCTGAAAACTTTTTGCCTCCTGTTTACCACTCTGATGGAGGGAATCAAGCCTCACGACTTAGAAGGCAGTCAGTTGTCTAAAAAAGTGTTAACCTCCATTTTAAAACCTTTTGTCCTCGAATCCAATGTTCATTATATAAAACTTTTAAACCAATGTTTGCTGTAATCGGTAGCAAAATTTAGTAATTCTGGATAATTATTATCTTTGAATACTATTGTGTCTAAAAGTGTATGTAGTGAGGAATGAAACATACAAAGTCCTTTTTCAAAAATCCTTACAATATGCTATTTTGCTTTTGCCCAGGTGTTAAAAGTTCAGTTTGGCCTCCCACTGAAACAAAATGACTTCAAATTACACTCTGACAAAGCCGACTTTATTTCCAGACAATCTGGGATTTTTATCTTCTCTCATCTGTTTCCAAGGGACATGATTAACTTCCCAAACAAAAGCTTATCTTTGGAAAGAGTGTGGAAGACATGCCCACTTCAAAACATACAAATAACTGGGAAACCGTAGGCATGATCATGCTACCCAGCGATTTTCACACTGTGTTAAAGGTAAAAAGGAGGTTACACAGGTGTCCACCCTACCGGGCGCCCACTTCATCCAGAACCCTCCCGACTTCATCGGCGTTGGCGGTTTGCATTAAATATCAGTTACACTGCTAGAAACAGCAGAGTCTGAAATGGGGACATCGCCAACCTGCCTGATTTCAGAGCTCAAGCAGCGACCAGAGGTTTCAGACCCAGGTCTTCTCACTCCTCAAGTGCTGCTTCCCGAACACGTGGCATCAGCTAGAGAAGAGCAGCGTATTTACAGGTATAAGAACAAAACTCTGCTTCCTTCACAAAAAAGGGGGTTCTTCTGAAAAAACAAAACTGTACTTCTTACAGAGCATACTGAATTTTGAAATTTATAACAAGATCCACCCTGTGCCACAGGAATTGTAAAATAAAAAGGCAAATTGCAGGGCAGTGCACTAGAGCGGGCAATGGAAACGCAACCTGTCTGCTGCAAATGGCTGTAAGGACTTGCTGGTGTTTCACTGGGTCCTGACAACCACCCACCCGGCAGAGGGACAGGGCTCCCGAACGGGTCCCGAAATACCACGTTACTTACCGGGGGCAGGGCCACCTGCCCGGTGATTTCAGGCGGGCGCATGCTCCCGGAGTCCTCCCCGGGCCCCTCCGGCTCCCCCGATGGGTAGGGCGGCGGAGGGTAAGGGGGGTACTCCTCCAGGTACACTTCGAGCAGATGGGGAGCCTCTGCATTTGGTTCCTCCACGGTGTCCTGGAAATCTGGGCTGGGGTCTGGGACTCCTTCAGGCACATAGTCAAGGCCCGGAGGAGGAGCTGGCAGGTCACTGCTCTCTGTACTGGCGTCCCCGGCTTCCTGTGGGCACACTGCTTCAGGAACCAGAGACACCACCTCCTTCTCTGGCTCTGCATGTAGATACGGGTTCTGGATTTCGGTTGGGCTGTCGGGGCCAGCAGTCACCGAGGCCGACTTGGACGGGTACGACGATGGCACAGAGATGGTCTCCATGGCCGCTAGGGTGGTCCTCTGATACAGCAGCTTCTGAATGTTCGGCCCGTTCGGGCCCTCGGGCTCCGTGATGGAGCTCCGTTTTTTTAGGGGCCTCGGTGCATTAGACAGTTTCTTTCGCAGAGCTTCCAAGTCGGCATCGCTCTGGTTTCGGTACGGGTTCGACAGGAAAGGCAGTAACTTGGTGGGGCTGAGCGGCCGAGGAATCCTTTCGCTCTCGTGGCTCTCCTGTGCCGGAGACGCCGGCTCCGCATCAGGCTCCGGGCCGCCGGGCTTGCCCGGGCCCCGGGGGTAAACATTCTCCGGGTGCTGCTGCTGGTTCTGGGCGGCAGCGATGACAGGCTTGCCGTAGACTGAGTGCAAGTGGAAAAAAGCGCTGATTAATGTTGACTAAACAAAAGTGACAAGTAACAGACACAGCTAACAATGATTAAAGCCTCTCTTTAATTTCTGCGTTACTACATAATACCCTTCACTACAACTAATTTTTTAAAATAATAAACGACGAGGCAAGGCTTCCATCTTTGCCCAACAAACTTATTACAGAATCAAAACCCTCACTGATTGTGAAATGCACCATTGTTTTACGTGTCAGTAAGAAAGAAAATGTTGCCAATTATAACTGTAAGAAATCACTGACTGCAGCATCCAAATGTAACATCGCAAAATGTAAAAGAAATTGAGAATCCATGAAAATTGGTAAATCCTTTCCTATGCCCAGGTTAAAACTGAACACATACTAACCCATCTTTCATAATTTTCAATAGTAAATCCATGCGAGAAATCAGATTTGGCTTATAAAATTATTAAGACCACTTATATGTACCCCAACTCTTTCCCTAACAATCTGATTATATCAAAATTATCTAATGCCCAAATTATATTAGCAGTTTTCACTGAGACTCATGAAGAGAATAAGATGTAGCATATGTTATTAATTCTTTGCTAATTGTGACATCTTAGGCCACAATGACATGCTTATTTCATGACTAGAAAGCCATTTTCTTTCCAATGAAACATGGCGAATTTTATTCTAGTCCTATAAACTGTTTGAATGACTTTTAGGAAGAACCCAACAAGTGACCAGATTACGTATGTTTCACAGAGTCATCTCTTTGGGTTTTTATATTTAACGAGTGATCATGTCCTCATTAGAACAACTTAAAATACAGTAGAGAGGGCTCTTACAAACAAACAAAAAAAGCTACCCGCACACCCCAAAGGGGCAGCTGCCCGATCACCCACGCGCCCAGGAACCGTCCAGCCGCTGGGCCCAGAGCCCCGGCACTGAGGTCCCCGTGGACGCCCGTTCCCCAGGCCCCGGAGGAGCTCCCGCTGCCAGGGGGGGGCGCGGCGGGGGAGGCACGCGCAGGAACGAGGACGCAGAGGGCTGCGTTTTCCTGTCCGTTACTCCTCTATGTTGTTCACCAGGTATTTTCCCAGCATTTCATTCCATCCACCTATTATCACTGGTGCCCACTGCAACGGCAGACGTTGAGCAGAAACCCCAAGTTTAAATTCCCAATTAAGACCAGAAGCCATAAGTAAACAAAACTTTTAGAACGAATCATCGGTCAACTAGGGACAAGTCATCTGGTTCCCTGACAGATGACAGCTCTGGTGTGGGACGTGCCTCATCTGTGCAGGGGGAAACAAGGCCCAGGAGCTTACCGCTCGAGAAGGGCGGCCCTCTGGGATGCGTCTTGGCCAACGCGCCGGGCACGGCCTGCGGGACGTTCTTTCCGGGAGCCTGGTGCTGGGTGTACATGGAGTATATGGAGCTGGCCGCCACGGTCTGGGGCTTCCGGAAGGGAGGAAGGAGGGCGTCTTTGGACGGCTGCGGTGTGAAGGGCCGGACGGCCGCGGCCGGTGGACTTTCTTGCTTAGAACCCGGAATGAGGGCTGGGTCTTGGCCGCCCAATGGCACGCCGGGGGCCAGCAGGACCCTCTGCGGCTGCCCTGCTGGTTTGGGTTTACTTCCCATGGACGTGACGGCCGATGACAACTGCTGAGGATTTCCATCGGGCCGAATGTCTGACGGGGACTGACTCGTTTGTCCAAAGTAAGGCAAATTAATCTGTTTGGGCTTCGATGGAACGGGAGGTGGGACTTTCACATTTTTATTTGCAGCCTGTAAGACATACCCACAAAAAGCTGGTAAAAGTACTGCATCACTGGGCACACAGCACGTTCCAGGGAACCTGATTCCACAAATCTCAGTCAACACTACAAATACGAGGTCTGCTTTTTTCGTTATTACATCTGTTGGTGTAACATGGTCTACAGGAGCATACAGGTCTCAAGTGTATATTCCTATGGTACTAGATGTGTATATTGCACTGCGTGCCCATCACCTAAACTACATTTTTGGATCATTCAAATTTAAGTCTCTGGACTGAATCACACTTAACAAGGGGCTTGAGTAAGACAATACAACTCCCACCCTGAACGACTTCCCCTCGTTACCCAGTCCCATCCAGGCGCCTCTCGGCGCCCGCGGGAAGCGTCTAACTGCCTTGACAGATTCACTGACGGCATCAATGCTCCCTGGAAGCGCAGGCAACCGAGGCGCCGGGGTTCAGAACACCTGACGCGGAGCACGCGGCCTCGACCTGGTTGTCAACGGTTGGGATCCTAACAGAACCACCGCCGCCAAATCATGCCACACAAACCCAGCTCCAAATTTTGAAAAAAACAGGGTAACTGAGCAGCACATAACTGCTGTTCTGCAATGCACTCGTCCTTCTGGAGATTTTAAGTGTGTCGGTCATTCCCCGATAGGGTGCGACGCCACAGACAGACGTAAGCAACAGGACGTAAAACAACAGGGCGTTGTTGTATTTTCTAACCTTCCAGATGTATTTCGCTTTTTTCCTGCTCTCCCTCACATCACACCTGGACTCCTCTCGTTCTAAAGCCGGATCTCCCTGAGTACCTGAGCATCCCGCAAGATGTCTTCACTACTCTGGTTTTTCCTCAGAGACCCAAAGGAGGGGGGCGCGGCAGACTGGTCCACTGTGTCAAACATCGAAAAGGGACGCACTTTCTTCTCCTTGTCCCTCAGCAGAACCTCCCCATCATCAGCTGGAGAAGACAGGGAAAAAAAAATCACATTGCCATTCAAACTGCTTATAAAACAATTTCTTATTCACACCTAAGTTCCTCTCTCTGCAGTCTCTTTGAAACCCGGTACCCACGAAATGCTTTCCTTTCAGTGAAGCTGATTAAGGAATAACCCGAGCACTACAGTGCTGGTCCTGCCTTAATTCCTGGCTAAAGAAAGGTGTTCGGGAAATAAATACCGTTCCCGGTTTTAACACACTCGAAAACGAACAATCCAAACAAGAATCCGTGGCCCCTTTTAGAGGGCCGAAACGGGAAGTGCGGGGGCAGCACAAGCGAACTCGCCTTGTTCTGGAGCACTCGCAGAGCTTTTCGGCGTAGCGGCAGAGGCCTGGCTCGGGAAAAGATCCGCATGTGGACTCCAATCAGGACCCAGAGAATGGATTTTAGAGCCTAAAATGCAGAAAAGCAACTGCAAATAAGCCGGCATTCCAAACAGATTTTTAAGGATTCCTTTTGCTGCTAAGAAATGGAATCTCTAAAATACAGCTTCAAATGTCAGACTCACAACCATCCCAGGAAACGTACTTAAAAAATAGTAGGTTTTATATTTCTCATTGAAGATTCTCCCCCTTCCTCGAGCAATTTAGAATTAATCGTGGCAGGCCAGACAGCCTGCCAACAAGGACACATCACTCTTTGTTGGGTAAGAAAATGTCCCCATTACACCCGGAAAACAATTTCTAATTGAGAAAACCAAGGGGCTCTGAGGTGCAAGTTATATAACGATGCTCCGCGCGTGCAGGCACCACGCAAAGGCGGAGACGCGGTTCTAACCCACGAGTCCAGCCGGTCTTGCCCGAATCAGTGTGCGCTGATATTTACGTCTCCGAGCTTTTACTTTTTCCTGACAGAAACCAAACAAAAGTGCCTCTACATTAAAACCCACTGGGCTGCACACTGCTTCACAGTGGTAATTATGACAAAATAACAGTTTTAAATAAAGTTAGTGAATTTTTGCCCATGACAGTGGTTAAGGAAAAGAGACAACACTGGCCGTTAGGTTTTTTCTTCCAGGGACTGGAAGACTGTCTTACCCTGCTTTTCCTTCCGGTCTCCCTTCACTGCTTCTCCTTGCACGGCCGCCCACACCCGACCGGGCTCCGGGGGACTACCCAGAACGCAACGATCGCTAACTCAGGAACCTCGTTATTCTCGTTGCATCTCCCAACACGTTCCCCTTTATGCCAAAAAGCCGTCAGCAGGCAAGTTCTCGAGCGTAAGCACGTCTGAATACACACATCATTTATCAACAGAGTGGGCTCACCACCCCACGTTCTGCAAAGACGATGCCACCAACCACTTACACGGTGTTTTTACAGAAGAAATGTTCTCAAGTTACTAACACCCTATCACAATTTCCTCATTCACAAGAAGGAATGCAAAACAATTTTCGGATTTTCAAAAATACTGCATTCTATTTCACTTCCTGTATTATTTAGGGTTAAATAACTTACTGCCCCAGCGAAGAATACAGGGAGGTTCTTAGAATTTAAACATGAACAGGGATAGGAAGGCCTTTTTTTAAAACTCAGACCCGGGGAAACACAACAGTGAAGACGAAAGCACCTAAGCTGCGGGCGGACTTGAACATGTGCCGTGTTTACCTTTGGCTTGGGAGGCGGCCGCGGACCTCATGTTCGGCAGCGTGTGGACTTTCATGGGCCCCTCCGCGGGCTGCATGGCCACGGGGCCGTCGGGCGGGGCCGGCTTCACCAGCAGCTCGGGCCGGGAGGGCAGCCGGGGCATGGTGGACGACTGGATGTAGGGCCCAACGGCAGCCACGCGGCTGGGCGCCAACACGCCTTGCGGGGGCAGATTCCCATCCGGTGACACCTTCGGAGAAAGCACAGGTCCTTTAGTGTGACCAGTCAGACGGGAGCAAACAGAAAAGTCCATGAAATTTTCAGAATGTTTTCGAGTCAGTTCTAGCCATAGAGTCTACAACGGACGTCCCAAACAGAAACACTGCGCAGCGGACCGTCCCCCATCCTTCACTACAAGGATTAGAAAGAAAACCGGAGCCACGCGGGCACATCCACACAAGCACGAGAACAGCGGACCATCCTCTGGGCAGCTCTGAGCGCTGCCTGCCTCTCTCCCTCTCTCCCCGCCCCCACCCCCCGGAGGGCGCCCTGAGCGCTGACCATGCAGCAGCTGCTATGACAACTGCCTGCGCTGGGCTGGTCATCTGCTCCCCCCGTCCCGGCCCACGGCGCAGCGGCCCACTCACTGGAAGGTTTTCTTTCTGCTGGAGCGCTGCCTTCTTCTTCCACAGCCGGTCCCTCAGCTCGTTCACACGCTTATCCATGACCGCCACCTCTGAATTGCGCTTGTTCAAACACTCCCTCTGTTGTTGCAGCTTGGCATTCTGCTCCTGATTCAGTTTGTTTCTCAGCTGAAGAAAATGGGGGAAAACAAAAAAAGGTAGCCAAGGAGGAATAAGAAAACTTTCTCCAGCAGAGTCACTGGGTCAACTGTTACATAATTTCTAAAAGTGTTCGCTCGGTCCCTCCGCCCCCCACACTTCCCGCCTCCGGGTTTACGGTTAGGGTCAGACCCCATTGTGGTTCTGAGGGACGCCTCAGGTTTCCTGTGGCAGGGACTATAAAGGTCATTCTGGATTCTCTGGGGCTCAGGGCTTCCTCCCCTCCAACCTCCTCAAGGAAAAGACAGGGAAACCCAGCACTCCCTGCCACTTGTAATGACAACTCTGCGGCCCTGAGGAAGGTTCCGTCGTGGCTCCCCGCAGCCCATGGGGTACCTGCAGCTCCTTGTATAGCCGATCGAGCTCAGCCACCGCCGACTGGTTGTCATGGTGACCGTCGATCCGGCCGTTCTTGAGCATCTCCAGCTGCCTGGTGAGCTCCTCTACTTTTGACATGGCTAGGATGAGCTCCCTCTGCTTCTGCTGGAACAAGCTATTCATCTGTTCAATTTCCTCCACTAGGAGGAGAAGGGAAAAAGGCAACAACCGTTGAAAAAAAAAAAAGTAAGAATGGACCACTTCCCAGGGCAACCAGGCTCCACAATGAACTTTGTAATGAAAAGTAGAGGAATTTTCCAGAAATGTCCTGGAGCCAACCTATTTCTTTTATAAGCAACTGCAATCAACAGAGACAGCTCAAAATATCTGTGCCTCATTCTGAATGTATTTTTAGCAGAATTTGATTTATGAATGTAATTAAACATTAAACTCCATTAATTTCTTTAGACTTTTTAATCTCAGTTTTATAGTGGTAGATGGAGCTATTAGATCACTAAAAGTTTAATTTAAAAGGCCGTATAATAAATGGAGCCAATATAGAACTAAAAATCCTTGCCTCATCTACTTTTCAGTCGAAAAATATTTAGAAGAAAAAACAAACTACTACTACTACATCTTCCAAAGGTAACTCAAGAACCTCACCTAAACATTCAACAGCTGAATTCAAATCAGGGGAACCAGTGAATTACACTTTCAAAAAATTCTTAATAATCATCCACATGCGAAGTCTCGTCTCTTCCTTCTTACCACAAGTTCACATGCACCTCCCGCCCCAGCGTGTGCTCGTCCACCAGAGTCTCAGGCGCTGCCCGACGCGCGCCGAGGGCACAACTCACCGAGCCTCCCGTTGCTCAGTCTCTTCTGCTCCACGTGGCCCCGAAGCGCCCTCACTTTCTTGAGCTTCGCTTCCTGATTCTCGGCAATTTCTTTTAGCCTCTTAAGCTTCTCCTGCTCGGCAGCCTGTTGCTGTTGACGCTGATCTTGCTGTTTCAGAAACTTCAAGCGCTGTTCCTAAAGATAAAAGCCACCAGCAGGCCATATCATTTTAGGCACGGATATCATTAACCCAAAAATAATCTACCGACAATGCCGACACGCCGAGGCCGAGGTGCACCAGCGCGCTGCTCTGTCCTAGACGCGGCCACCGGGGCCGCCTGGGAGGCTTGTTACACACAGGCACTGCTGGGCCTGACCCCAGAATCCTTTGGGGGAAGAGCCAGACAACAGTATTTCTAATCCAAGCAGCTCTTACACAGTAAGCAAACAGTGAGCCTTGACGGGGTTTTTGTGAGCGGGGACCATAATTTTTAAAAGGCGCTCATGCAGAGGGGGAGGCATCTAAGAAAGCTGTTAGATAATAAGCTTTGGAGTCAAATTTGGATCCAGACCCGAGCTCCGCCACTTTTCAGCTATGAGACTTGGGGCCACTTATTACTAAGCTCTGTTTCTTCACTTATAAAATGGATGATCAATGATCACTACCTCACAGGCCAGATGAGGATTAAATGAAAACCTCTTTGTACCTTATGTAGTTAATATACACTCAATAAATACACTTCGGTAAGGGCCAAAGCACACCTACCACCTTTAGAAAACTGCATTGTGCACTTGAAATTTCATTTCCATTCAATTAAAAGTGTTAAGTAAAACAGAGTAAAAGCTATACAATTTATAATAAAGAGTACATTTCTCAGATTAATATGCCTAAATCACAAATAACACAGAAATGGTTTCAAAATAAGATCCCAAGGCTAGAGATTTCTTCCATTAACCTTTTTATTTGAATTTATGTCTTTGCCACTCAAGGAATGATATGTGGCACCACCTAAGAACTTGTCAGAAACGCAGGGTTTCAGACTCCTACCCGCACCTACTGAACCAGAGCCTGCATTTTTAATAAGATGCCTGGGTGATTCATACGCGCATTGAAGTTTGAGAGCGGCAGTGTTTTGGGAAAGCCAGTGTCTGCCTGCGGAGGCGGCCCAGGAACCGTCCCGTGAGAGCGTGGCGCGTGTGAGGACCACGTCCAGAATCCGGCCGCTACTTCCAAGCCCCACTTGCCAGTCTGCTGTCACACCATCAGCCGTCCACCCCCTCTCCGGTGAGGTTACAGTCTCTAAAGGACGGGTCGGTCTCACACACTGAGAGTTTCGACCTGAGGCTGGCAAACGACAGCCCCCAGGCACAAGCCAGCTTGCTGTCTGCTTTTGTAAGGGCAGTCTTACTGGAACACAGCCACGCCCGCTCGCTATCCTGCTATGGCTGCTTTCTAGCTACAGCTGCGGAGTTGAGACCGCTCAACCCGTCAAGACCAAAATATTTACGCTACATTTTGTATCTCCAGAGAAAACCTGTGGGCACCTGGTCGGGGCTAGCAGCCCGTGGCTGGCTGGAGAGGTAGCAGCGAGGCTGGTTTTACTAGTCATGGGGAAGCTTCTTACAGCTCCCTTGACCAAGGCCAGGATTAGGGGAGTCTGTGGGTGGGGAATATCCCTGAACAAAGGCAAGCAGCCCGTCATCGAGAGAGCAGGGGACCTGTCGGCACGAGCAGACTGAAAGTTCCTCCTGCTGAAGCCACGATTCAGGACAAGCTCAGCCCGGAGTAGTTCCTACCAGCAGAGGGCAAGGGCCCTTGACGCCTTTCCTCGCTCACTGACGGCAGACACAGCCTGGGGATTTGATCAGAATTGGGGGTCAGGAAGGTTGAACGGTGGGGTGATTGAGGGGTTTCCACCAAATGCTCTCGTGCAGAGCAGAGAGAAGCGCAGAGCAGGGGCTCTCCGGGCTGCACGCCCGCACTCCGATCTGAAGGCAGCGGGCGTGGCGGCGAGGGCGCGCTGTGCGCAGCTCTGCACCCCGACGGCGGCGCCGCGAGGCCGCCTGGGCCAGACGGTACCTTCGTGGCCAGCATCTGCTGCTGCGCCTCGATCTGCTGCTGCTGGCGAGACGCCATCTCCTGAAGCTCAGCAAGAGTCAGGTCCATCCTGGGGCTGTTGACCTGCAGATGAAAGACCCAACAGTCCCCCTCAGAGGCCTGTTTACACCGTTCATAAGCTTCGCCTGAACCAATCACGTCGCCATCGTTTAGCCACTTCCGCACTATGGAAGGGACCATTAATTTTTATAGCAACACCCCCCACATTGTAAAACGCGCTAATATACAGACCAACTGTTATTTTAAGCGGTAAATTTAAAATTAAACAGTTTCAAAAGTCAGTGACCTAAACGGGACAATTTAGAAATACCTTGCTCTGGAGTTAATTTACACCAGAAAAGCAGTGTTTGGTCATATTGAACAGGACTGTCGGGCATGGCAGCCAACCTGAAATACGGTCACCAGGACAGCCCTTATAAAACCTGATACTAGCATCTAAAAATTCAAGATACGCTGGGCCGTCAGGGGGGAAAAGCAAGATGTACACTCTCAAAACATCTATTCATAGCAGCTCCATATGGAATAGCTGCAACTGGAAACAACCCAATGCCTCTCAGCAAGTGAATTCATAAATAACTGTGGTATATCCAGACAGGGAACTACTGCTCAGCCACAAAAAGGAATTAACTACTGATATACACAGCAAAATGGGTGAATTGAAAAATAATTATGCTGAGCAAATTCAGACAAAAAGACTACACACTAGGTGACTCCATTTACAGAACAGTCTAGGAAATTCAACTAATTTGTAGTGACAGAACGTGGACCTTCTGGTGGCCCCCTGAAGGTGAGGAGGGAGGTCAGACGGGAAGGACACAAGGAAACTTTGGGGCGTGGAGGGTATTTTCGCTGTCTTGGTTTTGGTGACGGTGTCAGCAGGGTGTGCGGTATGTCAAAACTTCTCAAATTGTGCCCTTGACACATGTGTAGTTCATTGTATGTTGATTATACATCAATAAAGCTGTTTTTAAAAAATACCCAGTGGAGGGGAAAGCTGTACTGTGTGAAGATGCACGCAGATCCTGTTCATGACTAAGACTGCCTTGTCCTCCTCGCATCCGCCCTTTATCACCTCCCCCGGGGAAAGGCAGAGTAGGAGCAAATGCTAGTTTAGATAACCTGGTTCTGACGTGAGTTCACCACAGGCTGGAGAAAAGTAGTTTAGCAAATCCCCAACAGTATGAAAAATTCTGAGCTCCAGAAACAGAACATGTCAAGGAACCCCAAAGATACTTGCTAACATTCACATGCAATTGCAAAAGCATTAATATATAATCTTCCATTTTTCTAGAAGCATTACAGTAACAAATAAAGTCACTCCAGAACAAATACTTCCTCACATAGGCTCTACATTTGTTTTCTTCTGAATTTACGGTATATTTAGCAGCTAATGTCTTCCGATTGTCGGCACTGCAGAGGTTATCAGAATTAATTGTGTCTATGAAAGAAATATAAAATAGCCTTTAAAAAAAGGGCCATCCTTAATAACCCGCGGAATCACAGAGCACCAGTGGGCGAGAGGACCGGCTAGAAGGACGATGGCCCGGCAGCACGGCCCGCGCTGGGCGCAGCAGAGCGGTCACTTACGCCGTTCTCCTTCCTCCGGTGGTCGGCAGGAGCTTTTACGCCGCTCCTTTTCAAAGCTGGATCCTGGGACCTTGGTCCGCTCACTAAACACAAAGTTCAAAAACTGTGCATTAAACCAGAGTTGACAGATACGCCCAATGCCAGTTTATTTCTTAGTTCTGTAATTACTGCCTTTGAAATTTTAAGTGGAAAGTAGACTTAAAACAAATTATTTTCTAATAACAGCAGCAATCAGGTCTCATAATTCAGCCTGTTCTGGAAAATCTTACTTGGAGTAGTGAACAGTGAGCTACAGAAAATACCACATACTAACTATTCCCTAGGAAATGATTCAGAGACCAGAGAAAGGAAAATTAACAAAATAAATGTACTTCTGATTATGGGTCATTCACACCATTTGCTTCTGGTACCTCCTCCTAGTTCTACATTTAGCTGCTCGGTAGTGAAATCAGGAACAGTTTCATCAGAGGAATTAAGTGAAAATGAAATCCATCCACCCTGTGCTCATTAACAGTGTTTTGTAACTTAAACGGGAAGGAAGCAATTGACAATACAACAAGCAGGATTTCAAATATGTGTCCTATCGAGGACGTTTTGTGGGAACTCGTAAGTACTGTGAAGTACTTCCCCATTTACTTTAGTAAAAAAACTTCCATTTTCTTAGTTTGGGAACATACTAACTGGAAAACCCTGTATTCTGCTTTTTATGGCTAAACATAATTTTTCAAGCCAAGATATATGAGCCTCTCAGTATCACTTAATGCATCATAAGGGAAAAAGAGTCTTAATTTAAACTGGCACATCGTAAGACACAAACAATATCAACAAAGATAATTTTTAAAATACATGAAATTAAGCTTTTATTTGTACTTTCAGAAATTAGAAAAATTATAAAATTCTCTCAAGAAATTTTAGGTTAAAATTTCTTTGGAATCAAATGTCTGCTGTACCTGTCTAGAAACTTAGCCTAAATTCCCACACCAATAAATACAATACCCTCAGAGCCAGGTACCACACTTATACCAACTCTATAATGTGTTCGCTTTATTTTGAAAATACTGCTCAATCCTCTGACGAAATAGCTCCAGTGACCTGTCACGCGGTTTCTGCAAGAAAAACACATCTACCATTTAGGGATAACCGCCTTCTTTGCTGCCCCAGAGCGGCACTCAACCTCTTCTTCTTGGCATGTCCAGTCACACAATCACACAATCAGAGCAAAAGGCAAGGGCTCTGAAAACAGTTCCATACACACGCTGGGGTCAGGTCCCAGTGAGACTGGAAAAAGAAGGCTGCGACAGTCTCCCGCCCCGCAGTCCGGAAGCCTCCGCTGAAATGGTGAACACCGCTGCCTGACGGGGCTCGGGCAAGCGGCCTGTTTCACCCTAGTTCGAACACTATGTGGCGCTGGTGCTCTGTGACCGTGTGAACAGTTTCTTTATCTTCTGATTATATTTCTCACGTTACAGACACACTGAAACGGCACATTGCGCTATTGAGAGCCTATTAATAATTTACCCAGGACTATGCGGGAGGACATCTGAACTGGTAGGTAAACGGGTAAGATTCAACCCATTTATTAGAAGAGGATGCATGCAGCAACGTAGACAAAGAACAAAATTACAATGAGATGCAGATGCCCAATTAAAACCACACACGAAGAAGGCTTAGGGAGATCTGCGCTCATTTAAGTGAAGACCACAAGCACCCGTCGAATGGAAAGGCGGCTCTGCCGGGGGGCTCAAATTCCACCCACGGAGCTGCCTCCAGGCGCGCGCGGCCTCTGACAAGTCACTTAACCCCAGAGTCTCAGCAGTTCTCATCTGCCGAGTGGAAGGGGCCGGGCAAGTCAAGTCTGGGGTTCCCAACAGTCTAAATCTAGTAATTCCTAATTGTTGGGTACCACATGGACATTTGTACGAACGTGATAAAATTGAGATTGTATGACATCCAGTAACTAACATCTGTTACCTACATTCTTACTCCCAAGTATTATGTATGGAAGTCACTGACCCTCAACTTTCCACTTCAAAAGTTCTGACATTCTTAGAAATACTAGTAATCCACTCCAACCGGTGGCTTCCCGCTGAGAACAGAGCTTCCCATGGACCCCAGGATGGAAACTGCTTATTCTCCCGCATGCTACGAGGCCTCCAGGGCCTGGGGTGGCTGTGTCCTGCACGTCTACTGATGCTTTCAGCCCGCTCGCTCTCCGCTGTCACATGCTGTCATTTACAAACTGACAGCCGGCCCGCCGTGCTCTCTCTGCTCGAGTCCCGCCCTCGTGCTGGGTGACTCTCCCTCCCCTGAGCCACGCTCCCAGCTCTGCGGCTCCCTCGTCCCCGTCCCCCCCGCCCCCCCCCCGCCCCCCGCCGCTTCAGGCTGGTCTCATGGCCGCCCCGTAGCCTCCCCTTCTGACAGTCTCCATTCAGGCCTTCTACTCTCTGACCACAGTTTCCTCTCACCACACCCCTTCATTAATCTGAGATTGTCACCTCTGGACCCGATTGGCCCTTTCCCCTCAGGCCCTCCTGTCTTTACTCCTTCCCCACCAGCTTAGAACTCATCTCGCCCAAACCCTCTTCGCCTGCCCTGCTGACCTTGCACCGAACTGTCCTGGCATAACCCCAGCACTGGCTCCACTCCACCCCCTTTCCCCTACGGCCCTCCAGGCTGGAGGGCCGTCACCATGGTCCCATGGTCCCCATGCTCTCAGGAGGTCAGCGGGCCTCCGCAGCGGCCAGCAATTGGCTCCCCGCGGGCTCCCCTATTCCTCCCGACAGCTCAGACCGCCAAGCACGCCCATCGTCACTTCAGAGAGAACACGTTTCCCTATGAGAAGTTCCTCAACTTGTCCCAAAGATTCACCCATTGACCAGCATCTGCAAGAGTTTTCTCTCTGCCAGGTTACCATGGAAGAGGTTCCGTCCTCCACCGACGAGAACCGCTCCGGCCAGGGCTGCGGGACTCGCCCGCCAGAACCCCTCGCCTGCATGTACTGTGACCTCCTCCTCCGCACAAGGAAAACTCTCATAAACCTTCTCCCATCTTCACACAAAACAAAACAAGCGGGACCATCCCCTTGTCTCCGCCTGCTCCGGACAGTCAGGCCTTAGCAGAGTGGTCGGTCCCTCCTCGCTGTGCCCGCTGACCCCTCACTCACCCCTCCGACTACCTGGTTCCATTCCAGTGCCCGTCACGAAGTTCAAACCTGCGTTATGACCCGCAGGAGGCTACCTACCCATGTCCCTGCCGGGGGCGTGTTCGTGACGAAGGAAGAAACGCACTTCATTCCTCTGACTTCCAAATCTTTGCAGAACATCAAACATCCGCTCATTATCTGCAACTGGACGTTCTGGAACAAAGACAGACGTGTGGTGTTATCTATCACTCACGCAAATTATGCCCTGGGAATGTAGAAAACACGTGCAGGTCACGGGTGTTCACTCAGAAAGGAGCCCTCAGAAACGGAGATACCGCAGTTCCCCGCGCGCACGCCAGGCCCATGGCCAGGCAGAGACGGGAAGAGGACCGGGGCTGCGCCGGGCGCAGGAGCTCAGCCTGCCTAACCCCACGGCTCCTCGCCGGCCAGCGGCCTGCCACGCAGCCCCGGGGGCCACAGGCGCCCATCACCCGTCACATGAGACGGTGGCCGAGGTCCCTGCAAACTCTAATGGTTCTAGGATTCTCTAAATGCATAAACCAAAAATTTTAAAAACAACTTTCCAAATAGCCTAGTCTGAAGACTGTTTTTTAAATTATAATTTTAAATACTATGTTTAAAAAAATTAGATGTATCTATCTCCAAACAACAGGCTACTTACTGCACTGGAAATACATCCATCTGGCCCTCCGGTGAAACTGCCAGGTGCCAGGACTTGTCTACAGACTAAAAGAAGGGCTCAGCTACACACCCGAATGGGGGGAACTTCAGGAGAAACAATATATCTTGGGCTCCCATCAAAAAATCTCCCAGTCTCAAGGGACCTGGATATAAAAACCAAACACACTGCTTGAGGATGCAACCAGTTAAAATAAAAAAAAACCCCACAAAACTCCAGTAATGTCAGTCAGTATCACTTTTAATATGAGATGTCTGAAAGAGCCCAAGAAAACTCAACGCACTTAGAGTCAGCAATCAAAGACACTACCTAAGCACTGTAAATAAACAACGTGGCAGAAAACGGAGCGGCCAAGCATTCGGCAGCCAATTCTATGAGCTAAGCCTGAACTTAATCGTCCTGGCTGCAACAAAGTGCAACTCTGGTTCTATTCACAGGAACACAACAGACTGAGCTGACACAGACGCCCCTCTTCTGTAAAGCACAGAAATTCTAACCAAGACCCTCCCGAAAGGGAACACTCATAGATGAGTAGACATCCCCAAAAGACATTGAGTAGACCCTCCACCTCCTCACCAAACACACACACACACACACACACACACACACACTCTTTATTTAAAAAGAAATAAAATCCCCACATTCCAGAAGCAAAGAGAGAACTCAAAGTGAAGCAACTTTCAGTCCCTGCTGGGTTGGACCGTCTTAAAAGGGCATGGACCTTCTCGTATGGTCTAGGAGCTAAGGCCCCGATAGCCTATGATGACAGGAGGCATGGCCTGCACAGGCCACACGCGGAAATACTCTCCAAAGGTTCTCAGGGGCCTCCACTCACACCCCCACTCCAACCTCGCCTCTCCCCACCACGGGGCCGGTGCCTCCGTGACTCTGAACGTGCCCTTCCTCGCACGGACGCTCGCCCCCAGCACCCTGTGCGCCTCCTGCAGACGGAGCGTGTCCGTCCGTTACTGCGGTCGCCACGTCGCCTTCTAAAGGTCTGCCAAAACTTGCCTCGCCTTGGAGGCGGCAAACGTTCATCTCCGCGTGCCTCCCGATGGAGCAGGTTCCAAGTTCATCACAGGAATCCAAGAAACGTCCCCTACACAAACAGCTGAGTGGGCCGTGAGGGGACAGGGATGGCAAGTAAAAGCTACTCGTTGTAAAGATTGTCCATTAAAATAAGAAACTTGAGAAGCTAGTAAAATCAAAGTTACATATTTACTGTCTTTTTAATGGGGGCTTTGGACAATTTATAGCAAAACGGGGGTGGGGGGAACACTAAAACGTTAAGCGCTATCACGTCCTGAGAGCTAATACCAAACGTGCCACGGCCGACGCTCAGCCCGCTGCAGGCTGCACCCCCGGAACCTTCGCACACGCCTGTGAGACAGGTTCGTCATTGCCCCGGTTCTGCAGACAGCGCACTGGAGGATTACGCGGATGAAGGACCTGGCCTTCGACTGCAAAGCCAGTACATGACAGAGACAGAATCTTGATACCCAAGACCTCGCTCTTAACCACACATACCACACAGACTTAACCCTCAAATTAATTACGAATTCACTGCAATCAATCAAAACTCCCAACAGAATTGTTCACAGGGCCTTTCAAGGAAATTCTAAAATATATCTGAAAGAGAAAGCATAGCTCAGGTATTTTTTTTTTTTTTGAAACAGCAGAAGAATGAAATAAACACGTGCCTTAAGATTATAAAACTACAAAACCCAGCACATTATAATACCCAACATATTATAAAACTAGAGTAATTAAAACTGGTTCTGTCCTAAACAAGAATTAAAAAATAAGAGAGGCTGTTACAGAAACATCCCTTTGTAGGAGACAGAACACAGCACACGGGCAATGTGGCATATCAGTGAGGAGAAAACAACCGCTCTGCGAGGCACCTTAAGGAGGTTCCCTCTCCACTGGGGAAGGAGGTTAAATCTCTAACTCACCCGACACAAAAACTGAGGAGGAGGACAAAGGATGGGAGGGGAAGGGAAGGAAGGAAAAGATCTTAAAACTCTTATCATGAAATAACAGAAGACTATGTTTACAGTCTTGGAGTAAGGAAAGAATTTTCCCACAAATAGGATAATCTGGTGTGAGGTCCACAATAGGATTTTTTTGTTTGTTTGTTTGTTTGTTTGGGTTTTTTAATGCCTACAAATCAAGAGAGAAAAGGCAAAAGCCAAAGAAATCCTGAAAAAGGGCTAAGGAGAAACAATTTTTTTAAATGGAAGCCCAAAGGGCTAATAAATAAATTTAAAAATGGTCAGTATCAGCCTAGCAAAAATTAATATATCATTGTATCAACTGTTGATGAGGAATACTTTTAGAAATAACTGGTAGACTTTTATATAACTTACATAGGCCGCTATAACTTATATAGCCTTTGTTGAGGGAAATCTGGCAATACAGTGAATTTTAAAATGCATGACCTTTTAACCAAGCAATTCCACTTCTGGTTATCTACCCTAGAGAAATGTTTGCAGCATTTATAAAAACAAGAGCAGAATTAATTTAAATGTTTATGAATAAAGGAACTGTTAGATCAACCACAGTTTATGCATACCATGAAAAATTATGTCATTAAAAATAATAATGTAAATTTACACATCTTAAAAGACCTCCAAGCTATGTTGTGAGGTAAAACAGGAAACTGCAGGATATTAACATGTATGACACTATTTAACACCCCATACTGTTTCTGTAGTAACACACGAATGCAGAAAAAAGTCTGAAAAGTTATCTGCTAAAATTATAAGCAATTACATCACGTGATCGGGGGTGGGTTTGGGGAGAGACTTCCATACTATCTATACCATATCCTCTTTTACAAAAAGAACAAATTCGGATGGTGTTTGTCTGTTTTGTTTTAATGTAAAAAGTGAGAAGGAAGAAACCCGTCATCGTCATCCCGCACTCCAGGTCGGTGACCTCCGGGGACGCTAGAGAGGGACGGAGGCGGCGGCCCCAGGGCCCCAGGGTCCGGGAAGAGCGCGAGCCTTGGCAGCAGGAAAGAGGACACCGAGGACACCGAGGGGCGTTTCCGTCACCTGCCGCATGTAAAGCGCGGCACTTCGGTGAACGCGAGGGGGCACTCACTTATTCGGTCCGTGACTTCTGACCGAGCTCCTACTACGCGCACGTGGGGACTCTCCCGAGCTGGGGGCAGCCATGACCAGGCGCGCAAGGCCTCTGCTCTTAGGGAGGTGACACTCCAGTGCGCGCGTCTGGGGCACGGGGATCAACGAGGCAATGAAGAAGCGAGCGCACACCCAGAGCGACACGTCTGTGCAGAGGGTGAAATCAGGACGACCCAACAGAGCGCTTCGCGGACACTTCCGCAGGGGCTCAGGAGAGGCCTGTCTGAGGGGGTGACATTTTCACTGAGATCCCAGTGACTGGAAAGACCGGCAATGACCAAATCCAGAGGGAAGCAAGACAGGTCACGCGGCCCGTGAGTGCCGAGGGGCGGACAGGGGCTGAGTGAAGGTCGCTCCGGAATACAAAAAGGTGCAGGAGGGGCAAGGAGGAAACTGGTCCCCGGTGACAAGGACAACCACCCTCTAAGCACAACCTACGGCCAAGTGTTCGGGTGTTATTGTCCGTAGCAGACAACGCCACGACAGAGTGTCAACAGGAAAGTCAAGCTCCGGGATTTTCATTTAAAAAGCATCACTTGGGTTTCTTTACGCCAACGGTCGACTCTAGCTCCTACACGAAGGCTAAAGGAAAAAGCAATGCAGGGACACGAAGACCTTCCAGCACGCCCCACGGCGGGAAAGCCCGCCCAAGGGGAAGCAGATGGGGCGGCTGGGGAGGACTGAGCACTCAGCCCGCGGCAGGCCCGGCTCTGAGACCGGTGTGAACCCGGCGCGCGGCCGTGGCCGCGCCCCCGGGGAGAAAGCGGAAGCAGCGGCGCCCGGCCGGGCTGCGCGGGGACCAGGCAGAACTTAGGAAGAGTCACTCCCACACCTACAAACCCCTAAGGGGCCAAAAAGAAACCAGGCTGCCCCATTTTAGAGCTCCAAAGAACTTCACTGAGGGATTGATTTCAAGGCTTAAAATAATGCCTATGATTTCACCACTGCCTTCTGCCACATAGTAACTCAACACTGAATAGCTTTCCCTAAAAACCCACAAAACCTTAGGGAGGGCAAAACAATCAGGAGGCCTCAAATTTCCAATTAGGCAAAACCTAAGCGTACAAAAAATACTTATGCGCGCCATACCGGAGCGGCCACCTGGTAGGTCAGCTGCCTGCCCTTTGACCTTTCTACTGCGGTGCCTTCATTGTACTGCAGAGAAAGAAAAGGGCAAAAAGGCTCCGTCTCAACAAAGCTGGCCCGAGAACACTGCCTCCCGACGGACATGCTGTTCTACAGGTCCGCTGCGGATAAACACGAGCATCGCCCTTGGCGACAGCCAACGCCGGCCATGACACGAGGCGCGCAATGGACGCGCCAGGCGGCCCGGCTCTCCTACCTGAGCCACACCACACTTCGGCCAAATGGCAGTCGCTCTCGCCAGGCTCCTTGCACAGGTCCACCACGTCTCTGCACGTCGTCTCTGGGGTGACCGGCACCTCTGTGAAGTGCTGGTCGTTGTCGCTGAGGTACACGGTGAGAAACATCTGGACACAAACAGAGAGAGAGCGCCACAGTGAGCAGGACGGTCCATGCCGGCTCTGCGTCACTTTTCGTTCACCTTCGGTTCCTCCCCCCAGCCAAGTGCCAATGGTCAGCGGAGCCACCTGGCTGACCCCGGGCCCCGGGGTCGGGGGAGCAGAGCCTGCAGGGCGCTGGAGTCCAATCAGACCAGCTCACGTGAAAGGTCAAGTGAAATCATTCTCTGCCATTTCGTCTATGCGATCTGCCCACCAAACACTTCTATCATTCTCAGTATGTGCCACACCTGCGCTGCACGCAGCTCTTCCTCTCGGTCCCGGGAAGGTGACCGGGATGTCCCACACACATATTCACGCGTGGCCTCTTTCTGGGAGGACACAGAAGGACATGATGTGTTGCTTCTGAGGGGAAGAGGGCAGCCTAGTCTGTATGCCATGGGCGCAAATCACCCATTCCAAAAATGCTGTTTTTAAACCTAAAATGTTTTAATCACGTTAAATACCTACTTTAAAGCATGTCCTCATCAACCAGGGGTAAGAGGAAATGATCCGCTTTTATGCTCCATATACGTATCTGACCTTGTAGACAAACATTCAGCCAGCAGAGGATGGAAGGGGGTCCAAGCCTCTGCTTCTTGCAACCAAAACTCAGTCCCCATAAACGTATGTAACAGAGAAGGTAACCCAGAAAACTAGAAAACATAGGCAGTAACGCATTACAACCAGAAGGTAATCCCGAAAAGTGAGACCAGTGGAGTCTGTTGAAACAATAAATGAAACAAATTTTAAAAATTAAAAAAAAAAAAAAAAAAAAAAACACTGTAGTTTCCCAGTAAGAGGTCAGACCTTCCCAGCTAATGATAGCAGCTTTGCACATTCTGATACAAAGTTCTAGGCTTCCACTTGGCCAGCCAGGCAAGGCTTCAAAATTGTTACACAAAAACTGCAAAGAACTGAAAAAACAAAACAAAGCAAAACGATTAACTCAACTTACATAATTCCACCTGCTGCTGCTCTGGCAAAATACACAGCCCATTTATTGAGGGAGATAAACAGTTTACAGTTCAGTACGAAATAGTACCTTCTCTCCTCTGTGTTCCCCACTCACACCAAAACTTTCTTTGAAGTTGAGCACTTCAAGAATAGTAACTGTTTTCACTGTAAATACGGGACGTAGAGGTGTTTATGAAATAGAGAAGTGTTTAATAAACAGTCTGCCTTCTAAACACGCTGCACCGACACACCAAGGCCATTATTACCTGAGGTAACAGCACCGTGCCCTGTCGACGTCACCCCTGAGCGCTCTCCCACATGCGGCCTCAGACGCCCATCAACGCCCAGGCAGGCAGAACAGGTATTATTTTCTCTTTATAAATAATAACAATGAAGGGCCCAGAAGTAATCTACTTGGCTACTAAAGGCGAGAGCGGGGTACAGTTCTGTTCTTCCGACCCACCGCTACCTTTATGCTGTCCCTTACAGCAGAACGTATTGCATTGGCCAAGAAGTACATTTGGTTTTTTTCCACACGATGGCTCTAGTAGCACTCAGTTGTCTTTAACTTCATTTGAAACAATTGTGTTAGGCGGTATTGTGACAGCTGTCATATCAGCGTGCATTTTTTAAAAAAACTTATCAAAATTGATGAATGTTTACACAGCCATTTTAATACTGAGGATGAAAGAAAATATGCAACATTTTCGGTATGTTGTGCTTTATTATTTCAAGAAAGATAAAATGCAACTGAAACAGAAGAAAAGATTTGCGCAGTGTATGGGGAAGCAGCTGTGACTGATCGAATGTGTCAAAAGGGGTTTGCAAAGTTTTGTGCTGGGGATTTCTCGCTGGGCAATGCTCCATGGCCAGGTAGACCAGTTCAAGTTGACAGGGATCAAATCGAGACATTAATTCAGACAGCAGACATACTCAAAATATCCAAATCCATAAAGTTTTTGCTGACAATGAAAACTGTGTTTTTTATTTCATGGAAGAAAAACCATACAAACTTTTTGGCCAATCCAATATTAGGAAACGCTCTATTTAATGACAGCAACCCAAACTTGAATAGAGATCTGGTCTTCGGCTTTCTGGAAAACAATAGCTTCATTTATTTAAAAGTATAATTACAAATACAAGTGGTGATGCAACATAAACCCAGACTTATCTTCTGGAGGGCGGGCCCCTTGTAGTACAGGTTTCCCCACTGGATGTGTGTTCGAGGGACCCACCTGCCTCAGTGAGTGCACAGCTGGCGTTGTTGCGAGAGGCTGCGTTCGGCTTCAGGGGATTTTTTTTTTTTTTTTTTGGAAGATCCTTTCAACACTTTTGCGCATCTCATGAGGGGCGATTTCCAATCACCCTTGCCCACAAAACACTGAGTGTTCGGTGGCTTTTCACCAAAACTGGCGTGACCCTCATGCCCCACCCTCCCTCGTCACTTGATCTCACCCCAAATGACTTTGTTTGTTTGTTTGTTTCCCTGGATGAAAAAAGTGCTCAAGGGGAGATGTTTTGCTGCCGTGGAAGAGATGAAACAACAAATGGCAGAAGCATTAAAAGGCATCAAAATCGACGAGTTCAAAAACTGTGTTGAGCAGTGGGGAAAAAAGTCTCCGTAGGTGTATTGCATCAAACAGAGAGTACTTGGAAGGTGACTGAAGTCTAAACACGTAAGAATACATAACTTTTTATCAATAAATTCCATTTTGGAGGGTGTCCCCCCTCGTAAGAATGATGAGTGCTGTGTTCTGTTTAAGATCACTATTCCCCAAAGAAACCACGGAATTAATACTGGAATGAACAGCAAGTGCATGAACTAACCCGGCTGCCACCCTTCCTGCATGATTAGCTCCCTGGTGACTTCAGTAATTGTACTGAAAGTCCTCGATGCCTGGGCCACACCTGGGCCGGCAACGTGACACCGTGACACGGGAGGGAGGCTTGGGTCCTAACCCCAGGTTTGTTAATAATTGGTTAGACTACCTTAGGGAAGTAAAGGCACCTCCCAGAATCTCAGCCTCCTCATCTTCAAAATAAGAGTCTTTAAATCCTGTAAGAGCTGCTGCTTGTTTCTGCTGTTTATTTGGTGTCAGAGTAAAAGCCACCGTCTTTACTAACAGCTTACAGGTTAGACAGCAGCAATTCAGGGTGAAGTGAGGGCCTGAGGGAAGGCAGAGATGAGCGCAGAGAAAAGGGGTAGACTGGCTGGGAAAGACAGGCTGCGGTGGCGGAGTGAGGGTGGGGCGAAGGGGAGTGCGAACTGCAGAGCCCAGCCATTAATGAGAAAGTAAAATCAGGAAGCAACCAGGCTGCTCCGTGGCGTGGGGGGGGGGGGGGGGGGCCCCACAGGGGAGGAGGGAGGGGCGGGTTGGGATCAGCGCCTGACCCTGCCCACCCTACCCCTTGGCCCGCTCCCTGCCCCACCCTGGGCTCCTACTAGAGCCCTGGGCTCTCCGTCCCTCCGTCCACCAGTGTCCTCCTTGCTGGCCCTCACATTCCAGGCACCAGCCCCTCTCCAAGCACCTGCTGCTCCTGTCTGCAGTGTCCCTCCCTGCAGGCCACCAGAGCTGGCCCCTCAGATGCCACCTTCTCAGTGAGGCCTTCCCAGGCCCCCCTTCCTGGAATCCTAAGACCACCCGCACACACTTCCTGCTCTGTGTCTCTGCTTGACACAGTCACTAACACATTATCTTTATTTAGTTACTGTGTTTATTTAACTTGTTTCTGTTACCTGCCTTCCCTCCTGGAACAGTCCAGGGTTCTACTTTGTATCCTCTGCACTATGAAGGTGCCTGGCACCTAACAAGCAAACAAGCAGCATTGATCACAAGTAGCCCATTCCCTGGCCATGGCCTCGCTCCGCAGGCTCACCTCCGGCTGCCTGGCACGCGAGCCCTCCCTCGCCTTCCTCAGGGCGTGGGGGGCACAGCACGGAGCCGCGCCAGGTCGTGGGGGGGATCCGGGCGCCCCCTCCTCGCTCCTTCGGACGCCCGTATCACGCTACAGCCACTCAGTATTCCCAGGCCACCTACTGTATGTACGAGCTACATTCTCACGTAGAACTCACACTCACTAAGCAGCTAAGAGAGCGCATAGCACAAAATTCAGGAGAGGCAGAGAGCCGGGCGCAGGGCCAGCCGGCGGGGAGGGAGCCGAGTCCTCATCGCCCAACCAGCTGGGCTCCCTCCCCCTCCTGTCCCTGACACTCCCCACCGGACAAGTGACCGGACAAGTGACCAGCAGCCAGGTGGCCTCTGGAGGGAGGGGCTTGCAGAAATCCGCCTCAGGGGCCCCCGCGCAGGTGGGGGAGAGGGAGAGGGGCCTGGAGGGCAGGCGAAAGCGCCTGGGGACAACAGCCCTCCCATCTGCACACCCACAGTCACGACTTCAACGCCCACGTGGTCGGAGAGGGCCCCTGAGCAAGGAACTCCACAGAATGGCCCACGCCCCGCGAAGGCCCCCAGCGGAGGAAACAGCCAACGGAAGGACCTGGAGGAAGGATGGAGCCGGGCACAGCGGTGGAGGAGGAAAGGGAAGGGTTACCAAGACAGAGTGAAAGAGGCCGGGTCATGCAAGGCTTTACAGGCCGCTCACAGAGAATGTGGCTTTTAATCTATGAGGTCACCGGAGGCAAGCCACTAGGTTAGTGCTTTCCAGGGGCTGGGGGTGCGACTTCTTTTTGGGGCGATGAAAATGTTCTGGAGCCAATGGCAACGGTTACTGTAAATGTACTGAAGAGCACCGAACTGTGCATACAGGTGAGCTTTACGGCGCACGACCTGTATCACAACGGAAAAGGCCCGTTACATGCTTACTTATGTGAGAGAGAGACACCTCTAAAGAAGGAGAAAACTTCCGGATAAAGGAGAGAACCATTCGGTGCTACACTGTGGGTGAAATGGGAAAAAAAACGAACGCAATCTGAGAGACTGAGGTTTCAGCAAAGGGCCATAAATGAAGGTCAAGCATAAAAAGTTATCTGTAGTAACCTTACTTCCAAGGTGCCACCTTTTCCCGACACTTAATATTTTTTAATGCACTCTGAAATACCATATTCCAAGAAAAGAGAAGTGACTTCATTCGCTTCTTTCCCACACGGAAGCAGAAGGGTTCCCTAGAGTTAACTCCCCTGGGAAACAGCTGTGAGAAACTTGATTATTCTCTCTGACTCAAGCTGCTTGCGAGTCCCCGGGAACCTCCCAGCTCAACGGTTTCCACCGTGAAGAGTGCGGCCACAGTCAGACCAAAACAGCACCTCGGCCTCGCATCTGATACACTGAACATCCCACTCGCTGTGAGCCGTTGCTGGGGCATCTGGAAACACTCCTAAATGTCTAGTGACAGAGCAGTGGGTTTTTCTTCCCGTGGTAGAACGGGCACCAGATCAGCCCTCTGTGCTGTTAAAAGGTGAACTTCCTTTCAACTTGTAAACCAGGAACTTCCTTTCTTTTTAATAGCGCTACAGGAGAAGAGATCGATCAATCAATAAACAAGAGAGTCAAGAGCAGAGAATGTAACAGACGGATCATATATGATAATATAAATGATAAAGCCTGAGGGGAAAATAAATGTACATTAAAACAATGAGGTAGCACTTAACAACTATTAGTTTTAAATTAAAAGATAAACTCCAAGAGAGGAGATTGTAAAAAAGTGATTCATTCAGGGACATGATAGAGATACATTGTTTAAAACCCCAATACAATGGTGATACATTGTTTAAAATCCCACTTGTAGAGTAGAATGAGTTAAGTATCAAAAGTCATATGGATACCTCATGACCTTATTTCTGGGAATTTATCCCAAAGGAATAATGGAAAGGAAGAAAAACTCTAAATGTCTGAAGATTTTCACTCCAGTCTTAGATCTATGAAAAGTAAGATGGGAAACTAACCAGCAATGGAAAAGTAAATTAAAAGACATTTGCTGAAAGGATTCCAACCCAGCTACCAACTGCTGTGAGCACAGTGTTGAAGGAAATGGGGAGCTAAAGTTAGGAGGCAGAGGAGCGAGTTGTGTACAATAACCATTTAAAATGTATGTCCAGGTGAACCGACTGTATGAAACACACAAATGAAATCAGTGGTGTTAGGAGAGCAGGTATCTCTCTTAAGAATTTCAGGTCTCAATATTGACCTATTACAATAATTTTTAAGCTGAAAGTACACTTAACATATAAACTGTGAAAATATATAAAAGAACGTGAAAATGTGTTATTAAAAATGGTCATAGTGATGATTACTTGTTTCTGCTTCTTAAGCTCATCAATTTGAAAAGAAAGAAGATTCTGGAAAAGATAAGACACTAGTTGTAAAAGTTGGGCCAGGCAACCTCCACACACTGCACACTAACTCAAGCCCAGGTCATGTCCGAATGAAGACTCGCCTTCCAAAAACCCAAAGTCACAGGCGATTTGCACTTAAAAAGAATGGGCCGTAGATTTATTTTTAAAAGCTCCGTTTTCACAATACACATGTTCACTGGAATCATAATGTTATGCTATTAATAAGAGTGAATCATTTTCAAAGAGGCATTATCTCAGATTAAAATGTGGAAAACTTTTCCAAAAAGAAATTAAAAACAAACAAAAAAAAAACTGGCTAGGGCATTTACAAGAAATCTACTTTGTGTCAGAGGCTAGTTTATTCCTTTGATTTAAAACACCATATGACATCTCAGACAGAGAAAAAAGGAACCAAGTATAACATGTTCCCATCACAGAAGGGAAATTAAGCTTTGTGACAACACCATCAGAGTTCTGATTCATAAAAACTCAAACCTCTCAGGTTCACCTCAGAGAAAAAAAGATATGAGGGGAGAAAACCTGTCCTTTGGAGAAAAATGGACAATCTGTAAAAGCACGACATAAATCCTCCCCAAATCTCGCAGGTCACCGCAGCCGCGCCGTAGGGACCGCCAGGTAAGAACGCTGGGAGTGAGTGCGGCCCGAGAAGGGCCTGGCGACCTTGAGTGAGGAGGGAGACAGAAGGTACCGCTGGTCACTTCACGCTCACACGCTGCACCCTCACAAAGGCGGGCCCCAGGCCGCCTTCCAGAAGGCGGTGCTGCGGCCAGGCTTCCTGCAGCCTGGTCTCCGCTGTGATACAGAAAGGGGTTTAATTAAGAAATAATGAACAAAATAAACTGATGAACAAAACAAAACCACAGGCATGAACCCGGGGAACAGCCTGACAGATCTCAGAAGGGCAGGCGTGGGGGCGGCGGGAAGAGGTCAGCCGAACACACGTGCTCATGTGCACGGCCCACGGACACAGATGACAATGTGGGGAGTCAGGGGGGAGAAAATGGGGGCACCTGTAATAGGGTCAACAATAAATATAAATGAATAAACAAAAATAATAATAAAATCAGCCAAAGCTTCTTTCAGTCTCTCAGACATATGCACAGCCACACACCCAATGGCGGCTTATGGCACAAGAAGGGGGTCAGAGACGAGAGGCGGGTCAACCCAGCCTTTGGGAACTTTCCGCCCCCTGCCCCTCACGGACCCAGCTGCTGTCCCCAGGGGTCACTGCACACCGGTCACCTGATTCCCCGATTCCCCAACACCCCACCCAGCTGGGGGCCGGCGGCCCCACTCCCCCAGCCTGGGCCGCCCTCCTGCCCCCCTCCCGCCCCCCACAGCCAAGGGACACCCTCGGGAGTCTCTGCGGGGCCTCCCTCGGCGATCAGAGTCCCTCCCAGCCTCCCTGACGATGGGCCCAGCCTTCCTGCAGTCGCCCGAGGGTCACCGCCGAGGGTCACCGCCGAGAGGCCTCCTGACTTCTGAGCTGGCTCTCCTCCCTAGACTTTGCTCCTGAGGCCGCCGACCTGCTTCTTAACCCTCATCAGCCACCATGTTTCCGCCCACCGTGTTCTATTAGGGGCCGCGACACTGAAACCCGCTGGCACACGGCGCGCGCGCTGCTTCTATCGTGGCGCACTTGGAAATCGGCCCCTCGGTGTCTGTGAGCCAAATCTGCAGCACTTAGAGCCAAGTCATCAAATCATGGTCAATAATTTTTTTCCACCACAAGCAACTCCTTGGGTCACTGTATCAAGACAGTACAGAATTTAGAAGTCAATACAGGAAGCCTCAGCACCAATTTGACCAGTACTGTTAAAAATGTTCGCCACACATGAAATACCCTGGCGGTTCCTTCGGTACTACACCGTTTTCTGAGATAGTCACTATTCTGGGAAAGGAGTGATACACCAAATAGGACGTGATTACTTTAATTGAGGGGAGAATTCATTACATACCTAAAAATAGTGTTCTCTCAGAGAGTTGCATGCTAGTCCTTGATATCTGATGATGTGACCACTTCACATACATAAACAGCTGACAGTCACCTCGCCTGAGACTTAGAGGAGCAAGATCCCACCCCCGCCAGGCCCTCCAAGAAGCTCTGATTCTGTGCCCCTCTCAGCCCCAACGCCTTCCTGACATCATCTGTCACTCGCTCACCCCGTTAGGACTTTGCAAGCACCTAAGCACAGTTTAGGCACAGGGGCTACAGTGAGGGAGAGGTTCGCGTTGTGGGGCAGGGGGGAGAGACTGCTAATGAACGAATGACCACGTGACCTACTGGGATGGACAGAGGCGGCAGCGGCGGCCAGGGGCCTCTCGGGGAGCCAGGCCCGGAGCCCTCGGGGGGAGGCGCCGCCCGCAGGGCCCTGAGAGGGCGCGTCCCACGGCCAGGAAGAAGGCAGCCTGGCAGGATCACAGGCCTGGGGTGGGGGGGCGGAGGGTAAACGGGCGAGATCACGCAGGGCCTGGTGGGCAGCAACAAGGCGTGCAGGCTTCTGCCTCAGCGGAAAGGCACTAGAGGAGTTCTGGAAGGGCGGGCCCCAGGCCCACGGCCTCAGCAGCACCAGGGAACTTGTCAGGAACAGAATGTCACCTTCCCGCTCCCGGGCCTGAATCAGAAACCCGGGGAGGGGCCCGGCTACCCCCCTCAGGCCTGAAAACCACTGCACTGGAGGGGGTGAGCAGGATGGAGGGGCCACAAAGCCGGGCTTCAGAGTAATTTGCTGTAAATAATGTACGTGACTAGTTGTTTCACCAGCAAATAACCACATATTAATCTGTCCAGAATGTACTGGCAATGATAATACCAACAGTTAACCCAATAGCGGTATCCAAACATCAAGGGCTCGTATATACTAACATTCATCTCTGCACATTTTGAATTTCAGGGAATTTTCATTTACTTAGAAGAAATATTAAGACCTAAGGCTTATTTTAAATTATCTGCTCCGCAGTCACAGCCTCAAATCACCAAATGGGAGATGTGAGAAACCCCCACGTTTCCTCCCACCTCTCCTTACAGCAGCTCACCTGTTCCCTGTGCCCTGTCCCTCAGGGGCAGAGTCACCTCTGTCCTACTAGATTCATTCCAAGGCCGGTCCCACCACCCCAGCCCCACACCCTGCAGCCAGAGGCAAACTTCCCCTTCCCTCCTCTAACACGGCACAGCGGAGGCGTCTCTATCCGTATCTTATCCGTCTTACTGGTCTATAAATTCCTTTAGGACAAAGGTTTCAGTTCTTAAAGGCTTCCTCCCACTTTCTCTCCTCCAAAAAGGCTCCCTGAGGGTCTCCCACACGGCAAATCCACAGTGCGTGTTTGTTCAACTGGCCCGGGGGGGGGGTCGAGGTTTGGTGACCAGAGCTTGACAGAGTATGCCCACGCCACTAGGAAATCGAGAAATGTCTCTAGATGAATATATGGTATAAAACGTCAACGTTAAAAGCCAGACAATGTCCCAAATGAAGAAAACAAAGCATTCTGCTTATGTTAGCGTACCTTCAGAAATCTTGTTTCTCCTTCTCAACGATGCCAGAAGCTTGACTTATATCGATGTCAACTTCTGAGTATATACTCCAAAGGAACTCGCTTTAGGCTACTCTGCTTTCAGTGTCTATCATAAGCAACAAATAAAATTAAAAAAATAAAAAAACTAGGCATACACACACACACACAACTAGTTCATTCCTGCTCTGCCCCGGCCGTTCTGGACGTTTGCTGTCGCCATGCTTTCTTCTGCACTGAGCGTTGTTGCTTTGTGGACATGTGTCTTATTTTACATCAGGGGCTGTTACATACTTCCGTCTGTTTTTCACTTTTGATCCCCAGCACCGTATTTCTAAGCCCCACCCACGACGCCATGAGCACAAGCGACCCCGGCTTCTAGCGCTCCCCTCTCTGCCTCGCACTTTGTTACGGGAGTGTTATTCCACTTTCAAAGATTTTCGCCTCGGTGAAAAGAGGTGAAAATCTTTGAGAATCTTTAAGAAAGTTCAAAATGCAATCATGGACCTAAATTTAAGCAAGCAAGAACTACCCTCACCACGGAAAATCAAAACTGAGAGCACTCACTCACCCACACAGAATTCGGCCGGTCCTACTAGTGTGGCACACACGGCGCAAAGCGCTGGAAGCAGAGAGATGGAAGGTGTGCTCCCCACCCCTTGCGAGGACATGAAACACTGCCTGGACAGTGCAAACAATACATGCCACGTGACAGCTTCCTCGTGGAGGTCCGTGTGACGCCAGCGAGAAGAGGAAGCACCGCTGCTGCCTTGCAAGGAGCACTGCGAAGCCCAGCACCCGAGGATGAGTAAGACAAGCCGGAAGGGGGCCGTCCAAGCAGAGGACAATCACACGTAAAAGCACAGGGGCGTGAGGAAACCTGGCATGTGTCACACTAGTTCCCTGAGAAACAAACGTGAAGGCAGGAACAAGGCTGGACAAGTAAGGAGGACACGCTCTTCTCAAACCGTGAGCCACAGATGCGCTGAAAAACTTTCAACGTGTAATTCTTGTTTACACACACACACACACACACACACACACAGTCTTGGCCAAGTCAGATGACACAGAACAGAGCACGGAGAGCACCGTGAAACGGTACGGCTCGCGGGGAGCCACAGCAAATGCGGCCTCAGGCCCCAGCAACAGTCCTCACACACGTTTCCTTGGGAGGCTCTGCGAGGCGGTCAGCAGATGCTCCCGCACGCAACACAACCCCGAACGAGGCTACGGGGGCAGAGGGCGGGTGGGTGCTCTTCTGCCCCAATGAAGCTCTCACACTACCTGGCCTCTTCCAAGGGTGGGGGTGGGGGGTGGTGCTTGAAAGGCTGACCTGTCCAGTGTTCTGAGTCTTCCCATCACCTCCACCATGAGGCTAATATTCTGGAGCAAAAGGATATCGCTGGCATAAAAAGGCTGAAATCCACTGGGCTAAACAATACCAGGGCTTTCTAACTGGGGCGTTCACAGGGTGCACTAGAATAAGGCCATGGATGTTGGTCTAGGAGAATTCGGGAGGGGAACGGGACACAGTCCTGTTTCAGAAAGTCCACCGTGAATGCATTAAGGGGCAGAGAGCTGTAAAGGTAAGACAATAACTAAGAAGAGGACTATAGCAGCCCAGGCAAGAGACAGGCAGAGCGGAAGAGGAGGGACGAAAGAGGGGGGGCCGTGACGCGGGAATGTTACGGGAGAAAGGAGGACCGACGCGCCGTGGCTTGGCGCCGCGGTCTCCTGCTGCTGAAAGCAACAAGCAAAGTACCAGAGAAGACTCCTCTTTCCCTTTAATGTAACAGTGCAAAGTATTTCCCGAAAAGGGTTATTTTGGATAACCCTTTTCGGGAAATCCACGGGTTATCCAAAAATGACCTGCATATCACACGCTAGCTAGCCGTTACCATCTAGATCGTCCTGTGGTGCAGAAAAACTCCGACGCGGGGAGACCTGTTCCAGAATTAAAGTCGGCTCTCCCTGATTCCCTGATGGCTTGCTACTTTGTATCTCTGTCAATAAAATGAAGACATCACTGATTTTTAAAAAAATGGTCAAGGGACTTTTAGATGAAAGCTTCAGAAGTTTCCAAGGCAGTACGGCCATGTGGCTAAGAGTATGCTGAGTGTAAAGCAGTTTTAGGTCATGGCTCCTTAAGAAGCCTGGCATGTTCTATTCAGTCTCAAAGAGCCACAGTGACAGAAGGCGGCTTTCTCTCAAGCCCTTCAGAGCTCGCGAAGGATATACACAGTTTGGCGTCTCCTCAGTCCCGCAGAGGAGCCTGGGGCTATGGGAGTCCTCTTCCCCTGTCCCTGCCTTGGGCTTGCCCCCAACCCTGGGCAGGTATAGCTGTTTCTTCTCTCTAGATGTTTAGAACAAGCGACAAGCTGTGTTCACTGAGTTCACAACCAGCTCCTTCCGTCGGCCAGGCCGCTGGTGGGATCAGGTAACACTTCTGTCCACTTCAGGTGGCTTCCTGGAGCCTTGCCTGCAGCAGGCGTGGTCCCCCGAGTCCTCCCACCTCTCCCAGTTCTTTCATCCCAGCACCTCCACAACACATTCTCCACACAGCAAGAGGGACCTTCGCCTTTTTAAAAAAAAAAAAAAAAAAAAAAAAAGATTTTATTTATTTTTAGAGTGGGAGGAAGGGAGGGAGAACAAGAGGGAGAGAAACATCAATGTGTGGTTGCCTCTTGAGCACCACTCCCCTGGGGACCTGGCCTGCAACCCAGGCATGTGTCCTGACTGGGAATCGAACCAGAGACCCTGTGGTTCACAGGTGGGGGCTCAATCCACTGAGCCACACCAGCCAGGGCAAGAGTGACCTTTTCTAATCAGTCAGATGATGACACTCGCTGTTTAAAACTCTTTCCGGGGCCACCACACCCCTCCCAGGACACCTACACTCTCTGCCCCGCCCAGGAAAGCCTACCTGCTGCACCTCTCTCCTCCTCAGCACCTGCCCTCTCCCGAGCCACCAAGCCCAGGCTCACCGGCCTGCGCGCGCCCTCCAGGCCTGTGCCCAGGAACTCTGCGTTCTGGCAATGCCGCTCACGGAGGTCCCCCCAGCCAGCTCCTCCGGGGCATCCAGATCGTGGCTGAACTGTCACTTCCCTGGCCATCCCAGGTCCATTTTGCCACTTCAACCCCACTCTCGTGTTTCCTTTTTTTATTTTCCAACTCCCTCCCCCACCTGCCCCCGACTGAGCTTCATGAACGGTAAGGTCCTTGAAAACGGTCTTATTCTTTCCTGTATCCATGGCACTTAGAACAATGCTTGGACCACAGTGGATGTCCACAAACACTTGTTGAACAGATGCTGTCCCCAAAAGGCCATCCGAAAATAATCAACAGGTTGAGGGGGAAGCATGAAGAACAATGATTGAACGTGCTATCATTCCACGTCAGTTCCTAGTTTAGTCCCAGTAAGTTCATCTGATTAAATGGAACCACTGCCCTTCCTACACAGACAGCCCTGAAGCAGCAAGTGGAGACCATGTCTTTTCCTGCACTCGGATCGAACCGCAGTCAGCGTTAGCATTTCTGTGATAATTCTCTTTTGATATGATAGTACGCCAAGTGTTTTAAGAATCGCTGCCTCCTTAATACTCAGAGCTCCTGAAGGATCGCCTATTGACTAAAATTCCTTGGCTCTCCCCATGAGAAGTAAAATGCTAATGTCTTACCTGCCACTCCAACAATAAGTATACATTTCATACCCAGTCTGTCATCTACGTTTTCTTTTCCCAATTACTTCTGATTACAGAGAAAATATTCTGTTCAGTACCTAGCACGCCCTCAAACTAAAAGTATTTCAATAATGTTTGACTTGATAAAGTGGCAGGAGCTGAGAGAACACTCTGGATTCCTAACCTCTTGCATCCCGCTCTTCTTATTCTTTGAGATACTTGGTAGAGAAGGTTGGTGAGAGGTTTATAACACATAAGGCAAATCATAACAATGTTTATCAGCACGTAGTCACCCTATCTTCGCTGAAGAAGGGCTCAGTGTTCAGGTGGCTTTAGGAAGACGTTTTACGCAGTGCCACGCTATGGTAGATTACCAGGAGACAAAGGTCTACAGTTTTCTTTAAAAGCCCCAGAAAAGAGAGGTTTTGTTTTATTGTTTTTCCTGTCACTGTTGGGGGGCTGGGGACATGAAGAGGGAGAGAAACACTTCCTCCTGGACAGCAGCTGCTTAAATGACCCTCCATGCCCTCTCCAGATTATTCTACACTAAATTTTAAAATATAAGCAGCTGTACGCTTGTGCTGTTCCTCATAAAGTCTAATTTTGTTTTTTTCTGGAACAGGTAAAACTACAGAAATTTTTAAATGCTCTTCAGCTTTTAATTAATATAGCAGAAGTCCCAAGACAACAACTTTCACTATAGCACATGACATGTGAGATCCTTTGCACATTTTTTCAAATACATGATTTGTTTAGCAGCCTGTGGGAATTACAATTCCATAGAGAATCTACCTTAAATTTTATTCGGGAATAAAACCTAGGCTAACTTGCTAAATTACTACTCAACCACAAAAAAAAGAATTCTTTCAGCACATGGTACAGTCACAGAAATACAATATTGCAAAGCTGTAGCTTGAAAGCTTTTTAATTTCAAAACAGAATTTCAGTTGGGAAAATATGTACAAATAAAACCAGACTTTTACATGACAATAATATAACTATTTAAGCAGAATGCCCTTGGTTGGTAGAACTGAACAAGCTGCACAGTTGTTACCTTTAGAAATAGAGCAATCCAACCAACCAGGTGTCAAACTTCTAAAGGGGCTACTGCAACATCCCATTTTTGGGTTTTTTGTTTTTGGGGGGTTTTTTTGCCCTAGGTTCCCAAAATCAGAAGCACACATCATCAGCTATCGCTATACAGTATCATGGAATAACTACAAACGATGCTGGAACCTCGTTAGCACTGAAAGATAAAATGCCATAAGTTTAAAAATTAAATCATGACCAGTTCAATGGAGCTTTTTACAATAAGCTCTTCTTTTCTTAAAAATATTATCTGTATTACAGCTTTATGATGAAATTGGCTTAAATAGAACACCAAATTAAATCATGAGAAAACCCATTCTCCAATGCATTACAGATAAACAACCCATTATTGCTTCATTTTAGAGTGTTAATGTAAACACGAAGCTGCAAATAAGCGATCAAATGGAAGTTATTCTTTGCCAAACTACGCTGTTCGGTGCCACTCTGTCAAACTGACCGCTCTGCCAGTGCAGGGGCGGCCGGACACCCGTGGCCGTGTGGGTATAATTAAAATTAAACACGTTTAATGGTCAGCTCCTCAGTCCCGGGAGTCGCACTTCCACTGCAGTAGTGGCAGACGGTGCCTACCGCGCGGGACAGCATTTCCACCATCACTGGACATAAATGCCAGATATCCACCACCTGCTGCTGAGCGATACGGGCTCACCCAAGTCCCAGGGCCCCAGTGTGGCACCGCAGGGTACTGTGTGTGCAGGCTTTCTTAATTCACTTTTTCAGCAGAGGTAAAAACAGAAGTCTTTATAAAATCGTACCTACAAAGAACAGTGAAGGCTTTTAGAGTTAACTAAGCTCTTTCATCAAATATTGTTTGACTGTAACACATCACAACATGACGGTAATGAAAAAAAGATACCTGATACAATTTTAAGTCGCTGAGAGATTTTGCTTTTAATAATTATTTCTCTTTGATAATGAAGTGCAATGAAACTGGCTCCCTAAAAAGCCATGGTCTCAAACTGCAAATGAACCCTTGTTTAATGAAGAAAAACAAGGTGTCAAGCATGAAAGATTAAGCAGTGTCTCCTCGCCAAGTTGTGGAAACAGCAGAGAATCAGCGGCACCCACTCCGGCAGGTGTCTGAGCGTGACGGGGCAGCGCACCCCCTTCCGCGGCGCCCCTCATTACCTCTGTTGGGACTCTCCGTGCTGTCTCCTTATTTTTAGTTAGCCTGCTAACACGCACCTTCCCCTTCTGGTTTTGGGTCCAATTATCACTTCAAGTCCCACATGAAAGAAAAATCACTTGATTTTCTACCGCTGGGTGAGAAAACACATCAACACAATTTATTTGCACATTTTTAATACGATGCAGCCTACATGGCAAACTGTTCCCTGCAGAATGCCTTTAGAAGCGAGCCAAAGGATGCACTTTTAATGGCCCAGAACCGTACACTTCAAAATGGTTGAAGTGCTCATTCTGATATTAAGTTCATTTCCCCACCACAACAAAATAGCATATCAAGGCAACTGTCTACATTCCGACACTGTCCATTTTCTTGTAGGAAACATAATGGTTTTCCTGGTAAATCAGTTAGGTTTTTCAAAGGAAATTCGAAACCTCACTCAGTGCTAAAATAAAATCCATATTAGAAGCTAGAGGTGAGAAATATATTTAAGAAAACAGTTCTATTTGCAAGTACCCAAAATATTATAGGATAAAGATACATATAACATGGGCTTACTAAATGAAAATCTATTTTCCTATGTTTACGTTTTGCAAGAATAAAAAAATCTCAATCTAACCAATGTTGTAAATTCAGGAGAAGCTCTTACCTAGCATCTATTCTGAGCTAGGCACTGAACTAGTTACCTCGTAACCAGTAATTCCAATCCTCACAACCACCCTAAGGACTCAGTACTATTATTATCCCCATTTTACAGATGATAAAACTGAGGAACAGATCATTAAAAAAGAAAAAAGGCGTACGGTCGCAGAGGTAGCAGCCGAGCAGATACTGAGTGGTAATCTGGCTTCCAAGGCGGCAGGCACGCCAGCACACCATACTGCCAGCCTCTCCATTAAAATCCTGCCCTGGCATTAGAAAGGCCATCAGAAAGAACCACCCTGCAAAATTCAAGATAGTCCCAAGAGCTACAAAACTTTTCACAAAGTCTGATGATTTGGTATGCGGTTGGGGAGGAGGCAGCAGAAGGGTTAAGATACCTAAAGGGTATCTTGAAATAAAACTGATCTTTAAGGAAGAAATCATTTGCAACAACCAACACTTGTCTTGCTCCTATTTGTAGGAAAAATTCACAGCCAGCCAACAAGAGTCACGCTGAGGCAAACAAATGTAAATCCCAGGAATAAACATTTTAACAGCAAACTCCTTCCCGCTTTTCTCTTGTCTGTATCTAGTGGACGTTCCCATCACAAACCTAACTTCATAACCAGGCATTATACTAAATTAGGGCACACACTGCTATCGACTCTTTCACGTTCCTTGACTCCTAGCAGGACAAAAGATCCCGAACTATCTAAACTCAATTATCGAGTCCAATAAATTCAGTCTGTTCCCTACATGAAAGTTTAGGACACGTTCCCATGACACAAGTAGAGGGGACCAGGGGACAGAATAATTCCACTCTGCCTCTGTGACTGCACGGAAACAAACTGTGCGGCCGCGCCGCTCCGCAGATTGTGTAAAAGTGAACGTTGCTTCTTTGTTTGAACAAATGAAGCCTTGAGAAAACTCCAAGACGATCCTGCTTCCGTGGGAGGGGCGCAAGGACAACTTTTCTCGAGAAAACGCACCACACCAAGTCTGCAGTAGCCACTGAAGCCTCCCAGACTGTGTGGCCGGTGGCGGAAGAGGCATTTCAAAAATGCATCAAGCCCGCAGTACACCTGTGGCCTGGTGGCCACGTCCGAAGCCCGCGGGCCCAGGAGGAACTCACTGAGCCTCTAGAGCGAGCAGGCACAGGCGTTTTACTGCGATCCAAAGGGGTGCGATTGCATTTTTTAAAACCAGTTTTCCAGAAAGACACAGAGCGGCTTTGCTGCTACAGCAGGTCCCAAGATCGAAATTCAATTTAAAAAAAAGCAAGGGCACTCCTTTTCACTACGTATATTCCACTCCAACGAAAAGTTGTTTGGTTTTGATTTTGTTTTTAAGACAAAAGCAGTTAAGATTCCCGGCTTCCCTGGTTTTGACCTTCAAGAACTGCAAAAAGTCAGGATCCAGCCAGAGAGAAAAAGAAAAGTTTGAGTGGCTGCTCTGAAACCGCTGCGGGGACCCTCCTCCCGCGCAGGGTCTCCCCGCTCCCGCCCGCCGGCCGTGGCTCGGGGTGGGAACCCGCAGCGCGGAGCCGCGGCCGCTCCCCGAGATTCGCAACACACCGGCCCCCGCCACGCGGGCTCAGGCCCCGGATCGGCTGGGGACCCCCGCCCGCGACCCCACACACTTCCGGGCCCGACGTCCCGGCCCCAGCCCACCTGCCCACTTACCGGCATCATCTTGGACCCGAACCGCATCGAAGCGGGTGGCCGAGGGCGGCCCGGAGCCGAGCGGAGGCGCCGCGGGGGTCGCGGAGCGCGGGGGAGGGGAGCACAGAGCGAGGCAGCCCTGGAGGCGGTGGACCTGTTGCAAGGAGGCAGCGGTGGTGGCGGGGCGGCGCACGGGTCCGCACAGCCCTCCCCGCGAGCTGGGGCGCCTCCGAGCCCCGGCCCCAACCGCCGCAAGGCCCCGGACGCGGCTTTGTCTTCTCCGCGCTCGCGACCGCAGGGCTCCCTCCTCCGCTCCGAGATCAACTAAACCCGGGGCCTGGCCCCCTCCCGGCCCGCGCCGGCTCCGCCCCTCCGCTCCCCAAGGGAGGCGCGGGGACGGCAACGCGCGCGCCTGCGCGGGCCCGAGCGGCCAGGGAGGCGGAGCGGCGGGCGCGCGCCCGGGCCGGGAACCGGCGCCCATTCCTTTCTTTGCAGCGGAAGAGGTGCAGTCGGGGGCGCGCGGCGGGGCGACGGGGACGCGCGCCTCCTGGAGGAGCCACGGGACACCCGAGGAGCAGAGGGCAGTCACCTCCACTGCAGCTTCCAACTGTGCAAAGGGTTGGACACTTGGTCTTCGGGATCCCCGGGCCGTGCCTCGGCGCCCCGACTGTGCCCACCCCCTTGGCAGCCGGGCTCCGCCGGAGCGATGGGCCGCTCATGGGAGGACGTGCCCGCCGGGATGACTGCTCTCCCGGCAAGCGGCGAGGGCCGCCCCGTCCGACGAGATGAAGACTGGCGGCGGAGGTTCAGCCCCCAGCACATTCCGGGGGTGCCGCGGGGGAAGGCGCTCCCTGCCTTTCATCTCAATAGCCCTGGCCCAGATTCTAGTTTTAAACTCCTGTGACTTTCCGTAATTTACCAAAAGTACACTGAAAAATGACTCAAATGGTTAAAAAAAAATGTTATGCATATTTTACCACAATAAAAATAATAAATAAAGCCCCGCAAAACGGTTCAAAATATGTCAGGCAGCATTGCAAGGAGCTGCTTTTCCGCTGCTCAGGAATATGTTGGTTTTCCTGAGCTCCTCCTCGTAGGGGGCGGGAGCCAGGCCCGGGAGCCCGCCGTGGCCAGCCTGGCGGAGGAGGAGGGCTGGTTCTGGCACCTCTGCCGCCTTCCTGGGAGTCAGACTCCGGAACCCTCGCCCCAGGAGCTCTTCTGGTAAAATCGTCGGGGAGCCTCACTCGGAATCCCTTTTCGCTGAGAGTCTAAATCGTGGAGTAAAGCCCCCGGATTCACCCAGCTGCAAGGATGGGCAGTTATTTGCTTGTCCAACAAACCCTTACCGGCTTCTCCACCGAACTTCCCACAGCACCCTCCCTGTAACGCATCGGGAAATACCCAGCCACGGCTAATTTATTTACAATTCAGAATTCTCCAAAACCCTGCTTTAAAGTCTAGTTCGTTTAAGATAATTCTCCTGTGTTAAGTAAAGGGAATTTATCCCTTCACTGGTTCAGTAAATATTCATCAAATACCGACCCTGTGCCGCATATTCTTCTAAGTGCTGGAGATACGTCAATGAACCAAACAAAAGCTGGATGGACCTTAAAACCAACAGCTAACTATACTAATAATTAATAATTACATACATTACCAGGTATAATGATAAGAAGTGAAACAATTTGTTGGGAAGAAGAAGTCGTGTTAAGTTGGAGAATCTTAATTTTTTGTGGAAAACAAGACTCCTTTTTTGCCAACCTGCAGCTCATAAAGGGACTATTTAGCACCAAAAACCAACTTCATATTCCACTGGTTTTCGTTGTTTTCTTACTATAAGGAAATCTCAGAGAAGAATTCTGGATATCAGTCCCTGAGCCTCCCCTGTTCTCGACAATAAAAAACACCTCTCTTTACCACCCGAAAACTGAAGCAACCGCACACAGAAGTAAATTCTATCTAGTATGAGCATTGGCAGCCCTGGCTTATTAATAAAACAATTAGGGTGGATGTAGAAGCAAGGAGAGAGCACTCGGAATAAGACGGTCCCTTCTATTTCTCTACGGCCTGTTTCACAAGTGACCTGCCTGAGGACAGGGAAGGAAAAAAGGACGACAGCGGGCACCCTGTCCCGAAACTCACCTCCGGCCAAATGAGAATTCCCTGCTGCCAAAGAGCAGGTATGTGTATGTTGAGGGTTTTGTTTTCTTCTCCTTTTTTTTTTTTTTTTTTTAAACCATAGAAGCATGGACCAAACAACAACAACAAAAAACCCTGTCTAAGCTTTGGTCTCATTCCTCAAACTCTGTGCCATTCACTGAAGGCTCTTGGATGGGTTGTTTTCTCCCTTCCAAGCTTCACTTTCCTTCTTCATTTCCTCCGCCCCTGCCGGCCTAGTGGGTCTAGGGACCTGCTTCCTGCTTCCCCCTGCTCTGTAATTCTGCATTTGACCCCAAGGAAAAGAGGCCAGATTACCACCAGCTGGGTGGGGCGCTGCTTCTCTTTGGACCTCACCTCCCCCCCAGGCACACGGTTAATTACTATCTGTTGGGCTTGAGTTCAGACATTTGAGTTCCCAACTTTCTCCCCATTTCCCACGGATGTTCCACACCTTGCGTCCCTCTCTCCTTTCAAAAGATCAATTCCCGCCTTCCTTCGCCATAAAACAGGCCACAGGGGCTTTCACTCCCGCAGCTCATTCCCCCCACCTCCTCCCCCATCCTGCCTCCCTCTCTCCTTCCCTCCCACTGACTTATTTGACTGATACTCTAGTGTGCCTGTATGTTGCCAGGCACGAGTCTAGACTCTAGAGACACCGCTGTCAACACAACAAAGACTCTGTCTTCGTGAAGTTTATATTCTAGTGGGGGGGAGGGGTGGCTAGACAACAAACGAATGGAGTAACAATAAGCACAATGCGGGGAAGGGGAAGCCACTAGGGAAACCGAAGAGAGTCAGATTATGTTAGATAGGGTGGTCAGAGAAGGTGTCTGAGCCATGAAGTGAAGTAGGGGACAGGCTCCAGGCTGCGGGAACAGCGAGGGCAAAGGGCCAGGAGGGTGTAGCATTTTAAAGAAAGGGCAGAGCCGGTGTGCCCGGAGCTGAGTGAACACGGAGGGGGTTGTAAGGGAGACGGCAGATGTGGCCAGGCCTGCATCACGCAGGACCATTTAATGTTTCACCAGTTACCCTGTCCCTAGAAACAGCAGGTGCTCTATTTTTACAGGTTTCTTAACCTGCCAATTTATTCCGTTCTCTCCTACATTCCCCTCCAGCTGGCAGCAATTCAAAAGAGAGAGAGATGAGGCAGAAGCTTGAGTTTCAGGCCTCCTTGTGTGTATCCATGCTTTCTGCTTGGCCTTGAACTCCTTCCCCCTTATCCTGAACAGTAAGCTTCTACTCATCTTTGAAGTGCGTACCTGAAGGTCGTCCTTGGATACTCTGGTTCCTCCTCAGATCGTATGACTCTTTCTCTCTTTACTAAAGGTCATTCTTGGGAGTCATGTTTGATGTTTCTCAAACAGAATTAATCAATAGCTCATCTTTAGTCCATAGCCATAGATAGATAGATATAAATTTAATTATTATGGCATTTATCATATGATAAAGGGAAGAAAAAGATCTGTCTCACCAACTAGACCCTATGGCAAAGAAAGGAAAGAAAGAAAAAAAAGAAAGAGAGAGAGAAAGAAAGAAAAAAAGAAAGAAAGAGAGAAAGAAAGAAACTATGCATGATTTGTTTATTGGTGTATCTTCAGCCCTAACACGATGCCTAGAGCATAGCAAGCACTCACTAAATGTAGAATTGATGGCACTTAACTAACATGCTCCATTCTCTCTGCTAGTAGAGCAGGTTTTGATCCTGACTCCTGCGATAGCCTCAGGAGGGTCTTCTGCAGCCAGTCTCGCTCCCTCTAATTTTTTCCACCTCAGGGCTGGCAAATTCCAGGCCAAATGGCGCTCTCCTCCTGCTTTTGTATTGCCTCTAAGCAAAAGCAATTTTTACATTTTTTAATGGGTGGGGAGAAAAAAAATCAGGAGAAAAATAATGTTTTGTGACATGAAAATTGCATGAAAGTTACACCTCAGTGTCCTTACGTGCAAATTTATTGCAACACAGTCCCACCCGCCTATGCACAGGTGGTCTTTGGCCACTTTCACACTAGAAGAGCAGAGCCGAGTAGCTGTGATAGAGACTGTTACGACCTGCAGAGCCTAAAATATTTGCTCTCCGGCCCTTTAAAGAGGAAGTCGGCTGACTCCTGCTCTACCAAGCAACAAGCATGATCTTTCTAGCAGAAATATAATCAAGCCCATGCTTAGAACTCTTCAGTCAAAGTGGACGGGCCTATGGACGGGGCAGGATTGAAGGCCAAAGCCTTTTGGGGCCAGATGGTGAGTAGTCCATGGAGGTTTCAGGATCCTTTTCTGTCTTCTTGTGTTCGCTCTAAATTCTAGTTAGTAAAATGTTTGTTTGTTTGTTTTTAAGTTAAAAAGAAATGCTTTTGATTTCTTTCTGTTTCTGCTGGGATACCATGTTGTTCACATGGCCTCCGACCCCGCCGTGGTCTAGCTCATACCCACGCTCCAAGACGGGTGGGGCAGGAAGGAGGACCAACAGATGTGTACCTCCCCATATCCATGACAAAGGTCCAACCTTGGTGACTTGGCAGCATAAATCCAGTGCCTTGAGGACATCTGTCTACTATGCTATTGACTGGACCTTGATTTGGCTGAAGCCACGCCTTGCTTTTTCGACCCAAGGAGCTCGTGAGTTCTCATGTTCTATTGTCAGTTCTCTCTCCGTTCCCTCAGTTCCCTCTCACGCACCCAGTCTGCCTCCCGGCTGTGCCCCCCCCCCCCGCCCCCCGTCTGCGGCAGCACTTGCTGAAGTCACCAGTGACCTCTGTAACCCTGTTGCAACGAACATGTTCAGTCCTCATCCACTTGGACCTTCCAGGAGCACATAGCTGTTACTCATTCTTCCTTCTCCAAACACTCTTTTCCCTTGACATTTAGGATGACGCGCTCATGGTTCCCCTGCCCCCTGACCGCCTTCCACTGTGTCCTTGGAGGCTTCCCTCTTCCTCACCAGCCCGTACATGCTGCCTGCCCTCAGGGCTCAACGCTAGCCATTCCCTCCTGCCGTCACTACCTTGTTCCCGGACAGTCTCATCCACGCTCTTAACTGTCACGTACACCGGGGTCACATTTTTATATTTCCAATCCAGACCTCTTCTCTGGGCTCTAGAACTGCACCATCCTGTGCAAAAGTCACGAGACACATATAGCTATTGAGCATTTGAAATGTGGCCAGTGCAACTGACACATGTGGGGAGAAGCTAAAGTATTAGACAGTGTAGATACAGACTGTTTCCACCATCACAGAAAGTTCTACGGAACGGTGCTAGATACCCACATCCCGCCGCGTCCGCCCGCCTGCTGGCGTTTCCTCTGGGCTGTCTCACCGCGTTGCCCGCGCAGCTCGGCTAGCCCCGCATGCGTGGTCCTTCTTCCCAGCCCTGGTCCTCTTCCACTCTTTTCTGTCTCGGGGAACGGCACGAGTGTTCAACCACTTTCTCAAGCCAGAAATTGAAAACTCATGCTGGACTCTATTTCTCCTTCCTTGCCAACATCTAGTCAAGCCCTGTCCTTTCTGTCTTAAATATTTCTTCAAACTCCCCGTCTTCTGCCACCTCATCACGCTGTTCAAGCTGCCACCGCCTCCCACGGACCCGACCACAGACACCCTGGCTGCGAGGCCCTCCGTGACGTTGCCTTCAGGCGCGTGAGTGCCTGCCCCTGCCCGTCCTCCAGCCTTCGCAAGTGCCACGTTCCCTCCGAGGCTCAGCCATACCATCTTTTCTCTGTCCCTTTTGCCCTACATGCTTTCTCCACCTCAACGACCTCACCTTCATGCCATGTGTCACCCCTGCATATTTAGACGGGTTTGTGTTACTAGTGTTATTCAGTTAATGTCTGTCTCTCCTACAAGATGGTAAGCCATAGGGTAGGGACTTCTGCTCTTCCTTCTTTACCACTGTCCCTTCAGTCCCTAAACTGGGGCCCAGGACGTAGTCATAGAATGAATAGTTGAATTAACAAAAGAGTGATTAAATGAATGAGTTATTGTCCTGACTGGTATGGCTCAGTGGATTGAGTGCCAGCCTGTGAACTCAAAGGTCACTGGTTCAATTCCCAGTCAGGGTACATGCCTGGGTTGTGGGCCAGGTCCCCAGTTGGGGGCGTGCAAGAGGTAACAGATAAATATATGTCTCTCACATCAATGTTTCTCTCCCTCTCTTTCTCCCTTCCTTCCCTTTCCTCTAAAAATAAGTAAATAAAATCTTTAAATGAATGAGTTATTCACTTGTCTGTAGCTCATATGCTTAAAGCCAGGGCTTCAGTCAGCTCTGATGGCTGTGACGAAATATCATAGGCTATAGACTAGGTGGCTTGTGCTCCAGGAATTTATTTTTTACAGTTCTAGAGCTGGTAAGCCCAAGATCAAGAGGCCAGCCCATTGGGTTCCCTGGTGAGGGCTTTCCTCCGAGCTTACAGGCTGCATCATACCCTCACGTGGCAGAGAGAGGAAAAGGAAGCCAGCGCTCTGGCGGTTCTTCTTTCAAGGGCACTAATTCCATCGGGAGCGCCCCACCTTCATGACCTCACCTGAACCTAGTTATCCTCCAAAGGCCCCGCCTTCAAATGCCATCACACAACGTGGGGGGGAGGGGCGCTGGTGCGTCAACCTATGACTTTGGTGGGGGGGGGACACGATTAAGTGCGTAACGGCCGGTGTTCTGTACTTTTTTCCAACCCCGTGGCCATGGCTTATGCTCCTTACCTCCCCCGCCACGCACCCAAAACCACCTCACAAACAGCTACAAAAGTCCTGGTGGAGTCAGGGTGCAAGGAGCGATGGAATTCAGGCCCGCTGCTGGGGTGCAGACGGAAAGCGGGCCTTTCCGATGGCTGGCCTCTGCAAGAGCTGGATTCATCGCCGCGGGGCAGCGTTTGAAAAGGAAGAAACCCCCCTCAGTGAGATTTCTTTAAAGCTAAACGGAGGCGTCACTCTTAGCAAGCAAGAGGAATCTAGCCTAAAATCCTGAGAATAGGCCCTCTCAAACAGCGAAGGCTCGCAGAGGCCGCTGGCCGTCGTGGAGCCTGCGGTGCGTGGCCTCTGCCCCCCAGCGTGAGGGCAGCTACGTGCACTTCCTCCTGATCTCTGTTCACACGCCCTGTGTTAGGCCAGAGCGGACAGAGCCCTAGTCATCTTAAAACCGTTTTTTAATTTGGGATCTATTCAAATACATTTCAAGGGTACCCGTGAAAAACACACTGGTTTTCTAGGGATGTGGCCAAATTTCCTTTGGGGAAAGGGCCAACTCTTAAAGTTCCTGATATTCTGTTTAGCTCAGCATACAGTGTTTCACTACCAATCGGGTATTAAATGACTTCAATCATGTTACTACTATGAAAAAAATTTTCCCAGTTAGAGAGAAAAAAACTAACCAGAAGGTTTTCTGTACCCCCATTTAAACCCCATTCGGAGTCCGTTGCTCTCTTCTAGAAATAGTTATGTCTGACCCTGAAGTCAGTTATTAATTGATAGTGAGAACATTCTATTGCACCCCTATTTTTGGCCAATATAGATTGAGGAGGAGTAACATTTTTAAATGTCTTGGCTGGACTTGGTTTTTACTGTTCTACTTAAGGCCCAGAGAAAGCTTTAAAAAGATGCACAGAGAAAATAAACTTAGGAAACTATAAAACCAAAAAAGGAGAGTATTATCTGGTTGGAGAGAATTTTCACTTCAAGATAAGTCTCCAAGCTGTAACCACTGAAGTGTTTTTTTTTTTCTTTTTTTTCTCTCTCTCTCTAAAAATAATTTGTTCTCTGAAAGTGCTTTTAAATTGATTTGGGGAAGGGGGATCAATTTTCCAACATACTTCACATTTACCAGATCTAGTAGAATAAAGTTGGAAAAAAATCAATCGAGACATGTTTATACATATTATAAAGGACCAACTATAGCAAATTCTCCCTGTCCTTTTAGATATGCTTTTGTTTACAAAAAATTCAATTCAGCCCTGGCTGGTGTGGCTCAGGGGACTGAGTGCTAGACTGCAAACTAAAGGGTCGCCCATTTGATTCCCAGTCAGGGCACAGGCCTGGGTTGCAGGCCAGGTTCCCAGCTGGGGGTGTATGAGAGGCAAACACACGTTGATGTTTCTCTCCCTCTCTTTCTCCCTCCCTTCCCTCTTTCTACAAATAAATAAATAAAATCTCTTTTAAAAATTAAGAATTTCAGTTCACATACAACTTTTCAGTTTCATCAATAAACACTACCGAATGTGTCTGTTATGAGCCAAGGACTGCCTGGGGCACATCTACGCAAAATGAGATCCACATACAGAACTGAAGACACGATTTTAAGAACGTTATGTGTAACGGCCACAAGAAGTGTGAGGTTGGTACTTTGCTATCCTCATTTTATGGATAAGGAACCTGAGGCACAGAGAGCTTCAGTAACTTGCCTGAAGCCTCGCAGCAGGTGGGTGGCAGAAGCTAGGGTTTGAACCCAGGCGCCCAGAGTCTACACCCTTAATTACTATGCCATTGTCCCTTTACCCCTCTCCTGTCCTTTGACACTTCAACACTGAGTGCCAGGAAGCAGAGGCAGTCACTGAGGATACAACTATAAGTAAGAATCGAAGTACATGCAGCCTAGTGGAAAAAATGTACCAGTGAGCACACAAGTGAAATCAGATGTTCAGGTGCCCTGGTTGACTCCACACAGGGACAGTCACCTGGTCCCCTGACCCTCCCAGGACAGGACAGTATGGAAACAGGGCTCATGGGTTGAGTGGAAAAGATGAGCTGGGCTGGATTTCGTGTGTTTTCCATTGCATTTCTTTGAAGCCTTGGTTTATTAAAAGGAAATTTTGTTTCATTTGGACTGTTTTACTGACCCTCTGCTATAGTTGTAGCAATATGAATTATACAAAAAAAAGACATAATCTGTAGCCTAGAGGAGCTTATAACCTTGCGGGGAGGGGGGCTGCAGGTAGAAATACTGATAACTGAGGCCAGTGTTTATTGCACACTTACTATACGCCCAGCATCACGCTCAGCACTTAGCAAACATTTTCTCATATAATCCTCACTAATCCTCACTAACTCACTAACTGGATTATATTTCTCATATAATCCTCCTCACTATAGGGAGGTGCGATCACCTCCATTTTACAGGTAGAGAAACTCATTCTTAGAGATGCTAAGTCAATGGTTCATGCAGTAAATGCTAAAAACTTCCTGTGTGTGTGCCAGGCATGATTCTACGCTCCACGAATTGAGTGGTAAATGAGACGGGTAAGGTCTTGCTCTTCTGTCCCAAAGTTTTTGTTCTCCTTGAGGATGACAGATGCGAAACAAGCAAATAGGACAAATGCTTCTGAAGAAGCTCTTAAAAGGCAATGCAGTAGTGACCAAAGTGGGTAGGTCCTTCAGAAATGGCGGTCAGAAAAGATCTATCCCACATGACGTTTGAACTGAGATCTGAACAAGGAGAAGAAACTATCCTCAGAATCTCCGGATGAAGAGGGTCCCAGGCAGAGGGGACAGCACATGCAAAGACTCTCAGGGAGAACTGCGTGCTCCGCGAGCAGAACGAAGGCCAGAGTGGCCGGAGCAGAGCCCTTCCCCCCAATCACCCAGCTAAAGAAGCGCAGAGCGATAGCCACGGCCAGGCCCACCTACGGCCGAAGCCCACAATCAACCACTGAGCAACCGCCTGATGGAACAAAGAACGTTCCACATGTCGTCATCACCCAGTGTGTTTTTAAATTCACTTGAGCCAAACCCAAAGAAAAGGGAACATATGGAATCAAAAATCAAAAGAGGAAAGGCCTGGAAGCAGAAAGGCCTCCCTAAGTCGGGTGCTGGGAAGACAAATAAAGCATTGTCTTGCACAGGCTGTATCAAACCCAGCTTCATCTAACCCTGGTCTTAACCTCCACCGGTTATGCATTCTCAATTCTTATCTTGGACTCAAATCCCTCATGGGCTGATGGAAGGCTGCTCCGATCCTTCAGATGAGGAGTTCAGATAAGCTTACTGCCGAAAACGCTTCTAGCTTCTCACGGGTGACAGCCGAGAACTGGTCAGTCTACAGGGTCCCTTCCTCTGGAGGTGCCAAGGGGCGACGGGCCAGCCGGCGGGAGCTGTCTGGGCGAGAGGCTCTGCAGGAGACCGACCGTGCAGGGTTGGCTGGTCAGGTGTGATTAAACTGGGGTGCGTAGGGGAGAGGGTGTAGGTTCAGACAGGAGTTGTTGCTCCGATGGTAATCACAAGGTAAGTGGCGAAGGGCCAAACCGTGGGCAGGGCAGGCTCAAGTTGCCAGGCAAGCTGTCACAGACAAGGAGGGCAGAAAACCTCAGCGAAACGGAACACCACGAATGACTCTAAGAGAGACGCGTTGTTCTGACACCTCGCTGGGTCAAACGAGCCCATTTTAACTCAGGTCAGCCTGGACTGAACTGGACAGGCCCACAGAAATGTCATGTCGTCTTAAAGGTCTGGACCTCTCCTCTGTATCCAGGTACGCAACGTTATATTCCAGCTCAGCCAGGGGAGGAAGTTTTTTGCTCAGTTTCCCTGCTGAGAGTTGGCAAAAACGAAGGTGCTTTTCTGGGGTGTGATTTGTATGTTCTGCCTGTGTGATCTGTGGGTGGAGGGGCAGCTCTTCTAAAAATGAGATGAATCATGAGCCACATCCTTCTATGATATGATTAGAAAAACTCCATGAAAAGCAGTAATAGGAACTACCTTTGTTCTCAGTTCCGTGCCAGGCCCTGAAACAATATATCGTATCTTATTAAATGCTCACAATAACCCTAAGAAACAGATCCTGTTAACAGTACCAGTTCACTGACAGAGAAATTTGACTTGGAGAGATGGGTAACTCATCAGGTCACACGTTAGTGAAAAGTAGTGGCAGGTCTCCGCTCTTCTCCTCCGCTTCTCACCACGGGCGAAAGGAAACTTGGAAAAACACCGGGGCCACAGCCGTGTGGCAGTAACAGCAGCAGCCACAACTCCGTGGGTTCCCAACAGGACCGACGTCGGCCACTTCCCTTAGTGTGCTCAGGGCTGCAAAAATCGAAGTGTGCTGTTGGGACATGGTTGATACGTTCAGCCATCAAGAAGGGTTTCGTCATCCCCTCGGATGGCACAGAGACTGGAAGAGGATTGGTCAGCTTCTCTGGTTCTTTGTTAGGACACATAGGCATAGGTGTCCACTAACTGGAAGACTCCCCCGCCCCCCAAATTCAAGTCCACCAAAAGTTTCTGGTGACCATGAAGAGGATTATAAACCACAAGATCATGACGTGGGGCCCAAATACATCTTATGGGTCTAAGGATCCTGGCAAGGATACATGCATGTCCAACAGGGACTATCTTCCTGGACTTGAGGTTAACTGTTAGAACGCATTGGACCAGGAGACAGCCTGGCTGCTCCCAGGTGGCAAGGCTGAGAGGGGTGGAGCCTCACAGCTACACTCAGAAGCCGCAGGCAAGTCGGCATTACCATCTTCGGGGACATTTGTGTGGATTCAAAGAAGACAGCGCGTGAGAGTAGGATGCTGGGGAGAGGTACAGGATCTAAACACTAAACCAGGTGGTAAGTTGGACCAGTGACCCCAATACCGGATGAACCTAAGGATGTCAAAAGATGCCTGCAGATCTTTGCGGGCTCTGATAATGTGCGTGGCTTCTTCCAGGTAATGCTACCAGCCCACATCATGAATCTTAAGTCAGCCTGAGAATAAGTTAGAACAACAACAACAAAAAAAAGCCCCTGGCCAAGGAGCTCATTTGGTGGGAGTGTTGTCTCAATATGCCAAGGTCGTGGGTTCGATCCCCAGTCAGAGCACAGATGAGAGTCAACCAGTGAGTGCATAAAAAAGTGGGACAACAAATTGGTGTTTCTCTCCCCAACAGAGGAACTGTGGAGGAGGCTGGCAGGGTTTCTGAGTGTAGGTGTTATAACTACAAACAACTTTGCAACCCAGATGCTTCTCACAGTATTAGCAGAACTGCACACTGAGATAATCTGGGGGCAACCAGGGCACCCCACAGAGACCTGGCGGCTGACAGGCAGGTTGGGATGTGCAGGACTCGGCGTTGTGTACGACGGCTGCAGGGAATAACAGACGTATTATCACAGCACAGTGTGAGTGCCACCGGAGGCCCGCAGAGCGTCGGGGATACCTTACCGGGGAAGGGAGGGGCTGTGATCAAAACCCAGGTCTGGTCCCAACGGGTGTGGCTCAGTGGGTTGGGTGTCACCTCACAAACCAGACATCACTGGTTTGAGTCCCGGTCAGAGTACCTCTCTAGGTTGTGGGTCTGATCCCTGGTTGGGGCGCGTACAAAAGGCAACCAATCAATGTTTCTCTCTCACACTGAGGTTTCCCTCTCTTTCTTCTTCCCTTCCCCTCTCTCTAAAAGTCAGTAAGTAAAATCTTTAAAACCCAGGTCTGCTTGATTCCAAGCCCCTCTCTACGATGTAACCCTGACCCACCCCGGGGGCTTGGGAGCTGAAGCGTGACTTGCCACACGGAGAGGACCGGTCAGCGCTCTTCCCTGTGGGTCAGCACCCCTTGACCTCTCACCTCATCCCCGTGATTGCACGGGGTTTGCCAGGTTGATTCTCCACAACAGAGGCAAGTGGTTTTCCTGATTCATTCTGGATCAATACTGCGTTAACTCTAAAACTAGCCTGCCCAGTGGACATGGCCTCCCAGCTCCACCCATGTATTATGTTTCCTGTGTCGACTCATTGTATCTGGTCTCCGTCCATGGACAAAGCTGCCAACACCCCTGAAGGCACCCATTCACTCTAAGCTGTATCTCCTTCCATCCTCTGGGATTTCCACTTGAAAGACCTTCTGCCTCAATGCCCACCGACCTCGCCCTCTGGTGCCTGGGAGCGGTCTGCAGTGCGGCTGAGTAGGGGTCCCCACCGTGTGATTCTCTCAAGTTTTCTCAGGGGTCCCGCTCTCCTGTACACACGCCCCTGCCGCATGGTGCAGCGCTGCAAAAAATGCATCAGGAGCCCCTGAGGGAGGCCAGAGCAACGTGAGCTAAAGACACGGGAGGCGACGGCCACAGGGAAAGTCCTGGCCTCCCTCCCAGCCAAGCTGCGCTTTCTGTGGATGAACAAATTGCAGATCGATGGAGGGGAATGGCAGATGCCGTGGGAGCTGGGTGGCAGGGGAACGACTTGAGAACGTGTCCTCAGCCTGGCTTCCCCCTCGTGGCGCAGCTGCAGAGAGAACAGTCAAGGCTGTTGGGAAAAGGGGTCAAGCTGATTTCCCAACACAAAGACCAGATTAGTCAACTTGGAAAAAATTCAGAGGCACTGAAATCCTTCCCCGGCTCCTGATTTAATAAACCAGCTGAAACAGTAATCCACCCTTCAAATTCTGGAAAGTTGGACTTGCGTCATCCTCCAGGCCCACAGAAATAGCCCTTCGCTGTAACTTCGATCAGTGATATGAAAGCCAAAGAACGAGGAACGTGTCAGGGAGGAAGTGAGTTAGGAAGGAAAAAAAATGGGCTCGGGGAGGAAAAAGAAGCCAATAGCATTCATCTGTTGTGCAAGATTCTGCTTCTGGGTCACTGGACAAACAGCCTGTCACAGGGGAAAGGGCCTCGGCGAGGAGGCAGGGTTCTTCTTCAGGCTTCACAAAACCATCGATTAGGCCCTCCCACGGCCGTTACGCTTCTGCTGTCCACAACGCAGGCTTAGGGAACAGCCTTCTGATAGTAACACGGACGCCCGAGAGCCCGCTCTGCGAAATGATGGCATCTGTCCTCCCAAGGGCTTGGGCAGAGGGCCCCGGCATTCACATCCCTGGAAAGGGAACCCCTTCTGCAAATCCTCCTGCCAGAACTCAAATGGATCTGTCAGTCTGCTATCAGCCTGGCCAGAATCCGTAGGTCACTCAGGGGGGCAAAGAAAATCCAAGAGCAAGACCTCAAAACCCAAAAACTGAGCTGAGCCCTGAGCTCAGGGACCTCTCAGAGATGCCACTTGGGCCCTGTGCACGACCTGCTGGTTCCTATCAGTGACATCGCCTGCCTGCCTGCCCCCGCCCCCCCGACAAAACAAAACCTTTACCCATCAAGACGCTTAGAATCCCTTTCTAGCCTGGAAAGGAGCCAATGCTGAGCCCCTACTCACTGTGCAAGGGGGGCAAGAAAATGGACTGATATACAAACATCTCTCCAGCCCCCCATTGCTGGGACCTCACTTTTGTTTTACGTGGTGACTTCCTGTCATAACAAGAATCTTTTAAATTGAGAATCATTAATCTTTTTATTTGTTTATGCAACAGGTTGATGGGGATGCTACTTAGGCCTTCACCAAACCCGTAAAGAGAGAAAGCAAACCCCTCTGTGTGGGACGTGGGGTGGAGGAGGGACCCAATGCTACCCCCCGGCCGGAATTTCTTACTAACTGGCCAGGAATGAGGAGCGAGGCCTCCGCTCCCGGGGCCACGAGCCAATTCACCAACATGTCAGACAGTGAGTAGGATCCCAAGGTCCCAACCTGAGAACAGTGCCAAAGGCCTTAAACCTAAGAGGTTTAAAAGCAAAAGTTTCCTGCAGAACATTTAGTTTTGAGTAACACAGTTTTCAGTGCACCTATCAGTATGAATTAGGAGAAGAAATTACATCTGTTAGCACAACCACTTAGGAAGACCAAATCTGAACACATGCATCCCAATGACCGAGCAATTCCACTCCTCCATCTACACCCAATAGAAATGCAAAATACATACATTCACAAAAGACATGTACAAGAATATGGTTAGCAGCACTATTTGTCACCAAAAACAGGAAAGAACCCAGTACTTAAAAAAACATGGGGAAAATGCTGTATAATCTTAGTGGGAGGAACTATTCTAAATATGACACATAATCCAGACTCCATTTTTTAATAGAATGACAAATTAAATTACATTCAAAGACATAATTCCACACCATGTAGAGAAAGTAATGTATTCAAATATAAATTACTAACACAGAGCACCATGAGTGAGAGGTATTTTTATAACGTCTCAAGATACCAACGCTGGCAACTAAGTTTTTATCATTGAGGTGTAATGATTTGATATTTGTATATATTGCAAAATGATCACCACAATAAGTCTACTTAACATCCATCACCATAGTTCCAAAAAAAAAAAAAATGTATTTCTTATGGGGCTTTTAAGACCTACTTACTCTCTTAACAACTTCCAAATATGCAAAACGGTATTATTAACTGTTGTTACCCGTGCTATACATTACGTCCTCATGACGTAATTATTTTATAAGTGGGAGTTCGTACCTTTTGAGCCCCTTCCCCCATTTCTCGTTCCCACCCCCTGCCGCCGGCAAGTGCCAAACCACCAACCTGTCCTCTGGATCCATGAGCTTGGTTTGTTGTTGTTATTTTAAATTCTACATATGAGTGAGACCATATGGTATTTATCTTTCTCAGCGACTTATTTCTTACTGGGAGTTAGAGGCCTTAGGGGAAACTAGCAATTGAAAAACAACACTTCATTTTCCTGGTATGACAACCTGCGAGTATATAATAAGAATTGTAAAATCATTATTTGATCCTTTACTTCTAACACTGCGCTCTCAGGACAGATAGATGAGGAATGGTCAGCTGACTGTTTGGAGTCTAACACTCTCATGTTCATATCAATGTTATTTAGAATAATGGAAATGTGGGAAATACAGTGAAATATTATTTTCCTTTCTAAAATACATATGTAGACTATACTAATTCAAACATGTAATAACATTGAATTGAAAGTGGAACACCAAATTAATAGGTAAATACTTGCTATAATTATATAAAGTCTCTGTAGAGATATTATTAAAGATAGAAAATCAATGTAGAGGAATGGAAACAGTTTATAACAAAGTGTTCGTTAGGCTTGGGTGGATGGTACTTAAATTCTCAGAATAGAGCCTATCCATCTGGCCAGCATTACCACAGAACAAGGAGAACCAGAGGGGCACAGTAATAGGTCAGTACTGGCAGAGGAAAGAATACCTAGGATAGGATTACCGATGTCCCACCTTTGACACCCAGGCGGGTCCAACTGGCTGGCTGGACTTGGCTCCTGCACACCTAAGGGAATTGCACGCCACCTGGTGGCTGTATCTAAAAATTACAGTTCAATAGATTCCTGGAGGTCAGACGTAGTAAGAAAAACCAAATAGCTGATCACCATTTACTAATTAATAAGCTTTCCATGCACCCAAAAGCATCTTACCTGGCTCCTGGTTTATCATCACCTAAAAAAATCCTATTACTTCCTCCATCTCTGCTATGGCTCTCAGTCGTGCCTCCTGATATCCCCAATCAATATAATATCTCTATTATCTTTCCTCTGAAAATGCCCTGTGTGGGATACATTGCCACTGCATGTGAATGGTCAAGATTCAGTACTCAATGAATGACTGGAAAACCATCCCGTTGCCCCAGAACATTCTCTAATTCTTCTCTAGAAACATAGCAATATATTTTATTAAACAATAAAAAGATAAATTCCTAAAGGTAAGTCGCATTCCGTTTCACTACCCTTTTTTTTAATGGCTCATTCGTTACAGAACACTCCCCTCCATCACTCAACCGAGTCTCGACTGTCCCTTGGGATATACTCCGGGTAATTGAAAGAGCAGCATTTCAGTTCAAGTCTATTTCTGTGCCTGTTATTATTAGTACCCTCCAAGAGGGACCAATCTGCTTGAAAGGACAGCCCCCCTCCAGGTGACAGGCCCTGATCTGACATTTCACACGCACTGAAAAGGTGAGGAAGGGCTCTCTGGAGAGGAACTTCTGGATGCTGACATTGACTCCCACAGCTTTTGTTTGATTACCCTTTCTGCTGGCCTCTGCTTCCTGGTCAGTCAGCTGACCATTCCTCATCTATCTGTCCTGAGAGCGCATGGGCCATAGCAGGAGCTCAATGAACACCAGTGTCTTTCCTTGTCCGTCTGAGCCAGCGCGCTTGTATGGAGGCCAGAAGCACGGGACAAGACAGCAAGTACCAGGTAGAATGGGAGGTGGGGGAGAAAGTATGTGGGGGGGGCGCTGTCAGGCGCCTCCTTCCCGTCTTTAGGTACATCGGGGCTTTGCTAAGTCACAGGACCAGAGCGCTGGCCCCGCCCTAAACCTGTCCCCTCAAAGGTCAGTCTTTCAGTCCCTCTTCCCCCAGCCTGGCCCTGTCTTGGCCTCATCAGGAAATATTTTTGGTCCCCTCTTCCAAAATCCATCTTGTCACAGCACCACAGCTGCTTGCTTTCTCCAAACTCATAGACATTTAGGAGGCGTACACACAAAAGGAACTTGCAAACAGAGACACAAAAAAATGTCAGAAAATGCAGAGCGTTTGTCTAAGAAGTCCTCCACGGAAACGGATGCCAACATGTCACTTGTTCTTTGGCCCCATGGCTCTTACTGTGTTCGTCAATGATCAAAACACCAAAAGACAGTTAACGCCACCAGCAGCGGGACAGGCTGACAACATGAGCTTCCTGACGGAACCCGCCAGGAAGGATGCGATCTCTGCCTACAACCCACAGCATGAATCCAATCATAAGCGAACATAGAACAAACCCAAATTGAGTGGCATTCTACCAAACGACTGGTCTATATGCTTACAAACTGGCAGGGGCCTGGAAGAGAAGCAAGGGCTGAGGAGTTGCTCCTGATTAAAGGAGACTAAAGGGTCATGTCAAGGACACTATTGAGACAAGCAGCAAAATTTAAATATGGACTTTATATTAGATAATAGTATTATAGCAAGGTGACATTTCCTGGATTTTATAACTGACCTTCTGTTGTACAAGAGAATGTCCTTGTTCTTGGCAGATATCTGCTAAAGTATTTTGCAGTAAAAGAGCACTAATAGTTTGGGGGGGAAACATATAATGTAGAGAAAGATAGTAATAAAGCAAATGTGACAAAATGTTAAAATGGAGGTAAAAAGAATGTGGGAGTTCTTTTTACTTTTCTTGTCACTCTTCTTTCTGTAAGTTTGAAATTCTTTCTGAAGAAAGGAAAAACACAAAAATTCTAATGTCCCCCATGTCTATTTTTCGACAGATTGCTCAAGCACGTAAGAAAAGGGAAGGTTTACATGTAGCTCTTACAGCAATTTCATTTTTAATCTGAGGTCATTGGGGATTAGATTATTTGCCGACGTGGACCATGTGGGGTTTTTCTCTTACCAGAAAGGAGGTATTGATTTGACTCATTGGTTCTCCTAATTAATCCTGAAGCACTCTAGCCACTCAGTCCAAGGGAGGGTTTGCTGTTCTATGTTCACAAAAAATAACAGTTGATGACTAATGGTTAGCTGACTGGTCAGGAAGTAGAGGCCAGCCTATGGGTGAAGCACTGAGCTAACCTTTTAATAGTTGGACATTTAATTCTCATAGCAATCCTATGAGATACGTACTACTATTACACCACATTCACAAATGAAGGAAGTGAGGCACAGACAGGTTAAGTAAATTTCCAAAGGTCACAGAACTGCTCCATGAACAAGCCAGGGGTTGAAATCAGTTCTCCCTAACTCCCGCATCGATGCGCTCACCCGCTGCGCTATTCCTGAGCCATGGCTCTTGGGGAGGTTCTGGTCCTTGGGGATAGGAGAGTACTGGTAGGAAAACAACAAATACCCAGTTTTGGATGGAGAGGGTACCAGGCAGACGTCAGCCCATCAAACTCTTGTCAGAAGCAGCCCTTAGGCTCCTGCAGTTAGAAGCAAGGTTGTATTGGAAGCAGTTCTTGAATGTTGATCTGCAAAGTCAAACGCCCCTTTACAAGGTCATGTTTGGCACCAAGTCACACATGGCAAGAGTCCTACACCCAGGGAGGGGGTTTCCACAGGGGCTGTCCGTGGTTAGAAGAGACCCTTCATTCACATGGTGAACGTTGTCCAGGCCCTCCGTACATGACAGGCATTGGGTCACAATGGAGAATAGTTTGAGAAACAAGACTCATTCACCTGACTGTCAGTGGGGAACCACTGAAGCAGGACCCTTCACAGCACCTCCGGTACAAGCACCATGGCCTGGAGACAAGCCTCTGCACAGGACCTGCAGACCTGGTTCACTGTGTCCCGCACAGCGAAACACATGCACAGTAAAGGGCGTAAGTCTGAAAGGAACAGCTCAACGACTTTGCACTCACCAGCACAGTGCTTTAAAAGCTAACCCTGAATAGAGACAGGGGGAGAGGTACATCTGGTAAGCAGAATAACAGCCCCCCAAGATGCCCACATCCTAATCCCCAAAACCTGTGAATAAACATAAACCTTGTAAGGCACTTTGTAGATGTGATTAAGTTAAGAACCTTGAGATGGGGAAAGAATCCTGGATTATCTGGGTGGGTCTGATCTAATCACATGGTCCTTAAAATCAGAGAACCTTTCTCCACCAAGGTCATAGTCGGAGGGAGATGTGACTACAGAAGGATAAGTGGAGAGATGCAACGTTGCTGACTTTAAAAAGGGAGGAAGCGGCCACAAGCCAAGGAACTGCAGCAGCCTTCAGAAGCTGGAAGAGGCCAGGAGGGGGATTTTCCCCTAGAGCCTTCAGAAACAGACACAGCCCCTCTGACAAGTTGCTCCTAGCCCAGTTGGACTTTCGTCAACGGCGGACCTATGGACCTGTAAGATAATAAATGTTTATTGTTCTAAGTCACTAAATTTGTGGTAATTTGTGACAGTAGCAATAGATATACAGTGGGAGATGATGCTACATTTTATAAGGCTAAAAAGATTGGATACTAACATTCTATTTCTCTTCCCTAAATCTTTATCTGTCATAGCAGAAAATCGATAGGTAATGTCCAAAATGAATAAATGAAAAGGCATGTTCTTTTCATATGGAGATAAACACCAGAAGGAATGTTTAAGTGAAGTAAAAGTGGGTGCTTTTGGGGAGTGAAACGAAAAGAAAGGGCAGGGGTCTGCTGTTCTTAACACCATTGGTTTTATCTTTAAAAATCTAAGTGCAATGAAATATTGATTTGAAAAATGCTAATGCAATGTAATCAGGCCGGGGTCATCCTTGGTACAGCAGCTTACTGCCTATTGTCTAGGGCTGCACTGGTTTATATGGTAGCCACTAGCTGTACGTGGCTTTTATGTTTTAAATTAAAGTTTTCAAGTTATTTTCTCAGTAGCATGAGCCAGATTTACTGTATCAGTGTACGGGACGGTGCAGATTTAGAACATTCTCATCATCGCAGAAAATTCTATGGCCTAGAGCAACGATTTCCAACCCGTGTGCCGCAAGAAGTTTTAAAACATGCGATATCGGACTATTTAGTTCAGGGCGCTGACCTCTTTTCCCTTAGACCGTCAAATTAAAAAATGACAGCAGCCAACACAACAGTAGCCATGCGGTGTAAATGCATAAAAATTGTACCTATTTTTTCGTATGTGAGATTGGCAAAACACACAATAGCTATTTGGGTGGACCGCAAAATTTTAGGAATTAGTTTGCGTGTGCCATGAGCTGAAAAAGGGTGAAAGTCGCTGGCCTAGGTCCTTCCTACACTCCACCCTGCACACCCTGCAGTCGTTCAGGCCTGCGATTCCTGCCCAAAGGTTAGGCGGATCCTAAGATGCAAAGCATGTGGGAGACAGCTGGCCAGGTATGATGTGACACCTGCCAACTAGGATTAAAGGGAAGTGAGCTCAGGACGGGACCTGACCAGCTAAATGCATGTACCTAGGACACCCTGGAAACCAGCCTGTGCCCACAAACCCTGGGATGCCACAGGGAGGGCTTGTCTCAGCTCCATCATGCCCGGAGCCTCGTTGGAAAAATGCAGTGACAAGGGCTGGTATCATTTGGAGTCATCTTTACCCACATGTCTGGTGGCTGACACGAGCTGTCAGCTGGGACCTCAGACTATCTAACCGTGTTTTTCTCTGTGGCCTGAGCGTCCCTGGCTCACGGTAGTTGGGTTCCAAAGGCGAGTGTCTGAGGGACAGGAAGTGGAAGCTGCCAGGTTTTTAAGGCTGGGGCCTGGGGACTGGCATTGTTTATTTTATTGGTCAAAGAGGCACGGAGCCCAGATTCCAAAGGCGGAATGACAGCTCCACCTCTCAACGGGACAAATGTCAAAGAATTTGAGGGGTCATGTTTTAAAACTGCCAGAGCTCATAACTCCCCTCCTTTCCTTATCAACGCCTCCGTTTCAAGGAGAGAATTTTTTTCTAACAACACAAGCACCCATTCAATATTCTACAAACAGAACGTGCCTGACTCTGTGTCAAACACACTATAGACTATTCTTTTGAGCAATGAGATAAAGGAGAAAATAGAGAAATGCAATATGGAAAACCCCCTCTTTTAGATGGGAGAAAAAGTGTACAAGTTTCTAGGCTGAGCGGGGAATGGGTGTTGCAGGTACAGGAAAAAAATCCAGATCTTGGCAGAAAAGGGAGGGCTAGAACAATGAGGACCAGGGAAGGAATTTATATCGGGCAGCAGGGGGCTCCTGGTTCTTGGTCCCTTCTAGAAATTTTCTCTTAATGGGATTGTAGTTTTTCCCTCTGAACATTTAGAGCACACTTGTGTAGAACAGTCTGTGGCCCTTGGCAGAAATGCCCTCTGGGAGTCCAATTCCAAAGGCACTGGGACCCCCAATGCCATTATTCCTGTCACTGCCTCCCCTCACTTAGAAGAAGGTGAACGTAATAAGTGTTAAGCACTGCTCCCCAAGCGTCCTCCCAGGACGCAAAGAACCCCGGGGAGCTGCAATGAGCTCTCTGAGCAACTCTGATGTGTAAGGAGTTGCAAAGCTCTCTCTGGCTCACGGTCTGTGAAGTCCTACTTGCATCAAGAAAAGCCCCTTTACCACTCTCCCCCTTCAGAGCCTTCCAAGTCCACACATACGAACACGGAGTTTATGAACCATCTAAATTACCTGTAGGATAATTATCAGACAACCATGGTGTCAAGTTGTATCGTCGTCAACGTCGTCATTCTGGATATTCTCATAAAACCATTTTATGTTGCAGTTTAAGAGAGATGATTACTAATAAAACATTTTTATTGAACGCTGTCAGTGCTTGAACTTTGAGATGTTTTTTTTTAAATGGGCCAAAGTTCTGACTTTCTGATTTCAGAAATGTGTGGGCTTCATAGGTGTGATATCTAATTACCGGGGAAGGGGGGAGACAAAATCTAAAAATCATGCAGGATTGAGTGCACTGGGCTGTGAGTCACATAGTGGCTTGTTTGCGCTCCTGACACACGTCCAATCTTACCTGTTGCATTACAGCCGTCAACAGGCTCACAGGTAAGACACTCTTGTCTTAACTGCATGACTCAGCTATGTTCCCACCCTAACAAATACTTATGAAGCACCTATTATATAGTAGAGGTCAGTCAAATATGAGGAAGAAGGTGGCCTTTACTGTATGTGACATCCTAGCAGTATTAGCTAAAGCTACAATAGCAGCCATAGTGTGATACATAAATCAACAGGTCATGCAACTTAAACTTACACAATGTTATATGGCAAATATTTTTCAGTTTAAAGATGTAAAATAAAGAAGGTGATAAATCTGCCGGTAAGAAGAACTGAGAACTAGAACTAAAGAATCAAAGAGGATATCTTTGCTGAATCCCGGAACAGGAGAAAGAGAATTTAAAAAATCTTATTAGGATATTAGAGTCAAAAAGTTTATATAAACATAAGCAGGCAAGCCTAGGACAGAACAGAGTAAAGAAACCGTGTGAACAGAATGAATTCCGAGCAAATCTTTTTACAGGAGTAGCTCTGTGGAGAGTGCACTCATTGTGTAATGGCCGGGGAAACAGCAGGGACAAAATCAGAGAAGGAAAGGGGGCAGGTCCTGGTTCCCACCTCCCTGGTCAGCTTGACTCCTAAAGGCCTCAGTTCCTCACGAGGGGGGAAATGCTGTTTTCCTAGGCTTCTGCTTTGAGCTTGTTGAGGCCTTTTTCTTTCAAACAGCCTCAAGTACTAGGTAACTGATGGAAGAGGCAAATTTATTGACATTCACCGTTAATTTATGGACTCATGTCCACGAATATTTGTTGTCTGTTACATAACCTCTTCCACAGCTCCTGAGTGTTTCTTCCTTGCGAGCTTAGTATGAATTTAAATCTTTTCAGGTTTGTTTTTCAATTTGGTTTCGTTTTCGCAAGAAAGAATAATGTAATTTTGGTACTTTGACTACGGAAAGAAGGCCCCGAAGGATTGCAAAGCTGTGGTTTTCAGTAAGCCCACATACCCAGGGACCTCGGAAAGAGACTTAGGAAAAAAAACGAGATGTAAAGCGAGGCTTGGCGCGGGGTTTGTGAATGACTACGAGTACAGGCAGGCGTCTCTATCCAAAGCGCCAGGGGCACGCTCGCTGCATTTGCTACAGCAATTTACTACGACGGCAAAGATGTCTCCCTTGGCTGTGTGTCTGTAAAAGTATGCTAGACTTACCTTTTTAAAAAAAACTTTTTATTAAATGTATTGGGGTTGATTTTGGTTAATAAAATTATATAGGGTTCAGGTGTACAATTCTGTAACATCTTCTGTATGTTGTGTTGCATGTTCACCACCTCAGTTCATGTCTCCTCCCATCTGTAGGCTTATCTTTGGACGGTGACTGGAAAGTCCGTCTGATATTATTATTACTTGTATGGCAACAATAACAATGATATTTTTGTGATACAACAACATAACAACGATATTTTTGACCCCCAAGAATGTGCTACGCAGAATATAAACTAAGATGCCTAGAAGAGAGATATTTTGCCCTGGCTGGCGTGGCTCAGTGGATTGAGCGCCAGCCTGTGAACCAAAGGGTTGCCAGTTTGATTCCCAGTCGGGGCACTCGCCTGGGTTGCAGGCCAAGTCCCCGGTGGGAGGCGCATGAGACGCAACCATGCATCGATGTTTCTCTTCCTCTTTTTCTCCCTCCCCTCCCCTCTCTCTAAAAGTAAATAAGCAAAATATTTTTAAAAAATAAAAAAAGAAGAGAGATTTTTTAAAGTTTTTGACTCTAGTATAAAGTGATACTGGTTAAGCAAAAGCCTATTGGTCTAGATATAAAAAGGGAACTTGTGGCAATTCCTTCATAAGTCTTAAAGGAAATCCAGTCCTCTTCTGTGAGAAACAGATTGCCAAAGTAAACAAGGAGCACTTCTCACTTCCCAGAAAGCCCCCACATGCCATCTTCCTGGAAAGGCATTGAGAGGAAGTAAAAGCTAAAAGGGCCGGGGAAGGGAGTTACCACCGACCTCCGCAAGGCACTGAACCACCATCCCGAGCACAGCCTGCTGGGATGGGAACATTCCATTGCTATCTGATCTTAAGGGTAATTTTTCCCATTTTTAAGGGTAATTTTTCCCTTTTTTTTAATTAATTTTTTTCAGAGTCAGTTCTAAACCTTCCTCGTGGAAAAGTCCCTAAAACATAGACTTAGTCCAAGCAACAGCACACACCAAGCTTCACTAGTCGCCGCAGCTTCTGCTCACGTGGCAGAGGGGAAGCTGAGAGGACTCTATTTGGGACCCAACTTTCCTTCTGCAAAAAACGCTGTCTGGACAAATCTTTACCTGGAGAAAAAGCATCATCTTTGGTGCAAAAGCAAGATTGGGTAACAGCACACGAGAGCTCTCTGGACCTCAGTTTCCTCACCTGTTCCTGCTGTACGTGGTCGGACAAATGCCCAAGCGCTGATGTTAAAAGTGTACTCCAAGGATTAACATGAGCTTCAATGAAAATTTGAGTAGAGTTTGAGCAGTACCCCCCATAGCTGCCCCCTTGAGGAATTAATTTCCCTATTGAATTATTTATAACCAAAGGGCCTACAGATCACCACTGGGTTTAATCCTTTACAGAAGCAAGAAAGGTGGGGACGTATTGAGCAGAAAGCCAGTCCTCAAGGACTTGCCTACGAGTCTAAAATGGTTACGGGATGTTCTTTTCTGAGAGCTTTTAAGAAAAGTAATTCGGTTTCCTGGAATAGCTCAGGCTTCAAGTGAAGCTGTTACGCAGGAGAGTTAAGTTAAATAACCTCTAAAAGTTTTTCCAGCCATTTTTTTTTTTAATTATCTTATGCCTTCCCCCCGCTCTCATTTCAAAGATAATCAGGAAGGCTCCTAGGATAAGGTTATTATGTTCAAGTCTTGCCAACAATGTAAGAAAAGAAACTCCTGTTTGATTGGCTCTAGAGGGACAATTATACTTCCTAAAAATAAAATGAGCCCAAGCTAGGAAAATGGAAAGGGTTATGAAGCAGAAGGTCAGTAGTTCTTTTCTGGTCTCCTTTCATCACTGTGTGATTTACTTTAATGGTAGCCTGTCACTTCAAACAAGATGACTCAGTGGCCTGGTCACGGGCTCCAGAGAGTTTCATCCAGGGTCACCCAGCCGCCCAGGAAGAAACTGATATTTATGACTGGCTGACTCAGTGACATGGTCAGAGGGTGACAGAGCGTTTCGTCTACAGTCACCCATCCTGCCGAGGAAGAAATTGATATTTAGTCACTACAGAGACATGTTACTCACTGAATATCATTCTCTATCATAACCTCTTGACCCTCATCCAATCAAAGAGATGGGTGCTGTCCTGCCTTACCTGCAGCAAATGAGCAAGGAGATAGGACAGGACCTCGCTCCTGGGAGCTGCGGCTCCTTTCTGATGGTCAGACATGAAAAGCTGTTTGGAATTAGAATTTTGCCCCATCGGTTGCCTCCAACTACAGAATGGAATTTATAATCATAACTGCCCTTTTTCTATCTTCCAAGAACAAAATTGTTTTCTCCAATAGAAGTTTAAGGGAATGAATGAATTGGTGTTTTGGGTAGGAGTGCTCTGTAACTGCAAAGTATTATGAGTATCGCCGTACCTTTTTTTCCTTGCATGGTCAATTTGGAGAGAGCATGACCCACTCAAAGCTATGCTGTCATGAGGCCGGCAGAATCTACCAAGATTCTGACCCCTTCTCTGACCAGATATGAACACAGTGACAAGTGACTTTCAAGCTTCTGCCCATGCAATCTTCATTTTCCTGATTTGCCCAGAAACAGGTTCCTATCACAGCATTCTGGGTGTTCGCCCCCGTCCAGACCTTGTTGGCTTAGATTTGGGACATTTTGCCTGCCCTTTAACTTGTGACTTGTCCCCCTGGATTCCTGACCCATTTTTGACCTTTGGCAACAGCATCCTCCTTAATACTCATGCTACCTGCATAGATCCTTGCCTTCTACCTGATTCTCAGTTCTGATGGTTGGGGTCCTGGACCAGGCCAACTCCCGCAGTCTGGGGAGGCCAGAAATCTTAGACTGAAATCATCAAGACCAGAGCTCATGACTAATGAGGACAGACAACCCAAGGACTCAGTGACCATACAAATGTCCAAATGGAGGCCGTGAGACTCTCTGTAAGGCCTTAGATTTCATAGAGCATATATATGAGGTTCATCTGTCATGTCTAGTTTCAGGATACTAATGAGAGACAGGCTTTTCAAACCTAGGTCACAAAACATGGAGCATAGTCCTCAAAATGCACCCTGGATCACATGGCAAAGATATGTAGTCACAGAACTGCTGCTGGGCCAACAGTGTCACTCAGGTCCCGAGGACAGCAAGCTGGCTATCCATTTAAGACCTAAAACCAAGGAGGTATAAGAGATAAGTAAATTCTGGGGAAGCCTTTATCATTTACAAACACAAAGGCATAGTAGGCAAAATTACTTCCATTCCATGGGGAAACTATTATTCTAAATGTTCAGATATGCTAGGTTATTTTAAAAGCAGTTTGGACAAGGAATGGCTACTGTGGAAGACCAGAAAGAATGCTGGGCGTGGGCGAGGGGGTTGAAGGGTTTGACTTGAGAACTTGCTCAGGCCCTGATTGGCTGGCTCTCAAGTCCCTCCTCTGCAAAAAGTAAGGAAGGTGGTTCCAAACGACACTTTCAGCCCTTCCAGCTCTGAATGAGTCTTTGACCTTGAGATGGGATCACAAGGCTGGAAAGGCCTTTAGATGTTACTTAATTCAATGTCTAAGCCTTCAGGGACATGGAGGACAGCCTCTCCCTGGCCAGCTCAGGCCCTTTCCAAACAGTGCTTATCAGGAAGGAGGTCTTCCACATCTTGGACTGCCACCCTCCTCTCTGCGTTCTGCTGTTAGTCTGCATGTTAGCCTCCTAGACAGCATGATCCAAATTTAATCCCTTACCCACACGACAGTCTTCATATTTCCCCTCTTATATTTTCTATCTCAAGCAAAGCATTGTAAGCTGCTTCACACATTCCTGGTCTCCACCCGCTCCCTCCTGTCTGTTTTTGTTCTGTGCTACCATCATCCTTCTTAAAGTATGGGCTATGGGATAGCAGAGCATCTACAGATAAATACCAAGGAGAGAAGGAGTATCGCCTCCTCTCCCCTCTTCCGCACATCCTACTCCTATTAATGCAACCCACATATGAATTAGCACTGGAAGGACAGTCATATCACATCACTGCATTACATTGATCGTATAATCTTTTCCACACGTGTGAGCATTAAGCACCGCTTGAATATTCCATGTGGTTTAACTGAGGTTTTTATTTCAAATACAGAACCTTAGGGCTTACCCCTGTTGGACTGCATCTTGTTAATATTGAAAGACCCTATGAGAAAAGTCTCAGGCAAAAAGAGTAATGGGCCTTCAAGGACAGGGAGTGAGAAAGGGGCCACAGGAACAGAGAGTTAACAGGAAGCCTGGCTGAGAGGCGTCTAAATGAAGAGAGCAGGCTGAATCCTGCGTTTACTTTGGCTTCCTCCTAAAACTCCGATAAACCAACAGAATGGAATTTTTAAGCACAAACTCACAAAGATGAAGACAATGGAGAGCTCATAGTAGCAATAAATCTTCAGAATCTGAAAAGCTGATGGATACATGGTAATTAAATTCACACATCTAAGAAAGCCAGTTCCTAAGCCAGCAGTGGGAAAAAGCGAAGAAACAATTCAATGCGCATCCCCCTAAAGTCCTGAAACGCTCAGGGACTGACGGCTTGAAGTTCTACTGGAAGTGAAGAGGAAGGTGGGCTAAGACAGTTGATTGAATGAAGAAATTTCCCAGAAAGTGAGGCAAACTAACAAAAAGGAGGGAACTAGGAATGTAGACAAAAGAAAATAAGAGAATCATTCAAGAATGTCTAACTTTTGAATAACAAGAGTTCTGTAAAGAAAGAATAGGGAAAACTGGAGGGGAGAAAAATCATTAAAGAAATAATCTTTGAAAATTTCCCAGAACTGAAAGGAATAAGTTTTTGGATATCAAGGACTCACCCAATACCTGGCACAATATTTGAAAGCAGAACTGGGTCCTGCCAAAGAACTAGACTGTCCTTGTCCAGAAGATGCCCAAGGCCTGTTTAGTGACTGGACTCTCCTGAAGGAATTCTAAGAAGACAATAACCACTGTTGTGTGACCGTGTCATACCAGGGGACTGCCTCATAGGAGCCACGTCCCTGTCACACAGACAGGGCCGCCCTGAAGAGCTGTATTCTCATTGCACCCTTCTTCTTCCCCGTCTTGACAAACATTCTGCTCTGGGTTACAGAGATGATGCACATGAGAGTCCCCCAAACGGCGCCCCTTTCCACCCTTCTAACCACGGTCATAGGAAAGGGGGAGAGGGACAGACCACCAGGGGAGGGAGATTGGCACAGATGGTGAATGGGGTGGAACAATTACATTTAATGTGCCATCATGACCAACAGATACCACTTAAAATGACTTTAGTTCATTTGTTCAGCAAGTACTTATTCATCTGCTACCACATGCAGGCGCTGTAATGGGCACCGTGGAAACAACGACGCAGGGCCGTCCTAACCCTCAGTAGGCCCATCCTTTGGGGGCCTGCCTACGCCACTGTGTCCTTGTTTAGGATACGGCCCTTAGAAATGGAGGGCACAGAGGTGGGTGCAGGACAGGAAGCCAAAGTGGCCGGGGCACTCTGCTGGGTGATACAACTCTACTGAACTTTGTTCTGGGCAGCTCATCGCCGTGCATCCTGTAGTCTCTCGTCACATCGGCCCTTCCCCATGGAGCACCTGAGCCACGCTCAAGAGGCCAGTTGTCAAATTTAGCAGAGAACGGAAACCCACCAAGCTAGGACCAGCGGTGGCCAAAAAACCCAACCTTAAGAGGCCCTTGTTCCGAGAGCGTTTGGGGGAGTTCTTGGTTGTGTTAAGGGAACGTGAAATGATTCCTGAAGAGAAAGAGAAAAAAAATAAAGAAAAAACAAGAGCCAGACACCAAGAGTTGGTGGGCAAACACAGCAATTACAATCACTGCCTAGAACCAAGTCTTTCATTGGCTCCTGACGCCACTGTGGTCAGCTTCACCAAAAAGAGAATGATGACAAGTTCCTGCGAGTTCCTGGGAGCGTCCTGCCTTGCACCATAATTAGTTTTTTAAATTTGTTTGCTATGGGTTGTATAGAGCATGCTTTATTAAAAAAAAAAAAAGATTTAAGGTAGCACGCTACTATAGTATTTTCAGAGAGAAACTGAACAATCATGTGGCTTTCTTTATTTCTCATAAGAATTTCGAGTGTCAGGAGAAAAAACTTATCTGAGTGGGATAGGAGTACGATATCCTGATATGTTAAAGTAACACTAAGAAATTCTCTGTGTCAGAAGAATGACATCCAACATTTTGCAGAAGGAAGAATATCATGTGCTATGTACATACTTAGAGGAAGTGAGATTATTTTTAAGCTACAGAGATGAAGGTGATATTGTTGCAGATGCCTCTGTGGTATAATGCTGTGTCAAACTCTGTGACAGGAACCATTTCTTGCAAGAGTTTAAAATGTGGTCAGCCCTGGCTGGTGTGGCTCAGTGGATTGAGCACCAGCCTGAGAACTAAAGGGTTGCCAGTTCGATTCCCAGTCAGGGCACACGCTTGGGTTGCGGGCCAGGCCCCCAGTAAGGGCTGCACAAGAGGCAACCACACATCGATGTTGCTCTCCCTCCCTTTCTCTCTCCCTTCCTCTCTCTAAAAATAAATAAATAAAATTTAAAAAATAAATGTGGTCATAAAACCCACTGATAGTAGGTGCCTGACCAGCCCCGTTGGCTCTAAGTAATACTAAGAACACATTATTTTTCACTAAAAATGAAAAAGTATTTCCTTTTCTCGTCTGTTAAGTACATTGGTGGCTTTTCACAAAAACCTTCCTATTGAAAAGCTTATTGCTGACATCTGTCACCTTGACTCTTCAGGGAGATTATTATACTGATGGATTCTTTAGCTTATTTTCTAGGAAATGAAAGCACAGGAGGACTAAGCCATTTTTCCCTGGTCACTGCTGTGGAAACAGACTGGGAAGCATGTCCTTGGCTGGTTGCAGCCCTTTGCTGCCGCCCCAACATTTGACCTTTGATAACATTTCTTGAGGCCTAGGAAGTGTTTAAATGTAAATAGGAAGAAAATAACTTATATTTGGCATTCCTAAGCCTCTGGCAGTTCTTTCTAAATCCTAACACAAACTTCAACTTTAATTTTTAACATTGCACTTCTGTTCAAAGGTAACACTGCAGGTATTTCCACTAACCGTGAGCATGAGTAAGGTTTGATGAAGAACGAGCAGTCCCCCACCAACTTGTACAAGGGAAAGGAACCTGAAGGTCATCTATGCATTTGTGAAGGTCATTCATCCATCTGTCCTTATAGAACAACAACTGTACACATAGCGCCGGGCTAAATGCCAGCATAACAAAGTCCCAGCCACTCGGGATCCTTCAGGTCACGGAGAAAGTGGGTTACTCAAGTATGCAAATGGAATGATAGCACAAGGCCTGACATGCTTACGTGGCAAACGAATGGCATAGGCCTTAAGCAGCTACTAACTCTCTGAGAAAGCAGGTGCACTAGAGATGGAGCGGCACCCCTCTGTGGGGGAGCCCAGCTGCCCGAGTTCAAAGCCTGGCCCTGCTCCTGGCCGGCCCTACCACCTGGAGCAAGTTGCTTTCCCTGACTTTGCCTCCGTTTCCTGATCTGTAAGGAGCGAAGGTGGAGGTTGGGGGATAACGTAGGGGCAAAAACTGACCCTTTGCCTCATTCCCAAAACAATTATACACTTTACATTCCAGAGTCCAGGGGGAAAACGCTTTGAATCTGAGATAAACCAAATACAGTCACCCTGACTGATTGTGGTTCTTCCCAAAATAATAAAATCTTGAATATTTTCCATAAAGTCTCTTTAAAAAAATGTATCTCTTATTTTTGCTATGTCTGAAGATGTGCACTGACTTCTGAGAACAGGATACTCGTGTGAGAACATCGTGGCTGCTCCCCGAGAACAGAAAGACAGACTTGGCGACCTGGGGTGACTGGCGAGGCTTCATCCCTCCAAGTCCTTGTGTTTATATTTGCTGAGCCAGACCTTCTAAAGGCTGACCCTCTGGCATTCTATGCAAGGAAACTTTTTCTATGCTTTTCTAGATGCTTCTGTCTCAGTCTTCCTTTAACAATAACAGTAGAACCTACCTCCTAAAGTTTTTGTAAGGATGAAGTGAGTTAACATTTATAAAGCGCGCAGCACAGTGCTAGGCGTTAGTTTGAAACGGCACAGTGCTGTAGTATGAGAAGGCTTCCCGCAGCACAGCAGGCTCTGCCTGGTCCAGGAACATGAGTAGGACTTAGGCGGAATTGATGGAATGGCATGAGGACAAGCATGGCTTGGTGTGGCTGAAGCACACCAACTCGCCTCACGGGAACGGAGCGAAGGGTTTGCTCTGAGCGTGGCAGAGAGAGAGCGCTACTGCAGGATCAGTTGGAATTAGACATTGAAGGGCATGGTCTTGGTGGTGAAGATGAAGGCTAGTGACACGTTTGTGGTGGGTGACACGACTGGACCACGGCTCTGCTATAAGAAGTCCTTTCTTCCAACACTGTCTTTGGAAGCCACAGCCCCGGTTAGTCCTGAATCACTGTGTGAAGTGTAACTTCACTTTGCGAGGCGCCTGCTGCCTTGGCTGAAAATCATCGCTGCTTCCTGCCCACTCCCGCCAACCCCCACAATGTCAATGGCTGCCGTTTCCTGGCAATTGACTCAGAGGTCACAATTGAACCTATTTTGTAAACCCATGACAGAAGCCACAATTAGCTTCTTTTGTGTGTCCTAATAGCGTTTTTCTCCTGCCCATCTTATGGGAGGTCAAACCACTCCGGCTCCTCTTGCAGTTTCTACAAGTGTGCTGTCAGCTGTGCAGTGTCCATCTTGGCACTGGCTCTGGGAACCCTCCGCCACTAATCATAATGTTAATCAGGAAGCCGAATTCATTTAGGGACCAGTATAGAGAGCATTGCCATTAGGCAACTATGAGTCTGAAGCTTAATTCTCTTTTGCTTCTGCACCTTGTTTTCTAGCCTCTGAAATTCTATGCTGCCTTCTAAATTCGATTTTCTAATTAAAAAAAAAAAAATCAATGCATCCTGAGCAAGAAACAAAGAGCTTTTTACAATGATCTGCCAGTTAAAATCCTCACCTTCCAAAATCTTTGACTCTAACTGCATCTTCTCAGCCTTGGTATTTTCTGTCTTTGCGGAGAAGTATGTAAGTTTTGTCGATGTGCTTGGAGAGATGTAACCATTTACCTCTAGCAGCTCCAATTTACTTGGTGACTAGATTAAAGCAGTTAGTCAGTGTGATGCTGGGAAAAGAGCACTGAGCTCTGGTTCTGACCTTGACACTAGCTCATTGCAGGCTCTCAAGCAACACAGCCACACTCATTAAGCCTGACTCTTCCCATCTGTAAAATAAGAGGGTTGCACTAAACAATACCCAAAGTCCTTTATAGTATTAAAAGCCCATAAGCTATGATCTCACATGCACACAGTCAATTAAGATGTTGTAAGACAAGCCATCATAGTCCGTGGGCTATGCTGGGCTAGAAATCTCCCCGCATTCCCTACCTCCTGGTGTTCACGCCCTTCTGTAACTCCTTTTCCCTAGAATGTGGGCGGAACCTCGTGCCTTGCTTCTACCCAACAGGATACAGCAAAGGGAGTGGGAGGGCACTTTGTGATCAGGCGCGATGCTGCAGTATAGTCTGACGCTAACCGCCTGCAGTGAGCGCAGGCGCTGGAGACATAAGGGCACAATTCCCAACGCGACGGCCTGCACCCCAGATGCCAGCCACAAGTTTGGGGGTCCCCAAGCCACCAGCACTTCTAAGAAACTGCCTCAGGGTCCGGGGAATTCTCACCGCCCTCTCAGGTTCACTCATACACTAGAGAACAACTCATAGAATTCAGGAAAGTACTAAATCTACAACTCGTGTTTTATTGTAAAGGACCAGCCAAATGAACAGACACAAAGAGCAAAACTAGGGAGGGTCACAAATGCAGAGTGTCCATGTCTTCTCTCTGTGGCATCTAGACACCAACCTCCTGGCATATTGATATGTTCATCAGTCAGGAAGCTCACCTGTGCTTCCATGTGCAGAATTTTTATTGGAGTTTTCTTACCTATGCACGGTCACCTTAATGATCGGTCATGTGATGTGACTGAGCTCAATCTCCCGCCTCTTCCTCTGATGAGTTAGTTAGTTCCAGCCCTCTCAGTGGAAGGTTGGTCTTTCTGACTCCCCATCCTGAGTCATCTCGTCAGCAGAAACTCAGGTGTGGCTGAGCAGCCACCTGTGAATAGAAGACACTGCAATAACTCAAGAAATTTTAAGGATTTACTGGCTGTCTCTCAGGAACTGGGAGCAAAGACCAGAAAAATTCCTTATAGCATTACTATTTCCTCTGGTGATGCCAAGTAAATGAAAAAATGAGCTGGAACCGCCCAGATTCCAGAGCCTGTGCATAAACATATTATATTACATTGACTCTGATAAATACTCACTGAAAAAAAATCACAGAATAATTGTCCAAGTTCCCTTACCATCTAAGAGTTTTTCCCCTCAAGTTTTTAACTACTATCTGCTTATATGCCATTGTTTCCAAAGAAGATCTAAAGTGTCTCAATCATTTTATAATCCACTGTCATAAAATTAAAATGAAATCAAGTAAAAAAAAATCAGAATGAAGAGAATATAAGGGTAAAAAAGAAAAAAAGAGGAAGCTAGGTGGGCTTATTCACTGGGTTGAGATGGGAGCCACAACATCTGGACTCTGAATGTTCAAGATTCTAGGACAGAGGGAGGAAAAACAACAACAAACAAAAGAAAACCCATGATGAATCTTATGATTCCCAGTGAACTCAGAAAATTAAAGCAATTAGTTGCTCAGGAAAAAACAACAACAATAACAACTATTCCTGGCTGAAACCAGAGAAAATTTTTTTCCTGTGTGATCTAGTCATCAGCAGCCACAAAACATCTATAGAGGAAGAAAACAACGTCATCTAGCTTCCTGCTGTTGGCTTAACACATGCACAGATTTTAGAATAACTAGAAACATGAATGCAACACCTAGCTTCTCTCCTTTTATTATTCCCATTCTCAATCTTTTTTTATTCCAGCTTTCTGATCCCTTCTCTTTGGTGGTTAGAGCATGAGTAAAAAAGCTGCAAAGGCTTGGGCTGAAAATGAAGACCAAGTACAAAACCACTATGACAATTAGCGTTATCCTATGGAGTGGGTGGAGAAAAGGGGGATGCAGTTCCCTAAATAAATCAGCTACTTCCTTCATTGTGGCGAACGACTGCTCCTTCATGGGTGTACACCTCGCCTTCTCCTCACCCACTAGTGAAATATTAAATGTGCTGTTAGGGCACTGTAGGTTCCAACACTTAGATCTTCTTTTGCTGTTGCAATATGATACTTTTAAATTTCTTTACTGTGAAATCTAAATCCTACAACGTGACCCTCAACAGCCCAGCTAGGAACGCCCTGCCTCATATAACTTTTTAAAGTCTTTTGGCTAAATTATTCAAATGATCGTTATTTCTTGGATCTCAATGACCTTATAAATGAAGCTATTATATGAATATGATTATTAAAAATAATACCAGGAAGTCAAGGGATATAAAACAAAGACATGGGTAACTGCTTGGTTTGTGATCGTTAAATGCTTGGTATCCATAAAAGGCCACACACTTAAAGGGAGGCAGGAAGAGGCAAAACACTGTGCAACTTCTTCCCAGAATGCCCTTTAGCAGATCAATGCCAATGGTTAGCCATTGAACTTCCATGTGATTATTGGAATGGACAAGTGATTCTCAAATGTAAGGACCACACCGCTCCCCCAATGGGGGGCTTCTCAGAACGTGAAGTGAGCTATATAAGATGAAATCATATTGTAATGTAATAATATTATTTTATGCTGTCAAAAGAGAAGATGCATATTTTTATTGTAAAAACTTCTGAAAGTAATGCTTAACAAGGTCTTCTGGGCTGCAGAGAATACAGAGGAGCAGTGATTGTCAAAGTCATGAGAAATAAGGGAACATGGGGCATGGCTCTCTACGGACACACCCGGTATTTCAGGACAGGACTGAGATTTCTATCATTATCAAAAAGGGCATAGACCTGAAAGCTGAGAAACATTGTACCAGACCATAGACCATGTCTGATTTATACAAAACACTGAGACAGCCCTGCCTGGGTAGTTCAGTTCGTTAGAGCATTGTCCTGATACACCAGGGTTGTGGGTTCAATCCCCAGTCAGGACACATACAAGAATCAACCAAAGAATGCATAAATAATGGGAACAACAAAATTGATTTTTTCTCTCTCTCCCTTCCCTTCCTCTTTCTCTAAAGTCAATCAATAACTTAAAAAAATTTTAGAAACCATCGAGACAAAAATATCTAATGATGATAGAATGCATATCAGTGGTTGCCTGGGGTAAGGAGTTTTTCCTAAAAGTTCATATATTTGTTTTAGTTACAAGTACTTGTTTTGATTGCAAAGCAGCTCCAAAACCAGCATTGATTTTAATAACTAAAACAAAGCAACCATCTGTTTTTTAATTTTCTCTATTAAAAAAATGTGTAGGGAATATTAAAGGCACAGGTCCAATATACATAAACAGAGGACAATGTGAATGAGTTTACTGGCAGGAAGTGGTTTAAATTGTTTCCAGGGTTGTATTGTGTTCTTTAGATCAGCAATAGATGTTAACTAGCTGATCAAATGTAGAGAGATAAGGGGAAAGGGAAAAAAACAGCCTATTTCTAGCAAAACACATGAAATGCCCATTTCATGCAAAACCAAATTGCATTTAACTAGTGGATTTAAGAAATAGACAAATTAAGTTAGGAAATGACAATTCACTTTTTAAAGGTTTTTTTTTTAATGTGTTTTCTTTATAATGAGAGCTCCCATAATGTATTAAAAACATGATTCCATACATAGAAATTCTATTTCAATCTAACCTTCCAAGAAAGTATCTTTAATAAAACAAGGTAGAAAATGAATTCATTTCAGGCCAAACTGTAACAAGTTCTATGAAGAGAGAGCAATACCCTTAGTAGAAAAGTGCAATTACGATCTGTTAGTTGAGATAAAACTAACATATTACAAATATGCAAATGTGTCAGAAACATTAGGCATAAGGCATTTATTGAATACTAAACAACCCTGGCATAGAAGAAATGAAGTAATAACTTCGAAGGATTTTACAGTTGCAACAATAATAGGTAAAGCGACCCATCATTTACTTGCCCATGAATAGGGAAAGGATGCCAATTCTAACAAGCTAATCGCCACCACTGCCACTTCCCACTGTTCTTCTTGCTTTAGTTGCCCCCCATTTCCGTAGTCCTTAGTCATGCTTAACTTTTTTTGTAATTTCCGTATCTACCATCCAACAATTAGATTGCAAACTAGAGCTGCAAAAGAAAGAACATCTGGGAAACTTTAAGATTAAGATCCAGAACTAAAGAATACAAAGCTTCAAAATTTAGTGATTTGTGCACCTTGATCTTTGTCATAGGATATTATGAAGATACAAAAATATGGAAATATTAAGCAACCTTTAAAACCTTTTTATTTTGATAGTCATGGGGATATAAAGTACAGCATAGGTAATATAGTTAATAATATTGTAATTACTATGTATTATCAGGGGGAATCACTTTGTAAGTTATATAAATGTCAAACCATAATGCCTGTTGTATACCTGAAACTAATATAATATTGAATGTCAACTGTAACTGAAAAATAAAAATATTTTTTTAATTTTGAAATAATTACAAGATAGTACAAGTGACTTGTACACTCTTCATCCAGATTCTCCAACTGTTAACATTTATCATATTTGCTTTATTAACCTCATTCTCTATCTATTCAACCATTCGAGAGCAAAGTGAGACACCTTTCCCCTTTATACCTAAATACTTCAATATGTGTTTCCTAAGAACAAGGACATTCTCTTTCAAGGCCCTAATAAAATGATCCAAATCAGTTAACTTAATGTTATTACAATATAATTATCTAATATACAGGTCATATTCAAAGTTCAGCAGTTGCCACAATAATATTCTTTATAGCTGTTTTTCTAATCTAATTCAGGGTTGCCCATGGATTTATGCATCTTGCCTCTTTAATCTCTTTTAATCTGGGACAAATCCTTAGTCATTGCCTTTCATGATATTAATTTTTTTCAAAGATTTTATTTATTTATTTTTAGAGCAAGAGGAAGGGAGGGAGAAAGGAAGGGAGAGAAACATCAATGTGAAAGAGAAACATCACTTGGTTGCATCTCCTACCTCCCAGATTCAGGACCAAACCCTCAATCCAGGCATGTGCCCTGACTGGGAATCCAACAAGCGACCTTTCGCTTTGCAGAACGAATCCTAACCAACTGAGCCACAGCAGTCAGGGCTATGACATTAATATTTTTGCAGAATATGGAGAAATTATCTAGACTTGTCTACCTTGTATAAATTATATGCATTATTTTGCAGGAATATACATTGTGTTATGTCCTTTGGGGGCATCATATTGTAAGGCACATAATGTCCACTCCTCCCATAGCCCATGATACTAATTTTGATCATTTGGTTATGGTGGTGTCTACCAAGTTTGGTTTTTGTTTTTTTGCAAACTTCTTTATTATCTTTGTAATCAATATGAAATTTGTAGGGAGCTAGTTTGAGACTATGTAAATATGTTACACATCACCATAGCTTTACTTTCTAGTTTTAGCGTCTTTTGATGATTCTTGCCTTAACCAAAATTTTTACTGAGCAATTATTGACATATAAAATCGACTCCTTTAAAGTGTATGATTCAGTGGTTTTCAGTACACTTGCAAGGTTGTGCAACCATCACCATGATCTAACTCCAAAACATTTGCATTGCCGCGAAAAGAAATCCTGGACCCCTTAGCAATCATTTCCCTTTCCTCTGCTCCCTTTAGCCTCTGGAAACCACTAATCTACTTTCTGTCTCAATGGATTTGGCCACTTCGGGTATTTCATATCACGGGAATCAGACAATATGCAATCCTTTCTGTCTGGCTTCTTTCACTTAACGCATTTTCAAGCTTCCTCATATGAGAGCTTTAACCAATACTTCATTCTTTTTTACTTACCTACATCAATTATTAGTATGATTTCTGAAAAATGATGATATTCTAAATGCATCATTCTTTCTAAATACATTGTTCTGTCTACATTTATTGGGCAACATTATTTTCATCGTCCTTTGTCATCGCTCTTTAAGAAAACTGCACCTGGGAAGTCGATTTTAATAGACAGGGTTCCCTTCCACTCCAGTAATTCCCAGTCTTAGATGGCAGATCACCTTTCCAGGAGTTGACAGACCTCCCCACATTGCCACTTGAACAAACAGCTCTGTGAGTCTCTCTCCCCCTGTCATCCAGAGGCTCCACCCCCTTCTCCAGGTGTCCCCTCCCTGGCGGCTCAAGAGGAGGAAGTGACGCACCGGAAGTGTCCCTGATCCCCTTGCAGTGGGGGGAAGGAATTAAACCCCCAAGATGGCGGCGGCGTCGGAGGAGCGGATGGCTGAAGAAGGAGGCGGCGGCCACGGCGACAGCGGCTCCTCTTCGTCCGTCGGCTCTACCCAGCGACTGCCCCCACCGCCCCCGCCCCAGCCTCCACAGGCGGGGTCCCAGGCGCCCCCAGCCCCGGCGCTGGCTCCGGACCAGCTGCCTCAAAACAACACGCTGGTGGCGCTGCCCATCGTAGCCATCGAGAACATCCTCAGCTTTATGTCCTACGACGAAATTAGCCAGCTCCGCCTGGTGAGGCCCCGCGGGACCCCCCGCCGCCCTCTCCGCCGGGCCGAGGTCTGGGGAGGGATGGAGAGGGGAGCACGTTCCCCGGGGAGGGAGCGCCCCGCGAGCCCAGGGTGCCGGAGCTCGGCCCTCCAGCCCCAAAGTCTCTCTGGGTGGCTGTCAGCGAGATTTGTCCCGACGCCGCCCTGGCCTCGGGGCTGGGGGACGACAGCCTGGGGGAATTTCGCCTTGGGGTGCTCCGTTCCCCACCCCACCCTTGCCTGGAAGCGGGGTTCCCAGCTCTGCCTGGCCTGAGCGTGGACACCCGAGTGGGCTCGACTGCCTTTGTACAGCACCTTGCAGTCCCCAGCCGGGGCTGGGGACAGCACTCCGAGGAAGCAAAACGGTCCCGCGATCCCAGCCAGGTTTCGTTTGTCTGCGAGAAGAACGTATTGTTTCCCCAACCACCCAAGTTTCCTTGTTTGAGAAGATAAAGTAGGGTTGGTTCTTCCCGAACCGGCATGAGGTTCGGGGAACTGGAACCCCAGCACCTGTAACTGACCGGGGAAGCGGGGGCCTGCGAATTCCCAGCCAGCGCGGCCTCGCCCCTGACACTGCCCACCCGGAGTGAAGCAACTTGCCCCTTGACCGGGGTTTTTTCTCTCGCAATTCACCCTCTAACTGGTGCTTTGCGCCTACCCGCCCGCTTTAGGAGAGGTTTTGTACCTCAACATCACAGTAGTTCGTTCAGCCAGTGATTTATAAGAATAATGCAATTGCCACTGGGGTTTTATTTCGCTCCAGAGGTTTGACGGAAGGTTTGATGAATGTCTTAGTCATATTTTGCTTACTGTCGGTGAATTTGAAGTGGTAAGGAGCTTAAGGAGGTGGACATTTTGAAGTGATTGCAGACCGATTCTGTGTAGATGCTAAATCTGTGGTCGGATTGTTTTTAAGAGGACAAAGACATATTTCTGAATGTGCTGTGTATAGCATTTTCTTACTGATCAATATGCCATATTTTAGGTTTGAAATTCATTGTGATTGCATTTTTGAAAGGAAGCCATGCTTATTTTTTAAAGAAAGCTTATTAATAATAATTCAAACTGATGACCAATTTTTTTTCTAGTCAACACAGCCATTCAACCATTCCAGTCTGCAGGATGGAAAATTCTCCAGTTGAAAAGTCATATTTCAAAACTGATTGCCCCTGAATTTTCAAAACATGTCTCCTTAGAATTTCATGTAGAATCTTAAATATCTCTTCAAATTTGTCTGAACGATGGTGTTTGGTCAAGATGCATGCTATACATTCATGGTGTCTAGAAACTGAGCATAACATTTGATTGAATTGAGCCTTTCAGCCAGACAATAGCTTTGTAAAGCTTGGAATGGTCGCAGTTCTGTTTTATAAGTATTGAGGAAAACTGTGGGGGTTTTGTTCTTTTGTCAGTTGTTTTACTTTTTTAAAAATTAAAAACATTTTTAAAGGAGGGGCGGAGGAATCAGCCCATCCTAGGGCACAGAGTTGAAACATGTTCCACAATGTGAGTGACATTTCTTTCAAGTGAAATATTCGGTTGCACTCTTAATTTTTAAGCAATTATCTATTCTAGCCTTTTAGGGAGACAAATTTATAGTTTCAAACACAGATTTTTTCATAAGGAGCCCATTCCAACCCTGCCTCCCAAAAGATTCTGCGGCCAGTTTTACATCTCAGAATTTTTTAAAAATCAGCTTTAGCAAAAGGGAACTTATTCCTGGTTAATGGATAAATCTTAGATTAAATGGATAATCTTTTGTGAATGTATGGAGGTGTCTGGTTTTAGATTTTTTGGTGTCAGGGTACAATTCAGGTTAACATCAGCAAAGTGTTCTCTCTCACCACTAGGTGTCAGCATTAATTTAATTATGCTCTTTATATGAAATTGGCAGTCTAGAGACAGTGCCTGGTAGGTGCTTTACATGCCTATTCTATTTAAGTGGCCATTTGTACCTGAATAATTGTTTGCCAAAAAAAAAAAAGTCAAGGAACTTTAGTATGTATGCTGCTATGAAGTGTATAAATTACATAGTTTCTTTTATTGTTTTTTTTTTTTTTTTACGGGGGGTGGGGTTAGGGGAATTAAAGCTGGATATGCTTGGAAGAGAGTGATTTTAATTAAGAGCAGAAATAGTTTCATAAGCTAAATGTCAGCTACTCAGTGCCTGATGAGCTATTTTATGAATGGTTCAGATGTTAGTTTTTCTTCCCTCCCACTTTGCTTGCCTTATTGGGACTGCAATCATAATTATGTTAGCACCTAAATTAGAGAACCAGGTACACAATCCAGGTACTTATAACTCTGTATTTTCTTTAAAAGATTTGCTCTATGTTGAAACTGCCACAATAACATTTTTCAGTTATTTGTGCACTTACGCTGACGATATTTGCTTCTTGTTGCCATGAATAGTTATTTCCAAGGGACCGTCCAAACACCTTATTAAATCCTTTTTTTGTTTGTTCATTTTTCTGCCATCAACTTGCTCCAAAAATGTACCCAGAGCTTGAAAATCCTGGTCACACAGATATCGTTCTTTAAATATTTAATTCCTCCAATGCATTTAAAATTATTTGGTTGAACACAACTTTTGTAATGACAAAACCTGTACTTTGAGTTGTTTTTCCAGTAAATCAGACAAATTTGTGCTGAGGCAGCGTCAGACTGTCACCCAGGCCCTCTTGACAGCAGGAGAGCTTTTGAAACAAGCAGCAAAGGTTAAGTGAGGGCCTGCTCCTAGTTAGCGAGCAGATTGCAGCTAACTTTGAAAGTGCAGCAGTGACTCATAAGCACAGTGTTCTCACTCACTGAAAAATGAGTATGGAAGGCTTTCTGAGAGATTTTTTAGGGAGATCCTGTCAGATATTTTTCTTTGTGGTTCAAGAGGAGCACCTATAAATTTAATGGAATCCTATTAGCAGTTCAGGACATATTTGACTAAAGGTTAAATTCAAAAGTCTTGCTTATTATCTGGAATGAAAATTTCCAGTTGATAACAATATATAAATACTACCTGTTTTGTTCCAAGATACATCTCTAGCACATTCTAGCTCGTTAAATCCATTCCTCCTTTCATTACATATTTTCTTCCAATGTTAGAAAAGATCAGTTATAGAGAGGGTTCATTGGTAGGAAATTTGAAGGAAAAATGAGAAACCATTATATTTTTTAAAAACTGGGCAAGCTGTCTTCCTTATCTCTCTTGCTCTGTGCCAGTAGTTCTCAACTTTTTTGTCTGGAAACACCTTTATGCTCTTAAAAGTTACTGAGGACCCTAAGAGCTTACCTTAGAAAATTCTAGAATGCACAAGAATACACTGTATATTAGCTCTCAGAGCAGTGTCGTCAGATGTCATGTTGCCTCTGGAAAACTCCACCGTGTGTTGTGAGAGAACCGAGAGTGGAAGTGGCAAGCGGTATTTTAGTATCACGGGGGCAGTTGGCTTCGGAAACCCGTGGAAGGACCTCGGCAACCCCGGGGGTCCCTGGGACGCACTTTGAGAACCACCGTCTGTATTGCTGTGTTTTGCTGCTTTTCAGGGTTGGGTTTTGGGTTCCCCCCCCCAATCTCATCAGGTGATTGATTTTATTGACAGGTACTTTAGTAAGAAATTATACTATTTGGGGGACAGTTGATTCTTCCTGCAGATTCTAGACTTGAGGTGAAGGGGTCAGTCAGTAGCCTTGTCCGCAGCATCATCGCTGAATCAGTGTCCCTCGAGCGCACTTACAAAGCATCAGTACCGCACAGGGGAGCACAGTGATGCAAGGTTAGGTCAGGTCATTGGGGGGCAATCTGGAGAGGCAGCCTCTGAGGTGGAAGAACAGCCCTCTCATAAATAAGTAAGATGACATAGCAGCTAATGAAGTAATTGCGGAAGGGTGACTTAGAGAGAATAAACTGAGATTGATTTTGGATGTGTGAAGTTTTAGGTGTCCTAGACTAGTGATCGGACGACACTCCACCCCCACTTTCTACTTTTTTTTATTTCTCAGACTTGTCAAGTTTAAGAAACTGTTTTTGAGAACTTCCAGGGTTGACAACTTTTGGTGGGGAAAGCGAGGAAGGATATTCAAAAGAAAGGCACAATTTCTGTCTCTTATCATCAATGTTATTTCGTTCTTCTCTTCTGGGAGGTGTGGTTTCTTACAGAGTTGAAGAAGGTGCTATCTTAAAACGGTGGCTTGTGCATATAAATTCAATTTCATGATATTTGAGACAAGGAGCGAAAGATAACCTTTGATAGAGGTTTCTCCCAGTCACCTATGTCTGGCATCTTGCACTTAAAAAAAAGAGTGACTGAAACAACCATCAAGCTGTTCAGTTTCCCATACGTCATAGGTCTGTCCAAGCACATGCTTTTTCTTCAGCCTGCGGCCTCTCCTTGGCTTCCCTCTCCTAGAAAATGTCTGTACCTTCGAGTGTTAGGAACCCAGAAAAGCTGTCTGTGATTCCGCTCTGAACTTGACGCAGGTGGTATTTCTGAGTTCCCATTTCATCGTCATCGCGCACACAAATCGGGATGGTCTTTGGAAGGGCGCGTTCCCTGCTACAAGTAAGCCCCGCACGGCCTTTCATCTGGAGTCCTGGTGGCCTGAGGCCTTCCGTGTGCAGTGTGAGTGAAGTCATTCTCAAAGCGTCTCACTGCTCTGAGCGCACACTAGAAAATGTGTCATTGTAAAATACAAGTGTTCCCCGTACCAATTATAATAGTGCTGAAAAATCAGTTGCTTAATATTTACCTCCAACAGAGGATATCAGAAAATGTTTTTAAATATAAAGTGTTTAGTTTACCCAGAATGTCTTTAACATTTTACAAGACCATTTTAAGAAGCTTGAGTGACTAAAAAAAAAGTATTCTTAATGAAAATAAAAATTGATAAGGTGATCTGAAGCTGGTATATAATTGATGAGACTAGCCATGTACAATAGCACCTCAAGACTCCTTCATTATAATCAGCACTCAGTTGCTCTAGAAATGAAAATAATGGTGCAGAGAATCAAAAACTGAGAATAATTGGAAGGGCCTTTCTGTTCGACTCTTAGGGTGCATTCTAGAAATCCTGGGAACAGATTTTTCTTCCTCATTGTTTTGCTCAGACTAATATTAAATTTGTTTTCTTTCCAAGTGAATATCTAGGGGGAATACCAGGGAATTTAAAATATGTTTGACTTCTACCTGCAGATAATAAACTCTATCTGTATAGTATATCTTAGACAATACGTACTGGGCAGATGCAATGTTTTTTAAAAGATTAAGTGTTCTTATGAAAGAGGTGGCGAGTTGCATTTACATTTTTAATAGGTGAGGAAAACTAAGACAACTTCACCAAAAGAGCATTTAAGGCAAGAGAAGAACTGAAGTGGCTGGGGGTTATTCAGTGTTTGTTGTTTTTTTTTTAAGATTTTATTTATGTTTAGAGAGCGAGGAAGGGAGGGAGAAAGAGAGGGAGAGAAACCTCACTGTGTGGCTGCCTCTCACACGCCCCCAGCCGGGGACCTGGCCCACAGCCCAGGCATGTGCCGACTGGGAATGGAACCAGCGACCTTTAGGTTCGCAGGCCGGTGCTCAGTCCACTGAGCCAGGGCACAGTGTTCATTTTTTAAATGTTTATCCCGTTGTTAGGATAATGAAGTACCCGACATTAACTTTTTGCCACATTTGCTTTCTCTCTTTCGCTTGTATGTTCATCTTCTCCCTCTAAATGTACATGTGTGTCTCGCACACATTTAATTATTTTACTAAACCATTTTGCCCCTAAATACTTATATTATCACAACATCATCACTTCCAAAGGATTTAACATGGCAGTTTATATTCAGATGTCTCAGTTGTCCCCAAAATGCCCATTATAGCTTTGGGGGGGGGTTGTAGTAAGGGTTTTGACGCTAATAAAACATTAGTCTCTTTAACATTCCCCCCCCTTTTTTTATTCTTCATGGAATTTTTTTTTTTAAAGAATTCAGGCCAGATGGCTTGTAAAATGTTCTGCAGTGCAGATCTATCTGGTTTCTTCCTCATGATTCACTTCTGGTTTTTGAACTTTGAAAGAATTATAGGAAGACCTTGGTCTAGCTCCATCTTGCTAACCTGGTAGTTGGTGACAAACCCATTCATGCCCTTAAAATCCCATGTTGCCTCAAGGAATCCTCCATGTAGACTGGTGCCAGCAGCTTCTGTAGCAGCAGATGATTAGTGGAGACTAATCAGTTGAGGATAATTATTTCACTCCATATACTTGCAGATCATATACTTGCAGATCACTACATTTAAAGAGACACTAATAGAAGACCTGGATTCTTTTTATTTACTTATTTTTATTTCAATTGAATTTATTGGGGTGACACTGGTTAACAAAATTTTATAGGTTTCAGGTGCACAGTTCCACAGTGCGTCACCTGTATATTGTATTGTGTGTTCACCGCCCCAAACCAAGTCCCCGCCCACCCCCACTTATCTCCCCCTTGCGTCCCTCCCCTTCCCATTACCGCCCTCCCCTGGCCGTCCCCACCCTGTTGTCCTGAGAAGACCGAGATTCTTAATTTCACTTTGCCAATGAATAACTGGATGACACTAGACAAATGACTTCTTAAGGTCTTTGTTTTTTCACCATAAAAAGAAAGGATACTTCCTGGTGTCTTAAGTGCCTTTCAGTTCAATAATAATTAATAAGCAGCCTAATCTTTGATAATAGCTTCTAGATTAATTGGAGGAAACATCAAGTGTTGAGCTCATTTGAGAACTGTAGAGCACCAAATGAGAAAGTTTGGTTCCATCCAATCTCTACAGCATCTCAAACAAAATCAGAGCAGTCCAGTATACTGTACAGGGCGGGGCAAAAGTAAGTTTCAGTTGCTTGAAGGGAATATAATAACAATGATTAAAAAATATAAGAATAAACTGTGTGCCCTGCAAAGCGAAAGGCTGCCACTTTGGTCCCCAGTTGGGGCATATGCCTGTGTTGTGGGGTTCAGTCCCAGGTTGGGGTACATGTGAGATCAATGTTTCTCTCCCTCTCTTTATCCCCCCTTCCCTATCTCTAAAATGAAATAAATAAAATTTTTAAAAAGAATAAAGTTTTGTGTACTCAAAACAACAGTAAGCCTACTTTTGCTCCACCCTGTATTTCAAGGCATCCAAGACATCTGAAAAAGAAATACTGCCAATTATAATTGTAAGATGGCATATATTTGTGAGACTGTTCCAGCATCAAAGGTGAAAATATGAAAAAACGTGCACCTTAGAGTCAAAGATTGGGCTTAACAGGAACATTGTGGTGCATGTGCCTTGCATGGCTAAAAAGGGCCGTGGTGGCGCAAGAAACCAAAAAAGGTTTCTAAACACAAGGGAAGCCGATTTTTTATTACTGACCACTTACATTAGGAAATGATGAAAAGGATAAACATGGCATTTTAAATCCTGAAGTAGTGAACACAGGAAGGCCACGGCTAATCTCGTGCCAGGACAGCAAGGACGGGCCCACGCTGCTTGTCTTCGCAGCGGACCGGCGCGCTCCGGCAGTTCCTTTTCGCAGTTACCGTGTGTGAACACCCCGACGGTGTCTGACACGTAGTCATCTGTGGAGGTGAGACTCCAGAGTTTTGTTTGCTGCCTTGGGTAAATTACCAAATTACTAGGATTTTGTTTTGTTTTAATAACCAGGGAAATAAAACTTTTTCCTTTTAGTCTTGGGAAATTTTTAAAATACCTATAAATCTAGAGCTAGACTCTTAAGTGAGATAATTGTGTATTGCAAGTTAGAATACACTGTCAGCAGTTACCATTAAACTGCTTGGGGAAAAAATCGGTATCTCTCTGTTTTCCAGAGGTCACTTTGTTTCTTTCTGAATCCTAAACAAAAGATAGATGATCTGTGGTGTCTTTGTTTTCGTGCTATGGGTCTGTCAGTGCTTACTGAACATGAAAGGCGGAGTGCCAGCTTGAATACTGCACTCTTTTCTTACAATATTGACTTAATGCTTACATTTTTTTGATTTTGGCTTTTTGATGTTTTGTCTTGTGCCTCCTTATTTTCTGGTCTTTTACCAGCTTTTAACTATAAATGTCAGTTGAGGCTGTTCATAAGCCTTTCTATTCTTACCTTACTGGGGGTTCGCTACAGGGATTTCAGCTCAGTGTGACATTTCCAGGGCCACATTTTCAGTCCTAATACTACAGTTGCTTACAGAAAATTATTGATCACCTGTGTCAGTACCAGATCCTTCAAAAATGGGTGATTTTTTTAAGTCCTTTCTCCATTACTCTCTGATTTCCCTGCACAAACCACGGGAGATTTTATTCCTCTCAGCTTTGCCTGCACATCTGCTCCATCTTCAGAAGCAGTTTGCTCACTCGCGGTCTGCTCCTTCCAGACCCAGCACCCTCGCCTGTGCTGTCCCCTCTGACTCTGCGCCCCTTGTCCTCTCTTCCTTCAGAGGCTGATCCCAATCCTCTATCACGTAGAGTCTTCCTTGTTATTTGTTCACATCCTCACTGCCCAGTCAGTAGTTAGTACTCATACTAGTCAGTACTCAGACATGCAGTTGAGTTTCTAAATTATTGAAAGATAATCTAAATCTTAGTAGTTAGATTAAGTGCAGCAAAATGCTAGAATAATATAATGTAGACAGTGCCTTAGAAATTATTACAGTAATAACTGGTCTTAATCTTTTTCTTTGAAAATTTTTTGCTGCTGAAAAATTACTCACATAATTTCATCTCAGAAATTATCAAAGCTGTCGTAGAGTCCGTACAGACAAGAAGTATTTTTCTACGAGACTGTTAGATAATTGTGTATCACAACTCCCATCAAATGGCTTTTACGACCCCCGAGTTTTGTTCCCCAGAAGTAGCTCTTTCAAGTCTTTGGGTGGTGGTTCTTGTCGTTGATACTACTTGCTGACTCCCTGCTACGAAAGGGGAGAATTTAGCCGGCTCTGTTTCCCCTCCTCTCACACACGTACACACCCTTTCCCTTTCTCCAAAAACACGGATTCTTTTTTCCTCACACAAGGGGCGATACGGGTGTTTGCGGCAACGTGGTGAGTTAGGATCGGGGCACTGGTTCTCAGAGGGTGGGCTGGGGTCCAGGAGGAGTGGCTCCCAAGACCCTGTCCGGGGCCTGTAGGACGGAAGAGGTTTCCACTACAGTGTTAAGAGGTGACGTGCACTCTTCACGCCTCTTTTCACGAGTGCCCGCTGGAGCGCTCCGGCGTTCTGTGACGCGTGGTGCCGTCCCCGCTCTGAGAGCTGGCGGTGTGTGTGGCTTTTCAGAATGTCTAAGGTAAGATGACCTCAGCCGCCTGAATGCAGAAGCAGACAGGAGGACTCCGCTTCTGTTCTAGTAAACCGCACATCAGAGATGTGCGGAAATGTATCTGACAGGTTTGGGTTTTTTTTTTAGAAAAGCATTATTTTTCCTTAGAAAGTTATGTTAATATATATTGGTTTTGTTATTTTTTCAGTAGACACCGAGCAAATGTTGATAACTAATTTTGTTTAGTTAGAAATAGATTTTACCATATTTTAAAATAGCGTTTATTAGAATTACTCTTAGTATCAACGTTTAAAATGTATTGTTTTAATTGGTTTTGACATTCTTGACAAGAACTGTTTTCCTTAATACCTGATTGAAGAAGTATCTATTATTTAGTATTAGAGTATTAAGGCTTTCATTAATGTCAACCAGTTTGAATTGTTTGCCCCTGTATTCCCAGGAGAAAGCAAACTTGTATCAAGAGTTTCATCAACATTTCATTTCAACAAGTACTTGTCACACATTTGTGCTTGGGTGTTTTAGAGGTGGGAAAAAAGTCTGACAGCCCTTGCCTAACTGACTTGATCTTGATACAGATTTCGTTCACTCTCCTGCACTTTCAGTGTCCGCACGTATACAGTGAGAATGGACGTTCAGGTGATTACTCTGAGTCACTGCAAAATTCTCAGGGATCAAAGACCAAACAAACAAATACTATGTCCTAGGTCTCTTAAGATAAGAAAATGCTGGGATACCTCAGAAACATCATAACAACTAGGCATATGGAGCCAGATTTTTAAATTAGTACGAAGTTAAATAAAATTCATTTAACGTAATTTTTTATGTAACACTTTAGAGTTTACCAAATGATTTAACATGGATTGTTTCATTTAATCTGAACGATACTGTGAGGTAGATACTATCCACAATATACAGACCGCTGGCTCAGGCTTTCAAGTGGTAGCTGACTCGCTCAAGCACACATCAAGGCTGGGTTCAGGTTTAGGTCCTGACACCTGGTCCTGTGCTTGCGCTATATGGAAACACCGCATTCCTTAAGGATTCAAAATAGTTCAGGTTCTGCCACACGTTAGGATATTTTAGAGGATATCACAGTATCTAGAATAGAGAAACTGTATAGTTACCCCAAATCACTAGTAGAAATGAGTAAGAATTCTCATTCCAATCATAGATCACATAAACTTTGTGAGAGGTTGGACTTGAGTTTGAATATACATTTTTGGCTTAGAGAATTTTTCTTGTTTCAAACCAATAAAAAAATTTTGAATGTATTGTTTTCCTGATCTTCAGGATGACAGTTTCTGACTATAGTAGTGGGGATGCATTCAGAACTATCGACAAATACCTAAAGTAAAGGGATGAGTTTTCCTTGCCTATGCATGTTGGTGCAGTATTGTAAGAATTACAAAGTACGAGGGGTTCACCCATATACGCCGATTCAAGGATTCTGACAGCAGCCTGGGGAACAAGACTAGCTCAGAGAACTTCCAGCGTTCAGCTATGGATCTAAGATAACTGACTCGTTAATTTGACTATGACTTTTTAAAATTCTTCTTTTTCCTCCTCTCTCCCCGTAGGTTTGTAAAAGAATGGACTTGGTCTGCCAGAGAATGTTGAATCAGGGATTTCTAAAAGTGGAGAGGTACCATAATCTATGTCAGAAACAAGTCAAAGCGCAACTCCCAAGGTACGCCACGGCCAGCAGTGGCAGTCCACTCACAGCTCGGGATTCGTTGGTTTCTTGATTTTTTTTTTTAATCTTAGGAAGAGTTTACCTGTTAAATGGTTTCCAATTTCTTGTAGTAAAGGGTACCCAAATCACAAAAAGTAATTTTTACCGTAGTGTGCTCTCTCTCACCATTTCTGTTCAACATTTTACTGGAGGTTTTAGCCAGGGCAGTTAGGCAGGAAAAGGAAATAAAAGGCACCCAGATTGAAAGGAAGAAGTAAACCTCTCTGTGTTCACAGATGACATCGTCTTATATGTGTATAACACTAATTAATTATTAGAGCTAATAAATGAGTTGGGCAGGGATATAGGATTCAAGATTGATAAACAAAAATAATTGTATAAATGGATATAGTATCAATAAACAATCCAAAAATGAAGGTAAGACAATTCCATTTACAATAGCATCAAAAAGAATAGAATACTTACTAATAAATATAACAGAAGTGCGGGACATGTACACTGAAAACTACAAATTATTGTTAAAAGAAATTAAAGAAGAATTAAATGGAAAGAGATTCCATGCTCATGGATTGGAAGATTTCCTCCTGCTAAAATGGCAGTACTCCCTGAATTGATCTATACATTCAGTGCAATCCCCATCAAAAGCCTAGCTGTCCTTTTTAAAGATATTTATAAACTGATCCTGCAATTTCTATGGAAATACAAAAGACTCAGAATAATCAGAAACCATCTTGAAAAACAACACAGTTGATGGAGGACTACCACTTCCCAATTTCAAAACTTACTGCAAAGCTACAATAATCAAAAAGTGTGGTACTGACATAAGGACAGAGATACAGATCAATGGAATAGAACTGAGAGTCTGGAAAATAAACCCTTACATTTTTAGTCAATTGATTTTTAACAAGAATGCCAACACAGTTCAGTGGGGAAAGAATATGCTTTCAACAAATGATGCTGGGACAACTGGGTATCTACACCAGAAGAATGAAGTTGGACCCTCTCCTCACACCACATACAAAAGCTAACTTAAAACACAGACCTAAGTGTGGATGCCAGTGTTAACACTATAAAATCCTTAGATGGAAATGTAGTCCCAACCTTCATGAACTTGGATTAGGCACTGGCTTCTTAGGACACCAAAAGCGCAGCAACTAAAGAAAAACTATGCAAACTGAACTTTATCAAAATGGAAAGCTGCTTTGCCTCAAAGGACAACATCAAGAAATGAAAAGACAACCCACAGAATGGGAGAAAAATACTTGCAGCTTATATACATAATGAAGGACTTGTAGCCAGATTGTATGAGGAACTCTTAGAACTCAACAAGAACAAGACAAGCCAATTTAAAAATGGGCACAGGATTTTAATAGGCATGTCTCTAAAGAAGATAGTGCTAAAGGTCAGTGAGCGCCTGAATGATGTTCAGCATCTTCAGCCATCAGAGCACTGTGAATAAGAATGCTGAGATGCCGCTGTACACCAAGCAGGGTGGCTAAAATAAAAAAGACCACAAAAATGCTCGGAAGGATATGGATGAATTGGAACCTTCGTAAAAAAAGAATTATAAAGCGGTGCAGCTACTTTAGAAAACAATTTATTCCTTAAAAAGTTAAACATAGTGTTACCACTTGACCCGGCAGTTTTACTCCTAGGTATATAACCAAGAGAAATTAAAATATATCCACACGATTACTTGGACATGAATGTCTATGGCAGCACTATTCATAATAACCGAAAAGTAAAAACATCTCAAAAGTCCAGCAACTAATAGCCAAAATGATGCTGTTACATATAATACAATGTTATTCGGCAATAAAAGGGAATGAAGTCCTGACACATAGTACAAAATGAATAAACCTTGAGAACTATGCTAAATGAGAGAAGATGGACGCAAAATGCCACATAACTGCACAAATCCAGTTATCGGAAGTGTCCACAATAGGCAAATCCATAGGAGGACAAAGTAGATCAGTGGTTGCCAAGTGCTGGGAAGTGGATGTGGCTGCTCGTGGTTAGGGACCTTCTTTCTGTAGAAGGAAAGATGTTCTGATAGGTCCCCAACTATCAATACACCAAACCCACTAAATTGTGTACTTTAAATGTGGATTTTATTATATGTGAATTATTTCTTAGTAAACCTTAAAAAAAGTTTAAATGAGTTCATTTTATGGGCAAAAATAAATAATCTCTTATCTGCATGTCCATTTGTAATCCCTTCATTTTTTGAGTTTCTCTGATTCTAACAGCCATTAGGCTTGATATAGCCCCTCCCAAGAAAAACCCACTATTTTTTTTCTAAAACACTTTGTCAGTACTAGTCCTCGGCAAATATTCCTGGACATAGTGATTCATCTGTCATTGCAGTCGCCTTATGACCCAAGTGTCGATTTCTGCATTAACATGTAAATGTTAGACTGTCTCAGTAAAACGTTTTGATTGCTGAACGTTTTAGTCCACAGTACATCTTTAAAATTTGCTTTTTTAATTATAGGAGAGAGTCAGAAAGGAGAAACCACTCATTAGCTCGTCATGCAGACATCCTTGCTGCTGTTGAAACAAGGCTTTCACTTTTAAACATGACCTTCATGAAGTACGTGGATTCCAATCTCTGTTGCTTCATCCCAGGAAAGGTAATATAGAATTGCACACCTTAGGACAGCTGGATTGTGCTGTGTAAACTTTATTATAAAGTCAAAAGTGATCTTTAAATGTCAGAATTGTTCCCACTTCTCAGGAATGAGTTTCTATGAATGGATTTGTTTAACTTCCATACAGTGACTAATAGAAATATGAACCATTATGTGTCCTTTATATTTAAAATTTAAATTAAGAAATACATAGTAGGAGCCTTGCTGTTCTTTAGAGAAGCTTAGTAAGAGTTGATATTCAAGAAAAAAATTCTGAGCTTTTACTCTTTGTTAAGATGCCAGCGATACAGCAGCACTAAACAAGATAGATATTGTTCCTGCTTTGGAGATTGTTCTAATTTGGGGGAGGTGGAGTAGGAGGTACAAGCTGGGTTTTGTTTCGTTTGAGAAATGTTTCTTGAGACAACTTTATAAAACTTCCAGGTTTGAAAAGAATAAATTATTACTATAAAGCAATATACTCAGAGCTAAGTAATAGTGCTCTTTAATCCAGAAATAAGTATTTTGCAGCATAGTCGCTATGACTAAGTTAGAGACCCCAGTGGTTAGCACGCCACTCATATCTTCATTAGTGTCTTCCTTCTTGAATTGAGTGTAAATTCAGATGAAATATGTCTATATACTTTTATATGGAAGGGTGAACATGGAATTAAAGGTCATTTTGCTACTTAGTTGACACTAGCAAATGTAGCAACATGGTTAGAACTACTTAATACCTGGTAAAATCTAAATGTTCTTTTTTTGTTATTCCCATAGATAATTAACATTGGCAATATTTTGCGTGTACTTTCTCCATTTTCAGTTTTCTCCATTTATTTTTAAGGGGAATTCTGTTTCTTTTTGCTTTCTTTGAAATACTTCGCTGTATCTCGCTTTCCTCTTATTAGCTATAAATGCTTTTGTAGGGCACCATAAAAGGGTGACCAGTTAGAAACTTTAGAGTCTGATTCTTAATGCCAGATTTTGTCCAGATCTGACTCACAGGCCTTATCTCGTAAGTATCCTGGGAGGTTCACTGAACTAGTTTAGCTTCATTTTTATTGCATATGTCATTGTTAAGAATATGAATATTTAAGAAACGTCTTAGTTTTTACAGCCTCAGAGACAACTGAGACCGCTCTCACGAACAAGAGTTGGGTTGTCTGGGCAGAGTCCACATGGCCTGCAAAGCCTAAGATGTTTAGTGTCTGTCCTTCATAGATGCTGCCAACTTCCATCAGGATCACATGACGCTGATCTTTACTGTCTAAACAAATGAGGTCAAATCTAGTTGATTTGTAGATCCCTCCGCCCCCCTTCCCTCCCCTCCCCCCCGCCCCCCGCCCTGACAGCCATCTTGGCTAACTAGGGAGTTCTGACGACCTTTTACGGACTCCATTCATATAATGAATGAGAAGAGAGTAGAGAATCATCAGACTAATATGAAACAGAATAAAACAAACAGGGAAAAACACCTTTGAGAAAACCATATAAGGATATAAAACTCTACAAAGAAACTAATATGTTAAGAGAAAAAAGAAAAAATATAGTCAGACACATGCCATAGAAAGACATATGAGAAAATTTTTAATGCACTTTAATTTTTTAAATATGGAAGAAATTTTTAAAAATTAAATAAAAGTAAAAAAGGAAAGTTTAGGAAACCTCAAGTTGGGCAAAAAAAAAGGAGAAAAATTTGAGAATATGTAGGGTGGGGTAAAAGTAGGTTTATAGTTGTGAGTATGCGAAACAGATGATTCTTGTATTTGTTACTTACTGTATTATTTTCTATATGAACAACTGTAAGCCTACTTTCGCTGCATGCTATATGGGGTTCAATATTCTAATAGGAGGTTTGTCTGTTAAACAGTAGATTAAACAAGATAGAAATTCTCACCCACAATAGTCCAAAGACTTAGATGACATTCATAGTATATCATTGATTACTGTGACAATTTAAACATAAGCATGATAGAGTGAACTGCATACAGCAGGAATGTGATAGTTGGTCACCATAATCGGTTTCTACCATATGTTTTTAAAACTTAAAAATATTTTTCATAACTCATATTTTATCATCTCAGGTCCAGGTAGGGTTCAACACGTGGCTTGCGTGTGAAAGGTGTAGAAATCGCCTCTCATACCATTGGTCCTGAAGAATTGTATGGTTTCTCTCAGGACTTGGCAGCCTGAGAAATAGAGAAGGTAGATGATAAGACTGTTCCAGAGTTGGGTACTGGCTAGATAAATGCAGTAAGGGGAATGAGTGGGACTTGAGGTGGTTTGAGATATTTTGGTGACAGAATTGTTTCACTGATTAACCCACAATTTTGGGGAGGTAAAGTCCATTGGAATAGATGTCGGGCAGGCTGGAGGTCTTCAGAGATGTGAATTACTAGCCTCAGGTCTATGCTGAAGCCATGGGAAGTACTGAGGATAATATTGAGGATAACCTCCTAGGGATTAAAGCTGAGGGTAAACCCACCTAAAGAAGGTTCAGCGACTACTCCCACTATCCTGCAAGAGAATTAGGAACCAGGATTGTCAGCGTTTGGTTCTTCTCCATGTGTGCTGTGCCTTGTGTTTTCCTACTACAGTTATGATGAGATGAAAAGGGTCTCTTGCTACCCTTTGTGAGAGCAAGGGTGTGGGGTTTGAGGGAACCTCATTCTAACCCATAGCAAGTCTTAGAGAAAGAAAACCTCGAGAGACAGAACGGGGTGGCAGTGCTAGAGGGGGAGGGTGCTCAGGCTGAGTTTCCGGGCCCCGGGAGACAGGTCCGTGCCTGAGAGAAGTGGGTCTGGGGGACCAGCAGGCTGTGGGTGTGGGTGATGCCCCGACCCCTGCCCGCACCCGGAAGATGGTCTCTTACGGAGCCCTCCAGTTTCCTGAGCAGTGTGTACGTCCCACCTGCTGTCACTGATTGGCATGCCTGTCTCCCCAGTTACACTGATTTCCTTCAGGGCAGGAGCTGTCTTTTGTTCATCCTGATATTTAGCCCCAGCATAGAACCTGGTGCTCACTAAATGCGAGTATGAAACCTATCGAGTATTACAACAAGGCCGAAGCTGTGTGTTACGGATGGTAGTGTCAGTGGCCAGCACATCCGTTAGGGCACCTGCAGGAACTGCAAAGCAAGCAGTCACTTCTCTCCCTGTTAGCTATTTGCTTAAAAAAAAACAAACAATAAAACCAAAAAAACAACAGTGCTAATGAGCGCTCGTTATTTTAGGTTATTGATGAGATTTATCGTGTGTTGAGATATGTCAATTCCACCAGAGCCCCTCAGCGAGCTCATGAAGTGCTTCAAGAGTTAAGGGACATTTCCTCCATGGCAATGGAATACTTTGATGAAAAGATCGTTCCGATTCTAAAGAGGAAACTACCAGGATCAGATGTGTCAGGAAGACTCATGGGCTCTCCTCCAGGTATCTCCTGTTTTTACTACAGTTTATAATGTTCATACGTAGATTTGACCACTTGTTTTTCTCATTGAATCAATCGTATATCTTGAACTTTTCTGTGTCTGTAAATACATATCTGCAACATTATTTTTAATGGCAAATTGAAAGTAGACCTTAATTTATGTAACTGACCCATTACTGTTAGGCACATTTGTCTCTAGTTTTTCAGTATGTAAGCTGTGCTCTGAAAAACAATCTTGTGGCTAAATTTTTGTACATATCCATAACTATTGACTGAAATTCATCGGAGTAGAATTGCTGTGTGAAAAGCTATGTGTAGGTATTTTCTTTTTATGTTTCTGAGTAGTTAATATGCATTATCCTAAAACAGTTAAATATACCAGATAAAATTCTTCTTGGAGATATCCAGTTAATTATTTCAGCCTCCAGAGTGTCTGGCTGCCACTTTAAAAGACAGTGTGCATAAGGCTGTTGTGAACACTGTCACTTCTGTGGTAGCTATTTTGCAAAAGTATTTTAGAGCCTAAAGATTTGTGCCTTTATCTGCTGAAGGAATACATTGTTCAATATTCTGAAACTTTGCAAATATTTTAAGTTAGGGGAAAAAAAAAAAACTTTGGTAAAACATTTCATTCAGGTTGGTTAGCTCCCTGGAGTATTCAGTGGGGTAACTGAGTGCCTCTCTGTAATTTAATAATAAAACCTGTGGGATCTCAGCATTAATATATCTATTATTTATTGAGCACCTGTTATGCACACAGCACTGTAGTGTGTCCTCTGGAGACTAAAACGAAGGGCAATGTGTGGGGTCTGCTTTCCAGGATCTTACCATTTCAAAGGTAAGACATACGCAGACCCAAGGTTCAGTTATTGTAGACAAGAGGAATATTTTAAAGGCATGTCCATTTAAATGCCAAATGAGTAGCAGAGACAGAATCTTAAAGATGATCAGATGATTGTTAGCTGGTCTGATAAGACTTCACAGGAAGTAAGAATTGACCTGAGCACTGATATATTAGTGGAATTTGGATAAATAGAGAAGAAAGAATGCATCAGTCAAGGTAAATATTCTGGTATATAGATGTACAAGGAGAAAATTAGCATGATGGGTTTAGGGTGTGAACAGGTCCTTTTAGGAAACCTTCAAGAGATAAGGTTTTAAAAAAAAGTAGGTTATTAGTTTAAAATAGTAATTTTTATGCTCATGTTACATTGTACTATTCCTAAAACAGAATAGTTCCAAAGTCTTCCTACCGTGTCAGAAACCCTTCATGATCACCGAATGTTATCACCCACTCTTTGATGGCATCTTTATTGTTTAGCTAAAGTTTAAGCCTTTGTATATAACTAAGTACAGAGAGAACTGAAGAACGATAGGTCTGTACTTCTAACTCTAGTGGGGTTTTTAAAAATATTTTATTTATTTATTTTTAGGGAGGGGAAGGTAGGGAGGAGGAGGGGGAGAGAAACATTGATGTAGGAGAGAAACACTGATCTGCTGCCTCTTGTATGCCTCCAACCAGAGACCTGGCCTGCAGTCCAGGCATGTGCCCTGTTAGGAATCGAACCTGTGACCTCTCGGTTTGCAGGATGATGCCCAGCCCCCTGAGCCACACCAATCAGGGCCCGAACTCCAGTGTATGTTTGCTTATATGAAATAAGATAGAAAATCACTGTATCCTAATTTTACTATTTGTATTTTCTTACTAGGTCCAAAAGTGTTTTTATAATATTTTAAATCCAGATATAGACCATTAAACGTCCTTCTTCATTTGCTGGCAATCCACACATGGCCACATGAACATGAGAATCAGAATTCAAACTCATTTATAGTTAAAACCAAGTGTCTGATTAATCCATTAGACCAACTAGATTGCAAAGAAGAAATCAGAAATGATGTTATAAGAACATTCCATTTCAAAATAAGTTTAATAATAAAGTGTTACTGGTAGGGAGACATTTTAAGTGACTGACCATTTTAAACTATTTTTCCACAGTTCCCGGACCTTCTGCAGCCCTAACAACAATGCAGCTCTTCTCCAAGCAAAACCCTTCGAGACAAGAGGTTACCAAACTCCAGCAGCAGGTCAAGACAAATGGTGCTGGCGTGACTGTTCTCAGGCGTGAAATTTCTGAGCTCCGCACCAAAGTGCAAGAACAACAGAAACAGCTTCAAGACCAGGACCAGAAACTGCTCGAGCAGACCCAGATCATAGGGGAGCAGAACGCACGGCTGGCGGAGCTGGAACGCAAACTGCGAGAAGTAATGGAGAGCGCGGTGGGCAACCCCTCAGGGTCGGGGCAGAACGAAGAGTCTCCTCGGAAGCGGAAAAAGGCAGCGGAAGCCATAGACTCCCTTAGGAAATCTAAACGTCTCCGGAATAGGAAGTAACTTGCAATGTGCTTCTGGCTCCGAGGAAGACCTGGCTTAGCAGCTTGAGCAGTGACGCATATCAGGATGCTGTGAGCGACATGGTGTCCCTTAGGCTTCTAGGCTTTCAGAACACACCTTACACTTGAACCCTCATGGTTGGGACATTCTTTCCCTGCTTCTCCTGGTTAAACTGACGCACAGAATCTTTTTACTTTGCGGTAGATTTGTACTAACCAGACCTATTCTATCATGTTTTTTCTGTGCAGCTCATGTTTAAAGTAAGTTTATTTGTTTCTGAATATATGCACATTACTTAAGGATCTTAAACCAGTCCTGACAGACTAGAAGTTTAATACAGAAAATGTCCTGTTCACTTGAAAGAAAAGACCTACTTTTTAAATGGACAGTATCTTGTTTAAAAAAAAAAAAAGTTGACTTTTTGTTATAAGTGACCTTTGTCTGGAATGTCTGAAAAGTAGTAAATGCTTTTTGGTATTGAAGTAATGGGTAACTAAACGGACTTCCATAGTATTGACTGTAGAAGGAGCCTCTACAGTATTGACTATATTTTTATAAACTACTGGCAAGGGATTTATCCAGTTATGTCATGTTTTCAGTTCTCTTTTGGGGCCATGTCCAACATTTGCATGAATGGATGCATGCATTGCCTAGGCGACTCACTTAAAAAGCTCTTGCACTGGTATTGATCTTGAACCTCTCTACTCCACTTTTTAGAGCAGCGTCTGAGTTTATTTAAGCACTTACCATCTTCCACCACAACAGCTGGCCTCTGCGGGGAGGGGTTGAGAGTCCATTTGTCCTCCAGTTTTACAGGAACGAGCGCGTATTAGAGCTCGTTGCTTTTATCGTTTTCTCCGTAGGGTTCAGGTGCGCTGACTAAGGCAGAACCCCAGATCCCAAGGCTGTCAACGCCAGCCCTCTGGTAACTAGCCCTTCTCCTTACTCACCCCTGTGTGCGCTCACTGGTCGAGTGTGGCCACCAGTGGCGTGAGCAGGCGGCCCGACCGGCGGGATGCAGTTTTGCCATTGAAAGGTCACTGAAGAACACTGTGCCGCGCAGAAGCATTTCGAGCATTTCACTTTGGGGGATGACCTGAGGGAAGCTTTTTAATATTAATTTCAAGCTTTCCTTATTCTACAACTTTAAACAAAAGCTTTAATTTTGTTTGCACTCCTGTGTCAAGCTTGTAACTGGAAAAGCATGTCTTGCACTGTTCAACCTTCTTAGTGGTCACTTTAACAACCTCCAAATTATGTACAGTGGTTATTTTCCCCAGTTGTATATTTTTGAGACGTTCAGCTATTACTGTTCTAGTTTTATTTTAATGTACTAAATTATGTTGTTATTTTTTGACTGTTAAGTTCTTTTCAACAACTGTTGCCTTGGGCTTCAGTTATTTAAAATAAATTTAGGTGTAATGTAGAAAACTGTCCCTTTCCAGGTGGGAGTTTGATACCTGTTTAAAACCTAAGGTTTTGGTAAGTACCTTAGTGGACTAAAAGCACAAGGTTATCATCTTTTTTTATCCGTCCAACATGACATGGGTCTGCATCCTTCAGATTAACCTCACCAAATGAAACTTTTCCTTATCCATTTTCTTTACTGTCCTTACATAATATTGTCCTTAGATTTTGGTCAATTCTCTGTCTAACTTTGAAACTCCATTTACAATGTAGTATGTTTTCAATGAAAAACCATAAAACAACATCCACGTGTTTCCTGGTTTGTTGGGAAGGTAATTTTAAAATAAACAATTTCCAAAAAAGATTTGTCAGCCAAGGTCATCCATAAAAGTCCCTGTCTGGAACTCATTTTCTCAGCAGGTCTCATTTTTTGTAATCATAGGATTTAGCCATATAGTCATAACTTTGGAGCAGGCCTACTGGAATACTCATGGCCTTTAGTAGTCTGCTTTCCTGGTAATAGGAAGACTTTTTTAGGTAACAAAGTACATGTTTACAGGTTTACGAAGTATGTTCCTTATGCATTAAAGGGATGTAACCTCAGATGATTTATTTGGTAAGTTGTTAATGAATAAAACTTGCCTGGGTTTCTTCATAAACTTTATCTAGATACCCTAAATGTATCTATAGTCTTCCACTAGTTAACATGAGTATTTGGCTTTCATAATAAACTTTGACACTATTAGAAGGTAGATTTTGCTTTCAAAATCCAAATTTCTACAGTATACACTTGTAATCACCTATCCATAAGGTTAATGAGTTGCGATTGTTAATGCATGAATGTTCCATAACAGTAGGAGAATAAAGCACTACAGTTCTGTTGTTTAAGTCTTAAATCTTCCTTAGACTCTAGAGAAAACCTGTTAGGATATTGCCTTGACCGATTTGATAGCTTTTGTACTTGCTTTTGGATGGCATAACAGTATTTAAGGTTCAACAAATCACAAATTGTTTTGATCAGCTCAAACTGACACGTTACAGGAAACTTGTAAATTAGCCTCCTGAGAAAAACCATCCTGCCCTGGGTCGCACGTCTGAAATATAAATGCTATGGTGTTATTGACTATTTTGTTGTCCTAGAAGAGCTTTTCGTAAAATCTCCTTGTCATCTTCCTGGGCTGTTTCTCAGAGGAGACTCCCCTCTTTTGATGGGTCATCCCCACTTAAAAGCTGGCTGTGGCACACTACAGACAGGCACCGTGTGAGAAGCGAGTGTGAGGAGGCTGCCCCCCACGGGATCCCCTGCTCGCCTCCTGTGTGGGCTTGTTGGGTTTCACATATTCTGAAGTAAGAACTGTTTCAGAACCTGAGTTACAGAACCTGTTGTTTTCCAAGCTCCTCTTTTGCTGTACAGAGCCTGGAAATGGCAGGCAGATACAAATCAGCGTGATCGTGATTTTAAAAGGACTGGGGTGCCATCGGGGCTAAAGCCACTGGTTTTGGAAGCAGCTTCTTTTTGTGAAATGTGGTTTTTGGAGTGCTGAACTTTACAGGGGCTTGCCTTAATCTCTATTTAGTGGTTTCAAGATGTAGCATTCTACTTGTTAAAATGTTGAAATATTCCATGTAGCCCAAAGGTGGTTAAAAGGAGTATAAGTAATGCCTAAATAAATAAGCTAAAAGGTGTCACTACAGCTGGATTTTAAGGGAAAATGGACATATGATCATAGGCTATGTATAATAAACAAAAACAACAGCACCTTAAGATTGCACTATTTAATGCATTATTTTATATGCCATTTCATAGCCTGCACTTTAATCTCCAAAGAAATGATGTATGATTTCCCAGTTCCTTATTAATAAACTTTCCTAAGACAGGGCACTTAATTCTATTTTACTATACTGAATTAGTTTCTTGGAGGTGGATACCTTTTTTGAGTTCTCTATTTCCTTAGCCATAATATTTTCTAGGAACTAGGAACTCCCTATCTTGTCAATTTCCAACAATATATAATTTTAATTTAAAGTAAAGTAAAATCTCATACTTGGTAACCAGCACATTCTTACATCCTGCTTTAGCAAGGAGTACCCGTTTGTTAACACTTATCAAACCATCTACAAGTATCAAATGCTGCAAGTAAGACTGGAAGCCAGGAACAAAGGCATTCTGAAGGGAAACGTCCTATGGAATGCAGTCTCTTGGGAATGGCTGCTTCTAACATAAAATCCAATTTGATACATACTGTCCTGACCAAATTCGGATCCATCTGAATTAACTAGTCCACAAAAGGTTAGTAAGTTAAACCTACTTAAAAATAACAAACTTCTATAGCCTGCCATTCTGAAGTGAATTATTTTTTAAAGATGCTAATCTACAAAACAACTAGCAACTAGTTGGCTGCTACCTACCATGGTTTTATTTTTAACAGCAATATATGTATTATCATGATATATATGATAGGCTCAAGTCATGTTGGCCTTTGGCAGCTTCCTAAGAATTTGTTAAATTTCTAAAGTCAAAAGGTAAATTTGGATTTTTCCTGTTGTGTCTGAAGAGAGTCATGGGATTTAGAAGCATATCGGTAATCTATTAGGTCCATTGCCAAAGTATACTGGTCCATATTCAAAACTATACCAAAAGATTAGAAGTGTTTAAAATTCCTTTATGTGGTACCATGTCTGTTTACTGATACTCATGAGCAACAATAAATTACCAGTTTACCTTCTGGAATTTTCATTGTTATAACCTAACTCAATGATCCGGTCACACAGCAGGGTACGGAAATAAATGTGTTGTTACCAGTGCTGCCTGTTTTCTTTGTATTTCATGCACACACAGTTACGGAGCTCTACTGCAAGCGAATGCCGTGTGAACAGCTACCCCTCCCGAAGCAGGAGAGTGGGAGTTTCACACGATATTTGAGTCCTCACAGCTGTCTGTGAAGCAGGTTTTTCTCTGCGTAGGGAAGTTAAACTTGGGTTAAGCACCAGGTCCACAATGCTGTACAAGTAAATGCCTAAGTGGGATTTGAACCTTTGAACCCAGACCTACCTGCCTCCAAAGCTTCTGTACTCCCTGCTACACTACGCTATATTCTAAAAGAGCTGGGAGCTATGAAACAAGATTGCATTAATTCTAAACTTAGAAAGAAATATATAGATGAACATTCATTCCATGCATCCACTAGAAGTAGTCAATACCTGAATCCCTCGTGTGAAGACTAACATGGAGAACTTAAAATCAGGAAGAGGCTGGGCTTGGAGGAGGCAATGAATTCACCCTAAGCATGTAGGTAGGTAGAAGGCCATTGTGAAGGCTTCTAGAACCTGTAATCTCAAGTAGGAGGCAATCCTAGCAGCAGGTGCGGTCTGGGGCCACAACAGGTCCATAGTCGCGTTGCTATAGGATGCCAATCAATACAAAATTAGTGACCACCAATTTTTTTACCCTGCCAGGGAAGAATACTGGTTCTCTTCAAATCTCTTCCAGCTCCAAAAAGAAATATTCCAAATTGTAATGAAATATACTAATTTCATCTCTACTCTGTAAAGGTGGGATAGTGATAAGGAATAGCTTGGAACAAAATTTGAAGGAAGAGCAAACTCTGATACAGGCTTTGCCCACTTTGTACTTAGAAATTCTGTTTGGAAAAGAGGTAACAGGTGACTTTGTGCTGCAGGGTGGAGGTGACAAGTGGTACCAGTTATCCCAGCACCGTCTCTTCATTCTAGTCCCCCAGACATCACAGAAAGAGGGAAGTAAAGGCGGCTGCCACCTCAGTCTTCAGGAAGCAGATCAGCATGGAAGTCTTCAGCTCTATGTCCTGGTGGTTCAGTTGCCACAACACATTCATGGTGTTAAGGAACCAAGAATCTCTACCAATATTACTATCTTTTTAAAAAAAAATCAAATGTCTCCTTTATAAACTTCCCCTGTTAATTCCTGAAACGATTCCTATGGGACCTATTTAAAGGTGGTTTTCTCCAGAAAAGTAGGTCTTAACTTGCTTATATACATTCCTCTGGTTTTGGTGAATCATTTCCTCAAAGCAAAATTATGGGGAATTGTGAGGAAAAAACAAAAACTGGAGTGGTGGATGTTCAGGCAAAAAGTACAGATTGTGACTAGGAAGGAAATACAAACTAAGGATGAACTTCCTGAAATTTAATAAATTCTGTTCATAAAACTATAATCAACTAAATAGCTTTCAACTTTCTCAGCTTTTGTGTTTTCGTTAAATTCTCTTTTCTCCTTTTACTTTAGATTGTGCAAAAGCCAGTTTCTTTTAATTTTTTAAAAGATTTTATTTATTTATTATTAGAAGGGAAAGGAAGGAGAAAGAGAGAGAAACATCAATGTGTGAGAGAGACAACCATGCGTTGCCTCTTTCATGCTCTCAAATGGGAACCGAGCCTGCAACCCAGGCATGAGCCCTGACCAGGGATCGAATCAGTGACCTTTTGGTTCACAGACCAGCACTCAATCCCCCAACACAAGCCAGGGCTACATATTATTTTCTTTTTAAGCACATAAAACAGTCTGTGTTCTCTTACACGCCTTCTAGCTTCCTGGAGAATTTATTTACAATCAACCTTTGTTTTTGGCATCTCTTAGAATGCTAGAACAAAAAGAGGCCTTGGAGATGCTTTAAGGTAACACCTTTTCCATCACTGGGGTATCTGTGATTTGCACAGGCAACACACCTTGATAATGGCGACTCAGGGCAACTGAAATGTCTCCTAAGGTTCACAGGATATGCACATAAGAACAGAATCCCAAAATACAGGAAGCAAAACGACGGAATCGAAGGAAAAAACAGACAATTCAACAGTAATAGCTGGGAACTTCAATATCCCCCTTTCAATAATGAATAAAACTACTAGACAGATGATCCACAAGGGAACAGAAGACGTGATAACACTATAAACTCATTAGACCTAAAAAGAATATCTGTTGAACATTCTACACAAAAACAGAACACGCATTCTTCAAGTACACCTGGAAGTATGCCTATGACATACACATTTTAGGCCATAAAATAGTTCTCAGTAAACTTAAAAGGGTTGCAGTCATAAAGGTATGTTTTGTGACCCTAATAGAATAGACTTAAAAATCATAAATAGAAAGAAATTTGGAAAATTCACATATGTTCAGGATATTAATTCTTTGTAAAACATATGATTTGCAAATATTTACTCCCATTCTGTGGGTGGCTGTTTAACTCAATAATGTCTTTTGATCCACACAATATTATTTTCATAAAGTCCAATTTGTCTGATTTTTCTTTTGTTACCCAAGAAATCATTGCCAAGTTCCAAAGTCATGCAGATCTTGCCGTATGTTTTCTTATAAGTTTTCGATTTTACATGTCGGTCATGGATCCATTTTGAGTTAATCTTTGTGTACTGCCTTAGTTAAGGGTCCACTTTGTTCTTTTGCTGTGGATATCCAGTTTCCTAGTGCCACTTACTGAGTGAGGAGTGTTTCCCTCCACTGAATGTTCTTGGCGCCCTTGTCAAAATTCATTGACCAAATATGCAAGGGTTTTATCTGGATTCTCTATTGTATGCCATTAGACTACATGTGGGTTTTTATGGCAGTACCACAGTTTTGATTATGGTAGCTTCGTAGTAAGATTTTTTAAAGATTTTATTTCTTTCTTTTTAGAGAGGGGGGAAGGGAAGGAGAAAGAGAGGGAGAGAAACATTGATCAGTTGCCTCTCATACACATCCCAACCAGGGACCAAAACTGCAACCCAGGCACGTGCTCTGACCAAGAATTGAACCAGTGACTTTCGCTTTGCTGGATGACACCTAACCAACTGAGCCCCGTTGGTCAGGGTGTTTTGTAGTAGGTTTTAAAATCAGGAAATGTGAGCCCTCCAGCTTTGTTCCTTTTCAGGATTGTTTTTTGGCTATTAGGGGTTCCTTGAGAATCCATATGAATTTAAGGAAGTTTTAATCAGAGCAATTAGTTAGGCAAATGAAATAAAAGGCATCCAGACCATTGGGGAAAAGGTAAAGCTATCTCATTGACAGATGACATGATCTTGTAGATGAAGAATCCTAAAGAACCCACTAAAGAAACTAGAACAAATAAATGAGTTGAGCAAGGCAGCAGGAGTTCAGGGGAGACAGGTCCGGTGTGTATGATGCCCCCAAACTGGGCAGCACCGGATACCCTGAGGCCAGAAGAGCAGAGCCTGAGGCCAGCAGAGCAGAGGATGGAACAGGCAAGGCATAGTTATGCCCCCTACACACTGTCAGCTTTAGTTATAGACAAATGTGGGGACTGTCCTGTCAATGTATGTGTGCTAGTCTTATATATTTATATAGTGCTCATAAAATAACATATTTTAAAATATTTATTGGCAATTAACTACTGATGGGAAGAGTTGTCTTTTTATTTGGTGTCAAGGACTAGATGACATAAAATTGATATTATTATGATTAAGGTTTGTTTGAAGTGAATGCCTCTTGTAATTACTGTTCTATGAATTAAAGTTGGCAGAGCTATGCTGGGGCTTTTAACGCCATTATTAGAACCTAACTATGTCATTATCAAAATAGTATTAACAATGAATTGCACATTCAAATATCAAACACATGGAAAATGAAAAACTGGCATAGAGGGACACCTTGATTGCAAAAGTATGATCTGAAAACTACCTCACCTGCAATTTCCTAATGGCATCAGGAACTACAGGGACTCACCTCAGCATGTCACAGTAGACTGGATAGTGTCTTTCTAGAATAACTGGTATGATTGCCTGAAGACCAATCACCTGGCAAGAGTAAGGAAAGTATGTGAAAGCTAGATAACACACTAAGAACTTTTGACAGTCCTAACTAAAGAAATATGCCTATGTGTAATCAAAATATTTGTCAGTCCCCACAATTGACAAGTTCTTTTTCCTTTTCTTTAGAATGTCAAAACCCACATTCCCTTAGACTCCCACTTACTGTCCTACAATGTAATCATTTTTGGGTGACTTTCAAAACACATTTTATGCATATCTGAGGAATCATATGTCATATGCGTATTCTACATACACTTCCCCCCAAACCTGGTGCTTTGCATTTAACAGTACATCTTGGAAATCAATTCATAGTGACACAGAGAACTTCCTCATTCTTCTGACTGGTGGTATCGTATAACACGTATGGCTAAGGGCACGTACAGTCAGCCCTCCATATCCGCAGGTTCTGCAGCTGCGGACTCAACGGACCAAGGATTAAAAATACTTGGGGAAAAATAAGTGACATTGTTGTTGATGTGTACTACGTTGTTAGGCCGACGATGGCTGCATCCATACTGACTGAACATTTTTGTCTTATTATTCCTTAAACAATACAGTATGTCAACTATTTATGTTGCACTGTATTAGGTATTATAAGTAATCTTGAGACTGATGCATACAGGAGGATGATGTAGATTATGCATAAATACTATTCCATCTTATATAAGGCTCTTGAGCAGAGTATCCCAGGGGGTCCTGGAACCGGTGAAGAGACTGAGGGCTGACTGTAACATAATTGATTGGTTTGTTTTCAGTTTATTGAGGTTTAGGCCCCTGGTATCTCTAAAAGATATGGACTTAAAAAAAAAACACCCATAACCATAATACTATTATTACACTAAAGTAATTGGGAATAATGTCTTCATACTCCCACATATCCAAGCAACATTTGAATTAAATTATCTCCTGTTGATTTTTAAGAAAACTGTGACCATTTGAATCAATCAAAATAAGGTCAATACAGTCCAATTGGCCGATAGGCCGTTGAAGCATCTTTTAATCTACAGGCTTCCGCTTTTTTTCCCCCTTGCATTTTATTAATTAAAGAACCTAGAGGTTCCAAGAGTCAGGATAGAGCTGACGCATCTCTGCGCCATAGTTGAACATCCTCTCAATCGTCCTATCGATTGGCCACACATTAGCAGGTGAGTCCAGGGGCTTGATCGAATTTTGTGTCTGTATATGTGTTCTTTATTGCGAGGTGCACTACGTGTGGTCCTCTTCCTTTTTGTAACTTTATTCAGTCTCTTCCCTAACTGAGAAATAGTAACTCATTTCAAAACAAAATGCTTCCTCCCTCCGGAAGAGACTGGGCTTCACATGACTTATGTAACATGTTAAGGGGGACAATCATCCGACACAAGAAATGGGCACACTAGAATTATCCAAGCAAAACGACACGCCTTATCATTTTCCCCTTACACTGTTGCCTACACACTCCTCATTTTTTCCTGAGGCATTATTTCCAGGAGGCAGCCTTTTGGGGCTCAGCGAAGCGTTCGCTTTTCATCATTAAGACTTGGGGCGTTGCCACTTTGTCACTTACTAATGACCAAGGATCCTCGTGGCCGAGCACCGGCCTTCTCGGAAGCGCTAAAGCGGAGCCCGGTTTCCTTCCTTTTCCACCTTTTTTCCGGGCTCGGGCGGGGGGCCGGGCAGCACAGGCCAGAAGGGGCCGGGACTCGCAGAAACTCGGCTCCCCGCCGCTTGGCCTAGTCACAAAGCTCAGAACGCCGCGTCTCCCGGCCCCGCGCGGGGGCCCACGAGCGTCGCGCACGCCGGTCACGCTCCCGGCGGGCCGGCTGGGGGCGGGGCCGGGGCGGGGCCTCGGGGCTCCGCCCCCGCCTCCGTCAGCTCCGCCAGCTCCGGCAGCCCAGACACTAGCTGGCTGCCGCTGTCGCTGTTGCCGCCTCTGCCTTTGGGGAACGGGGCCCGGAGCAGGTCCTTGGGCCGTCGCCGCCGCCGCCATGGGGAACCGCGTTTCGCGGGAAGACTTCGAGTGGGTCTACACCGACGAGCCGCACGCCACTCGGCGGAAGGAGATCCTGGGTGAGGTCCGAGCCCGCGCCCCGTTATGTGCGTGCGCGGCCTCCCGCCGCCGGGGCGCGCTCTGCCCGCACAGGCCCTGCGCGCCCCCGGGAGCCCCAGGCCAGTTACGGGCTGGCTTTGTCCGCGTCCGTCCGCCGCCCCGCCGACTTGGGAAGGCCGGCGAGGCCTCGGGCCGGTGTTCCCGGGCTCCGGCCGGCGCAGCGTGGGGCGGGGAAGGTTCCCGCGTGCTCGATCCCTCCCTTCCTCCGGGAGGCGCAGGCATCTGGTTGGGCGAGGGGACCCAGTCCCCCGGCTAAGCCACCGTTGGGCGGATCGTCTCATTTTGCGATTCCCGTGTCCCCGGTGGGCGCCGTTTCCTCCTAATCTCTCTCCCCCGAGTGGGCCACTGGGAAGCCAGGCTGCGCGCGCGTGCAAGGCAGGGCGTGGCCCTGGAGCAACGAGAGTACGCGCTCCCGCCCTCCAGGCGAGGGCGGCGGCTGCCCTGTCGCCGAAGAGAGCCTGGAACCCGACCAGGTGTAACGCCTGGGGCTTCCCGGATGGGTTGTGTCCTGTCCGCTCACGCCTGTTTTCTAATTGATCCACGCAATCCGCCTGGCAAAATTCACTTGTATTTTCCATCCATCCCGGTTCGGTGGAGGGAAGACTGAAGTATGGAAGACTTGCCAAAATTAGCTTGCTGGTCCCGTCTGCTAATTTAGGGCCCTTTCCTCTAGGCTAGCGAGGCCTAGTCAACTCTCCAGAGGTGTAAGGCGCTCACTATTTGGAGCTTCTGTATTTTACAGAGAATTCGCTTCTCTGTCTCAAGTTACTCTTAATGATGTGTTAGGCACTGTGTGTTTTACAAATATTACCCAAATTAATCCTCGCAGTAACTCCTCGGTGCTCTCACTCTCTTAAAGATAGCTTAGACTGAAGACGTAAATGTCAAAGGGGGATTCCAACCTGGGTTAGATCTCCTCTGAAACAGATGCTTTTTAACTTATTTGCTGTTACTTCAAAAATCAGGAAACTAATGGGGCATAAGTTGAGTTAGAGGAATTCTTGCTCATACATGGTATTTCCCTAGTTTTTCTTCTCAGCATCTGTTTGCCAGGTGAAAACAAGAACAAAGACCCTGATTTTTGCCGGGGGATCTAAAGTTAGAAATGTTATGTTTTTACAGAAAGGAGTTAGTGGGTCCCTTTGAAATGAATTTTCAAAAACTGAATCATGAAATTGGGGCTTGAACCTTTTTACAGTTGCAAGCTGGGTACTCAGGTGAGCCCTTTGTGTGGGCTGCATACATCCTCCTCTTGTAGTTGAGCCTTGGTTGCTGTTGGCAGGTCAATGGGCGGGACTTACCCAGGCCAGTCAGCTGCAAGGGCTGGCTGAGACCACTAACCACCACCAACCTCCGCTCTCCGGTGGAGGATCTCTGTGCAGGGGCAGGGTGGTGGTGCTCCTACGTAGTCTGAGCTATTCATTGGGTGTGTTGACCCTGTGGTTTGCTGGGTGGTGCAGGCCAAGGTCAGCCCCCACCTGTGTGTGGCCCGGGGCACCCCGCCTGAGATGTGAGGCAATCTAAGATGGCTGCTGCTTGTGCTGGGCTTAGAAATTCCCAGGTGAAGCCAAGCTGTGAATCTGGGCCAGGGGCTCCCTGAAGCCAGCTGGTGCTTGTTTGTGAGGATTTAGGAAGTTGTGAATCAAGAGCCAAGACCAGCCATTCATATGGAAAAGCAGCTTGAGTGGGTTCATAAGTTGGGTGGGGCAGTCTCTGGGGACCTCCAAGGTGGGTCAGTGTTAGCCAGGTTGGTGGCGTCTCAGATGTGGCACCAGCTTGCTGGCTCTGTGGCTCTGTAGGGGGAGGGTTTAGTAAAGGGACAGTAGCCTCTGCTTGCCTTGATGGCAGGCACATCAGATTCTCCTTGTATACCACTGGTGCCTTTCAGGGCGCTACCCTGGGGCTGAAGCTCAGAGGAAGTGAGTCTGAGAAGGGGAACTGCTTAGGGCTCCAGCAGTTTCTTTCACCAACTCGGTCCCTGCTGGGTTTTGCAGCCGGGAGTTGTGGGGCTGATCTTCCTGGCTCTGGAACCCTGGGCTGGCAGCCTGGTTTGGGCTGGGGCTCTGGGCTCCCGAGATACCCCTCCCCAATTTTCACCCACCACACATGGGTGTGGGACCAGCCTGTTCTGCTTTTGTGTCTGTGTCCCGCCTACCAGTCTGCATGGATGTGGTTTCTTTAGTTCCGTAGCTGTCAGACTTCCCTTCAATTCAATTTCTGACAATCCAAGTTCTGAGTGATGGCTGTTCTGTATTTTAGTTGTAATTTTGATGTGATTGTGCAAAAAGGCGAGCCATGTCTGCCTACACTGCCATCTCGCCTGGAAGGCGAGGTTTTAGAGTGTCTACAAAATGTCTATTGTTTTCTATCCTTTTGTCAATTTAATAATTTTCTATAAGGTAAGAATGATGTAGCTGTCTAAACAGATAACATATTTTAATACAAAAGAATTATTACTTATCCACCAATAGACTGAAGTTGTTATTCTACTGTTGGTGAATTGCTACAAAAATGTTTATATATTAATGAATGGCTTATTTGAACCCTTCACTTACACCAGGAAAATTAGTTTTACTCTAATTCACTTCTAGGCCTTTAGGGTTGCTTTTTTCCTTTTTTTTTTTTTTTTTTTTTTTTTTCCTGGTCTATTGTCTACAAAATTATTAACATTAGATATGATGAACTAATAGCAACAAACTTTAGAGGTTAGAGATTAGAGATAGAAAAGGAGAAAGAAAGTAGGAGAGTTATTCACCTTGAGCTAACACTACCTTTATTTCTTTATATAAAACTGGATTTAAGTAACTTCCTGTATTGCATTTTAAGCTCTTATCGAATTCTTCATTTCACTATAGAAAGGAGGATGAAGCCACTCTTTTCCCTTCTTTATCTTTTGAAGAACAATCTGAATGTCTTGTCTCAAGAAAAAGGGCCTCCTTCAGAAATTTGCCTCCCCGGGCCCAACATACCTGACAGCACATGTGAAACCAAAGGCGTTCGTCCTCTGTGGGTGGTAGGGTCCCGAGAAGGGTCTGCCTTTGCCCTGAGGGACACTTTCCTAAGTATGTAGTATATTGTCAGGCACAGAGAATAGATTTACCAGACTATGATTTTAACTGCGTAAAACATAAGCTTAATATAGAAAGAATTGTCCTGGGCGAAAAGGGAATTGGATAACATGAAATCTTTACTTATTTGTGGCTATATTCTGTTAATATGGGGAGTCTACATTTTGAGGCTAATTTTTTCCTACATACGTTCTCAATTTGTTGTGACATGGTATTTGATAATCTTGCTATTAGACTCTACTCCTTCCTGAGGAGATAAAGTTTCTCATAGAGGGCATGTAATGACTTGGGGGGGGGGAAATTAATGTGTTAATTTAATTGATGCTGATTTAATTGTAATTGTAGAACTATGTACTTTTCCTGATTTTGTTTTTTTTCTTTACAGCAAAGTATCCAGAGATAAAATCCTTGATGAAACCTGATCACAACTTGATATGGATTATCGTTATGATGGTTGTCACACAGTTGGTTGCATTTTACTTAGTAAAGGATTTGGACTGGAAATGGGTCCTATTTTGGGCATATGCCTTTGGCAGCTGCATTAACCATTCAATGACTCTGGCCATTCACGAAGTTTCCCACAATAGCGCCTTTGGCCACTACAGAGCCATGTGGAACCGTTGGTTTGGAATGTTTGCTAACCTTCCTATTGGTGTTCCATACTCCATTTCCTTTAAGAGGTATCACATGGATCATCATCGATACCTTGGAGGTGATGGCATTGATGTGGATATTCCAACTGATTTTGAAGGCTGGTTCTTCTGTACCACTTTCAGAAAGTTCATATGGGTTATTCTTCAGCCTCTCTTTTATGCTTTTCGACCTCTGTTCATCAACCCCAAACCAATTACTTACCTGGAAATTATCAATACGGTGGTCCAGCTCACATTTGACGTGATCGTTTACTACGTTTTGGGAATTAAATCTTTAGTCTACATGTTGGCAGCTTCCTTACTTGGTCTAGGTTTGCATCCGATTTCTGGACATTTTATAGCTGAACATTACATGTTCTTAAAGGGACATGAAACGTACTCGTATTACGGGCCTCTGAATTTGCTTACCTTCAATGTGGGGTACCACAACGAGCATCACGACTTCCCCAACATTCCCGGGAAGAACCTCCCGCTGGTAAGTATGGGGTATGATGCGTACCCTGATTTCTGATGGCTAGATGAGTAGAGTTGGTCTCAGCTTGCTTCTTTTAAAAGGGATCTAGTATATTTTGTGAGCTTCTCCTCAAAGAAGACAAGAGTGCACGTCCTGAGTCTGCCAGTCCCATTTGACAGGGTTCACTCTCCTGGATCCCTAACAGGTCTAGGAGCAATGCTTAGGGTTTTGAAGTGTTGGGGGACCTGTGAAGTCTGCTAACTTGGAAAGTGATTCAGGAATGGAAAATGAAACCCCTCTGTGAAGTAAGCAAAAGGTCACACGGCCTTCATCGCTATTAAGCCGAATAGGCTTAACCAAAGATTTATGTGTTGTTTCAATGTGGGAGGCAGATGTCCCATGTGACTGATGTGCAGAGTAAATGAACTCAATTTCTTGTACTGCCAACTTCCTGGAGGCGGGGGCCATCTGCTTCCCGTCCCCGTAGACTGGCAGGGTGGTGTTTGTGGAGTACACAGATGAAAGGAATTTTGACCCTTGTCCTTTCATCTCCCCCAAAGAGCTTCCTAACTTCAGGTATCTTTCTGGTAAATTCTCGTATTAGACTTCCATCCCCAAAATGGGTAGTTTTTACAGTTCTAGTATCAAAAATGTTTCCATAATTCTCAGTATGTATGTATGAAATGTAGTACGTTTTTCTTGATTTTTTTTTTTTTTAAAGCTGATGTAAGGGGACCATAGCCAGGTATTTTATGCTATCTCCATCCAGTCAAATTTTATAGGTTTCCTCATAAGTTTTTAAATGTGGGCTGTTTAAAAATGTAATATTTGATTGTTGTTTGGGTTCCCAATTGAGGAAAGAAAAATCTAGAGAGGGTATCGGGTCAGTAGGGAAATTCTAAACCTGGACAGTATAACAGAGAATGCGTTGATGTTAAATTTCTTGGGAATGATAAAGGTACCACGATTCTGTGGGAGAATGTTCCTGTCCTCGGGAGATACTATTGATTATGCGGGGCTGAAATATTAGGGGTGAGTTGTCACAGGCATGCAGCATACTTTCAAAAGGTTCAGCAAAGAAAGCAAAGTGTGTGGTTTATATCATACATAGAGAAAGTGCCTGTACAGTGTTAATGGGTGGTAGGCCTGGGTGAAGAGCATATGGGTATTGTTTTACTACTCGTTCAACTTTTCTGTAGTTTTTACATTTTCAAAATAAAATGGGCAAACACCCTACAACTGTCTGAAGGCGACTTTGGAACCGGGGTAAGGTGACGCTTCTCTGTCGCTCTACCCATGTGCCAGCCTGAGTGAGCTCGTGGCCAGTGCCGCCTCCCTAACTAGGGAAGAACATTTTAGTTCACTTTTTAAAAGGCTGTGGAGAAAGCTGGTTGTTCTTGAACAAGACAGTCTTTTCTGACTTAAACCACGTACTTGTTATTTCCTTGAACAGTCTCCAAACTGAAAACTTCGTTCAGTTCAGGTACTACTTGGCTTTCAGGCCCCTGGTTCATCAGTGTCTCTTCATTTCCCTTCCGTTTCATGCTGGCTCCTTACTCCTTAGCTAAACGAACAAACATCCTCGGACTTCTCTAGTCTCCTCTCTCCAGCTTTTTCTGTCAAGGACTACATCCTAAGGAATGTGTATCAAGAATTACCTTGTTCTGTTTTTCACTTTTTTGGAAAGATACTATCTCCTACCTATTCTAACTGTTAAAATACATTGATTACTATTGGCTTTGATACAAGTTCCACATGGATTAGGATCCAGGTTAGTTTGTGTGTGTGTGGTCTGTAGATCGTCCTTATTCATGAAGGACTCTTAGGACGTTTTGAAGGACCGTGATCCAAAGGCATCACATCCCTCTCTTCCGAGTGACTGAGAATACGCACGTGGAGAGCTCTGTTTGACTTGATTGTTCCTTGAGAGTGGTACATTCTTCTGGTTCTCCACAACCAGAAAGTAGTATTGCGTTTCCCATATTGAAGGAGTAATTTAAATGTTAACATTGTGGTGGTTTTGTTTTTTTTTTCTTGCTCCTTTCACCTTTTTAGATGCTGCTTCTGTATCTTCCTTTGAGATTTGCTAGGGTAGTTTTTTGTACGTTTCCATGAAGCCACAGAACCGTTATTATCACTCAGCGCTAATCAGTTGTGCTTCCTGGTCATACTGGCAGTAGGCATTTTCAAAAGATATTTTCATCTTGGGATGGCAGAATTGCACACTTGATAGATGCTTAATTTCTAAGTGGCATATACCACAATAATCTATTAGTACTTGCAGGTTCCTTGATGGCAAGGGTCAGGTGTTACCTTTGTATCTTACAATGCCAACCATGTATCCTGTGCTTGAAAAGTGAAAAGTATCTGTTGTGGAAGATTCTAAGGGCCAAACTTTATAAATAAACCAGGTATGAGTCCCTCAGAGCTTGAGAAGAAAGTGTCAGTAATCCCAGGGGGTCGAGTATATTTTACTGTTGAAATGCAAGCTGCTTCTTGTTTATAATTCCTACAGCCGCATCATTGACTGATTGATTGGTTGGAGAGATCAGGAGGAAGAAAGGTCTGGTGGTTTCTCAGTGTTTGTGCCCAGCATTCGCCTGCCCTCTGCAGTAGGACTCAGTGAACCCTCACTATTCATCCTCCTGTGTTTTCTCCCTTCCAGGTGAGGAAAATCGCAGCTGAGTACTATGACAACCTGCCCCACTACAATTCCTGGATAAAAGTCCTATATGACTTTGTGATGGATGATACAATCAGTCCCTATTCGAGGATGAAGAGGCATCAGAAAGGCAAAGTGGAACTGGACTAAAAGTCGTCCTGGTCAAAGGAAATCCTGAGACTCCGCAGTAGCCGTTAAGGTGGAACGTTGGCATTTTCCAGCAAAGGCCCGTGGTGTTTGGAAGCTGTGCTTGTACGGTTTCAGAGTGCAAGCCCCCGTGGCATCCAGAAGCTAACCCGGCCACCACCACCCCCCCAAACCCCCTGCCGGCCTGTCTATGCGGTGTTCAGCCGTCCTCACGGGAACCGCGGCCATTGTGCCATCCCTGTTGAGGAGGGTGTCTGGCAGTCTGTGAGCATACCATTGAAAAAGCTTTTACAAAGCTACTTCTCATATATTATTTTCACTATAAAGTTGTACTTTATTAAAATAGCTAATAATCTGAGCAGTTAATCACAATAAATAGTATTTATCACATTTTTGTACTTTACTGTCTTTCTATTAATATGCTAATCAGGGTGCTGGGTGAGCTTACTTTAAAATTTCACGGGGTAGGGGAAGAAAAAAATGCCTGGAAATACCTTTCACTGCAAGCTGAATTACTCATTTTTAATTTTTACTGTTGTACATGGGACCTAAAGTAGACACTGCTGAATCCTGCACAGCCTTATCAATAAAATACTTAATGAATCTAATTGTGTCCAACATCCAACTTCCTTTTTCAGATACACTGGCTCCCAAATTAGAAGCAGCTCAACTCGCATGTCACTTCACTGCAGTGGAAACTGGCTGTGGTCTGATGGTAGATAGCTGGTCTCAAGTGGCCGGTGTCCTGGCTGGCAGGCTGGCAGGCCTGGGTACCTGAAGTGTGTCCCTTTGGCAAGTTTAGTGTAATGTGAACTGTTTGCAAAATAATACATAGTATCAAAAAAAAAATAGTCTGCAATTTGTACCCAACACCAACCCTCAGGCATCCTTCACAGGAGCTATTGTGATATTCCTGTTTTGATCATTGCAGGCTGGCAGGGAAGCGCGGCACCTGCTTCTCAGAAGGACTGGCAGGCCTGCTCGACAGGCCCACTTTCCTCCTCAGAGGACTCTCCTCCCCGCCGGCCCCTCCTGCCTGGGGAACTTCCTAGTATCTTAGAATTTATTGCTTAAAGAAACCATCACTTTAAAGTTTGAGGTGGTCCTAAAACCAACTTTACAAGAGAACTGACTTGCCAATTCAGACACACTGGGCCAGTCAGGAAGAAAGCTCTGGGAAAGGTTCCCGTGGATTCGGTGCTGGACGTGAGATGGACTGCGTGCTCTCCCCAGGCCCTCCCCTGGCCCTGCCTGGAGGACTCCAGCCCTTGCCCATAGCTGCAGGCAGGTGCTGATGTTCCACCTGCGGCCACCCAGCGCTCAGGACCCTGTGCATCACCTGCTGCGTGCCCAGAGCGGACGTTCCCAGGTACATACCCTTTCCTGCCTGGATGGACTTCTGGCCTGCTAGCCCACCTCCTGACCAGCCCGGCTCCCATCGGCCAATTCAGTCTGCTGTCTCTGCCACTGGCAGGGACCTTTCAAAAGAGAAACGTAGGCATCTGAGGGCAGTAGGCACACTGGGCCCCAGAACCATTAAAGTAATACTGAGAAATCCTGTGGCGGTTCTCGTTTGCATGGATTCTCCCTTCTGCCCAGATGGCCTTTTTCCCATCTCTGGTCTGGGAAGGTCATTCTCAGGGTAACTCTCGACAGTGCTTACGTCACTCGGCCCCATGCGCTGTTTTGAAAGTAAGCAGTTTCCCCTGAGGCTTATGGGCAGAAAGATCTCTTACTCAATTCCCCAAACCTGGCAGGGCCAGTGCTTGGCTTGAAGTGAGTGTTTAATGGAAAGAGACCAACAGAGATAGTCCTTGAACTCAAAACACTTCAACAAACAGCAAAAGATGGAGGGCGTTTGGGTAACCAGGGAGTATGGTACCCTGAAAACTAGACAGGTATTCAGCATCCTTACTATTCATCAACTTCTAAATATGCATTATCTTATTTAGTGGTCAACACTTCTTTGAAGTCAACAGTACCACTTCTATCTCCATTTTATAGATGACAAGACTCAGGTTAAGTAACTGGCCCAAGGTCATGCCTAGTGAAGTGCAGAGACAGGATCTGAAATTCAGTCTATGTGGCTCCAGAACCAAAACTTGACCGTGCTCGTGGCTTGTCCCAAGAGCCCGCTCCTGGAAGGAAAGGGAAGGGCAAACCCCCACCACATTCCTATCACCGGGTATGTGTCTGTCCCACTGCCTCACTGGCCGCTTCCTCCGTGTCAGTAGCTGTGGCTGGATCTCAGGTTTTCTTTTAACAATCTAAAAAAACTTTATTAAAGAGTTCCGCTTGTTATTGAACCAGTTACAGAAGACCCGGGCATCATCAGACTCCTCAGATTCTTCTGTCTTTGCTCCACTCTCCTCTGCAGGGACAGCAGTGGGCGGGGTGGGGGGGCCAGGACCTCCTGCAGTACCGAGGAGGCTCTGCTGGAGTTGGCCAGGACCTTTGTAACTGCGGCTTTAATGATGATCTGATACTATGTTGCGTGACTATCGCCTCAGCGTCATGCAGGATGAGACAGGCCACGGGGTGGGTGAGTGAGCGATGGGCGGGTAGCTGCAGGGTGTGGTGAACACCAGGCGAGGTGACGGCCTCACCCCGACTCAGCCTCAGCACCTCAGCAGAAGCAGAGGGATGGACCGACCTAACAATCTGATACAAAACCACATTTAAATCTATAGCCAAGATGCATTTACTCCTTCATCCTACAGGCACTTTGCCAGGCATCAATTAGGCAGGGAGGCTACAAAGGCAAAACGTGGCCCCAAATTCAGGAGCTGATGCTCTGGTGCCGGGACATGCATGGAATCAGTTCAGTAATAGGAGAGTCATAATGCGCTGGAACTGAGCAAAGGGCACACAGCAACCGGCATAGACCGGCTGTCGGAACCCTGCCAGATTGATTATATACGCAGCTTATCATTTTAATCTGTGTTGGCCTGGTGAGGGAGCTATCAGCCCAGCCCCCACACTTTCACAGGAGGAAATGGAGAGATTTTGCAGAAATTAGCTGAGAGCACACACGGAGAGGGACTGAGCCTGGCTCTGCCAAAGCCTGTGTTCCTTCTATTCCACTGCCCGGCTGACTTTGGACAGTGATGTGTTGTTTCTTGTCGTGTTGGGAAAGTCTCCCAGAGGCCTTGGCCACCTAAGGCTGGGAAGACCCCGAAAAAGATTCGCTTGGAAACCAAGAGCACTAAACCCCTAAGATCCCCTTGGAAGGTTCGATTCCGAGACTAGGACAAGCGAGGCACCTAGCAAAGGAGGCTGAGGGGTGCGGTGATGCGCAGGGAAAGTCCCGACGGGAAAAGGAGCAGAACCTGACAACAGGGATATGTAGGTCAGATCAGGCTGCAGGCACTTCTTGGCTGGAAAATTAATGACAAGGTAGAGGCAAGTGAAGAATGGGAGAGTCATCTGAAAAGGGACGGCTCTGACTTTGCCAAGTTAAATCTGAATCGGCAGGTGGCTTATGAAGCTAATACCTGGACCCAACCAAGGGGAAGCTTTTAGACAGTGACACGTTACTGCCATTCAGAAAGGAGTTGCTGTCACAGGACATGTGTGCCTTTATATGTGATCTGGCACATAAGACCGAGGCAAGGGGTCGAGGACAGTGTCCGGGAGGGTCCTCTGTAACCAAGCTGCACAGAAGGTCCCCCCTTCTCGGATCTGGGGCGCACTCTTAGCGTTTTCTTCTAAGGGTGGAAACCGAAGAAACACAAGTAGCTTTCTTACAGAGCCAAGAGTGGGGTGTGTGTTACAAGGCACCCACATCTGTATCTGCAACCCTGGGAAAGACACAGAATGGGGGCTTTGTGGAAAGGCCTGGGGACCGCACTGCCTCAGTGCTGGACTCCACTCCTCGTGGCAGCTGCCGGCTGATCCAGGGAGGGCCCCTGTGATCCCCTGCCTGTGAGGTTACTGTCAGAGGCTGCTGGAACAGGCCCTCCGGAAGGGTCTAGCAAGACCCTGTATAGCCTTCCATGTGTCAAAAAGGGAAAGGGACTGACATTTGTCCAATTAATTTTTTTTAGGGGAAGTCATTTTATGTATAATTTTTTTTTATCCTCACCTAAGAACATGGTCAACTTTAAACAGGAGAAGGGAGGGAGAGCAAGGAGAGAAACATTGATGTGAGAGAGACACATTGATTGGTTGCCCCTCGTACGCACCCCAGCTGGGGACCAAACCCACAACCTAGCTCGTGCCCTCACCAGAAATCAAACCTGCGACCTTTCAGCGTATGGGATAATGCTCCAACCAACTGAGTCAGGGCTGTCCAGTTAATGCTTTATGCCTCAGATTTCCCTCCCATTTAGTAACTGAGATTTTTCTTCTTCTTCTCTCTCTCTCTCTCTCTCTTTTTTTTGACACAAGGCACTGAGTGTCTCATTGCCTTCCCACCCTCAACAGCAAACTCTCATCTTTATCGTCAAACACCTAAACACCTGCTTTCCCCTCCAGGCTGGGCCAAAAACATGCTAGAAAGTGAGTTCTTTCCTGGCGCCATCTTTAACAAAAGCACTCAGTCACCTTTGCATGTTTGGAGCGGATGTCTGCTTCAGCGCTGACGGGAGGCGCTAGCCCACCGACCTGTGTTTCTGAGCTCTGCAAGGTCCGCGGCATCCTGGCCATAGAAACTGCCCTCTAAATGACTGCCGGCCCGCCGGCTTCTTTCTTGGCGCACTGTCTCTGCCTTGCAAGTGGGGTCACCGCGGTACAGGGTCCCGCGCAGGCCTCCTTACACCTCTGCTTTGCAAAGGGACGCGAATCATCCTAACTGATTCTGGCAGCTCGCCCCACTGCACCTCACGGTGAGGACTCGCAGCTGAACAAGGACGGCGACAGATTCTAGTTGAAACCCTGCCTTCCCTCCATGGGATAAAAGCAACTTCATCCCTGCTACTGTCTCAAAAACAAGCAGGTACAGAGAAGCAAGAGAATTCACCCAAAGTCAAATCTGAATGACAAATTCAACAAATTCCTCCAGAGCTTTCTCTTTCCCTTAAAAGCACCTCATCCTCTCTGGCTGAGGCCGTGGCCCGGGGCCATCAGACCAGCCCTTCCGGGGTCCCAAGCAGTTTGGCTAGAGGTGGTTGTTTCCACCAGAGGGACAACAGGTTGGGGCAGAGGAAAGGATTCAAAGACCAACTTCAAATCCTCTTCAGTCCTTCAGGCGCTGAGTTGGTTCCTAGTTCTTTCCCTTTGTCATCGTCAGATTTCTCCAGCTATTTGCGAGATGCCACCCCTGAGCAGTCAGGTGACATGGACACACGCCAGGTGGGCCCAGGTGGCCTCCTGCAGTCCTCTTGTCCCTCAGAGGCAAGTGTGAAAGTGTAGTGGGAAAATGACTGTCCTATTTCAATCCAGCGTCATTATCTCCTTCGAAATCTGATGACAATAAAGGAGGCAATCTTCATCTCATTTACGGGAGGAGGAAACTGAGAATCGCAGTTGGGTAACTTGCCTCAGGCTGACCAGCTTCAAGTCTGAGGAGCGGCAGAACCAGCAGCCGGAGTTAAACTAGCTTCGTCCTAAGCCAGGCCCTTGCCACCGCACCATGACGGCTCCCTTCAGTCACTCACCGCCCCAGAACCTGTTGTTCACGTGTTCAATGAGGGGCCTGGGGTGTCGGCTGCACCGCAGGTTGGCAGGATTGGGGGGGTGATCTTCTATGGTGAGGGCTGGGCCCCCCACTCCCCACATCCCAGGGACAGATAGCTGATGAGACACAAAGCTGTCGTGGCAGCCAGTTCAGGTCCAAGGCTGCGCTTCTGGAGACAACGGGGACCTTGCTCCAGACCTGTGGGGACCTGGCTGCCCTGAGAGTCACATTGGCTCTGGGTGAGTCTGCTGAGCGAACTAAAATGTAAGCCAGGAAGAGCTTTAATCTACATCACAGAATTGTATGTTAAGAAGCTAAGTGACTTCTTAGGACTAAAGAACGAAGTATAGGAAGGGGCCTGCTTATTCCCAGGGGATGCTGACTAACCTGCCTGCGCTCATGGGGCCCCTCCCACGTGCCTGGAGCTGGGCTAGTCTCTCCCTGCGCTGCCATCCTCCATGGGTATCACCCTTGTTTTGTAGTCGAGGAAACAAACACATAGGAAGGCATCGGTAACTTGTCTAAATTCAGTCGAAACTCCGATCTAGTGTCTAAATTCACAGTCTGCATTTTTTTTCTTTAAGATTTTGTTTATTTTTAGAGAGGGGGAAGGGAGGGAGGAGGAGAGGAAACACTGATGTGGGAGAGAAACATCCATCGGTTGCCCCTGTGCACGCCCTCCCCACGGAACTGACCGCAACCCCGGCATGGGCCCCGGCCAGCAATCAAGCAGGCGACTGTTCGCCTTCGCAGAACGACGCGCAACCCACTGAGGCGCACGGGTCAGGGCCACGGTCCACACGCTTCTTAAAAAGGATTCACAAAGAACATTTTTTGTTGGAGTTCAGAGTCCTCTTTCTAATTCATGTGACACGTGAAGTTTTTAAAAGATAATACCCATGCTCATCTCTCCCAGGAACCTGGGCAGCAAGCCTGGCGCTGGGTCCCAATGCACGGGGCGGGGGGGGGGGGGGAGGGAGGTGCAGAGCGTAGCCTGTAGCCTCCTGCCGCTAGCTCCACATGATGACCCGTCTGTGAAGTGCATAAGGGGAAATCCAAACAGAAGGGACTCACATTGAAGACCAAAGGCCCCAACAGCAGCACTCTGTAAAGCCCAGCTTGGATCATCCAACTGCCACGGGGAGAAGCAGACACCACCGGGGCCCAGCCTGCCAGCGGGAGCGGGCATCCAGGCGTGGTCAGCTCCTCCAACCACTGACCCCTCCTCCGACCGCCCCCGGCCTGCAAAACCCAGCTGCCAGGGCCCAGGACAGAGCACTGTGGGCCTGTGAGGGGGGCGCTGGGAAGGGACCCCACACTGGGAGGAAGCCACATCACCTCCAACCAACGCAGAGCAGCAGCGGGGCAGAAAAATAAGATCTGAAGTGCCCCCGGCTCCTGGAACAAATTAGGTAATTTCTCTCAGCTGGTTTCCTTATTGGTCAACCTCCACCTTAGGGCTGTGGGGGTGGCATGTGGAGATCCTGTGTGAGGGACACTGTCACTGCCTGGGTTTGGGTGGTGATGGGTACTACTGCTACTGGGAACATCAAGGTGCTGGAGTCGGTCATTTAGGACAAAGGGTATGTCACAATTGTTCTAAGCCACGGCAGTTCATGCTTGCTGCCCAAACAATGGTCTGAGGTTGTTTTGGGGTTCTTTTTTAGAATTAAAAAAAAAACTGTGGTAAAGTACACATAACAAAATTTAGCATCTTAACTATTTTAGGGGTACAGTTCTGTAGAGTTAGGTACATTCATGGTGTGTAACCAACCTCCAGAACCTCTCACCTCCAAAACTGAGAGTCCACTGCCCTGCCTCCCCACCCCCTGGCAACCACCTTCTATTTCCATGACTTTCAAGCAGTAAAACTCTTAACTCTGCACGTCGGCGCACACCGCGGGCATTCCCGAGGACGCTGGCACACGAGGGCGGCAGAGGCAGTTGTCCCCGAGGGGAGCTGCACACGCCCCAGCCGGAGCCTGGGGCCATTTTAACACCCTCCTGCACTGCCCCTCACGGCTGGAGGCGGTGCGGGGGCGCTCACCCTTCCCGGGCGGCCCTTGCCCCCGCCTGCCCCCTGGCCCGCACTCCAGGCCTGAGGCCTGGCCGTCGCCGAGGTTTCCTTCTTTAGCCAGCGGTAAGCGATATTCAAGCTGATCCTGGTGCCTTACATTTCTCTGCACTCCGTGCAACTCAAATATTGAGATGGTGTGGTTTTCTAACTATCTGATTTAAATAGATACTTGTTCTGGGACTGGAACGGCCACATGAAATGGGGTTTTCAAAACTCAACTTCCCGTGGCCATGGGCGTGTGGGCAGGTCAGGCGGCCAAGGGGCAGAGGTGAGGTGGCGGGTGGAAGGGGGAAGGAAGGAGGAGCGTCGGCCTCTCCTCTCCCCTCCCCAGTGCCCTGACCTCCCACACGACTCACGGACGCGCGTATCGGCATGCACACACAGTTTCCACACTACAAGCCTAGAGAAGACGCCTCAGAATGGAACCTGCTTTGCCAGGACACTGATCTTGGACTTCTTTCTCAGCCTCCAGAACTGTGAGAAATCCATTTCTATGATTTAAGTTGCCCATTTTGTTACGGCAGCTGGAGCAGACGAACACATGTGATACCAGTTCTTGTAGGCAAAATCATGGAAATTTGTGCTGACTGCAAACAAGATGTTAAAAAAAAAACAAAAACAAAAACAAAGAAGACACATAATGCAACCTGGGTTACCTACCCAGCACGCTGTTAGTGGCCAGCCCTCCCCTGGAGCCTCGGGGTTGCGCCGTGAGCAAGGCCTAGGCTTCCTGCAGAACTGCGAGGCGACCTTGCGACCTTTCCTGTCAGTGTCTCTGCCAGCAGGCATTTCTTGCTACAGGGTGGTGGTTCCCAGGAAAACCAGGCCAAAGGATTCTGGCCCCCCGGCCAGAGGGACCTTTCACCTCTTGGAGTCTCGGCAGGAAGGGGAGTGACTGGGGGAGGACAGGGCTGGAAAGGGACGAGAGCAACCTTACAATCAGGGACAACAATCGCCTCCACCCATGAGACAGAGGAAAACTTAGAGGCAAAGGTTAGGAAAGTGTGAATAGTGGTGGCCTTTGAGAAGTGGGGCTGTGGACAGCTGGTGCACCTTCCGCGACCTCTCTGAGTTTCTGTGAATTCTTTACCAACAGCGTGCGCTGAAGGAAACTGCCCGCGAGCGCGTTAGCACACGGCTCTCCCACACCTCAGCCGGTCACTGCACACTCCTGCCTTTATTGTGCCCACAGCCAGTGCTCAAGTCCTCTCTCCTTTCACGAGTCGCCCATTTTTTGCCTTGTGACTAGGACTGTTTAACCCTAGACCTTTAAACGTCTCATTATTGTTCTTTGTTTCCTTAAAGAAGGGGTTTACAGTGGATAAGACTTGCCCAATTCTTCCCCCACTCTTGCTGCAGGCAACTCCCACTCTATGTGGTTACTTTCTCCATCTCTAATTACAGGATAATAGTCGCACCTCCCTCACAGGGTTATTGTGCAACTGAGTAAGTTAAAACGTGTGAAGGCAGGTAGCTCACAAACAAGACACTGGTAATGACCTGGGGTATTGACCTCAGCCCCCTGGTGATGATCTGAGAGGCCACCAGGCCTGCGGATGCACTGCTCTGCACCCATCCCCCGCCGAGGGGTGACGGGACTTCCATACCACAGATGAAGCTTGTGACAGGTACAAGGCAGTGACGCTCTACCCTGGAGAGGCTTCCTGTACAGTGAGGAGGACAGATCTGTCATTGTAAGACCTGCCCTGAGATCCAAACATTTGTCAGGGAGCTGCCTATCAATGGGGAAGAGGCTGACCAGGTGTCGTTATTTTTGTAGGGTTCTGATGAGGAGGCTAGTAGAATGCCTGGGGACAGAGGCAAAGTCAGAAGTAGATTCCACTGTTTTGCCTCCTTGGATCGATGATGGGCATTTATGCTGTGTGGCCCACGTGGGTCAGAGTAAGGAGCTTCTGGGGAATGGCAGACTCGCGCACGTGACCCTTCGCCCTGACCTTGTGGAATGTGCAGCAGTCACCTGGCTGCTCCCGCTGCCCAGCGCATGCTCCCCGAGCCCTGCAGGGCTCACTCGCACTTCCTGTGCTGACCTGTCCGTGCTAAATTACCAACCGCCCAGCAGACCACGCGGGGAGCCTCTCCAGGCCCTACCCTCCTCCTCCTGCCCTGCACTCGCCGCTTGCAATACGTGATATGTGTGTGTACACACAGGCACATACACACTTGGACTTATTGCCTCTGTGTTCCCCCCACTTTCAGCCCCCAGAAAGGGCCCCGGGGGCAGGGACTTTAATTTTGCCCAGAGTTGACCTGCCAGCAACTGGCCCTGAGCCTGGCTCGCAGTAGCCAGTCAATGATTAATGAAATCTCTCCTCCCACTTACATTACTGCCCTTCAGTTTCTAATTCAAGTTACAAGTGGACTTCAAATTACCATATCTATTGTGCCCTGATGCCAATTAAAAAATCATTAACCTCACCTAATACGAACTTGGCTTGATTTTAATCTGCCACCTGAACCTGTAACAGGCCCCAAGTGAAGACAAATGTAGAATCCTTCAAGGTTTGAGACCTAAAGAAATTTCGAAAGTCTTGTCTTTTTCTGTCCCCAGCTGTAGTACACGCTAAGCAGTGCTAAGAAGGGCCCCAGGCATTTGCCCCTTGTCCCCTTTGCTGTTAATCACACAAATGTCCTTGTCCAGGCCAATCAGCACTGCCTTCCGACTTCAAAATGCCTCCCTCCCGCTCAGAAGAAGCAGGTCAAAAATATGCAGAAGCAGACTTAAAAAAGAGAAAAAGGAACTTCGTGAGGTTCCACTGGGGTAAATTTTAATTTTAATGTGTGAAGCCAACAAACAGCCAGCTGACTGGGCTTGGCTGCGGGGAAGCAGATGAAGCGGGTAGAAGGTGTGGGGGGACACAGAGACATGGCTTTGTTCGTGCTCATCTGACACAGCTCTCCACACAGATGCCCTCTCGAGAGCGACAGAGGCGTCTGGCCTGCGCGCGTTCCGAGGGTTCGCTGCTTCCCAGTGAGTCAGGCTGGCGGGAGGCCAAAGCTCACAGCTCTTGCTTTGCCTTCCGCTTGGCCGAGGGAGGCTTCACCTGGGCGGGGGAAGTCATCTCGGTAAGTTAGGGCCTAATCACTTCTACCTCACCCCTCCTTCAGCCAAGTCATTTTTCCCAGAAGGAACCTTTGACACTAACAATGTTCTTACTGTTAAATATGTCATAAACACAGAAAGGAATAGAAAATGGCTGTGTATAGCTTAAGGAATCGTAATAGAAACTGAGAAGGGGAGAGGGACACGGGAGGCGTTGGTCAAGGGTACAAACTCGTTAGAGAAGGTCAAGTCCTACGGCTCTCAGGACAGCACCGTGCCTGTCGTCACTGATACTGCGCTGTATACAGTTGACCGTTGAATGATGAGGAGCTGGGATTCTGACCCCTGCGCAGGTGAAAATCCATGCTTAACTGCTGACCCTCCAAAAACGTAACTACTACGAGCCTACTGTGGACCTGAAGCCCTACTGATGACATAAACGCATATTTTGTCTGTTATATGTGCTATATACTATATTCTTCCAATGAAGGAAAGAAAATATTAAGAAAATCATAAGGAAAATACATTTACAGTAAAAAATCCATGTGTAAGTGGAGCCGTGCGGTTTAAACCCACGTTGTTCAAGGGTCCACTGTACTTGGACATTTGCTAAGACGGTGGACCTTAAGCCAAGTGTTCTTATCAGAAATGGAAACATAATTAACGAAGAGGGTAGAAGAAAACATACCTCCGGACTCATCGAGTTGCACACATTAAGTATGTACAGCCTTTTGTATGTTAATCTGCCTCAATAAAGTGATTTAAGAAAAAACAACAAAAAACAAGCACCACAGAGGGTCCCAGGTGGCACCTCCTCACATCCCCTGCTCCTCAGAGGTGGCCTCTCCCTTGCCCACCTTTTCAGTTGGGTGTCTCTGTGTGCATCTCTACAGAAACCATTGTTTCATTCTGAAAAGCTGCGCAGCATGTGCAAACCTCACTGTAGGGCAACGGCGACAATGTCCCCTGGAGACGCACGGGCCCTGAGGCAGCCAGGGCAGGGTCTGGTTTCAGTCCCCTAAGGGCTCCCTGGGGCCCCTCTGAGGGTACGTGGCAGGGCCACTGGAGTGAGGTGCACCCTGGCCGGCAGAAATGCGGCCAAAGAGAACGTGGACTGCGTGCCTCCAGACTCAGCCCAGCTGCCGGAGGCCGAAAAAGCAGCCACGTCTGAGGTGGAATCGGTGTCCCCAGGTGCTCCGGGAAGCGAGGTGTGGGCTTCTTCAGTGAACCGACAGAAGCAGCCAAGTACAGATAAGTGGGCCAGGCACACCTTGGACATTCTGTTTCCATGTTCAAAGACTGTAGGAGGGCGGTTGATTGTCATGTGACTATAACCCTTAACATGTCTTTTTTCTGAGTCACTGCTTAGGCCTGGACTGGCTGCCGGCCTGCCTGGTCTGGGGCAAAACCGCCCTCCCCGAGGGCTCCCTTACCCTCCCTCCTGTGCGGGACCCCTCTACCCCATGTCTGCCTTTTTCCTTGGTTCACGCCCTAGTTTTTCGGGATGGTCTGACCTGGATTCAGTAGGAACTATCAACGTGGACGGAGTCCCAGAGAACTAGGAGGGTCAAGAACTGAACCTGGAAGAACTTAACTCTGCCCCGACGCGCCCTCAGAAAGCCATCAGGAAGACGTAAACAGAAAACCCCGAGACCTGGGCGCAGGGCAGGCACAGGCAAGCGGGGAGTGTCTAATGCCGGGCAACCCGGTGTTCAAGGCCTGGAGCTTGGATGTCAGGCCCGGGCTGCGGGGCTCCCACCAGAGCAGCGGTTTAGCCTCGCAGGACGGTGCCAGCTGTTTCTGGGTGCTGAGCAGCCTGGGGGGACAGGAGGAGGCCAGTCCCCTCCGCTCACTCCCCTGGCAGGCCCCCCGTCTCCAGGGGCTCACCAGACGTGCCTCTGTTCTTCCCGACTTCCAAGTGTACCGACTGGCTGCTGTGCAGAGGTTTCTGATACTAGTCGGCCAAGTTCAAAGGAAAGAAATGCTATACACTACTGCCTGAAGATTATGATTACAGGTCGCACTAGTCAATGAAGGCGGGACATTTCAGTAATTCCCCAGGAGACATGCCACAGAAGTCCACTTCCTGCCAAAGTAGCCAGTACGATGTGAAACAATGAGACTTTAGAGTTGAGTCTTGAATTTGGATTCCCAGATGCCGCTTAGCTGTGTGACCAAGGTCGAGCTGCTTAACCTCTCTGAGCCTCAGTTTTCTCGAATATAAACTGAAGAGTCCAGTTTCGATGAATTAGTAAATCATGTTTGTAAATCCACCTTCCTATTCTTCCCCATCCTGCGCCACCAGGCAGTGACCACGGCCTGACGCTGTTTGTGGAAGCGCTGATGCTCCAAACCGGGGCCACGCGAGGTGTCAAGTTGAAGAGGGTGCAAATACATTCATTTTTAATAAATAAATCTAAGATGGACTACCAACTAAGGTGGGCAATAAAGGATTAGAGGTTATGAACATTACTTCCACATTCAAGTTCCTAGAGAACTGAGGATGGTAAGACAATCGGAAAAAAGCCCCCCGTGAAGTAGGTGCTCAGAGGCGTTCACACAATCAGTTAGCTTTTGATCCCCTTTTCAGGGAGGGCTTTTTAATTCAAAAAACTGATTTCCCTCTATGCTACAAAGCAGCATTTCTATGGCTCCCCGAACTGTATCCCCACTTCCTAAGGGCTCAGTTATTGTGAAACTCATGTCTTCCGCAATATTAATTTCAAGGAAGTTCAAGGAGTCAAAGTCCCGGGAGTATGAAGAGAAGCAGCCATTGTCCACCTGCCAGGCTCACTCCCGGTCAGCCAGAGTGGGAGAGCAGGTTTTCCCATCTGTGCAAAAGGAGAAGGTAATTAGAATTTCAGTTGTAATAAATCCATATAATCTCCTCTGTAAAGCTGCTGTTCTAGACAATCCTTGCGTAGGCCACGCTCTTAGAAAGTTTCCTTTGAGCAGTTTCCAGGGAAAAATGCTGCTAGAAAAGGGCTCTGGGGTGACGGAACACCTCCCCAGCTTTGCTGGTTTCCCTTCAGGGAGCCATGGAGTCCCAGTTTGATAGGTGCCTGGGGTGGAAACCACAGAAAACCTCCATTAAATCTTCCCAATGTTCAGTTCTTAGGAGACACTGTGCTGGCCTCAGGCTATTTGAACAATTTAACCCAAAAGATGGGTATCAGACCAAACCATACCATTTATATCAACAATATGAATGGCAAAATTAAAAAAAAAAAAACCAAACTGAAGCGATCCCCCGATGGCTTGTTTCCTCAGTTTGGGCATGTGGTAGATACTGTGACTTTAAAGACGACAAAGACGAGGGGACAAGACTTTGCAATATCTAAAGAACTGGGCTCACCCACAAGTGACTTGCTGACAATGGGGAAAAAAAGCCAAAACTGTGGGACAGACAGCAATGGCTGCTAATAAACAGGCTGCTGCTCAGGGAGCACCCGTCAGCTGATAGCCAAGGAAATGCAGCACCAAACCACAGGCCCCTCATTGCCCTCCAACCTGTTAGTCCTGATTAGTTGACCCGTAGAGATGAATGAGGCGATGGTATCCATGCTGTTCCATCAGTTCCCTGGTGTCGAGGAAGCGGCTTGGTGCGTGGGAGCCGCGACGCTGCAGTTGTCCGAACTGAAAACGGCGGGCAGGCTGGAGCGGCCGGGGACGCTCCCCAAGGATGGAGGACCTCGCCGTCCGTGCCATGAAGATCACCTGCGCCAAGATGTGGTATCTGGGACAGCTGTCCAAAGGACTTGGTGTTACAGTGTTGGTTCTGGTAACATTCAGTCAGGCCATTTTAACAGTTGGGGGTGGAAGAGAAAGTGAAATTTTTAGTGTAGGTTTTACAAAATGACTAGTCTTTCTTTAGCCTTAGTGAACTACGAAATGTGAAGGCTTTAATTTTGTCAACTTTTATTTTAAAAAAATCTCCCCGACGTTCAATGTGCTTTGCGCCATTGGATGGCTCAGCTGTGCAATTCCAAAGTTAGTTTGTTCCTGTGTGTCAAGTGCCACACAAGTCAGAATGAGCAGGGGCTCTGTCATGGAGAATCGCCACCTGGTACGTAAATGGAACTGATCTAACATTAAGAGCCACGGTTGTGAACACAGAGGGAGGGACTGGGTGAAACTTCTCAGACGGCGCTGTTTCAAGCCCAGAAGCGGGTGCTGTGTTTGGGTGGTAGGAAGCAGGCATTCCGGGTAGCGGGGGACTCATGAGCAAAGGCTGGAAGAACATGGGGCCTCACAGGAACGGCAATAAATCCAGTCGGAGTGGGTGAAGAAGAGGGAGGGGAGGGTTGGGGCCAAAGGTGGCAATGACGTCGGATCGCAAAGGTCCACATTAGTCTAATGAGTTCAGTCTGTTGAAGGATGTTACGCTGAGTATCTTGGAAAGGTGGCCCTGAGTCTAGTACGTGTGAGGCTGGAACAGGAGATGAACGAACTAGGAGGCTGAGTACACATTAGGAAAGGGGATGATGGCTTCAACTAGGCCAGTGTCTGCTGGGACAACAGAAGGGACAGATGTCAGAAACATTTCTAAATAGTAAATGACTGATTACCTGCAGCAGGACTGACGATGATTTCAAGTTCTGGCTTGGGTGATGAGCTCCGTGGGAGGAAGAGCAGGTGTTAGGACAGACGGGGAGTGGAAGCTAAGGAATTTCAGCTCCTCCACCGTGAGACTTTTACTGTGGTCTTTGGGGACGAATGTCCTTGGCTGTGATAAAGCATGGACTTTTCACCTCCACACCTAAGGAAGAGCTCTTGGGAACACACTTTGCTGAGCAGCTCCCTCCTCCTCAGGGTCAAGGGTTACCAGCCCGCACAGGCAGACTGCGCCGCCCTCATGCTGTCCACAGAGCACGTTTTCCTTCTCCCTTGGTTCGTAACCACCTGTCTCTAGCACATGATGCAGGTTCGCTGCTTCCTTTGGTGTTGCCTCCTCTGTGGTCCTAGGCACCCTCTCTTTACACCCCTGCCTTGAGCCTTGTGATATTCCATTCAGATGTCTGTACCGTTCTGTGAACGCCTTGGAAAAAAACGACTGTTTTATCTATTTGATTCGCTTTTGTGTATTTGTACTTTCTCTATTTCAGCAAGTAGCAAAACAATTTGTGTAGAGTGAGGTGGAGTGGGAGTCCTGGACAGAAAAAGCCTAGGTGACCAAGCTCACCTACCCAGCCTGAGAACACACCACGAGCAGCAGCACGGATGAGTGAGGTCAGACATGACACACACCCTTCAAGAAGTGACAGCTAGGGACTCCACAGAGGCACCCAGAGGCCAGCACAAAAGGGCCCCCAAACCAACCTCATCAGAGCAATGTGAACGTCGTACGTAACGGGTAAAACACTGGGAACACAGTACTGCCCTATGGCGAAAGGTAACCTTGCAGGGTAAGAAGCTTCGCAGAACCACCTTCGTCAGGCGATCAGACACACTGAGGACACTGCATCACTCCGCCACCGTCGTCCCAAAGGTGCAGAGCTTGAGACTCATCAAGAGGAAAGAAACATCAGAGAAATCCACACTGAGGGTGTTCTACCAAGCCGTGGGCCTGCGACCTTCGCAAGTGTCAAAGCCAAGACGGAGGAGCAGCTCCAGACACGAGGAAAGCTAAAGAGAAACAGCAACCGACAGCAAGAGCTCAACCTGAACGGGACCCTTCTAGCGTAAAGGGCATCACTGGGACAACCGGGGGAGCGGGGACGGAGCCCGAGGATGGGAGGCTGCGGGGACGGAGCCCGAGGATGGGAGGCAGCGGGGGACGGAGCCCGAGGATGGGAGGCAGCAGGCTTACGGTTCCTCCCCTCACCGACGGTGGGCTGGGCAGGGGCGTAGCTCGGTGCACAGGAAACACAGGAAAGGGTTTGGGGGGGTGGGCCATTAGGCCGGCAACTTCTTTCAGATGGTTCAGGGGAAGGAAGTGCTTTTTACCGTAATCGCAACTTTTCCATAGTACAGTTGAGATTATTTCGGAAAAAAATTTTTTTTTTATTTAAAAAAAGTATCAGTTACTTTATTTTGGCAGTTCACATTTCTTTCCTTAAGGAGGAAGTAGGCTGTTTCCACACAAGGCTGACCAGATGGGAAGAAATCTTCAGCTCCGATTTGGCCTCAGTAATTTGAGAATGAAACGCTTACACGGGACCACATCTGCCAAGCCGAACGCAGCGCCTCGGAGTGTGGGGGCGTCTCTGCCATGGTGATGCATGGGAACCCCTCCCCGCCCGCTGCGGGGCAGTCACGGGCTCAGGGACTGCCTCAGGGCTTCGTACATCACTTGATCCTGAGGAGGGGAGAGAAGACAGAACAGAGAGCTGATGACTGTGGAGGGCTGAATGGTGTCCCCCCAAATTCTTATGCTGAAGTCCCAGTACTTCGGAGTGATTATACTTGGAGATGGGGTCTTTAAAGAGGCAATTAAGTGAAAATAAAGTCATTCGGGTGGGCTCTCCTCCAGCATGGCCAGTATCTTTGTAAGAATAATTTATAAGATTAGCACATGGATGCGCAGAGGGAGGCCCACGTGCAGACACAGAGAGAGGACGGTCACCCGCAAGGAGAGAGGCCGCAGAAGAAACCAACCCCACCAGCACCTTGGACTTCTAATATCCAGGACTGTGAGAAAGCAAACTTCTGTTGTTTATGCCAGCCAGTCTGTGGTACTTGGTTATGACATTTATTTCCATACACATTCCTTTCTCCACAGAATGCCCGTGACTCTCATAACTGCTGATGTACAAAGTTTGCCCCAGAAATCAGGTTAACAGATTCTTACGTCTGTATCTAATTAGTAAAGAGAGCAAAATTCTAAACCATACTGAGTCCAGACTGGAAGAAGAGGCAAAAGCAGAAGCTTCTTATGTAATATGAACGTTTGTCAGAAACTGTCTGTTGTTTTCCAATGGGGTTGCATCATTTTACATTTTCAACAATGTACGACAGTTCTAGTGCTTCGCATCCTTGCTACTCCTTGGTGTTGTCAGTCTTTTACATTTTAGTCATTCCACTCCTATACCTTCATCTCCAATACAGCAGGTTTTAGTTTTTAAAATCCAATTTTGTTAAATTATCCTTTTGGATAGGTAAAATGTTTACAAGGTTCAAAAATACATATAAATAGTTATAAAATGAAAAAAGGCTCTTTCCTACACGGCCCCCATCGATGTATACTTTTAGATTTCCCACTGCATATACTTGCAAACACTAATATTGTCTTTTCCTCTTTGTAATATAAATGGTGGCACATCATACATATGATCTCTGCTTTTTAAAAAAAAATATATTGCAGAGATATTCTTCAGGTTTTTTACAATAGAATTCATTGTATGATCATTCAGAAATTCAATCTTTAACTATTATTATAATATATAATGTTCCAAACAGTAAATCATTTTATGCTGATGGGTATTTCTGAGGATAAAATCATACAAAGGAGTTGCTGGGTCAACATCTGGTGTGGTTATACTTTGATTCAATGACAGGGCTTTTCTGACCGACACCTCGCCAGCTGCAGATGGGAGCCACTGTTTCCTCATTTCCTGGCCAAGAGGGTGGGATCAAGTTTTGAGACTTCTGCCAAAACAGGTAAAAAGTTCTATCTTTTATTACCAGTAAAGGTGGCTGTGGCTGAGTTAGAAGTAACTCATGGACCTGAAAGTTACCACCACCAACCCAACACCCTTAACAGGTTGTTTAGTTGAAAGACAGCCACCTAGCTTAGCGCTTTAGGCCGGAGGCGCTGGGACACAGCAGTCCCTTCAGGTTACAGCCCAGACTCTGACCTCACGTTTTCAGTCAGTCATCGTCATGAGAAACACTGAGCCTGGGTGATAAAGGGCTAACAATGTAAAGGAAAGGGCAATGTCCCCGGAAACGGGTCTCGTGGCTCAGGCACAGGACAGCTCATGAGTCTGGAAACAGAGATGACCGAGTGCTACCTGACTTCATGCAACAATAACCATTTTAACTCACTAAATACACCTTAACAAAGTAAGAAACAACATGTAAAATCTGGCATTTTATGTAAGAAAAAGAGTGATTTTTTTAACCTTTTTCTGACTTTACAGTAAAGATATTTTTACTTTTCTAAAACTTATGGGTAAGTCCCCAGTGCTTAGTTTGGGTAGTCTAGCTCCAAGAAGACACGAAGCTATTTATTGAAAAGGGTGCAGCCAGTCAAAAAGCACATGAATGAGACTGATTAAAAACCCTGAGATTGTAAAACCAGACACAAGAGGTCATTGTCTGAGCTTCAGTCCCTAAGAAAGATGCAAAACCAAGTCTCTCAAGAGCACTCCCACAAAGGCAATCACTTTGCTTATTTTCATGAGTTCATCTCTACTGGTCTAAATTCTAATCTCTCTTCTCTCTTACTTTTAAGAACATTTCTTACCTTTTTTGATATAGATGATTTTACTTTCTTGAAAGCGTCTTCAAAGTGCTTCTGGCTAATTTTGAGTTCACCTGTAGAGCAAATGCGCAAACATATACCTCTGGGTATAGTACACTGGTTGTGATTTTTAACTTAGCTTCTTTTGGGAGACTTCTAAGCATTCAAGAAGAACACTGAGGTCCTGACTGGTGAGGCTGAGTGGGTTGCGTGTCCTCCCGCAAACTGAAGGATCGCTGGTTCAATTCCCAGTCAGGGCACATGCCTGGGATGTGGGCCAGGACCCCAGCTGGGGGGGTGTCAGAGGCAACCGATCACTATTTCTCTCACACATTGGTGTTTCCCTCCCTCTCTTTTCCCCTCCCTTCCTCTCCTTCTAAAAATAAATAGAATCTTAAAGATATATATTAAAAAAAGAACAATGAAGAAAGTAACGATGACAAATTGTTCTAGTCTTTTTCAGAACAATATTCAAACCAGATATAGTCTGTTCATCAAATTTTTTAGACTTTTTCTTTTTCATTTAATTTATATATTTGTAACCATATTTAGTTTTACAGAAATGCTTAATTTTTATATCACACATTTGAGCGCTATCCTCCCCCCCAGCAATCAAAAGTTTATTTTGGGACAAATTTTATAAAAAAGTACTTTGTCTTTAATTAGAGATTCTTATCCCTTAACAACAACAAAATGTCTGTGCGTTTTATTTATTAGCTCCCAGCTTTACTGAGATGTTGTTGACATATGAACGTTTAAGGTAGGCAACATGAACATATGATTCATGCATATATTGCAAAATGCTGCATATAATATGGTTAGTCAACACCTCTGTCCCCGCTCATGATTACCTATTTTTTCGTGTGGTGATGATTTTTAAGATCTCTCTTAACTTTCAAGTATATAATACAGTATTATAATTTACAGTCATCATGCAGTACATTAAATCCCTATAACTTTATTCATCTTATTGCAAGGAAGTTTGTGCTTTTTGACCAACAACAATTTCCCCTACCCTCTGCTCATCAGACCTTAATGCAGTACCACCCAAAGAAACCTACCACTCTCAGATAACCCTTGGTAACCCTGTGTGCATTGTGTAGCCCTAACTTAATAATGATCTTTATGAAGAACCAGAATTGTTTTCTTTTAAGATATATCAAATATATTTAACTGGGAATGGAAAGCAGAATTCCAAGGTATTTAAGAGTGCATAAACATAATCAGATGCTGTGGAGTTATACTATCATAATATACGAAGTGGGGCAAAAGTAAGTTTATAGTTCTGAGTATGGGAAACAGTTTATTCTTGTATTATTTATTGATTATTGCATTATTTTCCCATACAAACTGTAAACATGCTTTGCCTTACCCAATATAATATGTAGATAATATCACAACACTGGATTAGAAGGAGGTTCTAATTCTTTATAAGGTGATGGCATTAGATAAGTAAGAGAAAGCTAACAACTAAATGTAAATAAGGCCTGGCTTAAAATATTAATATAACAACTTATATGATGATAATTCATACTGAAAATAGTAAATTTTTTACACAGATATTGGGACAGAGTATTTACCTAAAAGTAAAATAAATGTGTAGCTGAACACATCAAATGAAAGCAAATGGTATTTTAGTAAGATGTTAATGTAGCAATTTTAAATCTCTTTTATCTTATGGCACACATAAACTAATTAACTAAAATTCTGCGGCACACCAAAAAATATATTACATTTTTTGCCTGACAAAGAAGGTATAATTTTGATTGATTTACATAAAAAAACCAAACAAACAAAAGAAATTACCTACACTTTTCGCTCCAAAATGACTTTTAAAAAAATCAGGTGCCTATACCTGTATTGAGGGATTTCTGGTACCAAGAATTAACTAATCAGATGCCAGCTTATGCCATGTGACCAATATGATGCAACTCTTTTATATGACCTATATATTTATTGTTCAAGACCAGGCATTCACACTGGATGGCTGTTGTTGGGCTGGATGTTGTCATTTTTTAATCTGACTCTCTAAGGGAAAGGAGGTCAGTGCCTCTGACTAACAGTCAGATATTGCATGTTTTAAACATTCTTGCGGGACACAGGTTGGAAACCACCGTACTAATGTAAAGTCTCAAATGACAAACAACTGGAAGTGCCAGCTGTAGCAAAGCAGTGATGTCTGAACTTGGGGACTCACTTGCCAAGTCCAAGCATTTGTATATGATAAGGAAATACCTGATACTTTTTGTTAGAAAGGCACCAAATAACTTTGCTATCATTATGACTGTCAGCCACAGAAGTACATACTATTCTGAAAGGTTTTTTAAAGGTCTCATCAGAAAATACCAGTTTAATATCATAAATAACAGACGCTAGAAAAATGGTCGTATTCTAGGTAAAAAGTGGCTTCAGGTAATCAGAGTGAAAAGTGGTAAGAAGTGAGAAATCCTGGAGAGAATCGCACCTTTTTCATTCCCACACTTCTGTCTTGCCATTTCCTGTCTCAGGGCACAGAGAGAAGCTTCCCGCACCAAAGCAGAGAGATCTGCGCCCCTGTAATGAAAGAAGTGTTCTTATTTATTCTTAGATACTATTTAGACCTGAAAGAAGTCTGAGAGCAATTTTCTTTTACATCACATGAGAAACTGACCAGTCAATGTGGGAGAAACTGATTCCAGCCAGTTGGAAGAGCTTAGCTTTCATTTAAACTATTTTTGACTTTCAGGAGAAAGGAAACCATGGAGGAAACAATGCAATGAATCATAAATAGTCCCACGATAATAACTCTAGATACCCACGTTAACATAAAAAGTTCAGAGCATCGTCAATAGAAACTGACGCGCTCTCTACTGTAAATGTTTCATGGGGCCTGTGTTGAAGATATGACGGCCCATTCCTATGTTACCCAATGTCTAAAATAAACTTCTATAAAAAGTAATTTATGGATCCATGTTCAAAAAGGGGAAAATACAAAGGCTACCAAAGTCTTTGATGCACTTGATTCAAGTTCAAGTAAGTAGACTCATCCGAAGTTAGTTAAAACATGACAAGAACTAACAAGCCTTCATTTAATGGTTCTGTGTAAAAATACGCTGAGTCCACGTGATTCCTGAGTTCAATGAATCAATGAAATACAATGGTGCTGATTGGAGTCTCACCCCATTACATCTTCAGGTTCTTGGAGATTCTCTGAGAAAGAACTTGAATTGGGTACAAAAACCCTATTTCCAGACATTAACCTAATTTAATATACAATGCTGATGATCCACATAATATAAATTAAAGACCCACAGAGTTTAAATTATTAACTGAATCCAATGTTTCTGTTGTAACGGATCAGGGTTATAACACTAATAACCTTGTACATGCTGGGCTGGTCATCCCTTTCCCTCGTTTTAAAGCTGACACTGGTGCAGAGACACCACGGACAGGCAGGATTACAGTGTTTCTCAAACTGCGAGGACAGGGGAACCGAAACCCAAAATGCACACTCTTCGACTCCGACCGTAACCCCTCTGAACACTAACACCCCGCATGACATAATCCAACAGGTTTAGCTCAGGGTACATTCTGTCATCAAAACTGTCTGTTACAGAAAATCTTTTCAGATTTTAGCACTTAAAGCTGTAAACTACTCCCTTAAGTCTCTTGTTTTTACTTAGTAGTAAGTTCATTTAAATGCAGACTGGTACAGATTCAATTCCCAACTAGGGTAGAGATACGTTCTCCTTAAAGGGAAGGACAGGCTTTTACATCTGCCCCCCCAGCTCCCCGCCCAGAACCCTGACCACTTCCCCTTCACTGCTTCTTAAATGGACCCGGCTTCCTGACCAGAGTGTGGCATCTCTCTCAGGGGCTTTGGAGTGGCAGAACGAAGATTGGGACTTGGTGCCCTAGGTGTCCATGTATTAAAAAAGTTGGAGACAAAACTGTCTCCTAACCACACTCCCTGGAAATGATCAGCATGGTTTCAAGTGAAGCCATATTGTTGAGATGATTATACAAAATTCTTCAACCAGGACTGGAAATAACTAAGTGCCTGTGTTACTACCAGCGGATATGTTCTTTGGATATAAATTTACATCGCTGAATAACAGACTCCCGAGGACCTCAAAGGTGGAAACCCCGCCTCGTCTGGCTGGGCCTCGGGGAGCCCTTTAGGGATACCATGAACCTAAGTGCACTGTGGGCGATCAACAGGGCTGTTCAAAGAAGCCAGCGGAGATGTCTTCCTCTGCTAAACTTGAGTTTCATTTTTCTTCTGTAAACCAAAATGGGGCGAATTAACAAATTTCATTAAATACATATGAAGAAGACAACAAAAACTCCAATCACCACAAAAACATGAGTGCTTAAGGCAGAAATGCTGATGTCCTGCTTTTACGACAGGCTGCGTGGATGATCAGGGGCAGGTGTGCTGTGAAAATAAATTCTGAGCCTTGGACAACGAGACACTCATGGACTATCAATGCTGAAGCACCTAGATAACTGGGCAACCAGTCGCAAATACGCCAGAAGGACAGACAGTTTGTGAAGGGCAGCAGAGGTGGTCAGGGAAGCTGAGCAACGAGAGTCAACACCTGAGAGGATCCCCCACTTCCGGCATTACCCGGGGCCGCGATGTGGGTAGCTGCTTCCCTAGGGGAGGGCCAGGCCCTGCATCAGGTGCGCTACAGGATCCTTAACTCAGCCCTTCCAGCACCACCACCCTCCCTCACTGGACACGAGGAAGCTGAGCCTCCGAGAATTAACGAACTTGAGATTGAGATCCTTACGAATAGCCATCGCAGCGATGGTCACCAGCAATCGCTTCCAGATTGACATCTGCGTCCAGCGGGGGTTTGGTGCCACTCTAAAGAAGAGAGGAAAAACCATTTTTCACTGAGGCTTTAAAGACCAGTTCTTTTCCACCTAACAGGGTCTAAATAAATAGCACTGGCTACTTGACTAAATGAATATAACTGACTCTCAGAGAAGTGTTACAAGATTTTCACAAATTTCAATTTTGAGAAATGAGGTGAAGCAGCGGACTCCAAACCTGGGCAAGCTAAAGGCAGTTTATGCTTATGAGGTTTGAAGAATTTGTCTGCAGCTGCAGCAAAAACAAAACACCAGCAAGAACAAAATCACCACCTCCACCTTCTCAAAGGTGAGAAAGCACGTTTCCTCTGCTGATTAAATGTGGCAGAGATTTAAGCCGTCCTTAGTTTAGATGTGCATATTGCTTAGTTTTTCGCTGGCCAGGGAGTGAGAAATAATATTGTAACTGGCCAGGACAGAACGAGCAGGAAATTGCTCTACAATAAAAGCCAAAAGCCCTCTGCTCAATGTGTTCTTTCTTAATTAACCTTTTACCTAAACTTAATCCTGACCTTGGTGCCAATTTCCCTTTAGCTAATACCAAGAGGTGCTAGAAAGGACAAGTATCGGAATAGCCTGAGAATTCCAACACTTAAAACAGTACCTTGCATGCATATAGCATGTGTTTAATATCATTTTTAGTATCTCTCAGAGGCAAATAATAGTTTTTAGTGACTTACAATGTATAACATAGAGGATAGGTTTGCATATACTTTACTATTCTAATTCATAACTAACATATACCTTGCACATCGTCTTTGTAACAATTATTACATTAGAAAAGAGTTTAAGAAGAAACAGAGAAAAGTGAATAAACATGTGCCAGGAAGCTTCCAGGCAGGTGTAAATATTTGTGGCAGGTGCTCCCAGGAGGACGCGGTTCATCTCTGGCCTCTTATCAACCAACCACCCGCCAGCCAGTCCACGCTCAGATGGCGTCCTCTCCTTTTCTGCCGTCTGGGCACATTTAAGAATTTTGTAAACTGTACCTCTGCTGGCTGTTATTATTTGATAAAAGGCAAATGTTCATCTAAATAGGTTCAAGAAAGTTTTGTTTCTCACTCAATCCACTTTGACCTGGGAAATAATCATGGGAAAAATACTCTCTGTGGGACCTTAGGCAAAAAGTCTTCCTGCTTTTTCTTCTTCCCTTCTGGTTGTGTGTAAAACTGGACGGCTAGAATGCATGATCCCTCAGGTTCCCTTTAATGTAAATATTTTCAGTTTAGTCAGTTAACTCAGGGCGGGGTGTTGGGCTGTGGGTGGGTAGTATCTGTGCTTTGGCATTGCTCTCTTATTTTATTGTGGTATAGTTTGCTTAACAAAATTGATTATTTTTAACCACTTTTAGGTGTGTAATTGAGCGACATTAAGTATATTCATACTATGTGCAACCATCCATCTCTAGAACTTTCTTCATCTTCCCAAAATGCACTTTTGTATGCACGCACCACTAACCCACCCACTCCCTCCTCTCCCAAGCCCCTGGCAACCGCCATTCTACTTTCTGTCACCAAGAACTGAACTGGTAATGTTCTCAGACATACTATTCTCTCTGTGTCCCCCCTCAGGCCCTCCTTAGCAGGAGGTGGGGGGCTGGGAGCAGAGGCTGCCTCATGAGGCCTGAGCCATCCTTAGACTCTTTAATGTTCACCAGAAACTATTAGCCTTGCCTTGACTGTCACACAGCACACGGATGTTTCCTCACTCTAGTTCACATGTGGCTAGACAATTTTACCTCAAGCTTTCTGTTGCCCTGTTTTAATCAAGAGCTCAACCACAAGAAGTAAATCCTTGGAGGATAACTCTTTTACACTTCTCAATATCTAAATTCATCGACTGGTTGCCTCTCCTTCACACCTGGACCAGGAACTGAACCCACAACCCAGGCATGTGCCCTGAGTGGGAACTGAACTGGCGATCTTTCACTTTGCAGAACAGCATCCAACCAACTGAGCCACACCAGTCAGGGTTAATGGGACCAGGTTTTTAGGCTGCAAAATAAAAGGAATTCTGGAGATGAACAGTAGTGATAGCTGCACAACAATGTGAATGCACCAGTGCCAAGGAACTATACACCTAAAAATGGTTAAATGGTAAATTTAAGTTAATTTTAGTGGGACTTTTATCACTAAACACTGTAATATTATCTCAAAGCATTTGCAGACATTAAATAACCTTTCTGGCTTTCTGAGACAAGGTAGGTTTTCATGACGCTTACAGGGAAGAAATGAAAGTTAGGAAAAAGAATTTCTACTTGCTCAAGGGGGTTTTTTAATGATAAACCTCTTGTTAGCACATCATCACCAGGAATACCAAATAAAATGTACAAAAAAGGAGTATGGCATTGCTGGGTCTTCCTTTAAGAAACTTAAGAGTCCAAAAGATACTGAAAAATTGCTCTGATTCACAAATATTTTCAGACCGTTAAGTCTAAGACCCAAGAATTTTATTCTAGTTTCCTCATAATATTTTAGGTATTCACAGAAAACTGTACATAAAACAATCTGGGGAATTAAAGTAAAAAGGCAGCAAACTTTGCAACGGAAAAGGTTAAATATTAAAAATGCCATTTTTTAAAAATCACTTTTGGCCAACTTACAAAAATATAAGCGGGCAGAAAGTCTAACTTTACAAAATACAGTATCTTTTAATAGTATTTTAGAAAACACAGTACTTTCAAAAATAATATCTTTTTTGGGAAAGAAACATTAATTGGAAGTTTAATCATTCCCTTAGCTTTGGTGTTTGTTTTTTTTTAAGTTTCAAACTTAATGTGTTGGCTTCGCTGCACCCTCCCCCCGCCCCCCGCCTCTTCCCGCAACCGCTTCGCCACCCGCCCGCTGCCCCAGGTTGCACAGAGCAGCTGGGATCATGTCCACACTGAATGCTATGCCAGGTATTTTACAGCGGTATGATTAGGGTGATTTGCTTTCTTTGTATTCTGTAGATACTGCTTGTTATTTTTATAAAAACAGTGAAGTCAGCTCTGTACAGGCATCTTACAAGTTGGCAAATAGCCACCGTGGAGGACAGAAGTCAACACTGTGGTTTCAAATCTCAGTGCTGCCCTGGCTATGAGTAATGAGCCCTTCCCGATTTACTTTTCATCTCTAAAAGGTTCTATTCCATTTCAAACATGCTCTGAGGATAATTCCTGTAAGGTAACAAAGATCTACAAGAACAGAACATGTGATTAGAGTGATATCATAGTATATCAGTTAAGCATTTAACTTTAAGGATCTCTTTCATGTTAAGCAAATAAAAAAGAATGATAAGTCTCTTCAGTTATCAAAAACGGTTCATCTTCTCCTTTGGGAGACAGAGGCTGGGAAAATAGTTAAAGCTACAGAACAGAAGGTGGTCCGGCATCCTAAGTTACTCCTCGTCTGTACCGACAACGAGAGAAGCAGACACAGACACACACGGCTTCCTCACTCACTCTCGTGATGGTTTCCAAGATGGCCAGACGAGCCGCCGGGGGCGGCAAACCCACAAAGAGGGTTTTATCCAGGCGGCCTGGGCGCAGGATTGCAGGGTCAATGATATCTGCAGGGGAAGGGAGGAAGGAGTCTAATATAAATTAAATAGCATCTTTAAAAAAATATAATTAACATGAGAGATGGGAAGAGCACATTTTTTTAAAAAGAAAAAAAATCGATTAGACTTTATTAAAACGAAAAGCTTCTCCTTGACAAAACAGGATCTTGAGAGGAGAAAGCCCCCATTCACCTCCCTGCCCCAAACCTGCTTGCCTCCAGGGTTCTCCATCTCAGACAAGGACCCCGGCCGGCCCCCCAAATACCAGGCAGGTTTCCCCACCTCTCTGACCGGAACACATCCTATCCAGTCTGCCTCCCATTGCCTTCACCCTTGGTCAAGGCCCATGTAGTGTCTTCCTCCCCAGCCTAAACTTCCCCTTAAAATGCTGCCACGGTTACTTCCTAAAATACGCATCCGGTTCTCTCAGCTCCTGCTCCCCACTGCAGAACAACTCTGAACATGGTCTGACAAGCCTAAGAGTCATCTCTTTCTACAGGGCAGAGAGTCTCAAACATTCTGGTCTCAGGAAACCTTTGCACTTAAAGATTACTGAGGACCCCTTTGTAACCTTTATCTTGCCCTCCCTGTCCCTCTTTATTCCTAGGCGGCCACCAATGTTTTGTCACTATAGACTAGTATACATTTTCTAGAATTTTGTGCAGGTGGTATCATACAGTATGTACTCTGTACGCAACTTTTACTCTTTTACTCAACATAATTATTTGGAGATTCCTCTAAGTTGCTATGTGTATTCGTACTGAATTCTTTTTATTGCTGAGTAGTATTCCACTGCCTGGATATCCCCCAATTTGTTTTCTAACTCTTCTGTTTTTTTTTTTTTTTAATTTTATTTATTTTTAGACAGAGGGGAATGGAAGGAGAAAAAAAGGGAGAGAAACATCAATAGGTTTCATCTCATATGTTTCCAACCAGGGACGTGGTCTGCAACCCAGGCATGTGCCCTGACTGGGAAATGAACCAGCGACCTTTCAGTTTACAAGACGCTGCCCAACCCTCTAAGCCACAGCAGTCAGGGTTCCACTCTTTTGCTGATAAACATCTGGCTCGTGCCCACTCTTGGACTAATACAAATAAAGGTACTATGAATAATTGTGAATAAGTCTGTATGGGCATTCATTTCTCCTTGGTAAACACCTAAGTGTGGGATGCAAAGTGGTATGGCTATATCACACTGTAGGTGTATGCTTGACTTGTGAAAATTGGCAAACTATTTTCAAAACTAGTTGTACTATTTTCCATTCCCATTAGCAGTGCATGAGAATTCGGTTTCTTCCACAGCCTTAACAATTCTTGGTATGGTTAGTCTTTTCAATTTTAGTTAGTCATCCTGAGGTTTGTAGTACTATCTTTGTGGCTTTATTTTTTATTTTTCAGTTACAGTTTACATTCAGTATTATTTTCTACCAGTTTCAGGGGTATAACACAGTGGTTAGACAATCGTATACTTTACAAAGTGTTCCCCTAATATTCCCAGTACTTCCAGCACCGTACAAAGTTGTTACAATATTATTGATTATATTCCCTATGCTCTACTTTACATCCCTGTGACTATTTTGTAACTACCAATTTGTACCTCTTAATCCCTTCACCTTTTTCACCCAGTACCCCCCGCCCCCCTCCCCCCACCTCTGGCAACCATCAGCCATGACTGCACATCTTTTATCTGTGATCCAGGGAGCATTTTGATGGCTATGCTCTGTGCTCTAGGACCTAGGTTTGAAAAGTCTTTCATTAGTGTCCTGAAACTAGCTATTATTAATATAAGAATCTCTTGTGCTGCCTGTCTAGAATGTGTATGTACTCATCTGCTTTTTGCCCTTTAAAAGATCTTAAACAGTAGAAGGGAAGTGTGCAAGGGATGGACGGTGACAGAGGCTGGCTCGTACCCAGCACTGCCACTGACTCACCGGCATCTTCGACGTGAGATCCTGATCTTTTCCCATCACCTCCCCAAACAGGGCCCTGCCACTGTCTTTCCCATCTTGGTTAACGCCAACTCTTTCTTCCAGTTTTTCAGGCCTAACACCTGTATTCAAGCTTGATTCCATCCTCCCACATCCATGTCCGAGCCATTAGCAAAGCCTGTCAACTCTATGACACAGTGTGTCCAGATTCCTTCTACATCCTTGGGCACCACCACCTGATACAGACAAACTGGTTCCCTGCCTAATGGTGTCAGCGACAGGATTTCAGGTCAGAGTGAGGATATCAATTCTTATAGTTGCAATTTCAAAGTCACCAACAATCCCAAAACTTTAAAGGCAAAATGCGTTCACTTAGAAATGAGACGGATGCTCGAAGAGAAATACCTCTTCATATCTGCTGATCCAGAAACAGTCTAAATGGCCCTGAACTGGTGAATACCCACAATGTGAAACATTTTTCAGCAATAAAAAGGAATCAAGGATTAACACATTCTACAACATGGATGAACCTTGAAAACAGTACTTAAAGTGAAAGAATCCAGATACAAAAGCCCACATACTGTGAGATTCCATTTACATAAAATATCCAGAATAGGGAAATCTATAGAGACAGAGTGCAGATTAGTGGTTGCCAAGTCGGGGGAGGCCAAGGAGTGACAGCCAGCAGACACAGGTCTCAATCTGGGGTGATGGAAAGGCTCCAAGATTAGACTGTTGGGATGGCTGCCCAAACCAAAAACATATGTAAAACCATGGAACCGTACACTTAAAATGGGTGACCTTTATGGTATGTTGCACGTCACTAAAGCTGTTTAAAAAAACCAAAACCAAAACCACTGTATCTTCAGCCTAACAAAACTCTCAGTATGTCCAGTGAAAATTATTACAGTATCAGACAGCCTTCAAAAAACAGAAGTAGGTCTCTTCTGTGATTCATTAAGCAAATAGCTACCAAGTTCTATTAAGTACCAGGGTGCCTATAAATCAGCAGATGTGATGCCAGGGCCCAAGTTAATTTTAAAAGGGCAGCACTGTGTCAAAGGGCAAGACACAGAGGCTTGATGCTGGCGTCAGGCGAGAGGGCACTGCATTCTACGCCGAGCTGAGGTGGCTGAATTGTGAAATAAATATTTTCCCTGTAAGTCATCCACTCTTTCATCTGACAAATAATTACTAAGGACTTACAACTATAGAGACCATGAAATAGAGCTATTTCTCTGCTATAAAACTGCAAACCTAATCCATACCCAGAAGCGGCTTAGACATCATAATTTACTTATTATTTTTTCACCTGAGTCATATGTAGAAGGCAGAGACTCTCTCTGGATGCTGAACTGCTACTGAAACAGGTGCCTCTGAGGTAGAAGAAAAGGTAATAAGCTGGTGTGGCTATTTGGGTTTCATTACCTGTGTACGCTGTGCAGGACTGTTTTTAACCAGCTAGACAGGGAATTAAGTGGAAACAGGTAGTCCATCGACTGAGAACACCCTTTACAGGAGTTTATGTTTGAAGGACAGAATGCGAAGAGGTGTGTAGGAGAGATCAAAACTAGCAGGCCACGTGTGCTCTGAGTGTGCTGTGTACACAGAGCTTCCCGTCCTCAGGGCGGCACGGGCTGGGGACCGCGGTCTCCTCCACATCAGAAGAGGACTGCCACAGCGCTTCAGGACGACCAGGGGCAGAATGGGGAGAGGACAGTACTTTCATTCCCTTTCTAAAAAGCAGTGCCTTAAAAATTAGGAAGAAAAATAAAGACAGAGATGAAAAATAGGAGAAAGGCAATTCAGAAGATCAATTCAGGAGGTTTAAGACCTACCAAGTACTAAGTATACCCATGAAGCAAATAAATAAAAAGTCATAAAAAGGATGAGAATGACATAGATCTTTAAAGGAAATAAAGCAATGCCTACAAATTAAAAAAAAAAAAAAATTTCAATTCAAAATCTATACCCAGCCAGGCTGCCAACTGATAATGAGAAGAAAATAAAGAAAATTTCAAATAATTTGCCTCAAAAACTTTACCTCCTTCGTGACCTTTCTTAGAAAAGCCACTGGAAAATGGGCTCTAGCAAAATGAGAGCATGAACCAAGAGATGTAAGATCAGAAACAGAGGGCGAAGCAAAGGAAAGCAGTAAAGGGAGCTCCTGAGGTAACAGCTGCTTCTACCACAGACCCAGAGGGTAGCCAGTCCGGGTTGGAACAAGAGGGTAGAAAGCTCCAAAAGAGTTGCTTCTAATAACAAACAAACGAAAAAATCAAAGGAATCGATACATCACCTAGATAAATAAAACTGTTGAATAACGTATCCGATGAAGAATAAGAACACAGAAAGCAAGGCAAAAGGAAAAAGACGAGCGTTACTAAATCTAAGAATAAAAAGGTCAAAGAAAAAAAGAAACTTAATCATAGTTATTATTCTTGGGTGAGCAGAGAAAAATATTTACAGTCGTAAGTAACATAAACACCGTGCAGTGATTTAACCAAAGTTGTGATAAAACTATTAAAATATGAGGAGGACAGCACGCTCCCCCTCCCAGGCACGCACCTCCCAAACTCTAGGCCCCCAGGAGACCAGCTGCCCGGGGAACGGCGGGCAGTGGCAGCCTCTCCCGGGCTCACCCCCGAACCGCCTCCAAGGCCCCCTTTTCTCTGACTTCCCAGTGAGCCGAAGCGGCCTCTCTCGTTGCTTCTTCTATACTATGCCCTTCCTTGTTTCACTGTCCCCAGCGTTAATAAATGTACTCTGAAAATCATAGACGCATAAATAAATAAATAAATAAATAAATAAAAATACGGGGGGGGGGGGGGAGTGAAGAGAGCAGACGGTATGGGGGTGATGAGGAAGAGGTGGAGAAAGGGTGAAGGTCAGAAAACAACCTTCAACTACCTTAGAAAGAAGTTAACGGGCAGTGTGAGCACCTGATAAGAACAGTTTGAACATCTTATTTGAAATGTGGAGGCAGCACAGAAAGAGCAGCTCACGGAGCTCACAAGCGTTGCCCCCTGGCAGGCGCGGGGCGGGCTGGGGCGGAGAACAGTTTCTGCTACAGGCTTTGCAGTGTCGCTTGATTACTTATGTATCTACTCAATGTTTTACTGTCTATGCTGCACAGTCGTCCCAATTTTCCCCTTTGCGCCCATCTGCCCAGCCCACCCCCACTTCCACAGTCAGTTCCCAAACCTTGTTCATGTCCATGGGTCCTTCATGTATGTTCTCTAATCCCTTCACATTCTTTTAAACAGTCCCTACCCGCCCCCCCCCCGACAGCTGTCAGTCTGTTCCATGATTCTATGCCTCTGCTTCTATTTTGCTAGTTTATTTGGCTTCTTAGGTTCCTCTTATAAGTACATCAGGGTGTAGAACAGATACGAACACAGGTGCACAGGTGAATGTGGCAGGCAGGTAAGGTGGTTCCTGCGGATGCTGCTGAGTATCCATGGTTGACCCTGGCAGGCCGCTGGGCAACTGAGACTGGGTGGGCTTTGTTGGCCCAAAGGTTCTTGGTGGGATGGATGAAACTTCCAGCCGCAACCCCACGCCTAAGCGATGGGTCCTGGAACCCCCCTTGCTAGATGCCCAAGTCCCCCTCTTCCTTTTTATAAGACTCAGGCTTTGTGTCTTATTTCTCCGTCACTGGGATAAATAGAGGATAATCCCAATCTTACAGACTTTGTAAGTAGAGAAAACCTGAAATCTTCCTCCAAGCCCAGCCTTTTGTAACTTAGAATTTCAGTCTTGTATTTTGTAAACATCTTGTCTGCCAAACCTAAGAAATTCACCCATATACGCTGGTTGGCTGAATTTCCTTCCCCAAGTCTGCAGATATTCTTCCTTACAACTTGACAAGAGAGGTGTTTTGAGGTGTTTTATAGGTTTTCTGTCTATTGGTTTGCAGCCCATTACAATCACCTGTCAGATTCATGAAGCAGAAGTGGGTCCTCATTCCTGTTGGCTGGTTTTATTTAAACACTAATGCCTGTGGCCATTAGAAAAGGAGGCAAGGCTAAGGCAGGGAGGAGCCCACTCACACCTCCCCTCCGCAAAGTCTCACTCATCACAGTTCAAGAACAAGCAGCACAAATTACGCTGCAAGATATGTAAATACAGAAATAAAACCCAAGAGGATTCCAATAATGAACAGCTATCTCCAGGTAGACACTGGAGCTCGCAGAAACCAGCTGCACTTTCAGTAACCATCGCTCTGCATCTTTAGGCAGCAGACGGCACCTCCAAGCTTAAGAAATACATTCTTGCCGGGAAACGGCCCCACCAGTGGGCAGGAGCCCACGGGAGGGGCTGGTGCGCTGGCTCCAGCTTTAGGCCTTTCCCCACTCCCAGGGTGTGGGCCCCGGCAAGTCCTGGCTTCTCTGCGCCTCCGCTTCCTCGTCAGTGAGAGGCGGCAGGCAGAGCAGCTGAGAGGATCAGAGCCTCCTTGTGACTTTTCAGTGGGTGGACACCTTACTGCCCAGGACATTCCTTAGGAGAGGGTGTCTCTCTGCTCCTCCTCCTCCTTAGTGTGCCCATACTGGCCGCCTGCCCCAGCCCTTCCAGTTCACGCTGTGGGCTCACACCCAATCCCTCGGTGGATCCGGGCCAGGCTCCCTGTGCTGTTTAACTGGAAACTAAGCCCTGGAGCACAGGAGTCACTGGCGGGTTGCTGCTCTGTGGGCGCTCCTCTGAGAACCATGCGAATGGGAGTCCTGTCCCCAAGGAGAGGCCTCAGAAGGGGACAGTGAGTGTGGGGGAGAGACACGCATGTCAAGGAGCTCTGAGGCACCAGTCATGTAGAGAAGCCACCCTGGAAAGGGATTCTCTGGCCTAGCCACTCCAGCTGATGGCATCTGGGCCAGAGAGGAACCACCTGGGACAAACCCTTCATGGATTCCTGACCTACGAAAATGCGAGCAAAGCACAAATGACAATTTTAAGGCACTAAGTACTGCAGGAGTTTGTCAGTCAGCAAGAGCTGACCAGAACATCAGGCAAGAAGGGATTTCTTAAAGCTGAGCAGAAAATAAGTTATACACAGTCCAACCAGCATGTCACAGCATAGCGTACAACAGAACAGAGCGACCTAATAAGCACGAATACAAGTGAAAAGGATCTATTTTTAGACGAAGGTAGGTCTTCAGTGCAAAAGGGTTTGACACGGGCAAAAAGGATGAGTAAGGTGCAGCAGGCAGGTGACAATACTCCAGGACACCGGAAAGGACAAAACTCCAGCACCATGTGGTGAGTCATCTGTCATTCATGTCCCTGGTTAAAGTCAACATAGAAAATTATATTCAGTTCTGCGTTTACAACTAAGGAGACGGGCATGCCGTAAAGAATTCTAAGGCGAATGAACAGATCATGGGAAAAGCCACCTGGAAAGGTAGAGGCCCTGGGCTGTTTTAAAGGAGAGGACTTAAGTACAATCTAGTGACACTGAAGGACCTATTATTTTCTAATCCACTGAGATTAAACTAAAAGAGTTTTTATGTTAAACAAACTTGACCAATGATGAGTGCAGATAAAGACAGAAAAGGTTATTCTAGACAGCGGACCTGAGACTGTCTTCTTGAAATCTGTTAGAAAAGATGTGTTATCTACTTTGAAAAGCCAGGAGGTGATTCAGTCCAAATCTGAGAGACCTTCAAGGTTTCTCCTAAGGAGGCTGTGACTTTTATGAACTAATGAGTGCTCCTACTGCTAGTGCTGCAATTGCATGTGACAGTAATAATTACTAAAAAGCTACTTGCCACACAAAGTGGTAGATTACCAACATCACTTAATCTTTATGACAGTCCTGCCAATTAGGTATTATTATCTTCATTTTATAGATGAAGAAATGATGGTTAGCAAGATGATGTAATATATGCACAAGATGAATGCGGTATAATAAAGAATACATTTAGTTTCTTTGTCCCTGGTTCTTGGATTAGAGCTTCAAATATCTTTGGAATTTCCTGTTGGGAGTCTTTGTTATGCTAATGAGATAACTCTTGGCCGGCCCCAAGATAACCTCAGGATGGCAGTGGTTACCGGAAAGACCAAATTATGTGATTAGAGGGTTGGAACTTGGACCCAGACCTCTGGGGAGGAAAGGGGAAGCTGAAGATTTGATTTTAGTCACATGGACAATGATTCAATCAATCGTGGCTACAAAATAAAACCCCAATAAAAACACTGGACATCAAAGCTCAAGGGAGCTGCCTAGTTACAGAACACATTGACGTGCGGGGAGGGGAGTGTGTGTATGGGATGTGCCCTGACTCCATGGCGAGGCCACTGGAACTCTGCACTCCCTCTAAGGTGTCCCTGCATGAGTATCCTTTACAAACGTGACTGTGAACACAGGGCTTTCCTGAATTCTCTTGGCTGTTCTAGTGAACCACTGAACTTGAGGGGGTCATGGGAATCCCTGGATGGTAGGAGGCTGGTCCTGAGATACCGCTGCGGCTGGCACGGGAGGTGGGCAGTCTGGGAGGGGACTCCCTAACTACAGGGGCGCACACTGATCCCAGGTGCTTGGAGTCAGAGCTGAATGAGAACCCACTCAGCTGGTGCCAGACCGGTTGCAAAGGTATGAGCTGCTACAGCCAGAACTCAAGGCTTGCTCTGTCTGATTCTAAAGGGAGCATTTCATTATTACCAGAGTCAAAGTATAAACCACAACAACTCACAATTTTTCATTTTACAATAAAATGGCATATAATTCATGATGGTTTTAGTTTCCATAGTAACTTATAGAAAATGAAAAAATTGTATCAGCTTGACAAATGAGGACTCCATGGAAGGAATTAAATGGTCACATCACTGCTGTCAGACGCAGTTAACACCACAAGTACCAGTGTAGGAGCAGCTGTGGCACAGTGGCTCCTACAAATGGCAAGGCATTAAGCAATATAAAGAGAATTTAGGACCCAGAGTAAAAGCCACCTCCAGCACTTTTGAAGCCTTGAGCCTTTTTCTAAACCCCTGAGTCCTTGTAAACAATTTTAAATAATAGTTAACCACAAGTATAGGGACACGGTTCCAGTATTAAACCTTAAAAACCTGTCTCCAGCCTTCAGATACAATGACAAGAGTCTCACGTGGTTTCCTATAAGCTTGAGAGAAACCATGGGACATAATTCTGATTAGTATTTTCGTGGTCAAAAGTGTACAGTACATTATTCTCTGCCAACAAGAGAACTTTCTGAGCAAAAAAACAAGTAACTCATGGAATCCAGGCAACAATACTATGTTTTCTACTATAGCTTACATAAAAGCTTCCTAAGGTTTTATTTCAACTTATGAATCCAGAAGGGACTTCCCAAACGTACTCTTCCTTTACCAGGATGTATGTAAGTTTTACGATTTTTGAATGCTGGAGGTTTTTAGACGCGTCTGCTCCACACCCTGCCGACCTACCTGGCCTGTTAGTGGCTGCCATGATAAAAACTTGCTGGCGCATTTCCAGGCCGTCCATCTCTGTGAGTAGCTGATTCACCACCCGGACACTTGCCCCCGTCTAAAAAGAAATTAAACAGAGCTCCATCAGCCCCAGGAAAAGAAAAATACATCACCTTTCTTTTTTTTTTTTTGGCCATACAAAATAATACACTTGCTAATTTGAGTGAAAGCTTTTGTCAAAAGAGAGAGCAATGATCACTTCCTGACCAGTCATTACTGTACAGCCAAGTACTGTATAAAACATGTTCTCAGCCCCGTGTTACCCAGCATGCCTATTATTTTAGCCACAGTTTTGATAGGGAACCAGGGCTGAGAGGTTGTCGAGTACTGGTCCATGGTCTCACAGCTGGGCAAGAGTAGAAATGAAACTCTAACTCAGATCTATCTGATCCCCAAGTTTATACCACTGAGTTATTCCAAGAAGTAACAGCTGCGATGAATTTCCCCTTGGACAAACCTCAACTCCACTTTTGAAGGCCAGGTCAGATTCCCCGGCACCGCAGATGTTTCATCTGGGATGCCCTGTCTTTTTCTTTTTTCCTTAAAGCACACAGTACAAAGTACAGCTACCTCAAGGCAACATGTAAGAGAAAGGTTCAGGAGGTTGGTAAATAGAAGGACAAATCACTGAGCTATAGAAGTTCTTAAAATGCACACTGGAGGAAATGAGAAAAGTGGTGCTGTGCTTCCTTCTGCCATGAACTGCCTTTCTTCTTCTGTACAGAGGTGGTAATGAGCTTAACCCACTGATTTCTCAAAAAAAAAAAAAAAAAAAAGAAAAGAAAAAAAAAGAAAAAGAAAAAGATGCACCTTATTATCACTGCTTAGAGAGACAACACTAATAGTTAAGAGATTAATGGGATTATAATTCCATGATACTAAAAAAAATATGGAATTACTGGGTAAAAGTAAAAACAAAACATCCTACCTAAATATGACAAAAACCTGAGAATCAATATAGGAAAAGGTTACTAAACATTACTATATTACAATTATAATATTGTATATAATAAAAAATTAAAGATACATAGTAAGACTGGGAAAAATAGTACTAACACACATAATTGGATAGTGAACTAATTTCTACCACATATAAAAGCTCCTATAACTAAAAAAAAAGAAAAAACACTTCAATAGCAAAAGGATTGAAGTATACGATCAGGCAATTTGCAGAAGGTGAAATACAAAATCACTGAAGACAATTAACCTTGCTGATAATCAGGGACATGAATACTAAAATTTAATACCCTGTTTTGCCAATAAAATTGACAAAAATTAAAAGATGGGCATTACCCACTGTTGAGAAAAACGGAGGAAATGGTTATTTTTACAAGCGGTTGGTTGGGAGTATGAAGCCAGTAGTGTATGTGAGGGATGACTTATATTAGCTTTCAAAATAAAATACGCATGCATCTTCCATCCTGAAAACCTGCCTCTGAAACAATCACGTACTCCCACACGTGCACAAAACTATGTGGCAAGAATATTCACTATGGTTCTGTTTGTAAGAGAAGTAACTGGAAATAATGTAAATGTCCAACACAGGGGAATTATTAAATAAATAATTCTATATCCAGACTGTGGAATATATGCGCAAGTTTAAAAAATAAAGCTCTTAAGTGCATGGGAAAATCAAGATAGAATAATCACATTTATATATAAAATTAAAAAAAAAAACACATGCTTTTAGGTTTATGGACAAAGTTCTAGAATGATAAATACTAAACATTAAACTTTTAGCAGAAGTAACCCATCCAAGAAGAATTATAGGGAGGAGAAAATGGAAAGATTTTCACTTTTCTTATACTTGTATTTATTTTAATTTCTCACAACTATACATTCATATACACCTTGTATAATAAAAAAAGGATACATTCAAATTCCAAGGATTTTCAGAATCCCCAGGTGAAAATGTTAAGGGGTAAAACACAAGTATTAGAATGTACACATGCGGGCTGGCAGACCTCCCACAGAGAGGGAGCCGCAGTGAGGACCGCAGCCTGCGTGGCTGCGGACTCCTCTGAGGGCCAGGAGATGAGGGGACAGGGCAGGCCGCCCTCCACACTTCAACTACCAGCTGGTAACAGAGCGGCAAAGCAACGGAAGGGGCCGTCAGCAAACGAAGGCTTTGTTTGCGGCCACAGGAAAACCCAGAGCGCACCAGGCTGCACCAGCTGACTGGGGGGCGAGTGGAGCGGGGCGCCTCTGCTCTAGGCTGCACACTCAATTTTGGGATGTGACAGCTGGCAGGGGACACGAAGGACCGCTGCCCTGCGCACCGACATCACTCCCACACAAGGCCGTGATGAGGATATTTGGTGACGAGACTGATGGCCCGGTGACCGCTGGATGAGGGAACTAAGCTGCTGCGGTGAGCGTCACGCTCAGTCAAGTTCTGGTTTTCCAACTTTCGACTGTTTCTGGAGATTCTAAGTGAAACGAGGTACTGAATAAATGCTTCACTACCTAAGAATATACACACAGAATAACTATTTGAAAATAAATCACAAAAGATACACAATCACTTCCTCAGTCATCCTGTAATAAACGTACTTATTCAGTGGTCTTTGCTATCTGCTTCAAAAACGTTGTATAGTCTTTATACCGTGCCTCACTATCCTCACATCTCTTACACAGCAGTTCTCCTGGTAAGAGTTGTTTCTGGACACTCTCTGTGCTGGAGTTTCTAGGAACTGTGACTCAGTGTAGCCATGCGAGTGGTGTTCGATGCCAACCAACTTCATACCTTGCCCAGAGTGCACTGGTGCTGAGTTGGTGCGTATTACCTAACCCTGCTGAGAGGGCATGTCTTAAATTACGTCTTCTCCTGCCTCAATAACTCATTTAACTGAAGAGAATGATAAGATAACAAGGCAGGCTATTCAAAATCAGTATCATTTCCATTCCCAACTACTCATTTGTGTGAATCAGATACGTGCAAGCAAACAACTAAAAAAAAAAAAAAAAAAAAAGAAGACACACACACACACACACACACACACACAGTTTGATAAAAGTACAATGGTTATCCCTTGGCCCTGATTTCAAATTATTAGGTTTCTTTACGTAAAGAGTCTCAATGTTCTCAAGGAATGACTTTACAAGAACTGCTTACACTTTGTATAAACTTTTTATGAACTTATAAAAGGTTCGTGATGCTAAAAAACCCTCTGAATCACGAATTTATGATACCAACCTCTCGGTCTGATCTCCGAGGGCATAAGGCATCCACTTCATCGAAGAAGATCACACAGGGGGCGGAGTTCTTGGCGCGCTGAAACACCTGCCGCACAGCACGCTCACTTTCACCGACGTACTGAAGGGGTACAGATAGGAAACAGAATGGAGAGAGAGTTCACCTGTGGGGTCTGTGCCAAATTACAGCAAAACTAGTTTGAAGTGACATTTATATGTCAGAGTCCGAAAAGTACTAAGTTGAAGCACATGTAATTACTAGCATTCATCCATTTTTTACCTCTAAAAATGACCATCTGTATGTGGTTCAACTTAATAAAATTAGCTATTATTTAAGCTTATAAATTTCCTCATTTATAAAATGAAGACTAAATGCAATGTGAGGTCTTCTCTAGGTCAAAACAAATCTCGTAATTCTATTTTAGAAGCGATCTCCTAAGCTTTATGCATGTAAAATACTCAGCAATAATCTGCATTTTTCCAACAGTATTTTAAATGAAAACGGGACAATTTACTGTCCTTCTGTCATTTCTACATGTCACTTTGCTAAAGGAAGAGCTTGTTGGCATACAGCATCACAAGAGGCACACGGAGCCGCCCGGGAGGCTAACAGCTCTCCTATGCATAACACACGTTCAAATCTAATCCAACTATAAACCACTGACATCAGTCAAGAAACACAGCAATTCACTAGCAGCTCTAACATTAGCACTAATTAAAATAAAAGGTTATATGTAAGAATATGGTGTCACTTTTACCTAGGCATAAGAAGTTGTTCTTGTAAAATTTCAAACTAGTTAAATAAGAAAAGCAGTTCTGCTGTAATAAAACTGCTAAGTAAAACAGAATCTGAAAACATCTTTCCAGTGCCACCAATATCATAAGGTATCTCTGATATTATTTTATGATTGTATGGTCATAATAAAGTAATAAAGGAACAGACTATATCACAGATGACAGCGATTAAAGTATTTTTGTTTTCTCATTCAATTTCTCATTGAATGAACTGCCTTTCCCTCACATGTATCCTCTATTTTGCTTCGTACTTTTGTTCATTTTGCTTCCCTTACTTGAACTGCTTTCTCAATCCACCCCCAAATAGTTCTTGCTTTCAAAAGATCCCCATTAATCTTTCTTCCCATTACTTTCTCCTTTGCTCTTACAGCACTTTCTACTATTATAACTTCTGAGCTCTTCTCCCTTCACTGGATTATATCATAAAGTTCTTGGAAAGCAGAAGTCGTGACAATTTCAAATTTTTCTCTGATCATAACATCCTGTGCAGTGTTCAAATACAGTACACCTATTTGGTTTCCTGAAAAACTTACTTCAGCAAAAATTATACTTGGAATGCTGAACCAAAGTACTCAGTAGATAGTGTAAAAGAAAAGGTATCAGTAGGTTGGGAGAGCCTCACACGGGGATGGAAGTGAGCAATCAATAGAGCTGGCAAAGGGACTTCAGATACAGCCAACCAAAATGAGCTTATCTCTAATTCCTTATTTGCCATTCAGTGTTCAATCACAATCTGGCTTTTGTAAACACAATTATTGGAAATACTCTCCCTACAGTCACTGATCACCTCTAAGGACCAAGTCCACAGTCCTGCGGCCGGTTTCTTCCATGCCGTTTGGTTACACTGACAAGGCTGAAGAATGACCTTCCCTGGGTCTCCAGGCTTAGAAAGTCTTGGGCGTCCTCGGCCTGCTGCCAATTGCCAGCGTTTCCTTTGCCAGCATTTCCTTCGTGCCCTGTGCCTGCTGGTGTCTCCCAGGGCTCCGTCATGTATCACCCTAGCAGACGCCTTCTGTTCCCAAGGTTTAGGTGCCACCTGGTTGAGACTGACTCCCAGATTTCTTCGGAGCTCCCAGACGCCGTTCCCCACTGCCTGCTGGGTGCCCTCCGAATGGTACCTTAAACCTCAAAAGCCTAGAGCAAATGCGCTTTCTAACCCCAAGATGTCCATCCTTCTTGTTAGATCATCGAATCTCTCACAGTCATTCTGGACTCCTCCACAGACCTCTCCCCCTATCTACCCCTAAAAAACAAAGCAGATCACAATGAGCAGAATTTCATACTCATAAGACTGGCAAAAATGCAACAATCTGACATCACCAGAGCTGATGAGGACGTGGAACAAAAGGAACTCCCATTCACAGCTAGTAAAAGTATAACAGCCACTTTGGGGTAAAAGTTGGTAATACTTAATGTTTTTGAAAGTGTACATGCTATATATAAGATGTAGCAATTCTACTTCTCAGGATATACCCTAGGGGGGACATATCTGACATATATGTGCAAAGATATGTGTATATAATGTTTAACCTAAATACTGATCAAGTAAAAACTGATTTTTAAGTGTAGTTATATTCATTTAATGGAATATCGCACAGAAAATTAATGAACTAGAGGTAACCCTATCAACAAAGATACTTATTATACATACAATGTTGAACAAAAGTATCATAGCTGCTACAAAAGAACATGTACCATTTATATAACGTGTTTTTTGTTTTTGCTTTACTACTTATAAAAGAATTCTAAACATAGGAAATAAGATACAAAGGCACACTGAACCCTAAATACAGCCACCGCCTAGCTTTAGTTGTCATCGGCTCAGTTCACGACCACCGCGGCTTCATCTATGTCCACTTTTCTTTCTCCTTATTTTAAAGAAAATCCCAGACATTTCATTGGTAAATATTTCACTATTTCAAATGTAGAGAGAAGTGCACAGATGTAACAAACACCGAATTCACAACTGTGGTAAGGTCTACGGGGGGAGAATGGGAGACAGGGTTAGGAAGGGTTTGCAGGGGGCTTCGAGTGTGCTGGTTTGGTTTGGTTTTTGAAGCTGTGTGATAGATACTGGGGGTTCATTAGATTACCCATGGTACATTCTACATTTGAAACATTGCATAATAAAAGTTTGTAAACATGACACTGTCTTAAGAAATTACTCTTGTTTATTAAAGCAAGCCTCAATTAGGTCTCTGATAGTCTCTAGATAAACCTTGGCAGGAAGGTTTATCTGGAAACCTTGGCTAGCTTGGCAGGAAGGCCCTTCCCTCGCTGGCTACAGGCTTCTCTTCCAGCCTTGCCCCATCAATCCCCTGCCTTCCAAGGCTCGTTTCTATTGCCTCCTCCAGTAGAAAGCCAAAATAAAGTGCAAGAAAAGCGAAGAGGTGCATAAAAGGACCACAGGAAATACTTAAATATAAATCCCTTATTTTAGAGAAAAGTACCATATAAAAGGAAACAAAAAATGGGAGGAGAGATAAATTTTAAAAAACCCTTTAAAACAAAGGATACCACTCTCATTCCATCTTTATTTGAGTCTATTACAGAATGGCATTTTTACTTTTTATAAGGATGAATAGGAAGTACGAAATTCAGCCTCTTGGATTTGAGACACAAATTGCTTAAATGCTGAAAGAAGTTCTCATATAGCACTTCAGTGATTTCTTTCCCCTAGACTATTCTTGTTCATTAATACTGAACTCACTTGAGCCGCACAACAGGGCAAGGAGAGCAGAGCCAGGAGTCAGACCACCCAGACTCAGACCTTTGCTGCTTCCAGGCTGGCAGACTCTGACCAGTCATATGAACTCTCCCAACTTAAGTTTCCTCATCTGTGAACCAGAAGAAACAACGATCTATATCTCACAGGGCTGTCAAAGAATACTAGATGCGAAGTGCTTGGCAAATACATGGTACACAGTAAACCCTTTAAAATGTTAACTACGATGATTATTTCCATTTTGCAGGTGAGAAAATGGAGGCTCAGAAGTTACCAGTCTTAATTATGGAAGTACATACATTAAGTACATCCGTGTAAGGCTTCATTTCTTCACTCCTACAGCGGTAATTTTACCAAAATCTGACAATGGTTTCAGAGACCTGAGGACACTCTCCCCTGTAATCTGAATGAGCATTACCGCCCTTGTCCAAACAACAGCGGCAGTCACGACGTACCATATTTAGTAGTTCCGGGCCCTTGACAGATATAAAATTCAGTCCCGACTCATTTGCAACAGCCTAGTAAGAGGAAACAAAAATATACAAATAAGACGAATATACAATAAAATAGTAACAATAACGTGATAACACAGGAACTTCTTGTGGCTTATATTCTATTTCCCCACTTTCATAGTCGCCTCTTTCCCATTAGGAGAGGAGACACATGGGAAAAAAAGAAAAAAAGAAATGGATAAAAAAATGTTAACCTAAAATTCCCTAAGAATTACTAAGACTAGAAATCAGGTGAAAGTGACACAAAATATTTACGTAAATGTTGCATACATGTGTGGCCCTTGCTTGAAATTCTAGTGAAAAATCATCATCTCTGGATCAAGAAATGCCTTGCCCAATGAAAACATTCATTCATTTGTAAACCTAAATGTAAAAACATTAGTTTAAGTCTTTACCAAGGGTCAGTATCAACAGGCTATTTTTAATAAAGATTAAACTGCAATTAATAACAATGGTTCAAAGCCAAAGAGAACACATGGCTATATGTGTACAAGAGTCCAAGGACTATAATCTGAAGGCAGAGGAGAAATCTCTGTACAATGTCTCAGAACTTCAAAATGGTCCAGTAACAGAGCTCTTTCCTGTTCTTAGAACCTGACACCTGAGCTCCAGATCCACAGTCCGCATCTTGACCTTGGCGTCTCCATCTGGACCCTACAGGTGTATTTCAAAGCTATCATTTCCAAGGCAGGACTCCTGAAGCTCTCCCAACTGCCCTCAGACCCAAATTCTTTTCCTTCCCATCTCAGTAAATACAGTTTCTAGGTCAAAATCTCAGTGTCTTCCTTGATCCCTGTCTTGTCATGCCGCCCAATCTACATGCAAATCCTATTAGCTTATTGTTAAAATACACATGAGCCGGACACATTCTACTTCTCTGCTCTGCCACCACCTCATCCAGAGCACCGTTAGCTCATGCCTGGACATACAGAAGCAAAAAACGAACCAGCCAACCAACCCCGCAAAATCCCGAACTGGTTGCCTTCCACTCTTGCTTTCCTCCATCTCCACAGGGGTCAGAGCAGTCTTTAAAACCGTGTATCGGGTCGTATCATTTTACTCAACTTCTCATTTATCTTCCGTTCCAATTTGGAACATTACAAGCCTCTATTTCCGGACATGGCCGTCTCTCTCGGGACACGGCCGTCCCTCCCGGCCCCAGCCACGGGCCCGTCCTCTGGTGCCGGACCTCACCAAGCCCTTCGCAGCCCCTCAGGGACTCGCACGCCTGCCATTCAGCCCCCACTTTCCTTGCCCCTCCCGTGGCTGGCTGCCGCCTCAGGGCTCTTAGATACCCCTTGAACACCACACCTACAACAGCCTTCCCAATCCATATAGCACAACAATCTGTTTGTTTCCTTTATGACTTAGCTGAATCTGTAATTTTATTGTTCTTGTTTACTGCCTGTCTCTTCCAGACAATAAATTCCATTAGAATAGGTTCATCAGTTTATCCCTAGCACCTGAAACAATTTCTGGCAAAGAGTAAGTAGCTCAATAAGCCCTGTTGAACAAACAAATACATGCATGCTCTGCCAGGCAAAGATTGCTCTCAACAGGAGGATTATCCCATCTCTCCACCTCTGACTTTCCTGCTGCCAATTTCCCAAGTTCTGCCTCTCGCTCGATACTATTACGTAAAGGAGAGTCAGGATACATGTCTAATGACGTCTGACTCATCTACATTAAGTTTTCAACATCCAAATGCCAGCTAACTAAAATTTAACCCATTAAAACCCCAACAGTTCCTGAAATTATTAGAAATCTTCTTTGGCTTACAAATAAAGACAGTGAATCTTGAACTCACTGCCAGGCACTGTTTGCTTCCATACGATACAGCTCCAAACAACTCAGTGATTTTTACTATTCTTTTCAGTTTCCTTCTTATTAGTCATTATTTTCAGTATGTTGGCTCCAGCAATCACATGCCTTTACTTTGTGTTCCTTATACTTTACTGTGCTAGTGTTTAGCAATATTTTATTATTCTGTCATTATGAATAAAGAAAACAACCAACATCAGCCAAAATATTAATTTTATACCCAGTTCTCAGTTGCCAGATTCTGCTGTTTGTTAAGTGGTTGCATGACTTTACTATAGTAACAATTCACTTCTGCCATTCTAGAACATTTTCTATTGTTTCTAGATTCTTTGGAGAACCTGATCAAAGAGGCAAACCCTCTCCCTGTAAAAAGTACATATGCATGTAACACGCTGTCCGGGCTCATCGATGCAGCGAGCTGTGAGGCCCATCTCTGGAGTCCTCGGTGAGATTCCCTGCTCCAAATGGACAGCTACCAGAAATCTGACTGAACAGAGATGTAGCAAATTTCTGGCAGCTGGAGAGAAGGTTGCAGGCTCGATTCCTGGTCAGAGCACACACCCAGGTTGCTAGTTAGAGCCCCTGTCTTGGCACCTACAGGAGGCAACCAATCAATGTTTCTCCTTCTCTCGCCCCCTTCCTCTCTCTACAAATCAATAAACATCCTCGGGTGAGGATTTCAAAAAAAAAAAACACCAAAAAACAAAAAACCCAAAAAACAACAAACAAGGACAGCTACAAACTATTACTACATAACACTCATTAAAAGTTAGAATACAATAGGCAGAAAATAATTGCTGTGTTAAAATTCATGGGGTTATTATAGTTGATTAAAATGTTTTTCTTTTCCAAATTTTCAATAGTGTACTTTTTGTAATTAAAATAAAAGTGGGGGGTAGAAGAGCTAAATAGACATTTTTCCAAAGAAGACATCAAAATGGTCAATACACACATGAAAAGATGCTTAACATCACTAATCATCAGGGAAATGCAAATCAAAACCACAGTGGGGTATCACCTCCTATCTGTTAGAGCAGCCATCAAGAGACAACAGGCGCTGGCAAGAATGTGGTAAAAAGGGAATCCTAATATGCATATACTGTTGGTAAGAATGTAAACTGATTGAACCAGTATGGCAAACACTGGAGTTTCCTCGAAAAATTAAAAATAGAGGTACCATACAATCCAGCAATTCCACTTCCAAGAATATACCCAATGGAAATAAAAACAGGATTTTGACAAGGTATGTGCACTCCCATGTTTACTGCAGCATTATTCACAATAACCAGCATACGGAAACAACCCCAATGCCCTTCAATAAATTAATGGGTAAGAAGGATGTGTTACATATAAGCAATGAAATATTATTCAGCCATAAAAAAGGAGGATAGTCTTCTATTTGTGCTGACATGGATGGACCTTAAGCACATTTTGCTAAGCTAGGGCAGAGAGACAAAGACAGACAAGTACAATCATTTATATTTGGAACCTAAAAAAGTCAAATATGTAAAAGTCAGATAGTAAAATAATGGTTACAAGGGAATGGGTGGGAGGGGAAGAGAGAAATAAAAGGGAAAAAAAAAAGGGAAACCTCCCTGAAGAAAACGGTCAGTCTTACTAAAATGAACTTCTAATAGAAATTATATGCAAGTATCAGTGTAACGTTCAGAGTTAAATTCCTATTATCCTACCTAATAATAAGAAATGAAATACATACTGTTGAACTGACACCATACCTTCGCCAGCAGAGTCTTCCCACAGCCAGGAGGACCAGCAAGGAGGACTCCAGCCGGAGTCATCAATCCAAGGGCCTGGAACTGATCTGGGTTACGAACTGGTGCCTGGAAAGTACAGTCCCAACGGTGATCCATTACAAATGGGCTTCTGTGCTGCATGTTTAAGTTACTTTCAGATACGTACTCTCAGCACAATCACGAGGCCTGAAGATATGAACAGTGCCTGGCACAAAGAGATTACCTCTGCCCCAGGCATGAGGGGCATGGTGGTAAACAAAAAGTCCCTGCTCCTGAATGATCCATACTTAAGGATAAGTTCTGAAAACGTTTTACACATAAAGGTTTTTAAAAAAAATTATCTAAATTTCTAGGTTATAAAAACTGTAGGACATGTCCTGCTTTAAGAAACCAGATGCAGCAGCACTCTACATTAATCAAAGGTCACCGGTCAGAATGGCCATCCTAAACAGATCAACAAACAACAGGTGCTGGCGAGGCTGTGGAGAAAAGGGAACCCTAGTACACTGTTGGTGGGAATGCAGACTGGTGCAGCCACTGTGGAAAGCAGTGTGGAATTTCCTCAAAAAGCTGAAAATGGAACTGCCTATTGATCCAGTGATTCCCCTGCTGGGACTATACCCTGAGAACACCAAAACGCCAATACAAAAGAACCTATGCACCCCAATGTTCATAGCAGCACAATTTACAATAGCCAAGTGTTGGAAGCAACCTAAATGCCCATCAGTAGATGATTGGATCAAAAAGTTATGGTACATATACACAATGGAATACTACGCAGCAGAAAGAAAAAAAGAACTACTAAACTTCGCGACAGCATGGATGGAACTGGAGAGCATTACACTGAGCAAAATAAGCCAGGGGGCGAAAGACAAATACCATATGATCTCACCTATAAGCGGAACCTAACCAACAATACAAAGATACAAGGAAAATAAGACCAGCAACACTGAAAGGAAAAGAAATCAACAGAGACAAGAGGGAAGGGGGGGGCGGGGAAAAGGAAGGGAAGGGGAAAGTCAAGGAATATATAGCAAGGACTCATGAACAGAACCAAAGGGGAAGAGCTGAGGGAGGGAAGGAGGGAGGGGGCAAGGGAAAGTGGTGGGGGGTAAGCAGAGACAAATGTGTTTGAAAAAATAAATTAAAATAAAATTAAAAAAAAAAAAAAGAAACCAGAAGCAGCAGCACTCCACATAATCAAAGGCCAGAGATACTGTTCAATGTAATAACCTCCCTGTATTTTCTCTTTCAGTAGTTACACATCTCTCTATAGATCATACTTCGTTAATGAACCAAGGAAAGATCAGTAAAGTGGAAGAGAGTAAATAAAAATCCAAAGTTCCATGGGCATTATTAAACTGTTTTGGCCCTTATGAGCTTGACTGAGTTCAGAAAGTATTCCTTGAACAATCTGGTCTTAGTTGAAACCTAAACTTTTATTTTTACTACCTGTCACAGAATCCTAGCATGACCAAGTGAGTAAGTCCAAAATACCTCCCAGAAGAATGATAACCATCATTGGGGGCTTAATAATAATACAACAGAACATGTACAAGAAAATATAAAGTCAAGTCAATTTAGACATACAACGTGGCATACACACATGATTACTGACCCATCATATGGGCCAATGGCATTTAGCTACTGATAAACCTACCAATATTGCCATGGTGAGCTCATCTCTAATATCTTCCAGGGCACCAATATCTGCCCATGTCACATTAGGGACAGTGACAAAGCCTTCTCTTTTGGCAGAGGGTTGGACTGAGGACAGAGCAACAATGAAATCATTCAACTCAATGCACAGCCCTTGCAGCTGCTCCTCTGAGAGGGGATCTTGGTTTCTTAGCAACATCAGCAGACTTTGCAATTCACCCTGAATGGCAGCAATTGAGAGGGAAAAAAAAAAGCACAAAGTTTGTCAAAACATTATTTTTATACTGTTAAAAATTATTACTGCAATATTCTGGTAAGCTATTGTGAACTTCTATGTATTTTAATAATTTTCCCCCAGACACAAGATGTTCAATTTTATTCTAAATAGACCATTTGCTTTGGTCAAAGAAAGGTACACCAATTATACTCAAATTTAGAAGAATGCGTTTTGTATCCTCCACTCCAGCTAGCGGTGGCAAACAGAAGCAGTTGGCACAGATCCATTTCAACAACTGTGTTATTTCCATTTTTCATTTATAAATATTTAAGAAGCAGCTGAATTTTGATGAAATTAAAACAAAGTTTCTCTGATGGCAGTAAAATTTCATAATATGGTACCTTGATGGCTTATGAACTAAACAGAAAGCTGGCAGTTATCCTGGCCCTACCAAGTCTTGAACTTCAAAGGCAGATTTCTTGCCTTGTGAAGAATATGAAAGGATAAGTATAAAAGAGTAACTCTGAATAATTTGATTTATAAAATCCTAATTTATATAGAACATTATAAAAAGAGTAAGTTTATTATTATTTTTAACAGATATAAGAGTGGTTCCAAATGAGTAAGAAAAAAACTAAAACTCTGAAAACCTAAGACCTAGATCTAAGTTCCTGCTCTGGAAAGCAGAAGGGGTATGGCTTTGGGCCAACTCACAATCTGTTACTTAGTTTCTCTGATTATAAAAATGAGGAAAGTAATGATATTTACTTGACACAGTTACATGGATCAAATTATATAATATACAGATGATCCCTGTGCAAACTATCAAATGCTGTATAAATGTTTTGAGTTTTCAGGATCTACCAAACTCAAAATTTTAACACTGATCCTGGACTGACAGTTGTCCCTCTCTAGTACACGGCCTGTCCTCCAGAGCCACCTGCAGCTAGGGACAAGGGTACTGATCACAGCAGCACCTTCTAATCCACGTAGCTGAAAGGTAACCAGAAAATACAACTGAATGCCCAATGCTCGAGCAGGAGTCGGCCAACTTCCCTCAAGGGGTGGGCCCCATGTCTGTGCTGGGGGACTCCTGTGTGAATTCTGCGGCGAAAGGTGAAAGCAGAACAGGCAGTATGTAAATGAGTGAGCACAGCTGTGTCCCAGGATAACTTTCATTTATGAAAGCAGGTGGCAGGCAGGTGGGCCGTGGTTTGCCAGCCCCTGCCCGCTCTAGGATTTCATAATCAGTGCTGTAAAATGAACTTGTTCAGAATAAACCAAAAGATATAATAAAATAATTTGTAATTTTGAATAAACAGTCTGAGTGGATCTGATAATTATTCTGAAGATAAAATGTCAATGACACAGAAAATCATAAACCGCAGCTACACTGATGCCTGCTTGTATGTAAGATACCGGGAACGCGGAACATGAAAGGACGGTTTCAGGCAACTGTGCAGAGAGCACCTGCGCTTTACGAGGGGGCTCAGCCAGCCGACCCTCGGGCTCCGGGCTTCCCCTCGGCGCGTCCCGCAGCTGCATTAGGACCCTGCTGACCGCGCACACGGCCGCCTCCCGGCACAGCGCCATCAAGTCAGCGCCCACGAAGCCCGGCGTGAGGTGTGCCAAGTGGCGAAACGGGAACGCTCCAGGGAGTCTCAGTTTTCGGCACAGAGTTTGAAGTATTCTGTAGAAAAGACAGGGAAGAAAATTCAGATTCCTAAACTACGAGTAAAAACACATGGCTGAATACATTTATTTGAAGTTCTTGCGCCTCTCTTGTCAGTGGTATTGAAATGGGTACAGTGTGGGATCAAACAGCTCATTCAGCAAATGCTAAATCACTATCACATATCCCACTTTATTCCACTAAGTATTAAGGCAAATATCTGCTTTGTTACGAACTATATTAAATGTTGTGAGGAATAAAAATGTAGATTTTTTAAAACTAGTCTGCCTCTAAGAATTTTCCAGTATTACAGAGTAAATAAGGTAAAGGATTTATGTGGATATTTTTACAGTAGATTAAAGAGACATTTACGGGAAATAAAAGGCTTCAAATTCAAACTATTAATTGTATTCATTACAAAAAGTTATGCTGATATGCACTTTAATCTCTAATTTCATATTAGAACAGTTACTTCTTCAAAAAATGGTAAAACAGTCACATGGGAGAAGTATTTAGGGCTGGTATCATGATGTCTTCAACTACCGTTCAAATGGCTTGGCAAAAAAAAAGTACATACACACAAATCATAAATATATGTATGTTTTTATATACATAATGACAGTAACCATGGCAAAAATGTTAACAAGTGGTAAACTTAGCTGAAGTGCATACAGACACTATATTATTTTTTCAAGTTTCCTGTAGGCCTGAATTTTTTCAAAATATGGCCATCTACAAAAGCCCTTTAAGGACTTCACTGGTGACAGGATACGGACTAGATGGACAAAAGATTTTGTCTGGTAGGGGTGATGGGCTCCCCCGTGTCTGTGTCTCTACCATGAAGTCTCGCACTTAAACAAGGGGCTAAAGAACAGGGCCTTCCTATATTAGAAACATCTTGAAAGCAAGGACTCATAATTCTTTATATTCCTCATATTACCTACCAGAATGGCATATACTTACACAATATGCTCAATACATGTTTGCTGAATACATGCAAACAATTTCAATATTAAATAATATTTCACTGCAATTATAAACAGGTCAGTACACAAACTTGAACGTCTGAGTAGCTGTTTAAAGATTACCTACATGGGAATGCAAGTAACAGGCTTGTAGATGACTATGAATATAGTAGCTGAGGAAGAAATTGCCAACCAGTCAAAAGCTGAAGCCATGTTGGGTACGAGGAGGAAGAAAGGGTGACGCGTGTTCCTTAACCCCTTCTCCTTTCCACAGCACCTTCTGATCACCTGCTTCCTGCATTCCCTTCCTCGCTGCCCCCCTATTTCCTTTTACTACGTACTACTTTTCCTAAAAGCTGCTGGTGATTGTGTATACTAATTTTAGTGTCATTAACCTAGGCCAAAAGCCATTTTATAGATATATCTATATCTAGATATAAAGTATTTCAAAACATTTCTTCCCTCAATTTCTACTGCTACACAGTGCCCCCTGAGGTATTTTTAATTACTGACATGTTAGCGGACATTTCTTTGCTCTGCTGACATTCCCCATCACGACTAAGAGAGGCCGGTTCTACAGTAAAACCCAGATTTCAACTCGCTGGCTCTCATTTAGTTGTTTTTCACAGAACCGTGGTCTTGGGCCGGTTAGTGCAACAGGTTGAAGTCTGGTAGCCAGAGTCACCCTGCATGTGAACTGAGCACCACTCTATCCCATACTCTGGACACTGTCCTGAAGCTGACCAGCCAAACTGAAAAACGTAAGCCATTGTTAATAAGCCTGGACAATGAGTAAGGATACGTAAGTTCATCATTACTACGGAAAAAACAGCACAAAACAATTACCCTACCTATGAATAAATTGTGTTCTTAAAGCATTAATTTAATGTGGCTTTTTTCCTTTCCAAATCAATTTAACTGGCACACACACACAGAGAGAGGGAGGCAGAGAGAGGCAGGGGACGAGAAGCTAAACGCCTCTCTCACCCCCCAATGTCAAAGCGCCCCGCTCAGGCGACAGAGTGGCACGCGCCTTCCCCCGTAAGAGCGCACCTCTCCCTGGAGGCCTCGTCTGGGATGCCCAGGCACACTTCCCGGTCAAACCTCCCCGCACGTCTCAGGGCAGGGTCGAGCGAGTCTGGGCGGTTCGTAGCGCCAATGACGAGGACCCGGGCTGTGGCAGCCACGCTGTTCAGATCTAGTGGGAACCAGACACAGGATGAGTGAACAAGACTCTTACACTCAGGGCAATAATGCTTACACAGTCATTTAAGCGGTTAGAGAGAAACTATTACACACTTTAAAAGCAGTGCACACAGATAAATTAACATTTACTGAACGTCTGCTACGTGAGGAAGATAAATACAAACGGTCCTCACGCAGCTCACAACCTACTGAGGAACACAAAAGACAGATTTTGTGACGCCTAACAGGTGTAAACAAAGCATCACAGTAACATGATGGAAGGGGAATGATGGAATTGATGAAGGAGGTAACAGGCCAGCCCTGAGGGATAGGGTATCAAAATGCAGTGACAAGTAATGGGATTCTACACAGGAGAAACGGTAGGACGGACAGCACCAGGTGAGCAGTCCAACGACAGGGGGTCTGCGCAAGACAGAGGAGTATGTGTCTCCAAACAGACTCATAGCAATACCTTGAAATGAGGGGTTGGGGGGACACAATAAAGTCTTCAGTGGCTCTGGCTTAACCCACAGTTACATTTTTAGGCACAGAGCGTAGCATCCAGTGACTCTCATAAGCATTATTTCTCCCAATTGAGCCAGGGTTGACCAGCAAGGAGTGTAAGCTTCCATTCCCTCACAGGTAATAAGCTGCTAAGGAAGTTGGTTCAGAGTATATTCCTGGGTCTACAGGAAGCCGTGAAAGTTGTTCTGATAAGATTTGTGTTTTGAAAACAGAATTCTAATAGTAATTTTGAACAAAGAGGAACGGAAAGGAAATGTCTTTGTTGTGATTTGATGACAATAGGCAGGTAAGAGATGAGTGAAGGCAGAACATTAATGATGTAATCTTTTGGGAAAGAAAAAAGATTTTTGTTTTTACTCTGAGCTTTATTCTATTTGAATGTTTTATATCTTCACATATTATTTATACTATTAAAAATAAAGACAATTACTATCTCAAAGCGAATCCATTATTTTAAACCAACCATCCATGCAGGTTAGGAGCTGGGCTACAATTCTTCTTTCCATGTCTTTTGAAGCAACTTCTCTTTTGGGGGTAATGGCATCAATTTCATCAATAAAAAGGATACAGGGTGCATTTGACTAGAAATGAAAATATCACAAAAGACAACCATAAATTTATTTCCCAAACTGCAGCATAGTTAACTATATACATTTTTAAAAATCTTAAAAGTTCAAGGATCATTCACTTAAAAAAAACCAAAAACAAAAAAAACCCCTGAAGAAGGCAGTTCACAATGTGTTACTTCTGATTTTTACCTGATGTAACACAAGCAAGAGCCTTAGGAGAGACTCCATATGCAGCACATGTATAGTCTTCTCATCAATTCATGTTTTGGGATGATAAACCTACCAAAATTCTTTTGTAATGGGGCATATTTGCTATGCGAAGAAATAGAAATTATATGTTTATAAACTTTAATTAGAAGACCTAAGCTTACTACCAATGTTATGTGTGCTCCTACCAACATAAAAACATCCAAGCTTTCCCCTAGAATCTGCGACAAGAGGAATTTGAAAAGCACCAGAGGCTCTCACTCATTTTTCTACTGTGGTAAAACACACATGCTGTTTACTGCTTTCACTGCCTTAAGCGCACGATCAAACGCCGTTACGTTGGGCACCCTCACCACCAGCCACCCCAGAACTCAGCCACCCCCCGCTGACAGCACATGTGGCTCATTTGCAGATGGCACTGAATAAGGAAAGGTGGTCCAGTTCCTATGCATCATCTGGAGTCTTCTTTAAAACATCGACTACAGAGTTAGGGTAGAGTAAGTTAAGATATAATATAAGCACCCACTGCCTGGACTAGTCAAACTCATAGAGGCAGAAAGCAGAACGGTGGTTGTCAGAGGCTGGAGGGAGGGGAAAAGGGAAGTTAGGGTTTAATGGATAGAGCTTCGTCCTGTGGTTACACAACAATATAAGTGTCCTTAATGTCATAGAACTGTACAGTTTAAAATGTTTAAAATGATAAAGTAAACGTATTTACCACAATAAAAACAAGGGAAAAAAATATGGATGTTAAGATAAATACTTTAAGTAAAGTATCTCTAAAGCGCAGCTCATCCGTGGTTACTCAGTGGCCAGAAGCGACGCCAACAAGACTGCCAGCCCGGCTGAGACTCAGACCCATGGGGGCCCCTGCCGCTCCAGAGGAAAGGGATCCGACCCGCCAGCTTGCCCGTCCCAGTCGCCCTCAGGACGACGTTCCCAGAGAGGCGCCTCTGACGACTCGGTAGGGGACCCAGTTGCAAGAGAAGTTTTAGAGACCAAAGGTCTCAGAAAATAAGCACAACAGTTATTTACCAATGGCCTGAAAAACTGAATGAGAAAAAAGAGGAAGAAAAGAATAATAAGCTCAGAACTGGTTCAGAGAGAGAAGCACACCACCTAAAGGCATATTTTTGTCTCTTTCATTCATCATTGTGTTTACTGCAAACATAAACTTTATTAATTATTTACTAGCTCATCTTGGAAAACAGACAGCACCTGAAAGAGTTTAGCTTTGCTTTGTACGGTTAAGTACCCTTCCTACCCTTTCTCTGCATCTTCCTTGTAATGTCCACACATCAAACCAAGTAGGCAACTTCTATATTCTTGCTATTTTAAAAAGTATTCCCTGCTGAAATACAATTTCTCTTTTAATTTCATATCAGCTTCCAGCAGTTGCACCGGCCATTCTGGGTACAAGTAATGACATAAAATTAAACTCACCCCCATCTGTAGTTTTTAAGCACTGTGGTGGTTGGTGACACTCAAGATGCATAATGTTTACAGGCGTTTGTTATGTACTGTGCACTACCCAGAAGGTTCTAGAAGAATCCTCTCCTTTAATACTTTCAAGCACCCCATGAGATTTGAGTAGTACTATTAACTTAGTTTCTAGTACAGAAACTGGGGGTTGGAGTGGTTAAATCTCTTGTCTGAGATGGCAGTACATGGTGGTACAAGGGTTTGAACCTATGCTTCAGACTTGAAAGTAGACACAATTATTCAGGACACTATACTGAAAGGAAAACTTTAATTGGACACAAATATCATCTTCCTCAGAAGTTCTTAACCATCCAAATTGGTAACGTGAATTACAACTAGGATAAAATCCAAGCTGTAATTCTCTGGTGACAAAATTTTCTTTTCACAGCTTTAATTATGCAAATAGAGAAAAGTTTATCCTGGCATTGCTATGGCTGCTTTATAATGTGATGATTCTAATATTAAAAATTTTCACACTGCTCACAAGTTGCCTGGCAAACCTAAATCGTAGAAAGTAAAAAGTAAATTATCACAAGGATAACCTATTTTCAATATACACTACTGGGTGTGACAGACCAGAACTTCTCACCAGAAGTTCTGATATTCATATTTGGTTTCAGATTAAACAGATTATTTTATCCAATGGTCTGTATCATTAAATCTGCTTTAAATATTTAGTCATCGTGGGTAGCAAACTGCGACGTTCAGCAAAGAAGGGCCAGTGAATGGGTAACAAATACGAGCTCGAGAGAAAACAGGATCTTCACTACGGCCCCGCGCAATGTGGCCACCCGACGCTTGGCACTGCTGACTCACCACAGCTTGTTCAAACAGGCCTCTCAGCTTCTCTTCAGATTCTCCAGATACTCCAGACACTATCTCCGTGGCAGCTACTTTCAGAATTGGAAGGTCAAGTTCCTACACACAAATGTGAAAAAGAATGACCAAATTTTTAAATTTTAGCTTCCCTCCTTTTTGCTTATTCAGTCCCTCTCTCAAAATTACCTTTTCAAGATTTTATTTTATTTTCAGAGAGAGGGAAGGGAGGGCAAAAGAGAGGGAGAAACATCGATTGGTTGCCTCTCGCACGCCCCCTACTGGGGACCTGGCCTGCAACCCAGGCGTGTGCCCCGACTGGGAATCCAACCGGTAACCTTTTCGTTCTCAGGCCAGCACTCAATCCACTGAGCCACACCAGCCAGGGCTCAAAATTACATTTTAAAAACGACTAATTTCTTGAGGAATGTCTTTTTGTGTTGGTCCAATAAAAACTTTATTTAAAAATCTATGGTTTTACTCACACACATTGACAAGATACCCTCCACTAGTTTTCACTCCACAGATGTCGCTACAAAACTCTGTTACCATCTCCTCTGAATAAAGGGTCTTAACTCTCAAGAGGTATGTTTTCCCCAACTTGGAACTGAGCCAAAACAAATTTATCTGTCAGGGAGGAAACAGCAGGTGCTGTGACACAGCTGCCCCCCACACACTCTGCCAGCATCTCTCTACCCCGAACCCAGGGAAGTAGCCAATTGTCAGAAGAGGCAGCTCTGTAAGGAAAGGAAGAGAAACCACCACTGTCTCTCCCACACAAATGGCGACAAGCCTGCCTAAGTCCTACTCACTCTTCTGGCCATTTTGAAAGTCACTCCACAACCATATTTTCTTTGATGCCAACTCTCAACTTAGGTATCCCAACAACGATCATATGGCATTCTGCGCTTCTTCGGTCTCCCATTTAGTACAATTGTGACTACGCAGACATTTATTTGTACAGATGACTGTGTAATGTCTGTCTCTCACATTAGACTGAAAAACTCCTTAAAGAAAAAAACTGGGTTTGTTGTACTTATCGCTGTATTTCAATGTCTGGCATTCAGCAGTCACAAAATAGATTTATTCAACAAATGAATAAATGAGGCAAATCCATCAAGTTCTATACAAAAGATTTTGTTTCATGGAGCACTAATCTTTCAGTAAGCAGTATAGCATCTTGTTCTTCAAATTGAAATTACTCAGGCATTTTGCATTTTACCTTCTAATACAGTTTCTGAAAAATCTGATGGGATGTAAATAAGAGTGCTACCTGTTTTATCAAGTGAATATCTATTTTAGAAAGAATATTTTAACCCTAAAAAGTATAAGATAATGATCCTGAATAAAAATTCTGAATAAGTTTAGCTCTATAAAAAAAATACATCCGTAGTTTCCTTATTTCACTGCTCTTTAGAACCACTGGCTTAAGGAGAAAGGGAAGTAACTAAAATGTAAATGCATTTAAGAAAAAGGATTGTTCACAGCTATATGATTTTGCTTCCCACCCAATCCATATAAATAACTGGGTATATTTAAAAAATAAAAATTTTACAAAGAGCAGCATAAAAGAGGTAAAGAAAATGAAGAGATCAGTTCTCTTGAGAATATGACAAATCTGGTTCAAGGTGATCAAAGAGAAAAAACAACCAATTATCAACAAAAATAACAAAAGCAACCACGTGTCGGCGAGCCTCACCCCAGCAATGGCATGTGCAAGCAACGTCTTCCCACAGCCTGGTGGTCCGTGAAGGAGAACTCCACGAGGGGGTATGACGCCCAGGTGCTGGTACACCTCCGGGTGACGCATGTGTATGAGCATCTTGCAGACTTCCTGGCAGGAAATAAATAGCAAAGATGTCTTTCTCGGCCCAAGAAAGAATCGACATTGAATGAAATGTCCTATTCTTTGGAGCAGCAAAATACAGTAGAGAGAGCACAGGCTCCAGACTTAGACCTGAGCTTGAATTCCAGCTCTGGTGCCTACTATGTGACTATAGAAATTCAGCAATAATTACCTCTGCGCTTCCATTTCCTAACATCTACCTTGCATGTAGCTAGCACAGTAACTGGAATACAGTAGACACTAAAAAATAAGTAGGAACCGTTATTATTACTACTTTTAAATCACATTACTTACAAAGCATGTATCTATGTACGCTATAGTTAAGAAAGTGGAAGCTCTTACGTTTCTTTTGTCCCTCAATACCCCAAAGGGTGCAAGTTCAGTTTGCCCTCCTCCCCATCCCAGTCTCCTTTCCTAGACCTAGTTCCCATCAGAAACAAAGAGGCAGGCTTGGTGGGCATATCTGATCAGCAAAGTACCCACTGGAGGTAAAACTCTGAATTGGAATAACCTTTAACGTCGTGTCATTGCCCCCAACATCTTCAAACTTCACACTGGACGTCTGGAATTCTGGCCCTACGGCATTAGCTGGTGACCAGAAAGGAGAAAGTGAAAAGATCAGTGAAGCTGCAGTAGCTCACATTTAACTGTTCTTAGTAAACAAAGGTCCAGTGGATAGTGAAGCATTTTCTAACAAACGTCTCTACACACAGAAGGTCCCCCAAGCAAATCTGCTTGGAAGAGGGGATGACCAGTCCACCACCCACAAGACCTGCACCTCACCTTTCTTCCGCAGGACAGCTTCTATTTCTCCATCTACTTCCTGAGGATCTTCTTTCTTCTTTTTGCCTCCTTTGCTCTTTAACCTGCCCTTCCTTTTTTTATTACTCTCCAAAAGAGAAGACTCTTTTGAATCCTGGATAATTAATGCAAAGAGATTTGAAAAAGGTTCATTAATAATTCAAACGGGGAAAGGTTCTGGCAAATCAAAAGGCTTGGTTCTTGTACACCACTTAGAGACGCACTGTCCAGGAGAAATATAACATGGGCCACATATGTAAATATATATATTCTAGCAGCCCCGTTTAAAAAAGGAGAAAAGGGAAATTAACCTAATAATCTATTTTTTTAACCAAGCATCTTCAAAACAGTATCATTTCAATATATAGTCAGTATAAAAAATTAGCCAGATGTTTTATATTGTCTTTGTAGTAAGTCTTCAAAAACCAATGTGTACTTTATGCTTATAACATATCTCAAGTCAGGCACTAAATTTTCATGGGAAATATTTCACTTGCTTTTATGTTTCAGAAAATTTAGAGCTGAAAAAGTAGATTCACTAACCCAAGTCATCCCAAACATACTTAAAAATGAATTGTCAAGAACTGAATCGAGTATTAGTTTTTAAATTTAAGTTCAGTTCATCACTTGCACTAGCCAAATTTCAAGTGCTCAGTGGCCCCATGTGGCCAGCATTTAACCACACTGGACAGTAAGCCCAGAGCAAATACAGCCAGTCTACTGTGGGACAGACTATTTTAAATCTCCTCTCGTTCTGCCAAGCATTAAAAAGAAGCAGTTAAAAATGATGCCCAGTATGTTCCATATGTGGTAATTCCAAGTTTCACTCTTCTTTAAAGGTTAAAAAAACAAGGCACCTACTTATTCTACACATTTTCACAGTATATCTTTTTGTGTTGGATCCCTTAAGCTATTACCCTAAAGTAAAAATAAACCACACTGCTGGTTTGAAAGCTATCTTCCCTCCTTCCTACAACTACCGACTTTCCGTAATACATCCCCCAAGTAGTAATTCTTTAACTCACACTAGTAAATGCACCTCAGAAAGTTCATTAGGCACTAATTCAACAAACTGACAACTGCATGCTAGACGTGTTTTAGCCAGGACACATTATTACACAAAACAAAGTCCCTGCTCTCTTGGAACGGATATTTCAGTGGACAGAGACAAAGACAGAAAATCAGCTAAACAATTACACAAGTCAGGTGGTGGTAAGGACGTTAAAAAAAGGGCTATAGCAGGGGCAGGAAACAGTGCGCAGGTCAGAAAGGCCTCTCTCTGAAGATGACACATAAAGAGCTGTGAGGAAATGGTGGCGGGGACCACAGAGCTAGGGAATGTCCCAGGCAGAGAGAAAAAGTGCAAGTGCCCCAAGTGAGAGGGTGCTTGGTGGGCTCCAGAAACAGGGAGGGGCCCATGCGTTTCAGGGGAAGCTGGGAGGTGTGAAGGACGGCCGCGGATGAGGCTTGGAGGCAGCAGGGCAGCCAAACCACACGGCTTCGCCAGCAATCGCGAGGGCCTCGATTTTAGACTAACTGAAGCCACTGGAGGGTTTTTAGTACAAGAATGACAACGATCTGACTTAATTCACAAGAAAGGCCTCTGTGTGAAGAATAAGCTAGGGGAACTAGAGTGGAAGCAATCTCCAGCTGGAAGGTTATTCCAATAGTTAAGGCAAGAAAGACTAGAGGAGTTCTAAACTGTAGTAAAGAAAAGGCCTACTGGTTTAAAAAAGGAAAAAGAAAGAGCAGAGGTGTGGCTTAGGATGGGACTGATGGCAGCAGTGCAGAGATGAAACTGCACGTGTATTTCAAAGTTCCTATGTCTTTTGTTTAACACAAGAATCTGCTTAATATTATATTCAACGAAAAAACTGTAAAGTAACTACATGGGTTAAGATTTCACTACAAAAATACCTCTATCTCAGATATTGGCTTCTTATTATTACTTTTCTCCTCTGATAGGTCCAAGAAAAAGCTGTCTTTCCTTCCACCTGGAGTCCTGTCGATAAACCATCCTCCTTCAGAACCTCTGGCAGGGGTCTTCAAAGGAATGGAGCCGGTTCTGGAAGTTATCGGCGGTGCTGAAACGCTGGTTTCTCTTTGCTCCATCTCGGGAGTACTTGAAACAGAGTCAGGATTTCCTTTCCGATATAAGGAGAGCAGGGAAGTGTTCATGTGATTTGCCAACTGGCAGAAACATGATTTTAGCATAGGTTACTCAATAGGTACTCATAAAGCCTGACCGATTATGTTACTAAGTTCTCTACATTTTGCTCCCAATAGTTCCTCTCATAACGTTTATACTCAGAAAAAGAGGTATTTGTGGTGAGATGAATCAAACACAAACCCTTACTATACAAAAAGATGTACCCCCTCTCCACTACAAGTTAATGCACCAATTCATAACTGGCAGTTAAATAAAACTGAACATGAATGGTCACTTTAAAAAAATATAACAGAAGTATAAACAGGAACTGGTAGTCAGTCAGTTACTACTGTTAGTAATTACTATTAACCCATCCATTTAAAACTAGACCACATATAACTGAGTATCACCATGACCGTTAATAAATTCAAAAACTGAATTACCAATGGGGAAAAGAATAGACAGTAAGTTACAAATAATTTTACATATTATTCCTATGCATTCCTTTAATCCAAATCTATTTATTGGCAATGCTAACTCTTTGGTAAAAAATATATCCTTTTCTTCGTTTTTACTATGAATTCCCCTTTCTGTCAATGTCTGCCCTTATTTCTGGCCATTTTCTTCCCTTCTTTTTCCCTGTGCAGTAGGCTACAAAAACAAATATGGGAAAAACGGTTAACACAAGAGATCACTAACACGGCACACAGGAAGCATCACTTGTTTATTGATGATGTTCAAAGTCCCCTCTAAAGGCCTGGCTTACCGGTGGGTCTGCGCAGTCTTCCGTACTTGAATCATCCTCTGAATAGCTTTCGGTGTCCCTCATTCAAAAGAAGACATGGAATGTTTTAAAGGCTTTTCTCTCACATCCTAAAAAACTTACTACCTAAAACAAGAAAATACTGTATACTGAGGGGGAATATTATGGTGGTTAAGAATGCAGGCTTTGGAATCAGAAAAATTTGGATTCAAAATCCAGCTTTACCGGTTACTAGCTTCTATTAATCTCTCTGAGCCTCAGCTTCCTTATCTACAAAGTGGATATAATAAATAATTATATTCAAAGTCCTTAATACATAGAAAATGCTTAATAAATTGTGATTTCCTTTAGCTTAGCAATAAAAAAAAAGTGAAATGCAAATTCCCATCAGATCCAAGGGTTCATTTAGGAATATCAGATACCAGGAGAGGAAATACTCCAGCAAGTCATAATTAAGCACTTTGAGTAAAAAATTCGTAAGTTGAACATGGCCAAGCCATGTAAACAAATGTAACTTTTCTAAGGATATTCAGGAGGGCAAAAAACAAATATAAATCCTAATAACTACAACCTGAGAATGTAGTCTCAGTTTGTTATAACAAAGAGTTGATATCTAATAACTTCAACTAACTATAGAACTCTGTTACTATTGTTTCTCTAGAAAATAATTAAATAAAAAAGGGGTTTTCCTAAGTAAAAAGGTCTACATGAATGCTATGACCCATCTTTATAATTAAGAAATGAATTATTTTGCTATTCATTAAATTCAATTCATGTAATTAGGGGCATTTCTTTTCAATGTAAAGAAGGTGGATTATTCAACTACTTGGGAAAACATATTTTGCCCTACAATTCATACCCTACAAGAGTAGTCACTTACAAATGGACTAAGGAGTTAAATGTAATACCATGAAGGAACAAGAAAAAAGTATAGGTAATAATTCTGCACCTCCTGTGCTAGAGATCTATGTGAGCATTATCAGCATAAACCATAAAAGAAAAGGCTGATAGATTTGACTAGGTAAAGATGCAGAACTTCTAAAATCAAAAGATATTACAAACAAAAAGAAAAGGCAAATGGCAAAATAGGACAAACATTTGCAATACATATAAAAAGAGGTGCTATCTTATACAAAGACCTCTGACAACTAATAAGGAAAATTCAAATACTTCTCAAATGACAGACAAAACCCACAGATAAGCAATTTGCAAAGGAAACATGAAACAGTCAAATGAAAATCACTAGTTATTAAAAAACTACAACTAAAGACAATATGATCAATTTTTGTATATAAAAGTGGCAAAGATGAAACAGTAGTACAACTAGGAATGCAAAGGTGCAGAGAAATGCACTTTTTACACACAGCTATTGGAGTATAAACTAACGCAAGGGCTTTTGGAGGACAACTCCAAATGGACTCAAAAATATAAATCTCTTATCCCAGAAGTATCACTTCAGGATTTTAACATAAAAAACAAACAAATGTGTACAAAGATATAGGAACAAATGGAGTATTTATAATACACAGAATAGTGCAAAACCAGAAACAACCAAATGTTCGTGAATAAGGAACTACTTAAAATTATGGTTAAATCTAAATGAAAAAGAAGCAGCTATAAAGTATGAAAATAAGCTATTACCACATATCCTATAGACACTAAAAGGAAAATAATATTCTGAGATGGACAAATTGCTTTAAAAGTACAATTTACCAACGCTGAGATAAGAAAAAGAAAATAGGAAGAGCTCAATATCTAATAAAATTAAATGTTATTAAAATTCTTTCCAAAAAGAAGGCTCCAGGCCTAGATGAATTCTGGGTGAATTCTAAGAAATATTCAAGAAAGAAATAAGAGTAGTATTACACAAACTTTTTTCATAAAATACAGACCAAAAACATGTTCCAATATATGAGGCCAGTTAACCTTAAACTGAAACCTGACAAAGACATTGCAAAAAGAAAAAAAGAAAAAAACAAAAAAACCCAGACCAAATGAATCTAGACACAAACATCTAAAGAACAAGACTAGCAAATAGAATTCAACAATATATAAGAAGGATAATGTATCAGAACCAATTAGGGTTTATCCCTGGAAAGCAAGATGGGCTTAACACTCAACATCAATGTAATTTACCAGATTAATAGAATAAAGGGAGAAAGCCATAGTAGAATCTTTCAATAAAAGCATAAAAAGCATTTGACAAATACCTAACATAATAAAAAAAAAATCTCAGCAACCTAGAAATATTCGGTACCTTCCTTAATTTGGTAAAGGGCATCTAGGTGTATAAAAAAGAACTGCAGCTAACATCACAGTTACAGTGAAAGTCTATGTAAAAATTAAAGACTGACCATACACACTGCTGATGTGACAGTAAACGGTACAAATTCTTTGGAAAAGAGTTTGCCAGTTTCTTACAAAGTTAAAAATGCTGTCACCGTATGACTCAGCTCTCCCACACCTAGATATTTACCAAGAGAAATGAGAACCTCCTCCACCTAAGTCTTGGACGTAAGTGTTCACAGCAGCTTTCTTTGTAAGAGCCAAAAAGTGGAAGCCTCCCAACTGTCCATCAATAGAGAAACAGATAAAAAATCATGGCATAGCCATACATACTCAGCAACAAAAAGCAATAAACTGCTGATAATACAAGCATTGATAAATCTCAAAATCATTATGCTAAGTGAAAGAATCCATATTTTAAAAGCATACACTGTGCTTTTAAACATCCACAGAAACTTCTAGAAAATGCAATCCAACTAGCTAGTGATAGAAAGCAAATCAACGGCTGTCTGAGAATGAGGGTAGAGGGAGAAACGTATTGCAAAAAGACACAAAAGAACTTGTGGGGTTGATGGAAATGTTCGGTATCTTGCTTATGGTGATGATTTATTGCGCATATACATATGTCAAAACTCAACAAGTTGCCCAATTATATTGCAATAAACTTATAAAAACTCAAGAATACTATTTCTTAAACAGAACTGACACCTTTTTAGGTATCTGGCACTGTATCAGGGCAGAGAAAAACAACAATAATGAGAAAGTTCTGTTGGTAATGCAAACAAGTAAACAAACAATCTCAAAGCTATATAACATGATAAACATTATCATAAAAACACTAAGAAAAGAGTGTAAGAAGACCTGCCAAGGAAAGTAATAGCAGTTTGAAAGCTGACTCTTGAATGCTGAGGGAGAGTCTGTGAAAGAGAAATGAACATTCTGGCTACAGAAACCAGCACGATGAGTCTGACTTCTTTGGGGAAGAGTGAGCACTCAGCGTGGTTGAAGCTCAGGACAGGAGAGGTTAGGTAGGTGCTGGGCAGCGCCTCGTCGGCAACGAAGAGCCACCGAAAGCCTTATGAGTACAAATGCAATGTGCCCAGACTCCTGCATTAGAAAGAAACCCTGCATTTTGTAACCCTTACTCATCGTCGTCTTCGCCTTGTCTTGCTCTTTTTGCCAGATGTTCATCTTCTAATTCTTTCAGATCCTTATGTTCCTTCTCACTACTAATTATGCTAAATACTGAAACAAGAAAGAAAAAATGCCATGAGCTAAAACCATTCTTTCTATAGCTTTATTCATAATTCAGCTCTAACACTAATAGACTCACCTCTTTCTACCTGAATCCGAAAAGCATTTCTTTTTCTTCGACCATAGTCTATACTGAAAAACATAACAGAAGTGTAGTACAGTGGTCTTCCACACATAAATTTGCATAAATATAAAATTAAGTCACAGAATGTACCCTGACCATAAACCCATTTTCAAACAACTCTGGAATTTTACATTTTTACTACTATAACTTTCCCTGATTTGAAATGGGTTATAGCATCAGAAACACAGCCAGCCTGCACTGAAGGAGACAGAGACAAGATGAAATGAAGGCCCTTGGATGTCTGGGATTCTAAAGAACAGGCCCAAAGAGCTATTCAGCTATAGACATCAGTCTCGTTAAAGAAGAAGGAAGAACAACTCGCAAGGTGGCTCAGAGGTTATCAGAGCCACCACTGCCACCAGAGACCCAGGGAGCACAGCCTGCGCAGTGGCACTGCGGCCAAAGGCAGGGCAGCCAGCCGAGTGAGCTCACAGGACACAGCGCTGGGCCAGGCGGTCGCTCTTGAAGTCCAGGGGGACTCGCCCGGCTGTTTCAGGCCCGGCTGTTTCAGACTCGCTTAAGACCTTTCTCGTTTCCAATCTCTCCCTTTTGGAATGAGAATGCCTTCCCTAGGTCTGCCCGAGACTGTGTTTTGGTAGCAGGTAACTGGTCTGGTTTCCCAGGTCACAGCTGGGGAGGAATTCTGCCTCAGGATGAACCACAGCCCCAGTCACACCCATTCCGGAGTCCGATGAGATCTTGGGAGTTAGAGCTGAGACAAAAATGGGTGCAGACTTCTGAAGTTGCTGTTCGTTTACTTCTAAGCGAGAAGGGCATGAATTTGGAAGAAGGTAGAGCATTATGAGCTGAGCTGAGCTGTATGCCTCCAAAGTTCTAACCCTGAGTATCTCAGAATGTGACTGTATCTGGAAACAGGACCTTTAAGATGTAACTAAGGTAAAATGACGTCATATGGGTGGGCCTTATTCCCACGGGACTGGTACGGTTATGAGAAGAGGAGATTAGGACACTGACACTTAGACAAGAAGGAAGACCAAGCGAAGTCCCAGGGGATGCGGCCATCTGCAAGCTAAGGAGAGGCCGCAAAAGAAACCCGTCCTGCCAACGCCTTATCTTGGACCTCTAGCCTCTGCAACTGTTGAGAAATTAAATTTCTGTTGTTTAAGCCACCCTGTGTGAGATACTTTTTTATGACGGCTCTACCAAACTAATATATAGACAAAGAGATAAAAACAGAAACACTGAAACAAAGGGATGTTTAATGAACAAGGTGTCAGAAGATGTGGCATTAGATGCACAAAAGAAAGATTTACTTTTTAGTGGGAAGGCTAAACGAGTGACACACTTCTACATGAAGACTCAGGAAGCTGGGGAAGAGCATGCCTGCTGGGTTTAATTTTTAAATAAAGCAGAAGATTCCTGAGCAGACTATAAGGCACTGAGAAGTAAGAGGTAACCATTCCCCCTGGGAACCAGGGCAGCTCCTTGCCTGTAATAGATGCTTAATAAATGTTTGTACCATTGAACTGAATTCTGAACTTATGGACTGGAGAACTAATGCCAGCAGCTATTAATATCATTGGAAATTTAGGCAGAATGGAATTTTAAAAAAGGTAGGAAAGAAAAGCCAGAATCTGCAGATATTTCTTTACCTGTACATTCTTTGTAAATCAGATGCTAAGACTCCTGTGTCCACATATTTGCCACATTTGTTACCGGTGAGGTACTAAAACAAAAAATACAGTAAATATAAACACTCAGTATTTCAAACTCAAGAGATTTTAATCGACTAATACGACACTGAGCTGCTCAAACATGATATACGTTAATGTCAACACTTCATTAATAAACTATACCAGAAACAAATGAAAATCACTAAAGGATAGTCACATCTGGAATCAGAGAATTTAACTAAAATGATCAATCATGATGACACAGAAAAACAATAAGTAGAATAGCTACAAGGTAGCAAGTGAGAACTTAACTACATTCTAGGATCCCAAACAAAGCACTCCACTCCCAAGGGCACCAAGGGATAGTTCAAATTTGAAGGGACACGGTGCTATGTGACATCTGCCCAACACTGCAGGATTCACAGCCTGACACAATTCACGGCTTCAATAGTAAAGCACTTTTTGGTGATGTCCTATCTTTGCAAAACTGGGTTTTCAGCAGCTGCTGCGATAAAACGCAAATCCCACGCAAAAATCAATACATGGCACAGGACAAGAGTGGCAAAGACAGTCTGAGCGCAAGGTATGGAGGGCTGACCAACAGGGACACACATCCCACTCGTGAGTGATGTGGTTATTGAAGAATAAAATACAAACATTAATTTTCTTTCAATTTTTACCTATTAAATTCTCAAAAGGCTACTAAGTTATTTGAACTAATTATTAACGTGCTAAAACCTAACTACTTAATGAACAGACCTGGTAGGTGTTATTTTTGGTCTAGGAGCACCATGAAAATATTCATGAGAAACTAAGAGCCCCGAGGACCCGTCTGAGGGGCCATTTGCACACTATCTCTTTTAGCACCCACAATCCTATGAGGTGGATGTCAGTACCTCCCGCTTTAGAGAGGAGGAAGTTGAAGTGAGGCTTTAAAAGCTTTAAAAGACTCAGAAGCACAGAAGCTAGAGGGCCAGATTTCAAACCTGGCACATCTAACTCCACTTCCGTGTTTCGATACTTGGACGTCATCCGGTCCAGGCCCCCCATGTGACAGAGCGATTTCTGCTCAAGAATTGCTAACATGCCCTGACCAGTGTGGCTTGGTTGGCTGGGTATCGTCTGGCAAAGCAAAAGGTCACCAGTTTGATCGTGGTCAGGGCACACAACCGGGTTGCAGGTTTGGCCCTCAGTTGAGCATGTGCACGTATGACAGGCAGCCAAGTGATGTTTCTCTCCCTTTCTTTCTCCCTTCCCGTCTCTTTAAAAAAATTAAAAAATCCCTAACACATGATAATGCTCCGCATGAATGCTTCTGCTCACAAGAGACTAGGCAGCAAAAGCTGGACGGTTCCAGTTAACCTTTCCCTTCGCTGGACTCCTATAATATGCTGTCATTTACTACAGTCAGTTTTAAATTATACATATTTGTATGTATCTCATATCTCCTGCAATTCAAAAAGTTCCTTAATGGCAACGGAAATAATATGCTAAATTTTGGGGTAATCTGTAAGCAGCAGTAGACAGAATATGCTAGTTAAAAGAAGGCAACAGTAGTATTTGTGGGAAGATGTCTGAAGTACACTGCTAAATGCAAAAAGCAAGCAGCAGAATTCTGTGTGTCTTTTTTTTTTAAGAAAATGAATACATGTGTAAGTGCGTATATGCATACAAAGTTTTAAGAAAGATGCAGCCCTGGCTGGTGTGGCTCAGTGGATTGAGCCTCGGGCCGTTAACTGAAAGGCGGCTGGTTCCATTCCCAGTGGGAGCACATGCCTGGGTTGTGAGCCAGGTCCTCAGTGGGAGGGGGCTGTGGGAGGCAAACAATCCCTGTATCTCTCATACATCGGTGTTCTTTCCCTCTCTTCCTCTCTCCCTTCCTCTCTCTCTAAAGTAAATGACACCTTTAAAGAAAAAAAAAAGTGGTAAGAGCATAGCGGTTCAAGTCACTTCCAACATTTACAGACCGGTGGGAACAGGCAGTTCCAAAAAGGAGAGAGGATAGCGGCCGGTAAAAGAAAAACAAGAAAAATATACAGCTTCTCATGTCTAATATAAAGAAAAACCTCTCTCCTAAGTTCGATTGCTTGCTGACTGTACCATTCATTTCAAGTCATTTACCATACAATGCTGCCTAGTGATGATTATGGAAAAAAACCCCAAAACAACCCCTTAGGTCAAACGCGTATTATAATGTCCCGTTTTACACCACCTATTTTACCCAACCCGACCCCAAATTTCTTGAGAATGGAAATGCTTTAAGGTCCCCAAAGCGCCTCGTACAGGGACAGGGGTCCGAAGAACATTTCTCTCCTAAGGACACGAGACAGGAAGACTGGCACTCAAAGGTTGTCTCCACTGTCCTCACGCAGCTGCACCCAGGCCCAGGGGACGCGGGCCGGGGCCCTGGCTACACCCGGCCCCCGGCCCAGGCAGCCTCTGGAAACCCCGCCCCACGGCGGGATGGAAGGGCCCGCACGCCGGGCAGAGAATGGAACTGTCAGCGGCCCCACGCCCAGACGCGGCCAGGGGCGGGTGGCCGGGAGAGCTCGCCGCGGGAGCCGCCCTAGGACGGCGCCCTTGGGCAGCGGACGCGGGCTTCTGGGTGGCACGGCGATGCCCAGTACGCACCTGGATGATTCGCTGCTTCAACTTGTTATCCACGAAACTCGCGGATCTCGGTTTCATCACGGCCGCCTCCGCTGCCACGGCCTGGGCGCCGGATCTCACGTGACCCGGGGGCCTCCTCGCAGCTGCCTGCGGCGACCGCCGGGCCAGCTGCCCCCGAAATGCACCCCACGCGCCCTGGCCCACGCCGCTCCCGCAGCGCTTTCGTGCCCCGTGTGAGGGGAGAAAACTACCGAGAACAGTGAGCGGACTTGAGAAAACATCAGGGAGTTCCTAGGAGTCTTATTTTGCAGGCTTATCCAACAGACCCTGGATGACAAGGACCCCTTTGAACAAGCTCAACTTTATCGTTTCCAACTCGGCGAACACGTTCGCGCGGTGGCTGCGGGTAGGTTCTCGCGGGGCTCTGAATCTGAAAACCAGAAGTTGTGGATATTTGTGATGACTTAGAGAGGATAAAAACACACCACCACCCAGTTGGCTTGCTTTGCCGACCTAGCAATTCTGGAGGCTGACACAATGGCTGAGAGTCAAAAGACAAGGAAAGACTGGTTCACCCAGAAAGCTAAACCATCTGTTTGTTGCATTTGGAAATCACCTATCTTACGCCATTTCCGACCGATAATTTGTTGAGCACATTCAGTGCAAGACTTAATCTTGCGCACAATTTTATTTTATTTTTAAATTTTTTAAATTGTATCTTTCCATTACCATTTATACTTCCTATACGATTTTCCATCCCCCTCCTCCGACAATTACCACAGCCCCGAATTTTATTAAACGTGTGTATTTGCCCCAAGAAGTTTGTTTCCAGTTAAGAAGACGCGAGTCAATTATTTTTAAAAAAAGCTACGGGCTTTAGTTTCTGTTTGCTTGCTTGTTAATTGTGTTTTTAATATTCTTATTTGAGTTCTTGGCTTATCACAATACTAGGCTCAGCGGAAGCAGTGTGTTGCGGTGAGGAGAGGTAGGAGACAAGATGGAATTAAGAGAAGGCGGTGAGATGTTAACAGGATACTACTGATTGTTTTCTGTTTAGAGTTCAAATTATATCACTGCTTTTTTCAATAGTTCTCATATGAACAATGAGAAGTATAGAGTGTCACTTTGATATTCAACACATTGGTCAACTTGGCTCCAACTTCATTTCCTATTTCTTCACCACGTATTTACTCCGCTTTTCACTAAGTAGAATAGTATTGCCTGCAGTTACGCAACGTACACTCGTATTTATTTTCACAGGCACTCGATACAAGTTCTGAAGAAATGGGAAAGATTCCTTCTTTGGGGGAGCTTACAGTTCTGTTGAAAGGTAATGATAATAAACAAATAAATTATACACAGCACTTTGCTTCTGCTGACACTTCCTCTTGTCTACAATGTCCTTCCTGGCCAGCCGATGACTTTGAGAATCCTAGCTAACCATCTCCCTTTCATCCCTTCCTGATATTTCTCTTCTCTACCCATTGAACCCTCCTCATTCATTCAACACTGTATTTCTTGAGTGCCTACGAGTTCCAGTCCCTGCCCTGCCCTTTGGGTCCTGTGAGAAAAGCAAAAGAATTTTAATTGTAGCCCTGGCTGTGTAGCTCCTTTAGTTAGAGCATCATCCCAATACCCCAAGGTTGTGGGTTTGATCCCCAGTTAAGGCACATACCAGAAGCAACCAATGAATGCATAGATAAGTGGAACAACAAATCAATGTTTCTCTCCCTTCCATTCTCTCTCCAAAATCTATAAATAAAATATTTTTTTAAAAAACTGTAATTGTAACTTTTATACCATCTTTTTTTATTAGATTAAATATGTGCTTGAATATGTTAAATGTTAGCAACGATTCCCTACAGCAAGTAACAAATACATTCGATGCCCAGTAACTTTTTAAATGTGATTTAATTCCATGCATGTCAAATGGACCACAGAGAATGAAAATAGGCCGAAGGGCGCAGCAGCATCACAATGTACACACAGCCACAGTTTATTAGTCTATATTTTGTGATAGAATATCATTCTATCGTTAGGGCTGTTTTCATGGGTGTGCAGCCCATTCACAGAGGGCTTTGTACTCGGGGGGGGGGACCCCACACTTGGTTTCATGCTTGGCTGTCACCATCTTGAAATTCTTAATAGTGCTTTTTGAACAAGTTGCCCCTTATTTTGATTATGCACTGGGCCAAAGAGAGTGTTTTTCACCTCTTGACTGCCTCAGGTGTGCAGTAGGCAGTAATTGAAGGTAAGTTGATGATGCCAAATACTGGTATGTCTGAACATTTTTTCATCGGGGTTATTTCCAGTATTTATTGCCCTGAAGACAATTTTACACTAATTCCAGTGGTCAGAATTTACAGTACCACACATCTAAGCCAAAAAGATCCTGGCGGGCTGAGTGCATATCCATCTCCGGAACTTGCTGCAGCTATTCAGTGTCCTCTGTTCTCTGATGGCGCAGCCCCACCTAGTGGTGGTGGCACGTTTCACTTTCTGTGCTGCACCCCCAACTTTGCATATCAGGAGCAAATGGCCTCGTGTCTAATTGTGCTCTATGCTTAGGGCGACCTATGTGCTCATTTACTCAGAACAGTCCTGATTTTTGCCTCTTGATTCCAGCATCGTTACTCATAGCCTCCCCTTTATGGAAATAAATGGAAATCACCTAACGGAGGATAGGCAAAGACTCTTCAGAGCTTGCAATAATAGCAAAGGAGAAAGCCTCCATGACTGGCATTTGGGCAGAGATCTCAGACGCAGGCAGCGGAATGGAGAAGCTCTACAGCCGAGGACAGGAGGCCTCAGATGGGCCCTGAGTGAAGGCTGTTGGCATTGGGAAGCTGTAGGCGGGACAAGTAGAAGCAGGGTTAGGGGTGCGTATTTAGCTTTCTCTGTTTGGTCCTAAGTTGGAGAAATAGGGACAAAAAATAGAGAAGTTGTCAGTTATTGATGGAGTCCTGGCCACTTTGGGCCAGTTGTTACAAGATTTGTTGTTGCCTTCCTGGATTTCTTTGTTGGAGATAGTAGTCTGGTTTCCTGTAGGTCTGACTTCATAGAGAGCAGACTAGCTTCCTGGACTGGTTGTTGCAGAATATAAGCCAGAATTCTGTTTATTTATTTAGAGGGGGGGAAGCGAGGGAGAAAGAGAGGGAGAGAAACATCAATGTGTTGTTGCCCCTCACACACCCCTTATGGGGTACCTGGCCCACAACCCAGGCATGTGCCCTGACTGGGAATCAAACCCAAGACCCTTTGGTTTGCAGGCTGGCGTTCAATCCACTGAGCCACACTGGCCAGGGTCAGAATTTTGTTTTTATGTATGGTCTTGCCATTGTTCATTTGTGTATTCCGTTTGTCACCTTCATCTCTAAATGTTCCAGTTTGGACAATATATTGTATGGCCACCCTGTGTTTAACAGGACCATGGAGAAGAGCGCGAGAGCGTGAACAGCAGAGGCACAAAAGGGAGGTGGCCCGCTAGCTGAGAGCTGGAGACTCGGTCGTATCCATGTTCTCTGAGCTTAAGGGAAAAGAAAATCTCTGATTTATTTTATTTGGAAAAGGCTAATAATAGAGCTTTCTAATCCAGTTTGTTCTCTTTTGAGATGATTGACTCATTCATGTCCCTAATCTTTGATAAAATGAAAATAATATATTGATCTGACATTTTTTTTAGGCATTCAATCAACAGACGTTTATTTTATGCTAAATGACAGTTACTCTGCTGAATTCAGAGGCTACAGTAATGATCAAGCCGATATGGCCTTGGAACTTACGTTGTCATGAGAGGGACAGGCAAGACATATAATTACAATAATGAGGAAGAATAAGGATTTCACAGCCCTTCGAAGAGAACCTTCCATACAGAAGGTTTTCAGTGAATAATTGCTAAGTGAGTGAATGAAAATTGCAAGTAAATAATCAGGTACTGTGACAGAGAATAACAAAGGGAGCTTACCTAAGTCGCTGTGGTCACTTCCTGACAATGTGACCTGTGAGGACCTCAAGGATAGCGGGAACTGGTTGTGTTGGAAGAGAGTTTCAGGTAGAAAAAGTGTGCACAGCCCTGAGGCCGAAGAGTTGACCTGTTCCAGGACCAGAAAGAAAAATAAACTTCTTTCTTGTTTAAATCACCATTATTTGAGGTTTTTGTCATTCACAAACAACAGTAATTTGAGTGGTTGTAGGTTATTTGAAGGATTATAAAAAGTTGAATCTGAAATGAAATTGTAAGAGCAAATGGCCAAGAAGAGACAAAGATTCTTGAATAAGGACTCAGTATCATTAGTCTCTAAAAAAAACTTCATGAAGGTATCATTTATAATAAAATACATTCATGTTAAGGGTATAATTCAATTGTTTTTCAAGTTGAGGTGAAATTTACACAACAGGATTCAACATCTCAACTATTTTACAGTATAAAATTTAGTGGCTTTTAGTGTATTTATAGCATTGTGCAAATATCATTACAATATCATTTGAAAACATTAATCAGCCACAAAAGAAACCCCATGCCCGTTAAGCTGTCGGTCCCAATTCCTGTCTTTCCCCAGGCCCCCAAAAATCACTGAGTTACTTTTTGTCTCTGTAGATATGCCCATTATGGACATTTCGTATAACTAGAACATGCAATATGTGACCTTTTGTGTCTGGCTTCTTTCACTTAGTATATTTTGTCTCCCAGGTTTATTCAGGTTGTATCACCTATTGGTATTTCATTCCTTCTATGGTTGAATACTATTCCTTTGGATGGATATATCACATTTGTCAGTGCATCAGTTGATTGTTAGGAATATTTCTTCCTTTTAGCTCTTAAGGATGCTGCTGCTATAAACATTCGCATACAAGTTTTTCTGTGCGTACCTGATTTCAGTTCTCTTGGGTACATGCCTAAGAGTAGGATTGCTGGGTCATAAGATAATTCAATGTCAAACTCTTTGAGGAAAAACCAGGCTGTTTCCCATAGCAGCTCTGCTGTTTTACATTCCCACCAGCACCGTGTGAAGGTTCTAACTTCTCTATATTCTCCCTGACTTACCTGCTTTTGTATTTTAGTTATAGCTGGCCTAGTAGGTGTGAAATGGTATCTCATTGTCTCTCTCTTTTTTTTTTTTTAGATTTTTCCCTTGTAGTTATATTGATATAACATGTAACACTGTAAGTGCAAGGTGGACTGCATGATGACTTGATTATGTGTATATTATGAAATGATAAGCACAATAATTTTAGTTAATACCCATTAAACTGACATAGCTACAGATTTTTTTTTCCTTGTGATCAGACTTTTTAGGATCTGTTCTTTTAGGAACTCGCCAATATGCAATACAGTATCACCAGGTCTACTCACCATGCTGTATATCCCAGTACGTGCTTGTTACCGGAAATTTGGACCTTTTGACCACCTCATCCAGTGTCCTCACCCAGCTCTGGTACCTTCAAAACTGATTTCTTTTTTGTTGAGTTTGCTTTTTATAGATTTTACACGTAAGTGAGATCACACGGTACCAGTCTCTCTATGACATTTCACTTAGCAAACGCCTTCAAGGTCCATCCATGTTGTTGCAAAAGTCAGGATTTCCTTTTTTATGACTGAATAGTATTGCACTCTACAAGTATCCATTTCCTTTATCCGTTGATCCGTCAATGGACACTTTGGTTGTTTCCATGCCTTGGTTATTGTAAATAGTGCTGCAGCAAACGGGGAGGGACAGATCTCACTTCTGCATAGTGATTTCACTTCATTCACATAGATGCTCAGAAGTGGAACTGCTAGATCATAGGGTGGTTCTATCTTTAACTTTTTGAGTAAATTCCATACTGTTTTGCATACTAGCCATGCAAATTTAATGTAGACCTTGATATTTTAACAATCAAAAGATAAAATGTTTAAATAAAAAGATAAAATTTTTATTTCCATTTTATTACAGTTAATTTCTTAATGGTTTCCCTGAAAATTATACTTAACATCCTAATTTATAATAATATAATTGATAACATCTTAATTTATAATATCAACTTAGTTTCAGTGGTATAGAAAAACTGCTACTATATAGATTTGTCCCTCTCATTATATAGTTATTGTCATACATTACATCTCTATACATTGTGCCTATCAACAGATATATAATTATAGTTTCGTGTAGTTGAATTTTATTTAATTTACTGAGATACAATTGACATAGAACATTAATTAGTTTCAGGTGTACAGCATGATTTGCTATTGGCATATATTGTGAAATGATCACCACAATAAATCTAATTAACCTCCATCACTGTTATGGTTTCAGTTTGCCTTTAGTGATTAGTGATGTTGAGCATTCTTTCACATGCTCGTTGGCTATTTGTACATCTTTGGAGAAATGTCTGTTCGAGTCCTTGGCCATTTTGAAATTAGGTTATTCGCAGGTTTTGGTATTAAGTTCTAAGAATTCTTTATTAATTCCGGATGTTAATCCCTTATCAGAGATATGATTCCAAGTATTTTCTCCCATTCCATACATTGCCTTTGTACTCTGTAGATTGTTTCCCTTGACACACAGAAGTTTTTAAGTTTGATGTGGTTCATTCATCATTTTTGCTTTTGTTGCTGGTGTTTTTTGTATCATATACAATAAATCACTGCCAAATCACTGTCATGAAGCTTTCCTCTATGTTTTCTGTTGGAGTTTCCCATATGTGTTTAATAAAGTCTGGACTAATTTTAATAAAATCCTTACAGTCAGCAAGGGTCATTCATTTGGCAGACATTTGTTAAACACCAGCTATTTACAGGATAGAAGATATCAGGGGTACAAAAACTAATAAAATCTGTTACCTCTATCCTAATCGAGGGTGTGGCTGGCTAGGCATGGAATGAAGACAACGTGATGAACGCTCCGCTAGAGGCGGGTGCAAGGTGCAGGGGGCGTGTCACGGCAGCTGGGTTATAAATAATCTGTTAACAGTCTGTCTAGCCTTGACCTATGAACCCTTTATGATCCTATGAATCTATGCTGTGTCAGGCAAATCCAGGTGGTTTTGCCTTCATTCTAAGTCCCCTGTGTATCCTCTTTTCTCCTAATTGATCTCCTTGCAGACAAATATGTCTCCTTTTCCTACAGTCAATGCACCAAACAGTAGGATATTTTTAAAATGTAAATCAGAATAAGGTGCTTTCATATTCAAAACTCTCCAGTGGTTTTATAATTACATGTGAATAAAAGTCACACTTCTTGCCAGGGGCCCACAAGACTCATGTGGCCTTGTCCTGCCCCACTCTGACCTCCCAAAATTCTCTCACATTTATCCGTTGTATTGTACCTCAGCCACTTTAGCCTTCCTTTCTATTCCTCAATCACAGCCTGTTTCTATGAGCAGTTGCACCTTTGCAATCACTGTTCCCACTGTCTGACATGCTCTGCCTGCAAATCTTCATGTAGCTACTCAGATTTCATCTTAAATGTCCTTTCCAGCCTGGCTTTCTCTCATCACCCAGTCTGCAAGTGTCTTTCCACCCTTCCCCCATCCTTTGCAAAGTATTTATAACTGCCTGTCATTAATAGATTTCTTTTTTTTTTTGGTTTGTCTCCCTCGCTGTAATGTAAGCTACAGAAATATAGGCACTTTGTCTCCCATATTCATGTATCCCTAAGGTACAGCGCCTGGTATATACTAGCTGCTCAGAAAATATTGATTGAATGAATGTATGACTTCGATATAATTTGTTCATTGAGCTTATAATCCTTTGAAATAACCCCCCCCCCCCCCCCCCGGCCACGTATTCAGTTGCTATTTTGTTGCCTGTTCCACCCACCCCATGAGAGCATCATCTTGTCTGCCTTATTCATTTCTGCATTTCTGGAGTCTAGAGAAGTTCTTGGCCTGCAGTAGGGGCTGGAGTCAGTAAATATTTGTTAAAGGAATGAATAAGACAATGTATTCAATTTTCAAAGATACTAAACTCCGAAGTGGAGAGAAACGTCGCTGTAACAGAGAATAAGCAAGGGATTGTGACATTTCCAGGGAAACTGAGATCAGGAAAGGCGAGTCTCAACTTGCAAGACAAGTGTTGAGGTTACATTTGTGCTTTGAGATGAAAACCTCGTACTTGGGAATGGAAAGATGGTTCCGATGGGTCCAGCGCAGAATCTAAAGAAAATTTATTACGTGACAAAGAAACTCTACTGGGTATCCAGAAGATGATAAGAGTTCAGTTAATATTCGTTGATTAATTCCTTGTCACAATTTCATGAAATAATTAGATTCAGAGTAGAGGGAAGGCTTACCCCCCTCTTTGATAGGTTTTCGTGCTAATGACTACATTTCCCAGAATTAATGCATCGGAATTAAGGCGGTTTTTAAAATATGTACTACAATTCCCGGCATGCAGCGCTCCGGCGGAGTGGATTACACGCCCCAGCAAAGGGGAGCCGAGGGCCTATCGGGCGGATCGGGTAGGGGCGTCCGAGCCGGTTTGACGGAAGGAGCGGCGTTGGCGGTGGCGGAGGATGGAGGCGGTGGTGTTCGTCTTCTCGCTCATCGACTGCTGCGCGCTCATCTTCCTCTCAGTGTATTTTGTATCCTTGCATGAGGCGGGCGGAGGCCTCCCTGGGTCCCGCCGCCAGGACGGGGCTGAGGTTGGGCCCGGGTGGGGACCCGGGCAGGTGCGTGGGAACCGGGTGCGGCGGGCGCGGGTCACTGGGCGTGGGCCGGTGGACCGGTGTGGCGAGCTGGGACGGGAGGAGAGCCCTGCTGCCCTCTGCCCTGCTCGCCCCGCCTGCCCCGCCCATGGTGCCGGCGCGGGTCCGAGTGGGTCTCCCCCGTGGCGCCCCGGCCGGGCCTGCCCACCCCGAGGAAGCCCGGATCAGCCCAGCCCTGAGCGCGACAGGCTCTTGGCCTTCTTGCCGGGTCTTCAGAGGGCATGGGTCGTGGTTTGCCTCCCTGTTGGCCCTCGAGACATGGTCGCGGGTTTCCTTGGAGATGCCTCGGGCCGGGTCCGTGGTCGGATGCTGGGTGTCCCGAGAGGGACTGCCCGCGTTCTGGGGGTGCTCGCTCCTGGACCGCAGGCGCTGGGAGCAGGCGTTTTGCCGCCTCTGGTCGTCATTCCCAGGGCACCACCCCCGCCGCCCACCTCTTTGTTCTCGCGGGTGTTGGAACTTTCCCGTCCAGAAGTCGACTCTTCGAAAACGGGGGAAGCATGTCCTTCCCGATGCCGTTTTGTAAGAGTGTTAGGAAGGGTGTATTTTTAAAAACCATCTGCTGCTGATTATTTTGGTCGCCCCTGGTGGTTGCAGATATGTGAATTCGGTTAACTCTACACGTGATACAGTTCCCAGTCATTTATCAACTTTTACACTCTCCTGGCCGTGTCCATGTTTAAAACTTAAGTATTTTGTGTAGCTCTTTATGTTGCAGCATTTCATCTGTATTTCCAGGCCAACAACAACGGTTGTCGGACCTAGCACCCTAGAAACCGTGGGGGCTCCTCCAGCTCTTCCCGACCGTTGAGGAAGCATGTCATCTTAGTTGTCGCCCAGGTCACTTAAGTAATTAAATATAAGCTAGGAAAAAACGATGAGAAACTCTGCATTTTTTTTTTCTTCTTTCCTGGGAAGCCACACGTGCCCCTTTCTGAGAGAATTAGACATTTGGTTCGCCTGAGTATCCTAGCTTTACGATCGTGTTCACTGTGGCTTCCTCCCTGATTACGAACAGGCAGCCTGTTGTAATGGGAGACAGAATTTGACATCGGGACACCTTGCTTGGCCAGACACTTGCTATGCACATTACCTTGCCTTTCCCAGCCTTAGTTTCCTTCTCTGTAAAATGGAGGGAAATGTTCACTTCCCAGGTGTGTGTGTGCAGCGAGGACAGGTGCTAAGCACCAGGACGGCGCCCGTCCCACGGCCAATAGTCGGTAAACGCGCTCTGCCTTCCTCTCCGCCGGCAGAGCCGCAGTTTTTACTTTAACTGATGTTTTCTACTGAGATCCCTGAGTTGTATGAGGTTTGGGGAATAGACTGAAAGGGCAGCATCATTTGCCTGTGTTTTGATGCCCTGTGTCCCTCTTGTGACATAAGGAACTGGAGCTTACACGCAGAGAAATGAAACGGGTTTCTCTTTTCGCAGTTTCGAACATTAGGCCTGGTATTTTAAAGTAGCCTTGGCTTATACCAATTTAATATGCATACATAGAAAAACATTAGGTGAAATATTTGACGTAGATAGACCTTAAGGTACATTCAGGGTGTGTGTGGAGGAAGTTCAGCATCCCGTATTACTGTAGTGTTGGATAGTTGCCCTAGCTCAGTTTTAGAGCCAAGAGGTGGAAAATAGGGCAGACATTCCGTAGGGATAGGAGCTTTCCTGGACTTTGAACCCTGACAAAAATCTGCAGAGAAGGAAAGGGGTGGCTATTAATCCAATATGATCACGCCCAGGCAAGGGCCCAGGTGCGTCTGTGACATTCGCGGGGTGGGGCTAAGGATCACGTGGAGCAGTATTGGCGGCCGTGTTGGACAGTAGGTGCTCAGGTTGGAAAGGCTGAATTAGATCAGCACTAGAGGGCTTGAGTGTTAGGGGAGGGTGGAGGGGGGCTTTCTCCTTCATCCTCTAGGTCGGGGGCGTCCAACCTGCGGCCCGTGGGCCACACGTGTCCCAGGAAGGCTGTGAAGGTGGCCCAACACAAAATCGTAAATTTCCTTAAAACATTATGAGATTTTTTTGTGATTTAATGTGTGGCCCAAGACAACTCTTCTTCCAGTGCGGCCCAGGGATGCTGAAAGGCTGGCCGCCCCGGGACAAGAAGACGCTCCAGTCAACGGAGCCACAGGCCAGGGCTCGCCATTCTTTTCCACGTCCTCCCAGCTGCGAGGGAGGGCGGGTGGCGCGGCTTAAAGTAAATCCCAGGCATTGCCATTCAGTTGAAGACTTTCGTTTTTGTCTGTCTATCCGGATGTTTTGTGAGTTTATATTTTGTACTAAAAACCATTTTTTCCCCCTTAATTCTAACGTAATATATGTTTATTGTAACAAGTTTGGGAAAATAGAGAAATGTATAGGTCTTATTTTTCCATTTCTTACAGCCAGTGTTTGGCATCTGAGGAATTCAGATTGAATGTTCCAGCATGGGTCACATTAGAATTGAGCATAATGAGAGGATTATTCTGTGAAAATAATTTGTTGAAGGAACATGAATGAGAAAATTGTGTTGTCTAATGAGTGAGGCTTTAAGGAAATAACTAAATTTTTTCAAAGTTAAGTCTCATTTTGCCCTGCAACTGGGATTGCTTTCTGAAACTTAAATACTTAACTGTTATAAAAGAAGTCTAATAATTCCTTATCTTGATCATCAGATAATTACATTGTCTGATTTAGAATGTGATTACATTAATGCCAGATCATGTTGCTCGAAATTAAACAAGGTAAGCCATTTCTTTGCTCATTTGCTGGCATTGCAGACAGCTCTCCATTTTCTGTTAGAGATTATTATAGATAATCAACACATGTGTATTTTATTTTAGACTGTATATTGTCTCTTACTGGTAGAACTGTGTGTTTTGCAATATTTTAAATCATGAACTTGGAACTTTTGTTTCTTTACTCTGTTTCTTGCTTGTCCCTTTGTCTGCAATGGACAGACAACATTATTACACAGTCTAGGTGAAGGTTTCTTATGAGGGTAATTGTTTTTGTCGTCTGTGTCCAAAATCCCCTCCTCCCTGCTCACGGGAGAAAAAGCTGTCTTTTATTAAATTAAAGGCAGTCTTCTTTTCGTGTCTTGCTGAGAACTGGAATTAATTAGCTGGTTTGTTTTAAAGCCATTTTACCTTTGGTATCTAGTCAGAGCTTTGTATTGGCAAGAATATTCTGAATTGCAGAGCTTGTCTAGATGCAGAGAAACCAGTCGGTCCTGATTCATTTGAGATGAGCAGACAGAAGATCTTTCCAGATAAAAGATCATGTAAAATACACTACTGAGAGGGGCTTTTGGCCCTTTTGGCCCGACCAAAAAGTGACTCCCCTGTGTCTTTTCACATTTTCAGTCTCCTTAAGTTTCTCTGGCCTGGGAGGGAAATAAAGATACACTTGGAAAGTTAAAATTTCTAGTAAACTATGTTCCTTCCTTCCTCTTTCCTTTCTGTCAAGTTTTCCATAACATGGTTTAATACAGCAATATATTTACAGAAAAAGATTTTGTGTTTATCTGCTATGCTTTGAGAATTATTTTTTAAAATTTATATTTATATATATATATGTATATATATATATATATATATATATATATATATATATATGTGTGTGTGTGTGTGTGTGTGTATAGAATAACATTAAATTAGTTCCAGGCCTTCTCATCTTTAGAAAAATGACTATATATAAACATATGGAGTGTGTGTCTTTTTATATTCATTGCTTTCTCAATATTTTAAATGGGTATTTGTTGGTTTTCTTTTATAAAAACAAAGATCTAAATACAAAGAAAAGCTTATCTGGATTCTTTTACTGCGAAAATTACCCCTTCAACCTGAAGTTAAGTAGTTTTTTAATGTTAATTATTATAGATAACTTTTCCTAGATTGCACTCCAGGTTTGTGTGACTTTGCTGTTCACATGTTAAATTGGTCATATTTTTAAAATGCATATAATGTATTAAAAAGTTCCAGTTGGTTGCAAATGAGGTTTAAGGCCCAGAAAAATCCCTTCTTTGTTTGCAAAAAAAAGTTCCTAAAATCCAGATGCAAGAGACCTGGGGCCAACACGGCGGGACTTATTCTGTATTGCAGTGCCACTGAGTAGCTGGGCAAGTTGCTTAATCTCTCTAACTTTTATTTCCCTCATTTCTGTGGATGGGGAGTGCCCGCTTTTGGCTCCATAAATATTAAACTGTTAACTTCTATTAAAAGAAAAATTTCTGCTCCTGGGGAAAGAAGACCATTGACGAATTGAGAACCTGCCACAATAGCTGTTAATGCATGAGAGTTAGAATATTGCCCAATAAATGAAGGGCATAGATAAGGGCATTGGGTGCTATAAAGCCAATAGGCTGAGGCTCTGATATCCTAGTTCATTATCATATTTGTTCAATAACTTTGAGCTGTCATTGTTAAAGTACTAGTGTGTGTGTGTGTGTGTGTGTGTTTGTGTATGAGTGAATGTGAAACGATTTCCCTTGGGTTCTGGAGATTGAAAAATGTTTAAGATTGATATTCTGACATCACAGGCAACATGTATGTGGATATACCATCCCAAATTAGAGTTAGAAGCTTTAGCAGGGATATTGGACTAGAAGGTAAATAATATTCTATTTTCACTCTAACTGTAATTCACGCCTGCTTAGTGGACGAATTGGAACCTTTGCTTAGGATAAAACATAACATTAGGAAATTTAAGTGTGTTAATTTTAAGCTGTTCCCTGATTTATCTGCGTGGGGTAAGCCGTTATAGCAGTATGCAAACCTGGGACACCTGAGTCTAAAAATAGCTTGTCACACTAGTTAGGAAGTTCCGTGTACTTTCATTGATTTAACTTCAAATGACATGCCCACCCAGGAAGAGCAGAGCAGTGAGATGTAATACTCTGCCCTTCCCTTGCAGTGGGTAGTTCCAGAGTTGATCAGCCACAGCATCGTCACCGTACTAATGCTCATTTCATTGCACTGGTTCATCTTCCTTCTCAACTTGCCTGTTGCCACTTGGAATATCTATCGGTGAGTATGGTTTATTTACTGTTTTGTGTCAGGGCAGTTTAAAGAAAAAAAAATTTTATAGCTTTCCCTTCTCCAATAAAATATGTGCCAGTCATAAAATAAATGACAGCAGAATGCTTCATTAAACCAGTGTAAACTTTTGTTGACTTTGGTACAGCTCAGTATCCCTGTGATCCTACTATGTGAAACAGATTTGAGAGTGAGAGTAGGAATACTGGGCAAATAGCAGTAGATAATGTTTAGTTGTAATGTCTGAAGACTTGTGAATTTTGTGGTTGTCTTGAATATCTTAAGAATGATTAAAAGCCTGAGAATACAATACAGTCTTTGTATTTATAGCTTCATTTTTTCATTAGAGTATATTTAGAATGCTCCAAAGAAAATTTATTTTAAGCCTGCAAAATAGAGAACATCAAAATTTTGGCTTAATAAATTTAGGAAGTCTGTTCAAACAGCTCAGTAGAAACACTAACTGGATACCATCTTAGGTGGGCTCTTGGGCACTGTATGTTGTCTTGTGAAGAACTGTGGAACAATCTTGGCAAATCTGGGATTATTTTTATGTTAGTACATTACTGCCTGACTAAGTTTTTAGGTTTTGTTTTAATTTATTTATAAGTAGTTTTTTTTTGGGGGGGGGGGTAAAATCATTGGCCGATTTTTGAGTGTGGTTTTTTTAGAAGTGGTTAGAATAAGAAGGACATATTGTAATAGCTATGTATGGGGCTAGTCGGGGGAACACTTTGTAAAGCGTACAGCCATCTGGCCTCTGTGCTGTACACCTGAAACTAATGCAAAATAACATTGAATGTGAACTGTAACTGAAAAAAAAAATGTAAAAACCGAATAAGAAGGACACAGGAAATAATAAAGGAGGGCTGAGGGGGATAGGAAGCACATGAAAATGTAATGGAAGGCGGGGGCGATGAGCGAGGGAGTAGACAGGGGCGATCGTAGAAAGGTCTCGGGACTGGAGCCTGAGCTAGGGAAGAGTTCTAAAATTCCTGCCCCGCTTTTCCAGAGGGTGGGTCCTGAGCGGGGGAGCCGCTTGTTTTCAGTGTCTTCCTGCTCTCCCGTGATCGCTGCGTAGGCCAGCCCTCTCACTGAGCTCGGCTCTGGAAGTCAGATTCCTCCTGGTGAGGCGCGATCGCCCTGACTGAGCACGTCTCAGTATCCCTGTGGTCCGGCTCCGTGGAGCACAGATTTGGGAGTGAGAGTGGGACCTTCTGAGAGTTCGGATCCTAACGACACCGCAGACCACGCCGTCGGTTGCCCTGCCAGAAGGGAAGGTGTAAGGAGGAGCAAGCTCGGCATGACTGCTCTGTGCATAGTGTGCACTGTGGTGAAAAGCTCTGGAGTGTTGAGAGGGGGCGGTGAAGTCCGTAGACCTGTTTCCTGTAATTATAAAGACAAAGAGCATGTGAGTTTATTTCCCTGATAATGGCAGTGGCATATTGACTGTCTTCTGGTCACAAATTTACCTTCTGTTTAAAAAGGTTAAAAAAAAATCAAGTGGATTCAGATGTCCGTGCTTTATGCTGTTGGGGGTGCAGACATGTGAAATGGACTCTATCCACAGGACAAAGAGGCAAAATACTGATTAACAAATAAGCTAATTAGCCCTGGCTGGTGTGGCTCAGTGGATTGAGCACTGGCCTGTGAACCAGAGAGTCGCTGGTTCGATTCCTAGTCAGGGCACATGCCTGGGTTGTGGGCCAGGACTCCAGTAGGGTGCGTGCGAGGGGCAACCACACATTGACGTTCCTCTCCTTCTCTTTCTCCCTCCATTCCCCTCTCTAGAAATAAATAAATAAAATCTAAAAAAAATAAGCTAGCTAAATAAGAGGTGGGCTAAGGCAGTGGAAGATAGTTCCAGGCGAGTGATGAGGATACTCAGGTTGGGAGGAGAGTGGGCTTACCGTGGACCGGGACAGTGGACTGGGACAGTGTCAGGGAGTGCGTGGCATCTGCGCAGAGCCCTGCAGGGCAGACCAGGTTTGACAGACGGGTGGGAAAAGGGTACTCCAGGGTGTGCAGGAGAAGGGGAGGCAAGGAGGGGAAAGCTGGAGCAGACACACAAGGCATGTTTAAGGACTAACCAGGTTGAAGTCACATAGATGAGGGAGCATTAACAGACAAATGTTCATCGGGATGGGTCAGAGAGGACCTTGAACTTTGGCCCAGGGAGTTTGTATGTAAGTGTGAGTACTGGTAGCATAAAGGCCACCCATTTAAAGTCTCCTATCCACTGTAATTCAGCATATGTGTAGATCTAAGGAACCAATACCACAGTCCATGTTAGAATGTTTTCATCACCCTGAAAAGAAGCCCGGGACCCATCAGCAGGCATTCCTAGCTCCTCCCCTCCTCCAGCCCTAGGCAGCCATCCATCTACTTTCTGTCTCTCTAAAATTACCTGTTCTAGACAGACTTGTCATATAAAAGAGATCAATGTGTGGTCTTTTAGGACTGACTGGCCTCTTTGATTTAGCATAATATTTTCAAGGTTCATCCATGTTCACCAGTACTTTGCTCCTTTTCATTGTAGAATAATATTCCATTGTATGGAATATTTTGTTTATCCATTTGTAGTTGATGGGCATTTGAGTTGTTTCTGCTTTCTGGCTGTTAAGAATAATTCTGCAGACTTTTATATGCACGTGTTTGTGTGGATATGTTTTCATTTTTGTTGTCTTCTTTAACTTGTTCTTTTAAGATGGGCTCCATCTACTATCTGTTGATCAGAAGAAGCACCAAAGATGAGGTATCTATTCTGAATGTAGAAACCTCTCTTTTGTCATCTGCAGAATGAGAATAATTATGTCTGACACCACTGTTCCTTATGAAGATGATATAAAAGTGAAGGGAATTGGATTAATTAATTTAGGAGTTTTTAGATAAAGAAGTTTCTAAGAACTTGGTAAAATTGGCTTGGCTTTGGAGGCCCGTTCCTTTGTGTCTGACTGAGAATGCCGCAGGTACAAGTGGTTTAGCAGTTTTCTACAGAAGCTGCATAAGAGGGTCTCGGTGCATGAAGGGTCCTTCTCTGGGGTGTCACTCTATTTGTTTCGGGGGGAAAGAAGATCACACTGAACATTGGACAGCACTGTGTCTTTCAAAGGAAAGCCAAGTGGTGACCTGTGATTTGATCATAACACCCTGTCCGTATTTGGTCTGCTGTGATTTAAAACTGCTGTGATTGGTTCTCTTTTAAACATGATTGTTATTGGTTACTTAGTTTTGAATATTTATGCTGATGATTTGTGTTTCCTTCTAAGATGTGTGTATCTTTTAATTTATCAGGTTCATTATGGTGCCAAGTGGTAATATGGGAGTGTTTGATCCAACGGAAATACACAATCGAGGGCAGCTGAAGTCACACATGAAAGAAGCCATGATCAAGCTTGGTTTCCACTTGCTCTGTTTCTTTATGTATCTTTATAGGTGAGTTTACTGTCCTCCTGGCATTTTCCTGGATCTCGTGCCTGCTTTTGATGGTGCGATGCTGTGCTGTAGCATGGACATTGCAGAGCTTTTGGGGGTTATGTGAATTTCTTGCAGTGTGTAGTTTTTTTATGTATGTTACTGAACCAGTTTTCTGTCTGACCAACGATAGAGTCACTCTGTGGTATTGCTTATTCCTTAGCTTGGTTGTCAACAAGCTTAAAACTGTCTGCTACTCTTTTTTTCCCCATCTTAGTATCCAGTGGTGAGGTCTCATTGTCTGTTATAGTGTGAATGGACTATATGTGCCCCAAAGATCGTCCCGCCCAGGGGTGCCAGACCTCTGGCAGCAGCTTGCAGCAGCTTCCGTCCAGGTTGGGCTTCACTTTCTTGGCCGTAAGGAATGGAGGTGCGATGCCTGGCCTCCAGCCTGCTAGGCGGTCAGTTCTGGTAAAATTGCATCAGTCTTTAGGTCATAACAGATTGGAAGTAAGAGAGAATGTGAAGGATTGGCTGTCAGACACTGGAAGCCTTATGCTGTCCTGTTGTAAACTTAGATTTATTTCCTTATGTTTTAGAGATAAACATACCACTTTTTAAAAACTTACAGAGCCATAAAGCAAAGGGAAAAAATTATCATGTGTGTATAAGTTGATTAAACCTGTGTGATGCTAGATGTCATGTTTAACCTTTGTATCTAAGCTTAATTATTAAATAGATTATTTCTGCTTTTCGCAGGTAAAGTTAAATTGTTCACATTGGCATAAGGACTACTAGGAAAAACTTACTCTGAACTAAATGTCTATCCCTCAGAAGCAGGGTGTCCAACCAGACGCCCGCAGGCCACATGTGGCCAAAGGTGACTGTGACTGCCGACCAACACAAGATTGTAAACTTACTTAAAAGCTTTATTTTGCTCATCAGTGTTTGTCACTGTTTGTGTATTTAATGTGTGGCCCAAGACAACTCTTCCTCCAGTGTGGCCCAGAGACGCCAAACAGTTGGACACCCCTGCCTCAGAGGATTCCCAGTAATTAGAAACTGAATAGAGATAGCTCCTTTAATTTTGTCTAAATAGTTCAGAAGTCAGCCATTTCAGTTCTCTCTGAATAAGCAGGCTTCCTAAAACCATTTTGTTGTGTTAATTTCACCCACTAGCATAGAGTAGATTGAGGTTGGAGTTTATATAGTTTCCTTTTTGCTGTTCATCTTATTTGCTTTTCTAGTATTTTAAAAACTAGAACAGAAAAGGCACATTGGCATTGGTTTCTGGTTCTCATACCCTACCTCACTGCTAATGTGATTAATTTTTAATCCTAGTATTAAAGATGAACAATGAAGAGCAAGAAATTTAATATTAAGAACACAGTGGCACACCTGTTCTCGTTTTTTGTTATGGTTTAAAGTTAAACCATATGAAGGCATCACTGACAATTTTCCTTTATGTTTGTTCTTGAAGAGACACAAAGCAGGGGCAGTCGGCTCGGCTCAGGGTTCTGCCTTTTCGCCCTCCCCGCCCCTCCGGGTGTTGCCCCGTTGGAGCACAGACTAGAGCGGCCATTCCCTGGCCTTGGCAGCAGGAGCTTCTGGAGACAGCTGTGGGTGCAGCCCCTCTGGCCGCACTTCGGGAGCAGGAGTAGGATTAGGGAGCTGTGTCTTGCTTAGAAGACCAGAAGTCTTAGCATTGAAAATGCACAAGTTTCTTAGCTCTTGGTTATTGAACTCGAAGCTGTGGGGTGACGGGCTGAGACCGGGGATGAGAGGGGTCAGGGAGCAGTGTGGGGCTGGCTTGAGGAGTGGTTCTTCACAGCCCGATGAGTGGCAGGCAGCCTCAGGAAGGGTGTCGCTGCGCGGCTGCTCTCCTCCTGGCTGCGTGCTGCCTTTTTCTCTCTCTTCCCTTCCATCCCCCTTTCCTCCTCAGCTCGTCGGCCACATTGCTGTCACCTTGCCCCTTGGTGTCACTCATGGCTCAAGGGGTCAGGATGAAATAGTAGTTTCAGAAGATGTCCTTGTAACACTTTGCTCTTAGCTTTTGGTTGCTGTTATTTAAAAAGTGGTTTTATTTCCAAAATCATCAGATCTCCAATGCAGGGACTTTATGCTGCTCCTCTTGCCTGGGTGCCTTGTGCATGGCATTCGTTCAGGGTTTGCTAAATTGAATTAAAGGGGGAAAGTGCCCATCTTCTTTAGAGATTCACAGAAACTATGCCTTGGGTTTTTGGTTAGGGGTTAGCGTAGGGGAATCTGGGCTCTACCACCTAACCACTTGCTGTTTGAGCTGGGGCGTTTCTTAACATCTTTGTGCCTCAATTTCTTACTCTAAACATGTGATAGTAATAGTACCCACCTTATCTGATTGCGATGTGGACTAAATGAGATAATGCCTGTAAAGCACTTAGGTCTGTGTTGACCTGTAGTAAACTCTAAAAAGTCTTTCAGAAATGTTAGTTACTCCCAGTAGTCTGTGCTGTGCACTGAGTACGCTTAGTCTGGTTATTTTTGGACAGGGAATCTTTAGACAGCAACTTACATCATTAGTGATGGGAGGGCGTTTCTGTGTATTTTCATCACTCTGGTCTCTGCAGAGCAAAGCTGACTCCAGAAAAAGGAAATGATAGTTTTGGTACTGGGCGGCTTTAATAGAGTACTTACTGAGAGACGACTACGTGCCAGACCCTGTAGAAGGCACTGCAGGTGACACAGAGGAGCAGCACAAATTCCCTCTGTCAGGGCTGGGAGCCTGGTATTGCAGGAGTCGCGTGTCATCCGGGAGTAGGAAAGAGATGACGCGCGGATCCTGCACCTGCCTCGTAGGAGCTCAATCCGGGGTGGAAGCCGAGGGTGGTTGGAAGGGGACAAGTCACCCACGCAGCGGCCCAGGGCTGAGGGGCGGCTTCCCAGCAGAGAGAGCCTGACTGCAGTCTGAGGGGGTGCCCTAGGTTAATGCGGGGGTCGCGCGGGAGAGGCCGCAGGCATAGGGGCAGAATGTGCAAAGATCGGGCCTGGAGAATTAGTCCCATCCCCCCACTCCTGCCCCCAGACATGGCTTGTTTCGTTCTAAACCATAGCCCAGTATTGGTTTTAGGTTATATCCCCTACCCCCACCCTGATTACTTTTTTTTCTTTTTTCTAAGTGAAACACATAGGGCATCTAGAGGGCCCTCATACAGATTTTCTTTCCTTTGGGTATAAATGATTGTCTTTTACTCAGATGAGTGTCCCTTGCCAAGCTTTAGGGATATAAGCCTGGACAGACCAGACCCTGTGGGGCGTTCCGAAGGGGACACTAGTAACCCTCATCTCTTCTCTCCGCAGTATGATTCTAGCTTTGATAAATGACTGAGGCCGGAGCAGCCGTGGCTGACGTCAGCCTACACTACAGCGCGCCGCGTGGAGCCAGAGGCCGCCGCAGTCATCCTTAGGGCCGCAACCGTAGCAGTATATTTTTTCCTCCTGGAACAAAAAAATATTTTTGCTGTATTTTTACCATATAAAGTATTTAAAAAACATGAGTTGCGTTTTTGTAGATTTCTGGTTCTCAGCCCCAGCATGGGAAGGCCTTTCATCGCCTGTACGTCGAAGATGCGAATTTGTGTGTAGGACAGGACCGCCGTCCCAGCCCGCGTGCCCGAGGAACAAAGGACACCACGCTTTAAAGGGAAGCTTAAGGGATCAGCAGAGCTGCTCAGCCAGGTGACTGAAAAGTCAGAGCACGAAACAGCACAGCTAATCTGGGCAAAGGAAGGATGCAAATTACCCTTTTGCCTATATTGTGGCAGCCTCATATATTCAGTATAGTTGAAAGATTTTATGGGACTGTCAGCTAAAAGTCTTTTCACAAGAAGGTGAACAGAAAATGACATTTCAAAAATTACATATTTCTTCACAGAATTTGTGAAACCTTATAGGCCATTTGCTTATAAGCCAAGGTACAGTGTCATCTCTGCTGATAGGAAGGAAAATGTTTAAAAAATTTGAATCAAGAGCTGTCATTTAAAAGCCACTCTGCCCCCACAATCACCCTCAGACCTATGCACTCTTACTGGCTCTTGCCGGGTCTCGTGTTTGCGTACTGATCGGTCCAGTTGTTCTTGAGCTCTCTGATATATTTTTTAGTGGGTTTGGAGAGCGGATTTGGGAGAAGATGCTCATCAGATTATAAGCAGGGAGCAGGAATGGCCCGTCATTCAGTGCCGGCGCCCTGCTGGGGGCCGGGGTAACCGTATGCTGCCCTGCTGCGCTGAGCGCTCGGAAGGGGCAGGCTGAGCACGCGCCATCTCAGTCGCAGTGACATGCCCCGACTCGGTTCCTTGGCGCTCCCGTTGTAAACGCGCAGCCGATGGGAACAGTTCAGCTCTTTGGCCCTCGCTACCCGGTAAAGTGGACCTGGCGGTTTCTTCTCAGTCCTCATTTGTGATTTAATGTTGCTCTCTTAAGTGCTGGCATTAGGCAAAAGATGATTGTGTTTGATGGCAGCGTCCGAAGGGATTATTCGCTCTGTTGAGGCAGAATTGGTTGGCTAAACGAGGCGTGTGGTTACCAGAAGATCAAATGTCGCATGTTCTTTCGGCCCCGGACTGGGCCCGGCCTTGGCAGGAGTCAGGGAGCCAGCCCAGCTCTGTGCACAGATGGGCCTGCGTCGCAAGGGCGGAGGTCTGCTCTGGTCCTGCCCGAGAGACGGTGGGTGCCGGGAACTGGGTTCTGTTGGCCTCCTGGGGGCCTCAGAACCTGCTCCTTGTGGTTACCTTGTATTTCTGCCAGGCAAAGAGCCAAGCAGCTGTAACAGAAGTTACTTTGCTTGCATCTCTAAGTTACCTTTTCCTTCAGGGGCACTTTTGTTTGTTTATTCATTAAAAAAAACCCCAAAAACCAAACAGTCTCTCACTCTACCTTTCTCCCTCTTCCAGCATCTCTTAGTGTCCTGCTCAAGCTATTAAAGTAGTAGCAACCTGGAGAATTGCAACCTTTAGAACGGAGACAAACTACTTGAAGAAGCTCAAAGGTGGGGGAGGACTGTTAACCAAAATGTTTTACCTTCTTATTCAAGCGTTCCAAATAACAAAATCAAACCATGGCTCTCGGTTTACACACTGTCGGGCGGGTGCTGCTGAGCCTGAACCCTCCGGAAAGGTGCCTTGTTTACAATGAAAGGACCGGAGCACTTCACTTCAGAAACATGAACTGCGCTTAAAAACAGAGAAAACCACCGTTCTTGTACTGCTTGCCTGTAGCAAAGCCAGGAAAGGGGGGATAACTCTAGTCTTTGTGGTTTTATTTTTAGGCGCTTCTCTACAAGTGACGTAAAGGGGAAAAAAGAGCACTGACTTTAAAAGCTGGGGTTAAGGTGTTAAAAGATTTATTTTCTGTGCTTTTCATTGGTAGGAGAGTTACAATACTGGCAGTTAACCTCTCCCACTGCACTGTGCGCTCCTGGAGGGCAGAGTTCACCCTCCTCCTCCAGGTGCTCCTGGCCCTTGACACAGTGCCTTGCATGCAGAAACACGCGGTGGCCTCTTGGTCAGAGAAGCCACGGGGCAGCCCGGTCCCGGCCCACCGTCCGTGTTCAAGGTGCTCACGTGGTGTCCCAAGTCGTGCTAGCCTAGCAAAGGAGACTGCTGGATTTGGTGCACTTAAGACGTGAAATCAGCTTTGCTCACAAGTAACACTTTGTCAAAAGGAATTTTGGTGAAAAGTGTATGTACTAAGGTGTAATTAATTGACCCCAAAGTGTAATTACCTTGTTCTAATACATAGAAACACGCAGCAAGATAAAGAAGGTAAATTTGAAATTCTGTGCTTATCATCTAGATTTCTGCCAGCTGAGTTTATGTACTTTAAACCAAATACACTTTTTTTGCTCTGTAGTGTAACAAAGATTGGAATATTCTTACTGTAGTGCAACTCCCCTAACAAGGGTCTCCAAAGAGTGGGCTATTTTGGCTGAAGTCTGTCAGTGAAGCCTTTTGGCTTTAAGCCACACTCTGTGAACACTGTAAAGGACAGCAGCCATTTGTTTTGCTTCAGTTAAACAAATGCAGTCTGTCAAAGCGATGGGGGTGGCGTTGGGACCTGCAGCAGTCGCAGGAAGGATCCCCGCGGAACTTCAGGGTTAGTGGACTGTTCACTGAGCTGGCTTGCTACTGAGCGCAAGTCGCTGTGGAAGACGACCTTTCTTGATAGACATATTTTCAGCTGTTTCCTTTTGAAGCTGGGTGCGGGGGGTGCGGGGGCGTGGGGTGGGGGGGGGTGGGCGCGGATCAGATAAGTGAGCCGAGAGCTCAGAGGCTTGACCACGGCTTCCTCTGCTGCTGCTTTGGTTTGCTACATCCGTTATGGAGCAATCTTGGTTTCATCTGTGTCCGTTCCCATTCCACACTAGAACCTAGTGACAAAGTGAATCAGTTTCACACACACTTTACCCCCGCGCTGGGGTGCAGCGCCTCCTGCGTCAGCCCCTGAGGGCACTGAGAGCAGGCGTTTGACCCGCGCCCGCCCCAGTGACTCCTGCTGCTGCTTCCCGGGGCCCCGGCCTGGCCCGGAAGCCCCTCTCCGCCGGTCCAGGGGCCTCCTGCTCTTGGGGCAGCAGTCTGGCACGTGAACAAGGAAGGAGTCTAAGTCATTTGTCTATTGTTCCAGCTCAATGCACTCAAATTGATGATCTGAGAGGCTGTAAGATGGAATCAAGTTCTAGAGCCTCAGCTTATCACTGCTGATTTCATCAGCAGTCTTACTTCACAGATTGGGTGCAAGCCGGGTGAGAGTTGAACCCGATGGTGCAATTAAAAGCCGCAAGTTTGGCTGCCACTGTATCTACTCCAGCAGAAAGGCATTCTATTTTACTTGCTAGAGTAACCAGACTCTTGGGCGTCCTTGTTTTATCCGGAACCGCCTACCTTCTCTCCCCCCCACATTGTGTAGGAATTTCCACACCTCTGTAAGATGAGGGTTCTTAAAACACACAGACGACCACAGAACCAACGTCGTACATAAACTTAATTCCTTAGTGCTAACTATCCAGTTGGTGCTCAAATTTACCCCATTGACTCAAATTTTACAGTTGGTTCGTTCACATTAGGGTCCAAACAAGATCTGTACATTTCATTTGATTAATGTCTCTTAAATCTAGGTTTCCTCTTTCTTCTTGCAATTTGAAGAAACTGGGTCATTTGACGTAGTGATCGCTTGTTTTGTAGAACCTCCAATATTTTGGATTTTACTCTGCATCCTCTATATTAACTTTTAAATCACTCCTAAAAAATTGTTCGTGATTTTACTATGTGCTTACCCAGTGCAGTGCTGTTTGGTAAGACACTGTTAGCTGCTAAGCTTCGAAAGGGTTAAGTGCTTGTCTGAAGTGACATCTCAAGTGATGGGGTTTATATTCAGGTCTCAGGACTCCCAAATCCAAGCAGTGGGTTTTTAACCACTACTCTACATTTATAAAGCAATTTAAAGATACTCAAATTTATTGTGATTTCCCTCTATGAAACTGTCTTTTTAAAAAAAATTTTTTAAAGATTTTATTTTTAGAGGTGGGAGGGAGGGAGGGAGGGAGGGAGGGGGAGAGGGAAACATCAATGTGTGCCTGAGCGCCTCTTACTGGGCCCTCACTGGCAACCCAGGCATGTGCCCTGCCTAGGAATCGAACTGGTGACCCTGTGGTTCGCAGACTGGCGCTCAATCCGCTGAGCCACACCAGCCAGGACTGGGGTGTTAAGGTGGCTTAAAAATCTCAAAAGTTAAATGAAAAACACTTAACATATTCATTAATTCGAATGCTGATATGGTCTATCATCATGGCTAATTATGCCTTAAATAAGATCTTTTTCCTGAGGCTATACAAGAAAAAAGTTTTAAATTTTATGAGGGACCCCAGTTGCATCAATATGACCAAAGAAGGAACTATATCCTCACATCAAAAAGGAAATGAAAACAATCTGTCCTTCCCTGTTCCTGCACTCGCTATAATTACATGCTGATTTGAGTGCTTTGTTAACCCCATGATTGGAATACTGTCCCCTACCCACCCAGGCTCACATGAAGTGTGCCACTCAAGCTTGAAGAAGAGCCCACTGCCACCAGTCAACGGCGACTCTTAAGATGCTTTGAAGTAGTGTTAGAACGGTGGGATCATTTGTTGAAATGTCCTTAACAGTTTTGTTTTTCTGGGGAAAAAATCAAGTAGAAGTCATTAAATGATGTAACCCAAACCGTCACCTTTTCTTTCCCATAAGTGGAAGAAAACTGTTTTAAAATACTACACTCTACTCTTAGATTTGTTAAGGCTGGGAAATTTCTATTCCTGGTGCTGAATCCGGCATGAAACGTCCAACGCAGACGAAGAGTCTAAGCTAGCTCCATCTGCAAGGCACAGCTCTATTTAAAGCCACCGAGCAGAAGAGCTCCCTTCCCTCGCCTGTTGACCAGGGGAAGTGGCGCCCGGGGCCCAGAGCAGCGCCAGCCAGTCACATGGAAGCGCGAGCTCTGCCTCCTCCGTGCGCCTGCCAGCCACACTCATTTTTCACATTTGAACCTCCTCTCACTGAACAGAACTCCACTCTTAGTAAAAATCTTAAAGCCCATTTCTGTAATAATTCACCCCACTGGGGCAATTATTTTTTTCCACAAGTACAAATGTACTATAGGTTTGTACACAATGAATGTTTTTCTCCAAGGAGATCTTCACAGAACTTTACAATTATGATATAAATTTAAATTTCAAACTGGAAATATATTTTCTCTACTCTTCAAAGTATCTGATGCCTAAATAAATGCATAATTTCAGGTGCAGTATTATTTTTTAACAAAATGGGGCATGTGATTCCTTTGAAATGTAAATTTTTCTAAAGTAATCCATCATTTCATGTAATAGCTCTTTAAAAAGATATCCCAACAGATAAATCAAGCACTTCCTTAGGCACCACTTAAAAACTCCAGGTAAATTCTCGAAAGTCAAATTCAGCACATTGGTTTTGTCAGGTGAAAAAAAAAAAGAAACCTACTTAATCATGCAGATTAATGGATATTTCAAGATTTAACACAGCCACAAGGACTTATCCATTCGGTTTATTGGGTTGAAAGGGAATACAAACGGTTAAGTGCTACGCACGGACATGGAAAGGTGTGTTAAAAAAAAATCCCAGTAAAGCAAATCAAATTTAATATAGCTTCAACTGAACAAAATTTTAAAGACGTTTAATATACTACACATTTATAAAATAAAAGTTAACAAAGAGTGTTCTGTAAATAATTAGTAGAACAAATGAAAATAAATATCAGAGACCTGAAGATATTTAGGCTTTAATGAAATAATAAAGCAAAGAAATTTAAACTACTAAATATAATTTGAGAGGCAGTTAAAAAAAAATCCCCCAAAATTTAAGAACACAATCCTTTGAAACATTTAATCAGTCCATAGCAAATAGTTATTACATACCAAAAGCTCTAATGTTAACTAGTTCCACCACAATGCCATGTAAATCTTGACAATTTAGAAATCTTGAGATCGACACTTAAGTCCTTGTCTTGATCTCTACAGCTTGGTTTGTAAGGACACGCATGCTTTTGTGGATCTGTTCCCCTCGCCACACACACACATTTTCAAGGAACCAATAACATTTTTCCATCTGTGCCTAAAAATGTTATGCTTCGGTTTTAGCACATTGACCCTGATAAAGAAAATGTTTAAGTTAAAGATGGGGACACACTTTCAATCTTATAAAAATATACCAGCATTGACCAAACCTTAAATTCAGAGAGGGCACTTCATGTGTGCACAAGACTCTCAGTAAAATTGACAAGAACCTAGAACAGCTGTTTCCAGGCCTTTTTAGAATTAAGTACTCTCTCTCTTCCACACAGACACGCAACACCCACACACACGCAACACACACGCGCACACACACACATTTTTATACTATTAATTTCATTAAATCCAGGCCATCTGGATTAAGTAGATAGGGGGTAAGTTTTTACAGCTTTTGTTTTTACACTGTAGGGCAGCTACTATAACAATAGCTTAACACTGAAAAATTTCCATTAAGTTCACCCTGTTTTTAGAAAGTGTCTAAGTGTAAATGAAATTCACCTCTTCTTTTAAATAGGCAGTCTGTATTAAATCAGACATGGTTTTTGAGTGGAAGTACTATTTTGGAGAGCAATCCCAAAAGAGAGCTGCTCGTGTCTAAATAAGAAACTACAGTAAAACTAAATCAAGATATTTATACATTGCAGAGGTGGGACAAAAAGGATATTAAGACAAATGTCTTCTTTCCTCCCCATTCAAAAGCAGCCATCTTCTGCTGGGAAAGAAACTGACCTGGGCCTGTCCCTTTCAAGAGCGGTACCATATAGTTACCACTGTGAGCGGGGGTCTCGGGTGCAGGAACAACGTCCTAAAAAAGAGAATGTCAGGATGGGGAGGGGTGGGGAAGAAGGGTTTTCTATTAATGCCACGGAATGTCACTCGAGAGGGAGAGCACTCCCAATAGTAACAATCACCAGGTCGCTGCTAGTGCCATTTCAGACTCAGAAAGTATGGACAAAAATTGGACTTTTTTTCCCCTTTCAACGAGCACGTTAACTACTTATTTAAAGTTTGTATTTAAAGTTTGGTAATCCCCTTTTGTTCTCCCACCCACGAAAATGGGCCAGTTTGTAGGGACATTTACAAGTAAACTTTCCTCTGTTTGAGCTACTTACCTGGTTTAACGCAACACATTTATCTGGCCAGTGAGAGTAACAGAAAGGCAGCTGGCATGACCACTAACAAACTACAGAAACCAAAACTGAAGCCTCATCGTCCCTCCCAACTCACTCCCCACTTGAACTCTTCATCACCCCCCACGCCAATCTTAGTAACCCCCAAATCCAACAGGGCACTGTTCGTAACCAATTAGTTGGAGGAAAGACATTTCATTTCATACTTGCTCTAGCCCTTAATCAATGAGTAACAACAAAAACATTTTTAAGCACATGGAAATGAGCCTACTAACCTGATTTTTGGAGCCAAAATTCTCCACTCTTATTTTGATCTATGTGCAAAAAGTATTGGTACTTTTCAATTTATACATTTGTTATCTTGCCACTGGCTTGATAGTTTTCTCTCAGTCTCCCTCTTAACCCTACGCAGACTCTAGCGCTAGATGTTTTCAGTTACATCTGCGGGTCGGACCACCTGCTCTCAGGTTCTCTGTACCACGAGACCCTGGGTTTCTTCATCATTTACTCCACCTTTCCCGCAGCCACAGCACGGCAAATGCACGAAGGAGACGTTTACAGACAGCAAGTTGGCACAGCGAAGCACCAGCACGCACAGGAAGCTGCCGGTTGGGAGGCCTGGGACGCACTCACCTAGCTGCTGTGGGAACCTCTGCATAGTTGTGACTCCGCTTTAATGGGAGTGGTGTTCTTGGAAGAGGTGCCTCGCTTTTACTCCGCACTTTTAAAAAGTGTTTTTAACTGTGCTTCAGAAGCGCTCGGAAAGCTCAGACCTCGGGGTGGCTGGGTGAAGTCTAGGAGAATCTGAGTGCCGAACTGCCCCTGCGTGGGCACAAATCTCAGCAAATGTTACAGATACACCCGAGCACACTGTAACCAAACTTGTAAACAGCCGTGGAGTTTCTATGCCCACATTTTGTCCGTGATGTTACTGTAGAGACTGGGGTGTATTAACGGCTTCCAGGTATATACAGGAAATCACTTAAAACATGGATTTAACTGTACTGAGGTAAAGAGAAGTTGCCACTTAATTATATACAGTTACCAATGAAGATTTTTATTCAAGCTTAAAGTAAAAAGTAATTTTAGTTAAGAAAAATGAAGTACCAGATAAACTGTAACATATAGTTAACTGAGAAGTATCAAAACAGGAATTCTTGATTCTCTAAGTGGTGATCTCTGCAAAATGGCGTAAAGAAATCTTTTTACATACCAATTTGATAAAATAATCTGCTGAACACGATCTGTCACTTTCTCTGAGAGCTTTTGGGAGACTCCGTGCTATTTTAAGGCCAATTGTGTTTCCCTTTCTTCTCCCCGTCCCTGACTGCTCCGTTCCTCCCTGCTGCCGCCGTCCCCTACCCCGCCCCCAAGGAAGGACTCCTGACACCAAGCCTCTCTCGTTTTGGGGACCTTCAGGCATCTGCTCACAGTTAACAACTACACTGCAGACTTGGCTGGGCCTCACAGGGACCTGAGTTCCAGACTTCCTCACCAGAACCTTCTCTGGGGGGCATTCCCACTCCTCTCCCCGACATAACAGCTGTGGTCCCTGAATTTACCCTCTACCGAGAAAGGGAGGGAATTTCAAAGGAGTCTAAGATTGTTGCATTCAGCTGTTATGGGATTTAAAAGCACACTGTGAACACCAGGCTTTTGGCTTATTTTAAATGCAAAATTCTCAAAATTAAAAGTGCTTTTCCATAGAGGAAACCTTTCCTTAACTAAAAGGGGAGGGGAGAGGGAGAGACTACCCACAGCACCAGTTTAGAATGAGGTTCAGTATGGCAATATCTGAAAGACTGAGATGGAATATTCTTCAAATGTATGTGTCCCTACATGTCAAAATATTAAGGGCAATTAAAAGAAATGACTAGGAGGTTTTAAACCCAGGTTAAGCATGTTTGTAATCTGCTGAATTCTTCTAACAAGTTCAATTATACTATCATCTTCCAAAGTGGTTACATCTGCTGATTTCTACTCTCTTGCTAGATATCACACCAAAAACGATTCCCCAAATTGAGAACAACTTGGAATAAGCTTTGTTTGAAAACCTGAACTGACTACTGGGATCTCTTACGTTGGTATATATTTAAAATTCTTTTTGAATCTTGAATTTCTTCAAGATCAGGTACTGATGTTACTTCAGGAATAAAACAAAAGGGGGAACACCTTCAAAGTATTACTCTGAATTTCCTGTGTAACGTCTTTCCAAGCACTGTTTCTGACCATGTCTCATGTGGTATTCCCGAAGAGCATCAGTTATACTGCGTATCTAAGTTATAGAGGAAATTGTTTTTAAGCTGGTTTAGATTCCAAATGTATACAAATGAAGTCACTTTGATCCTATAAATACTTCTTAATTTATTTTTTAAAAAATTGTGCTGTTAACCCTTTTACGGGGCAACAAGCTATGTGAAAAGTACAAAACTTTTTGTCAAATGTAGTATTGAGAGTGCTTTTGACATAGTTCACTGGTTTATCATCTGGATCTGTATATACTGCGCAACGGGCAAGGCTAGAATCCATGAACCAAGCTGCAAAGATCTCAAGCTAAATAAGGCGGAAAGATTTGGAGAAACAAAAGGAGGAAATTCTTTCCTATCCAATGTATACTCTTCAGACTAATGCACTCTTTCTATCAAGCCTTCTAAACTGTTAAATAAAGTTTTCCAAACAAGCATTTAAACTTCATTACACAGAAGAGCAACAAGAATGGTATCCCACCAGACAAAAGGCAGGAGGGAAAAAAATATATATACTGAGTTCAATGGGTAAGCCTGAATGTAGCACAGTTCTTCACAACCGATGGGGGGATAATTCAACATGGTGTCCAACAACGTTCTAACGACGTGCTTCATCTCAACTGGTTACTATGAAGCAAGGTGTAAATGTTTGGCCCCAACCGGGCTTCAGAAATGGTTCTTTTTTCATGACGAGCATGTCTGTCCAGCTATCAATCATGTTTGTTTGCACCAAATCCCAAGCCATTAAAATACGACTAATTTAAGTTAAACAGAAGTCGTCTGCTCCAAATTCGCCATCAACTATCCATGCTACTGCATTCCTCTGAAGACAAGATGACACGTATGGGGGAGAGGGAGAGAGGGGGAGAGGAAAAAGAGGGGAGGGGAAGAAAAAAGTTACCAGTTAGAAAGTTTTAAAATCAGCATCATGACATGACAATATATATTAACATTAAAAAGACAAACAGCTCAAGGCAGACTCTATATCTTCATCATAATCATTAAACCAAGGTGCCTGCATCATGTCTTAGACTGTATTATTAGAATCTAAACTCATGATTATTTTGAATATTGGAGAACCCAAGTGAATAATCATATTGGAATCTCATACTTTTTAAATGAACCTTGAAATAGTTATGCAGAATAGAAAAATCTTTATGAGAGTTTACAACATTAAGAAATATCTGGCAGTCCAAAGTATAACTCTGCATTATAGCTACATACTCAATCCTCCTTTCAGCAGCTCAGTCTGAAGTTCTGCAAAAATCATCCTACTCTTACTTGGGGGAGGGGGGGGGAGGAATGATGTGTCAATGACTTTGTTGATATAATTCACATGCTATATACAATGTACCCACTTAAAGTATACAATTCAGTAGTTAGTATATCACAGGATTGTACAACCCCCACTACAATCAATTTCAGAACATTTTCATCATTCATTAGCATATACAAACCTCCACCCCCAACCCTAAGCAACCACTAGTCTGCTTTTTGTCTCTGTGGATTTGCCTATTCCAGACCATTTCATATAAATGGAATCACAATATGTGCTATTTTGTATCTGGCTTCATTCACTTAGCATACTATTTTCAAGGTTCATCCAAGCTGTAGCATATGTTAGTACTTGAGACTATTCCATTTAATATATTCCTTAAAAAAAAAAAAAAAAAAAAAAGTACACACAGTATGGAATGCTACTATTATGATAAAAGGTCAGCAAATTCTCTATTTTGAAATGGAGTAAGTGAAATGTTTTACACTTGATCTTAGCCAAAAGGCCAAGAAGCAATTAAGTGAAATATTTTAATTTAAATGACTTATATATCTTAGTTATGATTTTTGAATGTCATCTTCCTTAGCCTCATCTATATTTTTCAAAAATTTTATTCCAAACAGGTGTTACTTTAGGAAAAAAAAACACATTTTCAAGTAAGGGAAAAAGAACCCAGAAGATACCTGCCCAAAAGGCATGTAACCAAATACCTAATTATATAGGGGCTGTTTTCCTATTTTAGGTGTAATTGAAAACCTTTTTACAGCTATGCCTATGTTGCCAAAGCACAAGGGACAGCTGCTGAATCAGACCCAGACCTTACCAGTGAGCTACAACTGGGCTGACCCACTGTTGTAAGCATCCACAAGCAAATTCACCGCACGGCACTGAACTCTTATTCCACCGCAGTGGAAGTATACACGTGTCCTCAAGGGTAGGTCTAAAATAAACCCGCTTACAGTAAGTCTGTTACTATATACCTATTTTCCTACTTCTTTAATCAAATATGCTTATTTGAAGAAATAACTTTCAAATGACTAATAAAATTAGAAAAGCACATACAGTGCCAGTTACAGATTGACAATACATCTTATAGAGTGGATCTTGACATCTAAACAGGACAACAGAGAAAGGTAAAATTTTGGTCCTAGTCAATTTCCCATAAGGAACGTTAGAACGTTACGCATCTACAAATAGAAAAAGGCCCTTCAAGGCTCTGAAGCACCAGCAGTAGTTCTCAAACTCTTTGACCCATATGCCCTCTCTACCTTTGTATGTGGCCATAATCCTCGTCTGTGGTAAGATCTGGTCAAGTCTTTTGCAGATTGTAACACAAAGATTAAAAAAAGAAGGCACAGAGAATATGCCTTTCAGACCGCAGGCGCTATGACAACCCTCCTCCACTGGGACTAACTGAACTGAGAGCAGCTGGTCATCTTTTACTAAAACACTTAAGTGGGACACACTAGGAGCAACACAATGTTTCTAGGAAAATTACTTCGTTCTAAGCAAAGGAAGTATTTTACCTGCTCTGTTTGGAAAAAGAGGGATACGTCATTTACATAAAATTTCTCACTCTCTCCCCCCTCTAGTACTAATAACTTGGCTCAGCTGAGCTCTGCCCTTAAGTGTCAGCCTCTGGCCTGGGGCTCTCTTCACCTCCTGGCATCTGGAAGCAGTGGAAGCACCTTTCAGACCCAGGTTCGAAGACCTGCCAGCACCCGACAGGCTCAGCAGTCTTGCCAGCCTTCCGCCTTCTTGCCCACAGACACGAGGAGGAAAGCCACCCCTCCTGCAGGGCCATGTGGGTTTCACGCAGGACGGTGCGTACAAGCCTAGTGTGGCGCTGGGCACCCAGGCACATGATGACTTTTGGCTCCCTTCTCTTTCTCTGTCCGTCATGCACAGCTCATGCTAGTATGCTACGTGATGTTAACGGATGTTTATTTTTAAGAATAAAATCCATAATCAAGATCATTCTAAAGTCACTCAAATTTTGTGTACTCAGCTAGTTCTCACTGCTCTAAAGCATGAAATGCTGCTTGTACAAAGCAGCAGGATTTCCCTAAGCTTTTCAACGCAACAACACTAGCAGGATGTGAATGAGGCAGCACATTTCAGCTTATCCTCCCTGCTGCCACCAATGAAACAAAAAACACCACCGCATCTTAGATTAGACTCCTCTGTGGAATAAGACAGTGTACAACCTCTAAAAAAGGGAGACAATAAATTATATCCCACACTTTAAAAAAGCACCACTTAAAAATGCTGCAACTTTACAATAAGCAGGGCACTGTTTCATCCGGGAAACGGGGACGCCGGGCAGCGGCCTTACCTTCAATATTCTGGTGGTCTATAAAAGGCGCTGGTCCCCATATTCTAACAGTGCCGTCGTCGGAGGCGCTGGCCATCATGGATGGCACCTGTGGGTTCCAGCTCACACAGTTGACTGTACGTGTGTGCCCTGTCAGCTCCGCAATTGGCAGTTCACTACGTTTGTGCCAGATGTAAACCTTGTGATCTGAATAAACAGTAATTCAGAGAAAAGTTATGAAGTGGTTATACATGAACAAAGCCAACTGACTTTAAATTACCATTCATCATACACAGAACGTATGACTTGATTTTTAGAACTTAAAAAAAAACAAATATGAGAATTTAACAAATTATACAAAAAACCATTTAAAAAAAATATACGTTTTTTTCCCGTTAAAAGGTGATTAGCTCTCAAGTCACCACAAAATCTATTTGCAATATTCTGTAATACATGAGTAACATCTAATCACAGCCAAGGTCTTTGAATGTAAACAAATGTCAAAAAGAGATGATAAATTTTATGGAAATAGGAGGCGACAGAAAAGCAATGTATCCGAACTCAAAAATAGCAATAATAATGACAGCTAGGTCTGTACTGAGTGCTTACACTGAACTAGACACTAAATACTTGGCGTACATTACTCAGTCTTCACCACCACCGCAAAGTGCGCACGATGCTCACCCCGTCACAGACAAGAGGCTAAGCACCTGCTCATGTTAACAGCTGGTAAAGGGTGAAGCTGGGACTGGAGCCCGGGAAGCCCCGCTGAAGAGCTCACGGCGAGTCTGGACAACTGGCCCACGTCTGCATCGGCGCATGGATCTGCAGTAGGCTATTTACAATCTCATGAAGTGGCCAGAGAACACAACCTGCCCAACAACTTTGTTACTTTATGATAAAACTAATCTTAAAAAAAAAAACCACCAAGCCCTGGCTGGTGTGGCTCAGTGGATTGAGTGCCGCCGGTTCGATTCCCAGTTGGAGCACATGCCTGGGTTGTGGGCCGGGTCCCCGGTGTGGGGCGCATGAGAGGCAACCACACCTTGATGTTTCTCTCCCTCTTTCTCCCTCTCTCTAAAAAAACGAAACAAAACCAAAAACAAAACCACACAAACCCAACCAAACAGTGCAGAACAGCGGTTCAGAATACGGGCCTGGGAATCAGACAGCCCTATGCATAGCTGCCCCCCTCACTGACCATGTGTCATGGGCAGTGTCCACTCTTTGCAACTCCTCCTCTGTATATGGGGATTCCTATTTTCTCATCATGTTTGGAGGATAAGTTTGTATATGAAAAGGTGTTATGAACAGAGTCTAGCAGACAGTAAACACCATGTATTACCATAAAGAGTTAATAAGTTAGGTGGTGATTCTTAAAAACAGGAGGCGGAATCCCTGGGTAAATCAGAAAAGTGTTCAATGTGAAGATCTGTGTGGTCGAGGTGGGAACTCCCAGTGGATGTGCTGCCAACTGAGCAAACTTCTGAGTTGTGAACAGATAATTAACTTGTAAAAGAGTATGTTCTGGTTTCAAAACTTCTCATGTAAAGATAAAAAGCTGGGGCTGAATCTGAACATCTTTTTTTGTGTGTATGTGAGGCAAAAGCTAAGATGGCCACGGAAGAACTGAATTTATCTTTCCTAGAAAGAATTTGTTGTTAAATAATTTTTGAAAATATTTTCCCTTGTATAAAATGTAAATAGCAAAAAAAAAAAAAAAACAAAGAAAAAAAAAAAAACAAAAAAAGGAAAAGAGAAAGAGAATAATTAGTTATGCTTCTTCTTGAACTGAAGAAGTCGACAAAAGAGCAAGATGCAGGCTTGAAAAGCGTGAGGGCGATGGAAATCCGCTCTATCTGGGGGACAGTGCTTCTGTGATGACATATCCAGGAAGGGTATCCCCTGAAGAGGCAGCAACAACAGGTCTGAGGCCGTCCCGGTTGGAGCGACAAGCTTATGATCAGCCCTGCTCACTGGATCGGTCTGGGGAGTCCGGTGCGTGTGCCAAGGTACAAAATGCGCTGTCCTTCCACATATGGCCGCATAATGACAAAGCCTGAGTAATGCGTAACTTTTGGGGAAAAGGTTTCCTAAGTGCTCAGTTTAATAATGGCAATCACATACTTGTGGATTTGGAAGGTCCCTGGCACATATTCCTTACAAATAAGTGACAAATGAATTACTGTGGTCCTCTTGGGAGACAATATGCTCATTATATCCATATGCTGTTCAAAATAAATGTTTCATGTTTAGCCCTAAACAGAACATAATGTGGTATAATCACACTGTACCCCAGGTTTAGTTCTAAGTTAATTTGGGCTTAGAAAAAAAAAATTAGCATTACTAGGGATAACACTAGCCATACATATTTTTAAGAACTTCTAATGTACGTATTTAGAACCACAGGGGGTTGTGAGGCATATCTAAGAGGGGGAAGCCCACCAGAAGCAGGACTGAACAGAGCACTAGGAAAGAGTAGGAGGAGCTACAAAGCAAGCAGGTCATCTTTAGACCCAATTAGCAGAGAATCTGGGAGAACAATACTGAACAGGTAAAAAAGATTTTTTAACTGGAAAGAAGTAAACTCTCAATTGTTACCTAACAAACACTCTCCTCTATCTCTTACCTGTCACTGATTTTTTTTGGGGGGGGGGAGGGGGAAAAGATTAAATTCATATGCTTTCTGTTAAAGCCTAGATTCCTAAATGTCTCTTTGTCCTAATCCTTACGTACAGCTTCTGTACAGAGGGAATCCTCATGTGCCACCTGTGATCCTCTTATCTACTGACAGGGTCAGCTTTCTGGCAAGACAGGACACTGAAGATCTTATACAAAAAGTGGAACGTTACCAAAAGCATTTACCAGCATGATCCAGTCCTATCTTGTAAAAATAGATTCAGTATTTTAAGAAGTGACAAATAATTTGCTGTTGTAGTACTTATAACAGTATAGTAAGTACTCAAAAAGGAAGTGTGTTAAATGAAAAATTGCAGTAATTTGCTATTATCTGTTTCTATCACCTTAAAAAGTGCACTAACTTTTAACACTGCCTTACTTATCTGTGCTTACATGTTTTAAACAATTTATATATGCGTATTTTTTGTAATTTAAAAAAAAAAATCCTCACCTTAGGATTCGTTTCTATTGATTTTAGAGAGAGGGGAGAGAGAGAGAGAAAGAAACAGCTATTGGATTGGTTGCCTCCTATACTGGGGATCAAACCTGCAACCTAGATATGTGCCCTGACTGGGAATTGAACCCGCAACCTTTTGGTGCACAGGACAACAGTCCCGCTGTTATAATAAGCCATCCGGCCAGGGCAAACAATTTATATTTTTAAGTGAGACTGCCTAATGTTGTTAGACTGGAGAATAAACTTATTCAAAAAGAGACAATGCTGTAATTTCAGTATTTCCAAGACCAAATGAATTATCAAACTACTCTCTGGCCATTAAAGAAATGTCAAAGATCTAACTATAGTCAATTCTGTTCAAGTTCAGGTAAAACACCATAATTAACCTTGACTATTTAGATACTACTAACCTCTGAAAAACATTAGTCCTATAAAAAAACAACATATAAAAGGTTTAACTAAATCTTGATTTGATAGATGCACCAGACACAGTCCCACAGGGTCGGGACAGGCACTGCTGATTTCTGACAACAAGGACACAAGTCATTCCAAAAGAGGGGAAATTAACAGTCCTGGGTGAATATCTCCTGCAATTTTAAATTTAACATCTGAACTTGCTTGGAGACATGACCACCTTCAAAACTGAGAAAACCAGAGCACTTTAAACCCATCAACACATGTGGACTGACAGTGACACAATTTACCTTCACTGCCACTAGCGATGAAGTCTTCATTATGGCCTCCAAAACATGAATGAATTGTATAAAACCCTTGCGTAACACCTTGATACTTTCTTACTAAAACTCTGTCTTGCAAGTCCCATAAATGAACTCCCTGTAGGCAAAAAAGAATATAGTTATTTATTCTACCTCACCTCAAAAGAATTTTAAAAAGTAATCTGTGAATATCCCTTTCTCGATGGAACATTTTCAATTTATGCACAACAGCAATGTTCTGACAAATTCAGAGTTGATTCTACACACTTACAGATCAAACACATGCAGTAAAATTTAATATTTAGTATAAATATTTTTGTTTATATATAATAAAAATCACAATTAAAATTAGAACTAAGATAAATTTTCCTGAAAATTATATTGTATTAATAGACTTACCTGAGTTGCTACATTTAACAAAGCTAATCGGCCATTCTTTGAAATAGTGAAAGACATAATGGGATGATCTTCTTGTACTCTGTAACCAGAAAATAATTTGTCAAAGCAACATACTAGGAATCAAGACATTCAATTATTAAGATGCAAAATTTTCTAGCTTACAGTTTTGTCTGTAGTCCCTATTTTCCACTGTATTTCAATCAAGTAACAGAATCTAAGTTAACAATCACTAAGTATCACCTGACCATCAATCCAAATGACCAAAAAATCAAACCAAAACCAAAAACATAACAAAAACTCTTCTTCTGAATGAGCAAGTTCAACTACACATTTTAATATAAATCAGATAGTTGTTTGATAGATACAAAGAATAGTTACATGTTCCTATCTGTAAGGTCCTCGAAGTTGTATCCTCGAATGCGCTGGTGTGTGTCCGACGCCAGGACAGTCTTCCCGTCACTCAAGCACCAAAGGCATTGCACTCTCACACCCTCCCAGGAGTCCAGGAGATTGCCATCTAAATCCTGCAGGAGACGTCACAGTGAGCTTCCTCACTCAGAAAGCAAACTCAGGAACAACACAATTCCTTAGCACTGTCTTTCTGTAGTAAGACTGGCTTTTCCTGAGACTAATCTCAACCTGATCCAGTTCCATTAAGTGTTGTCAATCAGGCAAATTTGAATACAGGTCAAATTTCTTTACACCACCACCAAAGTGGAGAGGGAGAGAAGCTCTGTAAATCATTCCTAAACTCCAAAGAAAGGCCTCACTACTATTAGAAAATAATCCAAACATTCCTTTAAAATTCACTATGCTGGGATTTGTCCTATAATATTCAGAAGCTGTGATACGGAAAAAAGATTACAGTTATGGAAGTTAGGAATCTGTTATGTCATTTTTTAAAACTTCTCCAAATTTGTAACATGCTCTAAAGATCAAAGTTCTAGGGTCATCAGCTTACTGAGTATTCCAAGTGCTAAGAGGCACTGTACTGATTTGGGAACTACCAAGTCCTGTATCCTGAAGGTTGAGACACTGTATGTGATGGCAAAGTCAGCAGAAACGTACACGGTCATTTTGCACCCAAGGACCTAAGAACTAATGGCTTATAACCATGCTGAGATAACATGGCACCAGATTCCAAGCATCTCACATCCATCTTAATGAAAGAGACTGGTAATTTGCAATGGCTTCATAAGTCTTTATGGTAAGTGATCTTTAGTAACAGTGACTGATCTGATGGAATTTATTATCTTCTTTAATTTTAATCTTAAAAATACATCTAAAAGTTACTACTGGAACCATGTTAGGCAGTGATATGAGACAGAATCCAGGCAGAGAGTAATGACACTGTGTGTGTGTCACAGCCTACCTTGTCATAAGACTTTTTACCTAGTACATATTTTTATCATTCCAACAATCCAAGATTGACAGGGCAGGCACTGGTTAAGAGATGCCTCTGCTAAAGATGGAAAAGTTCTCTGGTGGCAGCCACCACCACTTACTCCTCAAATATTTAAGACAGTCTATTTATGAAACTCAGCATCTCCTTTTTAATTCAAAAAATTCAAAGGACAGGAACGTCAAAAAATAATTAAATACCAAATCTTCATTCCTATACATTAGAAGCTTGTTTATAAGAAAGAATTTAGTAAAACAATTTTAAATATTTAACTAAACTCAAAGTCTATACTTGAGATTGTTAAAAAAAAAAAAAAAAAAAAAAAAACAACAACAAACAAAAAAACCCCACAGAAAGTTGTACTGGACAGTGCTTATCTAGAAAAATGGTAAAGGAGATCTTCCTATAGTGTATTTTATAAAAGTTAAGTGAATTCTTTAAATAAAACTACGCTGGCTCTGAAACAAGCAGACATTCGAAAGGGGGAGCTAAATACTCACACACTGATAGAACTGCCCACGCTGACCTCCAGTGACAAAGCGCTTCCCGTCTGGATTCCAAGCCACGCTTGTTAAACTGTCTTCATGAGACTGGCTCATTTTTGTCCTTAGCTCTCCCGTCTACGAAGAAATAAAACTGTGAATAAGACCTTCAAGATACCCCTGTAAAGGGAATGTGTAAAGAAAAGAAAAAAAAAAACAAAAACTAACTGGTTAGTTTTTTTAATTAGAGAAAACTACTTTAAACAGGCCCTATAAAAAAAAGTCTTATAGCACTCAGAAGGAAAATTAAAGCCTTGAAGAAAAATCTAGGAGTTGAGCACCGCCTGGCACAGGTGACCCCGAACGGGTATGATGTGACAACTCCCATAAAGCTCTCATCTTAAACTGATTACATTCATAAATTAAAACATGTAATTTTTCCCAGGTAAGATGAAAAGTCTAACGCAATATTGCTATTCCTTCTGAGTTTCTATTACTTCTCAGTCCATGATTCTTTATACATTTTATTTTAAACATTCCTCAAAAACACAATTAATGGGCAGAAAAAATATGCTCTTAAATTAGGCAAGGGTGTACACAGTCTGAATTATGTTAAATTTCATATTCAAGATGCTCAAAATGTAGTAGGGAAGATGGAGAGAAACGAAAATAATTTTTCTGATATGCAACTTTTTTCCCCATTAAAAGTAACAGAAAAGAAAGAGGAATTTCTGTACTATTTAGCATAGCCACTCTAAAGCATTCCCAACTATGCAAGACTATTCAGTGTTATAACCTTCAGATATCCTCCTGTTATTTTTCTAAGTTATTCAACTTAGAAGGTAGACACATACCATTTAATCTAGTCTTGATTCCATTTTGTTCATGGATTAGAAACAGGATCTGAGAGATAATAGCTGCCCTTGATATAATAAAAAGTACATGGGCATAATCTTCCTGTGAGAAATGGGTAATCAAAAGTAAAAAAAAAAAAAAAAAAGAAAAAAAAAAAGAGTGAAAACAAAGTGTATGATCAGGAAATGGGGCCAAGTAATAAAAACAAAGAGGGCACAAAAATAGAAAACCAGATGTCTCACTTACACTGAAAAAAATATTCAGCAACCTTAAATCCTTCCCCCACATTTTTAACTGCTCTCACTCATTTACCAGTTTTGGTTGCTTGATATAAACGGTTAAAGTCAAAGTCTAGAAGCACAAATGCACACCCAACAGCTAAACTCTCGCCATTTCCTATTCAGGAATATGTCAATACACTAAGTTCTGAAATGGCCTTTTCTTCTGCTATGTTCAGGGCAGTGAGTATATAAGGTTATTAATTTGGAACCGACCTAGAAACATATGAAAACTGACTAAAAAAAGCCACCCTTTTAAAACAAGTATATGAAGTAATGCATAGGAAAACAGTTAAGCTAGAACATAGTTTCACAGTCCAGAAATTCAAAACTGACTCAAAGGAAGAGACTACAAAGGCACTATAAAGTCAGTCTCTATTATAGGGTTGTGACCACATACCTCCTCCCCGTGAGAGGGGAAAAAAGCTTCAATGGAAAAAAATTTTGTCTTTTAGGTCAGATTCCCTTTAAACCTATTTTAATGAGACAGCCATCTATTCTATTCTGTGCTTTGCCACCCCCTTCAACTCAATCCCAAATACAATACTGGTTTGAAAAAAATGGTATAAAGACACTTTGGGAACGACTGGGGAATTTTACTGTATTTTGCCGTGTATAATGTGCACTTTTTGCACAAAGTTTTGAGGGAAAAATAAGGATGTACATTAGACATGGGTAGTACTAATTCCGTATTTATACAAATGTTTTTAATTTTTTAATTTATGCTTGTGTGTTAAAAGTGTAACTCTAGAAAGCAGTTACGGTATCTGTATGCGAAATAATACCCTGCAATACGATAATCAGTTTTGTTTCTAAATATAAATAAATTAAAAATTGAATTAAAATGTTGAAACGAAAGTTATTCCTGGAAGTTTGGGCCAAAAACATGGGTTACATTATACATGGGAACACACTGTATATGGCAAAATATGGTCATTATAAAATGAGTATTAGTAGAGAATTATAGTTCATGTTCTCAGATAAGATAATGGCATTTGGTTATATAGGAGAATGTTCTGGGTTTTGGTTTTTTTTTTTTTGAGATACGTGCTTAAGTACTTTAGGCGTAAAATGCATCTGTAATTTCTCTTGGTATGTTTTGAATATGGACATATGTGTAACGTGCACATATGCATATTTGTATGCATTTATGTACACACAAATGTTTATAACAACTGTTTACATATATAATATACATTTTTGAATTGTTTTGAGAAAGACAGAGAGAGACAGACAGACATCGATTTGCTGTTCTACTTATTTATGCATTCACTGGCTGACCCCTTGCACGCGTCCTGATGGGGTCAGACCCACGGCCTTGGGCATGCTGGGGCGACACGAACCAGATGAGCTGGCCGGCCAGGGCCTAAGTAATTGTTGACTCTCGAATGGTGGGCATATGGGTTATTGTCAAACTCTTCAATTTTTCTTAATATTTGGAAATTTGCTTAATAAAAAGCTATGGAGGAACTATAAATAAGTGGCTGAGCAGTAAGAAAGCCTTACTGCTACAATGACGAACGAGGACGGAGGCCTATCACCTTCCGGTCCGTCTCAGCACCCATTCTGTCCTCTACATCCTCTCTATTGGAGTCCTTTCCATGCAGTCTCATCTTCACTCTCCTGGGAAAAGCCAACTTACCGATTCGTGAGTTCCCGAGACTCACAAATCATATCCTATCAACTTATACTTTTACACCCAAATCAGAGCCTGGACCCTTCCCTTGCCTAGGGGTTAACAAAACAAAAAAAGATCACCTAACCAGTCAGTGTAGAGAAGGAAGCTTTAAAAACATTTAAAAATCATAACTAGAAGATTTCCAAGTCACATTTGGAAATGGGATTTGTAGATAATGGAGTGAACTTAATGCTGAGTTTATCTAAAATGAAACCCTGGATAAGTTCAAGTTTCCATTTAGAAACAGTAATAAAGCCCTTAAAAGTTAGAACCAACAACATTGTTTAAATTTACTAAACTAAATCAAAATTTAAATATAGGTCAGGAGATGGTGCAATTGTCATTAGAATAGGAAATGTGGGTTAATGCTGATGTTTTCACACTTGAAAGGTAAGTCTTGTGCACAATTATGAAACCTATGAAATACAAAATCTTTCTGGAGGTACAGAGTACTACAGTAAATAGTACAAATTCTACAGTACACCACTCCTGAAAATACTTATTGATCATTCTTCCAAAAACTCTCCTATACTTAGCATATTTAAATTTATAAAACATCTGGACACTTGGATTCCATTTGAAGAACTTCCTTTTATGAGACTTATTATGGTAATTTTTGCTGAATGGCCCTGTTCTATATAATGAAAATGTGCAGTATGACTATGCTTTACTTAAAGGCTACACCAAACATGGAACTTGCTTACTTGTACATTCCAAAGCCAAAGTTCAGAGCAGTCGTCTGGGCCACAAGCAACAAGATAGTTGTCATCTGGACTCCATGCAATATACGAAACTCCATAAGCATGTCCTTCTAATGTTTTAAGTAGTTTTAGCAGGTGTGTATCCTAGGAGGAAAAACAGACAACTCAGTTAACTCCCATCCCTAAAGTCACTGTTTCTTGGGCACAAGAACGTAAATAGCTGCAAAGATGTACCTTGATATTATAATCTGGGGAATTTTTTACAATTTCACCAATTTTTCCCCCCAACTGAAGCCCTAACAGCTTGCTTCATAAAGACTTGTTCATGCTTTTATTTATGAACAAGTCTCTATGCAAGGCATTGTGTGCTAGATGGAAATACAAAGATGACACAACTATGAAAGTCTCCTTGGGAGACTTTCAACGAAACTGGAAACATGTAGGTGTAGTAAGAGCTACCTCTTAGTTATTTTCTTAAACGGCTTCATTGAGACTTATATATCTACAATTCACTCTTTCAAAGTATACAATTCAGTGGCTTTCAGTAGATTCACAAGGTTGTGTAACCACTGCTACTACCTAATTTGACGTTTTCATCACCCCCAAAAGGAACCCATACTCACCTGCAGTTATTCACCATTCCCCCTCCCCCCATGGCAAGCACACCATCTCTGTAGATTTGCCTATTCTGAACACTTGATATAAATGGATCATACAACATGTGGTCTTTTGTAACTGGCTTCTTTCACTTAGCGTAATGCTTGAAAACCCCTCCTGTTAGGATGTCCTGTTCCTGTCTCCCCATGTTATGCAGAGCAAGGCTTATAGGAGGTGCTCTATCTGCAAAGCTCCTTTGTGCTGTCGTAATACTTTGTATATATTGTATGATACTTATTTCAGTGTGTCTGATTTCCTGCTCTAAACTCTAGGCTGCTTTTCCAGTGGTTCCTAACCTCAGGTCTCCAAAGAGTCTTCAGGGAAAAAGGCAGGGATCCTTGAACTTAAGTGAGAGGAAAGACACACATCTTTATTTTTATAAACTATGCACTAAAAGTCAGTATTTCTTTCAATCTTGAATGCAGGTAATTAACAAGGTAGTGTTAGGTATTATATTAGGTAATATTAGATGATATATTAGGCACATTAGCATACTATGTTAGATATTACGTTAAGTAGTATTAGGTGTTAATAAAAATCTCTAACATTTTCTCATCATATTACAGTTGTTGCAGAAATCTCAAAATACTATTTATACCCATCACTACTTCAGAATTCTGGTAGTTCTATCTGCTGCCACATTAGTTATTCAATGTTAATTAAAAAAAGCAATATTTTACTCTGCTGTATCTGTTTTTGTACTATTTTGATAACTATATTTCAATATAATTGGATTTCCTTAGTAATTGATATATAATATACACTTGGGCTTCCTATGTGTTTTGGTTTATGTATTTAAAAACCATGCTCCGAGGAGGGGACCCTAAGGTCATCTGACTGACGGGAGCACATGACACAAAAAGTAGTTAAGACTGGCTGCTTTAAGGCCAAGAATAGCTTTCATCATTTGTAGTCTACTGCAGATACAGAAAAACTGATGTATACCTTCAAATTTGATTCTCTTATTTTTAAAATATCTCCTTCTATGGATCCTTTTCTCTATTTTTCAACAGAGAGCCAAAACATTATTTTGGGCTAACATCATATTCTAATTCTAATTTTAAAATAAGAGTATTCACTTTATGACTTTAGGTGAGGACTGCTAAAGCAAATACATCTGCTTAACCTGTCTGGAGTTGTGTACTTCTTCAACTGCTTGATAAATGTCCAACTGGCTAAAAAAATAGAAATACTTATTTCTACAGATCTGTAGGTCACATGGTTATAAACAAAGACAGATATGATTTTAGAAAGAACTCAGAATTTTAAATCCAGTATACAATACTTTTCATATGTATCATAGTGGACAAAAAGGCAGAGAAAGTTTAACAGAAGTTTCACAAATTACACAAAAGAAGGAAAGGTTTCGGAAGGCAAATGGTATTTAGTCTTTTCTGACTTGTGACAGAAGGACATTGTATTAATCCCTAAACTGAGTATTAACAAAGATAAAAATTAGCAGAGACATTAAGAGCAGTAGATTTGGGACAAAAATGTCCCTGGATTTGAGCCTAACTCTTCACTTACTAGCTGTGACAGCCTGGGCATTTAACCTCTTTATCAGTTTTCTCACTTTAAGAAGGGAAATGTTAGTATCTCAGGGAATTATTCAGAGGAGTAAATTAAATAATGCACACACATACTTAGTACCATCATTAGCACATAACACTCAACAACTTTGATAATTTCTATATCCCTGAGCTAGACAACACAGAAACAGGTAAGACACAACGGAGACCACAGAAAATGTTTTTGGAAAATACTATTTATATGTGCATACTTTAAAAATGTGTATTCAACTAGATTAAAAATGACCCCTTTTGCAACCTAAACACTCATACTGAAGTACATACCGGATCCACTTGCCATATGATAACTGTTGTATCTTTTGATCCTGTTGCTAGTTTAGTGCCATCATTAGAGAATTTACAGAACCATACTTCATTACAATGCTCCGTAAGTATCTGCTGTGTGTAACATGGGAACTGCCTCCTAAAACAAAGAAGCCCACAAATAATTATTCTTTCAACAGAGATTAATCATAATGACAAAGGTTAAACAACTGATGAGTTTCTCTGGAGATCAAAAACTTTAAAAATAAGGTATGAATGCATTTGTAAATCTAAACAATCAAGTTTATACTGGTATGTCAAAAAAAGAAAATAACATTAGTCAAGGCAATCTTAGAGAAAATCAGTTAACTAAATTCTACTTCAATTTATTCTTTTTTAAAGAGAAAGTACGTTATCACAGATTTTTTCACTTAATTGAGTCAACTTATATAAATAGAAAGTAATAATCAGGGCTTGTATAAGTTGGCTGGCATCGGGTTGTTTTAGAAGGAATAATGTACATATTCATTCATACCAAAGCAACTTGGTTTCACAAAAAAAATAGACACTGAGGTCAGACAAGTGTGGGTCACAGATTTCATGGCCTGGCAAGCCATTTAACTCCTCTGAGCTTTAGAGTAGTTACAGCACTCCTTATACGAGGATGAAATAAAAGCATGAGAGAATGAGTATAAGCGTTTAGATTGAGTCTGACATTTCGCTAGTACTTTGTAAGCTGTAGCTATATATTAAGGGCAAAGAATTCTATCATTAACTTTGCCAAGAATAAGAGAAAAAGTTATCATAAGAATGACTATTCTCATTAAACACTCACTTTAAAAAAAAAACAACCATTCTATCCTTTTCCGATTTCTACATCAGCACCATCTAATAGAGTTTTCTGTGATAGTGAAGATGTCATGCGGCTGTGCTGTCCTACCTGGTAGTCCTAACCACAGTGTTATTTCAACATCTGAAACATGGCTAGTGCACTTGAGGAAGTTGGTTTTTAAATTTAACTTTCCTTTGAATTACTTTACATATAAACTTAAATGGTCATATGCAATTAGTGGCTACTGTTTGGACAGTACAGCAGAATATTATACATTCTCTATATTACATAACAAAAGTTATTGGTCTTCCTTATTTTCCCCCTAACCAATCTGTAACTTAAAAATCTATTTTGTCAATTCACTGCCCTTATAGATAGTAGATGTTTAAAAATAAATTAACCCTCTTTATCTGGTGCCCATGGCAATCTACATTAGCGGCTGGCTCTCTGGAGGCTACTTTAAATTTTCAGATTGTCTAATTATAAACTACTTTAATATTAAACTGTTATTCTGTATCTGAACTGAAACATAATCAATACAACCTACTAGATGCCAAACGCTATGTTGCATGTTTGTATCCAGTACTGCTAATTCTCAGAACCACCTGCAAGGGAAGTAACATCCTCATTTTCATGAAACTCAAAGAAGGCAAGGAACTGACCAGGAATTAGAGACTGAGAAATGACTGAGCTAGGGTTTGAACCAGTGGCTGACTCCAAGGCCAGTTTTCTTTCCAAGTGTCATTACTAAATCATGTTTTAAGACATAGCTGGATAATATTCCAATCAAATAAGTATTTTCAATGTTAAAAATTATTTTCCCCCTTCCTATGACTATCAATCAATAGTGATGTCATTTATTCAGTGAGAAACACTTTATATCTAGGCATAAAATACATGAAAATTCAAAAAGCTCAACTTGACCATGAATGAACAGAGATATCTAAAATTAGAGTAGCAAAATGTCCTTAACAAAGGAGATTCATAATCAAAATTATCGGGCACAAATCATGTAGTCTATTGACAGTTGTGTCTGCATGTCACTGGAATGGTAAATTGCCATTACTTTGTTACTTAAATAATCTTTTAAAAAGACAAATAGCCCCTTGTTTATTAAAAGCTTAATTTTAGGTGTATACAAGTGATAGTTTCCTTTTGTTTTCAAATAAATTTAAAGTTTAAGATGGTGTTAAAAATATCAGTACTTTCCCAGATAAAACTGAATAAATTGTAGCATTTTAATCAAACTGAGCCATAACATTTTAAGTTTCTATAAATATTTTATAACCCTTTACTTAAGATTAATATTTATAAAGCAATTTGTGGAGACATCCTTCCATTGGTTGCTTGTGGGGGAAAAAAAAAATCACAAAGTCATGAAAAAATTTCCTTTCCATTACTCGTCAAATTTAACCAAAATATGTATACATTAACTGTGAAAAATATAAATAACATACAATCTAATAAAAACTCTTCACTGCTGATCACGATTTTTAAAAAAGTTGTAGTTTGCTTAATCATAATCAATTTTCTCTTCTCCAAGAAGAAGAGCTGGTATTTAATTTCAATGCTAAGATTTAACTTCTGAAAATATTAGTTTTCTAGTTTGAGTGCTAAAATCTAGTTTTTAAAAGGGACTAAAGCAGATAATAAGAAACATCAGCTTTTCTTCTGAAGACCTTTAGGTGCGTGTAGAATTATATCAAATTCTGGTTCTATTTTTCCAGTTCAGCAAGGAAGGGCACAGCTCACTACAAAGACTGCATATACTGACTTAATAATGCCTGACATCTTCCCTCTTAATGTCTTTAAAATCCACTCCAACAGTGAGAAGCCAAGGCTAACTCCTGCTTTTCTGGCTTGAAGGAACTGGGGAGAGGGCAGCCTTCACTGAGAGAGAAGTTCAAGGGGAAAAGCAGGCTTTGCAGGGACAGCCAGGGACAGCTAGCTTCCGTTTCTGACGCTGCAATTTAAGGTACCTGAGCAACACCCACATTGTTGCAGTAAAGGTCTAATAAGGCTTAGGAGATGAATTCTGTAGTCCTAGCCCAGACTCTGGAGTTGTTAGAACCGTGGAAGTATAACCTAAAGGAGGGGAGCAGGATGAGAAAAGAAATGTAATCTTGGAACACATGCTTATGAAAGGGATGGGTAAAGAGGAGGAGCCTAAAAAGTAGCCAGCAGTAAAGCCAAGAGTCTGGAATGTGTTAGAAGTCCACGGAAAAGTTTTAGGGTCAAGTAGTCAAATGGCATAGGAAGGTCAGGAAAGAGAGTGGAAAGCAGCCACTGGATTTCGGAGGGACGCTGCCCCTCACCCACGCCAGCAACAGCTCTGGTGTCCTGCTGGCTGCACAAGCCCCGATACTCCCGGAACCCGAAGGAGGCAGGAGGACGCGGACACTGAATGCAGAGTGGAGTCCAGTAGGCAACTATTTTAAGGAGTCGGCTCTAGAGCACAGTGGGCGAGAGGGTGGCAACTATGAGGAGCAGAGTCCAAGTTCTGTTTTGTTTTAAAAATATTACATAGAAGACCTTTCAATCAATGCTTATCTGAAGAGCAAGAACCGTTTCGTTCCTACACAGATCTTCAGAGTGTTTTTATACACAGGTTATAAGGAGACTGGTCCCTGATCTGAGGATTGAAAAAGTTAAACCAAGTATTTTCTATTCTTTACTCTCAAATGTTATCAGTATAGAAGTTACAGCTTAGGAAAATGTAGGTCACATTCTCGTAGATTTCAATTTCCCAACAGGAAGGCAAGCTCTTAACCTACTGACACCTTTGAACCACCAAGGCTGCCGTAAATACCTTTGAGTGTATTCTACCAACAATAAATTGAAGAACCAAAGAAAGATTTGGGTTTGCAACTGCCTTAATTGTCACACTGGTCTCAAATTCCCTAAAGCAGCTATGAAATATGAAACCATATAGTCTTTTAATTTATTATCTTCTCCTACCTCTATTCAATTTAAATGAAAAGACTTAGGAAGTCAAAGAACAATGTTCAAGAGTAAAAGGGGATAAAGAAAAAGTATCTCTAATCACTTTCTTTTAGAATATTTCAGACAGGCACCAAGTAATTACCCAGTACTTTAAGATAAATAACACTTGAAATTTAAGGCCAACAGCTCAAATAATTATTTTTTATTGCATCTAGGGAGAGTGAGGTTAGAACCCAACTACCTGTGAAGTAGTTTAAGCACACCTAAAGAATAATTTTAACTCACAGTGTAATTCTGATGGTCACTCGGAAGTTCCTCATTTTTCCAAAGCCCTCACACTTAGGTACCTTTGTCCTTCCTAGTCATGCTCCTTTCCGTAGCTCTTGGATGATGTCTGGCAACAGACTGACCCAACGTCCTGTAGCTGTTCCTATTTGGTCCCCCGGACCCAAATCAATTTATTGGAGTTTGGAAGATTTCAGAGTCGGTCTTTTCAATGTCTTAAAAATTAAAGCTGCCCTACCATTTTGGAGATTATTAAAATAGTAGGGGCGTTTTTACTCAAAATACTCCTAACATCAAAAGTGAAGCCTGAATTCTTACAAGTGAAACTATGCACACTGGTAGGTATAAAGACAAAACCCAAACCAGAAAGTTAATACCTGTTATTCTAACCATTTTAGCTTAGAGGCCATCTTCTGCTAAAACACAGAACTTCCATTAGGAAAAAGTATTTTCATGAACTTTACGGGTAGAAAATAATTTGGGCCATAGTTAAAATAGCCATAGCGTCCAGAGGAGAGTCACCAAGTCACCTCTGCTATCCAAGTGCAGCACACACTTAGACCCCTGGCGTTCCCACCTAAGGTCCCTTATGTGTCCTAATAGAAGGGCCAGAAAGTGAGCAATGACACCCATAGAGAAAAAAAAGAAAAATTGGTTTTCCAGCTCTAGTTCTCAAGGGTGGTCACACTACATATGAACATACACATATTTCTCTTAATTTTCAACTTCAGTAGTTCTAGCTTTACTTATGATCAAACGCTAAACATGACATGAACTGTTTTATAGCTCCAGGATAAAACTAAAAAAACAACAACAACCCAAAACATTTTAATAAAGTTCAAGCTGAGCCTGTAAAACGCTAGCCTTACTTGAGAACTTAAGTTTTCCTCTTACCTACTACAAACATGATCTATAAGCAGAGACACAGAATCTAGGTTGCTATCAAGTTTGGTGTTGTGGTATAGGCACCGATCCCTCTGCAGTTCCACCGCCTGCCGCAGGAGAGTCTGTAAACGCCGTGGGGGAAGCATCACCGATGGTGGTAAATAGGCTTTAATAGAAGACAGGTTTGAAAAGAGAAATAAAAATTAAATTAAAAAAACAAAATAGGATAAACTTTTACCCAAGACATTTGCTTATCTTCTGCTGCACTTGTCCACCCCTAATACTAATGCACCTTACGTAGAGCAGTTCTGGGCAAAGTAACACGTGAGCTCTACGAATATTTACTTCTCTGCAGCTACAGATGTGTTGCCACTAGAATGGAAGACACATGAACAGGAGGGCTTTCATTCGTATGTGGATTTTTTAAGAAACAAACCAAAAAACAAATCAACAAACAATAAAAAACATTTTAAAGATGACTATGTAAAAGAGGGAGACTACACATCACTGAAAGTATAAAAAACAATCTCAAGTTAACAAAGAACAAATCAAACTCTAGGCCCCCCCCAATTGCTTCTAATGCCTAATGAAAATTCAGGGAATCACTGGTGTTTTGATACTGATACCAATCTATTCCAATCCTTTAATGCCTTACACCTCTCCAAGCACACAGTTTTCCGATTCTCAGGGTCTCTGTTCCTAGCTCAACATGAAAATAACAAGATATTTCAAACACTCATGGTTTAAAGCTGAGATTTACATACTTGTTCTCTAACCACAATGCTTTTCCCCCAAACAATATCTCACGGAAGCCTCACTGCAGACACCAGTTGAAAGGGGAGCTGCCCAGGGACGAGCCCCCTCCCTGGCTCCCAAGGTGAGCTCCTCAGACTCCAGGGCGGAGTGTGAAAACCTCTGGTTAAAGGGACTCTTACTGGACTCCCTGCCACCTCTCCCTAACTAACCACTCCCTACAAGTAGGTCTAGACACAAGTCTTCCTCAATGATTCATAATATCTATTTCTAATATAAGAGCAAACAGAGAAACACCAAAAACAAGACTTACTCTGAAGTTTGTCCAACAGTTTGGATCGGGAAGCTGTTCCTTTGCCTTCCCACTCTGCTTTTGCACGTAGGTCTTCTGCATGGCTACACATCAGATACCTAAAAATACGACAGAGAAAGAACCAAGTATCAAGCTTTTTTCTCTAGATTAAACATAACTCAAAAATACTGATTATACTTGGGCTATCCTAGTTCTTACTAAAAAACGTTTATCAGGAAGAAACTTCTAGAGGGGACTCCATTCATTAACACAACCTAGTACCTGGATATAATTACAAAAATGGAATATAACAGAAATAGCTAAATATATTATTTTAGTCTATATTATCTATTTATATATTGTTTTTGTTATCTATAAATAGCTCTTAATGTGTGCCAGGCTCTGTTCTAAGCACTCAGCATCTATTATTACTTCGATTAATGCTCCTAACAATCCTGTATGAGTATGCACTATTAGTTTTGCTTCATGTATGAGGAGACAAAGGCACAGAAAGTTTAAGTCACTGGCTTAGGGTTAAGAGGCCACGCAAGCACATGAACACAAGTGTTCTAGCTGCAGAACCTGCTCTTAACCACTATGCTAACTTAACCACTTCTCAATAGTAAGACAACAAAATTCAAGAAAACCTTAAAAGATATACTAAGTTAATTAAACAAAACAACATACCTTTAAGAGTTTATCATAAACGTCACTCAAGTAATGGTATAATTGGACAACCATCCTTGTGTCATCCTGTGAGAGGTACTGAGATCCCAAAGCAGAAAATTTGGGCACTGTTTTCTTACTCACTATGTGTGCCGAAGGAGGCATAAACGCTAAAGTTCATGGATTCTGGAGAATACATGAGGGCCCCCTGCTGGAAGTCTGACCCTGACCTGCTTCTGGCTCTTCTCAGAAGAACAGGCTTTAAAAGTAAAAGAAGTGAAGGCATTATTCAAACACGGAGATTAGACCTGGCAAGTAACTCTCCTGCTATTTGCCTGGTACTCTGTTCTCAGACAAATCTGTTCTTCTTACTTGTAAAAGGGTATGAAACAGGGTAGTAAGGATTAAATAAGACGCAGTACATGAAGTACTTGGTCCATTAACTGGTATGCACGTAGAGCTTAATATAGGGTAAGTACCAGAACCCTCTCAGTTACTCTGAGTGTCACCTCCTCCTTTTCTCCAATGCATAAAGCACACTGCATTTAGCATCTAAATAATTTAATAGCCTTTTACCCAATAGCCGAACTACTTGCTCTCTTGCTATTTAGCACATAGTGTCTTAGCTGATGAGAACTTAAAAAAAAAAAAAAAGAAAAAAAGGCATGAGTAGTTAGATTTAAGCTACTCTATTATAAGCTGGATATTATAAAAATTTGGTTTCAAAAATAACTTTTTGGAAGTAAAACTGATTACCAATAATTTTATGAAACAATAGTTTACTTTTGAAATTTTACAAAAGTGACCTACAACTGCTTCTGTGCCCTTCTGAAAATATTGCACCTTAAGGTTTCAAATGAATGTGCTTATTGGAATGTGTCACATGTTATAATTGAAATCACTAGACTGGGTTCTGATGCCAATTCCACATCTTGTCATCTCTGGACCTTTTTCCTATGTGGAATACTCAGGGATAAGCTTGATGAAGTTCATGTCAGAATAAAAACTGTATGATTAAATTGTATGTACTACTGCTAGACCAGAAAAAAAAATCCACCATGTGAATGTCATTCAGGTGATATAGACATCAGAAACCTATGAAAAAGGTAATTGGAATAAAGTAATCTGTCAGCCTCAATATGAAAATATCCAGCAGAATTTACTATCTCATGATGTACTATTAGGTAAAGACCAACGATCTTAGAATCAGTCAAACCAGGCTTTATATCTTGGCTGATTTATTAGCTACATCTTGGGCTGGTTACTTCACTTCTCTGAGGCTCAGTTTCCTTATCAGCAAAGACCCTAAAATGAACTCTATCCCTCCCTGGGCCTATCCTTTTTTATTTAAAGACTCATCATGTGTCAGATATTACTTTAGATACTGGGGCCATATCATGTAGTAAAAAATGCTTTAAAGGAAAAAAACAAGAGTGATGTGACAAGAAAATGCCTGGTGGGTGGTCTCAGAAGAGGGCATTTGGGCGAGGACCTGAGCCAGCTGTGCAGAGATTAGGGGAAGAACATCTAAGATAAAGGCAACAGGCAATATAAGTGCCTGAGCATTAGTGTCGCTACAGTAGTGAACAAGGTAAGGATGGCAGGGAAAGGAGCAGGGACCTTGTAGGCTTGAGCAGAGATTTTTCATGTTAAGTGAGCTGGAAAGCCAGTGGAAAGTTTTAAGGAACGGAGAGAAATGAGTTAATACATGGTTTTGCTTCTGCATTTCTGTGGCTGCTCTGTGAAACATGTATTGTTAAGGGAGGGAGATGTTTATGGCTTAACTAGGGTAGAAATTGTGAAGACGGACAAATCTGGGACGTTTTGGATTTAGGCCAATACATGTCAAAGTTGATTTTTAAAAATGCAAAGATGAGTCTCAAGTTTTTTTCTCTAAACCAGTGGGTAAAGGGACAATTGGAATCAAGAATTTTGTTTTGAGCATTTCGGTCAAACAAGGACTGTCAAGCAGGCTATTAGATACATACATTGGGAATTTAGGTGAGAGGGTCAATTTTAGAGCCACTGACATAGAGATGGTATGGGGAGACCTGGTGCAGAATCAGGTTACTGGGAAGAGTATGTAGATAGAATAGAAAGGAGGTCCAGACCAAACCTTTGGGCACTCTTAACTTTTAAAGTACTGACATAAAAATAAAGTGAGATTGTGCATATGAAATGCTTAGCAAGAACCTGGTACCTGGTAAGTATACATTAAAAGAATATATGCATCAATACTAGAGACTTCATTGCTTATTAGTTTTATGGAAGATTCTGCCACAGGTATTTCTATAGAAGATTTGGAAATGGCCATTCACTGGCAATAGCTATTTCTTCTTCCTTTTACCCACTTAAATCTCTCTCTATTCTAACAAGGAAAGCTTCCCAGGATGACAAAAAATAGTACACATACAAGTGAACCTACCCAGATAAATATTATCTAAGCTTTTACCACTATTCAGATCTTGGAAAAATGTTAGAGAGACAGAACTCTGGACGGTGACCCTGATAAAAGAGCGAGCCCCTCCCTTGACCTGGAGTCTAAGAACCAAGCTTCCTTACCCACTGAGAACATGAATGCGCTCTGTATTGTATTTCAGTGGCGTCAATTCACAGCGCAGAACCTGAAGGGCCTCCAGGACCTTGCCGTCCTCCAGGTATTCCAGGTACTTCTGCTGCAGCAGCAAAAACTTCATCCTCTGACATGACAGAAAGCAGCAGTCAGGGGAAAAAAGTTGATGGAAGGTTCAGAAAATGTTTGTGCCTAAACAGAACAGTAGAAACCATTCTACTACGCCCTTTGACAATAACTTTTATAAAGCTTTAATATGACTCAAAATATTTTAATAGAGTCACTATTAAATGTGACTGTGCTCAATTCCATGTCTTAATAATAAAATGATTTCGAACAAATAACCTCAAGTCAGATACAATCATTAATGACATCAAAACAGGAAAGAATGAATTCTGCCCTCAAAACATTTTGTTTCTTCTATAAAAATTTAGAACTATTCAAAGTATTCTATATTTGCTTTTTTTATAAAGTCTTTTTTTAAAAAAAGATTTTATTTATTTACTTTTACAGGGAGGGGAAGGGAGGGAGAAAGAGAGAAGAGAGAGAAACATCAATTTGTGAAAATATACATCTATCAGGTGCCTCTTGCACACCCCCAACTGGGGACCTGCCCCACAACCCAGGCATGTGCCCTGACTGGGAATTGAACTGGCAACGCTTCTTCAGTTGGCAGGCCTGTGCTCAATCCACTGAGCCACACCAGCCAGGGTAAAAAAGTGTGACTTTTATAATAATAGGGCAATGGGGGAATTTTATGCAACAGGTTTTGAAAAGACTGCAGAAAATTCAGTGAATGGGAAGATTATTTAAATCCCACAACGTGAAGGAATGACTAAGTAGACCAAAAAGCAGAACTAGAGCCATGGGGTGTAAACTGCAAAGTGGCAAATTCTGGCTTATCAAAAATAAGAAGAGCTGCCCAGCAAATGGACTGAAAGGTTGGTGTGCAAAGTACTGAGTTTCCTATGATTCAACTGGACAAGCATAAGCTTGATGAACTCCTATAGGAGGCAATAAAGGATCAACTTTTTAAAGGTATTTAAAGTATCAATATTTGCATTTGTGAATTTGTAACACGCTGATCACTGGTGTGTTTAAAACCCTGAAGCACAATTATCAGCTCTTTCCCCTCCAAAGGATAAGCCATTTCCAACTTACGAAGTACCTTAAAATTTAGATTTTTTTTCTGGAAGGTGTTTCGTTTTAATAGTTTATTTCTTTTACTGTATTATTTTATTTTTTACTTGAAAGTGATTGCCACAATCTTAGCAGCTTTTTGCTCCAGAAAAGAGATGTCTGTGACTGTCAGGGTTGGAATCCCTTCTAAACCCTCAGTCTAACCCAGGGTCCTGCGGGTGGAGGGCCTTCCCCACGGCCACCTGCTTGCGGTGCATCGTCTGCGAGCCGCCGGAGGCGGGAGGACGGTTGGGAGGCACGAAGTACTAGTGGTGCTTAGAGGCTCCAAGAAACATAGCAGTGAAAATCTCCAATCCACTTAATTAAAAAAATTCACTGCTTCAACAAATTAATATGTACTGCTCTCAAAAAATGGTTTAAAGAAATTATCACTTATTTACGGAATTAAGAGTATCATATAATTGCTCTGTCAGATTTTTTCTATGAGGGAGCATTTAGAAGAAAGGCGTCACCTACCAACTTATCAAAATGGTTTCTAGAGGTAATAAATAAAAAACGCTCTCATGTAAATTAGGCATAATTTAAATTCATCTTTTATATGATACATTGCTTATGTTTGGTAATAGTGTAATCTTAAATCTATAGCAAAAGAATAGAAAAAATTTCAAACTCTAAGATAAGTTCCTATAACTCTAGAAAAATTACACTTACCAAATTTTACACATAAAGTTAGATAGACTAAATGAGTGTTTCAGAAATAAATTAGCTTCCAAGATGTCCTAAGAAGTGTTGCTGTGCGTGCAACCTTAAATTTACTTCAATGTATAAAATTAAAAAATACTTTAAAGTCCATCAGATGACAAAAAACAGAATAAATAAAACAACCCCAAAAAAATTCAAAGGATTTTCTATTTGAAGTTAATTCTGGATATTCCATTTTATCTTAAAAAAACTTCAACCCTTTAGAAATGAAGAGGTCACACATCTCCATTTATCAACATACTGATAGAAGTTTCATATCCCACAGTGTTTTTGATTCCAACTTGAAAATCATATTTAGTTGCAGCATTTTTTTTTTCATTTTAATGCCACATGGAGCTGGCCAGCATGTGTATTCAATTTCTTCACTAAATTTTCTTAGCAGTTAGGAATTTGGGGGAATTTTTTTATTTAGGGCTCATTATTTATCATTTATTTATTTATTGGGTATCAGTCATTAAGTCCTATGCACACCCCTCCCCCATTCCAATGTGTGTAGGGACAGTGTCCCAAGTGCCACTTCCCCCTTATTTTCCCACCAAGATCCTGCTAGAACATGCTATTCTCTTTCTGTGGGGCAGAGGCAGGGCAGGGGAGAAGAGGAAGGCAGGGTAAAACTTTGAGAGAAGCCAATATAAACACGTTTTTCTGTATACAGGGAATGCTATAAAAGCACTGCAAGAACATTTTTCTATGAGTCATTTTATCCAGATTAAGACAAAGAGTATCATCAGATATCAAATCTTTGTGGTCTACATGGCACCACACATGTTGCTGGCCAAGCACAGAAAGAGATTTTGGTTGAGAGAGAAAATGTTTCTTCTCCTTAAAATCAGTTAAATTCAAGTATTTGATACACATGGTTAGAATGGAGAGTAAAACTGTAGTTTACTTCCCAAAATTTAAGGCACAAAAGTGCAAATACAGTTTCAAGAAAATAAACATCTTTAAAAAATGATGTTAATTACTTACTAAAAAAGTTTTTAAAAATAAGCAAAATTGAAGTTTGCTGAGGCGGGCTCAAAGCTTTACTAATGGCTTCTTATAAGATCATGAGCTTCTTAAATGAAGAAAAAAAAAGAAAATAAACTCTCCTTTCTATCTTTCCCTAACTCTTAATTTTTTAGATTGTTTCTGGTTTCTGGTAATTTTGCAGCATCTTTGGGCCCAGCAGTGTTTCTTTCTTTTCCTATCTCACAGAAACTTGAAATTGAAAAGTGATTAGGAGAGCTTGAAAGACAGTTTCGCATGGTCAATCTGGCTGTTGCTCTCCGATCCTACCCAGTATTTGCACCGTTTCATCCTTTCCTCCCACATAATTACATTGAACTCAACGTGAAAGAAAAACTCAGAAGTTACGATACACAGGAAGTCTGTTTATCAAGGACAGCCTCTTAGCCAACTTAGCAGTAGTTCTGACTAACTCTGGAATAAGGTTATAAGCAAGTTATATCAACTAAGTGAGTCAGAGGAAAGGGGAAATGAATTATATTTAAACTATGGCTCTCAAAACACCTCCCTATACTTTAAAATATACTAGTTCTTTTTTTACACTAATATTTGAACACTTTTGTTAAGTATATTTCTATTATGTTGAAAAATAAAGAACTAGTATATTTCTTTATATTGAAAAATAAAGAACTAGTATATTTCTTCATATTGAAAAATAAAGGATCCAACATTTTTAGACATACAAAAGTTTTATGTTATTGACCTCAAATACCCATCCCAATTTCTCAGACATGGCTAAGCATATTTGAACCCACACTAAAAAAATATTGATTCATGAGCACAGCTTTCAGAAAATTCAGAGCAAATCCTGCCATTTCCAGTATCAGTTAACTGGAGGCCATTTAAAAATATGGGGGTGGGGGGTTGGGAGGAGGTGCACAGGGAAGAATGGAGAGTGGATTAGGTCAATAAAGACATTTAGGTTTAAAAATAAAATACAATTTTAGTCTAGACTAAGTCATCAAGTGTGTCTGAGTATATAGTCAAAATAATTATGTAAAAATAAAAACAAAACTAAATAGTTGTTTTCTAAGGTGTTACTACAAATTCATGCTTACATTAGATTATCTTCTGGAGATGGAGGCGGGGAGAGAAGTATATCTAAACATAATTAGAAAGGTGAAAAAAATGCTGAACTGAATCTTTAAAAGCAATTGATTCGTCAATGCTTAAAGTGAGATAAAACTGGAACCCCTTTCTTTGTATAAATACCTAAACAGTTTGATGGTGGGAGGCTCAGCCAGAGATTTAATCTTCATCTCTTATTAGATCCTAGAATGTTCTATAGACTGAACAGGCTGTAAAAAGAAAGGATTCCTCCTTATTATCTACAACTACCTTTCTTCAGTTTACATGTTGCTTCTAATGAAGGTTTCTAATGAGATATAATCATACTCTAATCCAATACAGAAGTCTCAATTTACTATAAAACCATAAAAAAATAGGAAGTGAGCCTATGCAAATTTTTACCACTAAATTATAGATATAATTTGGGTGAAGCTTAAAAAAAGGAAAACAGTCCTCCAAGAAATCACACCCTTATTTAAAATAGTCCCTGGGCAAGTCCTTGACTGTCACCACACAACTGGTGCTAACTTGTGCAATTCTTATTTTGGCCATTTAATTGCCTTTATTTTAAGGGTCACCTTTCATTCTGTCAGAGCTAACAATTAATGAAAAACTGACCAATTAAAATATACTTAGATATTTTTCTTTTTAACACTCCAAACACACTAATTGGGGAAAATTTAGCCACTGGGAAATTTATAATCCGTTTGAATGTAGATGCTTATTTATTTTAACTTCTGTGTTTTCATTTTTAAAATTTACCATGGAATTGATTATTCCATGAGTTAATCAATTATCATCTGATTCAGTAATAGTAAGTTAGAAATTTTAGTATTTTAAATATTTACTAAAGGAAAAAGATAATACGAAGATCATCGATTTAAATTAACCCTTATCTGTTCATTATTTGTTTGCACCTTAGTTCACCTGAAGGTCATTCTCTAGGATATTAATGTATAAAATTACATTAAGAATTCGAAAACTCTTGTGTAATTAGGATTGTTTAAAACCCCAAGAACAAAAACAGGAGACTCTATCAGGTTAATAGACAAAGGCAGAAAGATTAACGTCTGACCCAATTTTAAAAAATCAAAAGTAACACTCATTACTAATATTTAACAAACAGCTGGTTTCCCTACTTCACTTCACCCTCTTTCCCTCCCCCATCATACAGGAAACTGCTTCTGACAACAAATCAATCAGCTAGAAGTTAAAAAGCCAGTAGGCAGAGGCGAGCAGCTGATTCTTCACGGTTTCCAATCACAAGCACTTATGAAAAGATCTTATCCCCTCCTCTCTCACCAACATCTACTGAAGAATTAAAGCCTATCAGTATAAAAGACTCATTAAGATTTATGGAAGAGGCTAACAGGCAAACTACTAAACTGATCTTGTTGGGGAAATAAGGCCAGTAAGCAGAGCCCAATGGTCAAATTTACATACAAACCCCCCACAAGAGTCATAAATATTACACAAACTTTGACACTGTCAATTCACACAACTGGAATGCAAGAATGGAAAATGGTGAGCACACCAATGGAATTGGTTTGAATGAACTATAATTTCCAAAGATTTAAATAAATTAAAGTATCAGCTACTTAAGGCTATATATACACACACCCAAACACATTCTTTACCAGCACATTCAGTAGTTTAAATAATATAAAGTATAATTTAACCATGATTTTAGAAGTACAAAACTCCTACTAATAGCACTAAAAAGCATGACCTTTCAAATTTATAGAAGCTTAATTTATAAATGTGGTTCAAATCACACTTACTACATGATTTTAAAAATACAAAACTCAAACTTTAAAACATCATCAACACTCATCCTAGTTTACAAACTTAATTACATGAAGTTCCACTCTTTTTAGGCCTTATCTTTTATAAGAAGCAGAAGCCTAAAGTTATCAATAACCTACTAAAATAAGCATAAATGTGAAACTAAGAACAAAAGTGTATTTACCACAATTATTCCCAACAACGTTTGAGAGATTTCAAGTGCGCCTCTTACCACAATAGCATGAGGAGAATGCACTAAAGGCTTTAGTTCATTCAGGTCATTTTCTGCCTGCAAAAATTGGTATAAGAGAAAAACAGAAATGTCACAACATGCACGTCAAATATATAATTTTAGCAGCAGTCACACAGCTCTATAGGCCCTACTTTACCTTATCCCAGTCTCCTTCCATGACATGATTTCGGAATTTGGTAGCAGAAGGATGTTCTAAACGACATCCTGACTCTTGCATGAGGAGATCAACAGTCTGGCTGCAGGAGAGATACAGTGTAAAAAAGACCTGACCAACTTCAGGGTTTACTCTTCCAAATAAACTAACGTCTATGAAAACAGTTGCCAAAGTTTTTAAGCTAATCTAACGAAGAAAAAAGAAATAAATAGCTTTAATTTGCTTGGCTAAACCAACTTGATTTTTAAACTGCTACTTCCATTTCTGTCTAATCAAGTAAAAACCTTCCTGAAACTAAAATCAAAGTAAAGTTCTTCCTATTTTTGCCATTTAATGCCTCAGAAGTCTAAATGAAGTATAAAATTTCTAAAAACATTTTGTAACCAAATGGTTAAATAACTGGAAAAACCAGGATCTACATACTAACACTGTTACATTTTTGAAAGCTAAAAAAATTGTCAGCTCTATACAAGGTGACAGAGATGCCCTGTGTTAGGGAAGAGCCTTACATCCAGATGGCAGGTTTGCATAGAAATTCTAGTAGGTCAGTCTTTAAAATTAAAATAAATCCAGCATCAAAAATCATTCCCTTTCTCTCTATACTAAAAATAGCAAATTTACTATGGTGTAGGTTCCAAACAGTCACGGGTTATTTCCTCCTGCTGCTGTCAGCTTGCTTCTTGTCTCAGTGATACAGTTAGCATTTACAAAACCTGTTTTCATACTAATTCTTTTTTCTTCCTGTAAACAAAAGTCAAATCTTCCTATATTTCTCTCGGAGAGTGTAAAAGACTCATCAAAGGTAGTTTCTTCCACCAGACATTGTGATACCTAAAAACCTTCCTTTATCAGCCTTACATATCTGTTTATGTTTCAAGGCTTTCTTATTCAGCCCTATTTGTTTTTCAGCTCAACAGTGCAATCACTCAATCTGCCTGAGAATCAAAATACTTAGGCCACTTTTCAAAAGTGCTCTTTTCCCCCGTCCCCAGACCAAATCTGTAAATCCTGAAACGACAGCAGGGGCTGACAGAAGAGCTCATTTTAATCTGCGCTGTGAGGCTAGGGAACTGACTGTTGCACGTTTTCCCCCTTAGTCTGATTCTGGGGCTCCCACCAATCCCCCCTTCCAGCCCGTCCGTTTCTCTTTGTGTGTACACAAAACGGCGATTTGGGGCCAAGGTCGCCGTCTACCTCCACCCTATTTTAGGTACGCAAGGCCACCTACTAAATGGTGTTGGACAATAAATGATTCACCAGATCAGATGTCCCTGTTTCAAAGGCAACCATCCCCTCGGCATTACACCGGGATTTCAGCCGGGTTACGGGTGGGCCTCTGGTTCACACACAAGGGCCTTCAAATGGCATCAACACGGTGCCTCACTTCATTATCCCCATCAGATTTATTCAACCACCTCCTGCCGAAGGATCCCAGCCCCTCCGTTCCCATAAACACTTGTAGGTGATTGTCTTTCCTGATTGGTAGTTGGCCTGGGCTGTCTGTCACGGCTGGGGGTGGGGAGGTGTCCCACAAAGATGCCTCTGAGATATACTTGAAAAACAAATCCTCCAAGGTTCATTATTTCCACCAGCTCTCATCCACCCCTCCCCCAACACACACAGAGACACACTCGACATGTCTTTATTGACAGACAATTAGGCTCTGAAGGTGTGTAGGGAGGGGGGATCTTTTGGTTCCTACCACCCCGGCCCCAAACCCCCACCCGCCTGTCCCGTCTCCCCATCTGTCAGACGGATTGATTTCCCCTTATTTCCCTTTCGGTCAGTTCCTCCTCCCGGGTCGGCCAGTCTGGGCTGCGTCCTCCCGCGTCCCGGGCCCTGCGTGCCCCGCAGACATCCCCTCGCGGCCCCCTCCCCCGCAGCCTCCGTCCCTCGGTCGGTCCCCAGCAGCTGCCTGTAAAGGATACTTACTTGAGCCCTAAGCCATTCAAGTGCTGTCCTATTAGCCTAATGACGTCCTCGTCCGACTGGGAGAGCCGTTTCTTCTTCTTGAGGCTGCTGCCCAGTTCTGGGGTGGCCAAGGAAGAGGAGGCGGCCGTGGTGGCGGAGGCAGCTGCGACGGTGGCGGCGGCGGCGGCGGCCCCGCCGGGGACCCCGTTATTGACATTCAGGCTGTTGCTATTGTTGCTGGCGGCGGAGGGGGCGGAAGGCAGGAGCCCGTTGGCGTGGGCCAGGTCCCCCGCGGCCGACGACGACGAGGGGGACGACTCCCCGTTCTGGGCCGACAGGCAGGCGAGTTCCTGGGTCTGTCCCTGGCCCCCGCCGCCCCCTCCTCCGCCGCCGCCGCCACCTCCTCCTCCTCCTCCTGCCCCGTTGGCCTGCATGATGCCGCCGCTGACCAGGCTGTGGCCGCTACCTCGGTGGGGGACGGCGGCGGCGGCGGAAGGGGCAGCAGCCGGGGGGAGTCCCACCACTACCACCACGGAGGAGGAGGAGGAGGTGGACGACGAGGACGACGAGGACGAGGACGACGAGGACGGAGGGGAGAGGCCTGCTCTGCCTGCCGAAGCCCCGGGCTCTCCTGCTCCCTCCGCCGCCGAGGCTCGGGGTTTCTTCCGCGGGGGCGGGGAGGCTCCGCCGGTGTCCGAGTCGGAGGAGGAGGAAGCGGAGGCCAGAGTTTCCTCGCCGAGAGAGGCCGTGGTGGGAAGCCGGGGGGGGGCGAGACGGGGGAGGGGAGGCGGGGGCCGGGGCGGGGGTCGGGGTGAGGGGGGCCGGGGCGGGGGTCAGGGTCGGGGGGGGAGGAGGGGCGGAGGAGGGAGAGGAGGAGGGGGAGAAGGAGGATCCGGGCCCTTTCCCCCCCCCCTCCCGGAGGCAGCTCGGGGTGCGCGGCCCGGGGGTCGCGGCGGGGCGGCTGCGGGGGCGCGGGGCCCGCCGCTGGGCTGAGCCCCGGCGGTGGCGGCGGCGGCGACGGGCGGCAGCGGAGGCAGCTGCCGCCTCTGTGCTCGGGTCCGCTCCGCTCCGCTCCCTGGTGTGTTGATTCTTCCCCCAGCTGCTGCCTAATGGAGTCCAGGCGCTCGCGTCACAGGAAATGCCTATACTGCCCTCCTCACTCACTTCCGGTGGCAGGTATGGAACCTATAGGGGGCCTGTCACCCGGCACGTGCGCCGGGGGCCGGCCGGACCGTGAGGGGCGGGGTGCCCACGGGCCGGCGGAGCCCGACCCGACCCCGGCCCGACCGGGAACGGGGCCCGGCCTCTCCCGGCGCCTGGCGGGGCCGCCTCGGCCAGGAGTAAGTCTGTCCCGGCTTTCGGAGGCCGGCGGCGCGCCGGAGGGCTGTGTTCGTGTGCGCGAGTGTGTGCGTGAGGACCCCGTGTGACCTACAAGTGTCAGACGCGCGGAGGGACGGCGGCGCGTTCTCCATCCCCGGCCGGGGGCGAGGGGCGGGGGGCGAGCGGGGCGCGAGGTGTCGCCAGCGCCTCAGGGCGCCTGAGGAGGGCAGGCGCTGTCGCTGGCTCCGTGGTGACCGGGACTCACACCGGGACCCCCGCCCCGCCGTGCAGTGCGGACAAACTCCCGTTTCCACAGCCAGGTGCCGCAGGCGCGGTCGGCCCGGGGCCGTCCCGGGAGGTTTGACAGGAGCGGACGGGAGGACCCGGGCCCGACCCCGGAAGCAGAGAGAACCTGTCAGAGCAGCACCTGGCGGGGACCACGAGTCGCCGACGGGCTGTGGGTGTGTAGGGCGGGGAGGGCCGGCGCTGCGGGCTGCGCGCGTTCTCGGCCGGCCCAGAACCCGGTCTCGCGTCCCGCGGCCTCCTGAGTCACCGCCCAGGCTCGGTGGCAGGAACGCAGGGCGGGCAGTTGCCTCCCAGACAGGCTTCCTACGGAGAGTTCAGGCTCCACACCAGATCCAGGCTCGAATTTTGGGGTGAACTGTGAGACTTCTGAGTCACCGTGGCTTAACCTGGTCCTGTGGACATGAAACTGCGCTGAATCGTGACCATAGGTGAATGGCCGTCAGCTCGACATGACCCCAGACAATTACTTCCATGTATGTGGTCGGGAGTATACACGCCTGATACGTGCGCACATTTTCTTGGAAATCGGGAAAAAAAAAAATCTTTCCAGTAGTTTCCCTGTCCGAAAGCTAGAGACTCGCCTAACGCATCTTAGACCCCTGAGTTTTATGGTATTAATAGTGCAGAGTAACTCCCTCAAAAAGGGAGACAGCCCTTTTGAATAGAAAAAGAATAAAAAAATGATGCTTGTGAGACATTAGGCAAGAATCGGGGCTCTGTGGATTCTCAGACCGGAAGGAGGGGCAGGAAGACCAGGGCAGGCCCCGCAGAGATTGAGCCCCGTGGTCCTCAGCTCTGAACCCCGCGGCCAGGGGGCTGTGCAATGGCCAGGTGACACGTTCATGCTCGGGCTCACCCGGGAGGGACCTGAGTCCTCGCTCGGGTTCATAGGGCACCGTCCCTGTGTGCAGCAGAGCTGGGATTATTAGTTCACACCGTCCGAGATCCTGCTTATACATTAACTCGAGACACCCTTATTATTCATTTTATTGTTATTCTTTATACAAAATTTAACTTTGGCCAAAAAACCAAAAAAAAAAAAAAATCGTTCATAATAATTTTGTGGGCCCATAGCAGGATTGAGGACAAGCTTCTGAGTAAAGTCCACAGCTTTTATCAAGGAAGGAATCCGTGGTAGCTGCAGGCAAGGCTCCCACTTCACGTAAGGACAATACAAGGATAGAAGGAAAGAGAAACTGGACAGAATGGCTGTCTAGGCTCCCTGTGGGGAGCCCAGCTCTTCTGTGTTTTGTGCGATCCAGACTGATCTTGCTAGGTGTCTGAATTTATGAAGTCCACATGCACTCTGATCGCAGCCTGCGCTCTCTCTCCACCCTTCTGATTGCAGTCGGCCTTTCCAGGCCCCGCTCGCTTGGGACCTCCTCAGGGGAGCCCTGCCTGACTGCCAGCCTCCCGTCCCTCCTCGTGAGTATGGTCTGCGCAGGCCTCCAGTTCTGAAGGCTGCTTGTGATGTCTTTTTTCCTTTTCTTTCTTTCTTTCTTTCTTTTTTTTTTAAACTTGCTAAGACCTCTTCGTCAGGTCATCAGAGGGGAGCCTATTCGAGGCCTTAGTCCCCTTGATTTACCTTCCCCTTTCCACCCTCTTCCTGGAAAAGCCTGAGATGGATTTAGGGGGAAAGGTTGAGGTTGTCTTTGAGAAAAAAGAGATGGAATGTATATTTAGGTCATTTTCAACAAAGTTTGAAAAACACTCACCTAGGACATTCCTGACTGACTGAAACTCAAGAAATAGGTGTTAGGCATATAAATAACAAATCACTAGTACTGTGCAAAGCAGTGTCTTAACTATAAAAATTAAGAGCCACTAAATTTTTTAAAAAGCTGAGATAGTATGGTGTTTATAATAAAATATAAAACCAAATTTTCACAGATGCCTCTGTAAAACTAATAGAGACTGTTATTCTTCTGCCAAGGTTTAAGTTTGGTATCTCAACCTGGTACTTAACAACATTGATTTTATTCAATTTATTAAAGTTCTGTCAGGAAGAGGTAGGTTTCAGGATTTCAGGCATCCGTGGGAAGGGATATATTTATATTTACTTCTCTCGCTTCATCCTTAGCTTTGCTTTGTTTGGAGTTCTGAACCGGGCGTGCTGGACGCGTTGGACTTGGGTGGGCTGGGGAGAATGCAGGAAAGAGCCCAGTTCTCGGAGCTAGAACACAGCCGATTGGCCTTCGGCAGGTCATTTAACTTTGCAGCTCCACAGTCATTTCATCTTTGAAGTGGAGACAGTGAGTGACACTGGCCTACTTGCCTCATAGAATTGATGTGTGAGTCAACTGAAATAACAAATATTTGGAAAAATACTACACTGAAAGGTTTTGAAATATAATTTAAACCCTCCCTCATTTCCAGAAGGATTTGAAGCCACTGAGAGCAAAGATAGGAGATGGTTTTATTATTATTGCTATTTCTGAGCTGTGAACTCCGCAGTCACTTTTTGACCCCACTCCGACACCTGAGTTCCTGTGCACCTCTAGGCCGACACCTGTGAATATTGCTCTTCCATAAGCAGGGAGCTCCCAAAGCTGCCTAAGAGAGTGCAGGGCATGGTCATCTGGCCATTTTGCCTACTGTTCCACGCCCGGCTCTCCAGCACTTGGGTCTGTCCCCCCTTCTACAAGCATTCCATTCATGCCACGAACATTCGGTACACTCCGCAAGTGGGGTGCGGGCGGCCACCAGGTGGATCTGAGTGCAGAGACAGGACTCTTGCGTGGTCACAGGAGCCTTTACACCCGGAAGTGAACAGGTAGAAAGAGTCACCTCACTCACCTGAAAAAGGTCCTTTTCTCAGGAGTCCCCTCAAGCTGTTCCTGAGACCCATGTGGTGGAACTCACAGGCTCTCAGGAAATTTTCTGAAGGAGCTCAAATAAACCAAGGTAACTAGATTGTTCTTCCCTCCCCACGCAGCTGAGATAGGACTGCTTGGAGTAGCTTGTACTTGCTGCACCAACTTTCGTGGTAGGTCACACTGAGAAAACAAAACCCAAACACATGTTAACACTAAGCTGTGTGTGCAAAGATGAACTGAAGAATTGTAAGAGCAAACAGAATGTGGTAGTCACATGTGCTGATACGGAAATAGTATCAAGTCGTGTTATTAAGTAAAAAAGCATGTAACAGAACATGTGTATAATGTGATTCATTTTGTTAAATAAATGAATATATGTGCATACATTTTTTTCCTTATAGGAAAGAAAAGCATAAACAGTGATTAACCTTTGGCTGGAAGGACTGGGGTGGTGAGGAGGGAGGTTCTTATTTTTTACATTTGATCTTCTTCTTCAGTGTTCACATTTCCTAACTATATATAAGGGGTGTGTGTGTGTGTGTGTGTGTGACGACTTGTTATTTGAATTTTGCTTTCTTTTGTATTAATAAATGTTATATTTTTAAAGCACTCATATTTTTAAAAGTACACTCTAAAACCATCAAAATATTCATAAGAATTTAATCATAAGAAAAACATGCCAGATAAAGCAGTGATGTGCATATTTAATAGGCATTAAATACATCTGATTTTTTAAAAGTCTCCTTTCCATTACCTGCACCTCCCATGTTCTCAGATGGCTAACTCTGCAGACACACACCCCCACCTCTCATTTAGTTAAATTCATCTGGGAATAAAGGGCAAAAGACATTCCTATTTATTAACTTTGAAAAGTCGATAAATAATTAATAGCCCCCAGGGTCCCGGCAGAGCAGACAACAGGCCCTTTGGGCGGTCTCCCTCGTTCTCGGGCTCATCCACGCTGTGCGCTCTCCCGGCATTGTGGTAGCCATCACTAAGGAGGGTAAGACGCAACGCTGATTGTTAACAACAAACATGTTCTAATTATTATGAGACAGTAAGTTTTCTAAATATGTATGCACAGCTCATATAGAAGAAATGGCCTCATGGCTAGACCTCTAAAAACTAAAAATTTGAAAGAGTGTGGTAGGTAATTATTCATAAAGTTTAAAAAGGCTGTTGAAAGGGCTCTCTGGACTTCTTCAGTTAATTATTTTTATTCTAAAATTGTGCTCTTTACTAAATAATACAAAACGTCTAGGCAAATATAAAACATTATAAGAGCCGAAATTTTATGAGTGCCAGTTATTAACAGTGAAAGAACGAAACAGCGGCTCTTGGCTTTTTTCTGTGGCTTGTGGAGCTGCGTTTGGCTAGCAGGGCTGACAGAGACTTGCTGTTTCCTTTAATGCCCGTGGGGTTTCCATCGTCACACACAAGCGGCCTTTCTGTGTGTGTTTCTGCAGTAGAAGGATGTCTAGTGTCCTGCTCTACCTCTGATCCATATCTCAGGATATCTTGGTCTCTATTTCTAAATCATTGACAAACACAGTGGACATAGATAGAAATAGATGTGTTCCTAAGCTTTGGCCACAGAGTTTCAACACTTTTCATCTTGTTTCCAAGCGTCCACCCCTTCCATTCTTATCCTTTCTTTCCAGTGACGACAGCACAGGCAGGTCTTTGGTAATAATGAAATAACACGACGAGCTAACGCCAACCAGGCATTGCTTTAAGTACTTTACGTATACAGGACTATTTTACTTTCTGATCAACCTGCTGAGGTACATGCTGTTATGACCCCCTTTTTACAGGTAATAAACTGAAGCACAGAAAACTTGAGGTCCCATAGCTCGCACGTGGGAGGGCCATGTGCTCACCCCTACACTATACTGCTTTTCAGAGATGGCTAGTATTAGTCTGAGAAGTACCTATTGCTTCAATTGCTAGGGGTCAAAGAAGGAAGAGAAGCAAGCCCTATAAATTAATTTTTGAACTTTGCCCTTTTTGTGTATATGACACCTGGGGCCTCACCTTTGAGGCCCTCATCGTTTCATCAGCCTAAGTAGGAACAGATAAGTGAGCCCATAAGGGATAGTAAACGGCTTTTCTTCCTCTAAAAGCTACCCCAAGGAGTGCCCAAAAACTCCTTATCAAAGATACAGTTCATTTCTCCACGGAGTCCTTGCTGAAATGCAGCATTTTGCCTAAAAGGGATAGCACAGTAAGCGAGATGTGGCCTGGAGATTACAGGTTACATCTTGAAATGGTGAGCGAGGGCCAGAAGGAATGACCGACTTTTCTTTCCCTGTGAGCTAGGAAAGCTCCAGACCTAGAGGGCTTCTTGGGTGACATGTTAAGTCAGGAGGCCCCAGCCAGGTTATTTTTACAACCCCTTGTATCTGTCTCATGAGAGTTTCTAGACGGTGTAAGCCTGCACTAGTGCAGGACCCTGGAATAAGAAAGAGGCAGGCTTGATTTATTTAGGAATTCATACTTGAAGATTCCAGTAGGAGCTGCAGTCGGGTCAGCTGGCCAGGAGAGCCACAGGTAACTGTGACGATGCTAGACAGGGATAAGGCAAGAAACGGGCAGTTCAGGGAGTCCACAGGAGCATCTGTTATGAGTCTACTCTTTTAGGGAGGGCACCCAAGCTGTGTAGATACCTCACATTGGCATGTACCCCAAAGACTATGGGTAAATGGTACCCTGCCTCATCCAGGTCCCTAGGAAATGTTTCTCTTTTAATGGCTCTCCGAAGAGGCACACTTTGTCTCCTGTGCTGGGCAGTGTGCACGTGTGCTGTGGTTCTCCTCTGCCTCAGATCCTCCGCTTGATAGGGGAGAAAAAGCCACGATGACTTCTTGAGGTCCCTTTAGCCTAAGGGTTCAATGTTTATGGTTTCCGTCATCACGGCATAATATTGTTTGGTTAGGTTGTGGGGGAAGAAGAGAGGGATCGTAAATTGCCCCCCTGCCAAAAAAAACATACAACTGGGATTTGCTATGGTTTTAAAAAGGTTTTATTATGCAACTTTTTAAACACACCCAGAGGGTAGAGAGGAGAATGCCCGTTCTCCCAGGCGCCCATCACCCAGCTACAGCAGCCGTCAGCTCATCTAGTCTTGTTTTAGCCATCCTTCTGCTTCTGCTTATTTTCAAGCAAATTCAAGATATTACTTATAATATCTATTTACACATCAGTATGTAGCTCTAAAAGATAAAATGTCTTTTTAAAAAAATATTTATTTATTTTTAGAGAGAGGGAAAGGAAGTGAGAAAGAGAGGGAGAGAAACATCAATGTGCCCGAGGGATTGAACCAGCAAACTTTCAGTTGGCGGGACAATGCCCAACCCACTGAACCACACCAGTCAGGGCAAGATTAAGACCTCTTTTTGAAAATATTGCCATAGTATCACTGTGCTACCTAAAAATCTAATAATCTCTTAATTATCATCAAATATGCAGTTAGTGTTCAAATTCCTCCAAGTGTCTCACAATGTTTTTTAACAGCTAGCTTGTGTACAGCAAGATCCAAACAAGGTCCACACATTACATGTGGTTGATGTATTTCTAAAGTCTCTCTTTTTTAGGAAACAATTTATTAAAGTATATTATATAGAGAGGAGTGCACACATCCTTAAGTGTATGAAGCAGTGGATTTTTTCCTGTGAAACTGCCTCCCATGTCATGAACTAGAATATTACCTGGACCCCAGTAGTACCTTATTGTAGGATTTAAAAAAAAAAAAGGTTGTATTTGTTTATTTTTAGAGAGAGGAAGGGAGGGAGAAAGAAAGGGAGAGAAACATCAATGTGTGGTTGCTTCTCATACCTCCCCTACTGGGGATCTGGCCCACAACCCATGCATGTGCCCTGACTGGGAATTGAACCAGTGACCCCTTGCTTCAAAGGCTGGCACTCAGTCCACTGAGCCTCCCCAGCCAGGGCCCTTACTGTAGTTTTAATTTGCATTTCTCTGATGACTAACGATGTCAAGCCCTTTTCAAATATATTTTGGGAGCCATTTGGATATTCTTTTTAATGAAGTGCCTTTTCAAGTCTTTTGCTCCTCCCCCTTTTGAAATCATGTTTCCTTTTTCCTATTGATTTGTGGACTTCATCATACATTCTGGATATGAGTCCTGTGTTGGATAGATCCACTGCAAATTTCTTCTCCCACTGTGTGGTTTGCTTTCACTCTCTTAATGGTGTCTTGATGAGCAGAAGTTCTTAATGAAATCCACTTCATCAATTGTTCCCTTTATGGTTTGTGCTTTTTGTGGCCTACTTTATAAGTCATTGCCTGTCCTCAAGGGCATGAAGATATTCTCCTTAGTCAGTCTCTGGAATTTTCAAGGTTTTGCCTTTCCAAATGATATCTACACTCCTTCTAGAATTTAGGGTTTTTTGGTGACAGCTGTGAGAGAGGGGCTAAGGGTCGTTTTTTGCCATGTGGCTGTCCAGATAACCCAGCACCACTTTGAAAAGACCTGCAGTGGTATCATTATCAGACATTAGAGGACTAGACATGTGTGAATCTATTTCTAAATGCTTTCTTCCACTTGTGTTCCTTTATGCTTCAGTTGGCAAAAGTTTGTGCTAATACCATACTGGCTTAGTTGCTGTAGTTTTATAAGTTTTGCCATCTGGTAGTGTAAGTCTTTCAACTCTGTTTTTCTTCTTCAAAATCATCTTGACTATTCTTGTCCCTTTGCATTTTATAGAAAAAAATAGAATCATCTTGTCAATTTCCACAAAAAAGTGCTGAGATTTTGACTGGGATTGAATACAGTCTGTAGATCTGGGGGAGAACAAGTAGCTTTATAATAGTGAATCTTTGTGTCTAGGAATGTGGTGTATTTCTCCATTTATTTAGGCCTTCTTTCACTTTTCTTGGTAATGTTTGTTGATTTTTCTGGGTAGGTCTTGCACATCCTTTGTAGATTATATGTATTGGGAGTTTTTGATGCTAACATGAATGGTATTATGTTTTAAAATTTTATTTTCTTCTCTCTGTCCTAAGGTTAAGATGTGACAGGTACTTCATCATCAAAGAAATTAAAAGTTCATATTCAAGTTATCCTTTAGTCTTGAATTTAGCATGTTTTTACAGTTTATACTTGCTTCCCACTTACACGTAACTTAACACTACAGCTGGCCCTTCATTCTGTCAAAGGATCAGATTTACACTCTCCCTTTGGACTGCAGACGCTTTCCCAGTGTCCCAGGGGCAGCAGTAGGAGGAATCAGAGCGTACATTTATGGGGTGCTTGCTGTGTGCTGGGCACTATTCTAAGTTCTTGATAAATATTAGCTTACTTAATCATCACAGCTACTGTACGAGGTAGGTTAGATAATATCCTTGTTTAACAGGGGCAGAAACTAAGGCACAGAGAGGCTGCATAACTTGCTCCAGGTCACACAGCTTACAGATGGCACATCCGGGATTCAAACCCAAGCTGGCTGGCACCAGAGCCCATGCTTTATCATTCTATAGCCTCTTAAGTGGTAGCAGAAGATGGGGGCTAGAGTAGGAGACAAAGAAAGAAACTGGGGAACCCTGCGGGGCGTCTGGCCAGAGGACGAGCTATGCACTTGTTTTTGAGCACCTATGAGATACACCTTGAGAAATATCTCGGGGTCGGAGTGGAAGCTGCTTTAGAGGGGGCTGGGGTCTGAATGAGCAGTTAAGGTCAAGAGAAGAGACGCATAGGGAAGGTGACCAGAATTTGATCTTTCGATCAGATTTACAGACTGAGGAACTGTTACATCAATTTGTTTTTCAGTTTTAACACCTTAAAATTTCCTTGGAGTAAGTGGAATCATGACTTCTGGTCTGTTCTTTTTCTGAGGTGACAGGCACATCTATATTTAGACCAATAGTCATGCTTCTGTGGCGATGGATCAGTGTATGCCTCCAAAAATGGCTGTGCATTGAAATAATAACACCCGTATCTTTATGAACAGAGAAGTCTCCCCACATTGTAGATTTGATGCACGCATATCAGAGGGACTTCTACACAAATGTACTTACTAAGCAGATAAACCAACATTAGTGCTAGGATGGTAGACAGCCACTTGGGCAAGTGTCCACGAGCTCATGGAAGCAAGCAGACTCAGACAAAATGGATTTAGGGCTTCGCAGGCCTAAAACAGAAGAACCATCAGTTCTGATAACACAAACCACAAGCTGGGATTGTCTTTAACCCTATCCTTTCTCTCGCCTCCCACATTTTTGTGTCACTAGGCTTTATAGATTCTACCCTTTTTATTAGCTATCAAACCTGTCTTTTCTTTCTCCATTACCACTAATAGTTGGGATCCTCAACGTGTTGTTCACTTGGATTGGACAACAGCCTTCTGAGTGGTTTGTTATTTTCTCTAGTTAGTTGCCTTGGCTGATGTCAAAATTATGTTTATCAAACATGAAGTCATCATGTCACTTTCCTACTTAAAATGATGTCAATAGCTCCCATCGCTTAGGGGACTAAAATCTAATGTCCAGAGGCTGGTCCGCAAGGTTCCTTAAGAGCTGGCCCATGCCTCTTTTGAGTCCTCAACTCCCTAACTCCTTCACCTGTGGCTCCTGGACCCATGGTCCGCTCTCGAACTTGGCGTGTTTATTGTGATGCTTCTCAACAACGTGCCTTCCCTGCCACCCCAATTCTTACGTTTGCCCTCTTGGCCAGCTCTTACCTGTCCTTAGAGAACATCCCCAAACTCATCATGGGCAGAGGGCTTGGTGTACTTACTTCTCTGAAGCCTTTCTCCTACCATATTGTGCCATTGAAATGTTTGTCTTCCTTGGTAGACTGTGGAGTCCTTGAAGGAGGTTCTCATTCCTTATGGTTTTCCGAGGGCCCCATGGGCACTTCACAGCATTTGCTGAATGGGTCCTTCCATTCATCCAACTGTCCATTCATTCTTTCAACTAATGTGAATATTTGCCATATTCAAGGCACTGTTATTTGCTGGAAATATGCAGCAAACAAGATACAAAATTCTTATCTCCACTGAGCTTATATACTAGTGAGAGAAGACAGGCAGTAAAGAAAGAAAGAAACAGGAATGCTATTAGGCAGTGTGAATGCTAGGCCAAAAAACTGAAGTCGGGTCTGGTGACAAAGGATGCATGGGTAACTTTTGTTAGATGGCTAGAGAGGGCCGCAGTGAGGGCCTGAGATTGGGATGAGCTACCCTGGTGAAGATCAGAACAAAGAGTGTTCCAGGCAGAAGGACGAGGTTACAGACCCTGGCCGGGTAGCTTACTTGGTTAGAGCATTGTCCCAGTACGGGACAATGGTTGCCGGCTTGATTCCTGGCCAGGGCACATACAAGAATCAACCAATGAATGCGTAAGTAAGTGGAACAACAAATCAGGGTTTCTCCCTCTCTCTCCCCCCTCCCTTCCTCTGTCTCTCTCTAAAATCAGTAAGTCAATAAATACAAAAGAAGGAAGAGATTACAAAAGCCTTAGGGTAAGAACCAGCTGATTTAGAACAAACATGGGTTACCTAAAGCCAGGGCACAGTGAAGAAAATGCCTCTAAGAGAGACAGAACCAAAGAGACAGATCATAGCTGGTTTTGGAGTCAAAGGTAATTCATTCTTTAAAACATACTGGATACTTACTGGCAGCTGCCAATGGCAAAATAAAAAGGCCCTGTTGTTCACAACTGATGCACAAAAGCACTTAGGAATGTAGGTGCCGAATACCCCTCCCCACTTCACTTGGAGCCAAGCTCTCTGTGTCAGGACGGGCTGCGTGAGGAAGCTGCCCAGTTATAGCTCACTTGGCTTTCTGTTCTTCATGCCTTCGGTTTGCCCAAGCCACACAGTTATAACCACAAGAATGTGAATACTTTTACTTGCCCTGAAATGTGCCTATTTTTAACCTTTACAGTGGGAAAAAGCCTTTCATTTACTCATCTTTCGTTATTTTCCCACTTAATATTTTTTATGCCCTTCCTGGGCCCCCCGGGGGAAAGTGTGCTACATCTGAAACGCTGCGTGTGCCTTTGCTCAGGGCGAGCCGTGTGCTCGTGTACTCACATGGGCCACGGCCGGGTTATGTAACGAGAGCCGTTCTGAGTACAGTTGGCTCACGCAGAAGGCCACGATGTGGCAACTGCAGGTCTCATTGCAGGGAGGCCGAGCCTGAACTCGCAAAGCAAGAGTCATGGCTCAGGGCAGCCTGTTGGCCAGCTTTGTATTCTAACTCCAAATGTTCCCTTGAATCCTTAGGTTTGGGTTCAAAACACCCAAGAGCATTCTGTTTCCTAGAGAGGTGGTTCCTACCACAGTCTAGATATACGGGAGATACACGATTTTTATTTTCTCCAGTGGGTGGGTGGCTATTACACAGGAGCTCTGGCCTTGAGGTCGTATTCTGTTCTTGAGGTCGTATCAACCAACTGGCTTGGCCACACCAAAGCCATGTCTAGACAACATAATAAACCCTGCTATGTCACAACGATGTACTTTTTGTTCTTTTTCCTTTTATTGTTTCTGGTTATGCTTGTGGGAATTGATCATATAAAAAACTTATTTAACTATGCAATATAATAATTAAGGATTAAAAGGAATTTTGGATGTCCAAACTTCTCAGACAGGGTAACTGAGGCCCAGTGACAGAGTGGGTTGGTGTTGGAACTGGGTCTAATAGTCTTGGCCTCCGGACTTCTAGGTTAGTTCTCCTATGCCTAGTCATACCACCATTAGCCATTGAAGGGAGGGAGCGAAGTGGCGACCTGATGACCTTTTTTTTTAAAGCTAATAAATAGTTCATATATAGTTGGAAATTATACAAAAGAATCTGGATCTCTGGTTTCTGCAGAAAGACTTGAGTCCACACTTCTCTGAGATTAACTGTTGGCACTCAAAGTAGCTTCTACTTTTTATACAGGTTATGTGCTCTCCAGTTCACCACAGTCTCCACTATTCCCTATTGCCTCCCAAACATTGAGGTTGACAGTCAGCTTGCCATTTATGCTCAAACTTGTGCTATTATATTCCTAATAGTAGAATTAAGAGTAAAGAAAGCTAAAAAGCAAGTGTTTCAGGGCCAAAAAAAAAAAAATACAGCTCAAGATACTAGGTACCAAATCTATTTGGTAGCCGAAAGGCATTGGAAGTTGCAGCTCTTGTTGTAAACTCTGATACCGTAATCAGAAGAATTTAGGATACATCTTTTCATGGTGAGGTTGTGTTATAGATTGTCAGAGCGTGGAGCTGAGAAGAAAAGTAGACCAAAGGGGATAGGGGACCCTTCTCTCCCTTTGCCCCCTATAGGGCTATTGAAAGTGAAATCCGTTTGCTTAGATACTGAGTCGGGTTGTCCCAAAGATTGTGCATTAAGAAGTCTTCGTATTGACGTTCGGCAGGATTATCTGGAGCCGATTTATTGCGATCCGGTTGTTGTCACCACAGCAGAGCAGAGCTGAGGTTCCTCGGCCATTTGCTGAACTCACAGTGAAACTGCCTAAAGGAAATGCACTATTATTCTAGGAAATAAGTTGCAAATAAGCAACACCCCAAATATACCACATTCGTGGCTCCTTGAGTAAAAGATGCCACGCTTATCTACCCAATATTGTGAATAGTACTACTTATAGGCTCATTTCTATTTGTGTGTTTTTTCCTGGTCTCTGCTTCTAGCTACCCAACTAACATTGCTAATATTTCAACTCTGCCAACTAATACTTCTTTGGTGAAGCCAGAGGCTCTGTAAAGGTTAAACAGTAATTCGGCGATATCGTGTTGAACATAATTCAAGTGTCAGGCATCATCTAGAGATTAGGAGAACCGGTCCTCTCCTTTCTATTGGTTTATTTTAGTCTGTTTATCTTCCTGGTGCCTGTCGCTGAAGCCCGGGCTGGAGACCTGGTGAGGAATGTTTTCTCCGGAGTTTCGACAGGTACAGGGATTTGTCACTGCTTCAGAAGCTGCTTGGCTACGGGCGAGGAAGCTGCCTCTATGGGAGGGGTAATTGTGGTCGGTGACCTCTGGGTTTCAGCATGGCCTTACTCTGTGCACAGACTCCCATCTGATTCAGGAAGTCTTTTATGTTTGTGAGTCCCCATCAGTGATTTCCTTACTGGCTTTTTGGAAGGGCAACAACCTCGGGGACTGCTGAGGAAGGAGGGCTTTGAAGGTAGAGTCTCTAGAAGAAGGGTTAAGTAGAGGGAGGAGTCACCATCATTAGGATACCAGACACATGGCAAAACCAAACATAACCACCCACCTCCTCTCTGACTCACCTACCCAAAGAGTGATTAAAGCATGAGAGGGCAGGTGGCAAGTAGGTATTAGATTTGGAGTGTAGGGGGCGTAGTTGAGGGAGGGCTGAGTCCTCTTCCTTCTAGTCCCTGCGACCTCATTGGTTGTTCCTTCTCTGGAGGACCTAGAAGCCAGGGGACCTCAAGATACAGCTTGACCTGTGAACTGTGTTTTGGACTTGGGAAACGGTTGTCACCTGAGTGGTCCAGTGAACTGGAACTTGTGGTAGACAGCAAGACTTTTCAGGGGTTTGGGAAGCTCTCTGACTTCTTTGGAACCTAGTAAGTCCAGGATTTTAGAGAGTCACCCAACAGTGACTTCAGTGCCCTGGAGGGAGACCCATCATTAACCTGGCCTCCCTGAGATGGCTAAACCACAGCAGGGAAGGGTGGAGCTCGGCGGCTTCTCCCCCGGGCTCAGCCCGACCCTCCTCAGGGCCAGCATTCCCTTGGAAACAATTAGGGGTAGCGTGTGGTCAGCATTACGAGAGTTTCTTTGTGTTCCATACCTCTTATATCATATGTAATAGGATAATGGGGACAAAAAATCTCAGTTGCCATGCCCATGCTGGCCACATCAAGGCAACAGTTATTATAGCCGTCATGGTAAATTAATGTAGGTCCCCATGTAAATATTGTTTTATTCCTCTTTATTTTTAAATGGAGCATTTGGCTTGTATATTGTTTGAAACATCAAATATAATACATGGTCATATTGGAATATGAACATTACCTATGTTTTAATAGTAACTGGCATTTTTGTTATGTGTATGGCACCACAGGTGTGTCATTTTACATTAGGTATATAGCACACAAGGTGTACAGTGACTTAAATAATTACTGTTGCTTCACATGGCCTATGTAGGATGTACCAATTTAGCAGATGAGGCCATTCAAATCACATAAAAAGGTCACCTTAATCTGCCTGTAAGAATTCATGGAAACCGCAAGGCTCAACTAGTATGAAATATCAGTAACACTGCGCATGAAATATGGAACTCGTTTCCTACCTCCCCCCCTTTCCTTACACCGCCTCCCAGGGCCTTCCGCAGGCTCAGCATCGTTATGTATGGTCACGTTCCAGCAATGAAAAGCCCCAGGATGTGGTGGGTCTGGAACCCGTTACTGGACCCGTGGCCAGAAATGGGATGTGGTCTCAAGAACAGTCTAGGCCAGCAATTTTCAACCTTTCTCATCTCATGGCACATAGAATTAATTACTAAAATTCTGTGGCACACCAAAAATATATACTTTTTGCTGATAAAAAAAATAGGTATAATTTGGATTCATTCACACCGGATGGCTATTTTTGTGTTGGCTGTTGTCATTTGTTTATTTGACAATCAAAGGGAAAAGAGGTCATTGCCCCTGACTAAACAGTCAGGTATTGCATGTTTTAAAAATTCTCACAGCACACCAGTGTGCCAACACAGCACAGCGGTTGAAGATCACTGGCCCAGCCCTGACCAGGTGGCTCAGCTGATTGGACGGTGATTCCATAGCCAAAAGTTTGTGGGTTCATTTCCCAGTCAGGGCACATACCTGGGTCATGGATTTGATCCCCAGGTCCAGGCGGACAGGAGGCAGCCAATCGATGCTTCCTTCTCTCATTGATGTTTCTCTCTCCCCCTTCCTGTCTCTCTAAAAGCAATGAAAAAATGCCCTTGGGTGAGGATTAAAAAAAAAAAAAGTCGCTGGCCTCAACAAATGCCAACTGGGACTTGCAGCAAGGGTCCTCCTTCCTTTCTGACACTCTTCTGCTGTGCCCTCCCAGGGAAGAGGTTTGCTCACTCTGGAGCCAAGGTCATTGTCCTCTCCTTGCACAAGGTTGTGTTGTAACTGCTTCAACACCCTTTTCTGCCTGGACCTACGTTGGTGATCCAAGTAGACTTAGGACAAGGCTTGCCATGGGCGTCTTCTGGAGTCCCAGGCGGTGTGTCAGCCTCAGGAGAGACCCGCGCGTGGTGCCAGCAAGGCCGCCTGTGCGTGCGGCCCCGGGGGAGAGCCGTGTGACCGCCCCTGGACCACAGCCTGCCCCGCCCCCTGCTCCCGAGCGTGGAGGGCGAATGTTTTCTAGGTCAGCAGCTCTCGGCAGCAGTCAGGCCCAGCCTGGGAGGGGAAGTGTGTGCGAGGAACTACAACGGGAAGTGACTCCAAGACTCTTAAGTTAAAGGTTAATTAGAAGAGCTCCTCCTTTTATAAACAAGGATGGCCACGGCCGGACCCTCTTGCGCGTGTCCTCCTCTTGGGCTCACCCCTCCGTCTGGTCTGCGACTGCGGGCAGGAGAGGTGGCTGGCTTCCAGAAGGAGCCTCGCAGCTACGGGAGGCCTGGCCACCCAGCCATTTTTACAATTTCCCATGTGAACTCTAGCAGCACTCAACAGAGCTGCTCTGCAGATCAGAGGGGACCCAACTGAATGGGAATCTATCGTCTGAAGATAGTATTTTTCTCTCTAGCTCCCCTTCTTGCCTCCCCTCCACTCTAAGTAGACAAAATATTGGGCCAGAGGTCCAAACAAGCCTGTTTAGGGAGGCATCTCGCCATCCCATTTCCAGCCGGGTACTTTTCCCTTCCTGTAACTTTCCAGTTGTAATTTGGGGAATACTATTGGTAACTCTGCCACCTGGTGGTCATATCCAAAGCTGCACGCTGGGAGGATTAAGCGTCCGCTTGGATCATTATTAGTTGCTTTAGTTTTCCCACTTCTAATTTCAATGTAAGTAAGATGTGCTCTGTACATTAGTTATTATTAGTAAGTTAACTATTTATAAGTAAATATTCTTGCAAGTAAATAAGTATTATAAATAAATAAGTAAAATAAGTATAAGTAAAGTTCTTGCAAATGCATTCAACAGAACACACGGGTAGGACATTTCTATGGCGCTATATTAGAAACTGTATGCTGGGATGCTTAGGGAGTGCAGCTGGATGTGGGGAAGAAGGAACTTATTTTACTTTATTCCTTAGCTCTCTCTGGAATCTGTTATAAACAAAAATGATGTATTACTTTTGTAACTATAGCTGAAGTACCTGACTCGGGCAGGAGGCCCGGAGCCCAAGCTACCCCTCGGCAGGGCTCCGACCCCTTTCTGGGTTTGTGCGCAGGGACCTCTGGGGCTTCTGTGTGTTTAGAGGGAGTGGAGTACGTTGGTCTCCCTTTGATCTTGTTCACTGGCAGTTGACGGTGGTGGCCGTGGTGGAGGAGCCAGAAGCTGCGTGGAAGCTGGTTCTGGGGAATGTGTCAAGGAAGCCAGAAAAATTCCCAGCTCCCTTGGTGGTCCTGGTCATGAAGGCGGCTGCCCTCCTGTGGGGGGCAGGCTGCCCCCTTCCCAAGGGCACGCTCAATGGAGGGGCTCCAGGGGGAGACCCAACCACTCGTTCAAGTTTCTGATGCCTCACAGGTTTCACAAGGCAGGATGAGGCCACTCAGGGCGCAGGGCCCATGCCCCCCAGGTTCTAACACCAGAGAGCAGGGCTGAGGGTGGATGTGGCCCCGGTCGGCTGGCAGGAGAGCCCGGTCCCACGCCAGCGGCCACCTTCTGACTGCCTCCTCTGTGCCCCTCTCACTGTCGGATCCACTCCTGAGCAGGCCTCCCCCCTGCACCCCTGTGACTCCCCCTCAGGATAACATACTTACTTTCATGAATTTGTTGAGCACAACCACTCTCCACGTACGTGCTCAGGAACAGCAAACACTCCTCTTGCTTGACTGCGCCCGTTCACCCACTCACCACCAGTGTCCCAGGAACACTGGGTGGCTGGGTGGCCTCCCAGGAAGACGTGCTGGGTTTGGCCCCGGGGAGGGGAGGTCCTGCCTGCACTTGTATCCGGGTCCCGAAGGGCGAGGCCTGCACATGCAGGGGGGGCCCTTTCACACGGCTCTTCAGGAAATGGAAACCTCAGCACCACGCTCGGTTGTTGGTCCCTCTGCCCCAGAGGACGGTGCCACCCTCGGGATGGCCACTTGTTCTAGTCCTATTTGTTCAAAAGACAATTGGCTTGCCTTGCACCTTTGTTAAAAATTAGTTGTCTATGTATGGATGGATATATTCCTGGGTTCTCTGTTCGGTTGCGTTTATCTATTTGCCTTATTTACACCTGACCACACTGTTTTGATTCCTGTAGCCTTTAAATAAATCTTGAAGTTGGGTGTGAGTTCTCCAACTTTGTTCTTTTTCAGAGTTGTTTTAGGTATTCTAGGTTCTTTGTGTTCTCATGTAAATTTAAAAATCAGCTTATTAATTCCTACAGAAAACTCCGCCGGGATTTTCACCGGCATTGATCTGAGTCTACAGAAGTTTGGGGAGGACAATGGACTTTTTAGCCATGGAGAGTTTTCTGACCCGAGAACATGTATGTCTTCCCCCTTTTTTGTCTTCTTTAATTTCTTTCAGCAATATTTTGAGGTTTAGAGTGTATCTGTTTTTTATATCTTTCATCAGATTTATTCCTATTGTTTTATTTTTAAAATTGTATATATCATTGTTTTTAAAAAATTTAATTTCTGGTTTTGTGTTGCTAATATACAGAAATGCAATTGATTTTTTATATTCACCCAGTGTTCTCACTTACTCTAGCAGCTTTTTAGTGGGTTCCATTGCATTTTCTGCATAGATCTTCATATTGTCTGTGAATACAGACAACTTCCTCTCCCATCGGGATGCCTTGCATCTCTTTGTCTTGCGTGCCTAGGGCCTCTCACCCGATGTTAACAGAAGTAGCACGTGAACATGCCTGTGTTGCTCCTGGTCGCAGTGTGGGGTACTCAGTCTCTGACAGTCAAGTATGATGTTAGCTGCAGGTTTTTCATAGATGCCCTTTATCAGGTTGAGGAAGTTCCCTTTTATTCCTAGTTTGTTGAGTGTTTTTTATCATGAAAAGGTGTTGGATATTTTTTCCATTGCTTTTTCTGCATTTATTGAGATGATCACATAGTTTTCCTTTCAAGTTTGGTAACATTATCACTTACACTGATTTTCGAGCATTAAACCTATGCTGCATTCCCGGGACAAAACCGCTCTTGGTCATGATGTACTGTCCTTTTAAGAATTGTTGGATCCCATTTGCTAACCTTCTGTGTCCGTGATGGATATTGGTCAGTAGCTCCTTTTCTTGTTTGCAGATGCAGGTACGTCCATTGGAAACAGCTCTCTGTTATAAGCCCGACCTTCGTTCATGATCCCCCTTGGCTCCTCTGTGCTGGGTCACTGTGGTGTGTCCTCCAAGACACTAGCTTTCTTGGTCATTCGGAAACCCTTCCTTTTTTGTACGAACACTCTAAGATTTTAACAGGAGGATCTTTCTCTTTTTCCCCTGAGTTTTCTGCTCTAGAAATCCTACAACTGCTGGTCTCCAGGGGAAAGACACACCCTCGTAATTCATTGATTGTATCAGAGTTTCTTCTTTGTTTCCAGGCGGCAGTCCCAGGCAGGCGGCCACTTCTCTTTTCCTTTCTCACTTCCCCTTTCTTCCTTTTAAAACATTAATTATGGAAAATGTTAAGCCTGGAAAAATATAGAGACTGATACAGTGAACTCCCATGTACCCATCAACAATCATCAACTTGTGAAACTGCATTTTCCTAATGTTTCTAATTTGCAAACATTAGAGGCTTATTTTTCAGGTTACATCAAAGATCACGTGGTAGGGAATGCACAAGCATTTTTGTCCTGTGGGCTGCATGTGTGTAGGACTCGGTTTATTTTCCAGGATTCATACAGCATGAAAACTGAGAGTCTCCTGTGATTTCCAGGGGATACTCCAAGGATCCCAGATACTCTTTCCCTCTGTGTTGTATGCATAGTCCTCAGTGGAGCCTGAGACTTACGCTGAGCTTCGTTTCTAGTCTCTAGTCGATTGAGGCCCTTTCTTGTCTTTCACCTAGGTTTACACTCCGTCAATGCAGTTCCTAAGATGTCTTCTCTTCTTTTCTTTTTCCAGAATATATGCCTACCTAGAGTGTTCCTTAGATGTCAACTCTGCTTAATCAACAAAAACAAACTGGCATAATGGAGTGAGAGGCATCTGGTAGAATCCCGGCCCTCCCACGGGTTGGTGAGGCTTTTTCAAAATCACTAAACCTCTTTGAGGTTCAGTGTCTCCGTCTGTGAATTGAATAGCACCCACCTCCAGGATGACATTTAGGGTTAGAAATAATGCAGCTGGAGTGCTCATCCCAGTGCCTGATGTGTAGTAGTAACTCAATAAATGACAGCTCTTAGGATTATGACAGATGCCATGCATCTGTAAAAGGGAGAGCAAAGAGTATTGTCCCTGGCTAACTGAGGAAACAGGCACCAGAGAGACTAAAATACTGACTAATGTCACTTGGAGGGCCAGTGACAGATCCATAACAAAACTCATAAAAGCCACTTTCTGGACTCAGGGCTCTTGCAAACATTCTAAAATCTAATTTCTGCTTATATCTTTATGGAGGAATTCTATTTCGTAACGGAAACAAGATATTTCCAGCAGCTCATTTCACGGGGATTTACTAAGTTTATGATTCCAGGCATCCAGTTTGGGCTTTGTGCCTAAAGCCATGTCCTTGCATCCACAGCAATGGGAAATGTGTATGTCCGGCCGGCACATCTCTGTTGGGGTGTTTGGCTGAGTTTATTTGTGGATGGGCTGATTCCTCAGGATCATCAACTGTTAGTGGGCAGTTTGTAAGACAAACTGAGGCAGCACTTCAGGCTTCACACAAGGAGGGAATGTTTGGGATCTCCCTGTCTCTCCCTGTCTCTCCCTGTCTCTCCCTGTCTCTGTGTGTCTCTTGTCTCTCTCTCTCTGTGCTTCTGTCTTTCTGACTCTCTCTGCCTCCTTGTCTCTCTTGCACACACGCAAGCCTTTTGATCTTGTATTTTCTAGGTTCCGGAGAGGTGTGCCTATTTCTGTGTGTTAGCCCCAAAGTGGAGAAATGGCCTTTCTCAGATGTTTTGCCCCATATTTTACTGAAATATCAAAATACGTCATGGTTAACCCTCTGTACGTGTCTAGAGGACAGAAGTTCTGCCTAAAAGCTAAAGGCAGCTTCAAGCAAAAATACTGAAAACTGTATAGAAGAGGCTCTCCCTTTTGTCCTAAAATGAACAGAGTGAGGGGAGGAAATGACTGAAGGGGCTCTAAAAAGACAGACTTGGAACCGCGGCCTGGGACAGGAGACCCCTTCTCACTCTGGATTCACACCGTTACATTCTCCTTTTAGCAGGGGTCATGACAAGCAAGTGAAATCAAGTCATGAGGGATCGCCTCACAGAGAATGAAAAACAGAAGCCATGGGAAGCCCTTTCTTTCCTCAGAAAGAAGCAGTGGGGCTTCATCCTCATCTCTTTTTCAAGCTCTTGTCCCTTCTTTAAGAACTGCGGCTGTAACTAAGGCATCTTTCTGTCTCAAGCCTTTCATTGAGCTTTACACGCAGTGGACACTCAGTAAATAAATATGCCGGATGCTGAATGTATAAATATGTATTATATGAGAATCTACAATGCAGTCTATCTTGGTTGGTTGCTGTGTGGACTACTAATGAGTTGTAGCTCAGGGTCTCTTGCTTTCATTGATCTTGCAATCCAGAAAGGGCATAGCAATTTTGAGAAATATTTGGCCATTATTGCTGCAAATATTTTGTCTGCTTTATTTTATTCCTCTTATTTTCCTGGGACTCCAATTGTACATATGTTAAATCTTTCTTTTTGTCCCCCAGGTTCCTGAAGCTCTGCTAATTTTTAAATCTTTTTTTTTCTCTGCTCCTCAGATTAGATAAATAATCTTTTAATCTGTCTTAAATTCATTGACTCTTCTGTCATATTTATTCTATTGTTAAGCCTATCCCATGATTTTTTTTTTAACATTTCAGATATATCTTTTTCAGTTCTAGAATTTCTATTTAGTTCTTTTTTATAGTTTCTAGTTATCTGCTGATACTTTCTATTGTTTCATTCATTACAAACATATTTTCCTTTATGTTGTAGAGCTTAAGTATAATCATTGCTTTATGACCTTGTCTGCTAATTCCAATATATTAATTATTTCAGGGTTGATATTCATTGATTTGATTTTTTTATTGAGTATACCTAATGTCTTCCTGCTTTGTTGAATGTTACATAATTTTGAACTGTATCTTGGACATTGCAGATGATATGTTGCAGTGATTTTCAATTCTGCTATGTTTCCCTGGAAAGTATGTTTTATTTTTCTAATAGTAGGCAGTTAACTTGGCTGAATTCAAACTTTAAACTTTGCCCTCCCTGCTGTGAATGATAGCTCAAACTTCTGCTCAGTTCTGTTAGTCTTAGCTGGACTGCTTGACGTCTGCCTAACACATGTGTGCGCTGGCATCAGCCAGAGATTTGGGCACAATTTACACAGACAGTTTGGGCTCCTCCTTTCTGGCTCTCTCCTCATTTGGACTTCACCCTCTCCTTTCCAGCAGTTGTGTTTCCCTCAGACTCGGTCCTCTGGTTCTTCAAGCCACTAAGACTTTGGGTTTTCCTTCTGACTTTTCGCTACCTTATATAGTGCAATTTGAGCTCTTTCCTCAGGAAAAAAGCCATAAAAAATGGGAAATTCCTCCCCCTTCTCCGCTTTTCCCTACCCGCTAAACTGTAAGGGCCCTTTTTTTTGCTGCAACTTGTTTCCTGAGCCCGTTTCTTCTATGGCTCCCTTCTTCTACCTCTGCGATTTTTCTAAATCAACTTTCTCTTATAATTAAAAAAAAAACAACCCAACAACCAAAACCCCCAAAAACGCAACAAGTGTTTAAAGTAAAAGAATTACCAAGTCACTGAGTTCACTGTCAGTGTGTTTATGATGGAAAGACAGCAGTTTTCCTGTATGATGTTAGTATTTTTTACAAAGGCTTGAGAACTACCTTCAGACATCAACGTTGTCCCTTAGTGGTGGCTCAGCAGGGTGTTAGCTGCACTTTCACAGTCTGTCCTTCTGGTCAAGTCCTGCTCCGATGTGCGGGTTTGACATTGCATTGTTTTGAGGTTCTCTGATTCAACCTAACTCACCTGATGTTTTGCTTTATTTACATAGTATATAAGAGATGTTAATATGCAAAGACATCCTTGCTCTGTACTAATAAAACCAGAGCAGCCTGGTTTAAGAATTAAGTTGTAAATCCTCTACAGTTGTAATTTACTTTTATGTATCAGAATTATTTTATTGCCTGTTATCAGCTCATCTACTGAGCTAAGGATCAAGAACCATCTAATTTGCTTCTATGAGGTTTGCTTGCGGTAGCTCATAAGAGTATCCTTTGTGCGAGACCCTCAAGTTTGTCATTTCCTGACCTGCTCGGAAATTCTTTATTTCCCGCTGATGTTCTGTGAGCCATGGAATAGGTTCCAGGACAGTTTTCTGGGAGTGGTACACTGGTACTGGCTCATGCTGGCCCCCAAGAGCTGCTTGTTAAATTTACAGGCATTTTGCTGTAAATTAACAAGCTGCTTGTTAAACGTGGCCATTCCTAAAAATTAAACTTTATAACTTACAGTTAAATAAGTTATATTTGAATTGGTGGTAAAACCTATCCCTTAATTATTGCATGGAATTTTACTCTTATATATGCTCTTGAGATTATTTACCTCTATCGTGTCTGTGGTAGAAATACTATATAATGGTGTGCTGTTGTGTGTCTCTTCCCAGCCCCATGCTCAGTGATGCCATGTTGACATTGGCTCTGATGGGAGTATTTACACCACAGAAATTGGCAAATGTTACAAAGCAGTGCTTCTTTTGTCTTTGGAGAGCTGGTTAAACGCTTAACAACACATTATTATTTGTAGGCATTTCTCTTTATATTATAAAGCATAGTCCTTGGTCCTAGTAGTAGCTTGTCATAGCTAATGGATTGTGTCTTGTTTATTGTATCAAGTTTTTATCCAGTTTAATGTTACAGGAAAGAGGTGGATTTTTATCGAGCCTAAGTAAACAACTATAGGATCATGAAAAGTAAAGGAACTTAGTAAAAGCATTTTGAATAATATTTAATCATTGTTACCATTGTCTTGGGTAATTTGTAGATACAGTCTGTTAATATATTCTAAAGAATCACTATTTTTAAGTTTTTCTTTCAACTTCCTAGCTTAAAATATATACTAAGAATTTTTATAAGTTTTTTCCCCTGAATTCTAAGGAGGGATATTGGAATAACATACCTCTTAAAGAATGTTTTATTCCAGTTTATAAATGTATGCTCTGTTAAACTGATGGTTATGGATAAAGGAGAAAGAAAAGGATGTTTCCTTATATACTTACTGAAAATAGAATGTTAATCACAGTTAAATCAGTTCACTTAATCCCAGGAAATTAATTTTTATTTTGCCAGTTTTGGGTTAAGCAGTCTACTCTCATGAAGTCATCTGTTTTTGTGCTAGGAGTTCTGGAAATCCCGACTAAGTCCCTTGATACAGACAGGACAGGTGTCTGTGGAGGTGACGTCAGTTCCGACTGGGAGGCCGAAACTCCCGAGCACAGTTAACTGCAACGGCAATGGGAGAGTCTGCTCAGTATTACTGCATCTCTTTTTGTGAGGCTACTTCCAAAAGCCTTGCTTTTATTTCTGAGTTTATGGCAGAGGATTTCAGGCAAGTATAAGGGAAAACTGGACATAGTCTGTTGATGGTGACGCTGACTGACTTTGACCATTTTATCATGATGTCCAACAATGTGAGAGTAGAGGAGAGCGAGCTGACCAGTCTGCTCGGAAGGGCTAATTCAATGACTTCCCCGCACAGTGAAGGCGCTGACCCGAGGCCTTGCGTTCGTCCCACAAGGTGGTGTTTTATTTGTCACCAGTGGACAAGGGTAGTTAAAGCCTAGACATAAAATCTTTCCTCTTTTTATTTTTTTATAGGAATGAGTTTGTTGAAAGCTATTTGGTGAGTCTTGGTATACAAACTTGATATGGTGGGCAATGAAAGAGATTGTTGGGTAGGTGGCCAATTTGTGTAATAGACATGCAGCAATTTTATATTTGGTGAGCAAAAAGGAAGTTTACAAGCCATTTTTTTGGCCTTTGAAGTTATCCTTAGGAAATGAAAAGGTCAGGGAAATACACCTGGGGCTCTGAAAAGTGAAAGATTTTCCCACGTGTGTATATGTGTGTATGTGCGCCCCAAGGCTCCAGGAAGGGGTATGATTGCTGTTCACAAAAATAATGAAAAGTAAACAACTGGGAGAGGGGCGGAGAGGGGAGGGATGGTTTCCAGTGCAGAACAAAACACAAAGGTGAGAGAGACTCCTGTTTCAGCTTGTCCTGCTGGCACAAAAACTGCATCGGGAGTCGCATGAAGAGAAATAGAGCCCTTTCCTCATTTACTAGCATTTTTCTTCTTTCTATCTTAATTTTTATTGATTTTTAGGGTTGTTCTCATTGTTAAACTCAAAATTTATTTTAATTGGAAATATTAATGGTTTTAAAACCTTTGTAATGTAGTTTTATTCCAATTTAAATGAAGATCATCATGGAAAGATCCAGACTGATAGAATAATTGAATAATTGTTCAGCCTTTTAAATAAGACTTGTCACAGAATTGTTTTAATTTACCTTTTTTGTTTTGGAAGGATCACTCCGGAAAGTTTGTAAAGGAGGATGAGAACCATTCCATCACCCTACCCTGCTGTATCACACTGTTATACATTCTGTTCCAAAATGTTATCATATATATCTATGCTGTTTAAAAACTTTAACTGTGGGATATACACCATTTTGATTATGGCTTTTTCCCCTGAACACCAAGTCATACGCATTTTTCATGTTGCCACAAGTCTTTGTAGCCATAGTTTTCCTCTTTGCTTAATGCAGAATTCCTTTAGATAGGAAGCTCTCTTTGTGCCCTTCAAATCTGTACTGTTTACAAAACCCAAAATGCACATGGGTTTTCAGGAACACGGCTATTGTGTTAAGTGAGATAGAACCACAGAGAGGTTGTATGGAAGCCAAATTATCCCCTTGGTTAGCAGGGAGTGGTTGTGTGGAAACATGGGCTGGGAAACCCGTGAATCCTTCCTCCAGGAAAGCAGTCAGCTTGTTAGTTTTTCAGCCAGATGTCCAAATGAGTTGCAAAGTGCAGCACAAATGATTTGTTTCCATTATAGTAAAATGTTGTACGTGGGGGGATGATTGGTTTTTTATCATGTATGGGAGGTAACTCAGGCCAATCCCATTCCCTGGCACTTGGGAGTGCTTCAGGGAGCCCAGTCACACAGGCGGGACTAAAGCTGTGTGCATGTGGAAGTGGGAGGTGAGGGGACTGGGCAGGAGAGAGTGAGATTCCTCCCGCTCTCGCACCTGGAGGAGACGTCATACCTTCCTCTCCAGTCTGCACAGGTCAGTCCCTTCATTAACACCACATTGTGCTTATTATGGGCACAGACCCAAAATGCTATGTAAGTTAGCTACAGCGTTGCAGCATTTTATCAGACAATATGCTTGAATGTATTGATCTGATGAGGAAGGACACTATAGAATCAGATGAGGTTCTTAAAATGAACTGCAAAGTCAGTAATAATGCCTTTCAGTCTTTTAGTCTTAGAAGCTATCAGGGTCGATTTCTAAATATGTCTTATCACAGATGTTGGGTCTAAAGCAGTGGTAATAGAATTTCTGAATATGTTATCAGCAATGTTGGTATTTCACATCCCTTATTGATAAAATTGACTCAAGGACCTTGAAAAACTAGACTTTATTCAGGATTAAAAAAAAAAATCACAGGCCTCTTGAAGTGCTGTCTAGTTTAAGCGATTAGGATGAACTAATGCCGCTCACATCTCTTTGCTTTGGCGTGCCCTCCCAGCTTGCCCCTGTGTCCTTCAGTGCTCTCAGGCCTCTGGGAGAATGTGTCTGACAGTAGTCACTGTCATGTAGTTAGATCCTCCTTCAGTTACATTTTGAAGGCAGAAGGGGAGGGTGAGAGAGTAGACCAAAAGTAGTAACTGGTTTGTCAAGTCCACTGCCTGACAATCCCTATTTTTGAATCCGCATTCTTGCCAAACCTTTGCTTGTGGCTAAAGCAATGTGGTAACCAGCTTGATGGTACTGAACACTAGTTTCTGTAGTTTAACTCTTGTGGTTCTTTAAAGGTTCTTTTTGTAGCCACTGTATCCTAGAGAGCTCTTAGGAATTCTGTCTGTCTCAATCATCACAAGAAAAAAAAAATGGAGGTATCTCTGTGTGGTGATATGTAAACCGACAGTGATCGTTTCGCAGTACATGTAAAATAGCACATCGTTATTTGTACACCTGAAAGTAATCAAGTGTTACATGTCAATTGTAGTTCAATTAATCACTACACCAAACAAAACAAAAAACAAAATTGAATTCATTCGTTCATCCTCTATTTATTGCCCTACCTGGTGTCGGGCTCTGTGCTAGGTGCTCCCCAGCCAACTGAGACAGGGTCTCTGTAGACACTAATGAAGTGATCACACTGTATGTGTCCAGTCGCAGCAGCAGTAAGTGTTACAAAGACGCTGTGCCTGAGCAGCCACGAGAGCACAGCAGAGAGGCACTGCTGTGCCAGGAGGGCCTCCCCAGGGTGGTGCTGCTGAGCTGAGGTCCCTGGGGGAGCTGGGGAGGGAGGAGCCCGGGGACACAGCGTTCCTCAGCGTGCACACAGTCTCTTACACCGGAGGAGCAGAGTGGGTTAGAGGAAATGAAAGAACGCCAGTGAGTTTGGAGGACGTAGGTGGAGCGGGAAGGGGCAAAGGAAGATAGCACAGAGGAGAAAAATGGAGAATTGTAGTTTGCAGTTAGTCCAGGTTGAGATACCCATGAGGGAGAGATACCATGTGAGCAGGAGGCTATGCTCTTGTCGTGTGGCATGGAGCTTGGTCCGGGAAGGGCAGAGTTATTCGCAATCCTGTGTGCTTCCAGCCCCTCGGCCCTTGTCGTCCAGCCGCAGGTGTTTGTTGATCTCCGAACTCCTGCCCCACCCCAGTGGTCACCAAGCGACTACCCTCCCTTCTTCCCGGCACCTCAGGTCTTCTGCATCCCCAGGCTTCTGCTTATGGCCTCCTCTCTGGGGTCCTCTGCCATCTACCAGAGGAGGACCTGACGGGCCCTCTCAGCCATGGGATGGGGCTCATGGGGAGGTCGTTTTCATCTGCCCGCTTCAGGGCTGCTGGCACATGGAATTAGGTAGTCATGGCGATCGCACAGTACAGTGAATCCACTGAAACCCACTGACTTGAATGCTTTAAAATGATGACTTTTATGCTATGTGAATTACATCTTGATTTTTAATAAGTCTAGGAATTAATTATTCTGTGATATATTATGATACTTTGAGTTAGAAAAGCTGGGTCACATTTGCTTGTGGAGTTCACCTTCCGTATCTAGAATCAGAAGCTATATCTCCTAAGTTGCTATGAAAATTAAATGAGACAGTGCATGTGATAATAGGCTTAGCTCTATGAAGCCCTATAAGCTTTCTCTGTTGTCGTGGTTACAGCAGGTTTGGAAACCCCTTATTGTATCCATGCATTTACAAAGCAGCTTCTGTGTGGGTTGCTATTTATTGCGGCCCTTCAAGAGAATCCTGGAATCAGGAGAAATCCCCAAAAGAGAGTCATGGTGAAGGGGTGAAGGATTTCCCCGTTGCTGACCCTGCGGCCTGGCCTGGTCCTGGGCAAAACTGAGACGTGCTTGACATTGGTGTCCCTTCCCTGCCCCTCTCTCTGGCCTGGCTGTCTTTGGGTTATCCTGTCCGCATCTCTGCCATCTGCTTCCCTAAAGTGATTCGTGTTTTCCAAAGTGAACTCATCACATTAATCATATTAGGGTGTGAGTGGCCTGTTTAAGCTATATTTGTATCTTTCAGGAAGACCAAAAGAGCTCAGAAGGAGGAGTCTGCAGGCCCTGTGGGGAGGGGGAGCGAGGAGAGAGAGTGGGAAGTTATTTTGAAGCAGCAGAGCCTTCCCGGACATCCCCGAAATCACCCCAGTCAGGGCCCATCTGGTCTCCTTATCTCAAGGCCAGCCTGGCGTGGCCTGCGCTTGCTGTTGCCAGTGCCACGCCATCTGGAAGAGAAAGGCAGGAGAACGGGGTCTGCTTCTTGCTCTCCTAGGGTTAGGCTCCCAGGGAGGCTCCAGCAGAAGCAGCATTGACCCTGGTGGTTGGTGGTGGCAGGGGTGTCATTAGCAACACTAATGAATCACTGCTGGGCCCGGGCTGTCCTCTGACTCAGCTTGAAACTTTCTTTCTGCTAACAGGAAGCCAGTAACCAGCGAAGTAAAAAGCTTGCATGAAACCCTCAGAATCAGAAAACACTGGGTGTTTTTGAAGCTTTTGTTTCTAAAACAAGAAGGGAAATCATCGGGTAGCTGCTTCCCTGTCTCCTTTGAGGCAGAGGGACTAGGTTGGTAGAGAGTGATTGGGAGCCAGGGCTCTCCTTTCTTATGAAATGAGAAAATTGTACAGGAGTTTACAAAAACAGGAAGCTGGCAATGAACGCTATTGGAATTATGTAAATTAAACAGTCAGCTTGGAATGCAGGTGGCAGTCTGCCTGTGGGAGAGACTGGGGAGCAAGTCAGAAGGGGAACAGCCAGGTTTATCAGAGAGGGGAGGAAGCCGGGAGGCAAGGCGAGATGTGAGGGGCGGGGTGGGGCGGTGGGTGTGTGGGAACCTTGCTGCCCTGGCATTATCGGCCTAAGGCAGTGCTGGGGAGGGCGGGGGGGGGGGGGGGGCGGCGCGCAGGGAGGGAGTTCTCTCTCTGGTTGTGTAAGAAAATGAGATGCTTACATGGTGTTCCAGGAGATTTACATTTGCTCGTGGATGTAAACAAGGATGGAGCCACGTGAACTCCACCAGCCCACTCGTGTGCAAGGGCTCGAGAAGGCTCGGGTGCCCTGGCAGCCGCCCAGGGGATGGGAACCCAGGCTGGGACCCGTGCTCCCACCAGGGAGGGGAGCTGGGAGCATCATGGCTTGGATCAGTGATTCACCAACTTTTGGCGGTGGAGACACTTTGCAATAGCTTGTTGTTTTGGGGTGTATTCTTTTCCCCACCCTTTAAAAGCATCGTTAGTTTGAAAAATATAAGTAAATTAAAATTAACTTCTAGATTAAAAAATAGTCCCTTTGTTTTGAAACTTCTAAGACAACTGGATAGCCTCAAGTTCTCAGGGGCCCAGGCAAGGCCTTTGGCACCGATAAGAAGAGAGGTCGTCAAAGGGAGCATGTTTGCTTGCTGCCTTGTTCTACGCCCAGCAATGTGGCCCTCTGGGGGTATTTGATAACATGTCCTTTCCCATACTCATTATTAATCACACTTTTTGCTTCTAATCTCTCTTCCCTCCCATCTGTCATTAACCCTGACATCAGAATTAATTTTCTAAAACAGATTCAATCACGTCACTGTCCCTCCTCAACAATTTTCACTGGTTGCCCCACTGCCTACATAAAGTGCAACACCTTAGCATGGGGCAAGCAAAACCTCTTATGATTTAACCCTCTGATCCTTTCTAGTGTCAACATCTTTTATAACCTTCCATGTACCCACAATTTTTGTTTTGTCCTTGATCTTAGGTCATTCCTCAAACATCAAGAAACTGAAAAGGTTAGTGTACACTGGCTTATGTAATACAGAAATGTATTTGCTTCTGGGTCAAAAAAAATGTTCCTTGTCAGTGTGAGCTTCAGGCAAGGCTTGATCCAGCAGCTCAACAATTTCCCCAAGGATATAATTTTTATCTAATGATCCCAAGATTGTTGCCGGCAACCCCCGGGCTTTGAGCTTCTTTGTTCACATCTCCAAAGAAGCAGAGAACATCTTGCCCCAGGATTCCTAACCCGTCCTCAGTCTGACTAGAGTTGTTTATGTCACATGCCAGCCCCTGCACCAGTCCCTGTGGCCTGTGGGACGTGCCGGCTGGCTTCCTGATGCCAGACTCCCCCTTGCCTCAAGAGCTTCCCCAGAACTGAGTAGATACATGAACAGACATTGAGGCTGTTGGGACGGAGGAAGGCGGGCTGGAACCTAAGCAAGCGTCCAGCGCTGTTCACTCGGCACGCCCTGCACCTTTGCCGGTCCAGGCTTCCCTCCTGCTGCTCCCTGGGACGTACCACCTGCTTGCACTGACCACAGTCCTACTCAGTGCTTCAAAGCCCTGCTCAAGTGCCCCCTCTACTGCTATGTTTCTTTTGTTCTCCTGGTAAGATGACCCCTTCTCTCCCCCTCGTCTCCAGAGCATACTGACGTGCTTCCAGCTCACGTGTAACTGCATTTATTTATTCTGCTTTGCATTTGTCTAGGAAGAATATGCTGTGTTTTCCTTTACTCTCACACTCAGAATACTTCTGACAAAGATGTGTATGTGTGTGGTTTGGTTTGGTTTTATTTTGTCTTTTTATACCACACAGACCAATTCTCTGACGCCAGCTGGGTGTCCTGCAATTCAATTCAGTTTTGACACTATCTGTCCCAAGTTAGCATCAGATCCCACAAGTTAAGGGCTCAGTCCCACAAGACTGCCCCACTTCAAATGCCAATCACAAGTCCCAAATTCTCACTTGGACTTCTGACCAACTGGCTATAATGGGGGTTCCCATGACCCCCTCCTTGGGTTCAATAATTTGCTAGAATGGCTCACAGAGTTCACAGAAACACGTACTTATATTTACTGGTTTATTATCAAGGATATAATGAAGGATAGAGATGGACAGCCAGGTGCGGAGGTACAGAGAGCAAGGCCCGGAAGAGTCCTGAGCACAGGAGCTTCCGTCCCTGTGCAGGGGGAGGCACCGCCCTCTTGGCACCTGCATGTGTTCTCCAAGCCAGGGGCTTGTAGAACCTCACTCTTCGGGAATTTTTCTGGAGGTGTCATCACGTAGGCGTGATCAATTGTTCACTCAGTTTCCAGCCCTTCCCCCCTCTCCAGGGAAGGGAGTAGGGCTGAATGTTCCTAGGTTCTAATCATGGCTTCCTCTTTCTGGTGACCAGCCCCCAGGCAGGAGCCCACCCCAAGTCACACCCATGAGGACAAAAGGCACGCCTTCCACCCAGGTGGTGGAGGAGCTCAGTGCCAGACACTCCTCTCAGGAAACCACAGGGGTTTCAGAGCCGAGTGTCAGGAACTGGGGTCAAAGACCAAAGATGGGCGGGACTGGGGGCAAAGGGCGCGCTCTCTCTCTCTCTCTCTCTCTCTTTCCTTCTTATTGTTTTACAGTGTTACATCTATTGTTTAAATGTCTCATTCCTCCATTGAACAGAAAGACCCTTAAGGTAGGAGGATTCATACTTTGTCATTGTAGGGGCTTAAGAGTGTTGAATAACCGATCATGACTAATAATTATACCATTATTGAGAGCTTACTGTGGGAAAGGCACTTTGTTAAGAGCTTTGCTCACGTAATTTCATTTGATCCCAGTTAGACTTGGCAGCGGCTCTCTGAGGAAGACCCTGTGATTGCTCCCAGTTCACAGAAGAGGACTGGGGTTAGAGCGGCACAGTCAGCCGACAGAGACTTGGACCCAGATTTTTTTCTACTCCAAAGTTCACATCCTTAAGCATTGCCACATTTTATCCTGAAATGTGCCTGCCAGGAGATACTTTCCTGGAAGACGAGTCGCAGCGAGAGGTGGCTGATCGGAGGAAGGTTTTACAGAGGGGCAGGTGAGCTAGAGAGAGCGGAGGGCCACGACTGGGAGGTGTCGGGGTGTCAGGGGGCCAGGTGAGCGGAGCAGCCTCGGGGTCTTGTTCAGGGTGGGTGGGTTGCCTGAGAAGGGTCTTCTTCAGGGAACCATTTGTGGCAGAATCCAGGGCTGCTGAGTGCAGCACCCAGAGACTGAGGCCCTTGCCTCGTCGCGGCCCTCCGACCCCGAGGGGATCAGACCACTTTACTGGTAAAATGGCCACTGGAGGCCTGAGCGGACACATGCCGCAGAAACGTGTGTGGTGCAGACAGTGGCCAGAAATGACGGGTGAGCGCAGAGCCGGAGGCACTGCAGGGGCGGCAGGGAGGGAGGACGCAGGGGCCTCCTGGGGCTGAGCAGTGCTGTGGGGGTTGAGGGCCCCTTTCTGCAGAGCCCGGCCTCCCTCTGCCCGCTGCTGCCTAGACTCCTGGCGCAGGAGAAGGGCCAGCACTGGGCAGGTGGCCGCTGTTCCACCCTGAGGAGTTAGGGGAGGGCTGGGCCCTGGGCCAGGTGAATGGGACCCGCGCTTGCCGAGCACCCTGCTGGTATCCCCTGCTAAACTCTTCATAAACAATCCGTTGAAAGAGACTGTCCCCCTTTCATAGCCTCTACCCTGGGGTGTTTTCAGAAGCAGTTTAAACACTGGCAAACATAAAGGAAAGCTTTTTATCCCTCCTCTAACCGCTGAAAGGAAGGGGTGGATTTAAAAACCATGTGCATGGCCAGGAACTGAGCCAGAGAGGCAGAAAAGGTGGAGGGGAGGGCGGGGCAGAGGATGAAGTCTGTGAGTAACAGGTCGAGAGAGGGCCAAGGGGAAGGAGTGGAACCATGGGGGATGAGGGGAGAGGAAGGAAGGACAGCCTGGTGCCCCTCTCAGAAGGGGAGCGCGGATGTGCATCTGCTCTCCCGTGCGCAGCTGTCCTGGGAGTCCAGGTGTGGGAAACCTGGGAGGCTTGAGCAGGGATGAAGTCACCAGCCTTTTGGGAGGAGGGTATAAAAGAGGACGGTTTTATTTTGTATACAAAGCCAGTACGTGATTTAGTCCATAATGTACTCAGTTTTGTATAAATACAATTAACACTCATTAAGCAGGGCTGGAGACCTGGACCTCACACTTGTTTGAGAGCTGGACTGGCAGCACTTGCTCCTGTGTTGGTCTTTGGCTCTCCATTCCTTTCTGTTTTGTCTCGCCATGTTTCTTTCTTCATTCCCTTTGTCTCTGTTCCCTCCTCCTTTTCATTTTCCTCCTCCTAGAGCATCAGGCTCCCACACTGATAGAGCCCATGGGCCGCACAGTGGGAAGGCTGTTGCGGCTGGTAACCCCAGACAGTCTCCCGGTGCTGAGGTTCACAGCCCGGGCCTCCTGCTCCCCAAAGGGGCATGGGCTGCGGCCTCGCGTAGGCCTAGGGGGCAGGTTGTCCAGTGGAGGGCCCAGCGCAGCGCCTCAGTGCCCACTTACTGCCCCGGGGCGGGTCCACCGTCCTAATCTTATCCTCACACAGCCCTGACTGGCTGCACGGGAGCCTGGTGTTTAATAGGGGAGTTGGAGCAGGTCCTCCCACGGGGAGCAGCGAGCAGGAGACTCTCCCTATTGAAAGCACAGCTGCTGCAGAGGAGATAGACAGGAAGGCCGACCCAGCCCTCTGGCAGGGGCCGCGGGGGCAGTGCCAGCTACTGTGCAATAGCAGGCCGGCCGGCAGGCGCAGGCACAGGCACGCGGCCCAGGCTGCAGCCCCTGCCGGCGGCTCCAGGAGCCCCCGGGGACCCCCTCAGTCCTGGAAAGGCGTGCAGACGCGCCCTCCTTTGAGAGGAGGCCTGTCCCAGTTGAGGTGGGGGAGAGGGGAGTTGAGAAGAAGCTGTCACAAAGCCCAGTTCGGCTGTTGGTGGAGGCGAACTTAGTCAAGTTCCTTGCTCTCTTTGAGACTGAGTTTCTTCATCTGAAAAAGGGTGTTGATACTTGGCCTCTTTACCACCCGAGTTGTTTTGAGGACTATATAGTTGAGTGATGCCATCCAGAGTTAGAGCTGGGTTCGGGCCCTACTGTTGCCACATGGTAGCTGACCTTGGTCTTTGTTTTCTAACCTAGGAGGGGCAGTACTAGAGCCCACCTTCTAGGGTCATTTGAGGCTGGAATGGAGCTTAGTTCAGTGCCTGGTTTATCACACATTGCTCAATAAATGTTACCTCTTGGCATCAAGTGAGAAAATTATGTGTAAGCATTTTGTAAACTACGGTGTGTTCTTTTAGCATGTGGGACATTATTTTTATGCAGGTGAAAATTCTGGTTGGAATTCTGGGTCCCAAGCAGCAGCTTGTAAAGGGTTCCCTTCCAGTTTCCTTTCCCCCTAAGAAAGTCGACCCTTTCCTTGTGGGGTTTCCTCCCCGCCTGGCCGGAGGCTCCCCCTGCAGTTTCCGCACTCTGCTGCCTCTCTCCTTCCCTCTGCCAGCCCAGACCCCAGGTTTCCCTTAGAACTCGATTCTCCAATGGACCTGTGTCACTATTCCAACTTCACCTTCTTCCTCCCCTGCCCAGGTGCAGTTGCAACTAGCCCTCGCGTGCCAGTATTCATAGTTTCAGCTTGCTTGAGTTCAAAGTCTGTGTGTGAGCTCTGTGGCCTTGGGCAAGTAATCGGACCTTGCTAAGCCTCAGCTTCCGCATCTGGAAAATGGGAATAACGGAAACTACTTCACTGGGTTGTTAAGAGGACCAGATGAGAGCCTGTTCCTGGTCATTGTGAAGCGCTGGCACAGTATAAGTTCTCAGTGGCATTTTTTGTGCTGCACGGAGTCTAGTGTGAGCATTTCGCCTCCCCCTCACTTGTGTGCAAGTTCCTCTGGAGAAGGTCCTGTCCTCTGTTTCCTCACCATGTCACGAATGGTGGTGTACATGCACGGGGTACTCAATAAGGACTTGAATGCATTTTTTCTCTATTTTGGTCAACTCATCTGTACATTTGCAGAATGTTGACACCTTGCAGTGATGGCATATTGTTTTTCTGTACTTTTACAAGGAAGGGAAACATCTATGCATGTGCATCAGGCTGGGCACTTTTATGTGTTGTCTCATTTCACTTCCACAAGAGCACTGAGTCCCTGGGGCAGGTATAATTATCCCCACTTTACCCGGGAGAAAACCAGGGTTGAAAGAGATTGAGTAACTTGACCTAGATGACAGCTGCCGGGGTTGGGGCTCAAACTCAGGTCTGTTTCACTCTAAGGTCTTTTTTCGTTTTATTTATATTGTTTGTGCCTTTCAGTCACACGTCTCTGCAGAACAGGTTCCAAACTTGAATTTTATTTTACTGGTTATAATGACACCATACAAATTCCCAGTAGTCAACAAAATTGGTAAACTGTCAATTGGTTACAAAAAATCTGGAGGTTCACAGTACTTGGAACAGGCCAAAGCTTTAACCGAAATTAGTACTTTGGTCCCTGTGACCCATGGCACTAAAAGTTTGGTTTCCTCTTGAAATGATTGGCTTCCATTGTGTTTGCTACTTTGAAACTGCACTCTCTCTCCTGCCCTCAGCTGGAAGGGTTTTGGTGCCCAAGGTCCATGGGCGTTTTCCTCATGTTAAGGAGTACAGGTTACAGAATTTTGATCTCTCATGATCTTCTGGGAATGAATCTTTAGGGACTCGCTAATCTCTTGGGAATGAAATTTCTTTGTGACAAAGGCGGCTGGGTGTCCAGCACCACTAACAACTCAGCTGTTGGTGTGAGTCACCGGCACAGGGCCACATTCTCATTCATCGCACACACACGCGCTCCCTCCACACACAGCCGCTCCTCTGTCGGAGAACAGTGGGATGGGAACCGTTCGGGCAGAGGTCTGAAGCCAGCACATTGCGTCTTCACTGTCTTTGCTCCTCCCCCCGGGCTTGGCCTCTGCTCTGCCAGGCAGGAGGACTCTGCTCTGCAACATCCTGCCCTGGGCCCCCGTGGCGGGGATCTGCAGGCACTCAGGGGCTCTGCGACCGGGCGCACGGAGTTTTTGCCTGCGTTACTCCTTGGGGCGTTTGCACTGGGGAAGGGCGAATTGCTTTGTCCCTTCTTCCAAGGACTTTCATGATGTGGACTTGACTTAGCCCTTCTAGAGCGGTACAAAGTCCGGAGGGGAAGCCAGCAAGCTGCCATGTGTAGCAGCCACCCTTGGGAAATGTTTTGACATCACGCCGTTTTCTATCCTGGAATTTTACACGTATTAAGCAATCACACTGTGCCTAGAGTTGGACCTGGGAGAAAATGATCACATTTTAATTCTCAGCAAGTGCTTTTATTCCTAAAACAAGGTATGTACCAATTCTCAAAACAAATCAAGTGTTTCCCACTCCAGACAGAATAAGTCAAGTAGAGTGGATGTAGCAACCCAGAGAAGAGGCATGTTAGAGGCCAGGTGTTACCATTAAGACACAGAATTTACATCCAGACAGATTGGGTAACCCTGGCAGGTTAAGTATATGAGGCCTGTTTGGAAAAAGCCCAGCCATTGTTAATATAAATGAGAACAGTTTGCGTGACATCATTGTAACCTGGCAGCCAAGGAGAGTGGCCTGGAATGTGCATGCGTGAACAATGACGACTTCACTGTACTAGTCACTGGGGACGGTAGACACCATTGAGTAAGCATGTGTACTGTGTCGCTGTCACATTCAAAATGACTGAGAAAGTAGAGCAATGAATCTGCATCAAATTTTACATTAAACTTGAACATTCCTCCACAGAAACTATGCAGATGATTCAGAAGGCCGCAGCTATGGGCAACTGGTAATTGGCAGCTTCATCACAACAACACACCTGCCCATGCATCACATCTTGTGCAGTCTTTTGGCAAAACATCAAATCACCCAGGTGACTCAGCCCCCCTACAGCCCAGATTTGGCACCCTGGGACTTCTGGCTTTTCCCAAAACTGAAGTCACCTTTGAAAGGGAAGAGATTTCAGACTGTCGATGAGATTCAGGAAAATACGATAGGGGAGCAGATAGCGATTAAGAGAACTGTGTGAGGTCCCAAGGTGCCTACTTTGAAGGGGACTGAAGCATCATTGGCCTGTATACAATGTTTCTCATATCTTGTATCTTCAGTGAATGTCTCTATTTTTCATACTACATGGCTGGATACTTTCTGGACAGACCTCGTAGTTTATGAAACTCTGTGTTTCAGTTTTCTCATTTGTAAAGGAGGGTAATAATAGTACATGTCTTCTGGGGTTGTTATGTGCATTAAATCAAATGAATTAATAATTTAAAAGTGATTAAAATAGTGGCTGACATATAATAAGTTCCATATACGTGTTTGTCAAATATTCCTATGTATTTGGTCTTTCTCTCGTTTTTCTCCCCATGATGTTAGATGCTGTAGCCTGATTTGTCAGCTGGGGCCCATCGTTAAACCAAAGGTTTAAGTATAACCTAAAAAAAGCACCTCCCCCTTTCCCAGCCCTGCACTGTTTTCAAGGGCATCTACAAGATGGGAGCTCCTGGCGTCTGGCTTCCCATATGGATTTTTACTAAACTGCTGAAACCTCACAGGCTTCTCAGAACGAGAGACCAGTTTATACTTATACCTTAAGAGTTAAGACTTCTCGTTAAACTGTTATATTTGCATTCATATTTAGAGAGAGTTGCTATGTGCAGTGCACTGTGGCTGTATGAACAAGGCCCTGTCCCCACTCAGGAATGCTCTATATATTTTATGTACCATAAGTCCTTACTTAAGGGCATCAGTAATTTCTGCAATTCCAAGTAAAATGATGTATAATGAAATCAATGTTACCATAGGCTAATTGATATAAATAAGAGTTAAGTTCCTATGACATCTTATCAACGTTATAACCGAAATGCGTTGAACAAAATGCTATTCGAGGACATGCTGTATCTGTTTGATGGCTGTGTGTGAGGCATTCCCAGACAACTCTCCACTGTTGTTATAGGCTTTTCTCTCTGAAAGCAAAGTCCATTTCCCTGAATGTCAAGAGAGAGCCATCTGCCACACAGGGTAACAATGGGTCAATTTCCACTCCAGGCCCTAATTTTCTGTTACATGGAAGCACTGCGAGAATCCAGGCCTGAAATGCATTTGGCAATGGAGAGTTTTATGAAATAGAAGCTGGATGGTTTGAGATAAAACATATTCTTCCCCACTTCCCCCCAAACACGAGCTTCTTCCTTCCCAGTTCTCCAGATACGTTTTCTTTTTTTTCAGACGATGGACATTAAAGCCAGATGTGGGCCTGTTCAAACTTACAACATGGCACAGGCTCAGACTTGGGAGAGTTGTAAATGCTTTTGGCGTTCGAAGGAGCAGCCTTTCCCAGCAAAGACAGAAATATTTGAACAAACCGGTTGGATCCTATACCGTATTTGTGTCTGTCTTAATTGGAACTCCTGAGATGTGATTTTCAGTTTAGTGGTTAGTGACTTAGGCCGCACTCTGTAGGATGGGGCCGTGGACCATTAGCGACGCTCTCTGCAGGAAGGCTTTATGATAGGATATTGCTGTAGCTCTCTGAGTCATCTCACTTCCAGTCCCTCCCTGCTCTGATCCATTAAACACATCTTTGCTAGTTTAGTTCTGCTAAGCATAGCTCTAATCAAATTCCTTTCCTCTCACACTACTTCAATGACTCCCCATTACTTACAGTATCAAATATACAAATAGCTGTGTATCATTAATGCAACATCCTTTAAAGCATGAATTCTACCTTCCAGCTTCTCCCAATAATTCTCTATATTTCTGTACTCTAGCCCGTGAGAGCTTATGGACCTTATTTATTAAACACTGACACGTAAGGTACAGTGTTAGACCCTGGGGTTTCAAAGACAAACATTTTTATCATAAAGTAACTTCCAGTTTCCTAGTAGAACAAGACATTTGGGCAAAAACTAGGGGTAATATGTGTCAAAGAGCAGAGTAGCCCATAATGTCTCCTCCTGGGCAAACCTGGTTTAAGTAACCATCTGGTCACTGCTGGCCAATGGGCTATGGGTAGTCCTCTCATCTTCCCATCTGTGCTGGCTGAACGCTTGGCTCCGCCTCACCTATCATCAGCCCTCACCAGAGACCCGGCACTGGATCGCACACAACCCTCGTCCCACACTCATGCTCCTGGCCACAGTCAGGCTTTGTCATCTCCCCCAGGACTCCTGTCATCATCTCCCAAGTCGTCTTCCCATCCCCGAACAGCTGCCAGAGTGGCTTTCCTGCAAACCCCACGTGATGGTGTTCTTCCCCAGGGCGGGGCCTCCACGGCTCCCTCTTGGCCACAGGATGGACCCAAAGCGCAGGCTCTGGATACTTCTCTGCCGCCCTCACCCAGGAGCCTACGAGTGCCGGGGTCATTGCGGGGCTCAGGCCTGGCTGTGGGGGCAGCCTCTGGGCCTCCGTCCGTCCTTAGTGCTTCAGGGAGGGTGCCAGTGTCTTATGGTGGTAAACCCAGGGAAACCCAGGCTCCCCGGCCCTGGAAAGGGGCCCTGAGAAGGTGGCAGTGTCTCCTCCTGAATGCTTCCCTGCATTGGGCCGCAGGGAGCATGGAGAAGGCCCATCTAGCCACCAGCTTCTGAGCTTCGGGCTCTGCTTGTCCGAGTCTGCTTCTCATGACGCCCGTGGTTTGGAAGTCTCCAGGGGTGTCCAACCTTTTGGTGTCTCTGGGCCACACATTAAATACATTGTGACACATAATCACATAAAAATCTCATAATGTTTTAAGGAAATCTACGATTTTGCATTGGGCTGTGTTCATAGCCATTCTGGGCTGCAGGCTGGACACCCTGCTAGGCTTTGCTGCTTGCCCACCCTTCCCCTTTGGCCTTGTTTAAACCTGATGACTGAACCCTGGACCACTCCCTTTTGGCTGGCTTGGAAGTCTACGCGTGGTCCACGAGGAATTGCCCCGTGGGGAGCTCAGCTTCCGGAGAGGGTGAACAGATAGGGGAGAGGCTGGAGGGCTCCGTGGGAGCTGCATGGCCTCACGGCCCATGCAAAGGCATGGAGACTTCACCCTCAGCCAGTGGGGAGGCAGAGGGTTTGAGAGGGGGGTCAGACGGGTCAGATGTGTGTTTCAGGACCATTGCCTTCAGCAGCTGGGAGCCCCGGAGGACAGTTAGAGGCTAAGAACTGAGGTGTGAGATGACAAGGACCGGAACCTTCCTGGTGTCCCGGTGCCATGGGAATCAGCTAGGAAGGTAGGAAGAACTGTAAGAGGAAGTACGTTTCAGGCTTGGCACCTGGAGGGTGTCCTGCCGCTCCAAGGGGACTCTGGAGCCAGCGGTCTCTGCCCCGGCTCCGCAGGGCAGCCCTGCCTGGTGCGTGGGGACGCCTGATGCTGACAGGTTCCCCTGTCCCCAGCCCGTCTGCAGAGAGAAGGGGGGAAGCGGGAGGAGAGGAACCATTTCACTCCACCATAGGTCCAGTGCTTAAAAAAGCCTGGCTGGACATGTACAGTAAATGCCAGAGGATGTGGTTTGGGTTGTCCCTGAAAAAGATCCCTATTTATGTGTGGAAGGATATTCTCAGACAAGGCTTACTGCGCAGAAAGGGAGGCTGACCCCTCCATGGGGGCTGCCCCTTAAAGGCGCCGTGCTGCCCGGTGGCTCAGGGCCTGGAGGGGGATGCCTGGTGCCCTCGGTTTAGTCTCTATCACAGTTGTGGTTGGGCCACAGGGCTGCTTGTCAAGTTCCTAAATCTCTAGTTCCAGTTCAGTCTGTAACTCATAGCGCGATGTTATACGAGACACTTCCTTTTCCCCAGGCTCTACTTAACAATCTGTAAGATACTCCTCCATCTTTCAGAATGCGACAGAGGTGCAATTCATTTGTGTTTGTGAGGTGCTCAGAGGTCCCCAGACAGAAGCCGCTGGGTGAAGGGCTGAATTCTCTCCGCGCGGATGGAACCTGTGGTTTTGCCATCAAGCTCCCGTGTGGTTGCTAAGTGGGCAGAGTGGTTTTCATGATTGCAGATTCAGGTTCTTGGAGGATACTTATTTCCTTCCAGTTTCTTTCCTTCTTCTTTCAAAATATTCTTTAGGAAAATTCTTTAAAAATATGCAGCTGTACCGATATAAATAGCAGCCAGGGACCCACCAATCAGAATAAACAAATACATTTTTTGCAATGAAAAGTTTTTAATTAGCATTTAAAAATATTGTAATAGGGAGGTCGCGGAGGGTAAGAGGGGGATAAATGGCGATGGAAGGAAACTTGACGTGGGGAGGTGAACACATAATATAGTATACAGGTGATGTGTTATGGGATTATACTCCTGAAATCTGTATAATTTTGTTTACCAGTGTCACCCCAATAAATTCAATAAAAAAACAAAAAAGTAAAAATGTTTTATTTAACAGCACACCTTGAGTTATATGTGGTTTTCAACCTTGTATGTTTTTAACACAAAAGAAATAAAATGCGTATCCCCTGTCCCTTCCACTTGCCTTCCTCTAACCCCAGGGACGGCACTGTCCTGGGTGTGCCCCACCCCTGTCCATGAATGCGTGCCTGTGTTGTGCCCACATGGGTGGGTCTAGTTTCTCCCTGCATGGAACAACACCAGACCATAGAAGGACTTGCATGCACAGAACATGGGGTTTGGAGTCAGGAGGGCCAGGGTTTGAGACCTGCCTTGACCACTTCTGGCCTGCATCCTTTGGCTTCTTTGAGCCTCGATTTCCCCATGTGTAATTAACCTGGCAAAGATTAGTTGACATGTTGTTGTTAACGCTGAAGATGATGGCAAAATGGGTGGCTCAATAAATGGTAACTAATATTCTTCAACCATTTATGTTTTTAATCTCTCTGTCTCCTTTTTGCCCTTTGAAAGCAGAGGGCCTGCCCTTCCCTGCCTGCGTGGAACACAGGACCCTTTGCATTAGTCACAGTGCCGCCTCACTCAGTGTAGACACTTAGTCCTTGTTTCTGGAAGAAGTGCTGTCCTGCGTTCCCTGTTTACCCCCCTGCTCTCAGCCTCAGTCCCAGTCCATGCAAGGGCTGGCACAAAAGGAACTGCGTTCCCAATGTGCCCGGGTAACTCTGGGGTGGTCTCGCTGGGAGTCTGACCAGCTTCTGCTGCCATCTTTTCAGGTGACACAGAAACTAGTGCAGTGGCAGTGGCAGGGCCGGGATGCAGTCACCTCACTGAGCTAGATTTCCTTAACAGTTGTGGCTTTGACAGCGTCGACCTTTCAGATGCATTTTTGAAATGCTGTGCCCTGTCCACAGTTACACACTCGCTCTGCAGCGATCCTCTGTGCCCACCACGGTTGGGAGGTCCGTCTCCGGCAGAGCACGGGGGACACAGGACAAGGGGAGCATCGAGAACCCAGGACAGAGGACACCGGGATTCAGATCCCAGACACAGACAGGAAGGGGACAGCAGGGGGCACCAAACCCGCACGCTTCTGCCCAGAGTGGAGCCTGGGTGAGCAGCAGGCTCTCCGCTCACGTTTTAACTAGTGTTTGCTCATCACTCTCTTTTCCTGGAATTTGGTCATTTCTTCGCATTATAGTTAGACTCCACAGTGGCCCCGCAGAGAATGTTCTTTGTGAAAACAACAAACGGGCCAGTGCCCCCCTCCCCACACCCCTCCTCCCTGTTCTCTTCTGAAAAAGAGAAACCAAAGCTGCCCAGAGGTGGGAGGAGTCCCCAGGACGGGCCTGGGAGGGCCTTGGGCTCCGAGGTCAGGGGCCCTGCCCGCAAGCGGCAGAGGTATCACCCCGAAGAGCCCCCTTATTCGTCATCCTCTGATTTGCATTCATTCATCTCAAGCCAGGAGCCAGAGACCGAGTGCTGTGGACTGAACACATGCGTCCCCCAGCATGTGCTGGGCTGGCAAGGTGATCGTGTTGGGAGGCAGGGCCGTCGGGAGGGGCCCAGGTCATGAGGGAGGGGCTCCCATCAGTGGCATCAGTGAGGGCTTCCTTGCCCCTTCTGCCACCTGCAGACTCAGCGTGAAGAGCAGGGGAGCCCTCGCTAGACGCTGAATCTGCTGACACCTTGATCATGGACCCTTCAGCCCCCAGGACTGTGAGAGAGATCTTTGCTGTTGAAGCCACTCAGCCTGTGGTGTTTTTGTGACAGGGACCTGAATGGACAAGGACATGGGGCAAACCCTGAACTGAAACATGCTTGTCTGAGGCCTGTTATTTGCTATCAGGGTTTTATAATATTTTAGTTTATATCTGTTTGAGATAAGAATAATTATGGTCTCAGATGTGGGCACTGGATCAAGTTCATCTAACAACAGCATTTACATCTCACCTGTTCAATTTTGACGTACAAATCTGCACTCCAGCTACATTGTTTGCTTAATGTTTTAAAATCCACTCATACAGAACTCGCAGAAGTTGACTTTAAAAGAAAACCATGACCATCAGTAGAAAATTAGTATTCTTCAAACACATACTAAGATGAAGAATTAACAGTAAAATAAAAGCACGTAGCACACCTCCTTCACTTGGCATGTGGGGTGCTGATGGGAATCGCCCCAGATCTCCGTGAGTGGCGGAGCTGAGTTTAGCTGGCATGTCTCCTCTCTGGCACGTGGCCCCAGCCAGGAAGAAATAGTCTGGTTAAACTGTAGGCAAGTCTTACGCCCTGGGCTGGTCTTTGACAGAGCTATGAAGATGCAGTGCCCAGCCTCCCTTTTAAACATTCTCCCTCTTGTTGCTGAGGAAAGAAGTTCTTGGGAAGTACAGGGGTCTGCATGGGGGTGTGGGCCAGCTGGGGGTCACATTGCTTTGAGCCGCGGCTCCCTGAGACGCTTGGCTGCCCAGTGTTAGCAGGGAAAGGCGTTGAGCAGGAAACACACTCCCCACAGAGGTACCCATGCAGTTGTCATTTTATGCACACACTACTGTACCACCAGTATATTCTGCTTGTTATAAAGTATGCATAACAATTCAGAAAAGACATGGTGAATATAATGAAGGTAAACAGTATTTTTAAATGTCTTGTTAATTGCAATGGTCATTGGCTAATATCTCAGGCACCCTTTACACCGAAGATTCTGTTCCTCATTACCAACAGTAACTGTAAAGCTACATTTCTCATAATCTTCCCGGTAATTCAAAAGCCTTTTGGCTGACTTGGGGAATCTGATTATACTGTCGTTGTTTTCATTTATTGTGTGGCTGACTCAGAGCTGGTCGGGCCTGCCCTTTTCTTGTTGGTCACTGCCTTCCATTATTGCTTCGATCCATGTCTTCCCCCTAAAAAATGTAAGCCTTTGCTCATTTTGGGGATGATTAGTTTATTTAAAAACTAGATCCATTCTATGATTCCACTTACCTTGCCTAGTCTAAAGCAGGTCCCACATGCTAAGAGAAAGCCCAGAAGCAAAGTTGCCACTGTCAGCCAATGTTCCCTCTTGCCCCAGGATCCCTGAGGACCCTTGCCAGCTTGCGATCACTGATGAGTGGACTAAGCGAAGGCATGAAAGTCATTGCTTATAGTGAATATTCATAATGCTTAATTTATTTGGTATTTAATCATATAAAAATAAATATATAGAAATTTTATTATTTCCTTCCTTTACCCTATGGATTATCTTTTACAACCCACAAAATCTAGATACCACACATGTAGAGATGTGCTCCAAGCATGTTGGCTTGTCACATGAAGCCTTTCACAGTCCAGCATTAGTTTGCCTTTCTAACGTCACGTTCAACTATAGGAAACCTGTCATTTGGCCACATCTGCAAACCTCACAGGTAGCTGTAGCATCATCTTTAGCCTTGCATTTTCAGAGGCTCAGAGCAGCAGGGGCTGGTTCTTAGATCCCAAAGCAAAGGCACTTGCCATGAGGAGTTGTGGGCTTTCTGCCTTTTGCGTTGGGCCTGAGCAAACCATCTGCACGCTCGAGACAATGGAGCCTGGTCCCCTCCATCTTCACAGACTTCTTCAGGCGCCCGGGCCCCTGCCTGAGCTGGCGCAGCAGGAGCTGATGGGCCGCTGGGTGCCTGCCATGGACAGAGCAGCGCCGAACAGATGGGACAGACTGCTGACTGACTCTGGCACGTTTTCCTCCCTGTGCCATCGTTGCATCGTCCCTGACAGGGCTCCATTTATGTAAGCTTCAGAAAGAGGCAAACTCGTGTGTCATGTTAGGACTCAGGTGAAGGGAGACGCTGGGGAGAGGGAAGTGGGGCGGTGACTGGGAGGTGGCACACTGGGCGTCTTGAGGGTCCTGGTGGCGTTCTGTGCCTTGACCTGCTAATGGCTTCACTGCAATGTGTGCTTTGTGACAATTCACTGGACTGGAAATGTCCAATGTCTACACTTCTCTGTGCGTCAATAACATTTCTAAAAAGTCTTTTAATCATAGACTGTAAAAGAAGAGACATGATATGAGAGCATGAATCACTGATTTATTAAAATACTGATCATCCCCTGGACTGTAGGGCAGCAGGCAGATTGGCTGAGCCTTTCCATTCCAGGCCACAGTTTTGAATTTTCTGGATGCAGAGGAAACCGCAGAGGCCATTAAGTTGAAAAAGAGGGTAGAGAGTCCTCAGGCTGCTGCTAAGAAACAGAGCTCCCAGGCCAGAGTCTAGATTTAGGATGATGTCTGTTGCTTTGGTTAATATCCCATGAAATGACCGAATGCAAATCAACCAAAAGAGTAATGAGTACTGAGTTTCTGGGGCAGTTATTTTGCCAGGGAATCTCAGCATGGCTAACAAGGGCCTGCAATGGCTCAGCCAGTTCCCAAACCTGCACCACCTGGAAGTAGGTCACTACAGGATCCTCCCTGGCATCCTTCCTCTGATGCGGAGGTGGAGGACAATGAGTGGAGAGGGTCCTCTTGAAGAGCAGAGCCAGGGTTGTCAGATAGGCTGGTTAGGGACCTCACTCATGGCCGGTGCCTGAATCCTTGCTGTTATTCTCCAGTGGAATATGAAAGAGGTAGAGGACTCCAGACATCATATGCTCTTTCCCCTTTTTATTGCTGAATGGGAGATTCTAGCGTGTTGTCCTATTTTCACTCTTGTTTACAAGAACACTGTTGTATATGTTGGGAGCGCTTCCATCTTCCAGTGAGTCAGACGGGTATCAAATTATGAGGTTCATTACCTAGATTTCACTGAGAGGAATCTACATGACCCAGAGACCCTGGTCTTGGAGCCAGATACAAAAACAGGATGTAATTTGGGGTTGTCTATGACCAGAGAGGGAGTGATGTAATTTTTGCCTGTCTGTGACATAGTTACATTATGTTAGGTAGAGTTATCACTGGAATCGTACAAATGGAAGGAAGGCTGTGTAGATAACAAGAGGATAAGGGGTGGATCATAGTGCACATTTGTTATTTTTGCCTTCAAATATCAATGTCTTCTTCTTATGACAATAGCACCCTGCTTTTCTTTTGGAGAACCAGCCCTAAGACCATGTGGCTTATTCCTTTCCCTTGGCCACAGGGGTGGATTCAGGGACAGGCAAGGGCCTGAGGGCCTAAGCCATGAGATCTAATTTCTGAACTTTTGAGGCTCTCTTGGGAGAGAGCAGTGCCCTTTCCCCAGGTGTTGTTAAAATGACAGGACATAAGCCCCGAGCCATTGGGGGCTGTCTTAGCATTGCATGTGAAGCCTCTACCTACATGCAGCTAATAAAGATCAAAACGGGGCAGGAGATGGAGACAGATCAAGCTGGATGTATTCATCCAAGCTCTGATGACAATTCCACTCCCATACCTTTTAGTTGCATGAGCCAAAAGCATCTTATATTTTGCTTGAGACCACAGGAGTTGGGTGCCTGACACTTGCAACAAAGAATCCCATAGTCACGGTCAGCTTTGAGAGATGCATAAACACTTCCATATGCTTTGGGTATATTTGGTGCCCTGCTTTCCTCAACCAAATGAGAGGACAGTAGCTTTTACTGAAATGCCCAGCTTTCAGGAATTAACACAATGAAGGGAAGACCTGGTTGAATATGTTCTTTTGTTGCTTTGGTTTGGTGTCCACGGCCTTTGAGGACTTGTCCTACAGCACATGATTAACACTTTGCTTGCTACTAAGTATCTTCCCTCCCAAATGAAGGACATCAGACCTTCCACGGTCAGGGTATGTCACTGTGCATTGCCAGCTGAGTCAGTCCACTGATACATGCATGTCACCGTGATGGCGCCATGGTCTGCTGTACACATACATGCGTGCCAGCAGCAGGTTCCATTCATGGAAGAGGACTGAAGGCAGGAGCATCCTTGGCCCTCACCATTAGACCTCAGGACACATGGGAGACAGCAACACCAGGGGAGCTGGGAGCCGGGACCCGTGAGTCTCGGATCCAGGCTGATGAACAAGGAGGTGAAACAATGAGATGAGAGCAGGACAGTTCCTGGGAGTACAAGTGGGCGGAGCCAAAGGCTGAGTAGAAGAAGCATCAGAATAGAAGGCAGAAAGTTCAGAATAGGAGTCAGAACTGGCCAGACAGAGGAGACAGGCATGCTCTGAGGAGGCCCAGGGCATGGAGTTTGTGCTGCTCGAGGCGATTTGGAAAGGTGTGCTAAGCCGCTTCTGAGGCATCACAGGATGCCCGGGGAGCACTCTGGCTCCCTCTCATCCTCCGCTTCAGTGGGTGGATGGGGCTGTGGGAAATCACATGGTGCTCCAAGTCGGAGACCCAGGTGGGGGAGCGGCAGATTCGCTTAGCTGGTTACCTCTCCTGTCTTTTTCTTTTGTGAATGTTTGAATCTTGTCTTCCCACCAAATTTGAAGTCTAAACTCCTCCTCAGCATCTGGCACAGTCAGGGGGTATTTAGCCTGCAGCCTGCAGGCCGTGTGCAGCCCAGGATGGCTGTGAATGCGGCCCAACACAAAATCATAAATTTCCTTAAAACATTATGAGATTCTTTTTTTGTGATTATGTGTTGCAATGTATTTAATGTGTAGCCCAAGAAAACTCTTCTTCTTCAATGTGGTCCAGAGACACCAAAAGGTTGGATGCCGCTGGCACTGTAGACCAAAAGCCGGTGCTCAGAGAAGCTTGCTGAGCTGGAGCATCAGTAGGTGACATCAGTGCGTGCGCGCTGAGTGCGGGGCAGGGGCCCAGGGCACGGGTCTGCTCAGGGGGACTTGTGCTGATGAGGAGAGGTGCGTGAGGGGCTGGAGCCTGCTGTCCACCCTGTGTTGATTGACATAGGAGGCAATGGCTCTTACTTACCACCCACCTGTTCAAGGACTCCTGGCAGCCCCTAAGATAATTTTTTAATCCCGACAGAAAGAGACAAAGTACTTTTCTTACTGCAGGAAGCTCGACCCCCATCTCACAAAAGTACCAGTGAGAGGGCCATTGGATGAAATTGTGAACTTGGCCCGATGGTTGTCACTAAGGCAACAAACTCTAAAATGGGGATCGATACTGATAAATCCTGAGTCCAATAATGGCTGGCACTGATAAAACAGGTGTTGGTAGCAAGGTCTGTTTGATGAAAATTCTGTTACCAGTAACTTCACTGTATTTATAGCACAACATGATTTACTGAAAGCCTATGATGGATTGATGGATGTTGTATGGCATTTCATACAACATCCTTTCTAAGAAGACTTTTAAATTCCTAGAAAAGTGACCCTGATGTACTATTAGGTAATAAAAACAGGTGATAGTACATAGAGTTTGTAAAAACTTATATGTGTGTATATCTGTATACATAAACACAAATACATTTATTTATATCTATGTCTATATCTATATCTATATATCTGCACACACACACAATAGGTAAGTGTCCTATATTAGTGGTTCCCTTTAGGCCGTGGGATTACATGTGGTTTGGGTTTTCTTCTTCTGTATTTACAAATGTTCTACAATGATTATGGATTATTTTTCTACATGATTATGTATTTTATTATTGGAATACGAAGACAAAAATGTTCTTAAAAAAGAATGAACTGAAACCTATAAATGATAATAATGTACTTGATATTGTCACATGTGGGTCATAACACAACTATCCCACATTTTAGAGACTGTCCACCTTGGGCATGGTCACCCAGGAAGCTAATGGTGGATTGAGAATTACGTGAGGAGAATTTTGAGGTTCTTTGCTGTGTTCCCAAGAGCCCTTGCCCACATGCCTAAGGAAGACAGACTGCGGACGTCTCCTGTTTCATGGTGTGAGTGTGGTTCAGAGGGGGCCCTGGGACCTTCAGGGGGACGTCTTCCAGGGAAGCACCTCCACCAGGCTGCTCCCCTGAAACGGGAGGGCTGGGTGAGTCTGAGTCATCACATGGCCTCATGAATATGGGTCACCAGCTTGTTTTAGTTCAGCGCAGCTGCTCAGCTTTGTTCTTCCTTTGCTTGTGTTGCACAGGGATCCAGTCACTTATTGGCACAAAGAAACTGAGTCTTTCCACTTCGATATATCCATCCATGTCAAACTGCTGGTGTATTTATTTATTAGCATATTTGCACGAAAGTATGTATGCAAAAGAAAGTGTGGCAAAAGGAATGAATTCAGGTATGTGTGGTGGATGGATGCACAATTATTTTATTCCGTCTTATGAGGCCAGGGATTTTGATGTGAGGCAAGAGTGCTATCAAGTGGTCAATACTGGCAAGGAGAAAGCAATGTCTTGGAGAGGTGCCACTCCAATTGATCAGAAGGACCTAGCGCCTCCTCCAGATTCACGCAGAACCTCGATGAGCTGCTCCTCCAAGGCGAAGCTCGTACTCTGCGGGGGTGGAGGTTTGGAGGGACAGGATAGAGGGGACCATGGGGCAGAGGAGATAAGGAGGCAGGGAGGGAAGGTGAGTTTCCAAGGCCCATCCGAGGAGTTCCCTGGGTGGACTCCATGGGGAAAATAAAGACCCCTTTAACTCTAGTTATGCCTAATCTGCTAAAAGTAAAGCTTCTTTCTGACAATGGACTCTACCTTCCTGTCCTACCAGGTGTGATGGGCACAGGGAGAGGTTACAGATGTAATCCTACATTCCTACATCCTGATGTAGGCATGGAAACCAAGACTTTTTCGGCCAAAGTTTACCTGAATATCCAGAGGGGAGCCTGCTTGGCCCTACTGAGCACCTACTGTGTGCTGGCATTGCTGAGCGCCTGAATTGTTTGAGAAAAGGTTAGACTTCATTGCCTTGTAGAGGTGGAGAGGAGAAAAGAGGACATTCCAAATAGAGGGAAATGTTCTGGCAAAGTCCCAGAGCTGGGGTAGAGGTGAGAGCATTAGAAAGGGCTCCGGGGCCGATCTGGCTAAACCGAGAGGCTCACCTGCAGTTTCCCGTGGCTGCTGTAACAAATTACCGCAAACTGCATGGTGCAAAACAACAGGAATTTATTCTCTCACAGTCTGGGGGCTAGGACTTCAGAGTCAAGGTTTCAACAGGACCATGCTCTTTCTGGAGGCTCCAGAGGGGAGTCTGTCCTATGCCTTTCTCTTAGCATTCGGCATTGCCAGCCATCCTGGGCTTTCCTCACTGTGCAGTTGCATTCCTCCAATCTTTACCTCTTTTAATCACAGGTGTTGTCCTTATTGTGTCTGTCTCCACGTCCCTTCTCCTCTTAAAATGACACCAGTCATGTTGGTTTGCAGTCCACCCTAATCCAGTATGAGCTCGTCTTAACCATCTGCCAAGGTCCTATTTCCCAATCACATTCACAGGTACCAGGTACCTTACAGGTACTGGTGCAATTGGAACTTCAACATATTTTGGGGAGCACAGTTCAACCCATAGCACCTACTAAGAAAATAATAGATGATTAGTTATTATTTGTTGAATGAATAAATAAAATGAAATATATGTGTTGGATATAAGGTGTACACATGGTTCAGTGAGATAACTGAGGCCTTAAATGCCAGATGGAGGAGTTTCGATGGTGCTTTACTAGGCATGGTAAAGCTCATTAACGTAAGTGCTGAATTGATTGGATAAGGCCAAGCACCGGAGAATTATAGTTTCTAGTTTCAGATTTAAGAATTTTAGATCTTTAATCTTTCTAAAGATGTCACCAGATTTTTGTTCCTTGATTCTATTTTAAAAAATGATTTAAAAATAGCATTTGCCAGCTTGGAACACCCAAGTAGCAAGTCTGTGGTATCAAAACAGAGATTATTTTTCTTGAGTTAAAGTCTTTGAAAGTAGCAGGAAAGCAAACACGGAAAAAGCCAGTGGCAAGACCATCATGAATGTGCTGTCATTTCCCACAATGACAGAGTCTAAATATAGCCTCCGTGATGATCCATCAGCACCAGAGACAGCGCCTTCCACCTGAGCCTCCTAGGTCTTTCCCACATAGGACAGAAGTGGTCTTGTTAGAGCAGAGGCAAAGACCGCCAAAAGGACAATACTGGCTAGGGATGCAGTAAGACTCATGTGCTGAGGAAAAGGATGCGAGGTGGGTTCCAGTTATTGGGGACAGCGAGCAAGAGGAAGACCTGAGAAAATGATCTGGACTGAGTCCCAAGAGAGGAATCATTGCAAGGAAGTTCTGAGTGTGAGAATCAAGGGGAGCACAATAGTATCTTCTTACAGGGCTGGGTGAAAAGCAAATGAGTCCATCGTGGAAAAGTGCTCGTTAGCCATCAAGCACTATCCAGGGTACACATTAAGTATGTCACAATTGTTAATACAATACCAGCCCTCCAGCTGGGGGGATGGGGAAGTGCCAAACAATTTCAGCTGACCTGATGGCTGGTGTATGGCACTCATTGTCAGTTCCCCAACAATAAACAAAAGGGGCTCTACTTCCTCAACTAAAGGTAGAGGACCAGGTTATGAAAGTAGGGCAGACCTAAGAGCAGAAATCAGACACATTAGTGGAGAGGAAAAAGGCCGCACAACTTCATCTTTGCCAAACTCCTGGATTTGTTCCCTGTTTAATTCACCTCACAAGAGTCTCATGAATGTGGCCGTTTTCAGTATCAGTATGTGGACAAGAGGAGATGCTTCTAAGTCTCTTATGAGCACATGCGTTGGGGGCGGGGTGGGGGAGCCAGGGACCACAGTCCCTTTCCTAAGGAGAGACCCTGTTTAATTCACGTGGTGTGGCCATAGCGACAACAAGTAGCAGCCTCAAGGTGCTCGAATCCCAAACCTCCCTATGCGTCCTTTCTTGAGCTCCCAAGCAGAACATTCCTCTAGTTCTTCTCTCTGATTCTTTCTTGTTCTGTCTCTACTTATTTTTCAAATGTAGCTTCCCTCCAAGTTTCGTCTTCCTATCTTTTCTCCTCTTGCTCGGATTCCCTTTCAGAGAGGTCTTACCTATATCCATGGCTGAATTTCTAGTGGGGAACGCAGGTTTCCTATGGTCTCCTGGATATCTTTGCATGCATTTCTCAGCATTAGCTAAGACTGATCACATTTCATTCAACACCATACTGCTTCTCTGACTGTATTTACTTGTCATGGCTCTAGGGGCTTCTACCCTTGTTGTCACTTTGGCTGGAAGCCTGTCATCTTCCATTGTTTGCTCTCCATTCTTTCTAGACTCCAGATTCTTTTGGCATCCGAATAATCAAGTGCCTAGTCCCCCACTGTCTCTCCCTTTGAACGTCCTTCCCATTCCAATGCCTTGGTTCTGCTCTACTTACTAATGCTCCTCTGAATTATTTCAATAGCTTTGACATATTTCTAGGCCATTTTCTTCATTGTCACATGAGTTGTCTTCCTATAACACAGGTCAGTTAGTTTTACCCCCTCAAAGTCTTCAGTGGCTTCTTCTCGCCCAAGGTATTTGGTTCAAATCCTGGTTGTGGCTTCAAGATCCTCCAGATTTAGCCCTAGCCTATCCTGGCTTTATCACCCACTGTGCCTGCGTTTGTGCTCCTGCTTGTCACACTGCACACCTCAGCCTTCCCTGAACTTGCACTTCAGGCCCCTGTGTTATTACTGGTACTGTCTGCAATGAAATCTTCCTCATTTCCGTTCAAATACGCCTCTCCGCGTTGCTTTCCCGGGCCGCCTCATTGGAATGAATGATCCCCTGCTTCACCTTCCCACAGTATTTTGCTTACTCCTCTACTATGTTACATCTTGTCACTTTGCTTTATATGATCACTAACTGCCTTCCCTCCAGATCGTGAGCTTCTCAAGGGCAGCCACAGCATTTTATTCACTTCCGTATCCCTTGGCTCCATCACGCAGAGCTTTGCACATAATGGGTTCTCGATAAATGTGAGTGAGTGAATGCTATTCAAACCATACAATATGGATAATTGAGGGGCTGGCTTCAGACCCCTGAGCTTCCTTCACCACAGTCAGAAGCTCAAAAGATGGGACTCTGGTTACTGGGAGGCGGCCGGCGGGAGGTCTGAAAAGGAAGGGCGGCTGCACCGTCATTCCGTCCGGCTCCAGGGGTTTTGTCTCGTGGCCTTGACTTGACATTTCAGTGGGAAACTTGAAATGCAACCGAAATAGTTTCTTCTGTTTCACCCAGTAATAAGGCTTTCTAAAAACCCTTCATTTCCACTCAAACATTTCTCTTGAAAATCAACGTCGCTACAAAACGGGGCTAATTCAATCGCCACCCATGCGGATGTGGTTGTGAGGATGACTTGAAATGGGACATTTTTAGACTCTCCAATATGTCAAGAAGTTAAGCATTTCATTCATTTAAAAAATGTAAATAAATGCAGCTGCATCTCTCTATATGAACAATAAAAGTGAGATCGTGGTGCTAAGCCAAGTGAGAAGATGCTCTAAATTGAGAGAGACACCCAGCTTTTGAGGATAATTTAGGGCATATTAATAAATATATTTAGAAAACTCATGTGCCATACATAACTCATAACTTCAGCTCATCTTTTTGTCCCTCTGTGAGCCAGCAGAATTCATAATGACAGTTGAAGAACAACAAATAAAGAACTGGCTGCTTACCAAAACCAATTAAATAGCGAGGAAAGGAAGTCATATGCATTAAACATGCATGTTGAAGTTTTGCATTACAATACTTAAAATAATTATATAACTTCATAGTTCTCATTAGAATCTTTTATTGAATTAAGCAGTGTTCAACTTTCGAGAACTAGATTCCCAGAAATCTGCGTGAAAGGCTGTTTGTTTAGAGATATAATGCATTTTCTGATTTAAAAAAATGCCATTATAAATGCAACAAGGTATCCAGGCTGCCCACTAAAGCCATTAAACTCATAATATTGATGTCACATTGTATCTTTGCAAGAAAAATTAGTAAAAAAAACATTTCCATTGTAATATTAGCATTTATGTAAGTAATTCAATCTCTAATCCTGAAATTGATCAAGAAAGGTTTTCATTTTTGCTAAATGATAATGCCTGTGGAAAATAGATTTAATTAAAGGAAGATGAAAATATAGATTGGTACTGTAGTGGAGAGTCTGAAGGGAAATTTGGGCTCTTTCCCAAGCTTTCTAATTTGATGCTATTGGTTCTTTATGATATTAAATCTCATTTCCAAATGTAGAACCTTCCTTTTCCCTCATATGGATGTACCACTGGCGCTACTTTAAGCCTATCATTCAAATTAGGGTCATTTTTCTTTGGCTCCCAAATAGAAGGAAAATGGGACAAAAGGGAGGGACATTTTGCCAGGGTAAGTGAGCAAAAGTTACATGAGAGGAAAGAGGGAGAAGTGTGTATGCGCGTATGAAAAATAAGTTTGTCACATGGGTAAAATTGAGCTGAGTTAGCAAAAGTGCCTGATTTCCCCTTAAAGAAGAAAAAGCTATTCATTAGGTTTGAGAGTTTCCCTGCCAGTAACAGCCATGCTGCGGCCCCCCAAAAGGCAGCTACGTCCCCAGGAGCAAGCAGAGAAAGGACAACCATCATGTGCTCCTGACACTTCTTGTTCACGGGTTGTTCATAACTTGGTCATTTGTAGCTTTGAGACTTACTGTTTCTTCTCATTAGCAACTTGAATTTTATAAATATTATTAGGATTTATTTCTTTTTTGTTTCCCATAGAGTAAACTGCTGTCTCCTTATTTAAAAAATTGTATCTACCTCTCACTTTCCATCACTATCACCTGCAGGCCAAGTTGCTGCCGCTCTTTAGACTCGTCGCCTTTCTCCAGCCAGGAAAACTTCTGTGGCTTCCTCTGTTCTTTGCAGGTTGGAACTTTTCTGCCAAGTGTTCTGGGCCCCCATAGATATGGCCTCACCCTTCCTAGCCAAGCACATAGTCAGTGCCTGGCACTTGCTGTCCCATCTGCTTGCACATCTCCGCAGGGACTTCTCTGAGGGTGGAAGTGCTCTTGGTCTTGTTCACCTTTATACCCAAGACCTAGAGCAGTCACTTGATTGGCCGATTGACTGGAGACAAGAAAGTCACATGAGAAACCCACTAAGTCTGTTCATGATAATTCTGCAACCAACAGGATCAAATGTGAGAACTGACTTTTTAGCTAGATTGGCCCTGTGGCTATAAGGGACAAGCGGTTCTTTTATACTGTTACAGAAGCTTTGCGGTTCTCTAACTTTGACATCTACTGAGATGTTAAAGTCCTGAGTTTGTTTGTGTGTTTGCTTTTTCCTGTGAACTCCCCAGGTGTGCAGAAGCAGCCATCCTGAACAGAACCTTTCTAGTCATCACCCCCATCATCGTGGTCATTGACAGAGTCCCTTTGGTCTGCTCAAGCTTTGCCTTTTGTAAGCACTTCATCCCAGGCAGCCAGCAGTGATCATTTAAGTGACCATTTGCCACTGCATGCCCTGGACTCCCAGTATCCCATTCCCCACAGCAGTGAGGCGGTAACCCTGCATCCCAGTGCGGTCATCTCAGATAACCAATCCACTTTTGGCCTTTGAGTCAGTTTCCTGGGGCTATTTTAGGAGCTGAGCCCCTATTAGTTTAGTCGGGAAACAAAAAAACACTCTAGGGTTGTTCAGCAGAGGGAATTAACCACAGGAAATTGGTAACAAAGGTCTTGGAGCAGTGGAGGAGCAAAAAGGGGATCAAGTTCCTCAAAGCTGGGTCGCTTTAGAGCCACTCCACCACTAGAGCTGGATGCGCAGATGGCGTGGCATCGCCAGGGCCCACGGCTGCAGTGCTGCTGGGAGTGGCCGCCAGACAGAGTCGGGACCCGGGAGCCCCCGCCCGCTCCCACCGCTGCTGCCGCCGCCTCCAAGACTGCTTTCCTCACAGCTGCCGCCACTAGAATTGGGGGAAAAAAAGATGGCTTCTCCCTTCCTGCTGCTTTCCACTCCCTTCCCAGTGGTGATGGGGCAGGCTTACCCGGGACACAGCAGGAGTCTGGAGGAAGCACACGTTTTTAGCCACAAAGTCTGTGACATTCATAAGCCAGAAACAGACACTGCCACTTCGTTGGGAGTAGTAACTGACAGCCGTAAGATGGATGGGTGGTCAACGGCCCACCTGCGCCCATACCTTCCAGGTTGTCTCCAGGCTGCAGGCTAAAGGAACAAAAGGGTATCGACCTCCAGAACTGCAAGATTTCCTAACAGCTGGAGATATCCCAGCTCCTCTGGCAACTTGACAGATGGCTGGGGGAGAACACAGAGGGCCCTGTAATCCTGGAGTACCCCAAAGACAATGCCAGAGGTGTCCGATGTGTAGAAACGCTCCCTTTCCCTTCTCTTCCCTGGCGTCTGCCTGGTAACTGTACCATAAATGTCCTAAGGGAGGCAGTGCTGAAAGGGACCTGAGTCCAGGTGCCCAGAGGGAGGGGCAGGGAGACCCCGGCCCGGAAAGCGGGCCTCCTCTGGCTTCTCTGACCGAACGTGGACTCCCACCGAAGTTTATTAGAATTTTGTTCAGTGTTTGGTTCTCATCATATATTTGGTTAATGATTGTCCATTTCAACTATGATTTCACTGATTTATTTTAATTACTGAAAATTCAGACATCCCTACAAAATTGCTTCTTCTGTCCTTGTTGATTGTGTAGTGCTCTTATTAAAGGAAATCCTTGGTTAGGAAATGACAGTGGTTTCCAGCTATTTCTCAAGCTAACCAAGTGGGATTTAGTTGAAGTCCCACCTGTCCATCCGTCCGTCCGTCCATCCATCCATCCCTCCATCCATCCATCCATTTGTCCATCCAAATAGCCATGTACTCTATGAACCATCCATTCACTGGACCTGTATTGAAAACCTATACTGATCACCCTCCATCAGACTGGCGTCGAGACCCCCGTCACTGGTGGCGGGGCGCATGGCTTGCCCCTGGCACGCTTGTAGGGATGCAGTTCTCGAAATTCTCCCTGGGTAACCTGGAGCATACCAGTGGAAATGAATGCACTGGCCGGGGGCATATGTCAGGCGTTTGCCAACGGAGGCGGAAACGGCAGGATGGGATTGGAGGGCTGTAGGCGGCAGCTCTCAGGGCATTGAAGAATGACAACGAAGGCTACGTGGATTAATCACCACTTAAAGGCTGAGTGTGAGAGCTACAGCCAGATGGCAGAATAAATCTGGGGATCAGGCTCAGATCTTAATTATAAGAGTAGCAGTGTCCCTGAGGAGGCTGAATTCTCAGTTTTGTCAAGTCTGCTACTCCAAGGTCAGGGCTGAGAGCGGGGCAGAGTGAAATCCGGAGACACGCAATGGGGGCATCTGCGCGGAGAAAATCTGGGATGTCTAGATTGCTCTGCACCTCTGCGCCCACAGGAGTAACCCCTGCCTCTCCATCAAAGGATGATGGAGAGGCAGGGGTTACTTCCTTTTATTTCAGGATGATGCCTCCAGGCCAGTAAACGAGTTATGATGTGACCTGGCTGGAGAGGTACTAGGGGCTGCCACCCTAAAGGAGCTGCAAGAGGGTTTGCTGGCAGGCGCTGGGAGTATATATGGGGAAGGCTTCCCAGGGCTCTCGATCAAGGGAGGACATAAAGTTGGTGACGGAAGTTTATCAACGTGGGACTACATTGTCGTGGTACAGGACTTAATGTCTTGGCAAGGATCCTGGGATACAGTGCTGATACGCTGCTAGAATGGTCCTCAGAAGCTTGGAAGAAGCTTATGGTTGAAGTTAGCTGAAGGAGACATGTCAGAAATGCTGTGGCAAGCAGTGGAAGAAGGGATCAAAGGGCTCAGAGGAGTGGGCATGCTGCAGTGGAAATCTGTCTAGAGCTGGAAAACTCACCGATGCCTATATTTGGTGGGCAGGTCTGAGAAGTGTTTACCGAAGTAATAACGTAGCATGAGAGGAGGCCTGCATCACTGAGAAGCTCAGCTGTGACTCTCCGTCACGGGCCAGGGCTCCCACTGGGAGGTGCTGTCACAGAGCTGAGCTCTCTTACAGAAATGGTGAAGGCAGGCTCCCACAATAATGGAGGCTGGGAGGTGGCACTTATTTGTCAGAGCAAGATGGAGCATTATGACTGTGACGAGAGGCAAGGTTAGAGTGAGGGCCGTGGGAACCAGACCCTCTGGCCCATGCAGATAGTTAACAGGACACGGCACCTCTCGGGGCGAGAGAGATGGGAGCCGTGGAGGCAGCCCCGTGTACATAGTTGTGGCGATTGAGGATGGGTGGTCAGGAGGCCCATGGCCCCCGTCCCAATTTAAAAGGTCAATCTTTTGCCTAATTCCCAGATACGAGCTGGTTTTCACACTCAAAACTGACTGAAAAAGAAGCCGGGTTTCCATGGTCTCTGCCCTAGGAGGACCCTGCAACACCTTGGCAAGGGCATGTGGTAACGGTCCTCTCAGCCCTTCCCAAAGTGGCCTGTTGTCATTTACCTGAGGAACTAACTGTTCACCAGGGAAAAGGAAATGTTCTAGCATTTCCAGGAAAGTATAATACAGGGTTGGAGTTGAAATTGAGTTTTTGGAACCCAAAGTGTTATCTTCAGGGCTCACTGTAAGATTCAGGGAGCAAAGAGAAGCCAGGTAATAAATGTAGGCCTGGCCCATGTCTGGCTCACAGCATCAGTGAGAGAAGAGGCACCAGGTGACCAGGGAGGTGGAATGACCTGGCCAGTCGGTGTCAGCTAGCCCTTTCCATCGGTCCCTTCAGTGCCAGCAGGCAGTAAGACGGTGCATCTGTGTAGACAACTGAAAAACAGCAATGAACTTCCTTTTTATCACTGTGTGCTGGCAATTGTAAACATGCCATAAAAGGTTTTCCCTCCCACCCAGTAGCCTCCTGCCACCCCTCCCTCTCTGGGGAGCGAGGGTCGGGAGGGACGAGTGCAGCCCCCTCTGTGAGCAGCCCCGGGGGTGGGATGTGGGGAGGACACTGAAGGAACAGCGTCTTTGAAGGAGGAAGTTTTCCTGCTTCCCCTTCGTGTAGACCCAGTGCTGCCGCTTCTGAAAGGTGGCGGTATCATTTTCAGCTTTTAAAGTCAGTTAATTATACTGCTGTGAGCCAGTGAAATAATTAATAAATGTTAACATTTGCATGTCGTTTTAATTAAGAAATAAATGTCTCTGAGTGAAAAAGTGCCTGCCAGCTTACCCATTAATTACCAGAGTACTGAAAGCACCCTTTGCAAGGTGGCACCAAAAGTACCTTGGGAAAATTAGCCATCCATCATCAGTTGCTAATGTGAGCCACGGTGCCATCTCTCCTTGCAGTTCAAACTGCCGGCCAGGTGAAGAGAGGGGAGCCCTTAGCTAGGGAGGCAGAGATAGGGGCAGCTGGACTCTGCATTTGGGGTGCCAGGGAAACAGTTTTGCTGCAAAGGACGTGTCTATGAATAGAACCTTCTGTTTTCTACTTCTTTTGTTTTTTAAAAAAAGATTAAAATGCTTATCATATTATGAAATTAACTTGTGATTGGTCTTCTCTTTCCAACATTTCTCTAGGGTTTCTGAACATTCCCCATCAGGCAATTAAGTGTAAGCTCTCAGGCGCAGGTCCCAGGTCTGTCTACAGGGGCCCTCTCTTCTTCCTTTTTTTAAGTTAAAAAGCTATTTTTGAAAAAAGTTGTGAAATATGATACAATGAAGAAAAAAGCATAAAAATGATAGTAAGCTTTTCAAATTATTATAAAGCCAATACTCTGGTCAAAAATAGACCGTTGCTGGCATTGCTACGCCCCTGCTCCCACCTCCCTAATTATATACCCTCCCGCTCCCTAAAGGTAGCCGCTGTTCTGGCTTCCATGGTTAACACATCTTTGCTTTTTTTTTTTTCTTAATTGCTTAAATATGGATCTCTCAACACTGAATTTTAATTTCCCCTGGTTTTGAACTACATATATAATCCTAGAGTATATTCCACTCAGCATTGTATTTGTGAAATTCATCCATATTGTCAGGTTGTAGTTTTGGTGCATTAACTTTCACTACGGCAATGCCGTGGGATGAATATACCACGATTGATTCACCCACTTGACTCTTGGTGGGCATTTGCTTCATACTAATAATGCTGCTGTGAACATTCCCGTGCATGTCTTTTGCTGTGTGTATTATGTATTATGTAATGCCCCTTCCAGGTGCTTCCATACATAGGAGTAGAATTGCTGAGTCACTGGGTGAGCATGGTAGTTGATACTGGAAACAGTTTTCCAAATGATTGAACCGTTTGCACATCCTTCAGTAACACACGGGACTCCTGTTGCTCCACATTCTTTCCAGGGCTTGGTGTTATCTAACTGTTTAATTTTACCCATTCGGGTGTTTAGTGCTATTTCATTGTGGCTCTAATGGGTTTTCTCCCGTGATATAATGACATTGAGCACCTTTTCATAAGCTGATTGGCCATTTGGATGTCCTCTTTTGTGGAACTCCTGTTCAAGCTTTTTTTCCTACTGGGTTCTCTGTTGTTTTATTTTTAATTGACTTTTAGTAGTTTTTCATATAGTCTGGTTATGAGCCCCCTTACTGGTTATATGTGTTAAAGCTATGTTCTCTCACTCTGGTTTGTATTTTTATTCTCTTCTACTTGTCAAAACAAAGTTTTTTATTTTGATAAATGGAAGTTCTTCATTATAATTATTCCAACAAATCCCTCTTTTCCTTTAAGTTTTGCAGATTTTCTTGCTTGATCATAAATGCATTCTCCTGTATGATTTCCTAAAAGCTGCTTTTTGTTTGTTTTAAGTTTTTGTCTTTTATACTTTTTGGTCTTTCATATATTTTGTCTTTCATGTTTAGTTCTACAGCCCACCTGGAACCGATTTTGGTGTGAGAGGAAGTCAAGTTTTAGTTTCTTCCTCATGTGTACACCATTACTCTGATATTCATGTGCAGCCACGCCTCCCCTGGGCTGTCCCCAGTCAGTGACAGAGCATGGCGTGAGTTCTAGAGCCGGACCACTGCTGCCCCATGTGGGACTCACGCAGGGCAGACGTTTGCTTGGGCATCTCCCACCTGTCAGCTGGGGCTTTCTCAGCAGTGCACTGTGGTCTGAGGCTCCTCCTGCCCAGCCTTCCTTCCACCTCCCACAGGTGTCCGACCTGCTTTGTGGTCCAAGGCTCTCCCTGCCCAGACTTCCCCGGCCGCCTCCCTCTTTAGCCTTCACAGGCATTCCCCGCCCCTCAGTCAACATCTGGCATGTCAAATCCTGTCTTGGCACCTGCTTTTTGGAGGACCCAAACTGAACTGGCATCGAGTGGGTAGATCCTAGAGTAAGAGAGTCATACTTCAGTGTCAAGGTGACACAGGGCAAAAGGAGAACAGACTGAAGGACTTTCTGAAGGAAGAATGTGCCTGGCAATGTGGAGGGCTGGGGGGGTGGGGCTGAAGGTGGCTCTAGGATTGAGTCCAAACCTTGTGGCACGGAGGTGGGGCTCATCTGAGGGAACTGTGGCTAACACTGGTTCTGTGCTAATGAAATACTTCATTTGTGACAAATTCAGAGCTCTGTTGAGTTACATTGTATTGAGCGTTAAGTTTACCGAAGGTATTTGCACATCATCCCATTTAATCTTTAGCAGGCTTTTGGATAGGAGAGAAAAGGGAAAAAATTAAGGGGGGTCCTGTGTCTCCCTCCTTTCCTGTGGGTTTAACTGCCACCACTACCCCACTCCAGACTATCACCTTCACTTCTGTTCCCAAGGGCAGAAGATTCAACTGAAGAAATTGGTCAGGTCAGGCCATCTCTAGTCAAGGGAAAAGCTCCAGGTACGGTTAGCACATGGGAAGCCTGTGTGTGGGGGCCACGTGATGGTTGGAAATGGGGGGGGGGTGAGTGATGTGTTGATCTGTCTGGGTGACAGCATATTTCATAATACTTAGGGATGGCGACTTCACAGAGCGGGTGAAATGTTGATTTTTAGGGGTTATAGTTAAATTGTGTCACTGTCAAAGGAGAGAGATGATAAAAAGTGAAGAGATGTTTGTCAGCAAGAAGGGTAGACCATGACGGGCGCGTTGGCAGAAGGACAATGATACACTGAACCATTTTAGATAGGGATACATACTCTGTGTGTGTGTGTGTGTGTGTGTGTGTGTGTGTGTGTGTTCATATGTTCGTTCTAGCCACAGGTAGGGTAATTAAAAGAGAATTTGGTGGAGGGAAAAGAAGAGCGAAAGAGACGTGGAATCAGAAATATTCCAAAGAACTTTAACATCCGTAGAGTATGCAGCCATTAACCTGGGCTCAGCCAGCTAGCCCATGTGAGGCATCCCGTGGCTGCTAGGCACTACTGACGGCATAGATGTTGTGTCTGGAAAGGGAAATAGATCTTAAGGTTTCTTTCCATTCTAGGATTGGACAGGTATTTATTTAAAAGAGCCAGATGGTTCAAGGGAGTTTCTAACTTTATACTCTTGGGTACCAGGTTTCAAACTAAATTTGGGCTCTGGCTTTCAGCTTTCCTGTTGGCCTTGAATTGAGAATAGCCTCTTGCTTACCAGCCATCTGGTCTCCCTGAGTCTCTACTTCTGGATGACGTCTTCCCACAGAAAGGATGGAATCTCAAACAAAACCTATAGGATGAATAGGTTTTTCCCAGAGGGATTGCCAGGTGGGATCCCAGAGAGAAGTATGTTCCCACATGGAATGGGCTGGGGGGATGTGAGTCCTGTTTACGTCTGATTTCAGAGAGCAGGCTCCCTTGAGAAGTCCCAGCGTGTGGGGTGCTGTATATGGGGCAGTACGTTGCCTGTGCTTCTACATCTTTTCTAGCTTGATACTTCTTTTTCTATACACACAGACTCTGGTAATCATTGTCCATAACCTAGCATCCAAAAGGTTTATAAATGCCTGCTACATGCAAGGCACTGGTGGCCCAAAGTCATTATTAGTTTGGAACACATCTCTGGTATTCTAAGGTGACAACAAAAGAGAACGATTTAGCTTTAACCATAACATTAATTATCTTTAGGAAAATAACCCATTATTATTTCGATCAGGACTGGCCCCGGACAGAAGGCTGTAACTAGGGCTCGTAGAGACCTCAGAACACATCATAGTATAAACTTCCTCTGCTTCCCACTCTCAACCCATCCTTGACAACCCCGTTGTTTTATCCTCCTTGTGAGATCAGGCCAAAATGAACATCAAGGGCTCTTTGGAAGAGGGTAGGAAGTGACGAAATGGACCCATGTGACCAGAGCTGCTGAATAGAATCAAAAGGAGATTTTACGAGTTGGTTTGCTCTGGGAAGTCTGGAGTTAATGGGGTGGGGGCGGATGCATGTGCCTCAGGCCCGTCCTTCTAAGCACCAGCTGCAGAGCCACCACTGCACGCCTCACTGCACTCCACCTGCTGCCTGGTCCATGCACCTCGGTGGGAAGCACACCAGGATGCCTCTGCCTACAGGAGGAATAATTATAGCTGGAAAAAAAACACAGGACACTACCTGGATGGATATGGCTCAGTTGGCTCCTGACAGGTCTCTGGCTCAGAGAGCCTGCAGCAGCTGCGGTGCCGGGTGGGGAGGGTGGGTGATTTAGGGCTAGACCAGTGGTGGGCACACATCGTGCACCCTTCCGGGTCCTCTTAAGTCTGACGTTACAAATGCCCCTATGGCTGCGTGCCAGCAGATTTGGAACTGAAAAGTCCAGTTGGTCTAACTCATCAGAGGTTTTCTCAATTACAACAGGGCAGGCTATAACGCTGGTAACCATTCCCCCAAACGACTCTGCAATGCTTGGAGGTTCCTCTTCACGTCTAAGGGGAGTGTTTTAGGAGCAGTAGACCCGATTGTGTGTATGTCAGTGCACAGAAGCCAGTGCCCATGTTTTTTTCCTGCAGGCCTTTTAAGCAAGTCTTGTAATTGTGGTTTCAGTTTCTATTGTCCAACTGTGCACTGTGAGTCACTGCCATGTCACAGCCATACCTCCTCGCCTGCCTCATATCTGCAAGCAAGGTGGAAAATATAGGCATGGTGTATGAATCATGAGGCTCTGCTCTTAGAGCTGAAGCCGAGCACTTCCTGGGTTTGATGAGTGGGCTTAATGCACGGGAGCGTGACCCTGCGCTGCCTGCTTGCATTCTTTGCTCTAGGCCTTCCCATCCAGCCGCCTTCCCCTGAACGCTGCGCTTGCTCCCTGAGCCTCCGTTCCTGCTGCTCTCCAACCTGGGGCTTCCTGCCCCCTTCTCCCAACACCCCACTGTGTCAGGCTAACTCTGCCTCCTCTTTGGAGTCGGAGAGGTAGCTGCTCCCCCTTGAAAGGCTTTTCTGAGCCCTGAGGCCTGGGGCTGTGTGGCAGCCCCTGCTTATTTGATCACACCACTTATCACCCCCGTTTGCTTCTTTCTTTCCCTTACTAAGTGGTATTCTCCACGAGGCAGGGACTGTGTTGATTTTCCCCAGCCCAGAGCCTGGCATACAGTAGGTGCTCAAGCATGGAGCGAAGAAACGAACCCTCTCGGTGGTCACTGCTGTCTGGACGGTGCTGAGGTCTGGCCAGCTCCCTTCTTCTTCTCCTGTCCGTCATTTGCCCCTCCCTCTCCAGCCACGAGTGAAAACATAGCCCTTGCCTGGCCTGGTTTTTCTCCTCTTCATTTTAATTAACTCAGAAATTTCCATTGTTCCTCTCTATAGCCTACCTGCTTGCCACTTCTCTGAGGCTGTTTGGATGAAATAATAAAACCCTGCATGTGTGTTTGTTTCCCCCCAGACTGCATGATGGCTGTGGAAAGACAAAGCAGAGCTGCAGAGAGGACACCCACCTCAGGGCCTTCATTGCTGAAATGTCAACATCCCCTGCAGCTCTCTGTGGTTTGGGGCCCTTTTGTGCGACAGATGTTTTCAAGTTCATTTAGAGATTTATAACCTTTGGGCCAGAAGATAATCCAAGGCAGGCATGGAGCAAGCCCTCATCTTCACGCCTTTCCTGCCTGAGAGACTGGACAGCAATGCAGGGCACCGAGGCTGGACGAGTGCGTTGTGCGCCGCCGCGGGCGGCCGCTGGGCCTCACTTTCTGCTCTCCCACCATCGGGCTGTGGCGTAACTCACAGTGGTTTCACCAAAGACATTTCCTAGTTAAAAAAATGGAATCAGTGTGGGCAGAAGGGCAAAACCCGTTATATGTTTATTTTTAATAAAGTCGGCACAGGGGATGAGGGGTGGGGTGGCGGAAGGTTTGGAACCGGAAGCGGGGGAGGCGTGTTAGTTCTTGACTTTGAGCAGCCTTGGGACCTGGGCCTGCGGCATTCCTCAGTCTACCAACAAGTGTGTTGCGAGAAAGCCACTGTTTAGTTTCGCTCAAACGTGTTCTAAAATATTTATAGTGAAACAAGAATTAGGAGAACGGACACCTAGCATGTTCTCTGCACTGTGCTGCATTGTTTACTCACGCGTCATCTCCTTTCATTGTTTTGATTAAATATTGAATAGCTGCAAAAGGATATTCGTAAAATGACGTGTACAGAATTATAATAGTGAACACCTGCGTTCAGCTTTACCTTTGATAGCCCATCCTCTGCCTTCCTCAGATACAGCCATTCTCCAAAATTTTGTTTATCATTTGCTTTCTTTTCAAATTTTTTTTTTCTCTTCGTTATATCTCAAAACAATTTATTGGGTAGTTTTGTGCATTTTCTGGAGTTTACAGAAATGGACTCACACAGTATGTATTTTCTGCAACTTGCATTTTTCACTCCGTTTGCCGGTGACGTCCATCCATGTTGCTCTGTGTCCCTGTAATTGGTCCCTTTTCTCTATTGTACTGGGTTAGATTGTAGAACTACACTGCAGTGTGTCTATTTGCTCTAATACGGGTGGACATTCAGGTTGCTTCCATTTCTCTAATGGCTCCTGCGTGCGTCCCCGGTGCCCCACTTCAGGAATTCTAGGGGATAGTGCTAGCTGTGGGGCTGCCGGGTCACGGGGTGTATGCGCCTCGCCCCAACCAGGTCATTCCAAACGGCTTCCCAAGTGCCTGTGCCAATTACACGCCCCCCTCCCTGCCCCCGGCAGCACGTCAGTGTTCTGAGTGTTCTGCATCACAGCCAGCACTTCACTTTGTCGCACCTTTCAACTTTTACCAGTCTGGTAGGTGTGAAATAGTATTCCATTGTGGTCTTAATTTTGTTTTTCCCTGATGGCAAATGAAGCTGAGCATATGAAGCGATTTATATTTCTTCTTTTGTGATGGGCCAGTTCAAGTCTTTGGCCAACGTTTTTCTGTGGGAATCTATGTCTTTTTCTTAGAGATGTGTAGGAATTCTTCATAAATTTTACATACTGCCTGGGCTCTAGGCAGGGCAGAGTCCTCCAGGCTCCTCAGGGGTAAAAGTCTGGCCCATGGCACCTAGGAACTGAGGCGGAAGTAGGCATAAGGGGGTGGGGGTGTGGAGGTGCCTCGGAACTCAGCCTGTGAACCTTCAGCCCGTCCCCCCCCTTATCTTCAATACGCCATCCCTAGCCTCAGCGGTGCCTGGCGTCCTGCTTCTCTACCCCTTCTGCAGAGGGAGCCTTTGGTCTTCCGCCCAGTGGCACTACGGGGAGAAAGGAGGTGGAGTCTAACTGCACCTGACGCAGACTTTCAGGTGCTCCTCATGTTCAGCCCCCACTTCATCTCTGTTCTCAAAGGTGCCTGGACAGGGGTCAGTCTCCAGCCTCCCGTGGTCTTCTAACTCGTCGTTGCTCATGCGCCCACTTCCCAGCTCCCACGGTTGTGCTGCCATCTTTCTCCTGATCTTTGACCCCAGGCAGGCAGTCTTCCCTCGAGACTCTTTCCCATTTTTGTGGTTTGTTTTTTGTTTTTTTGAGGGAGCAGAGGCTGACAGTTGTGTTTATTCTGCCATCTTTAACCCCGGCCCTAAAATTTCTTGAAATAAAAAAGGCATCTTCACAGGGAAAAGACTGGAAAGATTGCTCCAGTTTTCTTAGTTTCTTCTACCCCTTATACAAAAGCCTGTTGCTTTTGTGTCCAAATTTCACAGGTCTCTGCTATCTGCTAGTTAATCTGAGTATATATTTTGACTAATTAACTGGTGCAAATAATAATCAGACCCATAACAAAATACTTATTGCTCTTGAGACTATGCAAAGCCCAAAGCATGATGATTACCCCCTCACATGAAGAGGTAAGAGAAGTAAATTGTACTGCTCTTTTGAAAACACTGCTCTGGTTTGCATCATGGGGAAAAATGAATTGTCCTTTTTATGAGCCCATAATTTTGTTATTGACTGGTTGGCTTTTTATAGGTGACAGGCATCATTTTTCTTGTCTTGGAAGATGATCTGTTTATGTCATAGTCAGCTCATTTGCTTTGCTACGTGTCTTTAGGGATGACATTTGAGTCACTCATAAACCTAGAATTTAAGGGACGGGCTGTTCATATCCAAACTACAGTGGAAGAAGGGCCCTGGGAAGCCTGGAGCGGAGGCGGTGGCAGCTGCCTGTCCTGGGCGCCCCTTGACATCTCTGGAACCAGGCTGGCTGTGCCGGCAGGAGCATTAAACGTTTATCAGTGCAGATGACGGGGCGGGTGAGCACCACATAGGAAGGAAGACTGGCCTCAGTAATCGGGCAGAGGGGACATGGGAGAATTCAGGAATTCTGGGTGATCTGTGAATTTCCATTCCTGAAGCTAATACACCGTCTGGCTTTTCTGCTTTAAAATATGCTAAGGGGCTGGGGTTTCCTTTATTCCCTCTCTTGGTGCCCGTGCCAGCCATTCCTGGGCTTATTATTTCTTTTAATTGGTCTTTAGAGTGACAGCCTTAGATGGCCAGGCCTTGGAGGGTTTTGGTGTATTGACATAAAGTTTTAGAGGCAAACTTTTGTATTTGCCTTTTAAATACAGGTAGAGACAGGCATGGCCAGGCTTTCTCTTGTAGGGTTTGGTTGCAACAGCCTGTTACATAAAATTAGAAAAGAACAAAACATAATACTTTTTTCACCTGGATATAACAACCAGCTAGTTTTTACTCTACGATAGTGCTGATGGACACTGAAATATCTGCAGTGCAAATATGTGGATGAATCACTGCTGAATTTCCTTCTTACATAAACAAGTCAGGCAGTAGAAGGAGCTCCATCTACCCGATTCCTCTTGGACAGGGGGAGTGTGTGTTTGGAAGGCATATTTTGAGAAGCCTGTTGAGGTCCAGGTAGGGGACCCCAAATCACATGCTCAGGAGCCAGCAGGTGTTCTAGAGGACGTCTCTGGAGGGTGATCCTGCCAAGCAGGGCCCCTGTTTCTCTGAATACCAAGGTGGCCGGGTCTCTTGGCTTGGCAGTTGGGAAATGGCCCTGTGCCTATGCCACTCTTAACAATGGAGGAGAGGAAAATTTGACCTCATTCTTTCATATATCTCTTCATTATTTCAAACATCTTTATTGAGTCTCTTTGTGTTGCTCGGCCGTATCACTTCAACTGATGCATCACTGGGGTGCTCAGTATGAGCTGGGGCAGCAATAAACATGGCACATCTTCTTGGGGGATCGGCGGTCTCCATAAAGAGATGGTGGACAATTCAAAACTCCCACACATGCATTTTTAAAAAAACATTAAATTTTAAAGAAATTGCTCTGGGTCACTCGAGTCTCTGCTTTTAGACATTCCCCCCTCCATTGGGTCATGTACTTACCTCCCCTCGGTACACGCAGAGTGCTGTTAGAATTCTGAGGACAGAGATACACTTTCTGGCCATGGACAGAGTCGTGAGCAGCCACAGGAGGCTTTCTGGGGGCTGAATTTGAGGTGAGTCTCGGAGCACGGGGGTATCTCTTAGGGAGTAGGGGGTGATGGCTTGGGGGTGGGTGGGTACGTGCCAGAGGAGGGGATGGCATGAGTCCCAGCCCCGGGGTGGAAATGCCAGCCAGCCAGCCCGTGGGCCGGTGTGGCTGAGCTACAGGAGAGTGAGGGCTCAGTCTGAACTGTACGCGGGGATCCGTGGGCGAGAGCCAACGACCAGCTGTCCTGCACATTATTGGGAATTGTTGACGATTTTGGTATCATCAAAGAGATAGATGCTTTAGGGAGGTTAAGCGGGGGAGGCTCTGGCGTGGTGGAGGCGAATTGAGAGACCGGGTTGTTTGGTTTAGTGACCTCTACTCAGAGATGCCCTTTGGAATCACCTGGGGAGCCTTTTAAACTGCCTGGGTGGGACCCCCACCATCGGAGATCCTGAGACAGGAGGTCTGGTGTGCAGCCCAGGAGACAGGAGATTCCTATTCGGAAAATCCCTTCAACCATTTTGTTGCCTTCCCTGGTTCCAAACCCTGAAATGGAGGTGATTGCAACAGCCGACTTCTCCTGCTGGGCAACTTCAATTCAGGGCAGTGGAAATGGAAATGCAAGAGAAGGGTGCAGTTTGAAAAGACTCGGGAAGAGTAAGGAGGCACCGATGTGGCCTTTGGACACTCCCTGTGCCAACGCCTGTGCTGCCCCAGACCATGCCCCCTATCCACGCACCCTCTGGGTGAGCGCGCGCTGGGCTCCCCAGCTCACTCGCGGCTGCCTTCTCCTCACTCAGAGCCCTCTCCTGGGAGGTGACCCCACAGGCTCCACCGTTCTTTAAGGTCTTAGTGGACATGCCGTGGCTGGTGTGGCTCAGTGGATTGAGCGCACGCCTGTGAACCAAAGGGCCTCTGGTTTGATTCCCAGTCAGGGCACATGCTTGGGTTGTGGGCTGGGTCCCCAGTAGGGGGCGCATGAGAGGCAGCCACACAGTGATGTTTCCTTTTCTCTCTTCTTCCCTTCCCTCTAAAAATAAATAAAATCTTAAAAAAAAAATAGAGATCTTAGTGAACAATTTTTAAATCATTATTAACGTTCTGAAAGCTATTTTATTATGATCTTCAGCTCCATTTGTGTCCTCATTTCTGTCGTTTAAAAGAGAGCTATAATAAACAGGGCAAGAGCATTAGATAAAAATCTTCAAGTTTCTATTGCACAGAGGCGCTGGATCCCTGTAAACCCCGCACATCTAGTTTGTCCTTGAACACCCTTAGAACAGTGGGAAACTCAGTGAGAGCGAGCCCTGTGCCTGGTGATATTGACGATAGCAAGGTACTTCCTGATCTTGAACAAACTGGATCTAAGTCTTTGGGGATTAGGAAGAAAAATGTAACTGGTTCTATCACAAACCCTTTATGCCAGAACAGACAATGTTTCATTAAATGGCCGAGACAAAATGCTGATGCAGACCCTTCCTTTTCGGGAAGCTGATTCTTTTTGTCATGGAACAAAAGCTGATAAAAATATTCACATTGCAGTCATCAGGATTACAAAATCTGAATCTAATGAACAGACCCACTTACATTTGATTTTTTTTTTTTTTTTGTTACATGATTCAGCTTTCTGATTTGCAGTGACCATTTTTGGGGGGGGGGGAAGAAGGGGGGAGCATGTCTTAGTAATGACATTTCTTTCTTTGGAATGTTCCTGGTTTGTGGCCTAGTTGACTGACTGGGTGTTTCCTTAGCCTTAGTGTAAGGTAAGAACATGGGGGCTTGAGAAATGTCAATCTGGGCTGGCCCTGCACGACGTCTATGAGGCTGGGACCAAGGGGCATGTTTAGGAATGGGAACCACACAGCTCTATCTGCTGGCATCAGTCTCAAAAGAGACCCCCGGCCAGGCTGGCTCACCCCCTGATCTGATACAGACCAAGGAAGTGTTAATTTGTGCGAACAATACTGTTTTCAGCGTGAATCACCTCTTTCCACTTCCTTCTCATCAAAATCCCAAGTCTCTGGCCTATCACTCAAGCCCTTTAGAATTTGCCACAGCTTACCTTGCTGCTTCCTCTCCTCTCTTTCATGCCTCCATGCCTCTGTTACTTTTGTTTGTTTTGTTTTAATCCTCACCTAAGGATATGTTTACTGATTTTTTTTTTTTTTTTTTTTTTAGAGAGATGAGGTTGTGGAGACAGAGAAACATTGACATGAGAGAGAAACATCGATTGGTTGCCTCCTTCCTGTACGTGACCCAACTGGGGATCGACACCACAACCTAGGTATGTGCCGTGACAGGGAATCAAACCCACAGTCTTTTGGTGTACAGGATGATGCTCCAATCAGCTGAGCCACCAGGCAGGGGCATGCATTTGTTCTTTTGTCCTTTGCTTATAATGCCTTTCTTGCCTATTTTCTTCAGTTGAAATCCTACTCACTTGTTTTTCGAGGCCTGACTCAATGTCACCTCTGTCATGAAGCCTTCCAGACCCCCACAGTCATTCAACACACACATAATGAGCATGTGCCATATGCCAGGCATGATGCTGATGTGGCAGATAAAGACACAGTCCCTTCAGGGGACCACATATGTGCATCTGTAGCCCACACAGTAGATGTACCGGGTAGTATACTGGCAAAATTGCAAAAAAAAAAAAAAAAGTGCAGCTCTTCCATTCCTAGAAGTCCCCAGTTTCCAGTTGTCACACACTGAATCAGTGGCTAGGGAGGGCAGAGAAATGGGTGACGTGATATTGTGATTTATAATAAGGAACATACACATTTGGTCTCTGTCCACGGTTCCTGGCTCACAGCTCCCCAAACCCTTGGCATTTCCTGAGCAATAAGAGCAGTAGGAGCATCTTTTTTTCCTTCATCCTTAGTTCCTGAAATAGCTTTTAAGCCATAAAGGTGAAGTGGTGTCTTGTTGTTCATAACAAGCCCTTTTCAACCACACTTGAGTTTAGGTTAATGAGGTGACTTTTGGAAGTCCCTAGGTAACTTCAGGATGAGGGCTGGTTGCCAGGGGAACCCATCATGATTAGTGCATTGGAATTTTCAATGCCCCCTTCCCTACCTCTGGTGATGGGAGAGGAGCTGGAGATTGAGTTGAGCCATCAACGGCCAATGATGTCATCAATCATGCCTATATGATGAAGCCTCCAGAAAAATCCAAAAGAATGAGGTTGGCAGGGCTTCCAGGTTGGTGGACCGGAGCGCATCTCTGTTCTAGGAGGGCGGTACACCCCTAACTCCCTGGGGACAGAAGCGCGCCCTGTGTGGCTCTTCATCTGGCTGTTCATTGCTTCCCTTATTATCCTTTATAACAAACCGGTCATCTAGTGAGTCATCTAGGAAACTGGTTTCCTGAGTTCTGTGAGCTCCTCTAGCAAATTAATCAAAGGGACCCCCCGAGTTTTATATAGTCAGCTGATCAGAAGCACAGGTAACAACCTGGACTTGTGACTGGAGTCTGAAGTAGGGGACTGCTGCTGGATCTGACACTCTCTCTGGGTAGATAGTGTCCAAACTGAGTCAAATTTAGGGTACCCAGCTGGTGCCACGGAACGGCTTGATGCGTGGACATCCCCACCACTCCCCCCACTCTCCCTCCCCCGAGCACTTGGTGATCAGAAGAGCCAACGGGATTCAGGGTATTGCGCATAATGTAAGTGGAAAAGCAGAATTTTCCTTTCAGGCGGAGAGGGAAGTTTACATGTGGACGATCCAGTTCTCTTTGTGGGATCTGAACCTGAAACCTCTGAAGGGGATCTAGTAATACCCAGATGACCTGGGGGCCCTGGAAACTTTAGGGCAGGTACTGCTTCCCTGGGAGGCCGTGAGTCTCTGAGAGAAAGTCTGGATTTGGCCTGACCGTTTTGAGAGCATCCTGAGTAGTGAGTTGAGTAGAGTCCCTCACTACTGAGGGAGGACATCAGCATCCAGATGAGACCAGGATTCCTCCAGAGAGGCTGGGGACAGCGTGTGGGTCACAGGTCCATGCTGGATGCCACCAGTACCAGGTTCCCCCCGTGCCCCAACCCATCCCAAGCAGCCAGTGGGTGCGTGGTCCCAGCTCCTCTGGAAAGCGAATTTGAACTTGGAAAGTGAGTGAATATTCACCTGAAAGAAATGGTTCTAATGTAGAAGAGTCCAAGTTTTTGTATTGGAAAATTTGTGTATGTGTGTTGTCATTGGGGATTAAGCATAAGATAAGAATAGTTATAGAAAATATTTTTATACTTTTTGCCTATTTGAGTTTCAGTATATAAATGTCAACCTCAATTCCACTCAACCCCTAAACATTTACCGTTTTCTGTTTGTTTCTTCCAGTGACTGTGAACTCCTTATGGGTAGGGCGATGTCATACATCTTCAAGTATCTGTGTCCCCAAGACCTGATGGGACAATCATGACACATAGTATGTTCTCATTAAATATTTGTTGAATGAATGAAAAAATCCAATTTGCGTAAATCATGTTTCCTTTTATTTTTACTCAGTATCTTTCAAGTTTTTAAACATTATTTTTCCAGTTTTATTGAGATGTAATTTCATAGAACATTATTATATTAGTCCAAGGTATAGAACAAAGTGATTGGATATATGTATATATTGCAACATGGTTACCACAATAACATCACCCAGCTCATATAGTTACAATTTTTTTTCCTTGTGATGAGAACTTTCAAGATTTACCCCTCCCCCCAGCGACTTTTAAGTATACAACACAGCGTTGTTATCGCCAGTCACCATGCTGCACAGTAAATCCCTAGAACTTATGTATCTTACAACTTGAAGTTTGTACCTTCTGATCACCTCCACACATTTGTTTTCAAGAGCTGAAGGCTTCAGAGTTTCCCAGGGCCTTTATCCTGGACCCGCACGTCACAGAGCACGAGGCCGGGGAGCGGGCCCAGGGCCCCGAGGGGCTGGGGTGGCGGCGGCGCTGGTTGTGACGTCTGAGTGAGAGGGTGCCCAGCCGGGATCTCTCCAGGCACACGCGCCATGGCCCTGTGTCAGGCTCTCCTGTGTCTGTGACTGAATCAGAGATGAAGGAGAGGAATTTTTCGGAAACAGCACAGTTTCTGATAGGATCTTTGCTGCTACTTTAAAAAAAAAAATAGTATTTAAAATTCCCACAGTGTAAATTAATTCAGATGTAAATAACCATTCAGACAATGAGGAATTTGACAAGCAGAGCTGTCTGCCAACATGTCCTGAGTAATTAACTAGATCTTTGCACTTGTTTCATCTTGCTGGCAGCTCTCTCGCAATACTTCCTTGTTTCTTAGCTCCAACTTGATGGTGCTGATTCTAGGAGTTAAAAAAAGACCTTGGATTTTGGTGGCAGGCTTCCCTGGCTATCGGACCTAATGCGAGAGTAAAGGCCGGCCCTAGAAACTTCTGTTCTCAATTCCGAGGCTGATGTAGCATTTAAGCCTTGAGCCAAGCCACTGGTTTCTCCCTGACCCACTTTTTTTGAGCCATTTTACAGGGGATCAACTTTCCAGATCTCTGAGAGAACTGATTAAAGACCTGAGCTCTGGAGATGAAAGTGGCTAAGTAAGCACAATTACTGCTGCTCAGAAAACCCCCAAATGCGCCTGTCAAAACTTCCTTTTCTAGGTTTGGGATGTGCTTTTGCCTCACCTTTGCCTGGAAGTTACGGCAATGGAATGGTTCTAAGGGGCCGAGGCTCAGGACTTGGCTCTCCACAGGCTCTGCCACCAGAGGCCACTGAGTTCCCAGCACGTCCATGCCCACGTCCCATTCAAGGGCACCTGAAGGTATAACACATCATCATTATTATGCCTCTACATTCTGAATCGAAATAACGGGTTAGTCTCCGCAGGTGAGATAGAGTGTGTGGGGCTCAGTGAAACATAAGCGGCGTGCTTGCCTGCGCGCAGGCGGAAGTGCTTTTGTCCTGGGCGAGCTGCAGGCTGCGATCTCTTCCGGAGGCTGACTCTTGGAGAGTTTGGCCTGGGCTGCTTTCGGCGTGGATCGTTTGTCGACATTTGGACACTTTTGTTTCTGATGCCCAAGCTGTAGGTTAAAGTGGTATTTCTGTTCCAAATTCAAGTTTTTGGGAGGAGAAATAATTTTAAACCTGGGAAACGCGTGCGCGCCCGCGTGTGCACGTGCGCGCGCGCACACACACACACCTGCCCCGACCCCAGCAAGGGACTCCTGGCGGGGGGAGGGCTGCCCAGCTCCTCCCAAGCGGGGGCTTGTTTGGCTGGGAGGTTTGAGCATTACCAGTATATTAGAATGTTTGCTTTTCAATCCTAATACAATACTTGGCATGTGGTACATCATGAGTAAATGTTTGCTGAATAAATGACTCTATTACCCCAATGCCACCACATGACCTTGTAAAAGATTTTTGGATTATTGGTTGCTTTGGGCTTTTCAGCCTGTGATGTCCTGCCCTCTCTCTGCAACTGCCCTCTAGCTCACCGGGGAGCATGGGGCACATGCTGCCCCAGAGGCCCCCCTTCCTTACCTCTGGCCCTGGCCCTCTCCTCCCAGGTGGCAGGCCCTACATGCTTGTGACAGCTGGGTCTGGATGCCTGGTGGGACTGCGGGGCTTCATGTGTGCATTACACTTCCCTGTAAGATCTATAGGAATCTTGCTGCAGAAACAGCTCTGTCCCGAAAGTGATGTGCACGGGAACATGATGTGGGAGGCCAACTGGAAAAGGGAGACCTGGACTTCTCTTGGATTTAGTTCAGGTTGGCATTCAAGGCCCGCAAACCGACCTTTTACGATCATTTCATTCCTGGGTTAACTTGTAGCCAAACAGATCTGTTCAGTGATCAGGGAAATGACATGCACGCTGGCAGCCTGCACCCTCCTGCTTCCCTAAACCCTACCTGCTCGTCCAGGTGTGGTCGAAGGGTCATCTCCTTTGTCAACGCTCTCCTCTCTCCCAGCCACTGTTTCTGCTGGACTGTGAAGTCATGTATGATCAGCACCACTCTGGGCAGTTAGTTCAAGCCCTTTAAAGTGAAGTGTGGGGTTTGGAAGCCAGCTCTGTGGTCAGATTGTCTGGGTTTGAATCCTGCCCTTCCAGGTACTAGCTGTGTGTTTTTGGCAAAGTCACCCATCTTCCCTGTACCTCTGAGCCTTACCATTGGTTTCTTCGAGGAGCTTGGAGTCACAGGGGAGGTGGGGTTCTTGGAGGCCCATTTCAAAGAGTCAAGAGAGACCATGAATGAATCAGGCCAAGTGCCTGGGCATCCACTCCTCGCCCTGCATGCCAAGACGCAAAGGTTGGTGTGGCCCCAGCTGGAGAGCTTATGTTTTATGGACCCCGGACACTGAGCTGTGAAACACCCATCTTTGCCCTCAGAGGCTGAGCTGCCGGGTTCCCCCTGTCTCTAGCCAGGAAGCCAGCGTCCCTCGGTCTCCACCTCTGGGGCACAGCAAGGGTGCTTAGAGCTGAGGTGTTAGAGTTGGATCTGGATACAAACCCTGCTGTGTACCGTGTGGCCTCAGGTAAGCGGCTGGCCCCCCTGAGTCCGTTTCCTCACTGGCACAGTGCGGGTGATTGCGCGCCACTGCCGAGTGAGAGCGACAGGAGCTGGGGCCAGGCAAGTGCCAGCCGGGGTCTGGTGTCCAGGAGGCAGTCAGCGTGGACTATTAATAGCCGCTGTTGACAAACGGCTTTCACAGAGCACAGGCGTTTGCTGCCATTGTCTGGTGGGCCCATCATATGACATCTGGTGCTCAGATGAAGTTCCGAGAACTTCTTGTTCAAATGTGAAAGAGCTTCTTTCATTCCAAGTGTGTGTGTGTGTGTGTGTATGTGTACAGAAATTCTGCAAGTGCATGCATGTGTACACTTTGTGCATGTATGTGTACACTGTGCGCACATATGTGCACACTGCATGTGTACATGCGCAACATGTGTGCACTCTGCATGTGCACATTCATATGTTTACTCTGTGTAAACATGTGTGCATGTGTGTACAGTGCTGTGTGCATGCAGTGTACACTCTGCAGGTGTGCATGCACAATGTGTGCAGACACTGTGCATGTGTGCACACATGTGTACACTACACATGTACATGTACAATGTGTGCAGACACTGTGGTGTGTGCATGCATGTGTACACTGTGCATGTATGTGTACAGACACTGTATGTTCATGCATGTGCACTCTGTGCATGTACAATATGTGTGCAGATGCTCTGTATGTGTGTGTACAGACACTCTGATCTTTATAATGGTTTCAGACATCCTTTATGTGAACTGAGGAAAATGGAACAATTAAGTGGCACAGCTTTGAAAAACTGAAGTGCTTGGGGGGGCACCGAGGGATAGGAGACAGGAGAGCAGAGGGCAGTGGGCAGAGTGGGGAGAGGCATCCTGGAGTAGGGACCTGGGAGGAAAGGAGATCACGGCGCTAATATTCAGACTCCATAAAATTAGATCCACATTAATCTTGGGAGTTACAGGCTCATTAGTTGTGGGGCTAAACTTAATAGCCTCAGCCTTTCCCCAGGATGCCTGACATCATTATTAAGAATGGTGCACCCGCTCCCAGCACGCGGAAGCCCGGGATGGCGTTTCACATCCGATGGAAAAGCCTAGGCTCTCGGGTTTCCTGTCTGAATTAGCAAATAGGAAAAAAATATGGCATCGCAGAGTTCTCATGTTGTTAATAATGCCAGTCCTGTCTATTGAAGCACCTACTACCAATATTTTGGGAAAATAAAGGGCCAAACTGCAACGCTGGGCCTTAGGCCGGCAGTTGGAGACGGTGGACGTTGCAGGCCTCCAGCAGGCACCACGAGCTCCCCGCAAGCTCAGCAGTTTCTGAGGAAGACGACTTCCTCTGACAGGACAGCTGCCTTTTAACAGCATTGTGAAAATAGGGGCTACATCTCCAGGTGTGGAAGGGACCAGGGCCCAGAACTAAAGGGATGTTTCTAGCAAAGGCTCATTATTTGCAATCTGTTTACAGTGCCAGTTTAATGGTGTTAATAGTAGGTAAGTCACTTAATTTCCGCAGAAGCCAGCGTTTGTGGGAAGATGACATTAAGACAAGTGAGGAGCACAAGCAGGAGGCTGCGCCCCCTTACTCTGCCTCCCTAACCCAAGCACTGCCCGAAAGTACCACTTCTGTAGTTAGAGACCCTCCCCATGCCCCTTGCCCCTCTCCCTGATGGAAACGTGGCTTCTGCATTTGCTGCGCCCTGGTTTTCACGTCAGAGCCGTTCCACACCTGCAGGACATGGAGATGTGAAGCTACTTGCGTAACACCAGCACAGCTTGAAAGTGGGAATGTAAGACCAAAGCTTCCAACCAGCTTGTCATCTGATTCAGTTTAGTGGAAAAATATGTCTGTTGAATATACATGATGTCAGAAGCCTCGTGCTAGATGCCTCCATGACATCTGCACTCCTCTCTTGTTGCTCGTGTCAAAGTTGTAGTTGGCTCTGTGCAGCTCTATTAGATTTTGAGCTCCTTCCAGCTGTGGGCCGTGCCCTGCTTTTTGTGCCCACAGAGCAGTAGAGGTAAATAAGGGCAAAGGAGACACGGTCCTTGTCTGCATTTGTTCATCATCTAGCAGGGTTTATTTAAGTCAACTTACAGTCAGACTGTGGCAATGGCATCTATCCATCCACTCATCTATCTCTCCATCCGTCCATCCATCCATCCATCCATCCATCCACCTAATATTTATTGGGCATCTGTTATATGCCAGGCACAGTGAGGGGTAGTTGTGATTCAAAGGCAAATAAGAAAGAGTCTTTAATGTCAAGGGCTTCCTAGTTTATAGAGGGAGACAGACATAGAAAGAGTTGAATTATGAGGCCGAGTGGTATTCCACTTCCAGAAGATGTCCAGAGTAGTCAAATTCATAAGGAAAGTAGAACGGTGGCTGTGAGGGGCTGGGGAAGGGGAAATGGGGACTTGCTGTTCAACGGCCTTCATTGGGGTCCTTTCCCACGGTGTGCATGCCAAGGCCCCCAGGGCCGGGCCTCAGGGTTCATCTCAGAGCCCTCCCCATCACCTGACCTGCTGGGCAGGGCACTGCTGTTACTGCTGGGAGACTATACGTTCTGGGTGCTCCTTCTAAATTGCTTGACCGTAGCCATCAGGCCACCAGCTCTCTGACAGCAAGGGCAGAGAGCTTCATCTGCTGGGGAGAAGGGAGCCCTGAGAGTTTGGCGGGCCTGCGAAGTGTGGCACAGTCTCTATAAGACCCCTAGCTCTCCTCGGTCCTGTTCTCTGCCGCTCTTCCTGCCTCTACTCAGAAGCATTCCTCTACCGTTGCCCAGGGTCCTGTACTCAGACGGGCCTCACCCTTGGCTTAATGCTCTGCTGCTGCTATCCTGAACTTCTTAGTAATTTTTATTTTAACAAAAGAAGCCCTATGTTTCATTTTGCACTCTCTGCAGCTAAGTACGTGGCCTGTCTTGACCCAGCGGCAATGAAATGCTGATCTGTTGACCGCCCTGTCAGCAGCTCCTGGGCTTGCTCTAGTTTCTCCACGTGCCACTGAAAGGCATGTAGTCTCCAAACTGGAGGTGCAACCGAACAGTTGCAAGAATGTTGGGGTGTCATGGAAAGAGCCCTGGATTGGGAGTCTGCAGACCTGATTCTGGCTCTGTCATTAGCTAGTTGTACGACTAGGTGGCTCTCTGGGATTCATTCCTCCCAGCTCTCAAAGCCCTCAGAGCCACATCTGTGAGCAGTGCAACTAGTGCACCAGCATGAGCGTCCATCAACTATTTATTTAGTGCCTGTTCAGTGCAAGGGTCCAGGTGCTCAGAGATTCACTCCCAACTGCACACGGCTGTCGTCTTCCACCCGGACCTGCCCATCATTTTTCAGGATATTGCCCTTTGCTTTCTGGACTTCCTTACTTATCTGAAACCCAAGTTAGTAACTTGTTCACTGCCACATAAGAAATCTCTCATAAAGGAAGCGCGGTGCATTTCCAACATTCTGGGTCGCTGGGGCCAGATGTGCAGATAACAGCGCCTGCCTTTATTGAATGTGTACCGAGTGCCAGGCTCCGTGCTGGGCCCTTTATTTGTATACTCGTTTAGTCCCTTAAAGTGGATTGGTAGTGCTCTTATCCCTGTTTTTCAGATAAAGAAACCAGGGTTTAGAGGGGTTAAGCGGTTACTAAGGGGTCCGACTCCAAAAGCACACACTCTTGACAGTTCCACCAGACCAACAGCAGTAACACGGAGCTGTTGTTTCTGCTTCTTCACCGAGAATGGTGCACAAAGTCTAGTTTCTTCAATCCCAAGGTCAGATGGCGGGGGAGGGTGGAGAAGTGAGGGAAAGACGCACAGGGAGGATTTTGCAGGGGCTGGGAGCGCACTGCCAGCGCACTGCCAGCGCACTCTGGAGCACTGAAAGCATTGCAGAACCCCCACCCGAGCCACCCTGGGGTCCATGGGCTTGACCTATGTCCCTAGCCAACACAACCAGCTCCCTCTGCCTCCACCTCCCCACTCAGGCGAAACTGCGAAAGCTGGGAGGGGAGGCTGAGCTTTGAGGAGGCAGGTACATACCATACCCTTCCGCTGCTTCCCACCTCCTCCAGACGCACGTGTTTAAAAAGTCCCTGATCCTTCCCATGTCACCTGGCCCCACTAAAGCTTGGCCTCCTTGCGCTGCTGCCCTCAAGTTTTCTCCGAGAGGTGGGCGCGCACAGCTGCAGCGGCGACGGCGACCAAGCGCCCAGCGGCACTCGGCCACCCACCTTTCCCAGCCCCCGCCGCCGCAGTCTCCGCCCGCCGGGGAGGGCGTGCTCGGCGGCGCGGAGCCGAGGGTGGGGCGCGGAGAGGGAGGGGACCCCGGGCGAGCAGCTTCTGTGCTCTCAGCGGCAGAGGCGGCGGCTGCAGCAGGTGGAACGCGCTCCGCGGCGAGCAGCTGTTGGCCTTGAAACCCGGCACTGTAGCCGCTGGGACGGGAGAAGGCCTGCGGGGCTGGAGCCCGTGGCACCCCTCCCTCCAATCCGGGTCCGATCCCTAGTTTCGGGGAACTTGGGTGACCGAGGCCGGCGGGCCGGAGCCGCAGCTGGGGTCGGGCGCGCCTACGGGCGCACAGCTGCCCTGGAAGCCGCGTTCCGACCGCAGGTCCAGGGGGACCTGGCTCTTCCCAGCTACCTGAAGAGGTGCTCTCCCGGGAAAGCCGCCGCGGGCCCTGGGATTTGGGAGGCGCTCGGAGAGCGCCCTGACACCTCGCTGGACGCTGTCCGATTGTGCCTCGGTGGCGCGGGAGGGTCCTGAGCGGCGCGCTCGCCTGCCCTCTTCGGCGACGTAGGAGCGGAAAGCAGGGGGCTCTTCCTGGGATTCCGGGGCACTGGAGCTGCTCACTCCGTCCTCGGCGGAGCCCTCAGGCCCCTCACTGTGCTTGGCTGGAGAGGTTCGCTGGTTGGCACCAATCTGCAGGAGTTCTCTACTGATCTGATTTCTTCTTCAATTTGGAAACGGTTCCCTCCAACGACGCTCGACACATCTTTCCCTGTCTGTGCGGAGCCTGTGGAATCCTGTTCCTCTTCACTGACCCTCGAGTTTCATCCCTCGTGGCGTGCTGCCTCCCAGACCTGGCTCGAGGGGAAGGTGCAGGCGTGGCTCCTTTCTGTCCCCCTTTGGAGGGAGCGCGGTCCTTGAGGGGGACGTTGGAATTCTAGGGACTCCTCCGTGCGTGGCGGGACTGGGGTGCGGGCGGCCCGCTGCTGGCCATGGCCTTCACTTTCGCGGCTTTCTGCTACATGCTCTCCCTGGTGCTGTGCGCTGCGCTCATCTTCTTCGCCATCTGGCACGTGAGTAACCGGCAGCGGCTTCTAACTCTTCGTTCGCCCCAAATGCACTCCCGACCACCTCCTTCCCCGATTTTTCTAAAATGCCATCTCACTGTCTCCACATTGCGAGTGTGGGCGGACTGGGAGGCCAGCCGCGGCGCATCCGTAGGTTAGACCCTTTGTCACTCCCTGTCCCGAGGCGGGAACCGTTTGTGGCATACGAGACCGGGGGGCGCCCGGCGCGTTCTCGATGACCTGGCCACTGGTGGAGCCGGCGGATCGCTGGTTTCCCAGGAACGCACCCTTGCCAGGGCCTGGCCAACGTCCGCCAGGGAGTGGCGGTGACAAGCCCCGAACCCCGCTACTTCCCCTGCCCCCTCCTCCCTTGCCCGAGGGAGAAGCACAGCGGTGGGGCCCAGCAATTAGTCAAGTAACTATAACAACTAAACATTTAAAATGTCAGCATCTGTGGTGGGCTGCGTTTAGACATAATTGGAGACAAAGTGGAAAGACTAAGGGGAGTGTAAGAGGAAGTAGAGAGAGGCTGGGCCGGGGAGGGGAGGGGCCGCTGTGTTGTGGGGGTTGAGGGGGAAGGGGCAGAGCGAAGCAGGAGGCGAGGGAGCCGGGAGAGGGACAGGCATGAAGGAGAGGCTGTTGGAAAGTCACGCAGAGAGACGCCAGAGGAGCAAGTTGCCTCCTTGGCTGCCCTGGGGCCCCGAGCCATCCTTCTCCTGAAGGCCACCTGCAGATGGCAGAGCACCTGCATATCTGCGGAGCACCAGCTTTCCTACTACCCTTCCAGGGGGCTCCCAGGTGGAGGGTGGCCGTGGTGGGTCCCAGCAATGCAGGTGCGCTGTGGGAATGGGAGATGGGCTGCAGAGAACGGCCCGAGGTGCGTCGTCCTCTGATCAAGACGGTGCCACATCGGGCAGGCCCGCCCGACTCTCAGGCCGCTCTCCTCCCCGGCTGATTAGCTCTCTGTCCTCGCCGTCAGAGAGCTGGTGGCCCAGTGGCTACGGTCAAGTGATTAGAGGGAGCACCCACAGTGTATAGTCTCCCACCATAAACAGCAGTGCCCTGCCCGGCAAGTCCGGGTGACAGTAGATGAATTCTGAGGCTCGGTTCTGGGGGGCCTTGGCACACTCCGGTGAGAGGAGACCCGGAATGAAGACTAGAAGAAGTTGCAGGGTAGGTGAGATGTGGCGTTTAGTAGAAGTGGTTTCTAGAATGAGAGTGTTTATCTTGCACTAGAACTAAGCAGCTAGAGCATCACCTATTACAAGGAGGAGAGGGAACCCCAGGGAGGAGGAAGGCTTCTGACCAATGTCACCTTAGGAACGGGACTCACGTGTCACCTTCCACATCTCACAAGTGCGAAAGTGGACCCCGATGATCTCCAAGCTTCCCCTCATGTCTAAGGCAGTGTAAGTGGGTGGGTCAGATGATTTTGGAATCTGAGGGTGAGAAGTACTAGGATTATGCACCCTCTCCCTCTGCCCCAGAATTCTGGGTCTAATCTATGGTAGAGAATTGAGCCTTGCAGTTGTTCACGATTGTTACAGAAAGAGGAAACTTTACTTAATTTAGAATAAAAAGGGGTGCGGAAGAGACCATGCCTGAGCATCACGGCAGACCCTTGTGCGTGTGTTTTAAACGAGCTTCCTCTGCTTCTCTGGTTTGGGGAAGTTCTCTACAGTCTAGAGGGCGAGCTACAGCACTCCCTTTTTCCAGAATAACTTCATTTGCTGTTCCTCTGTGTGTTTGCCCTGGCCAGAGTGTGGCAGGCACCAGAGAGCTCCGTCAGGCTGGCAGGCGTGGAGTCCTCTGACCCAGCCCCTGAAGCAGAATCTAGCCTGCAAGAATCCTTTCCTCCCACTCAAGGGTAGACGATAAAGAATTCAAGAGTGGGTTGATTAAATGGACAGTTTGTGCCACTGGTTGACTAATAGACATTTGAGTATAAACCAGGTGTGGCTGTGACTCCACATTGGCCCCTGCTCTCCAGGTCTCCAACATTCACCCCCTTTTCCGGGGCGGCTGAGTGGTTGGAATCCAACTCTGGGGCAGGTCCTGATACCCAGTGGTAATGGCAGGGTTCCAGTTTCAAAGAATAAAAAGAATCTGTGCTCTTTGAATTCAAATTACAGTAACACTTCCCAAGTCTCAGCTCTGCTTCCTTTCTGAGCCTTTTCTGTCTCCCTCTCCAAATCAAATAACCTGAAGCCCCGCTACATTGATTTGGTTCCTGACTATTGAGAGGGGAAATCTGAGACTCATTGATTTCAGTGCACACAGAGTATGTGTAGGCATTGCTTATCTGGTGGAAAAAATTCCAACCAAAATTTAGGAGAGTGAGCTCTATATTAGACTATGTGTTTGCTTTCTTTCCAGCTTCCTGTATTCCATGTATATTTCTTGATCTGATGAGCCATATTGATTGCTTAGCATATACTGACTTCCCAAATAAGGAATTGGGCACTTAATAATATACAGCAATTAAAAGGCCTGCCCTATAGCCATGTCCAGGCTGTAAGATATGAAGATGACACGTTTTTCTTATTAATTCTACATTCTTACTTAGGGGTAATAATAGTAGCTACTATTTATTGAGTGTCTGGAGTAGGCTGGTTCCAGGCACTCGATGGGCCTCGCAGGCGGCCCTCCACTGTTTGCCTCCCGCCTTCCCGCGGGAGGTTGGGGAGCAAGCCTGGATGTGGCCAGCCACAGGCACAATGCTTTTTTCAAATCGTGTTTTTTACCTTGAAAATTTATCTGCGTTTATTTCCAAATGAAAATATTTCATATCAGCAATTCATTTATTTTTATATCAGCCACTATCTTTGAGTGACATTTGATACATTTGGAAGATGCAGAATCAAAGTGTGTGTGTGTGTGTATGTGGCTTTGCAAACTGTCAGACACAGAGGTCCTGCCCAGGCAGTCCCTTAGTCCTCACAGCTGACCTTTTACAAATGAGGAAACTGGATCAGAGAGGTTATGAAACTTGCCCAAGTTTGCATAGCTGGTGTGTGTTGGGCCTGCGATTTGTGTCCATGTCCTTTTTCTAATGCTAGTGACTGACATTGGGTCATTTAACTTTGATAATAGTGGATAATGTTTCTATTCAAAGGACAGAAACCTTTGTATAAATAAAATATTTAGAGTTGGAATTTCTGTTCAGAGTGATAACAACAACAAGATACTAAAATACACCATACATCCTTTTTTAAAAGAGGAAATTCTATTTCATTTTATCAAAATTATGTTTTCTACTTATAAAATGATACAGGTTCATCGCTGAAAATTTTGAAAACACATGGACATATAATGGAACAAAATCTCCACTAATCTTATCATTCAGAAAAGATTTCGGTATCTTTTCTTCCAGTCATTGTGTATGTGTGTATTTCTGAAAATTGCATATGGATGTTTAGAAGGGAAAAAAAATGTCCAAATGGGTTTCAGGTATGAAGTGATGTCTGTTTCCAGCCAGTATAAAATGAACAGCGTTTACCACAAGAGCCGGTTCAGCTCCAGCTTGGTTGAGCCTGTTTGCAGATTGTCTTATTTATATAAACACAGATGAAACCATCCTTTGAAAAGATCAAGGATTCAATACCAATTACTTCAGGGTTTTAACTTTTAAAGTTTTGTTGTTGTTTTTTTTAATACGTAGAGTCATGTTTTAAAACTCCAAGTTTTCACAACATACAAATAAAATAAATTCCCAACAATATTTCTTTGGGCTCACAGCGGTATTTTTTATCAGAGAGTTTTCGTGGGTCCTGACTGATGCTAACAAATACGTATTAACTAAGAGGCAGCTTTGCTCGGCGACCTGTCTCTATAGCTGAGCCTTTCAGCCAGTTTCCTCTCTGTCACAGATTCAGCCACTGGAAACCAAGTGAACGGCTCAGTTTCTCAAGTTATCCATATGGAAACAAACAAACAAACAAAGGGGGTTTGTGAAATGATAGGATACCTGGGATTGACAGTAGCGTCTCTTTTTAAGATCCCCCTTTGCCCGTGCCTCACTTGACCTGCACTTCTTGTTCTGTCTGAGATTCCCCACGCTTCGCCGCAGCACGCTTGCAGATGTGACCTTTGCCCTTCCAGCCTCCCCTCTGCCCATCTTCCCTTGTCCTCCCACCTGTCCAGGGCCTCACAGCTGTGGTCCAGGGAGCCCCACGAGGGCGTCTGTGACCTTTCCTGCTTCACCGCCATTTCTACGGAGCCCAGAACAGTGCCCGGCACGTGGAATAATGAACAGTGCCCGGCACGTAGAGTAATTCTTGGCTCCTTCTGGCTCAGCACACTTCTGGCTGACATGGCTTTTGGCTGCTTCTCAGGGCCTGCTCCCTGGGCAGTTTGGGTGCACCCTGCCACTTTGGAGCCTTGGGAACTGGAGTCGTCACCAAAGATGGCTGGCCCTCGCCACAGGGCGCGGGGGGCATCTCCATGACGGCGGAGCTGGGCTCGCGCAGAGGTGCAGCCCGCGGAGCAGTGCCGGCTGCCCCTGGGGAAAATGCCTTCGCTGTGGTGTGACGTCTGTGCCCTCTGGGCCACCGCAGCCTGGCTGGCATCGAGGTGCTGGCTGGTGATTTCCCAATCCTCCCCGGAAGAGAAGGCTTGCATCCGAATTGGATTCCAACCATGGGCAGGTGGGGAGAGGGGAGAGAAGGGGCAGAACTCGGAGAGGACTGAAAACCAGCCAGCACTGGCCCTGCTCCAGCCGCTTGGCAAGACTTCGAGGCCTCTGTGAGGCTGGATGCCGTAGGGGGCAGCACCACTTGACCATAGAGTTGCTGAACAAGCGTCGAAGGCAGGGGAGGCCGTTGCCGGGAAGTTGGAGCATCCACCTCCACTGGTCCTGCAGCTACGCCCTGGCAGAGCACCCTCCTGAATTTCGAGGCCCGGTGACCTCACTTGCCTTGTTCCAGTGCCTCGGGGTGCGTGGCCCGGTCTCCCCCTTACATCGCATGGCTCTGTGCCGTCACTTCTGGATGCATGTCCTGCTGCCCCTCGTGTTCTCATGGAGCTGTGCTCTCTGGACAGGGACCTCACCAGCCTTTCTTGTCACTGTCACCTTGATCCACCAAGAACTTGGCATCTGGGCACAGTCACACCCCATCCTGCATCATCTATCCCACGTGCTGCCGGTGACTGTCACCTCCAGTGACCACTTCCTTCCCTGGGCCTGTCTTTCAGGTGTGAGGCTCGGGCTTTCTCGCCCCTGCCCTGCCGCTCTGCTCTTGGCCATCACTGGAACCGCGACCTCTCATCCTCGAGGACAGGATCCAGGTCCTGCCCTGTGTCACCAGGCCCCACGTCCTCCACCCGGCTCTTACCACCGGGCTCAGCAGCTGTGTCCTGTGTCCTGTCACTGCCCCTGGGAAGCCCTCGGTCTCCCAGGAGCCCACCCCTTCCCCCCACACGTCCCAGGTGCCTGAGGGCTGCTGGGGAAGACGTGATGAGTGACGTCATCCGACCTCAGCCAGGCCTCCGTGCCGCCTCCTAACTCATCAGTATGGCCCCACTCAGTTCTTTCAGCTCCTGCAATACTGGTTCAGACCTTTGGCATTTTCTCAGAGCCCCCTGCAGCTCCCCAAAGACCCCACTACTTCTTCTGCACAGATGACTTTGCCTCCAACTCAGAGAAGATAGAGGGCATCAGGGCCGACCTCGACGGCCTGCCCCCACTCCCCCCGAACTCTCCGAGCCGAGCCTGCCCCCCGACTCCTCTTCCTTCCCCGACTCCAAAGGGGCAGAGTCTGTCCTGTTCATCCTTCTTCCCGGCAGACACCAAGGCGGGATGAACCTGAGCTGACGGGCAGGCCCCTTTGTTGCCCCGGTGCCGCACCGCCTCATCTGTCACAGACAAGCTTGGCTTTACCGCACCCTGCCTCCCATCCTCTCTGCATCCCTACAGCAAACATGCAGAGAAGTTCACAGACCAACAAAGCCTTCTGTAGCCGCCGCCCGGATTTGGCAGGTGTCAGTGTTTTGCCACTTTTGCTTCTATTTTGTAAGGGAATTCATTTCCTCTTTGGCCCCTGCCTGTACTCTCACCTCTGCCCAGCCCTGCTCTTGGCGAGGGTACCGGTGACCTCCCCCAGGCCAGCCTGAGTGCCATCTAGTGCTCATCGTGGCCTCTCGGTGCCTTTGACATGCCCATGTCTTCCCTCTGTGGCTCTCTTGCACGTTGCTTCTGTGTTCCTCACCCCCATCTATCCCCCAACCTGCCCCTCTGCGGGCTCTTCCTTCTCTCCTCATTTCTCCAATGGTGGTCTCCCCAACTCACACCCGTCTCCCCACATGGATTATATGGCTGCCGACCCCACACCCCACAGTTGGTCCCGGGCTGAATGCGTCTACACGCCCCCTTACTCCATACCCCCAGTGGGCCCAGGACCCCCAGTACCTCCTCGCTCCTGCCTGTTCTGTCTCCGTCCCCTCTTCTCCCAGCCTCATGGCCCAGCCTGGGTTCAGGATCTTGTTGCTCTTTCTAAAAACATTGTGTCTCTTCCAAGCTGGTGTCCTTAGTTACCCCCACATCACTGCCAAGAGTGCCCTTTCTAACACCCAAAAGGGTCTCTTTTTGTCATTCCTGTACCAAACATCTGTCTGTCTTCTGTCCCCTACAAAGTTTAGGGGCTTGCAGCGCCAGGGCCCAGGTACTTCCGGCCTCGTTTCTTGTCTCCCGTGTTCTGCACATCCTCGGCCCCTTGCAGTGACCTGGCAGGCTGTTTCCTGTCCTTGGGATGTTCCCCACTCCCCTATTCTTTGCCTGGCCAGCTTTATCCTCAGGGAAGTCCTTCCCTCACCTGAGCCCCACTTTGTGCTGGCCGCATGGCTTTGGATTTGTCTCTGAGTGCACCGTAAGCCCCCCAGGATAGCGGCTCCGCCTTCATTTGTAGCCCCCGCCCAGCACAGAGTTGGCACAGTGGCCAGAGCCCAGTGAGCAAAGAATGCACACCTTCGGGCTCTGGATAATTTCCCGTAGCCAACCCGAGCTTGACAAACCCTTGCTTAGTGACTGGCTACCCAGACTTGCCTGGTTACGTCAGGTGAAATGCACATCCCCGGGCTCCCCTGGGGGCCTGAGCAGTCCTAGGCAGGGGGGGAGGGTAACCGAGCTCCGTCCAGAAGCACCAGGCTGAGGGAGACCCCAGGCCGGGGCGGACAGAACAGCCCAGTCGAAGGTGAGGAGGCCCCGCTGGGCCGAGGTTCAGAGGGGAATTGCTGGCCTTGGAATGGGCTGTGAGACAGGGCCTCAGCCTCTCTGGGCGCCCTGGGGTGGAGGGCAACGTCGGGGCTGGCGCAGGCTGTGCCGGCTTTACGCTTTAAGATAGGGGTCCCACAGTATTCTGTGGTACCCATGTTTGATCAGGGATGACTGTGAAATACACCCGTCTCCCATCCCTCGGTGACCAGGCATCGATAGTCCCTTGTGGCTTCGCTAAGTCAGACGTTCAGTTCCAGGCTGCTGTGTTTGCCAGGCAGAATGCTTCTGGTCGCTCCCTCTGCTCGTCATGGGAGGGTGCTTAGGAGAAGAAAATGACCTTGGTTAGAGCAGAGGCAGTAAGGTTGTCCTGCCCACCAAGGTCAGGCACGCGGGTCGCAAACTCCCATGTGCAAGGTGGACGGTGGCTGCTGGGGTCTCTCAGAGTCAGGGCTTCTGTGTTCTAACATGGGACAGCTCAGACTCACCTACATGACTTTTAGTGGCACCTGGAAGCTAATTCATCCCCATAAAGGTCACTGAAAACTTCAAGTGCACAATTAAATCCCGAATTGCTCTCTGAGTACTGACTCAGAGCGGAGTGAGGAGGCTGGCAGGTACTTTTAATTTGGCACAGAGAGGCAAACATGAGGCATCCTCACATATGCTACCATAAAGCCAAAATAGGAAACACTAAAAAAGGTATTGGAATCCAGGTGACGCTGATAGGCTGTGCCAGAGTCACTGGCGTTTCCGTGTGTCCCGCGTCACAGCATTGAAAGACTTCAGGAGCTGTGTTGAGGCCATCCCTGCTCCAGGGTAGGGGGACTGGAGACTGAGGGTGGGCACTCACGGGTCTAGGCTCACGGCCACTTCCGCTTGGTGTCGGAGGCACCTACCCCTGCTACCAGCCCCTCCCTGCCCCCATCCCCTAGTCCCACCTCCACACGCGGACTTTATTGCCTCCTAGAGAGTTATGTTTTTCCTCCTCCCACAAGGAAACACTTCTGCGCTCTTGGGTCTATATTCTGCACATTCGTGCACCGTCTGTGGAAAGTGTCAGCATTATCACTTTGCAGGACAACGCCCAACCAACTGAGCCATGCCGGTCAGGGCTCCATTCACATTCTTTGAAGGTCTAGACCACCTACCGCCCAGAGCCCAGCTCCCTACCCCCTGCCCAACAGGTGCTCCTAGCTGGTTCAGGAGAAGTCTACCATTGTTGGGGAGTCCCTGGCCTTAGAGGCTCCTGGGCCTTGACTACTTTCTTTTTCTCCTCCTTCCCTTCTTTCTCTGTTGCTTTTGACCTCCTTTTATTCCTCTCCTTCGCACATTTCCTAGATCGGCAGGAGGCTGAGTGGGTCAGTTAGCCCAGCTGGAGGGCCCAAAGGCCGGGCAGTTACCTGACACCACATCCCTCCCCCAAGGTGTCTACAACCTGGGGCTGACATTTCCAGAACCTCATTCTTAGGCATCTCTTCTGGTTTTGTGTTCACAGGGTCCATTCTGACTATAGAATGCAGCTCTCCCGCTGGGAAAAACTGCAGGGGAGGAAAGCAGAATCTTGGAGCTGACTTCCTTTTTTTTTTTTTCCTTTCCCCTTATTGGCAACTGATTCACAAACCCTAAAAAAGGAGTTGATAGCAACCTAGCTAGCTCACTATAGCAGCCCAGATGGTCCCCTATATAATAGAGGCATTTGTATGTGGGATAAAAAATATTTAAATGTGTTCTGTGAACTTTATTGAGAAAAGGAATTAGCAACTGCGGTCACGGGTTGTGGGCATGGACATAGCGAAATGACTCTAGTGCCCCCAGAATGCAAAGACTCAGAGAGAGGAAGTGGGAGGTTAAGGTCCGGGGAGCAGGGGAATTCAGTGCGGGCGGTAGGTTCTGAGGGCGCCCCCTGCCCTGCCTGTAGGCCTGAGATAACCCGCCCTCAGAGGGTCCCGGGCACAGGGTCACGTCTGGACTTGTGTGTGTGTAGATGGAGCTCCCGTCCACCCAGATGTTCCCCCGCTGGGGGTGGGGGGGCTTCGCAGCAGCTGTGCCAGACCAGGGCCAAAGGAACAAACTTGTGCCAACCGTTTCTAAATTCTACCCTGAACAGACATGTACAGATGATCTCACTCCCCCCTCCCCACTGCGCGTTTATCTGGAAGTGGTTCAGGCTCAGTGAGTCTCACAGGCGGGCCTCCAATCCTTACACAGCGTTTACCGTTCTCATTGTCCTCGTCCTAAGCAGCTGGGCGGGGCTTGGAAATTCTTATCCCATAGAGGCTCTGAATGATGGGGGCATCAGGCTGACGCTCGCCACTTGGTGAGGATGGAGGGAGGTGACATTGGGGAGGGGTTGGTCATAGCCACGGAGCAGGGGGTGGGTGTGAGTGGCGCAGGATGGGCAGAGAGCATCTCCTAGAGCAGGTGGGGCCGTTATCTGGGGCTGGGAATCCGAACCGCGTGCTGAGGGATTACGGCCGCTTCATCCTTGCTGGACCACGACTCATCCTGGGATGACTGATCTTGGAGGTTCTGGAAAATGATGAGGAACTGAGTGGAAGCCAAGAAAACCACAACGATGTGCGCTGACTGGAGAAAATGGGAGAAGATCGCCTTCGCTGTTGACATCCCTTTCTCTCGTTGGCTGGCGGTTTTAGAATCAGAGTCACACCCTAGAAAGGGGCTGGCAGCTAATGGGGCTGCCGCTGGGTGGCGCTCACCAGCAAACTCCTCCCTGGATTGAGACCAGTCTGCACATCTCCTGGGCCTTCGGTGCTGGGTGTGTAAAAGGCAGGAGCTGGGCAGAGTGGTCTCTCAGCTCCTGCCCAGCCCAAAATTGTGTGGTTTCTCTACTGTTTGCTACATGCGTCTTGTTCTCTTCCTGTGACCTTCCTGGGCATTTCATGTCAGATATCAGTGTCGAGAAAGTATCAGTTAAGGTACTTAGAAATGAGTTCTGAATGAGCCACCTTCATTCAAAAAGGGTGTCATGGAAAGGGGACAGCAGTGGCCCCAGAATAGATGGCAAGTCTGGAAAACAAGACGTGGCACTACAGAATCGCCTAGATTCAGATACCGCCCTTCTTCCTTTTGTCCTTTAATTACCTTTTCCGAGGACGGAGAGTCTCACAGGCTGAGCTTGGGTCGGTGGCGCTGCTGGCGGTGCTGAGTGGTGAGCACCACAGGGTCGCCAGGCATCCTGCTGACCTCCCCAGCGAAGGACAGGCGCCTGGATTTCCCATCCCAGCCGAGCTGTACCCAAAGGGGAGAAATCCTAGAGGGAATCACACCCGCGTAGATGCTGGGTAACCGAAAAATCACAGGTGCTCACTGCCCAAGCTCTTCAGTTTAACTGTCACCTCACCTGTTCTCAGGGTCACTTCTTATTGCCACAGACCCTGCGATGGACTATCCCACGTGAGCTGCAGAAGAAGGTCTCATTTATCTTCTGTCTCAGCTTGATGAGGAGTAGCTATGTCCCAGGCGGGAGGCTGGACCTACTGGCCTTGCGGCCCTGGACACATTTTCCCATCCAAGTGATGGCCGCCCACTGTCCCTTGGCCAAGTCTCAACCCCCCATCATTAAAACAACATGACACACTTCCACAGCATGTGGCTGAGCCTGCAGCTTTGCCAGAGACCGCTTGGATGCAGGCTTGGCATGAATCTAGCAAAGCCCATGGAAGGAACATCCACGTGCAACTCAAGAATAAGAAAAGGGATGCTTTGCCAGTTGGGTGTCTCCCAGGCTGTTTTGCCCCAAATTCTAGGACACATGAACGGGGAAGTGAAACTCAGCTCTTCCTTTCCTCTTGGGAAAGCAAACTCCTATCCCCCAACTCCCTCCTCTTCCGGAGAAATCCCACCACTGCCCCACATGAGATGGCCCTGAGCAGCTGTGCTCAGCTTCACCCTCCTGCGCTGTGCAGAGCCAGGGCCCGGAGGCTCCCCGCAAGCCCTCCCTGAGCCGCTTGGTATGTGCCGTCTGCACGTCCCCACCGGGAGCCACTCTCTTGTAATTAGTAAAGCTGGCAACTTCTGCCCCTGTACAGCGCACGTTATTTTGCTCTGTCAATGGGAGGCAGCCTCAGCTGTCTCCCTGGGGGGAGGCGGTGTTATGGCTCAGAGCTGTGCTGTGTGCCGGCTCCTCCGTTAAAACGAGCTCCTCCGCCGTCCTGGGGTTAGCAGAAAGGAGCAACTAAAGTGGGATGTGGCGGCGTGATTAGGGCCCAAGGAGAAGTGGCTCCGGGACAGAGCCATGTTTTTAAGAAGTCAGTCCCACCAAGCCACGGGGAGGTGAGGAAAGTGCCGGCTGGACTGGGGACAGACGCACACCCGCATGAAGAGACGAGCGCCCAGCAGGGCCACCAGGAAAATTTGGTTGCTGGAAGCTACTTCTTAATCCACGTCCTCCTCAGGTTTTTGGCTTTTCCTTTCTAATATTAAAACACCAACAGGAACATTTTATTCAACATAAAGAATTGATAAAACCAACCAAAACCCAGGCCAGTGAAGAATTTGGGGTCACGGCTTGGCCAGTGTGGCTGGGGAGCAGGCGGGCTGCTCTGTATGGGCACACAGCTCTGCAAGCAGCTGACCATGCGCTTCTCCTGGAAATGGGGCAGAGGTGGGTGAGGGTGGTTGATAATTTTCTGACTGTTTTATTTTAATTTGTCTTACATCGACAAAAGGGGATAGAGCCCTGTAAACAGCCATCCTAGAGTCCTGACACCGGAAGGGTCTGTCTGCACGTTTGGGAGTTGGGGTGCTTGAACCTGGTGAGGCGGAGGGATGAGGGCAAGGCCACAGGCCCGTTTACGGCAGAGCCCAGAGCAGATCTTGTGGTTTCCGGGTTCCCAGACTGGCGCGCTTCCCCCAGTCCCAAGAGTTCTCATTGGGTGAACTGCTGGATTCTAGAGCAACTGAAATAAAGACAGAAAGTGTGTCTATTGACCTTTCAAGCTGTGTAGACGAGGGGTTCATATAGTAAGTGCTCACTTAACGTCGTCCATGGCTTCTTCGACTTTAAGGGAAACAATGTGTAAGGAAACCAGTTTTACTACAGGCGGATTGATTGATATAAACATCAACGTTATAATGAAATGATGTTTTTCCAAGGACCTGCCGTGCTTCCTCCACAAGTCAAAATTGGATTTCGCGACATTTAGTTGTTTTCTAGACAGGGCTAAAGAAAACAGAGATGATTGAATTAAGAGAAGAGGGACACCTGTACCGTTCGGCCATTCGCATATTTGAGATACTGCCTAGTCCTGAGGAAGATGTGAGTTGAGGGTTGCTTCACATTTTTTGTTTACTTAGTTTATTTTTCTTTGAGAAGAGCATTTTCTATTGTGAGGAGAGGCTCCCATCGGAGAGTTCCAGCTCACACGCATGCAGTCCTGATTCAGAGCAGTGAGACCGAGTATGTGCTGTTCCTGGGGGCCTGTCCCCCGACACCCCGGCACACCGGGTGACCTTTCCTTGGGCTGCCGTCTCTTTAATTGTCAAGTGGGAGGGTCGTTTCTTTCTCCTGGTGTTCTAAAGTGGGGGTCGCCCTCTCTTTGCAGAGCTTCGACATAGCTTTCATGTGCGACATCATGGTCGTGCATTTTCAGGAGAAATTTAGTTTGGCACCGGCCCCTCCCTTGTCTTCAGAGGGCCTTTGCAAACCGCCAGGGATGCCACGCCCTTTCGCCCTTTGTCATGACATCTGTCCTCCGACTTAGTGCAGTCTTATAGGACATGAAGTCATGAGTTGGGTAATGGCAGGCTTGTGACCACGTGGCTATTTGAGGTCTTGTTGCTTACAGTGTGACCGTGTTCTGCTGGCTGGGGACAGAGCGCCATGGTGACAAGTTCTGGGTGGCCCCCCCCGAGGTCCTTTACTCTCCTAGTCTTTCATGGGATCCCTTTGGCCAACTGACCCTTCCCTCTGCACCCCACCCCAGGCCCTGCCCTGGGCTCTCCTCCTTGCCAGTGGCACAGTCTCTGCTTCGCAGAGGTCTGTCACATGCACTGGTGGCTTCCATGCTTTTCAAATGGATGTAAGTGGCATTTCTGGTTTATATCGTTTCCAAGATACAAACCCTGCTTTTGTGTATAACTCAAGTATTTCCTGCCTGAACCACAAAGGAAGGAAAACACTCGCACGGCGAGATGGGAAGAGTGCTTTGCAGCTGGTTTGTGAAGGCCAGGGTGTCGGTGGACCAGGCGGGGCTGACCGGCCCCGACTCTGGACCACCAGCTGCCTTCCTCAGGCTGCGGTCTGTCCCGGTGATGCGGGGAGAGGGTGGCAGGTTCTGCAGAGGATGCAGGCCAAGAGGCGGAAGCCAGAGGGAGGTTCTCAGGCGCCAGGAAAGGGGCCACAGGGCTTTGGCCCAGCCGTGCTGTCAGGCTGGACGGGGCCAGCCTTTTCGGGGACCTCCAGGAGGCCCGCAGCCCCCGCCCGAGCCCTGCTCACCGGGCTGTGGTCCTGACCGTCAGTGGATTCTCCTCTGCCTGTCTGTGGCCATCGTCCCCCGTGTCATGCTGGGCCCAACCTTCCAAGTTGGGCCCCAGAACTCCCCTGCCGCTGGCCTTTCCTGATTTCCCAGGCTCGTTCCATGGCACTGGACCTCAGTTTCCTGCTATGTAACAGGAGGGGAGGCGAGGTTGGTGGTTCCCATAGCTATCCGAGCCCTGGATGTATTTCTCTGAAGGTCTAGGGTGGGTCCCGCACCCTGCGTGTTGCATGTGCCTTGCTGCTTTGGGTCCTTAGGCAACAGGCGCCCCAGAGGCAGTTTGCTGGGCACTGCTTAGAAAAGCCCCCCCTCCTTTTTTTTGCAAAGGATGTTGGTGTCAAGTTTGCCCGTGGAAGCCACATGTGATTCAGGCTCTCAGAGCATTTTGTTCCTGTGATCATCTGAATAATTTATTTACCCATAGCATCCCCACTGCCTTTCCCATCCGTTCTCCACTCATTCGTGTCTGCGCCCGGAGCGGCTGGGGCTGCAGGCGCAGGGGACGGGGCCTGGCCCCCTGTGCTGTGAGGTGGGGCAGGTGGCCACGCTGAGCGCAGGGACAAGAGGTCTGGGTGGTGATGGGGGACCTCAGCTGCCGTCTGCCAAGATGACCTTTGCGGGAGTCGTCGCTGGGGACGGCTGAGCGGTGGTGAAGGGGCAGGGGCTGTTCGGGGCAGGCCGAAGGCCACTGCTCCATCTCCTAAGCAGCGGCTCCCAGAGGGAGGCCGAAGGAGCACTCGTTTGTGAAGGAATGGAGGCGACACGTTCCCTGAGAGAGAGGAGGCAGGCGACAATGATCGCACCAACTTACTTCGCTTCGCCTGTGCACACGCTTCCTCGGCCAGGCAGGTGCGGTTCTCCAGGGCCCCTGAGGCTTCTTTGCAGAACAATCTGGGTACGAAGAAGCTGAGGTTAGAGTGAGGCACCATGTGGTGGCAGAGCCACCGAGGAGAGTGGCGGGCGCCGGCACCACCCCACTGCTGCTCTGAACTGTGACCTCTGCTGCTTCACGGGCGGCTTAGGTCCTCCTGCGGGAGGAAGAAGACCAGGGACCCGGAGGTTCCCTCAGAGGGAGTGCCCCTCCTTGTCCACCATGTACGACCCTCTGGGAGCCTTCCCTCCGCCCGTGCCCAGCTGGTCTGCCTGGAGTCCCTGCCTCGATTCCCTTCACCCAGGCATGGAGCCCTGGACACACCCCCAGAGAGCTCGTCCTTGCCTCTCTGTCCCCAGTCCCATCAGTGGAGAAGCAAGGCCTTGTCTGTTTCTTCTAGTCTTTGCGACCCCTCACAGTCACCAGCCCAGGAGCCCCGTTCCTCAGGCCCCAAAGGAAGCTGGGGTCTGTCCGCCCTGTGGCTGCTCAGTGTCACGACGTTCAGGTGGGACGTGCTAAGAGCACAGAACAGTTCCCACAGCACGGCCCCTAAGGGGCGGCTCAGGACTCCTGGGTCTGTTCTGAGCTGCGGGCATTTCTCAGAGGAAAGCCAGCCAGCTTGCAGAGGTAGGAGCCTCTCCACACAACGCACTCGCTTTCTCCTGTTGTGTTCTCTTTAGCTTGTCCTAGCATCTCTCCAACAGGGTGGGGGCATTGGCCCGTCCCCCCTTCAGGAATTCCTGACGCTGCTGGGCCCCCACTTTCTTGTCCCGTCAGTCGTTAAAGGACCATCAGTAAGACGTTGGTTGTGAGACTCCCGGCCACACCTAAATCACTGAACGCAACCCGAGGCTGAGGACTGCGGGCCATCCCGTCCTCCCCCCTGCTCTGTCTGTCTGCTGGCAGAGAACTGCTGAAAGATGGAACATTGTCTTTATAAAAGCTGCGAACGGTTGTGCGCGTCCTGCCTCTTGCTGTATTTCCCAAGGGGGGTCTTCCTTCCTGGTGTTTGTTTAGTGAGACCAGCAGCTCTCAAACCTCAGTGGGCACATGAATCAACTGGAAATTTTCACAAAGTTCAGATTATTTTCTGCCCTTGGTGATGTGGGTTTATGTGGGAGCGCCAGCTATGCTCAGTTGGGGCACAGAGATTTGTTAAACAATGACACTTTTCCCGTATTGCTATTTTGTGCAAGGCTGTGACCAGGCAGCCCTGTAATGTAGCTGATATTGAGTGAACGCTTACGCTACCAGGCACTGTTCTGAATCTACGTACTCATTTAATCCCCACAGTGTGTCATTGTGCAGACCCTGTTATTATCTCTGTTTCCCAGATGAGAAAATGGGCACGGAAAGGTTGCCCATGGGGGACAGTCAGAGGCAGGGCCAGGACTGGTCCCAGGCAGCCTGACCTTTGCGCATGCCCCTTACCACTCTGCTGCTCACCTCTCCGCACGCCATGCATCCTGGGTAACTGTTTCGGCGTCCTGTGCTCTGCAGGTAGCCTGTTTTTAAGAGAATGATTAGCATTTCTGATTTCTCGTGATCCTAGAACTACACATATATCAGAATATCTCTGATGGAATAAAACTCAAAAACAGTTAGGTCTTCCACCTCGGGGCAGAAAGCCTGTCCCTAGGAGGTAAGAGGCTGGGCTTCGGGTGGGAGGAGTTGGGACTCTGCGCAAGAGAGCCCTGAAAGGATGCTTGTTAACGCAGCTGATCATAGAAGTGAGGGTGTGGCCCTCCTCTGAGGCTCCCGCAGGGTCCCTTACGTCTGCCTGTGCCCACCAGCTGTGCTCTGTAGCTCGGTCACGTCTGAGGGCCTTCTGTCTTCCTGTTGGTGGCTGGGGGCGTGCGTTTGGAGAGTATGCACTTTGGTTTTAGCTCTTCTGTGCCTGTCTTCCAATGCATCGACTCGTCCCTCAATGTCAGTGTCTATCAAGGATCCTGGGCCTCGGGAGCATGGGGAGGAACAAAACGAGGCCTGCCCCGGAGGAGACAGCAGTCCACTGGAGCAGACACCAGCGCCACGAGCAACTCCACTCCAGTGTGGGGGTGCTGTGTCCACAGGGAGACTGGACATCAGGCATTAGTTCCAGCCACACCTACTCTAATGGAAACTGGAGGAAGTGCAGTGAGTCGTGAAATAAAGCCACACCGGCCCTGCTTTGCTTCCTGTAGGCCGGTCAGCTTGACTGGCGTGGTCCAGGCAGGACTGTGGAGTAAGACCAGGGGAAGCAGGTTTGGGGAAAGGAGGGCAGGCCTGTCTTCATAAAGGCCAGGCGGCCATTTCCCTGTGGCCCAGACACCAGGGGGAGAGCCCCGTCCAGGCAAGGAAGCTAACTTGCGTGTCTCCGAAGCAGGGAGGCGGGTGTGGGCGCAACCCTGGTAAATCTAGAGGGCTGTTTGAATTGTGGTAGAGGCTGGGGCACCCTGGGGCCCTTTTAGACCCCCAGCTGTGGAGGCAGGGCCCAGCCTGCCTTGCTCTTGGCTCCTGTCCCAGCACCGAGCCCGCGTCTGGCACACACACAGCAAGCATTCAACACGTGCTTGGCGACCGAACGCGTGGAAGAGGCTGTTACCGTCTCTACTGGGTAATTTCACATCCAGACAGGCAGCAGTGGAGAGAGACCACAGGAAGTCGCCGAGCGTGGGGCTGGCCTGGCTGCCTGGATGCCTCAGGACCTTTCGGCTCTAGCGTTCTGCCTGGAATAAGGCATGACGTATTTGTTGAATTGAAGCAAATTCTACAGTTTTAGGGAGGAAAGAAAGCATCTCAATCCATACCCATTTATCTTTGTTATCATCCATCTTAGTCAATTTTCTCCTGGCTACTTAAGGCGATGACTATCCCTTACCCTGCTGACACTGGCCTGCCATAAACAACCTGGTCTTGGAGACCCGGTTTTTCCTCCACCAAGCTGCAATGCTCTCCCACTGCCACTAGAGGGCCGAGGCTTTGTGCAACCACTAGAATGTCTGCAGTTCAAAGGTCTGCGCACGTGGGAGAGACGGCAAGCGCCAGTCCTGACAAATTGCTTCTTCAATGGCTGCCTCAGCAGCCTGCACATCCGAGCTGCGGGCGCAGGAGAAATGTGACTGCTCCTGTGCTTGCTGGTGCAGGCAGTGGCTGCGGTCTCTGCGTGGCTACGGGAAGTGGGGTGGGAAATGCGGCTGTGTAAGCAGCTGCCCCACCGCTTGGAGCAGTGAACAGTGGGAAACAGTCTGTCTCATTGTTGCTGGGCTTTTTTTTTTTTTTAAGATTCTATTTATTTATTTTTAGAGAGAGGGGATGGGAGGGAGAAAGAGAGAGAGAGAAACGTCAATGTGTGGTTGCCTCTCACGTGTCCCCATCTGGGGGCCTGGCCCACAACCCAGGCCTGTGCCCTGACTGGGAATGGAACCAGTGACCTTTTGCTTTGCACGTCGGCACTCAATCCACTGAGCCACATCTGCCAGAGCAGGGCGTGCGTGAGGTCTTCACCAAGGAAAAACCTGGTGGTTTCCTTTCTCCATCTCCCCTCCCTCCTTTTCTCGCCTCTCACCACCTCTCCCTCAGTCCTGCCTCTCCTGGGCTGCTTTTGTTCCTCCCTCTCCTCCTCTCTCCTGGGTTACTTTCTTGGGTTTTGCCTTGTTTGGTGTGGTCATTGCTGGATGCTGCTGTGGGTGCACAGGTCCCCAAAGTTGGCTGAGTGTTGAGCGTTTCATCTTGCCCTGAAGTCAGTGCTGTGCACTCACCTGGACATATACCCGTGACCTATCTTCTGTCTCCAAAGTGTGCGTTCCCAGAGGCTGGAGGGCAGTGAAGTTTAGGCTTCTGTTCAGGCGACACTGTGAGGCAGGGAGCAGTCCCGGTCCAGACTGCTCTGTTACCGCAGTGTGTGGCTTGTGGCCCTGGTAGCCAGTGGACATTTGCATCCCTTTTAGCTTAACAATCTAAAGAAAAGCTCATCCAAAATCCAATTCATGTCTACTGTTCCCCACCCCCACCCTCCAAAGGAGGAATTTATGTTCAGTATATTCTGTTTTCCCGGCCATCTTTCCCTGAGAGTTAATAAGGACTGAGCAGGCCAATAGGCAGGAAGCAATGGGAAGATGCAAAAGAGAAGCACAGACCATGTATAATTCATAAAGCACATAATTTCTTGCCCTTGGCAATGTACAGGATATTTTTGGCTCTATGTGGGGTAGCCTTTTAGGGAAGCTGGTTGTACTTAATTCTATTCATATTTGATCGGCACCCATTTGTCGGGCACTGTGTTTGGACTTACAGGTAGTATAAAGAGAAAGATGAAGGCTTAGTCCTCAAGTATCTTACAAGTCTAAGGTCATAACTCTAACGTAAGGCCTCAGAAGCCTGGGATGGAGGCTCAAATAAAGGTCACATCCGATGAGGGCATCATGGAGAGGTGACGTTTATCTGGGCCTGAGCACTTTGACAGGTGGAGAGGAGGAGGAAGATGGACAGATTAGCTCGCATGGTTGGGATGTGTCTGGGAAAACTCTTACTAAGTAGTCAGGCTTGGCTTGTCCATGGAATGTGAACTTTGATCCGGGGGTGCCTGGCCACCCCCTTGCCTGGGCCTGGGGACAGGGGTCAGCAGAAGTTGGCTCTGCAGTTACTGGCTGAGACTTGGTTCTAGGTCGCCAAGGTTGCTGTAGGAAGTTCTCACCCAAAACTGAAAGTGAGGAAAGAACCAAAGCGTGAGCTGGGTCAGAACCTGTAGGAGGAGGCAGGTGTCCAAAACTTGGCAGAACTTGAAAGGAATGAGCTGTCCAGCCATGAAAAGACTTGAAGGAACATTAATGCGTGTTGGTAAGTGGAGGAAGCCAATCAGAAAAGTCTACACAGTCTACACACTGTGTGGTTCCAACTACATGACATTCTGGGAAAGGCAAAACTATGGAGACATGAAAACACTAGTGGTTGCCAGGGGAGGGAAGGGTGAATAGGGAGAGCACAGAGGAGTTTCAGGGCAGAGAGCCATCCCTGGAACCTGTGGCTATGCCACCTTGGTAGGAAGGGTGATTTTGCTGATCTGATTGAATGAAGGCTGTGGAGACGGGGGATTATCTGGGTGGACCCAACATAACCATAAAGGTCCTTTTCAGGGGGAAGCAGGTGGGCCGGCGTCAGAGAGGGAGCCGGGAGGGTAGAAGCAGAGGTCAGCTTGGCACACTTTTCAACAGCATTGAAGTGTCCAGGGGCTCAGACCTGGCAGGGGAGAGAGCAAATTGGATGCAAACTTCCAAGAAGTTGCACAAACTAACCAATTTGATTTTAAATACTTGGAATTAGGCCTCTGTAGACCAACATGCAAATTTATGTAAAAATCATATGTAAATAAGCACCAGAGCCAAGTGGCCTGGCCCTGCTCCCTTCCTCAGAACAGCAGGCCGAATCTGCTGTCCTCGCGTTTGGTTCTGTTTTGGGCTCTGGGACTCTGGGGCCGTTGTGTTGGCAAAACACGCTCGGGGTGGGCAGTGGAAGGAAGGACTGTTCCAGTTTAAACAGCCATGACAACAAAAATTCTTTTAGCAAATTGGCAGGCTGTTCGCAAACTGCTTGCTCTTCACCCAAGGCTTGGGAGGCCTCATAAAGTCTCTTCTTGGAAGAAGAGGTTAGGAAAAGCTCCATCAGGACCCAACTCCTGAGAAGACACTTGAGGCGGAGGCTGCTGGGCTGTCTGGTGGACCCCGTGGATGCTGCCTGACCTCAGGCTGGGCGGCCCACAGCCGGGGTGAAGGGGGGCTCCTGGGGTGAAGGCAGGAAGGCAGGTGGGGAGCCCCTGTGTTCAGCGTAGACCCCGGCTAGGTGCGGTCTTTTGGCATGAGCCCTCAGTTTTCCAATGTGCTTGTTCAGGTGGTGGTGGGCTGGAGTGAAAAAGAGAAGAGAGGAGGAGAGGAACATAAAGATAGGGACCCCCTCCCCCACCCCCACACACGGCAAAACCGATATACGTGGGCCCAGTGCAGCGCACAGCTGCCTCCACACTGCAGTCTACTTGGTTGGAAGTAGTGCATTTGGAGAGACAACTAGAAAAGCAGGGAAATTTTAAAAAATATGATAGTAAAACAGCTCTGGGGGGTGTTTCCCTGATTACATGAATAATTCATACGTATTGTAAAAATGCCAACACGGCGAGAATGTGTAAGGAAAGCACTTAGCGACAATGCCTATTAGCGTTCTGATGGCTACCCTGTCTTTTTATGGACACCCGCGTGCCTATTTTACATAAATGGAATTACATGGACTTGCAGTAGACATTCCAGTTTTTAACACCTTGAAAAAGTTGTGGTTTCTGTTGTTGTTCCTGCTCAACCACTCCCTCCACCCCCGGGCTCTCGGTTCCTGTCCCACCACTGTCCCCTCCCATACTCAGCGTCGCCGGTGGCGATGGCCCTTCATGTAATCATACTCAAAAACACTTTTTTAAACTTTTGATTTAAACTTCGTCTGTAAGTCTTGCTTTTCTCATTGAGTAACAGCTCAAGGAAGTCCCTCCGAGTTCGTGGGGACGAATCTAAGTCGGGGCTGCATCATGTGCCATGAGTGGGACCTATCACTGATTATTCAATCGATTCTCTTACTGAGGGGCATTTGCCATGTTTCCAGTTTCCTACCGTGGCAGACAGTGCTGGGCTTCTGTCCTTGCCTAGTGGTGCCTTTGTTTCAATGAGCTGGATCCCAGCTGGAGGATTGCTAGGGAAAGATACGTGTATTTCCGTTAGGAATAGGTATTCTCGGATTGGTTTCCAAAGGCTGTATCTATTCCCGTTGTCACCAGCAGTGGGGTGGGACTTCCTTTTTTCTGTTTCCCTGACAGCACTTTACTTATCACAACTAATTTTTTTCCCAATCCGATAGGTGTAAGATATCTCATTGTTAACTTCATTTGCATCCTCTGGCCTGTCCGTGAGGTTGAGGAACTTTCAGAATGTTACTGACCTGAGGGATATTCTTGCAAAACAGGAGTATCAGCCTGTAAGCTTGACTTGTAATTTGTGGGTTTGAGGGGCACAGCAGTTAACTAGCCTGTGACTTCACCCAGACCTTTCTCATCTGCAGGCTCGTAAGGCCAGAGGATGGGCCCACACGGGAACCAGCGGCCGTGTCTGAGTTGCAAACGGGGGTTGGAGTGCCTTTCCCATGCCTGGACTACGACTGGGTGGCGGGAAATCACCTGGCCCCCCGTTGTAGAGGGGTGTCAGGTGGTCTGCACGCAAGAGCCAGCAGGTCGATGAGTTGGGAGTGAAGACCTAGCCGTGGGAAGGTGCTACCGAAAATGAGGCTGGCTCCGGTGTCCTTCCAGGCGATGAGTCTGTGTGCAGTCTGGGGCACTCGGGCTGCCGGCCTGGTGTTGGAGGAAAGGGGCGGGGCCGGGGGGACAGACCCGAGGCCCCTAGGAGAGGGGCGAACAAAGCTAAGCAGTGTCAGGGATGCCGCGGGTGTGTTCTTGTTGCAGCGAGCAAGTCCTGTGGGGGCAGGGTGGCGAGGAAGGCCTGGCGCTACCAGCCACACCCACGCAGCAGGGGCAGGACTTCGAAGCGAGCCTGCGAAGCACATCAGTCCCTGCTGCGCTGGCTGGTGGGGCCTGGCTGCCGCGTGCCCTGTGCCTGTCCCTCGGGAGGACGGCGCAGGGCGGCTGGGCCTCTGTGCACCTGAGGCCACCTGGGCCCGCGTGAGAGGGCAAAGGCCGTGGAAACTCCCCAGAAATCTCCTCATCCCCCACCGGGGAGGCCCAAGTCTGAGAAGGGAGAACACTTTGTGCCAACCCGCCCAGCCCGCCCAGTTTTGATAGTGAAAATAAATTTTTGATAAGGTTACATTTCTCTTCTAAATTATTTTTGACTAATTACATTTCAAACTGGGAGGACCTTATCCTTTCAAGAGACTGCAGAATATTAGGCATTTCATCTACATGTCATGGTTTTCTTCCCTAAATTATGGGTCTGCATTGTCTCAGGCCAGTATTTCACGTGAGGAGCAGTTGGATTTTAGATAATCCTACATTTTTATTGATCGCTTTTACACACTTCTTCATGAAGGCCTCTGTTAAAGAAAATGAAAGACTGTCATGTCTCTTCAGCTTTCACTCTGTGACCGGAGAAGCTGTGGGCACTCAGCATGAACCCTCAGGGGTCGCGCTTTCCCACCACCCTGCAGGTCAGGGTGGACGCCCCCGCTCGCCTGCCAGGCCGCGTATCCATTTTGGACAAAGTAAAGGTGCTGCGTTCCAGCCCCTCTTCCTTTTCTAACCAAGCTGAAGATGTGCTGTTGCTTTTGGATGAGCTGGATGTGTGCCTCCTTGCTATCCATTTTTATTTTATATGTATTTTTATTGTTATCCGAGGACATTTTCATTTGCTTTTTGAGAGAGAGGAAGGGATAGACAGAAACATCGATGTTAGAGAAGCATTGATTGGTTGCCTTTGTATGTACTCAGACTGGAGAGCTGTGCTGGTCCTGAGGATGAATCTGCAACCTAGGCACATGCCTCAACCGGGAATCGAACCCGCAGCCCTCCAGTTACGGGACGGTGCTCTAACCATTGGGCTACGCCGGCCAGGGCCGGCCAGGGCTATTACATTGTTTTAATAACAAGGATCTCCCATATGCCAGTGACACTGTTTTTTTTTCTTTTTTTATTTGGTTGTAAACCAGGAGTGGCCTCCATAGACATGTATTTTAGCCACTGTCTGAAGCCTAGTTCTAAAATTTTAATTGGTTATATCTAATAACTGCATACAGCAGGTCACTTCCTTTGTTTCTTAGGAAGCACTTTGCAAATACTTCATCCTGGAGAATTCATTAGGAAGCCGTGTGGTTCACAGCCAGGTATTCTGCAGCAGCATTACTGAGATTTAACAAACAAACAAACAAACAAACCCTTTGCTGAGCAACTAAGATAACTAGTAACTAGTAGTACTGGCTTTGAAATTTTTCTAGGACAAAATAGTTTCCTTCTCTCTGGTACAAAATGTTGAAGACTTGTCCCATCATCTGTCCACATGCTGGAAAGTCTCCAGAGTATTTCTTTACTTAACTTTTAGGGAAGGCAATGTGACCTAACCTTCCAGTCTCTTGCGGCTCTTGTATCAGTGAGGGTCCCAGACGAAGTCAGACGGCACATTCCAAGGGGGTGACTAGGGAGACTTTCATGAAAGGGCCGTTTCCAGAGGAGAGGCAGGATGGAGCAATCACCAGGGACAGTGAAGCGCCGGGACCTAGCACAAGGGGACACTGTCACCAGCCTGGGCCTGCAGGGACAAGCGGTGGGAGCCGTTCCCCATCTTCCTGAGAGTCGTAGGGTATAGGGTCCCCTGACAGGAGCTATGGTCTCATGTGGAGGAGCAGAGACGCCGCCGAGCCCCAGTCTGGCAGGGAGGGGAATAAGTAACCTACTAGCACCCCGCGGCCTTCTGCTGGTGCCTCTGATTATCCCCAAAACGTGGGAAGCCAGGGGGGCAGGGAGACAGCAGCGTGGAAAGGCATCTGGTGGGGGTCGACGGAGACTTCTCGGCACAGGTCACCTTTGGGCAGAAGGAGAGTGGACATCCTGGCAGGAGGGAGAAGCCTGGTCCAATTCCTCAATTTTCACAAATCATTGTCACTGTCACTTTTGGCACATGGGACCTCCCAGCTGTAGAGAGCCGTTGCTAATGAGCCACGCAGATCACCCGTGGTCTCGGTCGTTGCTGAGGAAGCTGGCCTCCACTCCCTCGTTCTCCAGTTGCCAGAGGCCTGCTTGGGAGACGTATTAGCGCAAGACTGTCTGAAGCACGTTCCGGGTCAGGGCCGTATTGTCTCATCTAGCCAGCCCCCTGAGACCTCTGTCCTGGGTCACGGTTTGGAGTTCCTTCTCAGCAATTACAGAGGGACGCTGCAATAAAAGTCTAAGACCTGCCGCTGTGTCTGCTGTGTTGTTTGTCTGTGTGCTCTACTGAAGTTAAAATAACTGCAATAAATGATTTTTAGATGTGAGTGTTGGGGACAGTTTGTTTCCTATGAGGAACTAGTATGCTTCCTTTATGGCCACATTGAGAACTATGTAACTGATTTCTCATTGTACGTTAGCTTCTGGGCAACTTAGAGCCCAAATTTCAAGCCAACTAATTTGGCGCTTTGGGGTCTGTGTGTGTGTGTGTGTGTGTGTGTGTGTTTCCCCCTCTAAATTTTTACATTTTATTAAGGTGTGAATTTTATTCCTGAACCTAATTTTCCTTCTCAAATATTTTTCACTATTTTCTATACTTCTGGTATACTACCTGAAATAATTTTTTTTGTAAGGTAGGACATTCTTACACACTCCTGAATAGGGGTAAATTCAGTTGGTTAGTTAGTGGCTCGGAAGCAAGTGGCCTGGATGGAGGTTCTGAATCTCGGGACGAGCGTCACAATGGGTGGACATGTGACGCGGGGAGCTGCGCCCTGCACGCCAGCTTCCCTCAGGGCGCCACCTCGGGCGAGGAGACCGTGTGTTGCTGTCGAGTGTCTTCTGAGGAGACACTCCCACCTCGGAAGACCTGTCTGCAAGAAGGCCCGGGTGGGTGGCTGTGATCAACTCATGAAGTATTTATGAAAGTATTTTGAGAAGTTTAAAATGTTTCCCATTTGTTCCTGCACTCATTTAGCATGTTTTTGCAAACTCTAGGCCACAGATAGGTAAACTCATTCATTCATTGATTCTTGCAATAGATAGTTATTGAGCACCTAGTGTGTACCTGGCCCTGATCCAGGGCCTAGGGATGGGGCAATAACCTGAACAAAGTGTCTCCTGTCTTAGAGCATTGCATCCTACAATCGCCGAGACACTCATAACCTAGTGTATTCTTTGTGTCTTAGGGAGCAAAGGAGTTCTTAAATATAACTTCAAAAAGTATAAACTATAAGGCAAAAGTGGGTTGATTTCCATTCAATGAAGGATGCCACAGACAGAATTAATTAACAGGTGACAGATGAGGAAAGATATGCCACGTGTCTAAAACTGAATGCACACCTGCAACATACAGGCAACAGTTGGAAATAAAAAGAAAAAAGGTAATGATCCTATGGAAAAACAGGCAATTTAACAGAAAAGGAACCCTGAAAGACTAACCATTATATGAAGAAAGGCTCTAACTGGAGAAATACAAGCTGAAACAACAAAAAGATACTTAAAACCTATTAGGCTGTAAGAACTAGAAGCTGGATGCTGCCAAGTGCTGGCAGGGGTGTGGGATGTAGTCAGCGAGTACTTAGTTCAGTTTATAAAAACCATCAACCACGTGACCCAGCAGTTCCATTCCTAGTTATAAATCCCAAAGAATGTGCCACACCAATCCCCAAGGGAGCACGCGTGGCGACTCTGTAGCATTGTCTGAGGTGCGAAGGTCAAATCAGTCTCTGTCTCTCACCGGGTAGACAAAGCAGAGCGGCTACGCTCGACTACACTGCCCAGTGCAAAGGGTGCGAAAGAGAACGAGATACAAGTTGGGTAAATTAAAATTATATGCACACAAACATACATACCTTGTAAGAACACAGAAAAGAAAGGCACACATTAAATGTAAACCAATAATCATCTAGGATGGAGGGAAAGTGCGAATGGGATAAAAGGAAATGAACGAAAGAAATAAGAGAGGGCCTCACTCACATCAATGACGTTAACGTGTCGTGAACCAAGGAGGAGGGTTAGTTCACCCTCTGCCCTCAAGGATCTCAAAACAAACCAAAAGCAACTCACTGAAGCCAACTTTTACAATTTTAAGTTCCAGCCCAGAGCTGGGAGTCCTGCCTCGCTTTTTACACATCCCACCTTTCGTCTGATTGAAGAATTCACACGCACACTCAGAACAATCAATGCCTTGCTTAATAGGCTGCTACTCCCAGGGGCTGTTGCTTTTTCAGAGTGAACAAAAGAGAATGAGGTTAAGAGAAGAAAAAATTATTCTGACACTTGTTAAGGTGCCAAGGAAGACTTTATTCAAGACTATTGTAGTAGGGGAGAGGGATCAGGCTCCATTCTGAATACCAGGACAGCTGGGGATTTATAGCCAAGGAGCAGAGTGAAGGGGTTGGTGGATGGAAAGTTACTGAGAGGAGCCCTCCGGGGCAGGGGGATTCTTCCTGAAGCGACTTGATAGGATTCCTGCTGGAGGCAGCCTGGTAATCAGATATCAAGGATGGGGATTCTCTCTAAACCAGCTTAGCAGGATTCTTGCTGAAACTAGACCCTGCAAGGACAGGCACAGAAGCCTAACGCTGAATTTTGGTTGAGATTTGGTCGAGGAGAGAGTCTTTGTCATCAGTAAAGGCAAGTCCCTCGGCTGCCTTGCTTTTGGTAGCACCTCCTCCAGCTCCCACCACAGGGCCTGGGGAATGGGAGAAGGAAAAACGATGGGTTTCCTGGAAGATGTTTTGGGGTGTGGGAGCTTCCCCATGCACGTCCACACTCGCGGGCGCGCACTGCTCCGAAGCGTGGCCGGGTTGGCCGAGGGGCGCTGCAGGCCTGGGAGCTGGAGGAGGCGCCCCTGTGCCCAGAGGAGTAGAGGACAATGGGACCAGGCGGAGGAGTGACCCCAGGAACCTGGGGGAGGCTGAAGGCTGAGACCCAGGGGCTGTGTGGAGGGTCCCCAAATCACGTGAGCCAGAAGTTGCTCCTGAGGTCTCACGTTTGAGAATGGCAGAGCTAGCTCAAGCTCGGTGGGAGGGAGGCGGAGCCTGAGGCTGGAACAGTATAGGACCAGTAGGCTCTGAGGTCCCGACTCGCTTGAAGTGTCCAGCAGTGGTGCTGGGTGGGCTGCCTGAGTTGGGGGCAGGGCGGAGCAGGGGGCTGTGGCTGCCCGAGTGGGACCGGGAAGGTCCCAGATTGCTGCAGGCCACGCCCTCCCCGTTTGGATTCTTTAGAGGGGCTGCCCCCACGTCCCCCACAAGTCGGCAGGGTGTGAACCTTCTCCTTGCCCCCTGTGCTCTGGGTTTTACCCTGACCAGGACGGCTGCCAGCTGGAGTCTGGAACGCTCTGCTGAGTGTCGGCAGGAGCCAGTTGGCTGGGCCTGCCCCATCTCCCGCTCTCTTGGCTTCTGTCCCAGAAGTGCCTGGCTCTGGGGTGTCATTGTTTGCTGTTAACTAGATGGGACCAGGGAAGCAATGTTGGAACCAGCTAGGTCTTCAAATTCTGGCAGAGACCATGGTACGTAAGCCATGCCCTGTGTTTCCCAATTTGTACTCATCATCCAGGTCTAGGGACCGGTCCGGAGGCAGCTGGTCCCAGCCTCCCTCCCAGATCCACTGCGCTGTCTCCCAGCTGGACAGAGTGGCCTGCTGCTTTCACACAGCGGTGCTGTCCTTGGCTCCCACCTCCAGCCTCTCCCCCTACAGCGCCTGGTGCTCCTGGAGTGTGTGCAGCTAATGACTTTGCGGGCGGCCAGGGCGGGAGGGGGGTCATGAGGCCAGGAAGGTGAGGCCCAAACGTCTGCACGGTGCTAATAACTGCAGTGATAAAAGCAATCGTATTTATTGTGACTGACATCGTGCCCAGTGCTTTATGGGCATTATTTTAATCAGTCCTCATTGCAACCAGATGGGAGGCCTTGGTTTGACTCCTGACACCAGAGCAGTGGTCCTGGGTGAGTCATTGAACCACGCTTGGCCTCAGTTTATTCGTCTCTAAAATGGGGACAATAGTAGTATCTGCCTCACGGGTGGCCGAAGGATTAAATGATAAAAAGCATGTGCAGTGTGAAGCCCAGTGCCCGACACAGTGAACTTGTGATGATTGGTAGCTGCTGTTGGAATCGTCTCGATTATAGCCCTTGACACATTGTAATATAACAATCTGTTTACGTGCTGCCCATCTCTGGACCAGGAAACTGATGGGGACAGGAGCTGGATCTTGTGGATTTTGGTCTCTGCAGGGCCTATCCCAGAGCCTGTGGGTGAAAGGTGCTCACGGAATGACCGGCACGCAGAGAGTGGTTACTGGGGTGGGTGGGGACGCCGAAAGCCTGTATCCTCATTGCCTGCCTTCCCGTCTCCATCACCGCGAAGCGCCACGAAGTGCCTGTTTTCTCATGGAACTCAAAGGCATAAGCTGCACTTGTGGGCTTTCCTTCCTTCACTCCTTCCAGGTCGGGAGCTGAGGGGGTCAGTAGTCACCTGCTTTCCTACTGGCTTGGCAGCTTGGAATCCCCCAGGACCCCTCTCCTTTCCCCGCTTCAGGCCAGACCTGCCCCCCAGCACTTACACAGGGACACGGGCACAGGTCAGGACTGGGCACGGGAAAGGTGCAGGCGTGTCTCCAGCCACAGCCAAGACGTGGGGGCTTGGCTTTCCTCCCTGGGCTCCCATTCTCTTTGGGGAGCTTACATGGGGTGCACCAACAGTAGGGGGTTCTAAGGCCACCCAGAGACTTCACTTTCAGGTGACTGAATCAAAACAGAGTGCATCGTCTTTACAGTTGGACAGATACCAGGCCGAAGAGTTGCTGAGGCTGGCCTCGGGGCAGCCAGGAAGGCGAGCTTCGGGCTCTGCCCGCCATCCTGCTTGCTTGCACTTACGTCAGGGAGGGTGTGAGTGAGGATGCTAAGGACATCGGCCCCATTAGGGTTTGTAGTTTGGAGGCATATCGTATCTCAGCAGACTGAACGGATGGACCAAACTGAATAGCGAGGAACTAGAGAGATTAGTCGGTTTCTGCTCCTAGGCCCCAAATCTAACAAGGTGCATGCAGAGCAAGGTGGATTGAGTTTAGCTCCAGCGCATGAAAAAAGACCCAAGGCTTTTAGGCAATGCAAGGCCGGTATCAAGCCAGGGGTCCCAAAACTAATGCTGTCAGGTTGCATTAACAGAGGCAAAGGTTACAGAACAGAGGAGGTGACTGACACTCTTACTCTCTGTGCTGGCTGACCTCACCTTGACTATGGAGTTTAGTTCTGGCAGTGACATTTCAGGACAGACACTTAGCTATGATGTCAATGCAGGGCTATGAGGGTGATGAGGCAACTGAGCGCTGGTTTATATCAACGCAGACTGGGGAGAGCTGGGCAAAGGACGGCCGACGATCTTTGCGGGGTGTCTTCTGGAGGGGGTCCATCCCATAAAGCGGCGCTGTGCACTGGGACCTCCTGCGAGGCTGGAAGGGTTTCCTGCCCCTGCTGTTTAAGCGCTACTAGACAGATGTGGTTTTTGAGCAATTGAAATGTGGGAACTGAATTTTAAATTTAATTTTAACTAATTAAAATTTAAATGTATGTAGCCAAATGCGAATACCTTACTGGACAGTGCGGCTCTGGAGGGCAAACAAAAGAATAGACCAAGATTGGCAATTTTTTTTTTTTTTTTTTAGTAAAAGATATGATAGTAACTACCTTGGGCTTGACAGGCCTTATGGTGTCTGTTGCAGCCATTCTGCTTTGCCCTTGCGGTGCGAACGTGCCCAGAATGACATATAAAAGGACGCATGTGTCTGTGTTCTAATAAAACTTTATGGAAGCTGAAATTTTAATACAATGCGATTTTTACACCAAATATTGTTCTTCTTTTGATTTTTTCCAACTGTTTTAAAAGCATAAACACCACTCTCAGCTCACAGTTGTACCAGAATGGGCGGCAGGCGGGATGTGGCCCGTGGACCGCAGTTAGCTGACCCTGGCTTAGACAGTGGGTGGCCGCCTCTGGAGCCATGTGTGAATCTGATACAGGAAGACAATGATTAATTAGAGGTAGCCAGGAATGGGATAAGCATCCTCAGTAAATGATTAGTTTCTTGTTACTAAGGGGCTCAAGTACGGGCTGGATAATTAGCTACCTGGTAAAGGATGATATAGAAATGTGTCTATTGAATACAAATTATACTAGAATTTTCTCCTGACTCTGTAGGAGTATTGAAATCAGGATGACAGGTGACTGCTTTAAAATTATACCTGCTTTGTAGAGGGAAGTAAGTTGTTTTTGTTCACAGGGCACTTACCCTCAGCCCTGAGCTGCTGGCAGAGGGGTGCTGTGGTGGAGTGACGGTTGCATTGCTTTGGCAATTTTGCCAAAATGTTCAGGGCTCCCTGGGACATGCAGTCATGGGGGATGGGTTGCTATGTCCATTTATGTGCAGCCCACTGGCCAAATACTACCTTGTTCTGTCATCGAGTTGCCCTTCTGGAGACAAGGTGGCCAGGGTAGGGAGCTTCACCTCTTGCTAGTTCTTTCTGTGGATATGCCATGCCTTATTCTGCACCGGGAGAAGGTCACCCCCAACGTTCTCCCCTTCAGACAAATGGGGAAACCGCTGCTCTCTCGGGAGCTCCGAGTCTCTGTCCAGAATGAACTTGACCCCAAAGCCAAGCTGTGAAGGCTTGACTGTCCGGGGGTTGGTGATCCAGCCTGTGGCCGCCGCAGACGGGGTCCCTTCTATGACCATCAGCTCTGCTTTCTTGCTTTTCCTCCCTCTTTTCCTGACTTCTGTCCATTTCACTTTTGGTCAGCACCTCTGCCAAAATAAACAAAAACATAAGAAATCAACAGCTCCCTGTAATGAGAGAAGCTGAAAGTGCATCTTTGTTCTTTTCTCCAATCCCCAGCCTGCTCTCACCATCATCTTTGTAAAGCACAGAAAGCTTAAGCACAGAAAGTTTAAGAAACTTTATTTTGGGAATTTAAAAAATTATGATATATCCTACATACAACATTGTGTAACTTTAAGGCGATACATTTTTATTGCAACATGGTTGCCGCTGTAGCACTAGCTGACAGCCTCTATGCCATCCCATAATTATCATATCTTCTAGTGTCAGGAATAATTAAGATCTACTTTCTTAATTGTTACTATAATACACTTTTGTGTCTAGAATCGCTATACTGTGTATTAGATTTCCAGGACTTATTTCTCTAGGAGTTGCAAGTATGAACGCTTAGACAAGATCTCCCCCATTTCCCATTTTGGGGATTTTTAAGTAAACACAGTAGACAGAAGAGTGCAATCAACCCAAGTGTCCATCACCAGCTCGGTAGCGACCGACTGCTGGCAGGTGTGCGTTATTGACTACCTTCTTCTGTCACTGAGTCACCCTTCTGTGTTACATTGAGTCCTGCCTCCTAGGTTACTTTGAAGCAAATCTCCAGGAAGCTTTTGACACATTGTATTGATTCACCTTTGCACTAATGTCTCATTTCTTTGTATTTCGTTTCAGATCATTGCCTTTGATGAGTTAAGAACAGATTTTAAGAGCCCCATAGACCAGTGCAACCCTGTCCATGCGGTAAGTGGGGCCGCTGGTGGTGGGAAGGGTGGTGTCACCACGGGGCACCCAGGGCCTGGCAGACGGGCGAGTGTTCAGCGGGTAGGATGAGTGAAGAACTTTCTCAGCCCTGACAGCACTTCCACACCCGGCTCGAGGCTGTTGAGGAGACTTGTTGTTCTTGAGGTCGGCTGGGGGCTTGATTTATCTTGTGAGTCAGGTATGGCAGCCCCAAGAACCCAGGTGGGCTGTGGCTGCCGAGTCCTCGAGGCCTCGTGTTCGTGTGTTTTGGTCACTCATCCCTGAACAGGGAGAGCTCCCCGTCGTCCCCACGCCGGGCAGGGTATAGGAGCGTCCTTCGTGGTCTGCCCCGCTCTTGTAGGGTGGGTACATGGACACAGCTCCTGGCCCCGGATCCGTTACGCGGGGAGCGCTCGCCCGCAGAAGCTCTGTGGGCTGAGGGGCCCCCGCGGGGGAGTCTCGTCAGGTCTGGCCGTCTGGTCTGGCTTCGGCACGTGCTGCTCCCGCGTGCTACCGCCCCGTCCTGTTCATCGGGCTGCGCCTGCTGCCCCCGCCCTGGGAGGATGCAGGAAGAGGCTTGAGTGCAGGGGAGGAGGAGGACATCCCTTCTGTTGAGTGGCGTGGGCACCCGCCGTCGGCTTCCCTGGCCACACTGGCCCAGTGTCCCTAAGCCAGCGGCCCGACGGGTGTGTGGGCGGAGCCTCTTCCAAACCCACTGCAGAGCAGCCCTGAGGGGCTTCAGGGATGAAGCGTGTGTGGGTGTGCCTGCGTGTGTACACAGACCTGCACACACACACGCGCGCACACACAGGCCATTCTAGTGTGTGCCTCCTCCTCAACCCACCAGGCCTGTGTGCAGTTCCCTCCGGGCCCTGGTTTCCTCTGTGGATCTTTTCAGTCCGAAGTCACAGCAAGGCTCCCAGGATTTCCTGGTGTGAGGACTCCTAAGCCTGGAAGGCGTATGCCAACATTCTTTAAGTGGCAGGGACAGAGGGGTCTGTTCTGAGCTGCTGGCCCCTTGAAGAAGGGCCATGCTCTTAGTCCAGGACTGGAACCCAGCTCTGCCTGTCCCCAAAGCCTGTGTTCTTATCATCTGCTCCATGTGGCCTCTTTAAGACTTGATCCTACAAAACCCGAGGCCCCCTTGGCCTCACATCCTTCGATCTCTGAATCCTTTGAGTCTCTGAAATAGACAAACCTTTTCAAAGTCAAATGTGCAAAGCAGAATTCTGTTGCTCAAACAAATCCCTACGTTCCACTTGAAAACTCACTATATTTCATGAAATGTGTCATTATGAAAATGCATTGTGTTTTCAATATCCCCTGTGCTCACTTGGCTCCTCCAGACCTGAAAGGGTGGCCCGGGCCTCCCTTCTTTCTGGATGTTCCCATGTTTGGCACCAACGTTTCGTGTCCGGCTTGTCAATATCTGCCAGGTGCCTGGAGTGCCCTAGTCTGGAATTCCGGGGGAGCCCAGAGCCCGCTTTCCTCCTAATTGTTGGGGCATAAATCAGAAAGCGGCCACTTAGAGCACCAGAGCCGTTTGAATGGCCTCAGGGCAAATGCAAGTGAAGAAATTTGTGCTGCCGCTCAGTTCCGTTGTGTACACCCCGCACTGGGGTGCAGGTGATCGGAGGGCCGCAGGGGCGTTTTCTGAGCCCGTCCTCTCACCACGGCCAGTTCCTTGGTCCACGCTGACCAAAGAGAATAGAATCAGGACCAGCGGAAGTTCCATGGAGCCACCCCGAAAGGTCAGGGCCAGAACGGAGGCTGCACACAGTAGGCACTCAGTAACAGCTTGTGGATGAAAGAATGAATGAGTATTGAAGGGTGAGGCTGTGTGGCATAGAAGCTGGACCTCAGCTCCTTGCTCCTCTCCTTAGAGCTGCACTTCTAACTAGCCGGACCCGGGGGAGGAACTCGGGCAGCTTCAAAAGCCTCAGCCCGGGGCTGTGGCTGCTGTCCGATGTAATGGAGAGGTTACTTCCCTTGGATACACTCCCTTTAGAAAAATAAAGCCAAAGGGCAGAGAACGTCTCTTCTGTAGACACTAATCAAGGCACATCTGCTCTTTGAAACCCAAGTGGAAAGTCCCTCCCAGGAGGGCCGGCTGCAGGCTTTAGGGCCGCCGGTGAACACGTGGTGCCGGTCAGCAGTTGGACCATCTTATGGAACATGGAGGCTGAGAGAGACTTGGCCTGTAGAGAAAAGTACAGACGCCTCTGCTGGGCTGAGAGGGAAGCGGGGCCCTCGTTGTTTGCTGGTAGAGTTCTGCTATGAGCAAATGACTATGACCAGGCAGATGCAAGAACTCCTGTTAGGAAAAGCCGCGGGCGGGAGCCTGCACGCCTCTGGCTGGGGGGCCTCTGGTGGGCTCACCTCCTCCACCGGGAGGACGGTGGGGGCTTGTCTCGCTCTAACCCTCCTTCTCCTTTCTTTCTCATGCACCCTGACAGAGGGAGCGGCTGAGGAACATTGAGCGCATCTGTTTCCTTCTGCGCAAGGTCAGTGCAAGAGCTCCATGGCCGCACGTGGTCACGCGGTGCAAGGGGCCGGTCAGGCCCAGTGCTTGCTCCCATCCTGTCTCCCCGGGAGCAAAGATGGTGGTGCGGGAGGGGGAGGTGGCAGCCAGTGATGGGTTTTTGGAAGCCTCCACAGACAAGAGGAACTAATTAAAAGGGGTGGCCGTCAATCAAAGTGTCAGGACAGCACTGGATTTGTGAAGGGCCCTCTGGTTGGATTCAGAGCTTCTTTATCTTTTCATAATGACGGCTGCCACTTACAGCTGACATGGCCTCGTGGCCTTTGCTCCTGTCCGGTGCTGGGCTCAGAAGCACTCCCACCCGCTCACTGCCAGACGTAGGGAAGTTTTTCAGGGGATGATGAGTTTCCTTCGAGGTTTCAGCCTCCCGTTCAGCTTTGCACTTTGACTGGCAGCATCGTTGGAAGTGCCAGAGGGGTGGGCTGGGAGTTGCTGTTCCAGGGGGATCCAGGCATTCGGAGGTCGCTCTGAATGGATGGATGGGCCGTGGGTCACAGCTGCCCCCCATGCACGTGGGAAGCACATGTGTGCGCGCATATTCGTGCACGTTATGTCAGCTCCAGCTTGGTATTTAGCACAACTCTGTGACACAGCTGGGGGGCCAGAGAGACCAGTCTGTCCCTCTCCAGGTAGGAGAGTGTGTGATTTTTGCAGCAAAATATAGAGAACGGCAACTTGCGTTATGTGTTGCCCTGAGCCCAAGGACACCCCTGACCTCGGTTCTGAGCAAGTGGGCCGCAGGCCCTAAGAGAGCCACCTGTAAACCCGAAAGGGGGTCCGTGAGCTTCGTGTGAGCACGCGAGAAACCACTTGCCAGGCCAGCCTTGGAGCAGGGAAACAATTCTGCAAGGTTCTGAAATTTATTCTATATTTCAGTAACGGTGTCCTTCATCGGGAGAGAGAGCTTAATCAAGGAGTTAATAATTTTCTAGCTATTGTCCTTTTAAACTCAGTACGTTAGAATTCCACGTCTTGTATATCACAGCAGGTGAGATTCACTCAAAGAATGAAAATGCATACGAATATCCGAGTGATCCAATGAATACAGAAGATTAAGAAATAATCTAACAACATCTGTCAGTAAGGGTAATTCATGAATTTGTAACCTGTTTTCCCAGGTGATATCTTGGACACCAATAACCCACTGCAGCTGTTGCTTCCGTAGTCTCTGGTTTGTTCCTTAAGGGTCTAAGGTCTTTCACACTCCAAGTTGCCTTTTAGCCCCAGAGCTGCATGTACCCCCCTCAATTCTCCGGCAGAGGGCGAATCCACACTCATCACATTGTAGCCTGGCTCATCCTTCTACACGGCTTGATGATTGACTCTGACCTGTTAGCAATGGCTTGTGGCTACCTCTGCCAAGGTCCTGCTGGCCGCACCCTCGGACCTTTCAAAGTCAAAGCCAAGGATGTCAAACACGCAGGCTACGCGATAATTAGCATCATCCTTTGCAAAGCTGCATATAGCGGGCATAGGCTTCCATAAGCGGTCGACTGAGGTGTTTCTCTGCAGGGAATGGCGCTGCAAGCCTGTGTTTCTGTGTTCTGCCCTTCCCATTCACCCATGGTCCTCCTGCCCCTGCCGCTGCCTCTGCCTCGGCTGCTTCCGTGCCGTCAACCACGGGTGCTGTTCGCGGTGCTGGGAAATGCCGGGGAGGAAAGTTCACGGTTGGTGAAACACTAACTTCAAGACCTCAGATGCCGTAAATGTGTCAGATCACGCATCCTGCAGCCTAATGGCGTCCTGGCTCCCACGGGGAGCGGCACTGGGGGGTGAGCACCCCTTGACCTTCTTGAAGCTGCAACAAGCCACGTGCCTGCGGCGTTATTTCCTAGTGGCATCTTCCTCCTGCCGCACTCCTCTTGCCGTGAGCACATCCATCTTTTTGCCACTTGGCTCTGTTAGCTCTTCACCTCCATGTCCCTGTGCCCTGGGTCCCCAAGGCCATTTTCATGGATGCAGACGTGGTTTCTTTCTGAACGTGATTTTAAATTGTTGGCGTTTCTGATGGTCTGGCCATTGAGGTCTTGCTTTTTAGCTTAATTTGGTAGCTCTCTGTAGTCCCTCAGACACGTTTAGGGCGTGTGGTTCTGTCTATTCCCACTAGACGATGACTTTGTTCTGTTCACTATCACATCTAGTGACATAGGAGGAAGAACAACGACAGCCTGTCAATAGTGCTCAGTAGATACTTACTGAGTAAGTCAATGACTGAAACTAGCTTTCTGGCCCTTCTGTAATCCACATCCTTTTGGAGAACACTGGGATGATCAATAATCTTTATGTTTCATCGTTTTAGTAGTGTCCACAACATTGCACACAACTTACATACTTTAGTACATTTACTTCTCATGTAAGTTCATATTTTACAGTCATGTTGAACTACATTGTGTTCATTGTGGACACGGGGTCTCTAACTTACACTTTCTCTGTCCCATTCCTTTCCTTCATGTTTCCGCTTTCTGCCCTCTTTGTTGTTGGCATTTTAACTTTATTAACATCTTTCTCAGCTGGTTCTGGTTCCTTCCACCCCAAAGGTGGTGGAGGGCGGTGGTGGAGTACTCAGGCTTCCACCCTGAGCAGCTGTGCACCTCACAGGGCGATTCCAAAGTAGAGGTCATAAGGATGGCATGTGCCTCTACCTCATAAACGCTCAGCATGCATTCAATGTTGTTTTTATTGCTATCCTGACCTTGAGCTGCTGCCTAAGACTCCTTATAACACCCCTGAGCCCACACTTGGCATGTGCTGAGCAGGCGGGGGTCGTCCTTGGCTGGTGGCACCCCCCTGAGCGCCCACTCCCAGGCTCTTAGTGTGCGCCATTTGATGTCCGAGCAGAGTCACAAGGCAGGACAGCTGAGCCTCGTCTCTCCTGTGTCTTTCACTCTGAAGGGGCCTCTGGGTTCAGAGTTCCAGCTGTGAGTGCATGGGGGTGGGGGTGGCGGAGGGGTTCATGGGTCTAGTTAGCATCACCACCTTCGGGGAAGTGTACCTTCCAAGAAATTTATTGGAACTCGTCTCTTAAACATTCCAGAATGTGATGCATCTCAGCAGTTGACTGTTGTTAAACCACCCCCTCAGCTTTCTCTGGAGAAAGGAAGGGATTTGCAAAGCTGATCCATTTTTAGCTCTATAATTATCAGAAAATGTGTTCTTGGGGTAATTGTCTGAACTGCAGGATTCTTGTGTCGACTTGTGCTTATGATTCATTTTTTTCATGGCAAGAGCCACTTGCTTCTTGCATTGCTCTCCGCCCCTCCCCCCCAGCCCCACGCACATTGTCGACTCTGCAGGTGGCTGTCAAGTGCAGGTTAGAGAGCAGGGGGCACCGTGGAAAGCAGGGGATGCTTTGACGGCTACTTTCAGGCATGTAAAGGGACCTTGAGGGGAGGAGGCTGATGAGGGGCCTCCTGCTGCATCTCCAAGTTCAGGGAATGGTTACAGGAAGTAACTCAAGGGAAAGCCCGAGACTGGAATGAGAATAAGGAGTCATCGCATGTTTGGATTGGTTGTTCTGGGAGGCTATGCATCGCCCACCTCCCTCAGGCCGGGTGAGACAGCCTGGCGTCTGAGGTGGCAGGGAGTTAGCCTGAGCCCGCCTGAGAGTGGGTATCTGGTTGCCTAGTTTGGGATGTCCCTTCTGGCGTGACAATTCTCTGATTGTTCATTTCACCCCCGATTTCTCCAAGCGCGTGTCCTGTCTTACATTGCTTTGGACATTGGTGGGTATAAGAAGCTCCAGCGGATGGATCGCTTTCCCCCTCTCCATCGAGCGGCACCATGGGGATGAAGGAGGGAGAAGAGCGTGAATGGGTGGGGTTGTGGTGGGTAAGGGTGTTGAGTTTACTGGGGAGGTGTAACCCAGCTGGTGGGAGGGGGCAGGCACTACAGACTTAATTCTGGAAAGAATGCGGTGGTGATCAGGCCACAGATGTTACCGCTCGTGGCCACCTATGCCCCTTTCCTTGCGTGCCTTGGAGCGCCCTCCCTGTCTTAGAGCAGATGTTGTGGTCCAAAGTGAAGCTCAGGGCTGCGAAACCCCCAGCCGACCTTGAGATGTTTGAGCAAGTGTCAATGATCACTGTTTTGGAGTGATTTGTTATGCAGCATTCTCATGGCAGTAGCTAACTGATACTGTAAACGTGTGCCACTTTCATAAGGGGGAATATCTTCTTTCTTTTTTTCCCAAAAAAATGTATTTATTCTGTGCCAGAGATAACCATTTTCTGATTCTGCAGATTTCTAAGTAGATAGTTTTAAACTCTGTCCCAATGTCTTTGACCTCCAAGGAAGCTATTAAGGGCGTTTATCCACCAGAACCCAGAGAGAGACCCGTGTAGCTTTGGAGCACAATGTTTGTCATGCAAACATTAAACTACTTGGAAAGATGGTGAAGATGTGCCTTATCTCTAATCCCTGGAGCTCCCTGCCACAGGGACTGGCTTGACTGCCAGCGTTTTTATCTGCTCACTCCCCGGGCTCTGGAGGGGAAGGTGCGCTTTAACTGAGAGACAAATGTAGTGAAAAGAGACACAGGAGCCCCGAGGCTGTTGCTTGGAAAGACTTCGAGAGACCAGCCTTGACTCAGAAGTTTTCCAGATCAGAATTCTCTCTTTCTTGCAGGCTTTCTACAGTGTGACAATGGTCACAGCTGTTTGCATTTCTTGAGTGACTACTCTGTGCCTTTAAAAGTATAACTCTTTTAATCCTCGCAACCCTACAGAATGGCCCCACTTAACAGATGAGGAAATCAAGGCTGAGAGAGGTTAAGCATATGTCCTTGGATGTCCTATTTTGTAAAGTAGTGGAGCCGGGACTGAAGGCAAGTCTCTCCAACCAGAGTCCACGTTACGGGGGAGATTTTTGGTTCTCTTTGCAACGTGCTCCTGAAGGACTGTCACCGCAGTAATACTGCTCAGCTATTTTAAAGGGAAGATACAAATACCAGGAGCCATGCGGGGCCTCAGGGACCCCATAATGCGCTTCGTTAACCGTGATGGGGCCGACTGGACTCCTTTACAGCTCTCTTCTAATTCCGTTTAACTTCTTGGTAGGATAGTTCACCGCCCCTAGAGGGAGTGTTGTAAGTAAAAATATCCTGGAACAAACCTTGCAACTAGTTCAGGAACCATGTCTCCTGCATAATTTATTTTCAGGTACTTTCTGTGGCGAACTCCTTGCTAGTTGGGGGGAAGGATGGAACACTTTCCTCGCCGTGTAAATAGGGGTGCCACCGTGGGGTTGCTGAACTGGAGGCTGGAGGGGGCTGGAGCAAGACCACATCCTCACGCTGCGCCCAAGGCTGCAGCCAGAGGAGCAGAGGACGTCGCAACAGCGCCCTCGCGTACAAGGTCTGGGTTGCTGGCTGGTCTCTTCCTTGTTCATTCCCCACTGCCGTGGGAACAGTGCTAATGAGCCTACAAAAACCATCACGATTTCTGTTTCTCACCAGCCCAGGGGTCGTCTGGTTGGTGCCGTGGATCTTGGCTGGACCTGTATGGAGGAGGGGTGTTCTCTGGGACTGGCTGGGGCTTGTGCTTTTGCCCTGCAGCCAGCAGACCATTAGCTAATCTGCCACGGCCCCAGCTGGTGGGTGGGGGGGTTCTGGTCCACTTGCCCGCCAGGGCCTAGCCTGCCTTGATCTCATGGTGTCACAGAGAAGCAAGAGCAGATAGGGACGTGCAAAGCACTTTTTCAAGCTTCAGTTTCTATCACATCTACTCGTGACTGATATTGCCCAAGTGAGTCACATGGCTAAGCCCAGGGTCACAGTGTTACAGGGCAGAGGGCACAGATCTAGGGTGGGTCTGTGCTTTGAAAACGCTGCAGGCGCGCCTCTCTGCGGTGGCCCAAGTGGAGGAACACTCTGGGAGCTAGTAGGTGACTCCGATGGTGGATGCACATGCTGGAGGCTCTTAAGCAGCTCCCCAAGTGGCCCCGAGGGTCTGAAGAACTGGATCTGCCGCAGGAGAGAGGACAGGGCGAAGGCCTCCAACCGCAGAGGCTGGCAGTCTCTGGCAAATGCAGACAGCCGCCGACTCCATTGCGGGCGGCCCGGGCAGAGATGGGCCCCGGGCTGGGGGGGACTCGCCCAGCCTGCTGTGCCCTGGCTGTGTGTGGGGGAACAGCTTACTGATCCACAACATGACGCAGCGTTGGTTCTGGGTTAATTGTGGGGCCGGTACAACCAGCCTCACAAAAGGAAGAGGTCCAGCAGGCCTCACCGTAGTGCAGGAGGAACCCTGAAACCGCCCGTGGCCTCGGGTGCCTCACCAAGGGTGGTCCCCAAACTTGGCTGTGCCTCACATCATGTCTAGAGAGATCATTAAAAATACGGATTCCTGAACGCCCATCCCTGGTGACAGTTAATTTCACGTGTCAGCTTGGTTGGGCCATGGTGCTCAGGTGTGCGATAAGACAGGATCCTAGATGTTGCTGTGAGGGTGTAATTGGCGGACTTTGAGTAAAGCAGAGTTCCCTCTGTAATGTGGGTGGGCCTCATCTAATTGGTCAACGCCTCCCCCACCCCAAGCAAGAAGGAATTCTGCAGCAGACAGACAGACAGAGTTTGGACTTCAGCCCGCAGAGCTGGACTTGCCGAACCACTAAAACTGCATGAGCCAATTTCTTGAAATCTCTCTCTCTCTCTCTCTCTATATATAGATAGATATAGATATAGGTATGGATGTAGGTATAGATATAGATGATATAGATAGACCTATAGGTAGATATAGCTATATGTATACACACACACGCATATATCCTGTGGGTTCTGTGTCCCTGGTGAGCGCTGACTAATACTCCCCTCTCCAATCCTGGGAAGTTCAGATTCAGCAGGTCTTTGAAGGGGCCCAGGGAGGGCTGTGTCACTAAATCTTCACAGCAGCCCTGTGAGCTGGTGACATTACCTGCCTGCACCTTGCCCAAGGCCACCCGGCTCCTGTGTCTGGCTCCAGAGCCCATGCTCTCTCTGGTTGTCCCTTGCTTCTTCCATTTGCTGCTTCCATTTACTTTCCATGCCCTCTGCAGAGCTGCTTGCCCCTCCTTGAGGGGCCAGTCTCTGCAGGCCACTAACCAAGAGTGACGATCGTCAGTTTCCCCCATAGTCGCCATGGACGGTGCAGACCAGAAAAAAGAGGCCCATCAGCTTATCGCGTTCATCAGCAAAGCAGCTTCTCCGGGCTGACCTTCTGAGCAATAAAGATTTATGGACTCTTGGCAGTTTTGCTATGAGTAGTCCCCAAATCACTGACCGTTCTGACAGAAATAATTTGGTTTTCCATAATAACTTTCTCTTCTCATTAATACAAAAAGGAACTCCAGGTATTGCAGGGGGTGGGAAAGCGTATTGGATGTGGGTTCTACTGTGAGTAACAGACACGAGGGAGCCGGCTCTGTTGGGGGAGTCTGTGCGGGCCGGGGGCTGCGGGGGGACTGCCTCCCCAGGTCATCTGGGGACCCAGGCTCCCCTGGCCTTTGGAGCGCTGCCGTCAGCAGGGCGTTTCCTTGAACCTATGGTTACGGGGGTAGGACGCCATGACATCTCTTCAGGCAGCAAGCCGGGGGAGGGAAGAGGACAACGGCCATTCCCGTGAAGGACATGACCCAGAATTTGCACACGCCACTTCCACTTGACTCATCAGACAGATCTTGGGCAAATGGCCACTCCTGATCTTATTTTGGGGAGCTATATGCTCAGCCCCAAGTCGGGGGTTTCATTCCAGAGGGCAGGGAGGGTAGACGCTGGAGGACGGCCGCAGGTCTCGGTCTCAGGGAGGAGTCTGGGCTGCAGAGCAGCTGGTACACAGCCTCTGAAGGGCACCCCAGAAGTTCAAGGGCAGTGGGAGGTGGGCATGGGAGTGGGGAAGGGGAGAGACGAGATGTTAGAGGTCAACATGATATTTGATGGTACTGGGGGGAGGCTGTGCAAAATAGGGGTTGGTGAAGGGCATTGAGGGGTCCTTAGCATTGGCCTTGGTGAGTTTCAATGAGTACTCTGTGAATTTATTAATTTATTCAACTGGAATTCATCCCTTTCGCACCTGCAGTGGAATTAGTCCTGCATTATGTGCTGAGGAGGCTGTGTGTGTGTGTGGGGTCAGCTCTGATAACATGCTCAGTCCAGCTAAAAGCAATCTTGTTTTTTTCTCTGAAATCCTGCTCGAGAACCTCTTAAAGCCCCGATCACGCTGTCTGCTGTATTATAGTTGCTTGTACACGTGTTGTACACACTTGTGTTCCTGAAGGCAGAATGATATCCGCCTAATTTTTGTATCAGTTGCATTGCCTACCGTGGTGTCTGACTCACGTTAATTAGCAAACTGGACTAGTAAACACGAGCCCAGCAACCACATAATGGCTTGGACTGTAATTCTCGCGGTGCATGGGGCAGAACTCTCACGGCTGAGCCTGGGATTAGAGCAAGCGGGGGAGACCGCGGAAGGCCAGCGACGGGTGTGACGCGCTTTGTCCTATCAGAGCATCCCTCCCTGCCCGATGCGTGAGCACGGCTGTGGGTGTTGCAGGAGCCCCCGCTCCTAACCTTGGCCGCACATTGGAGTCACCTGGAGAACTGAAAACCATACTGTGCCTGGGCCCCCCTCGCCAGGGCCTCTATCTCCATTTCCGTGGTCTGGCTGCAGCCTGGGCATTGGGGTTTACAAAGCAGCCCCCTCCCCCGCCCCCAGCGATTCTAATGTGCAACCAGACTGCAGAGCACCGAGCTGGAGGGTAAGCCAGGCTCCAGCAACTCAGGCAGAGCGGCCTTTTCCTTTCTCAGTCCTCCAGGGTGTGATTTAGAAAGCCATCATTTTCTAAATGGAACCAGAGTAAAAGCAGTAATTTGCTACCGGGAGCCTAAGTGGACCAAAGGAGCGAGTCCCCAACTTCCTACGTCCTCGGAGATGGTCCACCCAGCAGGACGAGTCGTTGCCAGAAATCCGGGTACAACTTGTTTTTCTTAGTGGGAGCTTTGCTTCCAGAGGCTCCCTTTTCCCAAAATGTGAGGAGAAGTAACAAAATCTGTTTTTCAGCCCTCCAAATGCTCGTCCTTTTCCAAACTGCTGAAAAAGCAAGAAACATTTCTGGGTTCTGTTTCTAGGCCACAAGATGTGCCAATGTTACCAGATCCTCACAGCCACGCATTCCCTGTAGCGCAACCCAGTCTCTGCCTCTCTCTAAAGTTAAGATTGGGTGCCAGCCCGTCCCCAGGCGGGGCCCCCAGAGAGCCCCGAGACCCCGAGGAGCATTCCTCTGGACTCTGGGCTTGTGCTGACTTGGTTCGGAGGCTCCAGATGCAGCTTCTCTGCAGGGCAGAACTGTGTTGCTGGGCCGTGGTGCTGGCTCTTTGTGAGGTACATGGGATTTGTTATTCTTGAAGCCATTTGGGGCACTGGTCCCCCTCCAGCACAGAGTGTCACTGTTTCCGATCCCTAAGCCGCCTCTACAGTGTGGACAATTGCAAAACACAGGGAGTTTTGTTTCATGAGGATCAGGCCAGGCAGTAGACAAGAAAATGCACTGAATGCATTCAATTTTCTATACAAATGCAAAGTGCCGTTATTCCAAAGGGACAGAAAAAGCATGCTGCTCCCTTTCTGTATCTGCCAAATGGCTGGAGCTGTGATGCAGCCCAGGAGGGACAGCCATCGCCGATGGGGGCACAGGGAGGTGGTCGGCCAACGCCCAGCAACCACAGCTCTGCTGCTGTGGCCTTTTTATGGTGACCTCACTGCTGCCACCACTCAACAAACCCACCTGACATGGCGCCCGTGCCCCCAGGGTCCTGGCAGGAACCCAGCGGAGCAGCCACTTGTGCGAGGCTCCTCTCCTCGAGGAAGATGCGCGTAGTTCAGATCCCATCAGCAGCACGTGCCGATGAAAGGAAAGCGAGGCCTCTTCTGCGAGGTTCTGAGAAATGCCATCTGTGTCAGCGAGACCTCGTGCACACCGCCGTGGCATTGGAACGCTGCCGGGGTGGGGTGATGCGAAGCGCTCACAGAAGCCAGGAGTGGCGGATGTCTGGTCGCTTCAAGTTGTCGATAACATATTGCAAGCACAGCTACTCTGGCCTTTCAAAGGAGGGCTGTGTGGGAGGGGAGAGTCAGAGATGTAAAATTTGCTCAGTGTTGGTCTTCCTCAGTAAAGAGTAAAGTTGGCGAGGGCAGGGTCTGGGTAAGCTGGTCACTGCTCCGCGCCTTACCTATCAAATAAGACAGAGAAAGACAAATGCAATATAATCTCACATGCAGGATCTAGAAATAAAACGAAACATCAAGCTTCTAGATACAGAGGACAAAGGCGGGGCTAGGGGCAACGTGGATGAAGGGGGTCAAAGGTACAAACTTCCAGGCATAACATAAGCAAGTCCTGGGGATGTCACGGACAGTGTGGCAACTATAGTTGATGATACTCTACCACATATTTGAAAGTTGCTAACAGAGCAGATCTTAACAGTTCTCATTACAACAAAAAAAATTCTGTAGCTATGTATGGTGACAAATATTAGCTGGACTTATGGTGATCATTTTGCAATATATATATAGACATAGAATCATTATGTTGAAGACTGAACCTAATATAGGATTGTAGGTCTGTTATATCTCCCCCCCCAAAAAAAAAAGATGCATCCGTCTCCCATCATTTTCCAGGGGAGATGGACCGGACACAGGGCACTGGACCCTGCCTCTTCCTACTGCCACCTCCCTTGCAGGAAGCAGCGTGTAAAGCCAGTCCCCAAGCTTAGAGAGTTAGCTCAGCACATGCTGGACAAGGTGCAGGCCATTATCATTCTAATTAGCTGTGGTTCCTGTCTCCCCAGCTGGCCCAAGGTCAGGACCAAATGCATGTATGCGATGTGAGCTTTGCAGAAGTGCTGGTTGCGGAGGTGGGCTGAAGTTATGTAATTATTGTAACCATCTTCGTTTATAGGACATCCCTTCCCAGGAGATCCCAGGCGCTTCCCTGCCCAGAGGTTGTCACTGGGTAGCAGGACAGCGTGACACATGCTGGGGCTGGAGGAAGGAATAATGAGCACTGCACACCCAAGGTCATTACGCTGCAGCTCCGGGGGCAGCCGGCGCGGGGCGCCCCTCTGCAGTGCAGAGGAAGATGGGGCTTGGGTCTGCGTCCTTTGCTGGAGTCGGTGAGCTTACCTAGACTTAGAAGATTGGCCCTGAGTGACTTAGGATGAGATTTTTTCCATAATGACAACATTGAAGTTATCCTTTGTGGCTTGCAATATGCCGGATGTTGCGCGAAGTGCTTAAGTGCCTCATCTCACTTGATCCTCCCCCTGCAGTGCGGACATTGTTCCGATGTGGCCAGTACTGTGATCCCCTGTCGCTGATGAGCATGTTGAGAGCAGAGGGGTTAGGGACTAAAGCCAGAACCTGCAGAGCCAGGATTTGAATCCAGGTAGTCTTATCCCAGAGTGCGCTCTTTGGTTTTTCTTTACTAATTGTTTTAATTATAATGGTAGCATGTCTGAATTTTGGCTAGAAGAGGATGATAAGCTAATATAAAGAAAGTATCAATATGCCCCTTGCTCCCTCTGTTCCTTGCTCTCCAACATAACTAACACGAAAGCGTGGAGCTATGAGCTCCTGATATCTCCATGCACATTCAGACACCAGAAAACACACCCCCACACTTGTATTCACACACTCTCAGCCTTGGCTTTCTGTTTTCTTCTTCCCAATAATGGAAAAATTGTTTTGCTGTAACTTGTATTTTTCCCACATACTATTACATGGACCCCCACCCTGGTCAATGGTGATAGCTCTAATCCTTAAAAATAATTGCACAAACATTCATAAAATTTCATAGCACACAATTTGTTGAGTAGCCTCCATATTCATGGACATTCTTACTGTTTTTAGCTTTATTAGCCCCTACCAATAACCTGGCAGAAAACACGTTTCTGCGTTTGGGTTCCAGGAGTGAGGCTGTTGGGTTAATGTATACAGGAATTTGTACTTTTCTAAGAATTGCTAGATTATTTCCCCCAAACAGTTGAAGCAGTGCTTGTTCCTCTGTGGAGCGAGAGGTGTCTGTTTCCCCACGTGGCTGTCACCAAGGCAGATGTTACTGGGGAGCCCTGGGGCGGCTCTGCTGTCCTCAGCCCCAGGTATGGCCCGGGCAGGGGCAGAATCCAGTGCCCGGGAAGTCCTTCTCGAGAACCAGAGTTCCACAGTCTGGGCAGCACATTTGGGTCTCCTGTGGGGGCTTTTAAAGTCTCCTCTCAGGGTGGGATCCCACCCCAGAGAGCCCCAGCCTGTCAATGGGCGAGGGCAGAGGTGCTTCCCGAAGCCCCCCTGCGGATTCTGACTGTCTGCCCAGGAGGCGAGTGTCTGAGAGGGGCCCCACAGACACCAGGATTCTAACCTCCCTCCCACGCCCCTCCCCTCCGTCTGCCCTCCCGCCTCAGGGTCCTCCCCTTGCAGGTTGGGGGAGACTTCACTGGGAATGGCAGGCTCTCCCTCCAGCCAGCGGCCTCCGGTGCACTGTTGCGGCCTGCAGGGACCCACTGGCTGGACGGGCTGGCTGGAGCCCCGGCAGCATGTCCCCTGCTGGCCCCAGAGCCTGTAGGGACCCGCAGGACTGCACTGCCATCGGGGGAGCCCCTCGCCCGCGCCAGATGCCGCCCTGATTCCGGGGGAAAAGGGGGTGGGCATCCACCCCTCTGTATGAGCAGAGATGCATGACGTCCCAGGGGTGTCCCCGCACTGAGTAGAACACAGATCATGCATTCTTCCACCTGGCGCCCTGTCCCTTCTTACCAGAAGTGTCCACTGGCCTGAGCGTGCAGCCGGCTGCAGGCCGGCAGCCCACGCCCTCACGCCCTCAGTGCGCGCCGAGGGGTGTGCGGGCTGCGCACAGCCCCACACGCTGAAGTCGGGCCTCTTTCATGGCACGATTTGCACGCAGCTGCTCAGAAACTCTATTCCTTCCTCAGCTGGTTAGGGCCACTTGCAGGGGGCAGCCAGTAGGTAAAGGCACCGTGACCACAGGAAACCAGTAGCTGGCCGCTGTCCTCCCCAGGCCCACATAGGTACTAACCGTGACGCCTCACATCCGCAGAGCGCACTCCTGGGCACTGTTTTCAGGCTTGGCTGCGCATTGGAATCCCTAGGGGAGTGTTAAGAAATACTGATGTGTGGGTCCCATCCCCAGAGATTCTCACTTAATTGGTTTGGAATAAACTCTGGGCATTAGGATTTTTTAAACTAGCCACCCCCCCGCCCACGCCCCAGGTGGTTCTAATGTGCAGCCAAGCTCGAGTGCCTTTGCTGAGCAGGGTTCAGCTTCACGCACGCATTGAAGCTGCTTTTTTTGTGGCTCGGCTGCTGTGGCTCTGCTGGTGGCTGACTTCCACCTTGGCCCTGCCCCGCTCCTTCCCAGTGCAGGGTCATGTGGGATGCACAGGCATCTGGTCATTAGCAACCCCAAATCTCCTGGCATCTCCAACAGCCGGAAAAGCCTCCTACCAGTGGGGATGGGTAGGCCCTTAGAGGCCAGAAGTGTTTCCAGCCCTGACAGGAAATAGGGCGTGGTCTTCTCTCTGCCTGTAGGGGGAGCCCCCTTGGCGGGGGGTGCTCATAAAACAAAAATACCGAGGACTGGCCCTGAGCTCAAGTCTCTGAGGCAGTGATGGGGTCTGGACATGGGACTGTAAAAAATAAAAAATGTAAGGGTGTGGGGAACTGTCACATGTTGCGGAATGTTGACAGATTAGTGTAACAAATACTGACACAGCCTTGAGTAAAGTTGTTTTGTTCAACGTTGTTCCATTAACATGTGGATGAGATGCTATGACAACTTACCTCTTGTTTATATCAATTAGCCTATGGTAGAACTGGTTTCGTTATAGGTCGTTTTGCTTAAAGACACGGGACCTATTGACAACATTAAATAAGGACTCACTGTATAGCCTTTATCCAGATGTGTTTCTTGCCACATTTACCTGCCGCTCCCTCCCCCGTGGGTGTAGAGCACGCACTTGTTTTGCCGGACCATCCAGGGCACACCCCGTGGTTCTTCACCCTGCGCACAGTCTCCAACATAACCACGCGACTGCTATCACAGCCATGGACATCGCTGTAGCTCACGGTCACGTTTTTCCTATTTTCCAATAACGTTCTACATATTTTTCTGAATCCAGAATTCACTCACATGCCGCACATTGCGTTTAGCTGTCATATTTCCTGTAATGTCCTTTAATCCAAAACAGGCTCTCCATCTTTTTTCATGATGTGGATCCTTTTGAAGAGTCCCTGGAAGTGGGTGGTTTGTGAAGCTCCCCCAACATTTCTAACGAGCAGCAGCAGGGTTGAGGAGCAATGTGACAAGAGACTGCATGTCTTGTTGTCCCCATATAAATATTTATGTGGGAAACAAGTGGGCAACAGGCTGCTGCCTGCATCTCCGTGTTCAGAGCACACGAGCACCGTGTTCTGGGCTACAGGGGGTGTGTGCCACCCACATGCAGCCCCGCTGTGGTCCTTCTTCATTGGTCCAGGGTCAAGGCTACTCTGACAATGCATGTTCTGGTTACTCAGCCTTGTCCCCTCCTCCCAGGATTTCCTGTGCTTGTTCTCTCTCTCCCTGCCTCTCTGATTTGTGTTAGAGGTTTAAGGTTCGAGCCCTGCCTACTAACTAGGTGAGCCAACCTCACAGAGATGGGCCAGGAAGTGGTGGCTATGCCCCGCCCGAGGGCAGCAGTGGGTTGTTGAGAAGGCTCTGCAGGGAGGGCCTGCCTCCCAAGCCGGCCACAGGACCTTGCTCTCGCCTCCCCAGATCAAGCACCACTCACTTCTGCCCTCTTCGCTCATTCCTGTTCCCCTTGTTTTTTCCTTTTGTCTGAACCTTTCCCTCTGCACAACTCAGCTCCGGTCACCAGTTGGGGAGGACTTCACCTCCTTCCTCAGGTGGCATCTGTGGGCAATGTGGGCTGAAGTCCCCTCTGGCCCTTACCAGGCAGCATCACATCTTTCTCTCCCCAACTTGGCCCAGGGCTGTGGAAGGACAGGGCCTGCATCCATTGTGGGTCTAACTCCTCAGGCCTTAGCAAGGGGCCCTCATGCTGCGGACATTCAGTGTGTGCTCAGTAAGAGAGCGGAGAGAAGCAGCCGGGGAGCCGGGTCCCGTCCTGAGGCTCCTGAGGTCTCGGAGCTCAAGGGCGGAATCTTAGAACTCAGGGCTGGGGAGGATCTTGTGAATCCTGGTCCAGCTCTGGCCCGGAGAGCAACGAAACTGCAGGGAGACAGAGACCCTCTCAGTGCCCCAACATTGCACTGAAGCCTAACTTGGCCTCTACCCCAAGTCCTTTTCTCCATAACTCACTTTATTTCATTGGGCTATTTATTCATTTCTGATTTCCAAATCCCTTTGACTTGGCATCATTCCCACGCAGGTAATCCTTTTTATTGTTACTTACTGCAAATATCCAAGCTCTGGTTGGAAGTTCATCTTAATAAAAGTTTAATAACCAGGAGAGCAAATCTGTTGGGTGAAAATCTGCAATCACAAAACACCGCTCCAGCCACCCCAGCATTGAACAAGGGGATCTGTGCTGCTTTGCAACTTCACGACGACGCCCCACATTGGCGTGGACGACCGAGAGTTAACCATAAAGCTTATGGAAGTAGTTTCTGTCCCTCCTCGTGGAATTGGCCAACGAGCAGCGGGAGCCCTGGCACAGCTCCTAGAGCATCACTGTTCGCGCGGTCCAGGCGCCAGCTGCACAGGCATCACTGGGGAGCTTGTGACAAGCGCAGACTCCCGGCCCCCGCCCAGACTTAGGGGGCCATCCTTTGCGTTTAACAAGATCTCCAGGAGATTGGCGTGCCCGTCGTCGTGAGCAGCGTGGCCGGGACCCTGGCTGTGGAACAGAGCTGCCTCCTGCGCCGCCTTCAGCACCTATGGCGTGTCCACAGTTGTGTGGCAGGTGCAGCAGGAGGGGCCCCCGCCCCGATGACCTGCCTCCCAGTTGTCCTCTCCCAGTGAAGCCAGGGACCGCCTCTGTCGGCCAGCTTCCTGCCCTCGCCCTGCAGCAGGGTCCTCGCTGCCACCGGCAGCCGGCCTCTGACTCATCCCCCACTCCTGTCACGCGGCCCCCTTGGCTGCTCCTGCCTCACCCTGCTTCCTTAACTGTCCCCACTACTCTGCTCTTTCTCAACCGTGATCACTTAACGCTCGCGAGTCAGCGGGGGCCGCTGATGCTGCGCCCTGTCTCTGCCTCCCTCTGCTTTCCATGCTGCCTCTCCGGTCCTTCGCTCCTGTCTCGGGGCCCCTCTCTGCCCCGCTTTAAGGCCAACCCTACATGGGTGGCTTCCCTCGTTCAGCCTTCTTCTAACGGAGCAGACCAGACCAGCTCCCTCCCTCCGGAGTACCTTCTCTCCCTCCTCGCTCTCCAGCGCTTTCCCCACCTTCAAACGCGGCTGGCTTCCTTGTTCTACACAATTTCACCGGCCTTGGGAGCCCTTCACGCTACCAGCCCACACATTTCTTCCTTCAGATGCGGCAGCGTCTGGAGTCGCGGACTCTCCTTGCCTGCACTTCCTCACGCCCACTCATCTCAGAGTCCCTTGCGTTGTGGCAGCTGCTCCTTTTGTTCTCCTGAAACAGATATCTTGAAGGTCACCGATGACGTCCCACATCCAGTAGGTTGACATCTTTATTCTTTTCCCCCTCGACTGTTCTGTAGCATGACACCCTCGTCACCTCCTTCTTTTTGGCTTCCTGGCATGGCATCATCTCTGTCTCCTTCGACTCCTCTCCCCTCACACCCCAATACGGGGCTTCATTCATGCTCTGCCCTTGACCTTGTTTTCCTCTTGTTCTTTAATAAGAGTTGTGACCGGCAGCCTGTGGGTCATATATGGCCTGTAATTTTGTTTTGTTTGACCCGTTTAATAGTTGTAGAATCAGAAAATTTTACGCAAAAATCTGGATTTTCAGCTTCTTTTGGGAAAAAATGTGCAGGACCTGGCGATATGGGCGCCATATCCCTCCAGGCAGCAGGCAGCGGGAGGTGGGTCGTGACGACCCTTCAGATGGGACGTGTGTTCCTCAGGTCACCGCTACTCCGGCCACTTCCCCAGCTGTCCAGCACTGTCCAGTTTGAGCGTGAGAGTCTGCTTTCTCCTGAGCTCGTCCCCTCTAACATTGGAGCTTCTTCTGTCATCGTCCATCTCCCAGAGCCACCCAAATCTATACCTTCTCTCCTCTCTGTCTTGAATTCCAGGAAAGCACATTAAACCATCTGTTGAGCGTGTTTACCTGCTTCTCTAACTCTTTGGGTTCAAACAGTCAAGAACAGACCCAAGAGTCCAGACGAGGATTAAAAAACAAACAGAGTCATACCCAGCCAGCCTCATGGAAGATCATGGCAGGACTGTCACCTTCTGGTACAGAGGGGAGTGACGGGGACTGTGCCACAGAGGTGTGGGCATCTGGCTTGCGTTGCCAAGGAGGTGGGCTTTGGACGCTGACCGCACAAACCTGTCCCGTGCTTGCAGGAGCTCAGGAAGAGAACCATGCGGTTAGAGACAGGCAGGTCCCTAAGCAGGAGAACGTGGGCCACAGCCTTCAACCCAAACCCTCCCCAGCATGAGCAAATGGTTAATGGGAAGTCCTGTGTTCTGGGCTGGAGCAGGAAGACAGAGGAGGAATTGAAGGGCTCAGAGTTCTCCCTTCACTCAACCTGCCATGAGCTCACTGTGGCTTTGCCACCTGCTTTTCCAATGAACCCATCTCGATTCACTGAGAACCTATCTGCCATGTCACCCAGGTTGGGCACTGCCTTTGTTGCGGGTCTGTGGACTCTGCTCTGAAGTGCTTCATGAATTTGAACCTTTGTCCCCTAAGCCACCTCCGCAGGAGCCCACGCTCTTACTTTTCTCACCTGCACTATTGCAGTTGCTTTCTTGGTGGTCCCCACCCCACCCAGCCTTTGGTCTGTTCCCTAGTCCTCGTCCCTGATTCACCCTGCACTTTGTGGTTGGAATGATCTAAGCAAACTGTGATCACGTGTGACTTTCTTACCCAAGATTCCCCTCTGGCTCCCAATTCTGCAGATAAATAACCAATACTTAGCATTGCTTCTAAGTCCCTCTGTGATGTCCTATCCTGTCTTTGCCTTACTGAAATCTACTTCCTTTCAAGCACTCATTTTCTCACCAAACATGTCTTGAGTACCTACTGTGTGCCAGGGACTGTGCAAATACTGTGAATAGAGAGATAAAACACGCAAATGTCCGTCTCTCCCATGAGCCTCCTCTAAGCTACCAAACAGGAAATAATGTCTGTCTTCTGTTTCACTGGATTTTTTTTGCATGGTCTCCCAGCATAGTTATGTCTTCTCTGCACATCTGATTTCTTCACCTGGCTGCAGTCTACCTGTGGCCAAAGCTACATCTTCAACCTTGATTTCATCGCTCCGCCTCTGCAGTCCTAGCACTTTTGAGGCACCCTATTGACGACTGGTTACAAAACTGCATTATCACCCAAGTGGAAAATGGAACACACCCAGAGAAAAGTATTCTGAAACACAAAGAAATTAAGCACGATTCTAGGTATTACTAAATACAGCTGTCCTGAGACAAACGTTACAATTAATTACCAACACATTTGTGAACCATCTACACTCTGTTTTTAAATAAAGCGGTACATAAGAACGTGAAATAATGTCTTTCCTCTCCTCCTTGTCATCCGTCCTGCATCCAGCTTTAGTTTTTGTCTGTTTACTCTTCAGTCCAGATTTCCGTATTGATTTCTCTAGAGCCAGCGGCCACCTCTTGCCATCACAACTCTGCCCAGTTAGTTTTGCGAACACTGCTGTGTGTCCCTCTGGTGCTCAGAGGCCTTTGAAGGCTCCTCATTGCCTTCTCTGGACCTCCACAACCCTCCCTCCCCAGAGCCTCGCCTAGGCCACCGTCCTCCTCCTCCCCAGCCAGGCCACGCCCCTTCCATTTGGGCCCGTATCTTCCCTGGACTCTGAGCTCTCTCTGAAAGCCCACCCCCTTCCATGAAATCGTTAGCTAGTGTTTCGGTGGGGGCAGGGTGGGGGGGTGGTAAGTTCATCTGCTTGCCTTCAGCCTGGTAGGCAGCCCATCAGAATCGGAATCAAATTCTTGGGCCCCACCCTCGGGACGTTATGAAACGAAACTTGGAAATCTACATTTTTATACAGCTCTAACCAGAGATCCAGGTGTCCAACAGTTTGGGGAACCAAGAGCCTTTGTGAGCCCACAATCACGTGATAGATTCTCATAAGGCCTTCTGTTGGGAGTATTTGTGCATCTATCTAATCTCTCCTTCTGGACTCTTCCTGAAGGCAGGGCTGTGTCATGAAGTCGTCTTGCCTTGGGGTCACCTGGCAGGATATCTCTCACAGTGACAGGAAATACCACTCCGGGAGCATTTGTTGAATGAATGAATGACTGAATGCATGCAGGTATGAGGGGCTTCTTTGAAGAGGCGAGACATGAATGTAGAAGGGATTGTAATGAAACCAGGAATTGAGAGCAAATTCAAAAGGAGAGGGCAGCTTTTAATTTTAGTGTTTTTTGCAAAACGCTAGTGATGATCAGAATCTCTGGGAGGGTCACTTTGAAATCTGTTTGCTTCTAGGGTCCAAATATTTATCATAGCTTGGATCACATCTGGTTTTGAGAACATCTTCATCTTTATAACAATTTCTAATGTGTACCTTATTATTTGGTCGCTTCATTTCTGTCTTTCTGATGATCAGTTGGGTGTTTTTAAATAGAATGTTTCAGCTCTTTCAGCACTTCGTCCCTCAGGTTGCTCTGGCAACCACCTTGAAAACTCCAGAAAGCTTTCTCCTAAGTTTCCAAACTTCTCTTATTCTCCAGCTGCCACACCATTTTTTAGCAATGTCCTGACTAAGAGGCTAACATTAGATAACCTCCATTAATTAACTAAATCTCCTGAAATTGTTCCAAACCCTCCCAGCATTCTTAGCATCATTTTTGCCGCATAGCCCTCTCATGGGTGTACCGGCATCAAACCCCGGCTCTTCAGGGAATTAATTATCTTTGACAGCGTTTTAACCAGGCATCAAGCACGCACTGCCCAGGAAACCTCCCTCTGAGGTCTGACACTTTATTTAAAACATAGTCACTGCACCTGTGGCTTCTAGAACATGTCTCTGTTTTTAAAAAAGAATTTAAAAATGTTTTTCAATTAACGTTGATGTGTCTCTGGTTTTATTGAAAAGTCAAAAGAAGAAAAACACATGAAACTTCTGAGAAGTAGGTGCGGTTTTCGGGGTCATGGCCAAGTCTTTGCACAGCTCCAAGCAGCGCTGTGTACATCACAGCTCCTGCCTTGCTTTGTGCAGCGAGCCGCGCCCCCGTGGGGATGTGCTGTGTGAATGTCTGGGGTTTACATCTGCAAGCCCGCACTCAGAAGTCCTGGCTGAGTCACAAAAGGGCTCTATAACCTCGGGCAGTTTATTCTGACTTCTCTGAGCTTCAGTTTCCTACTCTGTAAAATGATTAGAAAAACACCAATTTCAGATGTTGTCAGAAATAGATGAGATATGGCAGTAAAGCGCTCAACAGTGGTTGGGGCTGGATAAACATTAGCTATTATTATTATTATTATCAACCAATGTATATGCACATAGAGCTGCTTTATTGGAAGAAATGGCAAAAGCCTACCCCATTTTCTACTCAGTATGAGATCTGTTTATTAGTATTTGGACCTGACTGGGTTTTGCTCCCATTGCAATAAATTTTTCATTGGTCTGCACCACAGCATTGAAGCTATGTGTCTTCTCAGCAGCCTCCACACAAGGCCTGGTCCCCCTGAAATTTAAACACCCCCCTGCAAACAAGCTTGGGAGTCACAGCCAACAGGGCACCAGAAGCCCCTATCCTTCAGTCAGACATTTCCAGAGTTTTCTATCAGAACAGTTGCACAAAAGCATGTCATATTTAAACTCACTGAGAATCAGCTCATTGCAACAGTTTCTCACGTGGCCCAAGAAGAGAAGTGAAAGGGAATAGGGCGTCCATAATGATGATTCCAGCCCCTTTCCTTTGCTCCCTGCACTGCTCCGGAGGAAGGAGGCCGTGGTCTGAAGCACTGGCTGGTGCCTCCAGCACGCGCACTGCACGCAGCATGAGATCATGTGAGGTCTGGCTGGTCCAGGGCTCAGGTACGAGCGAAGCCCTGAAGGTTGTCTGTTGAACGAGTGGATAGAAAGAATGAGCTGGCTACCACTGCAGTTCTGGAAGAGGGATTGACTGGAATATTTGAGCTGAAAAGAACAGCGGGGACAGTACTGGTCACGGTCCTCTTCTTACAGATACTAGTTACTACTTATGGAGTGTTACTCTGTGCCAGATGCTATTTTAAAGTCTTCACACATATTAACTCATTTAATACTCATAAAAGTCATATGAAGTAGATGCTATTATTATTCCCATTTTATGGATGAAGAAACTGAGCCCACCAAAATGAAATAGCTTACCTGGTTCTGTAGCATAATAGGTCTAAAGCCCAAATCTCTTATTCCTTAGTCTACTACTCTTTTCACTAAGACACTGCCACTCAAGCCTTTACTGGAAGCAAAAGTTACCACATTACTTTGTCTTTTCTTCCCATTGTTAAGTTGCTAAATCAAACTCTTGATAAGGCGTGGCACATTCCCCCGACTGGGGAGAAACACTCGCGAGTGCGCGCATTCAGCCCACCCGCGCCTGGGCGGTTTGGGAAGGCTCTGTTCACGGGTCTCATCATTGCACTCAGGGCTCTGGGATCCTGACGTCTGGCCAAGTGCCTGCCTCCCTGTGCATGTACCAGAGGGCACGCCATCAATATTCAGTGATGGTGACAATGACAGTTTGCTCTCCCTTCCCAAGCGCCAGTACCTGTTCTCTCATTCAATCACTCCAATCACCCTCTTTTGCTTGTTTTGAGCAAAATTTCCCCAACCTGTTGAATGTGATAAGTAATTAACACCACTTAATAGCTATTAAGTAGGATAATCTTTTTTTTTTTTTTTTAATCCTGGAAAAGGCTCTCCTTTCGAAGCTAATAGTACAGCTCAAGGCCCAGGCTGCTTCTGAGCTCGCTCTACTAAAGGAGGATCTGAGGAGCTGTGAACTAAACCCCAACCGGAAAACAGCAGCTTCCTGTCACATAAGCAACGGGGACCAGAGACCTCACACAGAAACACCGCCAAGGGGGCAGGGCAGTGGATTAGGAAGGTGTGCCCTCGGGTATTCGGGACCCTCTTCTCCCAGTAAGAATTGGGGTTCCTTCCCTTTGCACTGGGGTGGGGGGCATAGGGGACATGGGGGGGCAGGCTGGCAGCTGTGCCAACATTCACAGGTGAACCTGATGGAGGTGTGTCGTATGCTGACGCTAATTGTCATCATCATGTGCTCAGGCCATGGTCAAAAATAAAGGCAGAAGGTGACTTGTTTCTGGCCTTGGCCTTCTTCCTGTCACGTGGCTTTCCCTCATCAGATGAAGTCATCCTGAGAATTCCCTGGAAGGGCCCCCTGGCTTAAGAGGAGGCTGGTGTAAAGGGTTCCGGTCTCAGTGTCATTTCCATGGAAGATCCGGAAGCGATGTCTGTCCAGGACACAAAGGAAAAGTGACCCTCAAACGCCCCAGGGGAGGGTGAGGCTGAGCGCCCCAGGGGTCGCCCCAGGCCTCGGGCTCCCCCGCCCCCCACCGTTCAGCTCTTCCTCCAAGTCTCAGCTCAGGGGCGGTCCTCCTCTGAGGAGCCCTCCGTCATTTCTTCTCCTCGCGCAGAATGAAGGGTGCCTCTCCCCGTTCTTCCTGCGGCCTGTGGCCGGCTGTCTCTGTTAGCACGTCGGTCCCCGCCTCCTTGGGCTGCAGAATGCGTGAGACGCACGCACGCTCCTCGTTCTCGCGTCCTGGTCGCAGGCTCCCCTGGCCGGATGGCTCCGCCCCACCCCCTCCTCGTTGTCTATGAGCCCCTGCTGCAGGGGTGCGTGAGTGGGCCTCTGCACCGCTGGGAGGCTGGCTGCACCCTCCCCTTCTGCCCTTCTCGTTCATTCGAGACCATTCCCTTCTGCCAGCGTCGCGCCTCTCCAACGACGGGAACTTTTGTCTCATCGCTCCCTGTACTGTGAACACGATTCCTACTCCCATATCCCTGGCTTAAAGGAAAGAAAAGCAGTGGGTAGGTGCTGGTGTTAACTTGCGATGCCTGCCGATGCTGCCGCTGAATTGCCAGCAGTTGTGGGGGAATTTTGTCCCTTTAAAAAGGCGGCTTGATTTGAGAGAGTGCTTTTATTCTCACCTCCTCCCCAGTGGGCAATTTAAGGGAGGAAGCCGGCAGAGAGGCTTTTGAAATTCAAGTGTGTCTTGAAGTTTGGGGAAAACAACGGAGGAAAGACAGGCTGGGAGGTGTGGCCAGGGCAGGGCCAGAGCCCTGAGCTGGTCCTAAAAGGAGCCAGTCCCTTCCCAGGCAAGTCCGTGGAGACCCCAAGGAAGGCTGGGGCAGGTAGAAGGAGCCCGTGAGGTGGCCTGCTGGCAGAGCTGGAGGCTGCGGGTTCCCGAGACAGAGGGGCTGGAGAGCTGACCTCCGTCCCAGGAAGATGCCCTGGCCGACCTGTCACGAACGGAGACTGTGGGCCTCAAGGCCTCAGAGGGCTTTGTGGGTGTCCTTCCATGTGGTTGTGGCTGGGACAACTGGGGCCGGATGCCGCAGCTCTGGACTGCGAATGCTGCCTGTGTAGACTTGAATCCGTGAGCGACAGGTAGTGACAACGCGCTGTGAGTGCAGGACTGTCACTGGCTGCTGGAGGGTGTGGGGGGAGGGACTGAGGTGAGCACTGAGACCAAGGTCTTCAAAACGGACCCTTCTGCTTTGTGTGCTCTTCTCACCTCTGGTCTACGACCCAGCTCAAGTGTTTAACAAAGTCACTGGGGATGTACTAAAAAGTGCAGGTCGCTGACCCACAGAGCCTGTCTCAGCAGACTGGGTGGGACCCAGAAATCTGCCTTGTGAACAAAGGCCCCAGGCATTCTGATGCGGGCGGGGGCGGGGGGGCTCCCTGTTTTGGGAATCAGACTGAGCAGCTACTTCTTAAACTTTACTGTGCATCTAAGTCACCTGGGGAGCCTGTTAAAATGCAGGTTCTGATTCAGCAGGTCCAGGGGAGGAGCCAAAATTCTGTGCTCCTTGAGCAAGCGCCAGGGGATGCTGGAGATGCTGGCCCTGGACCCACGTTGAGGAGCCAGGTTCTTGGAGGGTCACCAGGGAAATGGTTACAAGAGCAGATCCCCAGGCCCCACCTGGATCCACCAAATCTGAAACTCTGGGCCTGGGGCCCAGCCAGGGTGTTTTAGCAAAACCTGCCAGTGATTTGGAAGTTTGAGAACCACTGCTAAGTAATGGGGAAGCATAAAGAAGTGGGCTAGAGGGGCGGCGGGCCGGGCGGTCAGGCTGCAGAGCAGGGAGCAGGCCTGTGCTGCCACCTCTTCCCGACTGCCTTCTCCTCCAGGGACAAAGCTGAGGCGCCTGTGGGTTCGGGTGAAAGGGCCGTTCCTCCTCCTGGTGCTGCTATGCATGCACAGCTTTTCTCCCCATCACAGAGGGAGGAATTCCTGGTTGGCCAGTGTCCCCAGCCCATGGCCCTGCTGGTGACGAGGGCCCCGGGAGACGGGAGTGAGACTAGGGACACCAGAGCCAGCCAGGCTGGCAGCTGGTCCCCAAGGAGCTGTCAGGACAGGAAGGCACAGGCAGATCCGGGGGCTCCGGGTGGAGAGCAGGGAGGCAGAGCGTCCACCGTGGCAGGGCGTGTCGGGAGTGCGAGGACCAGTGCGCAGCCAAGTCCCAGCAGACGCCTCGGGTCTGGGCAGTGACCGGATGTTCACACACTAGGCAGTCAGAAGCAGTGGGCGGTGGGGTGGGGGCAAGCCCTTGGCCTTGTCCTCTCTGTGCTGCTGTGTCCCCATGCAGAGGTAGAAGTGAATTCATGTGGGTGACGAGAAAGCAGCAGGAACTTCCCAGTGTGGATTAAATGTGCTCTGGGACAGCGGGGAGAAACCAGAGCGCCCCATGTGATTGGACAGGGGGAGGCCAGGAGAGGAAGCCCCGTTGGAGCTGGAAACTGCACTCTGGGGCCCCTCCCCCACCTCCCTGTCCCCAGTGGCCACCTGGCTTTCCCAGGCCAGAAAGAATACTCTTCGGTCATCAGGGCCCGGGTCCCTGAGGCAGGACTCCCGTCTCTTGCTCTTACCCTCCTATGTGCCTGCATTCCTGCTGTGCAAGAACAGGCCCGCGGGACAAGTGATCTGTGACAGGCTTCCCTCTCAGCCTGGCGCAGTCCCCAGGGATCGGCTGTGCGTGCCTGATCCTGACAAGGGCGCAGCCATGCTCGGCCCAGGCGTTTAGGAGAGCGGCTGGCAGTGAATCTCTGAGAGCCACCTCCGTAGTCCTGGGTGCTCGCACAGCTGGCTTGCGACAGATTGACATCATAGTGGCTTTTTCCGTTACAATTCTAGACTAGGTCATCCTGTGCTAAGCTGTTTATGTGCCAGGGTCATCGGCTTACCCCTTAAACATATTTGATAAACACTGGTGCAAAATCCAGGAGGTCAGACAGTTTTACATGCAGCACCATCAAACAGGCAACGCTCAAGTGAGCCCAACCTCAAGTCCCGGCTATGGGGTGTTGCTGCTGTATTGTGCCATCAGAGGCTGGGGTACTAGTCCCCAGCATGAGAGGTCAGAGACCTGTGGCACAGCCTGAGAGGCTGGGCTGCCCTCCCCACCCTAGTTGTCTAAGAGCTTTGCTCAGAGCAAGAAAAGAGCAAGTAGCCTCCTTTGAGCAGCGGTACTCAGAGCAAGTTCTCCTGACAGTGCTTGGGACTCTTACAGTCGTCCAGTGTAGCAAAATGCAAGGTCCCTAAGCACGCCATCTTTCCCCTCCCCCCACGTGCACAACTATTCATTTGGGGACAGATGGAGAACAGATCTCCATGTCTGACATTTGTGAGAAATGCATCTTAGGAATCCTGTTTCTCCCAAGGAGCTTCATGCCTTCCCTTCACCTCCAACATCCCCTCTCTACTTCTTTTCCCTTTGGGGGTTAGAACAGCTCCCATCCGGGCTCCGTAGCCCCTTCCCACTGCAGCAAGGGAATAAGGCAGAAATTAGAAGTTGGTCCCACATTACATTATTCTCCCATAATGTATAAATATGGTATATAACATCATTCGTGAGCTAAAGCAGTGAATGAATGGATACATAAGTGAATTAAGATGCATAAATAGAAATGAAGTATTTTGAACACAATTAAGATAAAAACTAAATTCCTGGAGAAACAAGGGTGTGGAGGAAGGCTTAGAGCTCAGTGGAGTGTGGCACATGCAGGGGAGAGGAGGCCGCTGCTCTGCTGGGTGGCGGGAGCTTGGGTACGGGGATGGCAACCCACTCCAAGGTCCTTGTACCAGCCTTGGGGGGAGGAGCAGGGGCTCTGACCGACGGGGGGCCATAGACATAAAAAAGGGAGGAGCAAATGCAGGTGGCTGGCTTTGGAACCAGGTGTGCAAGGGGACGCGACTGAGGAATTGGAGATAGCTGTTAGCAGAAACGGGGAATTTAGGAGACCACGTTTGCAGGTGCTGGGAGGAGTGTGAGCCTTCAGCATGTGGTGGCGGTGGAATATCCAGAGGGACATGCCTACCAGCAAATGGCAATGGAGGATGAGAATCTGGACAGGAAGCCAGGACAGGAGGTCCTCACCCAAGGCCACATGCATCCTCCTAGAAGCGACGGAAGAAGCTGGGCAGTGGGTGAGAGCTCGGAGCTTGGCTAGCGTGCTCTGAGAATTTTACCTGACCTTTGACCTCTGCCACACATCAGAGCAGGGGTGTCGCGGGCCAGGGTGTGTTGTCATCACAGGCTCATGGCAAGTCCCCGCCCTTCAGCTTATGAGGGTGACACTCTGAGGCCCCAGCACCAGGGGCTGAGAAGGCTGGGCCTTGTAGGAGGGTAGTAAAATGAACACTTACCCAGCCCTCGGCTCTTGTCAGGCCTGGCCTCGCTGCCAGCGACGTGGGTGGGTGGCCCTTGTCGCAGGCTCCACCCACCCAGGGGCCGCTGTGGCTCTCTCCTTTGGCTCCCAAGGTCTTCGGTCCTGAAATGCTGACCTCTGGCTCCCTCGCGTGATCAGGCTTTACTCGTCCATTCACACGTCCCTTGGTTCCGCCCTGATCAGAGAGCCTCCCGTGAGCCCCTGGTTGGAATGAATTGCAGTCTTTTCAGCAATCCCACAACACCTATATTGAGACCACTTATTGAATATTTATAACGCTATAAAGCAGAGCATAAAAAGGCAGGAGACTTCAATAGACTGCGGCCCGTGTGAAATAGTTCCTGTTTGTTGTGGGGAAGAGTGAGACTGGCGCCTTTCAGCAGCGCCTCCCACGGAACCAACCGGCGTTTTCCAGGGCCAGGGCCAGCTCCGCGTCACGCGGCTCGGTCAGCGCTTCACTCAGTGTTTCTGTAGTTGGCCTCGTGGGTTCTGGGGCGGTCTTTATATAACAGGTACGCTCAGGGTTGGGAGGGGGCATCTAGTCCAGCTGTCCCCACTAACACAAGCATTGTCCCTGCCTGGTGGTCATTCACCCCCTGCCACAGCATGTCCCGTGCCCGTGGAAGGAAGGTCTGGATGTGGATGGTCAGGGGCGGCTTACTTTTTCCCTGTGTCTGACGAGATAGTCTAAATGATGCCATGGTAAGAAATAACTCTCAAATCTCAGTAGCTCAAAATAACCCGCATCTTGCTCGCTCACGCTCCATGTCCGTCACCGGCCACCCTGGGGCCTCTCGCCTTCACTTGTGGTTTTAGGATGTTGGGGCACCCACCACCCTAAGTGTTTTATGCTCTGTCCGAGGGGAGGAAAGAGACGCTGGAACGCTTTGCACTGTCCAGGAGATGGTCCAGCTTTCTCTGCACATCAGTTCTGCGCCCAGCCCTCAGCTCTACCCAAGGATGGGGAGCCCGCAGGCAGAGCGCGCGGGCAGCACTAGCGCCCTGCTGCCGGCCTGGTGTTGGTCCGGGAGGAATAGTTCCCTGCACCTCCCACACCCCCGCGGCAAGGACAGCAAAACCAGTGCGTGTATGATAAGGGCCCCGTCCCTCCCCAAAGCCTCCCCAGTGAATTGGACAAGCCCCTCCCACTTGAGAAGAGCCTGTTCAGTGACCATAAGAGGCAATTGGGAGAAGCCACCCAGAGATCAGGATGGATTCTTCAGCTTTTCCCACCCCGCCCCGCCCCCCGCAACAGGCTGGCTTCCTTCAGGCAGTTTTCCTCAGCGTGGTGACAGTGACGAATCCTCCCTGCCCCGGAGGTCACAGCTTCCACTGTAAATCAGGCCCTGGAGAGGGGAGAAGCAGTGGTGACTGACAGTGGAACCCGAGATCCACGCTGTAGTAGGTCAGAGATTCGCCACCGCAGGTGGAGACGGGGAGGGTGCCTCCACGGATGGCTCAGGCCGGGGGCCGGCGCCAACCCTGCCAACTGTCTCTGCCTGGGCAGCTGGAACCAGTGATTTAGAAAAGGGACGTGGTGCGCGGCAGAGGTCACAGCCACTGCCTCCAGGGGCCGGCATGCCCCGCTCCCAGAACGTGCGTGCGCTCCCTCCCTGGCAGGGGAGGCAGGGCGGAGCCTTGGCCGACCCCAGTGATGTTGCCCAGCATGGCTGCCATGTCCTGTGAGGAGAAGCGATGGGGCACACCCCCTCCCACCAGCTGGTTGCGGCCGAAGGGCTGTGCCCCGGTCCACTCGTTCAGGTCGCTGACACTGGGCCGATGGCCCTTTTATTCGATGGATTCCAGGGCTACTGCCTGCGAATTCTAAGATGGGGGTCCATGCAAGGTGTTCCTCCCTGGGTTTGAGAATAAAGACAGCATCACTTAGTTACGAAATGCGGCTTGGCTCCCTCTAACTCAGCCCTGGCTCTCTGCCCCTCTGCAGCTGGTGCTGCCCGAGTACTCCATCCACAGCCTCTTCTGCGTCATGTTCCTGTGTGCTCAGGAGTGGCTCACCCTGGGGCTCAATGTCCCTCTACTCTTCTATCACTTCTGGAGGTAAGTCTGCCTGGGACAGGTCTGTCCCTTCCCTTTCCTGCTGGGGCGGCCTGCCCTCCAGAGACGACGTTCCCCAAATAGACCAGGCGCTGAGCGTCTTCCTCTCGCCTCTTCTCTGGGAGAACCTTTCTCCCGCACCTTCTCCCCAAGCTACTCTTGGGCAGCAAGTCCAATACAGGACGGCTCCTTGATAGGCTCTGCTGACCAGTCTCCACCCTGCAGGCCAGTGTTAAAAGCAGCTACAGCGCAATTCACAATAGCCACAAGTAGAAACACCCCAGATGTTTGTCAACAGGTAAATGGATAAACAAAATGTGGTCTATCCTTACAATGGAATGCGATTTGGCAATAAAAATCAGCGAAGTGCTGATACATGCTACAACATGAATGAACCTGGGAGAAATTCAAGTGAACGAAGCCACTCACAAAAGGCCACTTGTGTGAAATGTCCAACATGTGCACATCTGTAGAGACAGAAAGAGGACTGGCGGTGCCTGGGGCTGGAGGGAGGGCACTGGGGGTGGCTGCTATGGGGGACAGGTTTTGTTTTCAGGGTGAGGACAATGTTCTGAAATTCGATACTGGTGGTGGTCGTACAACTCTATGAATATGCTAAAACCCACTGAATTGTGCAATTTAAAAAAGGTGGGTTTTTTGGTATGTGAATTGTACCTTAATTTAAACACACACACACACACACACACACAAATATGCCTACCAGACGGGCTAGGTTTTCTGGGACAGTTCTATTTTAACTCTTCCATTCCCTGCTAAGGCTGGGCATCGGGTCATGTGATTTGGGCTTTATGGAAAATACAGTCACCCTAGGGATATAGGAGGCAGGAAGGGGGATTCAAAAGTAGTGAAGAATGCAATTGTGCAGATAAATTAACCGCCCTTTACCCCGTGCTCCCAGAACTATGATCCCCCAAAACATCTCATCATTATCATTTTACCCTAAACTATAGTCTGTATTTGGTCCCATCTCGAGTATTCTTTACTTCATTGGGCAAATGTAGGGAACACATACTGCATGCCAGATATTGTGGGGGTGTCAAGATGAGTGTAAAATGTGATCTCTACCCTCAAGGAATATATACCCAAGAGGTAGGGGGAAATATATCTTTAACAAATATATAGGGAATAGACGCAGGAGTTTCGAGAAATGAGCATTCAAATTAGACTGGAAGGGTGATACCGCAAATTCTGGAAAAGCACATTCCAGGTTGAGGGGCCAGCCGATGCCAAGGCTCAGGGGCCGGAGAGTACCTGGTGTGTCTGGGGAACAGCTCTTGTTCAGTAGGTGGGGCTGCTGGGGGAAGGGAGCAGAGATGGGCGGACAGGCAGCTGGGGACCAGGGATGCAGGTCTGAAACGACTGGATGGGGAGGCTGGAGTTCATTTATTCTGTGGGGAACAGATGGCCCTCAGAAGCTTTTGAGGAGCAAAGTGGCATTACCCAAACTGATTTTTCAGGGCAAAATCCAATTGGGAGGTTATAACGAAATTCCAGGAGCTCGTGGAGGCTAGGACCGGGCAGTGCAATTTGGAATGGAGAGAGGAGGGGATACGTGGAGGTAAAGCAGACAGGCCATGGCTAGCAGTTGGGGGCAGGAAGTGAGGGAGAGGGAGCCTCGGAGCCAGGTGCCTGGGCGGGCGATGCCACCACTGGCCAGAGCAGAGAGGAGCTGCAGGTCTTGGCAGGAAGGAAAATGCTTCAGTTACATAGGAAAGTCCTGCTTTAAGTATGGGAGTCTAAAACCTGGACTCAGAGCCATGTCAGACAGAACCGCTGCGGGGCTGACGTGTGTTGCAAACCCGCTCAGGAACTTTCCTCGCCTTCCTCACCCAGTAGCTTCAACACCTGGGTGAGTAGCGCTTCCTATTCTATTTTACACATGGAGACACAGTGGCTATTGTGTCAGTGCCTGGGGTCGCTCAGTTAGAACATAGCAGGGCCAGGCAGGGGTGAGCCTCTGGATGGCAGTTCGTGTCCTTGTCCCCTGGCATGCCGCCGCAGAAGGCTGGCTCCTCTCCCGGAGACAGGCGTTGAACCGAGGCCGTTGGCACAGTGTGCTGCCATCCATCGAAGCTGTGGCTCACTCACCGGGCTTTGACGTGTGTGCTGCTCCTTAGGGCTGTTGCTCCTTCAAGAGGGAGAAAGAGGGAGGCAGCCAGCATCCTTGGAATGTCACCTCGGTGTGAGGGCCACTGCAGTCTCCTCGCCAGGAGGGACCTTTCCTTACTTTTCTTTTAGAATCCCTGTTAGGGTCTAGCCGCACTCTGGCATTGTACGAGCACTCAGAAAATGAGAGAGAAAGGAATGAGGAGGGAGGGGTCTTTTAAAACCGGGAGCCCTTAGCTGCCCTCCTTTTTCCATTTCCGTTCCCACCTGTCCCCACCCCCTCCCTTCCAACAGGCCCGGGGCCAGTGACATTTCTCATTCAGACAGAGCCCTCTCTGCCCCAGCTCTGTTTGCTTAAATGAAAGTAGAACTGTGGAACTGTTACTTGGTTCCTGGTCTTTGCAGATGAGTTGCATCTGTCCCCTCATATAGTCGTCGCAGTAGGCCTTCAGAGTAGGCAGCTCCACTCCCATTTTACAGATGGGTACGTGGAGGCTCAGAGAGGGTGGTGACTGACCAGAGGAAGGTCAGCCTGGTGACCACTGAGCGGCAGAGCACTGGCACCCTTGCCTCCACTGAATGAGGCCACCTGGGAACAAGGCCGCAGCAACAGCGAACAGGCTTTGACATCTGCCCCTGGGAAGAGGAGAGGCGAGTGGCCTAGGGAGTTATGGGCTAGCAGATGTCCTTGGACCTGGCTTGTGACCTCCTGTGAACACAGAGGCATGGCAGGTCCTGCCAGTGCCATCCTGTGAAGGGGAAGGAGGAGGGAGCTGAAATACCTGTTCTGTGAGTGGCTGTGTCCCAGGTGCCACCACGTGCCACCATGTGCCACGTTTCCCCTCCATGGAGCAGCTTGGTGCGTGGGTGAAATTGCCATGACACCTGAGTAGCTGGAGAGTTCCTGGAACCTGCTAGAAGGCAGGCCCGGGGCTGTGGGTCGAGCAGAGGGCAGACATCTGCTGAGCGGAGCGTCCCGGAGGGCAGCCCAGCAGTGGTGGGGCTTGGATGTCCCACCTGCACCTCAGGTCCAGTGATGCCACGCGCTCTCCCCCTGCAGGTACTTCCACTGTCCGGCCGACAGCTCCGAGCTGGCCTACGACCCACCGGCAGTCATGACCGCGGACACCTTGAGCTACTGTCAGAAGGAGGCCTGGTGCAAGCTGGCCTTCTACCTCCTCTCCTTCTTCTACTACCTGTACTGGTGAGTCTGGCACCCCCGCCCCCCTGCCCCGGGGGTCTGACTCCTGCAGAAAGCAGTGGGCAATTTCAGGCTGGTCTCCTGGTCGTCCGGAGGTGGCCTGTGACCCTCTGCCCTATGACGCCAGCTGTGGGACTTGGGCTGGGAGCAAGGGCTCCTGTATGAAGCAGTGAGGAACAGGGGTCCTGCTGGAGGCCTTGCCGGCCGACCTGCGCACCCTTAGGGCACTCGGCGAGAACAGTCCCTACGCACCGCCCCACGGGGCACAGCCGCCCGCAGCTGCGCAGTGGGCCCGCAGGCCCCCTGTGGCGCTGAGGCCCGGCCTTGCCCTTCTTGCCCCTGCACCTGTGTGGAAGCACTCTTGGGACCCTCGCAGAGACCCTGGTGGCAGCCACGCTTCACCACGGGGCATGAGCGTCATTAACTGCTTCCACCTCCCCTTCTCCCGATGCGACATAACACCATTCCAATTAAGTAAAACGCACTGACGTTGCAGGCCTGCTTCAGGTGTCCCCCCCGCCACGCCCTCACCCAGAAATCCTAGCTGAGCAGGTGGCTACCAACGGACTGTCTTCTGCTTCCTACCCCAGAAGGTGCCTTTTCTGGAAACATCTCTTCCTTCTTCCTGTTCCCCTTTGGTCTCTGCGGTGTCTCGCCTGTCTCTTGCTGTCCTCTTGGTACCTGGGGCGGGGCACGCTCTCCTCAGGTATCCCAGTGCTGTCTCCAGAACAGCATCTGGCAGACAGCATCTGGGTGAGGAAGAGGAGGGTGGGGTGTTAGAGTCCAGGGCTACCTCAGGGCTCCGGCGGGGCTAGAACAGGATGGGAAATGGCTGCCTTTGTCCAGCGTTTAAAAACGAGCCAGGCTTTTGTCTAAGAGCTTCACATGCTTCGCTCAGTTTATGAGCTGAATGCTATCATTGCCCATATGCCCACGAGGAGGAAACGGAATCCAGGATGATTAGATAATTTTCCCAGTGACAGCTAACAGTGTGGCAGCTGTTAGTCCATCTCAACTCTGACCCCAGTGACAGCTCTGAACTGCTGCCTGCCTTGGGCAACCTCTAGAAGAGTCTTGCTCCAGGTGTGGTCTTTGGAGCTTCTGCATCACAGTCGGGGGAGAGGAGGGAATGCTTCTTAAAACGCACATTCCCGGGCTTAGATCTGCTGATTCAGAATTTGGCGGCTCAGCAGCCCACCTGGGGGTGAGGCCCCCACCCTGAGGTGCTCCTTGGTTCTGCCTCCACTCCCCTTTTCATCCATCCTGTGTCCAGAAGACTCAGGGGCCCTGAGCGGCTTCCCCTGGAATAACCCGGCCTTGGAGGGGAGCCAGTTATTCTACCAGAATCTTCTTGGAGTCAAGGCTTGGTCGAGGCGCAAGGGGGCCTCTTCCGTCCTCCTGGATGGATGGAGTGTTCTGGGCCATAGCCTGCTTCAACTTGCAAGGCACCTGAGGGTCTCTGCAGCCTCTCTGGAGATTTCCGAGGTGCCAGCGGGTTCCCCCAAGTCCTCTGACTCCAAATCTGGTCATTCCGGCCACTAGAGCTCGCTCTGGCTGCGTCCTGTCTCGGGAAACCTACAGAGAGCAGCCCAAACCCTATTGGCAACTGGACTCCTGGGCTAACGTGGAGGTGGTTCCCTCCCCCAACACACTCAGCCTCGCTCTTTGAGGCTCGCAGATGGCTCCTGTGATAGAGGCCTAGACCGAGCGGCCTGCCCCCAGAGGCAGCACTGCCTTCCTCACAGCCAGCCAAACCAGGCTTCCCCTGGCTCCTGCCCGCTGGCCTGGGGTCCACCTTCGCTCAGGTTGGGACAGAGGCCAGTCAAGCTCCCTCATTTCAGTTGTGTTGCGGTAACTGCTGAGCCCAAGGCATTGTGGGGAAGAAGGCATAGGCATTTGCAGACAGAGCAGAGCAGCGCTGTGGGCTGCGCTGCGGGGTGGGGGTGCCGCGTGGGGCGTTGGGTGTGATTATTCTACAACGGATGGTGTTCCAGACATTCTGTTGGACTGTCTGTCCCTTAGTTCAGTTTGGCGCTGCTTCATGAGACATTTGTTAATCACTTTATATCCAAAACAAAATTGGAAACAACTGCTCCTCGGGCCTCACTGGGACCCTGGGTGGCTGCCAAGCTTCCTCTTTCTCCCATGGGGGCTCTTTGACGCTCATCAAAGGCCTTGTTCTTCTGCTTCAGGAGCTCCCAGCTTTTCAGATCCGGAGCTGGTAGAAAGCCCAGGGCTGTCAGCCCAGGCCACTGTCTTTGAGAGGGAAGGGGGCCCACGTGTATGGAGAGCTGTGTTTATGGTTTTCTTGATGGTAGAGGCCTCGTCTGTTTTATTCACCTCTGTGTCTGCAGTGCCTTGCACATAGTAGGTGCTCACTAAGCCCTTGGTATCACTATAGGGTGGCTGTGCACCCCGCTCCAGGCGAGGACGGGGGCTGCACACTCACCATCATCTCCCGACCTCAGGGGGGCGGGGGGGGGGCTGGGCTGGTGGGAGGCGCTCCCTTGACAGGTTCTCCAAACCTGCATCGGGGCTGCAGCCACGCAGAAGAGCTCGCTGCGGCTTTGCAGCTGGACGGGGTTGGAAGGAAAACACTTCAGGTTTTTCCTTTGGTTTTCTTTCTCAGATTATCCTTTTTCCTCTCTACCTTGTGAAAAGGTGCTGTTTTTCTTTCTGCCAAGTGATAAAGTGGGTATTTTGTGCAAAACACGCCCTGGTCCTACAGAATTCGCCTGCACTGCCATGTCTCCCAGCCTGAGCTGGGAGCCCCTGCACACAGCTGTCCTGTGGGCAGGAGGCAGCTGGTGGGACAGAGACGCCACCACAGCTGTCCCGCACCCCCCCCCGCCCCCAGACCCGCCTGCAGTCAGGGAAAGAGGACTAACAGCCACAGTAATCAGCCCGATGAGAGTCGTAATAGGCACTCAGAGCGTCACATCTTTCATCTAAGAGACACAATATGCTCTCCTAACAAAGGTTTAGTCCAATGAGATGCGCTAGTGACAGGAATGACAAGGAGCTGGCCTTTGGCGGGTGCCTCTTTTGTGAGCCAGCCTGAGTCCCCCACAGCCCCCACTAATGCCTTCTCTCCCCCTTCTTTTTGCGTGCAGCATGATCTACACTTTAGTGAGCTCTTAAAGACCACGCACATCATCAGAGACTGGGATGGGAGAGAGCGGAGGCTGAGAAGTCACATATGCTGGCGACTGGAGAAGGGACCCGAGTGGGGACGTGTGAGAAGGAGACCCGGCCGACACCGACTCACCCAGAACTGGGATGGGCGGCAGCTGGGAGGCCGCGTCAACCGTGTGTCCCAGGCTTCAGTGTTCACGCCGCACTCGGGTGGTAGACCCCTTCCGAGCAGCGGGGGCCTCCTGAGCAAGAATTGCTGCTTCCTGGATCCACTTCATCAAACAACTCCCCCCACGTTCACTCTGATTCCCTGCCCCATGGGAGTTGGGACTGGAAGTCTGGAAGGTGCCTGCCAAGGCATGGAATGACCCAGAGTCAAGGCTGGGTCTGTGGGTCCCACTGAAGGCCTCCCGGATGTCGTGGGCCACCCAAGGCTCTCGTGTTCCTTCCAAATTGCTGTGACGCCCTTCACCTCAGGGGAGGGGCTGGAGGGCGGGCCACCACCTTTCAGCCGTGGGCGGCCGTGAGGTTTCAGGGATGCCTGTGTTCATGCCTTGCTTTGTGGAAGCCCAGCGCAGCAACGTCTTGAGCTGGGTTGGCGCCATACGTTGGTAACGAATTAAGCCCAAAGTCATGGATATGGGGGTGGGGGCGGGGGCCAGAGAGGAGGACTCACAGAAAGAAAAAGATTTTTAAAACCATTTCCTAAATGTTCACGGTGTTACCACCCGAAGCCATCACGGGTCATGGAAATGCACACAGTTGTCAACATTAGTCAAAGCTACTGCCTTTTAAGGAACCCCCGGCAGTTCTGAGGCCAGAAAGTGCTGGGGCAGCTGCTCAGAGCTGGGGGCATTCGGCAGCTAAGATGTAACGAGACAACATAATTACAGCTTTATTTTATGATGCTGCATCATCCGTACTGTTTAGTTCAACGTGAAGATGTTCGCTTATTTAGACTTTTCCATGTGACATTCTCTCCTTTTTGAGTAGGAGTTGTGCTAGAAGGTTGTAAATACAAAAAAGGCTGAGATTTTTATGATGCTCAGATTGGGCACAATGATTGCTGACTTTATTCCCCGAACTGCCCCCCTTTTCTTCTGTTTGACACACGCAGGCTATTTATACATGTACTCAGCTCCCGTCTGAACCCTGTGACTCAGGCTTATGAATGGTGTTTGTGTGACGCGTAATGTGCTATGTGTAAAGCGCAGTGGCACCTGGGGTGTCTCGTCTTCCTGGCTGTCTCCTTTAAACCTCGTCATGGGCTGGATTCGCCTCCACGTGGTTGGTAAACTGGTAGGTAGAAAAGGCAAAGTTTCAAAAAGGCATTTTGCTTCTAAATATTCTACAGAAAACAAAATATGGACTCTTGCTCTTAGGCTGAAGATATAAAACCAGAGAGTTCGAGGTGGTATTTTTGGAAGCAAGCTTCCCCTTGGCCACTCCCCACGGTCCTGGCTGGGTAAGTGTGGTTGGGACGGAGAGTCACCTTTAGGGCTGGTTGGCCTTGTCTTCGACACCACTCCTGGGAAGAGCCATTGCCTTCACCCAGAGAAACAACCCTGGTGTCCAGGCTGCGGGTGGCAAATCTAACCCCGTAACTACCTCACAAATACAATGGAAAGGGAGGGGTACAAGGTCCAGGTCCGTTCTCATTGTGGAGCTGTTTAGTTTGTGTTTATATTGGGTTGGCCAAAGAGTTCATTTGTTTTTTTCCCATAAGATGGCTCTAGTAACCGTTAGTGGTCTTTAACTTCATTCGAAACAATTTTATTAGATTGTATTGTGGCAGCTGTCATATCAGCGTGCATTTAAAAAACCTTAGCAAAATTGGTCATTTTTTGTGCAACCATTTTAATATTGAAGGTGGAAGGAAATATGCAACATTTTTCGCTTATTTGCTTTATTATTTCAAGAAAGGTAAAAATGCAACTGAAATGCAAAGAAAAAGATTTGTGCGGTGTATGGAGAAGGTGCTGTGATTGATCAAACGTGTCAGAAGTGGTTTGCGAAGTTTTGTGCTGGAGATTTCTTGCTGGATGATGCTCCATGGGTCAGGTAGGCCAGTTGAAGTTGATAACGATCAAATTGAGACATTAATTGAGAACAATCAATGTTATACCATGCAGGAGATAACTGACATACTCAAAATATCCAAATCAATAAAGTTATTGGTGAAAATGAAAAACTTATCTTTTATTTTACGGAAAAAAACACATGGACTTTTTGGCCAACCCAATACTTTGCTCCTTTCAGAAAGATTTGAAGTAGCTTATAGTAGCAGACACCAAAGAAAGAACATTAAAATAGGGATGGAAATTCAAACTTATAAAAAAGGAGGATACAGACATACCAGCTTCCAGAGATACTCTGTTTACTGTGACCGAGCAGTAAATTAGATATTTCTCTTAACAGTGAATAATAGCAATTCGCATTTTCACAGTGCTTACCATTTTACACATTGCTTTCACATCTTCTCATTTGACCCCCCTCACAATCCTACAAAGCTGATACTATTCTTTTTCTCATTTTCTAAGTGAGGCAGCTGAAGCCCAGAGAGGGTAAGTGACTTACCTATAGTCACACAGCAGTCACAGACCTGCCTTTGAAGCCAAATCACAAGACTTTAACAACCCCATGCCCTTTCCATCACTCCTGAAAGCTGGCAAAGTAGCTTAGGGTCCTTTAAAGGTTTGATTAGTAACATTAACCTTTTGAGAAAAGATTGTTAAAGTAGAGCAAAAGTGCCTGATTTTCTTTTCCTTCACGTGCCAGCCGCACACTTGCTTTATTGTAGGAGGTTCTTTTGTAAGGTGGTCCTTTGAAAGCTTTAAAAGCTGCAAGTGCCTCTCAGGCAGTTCTTATGTTTCTGAAAGAGAAACATCCAATGTTTTCCTCCTACAAGTTGTGCTAGGGAAAAAATAACCCAAGTGTTTTGTTGGGAGTTTGAGGCTGTTTTCAATTCCTAGGGGAGCTAATCATGTTGATAAGAATAAAAGTAAGAGGAAGAGTAATGGGTGGAGTGCCCTGGCTGGGTGGCTCCGTTGGTCGAAGCATCATCCCATGCATCAAGAAGTTGCAGGTTTGATTTCCGGTCAGGGCACATGCCTGGGTTGCGGCTTTGACCCCCTGCTGGGCCACGTGCGTGAGGCACCTGACAGATGTCTCTCTTTCACGTCGCTGTTCCTCTCTCTCTCTGTCTCTGATGTCCTCGGGCAAGGCTTTAGAAAGAGTAACGGGCACCATTGGCGAGGCCCATGCTGTGTGCTGGGCGCTGTGCTAAGCCTTCACCGTGACCTCACCCTGCCCTCCCAACGGGTCTGCAAAGCAGGATAGTCTCGCCCCTGCTTTACAGATGCGCAGACGCAGAAACCACGGAGGCTCAGGGTAGGTGCGGCTTCCCTGGGAGGCCTGTCTGGGAGGTCCAGATGGAAGCCCAGTGCTGCAACGAAGTGGCCAATTCTACCAGTGGCCATCAATGCAGTATTCTCTGTACTTCCCATGCTTTTGTCTGAGCCTCTGAACAATACCGTGAGGTCAACAGTGCCTCCTTTCTAGGTGAGGAAACCCTGTGAAGTGGTCACTTGCAGAGGCCCACTGCTGCCCAGGGGTGACACTTACACCTCGGTCTGCCGCTTCTCGCGCCATCTCCTCTGCTCCTATAGCTGTCCCTCGCTGCTTATTGCACAGACACGGCCACGGGGAGGGAGGTGAGGGAGGCAGGCGCCATGGCCCTGCGGGTGGGTCACACAGGGAGGGGCGCCCTTCGGTGACGGAGGCTCTCCCTGCCAAGCACAAGCCTGGGCATCAAGGAGAGAGTTTCTCGGGGGCACAGACAATACGGTGTTGGTGACCTGGCTCCTTTTCCCTGAGGGAGGCAGAACGTAGGCCTGGCGTGGTCATGCCCGGAGAGTCAGAGCAGGACGCGGGGCACGTCACTGAAGCTGCCTTGTCACTTGGCCAAGTACAGTGAATAATGGCACCCACTGCACTGACTTGTTAGAAAGAGGAGATGACATCATACTTGCAAAGAACTTAGAAGAGGGCCCTGCCCACAGTAAGCACTGCCTAACTCCTCGTAGGGGCGAGCTGTCCTTGTCGCTCTTACTGTGCCCTGTGCCCATCCAGGGCAAGGTCCTCCTTCGGGAGGGACGTCACCAGCCATGTGGGGAAGGAGGGGAGGTCCCTGGACCCAGCTGCCCTCCCGATGCCTTGCTCCCTGCATGGAGGTCAGGCTGGGACCTGAGACCTCTATTAATGCCCCGTTCTTGACCAATCACCATAACCACTGCGGTCGGCTATTAGCCGTGGGCCGAGCCCTGTGTACAGCACATGACACGCCTATTCTCATTCAGTCCCCACGACAGTGTGATGAAGTCAGAACTATCTCTGCCCCCAATTTATAGTCAAATCCTAAAGCTTATAGAGGTTAAACAAATGAGCCTAGGCCACAGTTACTTGTGAGTCCCAGAGCCTAGACTCCAACCAAAGGCTTTTCAACTCCAGGCCTTGACCCCTTTTGAACTCCTGAAAGGGCGGGATGGTCCCGGGAGGGCAAAGGGACGTGAGGAAGAAGAGCAACGGGGAGAGAGAGCAGCAGGCATGCGGCTGCCCAGAAGTGTGCTCTGTGTACCTCCCATGCTTCACAGCAGGCACCTCCGTGCGGTGTGTAATCGGAAGGATTGGCGCTGTGGGATCTTGTGCAAGCTAAGCCTTTCTGAGACTCAGCTCCCCCAGCTCCAAGATGGGGGTAATGATATCTGCCCTTTGAGTGTGCTTGTGATAATTAAAGTAAGCGTTCAGGGCCGCTCAGCTAACCTCGGTCCGCAGCGCTCCACCCTGCTCCCCCGCCATCCACAGAGTTAAAGGGAGGGTTGTGTTGAATAAAACGGTAAGGCGCCTCTCCTAGTAACAAGTGGCAACGTTCAATGAATCTTAGCCTCTTTCCTTTCTGCCCTCCATCCTGGAGGCACTGTCCCAGACAGGAGACACGGGTAATAGAGCTCAGCCCTCCTGAGAAAAATCTCCCCTTAATTTCCCTTTTTAGGCTTGGTAATTGCACCAATGTTGAATAAAGTTGTCACCGTTATGGCAGTTTTGTTCTCCTGCATAAGAGGCGAACGCAGCCAGCCAAAAGCTTTGACAACAATTAATTGTGCTCGTGCTGTGTCATTGCACAGATCCGTGTGTAACCCTTGCTTTCTGGGACTCCGGCTGCTCCACGGCCAAACGTGCTCAGGCAAATGAGATCTGGACCCTGGCTGCCTCTCCCAGCTGGACACCTCGGGGCAGCCTCTGCTCCCGGGCGTAGGCAGAAAGCTGTAATCACCGCCCGTGTTTTGGGAGGCCTCCTGGAATGTGCCTGTGCCTTGTCTCATCCCAGGCATGGGGGGAATGGGCTGAGCAGAGGGGTGGTTCTTCAGGACCCAACCTGGCATTCCTAGGGAAAGAGGGGGACATGTCTTAGCTTCATACTGGTTAGGAGCGGGGAGAAGAGTTTCCTGTTCCCAGGAGCCCTGCATGTGATAGAAGTAGAGTCACACCTCGGTACTCGTCGGCTTCAGAACTTGTCAAACCCTGTACTCGTCGCATTTTGACGAGAATATTTCCGCGCCTGGTGCTCGCTCGGAACATGTCGCACTGGCTAGAACTGGTGTGAGTCAACACACCATCCCACGGGAGAAAATGCTTCATCCCTCGTCGCCTGACAAATTCATTTGGTACTCGTCGGTTTCGACATGCGCCACCAGTTCCAGAATGAACGAACGACGAGCACCGAGGTACCACTGCATCCTGCCCGGCTGCATCTGTAGAGGTAAAGGCTCTTAGGGCTAACACTTGGATGGGAGTGTAGTTGCTTCGGGGGACCCCATGACGGAAAGCAGGACTGACGCAGACGCGCAGTGGCACCTGCCAGGCTCGGCCCGCACCCTCTCCGTGATCATTTCTGCTCCTATGGACTTCTGCCCAGATGATGCTAGACGCCCCGAAAGCATCTTCTCGTCCTGTGAACTTGACCTCCAGGACACCATGCGATGCCCACGTTTTCTCCCCTCCCAGCTTGTGAGAGCCAATGGTTAAAATTTTTAAGAGATTTTGCTGAAGAGTTAAACACAGCCATTATTAGAACTGGTTACATAAACTTACAATTAAATAAGTTCCGTTAAAAACAAAGGTAATATATAGTCAGAATTTATCACCTCCTAGTTATTTTGCTACCCTTTACCATCATCTGTGTTCTCGAGGTTGTGTCTACTGCATCTATGGCAGAAATACTATCTAACCGTCTGCTACTACATGTCTTCCCCATCTTTGTGTTCGGTGATGTCTCCTTAGTAGCTTGCAACTGGCTATGGTGAGAGTATTTACACCACAGAAATTGGCAAATGTTACAGATTAGTTCCCTTCTTCTCCTACTGCCCCCTCTCCAGTGCTAGTTGTTAACCATTTACTAGTACTCGCTGTTCACATTTACTAGTCTATACTATTCCAAGCTCTGGCACACAGTATGGCCACATTGCAGGAGCTAGTGACCTGAGTGGCAGCTGGTGGCCAGTACCTCTAAGGGCTTGGGCACTAGAACCTAATGTTCAAGACCCTGAAGGTGCCACTGTTTTCATGGCTAGACCTGCCACCTGCCCCACAGCAGTGACACTGTGGCAGAGACACTTTTGGTCTTTTTTGTCCCCTAGAGATGATAGCAACATAGCCTCTCAGATTTTATGCACCGCAGGCCATGAAGGCTTGAGTGTGGAGATAATATAATAAAACATATTCTGCTGAGCATGAAAATACTTTTACACATTGACCCTCGCCCCACTGCCCTCAAATTAACTTGGGAACTGTCATTCTGCCTGTAGGACGGATCCCTTCCCAGGAGGTCCTCCAGTAGCTGGGTCAGTGCTTCCTGTCCGAAAGCTGGCGTGAACCCCCCTTATAAGGTGGACTTAGTGATACATAAGATGATGTCTGTAAGGTGCATAGTGCTTGGCCCGCCGTATAAGCTCAGTAACTGTCCTCCTCTGTCTGCTCATCCTTTCTCTGCTCGGCTCTGCCGTCCACAATGCAGGTGTGCCTCTCCCTGCCAGCCCACGGCTGTTCTTCCCCTGCGCGCACTCTCTCCTCCCCGGGCCTCCAGGTACCTCGGGGGGCGGGGGCGGGCAGACTCGCATCTTCCGGTTTAGCGTCGCAATAGCCCGAGGAAGCTGCTTTGTTTTTTGGAGCGTGGCTACCTGCCTATCAGCGTAGAGAGACTCAAAGGATGAGGCAGTTTTCTGTTCAAATGCCAGAATGGGCTCTGAGAAGCAAACCCTGGCTGTTTCAGAAACGCTCGGTCCGTCAGAAAAACATCGCCTTGCTGGTAGGAACATTTTTCTGATATTTTAGGGCAGGAGAAAGAGGGAACACGCAAAGCTGGTTAAATAACAGTTCCCACAATAAATTATAATGACACACATCAATCAGGATCCCATGCCTGGGACCGTCTATTCTGATTGTGGTAGTTGAGAACAGCTGGGCAGCACTAGAGGCTTTGGGGGAAATTGAGTTGGTTGGTGGCATCATAGGACAGGTCGTGTGATGTCACAGCTACACTGAGAGCAAGGTTGATGTCAAGGGAACTTTGTAGACCATGCAAGGTACAGAGAGGCCTCTCAGTGACATGGGGACCACAGCATAATCGACTGCCTAGCAGATGGGCCAGATCCCTAAGGGACAGCTCAGAACCCTCCACCCTGGGCAACTGGCCTTTGAAATCAGCAGTTCTTCGAGTGTCATTAATATCTTATGATTGGACTGGATTAAGTCAACGGTGTTTCAAGATCTAGCACCATCTAACAGTAACCACTTCTAGGTAAACATGAGAAAAGGAGGCCTGATATATTCTCCGCTGAGGCACGTGCCACCTAGGGAGGTCTGGGTTGCTAGGAGACCCCCATCATCGATTTTCAGCCTCACAGTTTGGGGAAAGCCGGCCCAGGCAGGTCCAAGTGTCCAGCCCCAGTTGGGTGACGATCCTTTCTAAATAAAGGGAACCCAAGAGCACTGGCGCATGGATCAGCATCAGTCTGGATGGTGGAAGGTTGTCCCGAACTGGGTGCTGTGGAGCTTTGTACCGAACCCTGTCCTGTTCAACATTTATCATCAGGGACTTGGACGAAGGCAACTGATTGATTCTGGGATGATACAAAGTTGAAAAGGATTAAATCAGGACAGAAATGAGAGATTTAAAAGGTATCTCACAAGACCAGACTCACTGAAGGAAAGGGAACGGGTGAAAAATGGAAGGTCTAGAGGTTGTCAGAAAAGTCAGCAGCCTGTGTGTGGGAGCCCTCGCCCTAGCCCCTGGCCATGATGACAGCCAAAGTCAACGGCTCCCCTTCGCTCTCTAAAGCCATTTTTGGACTTGGGAGACCCAGGCTCCTTCCATCTTGTAGATCCTCTGAGTCAAGGTCTTTAGGACTCTCTCCATTCAGTCAACAGATGGGAAAAGAGTCGGAGGGTCACGTGACCAACACACGTCATTTCTCACTTTCCTTTGCTTGGATCTCATTTGTACAGCCACCTGCACCCACCCCCCAAAAGACTGGGACACGGAGTCGTGGGGTGGAGGTTTGGTGACTGTGAAGCAGTCCCCATCACAGATCAATGTCTTTGAATATCAGTTGGTCATTGAGGTGACATATTTCAAAGGTAGTAGGGTAGAGGGGGCTAAGGAGAATGTTCTGGGCTAGAGCTACTCATTTATAAATCATCTTTGAGGCAGTGAAAGGAGAAAAGGAAAGAAAAGGAAAAAGAAAATTCTATTTGTAATATTGTTTCTGTTTGATTTTTATCCTTGAGAGGTGCCCTTCAGAACCCTACTAGCAGGAAGCGGGTGTTGGGGGGTGGGCTGAAACTGAGTGGGAGGATGAGGACTAGTACTGCTTTTAAATTAGAATCAGCAGCTTGTACACACACACGCACGCACGCACGCACGCACGCACACATCGCCTGCCCTTCTAAGCCTCCAATGAGAAGGGAAAGGAAGTAGCAGGCTAATTGAAGAGGAGTGAAGGAATGACGGGTAAAGGAGAGAGGAAATCAGGCTCTTTAAGGCAATGAGAGCCTTCCCATAAGCCATCATTGCCTCCTTGCTAGTTAATTTCACTTCAAATGAAGTTGAAGGGTAAGCTGATGGGTTTCATTACCTCTACAAATAATTCATCAATTCAGATGAACTCAGAACTATGATACAGCATGTTGGAGGGGCTCAAGGTCCAATAAGGTGAGAACTGTCAGCACTGCATGGGAGTTGACGGCTGATATTGGAGTGGCCTCCTTTTTATTGAAGTTCCCTGTGCGATCAGGGAAAAGGGCAGCTACATTGAGCTCATCTGCAGCAGCTGGCAGGCCAGGGCGGACCCACAGAGCTGCGTGGGGATGTGTGTGGAGCTGGCAGAGGCTGAGGGCCTGGCTTAGAACTTCGCAGGCACAGGACTCTCACATCCATCCCATGATAAGAGCTGTTCAGATGGGCAGAGAGGAAAGGCATGTTCAGTTCCAGGACCCCACCCTGCAGACAGAGAATCAGAACACATTTATTCGCTCATCTGTAGTGGCTGCTGCTTTGCTCGGGCTGGAGATGTTTGGTACCTGAGCTGGTCACATCTGCTCTCCAATCCCCTGTCTCACTCCACTGCCCCCAGATGGATGGCACAAAGTGAAGATAGAACATACAAGTTTGTCTGGGGGACCAGAAAGAAACATGTCTTTTGGAAGCAGTAAAGCATTGCTCCATGGGAAAGTATGCGTGAGCAAATGAACTGGCTTCTTCAACCCTGAAATACGTATAAGCTTATGACATAAACTCATAAATTTCAGGGAGACTGTAACCATGAATGGATAGAGTGCATGTGATTAACACTTTCAAGTTAATTCATCTGATTATGTATTTGTATATAATTTACTCACTTATTCACTTACACCATCAAAGTTTATAAAATCTCTGCCATGTACTACACTGAACACACAAAGATGAATAGGATGAACCTGCTGCTCTCAACACGCAAGGAGCACACACCTGTCTGCTTCTCTACTTCAGTTTCCATTCACGCATCCATGCATCCATCCCTCCATTCCCTTTCCTTCCTTCCTTCCTCCCTCCCTCCCTCCCTTCCTTCCTTCCTCCCTTCCTTCCTTCCTTCCTTCCTTCCTTCCTTCCTTCCTTCCTTCCTTCCTTCCTTCCTTCCTCCCTCCATGAAGCCCGCTGAGGACCTCAGTGGCCCTCAGAGATTCAGCTGAGCCTCAGCCCCCCAATATCACAGCTCTTTGAAACTCTAAAACTCCTCTGTGTGCCATATGTTTATCCCCCTCCTCTCTGCCTTTTCTGAGCTCTTGGACAGTCTTTATCCTAGGACATCAGTATGAACACAAAGGCTTGCTCCTTCACTGGCTTTACCTCTTCAATTCGCATGCCTCAATTACTTTGTTAATTTAGTAATTTGACATAAGAGGGGGAGGAACCAAAGAAAGAGCCACATCAGGGAGGCTTTGACCTTCACCCCCTTCCCCTCCCTTTCTCTCACTCTTGTGTTTCTTCTAAAGATGCGCAAATAAACAGGACTTCCAACCCTCCTCACCCCAACACATACACACACAACACAGAGTCTCACACTAAGTCAGTCATGCCCTAGAGGCTCAATTTTATCCCAAGTCAGTTGGTGAAAAAAGGTTTTCGAAGAAGCCTTCCCCAAAGAAGTTATATCTTAAAACTGGGGCCCGCTTCGACACACCTCAGAAAAAGGGTGTTTAAAAACATCCACAATGACAGTTCTGCTTGCATTTTCTAGTTCTTATGCTAATGTTTTGAAAGTATCTTGGCCTGAGATCATTCCTGCGAGGCAAAAAAAAAAAAAAAAAAAAAAAAAAAAAATCATTCCATCATGTCTAAGCAAAGAGCCAGGTATTTGTTATCTATTGCTCTGTAACAAATCACCCCAAAACTTAAGCATTCATCATTTCATAGTTTCTGAGGACCAGGGGTCTGGCAGGGGCCTAGCTGGGTCTTCTGGCTCAGGGTGTCTCCTGAGGTAGTTGTCCAGGTGTTGGCTGGGTCTGTGGTCCTGTCTGGGGTGGTAGACGGCTCTCACGTGGGGCCTCAGCTCCTCATAATGTCGGCTTCTTACAACATGGCACGTGACTCCACCAAAGTGATTGAGAGGAGAGGGAGAAATCACAGTGTATCTTTGACCTTGTGCCTCTGACCTAGACTTGCAGGCAGAAGGAACTATATATGGGCTTGGTTACGAGTGGTGAGGATCCCTGAGGGCCAGCCTGGAGGCCGGCTACCTGGGGCATGTGCTGAAGGGCTAGATTCCATTCTGTGAACATCTGACAGCAAGAAACCAGGAGAATCAGAACAGGGAACATAGGAACTCGTGGTCTCTTTCATCCCTGCTTCTTCCTGGTTCCTTTCCTTCTACTGCTGTTCATGGCCTAATATGGTCACTTCAAGCAACGCCACATGCTTTCCAGTGCAGCATTAATGACGACAACAGCAATGTATTTTACAGCAGTGTATTTTATACTTATCATTGCAATGGCTGACCTTTCTTGAGCAGTTATATTCTATGCACTATGGTAAGTGCATTGCATAAGTGATTACCTTCACTTTCAAAATCATATGCCCATTTGACAAACGAGGGGACAGTAAGTGATGTTCAAGATTACCTGGCTAGAGGCCCTGTGCCATTCATTTACGCTTCTTTCGGCAGAATCTCACTGGTCACTGGGGGTCAGGTCTTCCTCTGTGGCCAAGAAGATGGATTTCGAGGCAAGGGGCTGCTCCCTCTCAGCCTGTGGGAACAGCACACAGCAGTGGATGGAAAAACAAAGCATGGCAGGACAATTAATTAGCCTATCTGCCAGAGTAAGCAATCACTTTGTTAAGCCTAAGACTTTGCCTTAATTGCCACCATTAGTAAATAGAAATCTACTTTTGCAGCATGCAGACAGCAGCTAAAAGCATTGAATAGGCTATGAAAGGCTGTCTCTCAAAATGATTTTTCTCTCAGCGGTTTCAGGGGATGCTATTTTTTTATATTAAATTTTTCTATCTAGTGGCTTGCGTTATAGCTACTGGAGACGCAGGGAGCTTTTGAAAGGTGACAACGGTCGAAGTCCTAGACGAAAGGCCTGTGGTAAATGTGCATTCATTGTAAATACACCTCCAGCCCCCCCGCTAATTAAATGAGAGGATGAGTCAGGGTTTCCCCATAAAAACTAGAGAGCTCACTTAAATATTAAGCACTTCATCCCACTCTGCTATATTTTTATCTCATTTCATTTTTTAAAAATATTTTTATTCTGTTTCTGGTGAATTCTTATTCACCACGCTGGTGAGTGGAGGAAGGCAGATAACTAAGATCCGTTTCCGAGACGGGAGTGTCTGTCCATTCATTCCGCACCCACTGGGCTTTGGCGTGTGAGGTGTTGCCAGGGAAGGGTGTCTTCAGAACGCACCCATCGCCCTCTCATTGGGCTTACTGAGTGATGTTTGAAACCTTCCCTGACCCAGGCTGGGAAGGTTTAAAAAGGAAAAGGGAATAAGATGAGTGAGAGAAGCTGCTTGTTCCTAAAAGATCTTGAAGCATCCTCCAGAAACTAAAGTTAGCACGGAACAGTCAAGAAACAAAACAGGACAGTCATGAAGGGGGAAATCTGATGGTACAACCTCTAGGAACCAGGAGTTCGTCAAAGGGGCTGGTGAGAGGGTCTGCGGGGCTGGGAGGCTTCTGGGCGGTGTCACGGGGCGGGGCTCCAGGACTCCCCGCCCTCATGGCTCTATCTCCCACCTCACCTTCCCGTGCCCCGCCCCCCAGGGAGCGGGGACGCAACTGGATGCTGAGATGAGCGCTCGGGTTTGGACGAGGCCAGGCTGGGGCCTCAGGGGCCCTGACCCTGCAGCCCGCGCCCCTTCCTAGATTCTCAAGGTGAAGGTTTCGCCCAGAGGAGGGGCCCGCGTCCTGGGACAGTCTGTCCTTCCCTGGTTGCAAACCTAGGGAGGGGCCCCGTGGAGCAGGCTCAGAGGAGCGAGGCAGGGGTGAGGGCGTGAGGGTCAGCCTGAAGGCACTGGCGCCATTCCAGCTGAGAAAACTGAAGGGTGAAATAAAAACGACCCTTACGGACGTCCAAGGCCTGACCCCGCGAGAGGCAGGCGCCCGACTCTGACTTGTCTGAAGGCATTTGATGGGAGACACCAAAAGGCTATTTATTACGAGACCGTTGGGAGGTTTGGGGCCAGTGCCGCCGGGCTCCTGCCGGCCCCGACCCTTCTGTCCAGTTGTCCCCATCAGGGAAACAGCCGCTGGCCCAATGTGGGGGAGCCACCGACTTCACTCTGGCTTCTCACGCTCACTCTGGTGAATTTACCATCTCTTGGCTTCTGCCCAGGCCCAAGTTCTGACAGGTCACCGGCCTGCAGTTCGGCTGACAGAGCTCACTTTTTAAGGAGCCGCATCTCTCCGGAATATTTTTAAATCTCAAACAGAAATGATTTTTTTTTTTTTAAGGAAATGGTTGTAATTTCCACTTGAGCATGCCACCATGCTTGCTACTATGCTCAGCACTCCACTGGGGTTGTCCTGCTAAACCCCTCGTCATAGCCCTGCCGGGGAGGTGCCATCACACGGTCGGTGTCACCAGGTGAGGACGCTGAGGTCCGGGGAGGTGGGGTGGGCAAGTGGCGGTAAGCTGGGGACCCAGCCGATGGCTTTGGCTCCGGGGCCTACATCCTGGACTCTGCCACGTGCCTGGGCTCAGCTGGCAGCTGAGATGAGTGTTAGCGACCCTGGGTTTTATCTTGGGGTCCAGAAGGTACCACCAGTAAGACTTACATTTAGCTCACTGAATCAGAAACGCGGGAACTACCTAAAATAGTCTCTGGGGCGGCGATTTTTGGCTCTCATTTTTAGAGGTAAGGACATGGCGGCTCTATTTAAAGGCTCATTACTGGGGTGTTGAATAATGGAAGACTGCGCTAGGGTGGGGCTTCCTGGTTTAAATGCTATTTTTCATGCGCGTAACTGACAGGGACGGCACTTGGGCTGTCAGGGGAGATGCAAGAGCCACTCGGGGCCTGGGCTCCTCGTTGAAACTTTGAGCCCTCACACAGGACAGGAGAGAATGAGTTCTAGCTGCCCAGGACTCGTGTTTTGAATATCCGTCAGCGGTGTGGCTCACGCCAGGACCCCCGGGTTACGTCCTGTCTCGGCTCGGCTGCTACAACAAAGTCCCACAGACTCGGTGACTCAGGAGCCTCAGACATTTATTTCTCTGTTAAATGCTTACCCCTCCCACAAAAGTCATAAGTCGAAACCCCAAGTGATGGTATGGGAGGTGGGGCCTTTGGAGGGTCATTAGGATTAGGTGAGGCCATGAAGGTGGGAGCCCCATGAAAGGGATTGGTGCCCTTTTAAGAGTCATGGAGAACGTGCTGCCCTCTGCTCTCCAGCACGTGAAGAGCCAGTCAAAAGCCGGCAACGTGCGACCTGGGAAGGGCCCCCACCAGAACTTGACAACACTGGCACCGCGGGGCGTTGGGTAGCGCGCCCTTTGCGGGTGAGCAGGGATATCGCTTTCCCGGAAGGGCTGACCCGTGTCCAAATCACGATGTCTAAAATGCAGAAGTGGCGGATAAAAATAAGCCGTGCTCATTAGACGGCTCTCTGCCCTACATAGCTGTCCCCAAAACGGACGTCTTGTTCTGCCCAGGCGTAAATAGTCTCCCTATTTAGAAACAGCACAGAGGGAGGTAAATGAATGGGCCAAGGGAGATAAGTTATAACTCATCCCATGGAGAAGCTTAAAACCTTTACGTGAACGACACGAATGCCTATCAGTCACTGAAGACCAGGCTCTGTGCCGGGGGCCTTACGTCCATTCTCTCCTTTGATCGCCCCACCGGCACTGCAAGGCTCTCCTTGTTCTGTTTACAGACGAGGAAAGCATGCTCAATACAGTTACGCAGCTTGCTCAGGGCCCTGCGGGTAGTGATAGGAAACGGGAAATCAGACACTGGTCACTCCTGTCCTAAGTCCGTGTTATTTCTATGGACGCCCCTGCTAATGACTGGCCAGGCGCTGAGCTTAGCAGGGGTGTAGAAGACCCTGTCCTTCATCACTGTCAGGAAATTCTCGGACGGATCCTGGCTGAAAGGCGCTCGGCAGTGAGGCCACTTCCAAAGGATGAGCCTGAAACGTAAATCCCTCTTGCTGGGGCAGAGCCCCCACCGCGGCTTCCCTGGACCCCCGGGGTTGCTGGCCGGGTTCCTCTTCTCTAAATGATGGTCCACATGGGGTGGCGCTCTGGGGACCCTGCCTGCCTCGGTGCCCTGGCCTTTCCTGGGTTTCCTAGTAAGAATGGCTGCTGGGCGTTTGAAGTGGTCGGGCGCGTAATGCTCCATTCCCTGTCCAGGTTCTGCATGAGAAGCGAGGCAAAGAGCAAAGCAGATGTAGGCCAAATACAATCTTCGTTACAGAAAAGGACGAGATTGGGCAAGGCCGCTGAGCATGAGAGCGAAATGAGTTTCTCTTGTAGGATGGTGGGAAGCAGGCCTGACACGGAGAGGGGCTGGTGGAAGGTCTGTTAGGGGTTCTCTCTGGGTCTCCCGCAGTAGGAGAGCATCGAGGAAGAGCGGCACTGACAGCCTTATCAAAGCCTCTGCTGAGTCTTCGGAGCGCGCACCCCGGGTCTTCCTGCTTCCATGTGTGCCAGTCACTGGGTTCAGGGGCCCCTAACAAGGGGCGTGATCTCGGGGGACCCTGGCATTATCCCATTAAGGGCAATTCCCAGGAAGGGCTATTAGCAGACGGCAGGCAGTCAGCTGCCAGCTCCCTCAGCAGAGGGACGAAGACTTCGGTCCTCCGAGGAGGTCCCGGCAGCTCACGAGAGGGCCCTCTGCGGGGATCGACTTCTTCGTTTGATTTCTGGAAGCGGCCTCTCCTGGATGCTGGCAGAAGCGTCTACGAAAAAGATTCGTGGACAAACTACTGCCTCTATCCCAGGAGCTGGCCTTGGGACCACAACTGATGTTCATTGTCTTCCTTATCCATAGCAAACGCCTCTGCTGGGCTGGGTGGCTCACCAGGTGGTGTGACTCAGCTTGTCCTCCCTGGTGGCTTTAGTCCCTGGGCCCCATACCGTCCTTCAGCATGGTTGCTGAACGTGGCCTTCAGCTGCCCCCTGCAGCTCAGTGAGAAGTTGAGGGAGGAGTAAAAAGATTGGTTTTGAAGGAATGGGAGGTTATTTCTGCTTCCACGTCTCTTTTCATGCAAAAAGAAAGCAGATAAAGATGTTCAGAAGAAGTTACTGTGAGGAGAGCGGCCTTGGTTGGCCTGTGGGCCAGGAGGCACTGGGAGAAGATGCCAGGTGAGCAGGTCCTCTTACAGGGACCCAGGTGGGTGGGTGCTGCTGACTGGGGACCCCATGGGATGGCCCCAGCTGGGCTGAGCCCAGCAAACTCTAGACCACCTTGGAAATTATTCAGAGACCATTCAGTACCTATGGCTTGTGGATTAATTAAGAAGGAAGGAATTAAGTGGCCCTTTAACGTGATGGGAAGATTTAAGATATGAATGGCAATTAATCGAGCCTCTCTGGCAAATTCATAAGCACACTTAGCAAATAATTGTATCTAATTACAATGGCAGTTATGGCTGGAGGTAGCCACCCGTGGCCTTCACACAAGCAAGGCACAGACCCAGGGGTGTGGGATTCACCTCCAGTCGACGTGACGTGTCTCAGATCATGTGAAGCTGGTAAAGGGGGAGGAACGCGGTTTGAAGAGAAGAAGAAAAGCCGGAGAGGGCATAGCAGCACTCCTGTTTGAAATTCAGCGGAGAAGCCTAACCAAGCGATAATAGATTGAAGTGCCAAGCAAACACTAGGGATTTAAGCCCCAAATGAAATCAGTAAGCAGACCGATACCAGCAGGACACGGAACCTGTATTGACTGCAGAGTTAATCTTTATGTCAGTTGGAAAAGCACGTGGCCTTTGCCGGGGCGCGCAGGAGACCCCACGCACAGCTGCCTTCTGTTTCGCTGCGGCGATCCCAGGTTTCTGGAGAGCTCGGATTAGGGTTTCTGCTCCGACACCTGACGGGTAATCTGTTGGGCAGGGGAGGAGAAGGCCTCTCTGACTGCTGTCACTTGATGTTAAAGGTCCGTCTGACAAGCGTCTTAAGGCTGCAGGAAACGCTGACCGCAGGCTGTCCCCACTGTTTCCAGCGCAGGTGCAGAAATGACATACTAAGGCCCTATGTTTGTGAAGGGATTGCCCCGTAGGGAGATCTATAGAGCTAGAGCTTTTCCTCCACTGAAATTCCTGAGGGATTTAAAAAAAAAAAAAACCCAAAAAACACAACCAGCCAAATGGCCTATGGCCCCATCCCTCAAAGGTTTTGATTTAACTGATGCAGGGTGGCTCGCTTAGGTGACTTTATCGTATAGCAGAGGCTGGGGCCCATCCAGTTTCATATTCAGCTGGTGTGGGGTGGGGCCCCAAAATCTTCCTTTCTAGCAAATTCCCAGGTGAAGCCGATGCCGCTGGACCTAAGGCCCGCACTTTGAGAACCGCTGTCTTACAATATTGTTTACGAGTCCTCACCCCTCAGCTTGCAGGTGGCAGAGGGTTTAATGGGGCCACTTGGGCTGGTGTGGAGGACAGAGTGAAGCGAGGCAAGAGTGGAAGCTGCGTTGGAGCCGTGTTGGCAGAACGATACCCTCCCAAAGATGTCCACGTCCTAATCTCAGAACTTGTGAATGTCATTTGCATACTTAAATCAGAGTATGTTAATTTACCAGGGGAAATTAAAGTTGCAGATGGAAATACAGTTGCTAATAGCTAAACTTGAAATGCGGAGACTGTCCTGGATGATCCATTTATGTTAAGGGACCATGGTAATCACAGGCCCCTTATAAGTGGGAGAGCGATGCAGTGCAAGGCAGACCGGCCGGGAGCTGGGCACGGCAGGCAGTCTCGGGAGGCGCGAGAAGAGACAAGGGCACGGTTTGTCCCCGGAGCCCACAGAAGAAACTCGGCCTTATTGTCACCTTGATGGCGGCCTGGTGAGGCCCATTTCAGACTTCCGACCCCTAGAATGGGAAGATAATACATTTGTGCTGTTTTAAGCTACTAAACTGGGGTGATTTGTTACAGCGGCAATAGGTTTGCCCCTGTAGTAATCCAGGTGGGGGCTGGTAGTGGCTTGGACTAGCGTGGTGGCAGGAAGCGGGGGCCGGTTCTGGACAGAGTCTGAAGTAGAGTCCACAGGATTGACTGAGAAGCTGAACAGAGGGTGGGAGAAAATAAGGAGTCGAGGAGACCCTCAGGTGAGAGCGCGGGCTTTCCTCGGAGAGCCGGGCAACATTTGGAGAAGTGCCCCGGAGGCTGAGCGCTTTCTTTCCCCCCTCCCTGCACCTCCACTCTTCATACCCACGGGTCGGGGGTCTGGACCAAAGGCATGCCACCTGGATTTATTGGGCCATGTTTCCTAGATTTATGCCCTAATCTGGGCCCTTAAGGGAATGCCGCATTCAGTTACAAAATAGTCACGGGGCTGTAAGGTACAGCGAAAGGAATGGAGTCAATAATAGTGTCATAAGATGTACGGTGCCAAGTGGGCCCTAGACTTACCAGGGGCCCACTTTGTAAGTTACATAAATATCTAATCACCATGCTGTACACCTGGAGCATATCATGTTGACTGTCAGCCGTAACTAAAAAAAAAAAAGAAAAACTTTACAAAGATATTGGCACTTGAATAAGAGTGATAAAGAAAAAAATTAATTATGAGATTTGCAGTATCATTCCCGCCCCCCACGCCCGATGGTAAAACAGAGAGGATTGTTGAATCCCCCTCCCCCTCTCCTTCCAGGGGCGAGTCGGAAGTTGTCCGCTCAGTGCCTGGGCTGCAGCACCTGAGAGGGGTGTCTCGCCTGCAGCCCAGGATGGCTATGGATGCGGCCCAACACGGAGTCATAAATTTACTTAAAACCTTTTTTATGCTCATTGGTTTTTGTTAGTGTCTGTGTGTTTAACGTGTGGCCCAAGACAACTCTTCTTCTTCCAGTGCGGCCCAGAGATGCCGAAAGGTTGGATGCCCCGGGTAGCAGGAGAGGCCAGAGCATTTCCAAGAAAGGAAGCAAATTTCTAGTGGGGCAGGGAAAATGAGATCCAGGAGTGGGGGTGGGGGACAGTCGGAGGAGCCGGAGCTGCTCAGACAGGGTCTCCGGCAAGCGCTGGCGGCTAGAAATGAGATGGAGACAGAGGCTTTGATCAAAAGGCGCATAACGTAGGTTGAGGGGGGCGCGGGGAAGAGAGGATTTTGAGACCCGTTGCTGTGGTTCAGAAGTATTTCCTCTGTGATGTGCTTTGCGACCATCAGGAAGAACCAGGATGGCTTTTAAATACACAGAGGAGAAACGTCCCCTGCCCTGCTACTCATTTGTTCATACCCCTAGGCTCCCCTCCTCCTGACCAGCCTGTGGGCCCTCCTGTCCCAGCCTCTTCTCCTTCCCTAGATGCCACACAATGGAACTGTGTCCCTCGGCCTTGAAACTGCATCCTTGCAACTGCTGAGGAAATCCACCGCAGCAAGATGTAAAGCTCTTCACTGTCTCAGTACTATTCTGCATCATAACACAATCCTTGCAGATGATAAAGGAGGCTTGTAGGAAGAAAATTCTGCGATTCTTAGTGGCTATCTCACCGAATGGTTACTTGCCCTGGTAATGGAAGGATGTTTGCTTTATTCTGTTTTCCGAAAGGTGTAAATACTGGGAGTTAGTTTTCATAAAGCAGAAGAGGGCTGCTGACACTTTCTTCTTCCATGCGAGTGACATAGAAATAAGTAACTCTTACACTAGGTTAGAGTACTTATTTTGAACAAAAAAATTGGGACATCTAGGTCCCATTCTTCGCTCACAGAGACTTCAGTTTGCTGAACGGTGTTTCTTGGAGTTGGAGTCTGAGGGGGGACTGGCCTGTGGGGCCAGCTGATGAACTCAGCACAAACGATGATCTGTCAGCCCTGAGAGAGAATGGACTTCATCTGACCTCTCTATACCTCCAGGGGAGGTAAAGCAATCATCCTGAGTAACAGGGTCCCAGCCACCCCCACCACACTGTAAGCTGCATAGGGGAGAAGAGCTAGAGGGACCCCCAAACCACCTGAAGAAGGACCCGTTGTCAGGAGAGTGCCTGTCCCATCCAGCCCGGGGACATGCTCCCACAACGGTCCTCCATCCAGCCCAAGGCTGCTCAGCTCCATCCTGGGGAACTTTTTTGGTTCTGACCCATTTCAGGGAAGAGTAAAATCAGAGGAGTGAACACCAGTCACTCCCCCAGAGGTTAGAGAGTGGAGTCTACAATTAGCCATGACTTGTTCATTCATCTGTTAACTTAGTAACACTGAAAACGGCCATGTCCGTTCCAGTACCAACTCAATTCATTGCTGTCTCAAGAGAAACCTATTCCCCCAAGGTGAAGTGTCTGGCAGTGGCCCTTCCTTGGATGCCCGGTGGGGACTTGGGTCTTTTCTCAGAAGTGTGGAGAACCTTCCACTTGAATTCACAGCCCACCTGCACCTCCAGGTGGGCAGACTCCAGGGCCAAGCCTCCTTCCAAAGTGTCCTAGAAGGTTGCAGCCACTTTAGAGAAAAACTACCAAGCAGCACAGTCAAACATGAGCGGTGCAGCAGCTGAGACTCCTAAAAAAGAACATTCTTACATAAGGCAACAAACATCATAACAGATTACAGCAATAACAAAATGCAACACCTGTTTCTAATAAAAGCTCTTGTAAAAATTAGAAATCGATGGATATTTTCTTAACCCAGTTAAAAGGCATCATAAGAAACAGTGAAATAATGAAGAACTTTGCGTTAAACCAGGTACAAAATAAGGAAGCCCATAATCGCCATTATTGTTTTTCTGAACACTCTGGCCAGTTTAATAAAAATAGAATAGAAAAGTGTCCCAAATGCTGTAAAGAAAAAGCTTATTATTTGCAGATAGGAATGCATCTGCAGAAAATTGAAAGGAGTAAAACTGAAAAATATGAAAATTAATGGGCTCTGTAGGGTAGCTGAATACATAATATATAAAAATCAATAGCTTGCTTTTTTAACATTAAAAACAACTTATAAAAGATAAAAACTGGGATTCTGATTATAATAGCATATAATAAAAACTGGGATTCTGATTATAATAACAAAAAATATGAAATCCCTACAAACAACCACAACAAAAAAATTTAGAATGTATTTAGAGAAAACTAACAATGTTATTGAGAACTATTAAAAACTTGGATAGAATGATGGAATATTATAATGATGTCAATTCTTTACAAGTTAACTACTCTAATGTCATTTAATTCAATAGTACAATGCGATATTTTTGTAAGTTGAAAAAATTATCCCTACTTTCACCTGGCAGGAAAAGCAGGCAAGAATAGCAATGAGTCAGGGAGGGAATATTAAATTACTAGATATTAAAATTCAGAAAACTTCAGTAATTAAAAGTGTGATGTTCATGCAGGGGCAGAGCAGGCTTGCTAAAAGCTATCATGACACTCTCTTTTTTGCATACCTATTAGACATATTATAATTTAGTATCATTGGTTTATTTGTTCAGTAAATCTGCTCTCCTGTATGGCTGTCCCCAAGACCTCACGCTGTGTCTGGCAAATAGCAGGCAGTGAGTACATCCTTGCTAAACGAGTGAATGGATAAATGAGAAGAGAAAGCAAAGAAATCCCTTCTATTGCATGTAAGAATCTAATGTCTTCCAAGCCCTGGCCAGGGGGTTTAGTCCATTGGAGTGTCGATTCTTGGTCAGGGCACATACCTAGGCTGCGGGTTCGATTCCTGGTTGGGGCATGTGTGGGAGGCAACTAATAGATGTTCCTCCATCTCTCCCTCCCTCTTCCTCTTCCTCTGTTTCTAAAATCAATAAATATATCCTCTGGTGAGGACTGGAAAAAAAAAGAATCTAATATCTTTCAATAAGAAAGAGAAATCTGCAATAAAATTAGGTTAAATGGGTAGGAGTTTGAGAGAAAAATCAGCTTATTCTCGTTGCACATACTAAACTACATTTTGCACCAGTTCTATACACTAAGCTAAATTCTTGATGAAATAAGTAAGGCGTTAAGTACAAACATTTCAAACTAAAGAAAAATGGAAAAGAAAAAGTAGTGGATATTTACCAACCTTTTCTAAGCTTAGAATAGAGGGAAAGACTGATGTTTGGCGATATGAACTTAACAATGTTCTAGGGTCCACAGCCATACATACAAACAAACTGATCCACAAAGACTGAGTTTTTTCATTTTGCAGAAAAGATGGCAGATGCAGTAGGATAGACATGTCAGATCCTTCAGAATATTTATTCCCTTTGAGATAATGAAATACCAGTATATTTGGATGGAAGGGAAGAGATTTTGAAACCATAAGAATCTAGGTTTAGGTTTAGCTTTTGCATCTTAAAGCAAATTAATGTCTGAGTCTCAGTTTCTTCACTTTCGAGATGGGGATATTATTGTTTACCTGAAAAGGTCTCTGTGAATAGGAGAAATGCAAGGAGAACCCATGGAGAATAGTAAGTGCTCAATAAGTAATCATTATTATTACTATTTTGTGTCTGAAAACCTATCTCAGATCAAAGCTAACTATAAAATTAGCTTTATGCACAAAGGCATTGATATGGCTTATTTATAGACTGAAATAGCTAAACATCCTCTTCAGGGAATGGCAACATAAACTAAGGTTCATTTTCTCACTGGAATATCTTGCAGCCTTTAAAATGAGTTTATGAGGGTTATGTAATATGGAAAAACACGCATGGCAATGGTCAGTGGGGGAAAAGCTGAGCGAGAAACTATGTTTATCGTATATTTACAATCTTGTGAAAGAAAAAATCATGTACACATGACATAGTCTGAATGGAAAAATACAAAAATGTTAACAATAGCTACATTTGTGAAGATTATGGATGGCTTATTTTCTAGAATAATTTTCTGCCTTTCCAAATTTTAAAGTGATTACATAGTATTTTTAGAATAAAAAATCTACACATTTAGGGACGAAAAACAAAGACGTTCTGAGTAATTTACTCTTGTGATCTGGATATTATTTAGAGTCAATCCTTGGCCATTGATTGAGGCTATGACACCTCTTGCCATTTGAAAAGTCTGGGAGGGAAGAAAAACCCTCTTAAGTTCTAAAACTGAAGCCTTGACCTGTAAGTGACTTTGTCCATCACTAGGATCCTTGAGAATTCAAATGAGGGTTTCAGGGGGAAGAGTCCAGAAGCGCTGGGCCGTCAGAGCCTGTTGCTGGGAATCACGTTCAGGAAAACAGTGGAGAACAAACAGCATGGTGGTTCTGAAGGGCAGCCCAGCAATGATGTTAATTCCTTTTAATTTAATAATCTCACTGTGACAATCAATCCCAATGAAATAAACAGATGTGGGCAAAGATGTAAAAAAAAAAAAAATGCTAATCATTAAGCTATTTATCCCAATGAAAAACAAAACGAGGTTGAGTGCGGCAGTGAGGGGCCAGTTAAATACATTGATGTTTATCTATGTGATGAACCAATGTGGGGCCATTAAAATTCTTTCGGAGCACTGTTGTTACAAATGTTAAGTGAAAAAAACAGTAAACTAAGCTCTCTATATAATAGGATTCCAATTTAGTAAAAGAAAGACAAAATCCATATGTATGAGTGAGTAGGTGAATAAGAGTTGACCAGAAGGAACACCCTAGAAATTTAAAATAGGTTTATCTGGGAGGCATAATAACGAGTGATTATTAATTCCTTTGTTTTTACATGTTTTCAATTTTTTTTTTTGCATAAGCACACATTACTCTCAGATACTACACAAAGCTAAATATTATCCAACAAACGAAGTAGTAATTATCATGGGAATTGAAGAATATTTGTTTCTAGGGTCATTTATATTCTAAGGAGAAAACTACTGCTCATCTCCTTGTCTTGCCAGCCTTTCTGCACCTGCACGTCCCCAGCATCAGCAATGACACCGGCTGTTCACTCATTAGACTTGGTGAATGCAAGTGGGGCCCTCCTATGACCCCACGTTCCGTTTCTCACCTTTGTGATGAACCCACATGTAGGTTGATTTAGTGGTTAAAAGGCTCCTTCCCTGCAGAGGTTTTGTGAATCATTGGTCCCAAGTCCCTGTCCTTGCTTTCCGAGCACAGAAACAATTGGGTTATCTGGGTCAGCCCAGGCGACAGAAGCAGAGAAAGACGTCTTGTAGGAACAGATCTTGGGCCAGAATAAAAATGTTAACCCTGTCCAATAAGGTCTGTTGTCTAGCTTATGACCTCATGCTCAGCAACCCACATACCTGCCTGTACACATAGGAATCAATAATATGTGAAATCATTTGAATGAGTCAATACAGGAGTAGCTGTTTGTTTAATAAATGAAGGAAAAAAACACCACCAAAAAAAGAGTGGTGTATTATTAACATACCATCACTTTTTGGCTGTGGGAGAGTCAAATCCTTGCAAATCTCTCACAGTTCTTCACATCTTGTTAGACATTAACAGCTAATTTATTCGGGTTTACGTACATTCCAGGACTGGAAAGATAAGGATGTTGCTCCCTTCTCGGGGAAGAGTTGTTTACATTGCAGGTAATAAAGAAGACAGCTCTGTCTGCAGGGGAGGGTGAGCAAGCTCAGGGTCCTCCATGGTCAGACCTTGCTCTACGCTCGGTGTTCACCCGGGCCCACCTTGGTGTCATCCGCGTGGGCAGGTCTTGGGGAATAAGGACACTGATGCAAATACGAAGCTTTTGTGCCGTGAGTCAGCTGTGCCGTGAGTAACACAGTATCTGCAGCCATTTGGACTCACGGTCTTTCTCCGGCTAAATCTATGGGGCCGTGGGAAACAACCTATCAGCGTTCAATGCTGAGGCTTAGGGATCACTGCCTGCTGGGCGTGTCTGCTATGTTTTGCTTGGTACCCATGACCCAAGTGAGCAGAGAGCTTGAACTCGGGGCACGTGCCTTTATTAGGGTCCATGGGCAGAGTGCCTTTGCGTGTCTGGGCTGGGGTCAGATGGGCCAATTCAAACCCAAAGACCACGGGGTCTTCTCTAAGGGACACACGAGGCACACTGGCCCTGGGAGGCGAGGGAGACTGCTCATCGCAAGGCTGTTGGGAAGCCGTGTCAGAACTTCCATGGGCTTGTAACTCTGCGGGATGCTGTCTGGGGCGAGCGCTTGCGTGAAGGGCTGGCATCAGTTTAAAGCACCTGCAGGCCACTGGGCCCAGCCGGGCGGACGCCGATGCAGCAACACCGCGGAGCGGCTGAGCTAAACTCTCGGCAGTGAGCTTTGCATTCAGACCAACTGCCACTGTGTGACCTTGGGCGAGTTACTTAATGTCTTGAAGCCTCAGGTTGCATGTCTGTAAAATGACTTTCTTATAGCGTTGTCATAAAGATTAAACATGAAGCAGCTAGCGTAGTGGCAGGCGACCGGTTTTACCACATCCTGCAAAAGTTAATTTGCCCTCCAGCCTATTAGCCCAGAAATCATATTGCTCAAAAACAAAAATCCGGCGGAGTAAATTGAAAGATCAAATTGACTTTATTCAATGGTTCATAAATTGGGCAGCATCCCACCTAGCAAATACGAAGGAGCTCTGCTATGGAAGGAAGGCTTTTAAAGGCAGAAAGGGTGTAGGGGAAAAAAGTGAATTATTAGTAAAGAATGCATTGTTTCAGACACGGTTCTTCTCTTAAGGGGACGGGAGGGGCCTATGGGACAGATTATTCTCCAGCTCTGACCAATAATTCCACGTTGACTGGTTACAGGTTACTTTCCTGGGAAGCTGAAACTGTGACTAGGTTAAGCATTAAATCTTGGTTTGCTGCCATGCGCTTGACACACAAGTGACTCCATTGTGGACGTTGTCTCTTTTTTAAGAATATATTGCAATTTACTTAATTAGCTACACTAGACTACTCTTTTATAACTTTTAATCTACAATTTCCACTTAGAGTAAAAGCCCTTTTTAAAATAAAGAATAATCTAATTTAAATTCTTATTAAACACAGCTAATGGATGTTTTCCATGGCCATATTAAAATACTTTCATAAAACAGCTATAAATATGTAAAATTATACAAAAATATACAAACTAGCTTATTGCACAAAGAGGAATCCTATTTATCCTTAATTCCCCAGAGGAACATTTATTAAGCAACAATCTGCCAGCCACTTTACGTGCATTACCTTATTTAAAGCTTTCAGCACTTTTCTGTTGCTTTATTTGCAAATGAGGAAACTTAGGCTCAGATACTGAGTAACTTGTGTAAGTTCCCACCGAGCTGGAACCAAGATTCGAACCTCGGCTCTATTTGTCCTCAGAACAGGAACTCTTCCCTTCACAAGTTTTAGGAAACAACCTGGAAAGCGTCTACTTTAAGCTTCCAGGCCAAGCCGCTGGTTCCCTGCCCTCTTCCTGTCTCCCGTTAGACCGAGGAGCTGCAGCTCTGCTTGATGCGTTACCACGGGGGAGCCCATTGTCCTCAGAGTGGCCAGGCTTCCGCCATGACTGAGGCGGGGACTTCAGGCCTCTGCTGTGTGGGACCCAGCCTCCTTCTCCCAACCACTAACTTGCGAAATTTAATACGCACAGGGGATTTTAGTATTTGTTTGCTTGCTTTTGCCAAAAGAGGAAAAAGGACCCAGTGACAGAGCTGGGAGTGAGGGCAATAATGAAGAGGCTATGTGGTGGGCGTTGCCATTTTTGTTCTTTTATTTTTTGGACTCCCTGATTTCTGAATTCCCTCTGTATTATTTTGGACTTCTACCGTGTGGGTGGAGAAGTCCACAGAAGTGTCGTCCTGGTCTTCTTGCGACCTCGGCGTAGCACATGATCAAGTTCTGGGCAATCAGACCCAGCAAGGACTCTGAATTGGGACCGAGTGAGCAGGAGCAGGTTCAGGACAGAAGCTGAAAGATTAGTGTCACTCACAGACTTCGTCAATGTCTGGGAACCCTCGGCATGTCTTGAGGGGTGAGACACACAGTGAACCCACAGCAGGAAAGGAGGCCAAACTTCGCTCTGCTTCCGGTGCCCGGTTGGCTCCAGCCCTGGGCATGTGTCCAGTGCCCTGAGAGCTGTGGGTTCATCAGGGAGAGAGGCCTGAGAGCTGTGGGGGTGTCTTCATGTCCTCCCGCAGGGCACTGGCAGTGGAAGGGCCTGGAGCAGACAGTGTGAGCAACTCGTTTCTGAGCACGCCGTCAACGAGCCAGTGTAGTTCTCTCTGTAATAAAAGAAGTCAGAGGGAGCCAGCCCAGAGCTGATGGGCAGTCTCCAAGACTCGGCCCCCAGGCTCCCTCTAGACATCTGGTCTTCCATCGGCATTTGGCTTCTACCCCGAGAAGGCTGCTTAAACTCCAGCCACCACGTCCACGTTCCAGTCTGCAAGAATGAGAGAAAGTGGCAAAGGGCATGTGTGAGCTATTTTTCAAGAGACTTTCCTAGAAATTGGCCACACATACTTCTGATGCCATCTAACTGACCAGCACTCAGCCAAGCGGCCCTATCTAACTACATGGAAAATCGGAGAACTGGTCTTTGGGCACACAGGTGCACAGCTAAAAATTAAGGGTTCTATCTGCCCCCAACCCCACCTAAAATGGGGAGCTCTAAGAATAAAATGCTCTTCCCTGATCCTTATCAGCCTTTCTACCCCAACAGTGCCTCTAATCTGGTGACCCAGAAAAACTCTTGCCATGAGCTCTGGGACACTGCCCAGGCTACTAAGTGTCAACCTAGATCATGTGAGTAAGTCACTGATTCCGGAAGGAAGGGCGCACCTGTGCACGGCCAGGTGCATTCCAGAAGGCAGGTGTCGCCCTGGCACGCCGCCAGCGGCGGCTGCAGGGCTGTGCTCCCTCGCACAGAAAGTGCCCCCGTGGCCTGACACCTGGAACCAGCACTCCCTCTGAAGCCGACAGGTCCCACCTGTCTTCTGTGGCCGAGGATGCAAGGACTGGGCTGGCAGCAGCCCGCAGTGGGGCCAGGAAGGCAATGAGGGAGAGGCGGTGGGAGGGCAGGGCAGCGTGGCTTGAGGGGCTGGGATTGCAGTGATATAAGAACATTCAGGAGCCTTTACTCTATGCCAAGCACCACTTAGCATTTTATATTTAGTCCTCACAATGAACGTGGGGAGAAGATGGGCTCATTATACCCACTTTACAGATGAGAAAACAAAGACCTCAGGAGGCTACTTCCTCAAGGTGAGCACAGCTAATAAGCAAGTGACACAGTCACATTTTGAGTCCCAGGCCCTTCTCACCCTTGAACTCCCACATCACGCCCTGTAGCCTTTGGAAGGGACTTTCGGAAATTCTCGCCTCTTCCTGGCTCACATCGCAGTAAGATGGGGCCAGAGCAGGCGAAGCAGACGATGGTGACGGCTGTAGCGGCAGCAGCTCGCTTTGTCAGAGGAAACCAGGGTTGGGGCAGGGGGTGGGGGTGGGAGGAGGGCTTTTGAACAAAACGGATGCTGTCTAATTGCTCTAGATGAGAGCCTGCCCCGCATAAGCTTGAAAGTGGCAACTTATTTCCCTCCTTCATTCCCACCTCTCTTCTCTCTGCTTTGAGCTGTTGTCAGCGATGCTAACAAGCTGGCAGGGGATGGCGAGAAAGGCATAATTTATTCCCCTTCTCCAGCAACTGAGGATATCACGTCCCCGGTGACAGCCGCTCTCTTCCCACAAGAGAGAAAGGCGCAAAACCTGGCATCCTAACTAGTGGCCGGCTGGAGTTTCATGCCTCATGCGCACGTGGCGACAAGGGAGGGGAAAGGTTTTATTTCCAAGTACCTTTCTGTGTTGTCTGAAGGGGGTTGGCTTATGAGGTCCCAAAGGCTGGTCCCAAGGGCCACTTTGAGCATAGACCCCCTTGCCCAGCCAGCCAGCGCTGATGTCTCTAGCCCACTCAGTCCTGGATCCTTCCTTGAGGCCATCCAAAGGGATTGACTCTGAAAATTAGAGGGTGTGGTGTGTCATTGTTATTTAGCTTTTGTTAGCTTAAACAAATTTTTAATAACCAAGTTTGTTTGGTTTATATAGTCATTTTCCTCCGTGCCTATGTCCATCAATACTCAGGTGTGGGCTGGTTTTGTCAGATTTAGACCAATGGGTAGACGTCATCCGAATCAGTTCTTCTACCCGGCTCACAGAGTCCAGAAGAAAAAAGAATGAATTAGTCGCTCGGGAGATCATTCTTTCTGGAAACTGAGACCTTAAAGAAATTTCTTCTATGGTCCTTACAAAGTGGCCTCTGTAGTATAGCGAACAAGATATCTAGTAATAAGATATTCTCATAATTAGGGACACCAGGCTTAGCAAATAAAAACACAGGACACCAGTTAAATTTCAATTTGAGATAAGCAATGAATAATTTTTTAGTGTAAGTATAACCCGCGAACTATTTGGGACATAACTCATACTAAAAAATGATTTGATACTGTACGATCTGACTTACATGTGGGATCTAAAAAAGTTATACTCACAAAGCGAGAGTCCAAAGCGGCCACCAGGGGCTGGGGAGTGAGGGAAATGGGGAGATGCTAGTCTAAGGCTACAAAGCTCCAGCCACGCTTGATGAGTAAGTTTGAGGGATCTAACGTACTGCGTGGTGACATTGGTTGATAAAAATGTATTGTATACCTGCAATTTGCTAAGTGTACTCACCACAGAATCAAAAAGTAACCATGTGGGTGATGGATATGTTAATTAGCTTGATTATGGTAATCATTTCACACTGTATCCATATATCAAAACATCACACTGTCTACCTTAAATATATACAATTTTTATTACCCAAAATAAATCATATTAAAAATGTAAAAATGGGATGTTTGTCTGAAATTCAAATTTAACTGGGATTTCCATATTTTATCAAGGAACTTGACATGATAAATACAACATGGAGACTCATAGGGCTTTTATTTTTATCCACATTCTATACACACATGTTCAGAAAGTTAAATAGTTCAACACGGTTTGCTATAAAAACATGGTTCTTCCACTCGTCTCTCTCTGCATTTTCCATAGTCCAGAAACAACTCTTTTGAGCTCCTCTGTTTTGTGTGTCTGTCTGTCTGTTGCTGGCGACCGAGGTTTACCTCCATTCCTCTAAACACCACGCTCACATTGCTGCATCTCGCTTTCTCGCTCCTAGACACTGTCCACTGACTTCCTGCTGCTGAAGATGAGAATCTGAGCTTGCACCACCCGCCTCGGGCATACTCCCCTCCTCTGCGTTCTCATAATACAGTCACGCGGTCATTTTGATCAATCAATAGTCAGGTCATTTTTATGACCATGTAAATCCTATTCACAGCTGAGCCATTTACATTTATTTTGTGACATAATTTTTGGGGAGTTTTTTTTTTTTTAGTCAATCATGGTGCACACCACCAACTTGCCCCCAAACTCTCTCCCACTTATGTAACTCTCTTCATAGATGCAAAACACATGAGGGATTCTACCAGCTTCGCTTTCTCCAGGAAGCCCCGCCCCCTCCGTCCCTCCTCCAGTTTGAATTGGTTGATCTACCCAGCTCCTCCAGGGATCTCCCTGTATCACCCTAGGGACAGTCCCTTTGTCCCTTGTCCTGGATCGCCTATTCCCTGGAGGCAGCATCTCCTCTCTCTTGGGCCCCTCCCCCATCTCGATGGAGTACATCTTCTCAAATGCCTGCAATAAGGACTGGTGACAAAAGAGGCGTGGATGAGTTCATGAAAGCCACGGTGTGAGATGAAAACGGTGGCCTTCGGGCCCTTCCTTTTGCTGTGCACGTGTTGTGGCACCTAAGACAAAGCGCCAGACCCTGCCTTCCAATCCCCCTGTCCTTCTTGCCTCCCCAGAAGCAAGCATCGCCCCAGGATGCCTCCACGCGCTGTCCAGGAAGTCAGGGCAAACAGCACGAATGAGTTAATAGAGGAGAGGTCCCTGGGCTGTGGGCAGGGTGCCTGTGTGTCCTGCTGGCCGGGCACTGCTGAGGAACAGCCAACCCCTCGCGTCCCTCGGAGCCTGAGTAGAATTTCACCTCATTATTGAACTGGCATGTCCAAATCTTGACTCTCTCCTGCTGCTCTGAACAAAACTGTCTGAGCAAAGAGCCATTAAAATGTCATTAGAAGCAGCAGGCAGTAGGTGCCGAAATGTATGACTCTGAACCCGAGGGTGATGAGTAATGGAGGTAATGGGACTTGCTTTCTTTATTTGCTTTTTTCCCCTTCTTCACTAGCGATTAAATAAAGTGCCTGGCGACTTAATGGTTTGCTTTTCTCCTAATTGGATGTAGATGGTTGTAAAGGGGGTGGATTCGTTTTCTATCGCCAAATTGTAGCTTGACAGAGAATGTTTCTGTTTTCTGAGCACAGCCTTATTTTTTTCTTTCATTCACATTTCCTCGCCTGATAGAGTAAACATCACGCAGAACAAGATCTTCAGTATTGCCTTCTTTTGGTGTGCCAGGGATGTGACCCCGGCATTCACTGGTCTGACCAGAAATGTTGGCTGCATTTGTCTGGCTAATAAAATAACATCACTGGGGTCTGTGACAGCAAAGAAGACGTTTTAAGGTCCCAGCTGGACATATAGATCAAAAGACTATACAAAAGAGAGAGAACAGAAGGGACTCCTTTACCTGGAGACGGCACACGGTGCATAGAGAAGTAGGAATACAAACAGGTTCACTCACTCTGGACTCATAGTAGGAGCAGGGCCAGGCCAGCCAAGTTTGTGGATGGGAAACTGAGGCAGAGAATTCACATCTGGGCTGAGAGAATGTCCTCCAAGGGTATCCAACTTTTTGGTGTCTCTGGGCCACACATTAAATACATTATGACATGTAGTCACCCAAAAAAATCTCATAATGTTTTAAGTAAATGTATGATTTTGTGCTGGGCCACATTCATGGCGATCCTGGGCTGCACGTGGCCCACAGGCCATGAGTTGGACACCCCTGTGCAGCATAAATTAGAATGAAAACTTGAGCCCCCTCATGAAAAAGGCTGTGCAACTTAGAAGCCATGTTCGATGAACAGTTATGATGAACCCTGTGAATTTTCAGGTATTTGGGGGGAAAATAAATTTTTAATACACCTGTTTGGGTGGGATATTGCTCTGTCCACTTGGAGGGAAGTATCTGCATGAAATTAATTTCTTTTATTAAAAAACTCAATGAGGAACGGTTTGGCTGCCAGTAGCTGTTAATAATAAATCCCAAACTTGAAGGCAACGATTGCTTTTTAGTTCTACGGCAAGTTTGACAACCTGCGTCCTTCCCTTAAAGCAGATCATGAATACTTTTTGAGGAAAGAGGAAGGGAAAATTTTTTTGAAAATGAAGGAAGAAGATAAATAGTCAAAGGGGGGGGGGCGTGACAGAAAATGTTAGGTGACAAAGAAGATGGAGCTGTCTTCGCACTGTTATCTACGATGGCAGCAAATCCAATAAAGACAAGGAAATTGAGAATGATGGGTGTACAGGGATCGCGATGGATAAGCAGCAAACCATCAGGATGTTTGGGACAAATGTCTGCCCGACATGGGCTTGTCCCTTCTGTCATTGTTCACACTGTCCTGTTCATTGTCAGAGCTCTAGACGATGCCATGGTGCTTGAAAAACAGTAAGTGTTCAGGAAATAACTGTTGAGTGATTTAATAAATAACTGTTTAATTGTTATTTAATAATAATAGCTTGCTTTTGAATTGTACTTTATAAAATACGTTCACACACATTATCTCATTTGCGTTTTGGAGCCTGCTGGGAAGTAGGCAGGGCAAGTGTTGGTATTCAACAGGGCTTAAAAAGCAAATTTAATCACTTCCTCTTAAGCTTTAGAGAAGCGACGATAAAGCCCAAGTTACATGGATTACTGTACACTGAGAAAAACTAGGGAACATTGTATGCTTCATCGGAATTCCTTCTGTGGGATTCTAGAAAAAAATTCTAGGTCACCTCTATATTGTTTCTAATTACTTTTAGTTACAAACATGCGGCCCGGGTTTCTGAGTCACAAATTGTGAAGCCTAAGCACACAGGCATAGAATTACTCCTGAGTCTAAAAACCAGTAATAATGATCTGAGACTGGAAAATAGCCCATGTTCTTGTCCCAGGGTATGAGTTATGGGTGGCATGAGCTTATACTTCAATTCCATCAGTTGTCCCTCTGGGTGCCTGGGAGTTCCAGGGTTTGTCGCCGGGAGTCAGACTTGACACCTGAGAGGACAGTACCAGAGTGGACAGAGTCTCAGAGTAGGCGCTGAGCCTTAATGGAGCTGCCTTTGTCTGGGGTGTGAACAGATGCTACGTAACTAGGCTTCCAAGAAGAGAAAGGAGGAAAAAGGAAATGGCAATTTAATAAGGCAATGGGCCTTGTGCTTTTTCCCACCTCCTGTCTGTCCCTCCTTCTAACAAGGGCTCTGGTTTTCCTTCAAAGAAACACTTTTCACTCCATAAAGTTCTGGTGGGGCAAACCCGCTGGGACTTGGGTGGCCTTGGGCTGCCCACTGAGTGTCTGCCATCTTCCCGGCTGAAGCGATGGGCTCAGGGATGAACATGTGATTCAAGTTTCCCCCAAAGAGATTCAGTTTATTTTTAAATTTTTAGAGAGAGAGAGAGAAACATCGGTTTGTTGTTCCACCCATCCATGCACTCGTTGGTTGCTTCCTGTATGTCCCTGACTGGGGATCGAACCCACAACCTTGGTGTATCGGACTGCTGCTCTAACCAACTGAGCTACCAGGCCAGGGCCCAAAGAGGCTCAGTTTTGAGACTTTGACTCTGTTGGGATGGAGAGGTTCTCCTACTGGAGATGCTGTCTCGAAGGAAAATGTAAACCTGGAGCTGGCAGGTTCACTGTGGGTAGGTCTTGTCTGAAATCAAACCAACCAAGAGGAAAACAGAACTGAGAGGTGGGAAAAGGGATGTGGGCTTGGTCCGGGTGACCTTTGTCTCTGGACACAGATGTACCTAATATCTGTCCTATTGACTTTGCACTTTTTAGTTACCAGATCTAATTCCTATGTAATCAGCGAATAATTCTCTCTCTCTCTCTCTCTTTCTCTCACTCTCGCTCTCTCTCTCATATAAGTTGGTTGGGAGTATATTTCTGGTTTCTGTTTGTTTGTTTTTGCAACTCACTGTCCTGACGGAAGCATGCAACTCGGGGCGGCATCGGGGGAGGACAGATGAAGAAGCTTGGCTGGGAAGCCGTTCACCAGGGTTCCGCAGCGCTCAGCCTCCAGGTGCAAAACAGGAAAGGAAAGGAAGTGAGCAGCCCCAGGATCTTAAGAGGACATGTGGGTGTGTAGAAGTGTGGGGGCAGCAGCAGGTGACACAGCCTGACGATCCCACGGCAATGTTATTTGCTGGCGCTGCAGGTGGGCGCTGTGCTGGAAGGGACGGATGGGGAAGCTTTGTAAAGACATAAGTAAAATATAATTGCTGTTGCTGTGTTTGTATCCAAGGAGCATTTTGCTATGATCATGTTCTAGGAAGTGCCTCTGGATATAAACATTTACCTTGTGCAAATTATATTAATGACTCACTTCTTTCACATAGGAAAGAGGAATTAAGTTACATCCATGGGGGTTGGGAGTAAAACTCTCCCAACCAGGTTTTCTTCACCTGGGGTCCATAGCTCACGGTTATGCCTCAGAGGATCTGTGAATGCCTTGAAATTAGGTGTAAGAATTGCATGTTTGTGTATTTTTCTGTAGAGAGGGTTCAATCCACCCACAAGCAGATGAACAAAAGAGAGTCAATTGAGCCTGGAGTGACCCCATGACCGGTGTCAGCCCATCAGCTACTTTTTCCTGAGTTAAGAGTGGAGTGTGAGAGCCTTCAGGTCTCCGAGAGAGGAAGACACAAGGGGGTGTGAGCTCAACAGCTCAGGGCAGTGCTAACAGGGCAAGCAGACCCTGTCCGCCCGCAGGGGGCCAAGGAGGGGAGTGAGCGCCACAGACAACGAAGGCGCAAAGCCGTGGTCCCGGGGACAGACCGAGAGCTGGGCTCTGAGTCCCGACAGCTTGCTGGTTGCTGGTTGCTGGTTGCTGTTTTGGGCGCCACGTGGTGCCCCAGAGCCTGGCTCTGCCTCTGCTTTGCCATCTGCGAGAGGCCCCTGTGTCTTTCCGGGCCATTTGCCCGCTTAAGCTGCATCCAGTTGGTGTCAGTGAATTTGCAAATAGAAGAGGAGTTACAGTAAAAAAAGACCCTGAACGATCCTCGCTGGGATGGGAAACAATTAGGGGCTTTTGTATACATTGTCTCGTTTAAGCGTCACCAAATTCCTACCATTGATTGCACAGTGAGGAAATAGTCTCTGATGGGTTAAAACCCCTTCCCACATTGCAGAGCCAAGGAGAGAATTTTAAGTATGTTGTGATAAAATCTGATGAATATAGTTTTATTTATTGCGATCTCAGTAAGTTTCTAGGGACTCAGATATTGACGTTGCCTCCTTCCTGGGCAATCTGCATGCAAATGGACAAATGATGTCTTCATGTGCCTTACTTTTTTGGAGCACCTGGCTCTCCCAGAAAACTTTTAGACTCTTTTCAATCAGCAGTCATTTGTTCTATTATTTTTTAAAAAATTAATGCTATCCTTTTGGGCTATTTTTAATACATATCTATTGTTATTATTCAATATATTTACATGTTCATGGAGCAAAAATTTGAAAATTCAGGAAGATAGAAATCTGAAGAAAAGCCACCATCCTATGACACAGGGTAATCATTGCTAAGATTTGGATATATTTCCTTCTGATATATTTCAAGAAAAGTTCTTGGTCTTATTGATCTTTTATATCATTTTTTATTCCTTTGTTATTTTTGCTCTATTCTTTATCGTTTCCTTTCTTCTTCTGAGTTTTGTTTGTCCTTCTTTTTCTAGCTTCTTGGGGTCTAAAGTTAGGGTTTTAAATCTGAGATTTTTTTTTTAATGTACACATTTACCCCCATAAGCTTCCTTGTTAGTATTGCTTTTGCCGCATCCCACACATTTTGATATGTTGTGATTTGGCGGGGGTTGGGGGGGGGCTGCTTGGGGTCTGTGTGTCAGTATTTTCTAATTTCCTTTTCGATTTCTTTTTTGACTTGATGGCTATTGAACAGTTTGTTGTTTGATTTCTACTATTTGTGAACATTTCATTTTTCCTCCTGCTATTGATTTTTAGTTCCATTCCATTTTGGTCATAAGAGATGGATCTGTGAGGATTCTGCTGCCGCTGGACGGAATGTTCTGTGTATACCCATTAGGTCCCTGTGGTCTGTAGTGCCATTCAGGCCTGGGTTTCCTAGTTGATCGGTGTGGATGTTCTATCCATCACTGAAAGAATGGTATTAAAGTCTCTCATTATTTATCGCTATACAAAGCTTCCTTTGGTTCCATCAGTGTTTGCTTTCCATACTTAGGTTCTGTGATGTTGGATGCATGTATATTTATAATGGTTATTTCTTCTCAGTGGATTGGACTTCTATCATTACATAATGTCCTTCCTTGCCTGTTTTGAGAGCTTTTGACTTAAAGCCTGGTATAAGTATAGCCACTCCTGCTCTCTTTTGGTTCTACCATTGGCGTGAAATATCTTTCCTATCTCTTCACTTTCAGCGTACGCATGTCCTTAGAGCTAAAGTGAGTTTACAGTATATAGCAGGGTTACATGATCTTAACTAATCTTGATTCCATAAACAATGCAAACGCTTTTTGCTTTCCATTTCAAGAAAAAAGAAATGAGGGCCTCCACTCTAAATGACTTGCTCCAGTCCACGCATCGTCGGGGGAAGGGTCGGGGCACGGCCGAGTGCTCTCCCAGGGGCTGTGCCGCGCTCTGTCCACAGGCTGGCCCCCGCCTCGCTCCAGCCCACTGTTCCCTGCAGACGCAGCGGGCACTGCCCAGGGCCTAGCGCCCCTCGGGGGCGGGTCACAGTGTGAGACAGCGGGTCTGGTTTCAGGCATAAGGGCCCCATGCTAATGCCTTGGAAACTTCAGACGTCATCCTGGTCCCCCAGTTCCGCGTGTCGATGGCCACATGCTCAAACGCTTGAGGGCTCCATGGTTAGTACCTTGTCTTGGTTCTGCCATTCAGGGGTATCCGGCTGGATTATCTGTCCTTTTTCTTGCATCATGTGTTGCCTTTTTATTATTAAGTGATATCAAAAATTCAATGATCGCTTTCCTATCTTGCTGGTTGCCATGGAGCTTAATTATGCATCTCTTTAGGCTGGTAAAAGCGACTCAGACGGTAGCGGGGTGAAGAGGGGCGCATGGGACAGAGCCCTTCAATAGGCAGACCCAGCGACTGAGTGGCGTCGTGCAGTGGGAGCGGGGCAGGGCCACCCTGCCCGAGCCTGGCAGCAGATTCCACAGAGCAGAGGCCCAGATGTTCAAAGAAGTTTCCTGGGAGTCTTAGAATACTCGGGGGAGTTTCTTTCTCTATAAAGAAGGTATAGAATATAGGAGGTAGATTGGTGTTTGGACAAACCAGTGGTTTTCATTGTTTTTTTGACATGACCCAGAATAAGAAATGCATTGCGACCCTGTGTATGTGCATAAATAGAATGAAAATTTTAGTGAATAATACTTTTACTACATGCTATGTACTCCTATATACCCTGATACTTCCATTCTAATCCAACCCATGAAAATCAATGTTAGTTATGACCCACTAAATACATTTTGCTACCCACTGACCCAACAATAAAGCCATGGCTCTCAGTCGGAAACATCCTGAGATAAACCTTAGCCTAACGTTGCTCCCCCACAACTTCTCCATCAGTGAAAAAGGACAGACTAGGGGGGCCACTCAACGGCCAGGTTAAAGCATGCAGCCTGGTGTGAAGGGCAGCCAGGAATCGTCAGAAGTTTCTGGAATAAAAGGAGGAAACCTGCAGAGCAGCTCTGTTGGAACACTAAGCAGGTGCTTTTTGATCAGATACGTTTGAAGACCGGGCTGCTGAAGGCCGGAAGGCCTTAGGGGGGGCATTACAAAAGCTGAGGCAGAGAAAAGTAGCGGAGGGAGGGAGCGGCGCAGTGGGAACGAACCAAAAAGGTAGGTGCGGGATTGCAGAGGAAAAGGCACCAGGAGGGGCTGCGGTAGGTCGGTGGGCGGAGGTGGTGTCCTGAGCAGAATGGAGGAATCAGGAGGCGGGACAGATGGGGGGAGGGCATGAGTGTGGAGACCGAAACTGCATGGAGCCCCACGCATCAAAGGCTGGGCTAGGAGTTGCGGCGGCTCCCAGGGCGAATCGTGCACGTCTACTCTGTGCACCAGAAATGCCTGGTCTCATAAGGAAATGGAGACATTTTCTTAAAGAACTCTAACACACGGTGGAGAATGTAAGTGTGAGGAACCAGAGGGGGCCTGTAAGGGAGAGCTCGGAAGAGGGCGATATCCCCCCAGGGCGGGGGGGGGGGGTCAGGGAGGCTGGATTCGAACAGGCCCAGCGAAGAGCACTTGGGCTGAGGGCGCACCAGGAGCAGAGGTGTGATAAAAAAAAAGGGCGGTTCTTATTTTGGGAGCCCCCAAAAATTCACCTCGGAGTATAACATGCATTTTAGAGGTGTAGAGGTGGGAACGCAGCCTGGGACCAGAGAGAAAAGGCCTTTCATGCTGTGTACGGAGATTATATTTTATGAAGCGGTGAACACACAATATACAGATGAGGTAATAGAGAAGTGCACACCTGAAACCTATATAATTTTATTAACCAGTGTCACCCCAATAGCTTCAGTAAAAAAGTAACATAAGAGAAATGTACATTTTAATTCGTAGCCATTGAAGGCTTTTGACCTGCGACCCCCCAGGGTCAGAGGATGAGTTGGAGGAGGGGAAGGAAACCCAGTCAGGTGCTTGCACGAGGCGTGAGATAAGGGGGCTTCTACCGGGATGGAGACAGTAAACATGGGACAGGCTCTAGTGCTGGGAGATGAAGAGCAGGAACGTTCAATAAAATGCGTTCCCAAGCCACAGTGTGTCGATGAGGTAAACAGCCCTCTTCAATTTCATGGTGTCTTTTCAAGGCACAGAGCAAAGATTTGGTTTTACCTTTGAGGCAAATGCAGTGGGGCCGGCCAATCCTGACCGTGTCTCGTGAGTTAATTAGTTTCGATTTCCATGCTTTCCAAAGCTCTAGTTTGCACACGCGGGGCCGTGGACGTCCCTGAAATCCTGCCTCCTTCTCAGCGGGGAGCTGCAGATGGATCCAAAGGCACCGTTGGTTGAAGTTCACCGAAATGCGCTCATCCAACGACTCTGTGAGTAATTTTACTAAGGGAAGTGTTGACTGAGATGCAACAAAAGTTCGCGTCCAATGCCCTTGAAGGAAGTTGGACCGCCTCCCATATCAGCCTTGAACAGATGGAAATGCGTGTGCAGACAGCAAGAGAAGAATTTATTTGGAAAGCTGTCGAAAAATCAGGTCTCCTACTAGCGTCATAAACAAATACCAATGTAAGATCATGCTCTGTGCTGGCATAAACAATAAGAATCTTATTTTATTCCTGACAAGCAATATTTTTAATAAAAGCATATGAATATGTGCTTTGTTTCCCCATAATGTTATTAAAATTTTTTGTTTTAATTTTAAACATTTCATGCTCTGCCTGGTATGGCACAGTGGATTGAGTGCTGGCCTGCAAACCAAAGGGTGCTGGTTCGATTCCCAGTCAAGACACATGTCTGGGTTGTGGGCTAGGTCCCTGGTAGGGGGCGTGTGAGAAACAACCATATCTCTCTTTCTCCCTCCTTTCCCCTCTTTCTAAAAATAAAAAAAAATGAAATCTTTTAAAAAAAGTAAACATTTCAGTCAAAGAGCAAGAAATCTGAAGTTCACAATTTGAGGCAGCCCTAAGTACGCTGATCACAATTAGAAATGTAAAAAAATAAAATCTTCCAGGAGAACCCACAGCATCGCCATGGCAAGAATCCCTGTGGCAGACTGTATATTCCCCAAATGGCACAGCGAAAGTTATGATTCCACATGAGCTTCCAGAACACCGCCATGCCCCGAACTGAGACAGGGAGGCTGTTTCTCCTCCTCGTGAACCTGGGGTGCAGGGATACTTTGCAACTGCCTCCATTAATAAAGCATCTTAGAAATGACTCTTCCGAGGCTAGGTCATGAAAGGGGATATGACTTCTATCTGGCTCACTCTCTGTCTCTTCACAAGATACCCATCTTTGGGAACCGGCCACCATGTTGTAAGGAAGCACAAGCCACAGGGAGGGGCCAACGGCAATAGACAAGCTGGCCGCCAGCATTAATCATGTAACATAGGAGTAAGTTAAGCTTCAGGTGATTCCAGCTCCCACCCTTGAGCCACGTGGAGCCCAAACAAGCTATCTCTACCCCGCCCTGCGCAAAATGTTATTTGAAGACACTAAGTTTGGGGGTAACTTGTGTTGCACTGACAATAGCTGGAAAAGTCCCCAAAAGCCCAGGAGGGAAGACATGCCAACAGAATGCCCATCTGTGCTGGGTGCTGGACTGAAATTCGTGACCACGGACAGGCCAGGAGGCACAGGAGACGCAGAAGACTTCCAGGGAATTTGCAGCGTCCGGGCCACCAGGAACCTACAGTTTGGAAGGGAAGACAGACTTCTGTGTTGCAGGCATAAGCTCACGCAGAGGCCAGTGTCTGAGCACAGTGACCGCTGGATGGCAAGAATCAGAGCGCTGAAGAGGTTGGAAGCCCCTGGTGACAAATTCCATTTCTACAAAATGGAATTTTGTAGAAGAGCCATTTTCTACAATTTAGATGTGGGTCTCAACGTCAACTGTAATGAGGTAGAATGTCTGTTTGTAAAGCAGCCCCATCCCCAGCCGACATACCCACACTCCCACAGTCTGGTTACAGACCAATAAATCCATCGTGGGGACAAATCCGTCATGTCTGCTTCTACGTCCAGACGGCTCACCTACATGTGCATATGGACCTTCCACACGGCCCAGAACCCACAGGCAGAATAGAAAATTGACAGAAGGACAGAGTACAAACATTTATATTATTAGCTGGCACATTATTTCTGTGAGATTCACTTTTCCCAGGGAAATATCTTGTCGCAGCCTGTCTCCTTGGCAGGGAGCAGGGCTGAGCCGCACCCGCACTTGCACGTCGATGGGCTCGTTTGTGTGAGGCTCATCAGTGGAGGAACGCAGGCCCTGAGAGGCTGTGACTTGTCCAGGGTCAGACAGCAGAGAAGCGGCAGAAACAGGACTGGCACCTCGGCCTCCCGGCTATTTGTCCAGCCTCCTTCCCTGGGCTGAAAGCCACTTTAAAAAGCAAAGCTTTTGGAATCAAATATTTGCCCTCACAAATGAAGAACTGATCAATGACATAGGAAAATTGCCTGGGCTGTTGGCAGGACGCGCCTCCCACGAATCTCGCCCTGACCATGGCGTTTATAGAGTCAGTGGCAGGTGGACAGTATTTACTGCACATCATAAATGTTTCCACCTGCCTCCCAACTGCACCTGTGAAATCTGCACAAGGCCATTGTCATGTTTCAGTCAATGACCAATGGGAGGCCGGCTCCCCTCGGGGCTCCCCGTCTCTGCTGCCCACCTCCTCCCCGCTCTTTTATTTCAAGAAATAGGTGACAGGAAACATGGCTATTGGCTAAATCCACCAGATGGGAACCCAACATTTGCTGTTACATATTTCATTAAACTCCAAAGTTGAAATAATTCATGGAGATGGCCAGGCCATCAGTGCTTTGCCCGTTTATTTTAGAAGAGCTATTTTCTACAGTTGAGATGTGGGTCTCAACGTCAACCCTAATGAGGTGGAAAACTCGGACAGTGGAAAACTCCATGCGCACATCTTGCACAATCTCTGCGGGCCGGCCGCGCACGGCTGTACTTAGAGATCGTTTTTTATTTTGTTTCCTGGGTAATAAATAGGCCGAATTTCAACCTCCAAGGCAAATGTATATGGAGGTAGAAAGAAAAGGGGGTGGTCGGGGAGAAGCAATTTAAAACATGACAGGGTCTCTCTCAGCAAAATGAGTAATTCCATTTGGATTTGGTGTCCGGTGAAAACGGTCACATGGGCAGACACTGGAGAGGTGGGCCCGTGGCGTGTGGGCGACGGGTAAAGTGAATCGTTAACGTGGTTCTAGGATAACTGAGAGGCTGGGTCTGAGGGAAGAGGTCGGTTTTCCGGGGCGGGGGTGTCCCAGGGAGACTGAAGACACTGTAGTTCTGTGGTCTTGTCTTGCCGCTGAACTCCACTTGGCCCGAAGCAACGTTTTATTTTCTTACATTGTTCTCTCTCTTTTTTAATCTCTCTGTTTCATGCTCTAGAATTCTTCACATTTCTCTATGGCTGAGATTAGGCTGGCGCAATTCAGGCTTCGTTAAAATCTTTGAGCTGACCCTTAATGAGAACTAAATAATGGTTTAGGAATGAGGAATTTAGTACTGGTTTGTTATTAACAGTGACTTGGATGAGTCAGAGCAGCACTATTTATAGTAACCCTGTCTGGAAACCACCTAAATGTTCATCGTCAGAATAGACCCATTATAGCATATTTACCCGCATGGAATTCTATGTGTACTTGAGAAGGAAGGACCTACAGTTTCTTGCTACAACATGGGTGAATATCACACAATGTTGAACCAAAGAAGCTGGACACAAAAAAAAAAAAAAATACCATATGAGTCTATGTATAGACAGATTTTTCTTTTTTTAAAAAAAAAAGCAAAACCAGTCTATCCTGTTAGAAGCAAGGGTTGTGTTTATCTTTTTAGTGAACAGTGACCAAAAGGGGGCACAAGGGGACTTCCTGGGCACATGTAATATTTTATTCCAGATCTGGGTGCTGGGTACACAAGTATATTCTGTTCCGTTTGTGAAAATTCATTGAGCTGTTCACTTAGCAGTCCTTCTCTGTATCTCTATTTCAACAACAACAACAACAACAACAAAAACCCAACAACTTCACTGGATGGATTTGTTTTTTTTTTTTGAGTGATAACTTTCACAAAGAGACTTAGCAAATTATAGCCTATATACATCTGAGACCCCAGACAGATCAGACTTGGTACAAACACAGTCCAACAAAGACACAGAGGCTATCAAGCCCAAGTGGTTCAAAGGCCACTTTGGCCTTCCGTCCCCTCCCTCTCGTCCCGTCTCGTGCCGCCCGGCACCGCATCTCCCGTTTGCTCAAGTGAACATAACCCCTCCTTTGCCCCCAGCTCGGCCTTGAGCTGCAGCCCCTCGGGGCTGTTCCCCCGACTCTGTTCTGCTCTCCCAGTCTCTCTATTTCAATTCATTCCCTTTCTTCTTATTCAATATTCTGTGCTTCTCTTTTATTAAAAAGAAATAAAGTGAGGTATGCTACGCCATTATAATGAACCTTTGGATGTGAGGGTTTAAGGGAAAACGTGGGGCAGGAAAGGCCTTTTAAAAGTCTGAGCTATGAGGGAAGGCAACCATGGGGGATTAAAAAGTCTTACTGTTGTGGAAGTAGTTTGCATCTTGATTGCAATAAATCAGAAAAAAACATGAGTTTGCTTATGACCTTGGGGTGAAGGCAGATGACCACTGGTATGGTCAGCACTGGCCCAGCGGGAAGAAAGGGGGTCACAGCAATATGACAAAGTCAGCAAAAGAGGAAACAATACAACGTCGTAAGCGCAAGATAAGAAGAAGTAAATTGGATGCATTCCTTCCTGGATGAGAGCAGTCTCTTCCAAGGGTTCTCTGCGCCCCAAGTCTGACCTATGACACACTCATCCTTCACTGCCAGACCTTGGCAATCCATTCAAAACAGAAATCTGATCACACGAGTCCTCCCTAGGTGGCTCCTCCCTGTCCCCTGAGCCATCTGCTGGGTACAGCTCCAGCCTGCCCACAAAAGTCCGCTTACCTTACGGGCTTACCTGCTGCTCTCTTTCTCCATCGTGGAAGCTGTTGCTTTTCTGCCCAGCACCTGCTTGCTTCTGGAAACGGCTACGCCACACCCCCACACCCACATGATTACCTTGCAAGCTGTGCTGTTCCCGCGACCTGTGGCCACAGCTGATTGGTTCTGGGATGGGCACTTGGCTAAAGAGGGGCCGTTTTCCATTCCTTCTGAGTCACGCTCTGTTCCTGGAGGGTGGTCCAGAAGTGAACGCCTGGCCCCAGGGACTGAATGACAGTCTTTCTCGCGCACATTTGGAACTGGCACAGAGATGGAGAAATAAGTCTCTTGCAGGAGTCAGAGCGCTCATATTTAAAGTTTAAGGGGCCTAGCTGTCTTGTCTCCTGACCCCGGAACAGAGGCACAGAGAGACCACCAAGAGAATGGGCAAATAGGAAGGAAAGAGTGAAAACATGAGGGAGAGACACAGGCAGAAATATTTCAGATGAACGTGGAGTTGAAAGCCAGAAGGTGCTGGGAGTGTTCAAATTCTTGGTTATGTGCATTGCTAAAGGCCTGTAGCTTCCGTGGAGTCCACAAGACAGCCCAATAGCCTTAGCATAAACTTCTGTTCCTTTTACCCAAGACTCCCATTACTTCTAAAGTGGACAAATCGCTTTTGGTTCCTCACACGTGAAGGCCAATTGGTGTGCTGGTAAACTGGCTCTGTAATATATACACACAAAAATGGTCCTTATTAGTAGCATCTGTCAATTTCCTTGGTTGATACACTCCCACTCTGGCCAACTGTAAGCCACCAAAGGTTTGACGTCTGGCAGTTCCCGGATGTCCAGCAGAAGAGCCAGCACCAGCAAACCAGGCTCCTCCCCCGCGCCCCCGGCTTTGTTCACACCTTTCTCTCTTATAATGGTTACTTTCTCAACACCCATCTCCTGCATCACCTCTTCCAGGAAGCCTCCTGGGGTCCCCTCCACGCTCCCTTAGTTTGTCACTGTCCCTGTAGTCATGACTGTAAGCCAAAGCTTCTGTGACGCCTCTGTGCCGTCCAGCCTGCAAAGGTTAGGTCTCGACCACCCCTGAGGCCCCGGCCAGCCCGCGGGGCTCGCTGCACAGGGCCGCTGGGGGGCAGGTTTGGGCAGCTCTGGGCACGGCTGGGCAGGAGGTGCCTGGCCGCGGCGTGGCAGTGCGGCCTGGGCGGTCCCAGAGCAGAGCGGCCGTCGGGCAGCCTCAGCCCCGGGCCCTGCTGAAGTGGACGGAGAGGAATGAGTCCGCCCACTAAATGACTGTCCGACGGAGCCTGGCCGCCACCCTGGGAAACGGGCCAGGGTCACGGCGCGAGCCCCAGCGGGCTTTCTGGGGAGAACCCTGCCCCGTGTGTCCGATCAGCCCTGGTGGGCGAACGGGCAGGATGAAAGGAGGGGGGCTGCCCAGCGCCCGCACCTACCTGTGGCCTCGCCTGGCCCGTGCGGCCACGGCAGGGAGCCTGTTTACAGCGGCGCGATTTTCGCCCGGGCCGGTGTGGCTCAGCTGGTTGTGCATCATAAACCGAAAGGCTGATGGTTCGATCCCTGGTCAGGGCACACTCCGGGGGGGCAGGGTTCAAGCCGCAGAACCTATGGGAGGGCGGGTGGATGTTTCTTTCTCACATCGATGTTTCTCTGTCCCTCTCTCTCTCCCTTCATCTCTCTCTAGAAGCAATGAAATGTCACCAGGGGAGGATAAGAAAAATAAAGTGGCTATTTTCTAAAGTCTTTGGACTTTTAATCATAGCATTCAGCTGCCAAGTAATCATTGATTATTAATAGTTCAATAACCCAGCTTAACCCAGTCACAAAACTTAATTTTTTACATAGCTACCCCTCTCGGTGCGAAGGTTTTTGAAGAACCATGACTTTCTCTTTCTGTCTCTATTTGTGTCTGCAAAGATTGTGTCTACCTACAGCCTTCCATATGTGTTCCTTGGCGCCCCTCGCCATGCGACAGAACCAGGGCTTCTCCTGATCGCTCACGGGGGGCGATGCCGAAGGGCCTCCTCGTGTGGAGTGGCCGGCCGGGGGCCTGGGGGCCGAGGAGCCGGAAAAAGCGGTCACTCGGGCTCCTGTGTGCTTCTGACACATGACTTGGCTCTCCCTTTGTATGCTTACCGAGTGCCCAAGAAGAGCCCTAAACCAGCCTCAGTTCGGGGAACGATTAATTCCATGGGTGACTGGAGTCCCTTTTAGGCACCATGCAGATGTCACGTGATGCTGTTGCTTAAACCCACAGTTCTAGTTGTGAAGAGCACTTCAGAGGGAGGGGTCTGAGGTTCCTTAGTCACACCGACTATGAGAGACTGAGAGATGGTCACAGCCTGAGACTTTTAGCTTAGGGGAGCCTCCGGCCACTCCCCTGGGCTCTCAGTGTGCTGTTTCTCCTAGGAAACTGAGTCAGCATTTCCTCTCCCCATCGTAAGATCCCCATCTAGCGGTGGTAAAAGCCAATTGCAAGGCTGTGGGTCTCGGGCTTCCGCTCCACTCCAGCCCCATCAGGTCCGGCCTTGCACTGTGTGTGTGTCTAACACTCGCGTCTCTGAGCTGATATCCGGGGCAGGGGGTGGGTTGAATGTGTGCATATGCAGTTCATGCTGTTGATCTTGGGTCAGGGCAGTATGTTTACCAAGGTTTTTACTGATTTCTTTATAGACAAGATAGATGATTAGGGCTGGAGGTCAATATTCTTAGGTGACTTTGTAGCTGAATAAAAGACTAAATGCAAAGAATCTTTGATTCAGGAATGTGATACAAGCAGCAGAATGGGGCAAAAATGGCCCGGCACCCCCTCTCAATTGTCTGGACCGCGAGCCCTCTGGGACCTGGGGCACCTTCCCCCAGGGGTACGCGGGCAGGACCCATGGCGTTGTCCCTTGAGCCGATGGGACCACAGCACCCTGTGCTCTCTGAGCTGTCCAGGTGCTGGCAGCTTGCTCTCCAGGAAGCCCCTGAGAACAGCTGGCACCCAAGCCCAGACTGCCAGGTGCCCAGGGGGCTGTTCTCAGACAAGGCGACCTCAGCTGTCACACTCTGGCCCTGGCCTTCTCACCAGGACAGCAGGAGACAGGAAGGCCTATACCTTCCCTCTTCTTGCTGACTGTCATTTTATAAGTTTTCTTCTTTTTCTAGTAAAGCCCATTCCTTACCCCACCCTTCTCGTACTGTGAAATTCACGCAAGTCCTGGTACGTGGCTTTGAAAGGCACTACCTCCCGTGACGGTGGGTCAGTTTCAACCAGGAAGAAGGTTTCTTACGGGCTTTACCCACAACAGTGACTGCCCAGCTTTTGACCCAGATAAAGATTGGGAAGGCAGGTTGCTCTGGTCCATAAGGCACAGGAAGGTGGAGATAGAAGATGAGGGCGTGGCAGTCAGACTACGAAGGAGCAGACAAGGGGAAGTTCTGGGCCCACCTACATGGAAGAGAAAATACGACAGGCTCCAATATAAATGCACTCAGGTTAAAAACGATATCAACTATCAAAGCGGAAGACTTATCTTCAGAGGTTCATGTGGAAAAGACCTGGATGTTCAGTAGCCCCAAGCTTCTTATAAGCCAATAGTATAAAGTGGTTGACAAAGAAGCTAGTTCAGCCTCAGGTGCTAGAAAGAACAGGGGCATTGTTAGTTGCCCCAAGTTCCCCACCAGCTGGCCCAGCTGTGCGATGTCCTGCACTGTGTGGGAGCCGCGATTTATGAAGGCCAGGGCCAGCCTCGTGAATAGCAAGGATAGTGCAGGATCTTATGAAGAAAGGGTGAAAGTATTACCAAGCTATCGCTTGGCAAAGACAAGATTTATTATCACAGGATAGCTTTCTCAGAAAATCTGAAGGGCTATTTATTGTTCGATCACTCAATACATCATCCATTTTCATATTGAAGAAAAAAATTGATTTTTTTTTTCCAGTCTGGTTTCATGAAGCAGAACTAGTACAATTGGCAAAAGTCAAAGGAAAATGATGTTCAGAGCCAAAAAAAGAAAAAGAAAACAAAACAAAAACTTTCAGACATTTATTGTGCCAAGTATGTGACAAGCTGCTTCTCAGAGAAGTGCCCTCCCTAGTGCTGAGGTCGTGGAAACAGAGCCTGGGGCCAGGCCTCATGGAGTAGAATCCTAGCAGGGAGGTCTCGGAGGTAATGGCCTAGCCAAAAACTCTATTTCCCAACCTCTTACCATTAGGTGTGGCCACACAGCTAAGGTCAAGACAAAGAGTGGTGAAGAAAAGGGTTTGGTGGGCCTTCTGGAAAGCCTTGTTAAAGGGAACGGATTATCTGAGAAGTACACATTGTTGGCCCTTCCTTCCTCCTGCTGCTTGGAGTGTGGTTGCAATGGCTGGGACTTCAGCAGCCATCTTGGACCATGATATGACCTTGGGTACAGAAGCTACACTGCAGGGTGGTGCAGAAGGATTACAAACCCCCCCACCCCCGAGTAACTGATGGCAGAGCTGATGTTCACTGTGTATTTATTGGGTGTTTACGATGCTCCGTGTGGTGTTCTAGGAACTCGATGGCCAAAACAGACAGTGGGTGCCCCCCCTGGGTCTCCAGCTCCTCCTGAGGGAGCCAGGGCTGCTTGCGACATCATACAAACTCTGGGCGTGTGGAGCATTATTAACATGGAATGAAAGGGGCCTCTGAAGTGGAACAAAGGGGTAGTTCTGACGGCAGGTGACATTTTCATAGATGCTTATCATCGTGATTCCGGAGATGAGAACATTGACATTTACAGTTATCAAGTTATTTTCCAAGGTTACTCAAAGAGTGATCAGATTGGGATTTAACCCTTGTATCTGATTCCAAACTCACTTTCTTAACCACTTATTTCAGCTCGTTCAAGGGCAGGAGGTAGGAGAAGGGTGGGAATGTACTCAGAGAAATACACAGAAAGAGAGCCAGGAGAGGGTAAAGTGTGGGAAGGGGGCGGGGTGGAGAATTATAAGGAAAAGGAGGTTTAAAGAGACGTGAAAGAGGCTAGGGACTGACAATAGCCTACAGGCTTGGCAGAGTGGCCATTTTTGACCTTCCTGAGGACAATTTTAGTAGAAACCTTCCTAGCTTACTTCAAATTCTCGGAACTTGAATCTTTTTTCTCTCTGTGGCAGGTTCATAAACATCTTTCATTTTTATATGTCTATTATTGAGATTTATGTTAAAAATAGATTTCAGCAACTGTTTGGTTATATAATTATTCCTGTAACTTCAGTAGTACACTCAGTACCAATTTCTTTTGTTGTCAACCTACCAAATGCCACCAAGAATGGCACATTGTGCAGTGGTGGCAGCTGTTTTGCTGACATTTAAGTATAGAACTGAGATGTTTGTGACAAACAGCTTCTTGCATTCGCATCCCTGGACCTGAAAGGTGTTTGTACGCCATATGCTTGTTCTCTTCAACTGTAGAGGAATAAATAACATTGTCAAAATCGCTGCTGAGAAGTATACATTCTCATATTATTTGGGGGGGGGTGGATATTATGTTTCTAAAAATGTTTCCTCCTATGAAGTTGTCTTCATCGTTGACAAGAAAACTGCCCCCTAGTTGTCAAGAAACTATGGTAGGTTTTAAAGGTCCCAGAAACTCTTAAGCCTTGAAAGATATTCCTTAAAATGGTGTGAGTTTGAAAGGTGGGATGGAGAGGCCAGGGAAGTCAAGGGCACATTAGCACCCACTTCCCCCTAACCTTGCGGTGCCTTCTACTGCGCCCCCGTCGCTGTCTGTCGCCCCTCTGGGCACCGACCCATCCAATCCAAAACAAGCACCTTCACCTCCATGTTTGGCATTGAGATTAAAGGTCAGAATTAAGGCAGAGCCAGAATTAAGGCCATGAAGTATTTTTTGGAAGACGAAGACGGTTATTCTGGGTTTGATGGCTAAGACGTAAGGCAGCGTTCAGACCATCCCGCGGGCGCAGGAGATGGAAGTACGTGAGTGCGGAGAGAGATCCTTGTTTCCTCCCCGAGGGCTCGGCAAAGGGCTGGCGCTGCTGCTCAGCGAGGGCTGGGGCGGCCGCTGAGATCAACCCCGCCCTGAGGGTGCGACCCACATGGACCCCCTCGCAGGCTGCGGTGACTTCCCACGGTGGGAAGCATTTTGCCAGATTCATTTACATGTACTTGTCCATTTCATTTTCATTTGTTTAAGTAGCACTATTTTTATAGGAGAGGCAACGAAGCTAGAGTCAAACAGCCTGCTCAAGGTAAACCTCTGCCGTGACAGAATTTCAACCTGTGCCTTTCTGATTTCATAGCACATGCTCTCTCCCTGGTACCGCGCGCCCCAAGGCCCTGCTGCCTGACCAGCACGGTGGCCTGGTGTGTGGCTCTGCTGCTGAGTGGCGTTACTGCCTGCAGCCACGTGACCTTCTTTGCTATTTAGCTCATCAGACCACTCAGATCTAGCTACAAGGATCTTCCTTTAAAAAGAGACTGTTGGTCCTGGCCAGGTAGCTTAGCTGCTAGGAGCATCATCTGGATATACCAAGGCTGTGGGTTCAAAGCTTGGTCAGACACATCAGACACAAAAATCAACCAATGAGTGGAACAACAGATCGATGTTTCTCTCTGTCTCTCTTTCTCTCTCCCCTTCTCTCTCTCTCTCAAAAACATAAATCAATGAAAAGAGACTGTTGAATGATATCCTAAACTTATAGCTGAACAAAGGACACTCATGAAAAAATACTGAGGATGGAACTAGATGATTAAAAAGAGCAAGACACATGGATCCAGCCTTCTATGTTCCCAGTACTGTGCTCATAAGTACATCATAGCACACATTTCTGATTTTCCAAATTCAGAGCTATCTGAAAGTTCAGACAGAAAAGGAAAGCACTTGACAAATGTCAACATCCATTTATGATTAAAAAAACCAAAACACTCAGTAGTTGGGAATACCATGGTGACCGAAATTACCAACCCTGCATTGTCTATTTGAAAGTTGCTAAATCCTAAAAGTTCCATCACAAGAAAAAAAAAACACACTATAACACTATAACGTGTAGTGCACGTTAATTCGACTTACTGTAATAATCGTTTTACTGTGTTGATTTCAAGCGTAGGAGTCAAGGGCACCCGTCTGGGTACCAGATTGCGTGGATTCTATTCCTGACCGGGTCACTTAATGTGCTATGTTACCCTGGGGCAAGTTCCTCAGCCTCTCTGTGCATCAATCTTCTCATGTACAAATGTGATCAAAACAGTTTCCCCCTCATGGCGGTGCGGTTCAGAGAAAGCGAGTGGCTGGCGGTGATGCACGCAGCCGGTGCGCTGTGTTTGCCATCATCGTAGTTCAAACGCCCCTTCTTCTGTGAGCCTCATCAACACCCTGATGAAGACCCCTTCTGTCATTTCCTCCCCCTTACATTGCAGTTCTTTATCCACAGGCTTCTCTCGAGAGGCTGTGAATTGCCCAAGGGCAGAGCTGGTCTTACTTATTTATTACCTGGCATAGGTCTTGGCCCACTTAGAGTGTGACTATGACTTAGTTCTTATGAATTGAATAAAATCAAAACTATCAAAGCAAAGATATTTTTAACAATCAGCAACAATTTTTTATTGTGTGTTAAAGACTGAAATCTGACTCCCCCCCTCTCCCCGCCCCATATGTTGAAAGGGCTTACAAATGCAAAGACATTTCAATACCTTGTTTTTTTGCTATTAAAACTTTGGCCTTCCTTGTGGCATTTTCTTGCTGCAAATCCTATAAAATATTTAGTTTCCTAAGCACCATGAAGTTTAATCCTTGTGAAGAACCTTCCTTCTGGAAATGTCAGGCATAATTTATTAACTCCCTCTTCTGTGCACTGAGAGTTACAGCGTTGCACTTCTGATTGGAAACTAAATTGAATATACAAGGGAGGTATGGAAATAGAGGAGTCTCTTCCGCGGTAGAGTTAAAAGCAGCATTTCCGGCTCACCTGTGACCCTAGCTTCTGCTTTGCAAGGTCTGATATGTGGGGCGATTTCCATTCTCTGGCGCCTTAGCTGTTCCCTCGGCCTGGAAACTCTCCTCCAGGACGTCCACCTGGCCAGCCCTCTCCCTTCCTTCCTGCTGAAGGGGAGCAGAATCCATCACCCCAAAATGTGCCTCTTTGGCACAAGGATAGTCTTGAGCTGGTTATTTTGAAGAAATAGCAGACATAGGAAAAGCTCTGACAACTGAGCAGAAGTTAGCCTTTTGTGAGACATTTGTAAAGGTGAATCCATCTCTGTATCAGGAAATCTCTGGAAACTCCTGCTCGGCCTGCTGGGCTGTTTGATGGAGACGAAGGGCCGGCTTCCTAAAAGTCTGACTCGTAGACCTCAGGTTGGCTGCCCTGGCTGCTTACTGTTGATAAGGAGGCCACTTCCTGGCCTGGCTGCTGCCCATTTGGGGTCAGAGTTTAATTTTTGTCTGTGCCTGGTCGTCGTCCATTGTCTACCGTCTCTCGCAGTGTAGGATGGGCAGAAACATCAAGGCAAAGATTTTCCTTCTTTTTCAGTGACTGTTTACATGCAATATCATTTTGTATTCGTTTCAGGTATACAGCATAGTGGCTACAAAGTGGTCCCTCCGACATTTCCAGTACCGACCTGGTACTGTACATAGATATTATAATATTACTGACTCCAAGGCAGAGATTTTGAAGCAAGAACACCTCAGGCCATGAACTGCCTATTGATGCTTCCTATTGAAGAGCTGATGAGTTACTGGGCAAGTTCCTACAATGAACAGTCAGGTTATTTGCTTGGGCAAGAGCATCCTTGGAATAGCAAAATTGTGTTCCTGAAGGTAATGGAATAGCAAAGTTATGTTAATGTAGACAGTACCCCGAGAGGGGCAGATGGGTAGTTTTGGGTTTCATTTGAATAAATTTAAGGGAAGGGAAGAGAAGAAACCAAGATGTAACTAGCAGCACAGATGTTCCTCGATTTTAGTCCTTCCCCACCCTGCTCAGCCATGCGTAGTGCTGGGAAAAAAGTGAAAATATTCCAACGTTTTAGGAAACGGAGACTCAGAGTGTCAGCAAGTTGTCCAAGGTCACCTCGAAACTGCAGAAAAGGCAGAGGTCGAAGCCAGCTCTGCAGGGCCCCAAAACTCCATGCTCTTTTTTGGCCGCTGCGCGTGCCTTCCACGCGTTTAAACGTTACCCAAGCCACCTTCTCCCTGCCAAGCACGTGCGTGGGTGTGTAACAGGTATTTCCATATGCATGTTTTTTGAGAAAAAATGGAATGTGCGGTAGACCTGGGAGGGGCACAAAATGAGTGCTTTTTGAGTGTAGATTTTTTTTTCTGAGTTTTTTTAAGGATGAGCCCGGAATTTATACTTGTATCTGACTTATTTCAAATATCCTCTCTACCAATAGAAGGTCCTTTTAGCTACTGAATTATAATAACACATTTCTCCTTAATACACATTCTTCCTACTTTTCTCCCCTTAAAAGTTATGAGCAAAGTGGGTAGAGTTCATTTCCAATAATTAAATGTACATGATTCTTGCGAATCACTTCAGATTTTGCAAGCGCTGTGCAGTTTTCAAGGATGGAAATAAAACTCACAGTTTGTAGTCTACGCTGTTGGCATTTTCACTGAGCTGGCAGCCTCTCCAGAGAGCCTCCTTTTATCTTTTAAAAACAATTACAATTATAATTAGTATTGCTATTACTTTCTTAGCCACCAGGGATGCAATGGCCCAGCCTCCCGGGAGTGCGGGCTGCCAGGAGCGCCCCACGCAGCCTTCCTCTGAGCCACGGGCCGGGACAGCCTCAGGGAGAACCGTGTGTTTGGTGGGAGCCCTTGCAACGGGGGCGCCCCATTGGAGCCCTCACTTGGGGGACCTTTCTTCTCCTCTGCACTGACAGGGCTCGGTTACCAGCCATTCCAGTTGCATTTAAGCCTTGCTGCACATTGGAACCACATGCGGGGCTTTCAAAGCTCCTGATGCCCAGGCCGCACCCGAGTCTGCACCCCGGACTAATGAAATCAGAAGCTCCGGAGGTGGGGATAGGGGGCACAAATATTTTCCAAAACTTCCCCAAGGATTCCACCTTGCAGTCAAGTTAGAGAACGAGCGAATGATAGTACAGCGCAGGTGAGTTCCGCGAACACCTTGAGAATCTCCAGGGGCAGCTCCAGACAGAGTCCTGGACAAGGGTGGATGGCGGAGAGGCAAGGCTGGTGGTCCGGGGCCACAGGGTGTCAGACGCTGGCACCAGTCCTGCCTCCGGGCATATTGGGCTGGCTGTGCCTGGGATGTGATGGTGCATACACGCTGGGCAAGCTCATGGCTAGAGCCCTTGACAGGCGCTTTGGACACCGGCCTCTGGGGCCTAAGGGCCAGTGCGGATCGGCCTTTCCTGGAGCATGTGCCTTGTGGCTCTGCAGAAGCAGACATGACCTTGTCCCTGCATAACCCGTGCGTCAGGCTGGCGAGACGCGATTACTGACTTGGCCCTGAGATGCTGTTTGGGGAGGAAGAACTGCTCAAAGCTGATGGTCCGTGTTTGCCTACTTAGAAGCTGGATGCACAGCCACACAGCTTGAAAGGCAGATTTTTAAAAAAATCTTTATCCAAGGACATGCTTATTGATTTCAGAGAGTGGGAGAGAAATGTCCGTGTGAGAGAAAAATATGGATCAGTTACCTCTCCTACGTGCCCTGATTGGGGACTGAACCGAAAACCTAGGTATGTATCCTAACGGGGAATTGAACCCTCAACGTTTTGGTTTACGGGACGACACTCCAACCAACTGAGCCACATCGGCCAGGGCAGGAAGCTTTGTAATAGAAGCCACACAGCTCTTCAGTAAGCATACACCCCAATGAGACCAGGTCTCACTGGCCTCTAATGATGGCCCAGGAACACCGGACACCCCTGGACGCATGGAGAGATGGTGGGCAGAGCTGGCTGGGGTAGGCTGGACTTAGAGGTTTCCTCTTTTACTATAACTTATGAGGAAGATTTCCTATGGACAGTCCGGATCTTTAACAGGATAGTAGAATCAGGATTTTTCCTATTTTTTTCAGCATTTCAGCTGATGCCGCAAAAGCTAAGAAACTAAACAATGGGTGAAAAATATCCCGTATCCTAAGAGGTGTCCTAATTGCTCGGTCTGGACGGCGAAGGACCATTCAGCCCAGTGTGGAAGAATAATTTTGTGAGACACAAGGTCATATTCTTGAACACCGTGACAATGTCAGGTTGCCCAAAATGTTTCTCACAAGTGCAGGTTTCTGATAACTTAAAAAATTGTACCACTGAACTGGGTAAAAATTTCCAGACCTCTAACGGAAAAAAACCTGATGGATTAAAAAAAAACTGAATTAATAAAACTGATTTAAAAAAACTGCACTAAACAGACTAATGAGGATGATTCTAATTTTTATGACTTTGTGATATTGCTGGTTCTTTAATGTTTTGGGGCTTTTTTTCAGATTTAGGGAACACGTTTTCTTTTTTTTTCATGTCGGCTATCTAAAACTGACAGCAAATTGGGAAATTATGCTTTTGTACAGAATTGAAACATTGATCTTTTTCTCCCTTTGTGTTCCCTCCAGAATTCAGCAACTCTTACTGGGTATTCCTATTCTCATGGAAATGGAGTTATTTGCATAAGTTCAGTAAGAATTTGTTCTCCTTGTAACAAGGCACAATCAGAAAAACTGGGGATAGTAACAACGCTTTGACTGGAATGCCACATTTGAGACTGACGTGCCCAGAATCAGACATGACACAGTTTCAAGGAACTAAGCTTAACTTTATGAAACTAACACAGCTTCCTTTGAAATGCCAGCCCCGTACCTTGCTTACAGGGCTCCTAGCCTCAAAGTTGAATAAGGCAAGTCACCTCCTGGCAGGGCCAGGTACCGCAGAGTATTTTGGAGACCTCAAAGAGAGAGGAATGCGCCCGAATCTGTGGGGATTGCAGCAATGTCTGATGGCAAGGCTTTGGCTTGGCTTCTGAGCCTTGAGAGGCTTTTGAAGTTCCGGTATGAGGTCTCTTATTAGAAGTCCTAGCAAAGCAGACTTAAAGAGAGCCCCTGTGATTAATCACTATCCTTGCTGCACTTCTGTAAATAATAAGGCCAACTTTAATGAGACTAGACTTATTTTGCAAACAAATTAGTCTGACTGTGATTATCTTTGGTGGAAGAAAAAGGAGCGGCTGCCGACAGAAAAACTGTCTCCGCGGAAAATTACCACTCCCTGTGGACGTCCGATCCCAGTCCTGTGCATTTTTTTGAGGTTTTGTTGTCTGCCTGCTCAAGGGACTGGATCCTGAATTCTTCTAGTTTCCTCCCATATTTAGCGACAGCTCTCCAAATGGACATTTCCAATCTCTCTTGCCTTTCTGACTTGGAACCACTTGGGATAAAAACTGTGTTTCTCCCAAAGCTCTGGATGGCTCGACACACACTGCAGAGAATTACCGCAGCGGCAGGGCCGGGCAGCCTCTGGACAGGCAGCAGGGCCCCCCCAGAGTTCGCTGGGGCGCCTGGCGACGCCACCGGAGACGTCCTACCTGCAAAGGGCGCTCTGAAACCAACATCCAGAAATATGACCCACTGGCTGCCCTCTGGACCCCGAAGCAGAGTATCGTCCGCTCTGGTCGCCAACTTTCGCTTTTCTTTTGCCTCCATGGAAATGCTCCTCATTCTACACCTGCTTGTTCACATCAAGGGGACGTTTCTGTTCGGTGAGAACCCACCGGCCATGCCACCTGCCAAAATGAGACGCAGCTTTTCACCTGAACCGACCTCTTCTCAGGACTAAAAGACTGGCTCAGCGAGACAGGAAGTCACCTACAGTCCCACTTCTGGATGGGGAAGCCTCTTTGGGTGGCTCCAAAGGCAAGCAAGGGCGGGTGGCAGAACGTGCCACCCCAAAACATGCCTTTTTGGCCTAAGGACTACTTTGGGCTGATTCTTTGGAGAAGCAGCAGCCATGGGAGCGGCTCTGGAAACTGAGTAGAAGTTAACCCTGTTGTAAGGGATATGGACAATTATGAAGGAAACCTTGATTTGTAAGGGTGTCTCCCTCTCCGGACCAGTAAAAGAAAGGTGACGAAATCACACACACACACACACACACACACACACACACACACACACACACACACACAAACTCTTAGAAATAAAGAAGGCACTGATTAAGGAACAACAGACCTTAGTCTTGTTTCCTGTCCCTGGTCACCGCCCCCCCCACAACTGGCCTCCCCCACAGCCTTTCTTCCCTTGATTTAGCTGAAGCTGGCATTGGAGGCTGAACTCTAAGCCATCTCTTTGAGACCTCATTTTTCTGGGGTCTCGCTATGAATGCATGAGGTATATGTGTTAATCAACTTCTGTTTGTTTTTCTCTTGTTAATTTGTGACAGAAGCTCCAGCTGAGAACTTCGCAGGTGAAAGGAAACTTGTGTTTTCTTCCCTTACATAAGAATCTCTATTCTTATCTATTCTTCCTTTCTCTTTCTGGGCTGCAGAATAGCCAAAATTCAGACTACCTTCCAATGTACTCCAGTCTCGGCTTACAAATCCTCTGATCAATTTCTGGTTGATTTCCTCGTGTTCCCTAATTATCTTATTTTGCTGTGTATAATGCACATCCATGTTTTGGGCCCAAACTTTCTGGAAAAAAATTTTTCATTTTTAATTTTTTAATTCAATTTTTTTATTCATTTATATTTAGAAACAAAACCAATTATCATATTCCAGGGTCTTATTTTGCATATGGATACCATTGCTTTCTCGAGTTACACTTTTAATGCATAGGCATAATTAAAACTATTAAAAACATGTAAGTACAGAATTAGCACTACCTGTGTATAATGTACATCCTTGCTTTTCCCTAAAAAATTTGGGCAAAAAACTGTGCATTATACATGGCAAAACATGGTACTAATCCATAAGATTGCTCTATATTCCACAACAACATCCATAAGTACTTACTTTCTATTGCACTTTATTTAAAAAAAATCCTCCTATGTGCATAACATTCCATTCCATATTAATTTCTTGGACTACCCATGTCTTCTCAGTTACAAAGATAGGTAACTAGCCTTATTCATTGTCACTTGTTTCCTGTCCCTTTAGAACTGCAAAGAACTGTCGGCCGGCTGCATCCACACTCCTGCACTAAGGCACCCAGCATGGTTCCCCGCAGCCTAAGGTAGGTGTCGCTGGGACCGACCAGCCTTTTTGAGTTCCTGTCTGGGACAGACCAGCCTTTTTGAGCTCCTGTCTGGAAAAGCTCAGGGCTGACAAAGAATTTCCTGTTTATTCTAGTCAATACCTGAGTAGAGGCCCCTAACATCCCCTGTCATAGGATAATAGAGCATTTCCTAAAAAGGGGCTTACAATTGGGAGTCCTTCTCTGTCCCTTGGAGGGATGTGTTTCTCTCTTTCAACTCAGGAGCGTCTTTCTCAGGGAACCAAAGGTCAACAGGTGAGGCAGGGCCTCTGTTTCCCATGTCTGTGGGAGGCTAGAATCCTAACTTTGATAATTGCCAACTGGTACACCACCCTTATACTGACGTACCCTCTGTAATTTTTCACTTCTTCTTTGACTTAAGCCCCCACTTACTTACTTTCTAACTCCCACCTTCTCCCTGAAAAACTCCCAGTCCTTCTGCAGAACGGAGCTCGGTTCTTTCCCCTCCTGTTGTGGCTGCTGAGTAAATCTGTTTTCGCCACTTTGACTAATGTCCAGCTTTGTTTACCTTAGACACTCCTAGCATAGGCTGTGTTCGAGAAATAGTTCGTTGACCACTCTTTTGGCAAGACCAGTTTGGACTCTTGAGTGCGGGGGTCTGGGCGGCATGCATGCATTCATTCACTCATTCATTTGTTAATCACGTCCCCCGCACTATGGTGCGTGATGGTGCTTATGGAATCACGTGACTTTCAGAGGGGAAGGCCTAAGACTTCAGAAACCACCTGCTCTCCCTGGGGCACGATGTCCGGACATTGTCGTGCGTGGAGGGATTGATGGGAATTGGCCAGTCTGAGATATAATTGCAAGGGTGTTTTATGGCATTAGAAAATGTAGTATGTTCTTTAAATTTCGATGAAGCGTTGTCAAATCTCATTTTTAACAATTTCATGGAATAGACAACTGAGAAGTGATTGGTTTTTTGCACCTGCTTTCTAGATTTACAGTTTCCAAAAATTTAGGGGGTTGGGTTAGTATCTGCTGTTTAATGTTGTGTTGAACATAGACTTCACAGATTGAGTTGCAGGTGTTTTCCTTATTTCTTTGCCTAAAAATCAAATTACGAGACTCTCAGCCTTGTAATTATACACCAATACTACGTGAGGTGCTGAGGATCTGCATTTGATTCACTAGTTAATTGTATATTATCTCTCCCCTCCTTTCTCACCTAAAGGTTACATTTCCATAAAAGATATTCAGGGGTAACACTCCATCATCAAAGTGGCTTGTGCCCTGACCACTTAAATTACAAGCTGTAATAGAGAGGACTAATGACAGGCATCTCAGTAATTCTGGATCCAGGCTTTTGCACTATCATGAAAGTCATTGTCATTATGCAGCTGTAAAGTTTGAATGTCTCAATTACTGCATATGACAAGCCTCTGCTTCCGCACCCTGTCTCCCTCCCCACTGACTTCTGTAGTCCCCTTCCAGCTAATGACAAGCGCTGGAAGGATGATACTACACTCTGTGCAGCTCCCCAACTGAACCGTGCACCTGGATCCCCTGAGGAGTTTACACGTGCGCGCGCGCACACACACACACACGCAGATTCTGTAAATCAAAGTTGGGGCCCGAGAATTTACATGGTCACAGCTTCCCAGGTGCTTTTGATGGAAAAGCAATAATCTGCCAAACAGTCAAGCAAGTTATACAGCAACTGTTTCTTTACAATACACAAAAAATACCCCAGAATTCGAGCGTCCCGAAAAGATAAGGTAGCCCTTTTTTTTTCCCAGTTGGACTAATGCTACTAACTGTTCTTCCCTCTTAAAGCCATGTTAGGGTACAAACCCCTCTCTACATCCCCTGAGAGCCACTCCACTGTCACCAACTACACCACCAAGAGATGGGAACACAATGTAAAAAAGAAAAAAAAAAAGGACACCATTCTCTCAGTAAAAGAAACAGTCAACATTTTAGAAGGATTTTATGTTTGATTTTACTTTTTTTTTTTTAAGTTTTCGTTCCCCTAAAAGAAACTGTAAGACAAGGACTAGATGCCAGTGCAGGAGGCACGAAGGGAGAGAGGGAGGGAGAAAAGCCAGCTAAGGGGTGTGCCAGCGTGTAGGTGACCACTGCAGGGACCGGGGCCTGCAGGAACTTGCCACAGCCCTCAGTCCAAGGGGCAGCCGAGGGTGCAGTTCTCAGGACGCCGACAGGTGTGCAAGGCGGCAGGTGGCTCTATTGACTAGGACAGGTTCCACGTCCTTCGGATTAAGTGAAGTTGGGCTTCCAGATTCTTCCACCATCCTTTTCTGAATTCTCCCATGTGGTATCCTGGGTCCCCGCAGCTGCTTTCCTGAGGCAGCAGCCCAGACCCCAGGGTTACCGGTCTTTATTTTTCACACCCTGCTCCACTCACACATGCCTGCACCCGTAATCAAAGCCACTTTGCCGCCAGGGAGGATTGTAATCAGATAAACGAATGCATAATGCAAGCCTAATCATATATGTCCTTTGAAAATCCACTTCTGATCTAATTATAGGGAAAGAGAGTCAAAGGAAGAATTCACAGTAAGTTAGGGACCTGGGCTGTGGAAGTTGTCAAAAGCAAGAAGGTTAATCTGTTATTCTAAGCAATTTGATGCAAATTAGCAACCCTGGTTCAAAGAACAGAAAATTAAGCAGCATAAATGAATCAGGTGGAGAGGAAATTATCTCTAATTGGAAATAGACCAGTGTAGAGTTTTTCACAAATTCAAGTCACATAGATCCCTGCCTACCGCTTTCCCGCGGTGTGTCAAACTGATTCCTTAGGTAAAACAAAGAGCATCGAAGAGAGCGGAAGCCATCAAAACCAGCAAATCTCTAAGGCGAGGTCAGTGTCTTGAGTGTGGTGGAAGGGCTTTTTCTAAGTCGACTCCCTTTTTTTTGGTTCTTCTGCATTTGAATACCCTTCCCCTCTGTAGACTGCCGAGGACGATTCGTATTCCCAGTGGGACTAAATTGAGTAAATGAATTGTGTAGAGAGAACCACGAATCTAGGTATATTCGAGCATTACGTGTGCCCTAAATATTTAATCCAGTGTGAAAACAATGCAGAAGCTGCGAAACTGGTGAAACAGAAATAAGCCCCATCATGTACCTGGCCAACCCTGGGATGGCCCCCAGGGTTTGGTTCAGCAAAATGTTTGTCCCGACTTCGTCTCCAAGCCCGAGGGTCATAGCTGACAGGTCAGCCGGGGAACTGTCTATGAATTTAATTCCGAGTAGTGACTTGATTCTGTCTAGTGACTTGAGAGAGAGAGAGAGACGACACCTCAACACAGGTGGACGCTAATTCAGACTTTAGGGACGTTCTGGACTTGAGTGAATTCTTTGGGGGCAATCTCTCTTACCAACGTCAGCGGCATGTTACCAGACAAGAGTCTGAGAAAACTGTTTGGATAATGTGGGTTTTTAATATGGTTCAAGCCTCTTATTTCCATAGCTGGCTTAGAGAAGTCATTTGGTTTCTCACTAGCTGGATACTGGTTTTTTTAAAAAGGATTTTATTTATTTATTTTTAGAGAGACAGGAAGGGAAGGAGAAAAGGAGAGAAACATCAATGTGTGGTTGTCTATCATGCACCCCCCTACTGGGGACCTGGCCCGCAACCCAGGCGTGTGTCCTGACTGGGAATTGAACCAGTGACCCTTTAGTTCTCAGGCTGGCACTCAGTCCACTGAGCCACACCAGCCAGGGCCTGGATACTGATTTTTATAACTTGATTTACATTTAGGAATTTAAGGTTCTTGATTAAGGTTGATGTCTTTCTGAATTTAAATTATTGCATATTTCTACTGACTATGCTAGTCATGTTATATGCTTAGAAAGTATTGCTTTGGATGGTGATGTTAATTGCTATAATTTTCTTCTGTCATTTTGAATGAATTTCTTCTTTGAGAAAACAAACTTACGAATCAGTGTTCTGCATTACAGTTTTGCAGTAAATTATAGTATATTGAGCTAAATAAAGTGTTTCAGTTATCATATAAAAGGGAGAAAATTGTCAAAATTTACTACCATACTAAAATGGCTTAATGTTCATTGTCTTTTGTAAACATCAAACTTAAAACAAGTAGCAGAAATGAATGAATTTTGTTTGTTTGCAAATACAATCATTTCTATTCATTTATATTTTTTCAGTCTGCATGAAACCCATTGTTCCTTTTGTGACAGTTCGATAATCTAAATATTATTATCCTGGCCTTTGTTTTAAATTAAACATGCTCATTAAATATTTATGGATGCCTGCAATTGCTAGGTACTGCAGGAGACATGGAGGAAATAGACATGATATTTTTCCCTTAAATATTTAGGTTTATAAGGAGATGCAAAGATTCAGGTTCTGGAGTCATTTTATAGATATTTCCACAAATGTTCTTATTTGTAGCACCCAATAAGTAACCTTTTAAGGTAGAGAAAATAGTTTAGGTAGATAATTAGGGTATATTATTAGGTAGATACAGAACTGAGACATCACTACTTTTCAAGGTGTAGGATTCATGGTTAGCTGGACTAATCCAAAAAATTACTTTCATATTTAATTCAAACTGCCTCCCTTGTAGTTCCCATGCATAAGCTGTAGTTACATGCATCAAAGAATATACATATCCCCACTTCCTCAGGATACTTGAGAATTAGCTCTATGGTCAGTCGAATCATATTATTAACTCGATGAATTCACAGTCGACTACAAACATTAAAAGTTTTCATGATTGCCATTGTTAAACACATCTACCCACTTACGTTTTGACAAACTTAGCTTTCTCAACCCAGATATATTTCACACTCATACTCTCCTGTGAAGTTGGATCAGGCTAGACGTGGCCTACCGTTCTGGCTCCCTGAGTGCTCTGGGACCCTGGCTCGGTCGCGTGGTGGACCCCATCCCAGTTTCGGGTCGCGTGCACCTGCATCAGCACCGCAGATGTCAAAGTCCAAATCTGTATAATAAACTTGGAATGCGTTTGGACCCAGGAGAGCCTGACGACATGATGTTAGAAAGCCTTTCCCACTAATTACAAACCTAATAAAGCTAAGTGTCACTGCAGTATTCATAGACTATCCTGAGAACCTTTATATAATGTCTTGCTAAAAATCCAAATAACGCCCCGTGAATTATTTTCTCTTTACCCAGTTACACAGTTTACATTTGAAAGTGCTATTATTTGCATTTTCTTCTCTATGAAGTGGCTTTATAAAATAAGTTTTTTATACACGTTCAAGAAATCCAGCAGTCTAGTAAGCTTACCAAAAAAAAAAAAGTCAACAAATTTCCAGAAGTTCACTTTTTGTTACAGAATTAACATATCTAGTAGTTTTCTTAAAGTACAGCGGGAGTAGTGTTTTCGAGCGATATTTTTGCCTCTGCGGGGCTGCGCGAGGGCTGGTGGAACAAAGTCCGCGGCACCGAAGCGCCGGCGGGGCGGGAACACGCTCCTGGGCGCGCGAGGGCAAAGGCGAGACAGCCGGACCTGTCACTGACCTTCAGCGCGCATCTGGATTTAAGCAATTAATATTTTTGTAACAACCAAAGTCCAGTCATCACTCCCGTTTTTTTGAAATTAAAATTAGGATTAATTAAGAATAGACAAGTCTGTTAAAAGGAGGTTTGTAGGTACCCTGCAGGTATTTAGCAATGTGGATATTTAGATAACCTAAAATAACTGAGTTTCAGAAGACTTTCTTTTAAAGTGGCAAGTGAGCCTGAATTAAGTGTGTTAAGGAGCAGAGCAACACTTTGAAGCTCATGATTTGAAGATTATTTCCTTTGGGGAAATAATTTTAATATGATTAATTTTAATTTAGGAAAGTAAAATGAAAATGATGTGTGGAATGAAAGAATGGTACATGTGACCATGTAAAAATCGCTCTCATTTAAAAGTGGAAAAGAAAAACCAGATGATCTTCAAGACCTTTTCCAGCTTTAAGAATGCAGATTTGCCCTGGTCGGGTAGCTCAGTGGGTGAGAGCATTGTCTCGATACGCCAAGGTTGTGGGTTCGATTTCTGGTCAGGGCACATACAAGAATCAACCAGTGAATGCATAAATAAGTGGAAAAACAAATCTCTCTCTCCTCTTGAAAAAAAAGTCAATGAAAAAACCTGTTGAATGATAACCTAAACTTATAGTTGAACAGGGGGCACTCGTGAGAAAATACAGAGGACAGAACTAGATGAGTAAGAAGAGTAAGACCCGTGGCTTCAGCCTCCTGCGTTCCGGGTGCTGTGGAGCGACTCCGAGAACGTGTTATTCCACCTGTGTCACCGTCACTACCTTCGCAGTTTTAGGTGTTTCCCCCTAGTATTTTCAGGGTCAACATCTTGGCCACAAACACTTTTGCGGCAGAACTAACGGGCGGTGAGGCCATTTTGCCCCACAGGGGAAAAGCGCTGGTTGACGGCCTCGTTCCATTTCATCTCTCCAGTGACCAAGTTCTCACAGTGCTCCCGTTTTTTACGTTATGTACATCCTAACCCTCATGGTGGTGAGTACACCTAGTGGTCTGAAAATAGAGAATGGTAACTACATCTACGGACTCGGGGGAAAGTCCGGCGATAAAGCTTCCTGGGCCAGGTTGCACACTACACTGGAAAACGACCACATACCAGGGTGCAGACGGTTCGGTGATGTTGTATGTACTGCACACAAGAACATGTCCCATCGAGCTTTGGAACGTCTATCAACAGACATGTGACAATATACACATATGGATCAACCAGTAAAAAATAAAAGTGGAATCCACGAACAAAAGACTTGGAAGACACGTACGGCAAAATAGCTTGTGGTAAGTTAGTTCTGCGGTGAAAGTGTTCGCAGCCAAGATGGCTCCTGAGATGCTGGAGCCCAAACTACAGGACATGTACCCTCGCCCCCAAAAGTCGGTGCCTCCTCCAGAGGTACGGCACCCTGGTTTGAGGACCACTGCTGCTGAAGCCATAGTGACAGGACAAGGTGACGGACTCCAGGCAGTTTGCAGGTACAATCCACGGGACTTGGGAACACGCTGACCTGGGGCAGGAAGCCAGGAAGCGGGGAGGCCTGAGCAGGTTGCGCGGGGATCCAGGCGCCCTTTGCGGGGACAAGGAAGCCAAGAAGACGATGGCCTCACGGTCCCGTTTTGTTTCAGGCAGTTCGGGTGACTGATACTTCACTGAGTTATGACTGTCAACTTTTGGCTAATTTTATCACATAGAGCTGATTATTGTTCCATAAGGAAACATTATTTCCAAAATATTCCCTTTTGACGTGTTATCTTTCCTTACCCTTAATACTCAAACCCTCTTAACCTGTTTCCCAAAGACTCAAATTCATACTCAAATTTTAGTGCAGCATGATGAAGGATTATATATCCAAGCTCATTATTACTAGAAGTGGGAGGTCTGTTCTTTTAAAATTAAACAGCCTTGGGATAGCAGACCCCAACAAATCTCTCTGCTGTTTCTCTTCGGCGGCCCTACCAAGGAATATGAGGAAAGGGGCCCAGGTCCAGCGCGCCCAGCTCGGCGCCTGGCGCCAAGCGCTGAACAAGTAGCTGAGTGAGTGAAACACAGGGCATTCACTTACTAAATTTTTATAAGACATTTAAAGAGAAAAGAAGTGTTTTCTCTCTCACACACACACATTTCTATATCTTGTTTCTCAAATTCCCTGTATCTCTTTAGACCCATTTTATTACACTTCCATATATACGTTTTTACTGAGGCTCTTTAGTGATAAGTTTATGACCACGGGTGTGAAACTTCTCAACGTTAAGTCACCCCCTTCAAGGGTTCCCAGAATCACCTATTCTGCAAAGTCCCCGGTTCCCCTGCTTTTTAGGCCACACCCGAGTAGGCAAGCAGATGGTAGCCAGGTTAGTCTAGGGTCTTTAACTCGTGCCATGTATCTGAGCTGCTGTCAGTGCACGTTTCTGGGCCACGCTGTGTGCCCCTCCCCAGCCCTGCCGAGGCGCAGTCAGCGTCAGGACGCCCTCGGGGGCTCTGGCGTCGCTGGGGTGGGAAATCTCGAAGGAGACACCCGGCTCAACCTCAGTTTCGGGCTCCATCCTGGCCCCGCCCTGCCCAGCTTCGCCTGCACGGGCCTCGGGACCCACCCCCACCCCACCCCCGCATCCCGGCCACCCCTGCGGCGCACGAGCCTCGGGACCCCCCCCCATCTCCCCCCGCCCCGTCCCGTCCCGGCCACCCCTGCGGCGCACGGGCCTCGGGACCCCCCCATCCCCCCGCCCCCCCCCCGTCCCGTCCCGGCCACCCCTGCGGCACACGGGCCTCGGGACCCCCCCGCCCCCCCGCCCCCCCGCCCCGCGTCCCGTCCCGTCCCAGCCACCCCTGCGGCGCACGGGCCTCAGGCGTTGCTGGCTCTGAGCGGTGCGGCAGGGCAGGTGGGGCTGTTAGGGCCGGGAGGGCTGCTGCCCCGCTGGCCTTCTGGGTCGTCTCTCTGTTGTCCCTCTGGGTCGTCTTCGCCTGGACCTCTCCAGCGGGTGCAGGCCGGACCTTCGTCGCTGGGCTTCAAGAAAGGCCGAGGCTGTCGTCGGGCCACACACAGCGCTGCGGGTAGGGACGGCAGGGACCCTCGTTGACCCCTGCCCTTCACGTCTGTCTGCTGAGCCCCGGGTGCGAGGGCCCTGGAGGGACGGGGCCTGGTGCTGGCGCGGGGTCGGGGGCGAGTAGAAACGGAGAGCCCTGTTGTTCCCCAGCGTGGGCAGGGTGCCTCCGAACCCCCACCTGCGGCAATCCGGCCGCAGGACTTCGCGGAGCACGCGCCTGGCGCCGGTGCGACCCAGGCAACCCGTCCTGCCCCAGAGGGACTTCCCTTCCTAGTGCGGGGGTAGCTCTTTTCTTTCTTTTTTTATTGACTTTATTGCGGTGACATTGGTTAATAAAATTATATAGGTTTCAGGTGTACAATTTACAATACATGATCTGTGTATTGTGTGTTCACCCCAAGTCACGTGTCCGCTGTATCCAGCCAGGTGAGCTCTCTTCTAGATAATGCGAGTTTGTGGGGGAGGGGTCTGCGTCCCCAGGCATAGGAGTAAGGAGTGCTTTGAAAAACTTGGCCACCGTTTATTGTGTAATATATACATACCGGTATACGTATACACAACACAAATATAGATGAGTGTGTATATATGTGGCTTAATGTAGATAGAGATAACTTCTAATAAGTTAACATAAAATTACATTAATAACATTCATAGGTAGTGTGCCTGCGTTCATGGGGTAAACCTCATCTATTGAGATATATATAGTATATATACATCAATGTTCATTGTTGGATTTGATTTGCTAATATGTAGTATATTTGCATGTACGCTTATAAATTTTTTTGGTGCAAGTGTTTATTCCTGTCCGATTTGGGAATCATTGCTATTTTAGTTTCCAGAAACGAGTTCAGCAGCCTTGTGTGTGTGTTGCTGAAAGAGTTCGTGTAAGGATGTTCTACTCTCCGCACGTTTGGCCACGCTCGCCTGGAAAGCCCTCCTGGGCTAGTATCTTTTGCTTCACGGGGGTAAGGGAGGGTCTTTTGAGTACTGTTTCTTTTTTTCCATCATCAGCTTTTAGGTTTATTGATCTTGATTATTGCGCATTTTCTATTATGTTAATTTCTCTGCCTTTGAACGTGTTCATTTTCTTGCTCCTTTATTGAACAACTTATTTTTTTTCTGTCTTTAAAATACTAAATGTGTTTAACACTCTTCTAAGTTTTAATTTCAAAGTCCTAAGAACTGCTAGAGCTGCCTCCAAGTTTGAATATGTGATATTGTCATTGTTGAATAGTTCTAAGGAATAATTTGCACTTTTATTTTCTTTTTAATCCATAGTTGTTTCCACTTAATTATACTTTAAATAAGCTTAATGCTCTTACTATTATTTTCTTTACTAGCATACTTTCTGGATTTATTATCACATACTTTTTACAAAAAGGCCTTGTGGGTGATATCTTTCCTGAATTTTGCATGTATGAAAATGTTTATCTTCATACTCGGAACTTGGCTCCATGTAAAATTCTTAAGCCACTCTTTTTTGATTAAGAGTGAGGTTGAGCCATTTTTCTTAGGTTTATTGGATGTTTGATGGTAATGGTGATGGCGTGAAATATGAGCCGTTCCAAAGCTGAAGCAGATGTTGGGAGTATGAGAGACACTGTTTGTGGGGCTGGTAAGTGGTGGACCAGGGCCAGAGCTGGCCTCCCACCTGGTTCCGTAATGGTCCACAGCTGAGTGGTTTTTATAAAGGAATTGATTCCAATAAAGTGACGTTATCCCTCTCAAAGGCACCCTGTTTTTCTCAGTAATAGACCTGTATTTTTAAAAATTGTATTCAATTATTATTAGCATATATTGAATTTATTCAATAAAACATTTGTGGAAATATTTTTTTTGTTATATGAATATAGATGTAATATTTTTTATTTTTGCTTTCTGGTCCACAAGCCTGAAATATTTACTCTTTGGCTGTTTTTTTCCCCAGAGAAATTCTGCTGACCTCTACTCCATTGCAAATCCAGAATGGATTTGATTCAGGGGTGCTTTGTAATGCAGTGGGATTCTCCCTTAGCATCTGTTTCTTCATCTTCTCTTGCGTGTGGGCGCTGAAGTTCTGTCCCTTAGGTCTCCGCTGCAATAAACGATCCTCCTTCGGCCATTCTTGGTACTGTCCGGTCCTGAGCAGAGCCCTTTCTGCGGTGAGTCTCCTTGCTGGGCAGACCGTCCTACCCTGATGTGGTAGTTGTCTGCTTCGTATCTGATGTAGAGGTTTCTATCACTTCCATTCTATTAAGAACTACTTTTGCCTCTGGCCTATTTCAGTCTGTCTTATTTGATTTTCCTGAAGCTTGTTCACTACCAGTTGAAGCTATTTCTGCAATATCTTCCACTGATTCTAGGCTGGCACCTTGGCTTGAAGTCTTTAGATAGAGTTTACTTCACGCAGTGTGTCACCTTTATTTGGCGACTTGCTGTGTCTTGTTAGATTTCCTTCCCTAATCAGAAAGCAACCCTCTCTCTTCCATATTTCAAAACCCATCCCCTTTTCTTTTCTGTTTTATCTGAGGAATGCTGCTGGTATATGAATGTGGCCTTTTAGTATTATACTTAGTAAATGGTGAAATGAGTTCAACAGCCCAGGCTACCTGTTCTGTTGACTCCCCTAAGTCCGTCCTTCCGTCCGTCCGTCCGTCCTTCCTTCCTTCCTAATTGATTTGAGAGAGAGAGAGAGAGAGTACATTGATTTCTTGTTCCACCTGTTTATGCATTCATTAGTTGTTTCTTGTATGCGCCCTGACCCAGGGATCAAACACCCAACCTTGACATATGAGGACAACACTCTAACCAACTGAGCGACCCGGCCAGAGTTCTAAGTTCTCTCTGATGATTTTCCCTGAGGAGATTATCTTAAAACTTTTCATTATCTTCAGTAAGGTAAATCAGAATTGTATTTACATAAACTCCTCGATTGTAAGAAGGAAACATTGCTTTAGAGAGGGAGTTAGGCTGCACAGAGTATGCCCTGAGAAGCATTACAGGCATAATGAAGGGTCTAGAAATTCTATTATGCAGAAGACACACTTGAAGGTAATAGGGGTATTAAATTAAGCTTACTGAGAGGTCGGTAACCGTATGTGCAATTTTGAATACCTACAGTCATAGCTGTGAAATCGTCTTTTATGTTTAAAAAATATTTGTTACAGCCCAGTGCTTCATAGTTTGATTCAGAAAAAAAAATATGGCAACATATATACCCATTGATTCAACAAAAATAAATCAAGATGTGAACAAGGAGAAAAGCAACACAAAACCAAGGTAAAATAAGAAACAATAAAGTTAAAAATTCAACAATATATGACTGGTGGTAAGTCAGTCTGACAATGAAAAACACGTCCTGTGCGCGTCGGGGAGGGCTCTGGGGTTCAGCAAACCTGACGTCCTCGAGGAGTGGGGCCCAATGAGAGAGGCACATTAACGCTGGTTGCTGGCTCCTCCCACAGACCGACCCCAGATACGTGAAAAGAGTGAGCCGGTGGTTGATGGATATGAGAAATGAACCAACAATGGGGAAATCCCAGGAAGGCAAAAGGGGGTTAGTTCTGGGCAGGGACGGTGGGTAGAGCATGGCAGGTCAGAGTGGATGGAGAAATTAGAAATCAGCTACAAGAGATTAAGTAGAAAACCGCCATGTATTTGGGGATGAAACAGTATCTGAAAAACAGACAGATGCTTCGATGAATAACTCATGGGTGAAAGGAAACCCCCTGAAGGGAATTAGGAAAAAATCTAGAACTGAATATATAGTAAAGGAAAGAAAAAAGGAAGGGCCTTTATCTACTGTGTTAACTATGTCACACATACGAAAACTGTGTAATACAGCTATTTTAGTGGTTAGAGAGAAATTTATAGTCATAAAAACTTATATGACAATAAGAAAGCCCGAGAAATTAATGAGCTAACAATCTGCTTTGAGAAATCAGGGGGGACAAACTGAAGAGAATAAACGCAAAGAAAGTTAAAGGAAGTACATAAAGATGATCAGAAATCAACAGAATAGAAATCAGAGATAAACTAGAGAAAATCAGCAAAGACAACTGTTGTCAATAAAATTGACAAGACTGACCAAGCCAAAGACAACAGGGAGAAAACGCAGGCAAACAGCGAGGGAGCACTGTTCACGGTGTGCTCTCTTTACGTACCGCCTCCTAACGCACGCGCAAGGGACCCCGGTGTGAACGGCAGACCGTGGAGCTGTGCGGTGCCCGGCCCAGGGACGGATATTGGATCGGACAGGGAGAGAAGTGGGAGAAATGTGCAACTGAAAAGACAGGAGAAAATGAACCATTTCATGGCAGTAAGTTGAAAACTTACACAAAACATAAAACTTTTAAGAACAATATGTTAACAAAATAGACTAAATAAGCAGTAGACAAAGTGAACTGTCTTTTCACCACTAAAATTGTTGAATTAGTAGTTATGAATCACCGCCACCCCAGCTACTCCTTCCCTGCGCAGAGCACCCACCTCGCGCCCAGACACGTTTAGTTTCTGAGTTTCTAACAGGTCATAAGTTCTAACAAAAATTCAAGAAACAGACAATTCCAGTCTTCCACAACATCTACAGGAGAGAAAGGGACAAAATAGTCCCAACTCAATGTACGAGGGTAGTTTAAACAACCTTTCAAGTCAGTTTCATTCACAACCTTAAAAGCAAAAAAAATAAATAAATAAAATAAATTTAAAAAAAATGCTAAATAAAATATTACCCTACAAATTATAGCAGTGTATAAAAATGGATATGTCAAGATCAGATTGAGTAGTTTATCTTAGAAATGCAAGGTTGGTTGAACATTAGACAATCTCGCAATATCAATCACCATTAATAGATTAAGGGAGGAAAAGCATTTAATAAAATTCAATATCTCAATGATAAAAACCCTTAGCAAGCTACTTGATTAAGGACACTTAAAAAAAAACCTAAAGCAGATATCATGTTTAATGGGCAAGTGTTAAAAACATTTTAATTCAGAAAAGTGACAAGAATCCTTATTGTAGGGCAGTAACAAAAAAAAAAAAAAGGAAGGGGAAAAGACAAAAAGAAATGAAAGTATAAGGCTTGAAAAAGGAGGCACCAACTATAATCATTCATAGATGAGGTGATTGTCCACAAAGAAAGTACAGAGGAATTTACAAAGTAATTGAATTTAGCAAGGCTGCTAGATTTAAATCAGTATATGTAAGTGGATCGCATGTCTATAGTCCCGCATCAGGTTGGAAATGGAATTAAATCATAACTACCACTTAAAATAGTAATGAAAAATAAGGTACCTAGAAAAAACAATTTTTAAAATGATGTGTTTGACTTTTATGGAGAAAATTATGAAATTTAAATAACATAACAAAGTTTATGAACAAAAGCAAAGAGCTAAGAATAGGTAAGCACTCTTTAAGAAAAGACAACTTGGGGTGTTAACTTACAGACCTCAAACCTGTAGTAATGAACACAGCAAGATACCGGAACAAGGACAAGTAAATATAGGGAAGCAGGGACAGGTGATCGGGCACAGCTGCAGCGCTGACAGGCTTGGCGCTACAGGTCAGTGAGGAGAAGGGAGGGTTTTCAGCAACGGAGCTGTGACAACCTCGTACCCTTATGGGGAGGGGATGGCGAGAGGAAGGGGATCTGCCCAGCACACTGCACTCAAAACTCAAGGACTTAGGAAGTGACGTCTGAGTTATAAGACTTGCAAATGGTAAAATGCTAAAACTGTTTCGAAAAGTATAAAAGAATTTTGCCGTTACCTTGGAGTAAGGAAATATTGCCTAAACAAGACATAAACAGCACACATTGTACAGGCAAAGATAGATAAATAAGATTATATTAAAGTTAAGAACTTATGGCTATCAAGACTTCATCAAGAAAGTGAAGAGTACAAATCTGAAGGTATTTTCAACACATATAAAATGACAAAAGATTACTACTCAAAATGGGAAAAGAACTCCTAAACATTGTTAAGAAAACAGTAAATCAGTGCAAAAAAAAAAGAGAAGGTACGTGGATAGAGATTTCGGTGAAGAGGAAACTATTCAAGCTATTCATAGAGCCAAATGGAACTCAAAGTGCTCAAAGGAAAAGGATTTAAGAATACCTAATAAGGTTATCTATAAACATGTTCAAAGATGTTGTGCTTTATTTGTCTTTGAAGAAAAGTACTAACTTCTTATTCATGTATTTTTGTTTAATATACCAATGGGTACTTTTTTCCCCACTGAGAAGTATATGTAAGGGTTTACAGTACCGTGAATTCACTCTGCCTTGTGAAAGCAGGGTCTATGGCGTAAGTCAGTGGTAGGCAGCGAGTTTGGATTCTGTCCTCGTGAAAAGGTTTGCCAACATTTACAAAGTAGGCAGTTGGCTAATGTATTGTGCAAAGATTTTGCTTTTAGCCCTGGTATGGGTGGTTTGTGGTTGCTTTTGTTGTTGTTTTATTAAGGAGGATTAGATGGGAGCACTGAATTTCAGAAAACTGTATTCTGCCCTTACTTGGCCACTAACCTAACTGAACAACTTGTCTTCATCTCTTAGATAAGGATTCTTAAGTCCCTTCCAGCTTTAAAATGTTAATGATAATATCACTTAGACCTATTTAGCATTTAAATAGACTCCCCAGCTTTTCAGATCTTCTTATCAAAGTGCCTGTCAGCAACTTCTTGAAATGGTAGATATTGTATTGTAAAGTACAGACTAAAGATTTAAACTTTAAGTTATAGAGAATGTTAACCATAGCATTTTATTTTCTTTGTCATATTAGAATTTTAAAATATGAAGAGCAAAATTACAAATATGTCACACCCTCAGAGAGTCAACCAGCTCAAATGACAGAAAAGGAAACATTAAAATATAGAAAATTTTCTGCATCCTTGAACACAGAAAAAACAGAGGTTTATGAAGATGGTTGCTATCCAGGCATGTTGATTTTTCTTTTTTTTTCTGGTGATGAAAAGAAGTTTTATAACGTGAAGTGAAATGTATTGAAATATTAGAGTCAACTTTTAAAATACAAGATTTGGTATTCTACTAATTTCATTAGTCAGCAATTAGCAATATCTTATAATATAACCATTGAATTTTAAAGGGAACATAATCCAAATACTGATCATAATATTAAAAGTGACAACAGTGGTATCACCGCCCCCACCCAGAACATCTGACGTTTCTATAGCAAGTTGCCATTGCCATCGCCCTTTCACGGGCGATGTCACCTTTCCCCCCGCGAGGTAAAGACCCTAAAGGTGGGTGGGCAGCCTCCTGAATCCCCGGTGCCTGTCTGGCTGGGTTGTGACCGACTTTGTCACTCTTGCTGACAAGTGTCCTGATTACTCTTCCGCAAAACTCCATTTATTTTAGGCTCCCTTCCCCTTATCCCAAACTCTACCATTTTTAATATGTACATGTTTTCAACCACATCCTCCCTTTTTATCGAGCTCCTTTGTATCCTTATTCATATGAAGGTGATCTGTGGGTCTCCACTCTCCGTCCTTGCTTTGTCCTGGGTCGGCCGCTCTGTTACCCGTATCTTTTCCCATTCCCTTCCTCTTCAGCTTTAATCAGCGTACTTGTCTGACTGGAATGGATTAAGAACTGGATAGTCAGTGAAAAAAAATAGGACAGTATATACAACTCTTTTAAGAAATCTGTGAAGGCAGGCAAGGAATAGATTGCTAAATAGAAGGAGCTGTGGTCTAGGAGTAGGTTTTATTTAAGGTGGAGCTGTTTGGATATGCAATAGGGAAAAAGGAAGAGTTAATAGTATGGGGATGGGAAAGGTTGCTTTTGGATGGAAGGAGAGAGACAGACTTTCCTTAGTCAGTAGGGCGGCAGGAAAGGGTGGGTGCAGATGTGGGTTGCTTGGCTGACGTGGCAAGTTGAAGGAATTCGCTCCTTAGGCCTTGTGTTCTCTGGGAAGCAGGCAATGAGATGAGTTGAAATAGCCTGGAAGGTAAAGGGTTGGAGGTATCAGAATCGTGAAGAAATCTGAAATAACATAAAAATCCAGACAAGCACATTAACGAGACAAACAGTAGGATTTCAGGTTTGTGTTCAGGGTCCATCTGTGGTTCATTGAAATGAGTTTTGGAGATTACCGACCCACCCATTTGTGGCCTTTCTCTAAAAGCACTGGGATATAGGATGTCGGTACAGGGACATAGAGCTGGGTTCATCCAGTGCTGGTGAGACCAAAAGAAAGAGTTTAGGATACTGGTAAGAATGTTGTTGAAAGACAGCATAATCTCAGCTGGGTAAAGAGAAAGACGGAAAAACACCGAGGGGTAATAGATTGTGAGAACGTCAGGGGACAATGAGCCAGAGGTACCGATGAGGTGTGAACATGGTGATGTTTGCAGTATGAAGCCTGCGGGAAGGATCGAGGCCAGCGATGACGAGCACTAGGGTGCAGTCTCGGGAGTGGCTGGTTGAAGGGGCCTAGAGATGAGAGGACGTCTAGGAAGTGGGGGAGAGGGGCGTAGTATCAGACAAGCCTCAATTCAAGAACACGGAAGTCTTCCAGAGCTGCGGCAGATGTAACATGGAGAAACCAGGCCTCCCTGGGACCAGGGTTCCAGAGTAACTGAGTGACCAGGCGGTTGGGGATGTCAATGAGGAGCGGAAGAGTGTGATATAAGGAAAAGCCATGAGCTTCAGAGGTGTAGGGCTGTCTTTTTTTCTTACTTTCTTTCTTCCTTTTTCTTAATTTCTTTTCTTTTTCCTTCCTTCCTTTCTCTTTCTTTTTCGTTTTTAAAGAGGGCAAGTTGTAAGGATTAGAAGTGGTAACAGGGGAGCAAGGAGGAAAACAAACTGTCTTTCCAGTCATGAGATGTAAGAGGTGCAGGAGTATGAACAGCCCCTAATGGAGAGGCTTGCATGTTATTGGTGTGTTTAGAAAATAGCTAGGCTTCGGTTAAGGCCAGGAAGTGGGAGAAACCCTCAGAGTGGATGTTAAAGATAAAGGAAGGTTTTCACAATTATCTCATAGAAACTTTCCGTGGAGGCCCACGCTTCTCATTCTGATCTGAACGAGCCTTCTGTTTCCCTGTCTTTCCCTCATCCCCAGCCCTGCTCCCCACCACTCAGCTGAAAACCTCTCCTTCGCTCAGCTACTGATTCCCTGGAATGGGACAGGTCTGTGGTGTCCTCAGATTGCACAAATGGAGAATTTGCCCCCCACCCCCCACCCAGCCCCAGGCGATGGAGGGGGTCTGGCTGAAAGAGAACTTACCATTTCATTTGCACTCATTTTTTTGGACTGTAGTTATCGTATTATCACCTGCTTGACTGTAGCTCAGTGCCTTGCACTACATAAATATTTGTTAAATTGATGAGAAGAAAAATGAACATTTCTCTGCTTTTTAGAAACCCTATTTTCAATAATTTCCCCACTTTTCTTTGTGTTGAAAATCCGCCAGTAAGGTAAGTCATAGAAGGAATGAGAAATAGATCCTATGTTACTTCTCTGCACCTGTCTCTAAACTTTTTCTGGGCTCAGTTAACAAATTACAGTTTATAAAAAGGGTTTGGGAATGTACTTCACATGATGATTCACATTTTGTAATAATAAAGTCAGTAACATTTAGCTCAGTTTACTAATTTATTCCTTGTAACACTTGATGAGGTTTTTACTATACCAGTCCTCCTTTCAGAGGTTAATAAAGTAAGGCAGACAGGTAACTTAGAAAGTGGATCACAAAACAGCGGGAAAGCTTCTAATTGAGCTTGGAACCAAGGTGTTTTGACTCAGAGCCTATATGAATATTATAATGGTATATTATACTATACTATATACTACACTATATACTATACTATAATTATAATGATTATACTACTACAATGGTCAACTATATTGCTTGGTATGTGGAATTACCATGGTATTTACAGCCCAAGCTGGTTATTCACTAAATGTCAGTTTCATTTTCAGATTACCTTCAAGAAAGTAGAACTCAAGAAGATGTTGCTCCAGAACCAGTTCCCCATAAAAAGAAAAAGAAATCAAAGGAAGAAAAATATCAAACTCCCGTCTGTCTAAAAGCCAGGAGGGGGAAGCGTGTGTCATACGATAGAACAGGTATGTGGAATCACTGACTAGCTTGCGTAGCACACACTACATTTGTTAAAATTATTCTGTGGTTTTGTGTGCTTATGTTGGACAATGATTTTAGAAGAAATAATCTTACCAAGTTTTGTGTTTGGTTGCTTAAACAATTATTTACAATCTCCCTGAAAACCTAAAATATGAACAGATTAAAAAATTGACAGACTGTTCAATAACTGTTCTTTATTAAGACAAATCTCTGAAGGTTATGGTTATAGAACTAGAAATAAGATGAACTTTAATGGTTTTGTTTTATCCTTTCAGTAAAACTTTATGGTATCATTATAGTGAATAATTTTATGTCTTTGTCTGACATAGAGTTTAAATCCCCAAATAAATAACTTATTTAAACAGATTTTCTTCCACTAGCATTTTCCAGTTTATACTTTGTCTATACCCAAAATTCTTATATGTATTAATATTTTAAGTTTTATGGGGAAAAGGAAGCTTTTCTGTTTTTCACCAAAATGCCATGATCCAGGGTAGATTTATCCTAAAGCTATGGAAACTGAAACCTCAGGGCCCCTCCCTTGCTCAGGTGTCTTTTTTTTTTTTTTTTTTTTTTTAAGATAAGGTCCTCACAAGTCTAAATGCCTCAGCCCGAACCCTGTGGGGATGCGCAGGTGTTCTGTCCCCTGGATGTGGGGGTTAGAGCCGATCGCAGGTGCTCTAACCAATAGAATAGAGTGATGGGCTGTCACTCTGGTCATTACAGGACATTGCGGATGACCCCGCCTTGCTAGCAAACTCCTTCCAAAGTCTCTTCCCCCTCTGCTGGCTTTGCAAGCTGCTACGGCACGTGCAGACCCAAGGATCCCTTCCCAGTTGAGCCTCCAGAAGAGAATCCCACCCTGCTGACACCTTGACCGCAGCCTTTGAGACCCCCACAGAGCACCCAGTAGAGCCCTACCCAGGCTCCAGACCCACAGCCTGTGCCTTGCTGTACACCACTAAATTGGGGGCAATTTGCCATGCATTTCGGAAACTAGTACAGTGGCTCTTCTTGCAACAAATGCAGTCACTGTTGGATACCGTTAAGAATTCTTAGTCTTTGGTCACATTGGTCCATATTGTTTTGAAATTAGTATCAGCATAAAAATGAACTATTTAGGCCTAATGGCTGCCAGGAAATAAAAACAATCTAATCCTTTAATGGTTACATTTCTTTAAGGTGCTTCCCTATTTAGCATCTATAGACCTATGAAGACAGACTAGTAAATCATAAGTACTTAGGATTTTTTAAAAACTATGAAAAATTCCAAATAGTAAAAGGAGAGAAAGTAATTTTAACAGATAACTATTTACTCACTTCCTAGACTTAACAGATGATAACATTTTTATCATTTTTTAAAAACGGAAGTTGTAGTAGGCAGAATTTGGAAATACCCTCCGATATCCCCACGCTCTGTGTACACACCTTGCACAATCCCCTCCCATTCAGTTCGGGCAGAACCTGGGAATGTGGTAGAGGACTGGTCCTCTCATCATGTCAGTTTATCTCACATCTTTGAGGTGTAATTAAGGCCCCTCATCGGTTGCCTCTGAGTTAATCAAAAGGAGGATTATTCTGGACAAGCCAGACCTAATCAGATGAGCCTTTAGGAGACCAGAGGCAATAAGTAGCAGATGCTGCCCTGCTGCCTTTGAGGGCCACAAGGCAAAGACCTGGAGGTACACTTCAGTAGCTGAGAGCAGGACCCGTCCGACAAACAGCAGGAAAATAGCAGTCACCTCGCCTCAAGGGAACGAACTCTGCCACCAACCGGGGGAGCATGGAGGCAGGCCTTTCCCGAGCCAGGTCTCTGCAGTGTTGTTCGCTCGACAGTTCTCGTACATTACCTGTCCTTAGGACACAGTCACATGTTGCAGCGATATCCTCAGTGACAGGACCGACCCCCAGTGCGCAGAAGTTCTGTTTCAAACTTCCTGAAAGACAGTCTTTACTTCCTTCCTTAAGATGTGGACATGCAGTTTCCCCCTTGGGTGCCAGAGCCCCTCCTCAACCACTGGCTTCACTCTCACCTGTAATGTCGCTTCTTCAAGGCTGTACATTTACAAAGTGAGGGAACTAGAAACTTTGCTCAGCGCTCATCGATGAGGTCTTACCGTGGGGGCTGGAACAGAAGATACTGTATTTTGTCTATTAGATAAAATAAATTCAGCCTTTATTCTGCCCCTTGTCTTTTTGGCCATGGTTTTCCTCTGGAAGGCTCTCTCTCGAAAAGAGCAAGTTCTTGCCCTTGCGCTCGGTCCCTGTGTTCTCGACTCAATGTGCACGTGGCATGTGGGCCCGGCTCCTCCTGCTTCTGAGATGAACAGTTGCTGTCTGGGATCACACAGTTTGTGCCACTTCCTTACTCTAGTTTGCAGTACCTCCCCTTCCCTCTTTTATACCTACTGTGAGCTAGCTTTCTTTTCAGTTATTTTAAATGTACTGTTTCCACATTTAAGCAACTGGCTAGGCCCAGGCTAGGGCGAGGCAGGTGAGGGGCCTCTTTCAAAGGGGAACTTCCTCCCGGGGCCGCACGGTGCCCTTCCCAATCCTGGCACACTCTCCTGCGATAGCTCAAGGCGCAGTTGGTCCTCAGCAAAACAACGGTGCCGATCAGCCGGTGTCTGTGCTTTCTGGAGCCCTGGAAATCTCTGGTGGCTTCGGAGCCAGTGGGCTCTGCCTGCACGGCTCTTGGCTTGCTTCTCCTGTGACTTGTTTCACCCAGAAGTTTAAGGGCCAAGCGGACAACCTGAAGAGCTTGGGGACCAAAAGCCAAGAAAAGCAGCTGTTTTACGGAGAGACCCGTCAGCTGCTGAGAGAGCAAGACAGATTCGGTCTGAAAGGTGTCTGTTGGATGGCTGTTCTCGGGAATATTTGCAGCTTACGTAGCCGTTGCCTTTTTTCTGATCCTATAGCCCTCACCCCAGCGCAGGTTTTTATTCCCAAAATTCTTCCAACCAGTTCCTGTTTAGTGTCTTGTCTTGCTAACTACCTGTGTAATTAGGTCTTCTATGATATCTTTCTTAAATGGAAGACTATTATTTCTTCCTTCCAGGTTCAGTTAAGATTGAATTTAAAGCCGTATTTTCTTCTCCAATTATATAGTCTGTGTAAACTTTCAGTGTAAGTTACTATTTATATTGTTTTCTCTGTGTAGAAATATTTGGAATATTATACATGACCTTTAAGTGATGTCCAAATTCACACTGATATTGGATATTGTTTTAATGTTCTGAACCAGAACCAGAAGACGATGATGCAATAAGGCATATCATTAGGCTACGAGAAAAACTTGGCTGGCAAACAGTGTTAGCGCCCCGTAATTTGGAACACAGACACCCCAAGACTGCAGTTCAGAAGGTTGTTCTAAAGGTATTATTCAATTTTATTCAGTTTGGTGCTAGAAAAGTTAATGTTTGAAACTGTATCTTAATCTTTATTTATTAGATATATTAAAGTCATTATTACATTAATATCAAATGATGTCATTTCACGGTGAATGCCTATGAAAAGTTTTGGAGATCATTTCATTTAACATAAAGAATGAGAACACATTAGAGCTCTGCCTGAAATTTGAATCTACGCTCATGTTCATGTTGATCAGTGTTTTGGGATTTAAGAGGAAATTTTAGTGTACTTCTGTACCATTCTATCATTCTCCCCACCTTACTTCCTAGCACTTGACGCTTTACCTCCTCTCGTTGTATTTCCTTATCCTTCCCATTTTCTTCTTACCTGTGAGCTTCTTCAGAGTGTCCCTCATCACATGACCTGCGATAAGAGCTCAGGTCTGCTTCCTGTGACCACATTTATGACAGGTGATCTAAGACTGAACAGGGCCATCTCGTCCTACTTTTAGATCGGGGTCCTCAAAGTGCAGTCCCCAGGCCAGCAGCCTTAGCGTCACCTTGGAACTCACTAAAATGCATGTTCCCATCTCCACCCCTGATCCTCTGAATTGGGAACTCTGCGCGTGGAGCTCAGCCATTGTATTGTATTAAGTTCTCTGAGTGATGCCAATACACCACGGAGACCCCCGGTTCTAGACCAGGGGACTGCAGACTTTTTCTGAAAAGGACCAGGTAATAGTTTAGGCTTTGCAGGCTCTGTGACCTTTGTCATAATCCCTCAACTCCGTCACTGCAGTGCAAAAGCAGCAAGACACAATACTTAGACGAGTGGCTGTGTTCCTATAGACTTTGTTTCTAGAAATGAGCACCTGCTCCCGGCCAGAGCTTGCTGGTCCCTGCTCTGTCACCCTGAGGGTAAGCAGTCATCTGGTCATTGTTCAGGGGCAGCATTCATGTAAAGGAAAGTGCATGCATAACAGAATCAGGCACCCCTAGTTTCGAATCTCTGTTTATGTGCTTACTGTGTTATTTTGGGCAAGCTTCTTATCTCTCTGAGCTTTGGTTTCTTAGACCTTGAGATGGAGATAATAGTAACATAGAGAGCTTCAGAAATTAAGTGAGCTAAGGCCCGCGGCATGGCGCCTGGCAGAGAGTGGGCATGGGAGTTAGAAAAGAACAGCTGTACGTGAGTTCAGTACCCCTGGGCTCTCTAAAAAGGTGTGCTTTCTTTGTGGAGAAAGAATTGAGAATATGAAAAACACCTTTTTTCATTGAAAAGAATAGTTTAATTATAACATATTATTCTTATGCTTCTGCAATTGAATTATTACATGTAAGTTCCATCTAGAAAATTGTGTCTACATAAAGTTTCTAGGAATCTCAGCCTTTGGACACAGAACTTAGAACAGAAGCACCTCAAGCGGCTCATAGCTATAAAAACCTCATGTACTATACCTATGTCATCACCCAGAGTTTGTTTATTTCATTTTATTTGCAGCTTTTAAACTTGCTTTGTAAGGTTTCTAGGTACAGACTCTCTCAGGAGTCAAAATAAGCAAATGAGACAGAGGAGACAAATGAGAAGGAACCATAACAGTCTTTAAGGGTGACAGCTTTTTTTAAGAAAGTAACACTGGATCCAAACTTCAAAATTACAGTGATTAGAAGCTATTTAGTTACTCAATTCAACAGCTTCTGAAGGCATCATTCACTGAGTTATAATAAAGAATACTAAATGCTCTTTCATTATAAAATTTAATTAGTCCCAAAAAGACTAAATGAAATTTTGTTGTAATGTTTTATCAGTAAAAGTTAGACGTGTCAAAGCTCAAAGAAATAAATTTCACTCAAAAATTCTTTTAATGTGGGATGTCTGATTTCTCACCAATGTCACCGGCGAGGGAGAGGCCTTGGCGTGTGTTGCAGCAGCTCAGAACACGGGCTCAGGGTCAGACTTCCGTGCACATCCCTACTTCTCCACTTCCTGACTTTGTGACTTTTCTCAAATTACCTAATTTCCCCAAACAGTAATTTCTGCATCTGTTCAATGAGATTCAAAAGATCTAACTTGATAATCTCTTAAATTTAAGGGGTTCAATTTAAGAGATTAGAGTTAAGACATTAAAAACTCCGTGGTTGTAAAGGTATGTAGGTGAAACACATTACTCATTAAATATTTATTACTTGACAAATATCAGCTATCATTACACTAAACCACCATCATTAGCAAAATAAATGGTAAATTTAATATGCTCAAAAGGCTTCTCGTGTTGGCAGGCAAGTTTTCTGAAGCACAGCATTTATGCAAAAGGTATTATTGTCAAGTTCTTTGGGTTAAGAGGCATGCACTAGTAAGTATACAAGTCAATTTTCATGAATATTTTATTGCCACATTATGTGTAACAATGGAAATTAAATATATTAAATCTTACGATTGATCTTGTCGAACTCTGATCAGGCACAATTTGATTGTAGCTTTTCTCAATGATATTATTTTTCATCTATATTGACATTGTTTCAATTTCCTGAGTAATCTGTTCAGCCATTTGACTACTTAATTTGGTCAAGTTAATTTAAAAAAAATTTTTTTTAACCTCAGGAACCTTTGAAAGATGATGGAGAATTTGTGTATTGTCTTCCTCGGAAAAACCCTAAAGTCTTTTATAATCCGTATGACCTTCAGGTTGTCTCTGCCCACAGAGCTAGATATGGCAAAGAATTCTGGACTATTTCGGCTTCATTCATTTCAAAGGTAATATACAGTGAAGGGGAACTCGGGGGGGAGTCGATGAGGTGGTGAAGGCCAGAGAGAGGAAGGGCTTAACTCCGAAGACAGGTAGTTCTCAGCCAAATACAGGCCTTTTTAATTTTTTGAAGGTACCACATATTTTTTTCCAGAAGCGAAGTGATGTTTCTGTGCTTTACCTTTGCAGTTTACCAAAATAGGCGGTGATAAAGAAGCAGAACTCACACCTACGTTGGAATGGCTGTTAGAAAGGAGATGTTACTATTTATTACAGCAATTCAATATATTTTCCAATTTTCGGTGAGATGAACGAAACTGAAACCAATTATTTGTAATGTGATTTGAAATAGCAATTAGCTGGATGGCATCAGAGTTCTGCAGTAATGCCGTATTTATGGGGCATTACAGAGGAAATGGGGCAGTCCATTTAAAAAATTCACATAAAGGGGGCTTACCAACTTAGGTATTACAACTCTTTTATCTTTTTGGATAAATACTTATAAGAAAAGAATATTTTAAAGTCAAGCTAACTTAATTTGACTATAATGGCCTTAATTTACCTTTTGTTTTTTATGCATTTAATTTATTAAATGAATATTTATTGAGAGCCTGCTACAAACCAGGCATTGTGTTAGATGCTGTCGAACAAACCAAACAATTGTCTTGCTCTCAAAGAACTTAGATTATAGTGGGTGAGAGATAATAAAAAGCATATATATATGTATATATATGCAAAATGTCAGATGGAGATGAAATATTACAAAGGAAAACAAAACAGAATTAGGGAGCTTGGGGCAACTTATTGATTCAATCAAGGTCATCGTTTAAAAATTTGGCTAGTTCTAAGTTTCTGTCACATCACATCAGGATTCCTGAGACTTTTTGACCCTTCACAGAGTTGTCCCAGACTGCTGTTCTTTTAGTGTTTGTATCTAGTTTTATAGTTTGGGTTTGTTTTTAGTTCCTCTCTGTCTTTTCTTGTGGTCTGCTGCTACCTGCTGGGGACTAGGAAAAGAAACAAATAATATTTTAAATTGTTACATTTAACACTGTAAATAGTTGAAATAACTAGAATGAGAGGACCTTTTTGGCAAGAGAAGTGAATGGATGTTGTGGCAAAGAAATGATTCACTTACTGAGCAAATACTTCTTGTGTACCTTGTCTGTTCCAGTGTTACAGGCCCTGTAAAACGTACAGCCTATGAAGGGAGATAATAAGTAAATGAATAATAGAATTGCAGATAGTGACGAGGGCCAGAAGGATATGTAGGACGGAGAAATAAAAGGGGTGTGTGTGTGTGCGTCTGTGTTGCTACTTTGAATAGGACAGCTGATGATGGCCCAACGATCCCGAGCAGTTTCTTTTGCAGGATAATGTATATGGTAGTTACATCCCTGTAAATTAGACGCCAGTAGTAAAGCTGGCTGTTTCTGATTCTGGATTGTCAGCTTACATGACCCAAAGGGTTATTCTCTGTCTGTATTTGGACTCCGCCTGTGTTGGGCTTTCCATGCGATTCTTGCCTTATACGTACGTACATCCTCAGGCTCCATTCTGCTCTAAATAGTTTTCACTGAGTAAACATTGGAAACCTAATTGGAATCGGGACAAGAATCATCTTTTTATATGACATCTGGCTTCCGCGAGAATCACTCATTTTCTTGGTTCACGTTAAGAAAAATGTAAGTTAAATTTTAGTCGGGTGAAAAACAGTTTTATTTGGTTTTTAAATTTTATTTTTAATGTAGTTTGTAAAGCTTTCATCACTCATACTGTAGCAAGAAACATGTCAAAATAAAAATGAGGCAAGCGTGAAGTGCTGTGACTCAGGCGGGCGGCGCCGGGGCGGCCGGAGCGCCGGCGCCAGCGTTGCCCCTCCTGGCGCCTCCCCGCGAGGCAGCTCTGTGGCCCTGCTCGGGCACTCGTCCCGCACCCCGGGCCCCCCGGAAGCATGGGGTTCCAGGGCTCTTCTAAGCCCCGAGGCTCCGTGGCTCGATGGGTCTGAACTGCGGTGGGACAGGAATGCGTTGGCAAGGCCTCTTTGGGGCCTGATTTAAGGTCAAGTTACAGGAGATTTGCCTGAGGCACCTCTGATTTCTACGGCCTCAGGTGTGCTCGTTCGCGGGACACCCTGAGGTTCTTTGTGAGCTGCTTGGATGGCTAGGGCTTCTTGAATTTGCAATCAGCCGGTGACGTCGCTAAGGCTGGCTGGGTGGCTGGCCCCGCGGGCGCCCCTCTTTCCCCGGGGCCCCCCTCCCTCTGCGGCTCTTCCAGCTAATCGTGCAGCACAGGGAGCCTCGCTTTGGCACATAGCGTCACACACATCTCAGTGCTTCTCTCAGGGTTTCATCCAGGCGGAGGCGCTCCCGAGAGAGGCTGTGGTGTGGCGCGTGTCCTGCAGGTGCGTCAAGCAGGTGGCAAAATGCGCTGAGAGAAGCGGAGGGAGGCTTGCGGAAGCCGTTGAACGTGTCTAGTTCATGAGTGAAAGCTAAAGGTGATGAATAGTCACCAGGGAAGCTCTTCAGTTCCTTCTCATTTAGGTTCTTTGGGTTTTTAAAATGACAAATGTATCTTTTGATTAAAAAACAGAAGTGTTAAATTATCAAAATGACACACATTATCTTAATTTTTTACTCACCACTAGCCAATGATTTCTTTTGAATATACTTTTCACAATCCCTGAAAATTGAATCTTAACGCTTCTTCAAATACGAGTCTCTTCTAAAAATTGTGATCCAGTAAATGTATAAGGGAAAAGAATATATTTTAATAAGTTTTTACATTTATTGGAATGTTGCAAATAAATTGATTATGTACCTATGAGAATTATAATAACATTCACTTACATTGTTCTCTATATTCTGTTGATCGGTTGGGAGAAAAGTGATATGATTTTTAGTATTTGCTTTAGGTAACTTGGATAAGACCTGTTCTAGAGAATTTTTTAGTATTATTAAGCCTTTACTAAATTTATTTTATATAATTACAATTTATGAATAGAGAATGTAAGAAGTATTTTTCCTTTCAGAATTAATAAAGCATTTGTTACTTGGAAATTGAATGTTAAAAGAATTAAGACAGAGAAGAGCAGGTAAGTCTTAATATGCAATATATTTATAGAAATTTCAAGAGGGTACTTTATCTTAAATGTGCAGTATGGGAGCAGATACCAATTAATTTTCCCTCAGTGATTACAAAGTCACATTCTATAACCTTTACTATTTTAACCCATCCAATTTTTAAAGACTATTAATATTTTTATATATTAAACATCATGTCACATGTATGTATATAAATGTGTACATGAATGATAAGCACTGAATCTCCCAGTGTATCACTCTGTGCTTTGAGGAAATCATGGTGCTATGAGGAACCTATATGCTGAAAACCCTTGGTCACTTGATCTATCTTTTTGCCTCAGAAAGAGGAATGATTATGTAATCCAAGATAGAGGACAGTTATTTTGCAGGCTCTCCAGCAGCCAAGTTTTGTTGCTGTTGTTATGAAACTTTTCGCTTTGAGATGAGTGTGATTGAAATGCAGTTGTAAGAAATGCTACAGAGAGGTCCCGGTCCCCTTTCCCCGGTTTCCCCCAGGGGTGGCATCCTGCAAACCTAGCGTAAAATAGGGCAGCCGGGACAGTGACGTTGGTACAACCACGGTATGCAACGTCTCTACCACCGCAGGGTCCCTCGCGTCACCCTTTCATACCCTACTCACTTCCCGCCCACCCCCACCCTCTCCTTAACCTCTGCCAAGAACTCCCCTGTTCTCCAGCCCTATAATTTTCTCTTTTCACGGATGTAGTCTAAATGGAATCGCACAGCGCATAACCTTCGGGCTGGACTCCCTTCCTTGGCGTCACTCACTGGAGATTCACGCAGGTGGCTGCACACACAAGCTGGGCCTTTGTATTGCCGAGTAGCAGTCCAGGGTGTGAGTGTACCACTCCTTGTTTAACCGTTTACCTGTTAAAGTGCACCTGGGTGTTTTCCAGTTTCTGTTTATTACAGAGGAAGCTGCTATAAACATTCATATACCAGTTTTGGTGTGAACATATGTTTTTATTTCTCTGGGGTGAATGCCCAGGAATGCAATTGCTGGGTCAGATAGCAACTGCATGTTTAGATTTTCAGAAACCACCAAAGTGTTGCACAGGGATTGAGCTATGTTTCATTTCCCCAGCAATGTCAAGTGGTTCCGTTTCTCCACGTTTATGCCGCGATTCGGAGTTGTTACATTTTTTTTTATTTATTTATTCTGGGAGGTATGTAGTGATATCTCATTGCGGTTTTAATTTGCATTTGCATGACTAGTGATGTTGAATATCTTTTATATGCTTATTGGCTACCTGTACATTTTCTTCAGTGAAGCATCTCTTCATGTCATTTGTACATTTTCAATTTGGATTGTTTGTCTTTATACCGTTGAATTTTAAGTGTTCTTTTCATACTCTAGCTATGGTCCTTTGTTAGCTAAGTGGTTTATAAATATTTTCTCCCAGTTTTTGGCCTGTCTTTCTTTTTGTTGTTATACAAGAATATTTATTGAACCCCTACTACATGCCAGGCATCAGGCTAATCATTAACTTGCTCCTCCACGCTAGAAAGCCGCTGTGCGGCCTCCGTGGTTGGCCAGTCGGTGGGCTTTCATGCGGAGGCCTGGCTGTCACTCACCAAGGCCCCCTCTGCTCTGCTTCCTCCTCCTCCAGCCTGTCCTTCCGCTCTCCCCAGCGTGCTCCGAAGTGACTGGGCTCCCTGCGGTGGCCACGATCCCACCCATAGAAAGGGACAGAGGAAAGAAAAGGGCCTATCAGGGGCCGCCCTCTCTATTTTAGGATGTACGTGGTTAGAGAATTTAAATTTAATAAATATGGGAAACACAATTCCTTCGGATGTCACCATCTACTATTTCAAAACTGTTAGGACCCAGTGGCATAACAGAATAGCACCCTCTCTTGACCCGCCCCGCCCCCGTTTTGTTCTTAACACACCAGCACCTAAACCTTGCCTTCAGCGTCCTCAGCCCGACAAAACCTGGAATGCCTACTAACCTTTACCAACGTCATTTATAAATGTGGCAGATGTAAATACGTATTAACTATAGGCCTATGAAACCAATGACACTAGTTAACTCTGAATTAATGTCATTCATTTTGAAGGAGAAGTCATTCTGTGGAAAACCTTTAACTTTCAGGTCATTTTTGTCCCGCCATCTTTTTTGGGCTGATGAGCTATTTCAGAGTTGTTTGCTTTACATAATGGGACTTTGTGAAGATGCAGTTACGCTCAAAAATGATAATGAACGTGAAGATAATCCGTCTGCCATATGCCTTGTAAAGGTGGGTGGAAGTGTGCTCCTGCACCTTAACACTGGCGTATGGAAATGAGGAAGAACAAATGGGGTTTTGAGTGAAAGGACTGCAGGTAGCTAGACCCCTAAGCAAACCGGCCCGGTGGGTGACTGGTCCTAGACTCCCTGCGAGGAACATTGTTCCCTTGGGTGGCTGCTTTTAATAGCTAACATTTCTTATAAATAATTTCTTCCTTGCACTTAATCTCAGTCAATCATGAGGCTTTTTCTTTATTTCCAAAACTCCAAATGTGTGATATTCTTTATAAATAATTATCTCTCGTACATAATTGATAGTTACCAACTAATTTTCCCTCAGTATGGATAGCGCATCAAAAAATTGCATGAAGTTGCAACTCAGAGGTCTAGGTTGCGTCTATGAACTCTTCTGTTGCACAATTCTAAGAAAGGGTGACCTTCTTAATGAATGATTAAACTTATGTGGATTAGTTATTTCAGAAGGGTTGTATATAGAAATATAAATTTTAAGTGTTTAATATACAATCGAACAGCATTCCAGCACCTTAGCCTAACTTACCCACTGTGTGAGGGAGATACTGAAGGGCAAAACTGAGAGTCACCTAGACCTCGAAAGAGAAATAGTGAAAGGGCTTGAACAAGTTATAAATTTGACAGCTCAAAATGAATCATGTTGGCTATACACATGTAATGAAGTTAATATTGTAAACCAACAGCTTGTTTTTATTTTTTTAAATTTTATTTGTCACCAATTTTATTGTTTTTAGCATCCATTATCACTTACTCTTCATCTTTCTTTTTTGCCCTTTAAAAGATCACAATCCAGAATAATTTCTACCTTATTTGTATTACTTAAATTTAACCTCTTTATTCTACATTTAGTGTTCATATTTTTAAGTTTTACAAATAATTGGGACTTACACAAAGCAATTCCTGGGATTGTTGGTTCTCCTGGGATCATGGATATTTAAAAAAAAAATACATTGGCTCTTGAATTTTTTTTGCTTTGGCTTAATTTTAGTTACAATGAACACACTGTATTTTTCTGTCTTTTATCAGACTTATCTATATTTAACTATGGGTGTCTGAATATGAAAAATATATAAGGCACATAGTGTAATATAAAACATAATATACAAATGAAAGTATAAAATATGCCCTTCTTCATGACATGAAAACATGGTCACGATGTTTTATCTCTCTTTTCTTTGCAAACGAATCTTGGTTTTGCACCACTTAACGTTAATTGTCCTGGAATTAGCTGGATAGGTCTCGAACATACTCTCTCGATGGATTTTGTGAAGAGCAGTTTCAGCAAGCTACCCACGCATTGAAACAGCTTCAGGATATCAGGGATAAAGCTATTTCAGAAATGAAAAGTACAATTTTAAAGGTAATTCTTTCATTGTATCCTCTCAATGTATCAGTTTTTATGTACTGACTAAAGCAATTGCTCTAAATTGCATCCCTGGAAAAAGTGTTGGAAATGGGCAGGTAGAGGGACCAGGGTGATTAACTAGCCAACTAACTAGTACTGTGCATTTACAAGGTACAGGCCAGGAAATTTTCCTGGATGCTGTATAGAATGCAGCTGTGTGTGCATATAAGTCTGTATGTGTGTTCATGTAAATCATTATGTGTATATTTTCATATACTCTTTCCAGATGCTTAGAGTGTAACTTGAGCTGACATAGAAAAGGAAACATGACTTGTTAACAAAGTTCGGCGTCCCTAAGACAAAAACTCACTGCACAGGAGAAACAGAACTGGATGAGATAAAACTTCCCTAAGGCTTTTATAAAAAGGACTCAGTAATACAACGAACAATGTCCTCAGAACACTGTGACCCGATGTGCTGCGACGCATGTCACAGGGTTACTTTATATAACGTCCCTCCGTAGGGAATGACGGTGCACAGAACATAATTCTCGAATGCGGTTTGGGAAGGGACGGTGTGGTATCACCTCGTTACAGCCTTGCTGCCTCTCTCTGCTGGTTTGGCTGAGCCAGAAGGCTACTTAAGGCTCTCTGGAGGAATGAATGGGCTGGGTCTCCCTCAGCTAATTTTCACATATTATTTCTCTGAGTTGAGCTTTTGATGGCTACTGGGTAGCAGTGACTGCAAGGCCTGTTGACAGGAAGACAAAGTGCAGCTATTTTATGACCATGAAATAAAGCCTTTTCTTCCTTATCTTATTCCCCGTAGTCCCCTTATCCTCCCTAAGCCCAGTCACGTGTAGACAGGTTCTGGGACAATTTGGCCACGGATCGCATACATCAACAAGGTATTAAAGAAAGAACCTAGGCCACTAAGATACAGTAAACTATTACAGTCATCCTGCTTTCTCCCATTCAGCATCACCAGGATCTGGTCATACGTATTTGTTAAGGGATTTCCATTTAAATCAACTTCTGATAAGAACTCATTAGACCTACTGCCAATCCTGTTGAAATCAGTAGGTTGTCTTTTCATTTTGTTTGTGGTTTCCTTTGCTGTGCAAATCATTTTGGTTTGATGTAGTCCCATGTGTTTATTTGTTTACTTTTGTTTCCCTTGCTTGGGGAGACATACCCAAAAAACTATTGCTAAGAGCAATGTCACAGAGTTTGTATCAAAACATGCCATCCCCCACTGATCTGCTAAGTCAATTGTCATAAAGATATAATTAAATATAAAAATCTAACATCAAGTTGGATGAAATTACATTTTTCTTAATTTCTGTATTATATAGCATCTATGTGTTTAAAAAAAAAGTCTAGCCCTGGCCTGTGTGGCTGCACTGGTTAGAGCGTCGTCCCATAAACAGGAAGTTTCATGGATTCAGTTCCCAGTGGGGGCACATGCCTAGGTTGTGGTTTGTCCCCCACCCGGGTATATGTGGGAGGCAACTGATCAGTGTTTCTCACATCTGTGTTTCTGTCCCCCTCTTTCTCACTCCTTTCCCCTCTTTCTAAAATCATTAAGCATGCCCTCGGGTGAGGATAAAAACAAAGTCTAATTGCTATTGCTTAGCATGAAGGAGGCAGCGTTGGCCTGAGTTGTAGGAATCCTTATATTTAGACTTTGCTTTCCCTCATTGGGAACTCTCACTGTATTTGAGGGGTCCGTCTGTGTAGGAACACACAGGTATTTATGAGTATGTGCTTCCTGTTCAAGTTTCCTAAATTTACCTGCTTTGATAAGTGAGATGCCAAACCTCATAGGTTCAGAACACAAGTTGTTTTCTTTTTCTTTTTTAAGAGTTTTAAAAAACTTTCTTTTTAGAGAGAGGGAAGGGAGGGAGAAAGAGAGGGAGAGAAACATCAATGTGTGGTTGCCTCTAGCATTACCCCGCAATGGGAACCTGGCCTGCAACCCAGGCATGTGCCCTGACTGGGAATCAAACCAGCGACGCTTTTGTTTGCAGGTTGGCACTCAATCCACTGAGCTACACCAGCCACAACAGAAGTTGTTTTCTTTTTGTCTGATGTTTAAGTACGGTGTAAGCATAAGGTGAAATTTTAGTAGGAATTGTTATGTTTAGTTCCAATATGTTATTCAGACTAATAAAGATACTATAAATTAAAAACCATCCTATGTTAACATGGGAGATCATCACTTATCTCTCAATTGTTCATTGAATTGCAGGTGGCAGAAAAGGAGGAAATTAGAGACTATTTCGAGTCAAAGTTCTCTGAGGATGACACAACCCATTTCAAACTGCCTAAATGTCGACGTTTTTTAAAAATAATTTTGAGGTTTCTGATGCTGGTTGACTACATATTTCAGGAGCTCATTCGTCAGTTAATGAACACTGCAGTCACGCTGCTTTTGGAATTGTTTGAGAATTCGGCTAGAATGCCATTTTCAGTGGAAAAGAAGAATGAGAATCTCATCAAGTAAGTCACTGTTTATAAAAGGAATTTGTAATCATGGTGTTGTAAATATTGATTGCCACTCATGGAGGAGGTAGCTAATAGTTGAAGCTAAAATTTGAAAATTCTCCTCAGAGCGAATTGTGTGTACTTGGTTTTTACAACTATCTGAACTTAGCATCTGGTAATATTTTATTTCATACTGTCCATAAAATTTAAAATTTCCTAATATTTTTTCAACATTCTGCATATGTCAGATTGCTGTATAAAATATGGGATGTCCAATGAAATATGAAATTTATATAATTTTTTAGTATAAGTATGTCCCAAATATTACCTATACTAAAAATTTTTGTTTGTCTGAAATTCTGATTTAACTGGGTGCTTTGTACTTCTCTTTTCTAAATCTGGCAATTCTTTGTACCTTCAAATACACTGTATCTTCAAAGTTCAGAGCTAGTTCTTAAAGTTCTTTATGCTTTTTGGTGTGTTTATGAATACTCCATCTTCCTAATAATTATGATTAAAATTATATTTCCCTATTAGTATATATTTGTACATAGTTCCTTTTCTGTAAATGTTTCCTGTTTCTATTTTCCACAGTTAAGGCTTACAGAATATTTTTACTTCTCCATTCTCCTTAAATGAGACAAATTTTTCATGGTAGTAAAATATAAATAACATGAATTTACCATTTTTAAATGTGTGATTCAGTGGCATGAAGTACATTCGCTGTTGTGCAACCATCAGCATATCCATTTCTGGAACTTTTTCATTGTCCCGAACTGAACCTCTGTACCCATTGAACAATGACTCCTGATTTCCTGTGCCCACCCCCTGGCAAGCCCCTGCTACCTCTGTTCTACTGTCTGTGTCAATGAGTCTACGCTGAAGTACCTCATAGAAGCAGAATCATACCGTATCTGTCTTTTGTATTTGGCTTATTTCACTTAATATCATGTTTTCAAGGTTCATCCATGTTGTGGCACGTGTCAGAATTTCTTTTTTAAGACTGAGTAGTATTCCTTTGTGTAAATATACCACATCTTGTTTGTTCTGTCATCTATTGATGGGCAGTTGGGTGGTTTTAACCTTTTGGATATTTGCATGGTGGTGCTAAGAACACTGATGTGCAAATACCTGTTCCAGTCGCTGTTTTCACCTCTTTTGTTTATGTGCCTAGAGGTGGTATTGCTGGATCATATGGTAACACCGTGTTTAGGTTTTTGAGGCTCTTCCCTCCTGGTTTCCACAAAAGCTGCAGCATTCTAACTCCCACCAGCAAAGCACCAGGTTTCTACTTTATCAACACTATTATTTTCCTCTTAAAAAAAAAATCCATCTTAGCTGGTGTGAAGTAATATCTCATTGTGGTCTTGATTTGTGTTTCCCTAACAATTAATGATGCTAAGCATCTTTCTGCATACTTGTTGGCCATATTTCTTTGGAGGATTGTCTAATTATTTATGTATTGTGGATGTTAATGAGATACAAGAGTTTAAAAAGACTTTGTTTTTTTCTTTCAATTTCTTAATCCAGAATATATAAGGACATCTTTGCTTTTACTGAAAAGATAACAAATGATTATGGAGAACTTGTTAATAATTCAAACTTACCTGCTACTTCTGTTCAAAAGAGAGAAGTAAAAACAGAAGCTGATATTACTGAGGTAAATGGTCTTTGAAAAGTATAAAGACAGATTTTAATGAATGACTAAATGAAAAATAAGTAAAATGAGTAAGTTTTGAAATTAAAATGTGATTTATGATTAATACCATTTCCTTCCTAAAACACACACACGCCCCTGCCCCCTATGCACCGACTCCCACTGTAGAAAGCTGTGTTTACACTTCTCTCATCTGGTTCTTTTGTTCATGTGTTACTGTGGACTTACCATCTGCCAGGCACTGAATTTGCCACTGAAACACAGCTTTGGGCAGTTCCACTGAAAATGCCAGCAAGATATTTTGTGAATATTGACAGACTGATGCCAGAGTTTACATGGGGAGGTAGAAGTCCCAGAATAGCACAACAGTGAGGGAGGAGAACAAAGCCGGAGAGCTCACACCACGCAACTCCAAGAGTTGGTATGAAGCGGCAGTAATCAAGATAGTGTTTTACTACTGACAGCATAGACAAATAGGTCAATGGAACGGAATAGAAAGCCCAGAAATAGAGCCCCGTGACTGTTTATTCAACCGATTTTTGACAAACCAAGGCAATACAATGGAGCAAAAAGTCTTTTCTATTGTGCACTTAATTCTTTTATTTGATACTTATTTTGGTATACATGTTGTAAGATAGCGAGCTAAATTAATCTTCCCCAAATGCACTACCACAGATTATTGAATAATCTATTCTCTTCCAGTTAGTTAAGATGTATCTTTACCATGTGCTAAATTTTTACATATTCTTATACCTGTTCTATTATTATAATTTCTTTATTTTTGAAGAGATCAGATCAGAGAACTGAACTGATCATCATCTTAGTTCATGGGACGCTCTTCCCATCAGCTCATTCAATGCCTCTTATTTGTTTTATTTTATTTATTTTTCCCTTTTCCATATATTTGACCGGTCTTCCTCCCCCATGAGAACTCAGTGTAGTATAGTTTTTGTATATTTCTTCCATCTACTTTCCATAAGTTTACAATGAATCTTTAAAAACAATGTATTATTGGTTGCTGGTCCATACATGTGGACATTTGCATAAATACCATGTGCCACCATTCTGTTTTTACATTTTTTCACTCCACATTATGCTGTTAAGATTCGCCTCCTATAGAGGAGGGCGCAGAGTTAGGTCTCATGGTGACGCCCACTGAACCGCCCTTCGGGAAGGACTCGTAGCCCCAGTAGCCGGCAGTGCCATTCGCAGGCAGCCTTTAGCTGTTGCCTGTCTCAGAGCTTGCGACAGCGCACCCCCTTGTCCAAGGCCGTGCCCCTGTGCGGGGCAGCCTCCGTGCAGTGAGCAGGTGGCGTCGCCGCCCAACTGCGACCACTCGGAAGGGCTGTCCCAGCTCGAGAGCTCCCTGAGGGCTGGCCGAGGCTGCTGCTCGGCCTGCAGGACCGTCAGCTTTCCCCGCACCCACTCTGCCTCCATGAGGTCCCTTCCGCAGGTGCGACCCCCAGTGCACTCCTTAGTAGGAAACACCCTGCCCGCCTCAGGTCTGCTTCCCGGGAGGCCCGTCTGTGACAGTGCGTACACACACACACACACAATTTATTGTCTGTGACTTTTGCATGGCGTCTCTGTAAACCAACGTGTATACGTCTGTCCTATAAACGCTCAGGCTACTTCCAAGGCTGTACTACCGCTAACAAAGGGGTGATAGGCAGCCTGTGAGCAGGTCTTCTTGCTGGACAAGGTGAAAGCTTCTCTGTGTTATATATGAGCATAGGTCACTGGGCCGTAGGATATAGACCATTTATTTTCAAATACTGCCATCTTGCTCTCCAGCAAGAGTTCCATTCCCATTGCCTGTGCGTTTCTCCCCAAATCTTGGATTCATATCGTTACTGCATACTTGATGACTATTTAATCTTTGCTAGTCTGATGTGTAATATGTGGTGTCTCACTTTTTATTTCTATATTTCTTCAATAGTGACGCTTAACACCTATATTAGCTATTTTATTTTCCTCCTTTGAATTGCTTATTGTTGTCTTTTGAACAGTTTTTTCTATTAGGTTTCTTATTTTTAGGCTTTTCTTATATATTCTAGATATTATTTGTTCATTTTAGCTGTAAATATTACCTCTCAATTCTGTCCACACCTGTTACCTTTACCTATAAATCTTTGTAACATAAATTCTTCATTGTGATGTTTTAAAACTCGACACTGATTCTGATTTTGCAGTTTTCTTGTGATTAGATTTGCTGTATACAGCCATGGGAACCCACTATGACTCCTCTCTGTCCCCGATGCCATTTTTAGCCACAGCGCAGGTTTTAACATCTTGTTCATACTTTGCCCCCAGTGTCTGACCTTGGTTTGCTCCTATTTTTGCCTGTGCTGACCTCATGTTTGAAGTGGACTGCCTTTTGGAGCTCATTCTAATATCCAGTCCAAGATAGGGCAGTTAGTTTATTTTAGGATGTGCTGAGTCAGAGGTACTTGTGAGCAACCGGGTAAAAATATCTATTAGGATGTTGGAAATACAGACCTGACTCTCTCTGGAGAGACCCGGGCGGGAGTTCTCCCCAACTTCCCATGGGGTGCTGTTGCATTTATAGTTTCATTTAGAGTTTACCACCGAGAGGAATCAAACTATTCATGAGTCACTGTTGTTGGCACAAAAAGCATAACAGCCAAAAAATGACTTTCTTACAAAAAGATTTTCAAGCCCCAGCGCATGTTTTAGCCAGGACTTTGGAGTCACAGACTCACGACTCAATTCCAGCCTCACCATGCCCTGGCAGTACCGCCTTTGACAAATCAACAGACGCTCCCTGAGTCTCAGCCTCTTTCTGTACAACACGAGTACCAAGTCCTGCCTCAGGGTTACCTGAGGATGGGGGTGGGGGGCGACTTGTTTCCTGTAGTGCCCGGAACACATCAAGCAGTCACTGCTTTATCCAATAGTAAGGCCACTGTATACTAAGGTATGTCTATATAGCAAACTATGTGATACATATTTCAAGAATAATTACATGCAAACTCTTTATGTACTATAATTGTAGAAGGTATACAGGGCTTGAGGTTCAGTCCTTCCCCGAGTTAGAGGTTATTTTCCAGAATATGCTGTGCAACACATTCTATTTGTTTGGAATTGCCTGCATGAGCTTTTCTATTGTGATAAAACATAACCATTGATAAAACATTTCAACCATTTTTCAGTGCACAGTTCAGTGGCAGTAGTATGTGCACAGTGCCATGCAGCCATCACCACTGCCTGTTTCCGGAACTTTCTCATCACCTGAACAGAAACTCTGCACCCATTCGTGTGGAGCTTGTAGGGCAGGCAGGTCACCTTCAGCTCCTACCAAGCTCCTTCCCCAGCAGCTTCACAGTGTGCTGGTGGCGTTTGTTCGTGCTGTTACCGCTTTGATTTGTTAGTGACTGAGGTGGAAGGCTGGGGCCCTGGCTGGTGACTCCGCGGACAACTACACTGAGAAACGCTTCCCAGGTGCCTCGGGCGCCAGGGCTGACTTAGGGGGCGCGAGGGGTCAACGCACTGAGACCTCGCAGAGCCACAGCCCCAAGGCAGTTCCATCGTGTGCATCGTGTGTTTATGCCTCTCCTGCACCTGTGCTTTTCCGGCGGATGCCTATTTCGGGAGTGGTGTTGAAGGGAGGAGCTCAGACCCGTAGCGATGGATTTGAAATACGTTCCCCCTTAGTCAAGCGCTAAACCGGAGTCCACAGTAGAATCGCCTGTTTGCCTTTTAGATGATTGGGCTTCCTGGGCTCTCCTCCTCTGTCTTTCGAACGCAGTCCTTGGAATAGGGCCTAAGAATTTGTATTTTTAATAAGCTCTAAAATGATTGATATATGGCCACTCTGGCATTCTTTTACAGGGTTTTTGTTTTGTGTTTCTTTTGAACGGAGGAGAACACTGGAATATACCATTTATTTTACATTATTTGAACATACAAATATCTGTTATGTGCCGATACAATGTTGTTCAGTTACACTGAGGTTATTGTTTATCATGTAACATTTAGGCCCATATTGTCCTAAATGAAATGTTCATTTAGTTAATATATTGTCACTGGAACTGTAACCTACCTGTTAAATTAGATTTTGAAGAGCATTGCAGTGGCTAAGGATTTGGGAAGAACATACGCACCAATATTTGAAGTCAGTCTGCACTTGAGAACTCCTGCTGAGAGCGATTCTTCAGGAGATTCTAAAGAGAACTTTCAGGAATGTGATTGGTGCTCTGGAAAATCTGTGATGTGTGAAGAGGAAGAAATATCAAAAAGTGAAGTTGGTTGTGTCATAAAATGCTCAAGTGATGCACTCCCAGTAATGAAACCCATAAAAGTGAGTGACAGCCTTGAAGAAATTCTTTCAGGTAAGACAAATGAGACTATTAAGAATGAAGGGAGCCCTGGCTGGTGTGACTCAGTCATTTGGAGCATAGTCCTGTAACCAAAAGGTTGTGGGTTTGATTCCCGGTCAGGGCACACAACCTAGGTTGTGGGTTTGATCCCCAGTCCAGGTGTGTATGGGAGGCAACCAATCAGTGCTTCTCTCTCCCATCAATGTTTCTCTCTCTATCTTCCTCCCTTCATCTCTTTCTAAAAGCAGTGAAAAAAATGCCCTTGGGTGAGGGTAAATAAATAATAAAAAAAGAACGAAGGGAAATATCCTAATAGCTGGAAATTAACAAGTGAAAGAAAATATGGCACCTTATGTATTATCAACTAGTAGGTTATGATTTTTATAAGTGCGAAAGGGCCCTCAAAGCAGGCATAAACTCGCAGATCATTTGCAGGGTATGTGAGTAGTCACTCCATTATTCATTTTTACCTTAATACACACGTCTTTTGTCACTGACGGACTCTGGAACCCCATTCCTGAGGAGGAGTAGCACCTGAGACGCCAGTAAAAATGCAGACTTGTGGACTCTGCCTGAGACTGGAGCCTGTCATCAGAGCCTAGGCGTGGGGTGCCCTGCTTGAACACTGTCTTTCCAGTTTATTCTCAGGGTGACTGGAAGGCACTGACACATCACCTTGTCATTTATTTATTTTTAGAGAGACGAGGAGGGAGGGAGGGAAAAAGAGGGAGAGAGAGAGATTGCTATGTGAGAGATACATCAACTTGTTGCCTCTCACATGCCACCAGCTGGGGACCTGGCCCGCAACCCACAAATGTGCCCTGACTTGGAATCGAACCGGCGACCTTTCAGTTCTCAAGCTGGTGCTCAGTCCACTGAGCCACACCAGCCAGGGCTCAACTTGTCATTTAGCCAAAATAAATATTAATCAATTTTTTATTCTCTTTCTGTCCTGGATCCTAACAGATGTAGACATCACGACTCAATTTGAGGATAATTATATATATGATGAGTAAGTAGTAAACATTTTTGAAATTTTAAGTAATTGTATTTTATATGTTACTGCATTATTCTGAAATGTGCTTTTATTGTTTTTTTCTCCTAGACTTTTAGAGTTCCCTACAAATCTCTTTATTGCTCCCAACAGATTGGAGTTTTCAATAAAATTTCAAAATATGGTGACTGATATTGAAAAATGTATAAGTAAGTATTTTAAATGTTTAATTAGATACATTGTATCCTTCAGCAATATTTTCTTAAATTTAGGCATTTGATGCTTTTACCCAGGGGTGTGGCAGACATTATGATATATGAGGAGACATAAATTCATACTCTTTGGGATCAATCCATGTGAATTTGGAAATATTTGAGGATGGAATTGTACACATAACCATAGAATCAAGAAAATAGGGAAGGCTTGGGGTTTTGTTTTGTTTTTCAGTAACTACAGAATTTTATGAGACTTAAAGCAAAATCTTATATATCGTAACAAGACAAAGATGCTGTTTCCACCTTAAACAGAGTTTTATTCTCTTCCAGCTGCATGTACCAAGCCTGAAATCACATGGCAGTGGCTGGCCTGACACTGATTGACCCCCTTTCCAGTCTAAGTCTTACAAAGGTCTGGAAGAGCAGGGCCTGCGCGGCACCGTGCGCGCTGCATTGTGCCCCGCTCCCCATGCCGGCTCGCTCGGTGCTCGGGGGCCTCCTTCCAGCCTCAGCTGCTGCCCGAGGCATTACTTGATTTCTTTTCGCAAGCCTCCGGGATCCAGCCTTTCTCACTATACCTACTGTTGAACGGAGAGAGGTCTTTGTATGTACTCTGGATACACGTTCTTCCTCCGTTCTAAGATTTGCAAACATTTTCTCCCAGGATGTGCCTTATCCTTTCATTCTTTTTCACAGAGCTAAATGTCTTAATTTTGATAAAGCATAGCTTGTCAATGTTTTTCCTTTCATAGATTTTTGGTCTTGTATTTAAAACTCTTTGTCTCACACAGATTCATAAATTTTTGGTTTTGTATTTAAAAACTCATAGCCACACAGATTTTTCCTGTATTTTCTTCTAGAAGATTTATAGATGTGTGTTTTATTTTTAGGCATATAGTTCATCTTGAGTTGACATTTTAAAATGCATAAAGTGTAGGTCAGAGTTCTTTTTTTTTTTGCCTATGAACATCCAATTGTTCAGCTAGATTATGAACTCATTGATAATAGAGGCCATATCTTCTAATTTTAATATCCTCCCGATGGTATAATGCTCTTCACATAGCATGTACACTTCAAAGTAATGTTAACTTAATGACGTATTCTAGTTTCTGTTTTAATCAGGCCTTGCCCACCACCACCAGTTACCTAAGGTTGGTTCCCAAGTTTCCGTAATATTTTATCCAGACTTTTACACCTGCCTTTGAATTCTGTTTATCAGTACAAACTACTCTCTGTGAATAAATCGACCTTCGTTCTCAGTAGTTCTAGATGTCATGGGTAATTTTAATGTGTTGTTTCCATTGAGACTTTTGAAAATACTAACTTTCTACTTATATATTTTAGCCAAGATTATTCCTCTTTACCAAGATCCCCGCCTGTCTATCTTTACTGATTTGATTGTACTTACGGATTTATCTAACAAGACACAAAGTAAAATAGACAATAAGAAGCAAACCAAGTGGCTAGATTGTGAGATCCTTTTTGAAATGGATCCTATCTACCAAAATAAAGTAAGTTTAAAAACAGTTTCTCCTAAGGAATATTTGGTTTAATGAGCAGAAACCCACTGACATTCTCAGATGAAAGGGATTTCCGGAAAAATTATGGTATCATAATCTATAGTGATTGGAAAATCATTTCCAATTTGTTGTCCTCATATTTCATCTCCATTCACCTATTTCTTTCCAACTTCCCCTGTGAGAATGAGCTTTGTCCTTTGTGGTTCCCGCATCATGTCGCCTTGCCAATATGTCAACTAGCCATGGCAGTGGCTTTTCCCATTACCATCTACCTGGGTATTTTTGTTAAAATTCACAAGGGGATGGAACGGTCTTCGCTTGGATCAGGATTCTGCCCCATCCAAAGTAGCTATGTCTTGGGAGCTGGGCAACATCCCACAGTACACAGAAGTGGCCTTTTCTAGGGCATAGTGTTAGCACTAGCACAGGGTGACCAGCCAAGGAATCGATGACCAGTGTCTCTAGAACATGGCTCAGAATAACATGCTAATTACAGAGTTAAATAGCCTTGTAATCCTTTCCATAAAAGCCTGATACAAACAGTGGTGTAAGTTTCTTAAAGTCTTAGGTTTTCAACATATGTATTTAGTAAAGACTCTTAATGAAATGAACTCAACATACAACTGTTAAATATTTTTAGCAGAATTATTAGTATATCCGGCCATGCTTTTTTCACTCTTAAAATTCTGACAAACTTTTTAACATTTTTATTTACAGATTGTGAGTCTCCTGACTATCATTGGCAATTCAATGGGCCTAGTTAGTGCTTACAGCTCCAAGTTTACAAAATATTGTACTATGGTAGAGAAGGCCAAAATCATGAGTCTGAAAATATCGTCTATGGAAGAATTAACTTCACCACAGTTTAGAACCATACTAGCTAAATTCAAGAAGTGTCTCAAACATATTGTTATTATGACCATTGAGAAGCGTATTGGTATTTTCAGTGTTTTAAGTCTTGGTTATCAGTCAGAATGCTTACCATATGTTGAGAATATCATAAATATAAGTCAGGACCTCCTGCGATCTATAATTGAAAAAAAGAATGCAAATCTATTAGAAGTAAGTATTTTGAAAATTCCTCTTTCTTGAGAATCTTGAAGACTAGTAGTTTATCAGTTTAAGATATGTACTTGGGAAACATACACGATGAGTATTTCCAACATGCATTGTATTTGTTTGGGCCTTTGGTCAGATTTCAGTTCCCTCAAAAAAACCTCCTCTGAGGTTGCACCTCATGTCGCTTCCTACTTGCTCTCCCTGTCGGGAACCATTGCAAGGCCGTAAGCAGGGATGTGACACGTGCGGTCTGAATTTCTGTGAGGTCCGTTCTGGCTGCCACGTGAGGACCAGATTAAAGTGGGACCAGACGGGGGAAGCTGTTTCTGTGACCTAGGGCAGGCGCAGCGATAGCCTGAGACAGGGAAGTGGCCGTGTGCCATCTGAGAAGTATACGGGGTTGAGATGTCTGTGAGACAAGGAATCACAGGAGTTAGTGATTGACACAGTGGAAGGAATAAGAGGACAAAACCAGGAACTAATGAAAAAACCATAACATTATTGATGTGTAAATGATTTCAGGTTGTAGGATCATCATTGCGAGAGCTGGAACGTGATCCCATTGAAATAGGAGAATTTTTGGAACATTTTACTTTTTTGGATGCAGTTTCCTCGAAAATATCTAACTTAGAAAAAGAGTATTCAACAGTGGCTCAACTGTATTCCGTTTTAAGGTATTACCAGGTCCATATTTCAGAAGAACAAGTTGCCTTGCATAATATCCTCCTTACCCAGTTTGCTCAATTAAAAGCTGCTGTGAAGTTAAGCAAAACAAATAAAGATGCTACTATTGCTAAATTCAGAGACAACCTGGAAGTATATATCACTGGTCTACGAGTTGACATTAGTAATTTAAAGGCCAAAGTAAGTGTTTGTTTTTCATTAAGAATCAACTTGATCTTAGTCTCATGTGGGCCTAAGTGGGTAGTATTTTCTTTCTGCGGACTCTTAGGTCAATAATTTAATCCATGTTTTCTTAACCTGGAATCCACAAACAGAATTTTGGCAATTCGTGGACTTGAATAGGAAGGACAATTACAGGCCTGTTTTCACTAACCTCTAACTGAAATTTGGCGTTTTCTTCAGTGATGAGTGAATGTGGACAGCAAGTTACAGCAAAGCTGGTGACTTTTTCCACAGACTTTGACTTCCACGGAGGGGGCCATGGCGTGAAAAGGACGGAGAAGCCTGGAAATCTTTCTGGGCCTCAGTCTAGGCCAAATGGAAATGATCGTTCCAACTACCCTCGCTTATCACGAGGGACAAACTAAAATAAACACCTAACACTCACTGAGCCTTCACGAAGTGTCAGTAACTGTCAGACACTTTACTCTTTTATTTCCATGGTTTGGGCAGCGGGGGGAAGCCTGTAGATTTAAAGGGCTTCAGTCACTTGCCTACTATCACACAGCCAGTAGCTCCAGAAACCTTACTTCTCACCACACCTTTATTCTCACCACCATTACAAGTTATCATATCCATTCTATATATTTTGTACCTTATATACATTAGGCACAGTGTTATATATTGCTATTAGTTTTGTCAGTTTCCCCATCTGTACAGTTGACCTGTTCCACAGAAATATAACGAAGATCGTATGAGACTACTTGACGTGCATACCCAGTTGCAGTCTTTAAAATGCTGCTAGAAATTATAGTCGCATACGTACGGAATTTCTAGTTCACCCTGTTTGTATTTAAGTGTACCACGTCGGACAGTGACTGAAATGGAGACGTGTTGTAGTCAGTTCACTGTGAGAGACGAGGGAGCCAAGGCCGGGTAGAAGGGGCCACGGGAATTCCTGCCACAAGGGACTCGGAGGATCCGATAGGGATCTCGCTGCCCAGGATGACCGTGGGCGGCTGTCCTGGAGGGAAGCAGGCGGGCTGGGCCTTCACACCTCCGTGGGCCTGCAGAGGGGGTGTGATCTTGGGCGACTTAGCTCTTTTTGGCCAAGGGTGGTTCCTGGGAGGGACCCAGCTCTGCAGAGTAAACATCTGTCTTCAGGTTCGTATTCTTTCCTCTGTCGTCTCCATCTTGCTACTGAGCCAAGTCCAGTAAGATTTATTTTTATAATTCCTGCTTTAAATTCTGTGTCAGGCAATTCTAATATCTGTGTCATGTAGGCATTTGTGTCTGTTGATGATCTTTCCCCGTGTGTGCTGAGGTTTTCCTGATTTTTTGTAGATTGAGTAACTTTGTATTATGTATTCTGGATTTAATATGCTGTGAGATTCTGTGTCACTTAAATCCCATAAAACATTGATATTTTGGTTCTTCAGAAGGCAGGTGACATGTTTCAGTCCACTGTTTTGGGCTGCAGTTCCCATGTCATCTCAGTGATCGAAGCCTTTGCAGTGCTCTCCAGACTTACACCGCACGGGGACACCAGCCAGCGGTCAGTCTGGTTCTGGGTAGTGGACTGTTAGTTTAGTCTGAGGCTTTGCTATGCTGAGCAGAGTTAGATGCATATTTTCCAGATTCCTGGCACTGTTCTTTTCAGTCCTCTGGTTAGAAAGCGAGGGCTCCTAGCAGTGCTCTTCCGTCCAGTTCCATAGCTGCACCCATGTCTGGGGCAAAGCCGCAGAACCCAGAGAGAGAGAAATCACCAGGGTTGACCCTCCCTGGGACCTCAGCTCAGCTTGCAGCTCCTGAGGCCTTCCTTGCCCGCAGTTACCAGTGTCGCCCTGGAATTGTTTGAGAGCTGGGGTGACTGTCCTGATAACTCATTTACAAACATAAATAAATATTAATGAATGGGAAATTATGAAGGAGCCTAAGGAGCACGTTTTTGTAGGTATCACTGTTACAGATTATATATTAAGCCTTATCCACTATCACAGAAATAGGGCTTATCGATTTTATACAACTTACTGATTGTTCTCAGTGTCCAGTGAATGACCACACTACACTTAAAACAATGTTATATGCAAATCCATGGGCTGATTTTATAAAAAGTGCTAGGATCCAAATTCATTTATTCTTTCAACAACTATTTAGTAAACAACTGCCATCTTCATTTATGGTACTAGGGTCTCTGAGGTGTACAAAAAGTAAATCAGTGAAACGCTCCTTAATCTGAATTTAGTAAGGGCAAATAAGGGCAAAATATTACTATATCTGTCTTTGGATGTCATCGTTGCAACTGTGCAACAGTAAAACTTGCATGGGAGGCGCCGTGTGACAAGCATCACACAAGGAATACAGACTTTAACAGCATCAGGAGGAGGAAATGTGGCCAAACCCTGGAATCTCCACTCACCATTTGCTGACAGGGAAATTTTTTATAACCTCAGAATTTCTTTGTGCAATTACGAAAAGAATTATCTTTCAGGATTGTTGCGTGGATTTAGTGAGTAAGGTCTTGTGCCTGAAATAGAGAAGGTGCATGGTCAATTATAGATCTGATGGTAATAAAATTAATCATAATAAACACATTATATCCTAAAGACAATCTTTTTAGGTGACAGTTGCTAATAATGTTTGGTGAAGCTTAGAATGCATACTGAAGTGCTGTAAGTAAACATGGTTAAGTTCTGAACGTTAACGATCTCTTAGAGTGTCTCACTGTGATTTTTCAGATAAGCACGCCTGTTCTGTTGTACACTGGCACTCGAGTGTCAACAGCAATGGAAATGATCCAGACTCTCTCCCAGGAAGCTGCAGGCCTAGCTAACAGAGTGAAAATATGCACAAGCCATCAGGACTACTTCACTGACGCCCAGTCTCACATGCATTCCCTGAACTTGGAAGAGATCATGCAGGTTGCACTGTCAGAGATCTCGGACATTGAGTACGATTTGACCTTAAGGAAAATATTATGGGATGCCCAAGAGGAATGGGGAGCCCTCGTTAAGGAATGGAGGAATAGCACTCTGCACAATATTGATACAGAATCCATGCAGAGAAATGTTTTAAAATGGATGAACATACTCTTCGTCCTAGAAAAAGGTAACAGTGCCTTTCTCATGATTTCCCACCTAGGATTACACACAAAATGCCGCCTGGGGCAGCAATGTCATTATGCCTTTACCTGTTCGCACGGGGTGACCATTAATGGTGGGAGAGACAGTGCAGGCTTATAGGTAGGGTGGTTTTCTCAAGCAAAAAAAGAGATGAAAATTGTGCCAACACACTGTTGAAAGTAAGTGATAAGTAATAACAATTTGTGTATCCTTTAAAAGCCGGCTCCGCAGCTAGAGCCCAAATACTCCCCCATGATCCAGGCTCTTCTTGGGGCGAGATGCTTTGATGATCGGAGCCGCCTGTAGCATCTTTGCCCAGAGTCGCTGGGAGAGGCTTCCCTTCTGCCGATCATCAGGCCTGAGGTCCTGTCCGTGCAGAGGGCTGCTCCTGTGTGAGTGGCCCTGTCCTCTGTCCTCTCCATAAGGGAACTTGCGTGTCACTTGGGAAGGCAACACTTTTGCTCTTTAAATTCCTCCCCTTATCTCTCAGCCATACTCCAAACACGTCCATTTGCTTGTTTTTCAGTTATACAACAAAATAGGACAATATCACAAAACCTGAGTAAAGAGGAAAATTGCGAGCAAGTCGCCCGTAGTCTCACTGCTTTCACATAACACTCATTTTGTGCATTCTCTCTCCATATTTCATCATATATGTTTGGAAAGCGATATATAAAGTAACCAATAGGCAACACCTTCTTTGAGCCATAGTTTCCCAGATAAAATCTTGCTGTTTACCAAAGTATAGACTTGCAAAAACCAAGGTTATTTTCTTGTCCTTTTATTTAACCCTGTCTTGAAAAACATTCAGTTATTCAACATGTGTTTATAAAAGAAGCCCCATCGGTACCGCGTGGAGATTTAGGAACATGGGTGTCGTTTTCGGTCCTCCTGAACCCCTGACTTGGGTGGCTCCCCGCCCGCTCCCTGCTCTTCTACCGCTAAGGACTGAGCTTCAACTTCATAGGCTTTGCGTCCTGTGTCTCAGTGGTTTGTCCGTGCCAGACGACAGAGCAGTGCTGGTCTCTCACCTATACTTCCTACGTGCAGTGTTAAAATATTTTCCTTATGAAACAATAGTGACGTTCCCCCGCCCTTAATGTTCTTTCTTACTGAGCGATATTTAAAAGCCCAAAACCTATTACAGCCTTTTGAATGCCTGTGTTGTATCTGTCTGTGTGTCTGTCTTGCCTGTGACAATCTGGGGAACCTGCGGCAGCTGGCTTCCCTAGTGTCAAATTGTGTAAGATACCTTGGCTCCGATGGTCTTGGGTTTTAATCTCTAGTACTGACCACTATTGCTCTTCAATCCATAGCTCATTCTATGAGAGGGTACGTGAATAACACTCATTATTTTAGTGCAGACTAATAACTGATAAACTTAGCCTGGTTTAAAAAATATGATGAGCATATCATAAGCCCGCTGACCCATTGCTATTTACAGGTTTACCTAAAAACAACATGGTGACGCATCTCAAGCAGTCGGTGATAGACTTCAAACAGCAGCTGCCTATCATCATAGCGCTGGGGAACCCGTGTCTCAAGCCGAGGCACTGGAAGGCTCTCCAGGAAGTTATTGGAAAGTCGGTTGCTCTTGATAAAAACTGTACAGTAGAGAATCTGCTTGCGCTCAAGGTAAGTGCAAACAGCTTGGAAAAATAGGCTGAAATGCCAGAGGGGCCCATCGTAAGGAAGCAAGTAAATCTGCAGGGAGTAGGAGTTAGAAAAGGGAGAAACTTAGAGTGTCTGGGGAAGTGGGGGGGGGGGGGTTGGTAGGTGACAGCGGCAGGCAGCTCTGTTTAATTGGCCGCGTTGGTTAGGCCGCTCACTATGCCATGCTTCTCGAGGCGACTGCATCCTGGTCTTCATGTGTAATGAATGCAATGAGTGTTTTAGTCTTTCTGTTGTTTTAATGCAGAGAGAGAATGTTTTACAGGACAAGAAAAATCAAAATGCTCTATCCCATTTTCTATGAAATGAAAATATATTAAGAGCATGTTAGGATAGCCCTACCAATAACTTAATATTACATTTTAAAAACATAATTAGCAGCTATCTGATGTCACCTGTAGGTTTTCTTAAAAAAATAGAATTTTTCCATGATTTTTATGATTATAAGCACTTATGGTTAAAATAAACTTGATGTTTCATGTTTCGGTGTAGTCTCATGAAATCAGTAACAGTATTTTATTCCTATAATTTTCTACTAAATCATTTGTAATGAGGAAATGGGGGAAATTAAAAAATTTTAAAAATAATTTTTTACTTTATTTTTTAAAAGAATTTTAAAATGCAACTTTGATATTTAAAATTATTTTGTATCTCCAACCCTAACCTCATTCTCCTTCCTGAAATCATATATCTAATTTCCTGTTCAGTATCTCCACTTAAATGTCTAAAAGACATGTTAAAATTAACATATCCAAAGATTCACTTCTGATTCTTCATCTCCCAAATTCTATTCTTCCTCTCTTCCCTATTTCAGTAATGGCATCTCCATTTTTCCCCCAATTGCTTAAGCTAAAAATTGAGAAATAATCTTTGAATCTTCTCTTGCTCTCTTATTTTTCATCCCATCTAAATCTCTCATTCTTTCCTGGATCATTACCACAGCTTCCTAACTGATCTCTGTGCCTGGAGTGAATTTAGCGAAGTGTCTAGTTAATTTCAGAACATGTAGGCTAATGCCAACAGATAAGTTTATTCAAACCAGCATCCCAAAAGTCTAGCACAATTGCAATGAAATTTTAATTTTCAGAGCCTTGGATTTATTGGAATAATTTCTGGGCAAGTCAGGTAAAGGGTGAAATTCGGCAGACAAAGTGTAGCAGCAACAATAAAAGTTAGGACAGATAGATAGGTCAGCTGGTGGCCTACATGGGTTTGGTGACCTACAGTCCCTCAAAGGATGCAGGGAGCTCTCCTTACACTCCTCACATGACAGGTAGCTTAAAAAGGAACCCCACACAATTTCTGGAGGATCCAAATGAAAATAATTCAACATCTGAACAAAACTGGACAAGGTCTTCAGCCTCTGAAAGACTGTAGCCAGGAGTCAGAGTACTTCCTCTTGAGGTTAATTATTATTATAGCGGGGATGGACAATCGGTTGGTAATCCTTGTCAGACTCTAAGAGTTCCTGGATGATTGGGATCATCCTGTAGAGATTCAGCAACGTATCCAGTATAATGTAAGTGCCGAGTTGGGACAGGCTTTGGCCAGGAAACTCAGCCTTCATTGACTAAAGCATACATGTAACTCAGGGTTGACCCAGAGCTGGTGGCCGTGTCACAAGACTGTCCAGGACAGGCATGGACAGAAGTTCATTTGTGACCCTATTCATTGAATGCATTTTGATGTTATCTAACAACCATTCTGTCCAAGATGTTAGGCAGGTTCTGAAAAGCCTGCGACATGAAAAGCATGTCACAAAGCAAATAAAATGGAAGAGGCCAATAGTATGCATAAGATGAATACAGCTACTTTCTGGTTGATCATTTTCACTCTAGAAAGCCAAGTGCTTTATAAGAACAGCAGTAATAATTATAGGAATTAAGATTTATCTGAAACTTTCACAGTGTTACCAAGTCATTTGGGAGATCTGACCATTTGTTGGTTAGGCCCCAAACTTTGACCATAAAGAAAGGGCTAGATCCACTTCATTGAAAGTTTGCTCTAGATGTTATCAGTGTCTGGATTTAGTGGTACTTAGCAATTTCAGCGTGTCTGCATTAGGCCCCAAGTCCTTTCTTCAGTGTGGAGGTCCTGTGGTTCCTTTTCTGCCTTTAGCTGTGTCATCTGTGTCAAAGGGCAAGTCTCTATGGCCAAGCTATGCCTTAAAGGCCATACACAGTCCGCAGATGCCACTATGCTTACGCCCATCTTTGGCAGCCGCACAAGAGAGGTGATGAAAATGAGTCATATTGGTTCCCAGTCCCCACTGAGCTGCATGAACAAAATGTCACTCTTTAACCCCATGGGGATGGCACAGGAGGGCAGGTCTAGATTGTTCTTTCAGGGATGAAAACGGTCAGCCCGGCTGGTTCTAAGACGTGGAGATGAGATGCTCCCTGAGTATTTCTGTCATGGCAAGTGAAGCCAGAGAGCTTCTGTCAGGACCTTGTCCTGTGGGAATTGTCAACCAGGGCGCATGAAAAGACGACCTATGTAAACTTCACTAATGTATTTGAGAAAAACTTGTATCGAGAGACGTGGCAAAGAAAGGGAAGCCATGGAAGGTTGGGTCCATTAGAGTTACGTTCTCTCAGATTATATCCCAAGAATTACTATAGAAAGTATAGAAAAATTATAGAAAGTACATTATTATAGAGGTAATTAAACAGTTGACATTAGTGCAGAGGAAACGAAGTTGAAGGAAGTAATACCATCTGCCCATATACAGAAGGTGCTGCTAATTAGCCTTTCACCGACGAGAATCAGAGGCGGTAGACGCTGTGGTTCGAAATGTTCACTGAGCATGGAATGCGATGAGGATGGTGACAAACTCGGAAGGGCTGCGCCACAAGGGTCAGCCAGGAAGCCGGTGGTCAGTGCGCAACCTGACTGGAATCGGCTCTTCAGTCCTTCTGATGTGCCTTCAGCACGCTCCTGTAGGTCTCCCATCTTAAATGTATCGGGAGTTATTTGCTCCACTGGATATTAAAACATAACTTTCACTTTAGATGTTTCAGTATGAAAATGAAATAAATGAAATCTCAAACTCAGCAACTCGTGAAAGTGCTCTTGAAAAAATGCTATTTAAGATTATCGACCTTTGGAACACGACTCCTTTACATCTCGTTCACCACCGCACGGGGACCGGCTCTATCCTAATCATCTCGTCTTTAGAGGACTTACTAGCTCAGTTAGAAGAGTCTCAGATCATACTTGGAACAGTTAAAGGATCTTCCTATGTCGGGCCCATTAAGGTAAATATTATGGCAAAGGGAAAATGTTGACATTGTCTACAGTTTTATTTGTCACTAAGTTTTTGGGGTCTGTGAGCTTTTGAACTGAATAACTCATTCATACACTTGTAGAGAAATGGATTGAATAGTAGTTAAACTACCAAAAATAACTTATGAGGGAAATGTTATTCATGGCTCGGGAGGAAATGTCAGGAAGTTTAATTTGGGCCATTGGCTCTAGAGAAGATGGAAGTAGAGCCCTGGAGCCCTGACCTACCAGCTGCGCAGCTGCCTCTGCTCCAAACCCCACAGGGGACGCCGGGCCGAGCTGGGTCCTGCCCGGAGCCTGTCGCCGAGGGGATGCGCTGTCCCGTAGCCCGGGCTGTTGCCCCCGCCGCTGCTGAGCATGATGAGAGCCGTGCTCGCGTACGGACCCTTCGCTAATTACCTCCTATGTGTCCGTGACTGATAATCGCTTTGGATTTTGACCTCAGTTTCTCCTTTATGGCTCTTGTAATTTCATATGTTTCGATTTGTGTGTTTTTATCATTGTAGGCGCTTGTGAATAAATGGGACCAAAACTTGGCTCTCTTCTCTTACACTCTCGAGAAATGGGTGAACTGTCAAAGATCTTGGCTTTCTCTTGAACCGATCTTTAACTCTTTAGAAATACGAAGGTAAAAACTTAAAATATGTCACATACAGGTAAAAACAAACAAACAAACATGGTGGGTAGTTTATTTCCTGTAATCCTTGGGAAATCATTTCTTCAATGAACATTCTAAAAGAATCCTCCCTATGGGCATAGGAATATCATCTGCCGAATCATCATTATGTTTTTTCTTTCATAAAAGATTGCATATGTCATTTTTTGAAGCCTTATTTTTCAGTTATTAATAGAAAGCCATCAAGGACTGGGTAGGAAATGTCGCATGCATTGTTATAATCCCTAAACTATAATACGCATCTGTTTGTTTACGGAATATGAGTGTGGTTTTGATGTAAACAATGAACATGTTTTTAATAGCACTCATACGTAAGTGACGGTTTATGACTCCGGACCACGTTAAAGAATGCAGGGCCTAGACACTGTTGAAAGGCTGGCCTTTCCTTTTTATCGCCAGCATTCAGATGCATTTGGTCTCTTTGTAAAGCGATTGGCCTTGAGGTGCTCGAGGAGAGACCCGGGTACTCCCCAGGCAGGACCGGCTGTGGGCTGGTCTGGGAGCCATTCTGAGATAAGGGAGAAAGTTGCAGGGTGTCTGGCCCTACAGCTTGTTGGAGCAGACGGTAGAAAACTGCAGATATCGGGTTACGTATTTTGAGCTTTATTTTAGAGGCAAAAGGAGAACTACTAGAGATTTACAAAAGGGAAATGTTTAGATGATTATTACTTCATAGGAAACAGTATCCGTTTTTGTGATATGTGTCTAGTTCTTGTCCTGTGATGCTTTAGGCTCTCCTGTTAATCTGTGCTTGTCCTGATAGTCCTCAGAGAGGAAACCACAAAGCGACGGGACATATCCTTTATGGTTACAGCTTAGTGCCTTAAATTCAAACCTTACTACTGCTTCTGACTAGACATTTCTTAATCAACAGAGAGAGGTCTCCTAGGTAAGGGAGTTCAAAAATGTCACCAAGTTCTTTTACAGGATTTGCTGTGAGGTTGCAAACAGGGTGGCTTTGAATTTAGGGCTGAAGGCTCCTTTACAATAGTTGCAAAAAGAAAAGGAGGGGGGGAAATGGGACTCTAATAGATCTGCCTTGGACTAACGGAGAAGGACAACAGGCCCTGATCCTAAGGGGAAGATGTGGAAAAGAGGAAAGGCAAGAGCAAGTCATCAGAGGAGAGGGTTCTTTAAAGGGACTTTGTGGGAGTAGAGGATGCTGGCTATTTACACTGCCTCCCGACTAACTGCAGCTGCACCAGCAGCGCCCGAGGCGCTGGGAGCGCGCGCGGCAGAGGATGAGGTGGAAGTGTGCTCTCTGGTAGGATTTTTGCTGAGCTGTATTTTTAGGCGCATCTCACAAGATGGAGAGAGGGTTGATAGCGGGAGGGTGCTGGAAGCACGTGACATATATTGCCCTAAAGGTCAGGACATTAGAAACCAGGACTTGCCTCTTCTCTGGAGTTTTGAAGCAGCCTTTAATAGCAGAGGAAAGAAGTGCAAGAATATGGGGTTATCTTGGACCCCTGGTTCTTTATCCAAGGAGATGTTGCCCTCTAGGGAGCATCTGGCAACGTCAGAGATATTTCTGATTGTCACAACTGAGGGGCGGGAGGTACCTATAACATCTAATCTAGTAAACAGAGGATGTTAGGCACATACAATGCACGGAAAGCACCCCAACCCCCAGCAAAGAATTACCTGGCCCAGAAAGTTAATAATGTTTACACATTGAGAAACGCTGACTCAGACCAAGGTGACACAGTAGGAGGCTCCATCTCAGAAGGTCTCCCCTCAGAGCAGTTGCGGGCCAGAACAGGGGATGCAGAGGCACGTATTTCCAGCAGGGGGAGGAGGGGCTGTCAGGGCGCAGTGGGAGAGAGCAGGGAGCGGGGCGACGCGGACACGCCAGTTGGGGGGCTCTAATATCCCCATGGATAACTGCCCTGACATTATTCAGGGGCATTTAAGAGGCAAGAGAAAATTAGAAGTAACACCAACTGAATTTTTTTTTTAAAGGCCTTTTCTCTAATATCTTCTACCCCGGCCTGCAAGTCAGGAGGCACTCGAAGCAGGTTGCAGCCGGAGTGGGAGGGGAGCGGGAAGCAATGGGGAGCAGAGACGGGAAAGAACTAGACCGCACGCCCCTCTTTCAGCTTCGCGCATTATCAGTGGATTAGCCCTCCAGGTGTGGGTGTTGCTTCCCCTTCCCAGGGGAGAAAATGACGACAACATTCTGTAGAGGAAAATGCCTGTACCTGGGCTGAACCTGCGGTGCGTTTCCTTATCCCCTAGGATTAGATCGTTGCAGGTGGAACTTGGATTTTCTTAAGGCTCCACCTCCCTGCCCTTCTCCCCTTGTGCCAAAGGCCTCCCTGCAAGTCTCCTTGTGAGAAAGCATCGCCCTCCTGTAAACGCAGATAAAACAGCTTTGCCACCAAGCAGCTGTCCCCTGTTCCACTTCCTCTCTAGCGTGTCAGTAGCCCTTCATTTTATTTCATCTCCCAGGACAAAATCACTGCCACTTGCTTCATGTAGAACTTTATATGTCTGTCCTATACCCATCATTAAGTATAATCCTGTTCAATGATGGATGGACGTCCCTTTTGTCGTAGTATTGCCTCCCTTGTACATAATGACACTCAAAAAATAAACTAATGCTTGATCAGCAAAAATGCACCATATCAAAACATTTTGTAAATTGGACAATATTCTGTGCCCAGTGCATTCAGGCTATAGATTTTAATTATAGTACCATCAATAAATAAAATTATCTCTAATCTTCTTTCTAAAGGCAGCTCCCAACAGAAGCAAAACTCTTCTCTCAAGTGCTATCCATGTGGAAAGAAATGATGTTAAAAATACAAAACAAACTGGATGTTTTGCGAATAGCCACTTCCACAGGAGTTCTTGAAATTCTGCAAAATTGCAATATATCTCTTGAATACGTAAAGAAAAGTCTTGAGGTAAAACGATAGAAGTCCTGAAGTGGAGAACCAGTAGCTGGTGGGAATGTATCAAAATTGCTCAAGAAAAGCATAGTGGGAGGAAGGCTGGTGAGACGAACTCAAGATGACAATGTGACAGTGTAGGGGACGAAGAGGGACCTTGAAGGCAAATAAGAAGTGGCTGAGGGGTGAAGAAAAACAGAGTGAATCTCAGACGTCAAAATGCAGGGCAGGGTCAACAGAGGCAAATGCTCTGGAAATACCCTGCAACAGGAAGACGGCAAAGCCCCCAGCAAATCTGGTCGCAGTGGGGGTTGGAGGGCGGGGCAGGAGGATGACTGGGAGAGAAGGAAGTAGAGATTTCGCGCTTCTAGACTCTCTTCAAGAACTGTGCGGAGAGAAGGTGGGCAAATAGACAGTAGAGAGCGTTTCTTATATGTTTAATGAGAGAAATTTAAGAGGGAGCCTGTTGCAAAGGAGAGATTGAAGATATAGGTAAGTGATAAATGAGGCAAGACTAGCTCAGCCTGATGTACACGAAGGGGTGTCGGTTCCCTGGAAGAGAAGGGAAAGCGTTGAACAGCTGGCGTGACTGCAGCTGAGGTGGGGGAGGGGGAGATACAGGGTTTCTGCGGACCAAGAAGGTGAGGTGACCTCCTGCGAGGACAGCTTATTCCCCAGGAGGACGGGGGGAGCAGAGAGTGGGGAGCGGGGAAGGCAGTGCTGGCAATACCGAGGTGCAGCTTGTTACGGATCAGCAATACCGCGGTGTGTGCGCGCGCATGGAAGAGTGGAGTTCGGGGGGTTTATTTTTGTTTTGGTTTGCATTTGTTTTAGTTTTGCCTTATTAACCATTTAATTTAGCAATTTAAGTATAACTTTCCTGGAGCACGGGATGTTATTTTGACGGGTGCTACTGTGGACACTTCAGCTTTAATACTGCGCTTTTGTGTGAGAGTGTGGGCCCAGAGGAGGCTGTGATTCCCGTTGTGATTAAACGTGTTCTGAACTGCGCTTCTTTTGGTTCTGGACAGGACTACCTGGAAATTAAAAGGATGGCTTTCCCGAGATTGTACTTCCTTAGCAATGCGGAGCTCCTTGATATTCTAGCTAAGAGCTGGAATCCGGAGTCTGTGCAGGTAATCCCGTTAGCCTGTGCTCAGCGGTTACTTCCCCACCAGGCCAGGCTCCCGTAACGTTACTGACGTTTGTTTCTGGTCCACAGCCTCATCTCGTGAAATGCTTTGAAAACATAAAGCAATTGTTGATAGGGAAACAAGAAATCGGCCCCCCGGCTGTGATGATGCTCATATCTGCTGAAGGGGAAGCTCTTGTGCTGCCTAAGTACGGTATTGATGTTGCAGGCTAAGCACTCAGACTCCGTTACAATTTTATTTAAAACCTCTGCTTGGAAATTTCTGATAAGTCAGACAAGTTTGCTAAGCAAACGATCTCTTCAAAGATAAGATACTTCTGTGGAGTATTATCTTTCCATGTCTGGACTGATTCACATCACCTTGAAAGCCAACACAAGGTTTTATTATTTGAGCATAGGAAGGAGTCTGCTTGGGGTTGCGGGTGCTGCTCTCGCGGATGCGCCTGTGACCCTGGCTCTGTCTGGAATGGCTCCCATGTAACTGGCTAGGTCCTTCTGCCACACTGGTCCCATTTGCCAGCCGTGGCAAGGGCTGGCTACCTTTGGCACGTGGCTCCTGATGTGAGCTGATTTGTTAAAAGTGCCGTGCTGAGGTCTTCCTATCCGCCAGAACCCCCAGCTGGCCCCAGATCCAGGCTTACTGTTCTGATCTGGTGACGAATCTGAAAGTGCTTTGTAATAGAATTTATCTATTTTGGGAATCCATAGTTCATGGAACCTCTTCTGTAATTTCATGGTTTGGATGTCAGAATTTACTAAAGCTAGGTAACGTGTGGTGTTTTTTGTGGGGGTTGTTTTGTTTTGGTTTGGTTTTTTTGCATAGTTTTCCAAATTGAGATCTAGACAGAGCAAAAGAAATTATAGAATGATAGTCCTTTGGCCTACGAGTATTTTAAGTGTAGGAAACTTAGCCTCCAGGCTTTTCAAAGGAATGACTCAGGAACTTTTTTTTAATTACAGGAAAATTCGTATAAGGAATGCTGTAGAACAGTGGCTGGTAAATGTGGAGAAAAGCATGTTTGATGTGCTAAAAAAGTAAGTACCCTGGTCACATCCTAAAAGTATTATACATAAACTGAAACTTGGTCAACTACTAATCTAAGTGGGAACTATACAGAGAAATACGTGCAATTAAGTCCTGTCATGTCATGTTTCGACAGCACATGATGGCAGGACACCATTTGTCAGTGTAACCGCCCGTTTGAGGGTGCGCTGGTGGACGACATGCAGCGTTTGCAGGCTTTGAGATTCCGAAGTGTCTGAAAACGGCCGGACTTGCCCACTTCCCAAGCCCGGCGCCCAGCAGGCCTCCGGGCACAGCCCTTCCCCCACTTCGCATTCCTGTCTCTTCTGCTTCCTGGAATTGTTTACTTGGCTTGCTCTTCTCAGGGTTCTCCTTTTCGTATTTTAACTTGCCGTTCCTCTTTGTTTAGAGTAAATTTGACTGCACCAGTCTTTTACATTTCTAATTCTTTACTGTTGGTTATAGAAAAGCTATTGGTCCTGAAGTTTTAATACCCGTATTCGCTAATAATACCCTAAATACCAACCCAGGGTTTCTAGAGCAGAGCCGGGTTATCGTAGGTATAAAATAACTGCCATGGCTTTCCTCTGCTGCCCTCTTTACCCCGGGGGGGATGTGGGAAGAACCAGATCTCATCTTGCACGCGAGGGGTATGAAAATAGATTTTAACTTTTGCTTTTATTTTACTTTATTAATATCGAAGCATTTGTTGTCAGCTCTGGTTAGTCTCCACGCCCTAAAGATCATTCCCTGCCTCGCTCTGCCTTGTTCTGTCTTGTGCGTACTGGGCATGCTCACATCTGTCGATGGTGTGCCCTGGGTCCTTTCTCCTCTTGCTTCCAGTTCGGTAGGACACATGTGGGGCTCCTGCTCTGCCTCGCTAGTTTTGGCACAATCTGTGTTCCTTTACCTAAAGCCACAGCCTTGGACAGGTGGCCCCTCTGCCCTGTCTCCAGCCCTCCCCGGCTCCAGTGACACTGTTCCCCTGACCCCTTTGGGCCTAAGGGCGGTGACATTGACCCCTGTTGTTAGACACTGGTGTTCGCCATCCTGTAGGTCCCCCGAACCCTGCCCACCTCTGCAAGTCCCTTCATTAGCTTCTCTTCAGGTGGCCCTTTGAATGTGTTGTCTCCTGCCAGTTAATATACCTGCCTTCCAACATGGACCCTGGTTACCCTCAAATTTGGACTCATACCTGCCATTGTACTGTAGGATTTCTAATGACTTGGCTTTGGGTGTGGGGTGTTTTTGTTTTTATTTTTTTCAATTGCTATTGTTAGGTTGAGTTTCTTCATATTTTTTGGTATAGCTGTGCCAACAATATAAACATTTTCTTTTTTTCTAATGAATACTCTAAAAATTTTACTACACATAATGAAACATTTTTATCAAGGCCTCTAATAAGTATCTCGAATTTGTCCTCAAAGAGCAAGAGTCACAACATAATTCCCTCCCATCACCTTCTCCATATGGGAATCATTTAGGATTTTATTCCAAATAGCTGTTAGCTCTTTATTTATGGATCAACAATTATATAGGCTTAGTAAGTTTTTTTGGTTTGTATTCATTTTGTTCATTACTGTTTTATAGGTCTCACATTTTAACATTTATTTTCATTTTGCTGCACATATCTCCAAGTAATTTTTCCAGAAAATGTCTGTTGGTGGCAAATATTTTTACTTTTGTCATCATACTTTCCTGCTAGTTTGGCTGAGACTCGAATTCTAAGTTCAGATTCAACTTGTTGAATGGTAGTTTCCCAAAATATCACCAGTTTGTCGATAAGACAAAGCTGAGTTTATTGAGTAAAGGAGAACACCATAACAATATCAGAACATATACTGTTGAAACATGTTAACTATGGTCTTAAACAAAAATGTCTGGATATTTTTCATAAATCCTATTTGCTGCATTATAAGCAATTTTTAAAGCTAAATGCAGACCTTTACCATTAAAACTAATCTGGGGCTTCAGCCCAGTGCTCAGTATTGTAGAAATTATTTTAAATACTGATTTTGTCATTGATACTATTAGAAATTCAAAACCAATAGGTGCCATCTCCTGGTTTAATAAAGTTTTCCCATCCTAGAAACTCACCGGCCCCATTGGAAAAGCGCAGACGATGTTGGAGAGGAACTTAAGGGCTATAAATTATGCACAAGTGAAGGCTCTCTTTAATGCTCTTTGGTCCCATGCATGTACCTAAATTAGAACAAAAAGATCAGAAACCCTACAGGAGAGCTCCCCCACGGTCTTGTTGGGCTTGGTCATTAAATGGCCACCATCAATGATTAGATTTAAATAATTCCAATACTTTTTTTGTTTACAGGTTTGTAAAGGAAGGGGTCGAGGACTGGAACCACCAGCCCTTTTCCGTGTGGGTGGCTTCCCACCCCGGACAAGTGGCGCTCACTGTGGTAGGTTAACGCTGTGCTGGTGCACAGGCATTTCACCGAGGCGACGTCGCCAAGAAAGCAAAGATTTAGAAGTGAACCGTGATGAAGGGCACCCATATATGTGACTTACCCTGGAATGCATCAAGAAATAAGAGGGACAGATGGATGGCTAGAGGGACAGATATGTGATAAAGTAAAGGCAGCAAAAAGTTAATTGTAGCATATGGGTGGTGGGTACATAGGTGTTCATTTCATAATTCCTTTAACTTTTCCAGTTTAAAATTTGTATAATAAGCTGTCCAATAAAAATAAACCATAAATTATTTTCCTAGGGATACCGCTATATTGTACCATATTAGTTTTCAATTGCTGTCCTTAAAAAGTCACTACAAACTGAGCTGCCTAAAACAGCGCAATTGATTTATCTCGCAGGTTACAGGTTAGAAGAACAACGCAGTCCTTGGGGGGCTTAATCAATGAGTCCGTGGGGCCGCACTCCTTTCCGGAGGCCCCAGGGGAGACTCCGTTTCCTGGTCTTCCCCAGCACCCAGCAGCCACTGCCCTTCCTCGGCTGGGGCCTCTTCCTTCCTCTACAAGGCGAGCTGGGTTGCATCTCCGACCGTTCTTCTGTAGCCACATCTCCCTCTGCTCATAGGCAGGGAATGTCTCCAATGCATGTGATTACAGTGGGCCCACTCAGATAACCTATGAGCCTCTTGAGCTATGCCCCTCCATTAACTTTCAGGTCAGTCTGACATTAATTCAGTAGCCTTCTTAAAACAGCTCTGGTAGGTATGGGAAGAGTGTCAAAGAAATGGGTCAAATAACAGAGGTTATATCAAGTTTTTGGAAGTTATGATTACAGACAACATTCTAGGCAGAGTACTTCTGAGTTCAACTGAGGAGACACGACTAATTTCATCTTGAAGTTTTCTACCATTATGACCGTCCCCAGGTTACCACTTAACCTAGTGATTAAGGCACAACATTTAGAAAGTATAAATATTGGCGGTAAATATATTTTCACTCAGTTATGACTAAGGCCCTCCCAATCATTCATCAAAATTCAGTCCCTACCTCTCAAATATGTACAACTGTGTAAGCCCTCTCTTTTTACACACAGGCACACTCACACATATACACACGCCACACACACGCTTCATGAAAACATTTGTTTTCATTTATAAAATGTATGCTTCAATCATCATATTGATGTCTTTTTCAGAGCCAGATCATATTTTATAATGATTGTGTCAAAAGTTTTGTGAGTTCTCATTCAAGAGAAGAGGTGCAAAAAGTCCACGCCGGTATAATATGTCATCTGGGAGAGACTGCGGAGCTGGTGGTGCTGGACACTAGTAACGCTCGAATGAAAACTGTGCTAGGGGCTCTGCTGACCCTCTACGTTCACTGCAGAGATATAGTGAGCGATTTGCTTCTTAAAAATATATTCAGTGCACAGGACTTTGAGTGGACAAGGTAGGTGGATCCACATAAAATAATTTCTCACACCTCTAGGTAAATTACTTCTCTACCACAAACTGTCCAACCTGAATTTTAATTTTTCTGGGATTTACAGAAATTCTAAGCAAACAGAGAAACTATGTTCCTTTACCTAAAGCCACACTTTTTAGTTCACTTTTGAATTGCCCCTGTTGTCAATAAAAGATCTTTTAAATATGCCACAAAACAAGAACTTAGAAATATACAAAAGATGAAGAGAACGGAATTTAAACATACCGCTGTGGATATGCCCGCAGCCTCACAGCAAACGCGCGCCTCAGCGAGGCCTCGCTCTCACCGGGAAGGGCGCCTGTCTTCTGGGTTCTCATTTTGATGGGTAATGCAGTCATTATGAATTACCTCTCACTTTTCATTTGACTTTAATTTTATTTTTAATTTTCATTATGTTTTTGCACTTGGAAAAGCTAAAAGTAATTTTGCCCCAATAATACAAGCTTTTAAAATACCGTTTTCAGACATTTGCAATATAAATGGAACGACAAGCAAAAGCTGTGCTACGTGTCCCAAGGGGCCGCCAGCTTCTCCTACGGCTACGAGTACCTGGGCTGCACCCCGCGGCTGGTGGTCACGCCCCTCACCGACAGGTGCCGGCTCACCCTCACCGGCGCTCTGCACTTGAACCTAGGCGGCTGCCCCTCCGGTCCGGCTGGGACGGGAAAAACCTCGAGTGTCAAAGATCTAGCAAAAGTAAGTGGTTTTGTATCCACAGTAGAAACCTTTTTAAGTCACAAACTTGAGTGGCACCTTAAATTTACACCCTTTCTGTTGTTAAAATGGCCATAACATTTCACTAGCACATTCCTTCCTTCATGCAATTCATGGATTACTTCTTGGATGGCTGTCCTGCGTTGGGATTTGGGATCTCAGCCAGCCAGCACGCGCTTTGTGTTTACTCGGAATACCACTGTGCCAACCAGCTGGCCTGTGAGCGGGGGTTGTGTCTCCCTACCCCTCCGCCCGCCCCCGTAGGGGTGATTCCTTTATTTGGAATCCTGTACACAGGTTTTTGCCTAGTCTTGGCGATTAATAGGGGGGGGGTGTGTGTGTGTGAGTGTGACAGAGATGACAGAAAGAACTAACTGATAAAAGGATCTGGTTTGCCTTCACTGGAATGCTTTTTTCCTGTTGCTTATTTTTTTATTTGTTGATGTGTTTAGAAACGTGGCCTTAATGCTCCATGTACTATCATCTAAACTATAATAGTACCTGTGCATTTTTACGGAATTGAATTTTGTGAATTTTTTAAATTTGGCATGTAATTCATCTTTAATTACAAAAGTTTTCTGAAAAGATTAAGACATTGTATTACTCTAGAAGTTTTAACATTAGTATTTTGTGTCATAATGCAAAAAATATATTAAAATAATATTTTTGTTTTCTAGTCCTTAGGAAAACACTGTGTGGTCTTCCATTGTTTTGAGGATTTGGATTATAAGGTAAAACTTATTTACTCAGGTAAAAATATTGTACATATAAAAGAAGTAATTCATTAAGGACTGAAAGAATAAGAAAAATATCTTAGGGATACATTAAGTATTAATAGAACTATAAATATTATTAATAATTTTAACTAAGAAATTTAGAATGTCATATAAATTTAAAACATTATACATGTGCTTTTAGTTGACTGAATTACTTTTAAGACTGTGGTTGTCAAACTTCCTGCTGGGGACCTTTCCAAACAAAATCTAATGGGGAACATAAATATATTTTAAAAATTAAGAGCACTGCTTTATTTGCTGTGTTCTGATCCTATACATTAATTTACTAAAGAAGTCAATCATTAAGAACAATGAGGCCGTTATGATTAACACAAAGATTTGAATCAGTTTATATAGAGGATTACGAATTGACGTCAGCCTTCTTTTGTATTGTTTGCACATTATCTAATATGTAACTCATAACAATTTGAAATCTTTATTAAAATTTCATGTACCTCTGTGCCTGCCACACATTTACTTGAAGTTTCAAAACATTTTACTTTGCATATTAATTCCCAACCTTTTACATTTTATTGCTGTCATTTTATTTGTGGTTCAAAGCACGTTACCTCTGAGATCCAACGTTTCCAATTTGTGCTCACTTAGCATGTTGAAAAATCAATAAACATAGAGAAGCTGGTTGAATCAAGGCACTTACTACAGAGGGTGCCTTCCCGGGAAGGAAACCACCTTCCAGAGTGAGGCTCTTGCTCACTAAGCAAAACTTAAGGGAAAACAAAAAATCTAATCAAGATAAATAATATTTTTAATACAGTATTTTTAGAATCACAATTAATGCCCGAATACCCGATGATAAACAAAATATTAAGCATTTAAAGAAAGACAAGTTCTGATTCCTGTGGTGGGAGGGAGAAACCAGCTTCTGCGTCCCAGGCCTGAGGGGCTCGCGCTCTGCAACACCTGGCGAAGGCTCCCCGCTGCCCACAGGTGCTGTTTGGCCTGACTGTATGTTTGCTGGTGGTGGTGGTGGTCTTTGTTTTAGCTGCCCACACTTACCAATCAGTAGACTTCACTCCAGACTTCCAGCCTCTCCCAGGACACTTGGAAACCTGACCACCCCGCACCGTCCTAAATGGCAAAGCTGAGACGCAGCTGCCTGCTTCAACTGGGCCCACCGCGGCCTGGCCTGGGATCCACCTGGTGTCTTACGTTGGGCCTCGTTCACTAACCCTCACAACCTACCAGTGGCCTGCCACAAGCCCTCGAGTCTTGTCCCAGCCTAGAAAAAGGAGCGCCTTCCAAATGAGACACTTGACAACCATCTACAAGAACAGTGGCCTAAAGACTTCAGGATAGAGCAGGGCTCTGTAATGCACGAACATGGCACTGGGGTGCCGCACTGTGCCACCGTAAGCTGTGGCCCTACCTCAATGGCCCCTGTCAGCCTGTGTAGGCTTTATAAAGAGATAGCAATCCAAGGGTCCGAGCAAACCTACCAAAAATATGGTGTTTGCTTGGTTTGGGTACAATGGGAAGAACATGCAAAAATTAATATCCTAGTAAAATTTTCACCTGCATAATAATTTCAGTAATTTTTTTTTTTTAAGATAATGGGAAAATTCTTCTTTGGACTGGTTCAGTCAGGAGCGTGGTGTTGTTTTGATGAATTCAACCGCATTGACGTGGAAGTTCTCTCAGTGACCGCCTCGCAGATCCAAGCGATTAAGGCTGCCAAAGACAGCTTTTCTGTCTGGTATCTGGGCTACGCTACCTTTGCACTGCAGACGTGGTCTGCATTTACTATGTAGTTAATTATTACGAAGTATTCGTCTCTACAAGAAGTGTTTGGGGGCATCTAAACACAGACCAGGAGGGCTGGCGCTTATCTAGAATGTTCCTTTGCTTGGCAAATATGAAAAAACTGAGTTTTTATTTTCTTGGTACCTTTTCATCTTATGATGTTTCATTTGAAGAAACCAACATGGCTTTTTTCCCCCCTGTAATTCTACATCTTTTTAAAAAGCAAAATTATACCAGCTGCACCCCTGAAGCCCTCCCTTATTCTATTACTTTGGATTAATGTATTTTAGTTGAAAAGTCTTGTAATAATGATATTTGTATGTCAGGATTACTAATGTTTACTAATCCAAACAAAGATTTTTTTCTCTTCGGATAATCTCAGGAACCTACATGATTACCTTTATGGGCAGTATTGGATTTGTGGGTTTAAAATTTCTATTACAATCTAATATTTCCTACTCCAGCTACGGGACACTCACTCCTAGCGTTACTCTCAAGCATTTTGTTCAGACTGTTAGTGCGTCACAAGTCTGATGTAAGTGGGGGCCACAGTAACCCACATTGTACCACGTCGCCCCACCTCAGCCACGGAAGAGCTTTCCTCAGCCGTGTCCAGGAGTCCTTGGGTTTTGTCTCAGTTGTGCCTCCTCTCCTATCTTGACCATCCTCGTTGGTATCAGTTGTCCCCGAAATCACTAAGTGATTTCTGTCCATCAACAGGACACTAAAGTCCACGCCAAGGTGCCAAGGCACCAAGGCTTCCCTTTCACAGGGTTCCCAAAATTACTTAATTGGGGCGTCAGGGTGGGCTCTGTCCCATGCTGAAGCAGAGGCTCTACCCTGCAGCCTCGCTGTGCCCCACGGGGCCCCCGGGCAGAGCTCTGCCCCAAGGCTCCCCTCGGGCCCCTTTCCCTGGGTGAGTCGCTTCATCCCAAGGGTGCCTTCCAGTCGCAGGCCCCCAAGACTTCAGACACCTTCGGACATGATCAAATAAATCAGAATCCCAGTAGCACTCGCAGTTTGGCTTAAGATGAGCCTCTTATTTCCCTCCCATCGTTGCTTGTTTCTGGCATGCGGGTTTGGATTTTAACATACCCCGGCCTTCAGAAAGCTCCCAAGCTCAGTTGTAGTTTGAACACACTTTGGCTTAGAGAAAACAGTTCTCTTGGTGATAAATACTGTAATGTCTTGTAGGTTTCTCCTGGAAGGAAGAGAAATTCGTATCAATTTGTCTTGTGCGATATTTGTCACCATGGTTTGTGAGTAAGTGCCAGTTGACGTGTAGTCGGAGTGGCCTCTGTCCTTAAGTCTTAACCACAAAAAGAGTTGTCCAACGTCTGTCATTCACCCTCCTCCACCTGTCGGACCCTCTGCTCCCCACACCGCTCCTAAACAGCTACCCTCTGTACCTACCCACGTGCCTGAGCTCACAGCTTCTGAACACGGGCCAGCCGTTTGTCACGAAGAGGACGCAGGCAGCCAAGCCGATGAGACTAGCAGGAGGCATAAGAACACGGTGGTTACGGGGCGCGGGCTGGGCAGATTCGGAAACATCTGATGAAGGAAGTTAGGACGGTGGTGCGGGGAGCCACACGGACCTCCTGGGGCGAGTTGTGGGAGGGCCAGGAGGGAGAGGTCGCACAGCAGGGGGCCTTTGAGCCAGAAAGCACAGGAGAAACCACCTCGGAAACTTGTGTCCAGGTAAAGGTCACACGGGAAGCCCATAGAGTTATTTGAGGGGGAGTCATACTATGGGATGCCTCATTCGGAAAACTGAAAGGTGGTGGGTTTTGTTTCCTTGTTTTTCTTATCCTCTTAAGATACAAAGGTCGAGGAGAACTCCCTGAAAACTTAAAATCTCTCTTTCGCCCCGTGGCCATGATGACGCCCCATTATCAAATGATCGCGGAAGTAATTCTGTTTTCGGTTGGTTTCAAATCTGCCAAATCACTCTCCAGAAAGCTGATTAACCTGTACAAATTAGCTAGCAAACAGCTCTCGCAACAGGTAACAAACTGCTTTTCTCAGATGATGATTATGTAAAACCTCCCTGGGGTTGGTCCAGGGATAACCAGGGAAAATAACGGAGCTAGAATTCCTGCCGGCACATCAAGTCTGCGCCCCAACTTGAATGTAAGGCAACATGTAAAGTCAGTTAAGTTCCAGGCCTCCCCTCCAAGGTCTGAGGAGAGTAATTCAGGCTCTGTTATTTCAAATTACAGGCGGCTTTCTCCGTGCAAGGTTGTTGGCATTTAGAGCAGCGAATCGGAAGCTTTACTGTGCAGCAAAATAATTTGGAGGGCTTGCAAAGAGACAAATTGCTGGCCCTTCTGCCAGCTTTCTAATTGTCTGGGGCGGGGCTTGGGAATTGTCCTTTCAAACAAGCTCTTGGGTGTCCTTTATGCTACCAGTCCGAGTGGTACCACACTGTGAAAATTACTGTTCTGGCCCACGCCAGCTTCATGAGTATTTGCTTATAACCCGCAGTGGTTCGGACAGCTAACCATAGTATTTCCAGAGCATTTCTCCTTACAGTATTCTTTCAGTTCATCTCTCTCTCTCAGAGGAAATTTAGTTCCGTTTTTTAACACCTTTAATACTTGTTTCTTGTTCTTTAAGAAGGAGACTTCTAGGAGCACCAGTCTGAGAAAGAAGTGAGAGCATTAGAAGCAAAATTGAGGGTTTCTTGAATTCATACCACCTTTGCTCTTCATAGCATAGATGATTAGCAATTGAATTATATACTCTTTGTATGTATTGACAGACGATTTCATTTTTCCTTCAGAAATCTAATAATTCAAATATTTTAATGTTTTGCTAGGATCATTATAATTTTGGCCTGAGGTCGCTGAAGACAATTATAGTAACAGCTGGAAAGAAGAAACAGAAGTTGAAATGGTCAGTTGAATTTTGAATTGTTAGGTCAGAGGGAGTTACACAACACAGGGAAAAGAACACGTGAAATTTTAAATAATGATAAAATAGGAAGCTCCCAGAGTGTCACAATAAAATATGGCAGAGGTTATTAAGAACATGAGAGAAAGGCGAAGAAAAACATGCACAAAATCCCTGCGCATCTTTTCTCAAATGACCTAATCTTTAAAAAAATGTGCCTATCTTTACACAATAAAATATAGAATAAAAGACCCCATGTAGAAGAGCAATAACTTAATGAGAAATGTAAAACCTATATGAATATACCCATATGAGAAATGTGTAAAACCCATATGAGGAAAATGTTAAGACACAACTGAAAGACACCAATGAGAACATGAATAAATGAAATAATATACCACATACTTAACATCTTACAGGACTTAACATCATGAAGATTTATGTACTGTAAAAGTTAATTTATGAATTGAAATTCATTCCATTGAAAATACTAAAAGATATTTGTTTGTTTAGTTTTTTAGGCAAGCTGATCCTAAAGTTTACATAGAAAAATAAACAAGGCTAGCTAGAAAAAAACTGAAAATCAAGAGCAAAGAAGGAGGAATACCTTTTTAAGGATTAAGACATATTATAAAGCTTCCAAAATTAAAATATTGCAGTACTGTCTCAAGAGTCAAAAGGCAAACCATTTGAAAAGAGTAGAAAGTTTAGAAATAAGATTACATACATTGGGCACTTAGTGTATCATGCATTGGGAGGCAAGGATAGATTTTTTAATGAATGGTATTGGGAAAACCTAAACAGCCATTTGAGTAAAAATCAAGTGGGAACCATGGTTGACATTATTTACCAGGATAAACTCAAAAAAGGATATTTTAAAGTATTAAAGATTTTAAATATAAAAATGTAAAACATTAGTGTTTGAAGAAATAAAATGTCCTTTATATCCTTGGACTATAGAAGATTTTTAAAACTAAAAATCTAGAAGCCATAAAAGTGAAAAAATACTATTTTTGAAGTTAAAAGACAAATGACAAATTAGGAAAAAAGATATTTGCAACTCTTGTCACAGTTAAATAGCTCATTCTCATAAAATACACAGTTTTCCTAGAAAAGTGGGTAAAGGGACCTCAATAGACACAGTTCTCAGAAAATGAAACATAGAAGTCCTTTAAATAAATGAAAATGCATCAACTCCACTCTTAATGAAAGAAATGCTCATAAACAGCACACGGAAATACTGTGTCCCACGTATCAGGCGGGCAGGACTGGAGACGGTGGATGGGCCTTTCTGCTGGGGAGCCCAGGGGGAAGCAGGCGTTCTCTTTCATTATTGGTTTGATTGAGGGCTGTACCAAGGTATTACCTACTTTGAAAAGTAAAGAAGTATTAACATGTTGCAGAAGGAAATATCAGTATGCCATTTGCAGGAATTTTTTAAACAGTAAGCAGTATTGCTGTTTATGGATACATAGAGATGTAGTCAAAAGTATAAAATGTTGGGAGGGGGAAGGACCAAGGGCTAAGGCTGTAGCTCTATTGTAATATTTTATTTCTTAAAAATAAAAGAACGGAGGCATATGTTGCAAAACGGCCTGTATAATATTACTGGCATGTAAGTAGGTGCCTGTAATGAAATGTTTTATAATTTTAAAAAACTGACGACGAAAAGTACCAGGTATCCACTCCCTGATGCCCTCAGATTCCCTGGTCTTTCTTACAGCCTCCTGGTTCTCTGAGTAACTATCCCAGTGAAAGCCGTGCTATTCTGCTTTCAAAGTCCCTGAGAAATTTTCGTCAAATCACAGCAAACTCAGAGTTCTCACAGGCCCCCTTCCGATCGGCCTTCCTGTTTCCAGTTTACTTCCAGTCTGTCTCCGGTCACTGAAGGAGGCGTCCTCTCTGATCTGTGACCCAGAGAGCAAATGCTGTTGTGGAGTGGCGCTAATAGGCTTGCTCAGCCCGGGGTTCCACACGCCTTCAATTAGTGAAGAGCACAGACTCTGTGAAGCACAATAGGTGACATTTACCTAGAGCATTCAGTTTTTATTCTTCAATTGCGACAGATAGACCCCATGGCATTCCCAGATGCCATCTCCCAAATCATGGTTTTGTAGAATTTTAGTAAAGTGGGAGTTTTAGATTTGACACCAAGATATTGTTACAGTATATTTCACATAAGCTGTTATCTCCCCGTACCTGTACCCAGTACTAACCCTGCCCCCAAGCAGACATGCGGTCACTCTTCAGTGTGAAGCGAGGTCGGTCTGGGGGGAAGAGGGTGAGAAGGGTCAGAGCTATCCCCTAGAACCCCGGCAGTACAGCCTGGATCTCTTCCCCCTCCTAGGGCTCTTTAGTAAACCTTTTTATTTTTTATTTCATAGTAGCCTGAACTCATTTCTGTTATTTACAGCTAAAAAAAAAAATAATGAAAGAAAGCCCTGATGCAGTGCCCGGCCCCCAGTCAGTGACTGGGGAAAGCCAGCACCCTCCTCACCTCCCCCGCAAGCCAGGGACCGGGCTCACCCCAGCCAAGCCGCAGAGCCGCTTTGCCGCTACAGAGAGGAGGCAAGGACACTGGAATAGCCACCTCTACAATGAGTGTCAGCAGCCTTGAATGTCAGCAAGACGTGCTTGCTAACTTGTCCTTTACCCTTGTTTTCTGTCATTGTAGTAACACGAGTGACAATCTCTCTGAAACAGATGAAACTCTGATCATTATTGAAGTTGTAAGAGAAATTTGTTTACCAACATTTCTTGCAGAAGATGTCCTACTTTTCGAAAAGATTATAGGAGATATTTTCCCTCAAGCCACAGTTTCAAAAGATAATCAAATTGCCTTGGAGGTAAAAGACCTTTGAAAATTATTCCAGATGATTTAGATGTAGAGTATCTAGCTGTGGATTAAAAATATTACAGTTTTTCCTAAAATACCCTATTCATGGTCTAACTTGGGGGATAAAAATACTTGGAGATATATTTTTTCTTGGGGGAAAAAAGAGCTTTCACTGCCTTGCGGCCTAATGGAGAGAAGAATGAACCGCACCTCCAGGCAAGAGAGGCTGCTACGTGTCTTGTTCCTCAATTTTCTCGCCTTTCAAATGGGAATGATAATAAAAACGTCTACCCTCCTAGTTTAAGGGGGCACTGTAAGAATCAAATTAGGTCGGAGTTATGAAAAGAGACTTCAGAATGTAAATATTTTGTGATCGTGAACATCACATGTTATAATTGTAGAGCCCTTTATTTTTTCTCTTACGGATACAGCCTCAGAGCGACTGCTTGGTCTAGGCAGGGTCTTGGTACCTCCCGTCGCCACCCTGCAGGCTCCCGCGTTCCAGGGGGCTGCCACGGGGCCAGGAGGGCCGCCTTCCTAAAACACGTGTTTGGCCGCACCCGCAAAACCCCTCTTGGGTCAGTGTTGCCTCTAGTGCAGACTCGAGGTGATTCTCTTGGTACAGTGCCTTTCGCGGTCTGGCCAGACCAGGTTGTCCTCCCGGTGTGTCCTTTTTCCCTCCTCCGTGCCACTTTCTCCTCTGCTTTTTTTCCTACCTGGAATCTCGTTCTCAAATAAAACGTAAAGCATGAGTTCTTAAATTTGGGGAGGGCCTAGGAATTTGCTACTGGGGCCTGTGAACAGAAAATTTGCATGCGTTGTATTTTGGGTGGAAAGGAGGCTTCCATGATTCTCAGGCTGGTGGACTAAAATGTTAAGATCTACTATCTTTAAAGTACAGTATTCGGTACCTAGATAAGAGAGATTTTGTAGGATTTCATACCAACTTTGATTTGCAATGCGTTTTAAATTAAGATCGTTATTTTCTTTTAGAAAGTAATATTTATTGCAACACAACAGCTGGATTTATACCAGTGGCCGGCTCAGAAAGAGAAAGTCATACAGTTTCATGATCAACTTCAGGTGAGTGTGGAATGGCGCGTTAGCGATGCTTTGCTCCTGGGTTTCGACAGGAATGAAGAAAACCAGGCGCTCGCGGGGCCAACTGCTATGGAGGACAGTGCAGAGGTTCCTCAAAAACTTAAAAAGGGAACTGCCTAATGGCCCAGCGATTCCCCTTCTGAAACCCAAAACACTAATTTGAAAGAACACATGCACCCTATGTTCACTGCAGCATTATTTACAACAGACAAGATTCGGAAGCAACACGTGGAGGTTTTATAGCCCGTGTTAGGGAAGGAAGGCGAGGTGGGGAAGGAAGGCGGCCTTCCTGCTCTCCTGCCATCTAAAAGCATCGGTTCCATTGAATTTATTTAATAGGCCAAGGTGCCGGGTTGTGAGGCAGGGCGTCCTGAGCCCTGTCAAAACCTTTCATCTGTGTTATTTTCAAAAATCTTCAGTAATCCACCCATTGACTTCCCTTTAAAAAATCACGCATGGCTTTTGATTGGGATAGGATTGAATTAGTGATCACGGTGAGTATGTTCATTTTATGATACCACCCTTCTCCCCCCATGCGCATATCTGTCCAGGCTTTCCCTGCTCAAAAGCTCACAAGTTAGCCTGCCAGAGTTCTCTCGTGGCAGAAAAGGCGAGACCGCTCGGTCGGAAAGGGCCGTTTATTGCTGACAGCAATAGCAGAAGCCTTTTTCCTGAGCCTTAATTTTCCCAGGACAACACCAGGCCAGCTGTTCCCGCGGTACATGTGGAAAGAGCAGAGACCTCGAAGGGACTGTGTCCCAACAATGTCTACCCGTCGTATATACACTGTCTTGGTTTCCGGTAAATTTTCCCGTGAATGTGCCGCCCTGTTGATGACCACTCTGGTTAATTTGATTGACAGGGTCTGGGATCACATCCATTCAGCTTATCTCATAGAGCGTTTAATTAAGGCTTCTATCAGTAGGGCTGTAAACAGTAGGATGAGGCCAGTGTAAAGTGCTGATTTCGGCCAAGCCCATCCCAACTTCCAGGTCCAGAAAGTGGAACAAATTCCATAAACCATTAGAATCACCTCACAGAGCCAGGTGGATTTCTCCCTAAGAGAAGCAACAAGTGCAAAAAAAAGAAGAAGAAAAAGAAAAAAATGGATCAGGTGATGTTGTCTTGGAAAACTGTGTGAGACATTCAGGTGGAAATATTTAGTATACCACTGAAATTTCTCTCTGACACTTAGAACCAAAGACTGGAGAAAATATGTACATTAGGGAGTCATTAGAAGTTTAGATCTAGGTAAAGATATTCAAATTGATGAAATCAGACAATGTCAATGTAGGAGAGAGAAAGAGACAAAATGAATGACAGAAAACTAGCATGAAAGGAATAATCGGAACTCAAAAGAGAGAGAACACGGAGCCAAGGAAAGCCCAGGTTAATTTTGGTTCAGAAGCCAGTTGTAGAGAAAGGTTCAGGAATAAAGGAGAATTGGAAAGTGAGATAAATTGTTAAAGATCAAGAATTGGAAATCATTCTTGGAACGTTAAAATTAGATTTCTGGTGACTTCAACATTAGCCCTGTCCATAAAAACAGCCCAGATGACAATAGATTCAACAGTAGTTTGAAAGGAGGGTTGGTAGGTGTAGTTGGAGATGTACTTATAAATAAGAACCTTCACGTTTCAGCCGGGCCGCACCGGTGGTAAACCAGAATCACCCCATCCATCTGCCACTGTGGTTTTAGGCTTGTGTCGGTGTGATGCTGGTGGGCCCAACCGGTGGGGGGAAGACCACAGTCCGGAGGATTTTAGAACGGGCATTGATGTTACTACCAGTGGGAGATTTATTATCAGCTGAAGACGAGGTCCCTATTTCACAGGTAAGTGTTCAAGGAAGGAAAATGTTTCTCTGTTGGGTAAGATCTTATTTTCTACTTAGTTACACTTCGTGTTCTCTTTACCTAAGTTGTTCTGGACTCGTTAAATTTATTGCTAGGAATTTTGTAGTTAGGAATCATTTGTGGTGAATGGGATTATTTTACATTTTGATTCTCAAACTGGTAATTGCTAGTGTAAAATAAAACAGTTGACTTACGTGTTTATTTTTTATTTAGTCACCTTATTTAATGGACTGGTAAGTTATAATTTTTTAAGGTAATCAATTTAATCATCTTCAAATGAGCATAATTTCATCTCTTTTCTTATATTTATTTAACTTATAGTCTTAATTTATGGCATTGATGGACTCCCCAGGGCAGCTGTAACATCTTTCTTACTTTATCTGGAACGCAGTTAATATGTCTGCATTAATGTGATGTACATTCTTGGTCTATGATAAATATTCTTTATCATCCTCTGGAAATTGTTCCTATCCTCATTGTACTTTGGTTTTTGACTCCCAGAATTTATGAAATGATTTTTAGCATCTATTTTTGTATTTTAATTGGTTAATGTGCTAAGCTATGTTTATAGATTTACTAATGTTGAATTGCCCTTGAATTCCTAGGATAACTCCTACTTTTTCACGATTATTTTTGTTCGCTATAAAGTTAGACTCCAACACACAGTGTGCCCTTTAGCTCTCTCAAAGATTCATCCATGGCCGTATACTACAAAAGCTTTAGAAAGGCAGGTTCTCAGGGATGGAGACCTTTTCTTCTCTGTTTTTGTGCAGTATCCTGCTTCAAAGTTGCTCACATGGCAGTTCATAATACTTTATCCTTTTCTAAACTCCCTTTATCAACAGATATTAATTAGTTTTTAAGCAATTATTATAACTAATGAGAGGTGAATTATCACAGCAATGATAACTAATATTTATGTTGTACTATAAAGGGGCCAAATACTGGCTAAAACAGTTTTATTTGAATTACCTTGTTTAATCCTCAAAACAACCCTGTGGACAGGAATCAGTTTTATTGAAAGCAGCTTTTTAGATTACAAAAGAATTATAGACAGTTGTGAAAAATTTGGAAAATGCAAAAATTATAAAGCAATAATAATTACTAGACAGAACAACTGCAAATATTTTGCTGTATTTCCTTTGATCATGTTTCCTATACTTATTGTGTTTTAAAATAATCAAGATAGTACTGTGTATAAATGATCTCAATTTTTCTAATGTTAACGATTTCACTAAATATTATATGTTGAGAGTTAACCCCATGTCCTTAGAGCGTCTCACAGTGTCATTCCATTGACTGTATTTTGTGGGTATGACTATACTGCAACTTATTTAATGATTCTCTCACGGTTAATATTTTTAAATTTAAGTTTTTAAAAATATATAGGCTGGTGGCAAGACCTTAGGTAAGGTTTTGGATCTTATTCCTGAGTTCATGACTTTTTCCTAATTGGTCTGTTCACGATCTTCCCTTTGTTTTGGTTTCGATTTCGTTTGCTCTGTCTCCTGGCCCTCACTTCTTTTCCCGCTTCACCATAGGGACCCCTCCAGTGCTCCTACCCCATGCCCTTATATACACGTATATCCTTTAAAAATATCTACCTGGCCATGGGATCAGTTTGTGGCGGGGTGTAATTTTACCGCGTACTGAGAGGTGGAATTCACATAGCAGATAATTAACCCTTTGACGAACAATTCAGTGACATTTAGTGTATTCACCATGTAGTGCAATCACCACCTCTCTCTAGTTTCAGAACTTTTTCTTCGCCCCAGGAGAACACCCCTTACCCACTGAGAAATCGTTCCATATAACCTACCTTGCTCTCTTCATTTCCCGGAAACCACTGTTGGCTCTCTGTGTCTGTGGCTTTGCCTGTTTGGGATATTTCATATAAAAGGAATTACACAATATGTGATCTCTTGTGTCTGGCTGCTCTTACTTAGCATATGTTTTTGAGGTGTATTCAAGTTATAGTGTGTGTCAGTACTTCATTTTATGGCTGAATAACATTTCATCGTATGGAATGTTTGTTTATCCATACATCATTTTGTTTCTCTCTTTATCCCTTCGTAGATATTTGTGTTGTTTCCACCTTTTAGCTATAATATGGTTATTTCACTTGTTTTATTATGGTGATATATTGCATTGGTCGGTTTTCTTATGTTGGTCCACCCTTGCATTCCTGGGATAAATCTCACTTGGTCATAATATATAATCCTTTAAAGATGCTGTTGGATTCGGTTTGCTAGCGGTGTTTTGAGAATTTTTGCATCTATGTAAAGAATAGTGGTCTGTACTTTTCTTTTCTTGTGGCATCTTTGGGTTTGATGTTAGGATAATGTTGACCTCATAGAATGCGTTAGGAAGTGTTCCCTCCTTCAATTGTTTACATGAGTTTGAGGAGGATTGGTGTTAATTCTTGTTTAAATGTTTGACAGAATTCACTGTCAACGATTTGGATTTTTCTTTGTTGGAGGTTTTTGATTACTGATTCAATCTCTACTTTTTATAGATCTGTTGAGATTTTCTATTTCTGTTTGACTCAGTTTGCTAATTTTTGGTGTTTCCAGGAATTTGTTTAATGTAAATTATATAATTGGTTGGAATACAATTCATTGTGTTTTCTTATAACCCTTTTATATTCTGCACAGAAGTAATAGTGTCCTTACTAGAAATAAAAGTCTTTTTTTTAGTATGATTTACTTGTGCCTTTTCTATTTTTTTCTTAGTCAGTCTGGCTGTTTGTCAATTTTGCTGATCTTTTCAAACAACCAACATTTAGTCTCACTGGTTCTTCCTATTGATTTTCTGTTTACTATTTTGTTTATCTCCGCTCTAATTATTATTTCCTTCCCTTTTCTCTCTCTGGGTTTAGTTTGCTCTTCTAGTTCTGGTTTCTTATGGTATAAGATTAGTTGTTGCTTTGAGATCTTTCTTCCCTTTTAATGTTGATGTTTACAGTTGTAATTTTTCTTCTTTGTACTACTTTCATTGCATCCCATTAGTTTTATATGTTGCGTTTTTATTTTCATTTATCTCAATTTCCTAGCTACTTCTTTTTTGACCCCTTAGTTGTTTAACTGTATATTGTTTAATTTCCATGTATTTGAAAATTTTGCATTTTTTCTTCTGTTACTGATTTCTCGTTTAATTCCACTGTGATTTAAGAAGGTACTTGGTATGATTTTAACACTTTAAAATTCGTTGAGAGTTGTCTTATGATGGCCCCTCAGACCAGGTCATTTCAACAGACCTGTCTTTAAATAGCTCATTCTTTTTCCTGTCTGCTCAAATTTATTGTTTAATGCCTTTGTTGAATTTTTTATTTTAGCTGTTGCATTTTCAGCTCCATAATTTCTATCTGGTTAGTTTTTATAATTTCTATCCCTTTATTTATATTCCCTACTTGTTCTCCCCCCCCCCCCCCCTTTTTTTTTAGCTCTTCGGCCTTGATTTCCTTCATTCCTTTGTGCAGGTAAGGACTTTTGTCTAGTATGTCCAATGCCTGCGCTTCCTCAGGGATGGTTTTTCTCGATTGATTTTACTGCTTTGAATGGACCATGCTTTCATGCTTCTTTGTATGCCTTGAGATTATTTGTTGAAAATTGGACATTTGTAAAAACAGCCACTTGTTCAGTCTTTACAGACCTGCTGGATGCTGGGGAAGTTCTTCCCTGATCATCTGGGCCCATTCTGAACCTAGGGCCTTAGATGATTTATTCTCTCTCTCCATCCATAATCTCCTGCCTTAGGCTTCTATTGGTCCAGGGCCTTCTTGCAGTTTTTGTAAGAAGGGTCTGCCACTTTTTCCAGCTGAAAGCCGAGATAGGTGGCATGGACCCCGGTGTTCAGGTGGCCCCACAGGGTATATTGCGAATAAGGTCCACTTGGGTGCCAGTTCTGACCTGATGCCCGAAGCTGTGCCCCGCGCACCCTCACCTCGGGGCGCAGCCCTGGCTCCAGGCCTGCTGCGTCCTAGCGCGTGTGCTGTGTTCCTGGGTGAGGCACATGGATTTTTAAAATTATTTTTCCAGAGATGTCATGTGTAATATCAAGACTTTTTAAAACAATGGTTTTAATATTATGGCTAATTTTAATGCATCAATTTTTATTGTTCCTTGCAAATTGCTACCTTTACAGAGAATCTTTCTTTGGTTTCTTTCTTTGGTATTTATTGAACTCTCTCTTACAGAGAATCTATAGAGAGCCTTCTTATCTAATGTAAGTTTAGTATGGAATGATTATTTTTATTTTGACTACTCTGGATTATATCATTATTTTTCTAAAGACTGATATTAGAATCAATAAATATGAGAAAGGTCTCTCCTAAAACTCTTTGTAATAATAGTACAAAAAATTAAGTAATTGTTCCATAGTTAATGTCTTTAAAAACCACACTGGATTCTCAGATTCCAGGAAGAAAAGGAAAAGTGGACATTTGTGTTTTAAATCCAAAGTGTGTCACTCTTAATGAACTGTATGGACAGTTGAATCCTAACACTATGGAATGGACCGATGGATTATTATCAGCAGCAATTCGAAATTATGTCTATTTAAACACCACAAGGACTTCAAAGAAACAGAATCATCTCAGACTATCAAAAATCTCAGATTTATCTAATGTAAGTTTAGTATGGAATGGTTATTTTTATTTTGACCATTCTGGATTAGTTCATTATTTATCTAAAGATTGATATTAACATCATTAAATACTAGTGTAAAAGTAAATTTAAAAATTGTGATCAGTTAAAAAAAGAAAAATTATAAACTATAAAAACAGACCAGAAAATATGCCATTGTGTTTCAAAATAGTCCGTAAACAATACAATAAAGTTAGTGATGCTTTTACAGAAACACAAAGTGGCTTAAGTGATGGTTCTCCTGCCACCAGTACACCTCACATATTACTGATACACAAAAATGCTTTACTAGAAAAGTGAGTAAAGTATTGATACTAAATCCATCAAAGAATAAATATAAATAGGAAAAAAAATGGGAAAGGTTGTATTCTTGTCAGCTTACCAGTATATTTCATCAGCTAAAGTGTATTAACAAAAAAAGGTGATATTTGAAACCAATCAGATTAGCAAAGTTTTTCTCTTTTAATAGAAAAACAATATTCTATAACAACAAGGTTGTGAAATAGGAGTTCACGTGGGTGTTGCGTTTGCTCATCTCCCCTCCTGCTGTCGGTGAGAAGGAGCCGGTCCAGACAGCAGATGACCTCTTGCTCACCCCTGCTGGGGAATTAAATAATTAAGCCCTCCACCCCTATAATGAAGACTTCAGTATGTGCATCGGTCAGAATTCCTCGGAGACTAGTGTGAGAGCAACCATATTAGGTTCCCCTGGGGAGCATACTAAAAACAGGAACCCCTACGCTCCATTCCAAATGTTTTCGACCCGAATCGGCCAGGATGAGACGTTAGAATCTGCAGTTGAACAGACGCTGCAGAGCATTTTAACAGAGCCTACAATGTTAAGTCTGCCACAAAGGCAGGCCCAGGAAAACTATATGCCAAAATGTCAATGGTGGTGTTTTATTTTATTTCATTAGAGATGGTAGCAATTCAGAGAACTCTTGCTTTTCAATTTGTGTTTTACTATATTATTTGAATATTATATAACAAGCATCTCCTACCTGTCTGGGGAACAACTAAAATGACAGAATTTTCTAACAGAAGGTGGCCTGTCGTCCCAACAGTTCCGTTGCACTGTGGGGGTTACGAGTCGGTTTTTTCAGCTCCAGAACCTCTGCCTTTCATACTTTTATCATGAAAACAAATGCACATTGACATATGGTTTCTTTTAGTTGGAAAGTGTGAGCAAATAAAAATTTAAACATTATTGATTACTTGTTTTAGGTTTTCCAACTTCCTTTCTATGATACAGCAGATACTGATGATAATATTTTTAAGTTGGAGATGGAGGAAGATGTTAAAGTTACAGAAAGTGACAGTAAGTGTTATCATTAAATTCAATAATTTAATAAAATGATTAATTAACATAAAAGACAAACTGAACCAATCTGAGCTTTGTTTATATTTTTAGGACATTTTCGATTAATGATATTTTGTTCTACTGTTATTTTTTTTCCTTGTGAGCTTCTTTAACATTTGTATAATTTTTACCATGTTATATTACAGTATATGAATATGTAGTTGTTGTGTTACTACTAGACCTTACACAACCCATTTAGTTTATACCAAATAGATATTACAGGGAGGAATAAACGCTGTATGAGAAGCAGCAGTAGCAAACTACAACAGCGTTGTCCCCAATGCGGGACCTCTTACAGCCCGTCCGTGCCCAGGCTGGACCCTGCAGCTCCAGCACAGCCTCCTGACGTTGATCATACACTGCCCGCGCCACTCTGCTGTGTGCTGGGGGCAGGGGCACACGTCCCCACGTCCCCAAAAGAGCTGGCACTCTGCTGCAGGCCCCCACCACTGCCTTCGCTGCACCTGGTGAGCCTCGACTCAGTGTCCCCCCGCAGGACATTCATGTTCTGGGCTTTGACAGAGACAGAAGCTGATGCTTCCACTTTCTTTGAATTCCTAAATCTCTGTCCATTACTTTTTGATACTCGGTTTGGGAGACAACAGTGTTGGGGCATAAGTTTCCTTCACAGGGTTTTCAGAAAACCCCCAAGGCTGGCTGGGGCTTGCCTCCACTCTCCTGTTCTCCTGGGGCATTTCAGTGTCTTTTAAGTGGCTTTCTGTCTCCACAGTGACCCGTTCATACCTCCTCTATCCTGATAGATTTTCTAAAACGACGGAGCAAGACGACAGGTCCAGAGTGTGGAAAGGGGAGTAAAGGGGCTCCCAGTGTGAAACCTAAGATCTGCCTGGTTCTTTATTCCAAGGGCCTCTGTTTCCCTTTCCCAGTTCCCAGGCAGCATTTCCCCAGTGTGTTCTGGGCGGGAGGGAAGCCACCGACCGTATGATGGCGAAGACTAGCTCAGGGCCAGTTAGTTATAAAACCCAGCTGCCCAAGCTCGCTGAAGCCATGTTTAAGGCATCATTAAGCATATGTTAGGAATATTTACTCATATTTAATAGACATTAGAGACTGTATTTAAACATATTTCCTCTGGTGTTTTCTAGGATATCCTTCCTAAACATAATTAGTATTTTCTAAACAAAATAGAGTATTTGCAAATTGTAATGAAGGAAGACTGAGATTATTCTCAGTTACATGACAGATCTTTTTTTTTCTCGGCAGAGTTTGACTGGCAGTGGATTGTCTTAGATGGCCCAGTGGATACCTTTTGGGTAGAAAGTCTGAACTCTATGCTAGATGACTCTAGAACGCTGTGCCTAGCAAACAGCGAGAGAATAGCTTTAACCAACAAAATAAGAGTGATTTTTGAAGTGGACAGTCTCTCTCAGGCCAGCCCTGCTGTTGTCAGCCAGTGTGCAATGGTCTACCTGGTGAGTTTTCAAACTCAAATTTCTTAACAAAGAAAATGTATTGTTTTTCATAATCTCTGGTCATTATCTACTGCGGGTTTTTTTTAATGTGTATTCTATTGTTAACCAGCAGAGTGATCCCAGTAGTTAAAGCTTGTGTGTTCCCTGAAGGCTCCTAGCCCGGAGATGAACACGGATGTAATTACTGCTGCTCATTAAGGAGCACGTCAGTACTTTCCGCAACTGTGAGACAGTAGTGCTTTCAACAGGCAGGTTAGGCTGGTGGTGTGAACTATTTTTCCAATGGAGGAAAGATTGGCCGAAGGTTTTTTTAAACCAGCTCCGTGACTCTCAGAACTTGCGGCACCCGTTTTTTCCAGAGTGGCGAAGAGGGAGAAGACACAGCGAAGAATGAGTGTTTTCTCTACGTGAAATTCGTTATTCGCCACTATTAGCCCTGCGTTCTAAGCTACTTAACTCAATTTTGTGAATACAGCTGAGTACGGTGCTGGTTTCCTGGGCGAGCCCTCCCTCTCACTGCTTGCCCATAGCCTCAACACAACCCCCCAAGTGCTTGTTGGCTTGTAGGACCATCATTCAAAATCACAGACATTCCTGAGAAGGGTAATTCTTGAAGCTTTTTTGATCCCTTGCCCTTTAATCAATGATAATGCTAAACCGTATTTGGCAGAGGCAGCGGTGAATTAAAGAGATAGTAAGAAAGTAGGTGGACACTGTATTTTTGTGTAGTCACATAAAATTATCTTGTGCTTTTTATTGTTAGGATCCTGTTGATCTGGGATGGGAGCCTTATGTTAAGTCATGGCTTTTGAAAACTTCTAAAATTATGAGTCAAGCAGGAGTGGATTATCTTGAATTCTTGATTAAAAATAGTGTCAAAGATGGACTGCAGTTTTTAAAGAAACATCAGAAATTTCAGCCATTTCCTGTGCAGGACTTAACAGTTGTCGTAACTCTCTGCAGAATTCTTGATGCTTTCTTTGAATTCATGGGTAAAAATGGAGGCCTTGGACAAAGTGAGTTTTTCCTCCCCAAGTCATTCTAGTGATATTCTATCTTAGCTAGTCAATGCCATTATTTATCACTGTTTCTAGATTTTATAAAAGAAAGAAAGGAAGGCCAGGAATTTTCAGTCTGCTTGAACCACAAGCAAGCATGCACATGGAACAAACTACAAGTCATCGACAGAGGGGCAGATCAAGGAAGTAAATTAGTATCATACATAAATGTGGACCGCTCACAAGGAAAATGAGTATAAAGAACACTTTGCTATGTTTTAAGAATTCTTGGAGAAGTAAAGAGTGGAAAAAGTCTGTTCAGAAATCTTAGGTGCAAACTGTAATCGTGCGAAGGCAAAACCATGGAAAGGGGTAAAGCACCTGTAAGGATCAGTCCAAAGGCTGAGAGATTGGAATAACATCCTGGCTGTCGCCAAAAGAGAAAGCCGCTAATAAAGCGGATGCTGGGGATTCAGAATTGCTTCACTCAAACTGCACACACGTGCACAGGGCGCAAGCCTAAGCTCTTACTTCTCACAGAACACTCTCATCGCCCAGAAATCTAGGCAGGAAAAAAGTGTCCTTGTAGCTCTCCTAGGCTAACAGCCCAAATTTCCCTGGTGGTGCTTCACTGGGAAGCCCTGTCCAGCCTGGGGCTGGTTCAGGGACCGAAGGTGGGTCCTGCCCTCTCACCGTGCGGGCTCACCCTCCTGGCAGGTCGTAAAAGCTGACCCCGCTGATCAGAGCCTGCGCTGGGCATTGCTCTCCAGGGGCACGGGGCATGTGCCCATGCACTTACCCCCTGTCTCAGGCCTCCTTCTGTGCCCCCGATTCTGAAGTCTCCCTTTCTGTATGTTGAGCTCTCCCGTGGTTTGCGGTGGTGGTAACGTCACACATCGTTGTTCTGGCAGACTACTCTTAGTCCCCGCAGCCAGGGCGCGCTCAGACCAGCTCTCGCTAAGGGGCTCGGTGCGGACATTAGTTCAGCCCCTCTTGGGATCCATTTGGCAATATATGCTACAAATACGCTTAAACTCTAGTATTTATTTTAGGAATTGATGATGAAGAAATAATTGCAGAAGCGCAGAGATTTTAGCACAAGGCGCTTTATCGCTAACAATTCTTTATAATCATAGAAGCAGCAATAATCTGAATGCTGACAGCAAGAGAATGGGTTCATAAATTATGGTGTGACAGCATCATGTTTCAGTGGAGGGGCATGAAGATAAGACAGAATGAGAACCAAAGTCTCTCTTTAATTATTTAAGTTTAGATTTTAAAATGTTCTGCATTTAATATTTAAATGGTATATATTTATATAAAAGACCATAATAAAATGCATCAATATTTAATGATTAGCTGTGGGTGGTAGAACTGTGGGTGATTATTATTTTCTTCAGTATACTTTTCCTTATTTCTACCTGTTTAACAAGAATCCTATATTATTTTAACAAATGTGACTTTTTTAAAGAAAGCTAACAGGAAGAATGAGTCATCATTCTTTATGTTTCTCTGAGAAATGGGTGATGTGGACAGAAAAGGTGGGTGATGGGCTTGGGGAACACCACTACAGTGCACGTATTTGGTGCTCGTTTGGATACCTTTCTGAGTTGAGAGCATGCAGGTTTTTTCTTTAATGCCTCACTTTGTTAGGGCCAGTTTCGTAGTTTGTAATGTGTACCATATTTGGAGGTGGTCACCTGAATGTTCTAAAGTTTTCGTTTTGGAACAAACTTACAAAAAAGTTACCAGAATAGAATAAAGAACAAAAGTATGCAGATTTAAGCCTCAAATAGATAAGGATCAATGCAGACAATCGTACATTCTCTGCTCTTCTTTTCTTAGAAAAGTAACTCTCACCTTGGCCAGGTAAGCTAACTCTAAGATATTGTATATACAACTAAAATGTTCTCATGTGATGATTCAGACTAAACCATGTTAAAAGTTAAACCTCACTAATGAATCAGCTAAACTTTAAGTCTGTTAATTGTGGAAAAATACTCTCTCCTTTTTAAGGTGAAGATTTGAAGGGCATTTCAACTGAGGAGAAAAGTAATCGGTATTCAAAAGCTGCTGTCAAGTTCAAGGTCATAGAAGAGAGGTCAGTTACGTTCATTCAACAGACAGATATCAACACTTGCAAGGTGCTAAATGCTCAAATAGGCACAGACTAACTTTTTCACAATTCAGTACTTTCATGACTTTATACCATCAAAATCCATTCAGATTTATTTTATTTCAGCTTTGATAGTGTCTGGTGTATCTAATACAAAATCATTAGATTTTTATGCTAAGTTACAAGAATAACATAAATATATTTGTCTAGACTCTGTTCATATTTGAGAAAAAAATAAAATTGACATGAATGTGTTTAACGGGAATCTGCCATTTATGAGCTGAGAAATACTGAACCAGTTACCAAATATTTTTGAGCTTTGATTTTCTCATTTAAAAAACTGGAGTAATATGGTGTGCTAGATACGTAGAATAGTACTTGGTGCATATATTCTAGAGTGAGTGCTCAATAAATTATAATTATAGAAATTATTAACTGTACAGTTCTTCTGCCGTCTCGTAGGACAGGAAAGTCGCTGTTGAGGCCTTCCTACATCTCACGCGGAGTCCTTGAGACATTCATGTCACATTTGCCTTTAAATGACAGAACGGTCTAAATGTGGTTTTCACTCCGCCTGTCGACTCTGCCTGCAGGTTCATTCCTTTGTACATATCTTGCTTATCAACATTCTAACCCAAGCCTTTGTCATTTCTGGCCTGTGCTGTTGTAATAGACTATGAATTGGTTCCCCCAATTCTCCCAGTCCATTCTCAACCTGACAACTATATGTTATTTTTAATTTTTATTAAATAGCAAGTAGCCATAAAAAAATGTTGTAAAATGTGTGTAAGATAGAAATAATGATACACGAATGTCCAGATACACACCATTTAGTTATAGAAAAAAGACACAGTAACTTACCTTTGAAACCCCTTGTGTACCTAAATTTTATGCCGTCCCATCTTCTGAGATAACTACTACCCCGGGCTGCGTGTTATAATATCTTCCCAAACAATATATTTTTCAACTTTGCATGTTTTTAAACTTCCATGAAATCACCCTCTATGTTCTTCTGTGTCTTACATTTTTGTTCAATGCCGTGTCCCTATGATTAATCAATTTTCGCTGTTGACTAATAGTTCATTGTATAAATAGGTCCAATGTATTTATTTGTTGATAAACATATAGGTTGTTTTCAATTTTTGTTATTACAGATATTACTGTGATTAATATGCTTGTACATGCCTCCTGATATTTGTATGCAAGAGTTTGCTATATTTTTTTTTAAACATAAATAAGAGTGTTTCTCTTTCTAGTCATTGAATGACTCGCCATGAGACGTGAAATGAAGGATAAGCGCCCTGGCACCGCTTGGGAAGCCCCTCCTCCCGCCCCCAGCTCGGCTCCGAGTCTCTGCTGCTGACTGTGTGTGTGCGCTTCAGTGACACACTGTTCTCTTCTCTTTTTCGTTCCTCTGACTATCATGATCCCTTGACCTCGTGGGCTTGACACATGCATTCCTTCTGCTCAAAGGCTCTTCCTCCTCCGTTTTGCCAAATCTCACTGACCCCCAGGTCCCAGGTTAACTGCGGCTCCCTCACAGGGTCCCCCGCTGACTCCACGGTCTAAGGTGGCTGCCTCCACTGTTGTTCTCTGCAGGGCGACTGACTCTTTACTCTCTGCACCCAACCTGGCTTACTCTTCATTTTCTTGTCCTGGAAATAAGGGGTCACGTTTGTTTTGTTTAGAGTAACTGACTCATAGTCCAAATTCAGTACATATTTGCTGAGTAAACTATTACATATGACTAGAAAGTGCAAGGAGAATCGTACACGTGTATTGTACATTAATGATTGCCAATGAATTTCAGTTCAGTGATATATTTTTAGGGTTTTTGTAACAAATAATTTTATGGCAGTGCTACATCCTGAACTATTTTTAATGTGTACAAGCTGGCCCAAGCCTTCGGCCCACCCCATCTCCCTCAGCCTTTTCACTACGGAAGCGCAGGTCGCAAGGACCAGGCTGACCTGGTTTGACCCGGGTTGGAGAAGACTCCGCCCAGACTCACTGCGGGGCTCCCCAGGGCTGGGTCGTGGGGAGTACGTAGTGCAAGGCTGTTCACTTGCGTCTTTCTATGTAAAACAGAGACTTATCCGACCCTCTTCCAAAAGACAGGTAAACTCTCAGCTGACCCAAAATAAGTGAATCATGTATACGAAATAAATAAAAGTTGGCTACAAAGCTCTTGCACATATGGTGCTTTGAAAATAAACATAGTAGCAGTGTATAATGTGCATGACTTACCAAAGGAAAATTATACATTACCTTAAAATTTTTTATGTCAACACATAACTATTATGATTTTTAGTAATGAAACTTTGATATGATATTGAAGTAAATTAACCGAATGCTTCTAAAAACTGTAACCATTACCCCTCCACATCTGTCTCCTCCAGGACTGAAAATATGTGGTTTCTGGAGAAATATCCTGATAAGTTAAAGATGATGATTCAAAAGCTCTTTGTATTTGCATTCATATGGGCATTTGGAGGTACTTTAAAACGTGAAGATGAACATGAAAATGATATATTATTGTATTCCAGTTTTGAGCCTACTTCTCTCGCAAGAGTAACCTATGATTTTGACGACCTCGTTCATGAATTATTTGAAAGCAACTCACAAGTAGGTAAGTACTGGGAAGGAAAAGTCATAATTATGTTTACTTTAGAATACAAATTTGAAACTCTTTATGACTGGGCTTGTATTGATTAGGCTCATCTTTTAAAATGCGAACATTAAAGGTAAAAAAGGGCTAATAAGTACACTCCAACACCCTTTCTCCAATGAACAAGGCCGGAGAATAGTAGATTCCTGGCTGGTTCTTGTTGCTACAGGAAGCCGAGCAGAGATCAAGCCGTGAGACTGTGACTCAGCCCGCGGGCCCGGCAGCTGCATCTGCATTACACGGATCACCGTGTAGCAGAAATTTCTGTAGATTATTATAGTTCCATGTTTCTTTTTATCTTCTAAATTATGTTTAAAGCCTGAGATTTCTTTAGTGTTTTGTTTTTTGAAACAGTTCTGAGAAATAGAATCTATCCTAATACTCAGGAAGAGTAAACTTTCCCAATTAACTGTTAATGATTAAAGGAACTTTGAACAGATCAGGTATCAAAGGGAGATGATACATTGACCATGAATGTATTTGTTAAATAAAGATAAGAGTTGAAAACATTACCAAAAGTACAAACCCTACTAGTTTGTCTGATCTAACTCTCAAAGTGTCATTTGAGGTTATTTGTAAAAGTTCCACTTAAGACATCCGTATTGCAGTTTTTATTTCCTATGGAAATTAACTTTTAATATCAAAGATAACAGTTGATATTTAATTGCACAAGGACTATTCTTCATCCCTGAAAAGGAAGGCAACCCTGCTGGAATGGACAGGGTGGACGTCAGGGGCACTGTGCTGAGTGAACTGAGGTAGACCAGCAGGACAGATACTGTGTGCGCGCCCTCCTGGGTGGGCTCTCAAAAAGCCAGGCGCTGAGGGGGAGGGGCAAGTGAGGAGATGTTGGGTAAACAGTGCAGGCTTCCTCCTGTCGATGTTGTAAGTAAGCTCTGAGGATTTAATGTGCCCCAGGGAGACTATGAGTTCTAATGCTGCATTATATATTTGAAAGTTGTTAAGAGAGTCCATCTTAAATGTTCTCACATACAAAAAAGGTAATTATGTAAGGTGACGGAGATGTTAACTAACTGCATGGTGGCAATCATTTCACAACACATGGGTGTATCAAACCCACATTTTATTGAACGTACACAATATTTGTCATTTGTATCAATAAAGCTGGAAAAATAAAATTTTTAAGTCCATAATACCAATCGTTAGCATGGAGGCATAGTACCAGGAACTTTCATATATTTCTAATTTTAAAATAAAAAAGATACAACCACTCTAGAAAGTAATATGGCAGTTTCTTAAAATGTTAAATATTCACTTACCATCTGACCCAACATTTTACCTCTAGATATTTATTCTAGAGAAATAAAAACATATTCACGCTAAAACCTATGCACAAATATTTATGGCAGCATTATTCAAAATTGAAAAATGGTAATAACTCAAATATTCTTTAATGGGCGACTGGATAAACAAATTATGATACATCTACACAATGGACTACTACTCAGCAATAAAAAGAAATTAACTATTGATGAATAATGAGGAACAATATCAATGAATCTTGAATGCTTTATGCTAGGTGAGCGATCTCAGTTTCAAAAAGCTAGACACTGTATGATTCAATTTATATGACATTCTGGAAAAAGCAAAATATACAAATAGAGAACAGATAGGTGGTTGTCTGGGCTGAGGGTTGGTAGAATAGTCAAAACACAAAAAGAGGCAGCATAAGGGATCATTTCAGGCTTCAGGATTGTCCTGTATCCAGTTTGCATGGTGGTTACGAGAATACATGCGTGTGGTAAAAAAAAAACCTCATAAAATTGTGTACCCCAAAAGTGAGTTTTACTGCATGTAAAAGTGTCATAAAAGATTCAAAGGCCTATATCAACTACTAACACTTATCTTGCTTCATATAGTGAAACTATGGCTAAATTCTTTTGCTTTATCTTGTATTTTCCAGAATCTATTAAGAAATTAATTACCTTTAAATAGTGAAGTAAATGTAATTTGCAAATAAGTATCAGAGTTCTCTAATGTATTGGTTTGACCACAACCATATACATATCACTGGCATTTGATAATATCCAGCACATGGTAATAAGCAGAACTTCTGGGTAAGATTTTAAAGGATATCAGGTCATGATTCACCTTGCTTTCTGGATACAAAAAGAAGGCAAAAAGTTAATAAAACTTTGCTTTTATACAATTAAAGACTAGAAGAAAATGTGGGCTCATTTTATATATTTGGATATACCCTTGGTAGATTTTTATTATTTCTGGTTCAACAATCAAATCTTTCAACTAGAAATCATATTGTTAGCGAAACGTTCCATAAATAAACCTCATTCTTACTTGGATTCATTTATGTTTTCTTATTTGTTATTTTCAAATGGAGGCATTAACCTGCCAGCTGGCAAGCACTCTGTCTTTGGGTATTTTGTGGACATACAGCAGTGTGAGTTTGTGCCGTGGTCAGAATTGCTTCCTAATGTCCAGACACTAATTCAAAGAGGTAAGAGTTGTTACAGTACATTACTGCCATATACTCAGGTGTCTCTAAAACATGGGCAATACTTTATCTAGAAAAGAAGTTATGTCAGCGGCTGTGAGGGCTGATGTGTTCTAAGTGTGTGCGGGAACCAGTTAAGATCTACAGGGTGGGCCAAAGTGGGTTCACAGGTGTTCATAGGAAAAATAATACACTAATTAATAAGTAATACAAGATGAAACTGTTTGGTGTACTCACAACTGTAAAGCTACTTTTGCCTTACCTGTAGGTTTACAAAACATGCCTTAAAAACACACACACACACACAAAAACCTTTGCATATTGCTTTCTGAGGAAGTTGTAATATACTTGAGTCAGTTGTACATGGTAAAACTTACTAGTGGAAATATTTATTATTTTACTTAGCTGTGATTGTTGAAAAGGAAAGGGGCTCTTCTAAAATAGGAAACACTATACTTGATTATAAAGGAAACTTTAAGTTAGAACAGAATAATCATAGTTTGACAAATATCCATATATGCTATATCATTTTTATTCTCAATCATCTACCAAAAAAAGAAAAAAGATATGGAAAATTGTGGAACTTTGAGGGGTTCATCGGAGTTTGAGGCAGGCACTTAATGATCAAGCTTCATGTAGATTTCTTGCAAATATAAGATTGAAGGTGCTAGCACGTGTGTGTTTGTACAGTGGAAAATTCCAATACAAAGAAAGGCAGATAATGGTGGGGAGAAGGGTTATCAAACAAGTGAAGTTTTTTAAAAAAGGATTGCATGAGCCTTTGGCAGGAGAGCTACCCTCTTCGTTTTTACTGGAGGGGAGGAGGAGGAGATGCTTGCACTGCGTATGAGGGCAGATTAGTAGGTGAGGGGTAGGAAGGCCAGGGAGCTTGCGCAGGGCAGACTTAGGACTGCGGGGTGAGTTCACCAGCTCAGGGTGTGAGTGAAAGGGACAGTTTCTGAGGTCAGCAAAGGTCCTCGGGCACCTGCAACAACTTTGGTTCATTTGGTATATGTTTGAATTGCTTTATAATGTACTTACCTGTCTGTAAAGTATTTAGTGCCTACGGAAAGGGTGAAGTTAACATTTATTTATGGATTTTTGAAGCTTCTTTTACAATTTCACCTCAGGAACGTCAATACTAGCTGGTCCTCAGGAATCCGGTGAAAACCTCTTGAAAGTGACAGAGTATGGAGAGAGCATCAACTATACCGCTACCAGAGACACGACCTGCCTCTCCTTCCTCATCAGCCTCCTCCTAAAGAGCTCCTACCCCGTGCTTCTCACAGGTGTTCAAGTATTTAAGGGAGGGGAATTTCGGAATTTAGGAAGAGTCTTAGTAATTGTGATCTAACCATTTCTTTTATAAGTCTCAAAAACATGCCCTGAAAAGCTTTGTGCATTCCTACCAGCAGCGCAGGAGAGCACCCCCCACACGCTTAGCGGTGCCGGCCATCAGAAGTCTCCTCCGTCTTTTCATTGCTTCACGCCGCGTCCCCGTAGCACAGGGGTTACCACGCGCGCGGCCTCCGTGGCCGGCGGGCGAGGCCCTCAGAGGGCCCCTGGCGGTGGTAACATCGACTGGTTTAATCAGGCTGGCAGACAAAACTGCATGCAAAGAAAAAATACTAATAAATTGCCTCTTTTTTAAAAAAAAAAAAACAAAACACATCCTTCCTCAAGCCACTGCTAACCTTTTTCAAAGGGATAATTCAGCACAGCTCCTACCCCTTAACATATATTTCAGCCCATTCAGGTACCTTTTCGGGCATGAAGGCGGGCGGCCTCTCGCCGCAGTGGGGAGCCTCGCTCTCCTGGGTCTTCACTCAAAGCGAGCGTTGGGGCAGGATGAGGTTGGGAGGCTCGGAGAGCCCCGGGTGTGGACTAAGGATGCTCTTTTACTTCACATTTATTGGGTGAATTGTAAAGTCATGACTTCCTGTTCTGCTGCAATAAGGGTTCTATTCCATCTCCCCCTGGCCCTCGCCCCAGATTGTGTCAGTAAAAAATTTTCAGGGAACTTAATTTCATGTAGTTGTTCTGTGCTATAAGCAAGACTTTTTGTGGTAGGCTTAAATGAACGTTCTATAAAAATCATGGTTAACTCCTAGTACATTCTTCTGTAAGAGATGTAAATTACATAAATAGTTGAAGAGGTTTTTAAATTAACTGCTTGGTTTACCCACACTTAACCACAATTTTTTTTTTAAAAAAAAAGAAGAGCAAAACCAGACTTTTCATGCAATTTGCACATGAAGGAAAATGTTGTTGGTTCAGTTTAATATGTTAACATTTGTTCGTTTTCTTGTATATAAATCTAATCTAATGTATCTTTTTTTTTCTTTTTTTTTTTTTGGCCCTGTAAGGAGACTTAGGTGTTGGGAAGACCACTATCGTCAATCAAGTGCTTGCAAAATTAGAGAACTCAGGAGGATTCGATGTCAAATATGGGTCACTTTTAGGAGAAGTCCTCCTATATAATGAAATTAAAAAATCAAGGTAGTATACATTAAACTCTAAATTTGATTTGCCTGGTTAAAAAATGTTTGCTTTAGTATCTAACTCTGCCTTGTTTTTAAAAGCAAACCTGTTGTATAAAAATGCAGAAATATTCAAAGAGGCGTTAAGAAGAAAATCTTCACTTTTCCAAAGTATTAACAACCAGATTAATTCCTTTAAGTGAGAAATTCTTATATTTACTTTAAATATTACTAAATTTAAATTTTGATTATTTTTACCTTACAAAGTGCAGATATAACTATTTTCCTTCCTGGGAACATGTGGGTAAACAGACAAATAAAGTGTTGCATATAATTGGTATTGTGGCACTAAAAACCTATTTCCTTCTTAGCAAGTATATAAATATATAAAAAGCTGTGTATCCGTCCTTCTGTGTCTCTTCCTGAAGGAAAAAAAAAAAAAAAGAATGAAAGAGAAGTCTAAATTATGCACATAAAAAGTGCAGGTTTTGAAAGTGAGCTCTGATTCTGTTAAGCTATTAGAGAAGCCTGCTGCTGTTTGAAGGGAGTAAGGGAGGGAACCGCGGAGGCGCCCGCGTCCATCCCTTCCTGCAGCCGTTGGACTCCTCGGGCCCGCGGCCCGCGCCCCGCGCTTGCCCCGGCTGGCAGGCTGGCAGCCGGTCGTCTCTTCGTCGGGCCTGCTCTCCCTCCAGGACACGTCCTGCGTCCTTCCCCGCCTCTTTATTCAGCGTCACCATTAGCCCACGACACCGTCGCCCTCCTCTCCCGCCAGCTATTTTGGACTAGAATCCTCCCACACTTTAATAAGGCCTTAAATTTCAGAGAAATTATATTTTTAAACATTGAGTACAATAAGAATCATTCCTTATCTAAATTATGATAATCACAGTTAATGGAGTCTGAAAAAAACAAATTTTTTACTGTCTGTTCAATATTTAAACTGCAGTGGGTTTTAACGATAAAGAAAGGTAACTTATGGAGGAAAAAACAGCTGAAGACAAGACCAAAAGAAAGGCAAACGGGCTTTTGGTGAGTGGGCCACGAGGCAAAATAACCAGTAGTGTGGCATCCTAGGAGTTTGCCCAGTGTGTTTGTTAGAGTGAGCCCATATTTTGTTAAATGTGGCTATCAGGTCCAATAGTAACACTAAGTTTTCGGTAAAAATGTGAAGAGGAAGAAAAATGTGTTTCCTTGTAGGAGATGGAAGTAAAATCAACCACGCCCTGATACTTTCGTTTCGTTTTGTTTATATGGCTGCTAAGGTAAATAAGCTAATTCTGAATCCTTAACATGTTCTCTTCCAATAGCCTGAGACAGAATATCAGCATCTTGCTTTCTGAAACTCATAAGACAACAACCGGAAATCCAGGTATGAATTATAGTAGTTTCAAAACCTTCCTCTCTCAGGGATATGCAAGTCATTCCATACTGTCCGAAATCTCAGAATGAAAATTTCAGTTGATAGTTCAAAATCAAACGTCCCCAAAAATATCCACGACCCTCTCAAGCTGGTCTGCCCTACTCAAAAGCCAGGGTGGCTCCCCCGCCGAGTGTTGTAACTGCTTTTCTGAAGGCGGCCAGCTCCTTGGGTTTATCAGCGGACCCCGGACGAAGGCTAGACAGAACCTCAGGCAGCCTCTGTCTGTTCCGTTCTGTGACGCTTTGAGAAGTAATGCACTAGGGAAGTAACGATTGCATAGTTCTCGAATCAGACTGTGCAGTAGGCACACACATGGAGCTTCAAGAATTTCATCCTTGGAAATTCCGACTTAGTCGTTGGGGAGCAGCAGCTCTACTTGCGAAGGGGAAAAGACGGCATGGCCCAGAGGTAGCTGTAGAAGGGAAAGCAGCCTGGGCTCAAGACTCCCGCTGGAAGGGTCTTTTGGGGTTTTTTTTCGCTTTTCCTTTTGCTATAGCACCATCCCAAGCAGCCCTTCTGGTGGCCCTCGCTCAGAGTGTGTCCGAATTTCGATGCCTTTGGTGGATACACCAAATGCTGCTTTTAGATCTTTTACGTGCAGTTTCACTTAAAAAATAGTATATTGCAAACCTAAATATTTTTAAAGCATTGGAAGTTATATGTGTGTATTGTACATAAGTTAATAGAGGATTCTCTGAGCTTTCATACTGTTGGCATTGGCTATGATTGCAAAGAAACACCGTTTTCCATGTCAAAGTAAGGAAATATTTGGCAACATTTCAAAGCCGGTATTCCTTCTTTCCCAGATTTGTTCTCAGAGTAATGTCTTTTAAATGACAACAATATAGTACATTATGTAATTTTCATACTTTTTAATACTTAGAATAAAACAAAAATATTTTGAAAGTGTTCTAAATTTGTTTTTCATTCCATGTTTGACTTTATAGATAAGATTATTAAAAATCTGGAAACAGCTGGTGAAAGTTCATTTAAAAATAATAATAAAGGAATTATAGTCTCTAAAATAAATTTTAACATCAAAATGACAGCTGCCAAAACCAAGGAGATGATTCTTAAGAAGTTAAGAAGGAGAACTATAGACACAATTGGAGCCCCAAAAAACCACCGGGTAAAATGCCTCCCAGACTTGATTAGCCTGCTTGTACTAACGTGATCACATGACATTTTAATTAATACTAATGAACAGAAAAACATGTGTAGCATACGCTTGAATATTTAAATGCACTTTAAATGGAAATTTTGGCTCTCAAATCAATATAACTCATTTTCCAACATGATGAATTACACTGATTCAGTATTCCTAAGGCCAAAAGAAGCTACTGGAATCTGAATTAAATAAAAGCAGATTAGAAAACCGGAAAGTGATTTAGATGCCAATTGTTTCATTAGCATATGTTGTTACCACACTTTCTTCTTGTGACCATGGCTTGGGAATGTAAGAGAAAGAGAAACGGATGGAACCCACAGCCGCAGGGAGAGGTACCGAGAGAACAGCCTTGCTGCAATCTGGACGACGACTCCTCTCTCGAGAGGGGCCACACGTTCCCTACTCAACTCTGTCTGCCAGGCACAATATTAACAGTCCCATTGCTGAGCCACGCCTCTGTCTCAGTGAAATTTATAGTCAGCGATTCCAGTGCAGGCCCATAACAGAAGCTCAGAGGCAAGAGACTTGCAGGAGGTGCTGATAACACTGCACGGGGTCCTGAGCGACGTTCGTGTCTATTTCAAAAGCTCTTAGGGTTTGCTTCAGGTTTCCTTGATTTTAACTGAAGGTTTGGATAAATTTGGTGGGTCTTTGACTAGCTGGGTACATGTTAGGAACTTTGAAAAGGGTAGTAATTGCTCAACCAAATCACTCAAAGGAAAAAATGCAGGGAAGAGAAGTTTTGTCTGTAAACATCCAGTTTGTGATACAAAACGGGAAATGGAGTGTCTAAAAATGATATTGACAGTTGCAGATTAGGTAAGTAGGTAATTCAAAATAAACTATTTGTATTTTTTTAAGTTTTTACTTGTTTTACAAAAATAAATACAATCTAAGGGAGCTAGTGTGCACAGAGATTATACCGGTATTCCGCACACTCCAGTGCATCATATTTTCAAAAGTGGAAAGTAGCACAGGTTTAAAAACTGGAGATGTGTCTGGATTTCCTGCTGGTGGTTTGTGACAACAGCATCTGCAGCAGAATTGTAAGAAGCCTAGTTCCGCATGACAAGCCTTATTGCTAAACCAGGTACACATGAAGGGAGTTCCTCCGTACCTAAGACAGTAGGCGCTCAGTAAGTAAAGGTTGAGTGAATAATAATCACATTTGTTCCTTTGTAATGACCATGATTAGATTACTTTATCCAGCATCAAATACTCTATTATTATTGTAGGTCTGTAGAGAATGAAAAGAGTTTCTGCTATTTTGAAAACTTATTTTCTAAAATCTCATCAAAGTAGAATTTTGTCTGCTGCTTTCTAATAGGAAACGGTGGTTGTTACACACAATTTTGCTTTTATACCATAGCATAATATTCCTAATTCATAATTTAAAGAAAGGCAGTACTGGTTAGGGTTTTTTAAAAAACTTTTTGTCTTCCTTAAGATTGTAATTTTCATTGATGATCTGAATATGCCTGAGACAGACAAGTATGGAGTGCAGCCACCCCTGGAATTAATCAGACAATTACTGGATTTGGGAGGATTTTACAATACGAAAAAAATTGCATGGAAGGTAAAGTTCATGTTTCATATTGTTATTTAACAATAAAATATAACAATGTTGAGTGGATTAAGTGAGAAATTTAGAAAATCTAGTGAAATAGACAAGTAGAGCAAAAAAATTATGCAAAATACATCTTGCAGGTGAGCATAGTCCCTGAGTTCATAGAAATTCTGCTTTTAGTCGGATTGAATCACAGTAAAAATTGCAAGTATGTCCTACAGGTTTAGTTTCCAAGGCAAATAATTATCATTATTGTTAAGCACATTAATAGTTCATCAGATTTTTCAGTGCCTCAGCAGTGAACGCATCTGAGAAAAGCTAATCCCTAGGTAAGACTACTCTCATCTTTCTGTTCTTGAGAACACAGATCAAGGGGTTTTCGAAGTATTGCCTAGTCAAGAAAAAATCCCAAGGAGGAATTTCTGTGCAATTATTTTTGTTACACTGAGCCACGTTAGAGTGGCTTGAATTTTTTTTTTTTTTTTAAATAAATACACTGTTCTCCTGATTTGGTTCCTCCTCTGGAAACACGAGCCCTGTGGTCCCGAACGGACTGTATCATTTTAGCGTTCCAGGCCTCCGTTCCTCTTCTGTAGAATTACGTGGCTGCATCGCCAAGTAGTTCCCCGTCTTGGGCAAGCCTGGGCGGGGGAAACCAGGTGGCCCACACTGGCTGGTGGGTGGTGTCCACTCAGGCACCGCCCAGCCTGTGTCCCAGGCAGAGGCCCGAGGCTGACGAATCGAGACGCTGCCCACCCAGGGAGAGTCAGGGGACTAGGAAAAAAGAGGAAGCGAGGCTGGCCTGGGACGCCCGGCCTGCAGAGGTTCCTCGAACCGGCGAGAGCACAGCGAGGCAGGCTTTCCGTGGGACCCTGTGGCCGCAGGCGCGGGCGTGGGCAGGGGCCAAGCTGTGAAAAGCACCGCGTGGTGGGGAGACTGCACGGTCGGCGGGACCGCACCCAGTTCTGCTGCGCGGGGATGGTGTGGGGTGTCCCGCGGCTGTCACTCGGTGGTGGAGCATCTCCACGTCCCACACCAGTCCTGGCTTCCGGGGAGACCGCTCCCGGGGCTCCCCCTGACTCCCGCTTAGGACAGCAGCCCCAGGAGCTAAGTGCTTATTTTCCAGTGGTTGCTTCTGTAAAATGGGCTGTTTCCTGATGACAGTTAGAAAGCTTCCTTGGAAGTACCACGTCTTGAAATTACCTTTTGGGGGAGGGAGTTACTTCTAAGAAGGTAGATCTCTATGACCATCATAATCTTTGTTTTGCAGTGAATAACAAGCTCCATCTTTTTGCTTAAACATTTTACATCCTTTGCCCATTTAGGGGAAATGGAAACACATTTCACATCCTACAGATACGTTTAGCTCTGCTTCGTTTTCACCCTTTCCGCAGAGCGTTCAAGATCTCTCCCTCGTGGCGGCTTGCGTCCCCTCGGCCGGCAGCCGGGATGTGAGCCCACGCCTCCTCAAACACTTCTCGCTTCTCGTGCTGCCGCACCCTCCGCAGAGCGCCCTGCACACCATTTTCCAGGTAGCGCATACAGCTCATTTTCCACTGAAAAGAAAAAAAAGCAAATTCCATACTCTGTGTGAAAAATGTGAGAACTTAAAACCACTAACATTGAACAAAAATTACCTTAAGGGGATGAATTTTATTTCTCCCTCGTATTTTTCTGGCCCATTGTTATAACTTGTCTCTAAATATCCAAAATATAGTTTAGTGTGTGTGAGAAACACATTAGTGCACGCCTAATGAATGTTTAAAATGTAGATCCCAAGAGTTTATTCTCAGAGATCCTGATTCAGCGGGCCTGGGGTGGAGCGCAGGAATCTGTCCGCAAGCACGCCCGATTTTTGCTAGTATTGATGGATTCTGTTCATTTTTCTTACAGAATAAAAAGTAATGAGAAAAAATTCTGAATATCTTATCAGAAAAATGGCTTAAGTTGAAATCTAGTTTGATTAGATAAATATACCTTATGCAGGATTATTAAATTCTTTTTTATTCACTTGTTTTTAAATGTATTAGGGTGACATTGGTTCATATGGTCATACAGGTTTCAGGAGGTTTCAGGTGTGCAATTCCATGACACGTGATCTGTCCCTGGCACTGCGCGCCCACCACCCAAAGTCAAATCATCTTCTATCACCATATCTTTGGCCCTAAATGTTTCAAAACTGATCATTTGCTTTTCTGCTTTCTAATATAAAATTTCAAGGTTACCGTATTTTGCCATGTATAATGTGCACCTTTTTCCCAAATTTTTGAGGGAAAAATAAGGATACACATTTTACATGGATATAATGATTACATACCATGGGTATATAGTAATGGGTATAATAATCTTGTGTATAATGTGCACAAAAATGTGGGTGCGCATTGTACACAACAAAACACAGTAATTTTTAAAGTCCATTTTTTCCCAAAGCACTTAGTAACAGGCGATCAATAATCAATACCTCAAAAAGCCTGCTGTAAAAAAGTATATATACATATACCAATCCAAAGTGAAATAATAGTTCTATCATTTTATATTTCTTTTAGTAACATCTGCCAGGGAGCAGGAATATGGAAGAATTTCCAGCTCACCTGGTATACACACCAGTGGGGCATAAATTGTCACCAGAGAACAAACACATGCCTCTAGATCGTTCAACAAACTGGACCACTTGGAATGTTCCCCAGTCTGTAATATCTAGAATGTTTTTTTTACTGGTCTTCCATTTGTTTAAAGTGGACTCTAGTTACTAACACTTTAAATAAAATTAACCTTCCATCGTAGTACACACATGTGCTTTTTTAGTAGGATTTAGTTAGAAATAGTCTGTGCTTAACATTTTTGGCAAACCAAATTATTAAATTTCTTTTTAAAGGCTCATTTGGGAATGTATTTCTCCATCCATAATTTCACAGCTGATGTTCAGAAAAGTAAGGATCAAATAATATCTTGTTGTCTAGCCATGTACTGTCACATGTGTCAGAGTATGTTACCAACGCCCACGAAATGTCACTACATGTTTAATCTTCGAGATGTGTTTAAGGTTTGTTTTAAAATTCATTCTGTAGCTTATTTTAATATTGAAGATGAGGAAATGTTATTTTACTGAATTGACTCTATTTTCCTTACGGACACTGTCAATATTAGGTTGTTAAAAGGGGCAACAAAGGAAATTCACATTGATTGGTTTTGTTATTTATTAGCAGCTTATGCCATGAGCCAGTTAAAAAGAATCCTTAAAACAATTCCATGCAGAGAAATCAATGATCAAACCACTTGAGACCATTAGAATATTAGCCGGGAGCCTCAGCGGGGAAAGAAGTGACAAGGTTACAGTGCAGATTTTGGTGAAACTCTTAGAAAACAAAAGCCTGTCTGCACCGCGTGAAGACGCTCGAAGTGGAACCAGGCCCCCTCTTTCATCCGGGGAATGTGGCGCCCAGGGCGGGTTTAGCCATCAGCTTTGATCCAATGTGGAATTTCAGAATTAAAGTATGACGATAAACAACTTTCGAATTTGATCTTTCTCTCCTCGCCAGGGCACTTTAGCCCAAAATAGCACATGGAGTGTGTGACGTGGTTTGTAAGGGTTTTCAAAATCCAGATGAAGAGTCTGGGATATGACCTCAAGAAGCACCTTGGTGTCCCCACCAGCCCCTGCCTCCGCGCCAGCCGCCCCGCAGGGCCTCTTGCCCTGGGCCTGGCGGGGGGTCCTGAAACCGCTCCCCTCTAACAGCGATGCCAGGCCCGTTCTTGCTGACGTAGAACTTGCCCCATCATCACAAAATCCAGATTATCACGTGCAGAAATCGTCAATTCCTACCTTGGATTACCACGTCTATCTGTATAGAAACATAAACCTACAAAAAACTGAGGCTTTACTCCCATAGTTCCTGCTAATGTTTAAAAAAAATGTTATTTCTCAATCCCTAATAGCTCCTCCTGGGATGGCTGCAGGCTGACAAGGCCGTTATTAACTCCAAAGAGATGGCCGCTCTGTTCTTTGTTCATGAAGCCGCCCGAGTGCTTCACGATCGCTTAATTGAGCACACTGAAAAATTGCTTTTCTATCGGTTGCTTTCAAAGGAACTTGAGAATTATTTTCAGGTAAATTTATATTTTATTTTTTTAATGCCTATTTTTTTTATTGCTCAAATACATCTGTCTCCATTTTCCCGCCACCACTCTCCCCTGCCCCACCCACCCCCACCTCCCACCCTCAATCCTTCCCCACTTTGTCCACGGGTCCTTTATACATGTTCCTTGGTTTGACTGTATTTTCAAAATTATTTTAAATGGTGCCTTGGGCAAAAGTACTGTTTTATTAACATATGCAGACATTTCTATCATATAAATTCCATTTTTCATTTGATGATGTCTCTAGATTCGCTATGATAGAAATGAAAAGCTCTTGATGCCTTTGCTCATGTGTTTGGCCTCTGTGGAACCTCAAACTGCCCATTTTTCTCTAGGACCAGCAGAAATATATACGCTCTGGGCACCTCTACAAGGTCCTCATTTCTCTCCAGCCCTTGAACTTCAGTGTCCACATTGCCTCTTAGTCCAGGTCACAAAAGAAAGTGTTTCAGTAAGCTCATTCACCGTTAAAGGGTTGTAACTGTTTCGCTGAAGGCTTCCTTTGCTTTGCACAAGCTTTTTAGTTTGATGTAGTCCCATTTGTTTATTTCTGCTTTTGTTTCCTTTGCTCAAAGGGACATATATAAGATGGTATTACTCAGACTGATGTCAGATAGTTTACTTCCTATGTTTGTTTCTAGGAGTTTTATGGTTTCAGGCCTCATATTTAAGTCTTTAACCCAATTTAGTTTATTCTTATATATTGTGTAAGAGAGTAATTGAAATAAAGACACTGTCATTACTCCAGTGTATATTTTTACCTCCTTTGTCATAGATTAGTTGGCCATATAAGTTAGGTTTATTGCTGGGCTCTCTATTCTGTTCCATTGATCTATGTGTCTGTTTTTGTGCCACTTCCATGCTGTTTTGATCATTATAGTTTTGTAGTATAGTTTGAGATCAGGGCGCATGATGCCATGTAGGAAACCTTCAACAAAATAAAAACACAACCTACTGGAAGGGAGAATATATTCTCAAATGTTAAAAGCTGATAAGGGGTTGATATCCAAAGCATATAAGAAATGCATAGAACTCAGTAACAAAAAAAAAACAAAAAACCACAATCATTTGACCAAACATTTGACCAAGAAATGGGCAGGGACGTGAAAAGACATTTCTCCAAGGAAGACATACAGATGGCCAACAGTTATATGAAAAGATGCTCAACATCACTAATCATCAGGGAAATGCAAATCGAAACCGCAATGAGATAGCACCTCACACCTGTCAGAATGGCTATTATAAAAAAATCAGCAGTAACGTGTTGGTGAGGACGTGGAGAAAAGAGAACCCTGTGCGTTGTTGGTGCGCTTGCGGGCTGGTGCGGCTCCTGTGGAAGACAGTGCGGGGATTCCTCAAAAACTAAAGAGACAGACCATGCGACCCAGCAGCTCCACTCCTGGCTGTTTACCCACAGAAAACAAAAACATGAATTTGGAAAGACACATGCACTCCTGTGTTCGGTGCAGCATTATTTACAGTAGCCGAGATATGGAAGCAGCCTGAGGTGCCCATCAAGAGATGAGTGGGTAAGGGAGGTGTGATACACACATGCAACGGGATATTACACAGAAATAAGAAACAAATCTTGCCATTCGCGACAATATGGATGTACCTAGACACCGGCATGGACCCCGGGCAGGCCCTGCCTCCACACACCTCACCGCCCGGCAGGTGTGCTGCGTTTCTGCGAGCGCTGCGACAGACCTGGGCGCATGCCACAGCGGTGCAACCAAGGAGGAGAAGCTAATTTTCTCTACCTGGGTTTAGCGGGGAGGGAAACAGTCAGGCTTCAAAGAGCAGGTAGCCCATGACCTTGGCATGAAAGAGGCAAATTCTCCAAATGGACCAGGAAAGCAAGAGTGCGAGCTTGCAGGTCTGTGGTGGTAATTAGCAATCAAGGGAAGTGTTTTGGTTTTATTTTCAGATTGTTGGTCAGACCTCAAAATGTTATTTCCACAACAGGGGTTCTTAACATGGGACCCAAGGACCCTCAAAGAGCCCTTAGATAAAACTGTATTCAGATGTATTTTGTTGCCTTTGTAACCTGTGTATTTTGCTCTATGCATTTTAAAATATTCTCTGAGGAGTCCACACCCTTCACCACCAAAAGGTGTCCATGGCACAAAACAGGTTAAGAAACCCTGAGGTCTAGATCTGTTATACCGGAGCTTTCCTAGCACAAGTACATTGCACTAACTTTAATAAGTAGAATTGTGCTATTAACAGATACTATTAAATTCTTATCTTACATTAGATTCAATGGACCCCAGAATCACTGATGAATGACTCCACTATATTTGTGGACTTCTTGGATATAAACAAGTCTCATAGAAAAAAGATCTATCAGAATACCAATGACTATGATAAACTTGCGAAGGTACTTAATGAATTCCAAATGAAGTTGAGTCCAACGTCTTTGGAGGTAAAAACATATAAAACATGAGAAATACTATATACATGTATACATATAATTCATATGTGCACACATATATGTATATAAAATCAAATATCTTTAAGAGGTGTGTGTGTGTGTGTGTAAAAGAGGGAGTTCAGGAAAAAAAGCATGCCCTCATATTTTAAAGAGGACCATTAGAAATACAGTTTTATGCTATTGCATCTCATTTTGTCTCATTTAATAGGGTAAAATTTTAGATACTTAGCGCACAGCTGAGGCTGGAGGGAGTTGAATGACTAGTTCGTGGAATTAAGAAATGCAAGGGAGGGCGTAGCCCCCCGGTGCAGAGTAGCAACAAGCAGCAGCGAAGTGGATGAGCCCCCTCTACATCTTTCCCACTGTGTGGGCAGAGATGTGTCAGAAAGGGGCGCCACCAAAATGACAGATGCCACCTCCTCAGACCCTTCCCCCGCCCCGCGTTCTGCCCCAAGCCACAGCCGTGGAATGGCGGCCGGATGCTACTGTTCTCGTTCTTCTCTGCCCGTCAGCCCATGACCCCCCCCCCCACCCCCCCACCCCGCCCCACCGCCTTGCTCGCCGGGCTGTTGGCAGAGGGACAGCCCTCAGTGTGCAAAGCTGTTTTCCATAAACGTGAGCTGGTGTCCTGGGTCTAGGTGCCCGGAACGGCGGTTCTCACTCCGGGGCCCCGTGCGTAAAACCATCGCGGACCCTCTTCCGTGCCTGTAATCGGCCTCTGTCCCACGTCTTCTGCCAGCTTTCCCACTCCACGGTGTTCTTCAAGGAGGCCATAGAACACATCGCCAGAGCTGCCCGCGTCCTTCGGCAGCCAGGGAGTCACATGTTACTGGTAAGAATTTCAATTTTTCAAATGTTTTAAGTTCGTAAAATAAAAAGTAAAGGTATCGAATACATCTACTTTGCTTACAGAAATTTTGTTGGTCGAGACTTTCCATTTTTGAAAGGTCAAAGTCATGGAGCTGTAGGACAGGACTTTTGTCCTCTCAAGAGCGTGCATAAGAAACGTATCAGCCCACACAGACGCTCTTTGTTTTTAGGTGTTTGGCGTGAAGAGGGGGGCTGGCTCTGGCACCGCCCCCCGCACCCCCCGCACTCTGGCGCACTGCCCCTGCCGCTGGAGCCTGACTCCAACGCAGGGCGCGGGCTTGCGTGCGGATTTAGAAACAGGAGCCTTTGTGCAGTTCTACTTTTCATGAAAACAGATAGGCGTTAAATTCTTGGAAAATCCCCCAATACCTCGCTTAGAGAAAAGCTTTCAGAAGGCTACATGAAATCCAACATATTCAGCCCATGCTGTGACCCACGTAACTTACGAGTTATTTCTTTTAAGCTACTGTTTGTGTCTCTTTCCTTAGCCTTTCCAGGTGTTAGGGGCTGTGCCCATCCACTGCTCATCACCCCCTTTGCACACCTTCCAAGCCACGTAGGTCGCGTGTCCCTGACCCGGCGTCAGTCAGCACACACTGCCTGCCTGTCCGTCTGCCTTTCTCACCCCGTACGGGAAAGTTTCCCTGCTTTTGAGGAAACTGAGCCCAAGCAGATAATACAAAATCATCTCCCATTTCAAGGCCCCTAATCACATTGACAAAGTCTCTTTTGCCATCGAAGGGTCATGATGTGGCCATGTCATTGGGGGTGGAGTGGCCAGGGTGGTGTTCTGCCTGCCTGTCACAGGCCAGACAGTGAGGTGAAGGGACACACACACATGCATCTTCTCTTACCTGCTTCAGGAAACAGGTGCATAGAACAATAATTATAAAACTGTTAGGGTTATAACAAAGGTTTAGTATATATAATAACTAGCACGAAAGAGGAAGGAAGAAATGGGGCCCTATTAGAGCAAACTTTCTATATTTTATTGCAATCAAATTAGTATGAATCTGGAGTAGATGGATAAATTAAAATATAAAACATAAACCTTAGAGGAGCCATCAAATTGCACGCTTAAAACAGCTGTAGTCTGTAAATTATATCTCAGCAAAACTATTTAAAAAGGTAATACTTTGTCATCACTACCAAAAGCACTTAAGTGTTGACTGCTCAAAATAAATAGGAAAGGCCTGTCTAAAGGCTTATAAATGAAGAATCAAATATTGACAATCAGTTATAAGCCTCTGTATGCTTTTTTCCCCCAAGTTTCTTCCCAGTGAAGTTATGTACTTCAAGAGACTTGGAACAGAAAACATGAAAACACTCAATGTGTAGGGAGGCCTTATAAAACTTTGATAGAATACTTTGTTTGCTATATCTCTCCAAAAAGTTATAAAAATAGTCTAAGGTATTTTTAGTGTCTAAATCTCTAGCACATCTAGCCGGGAAAGTAGACAATGAAAGACTCCCAGAACACACACAAGAATCGCATGCTGGATTTTTTTTTTCCTTCCAAAGATTGGAATAGACGGATGTGGGAAAGAAACCTGTGCCATGCTGGCCTGTCATCTGACAGACCACAAAGTATACCAAATGCCAGTGTCGCACAGCTACGCCTACATGGAGTTCAAAGAAGACTTTAAAAAGGTGTTTGTTCAAACAGGACTAGAGGGGCACCCCACTGCTCTGATAGTTGCTAATTTAAACCTAGATCAGGTAAGTGCCTTTTGTCTCTCTCCTTTGCTAAAGTCTGACATTTAAATAGTGCCCGCCCATTTAATATTGGAAACTAAAATATTGATCCATAGTCCTGTTACCCTACCGCGCCAATTCCTTTCATTATTCTTGTTCTCACCCATTATTGCCCATAGAGTTTATACATTTGCAATCATGATGTCGACAGTTTTGCGTAAGCGTTACGCAAAAGCATTTTCTGCGTCTTTATAATTTCTGTTTTAATGGACCTAGTGCAGGCGTTTGTTTCGCAGTTAGGAGTGGAAGTAGAGGAAATAGCAGAAGCCAGCAGAGGAGTCTCATAGCTGAACGGGTACTGTCATCCCTGTTTACAAAGCTTGCTGTCCCTGGCGCCCGCCACCTGACCACAGCGCCCTCGCCCAGCGGTGGCTGCGGTCCCTCTCCTTTCGCCTTCTTGGCTTCGCCATCAAGAGAGGACTTTCCTTGCAGGATATACTTTATTTATAAGCAAGCGCAAAATGGTCATCACCCAACTTCCAGAAAATGTGTTCTTTTGCATAAGGTATACCCTTCCACAGCCATAACGTAATTAGATTGTGTTTACTATTTTTGTGGCAAAATTTCTAAGAGGCATCGCCTGTTACCTGTGATCCTGACAAGCATAGTTATTAGTATTGTTCAGACGCGCATCTCGTTTTGGGGCCTCTCTGTAGAGTTGTGTTTTCCTTTTATGTCGTATCTTGAGGGCAAATGCAAGTGCTGTGTCCTATCTGCCGCAGTCTGCCATGTCCAGCTTTCCTGGTTGACTGTCCTTCCCCTCCCAAATTTAACCTCTGCTCTGTGGGTCAGGCTGCATTTTCTGCCGTACACTTTCCTCCTGGATTTCAGAAGATGTGTTATCTCTCATGCCGGGAGCATATTGTTCTCCTTTAGGAAGTACTTTTCTAGAAAACCACGCTCAGCCCAAAGCCAAGATGGATGTGGCCCCACCCCTCCTGTTAGGCAGGACCCCACCGTCCCTGGGTCCCCTCTCCACACTCCCCAGGCTTCTTCTGGCCACGCCATTGCTCTTTATGGGAATCCATAAAATGGTGTTACAACTTCGTAAAATTAACATGGGTTAAGTGGGGCACAGGGTGCCAGATGGTGAGTGGCAGTTCAACGACAGACCTCAAGACAAGTGGAAACAGACGTTTACGGCTCACAGCGGGGCCTGGAGGGAGGACGCGGCACAGGCAAGGGCCCCGCGAGGAGGCGAGGGCAGGGTGCAGGCGCGGAGAGAGCGGCGGGGCCTGGGGCTTGTGCCTGTGTGCAGGTCCCTGTGTTCTGCTTTGGGGTCTCTGGGCTAGGGTCAGATGGGCCAGTTCAACCCCAAAGAGCAGGGGTCTGGTAAGGCCCATGGGGTCTTATCGGAGGGACACACAAGGCGGACAGGCCCTGGGAGGCAGGGAGACTGTTGATCACAGGGCTGTTGGGGGAGTCACATTAGGAACATGGGTTTGTTCATGGCTCTGCAGGCTGCTGTCGGGGGTGAGCGTTTGCGTGAGGGGCTGGTGTCAGTTTAAGGCGCCCGCGGGCCACTTGGCCAAACCGAATGGATGCGTTGCAGCAACACCGCGGAGCAGCTGAGTTAAACTCTCGACACGTGGGGAATAGTCGGTGTGCTGAATGAGCTTTAGGGGTCCTCCGTGGTGACTGGGGGAGACAGGCAAGTGCCGGCCCCACGTCACCCCCGCTGGCCTCTATGGAGGGAGACCCCCGTCCCCCTCCAGGCTGCAGCCCCAGGGGCCGGGGAGTACCTGAGGGCGCCCTGAGGCACCAGGAAGGCGAAGGGGTTTTTAAGTTTTATTTTTTAAAGAAAGCTTGGGTTTATTCTCTGAGCCAAAATCTTCATATTTTTTACAAGTCCTCTGGCGGAGATTTTTCACTGCGCTTTCTGCTCTGTCACCTTTTTCCATTTGACTTGGAACCCTTTATAGAGGTGAACTTGGTTAAAGTAAAATAACCCCGGTTTGTGCAGCGTGCAGACACAGAAGTAGAGAAACCGAGGTCCTCTGCCAGCGGCCTGTCGTCTCCACCCCCCTGCAGCTCCCGAGCCGGGGCCTGACACAGGCCCACGCACCGTGGTGCCAAACACATGTTTCTCCAGCGTCCGAATCCCCGAGTGCGTGAAGGAAGCCGATTGGACTCAGAAAAAAAAATTTTTTTTGGATGGGTTTGAGAAGTTTCATTTTTTAAAGAAAGAAAGAACCTGAATGCTCCTTAACCACTCTTGCTTGGCGAGTTTAGAGTAGAATACATCACTAATTGACTCACGTATGTTTAAATTTATGTTTCACCCAAGGATGCATTTTTGGAGGATTTGAACAGCATTCTCAGTTTGGGAAAAATACCTGGCATATTTGAAAATGAGGAGCTGGACTCTTTTGCACCAAGGATTCGCTCTCTTGCTGGACAGACTGATTATATTGATAGCAGGAAAGCTTTGCTTTCGTTCTTCCAAAAGGTACCTTTCTTGTGCACTGGCTTTATCAAATTGTAATGCTAAGTTAAAAGCAGACTGCGCTTATCATTCCATGTACATGATTTTCAACTTGGGCAATTTCTTTCACTCTTTACCTGAGTTTTTGAAGCTAAAATAGTGACTGTCTCCCCGCACACAGGCACACGATACCTCAGGCCAAAGATAAACCAAGGGCAGAGCCTCCCTGCTGGGGGCTTAAAAACAGCGCCAGCCGTAGGCGCTGCCTGACGCGACCCGCAGGCTCCCAGCCCTGAGGCTCCTGCCCGGCCAGCGAGGTTCTCATGGGTGGCCGGCAAGAAACGGGGGGTTTTTTTTTGTCCTTTTGAACCACAGCCCTAAAACTGGCCAGCAGGCGATGGGCACAGGAGAGACGGGCCAGAGAAGGCCAGCGGTGTCGAGAAGGCACTCCCGGCCGCGCGGCTGGGACAGGGCCAGTCTGACGAGGGACGCAAACTGCCCCCGCGGCCGAGGCTTCCCGAGTCCTCCCGGCGTGGTGACTGACCCGTGGCGCAGCCCACAGGTGGATGTGATTGCCCGAACCGAAGGGTCCACTGGGGAGGCGACACCGGTCAGCCTGTGCTGCCGGTGCCCGTTTCCACCTCTCATGGAGTCATCTGAGAGCTGAGCTGGGCAACCCCGCATCCCCCAACAGATGCTTCGTGGTCTGGCCCAAGGAGAAGGCGTAAAAATTTCCAGCAATGGAATCCACCGTTGAGAGGAAACAGTGTTGTTAGGAACAGACGCTTGGGTTGAGTTATACTTTAAAAGGCCGTAGTGGGGAGAAGGGTAGCAGCTGTCCTGACCTGGGGCACGCGAGTTACCCAGTTGGTTCATCCAATAGATTGTGTCGGCAAAGAAAACAAAGGAAGTTCAGATTTGGAATGTGGAGAAGGGGGCACTCCAGAAATGAAAGACAAACCAAGAATTCTGGTTAGAAATCAATTCTAATCACGTGAAGTGATTTGAAGGGTCTTACCGCACTAACCGGTGAAGGCACACTTCAAACTTGACACTGGGCATCAAGTACGAGTTGGGGAAGGGTGAAGCAAACAGGTATTTTCATTTTTAATTTAAACATTTCTGTATAGTATGAAATTTGTATTGGGCAGTTTAATTTGCTTTTATAAAGTTTTTGAAGACAAAAAGAGGGAGAATCTTACACTTTAACCTTCCTTCAGCTCTACCACACTTATTTGGCAAAATACGGTGCCGGATACTCAAAGGCACTATCACTTCATACAAGGTGAACTCTTTGAGCTAAAACGGACATTGACTCCAGTGATGTGATTTTATTATAAAGCGACATTTGGAAATGAGGAAGGAACTGTGCCCTGGCCCATCCTCCCAAAAAGCCAGGAAGAGCAGCAGCACAGCCAGGCCTTCTGGGGGGAAGGATGCGGGCACAGCTCGGGGAAGGGACACTTGGCCTCGGACCTGCAAACTGTGCAAGATCTAACCCTCCTCTGCAGTCCGTCAGCTGTGGGAGTTCGTTAATACCTCCCGGTGCTCCACAGGAACATTGATCTGCTTCTCCCTCTGACTTTCAGCCCTGATTCACCTGACCATTTCTCACTTTGGGTGGCGGTGTGTCTTAAATGCACCCACCCAGGAGAAAGAGCAAAAAGACGCAGCACCATCTGATACAAGGTGTCCCCCGCCCCACCGCGCCCACAGAACTCTAGCACAAAACCCCGCATGAGAGCGGGCTTATACAAGGGACGTCCTGGAGTCCAGCGCCTCCCCTGCACAGCCCTGCCGAGATGTGGGGCCACAGGCGGCCGGGCCAGGCTGCGTTCCTCAGAGGAGCCGCGCAGGGACACACGGGTGGCAGCGCACTCAGGGCGCAGCGGACCAGCCTCCAGTCTGCTCTTTAAGCACAGAATTGAAACGGGCATTTTTTTCAGAGCAATGGACCACATTTTCACAACTTATGTTTGCATTCCTTTTCAGAGAATATATAAAAATTTGCATATTTTTATGATAATGAGTCCTGCGGGGTCTAACCTCCGCCAGAATTGTAGAACATACCCTGCCATGATCAGCTCCTGTACCATCGACTGGTATGAGAAGTGGCCAGAGGAAGCCCTCCTCATTGTAGCCGACTCTTTCTTAAGCGAGAAGGTGGATTTAGAGAACAGAGAGGTAAATATAACTTCTTAAAAAGACAAACAAAACTGATACGAGAGAAGGTTTCAATGTCTTAACAGACTCTGATGGTATCATGTCACTGAATAGATATGAACCCCATGTGACAAAAATAGGCAGCTCTAGGTAAAGTTATGAAATAAGTCAAGTGTTTATCTTGACTCTTGATCAATCTCTTGCCTCTTTTGCCCCCCAATTGACCTTATTTCAAAGATTCCCAGATTCCTCACTGCCTAGATCTCATCACCTTCTGGTCCCCCAGCCCCCGCCACCGGTGAACAGCAGGTTTTCATGGAGGCAAACAGCCTCCATTTGCGTACTTGAGCCCGTGGTAAGGATGCTACAACCTTCTGTGTGTTTACACTAAATTTCTCTGGCTTGGCTGCAACAGCAAATTGCAAAGATAGGAGAATGCAAGCCACACAGAATTATCTCAGAGTTTAGGAGCCGCAAGTAAGAATTTTTTCTAGAGTGATTCACCTGAAGATCCCATGGGGTATTGACGAGAGAAGTTGTGGATGCATAAAGGCCTGAAATTCAGTGAGGGACCCGAAAGGGACTAGTAAGCAAAGGCCAAGAAGGGTAGGGACAGGTGGGGCCAGGAAGAAAATGCAGCTGGCTTGAAAGTGACCAGATGGCTGGCAGGACTCGGGCTGGAGGTGGGTGGTGAAGACTAGGTTGTGTCTAAGTCAGCATTCTCTCCACAGCTAAGCAAGGGGGGCCCTCTTTCTACCCTCATTCTGTTCACCTGTGTATCCTTTGAGCGCTTACATTTTTGCAGCTTTATTTTTCTCAGGGAAGGTGAGTATCCTGCATTTGATAACCTACTTTAAGAAAGAAAGATGGGAGATAAAGGAAGCACCATAAACATGGGCCGCTGACAAGGGTGCCGTACATCCATGGTGGCTGCCGCGGAAACGAGGGGTCAGCCTGGTGGGAGGAGCCTGGCCGTCAGGGGCGTCAGCCACGCTTTTGCTGCTTTCGCTCTGACGCCACCCCCACTGCTAAAACGCATATTTTCTCGGTCCCGTTCATCCAGGGTCTTTTCCCACATCCCCAAAACGGTACACTATTTCAAATGACTCACAGTGTTCCAGTTTCTCTTTTTTTATGTATATATTTGGGTTGTTTTCTCTTAATTCTTAAAAATTATTTTTTCAGAACTTAAAAGGAAAACTTGCTCCAACATGTGTCCAAATCCACAAAAGTATAAACGACTTGAACACACAATACTTCCAAAAAACGGGAAGGTATAATTACATTACTCCCCGAAGCTACTTGCGATTCATGGATACATTTGCACACATTTTGAGGTCACGAGAGAAGGAACTGCAAACAAAGAGGTAAGACTTCAAGACTGAATCAGGATACACACACACACACACACACACACACACACACACACACACATATATATATATATTTTTTTTTTTTTACATTGGTGTTTTTATTTGTAAAAACAAACACAACACAGGCCAAGTCTGCCTTTCTGTTGGTGGAAGCCGCGGAAGCCGCGAAAGCCCTGCAGGAGGCCAGTAGCCCTGTCCCCGTGGGCGTTCCAGGGCTGACAGATTCCGCCGGCAAAGGGGCAGTGAGCCCTTGTTAGACTCAGGAAGTTTATCACTCACATAGACAACTCCCCGTGCCCCTTATCCCTTGGGACTACACCCAAGGAAAAGAAGCCAGGTGACTGCAACCCAGACAGCGGCACGCCTGTCCCTGCAGCCTGCGTGACACCGCAGCTGTACCTGGGAAGGTGGGGGAGGAAGCACGAGGTGTTGTAGAACGTCTCGGGCCTAATCGGGCCCCAGGAGACACTGAGAAGCAATCTGAGAGGAGCCCCCGGGGAGATGAGGAGGCGCGTGGCCTTACATGCTTGCAAGTATCCACACTTCATGTTCCAAGCGGATCGCAGGGTGTCCTGGGGGACGCGGACCAGTTGCAGGTGAACTACGCCCGCAGGGCCTGGGCGGCGGCATGGAAGGTTGCCATGGTGCAGCCATTCCTGCATGACGCCATCTCCTGACCCGTAGCGTGTCCAGCTAAGAAAGAACCCTGTCAGATCACCTGCTCCAGTGTGCTGAGCGGGGCTGGGGCCCAACCCACTCCCTTTGTCTTAGGCAGCATTGGCCAAGAGGGGCTGTGGCTGGGACCCGCACTGGGAGGACCAGCCACACTCGGGCTCCTGCCTGGAGCCGGGCCAGTTAAAAGTATCACCAGTCCCGGTGCATCAAGAGGCGCCGGCAGTTGCTCATCCTTTGTCTCCGCAGGCCGGCAGGCAGCCCGGGCAGTGAGCTTTCCGTCGCCACCGATGCCAGAGAGTCGAGGCCCGTTTGTGTGGCAGGGAGAAGCAGAGGCCTGGCCTTTTCATAGGAAGCAGCAGAGGCCTCCACGGCAGCACTTTGCTGCTGTGGGGTTGGGCTAGTTTTATGATGTTGTAAACTAGGTCAGGTGGGGAGTGGCCGATTCAACATCGGATAAATTTAGAGGAGGTGGTGGAGTCTGTGGCTACCGTGGAGCTAAAAGGAGTCACGCGGGGGCAGAACGCTAACCTCGCTCTGCTTTATAAGTGAAGGCTGTCCTGGAGTTAGCAGCTCCGGGGAGGCTGGGAAAGTCCTTCGATTCAGACGGCCAGCGGTTAAAATGAGGGCCGTGGCAGCGGTCCGGGCGCGGCCGGATGCGGGAGGGAAGCGTGCAGAGAAGTTAATGGCTCCTCCTTCCCCCTCTAACCTCCGGGTCCCTACGGGGTCCCCTTCCCTCCCCCCTGGTCGTTGCTCTCCACTCCAAGTCCCTGTCACAATCACGCCACCCTTTTCCCAGGGCTTCCCAGGCCTCCCCGACACGACACACCCAGACACGCCCCTCGGTGGCTCCGTGGGGTCTTCCTTATACCCTATGTATTATCCTAGAGCATCTCCACCCCCTGAAGTGGGGGCCATGCCAGGTCTACCTTAAAAGCTGTCGCCTAGAGCCATGGTCACCATCGGCCACAGCCAGCACGGCTTGTATCTGTCAGGTGTCACTGGGTGGTAGGAGGAGCGCCAGGCGCCGGTCCCCAGCTCCACTCGCAGATGCAGGGCCCCGTTTCCCAGGGCTGGTGTGGGAGAAGAAGGGGAGGCTTGATGCTGTGGCCTGGCTTTCTCAGAGCCAGCCCCTGCCTCTTCCCCACCCCAAACCTCCCAATTAAACATTCTGTGTAAGCAGGAGCCACCCTTCTGGGGAGTTACCACATGCAAAGCCCAGAGCGCCCGTCTCAAAGGTGCGCTGCTCTGGGAGCGGAGCTTCGGTGGCCCGTGTTCCTTTACGGGCGCACTGCATGTTTAATCGTGCCTGCTGCTTGGGGGTGACGTGTTTACGGATTAAAGGCGAAGCACAGTGTCTGACGTATACAACACACAACAAACAATAACTGTCTAAGTAGATAAGTCATTGAACAGACTTGTACTTCAGGAAGATACCTCTGGTATTAGATGAGAATGGGGAATAAATTTGGAGAGGTACAAGAATAAAAACAAAGATTTGGAAGTTCTTGTAGTAAGCCCGGTGGGAAGTTTTGAGGACCTGACCTAGAGTGAACTCACAGAATAAAATACTGAAAGTACCTTTGTAATTGACGATGTAAAGGGCATAGGTGACAATGTTCTTTTAGATTTTGAACGTCCAAGAGGTAGGAACCGTATCTTCTGTTTTTGAAAAATGCTCCACAGTGTTTATTGCCATTCTTGGTAGAGCTGGGACTAAAATTTTTGTTGCCTACTAGGCTTATAGGCTTCTGATTTTGAAATGGTTATTTTTATTTATTCCATACACACTGTATTTTTTATTTTTATTCTACTGAATAGGTAAGTGGGAAATTTTCAATGTTACAGCTTTTTTAAAAAAATCTTTTTTACTTTGAAATAGGTTCACAGATATTACAAGTGCAGATGATAGTACTGTCTCAAGATGGTACAAGACGCAGAACGACCCCATCCCACAAAACCTCTCTGTGCTGCCCCTTAGCGTTACTCCCCCCGCCGCTGCCTGCACCAAGTTCCCTGCCGCCACCAATCTGTTCTCCATCCCCACACGTTTCTTTCTTCCCTCGGGGGTATGTTTACCGCCTTTGAAATCCATTCAAGCTCTTGCATGAATCACCTGTTTGCTGCTTTTTATTGCTAAGCCATATTCCCTGATACGGATGCACCATAGCTGGTCTGATATCCATCCATTGAAGGAATTGGGGCTGTTTCCACTTTAGAGTGATTATGAGTAGAGCTGGTGTGAACGTTTGTGTACAGGCTTTTGTGTGGGTAAATATCCAGCTCTCTAGGGTAAAAGCCAGGGGTGTGATTGTTAGGTCACATGGGAAGTGCACGTTTCGTTTTTATAAGAAAATATCCAGTTGCTCTTCAAAGTGGCCATACCATTTCACATTCTCACCGGTGCAGGAGAGATCCAGATTCCCTGCATCCTTGCGAGCATTTGATGCTGTTACTATTTTTTATTTCAAATATTCTAACAAGTGCATATTTATATAGCATTGTGATCTTAATTTGCACTCTTCTGATGACCAGTGATACTGAACATCTTTTCGTGTGGTTATTTACCATCCATATATCCTTTTCATTTTAATGTCTCTTTTTATCTTTTAATTTGAATGTCTCTTTATATCTTTTGCACGCTTTCCAAATGGATTGTTCAAATATTTTCATTGTTGACTTTTGGGCGTTATTTATGTATTCTAAATGCATGCCATTCGACAGCTGTGTGGGTTACCGGGCCTGGATTCCAGCTGGGAGCCTAGCCTTTCGTCCTCTTTGCAGGGTTTCTCACCGAGAAAAGGCTCTGATTTTGATGAAGCTCACTGTGGCGCTTTTTCTTGCGTGGGTTGCGCTCCTTTGTCATGTCTGAGAGCTCCTCACCCAGCCCTGGGTCCTGAAGATTTCCTCCTATATTTTTTCTAAAAGTATTATAGTTCTATCTTCTACATTTTGAGTTGATGTGTGTACAATTTGTGAGGTTTAGGCCAAGGTTCATTTTTTAAAACAACTCTTCTTCCTCTACGACCTTTGCACCTTTGTCCAAAATCAGTTGACAGTACTTGTGCAGGTCTATTTCTGGGTCCTCTGCTCTGTCCCATAGATCTGTGTGTCTGCCCCTCTGCCAGAACCACACAGTCTTGAGAACTGTCACTGTATAATCAGCCTTGCAATCAGGCGGAGTGATTCCACCCACTTGATTCTTTTTCAAAATTATTTTCATTTTCCCAGTTCATTTGCCTTTCCATGTTAACTTTAGAATAAGCTTGACTATACCCACAAAGAGAAAATCTGAGATTTTGATAGGAATTACATTAAATCTCTCCATCAGTTTGGGGAGAGTTGACATCTGTACCATGTTGCCTTCCAATCATGACCACAGTAGAGCTTGCTTTGCTAATATTTTGTCATATATTCTAGCTCTTAATATTTTTCGCCCTCCAGGAATCGTTTCTACATGGGTCTGTCCAAGATCCTGGAAGCAACCGCTCTGGTCACAGACATGCAGGAGGAGCTCTTGGTTCTTGGCCCTCAGATAGAGCAAAAGACAAAGGTAGATTTCATGTGCAATCTCTTGGAAAGATTTTACAGTTTCACACAGAACAGTGTTTGAAAGCAAAGGCTCTGGTACTGGACAAATGTGAGTTCCAATCTTGCTTTCTTACCGTGCAGCTGTGTAACCTGAGCCTCGATTCTCTTATCTGTAAAATGAGGAAAGCAGTAACAACAAAATATTGACATCATTATATTTTAATATTCAAATGTGATGATAGATGTGTTGTAACTAATCGTAAAATCTCACGTAGAAAAATTCTATTAGTTAAATCCATCTGGACTGTTCTGTGGTGACTTGCAAGCTTCCAAGCATTCTGAAAATCATTACTCATTATTATTTTCTCTTTTTTTTAAATTATTTTTTAATTTTAAATTACGATTGGCATACATTATTATATAGTTTCAGGCGCACACTCCAGTGGTAGACATTGCATAACTTAGTAGGTGAGCATCCGATACATCTTGCACCCGTCTGACCCCACACATAGCTGTTGGACCGCTGCTCCCTACGCTGCACTTACACCCCCATGACTTGGCTGTAAGAGCCAGGAGGTACTTCTCAATCCCTGCACCTTCTTGGTACACCCTGGCCCCCTCCCGGCTGGCCACCATCAGAACATCTCTGTAGCTATGATTCTGCTTCTGTTCTGTTTGTTTATTTTGTCTTTTAGATTCAATTGTTGATAGATATGTATTTATTGCTATTTTATTGTTCATATTTTTGATGATCTTCTTAAAGAAGACCCTTTAACATTTCATACAATACTCGTTTGGTGGTGATGAACTCCTTTAGCTTTTATATTTATTATCCCTGTCAGTCTATTTAAACAAATATATTTCAAGCTGATGTTGATCCATTTTATAACAATGGAATGAGCTGTTTGAACTTCTCTTTTAAAAAAGAAAATCATGTCTCTTAAAATGCATGCTAAGAATTGTTTGGTTCATTAGGAAAAAGAAACCTTAATGGAAAAACTACAGAAAGATTCACAAGTAGTTGAGAAAGTTCAGATGCTTGTTAAACAGGATGAAGAAATTGTAGCAGAAGAAGTAAGAATCGTGGAAAATTATGCTCAGGTAAAGTTAAGATATAATCCATAAAAATCATCTGGAGATTTGCAAAGTTATCCCCTAATCCCCAGATTTCAAAGGTCAGGCTGACTGCTCTTAAATATGTAGTGCTCCAACTCCAGATGCTCTTAATATTTATCCCAGCAAGTATTAACTGAGTACCTCCCACGTGGAAGACACCGTAAGCGAAAACAGGGAGCTCAGAGACTCAGGGCCTTGCCCCTCAGAGGCCTGTGTCCTGGGAGGAGGCAGATCGGCCTGTCCTTCTGTTCACTGCGCGCAGAAACCCGTCAGGCCACGCCAGAAACCCATGTGGCCTCCACGGGGAGACCCGCAGGAGACGAAGCCGCTCCTGGGACTGTCCGCCTGGTGTGTGACCCTTCTCTTAGTGACTGAGTAAGTCTCTCTTCCAGCTGGCCGGTTCCTCTCCACCCTCCCTGGTCAGTCCCGGCAGGAGCCGGTCAGGTGGAGCAAAGGAGACAGAGAGTGGAGTTTTGTTTGTCTTTCCTGTGCAGAGGTTTTTAATCAAGCAACTCCATCGATTAACATATAGATACACACAAGCCTATACCTCCACTGTGTGTATAATCATTTATTTATAAATTCCACACATGAGTGTCACAGCGAGGCACCCACAGCCTCTGCTAGGCCAACCGTATGAGAGGGGTTACTATTAATCAATATATTAAATACGAATATAGCTTAATTTTCAGTTTTTCATTTTTTAGGCCAAAAGAAGATGGATATAGAAAAATGAATGGGTTTTTTGTTTGTGTGTGTGTTTTTGCTGTACTGTACGGGTTAATCTGGCTTCAGTGGCAAATCCAGGTTTTATAGGACCTGAAGCTGATACAGCTTTGAGGCCATATGTTTTTAGAAGAATGCACACTTACTAGTTCCCAGCTAGACACGAAAGTGAATGTTTAGAATAAGTAAAGAAACCAAATCATATACAAAATTTTAAAAGCTGGCAATTAATATAAACATCACAAGATCTAGAAAAGTAACCACGATGTTTAGTAATTAACTGCCTTACACACCCCATAATACTTTTTCCTGGCATGTTTTCACTGTATTCTCTGGGACTGCTTCTTCATATGATAATGATTTTGTAATGTCACTTCCTATAGAATCTTTAGTATAGTTGATCGAAACATGTTTTTCATTTTGACAGTTTAGAAAAGTTTCTTTCAACTCTATAAATCATTGATAATGTCATGAACATTTCTATTGGGATTGCTCTCAAATGTATAAGCAATAATAGCATTTCAAGATTTCTTGCGTAGCAGTTAATTTTTAATATTCTTTGAAATGAGGGCATTCAGTGACCAGTTTTTCATCGATGTCTTCATCCTAGGTGTGCTTTCTGATATTTATATTTTCATTAATGTCAATATTCCTTGCAAACTCATCCAGAACCTTAGATTTTTCCAGTATGATTATATGATGCATTCTTCATTCATTGTTTTATTAAACAGATGAAGAACCAGGTCATTTCTTCTATCCTAAATTTGTTTTTCCTCTTAATACATTATTGCTTTTGGTCTGAAATTTTTTTTATTACATTTTGCTCCTAATATCAAAGTAATTTCAATGGATTTTAACACACAATCACTTTTAACACCCCACAAATTTTTGTCTTAATTATTCATTTGTAAATAACAACTAAAATCATAAAACATCTTTCTCCAATATCTATGTAAAGCGCCTAATGTCTCACTTATTTTATTGAGACATTTCAAAACATCTGATTATTACCTAAAAACCCAAGTATTTTAAAGAACTCTTTTTGCACAACTTCCATCAAAAAAAGGGAAATATACATGCAGCATTCTCAGATATGCTCATGAAGGAGCCAACTTCCATCTCATGTAGGTATCAGTGAAAATCTGACCATGTACTTATAGTTTTCTACATCTAATACATGGAAGGGTTCTCCACAGACCAAATTCTGGATGCACATATTGTAAACCTTTTTCCTCCTCCACTAGCCACGTACCTCTGGAGCTGGGCGCCCTAGTACCAAGTCTCTATTGTAGTATGACCTCTGTCCCTGCACTTTAATGTCCCATCACCAGGAAAGCTGGAGCTTCTTTGGAATCATTTCTAGAAGTCATTCCTATCTGAGGTAGCTTGCAAACATTTAATGATACAGAGAGTGACTGTGAGCAATATAAATACAGGGTGGGGCAAAAGGAGGTTTCCAATTGTTCAGATGGAAAATAATACAATAAATAATAACACAAAAATAAACTTTCGCATACTCACAACTGGAAACCTCCTTTTTCCCGGCCCTGTATGATTCCTAACTCAACTCCTGAACCAGATCCCAAAAATATCCACAGAACTGATTAACCTGACAGAACAGGAAATCTGAGAAAGAGGGAGCAACGTGTAAAGAGAAATTGGTCCTAACTGATTGCAGCTAAAACTTCTGCAAGTCCAACACAATCACATGAGTCCAGGGACCCGTGCAAGGGAGGGGCCCCGAAGCTGCGCCAGCTTCATAGTGACCCCACCGTTAATGGAACCAACCCTCCAAAGGACGTTGCTGCTGCTACACACAGTCTCCTAGGAAAGGCAGAACCCACTCAGGGCTTCTGCTTCTCCCAGACAAGTTCTCGGGGGGCACTGACTGAGTTAGGATATAACGCCCATCCCACCGGTGTCAACGCACGTGTGCATACCCAAGCCATGCGGTGCCTGAGTTACGGATATTGTAAAAACGTCAATTTATGTTTTCCAAGTTCAAAATAGAAAGATTTTAAACATGCACGTACAGGCGTTCACATGCATTTGGGGGCCCTGACTTTGTTACAGACAACTGCCAACGAGCTGAAGAATGTCCTGCCAGCCTTGCACAAGGCGACCGTGGCCCTGAACGCCCTGGACAAAGCTGATGTCTCAGAACTAAGGTGCGTAACTTGCCTCTTTCCTTTCCATTGGAAAACCTCCAGAGACCGTGTGAGTACATGGCAAGAGTAACTAAGTCTATATTCCATTTTTAGATTTCATTACGTGTGATATATACTGTATCTAATCAATGTTATGATACCATCGACTGTCAGGCATGTCACTTTTATGTACCTTTAAGAAAGAAAAAATACTACTGAAGAAACTATATGACGTGCCCTTGGTTATAAACTGAATCCCAATCTTGGAGATGTAAAAATGTGCATCTTAGAATTGATAAAGTACGGTGTCGTCTGGACTAGAAAGAAAAGCCCTGGCGGTTATATTTTTGGGCCTGCAGGACCAAAAATAAGAGGACAGGGTGTACCTCTGTGCCATTTCGCTGTAGGGCTCCTGGGAGCTGTAGGTTTGCAGTACCCTGCGTCTGATGCTGCCCTGCTGGCTGTCGCCACCAGGGGGCACTATGGACGTACTTTCCCAAACCCAACCTTCCCTGTGTGGGAAAAGGCCAACAAAAGAGAAATAAAGATACCCAAATAATGAAAAAAGCTCTATGTTGGCAAATAGGTGTCCTTAGCCAAATACTTGTTAAAAATCTGTCTGTGTTGTCTCCTGAGATAGTCCACAGGGTGCATTTGATGGTAACCGTGACGGTGACGGGGTTCTCTCTTGCCCCGCTGCAGAGTGTACACACGCCCCCCCTTCCTTGTGCTGACGGTCATGAATGCGGTGTGCATTCTTCTGCAAAAGAAGCCCAACTGGGCGACAGCGAAGTTGCTGCTTTCAGAGACTGGGTTCCTGAAAAAACTGATTAACCTTGACAAGGACAGCATACCTCAGAAGGTAAAAAGTCGATCGCTACTTACAGCGTAATTGATACATCCGTATTTATAAACTATAGGGGCCAGTAGAAGTAGTAACATTAGAAATTTGTATTAGAATTGGAAGACAGTGGTGAGAAGTGAGGGGTCAGAGAGAGGCGGCAGCTGCGAACACACCAGGTTTTCTGGGAATGTTGAGGAAAAACTGAAACCAGAAAGTGTCACATCTCAGAATCTCTTTAAATAATGAAAAGAGAGAAGAGGCCAGTAGTGGGGGAGAGTCTTTCTGGATCGATTGAATTACATTATGAAAATACAGTGAGTGAATAAATGTGTTTGAGATTTTTTTTTTTTTGAGCTATAATTGACATGTAACATTGTATTGGTTTAAGTCGTACAACATAATGACTCCATGTTTGTGTGTATTGCAAAACGATCACCACAGCGCGTCACCACACGGGGTTTTTTTCTTGTGATAACTTTTAAGATCTACCCCCTTAACAACTGTCAGGTATGCAGCACGGTCTACGGGGCATCCCCAGGAACTATTTACAAGTAGAATTTTGTATCTTTTGTGCCCCTTCACCCATTTCACCCATGCCCAGCCCCACCTCTGTCTGTTCTGTGTTTATGAATTAGATTTTTTGGTTTTTGTTTTAGATTCCACATAGAAACAAAATCAGATGGTATTTGTCTTTCTCAGTCTGACTTCTTCCACTTCGCGCGAAGCCCCCCAGGCCCTTCCATGTTGTTTCTCATGAGTGGACGGATCTTCCCCTTTTCAGCGGCCGAGCCGTCTTCCTCTCCGCACCGCAGTCCCCTGCCCATTCACCGGGCACTGGGCCCTAGGCTGCTTCCGTGCCTTGGCCGTTGTGCGCATGCTGCAGTGAACCCGGGGCCGTAGACAGGTGTTCAAGTTAGTGTTGGGTTTCCTTCGGAGACATCCCCGCAACTGGAATTGCTGGATCATACGGGAGCTCTGCTGTGCGTTCACTGAGGCTCCTCTACCCCGCCTCCCACAGCGGCTGCACCAGTTCTCATTCCCACCAGCGGTCACAAGGGCTCCCTTTTCTCCACGTCCTCGCCAGCACTCGCTGTCTCTTGTCTTCTTCCCGTCAGCCACGCCAGGAAGGGGCGTTATGGCAAGATCGTGTCTCAGCCTCTCTGCCCGTTTCGATGAGGGTTTCTCTCATTGGCCCAAACCACGGAGGCCTCTCCGATAGTTCTGGGGTGTGTTGGAGATGGCTGTTCCCCATGCCGCTGCAGATTTGGTGTCTCCATGGGGGGAGGTACGCCCGGGGTCCTCCTCTGTCACCGACTTGAAGCCAGCCTCTGAGGTTTACTTTCACTTGGGTACCAAACGTTTGTGCACAACACACAGCAGACCCTGTTCTCAGCACTTTACAATATTAATTTACATGGGAGGAGATGGGGGACGCATTGGAGCACAGAAAGAAGTGCGAGGAAATCGGGAGTCAGGGCGGCTGCAGAGGAGTTCCTTCTGCCGGAGCGGGCTTGGGCCCGCGGGGACTGTCGGTTTGCTGGGGGACTTCGGGGGGCGCGGCGGGGCCCAGTCGGGGTACACAGTGGGGAGCGGGCAGCCGCCGGGCGGGCAGCCGTTGCCGCGCAGGGGAGACGGCCCGCAGGAAGGGGGCGAAGGGCTGCGGCAGGGGAAGCAAGCTGTCACAGGATAGGAGCACCAAAAAGGCCAGGGCCGCGGGGTGGCCGAAAGCCGAGCTGTGCTTGAAGCCACCGGGAAGCTGGACGAGGCTTCTCCCCTGAGGCCCCGGAGGGGACACCAGCTCTGCCTGGATTCCGCTTTCTGGTCTCCCGAGAAGACGCTGTAAGAGAATAGAAGCACCCAGCTTGTGGTAATTTGTGACAATGGCCACAGGAAAGTAACACAGAACTTGGTGCCAGGAAGTGGCTGCTGCCGTAGCAAACACCTAAAAACGTGGAAGGAGAACTGGAGGAAGTTTAGAGGCTGGACAAACGTCGAAACTAGGATATTGTGTAGGAGCTGAGCTGCCAGCTGCGTTTAGGGGAAGACAAACCAAGCTGTAGGCAAATGAATGTCCTGTGCTGGGCTGAAGGACATTGACTCGTTCAGTAAGGATTTGTGGAGTATCTTCCTTGTAAGAGGCGTTATGAGACATTATGATAGTTTATCAGACCAATTCACTCCTTGATGTTATGAAGCTTACATTGTAACAGGGAAGACAGACAGGAAATAGCTACCAATATAATTAATTAGTAATAACGCTATGTCCTGTGCTGTGAGGACATACAGGGTAGTATTTGAACAAGGTGATTTTATTTAGCAGAACGTTAATGTTGATTTCCTTCTTATTTATGAATTAATGCAACAGCTACTCTCTCTGAAGCATTCTTGGCCAAAAAAAAAAGATTCCCTGTGGTTTTTTAACTAGATCTGTCAAGCTAAAAATAATTAAGAACTCCTCTAAAGAGACAAAAAGCCTAACAGTATTTTATAGGATAACAAGAACACCAATAATGAATTAAGAATGGACCACCCACCATTTAATTATTCAGCAAAATGGTTCTGTTCTTTCAGGCAAGAGAGAAGATGCCTGGTTGGGAAGGAAGGGAGAAGAAATCTGAGAAAGGTGTCGTGCTGATCATGGCTCCCAAAAGTGATGAGAAATACCGTGTATCTTTCCATAAACCAGGCGGTACCATTTAGATGAGGTACATCAATAGGCGTGTGACACAGCTAAGCTGGAGAATGTCCTCAGTGAGCCCCAGCGTGCCCAGGCCACACCGCCGTTGACGAGCCAGCCCTTGAACCGGGGCCTGCGCCCGCCAGCACCCACCTCGGGGGCAGCAGGTGGAGGCCGGTCCTCCCAGGCACCCCCCACCTGGGAGCACGAGGGGACGACTCCAGAGCCTCATGTGCACCAAGTTTTGTAAAGCTGGAGAAAGTTAACCTGTCTCATTTTTATTCTGAAATGGAGTTCCTTTATTAAAAAACTAAAGCAAAGCTACTGTAACAACGATAGCAATAACAAGATGTTTATAATGGCGGCTTTTCCCCTCTTAAAAAAAATTACTGGTACTAGAGCCAGGTGTACCCAGGCGTGCGTCTTTTCTCCTGTTGACGAGTAGTCAGATACTTCTTACATGAAGTGAAATTGTATTCTAATGTAGATTGGAGAAAACTTCACATCAATAATATTTTTTTCCTCATGTGATGCGTGAACTATGTTCTCTCTAGGTTTTCGTGAAGCTGAAGAAGATTTTAGCCTTACCTGATTTCAACCCAAACAAGGTAGCTCTAGTTTCTGTTGCTTGTTGCTCTATGTGCGAGTGGATCATAGCTTTGAATAACTACAATGAAGTACAGAAGGTATGCTTTTTCCTCCTAAATATCTCAAACAATTTGGAAGTGACCCATGATAGTTATTGAATATCCAGAAATAATTTTTATTTAACAACACTCAAATTAACTTCTATGGAAAGAATACCTAATGAAAAGCACTTTAATCAAACAGGTTATGCTAACTGAAATGAATGTCAGGTACTCTGGTCAAATTTTTTTAATTTATAGCAAGTATGCTATTGTTTTATGTGTTTGTTGTAATATGTTTCACCACATTAAACTATATTTCTTTTGTACACATAATTCTAGGAAAGTTAATTTTAAGGGTTGACCCATAAATGTCTTTTAAACAAAAGTGGCATTTTAGAAAGTGAACTTGACTTTTTTAACACTTGAATGTTGTGACGTTCCTCCTAAGGTGGTGGGCCCTAAACAAATCCAAGTAGCTGAAGCTCAAAATGTTCTAAAAATTGCACGACAAAGGTTGGCTGAAAAACAAAGAGGTTTGCAGCTGGTACGAATTTCTTTTGCTTGCTAAACTGTCCATACCTTTTATGAACTAGACAAGAACATCAGGAAAGAGTCATTATCTCAGTAGAGTTTATCCATTTAAGATAAAATGGGGATAATAATGAAGGTAGTAAAAGATTATCCTTAAGTAAATAATATGTATGTAAAAGTCTTAGTACCTGCACGTAGTAAAACACTCAATAATGTTAATTATTATTATGTCAGTAATATATTAATTTACTGTTTGACCAAAGTTCTCCCAGGAGATATTTATAACTTTAGTCTACCAAAGATTGACTCAGTACCAATCTGTGTTCTTAAAAAACTGCGTGACCTGTCTATATCAATCACTCTGATGCCTTGTAAAGATGTGGTTATTCCTTAAATGCCTTGCTTTTAAATTAAAATAGAGTAGCATTATGAGAACCAGGACTAGAATGGAGATTGTCAGTCCCTGTCACACACAAAGTCTCCAGAGGTGGTGGCCCAGTGGGCAAACGCAGCCTGTGAACGTCTTCTGTTCGGCCTATACCTTCTCTCGCCCTACCCCCTGCAGCGTGATGCAGTTGCCAAAATTTTAAAGTCTGGGGATTTCATTTAAAATTTCTATGTTCCCTTGAAAATTCAGAAGCTCTGGCAACCCAGGGCTCACTTGGCTGGAATAAGACCCAAGCTGGCCTCAGGCATCGCATCGCCTGCCCAGCCTCCTGGGCATTTTTTGCAAACTCAGATACATAAAAAGTGCTGGACAGGATGTGGAAATGAAGTGGTTGCACACTACGTTTCTATAAATATAAAGGAGCTCTTGAGGCAAAATTAGAGTATGATTTGTCCAATAATTGATTGTCAAACGGGGAAAAAAATCAGGACAACGAATAGCATAATCGATAAAATATAATTTTTTAAAAGTTAAAAAATAAATTGATTGTCTTGCAGGTTGAAGAACACCTGCTATTTTTGCAGGCAGCCTACAAAGATGTTGTTGCTGAAAAAGAAGTGTTAGCAAGTCGAAGAAAGCTGGCCACCAGGCGCTTGCAGTGCGCCTCCGTCTTACTGACCGCGCTGGAAGAGGAGAAGGCACGGCTCCCTGTTGTCTCCTGTCTCCTCCATTACTCTCTGACGGGCCTGACGAACCCCAGGATGCTATTTTCCCTGAAGGCGCGCTCGCCTGCGCACGCTCACTCCCTCCTTCTCCCTCTGTCCAGCTCTCTCGCGCGCGCTCTCTCTCTCTCTCTCTCTCTCTCTCTCTCTCTCGCCTAAAACAACCTTACTGTCCATTTTCTTGAGACCGGTAGACAGTCCTGTTCAGACATAAATAAGGGAGTCCTGGACAAAGGGTCTGGAAAGACAGGTGACAGACCGCAAAGTTGAGAAGCTGCTGTCCCTTGACCCCGAAACCTCAGCACACCTGGGTCTGTGAGGCCAAAGCAAACCTGTCGGGACTGTGGCAGGAGTATGCTTTTTCCAGCTCAGGAACGACGCAAGCTGCAAGGCGGGGGCTGTCACTAGAGAGGAAAAAGAAAGTTATATTTTGTTCTGTCCATATTCTGGCCTCTTTTATCCTACTATTTCTCTTCGGATTCATCTTCCTTCTCTCTACTTGAACCCCTAGTGAGCTGAGGTTTAGTCACACGTCAGCTAGCTCAAAGGACGATGCAAAATTCTCAAGATAGTCTTAATTTAGTTCAGTTGTTTAAAGACACACATATCAGGGGAGACTCCTTTGGGGAAGGAAGGAGGAGGTTATGAAGTTGGACCAGTCAGAGGGCGGTGACACCCCTCAGAAGATGACAGACGCCCTTGAATCAAGGGCGTGTTGGTGGCAGTGGGACGTCAGCACGACCCCAGGCTTGAAGCTGCCGGAGGGCAGGGTCTTGATCAACATGTTTCGTTTATTGTCCAATTAAGCACATACATGGTCGTGGAAGGAGGCCATACAGCGCAGATCTCAGATCACAGAGCTACCCATTGGAAGCCTTGTGAACTTGAGTGAGTTGCTTAACTTCTCTAAACTTCAACTTGCTCACCTTCAAATGAAGTTGGTGGCTTTTACCTAACAGGATATTAAAAGAGCCAAGGGAGATTTTTCAAAGGAAACAGTCCATCGGGTAAGGGAGGACTGAGTAAATACTGGTATCTATTATTATTGTTGAACACCATCAATAATACATTGCAATGAATTTATATTTTTAAAATTATCCTGCTTTACTACAGAAGAGTGTGAAATGGCTATGAATCTTAGCAGCTATGGCACTATGGACAAATCCAGGAATAGGACCCTCAGGCCCCTCAAAAACCTTTTTTTAAAAAAATTTTTACCCATTATTAATTGCATTACAACTACAGCATCAGAAGAGTAACAGAAACAGCAAAGCTGGCTCCCACTTGGAGACTGCTGACGTCGAAAATGTTGCAAATAGTCTATTGCCTAGCAAACATCAGTAACTCGTTGTAATTTTAATGTTCAGACGCGATGGCAGGAAACAATCACCCAGACAGACAGCCAGCTGGAGGGCGTCGTGGGCGACATCCTCCTCTCAGCGGCTTGCATCGTCTACAGCGGGGTGTTGACGGCGGAGTTCCGCCAGCTGATCGTGACGAGATGGGAGAGTCTCTGCGCCGAGCACGGCATTGCTTTGTCTTCCAGCTTTTCTTTAATTGAAGTCATGGCACAGAAACAGGAGGTAGTAACAGTATCCAGCGAAGCAGTTTTATTGTTGATTGGGATTTTACATGTGTGCACCTTTTTTTTTTTTTTTTTGCGGGGGATGGGGGGGACTCGGATCTTTTCCCCCAATTATTTTGGTAAATGAAAATACTGACGTCTGTTCCCAGCCTTAAGATTTTTTTAATTATAGTTCTAAAGTCTCAGTTAGGTACATTTTCTGTTTCTCATTCTCTAGATAAAAGTCACAAAATATCCTTTTTCTCCTTGTAATCCTATACTATCCTGTCTAAGAAAGATAGCCAGTTTCTTTCCCTGAAACCTCTTTAACAAATTGGTGAACTTACTAAATCACAGATAGTATTCTCAGGAACAGCCAAAATATAGATATTTATTGCTGATGTTGACCTTTTTTTTTTTAAATCCCCGGAGAGTAATTTTAGATTATTTACCCTGCTGATAACTCAAACTGACCATATAACCTACAAAGTTTCAGAAGCAGATAGTGGCTTCTTCTTTTTCATAATGCTAATAACAAATGTAAAACCAAATAAATCAATAGTTATATCAGATGTCAGTGGACTAAATGGCCCAGTCAAAAGGCTGAGATTATAAGACTATATAAAAATGTAAACCAAAATACAAAGCAGAAGTCATATGTTATTTAGAAAGTACACATCTAAAACATGAAGATTGTCCATAGAAAATGGAAAGAAATTTACCATAGGTTATCTTAAAAATAGAACAGACTTTAAGGCAAAAAGTGATTATTGAAATTGTATGACTTTACGTTACAATACAGTAAGAATTGGTTTAATTCTCCAAAACTATGTTAACGATTCTAAATCTGTACCTGATAATATGTTTATAAAACAACGCACGACCGATGCCGTTCCAGATCTGCCGATGGCACCATCAGGGGCTGCCCCGGGGTCGCTATTCCACAGAGAATGCCGTCTTGATCAAGAGCGGCCTGCAGTGGCCGCTGCTCATTGACCCGCATAAGCAAGCGCACGCCTGGATCCGTCAGATGGAAGGGCCGAGGCTCCAGGAGGTCTCCACCAAGGAGGACAGCTACATCAAAAAGATCGAGCATGCCATGAAAACAGGGAGCAGCGTCCTCTTGCAGGTATCTATGCCGCACGGACCAGGTCCCCAACTCCATTCTGTTGACACACACGCTGTGTGCACTGAGCACAAAGACGAGGAGCCTGAGGTCAGTAACAGCTAACCTTTTCGAGGGAGAAGCACGCGTGTCCACACATTTAGACAGTGAGTTTCCAATGGTCAGTTCTCTCAGATTTGTCTTTGACCGTTGTCCCCACAGTAACAAGATTTACATTTTTTAAAAGCTGTACTTTTTTGGCTGGTTTACTTTTCATAAGGTGGATTTTTTATTCATGTCTATTGGGTTTTTTCAGAACCTCCCTGAAACATTAGCTCCAAGTTTAAAGGCAGTTTTGAAGAAGGCTGTCTATCAGCGAAGAGGAAAGCGCTTCATACAGGTTGATGATTTGGAGATCGAATATAATCCCAAATTTAGGTAATGTCAGAGTTAAACCGAGTCAAATGTTTGTATTTTGTTTGAGACAGTGATATTGAAGGGTCTGCATTTCAGTCCCAAAAAGCATCCCCTGGAGGAAAATATAAGTTTGTCTTTTGAGTGTTCCTTTTCTTTTGATGTTGCCAGATTTTGTGGCTTGTTCACTACTCTCCAGAACAGAGACGGGTTTTTATGTGTAAGTCGTTGCAAACCGGTAGTTTTCAAAGTGCACCTGGCGAGACCCGCGGGCTCCACCGGCCCCGCTGGAGCCAGAGGGGCTTGATCTGATCTGTGTGCCCAGCATCTCGTTTGGACGGGGAAAGCTGCTTCTGCTTTAAAAAAAAATATATCCATATTTGATACCTAGAACAAAAAGACAGAGATGTTTGCCTAAGCAGATAAAACCGTTGCATCCTGTCCCGAGCAGTAATGGGTCCTCAGGCGCTGTGCTGCCGCCGGCCAGCTTCACAGAGCGCAGCTGTGGAGTCACAGTGAATTACTGCAAAACTGTAACTCCCAAGCGAATAAGGCATTTGAGTCATAGGTCACATGCATTCTCTCCTTCAATTCATACTCCGAAGGTTGCCGGGTAAGCGAGTAACCAACAAGGAGAGTTAGAAGATGGTTTTAGTGGTCCCTGCCCAGTGCCGGTGTATCCCGCACCAAGCGGCCCTCACTCTCAGACCTGCTGGCCACCAGGTCCTCTCCCCTGAGCGGGGCTCCACATTCTCGTCCCTTGGAATTCTCTCCTCCAGCCTCCTTCCACGCTTCCCAAAGGTGTTCCTTAAGATGACATTTCCAGGCATTTAAAAGCTGTCACTAGAAAAATGGGGATCCTGTACTTTTTTAAAAAGCTCTGAGATAAAGTTCCACAAGATTCTTTCCTACAAGGACTTCAAACATCTTTGTCTTGTGAACCCTCTGCAGAAAATAGCGTTCTGCAGAATACACGTGGGGAACAGGGCGTTAACCCAGTCCTTCCCTCTCACCGAGTACGAGGGGACTGGCCAAGCCACAGCTCTGGCAATGCCAAGGAGGTGGCCTGTTCCTGGGTGGACAGCCTGGCCCCGAGTTTGAGTCAGGGGCTTGCGGGAGTGGGGGAGGGCCCTGGTATGGAGGGCAGACTGGCAACAGATACCCCCCCGTCACTTTGTGTGGCCGTGTGTCACAGGGAACTTGTTTAACCTCCCTCAGTCTCCAGTCCACCCTCTACAGAAAGGAAAGAGGATCGTCTCGTGTTTTTTGGGGTCGCAGCGAAGGCTAAACAAGAACCAGGACCTGGCCGCCCGTGACGGCTGGCACCGCCTGCTGCAGGCCGCCGTCCCCCCTGTTTTACCCCGCCCCCCAGCTGCCTTCCTGCCCACCTCCCCCTCTGCTCAGGTGTCTCTCGGGACGGCAGCTGGAGGGGTCCTGGTTCAACTCATGCCGCTCCCCTGCTCACAGCCCTCCATTGGCTTCTGACTCAGGGTAAACACCGTAGTCTTCACCACGACCCGGTGGCAGGTCAGAACTCCTCACAGTTCGCCTGTGTCTTTACTCTGTCCTTGGGCTGAGACCAAATGTAGTGTGGACATAATTTACAGTTGTGTTCTTAAAGTCATAAATAGCAAATGTATTCACATAGTATAAATCGAGCGCCTCCCTGTGTATAAGGCTGAGTCACACTAAAAATTAACCTTATTTACTTGTAGGAGAAATATCTTCCCATTCCCAAACAAATGCTTTACTTTTTCCTCTGTGCACCCTTTGACTAACGGGTGCCTTCCTCGCGTCTTAGGTTGTACGTATCTACAGAAATCGACAACCCACGTTTCCCTCCGTCGGTTTACAACTTTGTCACCGTGATCAACTTCACGGTGACATTCCAAGGTCTGCAAGATCAGCTCTTATCTACTGTGTTAACTCACGAAGTCCCTCACTTAGAAAATCAGCGTTTCCAGCTCCTGGAGAGTATTTCCCTTGACGCTATTATTCTTGAAGAATTGGAGGAAAAATCATTAAATTTACTGCAGAACACACAAGGTAAGCTAGGCCACGTGGTGACACGGGGAGACTGTGGTATGCCTTTGCGAAGGACGCAGTGGAGGTTGTAAGGGCCATCTTATGAACCAGCAACAAAACTACCAAATGTCCGTGTTCACCAAATAACATTAATATAGGTGAATCACCCCGTTTCTAAAATTAAAACATTGTGAATTTTGATATTCCTCTGTTCCTTCCTCTGCTTGATGTCATGGGACACTTGCCATAATAAAATCAGTATCAGGTATAAGAAAAGTCTTGTAGAGACTGTTCAGTTCCCTCCTTGCTCTGTGCCTGTCCCTCAGGTACCTGACATCTGTTATATGCATCAAGTTAGATTACAGAGACCGAAAGATTAAGTTTTCCCCAAGCATTAATAACTAAACTATGGAAGGACACAATCCAGAGACTTATATGTATCCCATTATAATATGATGTTTACTAAAATAGTAGTTATTACATTCCTCTTCAACACAAGAAATGTCAAAGAAACCATAGCCTTTAAATGTAAACAATATAACTTCTGAACAACTAAACAACTAAATAAAAAGCATTGTAAGTTCCTGGGGGACACTGATTATCTGCCTGTCCCTAAAAGGGGTTCTGAATACCCAATTTCCACCTGGTGGAGGGTGCCCCTCCCGGGCCAACAGGCAATGTGATCCCAGCTGGTGCCCTTCGATTCAGCTCAGCTCTGACACTCTCTACCTGAGGTGACATCAGTGTCCCCAGGGTAAGCACATGGTTCCGCAAGACCATCCCCTGCCCCCACTGCAGATGTCAGTGGGAAGCCCAGGTGGTCTTTCAACAGGTCAACTACAGCTTGGGAGTTTTAGCCCCTCCTTAGGTTTGACTACTCAGAAAACCTATTTATGCTATTACTGGTTTATTATAAAGAATATGATTCGGGGACCACCAAATGCAAGAAATTTACAGGGCAAAGTATAGGGACGGGCGTGGCGCTCCCTCGCTGTCTACAGGGCACCACCGCCCAGTCCCGCACGCCCAGTCCCGCGCGCCCAGTCCCGCACGCTCACCAACGCGGAAGCACCGCCCTGGCCCTGCGGGGTTTCCTGGAGGCACACGGTTCATTAACGTGCTGGCATTGGCGCGGGATTCAGCCTTCGCCCCTCGCCCCAACCCAGAAATCGGGGCACCCTATCTGCGGGATGAGAAATCAATTGTGTTGGTCATTATCAATTTCATTTGTTTAAAAAACAGAATCCGGTAGCAAACATTGGAGTGTGTCCCCTGAAATAATGGTGCGCTTGTTCTTTCCTGGACGTTCTGTTTTCATTCTCTATGTGTATAGTGGGTCACCGTGGAAACGTATTCCCCATGACAGAATGACTGCTTATCACGCGCCTACAATAAGCAGACACTCCACAGGCACTAAAGTGATATAAAGAAGAGAGGGCGGAGTGGGGAGAACAGCATGTGGGAGTCAATCAAATCGATCAGAACTGGGACTTATATTCACTTAAGAGCTCATGTGCAGAACAAAACCAACAAAAAGCCGGCCCCAAGAGCTCTCCTGTGCACAGTGCAGAATGAGGAAGCTGCCCTTTAACGTCCCAATGGTTCTTTAAACCCACTTTCTGTTTGTTTTTAGGATGTGTATTAGACAACGAGGAAATTATAGAGCTCTTAAGGCAATCCAAAGTCACTTCGAGTGAAATTTCAAAGCGCATCAACGCAACAGAAAAAGCAGAGAGCAAAATTGAAGCGATACGGACAGCCTATCTCCCCATCGCCACCCGAGGCACCCTGCTCTACTTCCTGGTGGCTGGTCTCCCGCGAATCAATCACATGTACCAGTTCTCTCTTGACTGGTTTCGTCAAGTTTTTGTCTCATCAGTCGTTTCCAGAAGCAAAGAACCAGAAGAACATGGTTTGAAAAGGGAGAAAGTGCCTCTGAAAAGAGCTCATGGAAATAAAAACCTCTCAAAAGAACCTAAGTTAAAACATGAGAAAAATCCCTTAGAGGGCCATCTTAAGAATTCCATGGATGTGTTGACAAGAAATATTTTTAAGGCGAGACGTTTTTTAATGGGAATTTGGCGCACTTATTTACCCGAGCTAGGTCAGCCTAACAGTTGCTTTCCCCCGTAGGTTGTCTCCCCGGCTCTATTTAATCGACACAAACTCTGCTTCTCCTTTCTGCTCTGCACGACACTCATGCAGAACACCACCCCCGAAGGCCCTCCCCAGGGTGCCGCTGGGGCTCCGTCGGAAGAGGAGTGGAGCATCTTCTTATCCTCTGGCAGATGGGCGAGCACCAAAGGCGTGATGCCCCAGCCTAGACTTGACAGTAAGTAAAAGCAATTACTCTGGATTTAGTAAAAAACAGGTTTCCCTGAAACACACTGTAAGGTTTCTAAGGCTCTCCAAGTCGGTGCTTTTATATTTATTCAACTAAAAGCAGCTTGAGTTCGAGTGCGGTGTCTCATTCCTCTCTGCATCCCCTACACTGCTGGGCATATAATTGGCTTCTGAGAATTTCTGAATGAATGAATGGAGTGACACCTGCTGTGATTATTCTAATCCTGATCTACATGATCATCGAGGCTGAGCGGTCCCATGACCTGTCATCTGTCATCTGTAACTGGAGACCCAGGAGAGCTAAAGGCGTAAGTCAGCGGGAGCCCCCAGGCCTGAGACCCAGGGGGGCAGTCGGGGACAGTCCCGGTCTGAGTCCACGGAGCCAAGACTCGGAAAGGTGAGGCTCGGCGAAGAGAGCGGCGTTGCCCTGCCTCAGTTGTTCGTTCGCGCTGGGCCCTCAGACTGGATGGTGCCCCCCCGCATCGGTGGGGGCATCGTCAATTCAGCCGTCGATTCAATGGCTGATCAGCCCCTGTGATCCCGCGAACCAATTCCTGTAATAAGTCTAATAGGACACGTATTCTATTAGTTCTGTTTCTCTGGAGAACCCTAGTGTAGTGGCCACAAACAAATCTATACAGTACATATGAAAGGAAACATGAAGAGAATCGATGAATATAATTAATTGTGAAAAAAATCAGTGAAATACAGAGGCAGTAAGAAACAAAAGGAGGGACAGAAAAGCTACAAGGCATACAGAAAACAACAAAATGGCAGTAGTAAGTCCTTCCCCATCAATAATCAATGTAAATGGGTTAAACTCTCTGATCAACAGACATAGGTCTTTGGCTTAATGACAAAAAACAATATGACTACAAGCTCTGGACAAGGGACTTACTTTAAACATACACCTGTCGGGGGGGAGAGAAGGATGGAGAAAGATTCTAAGCAAATGATAATTATAGCGATTAGAAGTGGATAAACTGGTATAAGAAAGGATAGATTTTAAATCAAAAACTGTTACAAGAAACAAGGGACATTATAGAATACTAACAGGGTTGATTCATTAAGAAGATATAAAAGTTACTAATTTTTATGCGCCCAACCTCAGAGCGCCTAATTACATGAAGCGAACATTGACCGAGCTGAGGGGAGAAGCAGTAGCATCACGAGACTAGCCGGGGACTCCAATATCCTGCTTTCTGTTTTTTCGGGTACCTCTGCTGTGAAAAATGCCTGAGATTTTACTACCTGTGTTTTCTTCCAGGATTTTTATGGTTTGGAGTCTACCATTTAAGTTTTCAATCCTTTTTGCGTTTATTCTTTTGTATGGTGTCGTTTCGGTTTTTAGCACACACCTGTAATAGTCCCAACGCTGTTTGTTGAACTCACTGTCTTTACCCCACTGTATGTTTTGCCTCCTTTGTCAAATATTAATTGACTATAAAGGCGTGAGTTTATTTCTGGGTTCTCTACTCTGCTCCATTGACCTAAATGTTCCACGTACGCCTGAAAGGATGTATATCCTGCGGCTTTGGAGTGAGCTGCCGTGATGGAATCCACCTGAGGTACCGGGTCACGGAAGGCCGCCGTTTCCTTGGTGAGTTTCCGTCTGGAAGATCTGTCCATTGATAGCAGTGGGGTGTTAGAATCCTCGGCTGTGACTGTGTTACTGCCGGTCCCTCCCTCTGTGTCCATCCGGATTTGCATTTCATATGTAGGTGCTGCTCTGTTGGGTGCAGAAATGTGCGTAAGGGTTGGAGCCTCCGGTTGGACCGCTCCCTGCGTCATTATGTAGTGTCCTTCGTCTCTTGCTAGAGCCTTTTTTTTTAAAGTCTATTTTGTCAGGTATGAGTATTGCTATCCCAGCTTTTTTTCCATTCCATTTGCATGAAATATCTTTTTCTATCCCTCTACTTTTAGCCTGTGCGTATCTCTCGTTCCGAGGTGGGGCTCTCGTGGGCAGCAGATATACGGGAGCTCCCTTGTCGGCAGTTACCTCTCTTTCTCTTGTGGCTTTTAAGATTCTCTCTTTGTCAGTAACTTCTGCCATTCTAATAAAGGATGTGTCTTGGAGTGGGCTTCTTTGTGTCTATCTTGTTTTGGACTCTCTGTGCTTTGTGGACTTGTGTGTCTTTCTCCTTCACCAAGTTAGGGAAGTTTTCTATCATTTTTTCTTCAGATAGGTTTTTGATCCCTTGCTCGCTCTCTTTCCCTTCTGGTATCGCTGTGATGCGTATGTTGTTACGCTGTATGTTGTTCCAAAATGCCCACTGATGGATAAACCAAATATCGTATATACACACTATAAGTATTATTCAGCCTTAAAAAAAGGAAATCCTGTCACATGCTGCGATGTGGATGAAACCTGAGGACATTATGCTAAGAGAAATAAGCCAATGAGAAACAAGGCAAATACTGTATGATTCTACTCACACGAGGTAGCAAAAGAAGTCAAACTGATACAAACAAAAAGTGGAATGGTGATTACCAAGGGCTGGCAGGGGAGGAAAAGGATTATCTAATGTGTACAAGGCTTCAACTTTGCAGAAAAAGTTCTAAATATCTCTTTCACAATAACATGAATATAATTAACACTACTGAACTGTGCACTTACAATGGGTAAGGTGATAAATTTTGTGTTTTTACCACAATAAAAAATGTGCCCTTTATGTAATTAATTGTTATATAAAATAGCTTTGCCTCAACAACAGACACTTACTGAGCATCTGCTCTGTATGCGTAATGGCGGGCGAAGGCTGGCTCTCCAATGTGTCGGCGTCTGCTCCTCCACCAGGCCTGTACGAAGCCTGCAGGAACGAGCACCTCCAGTGGCTCTCGGGCCCCCGGTGGAAGCAGTGCCAGCACGTCAGGAGCCAGCTGGAGCCTTTCTCCCTGCTCTGCAAGTCCCTGCTCTCCAACGCGCCGCAGTGGGATGCTTTCAAAGACAGTAAGGCTGTGTACACTCTGATGAGCACACCTTTCTCTCCAGAAAACGCTTCCTGGGAGGAAAGTAAGAAACCGCCGGAGGAAAGTAAGCAAGTGTTCAGTGTTTCCATCTAACTGGAGCACACATAGGCCTCTGTAAGATTATCAAAGTGTAAAGGGAGCTCGATGTCTTATATCATGAAAAATGGAAGAGGAACATTACTGTGTCGCAAGCACGTCTTGTGTTCTTTAATCCTCACGACAGTCGTGTGAGACGATTGTTATGAACGTCGTCATTGTTGACGAGAAGTCAAAACTTCAGAGCGGCGAAGCACAGCACACTCGTTTCACCAGACCACATGAGCTTTGTTCCTTGAATCTAAACAGGCCTACGTAGATAACAGATGTGTATTTTATATGACAGATGTTTTTATATATATAAAACAGGTGCGGTTTTAAAAAAATTACATAGGCAATAGAACTTACTGTAAATGACTTGCTGTGTTTAGCTTGTCTTTTCCTTCTTCTTTTTCCATTTTGAACGCCCCTCCTCGCTTCCCCCACATCGCCCCGATTCAGGGTACAACCTGACTTGTTCCCAGCCACAGTCTTCTCCATTTCGCTGCCCAATTTTTGCCGCAGTCTCCAATTATGTTTCCATTTACACTATTGCGAAAACATAAACATCGTTACACATATTTCCTTTGCTTTTATTTCTGCGGGATAGGTAGCCAGAGTGGAATTGCAAGGTCCAAAGTATATTATTTCTATGTTAATAGTTTCTGCCAGATTGCTTTTTTAAAAAATCCATGGTAATTTATACTTCCACCAGCAATACGTTAGTGCCCATTTTCCAAGAGGAGTGTTGTCTTTTTTTACCTGTTGCCAATCTAAAAAATTTTAAGTACTCTGATTTGAACTTCCCCAACTATTAGCTGAAAGGATACCTTTCCAGATGTTTGTTGACCATTTGGATTTGCCTATTCATGTACATAGCCCATTTTTCTACCGGGTCATTTATCTCTTTTTTTGTCCATTTTTAAGAATCCTATTAGTCTAAAGATGATTAATTTTTGTCCTGTGAAAAAATAGTAACCTTTTCATTCGAGTACTTTTCAAAATTTGTTACTGTCTATTGGATTTGTTTACAGTACCTGTTCCACACAAATGTTTAAATGTTCGTATAGTCAATTATGTCTTTTTATTTTCTTTTAGAGCTTCTTACTTTCCAGTTTTGATTAAGAAGTTATTCTTTCATAAAGTTTTCTTCCTGGGTCATTACTGTTTTATTTTGTTGCATTTCCACTAATCTATTTTGGATTCATCATTTATCACACTATGTGATCAGTTAATATCTTTTATTTAAAGAAACTTTTTATTGACTTGTTTCGTAAAGTGAAGCTCTTTTTATTTTTCAAATAACCCCAAATTTATCAATCGGTAAATAGTGTTAATGTACCATGGGCTTTTTTAAGATCAACAAACCTATTTTAGTGATAATCAAAAAAGCTATTTCTCTAATCAAAGTTGTATTTAGACATCGGAGAAAGAGAAATAGGAGGTAGGCGGAAATGGTAGCTCTTTCTGCCCTAGTTAGAAATGAAAACTAGGACTCCCTGCCTTGCAAGAGTGTGATCAGCAGGACTCTGTGGAAGTGCTGAGAGGGGTCAGGATTAAAAAATATACGTGTATAATGTGAAGTTTTTCAAAACTGAGAATTTTTCGCATTTTCATTTGATGCTCATTTCCTGTCTCTTGTGTAGGTAGAGTATGAATATAACTCTAATCTCTCAAGTTATTAGTTTTATACAGGGTGGGGCAAAAGTATGCTTAGAGTTGTTCACGTGGAAAATAATGCAATAATTAATAATGCAAGAAGATACTCTGTTTTGCATACTCACAGCCGTAAACCTCCCTCTGCCCCCCCCCATATTCATCAGAAAAACATGCCACGTGGGGGAGCAGGTTCTAAGTGGTGCCGTTTGCTCCTCCTCTTCCCTTGAGCTGCCCACCAGCTTGTTGTAGCACCTCTTACAGCCACGTCTCCAGGGCCAGGTAGAAGCTCAGTCTCCCTCAATAGCCACGTCTTCTGCAATTTTGAAGATAGTGACGCTGCAAATTCTATAGAAAGGACGCTCACTTTAAAAGAAGTCAAGCCCGTTTTTAAAAAATAGCTTCACAACTTTATAACAAAAATTTTCATGTGTGGTAACTTTTAGTGATCCAAAGTGTCTGATGGTTAATCTCAGTTTCTTTCTCTAAACTGTGTCCAGCTGAACTTTCAGATGACAATGAAGAATTGCAAAGTCCTGTGAACTTCCCCTGGGAGAAACTCACTCCATTTCAAAGACTTATTTTGGTAAGACGCGCTGTGAGCGAATCTTGGCATTCTAAATGTTTGGAGCACTTTATCAGTAACCAACCCCTTCAAATCTAAAACTGTATAAGCAAAACATCAATTCCACAAGCTACTGTTTAGCAAACGCTCACGTTAGAGGGAAGCACCTACACTCCACCTTAATGTGTCCTTTACGTGGAGGGAACCCACTCAGAGGGACATTCCCGGCACCTCTCTGTGCCCTTAGTCACCGCTCCCCAGAGAGGAGGGAGGACTTGCAAGACGGGTAAATCTGAAGGGCAAACTCAGCGTGTGCTGTTCGGCACGTTCTCCCCTGTCCTTTATGGGACCTGCCTGCCTGCAAAAAGCATGCGTTCCGCTCTGCTGCTCAGCCGTGCCAGAGTGGGTTATTGATGTGGCCATGGCATTAAAATGTGTAGCCACAAAATTACTGGATTTTAAAGCCCATGCTACCTCCCCTTCCCCAATAAACTCCAGGCGTTTTGATTTGTGAACTAGAAACTTGATGAGCCGAGTGATCCTACCTTCCAGATCCCCCGTCAGAAGACATGGTCTGAGAGAGTGCTGAGTGGACATAAAGAGAAACTGAGTTAGAATATTGGGAACTGGGTCTGAACTGTGCGAGTCGGAAACGGGTTGCCAGGATAGAGATCGAATTAGAAGCGGTTAGAAAGCAGGTTCAAGCCAGCGGAGGCCAGTATCACAGAGCTCCATGAGGGCAAGGACTTCGTCCGGGTTATTCACGTCTCTCCATTGCTGCAGTCCACTGCGCAGCAAGCGGGGGGAAGATGACAATAGGGGCGTGTGGTCACGAGGACAATTTTCAGAACTATTTGCGGCTGCTTGGAAAAGAGCTAGTAAAACTGAAATCAACAGAACTCCCTCTCTCCGATCTTCCTTTCTCTCCCACCCGTTAAAAAGAAAGTCCTTGAGTTAAAAACTGGAACAGTGGGCAACTTTCCTAAGTGCTGCCTTGGTCGCGGGAGCAACGCAGGGGCCGGCAGCGCGGTGGTGACAGAGGGGCACGGTCACACGTGGGGGCACAGGGCCTCCCAGCGAGGGTGTCACGGCCCTGCACCTTACCGTTTGCTTCCCTTTTTCTTCCCTGTCTTCTTTTTAGATAAAAATCCTTCGACCAGACCGTTTAAAGAATGCCGTGAGAAAGTTTATAACTGAAAAAATAGGAAGTGACTATATTCCCAGAAGTGAAATTAATCTGAAAGAATCATATAAAGAGTCCACTGCCAGAACCCCACTGGTACTTATCCACGCGCACGGTAAGCTGCCTGAAAGCCGGTAAGATGAGGGCGTGCTTTGCCAAAAGATGTAGAGAAGCAGGTTCTGTGCCGGGTCGTTCTGTGTTAAAATATCTCCCACTTACGTAAATACGTGGGAAAGGGACAGATTAAAATTTTAAAATATATTAAGAAAGGGCCTTTCTTGCCTTGGCTGATGTGGCTCAGGGGATTGATCACCGGCCTGAGAATCAAAGGGTCTCCAGTTCAATTCCCAGTCAGGGCACAGGCCTGGGTTGCGGGCCGGGTCCCCAGTGAGGGGCGTGCAAGAGGCAACCACACAGTGATGTTTCTCTCCCTCTCTTTCCCCCTCCCTTCCCCTCTCTCTAAAAATAAATAAATAAAATTTTTAAAAAAGGAGGGAGGGAGGCGGGGAGGGAGGAAGAGAGGGTGGGAAGGGCCTTTCTAAAAATGTAGAACAAAGAGGGATGAGCTTTCCCAGATTCAGATGTGCGGAAGAAGTTATCAGAGCCCACCTTCTGTGCAGGAAATGCCCCCCGAGCACTTACTTATTAGAAAGCTGGGATTTCCCTTGCATTGATTAACTGTTTTAAGTAACATTGACTCATGAAAAAGTATGTTATAAAATAAACGATCAGAAACTGGTCCTGCTGACCCAGCCCTTGTAGTCCTCCAAACTCCAAATGCTTTTCTTTTTCTTGCCTTTGATCTACAGACTTAAGCTTTTTTTTCTTCTTCATTCATCTTCTGTTCTTCATCATCCCGAAGTCAAGTGTGCCTTCAGAATTTCCATTTTCAAACTTCAGTTCTATTGGGCAAAATTCTTGTCTACAATGCCTCCACGTGGAGGTGTCTCACCTGAAACTCGTCCGTGCAAGGCCACTGGCTACGTGCCAACATGCGCCTGACGTGCTGTCATTTCTCTGAGGCTGGGCCCGAGCTGTCAGGAGTCCACGCTCTGAACAAGCAGCAGAATGGAGGGAAAGAACACTTACACGACTGTTAACAAACTCTGCTGCCAAAGCCCCTTCACAAAACTTAGGTGCCCGTACCTAGCGGCAAGAGAGGCTGAAAAGAAAGCATTTTAGCTGGGTACACAGCCCACTCAAGGAACGCTGGGGCTCAGCTACAGAGGAGGAGGGGACAGGCGATTTTGAAGAGTTTAACCAGAAGAGGCTGCTGTAGGCAGCTGTTACCATCCCCACATGTTAGAAAACCTAGGTCACCGCTACATCTACGTCTTCTCCTACCACCACTCCAAAATGCCAAATTCCATTTTTTAAGAGGGAATCACATGAGTTTACAGTCATATGTACCTCTCTACTTCGCTATACAGGGGTTGACCTGACCGACACTCTCCTGAAATTTGCACAAGAGTTGAAAGGAACAGCACAGCATGTGACCACGATTTCTCTGGGCCATGGCCGGGCAGATAAAGCAGAAAGCCTTGTCGCCAAAGCTCTGACCCAAGCAGAACAATGGGTCTTCCTCCAGAACTGCCACCTCGCAGCGTCATTTATGCCAAGGCTTCGCACGATCGTGGAGTCGTAAGTCATCAGGTTCACCGACTGGTTTTAACATCTATTGATAATTTTTGACTGAATTATTACTGTATTACTTGCCGATGGTGACTTTCAAACTCCACAATTCCTTCTAAATTATTTGAATGATTCTACTCTCAGGAAGAGGCTTTCCTCCTCCCCCATTTATTTATCAGTTTATATCCGTATGGACTCATGGAGTCCTATTTCGTTCAGTGGATTATACTCTGTTACTGTCGTCATTTATTTTGCTGCTTAGTTGCCCCAGATATGACCATGGGCCCTCTTGATTTTCTTCATCATGTGTCGTTCTACCCCCCGCCCCCAGACAAGTTTTTGATGAGTGTATCACATTTGTGCTTAGGGAGCAAAAACTAGATTTTTTTAAAGATTTTATTTATTTTTTTACAGAGAAGAGAAGGAGGGAGAAAAAGAGGGAGAGAAACATCGACCAGCTGCCTCTCACATGCCCCCACCCAGGGACAAAACCCTCACCCTAGGCACGTGCCTGGGCTGGGAAGCGAACCGGGGGCCTTTCATTTTACAGGACAGCACCCAACCAGCAGAGCCACACCAATCCGGGCCAAAACCTAGTTTTTTTAAATGGGAATTGATGGGTCTTGTGCCACATGGAAGTTCTTAGGGTAGTCCCATAAGATCTTTGATTATTAAAGTGATTTCTAAGGTCACTTAAAACATTGAAATACTGTGGTTCTTAGAACATGTTGGTTTGGTTTAGATTTTTCACATTGATACCTAAATTTTTTATTTGCAGGCTTAATAGTCCAGACGTGACCGTAGAGCCAGAGTTTAGGCTATGGCTAAGCTCAGAAACAGACGCTGCTTTTCCAATTCCTATTCTTCAAAAGAGTTTAAAGGTAAGCACAAAAAATGGCAGGTTTTAATACTGACTGAGGAAGAGCGTTTGAATGTAAACCGTCTCACATTCATGGTCCTGAACTGAGAAGAGAGCGCTAATTCCCACATGCGAAATCCGTGCTCCGTGCTCAGCCCTGCACTGCAGGCTAGGAAGGACGCAAGATCCTTCCTTCCAGTGGTTCACAATTTAGATGTTTATTTTCCCAAACAAGGATGCGCAGGCTTCCACTGACACAAGCCAGAGCAGAGATCTGGGCCCTCCTCCGGCGCCGCTCCCCCAGCTTTCCCTGCGGCGCGGCTCCCTGCTGGTTCCCTGGAGAGGGGCTGGCAGAACACAGGCTCGAGTGTTGAGCGGGAGGTCCTGGGACTTCTACTCGTCGTCGTCACTGAGTGTGAATAAATATTAAGACCTTGTCAATTCTGTTAATTAAACAAGTGCCCAGTCCTAGTAGCAAGGAAAACGTTTTTGATGCGGTTAGAATACACAGATACATAAAACTTTATGGGACTTTTTATATGCCATTGTCTACACAGATAGAGATGATAATGGTGAGTTTTCTACAAGAGCACCTACAAATAATTAAGGAAAACACTAACATCCATAAAAAATAGGCAAAGGTCACAAAAGGTCAATAGATATGTGAAAAAATAAAAATTCAGCGTCAAGATATCAGAGAAATGCGTATCAAAACAATGAGATAACCTTCAATAGCCCATCAGGTTGGCAAAGACTAAAATAAAGATTGTTCTGATATCATTAGTAATATTAAGGATTCTATGAAATAACCACTCTCACATACTGCTCATGAGGGCATATCAGAAAGATATTCATCCAGAAAAGAAGGTAATTTTGCAATCTGTATAAAGAGTCTTCAAGTCCTATACAGTTTAATCAGGTGACACACTGCTGTCTGCGTCCAAGTTCTTCTTTTGGCTCAGTCCATCCACCCCGCAAACCTGAACTCCTCCCCGGCCCCAGCCGTCACCTGCTCTCTCCCTGAGTCCGCTTTGCTCGTCAGTTCGGTCTGTTCCTTAGATTCCACGTAGGAGTGAAGTCCCCAGTGGTGCTTGTCTTTCTCTGACTGGCTGCTTCACTTAGCGTGATGCTCTCGGGGCCCTCCATGCTGTCGCAAAGGGTGACCTTTTCTCCTCCACAGCCGAGCAGGGGTCCACTGTGTGGATGTACCACAGCTTTGTCACCCCCCATCTCCTGATGGGCACTTGGGCTGCTTCCATGTCTTGGTTATTGTGAGTGACATGGCAGTGAACGCAGGGGCGCATATGTTCTTTTGAATTCGTGTTTTGGGTTTCTTTGAATAAATTCCCAAACGTGGAATCGCTGGGTTATAAGGCAGTTCCGGTTTTAATTTTTTGAGGTAACTCCATAATGCTTTCCACTCAGAAGTGTTCCCCTTTCTCCACATCCTCGCCAGCACTTGTTTGTTTATTGATCGTAGCCATCCTGACAGGCATGAGGTGCTCTCTCATTGTGGTTTTAATTTGCGCTTCTCTGATGATTAGTGATGCTGAACATCTTTTCTCATGTCTATTGGCCTCGTACGTGTCCTCTTTTTGGAGAAGAGTCTGTTCAGGTCCTTTGCCCATTTTTTAATTGGATTGTTTGTTGGATTTTGTTGGGTTTTTGTGGGGGTTTTTTGCGTGTGTTTTATAAGTTCTTCATAAATTTTGGATATTAACCTCTTATCAGATGTGTAGGTGAGTATGTTCTCCCATTCAATGGATTGTTGTCTTATTTTGTTGATGGTTTCTTTTGCTGTTCAAAAACTTTTTAGTTTGATGTAATCTCATTTGTTTATTTTTTCTTTTGTTCCCCTTGCCTGAGGAAATACTACAACAACATTATTTATATATATATATATATATACATATATATAGCTATGAGCAATGTCTGAGATTTTACTGCCTATGTTTTCTAGGATTTTTATGGTTTTGGGTCTAACATTTAAGTCTTTAATCCATTTTGAGTTTATTTTGTGTGTGGCATAAAAAAGGTGGTTTAGTTTCACTTTTCTGCATGTACCCATCCAATTTTCCCAACACCACTTATTGACTAAACTACCTTTAGTCCATTGTACGCTTTTGCCTCCTCTGTCAAATATTGATTGACTCTAAAGCATAGGTATGTTTCTGGGCTTTCTATTCTGTCCCATTGAGCTATATGTCTGTTTTTATGCCAGCACCATGCTGTTTTGATTACTATTGCCTTACAGTATAGTTTGATATTAGGTAGTGTGATTCCTCCAACTTTGTTCTTCTTTCTCAAGGTTGCTGTTGCTCTGGGGATCTTTTGTGGTTCCATATAAATTTCTGGAATATTTGTTCTAGTTCTGTGAAATATGTCATTGGTATCTTGATAGGAATTGCCTTGCATCTATAGATTACCACTGAATCTTGAAAAGTTACATTCTTAGCTGGTCTTCACCAGTCATATACAAGAGTCCCCCCTCATCCTAGTAGTGCCTGTCTCTGTCTTCACATGCTGTTTTTACCCCCATCTGTTTTAAAGATTGCAGTGGAGAAGCCCATAGGATTGAAAAGTAATTTACTCAAGACATTCGGCTACAGCGGGAGTGGAGAGGTGACGGAAGAGATATTTGAAAAAACTGACTGTGGACCGTGGTGGAAAAAACTTTTATTCGGCTTATGTTTTTTCAATGCTGTGATCAATGAAAGAAAAAAATACGGAATATTGGGATGGAATATTGATTACGAATTTAGTTCTTCAGACTTCAAGGTAAGTGTGGTATCTTCACAATAAACCGTAACAACAAACAATATAACACAAACCAAGCACCTTTTTCACGGTGGTGTGAACATGGACTCTGTCAGCGAAAAAGGAAAGTTTAAAGGATTGACTTTGAAGCCCACAGTTCTAGAATCAAATTACATCTCCCCCTCCTTCAGCTTTGCAGGTATTTAGTCTGTTGGGCAAGCTGCTGAACCCCTCTGGGTCTCAGTGTCCTTGGCCACAAAAAGCAGGATTGGGGAGGGGAGGGGAGGCGAACGTCAGTACCTACTTTAAAGGCAGCTGTAAGAGGCGGACTCGTTACTGTGGGTAAGGCACTGAGAACAGTTCCTGACATGAACACATCACTACAAGTGTTGTTTTTACTCACTCATCTAAAGCGAGAGACACAACCCGGCCCCGGTGGGGTGGGGAAAAGTTTAGCTCAATAGTCTTTCTTCACTGTTCTCTGCACGGCACCTTGTCTTGGTGCTTCACATTGAGGACGTTTGCTTTACTGCTACAGCAGACATGGTGTAGCACCGGCTCAAACTTCCCCCCGGCTGGTTCCCCTGCGACGGGCTTCCCAGTGCCGATGACCATGGCCTTGACCACCCCTTCACGTCTATGTTTGAGCAGATGCCAGAAAAGCTTCCCGAGGAAAATCTCGATTCTACCCCTGGGCGCCTGTCGCCCGGCCCCGCCTTGGACAGGCAAGCCCTCCGTCTCCTCACTGCCTCCCTAGGGCTTCTCGGCTCCCGCCTGGGCCTCCGGCTCAGCCGCCTGGCGGGGTGTATGCACCGGCCCCTGAGCAGAGTGGGACGTGCAACGGCCGCAGTCCCGGCACTTGTGCAAAGCTTAATCGGAAGGCAGATAGAACATTGGTAAAGAAAATAGTCGCATCATATGTGAGACGCATGGTTACTCTTATGCCTTTTACGTGACAAATGTAAGAGCAGCTTTGCGGATGGGAAAGAAAACTACCTGGCTACTTTTCCTTCCCTTGAATTCGCATTTAAATCATGCAGTTTTCTGACCTGTTTCTTGTGTTCTTTCTCTCTGTGGCTGCCCTCGGGGCCCCAGCGCAGGTTTGCGGGGCTCTCTGTGGCGGGAGCCCTGCACCCGGCAGAAGATGCACCAGGCGGATGTAGCCCTCTGGGCTAACAGGTCGCCCTGGTCGGGTCGGCTGTCCCCTGAGGAAGGGCTCCTGTTGGCTGCCAGTGAGCCGTGGGGACAGGGCCGCCCCCTCGCGGGAGGGCCGGGTCCAGGCACAGCTGCCCGCGGAGCAGAGCCCGGTTCCCGGCAGGGCTGTGCGGAGACCCGCCTGGCGGCCGGCCCCGCGGCACTAGCAACCGGAGCTCCTAGGCAGCTGCTTGGGGTTGTCGATGTCACGGTCAAGCCTCCAGGCAGGCTGAAAGCACACACTGATGTAATAAACACGCGTGGATCTTCTAAAGGTTGCCATGAAGGTGCTAGAAAACACGCTGACCACGCAGGCGGCCGTGCCCTGGCAGGCCCTGCGCTACCAGATCGGGGACGTGATTTACGGAGGCCGGGTGACGGACCCCTGGGACCAGCTGTGTCTGAACGCCCTGCTCTGCAAGTTCTGCCACCCCGACATGCTCAGAGGGGACTGCGGTTTCTCCAGTGAGGAGGTAAGCGAGGCACCGGTTTCTTCGCATGGCTTGATTGCTTTAAACTAAATATCGCTGAAGGATTTAAAATGCGCACTTAAATCCGTTTCAATGCCCCCTTTCAATGGCTTTTATTCAATTATTATGAAATTAATTGACCATGACTCTATTAATTGCTGTTTGTCCCTCCAGCCACCTGCTCTACTTACAGAGCCCTTCACCAGCCTGTGCTGGTTTTCAGCTCATGCCCTGAAGACACAGCTGGGAAACCGGAAGAAAGGGCTCTCTTCTCCCATTGAATAGCTTTCGGTTTTTATTTATTTACTGAAAGTTTGTACCTTTTGACCACCCCCACCCATTCCGGAGCAGTCAGTTCTTAAGCTCTATCTCTCATTCATTCTGTAGGTTTTACCAGAAGAAAAACGATTGTTTAAAGCGTGATTGTATCCAGTATCTAGGGGTATAATTTATTGAGGCAGCGGGGCAGCAGAACCACCCTAGCCTTTGAGTATTTGCCTTTCTTTCCCGTTCTCTCTTGGCAGCAAGAACGTCAGCTGTGCATGCCATGCAACCGCGCTTTCCCACGCGGTGGTCCCAGATGTAGCTTTTGATGGAAGCGTCTAAAAGAGGGTTGTCCAACCCACAGCCTGCAGGATGGCTACAAATGCGGCCCAACACAAAATCGGAAATTTACCTAAAACGTTATGAGTTGGGTTTTTTGTTTGTTATTTGTGATTACGTGTCATGATGTATTTAATGTGTGGCCCAAGACAACTCTTCTTCTTCCGGTGTGGCCCAGAGACGCCCAAAGGTTGGACACCCCTGGAATATACCACCTACAAATAAGAAGAGCCTTCTATGTAAAATTTCATGGGCAAATATTGTCTTCATGCTTTACTGAAAGTACATACTTCACTAGGCAATACATTTTTTAAATTCTCAGATATATCCACCAGTGCCAGAACCCGCAAGCATGGAGGATTACGTGCACATTATCCAGGCCTTGCCTGACGAGGACCCTCACGAGCTTTTGGAAGTGCACCCCGAGGCCACGAGGGGCTTCAGGGAGATCCAGGGCCAGAATTTCATCGACGACCTCACTGTCCTGCAACCAAGAACTACCCCGACCAGCCCCTTGATCAGGTAAGACTCACTGGTGTGTGTTAAATTTTAAAAATTATTATTAAAAACTATTAAACTATTCCTTTGAAGAGATAGCGAATTTATAGAAAAAGTATAATCTAAAAATACAGTTTAAAAATGGAAAACCTAATTCTCCAAATGACGCAGAAGCCAGCGCATGCGCACAAATAACCACCAGGTATGAAGCAGGCGCTCAGTAAATCTTTGTTGAATGAGGCACTGAGTTGTACTGGCGAGTTGTGTTTTTAACCCAAGTTCATTTAAATGTGAAAAGTCATTTACTCCTACAGGACAGGACAAAATTGCCATCGTAAATCAGAGGGCAGTGGCCTGGTCAATCCAGAGCGGGGAGCCCTGCCTTTTTTTTTTTTTTTTTTTTTTTTTTTTAGATTTTATTTATTTTCATGAGATGGGAAGAGAGGGAAAAAAGAAGGAGAAAAGAGGGAGAGACATACCCATGTGCGAGAGAAACATCTATTGGTTGCCTCTTGCACACGCCCCAAACGGAGACCGAACCCACAACCCAGGCACGTACTGACCAGGAATCAAACCCACGATCCTTCGCTTTGTAGGATGATGTCCAGCCACACCGGTCAGAGCAGGAGCCCTGCTGCTAACGTCCTGTGTCAGTCATACCTCCCATTAGCTCTGCGCCCAAGGTCACGCTGCCCCAACACCCTTTTGCTGCTCGCCTCTAAACGGAGGCAGCACCTGTCTGCCCGTCCCGGCCGAGCTGAGGCTCCAGTGGCGCATCACATACCCGCCCCGTTCACGGGCCCCTCAACACTATCACTGTGAAATACGATCATGGCGGTCGATGCCCTTGATCCTGCCAAAGGGATCGTCCCACCTCCCCTCCGCCACCCAGGGAGCCACCTTGGACTGTCCCCAGAGCAGCCCTACGTTTCACATCAAAAACGAAGTGGGACAACAAAGTGAGGACACTCGCTGCTTAGTGAGCTGGCCGAGAAGCAGTGCCGTGGAGCTGAGCGCATCACTGCGGCTTCCGGCCCATCGCTGCCTGTGGAGGGCGACGTTCGTGTGGCTGGGTGTGACCTGGGGTGCTTGGGGGAACACCAGTGCCCCCTGGCGTGACAGTAACCGGGAGAGGGAACGCGGAGGGGTGTGCGCTCCCTGCTCATGCTCCCGGCCCTGGTGGCGGCCTCTCACAAGGCTTCCTAGGAGTCCTCCACTTCGGGCCGCTCAGCCTCGCTGCCTTGCCCAGACCCGCACGCACCCTGTCCTATCACACGCACTGGGTGCGTGACCGGGTCGTGGCGCGAACACAGCAGAACCGACAGCCAGCTGAACGGCCGCTAACGCGCCCTGAGCATATACTCTGGTGGCTGCCGCTTTTCCTTTCGGTCTTGGCATTTCCTTCATGCAGATGAATTCAGATGACGCCACTGTTACGAAGAAATCTGAAGAAAACTTTAAAAATACCCATTTCCTTGCAAATGCCTACGGGACACGGAAGAGTTTTCTCATTTGTGAAATGCGCCGAACCCTGTAGTCTCCAGAAGGCCCCCCGTCATGGTTTTGTGGCTCTGTCCATGCGGCTGTATTTACCTCCACATGGGACCGAGCTCCACAGGGGGTCCCCCTGGCTGGGCACACCTCCTCCCTCCCCTCCTTCCTTTGCAGCCGGGAGCAGAGCAAGGACAAGCTGGTGATGGAAATTGTGTCCGACATGCTAAAGCGGCTGCCGCTGGCTGTGGAGAAGGAGGAATATACCGGAGCCCAGAGCTCACTGAAGTGCATCATGTCAGGCTTCATCTGGGAGTCTCTTTGTAAAGGCCTCACAGGTGAGCCCGGGCCTGAGCCTCCTCCCCGCACCTCAGCCCCCTCAGCAGAGGAAGGGGGCATCGGAGGAAGGCAGAAATGAGACAGGACAAAAGACACCACAGCCGCGAAGAGGCTGTGATGAGATGGAGAGCTAAGCCCCTTGTCTCTCCAAGTCGGAAGACGAAGAGCAGAGAAGGAAATAATGCTGTGGGTTTATTTTGGTTTTGGGGGGGGTTTGGAGGTAGGGCAGGTGACGGCCCCAAGACTGTGAACGAAGAAATAACCATCGTAGCAACAGAAGGCAGCAGCCGCGCTTGAGAGACCCTGAGACGCAAGTAGTTCCCTGCTGTCCTGGCCTTCGTGCCTCTGCATTGGGAGCGCCATCGGGAGCCGACGGGCCTCTGACAGGGACAGCCAGATGCCAAGGGACAAAGAGGGGGCGTCGGGTAGGCCCAGAGGACACCGAGCAAACCTGGGCGTCCACTGTCAGCTCCAGGCTCAGCTCTGCGGGGCTGAAGTTTTGGACTACACTGACCTGCCCAGTTAAATTTTCAACATCCACGTTTTAACCCTTTAAGAAAGATTCACTTTGGAACCAAACACTGAGCAATTGTCTATCAAAATAGTATTACTATTGCGTCTGGCTCAGGGGCTGCCAAGTGCAGCCCACCTGTGAGCTAATGTGATGTTTACCTCTTTTCAGTGGCTGAAGGAAAACAAGAATAGTTGATGATTCATAAAGATTATAAGGAAATCGAATTTGCGCACCCACAAGCCGAGCTGTGCTGGGACGCACGGCGCCTGTGTACCGCACACACGCCGGGGCGGGGGGCCGAGCTGCTGTGACCGGGACCGTGCGGCCCACGGAGCCCGAAACAGTGACTCAGTGGCCTTCGGCAGAAAATGTTTTTCAGTTCCTGGTCTGGACCAATGATGTTCCTTTCCCTTCCAACCCCTGTGCCTCTCCATTTTATCTGAAGGATATCATAATTTTACCTCTTGTTTTCATCCAGGCTACGACCCCCTTATCCACTGTGTCTTGCTCACCTTTCTGAACCAAGAAATTGAACGATTTGATAAGTTATTATTTGTCATACATGAATCTTTGAAAGATCTTCAACTTGCCGTAAAAGGAGAGATCGCCCTCAGCCAAGAACTGGAGGAGACACTCGAGTCCCTTCTTACGACCAGAGTGCCGCCGCTGTGGCAGGTAAGCGCGGGACACCTGTGTTCACTTGCTTGCTGGAAACCGAGACCCCGGCAGCAGGGAAGGAGCCAGTGAACGAGGGGCAGCCGCATGAAGGGATTTAGGTGTCCACTGAAAGACGCTGACACGCTATTGGGATGGGTTATAGTAACAGAATCTCTCAGAGAAAAATTTGGCAATTCTCCTTAACTAAGTTCATCTGAGATATTTGTCATAGGACTGTTTAGAAAAACATAAAGCTGAAAACAACTGAGTATTCATAGGACTCATTAAATTATGACACTGATGCACTGAAAGATCTCTACTTTGTATTAAATTTTTAAGTTTCAGAAAAATGTCACTTTTAAAGATTATAAAAACATATATATACTTATATAAAACTCATGCTTGTATAAGCCGATATGTGCCTAGAAAAAGGCATATGCGCTTTCGAGGCAAGAACCCCAGATCAGAGCCTGGGAAGCGCCAGCGGAGTGGGCCTCGGGGCAGCGCACCAGGGGCGGGCGAGGACGAGACCCCAGGAGAGGGGCCCACGGAAGGGGCTCGGCCGCGCCCAGCGCAGCTGGCTGCACGCCCGCGCCTGCCGTGGGCCAGGGCCCCAGGGAGCCAGGCAGCTGCGTCCAGGGACGTGGGCAGGGCGGGTGGCTGTGCACGTTTACCTTATAGAGTAGGAGCTGGGGGTGAGGCGGGCGCTGGCTGCACAATTCTGGCCTCTCTCCCCCCATTGCCCCCGGCAACAACTGATTTCTAGAGGCCCGAATAAAAAGAACCTGAAAAACGTCCTGCGCCCATCCCTCTGTCCCAACAGAAATACGCCTACAAGTCGTGTAAACCCCTGAGCTCCTGGGTCAATGATCTCATCCAGCGACTGAATTTCTTCAACACCTGGGCCAAGATGGCTTACACGGCAATACACCAGCGGTGCGGAGGCGGGCGGGTTTCCGTTTCCTCCTTGTTGCTACTTAGAGCTTGGCAGCTCACAACATCATCGCACGCGTTTGGCCTGGTTCGGCTCCCACAGCCACGTGTGAAGTACGGGAGGGGGCGGGGGGGTTCTCCTCAGTTTAGGATGAGGAAACGGAGACCTAAGGAGGCGTCTCGTCCAAGGCCACTCTGCAGTCAGAGGCAGACCCAGGACCAGGACATTTCCACACTGTCGTGAAACTAGCAGGGGCGGGTGGGGGAGGTAGGATATGGAAAGACGTAAGAATTAGTGATGTGTGATTTTTAAATGTGTTTAATACATAATACAAAATAATTGGAAAGGCATGGCAGTAGTTAACACTTAACCGAGTGCCTCATGGCGTGTCAAACGTCCATCTAATTGCTTTATTCGTCGTATTGGGTCGTTTGATTTTCATAGTAACCCTAGGGTACTAAGTCGGTGCTGTCCTCTGTCGTCATCCTCGTTTTAGAGATGACGAAACTGAGGCACAAAAACTTGAAGTAATTTTCCCAAGGTTCCACAGCTAGAAAGTGGAAGGATTGAGATTTAAACTCAGAAAATCTGGTTCCCAAGTCTGCGCCTAGCGGCCTCTTACACCGAGTCGCTCTGAGTGGGCGTCACCGTAGAGGCTGGTAACTCGAAACAGCCCGCAGCGTTCTGCGCGGCCCGCCAGGCTTCCTGCTAGAACAGCATCCCTCGTTACCCAAGTTTACTGCCGTCACCTGCGTAATGGTCTCCCAAGCTTTACGGCTGTGGCTGGGCTCCGGTCAAGTCCAGGACAGGGTTCCTCGGTTGGGGAGAGTTTGAGATGAAATGGAAGGGAGGAAGCTGGGAGGGACTGGAGGCAATTGCGCATCATCTGAGCGTGCGCAGTTATTAGGCCGCTGACCACCCCCCGTGGCCTGCCCTCCGATAGGTACATAAGATTTATCACAGCTCAGAAGCGCTCTGTCCCGTTCCCTCACCCTGGCCCCACGCAGCCTAAGGATGAGGAGAATAATTTCTTTGGAGGATTCCCTGCAAGATACTGGCTGCCAGCTTTCTTCTTTCCACAAGGTGAGCGTGAGAGCCAGGACCGGCCCCTCACCTGGCCCTGGGAAGCCGCACCCAGTCCTTCCCAGTCCCTCTCCTCGCCTTTCGGAGGAGAGCCCCCAGTATGGCTTCAGCACCCCCCACGGGTAGCAGGGCCGCCTGCATGCAGCCTCTCCTCCCCCTGCCTCCCTCCCTCCCCCGTCTCCTCACACCTGCGCCTTGGGTGGGTGTCTCCTTGTCTCAGCTCCAGGCTGATGACTTTATGGCATCAGAGGCAGACATTAGATCCCTCCCAAAGGCCTCTACAAGGGCTCGATTCTATGCTTCAGCCATTTGCATTGATTTATTAACAAGAAGGAATGAATGAATGTTTGCTGGGCCCTGGGCCCCCGCTGCTCAGCACCGACGTCCAGCAGGAGAGGCAGACATCCAGCCGCGTGTCAGTGTGCGGGGCGGGCAGCCCCGGCAGTTGCAAAGGGCAGCGCTGGACTGTGGGCTCCCCGCGGGCGGAGCTGGGCTGGCCTGACGCCCCGTCGTACCCCGGGCCCCTGGTACCACCCTCAGCCCCTGAAACGCTCTCGATAGGTATGTGCAGAGTGAATGGAGGAACTCCTGAATGAATGTACGAATGATTAAATACTTTGGAGCATAGAACAGGGGGGCCTACACTAAGGGCCAGGGAAGGCCACTGAGGAAATAACTTCTGAGACTGAAAGCCACCAGGTCAGTCGGTGGTGTTGGGGGGCGGAGGGGGGTGCGCAGAACACTCGGAGAATAATGAACACGCTCACCTGGGGCTTCCCTGGGTACGAGGCCCCGTTCTGAGGACTGTATTTATATTGTTACGCGATTCTCGGGACAGTCTTGTGGAGTTGTTGCTATTATCATCATCCCTGTTTTCAGAGGGGAAACCCTTAGCAGAGAGAAGTGAAGGAATTTCCCCCCAAGTCACACAGCAAAGAAGCTACTAAGCCAGGATTTGAACTTAGTTGACCTTGGAAATCCACGTGTTCCCCTGCTGCCCTGAACGGGGCGCCGCATGCTTAGTGGAGAGAATACCATTTAGAAGCCCAGAGATGGGGCAGAGAAAAGCACAGGAGGGGAACCAGTTGTTCATTACGGCCAGAGAGGCCCAGGAAGGGGCCGGTGTAGGAAGGAGCTGGCCCAGGCGGCAAGGGCCGGCTCCCAGCGGCCGTGTGAGACGCACGGGGCGTCTATGCCGTCCCGTGACGGCGGGAGCCGCTGGCGCGCTTCAGCCAAGGGACCTCATGACCTGATGGCTGCGGCAGGGCGGCGGGGAGGGGCACGGTGGATGGAGAAGCGCAAGACCAGAGTCTGGGGCCCGACCCCTCAGGAGCCTGCTTTATTGTCCCGGCCAGAGTTGGTGGGGACGCGGGCTAGGACAGTGGTGCTAGAGCAGGAGAATAGTTGATCTGGGGGCATTTGGGAATCAGACCAGCCGGGCTGTGTCTGGGAGGGCGGGGTGAGCAGGAAGGAGGGTGAGCGTGGCTCCTGACTCCCGGCTTGGAACGCTGGGCAGGTGCCGACCTCGTTCACTGAGCTGGTGGATGCGCCAAGAGGCGCAGGCTGACCCCAAAACGGTGGTCGTGTGGAATTGGAGATGTCTGGAGAATACAAGCAAGGCCCGGGCGAGTCGGCTGTCCTGGCTGGAGCCCCAGAGAGACCTCGGCATTAGACGGTGTGGACAGCAGTCGCTGAGCACCTCGGGCAAGGCCCCAGCGGCTGCACAGGGGCAGAGCCGGTCTCCGCCCGAATCGTGTCTCCGGGACCCGGCAGCCCTGAGAGGTGCTCAGAGCGGGCAGGCTCCCCGCGGGCTCAGCCACGCAAGGTGGCTTCTTGGGCCTTGAAGGGCTACAGGAAACTTTGAGAAAGATAATCCAAAGCAGATGGCGTGAGCAGACACCAAGTCAGGTGCGCTGGCTAGCTGGCCATTTCGTGTAGCCGGGGGTAGAGGGGACATGCCAGTGCGGCCGGGTTTTGCTTGCCCGGTTCGGAGACCGCAATCCACTCTGAGCAGCGCTGTGGTGGGTTCTGGGCAGGGGCGTTACACGGTCAGGAAGTAGGATGAAGTGGCTAAACGGGCAACTCTTGCAGGGTGGGTTAATCAAGGGAGAGAGGAGCAGGAGGCAAGGAGAACAGTGAAGTTGTGCTGGGTATCTTGGTATCGGGATGCAGAATGCAATCCAGACTTGGTCAAGCACAACAGGGCAGGGTAAAGGCTCGTACAAATGGAGAGAATGCCGAGGGCATGGCTTCAGCCGCGGCTGGATCAGCGGTCCCGTGTCACTCTCGGCCTGCCGCCTCTTGGCTTGGCTGTTTCCACTCTACGGTGGTTCTTTTCTGCTGCACATTGCCTTCCTCCGTGTAACTGAGGGACAGTCGCAATCAGATGAGCAAGTCCAGAGGGAAAAGAGCCTGCCTTTGCCCAGTGCTCGTATGTCATTTCTTGAGAGAGGCTCTGACACGCGTGGGTCTCGTACTCACCCCTGGGACCCATCTTGTTGCCAGGAGGGTGAGATGCCATCATCGGCCAAGCTTGGGTCAGAAGTGGGTAAGGTCCCAGGAGTTACAGCCCTTCTATACCCACAACGAATGCAGGAGGGGCTCTGGGCCTACAAAAGCCACCCACGTTCCCCAGGAAGCTCAAGCAGCTGCCAAGCCCAATGTCACCAAGGCCCGCCTGCGGCGGCTGGGTTTACACTGTCCGGCCACCCACCGCTTGCGTTTCCTGGCTCCCTTCTCACTCTTCGGTCCCCGTGAGACATCAGTGGTGGTGACAGCTGCCGCCCCCACCCACCCCCGCCCCAGAACCTTTGGGAAATGCACAGCCCCTGAGCCCCCCGAGCCTCACGAGTACGTTCCTCTCTCAAGCCTTCCTGGCCGCTGTGCTTCAAGACTACGGAAGGTCCCAAGGACTCTCTATGGACGCCCTCACTTTTACCCATCACGTGATCTCGGACACCGCAGACGTCAGGGAGGAGGAGTTCTCCATGATCATCCAGAAGGAGCTCAACATCGTCAGGAGAGCCTTTAAGGTACTGGGTGCTTAGAGATGAGAGAGAGGAACCGTTCACTCCTGCATTCACCTGCTCGGTAGTTTGCTCATTCCCTCCCTCAGGCAGGCGGTCGTCATTTCCTCAGCAAGCCTTTGTTCAGCACTCAGCCGTGCGGGCACGGGGCCGGGCACGGTCCCCCCAGCTCCACATGCCATCAAACTTCATCTCTCCCGCCTGCTCTCCCCAAAGGGATAGAAAGAATTACACCGGGTGTGCAGAAGTAGGTTAAAATTATGTGTAGGCAAAACAGTTTATTCTTGTATTATTACTCCTCACCTTAGAGCCCGGGGAACCCTGCCTCGTGCAGCAATGGTCCCTCCCTGGGCTGGAAGGGGAGCGGCCCGCCTTCCCCGCGACCGTCCCCAGTGCAGCTGCTATGGCAGGCGGTGTCTGGGACCCACTGACAGCACCGCTCTCTGATCTTAGGGCACAGATTCCACACACATCGGCGTTCACGTTTTTGGCTTATTCATTGAGGGGGCGAGGTGGAACCATGAAGAAAAAATACTAGACGACTCGCTGCCGTGTGAGATATGTTGTGATTTTCCTGAAATTCACTTCTTGCCAACAAAGGTAGGTACCCCCGTGTTTATCACCGCGCCCCAGACCCCCGAGCCCTCCCTCTGCCATCCAGCCGTCCCTTCCGCCGTTTCCCCGGGGAAAGCTGAGAGTGTGCTTCAGACAGAAAGCACTTGGAATAGCCCCAAATAGAGCTAAAAGCTAAAAGGTGCTATACCAACATCCAGTGTTGTTCCTCAAGAATGTGAACTATAAAGCCGTGGAAATTGCGCTTGAAATGAAACCCCCCATACGCAGTGACACCTGCGTAGTGGCATGGAAGCCATACCTAGCCTTAAGTGCGTTCGTTCTTAACATGCCTGCCAAGTCTAGCATATAGCAGATGTGGGCTGCTGGTTTGTGTGAACTATGCAATTTGACTATGGCGTTTCTTTTTTTAAGATTCCCACCGAAACACCAAATACTTCTACTAATCAGACAGATTCAGAGCTCTATGCTTTCGAGTGCCCAGTTTATCAGACACCTGAGAGGTCAAGGACTTTGACAAGTACTGGCTTACCCTCAGATGTTTTAACATCGGTGTATTTATCCACGAAGAAGCCTCCCAGCCACTGGATCACAATGCAGGTCGCATTGCTGTGTGAGAAGAGTGAAAACTAGACTTTCATCCCACACAAGTGTAATTTCAGACTGTAGCCAGGCTTGTATATTGAGACATACACGTGTAGCACCCCTCATAAAAGCCTTTGTGTGTTCGGCCAGGTGCAGTCTCTTTCTTCCGCTGCCACGGGAACCACGCATGTGGGGGGTGTTCCAGTTGCTGCTCCGAGCAACGGCTCTGCGCAGGTTCAGCTGCCAGTGAGTGAGCATGTCCTGGCTGCGGCCAGCAGGTGCCAGGCGTGCGTTTATGACCTTTGTGACTGCAGACAGTGATTTCTACTGTTGCAGATAGGAAAACACACACGCGCAGCGTGGCTCTGGGGGTGCCTTCCCTGCCTGCTCCGCGCGAACACACAACGCTTGGGACTGACCACAGCTTCCCAGGCTAGGGCGGACCGTCCCTTAAAGAATCAGTCTCGCTCTGACTTCTCCTCCCGCTGAGAAACCAATCCTCAGGACTCAGCAAACTGGGTTAAGGCAAGGGGTCGCATTGCCGCCTGGGTTCCCTGGGACCCAGGAGCATCACCAACACATGGACCCAGGAAAAAGCGGGGTGGGCGGGCACTCTGAGGACAACGAGCCCAGAGTTATGCAAAGAGGGAAAAGACGAGGCTCCAAAGGGATCAAAGCACATCGTTTTATTTAACATTTCCAACTTAAAACTTCATTATAAAACTTGTCAAATAAAGGTAAAAAACAATTTGTAGCTGGTACCCAGAAACTGCAGCCCTTTCTCATCACTGGGGGAGAAGTCAAGGCCCTCCTTCGTCCCCACAGCTTCCTGGGTGAGGCCGGGCCACAGTTTCCCCCGAACAGTGTTTACAGACTACAAGACGCAGGACACCAGCGCACACCACCCTCGTGGTCACAGCCGCGGGGACGGAGTCATGCGCTGCAGCCACAAATGGCTCATGTAGAACATGTATCATTAAAAAACCCAACCTGCACACTCTATTGATTAGCTTCCCCTATGTTTAAGATACTGCAAACTGAAATTTGAACACTGAACTTCAGTGGACTTCCCGTTATAGAATAATTAATGATGAGACTATATCAACTGAACTAGAACTTAACAGCTAAAGCTACCTTATGCACATCTATTAAACTACAAGAGAAAGGATTTTAAACTAGTCCCTTAAATTGTTTTTAGATGAACACAACACTCCTTCACAGAATTTTGTAACTATAAAGACTATACAAAATACAGTATAAACTGCATGAGCACGACAGTAGCAAAAACAGTTCAATTAAAAAAGTCAAAAACATATAAAAATATTAGCCTGAAATGGCAAATTTTCAACCAGTCTGTGTAAAAATGTTTAAATAGGGATGTTACTGCAAAAATATATATTTATTCTTTTTTCTATTTGGAACAGTTTATAAAGGCAAACAAACACCTGCAATTGAGGTAGAAAAGCCAAATTCGCAAACTTTGGATTAAGAAAAATACCCTTCCTATATCTTAATAGCATTTTTTATACAATAGTAAATGAATTCTAATTGTTCCAAAATTTTAATCCACCTGTAGTACTTTATAAAACTTAATTTAAAATACTGCAAATGTTTTGTTAAGATACTCAGTCCTGACAATTATTTCACATTCAAAATACTGTACAGAAAACTCTGAAGTCACCATATATTACATAAAGCTATGTATGTACATCTCCAGACGCTCTGGCTGCGCAGGCCGCCGGGCGCTCCTCCCAGGACAGTGCCACTAATAATTCTCTCTCCCTCTTAGCTCTGGCGTTTGACGCGAGCCTGGTTTCTACTTCCAGTCACACTAGTAAATGCGTCAATTTAAAGGAAGCAAATGAAAATTCTTACTGCAATAAAACATAATACACTTTACCTGTAACAGTGTTTTCATTTAAGAAGAACCAATTCACAAAGCAAAATTTTAAAAAGTCAAAAACCACAAACATCAAAAGTCTTTTTCTCAGGGCACTGATAAAAGATGGCAGACAGAAAACAGCGTTAAGGACTGAAAATTCCCTATCAGAATGCAAAGTCTAACACCTATTTATGATTTAGTAAAAACAGACACAGCGACATGGAAAGGCTTACTCCTAGGCTCTAGAGTTCTGACTCAAAAGGGCAATGAAGGCAAGTTTCTTGCAGACTGCTTTTCTTGAGGCGCACTTACGAGCACTGCGGGCTGAGGCTCAGTAGACGTAAGGAAGGATGCGGTAGGGTACGCGCTGACAGTACCTGTCCCAAGCCACGCCGTACTTCCTCCTGCACTGGCGCTCGTCCCGAGCCTCTCGGTGCACAAGCAGCACGGTGAAGTAAATCACGTAGAAGTACGGCAGGATGTGGTTGAAGCCTGGGGGGGCAGCAGGGAACAGCCTTCGGTATTCCGACTTCCAATGCTACACAACACGTAGTGTTCCCCGCTTCCCCCAAACCCTCTAAGTGAACCCTAAAATAATCTCATTTTCTTCAATAATGGGGAAAACTCAGCCAGGTCAGAAAATCCCACTGGTGCATGGCAGAGGCAGTATTTCAATGAAAAGTGTGATTAATCCTACAGTCCGTCATAATCCAAACATGTGTCCTCATTTAAAGCACATCTGCCCGTCCCCCCACCCCCCTGCCAATGAAGAGCAGGGCGGGGGCGGCCGAGCGGGGGCCAAGGCTGCCGCAAGACCAAGCCGTGGGCTTCGTAAGAGCCCAGGTATAGGAGAGATGCGTGCCAAGTCGTGAAGAGAAAGCTCGACTGATTTCCGTATATTCTGCGTAGCAAAGAGCATGAGGCACAGTTTAAAAGTTAAAATTCTGCTTTTAGAAGTTTCAGGTGAAACTTCAGGCTCTGTGAGTTGCTAACGCCCCACAGAAGCCAAATGAACGAGGTGCTACAGGTCACCGGTCACCGGTCACCGGTCAGGAGGAGCATCTCCCATGTATCACCCCAACCTCGGCCAGGCAACGCCACTCTCACTGGCTCTGTCCACAACGTCCCCACAAAGGACACACACCTTGCGGGCGGCCAGACAGGCAGGTCAGCACACCCCCTTGATGCTTACCACACGGGAGGGACCACGCCAGGGCCATGATGAGATCGCCCAGGTAGTTGGGGTGGCGAACAAAGCCCCACCAGCCAGACACTAGGAGATTTTTTCCCGTTGAAGTATGGATGGTTTTTAAATCTATATAAAAACAAATACATTTGCAATGATATGGAGACAAGCAGAGACATAAAATCTTTCTTTACACAATAGAAAACCAATACGTACGTGCAAGCCTTGGATCAGTGGGATTTTTCCGGAATGCGTTCTTCTGAGCATTTGCACATCGGAAGATTATATATCCACAAACTGTAAATTTTTTAAAATTTCATGTTAGCAATTTAGATATACTCTACCGTTTAAAAGCATCTGTAATTTCACTTAGAGATTATTTCTGAGCTCTGAGGAAGTTTCCAAAGTAGAGCACTTTTTAGGCAAAACTAACTAATGACATCTGTGAATAAAATGTGACACAGCCCACATTACAATAATCAATACAAGAACTGAGTATAATGACTATAGGCTCTGTTTAAATAACTACTGGCCATAAAATGAACACTTTATTAATATTACAACATCTTGCATGTAAATACGTGTCAAATCCCACTGCAGTCCTAAAAGCTGGTAGCTTTATTTCAAAACGTCCAAGTTAACAGGGCCTGACATATCACTATTAACTATGATCTTGTTGGTCCCCAACAAAGTAGTAAACAGTTTCCCCTCGTTATTAGCTCATCTGTAATATACGTCTTACACGACCCACAGGCCTGGGTGACGGATAAGCCTAACCAGGACTGCCGCCTCCACCGCGGACCCTGGTCAGCATGGCAACACCGGCCGCACCCGAGGCCCAGTGCCTGCCGGCCGCCCTCCCCTCACGCCGGGGAGGTGGTCGGTGGGCAGGCAGTGAAGGCAGCCCCCCTGGAGCTGATCCACGCGGCCACGGCAGGCCGCCGCCCCGCACCGGCCCCTCTGCCTGGCCCGCCGGCCTCCCCCCACCCCGCTTTCACCGCTGCAGTTCCGCTCAGACGCCACATCCCCCAGGAGAAGTTCTACCTTCAGCTCCCATCACCTCTGGTCTATCTGTCCCTCGTCTAGTCTCCTCCGTAGGCCTCACGTGAGTGTCTGAGTCTATTCCTCCTGTCAGAATATAAGTCCTAGGAAGGCAAGACTAGTCTTCCTACTTCTTCAGGTGCCTACCAGAAAAAGCAGGCACTCAATAGCAAAACGCATCATTACTAAACAGCTAAATTTAAAATGAATTCAAATTAAATGTTTTAAATTTAAAAGCAAACTGCTTTGTTTAAAAATTATCTCTTTAGAACTGATAATTGTCCAGGGGCTGAGTGAAGAACACGAAGACTACAGAACGGTCGCGGGGACGGAGAGCACAGCACAGGGGACACAGCACAGGGGACACAGCCCAGGGCACTGTCACAGCCACGCGCGGGCCAGGCGGGCGCTGGCCTGGCAGGGGCCACTTCCAGCGCTACAGAAACATCTGACCACTGTGCCGTCCACCTGAAACTAACATGAATGTCAACTGTAACTGAAAAATCTTTATAAATGTTTAAAAAAATTAAAAACAAATGATCATCTCCTCAGAGAACTACTAAAGAACCTAAGTATGAAGCATCCATTCTCTCTGCAAGATGTAAGAATCTTATCATTCGTCCATCAAAAATTACTTCAAACGGAGCTAATTATGGCCATTAAAAAGGGCACATTACAACTATGTAGAGACCTGAGCATGTCACAGCTGACACATAACATTTAATACCCAGAGTGAAATCAATACTCACTTTTCAGAGCAATAATTAGAGAAGCCACCGGCCAAGACACCTCGTTTGGATGATGGACCAAATAGAAGGCCTGGAGGCTGTAGGTGAAGGGGACCCACACCAGATCCCCAAAAGCCAGCATGAACCCGAATCCGTCGTGGGTGATGTCCATGGTGGTCAACACCGCCTCCTGCCGGGACGGGGAAGTGTCTGGGTTTAATGTAGTCACACAAAGCGCTAGGTCACAGCCAGATTTGTAAAGTGCTAGGGCGGGGCGGGGGCACAGCAGCCAAGCTGTGGCAGCAGAGGGACAGGGCCTCCGGCTAAGTGTCCCGGGCTCCACCTGCCGCCGCTCTGCCCCTCACTCTGCGGTCCCCAAATAACAGGCCAATGGGCGGCTGCGGGCCTCCCTTGCCCCGCCCCTCGGCTGCGCCCGGGCTCCAGGTTCTCAGGCCTCCCCCGAGCAGCCCCCACAACCCCTGCCTTCCGACCAGGCGCCTCCCAGAGGCGCAGGCCAACGCGAGGCTGGACTGGGACCGCGAGACTCGCCCCCACGGGCCTGGGAGACAAAGCCAGGGAGCCCAGCACAGCCCCTACGTCCGGCCGGGAGGGTGCAGCCGGCGGGCCTGCCGAAGGGACAACGAGGCCGCCGGGCACCTCGGCTCCAGGCCCCCTGCACCCGCCGACCTCCAGTCACGCTCTTGCTGTCCAGGCAGGTTTTCCACGCGGGGAAATAAGCCGCCCGGCAACGTGGCGCGCTGCCTGCCTCCCTTCTCGTGCCAAGTCTCCGAAAGCGCGCAGGCCCTGTCTCGGGGCTCGGGCCGCTTGGGCAAGTGGCCAGGCCCCCGCCCGGGCACCTCCCGCCACGCGGCCGGGCGCTCAGAGCCCCGCAGGCCCTGACGGCGACCCAGGGCTCGGGTCCCGGGGTCAGAGCGGCGTCCTGCTCCGCGTGCGCAAGCCGAGGCCCGAGAGGGCGGTCGCTCGCCCGCCGTCTCCCTCCAAGGCGTCCGCTTCCAAGGCTAATTACCTCGTTCCACAGGGCGTCCACCACGTACAGGAGCTGGAAACTGTTCACCAAAATCATGGCCAAGGACGGAGTAGCTCGGTTCTGAAACTTCATCTCGGCCAAAAGCATCACCAGGTTGATGACCACCTGCAGCAACAGGGGCAAGGACAGTCTCAGGGCCCCTCCTCAGAGCTCCTCGGCCCCCAGGGAACGGCGGTGCCTGCGCCGCTGAGAGCCCCGCAGACGCCACCTCCGCAAGCGACCGCTGCAGCGGTAAGACACCTCGGCGGCAGCCCCGAAAGAAGACAGTCCTCCTGCCAAAAGTGCCTCACTCGCTCCAATCATGAGAAACACTGGGCTAACCCAAATTAAAGGGTCCTTTCCGCGGGTCAACGTCCCGCGAGACGAGGAAAGGCTGAGCTAGACTGTTAATGACCAGAGGACGCCAAAGCAAGATAAGGGCGAAATGCACTGTGGGGCCTGCGAGGCTCCTGGAACAGAGCACGGTCGCCAGCGGAAAAGCTGCGGAAGCCCAAGGTCCGTGGAGTTGGTGAACAGGGCTGCCAACAATGTCACTGCGTTGTCCTTGATCACTGTACCACGGCTCTGCCAGAGGCTGCCGCTGGGATGCAGAGTGACAGCTGCAAGAGAACCCTCCTACATGTCTAAGATACGTTGTGTTTTTTTTAAGGGGAGGAAAATATATTTCTCATTACATGAATGCATCAATTATCACTGTCCTACATAAACAGAAATGACTGTAAAAACAAACTCTTTTAAGGTTTAATAACCTGTAACGGGGCATCTTGACCCTCTGGACTATATTTACAGTAAAAAAAATATTTTAAGTAGACAGATTTAGTGAAAGCTATAATTATTCCTAAAAATATATCATCCGCAGGTTACCTTGAAATTTTCTACCATTCTTTCTAAATACAAGACTAATTTTCACTACAGAACTGAAATTAAAAAAAAAAAAAGAAGAAGAAAAGAAAGAAAGAAAGAGAAAGACATACCCATCCGATCAGTCCGGGGCGCAATTCACAAAAGTATTTGAGATCAAAAACACCAACCCGAGGATTTAATTCCCGGCCAATGAAGAAATCATAGATAACATTTCCTGAGAAGGGAAAAGCTCTTATTCAAACAGGGCGTTTTGGAAAAGCTCCATCCCAATGCCAATTATGAGGCTTTAAAGCCGCAATTCAACCCAGGGACCAGCCCACTGGCGCTGCGGTGAGAGGTCAGAGCCGCTAGGGGGGACCGAGGCAGCGGGGCGCTGGCCCGGCCAAGGGGCCACCGGGGCCCCGCGGCCAGGCCTCCGATCGGGGGAACTGGAGTCGTTTTTAAATATAGACTCACAACTTTTTAAAATAAGCAACTTACTTTTCTTTTTTTATGTTTAAATACTTTAGGTCAGAATCAACCAATCTGAAATTTTTTTTTAAGGATATTTACTACTTGGGACAAAAAATAATGTGTAATAAGTTATGGCGCTACTTTTACCTTACTAACTTTAGTAAGTTAACCTTACTAAATGTTTCTGTAAGGCAGGCACCAAAATGCCTTACTGTCAACAAGTGGTTAAAAAGGGAAGAGAAACATGGTTAAGTTATAAAGAAATAGTTTTTCCCCTCTTTCCTTGTTCTCGCTTCTCTTACACTGAAGCGGGAGGAGCCCCGTCCCCAGCCCGCCAGCGCGGCTCACCTGAGCTGGCGGGCGACAGCTCGCCCGGGGGCGCGCGCCGCGCCCGCGCGTAGAGGTAGGCGCTCAGCGCCGCGGAGAAGGCGAGCGCCGCCAGCGCCAGCTGCCGGAAGTGCCGGTACACGAAGAGCAGGTCGGCGCCGGCGCCGCAGAGCAGCGCGGCCCCGAGGGCGGCCGCCGTCAGCAGGAGCGCGCGGAACCCTGCGGAGGCAGCAGCGACGTTAGCGGGCGGCGGAGCTCCGTCCGCTCCTACCAAAGGGCAGGGCGGGTTTTTAGTCTTGGTTTCATTATTTCAGCTACATGCACACAAATACACGAACGGAGGGGTGATCTTCAATACAGACACCGTACCTCTCAATTTTTCAACTACTTTTACAGATTGGCTGCAGGTTAGATAATTTATCTTCATGCCTTTCAGACAACCGGGAGAGAATTTACTATTTACTACCCTGGTGTAATCGGCTTTGACAGTTTAAGGAGTACAACACTCAAAAGTGCACGACACTCAAAAGTTTGGAGCTATCAAGCCATCAATTTGAGTCTTTGAAAAAAAGAAAAATCACCATTTAATCTATACTTGAGTCTTCTTCCATCAGTAAGAGGTGTTCCTTCTACAACCTTAAAAGAGAAATATGTTAATTGAAAATTTTACAGGCACAACACTTCACCATCATATATGTGTCTTCTAATATTACAGATCTCAGCATGCCCGAGAAGGGAACTTTAGTAACAAGTTTCCTTTTTAATTATACGTTATTGATTATGCTGTTACAGTTGTCCCACTCCCCCCCCCACCCCCCGCTTTGGCGAGCCCGCCTCCGCAGGAGCCTGTCTCGAGTATAAACCGGGTAACAACGGTTCAACGTGCGGAACCATCACGCAGCCCCCCTCGCCCACCACCCCATGACCCCCCAAGACTAATCGAGCTCTGATAACTCCTGCTCTGGTTCATGCCTCACTCGGAAAGCTGTAACGACTTCAGCTGCATTGTCTGACACAGGGGGGGTCCCTTTTCTTCTTTTTTCTTTTGTAAACAATGTAATTTTATGATGAGGCCTTTTCACCTGGGCCCCGCCCACACACCCATCTACTCTGGCCCTCCTACCTGCTGATGCATCAGGAACTGAGATGCTGACTTGCTCGGCTACTTGTCCACATATGCTACCCCACGTAGTCATTTCACGTGTTTCTTCCTCCAGGAAGAGACTGAGCACTTCCTGGATGGGGCCGTTGCGCTCTATGCAGCGACCCGCAGCGCACCCATATAGTGGCACTCTAGAAGCACCGACGCTTGAATGGGGTGCCTCAAAGTCAAAGTCCTCTTGGTCAATGGCAGTCACGTTTCACTACCCAAAGTAACTATTCAGAATGTTGCAAGTCATTTTAAACCGTCAAATACTCATATGAGATCATTTTTCTTGGGCTAAACTACTTCACCCTTTCATTAGCAATAGAAGGAAAGGAACCCAGGAGAAATGGAACACCTTTAGAGATCACAGGATTAGCAAAACCCCACATGCTAATTTCAAATGATCCTAATTTATTAAAGGTCTCACAAATACTGCATTGCGTTTTCAATTTGTGTGTGTGTGTGTGTCTCTCCCTTTATATATATATATAATACACACACCCATATTATTTAACCATCAAACCTATTTTCATGAAGAATATTATCTAGTCTGATATTAATTAGCCTTAGCTAAGTTAATCTGAATTAGTGACTTTTACTATGGAGCTTTACCATGAAAATGCCCGGCTGCCCACCTCACAAAAACCCTCGCTGCAGCCAATAATGTGATGGCGAGAGTTCAAAGTATTTCCAGCCTGCAGCTCTATCGCTCTATCACTGGCGTTCACCTCTCCTCGTAAACCTGATCTTTTGGTTTACAGACAGTTGGTAAACTTGCAAAGCCCTAAGAATAAGATCTCTAAATGAATTATTTATTGCTTAAGGAATCTTGTGTTTCTTTAAATAATCCAAGTATTCTACTGAAAGAAGAAAAAACTACCCTTAGCAATGAGTGCAAATTTTAGACATTGCATGAGCATGAGAACATAAAATGTTCCTAACAACAAATTTTTAAAAATTAGAAACTCACCATATTTTTGAAAATATAGTAAGTAAAAGATGCAGACTAAATCTATTGAGCTCATGGGAGGTGGGGGTGGGTGGGGCAGGGAAAGTGGTGGCGGGAAAACAGAGACAAATGCATTAAAAAAAGAAAAATAAATTTTCAACAGCCAAATAAATAAATAAATCTGTTGAGCTCAGTAGCTTACCGACTGATAACTTTAAATTCTGTATCTGAAATGACATATACTGAGGGGATATTTTTTTTCCAGCATTCCAGCAACTTCTACCATTAGGCTATTTTGCACAATAGTTGATTCTTTTCTACTTGGCTTAGAAAGTTCCACGAGACCTCAATCAGATTTTTAAAGTTCCACTTAATAAGCAAGTGTTACAGGATTCAAGGGTAAAGGCGTAACAATCTAAGTTCAGGCCAAGGACAGCTTTTAACCTTAAACCTCCTGTACACTTTTTACATAAACATGGAGAGAGGGGAGGGAAACGTCACAATACTCTGTACCACCCACCTCCCCCAAAAAAGACTCACCTTCCCGATTGGCAGTAAGTAGAACAGGGCCTGAACAAAAAACCAGAGTAGATAGACCCCAAACACTCTGGTTTCCCATATATCACTCAAAGCTGGCAGAGGCGGCGGGAAATTCAGAAGACTGGGCTCCTCCTGTTCACACAGCAGCAGCAGCAGGAAGACGAAGGCGGGCAGGCCCAGCATGATCAGCAGCGCACCTGCGGGCAATCAGTGAACGCTCACGGCTCAGCTTCCAACCCAGTGCTGTTTTTCGCGCCCCCCCACCCCGCAAGACTCATGGAGGTTTTTAAGGTCAGAACTCAAGTCTGGCTGGCTGTTTGAAGCTGATTTCTCGTGTCGCATTGAAAAGTCCTAATCTCTACCTGTCGTGTCCAGTGGGCAAGCAACATGGCCATTAAAGCAATAAAACAGCCGCTGTCCAGCACTCCACAGCTAACGTCCAAGCTCTGGAACATTTAAAACCCAATCACTGTGGGGCAAGCACGTCGAAACTCCAGCATATTAAAGATAGGAACATCTAAAACTTTTCTGCCTAATCTTAAAAAAAAAAAAAGACTATTTCCCCCCCTAAATTTCTAACAATTAAAATAGCATCACGTTCATGTAGCATGAGCAGACTTTTGGTGATGCTGGTCGCCATCTTTAACAGACCAGCTAGCCAACAACTTACAAAACCAAAGCAACTAAGCCCTGCAGGGTTTTGAACCATTTAGTGTTTTCCTTTACCAGCTCACAGAATTTCACCAGTACCACCCACTTAATAACTCCAAGCCTCTGAACACTTCAGACCTTTGACTCTCACCATCAACCTGTGTAGCCGGCCAGGCAGACACCATGACCCCCTTTGACGCCTGCAGCTTCTTCCCGCTGCTCCTGCCCGGCCCGTCGCTGCGGGTCCGAGGAGGAGCAGGCTTCCCTGTCCCTAACTGTTCACAGCAACCTTCCTTCTGTCACCTCATTAGTCAAAATCTATTGAGAGACTGCTGAAAGCTGTATTTACAGCCAGCCTGGCACCCTTTCCACTCCATTATGACCCTCAAAAATGCCCTACCCCGGGCCTCTGCACCCGCTGCTCTTACTGACTAGAAGGCCCTTCCCCTGGCTGCCACCTGGCTCGTCACCTGCCTGCTTCAGAATTCGTCAGAGAAAGGCCTTTCCTGTTTACCTCACTGCAACTCCCGCGGCCCGCCCTCAGTCCGGTTCTGACACCCACCGGGCACTCCTCCGAACTCTAGGTCCTTCGCCGGTGTGGCTGTCACTTCCATGGATCTCAGTGATGCAGGCCCTTTGGTAACAATCTTTTCTTCCTTAAATTCTATTTCTTTTAACTTGTTCTCTTCTCCTCTTGGACGAAGGCTATACTGTGCAGATATATAACTACTTTCTTGTGACAAATGGAATTTTTCCTAGTTAAAAAATAAAAAGTATTAAATATCTGTAATCAAGAATTATCATCAATGCTACATGAACTAATTCAGCATCTAACTATAGCCATATACTAAGAATAAATCTGTTAAGTTACAGTCAGTCTTAACTGAGAACAAATTTTTAGAATAGACTGTAGGAGGAATTATGGCTTTCAATGTGCTTCCTCAGGGAAAGTCACTTAAACAAAGGAAACAGCAGCGGGAGATGAGAATGAAGGCTGCCGTACCTGCGGGGCTTTGTGAGCGATGTCATTCCACTCCGTGTGCTCGGGTTCCCCGTTGTGCCTGCTGATGCTATTTCCAAACGGCTTCTAAATTGAAGAATATAAAGCATTTTAACCATATGAACCATAACCCACTAAAAAAGAACCTGATGGTAAGTCTTCACCATGGTTATCAAACAGTAAAGAAAACAAAAGATTTTCACAGCTTTAATTCTGAAGAATTCAGGATACTTCTGTTAAAAATAAAAAGGGATAAAATTAACTAAAATTTCCCAACCTATAAAAGACTGGGTTTTATAGTATAGATTCCACATAAGCTCTTTCATCTTTTAAACATAATTAGACTGAATGTTAAAATTTCATTGTTCAATGACAGCTATTCTAACAGTATTTCCTATGTCAGAGAAGTAAAAGTTGGTCAATTAGTTCATGAATTGGTTAAAAAAAAAAAAGACAAAAAGACATTCACTGCCCCAAAATAGCCTATAATGGGAACTTAGGAAATAGTGGGTGTTTATACAGTATTACTAGCAACTTCCACACTATTTTCTCAATTTCATGCTGCCTGCTTTTTATTTAACCTTAAATTTCCCTACTCAGTCTCCTTCCTTGAATGTGCATTCTCTTCAAGCAGTAGACAGATTTTCTTATCAGAATTTGAACAGAGAAAATGCTTCAGCTTGCAAAAGATTTCTTCAGGCAAAGCATGGCTGTAATCTGTCACTTGGCTCCTTTAAAAGTCACGGACAAATTACAACAAATTATAATGCTAATAAGCCAAGAGGAGGAAAACAAATGAAACACTCAAGTCTAGTCCTGGCTGGGTGTTTCGTTGGTTGGAGAGTCATCCTATAGACCAAAGGGTTGTGAGTTTGATTCCCGGTCAGGGCACATATGGGAGGCAACCAATCAATGTTTTTCTCTCTCTCTCAAAAATCAGTAAACATATCCTTGGGTGAGGATTAAAAAAGAAACAAAAACCCAAACCCAAGTCTATCCTTTGGGAGGCCAGCTAGTAAAGGATAGCATTAATATAGTAATATCAAGTTCCAGTTCAAGCCAAAGTCTAACTGAGCAGTGATACCACGCAACAAACACTTGAGTTTATCAAGGTGCCAGTGAGCCACTGCAACAAATGGACCCACCTAAACACCACATACTACTCCTCTCTCAGTTTTTCAAATCTCCAATTTATAGTCTACAGCAACTACAAATGTAATCCTGTAACACAGCTAGTTATTTAGCTGACCCTACACCGTGCCTACTGCAAATGAGGCAAATTATTACAAAAATTACAATTCAGAGTGAAAAAGAACCAAGGAAGACATGAGGTCCAAAGCCACCTGCAGCGGAAGGGCGGCCTTTCCCGTGCCACGCCCCTTCCTAAATGCCGCGGTGCACACACGCTGGGCGCAGGGCTCCACTGCCAAGGAGCCAGTCGCTCTGCGGCTCCCGGGTCACCAGGACTATAAGAAGGTTACACTCTAAAAATACAATGGCCGCTACATGCTAACAGCAAGAATGTGAAAGTGGCTCACAGCATCTGTTCCTTAACCCGAGTTACCTGACCAGTAACGAGAGCCACTAATGGAATGTCCAGACTCACAGGTAATTGTCAAAATGCAAGTTAAAATGCTGAGTTGAAAATCTTCAATAATCATACAGGCAAAAAAATTATAACAACAGAATGAGAAAATGGGCTTTCATACACTTCTGATGGTGATATACACTTTCTTGAAGCAATCTGTCAAGACTCAAATCTGCTCTCTCCATCTATCCTAGCAGCTCCCCTTGTACGAATTTATCCTGAAGAAATATCAAATGCTGAATAAGAATATTTGTTGCCCTGGCTGGTGTGGCTCAGTGGATTGAGTGCCGGCCTGAGAACCAAAGGGTTACCGGTTTGATTCCCAGTCAGGGCACACGCCTGGGTTGTGGGGCCAGGTCCCCAGCAGGGGGCATGTGAGAGGTAACCACACATTGATGTTTCTCTCCCTCCCTTCCCCTATCTAAAAATAAAATAAAAATTACCATCTTTGAATAGGAAAAGCAATCAAGTGTATTGATGCTAAGAGGACCAGATACTTTTATTTTGTACATGAACTTTTATAAATTATAAAAGCTTACTCAGTTCAAACTATAATCTACATCTATTTCATATTTTAAAAAGACATTAAATAGCATCCTTATTGCTATTTCCATTGGCATTTAAAAGCATTATACCTTCTATTCTTCCAAACATTCATTTTTTTATAAAATCTTACAAAGTCATTACCTTAGATTTGATGTTTCAACTGACATTTTAATATTATTAACTGCAAATAACATGAGTAAACATATGGATGAAGGGGAAGACTGTGTTTTGGAAAGACTAAATGCTGCACAAGGATAAAGATCTCCCAAAAACCCAGGTACGTACCAACACCAGTGGAGTCAATTTCACTTCCAACACTTCCTTCCTCATTTCCTTAATGTCAGCGTGGTGCGAAGCAGAGGCAGGCTGGCGGGAACTTTTAGGTGGTCGGCCCGGGGATCGGCCCGGGGATCGTCCCGGGGATCGGCCCGGGGATCGGCCTGGGGATCGGCCCGGGGATCGAGAGCGTGACCGTGACCTTGACCGATTCCCTCGGCGTCTGGAGGGAGAACTGGAAGTTGAGCCACTTTTCTTTTGCCTAAAGGAAGTTAAAGGCTAGAGAGGGAGCAGAAGGCAGAGTGTTAGCACAAGTCCTAACACACACAGACAGAGCCAAGGTACAAGAGGGCAGCCACGGCTGTCACTGGCCCCACGCGCTCCACCACCAGCCCCGAAACCGGGATCTGAGGACCACTGGGATAAGGCCAGTGCAGAATGCCGCCGTGACAGCGACCTGTCCCCACGCCGTGCGACAGAGGCAGCCTCCCCACTCCTGACTCTTCTTTGACGGTACTGCCACAAAATGGATGTGCCTAAAGCAACTAGCTGTGCATTCTCCCACGAACACACAGAGAGATGAGTTACAATTAACATTGATTAAAGCCAAGATGACAGGACAAAAGAAATCTGCACACAAACAATGGTAACAAGACAATGAGCCCCACAGCTTCACTCTGAACAAAGCCCCAGGCAGCCTCGGACACGAGTGTGACTTGGATTACTCAGTCATGTTGGATGGCTTCGCATTTTTTAACTGATTGCAAACAAAATCAAAAGAAGAACAAGTCTCTGACACATGAGAATTATCTGAAATTCAAATTTCAGCATCCACAGCTTCACTAGAGCACAGCCGTGCCCATGCCCCGCCAGGCTGCCAGGAGCTGCCCGCCTCTGCAGAGGCAACACGGCCCATAGAGCCTCAAGTATTTGCTACCTGTCCCTGCAGTCAAACATTTCACTGGCCCCGGACACTTCGACTGTGGTCTGTAGGCCATGGGTTCAAAAGCCAGTTGTTACTGATCTGCCACAAGGCATGGAATTACAAATCCGTCTGTAGAAATGTTTAGAGCATTTTGACAATGTCTGCTGAATCCAATAATAAAAAGGTAGGACTTATTTTGCACGTCTTTTTCATTTGTCATTTTCTGGCCTATTTTAGCTAAGTACTGGCACGCATGGGTCCAGTATTTGACAGCCCAGGCCCTCCCTCACCAGACTCACATCTAATTAATGCTGTTCCCCTGACCAGAACCTCAGGGCCTGGGTTGAAGCCCGAGCCCCTCGGGGTCCAACCCCCCTGCACTGGCCCTCGCCCGCCGCGCTCTCCCAGCGCCTGGCTGCCTGTGCTCCCCATGCCCCAGGCCTTCAGCTGCTGCTTCCGCGGAAGCCGCCCGCCGTCACCCGCGTTTTCCTATTCAGGCTCAGCTCTCAGCCCCCGTTGTCACCACTTCTAAAAGCCTCCCGACACCGAGTGTCTCCCCTAACCCACTACAAACTTGCATCACACACTGTGTTAAACCAGGAACGTGGCCGATGTCAGTGCGTCTTCTCCCGTTGGCCGGGCACTTCTAAGGACAGGGCACCGTGTCCCATCCATACATTCCCGGAGCCAAAAACACTGTCTGTCCCAAAGCGGGAGCATGACCCTGTGCCCCCACACAGAGCCGAACTGCCCACCCCACCTTAAAACCCACACCCACGCGACGCCACGCTCAGCGCCAGTGCGCGGGTCGCCCACCGGAGCACTCGCCTTGATGTCGCCCTCCTTCAGCTCAAGCTCGGTGCCGTCCTTGTACTTCACGGTGTAGAGCTGGGAGGCGCTGTCGTGGCTCAGGATCTCCACTTCGTAGTAGAGGGAGCTCCCCGGCCAGCGGCCTCTCACCACCTCGCCGTCGGCAAATTTCCTACTCGGCATTTTCGAAAGTCAGTCTGAATGGTTTTAAAGGAAAAAAGTGGAGTCAATGCAACGCACACTTACATTTGTCTTCTTTCATAGATCAAACACTGAAATACGACTTTCCAAATTTTTAATTGGTCACGATTTTAATGCCAAAAAGACCTATGGCGGGGAGGGTGCACAACCCTCACTCTAAAGGTGAGACCCCAGAGCTCACCAGCACATGGCTGCTCTGTCCAAGGGCGTCGAAACCGCCGGCCGGAAATGGCAGAGCTCGGACAGTACAGACGCTGTTCTTTCTGCCACATCATGTCCCATCAGGAATCACGCCGCACAGGACGGTTTGGTCCCTGGGGTACACGTGACACTAAGGAGTAATTATGACAACACACCAAACGGTTGCCTATGCAAAACACTGTCACCTCCTGTGGCCATATTTCTTGCTAATCAACAAGGAATCATCTCGCAAAGATTTATTTTGATTTATAAATGTGCATCTAGTCTTACAAAGGCTTTAAAAATATATTACATTTTTTCAGTGGGACAGAATAGAGAGCCCCAAAATAAACCCACACCTTTATAGTCAATTAATGTAAGACAGAGGAAGCGAGCACATACAATGGGCTAAAGATAGTTTCTTCAATAACTGGTGCTGGGAAAATTGGACAGCTACATACAGAAAAATGAAAACTAGACCACCTTCTTACATCACACACATGAATAAATTCAAAATGGATTAAAGACTTAAATGTTAGACCTGGAACCATAAAAATCCTAGAAGAAAACATAGGCAGCAAAATCTCAAACATTGCTTGTAGCAATATTTTATCAGCTATATCTCCCCAGGCAAGGGAAATACAAGAAAAAATAAACAAATGGGACTACATCAAACTAAAGTTTTTGCACAGAAAAGGAAACCATCAACAAAATAAAAAGACATCCCACAGAATGGAAGAACATATTCTCTGATAGGTCTGATAAGGGGTTAATATCCAAAATTATTATAAAGAGCTTACAAAACTATACCAAAAAACCCAAAAATCCAATCAAAAACTGGGGAAAGGACCTGACCGGACACTTCTCCAAAAAGAGGACACGCACAAGGCCAACAGACCCAAGAAAATACGCTCAGCCGTCCCTAACCATCGGAGAAATGCAGACTCAAACCGCAATGAGAGACCACCTCCCACCTGTCAGAAGGGCCCTCATCAAATTCAACACACAGCAAGTGCTGGCGAGGATGTGGAGGCAGGGGACCTTGTGCACTGCTGGGGACGCAGACCGGCGCAGCCACTGTGGGAAGCAGTATGGAGAGACCTCGAAAAACTAAAAATGGATCTGCCTTTTGACCCAGAGATCCCACTTTTGGGAATATATCCGAAGGGACCCAAAACACTAACTGGAAAGAATGACTATAAGCAGCCTATGTTCACTGCAGCATTATCTACAGTCACCAAGGTAGGGAAGCAGCCCAAGTGTCCATCAGTAGATGAGTGGATAAAACAGCTACGGGACATTGACCCAATGGAATTCTGCTCAGCCGTAAAAAAAGAAAGTTTCACCCATTGCAGCAGCATGGGTGGGCCTGGAGAACATCGCGCCGAGTGAAACAAACCAGTCAGAGAAAGTCACATACCAAATGACTTCACTCACATGTGGAATCTAACGAACAAGCTGAACTAACACGCAAAACAGAGGCAGACTCGTGGATGGAGAGCAGACGACAGCTGGGGGGGAGGGGGTGCAGGTAGCCGGGACGGGACAAAAAGGAGAAAGGGCTTGGACAGGGACACCAGGGTGGTGACTGTGGCGGGGGCGGGAGGTGGGTGGAATGTGGAGACTAAATGGTGATGGAAAAAATACAATAAAAAATATATATATTTAATTTTTAACAAATTACCTCTATTAAAAACAACAAACTATGAAACAGGTTAGTCTGGAAAAAATCAAGGGTGTATAATTAACAGTAGTATAACCCACCAACAGGGAGGAAAAAAAAATCCAAATCTAAAATGAATAGCAACTCTGGGGCCCTTTCATAAAGCTTTCAAGTCTAAAGCCCCCAATGCACGCCCAGGAAGCCTGCCAGCCTCATACCTGGGCTAGCACACACCTGGCCCTGGTCCCCCGTTACAACATTCTTTGTCACGAAACCGAAACACGGCCCACAAAACCTCGTATAAAGGACATCCTAAGAAGCCACAAGCAACCTATAGGAATTGCTACTTACAAGAGGCCTGCTTGTGACCTTTCTCAAACATCAGCTGATCTCTGGGCACTCCAGCTGCCAGGTAGCAATGCTTCTCCCTCCACTGACCCGCAGCCTCCCAGGTCCACGTGACAAAACCGGCGCCTCTGACCTTCGACACCAACTGAACTAGCTGGGCTTAGGCCAAGAAGCAGGCAGTACAATGGAAGAGTCTCTCCCTCAACTGCCTCCATCTCACCTGCCCGCAATTCCCAATACATCATCTGCGCATAAAAATATACATTCCTTGCCCAGCTCCTGCCAAGAGCTGATTATACATCAATGACAACATTTAAGAACTTTTGAAGACTGTGGATTAGGGAAGGGAAAAGATACACTACACCACCCCTCCCAAGAAAAACATCTTTCTTAAGCACCACATTTCTTCAGTTAATCACCTGAGATAAAACTTAATAAGCTTCACTTGTTTAGAAAGACGGCGGCGAGGGTGGTAGATGAAAGGAAACACAACTACTTATCTGGTGAAAGAGACAGCTTTCTTCCCAGCACCCCCGGAGATAGCATCGCATGGGTAATGAATGGGTGTGGGCTTGGGGTAGGGGGCAAAGGGACCCAGGAGCTCTGGGGATGAGGCCACACCTGCCTGAGAGTCACCTGAGGGGGCCTGGGCGAGCCGCGGACAGTGGGCACCTTGGGACATGGCTGACGGACACAAAAAGGGAAGGTGACGACAGCAAGCTTTGCCTATTTCAACACTGAGTGTGAGCCTCCAAATTCTAAGAAAGAGGAAGGAAACGGGCCCTCCTTCTCTCTCCTCGGTGTCCCCTATTTCTCCCTGGACCCCCTAAAATCAAACCCCTGCTATGGATACCTGTTCTCCGACGTTGGTCAGCCAAGGCTGAGAGGAGGCAAGTGCATCTTTCCATCAAGATGCCACTCACGTTTCCAACGGCTCTTCCTAAACGTCTGAAACATAGTCTTAGGGGCCTCCTGGATTTTTAAAAAGACCCTTGAGCGGATTCTGTACCTTTTTGAAAATTTACTTATTGGCATCTTTCTGTGACCAATTAAATATTTTGTGTTAAACAAATTAAGATACCCAGGGATATCTGTTGGGTCTCTAAGCTCAATTTTTTAAAAAACAAGAACTGGGACCTGAGAGCAATGTTTCACATGGTGGTTGAGAGAGGAAAAAACCAACCAACCAGCCAGCTCTCCTGAGAAAACCACTATCTTGCCGACAAATGTTCCCCAGGATGGAACCAGCACGTTAGATCCACTCCCACTTTCCACAATACCCAAGCACCGCTGCCACACGGGATAACACTGTGCAGTCACATCCTGATATATTCTTGGGCAGGAGCGAATGAGCCAAGACAGGACACAACTGCATCTCATCATGGACCCACCTAATGGGGCAAGAGACACATGAACAGGCCTCCCTTGGGATGTTCTAGCCAAATGTGAAAAGAAAAAATTTGCTTTACAATGTCCTCCTTTCCCCTAAGTGGTGGAGACACGGGGTCTCAGGCTTTTCTCCATTAACCTACGAGCTTGCTAACTTACCAGAATCCTCACACGTCCCGCTCTGATGTTACTATTTATCCACACAAGCAAAAGCTGCTATTCTCTGCCACGCTGTGTAATACTAAGGGTCTCTGGCCATTTTTCCTTCACGTTTCCCAATTAATCTAAATGTGGCAGAAACAGGAAGCTCAAATGAAGTTTGACAGCTTCCCTCCAACACCTGAGCCCAGGACTGGCCTACATTTCTGTAGGTAAACCACCAACAGGAACTGCTGGTCCCGCTCAGGATGCGAAAGAAAGGCTACCCTCTTGGCTGCAGGGGCAGAATGGCCTGCTTTTCCCTGAGAAATAAAAAGCGAAGTTAAGGCTCATTCCCCTCCTACTCACTCTTCCCCTCCTCTCTAGCCGTCTCTCAGAAAAACAACTGCGCTTGGGGCTCCGTTTAAATTAGGATCCCGCTGCCTCTCCTCCCGGAGCCCCTTTCCCGTCCCGCGCAGCAGTTGCTACAAAGAGTGGTTGCAGAGTTGTTCGCGTTTATTTGCCAGGACCCTGAGGGCTGGGACTAGCTCGGGTCCGGCCACGCCTCATGCAGCAGGTGAGCAAGCCCACGGGCTCCAGGCGGAACTCTGATCGTCCAAGCGCTGTCCACTGTATCTACGGGGTCGCTCTGAGAATCCCAGCCTGACTTCCCACCGGCTTATGCAACCAAATGGGCTAAGTGCTTGGAAACAGGCCCCGTGCAATCAAGTGCTTACTGAGGGCCCCTTGAGGTTGCTGGCAGGGGTCATCACGGAGCATTTTTAAATGCCTTAAACAGGTGAAAAAAAACAAGATTGAGACTTAGTAGGAGCACGCCGGCCTTCCGTAACGATCCGTTTTGGGGTGTGCGCAAACAGCAGGCGAGAGAATGCAACGCATGCCCGCGAGCAAGCCTGCAGTCCGCACCGGAGAGCCACCAAAGCGAGACGACCACGACCCTCAAGGCCAGTGACAAGCAGCGCGAATTAGTCAACTTTGCAACCCCACTTCCCCGTCCGCCAGGCCGCCGCGCCTTTCCTGCTTCCCCGCCCGCACAACCTTCCAAACTACCCAGCTATCTGTCAAAAAGGCGCCCGAAGCGGGCCTGGGAGGGCGGGGGTTGCAGGGCGGGGACAAAGGGGCCGGGGAGGGTCACCGATCCCCAAACCTCCCCAACCAACAGCACTTTAGAGCGACGCGGCGCGTCCAAAATGGAGGGAAACGTCCCCAATTTAAAACCGGCAGCTCCACTTTCGCAGCTGGTCGGGCTGGGCCGCGCGCAGTTCAAGCCCCACCAGCTGCGGCCCCGACCGACCCGAAGGAGGTGAGAGCGAGGCCACGGCGCCAGGCCCGAAGCCCGAGGACCCCAGCCCACAAGCCGCGCCCCGCCGCGGTCCTCCCCCGCCCGCCCCCCGGGAGGCCGCACCGCAGGGAGTGGGCGGGGGTGGGGGCGCTCACCTACGCCAGACTCCGGCGGGGACACAAACGACTCTGGGAGAGTTGCCGAGCTGCTACCCGGTGGCTGTTCCACGCGCGCGACGCCGCCCCGCCGCGTTCTCGCGCTCCAGCGTCCCGCGATCCCGCTGCCCGGCCGCGCGCTTCCCGGCCCCTCCTCTCCTCGCCCCGCCCCTTCGGCCGGCCTCTGGGGCTTCCATTGGCTTCTTGGCCTTTTGAATCGTCCCTGACGCTATAGATTGGCCGGGCGCCGTGGCGCGTCCGTCCCGCCCCGCCCCGCCCCGTGGCGAGGCCCGAGATCAGCCAGGCAAGTACCCTGTGGGTCCGCCCCAGGGTAGCACCTGGGGCGTCTGCCTGCAGGCACCTTATCTCTGCTGCCCAGGAGCCCTCGCGCTCCGCGCTCTTTCTCTCCTGGCACTCGCCAGTTGCCTGGCGATGCGCACAGCAGAGTTTGGGGTGCGAGGTGGCTTGGCGAAAGAGATTATTAAAAACTACAAATAAAATAAATTCTAATAGTGATAACTAAAGATCAACTGTCCGAGAGCGAAGGTGCTTCTTGCTAAAACGCCATTAGTGCTCTCCTTACGGTGTTAAAATCCTCCAGAAGCCTCCGGGCCGTGCCCTGGCTCCGAAGGCGACCCGGGGCTTCTTTGTCTTGCCAACGGCTGCTGTGCCTGGATAGAAACCGATCTGGGGGCCAGTAGGCGGCGGCGGGGGGGGGCGGGGGGGGGATGTGTCCTAGGGTCCCCTACAACTCGCCGAGTTCCTGCGACTGCTGTGAAGAGATGGATTAACATTAAGAAGAGGTCCTATCGCGATAAGGTAGAGAAAGTTCAATAACAGCATGGGACAGGAAATTCTGTGCCTCCTTACACACTGAGATACCATTTAACCTGCTTCCCACAAGTCTGCTTGCAACATTGGCCGCCGAAATGCTGAATCATTATCTGTTATGGTTATCCTAACCCTTTTTTCTTGTACAAGTTATCATTATGAGTTAGTTGGTTTCCTTCCTTTGAGGTCGAGAGTTTAAAACAGTCCAATTGAAGTTCCCCATTTTGCAGTGTGGTTTTAATCAAAGTATTTCTTAACCTGACTACTAGGTTAACTTACTAGGTAAACTGAAGTGAATTTCTATTTTGGAAGCACTATCTATTAAATTATAATAATAAATAGGCTTTTCATCGATAGTCCAACTTCAGGTGCAAGAGCTCACTTTCTCAGTTACAACGACAAAACAACCAGATTTATCAAAAAAAAAAAAAAAAACCCAAAAAACAAAAAACACCTAGTACATTGAGTTTTCTTGGCCATTTGGTCATTCACATCCACTATGAGTAAGTTCCTCAGAGCCTCTCTGGGGAGTAAATTCTGGCACTGCATTGGTCCTGGATGGAAATCTGAGCTACAAAAACGCACACTGTACTTCAAAGTCAGAAAACCGACCTGATTTTTGGTAAAGCCCTGAGCCTGAGTTGCTTTAACCCTTAAGGTAAGATAATATTAGCCCCACCTCATTTTTATTATTTATTTATTTATTTTTTGCAGTAAATGGCAAAGAAATGAAAACACTACCAGGTCCATGGGGACCAAAAATAGTTACTATCCCTAAAAGCCAAGCAATACTATGCTTTTTCTCATATATTCTACCCAGTGTGTGAGATTTCACTGGATCCCTCTTGAGGTATACATTTCCTGCATTTTTCTGCTGATGAAACAAAAGAAGATGCGCTTTCTTTTTTTGTAAAATAAATAAATAAAACTTCATTTTAAAGATCAGGTTTATAAAGTCTCATCATAACAAAATGCGGTTAAAAGATTGTAAATTACTAGAATCATAGAAGCATCTTAGTTCACATTCTACCTTATATTTGATCTACTAAAGACATTTTTAAAATAGCTGGTTTTGAAAGCAGAGAAGGTAAACAATAATTATTGTTTCTTTCTGGAGGGAAACACTGGGAATATCAGATGAATATCTAGGCTACTGTTTCAATACAGGAACTGTTGGTATTTTCCTCTCCTTTTTCTTCTTTGGGGACCACTAAAGAGTGTGTAGACTGGGGAGTGGAGAATTTCCAGATTTAGTTCTCCAGATTGAGTTTAGTAGAAAGATGCCATCAACCACAATTAGCAAGTTGCGAATTGTCCTAATAAATGAAATAAAAGTTGCTTAAAGAGGCACGTCTTCTGTTAATGTGGCCAAGAGAGGCACGGTCCCTGTCCCACTCTGTAAGGAGGATGAGAAGTAATGGAGAAGCAAAGGCCTTTGGCCCTGTCACCAAAACAGCCAAAAGACTCACACAGGGCCAGGAAGCCTTACCTATGAGATACAGGAACAGTGGTGTGACGCATTCCATCCTCCGGCTCCGCTTCCCAGGGGCGATCAGAACCGAAACCTCTTTTAGGAAGCGGGTAAAATCTCACGTGGCAGGAAGTCCAGTTGAACCCCTATGGCTCTGCTTCAAAAGGAACAAATGTGTGTACTCCTGGAGCTACAGAAAGTACCCCCAAGAGCCGTCTGATCAAAATCCATTTCTCCAGATGTTGTTTAACCTCAGCGGTTTATGTTCTCACAGAAGTGAAGTGCATGATTAGCACCATGGAATAATGATACCTGTCTTCATAACACATTTTTTTTCATTTTTCTTGGAAACACTCACACTTAGGGATATTTGCAGAGCTTACTGACCTCACCTTTTTTCTTAATATTTAACTAGCAGAGGCCAGAAAGTGAAACTGAACAGATGGGACTAAGTACACTGCTATCCTCAGCTGCAGCGGAAGCACTTAAAAGAGGTGGAACACTCGTGCCTTAACGGGTTGGCAATAGAGACAGAAAAGAAGAAGCAGGTTCTGGTGAGATAATCACAATACTGCAGTAACTAACCTTAATTTATAAAGCCCTTACCCCGGCAGACCGCTGCTCTAAGCACTTCAAGTATCTTGATTTATTTAACCCACAGGACAGAGTTGGGCCAGGAGCGCAGCTTGCCATTTCTAGTGCTCACTCGGTCCTTCTCCAGCAATTTCTGCCTTGATTTCCTCATCTGTAAAATGGGGATAATACATGTTCTTATTCTGCAAGGTAATTGCGCTGGTTAAATGCAATTGTTCATGTTAGTGTAACTTCATTTTATTTCAAATTCACTAAGTCACTATTTTTAATCAACTGTAAGTAGATCAAAGGGTGTTTTCAATAGCAGATGTATCGAGACATTCTTAAACCATTTGCTGTTTTTCTGAGTCTCTAAATGCTTTGAGTCCTCCTGTAATGCATGTGTAAATATAAGACTGTTTCTTCAGTCTTTTCATCCATTCTGTTCTAAATGAAAAATCCAAACCTGCTTGCTGGGTTAATCTTTTTTTTTTTTAACCTCATCCAAGGACATTATTTTTTTCCATTACTTTTAGAGAGAGAGGAAGGGAGAAAGAAAAACATCGACGCAAGAGAGAAGTATCTATCGGTTGCCTCCCATATGCACCCGGACCAGTGATCTTACGCACCTGGACTGGGGACTGAACCCACAACCCAGGTATGTGCCCTGACCGGGAATCAGTTACAGATGATGCTCCAACCAGTGGAGCCACACTGGCCAGGGCTGTGGGGTGAATCTTAAAACTTAAATATCCTTTGTTTAAAGAGTAATTATTATTTAAATTTATATTGTTGTTAACATTTACTGAGTATTAACTGTTAAAAAAAATAGCCTAAATTTTGTTTGTGTGAGTTGAGAGTCCTGAAATACCCACAGGAAAAAATTTAAATTCTGTGGCCTTCAGAAACTTGCCCTACTGGACCTTTGCCAGGTTGAGCTCTCTCTCTGTTCCTTTTTATATTCCTCTTTCCTTCCCCACCCATTGTACCCTCCAGGTCAACAAAATTCCTGGTGGGGCTACAGACAAGCCTCTTTCTTTCACCTCTTCCCCTGGGAGTGGCTGTCCGTGCCGCCACAGCTCCCCTGCCTCTCTGCCCACATGTCACTTCCCACATACACATGTCACTGCCGTGCATCTTCTGGGTGTCCACTCTCATGGGCGGGCAGCATATTTTATCTCTCTTTCTGTCGCTCCCCATTAAATACATAAAGGATTGGTTCATTATGAAATAGTCTCAGACTCTGGTAAATTCTCTGCTTCTTGGGCTCGTTACTGAGCTTGTAAGAGGCTGGATTAAGGCAAGAAGCAATGGAGCCTTCCCTGGCACTAACTCTTGGGTGGGTGAAGAAGCTTTCTACCTTGGGGGCACAGCTCGACTGCCCCCGCGTCTCCCCTGCCCCCTGCCACTGTCCCTGCTCCCACAGCATCGCCATCCACTGCTCTGAACAGCCTTCCCTCTGCCTTGGTCTTGATCTCTGCAGGCTCCCTCATCTCTCCCTTCATCCAGAACCTATAATGAAATGTTTCTTTTTAAAACCTTCTGCTTCTGCCATGTGGGGTTTAGACACATCACAAATGCATGGGTTGTGTTGGCACAGTTGCTAAACTGTGAGTCCCTGAGGGCAGCCCCGCCCCCCTCCCACCCCAAGTTCGCACTTAGAAGCAGCTGTGGTTCAAGGGCCCTCGTTTATGTAATGTGTAATTACCGTGTTGTTTCTCACTTCCTGCCAAAGCTAAGGCGTAGCACGTCAGTGCTGATTTTAGCTCTTAGGTGATTGCTCCGACCCTGTCACTAAACTGCGCCCTGCCCTCGTCTTTTACAGAAAGCAGGGAGCACCCGCCGCTGGCGTCAGGGTGGTGGAGGAAGCAAAGAGGAGAGGGGACCGATAACATCCAGCAACACCGAGCTGCGGGGAAAGCCCGTTCCATTCTTTACCTTACTCACGGCTCAGGTCAGCTCCGCGAAACTCGTGTCATTATCCCCATTTTCAGGATGAGGAAACGGAGGCTCACGGAGGCCAGCACACTTGCACTGGGTCACACTCGGCAGGTGAGTGCTGGACAGAAGACCCATCCCAGTGCAAGGGCTCCAAGGCGTCTGCCCTCTCCACCCGCTGAGCCTGCCTGGCCCCCTGCGCAGCGTTGGGTTTTCCTGGCCATTGAATTCCGGTCCCGACTCGTCAGTCACCTACATCAACCCCGTGCTGCTCAGAATACAGCTCCCGGGCATTTCGTCTACATTTCTGGGCAAAGAACACTCATGAGTGTGTCACTGAGTGCACCTGGCCTGTGAGCTTGCCCTTGTCTTCACCCTTTGAGTCTTTCCTCTGTGACTCTTTTTTAATTTAAATCCTCATCCTAATTGATTTGGGGGGGGAGGGGAATGTTGATGTGCGAGGAAACATCAATCAGTTGCCTCCCATACATGCTCTGGCTGGGATCGAACCCACAACCCTTTGGTGTCCAGGGTGACTCTCCAACCACCCTGTACTGAGCTGAGCCACCCGGCCAGGGCCCTCTGTGGCTCTTTCAATCCTGATGCCCTAATTTCAGACTCCGTAGGGTTGCCTGTGCGACTCTCTTGCAAAGGGCTGTCTTAGAAGATTCACTTTTCGACAACAAGGGTAGATCACTATCATCTTGGTTCTATATTTAGAACAGAACCCAGTGCAATTAAATCCATTTAAAATATGTTTGGGGATGATGATACAAAATATTTGAGATGCATGTTTAAAATCAAATTTACATGATTATTTTAAATGTCTTCATTTTGCTTGAGTAAGAGCATTCTAACTGATGGTACAACCTAAAACCTATTTGGAGCACAGAGTGTACTGAATTTATTTTATTCAGAACACATAGCTACATAAGTGACTAAAAACATGGTGTGTGACTATATCTTTCTAAACAGATGAAATGTAATCGCAACACAGACTTATTTGAAAATTGTACAGTGTCATCTTGAATAGCTTTTCAACAACTCTGAAAATTATTTAACAAGTTTGTTTTGGCAGGAAAAAAATTGTGTTCTTATACTAAGTTGCTGAAGATATTCCTTTGCTTGTTTTTGTCTATACAAAGGCTAGCAAAGCCAGTCAGGGTCGTCTGAGTTGGAAGTTCCAGCCTTTCTCCAGGGGAAGCCATGTTGTCAAACAAAATGCCATTTTCAGGTCTACTTCAAGCTTATTTGACCATGAGGGCGTCGTTTTTACATGCTTAGATTTCGAAAATCTCAGTAAAATACCATCTTCCCTATGTAATGTCATAAAGGAAGGTTCATCTTGGACCATCCAAAATGATCCCATTTGTTAAGTAGCACAAGTACAAGGTTATAACCTTCCTAGAGTACTAACCTGCTATAGGCACTATAGCGGCACCTGTCAAAAAAGTCATTTCTGCCAATATATAGCTCCCCCTTTTAAGCGGGAGGCAGAAAGTCCTGCAAGTTACTTGAGCATGCGCTTTGCCCACCACATGTGCACCCACCACCACTGCAACCGCCACGTTCTCTGCCCTGAAGTACAGTTCGCAAGGAGTGCTCGCTGAATTCACAGCAGGGCCTCTGCGGTCTTACCCCCAGGCCAGTGTGTCCCCTGAGGACTGAGCTGAGGCTACGGGAAGAAAGCATTCGCCTCAGATGGGGGGGGGAGGGGGAAGGGGGCATGCGCCAGGTTCGGCCATCAGAGCTGGGGCTCCTGAAGGTCGCATTGCCCTGTGCCCATGTTGGAATGACCTTGCTTCATCTGTCTGTCAGCTCAGGAGTGTTTCATGGACACGTAACAGTTGGATCACTTTCAAAAGTTTGTTCCTGTTTTCCACACTGTCAAATGTTAGAAACTCTGAATCCACTTAATCAAGAATTAATGACACCCCTGCGCCCCCTCTGCTGGCTCGGCCCCAGCCAGCTGTGGCAGGGGACAGTTCTGTTTATATTTCTTCCAAGAGGAGAGCAATGGACTCAAACAGAGATGAGGGAGGAGAGCGTGTATAAGAAGCAGTGGGCGGCCGGCAGGCACATGTGGGCAGATTCAGCCTTCGAGGCAGGACCCGGGCCGTCTGCGCTACTCTTGGCACGGGGAGGGGTGCCCAGCTCAAGGGGCCCTTCCAGAACCTTATCACGGTGACCAGATGAAACCGAAAGCCAAAGGCCTGCAAACGTTTTCCCTGGTCACGCACCTGAAGGACTTCAGAGACAATAAAACAATGTCTGGCCACTTTGTTCTCCGTTTCAAGTTCCTAAACAGGAAGAACAAAAAAAGCTTAGTGTGCAGGAGAAGCACCCCAGCATGCCAGAGCCTGGAGGTGCCACCTCCTGCCAGGCTCTGCGACAGGAGCCACAGAGAGCGCCCCGAGGGCTGGCAGTGGGGTGGGGCCCCCGTGCCCAGCAGGAGGGCACAGCTCGGCTACAAAGACTTGTGTTGCAAGTGCTCCCTCGTATCTGGTATCAGCACACATCAGTCAGCATGATGTCATGCTGGCCTCTCTCTCCAAACCAAAGACAGGCACTATTTCATTGTCTTTGTGGTCTTTCTGTCGTTGTCATAGTACAGACCGGTAAAGACTTGTTGGATAGGCCTGGCTGGGTGACTCAAGTTGGCTGGAACATCGTCCTATGCTCCAAAAGGTTATGGGTTCGATCCCCCGTCAGGGCACATACCTAGGTTGTAGGTTTGGTCCCTGTTCAGGGCATGTACAGGAGGCAACGGATCGATGTTTCTCTCTCACATTGATTTCTCTCTCTCTCCCTTCCTCTAAGATCAATAATAAAGAAAAGTATTCTCAGGTGAAGATTAAAAAAAAAAAAAAGACTTGTTGGATGGATAACAAAATAAACACAAGGGGGAACAAAAAAGGGTAAGGAAGAATGAGACAGAGGAAGCACCCTGGAGGGGTGACATGGTCTCTGTGATAACATGGAAACATGGCCATGTTGGCCCAGAGAGTTACATGCCTATCAGGGTCTGCCCGGTGACAGTGCCCCCGCAGCATGCTCTGGCCTCACCTGGGGAGGGGGACGACAGAGAGCCGGGCACGTTCAGGGCCCCCCTGTGATCCTGGGCTCTCAGCAGGCCACCCCAAAGCGTGTTCAGGAGTGGGGGTCGTACATCCTGGCGTGATTACTGAGAAGGGATGCGCTGGAGGGAAGAGAAAAATGAGGCAATAGGAAGAGTTGGCCAGTGCCTGCACCTGCCCACTGTCCCACACATAGTCACGGAGCCGCCCCCTGCAGGCCAGCCACGGTCTGGGAGTGCAGAGATGCACAACGCCACCCAGTGCTCACTAAAACTCCACTCGTTGCCAGCATTTTATGGGCAGAGGTCTGTTAGTCCTTCTAGCACCTCTACAGATGAGCACATTTATCGCAGGTGGAGAAATGGAAGTGTTGACAGACTTGCCAAGTTGACACAGACTAAGTGGCAGAGCTGGGAGGAGACGCCGAGGATATCCACCTCAGGGCCCATGAGGACGTACATACAAAGGACTGAGAGAGGACCATCAAGAGCAGCTGAAATCCTTCCTGGCTCCCAAAAGGTTGGGACAGGACTCCAAGATGTCACTGTGGTGTCCCTGCCTCCAGGCCCGTAAGTATGTACCCAGTGGGAGTGGTGGCTTGCTGCGGGTCTTGACTTGCAACAATGAGGGCTACATCTTGTCATGTGACCTTCTTATATATCCCCCACGTTGACAACCGGGCTGTGCACAGGTGTGCTGAACACACCCAATCGGTGGCCTGCTGATTGACAGTTGGCCCAGCTGTCTTTTAGGACACTTCCTATGCTCTTGGCAATAACAAGAAACCAGCGCCCCCTCCCCGGGGCTGTCTGACTTCCCACAAACCCAGCCTCCCTCTCCCCAAAGGGCTTCCTCTCACAGCTCCTCTGGGAACCTGGGCTACCCCACCAAAAGAACAAAATAAACACAAGAGGTAACAACGGAAATCTTCGTGCATAAATGTAAAGTTAATCCTTGTTCAATTCCAAAGGCCCGGTGTTGGTGAGGTTGGTGGGGATTTGTTAGACAAGTGATTACAGATCTAAAGACTGGCCAGTTCTGCACAGGGAGCCAGGGCTGGAGCTCTGGCCCTAGCGGGGAGTGGCCTCCCTATTGTTCAAGCTTTGCTTCTGACTTCACTTCCTTGGAGAACAAGAGCCTTCCAGACCACACACGTGAGCAGGAAGTGGGCAGGGCTTACTGCACTGCCTGGTGGTTCACGAAAGGAGAAACACAGAGAAGTCATAACCTCTGCGGTTTGGTTTACGCTGTAATATGAAAACCAGGAAGCTTGTCTTAGAGGAGGCTGATGTGTAAGAGTCAGAACGGAGCAGGGCCTTGACTTTTGGACCCCGAGTCGGGGGGCCAGGCTTTGTCCTCCGCAGGGGCACCCAGGTCCCAGCAGCTTGGGAAGCGTTCCCTCAAGGAGAATCATGCCATCAGAAGGGGACAGTTGGAGCCTGGTGGCAGGACCGCAATTTGATTTTTTTTTAAAATTGAGTTTGAGGCCCTGACCAGTGTGGTTGAGTTGGTTGGGCACCGTCCCTCAAAGCAAAAGGTCGCCAGTTCGATCACAGGTCAGGACACACACCTGGGCTGCAGGTTCAATCCCCCGTTGGGGCACATACGCAAAGCAACTGACTGATGCTTGTCTCTCACATGGATGTTTCTCTCCCCCCTCTCTCCCTCCCTTCCCTGCTCTCTAAAAGTAAATCAATAAAATCTTTAATTAAAAAAAATTGGGTTTGATTTTTCATGAAAAACTCACAGCCCCACCCTGCGGTTTGACTTGAGTGAGAAGCAACAGGGGTCCCTTGATGAGAGGAGATGGGCAGACCCTGATACCCGGTCCTGCCCCTTCTGGGCCTCAGGGCATCTCAGTGGGGAGAGCCACCCTTTCTTTCTAAGGCTGGGGGTCTGCGTGGCCTTAAAAACCTGCTGGGCAGCCTCACAGGTGGTTGATAATTACTGCCTGGATCCGTGCCAACAAAAAGGTATGGCTGGAAATCCTCAAGTTCAGTGAAATGGAACATCCTGATGGAGCCACAGGAAGATATATCCTCTGAGAGTCATATCGAAGGCCCTGCGGGCAGAGGCAGGGTGGCCCCGGGTGGCAGCTCTCTGCCACCTGCTAGACCTGCTCCGCAGGTAGGTCGGGCTGGAAAAGCAAGGCTGAGAATTACTCTGCCACGCCTGTGTCAGGAACTGAGTGTGACCTGTCAACACAGTTCCACAGGATTCCACCAGAGCCCCCCAACCTCCTCAAAGATTAGACACCATTAACTAAATTTCCTGGCGCCTCCCAAGGTGGGAAATTATGCTAATGGTCGCAGGCTGGCCCCCCTGGAGGGCTGGCCAAGGCTATGCTACAGCCTGTCCAGACCATGGTGCCCCCAGGGTGAACGGCAGAGTCCCTTTGATCTTAATTAGATTTTGAAAATGGAAATAAACACCAGGGTCCCAGAGCAAGGAGGCAACCCAGGAACTCCCCGGGGGGCGGGGTTCTCTGGGGTGCAGGGCAGGCTGGCCTCCGGAAGCGGGGCGCAGAGCTCAGCAGCTGGCCAGGGCCCCTGCGCACCCCCGCCGGCGGCTGCCCAGATGCTTCCTGGAAGCCCCCTCCTGACTTTGGCAGGCTGGCTCTTTCTGGCTTCTGAGAACAAAGAGAAAAGCGGTGTGGGGGGCAGAGCCAGGGACACGTGGGGAAGTCATTGCTGATCTGGGCCAAGGATTCACATAAACACCCCAGCCCCGAAGCGCCCAGGAGGCAACGACATTCTGCATGGCCTGGAGGGAGGGTAATCTGCAAAGACCCCTGGTTCAGGACCTTGGGGTTACGGCAGGAGGGCCTTCGGGGGACACTCGGGGTTTCCGCCCTGGGAGCCCTTGCTCTTTCCCAGGGGCCCCTCCTCTGACCCAGAGCACCATCGCCTGCCGCAAACTTTAAAGTTTAAACATCTGACCACAAAACAGCATGCACATAATCCAGTTTTTTTTTAATCTATTAAAACCCTGTGTGCTTTTTATCCAGAAAAGAGGTAACACAAAGTGAAGAGAATTTTATAAAGACCTCTATTCAATTCTTTGCACTGAAAAACCATTTCTATTTGGCCTCCTGTCTAAATGAGGCACCGTGCAAGGTCCCGAGGTCCCATGCTCCCTGACCCACTTCCCTGTCACCTGTTCCCGAAGTTCTGGGGGCAAGGCCCCTCCCAGGGGCAATGTGCGCCCTGTTATTAAGAGGTTGCATTTCAAAGACATGTTTAACGATCCAAAGGCTGCTGCCAGAGAGAAAATAATAGCAGGGCAGTTCCCGTGGCAGTGAGCGCCAGCAGTGGTCACGGCCCGGCAGGACGCCGGCGAGGGGGTTCCAGCGTCTCGCAGACCAAGAGTGGACAGGTGTCCCTCCTTCCGGACGGCACCTGTGGAACACCCATGGTGTGCGGGCACTGTGCTGGGGCCTGACCTCAGCCAAGCAGGGTCTTCATAGGGCACAGTGTGGCCCTGCTCTCCTGGAAGCAAGGGCCCCAAGGAGGGGACATCCAAATGGGATCCTCTCTATCTTGTCATGTTTGAGGAAAAGCTCATGCCACATAGAAGCAGCGACCACAGCGATCCAGCCTCCGCCAGGCAACCCCCGCCGTAACTGCTCGTGGCTCCACTCCTTCGCAGCCACCTCCACGCCCCCCCAGACGCGTGCTGTCCACCCCGCAGGGCCTCTCTGTCACCTCCTCTGTCACCTCCTCCATAGAAATATTTGCTGAATGATGAATGAATGAATGAATGATTCACCAACCTGTGAGTCGTGCTTTCAAGTGGAAATAAAGGGTCCAGTGTCCCCACCTGTCATCGCCCCCTTCTCACTATTACCCCAGCACAGCCCTGCCCAAGGGTTAACTTAAAAGGAAAACTCTTTGCTGATCGGCATCGACTGGTTTAAGTGACAGAAAGTGGGGGCTCCCAGCCGGGGCCAGCCTCTGTGAGCTCTCCCCCGCCCTGCCCTCGATACCCAAGTCTGTCTCAGAGCTGAGCAGCGGCAGGGGCGGATCCCTCCCGAAGGACGAAGGACAAAGGACGAGGCTGCCCACCCTCTCCCTCCTCCTCCCCCTCCCCTGCATCTTCCATCACTGTTTGCTCCTTCCCCTCAGGTCTCAGGACGTCAGCTGGGCTCAGGAGGGCAAGGGGCAGGGAGCAGAGAGCCCACAGGAACTGCATGCAAGCACACGAAAAACCAAAGATCCCCTAAAAATACTCTCCCTTGGGAGAGTCCTTCATGGCTCTCAGTGGCTCTCACAGACGGACTGTTGGAGAGACGCCGGCGGGTGGAGGGGGGCGCCCAGGAGCTCAGCGTGGACAGGTGACAGAGGCAGGGGAGCCCAGAACCTCCCACTCTGCAGAGAGTTCCAGCTGGAGGCAGCACCGGGGAGTGTCCAGGGGGCAGGTGAGGGCATGGAGAGGGGACACCTTGGGTGACAGCAGGGACGGCCCAGATTGACGGAATCCAAGGAGATGGAGGAGAGGCAGCCGGGGGGAGCCTAGGAAAAGAGGGCAAGACGGACTCCACAGGAGAGGAGGGACGGGCACCAGAGTTCAGGCAGGATGAAGCCCGAAGGGGGACTGCTGGGGGAGGGTGCACACGAAAGGCCTCCAGCAAGGGGTGACACTGAACCTGCAGGGACACGCAGGAACCTTCCAGGTGGCCAAGGGTAGGAGGGAGCCCAGGTATCGAGGATGAGAGTCAGTAAATACAGAAAGACAGAAGGAGCACAGTGCCTAAGGGGTGGGGTAGAGGGTGGACTGTATTACGGGATTGGCAGTGCATAGAGTGGGGTTGGGGAAGGGGGTATAGGCGATGAGGGAGAAAGAAATGACCCCTGGGAGGTCTCCTATGGCATGTTGAGCTGTCCAGAGCTTATTTTGCAGAGCAGGGTTGACAAACAGTAGCCCATGGGCCAAGCCCAGCCTGAGCCTGTTTTTGTAAATAAAGTTTTATTGGAACACAGGCCCGCCTATCATTTATGCATTATCCATGGTAGCTTCGACGCTACGAGGATGGCAGGATCAACCTTGTGGCCTGAAAATATTTGGATCTGACTCTCTACAGCGAGAGCATGCCGCCCCCTGCTGTAGACAGTGTTTCAGCACGAGCAAGAATGGGTGGGGGCAGGCCTGGGACTGCAGGTGGCGCTAGTGAGGCTGGAGGCAGGGGGAGAAGGCAGCGCACCTGTGCTAAGGTGAGCAGATGGAGGGAATGGCAAATAAAATCCTTTGATGAGTGCCAGCTGCCTGAAGTGCTAGGCTGAGGAAGACTTTGAGAATGTCGCTAGGCCCAGCGAGGAAGATTTCACTGCGTCACCAGCATGTGTGGAGGAAGGGCAGGGAGGGGCTGGAGGTGCACGGCTTGCAAATTTCCCCCCTAAATTAAAATGTCTGTTTCTGTTTCATTAATACAAGGGGCTAAAGTTTGGACACAGAAACTTCTTCTTTGCGGAAAGATGCTTAAAGATAAGAATATCATCTCAAGATTTGCTCACATCTGAAAACTCTGAAGAATTCCCTTTTTTCTTCCTCTTAATGGCAGGACACAAGAAGCATGTCTGGGCATTTGCCTGGATAAAGGTCCCTGCTCACAAGCCTGCTCTGCCTCCCTGCCTCCTGAAGGAGGAAATGATCAGAGACGGCCGGTGGGGGCGGGGGGTGCTGCCTGTGCCTTGCCCCCCAGGAGCCAGCGCGCCATGGCCCCAGAGGCACAGCCTGGGCGGGGTGGCAGGAGGCCAGCAGAGGCACAGCCTGGGCGGAGTGGCAGGAGGCCAGCAGAGGCACAGCCTGGGCGGAGTGGCAGGAGGCCAGCAGAGGCACAGCCTGGGCGGAGTGGCAGGAGGCCAGGCTGTGGGGACAGGGAAGGCAGCCCCTGGCCTGCCATCAACCAGGAACTCGACACCTGCCGCACATTCCTGTGAATCTGAGCATCCCTGTAAACTCTAAGACTGGGTGTTGAGTGGCCTGAGGGCAGATGGAGGAGGAGGTGAAGGAGGGAGGGAGAGGGGATGGGGTTTAGCTGGGTGGTTCGGGGACCACGTGGGCCTGGGTGGGACAGGAAGTGGGATCGGAAAAACGGCGCGCCGGTGCTGGGTCAGGCCAGGCTCAGGGAAGGAAACACAAAGCCTCCCCTTTCTCCAGGTCAGCAAGGCGGACCAGTTGGGGTCCTCCCGCCCCAGGTCCCAGTGGCCACGCAGGGGCAGCAGCGGTTTTGGCCTGGCCCCACCAAGGCCCGCATCTCACTTCCCCGGAACCGCGGCATCCCCTCTGAGGCACCGTGGCTGCCAGTGTGCAGATGGCTGTGAAATGAACTGAATGCACAAGAGGAGCGAAATGACAGGAATGTTCCCCTCCCCCACCCCAGAAGGACAGTCAGGCCTTTGTGTCCCTGGCCAGGCTCTCGGAGGGAGAAGGGGACATGGAGTGGGGATGTGACTGATCCTGCTCCAGCCCAGGCCCCAGAAGGACCCTGAGGGTTGTCCAAGGCCCAGTGAGGGAGGAGCCCAGGCCTTGGGGACCACAGAGCTCTTCAGGCTCAAGAACAGTTTGAGGAGGACCCTGTGGGAACAACTCAGGGAACAGAAGCAGAAGGAACTGCAGTGACCACCCAGGTCCATGGCCCAGGGCCCCTCTGGGCTCCCGGTGGGCCCACGGAGTGGAGCGGGGTCCCCAGAAACCAAAGCGGCCGATCCTCCCAGGGAGGCACAGGCTCGCCGTCCAATTAACATTTAGGAAACGATGTTTGTTGCTTTCACACCCTAGTGCTGTGGAGTGGTTACATGCTTACAGAGTAACACAGTCCCTCACTTTTACAAAATAGGGTATTCAATGGAGAGAGGACAAGGAAGCAGGAAAACCTAAAGGGGCAGGCACAGCATGGGGGCTGGGCATTGGGGCACTGAGAATCCAGCAGTTTCCCCTTTGAAGTCTCTGCCTCATGTCCCCAGGCGTGGGCTATCTCAGAGTTGCATGTGTTGTTTAATCCTCAAAACAACCCCATGAGGCAGGTATTGCTACTATGACTCCCAATTTGACACAGAGAGGTTGAGTGACTTGCCGGAGGTCACACAGCCAACACATGGAGAGCCAGGGTTCCTTTTCTCCACCCCTCAGCTGGGCTGCCCCCAGAGAACAGGGGCCATCGTGAACTGGACGGACGCCCCAAATGTGCCTGCTATCCTTGACAAGTCCCCTCCCAATAACTCGACAGGTCACCAGGGAGGACAGGCAGGAAGAAGGCAGATGGCTGATTATGCACCTGTGTGGCTTACTGTTTACATGATGATTTCACACATGTTTCAACCACACTGCAAGCCCCCGGAGGAAGCTGAGACCTAGCAAGTAAGTGGCGGGCCTGGGGCCAGTGCAGCTGTGAGAGCCGGGGCACAGCCAGGGTTCGCGGATGTTTCCCGCTCCCCCTGGCCTTGGCCAGCGCAGGGGGGCTGCTGGCCCCATCGCCGCAAAGGCTGTGGACGTTTGTAGCAGCCCCAGGCTGCCGGTGCCCAAAAGCCAGATGAGCGGCGGCTGCCTGCAAGGCCTTCCTGCTCCAGTCCTGTGTTCCGGGTCCCCAAGCTCTGACACCATGGAAGCTGATAGGAGGGGAGGGTGGGGCTGGGGGCGAGGCCTCCTACTCAGAGCCACCTGCAGAACCTTCGGGGAGCCGCCCCTTCTGTGGCCGAGGCTGCTGAGCTCATTTCCTTCTGAGGAAAACAGGCTGGGGCCTGCAGGGCACAGGGGGGGTTCTCCCTACCCGCCCTCCCCAGGCAGGAGGTGGGGGGCCAGACAAAGATGCCACAGAGAGAGGCTGGTGGGGACGGAGAGCAGAGGCTGCTGGGAAGGCCAGACGCCTGGGACAGACCGACCCACTTGGAGAAGAGAAAGACAGGGAGCTTCCTGGGCCATCCCTCCCAGGACAGCTATCATTGTTCTCTCAGACAAGAAGTGAACGTGAGCTCTAGCAAGGGACTCGTGTTAGATCTGCCAGCCCTCCCAAAGGTGAAGGGGACTGAGAGCTAGAAGGCGGAGCTAACCCGGTGCACCAGGGCCAGGATGCGGCCAGGCAGGGAGCCCTGGTGGGGCCTCTCGCTGTGGTCGTGGGGAAGTGGGTGGCACGCTCCACAACCACACACCCTCCACTCAGGTTCCTTGCAGAAACGCGCTGGAACTGAGACCAGGCCCTCGGTGAACCCCCAAGGGCTTCGCAGCTCTGACCCTAAGTCTGCAAGTGGAACCCCTTGCCTGCGTGATGAAAACACAGGAAGACTGGACCAGGCTTTTTTAAAGTGGAGTCCTGCGCCTGCCCTGCACCCACGAAATCAGAGGCAGGGCCAGAAACTAGGCTTCCGGCGGCTCACGCCAAAAGCTGAGGCCACACCGCACTGGCCTCCATGTGGCCGCTCAGCCACACTCCGCGCAGCTGGCCGCCCTTGGGTCTCCAGCCTCCTCCCGGGTCGCGCTGCCCTCCCTGGATCCCCCGGGTCACCACCCCAAGGTCTGCCTGGGGAGGTCTTTCCTGACCGCCGGGTCTCACAGAGAAACAAGTTGTTTGGAGTCTACATCTGTCCCATGCCATGTCTGGGAAATATTTATACTAAAGGATTTGTTGTCAACCTAAAACTACAATGTAACTGAAAGTTCTGTGTTTTTATTTGCGGAATGGTAGGGGGAATGTGCACCCCCGACCCCCTGACAGCAGGCTGTTTGCTGGGTGAAGCTTCCAGAGGCTGCCTGCCTGGGCACAGCCCTGCATCCCTGCGGAGACCTGCGCTGACATTTCTGGGCCTGGACGAGACATAAACGCCTTCTTCCCCCACCTTCTCCTCCTTCGCCCGCTTCCTGCCCCGGAAGAGTCCTTGGGCGATCGCACGGCGTGGGCAGGAGCAGGTGCGCCGCAAGTGGTAGCTGCTCTGAGCAGGCCACCAGGCTCCGCCGCGGAAACAGGCACCGTGGGGCAGGTTCAGAAGTAGATTATGAGCTCCCTGCCCCTGACACTGGTAACCATGACAACTTGGAGGCGTTGGGAGAGACTTAGGGGTTGAATTGTGTTCCCCTCTAATTCATATGCTGATGCCCAAACCCCAAGTACCCCAGAATGCGATCTTATTGGGAGATAGGGTCTTTACAGAGGTGACCATGAGGTCATGAGGTCATTACGGCGTCCTTTAAAGAGGGGGGCATTTGGACCCAGAGAAGTACGAAGGGAAAGCACGCAAAGCCGCAGAGAAAAGAACGGCCGCCGACCACCAGATGGCACTGTACACCCACGTTGGGCGGGGTGTGCTGCCCAGTGTGACCGCCAGGGGTCGCCGCGGCTCCAGAGACCCCACCCACTTTGCCCCCGTGCACTAACGGACTGGCACCCCTCGGGCGAGGGAGGCTGGCTCCGCCTACCCTCGGGACTGGCTGCTGCTCCCCTGCGCCCTCCTGGAAGCCTCGGAGTAATTTGCTGCAACCCCCACTACACCTGGATGTCCCCCCAAACCCCAGGTGCTGGGGCCGAGGAGCAGGTGTGAGCGGCAGCCAGGACTTGGTAGGAGCCAGAGGACGGCGTAACCAGGAGTGATGCCAAGCCTCAGGTGGGTGAAGACCCGCCGCAGAGATGCGCAGCACCCCCGTGAGCCAGGCCTCGTCCAAGGCCATAATAGCGCGGAGCCTGCTTCTGCTCCCCATCTCTTCCTGTCACCTGCTCCTAAGGCCTGCGTGGCCTGGGATGGTGACACCCTCCTCCCGATCGCCGCACCCTGCAACCTCTCTCTGCCGCTCACGGCCTGTAGGGCCGCCTCCAGGGGCCTGCCAGCCACCGGGACAGGGGTTCTCCTGCATGGAGCGCCCCCAGGGCCCATCAAGGCAGGCTGGCCCAGGCAGATGACTTAGAAGGATCTGAGAAATGACAAATGGGATGCTGTAGTCCCCCTGTCCCTTATCCCTAGAAACAGGTCCCAAGGCCCCCAGTGGGTGCCCAAAGCCACGAATAATACCAAACCCTATATAGACTACATTTTCCCTATAAATACGTACCTATGCCAAAGTTTCATTTATAAATTAGCACAGGAGATTAACAATAACAATGAAATACAACAGTTATAATATGCTGTAATAAAAGTTATGAGAACACACTTTCTCAAACTATCTTTCTGTACTGTACTCACCCCTCCTCTCCTCATGACGATGTGAGGTGGCACAGAGCCCACGGGACGGATGAAGGGAGCGGAGATGCTGGACCAAGGTATGATCCTTCCTGGGAGGTTCAGAGCTGGACAGTGCAGGACCAAGAGCGATCTCATCTGCCTGCTCAGAAAGGCACGCAATTTAAAAGTTACACATCGCTTCTTTCTGGGATTTTCCACTTACTGTTTTTGGACTGCAGTTGACCGTGGGTAACTGAAACTGTAGATGGCAAAGCCGTGGATAAGGGGGAACAAGACAGTTATGCCTGATCATATCAATTGAGTCAACATTTCCTCCCTGGAGTTTGTCACTGGGAACCAACAGCACGTGGTGGGATGGCTTGTGCTTGCCCGATCCCAGGGCTCTGATGCCTGGTCAGTCAGAGCCACATCCGGGTCCCAGTGATCGTTTCAGGATTGGGCACGGGGCCCAGGGCCATCGGAGTAATTGAGATTTTATTCACCATTCACAGAGGTGAGTCACGGTGGAACAGGGTCCCACAGCCCCTCCTGACGGACAAGAAGCCCCTCACCATTCGGAGCGCCCTTAAAAGTGGGACGGTTCCTGCTGAAGCTGAGTACAGGGAGAGGGTATGACCTAGCAGTTCTGTTCCCTGTCACACACCAGGAAGAACGCCTTCATCTGTTCCCCCAAAAACATGCCAGAATATTCAGAGCACTACTTACCATGGTCGCAATGAAAAGGGACAACTATGGCTGTGTGCACCCTGGGTGACTCTCACATGTAATGTTGAGGGAAAGGAGCCAGCTGCACACAAAAAGCAACATTCCATTTATATAAAGCATACAAACAGCCAAAATGAGCCCATGGGGTTAGAAATCGGAAGCGTGTTCATCGGGGTGTGCACAGGGGCTGGAAGGGAACCAAGGGGGCTCCGGGGTCACGGCAGTGTCATTTCTGGATCCGGGCGCTGCTTAGTGTGTCGCCAATAACCTGTAAACACATACGCACTTTTCTTTTACTTCAGTTAAAAAAGTTGAAAACGAAACGCGCGGGGACTCGAGACCCGAGAGCAGCCCTTTTCTGGGGCTTGAGCGGCCCTGTTGGCTGGGACCCTCTGTCCTGGGAGGCGGCCACCTGGGCCACATTAGGCCGCGCTGCGGGAGGGAAGGAGGGGACCCGTCCCTGCTGCCTGTGACACGGCCTGTCTGCTGGGTCCCGGCACCCCAGGCTCAGGAGCAGCATCAGGAAAGGCACAAGGGTGTGTTACCTGCATCCAGATCCCAGTGCCCGGCTTCTCACGTGAAGTTTTGTTTGGGGTTGGGCGATGATGACGGTAAACATCAAAGAGTGACAGAAAACACTATCAGGTGACATCAAGAGCTCTGACCAGTAGATCTGTCACGCCCCCCCCCCCCCCGCCACACACACGAGTGGCTTTACAATACTAACATCGCTCAATGCTACCTGCCGCCAGCCTTGGCTAGGACAGCTGCTGTGGCCGGGGAGAAAGGTTCTTTGCCTGCAGTTCACAGAGCAAGGCCGTGAACTTCACCTACGTGACCTTGCCCAGGTCATATGGCTGCCAGCGAGGTCAAACGATACTAGGTCTAGAGTTCTATGGTACTGAATGTCACTGTCAGCCGGGCCCATCTGTGGTGGGGACCCTGAGTGGCTGCAATGGGGAGTCTCTCAGCACACAAACCCTTCAAAGCTAAAGCTGAAATGACTCCTGAAACCCCAAATGCTGAATTTCCCACTGAGAACAGAAGCACTGAACACACCTGCCACAGCTCGGGGCACGCTCCACCCTGGCTGCCTTTACCTGGGCACGTCACCCGGCAGCCACAAGGGCCAGGGCAGCAGCTTAGACACCGAATCTCACAACCACCAGCTCCCTGAGTGGGTCTTCCCCGGAACTGAGGGGCCTGGCAAATCTTTGTGCCATCAAGTCTCTCAGGAATAACCTCTTTGCCATAGATAATGGGACTGAGACCCACATGCAAAATCCTGGAGAACACAGGAGGCAAACGGGAGGGCGAGATTTCAATGTCAAGGGCCATCCTCCCACCGCAACTTTCCTACACCCTCAGGGGCTTGTGCACATTCAGTAAAGAAACCCAGCTTCACTGTGCAGATTAAAGCAAGGCCATGACACTGTGACATCCTAACATCCTAATGTACCAGCGGCTTCATATAAACCAGACTCATAGGTGATCTTAGGTGACAGGTACCCAGCTCTAAGGAAATCCAGGGAGAGCAGGATGGGGACAAAACAAGGACGCGAAGGCTTATTTACTTGTGTCTCCAGGTCTCTAACACGCCAACGCGCTCACAGCATCAAGTGATTTTGCAGCATTACCTTCCCGGGGTTATAAACTAAACGCATCGACACTAAAAAGCACAGCGCACTTGGCAGGCCCAGGGGACAACGGAGGGCACGTGCCCACAGCTGTTCACTTGTCCCACAGGCTGCTCACCGGGTCTGGACTGTGGCCTTGGACGGCTCCAGCGAAGATGGACCGAGTTTTCCACGGACACACGCAGGTGAAGAACAGCCTTCGGGGGATGAAAACCGACGGCCCGATGCCCTCCTTGGGGAGGGCGGAACACAGAGATGCCTGGACAAAGCTCTGCAGGTTTTTAGAACTGAGCATATTTTAAAGTCAGAATCACAATCAAGTAGGCGGAACACAACTCTTTTTCATGTCCTATACCTTTGGTAAATTAAGAGCAACTGATACAATAAAAACCAGTCTCCTTTGAATGAAGTATTTATTTCATCTTTTTATTTCAAAAGAAGAAAGGATACCAAGTAGCAGAAGAGTGAAGCCGGTAAAACCAGCAAAGCTGCAGAGTAGGAAAGAATTAGAAAGGGAGCAATGGATCAGATTCCCAAGGTACAGTGGCTTCCTGCAAACACAGGGGTCTAATGCTGCAAACCAAAGTCACATTAAGTCCAACGACTCCAGCAGGCTTGCTGATCCAGCAGTGACAACGCAGGGCCCCTTTTCTGCTGAGCCGTAACTGTACACATTCTCGACACATCATGCACATACAGGTCACACTTTACAGTTACATGAAGTTGCATGCAGTTCACACAGACAAGCATTTTGAAGGCACTGTATTGGGCAGCAGGAGCTGCGACTTTCTGGCAAGTCCTCCTTACAGGGTCTCGCGTGGCCTTTTTATTTATTCTATTTATTTATTTGAAACTTCGGTGCAAAACCCAGGTGCCTCTAATCCTACCCACCGTGCCAAGCATTTTTTAGAAAAGATTGTATTTATTTATTTTTAGAGAGGGGATAGGAGACATTGATGTGAGAAAGAAACATCAATCATTGCCTCTCATTCGCGGCCCAGCCAGGGACAGAACCCGCAGCCCAGGCATGTGCCCTGACCGGAAATCGAACCCACCACCTCTCAGTTTGTGGGATGACATCCAACTGAGCCACACTGGCCAGGGCCCCGCTGAGCATTATGGTTTCATGTCTCACCCTCTCTTTCACCTCCCCTTCCCCTTCTTAAAGGTAGGCACCAAGCCTGTAACTCAATGTTACCTGACAACAAGATCCGTCTTTATTTGGATTTACCAATGATTTGAGTCAAGCAGCTATTTACAATTTGTCGTTAAAAATGCATTGCTACCAGTTCCCTTTCCTCCTGAAATGCAGCAAGGCCATAACTCTGGGATTCTGAGGTTCTGTGTGCACATGAGATAATTTCCAACTACAATGTACCCTCGTGTATATTTATATCAACCTTGACTTTAACTTTGAAAGCGTTATTTCAGTCCATGTCGCTTCAAGAGGTTAACGCCCAGGTTAGAAAGCCCTCGATTCGTGGGCTGCACCCATTTAGCAAAGAAAACTGCTCTGCACAATCGTTTAAGGACACAAATGCACATTTCTGTCTTTAAAATCTGTAGCAAAGTGAGATACTATCTGGACCATAAGGAATCCACCTTTAAATCTCATCTGTTGTGCTATCCCACTGGATGCTTTTGGCCTGTCGACTTGCTAGGTCGGGAGCGAAAAATGGGTTTGACGTCCTCAATCTCACCAAGGAAACGGCGCGTCGCTGGCCCCCTCGCCCCTCACAAACAACGTAACACACATCGAAAAGCTTGCCCACACTCACTCACACGCTCGCGCGGACCCGCCACAGGGCCGGCAGAAACCACCACCAGACCGGCAGCTGTTCAGGTCCAAGAGTCGGTTCTGAACCCGCCCCCCGAGGCTTTCTGTGAAAATACATAAATACTATCACTGACTATTACAGAGTATTTTGCATCCACTACAGATGTCTCAAGATAGGATTTCCTTTCAGGCTCACTCGCTCCTGCTAGAAACATTTCATTTCCCCCCCAGAGAAAAACCACACACGTTGTGAAAGGCATGTCTTACTGCTAACAAAAAAGAAAAAAAAAAATCCAAAACACACCCACCCACCAAGAACTGGAAAGAGCGCCCACAAGACGGAACTCCTCTCTCGTCACGCCCAACCCTCCAGTCAGCCTCTGACTTAGTGACACTTGTCTTTGTCTTCTGAGCACATCACTACTCCAACGGCACAGAAGAGCCACCTGGGCTTTAAGAAATGACTGTTAGTCTTTTGGATTAAAATAAGGAAGCGGGAGGCGTGATGACTGACTTACACACCTACACGTAGTAAGAAGGGCAGAGACGGAGGGTAATACCGCCCGTTCCCCTCTCAAGGAGGGCGCGACAGAGTCAGCGCCAGCGCCAGCGCCAGCGCCAGCGGGTTCCGGGGCGGGAAACCCGCTAGCGCCCGCCTCTCCCCTCAGGGAAAGCACGGGCTTCCCGCCCTCCGGCTCCGGCGCGGCTGTGGCCTTACAAACAGCTGCTGGCCCAGAGACAATCCCAAGGACTTCCTGTCACTCAAGTACGACCTTTGGAACACGGGCCGCATGTCTCCTGCACTCACACCATGCGGTCGGCCTTTCTCAACGGCCGAACGAGCCTCCGGGAGGACGGAGGGCCACAGGCCGGGGAGAAGGCAGCGGCGCAGCGGCCCCGTCACCCCACCCTCGGAAGCTCGCCAACGGGTGACCCGGAGAGGAAACGGGACGCCTGCGTCGCCCCTCAGTAACACCTGCTCACCCGCTCCTCACCCCCAGAGTCGTCGTTCCAGAGATTTCTCCTGTCGTGTTCACGGACGTCTTTCCCAGTGAATGGGGTCAGGATTTTAAAGTAATTAAGATCACAGAACCAAACTCAGGCCTTTTTTCCTTCTCTTGGATCAAAAAAAGAATAAACCCACCGGTAGTCACGCTGAAGGAAGGGCCCCGACTTAGGACAGCCGGCGAGCCCCGCAGCCCGACCCCCGGCTACGCCGGGGCCCAGGCCAACGACGGGCCCACAATTCCACACCCAGAGGGAGGGACGGGGCAGGAGAGCAGGCGCGAGAGGGCGGCCGAGTCTCAGGGCGAAGACTCGGGGACATTCAATAGGAATCTTTGGACAATCGTTTACCTTCAGAAACAGGCTCATCTCTGTGAAGACAAAACCACTAGCCCCCAAAATTCAGTTTTAGCAATGGAAACGTAAAACGGTATCTATGGAAACCAACTTGTAAATCCCTGGCCCAGGCCTGAAGGGCCCAGGCCTGAAGCGCCCACCCCTTGCTAAGGCATAAAAAGTCAGACTTTAATAGGGCTTCCTCTGCGTCATCTAAACCACCCCGGTACTGAGCCAGCCGGGGTCTCCGTACATCCGCCGCATGCGACTTCCACTTGCCCACCTGGGCTGCTGCGGGGCCGTCAGACGGGGTTTGCAATCAACTGCACGGGGAGCTCATCCAGCGGCAGGAACGGACGAACCTCACTCGGAGTCGGAGGGTCCGGGGAAACTCGAAGGCGACAAGCCCTAGTGCCATGGCAGGCGGAGCGAACCCAGTTCCCTCCCAGGCTCAGCAGGGGGCGACGACGATGGAAGTCCTCAGTGGACATTCCTCGCCAAAAATGGAAATGAAGTGCATTCAAAAGTATTTTTTTGAGTGCCTTTAATCTTTAAAGAGGACTTTAAAAAGATAAAATAAACAGAGGACTTAGAGGTCCCATGGGTGTCACTAAGGGAATCGCATTTTGAACACGCTTTCTGTGGCCCGTTGCAGTTGTTATCGTGCAGTTGTAATAGCATATATTTTCAATGTAAACCAAAAATCGTTTTTTGTTTCTCTAGGTTTGAATGGGAGCTTTTGGATCTTATAGAGGATTGAAAATCCCTCAATGTAAACACCCATCAATGTCAATTTCCTTTCTCCCAAGTGCCATTTTCTGCACCATCTAAACAAGTCATTGCCATGCTTTTCTACATATCCTAACCCTTGAGAGAAGCATTTTCTGAAAACCAAATCCACCCCTAACATCATTCACCACCTCTATCAGTGATTTCGTTTAACAAAGTTACTAACTAGCCAAGGTCTAGATAGCTTCCTACATGACTTAAGTGATTTTTTTTCCTTCACCTTTTAAATATTCTGTTGTCTGCTGCTGAGGAAATTTTTCTTGGAATCAAAGTGGGGAAAGTTAAATCACACTCATAACATGACAAACCATGAGGCTGTCATTTGTAGATACTTTTTATGAAATTAATGCAAATTTAGTCCTCTAAGGACATAAGCTTTTCTAATAATTTTCATTAAAATCAAGAGCTGTATTCTCTCAGGACTTTCTAGATGAGTTTTCTTACTACTAGGGCTGTTACATGCTTGTAAAAAGTGGGGTAAAGAGGAGACAGGTTTCTGGTTCCTCTCAGCTGCCCTGCTCTCCTCCCTCGCCTGGGAGCCCCAAGTCCTACAGCAGAAGCTTCCAGGGGGGCGGCTGCACTGTCTGAGGGTTTACCATGCTTCACGGATGTGGGGGCAGCTCACACACTGAGACCTTCTGGCTCCAACACTTTGCTGAAGTTTCTGCATTTACTCTGTTCAATTAACCAGCAGGTACTGAAGGCCCACAACACACTTTTAAGTGATGCTAACATTTTAGTTTTGAGCTTATGTGCAACATCTATAATAATTCAAAGCCATTTTTTCATTTTCTCAATTGTCACACACAGATTTTTTTCAGATTTAACAGAAATAACCAATATCCAGGGCAGTGATTCTTTTAATATCCTAAATCACTGTGATCAACTTACCCTCTCACAAGGATTGGTACTTTACAAACTATTTAGAAAGACAAATCACACAGTTCATACCTGGGTAGTTTTCAAAGATCTTCTTCTTACCAAAAGACTCAACTTGCCTTCTATGTGAATTCACCACTGGTGTTCAACAAATGATTTATCCTAAGCACCACTTACGTTGATGCTGAACAACCCTAACCCTCCTAAATTTACTGTATTTTTTTCTTTTCTAATCAATTTTAGACTTTTAAATTTGAAGGTTTCACTTTTCCAGTATTAACATATGTAAGAATCTTGATTCTCATGTTACCTTGAGACAACATGAAGACCAAATCCACAGCCTGTTTGGATGTTGGGGACAGAAATCCTGCACGAGACCCTCCAAGAGCACCTGACTCACAGGCATGGCCTTTCCTGAAGGATCACCTGCTTTAGGTTCTTAGTCAAATGTGCTTGAACTAAAGAGAAAACTATTCTTCAAAGTAACTGTTCTCTCCTATATGTTCATGTAGCCAGAAGTTCCTAAGGCTTGACTGCTTACACGTACTTCAAGTTTTGACTTCAAAAGCATCTCAATATAAATATTAAATGGCTTTTCAGTGCATAGTCAGAGGTACTAAGCATCACTAATTGCAATATACTCCTGGGATGCCTTTCACATTCCTTAGAGCTTTCAAGAGAAGTACAGATAAAAGTTCATTTGTTAAAAACAAAAATGGTGCTATCAGGATCAAGTTTCGAGTTTTGAAATGAATGCTCCAGCAGCTGTCCTTAGAAAAGTGGATTTTTAAATAGCTACATAAAGGGATTAGCTCCTAGAGGGTTCTTTTGCTCAGCATGCTGGGTATGTCATTTTTATGCTTTTAATCGACAGAATTCAAAGGATAGGTTGGAGTGGCTACACCGAGGTATCAGAGGTCCTGTGGCTTGTCTTTGTAAACTGTGCTTCAAAGGGTAACACTACTTAGAATTTAAAGGCCGGTTCTTCACAATGGTCCTGAAAATATATACAAATTCAGGAGACATGAAAGTTGTAGCTAGGTAAACTTAAAAGGCTACCATCTGTTACTCAATTCTTTCTTGAATGGGAAGTGACTTTTAGTTTGTAACATGCATTCTGGTTTACATGTGAAGGAAGCGAGAACCTGAGACGGGAGAGAAAACCCGGCTGACATTTTTGGAGCTATGGACTGTGTAACGGCTGTAGATGAACGACAGGAACATTCAGTCCGTGGGACAGGGAAAGGACAGTGGGCGGGGGCGGGGCTGGGGTCTGCTAGAAGAGGAAAGGCAAGATGGTCATACTTCGGACGAAGACAAATGGATCTCAGAATTAATACTTTATAAGAGTCTGATGAAAAGTACTGCTGCTTACATGTTTCAGGAAACTGGCATATTGGAGAAATAAACACTACAGATACACAGATTTCACTGCGTTTAAAATTCAGTGCTTGATAAGGCCCTTTACCACACAATGTTTTCTGCCCCACAAACTGTATAAAGGAAAAGTTTAACTGCGTGAATGAGTTTAAGTACCTGACTGGGTTGCAGGGCAAAATGGAGTAAAATTAAACTCTCTCTTTCTCTTGACTGTAAGAGTAAGAACACGAGGTCAAGCAGGGCCATGAGAAAATAAGAATAGGGAACAGCCAACAGTTGTTTCAAACAGAAAGTAAATACACTACACATATTCCCTTAGCACACAGTCCTTAGTATTTATGATGTGATATGTAAACTTTAAGTAGTGAAGTCATAGACTCTAAATAGTGATTCTTCACATTCAATGTAACTTTAGAACCAACAGATTAGTTCAGAAGATTATCTAAGCGTCACAAACAAGCAACATGTATATACTGCAATTTTATTTCAATCGCACAAACGGAGTTAGCGTGTAGGAAATGTCAATGAAACAGTACGGCAGAAACGGCCGAGAACCGAAAACTCTAACAAGTACACCTAACGCGTGAGAAGTCGACATTCATTAGTGTTTCATCTTCAGTTTTGATTGACACTTGATGCTTGCAAATTTCAAAACAAACTCTGAAATCAGGATGACTATTCTGAAGAGATTTCAGCACCAGCACTAAGATTTGTACATTCAGTTGGTTTGCAGTTGACTTGTTAGCCATTTACATAGTGTAGAGGACAGGTTTGTCACAGGTCAGGTCACAGTGTTGAGGACAGAAGTGCCTTCCTGCAGTCAGGAAGGATCCCCGAAACTGCTTAAGACATCCGATGGAGAGGGCGGGAAGCCACTGCCACCACGGGGCCCCAACGTGGTCTGGGTGAGGAAAGAAACTTCAGCTTCTGTGTCTCACTTCCACTACTGAAATCTCTAACAGCAACAGCTGTCACGTGGGACAGGAGATGCGTACAGTAATTCAATCAAATGTTTTGGAAAGAACACATTTAGCCATCTTGGGATAATGCAAAATGATGGAAAATATAACATGATTCAACACTGGTTCTTTTTTGTCATTTTACACAGACATCATGTTAATATTAGACCAAGGCACAGAACGTTTAGTGCATAACCAGTTTCTTTTTTTACGATCTAGCATTTTATTGTAGTCTTTTATCTTACTTTGGACCACTTGTACCCAGAGTCCTCTATCCTACTATAGACTATTTAAATTAACCAACAAAATCAAAAGTTACTTCTGACCAGATTTATAGGGGACACAAATGTATAATGAGTGTTTACATAACCGAAAGTACAATAACAAGGATGGAAATGCCTATTTCTTTTAGAAAACAGTACTTTGTAAGCTTGTTGCATCTTTAGAATGCCTCTACTACTAATGTAGACAATGAGCAGTTGAAAAGAACTGTAGACTTGAATGAGAGCTCATCCATCACAGATTACTCTAAAAAATGAAGTTCCTACAGAAACACTATTTTCACAAGGAAACAAATCCCCTCACCCAAACCTCTCTGGCATGATCACGTTGCATATCGGCAGCAGCTGGGAAACTATGCTACCAACACACTCCGGCTGACGAATGGAGACATACAAAATTCAGAAAGCAAATGAAAACTGATCATTTCTTCAAAATTTTAGTAAAACTTCTGATAATCAAAGATTTCAAAGCAAATATGGCACATAACTCAAGCATGAATCAAGATGGTGAGCCTGGAGAATTTTTGATTTCCTAAATTAAAAAAAAAAAAAAATCTATCATTGCAAGAGACAGGATTTCTCCCCTATTTTAATCTTACAAATTTCAAAGAAAAGGGAGTGGATTACATATACACGTGCGTGTGCACAACACATGCGCACACACAGTGCTAAGTAGAGTTATCTAATTCCTCATTCCCACCACCCAAGTCTCACTTTATTTATTAAAGGAAAACTACGCAGGGCTCCTCGCGGGTTTCCCCTTAGCGAATGACCTCTGTGACCTTGACCGCTGCCGTCATTGTTCGTTCTTGTAATTCAACGTAACAAAATTCAAAAGCAGCTTCACCGTCAGGAGCATGGGCCTGACCGCCTGTACACCTGCAGGGCACCTCGGTGACCGTCACGGCCAAGTTCGGGGACCGAGCTTTTGAGTTCCACAGGAAGATAAAACTCCGTGTGAAGCTCCGAATCATGTTTCAGACCATTGAAATGACGGAAGTTCAAATACAAAGAGCTGAAGACATGATGTAAAAGATTAAGTACTTGGTTCTGTTAACATATTTACCAATTAAAGTCACAAAATAGTCTTTGTTATTTTTTCATGCAGGTAATTGAGAAAAAAGATAGTGCAGAAATTAGCTTTAAATAAAAAATTATTCCGTCCCTTCCTCCCACTCCCCAATACGCTACAAAATGTTTTTCCCTGGGACGAGGCCTTGAAAAGGCCGCTACGTATTACCGTGACATGCATTACCGCCTGCAATTAAAAAAGCTAATTTTGTGGTGGTTGTAATTACATTATAAAAATGTCCACATGCATAAATCTAAAAAAGGTTGAAAACCTACAGTAAATCTACAATATATTGTTTTACATTTGACCACTGGTTTGTGTTATGTAGGAGTCATAGATTTGGTAAAGCATTGTAACAATTTAGGAAGGCATCTAAATCTTTAAATTCTGGACGAATTTTATGTTTTAATCTACAAAATTGCATGAAGGCTAACTCGAGAGACTTCCTATCATTCTAAAATTCCTCAAGCGGGACAAATCATTTTTAGGACACTTTCGCATAAATATCACCCTTTGAAAGCACGTAACAGTCCCTTTTGTTCCACATTTGGTGATCTCCACCTACACAGGGCTCATCTCAATACTCATGGAATAATATGATAGGAAGACAAACCTGAGAGAAACATTTACAATACAACAGCATAACTTGCTGAACTCTTCATCAGCACGCTCTGAAAAAAAACCTCTGAAGCCTTTCTCCTCTTTATTTTAGCAACAGACTGTGGAAAATGAGAGATTTCTATCTTGACATGAAAATATTTCAACGCACAGCGATCTTGCCTGACGGGCTTAGTATTTTCTGCATAACTGTTCCAGGAACTCTTAAACGACTCTTCCATCCTGTTGAAAAGGTCAGAAAACAGCAGCAAACTGGGAGGGAAAGAGCTTATCGCCAGAGTATGATGTCTGAAGGCTTTCAAAGTCTGTTGGTGCTTCCCTCCTTCCGACTGTCTCCATCTTCTCACAGCTCACAAAATGTAGGGGTGTGTTGTTGTTAACAGTTGTTGTCTGTAGGTGTTTTTTCCTTTCTGCAGATTAAAGTCCTATCTCTCCTTAGTTTGTTTCTCTATGCGGTATTTGACTTGCTCAGTTCCTGCCTGATGGCTGGGTGGGAAAAGGAAAAGTATTTAAAATAAATATAATAAGATAAAATAAGTGAGTGACTCGATCTTAAGAAATTTTAATGACTGTGTTCAAACTCACAGTAATAAAAAGACACACTGATTCTGCATGTTTTATTGCACAAATCTTTTTAATTTCCTTATTACAAAAATGATCGTAATTCCCATCTATGTGTATTTATTATCCCCCTTTTGTATACCAAGTGGAAACACTTACTCTGTGGGCTCAAGAACAAGAGGGCCATGTGCTGGGGTAGATGAGCAGGGGCGAGCGGGACAAAGACTGGTCCACCTCGCTGTCCAGCAACGACTGCTCAGCAACTGCAACAGGGATGTTTATCCCTGTTTTTATCTCCATCCTAGGAAGGAGAGGGCTTCTCCCACATGCCCAGCCAAGGGCAGAAACTATGGGAAAGTAACTGTTTTATGCCCTCAAGGAATAAAGTGGCTATTTATTTGCATTTTCTTCTTTTTTTTTATCCTCACCAGAGGACACGCTTACTGATTTTAGAGAGAGGGAGAGAAACATCAACACGAGAGAGAAACACCCACAGGCCGCCTCTCATACACACCTTGGCTGGGGACCAAACCTATAACCCGTTGTGTGCCAGGCCCAAGGACCTGTGAGCCTTCCATTTATGAGATGACGCTCCAACCAACTGAGCCCCACAGGCCAGCACTACTTGCATTTTCTTAAAACTTGCTATTCTTTTTTAAAAAATTTTATTTTATTGATCATGCTATTACAGTTGTCTCAATTTTCTCCCCTTTGCCCTCCTCCACCCAGCACCCCCAACTCCCTCAGGCAATGCCCCCACCATTGTTCATGTCCATTTGTCATGCGTGGAAGTTTTCTGGCTACTCCATTTCCTGTACTGTACTTTACATCCCCATGGCTATTCTGTAACTATCTGTTTGTACTTCTTAATCCCTCACCTCTTCACCCATTCCCCACACCCCGCTCCCATCTGGCAACCATCAAAACACTCCCTGTATCCATGATTCTGTCTCTGTTCTTCTGGTTTGCTTAAAAACTTGCTATTCTTAAACATTACTTTATAGGAGTACCACATTTGTTTAGACACTCACCATCTATGAGCTCTTCTTTTAGCTTTGTTAATTCTTTTCTCATTTCATCTAGAATGTCCTAAAATAGTAGAGAAAAACATGAGGAATAAGGAAAAAAAAAAAAAAAACAGCCCTGCCAAAAACTCTTGCCCATATAAAAATTTAAGGCTGTATAAAATATGACATATGGTTTTGTTTCCAGAGTCATGATTTATGTGTTAGAAGGCTAGCCTTAGTATATTCTGTTTTAATAGTTTTCCCTTCCCAATCTTTGCTTATTCCAGCCTAGTAAGATAGGAAACACATGCTTCTACAACTGAATTAATTACACTGACATCCAGTGGAAGGCACGATTCAGATCACCTCCCGAAAAGGTAGGAGCTCTGCTTTCAATCGAGTCTCTGGGAGCGATCTGAGGGTGATGCACCAAGACGCATGAAGGCGGAAGACGAGTTAACCAGACAACCAGCTCTTGGCAAGTCTGTCATCTGGTCTGAAGGACGGGGTTCCTGAGGGATCCCCACAGCTGCCAAACTAAGCTTCCAGGAATCTAGGGTTCCCCTGAAGAGCCCTCAGGGGCCGCCCTCACGTGGAGACAGAGGTAGAAGGGACCCTGTGGGTCCCACGTGGCAGGCACCAGCCACATGTAGCTAGCAGGCCGTGGCATGTGGCTAGTTTGAAGTGAGATGTGTTCTAAATGACTTCAAAGGTTTAGTATGGAGAAAATAATGCATAGTAACTCATTAATTTAAAAATATTTTTTACATATTGGAATATTATTTTGAAACTTCACATCTTCCCCTATACTTACTTAATGTGGCTACTTTTAAAATTCTTACGTGGCCCACATATTACATTCCCATTTAATGATGATGTTCTAGACCTTCCTTCCTCCACGAAAACCAAGCCATCTTTACATATTTTGCAAAATTTCTACTTCTAAGTTCAATATGAAATAATGGACACATGCCCCATCCCCACCGATTAAAAAAAAAGTTTGAAAACTGTGTCATTATGAAAATTCCAGGGAGCTATGACAAGGTAACACAATTTAATGGGGAAAGTAATAGCCCCACTCAGGAAAGATTAGTTTTGAATCACGTGACTTGAATGTTGCACACACCTCAGGTAAAATTAAACTGCTCTGTGTTTAAGGTTCTTTTTTTTTTTTTTTAAAAAAAAAAGCTTTTCCTGTTAAAAATAAGGTTTAAAAACTATCAAGTAATTGAATTCCTCCATTTTACCACTGAGGAAACTGAGGCACAGAAATTATTACACAACTAACAGATACCCTTATTCAAAGTAACCTCAAAGTCACTACTGACATCAAACCTAGCCTCTTTCTGTCACTCTTCAGCTAGCCCAGAACGTACCGTGACGGGCAAGTGCTCTGTTTTAAAACACAAAGGTGTATTTAATACACAGGAAAACAAGAGTTTTATCAATCACCGCATGCTTCCTTTTCAAATTACACAACTCTACGTAACGTTCCAAAATGCTTTGCGCTCCAAAAACGCTTTGGGCTACAAAAACGAGGTGTATCTGAAATTACTGCTGGGATTTCTCTCTGTAATCCCCATTCAACGCTGAACTCGTTGTCGCAACATTATTGCTGTTTTGGGTCCCACGCAAACACTTGCTGGCATTTAAAACAATGACTGACCGAACAGGGAAAACAGGGTTTGAAGAAATATCTGGGTCCAAATCCTACCTCACTATGTACCTCGCTGTGGGAGCGAGGGAGCTGGGCTTCCCTGAGCCTTCTGTGTGCAGCCCTGGAGCACGGGCGCCGCAGGACACGGCTGTTGTGCGGGTCAGGGCACAATATTGCACCAAGAGCCTAAACCCGGCACATGCCCGGCGCTCGGTCGACCAGGGAGCCCGGTCCACGCAGCCGCAGTGCCCAGTACCATCGCTGTGGTCTCAGGCTGCCCCGCGGTGCAGGGCGAGGAGACAAAGACTGCGTCTTCCATCACAGACCCACCAGCATGGAGGTCTGCAACGCTGACTATCACTTTACTAAGATCCACTGCCGGCCATTTTGAATCTGTTTAACACTACCAATTTTTTAAAAACTTATTTTACATCTTCTAGGACTAAAGTATTGTAAAGCCCCACACAATTTCATCATCTATTACTCCTTCTTCTTTTTCCCTGAGTACAGAGGTATTCAATATAATACATGTGTATCCAAAACATGGACAGTATCTTTTTAAAGAAAGGTGAGATAACTGTTCATACTGTTTGGTCGCCTGTGTGTCCCAGCTAACACGGGCCTGTGCTCGCAATCCACTGCTACGCATTCTCTCAGGCACGATTCCTGCAGGGCCCTCCTTCATGCGAGATACATTTATACACTTCTGTGATGCTGTCTTAGCATGAACTCTTAGAAGGAAAACTGATGGGCTCAAAGTTCAGACATTTATTTTCAAGGCTTTTGATTTATTTTCCCAAACTGTTCCCTAGAAAGCAGAAATTTTCCTCACATTCTCACTAACACCAGATTTGCTGGGTCCCGTTTTTGGCAATGTCAGCGACAAGTGGGAGCCCGCTCCCCCTTTTAAACAAATATACACCAGGCACGTGCATTTAAAATTTATGCTATCCCATTCACCCACAGCCTACACCCTCCGCCACCGCTGAAACCTAACACAAACCCACTGAAACGAAACAGGAGGGTCAGGAAAAATAATATAGGACCAATGTCAGTGTTTAATTTATAGAAAACTACCTTAACTCTATGTGCTTTTCAAGCACATTCATGATCCGGCAAATGCATGCACGCAAGATGTTTTAAAAAGAAGCAGGTGCAAGTCAAGGACAGCAGCCACTGCACACCCACCTGCTTCAACCTGTCGTAGTCCAGCCCCTCCGTCTGGACTCCGTTGGCACTGGGCTGTGACGAGGGCGCAGATTTTGGTCTGTGCAAATGAAATTTCCAGGACAGGTGAGCAATACTTGGGAAATTTAAGGAGTTCATAAATGACCGTAAAATTACCAACCCAATCCCAGACTTCAATGCATTTCTTAAAGCATGTCGTGTTAAAAAGTTAACTGTCAAAGTATAGGGCTCATTACAATGTAACACAGGTAGTTTTTTCACTTTTCTCAGAACTTTCAGTTATTTGTAAAGAAATTAGAAGTGGTGCTAAGATGAGGAGACCCCTTCAGCCAAGAGCAGAAGACAACGCTTTTAGGGCACGAGGCAGCTCACCAGGCAACGCGTGACATGCTGACCAAGACAGGGACCAAAGGCCAGCTGCAACCTCCGAGGCCCAGGTGGGACCCTTGTTTTCTCCTTCTTTTGAAACTGTACACTATCTACCAAACAGCTGACAAACCAGTGGAAGGGAAAATATAAAAACAAATTATTTTACGCTAACGTGAATCAATTTACAAATTCTACACCTTGGTTTGTGGGTGAAAATTTTTTTCAGCGAGCGCAATTTCTATGTATATTTTTTATTCCATTTCAAACATCAAAAAATAAAAATGTTGGGAAAATGATGTTTACATTAAAAGTATATCCCCATCCAATGGGCTATGAGGGCCATTTCCCAATGAAGCTTTATGAAGGTGTCCTCTGAATGGTGTGCTCTGGCTAACTACTCCCATACGCTCACTTTGTTTTGCTTTGTTTTGCTTTGTCTTTAAAAAAGCAAATACCACACAGAACCTGCCTGTCAATGACTGCACTTTCAAAGGCTTACCTTCTATTAAAATTTTCACATAAAGAAATAAATCTCCAGGATTAGGTACATTTTAAACAAAAGTTACAATATCAAATAAGCTAGTCATGGCTCCGTCTCCAAGTCTGGTGACAAGAGAAAATACTAAGTGGGAAATCCACTATGGGACCACAAATCAATGGAGGGTAAAACCATTCGTCAAGTCACTTCAGTTTTGCAGAGCATCAATGTTAGCAATCTGAACCGAGGCTCAAAAGGCATTAATAACTTCCACAAAGTTATACCTGCATTCATTCTTACGAGGCATGTTGGTACCTCAAACCCATAAGCACTGTTTGCAGAGATGAAATATTGAGTTAATTTACTGTAACATCAAACATACGACTGCTTACAAGGTTGTTGTGAAGCAAGTCAGCCAATTATATTGTATTAGAGATCTGCATATGCTTATATGAACGAAGAAAATAACTTTCAGAAAACTTCACCCAGTAACCACGGACGGAGGCACCGTGGGGGTAAGAAGGTTTATACGACACATTTCTTTCCTTCTTGTGAGGGGGGATACACTTTTTTCCTTTACTGAGGAGACTACTTAATGCCACAGTCACTTAAGATGTAGTGAGGTCCACATTACGTAGGTCACGGTGCTCTGTGTAGAGTCTGGTCGAGTGAAATGTTCTTAAGGTTGACACACGGTGCATTTCAGGCGCCCGCGCTGTCAGCTCCTGCCCACCAGGATGAAGTCGCTGATTACTGTGCTTTTCTTTTACTTTTCAAATTTAAGTGGTACAACTAGCATATTCTCTCCTAAGTTAGACAATGAATACCCTTAAATTCACGTGAATAACGACTGTCCCCTACTTAACCAGGCAGTATGCTATCAAATAACAATATTTACTAAACAATGCAAGAAAGGATTATTGTTATATAATAATTGTGGAAACATGCAAGTTCTAAAAAACTGAATTCATGCTAACATGCAACCCACCACCGCCACCACCGCCACCAGGATAATTAACTACAGGGGGGAACTTTTCATACGGAAGGAAAGACGTAATCACCACTTCTTAAAAGAGATTTATCAACAGCATTGTCCCCAGAGGCACTGTGTGTGAAGGCAGCAAGATGACTGAGGAGACTTACAGCAGAAAACCTCATTGTTCGATGCTATTTTTCTATCTACTAGCAAATTTCCTAACTAAAGTTTTTTGGTTGTAAAAATAAAATCTAAAAAAAAAAAGGCGTAAACAACTATTTCACTACTGTAATACAAACATTTTAGGCAGATATAACTAACTGGCTGATGAAATAGACTTACCAAGTATTTTAATCATCAATGGCATGAAAATAACTTAGGCTGGTAACACTCTGGCCAAACAGAGTCTGACTACGGAACTCTCTGCTCAGGCCATGGACACCCACCCTCCATGCACTGCAATCCTAGGGCACGTTTCCAGCGCACCTGATGTGTACTCTTTAAAACAGATGCGCACAACAGCACGGGCAGATCGTGGCTATTCCTGATCTGTGGGCTCTCACCATAACTGATAACAAAATATGTGGGTTTCTCAGAGGTTTTTATTATGTTATAATGAGAGTGTTGCCTCTAGGCTGTACCACAATATTTACATCCCTATTCTGCCACACTAACTCTCAATATAGCTTAAGCATTTGAGAGGGTTTTTTTTTTTTAATTGCAATTTTTTCAATGAAGAAATAAATACATGGTTCATATCTTAGGTTTTCTTAATTAAAAAATGGAATAATAGGACTCATCCTAGGAAACAAATAATCTGTTCAGGATGTTAGATGCTCGGTTGTTAAAGACACTCAATTTACAACAAAGTATCTAGAAAACAGATATTTCTCTCAAAGAATAACTTATCCACAACTGTGGTTATAATACTGTCCCATGTTCCGGTATCTAACAGTATAGGCTCTTGTATTCCACTTTTTAAAAGCTTTGTCCCATATGTATAAGGCTACAAACAGCCCAGATATATGTGGCCTCAGATTCCCATTCTAGTGTTTCTGACATATTTACCATTTATATTTACCCTAATCCAACTATAAAGTGATGGTGGGGAAATGAATACTATTAATTTTTATAATTGAAATCTCTTAGAATTTTTAAAAACTGTTCTAGATAAAGCTGAACACAAAAGAGTCAATCCTCCTAAAAATCTCCCCTGTGGTGATTACCAATCCGTGTAGAAAAAGCTCAGCCCTAGCCTGAACATGTTATTTAAAAGTCTCAAATCACAAAGTCACATCAGGATGATACCTGTGTAATGAATCATAGGACCTGTTGTCAAAAACAATCTGATTTTTCCTTGGAGAATCCCGTCTATGAAGGGGAAAAGCCATTTAAAGGGGTATACAACAGAACTTTAAAAAATATTTCTCATTATGCTATTATTTTATAGGTTTTTTAGTCTTAGCAAACAAAATAAGAACCAAAGGAGTCCATTAACGTTAAAATAAGTTTTTCCAACACAACAGAAGGTATTTGGAGAGTAACTCTAATTATGTGAGGATACTGTTTACTTAATCACACAGAGAAATTGTTTAAATCACTATTTTTATACATGACAGACAGTGAGGCTTCAAGACAAAGATTCAGCAAGTATCAAAACACAAAGACATTTCTATTAGAATATAAAGCTATCGTCTCAAATAAAAGCACAGTAAGAATCACCGTAGCCTGAAGTATAGAAAATTAACTCTTCTCAAGGGGCATACAAAGAACATTTTTTCCATCTTGAATACAAGCTCTGTAAGCTCTTACTAAAAATCATAGGAAGAAATACCAAACTTCCCAACATTTCATTCCAGTCATAGTTTTAAAGCATTTTTAACTATAGCAGTCTTGCCCTCACTCTACTGTCTGACATCTTCACTTAATAAGTAAGTGTAAGGCAGCATCTCCTGTGTGTTAGTGCCAGGTATTAGCCCGCTCCGCCACTGAACAACTGGGCCGTGGACACTCCCGCTGCTCAAGGGTGACACCTACATAAACACACGGAACAGCCAACGCACGTGCTTTCAGAAGGGACAGGGGAGATAACTGAGGAGGAAAAGGAATACAGTTCTTATCTTTTCAACACATCTTTAAAATCGCTTATGGTTTAAAAGAGCTTGTAGTGAAAATTTAAGACATACGTCACACATACTGGTGGTTAGATCAAATCTATCAAAAGGTGTACGAGTGGGCAGGAAATAATTAGGCATTTCAGAATTTCTACTTTGGGAAAGGAGAGGAAAACCATCTACAAGTCAACACATGATTACAGTGCACTACTGGGCTATAAGAACCAATATTCCCTTGATCTACAAAAAAATAAATTTTAAATGACGGGCTTCAGAATGTATATTAAACTTCCTTTAGATAAAATCTGAAAAATCTCTCAGGATAGAGTTTTTCCTTCACTAAATGAACCCAAACACAGTGAGGAGCATCATCATCCGTTTGGAGAACCTCTCCTGTCCTGTTTTCTCACCAGGACTTCAGGGTTAGCTGCAGGCAAGCTCACAATGGACCTCCTACCCGTGAAGCAGGGAGCAAGAGCAGTGGCAAAGAGGAGAAAGATTTCCTCCCCGTCCCAATCCCCACCTTCCAAGGACAAATGGCACATCACAGCTCTGATAGGTACGTGATAAATGAGGCTTCCTACTGTGCTGAAGACAGGCCGTGACAACTACTAGACATGCATTCAGAGACTGCATCGATCAGGCATTGCAGAAGCAGAAGTGGGCCATTTCGCCAATCTACTGAAAAAGCTCATCCACCAAAAGAAATGCCTGCGTTTTCCTCTAAAATCCAAGACAGGGTCTGGCACAAATAACACCCCTTTTTAATTACAAAATCATAAACATGTAATTCTGTAATACAATAAAATCACACTCAAGCACATGATATGACATTTTAGGTGAAATGTTCCAATCAAAACTGTAAATTATTACACCCATATCATTACCCTACCAGCCACACTCAAGCAGGCATTACTTCTGCTGGACCTTCTTTCAGTCACTTTAGAAACTATAAGCATCTACATGTCCCAACAGGCCCGGTTTCTTTGGGGACCCTAGGCTACAGCGCCCTCCGCAAACCCTGCTGCCGTCAGGAGAACCACAGGGAAACAAGCGCTAATTTACATCTAGGCCAACACAGGCAGGTCTGTGGCCCCACGAGGTCCATCCTTGTGTTTTTCTTTGTTAGTAGAGTCAAGTTTGCGCTTTACGAGGCAAAAATAAGGCAAATAGCTCAGAAAGAAAAGACAAAAAACTCTTTAGTCTCTAGGCGAAATAGCTTCAGTTTCTGGGAGATCTTTAAACTATCTTGTAGGCCAAAAAATATTTTCATCTATGGTCAAAACCTATGATGCAAATTTGGTTTTGCTAATAAAGTAGGCTTAGCTAAGGAACACTGCACTTCCTTGACCACGGACACGTGGCCACTTGGAGAGACATGAATTAACTAGTCCTGTTTCTGGGTACTCTTTTTTCTGACTTGATATAATTAGAAGTTTGAACTGAGAGGGCAAAAAGACTTCTACTTTACAAATTCAAAATTTTATTTTGCTCTCTCATCAACAGCGTACCCTTTTCTCTCCAGCTGCTTTTCAGTTTAAAATGTTACATTTCTTTCAGAAGTTACATTTACAAAATACAGGATGTCATTCAGACTAATGGGAAAATGGGACTATACTACGCATTGTAATATTATTTTGTTCAGTGTTAAATTTCTTGAGAGTGACAACTGTACTGGGGTTTCGTAAGAGAATGTCCTAGGAAAAAACATGGAACGTATTCAAGGTGAAGCAACAAATATTTGCAAATTACCTTCCAACTATTCAGAGGGGGAAAAAAGGGTGAATGTGTAGATAAGAGTCCAAGCAAATGTGGCAAAATGTTAGTAACTGGTGAATTTTCGGGATGGGTATACAGGTGTTCACTGTACTGTTCTGTCAACTTTTCTGTAGTGTTGAATCTCTCAAAATAAAAAAAACTGTGAGGAATAAAAGCTACCTAAATTTCAGACAACCTGGCTGGCAATAAGCATGGGGCAGAATTCAGACAATCAAAAGGAAAAGTACAAAGGAGCACAGTGCTTATCTAACAGCAGCAGGAATACAGGTGTTTTGTTTTTTTTTGCTCCACTGTACAAGTTCGAATCTACCACCCATGTTTCTACAATAAAAATGTAGGTGTCAACTTTTTTTAGATAAAAATGTAATATAATATTAGAAAATAAATTGGTACCTGGATATAACAGGTGACTTGCTGCCATTCATTGTATTTGTTCTTTCCCAGGGTTTTCTTGTTGGTTCTTTAAAAATAAAGAATGGAAGTTACTAAACATCCTACACGCTCCCAGAGTTATTGTAAAACAAGTAATAAAATACTAAGTATCGTTATATAGGTTTATATGGTAATACAGGTAAATAAGAAAATTTTAATTTCAGATTAAAATTTTAATTTCGGATTCTAATTTGAACAATTTCAGAACTTAAAATGAGAAGAACAGGCAAGTGTAACATGTTTCCCTGGGACACACTTAAGACTGTTAAATGTAAAATACTATAATTCTATACACGGGATGGCAAGAAGCTTCTCTGATAAAGACAGGATAATCAGAATTAAGAATAGGACATCTTTAAGTTGTTAGAAATAGTATACATTATTTTAAATTAAGAGATACTCTAAGTTTATTAGACTAAAACAGTAGAACCATACTATTTTAAACAATTTTTAGTGCTAAAAGAAAAACAAATAAAAAGTAAAATCTTTAATGTGTTCAAAGTCTGATATTTAATCTAAATCCAAATAGTCTTCTTGGAAAATTATTCAAACAATTCAAAATAAATTTCAGAATCATGCAATTCTGTTGCAGCTCCTTGATTCTCAAAGAAACCAATTCTTGGGACTTCGGAGACAATTCCAGTGAAATGTAAACGAGTGCCCTGTCAGCTCCTACCGCAACAGATAAGCAGCGACTCACTGGTCAGCCTGCCGCGCTTTGATTCATTGCTCTAATTTGGGCTGAATCACTAATGCTATCGCTGCCCTCACTCGCAGACTGGCTGAGATCAGCAGCAGACTCCTGTCACGGGAGAGCATCTGGGCCACATGATAATCAAGTCTAAGCATAAGCCATGATCTCAGGGCACACTTTTAACTAGGAAACCCCAAGTTCCAATGCTGCCCCTCAGTTGGCATCCACGTATTCTCACTTAGGTAGTCGCTTGGTCTCTCTTTAAATTACACACGTGCAAAAGAAAATCCAACCTCTTCCTTGAAATACTGCTTCTGTTCTCGATTGCTGTTGCAGTCATCTAGATGTGAAAACTTTAAGTCACCTCCCACCTTGCTTTACTCATCGATCAATCAATCAATCACCCATCTCTTCATTTTAAATTATACTTTGTATTCCTTCTTTTGTGTTGTAACAGCTAACACATTCTCTAAATGACCACCACAGAGTTGACAAGGAGACATCAAATAATCAGATGGGAAGGTCCAGGAGGGACAGAAACTCATCCAAGAGACATCTGCCAGAGTAGGCGAAGAGCGAGAAGTTCTGAGTAAAAATGAAGGCCAAACAACTGGACGAGCAGGGGGATGGTCATCAGGACACTGTCACCAAAGAAGACACGCATGGAGAGATGAAGAAATATGCTACAGTTGGCCGAGGTCTTTCTCAGCCAAGTCACCTTTTAATCTTAAAAGGGCTCCTCTGGCTTTGAGGACGAGCTTCAGTTCAGCTGTGCGGACAGAGAGGCGGCCCTCCCTCCAGGGGACCCCAGGTTGGTTTCAGGAGGAGGCGCCGGCTGGACCGCCTACAGAAGGTCTCTGGAAGCACGCTGGACCCTGGCCGAGCCGGTTTCCTATCCTGCGCCCCGCACTGCCCCAGATTTCGGTGTCACGCTGCTCGCTGCTGCCACTTCTATCGTTCCTAAAACAGTCAACCCACTCCTTGCAGGATTAAGTCTAAACTCCTGATCTTTTTTTTCCTTTTTAAATTAATTTCAGAGAGACAGAGGGACAAGAAGGGAAGAGGAGAGAGAGGGAGAGAATTTTTGTTGTTCCACTTACTGATGCAGTCACTGGCTGATTCTTGCACACGCCCAGACTGGGGATTGAACCTGAAATGCTGGCGCATGGGGACAACACTCCCACCGAGGAGCCCAGCCAGGACTAAACTCCTGATCTTTTCACCGAAAGGCTTCGACATTTCGGTTCTAACTCCCTTTTCCGACCTTTCCCCGCCGTCCGCCACAGGAGGAACGCTCCACTCTCGGCGGGCGGGGCTCTCCCTGCCCACCTCCAGCTCACTGCCTGCGCAGCATCACCCCCTCCACTGCAGCCAAACAAAACAGCCCCCAGCGCAGAGTAAAATGTCATTTTCTCCAGAGATGAGCCAGGTGACTCCAAACGATGCAATGCCCTCCCTCTCTGACACATTATTTAAGATTCAACATGTGGTTGTAAAAGGTTAACTTTTTGTGTGTTTTGGGGTCTTATCTTCCCAGCTGGTGCTCAGGCTTTTCGGCCTGTGAAGTGTCTGGCACAACACCAATTAAAAAAAAAAAAATCCTAAATTAAACAAGTGGAAGAAAAAGCCCCAATCCCTCCGAATGAATCCCTGATTTAATACGCATGGTGCACATGTGCAAACACACAAAACACATGGAAAATCCATGCTGTAGTTTTCCATATTTTCAATAAGGGGATATATGGTACACAAAGAGTTGTTACCTTGGGACCTATGGATAACCTTCAGGAAACTCACAAGACTTTTGAAATTATGAGCAAATCTGTATAAAAATATGATTTTCCCTCCTGAGGAGAGGGTTCCTACTCTTTTCCAATTTTAAAAGGTTCTGTGACCCTAAATTATAGTTGAGTTTTTAAATATTTATGGAATTAATAACAGTATACATAATTAATTTTGGCTTATAAAAGAAAGATACAGCTAAAATAAGTGGGTCAAGAAGCAGGTCATTTTTAACGAAGATAATGCAAACTGACTGAATCCTAATCAGAGGAAAAAAAGGAAGCACGGAGGGAAAACAGCTCACCAAGTCAGTGTCAATTATAACACAGTGGTCAGACTGCTGAAAGGTCACCTCAACAGTGAGAGGGATTGTTTTCTTACAAATAGGTTATAATCATAAAAACAAAAACAAAAGTATGTTTTCTAAAAAGTGGGATTTAGAGGCACTGGTAGTCTCTAAATCAAAATATGTAGGTAAGAATTAATATAGAGATTTCTCTACAATGGTTTCCTATGGCTCATTCTAGAAATGAATTAATCAAAATCCTCAAATTTATGTTGCTTCCAAATTAGATAAAGCAGGGGCTAGTCTATGCCCTAATCTTTTAGTCAAATATGCAGAACTGACCTGTGACTATGTAACAATTTCATAGTCCCATCATGGGTACAGTACTCATCAAGTATCTCCAGTGAAATGTATTTTGTTAATATTCTTAGTGCAGTAATACAGTCTATGCCTGAGGGTTCTCAATGTCAAAAATTTCACTAAATTCAAGAATGTTTCCCAAAAGTTTAAAAAAACTGTTTCCCTTACAAATTAGAAGCTTTATTTCCTTGATGATCACTATTAGCCATGTGCATGGTTAAAATGACAACTTTCTCAATATGAGAATGTTTCCTAAGAGGCTTAACTAGCTAACATGCTCAATCTTTACCTTTAGGAACCAGTTATTAAAAATACTTTCCATTCATCCGCTGATGTATCTCCTTTGGTTTAGTGAATAACCTCAAATCATGGTCAATGATAAACAGAAAATGTGTAAAAATGATTTTCAAAGAAAGATTTATCAGAGAAAAACTTGGGGTTTTAAAGTGTCTCTTAATATCAAGAAGAAATTAACAACTGCTTCATCTGCTTCTGGGATAACAAAGGGCAGAGGGAAAAAGTCAGTGGTTTCAAGTGTGAGCAAAAGCTTTAACATTTTAGTGACCAAGCAGTCACTTGGATCAACCATGGGGAAACCGGGAGTATTACTATACAGAGTAAGTTTATAAAGGTTAAAATATATCGCTTGAACTTACCAGGTGTACTCGTTGAAGAGGCCTTAGAAGGTATGGGCTCTGAATCTTCCTAAACACAAAGAAATAAATATTAAAATATCACAAACCCGTCGTACATAGTGTTTATACTTCCATTTCCAATAACCCTTCTGCTGTTTCCCACCTTTTCTTTCATCGATCTGAGACTCTTCCTTCTCTCACCTTCCCAGCATCTCCCCGTCCTGTATCCCCGTAACTCCTCGCCTCAAGTGTTCTCGCTGACAACGGCACTAGCCAATGCCATCAGGCCAGACGGAGGAGACAGGCTGGAGGGATGCCATCACAGAGGCCCAACGGAGCAGCAAAAGCAACTCTACCATTCATTCAACACCAGCCTATGGAGCAGGTAAGGCCGAGTTTGCCCAGCCTAACTGGGGAGGAGGGAATAGCTAATAACCACAAGGCTCTCAGGGGACACATTTGAAAACTGCTGATTCAATCTTAGTCTTTCATTTTAAATACAAGGAAATGGAGGTTCTAAGAGGAAAAGCCAAAACCAAAAAAAAAAAAAAAGCCTAAGTAAAAGATCATTCACTCATTTAACGATAGATTTGGGTAAAGATTTAAATGCTGTAGGCCTGAACTTAGGGCTTTTCCTCAGAGCTCCATGTTTTCCTAGGAATGTCATTAAAAATTATAAATAATACTCATAACAAGCTGTTTTTAACATCTGAAGAGTAAAAAAACCACGCAATTGGTAAGTTCAAACCAATCTTTTACACGATTTCCTGAAAGAGCTATGCTTAAGCCTCACACATCCAGGTGCGTAGACTATTAACTTACATTTTTGTCCTCTTTTTGTTCTGTTTCTATTGTTGATCCCTTTTCAGCAATTCTTCTCCTAAAAAGAAGGTAAATCAGATTTAAAAAAAAAAAATAATCTAACTTAGTATAAAAACTATTCTAAAAGGGAAGAACTGCATCTAGTTAAATTATATTTTGGAAAAAAATTAAGAAAAAACCCTGAACTCTGAGCACATGCACAGACTTCCTCACTCACCTCCTGGCCAGAAGGGCACTCATTTCCTCCATTAAACCGCTACCCCCTAGAGGGAGGGGTCCGTTTCCACGACCTGCGTCTGATTTGGATGAGGCCGAGTTCACACCAACGGCATTGCCCCCACTTGGGAAGGAGCCATCCTCCATCTTAATGAAACATACATGCATAATAAACTCCTATGTCAAACGATACTGTGTTTATTACCACATTACATTCAAAACAGAAGACTATATCAGCATTGATTTCAATAAAACCCTCTATTTTAAACCTTCTTAGGAACCAGCAGGGTGAAAAGCACTGGCCTTGTTACATAATAGAAGTTTCCTCAGAGGCACCGTCACCAATGGCGCGTAACACTGCGCCACAGACTCCTGGGCGTGGTGTCCTGAAAAGGACACACGACTCGGGGGGTAAAAAATGCATAATCTGCCCCCAAAATGCACAGCCTGATTCTAATTCGGAGGAAACATCAGATAAAACAAACTGAAGAATGAACTACAAAACATGGTTTTACAGTCTTCAAAAATGTCAGCATCACGAAAGACTGAGGAATTGTTACAAATTAAAGTGAATTAAAGAGACACTGCAGTTAAAAATAATGACTGATCCTGGACTTGAAAAAATTTGCCATGAAAGACATTATTGGACAATAGATGAAACTGGAATAGAGTTGTAGATTACAGTATTCTATCAATAAAGTTGCCTGACTTTGATAATTACACTGTGGCCATGTAGGTGAATGTCCTTGTTCTTACAAAAAACACAATGAAGTATTTCGGGAAACAGGGGTTTCTCATTTCAGACAAAAGTAAAGTGTGTGTGTGTATTCATGCAGAAGGAAATGCACACAGTGAAAAGAATAAAGGAAATATAATAAAATATTAACTGGTAAGTTTGGCTGTTGGGTTTACAGAAATTCTATTATTCTTGCAACTTTTCCCTAAATTTAAATTCTTTCAGTTTTTAAGAATCTTTTCAATTTTTCAATGAATTTAAATTAACATAGGATTCATAAAATTAGAGCGCAGTAAATTCAGTATTTTAGATATCGAGCAAGAATAAGACATACACAAAAATACAGTAATTTGGAAACGCATTTACCCGTGACACTTTCCTAAGTTTTGCTCCAGCAATGGCAGCTGCCAGTCCAGTTAAGGGGCGATTGTCTTCTGACGTGGATCCGGCAAAAAATCCAGAAGCAGGGAGGGGAGGAGCAGGAGGCGGGGGAGGAGGGGGTACCTGGTTCGGAAGGGGGGGTGGAGGAGGGGGTGGGGGAGGCCCTGAGGACGGAAGTGGAGGAGGAGGAGGGGGTCCTGGGGGAGGAGGAAGTGCCCCTGGAGCCTGGGCAGGACCTGGTGGGAGTGGAGGAGGGGGTGGAGGTGCAGGTGGTCCCAAGACAATGCCTGAGAGAAAGAAATGTTAAACGAGACCATCAACAACAGAGCTGAATGGCAGTACCTTCCATGGAACTGCGGGCAGAATGGCACGCTAAACTTAATGGGTGACTCAAACATTTACTACTTATTATTAATGAGTTTGATTTATCATAATGGTGAAAGTCTAGGTCAGATGCTAACATTAAAGTAAGTAGTTGTACACTTTGGTTTTAGTGTACAACTACTTACTTTAATGTTAGAGCTTTATTAACAGAACTATGCAACAGATCATCTAACAATCAGAATTTTTTTGTTTGTGGGGATTTAGTAAATAAACAAAATAAAGGCTTATGAAATTTGGAAGAGAGGTAGTATCCCGGAAGAAACAAACTACTGTATATGATGGCAGTTAGTACTGTTTGAAATAGCAAACCCCGGATAATCTGTGTAAACCCTAAGTGTTGTGACAATAAATTCTACAATAGAGAAAACATGTACTTCTTTGTTTACAGGCAGCCAAAGGGGCTGGACTGAGAACATCAAGGGTGGTGGGTCCCAGGCATCCACATCTCAAGTCATTACACTTGAACTCCAGTGTGTAGCGAGAATCAAGAATCACTGAAGTTAAGGAATCTCTACAATGGAAAACCTCAAAGTAACAACCAGAAATCATTACGTGACGCAGAAGTTGAAGCACAGAGGTGTTTTTAGGCTAGAAGACAAGGTAAGAGGAAAATGTCCAACTCTTCTAAAATCACGGAGTGAAGAAGAACTTGTATCGGAAAATACAACTAGTAGGTGCTCCCTTCCTTTAGGCTAAAAAAAGGGTGTTTTAGGACAAATAAAATGCTATTTGCATACTGAGGGGTACAGCTTTGGAAACTGCTACCTTTGAATAGTTCCACAAGCTGAAAACAAAAATTGCTTCCAGAAGAGTGCTGAGCCTAGGCTGTCAATCTTCCAGGAGTGGCTGTCGGGCTAATAACTGTGCCTCTCTTGCCTGTCCAGCATGACTGCCACATTGATACTAAACTAGAATTTTGACTCGACGTGTATGCAAATGTGAGAAGTCAACAAGAAAAATGCATACAGAGCAGTAATGAGCCTTATCTTAAGAACTAAGAGTTTTTAAAAGAGCCATGTTTAAATCCAGAATATAACACTGTTTCTTTGTAGCACCAACTTGTTGTCCTATTCCCTCCTGTAATTCCTGCGGAATCCTATTTCTAAAAAAAAGGGGGGAGGGTTGCTAAGCATCTTCTTATTTACATACGGAGCTAGGTCCTTCTCTACTTACAAATAATCCCTACTTAGGAGTATGTTACCATGACAGCAAGGTCCAGGCAAGGGGGGGAGGGAATGGGGGAAGGAATAACTATAGAAGCTGCTATTCTCTCTCAACTATCTCTTTTGCCCACTACTTCTTGTAATTCTGGACCCTGGAACCCTTCGGGGCAGATACCAAGCCTGCCATCCATGCCCGCCCGCCCGCCCTGCCGCCCCTGGCTGCTCCACAGGGCTGAGGAGCGCCGCCCCTGGGAGGCCAATATGGGAAGCTCCAGGCAGGAAAGAAAGACCAGAGTGGAACAGGGTCCCAGATTGGAACTGCTGCAGAGGAGACACGAGGGTGACATATGTAATGACTACAGCTGGGCACCAAATATACTCTAAGTTTTACAGAAATGAAGGGGAGACAAGTCAGAGCATGTACGTATTGTGTAGCTCAAGTATGCCATGTAATAGTTCCTCAGTGAAATTGAAAAGTAATGTATTAAGGACACCTTTAAATACTGGAAAACACCTCCAATGGTGACCCTGCCGAAGATACCAAAATCCAGTTCAATGCGGAAATTCCTCCCCTTCATCCTCCCAATACGATTAATGCAACAGAAAAGAAAGCCACTCTAATTCTGTACACTAGAAAAAATATGGTGCTATGGCATAACGATGTTCAGCTCTCAACCCCCGCCCCCCGTTCTTCTGGCGAGTCCACCAGATGTCGACATGGGACACGTCCAAGTGACCGGCTGTGAGCAGCAATAACGGAGCCTTACCCGGTGGGGCTGGAGTCTCGGCCGGCTGAGCGGCTGCCTGCAAGCCTGGCTCAGAAGCAGAGGAGTCTCCCAGCACAGAGTTTAGAGGAGTCTCCACAGAGGCAGGGGCAGCTGCAGAGGGAGAAGGGAGAACACTAGGCTTGGATGAGGGAGTTGAGGCAACAGGGGTGCTTGGAGGAGGAGAAGCTTGAGGTCCACAGTGTGACAGTGGCGCGAGGGGAGGCAGTGGAGGCGGCGGCGGCGGCGGCGCTGGCCCTGAGGTAGGCGGCGGAGACACTGGGTGTGTGACAGAGTCCAGCAGCCCAGTGGGTGCTGTTGGTGATGGAGGCATTTGGGGCACAGGAGAAGAAACACAGACAGGGAGGACAGGCCTCGGACCAGCAGCTTTGCCAGGGGGGCTGCTGATCATTACTGGAGGAGACGGAGGGAGGGGCGAGAAACTGGAAGGAGACCAGGCACAGGGCTTCGCAGCAGGAGGCTGAGAAGAGGGTGCGTTCACAGGAGAAGAAGGCCGAGAGCTTTTGTGCAGAGGACGAGGAGCTGTAGCGTAATGGGGAAGGACGGGGTGGAAGGCTGACCCTAAGGAGGTTGCAAAACGTGTCGCTGAGTGTCGCAGTGGTGGTGTGGGGGGTGTGGAAGTAGGTGGCAAAGCGGTCACTACAGCGTAATCAGGAGTGGCCTCTGACACTGCAGCGGAGATGACTTTAGCGTGTGATGGAGGAGGTGCCGGAGGAGGCTGGCAACTGGCATACTCGGGAAGTGGAGCGCTATACAGGGAGCTGTCGGAAGGTGGCGCTGGACAGAGGTGGAAAGCAGCAGCAAAGACAGGATAAAAAAGGAGAGAGAAAAAGGGAGCTAGTAAAGCCACAAAACCAGCATTCAGACAAAATGTATAAAAGTAGACTACAGTTAGTACAGAGAATCAGGCACGTGTGCAAATAACTGATTCCACCTGAGAATACTCATAAACACGTTTTTGAGATCCAGAGAGAATGAAATTAGTTTTCTTTCTATCTAATAGGTAGACTGATAAGTTAAACTGATTAGCTTATCCTTTACAAGGAAAACACAGTACCTGTAGTCTTACTTTTCCTTATTTAGTCCACCAAAAGATTATACGAATAAAGGCCACAAACAGAAGATTAAGTTCCGCTGTTTTTTTTAAAAAACAACAAATAGCCAAACTGGCAAATGTTTATGATAAAGAACTAGGAACCCCCCAATTCAATGTCTATTTGTGGAAAAGTTTTGTTTTGTTGGCCATAACCCCAAAAAATAATTAGGGAGGTAAAGGCAAAAAATTAACTCAAACAACAAACCAGTCAACTGATACTTAACCAGCCTACACTGCGACTTTTCGTATAGGCCATATGGAATAAAAACTAATTCTGAAGTCCTATAATAAATGTTCATTTCAATCAATGTCAAAAGACCTCAAGCTTTCAGTCATCTTTTAATCCGTGGGTCTCTCAATAAATTTCATCATTTAGAAATTTTCACAATACTAAAAAATATATTGAAATAACTAGTCGGTTTTAGAGAAGCTATTTTTCACCTACTGTTTTCAATTCCTCCTTCGAAAACTGAGGAAACAATTAGGCAAATGTCTTGCTGAACGGCATTCTAATACTCAGGCAGTCAAGACAATTTAAGCAAACCTCAAAAGGGAAATATAGTCCAAGTTCCTCCAATATAAAAAAATTCATAAAAACACTTATACTTTATAGCCAATTTATAGGCAGTTAGACGAGTTAGAATGCCAGAATAAAAACTTCCAAGAGCTTTCTTTAAGTCTCCAAGCAATAAAAGCAATAGAGAGAAATAAAAAGAAAATGTTAAAGTAGCAATTGTTGCTTTATGAACTTTTTCATAATTTCCGATCTACTGCTCCACCCCGACCAACTCAAGTGTGAAACGCTCTAATACAGGGCTCCACCAAACGCCATCCACCCTCCCAGCTCGGATGCCAAGCCCACGGAACAGCATGCCAGTGTCTTACCAGTGCTGGATATTCTCCGCTCCCGCTCCCACTCCAGCTGCTCCCGCTCCAGCTGCTCCTGCCGCTCACGCTCCAGCCGCTCCCGCTCCTGCCGCTCGCGCTCCAACCTCTCCTGCCGCTCGCGCTCCCGCTCCACCCGCTCCAGCCGCTCGCGCTCCAGCTGCTCCTGCTCCAGGCGCTCCCGTTCCAGCCTCTCCCTCTCGGACCGCTCCCTCTCCAGCCGCTCCCTTTCCATCCTTTCTCTCTCCAGCCTTTCCCGCTCCAGCTCCTTCTGTCGTTGCTGTTCTTGAAGTTGCCTGAAATTGTAAACAAAATATTTTAAAATATGCATCTCTGGCTACTCATCGTGAAAATTCGTTTCTTTCACAATGAACCTACATGAACCTCATTTCTGATTCAAATACAAAGCCACATGGCACATGTAATCAACATCTCTCCCCCACTGAAGGGCTACTTTGAATAGAGATGACCTACGAGTTTCATATAAATGAAAATAATTTCTCTTAATAGGATCAGTTTTGACTGACTGCCTCAGCACATTAAGCTGTCTCTTTTTTTTAAAAGTTAGCTTTTTAAAAAATATTTTATTTATTTATTTTTAGAGAGGGAGAAGGGACGAAGAGTGGGAGAGTAACATTGATGTGTGAGAGAAACACCCAACTGGTTGCCTCTCACACACACCCCTACTGGGGACGGGACCCACAAACCAGGCACTTGCCCTGGCCAGGAATCGAACTAGCAACCTTTAGCTTTGTAGGGCAGCATCCAACCAAATGAGCCACACCAGTCAGGGCAAAATATCTCGTTTTATTCTGTACTTTTTATGAATAAAATATTGCCGATGAATGAATTTTCCAAATAGCTGACTATATATAATTTTAATAACCAAGGCATTATTTAATCGATAAAAAAATCCTCAATTTTAATTTCCTTTCTAAAACATGACCCTAAAACTTCATTGTACAAGTAATGCATTATCACTTTAGAAAATACAATAGCTGACCATAGGAATAGCTTGAACAAAGCTTCCTAAATGAAAAACAAAACCAAACCCCTGAGTTAAGTAAGAAGAAATAAAGTTTAAGGCAACGTAAGTCTCATATCCAGACAAACTATCATTAACATGTTGGCATTCATACTTGCAGACTTTTCCTTCTGTAAATACATAAACTTTTAAAAAACAAATAAAATAGAATAATATTTACCTACCATTCTCAAATCTGTTTTCTTCTCTCCCACTTAATGTACTACAAAAGGTAGTCTAAGGCACTAAGCACAGTTTTGCATCTTTACTTTTCACGACCGCACAGTGTTCTATTGTTGACCTGTCCACAGTTTAAGCAGTCACCGACAGCCGAACGTGTTAGTCTAATACTGTTACTATTACTGACTGCAATAAACGCTTTATCTTCATTCCCCTTTGAATCCTTTTTTTAACCACATCTTAAGGATCACTATTGACACCTTACTTGCTAAGTGAAAGATGTTTTGTTTTGTAATATAACTTTTAATCTTCATGTCGAAATCTAGTAGTAGTATTCATTCCCCTTTGAACCCTTTTTAAACCGCATCTTAAGGATCGCTACTGACACATTATTTGTTAAGTGAAAAGATGCATTTTGCTTTGTACCACGGCTTTTAATCTCCATGTAGAAATCTAGTGGTAGAATTCCCTTCTGGGATCTGCCTTGAATGCTCTTGTTAGGCAGCTCTCTTGCACCAGCCCTTCTTTTAGTACTTTTTTTTTTTTTTTTCAATGAAATCCTTAGTTCACGTGAAATTCACCTTGAGTTTGAGGTGTGAAGCAGTACGCTACCTCACACACCACTTGCTCTACAGCTGACAGGCCCGATTTAAGACGGCACCTTTATACACGTGTGTGCTGACAGCTTCTGAACTTCCAGGACGTTTTTGTTCATAGGTCTGTTTGTCTAATACGGCACCAGTATCTTGGTCCTCTGATACCTGATACGTACATACTTTAGTACCTAGTAAAGAGCACCCCGTCCATCCTTACTATTCTCCTTATATTAAAAACTTGCAGAGACCTATGTATGTGGCTCTAAAACACACAGTTTGCTTACTGCCTTCCATACACATGTGTAAAAGAACAATAAAATGTCCCCCAAGTTCCCATCTGGATCTAAACGATATTCTTGCTTAAAGAAGTTAACGTTCCAAAAAATTAAAAAGATAAAGAGTTATCCTCATCCTCCACAAAATATATTTATTTTGTAGCACTGTGAGGAAGATGAAGTGAGGCAAGGCCTTAAAACCCCTTTAAAAAGTTCCTGCAACATAAGACCACTTGATAAATGTGAGCTATAATAATAATGATTTAAAAATTTCAAACTGGGACTTTCCCTGGCCTGGCTCACAAACTAGCCGGGTTTGGCTTACAGGCAGAGCTAAGCGATAGAACATATATGCTCTCCTTTGCTCCTCCCAGCAGCATCCATAAACCAGTAAGGCCTTTCCAGCAGTCTCTCCCATTCATGTTTCCTAAACTGACTATAAAACAAAGGAAAAGTCCACCTAAGTAAATTAATCCCACTTCTCTCACAGAAACACAAAGCCTCTCTCTGGACAGATCGCCACACTTAACAATAACTGCAAGAGAGAACCAGAAGAACCCCACGGCAGTGCTTATCGGGAGCAGCAGCTGTTTAGGCGACTGGCTACTGAACAATCAAGCCAGATTCTCAGGATGCAGTGCTGATTCCGCCACGCTACCAAGTCTCTGAGCGGTGACAAAACCACTGCAGGGATGAGGGCAAGAAACTAGGTGTATTCACAAGAATGTTTTTAAAAATAAACTGGACAGAGAACGTCAGTTATTGTTTTTTAATAACCTGCATCTAATGAATAAACTCAGCTAGGTCTTATATGAAATGGAAAACATTCAACATGTGTTCTTTAAAAAGGGCATTTTAAATGTAATACTCCGAGCAATCTATTGGGTCCAAAGGCAAACGATACACCCATATTTTTCTAATTAGAATATATCTGAATACAGAAGCTCAGGAAAAGTGCTTCACTTTAGATGACTAATAGCTGCACGAAGACATCAGTGATGAAAAGATCCAAGTTACTAGGTCGGTTTGTATCTCTGTGCCGCCTCTCACATTTTAATTTTATTAAAATAATATAAGCACCTAATGTTTAAAACTTGTGACAAAACCAGCAGTTCATCCCTCCAACCATCCCACTCATTTCCAACACATCAAAGACGATTACTGTCAGCTCTCTGGACGTGTCTTATGTTTTACCTTTAGATATTATATACTGACTTTCTAATGAGAACATCTTTTCCAACTCCCTCATCACACACAAGCTTTTCCCGGTAGTCACAGGAGAACGCTGATTTCTGCCGATTAAATCAATATTCAGTTTGTTGTTCAAGGGATAATGTAAATATTATTCACAGCTGGACCACATAGTATTCTAAGACTACATCTCATTTCTTACTCAAGTTGTTAGTTTTTGTTTTTTATGCCCAGGTTAATGGCTGCTTTGCTAAGCAATACAACACTTTTAACACAAAAAAGGAAATGGAAGTCACAAGCAGAAGATGGCCAGATATGAGTGAAGTGAATCTGAAAGAATTATGAATGATGGCATTTATAACGAAAGGTGTCCTGCCTTGAGAAGACTGTTCCATATGTCGTAATAGTCTAGGGTTTTCAGTCTGTAAAAGGCAGAGCATCCGCTGAAGTAAGGAAAGAACACAATTGCGAAGATTCCCCAAGTTCCTCAGCAGATGACTGATGTACACAGCTCAGGCAGCTGCAGGAGATCCTGCTGTTTATTTTCTTGGTTTGAGGTAAGAAAGAAAAGTGTTCTGAGTCCTAGCTAATTTTAGCCTGCTCAGTAAAAAAGGGGGTTAAAAAAAAAAAAAAAAAAAAAAGAGCACATCTAACTCTATTTCCCAAAGTAGTCTGTCAAACAGAAAAGTTCAGGTTTACAAATCTGTGGTATCCATCCCACCTAAACTGGGTGGTACATAAATCTTCCGACTTTCATTGTCCTCTAAAGCAGGAATTTGTATAGATGTTTATTGGACAGGTTACAAATGTATAAGTTCTGCTTTTTCTTAGAAAAAACCACTGCCAACTCACGGCCTGGACATGCACGTAAGATTCCCCTTCCTAGAGCTCTGTCTACAGTGCAGTTGTTCGTACGGAAAATAGCACCCCTGTGACCCTGCCTTTTGCCCTGCCCAGGAGAATCATCTGAGGACTTTTTGGAATACAAGAGCCCTAATTCTGAACTAGGGAAAAACTCTAGCAGACTACTTTTTCTTTGAAGTGAGGATATTCATTGTAAAATAATTTGAAATATATACATATATTTTCTCAGAAACAACTGCAGTGGTGATGACCAAAAGTATAGCCAAGAACATTTTAAAAACAGTATGAGAAATAGTTTCCCCCACCAACCAAATATCTATCTCTCCCCCAAAAGAGGTGTCCCCGTATACAGAGATATACAAAGCACTGGCCCAGGAGATTAATAGCTTTTGAATATATTCAAACACATACTTACTTTATGTTGACTCAAAGAGTGATGTTTTAAAGCAAGCAAAATATAAGTAACAAAATTGAAAGCTGTATTTCATTCAGCCTTACCTATACTAACCAGTGTTAGGGAAGTAAAGAGTGATTTAAATTTTGACATACTGAAGAAGGAGGGCAGACTAGGAAGGATGTTCTCGGTTGGTAACATTCAGTAACACTCTGATATTACTGACATTTGTCAGAAAACAAAACAGTAATTATGTTTGATCATAAAATGTGGACATTTCATGTCTCTATTAGCAAACAAATGAAAATGAATAAAGCTAAACCATATAATTAAGTTTTACCATTAGAAAGTTCCTGAGACAAGGGACAATACTTACAAGAGAAGGCGGTCAACTTTTGGTCCATCCTGCCTCTGCAGGCTGACCTGAGGTCTGTACACTTTCATTGCTCTGCTTCCTGCCTCTCTGTTGAGACTGTTATTTCCCTTTTATAACTTTCAGGTAGTAGTGGTGATTTGCAAGCTATTTATAGCTATTAACTACATTAAGTTCTATGTTGAGGCTAACTAACAGGACTGACTCATGTTTCTCAGAATATGTTTTTTCATCACAGTCAGTCAAGGAAGCCAAATATTAATCAGTTGGAATCAAAAACCAGTATTAGAAATGATACATATATGAGCAGAAAACTACATTATCATCATGGGACTAACAAAAAGATATTGGACTAGTAAGATTTACCATCTACAGTAAATGTTTTATCAACTCAATTTTACTTTCATTAAAAATAAAAAAGTTAAAAAGTATTGTACATACAAGGGGAGACCCCCCCCAAAAAAAACCACAATTATTTTCTGGACAGAGGGCCCTTGGAGTACAGGCTTCCCCCCCAGGTGAGTGTTCCGGGAGCCCCCCTGTATCAGTGTACCAGCTGGCATCACTGTGAGAGGCAGCATTTGGTCTCAGTGAATTTTATTTTTGAAGACTCAACACTTTTGCCCATTTCATGAGGGGTGAATTACGAGCACACCCGCCCACACCACACTGAGTGTTCAGCAGTTTTTGACCAAAAATAGTATGACCCTTGTGCCCCACCCTCTCTATTCACCTGATCTCACCCTCAGTGACTTTTTTGTTTGTTTCTCAGGATGAAAAAAAATCCTCAAAGAGAAATGTTTTGACAATGTGGAAAAGGTGAAGCGAAAAACAGTAGAAGCATTACAAAATCGGTGAGTTCAAAACCTGTTCTGAGCAGTGGAGAAAACGTCTTGCTAGGTGTATTGCATCAAATGGAGAGGACTTTGAGGCTGGCCAACATATAAACATGAAATAATGAATATGTGATTTTTAATAAATAAATTCCAAGTGTTTTGGGGGAAAGTCCCCATATATACTGAATATATATGGTACAGAAAAGAACAAAAAGGGAGAGAAAAATTAGCAAAAAGAAGAGACACTAGAATACAGAAAGGAAGGTAGAAAGTTTAAACTAGAAATTTAAGCAGCATGTCCAGCAGATTTGTGGAGACATAAAACAAATGGTGGAGAGAGAAAGAAGAGATGAAATTAATATTGAAAGAGAAAGAAACTGGTTTGGAAGGTTTACCTAAAAGGAAGAAGAGTCTGTGCGTAACTATAGACAGAAAATAATTTAAAAATCCGTATCATCTTTTTAGAAATCTGGATTTCACTCTACAAAATGCCTATAGTTTTCAACTAAACAAGTGTAAACATCTCTAATTTTCAAGCCCGTAAGTGTCTACCTACAGACCAACAGAACAACCCGAAGTCCAGATGAGCCCTGCTAGGACTGGCACTTGGATTGGAGGAGAAATATCTAAGAGTCATGGAGTTCCCTTAACAGTTACTAAAACTTCACTCAGTACTGATTCCCAACTATCACTGCGAGCCACAAGGTCTTGGCAAGCCAGCGCTCGGTGCAGCGGGTCTGCCGCCTGTGACCGGTGACAAGTCAGCGGTCCCTCCATGGGTCCTGCCACTACCCTGAACCGTCCTGGCCTCCAGCAACTGCAACTGTCTTAGATCATTTGCCCTCTCCCTACTTACCAAAATTATGTATTATGTTTTGTTTTGTTTTTTCTGGCTGTTCCTAGTTTCTATAAATGTGTTAGTCCCAATAATACTATGATCATTTTTTATTAATGACTTTCCTGGGGTGGGGCGGGGTGTGTGTGTGTGGGGGTGTGGGTGTGTCCGTCCGTCCGGGGTGGGTGTGTGCGCGCACGCTGGGGGCGGGGGTGTGCACACAATTTACAGTTTCTACCCCTTGGAATTATTCTGCTATGTTTAAAACTCTCAATAGGGAACTGAAATTATTCTATCTTATAAGCTTTATTTCTACAGAAACTTAATTTTATATACAAAATCTGCTGATGACAGCATCACTCAGAAGAGGGAGACAGATTTTCACCAAATCTGTAGGCTATTTCAGGAGTGATCTACCTGAATATACAGACTGTGGCACAGAAAATAATAATAATAATAATAATAATTATTATTATTATTATTAAGGCCTCCTGGAGGGCCTTCCTCAAGAGATAAGTAGTTAGTTTTATAACAAAGCAGAGAACATGAAATCATGGCAAGAGATTCCTCTGGCTGTTTGTCAGGGAAACATGGCACATGTATTAAGACAACATAGAGAATACAAGGAATGTTTCAAATGTAAGATCCAAATCAAAGGTCTCAAGAAGAAATGGCGGCTTCTCACGGAACAAATGCTTCTCAAATGAAAAAAACCATCCATGCGACAGTTATCAACTCTCCAGAACAAGGGTGACCTACTAGGGACAGGTCTAAAACATCGCTCGAGAGCCTTCGTTTGTTTCAAATGGGACGCTGGGTTTGACTAGCTCAATTTTAGTTACTGAATATACATGAATTTTAGAAAACAACTCTGTTGCAAAGTAGCTTATCATTCAGAGGTTCTGTTAATTAAAAAAAAAAATACACCTAAACGAGTCTGCACTATAATTTTAAATATATTTTTAAACTGCACTGAAATAATGAAGACAATGTTCTTGATCTCACTCCACCAAGAGCATGGCCATAAACAGAATGATTTCATGTTCCACTACTACACCCAATGGCACCGTCTCAGATCAATGTCTTACACAAAAGGCCAGAGCTATTTCAACTTTCTAGTTAGTCATGTGAAAGCCCTCACAAAAGCTGATTAATTTATAATTACAATAAAAATAAGACTCTCTGAAGTACAAACATGCTGTTTAAAATATTTAAATGCACATGAGTATGATTTCTATTAAAAAAAGGAGCTATGAAATTTTATTAACATCTTTTGCCCAGCATAACATGAATCTGCTCATTTATTAATGCTGATTCTGAAACGTAATCATATAACAATAAAAGTTCTGACTTTCAAATGGCTAACAAGACAATCTACTTTCAATATTAGGGTGTTCATAGTTTGGTCATCCAGAGTAGAATGAAAAAGTATAAACAATAACTACGAAATTTACCTTCTTTGAATTTCCAATTCTTCTTGTGAGGGGCCATTTTGAACTTGGGCAGGTAGCTGTGAGTTTTGTCTAGGCAATGTCGGCCCTAAAAAGGGAGGAGAACATTACAGATGAGCACTCCCTTGATATGTAGCTGGCTACAGATAAAACCATGAGGAAAACATAAAACCATCACATATTTACGAGATGTATCTTCTTTTTGTTTAGCAAAATAAAATATAAGCTTTACGTAACACGCAGCAAATGAAAGACTGCAACATAATACTGTCATCATCTCCAAAGGCTTACTTGAAACAAATGGAAAACATCAACAATAAAGGAAAAATAAACATTTATATATGAAGAGCTGAGTAAAACAAGTGTTCAATGAGCGTCTGGAAAGGCACCTACGCTTGACGTTTTCTAAGACAATGAGACATTCTCTTTGGGGTACTTATTCATGAAGTGCAGAGGGAGAACTTAAATGAAAAATCAGAATTCAAAAACTCACCTAAATAGAACACTGGAAATGAAAAACAGGAGAGAGAGAGAGCATGAGAACCTTATTACTAGACTGATGGATGCCAATGCATTTATCAAACTTGCTCAATTTCAGCTGCCATTCTTACTCACCAGCCTGGCACTGCCAGCACCGGTGAAAGCAAACTTCTGCTAAACTTAATACATAATTTACCTACGTATCGGACCTTTCAGTGTGACAGAGGCAATCTTCACTTTTCGTCGGGGTTAAAAAAAAAATCCTGCATTCAAATCAACATGGTTCTGTCACGAGAAACTAATAACCATCCATTTCCACACATCATGAACAAGGCAGACCTACTTTGAGCATCTGATAAAGAATGCCACTAAATTATGGGATTTTAATAGCACTGGCTATAAAAATTAAATATGTCATAGACCAAGATAAACAATGAACCTAATATACAGTGCCTAGGGTTACAAAAGAACAGTACTGAAATCCAATCCAGTGAACAAGAGAATAAAGAAATAGTTATCTTCCACTCTTGGAGAGAAATATACATATCTGTGAATTCTAGGGTGCTGGCAAATGCCCAGCAGATATTTTAAAAGTGCTTCATAGATCACTAGTACAAAAAAGTTAATAAATGCTTCTAAAGCCAATTATCGTAATCTATGAAATACCGGCACAAAGTATTTTATATTAGTGGAGTCGATTTCACAACCAGAAGGAGGAGGCTCATGGAAATGTAATACAGAACTGGTTTATCCCAAGTGCAGAAAAACAAATAATTTGATCTGAACTTACCTACTAATTTTTCCTCATCTCTTTCACATACTTTTTTACATTAATCATTTAATTTGTCCTCTAAAGACAAATTAGATAATAACTGCAGTGATATGTTTCATTTGATTTCCTAAGAGTCTGCTATTTTGAGAACCACAAAATATATTAATCCTATGTAATCAGTAACAACAACAACAAAAATCAAGAAACTTTTTAAATTGAAATTAAATACACACTTAAATGTTTGCATAAATGAAAATATGTAACTTGTCTAATGAACAGAATGGGATTCTTTCCTTCTTTAGAAAATATAATAATGGAAAAGTACTGTTATATACTAACGGTTAATACTTGACAGGGGAAAGATGTCTAGTCTTTTTTGGCAGAAGGGGTCCATACAAGGGAGGAGGTTAAATTTGAGAAAATGTAAATTATTTGGGGCAAATATTTTACCTATCCAAAGTTATAGTTACCCGACAATATTAAATGGGCAACTCACAAGGCTATTTTGGTTTAATTATTTTTAGAAAATAATGTATTTCGGTGAAAACCTCAGAGCACTCACATAATTGAACAGCCGGATGCCAGCAGGTTAGACTTCTCTGGCGTCCACCCCAAGTAAGAATGCGCACATACTGCTCCACCTGGGGCCAGCCGCACACCTCAACAGTATTCACAGACACACTCACCAATTAAAATCTATCAATGTAGGTGCTCACTCAAATATACAAATTCAAGAAACAGATGTCGAAATGTCAACTCAACTCTACTGGTTTTATTAAACAGGTTTAAAAAAAAAAACTAACAAAAGCTAACATAACTCACACAAAAAAATCTGAATGAGAGAGTATCTTAGCAATTTATGGAAACTTTTGGGGGTTTTTTTAAGTTAAAAGTTTACTCAGCAAATGATTTAATAATAATTGACTATCATTTATTCATGAAGCTGAGAAGCAAAGAAAATCTTCATAGAAGATCCTTTTAAAATGGGGGTGGTGTGGGAGGATTTGATCCAAAATCAACTCTTAAAAGTCTTTCTACACGGTTCTTGTGATAATGGGCTATGTGTCTTTCCACAGACACTCTTTAAATGGGGGGCAGGAGAGAAGCGTTTGGCATTTTCTCACATCTTTATTTAATCTGGTGGCTGTGTTTGTTCCTTCTTCGTCAATATTGCCAAGTCACAATACTGAGCAAACTGAAGAAATGCATTTTAAAATAATATTCTGTAAGCATTAAATAAAAGAGTTCTAGGTAAATTATGAGCTTCAGGTACACAATTACACTTTTTCTTCTTGGCAAGCGTTCTGCGGGGTTAGACAACTGGTAAGTTGTACCAAAGGCACCACACACAATGTGAAACAGCAACTAAGATCGGGCAAGGCCATCAGCTGCCACTGTATTTTCCAGAATAGAACTCTACTCACTTCACACAGGCCATATTTCTACATTAGTGTCTGTGTTCCCACAGAATACAAAAAAGGTCCTTTCCTAAACAGTGGGCAAATGACAATATTTTAGGAGCATAATATGGTGGTTAACAGTTCTCTTTTGGAACAAAAAAGAGAAGAAACCAGTAAACCTACTTTGTTCCTGCTATATTATCATAAAGAACAATAGCAATTTGAGGGTTAATTTGGCTAGTTTTCTCTGTTTAATTACCATAGCCAAAGACATTGGTTGATCTTAATTTGTCCTGGCTAGAATTCATATAGCAAAGTATGTGAATTACAGTTTCTAATAAAGAAAATGTGTCCATGTCGCTGAAATGCTAGCCTATAAATAATGACAGAGTCAGAAGAGAATCTCTAAGTCAGGACTGAATGGCAATTCAGTCCTGACTCCAATACTGAGTTCTGGCTAAAGCGCATTTTACTTATAACATTTTAATTTTCACAAATACAGTTTCACGCGTAGCCACAGACTATTTAAAAACACAGGACCAAAAGACAAATAGTGTCATTATATACAATACAATCAAGTTTAAACTTTGCAATGTGGTAAATTTATTGTTTGTACAACTCAAGGTAATAACGGGGAAATATGCTTTTTAACACATAATTTTACAACTTAAAAAGTTCACTTCTATTAAGGCCAAATCAATCTTCTCTCCTCAGTTGGGTAAACTGCATCTATTATTCTGCAGGTGGAGCTCAACATATTCAGGAGCAAATACAGAACATCAAGTAGGTTTCCAAAAAAACTCAGGAGTCCTAGGGACACAAATAGGAATCATCACTCAGGGCTGGTTCAGAAGAAGGCCTGGAAGAACCCCCAAGAGGAGGCAGGAAATTCAGAATTAAAAGTTGCTGATGAAACACTTAACCTGCAATGATTAATCGTGGATTCTGGGGAGAAGAGGGCACTTATGAAGAGTTAAACTATGGGCTCCTGGCTACAACTGAATCACCTGGAGCAACCGTTAAGTAGAACAAGAAATACACTAGCATTTTCATTTTTGAAAATTTATAATGCTCTTTTTTGCCTAAACTATCAGGTATATAAATTTTAAAATAATTATCTTCATAGATAAAGAAACAATACCAGTGATACTGGAGAATTACATGAAAAACTGAGTCACATGGATAAAGTATATATACACAGCTGAACTGTTTTTATAAAACTTTAGCAGTATGCCACTTTATAATTTTATCTCCCATTTAAAAAATCTGGCCAGGTATACAGGAACCAAAAAAAAAAGGTATATATGTTTTAAAAAAACTAAAAAGCACTAAGATTTGACAGCCACTTTCTGAACATGGGTTGTCAAAACAAAGTTTTAGACTCAAATGAGGATAAAAAGAATTCAGAAAGGATGTGTGTGTGTGTGTGTAGATAGCCCTTGTGCAAGGCTAAGGAAATGCACATACCCTTAGGTAACTGGAATTTGGGGCGGCTAAGTGACACATCTGGTTGGTCCACACAAACGATACACACATGTGTCTATGAGTGAAAGAAGACACTCCATAAAGCCTAAATTCGCTCCTGAGCCACAGATAGTAACCGCTGAATCAAAGGGACTGGCAATCAGAAGTCAACCTGCTAAGGCAAGAGGAAGTGTGCATCTGCCTGGCAGATGTGTACACCTAGAAATTACCTCAAGTTCGGCAAAAGCTCCCTCCTGAGAAGGCACATTTACCTTCCCCAAATCATAGTAAGATGGATTCCACCCCCCTTAAATGCCAAATTAAAAGGCTGCTCTCAAACGAAAGAGTTAAAAACGAAAAGGAACAAAAAAACCCTCTCTCGTTCGTGTTGAAACAAGAGAACGAGAGTTAGTTTGAAGACCCTAATTCGAATTAAATCCTCACTAAGACGCCAACTCAGAAGCTGACCAAGTACCTACATGAACCACAACAAATATCACAACATAAAACGGTAGCTTGCTGGATATCCCAAATACCACAAAACCAGACTATGGCCTAAGGAAACAAAAGTTATGGAGATGTGCAAGTAGTATGTACCACAGCTTGAAAAAGTAATGTAAAGGTAATGTTGCTTACCACAGAAAATACATCGCAAATTAGTGCTGTCCTGCGTGGCAGTAACCTTGCTCTGGGCTGCAACAGACACCTTGGTGTTAGAAGCTTCGAAGGACAAAGGGGCCATCTGAAGAAGTTCACACAAACTAAGAGGCGCTTGGAAAGGTTCACAGTGTATTTATACATCCTTCCTATCTAAATCCTCGTTCTGGAAGCTCTGTAATTTAATAAAAACGTGGCCTCTTTAACATGAGCTTTTAAAAATGTTAGGCGCAATCTTATTTGTTGGAAAAACCCTGTCAGCCACAGTTCAAATGATGCTCTTACAGCTTAATTATTTCCTGAGTTACACAATGAGAGACTGCAATCGATTTCTGTTTTACAATTATATTTTTAAAAGTAAATGAAGCTGAGGTACAGGAAGTCAAGATCTACGGCCATTAGAGTTAATTTCTTGGTATCTACCCTCTTTTAGTATTGCTCACACAGGAGAATTTGCAGCTGAAAAAAAAATTTAGGGGAAATGTTTAAAATTGACTTGAGAAATGCTCGTTTCTACTAGTTGAAAAAAACCACAGCCTTTTTAACAGCCCATAGCAATTAAATTCAATGATGTAAAATAAGAATATCTTCATTTGTTTCTCACACTGAAAAACAGCAAAACTATTCATTGTTTTACCGAGCCACATTTTAGTGTTCCTTTTTCCCCCTCAATATATATACACATATTTGACAAGTTATCTTATTAAAATGTTTGGCCACATCAAATAGCCATTTAATAGTTAGGCTATCTTCATTAAAATTTACCTTAAGCATTAATGAAGTAAATTCTTTTTTACGACAAAACTCAGTAATAAGTAGTGATAACTTAGGAAAAGGGAAAGGGTTTTTATAAAATCAAGGTGACACTCAAAATTGGGATAGAAAAAACAAAATTTGATTTTTTTTTAAGTATTAGATACATTAGTGACATTCAAAACTTTACATGAATTATTTCTATAAAATCCTAAAGAAATCTTTTTCAGCATGAGAAAGATTTTCTTTTTCTATCAGCATTAACCAGAAACAATGGACAGGTAAGAAATATATCAACTTAAAAAGGACTACATAAAGGTAAACAAGACATTATTTCAGATTCCTTCTAAAAATGTATTCTTAAAATAATAGAATTTATGCTAAGTAAAATTTGTATAGAATCAGAACCAAACCAACATATTTAAAGAACGCACACCTGAAAATGGTAATAAATCTTAAAATTCAAGACTTTAAATCATGTTTAGAAATTAGATTTAATATAGTCCAATAAAGTATAAATCTTGTTTTAAAAATATCATATTCAGCAGATATTTTTAAGCACAAACAAAATAAAGATTGATAATGTCCCCTTTCCTAAGTACTTCCAACCATCCCATCTATTATTAAAGTTGCATGCACAATATTTACAATAATGACATAAAGAAAACCACAGGCATACACATAAAATGTCGACCATGCTAATTATCATTAGATCATTCCAAAGGAGATACACAATTTAGAAATTTTTTAATTGTTGTATTTTAAGTTTAAACCTTAAAAAGCTGCCTTACCAATGTCTGCAAATGACTTTTATAAAGCTTTTATTAAATAAACGTGCCTAGCCTTCAGGTTTTACCCTACAGTTCCTTTCATTCATATTCAAGAAAGCAAATACAAACACTTACAAGAAAAACCTGAGAAATTATCTCGTCTCTGACAACAAAAAAACCACCACGATCCATTACCAATCATTTTGGCAAAAAGTCATCTGACAATTGTCAGAATGCAGGTAAACCATCATCACCGGGTAAGACAAAACATTTTTAACCCAAAACCCCCAATCTTGTTACAGTTTAAAGAACACATCATTCTTGCACACAGTATCTTTAAGCACCTTCTTTCTACCGACTTTACTCCTTATCATCCCATAAAAAAACACGGCTCTATATTCTGATATGGTTGCTTGAATTCTACTGCAGTTTGCATTTCCCAGAGATACTAAATTATTCATTCCATCATATGCATACAGCTAACAGCATTTCCTGCTTAATACTGATACTATTAACTCTTTGCTCACTCAGCCAGGGGAGGAGGGTAAAATATGGGGAAGAACATTGCCTGTCCAGACTGAGTAAATTCAGCAAAGTGATGATTACAGCATAATTACTTTTAGTACAAGCATCGATAGTCCATATATTTCACATGTTACCTATGAAAGGTCATTTCAGTTTAAGTTAGCCGTATTAAAATAGACTTACAACTGAAATAAATTAGGATGGGCTCTAACGAAAAGCATGAACTGAGGAGGTTCGTGTATCAAAAAAAGCAAAATTTAACATTCATTTCATCTTAAGGAGAAGAAAAATGGCCATCACTACCAGGTACTCGAACCTTAAAATAGTCTTGTCATGGCTGTCCGTCTATTTCCAACACAGCCTGTAAAACTGCTGCTCCTCAAGCTTCCCCCTGCCTTGTAACATTCTTCACCATTAACGGTTTTACATGAGCAGAGAAATGTAGAAACCTGGAGTAACACATTAGCAGCAAAAGTGAAGGCTACTTAGATTTGACCAGCATTACTATTTTTATTGCTACATGTAATTGCCACAGTATACCCTCAACCTTCATGTTTCAAACATCAGAGGTTACCGCTATTAGCGGCTGGTCCCAAGGCAATTTGTAACATGGAGAGTACCCATCTCAGCACTTTTTCTGAGGATTAAATGAGGTAACGTTTGCGCAAAGCTGGTTATAACTTGATCTGCACTCGAGAAAGCTGGTCTATTCAGCGGGCACAGCATCAGCATCCAAATTAGCAGCGTGCACACTTTTCACGGTCAGTAAGGCCGCCCCAGGTATTACGGCCACGGTCGCAAAGTTCTCCCAGATGCATTTATGAGAGGGAATGAAAGCCAATGTGTTGTGTTTGTTCTCAGGAAGCTGGAGTGGACTGGAGGAAGGCACTGCAGTGGGCGTGAGCGCCTGCGTTCAGAGAGGCCGGTGCCACGGGCATGCCAGTTGGTGCAGTCACTAAGGAAAGGAGTATGGAGGTTCCTCAAAAAGAAAGGCTAGAACGACCACATGATCTAGCGCGCCCGCTTCTAGGTGCACATCCAAAGGGAATGGAGACGGGATCTCAGAGATATCTGCACTCCCATGTTCACCACAGCATTATTCACCATAGTCAAGATACTGAAACGACCTAGGGGCCTATCCACACATGGATGATCGAGGAGACATATGCATGTATACAGATGTATATAGATCTAGATATACAGGGTCTGGCACAAATAACGCCCCCTCCTTTTTTTTTTTTTTTTATTACAAAATCATAAGCATGTAATTCTGTAACATAACATCACACCCAAGCACACCATAGGACATGTTAGGTGGAGTGTTCCAATTAAAACTATAAATTATTACACCCATATTACCCTACCAACCACGCTCCAGCAGGCGTTACTTCTGCCGGACCCTGTATATCCTCAGTCCTTATATATACTTCCTGATGGAGACAGGAAGTAACGCAGTGGTTGCCCAGAGCTGGGAGGTAGAGCAGAACCAGGGGTTAGGGCACGGGGTGGGGATGGTGGCTTACATACACAGGGTTTCTTTCCGGCATGATGCAAAGTTCAAAAATTGACTGTAGTGTTAACTGCAAAACCCTGTGAATATACTAAGAACCACTGACTTCTGCCCTTTGACCGGGTAAACTGCATGGTATGGGAAGTAAGGCTCAATAAAGCCGTTAAAGAAAACTGTGTTGTGCTGCGTTCTTCAGCTCAGCACTGATTACAACACAATGCTGAAGAACAGCTCAGTGCCTACCACTTTTCCATTAAGATCTGGGTAGTGGGATTTGAGGTAATTTTACTTTCTTCCTTAGGCTTTTCTGTACTGCTTAAATTTTAATAATAAGCACAATCAGAAGGGGAAGAAAAAAGCTTACTCTCATTTGTAAAACAAAGTGCTGTGCTGGAAATGAGAGTTCTCATCCGGCAGCGCTCTCACTGGCTCTAGTTTCTGACAAGAGAACTGAATGTGAGCAACGAAGAAAAGTGACTCCACTGATAATACCAACGTGACCCGAGCGTCTGCAAGGACGGCAGAGCCAGGGCCTGGATGCCCTTCCCAAACCCCAGGGCCGGTCTGGGAGGGCGCAAGGCAGGTCCCGCCCCCGGGCTGGCTCTTCGGCAGGAATCAAAACCGAAGGCATGGCTTCGGTCGCAGCTCTGAATACATCTCCATTCAGGAGGGCTCATCGAAACCCAGGGCTGTCCCAGTTAAACGGGGACAGCTGCTGCGTCTCCATGGGAACCCCCAGCCCTCGCTCTTCTCCTTTCTCTGCGCAGTAACTCACGACACTTCACTGGCCAAACCAAGAAGCAACTCCTATCTCTAAATTAGCAATGTCCAAATTTACTTCTGAAAATTCAAAAATATATACAATTTTATAATAAAATAGTTTTTAAAAAATAGTTCTGTTTTATGAAAACATAAAAAACTTAAACAGCGTTTGTTTACATTACATGGAGTTTATTAAATAAAATTACATTAAGTCAAGTTATTGGTGTGGGCTGTCAGCAAGAACATAAAAATAAGTAAATTTGTTCTACAAACTAAGCACCCTTAACTTCAGTCTCTGAAATGTAATAATATCCCTAAAAATATGTATTTTATTTTACTATTCGTTAAAAAAATACAGTCGTAATTAGTAGGTCATAATTTGGGTATGCAAATTTAAACATGATGGGACACTGTTCAGATGAAATATCAGTATATTCAGACAAACATAAAAACTTTAAATTAGGAATGGCATGTTCCCACTCTCGTGACTCAGTAATGTTACTCAGTAAAGTACTTCTTTTTCAGGAGAACTGTGCACAAAATACTTATTACCATATTTTAAATGATATTTTTAGTATTTTAGTTCAATTTGTAGGTTTATATTATCGTGCTTTCTTCATTAGACATTTTCCATGTTAAATCTTGGTCTTTTACTTACTCTCCCACTAAAAATAAAAAGATACCAGAGTAACGGCAATTCATTGTTACATAAAAACAAAACAAAATGGGAGAAGAAAAAAGAAAATGTCAATACCAGCAAGAGCCCCGAGGGAAACACATTATAAAACCCAAACATCACCTGGTAGACTCAGGGTCTTTCCAATTTGTTATGTGGTCGCTGAATTACTACTTTATGTCATTTATTTAGAGTCAGCTGTCTGCCTCCCTAGACTTTAAGTGTGTTTGGCATATAGTAGGTAACTAATACATTTTTTTAACCCTAAATTGGAGTTTTACAGAATTGATGCAACTTGAACAGAACTCATTAAAGGTGTCTCATCTGCTAGCCATATAGACACCTTTGTCTATATATATATATATATACACACACACACACACACACACACACAAAGCAGCTTCACATTTAGCAATCCACCTAAAATAATGTCACTGGAGAATAAATATGAGAACAAAAGACTCTGTATAATTTTACAATGGGGGGGATACACAACCAGAAATATTTAAACAAAAGAAACTAAAACTATCTTGCTAAAAAACAAGTGGAGGTTCCCATACAGCCAAGTTCAACATAATGTCAAGAAATAACCTAGAAAATCTAGATCTGAAGTGTTTCATAGACTGTGAAGTTGGAATCCCATCAGATTCCAGGAAAAAAAAAATTAACTCTTTAAAAAAAAGCAAGAAAGAGGTCTGGTCCACAGACGATTCCCAGAGTGCAGAAATCCAGGTAAAGGCAAGTTCTCGTCCCAAGCCTCGTGACCAAGAACATCCGAGGGCCGGGCACAAGAGCAGCATTAAAGGTGGGGTGACTTTAGAACGGCGACCTGGCTGTATCTCCTCTGCAACATTATATGACACTTGTTTCTAAGCAAGTCAAGACTGTTAGTTGCCTGCATGGATCCTATAACCATCCCTCTTTGCAGAAAAATAAAATGCACAAAAAATACTGGTGGAATGTTTTAAATAACACTTATTCACATTCATTTTTAATGAATAAAAGGATAAGTTTTGGCAGGAAAATAATTACTGAGCCTACTGACAATGTGGAAATATCCCAGAGTCCTGAAAACTCAGCTCTTGCCTGGGAGGTGATACTTGAAAATAAAACTGTACTATCCAAACTGAGCAAGAGTACCTGTTTAAGAGGGAAAAAAATAATTCAAGCTGATTTACCAAAAGGATAAGAATCCCTTTGGGGCAGTAAAATAGTTATGGCTTCCTAAGAACAAAATTCTAGAGGTTCAAACATCTGTTCATGTAAATTAACACTATAAATGACTACCGCATTAAACAGACTCAGGGGCTGTGTACGTATCGCATCTCGGCCCAGTTAATAAGATTGTATGCTGGGTTAAATAAATATATGTATGTCGTCTGGCCTTCAGCAGAGACATCTGGAATAATTTGATATTCATTTTGCAAATAAAATCTGCCAATGTCATTATATTAGCCTTGTCACCAACTTTGGTTTTGCCAAATTCCTTAAACAGCCCAGAAATGAACGGTTTGAAGTGTTTTGATACAAATCAACCCCACAGGGGTGAAAAAAGGGACAGTGGTGCAAGGGGCCAGCCACGGGCCCCTGGGCAAGCCCGGTGACCCAGGCTCACCTCTCTAAAACGAAGGTGATGCCCCATATTGCGCAGCTGTTAAAACCATTACCAGTAAGACAGGCGCCCAACGAGGACTGGCACACAGCAGGCAGCCATCCCTCAGAAGCGCTGTAACAACTAAACGAGAAGCTAAGCTGAAGGCCTAGAACAATGGCTTGGCAGCTACAGTGGGCACTAAATAAAAGTGTGTTATGTCCTTTTCACTGTTTAAAAAAATATTTTTTTAATTTATTTTTAAGAGAGAGGGACAGGAGGGAGGTAGAAAGGGAGAGAAACGTCCAGGGACCTGGCATCGAACTGGCGACCTTTCAGTTCGCAAGAGGACGCCCAACCACCAGAGCCACACCAGTCAGGGCCTCGTCACTCTGCTCCTCTCCTTACACTGTGCCATTTCAGGCCTCATCTTTCTCACAAATACTATCCCACAGCGTCCTAAACTGACCTCTGTCATCTCCATTACATCTGGTCTAAAGCACACACCTGATTAGTTACATCGAGCATTTATTTAGCACCTTTCCATGGACCACTGACCAACATAACATACACGCTTCTCGGCAAGAACGCAAGGTTCTTCCCACCCTTTCCAGTTTTACTTCTTAGGGTTTCCCTCTTCCCATACATACTCTCGTGCCTCCACGCCTACCCGGAATGTTCTGGAGACCTATTCATTCTTCAAAAGCTAGCTCAACCGTCAGCTCCTCTTCAGAAAGCTCCTTAACCCTGGAATTTTCTTTAGTATTCCTAAGGCCTTTCTGCACCCTCACTCACAACATTTTACAAGCTGTATTCTAATTTTGCTGTCCTTGTTTCTAGTAGCTTCCACCCAGTTATGAAATCCTGGAAGGCAGAGAACAGGCCACTTTATCACATTCGTGTGCCTCCCAGCACCCAGCACAGCACCTAAACTCAAGGCACATCTCGTGGCTTCCGTGGGATAACCTTAACCTTGCTCTCAGGAAAACCGGCAATCTGGGAAATCAAAGTGCCACTGCGAATGTAAGGTATTTCTAGAAACTTTCTGAGATTTCTTAAAATTCAATTAATATTTTAAAAATTTCAAAAAGATTAAAAAATGCTGAGATAAAATTTATACCAATGCTCATATTAAAAGTTATATCAGGCCAAATTATCAGTAAGAAAAAAATAATGGCTGGAATCTCAGTATTTATATTTATTTATAAAGCCTAAAGAAAATTTCAAACGGGGGTATCTTTGACTATGTTCTCATTATCAATAAATTTTTTTTTTTTAATAACAGAGCAAGGGCAGTTTTAGCCATGGCAAAATATTAAGCTTTTCTTCTCACCAAGGTATACCTAATCTTGAGCAGAACACAAGCAGTGGAATAATCTTACTGGCCATGCATATGGTTTTCCTTTTAAAATGCATTTAAAAATTATTTTCTATTTTCAAATGACTTAAACATTTTTCAAAATGAAACAGACTCTGCAAACTCACCTCCACCAATCATCACAAGGACCGACTTTATATTTTATATAATCCCTAACTATTATCTACAAAACTGCTATACAGATAGCTGATAAATAATACAGAAACCCCAAATGTCAGTCTGAATAATGCATTTTCAATGCACCTGTGTAAAATCGAGTCCACTTCCATTAGACAACCAAAAGAGAGAAACTGTAGCACTTGCTATAAAAGGAAGAACACTATTTCAACTCTACATGTGATTTGTGTTTTTTAAATTCCAAATATAACTCGCTGTATTTAGCACCTCCTGTACTTTCCAGTATATTAGATAATTGCACACCAAGTTCAAACAAAATAAAGGAAAACATGTCTGCCACCCACCCTTTCCCTAAGAAATCGAAATATTAAACACAGCGCACCTTGTAAAGGTCAGCATGATGAGCCCCAAAGAAAGCTATTTTTTCCTCATTTTAACAAATTTGTTTGAGGATTTAGAGGCCTTAGGGAACAAGGGAGAGAGGAAGGGAGAATTCTGTAATTAGTGGTTTTGGTAAAAAAAGATAGGTCAGTAATTTTCTAATCCTGCTCTGGAGAACCCTGTAAGTGCTTGGGAGCTTCCAAGGCCCCACGTACATTAGAAAAGCTCTTTTTCTTTCTTTCTTTTTTTCTTTCTTTCTTTCTTTTTTTTGTCTGTTTATCCATTGGGTCTCTGGAAAAAATTGTTTGAACAAATGTGTCTATGACTTTAAGAAGTCTGAAAATCACTAAGGACTCACCAATATTCAATGAATAATACTGACATTAACACCAAATAAAACAGCAAACAGAATCATTCATGGGAGAAAATGGTTTTATAAAAATGGTAAAACATTAAGAAGTAGGGAAGCCTACATCTGTAGTTGCTTTACCTTTACGAATATATTTGTTTCTTTTGCCTCTGATCAGAGATTAATTTGGTGCATTTGGTGTATTGTTTGTTTAGGGAGGGGACACACAGGTTAACCTTTTTCAACCTGGTTTTGGCAGAAAGACAATGGACAGTTTTAGCAAAAAACTAGCTGTGCGCCCGAAAGCAGCAGCTGTGGGGGGAGGGAAAGGGATGTTCAAGATGCGAGGAGATGTGACTGGGTATGTCCGTCTGCGTGAGCGGGAGGGGGCGTACAAAGTAAACCCGGGCAGGGTACACAGCTGTCCTACTTTGGTGGAGGCTACAGAAAGAACTGCCTTTTCCCCCAGGACACTTCTGATGCCTGGCATCTACCTCCTCCCATGCCTCCACTTCCAAACCAATCAACAGCATCAAAAAATCAGAAATCAGTGTTAAACTACAGTAATTCATGGAAAGTCATTTTCCACATAGACCAGACTATGGAAAACACCAACCATTTTACAGGCTTTGTTTTTTCTGATGAAAAAGCTATAGACCCAAAGCCTCTTTGCCTTGACCTGGGCATGATGCAAGCAGATGACACGGGTGGGCCAACTTCTTCCACCTCGCTTTCTCTTTCCCGTGGTCTTACGGGTGGGGGTTCTGACAGAAGAGAGCAAAGTTTCCAAATCATCTAGGAAGGAGCTACTAAATGCCCTTGCCTTTCCAAAATGCTTGTGTAAATGATGGGCAATTTTCTCACTTGCCGAACTTTCTGTAATGTGGAAATTACAGAGAATGTAATTGAGTCTCTCCACATTAGGACACATTAATTTCCAAAGATCAAGATCAGGAAAGAAATAGAAAAAAAAAACATTAATTAGCTTTGCATTTTAAAAGCAAACTGTATGACTACACACTGATTAAAAAAAAACAACGCTTTCCATTTGGTTAAAAAAAACTGAGGACAAGATAACAACAATTTTAACTTTAAATTAGTAACATTTAGCTCCTAATATCAGTAAATACTCTTTTGAAGATTTAGAAATTAAAATTCTAGCTTGTTCCAAATACAGAGAGGCCAAATATGATTGTCATACATATACTATTCTAAACTTTGGTCCTTTAATTACCCTTTAATTATCTTATTATGTAGCTGACCCACCTAATAAGATATTGAGAACGACAACTCTAGTTTCTTTTCTACAACAGAACTATGGTAAAAGAAAAGCAATTCTATACCTACAATAGAATGCCAATAAAATACTGATGTCTGCGAGGTTAAGTACAGTGACTCTGACAATCTACATATAAGACTATATACATGCAGATTTTTCTAGGCTATTTTCTGGACTTATTGACAAACCAGGAGAAGTGGTTTATTTTCTCAAAATAGATAAGCTATGAGAGGTATGTACAAATTATTTATACAGCCGCTAATTTCCTCAAAGGGGATCTAATGGAAACCACCTCTAGGCATAATACTTAGTTTCTACCACGACTCAAAAATATATTCCTGCTCTGAAATTCACATTTGAAATAAACTAAAACATGGACATGTTTCAATTCTTTTTACAAAAATTTTACAGAATAAGTAAATTTTAGTGTATCTGTATTAGGTTTTGAAATTCTCAACCTTCAACAAAATATCAAATCTTAATGTGACTATATAAATCCTTCTTCTTAAGATATATAAATAAATTTTTATAGAACATCCATATCATATGGGTCACCATTAAATATACAACAAAGCGAAGAGTAATCATATTTGTATTGTTTTATATACAAACATTTATTTTCTGAGTATAAAAATCTATCTCCTCAAAGAGACAGCAATACTTTGGTGTATTTCTTATGTTTTTTAAACAAAAAACAAAAACAGACCTCATCTCTGATTCATACACCATCTTAAATTCTCGGGTTTTTTAAAGTGGATTATTTCTACACAGCTGTCTAACCAACATGCCCTGTGGGGGGAGATGCAATTCACAGCTTAAACCACCTGAGGGCACTCCTAAAATCTTGCAACAACTTTTAGAATCAAATTTGTATCGACTGGGATGAAGGAGACCTGGTCCTCCTTGAAGTTCAAGGCCTCACCAGTGGCTTAAAAAAATATGTTTCAGAAACCACACGTTGCTTCATAAAGTCTGTGATGAAGACGAACGTGCATAACTTCTATCCACTGCACATTCTCCAGGCCTCATACCCTTGTACTGAAAGTTGAGATTCTAGAGCAGGGGGAACAGACCTAAGAGACTTCCAATGCGACTGTTCACAAACTACTAATGAACCAATCTCACATGGCTATCCTGACATACTACGTGTGTAATCGACAAATAAAAGTTCACTTTTCTGTAGAGAACAACAGAAATTCCAGTTACTTCAAACACACAGATGACTTAACAGCTGGTCAGAAAAGATTTGTTTTAACTTACACATGATACTTCACTTCAAGAAAACAAGTCAACCACAGGCACCTCACCTGTTTCCTGTGAATTCAACACTTCTAAGGCGTGCATCATGGCACTTGCAAAGACATTGGCATCCTCTTTGCTGCCGAAGTTGAGACCGTACACCTGTCTAGCATCTCGCCATTGGTGGAAGGTCTGGGTGGCTTGGTTGTACTTCAGCCCTTTAGGAATGGCACAATTTATCACCACCTAAAAGACAACAGTTCTTTATACAGTCAAGCTCGTAGCCGGCAACATCAGCAAAGTCAACAAATCCTGGTTGCACAGACGGTCACTCATTCAAATCTGTTCTGAGCAGACCTTGGCAAAAAGGGGTTAAAACAGCTGTCCAGGGTGAAATCGGTCGCAGAAACGACAGTCCAATGAAAGTTAAGCTGCCTGATGGTTACAAAGGGCTGGCCTTAAAACAGTAAACCAGGAAAACAGAAGGAAATCTATATCCCTCATTAAATACATTTTAACATGTTTCCTGAAGTATTGTAAAACCACAAAGTGTATAAAACTTAAGCACGTGCCCTTGCCAAGTGGCTCAGTTGGCTAGAGCACCATCCCGTACACCAAACGGCTGCAGGTTCGATTCCCAGTCGGCACATACTGAGGATGTGGGTTTGATCCCTGGCTGGGGCACAAGCAGGAGGCCACCAATCAATGTTTCCCTCTCACACAGATGTTTCTCATTCTCTCCCCACCCCACCCTTTTCTCTCTCCAAAATCAATAAATGTATCTTTGGGTGAGGATTAAAAAAAAAAATTTTTTTTAAATATTTTAAACATGTATCTCAGTGAACATTCCCATGTAGCCAAACTCCTGATCAAGAAACAGGACATCCTTCTTCTGTGCATATTTTAAACCCCGTAAGGCACAATCTTGGTTTTATACAGTCGATGATCAGCTAAGGTCAATATTTATGTTTTCTGTTGCTTTTTCTTCCTTCTGCCTTCTTGAAGCTCCTGTTGGGACCGTTTTTCATCTTGAAGAATTTCTTCCAAAGCAGACCAGGTGATCAATTCTCTCCATTTTTGTCTGTCAGAAAATGCCTTTATTTTTCACCTTCATCTTTAAAGAATGTTTTATAAGGTATGGAATTTTAAGTGGCCACTCATTTGCTGACAGTCCTCTGAAGTCCACTGCCTCCCAGCTCTTCTTGTCTCTGCTGAGAAGTGAGATGGGTGTCTTGTTCTTCTTTGGAGTCACCTTATTTTCAATGACTGCTCCTGAGTTTCACCTTGGTATTTAGTTTATAGTGGTTTACATGGTTTTAGTAAACCATGAATTTATATATGGTTTTCTATTTATCACACTCAAGGTTTATGGAATTTCTAAATTAATATTCTTTCATCACTTTTGAGTATTCTTGTTCATTACCTTTTTAATTATGATCCTGCTCCATTCTCCTCTCCCCTCTGGGACTCTAATTATACACACACTATACTTTTTTTTACCGTATTCCCTATATTTCTTAAACTCTTTTTATATTACATTTTTCTCTTAGCTTCAGTATGAATATTTTTTTCTGACTGTGTGTGTGTGTGTGTGTGTGTGTGTATGTGTGTGTGTGTTCCAGTTTACTAATTCTTTTTAGCTATTTCTAAGTTGTTATAAAACGCATCTCTGAAATGTCAATAGGAGCTATTTCATTTTTCAATTCTTAAATTCCCATTTGGTTCTTTTTTCAAGTATCCAGTTCTCAGCTGAAATTCTCAATCTTATCTTATAGTTCTTTGAAAATAGTAAGCATAGTTAACTTTAAAGCTACTTTCTGATAGTTCCGTTAACTGGCTTCCCAGTGGATCTGTTCGATTCCTGTTCCCCTTGCTTCATCGTATGGCTGGGTGTTCTGATTGAGTGTCAGACACTGCGTATGGACAAACTTAAAGGCATTTTGAGGCCTATGATGATGTTATTTTTTCCAGTGAAAATTTACATTTGCTTTTGGCAAACGGCAAAGGAAACTAACAGTCTTAAATCATCTTAATTCAAAAGTGATTGAAGTAAGTGAGAGTCAAACTTCTTCCCAGCATAAGGGATTTCTAGGCCCCAAACCATGGGCTGGGGGATTACCAAGATAACCCTCCCTCTTTAGCAGGGCCTGACTTTCAATTTTTGCTCTACTAGTCCTTCCAAAGTCTACTTAGTTTCTCAGTTTCCTCTTTCAAAATTAGCACATGCCTCTTGTAAACACAGGTCCAAAGCTGGGTTCACGTCTATGGTTTTTTGTTTCAGATCATAACAACTTACTATTGTATTTCTTTCCTCACATGCTTAACAAACATCCCCATTCTTTATTGCATCTTTCTTTCAAGGCCGGGCACTGTATTATGCCCATAAAACCTAATCACTGTGCCTACAACAGAATAACCACTTAAAACATGTAGAAAAATGAAGTATTTTAATAATATGTTTATATAATTTATATATGCTCCATTCTACAAATAAATGATGGGAGATTTTTTTTAATGGCTCTTACTATAATAAGTTTAGATGTCATTTAATAAATTGTAGTAACATGTTTCCACTAGGACTGATAACCATTAAGAAATATAACAAGGTACTCTGGAATAAGAGGAAACCAATTTTTATTAGATATATTCATAGGTACATTATCATTTCTGTTACTCCAATTAGTATTTTTATAAAATTGTATTTTCTAATTGTTGTTTGCTAGTTATACAAAAATGCTACTGACTTTTATATACTGATCTTGTATCCAGCAACCTTACTGAACAATCTTGTTAGTTGTATTATTTTAATCTCTGTATACTCTTGAGATTTTTCTGGTAGGCAAGTGTATCACCAGTGAATTAAAATCAGCTGTTTCTGCCTTTTCACTCCTTATAGCTTCTATTTCTTCATCCTCATACCACTGACCTCCTCTGCAATGCTAAATGATCAAAGCTGAAATCCTCAACTCATTCCTGAGTTTAATGGAAATTCTCCCAACACTGTCCTGCCCTAGACGATGTTTGCTGAATGTTTATATTAGTCACCCTTATCAGCTTAAGAAAATTCATTTTCAAACGTGCTGAGAATTATTAGCTACAGATTTTAATTTTACCAAGTGCTTTTCTCAGTAGATTACAATACTAGGTTATCTAATGTTACACTATCCTTATATTACTGAGACAGAGATAAGCCCTCTATGGTCCAGAGGTAGTCTTTTTCTTTTTCATGTACTTTGCTGAATTGGGCCTGCTAGTATTTTATTGAGGACTTCTATATCAATGTGTATAAATGAGGCTGGCTTATAATTCTCCTCTCTCAAACCGTTCTACATTTTAGACATCAAAACTGTGCAAGCCTCATAAAAGACTAGTTTTTAAAACAATTTGTTTCTAACAGGTAGTGTTTTGAAGATTTTTACATTTTGATTATAAATGTTCTGTACTGACTCCCTCTATTTTATAAAATTTTAGGTAGAATATTAACTATTGATATATTTTATGATTGTAGGTCTATTAAGTTCCACTTTTCTGCCAGTTTTGGTAAATTATATTTTTCTACAAAATGGCCCACTTACTAGCATAAAGTTATTCATAATATTATTGTACAGTAATTTATTTTCATACTATATATCTTTTCGAATCCTAATACTGTTTATTTGTAACCTGTCCTTTTTTTAGTTTCCGTTTGCCAATGTTCCTATTCAGGAGGGCAGCTTTTGCGTTAATACTTTCTATCTACTTTCAGCATTTCCTTCTGCTTCCTCTTTAAGCTCACGGCACGTCACTGAGCTTCGTCCACCTAAGGGCAGCGTACACATCCCACAGGTTTCTATACGTAACAACTTGTCACTCATGTCTAAGTACTTCCTTACTTTCTAAACACTCTCTAATCTTCATAATGATTTCATGTTGGTGTCATGAATTACTTAGAACTGTTTTCAAATTTCCATACATTTTAAAAACACTCCATTTGTCAAAAGCTAGAAGGCACAGGATAGACTGCTTCTCTTATGAAAAAAAATGTCAGTGCTTCATTTGGGAATTGCCTTACTTGTAAAGACATCTTCCTAATTATTTTTAAATATTCACTTTCTTTTTTGCCAACATTTAGATACTTTAAGGGCTGCTCTCCAGGGCTGTGTTTTCCCCGTAGGGACTACGCTGACCACAGTTGTGAAGCCCTGCTTTCTTTCACAGAGCATTCCAAGCCCCTCTGCGATGCCAGGTGACTGAGAGTTGAACAGGCGCTTACCTGATGGTCCTGGATCTTCCTGCCCACCACTCGGAATGTGTTGTTGCCTGTGTGGTGATAGATATGGACTCTGCTGAACCCAGTTGAGCCACCAGCTGGCACCCACTTCTTATTGGCATCATCATAAACCATCACAGCAGCTCTTGCCTGACAGATACTCTGTTCACTGTTTAAAAAAAAAAAAAAGCAAACTTGAGATATTTAAAATACGTTAGGTTGCCCGCAAAGCCATATAAATCAGAGTTACAGAGTCAGCCGACCTGGCAGTCAGGCAACAATGAGTGCTGTTCTGGGTGCTGGAAACGACAGTGAACAAGACAGAAGCTTCCTGCCTCTGTGGGTACGGTCTAATGGATTTAAAAATAAAGAGTAATGAGGGATCATGAGGAGGCGATCAGGAGCCATGAACACACAGGCAACAGACACACACATACAAATGTTTTCTTCTAAATGTGAGTATCTAACACTTTCATTAAACTGAATACAACTACAAGTATAAATTAGTGATCGTCTGTTTAATCGTATATATGTTTATAATATCGGGGGCCTGTTTGTGGATGCCGCTTTACTGAAAGCCACCTTCATCATCAGGTGTGCCTCAGGGTGTGTATATACAGCAAATTCTAATAAGCTTATCTGCCCCTTACGACACAGAACGGTCACTGATAACCAATGGCTGGCAATGTGACTTGGTCCTTGATTCCCATTGGGCAAGGTAACACCCTATGTTTCACATTTCTTCATTTAAAAATGAAAAAGTAAAATGAGTTGCTTTCTAGGGATCCTTCTAGATTTTAATTCTAACCTTCACAGATAATTATTTTTTTAAAAAGAGCAATTCCAATATAATGGCTTTAAATCTCAGCTTCATTTCAATTATTTGTTATCAAGTAAGACCGAGATACATGAACAAATAGAATGAGGGGAGATGATCTTAATTCATACTAAGCACTAGTTTCATCTTTCAAAAATCCTCTAACACCATTGAGGAAAAAAGATGGACTTGAATTTTACTTTAATCATGCCACATTTTATTTTTAAAAAATCAAACACAAAAAGTGAGCAACAGAAGAAAGCAGGTACGTTGGCTCTGTGCTGACTATTAATCCAAGTAACTCAGTCCCTGCATAGGGGCCTTATCTGATGCCTGAGCCGTGGTTCACACAGCGGCTCTGGAGCAGCTCATCTAACCCCCTCTTTAACCAAAGCTTTGCTCATTCCAACCTACTTTTGCTTCAAAGGCTTTAAACAGTAAATCATATGGTTTCTTCCGCAATGTCCTCAGAGACAAAGTCACTTCCATGATTCTTGCCCACACTTCTGCCCCATCTCTCAACACTGTGTATGTGTTTTATTTGACTTGCTGAGTGATCGGATGACAGGGGGTCATTGGAGACACAGGAGGTCACGGCACCGAGCAATACCACTGCTTCAGAACGGTGGGGCCATAACTGTTTCTCATCTTCCACTGGAGAAATTTTATAAAAACTTGTAACAATATTTGTGCAGCGCAAGCACTGAAATAAACCCTATGATAGAATACACTGAAACTTTTTGGTAAAATAGTTCTGGGAATAAAAACAAGCCAATGATTAAAGCTGGGATTATTTTTTAAAGCCTGATTAGAGTGTTTGTCAGCACAACAGCTGAAATCTCTTCACCATTCAGGAGAGAAACACTTCAGTGACAATTTTACAAAGCCCTACAGAAAGATGACATGAAACAAGGTAAAGCAAAGTGCCTCTTACAGCACATAAGCCAAGAAACAAATTTACTACTAACTGTAAGTCACAATTCAATAAACAAATCTGCAGATTAATTAAGATAAGTGTTTTCCAGTTTTTAAAAACTATTATTTTTGGAGATACAATATGATTCCCATGGTTCAAGAAATACTGTCTCTTCAAGAAAAGTCACAGCGGGACCATAAAAGCTGGGCAACAGAAAACCCCTATTTTGTACAGCAGGTCATTCCATGCCTCAAAAAAAGAAGGAAAAAAGTTTTCAAAAATTCCCAAACCAGGAAAGTTAGAGATACTGTCCCAACTTCTTCCTCCACCTTTTCTTCCTCCCCGGCTCTACAGCAGGTGCCTGGAGACACCCCAAAGGCAGACGCGCAGGGTTAACCGAACAGCTTTGAACTAGTGCTTATCCTACAAACCACCAGTCAGCAATCAAATGCCTGGTGACTTCCGCATCCCTGGGAAAGCTGTAACCACTAAAACAAAGACATCTCCAAGTGAACACATCGAAGCAGCCAACAAAGGCCAAAAAAGCAAAAAACTCAGTTGATTCATTTTCTAATGAAGATGAAAAGAAAAGTTCAAAATGAGGTGTTCAGAACACAAATCCAACTCTGAACAAAGCCGAGGAGCACCAGAGGGGCCAAGGCTAAAGAGAAGGAAGAATAAGGTGCGGGTGAGAGCTGAGGCGCTGCTGGGAAGGCAGCAAGAGCCTCACGCATCTGGTGACAAGCTGTGAAGGAAAAGGATAAGCCCAAAGAACTCTGCAGTCCTAGAAGACATCCGGCACTCCGAAAAGCCACATCAAGGGCCAGCCAGAAGGAGATGACACCGCCCGCTGGGGCTGAGTGACAAACCAAGCCAAGTCTTTCCATTCCTTTCCACAACATGAGGACCTTTCTTACTAGAGAAAGACATCCTGCGGTATAAAAAATATTTGGTCTTTGTCCCGGTTCCTGGCACAGGGCTCCTAAAAAAAAAACCCTGGCACCTCCAGAGCAGCGGGAGAGTTTCTGGTATGCTAATGAGGCTTCAGGGTGGGGGCCGGTTGCCAGAAATGCTAAGCCACGATTATAGGGTTGAAATTTTCAGTACCACCCCTCTCCCCTGGGTGGGTAGAAGGGCCAGAAATTGAGGTCACTCGCCAATGGCCAATGATTTCACCAATCATGCCTATGTAATGAAACCTCCATAAAAACGCCCGAACAGCTCTGGGCGGGGTGCTGGGTGGGCAGCATGCCCGCAGTGGGTGGGGAAGCTGCTCCCGCCCCACACCTTGCCCTGTGCGTCTCTTCCATCTAGCTCTTCCTGAGCGGCATCCTTTACAGTCAATCAGTAATAGTAAGTAAGGCACCTTCCCAAGTTCAGGAGGTCAAGGTGGTGAATTATCAAACTGGAAGGGGGGTCGTGGGAACCCCTGAATTTGTAGTCAGCAGGGCGTAAGAGGGTGGCCGAAGCACCCCACTGGCAGCCAGCATCGGAAGCGGGGAAAGTCTTGTGGGATTGAGCCCTTAGCCTGTGGCATCTGTGCCACCTCCCGATAGTGTCACAACTAACTGAGCTGCTGGGCACCCAGATGGTGTCCAAAAACAGAACTGGTTGTGACGTGAGAAGAAAGCCACTCAATATGTCAACCCCAATTACAGGTGCGCAAGAAATAAGCCAGAGACGACCCTGTTTTGGATTTCATGGGCTCCTCAACTCCAAATGCAGGCTGGGTGAATCAATACAGGGGCTGATGCTATTTTGGCCTACTTGCCAGACAGGAAATTGGGGGTTTGGGAAGGATCATCAAAACCTAATAAAATGAGGATATTCTGGAACTTAAAAACCTCACAATTAAGGCAATGTACTGTAATATACTATAAATGTAGTAACTAGGTTTCTATACAATTCTCCATGTGTTCTTTTTTTTTTTTTTTTCCAATTTCTCTCTTATCCAGTGACATACTTAAGAGGGTCCGCTTTAAAGTAGGACTGGCCTTAGTCACACCAGAACTGGATGGGACAGCTCATGGGCTCTTCTGGCAGGGGTTTCCAGCCTTCTCTTGGAAGACTTCTAGCTGAAAAGGTCAATGAGTGAATTTCTAAAATGCTGAAACCGTACACATACGTGCAGTTTTCCAGGGAAAGTAACAAGGGAGAGAGGTAAGAACCACAGCTACTGAAAAGTTTAAAAAAAAAAAAAAAAATCTAAGCAGCACAGCAAAAACACCCAAAAATTTTATACTTATTTTATGGCCATTCTCTCTGCATCATAACAAGCCTCATAATGAACCCCTGGTCAAAGCCTTCAACATCCTGAGTCAGTAGAGGAATTACAAAAGATTAAATCAGTAAATTACTCAGGTATAGTTTTGTGAAGATTAGGCACTAAGTTAGTTGTAAACAAAAATTTCATTTTATGACCAAATGTAGTTGGTATATATAGTATCGACACCATTTTTCTTCCTGATGTTAACTTTTGTATTTTAAGATAAAAACATGGCATTAGAAGGCTAGAGATAGCTGGCTTTTCTTTTTAAGTGCAAAAACCATGACACCACATTACAATTCTGTGGCTTTGTCAAGTAATTCATTCCTGAATATGGTCAAATTTCCTGAACAGGTATATAGGATGGTAGAGAATGTTGCCAAATCCTATTCTCATAGTTACTAGTGAATGAAAAGCTCCCTGGTATTCAAGCAAATTAAGGATCGCTTGGCTATTTACTGAGGTCGCAATACAGCCAAGCAGTTGCAAATAACAACTTTCTTTCAAAGACACCACTCATTAATCATTACTCGTCAAAGAAAGCAGGACCACGACAGTGCCCAGCACGCAGGAGACTCTCTTTAAGCACTTGTTCAGGACAGAACTTCATCTCAATGAAATCCTCCTTATCAAGACCTGGACCAAATCCCACTTCTCTGTTAAGTCTTTCTGGGGTCTCCAAAGCCAGAAATAACTGCATCTCCCTGGGCTCTCACACTGGGCACTAATCTCTCAACAAGCACGACTCTGAGGAGACAATGTCTGAGCCACGGGAAGGAGTGGGCATTCCACTCCAAATGCACTGGGAAGCCACTCGAGGGCTTTCAGCAGAACATGCCTTACATTTTTAGAGGATGACTCTAGCGGCTACGGGGACAGAGACAGGATTCAGGAAGGCGGTAGAGAAATCAATAATGGAAGCACGGAGGCCAGGGCGAGACATACATATGGTGACCCTGAAGCCCGAAGAGGAACCAGGAGAAGGCAGCGCGGGGGAGTGCGTGCAGGAAGGATGGCAGGCAGGGTGCGCGGAGCACAGGTGAGAGGGGCGGGAAGAGGAGGGGACCGCCAAAGGCAGGAGGGGAGCTATGCCGTCACCTGGCCTGTCACTGATACTCCCCAAGTATGTGTGACCTGCTGTAAAGAATGCCACTGTGGAAAGTCATGGTCCCGATTCATGTATTTTTACACATATGGGAACATGTCTTCACCACCTTTGAAAAAGGAGAATGTCACTCATCTTCAAATCCCCTGTAAGTTACCAGGGTCTGCACAATAACCTTATGACACTGCCAGCCACAGAGAGAGGTTACTCTGAAGGAGAATTAGCACCTCAGCTGTTACAATACCAAGGCATTCATTCCATGAACCGAGAGGTTGGTTACACAGAAGATGGAAATACGAAGGAAGAAGTCACACCAAAAAAAGTAGGGAATCTGAAGAGCAGGGTTTCCATCTTGTCCTCTGATATCAATTCTTTTGGCACAAGCCTCCAATGTCATCACATTTCAAGCATTAAAAAGGCTTCCAGCCAACTCAAACACTGTTCACACCTACCTCCCACAGCTCCTAGAGTACAGAAAAACTGAGCTGGGCCATCCCAGTTACAAAAGATGATACAGTCAAACCAGGGTAAACATGTGCTTTCCTCACATCGGAAAGGAAACAATGACGATCATGACCCGTACCGGGTTAAGCACCAGAACAGTCACGAAGAGAGTTCCCGTGCTCTCAGTCCTCTGCCCTCAGTCCCTGTGCTCGGGTAACCCCACGGACACAGGGGTCTCTCCGCCACCCTCCCCGCCCATCGCCCCACCAAGCGCCCATCAGTTCTACCCCGAGAGACTTCTAATTCATTAGATTCCTTTGCTCACAATGCTCAAAAGCTTCAATTCGGGCCCTCCCTAGCATCTCGATTAGACTATTTCAACGGCCTCCTAACTGGTGTTTCTGATGCAATTTTACTCCCAACTCCCAATGCTTCTGGATATTTTTCTCAATCAAATCTAGTCATGTCACTCTTCCGGTTAAGATACTCCAAAGACTCCCTTCCAGGTAAACTCTGGCTCTGTCGCATGGCTACCACGGTCCACCGTGATCTGGCCTCTGTCTTTGATGCTCATCCTCAAATTCTCAAATGCTGAACATGTAAAGTGCGCCACACAGCACTCCACATCCTGCCGCTGGGGCACGCGATCAGAGCCGGTCAAAACTCCGGCACAGGCGCAGAAACAGTCCCGCCACGCCTGCCCACACCTTTGCACCGCCTCCTCCCCTCCATAACCTCACTGCGCATCACCTCCTCCCAAACACCTACCACCTAATGCTGGCTGTCCTTCAACATTTAGACCTAAGTGTCACATCCTCTTGGAAGCTTTTCCTCTCTCTGGCCCCAAAGAGGGACTCATTCCACGTTATCACAATACACTACGCATATCCTCTCTCCACCAGCATCAGGCGTTAAGCCCCTGAAGGGCTGCCATTGTCATTTTTCATTCCTCCTAATAAAGATTCATTAAAGAAGTGACTTGAAAAGTAGTGAGAGATTAACAGTAAAAAGTAAAAATCTGTAACAGGTGGGAGCCTGAAAATATGCCAAAGTTCCCTTTTCGGACTTCCAATGCCCAAGGAGACAATCTATCAAGTCCTCTCCTTTCCGCCCACAGCACACACCATTAGCACCGGAGACTCTCAGAGCTTGGGTGCTATCTAATCACCCTGCCCACTTCTGCTCCCGGCCGTTGGCCTGCGTGCTTATCAGGAGTCAGCTGTGTTTGGGAACAAATGTATTCATTCCGGTTGTACTTGTAATTATGTAATGTGAGTATGCAGAAACTGTATGAAATTAAGTGAAAAGTTTTGGAAAGTTTCTATAAAGGCGAGTCACTAAAATGTTGTGAGACACACACAAAGGGGGCGATCCCACATGTAAAGCAGGACGCTGTATCCAGAGTGCTTCACGTATGTCTGAGTTCTCGCTCCACTTTAAAGAAACCAAAGCTGAATCTTTAGAGATAAAAGATGGGCACACTTTAGGAAATAAAAATAATGTGGCATTCTCATCAGGAGGCAAACACTAAAAGCTTTACAGAAAAAGGATACAGAATTGACACATAATGTTACCAAGCAAGCTAAAATATCTAAAGGTATATGTCCTTTTTAAAGACACCAAACTTTAACTAGTTCCATTAACTAACCATTATTAGATACCAGGGCTTCTATTAGAGTGTACACTTATGAAATACTAAATAGCTTTCTCCTTTCATATTCCATCAGGAAAAAACCCCACAAAAAACCCCACTTGCTAAGAACAGGGCCGGGGAGCCGCGTGGTAGGGTAGCAACAGTTAGGTGTTGTCATGGCTCCCTGACGGAAGGACACAGGAGAAACACTGTGGACGCCACTGACAAACAGGAGACACACTCAATGGCGGCGTACAAGCTTATTTCCTGCAAGGCAAGAAAACCATCTGCGAGATGGCAGCGCCAAATAAGCAGAAAGGCAACATTTCCCATCAGGACCACACAGTTACATACCTTTCATGTTCCTAAGAAATACTAATGGTCTAAAAAAAATGTAAAAAGAGCAATGTCACTACTAAACTCTGTATGCCACACATCTATATGCACGTGCAAAGTACCAATGCAATCTAGAGTCATACCTGATCCACAGTAACCAAAGAAAACAATCAGTGTATCTTAACGAAGATAGCATGCTTGAGAAAACAAATCTGTTGGGTTATCCTGTGGAATGAAAAAAACTTCTTAAACTGTTAGGCTAAGTAGTAAGGGGGAAAAAAGTACCCTAAAGTAGTAAACATGCCGTCATGTGTTTAGGAGTAAGGAGAGGAATCTTTTTTTCCCCCCTAAAAATAAATCTTTGTGGTACTATTTGACTTTAATTATGAATACCTCTTACTTGAATAAACTTGGCCCACAAAAAGAACCTACCTCTGCCAACAAGAAACCTGGAAAGAAATAATAAGGAAAATGAAAATGTACAATTTCAATATTCTTAGAACCACACAAGAAAAGAGACAACTAGTGTGAAATTTATGAGTTTGTAGAGACAAAGAAAATGAAATCATATTGGACAGGAAATAGAAGGAGATATTAAGCAGCCAGTAAGATGGAAAGTATCTTGGATGGGCACCTGCCGCACCTGGGCAACGCTCGGGGCTGGGGCCAGGGGGACACCATAGGGGAGGGCTCGCCACTGAGGAGCACAGGCAAGTTCAAGCCCTCCTGCCTCTCCTGAAGTACTGAAGATTAATTAACAAAAACAGAGCAAATGATTTTTTTTAATTAAAATCAACTGTTTCAGGAGACTGAACTCTACAACTCTCCATAAATAAATATGTGTGGAGGCTCTGTTTCAAAGTATTACTTAACTGCATACACAAACATCATAACAAAATCAGTGAGAAAAATGTATTAATGAATTACTACCTACAGTATTAGTACAGACTGACATGTCCCCAGTTAGTTATAGTCATAACGAATCCAAATCTCTTCACATTATGAAAGAACTAAAACCCAGAAACAATTAAGTGACATAAGTAATTACCGAGCCAGTGCTGATGGTAATGATATTTAGAATAAAAACAAATACTAATATGAATATAATACCAAGTGTCATACACTGTTCTATGTGCTTTGCCTTTACTAATTCATTTATTTATTCAACAACCTTGTTTGGTGGATACTTGTTAATACGCCCAATTTTACAGATAGTAAGTTGAAACAAATATATCAATGAAACAAAACAGTCCAAAAATAAACTGATACATACAGGGACAACTGATTTTTACAAAGACACAAAGACATATTAGTGCAGAAAAGGCCGTCTTTTCAATAAATGGTACTAGAACAATTAAATATGCATAAAGAAAAACATGAATCAACCCGTATTTCATTCACACAATATAAAAATTAATTTAAGACATCGCATAGGTTTAAACATAAAAGCTAGACTCATAAAACTTTTAAAAGGAAACACAGGAGAATAATGTCATGAGCTCTGGGTAGGCAAAGGTTTCGGCAATAATTACAGAAGAAAAAGGTAGGCAAGTTAAAATACTCTTTCATTAAAAAACACCTTTAAGGAAATGCATATGTATGGTATATGAATTATATCTTAATAAAGCTGTTACAGAAAGGAAGGAAAGCAGGGAGGGAAAGGATGTATAGGCAAGACACAGATGAGAAAAAATACTTGCAAAACATAAATCTGACATATATCCAGGATGTATTTCGAAAACTCCTGCAACTAAATAATTCAAAGACAGGCAACCAATAAAACACTGGGCAAATAATTTAGAGAGAGATCACAAAACACAATATATAAACGGCTGGTAAATCCACGTACAAGTGCTAATCATCATTAATCATCAGGGAAATACAAATTCAAGTCACAATGAGATGCCACAACACACCCACCAGAATGGCTAGAATGTGACACAACGGCAATCCCCATCCCGTTGGCAGGAGTACATAAAAAGGTTCAGCGACTTGGAAGGATAATGGTTTTTTATAGAACTAAGCATACACTGACCCTCTGGCCCTTTCATCCCAGTGCTGAGTGTTGCCACAACCTGGAATCGGTCGCATGGATACACAATCTGCGGTTTAGTCAAACAATGGTACAGTACCAAGCAAGACGAACAACCGATACGTGCAAGAACACAGCTGAATAGCAAAAACATGTTGCTGTGAGGAAGCATTACAAGAATGTGTATTTTAGGGTTCCTAGGTGAAGTTCGGAAACAGGAAATCCTAATCAATAGTGGAAATAAATCAGAACAGCGATTTATCTATGGGGGAGAGGGTGAAAGTGAGGATGACGTTGGAGGGGGCTTCAGGGGGCTCTGTCATCGCCCTGGAATGTTCTGCATCTGGAAAGAGGTTTGGGTTACACAGATGTGTGCACTCTGTCAAAAGTCACCCGATGGTCTGTGCATGTCACTGTATATATTTCACCTTAAAAAGAATAAAAATGGCACACTCAGCCCTAGTTAATGACATGCATACTGAAATACTTAGGAAATAGAGCACTGATGACTATAACTTTATTTTTGAAATGCAGCAAAATAAATAAATTATATATGGTTAGACAGAGATGTGATAAAGCAAGTATAGTAAAATGTTAATGCAGAATCAAAATTGTGGGTGTACAGATTTTCACTGAATAATTCAACCGTTCTGTATGTTTTAAATTTTTCATGATAAACTGCTGGGGGTGGGATGGGGCGGTAAATTCACCACGTGTTCATTCCTGTGCAGCCTTCTCTATAAAGGAGCTAATTATTCACAGACTTCACACTCATAATAAAAATTATGTAACATAGTACATTTTTATAGCTTCATTAATAAAAAGGAAAGACAAAAGACTGGCATGTTTTATTCCCCCATATTCATTCCAATCAGAACTCTAAAAATTTTCAATTGAATGGGTTAAGAAATAAAGTGTCTATGAAAATAATCAGTTTGCAAGTAGCATAGTGACTAACACCCCCCCACCCCTTGTGGCTCAAGACACACCCACCCACCACCACCACCACCACCACAGCTTAGATTAAGAGTCCAACCAAGAATTTGCAACAAATAGCTGTTAAAAAGTGCCAAAAAATTCTTTACAGCCCGTATTTGTCTCCTAAGCTCCAAACCGACATAGACAACTATCTAAATTCAGTTCCTACCTAAACACCACCAACCTACTGACCTCTTTCACCCTACCTGCGCCTCCCTCCCCACCTCCCGCCCCAGGGGAAGGGCAGCAAACACCGGCCGGCCCCCGTGGGGCTGCTCCTCTGCGGTCAGCCCCAATCGGTCACCCCCAATCAGTCACCGAGCCCTCTCAAGTCCGCCCCCCGAGTCCCCACAGGCACCCCTCCATTCTGCCCCATCACTCCTGCACGGATGTATTATTTCCTCCCTGGGGTACTACAGGGACCCCGGCACAGCCTTCCTGCCTCTGCCCTCTCCAGCTAGAAGCCCTCCTGAGCAAGGACAGCCTCTTAATATTACCTAGAAAACATAATGTCCTCCTCTCTCTGTATCGGAGACTCGTCCTAGGGTATTTTAATTAGGACCTTTTACAAAATAGATTCACATTTCTGCTGCTTTCACTAATACCATTTTCAGGTAAACTGATCAAGACAAGTTTATTCACATTACCCCATCACTTTTGTAGTTAAGATCAGATGAGAACAATGGTCTTAGATTTCATTCTAGAACTGCCGCTAAGCATATGTTATCGAAATCATTGATACATGGACTATACGTCTTTTCCCCCTACACAGCCTGTAATTCAATAAGGCATCCTATTTCTTTTTGAGACCTTAATTAACATCAGCAGTAGATTCTACAGGGCGCAGAGAGGGGATCTTTAGAAGCACCGGAGCACAGGAGTTCAGAGCAGAGAATCTGGAGTTAGACTTCGGTGAATTTAAGTTCCAGCTCTCTTGTTTCATACACATCCATGGGACCTTAAACAAGTTGTTATTTATCCTCCTTAAGCCTCAGTTTCTTCACTCCTAAGCGGAATAATAATAGGACCTACCTCAAAGAATAAAACCACGTCCATAAAGCACTTAAAGTATTTGGCATCCAATGGGCACTCGATGTTATTAGCCATTACTAGCAGCAGCAACAGCATTTCAGTAAATGAGGAAAGCAAATAAATAGGGCTCCAGAACCACAAGCCATTGCCACACTGCCAAACCACCACAGTGCACCCTTAACATCGGATGTGTTGCCCGACAAACCTACAGAGTTGTGGCCCATAGGGAATCATCTTTCGACCAATATTTACACATTCTTGCCAATGTCACACATTCTTGCGCAGTGTGACAAGAATCAGAACTTCCCACTCGGCCAGTCTGGCACGCAAGAATGGGCTTGCTCGCCTTCCTATCACCCGCGTGCCAATGGGGCCTCCTTCCTTTCTGCTCATTCCTGGTACTCATTTTATCTGGTGGCTGTTACAGGCTACAGCGGTTATTTAAGGATCTGGGAATTCATAATGGCCTTGAATATCCACTGCTACAAATGGCTGCTGCTTAGCACATCTATAGCTTCTAACTTCTTGTTTCAACTTAACGGCTACTGCATGTCACTTCATATTTGTTAAATTTGTTAATTTTTAATATCTGAATTAAAAGTCAACTTAAAGTATATATGAATATGATATTCAGGTACATCGGACACTTAGTCAAACTCAATTTATTACAAACTGATGCTTCTCGTGCTTAAAAATAGCCACTTGAGGAAAGCCTGGTTTTCCTATTATCTGAAGGAAACCCTTAATTTTCTAAAAGTATTTCTTGGACATTCACGGTTCCAGACCAGATATTTATATAGTTTGGCAACCACAGTCAACATTCAACAGCTGCCAACTCCTGCTCAAAACTACTTTATAAGTTGTGAAAGTCTGTCCTGAAAAACAGCCTGTCCGCTACAGCTGGGAAAGCATCCCTCTCTCCTCGTTTTCCATATATAGTGCTTCCACCCAGGCCAGGAATTCAGCCCCTAAATGTGACATACCAGATCCCCTTTGGCACAAACTGGCTGAATCAAATAAGGTCGGTGTGCTTTAATGCCTGAGGACTAGTCTATGACGACGACCATAAAACAGAAATCCCAGGCAAGGCACCTGAGGGTTATGTGAGAGGGCACCTCGGCCCTGAATGCACATCACACCCACACACATCAAAAGAAGCTGGGGAGCCCCAGAGAGCCTACAGCACACAGATTTCCTGGAAGTTACAATTTAATGAGTATTCTGCAGTTGACTCCATGATACAGCCTGTTTTAATATGATGGGCTCCCCAAAAATCTTTCAGGAAAATTGATGCTCCAGGTAGATAGGCCACGTTCACCTTACAGTCTCCATACATAGCATGTCCCGGAGGGGGACAACCGGTCCTCGCACAGTGTGAGAAGAGGAAGGACCAAAGAGTGCTCTAAGTGCTACAAGAGGAAGCCTGAATTCCACAGTGAACACCAATGCTTTAGCCAGGCACTGGGAGGTGGAGGAACATGTATGTATAGATGGAAAGTCGGTAGTCATGCTATTGTCAAGGGAGTAAACGTGACAAAAGCTAAGGGCGACTGAGGAACCAGGAGCATATGATGTTTTGTTCACACACTCTGGCAGCGTGCTGAGAAAGTAATTATAGCCCAGCACAATCGAAGAGAACTACTGGCCGCAATCTGAAAAACGGCAGCCCGCGTTTACCATTCATCCTCAGCCAAATAACAAACTTCGTGACGTTCAAGGAATTTCGGAAGCCCTTGTCCTGTACGTCTACAAAATGTTCAGAGAAGGTACAACAGCAATTACTACATTTTTTAAAAAGCTGCTTGACTATAGAAGGCCTTAGTGCCGTGATTTTCTAGTATCATCAATAAAGTGGAGTTACCAGGAAATCAATGGCTGCCTGCAGAAAAGACTATTCGCTGAAAGAAACCAGACTAACGGGCTTTGGGAAGAGACCTACTATCTCATCTCACGTGGTATCAGCTGTAAAAATTCTCCTGTTCCAATCTGCCTGAAGAAGACGCTGAAATGAGTGGGCATGCAATAAAAGTTACGGTGAGGCTAGAAATGCAGAAATATTACATTGCTTCTCTGGCCCTTGGCTAGATTCAAAGTTTAAGGGTAGTTGTTCATAAATGGTTCTATAAAGCGATAAGCACGTGCAATTGCTTTTATTTCTTTAACCTGAGTGAGGACATCACTGAGCGGTGCCCGAGGTCTCCGTCCCTGGGACTGCGTCAATGGCACTCCGTCACTACAATCTGCTCCATCCTGTGGCTCCCACTGGGCCAGCAGTCTGTCTTCGCTGCACCCGTTAATCTTGCCCTTTCTGCACGTCCACCCAGACGGCCTTCTTCGCCGCCCTGTCTTCCTAATTGTTGCTGCTCAATCCCACAGCCCACGCCCAAGCAGCCTCCTCGAACTGGCCTCTTCCCACACCACCCCCAAGTAGGTCTGCAGGTGGCCCGGGACTCCCGGGACGCCCCTCTCCCCATGCGCTCTCACTGCAGTGAGACACTTTGCCTAGTGGGCCGTGCGCATCCCAGTGTAGAGGCCTGTATGGCCTCTACCTACAGGGTTAACACTCAAAGCATCTTCAAGTATTTGGTGAATGTCAAACGAGCGAATGGATTACAATGCCCGGCATGAGATGTGGACAGCCACTACTTAATCTTTCTTTTTTTTAAAAGAGATCACCTCGTACAGAAATAGTAAGCAATTCTGTACTTCAAGTCAACAGGGAAATTCCTCTTTCTCTTACTTTATACATATCTTTGCTAAAACCATAATCAGTGAAGGTCAGAAACTATGTATGTACAGATTTGATATAACTGAGGAACAAAAGGCATATTTAAAAGCTCAACACATATAGGGTCAGATCTATTGAATTGAAGCCTAGGAACAATTCAATCTTAAACCCACCAAATTAATCATGGCACAAAAATTCAAGCTAAATACTAGTCAGTTAATTCAAATAAGATAAAGTCCCAAACTCGAGCTGATTTAATGAAATGGGCCTTGACGTGAGCGGTTGGTCACACTCTAATTCCTCCCCAAATTAAGGGAAAATATTTGCCGCTTCCCAGCAGAAAACCTAAGTCAGTCTCCTCATAATGACAAAGAGGGGCCTACGACAGGGCAGGGCCACTCAGAACATCCTCAAGTACAAGGTCTACACCCACACTCTCCTGTTAATCTTGTATTTGTGTAGCAGCTGACTGTCAGCTGGCATAGGACCTAAATTGTGATCCTATTTCTCAAAGTAATTCACATACATCCCCAAGCAACAGCTGTGGTAATTTTTATAGTACATCTAAAAATATAAAGGTCAAAAATTAAGTAAATTTTATCTAACAGGAGGAATATGACTGAACTCAACTCAATTCATGGTAAAGGAGCAACTTAGCAGAAGGCAACATTCAAAAGGATGAGCAATGCAATTCATAAAAAATAAAAATGTTTAAGGGCTGCATTTTAATTTTAGAAGTGCCCTCTTTTTTTCAAGATATGTAAGGCCTGCAAATGTACTTCAAGTGTTCTTTTTATTATTATTTCCCTACTGCTAAAGAGGATATACTTTTTGGCTAAAAATTTAGAAACCAGAGTTTTCTCAATGTCTTAACATAGTTCTCTGCCCTCCCACAACTTTACTCGAGATCCTCCTGAAGCAGCTCATTTTGTGTTTCCTTGATTGACCTCATAAGCCTCTTAGCTGCAAAAGGCTCAGGCTTTCTTTTAATACATTGTCCCAGAAGTCCCACTGCCACTGGGACAGATAGCTATGTCTGCCACAAAGTCTTCCTCAATGAAGAAACAAATTTTCAGATACTCTTCTCCCTTTTTAGTGACAATCACAGCAGGGACTTGCCTTCCGCTTAGGTGAAGCCCACCGGGCAAAACCCTCCCACTGACCCCTCCATCACTGGATCAGCAAAGAGCCTGGGGGCCTGAGGTTGAGTTCAGCCCTCTAGTCTTCACCTTGCCGATCTCTAAAACAACAGGGCTCCTGAAACTGCTTAAGCCACGTTACAAAATGAGATAAAACGAGATAGCCGAGGGGGAGCTAGACAGCTTCAGATTAGGGCAGGGGGTTGGGCGGGTGGTAACTGGTTTTAAAAAGTACTTTTTCAGAAAGTTTATTTATGTTCATCAAATAGTACTTTAATAATACAACAAAAAGACTATAAATAGTTTCCTTCAATTATTAAGCCTGAAAAGGGTGGTTTAGCTTACGCATATCGCTCTAAATCAGTTGTAAAAGTTTCCAGAAATTCTGATTTATCTGATCTAGGACTACAGTTGAAAACTTGGTCTTATAGACTGGCCATTTCATTTCAAAAAGCTATAAAATAAAAGCATCATAATCAAGCAATCGAGATGTAACTTGGGTAGCAAAGGGTTAAAAATTGTTTATCTATCTTGCAAATGGACAGGTTGTTCCTCACATACAGCTGCCTTAAGACTACCTTAAGACTTCAATCTTCCTCTAGATATTTGAAAGAAAATTAAAATATAACATCTGACCAATGAGATAAAAATGGTATAGAAGTTCGGCAAGTGGCCACAGCTGTGAGCTGCGTTGTTCCTGCCATTCTGATGAGAGTCCTCATCTCTCCCGTCCTCTCCCACACTCTTGGAAAAGCCCATAAAAGCTCTCCTGTTGAGCACTGGACACCACCCCTCCACGTAGGATATACACCAAGGGCTCTTGGTTATTCACAATGAGTGCTCCACCATATCGGTCTTTTTCCCTAAGTTAAAAAAATACTAAGTAGTTTTAACCAACATTTAAAATTACATGTGGAGCGTCTTGAAACCTAAGCTATATGTGTAGGTAAAACTTTTTTTTAAATACACACGTAGTTCTTTATTACTGTTCAACGTACATGTTGAAAAACTAATTTATTGCTATAGTAAAAGAATAACCCCTGAAATTATTTAAGATATGGTAATTTGCAGCTTCTATAAGATTATTTTTATTTATATATTAATACTCTAAATTAAATGAAAAAATTAGGAAAAGTATACCTTCAAATGTAACCTTGCGTTTCTTTCTCCAAAACAGAGTGTTATTAATCTTTAAACTTAACACTAGTTTTAAGCTTCAGTTTCAAAAAGGAAAGGAATTGCTCTGTTTATTCTTCCACAGCCTCAAACTGTACAGAGACATTCATTGCAGGCAGGCCCTGGCTACCCAAGGGCATGAGTCACGTTTATTTTCCAAGACAACACAGGGGAAAGTTTCACACAGTTTTAAGGCATCTATCTTATTCTAAATCGTCTTTATTCAACTACAAAACAATGTGAAACTTTATGTGCATACTGTGTGTTCCTGCTCGAAACTTCTAATAAGCAAAAACTTGTGTGTATGTCCAAACAGCTCTAATAACAATACACTGAGTTAAAATAACAACACTGTTATTTCACTAAATAAACTCAGAAACTTAAAAACAGGTCTTTTTTAATGGTAGGTATAAAAACCAGAATTCCTTGTCTCTTTCCTTTTGGGAAAAAAACAGTCTCTTAGGGGTATTCCAGGCACTTTTCCCATTTTTGGCCAGTGAAGTTACTACTGTTTCTTTTTTCTTTGGATAATGTCAGCGACTTGAGAGAGAACGGACAAGTAGAGCTGAAGGGGAAAATACGGACTTGATCTAAAAGGGGGTAAATAAGTAAGTGGGAAAATATGCACTAAATGACTATTAAAGGAGGCGTGCATACCAAGTGACTTATCCACTGGAAATAAATATCAGTGTTTAAAAATTGTTAACATCAAACACTGGAATAACAGTATTTTAAAAACCAACAACAGAAATCCTCGTTTTTTTAATTCAGCTAAATATCACAAAAAAGCAGTTTATAAATGGTAAAAACAAACAAACAAACAAAAAACACCCCAACCCAAGACCTGAGAGTTAGCAAAGTTCCAGTTGTTTAAGTAAACCGAGAGACCAGATTACAAGGTAGCTGCAAGCGTGTTTGTCAACACCAATTAGACATTACAGTGGGGCTCTGAAGGGTTAAACAATTTATACACCACAGGGATGATGTCAGCATACAATGAGGATTTCTCATGGGGCTTATGAAAGACAATCTGCACAACAGAAAAACAATTCCAAAAACATGGACCTAGAGGAATCAAGTTGCTTATTGATCTCTAAAATTCTGAAATGCAAATAGGAAATATCAAGTTAGGCTCTAAAAGAAAACCCCATAACTTGTAAACAGCATAACATTATTTGTAAAAGATAATAAGGACATGACAAACGAAGCTTAAAACATGTAAAACAAAGTGTTGCATCTGCCTTTTAAAGTGTCGAGCTATACCCACAAAAAGTACTACTAATGATGGCTATCAAGTAGTGGACATATAATCTAACTGAAAAACAGATTAGATACCAAGATCTGGGCTTTTAAATTGTATTGCAAAGAAGGAGAGAGAGGGAGGGGGAAGGGAGGGAAGGAGAGAGACCGACAGACAGACAGACTGACAGACAGACTGTGTCACCAATTTTTCTTTTTTCTCTTAGTATTTAGCCAAGCAAGACCTAACAGTCAAAGCTAGAGTTTCGGTCAAACAGTCTGTGTGCTGTCAGGCTTTACCTCCCCCAACAACCAGGACACAGGGGAGAGCACATGTGTTTGTGTTGTCACATAACCAGGTATGAAGCCAAACCGGAGCGCTGTCATGAGCATGAATCAGTCACTGAAAACTAAGGGGGATTTGCAAGCGGAATCCCCCTTAAATATGGTGTGCTGTATCCTGTACTGTTTTAAAACTATTATCACAACATCAGAAAAGCAAAAGCAACTAAATAGATGCATTCGAGAAATCATTTTAAGACTAATTACAATTAGCTGGAAACCTATACTGTCTTGAAATGAAAAATAGTAAATACTATTTAAAATAAACACTTTTCTTCCTGTTAAATGCTGAGGCAGCTTCTAGTGAAAAGTTCGGAAATGCCAAGAGACAAAGGCACTGAATCAAGGATTCTACTCCCACAGCTACTGACTAATCTTATCGTCACTGAGAGCTAAACTTCTATGGCACTTACTATGTGTATGCACTGGAACGGAGCTTTAGGACCACCATCTCGTTGCATTCTTGCCATAATCATATGAAACAGGTACTGTTGTTATATTTTGCAGACGAAGAAACTGTGAAGTTCAAGAGCTCGCCTAACGCTGTAAAGGTACTAAGCCATAAAACTAGGGTTCAGACTTGAGCAACCTGAACCAAGAATCCTCCTCTACCAAGTATGTATGCACCTGGACTTTTTGGTTTCAATTTCTTCATCCTGGAAATGAAAGGTTCTAGTCTCTTTAGTTTAACTGACAAATAAGAAGACAACAACAGAGTTTTCAGCTTTTAAACAAGACAAATCTAGAAGGAATGGAAAAGAGGTCTTTAAAATTACTAAGAAAAACACAAACACCCAATATAAAAATGGGCAAATCACAAAAGCATTTAGAGAAGGCAGATAAAGATATGAAAAATACTGACGCTCACTATGGCAAAGAAATGCAAGTTACAAACAAGGTATTAGGGTGGGGAAAGTCAAATGATATGAGCATTTAAGGGATGTTTGTCCTTACATATCAGAAGTTTTCAAAATGCAGATACCCACTGATTCAACAGGTCACATTTCTGTAGGCTTCACTTAAGGAAATCAGTAAGTGTATTATGTATGTATATGGATATGAAACCACTGTGAGGTTAAAAATAAATTTGTGATTTTTATAATTATTATAAAAATACTAAGGATACTCAAAGTCTGATTAACAAAACAATGCCAGTTCCAAGTCTGAAAGTATTCTCATTTTTGGAAAAAATTTTCCAATTTCAAAACTCTAAATACAGCAAGCACTTTCTACACTTAAAAAGGAAAACACTTAAAACTTCTCCATGTCCAAAAAAGAACTAAAATTAAAAGGAAAAATGCCAACCAACACAGAAGAGGAAATTGTTTATACTAAAGGCAACATTGCAAAAATACTAAAACTGAAGCTACTACAACTACTACAAAAGCTGAATGTAGCCTGCACACAAGAGCAAGAAAAAAGCAAATACTAGGATGTTCATGACATTATGATATCCCAAAACTATAAAACAATCCAAATGTTCATCAACAGCAGAGCGGATTTTAAAAACTCGCATATTTCACACCATGAAATGAAGTGAATTGTATGGCTGCATGGCACAAATCCTGTTAAGCTAACGCAGCCAGACACAAAACACCTACCATGTGATCCTATTTATGTGAGCACAAAAGCATGCAAAACTCATCGACACTGTTACAAATGACTGCATGGTGACCTGCTAGGGGAGAGGGTGACAGCAAGAGGGCAATGGGAGGAGCAGGGCTGTGTTCTTGATCTGGACGCTGGTTACATCGGCCCTTTGCATTTGTGAAAATTGAGTGGAACACTACTATGTGCGCTTTTCTGTACCTGTTATACGTGTTATATTTCAAAGAAAATTTCAAGTAGAAAAAGATACTACTCAAATGGTCAATAAGCACATGAAAAGATGCTCAAGATCATTAGTCATCAAGGAAATGCAAATCAAAAACCACAATGAGAAATCACTTCACACTCACTAGAATGGACATAATAAAAACAAAAAACAAGTGTAAAATGGTGCAGTTGCTGTGGAAACCCATTTGACAGGTCCTCAATAAGTTGAACAGAATTATCACACGACCCAGCAATTCCAACTCTAGATAAATGGCCAAAGAAATTGAAAACAGGCACTCAAATAGTTGCATATAAATGTTCATATTCATAGCAACTCTATTCACAACAGAGTACTGGTGGAAACAACCCAAACGTCCATCTGTATAGAGGAATGGATAATCAAAAAATAGCATATCCAAACACATATCAACAATGGAATAAAAAGGGATGAAGCTATAAAAAGGAATGACATCCATCCCAACACTTGCTCAGACATGGATAAACCTTAAAACCTCAGCTAAATGAAAGAAGCCAGACGTACTCTATGATTCCATTTATATGGAATGCCCAGAACAGGCTAACCCATAAAGTCGGAATGCAGATTACTGGTTGCCAGGGACCAAGGGAGGAATGGGAAGTAGCTGCTTAACAGGTACAGACAGGGCTTCCATTTGGGGCAATGAAAAAGTAACAGCCACATAACACAGGAAACATACTCAATGCCACTGAACTGCACACTTTAAATTTTATGTTATATGTGTTTTACCACAATGAAAGTTTTTTTTAAAAAAAGGTACTGTAATACTTCAATACAGGCCAGGATACAGGAAGCACTCTCTAAAGTTGGTAACTGGAACATAACTATAAACAATCCATTATGCAAAGCATTTTGGTAATAAATAATAAATAATTCATATATTTGCCCCACTTCGTATTTCTCCTGAGAACCAAGCCTAAGGAACAAAAAAAGCTTTAGATCCAAAAGTGCCCACTGCAACATTCACAAGAGGAAGGAAGGGATAGGAGAAGGAAGGAAGGAAGGAAGGAAGGAAGGAAGGAAGGAAGGAAGGAAGGAAGGAAGGAAGGAAGGAAGGATTCTAAATACCAATCTATCAGGGAATGGGTTTTTGTAAATCATGATATATTTACAAAATTAATTTTGCTGAAACTAAAAATATTTACTAAAGACATTCCTTATAAAATAAGGGAATGTTTATATTTATGAAGCAAATGTGATAAACGCAGGATATAAATGCTATAAACAGAAACCAAACTATGCAACAAAAGACTCGAAGTGTGTTTATGAGGGGTTTACTATAGACCCTTTCTTTTCCTTCCCCCCGTCCCTCGCAGAAGCCAGCTGCTCTCCGCGCAGGCCCTGGGGCCCCTGCGGCCCCTGCACCTTCTCTCGGGAATGCTCTCCCTCTGGGCAGACGGGCAGAGGTCCGCAGGTCTCTCCTGTCTTCCAGGCCAACTCAAACTTCGCCCCTAAGAAAGGCCTTCCCTAACCACTCAAATCAAGTCAGGCCTTCGGCTGCCTCCTCCTCACCTTGCCCACCGCACATTGATCTTCTTTGCACTGGTGCAACCTGAGAACAATGGACTACTCATTAATTGATACATCTTTCCCCTCTATCCTCTACTAGCATGAAGGCCGGCCCCCTGGGTACAGCGCCTCCTACCTTGTTTACCTGCATATCCCCAAACCAGAGAACTGTGCCTGGCAGTCATAAACATTTGGAAGGCAATCAATAAATATTAGCTGACTGATTCACTTCTTCCACTGAGTTCTCCTTCCTTTGTCATTTTTTTCTATAATAAGCACATACTATTTTTTATATTTTTTATAATATAAAACTACTTCAATAGACAAATACTGCTTATTGAGCCAAAGAAAACCTGTAATTTTGTTGGATGTTCCCTATGGATAAGGCAAGGGTGTGATTTTCAGTTATAACAACAAACAACTAATTTTAAATACTGCCTAAGAAAGGTTCCAGTGTACTTGATAACAAATTTTATCTATTTCAGATTAGAGACCTGTTTCAAATTTCTGATTCCAAAAGCTACTCAGTAATCTCTCCCCTAACACCAATCCCACCCCTATTCCACCCCAACGTTCTTACCCCCAAATACAAACCAGTTGAGTGTTTTAAAAGGATCACATCTAAGGCATGAGAACTGTTTCAGAACTCACTGGAGACAACATGCTAATATTAAATAATGTGGAGGAAAAAATTAGTTTTACTCATGTAAGTGAAATTCAAATTAAAATATACTAGAAAAGCAGTCTAACTACATTTATTCTTCTGTTGATCTGTAATTGAAATGCCCGTTTCACAAGAACTTCACTATATATAGGATTTGTAACTATATTTATAGTTACCCCTTTCTGAAGAGAAGAGCTGGCTGAGATGTTCCAGAATCAAAATGACAGCGCCCTTTTGACAGGTTAATCCCAGACTCCAGTGAAAGAGAAACATTCAGAATTTACTGTCGTTAAGTTTCTACCAGTGACTGGAAAATGAGCCCATCCACTGTAACAAAGTTTGAAGATGCCCAGCTTCAGTGCTAAAAATCTGCTGAGCTCAGGCCAACAAATTTAACCTTGGACATCAGAAAGAACATTCACATCCGTCATTCTATAGTTAGATGAAGTTTTGCCAGCCTGCTGACCAGCATGCCATCAATTCTACACGTGAACTTAAGTTCTACTCACAATGTTCCAACTATATATTCAAATATGCAAATGTACCTCCAAATCTCATACCTTCTCTAGGCTCAAAGATACCACAAAAGATGTTCTAAATAAAAAGACCTGTCTAGATAACACAAGAGACCTCGCTTACTGATTGACAGCTGGTAGGCCAAGCCTACATAGAGACTGGGGTTATGAAAATCCTGCCTCAGGATCTACACACATTGTCTGACATGTAAAAGATCAGCGTACACCCAGTTAAAAGCACACGCAGCAGGTTCTTATTTCTGCAGTATTAAGTAAGAACTGACTCAGATAATCAGAGTGATCCTAACAGAATGGTACTAAGTGGGCCAACAGTCACAGGCTGTCAATTCATTTAGTCTCGTCCATAAACGCTTGGCATTATTAGCACCATCAGAACTGACAGACTTGTAACTAATGTATGCAACCCAACCAGCTAGCAAGCTCAGGACTCAACTAGGTAAGTAACTTATACTATTGCTTCTAAAGGTTCTTAGAATTTAAATTCCAACATAAAATACGGATAAATCTTGTTTGATACTGTCAACCAATCAGAAGGCATCTTAAAACTCTACCAAAATGATTAGATATTACACAGCTAATTTTTTAACTCCAATATTCTGCCACCACGAACTTCGTAATTACATTCTGGGCGAAAACTAAGGGAAGGTAGAAGAAGCATCTTTCATTTGCTCAGAGCAGTTGTCCAATCTCTTTCAAGGGAGCTCCCTTAAAGAGAAAGGGGATCAGCTGGAAACACTACCAGCCAGAACTAAGCGATCCTAACTGGACTGAGCAGGAAAGCATTTATCCTTGAGGCACAGGAACTAGGAGGCAGATTTCAACTACAAGCCGACTTGCACCTAATCCCCGAACAGACTGCTCAGCAGCTGCTGCCCCTGCCAGCGCAGCGTCCTCTCCCTTCTCACCCGAACACCCCCTGGAGGAGAGTGACGGCCCCCTCCAAGCAATCTGGCCGCCTTAGCAATCAACCTGTCCCATAACTGGGGAAAGAGAAAAAGTGAACCACGGGCCAGTATCTCTAGAAACTTACATCACCGGCAGCTCTCATGAAAGGCCCACCCATCTCCCTTTAAAAAGAACAGCCATCCGGATTCTACACTGGCCACGGGGACTGCTTTTAATCACGCAGCGGCCGGCGTGGGAGTCCCTTCTCCTTGCCGCTCCCCTTCTAAGAGGGGATGAGTACAGCACAGAAGCAAGGGCACGACAACCGCCTCGGCTCCCGCTGTCACTTCCGCACCACCATCCCCTAACAGGCGGTTCCCTGACCCTAGCCCAGGGCCTGGCCTCCGCTCACCCATTCAGTTAGTCCACAGGCACTTCCTGAGTGCCCGCGAAGTGCCAACCACTGCCCTGTCACGTTTTCCTCTGAATCGCAGGTGAATTCTCCTTGACGTCTGCACAAAAACCCAACTGAGGAAGTTTTACGTTCCACTTAGAATGTGGAAATGAAAAAGAAAGGCGCCCTGTACCTTCACTACCTTTACACCAGCAACTATGAGGCAACTCCTTGGGGGGAAAAAGAAAATAAGACCGCCAAAGAATTCTGCCCTGTGCTAAACTGCATTTCATTACAAAGCAGGTAAAGGAGGAAAAAACAAACAAACCCGAGTCAGGGTGCTGAGGAGCTGGGCGCCCAGTGAAGGGGGAGAAGGCCTATTATCCCTGCCCGCAGGAGAAGGGCCGAAGGTTAAGGAAGCCCCAGGGCCCCCAGCATGCAGCACACCCTAGGGCTCCGAGATGCCCAGCGGACGCCGGTCCGCCTCCCAGAGCAGCGCCTGTCAAACTTTTGAGGCCAGAGACAGATACGCTGCACGTACTACAACCCAGCACACGCAGAGCCACACAGGCTACGGAAACGGTCCCACAGAACAATGATTGCCATTTCCGCGTGCAACGTATTCTATGTTCCATCCTTTTCCCAATTTTAACAAATGCTGTTAAAAACCCCCAGTCTGAAGAATACCACCCCAAACACTCCTCTCTGACCTCTTCCCCCCAACTCCGCCGGCCTATTTTGGGGGCACGGGAAGAGAGGGTGTCTGTTAGCGAGAAGGCCTGTCAGATCCCCGACGTGAGGAGTCTCCACTCCCAACGCAGATGAGGGTGCAGAACCAATGGGAGGGAGGCCCTTCAATCCAGGGGGTTTGACTTTGAAACTGAATGGATGGTCCCAGAGAAATGTTTTTGGGACACATCTACCAGGTCCCTTTTGCAGTCCCAGTGTTTGTCAAGGAAACAAATAAATTATACACATCAAAAATGGTGATAATCATGTGTACTGGGTTGAAACATATGAAACGGCCACTATCTGATGGTTTTTGACAGGTTGAACTGTACGAAAAAACGGCGTATTTCGTATAGTTCAACCTAAGAGTGTTGTACAGACTTCAAGGACATGGATTAAATGGCCTGAGCTTGAGGACCCCATCAGCCCTCATAAGAACACAGTTTCCACAGAAAAGACGCGCTAAGCCCCTACCAAACAAAAGCTGGGACGCTCTGGAGTTTGGGCGTCTCGTGCACTACTGCCTCTGAACGTTCTTCCAGTGTCGTCATCACTGGTTTCCCCTCTTAACCACCAGGAAAGTTGCAGGCTCTGTTCAAAGTCTCCCCCTTTACCACGCACCTCGGGGCGCCTGGCTGGTTCTCGTTTTCACACTATCGCCGCATCAGGCGCCTCGACCCTGCCTGCCACCCCTGCCCACCCCTTCCTAGTTTCTCAAAGTACGTTCAGCTCAAACCAGCAGATCACAGCTCCTTAATGGTGGGGACTGTCCTTTTTAATCTTGGAAAACCCACTTCTTTGCAGTCTTGTACTATCAAACAATAAAATGTGTCCTAAATTAAAACAAACCTTCTCCACCAAGTCCTTGTCCCGTTTCAACCTGCCTGAGATCTTCCTTTGAGGAGTGACAGTGTGATCGTCCTGCCTATGACCGAGGCCCACAGCACTGGGGCCGCCTTCCACCCCTCAGGGTCTTCCGTCTTACACGTGGGAGTCCTCTATCGCTCCTGCTTTATCCAGGAAAAAACCCTCCCCAACATTTCTCCCTGCCAACGACCTACCTGTGTCCCCGCTGCCATTCTCATATACTTACCACTCTTCTGACCCATTCAGTTTGGCCATGAGAATTCTCTCTCTAAACCTATTCTTGGCATCATGCTAAGTGAAGTGAGTCAGGCAGAGAAAGACCAACAAGGTAGAATCTACAAAAGCCAAACTCACAGAAACAGAGGATAGAATGGTGGTTGCCAGGCGCCGGGGAGTGGTGGAAACAGGGAGCTGTCGGCCAGAGGGTACAAGGTTCCGGCTATGAGTTGAACGAGGCCGGGGGCTCCCTGGTGTCTGGCACGGTGACCAGGCTTATCAGTACTGTCTTACATACTTGAAAGTCAACAAGAGCAGATCTTAAATATTCTCACCACACACATAAAAGGAAGTATGTGAGGGGATGGAGGTGTAAACGAGCCTTATTACGGTCATTTCACAATATATACATGTACCAAGTCATCACATTGCACATTTTAAACTTACATGTTCTATGTCAATGAACTCAATAAAGCCAGATAAAAATACGCATATGCAAAAATAAATAAACCTACCTCTTAATTCACCATGAAGATTATCTTACATGTAGACGCTGAGGATCTGTCACTCCACCTACCAAATTCACTGGCCCTAAAATTCAGACTTTCCACAGATGCCACGGGGGCCTTTAACAACTGGGCGTGCCCCACCTAGCACCTCATTTACCATATACCTGCGCCCACAGCCTCAGCTTCACCTCACGTGAACACACCCTCCTTGCCACGTACTTGTCCTCCCTCTCAAAGCTCTACTCTCACAGCCCTTGGAGGCTGGAGTATTTTGGAAACTGGTGTGTTTGCTGCAGAAGAGAAGGGACCATTCAGAACCACTTACGCTTGCCTTTATTCTCTCCTTGTCTCCTTCTCCAAATCTCTTACTTTAAAAGCAATTAAAAATCTGTTTCTACCCCCAACATGAAACATGCTGAGTACTATCATATAAGACGTATAAAGAGGGTGTTTTTAACATGTCATTGGTCAACTCTTGAAAAAGTCTTGCCTATCATTAAGACTATGTAACAACATGGGAAAGTGTTTATGATAGTGTGTTAAATGAAAAAGCACACCCAAGGCTGTGCAGAGAAGTGCTAAGATTTATGGGTGACTACCTTCCCCTCGATATTCCAGATTTCTGTGGACATGCTTTTAATTTTAAAAGGGAGGTGGTAGATGTGCTCACTCACTTGATTGTGGTGATGACTTCATAGGTACATGCACATCAAAACTCATCCAACTCTACACTTTAAATATGCGATTTATTGTGTGTCAATTAAACCTCAACGCAGCTGTTAACAATGTCTAAGTGGTACTAAATGTTTGCAAACGATGGCAGAATGACCAAACTACGCAGTGGGGAGAGCTGACAGAAGAGGCTGGAGGGCGAGGTACCACAGAGAGTTACCTACTCCTTAAAGCAACTCAGACGGTGAGTTTCAAAAGGAAAAAACCATTAATAACCAGGGAAAAAGAAAAAGATATGATTCCAAAGAGAAATCCCCAATACACATACCCAGGTTACAGAAGCCTTCTCTACATAAAGCACAAACTGGCAAGTTAAGATTTTAGAAGTAGTAGAACTTTTGTATTGCAAAAAAAGATTCTGGGTTACACTGAACCCCGCCAAAAGGAAGTCAAGAACTTTTCAAGACATCAGAGTTCTTACCATAGATTTAAGAGATCTCTAAGAAACAGGCTTCAAGAAAAGAATAGGATAGAACTAAGACTTTTTTCTGTTTGTTTCTTTAAAGATATATGCTCTGCTTCTTGTGCTTAGATTTTATATTCTGTTGCCCCGTTTCTTGTATTTTATCTATAATTAGCAAAGTAAATTAGTCCTTTTCACTTTTTCAAAACTATTTTTTCCAATTTTTCTTTTCGGTCAAATCATCCCCAAAGGCTCTCAGGTTAATCCTTTTGTGTTGGTTAGCTATTCTAATAAGCAACTATACTAACCTGGTGACTGAAAAAGGAAGGAAGGAAATGTAACTAACCAATCTTTTTATCAGTAATCAAAAACCCACGACTTCACCTGTAAATCCAAAGTACAATGATAATTCCATTAACAACTGTCTTGGAAAAATACAGAAACTTCAAGGGGTCCCACCGTGTAATGGTCAACACTCTGGACTCTGAGACTTTAAATGTTAAAAGCTTCATAATTTGGTGGAGGTCAGACAATCCTCAACACTGAACTGACAACTGTGTTTTTCTCAACCTAAGATGTTTTCGTAACTTCTTAACTGCAGGGGACAAAGAGGCCAAGATTCAGGTCCCTGAAGGGGACCTACCAGGATCCTGATACTTGTGACGCCTGTCACAGGGTACGCTTTTGCCAGGCCACAATCTTACTTGGTCGGCACATCCCTGTATCACCTGGTAAGTGAGAAAGCCACGGAGCGAGCGAGCACCTCCCAACCTGGCGGGCTACGACGCGGCTCCGCCCCTCATCTGACATCTCATGGCGGCGTGCTCTGGTCAACACCGTGGGCGTGGAGCGCGCAGACACGGAACCCCAGCACCCCTCCTCTCACGCTGGACCCCGTCCTGAAAGCATGTGAGAACAGAAGGAAGAGCTGACTGAGCAATCGTCTGGACTTAAAAGAGAGTTTTCATTCCACAAGCCAGATAAAATATCCCCTGTTAGGAGATGAATGTTTAGTTTTAAAACTAAAATATAAGCAATCACTTTAAGCAAGATAAAGTAAGTGTAAAATACAAGCTAAATTAATTTTCTAAATCTCACATCAAATTCTAGGTTTTTTGGCTTATCTAAAGCAATTTAGTAGACAGAAGTGATTTTTTAAATTGCTCAGAGATTTCACAATAAACAAAATCTTACCTTACCAACTGTCCTTAAAATTTTTCTTAGTATAAAATTGAACTCCAGACTATTATTAAAAAGGAAAGGAGTGTTACAAGTTACGTTCCTCAACAAGCTCTATAACCCTGCAAATCTAACAGATCACTAAAATATTAATATTCAATCTCTTCCATCATAAGACTTCACCTTTTAGACATGTTTCCTGTATTTTTATATATATAATGTAGTTTTGCCATTGTCCTTTGCAGCTGACTCTCAAAATGAAGACATGTGGTCAAGATGCCTTCTCTTGCTTTAGAGAAGTGTTCAGTCTCCACTACCCACTGGTGCTCATCACAGTACCCCACTGTCACTGAAGGGGGACAACAACCCACGCAGGGCTTGTCACCAGTCTTAACCCAGGGTTTTCTTCACCTGAAGATTACAGAAAACATTCTTTGACCACAATTTACAAAAGCTGGAACAATGGGAAGCCTGAGAGACCAGGAAGAAAGACGAAGACTAAAGCCATGCAGAGATAAGACAAGAGTAACTCCTAGTGACCAGAGTGGCCGGCTCTCTCATCGTCCCTGACATCCGACTGCAGCTGCTCTGGCCCAGTGGCTCTCACGCTGGGTCTGTAGGCCGTGCGATGGTCCTTCTTAAGCCAACTTCAGTTTCCATCAGTCCTGACAAAATCACCTTGTCTCACACACATACACAGACAACTAGCTTAAGTACAAACAAGGTCCAGTCCCACTGAGCCCGAAGAATCACACTTTTGGAATACCTAGTGACTTGTATGTTCATCTCATTTCATTTCTTCTAATTTCCCCTTATTTTTATATAGGCAAAAATACAATAGTCAAATGCATACAATGCTCTACAAAATCGATGATAGTCCCACAACTGAATTGTTGACTGCACGGTACCATCATGCCGCAGTTCAAATTATTGTCAGATGACATATAAGATACTAAACTGAGAGAAAGAAATGGTATTTAATGGTACAGGCATAGAGCATATGAAAGATCACATGAGTGAAGTCCTTTAATAGTAGTTTTTGTACTGAGAAGAAAATAGGTAAACTTTTTTGCAACCTACCAGAAGAAAAGTGATGGGATCTAAAACTTAGAGAATGAGAGCGGAAGACATTTGTTTCAGTATTACAAGTCTTATATTGATATTATTTATAATTTAGCCCCTTATGTTATTTTTATGGTTGAAAATCTGAGGAAAAATTGTCACCGAAATACCTATTTATCAGTAACTAGATATTTGTATGAACATACGGCACACTCTGGTTTGGAAACATATTTCAGGTGCCTGTTAGTCACATCAAGCGAGTTGAGTTGTCAGTTTATTATCTGGAGCTCACAAGAGAAGGCTGGCCAGACATTCAAACCTGGGGACCCACAGCGCCCGGTGGGTAAAGCCCTGTGGCTGAACAAGCCTGGGGAGGAGGAAAGGGAGGAAAGGACCAAGAGATGCAGCCAGTGCGATGAGGAAGAGAACCAAGAGAGCTCAGAGCCACTGAGCCCACGGGGTCCAAGGCCAGGACCGTAAACCATGCTGGATGCTCGTGTGAGGCCACTACACGAACGTTCAGGAACGGTTTCCCTGGACCTTCTATTCGGGGGGAGAAATTCTACCAGAACTTAATACTTCTGAATTCTATAATCAGATTTTGGGGGGAAGTTACTTTATCTCCAGAGTCCTTAATGATTTTCTGGCTGAAGAAGTAACAGTGACTCAGGCTCCACGGGAGAAGCAGCGCCTGGACGAGGCGACACTCCACCTGACTTCAGCCACCACCCGCGCCTCCCCGGACCCCTGACACTGGCAGGCCACGGGAGGCAACCCGGCCAGCTCTGCCCCAGCGGTCCAGGGAAATGTCACTTAAAATGCATGCTGCTTTGTCCCATACACCGTGCAACTTACAAAAAATAATTAAGAGGGCTGAAGAGCAGAAAACGTCACTTCATGCATCCAAAAGATGTTACATGAATCCTTACCTGGGCAGTGACTGGATCAAAACAGAACTTTAAAAAAGCACAACTATAATTCTAGGTGTAATTCCGGCTCAAAGTCCAGCAGAGCCATCAGTCAATCCTTCTTAGATTGAAAGGTTAACATCAAAACATTCTCGGCTGCTACTGGCTGTGGTGAAATAGACACTCCGAGTATTTGCTAGCTGGCATGAAAACTGGTACAACACTTTTGGAAAGCATTTGGCAATATGATTCAAGAGCTTTTAAAACTGTTTCTATTTCTTCAGAGATCTAATACTATTTCTGGAAATCTAAAGGAATTAGTCTGCAATTAGGAGGGGGAAAAAACCCTTTGGGTTCATGAAAGCATTACTCATTATACAAAATCACTTTAAACCATGTAAATAGCCATTTAAAAGAAAATAGGTAAATTACAGTTAAATATGCAACTAATAAAATTCTGAGCAATTTTTAAAAGCATTGAAAATGCAAAACATACCATGTGAACAAGGCAAAAAATGCACAGAATGTAATCAAATGCATATAGAAATACACGAAAATAAAACAAGGAAATGTTTTGGTTTTTTTTTAAGATGGTGCAACTGTGAAGAGCAATGAAAAGCAAACTGACTATGGAGTTACTCTGGTTGCACAAGACATGAACATATAAATTCAGGGAAGATCAAGGTCCCAGGCTCTCAAGGCAGAGGATCTACAAGAAGGGGGTAGGGGCTGGGAGCAGGGTGGAGTTCTTTAGTTAAAAATGTCAATAGAGATACAGTGCCTAGCAGAAAGAAAGCAGAGTTAGTAAGCAAAAAAACCCATCATTTTTCATTAACTGCAAGTTCAAATGATACCTTGTACTGTTTTTTTCTCCCTTTCATTCCTGCCTCCTGTTCTTTGTTCTAAATCGTCATTACTACAACTAACTCCAAATTATCCATGGAAAAAAGGAAGAGCATGAATTTAGAAAGTACTAAGCAGATGATCCAATGCCAATTGGCTTCAGACTTCCAATGGTGTCCCATTACAATTCTCTAATAACACTATGTACTTTCCTATATATTTCTATTAAACTACCAGAAAATAATTTGCATTCTCCGTACACTCTAAGGACTAGCATGGAAAACGATCCAGAAACAAACTGAAAAAGGTGTTAAATCCTTTCTATATGATGAACCATATGGACATCATTTCATATACAATTAACCATAATGTAAAATACAAACTGTATCCTCTTAAAATATTTAGAAAACTGTCTAAAATAATGCAGGGATTTATGGCCAAATGAAATTCATTAAAAGTTCAAAACCCAGTTAAAGTCTGTTACCTTTACTTGACAAAGCTACAAAATTCTCTCTCTCTCTCTCTCTCTCTCTCTCTCACTCTTTTTTAATCGCTGCTGTTACCACTAAACAGAAAAAGTAATTCCAAAAGAGAACAACATAACGTGGTGGCTGAGAATTCTGCTGCCACTCACGTGACCAGTGTGTGTGTGTGTGTTCCTCTTAGCCTTCTCATTTGGAACATAACAAAAGTACTTACCTTAGAAGCCTGTTACGAAGATTGAGTGAGTTAATTTGCCTAAAGCATTTCGAAGACAGGCGGCCTGGACTAAGTTACTAAACAGGTGCGGAAGGCGTCATTCTGGAGCTGGGCAGAGGTGATGGCTACACAGCAATGTCAATGCCCTTAACGTCACGGCACTGGACACTTACAAACGGTTAAGACGGTAAATGTTCTATTAGATACGTCATCCACTTGCTATTAAAACATTTTAAGTTCTCCTGGAAGAAAGTAAGTTATCGGATTCTGCATAAGACTCTTTATAAAAATAATCTTCATCGATTAAGGAATACTGGGTCCATACTTTCCTAAATAAATTTCAAAAATAGTATGTTGTTCTCTGATGTTCAAATTATTTAACTTGAATTTTCAAACAAAAATTTACTCGTGGGAAGTTGGCAATATCACCCCTCTTACAATTACAAAATAAAATTAGTGCTCTAACCTAAAAGAATTTGGAAACAGATCTGGAAAACCCTTTCTCTGAACACAAACATTTTAGTGTACCTTCTACATCAGAACAGAAGGGCTTCACAGACCTTAAGTGTAACCAATTATAAAAAGCAACAAAAATGTTTAAATGCCCGTTTTAAAGTAAAACCTTGCAAAAGAGCCCTAAACCACTTCTCTCAGATTACAAAATGAGCGTGTGGTGAAAGCGGACACAGAATACCAATTTACTATACCCTATCCTGACTGACAATGTTTGTTGCATAGCAACAGGATTCTGCAGTCTGAAACAGCACAGAACTCCTTTTCTTGATTTGCCAGGCCACAATTAACCCCATCAAGGCTGAGAAAATATGCAAAAACAAATTTGCATAGGCTAATCCTAACATCAGAAGCCTAACGATATAATTTCTAAAACCATCAAATCACAAACCCAAATTCCAGCCTATTTACAACTTGAATTTATCCACTTTGCCTTCCATCTCAATGTTTCTTTATGTACTAGAAAAAACTCCTACTTAATTTTGGACACATTTCTTTTAAAAACATCATCTTCAAAAGATGGTTTTTATAAATTCCTACTTACTAGCATAACACATCTTTTGTTTCATAATTCCAAAAAGAAATAATCTGATCCTTTCAGCTAATTTTCTAAACATCGTAATTTATAGACAAGGGCTCTAACTTACTAATAATTAAAGTCTTCTCCCACTTAAAATTTATTTGAACTATTTTTATGGATTGCCTGTATAAGTAACCAGTAACATTTCACAAAACTTTTTTTTTAACAGAAATCTACTTCCTCTAAAGAACAACAACAAAAAAAGTTTGCAGTGATTCTTGCCACAGCTTTAAATACTTTCATTGCTTTGGGATTTCCCCCTTTCTTCTAAGAAAGTTAGATGGTTGCCAAGCCCCACCTAAGAAACAGATTAAGAACAGAGAAAATCAATTTACAGTAGTGGTTCTCAACCTTCTGGAAGATGAGAAGGCCCTTGAAATTCGTTCATTTGTACTTCTAACACATGTTGTCTGAGAAAATGTGATTTAAACCCACTTTGAACTTACTAGCTTTTCCCTTGATCTATCCATGACCATGACAGCAGGTACACATATACTTGACACATAACACATGCGAAGGCGGGCATCTTTGGGGAACACAGGGCTTCCAGGACTCTTTTACACAACCCCACAGCTGGCCCCAGAGCCCACACACTGTAAGTCATCAGTCCACCAGAAAAGTTCAAATCAATGGAAGACGTAGGTAAAGCACTTACAGGTACGCAAGTGAGACACTGCTGGGGTCAGGTCCAGGTTCCATCACTCACTAGCCTCGAATTCTCCAGCAGCAAGGGCATTAATGAGGATGATACCTAGCCTGCAGAGTCGCTGTAAGGGTTAGAAGAATAGTGTATAGAAGTATGTAGCACATTAAGTTTCATTCATTCACCTGCCATCCCAAGCCTTCTACAATCCAGCCCCGTCCGCGGCACTTCCCATCACTTCCTACACAAACTCCAAGGTGCGAGTGGAGGCGGCGTCGGAGGCGATGTTACGGGTGGAAAAGGACATTGGAGGGGCAGCGCTGAGAGGTCAAACAATTTGAGGCCACATGCAGTATTCAGACCGAGGTCTCCGGAATTCCACAGGACTTGATTTGAACCTCGCTGTCATCTACCGACCCTGTGAGTTTGGCCAAGTTACTTAAGCACTCTAATAAGCCTTGCTTTCCCCCACTACGAAAGCATCGATGACACCAATCTCATGGCTTATTCTAATCCATTAAATGAAATGACTCACGGGAAGCCCTTCCCAATTTGGCTGGCCCGTCTTTAAATGAGCAAGAAGTAATAGCTAGTATTTATCAAATATCTACTTGTTTTACATAAATAGAGAATATTAAAAGTTATCACATGTAACTGGCTAGCCCTCTAGGTATGTACCCAGCGTGACCAGAGGTTACCCAAAGATTAGCCTCAGAGACGCCGCGATCTCTGGCCAGGGCCTGGTGCCCTGGGCCAGCCGTGTGCTGGATCTTCAGGCACGGGCCCTCCGGATCCCTGAGGGAAACTGATCGGCTCTTTAGGACACAAAAGTTAATAACAAAAATATCTTTAAAAACAATAAGTGAAGTATAGTTTAAATATTTCCATGAAACTAACAATGAAATACAATGATTTCTCTGCAAGTGTTTTTTTTTTTTTCATTTCCCCATGTTAAAATTCGAAAACTGATATATATATCTCCAGGTAACTTAAAAATGGGCTTTTATCAACTGATTTGTCAGGGTAGATTCTCTTTCCTGAAACACTGTTTATAAATTATGGCTGGGTTTCCAGGTTAACGTCTAAGTAACCAAACAGATATAAGTCTTTCGTAATAAAAGCAGGAAACAGCACAAGTGTCACCTTTTTTTCATTTCAGCATGAAACATTTAAATGCTTTAACTACACTGAACATACACTTGGTTGTCACTACTGGGGGAAAGGCAAGGGGTGGGCTCCTAGCACCTAGTGAGTAGAGACCAGAGATACTAAACATCCCACAAGGACAGGACGGCCCCCGCCCCCCAACACAGAATTATCTGCCCCAGTATCAGTAGCACCAAGGCTGAGAGACCAGGATGCAGACGCAGGCCTTCATATTTCAGGGAAAAATACAATACTGCAAACTCTCTTTCAAAAGAACTCAGAATATCCAGTTTTCCCAGCATCAGCTGTTGAAAATACTATCCTTTCCCCACTGAACAATCCCGGCATCCTTGTCAAAAATCACCTGACCGCATACGTAAGTAAGCGTTTACTTCTGGATTCTCTTTTCCGCTCCACTGGTCTATTGGGCTATATTTGTGCCACTACCACACTCGTTTGATTGCTAGAGCTTTGTAATAAGTTTTGAAATCAGAAGTGTGAGTCCTCCAATTTTGTTCTTTTTAAAGATTATTCTGGCTATTCTGAGTCCTTTGAAATTCTCTATGAATTTTAGAATGGGTTCTTCTATTTCTGGGGGAAAATAAATGCTACTAGGCTTTTGACAAAGATTGTACAGAACATGTACATCACTTTTCAAGTTTTCCAATCCATGACCACAAAAGGTCTTTTCATTTATTTAGGTTTTCTTTAATTTATTTCAGCAGTATTTTATAACTTTTAGTATACAAGTCTTTCAACTCCTTGGTTAAATTTATTCCTAGGTATTTTATTTTTTAGAATGCCTAGAAACAGAAAAGAAGTCGTTCAGATTAAAAGTTAAAGAGAAAAGGCAAAGAACATTCAGGAGCTTGAACTTCATTTCCATAAATCCATAAATCCTCTAAATGCACTATGGCAAACTGCAGACCAACACAATGGGTTATTAAGCCCATTTTGCAGAGGAAGAAATTGAAATCTGGGACAGCCAATAAATAGAACAACTCTGAAGCCAATCATGATTCTATTAAACTTGACCATCTCTGTCCAGAATGAAAATACACCTTGAAAAATTTTCATATCCAGAGAAATATAAAAATACGGTATTAGGAGGGAGTTCCCCTAAAGTAGACGACTTGCACAAAATAATAGGTGAATACAACAAAATGCTTTTCTAAAGCCATGCAAAATAACAGTGGCAACCTGCCATGTTGTATGCATACTAGGGAAAATTTTAAGTATTTGTAGATGACATTATTTAGCAGGGAATCCAGGAAAAAAAGATGAAATAGTCCCTACCCTCATGATGGCAGGTACTGCTCTTCCCAGCTCTAGTGAACTGATGGATGCCCCTCCCCCATTAACCAGTAAGCTTATGGGAAAAGTTCATGTCTATGCATGTCATTACCTTTTTATAAGTGGTTTTGAGGATTTATCTTATTGGGCCATTTTACTAATATTGGAGTCACAAATCAAAAAGAATCGTGCAAGACGTCGGCCACGATAAGGAAAAGTTTGGTCTTAATTCTAAGAGCAATGGGAAGCCCCCGAAGTGTTTCTGACATGAGACGGGCTGATCAAATCTGAATTTCAGAGACTGGACTTCTGCATAGGTTAACAGACGGGATGGGGTAACAGAGCAATGCGATCAATTAGAGAATCCAGAATGCACATGTAAAAACGTAACACACGACAAAACAGGTTTAGAGGTCTTAACGTGACTCATTGCCAGACTCCCATAAATTGCCAGATTGCCCGGGAAGCAACGGTAATCCTCACACGAAAATATCCACTAACGAATTAACCATTTATAAAATGAGTCCCTGTCAAACATGCCTCCCAGGATCGCACGGACCTCTACTAGTCCGTTTCACCTTTGCCCTATCAGTCTCCCAATGGCTGGCAGCTACTTCAACTCCTAAGCAATGCAATGCAAATCATCGACAAAGTGAAAGTGGGAGCCTCCTCAAAAACGCAGGCCTCTGGGAGTCACTGAAAGTGCTGAGAACTGGCCCCAACACAGGCACAGCCACTGACAAAAACGAAGGCTTGAGAGGGGCACTGATCAGGAAGGACCATCAGGGAGAGTCCTGGGGTGGTAAGTGCGTTCTGCGTTCTGACCCAGTGGGCGGCTACCCAGGTATGTATATATAGCAGAAGCTCATCAAGCTGTGTGTACACTTGTTATACATTTAGCTGTATGTAAATTATACCTTAATGGGAAAAGAAAAGGAACCAAGTAGGAATGGTCGGTCCTCCTTCCTCAAATTACTGGGTCTGAAGGGGAAGCCTACAAATCCCATAGCCTGCTTGCTCCTGGGGTGCAGATGGAGCGGATAATAACGAGGGCAAACGTACCTGGGTTCCCAAAGACATCGGTGAGCCTATGGACCTAGGAGCCTGCTCCTCCGGCTTCAGTTATAGAGACGGGAACTGTTCTTAACGTCTATGCACTTCAAGTCTGTTACTTGCAGCTGAAAACATTCTACATCCCACAGTTCATACTTGGAGAAGGCTAACAAAGATGGGATAACATGAGGTCAAAAGAAAATAATCTGAACAGAACATCTAAGGAAAGCCCCTGGGCTTTACTAACAAAGCCCTAAACCTTTTGGCAAAAATGGAAGGGGGAAAAAAAAAAAAAAAAGGAAAAGAATGCTTTCTTCAGAATTACACTGGAAAAGTCAAAAGTCCATCATAACATGAACCAGTTTCATGCCATCTTACAATTTTTTAAGAAAAATTATGAGGGGAAAAAAAGCAACCAACACTTGATTCATTCTTCTTCCATTCTAAGAACTGAACACACAGTTGCAACCATAACATGTCTTCATAATTTTGTTTCATTTTTCAAGATTAAACCATTTTTTCAAAATAAAGCCTTTTCTCTCTACCCCTGCTATCTTTGAAATGTTGCTCTTCTAGGTCAATTCATTCTACACAAGCTTGTTCTTACGCTTAATTATTTTCAGAAAATAAAGTCTTTATATGATGGAATCACAAAGAAAAATAAATTATTTACTCAGACATCAATTTTTGGAAAATTCAAATATACCCCTCAGTTCATAAAAGTTAACAATTATAGAGAGGCCCCAGAGCATGCTGGGTAAAAAAGCACAGCCTCAGGAACCACTGTTTACTGGCTGGTGGTCCGGGGGCAAGTCACTGAACCCTCTGTGACTCAGTTTCCTCGCATGTCAGGTGGGGCTACTAACAGTTCCTAATTACACGTTGTTAGGCATGTTAAATGATTAGTATGTAAAGTATTTCAGGCAACAAGTACTTGGTAACTGTTATCTATTATATTTCAAAATCTAAGAAAACTGAGGACTAGAAATGCCAACATTGGAATTAATTTTATTAACGAAGGGAAAACTTTTTAAAACACAGCACATACACTTTAAGTGAAATTAACATAAAGAAAAGTGAGAACAGATGGGTTTATAGTAAAAATGCTAAAAGTTTTATTTCTAAAGATATAAGGATTTTTTTAAATGGGCCATATCAAACTTATTAAACTAAAAACTAATGTGTTGCTGCACTTTACTAAAGATGAAATAAAAAATTTGAATATATGGGAAGAAAAAGGAGTGGAAAGCTCAGTATTGTAACAGGGTCAGGTCCTTCTCCACCCACATCAATCCATTCGCTTAACATGATTCTAATTAAAACTCCAACAGGTTGGGGGTGTCATTTCTTTTTTATTCCATCTTGTTCTAATTGGAAAAAAGGAGTATACAACGAACCTAAAAGAATATCATAAATGAAATAGCAAATACAGTTTTGAAAAATAAGAAAACTGACAGTAACTGCCCTTACGGGATGTTAAAAAATTAGAGTCATTAAAAGAGCGAGGTATTAGCACAGCGCGAGGTGAACCAATGAGTCCAGCAACAGAGCTGGGTGTAGGAATTCAGTACACAGTGAATGCTGCATTTCACATCCATGGGAAAGGACGGATTACTGAACAAGGGACACTGACAAATGACTGGTATTTAAATACTAACCCCCATCTTATACGGAAATAAATTTCAAGTGGCTTAAATTTAAACACAAATGAAACCACAGAACTAACAGAAGACAATGTAAGTGAACATGTATATAATTTTACGTCGGAGAAAGCACGACACCAAAGGCAGAGCTGTAAAGATAGAGACTGACAGATGTGATGTGAAATGTTAAAACTTCTATACCAAAACAAACAAGAGTAAGTGACATATTTAGAGGATAATGTGGTAGACTTTACATCATGCCCCCAATGAATCACACTGCTGGACATGTCCTTGTGTGGTCTCTTCCCATACTAACCATGTGACCAGCTTTGGCCAAGTAGACATGATGGGCCAAGAGAGGTTAGGTAAGAGCTTGTGCAGTGAGGCGTGGGCTCACGGGAGGCTGTTATTACTAAGGAAGAGACAGACAGACACGCCACGCGTACCCAGCCAAGGAACAAAAACGTGCACGAGCCCAGGCGAGACCAGCAGAACTGCCCCACACAACTCATACGTGTTCTAACTAGGTTTTGAGAGCTTTGTTATACCACAATAGATAAAGGAGACAACACATCTGCACTTATTTATTAAATATATCATAAATCATTACAAGAAAAACTAAACATTCCATTGGGAAAATGGACAAAGCACATCAACAGATGACTCACAAAAACAAAGGTGGCCCACAAACACATGGAGAAATGTTCAACTCCACTGGCAATCAAAGAAATACAAATTAAAACAACAAGGTAACACCTTTTGCCTATCAGATTGGCAAAGATCGAAAAGGCCGATAACGCCTGGGGTTGGCCAGAATGCGGGGAAACGGGCGCTCTCATCTACTGTTGCTCGTTTGGTAATGAGTCTCAAAAACTGTAAGATTCCCTTTGGTCTGGTAATTTCATTTATTAGTCACTCAGATACTTATTGTGTACACGCAGAAGCCTGAGCTCACGACTAGGAATACAGCCAGATCAGGCAGGACCTTAATAACTCTGGTTTTATTATTAAGTTGGGCTTTATCCTAAGAGCACTAAAATGCCACTGAAGGCTTCCGCAAGGGAACAACAACGTCTGATTTCTGCGTTAAGATCACTGGAGCCAATGCGTGGAAAACGGAGGACAGACTGAAACGAGGAGACAGTGACTGCTTAGGGTTACAGGAGCCTGGGCCCAAGCAGCGGCAGCGAGGTGAGGGACACAAGGGGAGCTCGCCTGGCAGCCCCTGCTGACACAGTAAGAGAAAGGAAAAAACAACCGCTACTTGATTTTCCCTCTAGGAATTGATCCTAAAATATAAATATATGTGCAGATAGAAAATAGCAGGTATCTGCACAAATATCCAAAGATGTTCACAGCGGTGTTTCTATAACAAAAACAGTATTTAAAAAGCTAAGTAGCACTACGAGATTAAGTAGATTAAGGTTATCCAAAGCATAGTGAAAATACTACACAGTTACTTAAAATTATATAGATCTGGCCCTGGCAGGTGTGGCTCACTGGACTGAGTGCTGGCCTGTAAACCAAAGGACCATCAGTTCAGTTCCCAGTCACGGCATATGCCTGGGTTGCAGGCTAGGTCCCCAGTTGGGGGTGCACGTGAGGCAGCCACACTTTGATGTTTCTCTTCTTCCTTTCCTCCCTCCCTTCCCCTCTCGCTAAAAATTAGTAAGTAAATTTTAAAAATCTTTAAAAAATTAAAATTACAAAGGTCTGTATTTAGAGATAAGGATTAGGAAGAAAGGGGCCAGTTACAAAATAATCAAGTATAATTTCACCTTTACATAGTACGATCTCACTTTTATTTAAAACATACTCATTCATACCCATACAAAAGCACATTTATGGCTGCGTATGTCCATTATAAAAAAAAAAAAAAATCTAGAAAGCTGTATGTCAAAGTATCAAAAATTCTAGATGGTTTGAGTTAACATCTTTATACTTTCCATACTTTCTAAAATAAAGGGAAAAAGTACAATTAAACAAACAGATCTGACATTTATTTAGACAATAGTAATTGGTTCATGTTCTTAAAACACTGCAAATAAAATGATTAAAGAGTCTACAAGGGAATAAAAATAACTAAGTTTTAAATAAAAGCCTGTAATTCATCAACCTTAAAGTCTTAAAAATTGAACAGTCACAATTTTGCTTTCAATACTAGCCCACGGAGATGAGAATTTGGGAGCGGAGAGGAAGGGACATCAGGTTTGCAGAACAAAGTAAACCCTAAATATAACCAATATTAAATGAATCGTTATGAAACCTGCACAGAAAGATCCCTTCACTGCCCCATAAAACAAGCAACTGGGACTCTGTTGAGATTTGACCTGAAGAGCCATTCACGTTATTTCACTTATAGCCTGCGTTTCTTTATGGAACTGCTCCCCTATGAAGCTGACACAGGAAATGCAGACACCAACACAAGGACATGAGGGCCTGGGACACGCAGTTACCAGTGGCCGTCCTGACTCCGTCTCATCAGATGTACTGCCTGCCGACACCCAGAGTTCTCGGGGGCCATTACCCCTGGGGGGTCACTCAGTCCACTTAAAAATGTCATCAAGGCTACTTCATTCCCCAAAGACAAAACCTTCTTGGCCCCTGAGACTGCTGAAGCTCACCACCCAGATTAAAGTTCTCTGAAGAGTCTGCTGGATTTGCTTCACCGACTTTGTCAGTGACTTTAGTCGCCCTTGCTCGTAACAGGGCTCCCAGAGAGATGGCTTCTACCTTAACACGAAGATAGGGCTCCGAAATGTGTGTTCAGGCCTCTCAAAGGCAGCACGACCAGACCAAGGTGTCCATGTCAGCGCTCGCCTCGGCCTGGTGCCTCGGCCTGGTTCCCGACACAGAAAAGCACGGTGGCACTGTCTGCAGCCTCGCCTCTTTAGAAAACACGAAGATGTCAATTTCAAATGTTAATCCAAAGAAAGAATGTCAGAAACAATGTAAAGCATAATAGACCCTCTCCTGGTATTATACATTCTAGCTAGTAAGTGAAAATAATAACCCACAAATAGGGGAGTGGGAGTTGAGATATAATTTGTGTACCTTAAAGTTCACCATTTTAAACTGTAAAATTCAGTGGGTTTTATTATGGTCACAAGGTGCACAACCATCGCCACTGTGTAGTTCCAGGACATTTTCATCACCCCAGAAAGAAACCCTGTACGTCTCCGTAACAACACTCACTCCCCGTTCCCCGTTCCCCGTCCCTCCTTCCCCGTCCCTGACCCTGGCAGCCACTAAACTGCCTGTCTCCAGAGCTGCCTATTCCGGGCACTTCCTATCAATGGCATCATACACTAGATGGCCTTTGGCGTCTGGCTGCCTCCACTTAGCCTGTTTCCGTCCACACTGTAACATGGATCAGTACTTTATTTCTTTTGATAATCAAATGTTATTCCACTGCAGGGAGAGACCATGGTTGGATTCTCTGCTGCTCAGACGATGGACATTTGGGTTGTTTCCATTTTGGGGCTATTATAAATAATGCTGCCATAAACATTTGTGAACAAATTTATGTGTGGCCATGTTTGCACTTCCCCTGGGTCCACGCGGAGGAGTTGGACTGGCGGGTCAGACAGTGACTCTGTGTTTAAGTTTTGAGGAGCTGCCAAACTGTGTCTAAAGCAGCTCTACCATTTTCCATGCTTCTTTATATGTTAAGAATATAAACATAAACTTAGGAGATGTCAGACTTCATAGAAGTTGGGGGTTAACTCTTTTGAAGCCCGTTTTATGTGCCAACTGTTATGCCAGGGTTTGATATAATTTCTGACCTAATTTTCCCAACAACTCCATATTGCAAAAATTATAACCATTTTACAGAAGGAATTCAAACCTCAAAAACTATAACCTACTCAAAAATTAACAACAAAATGTCAAAATAGGGTTCAAACTCAGGTTGACTTGGCAGCCTGCATTCTTTGCCCTCCACCATGCGGTCTCTACTCCTAAAATATGCACACACTGCTTCACACCAAAAACATTATCTGGAAAAGTTACATGCTAATTAAATGTATTGGAATCATTCTAAAACAGAAGCTTCCCAATGTACAGAAATTTCTAGAAAATATGGGTAATCCACCTCCTCATTTACCTACAAAATCCCCTAAGCGTTATATAGATCAGCTTATTCCACCAAAGCTGTATGCACTGACCAAAAAAAAAAAAAAAAGGGATATTTTCTGCTATGGATGGAGATGTGTCCCCCCTACCCCATTTGTATGTTGAAGCCCTATGCCCCCATGTGATCTCATGTGCAGATAGAGCTTCCAGGAGGTTAATTAAGGTTAAATGAGGTTGTAAGGGTGGGATGCTAATCTGATAGGACTGGTGATCTTGTAAGAGGAAGATATCACTCCTCTCTCCCTCCCTCTGCCTCTCTCTCTCAGCACCATGCTCCCTTCCCCCTTCTCCCCCGCCAACCCCCTGCCACCAATTAGAAGATACAACCAGGAGGAAGCTATGAAAACAGTCTGAAGACCCATAAAGAGAGCCCCACCTGGCCCCAACCATCCTGGCATGGTGACCTCAGACTTCCAGCCTCCAGACCTTTGGAAAAATAAGTTTCTATGGTTGAAGCCACCCAGTCAACGGAATTTTGTTATGGCACCTCAACCTGACTATACAGCTTCCTTCGTTACTATCTCAAACTACCCAAGTTAACAGTCACGGCAGCTTTATTTATAACTGTATTAAAAAAAAAAACCCAACAAAAAAACGGGAAAAGTTTTGGTACTTTAAGGACTATAAGACTCAAAACAAAGCAGGCATTAAACAGAGCATAAATAAGCTAAACCAACAGACGTACATTAACTTACTGCTCAAAAACGTTTATAAGTCCCATGATCAAATAGACTACAAAACAGAATGATGGCCCTCCTATTAATTCAGGGTTTAATGAGAAAGTCAAGGAAACACGGTTCAGCCCACAGGGCTCTGGAGATCAACAAACCTGAATAGGAATCTTTCTGGCCACTCCTGAGCTTTGTGTTTGAGTAAGAAACAAACTCTACACCTATTCCTGTGGCCAGGATGCTGTTCTTGTTTGTTTGCTTGAATTAAATAACTTTACTAACATTTACTATATGCCAAATACTATCGTACACCCCAAAGTACACAGTACAGCTTCTAGAACATTATGAGTGCTCCTGAAAAAGTGGCTGTTATTGTTAGTGAAGAGGTTCTGGAAAGGAACACCAGTCAAAGTCAAAAACTTACACAAGCACCCACTATTTGCCAAATATTTTGCTGATACCATGACTATAAAAACGCAGTCCCTGCCCTCAGAGAGCTTACACTGAAGAGGGACAGACTGATCCAAGTAATTATAAAACAATATAATAAATGCTATAGCAAAAAACATGCAGAGTGCCCAGGAACACTCAGAATAGCTGGGAGGTAGGGAAACCAGGGATGACTTCCCAGGTCTGATAAGGGCGTCCTCGTCCAGAAAACTTCATTAAGCCCTTCTTAGGCAAAGCATCCACTGAGGTGCAGTCTCAGCTCAGATTGTCTTTTTAACTTTGACTTCCACTCAATTCCATCCGTCAATTTCAAAGATAGGAAAGAGGAAGTGGGGGGGGGCAAACTTTAAGTTGGCCTAGGAAGAGTTTAAGTATCCTTTTTCTCCCCACAACCATGTAAAAATTGAAATCGCATTTCTCCTAATACTTCTTACACTCATGATAAAGACTGGGTGTTTTACAAGTTATACAATCAGGCCAGATTTACGCTATATGGAGGATAGTAACCAAAACCACCAGCCAGTATGTTAATTTCTCCTATACCAGCCAAATCAGGCCTGCCTTGTTACTTTGCTCATTCCAAATAGGCTAACAAGGTATAGACTAAGCCTTGAAGAATGAATAAACTTCGGTAAATTTTCTCCACTAAGCCACATTCATTCAAGACTTATTCACTTGATAAATACCTACAATGCAAAACAATGCGTACATGCAAGACAATGATAATATTAAAAAATACAAATCTGGCTCCTGCCCCTAAAATAAACCTTTGTGGGAAATCACACATCCAACAGCCAGAAGTATAAATGAAGACCCATGGGAACACAGACACTACTGGTTGTATCCTTTCATGGCTATCTCATTTGAAACAACTATTCTGTAAAATAGTAGAATTAGCTCCATTTTTACCAGTTTGCTCAATTAACGAGTCAGAATATAAAACATGCATCTTCTGAGCCTTGTTTGTACCACACTCTAAAATGTATAGTGCATTTATCACTACCATAAACGAAGGTAACAAAATCACAAGAAGTATTTCAGAGACTCTAAAAATACCTGAGAAAGGAAACGGAAATGATCAATTTCCTCACCTAAAAAATAAGAAGGCTGGACTAGGTCACAGATAATTGCATTCCAGGAAACACTCTGCAGTGCTGCACTCTGGGACCCTGGTGCCAATCAAACATTACTAATCAGGGCCCCCCTTCCCCCCAAGCCCAGAAGTGCAACTCGGTACCAACCAACGTGGCAGCAAGTACCAACCCCAGTAAGTAAGCTAAATGTAACCTCCTGCCACCCTTGAACTAGATAAGGCCCAGAAAGGTGAAGCAAACTACCCAGAAGTTTTATATAATTAAGCCTCAAAACAAGAGGAGTACCATAATTGAATAATGCTTACAAGTACACAAAGTACCTTCTCTTCGATTACCATTTGACTCTCACTACCCAGTAAAGAATGATCCCCATTTTTACGTATTTTAAACTACGAATCAGTGAAATAATGTGAATAGCTCAAGGTCATCCAGCTGGTAAGTGGCTTGGACAAATCCTCACAGCCCAGCACGTTTTTACAGGGGAAAGTCACAGAATAGTGAGCAGCATCCTGGACTATGCAATACGACCCGAGAATGTTAATCCAAAATCTTCGGAGCTCTTCTTAGCCACTGGGCTACATGCAACTATTTTAGATCAGACAAGCTCCACTTTCTATTTAGAAAAACAAACAAGCAAACAAAAGATAAACGTAACTAACCACTTAGTTGAGAAAATGCAATCATTTAAAAGGGATGCACTTTAACAATATTACATGTATACCTACCTCAATCATAAACCTTTTGAAACATTAAATAAACAATAAGAATAGAACCCAAAAAGTTATATGTTACACTAAAAGTACTAGTTTGGAGAGCCTCAACCTTTTCACTATTTTGTATGTGAAATAGACTTTTCTCATTTTTTTTAAATTCTCATCTTTAAGCAAAGTATTAAGTAAGTTTATACACTGCTTTTAACATGCGTAGAATGCCTTTAAGACTGTTTCAGGAATGTAAAGTATTATTTGTTCCCTTCTGTATAGGGATTATTACATTACATCACAGCAGGCATGCTATTCCTAAAATTAAAATCATCTAAAAGATCTTATCTCAAATACTTAAACAGCAACATATTCATCATATCCTCTCTTCAGAATCCTGACCAACTTAAGTGGAAATTCCTACCCAGGCATGCCTATTTCTGGATAGCCTTTAGAACATCAGAACTACTCCTTAATATAGCTATTTAAAATAGACTCAATTTAATAGTGTAACATTTATGTCCTACAGTACTTGAAAGCATCATTGAGACTAAGTCAAATATTAACATAACCTGAAAGCCCTATCATAAGCACCAAAATATCCCCAAGCCTTTTGCAACCAGCAAGAGAACCTTCTACCCCAAATCGGACCATCCTGCTTCTACAGGTATCTAAGGAACTGTGTACCCACAAGTCGCATAGGCCACCTACCAAACAAGCCAATGCCTTCCAGTGTGAAAAGCTGACCCTCTTTTCTGCTCTTGAATTATTCAAAATCAGCCTACAAAGAATCACTGTAGGCCGCTGGAGCAAACTTTTCTGACCTGTGCACCATGTTCTGTATTTGTGCTACTGGAAAGCATCGGTGAGATTCCTCCCTCTCTATACTGAGTAAGGAATAGAGCAGAAAAAGAGCCTCAAAAGTACAAGTTACTTTTTATTAGAAATGGCACTTTTACGTGAAGACGTAATTTATCTGTGACAGATTGACAATGATACAGGATAGAGATCATACTTCACTGAATATCCAAAACTTGACCTTTTTTTTTTTTTTTAGTTCACAACCTCTGAATCAGAACACTTTACAATCATTTTATTTAAAAATTTTCCAGTTTCACTGTTTTCCATTGCTCAGTGTTGAGTGAAGTTAACCCAGTTTGGGGAAAAAACTGATGGTTTCTGGTCTGCAAGACCCCTATGGCATTAAATCTTTAAAAGAGAAATCAGCAATATATAGTATTACAAGATATAACATTGCGTATGTTTCATTAGAGTTTCCAAGTTTTCAATGACATTAGTAATTTAATTAAAAAATCCATGCTTGAAAGCCAATGGCTCCAGTTTTTCAAGCGATATTTTACAAAGATTATGTTTTTTGGGTTTGTATGTCCTAATCACATTTTAAGCCAATCCATTACATTTGAAAATAACTCGTGTGAAAATCACAAAGGGAAAGGGGTCATTTAGAGACACAGTATTTAACACAATTTTTAAGGTCATCACAATGAAAATCTATAACTTGGAATCAGAGAAAAACATTAATTCAACTTCACAGTAAACTGAAATACACAGCTGCAACAGAAAAAAATTAAAAAAATAAAATGGGAAAGTGTTCAGCAGTGGTAGAAAAAGAAAACAGAAAACTAAAGTTAAAAGAAAAAACTACTTAAATTGAGGAAGAATTCCAATGACATGACATTTTCTTGCCAAAGCAAAGGAATTTGTAGATTATATCATTCAAATCTCATTGTATTACATTATAAAGGTCTTGGCAACGGTTGGCCATTAATCTTTAACACAAAGGAGATTCAAATCCAAATGAACTGTAAGACTATCTCTTCCAGGACACAGAAATGGAGTAATTTACTTTATCCACAATTGTTTAACCTAAAAGGCAGGCCTATAAGGATGATAACGCAGAATGGATCAGCCTTCAGTCTACCAAGTCCCATTTCTCACGAAGTCTTGCACCAATCCGAAAAGAGGCGGCTGTGGACACACACAGGCTTAGGAAAGGCTGGAAAAAACCTCCAAAGAATGACATACCACGCCATGGTTTTCCCTTACACAATTGGAGAAACAAAAAAAGAAAAATGTCACACCGTCTGTTTCATCGTAGCAATTAAAAAACTAGATTACGACGGTACGTTCAATTCTTTTTCTTTGGGGCTGAAAAAATGTAGCTTGTTTTATTGATTCCAGAGAAAAGGGGGGAAGCAGCTGCTGCAATGCAACACAGGCTGCTACAGAAGGAGGCAGAGAAAAGGGTTTTGCAAACAGATCCCTCCCCGCCCCCGTTTACACACCCCGAACAACTAACTTATCCCGGTCTTCGGCTGCCCTCCCCGTATAAACCTAATAAATCCTTTCCCTTCCCTCCCCATCGGGAAAATTCCCCTTTCAAAGCTCCTTCCCCTTCCACTGCCGGAGCACTTTATACCCGCAGAGATTTCAGATCTCTCAAACTTTTCCTCCTTTTTTCATAAAACACGAGAGTCGTGTCCTAAAAGTGCACGGGATTTTTACAGACCTACAGGAAAATACCTGTTCCCGAGCAACACGCACGCCTCGATTCTCGAACCCCTCCCCATCTCTCCCGGGTTTGGCTGGCAAAGGCTGGGGGGAGGGAGTCAGGCACAAATTGAATTTGGGAAGGGAAATCCTGGACGAAAGACGAGCGTTTGAGGAAAAATGGGGGACCGTCGAAAAGAGACGCTCCCCCCCCCAATACGAGAGGCTGGGGAGGGTTACAAGAAAGAAAGAGAAATGAGAAGGGACAAAAGGGGGAGCGGGAGAGGAGACCGGAGACCCGAGAGCCGCGCCGGGGAGGGAAGGCGGGGTCCGAGGACAGCGGGGTTGCGGCTCCCGCGGCACAATGGCCCGCCCGGCCCCCGCCCCGCGCGCCCCGCGCGCCCCTCACCTCATGGTGCCGGCGGCGCCGAGGCTTCCCCAGCAGCCGGGAGACGCGGCAGGCGCCGAGCCCAGGGGGGTCCGTTCTCCAGGGGCGGGGACGCAGCCGGGAGACGCGAGACAAGTGGCCGGAGGCTTCCTGGGGCGGCCAGGGGGCTACACCATCTCCGCGCACAAAGCCGAGGCGGCGGTCCCGAGAGTGAAGGAAGAGGGCGAAAGAAAGGCTGCGAGGGGGCGGAGAGGCCGAGCGGTCCCGCGGCCGCCGCAGCCTCCCTCCTCCTTCACCGCCGTCGCCTCCGGCAGCTTCCTCGGCCGCCCTCTCAGGGGTGCCCTCCGGGCCGCGCGCCGGGCCGCCGCTCCCCAGGCCCGCGCCCGCCGCCCAGGCCGTGTGCAACCGGCAGCTGCGGCAGCCGCAGGAGAGTCGGGATCGCCGCCGCCAGGAGCCCGGGAGGAGGCGGGGCGCGCGGCGGAGCAACACGCAGGCGCCGCCCTCCTCCCCTCCTTCCCCGGGGGCGAGGGGGCGGCGCGGGGGGGAGGGGAGGGGAGGCGGGGGGCCGGGCGCTCCCCACCCGCGACGGGCCCGGGCCCCCGCCGGACTGCGGAGAGCGGGAGGGGCGGGAGCGGGCTCGGCGAAGTCGGGGTGGTCAGGCTCTTTGTTGTTCCCCACCCCGCCCCCCTCAGCCCGTTGGGATTGGGGCTGTCCCCCCCCTCCCTCCGGGGCTGTCCTTGGCCGTCGGCCCCCTCCCCGCCACCTCGCGCTCCCGGGAGGCTGGGGGAGCTCCCGGGCCTCCCCTGCAGCCGGGGCGCAGACACCGGGGAGCCGGGACCTCCCGGGCGCGGGACCTCTGGGCACCCGCGTGGAAAGCCGGGAGGCGGCGACCGAGATGCGTGACTGGGCCCCGGGCCGGGCCGGGGGACTCCGCCTTTGTCGTTGCCGGGGGCCCTCGCGCAGGGCTGGTCCTCAGCTTGCCCTGTTGGTATCTCAGGACCGGGATCGGCGAGTAGGTGGGCATCCGGCCAGCCCGCCGCGCCACGGTTCCCAGCCATTACTCTGGGATGGAGGGAGTTGGGGCGGGGGGGGGGCGTGTAAATGTAAAATATGGTCATCATTGTTCGCTTCTCTCCTTGTCTTCCCGAGGAATCCCTGCGTGCTGTACCGATTTAACGAGCTGATATACACGCTATGTATAGGGATGACTTCATCCCCAAACGAACGCGGCCAACTCGCGGAGAAACGCAGTCGCCGGGAGACGCGCGGCACCGCAGGCGTGGAAGAGACGCAGCAGTGAAACCCCTTTCTATCGTCATTAGCGAAAAGGGAATTCCAGCCGGGGGGCGGGGAGGGATGCGAACTAACGACAGTTTTAAATTTCCCATCATTCACGTTCTGTCTTGAAATCACCTCCTTTAGAAGGTATAAAAAGATGTAAATTGCTAGCAAAGCAAACTCATTTAAAGTCAAATGGAGGGGGGGGCACACGTTTGTAGAGGCAGCCAGAATGTACGGTTTTGGGAGTTTTTCAGTATCCAAAAGCAAATCCAATTTGCTTTTTTAAACTGGATAAATTGCAGGTCTCTCGTAATCCTGAGGCAGGAAGGGGCTGTATTTTCTATAAAAAGATGACTAGGATGGGAAAGGTCTGTTGCTCCTGGGTTCATATTACTAGAGGATCTAATCCAAAATGGAGGACCTACCATGACTCCAGGAAATCTATTCAAAAGTTTCGGTGCTTTATTTTAAGTTCAAATGATAGTTTTGACAGTTGAGATCATTTATACTTCCAAAAGGAAAATGAGCAAGTTATAGCCGTACTTGGTCACTGCCTGACTTATCTATAATAGAACTGTGTGGCCCAGTTTTAACTATAAAAAGCTTCCTGGTTTGAGACTCCGTACCAAGTTATTTTCTTTTTGAAACCTGCAGCCTCAAACCAAAAGCGCTGTGGAAGCAGTGACCTGGAGCGATGGTACAGAACAAGGGTGGCCTCAGGTACTGAAAAACAGCGTGCGTCTGCTTTAACACGGTGTACTTCAAGAGCGCTAATTTCCGCCCACGTACCTAATTGCAGCTCACCATCACAGGGAGTATTTGATTCAAGAATCTCCAAGCACCGGGGAGGAAACATCCTTGCCAGGCAAATGTCCTTGTTGCCATATTGCAGGTAGAGACAGGGAAATACAGAGCTCAAGAACTGGATGAGGTAGTGCGAGAGGCACAATTAAAAATCATAACTATGAGGTCCATTGTCTTCTCAGAAATACTGTAATTTATGTCATTAAAACACATGCACCTCGAATATTATTCTTCAAATTAAATAAAAGGAAACACTGTCTCTCGGTCTTTTGGCTAAGATCGAGTGCAAATTAACCAAAGAACATTTGCTGTGGAGGCTTTTCCTTTTTTTTTTTTTTTGGAAAAGTAATAAGACATATGGAAGCATCTTGGAAAAGTATTAATAAGGCAGAGTCGACCACAAAGAATTCTCACCAATTTGCCTTAGTCCATTCATAGCAATACAGTAAATCCAGCAAAGCTTATGTTTCAGGGAAAAGTCTTAGCAAAGGGCCAAAAGGGGTGGAGATTTTGCTGTAATGATTCCAACTATCTCCTGCCAGAGACAAGAGGCAAGGATAAAAATTCCTTACAGATGACTCCATAACCTACTTCTCATTTGTGAAAATTAATCCATCCTGCGCTAAATAAGTGATATATCACATCATCTTTATCCTAACAGCAAATGTTCCAGTGGTATGGGTACCAAATTAAGCAATCCACGTGGGAAATGCTGTTCCTATTTTCTATGTTTATTAAAAATGTACCAGCCAAGAATTTTGGCTGCCAGCAACCATTTCCATCCTTTTGGATGGCAGCCCACCAGCTCACAAGTTGGTCATACCATCGCCTTTGAATTTAGATATTGCAATGGGTGGCCTGACCTCCGAAGTTCCTCCTGTGGAAGGACAATTTGTTGGCTGTTGACAAAATGTTACTGCCTCTTGTTCATATTTGGTTTAACAATCGAAGAGGTCAGGAGGGAACCTTGAGTGAGGAAATCCTAGACTAATTCCGGTCACAAAGGAAACTCTGTGGAATGTGTTACCATATAGAATGAAAGAATTTCAGAGATAGAAGCAATCTTAAGTCCAACAGGGATCGTTCAGAAAAGGAAAGGGAGTCCCAGGGAAGTTAGGGAAATTGCCTGCCCACCAGGGCGGCCCTGGAACTTGAACTCAGAATTTCCAGTTCTTGGTCCACCACTCTTCGACCACCCCACACTACCTTCCTATGGCATAAGTAAGAGCGGATTAAGGCAGTAAAAATTGAAGGCTATTCCCTCCTCATAAACCCTGTTTAATAATTAGCTGAGATTATGTTGGCCTGGTGAAAATCGTTTGAACTTTTCTCTCATAGGAGTTTCCCAGTCTGAGGCCCAGTGCCTGACCCTCATGTTTGTAATGGGAAGGAATGATTCAATGAACGAGTGAATGAATGCATGCTCACCTAAGATGAAGAGGAAACTATTCCTCAAAAGAAACAGACTCTCTTCTTAACACAAGTATGTGGACCACAACTTTATGTCACAGAATAATGGCCCAGTTTATCCCAGTAGGAGACCTGCTCCATGCCCTCAGTAGCACAGCCATTGCAAGTTGGTCTACACATCTATTAGCAGCGTGCACCCCAGCATAAGATGAAACAAAACATGCTTGCGTTGAAGAGGGTTTTGCTTCAGGAGCGTTGTCAGTCTGGCTGTGAGGGCTCTCTCAGAACATGCCCTGTTTAAATTCATCTGATAGTATCAGTGTGCACTTGGCCTCCATTTATGGGCATGAGAAGGATGTATGACTAATGGTACTCAGCAGTCAGAAAATCATTGCTAAGGATTGTAGGCACATTCTCCCATCACCCAAAAAAGGGTTCTCTCTTGGAAAATTACTTAAGGATGGGCGAGGAAGAAACAAGGTAGTTCGGAGTGAATGTGGTGGTTCATTTTCTACGTGTATCGGTATTGTGTTTTCTTGGCAATTAATGTAATTTTGTCTCCCCAAGAATAGAAAAAAAAATAATGTAGAACATGATATTCCAGTAGGATTCAAGATATTTTTATTACTCATCTTCCAGCTTTAGCTTCCCATCTATAATCTCGGTTCTAAAATATTATCAGGAGACTTAGACATTAACTGAAACTATTTGCCTCTCTGCCATTTGCATTTTTCTTTCATTTGTCAGTTTTCTCCCTTCCAAATTAGGATTTATCCAGTTAATTTCTTTTTCTCTTCCCCAGAGGCTCTTTTCTTAGTGCTACGCTGTTTAAATTTTGCAGAAGATTCCTAAAGCCTGCACAGTATTGGAGTAACATGAACTGATAGAGGCTATATTCTATAAAATGCAATGCTTTGTTTCCACAAAATTCAGTCATGGCCGCCATACAAAGAATATAGCAGTGGGCTTCATTTCTAGATAACCATCAAATCGTGGTGCTTTAGAAATTAGATTGAAAAGAAGAATCGCCATAATCTAATTCTAAACTCCCGTCTCTTATAAAATCTAGCCGGGATCGTAGGAAGAAAAATGGGTCATTGCCCTCTTTCTTGCATTGAGTTGATTTACTTGTCTCGTTTACTGTAATCAAACTGGAGAATATCAGCCAGTTATCTTACGGAAGTTATGATCAGGTGACAGCTGACCTTGGAGTATTTCCTCAAAGGAGATCAGGAGAAAGGTTAATGAAGTTAATTTTGTGGGTAATCACAGTAGAAAAAAAAGTTTCTATTCCCATTAGGATGTATCCTGAACAAGCTGTCTAAAATTAATTCATATTGCTTAACACCATACCTTCTGTAGCTTTCATCCTACCTTTCAGGTAAGTTTCAAAACTCATGAAAAATCCCAGTTACCTTTCTCTTTGAAACTCTTGCTAAGCATGGTGAAATAGCCAAATTCTAGTTTGAGAACTTATCTTTGAATCTTCATTTTCTGGGTTTAATGTCAAAATTCTATCTCTAGTCTTAGTAAAGTTGAAAGTCGCAATTATCAGATAAATAATCTTATGTGTCATTGGTCATAATACTTGCATTTGGCCTCCAAATCTTGTAATACCCTTAACTTATTTATCATTCGTGCCAACTTATGATGAAGAAAAATAATGATATTGAGTGGATACTCTATTTATTCATAAATGAATTGAAAGGAAAATCAAAAATTAAGGCAATTAAGGTCAGAATTTAGCCTCATTGCCATCTCCTCTGTGCACAGGAGTCATAACTCTTTAGGTGGAAGCCATCTAATGAGTTACGACCCAAAACAAGATAGATAGGCTTTGCATTTGAGAAAAGTGGTGTCCTTTGAGTCTCGGGAATGTAAGAGATCAATGTCGCTGACTGGCCAATAATATTTGCTAACCTGCTAGATACTTGCATAGATTAATTCAGTTAATCCTCACAACATTCCTAGGAAGTGGGTACCATTGTGGTCATCCTTGCTATACATGTAGCCCAAGAAGATGAGGCACAGAAAGGTTAAGAGACTTGCCCAAAGCCACACAGCTAGTAAATGGGAAAGGCAGAAAGACCGGTTCCACAAGTCATGCTTAACCTCTGCAACAGGTGGCCTCTTTTATTTCACTTCACTTCCTCTGATTAAAAAAAGAAGAAGAAAAAAAAAAAGATGCAGGGTCCACTTGGGAAATGGAACTAGGAACAAAACAAACAAAATGCGCTCAAGTCTCTTAACCCCTGATGCTGCCACTGGTGGCCGTGGCAAGAGCTGTATAAATAACCCCTCCCCCTCAGGCCAAAATTTCTATCTCCAGGGCAGGTGTACTTTGTGCAGTACAGGGACTCAATAAATGACTTCAATGAGTCACCAAGTTAGAGAATAGCAAATTAATGGGATTTTTTTCCTAGAATAATAGTGCTACTGCGAAGCGACTGATGATAATTCACTCATTCATCACTCCTTCCACTTAGACATCCCAGGCATACAAGTAGCAGAGGTAAAGTGAACCAAAACTCATATAGAAATGCTTGCAGTATATTGGCTAACATTGCATGGTGAATACAGGGCAATGAACAAAATATAAGCCAAGCCCAAGTGTGTATTTAAAGGTGTTTTAGAGAAGTGTCTACATTCTCTTTCTTAATATTCTAGTTAGTGTCAGAGAGACTAGACAGAGAACACCATAACCCCCAGCTGACTCCATTGGTTTGAAGCTTTGGTTGTTGGCAAAGCAATTGGGCATAAAAATCTTAATCTAGGATGAAATTTACTAAAATCTTTGAAAAGAAGTCATCTATTTCTTCAGTTATCTTCTTGCAAAAGGTTTTTTAGGACTTAAGTACTCATTGAAATTTTTCTCACCAATGCATATAGTTATATTTTAAGGAAAGGCCTGAATACAACCATCTCATCTTAGCTTCCCATTGAGGCTTTCTTGTCTAAGTCAGGTGGCATTTATATCTTTCAAGTATCTCATAATTAATTTTCCTTTAAATACTTCCTGTTTTCTGTGTGTTTTTTATAAAACACTGCCTCCACTGAGCATCTCATTGTACTTGGTTTTATTCAGTGTCTTTCACTTGAAAATGGTATTTCCCTCCAAAACTTCAATCTGGTCTTTTCCTTCCTTCCCCCCCCCCCCCCCCCATTTTCTCTCTTATTAAAGACACTGACTTGCTTTATTTGAGTTATTTTTGTCTTCAGGCCCCTGTTGAGCTTCAAGTCTGGTTCGGCATTCTTTCCCTGCTGAATGACGTCCAAAGTAAGTTCAGGAGCAATTCCCGAGAAAGCCAGTCTGTGGTTCTTCATGTTCTTTGCATATCCCAAACACTGGACAGTCTGTTTAATGTTGCGAATTCGTTTCTGTCAAGGTTGACTCAATAGGTTGTTTCCAGAGTAACTCTTGTGTAAAAGTGGATGGGGGAGAGGACACAAGTAGGGAAGGAAGAATTAAAGCAGTCTAGGGGGAGAGTGGAAAATCATGGACTAGAGGCAATTTGATCCCTCTGTTAACTCCTGCTCATTTGGCATCAATGTATAGAATACAAGGCATGCCTCGCTTTTTAAAAATTCTTTCTTCTTCTTGCTGTTCTGCCTGTGTGGTTTTTTCTGCCTTGTCTTCCGAATCACTGATGTGACCCTTTGCTTCATCTGACCTACTGTTTATTCCTTCCAGTGTATTGTTTACCTCAGGTATTGCATTCTTTATTTCTGACTGGTCCTTTTTTATGGTTTCTATATCTTCTTTCATGCTGTTGAGCATCCTTATAATCATTGCTTTGCAGGTTTTAAATAAGGGTTCTAGACCATCCAACCCCGGTTGAGCTCATCCAGACCAAACTAACTGCCCAGTCAACCCACAGAATCCTGAGAAGTAATGACTAATGTTTTAAGGTCACTAAAGATATGGGGAAGTTTGTTATTCAGCCAAATTAACTGATGCACCAGTTCTCCTCTTCAAGAAGTGTCCACAGCATTTGAGTAGGGCAATGGCTATTGCATTGAGGGGAAAAGCTGTAGTTGAAGCTCTTGTTCCAGTTCAAGAATCAAGGGATGCTCTGAAGACTTCTTCAAGGCCATGTGCCTTGATGTACCACCACTCCTCGCTGACTGGTTGCTTAATATGCTTTGGAGTTCTTCCTCCAGAAGAGGGCAGGAAATGCAAGACTGGGAAGGATGGGCACAATGACAAAAGGAGAGAGGACCTCTTAAGACACCAAATTACATGCAGATAAGACAGGAGCTCTTGAGGTCAAGAGCAAGAACTACAAGCTGGATGATCTAGGTTTCTGTTTCCCTCTCCACTTATTTTCCATTTGTTATCCACAAATCTTCAGGAAAGCCTTGTTTGAATACTCCAAACTGATCTCTGAATATTAAAAGAAAGATCTTTGTCCATGCTTCAAGTTCCTAAGGGAATAGCGCTTCTCTGAGGCCATCAGATTGGTGGCAGAGGTAAAAATGAGGATGGTACTCCTGCCAACCCACAATACTCTTAGGAAGGAGCTCTTACTCAGCTGCAATCATCAAAGTTCTCGGTGAGGGACCATTGTCTTTATGTTACGGCTAAGGAGCCAGGTGTGAGTTAGAATAAAACCCATGTTTCTCTATACTTTGGGGAAAAAAACACTGAAGTCACCCCTCAGAAGAGTTCAAGAAGGTCATTTCTCTCAAAGGAGGAAAGAGGGAAGGGCACAGATATTCTTGGAGATCTCGGAGCAGTATTTTAGACCTTGGCTTCCACCGGACCTACTGGGCAGCGTCCAGTGGAATAACTGCAGTAGAGACAGAGTTTATCAGAGACGTGTCACAAGGCCGCAAGAAGGAAACTTAAAGCTCAAGACACATAGGTCTGAATGGAAGCAGACACCTGGGTTAGGAAGAGGGAAGAATCAGTGCTCTTGGGAGGGGGAGGGGAAGCCCTTTACAAATATCAGGGTGCAGTGATCTTGAAGGGGTCCTGAAACCAACTAGATTGCATAGTAACATATAAATGCCCTCACTGGAAGACTCCTCAATTTGTTTTCATCAGGGTCCTGAACCACCCTCTGCTGCCCTGGAAAGGTTGATTGTATTGCGGTCCCTGCTAGAGGACAAGGGACCTCTATTAATCTTTCTTAAACAGTTGTCATGGACAGAAAGCTAGCTTGAACTAAGGAAATTATTTCTCTTGTAAGGAAACCTCAGGAAAGGTAGGGATGACCAGCATCTCAAATGATCAAAACTCTCTCTCTGTCCTGCATTTTTACCTCTTAGAGTATTAGCTTTTTTTTCTCAGATTGGCTTCTTCACAAAGCTGTAACCACAGCTGCCAGCAGCTCCTGGCTCACCTCTTAACTTGGCCACCAGACAGGGACATGACCTATCCCAGTAAACTCTAGGTGGGGAAACTGGGGAGAAGCTATGATGGCATTCGGGCCATGGGACCTGACGCCAACACTGGCCAGGGGATGGAGGACTTTAATTGATCTGGCTTGGGTCTCATACCCAGTCTGAGAACCTCCTGAAACTATACATGAGGGAGGGAAGAGAGGCTCCTTAAAAGAAGGGAGTGAATTTTCTCTGAAGATGGAGCTAAAACAGTCCTAAATTCTGGCTTCCTTGTCAAGTTTTGCTGCTTCCCAGTGGATCATACCTGTACGGAGTAAGATGATAAAGAATAGAGAAACATCTAAATAATGGTATTGTGGCTATGGATCAAGTTCTGGGCAATATCCCTCTGTGGGTTTTTGTGGGTTTTTTTTTCACTTTATCTTCCTCTATATTTTATTTTTTTCAACATTTCTTTTCCCCTGGATGAATAATCAAAATTGTGAAAATGAGACTAAAAAGGAAACTACAAAGGAATAAAGAAAAATTTTAAACTGGCAATATTAAAGATAACACAATTATTTTATTAAGCCTAAATATATAAATAGAGCAGAGATGCATTTAAAACATAGAAAAATACAAAAATAACTTTTCAAATGGGTGGAAGGTAGTACATGAATCCTTCAATTATTTCCAGTTCAAGTGGAGTTTGTTAATACCCCTAGTTGAGTTCCTCTTTGCTCACCTGTGGAACTAGTGCTCTGTGTTATACCGATTACTGATTTTTACCATGTAAATCTCTCCCTTTGGTTGGCTGGATAGAGTGGGAGGTCCTTTCTGTATTTGTTTCTGTTTGTGTCTGTTTGGATTGTATTCAGACATCAATTCATAATTAAATACAACCAAAGGAGAAAGCTATAAAATCAGATCAACCACTGTGTTTTTTAAACTGTATTTCATTTGCCACCTAAGTTCAATTTATTATTTTTTTCAATTTATTATTTTTTAAATGAAGTGTATGGTGATAATTTACATAGAATAAAATGCATCCACTTGAAATGTACACTATTTCAATGAGTTGTGGCAAATTTGTATACCCATGTGACCACCGTCACAGTCAAAGCACAGGACAACGCCATCGTCCCAAGAAGTTCCCTATGGCCCTTCCTAGTCACCCCTCCCCTCGCCCTCAGCCCCAGGCAACCACTGGTGGGCCTTGTGTCATTATGGATTAGGTTTGTCTTTTCTAGAATTTCACAGGGATGTAATTATGCAGTATCTACTCTTGCATCACCCCTTTCACTCAGCAGGGTGTGGTTGTGACTCCTCCGTGTTGTTCCGTGTATCAGTAGATCATACCTTTTTATTGCTGAGGAGGATTCTATTGTATGGATATACGACCATTGGTTTAAATTTGCCTATTCATGTATCTGTTCACAAACAGTTGGGTTTCCAGTTTTTAGGCCATTATGCATATAACTGGTATTAACTTACCTGTCCGCACAAGTCTTCCTGTGGACGTATGTCTCCGTTTCCCATGAGTAAATAAGACACTTGGAAAGGCTGCATCACATGGTTAGGGTACATTTAACTTTATAGAAAACTGCTAAGCTCTTTTCCATCATTGTTCTATCAGTTTACATTCCACCAGCAGTTCCATTGGCTCCACATCCTTGGCAGCACTTCGTGTGGTCAGCCTTTTAATTTTAACCATTCTAGTGGATGTGTAGGGTTAGCTCAGGTCATGTCCCCTCTATACCTAGTGGATATGCAATGTTCTAGCATATCTCATATGTTCTCTCATATTTCAATGGTTTTAATTTGTATTTATTCCTTGGTGACTAATGATGTTGACTATCTTTCCACATGCTTATTGGCCGTCCCTGTATCTTCTTTGTTCCTCATTACTGCTACTGTCCCCTGTTTAGAATGTAAATTTCGGCTCTGGCAGGTGTGGCTCAGTGGAGGGAGTGTCGGCCTGTGAACCAAAAGATTGCCTTTTTTGTTTTGTTTTCAAGAGAAAATTTGAGTACGGAAATAAGAGTGATGTGATTTTTAAAAAAAGGATTTTCTTTATTTATTTTTAGAGAGGGGAAGGGAGGGAGAAAGAGGGAGAGAAATATCAATGTGTGGTTGCTTCTTATGTGCCCCATCCTGGGGACCTGGCCCGCAATCCAGGCATGTGCCCTGACTGGGAATTGAACCAGCGACCCTTTGGTTTGCAGACCAGCACTCAATCCACTGATCCACACCAGCCAGGGCATAGTTTGCTGGTTTAATTCCCTGTCAGAGCACATGCCTGGGTTGCAGGCCAGGTCCTCAGCTGGGGCTTACAAGAAGAATTCAATTGATGATTCTCTCTCACATCAATATTTCTCTCCTTTTCTTCCTCTCTCTAAAAAAAATACATAAAATATTTTTTAAGAAAAATAACATAAATTTCTAACTCATCTCCAGTGTAAACCAAGGTCTGGCCCTCCTATAAGCTTTCCATGCAGCCCTATTTTCTCTGAAGAAAGTTTACACTTCTAGGTGTGACATTCAAAGCTTTTACCAATTTAGCCACACGAGACTTTTGAAGACCAATTATCAGCCATTTTTCTTCCCTTCCTTTTCTCCCCTGACCCCCTCCCTCCACACACACACTTGCAACTTAGACTCTTGACCATTCCTTAACCCTGCCATACGTGCTCATGGGTTTGTGGCTCTTGCTGTATGTTCATGCTGTATGTTCTACCTGGGTTGTCCTTCATTGTTCTCCTCAGGAGTACATTAAATGTTCATTTAAGGCCCAGCTCAAAAGTCTCCTCTCCTGGGAAGCCTTCTGGCCTCCTCAGCTGTCTTTGAATTAGCAGCCGTTTCTGTGTTTGGGTAGCATTTCACCCACGCTGTCCGCCAGGCCTCTACCACAGTCGGCTGCCGTGGCGGATGGTGGCTGCCTGTCTCTCCTTGCCTGAGTTTAACTCCTCAAGGAGAACAGGTGGCTTACTCCTTTCTGCATTCTGAGGGCCTTGCATTAACTCCTCCTTGGTGGCATTGACTAAATGTGCGAATGGACAACCGAGGGGATCAATGAAAAAAATCTGCCTTTAGGCAAGTTATTTACCTCTTTAGGCCCCTCTCTTACCTGGAGAGTGAGAAAGAGTTAGAATAGCTGATTTATAATATCCATCGGGTATAATTTTTTTTTAATTTTAGATTTATTCTTTGAAATCCAGTAAAATAGTGTATTTCAACATCTTCCAAAACGGAATGATGGATCAAGAGTGCCCAGCAGAAAATGCAGGCTCACCATTGACCTGGACGCTCTGAGGGGCAGCATCTCACTCACTGTGCGCTGATAAGATGAAACTGCTAGGACTCAGCTCGACGAACTTCGCTAGCAGTCGTGCTAATGAAGCAATTGCACCATTTCAATCTAAATCTACAATAGAGGAGCAAGAGTACATTCTTGCATTTTCCCATAAGCTTGTGTCTTTATTTCTATATGTCATGTTTTTCTTCTTTTCCAGTTTGAGGAAAGACCAAAGGAATTTTGAGAACGATCATATTTAGAAAAATACAGCCTTCTATTTAGCTGTAGAGTCACAATTAAAGAAATAATTATTACTTAAATTGTAACTTGTAGTATTTATATTCTTTAAAAAAGTACTTTGCAAGTATGTCAAGTTAAAAATATATAATGAAGAAATTTTTCCAAGTGGGATATGAAAAATATCTTTTAGATAATGCAAAGTATCTATCATGTTTTTTGATCTATAAATTTCTTTTCCACATGATGACTCTAGGAAAAGTGAGAAATCGAGGCAGCCTGTGAGAGCTTCTTCATTTCTTCCCAGGATTATAGCATTTGTTGGCTGGCAATGCCCGGAGCCAAGTCCACGATTTAGATTTCAAATTTAGTAAGTGGTAAATCATTTATAAGACCCAAAATACACAAAGCTTCAGCAGCGACAATATCCTTCCCAAGCATTTCAGAAAGATCGCAAGAGCACTGCCAATATTTATTAATTCCTCTACAGAAAGACGCACACGAAGCATGGGCCCAGAGGTGTGGCAATGCCGAAACCCTGCGGGGATCTCTGTTAACTGTCAATTAACCCTGCGGCAAAAGCTGCTCTTGGAATTACATAACAACCTTCTAGGACATTTTCATAGTCTTTAGAAGTTTTTGTACAAATTAGTGATTTCGCTTCCTGATCGTTTGAATGCTGCATTGAATTGGCCCATTCTGCACAGCTGTTCCCATGTGTAACAGATCAATGTTTTTGCCATTAGAAAACAAAAAACTGACCAGAAACCTAGAACCCTTCCTGGGTGTCTTTCACCATCTATAACGCAGGAGTAAGGGTCCTAGGAAAGACTCTACTCAGTCATGCTCTTGTAAAAACAGATTTAATTAATTTTTTTAAAAAAAAAGCTCTATGGTATCCCCAAGAAAATCCAGTACATGAAAACCTCCCAAAGAGGTGATAAGAGGTGATTATATTTTTAAAGATTCTTACTATACAGCTACTAAAAAGTGTGATTCTGATGATTATTTAAAGATAAAACAATATGGGGAAATGCTCTTAAGTTAGAAGTGAGAACACCAGGCTGTAAGAATAGAATGAGGCCAATTTTTAAAAATAAGGATATATAAAAATAATGGAAGGATATACACAAAAAAATGTTAACTGAAGTTCTCTCTAGACGGTGGCATTATTTTATTTGCTCTTCTATAATTTCTAAGTTTTCTACAATTAATATATATTATGTTGTAATAAGTTATTTTTTAAAAGATCTTTTACAATAGTTGATTAGAGGCTTCTTTTAAATAACTAGCTCTTCTATCCATTTAAAGTATACATTTTATTATTATGACTACTGTGCAAACAGAGACATACCTGCTTGATTTAAAGCACCGCACTAATCTGGGAGTCTGAAAGCTGGTAGTTTTCACTATCTAAAAGACAACCAAGAACCAAAATGTAAGCGAAAAAGGCATTTGACAGAAAATAGCAAGTGTTGGCAAGAATATGGAGACACTGGAAATTTTATGCATGATGGTGGGAATATAAAATGATGCAGCCGCTAGAAGAAATAGTCCAGCTATTCTTTAAAAAATTAAAAATAGAATTACTTCATGACCTAGCAATCCAACTTCTGGGTATATACCCAAAAGGATTGAAAACAGGTGCCAAAGAGATATTTGCACACCCATGTTCACAGCAGTATTATTCATAATAGCCAAAAGGTGGAAGCAACCCACATGTCCATCCACAGATGAATGGATGCACAAAGTGTGGTATATACATACGATGAAATATTATTCAGCCTTTAAAAGGGAGGCACTTCAGACACATGCTTCAACACGAACTTTGAGGATATCATGTTAAGTGAAAGAAGCCAGTCACAAAAGGCCACATACCGTATGATTCCACTCACATATATGCGGTACCTAGACTAGTCAAACTCATAAAGACAAGAAGTGGAATGCGGTTGCCAGGTGCTAGGGGAAGGAGGAAATGGGCTGTTATTGTTTGGTGGGTGTGGAGTTGCAGTTTTGCAAGGTGAAAAGAGTTCTGGAGATAGATCACAGCAGTGGTTCCTCAACCATGTAAATGTACCTAAAATAATTAAAATGGAAAATTTCGTTATGTGTATTAAAAAGAATAATACAAATGAGTCATTTGTGTTGTTTTAGAAAATCAACATACAAAAGCTCAAGCACTTAATCCACAGGAGGACCCAGGCTGTCACTGAAAATATTTTCATTCTTATTTGTTAACCAATACCGAGGAGTCTGATGTTCTGGCTCCCCCACCCTATACACATTCAGGTCTGCAAGACAGAAAGAGAAAAGGGCCTCAAGGGGCAGCTATGGGTGTGAGAGCTTGGCAAGCAGGCGCCTCTGAACAGAGGAGGGGGTAGGGGCTTGTGGGGCAGGCTATGAGCCCCACACACCACAGGGGCCTCATCATGGCTTCAATAATGAGGACCCAGAGCCACAACCTGGTAAACTAAAGAGAACACACTGAGAAAGTTTTACAAACCACAGCAAATCTTTAAACTTTACAGTTCTGGTTCTTAAAGGAAGGCGTTTCGGTCACCTGGAAAGTTCACCAATATTCACCAACACGGAGAAGCTCCTGTTTTAGAGAAGGGTGGTGTTATTGGTCCACATGCTTGCAGCCTTGTGAGGACCCCCCGCCCGAGGCCAGCCTCACCAATGGTGGGGGTACAGCCTCTGGGGCAAAGCTTTATTTATTCACGCTGGCTGCGGGGGAGCCCCCTCCCCAGGCAGGTGACTCTGTGCTCCGATCTCAGCCTCTGGCCTGTGACACACCTGTTACCCGTCCCGCAACACCCAGGCCTCCCCGAAGGGCAGAAGAGTGCAGCCACGGTGCTGGGTTTTCTCCGGGGCCGCAGCGGCCCCTCCTCCAGGAGGACTGAGATCACACACTCGTCACTCAGCCCTGACACTGATAGAGAATCGGTCCTTTCCCCTTTCTGACCACTTGGGCCACAGATCACTAACCATGTTCATCGCATAGTATTTTAAGAAGTGCTGGGGAGTGGGGAAGAGAGAGAGAGAGAATAAGAGAGAGAGAGAAAGAGAGGGAGGATGTCAGGGTGTGCTTCAATGAGGCTTGTAAATATTTGGAACGTCCGGTCCAGCTAGGCAGTTGGTTCTTCCGGTCAGCCGCAGACAGCCCTCCTGGGACCCGCTCCTGGCCCCTCACCGCCCCTCATCAGAGCCGCTTTGCCTTCAACAGTTTTAAATTGAGTGCATGTTTCGTTGTCAGCTTGTAAACAAACATACGCACATGTTTCTGCTTAAAAACAGGTACCATGGTAAATCTTATATTTTACCACCATAAAAAAAACATCTGTTAGTGGACAGTTCAGGGTCCCCTAGTGACACTTGGTTTTTTTTTTTAAAGGTCTAACTCATGACCAATTTAAATGCTCTGACCAGAGCATTAGAAGTCAAGGACAAGCGCTTACTGGCTCTCTAGAATACCCTGTTTTGTTCCGCTGATTGCAGGGTTGGCTTAGCCAGTAAATTACATCTTTATTTCTCCCTCACAAATCAACAGGAATTATGAGCGGAGAAGCAGGATTTGGGCACCCAGTGAGAGTATAATTGCACTAGTAACCTGAACTCTGGCGAATATGCTTAGCAATTCAGGAAACAGCTAGCTACTTTTTTTCTCTCCTTATAAAATGTCTAAGTTTTCAAAGTTCTCAGGTGTCTTTGAACTCTTTCCAAAAGTATGATACACTTTACTACAGACCCATCTATAAATTCATGTGTCTTCAAAGGCAAAATAACCCCCCCAAATTTTGTTATTTGAACCACCTGTATACGTTGGGCTGCATAACGAGAAATGGAGACAAATATTTGACTTAATTATAATGTTTGTCCAACACTCCTAACCTTGTTTGAAGGGGAGGTTGCCTTGTCCAGCGAAATGACTTCTTAACAATGAACCATTCATTCGCTTGTGATTGCACCAGAAGGAGAGAATTACCAGTTCGTCAAAGTAGCTTTTTTAAAGCAAGAAATTAGCCTTTTGGGGGTGAGGGAGGCTGGGAACAGGTAGGGGAGAAGGAAATTGGATCTAGATTAATTTAACCTGGGCCACCCAGGACCTAAAAGTTCTAAATCGAGGTCTTTTATCTGAGTTCTAAACTGGTGGCCCTATTCCTGTCTTTCATAAATGGTCACCTAGCTGAACAGAGCTTATTATACCAACGGGGACTCTATAAGACCAGCACAGCAGGACAGAAGCGGAGCGAACCCAGCAACCTCCCCCCCTCTCGGCCTTCAAGCCACGGTGGAGACAGAAGGTAGTGCAGGAGGAGAACACCTTCAATCCTCTTCAGAAGACAATCGTTCCTCCAGAACTGTCTACACAGCACTGTCCGTGTGAGCTGAGTTCTCCTTGAAAGGAAACAGCTCTGTTGAGGGAACTCTCATAACCAGGAGAGATTTGTAATAGTACACAGAGATGCAACCCAAATTCGCCATGGGTTTTAAGGCAGGAAGAAATGAGTTTCTGGGTGACGATAAGAGACTGCTCTGGCAGACAGCCACTCTGACGAAGAGTTGATCTTGGGAGAAAGATCACCGATGGAGAACACCAGCAAAGTGAGCCTGACGTTGTTCACACAGAAAAGGGTGGGGCAGACACCAGCCACCAACTTGAGCACTTCGCCCACATTTTATGAGCAGAGGGCTGACGCCATCTGTCCCATTCCCACACAGTTGGGACCCAAGGACCAAAACCCCCTATGATCTACATTAGCATGACTTGATTATTCCATCGTGTTGATCAGAATTGCTTTACTATTCCAGGAAACACTTTCATAGGAAAATAACCAGATTGTTCCTTACAGGAATTCCCAGCACTTTCAATAGTAAGTATCAACAGTATATGCCCAAAGGCTCTTCGAAACCCTGTCTCAAAATCCTTGCCTTGCTCTTCCCACCATTATGTGACAGTCTTTACCCTTTGTACTCAAAGCCCTGCCTTAAACCAATCTTCAAATTCTCAGTAAATTCCAACCTTGCCTTTTCTCCTCTGAGACCCTACCAGCGCCCTTTTGAGGCGGTGCTCTCCCTTCCCGCAGCCCGCAATAACCCCAGCTTTGTCTTAACAACAGGTTGTGTTATGGAGGGATCCAGCAACTGACATGCTAACATGCACACTACATTAGAAGCTGAGTTGATAATCACTAGTCACTTTAATGGATGAAAATATAATATTTTACATAGTAATCTGGTGTTTTCCAATTTACAAAACACTTTCCCATGTATTGTATTATTTCATTGGGCCTATTTACCCCTATGAGATGTAAGGAGGATACATAGTGGTATCATGAACATTTCACATGAGAACACGAGCCCCAAGAGGGGAAGTGATTTGTTTGAGGTCCAGCAGTCAATTTTTTTTTTATCCCTAACCCAAGGACATTTTTCTCTGCTTTTAGAGAGAGTGAGGAAGGGAGAGAGACAAACATCCATGTGAGAGAGAAACATCGATTGGTTGCCTCTTATACACGCCCAGACCAGGGACTGTGCATGCCCAGATCGGGGATCAAACCCACAACCTAGGTATATCTCTGACTGGGGATCGAACCGGCAACCTTTTGGTTACTGGACAACACTCCAACCAACTAAGCCACACCAGCTAGGGCTTAAGCAGCCAATTAAAGGACAAATAGAATCTTTATTCCGAATCTCCTGGTTTCACATGTTGACTTACCTACAGAGGTCATAATTACAAAACCTAGCATTTAAACAGGAGGTAAAGCATTTCCCTCAATCTTAAAGAACCAAAGTGTGTTAGTTGCTAGGACTATGGTAACAAAGTGCCACAAACTGGGTGGCTTAGAACAATGGAAATCATTGTCTTAGAGTTCTGGAGGCCAAGTCTAAAATACAGGCATCAGTAGGGCTGATCCTCTGAGGGCTGTGAGGGGTGGACCTTCTCCACGCCGTGCTCTTGCCGGGCCTCTGGCGGTTTCCTGGGAACTCCTAGCATCCCGTGGTCTCTGCGGCGCCACTGCCATCCCTGCCTTCGTCCTCACACGGCGCTCTCCCTGTGTGCAGGTCCGCATCCAAAGTTCTCCTTCTCGTGAGGACACCCGTCACAGGGGATGAAGGGCCCACCCTATTCCAGGATGACCTCGACTGAACAAATTATGTCTGCAGTGCCTCAATTTCCAAATGAGGTTACATTTGGAGGTTCTGGGGGTTAATACACAAATTTTGAGGGGAAACAATTTAACCTGTAACACGCAAGCCTGACCATTCACAATTGATGCTTTTATTCCAGTTAGTCCTTGGGAAAAGGGACGGTTTGTTTCTAAGACAGTCAAGTTCGCCATCATGTGATGACACTTACCACCGTTAGGGTAGATACGTTCCCGGGGTTGCTAGGCGGCTAATTTTGCTTTATTCTCAGTAATAAGTAATCATGAATAGTTCATGAATGGTTGAGTCGAATGCATGCCTGCAAGCCATTGCTTGTACTCAGTTCAAGGGAAACAGTCAATTCCATGGCGTTTTAAGGGTGAGAGCAGCAAATGAATTGAGTCCACTAGAGAGCCTAGTCTAGTCTGGTTCATGTACTCCCACTGGTAAAAATGGGTTTGTACAAAAATACAGTTTAAAGAAAATAATCTGTTTTAGTTGAGAAAGGTTGCCAGAGAACATGGTCTGTTACTAAGTTGGGTGAATTTATTCTGGAAACCTTTTCTGTTTTAACATTCAAAGGCTGATCCCAGGAGGAAACATTATACTCCTCAACAAGGGTCTTGTCTGATTCATTTACCAACTATGAAAATAAGTACCGACCTGTATAGTTAATACTTTAAAACAATCAGTGAAAGTTGTTCTTTTTCTTCTTCTTTTTAGTCCATTTTTTGGTCAGTTTTGATGGAAATCTCTGTTTTTGAGGAGGGAGAATATATTTGCTTACTGAAAACAGATGTTTTATGAATCAGTGGATTAGACATTTTTATGGCTTTATTGATTTTTTATTTTCTAGTTATATTGATTTATAGTTAGATTGATTTTTATAACAATATAAAATTATATATAGGTAAGCTATAATAGGAAAGATATATTTGCATTTATATTGATTTTATGGCTATATTGGTTTTGTGTAATACTGCATATGTTCAGATATTACATACATGCATACATATATGGGATCTATCTGTAAATTATGAACTATAATAATAAAATAAATATATTTTATTACCAATTTAAGAACCAGAATATTATCAGTAATATTCCCCTTTCCTTCCTTTCAGGGATATCCTAAATTTTGGATTTGTTTACTTTAAAAAAGAAATTTTTCCACATATGTAATGTGTTGTGTTGTTTTGTTTTGTTTTGCTGTTTGGGGGCTTCATAAAAATAACACAGTATATGTAGTGTTTTCTGCCCAACTCTTCTCTCTCAATGTTGTGTTTCTGAGATTTACCCATATTGTTGTCTGTATCTATCGCTCATTCCTTTTCTTTGCTGTATAATAGTCCATTACATTAATGCTCTGCAGTTTATTTATCTATCTTCATGGCAATGAACTTTTGTGTTATCTGCAGTCTTTTGCTCTTGTGAATAATAAATGGTCTACATGTTTCTTGGTACATATGTCAAAAAGTTACTTTAGGAAACTGGTTTTCCAAACTTTAAAAAATATAGTATTTTATATAATATATAATGTATATAATGTATAATACAACAAATATATTTTACAAGTCCAATAAAAATGTGACATCACAACCCATACAAGCAAGAGAGCACACACGTATATAAAATAATTTATGAAACAAAACTTACCCTTACTACAGACAGTGTCCTTTAGTTTTTCTACCCTATTGCATTCCATTTTGTTTAAAATATTGGTTGTGTACCACACTGGTTTCATGACTCACTAACAGATCCATGTTTGAAAACATGGAATATTTACTGAGGAGTGAAATCTAAGTCCTAATTACAGGTATATTCAACTTTACAGCAAAATGCCAAATTGTTTCCTGAAGAGATTATGCCACCTTACACTCTTTCTAGGCATGTGAAAGAATTCCTGTCGTTTTACACCCTCTCCCACACTTGGAATTGCCCGAAGTCCTAATTCTCGCCAACCTGGTAGGTGTCAAATGGGACCCCACCACAGTCCGCCTGTGCAGTCTCCTGGGGGACAATGCCTTGGCTATCGTTTTCATTATTTATTCACCTTCTCTGAGAAATGTCTATTCATATCCTTCGCCCATATTTCCGGTGGGTTTTTAAAACAAGGCACTCAGAGGACACTTTGCATCCCATTCTACGGTGTTTTGCCCCTTCAACCCTGGACTCAACTGGGAAGGTCACTGCACCTGGGAGCCAGGGAACGTGACCGGAGGGGGCGGAAGACGAAAACGGGCGCCTCGTTTCCCGTTTTCCCTCCCGAAGTCTCCGTTCACCTCTGTCAGGAACGCCCCCCTTCTCTCGGCCAGGTCCGGGGCCTGTGTTTTCCTGTCTTGAACGTGTCGTAGCTGTTGAAGACAGTCTGGGGAGTGTCAGTCATTCCTCACTGTCACTGCTTGAGGAGCGGCAGCCCACCTGCCCTCCCCGACCGCCCCAGTGGAACCCCTGTCCCTCTGGCTCTGGAATTAGGGGCTCCTGAACACTCCAGAGGCGTCTTTTGATGTCATCCATGACTTAATATTGAGCTGAATCCAGGATCGGTTCTTTCGCACACCTCTCTTTTCCTTGGAATTTCACCCCAAGAGCTACAGAATCACCGTCTGCTGCTGGTGGCAACGATGTGCTCTGACCAGGGAGCCCCGGCGGCGGGGGGCTGTCCTGCGCCGTGTCTGGGCCGCGGTGGGCCTTGGCCCAGGATGGCTTTCGTGGCAGAGCAGTCCCTGAAGCCACTTCATAAAGAGGATGATATTTTTCCACAGTGACGTTATCCCTGGGGTTTGTGCTGTTAACTAAATAAATCATCAACAGAGCCACCCCAATATCATAAAAACAAAAATCAAATGAGAAAAGAAGTCAAGTTCCTATCTGCCACTTACATGATCCGGAGCATGACTTTCTTATTGGGAGGTGCACAGTGGTCCTAGTTTGGCTTTGATGCCATTGTCCTCAGTTGTAGCTGTGGGCCCTGCATCCCATAACTCAGGGGTTCCCAACTTACATTTCCTGGAGCCCTGCTGTGCTGAGGGAAAACTCCCGAGCTGACGTCAGACCTCTTGCGCACCAGCCCCTGGATGCCAAGGCAAGAGCGAGGAGGATGACCAGGTAGTCAGAGCCCTGGGTCCTCTTCTCTGTTCCAGCCAGAGCCCTGGGCCACTTGTTTCCTTTTTTATAAATAGAATCCGCTATAACAATTCACTTTTATAAACGGAACTCCTTCTTTTTTCTTCAAGTTCAAAAACCACTGCAGCAGCTCACCTGGAAGCAAAGGTCCTCAGAACAGTGGGCTGTAAAAGTGGCTCTGGTAACTGAGCCCAAGTGACTTGTCTAGGGTCCCGGTGATTTTAGTGGCAAAGCTGGTTCTAGACTCCCGATATCCCTGAGGTTCAAAGAGGAAGGCCAGGCAGGTGTTTGCTGATGGCTTATTTTCTTTCAAATAGACCCATAGATCCTACCAGCGACACCTTTGTTTCTTTCTCCTTCCCACGACACTTCTGACGGCTGGTCAAGAATCCACAACTGCCCCTGCTCCAGCGGGTATGCTCTTCTGGGTCCTTGTTGTGGCAGAACGTGGCCGTCTCCCCAAATCCACACTCCCCTTCTTCTGTAGAAATGGAGCGTCAGGCTCCACCCCTTGCCAGAGGCTTCCCTTCCCAGCCACGCGCTGCCTTGGCTCACTATGGCTGCACAATGATGTCCTCACCAGTGGACTGTGAACACCAGCGATGTGTATAATTCCCGCATCGCTGCTTAAAAGGAAACTGCTTATCCAGCAATTTCCCTTCACTCCTCCCCTCTCCCACAAGCTGAGCACTCGCGTGGCGGTGACCCTCCAGCCCCGTGCAGACCAGGACAAGACTGCGGGGAGGCAGAGCCGCGGACGGACTGTGTGAAGACTGGCGGCTCCCCGAGCTGGGACGGCTCATCTCTGGGTCGCTCTAGGTGTCTACAGGCCAACGCCATGTAAGTGGTTTGCATCCCACTGTGTGATAGAGCCAGCAAATCCAAAAATTTAGAGTCGAGAGGAGTCGCAGGGCATTGAAACTTGTTCTAGGATTTGGGTAGAGGAGATACTTTTGGGTCTCTGAAGTCCTGGGATCACAGGAACTTGCATTGTGGGTGAGAACCACGAATTTACACTGCGACAGAGAAGGCATGCTGCTGTGGACAGAGCTTCCCGCCCCGGGGGGTTTGCGGCAGGTGACAGGAGGTGTAGAAAGAGAAGAAGGAGGGGCCCGGGCCAGGCTTGGTTGGCTGGAAGCAACCAGCTTAGGTCCTCTGGCAAGTCGGAGATCTCCTCTCTGGGGACCCTCATCCTGGCTCAGTCTCCTCTGCTTATATAGAAGGAAACTGAGCCCAAGTGACGTGGCCAAGGTCATGCCATAATTCAGTGGCAAGACTGGGACTAGAATCCAGGAGTCCCTGAAGCATAAGCTATACTGACACAGCCTGACAAAACATTTTACTCCGTTTTACAGTATAGCCAGAGTCAGCCATGCTTGTACAGAAATGAGCAGTTGTGGCTCTTGACAGTGGCTCCTCGTCTGTTCTTGTGCCCGCTTTCTTGTTCAAGTCCCGCTTTCCTTCCAAAGTCACCGCCCTCACCTGAGCGTCCAGCCTCTCCACCCTGCAGCAGCCTCCACGACTTCCCTCCCCTTACGTAGCAGACCCAGCTTTCTGTTTGATCCTGCTCCTTGACATCTTCCCTCTCTTGGCCCAGTCTTGGCACAGCATGGAAGCAGAGAGTGGGCAGGAACCCTTCGATGTCAGCCCACAAGACGCCAAGACAAACAGGACGGATCTCTCGCAAGTACGAACTTACAGCATCCAGGAATAAATGAGTGATCAGCCAAAGGTCGGTATCTGAAAAACACCATGACTCCACTGTAGACGCTTGGAGCCAGACCCTCAGAATGAATAGCTGTAGGGAGGGGACAAAATTCTCAGAAGAGGGCATATGCCCCACTGTTCATACATCCTCCCTGTCAACACCTTTCTGGTTGAAAAGAAATAAGAAAGCTATACTTGAGTTTCACTCTGGTGCTTTGTGAGATCAAGCAGGAATCTCACATTCTTTCATTGCCTTCTATATTTCTTTCCCTCCTCCCCTTTCCTCCTCCTTTTTAAATTCAGATCACTTAATAGACAAGGGTCATGGCTAAGAATAAATCCTCACTTTTCTGAGCTACCTGTGATGCCATTTACTGTATTCATCAGTCTCTAGCATCAACACTCCAGCCACACCGGTGTGCACACACTTGCACACATGCAAAATAAAACCACAGTTCACAGGCAGCTTCCAGGAGCTTGCAGAATGGCTACGGCTGGTGGATGGACTTTTCCAGGGGCTGTTCACCCAGATTGCTGCTGTCCTTCCATGTCAGCTTTCCTCCAGGCATGTTAGCTGGATTTCTAGCCAATCGCTGACTCTCACACCTCCCGGAGCAGGTAAGCATTAGCAACTCTGTTTTTAACAGCAGGAAACTGAGGCCCAATAAAATGAGGCCATTGGTGGAGTGACTGGGCAAGTTTCCAGGCAAGTTAGAAAGAAAACGTATTTTGTGAAAAAACCAGGACCCCATACTTTCATCTGCTTTTCTTTCAGCAGATACCAAAAGACAGTCAACATACAGAGGGTTAAATAAATTCAGTGGGTGAAATGAATTCAGTGGTGTCGGCTCGGGACAGAACGTATTGGGAATGAATAATAGAAAAACAGTACTCTCCCTAAACCTCATACCTCCAGCAAATTTGTGGATTTGGGTTAACCGAGACTGGAATTCCAGAACTCAAGTTACCCGAGTGTGGCAGGCCGGGGGAACTTCTCTTGGGTTGGATGGGAAACCCTCAATGTCAGCATTCATGTTCAGCTGTACTCCACATTTTCCCCGGTATGTAAGTGACTTTCTTTCCATTCTCGTGTTGATAAGGAGCCCTGAGCCTGGATGGAACAGAGGAGGGAAAGGTCTGGGACTGAACGTGGTCACCCGTTGGAGAAAGCTGACTGGGTTCATTCTCGATCAGCTCCTGGAGCCAGGCACTAAGAGACACTGGACATCTCAGGCTAGAAGCACTGCAAAGCAATGGCCATCTCTTGCATGTGTCACTTGACCCACAAGCTGCCACGAGTCCCCAGCTGGCTGTGATAAAATGCCCTATCTCCCCAGTGAGCTGGACATCCTCGGGGTTGCAGCTTCCAAGGTGCACGGTGTCACTTATTCTATCAGTCAGGGTTCATCAGAGAAGCAGAAGCGCTGTCAGTATTACAGGACCCGTTAGGCAGTTGTGGGAGGAGCTGGTGAACTGGGGGTGCCGGATGGGGAGTTGGAGAATCAGTCACTGACCAGCCCACCTGAAGCACCGGTGCGAACAGACCAGTGAAGTTTGCCAAGGGACAGGGGTGGCCAGGCACATGCAGTTGCTGGCGTGGGACTGCGGGGACAGAGCTGGTAGAGAAGTCCATGGGAGGAGCTGTTGCCTTTGCCTCTGGTGGCGGGTCTGGGGTCACTGTGGGTCACCGAACTAGCAGTCAGAAAGAATTGCCAGAGAGAGGAGACATGGTTGCCAGGGGAGACGGAAACAGGGAGACAAAGTCAAAGGTACAAAGTTTCCTTACACAAGATGAACAAGTCCAACGGATCACCTGCACAGCATAGGGCCTGCGGTGACCAATACTATATTTACACATAGAAATTTGCGAAGAGGATAGATCTTCGTTTCGTGTTTTTATCACACACAAATAGTAATAATAATGTAACAATAAATAAAGAGGGTAGCAGGAAACTTTTGGAGGTGATGAATATGTTTATGGCATAGATTATGATGATGGTTTCGCAGGTATATACTTATGTCCAAACTCATCAAGGTGTATACATTAAATATCTACAGCTTTCTGTATGCCAGCCATACCTTCATAAGGTGGACAGAGAAAGAAAAAGAAAGAAAGAAGAAAGAAAGAAAGAAAGAAAGAAAGAAAGAAAGAAAGAAAGAAAGAAAGAAAGAAAGAAAGAAAGAAAGAAAAGAGGAAGGGAGGGAGGGAGGGAGGAAGAGAGAAAGAGAGAGGGAGGGAGGGAACGCTGGATGTGGAATGGGAAAGAGCAAGGACAAGGCAGACACCCCCTGCATCTGTCTGTGACCATATCAAACCACAATGACCTTCACAGAGTAGTGGCTGCTGCTTTACTTCCACTTTCCAAATCTCGCCCCAATTTCTCTGCCACCTCTAAGTCTAATCATACAGAGAAGGGGATTCTGGGAAACATAATTCCAGCTGAACCAAGTTGGCACAATGCAGTACAAGAGCATCACAGGTATGTAACCGTCTCTCAGAACTCCTCCGGTCAGTGTCTAGCATCATGGCAAAATCCCAGTTCCAGATTCAGGAGGTCTAGAAACTGTGGTCATGGTTCCAACTCTAAAAAATGTGTCCTTGGCTAAGTTGCTTAGCCTCTCTGCACTGCAGTTCCTCAAGAGGTGGCTCGTCCCCTGCTAGGAGGTCCATGCAGAGGTGAGGGAGTTAAAATGTGTGCTTTGACAACTTCTATAGAAAGCTTCTAGAAGATACTAGATTCTGCAACATTACTTGTCTTGGATTTTCCTAGTGGGCATTTAAAACATGGCTATTTAGAGCTGCCTTCTGACTAAAGCATAGCTTTGAAAACCCAAAATTCCAGCTTTTCCCCTCTAACTCTAATCTTGATGTGCTATAAAATACAGAGCAAGCCATTCAATCATTTTCTTTCAAGATTTACTCTTGTTCAAAGAGAGATAATAACAGTCCAACAACAGTAATTGCCCACTAGCTAAGTCCCTTAACAAAATAGAGGCCCGGCAAAAAGATTGTGAGCTTCCTCACAGCCATATTTTACAAGAGTTCCAGGACTTGCCCTGTTACCTCCTTCCTGAGACAAAAGATAAGATTAGGCCAGAGGCTGCTGAACCTGCACCTGTCCCATTTCATGAGGAGCGGAAACTACAGGGTTGGCTTCCTTTAATGGGACACAGAAAAACAATTTGGTCCCTGGTTCCATTCTAATCACATCTGCAAAGTGATAAAGAGGGACATGCCTTGCTCTGTCCACTGGAAGTGGTGACAGGGAGTCACAGAAAGACAGAGAAGATGGACCCAGGCCAGGGCAGGGGGCGCAAGGTCTGATCCAAGCAGATGCTCTCGCGGGATCAACCATTGAATACAGGGGAGTGGGAGCCCCGCCAGCAATCTCCTCCCGAGGCCACGGCTCTGAAGAGCTTAAAACACAAACTTCGCCCCCTTGGATGTGAAGGGTTAACCTCACAGCAAACACGGAGGTTAAGAAAAGAACGCGCAATAATATTTACCCCCTCATTTTTCACGGAACGACGCCTGCCTTGCTAGGTCTGAGCACTTTAGTGTCCACCTTTGCCACTTACTATTTGGGCATTAGGCGTTTCAGCTCTTTGTACCTGTTATTCATAGGTGTCAACCAGGACCCACTAACAAAGGGAAACATGTGACGGTTGAACATAAAGTAACATCTCTTGCCTTTATGGGTGACAGAGATGGCCAACTTAGAGATTCAGTCTTTAGGGCCATGATGGAAAGAAATCATATCTGAAACATTCAGGGTCATTTAGTAAAGTACTCGGCAGTACTCAGAGAAGCACGTTCCATCCTCAGCTCCCCCTGCCACCCTGCGTTTGTTTACAAAGGTGAGGCCTTGTACTGTGCCATCCATGTTCTGTCCCACGTATCTGTGGTCCGGAGGCATCCTTTCCTTCATCAAATTGGCTGATGGACAGGAAGTGAGGTCTGAATATTAATATAGAGTCAAGGATGAACAGATTTCTTTCAAAGCCCCTGAGTAAAAATAGCAGTGCAAATATCTCATGATAAAAATAATCGGTCCTGAATTCCTTTAGTCCTTTCCGTCTTTCTTAATTGGAAGACTTTTATGTGACTTAGAGCATTTAGGTCCCGTGACATGTTTGTTATGTTTATATAGTAACCCAAAACTCTGGATAAATATTTATGCAGTTACAAAACTTTTAACAGGCCCCAAACTTGGAAAACTCCAAAAGAAAACAAAACACGCCATTTGGGGCCATTGTAAATCGTCGTCAACGTGACTTGGACATTGGAAAGGAAGGAGTAAGCCCGAATGGGACCCATATGTTTGCCGAGAGCCAGAGTTTGGGGTGGGGGGTGGCGAGGGGAGAGCAGAGGGAGGGCCACTATGGCTGGTCTTTATTGAGTGTCCCGACAGTCTGGTAACGTGCAGAGAGAGCATCATTTTGCACTTGTCAGCTGTTGCCCGATGGACGCCTGTGTGATAAATGAATAATGGGCTCCACGGGGCTCTTCTTACACTAAAAAATTCAGTGCATATGGTTCTGGGCAGTTCTCTATCCCAACCTATCTTTTGATCGTTGTGGAAGTACATGTGTTCCCCAAGCCATAAAAAAAAAAAAAAGAGTATTACTGCGTTTAAGAGAGAATTGAGACCTACAACTTAGAGATTCCGTCTTTAGGGATGTGATGTAAAGAAACCATATTTGAAGGCTGGATTCAGGGTCATGGAGAAAAATGTCCGGGTCAGTGAGGCGGGAGGGTAGAGAAAAAGAAGACTTCAATGACGGTTGTTCCTTTGAATACATAAAGACCTCAAAGTGCACATTTTGAACTTTAATCATGTGAGAAATTGTACCAATGACTGATGGTACTCGGAGGATACTCCTAGGCATGTATGCACTGTAAGGTGGAGTAACTTGGGACCAACGCTCTATGCGTGCGTTAGGTGCCATTGAGTTGGCTCTGACTCCTGGCGACCCTATGAATGAGTGACATCCACAATGTCCTGTCCTCAACAGCCCTGCTCAGCTCCTGTAGACTCACGCCTATGTCTTCTTCTATGGAATCAATTTGATCTTCTTTTCCTTCCATTTTTCCTGGCATTAGTGTCTTTCCCAAAGAATCCTACCTTCCCGTGATTTGCCTAAAGTAAGATGGCTTCAGTTCTGTCATTTTCGCCTCCAGCGATGTTTCAGGCTTAATCTGCTCTAGGACACACTGGACCACCTTTCTGGGGCCCCAGGGTCCCTGTAGAGCTCTCCTCCCACACCATATTTTAAATGAATCAATGATCTATAAAATAGGAACAAAAACTGTAGTTACCTCCCAAGGTTGTAGTAAGAAATAAACACAATGAAGAAGTTGCTTAGCACAATGTCAGGCACAAAGTAAATCATAATCAATGTGCACTGTTATTATTATCACCCAACTTTTGATACGCTGCCTCACTACCCACACTGCAGGGAACAAGGAGAAAGATTGAGCAGAAAATCTTCACAGGGGGCTTCGCCTTGGAGGAAGGATATTTATGGTTGGCGTCCTGAAAGCTCTGGCCCAGGAGAGAAGAGTCTGCCCACACTGTGCCGAAGTTAGCAGAAGGCTGGCCTCCTGGGAATAGAGGCCACAGGGCCTTTGGGCCTTGAATAGTTCAAAGCATTTCTTGAAGCTTTGCTAGTGGTGCAAGGGATGTTCGGTGAAACCTGAAATAGCCCTTGCCAGGGCGGGTGGCCAGCAGCTGTGGCAAGGGCAGTTGCTGTGACCCACGTCACTGCACCTGACCTCAGGCATGGGGATCCCTGACAAATGGTCATGGGGGCCTCGCATTTTTTTGTCCATCTGGAAGCCAGTGGGAGGTGGAAGGGAGCCGGAGTCTGCTCCTCGACAATGGCACCAAGTCAACACAGCCATGTCCCCTCCTGTCATTCCTCTTCCTGTCATGGAATTCATGGAGGATTCCAGGAAGAATTCCCCTTCTGTGGAGCCACAGAAGAACTGTTCTCTAATCCTGTTTTGGTCTATTTTTTCCACTTTGAAATTCAGGTAAATTTCTCATCAAAATAGAATCTTACATCCAAGGCTATCAGAATTTTTTTGGAACACTGAACAACATTTGAGTAGAAATAATGATGCAAACTGCCATTTATTAAGCATCTACTATGAGTCTCACAGTATTGTGGGTGCTTTATAGATACTATTGGGTTGGCCAACAATTCCATGTGGTTTTTCCCGTATAGACATATTTTTATTTTCACCGGTAACTTTGTTGATTTGGATGCTTTCAGTATGCCAGCATCTCCCGTGTGGTGCAATGTTGATTGTTCTCAATTAATGTTTCGATTTGATCACTATCAACTTCAACAGGTGTACCCAACCACAGGGCATCACCCAGTGAGAAATCTCCAGTGTGAAACTTTGCAAACCACTTTTGACACATTCAATCAGTCACAGCATCTTCATACAGTGCACAAATCTTTTTTTGCGTTACAGTTGTGTTTTTACCTTTCTTGAAATAATAAAGCATAATATGCTGAAAATGTTGTGTATTTTCTTCCATGTTCAATATTAAAATGGCTATACAAAAATTCACCAATTTTAGTGTTTTTTTAAATGTACACTGATATGACAGCTTTCACAATACAACCTAACAAAATTGTTTCGAATGAAGTTAAAGACAGCTAATTGCTACTAGAGCCATCTTATGGAAAAGAACAACTTTTTGACCGACTTAATATTTTATTTAATCTTATAAAATATATCCCTAATACCTAGTTTATACAGCTAGTGAGTGGCAAAGGCAGAATTAACTCACTTTTCTCCTCTACAGAAGGCTGGCCTGGTTTTTCAAAGAGTCTCTTGAAGCATCTTTTTCTTTTTTAATTCTGGCCCTGGCTGATGTGGCTCAGTGGATTGAGGGCCTGCCTGTGAACCAAAGGGTTGCCGGTTCAATTCCCAGTCAGGGCACATGCTGGGTTGCAGACCAGATCCCCAGTAGAGGGCACACGAGAGGCAACCACACATTGATGTTTCTCTCTCTTTCCTTCTGCCTCCCTTCCCCTCTGTCTAAAAATAAATAAAATCTTTTAAAAAAATAGAGTAATTCTGTGACCCCATATAGCTGCAGTTAACTTAAAAATATTTTTCCTAATGTGTTTTCCTGTGCATATATTTATAACATTCCCTTTCTTCCAAAACTGGGATCTTGAAACTTTTCAGACTTTCCAATGATTTTTAAATTTCCTTGAAGTACCAGAGAGCCTATTTTTCCCAACTAAGTTACTCTGGACTTCCGAAATTCAAATTGAGTTCAGGAAACTGACCACACAGTTCCTATGAGGGGAACAAATTTTGCAAAATGCCTTTTTCCATCTTACTAGAGGCGTTAAGGGCCTGGCCATTTGTTTTTCTGGCAGCCATACCACTTTTCAGGGGTAGCCAATGGCTATTAGAGTCATTAGAAGTTCTTAAACCTCTTGAGACATTAATCATGCTCCAAATGTCACGAAAATGTAGTGATTGAACATGAACGTACATTAAAGCCTTCGGCTGCTGCCTCAAGGTGATGAGGATTTCAGCTCCATTCTCTTACCTTGGAGTCTCAGCCAGGCTTCGTCAGCAGGATTTTACCCTCATTATAAACCAAAGAAGCTTCATTATTCATAGACAGGGTCCGGCAGAAGTAATGCCTGCTGGAGTGTGGTTGGCAGGGTAATAATATGGGTGTAATAATTTATAGTTTTAATTTGAACATTTCACCTAAAAATGCCCTATGGTGTGCTCGAGTGTGATAGTGTTACGTTACAGAAATCATGCTTATGATTTTGTAATAAAACGGGGGCGTTATTTGTGGCGGACCCTACGTGTTAGCACCTCATCATTTCAGTTGGCCGCCCCAATGGCGTATGTGCACCCTTTGATAGATGGCCCTGCATGGGTCCTTTTGTAGGCCTGAGAGATTATACTGTGTTTTGATTCTCTGTCTTTGCTCCTGAGACCCCAACCAGTAGCATTCATCCTCCTCTGTCTGATCAAATGGAATTATTTTTAGTAGAGGCCGCTTTGCTTGAAAGACACCTTATAATCTTAAAAAGCCCTTCCCATTGTAGCCATACAGGCTCAGACTGCGTGTGTCTAGCAGTGTGTTGTCTTCCCTGCCCAGAAGACTACCTCCCAGTTTACCCTTTCTGCTCACGTATGTCCGAAAAGATAAATGAATTGCATTGGTGCTGAATATGGCAACTGCAGCATGCATCATTCTTGACAGCCACTTCCTGAACTTCATCCCTGAGTGATGCAGAACCCATTTTGATTGGTTCTCAACAGAGCTCAGCGGTGTCAGGGACCATGGAGAGCAGGTGGCGACAGAGGCCCACTGCAGGGCCTGCCTGTGGCCTTCCACTCGGCCTCCCTTACGCAGCCCCATCCAGTATTTTTACATATTCACTTCACAGTGGAATGCACAATCTTGTTCACTGGAGCCCTGTTGGATAAATATGGAAAAAATGTGGGACCGATGTCACGAACCACAATGGTTTTGCGTTCTGTGTAATTTGAAGACGAGATTCCTCAGCTGTGTGTCACTTACCTCCTATATTACCACTGTCGCCCAATGTTTCGTAACCGTCAATTCTTTGCCAGTGCCCACATGCAAAGATGGGTTTGTATTAAAAAATAAATGAGAACAGCACATTCTGATGTGGTGTAGTATGTCAGCGTTTTCCACCCAAAGGCTTGTTCTTTGCCTGCCTTCCCCTTTTAGGAAACAAAGGACACAGGGAATAACTACTTATCCTGTTACAGCTCCCGTTGAGAAGGGTGACAGCGTGTCAGAAAGAAAAGAAAAACCGTTTTCCTTTGAAATTTCTAAATGTCCAGAGATGGGAACAGGCAGCCGCAGGGGGGAGGATATTGTGCTATGCCTTTTGATCTGATTTGGTGAACCATCCATTTCCAGTCGGAAGGCTCAGTTAATTTCAACTGCAAGATTCAGAAAAGGAGGTTTATAGAGGCTTCAACATACAGAGCTTTACTCTTCCTGCTTAAGAAGACTGGGAATGGGCATTCCGGGCTGAGTTGTGAGAGACTCTGGTTCTCTTTTCTGTCCCACCAACCGAACCATGTGGGACTTCTCCCTCGTACTTGTTGCTTCATGGCGGCGAGGTAGCTGCAGCATCCCCAGGACTCATTGTTAAGATATGAAGAAGGGGAGAGGGCCATGCCAAATGGTCTCCTTTTATTTGAAAAGCAAAAGGTTTCCCTGAATCCTCAGCAGATTGCTGCTGTCTTCTCATTGGCCGGAGCTGTGTCACATGGTCCCTCCTTAATAGGCTTGAAAAATGAGTTCTGGCTGGGAGGACAGCTGGCTTGAACAAAAGTGTGGTCCTGCTCTGGCTGGGTTGTTCAGTTGGTTGTATCGCCATCCTGTACACCAAATGGTCATGGGTTCAGTCCCCGGTCAGGGCATATACCTAGGTTGAGGTTCTGATCCCCAGTCAAGGCATATATGGGAGGCAACTGATTGAGGTTTCTCTTACACATGGATGACCCTCCGTCTCTCTCATTGCTAAACATATCCTTGAACGAGAATTTTTTTTTAAAGTGCGGTCCTGTTAGAGCATAAGAAGAAGGAATGGCTGCAGGTTAGTTCTTAAGATGCTACTCAGAGGATGGGAAGGGCTGAGAGAAAGGCCCAGAGGTAGATGCATGTTCTAAGGACGCACTGATCTCTTTGGAGATGTTAGTGACTCTCTACCCGGATGTGTTCCCACAGACACAGGCATCACAAATGACACTTGCTCCAGGAGAGCAGTCCTAAACTTTTTGTTTGTGTGTGAACATTTCTGTAATGGATTGATTTCCCATTACAACTATTATGAAAACTTAAATTAATGGAAAAGTAAGGGTGTTGTTTTTAAAAGGTAAATCTGACCAAACAGGGGTAAATCTGCCCCTGTTTAAAACTCTTCAGGAGCTTTGCATGGCCATTAGAGACCTGCAGGCCAGAGTCCTAGTTTATTTCAGCAGCTCCTGTCTGTCTCTCTGCCTCAGGACCCTTGCATATGCCTTTCCTGCTACCCAAAAACCCCTTTCCGAACTCTTGACTCCCCCTCTTTATTCCTCAGCTCTAAGACCGAAGATCCCCTGGAGGAGTATCCCCTGATCTGTCAGGCTAGCCGGGGGCACCCTGATACCCTGACAGAAACTCCAAATATTCTAATCTTCCCTTTAGCATTTATCTAAAAACTTAACTAATTTTCAGGGAACTGTCTCAAATCTGCTTCTCCTGCTAGAATGTTAGCTTTGTGAAATTCCTAATGTTCTTGTTTACTGTACCTGGTTTATTGCCTGCTGTGTAGTAAGCACTTAGCAAATATTTATTGAATGAATAAAATGAAATTTTAAAAGCATGAAACTAATTTTGCTGATAATAGGCATTGTGCTACTCAAAATAGTCTTCAAATGGGTGCCAGTTCACAAAGTGCCGATTGTCAATCTGCAACGAGCACAGAAACTGAACATCTGCATTAAGAGAATTGTATAGCAATTTTAAAAGTGTCACTCAACGGTCTGGAAATTTTAAAAAAGAAAACGAGCCCTTCAATACAGATTGGTTGAGAAGCAGTGCAATTGGTTAGATTATTGCAAACAGTTATTCCACTAACAAAATACAAGCATTTCTGAAGCTGCAGGAGTTCCGAAGCCACTGCCAGCCGTGGCCAGAAGCTGAGGGGTGGGCATGAACCACAGGTAAGAGGGAGGCAATTCAGCCCCATGTCATCCTGGAGTGGTACCCTGTCTCCCTCACTCCCAGCAATTATTTAACTTGGACATGCGATTTAATTCACTTGTGTCTCAGTTTTCCCATGTCTAAATGGGGATAATAATAGAAGCTACTTTACAGTGTCATTGGGAAAGGTTAAGCAGGGCATTTCTATGCAAAGCATATAATTGAGATCCTATGAATATCTGCTATTATTATTATTACTTGCAATACATGAGAGAGCCATTTTGTACAAAATAAGAGAGGGTTTCTGAAAAAACATGGTTCTGATTAAAATAACACTTGGGATATAAAAGCACACTGAACAGAGATTGATATCAAAGGGCACTGAGAACAAACAGCCTGCAGGGAAGATGTGAGCTTGTGTGCGCCAGAGGTGGGCTGAGCCTGGCTCTGACCTCCGATCAAGGGGAATGTTTGCACAGCAGGCTGGCATATACCCACACGGTTCCCACGCAGGAAAAGTTGCAAATTCAACAGTCAGGTGGGAAGGGCAATGAATATATATATATTTTTTTACTCTAATATTCTTCTCCTTCTCAGAGTAGATGCCTGAAATTCTCTCTCTCATTAGCGCTGCATTTTTTTAGTTGATAGCTTTAATGTAAAATACAAGCACCACTTGATAGGTTACAATTTAAGCTCTTGTCAGGCATTAACCCTCTAGTGTAAATTTAAAAATCTGAAGGGACCTTGGATGGGAGCCCTTTGCTTATGTCTTACTCTAGCTGGTGCTTGCTTCCTAACCCCACTCCTACCCTGCAAATCCTGCCCATTGTATTCCACTGCCCACTGGTCCATGTTGTTTTACGTGTGTTATCTTAAGTGCATCTCTGAGTTTGGGGACCACATCTTATACTTTTTAGTCACCCCCTCCTCCCCCAGCACAGGGCTGTAGACAGCATAGATCCTCAGGAAACTCTTGCTGGATGGTGGGGAAGATGAGGAAGAAAATCCCCGGCCGCTGTGTTCGGCAGAGTGCAAGGATAAGGCATGGATCTGGGGCTGGAGAAGGCCTTGTGACATTAGAGAGAGCATTTTCCTTGGGGACCTGAAGTGGGGGCAGGGAGGAAGGAGAAAGAGGGGTGAAAACAACGGAGACAGGGAGCGCAACAGAAAGTCCTTTTTCCCCTTTTTTGGTTCTTCCTCCCTCTTATTTTTTTCTTTGGGTTTTATTGAGATTTAATTACGATACAGTACTCTAAGGTGTACAGCGTAATGGCTTCATTTATATACACTATGAAATAATTACCACAATAAGTCTAGTTAACTTTCATCTCCATATATCAAAACCCCCCAAAAAATGTTTTCTTTCTTTGTGATGAAAACTTTTATAAGATCTAGCAACTTTCTTTCTTCTTCTTTGTCTTTTAATGCTCACCTGAGGATATGCTGATTGATTTGAGAGAGACAGAGACAGAGACAGAGAGGTAGCTTTGCAGTTCAGTGACAGGAAAGTGTGAGCATTGTCATCTGATGTCCCCTACTTCTCTGGGAAGCAGGAGGAGGGGCGGCGGTGGCAGGGAGGGCCAGAGGGGAAGAAGAGGTTCCCCAGGGGGCAAGTGACATGACAGGTGAGCGCCTCACAGGGTCCCATCTCCAGGCACTCCTGGCAGCCAGGGAGCAGGGAAGAAGTGGGACTTGGGACTGGGGACTGGGTCTCACTTGCCTCTCCCTGTCTTCACTTTTCAGACCCGAGGGATGTGTACAGGCCCTGGAGGTGTGCCAGCTGGGGTGCCAATTTAGTTCCAGAAAGGAGATGGGGCTTCTGGTTGCCGGCCAAAGCTAGTACACGTCAGAACGATCGTCCTGCTGGGTCTTGGAAAATTGTGGTGCAACACCCACATCATTATCATTCTTATACTTTTCCCCTGGCTCTTGGATCAACTTTGTAATTTATATTGAATTTTATTTTTGATGTACCAGATCTCAGGAGCATGACAGTGTTTAGTTCCAAACTGTTTCGTTCGTTTCACCATTCATTTATTTACTCCACAAAGATTTATGGAGAGTCAGGCAGTGACGGCGGAGACACCCATTGTCCCAGGAGAACATGTCTATTTCACCAGATTAGAATGTAAGTCCCAGAAGGTCAGAGAATGAGTATTTTGTTCACTGCTGCATCCCTCATGCCTGAAACAGTGCCTGGCAGGTAATAGGTGCTCAATGAATGGTTGCTGGATGCAGAAGTGCATTTGCTATGAAGCTAAAGGAGTATAAGCCTCTCACTTGCACTGGCCCCTTCCAAGGCTCTAGAGGGGTCCTATTATGTGCTCTCATGGTTACATGTTTTTATAAACATTTCAAAAGTAAGATATTTTAACTAGTTAAGATCTCTGTCTCTTCTCCAACGTCCCCTCTATCACCTTCTCATGTGACACTGAAAGAACCATGGACATTTGTAGATCCTGCAAAGAGGAAATTGCATAGGGAATACATTTAGTATGGGATGTGGGGGACATATTTGTGGGGTATGCTGTCATTTAAGTTGTATAGTTACCGCTAGTTGTCGCACTATAGGAATGACTTCTAAGAATACTCCCTGTGAAGAAGACTCACCTGGCATGTCACAAAGGAGCAGGGTCAAATGTGGTGTCACAAACATGAGTATGTCCTATACTCTTGGGACTGGAAATTCATGGACATTAGAGAAAGAAGATCTTAAAGAGGGCCTTCAAAACTGTTTAAGGCGCTCAAAAAATGAATCTGCCCTTGGCCAGACACATGGATGAATCTAAGCCCTCTTGGGGTCAAGAAATAATCAGCTCCTACTTCGCTTTTGTCTAGAACAAAGTCTAGTTCAAAGCTTGTTTTGGTCCTAGGAAATGTACCAGCCCTTCCAGTCAATTTCCATCTTCCTAAATGATGTTCCTATGAGAACCGCTGGACCCACTTCTCCAAAGGGCAGCTGCCTTCCAATCAGATCTCCACAGCTGACCTATCCATCCAATTCTATTTCCCTTTAGAAAATATCCAAATAAACACTGTCACTGCCAAATTCTTCGCACCAACTGCTTTATAAGCACAATCATTACACTTTAGATAACGACTAAAATAACATTCATTCATTCATTCATCCAATGTATCGAGTCCTTACTTACTACACGTCAGGCATTGGGAGTAAAGCATTAAACAAGACACGGTCCCCTTCTTCTAACAGCTTTTTAGTCTAGTGAGGGAGTGAGACGTTTGAACAATGACAATCCACACGCACTAAGTTGGGGGCGGTGATGAGCACAGCGTTTTGGAGCGCTTGGGCGGAGTACCAGCCTTGAGCTAGACAAGTCAGGGGCTGCTCCTTGGAAAAGCTGAGTCAGCCACTTGGCAGGAATGCTGTAGTGCTGGGTGGGAGGGTGAACTGGATCAAGGGTTCCCAAATCTGGCTGATCATCAAGATCACCTTGGGGAGCTTTGAGGCTCCCAGCTCCTCCACGCCCCCCCAATGATGGACTCAGAATTTCAGCAAAAATCACCCCTGGTGGTGTTTTTGACCAAGTGGATGGCCTTTGTGGTTCTGCGGAAGATGAAGCAGCCCACAGGAACCGGAGGGTCCTTCGGTGAGGGTGACATGAGAAGGAGAGGCTGGGGACAGAGGTGGGAGGAAGCAGATGGTCCAGGAAAGGGAACAAAAGCCTTATAGATGGGCTACAGGAATGGAGCTCAGGCCCTTTTTAGAAAAGTCGCTCAGTGTGGCTCCCAGCTCATGTGCCTGCTGGCTAACTCAGGCTGTGAGAGCCGTTTAGCAGCGTGATCGATGGCACGTAGCCGGGTGTGTCATGCGGGCACAGGGGTGTGTGTGCCTGCGCTGGGAGCAGGAAGGAGGAGGCTCGGGCTGCCCGGTGACTCAGGAGGACTTCCCATCCCCCTGAAGTTTTGAGCTAGTCCAGCCTCCAGTTCTCTAGATCAAAAGACAGCTCTTTGTATCAATTGCCTTAAAAATTTTTTTGTATTTAGATGTAATTCATATACTGTAAAACTCATCCTTGTGAAGTGTACAGTTCAGTGGTTTTTAGTATATTCACAGAGTTCTGCAACCATCACCTCTGTTGAACTTTAGAACACTTTTATTGCCCCCCTAAAAGCAACTCAAACCCAGTAAGAGTCATTCCCATTCTCCCCACCTCTATCCCCATCCTTCTCTCCAATGGCTAATCTTCTTTCTATCTCTATGAATGTTTATCTCTTCTTGCAAATTTCATATCAGTGGAGTCATACCATATGTGGCCTCCATGTCTGGATTCTTTTACTTAGCATATTTTCAAGGATTGTCCATGTGGTAGTATGTATCAGCACTTCATTCCTTCGGATGGCTCAATAATATTCCACTGCATGAATCTTCTTTATCAATTTGGTTTATCCATTCAATAGTCGATGGACATTTGGGTTGTTTCCACCTTTTCTGGATATTAGCAATAATGCCACTCTGAACATTTGTGTCTAAGTTTTTGCATCAACATAGGTTTTCAGTTCTCTTTGGTGGATACGTAGGAGCAGAATTTCTGGGCCATATGGTAACTCTTTGAGTAACTTCTCCAGGCACTGCCGCCACATTGTTTTCCAAGGCAGTTGCCTGATTTTACAGACCTGCCAGCAGGGTGCGGGGGTTCCAATTTCCCCACATCCGCACCACCACGTGTTTATGTTCCTTGTCTGCTTTTTCGCTTTCCTGATGGGCGAAGTCGTACTTCACGTGGTTTGATTTGTCTCCTTCTTGTGACTGATGATGTTGAACATCTTTTTATGTGCTTATCCACCATTTGCGTATCTTCTTTGCAGAAATATCTATTCAAATCATATGCCCGTTTTTAAACTGAGCTGCTTTTTTATTGTTGAGTTGTAAGAGTTCTTTATATTTTCTACATATAAGTCCCTTATCAGATAGGGGATCGGTGAATATTCTCTCCCATGCTGCGGTTCTTTTCACTTGCTGGATGGCATCCTCTGAAGCACAGAAGTTTTACATGTCAATGAAGTCCAGTTTACCTATTTTTTTCCTTTGTCATTTGTGCTTGTGGCGTCATGAATATTTGTGTTTTCTTCTAAGAGTTTTACAGTTTGGCTCTTACATTTAGGTCTGTGATTTACCAGAATACACAGGATACAAGGGGGGACCCACAAAGAAAAGCAGAATTACCCTCTGGAGAGAGGCCCCTTGGAGTACAGGCTCCCCCCGCAGGTGAGTATCCTAGGAACCCATCAGTATCAGTGTACCACCTGGTGTTGTTGTGAGAGGTTGCGTTCGGATTCAGCGAATTTTTTTGGAAGACTTAATGCATTTGCCCATTTAATGATGGGTGATTTACAAGCACACCTGCCCACATCATGCTGAGTGCTCAGCAGTTTTTGACCAAATAGAGCATGACCCCCATACCCTACCCTCCCTATTCATCTGATGTCACCCTGAGTAACTATTTTTTATATTCTCAGACGGGAAAAAAAAAGTCCCCAAAGGGAAAGCTTTTGCCAGTGTGGAAGACATGAAACAAAAAAATGGTAGAAGCACTAAAAGGCATCAAAATCAACAAATTCAAATACCATACCTTTAAGCTGTGGGGGAAAGCCTCAATAGGCATATCACATCAAAAGCTGAGTACTTTGAAGGTGACTGAGATTTAAACATGTGAGAATAAAGACACAATTCTTTTAATAAACAAATTCTGAGTTATGGGAGGCTGGCTCCTCCTTGGATATAGCCATGTCTGTCTATCTATTTCTCATGACTACAGCAGATGCTCCAATGCTGGCCTCCTTGGGATGAATCTACTCCCCCAGCTGCTGGGGGTGCTCACAGCCCTGAGCTGTCAGTCTTCTTTGGGAATCAATTGCCTTAGATGAAGAAAGTCACCTTACCCAAGACCACTCTGGCTTCTAGCTCAGCCCACACCCTGTGATAGGTTAATTCAAAGGCCTGCCCCTTGCCCCCACTTGACACTACTCCATAGGGTCACCTGAGCTTCAGATCCCCCCGTGGGCATGGCTGAGACCTCGATGAGACTGCACTGTGGTCCAACCAGCCCCTCCCCGACACAGTCCTGCCCCCATCCTTCCCCTTCCACAGGTGTTGATATCAAGAGCACTTCCTAACAGACTTCTGGGCTAGTATCTGCCTCAGTGTCTGCTTCCCTGGGAATTCAACCAATGACTGTTGGTACCAGCAGTGGTCCGAGAAAGAAAAGGCTAAGATGGGATTTCGGAATTAGATGACCCTCCACCCAGCTGGCAGTGAGGACCCATGGACAGCTATAGGTAGAGTATAGATAGTCCCAGCCCCACGGGGCAGTGAACTTGTTAGCGCTCTTGCTGTTGGTGAACTGGAACTGCATTCCAGTGGAAGGGCACGCAGGAGCGGGCGTGATACGTGAGCATCAGGTTGGAGTGGCAGCCAGAGGACCCTGACCGTCAGGCAGTGGTGGAGATGGTTAAGAGGACACAGCAAATGTTTTCGGGCAGAAGCGTTCTGCTAGGTCTGTACACCATTTTTTAAAAAAAATCTAGAAGGGATAATCAGTACGCCAAGAACAGCTACCACCCCCCCACACACACACCAAAAAAAAGGTCATGATCCCTTGCTCAGTTTCCGGAAGGAAACTGGTTTTCAGACCCAGAATCCATGGACTGAAAGAGAGGCCAGGCCCCTAGTCAGAAGTACCCTGGAACAGCATCATGATACATGGCGGGCATTTCCCAAGTCTTTCCCTAAAGGGAATCATGGCCATTCATTTGGGCAGCTATAGACTAAGAAAAGGAATTCTCCTTCGAGGACTATGGGGCATCACCGGACCCCCGCGGAGAGAGCACACATGGAGGCCAATGGGGTCCACGGCTCACCAGGCGGTCACTTCCCCAGTCCCTGACTGTGCAATTAGAATGGGCAGATCTTGGTTTCTAGGTCCCTAGAATAAATGCTACTTAGAGAAAAGGCCTTTGAGACTCCCTTTCCTGCACCACTCATGTCCTTATGAGCCAAGATAGTAAATCGAAAACAATAGCACATCCCAGGGGGGAATGACAGCAATTTATACAAAGTAATTACAAATATAATTCAGAATCCAAAAGGGTACAGGGCTGCTGGTGCCCATTATGCCTCCATTTAATCACCAGTCTGCACCCTGCAAACGCCAGGCAGATCCTGGAGGATGACAATAGGTTACTCATGTCTACCAACCAGCGGCCCTACCTGCAGCTGCTGCGCCCGATGGGTTATCTTTGCTAGAGCCAACTGACATATCCTCAGGTACCTGTGGCCACTGAGCATTAGCGTTCTTTCCCATCCCCACCAAAAAGGAAATAAGAACAGTTGGTTCACTTGGAACGCACAACATACCCATTTGCCCTTGTCCCCCAGGGCTCTGGCAGTGCTCCTGCTATTGCATAATATAGCCCTGGGACACCTGGTCTGGCTGGATGTTGATGACATCGGCCCAGCAGGAAGTGACCAACGCACTGGAGGTCTCCGTAACACAGGCATTCCAGAGAACAGGAGAAAGACCCAACGATGACTCAGAGCTCTGCCACACCCGTACCGTTTTTAGGGGTCCGGTGGTCTGAGGCATGCTGAGGCATCCCCCAAAGTGAGGGACACAGTATTGACTCTTGCACTGTCCGCCACAAAGAGGCAAGCTTCACTCCTGGCAGGCCTCTTTGAGTTCCAGAGGCAGCATATTCCACATTTGGGGCTATCACTTCAACCCCCGTCCCAGGTGTCTTCACCCCTGTCCGCTCGAAGCGGGACCAAGAGCAGGAACGGGCTCTGCAGAGAGCGTCCGGGCTGAAGTGCAAGTAGTCCCGCTGCTTGGGCCCTATGATCTGGCAGACCCTCCATTACTGGAGGGTTCAGCGACAGGAGAGGACATCGTGCAGAATTTATGACAAGTCCCAAGGGGAGAAGCACAATGCAGGTCCCCAGGGCTCTGGAGCAAGGCCATGCCATCTGTAGCAGAGAATTAAACAACCTTCTAGGAAGCTCCTGGCAGGCTATTTGGCCCTAATAGAGACAAAACACCTGACCGTGGGACATCAAGTGACCAGGCAGCCAGAACTGTCCATCATGAACTGGGTTCTGTACGAGCCATGGAAACAAAAGGGCAGGCAGCCTGACTAGCAGATGGAAATGGCACCTCAGGACGGACCACAGGCAGGACGGAAGGCAACAGCGATCTGTACGACCTGGTAACCCAGGCACACTGGCCACCACCGCCGTTGCGCCAGGTCCTAGCCCTCAGCTCAGTCCTGTGGCGCCATGCGCTCTCCAGACAACTGGTGAAGATCAGGTAACAGCAGAAGCAAAATGGTAAGTGTGGGTCAGGGGCGGGTGGGCTTGATATGCGGGTGCAAGCTGAGAATGGATGGTGGGTGTACTCCGGTATTGTTCGGGGGTGGGGGGACCTCAAAGGACAATGGCAAGCAGGGATCCGCTCCACAGCCAGGCCTTCAGGCAGTGACTCTGTCATCCAGTTTGTGTGAACAAAGGGTTGGCTTGGGTTTAGATAAACAGGACTCAGGTAGGGCTGAACGGCTTTGTCGGCAGCCTTGAAAGAGAAGGATTCGAAGATGGGGACACAGAAGTCGTGGCAGCAGCACTTGGGCAGACGGGTGGGAGCAGGCATGGAGGGTAAAGGCCACTGGTTACCTCTTCATTCCTATGAGGCAGTGCCCAGGAAAGAAGGAGAACTAGAAAATCAGGTGGAGAAAAGTGATTCAGCCGGCTGAAGTCAAGCCACCTCTGTCCTCCGCCACCCCAGGGCTGACACAGTGGGTCCATGACCAAGGTAGCCATGGTGGCCGGGATAGGGGCTATGCAGAGGCCCAACATGTGGGCGGCCACTTGCCAAGGCCGACCCAGCTGCGCTGGCTCACACCAACCCGCCAGCAACGGCACCAACTCAGAGTCCTCTCTTCACCATCAGCCCTTGAGGAGACCAACTGGCCACCTTGCGAGATGCAACAATAAGGTTTTTTTTTCATGGAAAAACTAGAGAAAATGAACTATTTATTAGATCTGTGCAGGAATGACTATTTTCATGGCTTTAAAGCAAGGTAAGCAACCACGGAGGAAGAGAAACAGATTTGAATAGTTTAACATGTAAACCTCCTATGCAAACCAAGAGACAACAAACTGGGAAAGTTTGCATTAAATCTGTGACATAGAAATGATGCATATGTGCTATGACTTCAATCTAGAGCTTGCTGAATAAGAAAATCTCTGGGAAACTAATAGATAAACACAGAATATAGCAACTACCATTTATTAGCTATCTTTGTATGCCCACAGAGATTCGCCAAATCACGCTGTACTGATTGTTTTGTACAGGGAATGTCTTATCGCCAGTTCATCTCACAAACAGCACAGATGTTACTGTCAGAGCTTCCCTTGGGGTTGGCGGCCAACTCTGTGGAGCCGGCTGTACAGCCTGATCCCGCCAGTGCTCCTTCGTGAGCTTCCTACCTGCCACTCCCCAGCTCCGAGGCTGCCTCCAGGGGAATCCGGCCCACCGCAATGATGTGTGAACGGAAGTGAAGGGAGTGAGAAGGAAGATCGTTCGAGGCCAAAGGGCAGCTAGTCTCAAATCCTGAGGCAAGAACATCTGTGCGGCCAAGAAACCGCAGAAAAACCGGAGTGTCTGCTGTGGAGGGAGGGTGGGGGGACAGTGGCTGAGGGTGAGCTCAGAGCAGTGACAGGAAGCCAGGTCATGAAGGACCTGGCAAGTCATCATCGGGTTTGGCTTTTTACTCCGAGTGCGCACCATTGCAGGCTCTGATAAGAAAAGTGACATAATCTAACCTAAAATGTAGAAGAATCATCAGGCTGCCTTCTTAAGTAAAGAGTGGTGAGGGGCAAGTATGGTCACAGGGAAGCCACTCAGGGGTCTGTTTCAGAAACCCACGTGAGCTGAGATAGTGGCTCAGACCAGGTTGGTCGTGGTGAGGTGGTAAAAACGGACCCAGTTCCAGATACAGTCTCCTTGTGGGCTTAACAGATTTTCTGAGGGACAGGGTATAGAGCATGACAGACAGGGAGGAGTCAGGACGACTCTAAGGTGTTTGTTCTGAACAACCTGTAGGTGGAACGAAGACTGGAATGTTGTAGATGTAGCGAATGGGGGAGTGAAAAAAAGGATGTTAATTTTGTTTTGGATGTTGATTTTAAGTTGCCTATTAGACATTCAAATAAAGATGTTGAATAGTCAGTTGGAAAAAGCAGTCGACTTCAGGGGAGAGGTCCAAAATGGAGATATAAATTAGGCTAATCTGCATATGGGCATTATTGAAAGTCTTGAAACTGGATGAGACCATCAAGGATGGGGGAAGGATAGATGGAGAAGAGAGGACCAAGGACTGAGTCCCAGGTGCTCTGTCCTTAAGAGTACAGGGAGAAGGGAAGATCAGGCCAAAGAGACGGAGGAGTGACCCGTATAAAGTAGGAGGGCCCTGGCTGGTGTGGCTCAGTAGACCGAGTGCCGACCTGCGAACCAAAGGGTCGCTGGTTCAATTCCCAGTCAGGGCACATGCCTGGGTTGCACGTCAGGTCCCCAGTAGGGGGTGTGTGAGAGGCAACCACACATTGATGTTTCTCCCTTCCTCCTCCCTCCCTTGGCCTCTCTCTAAAAATAAATAAATAAAACCTTTAAAAACAAATAAAGTAGGAGGAAAATCAAGTGCACAGGGAAGCCGGAGGAAAAGTATGCCAAAGAGGACAGCGGTCCAACTGTTTGAAATACCCGCAAAGGGCAAGTACGATGAGAGCTAAGGTGGTCCTTTGAATTTAGTCAGTGTTAACTTTGACAGCATCAGTTTCACTGGAGGAGTGAGGACAGAACCAGGGCGGGGCGGGGGGGCATTTCAAAGACACTGCAGGTGCCCTACTCTTTGAAGGAGTCATGTTGCTGAGAGAAGCAGAGAAAAGGTGAGCAGTGGCGGGGGAAGTGGTTAGGGGAAGGAACAAGTATTGTGCCCACTTTGCAGAGGAGAAAACTGAGGCTTAAAACTATTGATGGGGACGCCCAGTTCTATTCAGCTAGTAAGTTGTGATTTCAGCACAGATCTCACCGAGTCTAAAAGCTGAGTTCTATACTTTAAAAAAAAAAAAAATTCCCTATTGATAAAAAATTACTTTTTCCTAAAATTTTCTATTATGAGGTGGATGAATATTCTTAGAGAGAAGCATACAATCACGTCTCTGATTATTTCCTGAAGAGGAATTTCTGGAGGTAGAGATCCTGGGTCAAAAGCCACGCGTATGTGTATAACATTGAATCCACACAGGCAAACCCTTACAGAGCGGTTGTGGCTGTTTGTGTCATGTGTCATGCACTGCTATCCGCAGCACGTAAGGTCTGTCTCTCTGCATTAATGCCAACCCTGGATCTTATCTCGTCCGCCTTGATTGCAGAGGTGCGAATACCATTTTATTTTGCACACAAACGACTACCAGTTAGAGCAGACTGTGTGCACAGGCCTGTTTCCAAGCAATCCCTTTGGCCTCTGCTGATGTACATCACCCTCTGATCCGATTGTCCTCACCTGACCCTCTCATCACAGATACTTGTTTCTTGCTGCAGCACGTCCGCTTGAGAAGGTAAACTGCACAGAGATAAATAGAATTGAAAGTAATAATAATTTTAAAGTAAGAAATTAGATCTTGGGTGGTTTTCCTATCTGAGAGACTGTGGTAGAGCTAAGATTTTAGGGAAAGCCGGGGGGGTGAGGGGAGAATGTATGCAAACAGGCCCCCGCACATGACCCCATCTGTGACTATGAGCAAAGAGGCTCCAGTTCCATAGAATATTCCAGAAGGTTCATGGAAGTGGGGAGGGAGGCCTCTTTGTAAAATAGGCTTTGTGGACCATAATTTTCAACTTAGCTACCTTTTTTCCCCCAAGAGGTTGTTTTTTTTTCAACAGCTTTTCTGTCCCTCCTTTGCTCTTTAATTTGACAGGACAGCTGATACACTGCCCCTGGCACATTTGAGAGAAGTATAGATGTTGAGTTACACCGGTCCGTAGTCTTTGTAGAAACATTAGGAAATAAAGACGAGTAGAAAGAAACATAAATAAACCAAGAGAAACTCCTCCCACTGTGTTCTCCGATAATTGTAATTTACATTTTGGCTGAATTTGGTTTCCAAATACTTTTATTAAAAATTTTACATAATTCACTTATGTAATCTACTCTTTTCAATTCATGAACATCTTTCTAGCTTTCTAGTTGTCAGTAAATATTGATCTACATTGTCATTTTTAATGAATTTTCATGGAATGTCATTATATGGATAATTTAAATTAATTTACTTAATCCCTTATTTTTGGACTTTCGGTCATTTCTTAGTTGTTTACTATGATAAGCAAGATCAACAATATCATCCATACATATTTCTGCACTCATCCACTATTTTTCTAGGATAAATTGCAAGAAGTGGGGTTACTAGATCAAAGAGCATGCACATTTTTAGTGTCTTTGCGATGTGTTTCAGATTGTCTAAACATTTCTCAAAACTAGTTTATCTTCACAACAGAGTTCTAGCTCATAAACATTGGTTTTCACTCAACAGTGCGCATGCTGAAATAGACCAGAAGACAGTCAGTCACGTGTTTTCTCTGGAAGAATAATTAGTTCTCCAGGCAAGAATATTACTTGAGAAAGACAAAGAGAAAACAAGAGATAAGTGTGGGGAGGGCAGCTTATCGTTTAGAAAGCGAGGAAGCGGGTCTTATTAAAGGGGAACCTGAGCTTCCAAAGGCTTCCATTTGGTTTGGTTTCTGGTTAATGGGGGTGGCAATCCCAGGGCTCTCGTTCATACTCTACATTGGCACATGTCTCCTTCTGCAGGCGGCTCTTGTGATCTAGTTATTGCTTTGGAAAGGAGCTAATACCTTCTAAGTTCCCTTCCAGAATAAAAATTTTCTGCTGACAGACAGAGAAAACAAAGACATTGGAAGAAGAGTCAGGTCAGAGATGGACATGTGGCTCGCATGGACAGCAAGGGGACTTGGTGTCCTCTTAAGAAGACCAAAATCATGGACAACGGAAGAATCCTTTTTGGGAACATCAACGACCACCTTCACTCCACACCCTGGTCTCTACACCCAGCAGGCCCCACACCGAGCTCAGTGTTATTTCCACGGGCTCTTACTCCCACCTTGGATTAACAGCGCCATCAGTCCTAAGCAAGCTTTGCACGAAACCTCATTTGTCACTCGCGACTTCTCCCTCTCCTTGACCTCCCACATCTAAGCTGCCAATTATTCGCATCTATTCTACCTCAGACTGTCTCTTCTGTCCATCCATTCCTCCTTTCCACCCTCACAGCCTTGGGTAAACTCCCCGCTGTCTTTTGCCTGTGCGAAGGCGGCCGCCTCCGGCATGGGTCTCTCCATGGAGGTTCGAAGAACGTCTCACGGCCCCATGCAGTCTGCAAGGGAACGTTCCCACTCCTGAGTAAGGCGCTGGCAGCATCTGGCCCTACCTCGCCTTGCTTCTTCATTTCCTCTCTGCCACCCCTCTTCTTGTGTTCCAGATTTGGGGATCGTCTCAGCAGCGATTTCCTCATTAAGTTTCTGCTCCAGAATTCTGTTCGCCATTGCTCTCACTCTGCTTCTCAGCCTGATGAAGTCCTTCTCCTCCTTAAATGCTCAAAGCAAATATTCATTCTCTGTCACTTTCTCCAGGCAGAACGAATCCTCCTCTCCTCTGCGTTCCCACGGCGTTTTGTCGATACCTCTGGGGAAGCGCTCGTCATGGCAGTAGCGACCCCTCAGAGACGAGGAGTTCACTGAGGACGTGGAATTTGTCTCGTTCATCTTGGGCTTCCTCGGGCCTAGCCCGGCGCTGCCTGCCTACTAACTATTGGTTGAATTGGACTGAGTCAGAAATAGAGTCCGGTTGTCCGACTCTCAGCCAGTGCCTTTTACACGATCCCGAAGTGAAGGCTTGCGTAGCCGGATGGACATTACCGTAGACAAACTGGGCTAGTCTCCCGACTCCCCACCAGCCATTCCTGTCACCTGCTGAAATTTCTGTGGAGACTAAGTCTTTTGGGTATTAAATTAGTTACCGTGCAAATTATTTAAATCCCATTTTTATTGAATGTATTTAAAGCTCATTTAAATCACGTAGAATTTAAATCTATTTAAATTACAAATATCCCTGGGAGGGCTTAATTTGCCCCGCAATTAACCCTACCAAAATTTTCTGCGCTCAAAGAGACCTCAGAAGGCATTAGCTCCTTTCCAAAGTGACAACTAGCCTACAAGAGCCATCTGGAGAGGAGAGGGCACCAGATAGGGCACATGGGAATGGGAGCGTCGGAAGGGACTGGTCTAGAGCAGGGGGGTTGGGGTTGGCAAGGGCTGGTCCTGTGAGAGGTACTGCAAAGAGGTACAGGCCAAGGCCACTGACACCCAGGAAGGGGACATCCACGTGGAAAGGAGCTGAGTGGCTGGAGGAGGGCGGGTCACAAAGAAAAATTGCTCCCGCTCTCGATTTGGTCAAATGCCTTCCCTGTACAGAGCACTGATCCCTAAGACGCCTCGGGTAAATCTTTTTGCTAGAGTGCCAGAAAATTCTCAGGTAATTTTCCAATTTTAATTCCCCTTAATCTTAAAAATAAATATATGCCTCATGGCATTTTTAAGAGGGGTGGGTGTTTGATGAAATCAAATGAATGACAATAGGGTGTCACAACTCCCGCAAGGTTTCACATCGCTGGTTCACAGTTTTTCAGCGAGTAGGAGTTTGATGAACTAAAAAATGAAATGGCTCCCAGATCACCCTGTCCCACTGGGCTGATCTGCAAATACATAACCTTCCTACATCGCTGAAAAGGTCCCGGCCCTGGGGAATGAGCCCTGAGAGGTTAGCTCTTGGCGCTTCCCCAGCAGCTTGCAAAAGACAGTGAAAGGTGATGTTAGCAGTCAACTGATAGCAGCGGGACCCTCAGGGAGGCGAAGCCAGGGACAGGCTGGGCCAAGGCAATCTGGACGGGCATCCAGCTTATGGCACAAGAGCGTTCCTGGGAACTCTAGGGACAGCGGCGGGTTGGAGCCCCGGCCTCACATTTCACTCCGAAGGGTGCCACCACCAAAGCAGGTTGAGACGCCCCCCACTCTCTCGCTGTGGATGCCCAGGAAAGGAGAGCAGAGGGCAAATCAGTCTTCTCAGCACCTGTTTACCCTTGGGTTTGACTCTGAAGCAGCATCTGGTGGTATCTCTCAGCCCTGGAAGGGGCTAGAAGTATCTTCCTGTGTTTGAAGGCAATTCACGACTTAATTTCACATTTTTTTAAAAGCTCTGGATGACATAGGAATCCTTACTATGTGATTACGACCTTGGATTAATATTTCAAATTGTCATCTTCCTATTTCCCAAAGAAGAGAGCTTGAGGGGCCCATTTGGTCAGATTCATCTCTTCCAGAACCCAGCATGTGGTGTTGCTGATGGGGAGACACCTTCACAAGTGCCCCACGGAGGCCCAGATGACTGTTGTATGTTTTTATTTTCTTTTTTAATTTATTGATTTTAGAAAGGGGTGGGGAGAAGGAAGAAGAAGGAGAGAAGAGAGACAGAGACAGAGACAGAGACACATCACTTGTTGCTCCACTTACTTGTGTATTCATTGGTTGATTCTTGTACGTGCCCCGACCAGGGATCGAACCCACAATCTTGGCCTATCAGGATGATGCTCCAACCAACTGAGTTACCCAGCCAGGGCTATACCCTTTTCTTATACCCAAGAAATCTCTCTCTCTCTCTCTCTCTCTCTCTCTCTCTCTCTCTCTCTCTCGCTTTCCTTTTCCCAAATTCCTTAGTTACTACTCGTTAGGATAAGAAAAATGCAGGTCCACAGTTTATGAGCATTTTAAAAGAAATAAAACTCTTTCATACGCAATCTGTACCCAACCTCAGCATATAAAACAAAAACAAGAGAAGCCCTTTGGTTGACCCGGGACGGAGGCCTGGGGGCTAGATGGCCCCCTCTCAGCCCCTGGGAAGCCAATCTGCCCCAAGTTCCAGAATTCCCCCACCATCCAAATCGTGATTCTCAATCTCCAAGAGAAATGTCACCTGGCATCTCAATGGCTGCTTCACGTTGTTGCACAAGATTGACCGCGGTCCCAGCGGGAGGGGCAGGCACCTGCATCTGGACTCGGAAACCAGCAGGTGTGACATTAGGAAGGCTAAGTGACCACTGCCAGCTCTGTTCAGGTTACTGTCTACACGACCTGCAGCACCTGGTTGAGGAAAGGCCCTCGGCAGAGAGTGTCAGAGGACAGAGCGAGTGGGACGCACGCCTCACTCAGGTCAGACGGCCTGTCAGCTTTACTTGCCCAGCTGACTAAGGACGTCTCCCAGCGCTACTGGCTTCCTGAGGCCTGTCTAGGAAACTGACAGCAGAAGGCGGGGACCCGCCGGATTTGCCCCAGCAGTGAATGAAATGTGCACCAGGGCAGACACACAACTGTCCCACCTTCCCCGAGGGTCCAGGTCGGGTGGTCTCCTTGTCTGAACTCCCCCATCAAGTAAGGCCACACAAAGACAGGTCTGGGTCAGCTAAATAATTCAGGATTTTCTGGAAGAGCTGAAGGGGCTCTGCCTCCATGAGCAGAGGGAGTTGCTTTGGTATTGGAATCACAATGAAATGAAACGCACCTTTGGGATCTATTGAGCCCAGTCCCAAGACAAGGAAGATGTGAAGCCGGGCCCAAGCCGTGGGGCTGACGTCAGGTCCCTGAGGCTTAGCAAAGGCACAAAAGCAGTCGGCCTGCCCCCCGCATTCCTCCCACCATTGGGGCTGAAGGGGGTCATCATGTTCTCAGCACAGTTCGAGACAAGCTCACTAAATGCCCACTAAACGCCCTGTCCTGTGAAAACCGACCTGTCCAGGAGGCATGTGCCAAGAGCCTTTGTCCCCTTGGTAGCTGGGGCAGATTGCGATGCTGCGGTGGCCAAAGGCATGAGTTCCCCGGGTAAGGGGCAGCCTGGCCACAGGTGGAACGGGACAGGCCTCCTCCATCAGGGGTCCTGGGCCCAAATCTCAGCTTGATGCCGTCCTGACAGGCCGCTCAGGGGAGAACACTGGGGATCCTGGAATCCGGGGCTGATTGCCTGAGCTCAAGCCCCAGGCTCGGTCAGAAGGAACAAGCGGCACACCCACTTCAGAGTCATTACAAAGAAGAAATGAACTAACATGCATGAAGTCTTAGAACAGGACCTGGCACATCATAGGTACAACTCCAGCGTGAGCTGCCTTTATCTTGACCCCTGGGTTTGCCTGGGTTCTGAGCCTCCACCTCCCTCTTCTCCTCACTGGGGCCGCACTCCAGTGACAACTTTTCTTCAGGTGCTGAAACATGGGGCGCCCCTTGCTACTGAGCCCTCAGCCTCTCCCCGCATTTCCAGAGCTCTACAGTGTGACTTTCATCCTGGAAGGGTTCCAATGGCCCTGCTCCAAGACTTGCTGGTCATCAGACCTACTTGTGATTTGGTTGGAAAAGTCACTTTCCACCTTTTGTCTTCGGCTGTGAGGGAAAACAGCTACGGACTCTAGATTTACGCTTCTGCATTTCTCTGGTGACTCAGAGCAACTAATTTGAGGAGGAAGAAAGATGTGGCCCCCGCCAGACATCCACAGAGCGGATGCAGGAGCTCCCTGAGTTACGCAACATGCTGGAAATCTAGGGGTCACAGGCTGACTTTTGCTACTTGGACACATGCTCTCCAGCCCGTTTGCTCCTGCCTTAATAAAATGGGGATGAGCTAGCTCTGAGGTTGTTTAAAGAAGAGACGCCAATAAAAAGGATTGCCAAGTGCCTCTCTACATCACAAGTACAGCAGGCATAATGCTTTGTGTAATGAAATTGTCTTTCTTCCTCCCTTTGCAAGTGAAACCACTGAATCAATATTGTTTTTCCAAGCAGAGTGTTCTTGGGACAAGATGGAAATCCATTCCCTGAGTCAGCCCTGCTCTTGAATGGGGAGGGGCCCTGCCCTCTGGGGCCTAGTGTCTCAGGCTGGGGCTGGCTTTGCCCAGGGGACATGCCCATCCCTTCCTGGAATTCCAGCCAAGATGCCAGGGTTGCAAATTTCTCGAATTTCAGAGGAAGCTTTGTGTAGGGGTTGAGTCTTCACAATGGCTTTGGCCATCTATCTCCATTCTGTTTTCTCAGATGCAAACTGAGTGCCTATTGTACTCCAGGCGCTATGCTAAATGCAGTCACCGACATTATCCGGCTGAATCCTCTGAGCAGCTCTGTGAGGCAGGTGTCATTACCAGCCCTATTTTACCTGAGCAAATGGACACTTGGGGGGAGTTAAACGAGTTAGCAAGGCAACGCGGACACCGGGGCAGGGCCAGGATTCTACCCCAGAGCTCATTATTACTCCCCCACGTTTCCTTTGTCATAATTGTCCTACATTGAGACATTTCCAATTTAAGAGAAAATGAAGCATCAGTTTGAGGAAGTGCTAAGCAGGAAGCCCAAGGGATTGTGGGCTTCTGCCGTGTCATGGGAAGATGCTAGAGGTGTAGCCTCAGGAAATCACCTGCCTGGGGGAGTGAGGGCGATGGGAAGGGGCTGCTCCTCCTTCTCCTAGTGGTGCACAGGCCTGCGTGCTTTGGCAGCACTCCCTGCATGCCTGCTGCGGCTCGGGCCGCGGAGCATCCAGGCTGTCGGTTCTACCGCAGGGCCCCTAATGGACGGGGTTCCAGCCAACGCTACTGTCCATACCCAGTGCAGCTGAACCACCGGGGCTTGTGAGAGATGCCCCCTTGCTAGGGTCTTTCTGCAGCTCGTATACTGTGAACTCATCACACAGTCCCATCTTACAGTGAGTGCAAGCGGCTAGAAACAGAGCATGGGAGATGACCCTTTGCATGTCCCGTAGTTTTCCTATGTAGAGACAAAACTATTGATTACTAGCCCCTCTATCAAAGAAAACAGTTGTAGAGCCAAATGGAGTGACCTAGTGATCTGTTGCATTTCCTCTGTTCTCCTCTCCCTTAATTATAAAACTCCACATTTATTTGGGGCAGCAATGTGCCCAGCAAAAGTCTACATTTCCAAACTTTCCTGGCCAATGAGCTTTATGAGGATGATCTATGCAATTTTCAAGAAGTTTGCTTTTGTTTCCTATTTGCCTTTTTCCCTCTGTTCTGCTGTCTGGAACACAGATGTGATGACTGACATGCCACAGCCCTTTTGGACCATGAGGTAACCGTGGAGGTGGAAGCCAGTGCTAAGGAGAAAGCCAGAAAAGCTTGGAGACCCTAATAACCACACAGAGCCACCATTCCTGCCCAAGACTAAATTCCTCTGGACATTTTTTTTTTTAAGATTTTATTTATTTATTTTTGGAGGGAGGCAGAGGAAGAGAGGGAGAAAGAGAGGGGGCGAAACAGTGATTGGTTTCCTCTCTCACATACCCAACTAGGCACCTGGCCTGCAACCAGGCATGTGCCCTGACTGGGAAACAAACCCACAACCTTTTGGTCCGCAGGCCAGCGCTCAATCTTCTGAGCCACACCAGCCAGAGCTGGGCTTCTTTTATATGAGAGAATAAACACTCACTCTCTTTTGTCTAAAGTCTAACTTAATCCGATTTGATAGCAAGTCCTAGAACTTCTAGCTAGTCAAGGGCACTTAACCCTATCTGTCCTCTCTGCCTCCTAAACACACGTACTTAAGTCTACCTCATAATGTGACGGAGCATGAAGCATACGGTCATCTGTAGTAGTTTAGCTATGGAGGTCTTTTAGGTATGATTAATTAACTAAATTAATGAATGAATTCGGTCCTTTGCTGAATAAATCAATATTAACGATCTATCATGTGCCAGGTGCTGAGCTAGATGCATGGACTCCAAGGAAGCTCATAGGCAATTTAAACAGAGAGGGATGTGTATTGTAAGGAGGTGCTAAAGCAGAGAGAAATTCTCTAACCTGGCCTGGGAAAAGGCTTCTCAGAAAAGGTTGGGGCCTGTAGGGTAAGTGGAAGCCAGCCAGGGTTAAAGGGAGTCAAACGACGGGCTTTCTGGGGTGGGTATGCGACCCCTTTCAACAGACTGTGACCCAGCAGCTGATCTTACAAAGCTGGTGATGATCTTGCAGTGATCCCTACTGACAGGCACTCGGTTCCTATACCCACAGGGCCTAGAGCGAGAGGGAAAGATGCACACGGATCAGAAAGTCTGATCCTACACCGGGAGTAGATTTGGGGTTTGCACTGCACCGTGAGTACCTTCCTGCGCACGGCGTGGTCAGAGGGCGGGGGAAGTGAATGGTGACAGGGAGCGCCCCTTGGACTTGTTCACGCTGCCTTTCCCCGCCTGGCTTCTGGTCCCAGGCTGCTCAGGCACGGTTCAGCCTTTGAATGGCTCTCCCCCACCCCCAGGCACCCCAACCCTTCAGATTCCGTTCAGACCCCCTTCCCCAGCCCGCCCCGCCCCCCGCTCCCCGCCCATCCACCCTCCCCGAGAGAAAATGCCTCCCGGGCCTCCTTCCCCCGGGACCCTCCAGCCCTCCCTACCACAAGCCCCGGTGTGGCCCCTTGGGGCAGACGCTTGTGTTTGAGGATCCTCCCTGTGTCCCAGATGGCCCATTATCCGCCTTCAGCAGTTAGGGACACGGTGACAATCTAAACGAAATGGAGAAAGCAGGGGAAATTTTAAAAAGAGGGGAGAAAGAACAGATAATTTCTAAAGGACATTAAGCGCTATTCAGGGACACAATCTCCAATCAACAAAATGAAAGGCGAGCCTTGGCCCCACAGGGACCCGCTGAAAGGCTCCTGGGGTGGTGAGAGCGCGCTGGAGCGGGCTTCTCACACGCCGCTCCCCCCGCCCCACCCCCACCCCCACCCCCGTTCGCCGGGCAACAGCCCCCTGCCCAGCAACCAGCCCCGCCCTGGGGGCCAGTTCTGGACTCCACCCCAAGCGCTGGGGCTTGGGTCTCCCTGCCAGGAGGGTGTCCTCCCCGAAGAGGCCCGCAGCGGCTGCCTTGCTGGGGGAAACAGCAGGGCCGTGCTTGGCTGACAGCATTCTCTGGCAGAAAAACGCTGTCTGAGTCAGCCCCCAGAAATAATGAGCCCTCCTCCTGGTGCTTCCTGGAGCACTAAAGCGGCTGGATGCTGAGATACAGGGAGGGCTGAAGCACTTGCTTCTGGAGTGGGAGGGGAGGGAACACCTGGGCGGTGAGGCCTGGGCCACGGCACCCCTCACCTGGGCTCTCTGGGCCTCAGGATTGTTCCTAGGGCAGAGAGCTGCCCTCACTTCGCCAGACACTGTCAGACGCGCTTCCGGAGGCCTGCTTCCATTCAGGGTCTTTTCATAACACGTGAGTCGGGCAGTAAACAAATACTAAGAGCCTCTGTTTCCTAAGCCCAGGACCAAGTGCTCAGAGAAGGTGCAAGTAAACTAGGAGCCCCAGCAGAGGCCTCAGGGAGCTCCCCGCCTGGGAAGAGAGGGGACACATGGAAAGGCATTGAATTAGACAGCCTCTGATGGTCTCGTGTTTCTGCATCCAGCGTGAAAAGAGAAGGTACCACCGTGGCCGGTGTGGCTCAGTGGATTGAGTGCCGGCCTGTGAACCAAAGGGTCACCAGTTCGATTCCCAGTCAGGGCACATGCCTGGGTTGCAGGCCAGGTCCCCAGGAGGTGGCGTGCGAGAAGCAACCACACATTGATGTTTCTTCTCTCTCTTTCTCCCTCCCTTCCCCTCTCTCTAAAAAATAAATAAATAAAATCTTCAAAAGAGAGAGACAATATCTCATACATTTAGACCTAGACCAGGAGCCCCAAGACTTGCTAAGATGATAGTGTTAAGATGGTAATGTTGCGATTCATACTACTTCTGCCTTCTAAGAAGGCTTCGGAGCTTCCTGCCATTGCTCAGTGAGCCTTGGGCAGATCCCCCGCCTCCATTCCAAGGCCAGCATTTCTCATCCTCATTTCACAACCAGGACAGAGTAAAGAAACAGGCAACTGGCCCGAGCTGGTCTGTCAGGCAACTGGCCCGAGCTTTACACAGACTCGAAGGTGCAGCCAAAGATTTAAAATCCCCACGGGCCGCTCCATCTTCATGCACAGAATAAATACATTGAGTTTTGAATTGTTAAGTGCCCTCTTGGAAGAGGTCTAGTCCAAAGAGAATCAGAGACCTAGAAAATGGCAGGCATCAGTCAAGCTAGGGCTTTCTGCCAGTCCTGGCAACATTGGTGCAAGAGGCCACTGTGGCGTGGTAGCTCACGCGTCACTTTTCTGTGAAGAGCTTTTTGTGTAGATATTTTAGGCTTTGAGGGCCAAATACTATCTCTGTTGTGTATTCTTATTCTTCTTCATTTTACTTTAAAAAAACTGTGTTAAGCTTTGGCCAGGGGCTCAGTTGTTGGGAGTGTCGTCTTGTGCACCAAAGGTTGAGGGTTCGATTCCTGGTCAGGGCACATGCCTAGGCTATGGGTTCACTCCCCAGTCGGGCACAAATGGGAGGCAACTGATAGATGTTTCTCTCTCCCTCTCTCTCTTCCTTCCTCTCACTCTCTCTCTAAAACCAATTTAAAAAAGCAAATAAAACATACCCTTGGGTGAGGATTTAAAAAAAGACTCTATGTATTTTTAAATGTGTTAAAATACACGTAGCATAAAATTTACCATCTTCTCAACAGGGAAAAAACAGTCTCTTCAAAAAATGGTGTTGGGAAAACTGGATATCCACATGCAAAAGAATGAAGTGAACCCTTACCTGATACCACATACAAAAGTTAACTCAAAATTGTTTAAAAACCTCAACATAATACCCAAAACTATAAAATTCCCAGAAGACAACATCTGGAAAAGCTTTGTGACATTCAGTTTGCAATTGGATTTCTTTGATGGAACACCAAAAGCACAAGCAACAAAAGCAAAAATAGACAAATGAGACTACAACAACCTTTAAAATGTTTGTTCATCAAAGGACACAATCAACAAATTAAAAAGACAATCTAAGAAATGGGAGAAAAAAATTGTAAGTCACAAATCTGATAAAAGGTTAATATCCATAGGTTAATATAGAATTTCTATAACTCAGCAACAAAAAACACAAGTAACTCAATTGAAAAATAGGCACAGGACTTGAATAGATATGTCTCCAAAGATGATATACAAATGGCCAACAAGCATGTGAAAAGATGTTCAACATCACTAATTATCAGAGAAATGGAAATCAAAACCACAGTGAGAGAGCACCTCACACCCATTAGGATGGTCACTATCAAAACACACACACACACACACACACACACACACACACACTCTCTCTCTCTCTCTCTCTCTCTCTCTCTCATGCATGCACATACACACTGAAAATAACAAGTGCCAGTGAGGAGGTGGAGAAATTGGAACCATAGGGCACTATTGGTAGGATTATAAAATGGGTACAACTACAATGGAAAACAGTATGGCAGTTCCTCAAAATTTAAAAATAGATTCAGCAATCCCATTTCCAGGTATATAGCCAAAAGAATTGAAGCAGGATCTCAAAGAAATATCTGCACACCCCCGTTCACAATAGCCCAGAGGTGGAAGTAATCCAGGTGTCCATCGATAGGCGGGCTGGGTGATTATCTCTTGCAAAGGCTCGGCCTCAAGCACCACTATGAGCCTGCGCAGCCCAGAGGTCTTCAAGGGGCCCCTGTGTGTCCCCCAGTATCTGGCTCCTGCCTGAGCCCCTCCCTGCAACCACTAGGCACCTTTTTCACCTCCCTGGAGCTGTCTCCCGTGCACTGGACCAAATGGAAACCATAAAGCTTTTTGCAACAACAACCCAAAAAAATGGTTAAGAAGGGTAAAATTTTTATGTGTTTTTACCACAATTTTTTCTGAAAAGCATTTAAAGCCCTAGCCAGATAAATATTTTACCATCTTAACCATTTCATGGTTACAATTCAGTATGTGTGTATGTGTTTAACAACCTTTATGCACAGAGAAAAAAATAAAAAATAAATAAATGTGAAAAAAAATTGTCGTGCAGGCCTTGGAAAAGCAGGCAATAGCTCAATTTGGCCCATGTGCCACAGTTTGCTGCCCTCTGTGCTAAGTCCTCATACACATGACCCAGACTTGGTCAAATGTAAAGTCTTTAATTCAGGACAAAGGCCAATCATCATATCCATGAGACGAGTGTGGTTGTTAAGACTGGCACCTTGGTCAGACAATTAGCTCTCCCACGGACAGGCTATATAATCTTAAGACAAGCCATTCACCCTCCCTAATCTCAGCTAGCACATGCGTACAATTGGGAGGATAACGAGACCCGCCTTGTGGAGCTGTTGTGAGGGTCTGATGAGATAATACAAGGACAGCACTCGCATATGGTGGGCACATGGGATGATCACAGCAAATGTGGGCCTCTGTATGTGTTAGGAGTAAAGGGACTTTGACAAAACATCCAGTTGCCGACACTCTCAAGGCTGAAACCATTGGAGCTCCAAGGGGAGGCAGTGGTCAAACATTTCTGCGCGGCCTAGAAAGTCTCTGCAAGTGTGTGTGCTACACGAGCTCATTGCAAGTTGCCTGGGTGGGAAGCCAGCCTACCCCCTTGCACCCCTGTCCCCACCCCCAGCTGACGGGGCTGTCTGTACCCTGCCGATTCAGCCCCCTGCCTCCTTTGACTCTGGGCCTCAAGATTTAACTCAAGGGAGAGGCTGCCACCCACCAGATAGTGTTTCCCCCTCCAGCAGGACAACAGCTGGGTGATCAGATGGCCAGGATGGGCAGGTGAAAGGGGAGTCACCAGGAAGATAGCCTGTGGCCAGGTGGGTGGGGCCAAAGTCTCCCAGGCCAAGCCCTCCACACACCTGCACTGAGGGCCGCTATTCTCTGCCCCCGTGCGTGGGAAAGGTGGCTCCATGGCTAGGTGCACAGAATGGCAGCTGTGCCCAGCCTGGCTCTGTCGCAGGCATCGGAGAAATTAAGGATACAGGTGAGGCTTCTGACACTTGCCCCTCAATACTGGATCTAAAAACAGCCTCCTGCCGCCCCCCCTGCCCCCACTCCTGCTCTGTCTCAGCAGCATTCACTGGAGGCCCACGGTGTGCAATGCCCTGTGGGAGTCAGTGGGCAGAAAGTGGGGGGCTGAAGGCAGGGCCCAGAGTTGCCCATGGAGGGCTCACAGGGATCCACAGCACGAGCCAGTGTGCGGGTGGTGTGGCCCATGAGCGCTTTGCAAGCAAAGAGGATGGAGCCTGGGTGTGCGCACCGAGCCCCACCTGCGCAGCAACTCCTCAGGGACCACTGCGCCGGACTTCAAGGGCACAGGCAGGCCAGGTGGTAGGCGGGGATACATTTGGTTTTAGCACAAAAAACAACCACCGATCCAATTTCAAGGATTTGAGTCTCTCTCCCCCCCCCTCCTTCCAGTCTTTTCTAAATAGCTGCCTGAACTGGAGCCCCTCAGAGGGGAGGCGGCCAAAGGCACCCAGTAGGGCTCTGCAGGAATCCCTCTGAGCCCCCACCCATCTCCCGCTGTCTGTGCAGGGAGTAGCCTTGGCTATCCTTGGTGGGAAGGAGAGAGGCCAGCAGAGGAATCTCTAGGCCCAGGGAGGACTGAGCCTGGGTGGACCTAACACCAGGGCGCAGCACTGCAAGACCCACGCTGGGAATTTACCCAAGAACAAAAAGAAGAAACAAGATCAATTTTCCACCGACAAGAGCCAGAATTTTTGGTAGCCAAAGCTACAGTGGTCAGAGACATCTTTATCCTGTGCAAGGTCTCTACCCCACCCCTTGCCCCTTCTCCTAAAACAGGAGTGAAGTCCCTGCCTATTTGCATTGGATCACGTCTAAGGTGTCGGCACCAAGTGGCTTATGAATTGCCTCTCCTGAAGGGAGTTAGGGTGGGGAGAACCTGAATTTAAGAATAACAGTCCTTTAGGGCCTAAAAGTCCCCAGACTCTCAAATGGCACTCTCTCCAACCCTGAGCGCTGGGGCCAAAGAGACAGGGAGGGCGGTGTGGTCCGCCAGAGTACCACGCCTGAGGCCCAAAGCGTCCCTTTCCATTGCAGGCTCCCAATCCCCTTGGGCTAGTTGTTTAGCAAGCGGTGGCTTTGTGCTGACCCAGGGGAACTCAGGCTTCATCAGACCGCAAGCCCATGGCTGAAGCCACGCTGTCACCCCCAGTTCAAAGCTACTGAAAGAAGAGTTATTTTAGCGGTCAGGCCCCAAAGCCACTCCTTCTAACTGTAGCTCCAGCTCCAATCAGGGCCATGACAAAAAGGTACATTATCTTGCATCTTGAACAATTTACTAGCTTCTCAAAGAACGCTGATGGGTAAGTCACAATTCATGGCTAAATAACCAGTTGCAACTCGCCAACAACTGTTATCATTTCAAGTGTGGGGTTTTTCTTCTTCATTTTCTTCTCTCTGCTCTCTGTTCTCAAACCAACATATATTCAAATTTATCAACCCTCTTTAGACAAAGAATGGGCTAGGAGCCATGGGGTATAAAATGATATACCAACTGCCCTGGCCGGGTAGCTCAGTTGGTTAGAGCATCGTTCTGATGAGCCAAGGTTGTCGGTGCGATCTCTAGTCAGGGCATATAGAAAAACCAACCAATGGATGCATTAATAAGTGGAACAACAAATCAATGCTTCTCTCTCTCTCTCTCTCTCTCTCTCTCTCTCTCTCTCTCTCTCGTCCCTTCCTCTCTCTAAAATCAATACGTTTTAAAAAAACAACGAATCAAGTATTTGCATTTGAGATACTTGTGGTGTGGCTAGGATAGTAAGATGGTACATATCAGGGGGGAAAATCAAATGTCAAAAAAGCACTGATGGTGAATGCAGGCTCTGCAACAGCAAAAGTTACACTGAACATTCAGCAAATCTGATTTTCAGCTGCTGTTGGAAACTACTATTGCCAGTGAGGTGCTTTCCTGTACATCAGTGTTTCCCAAAATTGAAAGTTTATGAATTATTGACACAAGCTCTTAAAAAACAAAACAAAACAAAACAAAAGTATTCTGTGGCCAAAAGCATTTCGGTAGGTTTTGGTGTTTTTTTTTTTAACTGAGATATAATCGACATGTAGCATTGTGACAGGTAAAGGGGCACCACGTGCGCAGAGCACCACTGGGACTTCAACAGCCAAAGCGTGTTCGAGACAACATACGCAGCAGGTCCCACGTTTGACCCTGAAATCGTCCTTTCTTCACTCCCGCTTTCCCGCATCCAACGCACAGGAATGCTCAAGGCTCATTCTCTCCCTGAAGTTTCCCCAAAAGTCCAGCACATGCCAATCCTTCTTTCCCCAGATCTCCAAAAGCACGAGGGTATCGCCAAATCTGCACCCAACCTTTGTCCGTCTCCTGTCTGTCTGTACCGCTCCATGTCTCATACCACCTGGCTTGTGCAGAACACATAGTCAGTACTCACTCACGATGAGGTACCTGGTTATTAAAGATGCTCCAACATCACGGATGAGGACAGACTCTGGACTCAGCCTGGCTTGGGCCCATTGGCTGTGTGACCCTGGGAAAGTTACCTAACCTCTCTGGACTTTCTTCAACGGCACTTCATGAGATTGCTGTGGGCAATAATCTGAAGTGCCCAACATAGAGTCAACACTTAATCAATGTTTGCTATTTTTATTACTAATCTTAAGTGTGTCCTAGGCTTGCTAACCAGGAAGAAGCACGGTGAGTGCATGGAGAGCCAGACCTCAAGGGTAGCCCATGAGGCTGGCCAAAACACAGGGATATTGTTTGTATATCTCTTCTAAGATCTTGAAGCACTTAAAAAATCTCCACTTATCAATTTTCACAGGAGTTCCTTGACATAGGTTGGAATCCAGTATAATCCCCCTAGGGAGGGGTGAATGACCTGCTCAAGGTTACCAGCCAGGGTCAACCACAGGCTAGAAATAGAAATTGGCTCCATCATCACCTCTTTGTCTCAGTAGCTTCCTCCCACTGTGGTTTTGGCAAAGATAAAACACCCAGGAGCAATGCAGCAACGGGAGGGAAGGTCAACTGTGTTCAGCGCAGCCTTGATCACGCCTTTGTTCCTTCATCCTCCCACAAGCAGACTGATCCATCCAGCAGCCTCCTGCCCCTCTCCAAGCACTCGAAATAGTATCCCCTGACCTCCATTCACCAGGCAGGGCCAGCGAGAGGGGCAGAGGTACACGGCAGATATCACGTGGGAGGGCTTGTGTGCGCAAAGGGTCCCCTGACCTCAGCCCTTTCTGCATGGACACAGCCTTCTCACGCCTTGGCTGTTCCCGCCAGCGCCGCGGTCTCACCAGCTCCTTAGAAGGACCCACAATTCCCTGGCTACTTCCATAAACAGGAAAAGTTCGCTGAGTTGGCAACAGCCCCACTTAGGGCTGCAAAAGTGGTCAAGTTGAGAAAAAGGCAAAACAGAAAACCATGTGACAAAAGCAATGAGAAAACGCATCGTGTGTGAGAGTGTGTGTGTGTATGCGCGGTGCTTTCAAACCCCTCTCCGCCCTCCCTCTCTGGTTACTCAGAGCTCCCTGCTTTTACAATTACAAAGGTTAATAATTGATGGAGTACCACGCCCCAGGGAGTTTACTGCCTAAGTCATTTGGACAGAAGGTGACCAGTAAGGAACAGCGACCTCAGTTAAGGGCCTCACCAAGCATTGGGAGAAGTGGTATAAGGAGGTGACAGAGGACAATGGGAGAGTCTGGTCTTCCTGCCTCCCTGGTGGTAGTGAACTGGGAGCTGGCGTGAAGCGGATCAGGCGAGGACAAATGTGACAGCAATGAGCTCCTGACCCAGCTATCTGGCCACCTCTGCTGTCACTACATGTGCCCAAAGCACCTACTTGACGGTCCTGGTGAAGAGTATGCACAAAGAGCTGAGGGTGCAGCAGGAGGCCACCAGCACCGGTGGTTCCATTATTGTCACCTGCACATTATCTCAGGGCTATCTGTCAGCCGCTTTCTTCACGCAAACTTTCTGCTCCGAATTTCTGCTTGTACGGCTTTACGTCTATTCTTTATTGCTCTTGACATAGAGAATACCTAGATATATCTTCCTCTGAGCCTCCGCTCTCTAATAGTTTACAAAATATGGCAGAATAGATAAGACATGCATTCCATTCTCTTGTGAGAATGTGCTGGAATGCTGATCTGGAACCATTTTCTCAAAAGTATGCATGCCTAGAACAATGTTCCAAAATCTCATTTTTTGCACTGATTGTTAATATTCATATCAAATAGTAAATGCTGTTTACTTGCATTTTATATGTATTTTAAATACCTTCTTGAGTATCTTTCTTCATCCAGGGATAGATACCATCAATATAAAATGCACTTCCGTTTTTGTATACCACTAGGAAAGAAAAAAATTCCATTGACTGTAAAACGCATCCTGATTTCAGATATTCAAATGTGAAAAAAAATGTGCATCTTAGAATTGATACAATATTACACTTACAGGAATCTCATTTTCATACATTTTTGGCCAAAAGTCAGAGAACAGCACCCTACCCTCCCTGCAAGTCTGATGAAGCCAGCCTGCTTTAGAGCTGCTATCACTGCAGAAAAACCAGGAGAAAGGGAAGGAAGGGGGGAGATAGACTCAGTGTTTATGTGGATGAGACACCATATGGATAAGCACGTCTACACACCCCACCTCTGCTGGCTGGGTCTGCCAAGTATCTGAGCTCAGTATCAATGGGATCTGGGGAGGGGAGGGAGGTGCTTCCCAGACCTGCTTTGCCCAGAAAGAGCAGGGCCTGGACAGGAAGCAGTGAGCCTGGGCTGGGCTGCAGGAATGGCTCCCCCAGAGAACCGCAGGGAGGCTTTGTGGAGGAAGCCTTTGATCTGAGCTGGAGGGTGAAAGCATCTCAGGACTGAAAATGCAGGAAGACAGGCAGCATGAAGACGGGACAATCGTGGCATGACCGTGTCATGGTGCCACCTCCTTGGTGACAGCGAACCACAGGCAACAAAGCTGGAGAAACAGGGAGGCGACTCCCTCCAAGGCCACCAGGAAATGGCTCAGGATGTTGGGCCGTCTGAGGCTGGCACTGGCCACCCTAAGGTTTCTGAGCTTTGGAATAATGGATGCAAAACAACATTTCAGGGGCGGCGTGGACAGCATTTCAGGAAAAGAACAACAAACCAAAATTGCAAGTAGGCAAACTGGCAGTCCTGTGTACAGTGAACTCAATGGGAGGAGGTAAAAGTCGAAAGGACTACTGAAAATAAAAACTAACATTTATTGAGGACACTAGTGACAGAAAACAGGAAATTAAAAGACAGCTGTTCTGGGGCAGCAGTGGTTGAGATAATCAAACTGGATGATGAATTTGAGATAGACAAATTAGCGATTAAGTGGACGGAGACGGAAATGATGCTGCGGAGAGAAAGGATGGAAAATTAGATTTGGGAATCATTTTCATAGAGGTGAAAGGGGGGTCAAGGGGTCTGAAGTCGGCGGAGGGGAGAAAGAATTTAGAATGGAGGAGCCTTAGTACTCCAATTAAGAAATTGTTTCTTAAATTACAAAATATTGGGTTGGCTGAAGATTCCGTAGTTTTTTCCATAAAATAAAAGACACATTTTTTATTTTCACTGGTAACTTCATGGATTTGGATATTTTGAGTATGTCAGCTCTCTCCCACATGGTATAGTGTTGATTGTTCTCAACCCATGTCTTGATTTGATCGCTATCAACTTCAATTTGTCCACCCGACCGTGGAGCGTCGTCCAGCGAGAAATCTCTAGTATGAAACTTCACAAACCACTTTTGACATGTTTGATCAGTCACACTTCGCTATATACATCACAGATCTTTTTTGTGTTCCAGTTAGGGTTTTACCTTTCTTGAAATAATAAGGCAAAATATGCTGAAAATGTTGCATATTTTCTTCCACCTTCAATATTAAAATAGCTACACAAAAACTCACCAATTTTGGTAAGTTTTGTTAAATGCACATTGATATGATAGCTGTCACAATACAATCTAACAAAATTGTTTTGGATGAAGTTAAAGACAACTAAGCACCGCTAGAGTCATCGTATGGAACAAACCAAATGAACTTTTTGGCCAACCCACTATTTGACAATATGCTGAGAAGTATAGAGAACAATGATGTAATAAACACCTTGTACCTACACCTAGATATTCAAATATCACACTTTTTTCATATATATGCTTCAGATTCCCTTTTTATATTTTTTCCTAAAGAAAAAAACAAATACTGTCTCTTTCCCTGGAAATAAGCACTATCCTCCCATTGATTGCTTTGTGGCTCTTATAATTATTTTTGTACTCTAATGGCATATAGAGAGAAAGCCAAAAATATTACAGTAGTTGTTTTAAATTGATTTAAATTGTTCATATACATGATATAATAGCATACATATCCTTTTGCAATTTTCTTTTATTTCATTCGATATTCATATTATGTCCTGGAAATTCATCCATAATTTTATATATAAATGTATATTCATACATATGAAATACATTCATTTTAACTTCTAAATAGTGTGCCATTAGATTACTATGTCACAAGTTATTTCTCCATTTTATTCAGTGTCAGCTATTATGAGCAACACAGTAATGGGCATCCAAGTGTGTGTTCTGAATATGCGCTGTGCATTTTTTCTGAGGGGTACATATTCAGAAGTAGAATCCTGGATTGTAGGGTATCTATGTCTCTAACATATTGCCAAATTGCTTTCTAAGTATATGTTCTAAACTCTGCATTCTCCTCCAAATGCCTGATATTTCCAGACTTTCAAATTTTTGCTAATCTTATGGGCATAAATTGGTGCCTTGTTTTCTAATTTGCATTTTCCTGATGAGTGTAGACATTGGCTGTGTAAGTTTCTCCTTCCAAGAGTGGAAATGCTTGTGCTAATCTATGCCACTTTTTTTCTATGACATTGACGGTTCTTTGTTCTGTTTTGTTTTTACTGATTTGTAGGCGTTATTTATATATTTGGGATAGGAATTTGTCAGTTGAATGTGGTCAAAGTAGCCTCTCCCAGTCTATGGCTGGTTCTTTAACACTATTCATAGTGTCTTTATTTTTTTTATTGTAAAAAATATTCAATCAACCACAAAAGTTGAAAGAACAGTCTAATGAAACCTTATTATCCATTATCCAGACTCGACTATTAACACAATTTTGTCTCCCTTGATTTATCTGTCCCTTTTTTCTTTATTTTTACTAACATATTTTCAAGCAAATCCTAGACCATGCATCATTTCACTCCTACATACTTCACTCAACATCTATACAACTGCCGACATTTCTCATGTAATCATCCTGCCACGAGGATACCTATCAAAATAAACAATTATTCCCTTCCTATGAGCTAACATACAGTGATTGTGGATACAAGGCCATCTTTAATGGGACCTCACTTTTCCTACTGCAAAGCACAGAGGCACATTGCCTGGCCTGGGTTTGGGATAGCCAGCCTCCCTATGTGAAGACAACCTGTGGGCATGTCCACGTCAGGCTCATCAGCAGGACCTTTGCCAGGAAGCCAGCAGGCCTTTCTGTACCTGGGGAAGGATGGGAGATGCCTGCTTCAGTCTGTACCGCTGGCTGCTGCTCACAAAGCCTGTGAACCACTTGAGTCACTCTTTCTCTTCTACTAGGAAATACCCATCGTCCTCAGAGGGGGTGGTCTGCCTGTTGCTAGTATTTCCCCATGATTCCATGTGAGGCTGCTGGGAGTTCACACATAAAACTCTTCGTAGCCCTGGCTGGTATGGCTCAGTGGATTGAGCACCGCCCTGCGAACCGAAGGTGCCAGTTTGATTCCCAGTCAGGGCGCGTGCCTGGGTTGCGGGCCAGGTCCCCACTAGGGGCTGCATGAGAGGCAGTCACACATTGATATTTCTCTCCCTCTCTTTCTCCCTCCCTTCCCTTCTCTAAAAATAAATAAATAAAATCTTTAAAAAAAACAACAACGACAAACCTCTTTGTAACCCTCAGATAGGAGTCTAAACCTGATTAGAGTCGGAATGGTTTTGGGAGATGGGCCAGGGTCAGTTCCCTTGCTATGTTCTCAGAATGAAGAAAACAGACACTTGCTAAGGAAAAGAAAGGGCTTGACTAAAACACCAGGACAGGGCTTCTCAAATGCGTGTTCTGCGAATCCTTTTACTCAGAGAAAAAGAGCCTATGGATTTCTCCCTATACCACTTAACAGGGTAAGAGACCCCAAATCCCTGGAGCTAATGGGATGACTGAGCAGCTCTAGATAAGACACCAGTGAGGTAATGTCTGGCTTTGGTTAAATATCCTAAATAGATTACTCACTCTTGCTAGATAAAAGGTAAAGACGCTGTCACATGGTAAACACAAATCCTGCTGAAAACAGGGCTCCCTTTGGTCCCTGGCCTGGGGAGGCCATGCTGCCCGAGGGCCAGTGGCTGTGGGCTCACAGGTAAGCCTACCCGACAAGAAGCCCAGTCACCTCTGTGATCCTTGCAAACTCCCTTTCTCTGGGTCCCCGGACCACCAGGGAGAGTCGGACTTCTGAGAACAGAGGAAAGCAGAAGGTCTGTCGATGGGAAAGTCTCCTGTCCTTCGTCAGGAGAAGGGCTAGCCTGGCAGAGCCAAAGAATCAGGCCCCAAAGGCTCCACTCAGCGCCTCTTAACCCCCGGGCTCGGAGGCTGCATCTGAGGCAGTTTCTTCCATTTATTGACAATGTACAAAGAATTCCCACAGGCATTGTTTCAGCTGATCCTCAGAAGAACTTTGCAAGGCAAGGAGATGAGAGTGAGGTTCAGATCAGGCAAGGGATCGGGCAGGGCCTCCAACCGGGAATGGGGACCACAAGCCCAGGTTGTTTTCCTCTGGCCACTGAAAGTGTTGGATATAGGTTCCTAGGTTGTCCCTTCTTGACCTTACCATCTAGGGTTGTCAGAGGCCCCAGAGAGGTTGAGGAAGGAGCCAGGGAATTGCGTTCTGCTACCTGGCATTCAGCCTCCATGTTCCTTCGGGTCACTGTGCCATTCCCCACCACGCTGCCAGGGGACCATCTCTTGTCCCCACCCAAGGCTATGGGCTTCAGAGAGCTGACCAGCTGCCTGGTGCTGGTCTCCGTGGAAGAGCTTCTGTTCTTCAAAGAGCCTAACAGAGCACTATGGAAACAAACCCATTTCCCCAAAGATTCTTGCTTCAGCCAAGTCCTCCCACACACTCCCTGGTTCCCTGTGGTAGGGTCCTTGAAATGTCATTTCACAACTTCCTGGCAGATATGAGGGCAGTGGAGAGTAATCCCGTTAGCGTTAGCACTGGCCTGTCTCCAAACAAGCCTGACAGCTGCTAACTCTGCGGCAGGCTCCTCCCCCACAGCGTTGCCAGGCCAGCCTGCCTGCTGTGATCTTGGTGGCGAGCTGGGAAACCCTGCCCAGATGTCTCTCCAGGACACGTAAGGGCTGCATGTGATGGTGAGCCAACAGCAAGACTGACACTCCCCCCCTCAGCCCCTACCCCCTAGTCTGGCCTCTCCCCTCAGTCAAAGGACCGCAACCTCCTCACCCACTTCCTCTGACAAACTCATGTGTAGCAGAAGCACCGAGACACGGAACAGACACGCTCATGGGAGCTGGAAGCTCAGCTCCTCCAGGACTTGGAGAAACCTGGGCCTTCGCTGGGCAAAGTTTGTGCTCCACCTGCCCGACAACCTCGCCATGAACCCCTTCCTCTAAGAAGCTCAGCACATCCCCTTGGCTCCGCGGTGCTTCCCGACCACCGGCCTCCTGTGGGGTCACCGAGCTTTGGTAACCGGGAACAAAAGAGCATGGAAATGAGGTGAGTCAAGTAGAAGCAGAACAGGACCAAGGTGGCACGTGCTGTTATTAAAGAAGGACCAGCACGCCTCCTTCTCCATCATCTCTCTGTTATCCCTGAGACCGGCCAGGGGAGTGGGAGAGAGTAGAGAGAAAAATCACAATTACCTTCGATGTTGTGCTGTACAGTTCACAATGTGTTTTCTTAATATAACACATTTTACTGTTATTTCTCTCAATGCTCGGAATAAAACTGCATCTGGTATACAGTGGATTTAAATTATGGTTTCTCTTCCTTTCTCCCAATGACGTTAGAAGGGAAGGTACTAGTATCCCTGTTGTACAAAAGAACGGACTAAGGCCATCATTTTTCAAGATTAACTACATATTTATATTGTAGTGGACCCTAGACTCGATTACAGCTCTCCCAGAGTCCCTGTCCAGCTCTCAGAATCCGGGCTTTTAAACATGACCCTTTCTTTCCCTTAAATCCCCACCCAGTTAGGCCTGTGGAGCTATAGCTTCAAAAACATCCCAAATGGGTAACAACCTCACTATTCCTGGCACAGTTCTGAGCGCTTTAAATCTATTTACTGATTTAGTCCTCATAAAACGCTAAAGCAGGTATCATTATCCTCATTCTTTGGGCGGGGAAACAAACGCACCGTGGTGAGTAATTTGCCCGAGGTCCGCACAGCCTGTAAGGATACAAGCCCAGACGGTCTCGCCCCTGAGTCCAGGCGCGTGATCACTGTGCTACATCCGCTCTCACTTCGCTGTAAGTGCCCGCCTATCTCAGGCATTAGTCAGCAAGTCCTTGAAGGCAAGAACTGTCTTTTTATCCTTATTCCCAAGCCCTACGCACAATGTCTGGCATGCAGTATGTGCTCATAGAACTATCTAGTGAATAAACCTTTCACTAACTGGAAAGGAGGAAGCCAGAGGAAAGCCATCCTGTTTAAACCTAAACTCTCAGACCTCAAACTGGTCATGAATTCTTTCCCCGGCTGTGACCCACGACATTAAAGAGCTGCAAGAACCGATCACTGATTGCAACCTGGTCCATCCTCGGTTGGGCTGGGAGCAACCAGCCCTCCCAGAGCAGTACCAGATCCTAAGGACCAATGCAGAGCTCCTGGCGGCACAGCTGGAGGTCCACCTTCGTTCTCCCAGGACCACACCTTTGCAGCTGAGCTTAGAACCAGTCAGATCTCCTACAAAAACAGGAATTCTGCCCCAAAGCTTCTGTGCTGATGTGAAGAGGTGAAATTACACAATGAGGACTTCCCAGAACATCCAAGTGAATCAGCTGCTCAGATTGGGACAAATCCAGAACATGTGACCACAAAGGGTGGCACAGTGCAAATTGAGATCTAATATGAGCCATCTGGTCCAGAGAAATGGCCAACGGGAGAGATGGGGGCCTGGAAACCACCCAGAGCACAAAACTTCTCTGGGAGAAATGATGAGTCAGCTCTGCTCAGAAACAAAAACCTTTCACGAAGTCCTTTGCAATAGACCCCACAGAATACTGGGGCTTATACGTGGAGTCAGAGTTGGATAGCTCCCTATAAAGATCACCCTTGGGTTCCAAGTTCTAAGATGCCTGAGCTTAGCATGGACCAGGCTTAGTGTGGACCTGATTTAGCGTGGACCTGGGTAAGCACAGACCTGCTGAGCGTGGACCTGGGCTCGGTAAACCTTCATTGCTGTGTTGGGGGCACACTGGGCTGGAGAGAACCATTTTTCAGCCAGGTAGATGTGCAAGATAAGACATGACAGGAAGTGCTGGACTAGCTGTGGACAGTGCAGCCTTGGTCCTGGAGACCAACTTTCTTCTGTATCTTCTCTCAGCCACAGTCACAGTTGCCTGAGAAAAGTCAAAAGCAAACCAATCACCAGGTCTAATTATCTCCCTTCATCCTCTTCTTGGCGGCAGCCGCCAAGGCTCTTGCCAAAACTCTGTTGCACCAACACCCTGATCCAAAAAGCCCCAGGTCAGCGGGAGAAGGCTCTGCTGGCCCCGAGCAGCTGTAAGGCTTCCTGACACCAAGATGGGCCGTAGAGTTCAATGCTGGGAGCTTCCAAGCAGCCGTCTCCCTTGAGCCCCCCTGGCTGCTGCCTCTGGACAGAGAAGAGGTGGTGGCGTTGGCCACCTGGAAGTGCACCAGAAAATGACACAGCCATCCACAGACACTTGTCTTAACTGCCCTCCTGCCCCAGGAGGCTAGTAGGCTTCCAAAAGGCCCTGTTTGTGCTTGTAGTGGGTCAGGGTGAGCTCCACAGCCATTTCTGCCTGGGCTTGCTTAGGGCTGAGCCTGGGCCTCCCAGCTGAGCGGCGCTGGGAGATGCGCCAGGGCCTCTGACGGGGACTCTGGGAGGCTCTGCAGGCACCACAGCACTGCCGATTTGCTCTTCCTTGCCCTCCCTGATTAGCTTTCCTACTGCGGCCATGGGCGAGCCTGAGACCCGATGCGTCCTCCTGGCTAGAAGAGAGGCAGCTCGCTCCTGAAGGACGCCCCCAGCCCGAGGCTCTCTCTGACTCTACGGGAGTGAGTCAGCCTCCAAAACCCCAGGCGCCTCAAGGGTCTGGACTTGCTTGAGCGGGGAGCGGGGCGAACCAGCCAGGAGGGCATCTCCTTGGCCTCCATCCTTGCAGTCCAGGTCAAGAAGGACCAGGGGCAGTTTCTGGGCAGTCTGAAACCTTCTGAGAAGAAGCTGGAGCAACTTTGGGCTGGCGCTTCAAGGGTGCAAAGAGAGTAGAGCGTACACATCCATCACGCAGAGATACAACCCCGGCCTTGTGCACAGAGAAGAAGGGAGGGAAGGCGGGCCTTTTAGGAGCCTGGGAGGCTTCAAATCAGAAGTGGAAACAGCAAGGCTGTGCCCACCGTAGTGCTGGTGACCCATACCTGGAAGAAAGGAGATCCAGAAACCAAGGTGGACATGTTTCCCAGCCCACATCCTACGCATACAACAGTTCCATAAATCTCAGCATATGTGCCTGAGACATCTCTGGAGATACAGAAATTCTACTGGTCAGTGATTTAAAAAGAATGTTTTCCTGAAAACGAGTGGCAGGTCATTTCTCCATATGTTCCATTCTGGTCACCAGCAAATATTTACTGAGCAGGACTGTCTTCAGGGTCCTGTCTAGGGGATTTGGTTACAAAGGTCAGTGCCTGCCCCCCAGCCCACCACCCTGAAGACACACCATAAAGAAGAGCAAAGTTTAGCAGCAGCTCTTCCACCCTGAAGACGCACCATAAAGAAGAGCAAAGTTTAGCAGCAGCTCTTCCAACCAGACACCCCAGCTTGCACCTGGTCAAACACAAGAGACACAGGACACCTCATCTTTGTCCTGAAGACAAAAGCTTCACATGTTTTACTATTTTTCTCTCTCACAGTGGCTGGAAGGCTGGCTAAGGTGAGAAGGGAACAGAGCCAAGGAGGGATGTTGGGTGAGCATCCAATGACGTGCGGGGAGAGTGATAATGGTGCGAGAGGCTGGGGGAGATGGGGGACAATGGCTCCCAGGTCTGAGTGGGGAAGAAGGCAGGACAGGCACCTAACCCGCCATGATTTCCCCCGGGGCTGGCTTATCTTCCCCATCTGTCCTCCCAGTCACCTGGCGTACTGAGCTTGGTAGGATTCCCTGTCTCCTTAGACTCACTGCGCCAGGGGCTGTGGTTATCAGTGTCCTGGTTCCTGCGACCCCAGGTGGCCACACTAAGCTCCCAGGCCATTCCCTTACCCATGGCCTCTAAAAAAGAAAGTCAAGACAGGACAGTGGGAAGACCTTGCGCAGCGTGTTTCCAGCTGCTGCCGCTTACTCCAATGCCCTCTTTCCCAACTGGTCATCCTAGGCATCTCTGCCACTAAGCCCACCATATTCTGGGGACCCCAGCCTCCTACTAGGGCAGGGTATATCCCAGAGCTTAGCCGTTCTATCATAATCTGACCTTTATCTTCAAACTCCGGGTCCTCTGAGCAGCTTTTTCAGATACCTGCCCTCAGTTAACCTATCCCTTCTCTGCTCAGCAGAATTTTGTGACTTGATGGCGAACACTGTTTACTGCAGCTAGCTGTGCACGCACACAGCGCCTTTTTCGTGCCTCGTGCACCTCCTCCCCTCCCAAAACCCAGGTGAGTACTGGCAGGTGTTCAGGACGTGTTGATTGACATGTTGGAGTGAATGACTGAGGACATGACGGTTGTGATCAATCAGGAGCCCACAGTCACCATTTCTCAGGCCACCCAGAGAGTTTCCACGGCAGAGCCTGCTGCTGAGTAGAGATGTCATCTGATTTATTAATTAACGCAACACCATTCATCCAAATGCTCCAGGGCATAGTTTCCAAAAAAAAAAAAAAAAATCCAGAGCATTTAAAAAATGGTAAAAATAGCATTGGGCAGCCTAGAAATAGCTGACGTTTTGGTCCTGGTGCTTTGGTCCCAGCCGCGACCCTCCCTTCCCCACCTCCTGGCCCCCACCCACCCCCACCAGTTGGCTGTCAGCTCTCCCCACCTTCCCCACAATTCCTGCCAGGGAGGGCTAATTGGGTTAATGAAGTGACTGCCTAATTGTTCTCTCCCAGCAGCCCAACCCATCACACTGGCTGCTTTCCGACTACCTGCCTCTCATCTGTTCCAGGATCGCTAATTTGCAACAACAACGGCCATTGTCGTCCACATCTGGGACTTAGGGGTTTGGAGTGAATGTCCCTGAGGCAGAGAACAGAAGATGCTGCTATTTTGGTTTGTCTCGTCCACAATGGGGCCATTCTCTGGGCTTCATGGGCATGTGGGAAACCTGAGCGGCTATGGGAGCCGGGCCAGAGCGCAGTGTGCTGAGGAGGAAGGAGGGGAGCAGGTGGGGGTAAAATCCTGACCTTTTCTTCCCAGCTATTTGGGTTTGCATTTCATTTTAATCAGTTTCAGATGAAACTGACAAGCCAGGAGCTTCTGGAATCTCAGTGTCCTGGCCTTTGGCCTGAGCCTCAAGCACCGGGGCTGGGCAGCCCGCGACCTGGCCTGACCCACCTTTCCCCAGACGAGGCAGCACTGCGGGTGGCCTTTCCCGTTCCCAAGGCTCAGTGGGCACTTGTTCTCTCTCAACACCCTTGGAAGAAACAAGGCTTCCCCCCACTCCGTGTTGTTTTTTGAGGTGTGTACATTCAGCTTCAGTCGGCTTCACCTTAAAGGGATCATTACCTGCTCAAAGTATGGAAATGTCAGCATCCCTGGAGTGGGGTGTAACTGGGACGGCGAGAGACAGCTCTGAGATGCACCTGGGCGATGCTTTCGTAGGTGCAGGGGGCCGGCGCGGGATGAGGATGCTAACATGAGCCTCTTCAGCATGGCTCTGGGAAGGGACTTTGCTTCTTAGGGTGACTTCTGTCTCCACTCTTGCCCCTCCCTCCCTTCCCTGCCCCACCGCCAGCCTGAAGGCATTCCTTATCCTTAGTGTCCCTAGGCGACTCCAGGGCTTCTGATCACAGAATCTGGGAGAGCCGAGTGTGGGGGTCAGCTCTGGGCACAGAGACTGCTGGTGACCTTTCATCCAGGCACCCCCCCACCCCCTAACACCTGGGAAGGCGGGGAAGGTTCAGACTTGCTTGAGTCCCCGTGCACTGTGTCCTGTTGTGTTAGGTGCTGCATCAATGCCTGTCCCTGCCTTCAGTCGATTATTTGTAAACTTGCCTTACCCCTGCGCCCTCCTCTGTGCCCATTAGCATGCGAGCTTCTCGAGCTTCCCATACACAGCTTTGTTTTCACTATAGCGCACCTGGTAACGTCACTGATGCCAAGAGGTGCTCAGTAAAAAGCAGTGAACTAAACGGGTTGGGAAGTTCCTGGAAGTCCAATAAGAGCAGAGGCTCTGTCCGAAAAGAAAGAGACGGAGCAAAAGGTAACCAAGCCCAACACCGTCCCAAGCTAAGGCAGGGTATGTGCTCAGTAGGGGACCACTTCCTTCCGGAGAGGCCGACACCCGCCTCCAGGGACAGGTCTCTGCCTGCACACCACTGCCCTCCACTGGACACTGGGCCAGAGCCGCCTGGAGACCAGGATGCCCTCAGGTCTCCTCCCCCCGACCCCCATTCTGGACACACTCCTGGGCAAACCGGTTTCTTGGCGGGCTACTCTTACCAGGTTCGTTTCATCCTGACTGCTTTGCATTGAATCCATGAAACCCAGGAAGGGGCAAGAAGAACAGGGCTCCTTTGACTCCCTGAGGATCGCGGGGTCCCGCCATACTAATGCATGCAGACTTCCCTGGCACACCAGCTGCACTGTGACTACAATCATTAATATAAAAATCCATCTAAGAATCTATACTTGTTTTGCATCTAGAACAGCTACAGCATTGACTGTTTTCAGAAGACAACCGCGGACCACAAAAAGGCACAAAAAGCTTTGGGCAGAAGAATTCAAAAACAAGAAGTCGATTCTCTCTATCTTAACAACAGCAACAAAAGCTTCCTCCTTTGGGAAAAGATAAAGGAGAGGGAAAGGAAACACAAGCATCGCCCAGCCCTGTGGATGAGACTGCTGTCCCCCTCACTGTGTCCCATTCTCTGCCTTTATGATAGGTGTTTGTGAATTTGCCTTATTATCTCTGCCCCTGACCTTGTCAGCTTATAAGTACCTCGTCCAGGACAATGATTGGCCCACAAAACTTCTCCAATACATAGTTATTGAATTTCTGGCAATCACATGTAGCATATGAGTGACTGACACTTCGTCAGTGGCAATAGTAAAATAAGTAAAAAAAAAAATGGAGGCACCACACTTATGGCTTATAAATTGCTTCGATTTGCTGAGAAATTATTTTCAACTCCCAAAACTGAACTCCAGGGTTAGCCCAGGGCCTGGCAGGAATGTGGGGTTTGAATCTGAAGCTCTGGGAGAAATCCTGGACTAAGCAGAAACCCAGGAGACACACAGCATGGAGCGGGACGTGAGAGCCCAGGAAGGACTACGGAGCGCACAGGCGGAGTCTGGGGCCTCAGGACCCAGTCCGGACGGCCCAGGGGCTGCGGAAGAGGCCAGGACAGAGCCAGGGCAAGAAAAGCCAGAGAGGTAAAGTGGGGAAGAAGGATGCGATCAAAAATGCCAAAGGCCTGGGGAGTTTAAAGGACAAAGGGGTGTCCAGTGACCCCAAATGCAGCTGAATAATCTAGCCAAGAAAGGCTTGCGAGCTGACTGCTGGGTTGAGCAATATGAAGGTCAAGTGTGTCAAGTTGGCGACCTCAGTGAAAGCAGCTGCAGTTGGAGGCTGGGGCTGGAAAACACCGTGGTGGGACAAGGGTTGGATGCAAGGCCATGAAAAGAGTCACAGAGGCAACCCACGCAGGGAAAACAACAAGGGCCTTTCGTTCTGACCTTACACCCAAACGCCACCCAGCAATCCCACTTCCCTGTTGCCACTAGTTACATTTTCTAAATATTGAATTGAACCTTGCAGTTCCTGTTGTGATTTACATGCTGGCTTACCACTTGCCACACAATGGAGAGCCAAGTCCGGTGCCAATCTGTTTAGCATAATTTATTTCTCAGGCTTGGTTTCTTCATCACCTATGAAGGAAAGGGGCACAGGGCCATACTTCATTAATCGAAATCCTTGGAGCACTATGTGTTTTGGAATTCAAAACTTACTGGAATTCCAGGAAGATAAGTGGCATAAACTTCTCCTCTTATTCCCTAAACACTCATCACATTAACTGCACAGCAGATCTAAAAATGGGCCTAGATCTCCTCCCCTCCTCGTCCACCTGTTGTACATCCACCATGTTTATTGAGGTTCAGTTTGTGCTGTCACTATTAGGATCCCCTCCAAACCCAAAAGTGATCATTCTCTTGTGCTCCACTGACTTGATATATGGGGTTGGCCAAAAAGTTCCTCTGTTTTTTGCCCTAAGGTGGCTCTAGTAGCACTTAGTTGTCTTTAACTTCATCGGAAACAATTTTGTTAGATTGTACTGTGGCAGCTGTCATATCAATGGGCATTTTTTTAAAAACATCAAAATTGGTGAAATTTTGTGTAGCCATTTTAATATTGAAGACAAAAATACACAACATTTTTGGTATGTTATGCTTTATTATTTCAAGAAGTGTAAAAACACAACTGAAACACACAAAAAGAGATTTGTGCAGTGTATGGAGAAGGCTGTGACTGACTGAACGTGTCGGAGTGGTTTGCGAAGTTTCGTGCTGGAAGTTTCTCTCTGGACGATGCTCCATGGTCAGGTAGACCAGCTGAAGTTGACAGCGATCAAATTGTGACGTTAATCGAGAACGATCAGTGTTCTACCACGAGGGAGATAGCCAACGTACTCAAAATATCCAAATCAATAAAGTTATTGGTGAAAATGAAAACTGTGTCTTTAATTTTACAGGAAAAACCATACAGACTTTTTAACCAACCCAATACATGCACAGGAAGGCAGGCACTTGGCTAAACGTCAGGATCCCAGAGCCCTGAGTGCAATGATGAGACCCGTGAACAGAGCCTTCCCAAACCGCCCAGGCGCGGGTGGGCTGAATGCGAGCACTCGCGAGTGTTTCTCCCCAGTCGGGGGAATGTGCCACGCTTTATCAAGAGTTTGATTTAGCAAATTAACAATGGGAAGAAAAGACAAAGTAATGTAGCAACTTTTGCTTCAAGTAAGGGCTCAAGTGGCAGTGTCTTAGTGAAAAGAGTATTAGACTAAGAAATAAGAGATTTAGGCTTTAGACCTATTAAGCTACAGAACTGGGTAAGCTATTTCATTTCAGGGGGCTCAGTTTCTTCAGCCATAAAATGGGAGTAATAGTAGAACCTACTTCACAAAACGTTCATAAGCATTAAATGAATTATTATGTGTGAAGACTTTAAAATAGCATCTGGCACATAGTAACACTCCATAAGTAGTAACTATTATCTGTAAGAAGAGGCACTCGACCAGGACTGTCCTTACCCTTCTTCTTCAGCTCAATCTGACTTTGCCATTGAAGTCCCGCCCACAGGGTGGCGGGACAGAGGCTCCTCCACTCCTCTAGGGAGCGCTGTGGGAGAGGCCAGCAGTCGCTCTGCTCTCGACTTCTCTGGGCCAGCTCCCAGAGCCCCCTGCTCAGGGCTCCGCCCCATTCATCACAACATCCCTACTTTTCATTGGCCAAGGGCCTTCCCAGCCATCCAATAAAGTGAGACGTGGCTGCACGGAGGCGCCACCAGGTTTGGTCGGCTGGGCCCCGGTCGAGGTCTGTGGCGGTGGGAAGTAGTAGGTAGGGGGCCGGGTCACGCTGCCTCGGGTCCCAGCTTTGCCTCCATCTCCCGTTCCGCGGAGGGCCCACCATGCCGCAGTTCCAGACCTGGGAGGAGTTCAGTCGCGCGGCCGAGAAACTGTACCTCGCCGACCCTATGAAGGTAAACCGCTGGCGGGGCCGGCACCGCTATACCCAGCCCAGGGCAAGGTGTCTTCACTGCCGCCGGCTCGGCTGCCGGAGCTTCTTCAGCGCCCTGGATGTGCTGGGATTGACCGGAGACGGACCCCTCCAAGTCAGATTGTTCCTACTGTCTCCTCTCTGATTAGCGGCCCGATGAGGCCTTCAAATGGGCAAAAGCAGGGTCGTTCCAGGGCCCTAAGCAGCTCAACCGTCGGTCTCTCCGGTCCCCAACACTGAGTCTCCTTTAGGAATTAAGATGGTTTACGTGTCTCTCGGGGCAGGGCGCCTCCCCCACCCGCAGCTTCGCCTTCTTGGCCTTGTCTTGCTGCCCTTTTCCGGTACCGCCAGAGCCTTAGGGTTCCTCGTGGAGAACAAAACGGTAATTTTCCTTTGCCCTCACCGAGACAGTCTTGAAAAACCTCAATTGGGAAGCATCTACCCTCCTTAGAGTAGTGGTTCTTAATCTTTTAGAGGTCAGTGCCCGTTTGAGAATCAGAGAATGCTTGCACCCTTTCCCCCAGCAAAATGAACTTAAAGTTTAAAAACAATGTTAGGGGGCTTGTGAATTCATTGAAGGTCCCCACAGAAATTATTATATAAGTGGACGCCAGAGGTTAGATCATTATTTAAACTAAGATTTATTTTATTGTCATATCTAAAAATTGCTTGAAACACCGCCTCCTCGTTATCCTTCTTAATTAAAAATCTTGCTAGCTTTTTAAAATCTTGATAGGTAACAAGAAGCTGTGGAATATTGTTCCATTATTTACAGTAAAATGTAACAATAAATGATGAAATGAATTAGATATTTTTTTAAGTTGAATACTTTGGTTATGACACAATTTCTGGCTCCTCTGGATGACTTCTCTTGTTCGTAAGGCCCTTTGTTTATTTAAGCAATGTACCATGAGAACAATACGGGGGTTTTGTATAAACTGAGGCTATTTTAAAAGAAAGTAAAGAATATACAAGTTCACATCAAGAGTAATCATTCAAATAGTGGTGGGGGGGGCAGGGAAAATGAAAATAAAATGGTAATTACAGGGCATTGCTGTGAACAAAGCTTGTCTAGAATAAGCAGGAGAGAATTTTCCAGCTCTTTACCCAATCAGAAAATGCCAGTGGCCTAAAAACTCCGGCATTTCCATGATAGCCTTCGACTGGTTTTTGATAACATTTCTATAGGGCAGTGAGGGGATGAGTGGGGAGAGGGAGCTTGACTAACAGTTTTATTGAGTGTCTTCAATGTGACAGACATTTTACATGTATTTAGATGTCTAATTTATGTGTATAATTAAGGCGACCCCTTGAGGCAGTTGAATGAACAATCTTAGATACATTGAATGACATGTATAGTTTAAGTTAAAATTTGAAATCAGGACTCTAAACCCCAAGTCCATACTGTTTCTACCTGCCAGAACTAAAGAGGTAAATAAGTTTCATCAGAACCCTTGAGTCTGTTTTACAAAACCCTCTCTCTCCTCCCCCGACCACACCGAACCCGCTGATGACACACACCGCGCCTGCGTCCCCTCTGACGTTGCTCTAACTGCCAGCGGTGTTGCTGCTGGATCGTGTGATGACCCCGTGGTTGGTCTCTCTGCCTTTCGAATCCCTCCTTCGCTCCCACACCACAACCGTCTGAAACACAAACTGAGAACTGCTCACAGAGTGGTTCTTCAGCGATGGCTGCCCCAGCACAGGCTCCTCGCCCACCGTCTGGCCCGCTCGTCAGCCGCTCTGGCTCTGGCTCCCACATTCCCCATCCTCAGCTCTGGCCTCATGAAGCTGCACCATTCACCGAATCCTCGCTCAGACTGCTTCCCAGCCTTTATCCTACCTTCTTCCCTAAAAGAAAAAAGACTGCAAAGCTGCCTCCTCAAAACTTTCTCACACTTCCTCTTTCCCCAATCTACATTACTTGTTTTCTCTCAGCATTTTACCTGTATGTGCCTTAAAGGACTTAATTTATGCTCTTCTTGGTTATTTTTGGTTGGTGGAATTCAAAGTTTCTGAGAGAGCAAGAATCTTGATTTACTTTTCTCTCTTCAAGGCATCTGACATGTAAATTAGGTGCCCCCAAGAAACAAAGTTGACCCTCTTGTAATAATTCTATTGACCCTTTAACTCTCATTTCTCCTAATGAAGATGGTGGGTATTCTTTTAACTAAGAGTTAAAACTTTACATAGTTGTCATGCTTAGTATATTTTAAAGTTTCAGTTTCTTTTTTCTGGAGAACTGAAAATTGTTAACAAAAAGTATTGTGTAGCATCGTACTCAGTATAGGAGTTATTTTAGATTTGAGAAAATTGTTGAAGACACCTTTTCAAGGCAGAATTCTGCTTTTATGTGATAGCGCATCATGCTGAGCCATCATGATAAAAGTGTCATGATTTTGCTGAACACTTGAGCCTCTGTCCACGTCCTGAGAGCCGGGGGAAGGGAAGGTGGGCACTGGGGTTTCCTGAGGAATGGATCTGGACTTGCCGGCCCTCTCGGCTGCTTCTCCTCTTTTTCCTGTCTTTCCTCTGTGGCTAAAAGGGTTGGAATTGTAAGAGAGGAAAACTTCTCCTTTATTCTCTTAGATTTAATTGCTGGGGTTCTGCAAATTAACTTGACAAAAGATTAACAAGGGGGAAAACTATTACACATGAACTGGCGTTCATAAAGAAGTATAAGGAGGCAGTTAGAATTTGGAGCCTATATACCATCTTAGCAAAGGGTGAAAAAGTGTGGAACAGAGGCTGGAAAAACGGAGAGGGAGCTTGGGGCTCCTGGGAGGCAGTGTAACTTGTGGGAAGGTAACTCGGAAATGTATGGTAAATAATGATTGTCTAGTACAGTTTCTTATGCAGATAAGTACCCTTCTGGGTCAGAGACGGGGGGCGGGGCGGGGTGCATTTAATAGCCTTTACAGAGGCTAATATATGTCCTGCTGTTAGCCAGAAAGGGCGGAGTCCTAACTGCCACCAGCTCAAAACGGTCATTTTGCCAAAGTGGCTTATTTTGAGGTGGCAAGCTTTGATCACTTCAATATATGGTTTTACTGGCTAGAAATGCCAAACCACTTATGTCTTAAAAAAAAAATTATAGGAATGGACTAAAATGCTATATTCTGCCTCATTTCAGTAGTGATAAGTTTACTGTAAAGGTGACTGGACACTTTGGCTATTAATTCTAAAAGGATCATTTTAGCCAACCTGAAGACTGAATTATTTATGAGAAATATCTTCTGACTTCACTGTTTCTAAACATGTATTTTTGTTTCAGGCACGTGTGGTTCTCAAATATAGGCATTCTGATGGAAGTTTGTGTATTAAAGTAACAGATGATTTAGTTGTAAGTATACTTTTTTATTCATTGCATACTTTCAGATTTGAGTTAATCATTTGTTTGAAATTATTTATATAGAATTTATGCAGATTACCTGTTAGGACTATTTTGCATTTCATTCCAAAGACAGGAGCCACATTCTAGAAGCTACTTTTATAGGCTCATGGGGAAATAATTTAACTTGTTTCATTAAAACAGTATTTCAGGTGTAGTTTAATAGTTGTTCTCTTCCAACCTTAAGAAGAATGTAGAGGCCAAAACAATGTAAGGGGACAAACGTTTCCTTATAGGCATGTGAGGTGTGAATGATCGTTTTTGAACACACAATGTACGCTTTGTGGCCATATCCCTCTCCTCCCCGTCTGCTCACTCGTGTCACTTCCTCACATCCTGGGCACTCCCAAGCCTCTGCCTTCCGCTGTCTGCGTGTAGCAGGGGATGCACTGCACTCGCTGGGAGCTCAGCGGTGGCTCCTTGATTTCGGCACCCGGCAGTCTCCCTGGTCCTTGCCTTACTTGGCTCCCTCGCTGCCTCTGATACAGGAAACCACTCATGGAAAACGTCACTTTGGAATCTTTGGCTCCATTTTATCTTGCTTTCTTTATCTATATTTCTTTTTCATTCTTGGCTAATTACGTCACTGATATGCCTCCGGAAATAGTGGCGTCTCTAGGATTCTGTCCTTGGTTGTCTTTCATGCCACTTCTTTGGAGTAATCTGTTCAGTCTTTAAGTTCAGTACTGCTTATATTATATCTATTACCAAATTTGTACAGTTAGCTCGTTTTTTTCCTGCCGTCCTGACTAGCTCCAAGTTGAGTATCCTAACCTCACACTACTCCTCAAAATTAGCTTGTCTAGAATGGAACTCATCCCCTCTTCTCAAACTGGTTCCCTTTCCTGTACTCTAGTTTTAGTTGCGCTTCAATGTTTGCAGATCACGTGTGATCCCTTCCTTTCCCTCATTCTCACGTCTGTTATTCCTTCATTTGAAAAACTTGTATTTGATCCTGTGACACATTCTGTATACTTTTTGAGGCGTTTGGGGATTATGATTCAAGCTCCCTCATTCAGTACCTGTCACAAACAGATATATTCCATCTTCACTGTTACTCTCAAGTTTGGGATGTCTTCGTCACTTGCCTGGACAATTAGAATAGTCTCTTGACTCTGTCCCTGCTTCCAGCTCACCCTTCACCCATCTTTTAGCTGCTGGACTGGTTTCTAAAAGTGCGAGTTTGATTGTTACTGCCCCTTAAAAACCCTGCAAAGGCTCCTCATTGCTCTTACACCCCCACATCCCCAGTAATCTCTGGTTTTTTCCTCTATGACTTAAAAGCTTAAGACTTGAGTTTTCTCATCAGACCGCAGCAGGATTTAACATATTCCGTAACTGGTTATTTTTTAATAAGCTTCTGATGGCGTTCACTGAGTTTTTTTTTAATCCACAGCAGTGTCAAATTTATGGAATGTAATTGCTGGAGGCTTAGAAACTTGAACATAATTTTCTTAGTGTGACCTCCAGAGCAAAACAGTGGTCAAATTTTTACGCAGTCATACAGTTGGTATTGTTGATAATCTACCGGTATATAGCTAATGTGTACCTTTAAACTTTCTGACAGTGCTTGGTGTATAGAACAGACCAAGCTCAAGATGTAAAGAAGATTGAGAAATTCCACAGTCAACTGATGCGACTCATGGTAGCCAAGGAATCCCGCAGTGTTGCCATGGAAACAGACTGAATGGTTTGAAATGAAGACTGTTTGCCCTGTTCTTAGGAAGTAAATATCTTGAATTCGAGGAAGTGTTGGGACAGAAAATACTTTATGTAATTTAGTGGGCTATTCAGAAGCTGAAAGATCATTTTTGTTCTTTGTTTTTTAATGTTTTCTTTAGAGAGCCAGGAATGTAAATGCTTTTAGTTAGAAAGCCTTTGTTTTTGGAAATTGAACAAGAAAGGTGGCTCTCTTAGAAATTCCCTGCAGATTATTTGATGCTGAGCAAAATATTCTTTTAGTAAGTTTGTATCAATAATTTGAAAATGAAATATCAAGAAAAACCTATCCTTCCTTAAATTTAGTTTCTTCATCTTTAAAAGAAATTAAATGTAACCATTTTGCTGGATTAATAGGTTCTTTTTGGGGCATAAAATATGTGCAGTTGATGACCAACAGATATAAAATGTGGTAACTAGAATTAACTTCGCACAGCAATGTACCTGTTATATACAGTAGTGAAAGGAATTATGAAAACAAACATGCTTTATTTTGAACTTTCCACATTTAAACTATAGTTTTGAATATAAGGAATTCATAGTCTTAGCTTGTTGAGCAGACTTTGAATTTTGTTTTCAGTGCGCAGAACACATGAACACAGTGATCACTGATGGACCGAAGGCGCCACATTACAGAACGTTCATCACGTATTTCCTGTATGGTTTGTCCAAAGGGCTAAAGATTATAGGAACTGTTAAATCTTTGCATACCTCTTCAGCACCCCTGCCCATTTCTCTCGCTACTGAACCAAGGTGTTAAGCATGACTTCACAACTGTTATGTTTTCCATTAAACTAGAAGTATATTATTTGATATTTATCTTATATTTGTAACCTGAATTTCACCACCGAAATGTACTGTTCACATGTTGATTCCTACATTAAAATATTTTTGTTAGGGTTTTTTTGTGTCGAGCAACATTTTAATATAGAAAGTTCCATTAGCCATATGAATTTTTGACATGTTTCAGAGAGGTCAGCAAATAAAATATTAGGTGAACATATATTGTTTCTCTTGAGGTTTTTAACTTCACAAGAATTACTGATTTCCTGACTAGGATATACTGTATTCATAGAGTGGAAAGTGAGCCTCATGACACCGTTAAGTGAATTTTGTTTGTTTTGTTTCTTGGTACGTTTCTCTGAGCTGTATGTCGATGGGAAGCTTCTCTTCTTGATGAAGGAAAGTAGTCAAGTAGTATAGGGGTCTTTTGAATTTGTGGGTTCCCCCTCCCTCACAGTTAGTGGGATCACTAGGGGGTATTTGGCCTTTTTCTTTCTCATTTACATCTTCCCCTTTTTAACACTATAAAGGTAACCAGGAAGGGAGGAACTAGCTTTTGGGTTCTTTGGGTCCTTTGTAGCTGAGGACAGAGGTGCCAAGGCAGGCTGCCCGGGGTGCGATTCTGCCTCCACTTACTTTCTACCTCTGCGGTCTGAGACGGGGTACTTCTATGAGCCTCCATTTCCATCTAGAAATGGGGTGAAGAGTAGTACTCATTAGGACATTTTTAGGATTAAATGGTGTAATCCATGTTAAGCCTTTAGCACAGTGCCTAGAACATAGTAAGCTCAATAAATGGTAGCTGCTATTATTAACTGTTGTTACGATTATTGTTTCTCAGGGGAAAGGGTATAAATAGCTAGCTTTTACGTTTTCTCATAATTTTAATTGAACGATTATTTATTGGTAGTGTCTGCCTTTTCTGCCAAGCTTTGTCTATTATTAAATGCCTTTTTTTTTTTCAGTTGGGAAATACAACAAGATCGCCCTCCCAGAGTGTTCTTGTGTATGTGTGTTTATGGTGGGAGGGGAGAAGACTGAAATCCTTAAATCGAAACCTTATGTTTATTTGTGTCTGTAAAAAATAAAATTATTGAGAGAACTAGTTGGTGGTAAGTGGTAAAAGTATTGAATCTTAAAGACCATATACTAAAACCCCAAATCATAATATGAAATCATATCATATTGTGAAAATCGCAGTGGTGTATACATGTTTTTTAAAGCAGGAAGTATTTCTGGACTCTAATCACACTTTTATGGATTAATTTTTAGCGAGCTGTTTTGTGATATATTTGATCAAATGCTGCTGACTAGCAGGAGCATCCAGCCTATGGGCTGCATGTGGCCCAGGATGGCTATGAATGTGGCCCAAGGCAAAATTGTAAATTTCCTTAAAATCTCCCCCCACCCCGCTCATCAGTTTTTTGTGTTTAATGTGTGGCCCAAGATAACTCTTCTTCTTCCATTGTGGCCCAGTGACACCAAAAGGTTGGGCACACCTTATAGTCTAAGGTGATCCACATGAAGTCAGTAGTAACTGAGATTCTAGGTACAGTTAGTTCAAATAGTTTCATTTTGTTATTCTCCTAAAGATCCGCTCTCCTTGGATCAGAGCACATTAAACATTGCTGTTAGGCTACATGTTCCCCCTTTCAGGGCGCCTAGCCTGTAAAGTTTTTGTCTTAAAAATACAAAATCTCCTAGTCATAGACTGACAACTTGTACCATAACATATAAAGAACTCTGAAAACTCAGTAAGAAAACAACCCCTCTCCCAAAAAAACCAACAAAAATTTGAACAGATGTTTCACTGAACATGTACAGATAGCAAATAAGCACATTAAAAGATGTTTAACAAATCCGTTGTTAAGAGCGCAAATTAAAATCACAGGATACCACTAAACATTAAAATAGCTAAAATGAAAGATTGACCATCCCAAGTGCTGACAAGGACATGGAGCGACCGGAACTCTCATAGGCTGCTGGTGGGAATGGAAATCAGTACAACCACTTTAGAAAACTGATCGCATCTTTAAAGGTTTTGCATATAGCTTACCATCCATACAAAGACTCATACATACAGGTTTGTAATACCTTTCTTGGTGAGTAGTCAAAAACCAGAAGCAACCAAAGGTCCATAAAGAGGCTTTTGGATAAATGTGGATCTCCATACATAGCCATACTACTCACCAGTGACAGGAATGAACTGCGGATAACACATGACAAGGTGGACTAATCGCAATTACGCTGAGTGGAAGAAGCCAGACAAGCACATACTGCATGATTTGATTTATATAAAATACGCAAACTTGCCAATAGTGACTGCAGATGACTGTTTCCCTGGGGGAGGAAGGATTACAGTGGGGCCTGGGGAAAGGAGGGGGGTGGATCTATTCACTGCCTTGGTGGTGACAGTCCCACGTGGAAACCTATGCCCAAACTTAGAAAACTACTACCTACGTTCACTGCATGCCAACTACAGCTCAATGAGGTGTTTCGAAAAAGGAAAAATAACTTGCTGCAAAGATGGCAGTTAGCTGACAGCCCCCAGGCACCACACCTGTGTGACAGACCCCAGGCTGTTCCCAGGCAGGAAGGGGCACTGGCGGGGGCCAGCTGCCCCATGGGGCCTGGCCGAGACTTAGACGTGCGCTGCAGTTTGAGGCTCTTCCTCCCCAACCTCGCTCCGTTCCCAGGCATTTCTACCACAGTAAACCTCCACACTTGCTCCACCTTGGCACGTGCTTCCTGGGGGGCTTGAGTTGGTGCCGTGTCTTATTCTGTCTCCAACAAACACCTTTTGTCATGCAGAAATTTCAGACCTTGAAAAAGCCTCTTATTCTCTTAGTCCATGTCTTTACAATCTTAGTCTGACATCAGTCTTGACCATTCAGGAAGAGGAGCTAACGCTCCCACTTTTAGTCCCCTGGGTGGACATGTCATTTCCCAAAGCTGCTCAAGGTTCCACAGAATCAAGCCCCGGTGGCCCAGAGCAGGAGCCAGTCTGGAAACCTTGTATTCTCTCCTCCTCTACCTTTCCACCTCTGCAGCCCCTCCTCTGCCCAGGACAGCTTCCCAGGTAAGCTACTTACATGGAAGACGACGTATCGGGCTCTACTTGAAGACTGAAACCGAGATCAAAACAACAGAAAAAGCTCTTGGAAACTGAGAACGGGATTGCTGAAGTGGACAGTGTGGGGGCAAATTGCAGAGATACCTCAGAAAAATAGATACAAAAAGAAGCAGAAAAAAGAGGAAGGATAGGAAAATCAGTTCAAGATTTGGAAAGTAGGAATTCCAGAAAGAAGAAAATGGAGTGGAAGAAATCAATATTAAGAAAGTGTTGCAAAATTAAAGGATGTGAATTTCTAGATGGAAAGGGCCCTCCTAGCGCCTTGCACAAAATGAAGGTATACCAAATGTCAAGACCAGTGGTCTCAGGACCTCAGAAAGCTGGGATAAACAAAAAGATCCCATACGTTCCCAGAGGTGGGAGTTGAGGGGAGGTTCCTTAAGAGGCTCAGGCATCAGAATGGCCTTGGACTTTCCAGTAGCAACACTGGAAAAACAAGTACCATGGAGCAATGCCTGCAAAATTCCACCCTGGAATTTTTTTAATTTTATATTCAGCCAAAACTATTAATCCATGGGAAGCGCTGAATAAAGACATTTCCAGGCACACTGAGATTACATTTTACTAAAGTACCAATCTAAGTACTTTGCAGAGGGTGGGGCAGGTGTACTTTTTTCCCACTCCAATTACAGGTCGCTGTGGCTGCGCAGGCCTGGTCCTGCTCCAGTGTTTCAGTCCAGGGCCCAGGACGAAAGAGCAGAACCTCCCAACCACGAGTGAAGCTTCTGCTCAGACGCTACATCATATTCTATAGATCAAAGCAAGTGACATGTCCAAGCCTGATGTCAGTGACGTGGGAACTAAACGCATCCGCAGGAAGGCACCAGAAGTCATATAGCAAAAGGCAGGAATATATGAGCATGGAATCCCTGGGAACAGTTATCTAGTTGAGATTTTACTGCCCACATACCATTTTTTAAGAAGCCACTCAAGCCCTGGCCCAAGTGGCTCAGCTGGTTGGGCGTCGTTCCACAAAGGAAAGGTTGCCCGTTCGATTCCCAGGGCACATGCCTGGGTTTAGGGTTCAGTCCGCAGTCTGGATGTGCACGAGAGGCAATAGATCGCTATTTCTTTCCCTCTTCTTCCTCCTCCCTTCTCTCTCTAAAAATACAGAAAATGGTTTGTTTGTTTTTTTTAATCCACTGAAGGATGTGTTCCTCTAAAACGAGGGAGTGACCCAAGGAAGAAAAAGATGGGGCTGGCGGGGGCGGGGGGCGGGGGCGGTAAAGGAAGTGGACACTTCACACAGGAGTCAGCAGGGGGGATTCTGGAGGACTGCAGCGAAGGGGGACCTTAGGTGACGGCTGTGCACCAGGGATGGAGCAACTAGACCAGACTGAAGGCAGGTCAGAAGGCTCCTTAGGCACTTTAAGAAAATAAAATTGAAGAAAACTGGATGTGCCCTGGCTGGGTAGCTCAGTTGGTTAGCGTGTCACCCTGATACGCCAAGGTTGCAGGTTTGACCCCCTGTCAGGGCACATAGAAGAATCAACCAATAAACACATAAATAAGTGGACCAACAAATCAATGCTTGCCTTTCTCTAAAATCAATAAATAATACAAAAAATTTAAAGAAAATCTGTAGTAATTTATTATGAAGGGATTTAGGTAACTGATAGATTAGTGTTGAAGTAGTGACTGGTACATAAATAACTAGGCAAATTTTATAAATATTAATTCTATGGAAAACAACATAAGGGAAAAGAAAATCATGGTTACTATAGGTCAGCCCCGAATTGCCTTCATAATAATGAAAACACTGAACAGTGATAGAACTACACTTATTTGGGGAATACAGAGGAGGACTGTAAGTCCAGATAGTAAGGTCAGTTGAAGAAAGAGCTAATTTCCCTATCCGTTAAGGTCCTCAACAGATAGTGCTAAGATGAGGTTTTAAAAAATTTAAACAAATATAAATATACCAATATAAAAAGAACTGGCTGAAAGGGCTAAAGCTGGTTTTTGCCCTTTAAGAAAATGAGGGGTGGGGGGTGGGGAGAAGAAACTTGTATTGGCTTCAAACCCTTGTAGAGCCCCTGGATGCTTCAAACAATTGACTGATCATAATACAGAATTTAAATGACAGTCCTCCCATCCCCTGCAAAACAGGCACAAAGTGATTCTCATACTTAAGTATGTCACAATACTGTGTCCCATGCAGGCCCACACAGGGCCCAAGAGGGCCTTTACTTTTGAACTTTGTTTTTACAGACTAGCTTATATATGGAAATTATTCTATTGATCTTGATCTTCACAAGATTGTGTTGTTCACTGTTACCCTTAAAGTTATGAGAATACAGGATAGTCAGAGACCTATAGAAATCTGGGATAAAGTGGTTTTGGCAGGCAATGTGAAGTCATTTAAAAGAATTTTCCGGATCAATGAGTCCTTTCTGTGAACATAGGAAAAGTGCTTAAAAATCCAACATCTGACATCTTTCCTCATCATTTATGTCTGTTAAAATGCAACTGAGTAAATTTTAGATATCTTCTTGGCTTTATTCAGTGACTCATGAGCAGGGCAGCATCCTACCTAGCAGATAAGAGAGGGGCTCCAAAGAGCTGTACAAAACGCAATCAGTTAAACACAGAGGGACGGGGCAAGGAGTTAATAGCAAAAGATTGCTTCAGGCAAGGGCACCTTCCTCTGAGGGAAGGCAGGGGGCTGTCAGGAAGATGACCTCACTAGTGCCGACCAGGTAATTCCAGAGTGACTGGTTAACAGTTACATTTCTGGGAGAGGCTGAAACAGCAATGAGTTTAGCTAAATTGCATCTGGTTTGCTGAAGAGGGGCCTAGCACAAGTGACTCCATTTTGGGCCTGCTGTCTCTTTTAACACATCTTTTTATCAAATATGAAGTCTACATAAAATCTTACATTCTTTTTAGCTGTAGTGACTCAGCACATAAGATACATCTTTGTAAATTGCCTTGTCCATTGTACATGGATGTGCAAGTTTCTGGAAACTGGAGGTTCTGCTTATGTTTTATTGGTTCATTGGGAGCACCATATGTTAATTGATGATTGTTAAATACACCTGCTTAAAAAAATGATGAGAAGAGAGATATGAAACAATTCTATGCAATGGGTATTCTTACAAAAACGTTCTCTCTTTAGGACATTTTGTAAGTCAACCATTGGGTAGCCCCTCCTTTAATTTGGAGTGGATTTGAAATCTGTTCATCTTGAAACAGATAATACCTTTGTAGTGAGTAATGGGTGTACACCCTTTTGAGAAGGTAACTATAACAAAACACATACAGGGTCTGCTGCAATCAATGATCTTTCCACTGGCAATGAACTGGGAAGCATCCAAAGAGCAGAGAATGCCCCGGAGGAGCCCTGTGGCGAATACAAATGAAGGGAAAGTTTGAGGTAGGGAGCAGAGAGAGAGAGAGAATTTTATACTAAATACGTCAAGGTGGATTTTTTAAGATCAAGGATATTCACATAGAAAACTGTCAATTCTCAAAACCAAGATATTAAGCATTAATACAATACTATTGTTTAATCTTCAGACCTTCTTCAAATGTCTCTAACAGTCCCAATAACATTCTCCGTAGAAACTGCCTGGTCCAGCGTTAGCCTACAGAAGAGGGTTGCAATTCATTTTCATGATTCATGTCTTGCCTTTCCTGACTGGGACATTCTTTCACCTTGACATTTTTGAAGAGTACAGGACAGTTATTTTTCAGAATGTTATTTAATGCAGGGTTTGTCTGATGTTTCCCCAGGATTGATTTGTATTGTTCATTTTTGGCATAAAGAATGTCGTTTTCTTCCCAGGGAATCCGGAAGCAATCTAGTTTTTAATCCAAAATTTTCCCCATTGCACATTGTTTTTCATTCTACCTGATGTTCCTGAAAACTCTCCAGAAGTTTGTACAGAGGAACAGCTTTTGTTCTGATTTTTAAAATATAACTTGCCCTAGAGAGCACATTATATCCATTCTTTTGCTCTACACCAACGGCTTTTGACCAGAAGTGAGAGCATTTGTCTAACTTTTGCCCTGCTGAGTTAAACTGTAACTTACGTATCAGCTGCATATGAGCAGATTGTAGTCTGAAATGTCATGCAGTGTCTTAGATTTCATATTCTAAGAAGTGAGGCTACAATCTCACCGCCATTATTTTACATACCAACAGCCTTATCGAGATAATTCACATACTATCAAACTCCCCCTTTTAAAGTGTGCAGTTCAGCAGGTCTTTCGTATATTCAGAATTGCGGGGATGCGACCATCACCATTGCAGACGCTGAGAATGTAAGTCATGGCATCAAATCACTGGAAGAGCTCCCAGGCGCCGGTCCATGCCGGCGCTTTGCGCAGCCCTGCCCCGGAGCACACTGTCCGGGGTCCCTCAGGTGACCACAGAGCCCGGGAAGTCCCTGCAGCCCTGGGCCCGGCTAGGACCGCCCCCTGGAGGGGGATGAGGCTGGGCGGGGTCAGCGCCGGGCTCCGGAGACCAGCCACGGAAGTCGGGGAACCAGGAGTCGGAGGGACAGTGTGCAGGTCCCCTCAGCAGCCTAGGAGTCGGGGAACGAACGACCAACGGTAAGCCCCGGGGCGCGGGGGCGCAGCTTCGGGGGCCCAGCGGCCAGGGAACGCTTCCAGGGAGCTCAGGCGGGGCGGGATCCGCGGGCGGGGCTGTGCACAGGAATGACCGGGCCTGGTGGCCGCGGGCTGGGGACTCTGTGGGGCCGCACCGTCCGGCAGGCTGGGGCTCCAACATGACAAGCCGACTGGCCCCACCGGTGTCGTGCGCCGCCTGCCCTCCCTACCCGCAGCCTCATCCCAGGCTCTGGGACCTCGCTTGCCCACGGCTGGCGCGCGGGCGCCCCCCTGGCTCCGAGGCAGGGCAGTGACTTCCGCGGGCCCAACCCGCTGGACGTGGTCCCTTGTCCGGCTGTCCAGGAGAGTCGTGATTCCACGGTTGCGTCTAGACCCCGCGGCGACGTGCACGCGCTTGCCCCGGAATCTTACCGCCCTTCTCAGGTCGTCAGTTGCCGTGCGCTCTCTCCACCGCTGCCCCTGCTGGGGATTCCCCCGCCTGCCTCTCGCTCTCTTCTCTCCGCTCGGGAGTGCAAGCCAGCCCTGGCAGGGCGCGCTCACCTGGAGGCTGTGGAACTTGGCTTCTGGCCCCTCCTGTGCCGCGGCCCTTTCTGAAGCAGCCCTGGGGGTGGAAGCTGGGGGCTCTAGCAATGCTGTAGACCCAATTTTGACTAAGTTTTCTTCAGGCTGTGCCCCCTCTTCCACTCCCCTCCATTCCGCACCAGAGTATAAACTTCAGACTCCCCAAAACCTCTACCTACCCCGGCGCCTGGATGGACAGACGTCGTCTCCCTTCCCTGACACCCAGCTCGGCCCTGGTGGCTCTGGAGTAGGGTGGGAAGTAAGGGAACCTAGGCATTTGGCATCTCAGCTCCCAGGGTGGCGCCTTTGCCCAAATTTGTGAGCTGTTATGGGAAATTGCAGAGGACGTGGGGATTTATGCCTGATTCTGAGCCACTGCAGCCTCCTCGGAATTCAGTGTGGTTTAAAATAAACATTTTTGGAAACCCTGCTGGCGCTGCTCCAGAAAGTGCCATTATCTTCTGGTGTCCTGGTTACTTCCTTCAGGGACTGTGGGCTTGGGGGATGTTGTAGGGAACTTGCACTGGCCCCAGGGGGCCTGCCTTCGCAAAAAGCTCCAGGGTGATCAGCAAACTGTTTCTTTCCCAAATTTCTACTCCTAGGAGGGCCATGGGATAGCTTCCTCCTGCTTCCCGGAGGAAGTGAGGGCGATGCTTAAAGACTGCTCTCTGCCCTAGGCATGGGTCTGCAGTTATGTGGGGGAAAGAGAAAATAAACAAAATAAATTCATAAAATGTGAAGAATGTTAGAAGATGTGTGCTACGAAGGACAATGAGCATTGAAGAGGGGAGGGGAATGAATCTCAGGGAAAAGGAGAAGACCTCACTGAGGGGTGACATTTCAATAATCCTGAAGAGGAAGGAAGTGGCAAGCCGCTAACCGGGATGACAGTGCCCCAGGTGGAGGGAAGAATAAGCACAAAGGCCCTGTGGCAGGAGTGTGCCCAGCGTGGCAGAGCTTCTTGTGTGTGTAGGCTGGCATGGGCCAAGCTGCCAGCAGTGCTCCCCGACGTGAGTGACCTGCAGGAAGCGGGTGAGAAAGGGCGAACTGGGATTTCCTCGGGAAAGTGAAGGAGGTCATTGCTCATCCTTTCTCCTTCCTCGCCCAGCCTGAGAGTGAGAGGACTCCTAACTTTCCACTGCCTCCCGCATAGTTCTGGGACGGGAAAGTCGCCCGTGGAAAAGTAACTGCTCAGCAAGGCAGTAGGGGGAACCTCAAAGCCGCCTGCTCCAGTCCAGCCCGTCTGCAGGACCCCACCTGGGTCTCGACTGTGCCTTAAGCATGCTGGTTGGAGAGACTTAGGCAGTGAATGTCACTTAAGCAAAGTGACTGTCCTTGGGCAGAGGGACTTTTAGAGAAAGGGCATCTGGCCACTGGAGGAAGTGGAGTGCCTCCCCCACTGTCCTTCCGTAGTGTCCTGATCCGTGTCTGGCATCTAAACCCAGCACCAACCATAGCTCATAGGGAGCCCCGCTGTGACCAGTGCCCAGTGCCCCACCCATCCACATGCCCAGGACTAGTGGCTGTTCACCTGACACCTCACTCTTCCCTCCCAGCACCCTGGCCAGGCCCAGACACGGGGAGGCAGGAGCTACCCACACTTCATTTCTTCAACACCCAAAGACATGGAACATAGCCTGGCTTACAAAGTATAGAAGGGCTAAGTGTGAGCCAGTCACCGCTGCTGAAGAAACAGCCCAGACCACACGTACTCGGGCTGGGGCGGGCAGAGCACGTGGTGACTGGCTGGGCTTCTGGGATCTCATGCTCAAAGCCCACCTCTGACGGAGCTAGATTCCACCGTCAGTGATTCATTCCGTTGAGAGGTAATACAATGATGTGGAAAGAGAACTGGCATAGAAAGAGGACCCAACTCATGTCCTAGCTCTGCCAGTAATATCACCCTCCCAGGGCCTCATCCATACAATGGGAGCTTGGGCTGTCCAATCTGTGAGACTCTGCAGCTCTAATATGTGATGGTTCTGTGGTTAAGAAGTCCAACAGGATCTTCAGGAAGGGAATTACTTAGGTGGGGAGTGGTTAGTTTTGAGGGGGCCTCAGTGGGCCCTGTGGCGTGCGCCAGGCCCACTGCAGGCAGCTGAGACAGAGTGCTGGCCCAGGCCCCATGGCGCAGGTGGCTAACCTTGCACAGAGAGCAAGGGTCCAGACTGAGGCCGCAGAGTCACGGCCGGCCCGGCCCTGCTGGCCTCCTGCGGGTGGGCTGCCTGCGGGTGTTCCTGGCCTTGGCCCGGCACTTGGGACCAAGGTGGAAAAGGCACCTAAGTAGTTTCCCCAAGAGGGAACCAAAGTTTGCCAAGGATCCAGTCACCCCTTGCCCTGAGGAGGGAGGAGTGGTGGGCGCCAGGAACAGCTCCCTGTCGCCAGGATAGAACGGTGCGGTCCTACCTCTGGTTACACAGCTGACCCTTGAACAACATGGGTTTGAAATGGGCAGGCCCACTTATACATGAATCTCTTTCAATAAAAACATTGGAAAACTTTTTGGAGACTTGCGACAATTTGACAAAACTCACAGATGAACCTTTAGATTTTCTTAATAACATTTTCTTTTCTCTAGGTTGCTTTAGTATAAGAATACAACATATAACACATATAACACAAAATAAGTGCTCATCGGCTGTTTGTTATGCGTTAGGCTTCTGGTCAGCGGCAGGTCATTAGAAGTTTCAGGAGTGTCAAAAGTTACACATGGATTTTCAACTGTGCAGGGTGTTGGTGCCCTGCCCCCGCACTGTCCAAGGATCAGCTATTTAACTAAACACACAATTGTGCAAACCAAGTCCTAAGGGACACAGCCTCCTCTACCATGGAGGTCTGTTTGTATTTCTGAGGGGGGTCATAGTTCATCCCTTCTCGCCCTGCAGAGCTATTTCCACTCTCTAACGTCCAGCCTACAGCTTTTCTCCAGATGCGCTCAAAGACCCAGAGTGGAGTCTTCGTGCCCATTGGCCCTGACTGTCTGCCTTTGACTTTTGGTGCCTGGCGGGCGGCCCAGCTCTCATGAGGAGCCAACTTAGTGCACAGTCCAGGCGCAGCAAAGCCACACCTGTTAGGCTCTCCAAGGCCTGAGTGAAAGTGCTTGCGTAGGGGGGAAATGCTCTTCTCTCTGAGGAGTTCAGAGACTTTGCAGAAGATTCTTTCTCTAGCCAACCCAAAGAGGAGGACCACGGGTCTCGTCCCTAGCCGGGAACAGAAATGCTTGCAGCCGTTAGCTTTGGGGAAGGCAACACACAGGCTGGCTGAGTTCGGATGTCTTCTTCGCACTTACTAGCACGGTTAGCTCAAGCAAACTACTTGGCCTTTCTGAGCTTCATTTTTAAATCTCTTTAAAATTGGAAAAATACCCCTTCCTTCTTGGGGTTATTGTAGCGCATGAGAGGGTGTGTTTAGAGTCCCCAGACTCATGTCACAGTCCAAAACTTCTCTGGGCTCCTTCATGGTGCCAGACACGTACTCCTGTCCTGGAAGGTTTTGGGTGTCCCCACCATGGCCGGTCTGGCTGGCTTGCGCCCAGCCGTGGCCCACTGTGAGCCCCTGAGGGTCGCAGGGAGCTAATGGCTGGAGCGGGAGGCCTAAGTGTCTCTGTGGCGTCTGAGAGCCATGCAGCGCTCCTCAGAAGGACCGGGGAGTGAGCTCTCCACCCTGCCCAGGGGCCACCTCCACAGAGTGTCCCCTCACAGCTCAGGCTGGGACGTGTGCTTTTCCGTGGAATGAGTGACCTTTGCTCCATCGAGTGGTGACTTTCCACTGTTTTCCTCTTTGTCAGAACTGGAGACACGGGGACCTTTTGGAAAGTGAGAGAAACGGTTTGGTCCCAGTGCCAGGCACTGTGTTTGGCCTCTGTGGTGAGCTCAGGAAGTCTCTTGCCAAAATGGACATATTTTCCTGTTCTGGTTATTCTGCCTGTGGACACAGTTGTCCCTGGGAGGAAGCAGGAGAGGCAGGCCCAGCCACCAGGTTAGGAATGCGGCCCTCCCCCCCTGCCCCACCCCCCACCCCCCGCCCCCGCCTGGTTCTGTGCCTCCTGCCCTAGGCAGGCTCCTCCCAAGGTCAAGTGATACTCTGTCAGGGAGGCACATCTTAATTTCAGAGCCGCCCCAGGACCTCTGACTGAACTCTAGAAGGATTTCAGCCCTTTGTGACTTTTGGTTGGGCTGCAACCTAGACATTGCTGCAAGCAAACCAACCCCACCCAAAGCAGTGCTCAGAAAGCTGGCCCTCGTCTTTAGGGCTGTTCCCGTGGAGGACCCAGTCCCTTCACTGTGTCCCAGGCAAGAAAGTGGCTCAGGTTACTGAGCCAGCACCCGCCTAACAGTGAGATCCTGTTACATACCATTGAGGAAGTTCCCAGATGGGAAGAACATTGTTGAGGGCTAGCTGACCCAGGCAGAAGAGGGTAGGGTAGTGAAGTTAATGGTGGGAAAGAAATCAAATAGTAATATTATATGGCCCACTCCTATTAACCCTGAAACAGGAGCCTCTCTACTCAGAGAATTGCGAAGTACTGAAATTCTGCAGAAGGTCATACTTTTTCCTCACAGCTAATGAACTGTGTTCCACTTGGTTTTTTCCTCCCGTAATTTAGAACCAATGGATGACTTAACAGCTCTTATTTTAATTGGCAGAACAGGAGATGGAACAGGACTTCACATGAAACGCCCCCCGGCAGGAGAACTTGGTCCCTTCTGCGTGGGGAGAGTCTGGCCCCTCCCTGTATTATGTAACTTCAAGCTGGAAGGTTGTGCAAATGAATGTGTAGGGGGGCTGAGCCAGGGGTATTTAAAATCTATGGAGGTCGCCACGCCCTCTGCAGAGGTGCTGAGGGCCAGCCAGCCCGCCCACGTGGCCCTCTCCTTACCCCAGGCCATGCTTCCTTCCCCACTGGGACCCTCTGCTCTGCCCTCCCCCCGGGGATCACTGTGTAACTTCCCAGCTCGACTCGGCGCGCTTCCTCAGGGAAGGTTCCATCGGCTTCAGACTAGGCCCCTCTCCCCGCTTTCGTGTGCTTGTGTGCTGGCCACTCCACCTGAGTTAACTCATCCAATCCTCCCAACTTGGGGAGAATTAAGTTCCTCCCTTAGCATCTGACAGGTGGGGAGGCTGAGGCCTGGAGAAGTGGAGTGAGTCACTGGCCTGAGGTTATATGGCTGGCAAGTGGCAGCGCCAGGACTCAAAGTGGCCTGTTAGTGTCCAACCACCCAGCAGGCTGGCTCCTGACTCCCTGAATGTTGTCATCAGGCAAACAGTCACAAGTTCTATCCTTTCTGTCAACACAGCATATAAAGAGTCAGGGGGACAGGGCGGAGTCCCTCCGACACGGGAGGCGATATCCCTTACTCAGGCCCCAGAACAGGGCTCCCCCAAGAAGGCCGCCCCCTCGCAGTTTTTACTTCTCTTACTCCCCTGCCTTTTTGCCTTTAAACCATATTTTCCCTTTTCCCTGGTGCTGGTGCTACTGGTGCTCCCAGGGCTTAGCTCCAGGTCCTGCAGGGCAATAAACAAGGCCCTTGCCAGTGCTGAGCATTCTGCCCAGCTCACCTGACCACAGCCTCGCCCATTGCATCGCCCCCTGGGGTTCAGGGGAAGCGGCTCTGGGTGGAAAGGCTGACAGAGGGCTGAGTGGCGCGGGCCAGGGAGTGCCCCCCACCCATGGTGGGCCAGCCTGCCACCCAGAGTGGTCTCTGCTCCAGTGGGAGAGCCTGGCAGTTTGGGGACTTGCTTCTGGGAAGCTCCTGGGAGCTCCAAGGCCTGGGTATCTGACAACAGTCAGTTTTGGCGCTGGTGGTGGAAACGTCCCATTCTGTGTTGCCTTGGCAGGCCGGCCCTGGGATGGATGGGAAGCCATCTGTTTTTCCCTTTGCTGGATGTTCATTTCGCCTTCCCCAGAGAGGGCGAGGAGGGGGCCAGGCCCGAGGAAGCACACAAACCCCCTGCGCCCACCTTTCTCTCTGGCCTGGCATCGCAGGCGCAGGCGGTACCATCATTTCCCCTTCCTCTCCCTGCCCCACAGCGTTCTGCCCAGGCGGGCTTCCTACAGAAGGAGCCTGAGGTTCTCACGCTCATGTGAGTCTGACTCATTCAGGAACGTGACAGCCGGCAGGGCAGAGGGAAGAATCCTCATGAGCGTGACAGAGCTGGGCCTTTCTCAGCAGGCTCAGGGCGGTGTCATTTTGAGACATGCGGGAACAGTCAAGATGACAGATGGACATACGGGTCTGAAGCTCAGAGGAGGTCTGGGTTAGACACATGCACGTCTGTCACCTGTACGGAGGCAGCCATGGGATCCGCTTTCACAGAAAGGATGGCCCCATTTGGACACAGGTTCTTTGGCCACCCCTGCTCCTCTGGCAGCCTGACCAGCTTTGTTTACCCATTCTCATGCTGTCACCAGGCCTCTGGCCCTCAGATGCCCACATGTGTCCGCAGTAACCTTTGTCCCAAGTGCTTCTCAGCCACTAGAAAGTCACGCAGAAGGCATCGCAGCTGCGCGAGTGTGTTGTGCAGCCCAGGGCTGCAAGGGTGACTGACTCACTATGGAAGTGGAGTCACAGGGTCAGTCACCATTATGGTTTTGCATATTTTCAAAAAAATGTGTAATTATTCTGCTTTTGAGTTGATAATACACGCATTTGGTAAAAGTGATTTCTTTAAGTGCAAAGCTTATTCCATGGAAGTTTATTCCCACCTTGCAGGCAGGCATTGTTGTGAGTGTCTGGGTGAACTCCAGGGACAGTCTTCAACATGGATGTGGGTCCTCTGAGGCCCATTAATTCTGCACATTTCTTTGCACCCTCCTTTTTTCATATAACTATGTATCATAGGGACTTGTCCGTATCAGCATATAGATTTAGCCCTTTTTTTCACCTCTGCATAGTATTCACTGTAGGACTATGCCTCTGCTGACTGCACCAGTCCCCAGATGGTGAGCATTTGGGTTGTTTTAGATCTCCTGCCTCACAAAAGAAAAAAAAAGCAGTGAATATTCTTATCCCCATAATATTTTATGCAAATGTAAATTCAGTATTTTAGGGAGAGAAATTCCTAGAACTAGAATTGCATCAAAGGCCATGTGTAGTTTACATTTTGACAGGTATTACTAAATTACTTCTCATCTAGGTCTGAATGCTTGGAGCCAAGTGGGGAACACCCTTTTCTGTTCTCAATAAGAAAGTGCTTATTTATCATAAAGTGTTTCAGAGATGGAACATGAATATGGCATTGAAAATTTTAAAGACTAAGCATTTGTTCTTGAGAGTTGGGGGAGTCTACTGGAGGACTTGATATATTTTCTTTTCCTCCTGACTTTCTCAGTTAGTTAGATTGTGTTAGGCTTTACAGAGTAAACAACTCAAAATAATAGTGGCTTAAACAATATAGTTTATTTTTCTGTCATCCAAAGGCAGTTCAGCTAGACCAGGGCTGGGCTAGTGGCCCCACGGTGAACCCAAGTTTCTTCTGTCTTTCTCCATCATCATTCTAGCAATGATTTCTCAAGATCACTTCATGGTCCAAAGTGGCTGCCAGAATCCAGCCATCTTGTCTATATCCCAGAAAGAATGAAGAGGAAGGGGAAGGGCAAAAGGTGCCTGCTTCCCAGCTGAGTCAGGGTTCTTTACATAGTCTTCTACGCATGTGCAAGACCTGTATACTGTTGTGCAGGTTGTGTACTGGACAACCTTAGAGGATACCATTGCCAACTTAAAAAATAAAAGCATAGGCTATAATAAAGAATAAAAAGTGTTTATCTGAGCAAAGGAGGAATTGCAATCCAGGGCACAGATTTATGTAACAACCTCAATTGGTTGGGTTGTTACATAAATTGGGCTAGAAAGGAAATAAAGAAAGGGTTTATCAAGGGCAAAAACCTAAGAGATGTTCCCATTTCAGTCCCCCATGTAAAGGACGGACGTTGGCTAGGTCGGCAGGGATTGGTTAGGCCCGTTACGTAAATGGAGGATGCTGGTTGTTGAAATGGATTGATTCCTTTCAAGGTGAAGAATACAGATGGTCTGGAGACCATGATGAGGGTGAAGTCAAGTCCATACTTGTCCATGGAGCAATCTTGGATCCAGGATGTATGAAGTTTAGCCTTGATCTGAGCCTAGCAATAGGTCAGTAACTTAACAATAGTTCCAGGAACTGAGACATGAGACAAGCACAGGCCCCGTATTCTCAGTGACCTCCTGACTCCTCTTGAAGTGACTCTCTTAGCAATACTCATTCCATTTTATTTTCCATTATCACCATTCACATCGTCACCATCATTATATTTTTACTTACAATTACTTTCTAGCAGCTGGCAAGAAGGTGTCTTGTAACAAAAGCAGAAAATTAGGTTAATTTTTGGATAGCATGTTGAGAAATGGCTATTTTTCCAAATTCACACAAAGATGAAGTCTGGGCTTGGCCTCAGATACACTCACAGCTTTTTGCAATCACGTAGTCACTTTGTCATACTGAGTGGCATGGAAGGCAAAGAAATGTAGTGTTTAGCTGGCTTCCTCAACTGAAAAATTCCATTGCTAAGAGGTAAACAGCTGACAGTCGCCATGCTTGGCTCAGTCTGTTGGAATGTGTGCTGGTGCGGTCACTCGGTGAGGACAGCGGGGGCAGAGTGTTGGCTTGCGCAATTGCTGTCCAGGTCACCTTTTCCTCAGTTAACCATGGAATCCTCACATCCCCAAGTATGTTTCCTTATTTACTTACTCCTCTTTGTATATACAGATTATTTGAATTGCAAACACAGTTTGTCAGTTAAAACTCCTGATTCAGCTCCATCATGATGGAGTAATCATTTATGAAAGACATAAGGTAAAGGACTCCTTTCAACTAACACAGAAATAAATGAAACAGCTGCACTCCCCAAAGTTCACACCTGTCGACTCTTACACTGAACATGGAGGTGAGCTCTTGCATTTCTTCACCTACACCAAGCACTCTCTTTCTTCCATGCCTTTGCTTCTGCTCTCTTTGCTCCCTGGATTTGCCCACCATTAAATTCTGCCCAGTAAACTCCTATTCATGCTTAAAAACCCTGTTCAGTGACCCTCTCCTCTGGGAAGCTTTTGTGGCCAACTTAACAACTCCTGCTTTTTTGCACACTTCTCTTCCATCTGTGTACCGTCCTGTGCCACTTAACGACGGAGATACATTCTGAGAAACGAGTTGCTAGGCAGTTTCATCATTGTACGAACATCCTAGGGTGCACTTACACAAACCTAGATGGTATAGCCTATTGCTGCAAGGCTACATGCATATAACTGCACAAAACAACAAGATATTAAATCAAGCACAAAAAATTGTGCAATCAGGAAATGTAAACATAAGGAAAGATGATGAGATGTGTGAGGCTGCTGGGGCGCAACACAACACTGTGCAACAGCAGACTTATTTTTTTTTTATAAAGCATACACTATAAAATAATGATAAAAAGTATGGTATAGGAAATACATAAACTAGTAACATGGTCATTTATTACCATTAGTATTACGTACCATATATAATTGTACATGCTGTATTTTTATACTCCAGGCAGAGGAGTAGGGTTGTTTACACCAGTATCACCAGTTACACATGAGCCACACAGTGCACTATGAGGACACTAGGTGATAGAAATTTTTCAGCTACGTTATAAGCTTAAGGGATCACTGTCATTTATATGGCCTGTTGTCGACCAAAACGTCATTATGCAGCACATGACTGTTCATATATTGTATTGATCACTGGAAGCGTATTATCTGTTCATTTGTTTTTTCTACTCGAGCATGAACTCTTGCAGGTATACAGTTGTGTCTTATTCCCTGTGTCTGCAAGGAACCTGGATCACAGTCACACACATTACTTGCTGAACCACCCTCTGGTCCAAAACCAAATTTATACTCACTTTTCCAAGGCACGGATCCAAGTCTCTTATTTACTTTAAAAAACAAATGACTCCTTGATACTTTAAAGACCAAATTCAAATTACAGAAAAAGAGTTCACTTGAGCTTAAATGAATCCTATGTTTTAAAACTTGTGTTTTTGCCCCAAGCATAACAAATACCATGTTCAACTATGAAACTGATGTGCCTTTTAACAGTGCCAGAGAACAAAACATGTACTTTATTTGACCTCTTGTATTTAAAATTGTCCTTTGTGAGACCCAGCAAGATAAAAGTAAACTAATAAATTGCTTCACTTGCATCATTTGTCACTTTCAAATAGTTTACATTTTGTTGGTCTTTTAACGGTCATCACATTGCTCAACTAGCTTTTCAAGTTGAACTCATTCCTGACTTTTTTTCCCCACATTTCATAAATGCATGCCCAGAACTTGACCTCATTATAGAATTAGGGGAATTAAACTATATAATCTCATTTCTTATCTGGGCAGTCAATTATTGTTCATCGGGTTTTTCTATACGCTTAGCGTCTTATAACGAAATGACCACTGTCTTCCAGATAGTGTGTTTAAAAAAAAATAGGCTGTTTTACAACAAAAACTACACTTTCCTTACTTGACAAGCTAATTTTTTTTTTTTTTTTTTGGAAGTGTTCTTTGGCTCCAAGGGGGAAAAAATGCTTCCACTCAGAAAGGCTTCCCTTCCCCACCACCCACCCACCTCAGCCAAGTATTTTGTCACTATTCTGGAAAAGTGCACTAAAAAACAAAACATCAACCTAATTGGATAAAATGCATTTCTGGAACTTTTGGGGTTGATCAACTGAGCTCTAATTTCATGTGTTAGCGTAACAAAGCAGGCACTCCCAATTTGTATTGTATTATCAATACTTGTGGATTTTTCATAGAGTCTCCTAAATGGTGATATTTTGAAGTGATTAGAATATTTACTACGCCAGCAGGAGCAGACCACATGGAAGAGATAAATATAGCTCTCCCTGGAAAGGTGGAGGCTTAGCAAACAAAATTCTGCCCCCAAATGCTGAGAATATAATTTCTCTGGGCAGAGAGAAAAGAAGAGCTGAGCCTACCCCCAGGAACATTTCTGGGAAAAGGCTGATTGCCAAAGATGTAGGTGGCCTATGCTGTCCTTCATCCTCCCAAGTCAGTCCTTGGCAAGGACACACATGAAGGACAGCAGCTGTCCCAGACCACAGATGTCCACACTGTGCACCTTCTTACTTCCAGCCTACCAATATGCAAACTCTGTGATGGGACTGTGGGGTGTGGGTTACATAATCTAATAGGGGCAGGGTCCCTCTGGGGTCTCTTCCAGCACAGAGACATCCCACACAGCAATAAGGGATTTGGCGGAGCACCTTCTTTGAACCAGGCAATCTTTATAAACAGCCTGCGAGGTCGGCATTATTATGCCCATTTTACAGACAAGGTCCTAGATGCTCAGTGACTTAATGACTTGCCCAAAACCCCTCAGCTAGTAAATGGTAGAGCTGGGAGTTGAACTACTTGAACAAGGAAGCAAGCTAGATATTCCCTTATTGTAAACTCCAAGGTGGTCCAGTTTTTAAGTCAAAGGTAATCAGACGTGCTATTTGGGGAGGGGGATATCGCATGGGATGGGGGTTGCACAGGTAAGACAAGCTGGCTCCTCAGCAGATAACACCCAGGTGGACCGCTCTGCTCCCCCAAACTCACAAGGTATTTGCATAATACTTGATATGTGGTGGAGTGGGAGATAGATAACATGTTCCCAGGTGACCCAACAGTTACATCTGCTCGGGTGAATGACTTCTGAATGAGTAGGTCTCATGGATCAGAGTCCAGGTGCGTCATCACAGTTGAAGGGCAGCCTATAGAGCATGGGGAGGCCTGCTGACCAGGGCCACCCAGGCTCATAACAGAGCATCCCTGCAGTGACTGCTCAGTGCACCCCTGAGCTGTATCCATGCACCTGCCCAAGTCTTACTCTTCAGATCTCTCTTTTCTAGGCTCCATACAGACCTCTCTCTCCCCTTGTAATCACCAGGGAACTTTCAGTCATTATTACTTTGAATAGATTCTCAGTCCCTTGCGCTCACGCGCTCTCTCTCGCTCTCTTCTCCTTCTTGTATCCCTATGATGCAGATATTGTTACACTTCATGTTGTTTTAGAGGTCCCTTAAACCATCCTCATTTTAAAAATTATGTTTTCTTTTTTGCTGCTTTGATCAGGTCATTTTTTTTCTACCTAGTCTTCCAAATCACTGGTTCAATCCTCTGCTTCATCTAAACTGCTGATTTCTTCTAGTGTGTTCTTCATTTCAGATATTGTATTCTTCACTTCTAATTGGTTCTTTTTTATGGTTTCTATGTCCTTTTTTATGCTTACTCTCTCTCTGTGGAAGTTTTCACTGAGTTCATTCATTCTTCACCTAAGTTCCTCGAGCATCCTTATAATCATTGCTTGCCTCCATTTCATCTAGTTCCTTTTCTGGGGATTTTCCCTGTCCTCTCATTTGGGGCATGTTTCTTGGTCTCCCCATTTTGGCTGCCTCTCTGTATTTGTTTGTGTGTATCAGGTAGATCTGCTACATCTCCCAGTCTTGGCAGAATGGCCTTAAGTAGTAGGTGTCCTGTGGGGCTCAATGGCATAGTCTCCCTGATCACCTGAGTTAGGTGTTCCAGTGATGTCCCTTGTGTGGGTTATGTGAACCCTCCTGTTGTAGTTGAGTCTTGATTGCTGTTGGCCCGTCTGTGGGTAGGCAAGGTTGACACTCAGGCTGGCTGATCACAATTGACCCTGACCACAATGTTCAAGCTGCTCTGTGGAGGCTGACCATACAAAGCAGAATTGTCCCCAGCAGAGTCTGGTGCCCACCACTGGGTGTGTTGGTTCTGGGACCTTTTGGGAGGGACTCTGGTACAGACCAATGTCAGACACTGACTGTGACCAGCACTGAGCTACGCGTTAGGGGCTATAAAGCAATCTATAGTTTGTGGCTGCCTCTGCTGGGCCTGGGTATGCACAGGAAGGGTCAGGAACAAGACAGAGATATCCACTCTCAACCACTCTTCAACATAGCAGTGGAAGTCCCAGGCACAGCAATGAGACAAGAAGAAGAACTTGAAAAGTAAGAAGTAAAACTGCCATTATTTGTATATGACATGCTACTGTATGAAGAGAACCCTAAGGATTCCACCAAGAAACTACTAGAACTGAGAAATGAAATTGGTAAAGTAGCAGGATACAAAATTAATATTCAGAAACTGGTTGCATTTTTATATACCGATAATGGACAATCAGAAAGGGAAACTGAGAAAATATCCCATTTACAACTGCACCCAAAAAAATGATAGAATACCCAGGAATAAATTTAGCCAAAGAGGTAAAATACCTATACTTGGAAAATTATAATACATTGAAGAAAGAAATTGAAGATGATACAAATAAATGGAAGTATATACCATGTTCATGGATAGGAAGAATTAACATTGAAATGACCATACTACCCAAAGCAATTTATAGATTTGATGAAATTCCCATCAAAATACCAATGGCATTTTTCACAGAACTAGAATAATCCAAAAATTTATATGGATGAATATAAGATACTGAATAGCTACAGCAATCTTAAGAAGAACAAAGTTGGAGGTATCACATTACCCAATATCAAACTATACTATAAGGCTATAGTAATCAAAACAGCATGGTACTGGCATAAAAACACACACGTAGACAGAGACAACAGTGTGGTGATTGCAGGGAGGATAGGGGTGGGTGGGGGTAGAAGAGGGTATAAGGAGGATAAATGGTCATTGAAAAAATACAATAAAAATAAACTATTAAAAAAAAAACAGACACACAGATCAATGGAACAGAATAGAGAGCCCAGAAATAAACCCACACCTATATGGTCAATTAAACTATGACAAAGAGGATAGAACATATAATGGAGTAAAGACAGTATTCAATAAATGGTATTTGGAAAATTGGACACATACATGTAAAAAAATGAAACTAGACCACCTTACACCACATGAAAGAATAAACTCAAATGGATTAAAGACTTAAGACTTGAAACCATTAAACTACCAGAAGAAAACAGGCAATAAAATCGTTTGACATTTGTCTTAGCAATATTTTTTCTGATATATCTCCTCCAGCAAGAAAAACAAAAGAAAAAATAAATAAATGGGACTACCTCAACCTAAAAAGTTTTTGCACAGCAAAGGAAACCATCAACAAAATGAAAAGACAGCCTACTGAATGGAAGAAGATATGATACATCAATAAGCGGTTAATATCTAAAATTTATAAAGAATTCATACAGCTCAACACCAAAAACACCCAATCAAAAAATGGGCAGAGTACCTGAACAGACACTTCCTTCCTCAGAGAGGACACACAGTTGGCCAACAGACATATAAAAAGATGCTCAATATCACTAATCATCAGAGAAATGCACATCAAAATCACAATGAGATCACCTCACACCTGTCAAAATGGCTATGATCAATAAATCTACAAACAACAAGTGTTGGTGAGGATGTGGAGAAAATGGAACTTTCATGCACTGTTGGTGGGAATGCAGATTGGTACAGCCACAATGGAAAACAGTATGAACGTGTATCGGAAAATTAAAAATGGAACTGCCTTATGACCCAGCATTTCCACTCCTGGGTATATATCTGACACCATGGATGCCGAGTCCATAAGTCCACCTTCCCCAGAGCATCGTAACCAGGAGGGCAGCTTGGGGTTTCCAGCTCCCACATGGGACCAACTCACCAGTCTGTGGGCAGAGACTCTGGGGTTCTCTGTCCACCTGCTATCTTGGAGACGGCGTTTTCTCCTTGCCTTTCTTCTTGATCCTGGAGAAGAGCCAGGGTTCCTCCCACCGCCCGCTCAAGTGTTCATTCAACAGCTGTTGGTGGGCTCCCAGCATCTGCCAGAACTGGGCATGGAGCTCCCCGCGATTCCTTGGAAAGCGAGACAGATGAACAAACCTTCTTAGAGTTTACAGTGCAGTTCTCCAAGTATGATCCCCAGACTAGCAGCAGCAGCATCACCTGGGAACCTGCCGGAAACGCAAATTCTCCATCCCTACCCCAGACCCCTTGAATCAGAAACTTGATTTAACAAGCTCCTCAGGTGATTCTAACACATTCTAAAGTTGAACCACTGATTGACAGACGGCATGGGTCCTCCCCTGAGAGGAGCCGCCCAGCCTCGGGGAACATTTGGCAGCATCTGGAGACATGTTTGGTTTTCTCAACCAGGGGAGAAGGGCTTCTAGTGGGTAGAGGCCAGGGATGCTGTTAAACACCCTACAATGCACAGGACAGCCCTCAGAGTACAGAATTACCTGGTTTCAAATACCAGTTGTACTGAGGTGGAGAAACCCTGCGCTAGAGGCGATAGAGGGCAGGCAGTGACTCTTTTTCTCCCTTTATTCCAGATGTGGCGCAACCTGGGGCATGGCACGTCCCCCCACCCCCACCTCAGCCTGAAGTGAAGGGGTAGAACTCAGGGTTGCTGAGTTCCTTTCCAGCTGGGATGTCCATTGGCTCCAACCAAGCGACTGGTCTGCCCCCTGGAGGCTGGGCTGATTCAGTCCTCCTCTTTCTCTTAGGTGCCAAGAGGCTAAGAGGAGCCTTGGGGAAGGGAAGGATCTGTCACCTGCCTAGTCCAACACTCTCCCCAAGCCAGACTGCTGCTACCAGAGTCCAGCTGGCCTTTGGTTTCCCAGTGACCAGTCCCTCCTCCCCATTGTGGGCAATGTTGCTTCCACCGGCCCAACACCAAGGAGCCCACGCTGGGAAGGAGAGAGCCACGAGCTGGCCCCTCACACTCACCTGCTTTGTGCAGGGAGTGGGCAGGCACAGCGACACCCTCTCTCCTGAGTCTTAAACCTTCGCTTGTCATAGTCTAAGTAATGCAGCAGCTCTGGCTGCGAGTTCCGGGGGCCTAAGGGTAGCCGCAGCGACGCGGACCCTCTGGACCCCCCCGGACCCCGTGCGCTGGGCGGCGCAGTTCGTACTCCTTGCGTGGGGAGCGCGGGGGCGGGGTTAGCCAAGCGGCCGAGCTCTGACTGGTTGGACTTCAAGACCCCGCCTCTCCTTGGAGCCCGCTGACCCGCCACCTCGTTCTTGAACCTCTGCTCTAAAGGGCCAGGAAGGGGAGGGTGTTTGTTACCATTTCATTTTTTGGAGAAGACGTGTAGGCCTGGCGGGAACGCTGGGCCAGACAGCCGCGGGTCCCTTGCAGTCGTGGCTCGCCTGGCTCTGGGGTTTGAAGCTAAAAAGAGGCGGAGGAGAGACAGGAGGTGGGGCGCACAACATGCTTAGCGACAGGGAATGAATGCTTTGGCTACACATTCTAGTCTTCACAATTGCGGTGTGATTTGAGGCAAAACTCTTGCCTGCCCTGATTGTTGCCTTAAATACATGAAGAGGAAAGTCAATTTTCATGAATTTTAGCTCCTTGCTGGGTGGGTTTGCATGGACCGTGGTTTATTACACCCCCTGAAAATCCACTGGCCGACAGTAAACGCCTATTGCAAGGGGCTAACCTAGAACACCCTGCTTGGTGTGGGTTTAATACCCGCTATGAAATAAAGAGCTGTTACTAGATGCCACATTAGCACACTGTAGTAAAGCCTGCTTTGTAATCTGAGATCAGTGGCCCTGAAGCACCTCCCGTGGGCCAAGTAGTAACCGAAAGGGGGGAGATGAACGCTTAATGGTGGACGTACTGGGTATGGTTCCTAACGAGAATGCTGCCGTGCATTCTAGGAAGTATACCAGCGGCCTGAGAAATGGGGTTTGAAAGCTGCGACAGTTCTCTAAATGTGGGTAACAAAGGCTCTGCTTCAGAGGAGGGAGCTGGGCATGGAGGGGGCTGGATCTGAGTGGCATCAGGACTTGGTGATTGGAGGAGGGGGCGGATCAGAGGCGGCTCCAAGGACTGAGTGTGGGATCTGGGAGGTCCGTGGGGTCATGGGCAGAAATAGGGCATTCGATTTCCACTGTGCTACGGGAAGGGGGAGGGGGCCAACCCCAAAGATTCCCTGTCAGGAAATTCCATTTCTCTACCACCGTGAATGAGTATTTCAAGGAAGAGCCTCTGGTGGCCCAGCGCAGTTTAGAGGGGCAGCTCTTGGCAGGAGCAAACTTCAGGGCCTCGGCAAGCCCCCACCAGGGTCCTGTGGGGAATGAGAACACACGAGGGTGGGATTCCTAGTAAGGCCCTCCTGCCCAAGGTTTCCAGGACAGTCGGGCGGAGCTGGGGGGTGGCTGTGCTGAGATCTTGTCTGAGGCAGGGTGCTTTGTCCTTTGATCGTCCTGCAACACCTCCCGCGGCTCTGGCATGGGCATCGTGTCCATGTTCGTGCACATTTTGCTGAACGTGAACCTTCGGTAGGTTTTCTATGGGTTACTTCCCTGGGACTGTGGGAGATGAGGAGCCAGGAAACAGCAATGATGGCCAGTGTCTTCCTGGTATTGGTGTGCGGGAACTAAACTCTTCTTTCTTCTCGTCTGAGAAAAAAGACACGGGAGTCATACAAATGGGATTAAAAACACTTCTATGAAACGCAGCCTGGCTGGGTGACTCCGTTGAAGCATCGTCCCATACATCAAAAGGTTGCAGGTTCAATTCCCCATCAGGGCACATACGTAGGCTGCACGTTTGATTCCCTGTTGGAGTGCGTAGAGGAGGCAACCAATCAATGTTTCTCACATCAATCTTTCTCTTTCTCTCTCTCTCCCTTCTTCTCTCTCTAAAGTCAATAAAAAAAACATACCCTCAGCTGAGGATTTTAAAAAAGAGGAAGAAATGTAATAGGCAAATGCATAGACAATAAATTGGTAACTGCTTAGAGCCCGGGTGGAGAGCATTGAGGGGGCAATAGCGGAAGGGTACAGAGTCTCTTTGTGGTGATGAAAATGCCCTACAACTCTGTTATGATTGCACAACCCCGTAAACAGACTAAGAAGCATTGGATTGTACATTTTAAATGGGTAGATTATATGTCCTTTGAATTACATTTAAATAAAGCTGTTAAAAACCAGCTGAGATGTTTGGCCATGTTTGAGGTACCTAAGACTCTCCCTCCCACCCCCCTGAACTGAGCTTAACCTTCCAGCACTTCAGACCTTCCCCTTGCCCTTTACGCACATCCCAAGGACGGGACCCTCTGAGAGAGACACAGCAAAGGGCTGAGCCCGGGTCCAGTCCCTCTCCTGAGCCCACCACTCAGAGAAATCGCTGCTCCTCCCATGGGGGAGGGAGTCCCAGGGTGGAGAGAAGCTTCTGGAGCAGAAGAGTCCTCAGAGAACCATGAGCCGCAGAAATGCAGCCCCCACACCTAGGGCTGGGTAAGAGCCAACTGGGGTTCATATTTTCTCACACAGATGAATGAATTCCATAGTTCAGGAGGATTATGGGGCGATTCTTATCTCTTTTTATGTTGTCTTTCCAATTTTTCTATACTAGTACTATTTTTTTTTAGGACAAAAGTACGGAAAATCAGGGGTCAAGTGGGAGAGGTTAGGAGTGTAGCCTGTCGGGCCTGGGCTCAGGGCCTAGCTGGGTGGTACTGTGGCTGATGGGCTTGCCCCCCTCTGCAGGAGCCATGTGGCTGGAAATTCTCCTTGCCACGGTGCTGGGCTTCGTCATCTACTGGTTTGTCTCCCGGGACAAAGAGGAAACATTGCCACTTGGAGATGGATGGTGGGGGCCTGGGCCACGGCCCGGGCCCGCAGCCGAGGATGAGAGCATTCGCCCTTTCAAGGTGGAAACATCGAACGAGGAGATCGACGTAAGGCCCCTCTTTCCCAGCAGGGCTGCGCAGAGGGGAGGCAGGAAGCCCCTTCTGTGGCTTCCCTGAGATTGGGGTCAGGCCTTAGGCTGGGACTGGGGAGAGGACGGGACTTGGGAAATGACCCCTCCTCGGGAGTGCCAGATGGGAGAGGGGGTGCCAGCTGGACCCAGTCTCATGCATTGAAGGTCACAGAAAGCAACTGTTTTGCCTCCTTTGTGCCCCATCTGAAACCTGGGGACTGAGTGTATAGGAGAAGGTGAGCGAGTTGTCAGGTCCCGGGTGGAGATCTTATTGAAGAGACAGAAAATGCTGGCGCACAGAGAACCCGCTGCGGGGCCAGCATGGGTTAGGCCCCTACTGTGTGCCAGCCATTCGTGGTCCTGTTCAGGCCCTGCAGTAATTCTATAGGGTCAGGTCTATTGTTCTCACCTCACAGTTGCAGAAACCAAAGCTCAGAGAGGGAAAGCAATTTATCCGAGGTGACGCAGATCCTAAGGCAGATTTGGCTTCAGATCTGTCAGACTCCAAAGTCTGTGTCCTCCTCTGCCCAGGCTGGTGTCAGGGAAGGTGTGACCGGTGCGGTGGGCTCATCTGAGTGGCCGGCCTGAGCAGTGCCAGGAGGGTGGGTGGGACCTGGGATGTCCCCACCCATTCTTGCTTTCCTTCTGTGGGTATCAGAGCACCTGCTGTGTGCAGTCACTATGCTGGGTGCTTGGAAGTCAGAGAGTCTTCCCTCACGTAGCTCATAGTTCGGTAGTTGAAAAAAGAAATGTGCACAGAGAAACGTTAACTAACAGATTAACCAAGATAAATGCCATAAGTGCCCAGAAAAACATCACGAGAGCTCTGAAAAGCAGAAACAGGGCTGCACGGAAGAGGAGGCAGATATGGCTCCCTTGGTAGGACTTAATAAGGCCTCTCTGTTTTTGGACAGAGGCTGAGCTCTGACAACACGCCTTCAGTGGGTTCTTAGACTCAGAGCCCGATTGCCACAGTATGTTTGGGGGTGCCTCAAATGCTTGGGGGGACACTCTGGGAAGGATCCATGCGCTGGCTTGAACCTTCTCCAGCCAGGGCTTGTCTCGTGGCCCAAAGGACGTCCCTTAGACCTGTGTTCTCTCTCCTCTGTAGTTTTTACCCTGAGTTATAATGTGTTATTCGACGCTGTATATCCGAGTTGGCAAACCACACCTCATCAGACAAAGCCATCCTGCCACCTGTTTTTTATACAGCCCCCATGCTAAGAATAGTTTTTATATCTTTAAATGGTTGGAAAAAAATCAAAAGAACAAGGCTATTTCATGACTTGTGAAAATTATATGACGTTCAGATTCAGTGTCCTTGGGAAAAGGTTTGCTGGAACATGGCCATCACCTACAAGCTGTCTGTCCTTGGCCGCTTCCATGCCACGGGGACAGAGAGCAGTAGTCGCAGTTCGAAAAGCCTAACATATTGGCTATCTGGCCCTTTCCCAAAAAGGTTTGCCACCTTCTGCACATAGAAGCGTAGATAAATTAAAGATGTGTATTGTTTGTACATTTAAAAACTGAAACGTGAGAGGTAAACCAGGAGTCAGAAGTAAAGAGCATATACTTTGGGAAGAGCCTCTGGCACAGAAAACATAGAGGTTTTTTCTGGGGTGAACTTGACCACCCAGAGCCAAATTCTGCAGACCAGTGGCCTTCTGCCACTTCACCTCTGCTGGAGCACAGCATCTGGTAGGCACAGGGTTTGCTCTGTCTTCTGGAAACTTTCTCTGTGCTCTGCCCCACCCACGCCTCTCTCCTTGGGGTCCTGCATTTTGCTCCAGGATTTATACCAAAGGATCAAGAAGGCCCGTGTAACCCTGCCATTGGAGGACAGCCGCTTCCACTACGGTTTCAACTCCAACTATCTGAAGAACATCCTCTCCTACTGGCAGAATGAATTTGACTGGAGGAAGCAGGTGGAGGTTCTCAACAGATACCCTCACTTCAAGACTAAGATTGAAGGTATGTTTCCAAAACACCAGCTGGAGGGGGGACAGATGTCATGGGAACGGCTTTTTCAAATGCTGCACGAGACTTAGAAAAGCTGGGGAGACCCAGAATCCAGTTATTGGTCATTGAGATGTATTTAAAAGGGATAACCTCACCAGAATGTAGAAATGACGCGCGAAATTGAAGCAAATGCAACAGCTGGAGCCCAGGTTTCCATGCCAGCTGCTCCCACCCCCCCCCCCCAGCAAGCCTTCAGCACGTCTCTGTCCCTGGCTCCCTCGCCTGGGTTTGGTCCAGGAAGGCCTACTTCCTCGCCCTCCGAGTGCTGCTGTCCTCCTCTCTCATGTTTGGACCTTCTCCAGGTCCTCCCAGCCCCTGCCCTGACCCCAGTGCTCCAGGCTGCTCCAGGTCCAACCTGTGACCCCCACTCCAGAGGTGCCCGGCCCATCCCCTCAGAGGGAGCGAGCTGCCCCCGCCCCCAGTCACAGGGAGGCAGAGGTTCAGGGCCAGGCCCCGACTCTCCAGACGTCCAGCCTGTCCCTGGCTACGGACTCACCCCACAGCATCCCCTCGCCGCCCGCCAGGCCCAGCAGTGCCTCTCACCTGCCTGGCTCCTAATGCAGGAGCCAGGGCGTGGAGCGTCCTGTGGCACCGCAGATCGATAGAGAAACCCAGAGGACATTTCCTCCTCCAAGGGCAAATGATGAGGTGTGGGCTTCTAGCATTTTTTCTTCATTTTAAAACTTCAAATATTTAAAATTCAAAGAGCACAGAAGGATATACAGTGAAAAGGAGTTTCCCTCTCAGCCCTTCCCCCCAGCCCCCACCTCCCTCCCTGAGGGCATCTCTGCTTCTCTCTCCTCTGCTTCCAGGGAGAGTCCATGCACATTCAAGCACGCATATGTAGACGGGTTTTGTGTTTTTTTCTAATTTTATGCCCAAATGATAATGTGATAGAACTTGAATTAAAAATAATCACACATCATGCAGGATGCTCCAAAGGAGGTAAGATTATCTACTAAAATAAACTGTAGAATGGGAGTAAATTTAGCAACATAGAAGGATGGCCAGGATATATTGTTAAGTGGGAAAAAAAAAAAAGGTTCGAAAATAGAATGTATGTAGGATTCTGTTTTTGTTAAAAGAAAGCTATATTCTCTAAGCACTTTTCAAAAGTCTGAACTGTCACAGCGAAGAGGAGCCTAAGGAGACATGACAATTAAATGTAATGTGTCCTGGATGGGATCTTGCAACAGAAGAAGGACGTTAGGTAAAAACTAAGGAAATCTGAATGATATTCCATTGCATGTATATGCCAATATTATCTAGTCTTAGAAAAGAAGGAAATCCACAATGTGTGACAACATGAATAAGCCCTGAGGATATTAAACCAGTCACAGAAGGACAAATACTGTATGATTCCATTTATATGAGGAATTTAAAAGTGTGATGCTGGGAGAGGGGGAAATGAGTTGCTAATTAATAGATATAAAATTTCAGTTATACACAACCAAGAGTTCTAGAGATCTGCTGTACACCATTGAGACTATAGATGATAATAACATTACACCACTTAAACATTTGTGAAGAGGGTCCATCTTATGTCAAATGTTCTTAATACCATCAAATTTTAAAAATAAAAACTTAAGTGTGGACTTTAGTTATTCATGTATCAGTGCTGGTTCATTCATTGTAACAAATCTATCACACTCACATAAGATGTTAATAGTACGAAAGGTGGGTAAAGGTATGTGGGAACTTCCTGTGCTATCTTGACTATTTTTCTAAAAACCTGAATTTGTTCCAAAATGTTCAATTTATTTTTAAAAGTTTTGACAGATAACACAAAGTTCTCTTCAGATAGTGGGATTACATGTGACCTTTTTCACCTTTTGATTTGTCTGGTTGCTGTTTTCTGCCATAAATGCGTGTTATTGGTATAACAAATTAATCCCAGGCCAGAGTTAGCTACACTGGGCTGTGGATTCCAGCCCTCGTGGCGGAGCGTTCCAGGTGCGGCAGCAGCCCCTGGCTCGGGACAGGCCTGCTCTCCGAGAGTCTCTGGAGGAGCCTGGAATCCATTCACCTGCCCTGGCTAGGACGGCGCTCCACGTGTCCGGCATTCTCCCTTAGAAAAAAATTTCTCTACTTGAAAAAAAAGTTATGCACTTACTCTATGTCCTCTATAGAAAGTACTCGTAACACAAAAATGAAAATGAAAGCACCTAAAATTCTCCTGCACAGAGAGAACTATTTTTTTTTTTACATTTTTGTAATTTATCCTTCCAGGCTTTAAAATTCATATATACGCAGTATAAGTATGTGCATACATATGACCATTTACAAAAATTGGGTCAGACAACGGCTATGTCTTGGTAATTTGCTTGTACCACATAGTGACATGGACTGTGCTGCTGTCTGTCAAATAACCACACGTCCACACTGTCATGTTAGACAGCTGTATTGTATTCCAGGATGCTGTTAAACTATAATCTATTTAATTCTCTGTTGCGAGATATATGGGGCTTCCACCACCCCTCCCTCAGGATGTTTAAGTTATTAAACAAGTGTTTTGTGAGCCCTGCCACGCTCCAGGGACCGCTCTGGGCTCTAGGGATATAACAACGCACAAGCGGCCACGGCCTTGGCCTCTTGGAGCTCACATTCTCACGTGAACCGGCCACAGGACAGCACCTCCTTGCAGCACGGCCGTGAAGGCCGAGCGAGGGCACCCACGTTGCTGGAGTGCGGAGTCAGCGCTTGGCCAGCGTTGGTGGTTGTGACTGTTGTCACTGTGACCGGTACCCCACTGTTTGAGCTCCAGGGGGTGCAGCATCCCACCGGGTCCCCTGAGGGCCATGACTACAGCCTCCCCAGCTGCAGGGTGCTGTCCCCCTCCTCCCCTCTCCTGACTATGTTCTGTCCCCCCAGGGCTGGACATTCACTTCATCCACGTGAAGCCCCCCCAGCTGCCCCCTGGCCGCACCCCCAAGCCCTTGCTGATGGTGCATGGCTGGCCTGGCTGCTTCTACGAGTTCTATAAAATCATCCCGCTCCTGACTGACCCCAAGAACCATGGCCTGAGTGACGAGCACATTTTTGAAGTCATCTGCCCTTCCATTCCTGGCTACGGCTACTCAGAGGCGGCCTCCAAGAAGGGTAGGGAGGCTGCTGGTGGCCGTGGACCCGCCCCCTCCTCCCCTGGTGGGGCCAGGTTGGCCCATAGGGCTCTCCTGGGAGACTGAGGCCGGGAGTCTGCTGGGACAGCTTCCTTCAGGGCCTGAGGTGGCGGGGGACAGAGGGCAGAGAAGCGAGGAGAGCGTTTCCCTCACGCAGAAGGCCCACACATCTTCTCAGGATCTGAGGAGCGTGGTGGACCGGGAACCAGGCAGTTATGACTCCCAGAGTCGAGGGCACGGCTGTTTAGTGCGGGCTCAGGGGCCTGGAACAAATGTCCTGAGGAGCTGCCCACTCGGCAGCAGGTCCGCATCTGGGCCCTGGACTGTTCCAGGCCAGCCAGGCTGACCAAGCCCCACACACCGTGCGGGCCACAGCAGCTCACCTGGGCTGGCCAGGGCCTATCTGTCCACCAGGACGGGCATCGGGCACCCCGCCTTTGGGCTCCAGGATGCTCCTCTCCTCCTGAGCTGCTCTGACCTAGTCTGGGGCGAGGGGGTGTGGAAATTTTCGCAGAACATGGGAGGAGCCGAGGAGCTGCCTCGCCGTGACTCCGATCTCTTCCCCCTCATGACCAGGCTTGAATTCGGTGGCCACCGCCAGGATCTTTTATAAGCTGATGCTGCGGCTGGGCTTCCAGGAATTCTATGCTCAAGGCGGGGACTGGGGTTCCCTGATCTGCACCAACATAGCCCAGATGGTACCCAGGTGAGGGCCACTTCCAGGTTTGTGTGTGCAGGTGCGTGCACAGCATCTACAAGGAGGACATCCGTGCAGCGTGGCCCGGTCATGCACGCGGGACCCTGCCTGGACAGAGCCTCTGAGCCTTGGAGCATCCTCTTGCTAGGGGGCTTGTGAGCCCAGGGGAGAGGAGGGAGGGTCCCCCGGCACTCAGCTCTGGCACTCAACTCCGCCTGGGGCACTTTGACATGGGCCCTCCCTCCATTTAGTGTCACACAGGGTTGGTGACTCTGGGCTAGTTAGAGGGAGGAAGGTCAGGGAATAAACCTTTCTGATGGACCAACCCCGGGGAATAACCTGACTGGAACTTTCTATAAACTCCGTATTTTCTTATCAACCTGCCCCTGCCGCTTCACCTCATGTGGCCACCCAAGAGGGGCAGATGCTGAAGGGGGCTGGCCCTGGTGGCCTTCTCCTCCTGTGTTCCTTCCCTCCCCTGTTCCCTTGACAGCAGCCGAGCCTAACCTGGCCCCTCTCTGCCCTCAGCCACGTGAAAGGCCTGCACTTGAACATGGCTTTCATTTTAAGAAATATCTATACCCTAACCCTTTTCCTGGGACCACGTCTCCAGAAGTTTTTTGGCTACACAGAGAGGGATGTGGAGCTGATGTTCCCCGTCAAGCAGAAGATTCTAAACAACAGCATGAGGGAGAGTGGTTACTTGCACATCCAAGGCACCAAGCCAGACACCGTGGGTGAGTGGGCGGGAGGCGGCCCCGCTCAGTGGCCTTCTCCACGGGGGGCGAGGGGAGGCGGTTTGCAGCCATTCCACTCAGGAGGGTTCCCAGCCAGGGGAGGCCTCACCGAGGCCCAGGAATAGGGTGACAACCTCTCTCAAGGACCTCGGAGCTCTTTCGACCCTTAAACTGCATTTTTCCATAGAAGTGAGTTGATACGTGGTCATCAAACTCCCCAACAATTCCATTTAGCGGATTTATTTTCCAAGTGGCTTGGACCCCTGAACCCTCCACCCCTGAGGGATGGAGAGGGGCAGGGGGAGGAGGAAGCCTGGGGGCTTGGTCTCTCAGGGGCTGTGGGGGCAGAGGAGAGGGTGCCCCAGGGCCGGGGTGGGGCTGGGCAGGAATCCCCATGACAAGCAAGGGAGAGGCCAACCAATCGTTCCTGTTAAAGGACCATTTAAAAAAAAAAGACAAAAATATTTTTAAAATAAAACCACACTAATATAAAATGAACACATTAAAGAATGAATTACGTAATTCATTAATTAATTAATTACGTAATTCATTAATTACCATGTATTTGTCGTGTATGATGTGCATGTTTTGTCCAAATTTTTGAGGGGAAAATAAGGATGCGCATTATACATGGGTAGTACCTAAAATACCTTATATCTATTCTTGTGCTTTGTAATTATTTCTTACATAAAAGTTCTTGTAGCATAATATGTTCAAAAAAGGCTAAAATTCCTTTCTAATACAAAAAAAGTATCTAAATATAAACAAATTAAAAATTGAATTAAAAAATTAAAACAGAAGATTTTTTCCCCCAAAAGTGTGGGTCAAAAACTTGGGTGCGCGTTATACATGGCAAATACAGTAATGAAGAAACCAGTAGACTGTAAAATAGAACAGTTCAAAGGCAATTCGGAATACTCAAATTGATGGGCTAATAGATGGAAAACGTCAAATCCACAGCAATAATCAATTAAATCTCCATTTGCTTCTCTAAGAGCAAGAATCACTGGCATGACTGCTTTCTACAGTTTACAGATACAAAACAGTTCTCAGACGCGGGAAGAGAGGGCCCCTGTGGAGTCACATAACCCTGGGAAGAGTCCACTAGATAACTCCCCAGATCCCGCTCGGAAAGCACCGGGGAATAGTTTTGTTCGTTTCAAAGTCTTTTACAGTTTTCAGGACGGTCTCATGCTCCACACACTTTAGGCAACTCATGATTAAAAATAGCGCTTCATAACCAGTTTTCTTCCCTCTGATTATAAAAGTAATCCACACTCACTTTCAAAAAACTGAAAGATGCAAAAAGCACCAACTGGAAGTCACAGTCACCTGTCACCTCTCATCCTGCCCTGCCTCCCTGGCCCCCGGCCCTCAGACGAACTTGCTAACATTTTGGCTGATGAATGTTTACAAGGGGAACCTGTCCACACAACCAGAAAGATAACATGCCCCTACCAGCCCAGAAGCCCCCCTCCCTCTGCCAGACACTGTCTTCTACAAACTTCCCAGGTATCACCCTTCTGACCTGAGACAGACAGGAAGTGGAACTCTAGAGTAGGTACATCTTTTAAGTCTGACTTCTTTTATTTAATATCATGTTTGGGAAATTCACCCAAGCTGTTGTCCCAGGCGTTTTTAATGTCTGCCTAGTATTTTAGTTTGTGGATGGATCAATATTTATTTGCGACTGATCCCTAATTTTTGACTTTAGGTTGTTTCTCATTTGTCACTAATCATAGTGTATAGACCCCAAAAACCCACCTTTTAAAAGACAGCATTCATCTCTATGTTTCATTTGGATCTCACAAAACCCAGAGCCGTAGACCCTCCTGTTTGACGGAAGCTGCCCATAGTGTCCCCCGACGAGGTCGCAGGGAGGCACCACCCACTTCATCAAACACAAGGACCCGAGGGGAGGGTTAAGGAAGTGAGGTGCAGGGGCACGCACGCCAAGTGTTGGGGCAGCGCTGTGCCCCGCCAAGGGCTCCCTGGCTGTGGCACCGCTCCAGGGAGCCCGCACCCTGGGCCCAGGCCTGAGTCACTCCGGCTTCTTCCCACACCAGGCTGTGCCCTGAATGACTCTCCCATGGGACTGGCTGCCTACATTCTAGAGAAATTTTCCACCTGGACCAACTCAGAGTTCCGAGACCTGGAGGACGGCGGCCTCTTACGGTGAGACCCCCATGCCCCTCTCACCCCGGCGGCACCCTCCTCTCCATCCTCATCGGGCGGAGGCACCGAGCCCCCAGGTTGGGCTCCAGCAGAGAAGGGCCTGGGGGGAGAAGCAGCTGCTCCGTGGACTTGGATTTCCTCAAAGACAAAGGCAGGGAAGGCAGGAGGCTGTGGGTGGGCACCGATGGTCAGGACCCTCTGAGGAGGTGGCTGGAGTCCCCTCAGGAGTCCCCTGTCAGGTGGGTCCAGGTGGCAGAGGGCCACAGGGGAGGACACTGACAGGGTGAGTGTCATGGAAACTAGACGGTCTGGGTACAGTGGGCGGTTATTCTGGGGGTGAAGGATAGGAGCTAGCGGGGTGGACAACGGCGGGGGAGAGTAGTGAGGAAAAGTGGGGGCCCAGGAGGCACAGCCAGTGGGCACCGGTGGACAGAGGGGAGGCCACGGACGGCTCTAGGGGTCTCTGGACGCAGGGTGGGGGGAGGGAGCCCTGCCCTGGCAGAGTGTGGGGCTTTCCAAAGTCCACCAACGGCGCGCGCCAAGAGTGAGAGCCAAGGGGCTGTTCCCACTTGGAGTGTGTGGCCCTGTGGCCCGAGCAGGGTGTGCCTGCTCAGCAGCCCCAGGCCGGAGAGAAAAAGGGGTGTCTCAGGCTGAGGGGAGGGTCTCTGCAGCCTCCCACGTTTGTCAGGAGGCACGTGAGCAAGATGGGGGCTGGGGGATAAAAGCGCCCTGGTTCTGCCCTGCTGCTCCTGGGCGCAGACTGGGGCAGGTCGGGGGTCCACACAGGGCCTGGCAGGGGCCTGTCCATCTGGGATGATCCGGGGACAGTCTGTACTGAGGACACAGCACTGCCTCTGAGCAGGGGATGCAGCATCCTGCTTACAGACCTCCTGGACCCTGTAGCAACCAGCTGAAGGCCCCTGGGCTCACCTGATCTCGCCTGCTCCGCCCCACCTGGGTGGATGGAGCCTCTGCAGGTGGTGGGGGAAGGGGTGGCAGACACCACCCAGGATGATGGTGAGAACCAGCATAACCTGCCTCCTGTGTGGCTGGCCTCTGCCTTCATCACTTGCCTTCATGGTCGATGGCGATGCTGGGCCTAGCCTGCCCTGCCTGCGGCACGGGGACAAAACCCCTGACCTTGCAGCGAGGTCTGAGGAAGGAAGCCAGGCGGGCAGGGGGCCTGGCACATGCTGGCGGCCTAAAGTGGCAGCTCTCGTTCATCGTACAACGGCAGCTGGTACTGAGAGTGGCCTCCTGCTTTCCCAGGAAGTTCTCCCTGGACGACCTGCTGACGATCATCATGATTTACTGGACAACGGGCACCATCGTCTCCTCCCAGCGCTTCTACAAGGAGAACCTGAGAGGCGGCTTGTTGGCTGACAAGAACCACTGGTGAGCCTGCCCCCATGGCAGGGAGCACCTGGCTGGGACGCGAGGGAGGACGTTTAATGGCAGGAAAGCACGGCCTGGCCTGCGGGTGCCCTGGGTGTGCAGGCTGAGAGCACCAGCTGGCTGAGAGCCCAGGACAAGGGCCGGGATGTTTGGAGAAAGCGCTTTGCCTTTAGAATTAGCTCCTGGAATTGAGGGGGGTAGCTTTATGACTCCCTGTGGGTGGGCCAGCTAACACACACCCCCAGTCCCCTGAATGCCCTGCTGCGGGGGACAGGCTGCCAGGCACAGCCTACCCCCTCAGGAGTATCTCTGTCCCTTCCAGGATGAAGGTCCGGGTGCCCACAGGCTTTGCGGCCTTCCCCTGTGAGTTACTGCACGTCCCGGAAAAGTGGGTGAAGGTCAAATTCCCGAAACTCATCTCCTACTCCTACATGGCCCGTGGGGGCCACTTTGCTGCCTTTGAGGAGCCGGAGCTGCTGGCCCAGGACCTCTGCAAGTTCGTGGGGCTGGTGGAGCAGCAGTGACGCGTCACAGGGAGGCCCTGGCCCTTGGTGGCAGGCTCCCTCGCAGACACCTGCCCTCTCTCCTGGGAGTCCTGGCCTCCCAGGGCTAGCTACCCTCAGAGTAGCGCTGGCAGGGGCGCCTCCATCTTCCCTTGGTAAAGAGGCCCCTTACCTGAGACCCCTTACCCTTGCCGGGACCCCACGCTCACCACCTCCACGCGCACTTCCCCACACACATGTGAAGCAATGTGGCTTTGCTGATAAATGATTTTTGCTTCTGAAAGCGGCTGGAACCAAGTGATGTGTGGTGCCCCGACCCCATCTGGGGTTCCCCTTCCCGCAGAGCTGGCAGGTCCGCAGCCTGGGTTGGGGAGCGAACCCCATTCCGTCCTGGCCAGGGAGGGCAGGGCAAGCCTACTGGGGCCACCAGGACGCCGATCTGTCCCCTTCCAGTGCTCAGGGCAGCAGAGAGCAGTGGCCAGGGTTCTAAGTGATGCCCCAGATCCGCCCTGCTTGGGCCACCTCTGGGGATTAAGAAGCCTCCGGGGACCTGCCCCACCATGGGGGGCCCACTGGTGACCCTGGCGCCCCCTGGAGGCAGTATGAAGGCGGTGTCTCCGGCAAGTGTCCACAGTTGTCTCAGCCCCAGGACCTTTGGGTAGGGAAAGGGCAAGGGACTGCCCGTCCTCCCTACGGGGGTCACAGGTCAAGGGCGGCATACAGCCCTGCACCCAGCCCAGGCACCCCTCCTCCTCTCCCCTGCCGGTTCTCCCGTGGCTCCTCGGACACCCTGGGCACTACTCTGCCCCGTCACCCGCCCTTGGAGGGGGCAACAGATGGAGTCAAGGGCTGAAGATGGAGCCCCACGCACTGGCCCTGCAGAGGCTGGAAAGGCTGGGTCTCGGCAGTCTGGCTGAATGGGCACTTTATTAGTCGTTCACATTGTCCCTGACTGCTGCGGGGTGACCCTGAGCCAACCACATGTCACTGGCCACATGATACAAAAACAGGGAACCACAGAGGGGGGTGGCGGCGTGTGAGCCAGCAGAGCCTGCACCGGCCATGCCCGTGCTGCTCCCCGCTGCTCGCTCTGGGGACGGGCCGGCGGCACACGGCTCACTGCAGGGCGCGGGCGGCGGTAGCCAGAATGGCCCCGAGCACCTGCCAGAACCCGCCTCAGGCCTGGGCCTGCTGCAGCTCTTTGGTTATCAGCTGGGTCGGTGCAGGCTGTGTGCTCAGAGGGGAGTTCTTCTACCTGTCACATTCTCCCTAGTACCTGAGAGTCGCCCCAGCCAACCGGCCGGGAGGGGCACCATTCCAACACACGACCTTGCTAAAAATTACGGGGACATCACCCCGCTATAGAGGTGGACCCTGCCGAGGTGGAGTGGGAAATGGGCAGAGCCCGAGGGTAGGGAGCTGCACCTGGTCCCCTGCCCACTGCTGGGACCTGAAAGCACCACCGGATGGCAGTCCTGCCCCAAACCAAGGGTCAGAGTCCTTTCCTGGCTGGTTCCATTTCGTCAGAGCACTGGAGCTTTAAAAAGGTGGACGGAAGTCCTGAACTTGGTTGGAGTCAAGGTCGAGCTACTTCGGCACCTGGGACCGCTCACCTCCCGGCTCCCCGAGCCTGGCCCAGCCCAGTGGCTCGCCCGCCCTCAGGCCTGCTGGTAGGCCGCCGCCATGCTGTCCACAGGGCTGTGGGCCAGGCTCTGCCCAGGGACGGTCCCGCTGATGTTGTGGATGGCTCCATACGTCTGCTGCTGCTGTGGGGAGAGGGTGGTTCTCTCGGAGGCCAAGCCGCTCAGAATCCGGGGCACGTAGGGCTGCCAGCAAATGAGAGCGTCAGTGCTTGGGTGGGGCGGGCGCCAGACGCTGCCCTGTTTACCCCGTTCCTCCTCCACTGCGCCCCTCCTTCCAGGAAGCACACAATGCTCACAAAGGATGCACAAAGAAACACTGTCAACCTAGGACGTCACGACCCAAACTGTGCCCCCTGCAGGGCTGCTCAGCAGCCAGAGCAAAGCAGAAAATACAATCAATTACACAGTGCTCATGACCACAGAGAAAGAGGCACACACACCCATTTCTCAGAAGAAACAAGTTTTCATAGCGCTGGGTCCTGGGAGGGTTTCTCATTTGATAGGGGAAACAAGTCTATCTGCATAGGACAGGTTTAGAATGCTGTCGATGAGACTGCTGGAATGCTGAGCCAATCAGTGGAGGCCATTTCTCTTCCCAGCCCCTGGCTCCCGCTGCAAAGCCCTGCTCTGCTTCTCTCCAGACCCGGGCTGAGAGCAAGGCATTTCCAGTGTCCGTCTGCCCTGCCTCTTCCCTCATCTGGCAGGCACAGCCACAGGTGTGCCTCTGGGTAATGAGTCTTCCCCAGAACCTTCTCTGGAGCTGGTCCAAAGGCAAGCACTGATAAAGGAGGCTGATGCGTAGGAGGCAGCCACGGAAGGAACACTGCTGATGGGAGGGTCACTACCCCAGCCGCGGCCCTGCCAGGTGGCCAGTGGTCACAGCCCTGGGATCCTGTGGATCCCTTTTCCTCTCCCGGCCCCACCCTGGGAGCAGAACTCTGAAAGCCACAAGCAGGGAGAGCCAGGAAGGAAAGGAGACCTGGTATCTTTCTAAGACAGCGCCTGCTCGGAAGCAGGTGCCATGTTCGTCTGTTTAATTCAAAGAGGAGTTTCGGTTTTGACACCGCGGAGGGCCTCACAGCTGAAACGCTTGTGATAAGAGTCACCAAACCATCGGGCCGGGGATACTGCTGCACGGAAGGCCCGAACTCACAGGGTATTAAATATGCAGGGCAGGAAAGTGAGCAGGAAACTGAAACCAAGGGGGATGGGTGTGCATCCTGGCAAAACTAATTCTCTTCTCAGCGAGGGATGTGGCCTCACACACACAAATTAAAGCACCCAGAGGGCCCCGGGATCCCTTCTCAAGTGGCATTGATTCAGCAACCTGCCTGACACACGACCAAGGGACTTCTCTCTTAACAAGAGATGACCAAAGTGTGTTTGCCAGGCCCATCTGGTTGGGGCCGTCACCAGAACCATAACTTACTGTGTATGGTGGGGGCACGTGGGCCTGCGCCTCGCTTCCTTTGTCACTTGCCAATTCTTCTGTCTGCAGATAACAGCAAAAACTTCCAATGGTAAACAAAACTGATCTGTCTGAACTAACACTCTCCAAACAAGCAGACTGTTAACACCCAGAATAATAGTACCAGCTGGCACCAGGCTCCCAGCGGCAGCCCAAGAGGGGAAGGGGGAGGTGCAGTGCCTGGAGCAGGGAAGGGGGAGGGGAGGGGTGCCACACATCACACCCAACTACCCACGCCTTTCCTATGAACAAATAAAACCTGGCCTTCCCTGTGAACAAATAAAACCTGGAGAAGGCTGTTGATAGGTGACTGGGTGGCGAAAACCCCCATCTCCTCCCAGGTCCTGGCTGCGAGGCCACAGGGGGCGGGGCCCTTTACCTTGTAGTTCAGAGGGCTGAGGTGCTTGAAGCACCCAAAGCAGGTGTAGGCCAGGCAGACCAGGATGGTGAGCAGCATGACCAGGAAGGTGAACAGGGTGGCAGGAGCCGTCAGACCTGGGGACAAAGGGGTGTCAGTCTTAGAGAAGGAGGGAGGGGCTGCCATTGACCCTCTCTCTGCAACAGGAATTGTGGGCGACTGTTCCCTCAAGCAGACAATAAAGAGATGGCACGCCCCACCCCCTCAAGCAGCTGGGATGGTGTCTTCACAGCCAAGGGCACAGGGCCCACCGAACAACTGGCATCATCTCCGCTCGGGTTTCAGGCACCGGGATACCAAGACAATGGCTGTTTGCCAGCTTCCTTGTTGGGTCAGTTCCTTGCAGTCTCCTGTGTCCTGGGTTAGGTAGGGGGGCGGCTCCCCCAGCTGACTGGGGAGGAGTCACATACCCCTCCTGCCTTTTTCTTTTTCCCAAGAGGGTCTGTTTTCCCTCCTGCATGTCCCCCATGGTCAGGTGTGGAGACCTGGACTGGTCCACCACTGCCAAAGAGCAATCTGGACCAGCTTCCCCATCTCCTCAGGGTCAGTTCCTCCAAAGCTGATAAAGTGACCATCTTCTCTCTCAGGCTGTCTGGGCCCAGAGCTACACTTGAACTTGGGCTAGCTTAGGTTGTCAACATTGTCCCAGGCCAGCCCTCACCCTGGATGCCACATTCTGACTGGACACCTAGCCAGCCCCACTCTGGATGCCACATTCTGATTGGACATTGAGTCGATGCTGTTAAAGCAGCAAGGCATTTGGCTGGTGGTATGGATCTGGGAACGTGAGGCCGAGGGCTGCCTCCCTCCCCTTGCTTGGGTCAGCAAGGGCCCCTCACCCAGGCGCAGGAAGGAGAAGAAGTAGAGCCAGAAGAGGCACAGGATGGGAGCAGCCAAGGCCTGGTTCACAGCCGCGAAATGGATCCTCTTCTCCAGCTTGGCTGGGAGGTAGGCAAAGTAGAGGTTGTGCCGGTCCACCATGTGCTTGAGCAGGATGTAGATGAGGCCTGCAGAGAGTGGGCTGTGAGCCCTGCCCCCTTCCCCCTGGGGTGGCTATTTGTGCACGGAACTGGGGCTGGGGCTGCTATCTGACCACATGAACCAGAAGGTGGGCAAAATGCATAATGCACATCCTGGCTGCTAGTGTTCTTAATCTTCCTGTTCTCCACTCCACTCCCCTTCTCCCCTCTGCCTTTCTGGCCTCTTTCTGACTCCAAGGAGTGGAGGCGTCTGTGATTCTGTGCCCATGGGATGCTGACATTCTAGCATCATCTCAGGGAAAGTGGCTACTTTACGCTCGGAGGCCTGGCCTCTGCTTCCTCCGGGGCCCCTCTCCTGCTGGGCACCCCCAAGTCCCTCCAGGCTCTCACTCACCTTCCCTCCTCCCACCCAAGCTCACCTTCCACCCTCATCACAGTGGATGAGCGCAAGGATCTTACCCCAGGGACAGCACGTAAGGCGGGTGCTACCTTTTAGGTCAGGTTCTTAAAAATGTTTTGTTTTGTTTTGTTTTGCTTTGAAAGAGTGATACTGTATTTTAAACATATATAAGAGAGTGAACAGGAAAAACTAGAACCTCCCCCTATCCCTAAACCTTAGCTATCATTGCCAACGGTGCCTGGAGTGTTCTGTTTCCTTCTAGAGTCTTCTTTTTGTTGGCCAGTTCCTGATGTTTTATTTTAGTTGCAAGATCTGGGCCTATAAAATCGAAGAGTTCTAAGTCTGAATCTTGACTCTACTCCTCACTGACACATATCCAGGGCTTCACCTGTGACAGGCGACAGAGACAAGACCTGGCGTGTAGGACTGTGCAAGAAGTAGTATGATTATCCCCAGGGAGTGCAAGGGTGACTGGCAAGAGCAACAGCACGCATGACACCCTGGATCATTACTGCCAGCACCGTCTCAGCGCTGTTGAAGAATCAACCAACAGGGAAGTGATCAGCGGGCAGAGAGGCTCAGACCATGAGATGCACTAAGTGAGCCCATAGTTTGGAAGGCATGAGAAGTGAGGTTAAACTTGGTGTCACCTGTCGCTCTTTGCTAGCTTGTGGCTCCTGTGGTTACCAGAGATCCTCTGTTCGTGAGACCCCATAATGCCCTGTGATGGCTGTCTTGGGGTGCCACCCACCTACCCTGGCCCGGCTCTGGGGCCACTCACCAAATGGCGCGATGATAGGGCAGGTGATACTGTAGGCCATGATGACAGTGAAGACGCACAGCATCCACGCATACATGGCTCCAAACTCGAACTCGAAGGCCTGGTTCTAAGGGAGGAGAAGGCGGCAAGGTGCTTACAGGCGTGTTCCTCCCCTGACCACCCCTCGACGGCTCCCAGGGCTGAGGGGAAAGCCGGGTGACAAGGACTTCGGGAATGGGAGACTCACAGCTCCCCTGGCCTCTGAGGTCCTCTCTCTCCCTCCACAAGCTCCTCCAGCTTCACTCAGCTCACACCCAGACCTCCCACGGTGCAGTGATTCATGCTCCCTTAGTGTTTCCCTTGTCTGACTCATGCCTCCCCAGCAGGATCCGGGGCCCCTGGAAGGCAGAGATGGCGCACCCGAGGACAGACTGTGGAGGGATCCCCTACAGATTTTGGCATCAGACCGAACGTCAGCTCTGTCTCTTCTGGCGCCTGTCCTGGGCCACACACTTAACCTCCCTACGGTTCAGTCTGTGCATTTGCCAAGTCGGGCCCAAGTGCTGCCCGTCTCATGGGGCGTCCTAACAGTTAAATGAAAGAATGCAGCACATCTCTGACGTCCCTCTCACGGCACCCATATGGCAAAAGAAAATAAAAGAGAACCCACACTGCCCAATTTATCAACAAATGCCGCAAGCCCCAAATGCCTTTGGCATCTGTGATAATCTTATGCAAATGGGTACCCCCCAATAAGGAATGTGTTGATGTTAGAGGGGGGTGTGTGTGTGTGTGTGGGGGTGTGTGTGTGTGATATATCAGACTGGTTAAAAGGAAAAAACCCACACTCTCTCCTCCAGCTGGTGAGTTTAAATGGAGATTTGTGAAGACACGCCACTTTCAGGCAGCGTCTTCAGTGCCCGGCACAGAGCAGGGAGGCTAGGGAGAGGCCGGGGCAGTGGAGGGGGGAGCTCAGAGGGCAGTCAGCGCCGCCCCGCCCGCCCGACCAGCCCACACCTGCTTGACGTTCCTGCGGTCAGCAGCGGTCTTGGCCATGATCATGCGGAAGGTGTAGAGGATGAGTCCAGGCAGCCGCAGCAGCTCCATGCCGTTGCCAATGAAGGCCGAGGCGATGACGTAGTTCACGAAGAAGGCGCCCTGGTCCGGCAGGAAGACGCACCTGGGGACCCAGGGAGGGGTGTGGGCTGAGACCCAGGAGAGCCCCGTTTCCGGCAAGGAAGGGGGGCGTCCCTACACCCCCTGAAGCTTTGTACTCGGCCCTCCATTTGGCATGTGCATGAGCAAGCGGCACACAAAGCCCCTGACCCTCTTCCCATAGCGTTGCATCCTAGCTGTCTGCCAGGTGCGAGGAGAAGGACACAGGGCCGGCGATGTTTACTGTGTGACACATGCGGTCAGGGCAGGGCGGCCGCCTTTCTGATAAGGTGACTCTGTGCAGAAAGGTAAAGAGTGAGCTCATCTAGAAACCGTGGAGAGAGCATCCCAGACAGAGGAGACAACAGGTAATGGCTCTCGGGGCCGTGTGCCTGGCATGGCCGTGGGACAAAAGGCAGGGGCTGGAGAGGACAGGCCAGGAGAGACGAGCAGACTGAGGGCAGGGTGTGAGGAGCGGGGGACCACACAGAGGGCCACTCCCGTCGTCTGTGAGCGGCACACTGGCGGCAGCGGGGGCAGGTGAACATGGTGGCACTCTGGGTCAATCTAGATCGTCAAGGTTTGCTGATATCGGGGTGTGGCACGTGAGGGAAAGAGGGGAGGCAAGCAGAACTCAGAGGGCGTTTGCCAGAGCAACCAGAAAAACAGAGTCATGGGCGTGGGATCAGCAGATTTGGGGATAAAAGTCAGGGGTTTGGGTTCAGGCAGGTAAAGTCTGAGATGCCCAGCGGAACCGCAAGTGAGGCTGCGGCAGTCAGTGACAGACGAAGTCGTGGGGCTCAGACTGTTATAAATGTGAACGTCGCCCACATATTCTATTCAGGCGTAGTCAGGTGGCACCAGAGCCGTGCATCCAGCTGAGGTCTCCCAAGGAAGGGGTGTGGACGGAGCGCTGAGCCCCCAGACAATGATATTCAGAGCTTGGGGAGATGTTAGAGCCGGCCCAGGAGGCTCAGAGGGGAGAACCAGGAGAAGGGAGAACCAAAGCCAGCGAGGACAGCGTGTCAAGGAGGAAGGCACGAGAAATGTCTCAGGTGGCGCTGACAGATCCAGTAACACGAGGACTGGGAGCTGACCACTGCACCTGGCAGGCTGCGAGTCACTGTCAACCTAGACAAGAGCTGGTTGGGTGTCTGCCTGTCTGTCTGAGGTGGCCAGCTCCCGAGTGACCAGTGTACCCAGCAAGATCCCATTGACACTAATTCAGCCTCTCCTTCCAAAAAATCGCAGCCAGCCTTCCCCATAAACAGCTCTTTGGGAAAATCCATCAGGAGCCTGAGAGCTCATTTCAGGACCTAAAGTTTAGTGCAGTGGGGGAGAAGGTTCCATCCCAACTCTGTCTCTTAACCAGCTGGGTGACCTAGGGCAAGTGATGCAACATCTCTGGGCCCCAGTCACCTCATCTGTAAAATGGAGATGATGCTATTTACCTCATAAGTCGCTGTAAAGGTGAAATGAGAAAAAGAGTAAAGCATTTAACATACTGCCTTCTTATACAATGAGTATTCCTGTTAAGTGGTCATGGTACAAGCTCAAAATACTAATAAGGACATATATCAGAAATAAGTTTAGCCCTGGCTGGTGTGGCTCAGTGGATTGGGCGCTGGCCTGCGCACCAAAGGGTCACTGGTTTGATTCCCGGTCAGGGCACATGCCTGGGTTGCAGGCCAGGTCCCTAGTAGAGGGTTCATGAGAGGCAACTAAACATTGATATTTCTCTCCCTCTCTTTCTCCCTTCCTTCCCCTCTGTCTAAATAAATAATCTTTAAAAAAAAAAAAAGGTTGAACTCCATTCCCCTGGCAAAATTACTCCTGGTGACAACGTTAATAATTATTCCCCATTCCTGCTCCATGCTCCACCAAGAGCCAGCAGTTCCTTTCCCCCAGAGGCTCTGTTCTCGGTAAATAAGTTTCAAAGAATGAATGAGCCTGAGACTAATTGAGCCTCGGCCTAAAAGATTAACCACATTTTTGCACACGCAGCACAAAATGGGCCAGCTCCCATGGTGTGCCCACAGGCTCTGCCTGGCCTCGGCCCCGCCAGGAGCCTGGCAGGGAAGGTGGGGAAGACCAGGCCCCATGGTCTCAGGGAGGAGACGTGTTCTGAAGCATGGACGGCCCGCCCACAATGGGGCCCAGCCCCCACAGGACGCTTACCCAGGACCGCAGCCCCAAAGCTCAACATGGCTGATACTCACTCCAGTCTGATGGACGCCTCGGAGGAGGTTTTGTCAAAGAGCCACCGGAAGAAAAAATCCAGACTGGAAGACAAGTGAGTTCCATAAGAACATATTCCCAACGCTCCATGTGAGCACTACACACATTCTCTTTCTTCTGCTCTAAAAACAAGCCAAATCGCAAGATCTACATTCATCCTTTTAAAATGCCACTCACTATGGTGTAACACACGGGGGCCTACTTTAACAGAAACTTCCTTTCTGGGGATGAACAAAGCCAGGATCAGCTCCTCCCAGTAAATGGAAGGTCATGATAAAATTTGTTCTCAAGCTTTTTAAAAACTAGTATATTTTTAAAGGAAGAGCGATGGAATGTCCAGGAGAATCAGTGGGCCGGCGCAACTCCACTCCACTCCAAGTGGGTACGGTGGACTTAAACGTTGTCAGGGGTTTATTGGCATCCACTGCAAAGCCGTTTCCATTCTCCTGGGCACAGCACTCTCCAGAAGTGACCCTGCTTCTGAATCTAGAGCAGGAGGTGGCGGCAAGTACCTGGTGAGGCCGAGGGAGGGCAGGATCAACACCATGAAGATCAAGAATATGTAGACCTTGGTCATCATGATGCGGTTTTCCCCCGACCTGCAGGAAGGCAGAGGTGAGCACTCACAAGCCCCGGGACCCCAGGTGGCCCCAGTGCGCCGTGGGCCCATTGCCCTGCGGCACGGGGGCCGAGCTCCCGGCACTCACTTGGTCCAGTGAGACTCCAGCAGCGTGGAGTAGTAGACGATGGATGGGAGCAGGGCTGAGAAGGACCACAGGAGCAGCGTCGGGAAGAACTGGCTGATGATTGGGTCCTGGAAGACAAAGCGCACAGCAGAGAGTCGGGGCTTGGAAACCATGACCGACTGGCGTGGCGGCTCAGTGAACTGCTGGAGTTGGGGTTTGGCCACCTGTGACCCCCAGAACCAACACTGTGCCTGGTCCATACTGTTGGCTGAATAGACAACAATAGCACCTTACATTTGTATAGTTATATGCACACTCTATAGAATTAAGGCAGCAGCTTCACATATAATTGAAGTCCCCTTGTCTTACTCCCCAGATAGAGAACGTTCTCCGTTCCCTATAGAAAACCAATGGTAATGCCAAGGGAAGGGGGAACGCTGAAGGTCAGGCTCCCTGCCCAGCTGGCCTGCCCGCTCAGCTCCCAGTGGCCCAGTCGGGACTTAAACAGGGCTGCTTCCTGCTCTTTCCCAAACCTGTCTATGCCCATTGTACTTGTTACTGCCATGACATGATTTGATGAACTTCCCACTTTCCCTGATTAAATGAGCACAAAATTAGAGAGAAAAATTCTTTGAAAATTAAGTCAGATACTTTGGAAAGACCTGATAAAGGCCAATTCCTTGAAAATGCTGTTGAATAAGATGAGACTAAATTAACTGTAAAAGGCCAAGGGAAATGAAATCTAGGAGGGTTCTATCCTTAGAATGGCTTTGCAAGTATCTAAATCCTTGCTTTGCTGTAAAAAACTGAAACTGGAATCACAAACAATGAAATAAGCATACAGTGTGTGTACAGTTGACAAAGGGGAATTCCAATCAGCAGATGCACCCGCAGAAGGACAGGCCCTGACCAACATCACGAGACTGGCAAAGAAATTAACGCTTACGTGCTTTATATCTAGACAACGCTGCTTAACGCACACTACACGGCTTTATTATACGCTGAGTCAGATGGGAGAGCTTCAGCCACACACTACACCACACAACCACCATCACAACCGTCCCATGGACATAGGATGGCAAATGTTTTGACTCGTTTTTAGATGAAAAGCCAAGGTTCAGAATTCATCAGCGAGGGACTGGCAGACCAAGGACGGGGGCCTCAGGCCACCGGCTCGGCGTGCTTTCCCAGACTGTGATCAACCCAATGCCAAGTGGAACTGGAGAGAAAAAATATTGAGGGTGATGCTTCAGAAAAGCCGCCATCTTTTAAAGTCAACGCAAACGTAGGGAGTGTTTAGCTGTTATCGCATCAATGCAACTGAGATTTCTAAAAGCCACTCATTGCCTATCTAGAATCGGTGACTTTACAACAAGATTATCAGAAACTGAAATGCGAAAGAAACATATAATTCATGGTTCTGCCGCCCCAGTCCAAGAAGCTCGTTTCACGCCTTCCCGCCCACTCCCTGTGGTACCCATCATACACCCGCATCACTGGCTGCAACCACTGCTCAGAGACAAGTTACATTCCGTTTTTAGCATAAGCCCCCAACGTCCACCACAAACTCTATACAGTTTTTCAATAGATGCTTTCCATGCTACCAGACCCAATATATTTCATTCAACTCAAATGAGACCTACTGATGAGTATTTAGATTAATTCTACATATATTATATATCCATTATGCATATATGGACATGTATTAAATATAATTTTATATTGATTATATATGCTTTATATATAATCAGTGTGTGTGTGTGTGTGTATTTATAACGTCTAAATTACTAGAAGACCCTGTACTAAATGTGGCCATGTCTGCTTAGGGCTTAAAAACAAAGACATGATATATATATATCTATGTATGTGTGTGTGTCAATTATACCTCAATTTAAAATATTTATTTATTTATTTGAAAAATAGCAGACAGGAGCTGAGCGACATGACATCCTGGCTCATTGTCCCCCACATCCCTTGGCCCCAAACCTCCCCCACGCACTATGCCCCATTGCACGAGCCCCCTGCGACGGGCCTTGCAGAATGAATGGTCACTCACATTCAGTGCGTGGATGGGTTTGGTGACATTGAACTTGTCCATGGTGGAGAGGATGATGGAGGGCGTGGTCAGGAAAAACAGCACCAAGAAGAGAGTGAAGTTGATGCCCAGCCACTGGAACCACCAGCGGAGGCCCTGGATGGAGAGGTTCTTCCTACAGGGGAGAGAATACAGGCTCTGGAGGCTCCTCTCCCAGGATCCGGCCACCAGCCATGCCAAGAGTGCCCGCCCCTGGCTTAGTGGGGGCCGGAAGGTCCCAGTGAGACAAACCAAGAGACTAGCATGAGGACGCTGGCTTAGGGCTCATTTCGCCATAGGAGCACAGATACGTTCTCTGCAGTGACCTTCAGCTATAGGAAGGTGAAATTTCAGGGCTCTAGGAGCTCAGAGGGAAAACAAGTTATTCACTGCTATTGAATTGATAATATTTTAGATCTACAGAGAGAGGTAATATTACTAAAATAATAATCAACTTTTTTTTTTTTTTTTTTTTACTCTTTTAATGTGTCCCCCAAGCTGAGGTAAGGGACACTTGACTGCACTGTCCGATATAGCTGCCTAGCCACGAGACACATGTGGCTCCTGAGCACTGAAACGCGGCCCTTCCAGGCTGGGGGCTCACCAGCAGATGTCCTCGGGGTAAGTGGCAAAGGCAACTGTCCACTTGGAGATGCAGAGCTCTCGGCTGTAGGAGGACGGCTGGGGCTCGCCTTTGCACCCCAGGCCCTGGCACTTGCAGGCGTTGAAGTCTTTGAGGATGCTGCCAGGAAGCACAGACAGGGCCAGGGCTCAGACCCCCAGGCGCTGCGCACAGACACGGGGCCGCGCCAGCGTGGGGGCCTCCTGGCGCAGGACCTTTGCTTTATAATTATTACTTTATTATAATCAATGCTATGAAAGAGACAACCGGCTTGGCACACCAGGTGGAGGATTTTGTTTAATCCTCAGAACAACGCTGCCAGCCAAAGATTATTGTTCCTGTTTTACAGATGAGGAAACCGAGGCTCTCCAAGTCGGGCTTCGGCTCCCATGCTGTTCGCGCTGCCCCTGCTGCCAGTGGCTTTGCCCTTCAGTTCTCTCATTCACTGCCCAGGCCCCACAGCTGCCGTCAGACCGTGTTACATGAGGCGTGTTCTCATTCTGATCCAAGACGTCCCTCCCTAGGACACCCACCTCAACCCTCTCCAGCTGCGTGGGTCCTACTCTTTCCTCCTCCGTCTTCCATAAAGTACCCACCAGCTACCCCTGCTGCTGTCCCAGAACGTTCTTCCTCTTTCTGCTGGCCTCCGCCTGGCCCCAGCCTCACTTCAGGGTCTGCTGGACACGCCCAGGACACCCTTCCCAGAGCCCATGATGCCCAAGGCGGGGAAGCCTTTCCCTTGGCCACTTCCTTCCCATGTCCATCTCCTGACCCGCCCCCTCTGCTGCTCCCAAGAATCGATGACACCGAGACCTGAGGCACGAGGGCGCTCTATGTGCCAGACCCCAGACCGAGAGACCCCACCCAGGACCAGGCTCCCCACAGCAGGGAGCAGCCTAGAGGGCGCAGGCACCCATCCTGGAGGGGCCTGGGACACTCACTAGGTGGCCATGGACTTTTCCTGGAAGGTGACGAAGGCCATCCCCAGGGGCTGGTCCTGGACCCTGCACTCCTCCTCCGCGATCTTCTCCGCCAGCCTGTCCTTCATGCACGCGTAGTAAGAGATGGCGTCCTCCTGCCGGAGGGCACATCCCTGTGAAGATGCGGCCCCGTGCAGGGGGCGGGGCCCCAGTGCCCACAGGTCTCCGGGGTGCGGGCCTCACCCACTCACAGCCCTGCACTTCACAGCAGCAGAACTGGCCACAGGGCTTGGGGTTGATGAGGGTCCGCTGGCCTGTCTTCACCTGCAGGTTTGTGTAGTAGGTCAGGCTCTTCTCGGTCTTTTTTCTGCATTTGGGGAGGAAGGGGACACACCTCAGACTATCAGTCCTGTGGCATGAACCCCATGTCCTCCATTCGGCCATCAGTGACCACCAGGACTGCGAGTTCAGCTTTCTGAATAAGAAAAGGGCAGAGCCCCCCTCCTCCCTTCCCACGGGGGAACCGAGGCGGTCGAGGAAGGAGGGTGGGCATCTCAGAGGGGAGGGGTCAGAGAGCTGCACCCGCCGCCCACTCGTACCTCTCCTGGCACAGGTGCATCAGCTTGGCCACATTGTAGCACAGCCGGGCCTCCACCACCTCACACGTGGGGTACGCATCCCTGCATCCAGGCCGCGCCACAGGCAAAAGATGGCATTGGGAAAGGGAACCCCCAGGCAGGTGAGTCCCCCCACACCTCCACGGGTAGCAGAGCGATCACCCTGCAGTGACATTTTCTCTTCCTCCTTTAGCACCAGCAGAGCCAGCGCAGAGCGGCCGTTCAATGCTGGTGGGGCAGGATCTCAGATCTTACCCAGGTGCCCAAGTGGAAGATGTTAAGGCACTTGCCCAAGGCACCTGCCCCATGGGACTGTGTGCTCCCACCTGGAGGGGCTCACTCCCCTTCCGGCCCCAGCCCTGCTCACCGGAAGTGGCTCTCCACAGCCTCCTTCGTGGCGTGTCTGGGGAGTCCTGTGATGAACAGGGTCCGCCTCACCTGCCGGAGAAACACACCAGGGAGCAAAGTCACCGGGACGAGGCAGACTCAGGCCCCCCTTCTGCGGCCTGGCAGGGCCCTGAAGTGTGATATCTACACAGCCCTTTCTTCCCCGCTGCACAAGGACATTTTCAAAGCAATTCTGTGAGCCTCCTTTGCATGACTGGGGACTGAAAAAGCACCCAGAGAGAGGAAGTGGCTCAAATAAGGTCACACAGCAGAGCAGGGGAGGACCCAGGCCTGGAACCAAGTAGCAAAAACTGCCTCCTGCATCAAGCTCTGCGTTGCAACGAGAAAGGAGGCTGATCTCAAACTGAAAGTCTTAGAAGTTACTGGAAGTCTTGGAAGAATCAGGAACGACAAGCCCACATCCCACAAATCTTAGGGTTAGCTGGTAGAATGAGGGAAAGCTATCTAAATCCTAAAACAATCTCTCAGAAAAAAAATTTTAAAAAGATAATGCCACGTTTCAGTGCAACTACACAAGCCAGATTCCACAGAGGGCCCTGCTGGGGCTCACCGCTGCCATCCACCTGAGGAATAAGCTTCGGGGGGCACATTGCTCTCCGCCCCCACCTGGGCCCCTCCCCAGCCCCTGCCCCGCCCCCGCCCCACTCACCAGGTTCTCTTCTTTGTACTTGATGGACTGGGTGTGGTGCCGCATGAAGCCCACGGTGAGGAAGAGGTAAATGACAGCGAAGATGGTATGCAGCCAGAGCAGGTTGTTGCTGAGAGTGGACACCACCTGCCATCAGGGGTGGGCTCCCAGGCAGGGGACAGGGGTGCAAGGGCCAGGACTAAGCTACCTTTACGCCACTGAGCTGAGGACCAACGGCTTCATCACAAGAGGCTGTGCGGCCAGTGCCCCCTTAGAGATCCCTGTCCTGACAAATGCACTCAGATACCTGGTTTCGTTGAACCCCCTCAAAAGAGCAGCTGCTTATGGTGGGTTGGTGCCTGGAGCCCAGCTTCACACCTGCTGCAAAGGGGCTTTCAGACAGTAGCCCACCCCCTTTGGGCTACCTCTGGCCCACCGGGGCTCCAGGATCTGCCTTCTCCTTGGCCCCACCCATCAGCACCCTCATACCCTTCCACCCCTACTCACTCAGTCCGTAGATTTGCTATTGTCGTCCTCCCAAAATTGTAATGGTCTTTGTCTGCAGAGAAGCACAGATACTTAGTTCCTGGGTCACAATGGGGAATGCGAGGGGGCATCACCAGCGCCCCCTGACCGGGAGGAGCACAGGCGGCCAGACTAGTGGACAGTGACGCCCGTCTAGGGTGTTAGAGCTCCCCCGACCAAGGCCTCTGCTTTACCCCAAAAGGATCCCTGACCACCTCTCAACCCATCGCGGGGGTACAGCCAAAATTTGACTTCATCTTGCTTTGAGATATTTGTGGCGTTACTTGAGAAATCTGGAAGATCCTAAGCTGTTCTTAAAACCAAAGCTGGTGATCCCTGGGCGTAAGAGGTGGAATCACAGCAGCATTTTGGAAGCTAGATCCCTTGGGCTCGCTTGGGAATAATAATTCTTGGCTCTGATTTTGACTTTGAACACTAGATAGGTCTCCTGGACCCACCGAGGGTGGCCTCCTGTTCTGGAAGGGCGCAGGAAAATATAAAACTCTTGGAAGCCCGTGATTCTGTGTGGGGTTCCCCCCCTACTTAGAGCCACAAATTGATATTAGAGGCCTTGGGGGGGGGGGGGTTCTTCTCCGGATTTTTAATCAGATGGAAAAGTCCAGAAAGTCACCCTGACACCTTCTTTTTTTTTTAATTTAAAAAAAAAATTTTTTTTTTTATTTACTTACTTTTGGAAAGGGGATGGGAGAAAAAGAGCGAGAGAAACATCAATGTGTGGTTGCCTCTCAGGCACCCCCACCTGGGGACCTGGCCTGCAACCCATGCATGTGCCCTGACTGGGAATGGAACTGGCGACATTTTGGTTCACGGGCCGGCGCTCAATCCACTGAGCCACAGCAGCCAGGGCAACCCTGAGACCCTCTCACATCTGAGCATGCACTGCCTCCACCACCCGGGGCCCCGTTCCCAAGGCCTGCAGCTCTGACAGGGCCCAACGCCACAAGAACAGCAACAGTAGTTTACCGAGCAAATCACCGGAGAGGTTGACGGGCAGGATGACGCCCAGGGACAAGAGGCTGACCACCACCAGCAGGAAGATGATGTGCCTCTGGAAGGACAGATAGTGGATGGCGTCCTCCCCACACCACTCCAGGATCTGGTCGTCGCTGGTCAAGACACACGCATGGAATCTGAATGAGCAGGCGCCACAGGCCAGGCCCTCGGAGCCTCGCACCGCTGGTCTCCTTTAACCCCCGTGACCATCCCGCAAGGCAGGTTCTGATTTTGTCTCTGCTTTTCGACATACAAGTACGCAGAGGTATGGAAAAGTTGCACGGCTTTTATAATCACACGGCTTGTAACAGAGGAGCCACGAGGAGAGCTTCAGAGCCTTACCCCAAGGCCCCGTGCCCTGACCCTGAGCTGAGGAGCCTCCTACCACTCCGCTTGTGGCTCTAGAAACATCCATGCCCGCATCAGTCTGGGCCTCAGAGGTGTAGATACGATGTTCCCACACCCTTCCCTGTTTCTAGGAACAAAGCCACTGGCTGCAGGGCTGCCAGGAACCCCCTTCTGAAGCTCCCAGCCTGCCCCTGTCCCCCCTCAGCCAAGCTGGGAGACAGAGGTGGAGACACGGTGGCTCAGTTCCTCCCGATGTCCCTGCCGTGACCCTAGCAATGGGAGGTGACCTGCTCCGCCCTGTCCCACCCTCAGTACTGTATTTGGAGGTTCTGGGTCATGTGGGGACCCAGAAAATTCTGGATTCTGACAGCCAGACTTCCATGGGAGAAGGGGTGTCCCCTGAGGGTCCTGCTTCCAGAAAGCTAGGAAAGTGCCGCCCTGGGAAGAGCTCGGGGAGGCATGAAAAGGCAGATCTGAAAGGTGTGGTGCGTCGGCTTGGCAGTCAGACAGGCCACCGTGGAACCAGCTCGGCCACTCAGGGAGCGGGTCACGGGACTCACCTAAAGCAGGGAGGGGACTACCTGCTGGCTACCTGGTGACTCAGCAGGGCAACGAGGGCCGTGCGGGTCGGACACCGGGTGCCCTGCTGGTGCCGGGCGCGCACTCAGATGTGTGCTTGCTAAGGTTCCTCCTTTTCCCTAGTGACTGCAGGACAAAGCTTTGCAGTTAACCCTGCTGTTTTCCCTTTGAAATAAACCACTGACATGCACACACTTTGCCACAATCCATGCTGACTAAACCAATGCTGGTAAAGTTTCAAACCAACAAATGAGCGACGCCCGGGACAGTTTTTCCTGAGCTGTTCTTCTGGCTTCCCTGTTCTGCTGGGGAAAGGCAATTCGGAAGGAAACTGGGAGGCCTTTTTACATGTCTGTTGTAATATTGGCTGTGAGTGGCTATTAAAATTTAATGACAACTTTAAAAAAGCCAAAGGGTAGTCCTCCCCAGGGCTAGAATGGAAGAGAACAACAATGGGAGTGGACAAGCAGAACGTGTCCGATGTAGCATTAAAATGGCAAAGCGAAATACACAGCTGCACCCAAGTGACAGCCCCACTCAGTGAGAAATAGGGTCCCCACGGACAGGACTGCTGGGGACATGGAATGATGAAAACAGTGGGCAGGGACAGGGGAGCACTTCAGGACCAATCTGTTGAGCCTTTATTAGTTACCATGGAAACAATGAGTCAAAGTTTCTGGTTTTGCCCCATGGGGTCCAGGCTAAGAGCCCCAACCAGCAGTGGCTCTGGAGAGTGGCCGACCCAAAGTAGGGTTATGGGTGACTTAAAATGTCTTCCTATTGAGTCTCATCTGTATGTGCTGGACTTTTTGCACAAAGCATGTATTACTTCCACTACTGGGAGGAAATGTGTCCTAGTGACCTGATTTTGTGGTGGGCATCTCCGCCTCTCCCACCTCTGTTCCCTCCCTCCCTGAAATGCCTTCTCCTACTTCTTCCTGCTCCAGACCAGCGTTCACTGGCTGCTTCTATAGAGACTCCGCCTCCTGCCTGTTCCTCTGGGGAAAACGCCCCCCGAACTCTACCATTTATACAGCATGTATTAACTCATTTGGATTAGGCAGAATAGGTGTCATCCCCCACACCTTTTAATAGCTGGGGAAACTGAGGCCCACAGAAGGGATTTGCCCAATGTCCTGAAACTACCACATCTCATCAGTTCTAAGATGCCCTTTTCCTATGTCAGTGACCATAGCTGACTGCGGCTTAACGGGCAGCATTTTCTCATTCCTAGGACCATGTCAAATAACGTGCAACTAGCGACGATGGCTTTTTGGATTTGATGGAATCCCAGAGTCACACCTCAGCCCCTTCCACCGCCTTGGAGGCGGCTAATCAGCTCACACCACCAAGTACCTCTTTTAGGATGTCTCTCCACAGGCCCCAAGTTTTGAAAAAAAAGAAAACTCTTAAGCCAAGGAGCTGAATGTATCAAGCAATCATTACTTCTCCACTTTTCACTTGTTCAAAGACACAGAAAACTGTCTATAGAAACTTCTGTTCAAGGGTATCCATGTGAAATGCGAAATATATATAATGCCTGCCCAAAGCACAGCATATTTAATTAGCTTGTGCAGGGGCTGCCTGGGCCAGCTTTGTTCTCAGCCCCCTATATGGCTTTGAACCTGAACTGAAAAAGTACCTAAGAGACCCTATCTCCAGGTCAGGCATCCTGGCTCTTTCCTCCAGGCTAACCACACACACACACACACACCCCCCGCCCCCCAACTCACTGCCACTGGAAGATTGCCGCCAGCCAGGCCACACACACACACACCCCACCCACCCACCCACACATCCACCCACCCACCTGTACTCACTGCAGCCGGAAGATTGCCGCCAGCCTGGCTAAACACACACACACACACACACACACACACACACACACACACAGAGCTGTACTCACCACACACACACACAGAGCTGTACTCACTATACACACACACACACACACACACACACACAGAGCTGTACTCACTACACACACACACACACACACACACACACACACAGAGCTGTACTCACTGCAGCCGGAAGATTGCCGTCAGCCAGGGGCAGCATCCCTGCACACAAAGAGGTCAGAGATTAGCTTCGAGCATGTCTGTCTTTGGGAGAAGATATAATTGTCATCTTAGACAATAACAGCCATCTAACTTCCCCTCGTATAAAAACAGCACTTTGGCCCCCAGTTCAGCAAGCCCCAAACATGACAGAGTCTGCACACTCCCAACCCTTCCTGATGTAGGTTCCATGTCTGGGATTCTCGCAAAAACCTCTCAGATTTGACAATCTGTGGAATTACACAGGCTCCAGGGTCCAATCATGAAACCAGATCAACAGTTGATAGAAACTTAGGGAAGCTCTGGAGAAACTGGTGTGGGTTTCTGTTTGTCTCAGAAGGAGTGAATGGGCTCTGGCCGGTGTGACTTAGTGGATTGAGCGCAGGCCTGTGAACCAAAGGGTTGCTGGTTTGATTCCCAGTCAGGGCACATGCCTGGGTTGTGGGCCAGGTCCCCAGCAGAGGGCATGTGAAAGGCAACCACACACTGATGTTTCTCTCCCTCCCTTTCCCTAAAAATAAATAAATAAAAACTTTAAAAAAAAAAATAGGAGTGAATGGGACATGGCACAGGAGAGCCCTGCAGTGGGATTTACAGAGGGAAGCAGGTGTCTGCCGGTCTTACTGTCCACTGAACTCCCTAAAGCTGCACTATTACCCAGCTTTATGGACCTTTATTTGAAGACAAATATTTGTTCATCATTCACTTGACAATTACTAAGTACCTACTACTGGGTGTCAGGTGATAGGAACAGCACTGGGTAAGACATGGTTCCCGCCCACATGTGACTCACGAACTAGCAGGCAAGTCAATAATTCATTGTCACACGTGGGGATTCCAAAGCCCTCCATCTGAGGGTCATCCAGCTGCCATCTCCCCTGTGGCATTTACCAAGCCCAAGTGACTTTGTCAACACAGAGCAGAGCTCTTACCCACACTTGCCACTCAAGATCCAAGATACTGTTAGCACCCCCACAGGAACACCACTGCGGTCTCCCCGCTGATCCGCTACTGCTGGCCCCTCCCCGCCCTGCCGGCAGCAGCCACAGCTGTCCCTTAGATACCCACCAGCTCACTCTCAAAGTCTTGCTGCCCTAGCGAGGAAGATGACGACAATCTCTGGAATCTGGACTCACTAGAAACACAAAAGGAAAACAACATAGAGAGTTCTTTTTTAAAAATCTAAAAACTGATGTCCAGTATCCTGCTGCCTCATAGAGCTCAGGACTGAAGCTACGAGCCCTCAACAACTGGGACAAAATGTAACTCACCCTGTGAAAACTATAGGCAAGGGCAGTGACCGCTCCTCGGTACGTAAGACATAAAACTCTGCTACATGTGATCCCAACACGGGGTCGGGTCACCCTTGACCCTCAGCACCATGACCGGTGTACCTCACTTGACTTCACAATGTTGCTTGTTCACAAGATATTTCCTAATAGAGCAGATAAAATGGGTATCCTCCTCTTCAGCTGATTTTTGAAACCCTTAATTATCTAAAGGAACAAGATTTCCTCCTCAGCCTGAAGCCAGCAGGGTTCATGGCCATGGCCAGGCCAAAGCCCCAGTAGGGAGCTGCGCCTGTGGGCCTTGGTTTTCTCGTCAGCACAAGGAAGGTCACATGGCTGACCTCATGGGTCTGTAGTGCAGAGCAGGCAGACACAGCGTCTGGTCCCAGCCTGGGAGGTGCACTCTGTGACCATGACGCCACACCAGCGTCGTGTGTGGGTCCTGCCTGGTGGGCTTCGCAAGCCCCCAGCCCGCCCCAGTCTCCCCGCCTCACACACATGCACTTAACTCACATTCGAGGTAACGTCTTTTTTACCTGCCTGCTTCTGACACCAGGGCAATGCGCCCATAATCCCAGAATCTTCTTCTTATGATGGAAAACACCAGTATTAAAAACTAGAAGTAGAAAAGAAACCAAGAGAAAGCACATTGAACGGCTCCTAATGAGAAGAGACGGCTGCTTAGCGGCGCCCTCCCGGGCAGGCACGTTGGCATCGGCGGCCCTGACCCGCCTTCAGCTGCCCCTGAGCAGGAGGGCCTGGCCGCACGGCAGCCCCGGGGAGTAACTTTACTGCACTTCTTCGCTTTATGTTGAATTTCATTCTTAATTACAGAACCAAGGTAGCAGAGCACTCAGGCAGAGCCGGAAGTTGGGGGAGTGTTTTCAAAGGCAGGTGAGTCACATTGTAGGATAAAACGAAGGCTGCTCAGCAGGGCCTGCCCTCTGAGTCCTGACTGCTGCTTTCTCAGCGTGGGGGGTGGCCACGTCCCATGAGCCCAGGTCTTCAGCCTCCACCACCCCCTGCTCTTCCATGACGCCCCCTCAATATCTCCCTGCAATAAAAATGCACCCCCACCAGCACACTCTCCTGGAGAGCAACTCTCTCTTCTCAACCTGCCCTGTCCAGACGTGCCCCGCCCAGCCCGCCTAGGGTCCCTGCCCGGCCTCCCTCCCCAGACTTCTCGCCTTGGCCCCCTCTCCCCTGCCTGGGGACGCTGCATTACCGCTCCAGGGCCTCCCCCTGCATGAACCCCGGCACCCTCAAACCCACCGCCGCACTCACTCCTGCCCGCTCTTCCCTTTCAGCAGAAACCGGTCTATGTGACAAACGGGGTTTAGCCCCAAGACCTGGCTGATTTCACACTGAAGGAGCCCTTTTCCATAACAACATGAGGAGCATGCCAGTTGCCACGTCAGCCCATAAAGGACCAACAGTGAAGCCAAACTAGAACACACATACTTAGACCTTAATCCTGGGGACCAAACTGGAAAGGAGGGGGAAAACCCCCACCCCCGGCCGTTAGACTGTTTTTTGTGGCTGCAAACTTGTTTGATACCTGCCTCTTTCTCTTGGGAACCCAGACACTCATGGTACCCTGACTCTCGCCCCCACAACCCGCCACCTGGCCTCTGGCCCAAAGCCAGCCTGGGATGCCTACCCCCTCTGCCCCCATCTCACCGCATTCACTCATATGGGATGTTAGCAGCAGGCACCAAGAGGGGCCAACCAGCCCATCGGTGTTTGTGCCACGAAGGTGCCCCTCAGTCCCAGGAAACTTCCCCCAGCCCATGCTGAGTCAGTATAAGGAAGAAAAATGGCATACTTCAAACTGGGGGGATCTTTGGGAACAAGAACAGACTGATAACTCAGTGACAACAGTAATAACCAAAGGAACAGTGACCTGTGTCGTTTCCATACCTTGCCCTATTTAACCTCTAAACTCTCTGAAGTAAGAATTATTAGCTCCATTTTACAAAGCAGAAACCCAAGGCCCAGCCTACGTACCCATGGTCACAGAGCCATAAGTAGCCGAGTTGGGAGAGAAACCCAGGTACATCTATCTGGCTCCTCACCTGAATTTCCCAGAAGGCCCTGGGTGGGGGCTTAAATAAGCAAATAGCTCTAGGGGCAGGGTCGGGGGTGAGGGACATGATTCACCGGGGTCTTACCAGAAAGCAGCTGACATCCAGGAGCAGAACAGTGGGGATGCCACCGAAGGCGACCCCCTGGAGCACGGTGCTGTTTTTGGCTGAGTTGTAGCAGTAGGCGTCATTGGGCTGGTCCCCGATGCCCAGTCGGTCCCGGATGGACACCGCCTTGGACTGCCACAGCTCCAGGAATGGGGAGTCAGTCATCACGCCTGGCACCCCTGAAGGACAGGACCAGGCAGGTGGCGGGAGCTCAAACTCTTGCCACAGCGGGGTGCCCCCTCCAGGGGCCAGTGGGGCACAGGGAGCCGGCGGCACGGGGTCGGGGAGCGGCCGACGCCAGGCCCCACGTGCCTGGCCGCGACTACAGAAAATAGCTCCATTGTGGGAACAATCCCAGGAGTCAAACAGAGGGGGTGGATGGCTCATGCAAGACACAGCTGACAGCCTCCCCGGTGGGGGGACAGGAAGAAAGGGAAGGACAGGCGCTGCAGTGTCTGCCTGCTTAGGCGGTGCCCCAGGGCCTCCAGCCTCCAGGACCTCCGCTGGCAAGGTAATTCCCACAGGAGCCCCCGGGAGCCCCCAGGAGTGCTCGCCTGCAGGCGAGGAGAGGGTGGAAGGCGACAGATAAGGAAGAAGGGGCATCTAAGTTTGCAACAGCTGCGATCCCTGGGAGCCACGGACAGAAGGACGAGCCCCTGCCGCCACTGTCCACCGCTGTCACAGGCAGGCCCGTTGGATGCACGTGGAAATGAGGCTCAGAGGCTTGACAACCCGCCCCAGGGTTAAGGAGCTGGTACCGGCGGAAAGGAGCCTCAGACCCAGACCCCTGACGCGCAGGCGCCAGGTGAGAGTCTGCCGCGCTGCGCTCCCTCTCCAGCTGACGGACAGACACGGGAGTTCGCTGGGAGGTGAAAGGCCTCACGAGGGGCGGCCAGAGAGACGATGGGGCAACAGAAAAGACAGAGCGGGGTATCCCAAGGGGGAGAAGGGAGACAGAGCTCAGGACCTCCACAGGGACCCCTGAGTCACCCGCCGAGTCCCCCAGCTCTGCCTTCTGACCCCTGCATTCCAGGAGTCCCTTTGGTCTGAATGGAAAGCTTGAAATGTCCAAAGCAAATACTGCCCCCGGCAGGCTGCTGACCACGTGTTTCCTGGCTCCTGGTGGCCCTGGGGGAGCTAATGAAAAGCCCCGGTGTTTTCACACTGTCTGTGGCTGGAGAGCCAGGAGAGGTGCTCAGCACCCCTTCCTCCAGCTCCCACCTCCCCCCCATCTGCTTATACCACATTCCCGGGGGCTTCTGCCACATCTGGTCCTTTACCTGCTGCAGAAACAAGAAAGAAAGGTACAGAGACGCCCACAGAAGTTTGGGCTCCTGGTAGTGCTGGGCGGTGGCGGGGGGGCGGGCGTTGTGTGCTGGGGGCAGGGGTGGATCCCAGTTCTGACCCCTGCGACTGCCGGGCTGGGGACAATTTCACACACACAGAAGTGCAGGCAGGGTGCAGGGGAGGGTGGCAGGTCCAAGTCATGGGAGGATTTCCCAGAAGACCAAGTCACTTTCTCACCCCTCTGAGAGCTGGAGGGTGTGGTGCCAGAGCCACGGACTTGGTGGCTCTGAACAGAGTCACAAAAGCTACCCCTGGGAGGCAGAGGATCTTGGCCTCACTCCTTTAAACCCCACCCAGGGCACCACCCCAACGGAACACCTCAGCTTGGTGCTGGGAGGCCAAGGCCCGCCCCTCCTCCTGCCTTCACACTTACCAGACACCAGGGGATGTAAAGGCTGTGGGCGAGTCCCTTGAAGAGGTCCCCGGGGGGAGCTGTCTCTGGCAAAAGCAGCGGCAGCCCCGGCCACCTCCCCAGCTGCCTCGGGCCGGCCACTCATTTCCTGCAGGACTCTCCTGACCACAGGGTCATGGGGCATCAGCGTTGACAGACGTTCCTGACGGAACACAGACAACCAGCGTCAAGCGGAAGCTGCCTCTTCCAGCTCAGGAGTTCTGACCTGAGACGCCTCCCACCCCCCGCACGCCCCCGCCCCACTCACACCTGGTCCGCTGTCCCTGAACTCAAAGGCTCACATAGACCCTTTGGTCCTCCCAGGGGTACCCTCGTGCCCTGGCCTCTCCCCCAACTCCCAGAACAGATCCCAGACGCATGCTGCTCTGTGCCGCCCTGCTCCTCCCTCCTCACGCAGCACCACCTGGGGCCCCACCGCCTCTCTCCTCTCCTCCTGTGGCTCAAGGCCCGGCTGGGTCCAGGGCAGCGGTCCCCCACCCCACGCACTGCAGGCGGTGGGACTCTGAGTGGAGGACCTCACGTGGCAAAGGTGGCTGCTGCCAGGGACCAGGCAGAACAAACAAGGAAGGCTTGAAAAGTGACGTGGTAAAAAAGAAAAAAAAAATGCCTCATAACATGCTCACAGAGGGAACATTGTTCCTTAAAAGAGGTGGCAGCTGCCGCGGCGGGGCCAGGGCGGGACAACCCTCACCAAAGTTGCCTTATGACAAGCTTTGGGCCAGCAGGGCCCCAAGGAAGTAAGGTGCTGCGGTTCCTCTTCCTCCTTTAGCCCCCGTTGCACCTCCAAGTCCCTTTCCTCTTGCCAAACAGGATCCCTTGGCGAATTTTACAGTTTGGTAAGAATTCAGCGCGGTCAGACAGCCAACACCACCGGCCTGGCATGCAGGCTGTCCCCGTCAGCCCCCTCCAGGTGAGGTGCCCAGGTGACGGCACACCTGGGGAGGCCTGCAGTCTCTCTCAGCTGTAGCCTGTCCCTGCCCGTCACACAAGGAAAGCCCAGATGCTGCTGAAACGCCATAGTCTGTCCAGGGCCGGCCCCTCTACATCTTCAGAACAGGCACCTCTGAGAGGCAGCTCTGCCAGGTGGGGCGGGGCAAGGTAGGGGAGAGAGGGTCCCAGCTGGTAGTGATCAGGAGACAGCGGGCTCCGCAGGTGAAAAACTGATTGTTTTGGGCAGGGGCCAAACCAGCAAGGAGGCCCTGTGGTCATAGGAACCCTGCCTGGCCACCACCTTCACAATATCCAGTCATCCAATATTTGTTTGATATGCATTTGCAAATACCTAACACTTATCCGCGCCTTCCAGAGAGGTCTGTAGTCATCTCATTTCTAGCCAAGACCCTGACCTGTAGGAAAGCCAAGAATTCCTGCCGAGCCAGGGAGCAATGGGTGGCTCCGTCCCCCAACTCAAAGTTCAGTCCACGGGCACCACAGAGTCCGACTGCAGCCAGTGGGGCAGATGGCTGAGCCCAACAGCCGGTCTCAGACTTGACCAAGAGGCTAACCACCAACGCTACCCTGCTGCCCACCTGAGCTGGCAGCAAGGGCTGGCCCCGTAGCACAGGTGAAGGTCTCTATTTCTTCCAGAAAGGCCAGCAGAGTGCGGCAGGAAGTATGTGAGCATTGTTGGCTCTCATAAGGAGGCTCCATACAAATTCAAGGTATTTTTAACATCACCAAATCGCCCAATTTTGTTACAATGATCCCAGGGCCCCAAGCAGCCCTAGCCCTTCTGCCACAGGTGCTCACGCTTATCTTGATGCAGAAGAAGGCTGCAAGGTAAACACAGACTTTTTCTTAAACTGCCACTAAACAGGACCCAGTACCCTGGACAACTGTTTACCTCCACACACGGCAGCCCTGGAGCATGGCACGGCGTCTGCACGATGAGAGGCAGCGTGCCTGGCATTTATCTGAACGGGCTCTGGAGTTAGGGTCCTGGCACCATGTTGCTTAGACAAGTGGTTTAACCACTCTGTGCCTTGGCTTCCTTCTCCATCAAGTGGGGACAACACTGTTTCTCTCACACAGGGCTGCTGGGAGGCGCACACCTGAGACGGTGCCCGTAAAGGATTTAGCTCCGGCCCAGCCCTGCCCTCGAAAGCCAGTTTGCTTTTAACTCGCCCTCCAGCTAATGGGAAAACAGCAGGACCCCATCTGATGTTTTCCTTGCTGGAGCCCACTAACCAGCGAGAGAGACCTTTGCACCAACACTAAACAAACAAGAGGGTGTGGGGAGGGGGGGGGAAGCAGCCTCTGCTTCTGTTCACGTTGTCCTCAGGCAGAAGCTGACTTCAGGGCTCTGACAGGTGTGGGAGGAGGCGAGAAGGGAGAAAGACAAGGGGCGCTTGCTTGGGGAGAAGGGAGAAACAGTAAGGGTGACTCAGACGGAGTCTTTCCTCAGCCCCGGCGAGTGCCTACCCCGCTGCAGGAGCCAGAAAGGCCCAGGATGCCTCCCACAACGCCCTTGTGTCCACCAGGCCCGGCACGGGTGAGCACAACCCACTGGCTTCACCTCAGACCCTAGCAGTGGCTGGGCCACAGCCGTGCCGCTGATTTCAGGGTAGAAGGCAGTTCCAAGGTGAGTGGGTCAGACGCAATGTGGGCTCCTGCCATTGGGGGCACTGCCTGGGGCTGAAACACGGAGGCCACCCCGGGGTCTCAGGTGGCCAGCCAGTCTTTATCAGGTACTGGAACCCCCGTGGCTTTGGTTTCCTAGCACAGTTCCCCTCGCCCTCCGCGCCCCTCCCCCGAACTCCCCGCCCTCCTCCTCGGCTCCTCCCGGGCTCTAGGGAGTGGTCATCGAGGGGCAGACCCAGGGTGGTGTCAACCTCCCCGGCGGCAGGGGGCTCACGCGCCTTGACCATTTCCCAGGCCTGCCTCGCATACAGTTCGAGAAGGAGCCCCGAGGCGCCGCGGCCGGGGCCGGGAAGTCGGCTTCCAGTTGACAAATCCCCGAGTACTGGGGACAGACTAGGGGAGGGATCGGAGTAAAGGCGAAAAGCTGGAGCCCGGGAGGGAAGTCCGGAGGAGCGCGGGGCGCAGCGGGGCGCAAAGTGGACTCTGGGGCTGCGCGGCGCGGGACCGACCCTCTGCTCCCACCCACCCGCCCACCCGGCTAAGGAGTGGGGGCTGCGGGGACCCGAGGGCTGCGCCCCGAAACCTGACCCTTGTCGTGGCACCCCGGCGCAGACCCAGGTTCCGCACGACCAGGACAGGCGAGGGGCGACATTCCGCGTGCTCAGCGACACCCTCCCACTTTACCTGCGGGGTAAAAAGCCAGTGGCGCGGCCGGAGGAAGTTGTCTGGCTCCACCTGGTCCCGCGGAGCGGCGTCCGGGAAACTTGAAAGTTACACAGCGAAAGGCCCGCGCCTCCTGCACATGCGCAGAGCCGCGGTCACCGCTTGCCCAATTTGCAGGAGCCGCTCGCGCTGGCGTCCACCCGGATGCCGCCTCCCGCGCCTGTGCCGCCCCTCGGCCGTCCTCGTCCCTTGTCTCCGACAGCTCACTTCCAGGGACGTCGCCAGGGCTACTTCTCCTCGTCAGGCCCCCGGCACGTTCCCATACCGCGCGCACCTTGGGGAGACCTGGGCCATGCACAGGTGGTCGCAGCCCGGGGTCGTGCAGGGAGAGCACCCTCAAACACTCGTGGTCTACCCTGTTTTCCACTTTATATCCTCGACGGCTCGTAGGGAGGATGCAGAGCTCGGCAGGGCTCAGTACCTCTGCTTCCGGAGGAACGCGGGCACCTGGTGCCACCGCGACAGGCCGCAGCTCCCCCGCTCGCCGTAGGGGCCCCGCGTGGGAGATCTCGGTGCGGCCCCAAACCGGAGCCGCGAGGTACTACCCAGGCCCGGGCTGGGTACCAGGCTGCTTCCTCCGAACTGGACTGAAGGCGGGCCGAGGGCGCTGGGATGGGCACTGAGCAGGGACGCAGGACGGGGCTCACGGAGGACGCGCGCCCTGTGAGGCCAAAGGGCCCCGCCCGCCTGCCTGCCTGCCTGGCATGCAAAGTGCCCTCCCTCGCAGGCTTGGTTTCCACATCTGCAACACCTAGGGGTTGCACCGAAGCTGACTTCCAGGTCCTTCCTAGAACTAAAAATAGGCATTCCGGGCCCTCTCTCGCGCGCACACGCACAGCTTTGCCGGTTCTCGGCCCCCTCTGCCATTTCCGGGCTCTCGTCTCTTATTGTGATGGTAAAGGTCTTCTCCTGACCTCCCGCCCACGCTCCTAGCGCCAGCCTGTGGCTCTGGGAGGAGGGGGTCTCCTCCTGCTTCTCCGACAGTTTTCTGTCCCACCTGTTTCCTCCTTCTTTCCCACTCACAAACCCCGGCTACTAGTCACTTCCCACCGTTCGCCCTTGGCCCCTGGGCTCAGCACGTCCTCCATACCTGCCTCTGGCCACCTCTCTTCTCCCACAAGGGCCCCACACCTCATCTCCAGCAGGTTCCTGACGTGGCCCCTGGACTCCTCCACCTCGTCCTCAGACTGACCTGCCCACTCTCCCCCGCCCCGCCACCAGCACACCCCTACCTGCCGCTCCTCCTTCCTTTCCTGACTCAATGGCGCCCCCCGCCCCCAAGGAAGAGCAAGCTTCTAACCCCAGTAATTAATTACAAGGATGAAGCCGCTGACAAAAAGAAAAAGTTAGGATCTTTGATTTCAGAAAGGGAAGGGATTTCTAAATCTGATTTCTAGTGGGTGAAATTTATTTCAAAATCAGTAAAAGTCCAAAATGGATCGGGATGGGAATTCAGATTACCTTAGCCTCTGCTATGTAACGTCATGCAGGTGTGGAGTGCTTGTAAAAACATTATTTCCTTAAAGCTCCAGTAAATGTATGGGAATGGGGGGGGTGCACTTGATAGAGAAGAAAACGGAGGTTTAGAAGACATAGAATTTATAGCTAATAAGAGCTGGACAGACTAGCAAGGAATCCAAGACCTCACACCCCAGGACAGCATCCTACCTCAAAGTCACAGCTGAAAAGCCCATGTAATCTTGGCATTCAAAAATATTCCATCTAACAGTTTCATCACTTGCTCCCTTTATCTGCCCCCAAAATCTAAAGGAGTGACTCACATTATTGTTGTACTGATGATTTTGATCAGGTTTTCTCATTTGATAGCAAGCAGAATTAAAATAAAGCCCACTCACTGTGCCCAGAAAAGTAAAAACGTCGACAACAATGACAAAAAAGATTTCTGCTTCAATTATAAAAGGACGGGCACACCAGAAACTGAATGCATTTCGACCTTAGCTTCCTGTTTGACTTAACTGAAACCTTGACCATGTTTGTTGGGTTTTTTTTTTTTTTTTTATAGCGCTTTTCTTATTTTTCTAATCAGGTTGGCCTAGTCCCCATAGAACTTTCTGTTCCCTTAACGTTGTCATGCTTCTGGGTAAAATGCAGAAATACAGAATAAAACGCGATTTATGTGTTTCTTGCAAAGTGCCCTTAATATCTGAGAGGGGACGGCACGACCCATACTTGGCCCTCGGTTTTAAGCCCAGAGTGGCAGCTGGGTTTCTGGCCCATGCCAGAGCTCAGCCCAGATCCAGTGATGGGACAGGGAAACAATGACAGATTGGAGTTTCTGCTCCTCGATTACAAAATCATCACAGGTAAGTGCTTAGGATCGAGTGCAGTGAATGATATGAAAGGCAGAGAAGACTGGGCTGGGGCTACCCAGTGACCACAGAGCCTCATTCCTGGGAAGCAATTATTAGCAGGTGAGCTGCCTGGTTGGAGGAAGTAAAATCAGAGCTCCGTAGAGAGCACAGAGAATTTGCCATCAGCAATCCCCGTCTCTTCTTGTACCTAGGATGTTTCTGACACACACAGAAGCCAAGTCCCAAGGAGGCAGTGCCCGGCGCCTACGGCTCCAGCTTCCTTGGCACGGGCGCCCCGTCCGAGGCGCAGCTGCACTTCTGCACCCTCATGTTGGGCAGGCTGACCACCTGCGGCCGCGGCCTGCCTCCTTCCTTGACGCTCACAATCATGGGCAGCGAGGTCGTCTCGGACGCGACGCACTGTCTTGGCCCCAGAAACGGCCACTTGACGCTCAGGGCCTCCGGGGGCTGCTGGCAGGCGCCCACGCACTCGTAGGCCAGGAAGCCGGGCGGCTCCAGGACCCAGTGCTCCGCCCACTTCATCCCCTGCAGGTCAATGTAGGTCTCCTGGCGGCAGCAGCGGGTGCCCTCGGTCACTGGCGCCTCAGGGTCGCAATTGCCCTGAGCTCTGTTGGGGGCAAGGAGAAGCGGAGTCAGAGGTCAGGTGGGAGAACTGAGGTCAGGGGACCCGGGGCGGACCTTGCGGGGCATCTGGGAGGGAGATGTGTAACCCATCTCTCCTGGCATTAAAAAAAGCAGGATGTGTGTGACAAGGATAGATAACTAGAAATAACCGGAATATAAACAGTAATGTGATATTACTCCTAAGATTCAAAGGAGTTTTATGTACTCATTCATTCCCATAGCACCATGAGAAGAGTTGCCCCTTTCAGTTTAAGCGTATTTCCCTAATCCGGTTGACCCTCTGCCCCTCAGAGCCTACCCGAACTCCCCGAGGTCCAGGGTGTGCAGCTCCAGCTGGGGCTCGCCCTGCCGGCCGCCCGGCGGCCCCTGGGAGGCGAAGCGCACCAGCTCATGGGCGCTGGAGGTCAGCGGGCCCACGTGCTCCCGCTGCACCGACACCTGCAGCAGCAGCGGCTCCCGGGGCCGGCTCAGCTGCTGCCAGAAGTTCACAGCCTCGGTCACGTCGAAGGCTCTCCAGCCGCTCTCGCGGACGGACACCAGCCTGCGGCACCGGGAGGAGACAGAGGCCCGTGCTCAGGGCTGGAGATTGGGGGACCTCTCCAACCCCCTCCTGTCCCCGTCCTGGGGACCCTCGCCCCGCTACTTCCCCCCACTCTCCCCCGCCACACACACACACACACACACACACATCCTAGCCAGGGCTTCCCCACCTGGAGTCGATGAGGAACGTGCGGTTGGAGCCGTCATCCCTGGCCTGCAGCCACTGGACGGTGACCCGGGCCCGGTCGCTGTGTGGAGAGAGCAGCTCGTGGCTGCGGAGCGCAGCCTCGGGGAGAGGCTCCTGGAAGAGGCGCAGCACCGCCTGCACCAGCTCACTGTTGGGGGGCAGCCGCCGCTCCATGCTGAACACCAGCAGGCGCCTGGAGGCCTCGGACGCCAGGAACCTGCCGGCCACCTCTGGGGACAAGGGCAGGGTCAGCGGGGCCTCTCCAGGCACCTGGGGACCTCTGAGGGTGGCAGGGACCAGAGCCTGGGAACAGGGTCTCCCTAGTGATGCACCGGGAGAATGTGGGGAGCTGATGGGCCAGGAGAGAAAGCGAGCACCCCCAAAAGGAAAAAGTTCCTGGCCGGTCCTAGCCTCCCAAGTCATTTGCGCCTGGAGCTTGTTCCTAGCGGCCCCCACCCTCAGTGGGGAGGGGCAGCTTTGGGCCCCTGAGCAGACTGTCCAGGTGACAGGAGCCTTCTTTAGGCAGAGGTGACAACATTGGGATGAGAGTGGAGAGCAGCCAGCGGAGACCCCAGCCAACGGGAGTCTGCGGTCACCGCTGAACCTGGCGTTTCCTAAATGGCAGAAAGAGCCCTGCATTTACTGCCATTTCCTCTCTGGTGAAATGTCCCCAGAAGAAGGAAGAGGAGCCAGGAGACTATAAATAAATGAGTTTTTCAGGGCTCCTGAGCCCAGAAGTGGCAGGGACACGCATACGACCCTGGTCAGAGGTACCAACACCTGAGACCCCGGGCTTGCAGCATGAGCTGAGGCGTTTGAGACCTGACCAGCCTCCTCATCTCCCCGGCACCCTGCCTGGCTGGAGCAGGGGATGCTTGTGGCTCTGGGCCCCGGGACAGTGAGCTCCAGCCCCAGGGAGATGACTGGCTGCCACGGGACTGAGACCTGGCACACCCCCGACAGACTGTCCTCAAACAATAATCTCCAACATCATGAAAGCACCCTACCTCCCATGGCATGCCCACGCCTCTGGGGAGTTGCAGAGCTAAGCTAGCCTCAGCTCCAAAGGCGCGAACAGAATCGGGGATGTCTGGTGTTGCGTCTGAGGTTAAGCAGCAAAGGTCAAAGCTGAGGACCGAACCCAGAGCTCCTGTCTCTCTAAGGCAACTCTCTCTGCTGAGGTTCCTTGCTATCCATTTTCTCTTTTCTATTCACCCTCCTTCCACTTCACTACCTCATGGGTCGGTCGGTCTTTCTTCCTACCTTCCTTCCTTCCTTCCTTTGAGAGAGACATTGATTCGTTGTTCCACTTATTTATGCATTAATTGGTTAATTTTTGCATGTTCCTTGCCCGAGGATAAAACCTGCAACCCTGGCATATTGGGATGATGCTCTAACCAACTGAACCACCCAGCCAGGCCCTTGGATGTCTGCTCTTGCTCTGGCTTTGCCAGCGTGTCCAGCTCCTCCTGGCCCTGGAGGTGGGTCCCTCGGTGCACAGAGACCAACCATCCTCACAGCTCACGGTCCCAGCTCACTGCACTGTGGACCCTGGGCCTCCAGACAGGCCCATGGGTCTTGCCCCCCACCCTGCACCCCCCAAGGACCCGGGTGCAGCGGGGAGGGGGGCCTCACCTCGGAAGTTCTGGCTGAACCTCTTCCCCCGGGATCGGCCCCCGTGGCTGCGCCTCAGCAGGGCCACATACTGGGCCCTCACGCGGGCGGGGGCGGCCAGCTCCTCCGCGTCGCTCTCGTCCAGGACGGGCACCTCTCTGAGGCGCAGCTGCTGCAGCAGGCTGCCCAGGATCTGCTCCTCGGTCACGGCCGCCGCGGGGCCGCTCAGGGGCAGCGCCCAGAGCGCCCAGCACAGCCACAGGGTCCTCATGGTGCCACTCGGGGCGGGGCGGGGGGAGCAGAGCGGAGTGTCCCCTGAGGAGGGTCCAGGAGGGTCCCAGCTGGGCGTGCTGAGAGCCAGGCTGGGCCAGCTTTATAGCCGGCTCTGGGCTGGGCCTGGGTGGGGGGGTGAGGGGGAAGGTCACACCCCTCGCCCTCCTGGGAGCTCGGCGGTGGTGGCCAGACAGGTCCCTGGGCCCTGCAGAGGGGGCTGTCTAGGGAGGGCACAAAGGCTGTCTGTGCCTTGGCTTGGGTGTCTGACCAGCCCAAGTAAAACGCTTCCTTCCTGGAGGAGAGGTTGGGCTCCCCTGCAGTGACATGGACTGGACTCCCTGGTGTGTGGCCCTGGAGTCCGGCTCCTTTTTGCAGTTTAAACTGCCCTCTCAGTACCGGGCTTGCTAAGGACCAACCTCTCCTCCGGGAGGAGCACCTGGACCCGGTCCACAGAGGGCTCCTGGGGGCAGCCGTGGTCCTGGGCAGCCCTGGTCAGGACACCCAGTGTTTCCCATTGTGTGTGGTGCGGGGGTGGGGCACGGTGTCTAAAGGGTCCTGGGAACATTGAGCACCAATGGGGTTCTCTCCAATAAGGAGCCCCATCCTCTTCCTCTTCCTGGCCTATTGTCGATTTAGATATTAGAGTCAAAAGCATCATCCAGCCCTGCTCCCCCCGCCCCCATCCCCTTGCTTCTCCAATTTTCGAGGCAAGAAAACAGGCTCGGAGAGGTGACAACATGCCCAAGATCACACAGTTCAGGATGGAGGCCTGCACAGTCAAGGCCTTCAGGCGCCCAGCCCCAAGTTCCCTCCGCACCCTCCAGCTATTTCCAGCCAGAATGCGGAAGCGGGCCCTGGACACTTGGCCGGCTGAGGTCTGGTGGGGGCCGTGGGCACATCCCCCAGCTCCCTGAGGCTTCCCCAGCCTGCATGTGGATTTGAGGCAGGATAAAGCGTTTTCTTGGGGAAGTAAAACAATTGGACAGTCAGCCAGGGGGAAGGCTCACCAATGAAATGCAGGACACCACTTAGGAAATCCTTCTAAGGACAAATTTTCCATTGTTTATCGGAAATTTTAATTTCACTGGGAGTCCTGTATTTGTGTTTGCTAAATCTGGCAAACCCTAGCCAGAGGCCCAAAGGAGAAAGCGAATGTGGATTGGGAAAGCCTTCACAATGGGTTGATTAGCGGTCGGGGGGAGGGCAGCCCCCGCGCTTTGTCATGCAGAAGAAGGAGTGGCTCCCCCACTTCCTCCCCAGCATCTGGCCCAGCTCCACCAGGTCAGGGCGGCTGGAGACGCTCGATTGGCCCTGGTCAGATCTTTCGTTCTGAAGAAGAAAAGGGAGAGCGACCGGGCCCCTGACTGAGGGCCTGTTTGGACCTGGCCCTAAGCCCAGAGCTGCGGGGACCGTGGAGGGCAGCGGGAGGCCCAGCCTGGGCTGTGGGCGCCAGGCCTGGCACCCAGCCGGTCCTAGGGAGGCGGACAGTGGGCGTGAGGCAGGAGGGCAGGTGCGGAGTGGGCTGTGTGTCCACGTTCACCCTCCTGCCTTTAACAGGCCCAGATTTGACCCCCACCAGGGTCCGAGCTGCCTGGTGAGGGCCACGAGGAAACGTGAGGGTCAGAGGTCATCCCACAGCCTCCATGGGCGGGGGCCAAATAGGATCAGAGCCTGGGTTCAGAACCAAAGGAAGCTCTGGGGTTGATGAAGGCTGGAGCCCAGGAGTAGGTTCCCGGCTGGGTTAAAGCCCAGCACCCAGGACTCTCCAGGTGGCACCTGTCCCCTTCACCGCCAGGGGCAGACACGCCTGCGGGTGCTCCCGAGACTGGGGTTGGCTCCTTGGAATCTCCAGACACACCCCTCGGAGGGCCCTCTGGGGTCTCGCAGAACATCCTGTCCACAGGCCACCCCTGCCTGGGACTCTCTGCATCCAACGAGGCTAGGGACAGGGGCCCAGGTCTCAGCTCACCCAGCCCCTTCCTGGCAGGTGAGCGTCCTGGGCTCAGTGCTGGCTGTGCCACTCCAGCGGTGTGGCCTCGGGCACGTTTCCCACCAGCTGCAGCTTGGCGCTCCTCCTAGGAAACGGGGGAAATGTACTTATTTGTAAGGAACTTGTCGGGATTAATGGCAATGTCAGCACAGGCCTCTGGCACACGGTCGGGGCTCAGTTAAGTAGCAGTCTTGTGCATTATGGGACGCTTTTACATTTAACTTTTAAAAATTTAAGTTAACAATGTTTCTTAATTATTTTTATAATTAGTATGAAAGTCAAGAGGCACAAAAGGGTGTAAATATTTGGAAAACGTCACTGCCCAGTTCATCTCCCCAGAAAGCCTGCGCTTCACAAAGAAACGCAGAAGTATTTTTCCCACTTTGCAAATCTTACTAATCTAGCAACATGATCTACACTCTGCTTTCAAAATTATCGTTTTAATTTAAAGTTTGGTCTTTTTAAAAATCCTGTTTTATTCATTACGCTATTGCCATGGTCCTGACTCTCCCCCCTCCGCCCCCCTAAACTTTGGTCTTCGATGGCACTGTGTACAGGAGGCTGTGCTCTCGCTCGCTGTTGGTGTGAACGGAGGTCAGCTGGCAATGCCTGTAAAAGGAGAACCGCATACACCCTGCGGCCTGGCATACCCGCTTTTACACACAGAAACCAGTCTCTCTCCCCAAATCTCCTCCATAAGCTCCACTTCCTGTCTCGCTTTCTCTTCAATTAATTAAGCAAATATTTACTGATCATTTTGCCTCTTCTCTGTGTCTTGGGGACACACCTGAGGAGACAAAGAGGCAGCTGATACAAAAGGAAGATTCAGGGCAGAGCAGGGACCCCAGGGAAGGGGGGCCACTCTGCAAAGCTGCTGTCGGAGCCACGGTCCCCCCCTCTTTAGGTGGTCCCGCAGTGGCCTCCCTCCCCTCCCTTTGTCTTCCTCACTGCACGCCCCACCTTCACCCTCCCCTCCACTGCAGAGGAAGGCGCTGTTGACATTTGTCAGAGGGGGCTCAGAGCGGTGCAGACGCTTGCCCAAGGTCAGAGGTTGACAATGAGGGCGCCGAGGGCGGCTGACCCTGGCCAGTGCTGTGGGACAAGTTCATCACCTGCCTGGGCCTTATCTTCCAGGTGGGGCGTTGATAACATGCTCAAGAGCTCAGTGCAAGGGTTGAGAGAGTGCCATTTCCAGCTCAGGGTGAACACCCAATCCGCATCCCTCCTCGCTGGATGCGAAGGCCTCCTTCCTGGCCGTCTTCAGACCCTGGGTGACATAAGTCCCCAGTCCCTACCTCTTAGCCTGGGGAGCCTCAGGGGTGGGCCGGTCCTGCTGATGCCAGAGGCCAGGCTGCTCTGGGAGATCAGGATGGAGCCTGAGATTCCAAGGAGCCACATGGACCCCCGGCCTGGGATCAAGGGCCTGAGGGGTGCAGGGCTGAGGGGCCTAGGGCACCTGGGGCTGGGCCTCGGGGCCTCTCTGAGGCACCCACCGGAGTGTCTGCCCCTGGCTGTGAGGGGGACAGGTGCCACCCTGGAGACCCCGATACTTAGCTCTAACCCAGAAGAGAACCTGCTCTTGGGCTCCATCACCAGCCTCAGCGTCCCCTTCAGTTCTGAGCCCAGGCCCTGTTTCAGTTCATCACCACCAATGGAGTCTGGGAAATGACCTCTGACCTCACGGCTCCTCATGGCCCTCACCTGGCAGCCCGGGCTCTGGTTAGGGCCCAACCCGTTCCTACGGGGCAGGATTTCCACCGTCCGGTCACAGCCCCTCGAACCCATCTCCCCACTATGTCCTCAACTCCAGGCCCGAGATTACGCCCTCAGTCGGGGGCGCTGACCTTCACCTCCTTCCCCCCACTCCATTGCCCCACTCAGGACAGCAGACCTGGCTTCGGGATGATTCTCTACCTCTGACCTTCCGGCCCAATCCAGCCCTGCAGAAAGCCAGCCCCCGCACAGACCCACAGCCCAGAAAGCCAGGCTCCTTGCTCTGCAGGACAAAGGGTGGGGCCACCCTCCCCCCTGACTGGCTGGTCAGTCCACTCTACAAGTCCCAATCCACATTCGCCTTCTTCTGGCTGCTTGCCCACTTCTTTTATTTGCCAGGCAAAACTCTTGCTGGAGGAATCCACATTCAGCAAAGGGGCCTGTGTTTGCAGAGGGATAATAGGTCTGGGGGACTGCCCTGGTCTGCCTCTGTCCATGCCCTTCCTTAAATCAATCTCCTGCATTCATGGCGTCTGCCATCTCTCGGACCCCAGGCCAGCACCCTGTGCAAACAGGCTGAGGTCACAGAAAGGACCTGCTCCTTGTCCCTCCTAAGAGAGCCTGTCCCGTCTCGTGGCTTCCTGGGCCGTTCATTCATGGATGACCCCAGCCTGCCCACTCCACTGGGTGCCAGAACCATAGATCCAGCTGCCCGTCCACCCCTACCTGTTCCCACTCAGTATATGGCTCACCCAGCCTGGCCTTTACTCCTAGGGGGTCACTCTTAATTCCTGTCCCACGTGGGGGCCTTCCCTGGTGAGGGGGCAGTGCCAGGGGATGGGCGTCTCTCAGCCCTGGGACAGCAGGTCCCTGCTGAAACCAGCCCCAGAGAGCGCCTGGTGGGCCCTGGTGGGCGGCTGGTGACAGGGCAGGGCCTGGAGACAGAGTCAGCCCCAGGGAACCCTCAAGTAGGAGTCTGGAACCCCGGATTTGGCCTGGCTTAGTTACCAGCTCGTAACAAAGACACTTCTGTACACTGGGCCTGAGGGACAGAGGTCCTACAATTCCAAAAATAAGTATCTGTCCCCATCCTTTTAAACATACACACACATGCGCGCGCGCACACACTTATTACCTCATAGGTTCTCTGTGTCAGGATTCAGGCCCAGCTCAGCCGGATCCTGGGCATGGGTCTCACAGGCTATGGTCAAGGTGTCAGCCGGGGCTGGGGTCCCATCTGGAGGCTGGACTGGGGAAGGGGCCACTCCTGAGCTCCATCAGGCTGCTGTCAGAATTGCAGGACCGCAAGGTTGCAGGGCTGGCTTCTGGCTGCTCTCAACTCCTAGGGGCTGCCTGCAGGTCCTGGACATGTGGGCGTCCCCATTGTGGCTGCGGCTTCAAGTGTCCTGTCCCTTTTGGAGCAAGAAAACTGCAGTGTGCACAAAGAACGGATCACGCTGCTGTGGGGGTAGCATCCTCACCCTCCTGCACCTCCGTGGACCCCACGGCCGAGCCCAGGCAGGTGGGGGCAGCATTGAGGCAGGAAAGGAATGAGGAGCGGCAGGTAGGGGTGTGCGGGTGGGGAGGGGGTGGGCAGGTCACTCGTAGGAGCTGGGGGAAGGCCAAGGGCCACACCAGGAGCCTGCTGGAGGTCAGGTGTGGGGCCCTTGACAACAGGAGAAGTGGCCAGGTCCAGGTGTGGAGCACGTGCTGAGCCCAGGGGCCAAGGGCAAACCGTGGGAAGTGACTAGTAGCCGGGGTTTGTGAGTGGTAAAGAAGGAGGAAGCTGATGGGACAGAAAAGAACTGTCAGAGAAGCAGGAGGAGACCCCGTCCTCCCAGAGCCACAGGCTGGCGCTAGGAGCGCGGACGGGAGGTCAGGAGAAGACCTTTACCATCACAATAAGAGACGAGAGCCCGGAAATGGCAGAGGGGGCCGAGAACCGGCAAAGCTGTGCGTGTGCACGTGAAGAGCAGGCCCGGAATGCCGATTTTCAGAGCTAGGAAGGACCTGGGAGTCAGCTTTGGTCCAGCGCAGTCACCGATGGCAAAAACAAGGCCTGCAGAGCTGGCCCTGCTCATTGATGGCACAGCCAGGCTGGGGTTAAGTGTCTAGGTCACGGGGCCCCCACACCTCCAGCTCCAGGCCCAGCAAGCCCTGGTGCCCCTGCTGTTCCATGTAGTGGATCCCTGAGGCATTCCTTCAGAACAAAAATCAAATTAAAAAGCTCTTGCTGGCTCAGCTGGGAGGCTCTCTTGCCTGTCTCTGTAATTAAAAATGGAATAACACGTCAAGTGAGGGATGGAGCGGGTCCCCGGGCTGCGGTGGGACCAGCCTCCCATTTCCCTGCCCAGGGCCCCTGAGAGCCGAGAGGGTGTGGATCAAAGCTCCTTGGGCCGCAGCACAAGGCTGCTGCGTACCTGCAGCGCCAGTTCGTGGCTCTGTGTTGGCAGAGGCAGGCCTGGGGCTGGTCCTCACGGCTCGAGCACAAGCTAAGGAAACCTGCAAGGGGCGGTGGACAGGGCCCAGGCCAGCAAGCTGTGTGACCTTCTCTCCCTGCCTTCCCTGCCTCTGACCCCCACGGTCCCCTGGGGCTTCTCCTGACCTGGAACCCCATTTCCCAGGACTAGCACTGAATATCTTAGGATATTGACGCTGCACTGTGGAGGGTCCTGACACATGAATAAATGGCATTTCAGGTGCCTATAATAAGATTGAAATAAACACATATCGATTGACAATCACGCAGGTATTCTCAGCTTTTTGCCTTTCTGGTCTCTCTCCCTGGATACCCGGGAATGTTGGCTGCCGGTCAGGATCGGCTCCGATCAATTTAACAAACGCTTGCCCAGCTCGCAGAGCAGTGCCGGGCGGTGGCTCCCACGCTGGCTGAGGGGTGGAAGCTCTGATTCTGAGGTTTAGGTGGGAGATGAGGATGTGCCACACCGAGGCAAGGAAGACAAGAAGGCATTTCCAGCCAAGGAAATGAAGTGAGCAACAACAGCAGGGGGCCTGCGGGCAAGGGTGGGCCTGGGGTCGAGACGGGGGAGCATTTTGGAGACTTAAGGGTAATAAGATTGGAAACAGAACTCAATAAATGCTAGTTTCCTCTCCTTTTCTCTTACTTTAAAAAGACAGGCAACCAATCGGTTTGAGAACCCAGTCTAGGCACTTGCCACAGAGCCAGCGATGCCCGGGAAATAGGGGCTGTGGGCCCGCCCAGACCAGAGCGCAGGCTCCTCCAGGCCCTGCCCCTGGGGCCTGCCCTCCTGGCTACCTCCTCTGAGCCTCCAGTTCCTGAACGAGCACCCTCAAATTCACAGCAGCCACAGTTTTTAGAGCTCACCGCCTGCCAGACACCAGCCCAGCCCTTAATCTCCGTTAATCCTCGCCTCCGCCCTTCCAGGTGGGGACGCTATTGTCCTCACACTGCAGATAAGTTCCTGGAGGGTAAGTAGCTAGCCCAAGGTCAAGTGACTTGGTCAGTGACCTGACTCTCAGCAAGACCAGTGTGTATTGATTCAGCTGACCTATGAGAAGCCTGAACACAGCGGGCAGCTGATAAGGCTCGTCGTCCAATGCCCTGGACGCCCAGGGGAGGGGCCCAGGCATGTGGGCAGCCAGGATGCCTGCTGTCCTGTCTCTCCCACCTGGGATGATGGCGAGGTGGCTATAGTGGGAGGCAGAGGGCAAGGGCTGTTCCAAGAAAGGAGATTCAAGCGCCCCCGTCTCTAACAAACACTAAGCTGCTTTGTTTTGTGAATACACAGAATCACCTGCCACAGCTGGCACGTGGGGCACCAAGCAGGACAGGGTTTCTCAGATCGGGTTTCTCCCCAGGACACCGCGGCACCTTGGATTTTGTCGTTGCCCTCAGTAAGCCTGGGCGCTCACTGCTTAGCATCTGGCGCCACCTAGTGGTGAATGGAGCCTTCCCTCCGCCGGTGGACAACAGGCCGGGACAGAGCTGGGCTGGCTTCCTGGACTCACTTTTCTCCGGGGCCTCCTGTGTAAAGGACATTTTTAGGAGCCACCTGCTGTCCTTAAGAGCTCATCTGTGCAAAGAGCGGGGTGTAAATCCAAAAGCAGACTTGGAAGCCGAAGGCTAGGATCCTGGTTCCGGCTCCCCTAGTTGCCTTAGATAACTTCTTGGGTTCTCCACGCACCAGCTGGGCCGCCCACGTCTCCCACCGCTGCCTGCCTTCCAAGATCGCTGGGAGAATCCTATGCGATGTGATGAGGGCTGCATCTTGTTAGCTAAGAAACACTACTAAAGAGCAAGTATAGTGTTCACGAGAAAATGAGCAACAGAGTAAGTTCCAGGATGCTAAGGGCCAACAAAGGGCTGGGAGTGGCGGCAAGAGCTGGGGTAGAGGGGTGACGAGGCAGGCGAGGTCACGGGGAGGCAGTGGCTTCGGCAGACACAGACACGTCAGTACACAGGGAGCCTGACCAGCAGATGCGGGCAGTGCTGTTGGGAAAGGAAGCCCGAAAATACTCACTTCTTGTTCCTTGCTCTTAATTAAAAAGGCAGGGAGAAATGACAGCTTTGTTTGTCTATAAAACAGGAAAACTTTAAATGTCTACTTCTCTGAGTGGGTTTCCCAGTGACTTGGCACTCTCAAAGTAAGGTCCCTGCCCCCTGGAGGGGGGGAGGAGGCCGGTGCTGCCCCCACTCTGGGGTCTGGGTCTGCTTCCCAGGGGCCTGCCACGCCCCCGGCCCCCCATCCGGCCTCTGAATGCCTGCCCAAGGCAGGGCAGCCAGAGCTCCAGAAAATGCACCTTGGTTTTGGGCACCCAGACCTTTCTCCTCGCTGGCTGCGTCCTAACTGGCCCAAACCTTGGTGTTTCCATCAGTAAAACACGGAAATAATAAGTACATTATAATTATTCAATTAACGATGAAAAGAGATTATGTGTCTTGCACACAAAATACGGTGCCTGGCACTTGGAAAGAAAATGCGTGTTTGTTTATTCAGGAAGTTCCCACGTTTTAAGTTACACACGAGAAGCTGACAAAGAACATCGGCTGGGCTTCCCATCCAAGAAAAGAGGAAGCACCGCCATGTGCAGGTTGCAGAAAGGGGAAGGACTGTGTGAGGGCCACACTGTCACCTGCTGAGGTGCCACCATGCTGTGGAGTCAGGCTCCCCAGGATCCCGCTGAGCGTTGCTTAGTAACGGTCACCTAGGGACACGGACGACAACGCATGAAGTGTTACTATGGAAATCGTGCGTTTATGGCAATCAGCGATCTAAAGTGAAATAAGGAGAGAAATCAAGTGAGAAGTCAACCACAATCCCATTTCCCCAAAGTAACTATTGTTCACAACAGGGACAGAGGTTTGGGGTCCTGAGAGAAGCCACTCATGAAATGGGGGGACAGGAGAGGGGCTGGGTGGGGGGTTGGTCAGCCCCCTTCTTTCCTCTCTTACCCCCTCCTCCCAGCCGCCCTGGCCTCTGCCTTCCGGTGCTTTCCACATCTCCTTGTATCCACATCCGTCCTCAGCTTCTGTGCATCTCAGAACAAGGACAGAGCACTGCTGACTGGGGTTCCCCAGGCCTCGCAGGACACGGAACACGTTCTTGCGAGGAAGCGTTCACCACATTTACTGAAAACGCTGCGTTGACCTTGAGCACCAGCTCTTACTCCTACACGCTCCCAGGGGGCACTCAGGCACTTCCCTGAGGCTCGGGCAGCTGGTGAGACAGCGGCGAAGCTCTAGGGACGTCTGTCCTGGGCCTGCTCAGGGTGTGCCAGCCTCCGGCGCTGCCTGCCTGCTGCTCTGGCCCCAGGGCCCGTCAGCCCAGGGAGAAGGTGGTGCTGGAATGTGGCCCAAGGCCTGAGGGAAGGTGACCTGAACTGTCTCCCAAGGAGTAACTCCCTTCTCCCTTTCTCTGGAGGACAGCCGCCTTCAGTCAGATCTGGCCGTCACCATACCTGGTCGAAGCCCAGAGGTGAAGACAGTGGGTCCTTGGCAGGTGAGGACTCACCTGAGCCAGGTCCACGCCCCAAGCATGAGCCAAGGCCTGGCAGTTGGCAGCATCTCAGGAAACGTGTGCTGGTGGATTTGGGCCTGGAAAGGGGATGGTCTCAGAGGAGGGCAGAGGAGAGAGGGTGAGGGGACCACCTCTTGTCACCTCGGACACCTCGCCAGCAGGCCTAGTGCAGAAGGGACAGGATTTGACCTCAGACATGGATTTGAATCCTGACACCCCTTCCTAATGAAAACTTGAGCAACTAATTTCACATTTTAAAAGTTTTATGAAGTGTAATTTACAGGCCGTAACATTCGCCCGCTTTAAGTGTGTAATTCGATTGCTCCGTACAGGGGTGTACATCACCAGGCTCTTGCCCAGGCCGGGTGGCTCAGGTGGTTAGAGCATCATCCTGATAGGCCAGAGTTATGGGTTGGGTTCCCGGTCAGGGCACACACAGGAATCAACCAATGACTGCATAAATGAGTGGAACAAGAAATCGTTATCTTTCTCTAAAATCGAATTTTAAAAAATTAAAATGCATCACCACGATCTTACTTTAAATCACTTCCGCCCTCCACGCAGAAATCTCCTGCTCTCCCCGCTCCCACCCCAGCCCGAGGCAGCCACTTGCCCGTCTCTGCAGATTGTCTGGATAGTCCATGTACCTGGAACCCCGGACTCTGGCTTCGGTGACTGGCTTCTTTCATTAAACTCGTTTTTGAGGTTCATCATGTAGCAGGTATCGGCACTTCCTTTTTTTGCTGCTGAATAATATTCCACCATATAGGTACAATAGATTTTGTTTATCCATCCACCAGTTCATGGGTTGTTTCTACTTGTTGACTATAGTGCATAATGCTGCCATGAAATTTCCTGTGCAAGATTTTTGTGGATGTTTTTATTTCTCCTTGGTAAACATCTAGGAGTGAAATTTCTGGGTCATACGGTACTAGACTTAACCTATTGAGGGGCTGACAGACTGTTTTCCGAAGTGGCTGCACCCTACCAGCAACACATGCGGTTTCTAATTTCTCCACATTCCCACCGACACTGACCTTTTTAACTAAAAAGAGTGGGTATGAAATGCTCTCTCAGTTGGTTTGAGTTGCATTTTCCTGATAACTAACAATGCTGAGCACCTTTTCATGTGCTCACTTGCCATTTGTTTATCTTCTTTGATGAAACATCCATCTGCACCTTTACACTTAGCTCCTTAAGCCATAAGATCTCATGTAAGGGACTTGCCAAGGATGCGCCATGTAACGGGGGCTTCCCTGTGGGCCCTCAGGACCGGAGAGGGAGCTAGGGCTGCCCTCGACCTGCGGGAAGAGAAGGTTCCGCCCCCTCCTCAGTGGGAGGATGGAGGGCGAGGGGTCCACCGTGTTCTAGATGTTCCATTGGGCAATTCCCCAGGATCTCATTCCACATCCACCAGAACCTTGCTGTGAAGCATGACCTCCCTATTTGTGGGGGATGAAGCCTGAGGTCAGAGACATTCAGTAACTTCTCCGAGGCGGCCTAGCTGGAGGTGGTAGAAACCAGCGTTTGAACTCGGAGCTGATGTTGACGCAATGGCACAGCCCACACGCCCCTGGGACAACGCTAGGCACACGGGCCTGCTGGGGAAAACCGCAGGCTCTGGCTGTGCGGCCGCCAGGCCCCGGCTCCCAGGAGGCGGCAGCGGCGAAGAACACAGACGGGCTCACCGCTGACCGCAGTTCAGCTCGGGTGGGTCGCCTACCCCCCTCTAGGCCTTGGCATCTTCTCTAAAGTGAGCAAAAGTACAGCTGTCCGCTCAGAGGGCAATTAGAGGGGCTGGTGCTCACGGGCCACTTGGCTATTCTCTGCCATGAGCTCTGGCCCATCCTAGAACAGTCCCCTGACCCTGACCCTGACCCTGGGGGCCAGGCTGGAGCAGTCGTTTCAGCCCTCAGGGCCTGGTCCATTACGTCCTCCCATGCCTACTTCGTGTCCACAGAAGCAGGGGCGTCTGGTCAGGGCCTTGAGTTCTCTGGAATGACTCACGATTAAGCTTAAGAAAAGCAGGGTAATAAAAAATAAAACTTTATTGAAGCAACTAAACTTAGCGAAAGTGACTAACTCACTGGCGTGGTGTATGTGTGAAGCAGGAGCAAAACACAGCCCAGTCTCCCTTTGCGTGTTTCGGGTTGTGACGATACTAAGTTGCCCACTCTCGATTCAAAGAGAGATGCCCTTGTCGCATTTTTTTACCTGTCATGTCCTTGACATGGGATCAAACGGACCCCACTGTGGGCTTCGGCTGGAGAACCAGAGTTGAAGGTTCTCCCCGGACCTTCCTACCTGAGCAGGACCCCGGATGGGAGGTGGCAAGGGCCCACCTGGCTCCTGTGTCATCCGCCCCTTCCACGCATCTCCTACCGTGGCACGGCAGTGGCGACTAGGGCTGCTTGGTCTGAATAGATTTAAGGAGGTTTCATAACAAGGACCTGAAGACTACCTGAGCGCGCCCTGGCCCTGCTCAGGCCCGCAGGTGAGGGCTCTGGTCACAGACAGGGGTGGGGCCGCCTTAGTCCTTCTTGCCTCCCAAGGCCGGGTTTTTGGTGAGGAGCTTCCCTGAGCTGCAGGGAGTCAGAGTGGACACTGTGGGGGATTCCAGCTTCACTCTGTCCAGGAGGGTCTTCTTGAGGGCAGCTGGGGACACCTTTTCTTGGTCAGCCATGGACTGCAGATCTCTGGAGACAAAGCCCAAGAGGAGTTTAAGGAGGAAGCCAATGACCCTTGTAGCAGAACTTCCCAAGGCTTCCCCACCCACATAACCCCTACTCTTGGTGACTTGGTACCACCCAACATTAGAAGGCCAAACCGAGCGCTCCCCCTGCCTCCTGAGAAGTGCTCTTACTACACAGATGGAGAGCGCCAAGTGGTATCTGTGATCATATGGGGGGAGGAGTGTAGAAAGTCGCAGGGTTCAAAGTCATGGGCTTGAAGCTGAATCCTGCCTCCATCACTTATTAGCTGTCTTGACCTCGGGAAAACTGTCTGAGTCTCGACTTCCTCACCTACAAATCAAAGCTAACCCAAACTATCAGAACCGCGGTGAGAAGTAAATAAAGTACAGCCTGCAAACCATCAGCTAGTAAGTTATGATTATAAACAGAGCTGAGACTCCAACACTGCTAATGGGACCAGAGACAGCTGGTTCGGCAAGACAGTGCCCAGCCCAGCACAGGGCCAGCTGGGAACCTGGGGCCTGGGGCAGAGGAGAGGAACCCACCGTGTACGGATACAGGAGGCCTCAACGGCATTGATGAGCAGGGAGCGGAAGCCCCCGCTCTCTAGGAAGTGCAGGGCGTAGATGGTGGCCCCCCCAGGGGAGCAGACGTTGTCCTTGAGCTGGCCTGGGTGCTGCTCCGAGTCCAGCAGCATCTTGGCAGCTCCCTGGAGCAGAAGGGGAATATGAGCAAAACAAACGGCAGGTGCCCCTTGGGAAAGGCTCTTCCAATCCCCATCCCAGCTTCCCACCCAAGCCCAGCCCCAGCTCACTGGCCCTCAAGACCCCCCGGCCCACACCCTTGTCCAGAACATGCAGAGGGAGGATACTGACCAGCAGGGCCTGGGCCCCCAACCGGACTGCCAGGCGCCGCGGCAGGCCCATCTTCACCCCCCCATCGGCCAAAGCGTCCAGGGCCATGAATGCCTGTGGAGACACTCCTGAGTCTTGCGGCAGCAGACACTCAAGGGCACCCTGCGGGCCTGCTTCTCCTGGTGACTGGAGCTAGTGCCAAGCATCAGCTTCCTCCACCAGCCAGCTGAACCCAAGAGCGGGGCAGCACCCACAGCCCAGCCTGCCTGCCATCCCCTTTTGCTCCCCTTGGTCCCCCAAGGCCGAGTAAGTTCATGAGGGCCTCACGTAGGCAGGCCCGCTGCCACTGAGCCCGGTGACGGCGTCGATCAGGTCCTCCTCCACCTCAGTGCAGAAGCCCACACTGCTCATGAGCTGCTCCAGCAGCTGCCCGTCCTCCACCAGGGCGTGGGTGCCTGTGGCGTACACCGTGGCGCCCTCCCGCACCACCACGGGCGTGTTGGTCATGCAGCGGATCACCTTGGGGGTCGGCTGGAACGCCAGCAGCTTCTGGGGCAAGGAGGGGGGGCGAGTGAGTGGCCAGGGCACAGCTCCCGCTAGCACCCACCTCTCCCCTCACCCTGGAGCTACGGCAGGCACCTTCTCCACGGAGCTGATGGTGACGCCAGCTGCACAGGAGACCACGATGTGCCTGGCCTGGACGTCAGCCCCGATCTCGTCCAGGATGAAGGGGATGATGTGCGGCTTCACGGCCAGGAACAGGACGTCGCTGTGCCTCACCACTTCCTTGTTGTTCCGGGTCAGGTTCACCCCCATCTTCTGCGGGAGGAAACTGCCCAGCTCACAGCCTCACCAGGCACAGACCCTCCCGAGAGGCAGCTGAACCCCTTCCAAGCCACTCTGCCAGCTACAGCCTGGAACTCCCTGCCTTGTTCCCTCGGGGTCTGCCCTTGCCCTGCTGGTACAAAGTTTTGCCATGTTGCTACTGGTTAAGAGAGCACCGGTGCTGAGCATGGACAAGCTTCTCCATGGCAACCAGGAAATGGCTGTCTCACATCCCCACCAATCCCCTAGCACCTACGGCACCCCTCTGCCAGGTAAGCAGTCTCCATGGCTGGAAAGTGACAAAGAGAAAGGTGAAACGCTAGCACCCAATGGCTGGAAGCAGAGCCAGGTCAGGCCCTACCCCAACCATGGACATTCATTCTTCAAGCTGTAAGGTCTCCATGTGGTCCAAGGATGGGCCGAAGGACACCCATCCCTGTAGGACTCCAAACTGAGAAGCAGGGCCCTCGAGGGCTGGGGACATTAGCCATGCTAAGCACAGACACCATTTGTCATCTGCCTCATTAGACATCCCCTCGCGCACTGCCCAGGTGTAGAAGAGGGCTTGGGATATTCTTTTTCCAAGAGGAACAGCTAATTGCCTGGCTCTTCCCCCGCACACTCATTCATGCTCAGAATAACTCAGCAAAGAGGCTAATGTGAGCTCCATTCTGTAGATGAGGAAACTGAGGCTCAGAGTACCATAAGGACACACAGACAGCCCAGGAAGACAAAGGATATTTACTGGGCACCTGCTATGCGCCAGCTGCTTTCCATACATAAATACCTCAATTACTCTAACCACCCCAGTGCCTGGATTTGAACACCAGTCTGTTTGTCCGGCTGCTCTTACGACACTGAGCTGTCTCAGGGAAGGTGGGGGATCCCGATGCTCCTGAGGGTGGGGTCGGTCAGCTGGCTGATGACCAGCTCAGGGGCCCAAGCCTTCCTCCTGAGCCCCCACCCTCTTCTCCACACCCCTCTAACCCCACTTACCCTGAGCGCGGACACCGTGGGCAGGTCCATTTCCGGGGAGCTGGCTATGATCTTGTGAGCCGACAGGATGCCTGCAGCAGACAGGGCTTTTCAACTGGGGACCGTGGCCCACCCCGTGCCCATGCTTTCCCTGAGAAAGCGGAATCAAAACCCGCCACGCTCACAGTACCGCCTCCCTCCCCCTAACCCCGATCCCTGACACCGACATATGGCTCTTGCTGCTTAACAGGCCGCCGCGCATCTGTCTCCCGCCACCAGGCGCTCACCTGCGGCCGTGAAGCCCCGCGCCAGGGCACAAGCCAGCTGGCCCGCGCCAATGAAGCCCACACTCATGGTTCTGGGCCCGGTGTCCACTCGGCAGCGTCAGGAATCCGCTCAACGCGGCGGAGGAGGTACCCCAGGGAAAGGCGGAGCACGTGACGACCAGCGAACCGCAGAACCCGGATCTCGGGTGTTTCTAGCAGCTTCCGGCGCGGAGTCGCCTTACCGTCGGCACTTACTCACTGACCACGCCTCGGGGTTCCACGTGGCCCCGCCTCTCCCCTCCCGGACAGCCAATCCTCAGCCGGGATCTCGGGGAGGGCCAATCCGAGGCCGGGTCCGGACTGTGTGCCCGCCTCCTATGTAAAGGAGTACTTAAATACAGGGATTATTAAATACTAGAAATTAAATACGGAGACGCGTAGTGAGACCACTTTTATTGAAGCAGGTTACCGACATTCAGTTGGTTTGCTTTTTTCTTTTTTTGCTAAATAGTGATAAAAAACTAAACACACATGATATTAACTGGTGATCAGTTCTCTATAACGAGGAGAAGTAACTACTATGTACAAGCAGTGCTCAGCCTCCTCGGGGAGAGGGTGCGGTTAGAGCTGTCCTATCCCCAGGGCAACGAGTCGTCTCAGAGCTGAGTCCAGCTCCTCTCCTTTAAAAGCACAGGGTGGGTGGCTCAAAGGCTTCTACATTTGCTTGAGGTCACAGCTTGTGGCACTGGTAGATTCAGAAACCTGGTGTCCTGGTTTCGCGGCCTGAAGCCATTCCTCCTCCCTCAGAGCACCCTCTCAGGGTCCAAAATGAGTCAAGATGTGGGAGATGGAGCTTCATTCCTGGGCATCCTCCCAGTCTAGAGGAAACAGTGGGATTTTAGGGTTTGTTTTGATTCATTATGTAATAGAGTACATGAGTTTGACTTCCACAGTGCTTCTGATAGGGTACGTTGTCCCCTACTCAGCTGAGAATTTGCCCGAGAACTGAAGCTCCCAGCCGATGATCTCTCCATGTTCAGCGACAGCAGCTAACAAGCAAGCCAGAATTTCCCACTCAGCAACCCCGAGGGGCGTTCGTCACTCATGTAAGTGCTTAGGGTGATGGATAGGAGGACGAGAAATGGAGAGACACTCGGAAACCTACTTGGGGCAGAGGTAACTTGCTAAGTGGAAAACTAAAACCTACACTAAGACCTGCTTTGGTGCATGTGTTTAGTCGGAGGCCTCAGTGGCTGTGCCCGGCGCCTACGGCTCCAGCTTCCTTGGCACGGGCGCCCCGTCCGAGGCGCAGCCGCACTTCTGCACCCTCATGTTGGGCAGGCTGACCACCTGCGGCCGCGGCCTGCCTCCTTCCTTGACGCTCACAATCATGGGCAGCGAGGTCGTCTCGGACGCGATGCACTGTCTTGGCCCCAGAAACGGCCACTTGACGCTCAGGGCCTCCGGGGGCTGCTGGCAGGCGCCCACGCACTCGTAGGCCAGGAAGCCGGGCGGCTCCAGGACCCAGTGCTCCGCCCACTTCATCCCCTGCAGGTCAATGTAGGTCTCCTGGCGGCAGCAGCGGGTGCCCTCGGTCACCGGCGCCTCGGGGTCGCAATTGCCCTGAGCTCTGTTGGGGCCAAGGAGAGGCGGAGTCAGAGGTCAGGTGGGAGAGCTGAGGTCAGGGGACCCGGGGCGGACCTTGCGGGGCATCTGGGAGGGAGATGTGTGACCCATCTCTCCTGGCATTAAAAAAGCTGGATGTGTAAGATAAATACTGAATGAATAATCATCCAGAACATAAACCAATCGCTGTTCACTAAAGGTTTCCTAACACACCAGGCGTCGGAGCAGGTACTTCACAGATGTTATCTCAGGTGGCACCTGCATTTATCCTGACATGAACCTTGATGAGGGTCCAGCATTACCCCTATTACACACAAGGACACTGAGACCCAGAGGTGTGGAATGACATGCTGGAGGCCCTGCAGCCAGTAGAAGGCAGAGCTACCCTGAACCCCAGCTGCAATGTCCCCCAGGCCTGTTACTTGGCTCTTGAAGAATTCAGCGATGCCAGATGAAAGCTGTTCAACTTAGTAACAGCTCATGCTAGTATTTTTCAAAGAATTAATTATGAGAAAGGGTAAATGAAAATAGATGATTAGAATAACCCATGTGTCAATGACAACACAAAAACCCACTGAAAATATCTGAAGGTATTTTGCAATAAAATGTTTGAATGATACAAATTGCTGCCATTAGAAACTGGCATGTGGTGGGGAATGGGTTGCCCCCTGGGCTGTCTGCACCGCCCCCCCACACACACACGCAGCGAGTCCTGGGGGTGGAGGGCCTGGCCCATCTAGTCCGCTCCTCACCGCTGGGACCCACCCAAACTCCCCGAGGTCCAGGGTGTGCAGCTCCAGCTGGGGCTCGCCCTGCCGGCCGCCCGGCAGCCCCTGGGAGGCGAAGCGCACCAGCTCATGGGCGCTGGAGGTCAGCGGGCCCACGTGCTCCCGCTGCACCGACACCTGCAGCAGCAGCGGCTCCCGGGGCCGGCTCAGCTGCTGCCAGAAGTTCACGGCCTCGGTCACGTCAAAGGCTCTCCAGCCACTCTCGCGGACGGACACCAGCCTGCGGCACCGGGAGGAGACAGAGGCCCGTGCTCAGGGCTGGAGATTGGGGGACCTCTCCAACCCCCTCCTGTCCGCGTCCTGGGGACGCTCCCCCCCACTTCCCCCCACTCTCCCCCGCCACACACACACACACACACACACACACACACACCCTAGCCAGGGCTTCCCCACCTGGAGTCGATGAGGAACGTGCGGTTGGAGCCGTCATCCCCGACCTGCAGCCACTGGACGGTGACCCGGGCCCGGTCGCTGTGCGGAGAGAGCAGCTCGTGGCTGCGGAGCGCAGCCTCGGGGAGAGGCTCCTGGAAGAGGCGCAGCACCGCCTGCACCAGCTCACTGTTGGGGGGCAGCCGCCGCTCCATGCTGAACACCAGCAGGCGCCTGGAGGCCTCGGACGCCAGGAACCTGCCGGCCACCTCTGGGGACAAGGGCAGGGTCAGCGGGGCCTCTCCAGGCATCTGGGGACCTCAGCGTGGCAGGACCACTGAGGTGGTGGCCAGGTGGGGAGAGAACCAAGCCCGGTTACCTAGAAATACCCCTATGGTCTCTCTATAGCGTTTTATAACAATCTTCAGGAGTAGGAAGGGCCGCCCTTGGGCCCTGAGCTAACAGGGCCAGCAGAGATGTGGAACATCAGAATCCTCTTCACCTTGGGCACTTGGGTCTGTCTCTGGGTCCTACGACATGAGCCCCAGGCCCACCAAGGTGAGGGACCAGGTAGGACTCAGGCCAGCGGCACCCTGACAGCTGAGTAATGCGGTGTCAGGCTTTAGTATCCTGCCCGTTACCCCAATGCCCTTCTACCCACATAAACGCACTTGAGTGTTAACGATACTGACAGGTAGGACAGACACAGTTGTACCATTGTTGCAAGAGTGATTTTAAAGCCATTTGCTCAAGGTCGGGCCACTACCGGCAATAAGACCCAAGAAGCCGCAACACTTCCCAGGCCTCCGAGGCTGAGCCAAGGTTCTTCCACCCCCCACCTCCCCACCCCCACCTCGGCTTCCACTGGCTCTTCTGTCTCTTCCCCAGCAGCCTCTTCTCTGTGCCTGGGCTTCGGCAATGGGTCCAGCCTGGCGTGCTGGGAGGGGATGTCAGTGCAGAGACCAGCCCTCCTTACAGCCCATGGTCCCTCCTCACACCCTGTAGACTCTGGGCCTCGTTAGCAACAATCTCCACCCAGCAGGGAGGGGCCGCTGTGGGACCCTGAGCTGACAGGGTCAGCCGAGATGTTGCAGATCAGAATTCTGACCTTGGGGTGCTCGGGTCTAGCTCTGGGCACTGAGGAAGTGAGTCTCTGCCCCAGAGAGGGGCCCCAGACCGCCTTCCCGGATGGGCCCATCCAGTCTTAGTCCCCCACCCGACAAGGACCCGGGTGCAGCGGGGAGGGGGGCCTCACCTCGGAAGTTCTGGCTGAACCTCTTCCCCCGGGATCGGCCCCCGTGGCTGCGCCTCAGCAGGGCCACATACTGGGCCCTCACGCGGGCGGGGGCGGCCAGCTCCTCCGCGTCGCTCTCGTCCAGGACGGGCACCTCTCTGAGGCGCAGCTGCTGCAGCAGGCTGCCCAGGATCTGCTCCTCGGTCACGGCCGCCCCGGGGCCGCTCAGGGGCAGCGCCCAGAGCACCCAGCACAGCCACAGGACCCTCATGGTGCCACTCGGGGCGGGGCGGGGGGAGCAGAGCGGAGTGTCCCCTGAGGAGGGTCCAGGAGGGTCCCAGCTGGGCGTGCTGAGAGCCAGGCTGGGCCAGCTTTATAGCCGGCTCTGGGCTGGGCCTGGGTGGGGGGGTGAGGGGGAAGGTCACACCCCTCGCCCTCCTGGGAGCTCGGCGGCCAGACAGGTCCCTGGGCCCTGCGGAGGGGGCTGTCTAGGGAGGGCACAAAGGCTGTCTGTGCCTCAGAGGCTGGGCCTCTGGCTGCCGCTGTCTGGCAGCTCAGCAATCATCGCAGTGCCTGTTGAGCTTCCCTGGCCCTATCCCAGCCCCCGTCGATGAAAAGCAAGCTACTCTGTGTAAAAGAGGGTCCCCGAGCCAGAGCCGGCTGTACAGGTCCCTTTCCTGGGGGTCAGCCTGGGTTTACTCGCTGGAAAGGAAGCAGCGAAAGCCGTGTGCTTTCTCGCTGTCCGGGGCCAGACCCTGTGCAGGGCATTTCACGGAAGCCCCCCGAGTCACCCCTCTCCACAGCCCCTCAGGGGACCTGTGCTCCCTGGTGACAGAAGGAAGCTAGATGCTGTTGGGACAGGAATCTGGCAGCGTGGCTCTTTGAACGTGGCAAGGAAAGCGATGTCTGCGGCGTCTTTGCGTCCAGACTCCCGCAGAGTGAGAGGCCGCTCTGGCCGGCATCCTTCCGGGGAGGGCGCTATGCAGCGAGCCCGGCCGCTGGCCGCGCCACCGGCCCTCGGTCCAAGCCCATGCTGTGCCCAGGTGGGCTCCTGGGAACCCCGAAGGCAGAGGCCAAAGCTGCCCAGAGTCCTGCCTTGTCCAAAGCCACAGGTACTGGGCACATTGGGGTGGGTGGGAGCCCCTGGGCCTCCTCAAACACACATTTTAGACAGGTTGGGTTCAAATATGCTGCTTGCTGGCTGTCTGACCTGCTAGCAAGTTCCTTAACTACTCAGTGCTTCAGTTTGCTCTTCTGAAGGAGGGGGTGATAGTAGTAGCGGGGTCTACCATAGGACTAGTGTGAAGACTAAATGAATTAATAGGGCCTGGCACATAGTAAGCCCACATATTATCTGTAAAGAGACTGGTGTAGCTTCTCTAGACACGGCAACAACCGGCAGAGCTCCCTGTGTGCCAGGCGCTGCTCTAAGCTCCGGACGTGGGTTCACAGCAGCCCTAGGAGATAGGCATCAGCACCCGCCCATCTCCCTCCAGAAGCAAAGCCAGAACAGCACTTGGGGAAGGGACCTGCCTACATTCACTCAGCACGTGGAGGGCTGGGGAGGTCGTCTGTCCCCAGAGGCCCCTCCTGGCTCAGGAGATCAGAGGACGTGCAGGAGGAAGTCCTTCCCAAAACCCGTGTCCTGGCACGTGGGAGGTGAGCAGTGACGGCGGAGACGAGGACTGTCGGTGAGGGCCGGGTGGCCCAGTGGGCAGGGAGCACTCTCTCTTCCCCTTCCCAATTGGGATGCTGTGTGTCACTGGCAGGTCTCTTGTGCCACCCCTCTGCCACTGTGCTCCTGACACATCCCAGGCAGAGGAAGAGAGAACCTTCTGGTGCTCAAGGGCGGGACTTCCCCTGAATGAGAGCCCAAGGACATGAGCACAAATTGCCACCATATGTGTATATACATGTACTTTCAGGGCTTTCAGTAACAAGGTGGCAGGGGTGGGGGCTTAGAATTTGTGGAAGGGGAAAAATGGTAACACAGAGAATCGTTGTGTTGGCTAAGCGTGCTTATGGGCTGTGCACTCTTCTGAGTGTTCTACATCCTTTAATTCTTTGTCCTCACAAGTTGCCATTGTTGTTCCCATTTCACAGATGAAGAAACTGAGGCATAAAACCTTACCTGATTGCCCAAGGTCCCACAGTAAGAAGTGCCAGAGGTAGGGTTATTCAAAGGGAAGGAAACGGGTTCTGTCAAATACGAACACAGGACAAGGTAAGAGGAAATACCAGGACTTTGACAGTTGAACCCAAGAGGAGAATCTCAAGGGGCGACAGGATTGGATCTCTGCTGCTTCCAGGCTCCCCTTTCCTTTCCACTCCCTCTTCCGTTTCCACGGAATTGGTGTCATTCACAAGGGGGATTCAAATCACATCTTGGGGCTCATATCTCAGAGACTTTGAACATTCCGAAAATATAAGGTGCCACCTCTGTGTTAGGCCCAAGCAGGCCCTCCTGCCCGCTCTGTGACAAGTGTAGCCCTTCTTCAAAAGACTCGTGTTGCTTTTCTCTGCAAGTGATGATTAGCAGGGACAGGACTTGATGCAAACATTTGGGCCTCAAGTCAGGCCAAAAGGTGCAGACGTATCCCATTTACAGGCGACCCAGGGCCTGTGGCCCTTAGTCCCTTGAAGCTCTGTTCTGGGCTGGTGTTCCATAAATATGCAAAGTCCGCCACCCTGGACGCTGGGTGAGAGGAAGCCCTGTGGCTTATCACCAGCCAGCGTGGTGCCAAGGATATGACACCCAGGCTGTCCCTGCGTGGGCCCCTCGGCTGTCCCCCAACACCTCGACCCCCGGGAGCTCCCTGGGGCTGGCGGCCTTGAAGCTCCCTTGCTGGGTTCAGCAGGGACCTGCTACCCCAAGGGCGACAGAGGCCAGACCTCGGCGCTGCTGCTCCCTGACCCACACAGGCCCATGCCAGGCTCTCCCACTGAGAAGCTGCGTCTGGGCGGAGTGCCCATGGGAGTCCCTCGTGGCTGGGAGCCCCTTCTGCACCAGGGGTGACTGACTGTTCAATGAAGCTTCATTTTCCAGAGCACAAAGTCAAGAAGAAGGTCCCTCTTCTGCTCGATTCTCTGCTATCCTGACCCCCAGGTGTCTCTCGGGTGCTCCTGAGCTGCCTCCCAGCACAGAGTCCCCTGTGGAGCTGAGTGGTCAGTGGGGACTGGAATGGCCCAGTCACCACCCAGCGTCGCTGACCAAAGGCCAGTCCTGCCAGCCAGGATGGGTTCCAGGAGCTCTGCGGGGCCACTGAGCCTGGGCAAGCGGTCCGCCACTGGGAAACTGAGGACCTTCTCTGTCCCTGGTTCCTCCCTTAACGGGGGGGGGGTTTGTCCAGCATGGGGCATACCCTCCTCCTTCCCCCTGTTACTTTGGAGAATCAGAGAGAGATGATTCTACAGCAAGTCCCTGAATAACGCCATTTGGTTCCTGGTCATTTTGTTGTCACGTTGATGAGGAAAAGAAAACAATCACTCCCTGGCCAGGGCCACAGTCTGCGTAGAGTTGGCATGACCTCCGCAGGTCTGCATGGGTTTCCCCCGGGGACTCCGGGTCCCTCCCACGTCCCAAAGACGTGCTCAGGAGGTGAACCAGCGTGTCTGCCTTGCCCCGGTCTGAGTGACTCCGGTGTGAGTGTGAGGGGTCCCGCGATGGGTGGGCCCCACCGTGCCCTGAACTGGTAGAAGCTCGGGCCTCCTGAGCCTCTGAACTGGAGTCAGCAGGTTGGAAAATTACGATCTTGCTTGTTTTCACTCATCTTTCTTAGCTATCTGTATAGCTCACGTTCACCTCGGTGTTTAATATTACAAGTGTTTTGGCTCTCTTATTAAAAGGTTAGTGATGTTTTTGTGACCAGAAATATGCCACAGGAACTTGATTCATTTCTATCAGTTAGCCTTTTGTAACATTGGTTTCCTTATACGTCGCAGTTTTCCTTAAAGTCGCAGCTTCTGAGGACTTTCTGTACAAATGATTCTGATTCTTTATAGAATCAGAGCTGAAACGGACTCTCCAGGCCATTGCCCCGCCCCCAGTTTTTAGAGCTAAGAAAAGCTAGGCTCCAGAGAGGTGGCAATGTCCCCAGGCTCACACCGTTGAAGGAGGCCTGCGTCAAGTCCTGCCTTCCGGTGTCCGGCCCCAAGTTCCTCCCACACCCTCACGCTACTTCCAGGGCGCAGCCCTGCCTGATCCCCTACAGCTGGTGGGAGGCGGCCATCAGCCCCCGGCGAGTGGGGGACCCATCACTCCAGGGTCGGGGCAGGGCTGGGCCTGCAGAGCTGTGAGCAGCGGGCAGACAGAGGATCAACCTCCAGACTCCTGTGGCTTCCTGGACACGGGCTCCTGGTCCTGAATGTGGATTCCAGGCAGCCTGAAGTTTTGCTCAGGGGAAATAAAATCATTGGGCAATTAGCTAGTGGCCAAAAGAAGGCCAGGAGTGTGGATTGGGAGGCTTTTTACAGGGACTGTGGGCAGGAGGAGGGCAGCTGCCCTTTGTCATGCAGGGGAAGGGACCAGGCCTCCCCTCCCGGTGTGGGTCTGGGCAGAGAGTCCAGTGGGTCAGTTGTGGGGCGGGGGTGGGAGGCTGAAAAGCAGAAAAACTGTAAAGCAGCCTCTTCTCACGTGCGGGAGGGAAGACTATGTATAAAGCCGTCCGGCTCAGCCCTCTCCCTCCAAGGCTTCCTAAGGCAGATGAAGCCCATGCTGTTCACAAGCCTATAGTGTTAGGGATTTTTAAATTTTCTGAAGACTTTTTCTCAGAGACAGTTTGCTGCGGATGCTCTAAGCGTAGCTGTACAAGTGCTGAAGGAGAATGCAAACACAGGGTCTGGCAGAAGGAAGGCCTGCTGGAGTGTGGTTGTGGGGTAATAATATGGGTGCAATCACTTATAGTTTTCATTTGAACATTTCATCTAAAATGCCCAATGGTGTGCTTCGGTGTGATATTGTTATGCTACAGAATTACATGCTTACGATTTTGTAATAAAAGGTTTTGTGATGAACAGGGGCATTATTTGTGCCGGCCCCTGCACTTTGTGCTCCCATGCACACTTAGGACCGAGGACACTGAAGCACAGGTCTCCTCCAGCCCAGCTGGGCTCGGCCCTGAGGTCACCCGGCCTTCCGGCCGGCTCTGCCCTCTCTGGACAGGATGTCATGGTCTCCGCAGAGGCGCCCCTTGACCTGGGGTCACTCCACCCAACTTGGCCATGACGGAGCCACAGTGCCGGCTGCCCCTGAGCTTTGGGGTAGGCCCCCGTTCCTCGCCTGCCTGCAGCCCCAGACAGCTTGGCCGCAAGCTCTGCTCTGGCACCTCCCACCTTCCGCCAGGTCTGGTTTTGTCCCCGGAGGTGGCGATTTCTGCCTGGAGCCCCTGAGGCTCCTGGCCCCCAGCCCAGCCTCCTGAGTGGGCTTCGTGCAAGGCACAGTGAGGAATCCGGGTGTTGAAGCTTCTCACCACGCCGGGTCTGGGAAGGAGCGGCGGGCAGGGGCACAGCAGCAGGCCTCTGGAGGCAAAACCAGCCGCCCGCGTGAAGGGCGCACTTCCGCCGTCCAGGCAGGCCCGTGATCCTTCAGCTTCCTGGTCGGCTGTGAGGAGAGGAAAGAAAACGATCAGGGGGGGAAAAAAATGGAAAAGACATTTTCCCTGAGGTTTTTCTGGGCTTTTCCTGAAAATTTGAGAGTAAGAACAGGTGAACAGAAAGGCCTTTTCTTTCTCTGAAAATAATCATATTATATGCAAATTAAGGTAACTCCCTAAACGTCTTCAGTGAACAAAATTTCCCTCTAAATTGCTATTTCTTCTCTACCACCCTCTCCTGCAAAAACCCATTTCTGTCTTTCCTGAGAGCGTCCACACTTCTGAGTATTTTCACTTTCAAGAACCCTGACACGGAAGGCAGGAGACCAAGGTGCTTATTCTGAACTGCGTGTCTCTGCCTGCGGGGCCCTAGCCTGTTGCTTCCAAGGGGACCCGGAGCCAGGGCTCAGGCTGGAGGCCCTTCTCGGGCTCAGGCTGGAGGCCCTTCTCGGGCCCAGCCTGGCTTTCCCTCCCCCACTCCCTGCCTCCCTCCCGCAGCCCCCTGCCCCGGGCAGTCTGGCCTCTCCTGGGACAGCCCCTCCTCTTCCCTGGGCCTGAAAACCCTCAGTCCTTCTTTACCTTTGCCGTGCTCTCATCTCTCATCGGGTAAGCTGCAGGTCAACTTCTCTTCCTTCATGAGAATCCTCCCCCAATGTCCTGACCGCCGCCGTCTGTCCCTGCCCAGTGCGTCACTGTGAGGTCTGGATGCCCTTGGTCCCACGTGAGAACAGCTGGGTGACACTCCCCGTGGCCTTCCGGGTACACAGGCATGTGTGCGACCTTCCAACAGAGCCCCAGCTCCCCAAGGGAGGGACACTCTCTTGTTTGATTCTGTCATCATGCCTAGCACAGTGCTTCGACGACATTTGCTGAGACAGGCAGACAGACGGAGACAGAGAAATGGATGGGCGAGCCTCTTTTTGCTAAACATTTTGAAATGTAGATTAAGAGACAGGAGATCACCGTCCGTGTTAAGGCCAGTATTCATTCAGGGAACTGGTAGCAAACACACACAACTTTAAAGTTGAAAGCCATATACGGGTGGCAGACAGTGACAGGCGTCCCCTACATTGCTATCTAACCCTTGGTTCACTTTCCCAGAGCAATGCTGTGTCTTGTATGCACTTCAGGATGGTCTGAACCTACAACACAAGACCAGACACATGATCACATCGGTACAGGCAGCGATTTTCAACCTTTTCATCTCATGGCACACATAAAGTAATTACCAAAAGTCTGTGGCACACTAAATTTTTTTTTTTTTTTTTTACCAATCTGACAAAAACCAATGGTACAATTTTGATTCATTCACATCAAACGGTTACTATTGTGTTGGCGGGTGTCATTTGTTTCTTAGACAGTCGAAGGGAAAAGAGGCCAGTGCCCCTGACTAACTAGTCAGGTATCGCGTGTCTTTAAGCTTCGGCGGCGCGCCGGTTGAAAATCCGCTGGTCTGTGGTAGCAGCTTCTCCTGTTTTCCGTTGGCCACAGGGAGGCTCCGCCAGGAGTTGTCAGAGCCGGAGCTGCGCCCCAGTTTCCTGGCCTCACACGACCTCTTGGCCTGTCCTAGATGGAAAATTCTCAAAGGCCCCGATCACGTCGTGTTTTCCAAGCTATGGGTATTGAGGTCATCGGTGTGGAGCCAGGGTTCCAACCAGCTCTGGAGAGAGCGCGCCAGCAGAGGGCCACGGGTTGACACCCAGGGTCCCCACCCTACTCCCTAATCTCCAGATCACAGCTGATAAAGCCGGGAAGGAGGATTAGCACCCGTTCTGAGAGGTAATTGGAAAGGCGGGCTGAGTAAACAAAATACATAATAATGAGCATGCAGTCATTTGAAAATCAGTAGGATTAGCTCTCTCCTGCTGGGATGGATCCTTTTCGAAGAACTTAAGCATTTTATCACTATCTCGGAAAGGAAACGAGCTTTTGCCGTCCAGTGCTGGTGAGAAGCCCCAGGCGTGATGACCCCCTCCCTGCAAGTGCCTTGGGGAACGGGACACTCCCGCCACCAGGCAGCCCCGCACCTCCTGCAAACTCTCCGTGCTTCCTCCGTTCTGCAACTCTGAGCTGTCCTTTGAGCATTTGGCCGGCCTCTTGGTCCCTAGGCTCCCCCAGAGGTTCCTGGTGGGAGCTGATGAGTTTTCTAAAAAGCCTGTGTGTGTTCAAAGACATACCTGATCCTATTAACCAATGTCACCCCAATAACTTTAAATTTTATTGAACATATCTATTGTACAAAAATCAAATAGATCTATTGTACATAAAAGAAAAGCAATAGCCTCGTGCGCCATCCTCGTGCGCTCTTCGGCGGCCGCTTCTGATGGCTTCACTCCCAACATAAACAGTGTGCTCAGGTCACTTTTCTTTCATCCTCCTCTCAAATTTTTAACAAGCATAGGCCATTTTAGTTCTTTTTGTCACTTTTGCAAATGTAAACAATATACTAAAACCTCTCATTCTTCCTCCTCGAGCTTTAGACAGTGTTCATTCAGGAAATGAGTAACCAGCACGTACATCAAGGCTATGGAGCTGCCACGCCTCCTACCTTCTCTCTCCTCCGTGTCTCCCAGTCTCTGTCAGTTACACCCCACCTACTGCATTGTCAAAGCTGGTAACCTGGACGTGCTGCCTGGTCCTTTGTTTATAGGTTGATTTTCAATGTTGGAAACCAATAAATGACATTTACGTTACCATCATTATATAAATATTATTTATTGTAGATCCAAAAAGGATGCTAAGATGACTTTTATTTTTTGTAAGCTGTGTTTCCAAAATAAACTCAGAGAAGTGTTTCCGGCATCAAAGACAAATGGGTTCATTTTTCTTAGTCTAGCAATTATTCCAATATACCTCATTTTAATTTGCTTCATATCTAGATCATGAGTTTCATTTTTCTTAGAGTTGCTGATTACTTTTCTTGTTGTTGACAAAAGAATAACATGCCTCCATCATATCTTCAAAATTACTCAGCCCTTTTTTCCTCTGTCTATGGCAGAGGATCCTATTAGTTTTCCCAGCAGCATCTTCCCTTCTTCCAGAGACCCGTTCTCTTGCTTAAACTTAGATAAGGCTCTTCTCAAAGTCTGCTACACAGTTGTCATTTGTATTTCCCTTCATTGCTATTTTGGGTCAAATTCACTGTTTTCTAGCTCTCTTCCTCTTTGTTCTTTCCTTCATTTTGCTGGGATACATCTTCAAGTGACTTTCTCAGGAAGGAAGCTTAAATGTCTAAAAATGTCTTCGCTCTTTCCTTTCACTTGATTGGCTGGGTGTAGAATTCTAGTTTCAAAAATTACTTCCCCTGAGAATGCTTAAGGTATTGCTCCACTGGCTTCCGGAGACCAGGGCAGTTAGGGCTGCCAATGAAAAGTCAGATGCCATTCTAATTCTCTATTATTGCTATTGTTATTAATGTTTGTTTTCTCTCAAATCTTTTGGATCTTCAGTGCTGCAATGCGAATTTTTGAGCATTTCTATTCGGGGACTATGTATGGTTATTTCTCTAATGGTACTCTATTGGTATATTGGTATATTACGCATCTATATTAATATGTGTTTATATATAAAGAAATATGAGATATATATATATGTGTGTGTATATATATTTCTCTAAGATGGATACTTAGAACTGGGTAGAAGAATGTGCATATTTTATAGTTTTATCAGAATCTGCCAGATTGCCCTTCAAGAACTCTCTATCTATTTACAGACCTAACCATGTCTAAGAAAACTAATGTCCTCACATCTTCATCCTCTCTTCATAATTAAGCTTCTATGTTTTGCTAACTTAATAGGGGTGGGAGGGAATCATGTTGCCTTTATTTTACATTCCTCTGTTAAACAGTGAGATCGAATGGCTTTTCCATATTGTGAGCCATTTAGATTTCCTCCTCCAGCTTTTTTGCTGTGTGCTTTGTCTTCTCCTTATTGATTGGCAGCTACTTTTTACACATTCTGGATACAGGGCCTCGATTACATGCGTGGCAAGTATACTCCCCCGGACCACAGCTGGAGTGGTCCCTTTGTTACGGTTTTGCTTCAAGTTTACAGTGCTTTGTACTTTGTTGAAGTCAAATTTATTAATCTTTTCTTTTCTGCATCTTATTTAAGAATGCCTTCTTTACTCCAAGATCTATGTGAGCCCTTTTCATATGAAGTTCTTTAATATATCACACCATTCATATATATATATACAGACACATATTATGTATATATATATTACACACATCACACATATATATATATCATACACCCTGACTTTACACTCTGAAACATTCATGACTTTATAGTTTAGCTCTTATGTTGCTGTTGTTTAAATAAAGTTTGTATTTTAGAACAGTTTTGTATTTACAGAAAAATTTCAAAGAACAGCCCAGGTAGTCCCCATAGACCCCACACAAGTTCCCCTGTTGTCAACACCTTATATCAGCACGGCCCTTTTGTTATTACCACTGACCAAATGTTAATAGATTATTATTAAGCAAAAGGCATACTTTATTCAGATCGCCTTAGCTTTCACCTGATGTCCCTTGTTTGTTCCAGGACCCCATTCAGGACACTGCATTACCTTTAACTGTCCTGGTCCCTCTTGGCTGTGGCAGTTGGGTTTTCGATTTCATCAGTCACGGGGAACCTGGGAGCAGAGGCGACGGCTGGGAACTCGGGGAAGATGTTTCGGTTGGAGGAGCCATAGCCCTGGGCGTCATCGGCACGCAGGCGGCGCCAGTCCCAGGGCAGGTGACAGAGAAGGAAGAAGACACTCGTGCAGCCTAATGGAGAGGACTGACAAAACCTCTGCAGAGAAGGAATGAGAATTTACTGCAAAATAAATCATCTCCAGAGTTAGTGGGGGAAACACCAAGCATCTATTACCTCATGGTTTCTGTGGGCCCGGAGTCCAGGAGCAGCTCAGCTGGACGGTTCTGGCTCAGGGACTCTGGTGAGGCTGCGGTCAAGATGTCGGTCAAAGCGACAGCACCTGAGGGTGCAGCCGTGGTCATGGGACCGCGCCCAGGCTGCTTCGCTCACGCGGCCGTGGGCCGGAGGCCTTGGCTCTTTGCCAAGATGACCTCTCCAGAGGGTTCAAGAGGCAGCTAGAGAGACTCAACTTTTTTTTATAATTGATTTTTTAAAAAGAGATAGAGAGAAAGTGGGAGGAGGGCGAGAGGGAGGGAGAGGGAGAGGAATATTGATTTGTTGTTCCACTTATTGATGCATTCATTGGTTGATTCCTATATGTGCCCCGAGCAGGGACTGAACCCGTGACCTTGGCATATTGGGATGATGCTACCCAGCCAGGGCCGAGCCTCCACTTTTGCCCAAGGGAGGAGGTCAGGGCTTGAAATCGAAATCTAAGAATTGTCTAAATGGAAGTAATATGTGACGCCCACCAAAGCAAACGTCTCAGAGACCAACTCTGCCTTCATTTTAAAATTTGATACTTTGCTCGTCATTGACTTCCGGGCATTAATTTTCATTTTTAAAAATACTAAGTTCATATAGTATTCAATTACTGAGCTTTTGGAAGCTTCCGTAAAGTGCCCTCACTGACCCCGGCCAAGTGCAGCCCTGGAGGGAGCACAGGGTCCCGGTGGGGACCAGGAAAGAGAGAAAGGGAGGACATGTCAAAAAGGGCACAGCAGAAATGGGACCTTGCTTCTCTGACACCTTTTTCCTTCTCCTACCTTTGCCACATCACTGTGGTTGCTTCTTACTCCGTGAAAGGTAGAAGGTTTAGAAGTTCCGGGAGTCCAGCCTCGCCCACTGTGAGACGGTTCCAGGCAGACCCCCAGCGACCTCCTCCTCTCAGCCTCTTGCCTCTCGGAGGCTGACGCCCAGTCAAAAGGGCAGCGTCCCCTTCAGAAAAGGCGTGTGTGAGGAGAAAGGGAAAGTCGATGCTGGAACCCCAAATGGGGTTGCCTTTCCACAGACGGAGACGCTGGGAGCAAACCAGGGACGCCATGGCTCCACGACCCCAGGTTCAGCGCCCATAGCTCGCCCTGCCCGGGGCTCCTAGCTGTCACATATTTTCCGTTTCTACCCTCAGAACCATGGGGGCTTTTGAGAAGGAAAGCAGATCAAAAAACACAAACTACTTTCGTCCAAGGTCAGGCAGCCTGATTATCAGAGACCCCATGGGATTTGAACCCAGGCCCCGGATCCAGTCAAGGCCGCACCCTAAGCACCTTCATCTCACTGGGGGCGGGGGAGGAACAGTCCCTTCATCCCGTCGATGGCAGTTTTGGGCAGCCAGCTGGTCCCACCCCAAGTTCATTCATTCCACCAACATTCACTGAACGCCTATCCATCCCCGGACACCTCAGAGCTGTGGAAACAAAGACAGGGCGCTGCGCTCAGGGAGCCCAGCTAACACTGTGCTAACGTGGCTTCTCATTAGCTTCCTCACGAGTAGCCGATTTCAGATTCTCCTTCCTCTGGTGTGTGGGACCTTCCGCGTCAACTGGACAGATGCAGCCCTGCCACTACGGGGCGGGAGGAAGCCCCAGCACAGCAACTCACACGTGCGATTCCTTCCGTCCTGGCTGTGTCACAGCCTTGGCTGCCAAGCACATGTCAACTTCGTCACCCTAGAGGACCTTGGCCAGGCTGCCAGTCGGCCTCAGGCAGTGCGACCCAGCCGGGCGGCAGTGTCATGGACCCAGTGCTCAGGGCCCCAAAGAAACGTGACGGGGCCTAAAAGAAAGGAGGTGATAGGTCAGGAAGTGAGTGGCTAAGACCCAAGTTAGGGGTCATGACCACAGCAGAGACGCCTCTCTCCCCAAGAGGCCCCCCTGCACCTGCTCCCAGGCCGGGTCACGTGTGGTCAAGCCCGTGGGGCGCTGGCCGAGTGCTCATTCCCGACCTGGATGCTGGTTACAGAATTCATTTGTAAAAATTTCACATTGCACAGTGCAATGTGTTCACTGTTCCATATGTATGTTATAGTCAATAGCAGGTTTATTCTAAGACACAGCTTGTGAAAAGGCAAGGCGAGGGTAGGAAGAGATATTTGCAATACATAAAAAATATGCTAGTGTATCACTTAGATTGTTGCCTGCACTCAAAATTAAGTAAGAGCTTCTCTTTTTAGTGCTTCTTCTTCTTTATGTATTTTCATGTGTTCCTATAGATATGTGCAATTTGGAAATAAATTTTTTGTATTTACCGAATACACTTTCCCCCATTACAAGTTTTCAAATGCAGATGAGTGGAATTTTGTTATTTCTCTGGAAAATTTTTTCAAATAATTTATGTTGCCCCTGGCTTCTTTTTTCCTGTTTTCTTTCTAAAGGTCTGTATTTTTGCCCAATATTCTTAGGGTCTCTGTCTCCCTACATCCTACGAAACTTCTGGGAAGCGAGAGAAGACAGACGCTGTTAGTGTCACTGCCTGAGACTGGGTGCAGGGGAAGCTTCCATCCAGCTGAATGGTCCAGAGGCTGTGGACGCCAGGAAGGAAGGAAGAAAACCAGGTGCCTGACAATCTAGCCCAGGCCTTTCCGAGGCCATGCACCATCTTCTAAAAAGTATTTTTATAAATGAGCATTTAGGACAAGTGAGCAAGTGACAAGCCAGGCCACACCGCCCAGACAGCCTGACAGCAGCCGCTCATCAACACATCTTAACTGAGCCCCTCAAGTCGGGCCGGTGTCTTGTGAGGCCCCTGTTTCAGTGAGAAGAGACAGACGATAAACAAACCATCAAGAAGCCAGATAATGGGAAGGAAGTAAACAGGACAATGAAAGAGAGAGTGATGGGGGAGGCAACGGTCTGGGGTGAGAACGACCCAGCTGGAAAGGGAGTGGGGAAGACGAGCCAGGCAGAGTGGGGGCTGAGAAAGGACTTGGCGTGTTCTGGGTCAGGAGGCCGGCGGTGTGGGCGGCGTGCAGAGGGCCAGGGGTAGGGGCTGGAGGAGGCGTCCTGGGTCGCGGAAGGGCCCGACTCAGGCAGCCAAGGAAAGCCACCTAGGAGTGTTGAGCCAAAAAAAGACATGATCTGATTTGCATTGTAAAAGGTAATCCTGACGGATAAACAAAAAGTGGTACACACATACAATGGACTATTATTCAGCCTTAAAACAGAGGGAAATTCTGACACATGCTGCAACATGGATGAGCCTTAAAGACATTCTGCTGAAGTTAGATAAGCCAGTCACAAAAGGACAAATACTGTGTGATTTCCCTTATAAGGAGCACCTGGAGTAGTCACATTTTCAGAGACAAAATAGCACCGTGGTGGCCAGAGGCTGGGGGAGGGGGAGGGAGGAGTTACTGTTTAATGGGGACAGAGTTTCAATCTGGGAAAATGAGAAAGTTCTGGGGACAGATGGTGGTCATGGTTGCACAACAGTGTGAATGTATTTCACGCCACCACACTGTACAGTTAAAAATGGGTACAACAGTATGTTTTATGTCATTTTGCCACAATAAAAAATATTTATTGTGCCTGCTGTGTGGAAGGGAGACAGCGAGTTGGGGCTTAAGGCAGGAAGCAGCAAGGCGGTCCAAGGCCACAGTGCCCTGCGGCCTGGCCTGACTGTGGTCCGACTGGGCAGCAGCCGTGGGGTGGGGACAAGTGGGCAGATCTGCCATCTAGGTCACTGGGACTTGGCAATGGCGTGGGCTGGGAGGAAGAGGTCAACATGTCTGTGACCTAAATAACAAGTGACAATCACAGGATACAAAATGGAGTAACTAGACAGCTTTCCAGCAAAAGCTGGGCCAGCTTGGTATTTGATATCTTTGACTTTTCAGAATTGTCTTGAATACTTTTGTATTAAAAGGGATGTCTATCATTTTTTTTCAACAGCAAGGTTTAAATATCCATGGGTAAGGCCCTGCCACCGGTCTCCAAGCCCAGCCGGTTATCAGGCTGCAGGACACCCAGCATCAGATCCCCGTCTCAAGGAGACTCCATCCCTCCAGCAGAAAACAATAGCAAATGACTAGAAGAGAGTTGTTGGTTGAGAAGTATTCATTTTATGGGATAGTCAGCAAGCCTATAAATGGTTTAGTCACGTCTGGTAGATCGAAAGCCGGAGCGAAACATGAGAATGCAAGAATCAGAAAAGGCAGAGCCTGGTCAAATTCAGACCTGCTGCACCTAACCATATGTCTGCCACTTACCCTGAGTGTTTGGGGGCCGGGGAGCTGATGTCACTTAGCTCTTCGGTACCCAGGGATCTCCCACCTTCTGAGCAGTCCCCGTCCTGTCTGGCTTCTGCGCCTTCGTTAGTGCCCAGCGCCCTCTACTGGCAGCAGGCAGAGTCTTTCTTCCTCCCTGAAACTGGTAGCGTGTTTTGATGGTTGGCAGGTGAGCAGCAAAGGAATCCCTTTCTGTAGAATTGCCATTCCAGCCCGCACTTCAATTGCTCTCAAATTTTACTTTGGTAAGATATTCAGTTCTAGTCATTTTCCTCAACAGCCTTCAAAGGCACACCATGTCTACAAGCAAAGGTTTTAAGTAGGTCTATGCATCCCAGAGGATATGCTGTGTGATCCGTTGGTGGTGAACATGCCCAGAATTCTATTTGTTTTATAAAGTACCTCCTATTAGTGCACTAGTCCATTTCTCCATTCAGTAAATATGTTTAGCACCTTTTTTTGTACCAGGCACTAACAAAGGTGACAAAAATCTCTGTCCGGATGGAGATTATCCTCTAGGTGGGGAGAGGCACATTTAATAAGCAAATGAAAAGAATGAAAATTGGTTATGAAAAAGGATAGGCAGGGAAGAAAGGGACGTGAATGGGGAAGGGGAGGCCGCCATGTGAAATCGGAGTGAGAAGTGAGGCGGCCCTTCCTGTCAACGTCCGCCCACAGAAAGGCTGTTCCAGGGGCGGCCAGTCAGTCAGTGCAGGGCTCAGCGGCCAGGGCTGCGGTGGGTTTGATTTGCTCGGGAACAGCCAGGCGCCGTCTTGGCCGAGGTGGGGGAGGCAGAGAGTGGATGAGGTCAGTGTGCAGGGCTTGCAGGCTTTGTTCAGAGGGAGACAGGAGCCAAACGGAGGGTTCAGTGCAGGTGACAACAGGACCCGGGGCGCATACCCCCAGACAGACATGTACAATTAGTCAAGTCTAGAAACTGTAGGTCTGCAGGGTAAACTCCCCAACAAGCCCGTGGTTTCCTTTCACCGTTGGAGGGGTAACATGGGAGCTGTCTTGAAAATGGGCTTCACAGGCAGAGGCATGACATGCCTTCCTAGATGAATGGTCCTTCATATGCGAAGCCACCTTGAAGTGTCCCAGCACTGGGTGTCTGTCTCAGTACTGAACACCCATTTTCATGATACGTTGACATGCGCCGCTTTCTCATTTCATGATGCTGTTGTCTTCTAGAGCCTAATTATTACCCAGTGCAAATACAAGTCACGCCTTAACAGTTCAAGTTACAGACACAAACAGATACATCGAGCACTTCACCGGTCCCCCAGCCCTGCCCCAGCAAGCCCAGACCAGCGTCACAAACCACAGCTCCCCACTTGCTCAGCCCCGGAGCCAACCCGGCACATGTGTGTCCCCACAGGGAGGACGCTTCCACTTGGTATGTGTGACCCTTGACTGCCCAGTGAGCACGCGCGGAGCCCCAAGGAGGTTCAGCCTGATTCCTCCTCAACTCAGCTCTGCACACGCTGGGTTGGGTTGAGGTGGACCGTTGGCTGCGCTCGCCACCTGGCCTTAGGTGTGTTCTAGAACAACCATGTCCAAAACGGTAGCCAAAAGTCACGGGGGCTCCTGAGCACTTGAATGTGGCTGGTCTGAATTGAGAAGGGCTATAGGTGTAAAGTACACACCAGATTTCAAAGACTCGGACAAAAAATCTCCCCACACTGTAAACTACATCTTAGTAATTTTCTTATATTGGTTACATGTTGAAGTATTTTGGATATACGGCGTTAAATAAAATGTACTGTGAACATTAATTGCACCTGTTCTTTTGAACTTTTCAATGTAGCAATGAGAAACAGAAATTTCCTGATTACATTTGTGGCTCACATTGTATTTCTGTTGGCCAATGGTCCTCTCTAATGTTCCAACAGTTTCCATTTATTGAGCAGTGACAAACTAGCTGCATAGCACTATACTAGGTGCCTCACATAGACTCTTATTTAATCCTAACAACTCTCAAAGTAGAATGTGATCCCATCTTATGGTAGGAAATGATGCTCAGAAAGGTTATGGAACTTGTCTGAGGAGATGCTATTACAAAGTGGGAGCTCTAACCTGTATGGCTCAGTGGGTTGGGCATCATACTACAAAGTGAAAGGTCACCAGTTCGATTCCCGGTCAGAGCACATGCCTGGGTTGCAGGTTCCATCCCCAGTCGGGGCACATATGACAAGCAACTGACTGATGTTTCTTTCCCTTTCTCCCTCTCCTCCCCTCTCTCTAAAAAATAATAATCTAGAAAAAAAAGTGGGAAAACCAGGATTTGGACCCAGATCAGTGACTGTACAGCCCTTGCCCTCAAGCCCACCACGCCACATGGCCTGCATTCCAGGGAAAGCTGAAGTCATCTGATGCCTCTGCACATGCTTTGATTTAACCCACCAGCATCGTGTGACTCAGGGCCCCAGATTCTCGGGGTGATCCTGGATCAGTCACCCAGAAATAGTTTGGAGGTAGGTTCATTTCATCCAGCACCAATAGTCATTCTCAAACGGGACCTTATGAAGACCGGACGAAAAGAAAGTGTAACATTAAGTAGCACAGCATTTAAAAAATTCGTATCATGCCCTGGCTGGTGTGGCTCAGTGGATTGAGCACCGGCCTGCAAACCAAAGGGTCACTGGTTCAAGTCCCAATCAGGACACATGTCTGGGTTGTGGGCCAGGTCCCCAGTAAGGGGCGTGCACGAGGCAACCACACATTGATGTTTCTCCCCCCCAACCTTCCCTTCTAAAAATAAATAAATAAATAAATAAATAAATGATTTAAAAAAAAAAATTCACATCAGTTCTCCATTGTCTGGGCTTAGAGCGGCTCGGCCTGAGTCAGACTTCTCCCCAGAACAGGTCAGTGGGTGGCCGGCTTAGAGGGGAAGCCTGCGTGACCCGCTGCCACGTGGCTCCCACAGTGCCCTTCCCCGTATTCTAGTTCGGATGCACAAGTAGTACTGTGAGTCTGACACACAGCACCTTCCTACCTTTGATCAGGGCCAGCCCCGAATTGTTAACGTCTGGCGGTAAGTTACTGGACTTTCTGCACTTGAAAGTCCACTAACAGCCTCTGGTTCAAGCTGGTAATCTGAGCCATGTATTTAACTCCCTCTTGCAAATGCCCACTGAAGGGACCAAAGGAATGTAACAAGGAAGCTCTCTATTAGCACCAGACACTGGGGAAGGAGAAAGGTTGCCACCTCCAAAGAGTCAGTAAGTGACACGGACCCACAGCAGAAGCCCATTAACACCCCTGCGCAGGGACCAGTGAGAGCTGGACCAGCTCCGGCCACGTTCGTGGGTGGTGGGGTGGCCGGCCTCTGTTCAGCGTGAACCTCCTCGCTTCCAGCATTTCATGTTACAAGAAAGGAGCCATCCCAGAATTAGTCTTTTTACTTTGCCAGTCAAGGTCCGTCTGCCTGTGGGGAGCGGAGCAAGGGCCACTCACACTGCCACGCTAAGTGGTGCAGGGCACGGCGGGAGCTGGCAGCCTGAGGGGCTAACGGTGCCAATTAGGAAAGGAGCACCGACTGGCCCACAGCGCGCTGCCGCCACAGAGAAATGCGCAGGGCATGGCTGCCCGCACCTCCCGCGAGTGGAAACCCCTCTAATCGGACCAAGCAGACCTCCTGTCCACCTAAACACTCCCCTTCCCCCTTTGAGTGCGCTTTTTAAGATTTGTACAGATAGCCACATAATTTGAAAACTGTTCTCAAGCATCCAAACTGGAGAAAATAATCCTAAGCAACAGGAAAACATCCTGTGGCAGCCATGAACACATACCCTTCAGATCTCCCACTGGGGGAACCTCAGTTGACTGAGGGTCCCACTGGGTCCACTAGGCTCACACCCAGGCCACACTTTCTAGCCAATAAGCCGGTGGGGGTACAGCAGCAGGCCCATCCCCCCGAGATACTGCATTCCAGTGGATGACTGGTTTGAGGACTTCTGTCCTCCTGGCTGAAACTTTCATGGAACTACACTGCAGCCCGAGACTCTTCCTACCCAGTGCCCTCTGCCCTCTCCCTCCGTGGGCGTCAAACCTGCTTCTCTGGATTCTCCCGTCCTCAAGAAATCCCTTGTACACCTGATCCCATCCTCGAAGACCAAAGTTCACGCACCGGCAAACATACTTAAAAAAGGAGTAATTGTAAAGAAAACAATCTGAGGTATCAGAGGAAATGCGTCCCCATGACAGAGATCAGAAGACACATGAGGTCCTTAAAACATATATATAGAGAGTTCCAAGAGAGCACATCTACAAAACGGAAGCAAGCACAAGGAGGGACTAATCGGAGAGGGAGCAAGATTTTTTAAGGGAAAAACCTAAGTGCTGAATTGACAAATACAATGAGTTGCAAACAGCAGATAGGATAAAAAAGAAAATGAGGTTCCATAAAAAGAATAAAAGCAGTAATCAATTAAGTAGCCCTAGCCGGGTGGCTCAGTCAGTTAGAGCGTTGTCCCGTACACCAAGAGGTTGTGGGTTCAATTCCCAGTCAGGACACATACCTGGGTTGCGGGTTCGATCCCTGGTTGGGGCTCATGAGAGGCAACCAATCGTTGTTTCTCTCCCCCATCGGTGTGTCTCTCTGTCCCTTCCTCTCTTTCTAAAAGCAATGAATATACCCTTGGGTGAGGATTGTTTTTTTAATTTAAAATTTAAAAAATTAATAGGAACATAATGGTCTAAAATAAAAAGCTAGCCTTCAGACTTCAAAAGCATCACTCAATACTAAGAAATATTAAGAGACCACAAGTAGAAATAACCTGGGAACATTGTTTAATTTGAAGGATTAAAAAAAAAAAAAAAAAAAGAGTAGTGTCTAAGGACTAAAACTCACATTATATACAATTAAAAAAAGAAACTCAAAACAGGCATAAAGCTTTTCTTCCACAACACTGTATGCCAGAAAACAATAGCACACTATCCATTGTTTGAGGAAAAGATATTGCATTTGCAAGGCAACAGAGTAACATTGCCAGCTATGTGACAGTTCAGAAGATGTGCCACCTTCAGAACGTGTACCATGTACATTTCATCTTTTAAAAAAGCAATTATTCTAATACCAGCATTAGATGAAAAATAAGAACACTGAAAGGATCAGCCAGGACGTGTCGCAGAATGATACTTGGACCCCCAAAAACTTGAGACATGACAAAAAAGGGAGAAGAGGAGGGTTGAGATATTGTAAAAAATAAATGGAAACCATGAAAAACGAAGAGCAATGTCTCCATACAGCTGTTTCTGTCATGAAACAAGGCAAATGTCCAAAATATTACTGAAAGATGATGGTGATAATAGCGGTAGCCCTGGCACGTGGCTCAGCTGACTGAGCGTCGTCCCGAACAGCAGAAGGTTGAGGGCTCGATGCAGTCAGGACACATGCCTAGGTTCGATCCCTGGTTGATTCAGGTATGGGAGGCAACTTACCGATGTTTCTCTTTCCCTTTCTCTCTCTCTGAAATCAATTAAAAATATAAAAATACGTATATGTGTGCGTGTGTATCCATCCTCAGGTGAAGATTAAAATACACTTCTCTCGTTGAGACTTTGGCCTTTTCCCGCAGACATCTAGGATCAAACACCACGTCTGTGCCACTCTCAGAAAGATTAAGCCAAATGCTGAGCATATGTATTTTACTCACTCTTGCAAACTCTCCCCTGCCCCCACTGGAACTGACAGCCAGCAAATTGCGGCATAATTTGGCATCACAGAAAATGTTTTTCTTTAATACTTTAAGCCCTGTGAGCTCTCTGAATAGCCATGTAATTTCTTAAATAACTATTTACTGTCCAGCTTTGCCCAAGACCTCCCATTGACTGGCTCTTTTCCGTGTGGTAACCACACTTGCAATAGAACAGAGAGAGAATCCCTGCTGATACTCTGAAGATCAACCTTTCTTCCTCTCAGGAACATCATTTAAAACTCAGAGGCAAATGAAGTTACCACTGCAGTCTCTACACATGTCCACAAACCTGACAACCTGGGTCGAATGCATAAATTCCTTGAAAATATAACTTACCTAAATGACACAAGATGAAACAAAAAATCTGAATAACTTTATGTTTATTAAATTAAATGTTATTAAAAAAACCTTCCCTCAAAAATATCATGCCCAGATGGTGTCACACATTAATTCTGGAAAAGCAGTAATGGGAAAGACGAGAGCCAGAATTGGGGTATTGCAGAGTCAGCTTTGGGAGCATCTGAGATCTCGCTCCCTGGCATATGTCTTCAGTTGCCTCACTCATAAAAAGCCTCCGAAACAAATCAGCTTGAGTATCAACCAGAATAACGGCCGAGAGCCAACACGATGCAGGCTGGAAGGGGTGGACGGGAAGCGGTGGGACATCAGCTGGGGGGCATTCATCTCTTCCTCCCCCTGGGAGGCCGGGCGAACAGCGCCGGGTCTATCTGCTCCTTGGCCAGCCCCCGCACAGAGAAGAGGCGCGCGGCCCGCTCCTGCAGGGTGCCCCCGCACTTCAGCCCCCGGGCCGCCAGGGCGCACTTGAGCTTCTCCAGCCCCAGACGCTCCACTTCCGCCACAGAGCTGAAGGCCAGCAGATCTAGAGACTCCTGAGCAATAGCCTGAGCCGGGGAGAAAGGAAAAAAGAAACGAGTATTTAAAACAGGTTTCTTTCTCCGAATAAAGCTTTAACTGTCAACTACACTCTATTTCTCAAGGAATTTTCAGCTATTTTGCCTTATCTTGCTATTGCATTTAAATAATCACCTGTTTTTCCACATGAATTCTCAAGACACATACTAACCATTTTTCATATATATATTTAGAAACAAGCATTCAGAACAGTAACAGAAGTTACAGGATTCCTGTACAGATTTTTAATATTACATTAATGGTTACATGACACTCTTTTCTGATTTTTCTAGTAAGAGTTAAAACAGCAAAATATACCCAACCTACCCAACATGCTATGACCACAGAAAAGAGCAGCTCCCAATAAAGCTTAATTTGAATGAGGTTCCCAGGTCTGTTAATCTATTGATCCCATACTCCTAATGCTTTTTCTTCTAACTGAATAATTAAGACTGATGATCAAAGTCCCCTCTTATATCACACAACAAATTCAAATGCGATTCAACAGACTTGCAACTGTTCTATCCACCAGGAACTCTGAGAGGTAGTGAGACAAAACTAACACTTCTAACAATGGATGGCCTGCAAAGAGTGAAAATTACACATCTAAGGGTTTTTCAAAGAGCAATAATTTCCTCACAGTAAGTTATTATTTTTTTTAAGATATTAAAGAGAGCTAGGGACAGGCTCTTTATCCTTCTACTTAATCTTTTTAAAGCCCCTTTGTTAGATTTCTGGAGAGAACCTTGCTTGGCTTCACTATTTGTGGCCAAATCCTAAAATGTCAGTTAAGTGTCTTTGGAGAAATCGCTCCTGGTTGTCCTGAACACAATGGCTACTCCGACAACATCAAGGACAAAACGTCCATGGTCAAAGGCCCTGGGACTGGAAGCAAATCAGGTTTTATTCTATTTTCCTTTATTCATTTTTCCAAGGCTTTTGTCAGGATAAAGCTCCTAATAAATACAAGTAACATAAAAGCTACACATGCTTATAACACCAGAGATGACATGAGGGTCAAGTGAAAGCCCTTAATATAGAAAATCCCATTGTCCTCCCTCCAACGGGCAATCTATGCATTTTGCTTATTTATTGGGAGTAAGGAAGGTGCTGGTTAAACAAATAATAGGCTTTGTGTTTATCAAAGGGAACCAGGTAGTTCAACTTTTATCTGTTGTACAAAGCAAAATAATTAAATCAAGGAGTAAACGTTAAAGATTTCTGCTGGAAGTCAGTCTCCTGAAGACAGCAAATAAGCAACTATTAGAGGGAAGGTATGTACAATGAAAATAAATGTTTAAAAGGCTAAATGTGGGACTTAAAGATTTAAAGATAAATTAAAAACGAGCTGCTCCCTTCTACAGCGAAAATCTTCACATCCAGCTGACAGGTGTGGTTCAAATAGTATCACATGAGAAAGAAACACTGAGTAACGAGAGTCTTACCATAGGAAAATGAGTACATTTCATCAAGTCTACAATACCATCTATCTTAATATGCCTTACTATTATAGGTTTTATTAAGAATAAGTGATACAACTATGCTCTAATGTGATTCACGTCCAAATTCAGAGATTAAAATGTGAAAAACATACACCTGAGAATTAGTGAAAGGACACCACCTAGTGGCAAAAATATGTACATTCTGGAGCTTACAAAAAAAAAACCCCAAAACTAAGGATTTTTAGGGGGACAAGGCAAACTAACCATCATCTATCCGTATTTCACTTCTGAAATACGGATTATTGAACAAGCCTTTCCACTAAGCAGCCGCTGGGGAAAAGCACATTTTCATTTTAATCACTTATTGTGGAGATTAAACTGATTTTCCTTGACACAACGAGCCCCCAGAATTACTCACTGTGCTTGCTGGCTGGCTGTCCTCTGGTGTGGCAGCAACGGTCATGTGTTCCTCGTCGGCTCCAGGTGTCGCCCAGGCCGCTCGCTCCCCATCGGTTACTTCTCCTGTCTCCCTCTCCTTCCTCAGTCCAGCCCCAGTTGCTTCCTCTTCCACGGCTCCTCTGCTCTCGGCCTCCGTTTGCTCCTGGGTGCTCTCTGCCTGTGCTTCCGCCTGTCTTCGCACACAGTCCCCGGCAGCCGCCTCTCCCAGCTGAGCATGCACGGCTCCTGCAATGCCGTTCCCCGAGCCGGTCACATGGCTCTGTGGTTTTTCAGGTGAGCCACAGTCTGCACTCAATACTCCTGCCTTCTGAGAACCACTGGGAAACTCGGCTGCCGTCGCAGCCCCGTCCCTGTCACTTTTCAGAACAGGAAAGCTCACTCCTGAGGTGCCAGGTGCTTCTTCACTGTCTTCGTCTGAGCTGCCGGAGCCGGAGCCGGAGCCGGACCCCTCCGCAGCCTCCAGCCCGTCCACGCCCAACCTGCCAGGCAAGGCAGAAAGACTTATTACCATTTATAGCTTCTACTTAAAAAAAGGGGGCGCGCTGCCATTTGGTCAGGGGTCAGGCTCTGTCTGAATAAAAATAACAGCTAGCGTGACATGGAGAGTAGGTAAGTTTAGAAAAAGGTATTCAGGGGCATAAAAAAGAGGGAAAAAAATTTCAATGGGACTGGAACCAACCATCCCAAGGATCCAAGAGGATCTCTTTTTTAAAGCTGTGAATCTTATAAAACAAAACAGATTTCATTGAAAGCTTTTTTCCCTATACTGCATGGATTTCAACTGTTAGAAATTATTCACCTGGACAATGGATAAACAACTGTGGTACAGCCCCACCACTCAGTAAGACTTGGCAATAAAAGGAATGAATTATCAACACATATAATACCACCAACAGAGCTCAAAAGCATAATGATGAGTGAAAGAAACCAGACACAAAAGGCTATATGCCATTCTGGAAAAGACAAACCACAGGAACAAACACTGTGGCAGTCACCAGTGGTTGCCAGGGGTGAGGGCAAGGGAAGGGAATTAACTGCAAGGGGGCACATGGGAAATTTTTAGGGTGATCTTCAGTTAATAATTACCTTTCTGTCCCCAAACGGGAGGCCTACAAGGAAGCAAGATCCATTCGGCCTTATCTAGAACATGGCCCAAGGGACCGCACTGGGAACCAGAGGACCGAGGGAAGGGCGAGAGAGCTCTCAGAAGAATGGCTAAGAGGAGGGACCGCTGTGCTTCCGACCCGCCAGCACCAGAGTGGCAAAGGGAGGTCTGGCAAAGTGACCACAGAACTCAGGGATGACTGAAAAACCCTAGGAAGAAACAGAACCGTCTGGAAGGTACAGCCCTGGTGTCTCCACTGGGGATTTCTGAAAGTTAACTCTTTTGATACCAAATAGTAATTCAAGTATAAGGCAATTTTTGTAATCTTTCGCCGTAAGGAAAAATATTGTCCTTTAGACTCTGTTAATGGCACTCACAGCAGAAACCATCACTGCCGTGTACCGTGTGACGGTCACTGACCTCTGAAGACTGAAGCGCCAGGAAAATTTCTGAGCTCTCATCAAACATCATGTAAAGATGTGCTTGTGCCAGGGAGACAAGCAGGAAATGCATCTTGTCAATCTGCAAAGATCCATTTGGAATGAAAAATGAAAAATACTTACCAAAAGCACTTCCTTTTCGCTGCACTGGATCCTCTGTCTGTTTTTGACTTGTTCGGCCGCTTCCGAGTCTCGCCGGGCTCTGCTGACACCATCTTGCTGGAGGCGGCCTGCATACCTAGCCAGAAATTTAACAACTTGCGTCTGCGCTTAGGACTAAGTCTGATCAGAGAAAGTATGAATAATCTGGATTGCAAAAGAGCTGCAATCTAAAGCTCTAAATTTAAATTTCTTAAGGTATCAAAATGTAATTCAGTTAAAATGAGATAAATCTCAAATTTACACGGATTTAAAATAATAAGCATTCTGGCTCTGGAACCAGAACTTTAGGCACCAATGTCCAATCTGTACAGGAGGCTGCTGGGTTCAAACCCTCCCCCACCCGCCCCCCACACCCCGTGAGTCTCCTCTTTGTGGTCCTTATTTGTGTGCCTTCATTGTTCCCTTGTGGCCTCATAACCTTTTTTGATGGAAAAGGTTCCTTCTTATTCAACTGTACCCGCAACTGCCCCAGCATAATGCTCCAGACTCTAATAAAGTTAATGACAATCACTCTTATTTAACACCATTTAAAAAACTGATCTACACCCGGAAGCACATGTGTGGAGGGTCTAGGCCCCTCCTGAAGACTTAACTTATCCACATACAGTGTTCTTAACTGGGGTCCACAGAATTCAGGAGTCAAGTATATCAAATGCTATGTGGGTCTGTGGCCTTTTTTGTCCTAGGCTGTAAGACATGCTGTGCTCAATATCGAGGGGAGAGGTTTTACAGCTTTCATCGCTCTCAGGGGTCTGTGACCCAAAAAAGCTGGAAACCTGCTGTGTGCAGTGCGGACCAGTCCGAACAGCTGGCCCCAGGGGTGCCTGCTGACCACGCCAAGGAATCCTCAGTCTCACCTTTGAGGACGGAATCCTCCAGACGCTCAGCCATTTCGTGGCACTGCTGCAGGTAGTCGGGGTTGGTGAAGCAGTGCCTGGGTTCTGTGAGCTTCCGCTGCAGCCTTTCTAGGCGCTTCTGCTCCTTTTCAGCTTCTCGCTCAGCCTGTTGTTTTACCCATTCAGCCATTCTGGGGAGGGAGAGAAAAAATGGATATATTATATCTATATACACCCTCCCCCACCAAACTAATGCACTCTTTAAAAAAAAAAAAAAAAGTTTATTTATTTATTTATTTTTAGAGAGAGGGGAAGAGCTGGAGGAAATGGGAAACATCAATGCGTGAGAGATACATCAATTAGCTGCCTCTCACATGCCCCTAACTGGGGTCCTGGCCCGCAACCCAGGCCTGTGCCCTGTCTGGGAATTGAACCAATGACCCTTTGGTTCACAGGCCGGCACTCAATCCACTGAACCACACCAGCCAGGGCTGCACTCTTGCTTACATTGTGATACTCCCTCAGAAACATGTGCCACACTTACTAGCCTACGGCATGGACTTAACTAAGACCCAAAGATTAGTATTATATTAAGGAAAAGGTAATATCTGACGACAATATATTAGAGCACAAATATTTCAAGTTGATGTTTCTGATATGCATGGCATGTGTATAATCACCACTGATAGAAAAGTTTGTTTCGTTCTTTAAAAAACAAAAACAAATGGCCTCTTACGCTTTTTCATGATTGACATCCCGTAGTCTCCTTCCACTTAGGTCCCTGCAAGCTTCTCGATTGGTTGTCTTCTCAATCTGAGCACCAAGTGCTCTGAGCATAGACCCAAAACCTGACCAAACACATTTGGAGAAAGCAGGTTAGAAAGTGCTCAAGGATGGATAAATGCTGAACTCATGAAAATAGCAATACGTCACAAGATTAAAGGTGACCTCTGCTTGCTTGCTTTCTTTTGAAGATTTTACTTATTTTTAGAGAGGGGAAGGGAGGGAGAAAGAAAGGGAGAGAAATATCAATTGGTTGCCTCTCGCACCCCCCCCAACCATGGACCCACACCCCCAGCACGCGCCCCGACTGGAATCGGACTGGCAACCTTTTGGTCCACGAGATGATGTCCAACCCACTGAGCCACACCAGTCAGGGCTCAAGTGCGCGTGCGCGCGCACTCTCTTTCTCTCTCTCTCTTTCAAATAAAGGAAATGAACATCAAGATTTGAACTCAGGGAGCAAGGGTAAAAGTGCTGACCAACTTCATTCAATCTCATGCCTTTCATGCTTCCTCTTCTATTTCGGAAATATTTTACCTGCACCATTGACCTATTTTAGAGAGCTTTACCTAGGGCCAGAGAACACAAGATTCCCAGATTAAGAACTTTACAAAGTATACGGTGAGCTTTTATAGTGAGTTTAAGAGGCACTTTTAAGCCGTCACTGCCTGATGTGACAAAATTCATTCTTACTCTCACAGTTTCAAACGGCAGGATAATCTGAGCTGTCAGCTCTCTGAAAACCAACCAAATCATTGTAGATTTTGAGAAAGCTTAGGGGTTGCATTTTAGTGCATCAGGAGAATGATTAAGCACTGTTCGTATTCAGATTTTGCTAGTCTAGTTTCTTCCCTTTTCTTAGATGTGTTAATACAACTAGAACCTTAATCTACCCCGATATATATATATATACGGTTGTATTTCACAGTGACTTTAGACCTCCCTTAGAAATAACCTGAGACCAAATCTTGATAAAAGTAAATCTGATTGCTTTTACACACTTTCTTTGGAGAATTGGACAGAATAATGACCATCTCTCTTTATCTAACTTTCCCAAAACTTTAGCGCCTAGGATGCCTATGAGCTACCCAGGTGGAGAAGGTGGGAACAATATCATATAGTATCTTCCTCAAAAAGAACAAAAGAGGAGATCTTCAAAACCAGGTAGGTAAATAAAGAATTTCATAAGGCTGGCGTACCCGAGACCAAGGGGTTTTAATTTAATACATCGGGCTGAAGACTGCAGCGGGGTTACAGCTAAACAGGCAGTCAGCACGCACTACCCACCTCCTTTGCCACCGCGAAGTCGGGGTTCCAAACTGTAAACAGCTCCATGCCGCACTGTGTCACTGGTGTCAACGAGCAATCCGTCACGTTTGACAAAGAAGCATTCCACTGGAACATCCTGGAGACAAATTTTTTTTTTAATGCTGTTTATGAGACATTGCAAGTTCCTTGCAGGAAGGGTCCTAGCTTACCACCTTTGTATTACTCCAGTGACAAGCAGGTAGTGTGGGTTCAACAAATATTTGTCTAACTGAAAATGAATACTAAAAGAAAAAGAGTCATTTCATATGACATATTCTGGGTACAATTTTTTTCTGATACCTAATCATGACACATATAAGAACTTTTCATCTTTTGGATGGAAATAAAAACTGCCTCTTTTTCCTTCTCTAATAAAAGTTGGAGTCAAGGCAGAAGGCTATAAGGGGCCTAGATCCGGCAGCTCAGGAGGTCCCACGCGTATCTCCTCTGACTTTTTCAAACAGATAAAATCAAGAGTGGCCCCAAGTTTAAAAGCAAAAATATACATCCTAAAAAGTGTGGGTGGAAGGGTAAGAAGAGGGGAGGCAAGGAGACATGGATGTGGTTTTTACTGCACTGACGTGAGCTTTAACAGTTTGAGGACAGGACCGTCTCTTCGCTGGCATCCTCCCACGTCCCAGCTGATGCTGCAGAAGCCCAACCACCCCAAACACACTCTGTCCATTTCAGAAATTCTCAGGTCAAGGGATGAGAAGAAACGATAGAAACTCTAAGTCTTTCTGAACAAGTTTCTGATGCTGTAAAATTAAGACAATAGAGGAATATTCTCCAAAGTTACATGGGGCTTAGGAGGGACATGATTAAATTTACAGTATCAAGAACGAAGAGGTCTCAACATCAATAGAAGGACAAATACATTACTGGTCTCTTCCTGAAGTGGAAAATATGAACATTCTGAACCACATCACACAGCTATTTCAATGGGAACCATTCATTCATTCAACAAACACTAGGTGCTATTTTACTAGTTCTAGGAAAATAGTAGGTACAACAGGCCTACTATTTTCTAGGTACTTTCCAGGTGTTGAGATACTACAGGTATTTGTGAATTCAGAGAAAGACCAATTTGTGTGACTAGATTCCCTAGGACAGCCACTATCCAGATGCCAGCCAGAATGGAGGGAGAGGTGGTTTAAGTTGCCTGCAGTTTTTCCAGGCAAATGCGACAGCAGGAAGGAGAGGCAAGGGAGCTCAGGCTACGTGCAGTGATGTGATTGATATGAAGGACTACTCCTGTCTGTAAAATACTATCTGCTATAAAGGACTGCTGTAAAGATTAAGATATATAATACACTTCATATTTGTTTAATGTGTGTAATTTAAAAGCTACTTTAGTTTCTTTTACTATTTTATATGCCGAATGGATATGGTATTTCCAAAACTCTAAAAAACTTCAAAAGACATTAACATGAAGGCAGGAAGATCATGGTTCATTTCCAAACAGAACTGCCTGTTGAACAAGACAACTGATCAACAAAACTACACTCTCTATTTGTTAAGATTCTTTTTGATTAACAATCTAATAGAAAAGAGCAAAGAGAATTTAGAATCAATTTAACTGTTTTTAACCACTTGTGTACTATAAAGCACTTCAAACACAAAGTATTATGTGTGTCTTAGCCCAATCAGCCGAAGGCCGCTAGAGACAAACCTGAAGTTCATCAAAGTCACATTTATATTGACTCATTGCAAGGAGGGGGCCTGCACGCCAGAGGAATTATGAAGTGTCTCAACAACAACACAAAGATATTAAAGATTTGGGGGAAGGGTGGGGTTTAGGTGAATTTAAATGAAAATGTTTTGAGGGCCTCAAAACAAAGCAGAGCTGTTATAAAAAGGGCAACATCTGGCCTAGGCTGGGAAGCAGACCCAGGCTCCTATTTCCTTGGTAAGTGTGGAATATTGTGTCAGGAACGCCTTATCTGAAGCCCCTGCACCTGGGCTGGAAATCAAACGTGCTGCCCTGTATCTAAGTGACAGGTTCTCAGGCAAGAGTAGGATGCTTCATTCTTACCAACATAATTTCAAACAACAAAGTTTCTTATAGTCTGTGATTTCCGAAATCAAGGTCGCCCAATGAGTAAGACAGACTTTCAAGCCACTGGCGGTATTTCACCACTACGCCCATAACCTTGGGAGAAACACTGTTTCCTACTAACCTTGCAGCTGGCTTTATCTGAGTCTGTTATCCCCGCCAAATAAACAGCAGGGAGCTACCACTCACTCTTATCAGGTATCAGAAAAGTTTTGTTTTAAAAAGCATGGGTGTGAACCTGAGCTATTTTTATTTGTTCTAGTCTCTAATCAAATGCCCTTTTACAAGCTTTGTGTTATTATCGCGGTCATGTTTCTTAAGTACCTGGCTGAATCATATAAATTCATTTATATTTCGTACTTATTTTTTATAAAAAATTATTTTTCCCCAGAGTCCTCATAATTAAGATCCCATTATTTTCTGGTCTTGGACTGACTGTCAGTAAGTTTGAAAACTACTCAAGAGAGGGGAATTATTTTCAGAGATGTTAAAATCCAATTATCAATTATGCAGATAATATTTCCACATTTAGAGGGTCAAAAACAGTTCTGACAGTTTTTAGACTGGATTGCAGTGTGGAAGAAAAATGGGGAAGCTGAAAAAAACATGTTATTTGCAAATACACATTGCTTTTTCAGGGAACCAGTCCAAGGAAAGATTTAATTTCGACCGCAGTGGTAACATGGGTTAAGCTTATAAGTAACAAGCAGAGGAAACAGCCTAAGGAAGCAAGGATGAGGTGGAGTTAACAAAGAAAAACAATACTAGATCAAGTGCTGACATTAAAATTAGATTCAGGGAGACCACCCATTTCGTTAGATAACTGAACAGGTTTAATATCTTAACTGGTAAAAGCTTGCTTTCTTCTTAAGAAAACCACACATGTAACTTCACAAGTTCATGACTGGTTTTCAAACATATGCATTGAGAAATGAGACATCAAATGATCCGTCAAAACATCTAAATGACAGGACCTAACCACCCATTCCCTCCATAGGACACGTGAGTGTTTGGCCGTCCCAACCAGTGACTGACCAAATGAATCTATTTCCCTCTCCAACCATCCTTTCTCCTGGGTTTGGCTATGACATACTTCTTCTCTAGGCTGGAGCTAATTGGAATGTTTGATTAGTGGACAAAATACACGTCACATAATCAGAGAATGAAAGTAATTAAATGTAAGGGAATGAGCCTTAAAAGTCATCTGGTTCAACAGCCTCATTTACGGGTGAGAAAACACCACCAAAGTGATTTCTGCTAGGCCAGACTGAGAGCTGGACTAGGCGTCTAGGAGTGGAGTCTTTCCCCTTTTCGTGGGATGACGAAACAAACATCACCCAAAAACAAAAGCAAAAGCAGGCCTCAGCACCAGTTTGAAGCACCTTAAAACTGAGGAACACTCAGGCTGAAAACCCGAAAAACTCCAGACAGTCCCTCTCCGCCCCCACTCCTGTTCCCAGTCCCCCTCGTTCCCCTTCCTTCCGGGAACCGCGAATCTCACCTGATCTTGGCAGTGGTGGTGGATAAAGTCTCGGACGGAGCAGGGGGCTGAGGCAGCCCGCACCGCCCGGCACCCGAAACCGGGACCGCGAATCCACACCAGAGCCACCGTCCCCGCCATTTCACCTCGTCCCGGAAACTGAGATTCCCGGTGCCCAAGCGCCACAACTGGTCGGCGCCTCTTGACGACGTAATCGCCCCGCCCCCACGAGTCGTCCGCTCGCCCCGCCCCTCCCTTGGGACAGGTCACGTGATCCGTCCCGCGGAGCCGAGCTGGCAGCGGGAGGGGAACCGGAAGAGCCTGGAACAGGCCGATAAGACCGCGGAGCACCCGGGCGAGGCGTTGCTAGGGGAAGTTGCTAGGGCGGGGCTCCAGGGACCCTCTATAAAAGCCTGGCGCTGGGTTGGGTTTCTAGCTTTCTGGCTGTAAGCGATAAGGCTGTAACTAAGCACCCCCCAGTGCCGCAGGCTTTGGCCCTTTTCCTTACATCTGTGCAGTTATTTTTGGGTCGCGGGGAATCGTGGCCTGAGAAGGCACTGCTCCCCGGGGGCGTGCGGTGAGAGGCTGCAGTCCCGGAAACGGTTTTGGGGGGGCTGCTTCCTCAGCCCTGGGAACCTCCTCCACCCCGAGGGGCGAGGGAAACGACCTCAGGAGGGCTCGTAAGAACGGTCCCCGGGTGGTTATTTTTCTCCCTGTTTACCACGCATCCTCTTCCTTTGCATAAACTGCCACCCTCCCGCTTTCTGCCAGACACGCTCAGTTTATTCTTATTTCCGCCTGTTCGCGCTCTGCGTTATCTCCACTTCAGCTCTGTTTTCAAAATATTTCACTGCAAGTGGGCCCTTGTGAAAGGCAGTGGCAGGAGTGACGCTCACAGCAATGCTGCCTCACAAAACCCTGCCATAACTTTTCTTCGGCACCATGGAAACACACTCGTGCAGATTTGCATAGCCTAACTTTAAGGCTCTGGGAATCTGGAGTCCCTTAATATTTAATACGCTGAGGTTATGGTGTTTCTAAAATCCTGAACAATTTAAAAACCACTAGTATGAGGATGGGAGGGTTATTAGGAGATAGCTGTGCCTACTAAACACAAATGTATTGGCCCACAGAAACGAATTCTCTGCTGTGAAGATACTAAGCGAAATGAAACTCGCTGCCGAAGGGAAAGCAACAAAAAATTCAGAAAGCATTTAATTGTGGCGGTATGCACCCGCTGAAATTCAGAGGCCTGTGAAATTAGAGATTCTAACTGTTGTCTTTATTTTACTTAGGCGGGAACGGAAGGGGGGGAATATAGGAGAGAAAGGGCCTCATTGTTTATTACTAACATTGTATCTAGTCCTTCCAAAACCTGAAATCTGAAGGAAGTCACTCACTTTTTATCTCTTTGGTGCATCTAAATGCCTATTTTTAAAATCATCCCAAATATTGAATAGGCATTTGTTACTTAAAAATATGAAATAACTATTTTTCTTAACTTTTCAAAGACACAAATTTCCTGAGCAATGTATATAATCTGTTGCAAAACCTTCACAGTGAGTACATAGCACGATTATGTACACAAACTAGACATAAAATAAATAGTAGTTAGATACCTCATGAATTACTAAGATCTATTTATTTTCATTATACGTCTGAAGAAATTTGTTTTGCACCAATGTAACACCTTGTCTTCTAAGGATATAGAATTCAGCTTGGATTGGTCATTATTAAATTCATTTAAATAGTGAAGAAATTGAGGTACTGAAGATTCGAGTTGGGGCCAAGAACGCTGTGCACATCAGTGGAAAAAAATCTAGAAAGACAACTGATTAGGTGGGTGGCTGAGGGTTTGTGGTGGTGTCCAGTAGACAGATGGTGTTATGTGGCCAGGCTGGTCAGTGGTTATGGAAAAATCGAGACAACTGCTGTCACCTTCCCCACCTCATAGTGTTAGTTAGGGAAGGGACAGGAAGTCATATATGTGTAGGCGTGTGACAACTAAGTGGAGAGTGGGTGGGGACCAGTTCCTGTACTATCAAAATAGTGTAGCTATGCTCCTGGGTTTATTTCCAATAAACCACACTGACTTTGTTCTTGCCCATCTTCTCCAAAAGATTCACTCTAGCTGTGCATTTGCCTTTTGAGAACTGGTTCAGCTGCCACAGGAACTCTGTGAGAGCCTCCTGAGGCCATGTGGAGTAATTGTTCACCGCCAGGAAATGACAGCACCAGTGTTTGTGTGGCAACCCATGACAGGGACTCCATTGAGCCTAAATGTCACGCTGGTCTGCACGAACAGGAAGCAGAGCTCTGCATGCTGGCAATTTCCATATGACAGCAAAGCTTCTCAACTAGTGAGTGCAAACTACATCCACGTGTGACAAGCAAGTTGCACTTCTGTGTTTTCAGCCATGCTCATGCTCAGGGAATGAAGAGAGGTGGTTAATGCCATCTTTATGGCAGAAGACAACAGTACAGGCTGGCTTCTCCCGGGCCACCAACGCAAAACTGCTGTAAACTCCCGGATTGGCAAGTGTCACCTTATAGATGGCTCCAGCGCCCAGGAATAATGAAGCCAGCCCTGGAAGGAGCTGTGTGACTCTGGGTAGTGGACGGTATGGGAGGTGGAGCCTAAAGCCAGGACCTGAGATGTTTGGCTGCCAGAGAAGGCACAGCTCCACCTTCCTTCCTTTATTGGACGAAAGAAAATAAGGCACATCAAGGATGAGGTGGAGATGAGACACAGAAGAGGTTTGTGTTTAGGGCAGATGCTAGAAGAATCCTGAAAGGCAAGAAGACCGGGGTAAAGGTCCAGAACAGGGATAAAAACCTGGGCCCAAGGTCAATGCTGAGTAAGCCCACCTCTGTCATACCAGCAAGAAGAAAGGATCTCTATTCAGCTTGGACTTAGATCAAGAAATTCTCTCACTGCTGACTGTCCCGCACACTACCTTGTTTGCATTATCGTGACAACACTCCTTTCCCAAGGCTTATCGGTGGCCATCATTCTTACATCACCATCGGATAATGTTGCTGCAGTGAAAATTTTTCATTCCTGTCTCTCTATTGACTGTACCAGAACTGTAAAGCAAAACTGGCATAGTACCTATCTTCCAGAAATTTAGAATCTCAGCCCTGGCATTTTTTCAACATTGAAATTTGATTCTCTCTAGTCAATAGAAATCCATAATTCTTTATAAATTCTGTATAGCCACGCCTTCCAAAAGGAGATTTTCTTGCTTTGGGGTTTGGCTTTGTTTTTTTAATTACTTGGCATTAGAATCTGTCCACTGTATTAGTCAGGGTTTCCCAGAGAAACAAAGCCAATAGGATATGCACAGGGTGGGGCAAAAGTAGGTTTACTGTTGTATGTGAAACACGGTTTATTCTTGTGTTATTATTTACTAATTATTGTATTATTTTCTATACAAACAACTGTAAACCTACTTTTACCCCACTCTGTATATTATATATTTCCTTTATTATATATATATATGAAAAGAGATATTTATTATAAGGAATTGGCTCATTCTTCACATGATTATGGAGTCTGACAAGTCCCAAAACCTGCAGGGTGAATTGGCAAAACTGAAGATCCAGGAGAACGATGTATTAGATCTAGTCTGAAGGCCAGCAAGCTCAAGATTTAGGAATTCTCCCCTACTGCTGGGAGGGTTAAATGTTTGTTCTATGCAGGTCTTCCTCTGATTGGACGAGGTCCACCCACACTAGGAAGAGTAATCTGCTTTATTCAATCTATCCATTCAAACGCTAAACTCACCCCAGAAACACTCTCACAGGAACATCCCAGAATAATGTTTGATCAAAAATCTGGGCACCTCCTTGCACAGCCACGTTGACACATGAAATTAACCATCACATTCACTAACTGGGGTTATCTTTGTTAAAGAAACAACCTTCAATATTTTATTTAATTTCACTTTGCCAACCAAAGAGGAAATGTTATTTGGTGACTAAAGAGAAACTGAATATAACTCAGTGTTTCTTACTCCCCAGGGGTTTCACTGTGTGAGCCCAGGAAATGCACCTCACTGCTTTACACACCTGCTTCTCAGCGCCTGAAGAGCTATAGCACAACTGCTGCTAGAATTTAGCTTTTCACCACTGGGTGAGGTCAAAGTTCATAACTAAAATTCTTCAAGATTTTTTTTTTGAATGGAAGTTGTGTGCCTTATCAATTAAAACATCAGGAGTCATCAGACAACTGAATTAGGGTTCTGGTTTCAATAAATTAACTAACTTCATTTTAACAACTCAGCTGCCTGGCTAACTCACCTACCTAGAACACATTTTTAAAAAATAAAAAATAAAAAGAAGTCCAAAAGTCCCCATCCAGCAGACGTTTATGTATTTTTTTCTTACGGAACCCTAGGTTCTTCTTGGTTTAAAAAGGATTCTAACAAGGGTGATGTTCTGCTTAACAGCCTACAGAAAATGGGTAAAGTAATAAGAAGTAAATTATTGAATTATAGGAAGTGGAGAGACAAGAATGGAGAGCCGACAGGGGCTGCAAGGGGCTGCTGTGGGGACAGGAATGAGAAGTAATTGTTGCTGCCAGAATGATGACACAAAAAGACAATGTAAAACAAACACCGCCGCTGGGGAAGATTTTGTATTGGGGCAAACATAGCACAAGAGGCCGGAAGCGTAGCAGAGTGCGAACTCTGATGAAAATGCTGAGACTCCTGGATCCTGAAGCCAGGGCTTGCGCAGGTTCAGTGCACGCTAGTTAAGATACGGCGGTTAGATACACATTAGAAAATTGTCCACTGAAAAAGGGTAGAGTTTTGAACATTTGTGAATATATGTGCTGAACCCTAACAATTATGAAAAGTCAGCTGTTCAGGGGTGGGAGGTGAGGGTGGGTGGGGCTGGGGAAAGTGGTGGCGGGAAAATGTAGACAAATGTATTTGAACAATACAAAAATTTTAAAAAGTAAGAAAATTCAGCTGTTCAGAACAACATGTTTCCTGAAAGCTCCAGATAGCCAGTCAGCCTCAGCTGTCTAGACTGTCCCCAGACAACTTTTATATTTTAATGTATTTCAAATAGAGGACAAGACAAACTGCTCTGTGTACAAAGAAACCATTTCCTCCTTGTTACTGTAATAGGACATTAATTTCAACACATGACTTCTCTTATAGTTACCCAGAATCTTGAAAGACAGACCATCTTTGCCAGTCTGGATAAGAAGATAAGGATAGAAATGACACAAAAATTCTCTCGTTTTCCGTAAGTTAGCAGACGGCTTTTCTTTGAATATTTACTAAAAATTTACAATCCATGCGTAAGGGCTATAAAAAGGATTCACAAAGGATACGAATGCATATTTATCCTGCAATCACTGTCGAAATCCTCTGGACATTGGTAGAAGAAGAGGAGTAATGTGCATTTTGTGCTGCTATTTGGTGATGCAAAAAATTCATATATAGTCTCAAAATGATATTACTATTAAATCAGAGCAGTGTTTCCCAAAGTGTGTTTCATGAAATGCTAGGTCGCCATAATGCACTATTATAAAATAGATCATTTTCAAGAAATTTGGGAACGCTCCCATACATATTTCCCCTAGTAGAGATTCACAAAGTTCATTAACATGATAAAAGCCCCGAGAAATGCTGCTATCTTTGTAAAATCCAATATTTCATGAGCTTATTTGACTATGGAACTTCTTTTTGAGTTACACCTATTAGCAAGCATGCCCGGGGATTACTATTCAAAAAAGGCTGAGACTGAAAAGTCCAAGGGTAATTATAGGATTTCCAAACAAAAAAACAGAGGATTCAGCCCGCAATTCTTGCGGGTATTCTGGAGCTCGATTCACTTTAAGTCATATAAACAAACACACTTTTTTCCCCCTCCCCTTTACCATACATATTTTTCTTGTTAGGACCGATGCCGGTGAGCTGAGCCTTCCTTTTTTCTGCCTTTTGGAGGATAAGGTAATAACTGAACACAAGGACCTTCCCAGTTTTCTTCATGCCCATGTGCAGAGTCAATAAACACAAAGGAATTCACTGTGTCAAGATGAGCCTCTGTATCATGATAGCTAATACTGGAGATTTGGAGACCCGCTCTCTGAGTGGGTTGTTCGATTCCATTTAACAACTCTTTATTTCTTCTTAAGTGCAGGAAAAGAGCGGTGAGACAAAGGGGACCTGGCAGAGGGGTACCAAGATCCAAAAGGGCCTATTCTCCAGAACCACAATACATACAAATTCATTCTTAAAATATAACAGACCAATACATGCTGTAATAGGCATTACAACAGACAAACACAAATTACATCCTGTAGGCACAGAGCAGGGAGAGAAGGGAGACAGACAAAGAATTGGGGTTTTGAATGGATATGCTGGACAGGCTGATGAGGAGCGCGCACACACACATTTTATAGAAAGGCTCAGATGAAGAGAGCACAGGGTTCAGGGAGTGGCAAGAAGTCTGAGTTACCGCAAGAGCGTGTGTAGCCGGGGAAAGGGTGGAAACCGTGGAAAACAGTGGCTGAAGAGTTAGAAGTGCTCTTAACTCTGGGCTGAGACACCTGGACCTCAATCACTGTAGCTTTTGAACAAAAAAGAGACATGATCAGATCTGCATTTTAGAAAAATAACCCTGGGGAGAGACTGGAGGCATAAACAGCAACAGCCGCCCTCTCTTGAGGAGCTATCCCTATTTTGCGAGTCTGGAAACAGACTCAGAAAGGTTAAGTGGCCTTGCCCTAGACCGCACAGCAATGAGGTGTCAGACCTGGATTTCGACCTGGGTCTGACTGATTCCACAGCACAAGGGGCCGCTATCAGGTCCTGCAGTTAGGCTACTGCCAAGGTCAGAGGGAAGGCAGGTCCGCAGGCAGTGGCAGCCGAGAACAGGCTGGAGAACAGAGGAAGCAGAGTGGGTAGATGGTTCCCTGTCTACTCATTGTGACCGGTGTCCTCACAGAGACATCACATCATCTAGAAGAGAGACCAGGAGGAAGAGACAAGAAGACATTTGGTGAACCACCAGTGTCTTCCTCCTGCCAGAATCCCTCAAGGTCACTGCTGAGCGCTGAACAGCGCTCAGGAAATCATTTCTCTTGGGTCTTTATCTTCAATGTACTTCTTGCCACATTCGTTTTCTTGGCCTTTCCCTGTGTGTATCTGGGTCCCACGTGCAGCCTGTCAATGTCTGTTATGAATTCATAATGATATTCCGTTATCTGCATGAATCTGGAAAATGCTTGTGTGTTTGCATCACAGATCTGTGTAAAGAGAAAACCCAGCGAGAAGGGCCAGACACTGTTACGGTATTCATGGAATGCAGGTGTGGATGTAGACATTAGGCCTGCACCTGTCGGCCTGAGTTACAGTCCTTTGTGTGATTATTATAATATTGGGTATATACCTTGTCTGTGCATCGAAATGAATATTTGGTGACCATGAAATAAGAGGGCCTATGTTATCGTTTTGAAACTGTCTAACAGTGATTTTGGGGTGAGAGTGGCTTCCTGGAAACAGCATTACCTTTTCCTTGAAATTTCAACACTCACAAAGATGAGACTCCTCCATCAGACATTGTTAACTATTCCATTTCTACTGGCTTCTTTCTACAGCCTGGGTGCAGAGTTCCGTTCCGCATGTCTGAAACCTAAAAAGCCCCCTCAATCCCGTGCCCTTCAGACACTCCCACTCTCAGACCCCTCCTTCTGGGATGTCCCTTCGGGGCTGTTCTCCGTGCTTGTTCTGCCCGTTCCCTCACCCGACGTTTTTCTCAGCTCTCTGCCGTCTAGAGGTCCCACGTGTATCTCAAGGTCCATTGCCTTCCCCTAAGCTTGCTCTCTTTTTTTTTTCCCCTAGCTCAGCGACGACCGTCTATCTACCCAGGCTTAGTCTGTCAAATGGAGAGTCCTCTCAGATTCCCCTGCATTGTGGTCCCCCAAACCTGATCAGTGTCCAAAGCCTTCAGAGCTCTCTCCCAGCCCTTCCGTCCCTAACGCTCATGTCTTTCCAGCCATCACGGTCTCCGGGCCTTGTGAGCTCCCTGCCACCATCGTCCGACCCCCTCACCCCCACTCCACGCTGCCGCCAGAGGGATCTCACTGAAACCAAATTTAAGCCGCGTTTAATGACGTCACTCCCTTGCCCCCAATGCTCCGATAGCACCTGGTAGCCTCTAGGGGACGTTCAAACGCCGGAACTGGCCCCCGGGGTTGGGTTTATAGATGCCTGTTGCATGATTGAATGTAACTACCTAAATAAAAGACATGCTTGAATAATAAGGACATTTTTAATCCACTTCCAAGGTTAAAAAATGAAATAAAATAAAAGCTATAGAAATGAGCTTTGAGAAAGTATGTTGAGCTCTAAGTGTTCCAAGGCCAATGATTTTTTGTGCCTGAACTTTCAATGTATCTAAAAGGCAAAAGGACTCATGGACACGGCCAACAGTGTGGTGATTGGGGGTGGGGGGGGGTGGGGGGGTGGTTAGGGAGGAAGGTGGAAGGGAGAACGGGGCGTGATGACAGAAAAAAATTAAATTACATTTAAATAAATAAATAAATAAATAGTCAGAAACTGCTTGACAAAGATATTGTAAAGGCTAACAGACCAGTGTTAATTTTTTTTAAATCATATTATTTATGCCCAGATTCTTTTATTTAATCTGCACAGATTACGGTTTTTGGAAGGTAATAAAGGATTTTCTGCGCAGCATCCTTTCTCTGCCTCTTCCCCCTCCAGCAGCCCCAATTTGTCTTCAACAGCCCCACCGTAGAGCAGCCGGGAGATCAGGAGGAGCTGGACACCCCCCCATTTTACATCAGGCCCCCACTGATTGGGGCAGCCCCACCCCCTCACCTCAGGGATCACTTGAGGAACGGACAAGTGGACAAGTGACGTAGACTGGCTGCTCAGAGCGAGGGGAGAGACTCCTGTCTGCTGATTGAAGGAGAAACGCATTCTCCCGCCACACTCAAGCTTGGATGCACCTAACCCAGCCTGTGGCTCCTGGGCCCAGAGAACAGAGGTGATGCCTCAGAAGCCAGAGCCAGCGGAATCGCAGGCAACAGAGCCTGAGCTCCCATCAAGCCATACGTGAAGCCCAAGTTTCCTCAGATTGTTCAGTTTCATAAGCAATAAAGTCCTTTCACTTTAGAAGCCAGTCTGAACCGGTTTTAAGTCCTCATGATGGGAAAGCATCCTAATACCAATATGCCCATCCCAGGAGCCTTCCCACCTGGCCCTGTGCCGGGGCTCAGAAACAGAAAGGGACAATGACTAACCTGAGCTCCTTTGTGCACTGTGACACCTGAGGGGGGAACGTGACCACTGCCGTAAAACCGCAAACACACAGTGCTGTGTGGCCGAGGGGACCTGGGTCGAGAGGTGCCCTAGGGAGGGAGTGGCATTTCAGGTGAACTCTGGAGAATGAAAAGGTACAGGCAATACCTGTGTCTAGTGGGGTCTGGGCAAGGAGGGCCCCCTGGAGCAGGAAGGCGGAACCAGAGAGGTGGGCGCGGGAGGGGCCAGGGTGGTCTTGGGGACTTGGGGTCTCCCTCAATGCTTACTACATACCGGGCAGTCCCCTGTGTGAATTGTCTCCTATGAGTCTCACAAGGTAAACACCACTGTTACTGGTTGTTTTTTATCCCCATGGAAACCTGGGGCACGAAGAGGTTAAGTAGTTTTCCCAAGTCCCAACAGCTAGTTCACGCAGTAGCCAGTCAGTCTGGATTGCCACGCCTAACCATTAGACAGCACTGCCTTCCCAAGTGTTCCAGCAAGCAGGTGACCTGTCTCCACACACAGCATTGGATGACTTCACTAGGTGCCCAGTGGCAGGGTCATATAGTCCAAGTCGTGGCCCCTTCCCCAAGAAACCCCAGCTGAATTTGTAGAAGGCAGAAAGACAAATAGGAAAATGTCACTCACATGTGATAAAGAAATACATGTTCTACGAAAAGTCTTCATACTACCTTTCCCTGAGCCCTCTGGGCATACCCTGCCTTACTATGCTGTTCTGCTAACAGCTCGAGGAGAGTCATTGAGGACGTTTGTCCTTGCTTTGCAAGGTCCCAGGCCCTCAGCCCTTCTGACTGTATGTGGACCAGGTGTTTCCCGGGCTGGCGGGCTGCCCAGAGAACCAGGCGGAACTCCTGAGCACACTCCCAGATTGCTTTCCTGCCGGGCAGCGACCACACCTTGTCTCCCTGACCTCAGCTGGCCAGGGCCGCTCTGGGCTGCTCGGGAAGCTCCTTGCCTGCGGACCTCCAGGGCCTGGGACTGGCAGGAAGACCTTTCTCTGAGCGGAACCTGGGCTGCACCATGAGATGAAGGACAGGTAGAAAGAGAATGTCCCTCTACTTCCTCCTCCTCTCCTCTTGGTTAAGAGGAAAAATTAAGGTCACTTTTGATGTTTCCACAAAAAAGTTGAGTTGCAAAGGGACAGAAATGGTTATTTATATAAATATTAGGCACACTCAAGGTAGACAATAAGACTTCTCCCCCCTCAACTTCCTCCCTATAGAAATATATGTTTCTCCTAGAGACCAGTGATCCTCAAACTCAAGCACCATCCAAAGGAGTCATTAAAATATTGCTGGGCCCCAGCTCCAAGGTTTCTGATTCTGTTGGTCTGGGGCGCGGCCTGGAGATTTTCATTTCTAACACGTTCCAGGCAAGGCTTCGGCTACCAGATGGTCGGGGGCCACACTTGGTGAACATGCTTCAGACCGTGGTGCTATGACATGCTATGACACCAGGCGTGGAACTTTGTCAGCTGTGACAAACCCTTGGATCCCTTTACCTTGGAGTGTTCTAAAAGAAGGCACTTAAAGGCCACCTTTCGGCTCTGTGACCCCCAAAAGTTTCTCCCAGAATCAGATGCTCCGATGAGGACCCAGCCTGCATGTTACTAAGGGATCTACATTCAGCAGGCACTGAGCTGGTTGTAACACTTCCGGAAGCGTTTTCCTATGAAAGTAAAATGAGGAGGTGGCATTGTTAAGTTATCATTTGCCCAGGAGAGAGCCCTCCTTCTTTGACGGAAGCACATCCTGAATTGGGCTCAAAGGGCAGTTAGAGACTCAGAGTCTGGGCCTCCTTTGCTGCTTGTTTGTTTTCCTAAAGTCTGAGTCAGGAACCAAGGGCCACCCACATTGGTGTCCCTGGGCAGGGAAGGGTGAATGCCAACAACAAGCCTCCGAGGCCACAGCAGGGAGCCACGGAGCCCAGAGATCCTGGTGAACTGATGGCAGAGGCCAATTCAAAACCTGTATCTTCTCATTGAGGCTCTGGAATGGATTCTTTTTATGGGAGTTTTGTTGTTGTTTTAATTAAGTTACAGGCTTTCTTGGCACACCAGTCATAGCAGTTCGAGGACTTCTAATCTCCTGCATTAGTCAAACCCAAGTTCCTCCCTGCCAACCAGGAAATGGCTTGACCTGGTCTTGCTGCGAAGGAGGGAATTAGCATCTGGTTTGGAACATAACCCTGGCTCTTCGCACGTCGGATTGTTCATTCTGGCTTTATGGTCATGCCAGGTATAAGCCCTGTCTGGTCAAGCTTGACCAGGCTACTCTTTTTTTTTTTCTCTTTCTCCTTGGCAGGTGAGGACGTTCAACTTTTTCAGCACATCTGAGGCAAGCTCTAACAGTACCTTGTTGTGATTTGCTGCTTAATTATCACCATGCCCATGTCTGCCTGGGCCTGTATAAGTTTTGGAGCCCTTTTCTTTTCATCTAACATAGGCAGTTATAGCTACGGATTCAGAAGAGGCTTTTTTTTTATGGTTGATGAATGATTTCTCAAGTGGTACCAAGCCAAGTCAACCCAAACAGGGGTGAAAGAATAAAGCAAAGAGGAAAGCTGTTATCCAGGAGAATAGAGGCTGGAGAAAGAAACCTAAGCTTAGCTAGAGGTTGATGTAGCATTCAATTAATCAGCAAACCACTGAGCTATTTTATGAGAGAGAGAGAGAGGGAGAGAGAGAGAGAGGGAGAGAGAGAGATCGATAATGCTCCCTGAAGGACACAGGCCAAAATCTATACACTCATACCAAAAACGCCTTTGAGCTGCAGGAACTAGAACACGAAGGCTTAAATCCAGGTAACAGGCAGACTCTGGATGCCCGAGATCCCACGAGTGAGACCGAAGAAGGGAAGGAAGCGCAGAACTGACTCTGGAGCCCAGCGTCTCTCTGCTCGAAGACAAAACGGAGCCTCTTGGCTTCAGTTTTGCTCAAGAAGCCAAGTGTTTGTCATGTTGAAATTTTTGGTACCTCCAGTTTTATTTTAAAGTTGTTTTCCCTGAAAATCCCAAGCAGTGTTGGGAAGTCACCTCTTAGCCACCATCAGGGGAGAAGCCCTGGACACTCTGCCTGATCTGAGAAAACCTGAGGTGCTGCGAAATGTGGTAGGAAGCCTTGAAAGAGTCACAAGCATCATTATCGTGATTCTGGACTCCTTTCAAGCCCCTTTCATCTGAAGGTCTCAAAGACCTGCATAAACAGTAATTATTCTCAGAGCACTAGATATTAGTATTTGATTAACCTTTCACTGAAGCTTCCATACTTGGAGACGTCAGGTTCTATGCTTTAGAGAAAAAATAGTCCCCAACCCCAAGTCCGTAGGAAAAACGACTTTGCCTATTAAGCACACAGTTCTGGTACCACAGCTGCGGGCTGTACAAAGAAGTTCTCTATAAAGCACAGCCCCTGCCCTCAAGGAGTTTAGTTTATTGAAGAAATAAAATGCATGCCTATAATTAACAATAACATAAAACTTTTTCAAGACAGGATGTAATTAATGTAAAATGAAAGGTTTTCAGTGGGAGAGATCACCGTGGATGCTGGTAGCCAAGGAGAGCTTGGCGGAAGAGGAGGGGTTTGGACTGGACTTGGACCCTCAGCGTGTACTGTATGCGTGTGTATGTGCCTCCCAGCAGCTGGGGATGAAGGCTTGGGCAAAGGCACTGATGCTCAGCTTGTTGAGAGGCCAGGCAGCCTGATATTGCTGGAGTCAGGAGGATAGTCCAAGACAAGACGGGAAAGCTCGGTGTGTCGGGACCAAACAGTGAAGAGCCTTAATGACAAATTCTTAAAATGTTTGACTTTCAGGATATCCCAGAATAAAAGAAGTAGGATTAGACGCTGGTCCATGTGAGCAGTTAAAACTCGTCCTTGGCTTGAAATAATAAAGGAAGTGGAATTGGTTGCAGAAAAAAATAAACCAGGATGGTTTAGAAGAGATGGTTCTCAAAGTGTGGTCTGTGGACCAGCAGCTTCTGTGCCAACTGGGAACTTGTCAGATATGCAATTTCCTGGGCCCCTGAGCAGAACTATTGAATCAGAAACGCTAGAGGGGGACCCAGCAATGTTTTGACTAACCCTGTACACTCAGGTTTGAGAACTCCTGAGCTGGAGAAACAAGTACAGCAGAATTCTCTCCACCTAATTCATGCTGTGCATGTGCAAAAAACAAAAACCAAAAATGGTTACACCAGTTATTTGAATTAGTCTTTTTTAAAACCTTTTTATTATGTAAAAAATTTAAGCTTACACAAAAGGAGACAGAAAGAACAATAAACATTATACCCATCACCCTGATTAACAATTAGCAAAATTTGGGGGCACAATCCCTTTCTCTCTGACTTATTAACACTGGAAATTATTTCAACTCACTTTTTTTTTTTTTTTTTTTACTTATTTCAGTGTGCATCTCTTAAAAATATACTTATGTTCTTATGGGACCACAATATTAGTATCAACTGAAGAACAGTACTTCCTTGGTTTCTCCTAATGCACTATAATCAATTCTTTTTGATAATTGACTTAGAGCCTAATTCTATTGTAGCTGGCTATTTTCTATATTATGATACCAACTTACAACAATAAAAGTGAGAGGGATACTGAATAAGAAGGAAAAGACTTTAGACACTTTTCTTTGTAAAATATCACTAAAAAAAGACTATTCCTTTTTAGGTAGAGAGAACTTGGTAAGTATTTGAGGGAAGTTCCTTATTGTCTACGGATTACATAATATTACCTGTGAAATAAGTTTCCATTTTGGATGCTGTGACATCATGCTAGTTGTCAGAAAAAGTAATTAACCAGGATGAATCTGAGCTGGAGTAAGTATAGCTTCCTGCCATATGTCTACCTGCCCCACTCTCTGCACAGTCAGCATAAATGTTGTTGAGATGTGTGGTGCTTCCTGAGCTGCTTTGGAAATATCTGTGCTGTGTGAGTATTAAAAATATAGTAAAATATTCTTGTTACCTTCAAAATAGCCTTAGTGCTCTCAGTTTCCAGAGTCAGAAATCATACCAATTGTATATACTAATATGGTGCTTTCAAGCACCTTACCTGTACTAACCCGTTTAATTTTTTTATAAAAGCCATTACGAAAGCGCATGAATGATGCCAAAACAGCAGGATAAAAAAAGGAGCACGTGGCCCCAGCCAAGTAGCTCAGCTGGTTAGAGGGTCATCTCAAGTTGCCAAGGTTGCAGGTTTGACCACTGTTTAGGGCACATCCCAGAGGCAACCAATGAATTCGTGAATAAGTGGAACAAGAAATGGATGTTTCTCTCTCTCTCTAAAAAATCAATAAATAAAAATAATTAAAAAAAAAAAAGAATGTAACCATGAAAAGATAGTTAACCAAATGTTTAGGTGATAGGAAATGGAATTTTTAAGTTAATTCTCTCAGCAAATCATTTTTTCTGAATATATATATATTCTGTCATATATGGCCTGTCATTTGCAGAATGACAGAAATCTTGGTATTTATCAAGTAATGAGTTTCATTAGTGTGTGCACAAGACATGCACATTCTGTCTCCTTTACACTCTTGCAATCATAACTTGAGTCAGACGATACAACAAAATACAAAGAGTAAATTGAGGTCAAAATTGAATTGTACCACCCCTTAAAATCTGATACGCACTATGGATTTTAATTATTTTATTTCCTTTCTTGACCTTTTTGGGGAGAGGAAAGACCCATCCATCCGCCTGGTTCTTACCATCTCTTTCTCTACTTGGGCCCTCTCACAAATGTATCGCTCTATGAAATTTTATTTCAATTGATTTGTAGGTTGGAAATATGAACAAGTTGATAAAATGTACAGTATTGGAGATAAGAACAATTCCAAAAATAGTTGCCTGACTCTCTGTGTTTCTGTTCCCCCAGCAATAAGGCTCAGTGCCTTTAATTATCGTTTGAGACACAGTGTTGAAATATTTAATCTCTGAGTAATGACTGGATTTGAGTTTCCTAATTGGCATCTGCGTGGTTAGCATCCGTGCCAAGCAGGAATCTAGAATGTACGCACTGTACAAGACATGGCCTATATGCAAACATATCTGATACCTGCCACCTTCATTGTGGGGCACTAATGTTATAACAAAAAAAAAGAGAAAGAATAAATATCATATACTTTATGATTCTATACATATTTGAATTGCTAAGCAACAACCTGTGAAGGTTTACAAGTCAAACCAAAAATCCAGCCCCCGCCAGTGTAGCTTAGTGGGTTGGGTGTTGCCCCATGAACTGAAAGGCCGCTGGTTCAATTCCTGGTCAGGCGCATGCCCGGGTTGCAAGTTCAGTCCCCAGTCAGGGCATGTAGGGAAAGCAACCAGTCGAAGTTTCTATCTCTCTCTCCCCCCCGCCCTTCCCCTCTCTCTAAAGTAAAAAAAAAACAACTCCATGTGTGATCAGCACATTGAGTGCTGAACCCTTGGCGTTCGGACCATGGCCTGCTCATTCTCGAATGGTGTTTCAGTACCTGGGAGTAGTTCCCAGAAGATAATGCTCCACCCACAACTGGGTGACTTATTTAAAACCTTGTGAAACCAGCTTGAAAGGACTAAAAGAATAGGTTACGTAGAGAAGTTATCGGCTTGAACTCTGCCTACCGATTTTTTTGGGTGTTTTTCCTACAAGAACAATCCCCAGGAACATGACTTGGGCATCTTCCTTTAAAGATTGTTAGCTTCATATTTTTTGAAACAATACAAAACTCAGCATCTGCAACACACCTCTTGGGTGAGTGCATGAGACACTCTGTGGGCGTGGGATCTACCAGCTCACATTTCCTGAATAATGTATGTTTCCTTTGGTAGTGTTTGTTCAGCCTAGAGTTACACATGGGTGAAGGTAGAGAAAGAGGTGGAATTACAGAACCCCTACTGTTCTGCCCATTGAGCACATTTCTAAGATAAAAAGCCAAACACGGAGGGATGACGGGCCGGTAGGCAGGTGACAGAATCGCTCTTGCAGCTGTGGAGAGGGAGAAGAGATTCTGATCGTCTCATCTAGCCAACATGGGCAAACAAATCCCTTATATGTCTCACAGCAGCGTCTTAAGCCTTTTTGACTTAAGGCAGGTCATAACCAGCTACCTTGGAAGCTTTGGAGCGCCACCGAAACCTATATAATTGTATTAACCAATGTCACCCCAGTAAATTCAATAAAAAAGAAGCCTTGGGGTTCCACAATCACTGGGAGGTCATGGTGTCCATGTTCCCTTGAAAAGGAAAACTGATCTCCTTCCAAACATAACACTGTGTGGGCCTGAGATTGGAGTCTCACCCGGCGAGGTGATACAGTGGATGAGTAAAGGAGGCCACTCCCAAATACTGAACCATCATTGTGGTTTATTTACTTCAGAGGATCAAAACAAAACCAGCTCTCACGGAGGCGGGCCTCTACCAGCCACTTGGCAAGGGTGGAGGCCAGGTGGCCACGCTGGCTGGTGTAGTCGTCAGAATTTCATCTCTACATCATCCACGTCCCGTCCCAGGCACAGCCCAGGCGCAGAGCTCTTACTCCCTCCAAATTCAGACAAAGGGGACCTAGTCCTGTCCCGTATGCAGAGCTCAGCCCTTGCGCTGAATCTGCTCTACTACCTCGTTAGGTGGGACTTTTCCTCTCACATCACAGAACGGGAAGCTAACACTTAACTCAGGGCCAAGAAGAGGTGGTGCCGGGAGAGGAACCCAGGTCCGTCTGACCCCCAAAGGTCACATTCACTCCACTTCCTCATTTTCCACCAAAAAAAACTCCCACAAAAAGCATATGTTTTATAGACAAACAAAGGCTGTTGTCCATCTTCACCTCCGTGTTGGCAGGTTCTAAGTTTCTCTGGGATCGGGCTCGTTGGGTCTGAGAGGTTCTAGGTAGAGGTGACAAGTATGTTGATAACCTGAGGCCATAAGATCTCGTGTTCACTAACTTCATCCGGGCCAAAGACGAGTCGATGAGTCGACACTGTTCTTTGGACCCTTTGACAATGGCAAGTTACATCTCTGTCTGGAGCAGGTAGACAGGCTGGTATTACCATTTGAAAAGGGGTCTGCTTCCCTTTTACGCCCCCCCAGTGCAGCTGGCATAGCCTGAAGTGCACTTGGCCACGCCCTCTCCCCCGAAGCGGTCTCAGGGAGAAGTGGGGGAAGTGTCCCAGGACAGGTCTCGGGCATCGGGCACCCGTATTAATTCTGAGGTAACAACTCAGGGGCACTTTGAGCCCCTCACCCCAAAGCTTCACAGACTCCCATGCCCACCTTCTGGCCGTGGGCAGCGCTGCTCATGTCAACGTGGACTGGAGCCCTGCACAGCTTCTCCGGGACCGGGCGAGCCCAGGAATGTGAAGCCATGTCTTCCTGGGGCTGGATGTTCACGATGCCAGCAGGTAAGCCCACTGTTGCCAGGGCGCTCGTGCCTCTGCTTTGATATTCTCTGGTCCACATAATCGGCCCCAGTTCTGCTCTGGTATTTGGGAGGATAGCGGGAGAGAAAGAAGGATAAGTTGGTGCTCTTGTTGCTTTTTCTCCACAATGAGACAGGATGAAAACTCCCGGAGGTTCCCTCCTGAATCTGCTGCCTAAGGACCAACATGTTCTTGGTTTGAATGAAATCAAAGCGGTTTAAATAAAAACTAATGAGCCCTGGCCCATGTGGTTCAGTTGGTTGGGCATCATCCTGCAAACCAAAGGGTCACTGGTTCAATTCCTGGTCAGGGCTCTGTCCCCGGTCGAGGCATGTGAGATGTTTCTCACATCAATGTTTCTCTCCTTCTCTTTCTCTCTCACTTCCCTTCTCTCTAGAATCAATAAAAAGAAGATTTTTTAATTAAAAAATAATAACTAATGATATTTGGTTTTGGATATTGTAAGACTAGAAGTCCCACCTTTATCTAGAGTAGAAAGGTTGCTTTTATTCACTCAATCAACAAATGTATATTGAGAGACTGCTAAGAATCAAGCATTGTTGTTGTTGTAGATTCAATAGTGAGAAAACACGCTCTTTTCACAAATTTACTGTAAGTGGAAGAGAGAAGCATTGAGCAAATCCAGTCATGCGCCACATGACAGTTCAGTCAAGGACGGACCACATGTACAACACTGGTCCCATAAGACTATAACGGAGCTGAAAAATTCGTATCGTCTGGTGCCACTGTAACCATTGTAATGTCATAGCACAGCGCATTACATTTGCCCACGCTATTCGGTACAAGTTTCGGTCCTCGGTCGGGCTCCTTGCCCTTCAGCTTCCAGAATTCGCTATACAACTAATGGGCAGAAGGAGAGAGGCAAGGCTTGTTGCTCTCAAACACAACTCCACTCCCCTCACTTTAAAGCCCCCCCCCCCCCCCCCCCCGCCCCCCGCGTTCTCTCAGGCAGCCTCCGCTCCCGGGGCCAGCGCTCCCCTTTCCCCTGCGGTCCCCTTTCCCCTCCGCCTGGTGTAAAGTTAGGCTCCCTGCTGTTGCTGCTGCCCAAGGCCCCGTCCTACCCTGTCCACACCCCCTTGTTTAAGTCCTAGCCCTGCTCAGCAGCCACCTCCCTTCTGCCAGGACCTGATGTGCCCAAAGCAGGGAGCCAGTTCTCTGAGCCCGAGGAAGGCAGGGGAGGGCGGTCCAATGGCGACGTCTGCAGGGGGAGGAGCCGGTGGACCTCACCCGGATGCCCGCAGCTTCTCTGCTGAACTAAGATGCAGTGACTGTGTTAGGTACTGGAGCTAAAGCTGATCACTCCTTCTCACAACCCTGCTTCCAGGACAAATAGTCTTGTTCTCTTCAGAAGAATAAAGCATTTTCTCTGCTCTTTTATTTAGGCTGCTGAGCATTACTGGGTTTAATTATCACAAAACTAATAAGGGGTTAAGAATGTTGATGCTGGAGCCAACTTGCCTACTTTGAATCCTCGTTATCGCTGTTTTGTGATGCTAGACAAGTAACCTAGTCTCTGTGTCTCAGCTTTCTCATCCCTAGAATAGGGGTGCTAATAACAGAATTTGCTTCCTAAGTTTCAGGAGGATTGAAGGAGTCTACACACGTAAAATACTTAGAAACACTCAGCACAGCCTATGTTGTGCACTCAGTAAATATCGGCTACTATCACTGCCCGGGAGAGATGCCGCAGGCTGGGTGGCTGGAGTAATTGAGAGCCGGTGCAAGGGAGGAGAGCGACTTGAGCAAGGACAGGTAAAAGGTCACTGAGAGAAAGCTCTGAGAGCCCGCCAAGGTGAGAGCCATGCATTTCATTCATTCAAAGCCTGTCTTTGAGTGTTTACTATCTGCCAGGAATTGTGCTAGAACCACCGCCATAAACAACGGTTTTAATCCGTGCAGGCAGGGATATGACAACAATGGGCAGGTTCGGTCATTTGGTGGGGGTTGGTTTCCCCAGGGGCTGGGCAGCCCAGGGAAGGACGAGGTGCTTCTCCAGGTCGGTTTGGGTTGCAAGAAGCAGGTACCCACTGGAGCTAGCTCGGCCCAAAGAGGGTGAGGTGGGCGGCCATATGGAGGACACAGTGGCAACTACAGATGTTTAATTCAAGAGCCGGAAACAGAGTGACACAGGAGCATGAGGGGACCAGTGGACAGGAAAGGAGGCTCCTCTCTGCTCTCCCAAGGCTTCTGGGTCCTTCAGCTCGGCCTCTCGTAGCGGCCCTGTTCCTTTCTCTTGGCCAATGTCTTCTGCTCAGTTTTCTCTCTCACCCGCAAAATGACTGCAGCCAGTTCACAGGACCGATGATGGACTGATTGGCCTCGGGTCCAGATACCCAACCCTGGCCCGCCAGCCGTGGCCAGGGCACCGTTTCGTCCCAGCAAACTCATTGCAAGGCTGGCACTCCTATCGACTCCGCTTGCATCTCCATCATCAGGCCGCAGTGCCAGGGTACAGGCAGACCCTAGGGCCGATTTTCGCGGAGGGGTTTTGTGCTTAGTGAGAACTTCCTCCGGCCACAGAGGAACTGAATGCAGGATGACAACCGCGACCTGTGCTTTCCCCTTGCTTCCCTCTCAGGCCTTCTCGAGCATCTCCCAAGTTTCCCCCCTTTCCAGAGCCCTTTCCCCACATCTGTTCCAACATTATGTCATTCTTCTCAACTTCCTCTCAGTTCCTTTCATGTCTCTGCCCAGAGTAACCTCAGTAACCCAAAGGTGTAATTCCCCACCTACTTCCTTGGAAAATGAAATAAGAATGGGTTTCCCAGACCTGGCCAGTCCTTCCTCCTCCCCAATCCATTTGGCCAAAATGGGGAATGAGGGGTGGGGGGAAAGGGGGAGGAAAGGAGATGAAGAGGGAAAGGAAGAGCCTAGAAGGAGAAGGAGTGGAATTAATGCTGACAATGAAGAACTTGGGAGTTCAGCCCCTTTCCTTCCCGCCTCCTAGGCTGGAGAAGGTTGTCCCTTGGAACTCTCCAGAAATCCTCTCAAAGACAAGAATAGGATGGCTGGACCACCTGAAGGCCAACAGACATGCACTCAGTGGGTGAAAAGGTAGCCTGTATTAGTCCAAGACTCTGGTAAAGAAAAGAAGCAATTAGCACCTCCTGCTGACCCTGAGAATGTTCTTTTCAGGTCCAACACTTAGGAATTTGCTCAGACTAATTCTTGGTAAGCATCAGCTCTCAGGCATCAAAGAAATCTGCTCAAGTTGTATAAAGCTTCCTAAGCAGGTGGCCAGGGACACTGTACTCATTTAGTTGAACCACCCAAAGGGGGCCAAACTCCAGAAGTGGATTCAGAAAGAAAAAGCGACACTATCCCTCACTCAAGAGACAGATATAGGCCCTGGCTGGCGTGGCTCAGTGGATTGAGCACTGACCTGCAAACCAAAAGGTCACCTGTTTGATTCCCAGACAGGGCACACGCCTGGGCTGCAGGCCAGGTCCCTGGTGGGGGCAGCGTGAGAGGCGACCACACATTGATGTTTCTCTCCCTCTCTTTCTCTCTCCATTCCCCTCTGTCTAAAAATAAATAAATAAAACCTTTTTTAAAAAAAGAGTAAGATATAGGCAAAATTGTTTAGCACGTGATGTTTGTCCTCGATGTCTCCTTCCCCTTTCTAAATCTCCTTCTAAATGTCCAGCTAATCTCATCACTACAGAATCACCAGCCTCCCAAGGCCTCCCTGGGGGCCCGCCCATGAGGACCGTTTTCTGCACGTGGTTCCCGGAGCCCCCCCCTTCCCCCACTGAGCCCTACTCCCCAAGGAACGTGTGGCGTATCTCATACTGATCACAGGCCGCCCCCCGCCGCCGTCCCCCGTCTTCCCCGGCAATTTCTGTGACTTTGATTGAGCCTATAAACTGCAGGGGGAGGGATGTTTTTCCGTGCTCTTTAATTCCAGGATATAATAAGTGGTGCTTGTTTTAATTATCCTTTAATAAATAAATGACTGAATTAATGGATCATCAGGACGCTCAGCAATACCTTTTTACTAAAACTTAATTTAGAATTTATGTAATTGGAGAGACAGAGGCAGAGACAGAGAACAGGGACAGAAACCAGAAAACAGCAATGACATCTGGTTTACCGTCCAGGCACCATCTTGGACGGGCTACTCAGTGCAGGGCTGCGAGGAAGGCTCCTCCCCCCGGACAGGCAAGGCCGAGGTGCCAGCAGAGGAGAAAAGCAGCAGAACATGGTCATCTGCCCCGCCCACGCCCCCCCCACACACCCCCCCGCCCCCGCCACCGAAAAGCTTCTAAATCGTGGAGAAGACTTGTGATGCTTTTGCACCAGTTGTCATGTTAGTTGGGACTGATGGGATCCTTTCTATGAAATGATGATGCCGTCAACAGCAGCTTTCTGGGTGGGACAATTGCTGAAAAGACTCATTGTTTTAGCCACAGCAAGGTATCGATTTTATTTGGTCCCCTGACAGCTTGCACTGCCCTGGGACTCCGGCATTGTAGGTAGCCCTGAAACACCTACAACATAGTGTCTGAAGGGGCTGCTTCAAACAAAGCCGAGTCACTGTACTCCTTCCTGGCTTCCAGCCATCAGCTGCCAGTGTATGTATACGTTTATGTCCCGGATCTGTGGGAATAATTCCAACTTCAAGCCCTCTGTCTGTGGCTAGACCATAAGTAAGGCCACGTGTTCTGGTGTTTTTAGGTCTGGAGAGTCTCATTATAATGTCGTATGATTCTAATTGTACTTTATAAGAGTTTTTTATTAAAAAATTTTGCACTGTAACAATATCATATAATTAAAATTTTTAAAATTAGCAAGAAAAACTATCACCCATAAAACCACCATCCTGGTGGATAGGTATACGCTGGTGTACACTTTTCCCAGCATTCACCTAAATAAATACACAATTTTATATCCTACTTTCTCCAACCAACATTGTATTTTTAAAAAACATTTCTAATAAGCATTTTTAAAGAAAGCATTCTAATGGAAGGATAATATTTTATTTAGGAGGTTACTAAAAATATATTAATCATATTGCTATTTGTTTATAACTTTCATTGGTATTAATAAATCTGCAATAAAGATCATTGCATGCATATTTTCTATATTTTTAATTTTTCCTTAGTTTAGATTCTGGAAGTTGGATGACAAGCTCAGAGTATGAATACGCTTACCACTCTTGGTATGTACTGCAAGCTGCTTTCCAAAAACATTGTACCAACCATCAACAGCATCTGAGTGTGTCTGTTTCACATACCTCATCGCCAACAACAAACCAATGTGTTCAGGTGAAGTTTTAAAGCGATTCTCATAACAATTTCTTTGAACAATGCTCCCCTAGTTTAGTAGGTCAAGTCCAGGATCAAAATGAATAATAAACAGATGCTGTACTGAAGATGTGTGTCTTTCAATCCAGGTGAGGAGGAGGAGAAGGCACTTAAGTGATACTCCAACCCACAATTTCCAGTGGTGTATCTGAAACAAAGCCGGGGCAGGCAGATCCACAAGCATGCAGGAGATCATGATTAGAATAGCTGTTGCACAAGAAAAGGCTTTCAGCATATCTGAGTCGAGCCAAACTCTCTCCAGCACCAGATGCATTGCCTCACACAAAGGGTCCTCTTTCTACATAAATACCTTGGAAAGCATCGCTGCCCCAACTCTCCACAGAGGCGCAAGACATGGGAATGACTACTGTTTTCTAATATAACAATAGACAGTGGCTAGAGACACACCAAATAGCTATTCATTGACCAAAGGAAGGGGAAAATAACATTTACAAGGCACCTACAAAGATCACATTGGTTTAGTCCATTTAATAAGCTTGGATCAAGTGGGCTGGCCCTTCGGCCTCTCTCGGCAGCTCTGAAAACCATGTTTCAGAGGCACAAAGTGACTGAGCTTGGGGGTCCTACGGCTGGGACCCTCCAGGCTCAGCCACTGCACCCCTCTACAGGATATGGAATAGCAGCATCTGTACACCCCAAGGAAGTAAGAATGATAAAACAGTATTTACTAAAAAACGCTAACAGGCTAACTGCTGATAATTGCCAAATGGTTAATATTCACTCTCTTTGCTAGAGGACTTCTGCCTTTAGATACCAATCCCCCAGACATATTTCTAGTACTGTACACGTTTCTTTTTTAAAAATCCACATAGAAGGGGACCCACATAGTTCAAGTCTATGTTGTACAAGGCTCAACTGTAGTTATCTGTAATTGTTTCCTTCTTCATAATAAGAAAAAACTGAAATCTCAAAAACTTTAAAACACATTCAAGAAAGCTTACGGATCACCTCTTCCCAAACACTCTCCAACCCTGAGGCTCCCCTGATGTCCCCACAGAACCCCCAACATGCCTCCCCTGGCCAATGTGCCAGGCTGTTGAGATTCTTCCTTTTGAAATGGGGAAGGGCTACATTTTCGCCTTTGCAGCAAGTGCCTAGCACGGTGCCAAGCAGACAGTGGGCACTCAATAGATGCTCATTCAGCTGACCCGAATTGCCCTTGTCCATACATAGCGAGCAGCCGGCAGATCCTGTAAAGGCTTTTCTTTTTCCCCCTAGAATTTTCTTACCTGTGTGTTAATGCTTAAGTGTCATGATAATAGTATGAGAACACTGGAGTCTGAAGGCAGGGCCTGGGGAGTGGCTCAAAGGCTGCCTCATGTCCACAAGGCCTCACTGGATGTCAATTACCATGTGAATTCACTATGGTTCAAGGCGTGGCTCTGGGCCTTGAGGTCTCAGAAATCACTTTAACTTTTTGGCACTCCTTCCTCACGGCAGACCTCCACTAAGGCACTTCGCCGGGGCACTGTTTATTCATTTACACAGAGAATGCGACGATCTCCCAGATGCCAGGGAGGGCCCCTCAGACCTACACAGACAGCCTGATTGCAATCCCAAGGTTGCTCGGTGAGCAGGGAATACTGATGAGAATAGATGCAATTAATCATTTAATGAGTGTTCAAAATTAATAAAACATTAATAATGGGATAGCCCTGGTCCAATGGGCACATTTCATCCTCACAATTTCTCTGTGAGAAAAATGTTTGTCTTCCCTTTCCTGATGAGAACACTGAGAAACAGGTTATAGCTCATTAATTCTAAGAGGTATGTGAGGTCTGTCCGGGAAAAGTCCAACCATTGTCAGTATTATGAGAATGGACTGTGTGACATTGATGTAACCTGGCAGCCAAGGAGAGTGGGCTGAAATGCACATGCGTGAACAATGACAACTTCACTGTACTAGTCAGTAGACATAGTAGACACTGTTGAGCAAATGTGTACTGTGTGGCTGTTACATTCAAAATCACTGACCGAGTAGATCAAAGAATCTGCATCGAATTTTGTGTTAAGCTTGAATATTCCTCTGCCAAAATTACTTGTATGACTCAGAAGCCCGCAGCTCTGGGCAACGGGTGATTGGCAGCTTCACCGGGGCAATGTTCCCTCTCATGCAGCACATCTCATGCAGTTTCCTGGCAAAACGTCAAATCACCCAGGCGACTCAGCCCCACTATGGCCCAGACTTGGCGCCCTGTGACTTCTAGCTTCTCCTAAAACTAAAATCACCTTTGAAAGGGAAGAGATTTTAGACTGTGGATGAGATTCAGGGAAATACAATGGAGCAGCTGACAGCGATTGGGAGAACTGTGTGAGGTCCCAAGCTGTTTACCTTCAAGGGGACTGAAGTGTCATTGTCCTATGTACAATGCTTTCTTTTTTTAAGATTTTACTTATTTATTTTTAGAGAGAGGAAGAGAGGAAGAAAGGGAGAGGAACACTGATGTGCAAGAGATACATCAATTGATTGCCTCTCGCATGCCCTCAAGGGGGGACACAGCCCGCAAGTCAGCCTTGTGCCCTGACTAGGAATCGAACCAGCAACTTTTCATGCCAGGCTGGCACTCAATCCAGAGCCACACCAGCCATGGCACAACATTTCTTGCATCTGGTATCTTTCTCAATAAATGTCTCTATTTTTCATAGTGCATGGCTGGATACTTTCTGGACATACCTCATCTTTCTTTCAGATGTGAATATCCTGGAATAAAATGCATCTTACCATTGACTATAAAACTCTATAAAATATGGTCGCTTTTGCTTGTTCATCTATTGGATATTTATTAAGTGTCTGGCATGGGTGAGGTCCTACACAAGTTGTATAGTGCATAAAATATCAAGGTGTATAAAAGTATCAAAGTCCTTACTCTCACTACCTTTATAGTCTAGGTAGCGAGACCATAAATCAGCAAAGAAGTCAACAAAATGTCAGCTTTTGAGAGCTGCTGTGAAGGAAATAAGCATGGAAATGTGACACGTATGAGGGGTAGGGGCAGGGAAGACGGGGGCTCTCTCAGGAACAACGCTGTAGCTGCGATCTCAGAGCAGCACAAGGGCTTTCCCTAAGGGCTATGGGCGACGAGGATGCCAGGAGATAGGTAGGCTCAGCCCTCGGGTCTCTGTGGAGAGCAACCTGAGCAGCTCGGATCTGACCTTTGTCCCACGGTCACTGCAGTGCTGAGTACAACAGGCACACAGTGCGCACCACACTGCCCCACCTGTTCTGGTGACTGCAGCCCATGAGGGATTCTAGCCCCTGGATTCTTGGGTCAGTCCTGCTCGTCATGAACACGGGCCCGAGGAACACCCACGGCAGGCGTGCGCGGAGCACTGTTCCGCCCAGGCTGCAGCCAGTCAGGGTTGCGGACAGGGAGGCAGAACAGGGCTCCTGCCGCAGACCTGATTCCTTCTACCAGGTACTTCTCCCCATTTCCATGTTTAGACCCTTTCTGGTGGTGACCGAAGCGGCTGCAGGGTAAATTTTGCAAATTTCAGTTACCTTATTATTTTTAAGTACTTGACCTTTAAAAAGTTTAATTGGATTCAAAATCCATTCACAAGAAATTTCAAGACTACATTTGTCACTGAAAGAAAGGGAAGAGGGAGGGGATGGGTGGAGGCGGAGGAGGGCATAAGGGGGATAAAGGATAATGGGAAAAATTCCAATAAAAAATAAAGTATTGAAAAAAGAAAAGAATTTTTTTTCTAAAAAGATTTATTTTTAGAGAGGGGGTAGGGAGGGAAAAAGAGGGAAAGAAACATCGATGTGATTGTACATGAGAAACATTGATTTGTTGCCTCTTACGTGCCCCTAACTGGGGACCTGGCATGTGCCCTCACTGGGGATCGAACTGGTGATTTTTCAGTTCACAGGCCAGCACTCAATACACTGAGCCACACTAGCAAGGGCAGATTTTTGATATATAATTTCAACTGTTATATTTTTGAAGGGTTAAAATCAATTATTTTGAATTTTTTTATCACCTACATGGGTGAACAAAGTTTTTCAATGATTATACCATCAGAAATTTGAAGAGATCTTCATTATAAAGTTTTAATCAGGAATGGCATATGGCCATCTCAAGTATAAAACCTGATATAAACAATTATGTTCATGGATGTAAGCTCAATGTCTCTAATTAAAACCTTTGAAAACATTTTGTTCCAGAGTTTTACAGAAGTCTCATATTGCTACCTTCCTTAAAACATGTTTTCTCTTACAGTGATTATATAAAAAAGAAAATAATGAAATTCTTTTTTTTTAAAGATTTTATTTATTTTTAGAGAGGTGAAGGGAGGAAGAGGAGAGAAACATCAATGTGTGGTTGCATCTTGCGTGCCCCCTACCAGGGACCTGGCCTGCAACCCAGGCTTGTGCCCTGACTGGGAATCGAGCCGGCGACCCTTTGGTTCACAGGCTGGTGCTCAATCCACTGAGCCACACCAGCCAGGGGAATAACGAAATTCTTAATCAAGTTCCACATGAATGGCTCCAAATCCCCTCCACTTTCCTTTGGGGTACCTTACAAATCAGATCCCCTTCTAAGAGTAAAAAGACATGGAAAAGTGGGAAATGTTGCCCTAGAAGACGAATGAGCCCGCCCTACAAGAAGCTGAGGGACAGCATTCACGTGCCACGAGCAGGCAGGCGTGATGCCAAGTCCTGCAAGGACCAATTTTAACCAAGAGCAGTAGAAGGCCACTGATTAGATTTAAGCAAGGGTGTGATTTAATCTGATTTACACTCTCTAACCTCAATCTCTGCAAGCTGAGGAGAGAAAACAGGTGCAGGTGTGGAGAGAGGTCATCCAGGAAGTGACTGGGGGGCCAGGTGAGAGGTGAGGAGGTCATTCTGAGGCTTTTTTTCTGAGGTAGGATGAATAGGACTATGGGGGGTGGGGGAGAAAGGGAGGCTGAAGAAGGGGGCCTGTGCTTATTGGTCTGAGCAGTTGAACAAATCATAATGCCACTTACTGGGCAAGACTGAAAGAGGGACAGTTTTGGAGAGAGGGCTGGACTCCAAAGCCTCAGGGTATATTTTTTACAAAGTGCACATAGAGAGAGAACCTATAGATGATAACAGATTTAATAGGCATAGCAACCATTTATTTGGTTTCTATGATACTCAAATATCTACCAACAAAATGATTTTAGAAGTCTGGGATTTGCCTCAAAATAATTCAAGTGAGGGAGGGAGGGGGACTGAGTAGGGGTATAGACGACACACAGGACTGGTCACGAGTTGATCATTTTGGGGCTAGGCGATGGTACAAAGGGGCTCGTTATATTATTCTCTCTACTTCAGTCATATCTTTGAGAATTGCCATGGAACTGAATGAGTTCCCCTAATAAGAGGGTCCAGCGAATTGGGAAAGGCCCCAATCTGGGTGCGCAGCGAGGGTGGCAGTGCGAAACCAGCGGGCAGAAACGGGGAAGACCACTACTGTCCTGTGCTATATATCCCTTGGGGAGGAGCCAGACAATAAACAAGTAAATATGATAATCAGGACGATCATTCCTCAACTTACATAAATGTCTAATTGCTACGTTGCACACCTGAAACGAATATAGGTCAATTGTAATTGGAAAATTAAAAAATAAATTTGAAAGCAACAAATATGACAGATTTAAGTCAACATGATAAAGAAAGAGTGTGGCGCGAGCGTGGGCATGGAGGGGGGGAGTACAGAAAAACCAGCTCCGCGAGGCAGTAACCTTTGCATGCCTGACTCAGGAGCCCAGCGACGTTACATAATAAAATGGTGCTTTTAAAATCCATCCCATTGTACTTTTTAAAACTTTTACTTATAAACAAATCTAAATTAGTGGCCATGAGCTTTCCATGCTAGGAAGTGTTTTAACTACTTAAAAAGCTTTCGTTCCCATATTCTTTCTTTTTTTAAACTCCAAATTTTGAGGCCATTATTAGCTCAAGAGTTCTAGAAGTAGGGGCAATTCAGAACTGACTCTGGTGCCCCTTTCGAATCCCTTTTGGCCCTAGCAGCTCTCCTCTCCCCATCATCTGGCCTCTAACGTCCTCCGTTCCCCTTAGCTGCAGTTTTTGCCATTCATGAGGCCACAAAGGGCCTTTCCTCCCTTCCCTTCATCCGAGTGCTGGTTCCCTGTACAAGCCAATGCTTCCGGAGATTGCAAGCCCCAAGAGGGCAGGAGCATCCCTTGTCTTGTTCACTTTTATTACCAGCACCCAGAATTGTGCCTAACCTATAATTGGCACTCAATATTCACTCAGTGAGAGGACTTCCTGAAGCCACTACACGACCAGATAACACAGGTGCTTACCTACTGGACCCCCCAACTGGAAAGGACTTGAAGCCTATCTTCACAGATAAATATTACTTCCCTTTTATGGACAGACAGCTGAGTTCGTTCAGATAATCCAAGATCAGAAATGTTTCATGTTCATATACTCGTTCCCTTCCTTAAAAATATTTTTTAGCCAAAAAAATAGGCATTATAGAAAAATCTAGAATATAAAAAGAACATCACCCACGTCACTTAACATTTCTTGACAATATGATGAGTTTAATTGATGTAGAACAGACGTCCTGGATAAACCCAGTAAATATTTTGGTATCCTGAAAATAAAACAAAAAGGAAGCAAAACCAAAAAAACTCCTTGGCCTGAGTTATGTATGGGCAACTCTTCGCGGCCAGCTCAGCCTAGGCTTTTTTGCATATGTGCTATTGGAATAAGCCAGCCGACTGCGCGCGCTCTGCACGGCGGCACGGCAACCACGAACACTTAACACTCATTAAATAATAATGAAACGGGAGGCCTGGATTTCTTTTTTAGTTTCTCCTGGGACTGTTTCTCACTTAAGTGACCTTGGACAAATCTATTCCCTCCCTCATTTCCATATACCCCTTTCAGGATAATGTTCATGACTAAGATGCTAAGATCTTCAAATTACAAATAGTGCCTCTCATCTATGAAATCTATCTCCTTCACTATCCTACCGGTGGTCTGTATGGCACTTCTGAAAACCTTCACACACAGTTGTTAATACCACCTGGGGGATGGTTCACATATCCAAGGCCAACGAGCTGATAACGTGGATAACTTTAGTGTAAAAAGTCTGTTCCTCATGATACTGAGAATTGGAAAATGGATAAACAATCCCCAAACCACTCTTTTCTTTATTTCTGCCGCTTTCCGCGACACTTAAACTATGCAGAAGCTGCTGACATTATATTATTCTGACGTGTTCATTCTACCCGCAACACTGACACGGTTAAAAGGCCCAGCTGGCTGGTAGGACAAGCTGCCAGGACTGGTAGTCAGGCCCTGGCGCAGTTAGCTGTATACGCTGTTTTAGAGGCTTACAAAATACAGCCATCTTGCATCACACACCCGGCCCAGGAAGAAGGCGAGCTTCGTCCCCTCGGCCTTGGAGACGCCACCTGCGATGGGCTGGTAGCAGCCGGTGGCCAAGCGCGCGCACACCGGCCGCTGTACAGCCCGCAGCCCGCCCGGGCGGCCCGCCTCGATCGGGGTCGCTGTCTGAGCAGATAAAGTTGTCTGCGGACGGACCTGCCGCACTTGGACCGGGACGAAAGCGAGCAGAGGGGCTGTGCGCCCCGCCAGCTGCGAAAGCAGCCCGACCCGAAAGTGGGAGCAGTAAACCAGAGTTCTATTTGCAAGCTTCCTGTTGGGAAATGCTTTCAACTGGGGCGCGGCGACCCGGACGGCCGCGTCCTCTTCTCCGTCCCGACGCCGTCCGGGGCGCCTCGGGGGCGCGCGCCGGAGCCCGCGCAGGAGCGGGGCGCCCCCTCCCTTTCCCCGCCGTGGCCCGAGACGCCCGCAGGCCGGGCGTTCACCCGCCGCGCCTCCTCCCGTCCTCCCCTCCCCCGTACCTGCCCCTCGGCGCCCCAAACCCGGGCTTCGCGAGTTCGATGACGTGTGCTCACGGAGCCGGGTGGGAGCGCGGGGCCCGGGAGCGGGAGTTAAAACGGGGACGGGCGGCTGTCTCGGCGGAAGCCCTCGGCCCCTCGGCACGTCTTTTGTGTTTGTACACACACTGAGCGAGGTGGCTGGGAGGAGGGAGCGGACGGCGCGCGGGGGAGGGGCGAGCGCGCGCCAGCGAACGGGCGCGCGGGGGGAAGGGCGGGGGCGGGGCGCGAGCGGGGGCGCGGGGCGGGGCCGAGCCTTCCCTCCATTGTGTGTGATTGGTTGGCACGCGGCGCGGGGGCGGGGCGGCGTGTGTTGGGGGATAACCTCGGTGTCAGCCATCTTTCAATTGTGTTCGCAGCCGCCGTCGCTCTCTAACGCCAGCGCCTCCTCCAGCTCGCCGAGCTCCAGCCGAAGGAGAAGGGGGGTAAGTTTCCCCGTCTGCCCGCTTCCCCGGAACCGAGCCCCGCTTGCCGTCAGCCCCGGGCCGGGCCCTGGCGGTGCGGCGAGGGGCCCCGCAGCCCCTCTGGTTTGGCCCACAAACTTTTTGGCCCAGAAATGGAGGTGAGGAGCGAGTTTCCCTCTCCCCTCAGGCGGCGGCGGCTCCCCAGTCTCTCGCCGCCTCAGCCCAACAGCAGCAACCGCCGCGGCGCCGAGCCTGCTCTCCCTCCTCCCCGCGCCCCGGGCGCCTCTTTCTTCGGTGAAATCCCGCCCGCCGCCCCTTCCCGGGACCCCAAACCTTCACCACGACCCGCGCGGGTCCCTTAACTGCCGCCCCCGGGCTCCGGCCCCCAGTTTTCGGGCGGGAAAAGGGTGGAAATCGCCGCCGCTTCCCACCGTGGGGTAACTCGCTTTTTGCTGCCTCCCCACAGTTGTTGCTAAGCTTCACCATCTTGTCTCTCTTCTCTGGTCACCGACCATATTTTTTCCCCCGTTTCTCTCTTCCCCATTTCAGAAAAGGAGGAAAATTCTTTGAAGAGGGACATTTTTTTCTCCTTTTTTGGAGAAGCGGAAACTTGATGCATCCCAAATGCAAAAAAAACTTTTGCATTTTGGAGGGCGGCACGTGGCAGGGGATCGGGGTATTTTCGAGGGTTTTGGTGTTTTGTCTCTTAGGAAGGAAACTGGATACGTTTTGCGATTGTTTCCATTTTGTTCTGGTCTAGAAGCCGAGTTTGTGCTTGCGCGAGACGCTGGGAGCGAGGCGGGAGGCTGGGGGACCCCGAGCCGAGGGGCCGGAGGAGGCGAAACCAAAAGTTTATGTGGTGCTTGGGGTGGACCGGTCGGCCGGTGCGTTAATTAAAGCCTGGGTGCGGGCACTTTTTTTTTTTTTTCCCCTTCATTGCGAAGCCTGGTTGGACTGCCGCGAGGACGGCGCTTTGTAGAATGCTGGCTGGTGGTAGCTGTTGTTCCTCTCTTGTTTTTCGTTTTCCAAGACGCCTTTTTGTCAACACAACTGTAGAGATGCTAACGCAGGAATGTTTTCAGATATTTACAGCAATCTATCAACTGCCAGACGCAAGGGGGAGAGTGACGGGGGCGGGGGGGCTAAAACCTTTTTTGCTGTAATTTGACTCGGTCTTTCTGTGGTTTCTGGCTTGGTTCTTTTGACGTGTTTATGGGTCGAATGTTTACAGACATTTTTCTAATTTCTGCTTTAATTAAAGAAATTGAAGCAAAGGCTGTGAGGGGTCTTTTTGTGTTGCCGTTTGTCGCTCAGATTTGGCATTTTTGAGAGATGATTGGTGTTCAGTGGTAACAATTTTCTAGTACTACAGTTTGTTTCAAGAAAGCGTATTTGGGTGGTAAATGCAATCTACCCTTTCGAATTATATAACATTACCGACATTTTTTTTTTCCCTAATGCTGATCATATTTCCAGGTCTTCGGTCGGGCGGGGGGGCGGTTAGTGACAGGAAAACTTGTGTGTTTCGTAGTTTATGGTGATTTTTGGTTTTTTGATGCTGGTAGGTAAGTAAAGAGGTCTCTGTACCATGGCTCGTACAAAGCAGACTGCCCGCAAATCGACCGGTGGTAAAGCACCGAGGAAGCAACTGGCTACCAAAGCCGCTCGCAAGAGTGCGCCCTCTACTGGAGGGGTGAAGAAACCTCATCGTTACAGGTATTAAAAATAAGAGGAAAATAAACGGCCAGTTTGGGGAAGCTATCAAATCATAACAGGAATTGGGGGAGGGTGAGGCACATCCACAGACCTTTTTGTTGCCGTGTTAAAAAAGAGAGAGAGGAAAATAATGGAACAAAGCCCCGAACCGCAGTATCCATATAATCTAACAAAAAGATGTATGTAAAAAGCAAACTTTTTGTTTTAGAGAAACTGATGTTTTTCCTTTAATACCTGAAAATTCATATAAAATTTAGTGTTAGTTTTTATTGGGAACGTGTTTAGTTTTTGAAGCCACAATCTTAACCGATGGCCCAAAGGAGACCTATTACATCACTAATAAAGTTAATGGTCTTAACATTTTATTTAGCTGTTAGTAATATGTATTTTTAAATAGTAAAGTGTTATTTGTAGATACATTTTGAGGATGCTGTTGCTTTTGGCAAAATAATTTAATCAAGATTTATGTCATTTTGTTTTAGTAAAGTTCCCATTCCTCATTTGCTTGAATTGGTTTATTTCCTTCTAATAACGCATTTCGTTTTGACCTACCCTCAGCAGTGTTATTAAGGGCATCTGCCATTAGAGGGCAGAAGTTGCCCGTGCTTAGGTAGCCTTTACAAAAAAAATTAAAGCTCATGCAGTGGAAGAAATAAAAATAAAGTCATTTGAGGTAATTTCTTGCTGGCAATTAGTATTTTTAAAAACCTTCTATACATAATTGAACAATCAAGAATCATGAAGGATAGGTGGTAGTTAGTCAGAGTAAAGGTATTCTGGGAAATCAGATACCACAAGTGTATTTTTAAGTGAAGCTCATTGGGTTGTACTGGTAGATCATATAGATGAATAGAGGATTGGGGTGGGAAGGAGGGTGGTGTCAAATTGAGAAGAATCTAACAATTTTTACTTCTTTGTTAGTGGCCTAATATCTTCCCAAGCTGTAATTATGACAGAAGTTTAGTGATATATATGTTAAAGATGAATAAAATAAATAGCACTGTCAGGAATCTTAATATCATGCTTTTTGCTTTAAAGATATTTAGTATTCTTGATAGGCTTGAATATTCAGGCTATAAATTGATGAGTGAAATTTGATAAGTTGGGCAATTTAGTTTTCAAAAAGTGACTGCATTTCTTTTAAGCTAACTGCTTAAATCCTTTTGTGTTTTTCATGTGTTTTGTAATGGTTTCTTTACATTTTTTCTTTTTTTAAGGCCTGGTACTGTGGCACTTCGTGAAATTAGACGTTATCAGAAGTCCACTGAACTTCTGATTCGCAAACTTCCCTTCCAGCGTCTGGTGCGAGAAATTGCTCAGGACTTCAAAACAGACCTGCGCTTCCAGAGTGCAGCTATTGGTGCTTTGCAGGTAAAATGGCGGGTAGGAAAGTCTCTACGAATTGGAGGTCCTCCTACGTATCAAGAATAATTCTAAATCTTTGGACATGTGTATATGATGTAATCATCACAAGCCTGCAAAGTATCCTTATTTAGTGTTGAGATGTCAGAAGGGTTAACTTGCTCGAAGGTCACACACACAGAAAATGGAGTTGGAATCCATTTGACTCCAAAGCCTAGTGTGCATCCTACTAAACTATTTAAATATTTTAAACATTGCACTAAAAAACAATGTCTAAGGAGAAAAGGCAACCCCTGGTTTGGCCTCTGGTTGCTGCAGGGCAATAAAAAGACATGGGACTAAAGGTCTATACTGGTAATCAGTTCCAACATAGCTGGTATAAAAGGAATGTTAGAATAAATGTCTTGCTGGAACTGACAGCAAGTGGAGAGTGCATTATAGCTAGGATGGGAATAGGCAGTATTAAAGAATTGTGTGATGAGGCAGCAGGGAATGGTGGTTAGGATTGGCAATAGGGAGAAAAGAAAGGTGATAGCTTGTAAAGGAACAAGGATTTGAGGACTAGTCCTTTGCTAAAGGAGTTTAGGGATTTCAACTTAAATGGGAAGCATACTGAATTTAATCTTGGCTCTTGGGTGTCATAACTTCGAGAAATATTATTTTAGGGATTGTTACATATTTGAAATACTTGTGGCTTATGCTGAGATGAAAACTTAAAATGCCCAGAAGATAACTAGGTACATGTAATAATTAACATCAATCACTTAAATAATCCTATTTTATTTTGTATGGTTGGCATTCTTTAGATTATTGTGTCTTGAAATATGGTAAAACTACCTCTTCAAAGCATGGAGTTGGAGGTGATTAAAAATGCAGATTGCTAGGCACCACGACAGACCTGACTCAGAATCTCTCCGCGGGGAGGGTCTAGGCTCCACATACACTCCATTGGATGATTTTCGAGGCTGCTGTTGCTGTGCCAAGCTTTTGTTTTATAAGTGAGGAGGATTTGATAGGTGGATTCTACACTGAAGTATAATTGGTTGAGCTGTTTCTATGGTTAGTCAGAACTTCATTTGATTGGTGAATTCCAGGAGTAGGCGTCCATTAAATTGTCAATGAATTGAAATTTCAAACTGAAATCTTCTAGTGTTGTTATTTAAAACTTTATTTTCTGTTTTAATCACTGATTAATCACTGAAATGTCCCATTGCATTTATTATTGCAATTACAAGTCACATTTTCCCTACTATTAATACAGAAACATTACTAAGAATCTTAGATTTGATTCAAAGTTACTAATTTTGTTTCCTAGTTGAGAGGTGGCAGGACTGTGCTTTTGAGAACATAATTATAATTGAAAACTCAACATTTTGAGTTTGTCATTGCTATAATGGAGCCTTGTCAATTGAGATTGCTAAACAGTGTGGGTGAGAGATTATTGTCTATAAAGGCACGTGTAAACTTCCATTATTATTGAGTTTAAATATCAGTCTTCAACCTTGTAGATTGAGATTACTAAACAATCTGGGTAAAAACTTGTCTTTTTTTTAATTCATGTATAAAAGTTTATTGTTGCAGTTTGTAAGTATGGTTGTATTAGTTCTGAGGAAAATGTTCACCTCTGTTGCCCATAGCATTAGGTAGCTCTTATTTTTATTGGAAAGAGTAATGTTCGTTACAAGTTTTTTTATTTTATTTTATACATACACTTCAGTTCTTTTAAAGATAGAAAGATGGAGAATTTGCTAATGGAAGTAGAATAATAAAGTTAAAATTTACAGAAATGGCTTTAGAATTAACACTATTTACAACTTTTCTAATACAACTAAATGAGGATGGTAGAAAAGTTAGCCTAGGTTTTTCATAGATAATCAAGAATTGACTAACTTAAAAGTTAGCCTTCACCTTTAATATCTAAGAGCTTGAACTATGGTTATTTTTGTGTTAAAAATGGACATAGGTGTTTTGAAATGGAAGAGTCAGACATTGGATATATTCAGAGTGTTGTAAATTGCTGTTTCCTTCAAGCTGTAAGATACTATTTTTTTTGTCATTATCTCAGTTATATTAATGTAGCAATAAATTAACGTGGCAGTCTTTAATCCTCATTACTGCCTTAATGTTTAGGAGTCTTTGGGATATTGATTATAGAATTGGAAATATGAGGGTCATAGTCAGGTCCCTTGTGAATATTGAATCTTATCCTAGAATTGACCAGACAGAACCCTCTAAAGCCCATAACCAAGTTCAGGGATAGCACTAGGAGCCTGTTGATCTTAATCACTCTTAAATAGGTTGTCTCTGAATCATAGGACCTGTTGGCTTGTCCATATAGCAGCTCGCTGCTGCATTTCACAGAAACATTCTAGATTTGCATAACCCTGAGATAAGATGGGCGAAACAAAACTCTTCCTTTCCTGAGGAGCTTCAGTCCTAGTATCTGATGCGCATTGCAGGCCCCTAAGAGTAGGCTGCAGTATGCCATGTTTTCCAAACTTTTTACCCATTACCAGAATCTCAAGAATTATTCCCTGAAAATTAAGGACTTTTCTGTTAATAGAGTCTTTGAAATAGGTATGATGTGAGGGACTAATAATTGTATAGGAAAGATACAGATTTAAATTAGGGGTAAATGTAAAAACAAACCAACAGATCCATTTATTAAACATCTACTTGAGCAAGGCATTATGAGTATAAAATGAAATCTCTATTAAGTAACTGAAGGTATTAAAAGAAGGCTGGTGGACAAGACGAATGAGTGACAAGGAAGGAGGAGTTTGGGGTGCCTGCACCTGGAAGCCAGGGGCAAAAGGAGTGGTTGCATTCTCCTTGGTGTTACAGTCCTGAGCTAGGAAGGCCTTCAAGAGGAGGCAAATAAGATCTGGCTTTTGGTAGCAAATTCTGCAGGGAGACATGTAGGCATAGTAAAATCTGGGGTGAAACAGAGTTTTATAGGAGATAGCAGGTAAAGGATATAAAGGTGAAGGAATAATGTTTTTCATAAGATGAAATATAGTGTAAATCATTTGAATTAAATGTGGCTGTGTTAATGCTTTTAAAGCATTATCTTCTTGGTTTTATTGCAGAGTCCAAATGTTTGTAAAAAGCAAATCTGGCTATTCCCATCTGTGTGTCTTACGTATTATGTGGTATTATGGGGCCTGAATTGCTCGAGTATTTTTGTTTCTTTTTCAGTTTATTATTGTCTTAATATTAGAAAATGGAAATAATTTTTAAAATTAGGAGAAAAATAGCAACTATAACAAAGTCTGGTTTTTCCTAAATATACCTGGAAGAGAGAAATATCTTCTAGAAAATGAGAAAAGGCCAAATAACCTCTCTCTTAATGCTCCTAATCCACTAAAACAGTTTCTTCACTTCATTTTAAAATGATTACACAGATGTTTTAAATTAAACTAAAGGATCCTTCAACTTTTTGGACTGCTGTCAGTTGTATTAAAAGTTTGAGTTAAGTATTACCAAGTACAAACTCTTTTTCCTTCTTTATATGCCAAGTGTTGATGAGTAATTCACACAACTGACAGCTTTTTGAGTGATGTTAGGGTTGAGAAGATCCCTTCAAGAATTTTAGAGTGTAATGGGGAAAACCAGATGGATCAATATTGATAAATAGATGATAAATGCCATTACAGAATAGCGTACATAGAGGAAGGTACACTTGGTGATGGGGCAGGCACATTTCCTAGGAAGGATAGGTTAAAATGTATGTTCTGGAACCTGTAGTACTCTTGTGATAAAATTTGAGGTGTAGCTCTGGTCAGTGTGATTCAGTTGGTTGGGTGGCGTCCTACAAACTGAAAAGTTGCTGGTTTGATTCCCAGTCAGAGCGTGTGTTTGGGTTGCAGTTTTGGGTCCCATTCGGGGTGCGTACAGAAGGCAACCAATCATTGTTGCTCTCCCTTCCCCACTCTCTAAAGTCAGTAAAAGAAAAAAAGTTTTTGGGTTTTTTTGTTTGTTTGTTTTTAAATTTTTAATAGAGTAAGGAAAGGTAGACGAGGACCATAGGATGGAAACCACTTGTCAGCCGTGTTACATTATTTGGCAAGGTAAAGGTTCAGGCATATCTTGGAGTGTGATCAGGGTTCAGCATAAGGAGAACACTGAGTGGGGAAGGAGATTTGGATTGGATACATAATTCCATTTCTTTATAAGGGTGATGATACTAGAGTTTAAAGTAGATTTTTTGGCTTTACTAAAGACACATTACAGTTTGCTAGAAATGATGTTAGAAATATTAAATTTTCTTAGTAATGATTTGACTTTTGTGTAATTGGATAAAAATTTACATGCTTAAGCTATGTACCTTTCATAAGCTGCCCTATAGCTTTGTCCCACAGGTTTTTAAATGTAAGCAATTTGTAAAATAGTAAACATCTTCTGAAGTAGGTTTTTAAAGGGTTCAATAATCTTATCATTTTAACTGATACAGATGTATCTTAACTGTTGAGAATACCATTAATTTTTTTTTCCCCTTTATTCCTATTGTAGGAGGCAAGTGAAGCCTATCTGGTTGGCCTTTTTGAAGACACCAACCTGTGTGCTATCCATGCCAAACGTGTAACAATTATGCCAAAAGACATCCAGCTAGCACGCCGCATACGTGGAGAACGTGCTTAAGAATCCACTATGATGGGAAACATTTCATTCTTTAAAAAAAAAAAAAAAAATTCTCTTCTTCCTGTTATTGGTAGTTCTGAACGTTAGATATTTTTTTTCCATGGGGTCAAAAGGTACCTAAGTATATGATTGCAAGTGGATAATAGGGGACAGAAATCAGGTATTGGCAGTTTTTCCATTTTCATTTGTGTGTGAATTTTTTTAATATAAATGCGGGGACATAAAGCATTAATGCAAGTCGAGATGTTTCAGTGAACAAGTTTCAAGCAGTTCAACTTTATAACAATATAAATAAACCTGTTAAATTTTTCTGGACAATGCCAGCATTTGGATTTTTTTAAAACAAGTAAATTTCTTATTGATGGCAACTAAATGGTGTTTGTAGCATTTTTATCATACAGTAGATTCCATCCATTCACTATACTTTTCTAACTGAGTTGTCCTACATGCAAGTATGTTTTTAATGTTGTCTGTCTTCTGTGCTGTTCCTGTAAGTTTGCTATTAAAATACATTAAACTATATCTGCTTTTGGTCTTTATTATCGACCTTATCCTTGTACTTCACTTGAAATGTCAACATTCAAAATAATTTTAGCATCAAGTGTTTTGTCACTTTATATCTGAAACACAAGACTGTTGAAAGATGGGGAAAGTAGTATAAGCCTTGTATAAGTCAATCTGTTTGCCAAAACCTTATCTTAAATGTTTGGATATGTTGAATTCGAAAGCAATAATTCACAAACCTAGCCATCACATGGAAATAGTTACATCTGTTTAGGAGTGGAAGTACATTTATAAATACTCTATATAGTAAGTGTGGTCCAAAAATTAGTGCATTGGAGATTTGGTTATTTTAAGATTATAAATTCTGAAGTTATTGCTCAAGCACTGTTTTGTTTAGCTTTGGAATAATCAGTGTGAAAAGATAATGAAACTTTTAAGTCCTATAACACCTCTCTAGTACTGACTGCTGGTCGTTAAATTTGAGTTTTGGAAGCTCTCACTGAAATCTTAAACATCAGTGAACTAAGGACAGGCCCATGTCAAGATATATAACATTGGACTTAGGTTCTTATTGGTCTTAAACTCCTTTTTAGCAGTGACTTCATTTTTACGTTTTAGATTATTACAAAACCTTAAGAGAATTCTGGAATTATTTTTAGTGTCGTCCTTTGCATGTTCCCACAGGCAGGCATGAGGAGTATTGGTGGGAGCACCTATTTTACTAGAAGTCAGTTGTTGAATGTCCCCTGTTCAGTTTTCTGCAGACCAGAGGGACACAATAGGAGTCCTGTTCATGAAAATAGGGGAGATGAGTGTCTCCAATGGGGTAGGGAAAGTTACCTCCTCAGAGCTGTTGTGGACCACTTACTTACAAATAGGAGATACCTTTGAGTTCTTAAGAGTTGGTCTTAATTTATGCTGCTTGTTCTCCACGAAATGGTTGCTAACAGTTAATTCATTCTGTTTTGAGTAATAGGCACTCACTGTCCAGGTACTGATACGCAGTAAGTCATATATACAAAGTGGAGCGGTTAGGAAAAAAGTGGCACAAAGGGGAAAACGGCACACTCAACCCATGTGTGGTCAATGTACTGAGCTTGTCTCAATATACCATGGTCTGGTAATACTTGAAATGCATTCTCATTCCTATAAAGCAGGTGATTTAATTTGAGAGGATTATAGTTGACTAAGATCTGTACAATATGAGAGTAGTTTTGAACTCAACTGTTGGACGTGTGAACTGCCCCCCATGGATCCCTGGGTTAATGCTCAGTAAAACCTCTGCTATGCTTGGGAATTGCTACATAAAAACTACCCAGGAAAAGTAACACTGAATTTGTGTTGGGTCCAGAGTGACGAGTAGGAACTGGCACACTTTTTTGGCATCTTCAACAAATTAACCAGTGTTTGGATATTAAGTAACATGAAAATAGCTAACGTTAAGATTACAGAAAATATTCCTGAAGTCTAAACTTTTACAAATGAAGAAAAAGCTCTATCAAATTATACGGCAAGACAATTTTAGGTAAGTAGGTCTTGGGGAAATTGGGAGTTACTGTAGCTGGAAGAACGTTTTTAGAAGGAATTTGGGAACATTCTCAAGCAAATTAGGGGAATCTCATTTGGCTCATAGTGTTAGGTGAGCACTTGAACAATGTCCCAAGTTCTTGCTGCTCTGATCTTGACAGCCTGGAAACAGGAAATGCACATTAGAATGTGTTTAGGATCTGCTAGATGCTGAAAACTTAGGGCATAAAGGTGCTCCAAGTCAAATTCTAATTTTCAATAACCCTATGTGATGAGTGCGATTAGCGTACCCTGTCTGTAGGTGTAGAAGCACCAAGATCACAGTAAACAGAGATGGAATTTGTCTCTGGAGCCTTGCTCTTCAACTCCCATGCTCTAACAGGAATAAGCCAGTTAATTTTCTTGGGGTGGAGGTGCTAGAAGTTACGAGAGCCTTGACAGCAAGAAGAGGGAAAAGACAAAATCAGGAATCAAGAAAACCTGTATTTGACCTACATGCTGTTTGCCACCTCACTCACAGGAGATACACCCCCTTTAAGTCCTTCCTCTTTCCTCAACTCCATTAAATCTTGACTCTTCCTCCAAAAGTACGTCTAGAAAAGTAGTTTTTTATCGACTGTCCCCTCTAGAACGGGCTGCGAGGGGATCGCGGTATGTTCCATTGCAGCCCCAGTGCTGGCACCCAGTGAACCTGAGCAGTCTGTTGACTTCATACTAGAATGAACGAGTGTCCCCGCTTCCCTTCAGGCTGAGCAGCGAGCAGCTGTGGGCCAGGCCCTGCGGTGGGAACAGGCGTGAACAAGATGAGCTTCCCTGCCCTCACGGAGCTGCATTGCAGCTAGGGAGTTAGACGACAGGAAGTAAAATACGTAGTGGACTAGACAGCGGTGGGTGTTAAAGAGGAAAAAACAGCAGGTGTGATACAAAGTGGGTGGGTGTTGGGATTGAGGCCAGAGGAGGCATCGCTGAGGTATCTTTTGAGTAAAGACCTGAAGAAAATGAGCACAAATCGCAGGAGGGAGAGAAGAGTGTTGCAGGCCCTACTGGGGCTCCTGCCGGGGACAAGCCTGGGTGCTCACCAGGGAGGCAGGTGTGGCTGCAGCGGGGGCTGGGACGGGAGCCCGGCCCTGCAGGGCTTGGTAGGCCCTGGGAGGGAAGGGAGGGCACTGAGGGAGGGAGGCCTCTGCAGGGCTCGGAGCAGGTGGATAAAATGGCCTGACGTGTTTCGGCAAGATCACTCTTAACTGCTCTGTGGAAAGCAAGAATGAGGGGAGAGCAGGAAGAAAGGTGACCTAATTGTGACTGTGACATGATACAGTGGCTTGGGTGGTGGTGGTGAGAAGTGGCAATCTGGATTTTTAAGATTATATATTTTTAGAGAGGAGAAGCGAGGGAGAGAGAGAGAGAAACATGGATGCAGGAGATAAACATCCATCTGTTGCCTCTCACGCGCCCCCAACTGTGGACCTGGCCAGCAACCCAGAGGCATGTGCCCGGGCCTGGGACCCAGCCAGCGACCTTTCGCCTCACAGGAGGACGCCCAGCCCACTGAGCCACACAGTCCTGGACGTGTTTTAAAGGCAGGAGACGGTTAGGACTTGGCGATGGGTGTGGGCATAAGAAAGAGAGGGGGGTGCAGCGAGCCCAGGATTCTGGCCTAAGCAACCAACTCCCAGAATGAGTTGCTGTTGCTGGAGACAAGGAAGGCTGGGGGCAGCAGAGCTGGAGAACACGTGGGCTTATTTATGGACACGTTACAGCGGAGATGCTCGGCGTCCAGTGAAGATTTCGCTTCAATAGTGGGTATGAGCCTGGGTTTAGGAAATGGGTTTGAGCTGTAGAGAATAACTTAGAAGACATCAGCAAACACATGGTCTTAAAGCCAAGAAGCCAGATGAGATTCCCAAAGGAACAGGTGTGGAAGGAAATTAGAGAAGAGGTCCAATGACTGAGGCACTTGGTATTTGGAGTTTAGGGAGCGAGGGAGAACTTCAGAGGACACGGAGGAGTGGGCGACGCAGAAAGCCAGACCTGTGGGGCTCCCGGAAGGGAGATAAAAGAGGAAAGTGCTCCAAGGAAGAGAGGGTGGCTCTACCTGTCAAATACTTGGGAGTCCAGTAGAGCCAGGCACCAGCATTTACCGACTGGATTTGGCAACGTGGAGGTAAATTGGTGATCCTGATAACAATTTTGGTGAACTGGAATAAAATGTGACTGGAATGGATTCCAGAGAGACTGAAGCTTTAAACTGAAGTAATCACACGTGACATCATCAACAATGAGACAAACTGACATTGTGAGCCCCCTGATGTAAAGCAGCGAGGACACGCATTAACCAAATGTTGAACCTGAATATAATCAGGAGGAAACGACCCGATAAATCCAAGGTGTAAAATGTTCTGCAGAACAACTGGCCTTCACAAAAGGAAACAGGCAGGGAGCTGTTCCAGATGGAAGGCGACTGCCAGATGAGTCCGGGCGACCACGCTGGCTCCAAGACGGTCAGCAGATGGCCGCACGGTCCGTCCTGACTGCGCATCCCCGGCGACCCCAGGCTCTCGGTGCCCGGAGCGTGGCCCGCCAAGGATGGATTCAGCGGGGACATCGCCCCGTCTCCGGAGACCAGGGGTGCGAAAGGCTGCCTCCACTAACCCGCCCTCGGGAGCAGCCCGGGGAGGGGGAGTCGCAGTCAGGGTCCTCCCTGCTGCTCGCACGCACACCCGCGACCCGCGGGCCCCGGAGCCCTGTACCCAGTGCCTCTGGAGCCCTCCCCGTCCCCCTTGCTCAAGCGGCCGCTGTGGCGCAGACTTCTCCACGCGTTCCTGAAATCGCCCCGGACCCAGGTTCTCGCCTTCTTCATCTTCAGGCGCCAGAGACCTTAAAACGCTAACCGGATTCTTCCAGCCACCCGCAGCCCAGCGCGGCGCTGCCCTGAAAAGGCCCGGCGCCCCTCCGCGCGGTCAGAGGGGGCTGCCCGCTCAGGCCACGCCCCTCGGGGAAGCCGTGCAGCGTCCTCCAGGCCACGCCCCTCGGTCTCGCCACGCCCCTCCAGGTCCCCTCCCTGCTCGCCACCACCGCTTGGCTCCGCTAGGCTCCCGGGCAGTTCACGATGCTCCGATCTCTCCACATTTCCCGGCTTTCATCGCGCTCCCCCCGGGAAGGGCGCCCCCCACGACCCCGGACGGCCTCTGTCGTCCCCACCCGGACCCCACGCGCCCAAGACGAGGGAAACTTCCAAGATCTCAGCCTCGCCGCAGGCAGGCCCCCGGCTCGCTGTCCCCACAGCTCCTACTGGCCTTAGGGTTTGGGGGACCCCTTTGCCCGGTGGGGGTTCGCCGGCCCGCAAGGCTGCGAGCTCAGGGCCGCCCCGGACTCGGCCAGGCCGCGTGGCTGCCTGGAGGCCCGCGAACGGCAGCTGCGTCCCTGAAGGTGCCGCACAGCCTGTCGAGGGGCCTGGCTACGCGGGGCCCTTTGGAAAACAAAGCTGGCTGCGCCCGGCTGCCCCCGAGGAGATGCGTGAACATGCGATGTTTATGAACGGAGGATGCATTAGCGTGTAAATGCTGCGCTAACTCTCGGAGCAGGAGTTCCCGGTCGGCGGCGCCCGCAATGTGTCTCTGCAGCCTTGTCCCATCTGCCCCACGAAGGGGGCTTTCAGTCCGTAAACCACGGGGCGCGGCTGAAACCGGTCAGGAAGCCGCAGGCCCGAAGGGGTTCGCTGCTGCGCCCCCAGCCGTCTCTCGGCGCTCGCTCCCCAGTCCTCCCGGTGAAAGGATGGGAGAAAAAACGGCCAGGCGTCCCCAGCCCTGGGGAGCCACATCCTGAGGGGACACCCCGGAGGGCGAGGCCAGCGCCGAGGGAAGGGGCTAGAGAGTCCCGCCACGCTAGCATTTCTGATGGCCTCGTGCGCGAGCAGGGTTTACACAGGTCAGGACCGCAACCCTCAGTGAGGCTTCAGGATCAGGTTTTACTTAAACACAAGTCCCGTGGGGTTGTTCCGAAGGGGTCAGTTATAAGGTCACCGAAATGCCTGAGGAGGTGCCCCGGGGAGGGGGTGCATCCTAAGTGCTGGAGGAGGCAGGTCTTGGGGACACCAGCGGTGGAAGGGCATTTAGCTGACCCTCAGCAGTCTCCATGGGTGCTCTCCCCCACAGTCACCCCGAAGGCCCCGCAGCCTCTTCCGCGGGTTGAGGGGTGGCCTGGGGCCGGCCTGCGGAGGGGACGCGAGGACAAGCGCCCAGGCCTTCTGCCACCCCAGCCCTGCCCCGAAGTTCCAACAGGCCCATTTAATAAACCCGAGACCTCCCCCCCCCCCCCCCCCCGGCACATCGCGGGAGAGGATGGTAGCTCTTCTCTTGGGGACCTCAGCTGGGTTCTACCTGGGGTCGCCCCAGAGCTCGCCTCCCTTGGGGAGGGGGTCACTTAGGAAGTCTGCCTGCTGTCCCACCCACTCCTGGGGCATAAAGAGCAGCTGCTGTCAGCGGCCTTAGCAGTCCCCTCCCCCTGTGTCTTGCTCCTGCAGAGTCTGGATAGAACAGGCCCTGGGACGCCCCTTCTCACAGCCTCCGACCACCCTCCACCTTCCCTCCTTTCCCGTTGCCACCATGGTACCACCGAGATCAGCCAACACCGCTATATTCTGTTGTTTGGTTGGTTTTTAGCTTAACTCCTTATTGCCAAGCAACCAGGAGCCCCCGCATTCGTCAGAACTGTCCCACCCAGGCGGAGGCCCGGTCCACCGCCGGTCAGCCCGCACCTGCGGGCCTCACACACCCACCTCTCTCTGGGCTTCTATTTCCACCACGACGACTGGCCTGGAGGGCGGGGCCGCTTCTTCCGAGATTTGGCCGCGGAGACGCTCGAGGGCGCCCACGGTCTCCTAAGGTGCAAAACCAGCGAGGCGGCTGCGCCCTCCTCCAGGACACGCAGAGGTCGTCCCGCGATGAGAGGGGTGGCCCTCAGGACGCCGTGGAAGCCCCCGTGGTTCTGGAGAAGAGCCTGACCTGGGCCCTTGTGGACCTACAGCCCCCAGGCCCTGAGCACACAGACCCTCAGCACGGACTTCCGGGAGAACCACGTCCCGGGTGAGCAGGTGAAACTCATCAAGAAGCTGGTCACACCTGGCCCACCTGCAGGGGCTGGGCTGGGTGCTTATCTCTTCCAAAGGCTCGGCCTCAAGCACCACTAGGAGCCTATGCAGCCCAGAGGCCTTTCGGGGGGGCCCCTGGCGTGTCCCCCTGGTGTCTGGCTCCTGTCTGAGCCCCTCCCTGCAACCACTAGGCATCCTTTTCACCTCCCCGGAGTCCCGGCCCACCCATCGGGCCAAATGGAAACAATAAAGCTTCCTGGAAAAGGAAAAAGACAAAAAAAAAAGAACTGCTTCATCCCAAATTTCCAGGGACCCTGGCACTTAATGTTGAAAACGGTTGACAAACAGTTTAAAGGGAGATATTTGGCTTCATATTCAGGGTGAACAGATGTTTTTGAATATCTTCTTCTCCATGTGCCAAGCGCCACGCTAGGCTCATATTCTCATACCATCACAGCAACCCTGAGGAATAACTATTGTTTTCTCTATTTAAGCAACCCAGAAACTGAAGCTTGGAGCAACGAAAGGGCAGGCCGCTACCCACAGCTATTCAGGGGCGGAGGCAGAATCGTGAGACGGGTCTTGCCTTCAATGTTGGTAGAATGAATTTGGATCATTAAGGAATGTATGAAGCCTTAGCTAGATTTTGCGAGGTATATGAGGACAGACAGGGACCCGCCCGCAGCATTATTAGCAAGCAGCGTTTTCCCAGCCGCGATGACCAGCATCCTGCCTGGGCTGTGAAGTGCCCTGTGCCGGTTCTGCTTTGTGACACGGGGCCACCTCTGCTTTCCCCTGGCTCCCTCGAAGGTTCTACCAAGAGCTCAGGGTAGAAGCCCGCCCATGGGCTTCCTATGGGCTTTCAGTTTGTTTCCAGAGTTTCTAGAAGCATCACCCCAGCCTCGACTTTTCTACCCATCAGCAATGTGCTTTCTCACAACAGTGCTAAATCCAGTTTGGTTTCTCCTGCTTCCCCATCAGGCACCTCCATCTGGGCCACCAGAGACAACAGCGCCGGTTGGAGTGATGACCCCTCCTCAGAAGTTTGGGTCCCACACCCACAGGCCCCTCATCTCAGCTCAGGACACTCGCATCAGCTGAGCGGTGGCCCCTCCTGAGGGGTCCCTGTGTTTACACCAGGGCCTGTCCTCGCAGCTCAGCTTCCAGAATTGCAGCCACTGCCATTCCTTAGTCCTGGGAGTAGCTGCTTCCTGCACTACAGATTTTGCGATGCCTTAGAGATTTCATCTCACTCTTTCGGACATGAGTTAACATTTCTTGTAGTTAACACTTCCTTTGATCCTCACCCAAGGACATATTTTTCATTGCTTTTTAGAGAGACAGAAGAAGGAAGAAAGAGAAACATCGATCGGTTGCCTCTCACCCACACTGGGACTGGGGATAGAACCTACACCCTGGGTATGTGCCCTGACCAGGACCCAAACCAGCGACCTTTCGGTTATGGGACGGTGCTCCAACCAACTGAGCCACACCAGTCAGGCTGCTAGTTAACATTTTAAAAACCTACTCTTAACAATTCTTCGAAATAAATTTTCTCTGTTAAAACAACTGGTGTGGTTTCTGCCTCCTGACGGGTCCCTGACTGAGACAGAAATGGGGACCATGCAGGGTGGAGGCGTGGTCACCGTGAGAGGAGGCGCTCTCGTCCCTTGCTCCCAGGCCCCTGTGTTGTGGCTGTGGAGCGGACACCACCATGGGACGGTGTCCTATTCAAAGCATCCAGTGCACCATGTAAGACGGAGCCCCATCCCTTCGAAGTGGTGTCTCCCAACAGGTACCATAACTGGGTCATCAGTAGGCCCTTCCGCCTTTCTATTAGGTCAGCAGCTTTTGAGTGATAGGGTATGTGGCTAAACCAGTCAATGCCAGGGCCATCAGTCCTTTGCTGCTCTTCTTCTGATGTCAAGTGACTTCCTTGATCAGAAGCCCTCCTGTGTGGAATATCAGGACAGTGAGTAAGACACTGCAAATCCATCCTTGATGACCCTTGCAGAAACACTGTGAGCAGGCCGAGCACATCCTATCCAATTACATGTCATCTACTGGGGATGAATTTCTGGCTCCCCGTCATAGAAAGGGCCCAGTGCCGCCCTGGCCAAGTAGGACGGCTGGTACGAGCATCGTCCGGATACACCAAGGTTGCGGGTTTGATCCCCAGTCAGGGCACATACAAGAATCAACGAACAAATCCATAAATAAGTGAAACAACAAATCTCTCTCTCTTTCTCTCCTTACTTCTCTCTCTCAAATAAAAAAATCATAAACAAAGAAACAGGTCCAGTGTGATCAGTCTGCCTTTAGGTGACCGGCTGGGCCTCCCTGTGGGCCCATAGTAGACACGCGGTGTTGGTCTCGGCTGCTGGCAGATTAGACAGTAGACAGCCAGCCAGCGTCGGCAAGGGGAAGCCCCTGCGTAGCGTCAGCCCCGCCACTTGGTTACGCGGGCCCATCCAGCCAGCACTGGGCGGGGAGGAAAAGCAGCCGCCTGATATCCATAAAGCATGTTTTGTTCACCCGGTTGAAAAGAAACTCCTTTGCCATGGACACCCTCTAATGAGCAGTCACATGGGACACAGACATCCTCGCATTCCACGCCCATTTGGAGAGACCCACCCATGCGCTCCCTCCTGAGACCTCCTCGTTGCCAGCGTTTCAGTCACATGCCTTCCACGTCCCCTGCCACCCAATCTGTCCCGAGCCCTCCTCCGGCCATCTCGCAGCCCAGGCACAGGGCACAAGTGTGCCTCTGAAGTTCTGCCCGCTGGGAAGATTCCCTCCCCCCTTGTCCTTCAGGGCCACCCTGGGGAGGGGCTGCAGGGTCACAGCTGTCTACTTTCTGCGGTGACCGCCTGTTGTGCAGAGCCATCTGTAAACCAGACCCGAATTTGTTCCTTCTTAGTCAACCAACCGCAGGAACTTTATGAAGTCCTAGGACTAAGGGAAAAGAGGTTGTGAAGCAAAAGCTGCTGTTGAAGAGCCTGAGTCACCTGCTCACACGACTTGTGCCTTCTGACCCTGCCCAGCCCGGTCTCTCATTGCCATTCCACGAGACGTGAGTGTCGCCAGTTGCATCCAAAAAGTCACCGCCATACCCAGGTCACCTAGATTTTCTTCTAAGTTATCTCCTAGGTATTTTATCATTTCACTTTTGACATCTAGGTCTGTGATCCATTTAGAGTTCATCTGGGTGAAGGGTCTGGTCTATAGTTGCTATTTTTGCATGTGCTGCATCCCGAGTACTTTCAGTGCCACTTGTTGAAAGCATAATTATATTTTATTTTTTAAATTTACATACAGTAAAAATTGACCTTTTGGGGGAAGGATTCTGAGAATTTTAACCTATATTTCGATTCATATAACCATCACTCTGGTCAGATACAGAACAGCTTCATCCTCCTCTCAAATTCCCTCGTGTTCTGCCTTTGTTGTGGGACTTTCTCCCCGGCCTCTACCCCTGGCAGCCACTGATCTGTTCTCCGTCCCTACAGTGGCACCGTTTCCACAAGGCCATCTGAACGCAACACATGCCTTACATGGACTCCGACAGTATGTAACGTCCAACGTTAGCTGCTTCCTCTCAGCGTCATGTCTTTGAGATTCTCCATGTTGCCTGGATCACAGTTTGTTCTATCAGGGTTCCATGGTCTGGATGAACTACAGTTTGTTTATTCACTCGCTCTCTGAAGACCGTTTCTAGTTTTTGATGACTTATGGAAGTTGCTGTAAACATGTATGGAAGGCTTTTGTGTAAATACTGTTTTCATTTCTCTAGAGCAAATACTTAGAAGGGGGTCTCTTTGGTTTATAAGTCAGTTTACATTGGACTTGTCATTACTCGATATGGAAAGCACTCTAGCAAATCCACTTCCCCAGGTCACAGGGTGGTTTGCAGTGCCCAGATATCATAGAACAGAACGCAATACATGCCTTACATGCTGCGTGACTCCTGAGGTTAGATTAGAAAAGGGAATAAGGTTCCCTGGTTGTCTCTCTCTTGAAATACTTGTTCTCGGAACCTAATCCCTGTGCTCTCAGAAAGCCAAGCAGCCACACAGAAAGGCCACATGTTTCGGCCACGGGTTCAGCAGAGGTGCCAGTCCACAGCCAGCATCAACCAGATGCGCGAGCGAGCCCTCGTGATTCCAGCCCCAGACACTGAGACCAAGCCCATGTCAACGCTGAACAGAGCGAAGACAAGCTGTCCCCACCAAACACCACCCACAGGGCAAGATAAGGGGCGTCACTGTTGAACACTAACTTTGGGGCACTTTATTATACTGCAACAGGAAAATGGACAAGACTCCTCTTCCCTCCCTGGCTCTCTCCTCTGGGTCTTACTCCTTGTCACCTGTCCCCACCCTCTGGAGCACCCAGCATAATCTCTTTAATGACACCAGGTTTGGGAAAACCAAAGCCAGAAAGGGGAATGTGGTAATTTCCTAGTTATGCCTCCAAATGTCTTCTCCCCTTCCTCTATAATTATTGAGTTTTAGATTAGTACAAGTTGCTTTAGCTGAAGACTACATTTCCCAGCATCCATTGCAGCTAGCTATATCCATTAGATTTAATTCCAGGCAATGGAATGTGAGTGGAAGTGATGTGTGTAACTTCTAAGCCTTGGCTATAGAACACTGGGCATGGGCTTTGCTGAACTCTACCCTTTTCATGGGCTGGAAGACAGAAGGGATGATGGCCCAGCTGCCACCATGCAGAAGGGGATAACAGCAGGAGATGGAGGAATGACAGCATAGAGGAGACCTGGGTCCCTGAGTCACCAGGTGGAGCAGAGCAGCTTCTCCATCTTGAACACCTGCTGTCTGCCTCTGGATTGGTACATGAGAGAGAAATAAACTGTGATTTTGTTTGAATGACTGTATTTTTGGATATCTCTGCTGAAGCAGTTGAGCCACCACCCAAATAATACTGGAAGTAAGAGTCTGAAGCCCTGTGACTTAACCTTCCCTGAGCCCAGGGCAAGGAAGAGCCTGGCTACTCCCTAAAAATGGGAAGATGAAAACGCAGGGAGGGAAAACACAACCAATGCTCAGGAAAGTATCCTGCCCGAAGGTCTTGTCTGGTGAGTGCCGTCTAACTTGTCCTAGCAAGGGGAACGCAGGAACCGAGCAGAAGGGGAACTTCCCTTCCGATGGAACCATTAGGGACGTCTGCAGAGACAGTGACTTTTGGATGGACAGAGCCAGGGTGTGGGCAGTTCAGAGAAAGGGAAAGTGAAGCAAAGGGCGGAAGTAGGAAGGTGCCTGATCCTTGTGGCAAAGGGTGAGGGGGAGGGAGGTGCTGAAGAAATGGTGCACAGTTTAAAGGCAGAGCTAAATATAAGCCAGTACCTTGGGGCTTGAATTCAACGGGGTGAATTCACAGTTTAGTATCCTAAAAGATTTTTTCTTGTTTTTATTAGGTAACTGTCTGCAAACAAATCTTTACTTGATGAGAAGTTTAAGCATAATTACATCTGGTATATTACATGCATATTTCATTGCTTTATTACAAACAACATAGTTCTTGGAAGTATAATTAACCTCTTTAGAACGTCACCTCACAACAGAATGAATGAGCCATAAACTTGAGATGTTCTTTCTAAAGACCCCCCTAGTCTGCAATGTCTGTAGCGACACCAGGTGATGTCACGTGACAGTGGCCTAAGGGAGCAATGGTGCTGGTGGTGCCCCGCTCATCTGTTCCTACCCCTCTTCTGGTGACAGGCTTTCAGCCCACAAGGAAGGGCCCGTCAGCCAGGCCTGGGCGGTTGCAGTAGCCCATTCCTCGGGCCACAGTGATTGGACCAGAGGTGCCTAGGGGGCCAAAGCAGGGCCAATCAGAATTATTCCCTAGCATTGACGCACAGAGGTAGGAAGAGAGGTTTGGGGGGTGTTCTCCTCCCAGAACTGTCAAGCTGGGGTTGACCCCTGGAGGGAGAGCCTTTGGCAAGGACGAGCAGAGGTGAAAGACGGCAGGGCCCTCACGATGCCGAGTTCCGCTTTCAGAGTCCCGGCAGCTCTTCCTTCAATCTGATGACCCCTCCGCAGGGGCCTTCCAACTACTGAGCCAGTAAATTCCCCTTTGAGTTGCATTTCTGTCACTTGCAACCAAGAGTCCTGACAACACAAGGTGAACTGTAAGAGAGAGGCTACTAGGGGCAGCCGTCTCATACCATAGCTCATCAAATTTAAGATGCCCTTGATTGTAAAATATATTAATATTACGTACTACCAAGAAAGGGGAAGTTACTGCCAAATAAGCTCTGACAAGCCATTGATTAGAAGATGCATCCTGGTTTCAGAAACATGAAAACATAGAAAAAAGTACTTTCTAGCCCTGATGAAATACAGTCGTTGTGTGCCCTCAGGTGACTTAATCTCTATCATCCTCAGGGTTTTCATCCATAAAGGGAGGAGGATAATTTCAACCCCACAGGATGGTAAGGATTAGCAATAACAGATGTAAAGTATCTACACACAAATGTCCTAAGCAGCATTACTCATAACAGACAAAAAGGGAAAACTACCTAAATGTCCCCAACTGGTGAATGAACAGCCCCGAATGTGGTGTATCCACCCAATGGAATACTGTTCAGCGATAAAAAAGGAATGAGGAACTGAGCCTCGGAAACATTCTACTCAATGAAAGAGACTGCCTGTTATATGATTCCATTTCTATAAAACGCCCAGGAAAGACAAGTCTATATAGAGACAAAAAATAGAGTCATGGTTGCCTGGGGCAGGGAAGGAATGGGAATTAACAGTAAACCGGCGTGAGGGGTCTTATTGGGGCAACGGCAATATTTTAAAACTGATTTATGGTGATGGTTGCACAACTGGGTAAATTTGCTACAACTTCATTGAATTGTATACTGGAAACAGATGAATTATACAATGTGTAAAATACGGTTCAGTCATTATAAAAATAGATGTAAAATGTCTAGAATCATTTCTCGACATGGTGGGTTTCTTAAGAAATGGTGCCTCTTCTCAAATCTGCTTGGGGCTCAGGTTCTAAGTCCATGAAGCTGCTCCTTCTTGGGCTCCCCGGAAGGGGCAACATTGTCTTTTTTCACATCCTAACGCAGGACCTCTCTCCCTCCTCCTGGTCACACACCCTTTGAGGAGCCTCTGGGACACACCGGCCAGTCTTCCTCCCCCTCGGCTTCTCCCCAGGGTCTCTGCTGGGTCCTCCCAGCCTCCCCGGCCGCCACAGGATGGGGCGCTCAGTCAGCCCATTGCCCTTTCTCTTCCCTATCCACCCGCCCGCCCTGGATTGGCTCTACCCAAAAAACATTTAGTATTTTGCCATGTATAATGCACACCCACGTTTTATATTAATAATAATACCCCGTTATTATAGCCATGGTATGTAATCATTATACCCATGTATAAAATGTGCATCCTTATTTTTCCTTAAAAAACTTGGGCAAAAAAGTACACATTATACATGGCAAAAAACGGTAACATGAACCACATGTGGAATTAAAAACTTCCTAATAGCCATTTTTAAGAAAGTAAATGGGAAAACAGGTAAAATCAATTTTGATACCATTTATTAACCCAAGAGAATCAAATAGTACCATTTAAACATGCAATCGATATAAAAATTACTAATGAGATATATTTTACTTTTTGGGGACTAAATCCTGGAAATCCAAGTGTATATTTGACACAGCAGATCACAAATTGGACACTAAATTTTCATTGGAAATTTTCAGTGTTTTTAGATTTGATAAGCTCTACAGTTGAAAAAGTAGATTTCCATCACCAATTTGTTCCAAACATTCTTAATTTTTTCCAATAAGTGAATTAAAAAGTTTTTAAATTTTAAGTTAATTAAAATTTATTCAGCTGCACATTTTCCACTCATTTCAAGTGCTCAGTGCCCCGTGGTGCTAATGGCTCCCGCATTGAACCGCACAGAGCGAGATAACATCAGAGAATTGTGCATCTACATACCAGTAAGTCTGTGCAGATGACTTCCCATCTTTATCTCCAGACAGCTCACACCCTCCGCTCTGCAGACTCGACTAACAAGTGTCTACTCAGCCCTGCACTTGTCTGCGTAATGGGCGCCTCACACCTAACGTGTTCAAAACTGTGCCCCAGAGAGGCTAACCCCACCCAGCTAACCAGCAGAGCCAGTTTTGCCCATCTTGGTTAACAGCAACTCTTCCTGTTGCCCAGGCCAAGCCTTGATTCCTCTCTCTCTTTCCTCATATCTGGCCTGGCAATAAAGCCTGGCAGCCTTTCCTAAAAAGAATTTCCAAAATCCCACCACTTCCTGCAACCCCCGCGGCACCCCCCCTAAGCCACGCCCCATCAGCTCCTGGGATCACTGCAAGAGCCTCCTGACTGGTCTCGCTGCTCCTTCTGGCTCTGCCCCCGCAATCTGTTCACCAACCAGGGGGCTGCTTTCAAATGAAGTCAGACGAGTCCTTCCTCCGCTCAGAACGCTGCGGGACTCCATGTCACGCAGGAGAGGAGCCCAAGTCCTTGCTGTGCCCCATGAGGCGCTCCAACACCTGACGTGCCCCCTCCAGCCTCAGGTTCTCCGAGGCGCCTCCTCCACATTGGCCTCCTGGCTGTTCTGGAAGAAAGTAGGTCGCCAGAAACTTGCGTGGCTGGCCCACTGAATTCCCTCAGGCCTTTACTCAAAACTCACTGTCGTGTTCTCGGTGAGGCTTTTTCGGTCACCGAAAACCCCACTTGTTCTAAATGCACATTTCATAACCTCCTTCCCTGCTTTCTTTCCCTTGGCCCTTATTACCATCGAACATATTTTACTTTTGCCTCTTCTATTACAGTAGAAGCTCCAGGAAGGCAGAGGTTTTTGTGTGTTTTTGCAGTTCTATCCCCAGTGCCTGGAACCTATTAGACGCTCAGTAAATACTTTAAATGAAGGAATGAACGAATGGCTTCCAGGCAGGGAGCAAAAGATGGAGCAAATCCAGGGGCAGCTGCTGTCTGCAGAAGCCTTAAGCTGAGGTTGGGAAGCCCAAGGGGGGCGAGGGGAGGGGGATGGTCTGGCATGGGCACTGAAACCTTCCGCGCTGGAACTTTCTGCAACAGGAGAGCGGGCGCGGGCCCGCAGCGCCTGGGAAAGCAGAGGGTGGAGCGGGAGTTCCCGGTCTGTGCATCCTGAGAGGCCAGGAGAAAGAGGAGGGTTGGCTTCCATCGTTGCAACCGCCCCCCACCCAGGGGCCCCCGGGAGACACGACTGTCAACTCCGAAAAGCAAATCGCATTTTTAAAACGCGCGGAGGTGGGGTGGGGGTGGACTTGTTTTGAGGATCCTAAATGATAAATGCCCCAACTGCTGGCGCGGAGGGCTGGTCGGCCTTTGTCCCTGAAGGAGGAGGGCGCGCGTCATGTGACCACCGATTCCCACCCCCGTCCGGTCCTCCTACCCCGCGGGACGCGCCGTCCCCGAAAAGCCACTGTGGAGCCGGGCAGTGGGCAGCGAGGCTGGGGCGGACGGCGGAGGACGCACGGCATCGCCTAAGTCCTCCGGGACCTCCGCCGCCGGCCGGCCGGCCGCCGGGGACTGTGCTGGCCTAGACCACAGCCGCACGGAGTGGGGCACGCGGCCTCGGGACACGGGGCTGCTCCGTGTGGGCGCGGGAGGGGGCGAGGCGGGGTAGGTGGGCGCGTGCCCGGACGCGCGCGCCCGGGCCGTGCTTACAAAGGAGAGCCCTTCCCCGGGCGTCCACTGCCGGCTCGGAGAACCCGCACCCGGCGCGCGTTAGCCGCGGCCCCGAGCCCGGCTGGCAGCGTCCGCCGGCCCGCCGCTTGCGTCCCCAGCTCCCGCGCCGGCCGACCCCGCAGCTGCCTTTCATTTCTTTATTTTGATGGAGGAAGGCGGGGCCATCTCTCTTGGAGTCTAAAATCTTTCCAGGAAGTTTGTTTGTGCCTATTAATATTTCAGTTCCTGGCAGCTGCTTTAAGTGATGGGGGAGGGGCAAGGGCCAAGTTCAATGCCGCGGCAGAGGGAGCTGCTGCCGGCAGGCCTGCGGCGGCTGCGGAACCTGGGGGCAGCCCCAGGGCCTCCCAGACATGTCCCCTCCGTGGCAGGCGGCGGTTGCCACCCGGAGGGCGGGCGGGTGCCCTGGGGAGCGACGCGCTCAGGGCGAGAGGCGGGCCCTGCGGCTGCTACGAAACCGAGGGCGCCAGATCCAGGCTTCCCGGAGCCGGGGCGACGGAGGGAGCGGAGAGGGCCACCCGGGCACCAAATGTCGGCGATTAGCGAGCGGGAAAGGAAGGGAAGGCAGCGCTGGGAGCACCCACGCTCGGAAGGCGTAGTAGCCCCGCGAGCAAGGGTCGCGTCTGTCATCCTGGGAGCCGGAGGAGGGAAGGCCCGGGGCCTTGCCGAGGTCAGGACGCTCCTTCTGACCTTGGTTCGTCCACGCTGCGTGAGGGCGCGGCAGCAGAAACTTGACCCTTTAAAGCAACTCGACGCCTCACAACCACCTTGCAAGGTTATCATTATCTCCAATCTACAAGTGGGAAACGGAGCTCGGAGAAGTTAACCTGCAGGAGGTCACTACTGCTGCCCAACAGCAAGTGCCCGGAAGCAAATGCAACAGTGTTCTGCAGTTATCAGCCAACAGAATCGTCCTCTAAGGGAAACCCCAGGAACGGGCAGGATTATGCACCCGGAGGGCCAGGTTTTCGCCGTCCCTTTCCTTGCCTCTGGAGTCTGCTCAGGCTTTCTAGCAAATCGCACATCTGCAGCAGCAATCATTTTGCCAAAGAAAATTTCTTTTCAACACCCCTCAGGTGCATATTTGAAGGGCTTGGCACAGCCACCTCTGGAGTGTGGGCTGCGCCCGGGCTACTTCAAATGATAACTAACTGTCCCCAGGGTAGAAAATGTAAGTCATCACACACAGCAACATCATTCTGTCTCTTCCCCGGTCCAAAGTCACTGGCAGACACCGTGGCGATCTCGCTCAGGATGATCGCCTTTGCCCTGCATGGAGGAGCTCACTGATCCCTGGGATCCCTGATCCCAGAGGGAAAGTTTGCCTCCGGGCCCTTCTCACTGGTCGCCGGGTCCCCTCCGCTGCACACCCTCTTAGCACCTCCCCAGCCACATGTACTTTTCCCAGGTGGCCAGAGCCCCACTAGCCAGGGGACCAGCGAGGAGGACGTGACAGATTCATGCATTTTAAGGTAGAACTTGGTGATAAGAAAGTCTCCCCTGACTCCAGTCTCCTAGGAAAAGTACTCCAAGAGAGCCCTGACAGAGCAAGGAGAGCTGGCCGTCGCTCCGCCTTCCCAGGCTGCCAGCCCCGTGATCCAGTGGAGGCATCTCAGCCCTCTGCCGGAGTCAGTCAGCAGGGAAGGCATTTTGGAGGCCTCACGCCAGCATGGCCGCCTCCTGGGAGCTTTCTCTCCCAGCCCTGAGTCAGATCCAAAGGGCCCAGCTTCTGTTTGCTTTCAGGCTGCTGAGGTTTCCGGGAGGGGGGTCCTTGAAACTAACGCCTTCTCCCCAGCTTGGGTGGGCCTGGCCCTGCCAGCTGCCTTCACTTTTGGCTGCAGAAAGCCTGCCAGGCTGCAGCGTGCAAGGGCCTGGAACAATGACTGGTAGCATCAGCTATTTTAATGCAGAGTTAGGCACACAATCCTTGCTAAAAATAAATACAAAGGAAAACCCCAAAGTAGCTAAGCCTATTTTAATACCTTTTCTTTTTCTCGTTCCTGGCTCCTTTGTCTTCCCCTGGCGACTTGGGAGCTGCATTTCACAGGGGGCCCACCCTGAATATTGTCACTGCTCCCAGCCCTGTCCTGCAGACCCACAACCCAAGCCTGATCACTGGCTGGAACAGAGTCGGAGGGGATCGAGGGGAGGAAAGGAAGAAGAGCCAACAACCAATTCTTTGAATGTAATTTACATTAAATAGAATGACGGCTCCACTTCTAAGACTCGAGAACTAAAAAGCACGCAAGGGTGATGAGACCTCTTTCCCCTGCCCTGCCCCCTTCCTCCCTCCCCACACAGCCCTGGGGGGAGAGCGGATGTTTGCCGAGCACCTGCCTAGGAAGTGGCTGGCAGATATGCCCTCTGCCAGGAGGGAACAAATCAGAGCGTCTTTGGGCTCCTGGGGCATCACCACTTACCTTTTCAGAAGGGAAGCAAGGCTGGTAGATGCCATTGGGGGTATCTACTGTTAAGTTACATAAACAAGGAGACCATTAGACCGTTGGGCGCTAATGCATGGGGGCCCATAAGCAAACCACAATCGAAGCCTGTACATGCTTCACAATTATGAAATCAAACCGATAAAGACAACTAATCACAAACAGCCAACGAGGTTTTTGGTTCTAACCAGGCAAATAATTTTCTTCCTTTGCTTCCGCACTTCCTATGTTTAAGTCTGTCGCCTGGCTCCTGGGGAGCCCTCCTAACCACTTCTGGTTTGGCGCTGGCTAATGGACTTTTGCTGCTCTGGCTGGGTAGCTCAGGTGGTTAGAGCATCATCCTGATACGCCAAGGTTGCAGGTTCGATCCCCTGTCAGGGCACATACAAGAATCACCCAATGAATGCATAAATGAGTGGAACAACAAATCAATGTCTCTCTCCACTCTCCCCTCAAAAATCAATAAATTTAAAAAAAGGAAAATGAAGACTTATGCACCCAGGGCAATTAATTCCACATGGCCTTCTCACTCCCCTTCACTAACGTCCTCAGCAGCCCTCTGGCCCAGACCTTGGGGAAAGAGACCGCAAAGACATGGTTTTCAGGTACAAGAAACTCAGGAGTCGGGGTGGGGAAGGGCGCCAGGCACGTGGTTAGCTGCAAGACAACACCCTCTGTGCCCTGGCCAAGAAGGGCAGGAGGTTGACCGGAGCAGATGAGCCAGGGGCGGCAGTGTGGGCGGGCAGACATAGGGCCCCAAAGGATGGGGGAGCACCCATGGCTCCCCTTGCGTGTGCCCCCCAGTTCCGCCGCCAGTGAAGCTCCCACAGAGCCCGCCGGGGTTCCACACTTGGGGGCTTTCCTCGGTACATCGGCACGTTCTCTGAGGCCGGGCCTTGACGAGCTGTGTGGAGGGAGGGAGCGGGTGTCCTGCCTGGGGCGGAGCACAGGTGAGACCGAGGCCCGAGGGGTTCGACAGTCCTCGGACTGGCGGAAACGCCCCCAAAATGAAGGGAGGGCCCTGCCAGGCCCGAGGGAAGGGAGAGCTGTGCCCCTGGGTCCCTGCCTGCCCAGGCTGGGGATGCCATCTCCTGGGGACAGCATGAGCCTCAGCTGCCTGGGGCCCCGCCATCAGGCACAGCCTTTCTGATGGCATGTAGGTGCTTGGGGCCTGGTCAGGGGCCCAAACCAGGGCAGGGTCCTAACCCCCCGCTTCCTCCAAATCTCGTGGCTCTGCTGGCCCAGCGGGCGCAGGTGCACCTCATCTCCCCGCGAACATAAGAGCACCTCCCTTTCTTGGGCCTGGAGGGTCATTGAGCCTTGTCTTCCCTGCATGTCCCAAAGCCATGCTCACCCTCTGCTCAAGATGGTCAGGGGACTCTGTTCCAGGTCTCTGACTCCTGGGGACAGACCCTGTCCCTGCGGGGAAGGGTCCTCTCTTGCCTTTTGGGAAGGAAGCAAATGCCAGTTGTACTCTGGACAATACACACAGGGGCCTTTGGTGTTTGGGAACCTCAGTCAGAAGTTGGGGGGAACTCGCCTTCATAGGATGATCTGTTCCAGCAGGGAAAATGTCACTCCCTAACGGGCAGTGTCAGCTCCAATTTTCATTAAGGAGGCCCGTGGCATTAACAGAGAGGCGATGAAGAGTAATGATGATGAACGTGGGTGAGCTGAGCCATACATCTCGGTGCTGCCAGCCCCACCGAGCGTGGGGCGAGGCTGCGGATAGAGCCGAAGGCCTCTGTGTAGGTTCATCAAGGTAATTACCAGTGCTGTGGGGGAGGGGCGGCGCTTTGCAGTGTCTGTCTTCGCTCTGACCTTGGGCTACTGACCGCTGCACAGGGAGAAAGAAGGGAAGCGGGGGGTGGAAGTGGGGTCGGCTCTTCCTCAGAGGCCAGGTTCTTGGGTGGGTTGCTTCGATGGGTGGGGGAGGGGGGAGGTCAGTTAGCATAACATGGCTGACTGGCAGGGGCGTGTGAGCGGGCCTTGGCAGGGATGGGGGGGCTAGAGCTGAGACGGGGGGGGGGGCTCCTGCCTCAGGGGGCAAAGGGAACTCTTTCTCTCCTGTGGGATACTTGTTCCTGTCCCACAACGGAGTCCTCAGTGGCACCCGACCTTCAATCAACCAACCACCGACCACACCGGCAGCATCCCTTGGATGTCACCGGGGGCAGGGAGGTGAGGGCTGAGAAAGCCCAGCGGGTGGGAGGAGCCCAGGTGGGAAGACGGAGGGACGATCAGGGAGCTCTGGGAAGAAGGGTCTGGGCTACTGCCAGAGCCCGCAGAGCCTGTGGCTGCCTTTCTGCTGTGACCAGAGAAAGACCCACTGGGACCTGTCACAGCCTCATGGAGAGACTCGCAGTGGAGGTGTCAGGGCAAGGCGCCCTTGGTCTGCCCCTGTAGATGAGGAAACTGAGTCTCCGAGAGGTTGAGGGCTTTGCCCCGGCCGCACAGCGGGTAAGTAGTGAGGTCAAAGTTCATTATTGCTGATGAGGGTGAGAAGCACTGTCCCCGAATCCTATAAAAACATGTCTTCACACCTCAGCACAGCTCGCCCACTCGGGAGAGCCTGATTCCAAATCAGGGCCAGGAACGGCGGGTAGAATGAAGAAACGAAGCGCAAGGAGAAGACGCTGCCTGAAACGCATTCTGCCCAGGTCTGCCGCCCAGAGGATGGAGCTCCCGTCTCCTGATGGGCTCGGAGCACCCTTGGTGTGAGGAGTTGGGGTGGGGGCAGCATAGGGGAGGACTGTGGGGAAGGCAGCGGGTGGGTACCCCTCGAGGTCCTGGGCCTTGAGGGTCTCCCCACAGGCCTCTCAGGCTCCTGCCCTCACCCTCTGGCCAGGACGGGCCTTCCAGCCTAAGTGGGAGGAAGAGGACCCCACGCATCCCCAGCGTCCACTGCCTCCTGCCCCCTCCTCAGCCAAGGCCGTGAGCTTGTGTGTTCCACCAGCTCTTTGGACTTAATGGAAAATTCACAAAGTTCAGGGAATGTAAGAGCAGCAAATGCCCAGTGGTGTCTGCTAAGGGGTGAGTCCCTGCCCAGCACCACTGGCCCCAGGATGGACAAGGCTTGTGTGACCAGCCCTCACCGTGGTGGGCAGTGGAGCCTTTCCTTGCTTCAGGGTAGCCTGGGGCTGGTGAACCGAGACGTGGTCCCCGCTTCACTTGGCATCCTGGACCCAAGCGGCCACCTCCTCCGCCCTGGCAAGATAGCCAACTGAGTTCAGTGCGGCTGCAGGGATTCTGGGGGGTAGGGGGTATGCAGAGGGGAAACTGAGGCAGGAAGGGGCCCAGCTTTCGTACCCCAGGCTGGATGTGCAGAGCCCTGACCCTGCTGGGGAGGATGTAGGAGCAGGAGAAAACGGGGCCCTTTGCAGCCTGTTCTGGCACCCGTCGGGTGACCCTGAAGCCACCTCCCCCAAATCACACCTTGCCCTTGACCCTGTATCAGTTTTGCCAGGGGACACACTTGTCTCCTGGGTTGGCCGGATTTCCCTTTATGGACGATGCTTAGAAGACGGCCGCTCACGACATCCCAGGCTTGTCCTAATGACAAAATTCACAGCCTTGGCAGAAGGTACACTGGGGAATTAGGGGACTGGCTCCCACCCTCAAATGCTTCTTGATTGTAAAATACAGTAACAAGGCAGTTTGCGGGATGTCACCTGTGTCTGGTCTGGGCAAGCCCGGGCGCGTCGGAACCGCATTACAGAAAGGCCGCATGCCCTCTGCGTTCACAGGCGGGAGACCCAGGCACAGGGAGGGCCAGCACCTGCCCGGAGGTCACCTAGCTACCCAGCTGCCTTATCTGCCTGGGGTTTGTGGAAGTTGAAGTCCGACAGGGACTGCTCGATTGTCCCCCTAGCACACACACACACACGCTCACACATAGCTCGGCCCTCCTCCGCCAGCAGGCCCTGGCTGCCCTGCTCAGGGTCGGGGTGGCGGGCGCGTCGAGGACCCCGCGGTGCCCCCGCCTGGGGCTGGATTCCGCACTCGGTGGGTGTCCGCGGTCGGAGCAGAAAGCCGAGGGGACGGAGCACGGGCGCCCTCTGGTGGCCGCCGCGCGCAAAAGCCGGGAGCCCTGTGTCCCCGGGCACGCAGCCGAGCGGGGGCGACAAGCGACCAGGGACTCCTGCTCGAGGGGGCAACAAGACCTCGCGGTGGCGGTTGTTTTTCAGACAAAAATGGAACACATTGGTGGTGAAGCCGGACTCCTGTAAAATCAGTAAGATCGATAGGAACACCGGGTCAATAAAAGGAGGGAGAAACACCCTCCCGCCCCCGGCCTGCGGCAGAAGAGGTGGGGAGCAGCGCCAGGAGGAAGTGGGGGCTATTGTCGTGGCAGCGGCCCGGGTTCCATTACCCGGCCGCCCGCGGAGGGTGCGGCCGCGGGGCCCCTCCCGGCGGGGGCAGGAGAGAAGGGGGGGCAGAGAGCTGGCACCGCCCGCAGGCTCCGCCCCCTGCGAGGCCAGCCCCGGCGCCCGCCCCTCTTTGTCCGCGGGCGACGCTCCGCCCGAAGTCCGCTGCGGTTTTGCGGGCCCGCCTGAGGCTGAGACAGCGGGCGGGCGTCCTCGCCCGTCGCCCCAGCCGCGAAGACCCTCACCCGGAGGGGAGGGGATGGCTCCAGGTCACCCCGCACAGCCAGGACCCCAACCCCGGATCCGTCCCTTCTGCTCCAGCGCCCCCCTACCTGCGTGGGCGGAGGCGCAGCGGTCAGGGAAGGGCCGCCGGGTCGCAGGGACACAGTTGGCTGGATAAATAAATCCCCCAGCATCCTCTGAGTTTTAAAAATCGCCTTCCTTTGCAGAGGCCGGTCAGAGGCGCCGCTTTCCGGCCTGGAAGTCAGAACAGAAAGGGTAACGTGCGGCGGCTCCCAAGTGCTGCTGGCCTGAGACCACGGGCGCTTAAGTTTGAGGGTCAGCTGCAGCCCCGGCGGGGGAGGGCCTGCCTTGCCCCCAGCCCAGGGGCGGAAGCAGGACAGACACAGTTCACTCCGGAGCAGCAGGAGGTGGCAGGTCAAGTAGTGCAGGTCTCCCGAGGAAGGGAGTGCGGGGAGCAATGGGGTTAGGGCGCCCTTCACCAGGGTCTCTGCACTCTCCAGAACCTGGCACGTGGGAGGTGTTCGATAAATAAGTATCTAATATCTGTTGCGTAACGGAGGTGCGACTTGAGCTGGGTGGTCTCTGGCTGAGCAGAGAGGGCTGGAAAGATCGGAGGGGGTATTTTGGAGCCTGGCAGGAGCTTAGGGGGTTACAGGGCAGCGAGGGTCCACCTGGAGGCGCAGAGGCTCTAGACTGGATCCCCCTGGAGAGAAGGGTGGCAGGGTGGCGATGAGGGGGAGAGGAGTCTGAGGACTGGCATAGGGTCCCAAAGGGTAGTAGGGGCCCCGTGAGCGCCCCACCCCCCGGGCGGGGTGGAGCCTGGGTGAAATGAGCACTGAATGGAGCTTGCTGCTTGTAAAGGTGACAGCGCACTACATTAAATGCAAACAATGAATCACCAGCCTTCGTTTGCCCAGCGGGTGGGCCCCTTGTCTCTCCAGCTCCACCTTGAGGCTGGGGATGATGGCGTCGGGAGGGCTGGCAGCCATGCAAAAGCTGAGTCTCAGCTGTTCAATTTATCTTTTGTTTTTAAACACGTACAAAAGGTTTGTAAAAAGGAAAGGCCTCCTGCACCTTTCCCTGACCCCTTCCTCCCTAGAGATGGGTGCTCTGACCAGCACCCCGCCAGCCATGTTCAAATTCTTACGTGAGTCAGAGGTCAGGTGTTTGGGTTTGTTTCTTTTAGCGACTGGAATCACATTGTAAATGTTGTTCTTTAACATGCTTGTTGGAGATGCTTTCAGCGCAGCACGCTCATAAATAACCCCATAACATTCCAGAGTCAGCGTTCACCGTCTCGATGGCCATTTGGATTGTTGCGTTTATACCCGCCTTTGTGCACAAGTTTCAGCACAGGGGCTGGAAGTCGAGGGGAAGTCCCAGTTTGAGTCGCTGTCGGTCTGAGATAAAGGTGTAGAACAGACAACGTGCAGGGCATGCGGAACTGGATGGGAGGGCGGCTGGGCTGGGGACTGAGACTCAAAGGCCAGCTCACAGGTAGGTTGTTGCTGGTTTTGCTCTGGGCCAGAAAGGGCCGGGGTACGCGCAGGCCTAGTGTGTCCACTAGGTGGCGCCACAGTCAGAAAGTTGAGGTCCTGGCTTCAGAGCCCCTGGTTGCTGCCCAAGAGGTTCCAGCAGGTGACCCCTTGGCTTCTACACCTCTGGGCACGATTCTCGTAAGCCGTGGGCTGCCTCCCTTACACTCCTGGGGCAGGGCAGCCATGAACAGTTCTACAGGTGAGCTCTGACCAAGGTCGGGAGCTGAAATTCAGGCTGCGGGATAGTCCACGACAGCTCTGAAGAGGGGCTGCTGTCTTCTTATTCGTACAAACTCAAGAAAGTGCTCGCGGCAGCCAGAGTGGGGAGACTACCGTTAGCCCTGGTTCCTGGCAGAGAACGGTGAGGACTTGCTGACACTGCTCAGGGCCCCTCCGCGACAGGTGGGGTGGCCTGCGGTGTATCGGGTTGGCCAAAAAGTCCATTACGTTTTTTCCATAAAATAAAACACATATTTCATTTTACCAATAACTTTATTGATTTGGATATTTTGAGTATGTCAGCTCCCTCCCCCTATTGGCTTCTAATGGGCAGAGGCCAGGGGTGCTGCTCAGCATCTTCCAATGCATACGGCAGCCCCACAGCAAAGAATCATTTGGCAGGAAGGTCAATAGGACCAAGAAATTTGCAAACCACTTTTGATGCATTCGATCAGTCACAGCACCTTCTTCATACACTGCACAAATCTCTTTTTTCAGTTGTGTTTTTACCTTCCTTGAAATAATAATACGCCAAAAATATTGCGTGTTTTCTTCCATCTTCAATATTAAAATAGCTACACAAAATTCACCCATTTTAACATTTTAAGTGAACGCTGATATGACAGCTGTCACAATCCAATCTAACAAAACTGTTTCGAGTGACGTTAAAGACAACTAAGTGCTGCTAGAGCCATTGTACAGAAAAAACATAACAGACTTTTCAGCCAACCCAATAAATTGTGGCCCAGCTGTCCTCTGCAAACTGCCCCTCATGACAGTTCTTGTCACCTGTCAGCACTGTCTCCAAAGTTTAGTGACCAGCCGCGCTCCTTTACTGCCCCGCCCTAACAGGTGCCAGCGCAGCCTCACCGCCCACCCGCCCTGGGCCTCTGCCGTGGCTTCTCGACTGTCTCCTGCCTGCTCTCCTGCCTCCCCACCTTCCACGCAGCAACCAGGACATCTTTTCAGAACATAAACCAGACAGTGTCACCCCTCCGTTTAGTGCCCTTCCCGCCGTGACTCCCACGGCACCTGGCTGACAAGGCCCACCTGGCGGGTCCCCACCTTCCTCCCTGACCCCGGCCCCATGCTGGGCCAGCCCTCAGGCCCAGAACCTGGCCGTCCTTCTTCACACGTCACCACAGCTTCCCACCGCAGGGCCTTTGTGCCTGCTGTTCCCTCCCAGGAAGGCTCTGCGCCTACAGCTGCACAGGCGCGGGGACACTGCTCATTCAGGCCTCAGACAGAACAGCGGCTCGGAGAAGCCCTTCTTGGTCCTGCCCTCCAGGCTGAGGAGCCGCGCCAGCAGCACTGCATCAGCGTTACTTCCCTCTGCCTGTCACTGCCTGACACTATCTCCTTCCCTTGTTTCCTGGGTCTGTCTCCGCCCAACGGGATGTCAGCTGCCTGAGGGCACTGGGGGCTCGATGCCCCCAGGATCACTAGCGTCTGACACTAGGAGAGCAAGTGACAAGGACTATTTGTTCAATTAATTGTTAACTGAATGCTGTAGAGCCCCTGGTCCAAACTGCTTCCCAGCCCTCCCTACAGACAGCACCCAGTGACAGGTGTCAGGCTGAGGGCGGGATGATCCCGTGTCACCCTCGGTGACAGCCCGACTCCGGCCTGACTCCGGCCTGACTCCGGACACTGTGCCTTGTGCAGGGCAGCCCGTCTGCACAGCCCTGGCGGGGGTCTGCACCCGCCCAGCCAACGTGGATTAGGGCCAGTTTATCTCCTGCTCCTCTCCCCTCCCCTCCCGGGCCAAAGTCCCCTCCACTTCCTGCTCCGGGGAAATGACACTCCTGCTAGGGACCCACCCACCACTCCTCCTCCTCTTCCTCCTCCTCCTCCCTCCAGCTGGGCTGGCTCGCGGACAGGAGCTGGTGGGAGCTGGCGGCGAGGAGGTGGTCGCCTGGAGCACAGACCAGACCGGTGGGCACTGACTTCTTCGGCTGCAGAGTCCATGGAGAACAGGGTGCAAGCTGAGGAAAAAGGCCCATGTGTCCAAATGTTGCACCCAAGTTTCCAGCGAGGCCGTGCGTTGCCACCGCCTGCCCAGGGGTCCAAGGCCAAAGCAGGAGCCTCCCTCTGCCAGAGCCTCTAACCTGATAACACTGCTTCCTGGTTGCCCGCAGCGTTTTACACACATGACCTCTTGAAACCTGCTGGAAGCTCCACAGGAAGAGCCTAGAGGAGCCCTTTTCATAGATTACAAAAGAGGAAGCCCATCCCCAACCAAAAAAGAAAAAAAGATAAAGAGGAAGCCTATGAGCCCGCGTGGGCATCTCCCCTGGCACAGGGGTGGAGCGGGCCGAGGCCAGCGTCCAGGAACACAGGCCCACAGCGGGCAGACGGGGGAGTGGAGGCCAGGGAGAGGGTGGAAGCCGCCCAGGGGCGCAGCTGGTGGTCAACAGGGGAGGCTGGAGGATTTTGAGAAGGAAGCGGTGAAGGGGGTCAAATATTGCAAAGCAGCCCAGGATGCAACGGCACCCACAGCCTTAACCACAAGGAAGTGGCTGGCCACCTCTGGAGGGGCAGAGCCCACCCAGTGCTGAGCAGGGAGGAGCGCGCACGTGGGAGAAAACCGAGACTGGACGAAAGCTAACGAGGTCGGGGCTCAGGGGACGAGAGCTTTTTGCTTTGAAAGCGACACTTGAGCCGGCCTCGACGACGGGCCAGGCAGAGGACTCGGGGGCGGGGGGCGGGGGCGGCGGGGGCGGGAGCAGCATGCGCCCCTCACTCACAGGCAGGAGGGGCGCTGGCTGCTGGGGCTGGGGGTCAAGGGGCGCTGGGCCTCCCACGGCAGCGGTAGAGGGGTGAGGAGCATGCGAGGCTGCAGAAGGAAGGAAGCCGGGTGGCCCCAGGGCCACAGGACCAGACCAGGACCCTGGAGGGGAGCAGGAGGCCGCTCTCCATCAGCCCTTAGCAGCCCGTGTGTCTAACAGGTCGGAGGGGTGGCTTTTTCCTGCAAACCCTCTCGTGGAGGCAGCAGCCCTGTCCCTAGAGGGTCAGTGTTGGGGCTCCACGAGGGCCAGTTTCAACAACAAAACACGTGGATTGTGGAAGAAAGTTTCCCTAAAAGCGAACACAAAGCTGGCGGACAAGTGAAAAGGGGGCCACGGGCCGGCGTGGAAACGGGCAGAAGAGCACTCCCTCGCCGAGGCCCGCGCGCCACGGCCCGCGGAAACAGAGGGGTGGGGGGGCGGGACACCAGGAGACGCCGCCTCCTTGTAAGGTGACTGGGTGGCTCCAGATCCAGCTCTGGTCCTACTGCAAATGATTCTATGCAACTGTGGTGTTTCCTTTTGTTTTCTACTTACTGTTAGAAGGGGGTGGGCCGAAATGGCTGCCGACTCTCAGCTTGGAACAGCCTCTAGGGCTCAGCCTGGTGGCTCCGACCCCAACAGCACGTCCCCACTGGGAGTGGGGTCGCCCTGGTCTGCGCCTGCCCCCCCGCCCGCCACCCCCGCAGAGGCCGTTTCTGGCCAGGATGGAGATCTTCACGGCAGGGGCAGCAGAGAGAATGTTCCGAGCAGGAAGGAATTAGCCATGAGGGCAGGCATCTGCCACAGCTGAGTGGTCAGTCCCCTTGGCCCAACACTGCCATTCCACAGGGTGGGAGGGGGAGTGGAGCTCAGTGTGTGGTGAACCCCACAGGTGGCGGCTGCGTTCGCCTCCCACACTGGGGACTGTCCTAGGGAGGCAGGGAAACTGAGCAGAGGGAGGTGACCCAGTCACACACCGGCAATTAGTACTGGAGGCCAGAAGGTTTGAGTCTGTGGGACATCCATTTGGGGGCCAGAAAAACAAAATCCTTCACTTTCATGATATGTCATCTCCCAGGATGGGCCGGCCGGCCATTTGCATCCTCAGTGCATGTTGTGGAACGTGAAGGTTCCCCACAAGACCCCCCAGGGGCACACAGTTGCCTCGACAGAAGTCCTGGGAGCACCCGAACGGGGCGTAAGGACCGCCACGGGGTTTGGAACCGTATCAGGGCTTTGACTGTGCTGAAGAGCTGGGGCAGCCTTCTGTTCCTGGGCGGGTTCTGCCCCACTCTCCCAGCCAGCTCCCGGGGACGGGTCTCTGCCCCCAGACAGAGTTAACAGGCTTCAGGCTGCCACCGGTCCCCTGGTTTAGAAGAGGCTGAACCCGGAGGAGTCCCTGACAGTCCCCGTAGAGGTCCCCACAGGCCGAAACCCCCGTCTTCTCACAGACTGCTGAGAAAAGGACCTTAAAAAGGGCAGCCGGACACCCCCAAAGAGTAGTTAAATTAAGGTCTTTACGACCACAGAAGAGACACTGCACGCATGCCCCAAAGGGTACTGCCAACTGGCCACCCAGCGGTGACGGAAGCCAGTTCTCAGTATTACCCCGAAGCCCAGAGGGTGCTCCACCCTCCAGCCCCTTTGCGCTTAGTGTTGACAAGGTTCGACAACCCTGCCCTGGCTGGTGCGGCTCCGTGGGTTGAGCGCCGGCCTGCAAACCCAAAGGTCACGGTTGGATTCCCAGTCAGGGCAGAAGCCTGGGTTGCGGGCCAGGTCCCCAGTTGGGGGTGTGCATTAGTATCTTTCCCTATGTCCCTCCCTTCCCCTCTCTCTACAATAAAATCTTTTAAAGTAAAAGGCTCAGCAATGCTGCTCATGCTGCTGGGTAAAAATACAACGCCTTTGACAACAACCTGTCCAACCCACAACATGAAAGAAAATATTTGCAAATCATATAAGGAACTGATACCCAGAACACACGAAGAACTTAAACAAATCAACAAGAGGAAAACAAGCCGATTTAAAAATAGGCAAAAGGATTTGAATAGACATTTCTCCAAAGAAGATACACAGAGACAATAGGCATGTGAGAAGATGCTCAACACCGTTAATCATTAAGGAAAATCAAATCAAAACCACAATGAGACACCACATAAAAACAAGTGCTGGCAGGAAACTGGGACCCTTGTGCACTGCTGGTGGGGATGTAAAATGGCAGAGCCACCACGGGAAAGAGTGTGTCAACTCAAAAAAGTGAAAATAGAGCTATCGTATGATCCAACAATCCCACTTCTGGGTATACAGAGAGATGTCTGACATCTTTTACTAAGGAAATACAAATTAAAACCACAATGAGACAGCCCTTCACAGCCATTGTGATGGGGGGGAAAGCGCTGGAGGGGTTGTGGAGGCAAAGGGACCCTCAGACATTCCTGGCGAGGACGTAAAATGGAACAGCCACTGTGGGAAATAGTGTGGCTGTTCCTCAAGAATTTATACGTAGAATTATCATATGACCCAGCAATTCTGCTCCTAGGTATACACCAGAAACGAAAACAGGCATTCAAACAAATACTTGTTCACACATGTTCCTAAAAGCCCTATTCACAGAAGGCCCAGGGATGGAGACAACCCAAAGGCCATCGGAAGAGGGATTATCATTCGGTCATAAAAACAATGAAATGCTGACACATGCTGTAGCTGGATTAGCCTTAAAAATATTATGCTAAGTGAAAGACATAAAAGGTCCCCTATTGTGATGCCTTGTATATGAACTATCAAGAATAGGCAAATCCATTGGTAGAGAGATTAGTGGTTGCCGAGTGATGGGGGGGTGTTAAGAAGAGGGGGAACAGGAAGTGACTTTTTAATGTGTGTTCTAGTGTGAAAAAGTTCTGAGGTGGTGGTTGTACAATACTGCAAATGTACTAAATGCCCCTGAATTGTACTTTAAAATGGTTAAGTGTATATGATTTTCACCTAATGCAAAGAAAAAAAAAATCCAAAGATGAGTTCTATGTATTGATTACAGAGAGGTTACCAAAACAAGTTCTTCGGTGAAAAAAGCTATAGAGTGTATTAGGTAGAGGAGAAGTTATAAATTTGTATTTATCTACTTGACTATGCACAACATACATAAACCTGGTAACACTGCTTGCCTCCAGGGATCGAAGTTCGAGTCCTTGGTGGCTGGGGACAAGATGGGAAGCTCTTTTTTAAATGAGTCTTTTGAATTTTGAATTATGTAAATGTTAATATTTAAAAAAACTTAAAGGGGGGAATAAAAATAAAATACACATGGAAAAACAAAGGATCAACACTAGTCAAAACAATTTTGAAAAATAAGGGGGAGGTGCTGGTCAGTGCAGCTCACTGGACTGAGGAACAGCCTGCGTACCAAAGGGTCACCGGTTTGATTCCCAGCCAGGGCACATGCCTGGGTGGCTGGCCAGGTCCCCAGATGGGGGGAGGGGGTGCATGAGAGGCAACCACACACTGTTTCTTTCCCCCTCTTTCTCCCTTCCTTCCTCTCTCTCTAAAAATAAATGAATGAAATTTTTTAAAAATTAAAAACAAAGGAAAAATAATAAGGGAACTTAATGTACCCAGATATTAAGCTTATTTTAAAGCTAAAGTAATTAAGAAAGTGTGACATTGGTACAGTAGACAAAAAATAACTCATCAGAATAGAAAGCCCAGAAACAGACACACACACGCGAGGATACATGACTCATAAATATATAAATAAAAAAATATATATATCAATATCCTATTGCCTATTTGTATATAGGAAATACACAAATCTTTCTATAAAGGACAACTAGTCTATGAATGTTAGTGGAATAAATTTAGTTCCTATACAGAAATAAAGTAGTAGCAAACTCCTCACGGACACCAAAAATAAATCTCGGGTTACTTTAGACCTAAATGCAAGGCTCATTTTAAAATAGAGAAGGTATCTGTACATCTTCAGGGCTGAGAAAAACATATTAAAGAAGAGATGGAAAACACAAAGCGTAAGAGTTTAATCCATTTCAACTAAAACTTCTAAACAATGAAAGACATTATAAACAAAGTAAAAAGACAACCTGAAGTGTGGCACCAGTTATTGGTGCCGAACGTGACTCAGAGACTGTCATATGCAGGTGAAGGACTCTTACAAATCAGGTCAAAGCCCAACAGAATGATGATGTAAGACATGCCATTCACAGAAGGCCAGTAACATGAAAGGGTGCCTATCTTCACTGGCTAGGAAAATACAGATTAAAGCACAGATACGATTCTGTTTTGTACCCACTGAACTGGTGAAATTACAAAATCTGACAGTAAGGATGTGGAACACAGGAACTCCCGTATATTGCTTGTGAGAGTTTAATTGGTATAATTGTTTGAAGAGCAATTCTGCATTATCTAGAACAGTCGCAGACCTACATAGCTTATGACAACTCTATTTCTTTGTATAAACATGAGAGGAATTCTTGCACATGAGCTGAAACAGGCACATCCAAGAATGCTGTGCAGTGGGAACCGGAGGAAGACCCTGAATGTCCCACAGCAGACGCGCGACGCGGAGCTGCCCTTGCGACAGACAGCCGCATGATGCCAACCTAGGGGACAGAGGAGAGCAGGGAAAAGTCAAACGCTATCATTCCACATGCAAAACCATACTATCGCCTTTTTCAGCAACAGTTACAAACACCATACGGCGGAGGGTGGGGCTGGGGACTGATGGAAAGAAGGTAAAGGGATTAGTCAAAGAACCTATAAAAAGGATCCGTGGACACGGACAACAGTGGGGGACTGATTATGGAAGTGGGGCAGACTGAGTGGAGGGAGGCTAAGGGGGAAAAACTGGAGTTGTAACAGCATAAACAATACAACATTAAAACCTACAAAAACAAAAAAAAAAATCCACTAATGCAAAACACCCCGATAAACATCAAAGTCAAGACAGCACACACTTTTAGGTTGCTAACAGAAGTTGGGGACAGACGCAAGGGTGGCTTTTGGTTGCAGACTGCAGCACTCAAGCCCCAGGAAACAGCGGCAACGACCCTCGATCCCGCGAACAGGCGGCTGTCCCTCCTCCATCGGATAGGTGGCTCGGACTCCGCTGTGCGGATCCCCAGGTGCGCTGCACAGCAACAGCGTGCGGGACTGCTCTCGGGTCTGGGTCCGTGGTTCCCCCGCACAGCACAAACCAAGACGATGGCCTCCTCCTATGGCTCCCCTGTCCGAGACCCTGCATTTCAGCGAGGGCACGCCGCTCAGCGCTGTTCTGCGGGCGGCACACCTCGGCGGGGCCCTTCCACGGTAGGCCGCTGCCTTGGACTTCAAGGGGCGCACTGCACACATGGGGGGGGGGGGGGGGGGGGCGGCGGCGGCAGTGCGTGTGCGGGAGGGAATCTTATAGACGTCACGGTCAGTAAGAAGCCAGTGCTTTCTTTTCAACCATGAAGTCTGAATATATTTAATTTGTGTTAACACACTGGGGTAATTCACAGCAAAAACTAAATAATCAGCCAGAAATAGTTTTTCTTTTTAACCCTTTAAAACAAAAAAGATCACTTAAAACATTTCTTCCTGTGCCACCCAAGTGAAGAAATGCAGAACTAAGGCTTCAAGAGAGAAACTATATTAATGAAACATCAACAAGTTACAGATAAACATTTTAATTGATTAAATATATTATTTTCAGGATCTTCTTTGAAGTCGCATTTGAACTGTCCTAATCAACAGCCAAAGGCAACATAAAAGTTTAAACCCGAAATGCTCTGACATGGAGATGTGACAGGAGCCGCTGCCATGTGAAGTGACACACGCTGCTCCCAAGAACAACGGTATTTTTAGAAGATAATTCATTTAACATGTGCAAGGACAAGTCTGTAATCAAAGGCTGGAAGAAATATATATTAGTGCCTGCTTTTAAAAGTTTATTTTACATTTTAAATACAGTATTTTCTCAAAAAACAAAAACAAAAACAGAAACGCCAGGAGGCGCCTGGCCCCGCGGTTGCGGCCGCGGCCGCGTGCACGCTGATAGCCCGGCCGGGGCTCCGCCGCGCCAGTGCGGGCGCCCGCGAGCAGAGGCCACCGACTCAAACTTAGAAACACAGGGTGAGCACTTCTTAGGGAAAATAATCCAGTTTTTAAACAACAGTGAACAGAGTTAGGTATGTACAAAACCAGGTATTAAAAAACAAAGAAATGCAGCACACAAAAACAAACAGCCCCATCCTTATGTAGTGACCTGGATATACTGCAGCTAATCAATGGAGACCCTCCTACAAGAAGTGACTTATGATTTGAAATTTAAAAAATCTAAGTATTTCAGTAACAACATATAGTAACAACATGTGTGTATTGTGATCGCTGTCATTTTCTATCTGCACTACCCTCCCTGCTGAAAACAAGAATCTCTACACTAGTCAATCACACATATTTGAGGCAATTAATGAGCCCATATTTGTTTTCAGTAAAGAAAACAAAGGTGTACCCTTTCCCATCAATAAAGACATAATACAGATTAAAGCTATAAAAAATTTCAGCACGGGCATACGCATTTCTAATTCCCTCTAGTAATTTCCAAACTGGACCTGTGTAGGGGATGGGCCTAAGTGGTAACAAATTAAAAACGGACCATCTCTGGCAGTGACTTCCATTTTAGTGCAATGTTATTCTTCATACACTGAATTGTATTTAAGTGATTTTTGTCTATTTTTATCCAGTAGGTGGCAATTTGAGTTTACAAAATCCCTTACTATATGTCTGTGTAGAAAAGTTTCAATTTGAGATGCTCTATAAAGCCAAATCAAGACAAAAATGAGTTAATTTTGCTTTGCTACTGGTAGTATAAATACCAAATGAAGAGAAAAGGACCGCGAGTGCGTGGAGGCTTGCTCAGGTGGATGTTTGAGGTCTCCTATGCATACTAATACTTTAACCAGCAATCAGGTTTGGACATTCTATTTTTGGATTATCTCAGAAAATAACTCTCTGTAACATAACTCTGAACTAAATGGCTGTAACCCAAAGCAAAAAACAACCTGGGTCATTCACAACCAGATTAAATTGAGGCAATTTTTTTTTCCTATTATAATCCATGAGGTCTCAAGTTTTTAAGTTTTAAAAATGATGACCTTCGAAGTCTGCTGTACCTCACATAGACTGTAACATAAAGTGGGCCCTGTAACTGTGGGCTCTCCTAAAACAGTGAGCAGGGAGCAACGGACTAACCATCAGCCAGCGGGGGCCAACCTTGGGATACTTATTTTGGAGACTTTAAAGATTTAACACGTAGCTCATTTCACTGCGGTACCCACTAGTGACTGCCAGTCAGCGCCCGAGGGCTGGATGAGGACGAGGAATCCCCTTAACCCCGAAGGATTAATGCTAAAGAGTCTCGAGGAAAGCCTGACCCCACCGCGAGTTCACAAACCATCGGACCACAACCAGCGGGCAAACACTGACTGCAACGCTCCACCAAAGTCGAAAGAAACTTTCAAATTAAATGACATCTTCTGCCCAACCCCAGACTCCAGACTCTGCAGTAACATCTTTATCTAGTATAATAGACTCTGTAGTAGACTGATTTTGACCTCCACAAAGAATAGGAGTTGTCAAACTTGAGGAGATAGACTCCTCTCCCTGGGTATTGGTGGCTGCCGGCATACACCTCTTCGTGACAGTCCCGCCGGTACACAGGCACAATCTCATCCAGCAGGGGCTTGCTGGCGTTCTTTTTGGCTTTCTCTTCACTACTGATGTTTTCTGTGAGAGAGAAGAGAGCCACGTTAGATCCAGGGAAACCACACTGCACCAGGCGCTGAAACACCACCCTTTCTTTCAAAACTTCTCCTTAGAAATTCACTCGACCGCCACCCCCCACGACCTGCGCGCATTCCACAGGCACCGGCCGGCTGACCAGCTCCCTCGCTCACACGGCCGGGCCCTGGGAGCCCAGTGTGGAGCACGAGGCGGGGAAGCAGCAGCTGCCCCTCTCTGTGCTCTGACCACTGCTCCTGCTTCTGAGCCCCCCTCTTTCCTTCCACAGCCATTCGATTCCCAACTTCTCCCGAAGGGAGCACTCTCGCTCATCTGAACCAGAACAGGGGGCTCCTCCTCTGCCTCCTCGACGGCCTGGAAGTTGTCTGCTTAGGAAGGAAGAGGGTCTGTGAAGCCTTATATTCTACCCGTCTGAAAGATGAGGTATGAAACGAGAAAACCACGAGAAAGGCAGGCATTCAGAGACGCTCCGGAAATTCAATTATTTTCACTGGGCCTGTGTAAACTAGGGATGGTCCCAGTGACAAAAAGGCGAGCTCTGATTCCAGGTTTGCCCCAATCAATAGTTTTCTGAACTGTAACGATATAAGGTTAAGGGGAAGAATACCTATAGATACCTATAGGAATAAGAAAATGTTAAATATAAACAGCCTCAAGGAAAATAGATCAAGGGAATATTCAGCAGAGCAGATAAAAGACTTTCAGGTTTATAACACGGCAGAGTGAATCTGGTGACTGTGTTAACCGTGGGACACTTGTCAATGGGTACGGCCAGGAATTTAAACAAGGAAAGTCTGACACTCTCAGGGTCTAGAGGAACTTAAGGTGATATGACAATGAACTATATATAACGTGGCATCCAGGATGGGATCCTGGAACATCAGGTAAAAACTGAGGAAATGTGAAAACGTCTGTGCTTTATAAATGATAATGTACCACATCGGTCCATTAGTTAGGATGAATGTACCACAGTGGGACAGAAGATAGTGACAACAGGGGCAACTGGGTGCAGGGGGTGGGAGGGCGGGGGCATGACACGGGAGCTCCACATATCACCTCTGCGACTCCTCCTGTAAGTCTGAAACTATCCTAAAATAAAACACTTGTTAAAAAAGCAGACGACATTCATAGGAAGTAGGCCCAAATCAGATCTGCTTCATCACAGCAACACTTAAAGCTACCTGTCCACTTACGACACACACAGAGCCATTCAAAACGCACGCTACTGCCTATTACAAGGACATCCATGAAACTGATTACTGGGGCGGACACAAGCCCCGCGTTCTCACTCTTCAGCTAACACTATTAGGGAGACTCTCCTCTTAGTTGGTAAGCCATACATTTTATACCCTACTTCCTAGACCAAGATAGTTAGACTCTCCTTGGAAACAATTTTGTCTACGTAAATAAACAATTACATTTTAGTAAAACAGGGAAGAGCAAGTGAAAAAAGATTTTTTTTAGGTAGGATGTTCTGGTGAGTTTCTATATTTACATTAAAAAACTAATATCAGAATAAAATTTAAATAAATTCTGAAGTTTGCAGAATTTACTTTCTCCTTTAAAATTTTTCAGAATGACCTTGCACATTTAGCTTTTCGCACACACAGGGCCAGAAGTAAGAGTATTCGGAAGGCAGAAAATAGCTGGTTCCACAGACCCTGGCATTCAGAACACTCCCGGTCAGGCACTGGTCCCCACGGGAGACGGGCCTCCCTCACCCTCACGGCCTTTCCGGCCACAGTCCCCGCCCGCCCCAGCAAAGGGCGTGACCTCTGCCTGGGAAGTGCTAGTAGGAAGCTTAAGGCCGGCTGCCCTCTGAACCGCTGCTATTTCTGCCAACACACCACCCAGCCAGCTACTGACTATGGACCAATGGCTGTACCTTCTTCCTCCTCGTCGTCATCGCTGGACTCACTGACATGCACGCTGACAGCAGTGTTTGGAGAGTCTGTCCATTCAAAATACACCCCAAACCCAATGTCATAACTGTCTGTAGCAAATTCCCAGAAGAGATAGGACCCTTCTTCATGGGTGGGTACTCGAACGGTGACGACTTCTCCTCGGCCCACCGTAATCACAGAATCCGCGTCCTGTCGAATCTTCTCTTTAAAGTCTTTGATCTGGGGCCGCGTCCACATGGATGGAGCTGCTATAACTGGAAGAGACTCTAAAGACAACAGGAATTACAAAAGCTGCAGAGGAGCCTGCACCTGCGGGCAGCAGTACTTGCACAGAACCACCTGCTCAAGTGCAACATGGTCTTCCCTAGGTCATGGGCTCAGAGGAACACGAAAGCCACCCCCCCTCCCCGCCCGTTACCACACTGACCGATGTCACAGGTATTCAGAGGCCATCATACCACTTCAAGTAAGACAAACGATCCATAATCTTACAAGTGAGTCTCTTTCAACACTCTAATTACACGGGGTGCCGGGGGAGGGAACCTAGGAATGACCCTGGACACTGCCTCACCTGAGCTCTGTCCGTTTTCATCCCATCTCTAACAAAGAAGAAAGGTCTAGACTTAGAAATAAGTTAACTTCTGGATGTGGACAAAGAAAGCTGGGCTTTGACTTCGGTCTCTCTGTCGAGGGCAGTCTCAGCCTCCCGGCATCCACAGCGCTAGAAGCTGCGGCAGGAACTCAGGGAAGCAGAACTCGGGCAGAACGGGTTGCCAGGGACTCGGTAAAAAGGAGGGACGTCTTGCTGCTGAGCGGCATCCACGTGCCCCAGGCTACTCAATGGGTTCCCCAGAGTCAGCCACAGAACTTTTGACAAGGATTCATTTGAAAATATTGACAAACTGTTAATAGGAAAAAGGGGGAGGGGTGAGTCAAGGCATTTCAAAGTCTTTTCTGATTCTATTTTCTGTTACGTGTTCTCAAAAGACAAAGGTCTGAAACTGCCGCCCCATCACTGTCACCAAACCCTCTCCTCTTCTCTGTTACTGAAATGCCTCTTACTCTTGCTTCAGATTTCTCAGTTCGAGGGACCCTTCCCCGGAGGGCCGCTGGTGACTGACCTCTCTGACCAGGTCACAGCCCACACCACCAGCTCTCCAACTGGGATGCCCCTCTCCCCCCGCCACAGTACGCACTCGCCACAGCCACAGTGTATGATCCCGTGGGTTACTCTGCCTCACCACCCGACTACGAGCACACAGAAAATCTTCAACCAGTTGTTGGATGAAGGGATCAGTTGCCCGTGAAAAACCAGTAGACCTCTGAAAATGCTGTTATCTTTCTGGGTAACGTGGTACTTTAGCCTCAAAAAACATACTGTTGTACATGGCAGCCAGCCTCCAAGATGGCCCTCGCCTCCGGGTGTTCCCGTACTTGTGAAGCCACCACCCCAAATGTATTAGGGCTGGGATGTGCGACCAGTGGAGCGCAGCTGCAACGCGGATGGGTGACTCCCAAAGTCAGGGTGTAAGAGACACTGCCGCTTCGGCGCGCGTCACTCTCGGATCCTGTGCTTGGGGGGCAGCCAGCCTCTGCGTGGCGGACGCTCCAGCAGCTCTCCGGAGAGGCTTCCCAGGCCAGGAGCCGAGGCCTCCTGCCCGCAGCCAGCCCCAGCTGGCCCATCCGGCCAGAGAGCCCTCTGGGAAGCAGAGCCTCTAGTCCCAGCCCGATCTCAGCTGCAGCTCGCAAGAGGCCAGGACCCCCACAGTGGCCAAGCTGTTCCGGAACGCGGGCCCACCGAAGCTGCTCGTTCTTATTCTAAGCTGCTGGACTTGGGTGCAGTTTGTCACACAGCGACAGATAACCAGCATACACAGTAAGACAACCCCAAGTGTCCAACGGACCTCTGCTCTCCTGCACTCTTCCGAAGGGTCACCAGAAGCATCAGATTTGGAATGAAAAGAGCGAAAGCGCATTTAGCTCTCCCAGAGCTGTGACTGCTCTCAGAGGCTGGTTAACCTGACATCCTGACTTTCGCCTTCATGAATCCGAGTTCTGATATCAGGATATCATACCTTTTGGTCCATTCTCCAGGGCTTCTTCTGCAGCTTCTGGTTCAGGCTCTTTCTCAGAGGTGTCAGTGTGGGTTTTGGCCTGTCCGTTAACTGACATCGCATCCCCTGGGACAGCTGCATTCACTTTTGACGACGTGGGCAGAGAAGCCCCCGCTACTGCTACTTCTTGTTGTTTCTGTAACGCTGCCTACGAGCCGAGAAAAGGTGAAAATGCTCTGACCAGGAAGCTAACAAATGAGGCATCTGCCCTGGAATGCACTCTGACCCACGTGGGTACCCTACCAACACACTCTGCTCCAAGAAGTCATTGATACACTTGATCAGTTTTTAACCTATCTAAAATGGGTATTAATAGAACCGACAGCTTAAAGTGATAAAAAATCAACATGGATGAAAAACTGTAACTAAAAATCACATTTTTGTAATCTGAGGGTCAAGAGAAAAACTAACAAGAAGAAATTAAGTAGGTAGAAATAATCAACCCAAAATAAAATTATTAAGGACAAAAAACTGAGCCCAGTAACATCTGCTCCTAAAATTGACAGAAGAAAATCTTGCTAAAATTCAGGTATGTATAATTTGTATCAGGAAAATGAAACTTAGTAGAAATAAATGGTCACAGATAAAAATTCACATAGGCAAAAGCTATAATTGGCAAAATCTGATATTGACCCCCAAAGTAACCAATAAATCCAATATGGACAATTATTCTAATATAAACAAAAATAATCAATCAATTAAACCTTGCCCTGGCTGTTGTGGCTCACTGGATTGAGTGCCGGTCTGCAAACCAAAGGTTGCAGGCCAGCTCCGTAGTAGAGAGTACGTAAGCAGCAACCGCACATTGATGTTTCTCTCCCCCCCCCGTCCCTTTCCCTCTCTAAAAATAAATAAAATCTTAAAAAAAAATCTTCGCTATAAACTATAGACAGAAAAATTCTTACCACAATTAAATTGAAAATTGTTAATCATGTAAGAAATATAGACCTAAGAATTAAATAGGCTTATAAAATGGATCTTGAGGTCAAAATACTTTCTCAATGAAAACTCATCACTGTTTATATAATTATGATTAAATTATGTGTATTCATAAACATGAAATGAATAGGGGAGTAAAAACATCTGAAACTCAAAGGACAATTATTTGGGATAGTCCTCTCCTATATCAAGATGACAACAGATGTTACTACTACTAGAAATACTGAAGTAACCTTAAGTAACTTTGGGGGACTCTGAATTATACCTATAGAAAAGTGTACAAATCATAAGGGTACAGCTTGATCATTTTTCATAAATCAAACCTACCCATGTAACCAACACCAAGACCAGGACATTATCTGCATTCCAGAACTTTCCATGCTCCCCCCACCCAGGGAAACAACTATCCTGATTTACAATGCTACAGACTTCTTTGCCTATCTGTGAACTTTATGTAGATAGAAATGTACAACATACGCTCTTTTTTTGTGTCTGGTTTCTTTCACTCAACATTATTTTTGTGAAGTTCCATCTACAGCGTTACAAATAATTGCACTTTGTTTGCATTGCTATAGAATACTGCATTGTGGAAATACAAAATTCATTTATCCATTCTACTGCTGACATGCAGTTGGGTAGTCAAGTATAACTCTTTAAATATAAGCAAGCCCACGTTTACAACAGTAAAAAATATATACACATGGACAAACACCTTTATAATCTCATGGTTTTGGGATGACTTATTTTGGCTTGTCTGTATACACACTTCACTTAACTTACAATTTACAGACCAATTACTCAAACAGCAGCACCTCTCGCTGCTGCCTGTGCAGGCTAGTAACACACTGAAGATTTTAAAATTTCTCTTTCCAAGGCCTAGATTCTCAGTAATTTCCACATGAGTTTTCTAGAAAGACTAGCAGCTTCCAGAAAAAGTGCATACGACCCAAACAAATCAGCACCCTAAGAACATTCACGGCATGACAGCAAAGCAAAGAAAGCATTTCTGCTGATGATGAACCGTCCAGTCGGACAGCCCCTCCCCAATACACCTCTCCTGGAACCCCGCAGAAACTCCTCTTCCTGGGACCCCACTACCCATGAATACGCGCTGCTTATCTATAATAATACATAGACTGTAATTACTTATACACGTCACCTTTCTTTTATACTTCAGGAAGCTTTTAAAAGCGCAGAAAGTTGAGGAGCAATGTAACAGCTATGTACCTATACCCCCAAATTAGTAAGATGTTCACATATTGTCATTTTGCTCAGTATTTAGATGGAAATTAATTCTTTCCGGGGCGAGGTTCCTTCGCTCCTTTCCCAGCCCCTTCCTTCTCTCCCCAGAGACTACCAACCGGCTCGATGCAGCGACGCTGGGCGCTGCAACCTGAACTACGGCTTCTCGGTGTGGCTCCAAGCTTCTCGGTTTTGCCCTCCTCGACTGACTTTGTTCTCAGAAAGCAAGAGCAACCAATAAATAGGAAGGTGTGGCGGCTATCGTATTAAAAAAGTCATCTCGATACCCATCAAAAACGCAGAAAAAAGGGAGTGGTGATGCTAACATAGAAACAGGTCTCAGAGGACAGAAAGGAAATCCCTCAAAAATACCACACGATCCCGAATAAACTCTGGGCTGACATCTTTTCCTCTTCTCATGGGTCACACAAACCCTGCAGTGCTTTTCAGCTGCGCACTAATGCAAACGACTCAGAGCAAAAGGTGTTTTAAGTAAGAATATTAATTTTTAAGGAATTTAAAGAGCTTGGCAAAACAAACATTTGAATTCATCTAACAAGAAATGTTGAGCAACTATAAGGTAACACTTTCCTTCACTCAGATTTTCTGAAAGGTGTTAACTGCTTTATAAGTGAAAATTACTTAATTAAGTAAAACTTAGCTAGATTAAGTTTAAAGAGGCATTTTATGCCTCTTCAAGATGCACAAAGGATGGAAAAATCAGTTCCCTTCCAAAGGTACCAAACACTTCCACAGAGAAGCTGGTTCCTCATTTTGTCCCGACGGTCCTGTGAGGCTGTAACAGGACATGTACCGGATGCCATATACCATCTAACCGACTAAAAGGCAGAAAAATCAGAGCAGCAGGTGACTTGTCTGAGATCAAACCAGGTACTGGCAAAGGCAGGACAGAATCCAAGTGCTATCTGATCCTGGCTGCACGTTCCGCTCCCTAAACCACGGACTCACACGTGGGAGCGAACTACTTGGGGGCAGGGAGCGGGCGGGGGACTCTGCTGTGCTGCAGGGAGCCCTCTCCGGCCACTGCACTTCACACAAAAGCCAAGGCGGACCCGCCCCAGAGCTGTGGAGCCAGTTGAGCGCTTCCAGGGCTGGACCTCCCCCGGGGGGCTGCCCAGGCCCTGGACGGGACACTGCCCGAAGGGTGCCCTTGCCCGCATGCCCGTTACTCAAGCCCTCCTGGGGCCAGGACAACCGCCAGAATCTACGTTGGACTCGCTGGAATGACGCTCCATCCACACAGCTCCCAAATACGCCTAGAACGATACGGTAGCAGCCACATCATCTGCTGTTCTAGGATGGCACATTTTCTTTCATAATTGCCAGTGTGACACTCAAGTCTGCCTTAATAAAGGTCACTTAAAAGTTATTTTATACCAGAAAGGCTAATACAAAATTCATTAGCAACTGTTAAAAAAGAACTCGGGTTCTGGATGAAACTAAACCCCCGCCCCCCACTCCCTCCACAGCTAAGTGCGGTGCTGCCTGTCATACCTGCTGCTGCGCGAGCTGGACCTGGTACAGCTGCTGCATGTACTGCTGGTAGTGCTGCTCCTGCAGCTGGCGGATGAGGATCTGCTGCTGCTCGAAGTTGCCCGGGTACTGCTGAGCCGCATACTGCTGGAACTGCACAGCCGTCTGTGAGTTTAAAGCTGCCATGATCTGCTGCCTGAAAACAAGCACGTACACTGGTCTGGCTTCAGGAGGTCGGGCACAACAAAGTAAAATGTGCTTCTCACTTATTTTTATAATTTTTACAACTCTTAAAAATGACTAGGCTAGTCATGGACACCCATCAGCTTGTGTCCCATGCTCAGAAGGAAGACGTAAGAAAATAAACGTGGTTGCTAATATTTTACTTAGGTTTTCCAAGGAAAATCTGGGCTGGAGAGAGAATAAGCGGCACACCATCGTCCTGACCATCACCACCGTCACATTCGCTAGCCTTTTGTGCCCTTACAATGTACCAGGCAGCGCTGGGGGCGCCTCACTGGCCGGCCCGCCCGCTCTCACGGCCGCCCGGCTGGCAGACGCTGGGCCGGGACTGAAGACCAGCGCGTCTACTCTAACCACAATGCCGTGAGAGGCAGGAGGCGCTCTCGCCTGCAGCAGTCAACTGCTGGCCACGGCTTCTCTACCCAAACACCTGAAAAGCAGCAAGAGGCCGATGAAAGGCTTAAAGATGTTACAGGCGACCTTGGTAAGAAGAAATAAAACCGGTGAAACTTTGAGGGTTCTCAGCATTTAAGTTAAAGACTGCCTTAAAAAGGAACAATGAAAATATCTGGGCACACTTTGTTCAAAGATACTAATTTCTGTAAACTATTACAATTCTCTTTTATCTTTTGTCACAGAGGAATCGCATGCTTAAGTGATATGACCACCTTAACAAAAAGGCCTCAAAGCCATCTCTTACCAGGTAAGTAACTAAGCAGAGTCTCCCAGCTCCCAGCAGCGTACGCACTGGGCCCGCCCTGCGAGAGCAGCGGCCGCAGCTGCTCTCCCAAGGAGAACGGGGCCCTGGGTTGGGCTGGTGCGAAGCTTTCCTGAGAAGCACCTCAGAAATAGTGAAGAGAATCCATGGGCTCCAATGTCCCCTGGTTTACACCACATGCCCCGCCGCCCCCGGGACACCATGCCTTCCTCCCGGTGTTTCATGGGCGTCGGTTCCCTGCTCCTCGTGCCCAGAAGCCCCTCTCGAAGCAGCAGCAGCTCCTGAGACGGCCGCTCTCACAGCCCTTACTAAGGAGGGGTCTCAGCGCCAAAGCCCTGCCCTGGAGAACGCCTGACACAGGCTGCGCCGACTCGGCTCCCTGTCCCAGGAATCTCACACTGGGTCTCTTGGATTCCAACCAGCCTCCATCGGGGGAAGGAAAACAACACACACCCAGCTGCGGCCGGACCAGCCATGCAGGCCGCAGCAGAGGCCGGTGGGGTGCAGAGAACAGGAAGACTGAAACAGGGGCACAGTGGAGAGGCAAAGCCGAGAGAGCCCGCGGGCTCACAGACGGGGAGCAAGCGACAACCTCAGCTCCTGCTCTTGTCCCTTGGCTCGGGGAGCACATCCAAAGCCCTTCCAGTACATTCCTTCCTCTTTTTGCAACCGAATGATGCTTAAGATGAAGCGCCCTTTGGCAACACATCCATGGTATGAATGGCGAGTAGCTAATAATGATCTTTCTGCCAGTCACACAAATCACACAATTACTCTAAGGCACAAAATGATAAAAGGTCAAGTCCCCGCAGCATGGCGGTCCACGTCTCACGCGCACACGGACGCCCCGCAGCAGCCTTACTTCTGCTGCTCCAGCCGGAGCCGCTCTTCTTCCAGGCGTCTCCTCTCCTCCTCCTCCCGCCTGAGCCTTTCTTCTTCTTCTCTCCTGCGTTTCTCTTCCTCCTTTTGCAGACGTTCTCTTTCTTCCTCTTCACGCCGCCTTCGCTCCTCCTCCTCCTTCCTACAAAGTACAGGGCAGAGGGGATGAGCCCTATACACAGAATCCTGTTTAAAAACATCAAGATTTATTTTACAGTGAAAACTGACACAATCTTTTCAGAGAACTATGTCCATAATATCAAAATCTGAAATGCACACACTTACCCTACGGAGTTGATCTCACAATATACATGCTCATGGCAAGAATAATTACTGCTGCCCAGTGACAGAAAAAGGCGTCCATCAGTAAGTTACTACTCAAGTCACAATCATGCACCCATGCCCCAAGGTTCCCCTCTAATACAGGCTCACCACTAGCTCTTCCCTTATGCTAGTTGCTGTAACCGCAACTGAAGTCTGTGGTAACTCCGCGGCACACCCGCCCTGCGCATGGAAGCACATGCTGCACGAGGGCAGAGGTGGCCCATCTCACCCCGCTACGTTCTCGGGCTAGTGCCGGAGAGCACACGCGGCCTACGAGCCTGGAGAGCAATGACTAACCCATCCTGGAATGCCACGCAGCCACAAAAGGCTAGAACTAATGGCCGAGTATGTAAAGACAGTTAACATACTTGTCTCATAAAAAAAGCAGGTAAGTACATGGAAAAGGGTCTATAAGATACACCTTACGTCTGTCAAGTGTTCTCTAGAAGAGAAGAGTGAGAGTAAAGGTAAGGTGGGAGGGAAGGTTTTAAGTATGTGCTTCCTATATGGAAATAATTTATACTGCATACACCTGTGTATAATTGCTGAAATTAAAAATCATTTTAAAGCTTTTAAGAAAGAAAAGAGCACTGGGAAGGCAAGGCGCAGCCCCCCGCCCCACCCAGGACAGACTCTGGCACAGGAACGGGTGCAGCCATGCCTCAGGGCGGTCGGAGGACAGGGAGGCTGCGGACTCTCAGAAAGACACGACTCCTGGTCCTACCAGGAGCACTGTCTGGGTTACCGCACTTTTCTTCCCAAACCCCTATTAAGTGACAACACACTTGAACCCCAGTCCAGGCTCAAAATATGGTAATAACATGACCTACTTTTAACGTTTTGCAGCTGCTCCACAGGGCAAGCTGCTCCACAAGCCAGGGCTTAAGCTTTTGGAGAGGGAGTCTCGTCTTCAAATGTTTTAAAAGAATTCTATATGGACTTCATCTCATGAAAAAGTATATTTTTAAAAGGAAAAATGCAGTTTTATATGTTGAATAGTAACTTAAATATTCAAACTTATTAAGAAGGATCTCAAAAAGCACACTTCCAAAGTTACTAGCGCTGTATCTCATTGGTTCCACATTACTACACAATAGACTGTAGCACGTAAATCAATTTTCCAATAAAGAAACCTCATTCCATTCTTACATAAATCCTAACTTTTCCTTTGGATAAAAATGAGTGTCGAAAGCGTATTAAACTGCTGCCTATCCTCTCACACAGCACTAAATGATACCCGGCGCCCTGTCTTCCGACGGCGCAGCTGTAACTGCCACCAGGAAGCCTGCACGTGCCGTGACGCCGTGACACCGTCACAGAGAGGCTCGCCCTTACACCGCCTGGCCCTGGCTACCACCCTCCCCTGTGGCTGTGTCTGTCCCCCGACCCAGGCTGCTCCCTCACTGTCGGGCAATTTTCTCTTCTCGTCTATTATTTCCATGCTGGTTAACGTGAGAAACCAGAGGACTGGCTGTTTCTAAGTAAGTATAACATAATCTGAGAAAAAAATAGGTTTTATAGCAACATTTTCATTATGGAGACAATTTAAACAGTCAAAGTTATTGAAAATGAAACCTCTAGATAAAGAAGGTGCTAACTATAATTCCGCTGCTTTCACGATCATGACAGAATCCCATAAACATAAGCAGTGCGTTCAGCAGCCCCTACCCCAGCCCCTGGAAATAACGAATAAGCCCTCTGGAGGCCAGAGCCAGCGCGGAATGTCTGTATAAGGCCTGACATGTAGCACGGCTGATAACCATGATACGAAGTATGAATATTCTAGAAACTCAAGGGAGACAGCCACAAATGGTGTGTTAGACCAGAAGGTGAGGAGGGGAGGGTGGCTGAGTTTATGATGTGTGTTCACAAATTCAGTGTAATGCCACGAAGAGAATAATGCATGATGGATGGGCGGTTCCTCTTAAAGGCAGAGCCAGACGGAGGCAGCAGGCCCCCGCTCCCCAAGGTTCATAAATACCTGCTCACGTCGGGAAGTTTGAGTATTTGCCATCACTGGGGTCCAAGGGAAGTGAGAGACCTGATCGAGAACACTCCATAAAGCAAAGCAGAAATATATTGGGCTATACAAGGACAAAGTGTTTTTTGCCCTCAAACTTCACCTTTTTTTTTCTTGCTCTTCCTTCTCTATTTTGTGGGATGCAACATACGTTGAGAAGAGATGGCAGCACCTATTCAGAAGCTTGACAAACTCTACCATGGCATCCTCCTTAGACATGCTTCCCAGGGCTGCCCACTCTCTCCTGCGAAGAAGAACAGGAAAGTTACCGCCTCTTCTTAACAGGATGAGAATTTGATTTAATTGAAACCTACATATGAACAATTCTCAGTCACTACTAAAATGAAGAGTAATTCTAAGATAAACAAAAGGCTCAAAACTTCAAGTTTCAACAAGCATGTACTGATTTACTAAATTAAGTATGCCACGTAAATCCAAACTTACTTCATAAACAACAATTTAACTGCATTGCTGATAATTTCCATACTAGCAAAAGCATCTCTAGGTTCTGTTTTACTTATATTTCAGCCTTAATTGAAAAAAACAATCAATGTATTCTTTTTGCCACAGCTCTCCATATGTCCCAATAAGGGAATCAATCACTACATATTTTAAATGGCTGCTTTTAATATTATTAGGAAAAATCAAATGAAGCTGTACTTGTCTTATGTTCATAATCAGATGAGTAAGCTTCTTCCACAATATTTAGCCATAAACATCTCCAAGCCAAAAACAGATAAACATCTGAAGACTCCAGAAGCTGCAAGCAAAAATGTTTGTTTCAGTTCTAAGCTAATGAACCAGCTATTTACATCTTAACCAATTCATTTTGTACCATTTTCAACACTATTCTCATTAAATTAATTTTACAGCAAAACATTGTTACCTCCTGTCATTTCCCAGCACATCAAAGAATCCAACCTCAGGACACGTGTCTGGATTATATGGGCCCAAAAGGACCTGCTTATGCAGTGCCACAAGCTTCAGTTTTTCTTCGTAAGTTGGATGAAAGGCTTTGCCATCTTTTTCTACAAGAAAAAAACACAAAGAAAATACTAGCACTGGAAAAATAAATCATTTTCAGCACTGTATGCTGAAGTTTTGCTATAAGGTATGTCACAAACTGCCTGTGATAAACACTATTACAGTGACCTTTTTCCCCCCAAGTACTAAATTTTAATAGACTTTATGCTGAATTTAAAAAAAAAATGAAGCCAAGTACCAATATTTACATTAAAACTACTACAAAAACCCAATCTGTCAAGCTACAGTCAGACACACACACACAAGTATACACTGACATCTTTTACACATATAAAGCATGTTCAACAATCATTTTTAAAAGATTTTTCCCCCTCACCTGAGGACATTATTCATTTGAGAGAGAGGGGAATGGAGGGGGAGAGAGAAACACTGATCGGTTGCCTCTCACATGTGCCCCAAATGTGGACCAAACCTGCAACTTCTTGATTTATGGGACGATGTTCCAACCAACTGAGCCACATCGGCCATGGCTAAAAAGTTTTTTTGAAAAACAATTTAGTATCAATCCCTTTTAATATTATCATACATGTTATCTGCATGGTTAGATTCAAAACATACCCATCCCATGCGGCAGTGGTGTGGTGGAAGGGGCTCTGGGACTGGACGGCCTGGGTCAGTTAAATCCCACCTCCAACACTGCCTCGACACGGAGCCACACCCCTCTCTGCTTTGTCAGTACAGCAGGCGCCTCTGCTGCTTCAGAGGCAACAGGCATCATTAATAACAATAATACCTGATCTTTTTCCTTCCCTCATACTGTGGTGAGCTGACAGGTTGCCAATGGGCAACTAAGAGTGAAGCCAGTTTGACCTGTAAGGACCTAACTACCAATATTCAAATGTAGTATCAAACACCAAAAAAAAAAAAAAAAAAAAATCCAATTTAAAAATGGGCAGAGGACCTGAATAGACGCTTCTCCAAAGGGGACATAGAGATGGCCAATAGACTTATGAAAAGATGCTCCCATCACTCATCATCAGAGAAACGCAAACGAAAACCACAATGAGGTATCACCACATGCCTGTCAGAATGGCCCTCACCAATAAATCAACAAACAAGTGCTGGCGAGGATGTGGAGAAAGGGGGACCCCCGTGCACTGGAACGCAGGCTGGCGCAGCCACTGTGGAAAGCAGTATGGAGAGACCTCAAGATATTAAAAATGGATCTGCCTTTTGACCCAGCAATCCCACTTCTGGGAATATATCCGAAGGAACCCAGAACACTAATTTGAAAGAATATATGCACCCTATGTTCACTGCAGCGTTATCTACAATAGACAAGATTTAGAAGCAGCCTGAGTGCCCGCAGGTAGATGAGTAGATAGGATAAAAAGGCTGTGGCATATTTCTACAACAGAATACTACTCAGCCATGAAAAAGGAGGAAACCTTATTTTTTGCCACAGTATGGGTGACCGTGGAGAGCATTATGCTAAGTGAAATAAGCCGCTCAGAGAAAGACAAGTACCATGTGATTTCACTCATATGTGCAACCTAATGGACAAAACAAACAAACAAACAGAAGAAAACAATCTAATAAATAAAGTTAAATAAAATCTAAGAGGCAGGTCCTCCACCGCCCGTCCCCACCTGGCCCCCCCAGGCGGGCGGGCGGCTCCCTTGTGCCGACTGCAGCGGAGGCCTGGGTGCCCACCCGAGGGTGTCAGGTGGGAGGAAAAGGCAGGACTAAAAGCAGGACTGAGACGGAAGGGTTCCCTACTAAATGCTAAACAATACTGCCACCACCTTCCTTTTTTGAGAGATAAGGGGTGGCTATTTTTAATTTTAAATCTTATAGTACAACTTGACTTTTTAAATTGCTTTGGTTTCAATTTTGGTGAAATGGTCAGATGAGTAAATTCATAATGCACTCAATTTCAGTAATCAAAGGTGTTATAACATCCATGGAAGGCATAATAATAACAACCCCCTCAAAGACATCTACATCCTCACCCCAAACGTGTGGAATTGTATTAAAAAAGGGGAATTAAGGCCACAGCTGACCTATCCTGGATTGCCCACGTGGGCCCTATGTAATCACAAGGGTCCCTATGCACAGAGGCAGAGAAAGACGGGTCAGAGGGAGATTTGTGGACGTGGTGCTGCCTGCTGCCTTTGAAGAGGGAGCAAGGGGCCAGGAAGGCAAAGCATGCAGGGCGGGGTGGGGTGGGCGGACTCGAGAGGCCAGGAAAGGCGAGGCAACAGGTTCTTTCCTAGAGCCTCCGGAAGAACACAGCTCTGCCGGCCTCCCCGCCTTTTTTAACCCAGTGAGACCCATTTTGAACTTCTGACCTCAAAAATTCTAAGACAGAAGGTGTTTTAAGCCACTAAACTTTTGGTAATTTGTTACAGGAGCAATAGGAAACCACTACTGTACACAAGACACATTTTCCCAAGCAATTAAAAACAGAAATGGCTTCTACAATAGATTTTGTTCTTATTAAATTCCTAAGTATTTAACTTTACAGTTCTAATAAGACAGAGTATATAATTTAATAGTAGTATTATAACCACAGTGACCAAGCCGAAAGGTCTGAAAGATTAAAATTAAGTCCCTTCCACCTGAAATTAATCATACACAAGGTTATTAGTCTCACACCTCAATTGCAAGAATAAGTTTACAGAGAAATCGTATTTTCCCCCTCTGTCTGGAGGTAAGGGAAGCGGGATGTACCAAATTATTTTAATGTCCCATCTAGCCTTTATTTGATGAAATGAAAGCCATAAAATATATGGGTTGGAAAATATATTAAAGACAGGTGACTGAACTGCACAACCAAAGCTCCAGTAATTTGTTACTGGATATACAATATAAAAAAGATGTAAATTGTAACATCAATAACCTAAAATGTGAGGGAGGGAGAAATAAAAGTATAAAATTTCTGTATGCTGTGGAAGTTATGAGCTTAAACTAGCAGAACTAGAAAATATTTTATGAAAGCCTCACGATAACCACACACCCACTGTAGTAGATACACAGAAGGAATCAAAGCATATCCACCCAGTAACTGCTGACCTGTGCTTGAACACTTCCTGGTGACGGTAACTCACTGTCCCAAAGCAGCCTCCCCATCATCAGGTAGCTGTGATGTTCACTCCTTTATCCTGAGTTCACCTCTCTCATTTCTAGCTACAGGATCTATTTCTAGTCCTCAAACACATCTAACAGATCAGACCTCAAGAAAGCCACACAATTCCCGCCACGGTCGCCCTGAGTTCTCTACCCTCTAGGCTAAACATCCACAGCCTCTACCTCCTGCCTCCTAAATCCCAGATCTGTTATTTACTACCTATATAGCATGGGACAATTATGTCACCTTCTCGAGCCTCCATGCTGTTATCAGTAAAATGGAGATACTGACCACTTCTCCAGGGGGCTCCGGTGGGGGCTGGAAGTAACAGGCTCCAAAGCCTAGGTACAGGGCCCGCAGAGCAGATACTGGCCAACCAGCAGCTCTTGGGATCACGGGAACAGGGATCTGAATTCCCACGCTGCACGAGTGGCCCTCTTCTGAATGAACTCCCTCTCCATCCCGGCTGTACCCCGGCAGGAGGATGCTGCAGACACAAAGCAGTATCCAGGGACTGCGTGATCGGTGCAGGGGGAACAAGCCCGTCCCCACCTTCCCTCATCCTGCGGACCGCAATTCCACCACAGCAGCCTAAAACCAAATGTCTTCTTTCATGACCCTTATCCCACTGTTGCCTCACAGGGACTATATTTTGAATAGAACCCATCTTTTAGAAATATTAAAATTAAAACCACATCTCTCTCATACTGGGCTGAGAAAAAACACGATTGATCGATTCTTGTATCAGTTATAAGACAGTGTAATACAATGCAGTATTACTGAGTCAATGAACATAAAACACTGGAAAGGGCCTAGCACGTGCACAGTGCTTAATAAAAGTTGGCTTTTTACCCCTGTGAAGTCAACACACTCCATAATAAAGTTCCATAATCTCTTCAGCCACAGAAAACCAGCTGCCAGGTACTCTGCTCTGAGTTTATATACATAATTTCTTATAATCCTCACAACCCTCTGAATACAGGAGCTTAAATAACGGAGTGGCAGAACCAGGGAAACACCCCCGAGGAACTGCCGACTGCAGAGTTCAGGTCCCGACACACTGAGCGGAGCCGCTCTCGCTGGGTCATCTGGCCCCAGTGAGCATCAGGTCCCCGGGCGTCAGCGGCCTGCGTGCTCACTCTGGGAAAGTTCACCAAGCTATGCACTTGTGAGCTGCTTGTTTTCTGCACATGTGGCAGATAAAGGGGAGGCCTCAGGCAAACGCTAAAGTCATTTACATTAAATACGCACACCCCACCCCGCTGAATACAGTCTTCAAAGGAAAATTTTAGTTCAGCTCAAACATAATATAAACTAGCAAACTAAAAAATCAGATGTTTAAGAAGCATCACTATTGTTGGTGGCTATAATTTTCTTTCTTACAACTGTCTCTTAGGTTTATACATCTTGCTATACTAATATACACTATGTCTAAAGAGAAACACAATAGGAGGGGAAAAAATAAACTCAAAATTTAAGATATCCAATGGTAACAATTAAACTTGAAATTATATAAGGCTGCCACTTGAGTCCAGGAAGCACACAGTAATTACATATGTTACCAAAGAATAAATTACAGCTGTATAGTATTTTAAAACATTAACGGGGCCATTTATAAAAGTTCTTGTAGATGTTTATGTTTAAGGAAGACGAAAGGAAATGGAACCATTTCAGCACAACCGTATGATTACTTCTTTGCTATCAGTAACATAACCAAGTGAAATCGACAGCAATGAGAGCAGAAACTGAGTCCGAGACTGAAGTTCTTCCAAATTCAGCTTGTTTCCTTTTACATATCATAACCTCAAAAATACTTCCCTTATTACAACCCCATCTTTCTGTCTACTGCAAAGGCCTAGAAATGACCAATCCCGTAATGGGCACCCAGCTCCTGTCACCAAGGTTATGGCTCCTCTACTGTCATGTCCCACTAAAAGGAACCAGGTCTCCCTGGATATGTGTAAGATGCATCTGGGACGGCTCATCACACCAGACAGTAAAGATGCTATGGAAGATGATGGACTCGTCATGTCAAAGGAGCTTAGGAGCCAATCTGAAAAGCCTCCCCCTTTTTCTTTTTTTTCCTAACTTAAAAAATTATTTTTAACTTATTTACTTTTAGAGGGGGAGGGAGGGAGAAAGAGAGGGAAACATCAATGTGTGGTTGCCTCTCACACGCCCTCTACTGGGGAGCTGGCCCACAACCCAGACATGTGCCCTAGAGTGGGAATCAAACTGGGCACCCTTTCGTTCGCAAGCCGGCACTCAATGCACTGAGCCACACCAGCCAGGGCCCACTTTCTAAAGATGCTACAGTTTGGGCATCACTAATAAGAGGAAAAAAAAAAAACCCAAAAAGAAAACCCCAAATATGTTTAAAGCATGAGTACATAATGACCTTAAAAAAACAGTCACCTTTTGAGTCTGTTAGGGACACTCATTATTTTGGGAACTAACAAATAAAGGGAAAAAAGTATTTATCTTTCCTATTTGAGCTGTACCCTGAATCACACAGTATATAAGAGTATTATAGTGAAGAAAAGACAATTAGAATATCATTTTTTAATCCTCAGTGAAATTAAAACATCCATTTTTAATTTGTAAGAGTAAAAAACAATCATTAGGTTAGCTAACTGTAGGCCTCCTAAAAGGTCCACAACGTACTAAGAGCAATGGGATTTAGCACAGCAATATTCTTGATTGGCACACTTACCCCAGTCCTTTGAAGGGGACTCCCCCGACACCCGCCCCCCTCCCCCCACTGCAATGAGTATTTCAAACCTGAGAGCAATGTTATGTAGCAATTGAGAGTAGATGCTTCTTCCATGCTTTACTTTCCCGGGTATCTGAAGTGATTCTCAATAAAGTGATCTTGTGTAGAAAAACAAAATGAATCTTTCCATCAGCTCTTAATGTTTTCAAATAAATACAGGGTCTGGCACAAATAACAGCCCTTTTTTATTACAAAATCTTATATTACAAAATTATAAGCATGGGATTCTGTAACATAATATCACACTCAAGCACACCCTATGACATTTCAGGTGACAGGTTCAGATTAAAACTATAAATTATTACACCCATATTATTGCCCCAGCAACCACACTCAGCAGGCGTTACTTCTGCCAGGCCCTGTATATTAAATAAGTTCCAAGATGTGGTAAGGCTACAAGGGAGGAACTCCAAAATACCTTCCTCAGAACACTACCAGAGCCCAGGGTCCCCTCTTGCTGTTCATCTCCTGTTGGGGGAAGGACTGCCTGGAATCACAGACCCAGAACCAACCCTGCCTCTTACTAATAATAATTGACTGGCCTGGGGAAGCTCCTCACCTAAGAAACAGGGATCACACCCTCACTGAAGGGCTTGTGGAGGATTAAACAACAGTGTATATGTAGCTCTCAAAACAGTATCAGACTTTGAGTGAACATCTGCTCGGTAACTGGTGGCAATTACTACTCTGGAATTTTAAGTTAATGCGACCATCTACCAGCTTAATGAGAGGAGGTAATAAAGTGTTGGAGAAGGGAAAAGTCACCCCTAAGAACTCTAAAAACCAACTACAACTCCCTAAGTTACTTCCATCCAAAAAGTATGAAGGCTACAATACAGCCAACCAATTTAGTACTTAACTCAGAGGTAAGAAAACCAACTTAACCTCGCGAAACGAGAGCTGAGCAACTTTGTTCCTCACTTCAGACCCTGTCCACGGCTCCTCACTGAGCTCCTCACTGAGCTCCTCACTGAGCACCGACGAAGAGGCTGCTCACAACGGCATTGCGGCGGGCGCAGGCCCCACAGCTTACCTTTGCGGCCCTCTCCGTCACCCTGCTTCCTGCCTGCTTCCTGCCTGCCGTTTCCCAGACGCAGGCCCCTCGCCCTGCACTTGGCTCTTGGCCTCCGCCCCTCTGGAATGGCATCTGCTCCCTGGACCCTCCACCGTGCACTGCAGTTGTCACTGGGTCTTTACCTCCTCCTCTGGCCTCTAAATTCCTTAACAGCAAAAGGGAATGTACTACTCATTTATAGCAGTCACCTCATATGAAACTTTAGGCATAATACTCAACAATGTCTGAAGTTTAGGTGCAGAGATGCTAACTTACATTTCCTTGTATTTTCATCTACTATTTTACTTTTACCTTCATAAGGTTAAAAGGGCAGCTAGCTGACATAATGGGTTCATTCACCAGCCTGTCATGACTGGGACAGGAATGGAGTGCAAAACAGGGTGCCTGGTTCCCAGTCCAAGTCATTTTCAATGGTAAGCTTTCAAGATTCATATTTATTCCACAGTGGAAGATAAAGTGTAATGTTATTTCTAATTCTTGTGAAACACTAGTACAAACCCACAAAATAGTGATGTATTAGAAGTTCTTACAAGACTGAAAAGAATGCCAAATGTTGTGCTGGAAAAATTCACAGATTAAAACAACCTTCTTCCTCCCCCTCTCTCTAAAAGCAAATAAATAAAATCTTTTTTAAAAAAGTCAGCAACCATTATTCACCCCACTTCCCATAATTCTTCTGCTTTTAGATCCTTTACCCCTTCTTCCCTAAAGGCATCTCACATACTAACAGCCTCTTCATTGCTAACTGTGTAATGATCGACGCAGAAAGGTAGCCTTTGATTGTTACATTGCTATTTCTGCTTTTAAGTACCTGGAGACTGCTTTACAGCCTAACTCAGAAAGTGAGTGAACCATACCTGTCAATGTAGCTTTTTCCTCTAAGGTCACCAGTAACTAGACCCTCCAATTACAGGTTCCCCGAGGAGTCCTACCAACTCAGCGAAATATTAGGTTTAGACCACCAAATCTTAAATCTGAAGCACCAAATTTCACTTAATCCAGCTCCATATACATAAATGGGGAGAAAATGAGTCTGGAAGAGAAAAGTTAATTGTCTAGGCATTTATACAGTAAATGGAATCCAGGACTTCCTGCCTCCAAAGCAATGCTGAGTATGCTGCACGTTATATAGTGTTTTAATTTTTCAAAGATGTTAACTTCTGTATTCAAAGAAGACAGGCTCAGAAAATGAAATTACCCTTTTTTTTTTGTTGTTAAGTCATGCGGCAAAAGCTAGGATTACAAGTTGGTTCTTTTCTATTCTTACCTACTTGTGCCATAATACACTTTATTCAACCTTATTGAATCTGGAAAAGTAAGTTCTAAGAATAAAACTTTAAAGTAAAATGTAGTTATAAGAATTGTACAGAAGCCACCAGAATTTTATGTAAGTGACAGTAAATCATCACTGCGGGAAACACTAAATTCAAGGGTCAAGTGATCCAAAACCCATCAGCCATTTCCATTTCCATTTCCCCAGCTAAGCAGGGCGCACAGGGCTCGACTCACTGTGCAATCACATGAATATTTCAAGAGTAAACTTTTTAACACGAAATGCAATGAATGGGAAATGATCAACTGTTCTGGAAAGTTTATAGAAGAAAGGCTTTCATTAGTTCGCCCAAAGTATTTTGTGAAAAAGCAAATAACTTTTGCACGCATCACTACATTGAACTACTCAACTTTAGCTAGTAATATATGTACTCCAAAAGATACTCCCTCTGGTTAAAACGTCATAAATACGCTGTTTTGGAATCTACAGGGAACCTAGCAACCACTTTTAAAGTTGCATTTGCGGATGGCTCTCTTTGCCCATCCAGCCCACGAGCTCTAAATTATCTCTAAAGATTAAATCTAACGGCCCCTCATCAGTCTTTCCCACTGACAAGATCATGTGACTGGTGTGACCACCATTTGACTAAGTGAATCACCCAATTAAACCCACACACCACAATCTTGCTCTAAGGCAAGGGGCACTTTACATTTGATTCTGCGAGAAGCACAGAGGACACTTTTAAACCCTACCCTGAGAATTCACTCTTGGCCCAATGCTTACAAGGTAAAATTCTAACCTTCTAGAAGTTACTAGGACATAGTGGGTATCCCTCCTCTTTACAGTTTGACAAGCCAGGGGGAATGTGTTAGCCTAACACTTCCTCTTCTCTGCCACACCAACGCTGCCAGGTGAGCAAATCCTATTCGAGCGCATGGTTCCCCAGACTGAAAAGGGTACGTTGCGACCTACGGAAAGACTTCTTGCACTACAGGAAAAGGGTAAAAATCGGTGGGGTGTGATGTGTCATGGTATAGGAAACACAAAAAAGGATGCAACGGTTAAAAAAAAAATTCCAGAATGGGATCTTCTGGTGTAGAGAGGATTCATTCTTCCATCCCGGCTCACGCAAACCCTAGACGCTAAACCGGGTAAAATGCCCCGGTAACCTCGGGAAGAGGGGACTCGGTCGACTAAACCAAGGTTCCAGGCCCCGCAAGGGTGTGACCCAGACCCAGTAGCCAAGCTGCTGGTGACAAACTTCGGGTACCCCCAAGGACGGAGCCCTCTTCCCGTGGCCGCGGCCCTGTACGGTGGGGGTAAGACTGGTCCAGCCTCCTGCGGGCCACAGCCCAGGCCGGGCTCCCACGGCCGGGCAGGGGCGGCGGGGCGGGGCCGGTCGGGCTCACCTTTGAAGAAGCGCAGCGCCAGGCCGTACAGCTCCTCCAGGCCGAAGCCCCAGCGCTGCTCCAGCCACCGCGCCTCCTCCGCCGCGCCCCCAGCCGCCGCCTCCCCGGGCTCCGGCTGCTTCCCGGCTGCGCCCGGGCCCCGGCCGGCCCCGGGAGGCGAGGGCGGCGGCAGCGGCGGCGGCAGGAGCGGGGCGCCCTCTGCGCCAGGCCGCTCCTCCGGGTCCGGGCTTAGCGTGAGGCCGTCGACGGAGACCTCGAGTCGCTCAGCGTTCAGCACCGCCGCCATCTCCGGCTGCTGCGCCTCCTCAGCGGGGACAGGCGGCGGCCACGTATCGACTTCCTGCTGACCTCTGACCTCCACTTACCAACACCGGAACTTCCGGTGCTGAGTGGGCTGCAAAGCTCTCCGCGAAAAGTGCCGAATCCCGGTGCCCCGCCCCTTCGGCACCGTCTGTTTCGCAGCCTCCGTAACCGCGTGCCACGCCCCCCAGCTCAAGGAGGGTCCCGAACGCTCTGCCCGGTTACCCGCTCTGTCTTCTCCGGCCCCTGTTGCGCCCGGCGGTGGATGCTGCGCCCTCCTCGCCGCCCTCGCCGCACCGCTCTGTCCCGCGGGTTTCGATGGCTGGCAGGGCGGCGGCAGGCAAGCCCTGCGTGTTGTTTGTGCAGGGAGGGTGACTGTCAGGACAAGCGCCCCTACGCTCCAGGAAGGGACCCTTGACATCTGCAGACCTCTTACACCACAGTTTTAGTATGGTCTTCCTAGAAACTCAGGAAATTCCAGGCATAATTTTTTTTTTTTAAAGAGGAAACTGACGAAGCAGAGAAATTCAGTGGCTTCTGTGCGGTTGTTGTAAACTGGCAGATCCTGGATTTGCGGGAACTCAGCCTCATACAGTTGGTGGATCCCTCATTAGGGAAAAGATACAAAAAACTACAAGCAGCCCTACCCGGTGTGGCTCCGTGGGTTGAGCGTCGACCGGCAACGCGAATGGACGCTGATTCGGTTCTGGTCAGGGTACAGGCTTGGGTTTCGAGTTAGGTCCCCGGTTGGGGCATTTGCAGCGAGGCAGCCACTGGGTATTTCATCTCTCACATTTCTCCCCCTCTTTTTCCCTCCCTATCCCTCTCTAAAAATAAATAAAATCTTTTTAAAAATTATAAGCCAAAAGTTAGGAAAGTGAATTATTTAGAGTGAAAAGAAATCATAGATGACATTTTGAAAAGTAAATCCACAAACATCACACAAATAACAATAACATCTTTAGCAACTGCCTGACCCACTTCTACAGGGCACCCCAAAATCCAGAAACATCATTATTTCATTTTACTTTTTTAAAGACTGAAAAATGCCTTGACTACATTATGCATTTTTGCCTGTGTTTCAAGACTTAAGGGCATCATTTATGATCATTTTCCCCACATTCTTTGGTTGCATACTTTAAATCATCTTTTTCTATGACAATTATTTGGTGATATTTTCTATAAAGAAAATAGATTGGTCCTTTTTTAGCATGGTGCTGAAAACTTAGTTTTCTTATTTTTTCATTGTTTATAGATTTCAGCTTCATAACTCATTACTACTTCAATGGCAATTTTGTGTATGGTTTGTACTGGACCTCCAGCATTTATCTGGACAAGATTTGTCTGCTACATTAAGAGGAAATCTGATCCAATAAAATGAATAAAACACATGACTTCACATACAGATAGGCTCACTGCGGTTCAACTACAAGCTTGTTTCCCATAAATAGGGATTCTTATATATTCCATTTAGCACAATGCACATAAAAACAAAAACAAGTATGGTGCATTTATAATTGTACACATGACATTACAAGATAGCTTACTGATGAGTGAAAATCTCCATTTTAGGTTAAGCTTTTTAGATTAGGCATTGAGGAAACAGATCCTTCACTTGTAATTTTTTACTTCTGGTGGCTGGAAGGATTTTCTACGGACTAATTTTCCCTTTCTTTCAAATACTGTTTCTCCTCTACAACCCACGTATTTCCTGTGCCAGGCATCACAGAGCTCCTGTGCCCTCTGGCCCTGCACCTTTGTGACATGGTGCTGGCTGAGTTGGCGTAATGGGCAGTAGGTGTATTCCAGAAAGCCAGTCCTACACTCACACTGAGCAACCATTTAACAGTATGCGGAAATGACTGCACACCACATACATGCATGCCAGTGAACCCAGATTAAATGTATCCCTTATTCAATCACTCTCCCTTTAGCCAGATCCCCCAAAAGCCCATGGCCATTCCTATACCATCTAATGTTGGGGGGCGGTGGTGATGGAAGGAAGCCTTAAACATCTTACTCTAGAAACTTTTGCAGAAACATTTGACCAAGTGAATGTGCTGCTAGGGCTCCTCTAAGGGCCTTGGATGGGGCTTGTGTAAGTGCCAGGCCCTGAAGCTTAAGCTTCATTAGTTTATGGTAACCCATTTCTAGTTGTGCTGGACTCAAAGCATATGCTGCTCCTCCAAGCTAAGTGATTTGATTTTTTCCACTAGCTTGGACCTTTAGATTTAGCTTTAGTTAGTTTTAAAATGTGCAATTACAAGGCCTAACCTCTAAGAAGTCATAAATATATTACCTAGCTGTATCTAGCTCAGTGTTCTACCTTTAGTATTCAATAACTTTCGAGGATGATGATGAGATGTAACAATACTTCATGGAATTATATATCCTCTTTTCTTTTTTAAGACTTTATTTATTTTAGAGGGGAAGGGAGGGAGAAAGAGGGAGAGAAACATCAATGTGAAACAGAGAGAGAGACATCGATCAGCTGCCCTTTGCATGCATGGTGACCAGGGACCGAACCTGCAACCCAGGCCTGTGACCTGACGGGGAATCGAACCAGCGACCATTTGCTTAGCAGAATTAGGCCCAACCAACTGAGCCACACTGGTCAGGGGAGTATATATTCTATTTTCCAAGTTTCCTGCTTAAGCATTTATTTTATAATCAGAAAGAGACATTTAAAAAAAACAGTATAAATATTAAAAGCTGTAGAATACACCTGGAGAGATGGACAGGTAAAATATCCATCATTATTGTCATTTTTTATTCTTATGGAATTTAACATATTGAATATTCTTTCTTTTTAAGATTTTATTTATTTTTACAGAGAAGGGAAGGGAGTGGTAAAGAGAGGGAGAGAAGCATTGATGTGAGAGAAATATCGATCACTCCAACCAGATACCAAACCTGCAACTCAGACACGCGGCCTGACCTGGAATCAAACCAGCGACCTTTCGCTCTGTGGATGACACCCGACCAACTGAGCCATACAGTTGGGGCACATTTTGAAAATTCTTGAAAAATTTGCTCATTCTCTAGATCAAACATTTAAACCTCCTAATAGAGCCATCAAGGAATGTCCTAGAGGTAGTTGCTCTTAGTGACCTAAAAATATTAGTGAATATAACTTCCCTTTAACAACTCAGTGTGGGAAATGAATTCCAGACATTCACTATAATAAAACATCCAACTTTAATGTGCATGAAAATCACATGAGGGTCTTGTTAAATTGGAGATTCTGACTCAGAAAAGAATCAGAAGGGGAAGTCTGCATTTCTGATATGCTTTCTGGGCTGCTGCAGATGCTTATAGACTACATTTTTAATAGCAGGAGTCTAGGAACTTTTTTAAAAAGCTTCATTGAGAGGTAATTGATGTCCAATAAACTGCAAATATTCAAAGTTTACAATTTGATGGGTTTTGACATACGCATACATATATACCTGTAAAACCATTTCACAATCAAGATAACAAACACATCCATCACCCCTTCCATAGTCTCTTCCTCCTTCCCTTCCTCCCCCAAGACATTTCGATAGACATTTGTTATAATGTGCTTGTCACAATAGACTCTGACTTCTATAAACAGCTCAGAGAAACTGCCTGTATTTCCATATTTTGGTCTTTTCTCTCTGAGCAGGCACACAGAGTTAGCAAAAAGGTTTATTTTCTGAAACCTTTCAAATACCTTTCCAAATCTGTTCCTATACAAAAGAAAACCCTTTTCAACCAACCATCTTTGTGGTGTGAATTTCAGTTACGCTTCATTTCATTCAATCATTTGTCAGAAGAAATATAACCATTTCCGAAATGCTTTCTTAAGTTTCTTCCCTAAAATCAACCTTTCCCTTTGTTCTCTCCACACATTTTCATCTGCTTTGTGACATATTATTAGATCATCCGACAGAGACTGGGTTAATTATATGTTTCCTGCGTTATCTGGTGAATTAATAATCACTGCTCAGTAAAATTTTGCAGTTAGTCTTGTTTAGTAATACAGTACAATTTAGGAGTGATAGTTATTTTGTGCTCCTGGAGTGCATGTACTTGAGGACAAAGGCCATGTCCCTGGACTCCCAGGGTCCCTAACACAAGACAGGAAACACAGTAGGCACTCCGAATGTTTTACTGAATGAAGGAATGAAGGTATAATTATATCTACTACATGCAACATCAATTCAGCTCAGCGTGCATTTAAAGAGTGCCTTGTGTTCCAGCCACTGCAGGAAATTCAAAGGTGGGAGACTGTGGTGTCCAGGAGTCATGGTCCGGTAGATGACACCATGTGAGGGTCCCATGTCAGGGTCGGGCTGCCAGTCCTGGGGTGGATTTACCAGCCCATTGACCTTGAGCAGATTACTTAACTTTTGTCTCCTTTCTTGTAAAATGAGGATAATAATAGCATCCACTCCTCGGGTTGTTGAGAAGCCTGGCTGTGTGAACACCTAGAAAAGATCTCGCCTGGCACATAGTGAGCATTTAGTGAGCACTGGCCACTGTTAAGCACAATGTTCCACTGAAATGTGGTGGGGAGGTTACACACAAGGCTCACAGGGTTAGTGACGCCCAGTCACGCCTCTTACTTGGCTTACAAGAGTTGGCCCTTAGGTCAAATGTTTTATTTAGAAGAATTAATAATCACCTGGTTTACATTTGCTCAGTTACTATAATGCTGTGTGGTGCACATTTTCATGGAATATAGGCTCTCAAAAGTAATTGATTTTGCTCGATAGCTTATAGACTCCTCAAATATATTTGGCATGTTGCTTTGTTTGTTTTTTTTATTCCTGTAACAAGTACACATGTGAATGGAAGAGGAGATGGAAGAGGGTATGGGGAATAAATGGTAATGGAAAAAATACAATAAAAAAATAGAAATAAAAAGTGTAAATGGAAGAATCTTTATATTAAAAAGTAAACATTACAAGCTGCTGTGGACTACTAACACTTTGCTTGCCAAAATTCTTGACTTTTTTACTTTTCATGTCCATATATGACAGTGTCTAGAAATCCGTTGTAAAATCATTTGAAAAACTACTAAGTAATGTTTTTCTTTAGAAGCCTAAAACTTTATTTTTATTATAAAATATTGTAAAGCATTGTCTGCAACTTTTAAGTACACTTTGAATTGTTAGTTGTTGGTGATCTCATTATAAACACTAAATTCTGTCACCTCCTGCCATTTTATCTTTTATTCATTTAAATGTTTTTTCCTTATGTGTATTATAAAAAATGTATTTTGTGATCTCTTACCTAAGTAAATAACTGTAAATGAGGGGAGGCGGCAGGGAAGAGTTGGCCTCTATAGTGTTTTAAGTCTGAATTGGTTGCATTTTAAACGGCTGGAATTTTAATGGAAAACCACAGATTTCTGAGTTACCTTTTAAACATTAAGAAACTTGATGACGCTGGCCCTGGCATTGCTGTTAGACCACAGTGACCTGGAGCTAAGTACAGGCTGTCTCCCTGAGGAGGGACAGGCACTCTCAAGTTCTCAGCAGTCTACCCAGTCCGTCTGTCCGTCCGTCTCTCCCTCCCGGGGATCCCCCTCGCCTCTTCTCCCTTCCTCTGTGTCTCTCCGCCGCACCCAAGACTGTTTTTTAAACTTCAAGGCCCCTTAGCCCCCCCTGCTGGCCAGAGGCGGTAGCGCTGCCCCAGATGGACTCACTCTCTTGGGACTCCTGCGACTGCCAGACTCTCATCAGAGGCTCGGTGGCCACCTCCTGGGTGGCGGAAGAAGGATGGGGACATCTGCCCCAGAGCTGCAGAGCTGGGACAAAAGCTGGAGCTGGGCGAGGGCTGGGGGGCGGGGGGCTGTCTGCCCCAGGCAAGACACTGTGGATGATGAAACTTTTCGAAGTGTTGGATATTAAAACCAAAATTCAATTAGCTATGCTAGAAGAAAGACTGAATTATCCTTCTGTTCTCTCAATAGAAAATTAAATTATGAAACTGGTATCATATGGAGGCCGAGGAGTATGCAGCCAAAGAAACACAGGAAGAAAAATAAACATAGGGACGTGCCAGTAAGTCCCATAATAACAACAACCATAGTTGTTGTTATTACTGTCTTTTGAATTTTGTCATACTAGTCAGCTTTTTTAACATTTGTGATTCATTGTGATTTTATTTCTCATTCTAAATAAAATTCTTTTTTTGCACCTAATTTTCTTTTTTCTTAAAGAACTGTTCCTCCCTTGCCCCCCCCCCCGCCCTAATAATTCAATAAAGCCTCAGGCCCCACAAATTCTGGATGCGCCCTCGCTGGGGTGGGTATACTCAGGGGCTGCTCTTGAAAGAGCACAGAGCTAAAGGCAGAAACCCCACTTCAGGGACCGGTCCTGTGACTCTGAGTCAGCCTGTGCTTCCTTCCACACACTCACTCCTGCAGAGTGAATTTCCTACCCCTGCACCCTGCTTGAGCTCCCTGGTGACCGCGCTGAAGACTAACCGAGGTTTCCTGGCAGATTCTGGCAGATCCTGGCGGATCCTGGCAGTAGCTTGGGAGTGCTGTCTTCCGTTTCCTTATGCAGCGCCTGGGAACCTTGAGTCGCTCTCCAGAAGAGTGAGAACACACCCCAAAACTGGCACGTGCCAACGAAAAGGAAGCCTAGAAACTGGGCCCCCAGGTGCTGACAGGAGGACGAGAAAGGGGGGATGCAATTGATTGGTGCAGTTTGGGAAGACTTCCTGGAGGAGAGAGATTTTTGAGCCTTAATAAAATCAAAAAGCAACAAAAGCAAAAAGTGCAGCTAAATGGAAAGGGGAGAGGGAGGCGGAGGCTGGCGGAGAAGCCTGTCTAGGAGACAGCGATGGCTCTCCTGACACATCCCGACGACGCTCGAGGACGGGGGCTTCTCCCATACTCAGGGGTGGCTTGTCCTAATCTTCGGTGGTGCTCCAGGGTCTGCCTGGTCCCTGACACACAGGACACGCCCAGCCCAGGTTTGCTGAGTAACTGAGAGGACACGCAGATTCCACAGCAATCAGAGGCGGTTGCTCCTTTTGGGATGCCCCCCACTTTGCCTGTTTGAGACGACGAGCCTCACTGAAAATCTATTTTGACAGAATTTCAATGCATCAGTCGATTCATTGTGTGATCAGTATGTGTGTTTTTCTGTTTTTGTGTTAAATAGTCTGTGGTTCTTCTCAGTTCCCAAAGATATATTTGACTGTGCTAAGAGGTAAAAAGCCACTTATCAGAGGAGAATCAGGCATCATGTTCGCCTCAGAAGCATCCTCCGTGTCTGTTTAAATTAACATCTCGTTATTTCCCCAAAGCTGGAGACAGGATCTCAGCACAGTGGGGACTATGTGACTTCTGTGCACTAACAGCTGAGTCGATGTGCGCCATGTACCACTTTCTCTTAACTGTAAACATAACCTGAGGGACCAGTGATAATAAATGACTGGTATCAACAGAAATGCAGTCAGGAGGTTGGAGCAAGATAGAGTGGGGGTCTGTAGATAGAAGGGAATAAAATATATTCTGCTCGGAGCTAGATCCTCATCAACATTTTTGCCATGAAGATGACCTTGTCATTGAAAAGAAAATTCCTGGGACGAGAAGTAGGGGGGATGCACCAGAGGACCAGGACCTACCACAGAGACAAACTAGGAACCCAGTGCAGTAGAACGTGCTGTCCTTTCATTTCACTTGTCACACGTAAAGAGAGCCTGAAGTTTTTACCTCTGTGTTCGTGTCTGTGCGTACGTGCCGTGGGGACACTGGCCGGGCCAGCTCCCAAAAATACAGGCTCTGGTGAACAAAACCCTCATCTCCCTTTTAAAGTAACATAAAGAGAGCTCTTCCTCTATGAAATGAAAAGGAAATCTGCATAAACTCCAGCTGTTTCATTATTACTACTTTTATAGTTTTTATAGAAGCCTTCTAGAGTCCTGAGTCAGCAAGAAGGTAAGAAAACTCTTGTCACCAAACCTCCAAAACATGGTGACAAAGCCCAGCTCCTCCCCGACATCTGAGCTGCTAGAGGCGAGGCCTACACATGTTTGTTGTACTGATGGAAAATTTTGTCACTATGGAGTAATATGAAGAAAAAAAGATCACGCAGGACTCTGCCCCCTGGGGAGCCACTGCAAACTGCGGTCCATAAACGGTCTCAGCGTGGTTTCCCAGGGGCGCCCTCCTGGCCCAGCCCAGCAGAGGCTGCTCTTTGAGAGACAAAGTTGCCTCCCCGGGCCTGGCTGGCCAGGCGAGGACAAGATTTGAACTGTGTCTCTTGTCCAGGGCTGCTCAGAGTCCCTCAGAAGGGTACCAAGGTACGGACACAGGAATGTTAATTACAACAGTGCTCATAATAGAAAAAACAGTAGCAACCAAAGTGCCCAGCGATTACAGACAGCAACGTATCTAATGGCGCATCCATTCGGTGGAGTTCCAGCCGCTGTTAATAAAGATGCCCCAGCGTGAGGAGATCTCAAAAATATGTTACAACGTTAGAAAAGCAGGGGACAGAGCCACGTTTGCAGTATGAATCTTTGGGGTTCAAATATTCGTCTAGCTAAAGAAATCCATATACATGAGGTAAATGAGGGAGGCTTTAAATTTCATTTTCTACCTTTCTGTACTGTTTTGAATTTTCTAATCCTATACAGGCATTACTTTTAAAATGACACTGAGGATTATCTGGAAAGGAAGATTATAGTTAGTTTTTAAAATTTTTTCTATTGCATATTTTTGCATGAAAAACATGAATCTTCTATTCTTATAGTAAAAATAATCTACTCTTATTGTATTTAAATAACCTTCTTTTCAAAGCTGATTGTAGGAAGTTTTGAGGTGGCAGCTGCTACTATGACTGCCACACTTCCTAGTGTCTGCACACAGTAGATGCTAAGTAAACATTTAGTCGGTGACTAAGTTTGGTGAATAGGTTGTAAGCATTTCTTTCTGACCTGAATTTTATTTCCTGAATTTAAGTCACTGGACCAATAAAGTGCAGCCCCTCAGCCCCTCCCACAAGCTCTGAAGAGCAGGTTAAGTGACAAAGTTATTGTAAATGTGACCTTCGCTGCCTTCCTCTTCTACCCGAAAAGCTCATTTTCACACGTGCATTTATGACACAGTTTATTTGTCACTTACTATGTGAGCAGGACAGAGCAAGGGGCAGGTGCTAACGTCCCCCAGCTGTTTTCAGCGTGAAGTTATTCCTTCGACACTATTTGCTGACCAACAACAGAGCTGCGGGGGTTTGAGCGCGACTCCCAGCGCAGACGGGAAGGAGCCCATCCGAGGAGCCACCTTGGAAGCGGCCGGGGCCGCGCGGAGGGCGGACAGGATTGCCGCTGCTGCTCAGGTGACTCTTGAAACCGTGAGCAACTGCACTGTCTGTTAAAACAGATCTCCACAGACGGCTACCCGGCGGGACGTGGGAAGTTGGGCGAGCTGACAGAGCATTATAGGATGTCCCGTGCCCCGGGCCCCACCCCCAGAACACCAGGCCCTTGTCCCCAAGGCTGAGAGAGGCTGAAATGCCTGCAGGGGCGACACTGCCCCAGAAGGACACACAGTCCCAGGGCAGCCAGGTGAGGCCTCAGAGGCCGGAGCTCTGCAGGGCCGGCCACACCGCTTATCTCCACCCAGCAGGCGGCCCTGCCGCGCAGGAGAAGCTGGCGAGCGGGCCGAGCAGGGCCGCGGGCGTTGGCTTCGCAGGTGTCAGACAGCAGGATCCTGGCTGAGGCAGATAGAAAGGCGATAATCAAATAAAACCCTCCTAGTAAAGGATCCTAAAATAAGCACCACAAGTATGCCAGCCATGCCCACACCTTCGGCACATGGAACTGTGTGCCAGGGGACGGCTACCTATTATTATTATTACTATTTTTTAAAACCAGCCCTGGCTGGTATGGCTCAATGGATTGGGCACTGGCCTGCAAACTGAAAGGTCACAGGTTTGGTTCCCTATTGGGGCACATGTCTGGGTTGCGGGCCAGGTCCCCAACTGGGTGGGTGTGAGAGGCAACCCACTGGTGTTTCTCTTGTGCATTGATGCTTTCCTCCCTCCCTTCCCCTCTCTCTGAAAATAATCATCATCTGATGGGCATTTAGGTTGCTTCCAACACTTGGCTATTGTAAATTGTGCTGCTATGAACATTGAGGTGCATAGGTTCTTTTGTATTGGCGTTTTGGTGTTTTTAGGGTATAGTCCCAGCAAGGGAATCACTGGATCAAAAGGCAGTTCCATTGAAAATAAATGAAGTCTTTAAAAAATAATAAAAACCCAACAATTTTCGAGCGGCTTGGGAAGCCCAGCTATAGGTGCTCTTGTCTCAGGGTGGGGACCAGGGCGAAAACCTCCAGGAACGTGCCCCCAGCCACAAGCCAGGTGGCGGGACCAACAGAACACCCACTGGGCATGCAGCCACCTCTGCCTGTCACCTCTGTCGCTACACAGCACTCACTCTTTCTCCATGACCCTCAGCCGCCTGGGGCAGATGGCTTGGGTGCCACTGGGAGTCAGGAGGCCCCTGCACCGTGGTGGGAAGCTGTCAGACCCTGAGGTCCTTTCCTCTCTGAAGCAGACTCTGTTAGAGAAATAATGACACTTGTTAACGATGGCGAGGCAGGTGTTATTCAGGACCTATTCAGGACCGTCTTGATAGATCCAGGGACTGCCACCCCCACAGAACTTCGCAGGGGCCGGGGAGAGATTGGTCTCAGCCCCAGGCGCAGCGCAGGCAAGTGAGATTTCACAGCCCCGGGGCAGGGTGGGGGACAGTGCGTGGAAGATCACTAAGAGGTGATTTGTAAAATTACATTAAAATGACTAAAACTCTATCAGGAGAAGAGGGGACACTGGCGTGAGTGATCTAACAGGATTCTCACTGAAGACAGGCCAGAGCGATCAGACATCCCTGGGGGAGGGGGAGGAATTTGATCCGTATGGAGGGTAAGGGGTTCTTATTAAAACTGGGTTTCGCAAAGAAGTGCACAGGGGCCCAGGAGCAGGTTCAGCAGCCTGACGAGGGTGGCAGAGTCCTCGTCACCCTCGGGCACTGCACTCTCCTTCTGCCCAGCCAGGGTCCTGGGGAAGGTCCAGGGCCCCTCGCGGGACTTGGCGGGAATCTGAAACCAGGGTCCCTCCAAGTCTGCGCTGGGCGGTACAAGCGTTGATGTGGGGTCTCTGGGGCAGAGAAGAGCCGGAGAGGAGCTTAAACCCCTCCCAGCTCTGCTGCCTGAGGCACTGGGGCTCCTTCCCGTCCCTGCTCCCGGCCGCTGGCTGTTCTGCGAGGCTGCCACCACATAGGGTCAGTAGAAATGAAGACATTGAAAACTCCAATCAACCTCCTGGGATTATCTCCTGGCAACTTGAGTTGGTCCAGGAGGAGGCCGTAAAGATTTTATATGGATCTCAGTTCTGCCATATTCTGCCTTCTAATGTACGATTGAGCGGTGGTGGTAGACACATTCATAACAGTTCTGCACACAGAAGGCACTTCAAAAGATTTGGGTTTCCAGGTTACATTCCCAAAGCCCCAGGCGTCTCCCCAAGAGGCTCTTCGCATGGTGGGAAAGTGGAGTTCTGATTAGCGGGTGAATCAGGGAGTTCTAGAAATCCTCCATTCCAGTCCTCAAACTAAGGCTGCACAGCGGAACCCCCTGGGGAGCTTTAGAAGCCTCTGATGCCAAGCCCCAACCCCCGGAGGCTCAGATTTTATTTCATCTGAGGTGCGGCTTGGATCAGTGTTTTAAAAATCTCCCAAGGCTATTATGATACGCAGCCAAGTTTGGGGACCTCCTCCCGCACTCAGCTTCGTCCTCTACACACCAGGAAACTGAGGCTCAGAGTCTCCGCCCCTTGGGCCCCGTTTCTTCAGCACTTCAGCCCAAGCCCCTCCTGAGGGAAATGACAGATCTTTGCCCCCATAAGGGCCCTCACGCCCTAGGTGTGGCCCATTGGCATGCTAATTCTCCAGCGGCCTCACCTTTGGGCGGCTTCACAAGTACCTGTCAGCTGACCACTTCCTCCAGCCGCTTCTCCAGGGCTTCAGAAACTCAATGGGCCCCAAGACCCTTTCATCCCACCAGTGCCTTTCATCTGAGCCCTTTAAAGGGCTGTGAAAAGTTTCAACGATCAAAGAACCCGGGAAGAAGGTGGGAGGCAGGTACCACTTTCCCCATTTCACTGCTGGCAAAACTGAGGCTTCTGGGCGGCCTGTCAGGTGTCCCCCGCTCTGGGTCCTCCTGAGATAAATCAGTTGACAGAAACCTGCAGGGCCTGGAAGGAACCCCTCTGAGAATCTTCTAGAAAGATAGTTGCTGAGCCAGACAGTTGCTCTGGCATGGATGCCAGCCTGTGATCTCTTATGTCTGAGCACCCTACCTGGGTGCTGTGATCCTCGCTTGTGCACCTTTGGGAGCTCACACCTAGCCTCTTGTATATCCACGGCCTGTGCCGCCACCGTTGGGGCTGGTCCCCAAGTGCAGCACACACCTGGGGCCCTGCCCGCCGGGAGCTCGCAGGCCAAATGGGAGCCAAGATGAACACACCTGAAAAAAAAAATCGACTTTGCAAAAACAGTGCATGAGATGTGACAGACTTGCAGCTTTGGTGCCTACCAGGAGCCCGGCTCGGGGAGGCCACAGAGGTGGGAGCGGGTGTGGACAGAGCCCAGGGTCCCTCACGCAAGCCGCAGCGCCGCCAGGAATGTGGTAAGGATCACGGAGACGCTCCGCAGGCAGTGCTGAGGCTTGTACCTTTCCACACACCTGCCGCTGCTCTTGGCCCGGGCTGGCCAGCTTCAAAAGCGCTCTCCTAAGTGTGCTCCTTGGCCCCTCAAAGGCCCATGGAGCAGGTGAGAAAATCAAAGCTCAGAGACAGCTGATGAGGGATGAAAGAGAAGACAAACTCAAGAAGCTGCACCTGCCTGTGTTGGGGACCTGGCCCAGAGTGGGCAGGGACTGCCTGAGGTCACAGTGCATCCGGGGCCCCACGGGGTTATTCCTAATGAAACGTTCACGGAGCACCCGTGTCACGTACCAGACACCAGGCTGATGCCGGGGGAGTGGAGGACGAGTCAGACTCAGCTTCTGACGGTCTCCCAGGGACGGAGACAGTGACAGAGGGACCCAGCCGGGCGCGATGGGTGTATAAGCAGGAGGGCGGGGAGTCCGTCCCCTTCCAAAGAAGACCCTGGCCTGGTGGTGGGGTCAGGGCTCCTTGTGGGTGTCCACACCCACACTGCTACGTGGGACAGGATCCCAGGCCACCTGGCTCAGGTCAGAAACTTTGGCGACTGGGTGGGGGGATGGGAGAGTCGCCCAGATGGGGCCACGTGTTGTCCCATCTGGCTCGGGGCTGTGGACCGATGCCCAGGCACTGTTCAGGATTATGCCTTGAATGCATGCCCCCGGTTGTAGGAGAAGCTGTGGTGGTAAACCAGGGAGAGGCTTTTTAGAGGCCGGGAAGGATGCTCCCCAAACAGCCTCAGCCAGCCCATCTCCATCCGGCCCTGGAAGCCTCCACCCCTCTAGCCCCCAGACTCAACGTGCATCCTGGACCCCCAAGTAAAAGATGCACCGGGTCCTCCAACCCCGCTCTCCACTCAGCCTCGCTCTTTTCAGATGCACCAGTAGGCAGAGGCTGCTCAGGTTTGCAATCCTCTCCTGGCCGAAAGGCTTTAGAAACATCTTTGGGTCAAGACAAAGGCCGTCCCCAAGGCCCCAGCTCGGACCAGATCTCACTCCAGCCCTTCCTGGAGTGAAATAAATTACTTTCTTCTCCTACCCCCAAGTCAGCTTCAGACGCTTTCTGAGCAGGTCTGACTCCAGGGAAGCGGAGTCTTCCCAGAACTGGTGCATCCTGGGCGTATCTGGAGTCCTTCCAAACCTAGAACGCAAAGCAGATTTCAAGAGTTTAAGAATGATTGCCATACAGTAAATACAGGTACTTTAAAAGCACAAAAGGGAAAGTGTGAGTCCCTCTCCCCATTCATCTACCCCTTTTCCCCACAGAAGGGCATACACACAGATTTTGGATTGTCAGCTGTGAGATTTTTTTCCAATGAATCAATGTGATACGTACTGAGAGCCTATTATTAATTTTATAGTGTGCTCGGCTCTGAGGGAGGTGTAGATAAACCAATATTACATATTAATGCCCACATAGAAATCATCTTCAGGTTATGGAAACAACATTAGTTTCATAGACATGAAATTTATATATACATATAAAAACACCCCCCCACACGTACATGTGTGTGGACCCACACATACATACATGTACACACATAGAAAAGGTTTTACATGAAAGGGTTGATAGCAGCCTCCCTCAGATTTATTTGCGGGTCTTTTCCTTTCCTCTGTGGTTTACGTTTGATTTCTACAGAAACTAGGACGCCCATGAAGTGACTGGGAAACCACGGAGCTGAGGGCAGGTCCTGAGAGACCTGTGGTTTGCAGGGGAAGGGGGCCTTGCACGGGGTCTGGCAAGGAGGTGGCGTTTGGGCAGAGTGTCAGGAGAAGGAACCAAGGTCCTCTTGAGCGGTGCCCAGTCACCTGAGAGACTGGAACCGTTTATTTAAAAACATTCATCTTCGTGCACCCTGAAGTAGATGAGAATCTATCCGAGAGTGCCCAATTACACCCCACGTCCACCAAGAATCTGTGTTTGCTTGGACCAGTTCAGGGCGGTACTTTACATGCACAGATGTCTCTCAGCTATTGTAGACTTCGAATACTTAGCAGGGGCAATAATTTGAAAATACACACCCAATCCATGCTGGCTGGGACACAGAGTCCAGAATTGATCTTAGGTTACTCTAGGTACCAGCTGACACTTTAATAAATTATTTGGGGGCAGAAAGGACAGGTATTGGCAGATGCTGTGTTCTCCTGATGTCTCTCTCTTTACTTTTTTCTTGCTCAGTGAGACCTCATCGAAGGTATGTGATAGACACTAATTCAATACAACGTCACATCCCCTCAGGAAAGTCAGAGAACTTCCAAAACAAAGCTAGTTTTGCTGGATGGTTAGAAGAGAACAAAGTGATCATACGAAATGGGGTTTAAGTCAAATGACAATGTTAAAGAAACTTTTTGTAATATCATAAACCTTTCACCAGCCAGTGCTCTCACATGGTTCCTTTTGAACAAAGACCACTTATGAATGCTACAATAACATTGTACTTAACACACAAATCTAGATACGACTGTATGGTATGAAAACAGACCCCGAGTTCTGTTTTGTACTCTATTTAAACAATACAAGTGAGAGTCCAGAATTCAAACCTAGCATACGATATTATGCCAACTAAGTATCTCTTTGTATCTACATATAAAAAATTATAAAAAAAAAAAAAGAGTGGTCTCTCAGATGGTGAGATAAAGGCTCACCCAGAGTGGTCTTTCCTTACTCAGAAGCTTTGGGTAGAAAAAATTGAAAGAAGAAAAGGAATCAGAAGAAACCCAACCTGTTGGGTTCAAGATCTACTTTGTATTTGTTATTTTAATGCATATGGGGTTTGCTAAGCCACAAACAAAGCTTCTTAACATGTATCACTGTCCTGGCACATCAGTACCATTTGGGGGTGTTGTCTCTCAATCTCTCATAACCACTGGTTCTGAAATACACTTTGGGGACTGAAGAGGCCTGGGCAGGAGAGGAGATGAAATCAAAGCGAGACTGGGATCAAAGGGGCCAACAGCTCGGGGGTCTCAGGGTGAAAGAAGTAGAGCCATCGGCTCCCCTGGGCTGCCTTTCCTGGCTCTCTCTTCAATAAACACCCAGCACTGCAGAGCCAGGTCTCAGGGCAGCGCAGAAGGACTAACTTAAACAACAAAGAGATCTGGGGAAGAGAGCACTTAGCACTTGGGGAGGAAAGGCAGGTCCCTGAGAGATTTGGGGGAGTCAGGAACCGTGGTGGGAAGTGTGGTGGGGAACATAGAGGACACAGGACAGGAGAGTGTCCCTGATGGCTCCATCCTCCCCAGCCTGGGCTGCTCCAGATAACGCCCTTTTTTTTTTTTTTTTTTTTAAAGTGTACTCCTTTTCTCCTGCATCTTTACTTCTAGTCACTGGCCTTCCCCCATTGTACCGAAAGCATCCTTGAGCCTTGTCTTCTGTTATCCTGCCCTCTCCTCGTGTCTATTTCAACAGATGTTACTGACAGGCCAAATATCCATAGTGGCCGAAGCAAATCAAGGGGAGAGCCAGTGAGCCCCGGTGCTGGTGAGGAGACCCCTGCCCCTTGTCCTCAGTGGCAGAGTCCTCAGCTAGTGCAGGACTTCACTGAGCGATTCTGAAACTGGCTCACTGCCTCCTTTCAATAGAAGAAAGCCTATTCGAAGTGTATTTCAATTTCACTATTTGGCGAAAGTACATTGCAATAATTGCTTTTTAAGATATTGCCCCAAATTGGGCTCCTTCCATTTTCCAACTTGGGATACAGGTAGAGAAGAATTAACACATTATTCATTGTACATTTGTGGCGGGGGAACTGAGTAAGGCATCTAGAAATTGTGTTTAGTGAAAATCACTTATGATTCTATAGGTGTCTGTCAAACCAAAGAGAAGTGGAAAAATAACTTGACTTTTGAGTGAGCGCACACATCAGAGCTTCCATAGTGAGCTGCGGAGGCTCCCGTCTGGCTAACTAACCCGAGTCAATGAAAACCCCAAGGGCGCGGGGAAATCTCCTCCTGGGAGAAGGGCTCTCTCTGTCCAGGTTCATCCCAGTGCACCCTCTGCTTTGCGTTTGTTTGTTTTTAAATTCCGATCTCCCCAATTTTCCCACTAATGTCCTTTTTTGTTTTCTAAGGATCCAGCCCAGAACACCACATGGCATTTAGTCATCAAAACACTAGGTTTTAAAAATAGACTCATAAAACACTAATCCACGCACATGATTGAAAAAATAATAATAATAAAAGCTGCACTGAAGGGAATAAAATAAAGAGCCCCTCCCCAACCCTTCATTCCCAGTTCCAACCCTGGGATTCCACTACAGCTTCACCAAGGCTAGTTTTAGGTCCGTACAAGCTACACAATTAAAACTTCATTTTAAGCAAAAGAAGTAGAGAAGGGGAAAGGCTAAAATTTTATTTCAATATAGATTTTAATACCACACAAGCTCTCAGGAAAAGTCATAAAAACTTAATGCTTGTTTCTTTGGTTTTGGAGCCACAAACAGAATGGTGGGGTTTCTTCCCACTCGCTTAAAAGACAGAGAAAAGACCGTCGCTGTCCCTGGTTAGATTGCTTCCTCGGGCCACCCGCAGTTTCCACGTGTGGCCGGTCGATTCCTTCGTCTCTGCAGGTCCGCTGTCCTGGCCTGCGGCCAAACAGACCCGCCCGCTCGGGGCCTCTCACCAGTGAGCCCAGCAGCTGAGGAGTGCGGCTTGGCCAGAGGCCTTGGGAATTTCCACACAGGCCGGAGAATCCCCATGACTCTCACCCCTTGGCAGGGCTTCTGGGTTGCTGGGCCATCCCTGGCTGTTAAACTGCAGCTGGCAGCCAGCAAACCTCTGGTCTCCTCCAGGGGCGGCTCCCTGGTCCCCAACACTACAGCAACGGAACTCAGGTCTGGTCCCATCACTGCTGCCCGCCAGGGGGAACCTCCGGAGCCCCGTGTGCCTGAAAGACAACACCCCCCACCCCCAGCCCAGGAGTGGAGAGGGACAGGGGGCAGCACCTCCTCCCTGAGGTGGCAGGGAACTCAGCAGGGAGCTGGGTGTCCTGGCTGGAGGCTGGCGAAGCACAGTGGCTTTGGGCCCGTCTAGATGGCGAATGATTTCCTGATCTATAAAGATGGGAGAGAAATACCTAATTTATAGAAACACACTTAAAGCATAGCCTAATACAGGGGCACTTCAGAAGTGGCTTTTGAGTCAATGAAAGAATAAAAGAGTACAGAAAAATAGAGGGTCTGCCTTCCCATCCCGTATACCTTCTGCCTGAAAATCCCCGGTGACTGGGCGAAAGAATAGGGAGGAAGGGCAGAGAGAGGGAGAGAGAAGGAAGAGGGTGGAGGCTTGGGGTAGACGGAGGAACAGCCGTGGGTAGTATCAGTCTGTCTCTTTGAGCCTCAGGGCCTGTGCCAGGGTCTGGGACACAGTCCCTGACTCGCCTGCCCCCCGCCCCCCGGCCCAGGAGAAAATCAAGCACAGAATTCCTCCAGCATCCCCGAGAATCCTTCCTGCTTTGACAGCTGCAACATCCGCTCAGGGCGACAACACCCAAGCCCTTCCCAGGGTTGCCCTGCAGCATTCTGAGTGGAGGGTGACAGAATGGGGACTCTGAGAATTCCTGCTGAAATCAGGGCTCAAGGGCTGGGAGCAAGGAGACCTGGCTGCCTGAGTTCCTCTCCTGAGGGCCTGCACTGGACGGTGTGTTCGTCTTCCTAGCAAGTGAACCAATGCAGTGCTGGCTGATTCCACGGCATTCACGGAGGGCCCAGCATAGGGTCTGATGCACAACAACAGACCTGCAAGGCGGGCACGCTGGAGACTTCCGTGAGAGAAATGGGTCCTGCTCCCCGAGACTTCATAGTCCAGGGGGAACACAGATACATGAGCCACAACCATACTACACATCAGGATGAAAAGGGACCCTGAACAGAGACCTAAAGGGCAGAGGCTCAAGGGAGCGGAAAGGACACGAACCTCTTTCATCTCCTCCCTTCCAGCTGCACAGGTCTCGAGCATCACTGGACGCCTTCAGAAAGGCACAATCATGCGTTTGCTAAATGTGACCATATTTCTGACCCCGCGTGCCTAAGGAATTCTTATTCCGATGCCCCCACAGACAGAAGGGTCGCTCCCCCCTGACCCCCGTCGCCCCCGCCTGACATCTCCCGGGGTGAGTTCACTGCCTCCCTTTGAGGTCCCTTTATCTGCACCCCCTCCTTCTGACTCAGGATGTGCTAGGGAGGCTTGAGGAGGTCAGGGGCTGGGCTGTTTGAGCAACCTGGTCCAGGGTCTAGCACATAGCAGGGGGGGTAAATAAATACCTTTGAAGATGACAGGCGGGACAGCGGCAAGGCTCACCGCCAAGCCCTGCGAGAGATAGGCTGGCCCAAGGCCTCTCGCGCCGCCGAGTGGGTGACCTGACCCCTGGGGGAGGGGTCGTCCTGCCCCACCGGCCTAGGCAGCCGGGCCCCTCCGGGCGCCCTCCCAGAGCCTAGCTTCCCGGGGATGTTGATTGCGCGGAGGCCGGGGGCGGGGCCGGAGGGGGCTCGGGCCCAAGTTCGCGCCTCCCTCCCTGCCTCCCACGGTCAGCGGAAGCGATTATTCCCACCGGTGTCTGGCGGGGCCAGGGGCGGGCTCGCGCCCCGAGGGCCACGGGCCTCCCTGCGTCCACCCCTTTGATCGCCCGCCCTCCTGGCCCCCTCCCTGGGCACTGGGGCCCGTATAACTGTAGTCTGTGCCCCTCTCGGTGGCACACCAGGTGGGGCAGCGATGGCCGCGGCAGGGTCCCGCCAGTGCCAGTTCGGGGGCAGCGCCGCATTCCCGGGGTACCGGCCCGCGCACACCGGAGGGCCGCTCCTGCCGCCCCCGAGCCCCGCCACCGCCCTGCTGCCCGCGAACCCCGCGGGCCCCGGCCCGGGTCGCAGCGCCGCGGCCGCTCTCTCCGGCTTCCTGGGGAGGGGTCCCGGGCCCGCCGCCGCCGCCGCCGCCGCGGCGCGGCCCCGCGCGGGCGTGGACCCGCCTGCGCCCCCCAGAGGCGCGGCCGCGCCGTCGGCGTCTCAGCGCCGCAAGCGCACGTCGTTCAGCCCGGAGCAGCTGCAGCTGTTGGAGCTGGTGTTCCGCCGGACCATGTACCCCGACATCCACCTGCGCGAGCGCCTGGCGGCGCTCACCCTGCTGCCCGAGTCCAGGATTCAGGTGAGCGGCGGGCCTCCTGGGCACCCCGGGTTCCGAGGCCCGGGAGCCCGCGGCCAGGGCTCCCAGCGCAGCACCGTGGCGCCCGCTCACGCTCCTGAGCCTCGGCGTCCTCGACTCTAAAACAGGGACAACGACAGTGCCGCCCGCATAGGGACTTTGTGAGGCTTAAATGAAGCATAACTCAGAAGTGCCCTCGCTGGCTTCTTTCTCTTCCTGTTAATCAGGGCCCCTCCAAGGAGGCTGGCTGGCCCCTGGAAATGGTCAGAAAGGGAATCCTCAGCCGGAAGCTGATAGGAAATATTTTCACACTTTTTCCTGGAAAAAGAGACCGATGAGGCACGTTGAGGTCTCCCTCTGGTAGGAGAATGGCAGCTGAGAGAGGGCAGGGCGACCCCTGGGTCCCGGACCCCTGTCTTGGCAGGTTTGGGTCTGGAATTTTGGTTCAAAAGGACGTAGCATCTTGGGATAAAGCTGGAAGCAAACGAGCTCGTTTGGAAAACCGAGTGCAAGGTGCGTTTGCTGCTTGATAGAGATCCGCATCCTGGAGCGTGGTGGTAACGAGCAGCGCGCCTACTCCTTAGCGTGTTCGTCCGTGGGCCTTGGCCTGAGCCCAAGCGCAGCTGTAAGCAGGAGCGCTCGTTTCACCACCGGGAGGGAGGCATGTGTCCGTTCCAGCAGTTGGCACAGAGGCGCCCCAAGCGGGGCACCTTCAGCATCTGTGGGGACACAGTGAGCAGAACAGTGAAGGCCCCTGAGCAAAATACCACCTTGATTAATCTGACAGGGGAGTACATGTACTTTTCAAACTTGGTTTTCTAAATTATTTTAACGCCCATCGATCATCTTTGAGCATAATAGCGTTGCTTCCCTAAAATTAGAAGTGCTTTTATTTCTGGGCCCCCTTGTGGAGCAGGGAGCTGGAGCCCATTAATCGGGAACCCCTTATGCGGAGTCCAACCAAAAGCGCTTTTCTGTCCCCGCTCCAGGTGTGGTTCCAGAACAGGCGCGCCAAGTCCCGGCGTCAGAGCGGGAAACCCCTTCAGCCCTGCGCCAGGCCCGAGCTCCTCCTGCACCACCCGGCCCGCGGGACGGAGGCCAGGTGGCCGAAGCCCCAGCTGCCCCTCGAGGGAGATGTGAACTGCCCGCCCCATTCCAGCCAGGTCGGAGCGGGCGCCTCTGACCCTGGCGCCCAGGGTCAGAGTTGTGAAACCTGCTCTCTCCCTGAAGACATTGGTTCAAAGCTGGACTCCTGGGAGGAACACATCTTCGCCGCCTTTGGTAACTCCTGAGGATTGCAGAGTTCAGGATAAGCTCCGAGGAGCCATGGCTGACAGCCAGGGAGCCGCAGCGGACTACTGTCCTTCCCGGCTCCTATGTTAGGGACACATCCATGTGAGTCTTGGTGATGGCTTTGACAGTCATCTGTCGCCTGTGGAGGCTCCTCCCTTGGCCTAGGCTCATTTTTTTCCCCTCTGTGGCACACGCCCCCTAGGAGTTCTGGCTGTTTTCCCTGCATCTCCAAACCTGCAAGCTCATTTCGCTCTCTGTCCCCACTCCTTCTGGCCAGCGCTGTTCTCATTTTTGGGCTGGTTTTTAAAAAACTCCTTATCTTCTTAACAGGAGTGCCTCAGCCTGACTCAGTTCCTCCTGGGCTTGACTGCTGCCATCTTCTCATGCCTCCTGAAAGGTGTATAACATTACACTCTAATCCAGGGGTGTCCAACCTTTTGGGGTCCATGCACCACTCTGGAAGAAGAGTTGTCTGGGGCCACACCTTAAATACGTTGTGACAAGTAAGCACACAAAAAAATCTTATAATGTTTTAAGTAAATTTATGATCCTGTGTCGGGCTACATGCACAGCCGTCCGGGGCTGTGTGCAGCCCACGGGCCGCAGGCTGGACATGCCCGCAGTCTAATCGTGTCCATCAGTCATCAGCCTATCGCCAAGATTTACTACTTTTTTATTGGGCCTGTCATCTTTATACTCAGTTGTAGCTTCAGTGATTCTGTGTCCAGATCATTTCAAGAATTCCCTGCATCTAGGTTCTCAGCTTCCAAAAACTTACTCTATTGAGATCAGATAGGTAAATTGCAAAAGAGGAGTCAATTTTTGGACTGCTGAATTAAAGTACAAAGTTTTGTGTGTGGTTTTTAAAATGGTTAAGACAAAAAGTGTCAAATACTTTAGACTTTAACAAATGACTGATTTTTAAAAACTCGACATAGTTTTTTAGGAAGTAAAGCTAAAAATGGGTTAGAAAAAAGCAAATTAATGTAAAAGGGATAATAAAGACTCTAACATCTTCAGGACCAAATTAAAATAACTGGAAAAAAAAAAAGTTCATTGACTTCTTTAAGTTGCATAGCCAAAAGGTAATAAAATCGTATGTATAAAAAAATATATATTACTGTCTTTGGAAATCTGTAGTGGTCTCCAATTGCTATCAAATTATAAAAACCTTCAGTAACCCCCCAGGTAGCTGACAGCTATAACCTACAGAGCAGTTACGCAGACCTTAAGGCGACCCACCCACAAGTTATGCCGCTGTTTCAAAGCCTCTCCTTCCAGTTTTTGGAACCAAACAATACCTCTTTCAAAAACACTGGAGACCCCCTTCATTCTGAAGTCTGAAACTTTCACCGGTTGTAGTTTTGTACCTGTTACTTCAGTCACCCCAAATTAATGATCCTTAGCACTTGTTACTGTACTATCTAACTTTACTGGATTATTAAATGCTTCCCACACATGTTTCATTGTAATTCTATTTAAATAGCTTCTGTCCTTTGGACAGTGTGTGGTTCCAGAGTTGTTCAGTGTCATACGTTATGTGGCCATGAAACAAATTTCTAAAAGAAAAACATCTCTTATATCAGCAGGCCACTGTGCTGAGAAATTTAACTTGGTTAAAAACATACCTTTGGCTTGTTCAAAATTTAGTCTCATGAGTCTTTTGGTTTCAGGAGATCTCTCTATCCCAATTTATACATTAGGAAGGTAGGTAAGTTACTATTTCTAAGTTAGCCTGGGATAGATTATTGTTTTGCTATTTTGAGGGTTTTCCAACTCCGAAGGCCAAAGGAAGCCATATGAGGTGACCTTGGTCACTGTGCTTTGGGGAAGGCTAATGAAAAGCTATCGTTAGGGCCATGACTCATGTTTGGTGGTTCCTAGAAGAGTGTGATCCCTGTCGAATGTCTAGATTATACACTCCAATTGCCCTCGTATTCATAGAGGTGCGATTCGAATGGCTTGCAGTTTCCAGAGTAGGAAATGCACTGTTAAAAGCAACAAGGACAGAGTTCAGGCTTTAGCAGTAGACTTGACTTTGGAACCTTGAAAACTGAAACCACAAATGCGATGATAAACATGAGTGATAAAATATTCTAAGTGTTGGCTACGAGCCAAACATCTAGCTCAGGGCCGAGTGTGGGGGAGCCGGGTCTCACAGAGCTTCCTTTGCATTTGGACTCGTGTCATGGCCAAATAAGATATATTCCCTGAAAGACACAACTCTTTAGAGTCCACGAAGGATCACATTTAAAAGAAAATCTTGTAATAGCTTATTAGTTGTATTATTGCATTTATAGTGTTATGTTGTTTTCGCCAGGGAACAATTTAAAAAATTTCGTGACATGGATCTTCTAAGAACAGTAGTCAGTCTATACTTCTTTCAAACCCTGAAGAGACCCTACCTGCTAAATGCGTTACAGCTATGATCTGTATAGTCCTCACAACTGACAAATAAGGCAGGGCTATTATTTAAAGATCAAAAGCCTTAAATTAAGGAGTGCTTCACAACCATGCAGCTAAGGAAAATGACAGCCGGGACTCAAACCTGAGACTCAATAACGCCACCATTTGCTCACCACATCATGCCTCCCACACGGGCCTGGCCTTAAGAAATCCAGACTAGTGATAACATCATAGGTTTAAAGGCACCCCCCAATCAGAATTTCTACCTCCCACCGATTCCTGTCTCCCGTCTTTCAAAGCAATCATCATGACAGGACACACTTTTATTCCGGTGCCACTAATGTCAGAGCTCGTTTGAAACCCTCTTTTGTCCATTCCTTCCATAAATATTTGGTGCCTATGAACGGATGTTTTATACCAGGGCTTGGAAATAAAATAAGAAAACCGGAAACAGTCTATCCCCTCATTGAGCAAAGAAGGCAGTCGGGACACAAAGGAAATATAAAAGTTGCAAATGTGGCACATGCCGGCGGGGATGCGGGGTCCTCAAGGGAAGCTTCTGCGGAGGTGAGGCGGAGGGCAAGCCCTGCGGGCTGGAGCCGAGTTCCCACCGCAGTGGAGGAGAGGGGAGCGCGCCCGGGCCCAGGCCCTGGCCCAGGCCCTGGCCCTGCGGCAGGAGGAGCCGGCGGAGGACTTGGGAGGGGAGGCCAGGCCGTCCAGGCCTTTCAGGTCGTGTGAAAGTCCTGCATTTGTCCTGAGAGCCCCCAGACTTTAGATGGGGATGACATGGCCGATTCTGCGTTTTAAGAATATCACTTAGTGATGGAGGCTGCATTCGAGGGGGTGGGGGGCGGAGTGAGTCCTGGGAGCGGATAAATTAGGCGACTGCTGTGTGCCAGGCTGGTGACAGCGGCAGCTGGGCGGATAGTTGCGTTGACAGCGAAGGTGGAGAAAGGTGCATGGATTCAAGGGAAAATACGGACCAGGCAAATGTTGGTAGATTCTCAATGGTAGCAAGCCAATCGGGCATCTGAGCTAATTTCAAGTAATTTGGAACCAAACCTGCCTAACACATGATGTACTTGCTTGTTTGCTTAATCTGGCTTTGGGAGCTTTCTTTAGAGCTGCAGAAAGGGGTTAAGCAGAGGCAGTATCATTCAAATTCAGGTACAGATGACCCAAAATGGCTGCTTTCTATTGCGCTGACTTCCTCCCCACTCAGAAACAGAATTGGAATACACCCTTGGGCACAGCGCCTGCTGCCAAGACCAGGTGGCACTGAGAGACCTTGATGGCTCTTAAATACATGCACAGTGAGGTGTGGGTTAAGTGTGGCAGGTACGCCTTAAGAAATGTACAATGTAAAAAATGTAAGAAATGTAAAAATGTAAAAAAGAAAAAAAGGTAAAACATACTCACCTAATAATGGACCTTTCACTAGGTCTATAGTAAGCCAAGTAACTTACTTGCTCAGTGTTTTCCACAGTGACTTATTCAGGGATGAAAAAAACTCCTAAAAATATTATTGGATGGTATTGTAATTCTGAGCAAGCTGGTAATTAATCTGTACTGTTTCCCCTAAAAATAAAATTTAGTAGAAATTACAATTCTTTAAAACTTCGTAACTAGAAGGAATACTTATCAACTTACACTAATTAAATAAAAATGTAGACGATATTAATTTTCATAGATCAATTTATTTAGAATTACAAATATTAAGAATAAAAGATTTATGCTTTTCTTAATTAACATAACAGTTGAGCTAAATATAAACTCTGCACTAAAGTTCTGCAGTGGCACAGAATATGGAAGCGTTTTTAAACTATACAAAAATTTCCAATGGAAAATAATCTTGTTTCAGTTTTATTATACATTAACATATAAAAAGTCTCATTTTATGAGACATCTAAAAGAATTAAAGCCACTTCTACAGCTCTATCTTAAACTCCAAGTCTTAAAACAATTTATTATATTTTGACTTTATAATATTCTATATTAAAACAAAGAGAATTCCAAATACACACTTTTTACAAGATTAACATTTTAGGCAGGGTTTTCCTTAAAAAATAAAACAAAAACCAACCAAATACAAACCTTTTTTCTGTATTTCACAACACTGGTTATTATATGTTTTCCTTATAAAATTTTTTACTTTATAAATGGTATACTGTTGGATTTTAACCAGCAATCTGGTTCAAAAGTTGTGCAAATAAACAAAAAATATGAAAATAGTGTGTTATCAGTCTTTTCTTTTTTAATAAATCTCATAACAATAGCACTTTTTGCCCTGAATTGACAGGAAAAGACATGCCAAATCCACTTGCTGAAATATAGCATTTTGCAAGTAATGTTTTTTTCCTGCTCCTTCATTTTCTTTCAACAGACAAACAACAAAAGTTTCTTTTATAAATTATGATAAATTAAAATATTTATTATTATAAAATGATCTACAGAACCATGTCACATTGCAAGTATATACCATATATGCTTGTACAGTCCATATTTCCCATCTATGTTCCAGTGCCTTCCTTCACACTAGGACTTCCCAGATCTCATGATGTTCTTTTGAAGACTGAGGTGGTGATCAACTAAGTGAACCAGAGATGTCGTTTTCTAGAAGGAATCTCCACGTTGCCATGCATGTGCATAAAAAGACCGTGTTTCTTCGTGTTCTCCATTACAGTTGTCTGCATGTGTTGGGTTGAAGTCATGCACGTGAAAAAAAATGGTCAATGTGTTCCTCCATGAAATTATGTTCAGATATTTTCAGTTTAAAGACTACTTACAAATAAACATGTGTAATATAAGCAATGCTACTGCAGCTGAATAATAAAAGAAAAATAAATATAATTATGGTCAGCAATGCTGGTTTAAGAAGCAGTACAGTATATTAAAATGCCTTATTTGGAGATTTAAATTTCCCTTGTTTTCTAGCAGTTGGGTTATTTGGTGTTGGAAGCCTATATAAAGGAAAAGAACTTCTTGAAAACAATGTCCTATGCAGTTGGAATAACTGCACCTTCTCCTCAGTCTCTGTTGGTGTTATTTGCTGCAAAGGCATGTAAGTTTCCCATCTGGCTCAGGCCACTCTGAATATGTGCAACATGGATTTCTACATTATTCTGAAAGCAACTAAAGAAAGAAAAAACATGGTTAACTGCTTTATTTCACAAAATTAAAAACAGTTTTTTAAAAAGGAAAAGTTTAATGTTAGGAGATAGCTATGATAAGGGCCCCAGGGAAGGAATAAGGCTCCCCTTCACATTAGCCCTAATTCTACGTCAGAAGTCATCGGAAAAGCATGCTCCAAAGAAGCAAGGTGCCAAGGAGTTCTGGGCAGAGTGCACGTTCTTGGACGGGGGAAGCTCTATTTCTAAGTTAAACCTCTATGCTAAACCAAAACCTATTCTATCAGTACATTGAATATAACTGAAAAGCTCTTTTACAATTTATTTAAAGGATACAAATTATATAAATCTTGGGTTGGCCAAAAACTTCCTTTGGTTTTTTTCAGTAAGATGGCTCTAGTAGTGCTTAGTTGTCTTTAATGTTATTCGAAACAGTTCTGTTAAGACTGTATTGTCACAGCTGTCATATCAGCAGCATTAAAAAACAAAACAAAACATCAAAATTGGTGAATTCCTGTGTAGTCTTTTTCATATTGAAATATAAATATAAACTCTGCACTAAAGTTCTGCAGTGGCACAGAATATGGAAGCGTTTTTAAACTATACAAAAATTTCCAATGGAAAATAATCTTGTTTTTAAAACAAGATTTATTTATTTGAAACAAGATTTTATTATATTTTGAGATTTATTTATTTTGAAACAAGATTTTATTATTTGAAAATAATAAGATTATTTTCCATTGAAATGTTGAAAATCTGCAACATTTTTGGCATATTATCCTTTATTATTTCAAGGAAGGTAAAAACACAACTGAAATGCAAAAAAGATTTGTGCAGTATATAGAAAGGTACTGCAACTCATCAAACATGTCAAAAGTGGTTTGCGAAGTTTCTTGATGGAGATTTCTTGCTGGATGATGCTCCACAGTCGGGAAGACTAGTTGAAGTTGACAGCAATCAAATTGAGACATTAATTCAGATAACTGATATACTCAAAATATCCAAATCCATAAAGTTATTGGTGTAAATGAAAAGCATGTCTTTTATTTTTTATGGAAAAAAGGAAATGAACTCTTCGGCCAACCCAGTATTTCACAAATATGCATAATTCTTAAAACCTATACTGGTAATCATTATGAATTTAATATAAAAATCATCAGGGTACATCTATCTAATGAATTACCTGATATTAGAAGCATCTATTGTACTCTTGATATCATTCAATGAATCTGTAAGTGATTTGAATTCAAAGGAATTCAGGTCTCCGCCTTCTGCTAGACACTAAAGAAAAAAATATTTCAAAATTTAATTGAATTACAGTTCAACAACTATAGACAATAAAATTCCTGATACAACCTAAGTTATAATTTTTTTTAGCAACAAATTAGCAATGTTTGTTTAGGTGTCAAAATTAAGAAAGCATCTCCTCTGAAATATACCTTGATTTGTAATAAAATAGCTGTAAGCCTGGAGATTAAGTTTGTCAGATTTTCATTTTCAACACAGGGCTGTCCTGCTGAGGAATTTGCATGCCGCACGATTTCCTGTGCTTCTTCCTCGCACCTTCGCCTCATGTCTGTAGGCTGGTCTGCAGGCTGGAGCCCCTGGTCTGGAGCAAGCTGAATAAGGCGATTGAAACATAAAGATGCACATTCATAAGACCACATCATTTGTGTGTTGTGTCCTGTTTTCAGATTTGGATTTTTACAAAACTAGCATTTCTAATAAAAATGAAGGGCACTCTCACTTTAGAAGGTTTTTTCCTCCTATAATTGTTTTCTAGAGAAAAGAGAATTCGACAACTTTTTACCCAGATTTACTATTTACGGCCTATTCCATTTGACCTCTCTCTGTGTATATGTAATTCTTTTCCTTTATACTCTTTATCCCTAAATACTCGTTTATGTTTCCTAAGTACAAGGATATTCTGTTACATAAGAATAGTGCAATTATCACACTCAGGAAACTTAACACTGATATAATACCATTTTCTAACTCGACAGTTAGGTTTCATTAACTGCCCCAAGGACTCCCACACATAGCTATTTGTCCCCTTGAATATATTTGGTTGTCATGTCTCTTTAGATTCCTTCATTCTGGAACACTTCTGTAGTCTTTCATGACCCTGATATTTTTGAAAAGTACCAGCCAGTTATTTTGTATAGTATCCCTCACTGTGGGTTTGCCTGTTTCCTCCGACTACGCTCAGGTTACGTGGTTCCAGCAGGGACACCACGCTGATGCTGACTTCCTTGCGGTGCATCGCGATCAGGAGGCAGGTGCTGCGGATCTGCCCCGCTACTATGACGTTATCTTCGACCACTTGGTTAAGGTAGTTAAGTGTCTGCAGATTTCCCCACAATAAAGGATTAGTAATTAATAAGTACTTGTGAAGAGATATTTTGAGGCTCTGAAAAGATTTCATTCCTCATCAAATTCTATCCACTACTTTTAGCATCTATTGATGATTCTTGCCTTCAGCAATTTTTACTGTAATGGTTGACAAGTGGTGTCTTTCTCATTCTTATCATTTCTTCTACATTTATTAGTGGGTATTTTACTATAAGAACTTTTTCTTAAAAATTAGTTTAATAACGAATATTAGCGGACTCATGGATCTTATTCAATGGGTTATAATCTCTTACTATAATTACTTATGCTGAAGCTCAAATTATCCCAGATTTGGCCAGTGGAGATGCTGTCAAGCTGGTTCCTTTTGATACATCCCCGTAATTTGGGGGGCACATTTTACTTCCCTGGCACAGTAAGATGGTCCAAGCTCATCTTCCCTTTCTCTGCCCTAGCTCTGGAATCAGCCTCTTTCCCAAGGAGCCCTGCTTCCTCTTTCTGGACAGCGTGTTTAGAGATTGAGGTTTGGGTGCGAGGTGTGTGCGGTGTATCAGGGTGTCACTGCTCTAGCCTCTGTCCGTACGCGTCCACACTTAGTTATACCCATATTTAGAAATAAACCAACCATGGATTCATACAGATTTTTTCTTATTCTAATCTAACACCACAGGGTTTGTTCTAGTCTTCCCCTTCTTCAGCAGGGAGAGACTGGGCTCCCATATTAATATACTTTTATTTAGTCCTTTGCTCAATCCTGGAGTACACAGTGTCTCAGAATTGCTAATCTTTTACCACTATGAGAGAGACTATACCAACAGAGTTCCATATTGGTTTAAAGTTTGGTTTACCTTCAAACTTGGGGTATACAGTCAAATAACAGTATTTTTCTAAATTTTTTTGGAGTTCTAGATCAGTTCTAATCCAAACAAACAATAAACTCACTGGATATAAAGCACTCTTTGACACTGATGCTGTAAGGAACAAAACTATATAAAATATGGTTCTACTAAAGGATTTTATAAAGATATTGGCTTAGTTTGATTTTCTAAAATATAAAGGTAACAGTATTAGGCTTCAAATAAGAAAGTGTAGAGGGTACAGCTCCCGAAGGGAAATTCATGAAAATTACCTACCTCGTAGCAGAACTGCTGAACTTTATGCAAAACCTTGTTTAGGTCCTTGTTCAACTGTTCAAGCTCTAGAACAATTGTTGCGTATCTCCGCTGAAATTCAATGCCAATGGGCATGGAGTATGATTTCTGAGAAGAAAAGAATCAGATTTTGATAAGGGATTTTTTTGAGCAGTGCAATTTCAATTATCTAATAAGAAATCTGACTTACCCAGTACCAACTAAAGGTTATTCAGATTGTCAGTACTCAATGCTATATTTCTTGTATGTCGTAACATTATATATTATTATTTAGGAGACTGTCTCTGTTCTTAGGTACATAACGATGTTTGCCATTGACTTTTTAAAATGGAGATCTTATATAGAGAAATTAAATGCAGCAAAACTGTTGATTCTATATAATATTCCTCATATTAGTCTTTCAACTTTCTCGTAAGTTTACCATTTTTCAAAATAAAAAGTTGGTAAAAAATTGTATGCACTCATTTGAAGTGTTCTAGTTATTTAAACTCAATTGATTCTACATTTGGAATCATCTCAATATAGCATAATGCTTAATCACGGGTGCTAGAATCAGATTATATACGATTAAATGTTTAAATCCCAACTCTATCACCTACTAGCTGTGTGACCTTAAGTTTGTTAATCTTTCTGCACTCAGTTTCCTTGTCTGCACAACGGGGGTAATAAGAATATATACTGAATAGGATTATAGCAAAGGTAAAGGGAAATATACATGCTAGCATACTGTATCCCATATAGACAATGCTCAATAAATACTAACCGCTACCATCATCATTCTGTATTTGCTTCCCGCTTGTTAAGTGTAAATGGATTTTGGTTTCATTTCCTTTCCTCTCTTCACAACTCCAACAAATTACACTCTCCTTCCCACTCGAACTTCAAACGCTGCAATGAGATGCCTCCAGTCGAGCCAAATTTAACCGTTTCTTTTTCCGGAGGACTTCTCAGAAACTAGATCATCACGTACCGGGGAAGCCCCACTGCTCCGTCTAGGAAGCACGGCCAAGGACGGAAGGCTCGCCTAGACTGCATAAGCCACGTCCAGGAGCACCACCACAGGGCTACGCTCGTCGAACAGAGACCTTAGAGATCACCTGGGGCAGCCTGTCATTTTACACATGAGAAGACTGAGGCCAAGGAAAGTTAAATGAGCTACTTCATAGCATGCACTATTAAAATGTGTTAATGACTTAATGTTGACGATGAAGATGGCCAACAGTATTGACTAGAGCTGACTAAGGTGCCAGGCACTGTCCTTTGTGTTTAATGGGGTCTCACTGAATCCTCACAACCAGCCCATGGGGAGGGTACTATAATTATCCCATTTTTATATACAAGGAATCTGTTAGGCTCCTTATTATGTCACCTATTGTATCTTGTCTTCTCTTCTGTATTTTCCATCCATTTTTTCCTCCATGCTTCATTCTGAATATTTTCTTTTGCTCTATTTTCAATTACTAGCTCTCTCTTCAGCTATTCCTCATTTGCTGCGGTTACAGCTACCAACTGAGTTCTTATTTTTGAATCCTGCATTTTATTTTTGGAATTTTCATTTGGTCCTTTTTACTGATGTTGTTTCCAGTCCTCATCTAATAGTCTCAATTTTTTCTAATATCTTTAAACAAATTAAGCATCTAAAATCTCTGCCTAAAAATTCCATTATCTGGAATTTGTCAATTGTCTGTACTTTCTTTTGGTTTTTGTTCGGATTATCATGTCTCTTACTGTGTCTGGGATTTAAAATGTAGTGTCAGACACTGTATATTGAATACTGTGGAAGTAATTTGAGGTCTAGTATGATGTCATATTCCTTAAGAGGCCGTATTTACTTCCGGTGGGTTGCTTAAGGCCCTCGAGTTCCATAATCATCTTAATTCAGTTTCAGAGATGAGACAATTTGAAGCTTCCACATTCCAGGTTCCACAACACAGAACACGGAAGGTCTGCCAGCTTCTCCCAACCTTTGGTCGGTCTTTGGACTCTTAAATTTTTGTCCTCCCTGCCCTTGTAAGCCGTTCAAGAATGCCCCTCAGCTTCTAAGCCATCTGTTTTGAAACCTGCAGAAGCCCTGAGTAAAAAGCAACCCTAAATGACAGCTTTCCCCTTCTGAGTTTACGCCTCTTCCCAAATCCTATCCCTGTAATTATTTAATGCCTTGTTAATGCTCCAGTGTCATCAGGCAAGTTATTTTTACATTTTATTTCACAGGAAATAGTTGTTCTTAACTATTTGGATTAGAAAGGTTAATTCAAATCACCTAGTCTACCATTACCAAAAGCAAAAGAAAGCTTAATTTTTCTGAAATGATATGTTCAAATCTTAGAAACGTTATCTGTTTCGCTTTCTCCTGTTAACGTGGGTAATGCCACATTTAAGTTCTGTCACTGGGATGAAGAAGGGAAATGAAGAGACAGACACTGAATCAATTTCTTTTTTATTACACATCACTTCTGCGCTCTCCCTCACACGTGCAGCTCTGTGCCAGGGGCCTCTTCCGGGTGCCAACATGCAGCCTTTAGCTGTAGTTTTTGTTTCATACAACATGTCAGAGAAATTTTAAAAACCTTTCATACCTTGTTAAACATCTGCTCCCATTTATTCTACTTACTCCTTTTGTACTTATTCTGTGTGAAATTGTAAGGGTTAGGAATAAAATGTGTTCAGCCTACCATCTTAAACTAGAAGTTTCATTAAATCTTTAAAATGTTCATACACTTTGACCCAGCCACTCTACTTTCTAAGCTATAGACTGTCTACTGTCTATGTTATAGACAGACACAAACAAATGCACAAAACTATATGGATATGAATATTTACTGTAGCACTGTTTTAGTAAAATAATGGAGATAACTCAAATACCCATTAAGAGATTATTTAATTGATGGTACAAGACAGAAATTTTAAAAGACTGAGATTAAGTTAATATATAATGGCACATTCCATTTTTGTTAGAAAATAATTTTCAAAACCGCAGGTGAGGAAGAAATCTGTATGCTCAATTTATAGTATACACTAAACTGAATAGTATTTATTTATAGGGGAGACATTATAAAGAATTGTTTTCCTTATTAAATAGTTTCATAATATTTGAATTTTTATGATAGAAATTGTTTTTAACCATAAATAAAACAAAACAAATACTAAAACATATTAAACCAACTAGAGACCAACTTCTACAAAGTTCCCACATGCCAAGAAGCCAAGACAACATCAAAACAGGCCTCTATTTAGAAGTAGTGACACTGCCCTGAGTGGTGTGGCTCAGTGGGCTGGACCTTGTCCTGCAAGTGGGAAGGTCACTGGTTCAATTCCCAGTCATGGCACACGCCTGGGTTGCAGGCCAGGTCCAGGGTTGGGGGTGTGTGAGAGGCAACCAATAGCTGTTTCTCTTGCAACATCGATGCTTCTCTTCCTTCCTCCCTCCCTTTTCCTCTTTCTAAAAATAAATAGATAAAATATTAAAAAAAAAAAAAAAAAAAAAAAAGAGTAGGTAACACTGACCAAACTAAGGTAAGCCCAATACTTTAAGGCATGGAACCTGGCCAGCGGGCAGAATCCTAGCTAGTGATATGAAAGTGAAATGCATGAAGATGGATAAGATGATACAATTAATCAGAGAGAATGTAATGGGGGAGCACAGAGTAAAAAGAAATAGAATTGACAGATAAGAATTAAAGTCTAGTAGGAAAGAAGCAAACACATTTTTTTAACTTTATTTTTTTCTGTACTTCATCTTTTAAAAAGATTTTATTTATTTTTAGGAAGACGGGAAGGGAAAGAGAAAGAGAGGGAAACACCAATACGCGGTTGCCTCTCACGCGCCCCCTGCTGGGGACCTGGCCCACACCCAGGCCTGTGCCCTGAGTGGGAATCGCATCAACAACCCTTTGGTTTGCAGGCTGGTGCTCAATCTCCTGAGCCACACCAGCTATGGCACAAACACAATATTTTCATGTTTAGAATATATAATGTCACTACGTTATGGTGACTTTTTTCAATCTTTAATAGCCTGCTCATCTGGTAATTTCATATCAAGCCTAAATGAGTTACACAGGGACCAAGAAGCCTGTTTTGGTACCTGTACATAGCAGTACAATCTTTGATTAAAATCTCTTCACATTTTTGGTCTTCAGTTTCCAATTCCATAAAATGATGGATTTGAATTAGATAATTCAAAGTCATGTTCAGATTTTAAAAAATTCTACAACCCTAAAAGAGGATTGCTCCTCATTTAGTTACATATCTACTTGTCCAGTTACCCCTTGTACAGTTCCATACCAGGTATAACTAATGCTACAGCTCCCTATCCCCACACTTATGACTGATACTGGTAATTAGCTATAGCACTTTGCCCCCACTATCCAATCGCTGAGTTCTCCCTTACTCTCCTATTTCCACGCAGTCATCTTCAATCCACTGGAGATAGTATGGTACTTGAGATGAAACCTATTCATCATCCTATAAATCCATAAACAAGTTTTATGACTTTTAACACAGTTCAACCTGAAACCTATATAATCTTATTAGTCAATGTCATTCCAACAAGTTCAATAAAAAAATAAAACAAAACACCAAAAAAAAGAAGTTCAAACCTTTCTTACTGAGTATTTTCTACATAAAAATAAACAACTCTGATAGGTCCCTCTTATGAATAAAACTGACTCTCATATTTCTGGACTGATTAGGCTAATACGATATAAACTGTCCAAATAACCTGAAGATGACAAGTTTTGTATTTCCTGATTTATTTATTCTTCATCACTTCTAACAACCTCTGTTCATATGACTTCTTTAGTTAGAGGCACCAATGCTAGGGATTCTATCTATACTCATGCAAACTGTCAAAGAACCTAATATACCCATAATCCTATTCAACCGTACAGTCAAGGGCATAATGAAGTGTGGGTTAGCAAACTGTACTGACTTGCTGACTCACTTACCATGTGTTCAATGTAACAAGAGATAGTGATATCAAATGAGGATTTAAAAATAACATTCATCTCAAGGTTTTCTTCCATAAAATATTTAAAAATCCTTAGATACAGAAGCCTTCACCATTTTAAAATTTGACAAGCAAAGAAAAAACCTTACCAATTTTTCTGCATCTGTGTTCATTTCCCTTAATTTCTTGATATGTTCCTTTTTAATCATGAGAATTTTTGATAATCTGGTCTATAGAGAAAGAAGAGATGTTTTGGAACAAATACAGGCATTTAAGTGTATCAGTTAGACATCAAATTTCCAACTTTTCACTAAATATTTTAGCAGTAGATTTTAGTGTTTCAATATGAATATAGCACAGGCTTTTAATTTTATAAATCTGATTGGCTGACAAGAAAATATTTAAAATCCACTGTACCCAGGACATGTCAAAAGGACTAAAGAACCCACCTGAACAAATGGGATAATTCATGAACCAATAAGAATGAAAAATGTAGTAGATTGAAGCACAAGTATGTTAAAATCCATGAGTTCATATTGATACTTAAAAAACAAATTAACCTCTGTTAGAGAATGCTAGTGACTAAAGTCATTATTTTATAAACTGAAAAACAAAGAGAAAGAAAGAATCAAGCATTTATCTTGCCTTTTCTATACAAATTAAACTATTAGTAACCAAACAATAGATTAGGGGAAATTTTTCTTTACAGAGCTCTTTCAGCTAATAATGAAGAAGGGATGATAGAACAAGAACAGCATCATTTTACAATCCTAATAAATGATGGACCTAGGCATTGATAAACAGTGCCAGCTAACATGATATTAAAAAAGAAAACAGCATGTCTCCTATCAGAATACATAACCACGTATAAAACTAGACACATAAAAATAAGTAGGCCAGCCAAATAAAAAGCCCAAATATAATCAAAACTCTACACCCAATGAGCAATTTACATACAATACAAAAAAACAGAAGAACATGTTGAATGATACCACAAGGATTCAGCAAAATCCAGACTATAGGAGACTCTATGGACAAATAATCCAGTTTCTTTAACAAATAAACTGTATGGGGAAACAGAGCATCCAACATTTGAGAAACAAATGAAAAATTTAAATGCCAACTGGATATCTGATACTATTAACATTTTTGTTAACTTTTTAGGTGTAACAATGGTATATTATGTATTACAGTTATGTAATATGTGTAATATATGTAATGTTTCTGTAAAAGAGCCCTTATCTCTTACAAATACATAATAAAATATTTACAATAAATGATATGATGTATATAGTATTTGCTTCCAAATTACACAACAGGGACAAAGTAGGTGGGAGTAAAGATGAAACAGGACTAGCCACAAGTTTTTTGGATTTTATTTTTTCTAAATATATTTTTACTGAATTTAGCCAGGAGTTGTTAATAACTGTTACAGACAATGATGGATTCATAGAAGTGCATTATACAATTCTGTCTGCTTTTATGTGCTTTAAATTTTTGATACAGAAATGTCTTAAAAAACTGGCCTGGTGAGATAAGTTACATACTTGTCAATATAGACTTTTATTTACTGCTCAATAGGTCCAGAGCTCTGGACTGGTCTCCCTTCTCCTCTAAGTTGCTGAGTTTTTATGGAAATCTGTGGGATTCTTTTTGGAGTTGGATGCAGTAAAAGATGGGATGAAGGCAACAGTCTCACTCCCCTTTTTTGTTTGTTTTAGTTTTGTGTTACTTATTTGTTTTTGATAGAAAGTCATTGTTTCCTTTTAATTTTTTTCAAAGCTGAGTTTTCTATAAGAAAGTGGATCAATCTTTTTAGATTCTTCCAAATCCCTAACCCCAGGAATAAAAAGTTCCCCTGCAAAAGAAAATTCATTGTAAACTATGAACTACAAAACCTGCAAAAATTTTTAATGTTTACTTTTTATAAGAAAAATATTAGAAACAAAAAATAAAAACATATACATCTACTTCAAAAGCTAGTATTTACAACAAACCTGAGTTTTATAAAACCTTACATACTACAAAAGACAAAAGGCTTTTTATTTTTACCTCTCAGACAGCTTAAAATAATAATGAAAGTAGTATTTTAACTAGGCTTAACATATGTAGATTATGAAGTTAAAAAATTAAGAATTGAAATCAAATATCTAGGCATCAATAAAAGTATCAGTACTTTAGAAGCAGTCCAAGGATACCTAGTTTCTGGCTCCCTCTGCTGGTGAACAATCTCTCTCTCTCTCTCTCTCTCTCTCTCTCTCAGCTTTGCTTTCACTTTCACTATTTAAAGAAAGCATGTCTTTAAATAACATGGGAACAAGTGTTCTATTTGAGAAACGCATAACCTTTGGCTCTTTTCATAATATAAACTTTTCATATAAAAATATCTACTTTTGGAAGCCAAAGGCATTATAAAATTCTACATTGCAAGGAAATTAGCAACATATGATTGAGAAATACAAAATGCTATACACATGTACACAAATGACAAGACTTTTCCTTGAAATAGCATCAATTGCAAAAGGTAACACTGAATATTTTATGAATTATGCTATATAACATAACATAGAAACTTTTTATTTATAAGGACTATCCCAAGCCAAAGTAGTTTTTCTTTTCTTTTTTTAGTACTTTTTCTTTACAAAAAAGAAAAAGAAAATAAATCAAACATTATTAGACTATGACTCAAACTAAATAATTTCACCTAATTTTCAAAACAAATGACTCATCACATTCTTAAGAATCAGACTATTTAGGAAAACTGTTCTATAAAATAATTCTACACTTGTTTTAGTTTAGGCTTAGATCTCTTAGTGAATAGCTATTTCTAATCTCATAAAGAAAGTTCCTCCTAAACAAAGAGCTGGCCAACACATCCCAACTGCTCAGCTGACTGGTGATAGCAAGATGCATATTGTGGTTACTAAATAAAAGCTTTCTACGTATACAAGTTATTAACAGCTTATCATTCAGAGTTTCACAGAATATAGGCTAGAACATGAGAGTCCTTAACATAACAAAATAATGAGAACAAAACCAAACAAAAGCCCAACAAAAAAGACGTCTGTCTTTTTTGGCTGTTACAACTTTTATTTTTAAGCTTTGATGGAAATAACAAAGTTCTTAAAATCAATACAATGATAAAAAATATTTAAATATTTGGTCCTAGGAAAACTTTCAACTTCAATAACACAATAGACATTTAAGTTTTTAAACAAATAGTCAAGATATTCAGAAAAATTCCTACCACTTGAATGAGGAATTCTACAGGAAAGCCGCCCAATGTTTCAGTGTCAGAGCCCGCAATCTTGCTTCTCCAAGGTGACTGTCCTAATAAAGGATCATTATCCTGTGGGTATAAGAAGGAACCATTTAACCACTGACTGTTGAAAAGGAAGCATCTGATATTTAGGTGAAGAGTAAATTCGACTATGATCAATATTATATTAAAAATCCTAAAAAAATTTCCAGAGTTGAAGCAGCTTTTATTTTATTTAAAATCTGACAACTCAAAATAATGTGCGCAACTCCTGAAGTTGCTGTAATAGATGTATAATTTCATAAACACACAGTTCACATTAATAATAATCATTTAAATTACTGATGACATTTAAAAAATGTTACCGTAGTTGGTGCCGGGAGAAGAGGAGTATAATGTAACCGTGGTGGAGTCATTAAAAATCGAGAAGGCCGCTGTTTTTGTCCAAAGGCAGCAATTGGCATTGTCTCATGAGGCTCATTACTCTTAGGGAAAAAAGAAAGCCCACAAAACTTGTAGAACTTTGCCTATCATTATATATTTCTGCATAGTATACACTAGTTTATATGCTATGATTTATCAGAGAATATATTATGCTACAAAGACCAAAGGTCTAGAATTTAAGTCAGAGTATGAAAATGCTATTTTGTGCCTTAGCTGGTGTGAACTCAGCGGATTGAGTGCCGGCCTGGGAAGCAAAGGGTTGCCAGGTCTATTCCCAGTGTAGGGCACATGCCTGGGTTGCAGGCCAGGTCCCCAGTAGGGAGTGCATGAGATGCAACCGCACACTAATGTTTCTCTCCCTTTCCTTCTCCCTTCCTTCCCTTCTCTGAAAATAAATAAATCTTTAAAAAAAAATTCTATTTTGCTACCAAAAGATTGAACCCACAAAACAAGAGAATTAAGAAGAGAAAAAGACAAAAAAATCAAAACAGAGGATCAAAGATTATTATGGAATATTAGTGTTCTATTGCCACCCTTGGTTGTCTGTCTGTGTGTTAAAGACCAATGTTACCTGGTATAATTAAAGTCAATTCTCTGGCCAAAGAGAAATAGCTAGATGATCTCATAAAGGAAATTACATTGATGAAACAGAAAGCAATTTTCCTTTTTTTGTTTTTAAATATTTTATTTATTTATTTTTAGAGAAAGGAGAATGGAGGGATGGGATAAAGAGAGGGAGGGGAACATCTTGCCTCTTGCACACCCCCAGCGCAGGACCTGGCCTGCAGCCGAGGCACGTGCTCTGACCAGGAATCAAACTGGCTACCATGCAGTTTGTGGACGATCCCCAACTCACTGAGCCATACCAGTCAGGGCCAATTTTTCTTTTTATGAAAAGGGAGGTTGAAAGATTTCATTCTTTAATGAAAAAACTTAAGGTTGTGTACTTCGATCTATTTAGTCCAAATTTTCTCTCTCCCTTATTTGTTGTCTCTAAAAAGCACGTTTGAAAAGGAAACCATCACAATAAATAGAGTCATAGTTTTTAAAAAATACATATCAGAAAAGAAAGATTCTTCTATTTTTGCATCAAGGAGATAAAGAAATTTTGATTTTTAATTTTAAGTTCATAAACCTTAAAAATCAAATTTATAATAAAGAAAAGAAAAAGGGAGGCTAAAGGTGAACAATTCAATTTTCATAATGCTTAGAGGCAAACCATTTTGTTATAGTAAGTTCATTATTCACTTTTTAAAAACTTTGTTAGATTGCATAGATTTATTAGTTCTTAAAATTATTTTAACTTATTAGAAAGGAATATGCTTTTCATGACTTTGCGAAGTCAATCATGATCATGAAATAATGGCCTAGTAGTTTAATGGGCTGTATAAGAACTGAATTCTAGTCTCACCCGTCCAAAAACCAGCTCTAGAGGCTTGGCCTGATTACTTACTGTAATTTGTAATTACTAATGTCTCAGTTTAATAATGCAAAAAGTGAGGGTAATTAACACCTACCCTATGTAATTCTGAGGATAAAACAAGAGAACAAATGTTAAAGTGCAAGATGTTACTTCATACTTTAAAAATCATTTTGTGAGAGAACTATAACAAAACAGCTGAAACGAAAATGTGTAGCTTATTCCCGAAAATTATGTAGTCAGGAGCCATCAGTTCTGACACACTAAAGAGCTACTGGTTAAGGTACAATAGAGAAATGCTAGATTCTCAAAAATGTGGAAGACCTAAAGTATAGTTCTGCCCAGGGGTCCAGTAGGAGTTGAAATCCCTAAGGATCTTTTCCTCTGTGACTTGAAATCTTGACTCTAACATACAACACAATCTCTAAGAAAATTCTATATAACGTATTTAATAGGCATAATACACAAATATATATGAAATACTTACAAGAACTTCATAGTCAGGGATAGTGTGGGTTCCAAGCCCTGCCCTATCAAAAGTTACTCTGTAAGTAGCATTATAAGTATCCACAGCAGCTATTTGTCCAGTGAACAGACCATCATGAACACCACGTAATCGTGCTGAAAAAATAACAAAAAAAGGCATTATGATGTTTGGAAATTACAAAGAACTGCCAATTATAAAACTACTCAAAGCATCTAATTTAAAATGTAGAAAGTACAGTATTGTTGTCTATTACAGTTTCAAAAAACAGTATGCACTTTATTTTCAGTTTAGAGAAAAAAAATTTTTTTGAAACAATAAACAAAGCTATAAATGATGATCCTTATTTTGACATATGAAATCACGTACATACCAAACTTAAAAGAAAAAATATTTTAAAGTCATTGCTTTAATTTTGAATTGAAAAAAACAAAAGGTCAACAAAAGAACTTTGGTCATTATGCTACTGAGTGAAAAAATGAAAAAATAAAAAAGCCCTGGCTGGTGTGGCTCAGTGGATTGAGCGCGGACCTGCGAACCAAAGGATCACTGGTTCGATTCCCAGTTTAGGGCACATGCCTGGGTTGCAGGCCAAGTCCCCAATAGGCGGTCTGAGAGATGCAACCATATATTGATGTTAAAAATTTAAAAAAGACAAGGATGCTGTGAAGAAAATAATGAATATACTAGGCCTGAGACTGCTATCCCTGGAAGGGCCTGACTACAAAGGTGGCATCTGGGAACTTGGATTTTAAGAGTATTCCCATACTAATAATAAGGGTGGTTTCCTGTGCTTGGCTGTTTGTGAAAACGATGGGATGTGTGCTGTATACCCGCTTTCCTTCAGGAGTCTGGAATTCCAGCAAGTGCTATGCAAGAGTGCCTATGTGATCAGCCCCCAATAAAAACCTCGGGTATTGAATCTCTAACAAGTTATTTTGGTAGACAACGCCTCAAGTGTTTTTACCAATTGTTGCTGGAGGTATTAAGAAAGTCACATGTGACACTACAGGAAGGGGACTCCTGGAAGCTTGGACTAGTTTCCTCTGAGCTTTTGCCCTATTCACCTTTTTCCTTTGCTAACTTTGCTTTGTATCCTTCTCTGTAGTAAGCCAAGGCCATGAATGCTGAGCACTCTGAATCTTTCTAGCAAATCACAAACTCAGGAGTAGTCTTGGGGACCCCTCACATAGATGAATTTTTGTGTCACTATTATTTAAATCCAGCCTGCAATAACATCAGGAAAATCCAAGCAAGTACCCAACATGAGTGAAGAATGTAAGAACAGCATTTAAGGCATTCAACTAGACAAAGTGACACATTTTGTATGGATAAAAAAGTAAAATATACAATATCATTTTAATACAACACAAATATTCGATGTAAAACTGTTTAAAAGAATCAACTGATTAAAAGACACAACTGTAAGAGCCTAAAATATTCTCAGTCTTTGACAGATCAGTTAAGGGAAAAGTAAAAGGTATATAGAAGATACAAGTAATAAATAAAGTTGAAAAAACAAACATAAATATAGAAAAGGACTTCCAGCATGAAGAGGTTTTTCATTCTTCTCTGTGAAAAGCAAGCATAAACCTGTACAAGACTGTCAAAGACAACCAGTTCAAGGTATTGGAAATGGATCAAGTGCAGAGAACAATCAGGAGATGTTCAGTGTTGAAAGACTGCTGGAGCTTCAGGTTAGGGGAAGGCAGCGGCCTTTTTGCACGAGGCTATTCACGTCCCACCATCACCACCCACGTGGCTGGTAAAAATGGTGTTACTAGTGTAAAAGCCGGTCATGAAAACTGACAGTGCTGTTGCCACAGGGGGTGGATCAGATGTGGACCACTGGGGAAAAACTTGTCTTTGCCAGTTAAAAGTGATGACCTCAATCAGGAAAGCATTAAGAAAAACCCACAGCTTCTGTAAGCCCATGGGGTAGGCCTGGCGGAGGTGAAGAGCAGAACAGCCAGACGTTTAACAGGGAGATCCTGGAAACTCGAGAGCCCTAAAAGGGCTGACCTAAGCGCTCCATAAATCCCTGGCTAACTGGGAGACTATGCGGGAGGGTGGGGAATATACCTAAGAGAGTCCGGTAAAAAGTCCAAGCTTAGGCTTCATTTCCTCCAGAAAATGTTCCCTGATTAATTCAACCATTTCTCAAACCCTTTCAGTACAATTACTAACCTACCCACTCACTTAAAGCAATTTTAGTTGACCAAATTCTTGAAGATTAACTTAAGCTTGGCTTTGGTGGTACCTTCCCTCCATGTTATAACTGAAGTGAATATATAGAATCACATCTGTAAATTGACAAAATTTATGCCCTTACACAATTTTGAGCAAACTACCAAGCGAATAATTTAGTTTTATTGAGTCATTACAAATGGACTATTTCTGGACCCAAGGATCATTAAGAAAAGTGGTGTTTTTATAGATCATAAGAACTTGGTATAGACTATCAAGAAAAGACTGCTTAGAAATGGAAAAAAACAGAATAATTTAAAATTGTGAAATCTAAACAATTCACAGATGAAGAAACAGTAATCTCTACAGTACATTGCTGTAGAACTATAGTTTAAGCTTTCTAAATTTAAAAGCTACTCTAATAGAGGTTATTTTGGAGAAAAATTACAAGTCAAAATATTAATAAGCTTATCTTCACTAACCTGTAACTTTGGTTCCAATAACCAGGGGTAAAGGAATCTCATCTGGGAGATCTTTGAATTGTGAAAGATCTGCAACTTTCTTTTGTTGTAAGAGCCGGATTTTCTGCCGTTTCTGTTTTAATGCTGATCTCTCTTCCTCAAAAAATGCAGAAGAACATCTAGAATAAATTATAAAGATAATATAAAATAACTATCATATACAAAAACTTCAAATCAGACCACCCATCTCATTGTTCTCTTTCTTCCTTTCATTCTTTTGAGTACTGTATTTAAAAACAAATTCTTAGAAATAATCATTTCCTTTCAAATTAAGTTACTTTTACATCTTTTAAAAAACAGGGCCTTCCAAAACTCAAAGATATAGAAGTCTAGATTATCCCTTTCTGTAAAACAGAAGGATTTGTTCACATTCTTTGACAAAATTATAGCTGGATCCCAGGTCTTGTTTTAAGGACAAAGTTCAATTCTAATATTCTATTCAGAAAAACATGACATTTTCTGTCACCCAGTGAGCATACTAATACAGGAATTAAAGATGAGACGTGTCACTGTGTAAACTTTAAAGTATTCTTCCTGCCTTGAAGTGTGAATGCTGAATTTACTCTTATGGTCTGTCTTACTTCTATTGTCATATTCCATGATGAACCAAAGGTATTTAAACATAGGTTTCATGCCACAAAACATATATCCATAAAACCATCGCCACAGTCGAGACAATGAAATACAAAGACATCAATTATCCCTAAAAGTTTCCCTGTGCCATTTTATTTTTCCTATTTTGCATTCCTTCCATTTCTATACTCCTACTTACCAAGCAATCTCTGAGTTGCTTTCTGTCATTATTATTTCTATCTTCTAAAATTCTGTATAAATGGAATCATCTAGTCTGTACTTTTGTCAGGCTTCTTCCATTTAGCATAGTTATTCTAAGACTCATTCATGTTGTATGTATCAGTTCATTCCTTTTTACTGGAAAATAGTATTCTATTCTATGGATGCATCACAATTTATTTATTCATTCACCTGTTGGTGCACATTTGGGTTGTTTCCAGTTTGGGGTTATTACAACAATGTTGATATGAACATTTGTGCATAGGTTTTTGTATAAACATATACTTTAATTTCTCTGAAGTGAATACCTAGGAATAAAGTGGTTGGGTCATGTGGTCAGTTTATGTTTAACCTTTTAAGAAACCAAAGAAGCCAAATATCACCAAAGAAGATGTATAGATGGTAAATAAGCAGATGAAAAGATGTTCCACATCATACGTCATTAGGGAAATGCAAATAAAATGAGACACCACTACACACCTATTAGAATGACCAAGATCTGAAACACTAACCCCACCAAATGCTGGTGAAGATGTGGAGCAACAGGACCTCTCATTCATTGCTGGTGGGAATGTAAAATGGTACAGCCACTATAAAAGAGTTTGGTGTTTTTTCTATAAAACTAAACATATTCCTACCATATGATCCAGCAATCGCATTCCTTGGTATTTATACAAATGAGCTGAAAAGTTATGCCCACACTAAAATCTGCACATGGATGTCTACAGCAGCTGTATACCTGATTATCAAAACTTGGAAGCAACTGAGATGTCCTTCAGGAGGTGAATGGTACATCTAAATAATTCAATATTATTCAGTGCCAAGAGAATGTACTGTCAAGCCATGAAAAGATACAGAGTAGCCTTAAATACATATTACTAAGTCAAAGAAGCCAATCTGAAAAGACTACATACTGTACAATTCCAATATATGACATTTGCAAATACAACACTATGGAGATGATGAAAAGATCAGCGGCTGCCAGGAGCTGGATGGAGGAGGGAGACGGACAGGTGTAGCGCAGAGGGTTTTTAGGGCAGTGACTGCACTCTGATAGTATAATGGTGGATAATGTCACTGTATATTCGCCAAAACCAACAGACCGTATGACACCAAGAATGAACGCTAACGTAAACTATGGACTCCGGACGACTAGCCACGGAGGTGGAGGATGCTGGTAACTGAGGAGGCTGTGCCTGTGTGGCGGCAAGGGGGGATATGGGAAATCTCCATACCTTCCTCTCAATTCTGCTGTGAACCTAAATCTGCTCTAAAAAAATTAAGTCCTAAAAAAAAAAAAGAAAAAAGAAAAAGAGGAAAAGAATAAAGAAACTGCCAGTTTCCCAAAGTGGCTGTGCCATTTTCTATTCCCAACAGCAATGTATAAGAGTTCATGTTACCCCATTTCCTCACTAACACTTACTACGTTCAGTCTTAAACAATTTTTGATGTTTGAGGTACCATATTTTAATTAACCAGTCCTCTATTAATGGACATCTAGGTTGTTGCCAATCTTTTGCTACTACAAACAATACTGCAATAAGTAACTCTGTATATGTAATTTCACCCATGTACAAGTATTTCTCTGATACAAATTAATAGAAGTACTAAGTCAAAGATACAGAAATTTGTAAATTTGGTAGATGTTACCAACTGCCCTTCCCAGAGATTATATAAATTTAAAGTCTCACCAGCAAGAGTGACTATTTCACCACATCATTGTCAACCCAACATGTTAAAGCTTTATGAAATTTGTCAATCTGATAAAGAACAGTATGTAAGCATACTTTGGTTTTGTATTTCTCATCATGAGTAAAACTGAACTCCTTTTTTATATTTAAAAGAACCATTTCTTTTTCTCTTCCTATAAACTGTTTATAATCATTTTTATCATGGGTTATTTGACTTTTTGTTGTTGATTCATAGTAGTTCTTTACATATCAGGGAATTAGCTCTTTGTGATAAAAGCTGTAAATATTTTTTTCAATTTTGTTTATGGATTTTTTGGGAGAACAAAGAAAACTGTTCTTATTTTTATAAAGTAAAATTTACTGATATTTTCTTTCATGGTTCCTAGCATTGAAGCCTGTTAGAAAGAACCTTTCCAATTCAAAATTAAGCAAAATTTTCCAATAGGTTCCTCGAGTAGTTTCAGTTTTTAAACATTTAACTAACTCTTTGATCCTTTGCAAATTTTTCCTGGTGTGAGGTATAAAACCAACTCGATATTCTCTAGATGGCTACATAGTGCTCTCCATATGCATTAAATAAACAATTTAAACCCCTTCTCCCTTAGGTATCTGAGGTGCAACAACTGTTACCATGTACCAAACTTCCACAGACATCTGTGATTCTATCTGGACTTTTTCTCCTTTTTAATTAATCTTTCTATTCATGCACCTCTACCACACTATTTTAATTATGAGCACTTTATAATCAATTTTAATATCTGATAAATGTAGTTTTCCTTCACTACTTTGCTTCTTCAGAATTTTCCTGGATCTTCCTGCTTGATTTCTCTTCTTTTAAACGTGAATTTTACAACTGATTTATCTAGTAAAAAAAAAAAAGCCTACTGGTATTTTTATTAAGACTGGTTTTAATTTATAGATTAATATAGGATTTTGAGTCTTCTTATGCAAGATCATGGGTATCTTCACATTTTCTCATCTGTATCCTGCACATTTTCTGTTAAGTTCCTTCCTGGTATTTCGTCTTTTTTTTTAAAGAATATTTTGAAAAGTTTACTGTACCAATAATTTATACTGTACCTGGACTTCCTCAGAGAAAAGAAAAACTACAAACTTCTGTTGAAAATAAAGACTTTAACTGTTAATTAATCTTGATAAAATAAACAACTATAAGATTAAGCAATGTTATGGTAAGATAATTGAAGAAAAATTAACAAGAGAAATATAATAGTCTTACACAAACTGCAGATTTCTAAAACAACATAAAGTGACTGATATCTCATTCTGATGGACAATAATTAGAAATAATGTAGGTCAAGTTGCTGTAACATGTAAGTCATAACAAAGCCTCCCAAAATTGCCTAATTACCAAAGACCCTAAATTACCAGTATGAAACACACTAACACATCACATATTAACTGTTATTGTAAATGAGGGAAATATTAAAAACATCATCAGCAAAATCACTTTTTTCCATTTAAGTGTCCTTTTAAAAAACTATTTTTATTTTTCAAGCAAGATCATCTTTAAACACAAAAGATAAAACAAAATTTGTCAGTTAAAATCAATTAAAATTTATAGTTGCATTTCATCACTATCTTCAGAAATCATTAAAACTAATTTCCATTTCTACTTGTACAAGTAATTTTATTATTTCTAGACTTTCCTTGAATTTTCCCACCATTTAAAATAAAAAAAATCTTATACATGCTTTTTACTACGCAGGTAGACTTAATATAAGAACTAATGATCTAATTCTTCTAATGTATTTTAAGATTCTACTCAAAAGTAATATAAGATTGTGTAATGTGTTAGAAAGCAGCATAACACTGGAAAAGTCTTTTCACGTGAAAAGTAATTCTCAGAAAGTAACATATTAGATTCACTTGATTACTGTTTTTATGTAAAGTAAAATATGCGCTGTGGGAAGGTTCTTGCGATAAAGCGATTCACTAAAGATAATAACAATGTACATATAACCTTCCAGCTTCATTAAATATTTTTTGATGCATTCTTATATTTTTGGGAACACAGTGGAGTATGTTTACGTATAACAAAAGTATATTTAAAACCTGTGATTTGAGGAAAAGTAAAACTGCACACTTAATTATAAGATGTGTAAGTATAAAAAGCCCTTAAAGTTGGTTAATAGAATATATTTAACATATAATTAATTATTCTGAAAACTTTTATTTTAGTACTAGTCCCCTTAAAGATTAAAAAAAAATCAATGTAGTAATGATACTACCAATACTGATTTTATTTTAAATAAAAAGATTATTACCTCCTTGGTTTTCCCATAAGCCGCCTGATTTTCCCCCATTCTACTCTTGTTAATTTTCTTGTTTTCAAATTAGGAAAAGATTCCTTTAGACATACACAGAAATCATTATCGCCTTCAAAGAGTGGTCTATAAAATACAAATGGTATTTTAATGGTTAATAAACAATGTGTTATTTGAGACATAAAATTAAAAATATGCATTTCAATTTTCAACATCAAACTAATTACAAAATGCCAAACCTTCCTTTCTGCCCAGAACATAAACACAATAGGTACATACTCAAAGTACTAGAGCTAAATTAAATCTTTAGCAAATGTGAAACAATGTGTAAAAATTACTTAAGAAATACTATCTGGGGTTGAGATGTGCCCAGACAGGGAAGTTTGTTAAATCGCCTCAGGAGTCTATCCTCTGGGAGGCTATGGCAGCACTGGCATTGTATCTGGTGAAGATAAACAATGTCAGCTGTGAAGTACCTGTCCCAAAGGTAAAACCATCATCAAGGAATCCTCTCTGAGATTAAATCAGATTTAGGAAACTGGAGAACCCCCGGGAATTAGATTAGGAATTCCAGAACTCATATCACACTTGGACACCCTGAGAGTTTGCTTATGTACCTATGGAAAATCTGCAGGCAAAAATAGAACAATTCTATTTATAAGTCTGGGCAACCAGAAACCAACAATAATACACAAAGGTCTTGGACTTAAACATGAACATTCATGAGATTCACAAGCTTCAGAGTAGGCAATTGATTTGGAAAGCAGAGAAAGGGAATAAAGATAAGTAGCCAGCAAAGCAAGCACCAATAACTGGCATGGATTAGATGAGATTAGAATGGATGAGAAAGCAGAATTTTTCATCATTAAATTCTGTTGAACAGATCTCACCCAAATTTCTTAATGTTTTATTTAAACATTTATGTGTAACAAAAGTACATAATTACTACAACGAGAAAGGCTATCCTAAAAATCTTATTGAATCAACTATTATACTAGCACTTAAAATCTCAAGATTTATAAAACAAGTCACCATTCATTGCAAATAATGGTGCTATTTCACAGTTTTTATAAATTATGTAGAAATTATACTTTCATTTTATTTTTCACTAAAATGTATAACTTCTTCAAAAGAGGGAAAAGGGAAGAAAACTATGAGAAATGGAAAGAGATCAAACCAGAATGAGGAATAGAAAAAGGAATTTAGGACAAAATAAGATCAAAATGGACCTACAGAAAAGGCTGTAGCTTATAACGTTTGAAAAACTTAAACTTTTGGTTCAAATAATATTCATGATATAAGCCATGATACATACTTATCTATATTTGAGTAGAACCACTCATATATGCACCATTTATGTGCTTTGGGAAGCTTGAGTAGGTTACGTAATCGAAAACCAATCTTCTGTGAGGCTTTCTTATCTGGTGTTGACATTGTTGCTGTAAATTTCTATACAATAAAAAAAACAAAAAACAGAGATTAACTATAGCTCCATTAAGTAAAACTTAGCATCTATAACATTGAATGTAAAATTTTACATTTCTAAATGATACATTGTGGTTAAGCACTCAAAAAGATTCAACAATATTCAACATGAAATTTTTGTTACTATTTAATAAACATTCTGATTAATCCTAACAAAGTTAAAGTCTCCAGTTTCATAACATATTTTGACAAGGAAGGTGAAGTATTTGCCCCCACTGTGTTTGCACTGCAGTACAATTTCAATTAAGGTATGCAGGAAGAAGCTACTTGTGAGAAATACTCCTAGAGTTCATGGGCCAGAAAAGACCAGTAAGAATCCTGCTACTCTTGAGAGTGGGAGAAAAAACATGCAAGTAAGATAGGCCCAAAAAATTTCCAGTGAATTCTATATCAAACCAGAGCTCCAATGCCATTAAGTTGTTTCAAATCACTGAAGAAAAATATGTTCCAAATCATTTTAATAAAGACAATATAACACAGATAGTAACATCTGCCCAAGTATAATAAAATATTACTCATTTCTATGAATTTTAAAAATGCTTGGAAAGATATTATGTTCATGGATTGCAAAAATTAATACAGGGTTGGGCAGATGGAGGTTTACAGTTGATTGTATGGAAAATAATACAATAAATAATGACATAAGAATAAATTGTGTTTTACATACTCACACCTGTAAACCTACTTTTGCCTCACCCTGTATTGTTAAAATGTCCACAGTACCCAAAATAGTCTGGAGATTCAATACAATCTCTATTGAAATTCCAATGGCATTTTCACAAAAACAGAACATGCAATCCTAAAATTTGTATGGAACCACCAAGACCCCAAATCTCCAAAGCAATCTTGAGAAAGAAGAACAAAGCTGGAGGCATCATGCGCCATGATTTCAAACTATATTACAAAGCTACAGTAATCAAAACAGTATGATATTGGCACAAAAACAGACACACACATCAATGGAATGGAGTAGAGAGCCCAAATATAAACCCATACATATGATATTAGTCATATATCATAATCATAATCATGAATATGATTAATTCAAAGGGCCAAAAATATTTAATGAGGAAAGTGCCTTCCATAAATGGTACTGGGAAAACTGGAAAGATACATGCAAAAGAATGAAACTGAATCACTATCATACCCCATACACAAAAACTAACTCAATATTATTAAAGAATTGAATGTAAAACTTGAAATCCTAAAACTCCTAGAAGAAAACACAGGCTTAGTAAGTTCCTTGACATTGGTCTTGGTGATGATTTTTTTGATTTGACAGCAAAAACAAAGGCATCGAAAACAAAAATTAACAAGTTTCCCTAATGTTAACATCTTACATAACCAAGATTTGTCAAAACTGAGAAATTAACATTGGTACAATACTGTTAAACTACAGATTTCATTTGAATTTCTCCAGTTTTTCTACTAATGTCCTTTTTCTTTCCCAGAATCCAATTCAAGGTATCATACTATACTTAAAAAATTAACTTTTTAATGCAAAACATTTTTTTTGTATGTCAGGAGTTGTTAAGCATAAATAATAACCAAATTACTATAAAACATTATCATCAGAAAAAGTGCTGTTTTTCTTTCCATTGAGTTACTGACCCAGATTTTAAAATGAGATATTGATGGCTCACTGGATATAAAACTGTAATAAAGATCCTTTGTTGAGTATGGGGAAATATGCTCAAACTATTACTGGAAATATAAATTATTACAACTTTCATGAATAGTTTTTGGCAGTATCTTCTAAAGTTTAAATGTTAATACCCTTGTAGCAATTACACTTCTAAGGGTTTATTCAACACATGGAAAATGGAGATGACTGTACTTGTGTACAGAGTTTCTTCTGGGGTGATGAAAACATCCTAAAAATGTTCTGATGGTTGCTCAACTCTGTGCCTAAATTAAAATCACTTAACAGTGCACTTTAAATAGATGAATTGCATGATATGTGAATTATCTCTCAATATAGCTGTTAAGACAAACAAACAAACAAACAAAGCAGGGCTCTGGAGGCAGGATGCCTCCGTTTTAGGATCAGCCTTCATCTCCTAGCTTTGTAATCCTGAGCAAGAAACTTCTGAGTCTGTTTTCTCATCTGAAAAATGGGAAGTAATATAACAGTAACCTATTTCACCAGATCAGATTGCTGAAGATTAAATCAAAGTAAAACAAAAGCAGTGCTTAGAACAAGATCTATATACTAAGAATGAAATGAAAGTTGGTTTTTATCATTTTTCAGCTTTGGACAGCGCTCTTTAGCGAAACGCGGACAGCGCTCTTTAGCGAAACGCAGACAGCCCCGGCCAGCGTAGCTCAGCTGGTTGGAGCACTGTCCCGCACTCGAAGGGCTGCGGTTCTGACTTCTGGTCAGGGCACATGCCTAGCTCATAGGTTCGAGCCCCTGTCCAGATGCAGATGGGAGGCAACCAACTGATGTTGCTCTCTCACACTGATATTCCTCTCTCTACTTTCCCCTCTCTCTAAAAAAAAACGATAAGTGTCCTCCGGTGAGTATAAAAATAAAAAAGAAACACAAACAGGATACAAGAATTTAGAGGATGTGATTAGGAGGGTAAGGGAACAAGCCACGTCATGTAAATGAAGACTGAAAGTACTAAGCATGTTAAGGCTAGAAACAAGAAAACTCTAGAAATCTCATATCATGTTCAGAAATAGAAAGCACTTTGTAAAACAGTCCTAGAAGGAATGATATGCCTGGAGAGAAGGGCAGTGGACAGAGTCGGGGCACAGTGGACGGAGTTGGGGCAGGATGGTTTTACAGCCATAAAGACTGGAGTTTCCTGTATGCTTGGAAATTTTCTTAATAGCTGGAAGAGAAAAAAGAACTTAAAAAAATCCACATTTAGAGATTTTTAAAAACTAAAGAGTTAAATCATTCAAATTACCCTAATAACACAGCTCTATTAAAGTTAATACAAGAGTTATTTAACTATTTCTTATATTCATGTAACCTTGTATCCAACACCTACTGAGTCAAACAATGCACATTGGGAATTAGTTTCAAGTTTTTAAAATTGAATTTTAGATGCTATATACATTTGTTCTGATATTTAAAAAAAGCTCAAAATACATTTTTGTTCATTTTACAGAATATGAACATATGTTACTATTTGGTATTATCATAAAGGTATGTAAGACTTTTTAGGGCTTTCCTTTTTTGGCAGGTAGGTCAGTTGCTGGTCATACCTTCAATTCCTTTGACACCCATTCCTTGGTTGAGAAAAATCACCTCTATTATGGCCCATGCTACTGGAAAATCTTATAACACTTTTGGGGAAAAAATGACAGGGAAGTAGAAAATAACTATACCAAAAATTATAAATTTGATGAGAAAAATTACATTATTCTTTAAGTTAATACTTCCTTATCCAATTTTCATTCATTCAATTCTTACATAACCACTAATTTTTTTACTAATGTCAAAAATGAAAAAGGGGATATAATTTCATGCTATATATTCTCTCCATGCCAAACTCCAAACTGATTCCATATTGTCAAATCCATTTGCTTAATGTCCACCATCTCCATGCTTAGGAGAAAAGTGTGTATTTGTAAGGCTGAGGACTAGTTGGCTTTGTACTCTGGTTTCAAGTCCATCAACAACAACATGACGGTCTTTTCTAGGTAACTGAAATAGGAGCTGAGCAGGAGCGCTGATTTAAAAAGAAAAGAACCTGTTACTCAAAATGTAACAAAATTAACACAAACTGTATTAGTAGTTGAGCAATTGCTCACTTCCTATCATGTGAAACAAAATTTTAGCACAGACATACCTGTGGAACCATTGCAACCCTCTGGTTTCTTTTAGGTGATCTTGTATTTATTTGCCTGTCATCTTCATCAGAAAAGAGTCGACTTCGTTTTGAATTTCTGAAAGGCTATGAGAGAAATTTTTTACTTCATGAAAAGACTGAACGCTTCCCTTTTTTGTTCCAAAATATAATTCTATACTTGGAAAATACAGCTAACTGGATTATGAGCAAGCAGTACAGAAGGAGGAAGTATGGGTAATACAAAGTACACAAGTCAAATACAAACGATCTGAGATTTAAAGAGTAGTAAGATAAATGTTTATGCAGCTGGTTTACAAGTAAAACACCTAGCTGATGATTAAAACTAGATTCCAAATCTCCTGAGTACACTGGCTGCCTGGAATGAAGAGAGGGAAATAAATTCTGGAAATTCCAGTTCTTGTTATGCTGGTGTTTGGATTAACATCAGTTGGGTGTATCACATAATATGTCTTTTGCATAGGGCTGGTCTGAGGCAAAGTTACTAGATCACTCTAGAAGGTAAATCTAAATGTATATAATATACTAGATCTGCTGTCAAAAATTGTTAACTGAATTTCCATTTGTAAATAAAAATACAAGATACTTATAACAGATACTTGATAAATGTCTGTAGAAGTAAAATAATTTAAGTACCCAAAGTACATCATACACTTAAGGGTCTGTAATATGAACAATTTTAGAATCCATTCTAAGTTCAGAGGTCACATTAATAGAGAACAACAGAAATAATATCCCAATAGTACCTGCATCCTTTTTCAAATCCTTCTTCTACTATTCAAAACAGAGCTTTATGCTTAGTTGGAAGGAAGGCAGGTACAGAGAGCTAGCAACATATGGGCAGCATCCAAATGGGTCAAAACTAGAGGTATGGATCCTTGAAATGAAACCCACAGAGTCTCAACACTCCATAGCCCGGACAGGAAGTCCCTTCTCCCCTGCTCCTCTTTCCCCTGAGCAGAGGGAGAGAATGATGGTGAAAGAATGGGTAGAGTGGAGAAAGTCCTACACATTCACTGTGGCCTGATGCCCAGGCTACTGTGACCACTGCTTTCTGTCCCAGCTCCAGACCTGTTTCATGATTGATCACTAAAGCCTCCTGGCTGCCTAGAGGAGGATCAGAGATCCCCCAAATCATTAGTCATGCCAACTATATGTTCACCTCTACTTTCCAGCCCTAAATGTACCTGCCCTTGAACGACACAAGATTTTATTATCTTGCCCTGGCTGGTGTGGCTCAGTGGATTGTGTGCCGGCCTGTGAACCAAAGGTCACTGGTTTGATTCCCAGTCAGGGCGCATGCCTGGGTTGTGGGCCAGGATCTCACTTGTGGGTGTGCGAGAGGCAACCGATTGAAGTATCTCTTGCACATCGATGTCTCTCTTCCCCTCCTCCCTCCCTTCCTCTCTGTCTAAAAATAAATAAATAAATAAATAAATTTTAAAAAAGAAAATGGAAGAAAACAGAGATATTAAAAAAAAAGATTTTATTATCTTACCTCTTACTTATATATCTTTGTGTAGGAATCAGAACCATGTAAAAACTTTACTACCTAATAATAGTATGATTTTGGGTTGTTGGAGTTTTTTTTGTTTTTGCTTATTAAAAAAAAAAACAACTACAAATGCTTAATAATGACCAAATTATCACAGACTACAGATTATTTCTCTATATATGACCATGTACTGCTCAATGACACTTAAAGACTCATATGCTTGCCCTGGCCGGGTAGCTCAGCTGGTGAGAGCATCATCCTGATATGCCAAGGTTGCAGCTTCGATCCCTAGTCAGGGCACATACAAGAACGAACCAATGAACACATAAATAAATGGAAGAACAAATTGATGCTTCTCTCTCTCTTTCTCAAATAAATCAATAAAAAAGAAAAAGACTCAAATGCTTGAAGTTGGGGAAAAACCTTGAGCAATGTTTACTGTGCTAAAAAAACAGGCACATGACAATAATACAATTTAGTTATCATATTCTAAAGCGTGAGAAAAACTAGTTCCTTACCATTTCCACAGCAGAGCCTGTATTCCTGCCTTTCCAAACAGGTGTTTTTTGTAAAGAACTGAACTTTTCATTCCATGTGTTAGATAAGCTTCCCTCTGTAATGAATAATTATCACTAGTAAGATTTAAGTTTAGTTCAAAAGATTTCATACTATGAACATTGCCTTTTTAATAACAGCAACGTATCTGAAATATTTACCAATATTAAAAAAATACACTGACTATAATAATTTTAGTTTATTACAAGTGAAAAATCTTTTTTTTGGGTCAAACTCTAAATAATTTGGCAAGGCAATGTATCTTGAAAATATTAAATTTTCTTATTAAAACGTGTGGCTTCTTTCTTTTTGGTTTTTAATAACTCCTCTATTTTAATTTTCTAAGAACCATCTCATAAGTACAATCTGATTGAAAGCAGAGTAAAGAAAAAAGCTTCTTCTAACCTTAAACTTAGAGCGTATTTCTAAATGTTTTCTGCTTGAATATATAAAACTCCTGATATCCAAAAACGAAATGTGTGGCATTTCTGTTTTCCTTAATTCAAAGAAATGTCTTGAGTTGTATGCAACCAGAAAAAATTCAATCAGGTGACTAGACATATTATGAAAAGGATGAGTTTAATTTTTATAACAATGATGTTTATGCAGAGGGAGACACAGAAAACTGTGATGAATATACCAAACATAGTTTCATGTCCTTCTAGTTGCACACATCAGCATTTTGTAATTCTTTCTATTAAAAATTTATATCGCTTCAATATTTTTTAAATAAAAATGATTTTAGTGTTGAGGAAAAATAATGAAATGCTTTTCCATACGTTTATTTTAATAAGTACAAAAGAGAAGAGGTGGGATGGGGTTGATCTTGGGAAGCAAATGAATTAGGGTACCTGGGAGACAACCGTTCTCAAGCCACAAGGGCTTAATCTGGTAAGTCACCAATTCAAAGCACAGCAAAGCAGTTTTAAAAAGTGAAAGTACTAATGCAACTTAGAATATCTAGCTTGGTTCCAAATGTACTTACCCAGGGGAATCTTGCTCAAGAGGTAAACGTTCAAAATGAGCTATATTAATAGGGTTTAGTCTGATTAATACTATTTACATAAAGAAATAGCAAGACCAAGGAACATATTTTTTTCCCTAAGAAAATTACTATCATTCTTTTATTTTTAAGAGACTTGCATTATTACTTAGAAGACAAGATTCTTACAAAATAAACTATTACGCAAAAAATACAGCTTAGCACAAATTGTTTAAAAAATGCTTAAAAAATAAATGTTTTAAATCTAGTAAGAAGGTTTCTTAATCAATAATTCCAGGGAAATGTTTTCCTAGTAATTTCTGACAACCAAGGACCCATTTTCATGTAACAGCATATAAATGTAAAGTTATCATCAGTGAAAACCAATAATTAAAGCTATAATGAACTGTAACAGAAAAACACTATATCCAAATTAATTTAATGAATTAAATGTCTAGCTTATGCCATACCTAAAGAATCATGTAATGAATCTTACCTTTTAAACTGACAAGGGCTTTTGCTGAAGAGCCTGCAATTAAAACAAATCAATATTATTTTATAATCAAAGTGAGAGAAAAAGAACTTAGTTTGGGGGTAAAAATGATCCACTCAGTTTTACCAATGTTGACTTTGATGTGCAATCAGAATTAACTACTAGACAATTCAAGCTATGGACCAGAGCTCAGATAAGGTTAAAGAAGAACTGGAGAGAGACAGCTGGAAGTCTTACTGAAGTTGTGAGAAATGGAGACCTTTCCTAGGGAGAAAAATGTAGAAAGAGAGGAAAGAGGGAGACCAAGGACAGAAGCAATTTTGGATCCTCATCCAGAAGTGTGCTCATGTTGGAGAAGAGAAAGAGAAAGGGGACCAATACTCACTGAGGCAAAAATCAGAAGCGGTAAGAGTGGAGGAAACAGAAAATGACCCGGGCACTGCCCTAGCAGGCAGTGAGCCCCCTGGACGGCTAGGATGCCGGCATGTGCAGCACTTACGGGTCCAGGCTGCAGGAGTTCAGAACAGGCAAGGGGGGCTAGCATAAAACTGGACGGGTTCACGGACTAAAAAAACCTTTAGTGTATAGTAGAATAACCAGGAATCTCCTCAAACACACAGAGTATGCACGATTAATAAAGGTCCTCAGGGGATTCTGTTGCAGGTGACCCTCAGGCTCACCGTGGGAAACATGGGGCTAGTGGTGTGAATAAAGGATAGGAGCCATGGGTACAGGGAAGTAGGAGAATCGATAGAAGTTTTCATGAAAGAGGGAGAGCTCTAAATTGAAAATCTCTGGATTGATATGTGAGTTACAAAAAGTTGAAGTCATCCTAAAAATAATAAAGGGTGATCTCTGTCACCTATATGGGGCATTTATAACAAACAAATTCAGATACAGAGAACAGATTGGTGGCTGCCAGGGTTGGGGAAATAGGTGAAAAGGTATAAACTTCTACTTATAAGACAAACACATCCTGGGGATATAATGGTAAGCGTGGTGATATGAAAGTTGCTAAAACAGTAGACCCTAAAAGTTCTTATCACAAGAAAAAAATGATTATAATGATGTGTGGTAATGGGTGTTAGCTACGTTTATTGTGGTAATAACTTTTGTTATATATACATACATCACATTATTATATTGTACGCCTAAAACAATGTTATATGTCAGTTATATCTCAATTTTAAAGAGAAATTAACAGATAAAACCCTTTCTATGCTATAAAATAAAAATTATTCACAGATGTAGGGATGAACAAATCCTCTCTTAAATTTAAAAAACTGTTTAGCTCTGGCTGGATAGCTCAGTTGTTTAGAGCACTGTCCTGATACACCAAGGTTGTGGGTTTGATTCCTAGCCAGGGCACGCACAAGAATCAACCAATGAATGCATAAGTGGAACAACAAATCAATGTCTCTCCTCCCCCTGCCCCCATCTCTCTCAACTCAATCAATAAAAAATAACTTTTAAACGGTTTAAAATCTTTTTTTCTTTTACTATAGTCAAATTATTTATCATTACTTGTTTTCAAATTTGTTGTATTTTATAACGTTACTTATTTTATTTTATTTTTTTAGAGAGAGGAAAAGGGAGAGAGTAAGGGAGAGAAACACTGATCAGTTGCCTCTCGCATGCCCCCCACCAGGGACCTGGCCTGCGACCCAGGCGGGTGCCCTGACTAGGAATGGAAATGGCGACCTTTGGGTTCACAAGCCAGCACTCAGTCCACTGAGCCGCACCAGTCAGGGCTACAACCAGCTACTTCTCATCTCGGTTACTGTGACATCCATTTATGTTTGAAAGACTATAATCTAAGATTAAGAAGTAATTTGAAATGTGGTCAGTTACTTGCGTTGAGAAAGGACAGATTTTTAAATGGCATGTTCAAAATGTATGTCAACATCTTTACAGAGCCAGTCCATCATGACACTACATATATAAAAATCAGTAAGTACAGGATGATCTCAAGGGATAAAGAAAGAAAAACATGAACTTATATATAAATCAGTGAAGAAAGATGAATTCTCCTTGGTGTTTAAGAAAAGCAGCAATGAGTTACGACTCATAAACGGACAACACACCTTAAATGAAAAGCAACAGAGAAAGTACTGCAGTTCTGGCTATGAAACATTTTTACGCATTTCAGATCCTTAAACCTCAATTGACTTTTCCTCCACAGGGCAGTCTGAGAGGCTTATAGAACAGACAGTCCATCAACATCAAAGACACTGTTGGTTTCATTCTATTCCCTTGCCTAGATGTGGAGGATGGTTAACAGGACAACTCAAGAGCTTCTGTATGGCACACTGAAGTTTAATGACCAAAGGCAGTAAAGTTGTGGGGAGCAAGGTTGGGGAGGAATGCTGTAAAGTCCTGCTAAAAAACCAGTAACACAACACAACTGGGAAGCAGCAGTAGCAGACAAGACATGCGAGAGCTGCCGTGGGAGAGGTAGTTCACCCGAGGAAGAAGCAGTCATCACGCGCTCATTTGTGAGCATGTACAGACTGCTGGCTGCTCCCAGTCGCTGCCACAGGCACCTGGGATAACAGAACATTGCAAACGGCCGTAGTCCTAGCTCTCACGGATTTACGGCCTAGTGAGGGGACACAAACAAATATTACCTGAAAAAAACAATGCAGGATGATAAGAACAGAGAATGTGGGTGCGGTTGGGGAGGAAAGACTATTTTTCTACAAAGTGCCCACGATCAGGTTCTCTGGAAAGTGAGATTTGAGCAGACATCTGAAGGAAGAGGGGTGCACAGCAGGGGTCTCCGTTCCTGCCCCATGAAGACAGGAGCTAGGTCTCCGGGGTTCTGATCCATCACTTTTACCCTTTTCCTTTTTTGGGAGACAGTGTTGCACGGTGGTTGAGAGCACAGACTGAGACTGGCTGTATCTGAATCTTGGCTCTGCCACATTCTTGCTTTGTTACCTTAAGCAAGTTACTTAACCTCTCTGTGCTGCTGATGCGTCATTTGTAAAATGGGAATTAAATGAATTAATACATGTAAAAGTATTTAGAGAACTGTGCACACAGCACATGCCTACTTTTTATATTATGCTATTAGCATTACTTTGATTAAAAAAAACTATTCGATTAAGAACATGGATTTTACAGCCATACGAAATTAAGTTAGAATCCTGCTCTAACTGGGTCTGTTCATTCATTCATTGAACAAAATATTCACTGAGTGTCTGACACAAAACTATTCTAAGACTCGGGTTAACGAAAGGCAACGGTAAAGCCTCTGCTCTCAGGGAGCTTACACTCTAGTGGGAAGAGACACACAATAAATAAGCACATAAAAAGACCACCCTTGCGGCAGTTGTTATAAAGGAAGGTGGTCTCAGGGTGGGAAGTTACTTTACACACGGAAGTTAGGGAAGGCTTCTCTGTGGAGGGAACATTTGGGAGGCACCAGCCATGAGAGAAGGAGGCCAAACCAGTGAGTCTGGGCAGAACAGCAGGTAAAAAAGCCTTGAGGCAGAAAGTTTAGCAAATTCAAGAAAGAGAGGGAGGCAGGGAGGGAGGCCATGAGCTTGGGGAGTAGCTGGCAAGGGACAAAAGGTAGGAAAAAAGGTCAAGTGTTACAGAGGGGCTGGAATGCAGGCATGAAGGAAAACAGTCATGGACCCTCTCCAGTGCAGCTTCTAACCCCAGTTAACCAACCACATGAACAAATATAAAGCTGCAACTGTGACAGCTGCCACTAAGAAGTTACAGAGCAGTATGACAAGATTTAATAAGATGTGATCTTTGTCAGGGAGGACAGAAAACAGCTGTCTGAAGATACTTAAAATGGGATCTAAAGGATAAGCACAAGTTAACCAGGAGTGAGGGTGGGGAGGAACATTCCAAGCAGAGAGAGGGGCATGTGCAAAGGCCCTGCCAAAAAAATAAAAATAAAATAAAATAAAAAAAGGAAAGCCTGGCAAGGAGAGGGAATGAAAAATATCCAATTCAGCTCAAATGGATAAAATGAGAGAGGAAGAGTGGTATAAATGAAGCTGGAGAGGGGGCGAGTGGCAGCCATGAAGGCTCTTAGAGCTACCGAAGCGTTTTAAGCAGTAGGATGACATCATATGCGAGCGTGTAAATATATATTTATATACACACATATTTTTATATACATACTGTTTATATGTACATTTTTACAGGCTCTAACTGTGGGCCGAGGAGGGTGGCAGGGCTGAGCTGGGGGACTGTGAGAGGCTCCAGAGATCAGTTCAAGGAAGAGGTGCTGAGACAGCTTGGCCCCGGGTGACGGTGGGACGTAGGTAGAATTTTCTTTTTTTTTTTCTTTTTGAAGATGGAAGTTACAAGATTTAGTAAAGGCTTAAATATGGAAAGTAACAAAGGGGGAAGTTCCAAATATAACCTCGGGGTTTCAGCTCAATGCACAGCGAAGGCATTCATTAAGACAGGAACCACGGGAAGTATCTCTGTCCTGGGATGGGGATGGGATGGGATTATGGGGTAGATCTGGAACCCCTTGAGTTTGAGGGGCCGCGGGCATCTAAGAGGAGACATGGAACAAGTCAGAGGTATCAAGAACAGGAGCTCAGCAGAAAGATCTGGGCTGAAGATCGCCCTCGTCTCCTCATGTATAAAATTAAACTAGTAAGAGCAGTTACCTCAATTGAAATAAGGGTTAAAAGAGCAAATGCATACAATATGTTTTGTGCAGCAGCTGGTTTATACTAAGTACTCAATTAATGGTAACTTTTAACACTGATAGCGTTATACTGGCTATCGGCTGATTTATTAGCTATTCCCCTTGACTAAAACTGGCAAAGAAACCATTTATTGCTATTTCCTGTATCCCTTTACAAGACTCAGCTCCAGGTGCATTAATAATGCCTCTTCTCCTACAATCAAATATTTATACTTATTTGCTGTGTGACTGTGTGACAAACCAAGGACGGCAATCCCTGCTTTCCACAAGCTGTGGTCTAGCTGAACAGGATACACACCACACACGCAAGCTCCTGGCCAACGCACCGGAGACGCCACACAGCGACACAGATGATGTTACACAGTTTGCTAACGTTACACAGCTGGGACTGGTCCCTACTGTGCGTCCCGGGTCTCTACAGAGGCCCACAGTAAGTCCGCACTGAATGCTTACTGATGAGCAAGTGTTCCAAATGACAGTTGGAAGAAAACCACTTGAAACACCCCTCACTGGACCAGAATGACTACAGTCACCCAAATGACAGCTCCAGCGGCTGTGACTCCTGAGCGGTGAGGAAGCCCCTTTGTGAGAAAGAGAGAGAGCAAGGACTTTTCAGATGACAAACACCGCGTGCTCAGGAGGCCCACCCTGACCGGGGCGCACCCTGAGTCACGGTCACCTGTCTTCTCCAGACAAGAGGCCGTAACATTCCCGGATGCGCTCCGCTTGCGTCCTGTCCAATACGGCGGCCACCAGCGACACGCGACTACTTCCATTCACATGGACGAAAACCAAATAAAATGGAAAATCCCCTTCCTCAGTCACTCCGGCCAGCGGCGTGGGGCCAGTGGCTACCCTATCCGAGGTGGCAAAACAGAACTCTTTCCCCACGTGAAACTTCCACTGGAACTTTGCACTGGCCTAGAGCAGACGTAAAACGCGAACGGCTTTGACTACAACTTCTCACCAGTCTGGCAACGGAACTTTTAGTTTAACTTTCTAACTCATTAAGAGTCTATCACAAAAAGAGCAGCTCTGGCTTTCATTCTGGAAGTGTCTATTTGACTCTTGCCCAGATAGGACTTTAACAGTGATGGAACCCTTTGCTTCCCTTACGCTGAAACTCTCAGAAATGATACAAATACATAAACTGAAGAGTGAGCAGTGTGGACCAGGACCTCCTTGTAATTAACGAAATGCTCTGCCTTTTTATGGACTTGACACAATACTGTAAGTTGCAATAATACTAAGTTCCCTGGCGCTCCAACTCGGGAATTAGCGTTGGTCCTCGCTACGCCCAGGTGAGCGAGCACACAGGTGGGAGACGACAGGGCGAGCACGCAGGGGAGGCGAGGCGAGGCCGGCGGTGGGTGTCCGGAAGGCACCGCGAGCGCGCGCCGGGCCGGCCACGTCCGTGGATGAAGGTGTCCCCGCGAGTCTTAAGACACTCGCACGGAAGAAAGTCGGTGGGATAGGGGCCCCCTGCACACTTGCGAGCCCAGCCTGGGTTATCTCGGGAAAGGTCCACGGCCACCTGTGGTCCCGGGGGAAGGGGCCAGCCCTCTGACACGGAAACACTTCCAGGGGTGGACACACCGGAGGGGGGGGGACCGTGAAGATCACAAGTGCCTGTAGAGGCAGGAGCTGTGACAGGACAAGATCAGAGGCTGCGGCGAGGAGAAGGGGCTGTGCCCACCCTCCCCAGTCTGAGCCCTTCCCGGCCCCGGGACAAGCGAGTTACATAACCTGCCAGGCGTCTCTCCGCGCTTGGCGAGCGGTGCCGGTGGCGAGGACAGTTCCCGCGGCTGGGGGCCCCTCTTCCCCGGCCTCGGCCCGGGGCCCGAGTCCGGCCAGGGGAGCAAGCCACCGCCTCCGCCCCGCACAGGCTGGGCCCCCGGGCTTTCAGTTCCGGCCCTGGCGCTCCCACAACCCCAGAAACCAACACACAGACACCATAACAAAGGCGGCGACGCGGCGGCAACACCGGAGTGGGAAGGCTAGGGGACCACGGCGGGGCTGGCAGTCAGCCCACTAGCGGGGCGGAGGGCACGGCCGCCCGTCCCGGCCGGTGCCGCCCGGCGGCAAGCGGCCGGCGGGAAGCGGGGGGTGCTTTGATGTGCTACTCACTCTCGTCAGGCAACTGGTCGAGCTCCGCCATCTTGAACGAGCCGCGCCGCTTTTTCAAAGGCTGCCCGCCGCGGTGCATTATGGGGCGGAGACTGTCTTTGCGAGGGAGGTTCGAATGCGGAGCTCGCTGCCCGCGGCGCCGCGTCGCGCCGCTCCCGCCGCGGCCGGCCGAGGGGGGCAGGCTGAGGGGGGCCGGGCTCAGCCCGCGCCTGCCGGGGGAGGGGGCACCGCGGAGCGGAGCAGCGTCTCGCCCCTCCGCCGCCGGCCCGGCCCGAGGGAGGCGGCGGGGAGGCCGCGCCGAGAGGCCCGTCTCGCGTCGCCCCTGCCGGGGCCCGGCGCTGGAGAGCTGGGTGGGGAGCCGCGCGAGCTCCCGAGTCCCGCCGGCTCCACTCCCGGCCCGCGCAGCCCGCCCCCCCAGGGGCTCGCTCCCGGCTCGCGGTTCGCGTCTCGCGCTGCGGCTGCGGGAACTGCAGGCTGTTCCGAGTGGGAAAGGGAGGGATGGTGGGAGGGAGCCCCGGGAGGGCCGAGGCGGGGCAGGGGGGCGGCACCCGTGGGCCCGGCGCGGGGAAAGAAGCCCGTGGTGCCGGGTGGCGTTACCCGAGGGGGCTCGATTCCCAGTCGATTTTCACGGTTCCCAAAACCCACGTTTTTCCGGCGTTGCCGTCCCCTCCCTTCTCCGGAAAAGCCGGGGGAGGGAGCGGTGAGGAGGGCTCTGGCCGCAGACCCACAGCTGGTCCGTCCCTGACTCCGGGTTCCGGTCGGGGACACCCTCCTCCCTAATGTCGGAATCCCAGCCTGGAGGAGAGACCTTGAGAGGTCACGAAGTTAGTCATTTAGGTCATCGGCTCAAGAACGGTTTTGCTGCTCAGCTCTTTCATCCAGTCGGCGCTAGACTAGGTTGTGAGCTGGGAGAGAATTACAAAACCAGCGCCGGAGGTTTGGGGAGGATGCAGAGCCAAGTCGGCAGGGACACCACGCGACGGTCAAGCACGCTCATCGGCGTGTTCTGAGAACGCTGGATGGGAAGTCACCCAGTTCCGAAAGCAGCCCGGGGAAGAGACCTCACCATGCCTGCCTGTAGCACTGCCCAGTAATAAACCCCTGTTGCTTTTCCACAATTCATTTAACAAACGTTATGAGTTGCAGCTCTTTGAACCCAGGAATTCAAACGGGGATGGAGAAATAGGATAGTTAAACATTGAAAATACGACGAGGGTGAATGCCAAGAACTAAAACGTTAAAAGGTAGTCGCCTGAGGACAGCAGGACACAGGCCAGTGCAACCCGGCGTTGAACTTGGCGAAGTCGGTCTTTAAATAGCGGTAGCAGCACGTTCCCGTGCGTGTTGTATAACAAAAATGTGGGTGATGGATCGGAGGGAGACAAGATGAGAGTCCTGGAAACCAGTCAGGAGGAAGCTTGCTGGGGCGGGTAGGCCAAGAAGAGGAGGGAGATGTCGACGCGAGCTACCCTAGAGCTCCAGAGAGGGGGCTCTGAAGTCCAAGGCCTGGCTGGGGTTCCGGGGGCTAGTGTGTAAACGCAGGCAAATTTGTTTCTTATTTTAATTCCCTGTGCCTCCGTTTCTCCTGTGTAAAATGCAGATAATAAACAGGGTTGTTTTGAGGATTAACTGAGTTGATGGGTGTAAAAACCTTATATAATACTTTCTAGCACCCACTCTGGCTCAAAGGTTAGCTATTGCTACCACTACTTCCGAACGGAGTATTATTGGTGGTGCCAACTTTGTGCCTCGCATAACTGGGTGCTGCCACTTGCTGGGGGCGGCGGGGGCGGGGGTCAGGATGTGAGCAGAGGTTTAAAAATTCAGTCTTACAAAGTAATCCTTCAGGGCTAACTTACCCCCTCCTGTGCCTTTTAAGCACATTCTGATCTGCCTTCTAAGAAGATGGAAAACAATTGATTCCTGTAGTGAACCCCTGGGGGTGGTGGGGGCAGTAGGACACTATCAATTTGGAGATGAATACAAGGAAAGGTCAACCCTCTGAAAACGAAAGAAAAGAAACAAACAAACACAAAGCAGGTTAGGGGAGTGGAAGGAAAAGTTTAAATGTAAACCATGGTCAAGGTATCCTTAGACCAACACAAATCAGGTTTTGTCCTAAGCCGACTTATTCACACAGTAGCAGATCTGCTGTTAAATATGTATTTCTAGGCCCCTCCTCTGGTGGTCTGCCTTTTAAACAAACCTTAAATGAGTTCTCACACTCTGAGCCTGAAACTGTGTCCCAGCAGCAGATCTACCACTTAGTAGCTGTGTGACTACAAACAAGGCCCTTAACTATTATACTCAATGAGGTTTTTTTATGAGATATTTATGAGAAGGGTTTTCAAATCTTTGGTTTACTTTATTCTCCCCAAACCGTGGTAACTTGTTCAAGGACAACATCCACCAGAAGACAGAATCAGGACTCTGGCCTCCTTTCCTCACTTCATTTTCTTCTGTGATGTGATGATAAAATCTGCCACAGGACTGTTAAATTTTAAATTTTGTATTCCAATTTACAATGACATGATTGCCTTGTTAAGAAAAAAATTGGACAAGGATACTAAGTCTTGGAAAATCTAGATAAAAATACATCATAAGAAAAATAAACAGCCACAGTTTAGGTATATCAGGTCTGATCATTTCCAGGCCCATGGGCCATTTATCAAATATTGCATTATTTCTGTGTAAATGAGTGCTTCAAAGGACATTATCAAGAATGAGAAAAGGCAACTTTCAGAATGGGAGTAAATATTTGCAAATCACATACGGTAAGGGACTTATATTCAAAATATATAAAGGACGTATAGCCAAAATAGATAAAGCATCTTACAATTTGATGTTTTTTAAAAAAGACAAATAATCCAATTCAAAAATGGGGAAAGTCTCCAAAAAATATACAATAAACCAATAAGCACATGAAAAGATGCTCCACATCATCAGTCATTAGGGAAATGCAAATCAAAACCACAAGATAATACTTTACACCCACTGGGGTCGCTATAATCAGAAAGACAGATATCAGAAAGACAGATAATAACAGGTGTTGACAAAGTTGTGGAGAAATTGAAACTCTTGTCCACAGCTGGTGGGAACATAAAATGATGCAACCACTATGGTAGTTCCTCAAAAAATTAAACAGAATTACCATATGATCTAGCAATTTCACTTCTCAGTATAGGCATATGTCAGAGATACTGTGGGTTCTATGCTAGACCACCACAATAAAGCGAGTATCAAAATAAAAAGCAAGTCATAATTTTTCTGCTCGGAGGAGCTGGTCTTCAATTTGTTAAAAAAGTAAAAATAAAAAAAGCAGTATCTGTGAAGCACAATAAAGTGAAGCGCAATAAAACGAGGTATGCCTGTATGTACCAAAAGAATTGAAAGCAGGGTCTTTGGATGTTTGTACACCCATGTGTTCATAGCAGCATTATTCACAACAATCAAGAGGTGGAAGTAATCCAAGTGTCCATCCCCAGATAAGTGGATATACAAAATGTGGTAGATACATACAATGGAATATTATGTAGCCTTAAAAAGGAAGGAAACTCTGACGCATGCTCCAATGTTGAGGAACCTTGAGGATACTAAGTGAAATCAGGCAGTCATAAAAAGACCAATGCTTTTCTATTCCATTTATATGAGGTACCTGGAGTAGTCAAATTCACAGAGGCAGAGAGAAGAATGGTTGTTGCCTGGGGCTGGGGGGAAGGAGACATTGGGAGTAAGTGTTAGTGGTACAGAGTTCCAGTTTGGAAAGATGAAAAAGTTTCGGAGATGGATAGCGCTCATGGTTGCATGGCAATATGAATGTACATAATGCTACTGAACTGCACACTTAAAAATGGTTAAAACGGTAAATGTCATATTATATATATTTCATCAAAATAAACAGTTCTCCTTTGCAAAGACAGTACACACAATATAATCCCATTTACAAATATATGTGCAGGGGTTAAAATCCAGAACAAAAGATATACAATAGTGGCTATCCCTGGGTGGTGGGATTATGGGTAATTTTTATTTTCCATTATGCTAAGTAAAAGAAACCAGTCACAAAAGACTACCTATTGTCTCATTTCATTGATATGAAATATCCAGAATAGGCAAATCCATAGAAACAGACAGTAGATTAGAGGTTTCCTAGGGCTGGTGGTGGGGTGGGGAGGAAGTGGGAATAATTTCTAAAGGGACAGGGTTTCTTTTTGGTGTGAAGAAAATGTTCTAAAATTCACTGATTATGATGGCTGCACAGCTCTGCATATACTAAAAATGATTGCATAGGGCATTTTAAATAGGTAACTTGTGTGGTGTGTGAATTACATCTCAATAAAGCCATTACAAGAAAAATCTTACTTTTCAGACTTTTTGGGTTTTGTCTCGATCTAAAATTTTTGGTAATCACTTTTTACAGAATCCTTTTCTAAGCCAGGTAATGAAGGTGCAAAGTCAAAGGCACTTCGCTTAGCCATTTTATGATTTTGTTTATTTATGTTTAGAGAGATGGGGAGGGAGGGAGAAAGAGAAGGAGAGAAACATTGATCTGTTGCCTCTTGTACATGCCTCCAGCCTGGGACTACACCTGCAACCAAGGCATGCGCCCTGACCAGGAGTCGAACTGGCGACTTCTCACTTTGCAGGGTGATGCCCAACCAATTGAACCACACTGGTCAGGGCTCCGCTGGGCCATTTTAAACAATAGCTACAAAAAACAAACAAACAAAAAAACCAGTATCAAATTGCTTTACTTTTCACTCTGTCTTTTCTGCCAAACATTCTACTTACTATTCTGCAAACAATACTAGAGAGGCTGTCCGTACTGTGGACCCAAGTGTCTACAGAAAGATGCAAATTGCATTCTTGACAGATCCTGTTTCTTTAGAATAACCCGACCCCAGTCTGGACTGGGACCAGAGAATGAGCAGATGTTAGGGAAGGGAAGTGGAGGAAGAATTAAATACCTGTTTCTCCTGAAACTCAGGTAAAAGTATTTAAAACACAACAAAAACAGAGGAAGGGATTGTTAAACCTATTTCCTAAGGCAGTAGTGAGAATTAAATGAGATCACGTATGGCCCGCTCCTCCCCACCCCCCACACTCTTTGCTATATCCTTTTTCCCTAAATGGTACCCAGAAGGAACTAAATGTTGTTAGTTGTATTTCCAAGATACAACTTCTAAAGATATTATGCTTGGAAAACTTACTATCCCAAGTTATTTATGGAGGTCTCTTGTTTTTTGGTCTGCGAAATGGAGCCAAAGTTAAGGAAAAAGGAAAAACACCACTTCCTTTAAGGAATACAGCAACCTCTGTCATCAGATGTCTTGCATAACAAAAGATGAAAAAATTATGACAGACAATCCCACGGGAGGGGAAGCAGAGAGCCATAACCCTCCCCCATGTGAACTAATCATTGTTCAGAATCTTCTGAATGAATCAGGGGACACCAGCTAGGGAGCACAGGGGACCAGGTGCGCCGAAGCGGGAGGGAGGGCCTCACCATCAGAGCTGCCCAAACCAGATGGCTGGATGGCTCAGCACAGCGGATTTGTGGATTCTAACCCAGAAAGATTGTTCCTTCAGGACACGTGTGTGTCGGTGGGATGTAAGGAAACATTAAGAGCTGGATGTCACTGATTTCTCTTTTTCTTCTTAACCCCCAGTATTCTAAGCAATATAACAGGGTACCATTATCCAGTAGTTGGGCAGCAAATATTTTATGTGTGGCAGGCATTAGGCAAAATGCAATGTGACATAGAGCCTGGTCTTACAGATTTTATGATGTAAAGGAAGACACAGGCAAATTCTGCAGGCAATTGCCATGAGCGTGGTGAGCGCTACTGTAGCGCTGAGGACAGAGTGCTGTAAGGAGCATAGAACGGGGCGGGGGCGGGGGCGGGGGCGGGGGCCGGGGGACAGGGAGCAAGAAAGCTTTCTCAGGCACAGGGTCCCTGGACTGGGACCAGAGAATGAGCAGAAGTTAGGGAAGGGAAGGGAATTGGAGGAAGAAAGCAGGAAGAGGGTCACATGCGAAGGCCCAGAGGTGAGAAAGAACGTGACTTTTATTCCAGGGACTGTAAGTAGTCCAGGGTGGCTGGAGAGTTTAAGAAATGGCAAGAGGCAAGCGTAGAGAGAGAAACAGGGTCACACAAAAGTTGGGGGAGTGTTTAAACTTTTTGGGGGGAGTGGGGGTTATCAGGGAACTAAATGGTAATGGAAAAAATAGAGATGAAATTAAGAAAAATAACTTTTCCTGAAGTGGGTTTTGGTAGCTATGGAGATAGGGCTCTGTCTCTCCGGCTCTGAGGAGCACAGCTGGCTGGCAGCCCCAGCCACGGCTCCCTGCGATCTGACACAGCATTCACGCCAATGCCAGGCCCTCCCCAGGCTGCTCTACGCCACTAACCGGGCCTGGCGGGGCTGCTCGGCCGGGCCCTGCCTACCGACAGGGGTCTCCTGCAACAAGCCATCTTCGCCCTGGGGGCTCCCGCATACCAAGGTCTGGGCTGGCTGCATGATTATCTGCAGGGCTGCTCAGACATGATGGTGACCCTCGGCCACCGCTACAGAATGTATTAGAGATTCTGTGACCATTTGTTCTGTGGTTGTTTGGAGCAGGATATACCAGCTCCTCAGCATTGTTTAGTAATTGCTGTTTTCGGTGGAGCCTTGGGGATTTCAACGATCACCGATCACCGGTGCGGCTGGAATATGCCTACAGGATCAGCTCACTCTAAGAGCTCCCCAATCTAAGTCCAGTTTGGACGTCTTGGTACACATGCCCATGATCGTTGGAGACCTGGAGACAAACTGCACGCTGTGGGATCCAGCAGTGGGAGGGCAAAGACGCCTCTGCCCAAGATCTCCAGCCCTTGTTGTTGCATAACTTCTCCTGCTGTGACTGTGCTGTATGCATCCTTTGCCTGTAAAAAACTGTTCTGTGCTGAGAGTGAGCCCTAGTGCAAGCTATGGGCTTTGGGTGATAATGATGTGTCCATGTACGTTCATCATTTGTAACAAATGTACCGCTCTGGGATTCACTGATGGAAGAGCAGGCCAGGTCCCTAGGAGGAAGAACCTGCAACAGGGTGGCAAGTGCACACTGTTATGTCATTCCTCAGAGGGACCTATTTATTCAGGTGACTGAGCCCTGAGGAAAGGGAAATGCCCAGGCATGTTAAAGACTACTGAATACGAGTCTGAGTTGACATCCATAGTCCTCAGCTTGAGGTCATCCTAACGCCCTTTTAAAGATAGGGTGGGGGCAGGAGGTTATAGAGTCCTGATGAAGGTCTGGCTTACAATAGGCCCAGGGGAGTGTGTGGACACAGTTGGTGGTCATTTCCCCAGGCTCTGAGACCGAACCTTGGGATCTGGAGTAAGCCCCTCCCCCACTGAGTCCTTGGCCTGTGGGGTAAGAGCTACTGTAATGGGAAAGGTTAAAAGGGTAAGTGGCCGCCTCTGAAACTCCCCTCTGCCTTCCCTCCGCAAAAATATAAAATAAAAAACAAAGTCAAATGCTGGGGGTGGGGATGGTGAAGATTAGTGTCACCACCAAAGGATGTCACATCTCAGATCTGGTTTTTAAAAATCTTTTTCAGTTACTTGTAAAATCACTCAGCCATGCCTTCACATTTCATGTTTTTTCATGTCCAACAAATTGATTCAAAAAAAGTTATCTCACCATGTGAAGAGAAAAGTCTGTACAGTCAATTTAAAACATGACGTTATCTTGTATAACCACTGGCTGCTTTTCTCAGAAGTTCCAATTCTTCGTTTGACAGATAAAATAGCTCCTAATCTCACAGGGATCTGGGTCTGAGGTTAGCCTTCCTCCCAAATACAATGTAGTCAAGGTTGTGTTCACCCCAAATATCATCAGATTGAGCCTTGTAGTGAATTTGTAGTAAATAATTAACGCCTTCTGGGGAAACCTGTTCCATGGGAATTTTTTTCATCTTCACCTGAGGACAATTTTTTTTCATTGCTTTTAGAGAGAGCGGCTGGGAAAGAGAAGCCGTGATGCAAGAGAGAAGCATCGATTGGTTGCCTCCTGTACATGCCTGGACTGGAGGTTTCACGTGCCCAGCTGGGGGTTGAACCCACAACCTTGGTATGTGTCCTGACAGGGCATCAAACCTGCAACCTTTTGTTTATGGGATGATGCTCCAACCAACTAAGCCACACCAGCAGGGCCCATGGGAATTTTTAATTCAGTTTTTAAACGGGCTCTGTGCTGCCCTTCTTGTCCAATTGCATTATTTTCTTCCAATGCTCTTGGAAAACTTAATGGATAACTACAGGTATTGGGGAAACAACCCAGAAAGGGAATTTTAGCATCACAGCAGTAGCCTATTTTCTGTGTTGAATAAAACGACACTTAAGGTTCAATGCAATAGTTTTTTCTCAATGTTTTCATTCAGGTGACAATTTGTTTTCGTTATAGGTCCAATTTTATTGTTACTTTCATCAATAAGAATACACATCGCTGTCAGAAGCTGAACCTGTTGTTCCTCAAAGTTGTCACTACTTATTGCAGGCATGTTAACATAAGTCTCTTCTGTCCTAAGCATCCTTGATCTGGCTACAGGAAAGGGTCCCCCGTCTGCATCAGACAGCAAGAACCAGGCGAAGGCTGCGGGGCTTAAAATGTGTCTCCCCGGGCGCCTGCCCAAGATTTTCTCTCTAGAACTTTGCCACAGTTGACTGGTTCAAGGACAGGAAGCTCAAGCCCTGAGTCTCCTGTAGGGATTGCGGAATGGGACCCAGAAGAGTGGATTTAGTCACTTTCCAAGTTGCTACACAAGAAGGCAGAAAATTGTCTTTTCTCTGCCTATGTTTTCTGCCCAGTGGCTAGGAAAAAAAAGACGAAGTCAGTCCACAAAGAAAAGCAAGTGGTGAACTCCCAGGAGCCATTGAGAGAGGAGAGTGCCCCAGCAGGAATTCCCAGGCCTGCTTCCATTTCTCACCTCCCCGAGCCTGGCTGCACGCCTGCCCTGGGGTTAATTGTAACTTGAGGCCACAGAAACCTTCTTTCTAAGCAGCAATAAAACTAAACTGCGTAGGTGCAAAGGGTCAGGGGCAAGGAAGACAGGTGAGAACAGCTTCGCTTATTTAGGGGTTGGGGTCATGGGGAATTTTCATCTTATTTTTTGTTTCTTTAAACAGTTTGTACCACATCAATTTTAAGATTTAAAAATGGAAGCGTAATGTATATTTAGTAAAGTGCCCAAGTCTTAAACATATAACATCTTGACAACTTAAAAAAACAAACAAAACAAAACTACTCCTTGGAGGTAAAACTTATGCATAATAAAATAATCCCTTTAAAAAAAATAAAGTGCACCCTTTTTAAGTGTACAGTTTGGTGGATTTTGACACCTGTGTGTACATCCCCGTAAGATACACGCATTTTGGTCACCAAAGAAGTTCCACTCATGCTCCTCTGCACTCAGCCCCACTCCTCCCAGTGCTAGGCAACCACAGATCTGCTTTCTGTCATTTTTTGGGATCTAGATTCTTTAGCTCAATAATGACATTTCTGAAATTTACCCATGTAGTCACATGTATCAGTAGTTTGTTCCTTTTTATTGCTGAGTAGTATTCCGTTGTATGGACATACCACTGTGTGCTTATCTATGTGCTTGCAGAGGCACATTTGGGTTGCTTCCTGTTTTGGAGTACTAGGAATGAAGCTGCCAGGAGAATGTGCATACAAGTCTTTTTGTGATTATGTTTTCATATTTCCTGGGTAAAAACCTAGGAGTGAAATGTCTCGGTCATATGGTAGGTGTCTGTTTAACTTTATCAGAACCTACCAAATGGTTTTCCAAAGTGATTCTGCCATTTAACATTCCTACCAGCAAAGTCTGAGAGTTCCAGTTACTCTGTATCTTTGTCAGCACCTGGTATTATCAGTTTTTTCTTTTTGCCATTCTGACACATGTGTAGTGACATTGATTTCTAGATTCTTCTTTGGTCAAGAACATACTCTATAGTCTTTCCATCCTTTCAAATGTGGGACTTATTTTATGCCCAGGATATGGACTACCTTGGCGAATGTTATACTTGCGCTTGAAATGTGTATTTTGCAATTGTTAGGTGGAGTGTTCTATATATATCAGTAAGGTCAAGTTGATTGATAATGTTCAAATCTTGGCCTATTGATTTTCTACTTGTTCTATCAATTACTGAGAGATGATTGTTGAAATTGCATCTGTAATTGTGGATTTGTCAATTTCTCCTTTCAGTTCTGTTCTGTCAGTTTTTGCTTCCTATAATTTGAACCTCTGTTATTAGAAACATATACTTAGGACTTATTATTGATGAATTGCCTCTTTGTCATTATGAAATGATTTAAGAAAAAAAAACTCTGGTAGTGTTCCTTATTCTGAAGTTTACCTTATCTGATATTCATTTAAATGACTTATGATTAGTGTTTGCATAGTACAGTAGTCTCCCCTTACCTGTGGGGAATACATTTCAAGACCCCCAGTGGAGGCCTGAAAGTGCCAATAGTACCAAATCCTATATATATTATGTTTGCTTTTTTCCTGTATGTGCACACCTTTTCCCTTAAAGGAAGCACTTTGCGGCTACATCCAAATTGCCAGCATTACTACTTTTGTGCTTCGGGGTACAATAAGGGTGACCTGAGACCAGCACTGTCATACCTCGACAGTTGACCTGAGAGCTGAGATGGCTACCACATGACTAATGGGTAGGCTGCGCCGGACGGAGGGATGATTCACACCCCAGACAAGCTGGAGCTGCCGCTCTGAGATTCCATCATGCTCCTCAGCACGGTGGGCAACTGAAAACTTTTGAATTGTTTAGTTCTGGAATTTTCTATTTAATGTTTTCGGCCTGCGGTTGACCACTGGTAACTGAAACTGTGGAAAGCAAAACTGTGGTAAGGAAGGACTCCTATGTATTTTTTAATTTCTATTTTTGAAATTTATTTACTTCTTTTTTTTAGAGAGAGGGCAAGGGAGGGAGAGAGGGAGAGAAACAGCAATGTGGGAGAGAGAAACACTGACTGGCTGCCTCTCCCATGTGCCCTGATGAGGGAACCAAACCTGCAACCCAGGCGTGTGCGCTGACTGGGAATTGAACTGGTGAATTGGTTCGCAGGCTGGCGCTCAGTCCACTGAGCCACACCAGCCAGGGCTGATCCTCCTGCTTTTTAAGAGAGGCATCATTAGTATCCTTATTTTACTCATGTTTCAAGAGTTCATGAAACTCTTCAGGATCATACAGCTAGTTAGTGGCAAGAGTCAGGCAGCTTCTGCTCTTCCCACAGGATGAGGCGACACCCAGTCTCTCAACAGCCAGAGCGCCAAGCTTCACAGGGGCCATCAGGACGGCTTCTACATGATGCCCATTTGTTAGTTTAAAAACTATAAAAATTGTTAACATTGGCCCTGGCTGGTGTGGCTCAATGGGCTGAGCGCTGGCCCACGAGCCAAAAGGTCGCTGGTTTGATTCCCAGTCAGGGCACATGCCTGGGTTGCAGGCCGGGCCCCCAGTAGGGGCGCTCGAGGGGTAACCACACATTGGTGTTTCTCTCCCTCTCTTTCTCCCTCCCTTCCCCTCTCTCTAAAAATAAATAAAATCTTTAAAAAAAATTTTCTAACATTAAAAAGTGTGGTGCAAGGATTACATCGGTCACTCTCAAGTTCATACATTTTTGTGTGAATGGAATACTTCGCATTTTTCAAATTAAACACACTTAGTCACACACCAAATCCTACTGCATCAATCATGTACTTGTCTCAGGAACAGAACAACAGGAATGAGTTGGCCTGGAGCAACTTCCAGGGAGCTATCCCTGAGAATTCACACACTATGATGTCATTAAGTCTCTTGCACTTTCTGTGCCCCCAAAAATCCTCCGTAAATTTCAAGATCCAGCTCCTGTACATCACAGTCCCTTCCAGAATTACTCTAACAACTGTGCTGATTTCCCTTTCTCCTCACTCCAGAAGACGCACTAGTCCTGACCCAACAGTCTGCTTCTCGCTCAACCTGTTTGCTAGTTGACTTGACCAATATTCATATGTGCTTCTTACAAGTAGGACAGAGTGCTCTCCAATTGCCTTTTGAAAGTAAACCTTGTACTTCGGTTGCAAATGTTCTTGGATTTATTGTGTCACCTGCATGAACAAACACAGCCGATATTTAGTAATTATTTGTGCGTGTCCTGGCTCCCACCCCTTGTCCTGAAACTTGTTTTGCCTCCTACCACCTTAGTTCTTCAATTCTAATCCTTCCCCCGGGCCCTTGTGTTCAGCACCATATTACATCTCCATTAATCATCAGCGTTTTGAACTTCTTCCTGCATCATTCTAATCCCTCTTCTAAAGCACAATTTCCTCCCAAACTATGTATATGGAATTTTGTCTATATTTAGCTCTTGGTTTTTATGTCCCTCTCCTCTTCTGCCCTCATGTTGCATTTGCTTCTCACATGTTGCTGTTCCTTTGAGGGGAAAACACACACTCACACAGTCACTGGACTTTCCCTCCAACAAGGAAAACCCTTTTAAAAGTCTTTTATGTACTGAAGATTTTTAACTAAGGGTTGACCTGTTTCTAAGGAACACAACACACTGACTTGAATGATTTGAAACAATAAAGAAATGGTATTGTCTCAGGTAATGAGGCTCCCTGAGGAGGACGGCTTCAGGCTGGCGGCTGAGCATCTGGGGAGGTCGTCAGGGACCAGGGCCCTTCTCTGTCCTCACCTTGCCTTCGCCGGCCCACGCACTAGTCCTGGAGAGATCCTCTGAGAGGGACTGACCGTTAGAGCAAGTCTAGGCATCCAGGCACCACGATGCCCCGAGGTGGAGCCGCCTCTTCCTCGTCTCATCAGGGACGACGTCATTTCCAAAAGCCCTCAGCAGACTTCCCCTCATGCCTCATTGGCCAGAACTGGGCCACGTGCTCTTTCCTAACTGATGGGCCAGCAAAGGGAATGGGACCACCATCTATGGCTTGGATCAGTGGTGACAGGTTATCGTCAACCAGGTGCCGTATGTATGTGGAATCACCTGGGGAATTGGTCTGGGATGTGCCCTGGGCATAGGAAATTTCTAAGTCTTCCTAGGTGACTGTAATGTGTAGCCAAGATTAAGAACCACTGGCTTAGACTTCTCAGGATTTACCCCGAGCTTGCGGGGGAGGAGTGGGGAAGCGGTGGATGTCAGGAAAAAAAAAATGGGGCCTGGAAGGAGAGGAATGATTGTTGGGCTGGCAAAAAAATAAAAAGAAAAATAGAAATAAAAAGAAAAAGAAAATAGTGTCTTTTTCACCCATTCACCTCCATTGAAAGCAAAGTATGTCCTTTCATTCTTTCATTGACTTATATCCTCTTTCAAACAATATCTATTGGGTTCTCACGATAAGAAACCAAAGGGCACTGCTAGGGAATGAGAACAAGTTACCCGTCAGACGGACAAAGCACACCTCCTCCAGGCAGATGATGACCCCAAGGCACAGGGCTGGATTAGGCAAGAGCAGGCTGAATTGCAGCTCTCATTTGTCCCCTGGGCTGGCATCCTTGGGCAGTGCACAATCTAAGAGTACAGGGAGGCCTGAAGAATACAAAGATAACCAGGAAATGGGTGCTGCCCACCTCAGTCTAAAAGAAGGAAACAACACAGTCATATTGACTGCTTTTTGATAGTTTATAACGTTTTCTTTTCTTTTCTTTTTTTTCAGCGACTATAGTTTTTATTCACTCTCCAAGAAAGGAGAGGGGCATGGTGTGGAGAGACCTGATCGTTTATCATGTTTATCAGCGGTGACAGTAGAAGGCATCTAAAAGTTCTATAGTTAAATTAAATTTTTGGCCCTGACTGGTGTGGCTCAGTGGGCTGGGCATTGTCCTACAAAGTGTAAAGTTGCCAGTTCGATTCCTGGTCAGGGCACATGCCTTCGTTGCAGGTTTGGTCCATGGTTGGGACATGTGTGAGAGGCAACCGATGTTTCTCTCCCACATCGAAATTTCTCTCCCCCTTTCTCCCTCCCTTCCCCTCTCTCTTAAAAAAAAAAATCATTAAAGAAATTAAATTTTAATGCCTTTACAGGAGATAAATGCTTTTTAATTCAGTTAGTCTATTTTCTAACTAGGAGAAAGAGACTCCACATGCGCACTGTTATATAATGCCATCCTGCACAGCACTAATTCATTGTAAGGTTATTTGCCTTTAGAAACATTTTCCTTTAAAAACAAAACCAACACAATTATTCACAGTACTTTATTAATAACTTTTTTTGCTCTGTTCTGAGAGTACTGTGCATGCATTTTTAGCCAATGTGAGCAAGTTGTGCTGTGCACCCTGAACCAATGCGCACAAGCAAGTGCCTCCTACTGCCTCAGCTCTCAGCCAATGAGTATCCATCATATGCATTCCCTTAGGTTGTATGAGTTCTACAAAGGTAGGGTTCATTCCTCTAAGGCCTTTCTTTCTGCATCTATTCTGTTTCTGGAGAGTTGTTCTGACCCACAATGGCCTGCTTTAGAAGTAATAGAGCTGGACCCATTTCAAAGTAGCCAAGGATAAGTATCGTGTTGGATTTCAGCAGAGGAGGGAGGCCTAGAAGGAAGCAGCCCAGGGAAGGAGGATCAACAGGAGAGTAGGAACTGGTGGGAGTCCTTGGACTTGAAGAAAATTGTAAAATCACTGCAGTCCAGGGAACTGATGGACATGACCTCGGGTATTTGCAGAGGAAGGATGAGCCACTGGTAGTGGCTGATGCCCGGCGTGCAAGCAGGGACCTCCACCAGTAGGGACCATTCATTCATAGAACTGATTTGCCTGACACTCTCATTTCCAGAACTGCTAAACAGACTATGCACTGCCTTTTGCTAGCTGATACTTTCAGAGCAAGAATTAGTGCGTTAGTTAGCAAGGGCCTTAAATAGAAAAGAAAAAAAAAATAGCAGGGCACAGAAAAACTAAATTCTGATAGGGATTAGGGGCTAGGAAGGAACTCTGGAAAAAAAAAAAAAAAAAGGTCACCATCCACACAAATGGACTCAGGGAGATTTTGGCTTAGTACGTGTCAAAACTTTTCTGTGTAACAGTGATCTCCCGAAGTAGGATTACTGGAAATGGTCAAACCAACACTGCCGGAATATTTCCAGGTACTGACCACCACTCAAGGATGCTGTGGGGAGGACTTTACCATTGGCTAGGAAGCCGGACCAGATCTGGGGGTCTTAAACCTTTTAGGGCCAGGACACTCCTAAGAACCTAAAGAAAGGTAAGGACCCCTCTTTTCCTCTAAAAAATTCACGTGCCCTTTGAATTGATTATTTATTGCTACATAATAAATCACCTCCAAGAACTTCCTGGCTTATTATCTCAGTTTCTGTGGGTCAGGAATTCAGAAGCAGTTTAGTTGAATGATTCTGGCTCATGAAGTTGAAGCCAAGATATGGATCGAGGCCTCAGTCATCCAATACAGTGGCTCCCATCTAGGGGTGACTTTGTCCCCCAGGGGACATTTGGCAATGTCTGGAGACATTTTTTTTTGTTCACTAAGGGTGTATGTGTGTTATTGACATCTAGTGAGTAGAGGCCAGAGATGCTATTAAACCTTTTACAGGGCTCAGGAGGGCCCCCCACAAATATTAATAGGCTGAGAAACCCTGGTCCTAAGTTCTGAGTGGGTTTGAAGGATCTCCCCCGAGACGGCCCATTCAGAGTCTGCTGAGGGCAGATGGCTCCTTCACAACGTGGTGGCTGGGCTCCCCCAGCTTGAACGTTCTAAGAGAAAAGGAGGACGAGGAGGAAGCCACAACGCTTTCTATGACCTATGTGCTACAAGCAAGTCACTGAATACAGCCTGCGCCAAAGGGGAGAGGCATTCACTTCCACTGTTTGAGGAGAGAATTATCAAAAAATTATGCACGTTGTGTTAAAACCACTACATCCACGTACAACAAAATTTCACAGCTCAAAGTTGAGGTTTCATAGATTCCAGAGCCCCTTTGTGGAATCCCTAAGTTAAATACCTCTAAGGTTCCTTCCAGCTCCAACAGATACAATCTAATATCCCATGATTAGGAAAAATGCAAGGACAGGGAAAAACTGGCCAAACAACAAAACCCTCACAATTCCACCCCTGCCATTGTTCAAGCCCTCATTTTCACAGTTTACCTTCCTTTCCCTCCTGGATTTTCGATCCAAGGTCCTTGCAACTTACTTTGTCATTGTATTTCATTCCAACAGAGAGCAGAGGGGCCGAGCTGTGGACATCGACAGGTCCGGGAGTTGAGTCTCCATTTCCACAGAACGGCTGGCTGAGGTCTCAAGACCTTGCTCGCTGTGAGACACAATACAAGCAGGACTGTTGACGGGCCAAGTAAGGGCAGTTTTTATTGTCTACCGGGGTGTCCAGCCTGCGGCCCAACACCAAATCGTACGTTTACTTCAAACATTACGAGGTTTTTTTGTGATTATGTATCAAAATGTATTTAATGTGTGGTCCAAGACTCTTCTTCTTCTTCCAGTGTGGCCCAGAGATGCCAAAAGGTTGGACACCCCTGGCAGTCACAGAAAATGAAGGACAACAGGCGCTAAGATTCGTTCACTGATTCCCTGACACCCTGGTTCATGTATCTATTCATTTACTTGCTTTCTATTAAATATGAATAATTTCCAAGATGGTGATTCCATGAGGGTTCCTTGGAGTAACAAAGAAAAGATTTAATTTTTTTACTTGGATGTTTTTCAAGACTTTCTACAAAATAATTTCTTGGTAATGATTTTGTTTTCACACTGGAGAGGGAAATATTTAAAGGCTTCTGGATATGATGGCTTTCTCAATCCAGTGCTGCGATGGATCCAAGGGGCAAAATCTCATACACTTCTTTGTTGCCTTTGAAATGTCTCAGGGGAGTCTACGGCCATACCACCCTGAACACGCCCGATCTCGTCTGAAATGTCTCAGGGGAGCACTCGGGACAGAATGCCAATGAAGCAAAGGGTTTTTAATACAGGGTCCAGGCATTTTTCGCGACCTGGAAATGCTGATTTTACTTTCTGTCACCCCTTTGATCACCTTTGGAACAAGCAGGACTGTGAAGAGGACAGTCAGGCTCAGCCATCGCCGTTGTTTCTTCCGAGATCGGCATTTTAAGGGGAGGTTCTGGCAACATGGCGCCTGTCTGTGGGAGGGCTCCCCTCCCCCATCACAGATCCTCTTGGAGTGGGGGTGGACAGTTTGTGGCATGAAGACACTGCAGAAAACAGACAGTGAGCCAGCTCCTCAGGAGGCGGGCACTCTGTACCCCCCGCGGATCTCTCACCCACGGGCAATCAAGCCCCTGCGTGTCCTCGTAGTGGGGGCTCACCAGCAGGCGCCGCTGGTCCCTGATCATGAAGGAAAAGGACGTAGCACAGCAGGCCCGGGGCAGGGGCTCACTGGACACACAGCGCCCTAAGCGGGGAGATCCTCGGCGTTCCACCGGCCTTCTCAGGGGGCACGTAGGACATGGGATTTGCAGGGTGAAAGGGAGTCTTGCTGGGAACACCACCAGCAGCCTTCGCCTCGCTGAGCGAGGCCTTCGCTTGGCCTCTGCCCCGCTACCCCTTGGAGGGCTGTGGCTGGGGGCCTGGACTCCCTTGCTTTCCGTCCTTGCTGCTATTCAAGACAAATAGACCCTTTTTCATTTCAAGAGTTTTCCTGCTAATCATTATGGGAGCAGGTAACTTTTAACTGTTAGGGCCAATGTGGAGAAGTTACTGAGGTTCCAAGACCTCCCCAGGGTCTTACAGTGGGGACCACCCTCCGCCCCTCTGGTTTTCTCTCATCCTTATTGAGCCAGCAGAGCTCACCGAGCCCCACCCCTCGGAGTCTGCCTTTGACTAAGTGGAACTTTCTCTCTATAAAACCCAACTTCCCAGTCAGAAAAGGCACTAAGTCCTTTGTGAGTGGTTTGGGAGGAAAACGAATGCCCCTTTGCTTCCATCCAGTGGGCAATTATACCCCACAGGCAGATGAAGATGGACCACATTTTCTTAGGAAGGGAGACCCACTGCAGCCTTCCAGGCATGCATTCTGGAAGTCAAGGCCAGCTGGCGGCTTGGAGATGACCCGCCCAGCCTGTGCTGAAGTGCCTGAGGAGCTGGCAGATGACCGCCTTGGCGAGGAGGCACCAGCAGAAAGCCACCCATAGGTGCCTGTGTGCCTGGGCCCCAGGGCCTCCTGTCTTGGGCTGAGGGCACCAATGTCTGTCAAAGGGAAAGCTGAGGAAGGCTTCAGAATACAGTAGGTGTGATGCCCTGGCTAGGTGGCTCACCTGGTTGGAGAATCGTCCCATACACGAAAGGGTTGGGGGTTCGATTCTCAGTTGGGGGACATACCTAGGCTGAGTGTTTGATCCCCAGCCGGGGCGTTTATGGGAGACAACCGATGGATGTTTCTCACACTGACGTTTCTTTGTTCCGCTTTCTAAAATCAATAACCATATCCTAGGGTGAGGATTAAAAAATACAGAACAGGTGTGAACAGGAATGAGCCTGTGTGGAGAGTTCCAGGACTCTGAGAACCGTCAGCCAGACTGGGAGGTAAAAGGGGTCAGTGTGCGGACACAGCATCTCCTAAGGTGGCTTATGTTAGGAGGGAACCTGCGCTGCGAGCCTATCCCCTTCCCCTGCCATGGGGCAGCGGGTGGCCTGTCTCCTCTGAGGGCGTTATCTGCAGCCTCTAAGCTGGGGCCCGGGGGCTGGGGCCTGCCTCCCTCCAGGGAAGGACATGGGGCCGACTGCTTAGCAGCAGAGGCTGGGGGCACCATGGCGCTGGGGATTGGCCACGTTCCTGGAGACGGTCAGAGCAAGGGACGAGCGGGTGACCGGGGCAGCCTGGCGGCACGAGGCTGCAGGGGAATGCCTGGGCGTTAAGACCTGCACAGGTGACCACTACAGACACGCACCCGTCAGTCCGAGCAGCCCCCTAGGGGCCCCCCGAAAAGCTAATGAAAGCGCCCTCAGAGCCAGTGTCATGCCCCTGCCAGCCAGGTGAGCCAGGGGTCAGTGCGGGGAAGACCTTTCCTGTCGCCCAGCCTTTGCCCGCCTCACCGCCCTGGGGCCCCACAACGGGCTAGAAACTGGGACAGAAGTTTGAGGAACGCCACCGCCTCCCTTTCCTGCCGCAGGCCTCCAGCCTGACACAGGCCCAACTGAGCCCAGGGAGGGAGGGAGTCGTGGTAATGTAAGTCAAGTTCAGAGATCTGATTGTGGTCCTGCACCGGCCACTCCAATTGCTGAGCTGAAACTGTGTTTGAACTTTAGAGTCAGCGTGGGTGTAAAAGACCATCTGTCTTCTACAGAGGGGAGAGCCATGGGGCCAGCCTGCAGCATTTCTTTCAGTGGCAGGAGAGCTTCCCTCACTGAACAATCTTGAAAGGGCAGTGGGAGAAAAAAATCAATGGTTTTGATCCAAAGTTGTGCTTTTTCAACATAATGTGGATGAGATGTGTTTTGTCAAGTGTCCGCCGGCTCGGCAGGGGTGCCCGTTTCCTCAGTTGTTGCCACAAGCCAGGGCTGGCCCGGAGATGGTCCCTGCACTGGGGAGCACGTGGGAGGTGCCCGAGGCCAGGCTGCGGCCCTGTGAGATCTCAGATTGTCACAGCCAGCTGGAGCCGTTTCCCGGTGTTCTGGGCACCACCCCAAGGAACGAACGAAATCACCACCAGTACAACTGGAATCTGGCAAAGGACTTCGACTCGGCTAGCAGGGCAGGACCATTCTCTGGGGAAGGACACTGGGGTTCACAGCAAAACATCAAGCTAAGGAGAAAAAGCTGAGTTTGGTTGTCCCAGGGGTGTCTGATAGTGTTATTGAAGCCTGTCTTTGAGATTAGCACTAAGCACTACCATTGAAACTATTCTGGGCAACTGGTTCTATTTCTGGGATGATTTACATCTTCCTTCACAAAAATCACAGAGTGTTAGTTCAGCTGAGGAACCCTCAGTGATTCTCTATAGCTGCATTTCTGAAAGTCTTTGAATTCATGGGCCACTGAGAAATCTGACGGCATCCATGGACCTGCTGCCCAGAAAAGTGCTGGTGCCTATACGTCTGTATGAACTTCCCATGCACTTAGCCATTCTTGACCCTTTTGGTCCTTAATGGTAGAGCCCACCTCACCCTAAACAGGTTGAAAATGTCAGGTATTCCATGTCCAAGCTCCCTCGCAGCTGGGTCACTGGCATTGTGTCCCAACCCTTGCCAATGAGATCGGTCCACTGAGCAGTAGAGAGTTTTCCTTTCTGGTATAAAGAGAAGGATCAGAGGCTAACTCTTTCCTCCTTCAACTGCCTTTGGGTGATGATGCTAGAAGTCCAGCTGTCATCTTGCAACTGTGAAGAGAAGACCAAGAGAAATGCTGAGCTGAATTAGCTAATCCTGCCACTGTCCACTTCTTGACAAGAGGTCACGGGTGTGCTTACTGTTGAGCTGTTGTTAGTTGGACTTTCCTTTCTTACAGCTGAAAGATTTCCTGATGACCGTCCAGCATCTTCTAGGAGTTCACAGACCCAGCTTAGTAGGCTGTGAACGTGAGTCTGGTCTGCGCATTCTATTGATGCCTTCTCTGGTCCTCAGTTTCCTTCAGTGACTAGTTAGCATAGAGAAAGGCAAAGGCAGCTGGAAAACACATCTCCAACTTACTGGGAGAATTCTGTACGTGGGGGGGTGATGAGTAAGAAACATTCGGGAAACAGAGGTTCTCAATCTGCTCAATTCCAACCCGTGTCAGGACCTTGAACAGTCTCCTCCTCTGAGCCTAGTTTCCACATCTGCCTGCTCCATATAAGGTTGTCTTGACGTTCTTATTGGCATCTGCAGTTCATTTCTTCCTGATCACAGGTCTTCCACAGCATCAGAAAACAGCGCAGCCCCCCCCGCAGCGGTTCAGAGGCTGGCCCGGGAGGCTAAGGAGCTGGCTTTCTTCTGTCATGTTGACCAAGAGAGCAACGAGAGGTCAGCGTGCCCAGGAAACTGAGGACCTGCCACCTGCCTGCTATCAGGGAGTGCAAGGCAGGAGCTGGTGTCACCATCTGCTCCGCATGGTCCTCCTGGCTTGTCCTCAGAGCCCCACAGGCTTGACTGCCTGCTGGCTCTATAGTTTTAGTTGTTGGTTCAGAGAAACAGCACTGTTTAAAAATTACGTTTCTGGAATGCCTGTGAGGTTCTAGGCAGACACATAAATCACAACAACTAGCTATATTATTGGCTCCAAACCAAAGTTGCACACTGGATTATTCAAATCTACAAAGTCCAGCCCGGTCCCTGGGTGAGTACCACATGGCTAAAATTAGCCTGGCCATCTGCTGAGACAGCAGCGGGGCTATTCTGAGCCCCAGAAGGCCTTCCTGGGAAGTGGGGCTGGGCCCAGGGGACAGCGTGGGAGAGTGTGGTCCCTTCAGTGAAGGAAGATGACGGGAGGATGACATCACACTGAGAGGCAAGACCAGTTCCAGAGTGAGGTTTCACAGGACACTGGAAAGCTGAGCTGAAGTGCCCTGCGGAGCCAGCCGTACGCTCCTCCTCCCAAGACTGTGCAACAGCTCCCGACGAAGCACAAGGTTGGTTGGTTGTTCTGGTTCCTGCTTTCTCCATTTTTACCTGGAGACTTGTACACTAGCAAAATCTCTCCCTGGGATCTTAGCCACAATGGCTGAGAGTTACTGAGGGCACATCAAGGTCAGGAGTGACGGGGATGTGCACTCATTCTCAAAACAACTCAGAGACAGGTACCAAAGGACTTCTGGGATTCAGAAAGGGTTGATTCATCTTTCTGCTGTCAGAAGCTTGGTAGAAAGGATGTGGCACTGGGCACTTGGCTCAGGTGTCCCCAGATATAGAGTGGTTCTTTCGTTTAGGGCCTGGCCCCTGCTTCACCCAGGCTGAGCGAGCCCATCACTTGTACTGGGGGTGGGAGGCACGTAGCAGTATCCCTCATAGAACAGCCTCTTCTTAGAACCTAGATTACCTATTATGGGGACTAGTAAACAACGAGAGAACTGGCACTGCTCTGTTAAGCCAGAAAAAGGGGCAAACAGAAGCCGCTGTGCAATATCCCAGGCAGAGATTCAATGGCGGAAGTGAGGAGGCCGCGGGACGCTATCCCTGACCGGACCTCACTAACCCAGCCCCCAGTGCGTCTCAGTGTGAAAGGTCCTGCCTGAAGAAGTGGCAAAAAACCACCATTCCTTAAAGTAAAATAGACGAACAAGTAAATAAATGCCAATCTTTTGGGAGATAAAACACAAAATGCAAGGGAAAGGCAGTGTCACTATTTCGGGAAGTAGGAAATCCTGCAAGTACCTGGGTAACACGTCAGGATAACAAAACCAGCCCAACAGGTGGCAGATAAACCATTCCTGGTAACTCAGGTTCCTACCGGAAGGAGCCAAGGTTCTGGAGGCCAAAGGCCAGCGCGCCTCACAGGCTTTCAGCCTGAATATTTAACAGAGCATGCGCTGTGCACACCATGGGGGCCAGGCTGCCCCTGGACTCCATTCAGGGAACTGCACAGCGGGGAGGTTCGCCTGAGGTGGAGCCCCAGACAACTCTCTCTGCGGCAGCTTCACAGACATGCTCTGCAAGGCTAAAGGAGCTGCTTTCCACCTCCAAAGGAGGGCCACGCTGGACGTGCAGTGAGAGAACTGACAACGCAAAACCCATCGGTTAACACCATGCTTAGAATATTTAAAACCATGGAAATGGCCTCTGTGAACACAGCGTGGTATGAAATGTGGGCCACACACTGCCTTGGGCAGCTCCTGCCGGCCAAGGGCGCTTCCAGGCACAGGTGGGAGGGAGGTGCCTTACCAGCAGGTAGAGTGCCGCACCCAGCCTCTCATCTGAGCAGTTTCTGAGGGTTATTTTTTAAATTTTTTTAAAAATAAAAATTTTATTTCAGGGTGCACACATTTCAGCTGCACCCTGATAGGACTTAAATTTTTAAAGTGAAAGGAAACCAAAACATGAATACTGAGACATTATATGGTCAGTCCCTTCTTTTAGAAAATATGAAGAAACGTTAATCTCCCTTTAAGAAATCAGTTTTGATTACCACTAAGCAGTCACTCCAGCCTAAAAATACTTTGTTTAATCATATACTGTGAGGGTCCTCTCTGTGCTGATAAAAAAGGGGAATACATGCCCTGGCTGTTGTGGCTCAGTGGACTGAGTGCTGCTGGCCCGTGAACCAAAGGGTCATAGGTTTGATTCCCAGTCAGGGCACATGCCTGGGTTGTGGACCAGTTCCCCAGTAAGGGGCGCTTGAGAAGCAACCACACATTGATGTTTCTCTCCATCTCTTTCTCCCTGCCTTCCCCTCTCTCTAAAAATGAATACAATCTTAAAAAAAAACAAAAGGGGGATACAGAATATTCAGGATCCAGGGAGCCTGAGAGCCTTAATGAATGGCTAGCTAATCAGGAATGGGGGTGGGGCACAGAGTGTCTCAGGTCAAAGATGCTAAGGATTTTCATAAAAATTAAGGATACTAAAAAACTTAAGATATCCACTGTTAACAGCTTGACCTCCTGCATCTCTGTATCTGAAATCTAACACCTGAACCCAGGCTTGTATGGCTCTCTCATGAACTGCATGAAGTCATAAACACGGCTTCTGTAGGACAGAACCATAGTTCAGAAATGGCATCAGCTGTTATAATCACTTATATGTAGCTCGACTCAGAGAAAATGTGTTTTTCTTCTTTCCTGTCTTGAATGACATATCTTTTGTCTCCCTTGCCAAAAAATCCAGTGTAGCTTTTGGGAATGAGACGACGACTCACTCGCTGCAGTTTCTTGCCCATGGCTTGACCTTCAGGTCCACTTACTATGCTTTTTCATTGGAGGGAAAAAAAAAACCAAACCCTCACCTGAAGGCATTTTTTTCCCTTGCTTTCAGAGGGGGGGGGGCGGTGGCGGGGGCGGGTGTGGAGAGGGAGGGAGGGAGGGAGGAAGGGAGGGAAACATCAATGAGAGAGAGAAACATCAATTGGTTGCCTTCTTGCATGAACTACTGGGGACTGAACCTGCAACCTGGGTTACCCTGACTGGGAATCGATACTCCAACCAACTGAGTCACACTGGCTAGGGCTCTATTCTCTTTCTGTAAAAGATCAAAAGTGCTGTAAGATACCACCTCTGCTTTCAAGGAACTTAATGTAAACATTTAAGCATCACTGCCAATACACAGCAGTACTATGACGCAATTTGGCATGTATGTAACACATTACTCCACAGAAAAGAACAACATGCTGACCTGAGTTTATCACCAGAATGTACCTGATTCACGGAAGGACAGTGCTTTCTGGGGTTTCATGCCTGGTTTTCTGCCACTTAGCTGGGCAATGCCCTGTCCGCCGCTTGGCATGTTTTGGGTTCTTGCAAACACGGGCACAAGCTCCCTGTAGTCTATGTGGACCTTGCACCGTGAGGACTAACTAGGTCGCTAGTCAGAATGAGACCAAACACACAGTACACAAATACAGAAATCATTTTCATATTAATTGAGAATTATTATTGACCCTTAAATACATCAGCAATATAGTTTTAATTTGGAAGACAAAACTGCTCATAGGGAAGTAGAGAATTTCAAATGCAACTTGTAACTTACTATACTACATATTCTGAGAATTTCCACATTCAAGTGTCTCTAAAAAAGGAAGCGCCTTTTGTTTCTAAGTAAGAAAACACTGTTAATGTTCCTCCTTTTGGACTCCCCACACCGCTCACCAAACAACACCCCCAAAACCTAAAAAGATGACAATAAATGCAAATGAAAAAAGAAAATCTAAATATTATGAAATTAGTTTTTATTTTTACTTTAAAATAAATGCTTAACATTTTTCCAAAACCAAAACTAAAGATGAACACTTAGAAGGGTGGAAGATTATTTTTTCCTTCCCTGGGGGAACCGGTAAGTCAGAAGCTCTAACATGTCTTAGCTCTTTCCTCAGGACTAGTCTAGACAACCCCCCACCCCCCCACCCCCGTGTCTCCACATTTTTCCTCTACTGTTAGTTGTACCTACCAGGGTTACGGCTGGCAGAGAAAAAAAAAATCCCCAAATAACCCGCCCTAAGACCAACCTGAACAATGGACTTGAGAAGGTGGGAAAAATCGTGTAACGTGTAACCAAATGTTCAGATCTTTCTAAGGAGGTTCAGTGAAGGTACGGCCTTGGCAACCCAGCTGAGGTCTCTGCCTGGTCAGCCAGTGCAGAGCACACCAGGCAAGTTCATACCAGAGCCACTGGGCTGCGACTCAGCCACGCGTCAGTTCACCACAGGGACGTCTTGAAATTAAATTTCAGTTTCAGCAGATACTTCAGATTTACCTGAGCAGTATCGTAGACAATGTACCTGGAGGGGAGGCATGTCAAGGAACAAATGGTTTCACGGAGGAGAGTGCGCTTGCGCGTCAAATGTGGCAGAACGCTGGGGCTGGCCACACCCTGTACGCTGGGTGTGTGCAGGGGCGGGGGGCCAGGTTCTCACCGGTCCGGGGGAGACCAGAGAAGGGGACTGCTCACCAGGAGACCCGTTAAAGGCCAGTCTCTCACCAGTCTGCCCAGGTTAAGTGGCTGCCCAGGCAATGCTACAATCCCAGGCCACCCCTCCAGGCTCACCCAGCCCATTATGGAAGGATACTCGTTATACAGCAGACAGGTGTCGCTGACTCCAGACGAAACCCCAGTCCCGAGAGGAACCTCTACACCGTCCAGAGTAATACTAGCTGAGGGGTCAGGGGTTGTCTTGCCCAAACCTGCAAAGCAGAGGCAGGAGTGAGGTGAACTGTGGGGATAGAGGTTGAGAAATGTTTCAGGGAGATGAGGTCCATTTATTCTGGGTTCGTGTGTTCATTTTAAAGACTTACAAATTCTATACTCTTTCTTCCAGATAAAAACATAGGTTATAAACCAAGTTCCCAGGGCACCAGCCTTAAGTGATTTTAATAAGAATAATGCACACTGCAACGCCCCGCCCCCCATACTTCTGCTGAACAGAATGCGGAAGCAGTCAATTCAAGCAGGCAGTTGGGGGTCCTAACTCAAGGTGCTATGGGCGCCACCATCCAAGATGTTCCAGGTGCCACTGGGTCCTTGAGCGGTCCCTCAGTGCTGGTGCTGAGAGTCAGGTTAAAATGCCACGCCAATGGACCCGGTTACTGGTGCGCAAACCAGGACTCTCCCATGGCATCTGCGATGCCAGCTGCAGCCACAGAGGGTACAGAGTGCAACTCCTTAAACAAAGCCCCAGCTGTGTGACGGCCGGCCACAGGGACGCAGTCTCTGGGCAAAGAAAGCTCCCTCCTGTGCTGTCCAGGATGACGGGGGATATACCAGCAGCTTTGGAAACACATTACCTTTGACACTGTGCTTGCCCTTGGGTAACTTGTTGACGTGCAAAGCATGCTTCAGTTCATACCTATTAAAGAGAGGACAGTCTCAGGAGAGCCTCCAGGGACACAGGGCTCTTCTGATTTGCAGGACAAGGGAAGGGAGAGAATGAGAAACTCCAGAGGACCTAACCCATCTTCACTGTGGGGCGCTCCCTCCTGCTCTGGCTTTAGAAACTGATGGTGTGGTTCTTTCTTACACGTTTGTGCCGATGGTTGCTGCTCTGGAGCCACTTTAAGGAAAGGTTCTACTTGGAGCTGTGGCAACCACTCTGGGGGTTTCTGTCCAGTTCATGATCCCGGACCACTGGTCTATCACATAACCCTGCTTTTGTGGTTTACAGCTGATGAAACCAAAGCGGCCGCAATCCAAGCTGGACCAATTTGATTCCCTCTGCGGAGTATTTAGAACTGGGACTGACTCCAGTTCAATCCGAGTTGGTCTCTTAAACGTCAGCAAGGGAAGGGGGTGGCGGGGTGACTATCCTCTGTTCAAGCCAACCTCACTGCTTCCCCGTCCCCAGAAAGAAAAAGGATGCTGCCGGTTCCCAAGGCCTGGCTGCACCCGTCTTTGGGTTTGGTGAGGTCTTCCTCTATCGCCCTCATTCATTTCACTTAAATGGTTTTCTGCTACCTGCCACCTAACTGGCGGGTCCTGTTATTGTGGCGGGGAATTTCCAGGTTTACCTCCCAGCCAAGGGGAGCTCTCCTAGAGCCCCCACTTTCACCCCCCACCAAGTGCCACTGGCCCCAAAGCCAGGCAAACTCACATGTTTCCAAGGGCAACTTCTCCCAACAGGATTAAGCCTATTGGGTCTCCCTGAGATGTGTGACAGTAGTTGGCACTCTTGGAGACCATGTCAGCGAAATAGATCCCTTTGCCAAACATGTAGCCTGTCTGGAAGGTTGGAGAAAGGACAGCTGAAAACCTACAGGGAAGTGAGCAGCACCACCTATGACCAAGCGCTGCAACACCCACTTCCAGTCCTCTCAACGCCGCCGGCAGGGCGGCAGGGCCTGAACTCTCGGACAGCCTGCCGGTCCCGGGCCTGCCGGGCGCTAAGGGGCTGCAAGGTGCACCTAATCTCTCTGGACCCCACTTCCTTTTTCTCTGAATTGGGGAAAGGAACCTCATGGGGCTGTTGTGAAAATTAAATGAGTTGATAAATGCTAGTTAAACTAGAACCTGGCACATGTAAACACCCAATAAATGCTGGCCATTATTTTTATTCCCTTCTGTAAGTGAAACATGAGGTTCAGAGGTTACGTCATTTGCCCAAGTCACGTGCTACTGCACAACACTAGCGAGGCACCAAACCTCGTCCCTCCTTGCTTTTTACAACCCTGCAATGAGGGGCTTGGAAGGCCACCTCTAAGTTCCTGTCCAGGTGACCTAACGATCCCTTGTGTCTGGGCAGCCTGGGCGGGGCCCTCCCATGTTCTCCTGAGGAAGACAGTGGAACTCGGGAGGTCAGGCTGGGAAGTGGTACGGGCAGGTGGAAACTCGGCTTGGCCCATGGCCAAAGTCTGATCTTTGCCTGCCAACACCCCAATTAGCATTCAGAGCAGTGCCTGAACACTTACTTCTTTTGTTCCAGAAACTATGCTCGATACATGTGCAGTCACCGCCGACAGTGTCTGGGCCAGGAGAATGAGGGCGAAGGCACTATCTCGGGGCTGCGCTAAGGACCTGGAGAGGGATGCCTGGCAACGGCCACCTCTAGGCCACAGCCGAGCCAACACCTACCTCTTCAAACAAGGCCCCTTCTTTACTGGGGCACATGATGCATCACCTTAGCATCGGTAAAGCTCTTTATGGAACTGACAGCAGGGACAGATACTGCCCACACTCTCCAGGGCAGGCACGTACCACGGGCGCTTCAGGTGGGGCGATCCGGAGACCCTGAGACAGTATCCCCGCAAAGTTGGTGGTCCTAGACCCGTGCCACAACAGCCTTCGATTATGCAGCTCCTTGAAGGGCTTGTAGCGCTGGCTCTCCCCTTCACGCTCGATCTTAAAGATCTGGTTGGAGCATTAAGTAAAGGAGAGATGGAAGAAGCCATCTGTTATGCAGGTTAACCCAAGAACATGACCAGATACAGGAGAGTCGGCCAGCTGTCCCCAGAGCTGGAACTCCCAGCAGACCTTGGGGTATCCGTGGTTCAGTCAGGCTGAATGAGCAGCCTGACCAGCCCAGGTCCCACCAGCAGAGAAGAGCTACGACAATGAGTACCAGGCACCGCAGATGCCAGCACTTCCTTTTGGCTCTCTGATAATAATTTACAATGAAAAAACTAGGTTTTAGGATAGAAATGTCCTTTAAAACAGAATAAAGCCACCCCCAACAAATAAATGAGTCACTTCCTTTGGTTATTGTGAACAGCTCTTTTCTACCTTGGGCCAGGCTGGCGGAAGGAGCGAGAAGAGCTGGTGGAGGAGGAAGAACAGTCTCACCTCAAGGACCTTCAAGTCATATGCATTGTGTGTAGTCGCATGAGTGTTCTTAACGTATTTCCTGATGATCTTGGCTTCCTCAGAATCTTTGTCCACCACCTAGGGGAGGGGTGTCTTGGAATCAGTGCAAGAAGACCCCAGGAGAGCCACACAGAGATAGGAGTAGTCATAAGCTCAGCTGACATACAGATCATACCATGGCCCTCATAAAAGCCCCAATGGGACCCAGGAGTCCATGGCTAAGGCCCCAGGGCTGGGAGACACCAGGCCAGTGAACGCGCTTCCTTGGGCATCACTTCTTCGTGCCATGAGAGCTAAAAATCTGTGCTCACTGTGAACAGAGAGCCTCTAGCACAAGGCACCAGCTCCTAGACAACAGTCAGGTTCATGGAGTTAAGACGTGTGGGCCAGGAGACACCCCACAGCCAAGACTTGGGACCAAAAGCGGCAAGGACCTGATCAACTATGGATTTTGAGGATGGGGACGGAGGCTCTATCTCTTGACTCCTCAGGGCCATGCACACTGTGGCTCAGAGCATCGGCCCACTATCTACCTGTCAATTAGTTAATATAATCTGTGCTACAAAGCCACAGTGTGTTATGGGAAAGGCTCTGTGTCCTATTTTCATATTCTCATCCAAAGTTCAGAAAATCTAGGAATTCTGCTCTTAATTAAAAGGCTTCAGAATTCTAATTGAGGACAATAATAACTCTCCCACAAATAACTGATCCCAGCGCATTCCTATCACAAAGGCGCCCCGAGGGGCAAAACAAATGACATTCGGTGTCTTACTCTGCTCGGACCCACAGATCTATGCTTTGTCCTAAGCAAGGAACAAAGGTTCTTTTTAGTCATATAAACATGCCCTACGAGGCTCACCAGACCCTAGAGAACTCACAGGCTGAGGAGCAGCTCACGGGACAGGAGACCAGGCTCAAGGTCAGGGCAACCTGCGAGCTGAGGCAAAATTTCTCCTCTGGTTAGCCTAGGCAGGGTGACTTCTGCCTGAGTCTCCCATGCAGAAGTGAAAGGACTCTGTGCGTGAACACAGCCACCTCCAGGTGGAGTGCACAAACCCAGCTGCCGTCAGGCATTTCCACTTCTGAGATGGGACACCGGCAACACACCTTCTTGGGTTCCTGCCACAACACCCCTCAAAACAAGGATCATCTCTGGATTAAGGGAAAAAGACCTTTCTGTAAGGCCCCTCAAAACCCAGTCTCTACACCAAACTAAGGTACACCCCACCTTGCAAACAAGGTGCTTATCTGTAGGTGAATTGCTCTAAGATTCTTGAAGGACCACCAACAGCAACTGGGACTTAATAGAAAGGCTGATTCCTGGACCCCAGCGGTCTGTTTTGGGAAGCTCTCCGGGAGATCCTGACGCACATTCAAGTTTGGGGACCACAGCTCTTGGAATGAGTGGTTAGGATGCTTCAGAAAGGGTGGGCATTGGTACCTTAATGTCAGTTTTGAGCTTCTCGTAGTTGACATCGATGGGGTCCTTGCTGGTATCATCAGACCCACCCTTGAGCAGACTGTAGGCCACCTCGATGTCTAGCAGGTTGTCCAGCATTTCCACTTTGGCCTAGAGGAACAAACGAAGTCCTTGAGTTAGGTACCAAGGTGAGGGAGAAAACCTAGTGCTGGGACAGAAAACCTGCATGCAGACAACGGCCCAGATGGACAGTGAAGGGGGAACTCCCAGCTGATCGGGAACAGCCTGTCATCCGTCCACAGGGAACACCACTGAGGCTTTCCTGGAACGCTAAGGTGGGGTCCCGATGGGAGGGGAGAGGCGAAAGCCACGAGACTCAGACCTATCTTTCCTCTTGCACACACTGGTGACAGGTGGCCACCTATTATGGGCTCCCGTGTGAGGCAGGGACGGAAACCCGGGAGGAAGAATACGGGAGGCTCTCCCCTCCCATGGCTTCTTTCCCCCAGACTGATGCAGGGGAGCAAGGGAGAAAAAGCCATCCTTCCCGCCTCTGGTCTAATCTCCACCCATGTGCGTAGAAACCCCACTTCAAAATGACGACACAGAAGTGGACCTCCCAGGTCGGACCCCTGCCCTTAGGGACGATGATGTGAAGAGGGAGTCGCAGGGGCAACACCCTGAGCAGCACCACAGCCCGGCAAACCCGAAGGTTCCTCCTGGACCCCAGTGCTACCTGCACACTGTCTGCGTTGTTCAGGAGTGGAGGCTTCTTCATCCCAAAGTCGTGGGGGATCAAGGTGTAGAAGCGATTCGAAAGATCCAGGATCTGGGCATCGCTGTTGCCCTGGGACAATGCCTTTAGGGGAGGAGACAGACGGAACATAGGCTGAGGCAGGCGCTCTGCGCCCCCAGAACATGGATGGGCTCCCTCCTCTCGAAGGTGGGTGCTGCGGTGGAGTCCTGAGGTCGCCTGGTGTGTGCGCGAGCCAGGAAACACAAGATTTCCCAGATGGTCCCCTTCCTCTTGGTGTCACATCACCCTGCAGCGGCAGGATCCCCATCCTCAAACTGTGAGGCTTAGCACACAATCAGCTTCCCATTAAAATTTCATTTGTACCAAGAGCTGTGGAGTTACAGATCCGCTATGCAAAGTGTTACCTGTAGCATCCAGGCGGTGGGCTCACAAGAAGTGCTGCGAAATTATTCCGGCTTTTTGTATGTTTGAAAACTTTTCATGATAGAATGTTAAAAGGGAAAAAAACCCATTCCTATAAAATTCAGCCTGGCCCCCTTCATCCACTGAATTTCACCCTTAAATCAGGGGATTTATTTTCAGGAGGTCCAGGTGGTCAGGTACAGAAGGGCTAAGTTCCCCTTCCTGCCATGGTGACAATTAGTGTTCTAAGTGCACAAAGAGATGGAGGAGGTGGACCACAGAATACTGAGTATTTGGCAGACACACTGGGTGGACCAAGGATGGCAGAGGCAGCATGCTGGCGCCCTGCAGGCCCGAGGCCGCAAATCTGCTTCTTGCAGGGACATCTGCCTCTCCAGGTCCTAACACTTCTGTCTGCTGCAGTCTGCCCTGTGCAAATGGGTAAGGACACTGTCCCAGCCCTTCCACCTAGGGATTCTGGAACAGGAAAGAACTGAGGAAAAGCCTTTCACATCTAAGACAGAGAGTAACACCAAAAGAGGCCAGTGCTCGAGACCGGCTCTAAGTGGATTTAACTCCTACATCTTGGCCTCTCTTCAGCTCCAGCCAGAAAGCCATTTTCCTGGCCTGACTTCAGCTTCCTGTGTTTTTCTTCTTTCACCAGCCAAGCCTGCCCCGCCACCCCCAGGTACAAGTGGAACCCTCCAGGGCACAGCTTGAATGCTCTGGGAATGGAGGAGACATGAATGAAAGGAAGACATTATGTAGCTCTCTAATTGATGATTTCCTAGTAACTGCAAAATAAATTCAACTTAACTCTTAAGGGCACAGAAAATAAAACCAGAAGATTTTTATGAGATAGAGAACCAAGTTCCTCATCAAGTTAACAGGAAGTTTACTACGTATCTGATCACTGAAAACACTGCCAGTTCATTAGTTTTGTGATGCTCTTTCAGAAGTGGCAGCACTTGTCACACTTCTTGAATTGAAAAAGGCCTAAATCATCACAAACGGTGGCCCAGTACGTCCATTAACCTTGAGTAAATGTACTGCCGCACCCCCTAGATGAGGGGTCACCAGGGAAGGTCAGCCCAGGAGCCCCACTGGGCAGCTGAGACAGAGCCGGGGCCGCTGGCCCCTTGCTTACCTGCTGGACCTCACTGAGGATGGAGTATGCGGCCTGGATCTGCCTTTTGCTCAGCTTCCCCAAGGGCATCTTCTGGAGGTCAATCTGAGGAGACAGGGGATTCCCCATTTCAAAGCCAGACCCTGTGCAGCACAGGGACAGGAACGGAAGAGGCGGACCGCCCATCTCAGGCTTCCTGGGGCCCTGATGGAAGCAGTAACGCTGCCTGGTCTTCCCGGGAAGATGCAGTGGCCCGGCTTCGCAGACTTCGCAGCCTGACCCCTACTGTGGGGGCCCAAGGTCAACGGGAAGATTCCTGCTACTTTGCACATGGCAGGGGAGGGCCAGCCAGGGCCCTCCCACCCCTGCACGATGAAGTGAACCAGCCCAGCACTTCGGGGAGAACCCAGCACAATTCCCAACTAATTTGCGGTGAGGATGAGGGTGAGCCCAGGTGGCCTTCCCTGGAGTCTCAGACCCAAGTCTGTCCCTAGACAGGAAACAACCATAAAGTGGTAAAAAATATTTTTAAAAGAGCATATTCCTGAACGTACCCATTTTATATCAGGTTGGTAGTGCCTCTTTCAAATCAGTCATCCTAACAGGTTAAACATGTTTCGACAATACTGCTATTGCTTACACCACCCTGGGGACCACCATCAAGAGAGGCAGGATGAGCTGCTGTGAAAAACATGAGATTCGCGGCCAGGTGGCCTGGCCGCCACTTACTGGTGGTGCATCCGCTTCTCAGCCTTGGGTTTCCATGTGTAAAATGGGGCCACCCTCCTCAAAAGGCACCCATATCCACTGCACTGCTCACCCGGCCCCCTCACACATCTGTGCAGCAGGGGGCCGGCTGAGCAGAGCAGTGCAGCATGCTTGCATCCTGACACTGCGTCTGGGACTAGTCCCAGTGGACTTCTGTGGGCTCTGGGGCCCACACTGCCCCTCCCCCATCTTTGTATCCCCTGCACCTGCAGTGCCTGGAACAAAGATGGAGCCGAACAAGTATCGTAGACATGGAGCCACTGTGGTGACTAAATTAAATAAACTGTGAAAGTGCTCCCAGTTCACCAGGCACCGACCAGGAGCCAGCAGTGACAGCGTCTAACAGCTACCGCAAGCCACGGCACATGCGCATCTCCGTGCCCTCAACACTGTCCGTCCTGAGGGAGCACGGGTTTCTGGAAGAGTTAAATAGCTAGCGCTAACTCTAGGGAAGAAGGTGGATAATCTATTTTAAACCACAAAGATATAATAAAAAAAGCAGAGACTTTTAGAATGAATTATAAATTGGCTCTGAAAACAACGCTAAAGGAGACATTCCAAAAGATGTTCTGACCAAGGGCAGCATCACCAGAGAGCGCAGGTACTCTGAAGGGAGCCACATTCCACATTCCCTAGGTTGTGTCATTTTGGTATTTACTTAAAAGAGAAAACACTGGTCTCTAACCTGCGCCCTCAGACCGTATACACAGGCCACAAGGACAAGAGGCAGCCGAGTCAACACAAGCTGCCCCTACCCTCGGAAAACAAACCCCAGGGGCAGCCCTTCGGCGGGGGCTGGGGCAGCAGCTCTGCCCAGGGAGGGGGTGAGTAGTGAGAGAGATGCCTTGGTCCCAGGGCCACACCTGCAGCACAGCAAGGCCTCTAGGGCTGCAGGCCGGGCTCTGGATGTCGCCTCCCCCGCACCACTCGGCTCTGGGCTCAGGATTCACCTCCTCATGGGGGGCGCCACGTTCCCCTGCTGGGGACAAAGCTCCCAGGGTTACCATGGTTGCTTCTACCTGGCTACCCTGGCCCCACATGGAACCCGTGAGGATAGGAGCGGGGACCCCACTCTGCCTCTGGCCCGTGCCAGCAGCAGGGCAGAGCTCCAGCCCTTTTCCTCCTGTGCAACTACTCATCTGAGTGAAAACAGCATCAGGATGTCATGACACGAAAAGAGACTTGGGTCTGATAATAGTTGAGAACTTCTATAAGTCACTGAAAACCCGAATACAGGAAGCTGGAAATGACATGGAGGACATTCTGCCCTGGGTAGGAGAGTGGGACTAATCCCTGCCACCAGCAACCCCATCCCACCCAGCCCGGTAACCAACTTCTTCCTAAGAACAGCTGGTAGGAATTTTATCCAATGGAGCACGCGCCAGAAGTTCCCTGCACTTCTGTCAGCGGCGGTCACAGCAGCTCTTTAACTGAAAGCAGGCTATGTCCTAGACTCGCCAGATGGCCTGTTTGGCTAGGCCACAAAGGAGCATGGCTCCGACACTGCTCTGCAAGCTCTCTGGGCCTCAGCACTCCAGCACAGGTCTCAGGCTTAAGGACAGGTCGAGTGGCTGAATCCAGCAATAGCCACTGAGCTCGTTACCAACTCAGCTCTCTGATCGTGGACCCCAGCAGGTGCTCACAGAGAAAACAATCAAGTGCACTAACCTCATATTCCACCATGGCTTTCTTCATACTTTCCACATCAAAGATCATCTTAATGAGGTTCTGCACTGGCTTAGGGAGCTTGGACTTGGTGCCAGGGTTTACTGTCAGCTTCTTCACTGCCTCCTCATCCTTTGGGGGAAAAGGTATGTGGCGAGGGAAAAAAAAATCAGTAAAAGACCCAATTAAACGATCCAAGGTGGTGGCAGTGTTTGGGCTGCAGATGGAGTGTCACCGGCAAAAGGGTCCGCTGTCAACAGGGTTTGGGCAGCATCTGCCGGGAAATGGGGGTCTGCGGAGGGACCGGACACTTCTGGTGCATCCCCCAGTCCTCCTGGCCGTGCCGGGTGCTCATTTCAGCCACCGCTGCAGTGCCTGGCCCCGCACAGGCTGCTCTGAGGGCACTCACGCCCCCTCATGCCCTCGCCACCTCCTGCTCATCATCTCCCACACTCGGGTTGCTGGTGCCCTGTCTGGGGATGTGCCCAGTGGCCACACTCAGAAGTGCTGCGTAGGTAGGAGGGGCAAACCCTGGATCAAGGGGACACTGGACTCCTCGACTTCTCTTGCGCTGGCTCATCCCAGGGCCGACTAAGTTCATACAGCCTTTTCTGCAGTCCCAAAGGATCAGGCAACCAGTCCCAGTTCCTGCCAGGCAGCTTGACCGTGTTAAAGTGCATCCCAGCATTAGCCCTTCCTCCCCGCCCCACACTCCTCCTCCCTGGGATGCACATCCTAATTAACAGCCTGCCACTCGGCCCCCCACTGTCTGGACAATCCAGGCTACGTCAAGTCCACATTGTACTGGAAATGCCTTAATTCTTCTCACTCTGAATCACATAAGGGCAGGGGCTATGCTGTCTTAGCAACTAACAGCGTCTGGTGTTTGCTTCAAGCAAAGGTAGTTGGCGTTGAACTTTGATCCTGGGACCCGCCTGGTTGAGCCAAGCTGCAGAGAGAAACCTGTGCTGTGTTAGTGCTCACGGCTGCTGCAGTCAATGTTACAGTGGATCTACTCTAAACACCAAAACACTGAACCTTAAATACACTGACCTTTTGGTTCTAACCTCACTGAAGGACAAACTACTACTGTGTGAAAAAAGACTTAAATGCATACTCTGTGACTCAGGAACTTCACCTCTAATGGTAACCACAGAGATAGAGGTATATATGTGTATCTCAGTATTGTTATATCAAATACCTGAAACTAATCTAAATCCCTAATTGGAGGGGAATCCATGCTGTAGTGTTTGGTAAATTATGAATTACGGCTATCTACAGGATGGAATTCTACAGAGCCTTAAGAAATGATTCTCTAGATCAACTAAATACAGTAGCCACTGGTTTTGAAATATGTCCAGTCTAAATTGAGATGTACTGTAAGGGTTAAAAATATACCAGATTTCAAAGAAAAAAAGAAAATAATTTTGTTTTCAACCACATGTTGAAACAGCATTTTAGGTATACTGGGTTAAAAAATTATTAGTATTGATTTCACTACTTTTTTTTTTTTTTGCTTTTAAAATGTAGCTACTAAAATATTTTAAACTGCCTAAGTGGTCACTTATTTTTATTGAATAGCATTGCTCAGAGAAACATTCCTGGTACATTATGGCCAAAAGCAAGTGGTCACAACACAGTATGTAAGAAAAAACTCCAATTTTATGGTGTGGAAAGTACCCGTGAAGTAAAAGACTGAAAAAAACATACAGCATGGTTTAAATTTTGGTTAATTTTGGGCAATTTTTATTTTTTGAGCCTTTGTTTTTTCTCAAAAATGTTAAAGCTTTTTTGAAATGGGAACTCAGTAGGGGGTGCTGTTGAGTTAGACCAAGTCTGTTTAACCCTAAAGTCCAAGGTCTTGACTTCAACATTATACAAGTGTTAAATTCTGTGTTTAATGGTGAGAGCTCATGACACTATAAACTAGAGAATTCTCCCTTTGAGACATGCTACTCCTCAAAGATTTGGAATTGAAATCTATACCTATCTACAAATTTCTTTCCTTCTGCAAAATAAACATGTACCCCATTATAAAAGTAATAGGTTTTCTGCCATGACTGGTGTAGCTCAGTTGGTTGAGCACTGTCCTGTAAAGTGAAAGGCTGTCAGTTCAAATCCTGGTCAGGAAACATGCCTGGGTTGCAGGTTCAGTTCCTGGTTGGGGCACATATGAGAGGCAACCAATTTATGTTTCTCTCTCATATTGACATTTTTCTCCCTCTCTTTCTCCCTTCCTTCCCCCTCTCTGGAAAAAAAAGTCTTAAAAAAAAGTAAATACGTTTTCAGTGGTGATTGTGGGGGGGCAGAGGAGGTAGAAGAGGGTATAAGAGGGTATAAATGGTAATGGGGAAAGAATACAATAAATAAAATAAAAACAAGCATTTTGTCAAAACAAATGGCTATAAAAACATCAGCCAAAAGAATGGTAACACACAGAAGGAGATGGCCAAGCTTCAAATACAGATAATAAAAATTTCAGGAAATTATTACAATAATTTGGGACTAAAAATTGTGACCTATCTGCACAGCAAAGGAAACCAACAACAAAATAAAAAGTAATATATCAAATGGAAAGAAACACTGGCAAATAAATATCTGATAAAGGGCCAACAACCAAAATATATAAAGAACCCATATAACTATATAACAAAAACAAATACCTAAACAATCTTATTAAAAAATGGGCAGACGACTTGATTAGTCATCTTTTCCAAAGACATACTGACAGACAACAGTTACATGAAAAGATGCTCAATACAACTAATTATCAGGGAAATGCAGATCAAAACTGCAGTGAGATACCACCTCATACCTGCGTGTTGGCCGGGACGTGGGGACAAGGGAGCCCTGGGGCACTGTGGGTGGAAATGCAGATTCCACCCTGGTGCAGCCACTATATGAGGAACAGTATGGAGGTGCCTCAAAAAATTTAAAATAAAACTATCTTATGACCGAGCAATTCCATTTCTGGGTATTTATCTGAAGAAAATGAAAACACTAACTCAAGAAGATATATACACCGCCATGTTCACTGAAGCATTATTTACAATAGCCAAGACCTGGAGACAGCCTAAGGGTCCACTGACAGATGAGTGGATACAGAAAATATGGTTTATCTACACAATGGAAAATTATTCAACCATAAAAAAAAATCTTGCCACTTTCAACTACATGAATGCACATTAAGGCTATTATGCTAAGTGAAGTAAGAGAAAGACTAATACCACACAATCTCACTTATATGTGGCATCCAAAAAACATAAAACAAACAAAATAAAGCCCCGAACAAACAAGAAACAAAGAAAGTACCAAGGCAAAAAACCCCAAACCCTCAAACAAGGCAACAGACACAGAGAAGAGACTGGCAGTTGCCAGAGGCAGGAAGTAGGGGGTGGGGTGGGCAAAATGGATGAAGCCGTTCGAGAGGTATAAGCCTCTACTTAGAACATAAATAGGCCATGGAGTGTAATGCACATCACGGTGACTGCAGTCCCCAACATAGCATTGTGTGCCTGGACGCTGCTGAGAGATCTTAAATATTCTCATCACGAGAAAAAAAAAAAACTTCCTGTGTCAGGTGATGAGTGTTACCTAGACTTCATGTGGTGATCACTGCAACACATACAAACATGAATCATGACATCGTACATCTGAAACTAATGTCACACACATCAACTGTATCACAATAAAAACGAACAAGAAAACTGCGACCTAGCAGAGCATGCCACTGTAATTCTATCTGGTAACAAACCAGGTCACAGGATCCATGATGAACACAGGTTCAATTAACTGCTAACACACCAAGGTGCCATCTCATACGAGGTCATGATATATAACCCTTATGTGCTGCTATCTTCAACTTGTTAGTATTTTGTTGAGGGTTTTGCATCTATATTCAAAAGGTTATTGATCTTTAGTTTTTTCCAAATCCTCACCCAAGGACATTTTTTCACTGCTTTCAGAAACAGAGGAAGGGGGAGAGAGAAAGAGAGAGGGAGGGAGGGAGACGGGGAGAAGGGGAGACAGAGAGGCAGAGATGTGAGAGTGAAACACTGATTGGTTTCCTTTTCATAAGTGCTCCAACCAGGGATCGAACCCGCAATCTGGGTATGTACCATGACTGGAAATCACACCCGCGACCTTTTCAGTCTACGGGACAATGCTCCAATCAAGTCAAAACAGGTTAGGGCTTTCCTGTGATGTCTTTATCTATTTTGGTATTAGGGTGGTACTGGCCTCACATAATGAGTTGGGAGCGTTTCTTCCCTTTTATTTCTTGGAAGAGGTCGTGAAGGACTTGTATTAATTCTCTAAACATTTGGTAGCATTCACTGGTGATGCCATCTGATCTGTGGCATGTTTTGAAAAGAACATGGTACCCTTGTTACTCTAACTCGATGGGGTAAGAGCATTAAGTGATTACCTGACCGTAGTCAATCTCCAGGGGGTAGAACTTTTTGGGATACTTTGTGAAGTTTTCAGAATGCCAGGCATTCCCGGTTTTTTCTTCATATAATTTTGTAAAGTGCTCAATGGCCTCCTCCTTGGATGGCATCTGCTCCAGTTTGTTACTACCAATCATTGTGCCAACACGGCCCCAGGACCTGAATATCCAATACCTATGAGGGGTGGGGAGGAAGGGGGAGCATCAGATACACTCTTGCGGGTTAGTTGGTCATGTTTCAGGCGTTTCCCTTCCTTGCCACTCCACTTGGGTGAGAAAAAACTACAAACACCCAAAATGATGGTGACTGACACAGAGGAACAAAAGAACTCATGTTATAATAGAGGACCTTTATTTTACTTTTATTGAATTAAGGGTTACAATACGTTTAAAGTAATTAAAGAATGTCCTTTCAAATGGACTATATAAAGTGCCCAAGAATAGCTTAAGCTTGGACCTAGCAGCCAAGCTTGAGGACCAGATTCTGGGTGTCTACAGACCTCTACATAAAAACACTCAATTCCTCTCCCCAAAGACAGTATCATTTGGAAGTCATGTGTTTAGAGAGATGCAACCATTTACAACATACACTAAAGAGGTAAAGAACTCTCTGTTCAGATCAGAAGCTGAGATGCGGTAACACGGGCAGGGCTGGGACAGCGGCTCACACCCACGCTCGGACCCAGGCTACCATTCTGTTTCCATATTGATCCTGAAAAACATTCCCTGACCCTAATAGCCCACACTATTCTTTCACTCTAAAAACCAGGAAATCTAGGCCACCAGGAAAATGCACACACCCACCATCACCACTAGAATTTCCAGGTAGTGGGGGAAAAATTTATTCTTGTTGCCTGTCATTTAACAGACTATGACACCGTATATATTTCCACAAATAACCCTATTCCTTCTCCTGAAGTACAATAAATACAAAGTTTTTGGAAGGTATATTTTATAAGAAACCACTTTTGACTTTCACACCTGACGAGAGTAGGCAACAAACTAGATGACAGGTAAGGTTTATTTCTTCAGAAATTTTTAGTAGCCAACCAAATACTGTGTACCCTCTGTGGTAACCTCTGACGTTCACGTCTTAAACTACAGGTCTAACGAAAAGATGAGGGGAAGGGAAGACCTTAAGCCATGACAGTGCCTACAAGCTGAGGCTAGCAGGGATGGACCAGGGGCTGACTTTTAACTCCCTTGGGCTATCACGGCCACAGGGGTTTGCCTTGCCACTAGTAAACCTTTTTGGATTTCCTATAAGAAAATGGTTTTCAAGTGCTAAGAAGAAAAGGGGTCAAGTTTAACATATGAAAGTAATTTTTAAAAAATGTCTTTTCACCACTAGAATGCAGCACGAGTTCCTTTCACACACATTTCTGCCCACACACAGCTCCGGTTCCATGCCGGCTGTAAGAGGGGACGATCAACCAGTGAGGTGCGGACGACGAAAGCCAGCCCAGCCCCTCAGCCCCCCAGAACTGGCCCTGCCTAGCTCCACCAGGTTTAAAAAAAAAAAAAGAAAAAAAAAAGGGCAAAAAAAGGCAAACCCAAAACACCTTTAATGAGTATGAAGTAACATTAAAGGGTAAGGTCAGCTCTTGCCAAACTTTACTTGCTTTGGAAGTTTCAGAGCATGTGTAAAGGTGTCAGAAAATCTAGAACCTTCGAGTGGCTGCAGGAAAAGAGCTGGGAGACTATGTGCCAATGCACCCTGGGAAGATGGCCCGACAGGACACGGGGGCAAGGCTGTCCGGTGGTGACAGCCCACCCTCCGCTCACTAGAGGCCTCATTATTCACCACGGTCCTTGGGAGGAGCCCGAACTCCCCCAAACTGAGGAAGAGGTGGGTTTCCTGAGGCTGGCAGCGCAGCCAAATGGGCCCACACCTTCCACGGAGCACAGCTCCCCTCGAGGCCCCCCCGCCCCTGAACACACCTGCTGCCTTTGTCATCCTCCAGGAGCTGCAGCTTGTAATAGGAATTGGTTCCTTTAACGATGTCCACCAGGCCGAGGGTGGCACTGAAGACCTTCCCGCCTTTCTCCAGGACATGCGCAGAATGCTCCAGACCTGTCACGGAGGCAGGGTTCCTACAGCTCCCTCCCCGACAGAGGGGCTGGTGTGCTCAGGGAGAGGGGTCTGCATGCAGAGGGCCCACACCGGCAGGGTCCTCTACCACCACCTTCAGGTTTCCCGGAAGACGCGTGTGTTCCCGGGACAGGATGGGCCAGGCGGTGGGCGGCAAGGAGGCATGGGAGCAAAGGCAGGCCCCACTCTGCTCACATTCCCGCTGGCTTACCAGAATCAGGGTCAACAGCAGCTCCTCCTTTCAGAGTTAATTTCATTGTCTTTTCAGATTTGTTGATTCCTTGGAAGGAGACGGAGAAACGTGAACATTAGGTTAAAAATATTTTTAAACAGGGAAGCTGGAAGGCAAAGCGAGCTGGCCATTTGCACTGGTATCATGTGCCAACACGGCATCTGTGTGCCTTCCCCCGCCCAGGCCGTCCCGGGGCACGGAGGGCGAGGTCTCCACAGGCAGGCGCCGGGCAGGCCATGACCCGCAGCAGAAGGGGCCCCGGGGAGGGTGGCGAGGGCCTCACCTTCCTCCTTGATGGGGCCCTTGCTCTTTTTAGAGACTGCAGCTCCCGACTTCCCACTTGGGGCTACCGCTGCTACAGGCTCCGCCTTCACCTTGGCGCCCCAGGGGGACAAGATGTGGGCTGAGACCAACTCCTGAAGGCTCTTGGTCGAGGCGGCAACGTCCTGGAGGAAATCCTCAGACACAACCTGAACGTTGCCCTCTTTCACTTCCTCCATCTTTTTATTCATCTTTTCCACCTCCTCTGTTCAAGTGAGGGGAAAAAAGAAAAAAGAAAGAAAAAGAAGCTACACAGTAAGTTTAAAGCTGATCTTAAATCTCAAATTACTAGTCATGTTTACTGATTACTTCCAAACCCTCATCACCCACAGCTCTCCTTTCTTTGCAAATCTGGTGCTTTCGGATTACTTTCACAGGTGTCTCTTACCAGCTTTATACATTGCACAGAAAAAGGACCCTGAGGTCAGATACGTTTGGAAAATGCTCTATTTTATTTCCCTGGTCTTGGAGAGTTATTATAATGATTGTTAGTGTAATAACGCTGCAAAGAAACCTATTTACTGTTGTTTAAGTGCACTTTCCAAATGTACTTAAATTGTGAACTTTTGCTTTGGCAGCAAACCTACCAACCTCTTGTGGCAAAGTGCCAGGTGGTGGGAACGGGCACCTCTAGTCTTTAGCGGGGAACACAAGGCACACGAATATGCCACGGGCCAGAGCAGCAGCTCCAGGCACCGAGGTTGGTGGCCCTCCCAGGGGACCGCACTGTGACGCTGGGAGAGAGACACTGGGTTATGCACTTCACTTCACTTCACCTAATGCTCATCACAGTTGCAAGAGACAGAGAGCATTCTCTCAGGTTTATGCGTAAGATTAAACTCACTTTTGGTGCTAATGCACAGGGAGGCCTTGTTGGCGGTCCCTGTCAACTTTCCCCCGAGCTTCTCAACCGCGGCCTTCACTTCATCCTTATTCCGAGAGAGCTTCCCGAGCGTCAGGATCTTCATGTTGGACAGCGGCTTATCTGGTATGGGAAGACAGACTCGTGAAGCGGGGTTGCCTCCCAGGGAGGGTGGCTGGGACGGGCAGGGGGAGTGGGAGCAGGCAGCAAGCTCCCAGGGAGAAGCCAGGACACCCCTTTCAGTAGCTTCTCCTGAGGGAGGTCTATGAAAATAGAAGTAGAGGGTTCATGGGAAAGCGGAGGACAGGACAGCAGAGTGCCACCTGAGAACCTGCACTCACCCCTGGGCACAGAAAGGCTGTATTTGGGGACTAGGGATCAGGGACCAGGAGGCTGGCAGTGGATAGGAAGCAGAGAGGTAGATCATGTTAACTTCCAATTACTTTTATTATTATTCTCCTCCCATTTCTCACCTAAATACAAAGTGCAATTTCTTATGCAACACTTGTTAAAGAAAATTTTACTTGACAGTCTCTCAAGCCATTAATCACAGGACCTGAGACAGCCCGTTCCAGGCAAAAAGAAGACCCTAGCATTTCATGTTGTCTAGCACTAAACCTAGGGCAGGGAGCCCCAGGCTGGGGGTGCGCCATACTGAAGGCGGATGGGAATGCTGTGCTGGCGCCACATTCTTAAACTAGAGCTGCCGTGGGGAGAAGTCCTGCAGGTCCTCCACATGCCCGAGTAACCAGGGCAGAGGGTCTCTCTTCCTGACAACACAAACCGATCTGTCTTTGCTGGTGAGGAGAACACCTCGTACCGCAGCCCTCTGTACACAAGAGACCCCAGCATCACGCCGGGAGCAGGGCTGCCCCGCAGCAGGAACGCGAGGCGCTCCATCCTGGTTAGGCAGGACGCACAGAGCGCCATCCCAGGCACGGCTATCCACCTGGGGTTTCTGAGGTGCCTCCCTCCCACCTTCCATCTCCCGCTGCACGTAGTGGGACAGGGCTCCCTCACGGGATCAGCAACAGGGACTCAGAAGGACAGCTGGGGTCCTTCGGGGAACAGGGCCCCAGCTCACCCCCCACCCTGGCTGTCCCTGGAGCTCTACCTGGCGGGGCAGAGGAGTTCACAGTAGCAGGTGCTGAGGCTGCAGAAGGCGGGGGCGCTGCCACCGCTGGGGCGCTGGTCTCGGGGGGGAATATACGGTCCTGCTTTTTGACCTTCAGTTTCTTGAGGTAAGAGATTTCTTGGAATTCCTAAAGAATGTAAGTGTCAGTTAAGAAACCCGCTCCCACTTGAAATAACTACCCGATAAAGCAAAGAGGGTTTTTCTTGTCCAAATCAAAGAATCTGTTTTTTCTGTTTATAATAAAGAATAACATAAGAAAATGTGAGGCTTCTAGTATGAAGTGCAGTATTAGTACAAATATGGTACTTATTTCTAGTGAATCTGCATTTACAATAGGGCTGGTACTAGGGATACTTTAAAAAAATATATTGTTTAAAGAAAAATTAGTTTACAACCTGGAGCACTGCTGAAACTTGGCTACCACTTGCAGGCCTCAGTCTCAAGTCATTCCCCTCTCACGCGTGCCCCATTACCAAAAGCCCCCAGGACTGCACGTGCCGGGAAACAGATCATTACTCAGCTGGAAATCAGGGTAATTCTCTAGGAGGACGCATAGCTGCGGAGCCCAGGAACGGTCAGCATTCAACACAAATCCTGCCACCAGCACAGTTCACTTTCATCCCGGGTCATTTATAACAGGCTGGGCTCTGAATGGTCGCTTGATCAATGTCAAATACAGCAGACCCCTCTCACCCATGGTTTTGCTTTCTGAGGTTTCATTTACTTGCAGCCAAACTTGGCCCAAAAAGATGAAATGGAAAATTCCAGCTAAGTTTTAAACTGCACGCCACCGAGCAGTGTGGTGAAATCTCACGTCACCCTGCCAAGGGCAGGGATCACCCCTCTGTCCAGCGTCTCTGCACTGTGTCTTCTACCTGCCCATGCGCCGTTTTATAGCCATTTCAGTCGTCAGATCGAATGCCACAATGCTGCAGCGCTGGTGTTTAAGGCATCCTTATCCCACTTCATACATGATTCATAGGGTTTGGCATCATCCGCGGTTTTAGGCATCCTCTGAGTCTATTTGCTGCGGATGGCGGGGGGTGGCCTACTGTGCATGAAGTTCGGGGAACACCACAGTTCCCAGGCCCTGGAGTTCTCATCCAAGGAAGAAACAGCCCCCCCGCCCCGGCTATATCCACTCAGTGAATGCCTGCTGGGTGAGAGGCAACGGATCCGTTCCCAGCATATGCTGAGCCCCTAACTTGTGCCGCACGTCACACTGAAGTTAAAAAGTTTCTGCCCTGAAGAAACTTGACGGAAAGCCAGATACACGGAGGAAAACTTTAATAGTAAAAGAGCTAAGTTCTAAACTACAGGCATGCCATAGTGATGCAAGATTGGGAAAGCTGGGAGGCCTCCTTGGAGGCAGTGAGCTGCCAAGCGGCACCCCAGACGGCGCTGTCTGGGCAAAGGCACCTGACTGACTTTACCGTGGTTTGCTGGAACCCCAGGCAGCTAGCTCCCTGTTGCTGGGAGCGTGGAGAATTAGAGATGTACGTGCACAGAGGTGTGAGAGTGGCACGTGAGAAGAAAAAAGGTGGTAGAGGCCACGGAGGCCAGCACAGCCGGACCATGAAGGGCTTTTGAGGGGCAGGAGGGGTTCAAGCGAAGGAGGTGGCACCGACACAGACTCTGTGGGCCAAGCCCTGGGGACAGAAGGGGCACCGCCCGGTGTCTGCGAATCCCTGACTTCCCACAAGCAGCACACAGCTAAGGGCCTCAGGAAAATGTCTCAAACACGCATACACCGTTTTAAAATACTTGTTAAAAAAATATAGATAGGTGCTGTGCAACTGATGTATAAACTACAAAACAGTTCACATTACTTACTATCTCACTATTTTCTCAAAGATAGTAGAAGGGATGCAAATACCACAAAGGGGTCTGTAACATTTGCACACTTAAAAAAACTGGGAAAATACTTCTATAGGAACTAGAGAATCACTGTCAGATATTAAGGGCGAGAGGAACAACAAGGCCAAATTTGTTAAGAGCGTTCATTCACGAGAAAGTTCAGAGAAAAGACTTGTGGGGGGGGGGGGCGCGTGTGTGATCGCAGTGCTGACACAGGAGGCAGGAAGCAAACAAGCCGGGGCAGGGCGGCCAGTGGGACAATGAAGTTCTGTTCTAGCTGCTGGAATCGGTGGTGCCAACAGGACACTCAAGTAACAACCACTGAGTGCTCGTTACGTGCCACTGTTCCAAATGCTCGTCTCCCCGAAGCAAACAGAGGGGGAGGGAATTTGATGGAGAGCAAATCCCAAACCCTAGGTAGCGGCAGCCACGACTCGTCCCCAGGCAGCTGGGTGCCGGCTCAGGCTGAGCTTGAGGACACAGGTGGGAGTCCCTGTAGCAGCCAAGTCCCCAGCACACCGTCAGCCCCACCCCTCACCGACACAGTTCCAAATGAGGTTCCTCAGCTGACGTTTTGGGCTTTTTTTGCCACTGAGAATTCAATATGCAGTCCCATAATTAAAAAGATCAACAACAGGAACTCTGGACCCAGCTCCCCTTCCAACACTCACGCAAGGAAATATCCTTAAGAAAAACTCTTCTATCATAAAGACAGGAATTATAATCCACTTATTCGTCCTATGTTCCTTGTGCTTAGAACAGCGTCTGGCACATGCTAAGCACTTGATGAACAGAACTAATCCATGGTCTTTGCAAACAAGAGGATTTTACACCAACTGGACAAATCTGTACCCATTAAAAATGCTTTGGTTTTACATTTGTATAGTTTTTAAACATACGGAACCAATAATGGAATTTCGCATTCGGATCGAGGGTGGGCCACACTAAGGGGTCCGAGGAACACTGCCCTGCAGTCGTGGTAACCGTTGAGTGAGGGGACCATGTTGTTCTGCCCGAGGGTCCCAGGACCCACCCCCTTACCTTTGGGGTCACCCACTCCTTCCGGCCGGGCGTCTGTGTCTTAACCATACACTTGGTCCAGGCAGTGACATCCCCCGTACAGTAATAGGCATCGCTCTTGAAGACCAGCTGGCCCGAGCACTCCTTGCAGGGAAGGAGGGCCCCAAACACTATGCCATCAGCCACGCGGTCCAAGATCTGAAGCCAGTGAAGAAACATGTCAAAAAGCAAAGCAGCAGCTACAGAAAATGACGTCTGCAATGTGGGATGGAGAATCTGCCCAGGCTTCACTAACACGGACGAGGGCTCGCCCTGAGACACACTAACGCCCCCGCCCGAGCAGCTGCTTTACATGTGGCGCTTCAGTTTCTGTACTTTACTTCCACACACAACCTTGCTTCCCACAGGGAGTTAGAGGGCACCCACTGCTTCTGCATAGGAGCAGCGCCAACTTCTTTTCCAGAGAGAAACGGCAGGGCAGGGCCTGCTGGGGAAACGGGTCTCACGAGGTGGTCTCGATTCACCCCGCACACCTCACAGCCCCTGGGTTGTCTGGGCGGAAGGTGCAGAGAGAGCTCCTTAGGCCTGTGTGGCATGAATATACAAGGCAAATGTACGGCCATCTCAGCCCTCGCCAAAACGCTCAACCAAGGGCTACCTTGTGGAAGGCGTCTGCAAGGGCCTGGGAGAGCCGCCCCTTCGCGCCACTGGGGAATGGTGACCACGATGGCAATGACCATGCAACACAACTATGGAATTGTCACTCCGCCCAATTAATACCAGCAGGTGTTCATCGGAGGGCCTCCCATAGTCCAAGAGGACAGTCACCGCACAGCGACCTGGCTGCCTCACACGCCTCTCACTTAACACAAAGGCAGCTCACCGCCGACTCCCCGGAGGGCACTTGCTGCTTGTTGAAGATGAGCATTTCTTTCAGGTCGTTCGTCGAACACACTTTCTTTAGCTCGTCCTTAATGTTCCAGATCAGATCATTCTGGGCCTACGAACAAGATCCAGCTGCTGAGAAACCGCTCTTTTCAAAGGAAGAAACCCAACAACTGGAGGAGATTCCGCTGGTCTCACTTGTCTCCAACCACACGCTTAGCTGAGCTGCCCTCCAAACCCAGTCTCATCAGCTGGGAAGTGTGCTCCCAGTCCCACTCCTGTGGGTGGCGGAGCACCCCAGAGCGTGGCCTCCCAGAGGACACTGAGGAAGGTGGGGAGACCACCGAGGGGTGTGGGAAGGCTGCAGTCCAGAACGAGTGTCCCTGGAACCGACCCCTCAGAAGCAAACCCCAGGGGACACAGGAAGGAGCTGGGAAGCACCCAGGCTACTGGCCTGACACCTGGTACTCAAGAGGGGCAGGCATGGCGGCTCTCCACCAACCTGGGGGCGTGTAGGGGATGTGCCCAATACCTATTTCCTCAGTGCAAAACGGTGCCACAGCTCTACAGCAGCCAGATTTGGACTGTAACAGACATTTTTACAAAGGGCAACCACACCAAATTTGTCATTCTTATCTAACAACTGGAACCATCAGAAACTGCTTCTAATTTTTCTACCACTGGGAAAAACTGAACACTTGCATGAGAGCCAGGCAGGTGGCTCACAGAAATCAAGTTCCTAAAAGAAAGTGAATGTTCTCCCCCAGTTCCCCAAACACCTAGCATTTTCTGATTAATAATCTGTACTTTGCTTCAATACATGTGTTATAAACACAATGATGAATCTCTGGTCAACAACTATTGATTAACGGGTAATTTCCCCCTCTTCACTATACTGCTTTTTTTTTTTAAACCAGACATCTTCATTTAAAATACATGAGACTTTGTCTCACCAAGACACTTGTCTATGCTAAGAACCTTTCACATCCTTAAGTTTAATGTTTGCAGGCGACCCTGCAGGCCCAGGATGCACAGCGACGTACTGCGTGGCTAAAGCAGCAACCTACCATCTCAGGGGAAGCTGGCGGGTGGGGCTGACCGCTCGGCTCCCACCTGGCGCCTGGAGCCTACTGTGGGTTCTCCTCCAAGTAAGAACTGTTTCTTTGGGAGGAGGGAAGAAAACCACCTTGGGGAAAAAGCCATGCTTTTTAACAAGAGCTATCAATTTGGGAATTCCTCAAGGTCTTGGTAAGTGGCGCATGCACACCTTCTTGACCTTTCTTCCCAGAACGAGGAAAGGGAGTGGAGACAGAATGGTGAAAGGAGACACACAGCTCAGAACTCACCTTGAGGGCCTTTTCAAGCTTACTATCCTTGTCTTTCTCTTTTTTAGATTTCTTCTTGGGTACTTGGTCTATTCCATCTACCTCGTCGCCTTTCCTCTTTCTAAAAGAGACGTGGGATATAAAAGAAAGAACCAGAGCCAAGAAAACTCTGAAGTCCAGGGACTGGGGTGCCACAGCATCTTGTTATCTCAATTCTTCCCGGCAAGCCCTGCCTGCTGTCTGTCCAGGCAGCGTTTGCACTGACTCCATCCACTGCGGGACGCTCCCTGCTGCCCAGGAGGGGGCTCGGGTTGCTCCAGAGCCTTGGAACAACACAGCATAGTATCCAAGGCTCAGGCTCCATCTGATGCCAAAAACCCCGTGTACCTCTTGACACTAATGAGAAAGCCTGGAAAGTTCCTGGTAGGAACGATGCTGAAAGGAAACCTGTAGGTGAGGGGCAGGAAGACAGAGCACAAGGGCCAGCGGCTGAGTCTTTCAAGCTACAGCACAGGGCTGCTCCAAAGGCCAAGAGGCAGTTCTGGGTGAGACTGCACTGCTATGAAAAGCCCAAGCAAGTGACAGTCTAGGCACCCCTCACCAGCCCACCTCCGCAAACGTGGGCGACCCAGTTCTGCCGTGTCATCCCCGCCTGGAAGAGGGCACGGAGGGTCGTCGGCAGCCCTTAAAAGCAGAGGACAGCCACAGTGGTTAAGGCTCTGTTTCAGCTGTCACACAGACCTGAGTCAAACCCTTGTTTTCTCCTTATCCATAAAAACGGGGAAAAGAATACTATCTACCCCAGGGGACTGTGGTGACGATGAAATGAAACAAGCCACCTCAAGTGGTTTGCACAGCACCCTGCGTGCCACAAGTGTTCCGCTGACGCTGGCGGTAGCCGTGGCCTACGTTTGCACGTAGGACCCCTGCCGCTACCCTGTGAGCTGCGACGCCCCAGTCGTTTAACCCATGGGCCCGACCTCCCGTGTTCTTGCAGAGGCCTGCGCCACACGTGCTGTGCAGTGAACTCGGTGCTATGGGCTTAAATAACGCAGGAGAGCTGCCTGCTGATGCCCGGGACACCCTGGTCCTAACAGGATGCAGCCACCATCCCAGGGGCACGGTGCACGCCACAGCCCTGCCGTGTCTCCCTTGGAATCCCTGTCTGGGGACGAAGGACCAGCGGAAAACCCAGAAAGGGCAGGAAGTGCCCGTGGACTCCCAGTAAGTCACTGGTAGGGCTTCCCGCCTTAAACCGCAAGAAACCCACACGGTTCTAACCTCTACACCAGGCAACGCCTTACTGCCTGCTCCCCGACTCCCCCACCCCGTGTAAAACCTATCATGATCCTCCCAGCACCACCTCTCAGAGACACCCAGTCACAAAGGAACCCGTACAGAGGGGCAGCGGCCACGGCGACGGGGAAGTGGGCCCTGCAGGGGCCACAGGCTCAGACGGCTGGGAGGTCCCTGTAGTCCTCTGCCACCGCAGCCAGGAAAGGGGCAGAGCGCCCGGCCGTCAGCGGCCCTCAGTCTGCATCCCGGGCTCCCTCGAGGTTGGCAAGGAGGAAACGCAGAGTGGTGTGGCATCTGCGGGGTCTCCGGGCCTCCATCAAGCCCCTCACTGAACCCCCCTGTGACCCATAGCCCTCCACCCACCCTTCGCTCTTGACTCCCGGGAGCTGCTTCTTCAGGTCTTCCTTATCCTCAGGAGCAAGCAGGCTGAAGCCCTTGAGCTGGCTCGCACTGTACTCAGGCCGAAAGTTCAGCTCCTCCCTGTTCTCGACAAAGCAGCGCGGGTGGTACCAGCGATCGATCATGCCCAGTTGGGGCTTCTCAGGGTCCAGCATCTTCTTGGAGAGGCGCACCTGGCCCTGCAGGGAAAACCACGTGGTACTGAGAGAGACAAGAAAGGACGGTCCACCCGGAGGTGACATGAGGACCGCTGGGAGATTCTGGTTCTTTCATGCCACCAGGGGTTGTGTGTTATCCTCAAGTCCCAGCCACCCCCCTTTTAAAGGGACACAACTTCAACTAGCTCACTACCTACCTGCTTGGACAAGTCCAAGAAGTGGTAACTGTGAACCCTAAGAAGACACCTAATAAGAAGGGCTCCTGGTGGCCAACTAGACCCAAATTAAAACTAAAACAAAAACAAAAACCCCAGAGCCCTGCAGCCCTTACTACAGAGGGGCCTCTCACGCAAATTTCACTTCAGAGACAAGCCTGCACCGAGATGCCTGCCTGCACTGTTCCTGCCACCTGAGCCAGCCCTTATAACGGAATTCCTGCAATCCTATTCCACCCAACAGAAACGAGGCTCTCCCCATCCAACCCGGGATGCTCAGGTCTGCCCATCAGGACAGCGCCCTTTGGACCAAACTGAGAATCTGGAGCCTTCATGTGCATGAGGATGGAACAATCCTGGTGCAGGGGTGGGCATTTCTGTCCATTTAAGCCCCCTGTGGCTAGGAGACCACTGAAGACGGAATTCATTTCCCCAGCTCTACGGTGCTGTTTTCACAGTTATGCTGTATCACCATTGAGCTGTTTGCAGCGAATAAAGTTTCCTTCTTTACTGCATCCCAAACTAGGGATTCCTATGAGTGCTGAACTGGCATCAATGACCACTGGCTGACATAACACCTTCCTGAGGATGTTCTGCTGACCTGGAACAGGCATAAGACACCTAATACAGGGGGCCGGGGCAGCGCTGGGGCCTTGCGCTGCACCTGGGACACTACACTGCAGGCCCAGGAGCCAGAGCCGGCCCCTCCTCCCAGCAGGGATCCCTGCCCCTGCCCCGCCCCATCCTCATTCTGTCAAACCTAGTCCTGCCCTTCTGCCCAGGCCCACAGTTCCAGGCCTGAAGCTCCTCGGAGAGTTCTGCACCCGCAAGCCCCAGACCCAACGACCCCACGCACGATGGGTGCCGACACTGTGCAAAACGCCTCAGGCCAAGCCACGCTCAAATGCACACAGCCTCTGATATTCCCCTGGAAACTAAACTTCTGCCTCAAATTTGTAGTGGCTGAAGGGAGCTGGAGAAGATCTAGCAATGTCCTGATTTTCCTTTCTCAATCCCACTGGCTCTCCTCGTCTCTGGTACAGTATTCCAGGGAGGCAGGGACCTTAAACTAAGATCAGAGAAGAGTGACGAGGCTGGAGGGCACAGGCCAGTTCTTCCACCCTTGCCCCGCTACTACTCAGACAGCGTCCATTCCCCCCAGCTGGCTGTCATTCTTCAGGGATGACAACAGGGAGGAAAGGGTGGTTGATGAAGTCCCTGCGGTGAAAGAGAAGAAACCCGGAGGCTTACACCAGAGAAGAAACTCACTCCTTAACCTTAACCCACAGCCTCTCTCAGCCACTGCCAACCCCAGAAGAGACCTTCGTGTGAATGCCTTCCAATCCCATCTCGCCAACCCCATCTCCCACGAGTGGACGCAGTTAAAGACATGAGGACTGGACCAAGAGTAGTTACAGCCAGGCCTGACTGAAGGAAAAGTCACTGTCACCTCCTGTTTCTCCTAAGATCTTCACTTTATTTTTAACCACCAGTGTTGGGCTTGCACTTAAAGCCCCCGTTTTTCTCTTCTTTTGAGATATCCCAGGACATGCAATGTAAGAAATCCAAAGTCGGAGACTTGCACGAAGCTCTCACCTTATCTATCTTCTCCATGCAGCCCTTGCACGTGCTTCTGTTGGACTTGGCGTACTCTACTGCAAAGTCACCCAGTGTCTTCTCTGTCTTGCTGCCAACTCCGTCCTGGCCTTTGCCTGAAGAATCAAACACATCAACACTCGTCTCGACAGGCTCAGCGTAGCTCCAGCGTCCCCTCCTCCCCTTCCACCTCCCTGGGGTTCTTCTACTGGGACACTTTGTGTTCTGGGGGGGGTCAGTGATCCATTTTATCTACGCCGTTTCTAACCTTGCGGTTGGTTAACAGAGCTTCTTTTCTGGCAATAAAATAAAAACCTTTCTCAGACAGGCTCTTTGAAACAGCACAATGGTAGCTGGTGGTTGTCTCAGTTTCCACCTCTCCCCTCCTCCTCTGGAGCCTCCTCCCTCCCTCACTGTGGAAAGTACTGAAATATGTCTCAAGGCTGAGCGTTTCCCCTCTGATCAGGAATAAGACAAACGCCCCCCTCCAGTGAAGGATGCTGACGGTGCTTCCGTGGGGGCAGGAGGTTTCCGGGAACTCTCTTCACTGTTTAATTTTGCTGTGAATCTAAAACTGCTCTAAAAATGTCTACTAACACATCAACTTTCAAGGACCCATTCCAGGCATCTGGAAAAATAAACTATCCTGCGACAGGACAGAGCTGGATCAGTGAGGTGCAGCTGAAGTAACACAGAGGGTCGAGCTGGAGAACATTCTCTCCGCTCGTTTGGAAAAGGTCCCCTGTAAGCTCCGGGGTTGGGGGTGACACTGGCTGGCTCCCTGGTGTGCACGCACCTGTCACCCCTCCGGCCTCCGCCGTCTTCTTAACTTTCTGCTGGTCATCCCACCGGAGCTCAGAAAACCCATCCACCTCAATGTCAGGCTGCCAGATGGTGTGGCCGACCTTCCAGAAGCAGGAGAAGTGGTACCAGTGCGGGACTTTGCCATCGAACATAGGTGACTAGAAGAATGAGAAACAGGGGCGTAAATGAACACTCAAGTTAACCTCCAATGCAGCCTGAAGCCTAGCCCGCAGCTGCGAAACCGATCAGAAACCCTCGTCGTCTTCTCTGTGGAACAAGGGCAGCTTCCCATGCCCCCACCTGCCAGGGGAAAAGTTGCAAACAGATAAGAAACAGCAGCCTCCTCCCAACCCCCATTTCTCTTCAGGTTCTTCCCTAACAGCTAAGAGAGCTGCTGCCTGCTAAAGAGCACACTCTCGGGACATGGGACGCCCAGGGGAATGCAGGCGTTTTTGAACAGGATTCTGCCCATGTACCTTTTTAGTTACATGCAGCTGTTTCAGTGACATCATTTACGTCTGAGCACAGTAAAGTGCACACAAGATGTCCGTCCCGTGTCCTGACTCCACCTGAGTCTGCCCGGAGCCAGGCCTGGACTCAGAGGACCTGTGTGGCCCCGAAAGGCTCTGGACGTGCCCTTGCAGTTAGAATAACAAGGCCCAGTCCCAGATAATGAGCAAGAAAAGAGTGTGTCAGAGAAGTGGCAGGCACGCAAGAGCCCCACAGATATGAATGGAATGAATTAACTTCTATGAGAGAGAGGCGAGGAAGACAATGGACGGGGGAAGCAGGCCAGCCAGGGCGGACGGCAGAACTCCCAAGTCAGCGACCAGACTGCCAGCTTGCTCGCGGGCCCTTAGGAGACGCCATTTTCTGCGGCAGGTCTTGGGGAGACGGGCCATCTGGGAAAGGGGGTCACCTCTCCTGGCAACTTTTCCTGCCCTGGAAGCTGCACATGTGGGTTGGGACTGACGTGACAGTGCCAGGCCTTTTACTGTCACAGCGCCAGGCCCTCCCAGGCTCTACAGAGTGCAGGGGACAGTGACTGGCAACGTGGGACGAATGTTGGTATTTACGTGGTCCTTGGCACCCACAACTGCTTCTGGGTGGGAACCGACCTCAGTCCCTTCCACTATGCTGCTGGGTCGGACGAGCTACTTAAAAATACACAAATGGTTCTGACTAATGCAAGGGAGGCCTCAAACATGCACTTTTACCTAACATAAAGCCAAATGTTATGCACATGAAACAAAGATATTAAAACATCATTAAAAGTAGAGCACACAGCACTTTTAGGATGGAGGTGTGAGGACAGGGGAAATACTGTGAAAAGGCAGTGACAAGGTCTCCGGCCTAGCCCTCAACCACTATGTGAGCAGCCTCTTTCTAGATTTACAAGATTAAAATGGAAGGTTAAGGCTGGGCATTTCAAGGACCCCTCAGCATCAGGCAGCCCGGTTCACAGCGGCACTGGCTGTTCCCTCAGCCAGAGCCCACGGCACTTTCTCGGGTCCCCCAAGGCCCCTCCCACAGTTTCCAGTTCAGAATGACCCATTTGGGTGATTACTTAATCAATACTTTCCTTGCACTGGGCTAGAAGCTCCCTGAGAGGCAAAATGTCTGTCTGCTGGCACCCGGCAAAGCCTGCTTAAGGCGGGCACTCAGGGTGTTTGCAGAATGCCCTAAGTCTGGAGGGATGAAAGGAGAAAGGAAGGAAGGGGGATCCCCGCTGTGGAAAAGACGCCCCACACCAGACCACAGATGGCATTCCAGAGCAGACTCGTGTTCTGGCTCTTAAACTTTCACCAAGGCAGCGGACACGTCCTTATGCATCAGGCCATCTTGGATGACATCTGCAGGGGCCTCCGACGGGCCCTTCCTGTCTTGGTACCCCTCGCCTACCCCTCCTCTGTCACGTTCTGGTTATGCTCATGCAAAGGAGGACAGGTGGCTCAGTGGCTCTGCCCCCGCACAGGCACTCATGACCGTGCCATTCCTCCTTGGCTCCGCCAGGGCCTCACACCTGCCCCTTCAACCTCAGTCTGGGTGCTGTGTTCCCATGCATGGGTGACTGGGGCCCCCATGTCCCTCAAGAGGAAGAACCTTTGACCAAACAAAGCAAGGCTTTACCCTAGACCTTAGGGCTGAGAATGATATGGCAGGAAGGAAACTAGACCAAGGTTGAAAGACTATGGCTATCACTTGGCAGCCGCGTGACTGTCAGAAGTGGCAGAATCTTCAGCACTGAGTACCTACCCCACACCAGGGTTCTCACCCACCTGCTCCACTGCCTGCCCACCCCAGGGAACGGACAGACCGTTATCACACCCTGTGTGAGGACTCCCACCTCTCAACCCAACCCTCTCAAAAGGCCCTAACCCTCTTCAAGACAGGAGGTTGCCTGGCTCACAACTTCCTCCCAGTTCATCCCCCTCGAGGCTGCTCCAGGGCACACAGCTATCGCGTCAGGGATTTGATACTCCCAGAACAATCCTCCCATACAAATGTAAAAGAAGGTTTTAAAATCCAAGTGGAAGAAGAATGGCTTCTTTTTCTTTCTTTTTTTTTTTTGCGGCCCCCACCAGTACAGCCTAGAAAACCAACTTTTTATTCTGAATTAAAACTCCACTCCCTTTACTTTCAATAAAAAAGAATCTCCTACGCTATCAAGTAGGAAAAAAAGAGGGCCCAGGATGTTACAATTTAGTAGGTCCAGGAATTGATTACTCAGTGGAGCCACCCCAGACCCCTCCCCCAGACAGGCCTACCCTTCCCCTTTCCTCCTTAGTGTCCTCGCTCATCACCCTGGCTATACTTAGGTTTTCTGTCTCCATAGAACAGGATCCTCTTTGGCTGCCCAGTGAAGCCTAACGATGTCCCTTTACCAGGATAACATTTAAAAATACAGGACAAAAGACAAAGGCTCACAAAGGGAACCAACTATACTGACATAGTTAACGAAACTTTTAAAAAGCTTACTGGAATACAGTAACCCATGAGCTAACTAACAGCGATCTTGAATCAGTGATGAGTATAAATGACATTTAGAAAAATCCCCAACAAATGCAAGGTGATGAAAATACCGGTAACTACCAGCAGTGACAAAAACCACAAGTACTGTTAATACCCCGTTGGGGCTTATATACATAACAGGAGAAAATGACTTTTATGGAGATGTACGTTTGTTCTCATTTAAACTCCAGGACCTGTTACCCGTTCGCCACAGACCCCAGATTGGGAGCCCCTGCAAGAAGGGAGGGCTTAGAGCCACTCCCCTCCACCCCAGCAGTATTGAAAACCCAGTGAGGACTCTCCAGTCATTCCTTAAACACACTATCGCCTCGCTGCACGGAGGGAAAATCAAGTTCCCCTGACCATGGATAATAGACAGCTTTATGTTGGAGGTGGGGAGACAGGGCAGGTGGGAATCCAGATCACACGGGGAGACGTGAGTAAAATGGAAGCTGGAGGAGGAAGGACCCCCCCCCCTCCGCAGGCAGGAGCCTTCAGGCACACCCCCGCCCCCCTACAGAGCACTCCAACACCCACGGGCATCTCCAAAGCCCAAGGGAACGCGGAGGGTGGATCCCCGATCTGTCAACAAGTCCCCACGAGGAACCCCCAAAGCCACTCTTACACCGGAGAGCTGCAAATTGCATCAAGAGAGCTCGACTATGAACCTGAAAAGTTTGGGGAAATGTTATTTTAAACTACAAATCAGGCTAAAGGGGAACGCACAGTACAAAAACGACACCGACGTGCAGTTTCGCATAATTGAAAAAAAAAAAAGTGAGCGAGTGAAATGATAGCCAAAAATAGGTTTAAAGCAAAATCCTCTCATGCCAGTCGTCACCATCAATGTAGGACAAAAAAAAAAAAAAAAAAATTCTTCCAGAACAAAGTAGGTGAATATCAGACGAGCCTCAAAAGACCACGCACACATTCCGCGCCCCACCCCCCCCCGGGCGAATGTTAACAGAAACGGTTCCTCATTTTTATTTATAAGGCAAAAAGCACCCCCAGCTTCCAACTCTGCACCCCCAGCTTCCAACTCTATTTCCTGGGCTTTCCGTTCAAGATCAGCAAAATCTTCCAGAAGGTCCGGAGCAGCAGCGTCCACAGGCCCCGAGTAGGCTCCGAGAGGCCGGCCCGTCCGGCTCCTCCAGGCGAGCCCTCCCCCCACACTTCCCGGACATGAAGCCCCGCCGCGCACAAAGCGGCCTCTCGCTCGCACCTGCACCATGATAGCCATCCGGAGCGAGTCCTTGGGGATGCTCTCGCTGCACTTCTTGCAAGAAGCGCGCCCGCTCTTGGCGTACTCGACCCGGTAGAGCTTGTCCGAGGACTCCGCCATCCTCACACTCGTGCTTCTGCAGCACAGCCAGCCGACGCTGCCACCTAAACACACGCCGCCGCGGCCTCACCGCCCCTCGCGTGCGTGCGTCCTCCGTCAGCCCGCCCCTCGAGCACGTAGCGTCGACCACCCGCAGCTCCCGGATAGATTGCTGATGCCTGGTGGCGGGAACGCCCCCGGCGCACGCGTTCAAGGGGCGGGGCCTCCGGCGCGCGCTCTAGGCCGGCGGCACGAGGCGGTGTTTCCGTAGCGCCTGCGGCTGCGTGAGCTCCGCGGGCTCCTGCGGCGGCCGCCTGCAGAGGCTGGCCGTGCTTTGATCCTGTAATGCTGCGGAGGATTCGGCACCACCCCTTTAACTATTTTGTTCCCTGGAAGGATTACTTGCCCTCCCAAGTAATTCTACCCTCATTCTCTTTTAACAGGCTTGGCCTCTGTCCCCTGAGGGCGCCAGATTTGGAAGGCGCTGGACTGGCTCGGGAATGTGGTTGATCTGCCCAAGGGAGGTTAACCCCGGCTGGCCCTCAGCGGGGCGCTAACTGCAGTCTGAAGACCGTCGGGACCAAATACTAACTGAAATCTGGCATCGCCTTCATTATGAATTTTAAATGCATGAATACAAACCCCAGGAGAATGAACAGTACCTGTGACTTTGGCGATGCCAAATGTTTTCCCAGATGTTTTCCTATCACTTCACAGGTGCCCGAGACAACTCAGTATTTTTGTCAAGCTTATCACTACTTGGAAGTTGCAGTACTTAAAAGACCTGCTGCTTCTAGATCTTGTTATTTAATGTAGAACTCTTTTTTTATAACCTGTTTCTTTTTCAATCCTATGCATTTTATTCTATTTGTTGAAAACGTTATTATAACGGAGTGTGCTGTGTTTGAGAATATTCAATTCTGCTATAGAAGACAAGAAAAATAAATAGGGTGAATGGAACTCAAAAAACGTATTAAAACATAGAAAGGAAGAAGGCTAGTAACTTAAGAGGCATGGATGTTGAGTAGGCAAGCAGATCATGAGACATGGCAAGAATCCTAAGTTAATGACCTATTAGATATGTTGAAGGTAAATAAAATAAACGGATTATATCGTGGGACAAATAATAGAATTTACTTAGAAAGTAACCAAATTAGGCAGGATCATTTGGCCTCTGGGTTGACAACTAGGTCAGCCCTACACGGCCACTTGGTGATAACATTCTGGCTCCCACATACTCTGTCCAAAAATTGCAGATAAAACCCATGTCTGTTCCACAGGCTGATTGGTGAGCTCCATCTGTGGCCAGCATACTTGCTCTTGTGTTTCTCTTAACAGGTGACTGTGAGTTGGCTCTAGGTACTACTCTTAGTGACTGGGCTGATTTTATTTTAGTCCTTTTTTTTTAAAAAAAAACATATAAAGTAAGAAAATAAAGCTACCGATAGGTCACCCATTCAAGAGGGAAATTGCTTTACCAAGCCACAGTGACATGATGATCCAGCTGAGCATCTTGGTGTTAGTGACACAGAGTGGCTTTGTAAATTGTTACATGATTCTAATCAGAGTGCAGACTTACTAACCACATTCCCACAGAGGCACTTTTCAACTGTGATGACTTATTTTTCAAAAACTTTTTTTTTTAAAGCATCAATATTCTGTGCTTCTCCCTTCTCTACAACTTTAGAGGGCAGGAAATTTTGTTAGAATTAAATACACACAATTTGTTGTTTTCAGCTTTGATTTTTTGAATGACAGTAGAGCCCTATTGTGCTGTGATTTGTTATTTGACATATTGAGAAATAATGGAGTTCAATTTAATTCCCTGGAATATAATGACGTGCAGCAAAACCTCCAGACTTTTTAAAGAGGAAGAGATCCTGGAGCCATGTCCCAGATTTACAACTGAGGCCAGAGGTAATGAGATTTTCCAAAGGTCACCCAGCTGCCGAGTGGTGGGGCGGGAGAGAGCACAGCTGGCCTCGTCCATGCGTTCCCACGCTGTCCCAGTAGGAGCACAATTAATTTATGTGAGTCCAGGGCTAATGTTCTAGAAAGAGGCATCTCTCTAATCAGGAGATGAAGGCATGGGCCGGGGTTTAGGGAAGTGGCGCTGAGCAGGTCTGTGATGATTCGGGCTCAGGGAGCCAGGTATTGGTCATCTGGATTGCACCACAGATGGGGTGTGGAGGGCAGGGCCGTCTCCGCAACCAGGGACTGCGTCCTGGGATCACGAACAAAGAAGCCTTCCCCCAAAGCTGCCTAGACCTAGTCTAAACCCATGGACTCTCCTCAGCTGTACGCCAAATCCTATATTATAATCTACTCACCTAGGTGGTTTATCCATCTAACCTGGGAATCCTCGAGGTCAAAGGCCATCGGGCTCATTTTTGAAACTCTTTTCTTAGCACAGCGATAGGCAGGGTGCCTATAGGCTGTAAATCTTGACCACATTGACCTAATTGTGGGGTCAAGAGTAATCTTTCATTTTCAAATCTTGTTCTGTACTAAAACTTGGGGAGTTTGTCTAGGGCTTGGGGAGTTATTCCATAGCCTGGAAAAAAGCTGCCCTACTTTCCACTAGATGGTGTCCAATACACACCCTGTACAAGCATCACAGGAAACTACCATTAGGCATGACGTTAATGAAAGAAAGCCACCAGATCTGATCCATCCCATGTGGTTGTCTTGTTTTGTTTGCTGGTGACATGCTCTAGGAGAGATTTGGGAACTAGCAGGAGAGGAGGAGGAAGATGTGCCTTTAGACAGTCCCCCTGATACCCTGTGGCAAGACGGCAGGCAGAGAAAACTGGGGAACCACCCTGGCAAGAAGGGATGCTGGTCTGGACCAGAGCTGCAGGCAAGGAGGATGGAGAGAAGTGGATGGATTTAGGGGGCAGGGAAGACAGGCCTTGAGGATGAATGGGTTATCACACTCTTTGAATCTACTAGTTTTAACCTCTCCCTTTCCAAGTTGTCAACTCCAAGAGGGCAGTGGGGTTGGTGTATCAGTGTTGATATTTCCAGTGCTGCACAGAGTATATAGTCAATGTATACTTTTTGGATAATAATAAATAAAGTAGTTAACATTTATTGAGTGCTTATGTGAGCACTTCTACGCAATTTACATATATTAATTTCCTTTATTTCTATACCCCCCTCCCCCATCTTGAGGCCCCTTCCTGCTCAGATCCAAATCTCTGGAACAGATGGGACTGAGCCACTGTATTTTGAAAAAAAAAATCACAGGTGAGTCTTGACCACCTCCTGCCCTGCTGGGATAAGCACTGAGGCCTAAGCAGGCCTGTCCTGTGAAGGGGACCTGGCCTCCTGCTGGCCATTCGAGGCTCCCCAGTGGCCTCAGGCCATGTTTCTCCTCCGTTTTGACCTTCTCATCACTTGCATTGGTCACACACCGTGAGTGCTGTCTTTTCTCCTTCCCCCGTTTCTTCTTCACAGAGCACCCCCAGGCCCTGCTCAGTCAGTCCCTGTCCGTGTCCCTTATCCCTTCTGTGAATTGTGCACAGGCCTGGAGCACACCTGTGGAGTCTGCTTGGTCCCTTTATGCAAGAAGCCATGTATACTAGGTACCCTCCTTGCAGGCTTCTGGCCCTTGTCGCAGGGTGGACACCTGGTCCCCCCGCCTCCCAACCCTGCATGTAAGCCTCACAGCCCTCCTCCTTCTTCCTCTCTGTCCACTTTCTTAAGGAACCTCCTCAGCTACCACGTCTTCCCCCCCCCCCCAGTGGTGCTACGAGTGAACACAAGTCCCAACAGCAGGGAGGTGCAGGGCCTGGGCCCACAGAGGCCTAGGATGGGGTCATGTGGGAGGCCCTGGCTTTGCTGCTCCCTCCCCAACAGAAGTGAGACCCACAATTGCATTTAGTTCAACAACCATTCACTGAGTGCTCACTGGGCACCAGGTGCTGTACTAGGCCCTGGGGTTACCCAGGTGAAGGAGGCACCCTCCTTGAACCCAAGTGCCTCACCACTGTTTGCAAATGCAGCTGCGTAAACATTGTTGCACACCTGGAAGAGAAGAGGGGCAGCATGCAGTGGTCCCAGGGGAAAAGCGGTTGTTAATTGAGCCCATGAGGGACTGAGGAAGCATCCAGGGAATCCCAGTGCCCCTTAAATCTTGGCTCACGTGTCCCGCCCTACCAGAAAACCACAGGCCCCCGCGGGCAGACCTTGGTTGACTTCAGAGCCCTGCCTCTGGGCTCGCAGGACCCTCACGGCACTGGGATCCTGCACTATCTGTGACCCCCCAGGGTCCCTCTGCTTCAGTGAGCAGCTTCAGACAGGAAGCCTGTCCCCACTTCCCAGTCCAGAAACCTGGGCCCAGTGCACAGTAGGTGCGATGTACTTGCTTGTTGAATGAATGGGAAGTGCCATCTGAGCTGGGAGGATTAGAGGGTGAGGATGGTGGTGCAGGCACAGGGACGGGGGAGGTGACCCAGGAAGAAAGAAGACAAAAATCAAGAGGCCTGGGCTGCTTCGGTGCCCCTCTGGGGTGTCTGAGCAGCAGGAGCCCCCTCTCCACCTCCAGAACCACTGAACTTTGCAGGGCCACCTTCAGAGCCACGTGCATTTACTGTCCTCTGTCCCCCTCATCCTCTGGCATCGAACATTTGCATGACCTTAAAGGGGAGGTGTGCGGTGGGCCTGACATGCCCTTGGCTCAGGGTGCACCCATTTTTTCTCTCCCTCCCCACTCTGCTGATCTGTTCTCTGTGTGAACTTTAGAATCACTAAGGAAGCTTTTTAAAAATCCCAAGGCTTGTTTACTTGGCCTGGGCTGGGCTTTGGGGAGCATCTGTTTTGAAAGCTCCTCTGCTGATTCTAAGGCACAGCGGGACGGGGCAGGACCCTGCCTCCCACCCAGCCTCTCCTGGGGGCTCTGATCTGCTCTAAGCCTCCTTCATGGCAGGTTTTTTTTTTTTTTTTTAAGTCTCAAACAGCACATCCCAGAGACCTCTCAACACTGAATTATACACGTCCCTGTAGACCGAGGGCTTGTGAGTCACTGAGGCTGGAGCTATAGAGAGAGCTGCTGGCAAATAAACTAGAGCATTCAGTCATTCACCTGAGATCCACGGCAGGGACTCTCAGCCCCTGGAGAGAAAGATGAGGGTGGAGGGTGTGTGTAGGGGGTTTGGGGAGCTGTGAGTGAGCACAGGGCAGGGGAGAGACGTAGATATCCAGAGACCGGGAGGGCAGCACGAGATTGCAAGAGCTGTCTCTGCGGGAGCCGCCTCTGGGGCAGAGAAAGGGAGGAAGGCAGTGTACAGGGGGCACGTGCAACAGTAAGCAGAGAGCGCCTCCCTGCCTTGAGCCTTTCCTTGGAAGGCTGGGACAGAAGACACCTGTCGGAGGTGAGGAGGCTGGAGGTGGGTAGGGAGGCCACAGGCAGGCAGCCCCCAGAGGTTACCACCTGGTGGGCGCAGAGGCCTCCCAGGGTGGGCCGTGTGCCCTTAGTCAGATAACGGTGGAGTGTTTGAGTGCCCCCTCCTACGTCAGCCCTTTAGGGCCTGCGCCAGACTTTTCTGTCCTGAGGAGCGAAGATCGGGTATCCCAGCCCTGAGGATGCAGACAGCAGGGATTTCTATGGGCAGGGACTCCTGGGAGCTCTCAGTCATGCTGTTTATACGCAGCCCGGGTGCACCCCCAACAGCAGCCCTGGCTTTGGGCCGAGGATGGGACATGGTGGGGCGGGCCTGGCCCCCAAGCTGCAGTCCCTGGCCAGGGCCCGATGCTCCTGTCTTGACCCGTGTGGAATCATAGCTGACGACAGAGGAGCGGGGATCCCTGAGGGGCAACAGGAGAACAGGGAGGGTTCACTCTTACTGGGACACATCTTGAAAGATGACTCTTTCTCCATCGGCAGGTATCTGGGCCTTTGTCCAGGAACTGCTGGTGGGGACATCAGCTAGGACGACGGATTCCTCCCACGTGGCCGTCCTGACCGTGGGATCGTGCAGGCGGCGTGGTAGAAGAGCTGGTTAGGTGTGGTGACTGTGAGGCAGGCCTGGGGACTGCTGCCCAGGGCGTGCTTGGCGCTCTCCCTCCGTCACCGGTGGTGCCTTAGGCTCCGGTTCATCGCCTGTGCCTTGGGCTGGGGCCTCAAACAGCCTGTCCCCACTCACCAGGCAGATGCCCAAACACAGCCTCAAGCCAGGAGCATCATCCTAACCCCTAGAGTCACCCCCTTTTGGGGTCCCCAGTTCTGGTTCTAGATGGTTCTGAGAAGGCAGAGATTGTCCCAACACGAACCAGAACCACCTCTTGGTGGTGGGGGGGATTTCCGTGACGGCTCTAATAGAACAAACACTTGGTTAGACAGCCCTTGCTTGGCACGTCTACAATTTTACAGCTCACGTGCCAAGGTTTGGATTGGCTCATTGTTAAATTGAGTCACTGCTCTGATCGGACCATAGTTAAAAGGTTTTTTTGTGTTGTCGATGATGTTTAAATAAGTGAGTAAAAAAAATAAACCCACCTATAAGGAGGAAGGGAGCTGTCCACGTTGTCTTATTAAGAATTTCACGCTGCCTGGCACACCCTGGAACTGTACAGAGGATGGTGGGGCCTGGAGTATGAGTGGGCTTGGTCCCTGTTGGGGCGCCTGCACCCCTCAGGGAGTATCCATGTGTCCCCCAGAAGGGGGGCTGGAATGGTGAACATGGGGTCCATCAGGGGAGGTTGCAGGGCCAGGGGAGCACAGCCTGGGTTGAGGACCTGGGCCCTCGGGCTGCTAGGGAAGCTTATTTAGCCCTTACCCAGAGGCTGGCATCAATTTGCAATTAGCTGGAGGCTTGGCAGGCAGCAGCGGGCTCCAGACTCCACCATATTAATGAAGGCACCATCCCCGCTGGAGACAGTGCCGAACTAGAAAGCAAGTCAAATTAGGTTATCCCGCAGAGGGATGTGGTGGCTTACCTCTGGCAGGGCCAGGCGTTCCTCTTGGCCGGGGTGCCGAGGACAGGAGATTTTTTTACCCCTGGAGCTGAGCCTCACAGCTCTGAGTTTTCCTTCCAGAAGGGCAAACAGGAGCTGAGCTCAGAGCTGGGGGGGTTTCTGGCATTTTGGGTTTGTAGTGGAGAGAAACAGCGGGGTCCGAGAGCCTGGGAGGGTGCTGGGCAGGGGGCTGCATTGTCCATCCTCCTGTAGATGGGGGTGGGGGGAAGGGCGGAGCTAGGAATGGCTGGCCCTTCAGAGTGATGGAGCTGGCCCAGACTCCATGGTGGAAGCCTGACCAAGCCTCAGGCCCTGGCTCTGTAGACAGAGCTAAGAAAGGAGGGGCTGGGAACACCCATGTGTCTAGTCAGAGCACTGAATGCCACCAACATGCTCCTCCTGGGCAGTTGCCAGGGAGTCCTGGGGAGCAGCTCACACATCTGTCTTCAGAGACAAAGCCCTCCCAGGGAGTATTGGCCTTCCTTATTGATCTGCCCTATCCTATCAGATGCAAACAGGTTTGCATACACCTCCAGGAGAGATCTAACGGAAAAAATAATTGAATGGGCAATAAAATGTCCTCTGGTGAGTCCCCATGCTCGTTCTTCCTTCCTTCCTTCCTCTCCTCTGGCTGCTCAGGGGGTTCTGAGGTACAGATGGAGGCCAGTCAGGGTTAGCCCTCACGGCTGACCCAGGCCGCCCAAGGGGCAGGCCAGCCCTTTGCTTTGCTGCCTGGGTCCTTGGGAAGATGGAGATAAGCAGCGGCCTTGACAGGCTGGGCGCCTGGCAGAGGGACAGGGGCATGACGCTCGTCCTGACCCGGCCCAGGCCATCCTGAACCCCATTTGAGTGTGTCCAGCCCTAGGCAAGGAGGCCTGGGAGGAAGGAGAGAATGGATGACAGAATGGAAATAGCACGTCTCCAGTGGAGCCTCGAGGCTGAAGGGCCGAGGACGGGGTGGCCTGAGGGGCCAGATCCCACTGGCTCGTCATGAAAGTCCCGAGAGGAGCTGGGTCTGTCTACAGCTCCTCTCGTACGGTCCTGGCTTGGTAATCGGTCAGCCACCGCATCCATCCACAGATGGGAAGGGGAGCTGGCCAAGCGAAGTCCATGGCAGAGCCGGGAACCTTGGGGAGGGGTGCGTGCTTTCTGCACTCACTTGCCTGATGGCAGGGTTCTCAATCTGTAGATCCTGGAAGAATCTTGAGGATGAGGTGTCAAAATAGAGATTCCCAGACCCCACTCCCATAATTCTGATTAAGAAATGAAATGGGGCCCTTAGTAATTTTATGAATCTGTGTTTTTGTTAGGAAGAATAATGGGACAAGGGAGCAGGCGTGAAGTCTTGACACCTGCCCTTCCCCTGGAGGAGGGGGCCTCCATCTGGGAGACCCTGCCTGGCCCCAGGACCTCTGCTGCCAGCCTTCCTAGCACAGGTCTGGACGGAGAGGGGGACAGTCAGGGCCTGGCAGGTGCCTCACAGGGTCTTGGGGCAGGGCATGGTGGTGGCTGTCCACTCCGCAGGCTGGCAGCGCCCCCTGGTGTCTGGAGGCTACAGGATGGTGGCGCCCAGCCTCCTGCCCACTCCCACCCCCTGGGTACCAACCTGTCCCATTGTTCCAGGGCTCACCCCTCTGCTGTGGGCTGTGGCAGTTGGCCCATGAGAAAAGAAGGTGGCTGTCTTCCCTTTTCCAGACCTGGCTTCCTGACCTCCTAGAGGTTATAGGCTCCCTGACTTCAATGAACACACCTTTTCCTCCAAGTCCCATTTAATTTTCACTGAATAAAGCAGCTATAAACATTCATGTACAGCCTGACTGGTGTGGCTCAGTGGATTGGGTGTCATTCTACAAAATAAAAGGTCTCTGGTTAGATTCCCAGCCAGGGAACATGCCTGGGTTGCGGGCCAAGTCCCTGGTTGGGGGCGTGCAAGAGGCAACCCATTGATATTTTTCCTGTACATCAGTTTCTCTCCATCTCTTTCTCCCTCCCTTTCCCTGTCTCTAAAAATAAATAAAATCTTAAAAAAATTCATATACAAATGAATCCATTTGTGTTCATATGTTTTCATTTCTTTTCAGTAAATACCAAGGAGTAGAATTTCAGAGTAACATAAAACATGCATGTTTAACTTCATAAAAAACTATCCAGTTGCTTTCCAAAGTAGTTGTAGCATTTCACACTCCCATCAACCAAGTATAAGAGTGCTAATAGCTTTACATTTTCACCAACACTTTGGAATATCTTTTAAATTCTAGCCATTCTAGTGACTATATAGTGATATCTAATCATAGATTTAATTTGCATTTCCTCAATGATTAATGATGTTGAGCATCTTTTCATGTACTTGGCCATTTGTAAACTTTTGGGAAGTGTCTTTTCAAATCTCTTCCCCATTTTTTATTGAGTTATTTGTCTTCTTAATATTGAGCTATGAGAGTTCTTTATTTCTCCATAAGGATTTAATTTGCATTCTTTTGTGATGTATGAGGTAGGGCATCTTTCACCTGTTTAAGAGCCATTTGTACTGCCTTTTCTGTGAAATGTCTATTAATATTTGCCCACCTTTCTTTTGAGTTGTATCTTTTTTTTTTTATTGATTTCTAGGAGGTCTTTATGCATTAGGGAGATTAACCCTCTGAGACAGGAATTGCGATGACTTCCCCTTCGCTGCTGTGTTTGAATTTACCAATATTTTCTTCTATGACTTCTGGATTGTGTTAGAAGACATTTACTCAGTCCAGGATTACAAGGGAAGTCCACCATGCCTCCTTCTCTCATGTCTTACCCCAGGTGAGCTTTCTTTCTCTTTTTCTAAGAACCTCCTCTTTGCTCAGACAAACTCCTCTCCCTCAGTTGTGGGAAAACACAGGCAGGGGCCCACGTAAGACATTGCTCTGGAACCTGTTTCTGTCATCTGTGCCTCGCTGTGTGACCCATAACTTTGCCTGCTCAGCATCCATCACAAAGATGCTCTTTCTCCAGCCAGAGAGTGTGTTAGTGATTTGGGGGTGAGAAGGCAGGAGGCAGAGAGGAGAAAGCTCGGGAGGTATCCTGTCCTGGAGTTAGTCTTGGACCCACAGCAAGTCAGCTGTTAGTCTACAAGGCCACCGCTCACATGTGACCTCTCTGTATGTCCTCTCTTTTCAGGGCCAGATGTTGTGGTAAAATCAGGGGAAGCTTCCAGCCTGGAGGTCATGGAAAGCATCTCATGTAATGTTTTTAAGAAATGAAACGGAAGTTTCTTCCCAGAATTGGCTTCTCTACCCTGTTGAGCCAGTTTTGTTTTACCCTTTTTCCCAGTTTTATTCTCTATTACAGCCTTTTAAAGATATTTTGGGGAATATGAATAGATTATGATTTTGTGCCTCAAAGGAAGGAAGGTTGAAGCAATCTTATCCGGGAAAGACAGGGCGGGAATCCAGGAGACAGAGGGAGGAGGCTCCAAGAGCCTTGGCGGCTGGCCTCGGCCAGGTTTTAAGAACACTGTAACTCTTGCTTCCCCTCCCTCTCCCCCTCCCCATCCCACAACACACAGAGCGGCCAGCCCAGCTCAGGCCTGGCCACGCCCACCCCGCCCACCCTCTGGGAAGCTGCAGGTGGGCTCGGGTCACAGCCCCACCCTCAAGGCCAAGCTCTCCTGTGTCAAACTCTCTGGCTCTCCCCAGCACGAGTCTCATCATCTCACCTTTTCCTCCTTTTCTCTTTTCCTTGGGTTATGAATGGGAGGAAATAAAGTTTATGATTTAGCTAATTAGAATTTGGTAGCGAAGGTCCTGGTTTCACCTGCATTGGCTCGGAGTCTAATCAAATAACTTTGCTAAAGGAGATGAGCCTATTATGCTCTGCCCTAGGATACCAAACAAACAGGCCTGTCTCTCCAGATAGTCCTCAAATGAGGGAGCGCTTCAGCCAGGCTCCCCGTGGCTGCAGGAAATAAAAAACACAGCTCGACTCACTTAAACCATCAAGACAGCCATGGTCCTGCACACTCGACTCCTAGGCTGGGTGCCCGCCGCGGGGGACGACATCCAGGGCCTCTGGCCGTTTCCCTCACTCACGCTCCGCTGGAGGCCAGCTTCATCTTCAGGCTGGTGCGAGTTGGCAGCCCACACTCAGCTTCGTGGGCGAGGAGGATACTGTTCGCAGGACCACGGTCAGGAGAATTTCCAGAAGCCGTGAGCCTCATTGGTGTAAATTACCTGAGACTAATCAGACCTGCTCCTACTGCTGGTGGAAACTTGACTTTCTCTGAAGCACATGGGCTGCGGGGGGGTGGTGAATGTGATCCCTGAACTAAATTGGAGTTTCCCGTCAGGAGGGAGGAGAAATAGATGTTGAGTAGACAATTAGGAGTTTTTACCAGAGATGGGTTCCACCTCCTTCTTATTCTTGGTTATTCATATCTGAGGCTTTCATTAAAAAATGTGTGCCTAGAAAATGTCCAAATGTCTCCTGGACAGTCTTATTACCTGTTCATTTATTGGTTGCCACCTTGGCCACCCACGACTGTGTATTCAGATCGAAAGCAAGGAAATGGTTTTTCGAATGGGTCCACCCAGCTTGTTATCATTCCTCCCCTGTCTTCTAGAACCTAACACCAACAGTCATAATGGTGAGCATAATAATATTACACATTTATTGTAACCCATTCATTGGCCTTGAATGATGAGAACAACTTGAGTGTGAGAAGGAGGTGAGAAAGGAACTGGTAATATGTAAGGATTTCTTAAGAAGTCTGTGGCTGCCTGTGGGAGAGGGTGCTTTGACCTGAGGAAATGACCATCTGACCACTGGGCAGGCGTGGGTCATCCGGTTATTCTAGCCTGATGAGAATGAAGAACGTGGCTATCCAAGACCATTCGCCTTGTTTCATAGTTTACCCAATGACCTTCTCAATTCGATTTCTCAAGTAGATTTTCTTACCAAGAAGATAACGTTCAGAGTGGACAATGTTTTCTGTTCTTCCTGTCAATTAAATATAAAGTACTCTATTTCTCCTTCAAAGTTAATAAATAGCCATTCTGGTCTCTCAAGTAATTTCTTTGGAATTTCAGATAAATAATTTGGCCAAAGCCTGACAACCCCTGGTGGATTAAGGATGTTTGGACCTCCGGAACTGACTAACTAGACTCTATGTTAAAACACCTAGAGAAGTGTAAACATGTAATATTATTATGCTCACGATTGTGACTGTTGGAATTAGGTTCTAGAAGACAGGGGAGGAGTGATACCAAGCTGGGCGGGCCCATTGGAAAAAACCATTTCTTTTTTTTCAATCTGAATCTGAATACACAATCGTGGGTGGCCAAGGTGGCGACCGATAAGTGAATAGGTAATAAGACTGTCCAGGAGACATTTGGACATTTTCTAGGCACACATTTCAAGGGTGGGGTAGGAGCTACAGTAGTCTGCAGGCCATGGAACCCTGCCCTGTAGGCTGGGTTCCTGGGAACTAGCTTAACTGCCTATAGGCGTAGAAGAGCTTTAGCTGCTATATATTGTCCTTAATTAGCAAGTTAATGAACACTTATTAATCACTGGCTCTGGGAACAGCATAAGGAGATATGAAAATAAAAGCAAGAATACATAACCATATTATCAGAACTTCTGGAAACCAAACTGTCTTGTAAATAGAAACTCTATTTGCTTACATAACAGGGTTGCTGTCATTTTAGGCACGACTAGATCCAGCTGCTCACACAAGGTCCTCAGTGTCTCTCGCTCCCTCCCTCTGGCCTAGCTCACCCCTGCTTCTGTTATTTGCACACAGGCCCAGGGCTGCTGATTGCCCTGGGCGCATATCCTCCTGCCTCAGGCCACTCCGGATGAAGAGGAGTCTCTTCCAGGTAATCTCCAGGAAGCCTGTGTTTGGCCCCAATTTGGTCACAAGTCCCTTTGTAAACCAATCACTATGTCTGGAGGGTAAGGTCCAACGATTGGCCCATTTTAGGTCAGCTTTACCCAGACCCTGTGGGATTCTGGTAGAGGACATGTGCCTCCATTATCATCCAAACCCATTTTGCATCTCTGTGCAGTGGTTTGCTAGGGAGCTAGGAGCCAGACAGACCTGCTCCCTGCAGGCCAGACGTTTACAAGCTCTGTCTTCTGCTGGGGGAAAACCGATTAGGCTCTGGTTTCATTCCCCCCTCACGAAGCGGGTTGTTGGGAAGGGGCAGTTTGAGAAGGACGAGGAGAAATAGAAGTGCCCTTGAAATTTTGATTCTGTTCTGAGGGGGACTAAAGGACATTGGTGTAGAATGTATGAATTATGACTCCTAACCAACCCCGGATGGCTGCCTGCATCCTAATGAATGCCACCTCATCCTATGTGCATTAACATATTTGGCTGTCCTCAAAACTACAACCAGACCGGCAGGAGTGGCCAACCCAGCCCATCCAGCTATCGAATCCAGGATGGCTGTGACCGAGGTTGCTATTTTGCATATAAACCGTAGTCCCTGTGAAAGTCTCCACACTGGGTCCGACACCCAGGTCGGCCTGGGCAGCTGCTCGGGGCGGGAATATTCGTTTTGCAAGGTGACTAAGGGGCTGTCCCCGACACCCACCTAGAGGCTAAGTAAAGTACAAGTGGCCTTTCACTCTGAGTCCAAAGGAATGTGTGCATTTTAAATAAGAAGAGCCGTTTAGATTATTTAGGACTGGATAATCTTTTTTTGAGTTGAATGATCTTGTAACAATGATAGTTAATTTGAAAAGGCTGCCTCTGGCTGGTTTCCATGAGTTACGTCAAGGTGGATGACTAAGTAGAATTCCTGGAGGTTGACCACCGCCGCCCCCCCCACCCCGCCCACCCCATTTTGACTCAGTGAGGGCCCTACATCAGGCCCACTTTGTGGAGTGAGGGAGTGAAGAGGAAGACCTTTGAACTCTTGAGTGGTGCTCTCTGGAGAGGACAGAGGCCCATTCAGCAGGTGCCCATGCTGCCTGCCCAGGAGGCTCAGCCACAAGACCAGGGTCACCTCCTCCACTTTTCCTGCGGGCCGAGGGCAGAGCTCTGCCTCCCACACCTGCGGCCACACAACTGGCTGAGGACAGGCGATGAATCTAATAGCTTTTTAAATGATTTTTTGCAGATGCTGCTCAGAAGAGCCGGAGGCACTGAGCACCTCTGTCCTAGATCTTAGAGGGTGGTGGAGGGGCTTTCATGTCAGACCGGAGGCACTGAGGGTGAGGTCTGGGCCGTGGTCCCGCATCAGGCCTGCGGGCGGGGGCTGAGTGGGACCGCTGAGCCATCCAACATTCCAGCAAGCAGGGAGAAACTCCGTCTGCAGCTGGCAGCCTTCTGCAGGAAGATCTTGGGAGTCGAGGGAACATTCTGAAAAGCAGAATGCAGCCCCCTGGCCTTGGCCGTGTCCTGCCCTTAGCCCAGGAGCCGGGCTAGGGTGTTGCTTGAGCCCATTGGAGCACTTCGGGGCTGGACCCCATTAGCTCCCACATCCTTGCAGACGATGAACTGCAGACAGCAAATCGCAGAGGGGAATACATAGATTCCAGCTCTGCAGAGTCGCCTTTCCTGTTTCTCACAGTGTTAGGATGGCAGGAAGAGGACAGGTGCTTTAAGGCTTGTTGGGTTGGCTGTTTTTACTTCTCCCTCGTTAGCTTTTAGGCCTGCAGAGCACTCTACCTTAATAATAGTAATAATCCAACACCAGCAGCTTGCTTGTGCCAGGTGCTCTTCTTTTCAGTATCCTCTACCCAGCACCTCATTTTAACAGTCCTAGTAGTCCTCTCGGGGGCCTCTCCAGGATCCGAACCAGTGCTTCTGCAGCACTTTGAGGCCCAGGAACCTGGGGGTCGGGTGGGGGCAGATGTGGAATTGCCCGAGGGCAGGGTCTTCCCTGGAACTCTCGCCTCCAGTCCATGCAGACCCCTCTGGCTCACTGACGGCCCCTTAATGAGCCAAGAGGTATCTTCCTTCTATGCCCTGAACGGCCTCAGGGGGAGGGTTGGACGGTTTCGGCTTCACGTATCAGCGGATGTATCCATTGTGGGTGGCTGCATGCCCACTCGCACGCAAGGATGGCTGTACTGGGCCCACTGGGACAGAGCCTCAGACAGCCCTCCCCGGCGGATGGGAAAGAGGGGCAGATGGGGCAGGGCAGGGCCGCCCACTGCCCCCCTGCCTGCCGGCCACCAGTCTCCATTGTGGACGTTGGCGACACGCAGACGCTGGTGAGCAGAGCAGCACCCAGTGGAATATTGACGAGCAAGGGCTGGGCTAGACCCTGACTCCGGGCCCGTCTTAAGGAAAAGTCAAATAAGTTCAATGAAAAGGAGTAGAGCAAATCGATGGAAATAAACCACGAATTCTTTCAGGGCATGTTTAAAAGCAGGTGAGCGTAGGTGGCTAGGGAGGTGACTGAGCAGGAAATAGTGACAGGTTCAACGAAGGCTGCAATGGCCCCCGGTGACAGCTGGAATTCGTGCTCAGGAATCACAAAAGGAGCGGCTGGGCACGTGGGACAAACCCATGCTTTGCCTGGGATGGAGGAAGAACAAGACTCCAGGGGAGGTGGGAAGAAACTGAAGTGACTCTCCAAGGCTGCGCAGGAATATGGCAATCATATGCAAATCAGGTGCAGATGAGGTTAAGACCTGCTTCCCATGGGTCTGCAACCCTGGAGAAACAGGGCCGTTAGGGGTTGCGTGCCTCTGTGTCTTTCCAAGGGGCTCTAGAGGTTTCAGCACGTGGCTCTATGACCCGCAACGGGACTGTCAGCTGGGCTGAGCTTTCCCAGGAAGCTTTGTTGCTGCGTCCATGGGGGCCCCATCCAGGTTCCGTTCTGGCTCCGCATTTGACAGAGCAGTCCCCGCAGGTGGAGAGGCGGGACCCCCGGAGACCTGACCATAGGCTCGTTTTATTTCTAACAGTCCAGCCTGGTAGGTACAGTTCTGGCGTCCTGACTGTCAGACCACGTTGAGTGGCACAGGAAGCACTCACGGAGGAGTTCAACTACATGGGCTGATGCCCCAGCTCATGACTTCTGAGCCAGGACACCCAGCGGTCCCCGCTCTCTGAGCCTGGACGGCTCAGGTAGAGGTGGAGAACATTGAGTCCTTCCTCCCTCCCCCCTGCCAATATCTGGAAGGGACAGGGACTGAAAGTGCCTCTCTGCCTACCTTTCTTTCCTCCCGAGCCATTAGAGCTTTGGAAAAGGCATAAGATGCCTGAAATTTCTTGGAAAGCTGTTATTACAAGTTATTTCCTTTGCGAACTCCATGTCTGCAAAACATATTAAAGTAATAATAAAGACGGCAATAACCACTTGCACTTACAGAGGGTGTTTGCTTTTAGGGCACTTCTACCCCTATTATCTCATTTGAAACAGTCATATAATCCCACTAAACAGCAACACACCTTTATAGGGAGAGGGAACCTGAGCTCTGGAGCTTTGCTGGGCCCCTGGCACTGTGCGAGCTCTCCGCTTGGGTTCTCATTTCTTCTTCCCTGCCTCACATCTGGTCACCTGGCCACCTGGCCACTTGGCATCAGGAGTCCAATTTGTCAGATGAAGAAAATGAAATTCAGAGAGATTAGGACTTGCTTCACCTCAGGTCTTTTTTTTTTTTTTTTCCTCGAAGAGGCAGACATAAATTAATTAATACTAAATAAAAGTCACTTACCCAAGGCAACCCGGTAGAAGCCTCGACCCCCACAGTTCTGACCTGGAGCTGGGTCACATCTGAAGAAGCGCTTACAAAAACAGGGAGTAAATAATTGAAGAGTAATTGCGCCCTCTACTCAAATCTCTCAAAGGGCAAATCCGCTGTATAGTTTCCCGCTGGGCCGCTAGTCCCTCCTTGTCTGCTCCCTGATTCCATCGCCGGCTTTCTCCGGAGAGCCAGTCCGTCACCCATGCGGCCTTGGTGCCCCCATTCTGCCCTCTCTTCTGTATTCTTCATGGCACTTCGGTGCTCTTAGTTTACACTCGTTGAGAGAGGTCTTTCAGACTTCAAGTTCTGTCCTGTGTCATTCTGTGCATGCATCCAAAGGAAAATACAGGTGAAAAAAATTGGTTAAGGTATATTTCAGGCAATGACAACTGCTGACAGCAATTTTAAGACCATTCGGATGGTAGGGGTGTTAAACACCCAGCACCCACCACCTTGCTTAAGGATACCCCCAACACTTTTGGAGGGTTCTGTTCTCCTCTGTGACAGTACCTTTGTCCTTTCTGCCCTAGAAGTAGCCGTTCTCCGGGATTTTGTGTTTTGCCAAATAGGTACCCTATACAACACCTTGTTTGGTCCTGTTTTTGGATTGCTCCATAAAGGGAACTACCATTGGCTCTTGAACAATGTGGGTTGGAACTGCATGGGTCCGCTTATAGATATTTTATTTTTGCTTGATTGGATACGGGGGGGAGGTGTCTCAGGTATAGCTGATGTCACAAAATCCACTCTGAGGTCCTACTTAGGCTGTGGGATGTGACAATTCAAACAGAAGACGGCGTTCCACTCTGAGGTGGCAGCTTTTCTTGTTTATTTTATATGTGATCAAGAAAGTGGGAATAGGTTCTCTAGGGATATTTGCCTGAGCCCTGGTCCCCTCTGCAGCTTCCTGCTCTGACGTCAGAGGTGTTCGTGCAGATGTAAGTCTCAATTCCTTTGGGCAAATACCGAGGAATGTGATTGCTCATAAGGCGAGAGTATGTTTGGTTTTATAAGAAACCAGTCAGCTCTCTCCGAAAGTGGCTGTGCCATTTTGCATTCCCGCCAGCAATGAGAGTTCCTGTTTTTCCACACCCTCGCCAGCATCTGGTATTGCCAGGGTTCCAGCTTTTGGCCATTCCAATAGCTGTGCAGTCGTGTCTTACCATTATTTTACTTTGCATTTCCCTGATGACATGTGACATGGGGTATCTTTTCACATGCTTATTTGCCATATGTATATCTTCTTTGGTGAGGTGTAGTACCTGGGTTTTAATGAGTCCAGATCCACATCCCCTCAATGCAAAACAAGAAGGGTTATCCTGAGAACTCTCCCTTTGAGCTGCCTGGAAACTGCCTGATAAAGTGGAATTGCTACTGATATTTACTTTATCTGTTCTGTTTCGCTTATCATATCAACCCCCCCTACGCCCCACTGCCTCTGATTTACCATGTAGAGAGTAGAAGCTCATACTGAATATGAAGTGCTGAACAAAACGGTAGAACAAGTATAAGGTATTGCTGCATTAAAGTACCAGTGGAGTCCCTGACTTTATACAGCTCATATTAAAAAAAAAAAAAAAAATCAGAGTTAAAGTACAGCTAGACTAGGGACCAAAAAAGCCAGGATTTCACGTTTAATAGCTAGGATAAGGGCATGAAGGGTCCTCAGTGGGGTACTGATCCGGGTATCGTACATGCGCTAGGAACTTAAGTTCTTGTCATCCACTACCCGAGTCATGTAGAAACGCAGACGAGAAAACATGGACAAGTACTCATGGACCATGGTCTCCGGGTGCTGACGAAAGAGGAACAGGGTGCTTGCCATGCCTCTGGGGAAGAAGGCACCCCATTCTGGGGGGCTGTGTTAACCGGGCTCTGGCTTGACTGCATAAAACCATAACACCCAAAATAACAGGAACTCAAAAGAGTCTGTTTCTCTTTCATTGCAACAGCAGGCCTGGGTTAGGCAGCCCCAGGGGGACAGGGTGCACTATGCAGTTGTCAAACTCTGGTCCAAGGCAGCAGGAAAAAGAAAGGGGCAGAGAGAGGCGCATGAGCTCCTTTCAGAGATGTGATAGAAGCCTCACCCACCGCTGCCCTCACTTGTCAAGGACCAGGATGTAGTCAGAGGCCACACCCAGCTGGAAGAGACCCTAGCAATAGAGTGTTCAGCTGGGAGCATGGCTAGAAACCCAAAATAAAATCAAGATTTCAATACTATGAAGGGGAGAATGGATGTTAGGGTAGCTGAACTTGCCAGAAGCTGGGTAAGTTATTCAAGGAAGATAACATTTCCACTACTAAACCCTGTGATTTTACCAAGGCAGCCTGAAGTCCAAAGCTGTAGGTAGGTCTATGAGGTAATTCAGGAGGAGGAGGAGGAGGTGGGGGAGGAAGAGGAGAAAGTAAGGCTTTTCAGTTCCTCCAACTCCCAGTTGGAAATTGTTTTCCCTCACTTAGACTCAAACCATGATTAGATTAACACCCCATACAAGAGCCCCATCTCTAACACTAACCCCAACACTAATCATAATTTTAACACTAACCCTAATCTTTTTTTTTTTAGTTTACATCATGTTTCATTCATTTTTTTTGTTTATATATATATTTTTTATTTACTTTTTAAATACATTTGTCTCTGCCTCCCCAACTAACCCTAATCTTAACCCTTAGGTCAACTTGATCCCTGTTCTAATGTTAACCCTAATCCTAACTCTAACCCTAACACAAACCCTAACTTCAACCCAAATCTCATTCTTACCCAGACTCTAACTTGACCTGGAAACTTAGCCCTAGCCCCTACCTCAACCTCAACATCAATACCGACCCAAACCTCAGTTCCAGCCCTAACTCTTGCTCTTCCTCTAATTTTAACCCTAATCCCAGACCTAACTGTAATCCCTGCCGTAACTCTTAATGCAATCACAACCCCAACCATGCATTAGTCAGGTTCTTCAGAGAAAGAGGACCAACTGGAGGTGTGTATATAAAGAAAGATGCATTTTAAGGAGTTGGCTCACATGACTATGGAGGCTGGCAAGTGCCCCATTGGCAGGGTGAGCTGTCAAGCTGGAGGCCCAGGAACAGCCCAAGCCTGAAGGCCGTCTCCTGGCAGAATTTCCTCTTACTCAGGGAAGGTCGGCCTTTTGTTCTATTTAGACTGTCACATGGTTGGAAGAGGCCCACCCACATTATGGAGGGCAATCCTCTTCACCCCAAGTCACTGATTCAAACGTCAATATCACCCCCAAACACCCTCAGAAAAACAGAATAATGTTTGACCACACACCCAGGCACCGTGGCCCAGCCAAGCTGACAGATAAAATGAACCACCACAAACCTCAGCCCAAACCCCAACCCTCATCTGAATCGTCTGCAGAAAGAATCCGTATTCTCCACCAAGACAGCTTTCCCTCTGCAGATGGGCTGGGTGACAAGACGCGAGGGGCCACTTGAGTGGTGGGTCGAGTGTGGGCGCTGCATAGAGACGCTGCTTCGGCACAGCGGGGTTAACAGCCTGGGCTGGGGGCAGGGCCACATCAGGAATGTCATCTTCTCAGACCCCGGCCCGCCAGGCTGCAGGAATACTGGTGGCATTCACTCTACAAAGCGGTGGAACGTCAGAATGCCATTTTACCGCTTTGGCCTTCACTTAGAGTTTAAGTACACATTGTCCTGATTTCTAGTTCACAGACTAGGATTTAGTGGCTTTTGAATTCTTCTTTTTAATGTATGTAAATTCACCACGCTGGTCCAAAATCCAGCAGTTTTCATAAGTGGACTGTGGGGTTTTTTGTTTGTTTGTTTGTTTTGACCGTAAGTTTTTTAGGAGGACTTAATACCAGCTCCTGCCAGCACTGGCTCACTAGGCAAGGGCCCAAGAGAAGATTCCAATGATCAATGAAAGAGTCCTTTTTAGAGAGCAGAAGAAAAGAAATAGTTTTAATTTGTCCAATTCAACAGATGATTTTTGGATATGTGCGAAACGTGAGAAAGATGGTTGGCAGGTCCGGGGACAGGGACACTGGAGAGGGGTCGGCAGACCAACACACCCATCGCTTCTCACTCCCTTGTTCTCTGCTTTACTGTTACAGGTCAGAGAGGCATCCCTTGCACTACGTAAACAGGAGCAACCCTTCTTTATGAGTCCAGGAAACAGGCAGTACATCCCGCAGGGATTTTGAAGAGCATTAATGAAGAATTGGGAAAGGCAACTAGGGTAGTGAGGCAAGCGGGGACCAGTGTCACTGAGAAGCCATCCCCAGCCCGGAGACGTAGGAGAGGGCGTGGTAAGTAGATGGCCAGCTGCAGGCTAGCGCTGCGCCCCCAGCGGAATGCAGCCCCTGCCGGGACCCAGGCGGGAGAAAGGGGAACAGTCCTTCCCAGATCTCCGTCTCCTCACACCAACGGTGTGTTCACACCGGCTCGGGCTGGCTGGTGATGGCCGACTGTTTGACTCTCTTCCAACTCCAGCCTCAAGCTGGCAATTTGAAATCTCTCAAGGTGGTGTATTTACATCACAGAGATGGGCAAATGTTCAAATCAGGCTATTTTTTCTTGGAGAGCTGGCTGATAAACACCAGTTAGCACACCACCAGCCACATTCTCTCCTCTTTCTGCCTACGCCCATTGTGTTGTATTCTTGTACGCGAGTCACACGTCAATAAGGCTGTTATTTTAAATTTTATTATGATATGTTCTTACTTACAAATATCTACCCTGTATTTCATCTACTCTAAAGGCATCATCCATTGATAGAAGCATCGTTATTTTATGTCCCACAGAGAAAGATAAAATCTTACCAAGTATACCCTGGCACAGGGTATTTTTTTCTTATCACATGGATTGTGAGACGCATCCCAACTTCAGAGAGATTACATCTTAAAAATGCATGCTTCAAAATTCATGAAATAAGGTACAGAGCAGACATATGCAGTAGTGGAGGAAGCAGGCATGGCTGGATACAGGCCATGGTCTACGTAAGTATCATAGAATGCGTGTCCGCATACCTACCACCGGTACAGATGTAGCCTTGATGTAGCACCCCCTCTCCCCTCTGGTGACCACCACCTTGTTTCTTTTCAATGAGGTACAATGTACATAACAGGAAACACCATCACAACCCTGTTTAGGTGTGCGGTTCAGTGGCGTTCAGTACATTCTCGTTGTAGTGTAACTATCGCCTCCATCCATCTTTGGAACATTATCATTATCCCAAACTGAAGCTAGTAGGCCGAGTTAAATAATAACTTTATTCCTTTTGTCCCCAGCCACCGGTAGCCTTGATTCTACTTTCCGTCTCTATGAGTCTGACTACTCTCGGCCTCACATAGGTGGATTCATATCCATGTCCTTTTGTGTCTGGCATATTTTACTCACCGTAATGTCTTCTAGGTTCATCCATGTTGTAGCACGGGTCTAATTTTCCTTCCTTTTTAAGGCTTCCTTACATCCAATTGCATGCATGCACCACATTTTGTTCATCCCGTCATCTGTTGATAGACATTTGGGTTGTTTCCCCCTCTTGGCAATTGCGAATAAGGATGCTGTGATGATTGCTATACAAATATCTGAGTTCCTGCTTTCATCTCTTTTGTGTATATACCCAGAAGTAGAACTGCCGGATCAAATGTAATTTTATGTTTAATGTCTTGAGGAACCGCCATATGTTTTCCACAGTGGCTGCGCCATTTTACATTCCCACCAGAAACGCACTGGTGTTCCAGTTTCTCCACATCCTCACCGACACTTGCTATTTGCTGTTTGTTCTGTTGTGTTTTACAACAGCCATCCTAATGTGTGCAATCACCATCCTGATTTTGAGTGTACAATTCTTTGGCCCTTCCTTATGGTTTACTAACTATACATAACCTCTAAATAACACATTGTTTAATTTTGCAAGTTTTAAAACTTCCCTGTAAGAAATCGATTACTCACTGAGCATCTGCTAGGCGCAGGCGCTGGGCTGGGTGCTGGGGGGTGACAAGGAACAGGGTGGGCGAGGCCCTGTCCTGTGGGGCTGGCGGCCTAACGGGCACAGGATTTTGCTGATGGGGAGGTATAGGGTGCCCGCTCCAAACGGACTTGCGGGAGAGGACTTTAGGGGAGTTTAACCCAGTTCATTGGGGGCTGGGAGGTCTTCTGAGGAAATAATGAAGGGGGTTTAATAATAAAGAAGAGGCTTTGTGCAGAGCAAGCAGACCAAGAGGTTTTTTTTCTGGGAAGAGGAAATGTTCCCCCAAAGGGCAGGCAGAAGATGCCAGGCCTAGGTGCTGCATGTCCCGTGGAGGCCGGTGGGCTGGGGTGGAAGTCGCCGAACAGGTGGACTCCTGTGACAGTGATTCCTGCCTTCCTGCTGGCCCCTTGGAGAAGTCACCTGGAGGCTGGCGCTTGCTCTCTGGGATTCCCAGATGGAGGCCGGAGGCATGAAGGCACAAGCTTCCTTGTGCCCATTTGCCCTGCAGCCTCACTCCCAGAGGCTTTTCCCTCAGAACAAGGAAAAGGCAGATTGTGAATGAAGAAGCTCAGTTCAAGTGGGTGGGGGTGGGGGTGGGCCGGAGGGGAAGGGGGAGCGACGGTGCCCGCAGCAGCCGAGTCTCTCACCGCCACCCAAAGCACGACTGGGGAGCCGCTCCACCCACCCCTGCAATCTGCCGCCTGGTCACCCTTCTGCCTGGTTCTATTGATAGGCTTAGGCAGTGTGTTCCACCTCGGCACAAAAACAAGTGGAGTCTATTAAAAATCTTCCGCACACAGCAGACATGGGGTGGAGGGTGCGGGGCAAAAAGGGTTCAGGCCTCCAGTGCCCCTGCCCCTTTCCTTTGACGTCTTCCCTCCAGGTCCATCGCAAAGAGTCTCCTGCCAAGGGGCCCGGACCCTTTCCCCCTGTGCTCCAGAGCCTGTGGGTCAGGGCTAGGAGGGAAGGTCAAAGGCATCTTGCCGCCAAAGAGCCTGGGACACCTGGGAAGGCCAGGACCTCATAGGGAAAGGTACCCATGGCAATGAAGCCCCGAGGAGTGAGACTTAAGTTCAAATCCTGGAGTGAAAGCTGAGTGACGGGTGGGAATTTACTTAACTCCTCTGAGACTTGCTTGCCTCAACTGCAGAGCGGAGATCAGCAATTCATCTTTGTGAATGGATTTGAGGATTAAGAGATAACGTAGGTAAAGCAATGATACATGTCTGGCATATAGGAAGCACTTAATAAAAAGTAATTATGCTTATGTAATGGAATCACCATTCAGCAATACAAAGGAGTGAACTACTCGTACAAGCAGCAATGCGGATGAATCTCAAGATTATTTCGAGTGGAAGAAGCCAGACGAAAAAAGAATACATACTGTTAAGTTTTCATTTACATAAAACTCTGGAAAATGCCAACCAATCTCTGGTGACAGTAAGATCAACGATGGCCTGTGCCTGGGGGAGGGGAGGGGACCCATTACAAAGGGTCACAGAATTTCTGCCTGGAGCTGGCAGGCCGGAGGGGACCTCTGCTGGCTGATTTCACCTGGTCCACACGTGCCTTTGTTTTTGTTCTAATTGTCTTAGTTGGCAGCATGGAAAAATTGGGAGATTTTGAACAAAAACCCAGATTCCCAACTTTGACAGCATCCACCTTGCTGAAGGACAATAGTTGCCTGGAGCTGAGTCACGGCTGCTCCTCCAACAATCATAAGTGTAATGAGAGCTAACACTTCGGGAGCGCTGACGCATGCCAAGGAGCGCTTTACGATTCCTTTCCCTATTTAGGGCCTTGCTCCGACGCCTGCAGGCCCAGCGTGCGAAAGCCCGGCTCCAGTGGAGGATGAAGGGCTAGCACCCGCCTGCTGCTGCCCTGGCCTGATGAGAACACCGCCCTCGACAGCGACCTCCCAGATCCATTCAAATCTTCTTGCTTCTGCCCCTTGGCCGCAGCCAGCAGGCTCACCCTCGGCTTCCTCCCACTGCGCGCTGACACTTCCGGACACGGCCGGACTTTTTGACCTGGTCTTCGGGAGTGCAGAAGAGCTCCCTGCTCAGGGCCAGGCCCGCCGGCCACATGTGACAGCACCCACGGATCTTGGGGCATGGGGGACGGCTTGAAGGGCTCCTGGTTTATCTCTTCGGAAGGCCCCGGGACGTAAAGCCTTGATGAGACCTCGTGTTGAAAGGTAGCCTTGATTTTAGCAAAGCAGGTGATGAACGGTCTCATGCCCTGGTCGCCAGGCTGAAGAAATGTAGGCCAGTTGAGAGCAGGATTAAGTGGATTTTTACCTGATGGAAAAACTGCACTCAGGCCATTGTGATCGCTGGATGGATATCGATGTGGGTCGCTGATGAGGCCGATGCTTGCGAGAAAGAAAACAGAAAATGTGTTTGTCACGTGGTTAGAGGGTACACCCCACAACAGAGATTAAGAGCCTTGGTCCTAGGAACAAGCAGATGCAGGTTTAAATACTGGCTTTCCATGTGGGAGCCATGTGGCTGCAGGCAGATTCCTTACATCTAGAGCTTTGGTTTCCTCACTTATGTAGTAGGGATAACAGCAGTACTGTCCTCCAGGTTGTTATGAGGATGAAATGGTCTAACGCCCAGGAGATACTCAGTAAACATCACTCCCGTGGTGGTCAAGTTCATCATTACATATTGCTGTGGGGAAACTGAGGCAGCACAAAGGCCTAACTCCCTCCCTCCCCCATTTGAGTAGGTGTGTGCCTGCCTGGCTGCCGCAAACGCTAGACTCCGCTGTCCCCCGGGCCAAAGGGAGACAGCCGATGAAGGGCCACAGGGCCCTGTGCTCCGGATATTCGGGGACTCGGCTAAAGCCAGGAAGCTACTGTAACGAGGGGAAAAAAAAAAATCACAGTTGGAATAGGAAGAGGGCAGAGAAAGATGAGGGTGAGAAAAGGAGAAAACTCGGGGGCTTTCTCTCGTTTCGCCCTTTCCTGGGGGAAGGCCTTTTCGTTTGACAAATGGGGACCACAAGGGGGCTAGCTGTGTCCCAGGAGGGGCTGATGAGGGTCTGAAGGGCTGTGATCAAGGGAGCACACGGCTGCCCTGGGCTGCCCTGCAGACTCACGGCAAAGCAGGACCTTAACCCCAAACAGATCCCACGCCCCCCCCCCGCCACGCCCCAAATTCAGATGTATGCACTTCCTGCTCTCGCTGGCGCTGGCTCCAGGCGAGGGGCCCAGAAGCCCATTTCTCTCCTGAGCACCCAGGAGAAGCTGTGTTCACGTTTGCTCTTGTATATTTGTAGGGACGTGTGGAATGTTTTGCCTGAAGTGAAAAGCATTATTTTTCTCTGAAGTCCCAACCTCCGACTGCTTGGCACATAGCAGATGCTCAATAAATCCTGAGAAATAAAAAGAAGAAAGTCTGAGTGGGAACAGCTGCTGGCAGCTCAAAAGGGACTTGGAAGCCTGTTCTAATGGGGGTGAGGAAAAGAGGGGTTCCCCACTTAGCCAGCCTCACCCCCTGAAGAGATCACACAGCTCTTTTTTACAGTTATTAATGTGATACGAACTCATAGTTAGAAAGACCGCATAGGTCTACAGGGCTTATGATGAAAACACTGCATCCCTCCCCTTTGCCCCCAGAAGCAAAACTTAGCAAAATGACCTCCCTCCGAGATATTTATCACAGCACTGCTTGCAGTAGAAAAAGATTGAAAATGGCCTGAATGTCCATCCGTGGTCAATGGATGCTACGCAGCAGCGAAAGACAACGGAGAATCCTTTTACGTACTGATATAAAATGATCTCAAGGTATATTAAATACAAAAAGTGAGGGGCAGACGAGGTCACTAGCATGCTACCTGCTTTGTGAAAAAGGGGAAAAAGATATATGTGTGTTGCAATTTTTATAGAGGGCTCAGGGAGGACCTGGTACATTTGAACAGAGAACTGAGAGAGTGAGGAGTGATGTATGTATGTGCACATGTATCCGTACATACACTCATTGGTTAAGTTAGGCGAGAAACTGGCTATATTTGTTGTCTTCCAGGGAAGAGAATGTTGGTTAGGAAATGGGTGTATTTATGTATTTTGCATTACTTACTTAGGAAAAATTTTTTTTTAAAATAACCTCTTTGTGATGGATAGAACCTGAGGTGACCCCAGGGGTCCTGGGCTCCTGCTGCTCACAGTCCCCGAGAGCAGGACTCCTCTGGCAATGATAGGGGCACTTTAGTGCCATGGTTGTGCTGTGTTACATAGGACTTCGTCTTAGCAGGCTGGATGGAGAGGCTCTCCTTGCGGGCCAGATAAAGTCCATGGCTGTGAGGAGGAAGCCTACCTGGCAAGGGACTGTGGAAGGCTTCTATGGACCTCTGGTGGCCTATTACCTGTGGGTGGCCCCCTGCTAACCACTAATAGGAAGATGAGGCTCTCGTCATACAACCACCAGGACATGAATTCTCCCGGCAACCTGAATGAGCTTGGAAGACGATCCTTCCTCAGTCCAGCCTTCCGGTGAGTACGCCTTCCTGACTGATGTCGCGATTTTAGCCAGGTGAGATGCTGCTGAGGTCCAGGCCCAGACTCCTGACACAGGGCCACTGTGAGCTAACAAACATGTGTTGTTTTCAGTCACTCAGTTTGTGGTTATTTGTTCTGCAGCCACAGGAAACAAACACCCTCTGAGCTGTGTCTTCTGGTATTTACCTCCATATTTCTAAGTAATGTGCTCATGTTGCTTTTCTCAGTTTACCAAATTTAGAAATGATCTCTTGATGTCCTCTTACGGCAGACAAGGATTTGCTCTCTTCACATCCCCTGCCCTCCTCATACCCTCCCAGGATAATAGCTTCAGTATTTTTAGTTAATATCAGTAGGCAGTGTTTAATTATTATAACTGTGTAAATATTGTTTGTGGCAGAGCAAGTCTCACGCAGTGATTATATTTCCTTCCTTTGTTTATCTTGCTGTTAATAATTACCTCATTTTAAATTTACCTAGTTTCCTATGTACCTTGCCTTATTTTTTCCCCAGCTGCTCCTTCAGTTCTTGCAAGTGCCTAACAATATGGTCTCTGAATGTTGAGATGAGATCTACCATTTAAAATATCCATGCCGTTTCCCCCGGGCGTTTCCTTCCTGACCAGAGCTCCCCTCGACCCCACTGCCTGCTTGCCCTCTAGGCCTGCTGCATAGCTGTCATTCAGATACTTGCATTCACTGCTCTGCCCAGTCCCAGCTCTGCTCTTCCTGAGTCAGTATCTTCTAAATTGGTTTACAGCCTAGTTTTGTTGGAGTACACCCTTCAGCAGTTTTGTAAGACAGGATGCATGACAGGTCAATTTGTTTGGATCCCTTTACATCTGAAAAAAATGTAACATTCATTGATGGGGGCTGAATATAGAACCCCCAGTTGAAAAATAACTTTTTTTTCCTCCTGAGAATACTGAAGGCATGGTTTCCTGGTCTCCTGGCTTCTAGAGTTGCTGCAGACAAATCAGTGTTATTTTGACTCCTGCTTCTCTCATTGTACCCTCTTTTAGCTCTCTAGAAGTTTTTTGGATCTTCTCTCTTTGGTGTCCTTGAATTTTAAACATGGTATGTGTCTTTTTTTTCATTTGTAATGATAGGCCCTCAATTTGTCCTTTTAGTCTGGAAATCCATGCCCTTCTATTCCAGTAATATATCTTGTAAATATTTTAAAAATTATTTCCTCCCACCTGGTGGTTTTTTGTTTGTTTGTTTTGTTTTTTGTCTCTTTGATTCTTTAATCTTCTCATCTGTCCTTTTTCCCCTCTTTGTCAGTTTTCTTTTCTGGCAGGTTTCCGTTTACCGAATTTTTATTTCAACTATTATATATTTTTAATGTTCATGAGTTCTTTCTTGTTTTCTGATTATTTCCTTTTCCATAAATGGCAGTCTTCTCTCATTTCTCTGATGATTTGCACTAGAATTCTTTCTGTCTGAACTTGTCTTCTGGGTCCTGCACCATCTCAGATCTGACACCCACACAGTCCTGCCTTTGTTTTGATCTCTTTTTCATGCTGGAGCCTGTCCTGAAATATCTGTTACTCCTTGGCTGTCTGTTCCTAGTTCTGAGAGGCTCTGTGACGCTTACTGGAAGCTCAGCTTGGGTGCAGCATGAGGACAAGTGGGGCTCTTTTCATTGGAAAGCTCCAAATGTCAGTATGCAGCGATCTTTTTCTCTGGGGTAGGTCAGCAGCTCGGGAGAAGGATCCTTTAATCACTTGCCTGCGGGCAGGATATCTGTAGCAGGGCCAGCAAAGGAGACCAGAAACCCACTGTGAAGTGTTAAGACTGCAGCCCTGAACCTCGCTCTACCCCTCACTTTGCCTGGTAGCCCCAAGTTCAGAGCTGTCCCTCTGCTTCACCTGAGAACAGCTTGGGGCTTCTTACCTGGGTCGGGGCGGAGGAGCAATGTGAGCCACCCGGCTGTGTGGGGCAAGGGGGAGCCTGGGGTCTCCCTCAGTGTAGACTCCCACACAGACCTCCTCCTCCCAGCCCACGCGTGACCACACTTTCCGCACCTGTTGCCTCTCAGTCCTGCAGGTCTTGGGTTTCCTGTGGGCACTGGTTTGCCTCTCAGCCGGAACCTCCTCCGCAGGCACTTTGGCTTACATCTTTCTCTGCTAATTTTCCTCCTCCGTCTGCTTTCTGTCTTCTAAACTTTGTCTAAATCTCTTATCTATAATTGTCTCTTCTCCTTGTCTTCTAGCCTTTGGGTTTATACTTTCCAAAATGAATGTGCTTTCACGTTAGCGGGTTTTGGAGAAAGACAGGGTAAACACCTGCGGTCATGTTTGGGAGGAAGTATGTTTCTTCAGACTGGGGTCCCCGGGGCGTTCTGAGCAACGGTGGAGCTCTGGGTGCTGGGAGAGCTGCTGCGCCGTCCCAGGACCCTCCCTGGGACCCCCAAGGGCATGCTGTCTTTGCGGTCTCATGTCAGGAAGTTAGAACCTACAAGAAATGAAAAGCCACCTCTGCTCCCACCCTGGGGACACTGTGACATTGGTGAGCAGACACCAGAAGGCTTTCCCTGTGAGAGCTGCTTCTAGGGTGATGACAAGCTTTCGCAGAAGTGTCCCTGCTCACTAACTCCGTGAACAGGAGGGAGATGCACTGTCCTGCGTACCAGCAACTCTGATGCTCTTTCGGCTGCACTGAGAGCAGGAGCCTCTGCTGAGCAGGCACTTCGCACCTGCTCCTCCCTCAGCCCTCTGCCATGGCCTTGACACCCACCATGCAGAGGAGGAAGCACAGTGCGGAGAGGCTGAGCAGCTCCATCAGGGTCACGTGGGTAACAAGTAGCAGAAGCAGGATTCAAACCCTAACCTGCCCAAAGCCAAGCACAACCTCTCCCCCTCCACCTGGCCACCTCCTGAGAAGTGACTCATTGCAGGATCTCCTGAGGAAAGATCCAGAGCTGCTGTTAAGGGTGGGCATGGCCCAGAATCAGCAGGTTGGTTTACTCCGCTAATAACATGGCACACCCTGAAACCCTGGCAGCTAAGCTGAAGGAAGCCCTGTGGCTGTTCTCCCCAGCACTCAGGACGGGGGTGGGGGTGGGGGTCGGGGTTTGCCCTTTGGAGCCAGGAGCAGGATTTAACAGGCAAGGCTGTCCTGAGCTCTCCTAAGATTGTCAGGCTAACTGGGTCTGGGGCATCTGCAAGCTTGGCCAAAGCATCTACATCACCCAGGACACTACATGTCCTACTGACGTGTATCCAAAGTCCCGAACCCAAACCACCTCCCGCTGCTGCCTGGGACCATCTTGGAGTGGCCCGAGTTCAGGCTCTGAGGGAGATTCGGGTGGCGGGGAAGATATGGAGATAAAGAGGTCACGATCTAGCTGTAGACATAGAAATAGATACAGATGTGTAGATGCAGATGGAGTTATATAGCTGTAGATACAGAGATAGCACCAAAGCCGGCCCAGGCATTGAGGCCTCCAAGCAACCTTGTGAGGATTTTTATCCCCATTTTACAGACAAGAAACCAGGGCTCGCAGTGGCTGAACGGCCGGCCCGGATCACACAGTGAACTACAGAGAACTGAACTACGTCTCGTTCCGGGGTCCCGAGTCCCATCACGGTGAGTGGCCCAGGCTGCGGGGCCTGGGCTTTGGGCCTTCCTCACTCCTGGCAGACTCCACTGCCCGGGGGCTGCGGTCCCACTGCCTCCTGGGAGCCCTCCAGCCCTGGCCTTGGTCTCCTCCCTGTGGGGATGACCTCCCTGACCCTGGGCTCTGCCTTTTCTCAAAAACTTCCCAAAACCAACCATTCAGGTGTGATCCAAACTCTTCATTTCTAATGTTGAGCCATTTCTACCTGTCAGACACCTCTCTGGGCACTAGGGGGACAGTGGAGAACAAAATGAGTTGGTCCCAGTCCTTGGGGAGCTTATAGGCAGCAAGACAGGAAGATATTAACTATAACATTATAATGGTGGCCAGCGTCATGGATATCCTAAGGGCTGTGGAGTGTTTTATAGGGGAACCTGAGCAGGGTTGAAGCAGTCAGGGAAGGCTTCCCTGAGGAAGTGTCGTGCCTCTCCTTACTGCACCCGCTGTGGAGGTCCAGCCCAGGCCCTGTCACCCTCAAGCTGCCTCAGTTACAGGGGCCACGCCCAGCTGCCCACCACAAGCTCCCACTGTATCTCCCTTCCTCACGTATAGTCCTTTTCGGCGGGGTCTGTGGCCCTTCGACCCTCAGGGCAAGAGAGGAAATAAAAGGGCTACCCCTTCAGCCCTTCAGCAGAGCTCGGACATGAGCTGGAGACCCTGAGTTTGGTCTTCCCTGAGCTCGTGGTGGCCTTGAGAGCCGTCCTGGCCCAGCCCCCTGCCCCTCCGACCTGGGGGTGTGAGCCACCTCTGAGGCTCCTTCGAGGGCACAGGCTGGGGTTGGGGGGAGGCTCAAAGGGAAAGTATGAGAGAGATGGCGTCAGCGGGCCCTGACGGGCCCTGTGGTACATCCTGCAATTCCAGAACCAGATCAACTCTGTTATTTCCTTTGATTAAACTTCTGTTTTCCCTCAACCCACTGGATCCATCTTTCAGTTATTTAATTCCAACTGTAATAAAAAATCCATTGAACTGCACACTAATGCAATAGGAGGCTGGCAGCCCGCCTGGAGGGCGGAATTGAGCGGAGTGGAATCTACAAGCCTTTGTCATTTGTATGTGCTCAGGTACAAGAAATAATCAGATCATGTTGTAAGTCAGAATGTGGGCATGGAAGACACTCAGGAAAAGCTGGAGGTTTGGGGGGCAGGAGGAGGGACCAGCGCCCTCCTGGCGGATGGTGAAGTGCTGTCCTTTCCTCCGTCACTGCTGCCTTCCTTGCGGCTCTTTGGCAGTCGGGGTCCTGGGCCTCCACCCACCCTGCCTCACAGCCTGTAGGCCTCAGGCTGGACCACGCGAGGCTAGCCTCAGGCGTTCTTATAATTTTCCTGTGTTTAGATTAGAATTACATGCTCTGACTCACCTCCCAAGCCTCTAAGCAAATTGTTCTTCTTTCTTCAGCTCTGTCTTTGAGGTTTATTTCCCACTCTGGCCTTGCCCCACCTCACAGACCTATGCTCAGCGCTGGTTCTCTGGCTTTGACTTCTTGAGATTTTGGTCCCTCTCAGGCCAACACAGACCCCTCCCCTGGACCATCCTGCCAGCCAGCCTGGTTCACCAGGGTCCCACAGTTGGTTCAGGCAGGCCTGGGTGTTGCCTAACCTGGTTGTGGGGTCTCTGAGGAGCCCTGGCTGCCCCGTGCCTTGGGCACCACCCCCTTTGCACTGTTAGAGCCTGATCCTGCCCCCCCATCCCAGCTCTGGCTTCCCTCTGGGGTCTGCATCGGGAGCACTGCTTCCTCCCAGGGCCCAGGGCAGCTGGAGACGCCCTTTCACACCGGAAGTGCCCCTAGAGGGTGGGGCCCAAAAGGAGAATTTCAAAATAATGAAAAAGTGGAATGAGCCAGCTCTAACCAAGTCCGAGCACCCCCCCACCAGCAGGATCCTGGAGGCCCCGTGCAGGGCTGGGCATTAACCCTTGAGTTGTGGGGCCAGGGGAAGCTCCAGGGCGCCAGTGGGGGCTCCTGAGTGGTCCGGCTGAGGGGACCTGGGAGGGAGAGGGCAGGATCGCAGCTCTTTGCCAGCTTGTGCGGACATATTTCAGCGTTTTGACGACAGGTACAGGTGCAGGTGCACACCAGCCGGTTAGCAGTCTGGCTGGTTCTGCTGAATGGCTATTGGGTGGAAAACAGGCCTGGGGACAGAACTCCTCTGCGAAAGCAGCTACTGTGCCCGAGGGCCCCCATGGGGCCGGGCGGCTTCCCCGGGGTATAGGGCTGCTGCCCTCAGGTGCTCGGTCCTGCCGCTGTTTGCTCTTTGTAAGAGGAGGGGCACATAGCAGCGGTCGAGAGCTTGGGCTGAGGCCAGACTGTCCTGAGTGTGACAGTGGGCTACGTGGCAATCTGTGTGACCTTGGGAAAGTGGCGTAGCCCCTCCGAGCCCTGGTATCCTCTTCTGAAACATGGAGCTAATAACCCTTCTCTCACTAGGGAACCGTGAGGGCTTAGTATGTTAACAATCCACAAAGCCCCTGGCATAGAGTAAGTGTTTAATCAACAGTAACTAATATTTCTGTAACCAGTTTGGCTCTGATGGTCCAAACTGGCTGTTTCCCCCCTCTCTAACCTGACTGTGCCCATATGCAGCCCCAGCAGCTCCTGGGAGCTTACCCTGTGCCACACGCTCTGCTAGACACTGGGGTTTCAGAAACGAACGCCACAAACTACATACGACGTGCTGCATGGAGCTTAAATAAATGAACAGGGGCAGACTGCCACCCCCTCCGCTCCTCAGAGCCCAACCCCTCACCCATCTTGCACGAAGACACCCCTAAATGTAGTGGTCCATGTCCTCTCTTCCCACAGAGAGGCCAGAAGGGAGGGGGACCCGCGCCCGCCACAGCCAGGGCCCACACAATGGCAAGGGGGTTGGCACAGACAGGGCCTTTGATCCCCCTCCAAAGGGGTCAGTCCTTGGGAAGGGGACGCTGCACAGCTGAGGCTGGGGGTGAAACAGCAGCCTTCCCCTAGACAGTGACCTGGAAACCCAAGGGCCAAGGACAGGCCCTCCCTCATTCCCCCAACCCCCCAACCCCCATCAAAACAGGACGGGGCCCAACCTTGGGGAGGAGGCCGAAGGGCAGGCTCGCTCTGCCCTGAGGAGAAGCTGTTTGCTTGTGATTTCTTTCTCAAGGAGAGCCAGACACTCTCTGCACTCAGCAGGGTCTTTCAAACGAGCCCCTTACGTTAGAGCTCATATGTTTTATTTAAGAGTTTTTCCAGTGTGTGCACTTAAATGGGCTATCTAATCTGTCTTTTCATCTACCTGCCTGTCTTGTGTTCAATCAGAGATCACGACTCCAGCTGGGTCTCCTGCTGAAACAGTCTGTAGAATCTGCCACACCTGAAGGAATAGAAATCTGATTGCTTGTAGCGTTGCTTTACAAACCAGATGTCGCTGGTGAGAATAGCTAAGAGTTCTCACACCTTTGAAATGGAGCTAATGGCTTGGTTTTCCAATATTGATAATTTGTAAAACAATATTCACAGGAACTGCCTGAGGCTGAGGTCACCAGTTGACCACACCAATATAGAGACACCCTCCACACGTCCTGCACGAATACCTGTGACCTGTGCCTGCACCGTGTCCTCGGTGGAAGGCACCTACAGGAAGGGCGCAGCGTGGCCCGGACGCCCAGAGCCCATATGCTTCTCGCATTAGGAACGCACGGACGTGCGGCTGCCTTTCCGACGTGTCAAGCCTGAAAGCTTAATTGGGCCAGAAATACTCCCTGGTTCCTGCTTCTGGAAGACAGATCTCAGCTGTCACTAAGCATCTGTGGTACCCGGAAGGGACAAGCGGAGTTCTGTGGGCTGGAGGCTTTGAGGAGGAGCAGATTTTTTTCCCTTTGTGCCAATTATGGGCATGGTGCTTAGTTTTCTTTGTCTGAACCACCGGGGCTGAACATTTGGCCCCACGGCTGACATTCTAAGCCCGCTTAGCACGCTTGTATCCTCAGCTGTGCGACTGCCATGACCCCCACGGGGAAGCGTGACAGTCGCGCTCTGATGCCGCAGGCATTAGGGCAAAGAGGGGCTCTGAGCAGGGTGGGGTTGCTGCTCAGGGACGGGGGGTGGGGTGGGGGAGGACAGACTTGAAGGGGCAGTGATCTGGGAGGGGATTCAGGCAGGGGAATCCGTGGGTACAAAGATGCTGCACACGCACGCATCTCTTGATAGCACTTGTTGAGGACTTACTGCAGGCAGCACTCATGGGGGAAGCCACAGGGGAGGAAGAGGGGAAAAAAAAACAAACCCCAAAACAAAAAAACCCAACACATAGATTTGATGATACCTGGTAGGAAGAATGCTTTAAAGGAAAATAAAACAAGGTAAGGGGAGAGGGAGGGAATGGGGCGATTTTCTCTGGGGCAGTCACGGCAGAGTGGACCAAGGGCACTGCCAGAACAGCAAGGCATCTGGAGGGACGGGGGACGGGCGGCTAGAGAGCCTCTGCACTGGGGACGGTGACATAGGCTGTGGAGCTTTGATGGGACCTGCCGGGCAGCGCAGGGTCCTTACTGATGGTGCCCTCCAGGGTGCAGAGGGGCGTTGCTAGGTGTTTGCGTGAGTCCTCTGCCCTGAGAAGGAATTCGCAAACCCGTCAGGTCAGCTCAGAGGCGTCGGTAGGTGAGAGCAACCCACGAGCCCACGGCCATATAACAGAGCCCAGAGAAGGGAAGTGACTCATCTAGGGTCGCTCATGCAGAGAGGAGGCAGGAACAGGGCCGCTGGACAGAGCTGCCTGAGCCCAGGGGGAGCTGGCCTGGCTTGTCTTCCTGAAGAAGGTGGCGGGTGAGAGGATGGCAGGCCCGGGAGCCCTGGGACACCCCCGGGAGGTGTGCCTCGGCCCTGCCCATTCCGCCAGAGCGGAGACCCCTCCCTGTCTCCTCCCCACTCCCATTGGCCTTCCTCAATTTTTGTCCCTTGCTCTACTCTGTAAAGTCCCTGCATTTCCCACGCAGGGCCCCTAGGTGGGGCGCGGTGGGTAGACACGGGCCTGGATCCCCTTAGCCACCTTGGTGTCCACCCTGAGATGGGTCTGCCAGGAAACGGCGGCTTCCCTTGTGGCAAGGAGGGGTCTGTCCCATCGTGCAGGGCGCAGAGGCGGGCGCTGGGGTGCACATTCCAGGTGGGAGTGGGACTTGACTTCCTCTGTTTATTAATCCTCACAGGGGCTGTTGGGCAAGGGCCCAGCTCTGGCAGACAAGGCCTGGCTACTGAAGGGCCTATTAACGTCTTCACAGGCCAAAGGCAGGCCGCCACTGGCACCGTAGCTTCCTGCTGGAGAGACCCTTCAATCCACAGGGAAGCCTGAAAGCCGCTCCTTAGAGACATTCATTATCGCCCAATTAATGCACAGCAGAAGCTCGCCCTCCGCAGAGAGCAGGCTGAGCTCTAGCCCTGGAGTCTGTCCCTCATTTGTCTGCCAATTGCCCAACAAATCCTAGTGAGGCTTCAGTCCTTTCTTATCGAAAGAGCTGAGTGTGAAAATTAAAGGGCCTTTGGAGATTCATTTAATTCCTTGGCCTGTCATTGAAGATGCCTCCCTGCCCCCGACACAGGCCCGGAAGCGGCTCTGACTTTATACATGGCTCTCCACCCTGGCCTAATCCCAGCACAGACAGCCCTTGGGTCTTTAGTTAGCCGCTTTGGACTAATCAAAGCGTCTCCATGGCATAGAGCTGCTGAGGTTTCTCTAAGAATGATCCTCAGTGGGCTGTGCAGAGGCTACTGAACAAGTAGTACTCTCACGGGGACTCCTCTGTCCCCAAGAAGAGAAGCTTGCTGGCCAGTTCAGATGGCGGGGCTGTGAGTGGGGTGCCTGGGGCAGACAGTCCAGGACATGGTGCCTAGGTAGGCTTTCGTTCACTCCACAGGCCTCGCCCGCACCCCTGCTGCTGCCTGATGCTTAGGGGACAAGACGATAAACTCCCGGCTGAGGAGGGCGGGAGGCCCCGCACACAGACGGCAGAACGGAAGGCGGAGCATGGAGCAGGGCCTCACACCACATTGCCTCTGCAGGAAAGTTTGAGGATGGCCGGCTCCAAAACGGTTACCTTCTGAGGCACTGGGGCTTAGGGCTTCAACACGTGAATTTTGGGAGACACAAGAATTTGTCCAAGAGTTTGTGACCATCTTCTATCTGCTACCTTGGGTATAAGCTTGTGCATATGCATAAGACCTTCTCTTTGTGAGGCTACTGGAGACGTTAGAGAATAAATTTGTAATCTCTCAAAGTATTAGGGATGTGATGGATAAGAACTCAACAAATAAAGAACTAACTTAGAAAGCAGAAGAGAGCAAGAGACCTGCCTCTCTCCACATTGTAATAGTTTAAGAGAGTGATTTTTAGGGAAAATTTTGCTAGATGGTTGGGAGGACAGCTCTTTTACTGGGAATGCTTCTATGTTCTGATAATTGCCATTTTGTTTAATACCTATTTATTTACCTATATCTTCTTAACTTGGAAAAAAGTAAAGGTGCCCAGGGGGGCATAATTGTTCCCCAAAATATTAATGTCAGTTGTCTTTCAGTAGTGGAACTACAGGCCATTTCTCTCTTGTTAAAAACTTTCCTGTACTTTTCTATGCTTTCTTGGAGTATTTCTTTCATAATGGAAAAAATAAACATCACAGAAATGTTTGGGGACAGACTGGGACATTCTTTCCCACCTTTTTGTCCCAATGAATTCTGGTTAGAGACCAATAAATAGCACCTGGAAGGAAATAAGAGGCCCACAGGGCACAATAAAACCCAAGGGCGGGAGTGGCTGGGGTTCTGGAGAAAGTACCAGTCAGGGGCTATCGGGAAACCAGGGCCTTCCACAGCCGGAACCGGCCGGCTCGCCAAGCGCAAACCACCCCAGGGAAGGGTGTACCTGCCCACTGCTTTGCACAGCCCCCAGCCCGGGGAATGGCCTGTCCCAGCTGGCTGCCAAAGGCTCCTGGCTTCCACCCACATAGCCCGTTTGCCCTTTCCTCCCTGGAGCTGCCTCAGTGTCCTCACACTAATGTAACAGAATCTACTTCTTGTTTCCATAGAAATGTAAAGATGTGGGGTTTATTTGCTTGAGGTTCTTTCCCCTTTCCTCCTCCCTCCCTTCCCACTTTCTTCTGTTCTTCTTTCCTTCTAGTGGGGAAGGAGGGAAGAAAAATGAGCAAAAAGAGCAAGCACAAACCCTTTCTCTTAGATAACCAGCTGCCTTATCTTATGATCCGTCCCTCTGACCCAGTCCTCAGAACCCCCTCTGGTCTTGTTCAGAGAGAGAGTTGCTGTGTTTAGTCCAAAGCAGAGCCCGGCTTGGCTTTGCCTGCAGAAGGGGCCTTCCTCTGCGGGAGCCAGGAGGGGTCCCTCCTGGTGATTAGGCAGCCTGTCTGGCTCAGGTCTGAGCAACCAGAAGATGAAAGCAGCAGAGCCAGTGAGGCAGTGCTGGGAGACACCAAGTGCCAGTTCTTGCTTTTGAACTTCACAGCTGGACCTCTGCCCTGAGGGGCTCCCGAGCCCTGCGCTCACCAGGGGAGAGCTGGGCGGGGAGCGTGGATGGAGGCAGGGCCCCGCTGGGGTGGGAAGGCCGGCCACCAGACACTCCTGCCAGCTCCCACAGTGACGCTGCGCTCCTGAGTGGGGGCGTCTGGCTGAAAAATGCTCTCACATTGGGTTGCCCGCCCAGAAGCCAATCTAGAGAGTTCTGTTCGAGTATGACAATAGTACACTCGCCCAGGAGTTCACAGCTTATGGCACCTTTGATGTAAAATTAGTTTCTTCTAACTTGGGAGCCTGCTGTGCTATGCACGAGCCCACACATCACACACCAGCTGGCCCTTGGGTTTCTTAGGAGCCACCTCGCCAGGTTGTGGGGTGCTGTCGAAGCCACACAGGTGTGCGGAAGCACCACCGTCGGTCAACTCTGAGGAATTAGAGCAAGTGGGAGAGAGGACTGGAGCTCAGCAAACTTATCCAGATCTTTTAAAAGGAAACAGGACAGATTTTAACACCTACATTTCGGTGATCATGATGTCAACCACAAGAAAGCGCTGTAAAAATTGGTAGCTGATTTTTAAGTACTTAGAGGGGGAAAAAAAAACCCCACAGTCCTCACTAGCTGCCATGGATTGTACATTAAAAATGAGCTTTCAGGGAGTTTTCTGTGTAAAGATATTAAAGCTGGACCACAGGATCATCCTCTCCCGATCCTGACACCACAGCCAAGGACTTCGTCAGGAGGAAAGTTATGGGCCCATTTCACTGAGGACTACAGTGCAAAACACTAAAGATGTTAGTGAATAAAATACCAATATGGCATTAAAAATAATATGCTACATTTAAGTGGAGTTTATCCTGGATGTTTGGAATGGTTTAATAATAGAAAACTGCAAATATAGCTTAATTATTGATAGATTAAAGGAGACATATACCATCTAATCACCTCAATAGATGCAATAGATTTATCTTTGATAAACTGGAAACTATTCATGCTAAAAAATGTTTCTACATTAGGAATAAGATAACTTCTTTGATAACAACTGCCTGTGAAAAACTAAACAAATAAAATTCCGATAGGAGAAATATAAGAAGCATTTCCTTTAGAAGCAGGAATGAGAGGATAACTATTATCAGAAGTTCTATTGTACTGAGGATGTGGAAAGTTTAGTAAGATATGAAAAAGAAATTACAGGCATGAAGATTGGAAAGAAAGTAATAAAACTCACTATTTGCAGGTGACATGACTACTACATAGGAAATCCAAAAGAATTAACATGCAATTATTGACATGCATTATACCAGAGTTATAAAAATTTCTGGATATAGGATTAATGCACAAAAATTAGTATAGCCTTTCTGTTAAGCAGCAGCAAACAATTAGAACTGTAATTACTATTGACAATATCATAGAATATCAAGTGTTGGTTGACCAATGGAACAGAGCAGAGAGCGCCCCCTAAAGACCTATGCATATGTCTTAGCTGCCATTACCAAATACTACAGGCTGGGTGGCTTAAACAACAGGCATTTGTTTCTCACAACCATGAAGACTGAGAAGTTCAAGGTCAAGGTGCAGAATCAGCTCCTGGTGAGATTTCTGACTTGCAGAATTCCACCTACTTGCTCTGGCCTCACATAGCAGAGAGTGAGAGAGCTCTGGTCTCCCTGGTCGGCTGATCTCGTCTTCTTTTCATTACACCATGTGGCCTCTCCCAATCCTTTGTCATATTCTACTGACCCCACTTCCTAAATATCTTTCAGGACTGCCCCCAGCTTCTCCCTCTTGCCCCCTCCAGCCTTATTATCTTTTGCCTGGATTGGTGCATGATCTCTTACCAGGTTCCTGGCCTCTAGTTTTTACCTATACAACCCATGTTCTGCATTGTCACTAGATTTTCTTTTCTAAAATATAGGCCTGGTTTACAACCAGTTGCGTGAGCAAGATGGGCTCTGTGTTTACAGTGCTGGTAAACCAGCCTCGAGAGGAGAGAGTCACGAATACAAATGCTCTATCACCTGAAGGCATCTGGTAACGCAGTACCAAAGAGGGAGAACCAGAGTCAAGAGGAGGGACTTGGGGAGGTTTTGATAGGGTCCAAATGAGAGTGAGAATCAGAGGCACAATCTGTGAGAGGCTAGAAACAGGAAGAAAAATTGTGCAGGCTGCACGCTGTTCCACCAAGATTTAGGAAAGGACAGCAGTGGGAGACAGATACATTGGTAAGATAGTTCCTCTTCCTACATACTTGTGACCCAGCCAGTCCAGGACAGGCCCCGAGTGGCTGTGGGGAGGGGCAGCTGTGTCCTACCACAGGCATCCGGCCATGCGATCCTGTGGAATTCTGGCAAGGACGTTCACCTGCAGGCCCCTGCCTTGAACAGTGCGCTCCTGGAAGACAGGGACTTTATGTGCCCAATGAATGCTTCGGGAGTGAACGCATGAAAAGGAGGCTGGGATGACATCCATTCTAGAACATTTTGCATTAATCCTCCCTGTTCAGGATGCTTTTCTAACTTAGAATTGATCTTGCTGTTTTTTTCACTTCTAAGTCATTACCACTAACATGTGCCCCAAACTTCTTTCTTTCCCCTCAAAGAAAAAGCATCTCCTTGCAAACCACTGGAGATGCCACATGATTTGTACCCTCACAGCTTTGGAGAACAATTGGCATATCCAAAACAGCATTTGAGCCTGTCTGGATGGCAGTTTGTAGGGTAATAAAATAAAAAGTAATTTATAAGTGGCAAGGAATTTGAGCTGGAGCATAATTCCATTTTTTGCAGAAAGCCAAGCTGTTCTGCATAATTTGTCATCCAGCCAGGGCTCTTGGGCTTGTTCAAGCCAAAGGCTCCTACCTCCTCCTCTTCAGTCACTGGCTCCTTCTAATTTAATTCTAAGTGGCAGGGCTCCCAGTATGCCCAATAAATATGTTTGCTATCTCTCAGCTGAGCCAGCTGGTTTATGCTCTTTGCAAATGGCTGACCTGGGATGAAAAATCTTGGCCAAGCTATCCCAGGAACTTGCTCCCCCACCAAATTCTATTGGTAGTTTTCAGTTATCTATTACTGCATAACAATCCACTCCAAAATGTAGTGGCAAGCCTTCACTGGTATGGCTCAGTGGTCTGAGCACCAGCCTGTGAACCAAAGTGTTGCAGGTTCGATTCCCAGTCAGGGCACATGCCAGGGTTGCCGGCCAGATCCCCAGTTGAGGGCATGTGAGAAGCAACCACACATTGATGTTTCTTTTCTTCTCTTCCTCTCTCCCTTCCCCTGTCTCTAAAAATAAATAAAATCTTTTAAAAAATGTAGTGGCTTAAAAAAATCACAGTTTATTATTTATCACGGATCTGTGGGGTGGCTGGGCTCAGCAGGACAGTTCTTCTGCTCCAAGTGCATGGTTTAGGTCACTCTGTGGTTGCATCCAGCTGTGAGCCCCGCTGTGGTTGGAACATCCAACATGCCCTTCCAGCCTCCAGAGCCTCTCTCTACTTGGCCTCCCATCATTCAGTAGCCTAACTAGCTTCCTCCAGCATCACAGCTGGCTTTCCAGAGAAACATTCTAGGACAGCAAGCCGCAATTTGCAAGTGCCTATCAAGCCTCATGCATGCTAATAAGCAAGTCACAAATCCCAAAGCCACTGAGTGGGAAATATGCCATTAGCTTCCTTTCAACTGTAAATCAATTTAAAAGCTCTCCTTGGCAGGCCCAGAACAACATTTGTCTCCCAGATAGCAAGGTCAGATGTCAGGCCACTTGCGAGGGATGTTGTCAGGGAGGACATAGTATTTCCGGTGGAAATTCTCTCAGTGGAGGAATGTTTAGGGTCTCAATCTCTAGCAGGGGTGTCCAACCTTTTGGGGTCTCTGGGTCACAGTGGAAGAAGAGTTGTCTTGGGCCACACATTACATACACAAACACTAATGAAAACTGATGAGCAAAAAGAAGGTCTTAAGTAAATATATGATTTTGTGTTGGGCCACATTCACAGCCATCCTCGGCAGCATGTGGCCCGCGGGCTGCGAGTTGGACACCCCCGCAGGAACGCTTTTTGTGCTTTCACTGATTGGCAGCCATGTTGGGAGCGAGAGAGCAGAACTTCCTGTCCAGGCCATCCTGTGACGGCAAACAGGAAGGCCTGACCGGGCCCAGGGCAGGAGTGTCTAAGCAAGAGTTTAAGAAGCTTCAGGGAAAGGGGGCAAGTAGGGCTGTGAAAGAGAGACCACCTACCTCCCCCTAGGCAATTAGAGCAGCTCTGCTGTTGTGTCCTTGCAGACTGAGTTTTCTTGTGGGATTCTTATTTGAAGAAAGGGTTCTAGGTCTGAAAATAGATAAATAAGTAAATAAATATGTAGCTTAAAAATCACCAGAGAGATTCCATCCACAAGAAATGTTCAGTCAGTTCAATGGTCCTACTGCCTGTGGGGACAGGGGGTGGGTGGTGTCACACACAGTGTCAGGGAGGGGAAGCAGTTACCCACAGGCTTTGCCACTGAGGGATGGGGCCAGCTGGGGCGAGCAGGCGCAGGCAGCTGCCCACCCCCGGGGGCTGGGCAGGGTCTGGAGTCAGCTCCAGCACCGAGGCTGAAGCCTGCGCCTGTTAGTCTGAGGAGACGGCCCTGTGATGCCTGGCCTACTCACCCAGGGGTGGGCCCAGGGCTACCCCAGGTGGCACGAGGCCTGCAGGTGGCAGAGCCAGGGCTGGGGGGGGTTGGACGACCACTCCCTCGGGGCACCGAGGGAGGGGAGGGGTGCTGGCCCTGGGCTCTGATTGGCAAATCTGTGATTTTTCCTAAGCTCCCAGCAGCTCCATCTCTGGCAGAGCCTGGAACCTGGGCACTTTTGCTACAGAGCACTTGGCCGTGTGACACAGGATGCTACCGTCCTCACAGCAGCTTTAGGGGAAGGTTTCAGGGGCCCGTGGGTGAGGGTCTCACCAGGCTCTGATCCAGGGTCAGCTGGCCTCAGTCCCCTGTGGAGGTTCAACCAGGAAGAACCCCCTTGTAAGCTCACTCAGGCTGCTGACAGAGTTTATCTCCTTGCCGCCCTGACTGAGGGCTCCTGCTTCTGGCTGGCTGGTGACCAGGGCCGCTCTCGGGCCGAGGCTGCCAGCCCCCTCCTCCTCGGCCCCCTGCCATGCGGGCCTCTTCAACATGGCGGCGGACTTCATCAGGCCTGCAGGGAGAGCGTCGCACCCCAGGGAGCCCCAGCCCCCTGTTAAGGGCTCCCACCTGAGTAGGTTAAGCCCACCCGGGATACTCCTTTTAGATTAACTCACCCTCAACAGAATCAGGCCTTGCATTACACCTGCAAAATCCCTTCACCTTTGTTATATTCCATGGGCTAGAATAAGTGACAGTCCCGCCCAGGCTCAATGGGGGAGGGGCACAGGGTGTGAACAGCAGGGGGAGGGACTCGCAGAGGCTGCCCTGGGGTGCCTCGCCCACAGCCTCTTTTAAAGATTTTATTTATTTATTTTTAGAGATAAGGGGAGGGAGGGAAAAAGAGAGGGAGAAGAACATTAATGTGGGAGAGAAACATTGATCAGTTGCCTCTCATACACACCCCAACCGGAGACTGGGCCCACAACCCAGACATGTGCCCTGACCGGGAACAACTGGCAACCTTTCGCTTTGCAGAACGATGCTCAGCCAAGCAAGCCACAGTGGTCAGAGGCCCCACAGCCTCTTAAAAAAAAAAACAACCCAGGCCCCAGTACTCCAGTCCCTCCCCTTGCGAATAAGGCCTCCCACTCCCAGCCCCTGCCCATGCACGACTCCCCGAAACCTGCTCTTCTCAGCTGATGTCAAAGACTCAACACATTTCCCCTCCCCAGGCATCTGATAAGGTGGACATAAGCAGATCAAAGAAGTCCCCTAAAGTGGACTCAGTCTTTGTCTGGGAATACTGCCTTCTCCCAAAGAAGTGACCAGTGGTCGACAATTTAGGGATCCAGGGCTAGTGAGTGGTAAAAACCGCCTATTTGGATGCTGGGAAGGTCAGCCGCCATCACTCTGCTTAGATGACCGCTTACCTTGCTGCTCCGCAGGGGTATCTCTTAGAGGGTTCGAGGGTCACGCCTCCTCCCTCCTACTGACCCAGAGGACAACTGGCCTGAGCAGCCACCTATCCTTCGTGTGCTTGCGTTCTGTAAAGGGGGTTACTAGGGAAACCTGGTGTCCGGGGAATTGTCCCAGTCTCCTCTGTAAAGTGTTAATAATGAAAATGGTAACATGCGCTGTTCACTGAGCATTTACCATATGCTCAACTCTGCGCTGAGTAGTCTGTGCAGTCCTCAGGCCAACTTTACGAGGTAGGTACTATTATTGTCCCATTTAACCAGTGTGGAAACTGAGTCTCTGAGAGTATAAGTCTTTTGCCCAAGGTCACATAGCCGGTGACAGAAGAAGGATTGCCCCTCCATGGAATGTCAGACCCCAAAGCCCATGTGACAGTGCCTGTCATGGGCCCATGCACTTCCTGTCCTTGGTATTGTGTGTGCACGCGCCCAGCACACCTCCCTAGGGGGCGGCCACACTGGGGCTCTCTGACGCAGCCCCCGAGGGCCCTGGAGTGTAGGGGATGGGAACGGGCAGGAGGAGCTGGCCCTGGGCACAGGCCTAAGGGCCTTTGGCAAGGGTGGGGGGGTGCTTTGTAGCCCGGCAGCCCCCCGGAAGCCTTGGAGATACTGGCATAAGTGCTGAGTGGTTAAGAGAGAAACAAAACAACCTACGCCCAGGAACTAAATGCCAAGAGAGACCCGTCTGTAGTGCCTGCCAGAATAACAGAGCTTCACGTCCCCATGTGTCATCACAGGAAACACGAGACCACGCAAAAGCTGCCCCCTGGGGGGTCGGGGAGAAATGGGGCTGAGAAGCTGGGAGCCAGGCCGGCAGGGCTGTGGATGCGGGGCTGCCAGTCTAGGCCTCCCAGTTTGAGGGCCTGAGGGAGTTCAGTTGGTGGACGTGGCAACAGGTTAGTAAAGAGACCCTGGGTCTCTGCTGTGGCCTGTTTTTGGTGATCTGAGGGTGTCCAGGACAAATAGCACCTGCCTTCTAGGTTGGTTGGGCTTTCTGGTTGCTTTCCTTTGTCTTGTTTGCTAGTGTGTTACTTTCTTAGTTAAATGCCAGCGTCATGAATATAATGGCACATGATTCAGCTGTGTGTCCAGTGCAGGTTACCTTTAACATAAGAGGCGAACTCTCTCTGTCTCTGTCTCTGTCTGTCTGCCTCTCTCTTCCTCTGTGCTTTCTTCTCTCTCTTGTCTCTGTTTTTCTTTTGATTCCTCCTGGTTTCTCCCATCCCCTAGCGAGTCATCAGTTCTAGGACTCCCACTGCTTCCGAAAAGACAACAGTGAATTGGCTGCCTGGGATGGCTGAGTGATACAAATTGCACGTGGAGTCAGGGGAATTGATTGGTGCCTGAATGAGTAGGCGAACTCAATTCACATTGATCAAGCGCCCGGGATGCGCCAGCCTCTGTGCTCTGCCTGGTATGGGAGGGCGTTGAGGGGAGAAGCAATGGGGGCGGGGGAGGAGGCTGCAGAAGCCCGGGATTGATGTGAGGAATATCCTCGGAGGGCAGCAGTGGTCGGCATCCCTGCCTCGACCCCGTGCCCTTGCTCTAACTCCGCTTGGGTCTCTGGAGAGGGACAAGTTGCGGGCAAGGGGGGGAGGGTGGAGAGATGGGTCTTCAGTTTCCAAGGCATCTTCCCCATCTGTCCTTCTTAGCCACCCCTCCTCCATCGCTGGTCCCCGCCAGCATGCCCACTGCTGTCTGCAGTCCCCTTCTGTTTCTGTGTGAAACAGCCCCAATCAAAGGTAGAGTTTCCAGGCCAGTTAGGGTACGCCACCTCTCAGACGGTCCTGCTCGCTCTCACTTCTGTACCCAAGTGGAGGCAGAGAAACCCTAGGAAATGGAAGGAGGGAGAATTACTACTCAAGACCCGGAGGAGGAGGGGTGTTCGTGAGTGAGAGGATGAGAGCTTGGGGGGATTCTTGCCCACCTCGGAGATCCCTTTTTCTGTGAAGGTTGGGATCTTGACCCCCAGCCTGAGATGTGAGGTCTGTTCTGGCCTCTGTACCCTCAGCCCTGGGGGCAGCTGGCAGGGGAGCAGCTGGGTCATCTGCGGTCAGGTCCTGCCTGGCGGATCACAGGAGAGAGGAGGGAATGTATTCTGAGACAACCCTATTTGTTCTGTCAGCCCCTTCAATTTAATGTTCAGCTTTTCTGCTGCTGTTACAGGGAAACGCAAAACTAATCTCACCAGGTTTAGTCTGGAGAGCTGATTTATAAATTGATTACAACTTAATAGATTTTCTGTATTAGGAGCTGAGTAGAACCAATGAGTAATTGGACAAGTGAGGCTGGCCTGTTATACCGGGAGACAGAAAAGAAAAATAGAGCCCAAAGAGCCAGGGGAGAAAGAGGGAAGATTTAGGATGGGAGGAGAGATTGCCTGGAGGCCAGGGAATTCAAGAAAAAGAGGAGATGGGTCTGGAACAGGTTGAGAGGAAGAAGCAAGTGGAATTTAGTGAATGTGGAAAGAAAGCTTTTGGGAATGTGGAAAGAAAGCTTTTTGGGAAAGCTTTTAGTCCAGATCATTACTGAACTTTCCTGAGCCCCGACATCTTCATCTGTAAGATGGGCACAATTAGGATCTTCCTCCCAGGGGGCGCTGTGGGGATAAAATGAGATCATGTATGTGGAAGAGCTGAGTGTGGTGGCTGCTCCATAGAAGGGAGTGCAGTGGGGTAAAAGGAAGAGGGAGGAAAGAGGCAAATGACAGGAGAGGAACAACAGAAATGTTACAAGAAAGAGAACACTGGCAGACCCTAATATCAGCAATACACACAACTGCCGTGGAAGAGACTGTTACGTGCAATCAACATCCACACTCCCCTTTGCCATAGTCATCAGCTTCTTATTTTTGACCAGAATGAAGAATAAAGTTTCCCAGACTCCCTTGCTGTTGGGTGAGGCCACGTGACAAATTCTGGCCAATGGATGCAGGCCTAGGTGATGCCTTTGAAAGGAAGGAGTAGCTCTCTCCTTCCCTCGTCCTCAGGCTGGGTACCATCCTGGACCATGTAGCCAAGGAAACACCCCGGGATGGAATGGCAGCGTCAAGATGGAAGGAAGGTGTGTGCCTGATGACTTTGGGGGAATTGAATGCCTTTACTGACCTAGGGTTGTATGAAAGAGAGAAATAAACCATTCTCTCGGTTAAGCCACTCTGACGATGGATCTTCTTCTTTTTCTTTAATCCTCACCTGAGCACATACTTACTGATTTTAGAGAGAGGGGAAGGGAGGGAAAGAAACATTGATTGGTTGCCTCTCATACATGCCCCAACAAAAGACCTAACCCACAACCTGGGTATGTGTCCTGATTGGGAATCGAACCTGTGACATTTCACTTTGCAGGATAATGCCCAACCAACTAAGCCACACTGGTCAGGGTTGTTGCATCTTCTTAATTTGCAACCCAACCATAATCTAACTCAGTGCCGTCGAATCAAATTTTTTGATATGATGGAAGTGTTCTGTGTCTCCACTGTCCAATATGGTAGCTGCTAGACACATGTGGCCATTGAGCACTTGGAATGTGACCAGTACAACTGAGGGACTGAATCTTAAGTTTTACTGAGTTCTAACTGACTTTAAGTAGCCACCGGTGGCCAATGGCTACCATAGTGAGGACATAGCTGCTGGTGTCGCGGACGTGCTCCAGGCTGCCTCGTTTTCTCTGAAGACACCCCGTCTGCCCTTTAGGCTACTTTCCGATGTTGGGAAGGGCTGCTGGGGCAGGCTGCTCCTTGCCTTCTGGTGTGGTTTGGCATTTGGCCTGTGCTGTAGCAGGGGAGTAGGAGTCCTGGATTGTTAAGAGAATGAAATTCTGCCTGATTTTAGCTGCTTTTAGCTTAGAAAGGCCTTTGCTGGCAGAAATCTCATGTTCTGTCTCTTAACAGCATTCCACAGTTTTCCTGGTAACCTGGTCTGCAGCCGTAGCCTTACCAACTTTAGAAAAATGTACAACTGTTTGCATAAGAACTGGGACTTGCCAACGTAAAGCCCTTGTCTGAGTGTCTGCTGTAGGACTCTTAAGGAGACGGTAGTCTCCTCCCTGGCCTTCCAGAGCTCATCTTGACATGTTTTTCTCGAATCACCAAGACTCTAAATTCAGTGCAGTAATAATTCTTCCCTTGGTCCTTAAAGACTGTGTAGGGCAAGGAGAAAGATTGTTTAACAGTAACCCTGGGAACAGGCATTGAAGCATTGATTGGAAGTAAAGATTTTGGAAGAAGAGCAGCTCTGGGAATGAAAGCCAAATCCAGGATGAGCCCTTAGAGTGGGCATCTGGCCAGAACGGGAGGCAAGAGTCATAGGAATTAGAGGTCCGGGAAATTTCATCCTGTTATGTAGGGTCACAGGCAGGCTGGCAACCCACGGTGAGAGCTGACACTTGATGACCCCAGATTGTGGTCAGAAAGGAAGATCTAGAGGGAAAGGAGAACAACTGTTAGCTCAGCAGCTACTTGGCATCTCGCTGGAGAAGGCCTAAGCCTGTTTGATTAAATCAGACCCACCCATGATAACTGCCCATTGATTAACTTAAAATCAGCTGATTAGGGACTTTAATCACATCTGCAAATTCCTTCCTGAAGCACCTTGGGGAAGGTACTTGTGTGCCACAAGTCAGCCACTGCCCCCCTTCCCTCAAGCAGCTCTTGAGAGGGATTACTACCTGTGGCCCACCCTAAATAAAAGCACATTAGGAAGGGAATCTGGGAGCTGTAATTCAGCCTTGACAAGTTGCTACATCAAAAGTCATTACATCTATAAATCCCCTTTTTTCCCTTCTAAGGTAAATTTGGGCTGGGTTTCTATTACTTGGGATGAAAAGGCCACTGAGTCAGTTGCCATTTATTGAGTGCCTTATGCATGATATTTCACTTAACCCTTATACATGCGTAAATGAGATACGCACTATTGATAATTTTGGAGACCAAGGCTCACAGAGGTTAAGAAATTATTCAAAGGCACAAGCTCTAAGCCAAAGTCTGCCTTTCTACCGCCAATTCTTTAATGGCGGTCTGCCAAAAGGAGCCATCCCTGTCGGTGTATGAATTATTTTTACAGTTTGGAAGCTGACTTTAACAAAATTATTATTATTATTATTATTATTTTCACCTAAAAGAGGTCCAAAGCTAAGGTACTTTGTTCAGCTGATGACAGAACAAGGCCAAGAAAAAGACTTTAACTTCATGTCCCTATGCCTGGCCTACATGTGTTATTTGACTGATGTAATCAACTGTTTGATCTGTTTCCCCTGTCATGTTTGTGTCTAATTTTAGAGGGGAGGGCTTATTTTTTAAGGTTTTAGCTTTTATTTGGAAGCCTCTTCCTACCTGAAATAGCTTAGATCTTTATCTCCCCTTCAAACCTCAGCCACAGTCACAATGGCAAATGGCTATGGTATAAACTCGCAAGAGTGATCAAGAAAAGAGAGAAAGCCCAAATGATCAGGACTGAAAGAGGAGACATCATTACAGATCTGATAGGTATCACAAAGATAATCAGAGTATATTATGAATAATGTTATGCCAACAGATCCAACGACTTCAATGATTGAAAATAGACACCGTGGGTGAGACTTTTGAGCTGGGACTCCAGCAAGCTGATGCTCCTAAGTGTCAAATCCAAAGGGCACTTTGGGGTCTGTCTTGGCCCATCTGAGGCATTTGACACTGCTGACTGCTGCTTCTTAAAATCTTCCTCTTCTGGCTCCATGAAACACTCTTAGTGTTTTTCCTTTTAAACCTCTTTCCTCCTCCTTCTTTGTGCTTAATTTACAGTACCTTCTAGTGACTCTCCTGGGTCCTCAAGTCTTTCTATTGCACATTTGTGTACAGGGCTTTAACTACCAGTTGTATGTAGATGACTCCCAAATCGGCTGCCCAAATTTCTGTACTAAACCCCGAATAGACTAACTCTCAAACTTCTGTCTAGACCATTGTCTATGCTGATCAACATCTGCCTGCCACCCCTGGGATGTCCTTAGACTCCCAAACTCAACTTTCCCTCCTCATCAATAATATCCAATTTTCACTTGGGAGGTACCCCTCCCCCATCCCAATCTATGTAGGCCAGAAAGAGTCCCCTCTTGTGGGACCCCATGTTACCCTCTCCAGTCCATGCTCCTCATGGGTGACTGAATGGTTGTCCTCCCAATCACATCCCTTTATGGTGGTTTTAAATCCAGGGTCCAAATTCTTTGACGTTTCTCCATTGAGAGGTGGGTGTCTCCCACTTGAATCTAGGCAGGTTTGTGACTGCTTCAGCCAAATAGAGTCACAGAAATGGTGCTGTGTGACCTCTGAGGTCGGGGCAGAAGGTCTACACTGCTTCCATGGTCCTGCAGTGCTCTGCTGTCTGGAGGCGCCCTCTGCGGAAGTTCCCTCCCAGGGCCCTGCCGCCATATTGGGAGAAGTCCAAGTCACCCGGCGAGGCCGTGTGTAGGTGCTCTGGCCAATGGTCCCGATGAGCCAGCTTTCCAGTCATCCAGTGCAGGCACCAGACCCAGTCATCATTTTGGAAGTGAATTCTCCAGTCCCAGCTGTTGCAGCCGCCGCCACTTGAGCCTTCGCAGCTGAGACTCCAGACAAAATGGAGCAAAGAAGAGCTGCCTCAGCTGTGCTCTGTCCATTTTCCAGATCCACAAAATTTGTGATCAGAACAAGATGGTTGGGCCCAGCCACTAAATTTTAGGCACTTTGATGCATAGCACATAATAGTAACTGGGTCACTCATGCCATACCCCTGCCTCAAATATTCCAGTGACTCCCCACCTTGCCAGGAGGATGAAGTCCATCTCTTTCGCCCTTCGTTACTAGGTTCCTGACCCCCGTCCCGAGCCACCTCCTGTCCCTGTCCTCATGAGACCTGGTCCCAGCCATACTGCAATTCCTGGAATGTCCCTTGTCCTCACAGCTTCCGTGACTTTGTACCCGCTGTTGCTCTACTTGGACGTCTTTCTGACCTCCAGATCGGAATTGTCTGGAAACTGGGGGATATAAATCCACTTCCTTCCCCAAAATCCTTTCTACCAGGAATAATCGAATTTGTGTGGCCCTCAAACAGTTCAGCTGCTCTGTGAAAGGATATTTTAAAGAGTCTAGGTCTCTGAGCAGCTATACCGATTCTGGAGGCAGATTGCCAGCATTCAAATCCACACTCTATCACTTACTAGTGGGTGACTTTGTGCAAGTTCCTTAAATGCACTGTGCTCCATTTCCCCCATCTGTGAAATGGGGTAATGCATAATACAGAGTCCAGCACAAACAACTCCCCTTTTTTATTACAAAATCATAAGTGCATAATTCTGTAACATAACAATATCACTCAAGCACACCATATGATGTTTTAGGTAAAATGTTCAAATTAAAGCACTAAATTACTGGCATTAAACCCGTATTATTTCCCTGCCAACCTCACTCAAGCAGGCCTTACTTCTGCTGGACTCTGTACTTCACAGAGTTGTGATAAGGATTAAAGGAGTTAAAATGTGCAAGGTGCTTAGAATGGTGCTTGCTGGGAGTGCTTGAGTGAATAAGCGTTTCTTTACCATAAACCTCCTGCAAATAGTCAACTTTAGCTACTGCTCACGTCTCATTCAGCATCACCTTCTTCGGAAGACCCGCCCTGGTACCTCCTCCACTCCAGCGGCTTCCACAGACAGGCTCCTGTGTTCTCGGCACCTTCAGCGTCGCCCGGTTACATTTGCCACTGCCTGTAATTCTATCACTGAGGTTGTTAGTGGCCTTCATCTATGAACTCCTTCACGGCAGGGGCTGGGTTTTACGCTTTCTCCCCAGAAGCTAAGTCGTATTAGGCCTTCAGTAAATGTGTATTAAATTGAATCTTGCTTTGATTTTACACAGTAACTCACGCCCAGAAAAGGCTAAATGAGTTCTTCTAAGTCATACAGGAGGCTGAATAGAGACTAAAACTTTCAATCCTACTCACTTCTGACTGTCAGCCCTAAGCTGGTGACTCTGTGTGTCTGCCAGTATCACCACTAGTCCCTGCTGACCATCTGCTTCTAAAATGATTAAATCAGCACCCACAAAATAATCCATGGTCTCCTGGCATCCTTCCCGTGAGGCCGTCCCTCAGTCACTCTTCCTCTGGCAGAACGGATTCTTGGGAAGAAAGTGGATTTGCATCCTTCCAATTCTTCACATGATCTGCCGAATTTCTGGATAATTCCAATGCATCGAACCCCTCCCTGACGTAAAAGGCATTGCTTTCATCTGTTCAGTTTCTCCAGATGTGGGGGTGAGGGCTGCATTATTCACAGCATCTAAATCAATATGGGGCCACCTGCTGCCGGCTTGGACCGATTTCTCTTGCTTCTACCAACTGCCTTATCGTCAACACCAGACGGCGCTGTGTTCTCGCTGGCTTTTTAACCACCACGTCGAGCACACACAGGGCCAGGTTTTCCTCCAGGACGGTTCAGGCAGGGCATGGTACCCAGCATTGCCCCTATCCAGTAGCAGGCCCATGACTGTCCGCTTTTTGCGTGTGTGCGCACGCGCGTGCGCCTAGGGAAGGGTCCCATTTTAATTAGTCTTGCGGAGACGTGCTTGAAAAGCTTTATGTTCGATTGCCAAGCCTATGATCGCTTTTGCTGGGTGACACAAGTCCATTTACATCAGAATGAACTGAAGGCCTACTAGGCACGAGGCATCTCGCGTTCCTCGTCTCCTCCCTAACGTTCGGTACCTCTTCCAGATTAAAGGACTCACACTCGAGGCTTTCCCCGACCCTGCCAGCCGAGAACACACGGCCAGTTCTCAGTGTCCTTGGCAGAGGTTCCCGCCAAGTCCTCCTCTTTAGGGAGGGCGAGGTATGTCTATCCCTCCCAGTATCTGGACAACCAGCTCCCTGTGCGTTCCTCTTCTACTTCCTTCCCTTCGCTCTGGTTTGTAAGCGGTACTTTTAGCGGGGTGGGGTGGGGGGCGGAGAGAAGGGCGGGTAAGGGGCCCGGCGGGGAGGGGCGTCGGAGTGCTGTCACCGAGTGTCACGCCGCCCTCTCCGCCCCTCAGCCGGGGGTGTGGGAGCGCAGCGGAGCGCGCGGCAGAGGGCCGGGCGCGTGGGGACGCGGGAGTGCCGGTTCCCTGCCAGCTGCGGGCACCCGGAGCACGCTGGCCGCCTGAGCTCGGCGCGGAGCCCGGAGCCGGCCGCCCCCCGGCCCCTGTGCGCTGGGAGGCAGCCCCGGCCGCAGCAGCCCGGCTCCCGGGGAGCGCGCCCTGCCATGGAGTCTTCGCACAAAGACGCCGAGACGGCGGCGGCTGTGGCGGCGGCGGACACCCGCGGGGCGTCCTCGTCCAGCGGGGTGGTGGTGCAGGTCCGCGAAAAGAAGGGCCCCCTGCGCGCCGCCATCCCCTACATGCCCTTCCCGGTGGCCGTCATCTGCCTCTTCCTCAACACTTTCGTGCCAGGACTGGGTAAGACACCACGGCTGCGACCCCCGCGCCCCGGACCCTGCCGCGGGAGGGCAGGCTGGGGAGGGGACTGGGGAAGATCCTCGGGTGGCGCCTGCGGCTGCAAGCGCGCCGGCCCGCGCTCCCAGTGCCCCCTGGCAGGTGGCAGCAGCTCGCGGAGCAGGCGCCCTGGAGGGCGCAGGGCCGCCTGACCCGCCTTTCACCTTCTCCCACCTGTTGACGAGGTGGTCCGGCCCGGAGAGCTGGAAACTTTGCTGGGAATTTTGGAGCCCGCGGGCGCCGGCCCGACCGCTCCCCTCTGGGCTCCCCAAATCCTGCCCCTTCTCTCTGCCACGCACCCTCCCGCGAACCCCTTTCTCCGAGGGCCCGGGGCCCGGGCAGAAGGAGCACTGCGGCCACGCGTGGCGGCGATCAAGTCCCGGGAGTCCGAGAAGTCGGCAGAGCTGGGGAAAGGGGCGCAAGCCGGGCTTAGGAGACACGCTGCAGCCCCCACTGCGTCGGGGTGCGGACCGTGCAGGAGCGACAGCTCTTTAGCCAGAGCCTCCTTCCCCTCCTTTCGGAGAGCCTGCAATTCCGCCAGCACCCGCGGGCCGCCAAGGGCATGGAGGATGGTTAGTTTGGATACCTGTGGGTTTGGACCGCACATGGCCAGAGGTGACCCCACACTCCTTCCCATGCCTTCTGTTTCTTGCCGTGGACAGTGCACCCATGTCATTCTGTGTTGGACTCTGGCTGCCTGGAGGGACTCTGATGGCACCCGTGCTCCAAATTTTAAAACAGGGGCCCATCACAGAGAGCGGGGTGCCGAAAAGTGAGCGAGAGAGGGGATGAGAAGTTTTCCTGATCCTCTCTCTTTTATCCCCAACCCCAAAGCTCTGTCTGCATGTTCTTGCTCCACTCCCAGCTTGCATGCTTGGCACTCGCTGTTCTTCCTGCTAAGCGGTCCCCCCTCTCCAATTCCTTGCAGGGAGGAGGGGGAGGCCCCGCGGTGCCCTCTCCAGTAGCAAGCCTGCCTCCGCGGGCCAGCCAGTTGCCAACATCTGGCTCCAAGTTTCCAAGAACCGAGGTCAGCTAGAAGTGCCTTTCTGTTGTGCTTTGGCCTTTCTCACGGCCTCACAGCGCTGGGAGAGGCCCCCCCCACCCCCACGCAGGACATGTCCACTTCCCTTTGCTTGTCTTTGTGCCTACCTGGCTGTGGCGGCCAGAGCAGCGCATCAGTCTGAGCAGAGGGTTAGGTGGTCTTGAGCTGTGCTGGGCGATGCCTCCAGCAGCCTAAGCCCATCCTTGTTGGGGGCCGGCTCTGGCGCTCTGCACATCTAGACTCTGTGAGGAGGTCAGCGGCCGCTGATTTAGCGGCCTCAGAGATTCCCACCTGCTGGAGTGTAAACACATTGCCTGTCCCTCTCTCTGGGATGTGACAATCAAGAGCAGGGCTGCATCTTGATTCCACTTTTTTTTTTTTTTAAAGTGGTGAAGTAAATGCCACCTTATGGTTTTTTGAGGAAACAAATGAGTTGGTGCCAGGCGGGAGGGACTGTACCAAGCAAGTCCCACCTGGGCGCGGACGCCACCCCCAGGAGCCAGCAGTGCCAGCCGGGGCCCGCCCTCCTGGGTCTCACCTCATTAGGTGCCTCCGCTGCCACTCCCCGAGCCCCCTGCCCCCTACACACAGCCGCTTCCCACCGAGCTTTCTCCTCTCAGAATCCTATGGGATTTTTGTTAGAAAACTTTAAGAAGCCAGGAGAAAAATCAGGAAACTACAAAAGTAATAAAACAGGTGAGTCATGGGTGTCGAGACTTCTGAATTTTCAGTAATTGAAACCAGGCACTTTTTTTTCCCCCATTTTGTTTTGGCTGTCCCTGTGGAGCTGACTGTGCGCACGGACCCCTGTCCCTCTCCACGCCGAAGGGGTCCTGATTCTTGGCAGGGTTTCTCGTCTGTGAATCCGGGCGCCTGTCTCTCTGGGCTGCTGGGAGGATGGGATGAGATTATTTACAGCTCAGGGCTCGGGCGCCCTGGGTGGAGGTGGTGGGTCCCTCTTGTGCTTTGCGCTTCTGCAGGACAGACACTGGTTCCGTCCCTGTGTGCGTGCGCACGTGTGCGTTTCTGGACCTTTCTTCTAAGTGTTTCTTGATCCCTCTGCTCGCCGCAACCGGCAGTGCAGTCCTACATAACAAACCAGCCCAGGCAAAACTTGCGGGCCATCCCCCGCTCTGCGCCTCCAGGTCCCCTGGCCTCCTCTCAAGCTCCTTTGGAAACTCAGATTCAGTCTGGCTGTGCCCTCTGAGGAAATGCAGATACTTTGAATCCATTCACTCATTCATTCTGCAACCTCAGCGCACCCCCCACGTGCCAGGCATGGGGGATGCAATGACGAATAAATCAGCCAAGACGTCATAGATTACTGAGAGCAATTGATGCAAACTTTGTTTAAATTTGGTAAGTGCTGTGATGGCAGCAGAAACTGTTTTAGCCACAGTTAATGCTTCCTGGGTTGGGGGTCAGAGAAAGCCTCCCCGAGGAAGTAGCTTTAGGCGAGACCTTGCAGGGAAGATCTGTCATGTGGCCCCAAGCTCTTCCTATCTTCATTCCACCCCTACTCTCTGAAAACTGGGTGGACCATAGGACTCAAAATCTCTCTTTGAAGCTTCCTTCCCTCCTGGGGAGTGGATGGAAAGCAGAAATGACTTATGATCTCTCAGACTCCTCATCGGAACAATAAAAACAAATTTTAAAAGTGGATGATGGTAAAGAGAGTCACCCCAGTCCGATTCTACTGGTCAAGACCGCTGCCTGTACCTTCAGAGTCCCACAGGTCGGGCACGTGTAAGGATAGTCACAGTTCCTCGTGTACGTAAGGCAAGTGCATTGTTATGCCCCTGACAAGCCAGAGAGTTTGTCTCTTGGTCAGGGGTAAAGTTACGCTTTCATATTTAAACATTATATCTATCTGGATTGACTTGGTGAAATGAAAATGTTGGTAACTCCAATAGTGGCAAGGAAAGTGGGATGGAGGAGAGCTTCCATTGACCGCTCACCGTTCCGCCAGACTGACGTTGGCCATTAATCTACTGTTGAATATTCATAAACATTTAATCTCTGCCTAATAAGCCGCCTCCTCGTTGACCCTCATCTGAAGTCTCCCTTCCCCTGTAAGAGCACCACAGGCTGGCTCAGCTCCTTCTCTCTCTTCCCTCTTGTCCTAAGGCTCCGATATTTGCCATGACCTCCCTTACGGCATCTTTTGTATTGTTGACTGTCTGTTACTATTTCAAGAGTTTATTCTTTGTCTGTCGATATATAAGTTCCTTGAAGCAGCAGCCGTTTTAAATTTCTCCTTGACGTTGTGTATCATTTGTGGATATGTATTAACTAGAATTAAACTCCAGGAATAGGCATTAGAAATCATCTGGTCTACCAGCTTTATTTTATATAGAAGCGAGGCAGGCTAGGACCTGGAAGGTTATATTCAGGTAAGAACTGATGTACTTTATATCCTACTCAACCTTTTAAAGGAAGTTATTAGAGGATGTATTTTAAAAAGACAACAGTAAGCCAAGAAAGAAGATAAGAGATCCAGGAGATAATGTATTGAACTCAAGGCAGCCATGAAAGGCAACCCCAAGATAAAATTGTTCGCAGGCCTGGAGAGCAGTTGCTCTTCATTAGACTGGGAGGATGGAAGGTGCCAGGAAAGTGGTCTCTGAGGATGGGGTGAGGAGGGACATTGCACAGAGCTGAGAGTATCATCGTCATACTGCAAGAAATTGAAGTTGTGATAGGACACAGAAGGTAAGCAAGAGAAACAGAAGGAGATTAAAAACTCCTAAGTAAAGACAAAAAGTTATGCAAAAGCATTAGGATCCCAAAATGAAGGAACCTGCCCAATGAGATCAGGAGGTCAGCAGGTTTCAATAAATAAATAAATAAATAAAATAAAGATTTCAGACAACAAAGAGAAAATTTGGAAGATATTAGGGATATGGTGAAGAAGGCACATGTTTCTTCTACTGACAACAGGAGTGAGAGGTCATCAACAACTTCCAGAAAAACAAAAAAATTTTTCATGAAAGACATGCCTCTCCTATGAAGCAAATAAACCCATGGCCTGATTTTAAGCAAGTGGCGGAATGTGAGAAAGGCTCTTTTAAGTGTGTAGGGTCTGTCATTGGACCAGTGGTGCACAATATGGGCTCTTAGGTTCTCTTTGACTCTGCAGCAAAGACTATTTGCTTAGTCATAATGATATAAAGGCTGCTCAGTGGTTTTCAACTTCTAAAACCAAATACAAAGCACCGAAGACTACTTAAAATAGCCATAAAGGAGGATATAAAGATTTTCCACCTTGACAATATGAAATGAAAAGCACAGCTTGGAGAAGACGGCAAAGAGAAGACAAGAGAAGGACAAGCAATTGTGATAGATTGAACTGTTGCTTCCAATTGTTCACTGTGCTCCCATGGCTCAGTCACAGCTTCTGTGGGCACAGAATACTTCCTTCCCTGCCCACTGGTGTCTGGTTTGGGCATGCGATTTGCTTTGGCCAATTGAATATGAATGAGAATGGCATAAACCATGCCTGAGCAGACACTCCAAGAGGCATTGCGAGGTCCTGCCATTGTTCTGGTGCCTCTCTCAGGAGAATGGCAGGTCTCAGCTGGGGGTTGCTCTTCATTCTGGTTCCTGAAAGAAAACGGACATCAGAAGCAGAGCATCACATGTCATGTGAATGAGAAATTAGGCTGAGTTGCTAAGAATTTTCTGTTGTGTCTAGTGTTAGTGTCCTAGCACCCCCGCGAAAGCTGACTAACATGTAGAGGTAGGGTAAGCGCTGTGAATACCCCTCTCATATGAAGTGGGGGATCGAGAGATGCTGTCTGTAGCTGACAGACTGAAAAAATAAAGGTTGCCACGGTAATCAGTAGGTGAACTGAAATAGTGATCGGCTGGGACAATAGCAATTGCGCTGGGATAACGCTGGGACGGTGCCAAATGGATGTGGGGGTGATGTATGGAGGCTAACTCTTATGTAATATTACCGTAGACAGTCAATAACTGATGCCTAGAATTTTATTTTTTTACTTTTTCTTTTCCTTTTTTTATTATTGTTCAATTACAGTTGTCCCTACTTCCCCCCGCCCCGCCAAACGCCTAAAATTGATAAAACGTGAAAAGGCAATATAACATACTTTGGAGATTAGAGAAACATCCAAAGGTTTCCCACCCTTTCTGGCATCATCAGTGTTCCTCTGTTTAATAGCTCATTCCCGGAAGCACACACAGAGGCGGAAATTCTCTCCGGCCTTTTAAAAATAGCCTCTCTTGATCCTACGTCCCCCTCCGGCCATCGCCCTTTTCTCTTCTCCCCGTCACTGCTGCGTTCCCTGAATGAGCTGTGTGGATCGTTGTCACTGGTGGCTCTTCTCTCACTTTCTCTTGAACCTGCTCTAATCCTGTTTGGCCTCTATCACTCACCGAAATGGCACTTACCAGGATCGCCAGTCACCTCCAGGTTGCTAACGTCTGCAGTGCTGAGTTCTCTGTCTTCATCTTCCTGGAGCTCTCAGTAGCGTGGGACACAGTACTCTCTTCCTTCTCCCTGGATTGCTGCCTTCACTTGACTCCTGGACCACCACCTTCTCCCGGTTTTCTTCATACTTCAATTTTCCTTTGCTCATCTCGTCAGCCTCGGAACTTGGGAGCCTCCCAGGGCACTTGACCTTTTGATCTTGATCTTCTCTTTGATCTTGATCTCCTCACCGCCTACATACTCCCTTGATGTTAGTGCTCAGTCTCCTGGCTTTAAATTGCACCCTAATAGTGATGATGACTCCCAGATCCGGGTCTCCAGCTCGGACCCTTCCTTTGAACTCCAGGGTGTTACAGTCAACCAGCCTCCCAACATCCCCCTCCTGGCAACCGAAAGGCATCCTGGAGTGAACTCATCCAAAACCAAACTCCTGATTTTCTTCCCCCAAACTGCCTTGCCCTCATCTTTTTCCTTCACAGCAAATGGTATCCTCTCGGAAGCTTAGGCCAAAAGCTGGGCCTCCTCCTTGACTCCTCTTTCTTTCATACCCCAGGCCCAATCTGTCGGGAAACACTTGTGGCTCTACTTTCAAATCAATTCAGTATCTGACCACTTCTGAGCATCTTGTCTCTCCCTCACTGGGCCAGGCATCCCTTTTCTCCTGGATGATTTCAGTGGCCTCTTAAATGGTCTGTCTTCCTTTACTGACGTTGCTTATACTCTGTCCTCAACATGGCAACCCGAGTGATCTTTTTTAAAACACATGTGAGTCGGCTCATGGCACTTTGGAGCTGCAAACCCTCCAGTGGCTCTCCTGTTACTCAGAGGAAAAGCTCAGGTCCTTACTATGACCCACAAGGCCCTAGGCCAGAACCTTCCAAAAGAAATAGAACATGAGCCACAGATGGGATCTAAAATTTCCTAGCGCCTATATTATAAAAAATAAAAAGGAATAGGTAAAATTATAGTATACAGGGGTGAGCAAAAGTAGGTTTGCAGTTATAATACAAATAATACAGTAATTAATAATAACACAATAGGCTCTGTCTTGCTTACTCACAACTGTAACCTACTTTTGCCTACCTCCGTACCTTACTTAACCACGTATATCCAATACATTACCATTCAATACATATCAATATAACAATTATTAATGAGACATTTTATATTCCTTCTTTGTGTACTAATTTTTCAAAATCTGGTGTGAGTTTTACACTTATCATCTCAATTTGGACTCACTCATTCAAGTGCTCACTAGCCATGGGGGCTGCCATGTTGGACAGTACAGCTCCATAGCATCTGCTCCCACGATGTTTCTGATTTCATCTTTTTTTTCCTTTTAAAAAAATCCTTACCCAAGGACATTTTTTCCATTGCTTTTAGAGAGAGAGGAAGCGGAGGGGGAGAGAGACAGACAGAGAAAGACAGACATCGACCAGCTGCCTTCTCACTTGTGCCCTGACTGGGGATTGAACCCACAATCTGTGTATGTGTCCTGATCGAGAATCAAACCTGCGACCCATCAGTCTACAGATGACACTCCAGCCACCTGAGCCACACCGTCCAGGGCTCTGATTTCATCTTCTACACTTTGAGGGGTGACTGGGTCAGAATGAATAACATCAACAGCCCCCATGTTTCTTCTGAGACGTTGTGAGGGACTGAGCTGCTGTGGGGAGTGGTTGTGGGCAGTCAGCATATACTGAGGAAGATGGCGTCTCAGTCAAGGGTAGGCCATGTGCTGAGCTGAGGACCGCTGGCTTCCCAGTTCCCTCAACGGAAGGTCACTGGCCAGATGTGCACTGTGCTATGTGCCAGGTGTAGGCTGAGCTGAGACGCAAAATCGAAGAAGGCCCGGTCCTTGTGTCAAGGGGCCGGCCGTCTGCGGGAAGGCGGATGGTGCTAAGTGCAGACAGGGGGTGTGCTTTAGGGAGGAAAGGCAAAGATGGCTGCTGCGACCCATCCAACCGGGGCGCAGGGGTGAGAGAAGGGTGTCCCGGCAAACAGGGCTCCTGCGGGAATGAGTAGAGGGACCTGGAGGGTACTGAGTAAGTTACATTTCCAGTTCCGTGTCAGATTCAAGGAGCCACAGCGTCATGGAAAGTGGGTGACCCTCAGAGCTGGTCCCCATTCTTCAGTAGCATCAAACCTTGGGCAGGTCACTTAACCTCTCTGGGCCTCAGTTTCCCAATCCATAAAAGGGGAATAATAACTCCTGCTCAGTCACCTCACAAGGTCATCATGTTCTCTTAATAGGAAACTGCCCCCATGGTCAGCAGGTTATCACTACTGGTTAACATCAGCAAAATTTCCTTTGTTCCCGAGATCATTTCTGGGGTTTTCCTCAGAGTGGCACCTGGGGTGGGTGGAAGACCAAAATGCGCTTCCACCTTCTGCAGCATCCTGGGCCCACGCAGCCCCCAGAGCTGAGACCTGGGCATTGCCAGGCACCGACCAAAGTGCACGCACCTGACACGTTCTCTAGGACCTGGTTTACCACACCAAGCGGGAGGCCTGCCATTATCCTTCCCAAACCCTGGGTCTGAGGCACCGGCCTCTGAGCAAGAGGCTGTGGCAGCAGCAACCTGGGGAATGAGTGCGCGCTTGTGTGTGTACACATGCATGCACGTACGCACCCATGTCCCCACAGGAGCTACCTCTCAGTTATTTTACTGTGAAAATTAGAGGGCTGCTCCCAGGTTCGTGTTTGCACGGCTCAGCCTCACAAGTCCAGGGGACAGTCATCTGGAAGCCATTCACACAGTACCAAGGCACCGAGTGGTGGTTTATAGCCCCGAAGCCCCATCCCTTGGGCCGGGTGGACGGCCTGGGAGGACGTGGGCTGTGGGCAGGAGCATCTTCAACACAGGGGCGTCCCAATGCGAATTGGGGACTGGGTCTCGGTGGTCCAGCTGAGCACGTTTTCTCCAGGTGACCTTAATTAGGAATGCCGTGCCTAGGGAGAGGCTGAGACGAAGGTGAGGGGACATTGTCTGTCTAATCAAAAGGCAGAGCACAGGAATTAATTATGCATTCCTTGTAAGAAATATCTGAAATTACATCGAAGAAGTCATTTTTTCTTGGAAGGAATAAAATGGCATGAGACCAGGGCTGTCCTGGAACCTGGAGTGTGAGGGGGCCATGACCAGGGTCCTCTGGTGCAGCCAGGTACTCAGTAGACTTTGGTCTTTGTTGACTGAGAAGTTTGACCGGGGTCAAGAATAATTTGGTATTTGGTACAAGAGCCTGTCCTAAAACCTCAATAAAGAAAACGGCTCGTCTTTCCTGGGGCCAGGCAGCGTTTGGGCCACTTCCACCCCTTCGTTTGACAGATGAGAGGCCTCCTCTGGTACCCAAGGCTCTGACTCACAACCTCACCCTCACTTACCTCAGCCTGACGCCTTCCTGCCCGTCACGGCATCTGGCTTGTACTGGGTGGTTCATTACTCCTTGTTGAATTAAACAAGTGCACCTGCATTTTATTCAGACCTGGTGAGGGCTGCGGAGGATGACATGTGACCTATTAGTGACCTATCAATGACCGCATCGGATCCCGCCAGCAGGACCACCTTCTCACTGCCCAGCCTTTTTTCCCTGCTACCAGCTTTGTTGAGATATATTTACATACAAAAGTCATTTTTTTCAAGGTGTAGCAAACTCCTTCCCCTACCCTGTCTTCCATTCTCACGATTTGACCGCTTTCTGAACCTGGGAAGCTTAATGTGTCAAGAACAGCTCAGGGCAGGTGCTTTTGGGAGGAGGGAGTGTTTGGGAACCTTTGCGTCGCTGGGTCTCACAGTTCTGCTAGTGCAGGAAGGCTCGCGTCCCACCCCGTCCCACCCCGCTGCGGCCGCTGGGCCGGATGAAGCAGCCTGCAGGCTCCCGGAACAAACACTGTTTGGGAGGCTGTCATATTTTATTCTCTGTTTTGTTTTAAAAAGAAGCATTTCACCAAGAAGGAAAACTTTCTCAATGAAAACGTACCAGCATGGCGCCAGTAGCATAACTAAAACGTGGGGCGTCTCCGAGGGGGAGACAGATGGGCTCTGGCCCTGGCTGTGGGCGTGGCATCGTTAGGCCGCGCTGCCGAGGGAGCGCCCACGGCAGTTCTCGTGGCGCGGGTCTTCCTGGGTGCCCCCTGCTCAGCGCGGCTATGGTATTACATTGCTGTTTTAAGAAATGTCTATGTTAGCAGATTAAGCACATCTCCGCTTGTGTCTCAGCTGTGATCATCTCGTTCTTCTGCTCTGAGATCTTCAGTGGCTCCCCACTGTCCCGCAACTAAGTTCATCTTCCATGTTGGACCCATAAGGATTCAATGAACTTCACCTACTCTTTGCCTCCCTTTATTTAATCAAACTGGGCAACCGGCTTTTACCAGGTGCTGCCCACGCATTTCTGCTCCTACCTGGAACTGCCTCCCCCACCGTCATGTCTGAATCCTACATCCAGCCTTCAAGGCTTTCTTAATCACCCTGTGGTGAGCTCCTTCTTCCTGGGATTGTCAAACTGCTTAGGATATTTCTCTTACTCTCCTTCAATTCTGGTTCTTCTGTTATCTTATCCTTGAATCATCTCCCTGAGGGTAGGGGCTGTGGTTTCCTCATCTTCCGCCTCCCCCAGCTCCTAGCGCCTTTCCAACCGGTATTGGAGGAAGTAAGGATGTGTCTGCCTACTGATGTCTGGGGGTGGAGCCAGGAGCAGGTCCTGGTCCCTTTAACCTAGTGGGCCCTTATCCAAAGGACACAGGCGTTCATGTTGCTCCTCAGCAATCCTAGCGCAGAGGGAAGTAAGGGACGGAGTTCTCAGGGCAGGAGTGGGGGCTGTAGCACAGCGTGTCTCTGAGGAGCCCTTGATGCACCGGTCACTGAGGGGAGGTACATGGGCACAGGGCCTGTTCTCTGGGGGATTTGTTGGGGGCAGTCACAGTGTTACTGAGAAGAGCCAGGCCACCATCCGTCTTTTCGAGTTGTACAGCTAAAGACAAGTGGGGGGTGGAGGGGACTGGTGGAGGGGATCCATCTCAGTAAACTGCTTTAATAAAGATTAGTTTGGTCAATAGCCATCAAATTAAATGTAGGTGGACATTTTGACGAGGAGCAGGACATTAGCATGGTCTTCAAGTGTCTTTCTGCAGAATGCTTATAACTTGCAAGGGAAAAACTCATACAGTGAAAAAACCAGACAGCATGTTGACTGGGTGAAAAAAAACACCTCACCCAGGCCTTGCGAACATGGTGCTGGGGGGAAGAAGCCAGCCACCCAAGGCCACACGTTGTGTGATTCCGCGGAAATGAAATGTCCAGAAGAGGCAGATCCGAAGAGACAGAAAGTAATTGTGGGGGGCGGGGAGTAAGGTGGTTGAGCGGATCTGGGGAGTGACTGCTAATGGGTATGGGATTTGGGGGAAGTGGTGAAAATGTTCTAAAATTGATTATGGTAATGGTTACATAACCCTGAACATACTTAAATCCACTGAATTATTAAATGGGTGAATGTTACCGTATGTGAATTATATCTCGAGAAAACTGTTCAAAAATTAGCATCAGGGAGGAGAGACAGACACCACAGGCCTCCCGATGTGATGTCCTGAGAGGAACACACATCGCTTCTGCAGTCTTGTGTCTGGGGGTGCAAAACCTGAATTGATTCATGAGGAAATATCAGAAAAGCCCAAATTAAGGACATTCCATAAAGCACCTGGCCTATATTCTTAAAAAATATCATTGTCATGAAAGATTGAAAAAAACTAAAAACATGACAACTAAATGTAAGGCATGATCTTGGATTAGAGCCTGTACTGGAGGAAAAATGAATGCCAATAAGGACATTATTGAGATAATTGACAAAATTGCAATATGGACCGCAGATTAGATAAAATATCCATATCACATTTCCTAAAATTGATATTCATCCTCTGAATATGTAAGAGAATACCAGTGTTCTTTGGAAACACACTGAAATATTAGGGGATGAAGGGCTATCATATATTAAACCTATTCCTCAATGGTTCAGAAAAATAATAATAAGAGAGAAAGAGAATGATAAAGCAAATGTAAAATGTTGTAAATTGGCAATCTAGGTAAAAGGAGGACAGTAGTTCTCTGCATTGTTCTTGAAAGTTCTCTCTAAGCCTGAAAGTAAAATATTTTTGAATAAAAAGTTTAAAAAATCATATGGTTAGAAACCAAACCTACTCACACAGTTCAAACACAGCACTTGCACCTAAATCCAAATTACTGCACCTTCAGTTATCACGTACTGTTTCTTATCATTTAAGGTCTATAACTAACTCAGGGGTCATCTGAAGCCACAGGAAGACAGTCATGATACAAGATGGCACTGGCTTGCAGGGCCCAGACCCCCCAAAGAGATTTTTCCAGAGGCCTCTACTATTAAAAGCCCACGGTCTCACCAAAGCTCACTGTGGCCATTTGGGAGTGTGACTTGTCCTCTGCTCCACCAGCACAGGCTTGATTATAACAAAGGTGAGTGTCCCAAGAGGCTGGGGCAGTGTCCACAACTAGATTCCCTTACAGTGGCTCATTGGAACTAAATGGACTGCATTTGAAGTCATCCTTTGGGGCCGATCAGGAATTTAAATGCTTCATCCAGAGCTGGACCAGATCCCAATGCTACAGAGCTATTTGGAGAATTCTTTCTTTTCATGCTTATTCCTGTTTTTGACATCTCAGGATGGAGTCCATGACGCTTTCATGGACCTCAGAGAAACAAACCTCAGACCAACAGCCAATAACCGCACCATGCCAGGAGGGCACGGCAGAGCTGCCCGCTAGCCTCGGCTACTCTGGGGGGTCATGTGAGTTGAACGTAAAAGTGGAATCTTTCTGTGGTCTGACTCAGAAGGGAAAAATGAAACCCCATAACCATCTTAGGCCCAAATAATTGTGGTTCTAAGGCTCAAGGCAGAAAGGAGGGCAGTGACGGATTCACCAAACCATGTAGGTTGGGCTTGACCAGAAGGTTTGGTTGGTCTTGGGGGTCAGTGCCCAGAGCCAGATGCCGAGTCTGATACATCCTCAGGAGAGGGAACCGGGGATTGATCCGGGCTAAAGAGAAGCAGAGAAGAGCCGTAGCTCTGGCAGGATGCCGGACAGCTTGGGCCCACTCTTGGGCGGGATGCTGTGTGTTTTATTTTTCCCCGCCAGCTTCTCACCTAAGCCCAGTGCAGCTGATGTCGCAGGATGTTCTCAATCTCCTGGTGCAGGTTCCCCTGAAGACTTGAGAGCTGGGTCTACCCTGTGTCAGGACGCTTAGAGAGTGACTAAAGCACTCCTTCAAGGCAGACCCGGGGAGGGTGAGCAGGCATGGCTGCCCGATGCTGTTTGCATCCCATCACTTCATTTTCCGCGTGGGGTTCCCCACCCACCGCCCCCAGACAACTGGGGATTGGCACTGCCACCAATCATGAGGGGAAACACACATAATTATTCACATAAGTCTGAAGACAATTAACACCAACTAGGGGGAGGAGGTGGAATGATGAATAGAAAATGCCTTAAAATCAAGCAGCTCCTCTTTTGGGTTATCTGGTCTACCTCCCAGTCGAATTTGAGGTTTTCTAATTTATCCTGCAGGTCAGTCTTACCTCTTCAACGCCACCTTCTTTGTGGCTTCCCCTAGTGCACAGGCCTGTGCAGAGCCCGCGGCAGGGTCCCAGCCCTACCTGCTGACCCATAGGGAGCTGGGAAGAGGGTACGGCCTCTGTCAGACTGAGGGTCCCAGCTCTGTCCTGACAGCGTCCTTGGCCTGATGCTGCTGCTTGTCTCTGTCCGGGCTCTACTTTGTACCCGTCTTGTTATTATTCTTGCTTCCTTGTTTGTGCTGAGACTGTAAGAGAAATAAGATTAACATTCTCTGTACCACGTGCCCTAAGTCAGGAAGGGGACGGAGGCCTTGCTCCAGGCCACACAGCCTGATCTCATGCTTTCAGGTCTGAAGGAGCGAGGCTTGCCCTTGCAGAGGTGGGCAGGAGAGGCGGCTTTCCCTGCCTGCCCCCTTCCCCCGTCTGTTCTGCACCTTCCCCCGGCCTGCTCTGGGCTGGGAGGCTGACTCTACGGCCTGCCTCACCTGCTCCAGGTTTGTCGACCAGGGGAAGGGACCGGCAGGGGCGGAGGGAAGAAGGAGAGAGGTTGGGTGTTAGCTCCTCCAGCTCCCTGACCACGCCCATGGCCTCTGTCCACAGCCCCGCTTCTGCCAGGCACCCCTCTCCGGACTCAGTCAATACCCACTTCCCTCTCCCTGCCCCTTCATTTCACGTCCTTGGGGAACCTCTGGTCCTTCCGGGATCTCTGAGAATAGTCCCTTCATCAAGCCCTGGGCCCAAGCCCCCGTTTCCTGCTGCGACCCCCACTGGCACAGAGACCTTTGTCTCCAGCCCGCACAATGGGCTGCGGGATCCTGCGCCACCTCCTTGGACGCTTCCACCACCCCACCCGCCGCCCTTCCCCCTACTTTTCCTAAAGAAGTTGGCTTCCAGCACAGGCTTCCTCCTGGAAGCTCTGGAACAGCCAGTACACGAGCCAGAGCCTCCTGCCGTCTGAAAAGCGTGGGCGTCCAGCTTCCAAATGGCTCTCAGCGCTCGTGAGATGCCACATTCCCACGTGGGCCGTGGGAGGGGGCCAGGTGGGGGAGGAGCAGCGAAGAGGAGGGACGGGGGCTGGAGACAATGCTGAGCTGGACTGGCGTCCAAACCAGGAATCTTCCTGCGTTTTCATGTGTGATTTTTCATGTCGTTGCTTCACGACAGGCACCAGCCCAGCCCCTCCCTGGGCCGCGCTGGCCCTGGCGCTTGGCTCGGAGACCGCTGGGCTGCCCGCCTGCCCCGCGCATTCCCAGCGTCAGCCAGGGTCCGCCCTGCGCTCCCCGGTAGCCCAGGAAGCTTCGCGGCCCTCCTTCACCCTGGAGCGCCTTCCTTTCTTACCTGCTCGCTCCTCAGCGCCCGCCCCGTCTCCCTCCTCCCCGCCACGGGAGCGCGCAGACCCGCCAGGCTGCCCGAACTAGCTCGCCATTCGCAAGCGACTGTGGGATATTTTTTTCACCTTTATGACCATTTTGGAAGGTGCAACATCTGCCCAGCCTATTTCCTCCTTACCAAATTCCTGAGATAAAAGAAGGAGACTGAAAGCAAATCACCATCTCAGTCCAGTGTACTTTTCATTCCCTGGGACCCATCATTTGCTTTTGGTTCTCCATTTATTTCCTTCTGCTCCCCAGCTCCTCCCCCGCTTAGGACACCGAGACCAGCTAAAGAATAAAATGGTCTGTCCATAGTTTATTTTTCTTCCACTCACAACAGGAACCTGCACTGTTTGAGTTGTTAAAACCCCGATTTTTCCTTGATATGAGAAGAGTCGTCAAAATACGCTTAGTAGGTTTTAAGTCTTTACAAAAGACACCAAAAACTAGTGTATCATCTACTTCAAAGGGTCCCCTTTGACAGCCATACCAATTACATTTTTAAAAAGTAAAAAAGTTCTAGTTTGATACTTTTGAATCTTTTTTTTTTTAATTTTTATGTTTTATTCCTCTCCTGTGTGATTTGTGTGCAGACTTCTGAGAAGCAGGTTTTATAATTAGAGATTCAGCCAGGCTAAATCACAGCGGCAGAAGCTTATGCAACTGCTAAAAACCTATGAGTTAAAAATGGAATTGTCTTGCAGAGTGGGGAAGGTAATAATATCAGTGATGTGAAAATAGAAAGTAAGAAATTAGTATTTCAGCAACTCAGGTCTCTTACCCACATTTTTCTGCACCAGAAGGTCTTGGTGTCATTTTCCAGACTGAATCGGAAGTGCGGTCTCTCATTAGAAAAAGAGAATTAAACTTTACTTTCACAAATTCAACCCTCTGCCCCATTAATTCGGGGTCGGGAGCCCTTTTTACTGACTTCTGGTCATCATATCACAAAACCCATTTCGCATCTGTTGGAATCCGTATGCTCACTTATGCCCATAAGGAAACAGATTTTATGTTTTTCTAAGTGGGTTTTGGTAATTTGCTATTTTAAAAATACTTCTGAGACCTTTACAGTTGCCATGGCGATATAATTTCCATAAACATGATTTTGGTGGGGATTTTTGCACATTGAAGGCTGAGGTTGATGTGCAGTGTTGGGGGAAAGTAGGTGGTGAGTTTGGCAGCCAGCCCATTGCCACTTCCCTCAAATGTTGCAAATTGGATTTCAAGAACTTGTGTTGATGGCAGAGATGTGGCTCTGCAAACAACACAATGGACATGAGAGGCCCCTGGGAAGCGCACCTGACTGGGGAGAGGAGGCCAGCCCGCTCCCGGGATGGAGCCAACAGGTGGTGCATCACGGGCGCCTGCTCTGCGGATCGATGAATGGTCCTGCCCTGGCCAGAGTAACCTGCGCTCTCTCCCCAATCTTTGGTCTCATAAAGCCCTGGAGGACCAGACACCCTGGAGCTGCCCAAGGGGTGGTAAAGAGCCTGAGAGTTCTTTTTTCCTTTTATCCAGGTTCATCAGGGGGGAAAAAAATCCCATTTTAGCGCACAATACTGTGAACGTGCTGAGCATTTGCAATGGATAGTGCTAGGAAGTAAAAACATAATGTTAGCTGTTAAACAAGAAAACATTGATAACAAATAGATGGTTTTATGGCCATCTTGAATGCCAGGGGTTGAGGAAAGCAGCTTTAATTAGAAAAAGAGGTAGATGGTCCCAAGGGCACTAAACTTTTTATCAATGATGCTAGATGTTTTGGCTCACAGGGGGGCTTTGTTTGGCTCACTGTTAAACTTCATTTTCTAGAAAATGGAATATACAAAGGGATCGAGGCAGAAGCAGAACAAATAAAGGAGAGAATTTTCTAATGACTAAAAATGTTTTGGAAAAGCATTTTGCGGGGATTATGACCAGGAAGAGGAGTTAAAGACAGAAGTGTTAGCGTGAGAGAATTCCGCCCTGGGTCCCAGCGCCAGGCGCTGCGTAATTGAGCACCTGGGCACAGTACAGGCATTTGAATCATACAGGATTATGAATCACAAGGAATAATAATTACTCCAAAGCCATTGCATTGACTGTTACAATTTACATAGTGCCGGAAATTCCAACAGGGCCACCCAGAGGAGGACATGCTAGACTTCCTGTCTGACAGAGTGCTGATCTCCGTTCCTTGAAAGCCAGACTGTGATGTTTGGGAGAGGCTGTGTGTGCACATCTGGTGTGTGCGCCTGTGAGCCTGCACACCTTGGGTATACGTACATGCGTAAGCTTGCATACCCCGTATGTGTGTGCATGTGTGAGCCTGCATACCTGTGTGTGTGCATATGTGAGCCTGCATGCCCATTGTGTGCTCATGTGTGTGAGCCCGCATGCCTGATGTGTGTGTGTGCATGCGAGCCTGCATACTCATGTGTATGCGTGTGTGAACTTGCATATCTGGTGTGTGTGCATGCATGAGTCTACATACCTATGTGTGCATACACGTGTGAGCCTGCACGCCCAGTACCCTGAATGCGCCCGGGACAAGGGTGTACTCAGGGGTTTGCACAAGCCTGAAAGTCACAGAGCACCAGCTCTGCTGCTGACAGTCTCACCCTCACATGGTGGGAAAAGGCCAGTGGACTGTCCGATCTGCAGACTCTGTGGCGACAGCAGCCGCTGCTGACGCTGTTGACTTGTTATTTAAGTATGTTTATTGAAAGAGAAAGAGTGACGGATGAGAGACAGTAGAGGACACTTTGTGCTTCTAGAGTCAGGAGGCTCTGGGTAAGGCTCATGCCAAGGCCGAGCCCTGAGGATGCAGAATGGAAGGCGGGCACTGCTGCAGCAGGGCCTTCTCTGCCTGGGATGTGGGGATGTGACGGCTGTCAACCTTGGGAGCGGTGACTTGTCCTGGACCAGGCGCCAGCCTGTGGTAATGCTTTCCAGGGCTCCTCTGGGGGCTCCCCAGGCGTTTATTTTGCCCTGAAACATCCCGGATGAATTTGGCAGGGAAAGCTGCTGGAAGAGGCTCACTGCCCCAGCCTGGGTGGGACTCAGAACCAGAACGGCGCCTGCAGCGCTACTCCAGCCTTTTCCCTGAACACACATTTAATTTAAAAGCTTTTTAAAAATAATGCATCAGTAGCAGGCAGCTTGTCTGGGGCTGGTGGGCGGCAGGGAGGAGAAGGCAGCAGCCGCAGGCCTGGGGCCTTTCTGCCTGTTGCCCCCGCTGGTGGCCACCGCCCCTGCGCTGGGGGAGAAGCACATGTCCTTGGACTCAGGGCTCCTCACTGAGGCCCGGACATGCCACGCAGTGGGGAACCGTGCCCGTGGAGTTGCCCCCTGAGATGTTCCTCTGTGCTGCAGGGTGCAGGAGGCCAGGGCTGGTCCTTGCTCTCCCTGCCAGGAAGGATTTCATTCTTTGCGAGGGAACAATATGTAGAAGCAGAAACACCTGCCACATTTCCCAGAGGCTCCCAGAGCGAAGGACATTTGATGATGTAGAGCCAGGGACCCAGAATTTTTTCATTTATTTTTGGGGTGCCTCCTTTTTCTGGGTATAACATCTTTATTTTGCTGAGGGCCAAGATCCCACTCTACTACGTGATAACTGTAACCTTGAGCCAGCCGCCTAACCTCTCTGTGCCTCAGTTTCTTCACCAGCAAAATGGGGATAATAATAGTACCCACTTCATAGGACTCTTCAAGGTTAGAAGAGCAATTACACTAAAGTGCTTAGAACAGCACCTGAAACATAGTAAGAATTACATTTTCCTACCTGGCTCTAAAGGATTTTTTTTTTTTAATTTCCCCCTTTCTCCAGACTCTAGTAACCACCACTATGTTCTCTGTTACTAGGAGGTTTTTTTGTTTGTTTGTTTTTTAAGATTCCACATGTGAACGAGTTTACGCAACATTTCTCTTTCTGTGTCTTATTTCACTTAGCATTATACCCTTGAGTTTCATCCATGTCACACAATGACAGGATTCTCTTCCTTTCAAAGGCTGAATTATATAGATAGTAGATATATTACATTCTAAAATCTATCGATCCGTTTAGGTTGTTTCCATATCTTGACTATAACGCTGCCGTGAACATGTGAGTGAAGATATCTCTTGAAGATAGTGATTTTATTTCCTTTGGATATATCCCAGAAGTGGGATTACTGGATCATCTGGTAGTTCTATTTTTAATTTTTTGAGGCACCTCCATGCTGCTTTGCATAATGGTTGTAACCAATTTGCATTCCCACCTACAGTGCATGGGGTTTTCCTTTCCTCCCCATCCTGATCAGCGCTTGTTATTCTGTGTCTTTTTGCTAAAAGCCATTCTAACAGGTGTGAGGTGTTAGCTCATTGTGGCTTTGATATGCATTTCCCCAACGATGAGCGATGTTGAGCATCTTTTCATGTATCTGTTGGCCAACTGTATGTCTTCTTTGAAGAAATGCCTATACTGCTCCTCTGCTCATTTTGTAATTTTTAAAAATAACATTATTATTATCATCCTTGGAACTGGTGCTGAGGGGAAGCCAGCCCTCCCCCACTCTAGGTCCAAGGGGAGCCTTGCTGTGTGACCCAGCGGGTCCGCCAGACGTCAGGTCTTTCCAATCCCCCTCAGCGCCACACCCCTGGGCTGGTGCAGCGCCAGGCTCCTCACAGGCGCTCAGTAATCTGGGGACCGAATAGCCAGCCCAGAACATGGCTGGTGTGTGGTCCTACAACCTCAGGGTGCATTAGAATCCCCTGGGGAGCTTGTTAAATGTCAAGTCCCAGTTCCCACCCTTGGAGAGCCTGATAGAGTATTAGTCGGAGTGAGGTGGGGCCGGGGAACTTGTATTTTTTAAAAAGAACCCCATTTGAGCAAAAGTCTTGTTGTGTGGCACTCTAGTGCCCCAAAGCCAGGGTTGCAGGAGAAGAAAGAACCCAGGAGTGACTGCCTACACAGCCATCCCTGCCTTTGGGGCTTGGGTGGGGGGGAGGTGGTGTCTCCCAGGGCCCTTCTGGTAGAAACACCAGGAAGACTGGAGCCTTCTAGGGAGGGAAGTGGTGGTTGGGTGTGGCCTAGCAGGAGCGTCCAACCTTTTGGTGTCTCTGGGCCACACTGGGAGAAGATGATTGTCTTGGGCCACACATTAAATACACTGTGACACGTAATCACACACACAAAAAAATCTCATAATGTTTTAAGTAAATTTATGATTTTGTGTTGGGCCACATTCACAGCCCCCTGGGCTGCATGTGGCCTGCAGCCACAGGCTGGACACCCCTGGTTTGTCTAACTTGGAGCCTCTCTACAGGGAACAGTGAGGTTTGTGATTCCTAGAAACCCTAGAAGGAGCCCCCAGGAGACCCCAGGACAGGGCTATAGCTCACAGGTCCCTTTCAATGTCTCTGCACATCAGTGGCCCTCTCGTCCCCTCGTCCTGAGCTGGTCCCTTCTAGGAGGTGGCCTTCACCAGCCCCCTGCTCACAGTTGACAGGCATCTTTAGCCAGGATGGTACCCTCCTTTCTGCCCCAGGCCATTACCCCACGCTCTGAAAGTGGCTCCTCTCTGTGGGTCCTTGGAGCAGGTCATTGGATTTCCTGGAGGCTCAAATTGGGGCCCTTGGAGACCAGCTGTTAGTTTATCCTAACTGGCCGAAGAGAAGATGCAATGGAGTTGAGTGAGGAGGAATGTGCTTTTTGTTTAAAGAAACATCTGGGATTTGTTTCTTAGCAACAGGACTCATCCAGCATACACTGGCAGAGTCAGAACATCCACGAGGGCCTGCAGGCACCATCTGAAATGCAGCAAAAATTTGTGGAGTAGAAGAGACCGGCTGAGCATAGTGCCTCCAGGAGGTAGAAGGACTCAGAACCCTGCGCAGATGCAGCAGCCGTTGGCTTAGACTGGAGAGAGCTCCAGGGAGAGAAATGTGCCTGCCCACGGACGGCCGCTAGGCTGCCTCCCTCCGCCTGGCTTCCTGCACCTGCAGCCCCAGTGTCCCATCAGGTGGCTTTCAGACGAAGCTTGTAATTTGAAGAGTGGCAGGTTTGAGCCGAGAGCAGATATTAGACTCAAATCTGGAGGTTCTGAACCTTGTTTTGGTGCGGTCGGATCCTTTAGCCATCTGGTAAAGTCTGCGATCTCTTCTCAGAATGACGTTCTTTTTAATGCATTTAATACATAGACTTACACAGAAAACCAAGGGTACTAAAAAACAGTTATCACAATATTTCTAAAAATTTGTGTCTAGAAACACTGTGCTTTTGTATTAATGCACTGAATAAGAAGTGAGTCTAATAAGTACCATAATTTTAAAATAGTGGTGAGTGTCACTGTTTTGAGAAATCTGCTTCTCAGCCTCAGTGTGGTATGGAAATATCTGTGATTTCTATTGGTGATAAAGGCCAGGTTCTGCTAATATTACTGTGTTTGTTGCCTGCATCCATAACAAAAGGAAAGGTTAAAATTGAGTTAGGTTCATGAAAATAAGGAAGTAATTTTAAAAAATCCCAGTTCATGGATCCCCAAGGGGTTTGTGGATTCCAAGTTCGGACCTCTTCCTTTCTTTATCTTTATCTTAACCAAAGTTGCTTAAAAAGCTATGTTGTCAGAGCCGCTACATATGCATGGACAGACAGACAGACAGAACAGAGGGGCAGTGAAACACTGTTGAACAAGTAGAGCCAATAAATAAGAATTAAAGGGCATGGAGGTGTTATGGTTGCTGTGAAAATTGTGACCTGTGTCACCAAAGAACCCCGTGCCATCACCGTCCTCCGGAGGGGCATTTACAACACAGGTGTTCTGGGTCAAGGTCATGGAGATATAACTTGACCTTGGAAAGATGAGAACTCTTGGCTATGATATTCTTGGGAGACAGTCTGGTGCTTTTTTCAGCCTGTTTGTCTAATATCTACTATACTCATTTAACAACTTTCAACAAATACGTATCAAGTGCCTAAAATGTAGTAGCCGCTCGAACCCAAAGTGGGGAGAGCGTAAGAGTCCTGGGCAGCCAGGTGGCCGGGAAGGTGGAAAGCGAGCTGATCAGGTAGCATCAGGGGCAGAGCTGGCCTCACTGTGGGTGCCCGAGACACAGGTCAGAGGGGAGCCCGCTCTGCCAAACCATCCTCTCGCCTTCCCAGAGTCGCTGAGTCAGCCACTGGGCAGGACCCCTGGGACCCAGGCGCTCTGGCTGCCCACCTCGGGGGAAGCCACGGGCAGGCCGCCCCCTCTGGCTCTGAGCAAACCCCGCGGGGGTTCTGCCCCCTCGCCGAACGGGGAAGTCAGGAGCCTCACGGTGCTGGTTCTGCCAGAATGGCTACCTTCTGCTTCACAGGGCCAGGGCCACCGGAGTTAGAGCTGGAAGGGTTCTTGGGCCGCATGCCGCCCAAGCATCTCATTTTACAGGCAAGACACCAAGGGTCGCAGGTGAGAGGGTCTCTCCCAGGTCACAGGGCAGCAGCGGAGACGGGTGAGAGCCCTGGCCTCCTGACTACGAACCCTGAGCCATGCAAGGTGACCGTACCTTCCTTCTCCCCCATGGGGAGGGGGGATGGAGGCCATGCCTGAGTCCTGGGCTGGTTTCAGGTTCTGTGGTTTGGCTTGTTGTTGTTCTAATACAACTCTCTTACAAGCAGTTCAACCCCTGTCCTGCCACCGCCTTGCAAAGAGTGCCCACCTTGGGGGTTTTGTAAGGACTCAAGGAGGCTTTGCTGGCAGAGCCCTTGAACAGGCCTGGCACAGAGCAAGCCCTCTGGGGGCGGGGGGAGGGTTGTCACTCTGCCCTGTGGCTCCTATAGGAAGGGGGACACCCAGGGGAGGGGAGCAGAGAGTCCTGGAGTCACCTCCCTGGGGAGCCGCGGGTTCCTGGAGACACAGGTCAGCCTGCCTAGCTCTCCCACGGGCCCCCACTCTCTGGACCCGGCAGGTGCCCAGGGTGGGTAGTGTGGGAGGTAAGCAGGACGGAGGTGAGCCAGACCCCTGAACTCAGCAGCTAGGCCCGGCTGGTCCCTGGGTCACGGGGAGCTGACGGGAGCGGTTAAGTGGCAATGGCGACGTGTGGGTGAGAGCAGACAATGGGCCAGCCTCCTGCTACAACGTGGGGACAACGTGGGGGTAGCTCTGGGAATCTATAAGGGGACAAGATTTCCCAGAGTTCCGTTTCTGAGAGGGGGAAAAAAAGTAACCAACCGTATCTACAGAACGGCTTGCCTTCCTCAGTCACTCTGTCCAGGCCCCTTGCAGGCGATGAGAACCTTCGCGGCCCTCCTAGCTCAGACCCGGCTTTCGCGTCTGCAGTCTCCTTGCCCTAATAGGAAATGTCTGGTGCTGAGTTTCTCCCCAGAGCCTGCCTTGGCGGCTGGCCTGGGTCCCAGCCCCTCCCCGCATCCTTGGGCCTCCTCCTCTGTCTATTCCTGCTTGTTTAGAGTGCTGGAAAGCACTGTACTGCCCGGAGTTGCAAAGCCCCAGATAAGCCTGCCTCCACCTAATGAGTTCTGCTTCGAGAAATCCATCAGCCGCAGAAGCGCTCTGCTTGACCCTGTAATTCCCTCCCCAGCTCAGTAATCAGCCGAGCATCCCCGGAAAGGCTCCCAGAGCCTCCCCCACTGCTCCCTGCCAGGTGGATTGATGGTCTGGCTTCACTCTGGGTCTCAGAAGCACCTTATTAGATGGGGTGACACAAGGTCTCCTGGAGCTACTGGCTTGCAGGCGGCTGCAGGAGTGGTGTTAGAGGGACAGGGATGGCTCCAGGTGCAGAGGTGGGCATGCTGTGTGTTCTGGGGTCCCCGGAGCTCTGATTTTGGGGTTCACACACTGCTTCCCTATCGGCTGGACCTCTTGAATCAGCTTGGCATTCAAATCAGGGAAGAAACAAGGGATTCTTCCTAGACTTTAAAAGCCACGGTGAGATTAAATTCAGTCGTGGGGAGATTACAAATGATCAGTGCTCCCAAGGCTGCTGCCTGGAGTGTTATGTCCCCGGTAAAGGCTCACCTATTACTGGGGTTGCCAATGACTAGAGAGTTAGTAGACATCAAAGGTCATTTTTCTTACTGTGGTAAAACATTCATAACATAAAATGTACCATATTCACTTTCTAAGTGTCCAACTCTGTGCTACCACTAATCTCCAGAAGTTGCTCACCATCCCTTACTGAAACCCTGTGCCCCTGGAACCCTAACTCCTGTCTCCCCTCTTCCTAGTCTCTGGTAACCTCTATTCTACCTCCAGTCTCTATGGAATCATACAGTATCTGTCCTTTTGTGACTGGTTTATGCAACTTTAGCATAACGTCCTCAGAGTTCATCCATGTTGCAGCATGTGTTGGCACTTCTTTTTTCAGGGCAGAATAATATTCCATTGCAGGGATACACTGCATTTTGTGTATCCACTCATCTGTCGATGGACACTTTGGTAGGGCATTTAAAAAAAAAATGCAGCAATTGTTCTAAGGGGCCCTAGATGTCTAGCTGGGGCATCTGACCGTGGTCTCCAGGGTTGACCTGGAGCATCTGGTTGCCTGGGAGGGGGTGTGCCCAGAGGCGAAGAGGAGAGGCACCTCCCTGGTAAGGTCTCTAGTGCGGTCAGCAGTGAGGTTGACTCCCAGCATCCTTTGCACCAGGATGACTAGTCCAAGCCAGTCTTGGGACACCATGCCTATGGTGGGTGACTGGTTCAGAAATGACAGGTGACCCAATGATGAGGGAATTGTTTCCTTAGGCCTAAAAGGGGGCCACAGGGAGATGTTATCTTTATTTTTCCAGACGTTGTCATGTTGAGATTGAGTTTTTTGGAGCTGCCGTAGCCACCTGGGTACCAGGCTAAGGCTGAGCCAACACCGAGAGCGGCAGGCAGCGCGGAGCCAGAGAGCCCTTGGTGGCACAGTTGGACTGCCTAAGAATCCAACCTCTGAACTACCTGTGGGCCTCCTGTCATTTGAGATGGTAAATGCTTCCTATCACTTAAGCTGGTTTGAGTTGGTTTTGTGTCACTTCCAGCCCAAAGCAGCCTAAGAAACATCAGCTGTGGGAAGCTGTGTTCCTCTGTGGGACCCTCCCAATTGGCTACCTTTGGAAACAAAGCATAAAAGCAGGGGTAATTTACCAGACTCAAGAATGACACCAGCCTGCCATTAGCTGTAAGGATAGATGTAAGGTAACAAATAACCAACTGTGGTTGCCACATCAACTCATACACTGCGTATACACCCCGATGTGCCCAGGACCTTGGCTGGCGTGCCTGACATCCCATCGGCACATGTGACATGAATGCCAGATGCTTCTCTCTGTTTGAACCTACTTCTTGGGGTCCTGTGGAGGTGGCCCAGGGCATTTCAGCTGGTGATGGTCTGACTCCATGTGCAAAGATGTCACAGCATTTCGGGGAAGTTCACATCTATGAGACGCACTTTTATGGATGACCCTCCTGTCCCGAGTGCCATCAGTTCCAGCGTGGCATGTGGCTCAGAACAAGCTGAGCACACCCTCCGATCTCCCTAGGGATCTGCTCTCAGGGTGGCAGCACATTCTTTTGAAATTTTTAAATCGTTCCCAGAAGACTCACCCAAGTAGGGTGACATACATTTCTGGAAACAGCCAATTTGCAACCAAGGGAGGTGAATGAAGTGGGTGACTAAGCTAAGCCCCAGCAGGAAGTTGTCCCTGGCACAGGAGTACACACACACACACACGGGCCACCCTGCAGGGCACGGCGCCAGGAAGGAGCAGGCATGTCTCCCGGGACTGTGGGATCCCCAGCCAGACAGGGAGCACCTGAGGACGAGGTCCACACAGGCCGCCTTCCGCCTTCCCTCCTTCCTCCCTGGTCCGCCGGGCGGCTGGGGTGCCGGCTCAACCAAGCCATCTCCCTTCTTGCTGTTGCGGTCCTGTGGCCACCGAAATGAACCTACAATGGCTCTCAGGGGCTCTGGGACCCGGAGTCATTTCCTGGCTGCCAAACAAGTGTCCACCTTCTCAGCCCACCTCCAGCAGGTGAGCCAAGCCTCCCACTCAGCTGGGAGCCGCCTTTGCCTGCTTGCCTGGGAATGACGCTCCAGGGTTGGGCGCCTCATTCCAGAGGCGTTCCTGGGGGTCGGGGTGCTTTATCGCAGCCCTGGCGTAGTCGCACAGCATCATTTATTTTTCTGTGCCAGCCGCCTGTGTGCCATCTGTCCCCTGGTTTGTGTGACTGCTACCTGGCCTTCTCTGTGAGCAGCAAGGAACTGTCTGATGGACAGCCTTGTCGAGTTGGATCCTGGCAGGTGCCTGAAACTTTTTTATAGCCAAAAAAAGAATTTGTTTTGAAAAAAGAGAAAAAGCTACCTCTAACTCTGCATAGCAGAACTATTTTCATTTTGCTTCGTACACTCCAGTCCGTGTCCACACATGTAAATATTTTTCAATAGTCCCCAGCACAGTCTATATACTATTTTTGTAATTTCACTGAAAGCACCTGCTGACTTGCTGCATAGTCGTCATACTCACCATTTTTACTGGCTGCACGATACCGCGGCATATGGATGCGTACGGAGCCTTCGGCTTCCGGAGCCTGACCCACTGAACTTAGCAATTATAATACTTTTTTCTAGAAAGGTGAAGAGTAGTGCCATTGGCTACAAGCCATTGTGAGAGCAAGAGTCATTGAGACCTTCAATTACATTCTCTTGTTCATCGTAGCTCCTTATTCTGCCCCTCAGCATTGCCTCCTGGGGGCCACTTCCCCGATCGCCTGCCTCTCAAGTCTGGGATAGTGGCCTCCTGATATCCCCATCTATCCCTTATTCAGTGCACGTGATGTTCTAAGTACTTGCCACACACTAACGGAGCCCTTGCATCCCGTATGTGGCAGGCCACTGTCATTATCTTCATCTCATAGATGGGGAAACTGAGGTCTAGAGAAGTATGTCACTTGTCCGGGTCTCGGGCCCCTTGGGTGGTGGGGCCAGAATTCGGGCCCTGGCATGCTGACGCCAGAACGCACCTTTGTAACCACAGTGTCATCTTGCTTCTGCCGCCCGTCACAGTGGTGTGTTCTGTGCCTAATTTGTCCTGCTCATGACTCTCGGGGATCCCTGAGGGTCGGGACTCTCCTTTTTGTTTGGATGTACGTGGATTTAGCCCAGTTCTTGACATCTAGCAGGCGCTTCATCAGTGCTACCCGGATACATGGGACAATGAGTGAATGAAAAGAATCTGGTGTGATTCTAAGGACGAGGCCATGTTGTGCCCGGGAACGCAGGCCTCCAGGCCAAAAGGTGTGACTAGAAATGCTCTGTGGCCACCCACAGGCCTCCGCTGCCCAGGGCCCACGGGCGGGCTGCAGGCAGCGCCGTCCTTCCACGTGTCTGGTGGGTGTGGCCACCTGGGGACACCTGGGGACAGCTCCTCATAGCACTCCCAGGGACGAGCACCCCCTGGGATGAGCATACCTGGCCTCACACACATTTCGGGGCTGCAGACCCAGGGAGCCCTGTCCCCACACTAAGGAGAGAGTGACTCAAGGTCAGCAAGCCCCATGGGGCATGTGGCAGGTGCTTCATAAATGTCATTTGTCGTTGGGGTCATCGATGAGGGTCACCCATGAACCCAGAGGTGTTAGCCTAGCCCCTGAAGATGAAGGATGCCCGCTGAGGTGAGGGGTGGACGCAGGACTGGGGTCCCCAGTCTCTGTCCCTGCAGCAGCCGTCCCTGGGAGTGGCTTTGGGGTTCCTGGTGCTGCAGGTTCTCTCCACGGTGCTCGCAGAAAGGCTCCCCGGTAGCTGGGACCGTGGGTGGAGCCCCGCTCTGTTTTCATCTCGGTGTCCAGCCACCCGTGCAAATCTCATCTCACCGGGCTGCGAATTCTCAGGAGACAAGCCGTCGTCGCCTCTAGCCAACGTCACCGCTGCTGCCCTCGCCCGTCTTTCCACCCGAGTGGCCACCCTTCGTGCTCGTCCTGTGGAAGCGGGAGGACGAAGCTCAGGCCCCGGGGGCGCTAGCAGCGGCTGGGCCCCGCAACCCTGGTCGTTACATCGCCTCCCCCCTGCCCTGCCCCTTCCTCAGTTCACCCTCTAGCATTTTTTTCAAGCCCAGGCTCTGCCGTGACTAGGTCAGAACGGGGAACAGAGGAACTCCGTGTGGTTACGTTTCTGCTCGGGCTCAGCGTCCTGGGGAGACGCCACGGCCTCCATGGAGCCCCGCAGGGCAGACCCCCTGGTCTGCAGCTCCCCGGACCCTCGAGGGCTGTCCAGGGCTGGGAGCACCTCTCAGAGCTGGCCAGGGGCTTAGCGGGGGAGGCTGCCAGCAGAGGAGTCGCTAACATGCCCAGGGGCCTGGTGCAAAGCCCGGCACCATTAAAACTGGTTCTCAGCTCCAGTCCCTCCGGCCTCCTGCCTGAGAACCAGTCCTGTGTCACGGGGAAGAGGGACAGACGAGGCGCTGATCTTACTTTCTCTGTCCTTGGAAGGCAGGGTGACAGATGTATTTGTGACAGCCAGGGGGGCGCCCTGTCCTCCTTTCTTTGTGCCGTGGACCCCTGAGGTTGGAAAATTTAAGGCCTGCCCCATGGCGTGGTAGAGACTAAGGACTGTCCCCCAGCGAGGTCTCACTTTGAGCCCCCTTATCTGTTTCAAGATGTCCCGCTACCGCCTTTCCCCAGGTTCCTCAGTCCTCGGATCCCGGGCAGCCTCTCAGGGGTTGCCTGAGGCCCAGGGAGGAATAGAGAGCGCGCCTGAGCTGGTACTTTCTGACGGAGGGAGGAGGGAGGGAGGAGGGGCCCTGGGCGCGGAGGGGCGGCTGGGGCAAGGGCAGCTTGGTTCCGGATGCCTCACATCTTCTCTTTACCGGGGAGGGGGCGCAGAAGCCCACCTGTTATTTTTCTTCCAGGAAACCCAGGCTTAGAACGATTTAAATCATAGTAAATTCACAGCCTTGTCTCTAATGGATCAAAGGTGCACAGACTGGCCACTAGGATCCCCAGTTATTTACTGCACTGAGATAATGTGCTTCCCAAACACTTACAAGCCAGCATTCCAATGGGCTGGCAGGGCCTCCCTGGGATCCTGTGTGCTGTTTGGAAAGGAGAAAACAGTTCACAGACCCTTTGTGCCACTGGTCCAGGATATATGGGTTGAAGGCACTGGCAGATTTAGAAGAACTTTGAGGGTGGCCAGGATGACAAATATACTAGAAAGGTGTGTTGCCCGGACCTATTCTCTCTCAGTTTCACAGTCTGTCTTCGCCCTGCAAGTTCCTTGCTGGCCAGGATGTGTGGGGTCTACAAACACTTCCTAAATGAGGACGCAGCTGTCCTCACAGAGCTCTGCAGCCTTGAACTCTAGGCTGACCGTCCTTGACCCACAGAGTTCCCCTTCGCTTTCTAAGGCACATATGGCCCCTTCATGGAGGTCTGGGCGCCTTCTCCTCACACTCTGTTCCAGAATTTTCTGAGCTGAAAAACCAGACTGCCTTCCCATAGCACATGCCAACGTACCGGGTCCAAAATCTTCTCCCCATCCCGCCCCACTGCTGAAGGAGCCAGAGCTGAAGGCGCGGGTGCAGCAGACAGAGCGTGCCGAGCCCCATTGAGGACCGAGACCTCATTTTCTCGGGCGCACTGAGACATGGGCACATCGATCCTGTGTACTTTCCAATTCTTTTTGAGTCTTTCTTCCTAAGACTTCTGTCCAGAATTGCATGTGAATTTACAGTCACTTCTCTTGCCTCTCCATTTCCAGTTGAAACAATCGCACCGTGATGAAAAGATGATGAATGCACCTTCTGAATTAGAATCGTGGTGCGGTGGGAGCTAGCACGGTGTATTTTCGGCCCAACCTCCATTGCTCTATGTGCCCCTCTAAGGTTTGAGAACTGTAGCTTCACAGGGCTGAGTGCGACCCTGGATGTGATCGCTCTTTCATCACATCCTGGCTCCGAATTAGGCAGCAGTCGGCAGTGGGGCCTGTTGTGTAGGGTGTGGCTTGTCCTTCCCGGTCCGCTGCGAAGTCCTGGCCAAGCCTTCCACTGCATTTCCTTCCTGCCCCCGAAGCCCGCCTTCAAGACTGTGCTCAACCAACCCTCCCTGGAGGAGTGACGGAGAGCGTCCAGGCGTAAGTCGCCGCCACGGACGCGCAGCACCTCTCAGTGACTGCAGAGCCAGCTGCAGGTGACATCTGGCTTTGACTTGACATCATGCTGCCCTCCGTCCCAGGGGAGCACTTTTTATCGAGAGCAGCTGCTGCAGAAGACAGCGCCGCCCTCCTCCCCGTGAGTCCCAAGGAGCCATGAGGCTCCCTTTCCAACACCGTGCCCTCCGCAGCTCCCCTGTGAGTCGTGCAAAAGGCTGGACCTGGTGGGGCTCTTGAAGGGCGCCCCCAGCCCCCGGGCTTGTCTCGGGAGCAGAGCTGCCCCCTCTCCTGATGTGAGGCTGCACCAGCCCTCTTCCGGCTGCGTCTCTTTCAGTGCCCACCAGAAGCAGGACGAGGGGCGGGAGCCAGGCTGGGGTGCTCTTCCCCAGAACCTTTTGTAACTTCCAAAACAGAAGTGGACAGGGGCTTCCCTGGCCGCGCTGCCTGCGTCTGGGACCTGAGCCCTGGGCCCCTTGGGGAAGCCAAGGACCTCAGCAGGGGCGGTGGCCAGAGGGGCGGTGGTTGTTGCAAAGCCCGCTGCTGCCTTTGCTGTCAGCCTCCACGTGTGGGGGTGGAGGTCCTGCTCAGGCCCTCTCCCTCAGGAGCACGGGAGCACCCGGCCCTGCCTCCGTTCTACGTGTCTTACAACACACTGACTTTGATGGCTGACAGCACCGTTCACTTCCCTTTGTACCAGTCGGTGTTGATGCGCCCAGGAACTTTGTGCTCAGCACCCGGTTCCCCTGCCCGGGCCACACGGGATCACCTGCCCCATTCAGCACAGAGTCCTGTGTGGACGGACGCCATTGGATGGAATGAAAGCCTGGAATCGTGGGCTCATTTCCCATAGGCCGCATGGTTTTCTGGCTCTTCTTGCAGGATTTGCAAACCTGATTGCACATTAGAATCAGCCCCGGGGGAATGCCTCTTTATTTTTAAACAGGCAATCCCTGGGCCTGTCCCTGGGCCTTTGGTGGCCTGGAGGTGGGGCCCCGGAACCGGCGTTTTTAAAAGCCTCAGTGTGAGATTCCTGCTGCACAAACCAGTTTGGAAGACTGTAGATCCTCCCCCGACTCCCCTTCTCAGCTTCTCTACACCCTTGACGCCACTCACCCCTTATCAGCTTATATCCTAGTCTCCCCTCCTTGCAGCTTCTCCCCAGCAGATGAACAAGCCTAAGACCCTCCTGTGAGCTTTTTGAGAGGGGGGCGCCCTGGAGCCCACACCTCATCCGCCCCTCTGGCCTCTGACATCCCGCCCCCCAAGGTCCTCCTCTCAGTCCGCCCCCTCTTGGCCTCATCAGACCTGCGGTTTCACTGGGTCCGCCCACCGTCTCAGCAGCGGGCGACCCTGGCTGCCACCTTCTGTTCCCTGAGACTCTTCTGGGCCTGGGCATCTACCTCACCTTTCTGATGGGTCCCCTCCGTCCCCTTTGCGGCCAGTTTGTTTGCTCACTCTAAGATATTGATGTCCCCAGGGTCTTTCCTTCAGCTTGCCTTGAACTCCATGCCTTCCTGGGGCGACCACATTCACTGCAGTGACTCCCACAGCCGTCATTGACCCCTCCTGAGTCCCTGTCCCCAGCTGCCCTCTCCTCAGCGGATGGACACGGCCTCTCTGGGTTTCCCACCTGGTTCATGGCCCCACCCTCACCACGTGGTATGAAAACCACACCGGCTCTGTGCTCCTGTCCCCTCTTCCCCTGTCATGCGGCTGGAGGCTGATCCTGGGGCATGACCTGCTCTGCCTCCGTGGGGTCCTTCCCACTGCCTCCCCCACGGCCATGACTCAGCCCCCGCCCCGCGTCGCCTCCCACGGGGATTTCTACACTGTCTCGCCTCCCAGCCTCCTACTGCACCGCATCCGCCCGTCCTCCCCTTGGTGACGGAAGGGGTCACAGCGTTAGCTCCAAAATTCAAGCCTGGCTCATAATTCCCTGTTGAAACCCTTCCCAGTGGCTGCCCGTTCCCTGCAAGAGGAAGCCTGGCTCGTGGGTCCCACTCCAGGCTGACCCCTGCCCATCTCAGCCTCATCCTTTTAATTTATGGGTGGCTGTTTTTTTTTAAATCAAAGTATGCGCTAGCTTGCTTTTTGTCGGGGTGTCCAGCTGCCCTTGGCCGCCCAGGCCCCTGTCACCGAGCTCCCGGACGTGCACTCTGGGGTGTCTCAGGGCTGCCTTCCGCCTCGGTCCCCGGGTCACTTCCCGTCAGCTTTCCATTCCCCCTCCCCATCACTTACTCTTCTGTGAAGCCTTTCCTGATCCGGCCCAACAGAATGTGTCACTGTTCGTTTTGTGACCCTGTGTCCCCACCAGCATATGAGCTCCCGGGGTGGGGGTGGGTCAAGCCCCTGCCGCCTGGACTCCGTGTTCCCAGGACGCAGCCCGGCATGTGGTTGGCGCTCATGAAACCAATCAGAACTGACACGCTGCCGCGGGGGCGGGGGGCGGGGGGCCCTTTCTTTAGCAGGTAAGACTCATTTAAAATAATTTACCTCTTCATATGAAAATGTGCTCAAGTCATTTTTAAAATTTCCTGCTGAATTGATTAAAACAATGTTTTTATATTATAAATCCATGCACTTAATCCTTGCCTTCTATGGCATATGTTACTTGGAATGGCAAAAGGTCCAATTACCGTTGTTTCCTAATTAGTGAAATGATTTATCCAAATTGATAATAATTAATAAGTTCTTTAATAATGATGAATGTACCTAAATTAATGCAACTGAAGGTAATACAGGTACATATTGTACAAGTTAGTATTATACACTGTGCTCATATTTTTATACACGTCTCAAGAGTTATTGTGAGTACGAGAGAATGGGGACTAAAGTCCCTCCCACACCACCCACGTGCTAAGGTTGTCTCCTCCTTTACATGAGACGCGGGTCAGCCCAGCTTAGCCCAGCAGATAAGACTAGGTCTTTGCGCATGTCATTTTTCGCATAGCCCTGCACGTCCGTGGAAGAGCGGGTTCACTAGGCCCTCCTGTGTCCCCAGCAAGCAGGCAGGTGCGTGAAACACGGAGGTACAAATATCTCTTTGAGACTCTGTTTTCAATTCTTTCGGGTATATACCCAGAATTGGAATGGCTGTATTACATGGTACTTCGATTTTTAGTATTTTGAGGAACCACCATACTGTTTCCCACAGAAGCTTGACCAACTTCTTTAGAAATTTTTAATGTAAGGATGCAACATCTTAGACTGAAAGAGCTTAGGCTTCTAAACTAGACAGATGTGGGATTAAATCTGGGCTGCGCTCTGTGGGCAAGTCTTTCAGCCTCTCTGAGCTTTGGTTTTTCCATCTATAAAATGGGGATACTAACAACCACCTGCAACAGCTGGAAGAATTCGAGGGGAGGCAGGTGGACGGAGGTAGCACTGTGCGCCGCTCCACAGGTGTGCCTGCCGTTAATGACCTCTGTGCTGTTTTTACGTAATATTTTCCCCACAGGCTCTTGTTCCTCTCACACCATCTTCCTACTTCAGTAGTGCTCTCTTTTTTAACGGTGTCAGCTCAGGTTCATCTCGAGGCCAACATGCAGGACGCGCTAGTTGAGGCAAAGGATGGTGACGTGCACTTCCTAACGGTCCCAAAGTCCCCTGTTTCTTCCTGGTCCTCTACCGAGCCCTCAGTCTACATCCCCATCATTTCTCAGCGGCTGCCTTCTCTGAGTCCCTCTTTCTCAGACACCTGCAATCCACCCAACACCCTGCCGACAGCTAATTTTCTTAAATCCCTGCTTCCCTTGTGTTATCCTCCTACTCAAACTCCTCGGCTGAGTGCAGTTCCCTAGAGATCGGGGCAAACCCCTCACGCAGGCCTTCCAAGCCTCCCATAGATGCCCGCGCAGCCTCCGCCTCACCCCACTCCTCCCCCACGTCCCCACTCCTGCCCCCGGCACCCCGTCCTGCGCCTTGACGGCAGGGACCGTTTCCCACTCCGTCTGTGTTCCCCTGAAGGCCCCTTGGCAGCCCTGTGCTGCGCCTCCTCCAGCTGGTTCCTCGGCCCCTCTAGTGTGGGGACAAGAGGTGAGCCCGGACTGCGTGGGAAGGGGCTGGACACGGGCTGCTTCTCTCCAAGCTCCCGGAGGGCGGGCTGCTGGCCGCCGCGGTGACGAGCGTACCTACCGCTGCATCTCCCAGCACCCTAACGTGGCTGTCCCCTCCGGCCTCTCACAGGGACGTTCGTCTCGGCCTTCACCGTGCTGTGCGGAGCCCGCACCGACCTCCCGGACCGGCACGTGTGCTGCGTCTTCTGGCTGAACATCGCGGCGGCTCTCATCCAGATCCTCACGGCCATCGTCATGGTCGGCTGGATCATGAGCATCTTCTGGGGCATGGACATGGTCATCCTTGCGAGTGAGTAGCCACTGGCGCCGCGTCTCCTTATGGGCCTGGGCCTGGGGGAGGGGGGCAGAGCGAGGCCAGAATGGTCTGGGCGTTTGTGACCCTGCTGGGCCTGGCGCTTGGCAGGGAGATCTGCTGGGCCTGCTCCCCCGCCCCCCTCCCTGAGGGCTCCCCTGCGTCCTCCTCACTAGTGTCTGTGGCTGCTGGGAATAGGGGACCTTCCCTGCACACCCAGTCGCAATGCCTGCTGGGACTCCTGAGGGCAGACAGGCACAGAGTAAGCCAGAGAGCTGAGTGAGAGAGGGAGGGAGCCCCCGGTCAGCTCCAGGAGCTCAGGTCCCCTGTGCCTACCGTCCCCTGTCCCTCCATCATGCACTTTCCAGAAAGAAGGAAAAAGCCGCTTGGTGCATTTTCCCACAGAAAACCCTGTAACTGTGCTTTTTTACAGCCAGAGCAGCATAATTTCTCCTCCTTTTAAACCAAGCTCTCTGTCCATGGGTGCTAAAGCCTTACTTCCTAATTGCTATTGCATAGGCCTTCACCAATCACTTCACACATACTTGATTCAGACACAGAACGATTTTGTGGAAGGGCTTAACCTTACAGCATCAAGTTTACCAAAGACGACTTGATGAACGTTTTAAAAATAACCTAGCAAGATCTCGAAAGAGACACTACCTGTTTTAGGCAGCCGCGCACGTTCCCCTGTGCCCCAGGCTCGTCCCCTGCATGCGCACTCACGCTGTCTATCTCATGAGGCCCTGGTCCTCGCCGACAGGGACCACGTCTCCTCAGGCATTCGTCCACCTCCCTGATCCTCCTCGTGTCCTACACGCAGCAAAACCTCCCCAGGTATGACTGTTAGTGCCAAAGGTGAGGTGTGCCAGGTAAGAACAGCAGAGGCAGAAGGGGAAGCCCAGGGTTCAGGGGGCCCTAGAATGACCTAGAATGACCAGTAGCCAATGTAGTCTGAGGTCAGGATCCTGTGAGGATCCAAGACTCAGGGTGCACACAGGACCAGTCAAGGCTTCGGGTCAGTGGCCGATCAGGTCACTCGCCTGAGGAAAGGCAGGTGCCAGAGCCTGCTGAGATCGGCAGGGCAGGGGGGTAGGCAGGCCAGGGCGCCTGGAAGAAGGGCCCCAGGAGCAGAAGCTGGGGAGGAAGCGGGTCTGCGGGACGACCAGAGCATCCCGGAGTTCGAGCCTTCACTGTGGGTCAGAGCCGGCTCTGTGGACGTCCCCGCACCGGCTCCAGGGCTGCTGCCTTTCTGTCAGACTTTTTGGAACACTGTTTGGGGGATGGTGGGCTTGAGGACTGCTCAAGAAAATTGTCCCACTTCACTGCTACCCGCTTACCTTACTCACCGGCCACCAGACTTGCTCACCCACCTCAGTGACCAGGTGCCTTTACACTTCTTCCAACACGTAAACCCACCTCCAAGGATGAATAATTGCCACTCTTGAGATGGTGCCGTGGGCTTGGATGGCTCTGAGCAACAATGGAGTGTGTCCCGGGGTGACTACTTTGAAGGAACTGTCACTGTTGACTTGTCTCCCCTGGTAGGTAGTTGGGTAGGGCTCCTCTTTTGGACACTCCAGCCCTTTCCTATGAAAATGAAAGGAACTTTTCCGTGGTAACCATAGAGGATGATTTTTCCTGTGGCGTTGTCAAGGGCGCCACTGGGGGGCCCTGGACATACCACTGGAGGGGGGATCTTAAGAGGGGAATCAGAGAAATAGAGATCAAAGTAGAAGTTAAAATCAGACACTCATAAACACGCCCCTCTATTTACATAGAAAATAAAAAACAGTGCACAGCGTGTCTTGATCATGGGTCAATACATACCTGGTAGTTTTACAATAACTTCTTTCTACTGCCAGGCCCATGGCGGACATTATTAACCAATGGTTGGCACTTTCTGCCATACGACCTTACCGCTCTCAGGTCAGAGCTTCAGGTCGTCACTGCTGACTGATCCAAGGAGTCTGCGAGACAAAATTATTTGCCATCCCTGGGCCTGCGTGTTTCGCAAGCATTAGATTTTATATATATGGCTCCTGTTTATGGCAGACATGCCTCCTGGGGAAGGGGAGCCCTCGCTGCGCGTGTACACCAAGGGGCTAACCTCTGGCCGCACGGCTGGTCGCTGCGAACCCTGAGCACCCCCGTTCCATCTCCTGGGCCCCCACCCCCCGTGCAGCCTCCCCTTTTTATGTTTCAGGCAGCCGCTCTCTCCTCGGTTTTCAGACTCTTTTCTCTTTTTCTTTCTCTTCTCTTCCTCGCGTGCTGCCTCACATCCCGCTCTGCTCCCAAGTTTCCCAAGGTGAGTCTGTGGATGGGTGCCCTGCCTGGAGGCTGGGCCGCCTGGGCGCCCCCCACCCCCCCGACCCCCGGCCACTGCTGCACCCACCCCCTCTTTCAGAGAGTCAGCTGGTTTCTATTTTTAGCTTTTTATTTTGGAAAACTTTTAAAGCTAAACAAAACGAGAGGGCTTAGCCTGATGACTGTCTAAAAAGCCCGACTTCAGCAATTGTTGACTCTTGGCCACTCGTGTTTCACATTACTCTTCCCATCTCACCCCGCCCCTAGCATGGGATTAATTGCGCCTAAAATTGATGAATAACCTGATAAATAAAGAGAAGAAAAACCAGTTAAGTCCATGGAAGCTCCTTTTTTGGCTAAGTCACCAGCTAACAGGAGGAAACAACTCAAAATTCCAGACAGTAATTTTATCCTTAAATATTTCAGTCGGTATCCTTTTTTTTTTAAAAAAAAAAAACTTTTAAAAAAAGATTTTATTTATTTTTAGAGGGAGAGGTAGGGAAGGAGAAAGAGAGGGAGGGAAACATCAGTGTATGGCTACCTCTCACCCCGCCCCCCCTTCACTGGGGACCTGGCCTGCAACCCAGGCGTGTGCCCTGACTGGGAATCGAACCAGTGACCCTTTGATTCACAGGCCGGCGCTCAATCCATTGAGCCACACCAACTGGGGCAAGGTAGCCCTTTTTTTTTTTTTTTAAGGTGCCCTTTCATACCCAAATAAATTAGCAATAATTTTCTAATATCAATAGTGGTCAATTTTCTCAATGGCCTCATAATTATCACCAATGTTTTAAAGGCTCGAAACCCTCCGTCCCCGTTGCCTGGGTCACAGCCGTCCGCCCGGCAGGCCGACACACGCCGGGGTACTCCCTCCTGTGTGCTTGTCTTCCTGCTGGCTGCCTTCCTCCTGCCCATCCGCACGAGCCAGCTGCCTCACTTCGGGAGCCTGACTGGCGCCTTCTTTCCAGGCTCTGCTTTGGGAAACCGCACCAGGCCAGGCTGCAGGGGCCGCTTGCCTGCAGGGCTGTGGCTTCAGGGGTGTGTTTGTAACCTTCCAACCGCCACCACCCACAACCTCCTCTCCTGTGTCTCCACTAAACCCCAAGCCCCACCGTTCTCCACGCACCCTTTGGGTTTCCATGGGAAAGCCCAGCCCTCGTGGGGAGTGGGACCCTGACTGTAGGAGCCACTCACGTCTCTGTGTGAATACCGTCTCAGGAGCAGATTCTATCTAGTCTGGGGCGCCTCCTGGAGAAACCCTGAAGGACAGGGGAGTCTCACCATCTCTCCTCTGCTTCCTCCTCACAGGCTACAAGGAGCAGGGCATCCCACAGCAGCTGTGAGCCCAGGAGCCCCCGGAAGTCCAGGGCGGCCCCTGAGGGCCACATCCGGCAGCGGCGGCACAAGGACCTTACATGTTGTCTTCTGCTGCGTCCTGGGTTTGGAGTGGAGAGGAGGCATTCAAAGATATTATTTATTTTGGAAATGCCTCTGCTGTTCTCAGCAGGCTCTGAGGGCCACCCGCCCCTCCCCCGCTCCATCCAGAAAGCCCTGTAGGCTCAGGCACCTGGAGTATCTGCAGGGGAGTGGGGGGTGGGGATAGAGAGGCCTGAGCGTTCCTGTTCCTTCCCACCCCACCCCACCTCGCATCCTCACTCCACTGCAGGGGGCGCCCCAGCGGTGGGGCCGGGCAGCAGTGGCCCCGTCCAGGTGAGCAGGGGCTCACCAGGAGCAGGACAGCTGTGGATACTTCCTTTGGGTCCCCAGCCCCTGCCGGAGTGGTCTCCTGGGCGCGGCCCCAGGGCGGCAGTGAGAATGGACAGACTCCAGCCCGGAGTGGCAAGGCCTGCTGTGCCCTTGGCTTTTGTGGCAGGGGACACGCGGATCCCCGGAGGGGTGACCTGGCCCTGCCCTCCCTTTTCGCGTCCCCACCTCCTCCTCACTGACATTTCCAGGCCTGGGGGTGCTCGGACCTTTGTTTCCCTGCAGAGGAGGGCAGTGGCCCCCGGGGGGACCGGCTCCTGGAATCCTGCTCCTGCCCAGAAGGACCAGGCGAGCGCTGTGTGGGCCCCGCCTGGCAGCCTCCCACAGTTCACCCAACACCGCTGCCGGGCCCCCCCTTCCTGAAGGCCTCGGAGTGGATGGGTCTCTGGAGTCAGACATTCTGGGTCTGAGAAAGAGAATAGGAGACATGCACCCTACATTTCCTAACACCCCGCAGTCTGGATCAGCTCTCCACCCGCAAACGTGTGACACGGGAATTCCTCCGCTTGCAAAGGGACCGTGGGTCCCTTTAGGACACCTCTGTCTTTGCTACGGTCAGGTCCCCCAGCGGGCGGGAACCAGCGGAAGTTGTCCCAGCTACTGTGGGTCCTGTATCAGTCTCACATGAGGAGGGAGAAGCCCCAGAATGACCGTGACAAGGCCGACATTTACATGTCTGGTTTCATTTCACTCTAACATAGGCATCGCTAACTTGTGGGACTGGCTCCAGGCCAAGTTTCTGAGCCCACTGGACTTTGTGCCCTTGGGTATGTTCCCCTTTGAGGGGCTTTTCCTGTTCGTCAGCGGCTCAGTCAGAATTCGACCAGGGCTGGAGAAGTGGCCTGTCTGGCCATTTTTTGCCACGCTGGGCAGGCCCCCTGGCTCTGCCGCTGTTTGCGGAGTCTCTGTTCTTGAATCCCCGAGCTGAGGCAGCGGCCCCCCACCCCGTGCACTGCGCTTTCTAATGACAGTCCTGCGGGGGAAGCAGGCCTGGGGTCCCTGTGGCCGGGACAGCCTCCCGGCAGCCCCTGCGGCCGCTCACCCACCCCTGTGCCCCGATCCAGGCAGGCTCTCTGCTCCTGGCCAGATCTCAGCTGCACGCCACCCCTTCGTTTTGATGAGCCCCTCCTCAGGACTGCGGGGGCTGGGCTGCCCTTTCTGAGCACTCCCTTCCCTCCTCCTTTCTTCCTGACGCCAGCCCAGGCCTTTGCTGCTGTTTTCACATTCGGAAGCCTCTGTGTTTTCAAGGCCGGGGACCCGATTTGGTTTGATCCGAAAGCCAGGCCCCTTCCAGCATCCTCCAGGCCGAGAAGTGAGCAGGCTGGCCCCCGGCTGCTCCTGAGGGAGCGGGAGCCGCCCCTAGAATTAGACAAAACAGCCTCAGCTGGTGAAATAACGACTTCACGGCCCAGCCACGCCTCCCCACCCGCTAGCCCACAGCCCGCCCCCCAGGCAGCTCCCTGAGTTTGCAAGTTTGTGTGGCTCCCTGGAGTGATGACAGGTCTCAGTGGGGGCTGCCCCTGCAGCGAGAGAGGAGAGAGAGGAGGATGTCATTTTCCTGGCTGGGCTGGGGGTGGCTGCTGAGGGGGGAGAGAAGAGATAGCGATTTATGTCGCATGTTTAGTGACACAATCCAGACACAGGAGGGACTGTTGTTTTTGAGTGACAGATGTCACCGTGAGTCCCAGTGTAGAATGGCTTAATTCGGAGAGGTGTGGACTTGGAAGGACATCTGCACACTTGAGAAGACATTAGGCCCAGGAGGGAGCCCCTTGTCAGGTAGCTGAGGTGTGGCAGACGCCAAGAGGACCCCGCCAGCCTTGAGCAGGGGAGCCTGTGAGCATCAGCACGTGGGCGGAATCAGCTCAAAACAGTGTCATGTCATTAGCCCATATCCTCGGCATTGTCGTCTTCATCAGCTCAGGAGCGCGGCTGGTGCGCTCCCAGTAACCTGAGCTGGCCGCTCGGGCTGTGAGGCGGCCAGAATTCATTGATTAAACCCCAGCCAGCGGAAACTTGGGGTTCTCGTGCCTGCACGCGCTTGGTGGACACCTAGCCCTTTGGGGACAGAGCTGATGGTACAGCACGAAGACGATGGTCCGGAAGTCACAGGGTACATTTCAGGTTTGGTCTTTCATCGGTCAGAATCCCATAGGACATTCCCTGGCCATGGGTGTTGGGGGGCTCACAGGGGTGCCGAGAGCTTCCTAGTGAATGAGGCAACCCCAGGCTTAGAGCGGCGGCCCCTGGGGCCAGAGCGGAACCTGGGGTAGAAAGGAGCCTCCCGGGCGTTTGGGCATGTCCTGTGGGTACAGGGGCTGTGGCTCTGGACCGTAAGCTCGGAGTCTGTTCCAGAGCCGGGCTCCAGGCTGGGAAGGCCAGGCTCTCCGCGGAGCCCCAGGAGGCAGACGGCTCCTGGTCCTGCTCCTGGCCCCCCCACCCCCGACCCTGTGCTGGGGGCTGCAGGTGGGAGCTCCGCGGCCTGACAGCAGCAGGCTGGCCTGGAGCCGGTCTTTGGATGCACTAGAGGGGAGGAAGGGACACAGAGCAAGACGCTTCCTTCGGTGGCCCCGACCCATGCGTCAGCCTCTGTATTAAGGACGGCCTCCCGACGCGGGGCCCTGCCTGCGCGCAGTGCGAGCATTTGGTCTCCTGTGACCGCACACACAGGGTGGGTTTGTGAGGGTCGCGCGGTCGTGCCTGGACCCAGCTCCTCCCAGGCCCGCCGCAGGCTTTAAGGACGCTGGTTGCTTTTATCTGTTAGTGATGTTGGCAAAGAAAGCCCCCTTTCCTGGGTAAACTCCTTGGGCTACCACTTAAAGTTAAACGCAGATCAACCGGGCGGTGGTTTCAGGCCTTGTTTACTGTTCTTATTTTTCCTCCCTCTTGTAGGTTTGTTCGGAGGGCTTTCAACAGAGGGGCTGGAGTGGGGGGAGCAGTTTTAAAGCACCCCTAGCTGTACTGACCCTCTCCCGAGACCTTGGCCTTGTATGAGGTTGGGGGCATCAGGCTCGGGGAATCGTTTGGAGAGGATGCTGACCGTGCGCCATGCGGCCTCCCAACTCCTGGAGCCTGGGCCCAAGGCTGAGCGGCAGCAGGGCTTCCCCTGTGGCTCCTGGCGCTGGCTCACCCCGTGGCCTCCTGGTTTTGCGATTAGGCCTTCCAGCAGGGAAGTAAAGCTGGGGTCAGCCTGAGTGGCGTGGACGTCACTTGGGGTCCTGTGTTTTGTCTGTTTTCTTCCTGTTAGATTCTTAGAGCTTCAGAAGGTTCCCAGGTTCCCAGGGGGGTGGAAGTTCATGCTCAGAATCCAGCCTAAATCCCATCAGAGGAGTGAGCCCGTTTGGTGACAGCTGGGGAACCCCAACCCGTGACCCCGGATGCCCCCGCAAGCCCTGGACAGGAGTTTCAGCCTCAGTGCTCTTTGTCTCTCCTACTGCTTCCTGCCTCAGTTTGACCATCTGTAGGCGGGGAACAAGGAGGGGCCTGAGCAGCCATTATTTTTTCCATTTCTCTCAGAGCGAGGGGCTGGGAGGGGCCCATCCAGTGGAGGGAGAGGGAGGGAGAGGGAGGGGGAGAGGGAGGCGCTGTCTCCTGCACAGGCCTTATGGGCTCGGGCTGGCAGCCTTGCCGTGGGGACTTTTTCTAGTAAAACAGAAACACTGTCCTCCAGCTCCGCGCTCCCTTCCTGATCCTGTGCCACTCGGGTCCCACTTGTATGCATGTGTCTGAGTTTCGGGAACATGCTGTCTCGCACTTTGACTTAGCTGTACAATCTCTGTCCCCCATCCCCTTCCCTCCCTCCTGCCTGGATTTGCCAAAATGCCAGCCACCCCAGCTGGCCTGGACTCCCTCGTGCCCCCCACCGCACGTTCACCCTGAAATGGGCAGAAGCACAGACGCACACTCGTGCACGTGCGCACCCTCGCACGTGCGCACCCCCAGCCCTCTGAGTGCGGCGGAAGGCAGACAGGGTCTGTCTGGAGGCTCAGGGTCGGGACTCTGTCTCCAAAGGGAGCCCAGGCCCCCCCTCCCCGGAAGCCGTCTTCTTCCAGCCTGACCTCTGGCTGGTGGCACCTTTTGCACTTGTCACTCCTGCCCAGCAGCCCAGATTTGCACAGTGTCTCCTCTGCAGGACACCTGGTCTTGGATCTCTCCTTCCCGGGCCCATGGGCTCAGCACCGCCCACGTGCCCGCCCCTCCCGCTGTGGTCACACCCCCCCCCCCCCCCCGCACCCCAGCTTGGCCTTCTGCAGGAGGCGAGTCTGCCCAGAGAACGGGGCAGGGGTGGTTGCTCCCTGGGCTCGTCCTGGGCTGCAGACAAGCCTCTCGTTGGAGGCCCTTTCTGTTCCCACAGCCTCCCACCTGCCCCAGTTAGGAACCGGTGAGGCAAGAAGGGTCACGTCCACAGCACTTCCTGGGTTGTGCTGGGCCCGCATTTCGAGCAGGGAGAGTGTGGTGTTGGCTGTCGCAGGCCTGGGCGCCCTGTGGGAGCCCTTGGCTGGCCCTGTCCACAGGCCGAGTTCCGTGCTGTTGTACGTGGTGCCAATTTTTTTTTTTTAATAACATACATGAAAACAAGACTGGTTCTGTGCGTATATGGATGAGTGTTGTGTCGTGAACTGCAGTGTTTTGATACCGTGACTGGCTTTGTTTGGGTCTTTTTGCTGTTACATTAATCATTGTACATTTCTATCGTCTTCTGACAAAACTGTGCTCTCTGATCTCCCAGGGCTTCTGTGACTCAATTCTGCCCAGACCCACTGGGAGGCGACCCCCCCACCCCCCAGCTTTCCCTGGGAGCCAATCCAGTCCCATCCCAATGACTGGAGCCTTTCTGGTTCCAAGAGAGGAAGAAACCTCTAACGTCAGGGGCCTAGGGAAGCTTCCAGACTTGCCCTGGTCCGAACTTTGCAGCCTGGATCCAGGTCTACCTGCAGCTTTGCTTGCCCAGCGCCCTCAGAACCAGGGCCCCGGCAGACTCGCCACTGCTCCTGGGGTCCCTACGGTGCCCCATGGGCGCTCAGCAGGGTTCCAGTTCCTTCCGCCTTCTGCCAGCTTTGAAATTCATAACTCAAGCACCATTACTGTACATGTCATAAAAAAATACCATGTATGACAATAAAAGCCTTTGTACATACCTCCATGTACATATTTATATACACACACACCTTCCTGTTATAAATATATTCAGCATGGCGTCTCTGGCATCCCAAGTTTGTGGTTTTTTTTAAGTCCTGGAAATATGGTTTTGGAAACCTTTTCTTCCTTTCCCTCTTTTCTATGTAATAAACATTCATGTGACCTTTACAGCTGGCTTCTCAAATCTCTGTATCCTTTCATTTTTGTAATTGAACAGATCTCTGACTGGTCCTGTAATGGCTCCCTCCCTCCCTCTCGGCAGTGTTTGCTATTGCTGTCTTTTCCATTACGAACACCGCCTTTCCCCACGATGGGCCTTGCCTTCATTTAGACCTTCTTATCCACATTCCTGTCCTCCTGGGGGGCTTATACGAGTTGCTCCTCCGGAAATTTGCCCATTAAACTGAGCATCAGGACCCAGACTGGGTTTAGCCAGAATAAGGGTACAGATGAAACTCATTTCCTTGTCTTGATTGCTCGACGGGTTGATGAGGCAAGTGTGTGTGATGTACACATCTGTCGAAGTCTCCCGCGTAAAGAAAGTAGGCGAGAGTGATTAGGAGGATTTATAACTAGCTGCTCAGCTGCGACAGGGGCTGGCTGGACTGGCGTTCCCTTGGAGTAAATGGACCGGGCGTACCTCATGGCCCAGCCAACGTCTCCCTTGGTGACTGGGTGAAGGCCTAGGCAGCTTGTCACATTTGTGGGTGAAGGGAACTAAATATAGGAGAACACATCAGAATTCAGAAAGCTCTTGACAGGCAGAGGCGATCTAACCAGAGGAAATCTAATAACCAAATCTAATAGTAAATGAAACAGTGGTGCTTGGGATTGAGAACCCGCCACGCTTCTCACGTCCAGGGAGGTGCGTGACTGGCGCTCAGTGTTCATCAGCTCCGCGGTGCAGCTGACAGAGCAGGTCACCTGACTTCGGATGCATCAGGAGCAGCAGGCGGGGGTCCAGAACGAGGCTACGTCGGCCGCCTTGCATTCAGCTCTGGGTACTGTGAGGGGTCGGGTCTCACTCCCCGAGGGAAAGGCCCTGCCTCTTGCTGCTTCCTCATGTCAGCCCAGAACCCTTGGGGACTGGCCATCGCGACCCACGTGCTGGTGGTGTCCTGGTCTGTCCATTGAGAGATGCTGCCATGTCAAAGGCCTTGATGGGACCACTGGCCAAAAGAGTGACTCACTTCCAAGGGCAACCTTTCCGTGAGATTCGACGCTCAACCACCAGGGCCCTTTCAAGACCCCAGAAGTGGCCCCTGTGCCCAGACTTGACTTTAGTCACTGGACCAAACCAGGACTCAAAGCCTGAGGCAGCATAACGGCCCCAGGCATTCTCAAGGACAGTGCATTTCTTGATTTTGTGCATCTTCCACACTCTTCCTGTGCTCACATTGTGCCAGAGAGTTCTTTCTGCACAGGCGTCCGGCTCCAGAGCGGCTGGGGGGAAGGCACAGCGGGTGCGCAGGTAGCCCTGCTCTGGAGTCCTGCCCGCGAGGGGAAGGGCCCTCGGGCACCTGAGGTCTCTCCTCTCCCAGCCCCAGTTTGCTTGTCCTCAGGAAGGGTGACGTGGTAGAGCCAGCCAGTGCCTCTCTCCTGGAGGGTGACTGACAGTGTCCTCCCCACCGCCAAAGAGTTTCCTTCAGACCCGCAGGGCAGGGGCCAAGACAAACACGAAGACACCTGCTCCCCAGGACACCCCCAGGCGCTGGGAGAGGCTGGTGCTTGCCTGTGACCCGCCACAGGAAGGGACTCGTGAGGATGGGGGGGAGGGGCGGTGATGGGAGGAAGGTCGGGGGGAGGGCCAGGGTTGGGTCTGTGGGGGACCCATCCTGAAGGAGGGCGGCCGCCAGGGACATGGAGCACACACCTGGGGCAAAGAGGGTCCCCGAGCAGGTGCTCGGCTGGGACGTGCTGCAGTTACTAGTGAGAGGACCTCAGCTCGGGTCGGGCTGGGGAGAGGAAGAAGGACCGGAGTGGGGGAGGGAGGCCGGGTGCAGAGGGAGCCGGGGTGCCTGGGCAGCTCCTTGAACAGGATGGGATGTCCCGTCCCCGTGGCTCCTCCCCTGCGGCCACGTGACTGTCCCTCCACCCCAGGAAGCCGATGCTCCGGGAGATGCTGAAGTGGAAAGCTCCCAAAGTGGAGGATGCCTGCCAGCAAGTCGAGGAGTCCTCACAGGGGCCTAAACCGGGAACTCATGACATGGCCGCCTGGCCGATAGCAGGGGGGAAGGGGGCACCTCAGAGAAAAAAAAGAGGAGCCAGCGATGGCTGGTCACGTGAATGGGGTCACGTTCAAGGCTCAGGGGCAGCAGCATCTACTGGCTAGTGCCCGCCCACTTTGGGGTTCCTGGGAGGCACTGCTTTGCAGCGGCTCCTGTGGCCCGTGGCCCGAGTGGCCTTGTGGTAAACCTGGAGGCCTGAATGGCCCTCCATGTATGCCTTCTCCGCCCACCACCAGTGGCTGAGTTCAGGTCCCCCGGTGGGACGGGCTCTGCGGAGAGGGATTAGAGCAGGAGCCTGCAGCTGTGTCTGGAGTCTGAGCAGTAGCTATTTATATTTCCACCCAAAATAGCTACGTTTTAAAAACAACAACAACAACTCTAGAGAGCAAAGAAACTTTTAAAACTTGGAATGTCGGCGGGGGTGGCGGGGGGGAATGGAGGGAATAAACACTTTCCGAACACTTAGAAGTTGTGCCCCGCTCCTGAGGTTCCGGGACGGCCGGGGAGCCCAGAAGTCTGGGACGGAGGATTTGCCTCCACCGTTGCCTTCTGGGAAACTTGAAACACATCCAGAATCTCTTGAAGAAGCTGAAGTGGTGAGGTACGGATTTTATGACCAAGAAATCAGCGCTGGCGCTTTGGGTCCCCTGTCACCCCGCACGGCCATGACCCTGGGGTCTGCGCGGGGGCCCACCTGAGCGGAGGGCCGCCCTCCGCCCCTCCACATCAAACGCTCCCTGGCTCCCAGGCCCAGCTCAGGTCCGCCAGGCGAGACAGGACGGTGCGGCCCCGTGGCTCTGCTCCTCACCCTGCTTTCCTGGGGCCAGTCTCTTCCCCTACTCAACCCATGTGATTCTGGGGGCACTTGCCAATCACAGAATCCCGCCCCCCCACCCCAGCCAGGCCAATAGCAGGGTCCTCTTGCGGAGCCAACCTGCAAGGATGGGACTTCCCTGAGACCTTTCTAACTGGAGTTATGGGAAAGCTATTTTCCTCCTTGGCCCGGAGGCTATAGCGTGTAAGCCTGAAGCTACCCAGGACCAAAGTTCCCACCTCATGGGCACCTGAGGATGGAGCGAGACGCAGGCACACAGAGAAAGCAGAGATGGGAGATGGAGGGGGAATGTCGTTGCCGTTGTCCCCAAGGCCACCGCTGGCCCTGCCCGCGCCCCGGTTCCACTGTGCAAGCCCTCTGTGCTTCTCCTTCCATCCCTCCCTCTAGTTCCTTTCTACACACTTGTTCAAGAGGAGCTTCTCTCACTAATAACAAGAAAAAATCCTGACTATGTGCTCCCAAAGCCTCCGCTGACTTACTGTTTTCACTATTCTTCCAGCCAAGTACAATAGCCACCACGCACTCAGCTTCTGCAAAGAGCCAGACACAGACCAGACCTTTACGTCTATGACACACACACAGAGGCATACATGCATGCACACACATGAGCACACGTCAGGCCTGGGCACCGTGTACTGTGACAAGCGATGGAGTTGGTGCTTACAGGTGACAAGTGTTCATTCCTTCCGACCCCATCCCCCCACCTCCCCACTCTCCCTGACCTCTCCTGTCTCAAACAATATTGGAGAACAGCATTTAAGGGGAAAAAAAAATGCACCTGTTATACATGCTCGATGATTTCAATTGGAACTGTTGTTAATATTAAAAATTCCAGAAAAGGTTAACGTACTCGGGCTCTTTCTTTTCCCATCAAGCCCAGGCGAGGCAGAGTCTTCGGGCCGCTTGGCGAGGCACCTCAGGCCTGCTGGGACTTAGCTGGTTCGTGGCAGCCAGTTAAGGGAAACGGAGCCTGAAGCCTCAATGCCCACTTGTAAATCTCTCGTCTCTGAGCCCTTGTGAAACCTGGACCCGAGGCTGGCATTCCAGCTCTGCTTCTGGGCTCAGCCAGGGTCCTTCTGCCCAACCTGCCCAGCTCTTCACTCAGCCAGCCCTGTGGCCCAAATCACTTCCCAGAAGGCACTGGGTTTCTCAGACATGAAACTCTCCCCCAGACAGTGCCACCTCCTATAATACTTTTATTCTCCTTGTGCCACCCCTGGCTCTGTTCCGGGCCAATTCACTGCGTGGCAAAGGTGCTATTGGAAACGGCGAGTTGCTGCTGATTGATATGAAGCACACCTGTTTGTTGGCCCCCTCTGCCCACCTCCCACCCTCTCTCCGAAATGGAAAATATTTTACGCAGAATCCTCCTGTACCTACTGTAGAAGCAGACTTTATTTCCATTGGCTTCCTGCCCATCTGAAAGGTTGGCTCCTTAGACATGCAAATAAGCACAAGCCAGCAGGCCTGGGGGCTCCCAAAATTTCATTCGGGCCCAAAAGAAGCCAGACAGAAAGAGAGCAAACATCTGGAAGAAGATGAACAGCCAAGTCTCAGGAAGAGCGGGGGTGTGGGGCACTTCGGTGGCCTGGCAAGGATTTCCAAAATGACTTCGCATTTTAGAGAAAGCATTTCACTTACAGGCTTTGTTCTCTGTTGTGAGGCCCAAGAGGCATTGTTCAATGTGGCTGCATGGCAGCTCCCGGTCACTGTGCAGGGGGTGGCGGGGGGGCAAGTCTGGAAGCATCGCAGAGCTGGAAAATGCCGTCTTCGCCAATGTCCGCAGTGTGAGGACAGAAGTGGCGGCCGGTCCCTGGCCTCGCCTTCTGCCTTGGCCTGGGGGGCCGGCTGCGGAAGATCGCCCGGGGCGTGGGGCCGGGCCGGTGCAGCCTGCGCCTGCCGGGGGACTTCAATCACAGCTATAACACACCTTCACAGCAACACCAGGTTGACAGATAGCAGCGACCGTGACGCTTGGTTTCCGTAAATAATAGCTGTGTTTTAGGATTATGAAGATACCTGCACAACGTCTTCTAGAGCTGATACAGAGCCGACAGAGGATAAACGATGTTGCCCAAGCAAGAGGTGCGGAAAGAATTACTCCCAGACGCGGATGGTGACTGTGGCTGATTTTTCTCTTCTTTATGTTCCAGGCCTTTAAAATTCACATTGAGGGGCCCATTGATCTTTTAGTTAGGTTTTTTTGAGGAGTGATTTATACACAGTAAAATTCACCCTTTATAGTTCTACGCACAGCCCTGTGCACAAGTTGCCAAACACACGCAGCTGTAGACCCATGGCCACAGTGACGACATGGAAGGTGTCCTTCAGACCAGAGTTTCCCGGGGTCCCTCTGTATTCAGACCACCTGGGGCGTTATCCGTGGGGGTGTAAGACTGGTTCCTGATTTGAAAATTAATCAATGCAAGTCATCCTATCAACAGATTGTCAGGCCAAAGATGTAGCTGGGCTGGGAAAAGGCAGGAAAGGAAGGGAACTCTCTTTCCCTTGACATTCCTGGGGGGCAGGGGACGAGCCTCGCTGGGCAATGGGGCTTCCAGACCTGTAAGTTAAATGACCTTCTTACCTCCCTTCTTTTTTTCAGGTACCTTGTAATATACATGACCGTCCAGAAGGGGGCAGCCTCCCCTGACGGGGCCCCCGTGTCTGGATTTCTCTCCAGCACATGTTCTCAGAAAACATAACTAAAACTGGTCATTTTTTCCTCATGGAAATTAGACAGGGCTGCTGGCGGCAGCACATTGTCTCAGTCTGATACCATGTGCCCATGATTTGCAGAAACTATTTTTAAAATAACCCAAATACATGTTGCCACATAGAAAACCACAGAAATTAGCATTGTACCCCACCCCCACCTCCACACCCCAAAACCGCTTTACTCATTCACAAGTTTGGAAGAAGTTACAGGAGAGAAGGTGGAGTTGCAAACAGCCTATGATGTTAGTTAGCAAAGGGGGCGCTGTTAGGGGCTGAATGTGTGCCCCGCCCCCATCACTGCCCAAATTTGCATGTTGAAGCCCTAACCCCCAAAGTGATGGTATTTGCAGGTGGGGCCGGGAGGGCCTGATAAAGGTTAAGTGAGGTCACAGTGATGGGGCGCTAACTGGGTAGGGCTGGGCCCTTTGGAGGTGAAGGAAAGACACCAAGGTTCCTCTCTCCCTGCCACCCAAGGAGAGGGTGGCCGTCTGCAAGCCAGAAAGGGGGTCTCACCAGGAACCAAACCCTGCCAGAGCTTGATCTTGGACCTCCAGCCTCCAGAACTGTGAGGAATGCATTTCTGCTGTTCGAGCCACCAGTCTGGGGCATTTTGCTAAGACCGCCCACGCCGACTGAGACAGGCAGGCACCTGCGCAGGGAAGTGCTTCTCTTTTTTCTATTATTGTTGTTCGCATCATGGCGAACTAGTTTTTTTGTTTGTTTAAAAAATACCTGCGAGCCCTCACATCCTGCTGAAGTGTGAAATTCCTCTTCTCTGGCTGGGGCCTTGGCATTCCCTTCCTCGCTTCTCTGTTGAATTTGTCATCTCAGGCCTGCACAGGGGGCGCACTAAATGCCAGGAGCAGGCCACAGCTGTCACAGCGCAGAGGGGAAAATGACAGGCACGCTGTTTCTGGGTGTTCGCGAGAACTGGGGTGTGCTGTCTGTCCCTCTGTGGAGGGGTATGTGAACCAGCCTGTGAGCTGCCAAGTGAACTTGGTTCTGTAGTCTGTGGAGGGGTTGGGGGGGCGGGGGTGGGAGGGGAATAGTGAATCTGGGTGTCTGTGTGTCACAGGGCTCTGAGGGAACAGAGGGCTGCGTGGGCTGCACTTCCCTGCAGGGTCACACGGAGCCTGGAACAGGCTGTGCTGAGAGCTCCTGATCCAGGGTCCCCGCCCTGCCCCGATGCCCCCGCACTGGCTGTTGGTCTTGGGGGCCAGAGCCAAGGCGGGGCTCCGCCGCTCAGCCCGCACCCCCAGCAGAGGGCTGTGGTTGGGATCAACATTCCCAGGGACTGGTCAGGGTTACAGTCACCAACACCAAGACGCAAGGCTTGACAATGGGCTGTCCCCCCAATCCTGGGACGCGGCTGTGTGCCCCATGTGCTGGGGCCAGCCCTGCTCTCAGACGACTCAGTCCTGCAGGGTCTGGGAAGATCTTGAGCTTTGGTTCAAAGCCAGGGGTTGATGCTTACTGGCTGTGTGACCTCAGATAACTTACTCACCCTCACTGTGCCCCTGCTTTCTGACATACTGAATGTGGCGAACACAGCTCATCCGACAGAGTTTTTATAGGGACTAAACTCCTTAGCCTTAAGTCGCCTGGTATGTGCCTGACAGGTGGTAATTCTTCATCAGTGGCTGCCATAATTCTAAGGCAGGGGCTGGGATACTTTTCTATAAAAGGCCAGAGAGTAAATATCTCAGGCTTTGCAGCTGGTCGTCTCTGGCAGCTCCTCAGCTCTGCTCTTTCAGTCGAAAGCAGCCATGGAAATGGGCATGGTTTTCCAAGTGAAGTTCTATTTTAAACACAGGTGGGCCCCAGTTCAAAGGTGGCACCTGTTCCCAAAGCTGGGTGGTTCGGGGGGCGAGAGGAGGGCAGAGATGCCGGGGAGGTGGGGGGAGGCTCGAAGCACTGCCAGTCAGCCTGGCGAGCGGGCGCAGGAGGCTGGGCCGAGAAGCCCGGGCGAACCTGAGGGACCCCGTTAGGTGAGCCCAGCGGCTGCCCATGGTGGCGGGGGCGGGGGGGGGGTGATCGCAAAGCCTGGAGTCAGGGGGTAACCACAGAGGAAAGGATCGTGAAGTGCAGAGGGACAAGACTCGCCCAGTTAAGTATTTGCGGAGTACCTGTCTCCATCAGTCATCGGTAACGACACTGTCTAGGTGAGACAGAGGGAAGGGACGGCCGCAGGATGAGATCGCTGGAGGAGAGGCCGGGAGCCCACACCGACTGGGGGCTGACCTCCTGCCGAAGAAGAGGCGCCTACGCACCCCAACTGCCATAGTCACCGAGGGTGCTCCGCCACCCCTGCCCAACAGCATTTACTAAGCATCTGTCACATGCGTGGCACTGCTGGACGCTGCAGGAACAAGTTACAGGATCAAGCCCTCGCCTCTGGGGACAACATCCCAGGGGAGGACACAGACCCGAGTCCTGCAGATGGCTGTGGACACCGAGAAGGCCTGTGACAAATAAATAAGATGGGGCAGTGGGGGAGAGCGGCGGGGGTGGCCTTGCTCTGGCTGGGGAGTCAGAGGCCTTTCTATGGCGCCAGCCTCTGAGCCAAGACCGAAAGGGTGGTAACCTCTGTGTTCCCCAGCGAGCCAGCGGCGGGGAGGCTTATTTCCTGCTGCTTTGCTGGAGTGCAGCCCCAAGTGGTGGCAAGGTACAAGGCCAGGGAGCCCTGAAACAAGGACAGCGATCTAAGAGGGGTGGCACCAAGTGCAGCTGGCTGCTCGATCTCCTGGGACCGTCCCCTGGGAAGCCAGCAGGGACGCATCCACCTGGGGGCTGGGAGGTGAAGGAGGGAAGGCCTATCAACCAGCTCCTGCCCGCCATTGGTGCCCGGTTTGCAACAGGCGCTTTAATAAAATCCCCAGACTTCAGGGTCACACAGGCATGAGCCTGGCTGGGTCCCAGGGTGAGCCTGGTGGGAGCCCACCCAGCTGGTTGCGGGGGCACCGACAGGCAAGATACTGACGGGAGAAGCGAAGTTCCCATGGTTACCGCGTGATAACCTGGGGAGCACGCCCCAGGCGGGAGGAACAGAAGGCGCACAGGCCTTGTGGCTTTTCTGTAACTTTTTAAAATGACAAGGATGCACCCACCCCCAGAATTCCGTGCGTGCAGCCCCCAGCCTTGCAGAGCAGGGCGGGGCCTGCTGGGAAGTGTCCAGGGGACATCCTTCAGGTGTTGCGGGCGTGCCTGCTTTCAACTGTCTCCTGGAGAGCCCGGCCAGACGCCGGTCGTGAGGGCGGTGGACCCTCTCCGGGCGGCTGCATGGTGCCAAGCCCATGCTCGGTGCCTGGGACCCGGGCAAAGAGAACACAAGCACCGGCCCTCCCCACGCTTCCCAGGTCGGGCAGGAGGCAGAATTGTTTTGAAATCCAGGCAATTTCTGGATTTAATCCCTGCTTCCTACTTTGATTACCCAGGCGAAGGTGCTTGATTGTTCTAAGCCCCAGCTTCCCCACCTCTAAAACGGAGAAAACACAGCCTTGCTCATTGAGTTGATGTGGGGATAAAAGGGGACTACGGGCCCTGGCCAGGTGGCTCAACGGGCTGGAGTGTCGCCCCCTCCACCAAAGGGTTGCGGGTTCAATCTTGGGTCGGGGCACACACCGAGGTTGCAGGTTCAATCCCAGGTCTGGGCATGTACAGGAGGCAACCCATCGATGTTTCTCCCACATCAGTGTTTCTCTCCCTCCCTTTCTCTCTACAGTCAGTAAATATATCCTTGAATGTGCATTACATAAAAAGGGGGGCTACAGATGTGAGCTCCCCGAAAGGCCGCAGGGGCTCCCCCAGCCGGGGGTGGGGGTGGGAGAGGAAGCGCCTCTTTGTGGCTGTTCAATGTCCCTGAACGACTACGTAAAGGTTTTGAGGAGAGGCAGAAAAGGCTAGCTTTGAAGTGTGCTTTAAATCTTTTGCAAATTAAAACGTGATCCAATCTGATCCCCTTCCCTGGAGTGGGGGGGAGGTCATGACAGCCCCAACTTGGTCCTCCAGCTTCCAAGGAGGCCCCCCCCCCCCGACCCCCGAGCCATGTCTCTGGGGCTGGGGTGTAAGGACCACACTGCAGCCAGCACTGTGGTCTCCAGGGCCTTTATTCAGGAAGGTACAGCGCGTCTGCAGGCTGACAGGCACCGTGCAGGGTTTGTTAACAGTTCAGTTGTCTCCAAGGTGTCGCGGGGAGAGAAGAGCAGAGGGCAGGAGGACCCTCTGGGGATCCTCTCCCACCAAAACAAAGGCACTGGCTCAGGGTGAACGCTCTGCTTCTTCCCAAGGGCCCTGGGTTATGTACACGCAAGGGTTCACCGGATGGATGCGGAGAAACTCAAAGCTAAATACAGCCGAGGAAAGAGTCCATCTGGGGGTAGGGGGTGGGGGGCACCAGGGCTGCCTCCAGGCTCCTTCCACTGGACAGGACAGGAAGTTCCGAAAGAGGGCAGAACTTCAGAGGAGAAACAGGATCCAGCCTCTCAGTCTTAGTGTTTTGTGCAATTTAAAAAACCAACAAAATAAATATAACTTAAAAACTTCTTACACGACACTAAAGGCAAGTCTGGGACGAGCAGTTGAGCAAACTTCCTTGAAGGCTAAGCAGTACTGAACACCAGGATTGCACAGGGGCGGGGGGCGCAAGGACAGGGCAGGAAGGACGCCCACCCTGCTGGCACCGGCATGGCCGGGCCCCTGGAAGTCCCTGCCTGGACTGGGGCTGGGCGGGGGGGGGGGGGGGGGGGCCTTTCAGACAGCTTTCGGGGGCCGGGGGGGGGGTTAGAAAATTCCATTCCAGGATCCATACGAGGCGGCGGGAGGTCAAAGGGGAAAAGGGATTGAGAGAGTCGGCGTGGAGGAAGGGAACTAGCACAGTAAATACAAAACCCAAAACCTTAATAGAATAACCCTACAAAGATGCCACTTTATGTCACTTTCACATACAAAGGTAACCCAAGGCAAAGAATTGCCAATAAGAGGCCCCACGGGTCTCCTTCAATAAACAAATTGTTTGCTTATTAGCACATTGTTTGCAAACAACTGGTGCTTGCTTAAAGTGCTTGTTTGTTCTCTTAAGTAGCTGAAGCTGGTCCCATGTAACTTTTGTTCATAGCATTAATTTGCTTTAGCAAACTTTTTTCATAGAGAGGAGGAAGGTAACTTTTGGCCAGTGCATAGTTGTGGGACCTTGACATCTAAATGAATGGTGTCCCTTCCCACAGGGAGCCGCACACAGGCCACCGCGGTGGGGTCCCTCTGGCCCACAAGTGCATACAGCTCCCGGGCTCCTGCCCTCCAGGATCACATGCTGTCACGCGGCCTCCCGTGCTCCTCGGGGGCGGGGGTGTGACCTTTAGCAAGTCAGCCCACACAGGAGTTCGCCACTGTTTTGAACAAGAGCCAGGAAGTTGAAACGTGATTTCCTTTTAAAAATCTGAACTTGCGCATCCTCGTGTCCCACCCTCCGCCCCCATCAACCGTCACTCACCCGGCATGAAAGGGGAAACAAATGTGTCACATGGGTGAGTTGACAGTTCCCCCAGACCCTGGGGTGATGGGGGAGTGGGGTGGCCCAGGAAGACCTCCCTCTGGATTGGTCCCTCTAGGCATACACACCGGGGCACACACTGTCTGCACAGTGTCCCTGAAGCAGCTCCCTATGGAGCAACTGGCCCCAGTGCCTGCCGGCCTGGTCCCCAACTCTCTTCCAACCACAAAGCGGGGACACCGGGGGGGGCACCGCTCCAAATGGCCATAGCTGGGATTGTCTTTAAAAGTCATGCAAATTTTGCATTCTTCTCAATAATATAAACCTACTTGCTTTACAAGGAGACTAAGTCTCACAAATGGTTTCCCATGAATCTTCGAGCAACCTAGAGGCTGCAGAAGGGAGGCCTGGGCAACCCCGGCGGCCCCCATGTTCCCTGGAGGCTGCCCACACCGCATCGGGAAACACGGGCTTGAGCCCTTCAGGCCGTAAGGCTTATTTCGGGGGAAACCCTGATGCCGGGAAGCCAGCCTCCACCTCCTTCCTCGCTGCGCAGCGCTGGCCTGGAGCCCTGCCTGCAACCGAGCGTCACCAGGGAGGCGGGAGAGGTGCGGCTGCGTGAGAGGAGTGTCCCGCGTAGGTTCTGTCTTTCTTACGTTGGGGGCTGCCTGTGCCCTGGCCCACCCCCATGCAACCCCTGGCCTTGTCACAGCAAGGTCAAGATGGGGCGTGGGGGGCTCACGTGGCTCTGGGGGTGGCTGCAGCCCTGGCAGCTCGGGCCTGCAGAGTCCCCCTGGATTCGGGGGCAATAGTCACAGATCAAAGAACACAGCTCCTGTCCCCCACTAGGGAGGCCAACACCAGAGATCACAGCCAAGTCGGCTCTGGCCTCCTCCCGGCTCTGGGGTCTGGTCCGAAGCTGGAGGGTTTCAATACCAGACCCTAAAGAGTCCACAAAGGCCGCCACACATCCCTGGACCCCTTGGGCTGCTAATCAGAGGGTGCTTTACTCATGGCCAACATGCATCTGCCAGTGATTTTGTGCCCCAACCATGAGAAAGCCTGGCACCAGGCACCTGCTGGAACATGGGCTCTGAACACAGTCCCTGGCCAGGCTGAGGATGGATGGGGCTGAAAACCGCTGAGCGGGGCGGCAGCGCTAACAGCACTGGCCAGCAGGGGGCAGCAGGCCCCCACAGGGAGCCCACCCAGGGGCTCTGGGCTGGACCCCAGGGCCACCTGCGTCCCCATCCAGGTCTGAACACAGCCAACATGCCCCCAGCCCCCGCCCCGGTAGGCAGCCGTGCTTGGCTTGGGCATTCCTCTTCTAGAAGGAGATCCTATTTACAGAGAGACGTGGAAGCCCCAGCGCTAAAGCCCTTCAATCAGGAAAACGAGAAAATCTCGCCTCCTCTTCTACAAAGTGTCTTGTAGTGCAGTTTGGGAGGGTCAGTTCTGGGGCTTGCACCCAGGAAGAAGTCAAAGAAGAATTAAGAAGGAGAAGGAAGAAAAGGGGGAGGGAGGAGGCCAGGGACGGGGCGAGGTGGGCACAGGGGCCGCAGTCTAGGGGGCGCCGGGGCCTTGGCACATTTCTGACAGGATGTCGATGAGGTTGTTGAGGCCCGAGAGGTAGCCGTCCTCCCGGTTGCCTTCCTGCCAGGGGACGTCGTGCTGCAGGGTCTGGCCCTCAGGCAGGGGGGTGGTCTTCCCGAAGTCGATCATCCACACCTTGGCCTGTTCCTTCTTGTCGTGGATGAAGAGGAGCGAGCTGCCGATGACCTGCGGGGAGGTGGGGAAATGAGGAGGGGGTCGCCCGGGCCCCTGCCCCCACCCGCCACATGGCAGCCGGGCTCCTGAGGGCACCCTCACAACTCAGGGGGCGTGCCCCAAGGGCGGGCCCTGCCACGCAGCGTGCAGCCCTCTGCCCAGGGGGGCAGCAGCTGGACACGTACCTCGTGGCCCTTGAAGAAGGGAGAAACTTCGAGGGTGGCCCGAATGTCCTTCAGCCGGTCCCGGTAGGCGATCTGGGAAGAGAAAGAGGACGACTTTTATTTAAACACCTGGGCCTGGGGGGGGTGCGGATTTTAAGTGCCATTTGGTCCATTAGAGTCACTAAGTGTCAAGAGGAGGGAGCTTATGCCCTGACAGTGCACTCCAACTTCTTCATCTTAGAAGTGAGGCCACTGAGGCGCAGGGAAGGCAGGGTGGCCGGGCTCCTGGGCCCATGCCCTGCCCAGTCCGCGTTGCTCCGTGAGCAGGGCGCCGGGGCGGGGGCAGCTCCAGAGCATCGTGCAGCCTCCAGGAGCTCCTCCCCAAGGGTTAAGTTTATTCCGGAAGGCAGTGGAGAGGCAGGCGGCATCCTGGGAGCCCCGTTGCCATGGTACCTTCCCGAATACAAACCTCAGTGCCCTGAGATCTCTGCCAGGGGTCTCTCTGCGGAGCCCTCCAAACCCGGGTTAACCGTGCTGGCTCTGGGGGTGCCCGCCTCCCCTGGGGACTGCTGGGGAAGCCCAGCGCACAGGGCACACACGGTTCCTCCGTGCCCATCTGTAGCAGGGCCAGCCCGGAGCCCAGCACCAAGAATAAACCCCTCTCATGGGGCACCGGAAGCACGCGTTCTGAGCAGGCTTTGATGAGCAGCTGGCAACCCGGCGCCCACAGGCGCAGGCTGCGGAAGAGTCAGGGGGCGTGCCCCACGACTGAAGCCTCGCGCTTGCCAGGGCCCAAGGGAAGCTCCCCAGTGGAAAAGGAAGGGAGGGAGAGGCCCTAGCCCCAGCCAGCGCCGGGTCTCCTTGGAGGAAGCATGTCTGGTCCGCCGCTCCCTGCTCGGCAGCCCCGGGAGCCCGTCCGGGAGAAGGTGCCAGTCTGGGTGCACAAGTGCGTGGTGTGCCCAGGCGCTCTCCGCCCATGGGGTGCAGAGGCACGACACACCCTACATCCGCTGGGGGGTACGGGTCCTGATCCCAGAGGTCAGAGCATCTGTTCAGCCTGTCTGCTGCCGCAGCAGTAAAGCGAGTCCCTTTGTCGTAAACTTCTGCCACTCACGTCTCTAGGCTCAGAGACAGCTGGCAGGTTCTTCCCAGGGACGGTGCTATGACCGCACCCTCCTCCCCCGCCCGCCCCGACCCCAGCCAGGCACGCTCCCCTCACTCAGCCTCACGGCCTGGTAGAGGCCCGGCCAGGCCTGGGAGGATCGGGGCGCAGGGACCAGCAGGCCCCCGGCCCGTGTGGGTGAATCCCGGCTCCGCCCTGTCCTAGCTGTGTCCTTGACCTCGCACAGTTTCCTCATCTGTGGAATGGGGACAAGAGCGTCCACCCCCCGCCACCAGAGGCTGCTGTGAGGACGGGCTGAGCACGTGCACAGTACGTGGCAGGCGGGGGGTGTTAAGGAAACCCAGCGACGGAAAGGGCTGCTCTAAGGACGGAAACTGCTTTCAGGAGCCGGGAAGTTGACGGTGAGGGAAAGAGTGAGCGAGCGTTCGCCGTGCTTCCCTGTTGGCCTGCAGAACGGGCTGACAACCGTATCACCTTCCTCTGCACCTTCCAAGCAGAAGTGGGGGGCCAGGGCTTTGTGTGGGCGCTGTGGTCATGGCTGCTGTGGCCTGGCTCTCCAGAGTGGGCACAAGCGGCCGCCCAAGACCCCGTGGTCGGCTCCCCGTCGGGGGCCCTGACTCACCAGGATGTTCTGGTTTCCTTTAGTGAATTCCCTGAAGGCCTCGATGACCTGCTCCCGCGTTTTGGTTTTCTTGAAGTCCCGGTTCACAGAGCCGTCTTCCTTCTGAGAAGGCGAATCCAGGAGGGGTCAGCAGAGGACCAGTGGCAGGCGCTCTGCTCCTCGCCCCGACTCCCAGGGGTCTGAGACAGCCACCTGGAGCCCGGGCCTGACCTGGGTGCTCCATGCCCGCACGACCAGGCTCAGGGTGGCTCATCGGGCAGCACAGCGGAGGGCAGCCTGTCCTGGGCCCCGGGAGAGTGGCCCCAGCGCCCCAGGCAGAGGGAAGGTGTAGGAAAGGCTTGGAGGTCAGAGGGCCACTTGGGCCAACAGTACAGGGGTGAGGCTGGGGAAGGGAGCACCTGCCCTGCGTGTGAGCAGCGGGGGCTGAAGGGGGTGGACACGCGACGGCTCCCCTGCGGGGCCTGGCCCTGGAACCGAGAGTCGGGAGGCCCCTGCCACCCAGGGCACCCTCACACACCAGGGGAGAGCAGCACTCCTAACCCCAAGTTCAGCTCCAGTCCCCTTACAGCTTGAGACCTTTTATTGCAGGGTCCCTGAAAGCCACGGAATGACGCTGCCCGCCCGCCGCCCGCCCGCCTCTGCCGCCTGGTCCTGCCCAGGGCGCGAGACGGCGTGGTTTTTTTCAGCCCACGCTGTTCCAGGCTGTTCCGGGGCGGCACAGGGAACTCCCTCTCCTCTAAGAGGAAACCAGTTCTTTGGGACAAAGGGTGACAGAGAATGGCTGCTCTGGGGGCCCCACACCAGGGCCTGTGCTAGACCAGCGTGGGGGTTAGGGAAAGCCCGTGGCTGCCTCTGAGAAAACAGGCGGGGCCCGGCCCTAGGCGGGGCACGGGTGGCCTGTCCCACAGGGCCTTTGTGGGGTGTTTCCTGGACTGAGGGAGGGGAGCGGCCGGGTGGCCTGCTGGGGAGACTGCGGCTGCTGTCACAGCTGGTGGCCTTCAGCCCAAGGAGGTGGGCTGCAGGCTGTTCCGCGGCCGGACGAGGGACAGAGCAGAACATCCAGCCTGCGCAGAGATGTGCAGGGAAAGGAGGATAACGGAAAATGAGCAAGAGGAGGAGGAGGAGGCGCATGTAGCTGGCATCCAGTCTGAGGGCTGCGTGTGAAAAGGAAAAGCTGGTTTTGGAAGACAGGTTGGGGGGTGGGGGGGGGCAAATGGCTTTCTCAGCCCAGAGCTCAAAGAGCAGCTGTCCCGGGGGAGGGCGAACACTTTGCTGGGCAGCGAGGCCCCACCGCTGCCGACGGCAGAACCTTACACCTAAATGCCAGCTGAACGAGGCTGCGGAGGCTGCCTGGCTGCGGCCCGCCCGAGTCAGGGCTCCAGCCCTGCCCAGCCCTGACTCTGCGGCTGGACAATGAAGGCCGAGAGTGAATGAACAGACAACAGAAACCTAAGAATGCTGGAGCGGCCGCGGCCACCAGCTCTGGAGGGATGGCTGCCTGAGAGCCGGGCGCCTGGGCCTCACCGCCCTGCTCCCTGGGGTGGGTGCATGTCTGAGCGTGCTCTTCAAATCTCACAGCAAGGGGGGTGGAGGCAGGAAAGGTGTGCGAGGCCCTTCTGGGGAGGCTCAAGGGGGAAGAAGAGAGAACGAGGGGGCCCTGAGGCTGGGGGCGGGGCTTCAGTGCAGCCGCCCCAGGGCTATCTGGGGACGGAGGAGCAGCGCTCGGCCCTCCCTGCCTGGGCAGAGGGCCGCACCCCGGTCTGCCTCTCACCGCCCGCCCCAGGTTTCCAGGCTGTGGGCATCCTCTAGCCTGGCTCCTGGGTGGTTCTCTCGGTGCCTGGTATGGTCTGGGCTAAGGGTAGAGTCCTTAGCAGGGGGCTGTGAGCTGGAAGAAGTAGAAGGCACACCACACCTGCTCTCAGGGCCCAGACCCTGACATGGCCATCCTGCCTGTCCCCAGACTGAGGAATAGGACAGTTTCTCCGTATGTCTGTCCCTGGGGCTGGCTGCCCTCACCCTGGGCCTGTGCAGGGAGCTTGGAGGTCCTGAGACTCCTGAGGTGGATGCTGGAGGAGCCCAAGCCCCCCCCTCCTCTGCGTGGGGGCTGGGTGGCCCAGGGAGCCGCAGGTGGCAGCCGGTCGGCCTCACCTTGATGCCTTCGATCCTGAACCCGAGGGTGGCGGTGGAGCTGATGGTCTCCCTCCACTGCATGTACCGCGGCTTGGTCACAGCCCGCTGGGCCTTCTCCTCCTCCGTCGGGGCCTCCGGGTCCACCTCAATCATCTTCAGGTACATGTCCTTCCGGAGGCTGGGCTTCTTCCGGGCCTTGGTGAGCTCCTCTTCCAGGTAGGTCCTGCGTGGGAGGGGAAGCCGTGTGAGGGCCGTGGGCTGGACCGGCCCCCTTCCCTCCACTGCCGGCCCGGGAGGCTCCGCCAGGCTTTCCGGGTGGTCTTGGAATGAAGCTGCTCCCACCCAGCGGGGCCGCCCCTGCTCTCCGCTGGGAGCCAGCCGCGGCCCCAGCCGCGTGTGCGCCCACCCTGGGAGAGCCGGCTGACGGCAGCACCAGTGGGCCAAGGGCAGGGTCCATCCAGGGCCCCGGCTGCCCCCGCCCAGCTGCCTGGGCCCCGTCCACCAAGTGAGCGCTTCTGCAGCCGGCACCTGAGCTGGCAGGGCAGCTCGCTCTGTGCCCGCACCCCAGCCGCCCTCCCCATTCGCAGGCAGCCCGAGGGGCTGAAAGGTCCCTGGCTCTCTCTGGACAGACGGGGCGGGAGGGGGGATCTTGAGTACAAAGGTCAGGCCAGAAGGCGGCCTCTCGAGGGGCCACAGTCTGGAAGGAGAGGCCCACGGCAGGAGGGAGAGCCTGGGGCTCCGTGGCCTCTCTGTTCTACCGAAGACGCGCCCGGCCCATCCTGCCCTGTGGACGCCAGCCTTAGGCCCAGCCCACGCCTCCTCACACCTGAGCCCCCCGCCCGAAAAGCCAGAAGAAATGTGTCCAGCTGAATAGCTCCCTGCCCTGCCCTCCGCACAAGCAGGCTGGGCCCACCGGCTGTCCCCTAGACGCTGGTGGGGTAACAGGCGCAGGGACGGTACGGGACATAAGCAGCCTGAGGCGGAAGCGCTGGCCCTGGTGGCTTCCCCGACCCCGCCACGTGCCCCTCTTCACCCACATGGCCTCCGTCCCTGCTCCATTTTAAACTCCCCTCCTCCCCTGCTGCACGGTGGGCTCAGCTGCCACCTGTGACCCTTCATGAGACAGAAATGAACAGCGTGACTTGCAGGAGAGGGAAGTTTTGTTCCCCCCGCCCTGCGTGGGTGGGAGCTGCCCACAGGCAGCCCGCTGTGACAACAGGCCGGTCCCCACTCACTGCCTGTCCCCAGGGCCTCGCTCCATACTTCCCCCCAATACTTCTACGCTGCTGGTTTGGGACCCAGAACAGGCTGCATGTCAAAATCACGACATCTTTAAAAGATGCCGGTTTCAGAAACCACTGTATTAACTGACAGAAAAAAAAACTCTAAATCCTTGCGTGTGAACTTGGGCCTGGTCCCTAAGGACCTTCCAGGTGATAAGGAACATCGGGAGCCCCGTTGGCCCTTGGCTGGGCGCTTGCACACACCCCCGCGCCCACGCCCACATGCGTGCTCACACTACGGTGGGTGCAGAGCCAAGTCCCTGGGGGCGAGCTTGAGGGCAGGCCCCGCAAGGTAGAGGCAACCCAGGGAGAGGCGCGTGTGGATCTGGGCGCACGTGACCCGGCTGGGCGGGGGGCCGGCCGCCCGGGGCTCCCCGGGGGCTGCAGGGAGCTGGGCAGCCACACTTCTGCAGAGTCTCGGTCGCTCCTTACACAGGAAGCAGGCCTCCCTGTCAAATCGCTCTTCACACAGGGCTTTTCCAGAAAGGGTGCCTGCAGCTCAGTCTGAGCAGAGCTGCCCTGGCTCCGGAGGGGAGAGGGGCTGGGCAGGGATGCCCACAGCAGGCACCAGCGGGACAGCGGGACGGGACCAGCGGGGACAGACCCACGCCGCCCCAGGGAAACCTCCCTGTCCTGTGGTGGTGGGGGTGAGGCTATGCCGTGGGGGGCGTGGGGGGCGTGGGGGGCGGAGAGCCCGCGGGCGGCACACCTGAGCCATCGGCACACCTGAGCCATCGGCATTGTCCAGCGGGGCGGGGGTCCTGGAGACGGTGCCGGCCTCCACCCCCGGGCCGTGGCCTGGGCGTCAGAAGGACACTTCTGACATTTAGCGCCAGGTCACATACCATAGGTTTACAGTGTCGCATCTGAGAAAACTCCCCAGAGTAGTGGGAGCATGTGTCCACGTGGAACCGGGGTCCCACGCCACCTCCAGTTTGGGACACTGCAGTTTCCCACTGTGCCGGACGCTGGGTTTGCCTCTAGGCCCTCCCACCTCTGCTCTGGGGCAAGTCCCCGCTCCACAGGCCCGGGCTTGGTCTGTGGGCTCCCGCCTCCTCCCTCTGCCACGCACAGGCCACCTCTGGGGGTACCTACGGACTGCTGGTCTCAGGAGGGGCCCTGAGGCCAAGGCTCCTGGACAGATGCAGGTGGAAACGTCACAGCCCCGGCTTGGACGCAGGGCCCGCAGCGCCCCTGTGCTAAGTGCAGGGCGAAGCCCAGGCTGGATCTGCGGGTGGGGCCTGAGGCAAATACGGGCTGTGCGGCTTCTGGCCCCGTGGCCCTGACCTCAGGTATCAAAGCTCAGTCGCCGGGAAGCCCTGAGGAGCACCCAGCCCGCACTCGGAGCCCAGAAGGACCCACCTTGAGGCAGGGAGGGTGGAGCTGGCGGGGGCTGGTTCTGGGGAGGCCTATGCCTTCTCTCCACAAGGGCCCCTCCCTCACCCCACTGCTCTGCCTCCCGCCCCTGGCCAGGACGGGCTCAAAGGTCAGCCAGCCTCGCTGGTCCACTCTGGGTCCCTCCTGAGAGCCCTTGGGTGCAGTGGGGCGGATACTGCAGGCGGCAGTGGGGCGGGGCAGCCCTGGGCAGAGGGCAGGCTCCTGTCCCCGGCGGCCTCCCAGGCACAGACAGGTACCCAGTGCAGCCTTTCAGGACTGACCGGCTACGCGTTCTTCCCATAGGGTGTGCTTTTTTCGGCCACGGTCTGAGTGCACACCAACCAGGTTATTTATATGTTCCCCCTTGAGGGCGCATCCTGGTGCACCCGGTGGGGGGGCGGTGCTTCCTGGGACAGAAATAAGACTCTGGGGAAGAGCAGTGGCCAAGTGGTGGCTGGAGGGACGTTCTGTTTCCTCCCTGTGGCCTGGGGCTGGGGCTGGGGAGGGCCCTGGAGGGAGGCAGGGACAGTGTAAGTGCAAATAGTGGGACCTGTACTCCCTGTCCCCTGTCCTTGGGGGCAACGCCAAGGAATTGGGAGTCAGCCTGCAGCGTCAGAATTTAGGACACAGTTCCCAGGAGTAAGGAGAGAAGGCAAATGGTTGGCTTGGCCTCCTGGCTTCTCTCTGCATCTGTCTCTCGCTCTTTCTTCTTCCCCAATTTCCTTTTGTAAGAAATCAGACTGCTTAAACCATCCAAAGCAAACAAGCCCCCGCTCCAAGCTCTGCTTCTGAAGCCTGGCCTGCCGGAGAGGGGCCGGGGAGCCCCGCGTCTGTCTGGCCCTCCGGTCCCGGCACCTGCAGCCAGGCGGTCCTCCCAGGGGAGCACGGCGCGCAGGGCACCACGGGGCTGGCAGCCCCAGAGGGCTCCTCTACGCAGCCCAGCCGGGGAGGGGGCCCCGTGGTGACTCCTGGGATGGAGTGGTCCACGTTCGGGAGGGGTGAGAAAACTGTGCAGCCAAAACAGGGACCCGCGCTGAGGTGGGTGGGGTCTCGGGGCCTCCACTTCCCATCGCCTTGCACCCCGTTTCCCTCCCCTCCTTCCCTCCTGGGTCCTGGCCTGCCTACGTCTCAGGGCAGACACCAGGGAGCCCGGAGTCTGGGGTGGGGTCCCCATTCTACACGCAAGCCCAAGCACCCCTTCCAGCCAATGTGCTTCAATGTGTGCCGAGTGGGGGTCCCCTTCAGCCTCAGTCTCCACTGGGGACCCACCAGTGCATGTGGTCAGGGCCTCTTAAGGTCCTGGGCTCCCTCCTCCATCGCGTTCTTACGCAGGCCAAGTCTTTTCTGGCAAACCGACATGTCCCACTAACCAGCCCTCTCTCTGCTCCCTGGCACAGGGCCAGGGGTGGGGGAATGGGAAGAGCCTTTATTCCAGTCTCCCCCTCGAAGCTCACATAACAGGAAGCCACCTTCTTGTTACCCCAGCAATGCTCGGTGCTGTGTGCCCCCCCCACCCCGGCCGGCTAACAGGATGGGCTGTTTCCTCTGCCCTCTCCCTGGGGACACACAGCACCAAGCCAGGCCCGACCAGCTACTGGCTCCTGCCCCACCCCAGCTCGCTGGAGAAGGGAGGGGGCCACAGGGGGCAAAACCCACGTCCCTGTCCCCTCTGCAAGGAATGCGAGATGGCCAGGGCGGGGATGGGGGTCCAGGAGTCCCCCCAGGTGCCCCGGCCCGCCCTCGCACATGCAAGGCCTCAGGGGCGGCCCGGATGCCGTCCCGGTCTCTGCCGCGTGGCTGAGCGCCGTTCGAGGCAACGGCACCGCGCCGGGGCCTGGCTCACCTGACGCCCATCTTGCAGTCCATCACGCACGGCGAGTCGAAGTCAGCCAGCAGGTCGTCCATCTGGTTGTAGCGCTCGCCGTCCTTCACCACGTCGCCGTGGTAGGCCGGCACGTAGGGCCTCAGCACGTCGGCCATCAGCCGGTCCAGGCAGCGCTGCTCCGACTCGCAGTGCTTCTTCAGGATCCGGCCGTTGGCCGCCGCCTTGAAACTCCCTGCAAAGCAAGGGGCGGGAGGCCCTTGGTCCTCAGCCGAGGCCCTCCCCACGCCGACCTCCCCACCGGGGACAGCCCCCTGGTGACAGTGCCCGGGCCCCTCGGGGATGCTGCGGGCTTGCTAAGCACAGGGCTGAAGGGGGGCCCAGGTCTCCACTGTGGACCATGCGCTTTAACGAGTGGGTGCAAGTTCTAGCCCCCCACACACTGCCTGCGACGCCGAGGCGGCCCCCCAACCTCCCTGACCCCGGCCCCTCCTCTGGAGATGGAGGAGCACCAGGCCCGCTGCCGGGGGCTGAGCAGGGCTCAGTGAGCGCCTGTGCGAAGACGGGCTCACCCTCTGTGTTACCATTACCACCCCCGCCCGCCTGCATCCTCAGTCCTGCTTCTCGGGCAACAAAGGTGTCTGGTCTCAGGAGAGGCCCCAAGCGGCCCTGGCTCAGGGCCAGGACAGGGAGACTGGCTGAGACACGGGGGTCCCAGACTCGACCCCCCTGGCCACGCTCCTTGTGAGCCATGCCCCTTGTGAGCCACGCCCTCAGGTAAGTGTTTAGGAAGCGTGTCCTTCCACGTCCCTTGGGCTGGGCCAGCGTGGATGGGGATGTAAAAGAAATGTTGGACCCTGTGCTGGCCCGCAGTGGCAAAGGCCAAGTCCATGGGCAGCCGCTGGAATGGCCCTCGGGGACAATGCGCACCGAAGGGCACCTGCATGTGTGCGCTGGGGCTAGACAGCTCTGGGGCTTTGGCTCCAGGGGCCCCGCCTCCCCCGTCACTAAGGGAGCTAGAGGCCCCATGGCTGGCCTGGCGCCCTGGGACCGGCACCCGGCACTCCACCCTGCCTCCCACCTACGAGCCACTTTGGGGCGGATACTACGTTTTCATTAATGTTGTGAGCCCTGGCGATGGGGGTATACAGTAGATGCTCAGTGAAGGAGTTAACGTTGCCTCTTTGTCCAGGATGACAAATGGCTTTCAAGCTCTAAGATCTACGACTTCATCTGTTTTATTGAGTTAAACTAGAAGAGGCAGAGAAAGAGAGGGAAAGAGAGTGACGGGGGGGGGGGGCGCTGTGTGTTTTAGGGAAGAGCTGGCAGTTATCTGTGTGCATTTTCAAGGCAGCATTAGGGCCGCATTTCAAAAGAAGGGCTGCGATTGTCATTGTCAATTCTCGGAGAGAGCTCGTTCTGGGCACTTTCGTCACCAAGGGTCTCCAGAGCCAGGTCGGCCCTCCGCCACCCCCACCAACTCCCCAGAGAGCCAAATGTCCCCACGGTAAGCCCCGGAGGGCCGCGCTACCTGCGTGTCCTGCCAGCTGGATCCAGGGGTACTTCTTCTTGAAGGACATGACAAAGGGAGACCAGTGCACCATGTTTTTTATTTTCCTCCATGATTTGCTCTAGAAATAAGTAAACAGAAAGTTCTACGTTAGAAAGAGAGCTGCTTTCTGGTTAAGGTGAATTCAAAGCAGGGCGACGCGCTGCCGCGGCTGCAGGAGGGGCCACACCCACGCGCAGGTGCCTGGCGTGGGGCCTCACCTCTGCAGAGGGTCTTTGCAAAGGCTGAGCACAGCGTCCAGAAGCAACGGGGTCTTTGGGGATGAGGGTCTCACAGGTTTCGGGGGGCGGGGGGAGTGTTCTCAATGAGGGGCTGGCCCAGTCCCACGCCACCCTGTCTGGGAACAACCAAACCCACACCGCCCTGCTTTATGCCCCTTCCCGGGGACTCGGTTTCTTCATCTCTCCGGTGAGGGGTGGACGGCTGGTCCACTGGGCTCCTTGGGCGGACAGACACCCTAGGACCCTGAAAATGACCTCCCACACCCCAACAGCCACGGCTCCTCAGAAGAAGACGAGGGCTGCTGCACCAGGCTGCAACGTGTCGTTTCACATTTTATTTGTAGACGCGGAACAACAGAGGCACCTCCTGCCTGCGAGTGGTTAGAAGAGCATTTTTAAAGGGAGCTCCCCAGGGACAGCACCTCCCGCCCTCCCCATGGGCACACGGGGTGGGCAGGCCGGCAGGTCTCTCTGTTTCACTGCACTTCTCCTTCTGGGGGCGGGGGCGGGACGGGGGGTGTGTGTGTGTGTCCGTCCATCCTTAGGCAGAAAGGAGAACATTCACTGAGCACCTTCTTTTCCCAAGAAGCATGCAAGGCAGTTGGGGTCATTTATACAACCCGAGCTTCAGAGAAGCAAGCAATAAAATGCATTTACACCCTCACTTATACGACTGTTTTTTTAAAAAACCCCTTTTTGCCCGCTAGCATGGCTCAGTTTGTTGGGTGTCGTCCCATAAACTGAAAGGTCACGGGTTCGATCCCCAGTCAGGAAGTGTGCAAAAGGCAAGCGATCAATATTTCTCTCACATCGATGATTCTCTCCCTTTCTCTCTCCCTCCCTTCCCCTCTCTCTAGAGTCAATAAAAGAAAAAAAATTTTTTAAATCCCTCTTTCCCTCAGCAATAAACTTTGCTCTAGAAAAAACACCCTGAAGTTAACTTTAATCAAAACAGGCTATAGAGATGAAGTTTAAGCACCACCCCCAAAAGATTAAGTGTCCCCAAACACATGAGCCCCTGACGGGGGTGAGGAGAACCTGAACCGAGGAAGATGTGGAATTTCTGATAAAGTGGATCCCTGACCACCAACCCGAGTCAAAGCGGCGAGGCCCCGTGCCAGCAGGAAGGGGAATCCTGCGGAGGTCGTGAGGAGGTCCTGCTTTGACAGGGGACCCTACAGATGCCCCCTCACTCCCTGTCCCACCGGGGGTCAGCAGCTGCCCTGAGGGGCCTGGACAGACTCGGCTGTGGGGGCTGCGGAGCCTAAGGCTGTGTCAAGGTTAAATGAGCCTCCTTTGTTTTTTCTCTGCGGCGCCTCATCATGCCTGTCAACAAGTCTGCAAGTCCAATTCTGTTTGAAGGAAGAATTCTTCCGTCCTGAACCCAGCGATTTTTATCCCCATCCCAGAAGCCCTTGTCCTACTGCCATGACCTGGTCTATCTGAAGCGAGGGCCCCGCTGCGAGGGCATGTGACAGAAGGGCCGGGCCTTTACTGACATGGGTGTTTTTCCTAGATCCTTCTGGTGGCGATCACCAGAGAAGGCTAAGGAAGTCGAGGTATTTCTCATCCAAGCGCCCAGAAGGCTGCATAAACAATCAGGGCAGACAATGCGGAGGCAACAATGGAAAAACCTGATCACATGAGATGAGCCTGGCAGCGCTGGTGGAAGGCGAGGGGGAGACAGCGAGGTAGGTCCAGAGGCAAAGTGCGCAGCTGGCCACTACCTGCCGGTCACGTACGGGCAGCAGCGGATGAGGGTCTCGCGGGTCCAGGGCTGGGGTGGGGGCAGGGCAGAGTGCTTTCAGTGCAGGGCTGACCTCACCCCACACCACCCCGTCGGGGAAGAGCCACACCCACTGTGCCTTTCTTCATGCCTCAGTTTCCTCACCTGTCTAGAGAGGGATGGACAGCTGGTCCACCAGGCTCCTTGGACTGGTTGGTAGACACTCGAGGACTCTGGACAATAACCTCCCACATCCCCACAGCCGTGGCCACTCAGAGGAAGATTAGAGAGGGCCCCCTGTCCCCCGCTGCCGTGTGTCATTTCACATTTCACTTGTAGACACGGTGGCAGCAGAGGAGCCGAGAAGATGTGTCCCAGGGCCAGGGAGGGGCCCAGCCAAGACAGACAGATGGGAAGGAAGGCCCTGAGGCTGCACTCAATGTTGGGGAAAGACTTGGGAGAAGAGAGAAGACATTACTGGCACGTGGCGGGAGAGGAACTATTGGGGACAGAGGGCTGGGACAGGGATTTGGGGCAGTTGGGACCAGATCTGCTGAGGAGGGGAGCTGGGAGCAATGGGAGATGAGGCTGAGCAGGTGAGTGCAGTGCGCAGGCAGCGGGCCCGCCTGGGCCTGAGTCCGGAGTCCATCCGCTCCCACCGACTGCCCTCGCGCACCCCCTGACCCTCCGCGAGGCACTATCCTCTTACCAGGAAAATGGGACTAACACAGGTTCCCCCGAGAGCAGGAGGCAAAGCCCTCAGCAGACCCTGGGGTGTCTGTGGAAGAGTCTTAACTCTGTGATCAGGGAAGAGGGGTCTCTAAGGCTATCCCGGGGGCTGCCAGCCTGTGGCTGGGCAGCGGGGCCTCTGCAGTTACTGGAAGAAAGACCATGGTGCCCTGGGCTGGGCCAGGCCCACCCTGTCGGCATGCAGCTCTCCAGAGACCTGTGGGGACACACTGAGCCTATAACCTGCAACCCCGGGAGGCAGGAGAGAAAGGAGCTGCGTGAGAACAGGAAGGCTGCAGCCCAGCACGGGCACGGGCAGCCACAAAGCCACTGGATGCCGGACGCTCTTCAGAGACTAAAGGCCGGGGTCCAGCAAGGACAGAGGTGCTGGGGGGCCCTCTGATAGTTCACGGGACCCAAGACCCTCCCTTCATCACTGAGCTTGGAGTAAACAGGCATTTTCTGCTTAGCGTGCCCTTTCCCCACCTCCTCCACATGGAAGTATTTCTGCAACATGCAAAGGGGCCCCACATGGCCGAGGCCACGACAGCCTCTGTCCCATGGCCGCCCTGCGCAGTGCAGGGCGATGGAATATTCCCCTGGGGAGGTGGGCTTGCACCAGGGGACTTCGCTGCTGGCAGCGGCAGCACGCAGGGGTTTTTCCCATGGGCTTTAAATAGCGGCGCCCAGGCAGTGCCTCATGGCCGCCGAACATTGCAGGAGAGGCGCTGCCAGGGCCAGGCCTGCGGAAGGAGCCGGCGGGGCGTCGCCCTCGCCCCGTGTCCAGTCCATGGCAGCAGAGACGCGTGAGAGGAGGCCCTGCCCCCGCTGCCGTGTGTCATTTTGCATTTCATTTGTAGACACAGTGGCAGCAGAGGATCCGAGAAGTGTCCCAGGGCCAGGGAGGGTGACTTGGTTTCAGATGATCAGTTCCTTTCTGATGGCCCTGTTCAGGCAACAAACCTGCTCCAGGTGGAAGCTGCTTTCTAGGTGGCGGGCGCGGGCTGGTCGGGCCAACAGTCTCTCTCCAAGACCCTCGCTGGGGGAAGCCACGGTCCTCGGAAATGGATGCGCCCCCACTCCCCACCAGCCAGGACAGGTGACGAGGGTAGCCCAACAACCTGGAGGAACCCCATGTGAAGAATTGATCCCTCTCAGCTCTGGCTTTCTAACACCCTCCCCAGGAGGCTCTCAAGGGCCTCGATCGCTTCTGTGAAACAGGATCACTATCTCAGGTCTCCAGCTTTTCAAGCTGAACTTTGAGAAACATGAGAGCAGCCCTTGGGTGCCTTGAACGTGGCGAAGCTGGCCGCCTGGCTCCCTCCCCTGGGGCAGCGCTGGCCCCTACGGATGGCACTGGCCCTGTTCCTTCGTCGTCCCCATCACCAGGGGCACCTGGCCCCCTCTGCTAACCCTTCTCGGAATGTCCCCAAGGCTCCCTATGTCTGACAGGTCCGTGCGGGCATCTTGCTGGAAGCTGGGGCGGGGGCTCATTTTCCCAGAGGCGAAGCATGGCTGCCGGCCCGCCTGCCGGCCCGAGCCTGGTGTTTGTGTTCAGGACTCTTATCGCTTCTGGAACTCTTACTACGTCACAGGCGCGGGCCCGGGGGCCCCGTATGGCCTTGCTGCTGATCTTCACAACCACCTGATAAGGAGAAGTATCTTCTCAGTAAGAGGAGGACTCCAAGGCCCAGCAAGTTTTGCTGCTTCCCCAAAGTCATTCTGTTCTCCGCCCTTGCCAGTAGGCGGAGGCTCACACGGGGAGTCTCAAACCAATTCGCCAATTGCCTAACCTATTGGCAAGCAAGGGCACCCATCTGTGAGGGCTCCTTGCCTTTGGGGAAGCTCCACAGCTGACCAGTCATGACCCCAGGTACGCCCGTGCTGGGGCCGGGCGAGAGCTGCTTTCAGCTTACTTCCCAGGTAACATGCGGTTCTCCCACGGGTCAGAACAGGCCAGTGAAAAAAACGCTTCTAGACTCTGTGGGAATTCTGCTCTTGGGATGTTCTTGAGAGCACGTCAAAGGAAAGCAAAGCGCCGCCAAGCTGATTACCTGCCAAGCATGCAAGGGGCCTCAGGGTGGGCCAGAGACGCATGGTGTTCACCTTGATTCTGTGCCAGGTGGTTAAGCCCACTGGAGACCAGAGTGAAGGTTTTTGGGGGTAGCACCTCAGGTTTATAGGCTTGGAGGAAACCCAGCTACACAAATCCCGAGGTGGTGGCGCTTTTGGGTCAATAAGCGCTAGTTTTGGCTTTGCTTTAACTTCTACCCGAGTGCAGCACAGTGATTTCTACTGATGTCTGGGAGCATCCTGACCTCATCCTATAAGAGGTACGGGGTCTCCTGCGATCCTCGGGCTGCCCAGCTCGCTCCGAGTGCTTTGGGAGGAAAGAACCAGAAAAATAGCCAGAGTGGGGCTGGGCGCGGGAGGGCTGGTCCTTGAAGACCCAGAGTGGCCCGGAGATGTCTGGGGTCCTGCAGCTGCTCCAGACAGTTCCCCCCGGCCCCCCACCCCGCCCCACTGTCCCTGAGTCGACAGGTGCTCAAATATCCAGAGACCGTGGGGAGAGATTTGTGGTGGGAGAAAAAACCCTTCAACAATGACACGCCAGCCCTCTTCCTGCTTGAGGTGACAGAAGGCACAGAGCAAGGGAATTTCTGAACCACGCAAATGTCTGCCGAGGTGTCTCTTGCCACAGCCGGCTTGTCCCCGCGGCCCACACCCCTCGCACCCCGCGTAACCCGCCAGGAGGGTCGGCACCTTGGGTGGCGCTGGGCAGAAGTGACCCACTGGCCAGGGAGGAGCCCAGCAGCGTCTTGGACGCTGTGTGTGCGTCCGAACCAGATTCCGAGCCTCCCCTCGCACGTGACGCTCATGGCTCTTGGGTCAACGCCGTCCCTGGGCTGCCTCTTCGAGGCAGGTGTCCCCACTCAGGCTGCAGGGAGATGCTGCCTGAGACAAATGAAAGGACGGATGGGGGTCATAACCTCCAGTTTGGCCTTTGTCTGCTATAAAACAGGCCCAAAGGGCTGGAGGAGGAAGAGGAGGAAAGAGAGGACCCAGGGCAGAGGCTGGGGGCTGAGGGGGCTTCTGGCCTCCCATCTCTCATTTTTAGTGGGGTGTGTAAAATGAAACGCGTGCCCCTTGTCCAAAACTCAGTAGGAATATCAGGGTGTCTCGGCATAGCGTAAGGCTGCGCGTGGGGTCCCTTCAAGGGCCCGTGGTGGCTGCCCAGCCCATGCACCCAGGGACTCGGCCCCGGCTCCTGGGTGGGAAATAGCTCTGCTGTTTGGGGGTGACAGGTGACCCTGGGCCTGCCGGGCCTTCTGGGACCTGGCCCGCTGGCTCTCGGCGATGACCACAGGCTGCTCCGTCGCTCTTTAGTGCTGGGGACAGGCGAGGGCCGGAGGCCGCCGGCACCAGAGGCTCCCCTTGGGGGTTCCCAGCAGCCCTCCAACAAGCCGCCTGGCAGGAGGGACAAGGATGGTCACCGGTCTTGAGACCTCCCCTTACTCATCTTCACATGTTCTGCAGGGTCTGGCCTTGCTTCTCGTCCGCCGAGCGGTGGGGGAGCCCCGCGGTGGTGACTGAGCCGGGCCAGCCCAGCCGCCCCCACAGGACGGCGAGCCACCCAGAACCAGCGCCACCTCCTCCTCGGCTCAGCCCACAGTGCCCTGTGAGGTCCGCGTCCCGCCTTCTGTCTAGCCACCACCTGCCCCTCTAAACCAGATGTGTGTCTCTCCACGTAGTTTGGGGTGTGGGGCGGGGAAGAAAGGGAGTGACGCTGGGGACAGATGTCTCTGCTGTGAGCACGGCTTCACGCGCTGCAGATGCTGAGCAGGCCCGGTGCCCTGCCCCTGCCCCACTGTTTGCAGCTCGACACACCCGTTCCCTCAGGCCCCTGCGAATCTGCGGGCGGCTTCTGGCTTGGTTGCCTCCCCCCGCCCACCCTCGGGTGCCTCCCAGGGTGTGGGGGCCTCCGTCAGGGATTTCCACAAGAACGGCCACAGAGGCACAGGGCTCAGCCGCCCCCGACCGGCTCAGGTCCCCCTTCCCCCAGATCCTTCCTCTGCTCGCGCTGCCCGACCTGGGTGCTCCCAACGCGCCGGGCACACCTGCACTGCAGTTCTTATCTGGGTGAGCGAGGCCTCTCCAGAGCCGGGACCGCCCCCCGCCCCGCACCTGGCCCACCAGGCACTCGGCAAACCCGTGCCGGGCGTCCCTGCGAGGACGCCACAGCCAGCCAAGCGGCACGACAGGTGCGCGAGGGGCTGCGCCTGCCCAGCGCGCAGCTGGTCAGAGCCTCCTGCGGCTCATTCCAGGCGGGCGGGGCTCTGCTCAGTGTCTCATCGGGGCCCCTGCCGCTCCTGTCCTGTCAGCCACAGCGACGCCGGGGCCGCCTCCCGGAAGCAGGCCCCCTGAGGACAGCTACTCACAGTCCCACGGTCACCCCCAGGCAGCGGCCCTTCCTCCGGCTCCCTTTCCCACTGACTTGGCCAGGCCAGCCCCCCCACCCCCCACAGTTAAGGCCGAAGCAGCACATGCCTCCCCCTCCGTCTGGATTCTGTCTAAAATCCCCCGCCTCTGAGCCGGAGTGGCAGACCACAGCGTTGGAGTGGATATCCCGATCTAGGGCGTGTGCAGTCCTGGTTTTGCCTTCCCACCTCAGTGTTCCCATCTGTAAATTGGGCGCAACAGTGAGACCTGATGAATACTAACCCACACAGGTGCTGTGGACACTGTCACGGGACAGGCCAGCCTTCTGTGCTCACTCTGCTTTGACTTCTCTGTCTGTTTTGCTTTAAGTGAAACAGTTTTTCTCCTCCAAGCCGCCACGGCCAGGCAAGGATCCAACTGGGCACTTGCAAAGGGTCAGACTGTTGCCTGGTGGCAGGAAGACGAGAGAACTGTGTGATTAATTACTCGCAAAGCTTTCCCTCGGACGCTCGGGGCCTCGGGGAACCCACGGGGCAGCTGCTGTGACTCAGGGAGTCAGCGCCGGCCAGAGTCCAGGTGTCTTCACACCAGTTTGTGGGTCAGAAGGTCAGCAAAGTTGCCAGAAGGAGAAGAGTTTCACAAATAACCCCGTTTTGCAATGGGGAACTCCGTTAGGCGCCACTCAAGAACTGCATTTTGGGGATAAATAGGGAGATTGGTGAACAAATTTCATTTTATAAAGGGTATTTACATACTCTTCTTCACCTCTTTTCCACCTGACTTCTTCCCTCAATTTGCTACTTTTTCTCCCAGCACTTCCCTTTTTATTTAAATAGTGTGATCACTTGGCTCACTTTCATTTTTAGATCATTATAAAAACCTTTTTTTTTTTTTTTTTTTTTTTTTTGAGTAAAATAGGTGAGGGGAAATCTCTAAAATGTCAGAAAAGGGAAATGATCTCTGGACCCTGGGACTCTCCTAAGCAACGGTGCCAGAATTCTTCGCTTTGCTGCACATGTGTGCACAGGGATGGTGAGAGCCTGCCCGACGGGGAAAGAGGCAAAGACACCACCCTTGAGGCATCTGACTATGCTAAGATCTCCTGTAACCCTCACTCACTGAAACTCTCGCCTCCATTCTGCAAACGATCAACGCGCCCAGAGAGGTCAAGCGAGTCGCCTGAGGCCACACAGCTTTCTGGGTCACCATTTAATTCAGAGGACCGTGTTTTCTTTCAGCCAGTGAACTCACTGGGCCCCCATCCTCTCTCCCTGTCCCGGGGCTACCCACCTCTCCCCCAGTTAGAAAATAGCCTCAGATAAACAGCAAGTGCTTTGTCAAAGGGGTGACCTTTCAGATGGGGAGGCCTAAATAAAGACCTGCCCTACCCTCCTTTCAAGTCGGCTTTCAAGTCGCCTCCCAGCAAGCCTGTGACACCCACTCAGGAGAGGCACATTCATCAAAGCCCTAAGAGTGGATGGCAGATGCCCCTGCCCAAGAAGGTTCACGCTGTCTCGGTGCCTTTGTGCTGCTCTTGCAAAAGTCTGAGCAAAAGTCATTGAGTTACCCATGTTTGGAAAAAATGCTTTTTTTTCCTCCCTCCTTCTTCTTCTTTTGGTCTTTCTAAACAGCAGTTAGGGTTTCCCTGGTGACGGGTTCTTCCCTTCGCTCGGGCAGGGCCTTGCCTCTCTCCGGCCCAGGCCAGCCAGCTTTGTTCATTGTGTGCGCCCTGGCAGAGCCTCCTGTGACGGCAGCGGGGTGCAAGCCCCGGCAGGTAGGGGGCCCTGGCTCAGCGGCTCCCTCCCGGTTAGAAGCCTGCCGCTGCCAAAAGCGAGCTGCGGGCTTGGACCGGAGGAGGGAAGGCCTTTCAAAGCCAAGACGCCAAGGATCGGAAAAATGAAGCCCAAGGACTTGGCAGGGCAGGTAGCCCTGGCTAAAAATAGCAGTCTGGATTTGCGGGCAAACCATCTGCCCCCTTTAACAAACAAGAAAACTCCCCTAAAGACCAAATGCAGAAATGTTTTTTGAAGAAGACCCGAGTGATGTGTGATTTAACTGCCACCCCTTCCCGGCCCCGTCACCCCACGATGGTTCCACCAGCAGGCTGGGCCAGAGCGCCTTCTGCAGGGCTTATGGCCAGGCACCGGCTTTTCCTCCTCGGTGTTTCTGAGGGCCAGCGGAGGGGTGAGTGAGGAGCTCCCTCGGGGTCGACGGCTGGCCTAGGGCAGGGCAAGGGCTGTCAGCCCTCAGCTCCGCGGGCGTGGGAGGGACCTGCTCTTCATCCTCAGGGCGAGCCCTGCGTCCCCTCCACCCTTGACTGACCGAAAGGGCTGCTAGGCTCCACGTGGGCCACGGTCGGCACCCATGGCTACAGTTTTAAAATGGCAGCCACCTTTGTCACTCAGCTCCTGGCAGCGACTCTGGCCAAAGCCAGGAAAACCCTGAGCAGCTGTCCAGCTGTCCTGTCTTGATTAGCTGCCTTCTTCCTGTTGCAACCAGAGGCCCAGTTTCTAAGCCCAGGGCAGCATCCAGGCCGCACACAAGGGTCCTCACCGTGGCCACTTGTTCCCCTGCGACCTTCGGCCAGAATCCCCGCCTGCCCGACAAAGCCGCCCCAGGGCCCCACCGAGCGCTCCCTGCCGACCCGGGGGAGCACATGGTGAGCCCCCCCCCCCCGGTGAACACAGGGCCGCCCCAGACCCCTCCGCATCCTCACTCCCCACACTCACTCTCTCTTGAGCCAGCAGGACTGGCCCTCCCCCAGGCCCCCACGCACGCAGGTGCTCTGCCTATAGTGTCCTCCCCATTCATCCCATTGACCCACATCCCACCCACCCCTGCAGGGGCCCCGCTGGAATGTGGGCGCTGGCCCGACCTTCCTTGTACACCGGACCACTCCAGCCGCATGCCCTTCCCAGCATCCTCCCCGCAGCAGGACAGGGTTCGAGCGCTTTGTGGGTCTTCTGCACTGTGTTGTGTCTCCCGGCAGAGGGTAAACTTCTGGGGAACTGGTAATTTGGCCTAACACCGCAGTAGGAGCCCCAGGCCGGACACACAGTGGGTACACGTTACCATCAGCGCCAGACCTGCACGGGGCCAGCAAACAGCAAGCGTGCGAGCCCCACACCCCAGCTCCACGACCCCCCCGATTTCTCCTTATGCTCACCTGCTCCAGCCTGGATTTTTCCAGAGACCTCTCCAGGGAGCAGAGGGAGCCTACTTGTGGGAACTTCCTGTTCCACCTGCCTGGGGTTCTCTCCACGCCCCCATGGCTCCGCGGCAGCTGGCAGGCTGGCTGGCCCTAGGACTCTCTTGACATGCACACATGAGGGTATGGAAGATGCCCCTTTCATTCCGGTTAGCCAGCCCAGCAAAGAGAGTGCTTCCAGTACAGACAGTTCCAGATCCACCCTTCTTCCTCACTTTACAGGAGCTGGCATCAAAGGGCCCCCTCTTGCCAAATCATCTTTTTTTTTTTTTTTTTTTTTGGTTACCCAAGAAGAGAGGTATCCTTTGCCCGAAGTGGAAATGCTTCTAACACTCCCTGGTGCGCAGGGCCCAGCAAATGCTCCCTCTCTGCTCCAGAAGGTTACTCCCCTCCCGGATTCCACCCTCTGCAGAACTAAAAATAATGGAGGTCCGGAGGAAAGAGGCAAGGGAGAGGAAGCAGCAGAAGGCAGAGGAAATGCTCTGGTGCACACAGAGGCCCGGCAAGCCCCCCACGCCAGGAGCCTGTCCTGGCCTCGGAACCTGCTGAGACTAGAGGCTGCGCGACCAACAATAGCAGGAAACCGGGAGTGGCCGGGGCCGGGGAAGAGCCCTGGGAGCGGGGGGTGGCCAGTCGCAGCTGGCTTCCTAGTGGACGAAGCTCACAGGACAGGCAGGCTCGGCCTTTCCTCTGGGAAAGGGCATCCGGGGCTCTGCCCAGCTGGTGGGGGCCACCCCTGCAACACCCAGCAGGCCCCTTCCCTCCCCAGAGGTTTTATTTTTACTTTGGTGAAATGCAAAAACACAAAGCCGAGTCACAGAGCGTGGAAATTTACTGGAGGTCCGCGCTGGGGTGCAGACAACTGGCACCGAGTCTGGGGTTCCCGAGCACCCCCGGGCCCGCGCAGGCCAATGCCTGAGGAGGGCTCCCCACCCCCACGCCCACCCCTCCTTCAGCTTCCCTGGTTTGCGCAGCTAGAGGCTCCCCACGCCTCCTTCTCAGCGCTCCTGGAGACGCCAGGGTGAGGCCAGGCGGGCGGCGGGTGGCGCTGCTCTAGAATCGGTAATAACCAGCTAACACACGTTGTGCACTCACTAGGCAGACACAGCGCTGAGTGCTTGAGAAGGATTATGTATGCATGATACGCGCGACCTATCACCCAGTGTCGCGTAGGCACTCTCATCCCATTTTACAGACGGGGACACCGAGGTGCACAGAGGTTCAACAACGTGCCCAAGGTTCAACAGATGGCAAGTGGCAAAGCCAGGATTTGAACCCAGCCAGTCTGGCTCCAGGGTCCAAACTCTTCGTCACTCGGCTCAGCTGCCAGGTTTCTTATTTCTAACGTGTTAGCTTATAGCCAGATAAACCCAGGCTCAGATCCTGGATGGTGGTATCGGGCAAGTCACCAGATCCCTCGGAGCTGCGGTTGCCTCTTTACCTGTGAAATGGGAACGTCACCCACCCCGCCAGGCTGTTTTCAGTGCCTCCTGCACAGGGAGAAGGGCTCAGCAAAGCCGAGCCTTGCGCACCTCTCCTGTGTCCCGCCTGGCGGCTACGCCCGCTGAGCGCAAGGGCCTGCGTGCACGCGGGATGAATGCGTGGGGCAGGGCCCTGGGTTGGCTCGGAATGTGTCCGCGGCAGGTCAGACCTCTTCCTCTACACCCCGGCCCTGGCCTTCGCATCCCACCTTCCCATGAGGAAAGCGCAGAGGCAGAGGTCATGGCCGGCAGGAAGTGGGTCTCCAACAACTGTCCTCGTCCTGCCATGGAAGGAGCTGTGAGCTTGCCTGAACGGCCTTTCTGGAAAGTCCAGAATACCCAGGAGCCACTTTAAAGGGGGGTGTGAAAGACAGTGGGGGAGGGGGCAGCCTCGAACACAAGCCACCAGCCTGTGCCCGGTGGCTCTTCTATTTCCTGCAGACTCTCCCTTCCACCCCACCCTCATCTTCCCCAGGGACCTGTGGTCTGAAACAAGTCACTCAGCTTGTTTCCTGGGAGACTGGCCCAAGCAACAGGACCCAGGCAGCTCTGCCCAGTGGCCCACGTGGAAAGGGACCTCTTTATTCCATGCTAGAGGGTGACATTTAGAAAGCCAGGAAGCTGAAAGGACATTTTCTACCAAACGGTGAAGGATCTAAAATGTCACCTCCTTTCCCCGTGGCTCTCCCCAGCACAGCCCCGCTTAGGAAGCAGATCCTCCCCTGTCAGTGGCTCAGGGATTTTCCCTCTTATTTCTGGAGGTATTGGCTCAGACTGAAGGCCTTCAGGTTATACATTAAAAAGCCTAAGGTTACGACCAAATGTAGCACAAGGGACAAGATTTCCTCTGCAAGCTTGCTCTGAGTTTACTTCTCTAGGCCAAAAACAAACAGACAAAATACTGCTTTTTAAGTAGTTTCTGAGAACGCGGAAAGCGCTAGAAGAACTTTGGGTAAGGGGGTTACTCTGGACTAACTCCAAAGCCAGGTTTCTGCAAACTCCCACGTAAGGAATTTCTATCAAGGAAACTTTTCAGGAAGCGCCTGAAAACCACATGCGAACTTACAAGCAGTATCAAATATTTCCCTATATTTAGAAAATATTTCCAAGCAAGATACTGCTTGGTGCGATTCAGATTTCTGACAGGCGACACTGATTTGCCTGTGGTGAAACGGTGCTCAGCGAATGGGAACGCGGACGGGCAGAGAGAGGGCCGGGGGCCGGGGCCGGGGGCCGCTCCCCGGAGAGGCAGCTGCAGGCCTGCCCGGCAGAGGCTGAGGCAGAGTCAAGCTTTCTGCTGTGAGTCACCCAGCCGCCCTCTCCCGACCAGAGCTGTGCAGTTAAGCAGTCATGCATCTGTTCACGTGCAGACAGCCAGAGGCACAGGAAACAGGCTGCCGAAAAGACACTCCAGTGAACCCCTAAGACTCGTCAGCTCTCAGAGCACGGCTGTCCCCCGGGTCATCTTGACGTTTGTGTCGGTACGTGTGATTTTCATAAACAGATTGACTCATCGCCCTTCCCCGTGCATCTGTGTCAACTGGGGCCCCGAGCGCTTACGTAGCACTTTCCCATGCAGCAGGAGCCGCGGGGCCCCCAGGGGCAGGCTGCGGACTCAGCTCCCATTCCCGGAGAAGCAAGAGCAGACGAAGGGGCTCACCCAGGCTTGTGTCCTGATCGGGGGACAGGCCAGGGGGTCCTGCTCCAACACCCACCCTGGGCAGCCTGTATACCCAGCAGGGGGGAGGGGTCTCCCAGCCACTGGAAGCAGGGTCCCCCCCAGCCCCCACCACGGCTGTTTCCTTTGCTTTTTGCTTCAGGCACCCATGAATGAGTATTTATTTTATACTGAGGTATTTCACGGTAGTTTTTGGGATAATTATGAACAGGATGGGTTTTTACCAAACTGCAGTGGGACACAGTGCCTTCTGTCTTCTCAGGTTCACAGAGACGCTAACCCACAAAGGCAGCATCAGCATCTGTGCAGGGTGGCCAGGTTTCTATCTGTCTCAGGTGCCTCAAAGCCTGACCCACACAAACCGCCCCGCCCCCCGCCCCGCCCCATGCCTGCACAGCTCACAGAGCGCTTCTGGTTCCCTTAGACGCGTTTGGTCTCTTTCCCACTGAGTTATGGGAAATGAAACGTCATTGAGAGCTGTGGGTGGGTTATCTGAAAAATGCATTCTGGAATGACAGACATGAGCTTAATGACCTTGGAGAGCCCTTCTAGCCTGTGGTCGTGGACCAAAGGAACTAGAGAGGCACTGGGAGGGCTGGGCTGCTCAAGGCTGGCCTCCAGGCACCAGGGAACAGCAGGGGCTGGGGAAGGCCCTTAGTCTGCCGACCTGTGGAGAGGGCGGCGGCTTGGGCCGGCATCTGAACGAGGCAAGAGAGCTGCGCTCCCAGGTGAAGAGAGAACAGCAGGGACTCGGTCTCACGGTGACCATAGCTCTCTCGCGGGCCTGGCCCCTCGGAGTCTCTGGGGACGACCCACATTTAGGAACTGGAACATCACTTCTAGGGAACGGGCCCAGCTGTCTGACTTCTCCCCCTTAACTTTCAATGTTATTATTAGGGCGCATCTGTCTCTGAGTGAGGTCACCCAGGAAAAACCCGGCTGAAGAAAATACTTTCAAGCAGTCGCCATGTCATTCTTTGGAAAAGGAAGCAAGGTGACGATGAACTGCCCAAGGAACCCCGGAATTCAGGGTGGTCCAGGCGGAAAATGGAGAGTATCTGCCTGGGAAATGCAGGTGGCTAAACCATTTCTTTACATAGGACGGGGCCAGCGGAACGCGACGGGGCCAGCAGCTTCTGAAACTGTTTCCTCTCCCCTTTCCCCAGAGTCAGCCAGAAGTTCCCCCTGAACCCAGAATCAGACCCCGAGGAAAGCCAGCTAATGGTAAGCGACCCAGTGATGCAGGGCAGGGATTCCAGCTATCAGCCAGCCAACTTTTTTCTTTGGCTACAACTTTTTTCTTTTCTAAATTAGTTGCCAACATTTACAAATCAGAACATCTTACACACACACACACACACACAACACCTTTTTGGAACTGCTGGGCCCCCATCCCGAGCGGCACCCTCTGCGGGCTGGAGCTGGACAGCACGCCTTGAAAATGGGCCTCCCCTCCCCTGTCACCGAGTCCTGCGCGCCCTCGTCACTTGCTGGGCCCTGCACAGCATTTGTCCTGAGCCCCTGCTCTGTTTAGAGACAGAGGAAAGCGTGCCAAAGTCAGCCTTGGACTTCTGCCGTCTACTCGCGGGCCAGGTAAAGGTGGACAAGTCACCTATTTCTCTGAGCTTCTGCTTCTCCATATACAGAGAAGACAAGGCACAGCACGGCCTGTCCCTCTCAGGCGGTAGGGAGGATTATGCAGAAAAACAGGGGGAGTTCTTGGAACACCCGATTGCATCATCTGTGCAAGGTAAGACATGATCATTCAGGTCTACAGGATCAAATAAAATGCCCGGAGAAAGCTGGCCTCTGATTAGATTAGTAGCTGGGGAGGCGGGAGTGAGGGAACGGAAGCACCAGAGATAGCTCAGTGGTCACTTACTTACAGACTCGGGAATGGAGGCTGGGATTTCTGAACCACCCAATTACGCCACCTTGCCCCGCCTGCTCCATTGCCTGCTCGCTGGAGAAGTGGAATGTCACTTGGTCACGGCCAAACAGAAGGGGCTCCCACTGGCCTCTGCCTCCCATCAGAGCAGTATTTAGAGCTGGGGGTGCGTCGCATTTGAGGCGGCCAGCCGTGACCCCGCCTGGGACAGGAGACACTCCGGTGGCACCTGCGCGGGGCCGGAGGAAGCCTGACATCGCTGGCTGTAAAGCCCAGCACTGTTGAGCTCGCTAGGGAGCAACCAGAGGGCACGGTGGCCTCGGAGCTATTTCACAGTGCAGACTCCAACTGCACTTTCAGCGTTGACTTGCAGAGACCCAGAGGCCCTCGGCCGCCCTCTCGGCTCCCCCACAGCCTGCCAAAAGTGAGGACGCACTGACAGAAACGACTACCAAGGGCGAGCTGGCAACGGGCTTCATGCAGACAAGGAGAGGTTTAAATGATAATGTCTCAGTCCCCTACTTGCTCTAAAGTCTTCTAGAAAACAAGGCACGAGGGCTCAGGCTTTCTGCAGGGAGGCCCAGCGTGTGAGTCCCTGTGATACAAGAAGAGAAGGGAGCATGTGACCGTGTGCCCGTGGCCCGCGGTTGGGGCGGCAGCGGTGACGCAGGCCACCCAATCGGGGCACCTTCCACAGAGCTCTCAGGACCCAGAGGCCGTCGCTCTGCTCACAAGCTCCTTGGCTAAGCATCGCAGATGGCAGGGACTCCATCCACGGCCAGCGTCACACCCAAGTGTGGTCTCTTGGTGGCTAGGAGCTCACGGGGCACCCAACCCGTGAGCCCCTGACCCGCAGGTCTGACGGGACCGTGCTGATCTAATTGAAGATCACAAACTTTATGGGCAACCCTGAGGGCTCCTCTCAGGGGACAGCTAAGGGGACTGTAGCACGGTGTTTCCAGAACGTGCAGCAGGTCACCAAAGTCACACGATCCTACCTCCCGGACAACTCCCTTGTCCTTGCCCCTATCCCCATCGCCCTTGCTCTTTTTGTCTCTCTCTCTCTCCCAGTGTCGGAGCCGTGCCAGACTCCGCGCTTGCCCTCCTGCAGGCCCTCTCTGCGCCTCAGCCTCGGAGACCTTGCTAAAGCAACAGCTCATCACGCCAACTCCAGCAGGACCGTCCCTCTCTGCTTTAAACCTCCCATGGCTCCCCAAAGCCTCTGGGTCAAGACCCAGCTCCTTCAGGGGGGCTCCCAGGGCCCCGGCCCCACCACACCCCTCACCCCTGCGCTGCAGCAAGAGCGGCCTATTTGCCAAGACACTCCTTTGTGTTCCGGGCCTCACGTGCCCTTCCCTCCGCCTGGATACCCCGCCCCTAACGCACCCAGTGGATTAGGCTTCGTTCTCTAAAGCTTTGCTCAGTGACCGCCACCCCCTCCTTGCCCGGTCCCCAGACCCCAAGGCCACGGAATGCTAACTGCTTCCTCCTGGGGCACTCTCCCTCCATACCTTGCACATCCAGTCCGTCCTCCGCTTAGAATGCAAATGATCGGGGGGTAGCTCAGTGTCACCCCCACTAGAGTGAGTGTCCTTGAGGACAGCAAATGGCCAATTCATGGCTGGATCCCCAGCCCCTAGCGCATTACTTTCCCCGGGTCAGGGATCAGCAAATGCCTGTTAAACTAGGCAGCTGGGAGCCCCACAAGACTCAGAGTCCAGCTGGAGAGGCAGAAAAGGCGACTTGCTCAGAACTCCAGTCCTCACCGTGGAGTCTGGGGTTCCAGAACCACAAAGGGAAGCCTTACACACACCCAGAGGACCAGAGGCAGCGGCCTCTGAGGCTCTGTGGGAGGTCCCCGCGCAGGGCCTGCCCCTCAGCGGCAGAGGCAGAAAGAGAGCGCCGGAGCCTGACCTGGCTGCCGGCCCTCCCTGGGATGGCTCCTTGGCCTCCTCCCAAAAGCAGGCTGCCCAGAACTTCGGACGTCCACGTTGTCTGCACGCAACACATGCTGGGCCTGCTTTCTCCCACGGACCTGGGGTGGAGCCAGCAGGGGCTTGGGCCCATGAGAAAGGCAGAGGCCCCCAAGGCAGCTGTGTGAGGCCCGGAGCAAGATGCAGCTGGGGCTCGGATCCCTCTCAGGTCCCACAGGCAGACAAGGCCGCCAGGCCAATGCTGCTCCTTAGACACGTCTCCTTCCTTCATCAGCCCCACCCCCCTCCAGAGGGGCCCATCCTCTTGTTGAGAGCAAACCGGTCTTCCTCTGCTCTCTCCAGGCCCCGGGGCCTTTTCTGCCTGAAACAGCCTCCATTCATCTCTCCTGTCACTGAAACCCCACATCTGGTGGCCCCTGCTGCGTAATTCCCTGTTTGCACTCACCACCTAGGATAACCTGCACCCATCGAAATCCTACAACACGTACTGGATACTATGTACTAAGTTCGGGGCTAAGTCCTGGGGAGCCCGCCGTCCATGACGGGGGACGAGGACGGGCCTGAATAACTACAACAGAGGGTAGGAAAAGGCCGGCGACCTTACAGAGGCACAGATACTGGGCAACAGGGAGTTCCTTTCCTTTGGAGACGGAGGAAAAACACTAAGGAAATGTCATGGAAAAGGTGGCATTTCAGCTAAACATTGAAGGACAAGGAAAATGAGTGTGTGTGTGTGTGTGTGTGTGTGTGTGTGTGTGAGAGATAGAGAGAGAGAGAGAGAAGGGTAGGATTTCAGGTTCTGTAAAAAGCATAAGTAAAAGCAAAGAAACAGAAAAAGTACCAAAAGCTCAGCTAACCTTGGTTCCAAGGGCTGGGCTATGGGTATGGCTTAGAGGCAAGCAACTTAATTAATAAGTAGCCAACGTAAAAGGGTGGGTTGTCTGCAGGGAATTGCAAACAGTAATAAAATCGATCAGCTTTTAAGTATCACCAAGAGCTGGTGATTCTGACTGAACGTAATTCCTACCACCCATTCCCCACAGTTTTTGTCTAATTTTACTAAACAGTTGCTGCATTACTGTTTCATTTACTAGTATACAAGAGCTTCCGACTCACTTACGACTTATCCTCTCCTAAACACTGTATTCTGCATGGAAGTTCATTCGGAGAACGTCCCGTTACGAGGTCAGCTCCCGACACAGAGAGACTCAGCCCCACACGTCTCCAGAGCTAGTTCACAGGACTCAGAGTCATTGAGGCCCAATCCGGAGCACAGTGTGTCGTTGCAGTACAAACTCCTGTGGACTACACGTTCCTGGACTTCAAGAGCAGACCAGAAATAAACTTCGGACCAGAAATAAACAACGGTAGCCCAGCAAGAAGACAAGGAAACAGAACTTCGCTACTTCCATCCTGGCATTCTGTGAGACCACTTGAAGTTTTTATTTGTTTAAAGTTTTTCAACAGCAGAGACATGGAATCAGTCCCAAAGGCATACAGATGGAGACAGTATTACAGTTTCTGAATCTGCTGTGAAATGGGAAAACTGTGAATTTTTGACAAATTTATCTTTGTGTTTAAGATTTTTTTCTCCCTGTTGCTTTACTTGAACCTTTTCAAAGTTAGGGAAGATAGACAAATCTGTCCCCGTCTACTGAACCTGTATATGAAAAGGAGATCCGTTTTTATGAAGTCTGACACATTTATACAAGATCAAAAATAGAAACGATCATGTTATTATTCATTACAGCGATAGACGAATACATAATTATAATTTTCCCCTTTTTCCAAAACATGCATTAATGCAAGTATTAGATCCATTACTACTCCCCCATCTTTTTTTACTGCTATGATCATACACACAAAATTCAATAAAAAAAGTTTCACTGCCTGCTTTTCTGGCCATTTTCATTATTTATTTCTTGATTAGTAGTGCAAATAATTTTTTGTCATACAGAAGAGAAGACTGTTAAAACAACGACACACACTCATCCACGCCAAGTGCCAAATATGCTAGATGCGCCGATGGCTCAAGTTCCTGACCAGCTCTCCAGAGGGGAACAGGTGAAGCTTCTGGAAAGGAGAACTGCGCCGAAACCACCAGGGCCCTGACTTCCAGGCTGACGCACTCAGACTAGCGTCTCTGGGTAAATGGGGAGAAATGACAGAGGAAACTACCAAGAACTTTGACTATACAAAATAGAATATTTTTAAGTACCAAAGACAAAGAGACCTCCAAATTAAATTCAAAGTCAAATAAGCTGGAGAAAATAGTTTACCGACTATATTATGGTTGGGACGGTTAATCCATTTGGTATATAAAGAACTCAAACAAATAGGCGGAAAAAATGCTGACATGTCAATAGACACCAACCGACACATAATAAAGATGGCTATATACTATTTCCTTACTAGCAAAACACGGAAAAATGATCAATAACAGTGTTCTTGAGTCACGCCAAAATGCTGCTGGAGACATCCCAAATGCACATGACCCTTGGGGAAAGCAGCCCAGAGATATATTTCAAAGGCCTTAGGAATGTCTGAACCTTTCATAAATTATTTTACCTCTGGAAAGCTACTTTAGGAAATGTGGAAAAAGTTACAAGCACAAAGATGTTAATTACGCCATTGTTTATTTAACAATAGCATTGAAAATAACCCAACATCCAACAATGGAGGAATGGTTAAATAAATTAGGTGCACATCCTTACGGCTGATCATTCAGTCCGGAACAATAGGGTTAGAGAGAGACATATGCACCTAAGCCATAAAAAAAAAAAAAAAAAAAAAAAAAAAGAGAGAGAGAGAGAGAAAGAAAAAGAAAGAAAGAAACATGGACATTTTTTACTATGTGGCGGGAGGGGAAGCATGATAGGCTTTAAAAATGTACAAACTTTCAAAGGCTAGGAGGAAACACACCCATTTATAAAAATAGCTATATCACTATGCATTTCTGCATTTTAAGTTTACACTGATTTTCACAAAACTATTTGACCTTTTGCTCTGATTTCTTAGCTATTTATTATATTCTAAGGCACTGCATATGTTTGTAAGCATCCTCAAGCCCTCCTCAAAGACAGAATATAAATTAACCAATTAATTAATCATCAACAGAATCAATATGTTTAGTTACAAGGGTAGGGTTATGATGACATAGATCATTATTCATTATTTTCCAAATATCAGGAATGTGGCCAGTTTGCTTTTATGATTTAAAATGTGTACAGGTCACCAGATCAACAGATTACAGTTAGAACTTGCTGCTTGGTCTTCCCCAGCACCTTGGGTTCCTCTCCCTGCGTTGACCTGGAACACAACCCCTCCAGCGTGCGCATTCACCTGGGGGAGAAACAGCGCTTCCTGCTTCTCCGTGGACGTTCCACGAGGTCAAGACTGTCCCCTCAACGGGACCCCATGGAACTCTAGGGTCCCGATGGCCATTTTGCTAACAAGCAGTGAGGATGGTAACAGCGGAGGGGCCTTCCTCATATTCAAAAAGCCATTCAAGGACAGAAGTGGTAAAGGGAGTGTGGGAAACCTTGCACAGGGAGGAGATCAAAACACTCGTGAGCTCCTGGAGAGAGGGTCCTTGAGAGCCATCTTTCCAGCCTTGCTCTCAACTCGATGCCCAACAAATAGCTCCGTCCATGCTGTTGCTAATGGATTCATCTGTTGGTTCACTGTTGGGCAAATATTTACAGAGTTCCCGCCATGTGCCCCGTCCCAGGTGCAGGTGAACGAAGCACAGTCCCTGCCCTTGAAGGAGCTTAGGTCCTATGCGAAGGATGCAAACAATGAACAGATGAATGCAGAGGACATCAGTAACAGCAGGTGTTTTGAAGAAAAATACAGCAAGGTGGAGAGAGGAGTGGTCCAGGGCAAGGGAGGCAGCTGCGCTCCTTGAGGAAGGCCTTGCCTCAGGACCAAGGGGCGAGCCCCCCACTCTCCCAGGAACAGCCAGGAGCGCAGGCCCGAGGCGGCGCACTGGGCAGGCACAAGGCCAGGCAGAGCCGCAGCGAGGCTGGAACCCGGTGAGCAAAGGGGGGTGCGGGATGAAGCGAGGCCCCGTCACACTGAGCTCCTCAGGCTCCGCACGTAGCATTTTGGATTTGATGTGAGTCTCAGGAGTGTCATGGCCTGGCTTCTGTGCTAAAAGGGTAACTCAGTCTGTGTGTAGAGCAGGCCTGAGAGTAGAAAGTACCTGAGAAAAACTAAAACCAAAAAAGATCACTTTCGAGGCCACTGTCAGTGTCTGCGTAAGAGGAAGGTGGATTAGGTAAAAGACACAGCTCTTCGCTGCAGACCATGACTGTCTTTCGGCTGCTTCCCATTCCCGCCGGAACCTGCAGGTGTGATCCCTGTGGAGAGAAGGTGCCTCCCAAGGGCTGGGACAATGGGGAAGTGGGAGGGATCTGGTGCGGAGAGGAAGGGCCTGTCAGTGGCCTGGGGGCGCGGGGGTGGCCTCAGGTGAGCCCCAGTGGGAGGCGGGGCCTGGAAGGAACTCCAGCTTTGAGCAGGTGGTCTAGCCACCTCACTCATTTCAGGAGCTCCTAAGAGAGGTATGAACTAAGGCAGACAAACAGGAAGAAGGTTCCAGAAACCTAGCCTGCACTTGGTTTCTGTACCCCAATTCTAGTGATTGAGAAAACCTGCCCCACTCAGAAGAGTGCCTCTTCCTAACCAGGGTCCTGTCTCCGACGAGCAGAGAACACGTGCTGCACTGTGCCAAGTGCATGAGAAGGGCATTTTTCTGGCTATTCCCGTTTCATGCAGGGACGCACTGGACAAGTTGTGGACACGTAGTTCTGCCTTGCCTCGGAGTGGGGCGGATTGGAGGAAGGCCAACACCAGGCTGCCAGAGCTGCAGGAGGCGCTTGCTCACTCTGCCCAGAGAGCTCTGCCAGCGGCCAGGGGTGGAATCAGCACCAACCAGTTGGGCTGCCCCACAAGTTCTCCTCAATTTCCTAGACATATGGAAATCTGACAGGCCTTTTGGAGTCTGTAGACATAGATCAATACATAATACCCATTACACACATTAGACAGATGCTATATATTTAGATTTCTTGGCCTTGCAGCTTTATCACCTAGCTGCACAAAGTAGGAAACATGACAAGCCTGTTTGCAATATAAGCCTCTATATCTGGAACGTCTTGCAAATCTGCCAGAGCTGCAGGAAGCTCCTGCTTATTCTGCCTAGAGATCTCCACCAGATAGGCTCAGAGACCTGCTCTTTCATTGTTCTGTTTAATAATGCATAAAGGTTAAGCACAAAGAGTGGCTTTACTTTTTCCCCTTTTCTGGCTCAGCCAGGCATGGCTGGGGCAGGGAGTCGAGAGGCTGTACAGCCATCCGTGCCTCCAAGCACGTCTCACTGGGTCTCAGCGCCCCCCCAGAGTCGGGGTGACCAGCTCCCCAGAATAATTCTTCTCATGATGAAATCCCATGGTCTCAAAGACTCTAAGAAAAACTGAGGAGGATTCAGAAGACACTCTTATAACTGCAAAACCAGCAATGACCAAAAAGGTGTTAAAGTATTTTTAAAACATCTAACTAAAACGAATGCCTCTCTCCGGCGCTTCGCTCCACCTTTGCTTCTTTCCCCACGCCCTTTCAGTCTCTGGAGAATCGCGATTTGCTGCCTCTGCCCTGTCACCTAACCACCAAGTCCTGATCTACCTGCCTCGCCACTATCAGAATCACTACTGCGAGGTCTATTCTCTATCATCCCGATGACCCCCAGCCCTGCCACCAGGCTGCCCACCCATATGCTTGGCCTCTGGCTCATCCAGCACCTCCAATAATTAACGACTCTGTATTCCTCCTCAGTTGACTACAACCCAAGTCCCCCCAGAACGAGACAGGATGACAAAGGACCTCAGGAGAACCGCCTGTGACCTATGCGTGGGTTTTCTCTTTTAAAGGCCCCTGCAGGTACTGTGGGAACTGCCCGTCAGCCGGGAAGGAGACCTGTCCATAAGAACCCTGCATGTGTGTGTTCACACTTGAAGACAGGAGAGGAAAGAAAAAGGAACTCACCACGGCTCTCAGAAGGGAATACTCGACTGTAACTGGTGTTTACCACGTTCCACTGGGTGCTGAGGAGGAAGTGGTTACTGTAACCCCAAGGGGGAAATGTTCGCTTGAAACAGGAAAATGGAACTCTTACTACTTTCCACTAGCAGCGTGCAAGAAGCCAGCTGCACTTGGAAACACTTGTACAAGCACTCTCCGGAGGCGAACGTCTAAGACTCCCAAACCCTAAAGCGCAGGTCAGGACAGAGATACAGGTCCCCTTTTTTTCTAGCCACAACTCAGGCACTGGAAAAGTCCTCAGGATCACTACCCTTGCCTCTGAGCGAAGGGGACAGCCAGGAGCCCCCTGGGGGTGCTCAGGGGAGGGGTGGAAGGGAAAGAAGGCTGGAGGGCAGGCTAGAAAGAACGCCGCGTTGGTCGTCCCAGCCCTGCCATGGACTAGCTGTGGAACTTAGGGCAAATTACTCAACCTTCCTGCTTCTCGGTTTCTACTTCCTCTATAAAACGGGGATATTATTAACTGTTCTGCTCACGTCCTGGGCTGCTGTGAGACTCATACGCAATAAGGCAAAAAGATGAAGGTTTTCTTGAAACTCCAATGTGCTCTACAAATGCAGGTTGTTCCTATCAACAAGATTAAAGTCTGCCTGAAACTTTCTTGAGCGCTGAACTTTGGCTTCTCAAACTCATCACCTCAGCCACATTTCCACTTGACTACTTCCCCAACCCGCCCTTTGGAGCCTTGTTATAATTCTATCCCCATTTCTGCAGAATTTTGGTAGACTATTCAATACAGTCTGGGGAGAGGAGGATAAACAAGGTCGAATAGAAGTGAGAAGAAATAAATGAGACTCTCTGAGCCCAGGCCCCCTGCTCCCACATTCTCTACAATCCAGAGACACAGACATCACCCTGAAGGGCTTCATTTGCCTGCCTGGAGGCTCAGATTGGCCCCCATTCTGAGTCATATTTTCCATTTATTAAAATGAACATCTGGCTGCTGCCTGATGCCTTCTGTGAACCGTCTTTTAACTCACGTTTGATTACCTGCAAGGAGATTCTGACGTTTAAAGCAATGCAGAAGGAATGACTGCGGACACCCCCATGCCAACCCAGGCCAGTGGGGCCCATGCAGAAGCAGGTGGGGGTGGGCCCCGGGGAAGTCAGCCATCTTGCTTTCAATCTAGACCCGCCAGGGCTAAGGCAGAAAAGAAAGCAAGGATTCAGGACAGCAAGGACCAGCCGGTTCACACACAATATGAAGAGCTTGTGAGTGAGTTTAAGTTCAAAGGGACCTTGGGCCTCAGGAACCCTTGTGCTGTTTCATCTTAGTGGAGGCAGAAGGGTTAAAGAAAGGCTGAGCTTAGTTAGATGCTCTCTACCTCCCCCTCTCCCCCTGCGACCTTGAACAGACCACTCAACATTCCAAAGCCTTGGCTTCCTCATTTGTAAAACAGGGATAATAACAAGACAGGCCCTGCCCAGTTCCCAAGGTTATTGTGACAACCAAGTGAGAAAACAGATGTGAAAGTGCTTTGTAAACCACAAAACATCGTCCAAGTGCAAGGTATTATCTAGCAAAAGTGCCTGGAAAATAACCCCCAAATCTGGAAGTGTTTCATTTTAATCCCTTAATAGACACATATCCTATCTTGATTTAAAAGGAATTTAAGGTAGCTGTCCAGAGAAATTCTTCAATAATTTCTAAATAAGTTTATCCAGGCATGTTCCCAAACAACCCACTAAATTGGACAGAAGGCTTTTGGAAAAAAAAAAAAAAATTTTTTTTTTTAAAGCAGGAAAACTGAAGGTTTCACTTGTCTTCTTTTATTTTGCAAGGGGCTAAGAGAAGCCTATGGCGTTGCCTTTTACGTAGCACGCAACGCAGGCAGCTCACACTTACCACCCTCCTTCCTCTCAGTTCCCGCTTCTTCCCCCGAGCGCCTTGGCAGGCCCTTGGCCGTGCCAATAAACCCCCCTCCTCCTGGGCCCCCAGGCTGGTCTGGAAGCCTAGAGCTACTTGAATCCATGTTTTCCTAAGATCTGGAGGCCAGAGGCATCCCCATCCTCCTTCCAGGCCTGTGTGGCCCTCAGGCAGGGACAGCAGGAGATCCCCGGACACACAAATGACACACAAAGGCTCATTCTGCTCATAAAAGTTCCTACAAGTCAGCCCGGCCAGAGCCTCCCAGGGCCTCAGAGGAGAGCACGCTGCCTTCTGATTCACTGCCTGGCAGATCTACCCGCCTCTATTATTAGCGTCCCAGGCGAGGTGCCACCAGGCTGGGGACTTGTGTCAAGGTAGAGAAAGCAGGAAGAGGTGTGTGTGCAGGAGGCAAGCAGAAGGAGCTGTTTGAGGTTTCCTTCAGAGAGAGAGAGAGGGGAGGGGAGGGATGGGGTTTAGGGCAGTCTCCTTCCTCCTCCGTTCTCTGACCTCGTTTGAACCTCAGACAAGCCCAGTGCCAGGATCAGAAGCCTGGGACTCAGACCCACACCAGCTGTGGTCCCAGGTGGGGAGGGGAGGCGCGCTCCCACAGGGCCTTCTAAGTCTTCTTCGACTCCGCTGGGCTCTGGGCTGTCCCGGAGGCTGCAAGATGCTGGAGCCCATCAGAAAGAGAGTGGGGAAGTTGGAGAACCCCTCCTTCCATGGCCAAAAGGCGACCTATGCAGCCCTAACTGTGTATGTCCCCTCCACTTAACAGCTGCTATTTAAAGAGCACCTTCTACGGCCATCATCCTCAGTCCTTCAGAAGGGGTGTCACCCTGGATTAGAGACAAGAAAACAACCGTGGAGAGGCGAAGGAAGGTGCCCAGAGGAAGAACGTGGCTTACACCGACTGAGAGAGGGGGACAGGGCCGAGGGGCAGGCGGGTGACTAGCTTCACCTTTAGACATCTTGTAATGTTTATTCCACCCATACAAGTATTTCTTTAGTTGTATTATTTCACTTGCTATATCAATCTTGGACAGGCATTATGTGAATACTCTGAAACATACCAAATAAAAGAATTTTAAAAAAAAGAGAGACACTGCCAGTCAGTAATGGAGTCTGTATTTTAAGAGAGTGGTCGGATCCTGGACTGCACCCTCTCCGGCCACCTTCGTCCAGGACCCAAACCAGGACGTGGGCGCTGATAAGACTATTTCTCTCATATTATTCATATGAAAACTTTTACAAAAGAACCAGGAACTAAATTACAAATAGTTTTTAAACACGACGAAAGTGCCCACCGGACAGTAAGATGACACAGAATGAACACTGGCTGCCACGACTACTCAGGACAGTAAGGCCACTGCCGAGCGGGGACGGGGCTGAGCCCCCTGTAGGGAACCAACTCGTCTAGTCTAGTGGTTGGACACGTGGTCTTTGTGTGAATTCGGGCTCCGCCACTTACCAGCCGCGGGACTGTGGGCAAGCCCTTGTGTGCCCCGTCCACCTCTGCATCTAAAAGTGAGCGCGGGACACTGAGATGGCATGACACCCTCGCTAGCCGTTCCTTTTTATTGTGATTATCAGTCCCACTCAGAGAGCCAGCGTGGGCTAAGACTTTGGTCAGGCTCTTCCATGCTCTTGAACAGACTTATGCTAGGCTGCGCAGAGGCAGGCAGCTTCCTGAGTGATGAGCCATGCTTCCCAGGAAGCGCTGCGCGGAGGTGTCAGTGAAGACTCCCAGCAGGTGAAAAAGGGCAGGCACTGAGCAGTAGTGAGAGAAACGGGGGCACGCCCAGGGGGCAGGCCCCAGCAGACGTGCTGTTGACACAGGAAGAGAGAATGTGGCTGGCCAGGGGAAGGCTCAGCTGTCAAGACTTGGGCTGGGGGTTCATGGGGCCAACTTCTCTAGGATGGGTCCGCACGTCCCCAAGAAAGGGATGCCTCCTCTCTTGTTGGTGTTTTCTTCCCACGGGAACAGCATCTATTTAGAGTTTTAGAAAATGTCCCCTGGTTTCCATTTGTAGAAAGGTACGAGAATGTACCAGAATTTCAAAGAAAACTATCCCTTTCTGTTGTTTCCCATCTCCCCTTTCCTGCCTTGATTTTAAATTTCCAACCTGCAAATGAGTGGACGCGTTCTGTGCTCCTGGAGTTTTGGTGGGACCTCACTTCCCAGGCAGAACGCCTGGTCTGGCTCCAGGGAGTCCACTCATTAATGAGGCAATCCCTAGCAAGTCATGTCACTTCTGAGGCTCAGTCCACAAAACGGAAGGATTAACCACATAAACTCAAAAATAATACCCAGCGCTGAAATTCCGTGGTCTTGGGATAGTCTCAAAAAAAGCTGAATTGTGGGGACTGACCTGTGTTCATATTCCACTTCCCTTTTGAAGTGGTTTTTAAGGGAGAAGGCAGATAAGAGAATGGAAGTTTTCTTCTTTATCAGAGTAGCCCAAAAGGGTATGTTTAAATAGCATTTTGACAGCATGAAAGCAATTTTTAAAACGTGCTTAGCGGAAAAAATGGCCAACTAGCTGAGTATAGGTGGTTTTCATTTCGTTAGCATTTTCTGGATTTATCCAATCTACAATGGACGTCTAAGTGGATGTATGAATAAACTTAAAAGTTATTGTTTTAAACTGTATTTTGCTGACGAGGGGGTTAAGAAAGGGTCTGGCTCCTGAAATCCCCCTTTTCACCGATGTTAACTGCCCTCCCTCCAGACAGGAGAAACTAGAGGAGAGTTCATCAGAGCGATGCCCAGAGCGGTAGAAAGGGAAATGCGGAAAGTCCCCAAAACCCACTGTTTTTCTCTTGATAGTGGCACGTCTGCCCTGCGCTGCACCCTGACGGGCTCACGGAGACCAGCCCCCTCTGGCCTGACACCGCGCACCGGCAGCGGTCACCTCTCGGGCACCCGCAGGCAGGCCCTGGGCCCGAATTTTCAACCCTAAAGGCGGCGGTGCTCGCAGCCGCCTTCTCCCCTCTCTTCGCCTTTTTGGGGCTGAGCGCCAGCTGGGCGTGGCCGAGGGAGGGGACGTGCGTTAAGGGCCCCGCAACCGTGGCCCAAATCAGCGTGGCCCCCAAAGCGCCCAGCTTCTTGAAATTTAATTCGCATCCTTTTAGACTGGAAGGGCAGCACGGAGGCTCTAAGTCCTTTTTGGCAGAGGTGGCCTGTAGGAAAGCCGAGGGCAGCCGGGCACTGGAAGAGGGCCGGCAGCTCTTCGCCTGCAAGTGCTGTTTCGGACCCTGGTCCAGAGCATCCGGTGAAGGGGTTCCTGCGGAGGTGCCTTTATCATCGTGAATTGTATTAATTTACCCGCAATTCTTATTTAAAAGGAAAGCAACATCTCCCAGTTTGGGGAGGAAGAAAAAGGGCACACAGCAAGGACAGCTGCAAAGAGGCTCCCATCGGGGACAGCAGCGTCTCAGAGAACAGGCGCCGCTTAGTTGGGATGTGAGTTAGGATGGCACCGAGCCAGGGAGACGCGTCCACATGCCATTTCCAAGGCCTCCTCTCGCCAGGACTCCTGCTGCCCTCTTGCCTTGAAGCCCACTGGGCCCAAGAGAGCGAGCCTGTCCCTGGGACAGCCAGAGAGGGACAATGCTCCACCCCATCGTGAGTGAATGCAAGACCTCACCCCACCCCAACACATACCCACCGCGACACACACTTTTGTGGATAAGCTAAGTGTGGGTATGTCCCTTCCTATTGCGAAGAAAAAGTCCTAAATGGGAAATGGTCAGCCTGTGAGGTGAAGTCACTGCACGAGACAGTACCCACGAGAAGCACTGCCTCGCAAAACCAAAATTCACCAAGGGCGGCAAAGCTACGCATGCCATCCTGGCGGTCTTGCGGCTGGGCCCCTGTGTCAGACATGGGACCACCCGCCTCCTCTCGGCACATCAGACGGCATCGTCTAGAGAGGAGATCTACGGCCAGTACCTCTCTGCCCAGGGACCGCTGCTGGTCCCCAGGGAGGAGCCAGATGGTTTCTTTCAGGGCCTGTTGAAAGCACTCCCTCCTAAACCTGCCTTTCTGTTCTTGAGGGGTTTTCCTTTCCCTGGGTTCACTAGCAAGTTTACTATTGCAGAGAGAGAAGCCGACACCCCCATCCTTAACACGGGGCAGGGGAGGAAGGGAAGGCGGTTCGCATGCGCTGGGCCCACGCTCTGCGCCTGGCACTATGAGAGAGGTCGACTCCGCTCTCTTTCGCCTTCACAGCCACCCCGGTGAGGGCACGGGGGTGGGGGGCAAGTGTTGCAACTTCGGTAAATCCAGCACCTGATCCAACCCAGGCCCGCCAGATGCCTGGCTGCCTTCCTGCCGTTGCCTGGGGCAACAAGGGAACACCTAGTCCACGTAAGAAGATTTGATTTAAAAGTTAGTAGTCTTTTATTTTAAAACCCGATTTTCATATTTTTGCATTGGGCAGATTTGGATCTGTGCTTTTTCCTTCCCCACCTGCAACATTTAAATGTCCCCACCTGAGCACTGAAGGGCGGTCCAGCTGGCCATCTTTTTGGCAACTCTGCAGACCCAGCTCTCTTGATAACACCCCACCTCTCCCTTCAAAACAAACACCTGTATTCCAGCGTCCATCTCTGAGAAGCCCAAGCTGGGAGTTCGGGTGCTACTTATAAGGTTGTAGGGTGATCGACACCATTAAATAAGAAGTCAGCTGCAGAGCTATCTGGAAACTGTGGCAGCCATGGAGGTGGCCCCCTAAGGGGCTGGTTGAAGGATTTTTTTTGCCTCCTGAAGGATCCCTGGCAGCGGCCACTGCCTCACCTCCATACCACAGTGGGCCCTTAACGCTGGCTTCCCATCAGCCTCACCCGGGAGCTTTACCGTTGTCGGGGCCCAAGTCCCAGGGCTTCTGACTTACGTGGTTTGGACTGGAGTCTGGAGAGGGACTGGCTAGAACTCCCACGTTTCTAGGGGGCAGCCCAGCAGAGAACCCCTGGGCTGCTGCGTGGTCACATTAGCCCGAGAGAGCTAGAAAGCATAAATATATTTAGTGAGGTCATCAGGGTTCTGGGGAACAGGTAAAGCCCAAAGGGACTTCTGTCGATCAGCAGCGAGAGGTGAGGTGGCAAGGTGGAACAAAGGTTTTGGGGCCAAGCAAGCAGCAACGTGAACCCCAGCTCCAGCCCTCTGCCCAGTGGGTGACACAGGCTAAGCCACTTAATTGTTCTGAGCTTTAGTTTCCTCGTCTGCAAAATGGGGATGATGATAATGCTTCCCTCGCCGGGCTGTTTTAAGCACAACCTGTACCGGGACAATGCCTGGCACGCAGGTGTTCAGTGGGTGATGCCTACGACTGCCGAGGAGCCACTGCACCTGGGATCAACCTGTAGGCGGCCTGAAGAGAAGACAGGCTGCGGGCCGACGGTCCCCTTCGAGGGGGACTCTTTGGGACAGCGAGAGTCATACCTCCTTGGGGAGGAGCTGTGGGAGCCACTCAAAGCTAAAAGCCCTGTGGGAACCAGGCGGGGCAGCAGTTCCAGCTTCCAGGGTCCCTCCCGCTCTTGTTCCCACCACCACGCCCTTTTTGCCGCTTCCAAGTTCAGCTTCAGGAGGGGGTGTACTTTTCGAGGGAGAGTCCACAAGCATTTGGTCACAACTCTACCTCCCTAGGTGGGTGGCAATCAGAGTGGATTGTGTCACTCTGGATTGTGTCATCCCAAGCAGCTCTGCCCATGACAAGTCTGTCCGCCCAAGGACCCACGCCTACCCTCTCCCTCCTACTTTAAACCGCGATGCTCTGAGGGGAGCCAGGCCCTGGGGGAGAGGGGGGCGCGGCAGCGCTGGAACCTGTCACCTGTTCTGTACAAACGTGTGTAAACCTGGATAGCAGAGACAGACCTTGGGAATCTGGGACAGTGTCCCAGCGCAGAGGAGAGGGGGAAATCCATGCTGTGAGCAGGTCAGCGTACAAGGCCCTCCTTCAGCGTGATTAGCTCTCCTTCCCATCCTCTCCCTTTTAACGACCGTAGAGCCGTGGAGCTGATGGAGCACTTTCATGTACATTAATTCCTACGATGCTCAAAACAGCCCTGAGGCCGAGGCCAAGACTCCCGTGATTCACTAGTAAGAAAACAGAAGCTCAGCAGATCTCACGCTTGTTCAAGGTCATGTAGCCCGCCCAAGGCAGAACCAGAACTCGAATCCATGTCTGGGTACGGGACCCCATTTCCCTCCACCACACTCTGTCCCCCGGCTCCTACAAGCCAGCTGTGAGGTGGGGGGATGCGGGGAGGAGGCGGCTGCTTTGATTCTCAGTTCCAAAACTGGTTTGGACAACGTACCATTCCCTCTTTTCTGCGCCCCTCTCCTATTCTCATTTGCAAAATGGCAAGGCCAGCAGCCCAAGGCTAAGGTGAAGGAGAACTCAAACAACCTGACCGCCAAACACCTTACAAGGTCTAGGTCCCAGAGCGTAAGCTCTCATCTTACCACATTTCTTACTAAAAAATGAAAGAGGTGAGGGTAGCACAAGGCATTTTGCAAAGAGAGTTTACAAGTTGCCGATCCAAAGTGTTACGTTCCAGCCGAAGAAGACACAGATCCCCTTCTAAGACCAGAGGCATGCCCCATATTGACAAACCATCCGGCTTTCTGGGCCTTGGGGAGGTTTCCAATACCCCAAAGTGTAAATGAACTTGAATAGAAAAATAGCCCCTTTCCAGAGCCCAGTTCTGTCAACTGAGGATTCTCTTACCCTTGGCGTGAAGCACTATGTTGGGGCCCTTAGGAAACAAAGCCCAAGCGGATGAAATGCAGCCAGCACAGTATTACAGGAGGAGAATGTGGAAGCAGGCGCAGAGTCACCCCAAAGAACTCGCACCAGGAGAAGCTCTTGTTCACCGGTTACCAGGCGCTCTCAGCCAGCCTGCCTGGCACAAGGCTTCCGTAAGGAGCAGGGCAGCCGGCCTGTAGGCACCCCCCCGCCCCCCGCCCCGGCCCCGGTCCTCTCTTAGAAGCCGGCGTGGAATGCCTACATGTGGCAGGGAAGACAAAAAGGTGCAGGACCGGGAGAGACACTCACAGGTGCAGCCCAAACAAACCCAAAGTCATTCTTGTCCCAGAACCGGGATCTCTAAGGGCCCTTCTCGGGCACCAAGTCCTTTCCACAATGAGGAGGCTGATGAGTCGGCCCTCGGGACGGCCAGCTACAGGGACACAAATCAATGCACGCGGGGTTCTCAGGCCTCACGTCTGTAAAATGATATTCTTGCATAGTGTTGCATTTGCAGTGAGTCACGTCTAACTGCAGGCACAGAGGGCCCGGCACCTTCCCCGAAGGCACACCGGCGGGCTCGGGGTCCAGAGGCACCAGGGCCAGGGCGCTGTTCTGTCCATCAGAGCCCCCGCCCGCCAGCATTCACGCTCATGGGCCCGCGCTCCTGGGGCGGCAGACACGGAATTCAGAATCAGGCTGATTCACAGGTCCTACACCCAGACGGTAGGTAGAATGCGGTCTGACAAAACTGTTGGTTTCCGGGCCCCGTTTAAGCCCGGGCAGACATGGAGACCCACATGGGGAACGAAGGAGGCGGCCTTCCACGCACTGGGAAGCACAGGCCTTCGGTGGGAACGACGCGGTAAGAGACGCGACCAAAACCCCCGTCATCAGAGTCACCTCTCTGTGCCTAGATTTACTGATGCCACCTTTAAAGCGCGACATGTCCTCTTGCCAAGCTTTAAAGGCATTTTAATTTCCTGAAAGAGCGGCACTTCCAAATTCAGCGCACGCGGAACTCCACAGTCCCCGACCCCCACCCACTCACCATTTCGCGGTCCCGCCACATTCTCTCAGGTCCCTTGGCTGCCAGATCTTTCGACCTGGAATTTTACTTTTCTCCCTGTCCAGCCGCTGAAGTCAAACTCAACCGTGAAGACCTGGCTCAGTCTCCTGCTTCTGGGAAACCACAGATAGTTCTCTACTGGGGCTTCCCAGCACACCCGGGACAGAAGTCACTTCTGCCTGGCAGTGCCACCGCCCTGTCCCTGCACGCCTGGCGTTGGGGTGATTGCACATCTCCGTGGCCAGCTACACCCCCAGCTCCTCCATCCAGGGCAGGCCCTGGGTCTCGCTCGGCTGGAATGTTTAGCACGTCACACATGTTTAGTTCAGTATTGAGAGCTAATGAAAAGCCCAAACACACTGTAGGAGGAAAAAAATCCCCATTCTCGGTCACAAGGTTCTAGATCTGGGGAAATGAAGCAGCTTGCTGCTGAGTGCAAAGGGCTGATGCGCAGTTTTTGGGAAGAGGCTGTCCCCGGGCAGGTAAGTGGGAAGCAACCCAGAAGCTAATGCTGCGTGCACAGTGGGGTGAGGGGTGGGGGAGGAGGAGGATCCCCACCCCAGATGAACAGGGCAAGCTGCTGCAGGAAAGAGAGTAGCCCATCCAGTCCTGCAGAGAGCCCCCCCCCCGCTCCCCCCGCACACAGGAAACCTCAGGGCAGCCCAAGGGAATGCCACGCGGGCCAGCAGGCTTCCCAACCGGTTTAGTCGGCTGTAATGAGATGGAAGAGGTGGGTGAGCAGGGGACAGGCCACAGAGGCACCTGAACTTGAACCGACAGGGGGCTGTGGCTGGCTGAAGAAGAGCCCCCTTCCCTGGCCACTCCGCGGGCCAAATTTCATTTCTGGCCTGTGTGGCATTGACTGAGAAGGTCGCCATGGTTAGTTACCAAAGGAAGTGGAAAAATTCCCCTGGGTTCACAGAAATACAATGGTAGGACTCAGGTCCCCTCACGCATGCCACAGGCCAGAGCTGAGGATGCACCTGGGGCTTTGGGGAAACGGGAAAAGTTCAAAAGCATCAGATGGGTCATATCTCCTTAAGCCGCTCAGAGGGAACACAGAGAGCTCCTGCATTCCTCCCCCAACCCCCGACCCCCACCCCAGAGGCTCAAACCTCCTCCTGCCTGCAGTGTGATGCGCCCTCCGCCCCAGCAGGGACCCAAGACAACAGACCCCCAGCCAGGGTGGCCTCCGTTCTGACCCCGTGCCTCCTGTTGAACGGGGATGGCTTTTTTGAAATGGAATATGTAGCTGTGCACGATGCTGGAAAAAGACATCCCGAAGGGCTAGGGCGGGTGTCCGGTCTTCCTAAGGGGCGTCCTGCGCGGTAAGTGTGAACTTGCCACCGTGACCCGGGGGCTGCTTGTAGGTGCCCAAATGGCGCGGGGTGTGGGGGACGGGCTGGAGCACAGGGTGCCGTGCAGAAGGGCAGGGAGGGGAAGGAAGGGCTACCGTGCAACAGCCGGTGACAGTGAGGCACCAAGAGCCCTTGGGGCGACCAGCCTCAGGCCGAGCCTCCAGGCAGCGCTGCATCCACTCCCGCCTCACGGACGTGGCCCACGTTGCTTGCTGCCTTGGTGTAGCAAAGGGAATCCCTAAAAATGGCATCTTCTTATAGCATCCCTTACCCTTGGCTGAAATAACTTCAGAGGGGAGTAAGACAGACTCTGGTCAGGAAGAGATGCCAACTATTTAAACCGTGAGGTGCAGGACTGTGAATTATTCATAAAGAGAGAGCTTCCAACATCTTGGGTCCACAGCTCCCATCCTTGGAGGCCAACAGGAATCTCACCCACCGCCCACCCCGAGCCGCCCTCGGTGGGCCTAAAAAGGGACCAACAGGGCCTGGGGGCTTATGCGCCGTCTGCCATGAGTCCATGTGCCACCCGGTTTCCCTTGTCTCTGTTCCCCAGCTCAGCCTGGAAAACACTCTACCTTTCGTCCTGGAAGCAGCTTTCTCCACAGAGACCGCTGGTGCCACCCACAGTAAAGGGACATGAGTGAGCTCTGAGTTCAAATCTGCTTCAGAACTTGCCAACCCGAGGCCAGCAAAATGGGGGAGGGCCTTGAAATCCCAATCCTACCAGCTCCACTCAACTGGAGACTCTCCCCGCCCCCCTCAACAGACCCTGCCTGGTGCAGAGACAGGGCCACACAGAAGCCCTCAGCGGCAGGTGCTGTAGCCTGGGCATCACCAAAATCACTCCTCACTTCTAAGGGCAACTTATGTGTGGCCCTCTGCCCAAGACAACAAAGACCAAAGTCAAAAACACCATCCAGCTGCCTCCCGAGGGAGCTCATCAACTCCCACAGGCATCTGGGCGCCGGGAAGGGCTGCTCCTACGAACCAGGAATCTGCCAGGACCCACTGAGGGGGCTTCTGCAACAATGCTTTTCTTTTTTCCTTTCCCATTTTTAATAAGAAACAGAAGAATGCTCCCAGTCTGCCTAAGTTTTCCTTAGGATAAACAGACCTAAGTGGAAGGCAATACCAAGTCTGGCCCAGGTCCAAGGCAAGGAAAAACACTGGGCTTAACCCTTTCTGATAGTCTTAACCCTTCGGAGGAGGCTAAGCAATGACCCGAGCCCCTCTGAAGCCAGACAGGGTGAGTGACGTGACCGTAGAGAAGGTGTCTGCGACCCTTGGGGCCCCAGCGAAGAAGAGCGTCCCCTTTTTTACTGCAGCCCCTACAGGTGACAGGTGCCGTACTTTACAGAGTTGCTCCTGAAGACCCAGAACGTGGACACCCAGACTCTTCCAGGACAGTCCCCTCTGCTCGGGGCCCCCGTATAAGACAAAGAGAAGCGTAGCCGCCATTTCGTTGTAGGAGGGCCACACAGAGAAGAGAGGAAAGGAGGTTTCAGTGGCCGTGGCAACGCCGACAGCGGCAGACGCCCATCCCGGTTAGCCGCTGCTCAGGGGCCGCCCGGACCGCAGAACCGCCGCGGCCTCCCGTGGGCTGGCGTGGCCTCTAGAGTCCACGCGGAGCTCTGATTGATGCTAGAACTTTCTCCTCTGCCTTTCACCTGGCATTTGGAACCCCACCAACAATCCTCGTACCCTTCTCTCTGCCTGAGCCACAAACTACCCATGGAGGCTGGTACGATCCATTGGTCAAACCAGAGACAGGTGCCCTCGGGTGGGGGTGGGGGTTCAGAAAGAATGATTTGAACTCTCTTTTTTCCCATCGCCAACCATTCAGTTTTTCCCCAACACACAAGTCCCCTCCTCCTCGCCGACATCTGGATCCCACACCAGCAGCTTGCGACTGACGACTGAGTGAGTTCTCCGACCTCTTCAGCGTGTTCAGCCAGTTGATCAGACCCACTCTCTCCAAGGAGAGGCACCGAGCTTTATGAAAATCCCTACAGCCATCGGGGTATGTTCTCTTGCCGAGACATCCGACAACTGGCCTATTTTTAAAGTTCCAGCTAATAATCTTTTAAGAGCATTCCACACACAGACAAGGAGATGACGACCCAAAAAGTAAAAGCAACGAGGCCAGTAATTAGTTTTTTGTTTTTCAAACCAGCCAGAATTTACCCATCCCCATAAACAATGCTTTCTTCACAGTGGTCCCCTTAGGCGGCCCCGCATTCGTTCCACTGGAGCTGCGCTTGCTCGGGCTGCTTTTGAAAAGCCCTGCTGTGGGACGGCCCTTGTTCCCACCGGGTGTCCGGCGAAGCGTTCAATAAGCCTTCAACTGTGTCAGGCACAGCTTAGGCCCAGGAGCTGCGTAAGTGGAAAACAACGTCTCTCCCGGCGAGGGGCTCACTGTTTGGTGAGGAAGGGCAGAAAAAGGGAACAAAGATTTTTTAAAAATACGCACCGTAGGCCGGGTCCTGGGCTAGCAGTTTTTGATAATGTTGTGCTACACACACACACACACACACACACACACACATCCCCTTAAAGACAAAGGCTGAGATTAAGAGAGGGCAAGTGACTTAGCCAATGTCACACAACCAGGAAATGGCAGGACTGGTCTGGCCCGAGACCACCAGGCTGCCGGGGTGGGCCTCCCCCCTCCCCAGCCCCGACCCCGCCATCGTTGGGCCCTGCCGTAAGCAGGTCATCCCCGGGAAGGAGGCGCAGGCAAGGCTGGGGGCGGGGGGCGGCGCAGGGAGGCTGCTCAGAGCAATGAAACGCTTTCTGGGTCATCCAGGCCCCGGGGGAGGAGCTGGCCTCTGCTTTCTCCCCTGTCAGTGCCGGCCTCGTGCGAGCCTCCTGTTCACCCTCTCCCGTTGCCGACAATCCAGGTGGGCAGGGAGAGTTTCTCTAGATATACAACGGGACTTTTATACCCTGCTTACATGCATTCAGTCCGACAGATGGACACTCGGACACAGTCCCACGTGCCTCACTCACTCACACAGAGAACACCGTCTATTCAACTTGTCTACCCCACCAGGAAGCAGAGAAAGCAGGCCTTTGCCTCAACATGTCAAAAGTAGTTTCCTACCACAGCCAAAAGGCGGAAGCAGCCCAAGTGTCCATCAGCGGGTGAACGGATGAACAAAATGTGCTATACCCATACAATGGAGTGTTAGTCAGGCTTAAAAAGGAAATTCTGACACATGCTACAACACAGATGAGTCTTGAGGACACTAGGCTAAAGCTAAGTGAAGTAACCCAGTCACCAACGGAGAGATACTACAAGATCCCACTTACAGGAGGCACCTGGAGCAGTCACACTCAGGGAGACAGAGAGGGGAGCGGTGGCTGCCAGGCAACGGGCGGAGGGGGGGTGGAGAGTTAGTGTTTAGTGGGCCCAGACGTTCAGCTGGGACGATGAAACGTTCTGGAGACGGATGGTGGTCACGGTCACACAACAGTGTGAATGTACTTTATGCCACTGAACTGCCACTTAAAAATGGTTAAAATGGTATTTATGTGTATTTCACTGCAAAATTTAAAAACCTAGTTTCTTCTCCTTGGGGGTAAGGACGCATAGTCTCCTCCACGAATTGCCTTCAGACACGTTTGTAAGATCAATTTCTTCTCTTCTCTTCCCATCCTCAGAGCGTACGGCTCCTGAGACGCTGCCGGAGGCAGGCGGTGGCCACGCGCGGCTGGGGGATCTCTGCGCGCATGCTGCGCTGGCATTCTGAAGTCCCCAGAAAGTCCCCCAGGTGTCTGTGAAGGCCTTAGCCTGCGCCCGAATCAACAGAAGGAAGGGGAGGACCTAGAATCTGTAGATGCCCCTTCTCCCTCAATTTGCAAACTAGTGTTTCGGCTAGCGCATGGGGCCCGACATGGAGCAGAGCAGATCATTTCAGCGGAGGCGCAGTGAAAGGAGACTGCTAGTCCTCGGACTGATGTCTTAAAGGAAACTGTCCTCTGCCTCATTTCCACTCGCCCTGATAAATGGTAACACTGGAGAGCCAGGCTCTCCACTACGCCATCTCAACAGCGGCATGCTCTGCTTCCAGAGACGTTCCATCTCTCCCCATTGCGTCGTTGTACTTGATGGGTTCAATCATAATGACCCCAAGCCAAAAACAAACACGCAAGAGCTGCGGGAGCAGCACTAGGTTCCACTGGCCTTCCTCCTGAAGACAGGTTTCAGCGGGTCCCCGGAGGCCTGCCCACAGCCCACGCAGAGTCCAAGGTGCTCTCTGTTCTGGGCTCCCAGGTACCTGCTGAAGCCCAAATGAGGGACCTACCAATGGCCAGGGACAAAATGAAACAGCCCTGGAAAGACAACAATAACAGGCCTGGGAGGAAATCGGTACTCGTCCAGGGCCTACTGTGTACAACGTGCTGTGTTTTTATTTTTCATGGACCCCTCGCCACCCTGCCATTGTCAAGTTTTATAAGGGAGAGGGAATTCGGCAACGTGCTCAAGGAGAAGGGCTAGAATCGGACGCCCAGTCATCTGACCCCAAAGCCTGCACTCTTTCCGTCACCCTAGCGCTGCCTCTCCGACTGCCTTAAAAAAAAAAAAAAAAAAAAAAAAAAAGTCTTCCTTGCCTGGCTTTTTAACTTCTTCAAATTTTCCCTCTCCCTTTGGTAGGTCCCAAACCGGCCCAACCCAACTTTCCATTTGAGTAAAAAGACCATCATTCCAATTGCTATGTCCCATGTCCCACGAAATGGCGGGAAAGTATGTCATAAACACATGCTCAAAAGCCTCTTTAAATAAATAGGAAAGTAGAAATCATTTTTCAAGGGGAAAGCTTCTAAAGAAAGCACTTCCGTTCTGCAGCTCTGGAATCCTTACCCTCACCCAGCACTGCCTTCCACCCTACCAGCCCCAGAGCGGCTGAGCTGAGCTTGGCCTCCAAATCCTACGTCCTCCTGAGGGGCCAGGGTCTGGGCGATACGCACGCTGGCTATTTCTGAGCCAGCCATCATAGGGCCGTCACATCAAGCCGCCACCCGGCTGGATGGGGCCTGTTGTTCAAGAGCTTTATCCTTCAAATATTGAATTGCGCAAACTAAATATAAATTATGCCAACTTGGAGGGAAGGAAGCAAGGGAAGAAGGGAGAGAAGAAGGAAGGGGGGGAGAGAGAGAAACAAAGAAGGAAAGGAAGGCGGGAAGGAGAGAAAGAAAGGAGGGCAGAAGGAAGGAAAGAAAAACCCTCCACAAAACAACACTGCTTTATGTAAGTATTTTTGCCAATGAGACCACTGTTTCTCATTCCTTTTCCTCTTTTTCCTAACAAGGACCAACAATCAGCAGACAACCTCTGGCTCCTATGTCCACAGCTTTAGTCTTCTCCTAGATCTGGGGGCTCTTTTCTCAGCTAAAACCCTGGACCTGAAATCCCTCAGGCCTGACTGGGATGGGGCTCTCGGCTGGTCAGGGAACAAAGCAGGCATTTTGGTCCCAACCCTGCTTTCGTCCGGGGACCCAGGAGCCCTTCAAGGCAGCCCTTTTCCAACAGCCCCTTCTGGCCACCTTCTGTGAGCAGGGAGTCCAGGGCCCAGCGTTTCCAGAAGCTGGACTAAGGCTACTAATGGGAATGGGTGGCACCAGAAGCCAAAACGCAGAGTGTGGAAGACACTCGGCTGTGACTGCCTTGGGCTTCTGGAAGGAGCCAGGCCCCTCCCTCATCCCCTTCCTCCTCTCTTGCCTTTTCCTGGCTGCTCTACACTGAGAATCTCCTGACCACACAGAGACTAGGGGACCCCTGAGGGCCACTTTTTTATGTGCCGTCTAGACTTCAGAACCACCTCTGATGTGGGTCTGTAGAGACTACCGCCTGCTGGTCCCTCAGCCTTTTTAGTTGTGACTCACAGTAAGTAATCAAATTTATAGCATGCCCCAGTATTTTCTCAAATACACACACATAAAACTGAAAACAGACGTTTCACAAAACAGCACTTAACCACTGCTTTGTACAATGCACTCTGATGTTTCTATGCTGTTATATTCTAGTTCATCAAAACATGTTGGCTGTGACCACCTCAATCGAACCCCATTTGAGGGTCACAACCTATAGTGGTTCATGGCAGTCGGTCCAACCTTGCTTAGTTAACGTCATGTGCTGGCTTCCTGGATCAGGCTGAAGGTATAAATTAGTGGATTTGAATCTTATCCCCCTTTCCTGGATAAATCAAGTGAACCCATGAAGCCCCACACCAGCGCTTTTTAGAGAATACAAATGATCCAGTGCCCTCAGTGACAGTGTGTTCTCGTGACTCGCCTTGTCTTCAAGGCGGCCATAAAAGAACTCAGCCACGTGGTTAAAGAGCCGCTGCTGGTAACCTTTAAGACAGCACAGAAAATATGAGACCGGTCAGAGGACTAGAGATGGGTAAATATTTGCCCAGCGTTTTGCCAAATTGGATTCTGGATGCTTCCAACGGGCAAACATAATAGCACTGGATTAGAGAACAAGTAATTTGTGACCATTAACAGGAAAAAGTACGAATCACTAACAGCCGAAATGGGTTCACTAAGAAAAAGGTCTCAAGAAACCAATCTCACTCCTTCTTTTGGGGCAGGCGATAAAACCAGGAAGAATGTCACAATGTGCTTAGGTCTCACCAAGAAATAGCAGAGAAATACAGACCTGCATCAGAGTGTTTTGAATACTTTTAAAGCTGTTTGAACAACTATACCCTGGAGGCTATTGATAATGGAGCCTTGAGAACCTGGAAGAATGTTTCTAGGAGACCCCAGAGGATTTAATCAATGACTTTTTAAGTTTGTGAATAGCTACACTACTAATTGATATGGAGTGCCCACAATCATAACTGATAAATGGACGAATGGGCACCCACACAGCACTTTGCAGTTTCACTACATATTTTCACATCTCAGGAGAGCTTCCCAAGCGGGGAGCCTGGTAGCCCCACCCTCATTTTCAGAAGAAAGCCAGGCTCGGCCATCAGGATTTCTCACCCTCAGCCTGACTGATGTTCGGACAGAGAAATTCTTTGCCTCCCTGTGCACTGAAGGGTGTTTAACAGTATCCCTGGCTTCTACCCACTAAATGCCGGTGGCGTCCCCCTTAGAGTTGTGACAAATACAAACATCTCAAGACAGTGCCAAATGTCCCCTGGCGGTCCAAAGTCATCCCTGGTCAAAACACACTTGAGTAAAGTGGCGTAATCAATGCTAGGGCAGCATTTGAACTTCCGTCTCCTCATTCTCCCTCCCCTCTCAGAGAGCTGGGAGGGATAGGGAATAGGGGAAGTCACCGAAATCAGAAGTCCAATGATCCCCATGGAAATGCCGGGCCAAAAATCAATACCAAAAGAGAATGACGTTCCCTGTTTTGGTTTTAAATATATCTAAGTGCAAAGTAAGGCTGGGGCTGGTTCAACAGCAGCTATGTATGGCAGACTGGGGTCCACGGGTGGGAGCTCAACCTCAAGTTCATGAGCACGAGAGAAGACGAGAAAAGGCGGAGCAGGGGAAAAGGCCAACATCTCCCAGGCATCCTCCTTGCCCTCCAATATCTGTTCCCCCTGCAACCTGCATCCACCTGGCTTCTCCTTGCTCCGCACCCCGGGCGCCCAGGTTAGCCCGTTACCCACCTATTACTGCCCCTCCTGGGCGTCTTTGGTTAAAATCCTGGCTTCACCAAATTCTTAGCTGGGCATTTTGGGCCAATTATGTAAACTCTCTAAGCCTTAGTTTCCCTATCTGTGAAATGGGGATGTTATCTACCTTAGCTTTGCTATGGGGTCTAATGAGAATTAGACTGGCTCCCAGAAAGTTCTCACCAGTAGCTAGTATTCAGCTGCAACAGGAACGCGGGCACGTAGGTAGTAACCATTTTCTACCTGCCTGAGTGACACTCCCCCTCTGACAAGGTCAAGGTTGGGAGAGGAAAGGGCCACAGGCCAAGCCTTGTACTTTCTCCTCTGTTTCCCTGGGGCACATTTTCTAGTTGGAGCATGAACTGCTGCTACGCCTCAGGGTCTCTTTGGAGACAAAGGGACCACTAAGATGACTTAACTTTCTCTGGAGATTTCACTGCTGGCATCAGCAGTGAGAGAAAAACAAAAACAAAACCCACAGCACTATGATACCATAAGGTCCAGTGAGAGCTGTGTATATTTCCTGAGTTTTTACCACACTTAGGAAAGTCACAGAGCCTCAGAGCTGAGACACTGCAGAGGTGATGTGGCCTGAGCCCCCGCTTCAGGTTTGAGTCCCCCTGCAGCCCCTCCCTGGGGTTGGGGGTTCCCACAGCCAGCCCTTCTCCCGGGAAAACACCCCCAGCACAGAGCACACTCCAGCTTCCTATAGGGAGACCACATAGTGTCTCCCTAATTAAACAGAGGACACCCCTGAAGCTCATTCACATCCAGCCCCCTGGGAAGAAATCATACCAGCAACCCCTACACAAACAGGTTCACTTTAATTTGAAGGTGTCACTTATGAGTAACACAATATAATTCACTGACCCAGAAAACCTGGGCAAGCACTAACAGTTGGTAGGTCCGGGAAGAAATCCACTGATTCAGGCTACGTGCCTGTTGCAACTTGGTTAACCTTTCTGAATCTGCTTCCTCGTCTAAAAGGTGATGGAAACAATCATCCTGAGGGATGATTAAGGTATGATGCATTTAACGGCACACTGCAATGTTTGGCAAATATTCAACAAATGTTGAGTACCTTTCCCTTCTTTCCACCAATAAGCACATCTGAAAAAGGTCACAAATACACAGAGCAGGAAACATAGGCAATAGAATTTCCCCCTTTTTAGACAAGTGAGCACTCGCAAAGCAGACAGAGCCCTGGCATCAGGGAACTATTTCCTCTTCCCGTCACCCCCACTGCCTGGAAGTCAGGTGAAGGCTCCCTCTGAGCCTGCAGACACTGGCACCTGGCTTTAGGTGGTGGTAGTGACGGAGGGAGAACTCTCCAGGCCCCTCAGCCCAGACCCCAGAACTGTCCCGGGGACGCTGCCCCAGACACGCCGTGGTTCCCTGGCCTTGCCTGGCCCGTTGGGCACCAGCCACGCCCCATGCAGGGCACTCAGCTAGGGCTGCCTGGTGTCTCCTGGGAGACCTCCCAGGGGTGGGTGCAGACCTTCCCCGCACCGAGCACACAAGGGTGAAAGTAACCGCCCAAATCAAACCCTGAAGGGAGGGCAGAATGTGGTGCTGTGGCCAGTCCTCTGCTACACATTATCCCCCAAAGTGACTTTCTGTGTCCACGAAGGCTGGAGCGCCCATCATTCCAGGGAAGGGTCCTGCCAGACTGAGCAGAAAAGATGTGACTTTCCATCTAGACATAGAGGTCCAGGGAGGAGCCAAAGCCCTCCTGGAAAGTGTGGGTCAACAGCCCCCAGGCCCAGAGGCATGGTGCCCAGCGCTGTGCCTTCCAGACAGATGGCAGATGGCGCTGTCTGCCCCAAGGCAGGGCAGCGCAGCAAGCTGAAAGGCCGCCTTGGGTTTCTCTGCCCAACCGGTTAAATCTTGTTTTCTGTCCCCTAAATGTCACGGGTGAAACGGCCAAGGGAAATCACCACACTAAACAGTTCCTTAAGGACAGGTGCTCTGTTGGATTCTTTTCTGGCCCCGCAGCACCTAGCATGTCCCCTGGCACAGCCTGGGTGTTTGGGATTCACTGTTGACACAAGAGATGAGGAAGGTCCCGCCTCCTTAAGGCTCCTGAAGTGGCAGTTAGGGCTTCTTTCTGGGCTGAACGCAGCTGACGTCAGGGCGGAGGGCCGGGGAGGCTGGCGGCATGGGTGACAGAAGCCTCTCTTAAACGAGCGTGGGTGCTCTGAGCCAGTTAGGGGAGCAGCAGCGACCTTTCAGAATCCTAAGGCTGAAAAGCATGTGCCTTTTTATTTCCTCGTGTGTCCACAGGCTCAGAGCCGGGCCCAGCTAAGCTGCGCCTGGAGAAGAGAGGCTCACCCCGCAGTGAGTGGGTGGTGACTAATCCCCAAACCTAGAGAAGAGTAGAACAGCAGGACCCCTCCTCCAAGTGGCCCGTCCCAAAGCTGGAGGGCTGCTGGCCCAGGTCCAAGGAGGAAGAAAAAGGGCAGCATCGGCAGGAGCTATGGAAACCTGTCCCCTGACGGGGCAGCCCCTCCCCGCCAGGTCCCGGGGCCCGGCTTCCCACCCCGCCCTGCCCACTCGGCACTCACACATCCGCTGGAGGTCTCCAGGGAGGGCCCCGGGCAGCGCCGGCTCAGCCTCTCCGGTCATGTCCCAGGCTGGTGCCCTCTCCAACCCGACGCGCTTATGCGTGTAAAATGAAAGAAGGCTGAGCGTGGCAGCGCAGGGGAGGGCTGGGAAACCAGTACCAAACCAGTGTCAACTGCAAGTTCTCACAGCAACTGAGGAGGACCCAGGGAAGAGCTGCTGGGCCGAGAACAATGCCTTGCGTTTTCCTCCGGTTCCTTGAACTCCCCATGGCCCGCTGGCCTCCTCTCACCCCCTCCATCTCCCATAAAGGACAGCCTTGGCTTTCTAACATGTTGATAATAAGGGCCTATCAGGCCAAGAGGGAGGGAAAGGTCTCCGCCAAGAGGAAAGTACTCAGTGGCCCGTTTGTTCAGTAGGAAGCTGAAAGCGGCGGCCTCCTGGTCACAGTGGCACTGTGACAGAGTGAGCAAAGGTGCAGGGAGCAGGACGCCTGGAGGATGGCCTCGGAGGGTGACAGCGCCGCCAGGCACCCCCGGCTGCCGACAGCGACGACTCCCTGATCTGACTGCCCGCACTGAGAGGCAGGGCAGGGCAGGGCCCCAACTCCAGAACCAGGCTGCCCGTGTGCACGTACTAGGATCTTGTCTGACCTGGAGAAATAACTGAACTGTGTTTCAGTGTCCTCATCTGCAAAAGAGACATCAGAAAACTTACCTCACAGGGCCATTTATGAGGGTTAAATAAGCCAAAATACTTGAGCACTTAGAACAATGCCTGGCACATACTGAGCGCTCAATGGTGAGCCATTACCATTTCCACAGTCAGCTTCCGAGAGCAGCCCTTCCTCAGACATTTTCCATAGCACCCAGTACAGCACAGCCTCATCCATTTAAAAGCAAAAACACTTAGTACCACTCACCACGTAGACAAGGCACTTTTTACTTCCATCACCCCATCCCTACATAATCCCAGCGCAGGACGCATTTTCACCGAAGAGAATTATCTTGCCTGCAATGATATTAGTAACTGGCCAGGCTGGGACTGAAACCCAGCCTCCAACTCCAGAGCCTGACCCTTCCCCCCACAGGCTACGCTGCCCGACCGCTGGACACCATCGACCCTGCGCAGAGCCGGGAGGGAAGAGGAGCCCAGACAGGTGTTAGGCAAGAGAGCAGCAGAAGAGACGCTGGGGATCTCAGAAGAAATTCACAACCTTGTAAAGACCTATATCTTTTTCTGGACCTATGTCTGTCATTTGCAGCTTTCCCTTTGTCTCTGGATTTTAGATTCCACACGGCATTACATGGCAGCACATAGCACTTGCAATTCTTCATGGAAACACACCTCCAAGAACTCCAAACGCTCATGGCATTCGGATCAGAAGCCAGCCACACAGGGACGGTGTGCAGCACAGGCAAGGCGCCCTCCTGGACAAGCCAGAACTCCTGCTTTTGGAAGGAGTGCCACTGAGACAGGACAGAAAACACAATCCCAGAGGAATTCCTGTAAGACTCAGCAGGTTCTAACACCTTGCTAACGACAGCCCTACTTCGAAAACGTGACTTCCCCATTTTCTCCAAGGACCCCGTGCCGTAAGCACCACACACACACACAGGGACATACTCAGTAAACTGTCAGCATGGCAGGGAGTAGGAGCTGCTGCCGGAGCACTCAAGGACCCACGTGGTTCTGATGGGAGGGCTCAATGTCCTGACTAACCAAATCCTTCTAACTGACCTCCCAGCATCAGCACCATCAACACCCCCTAACTGTGCAGAACAATCAGTACCAAATAGCCATTTCCTGCTCCCCAATTGCTCCTTTATCAGAAATCTTCCTTCTCCTTCCTCCTCTAACACCCACCCATGCACACGCAAAAAGAGGATCAGAACAAGCAGGAAATGCTTGCTTGAGACCAGAGAAAATACCAGGGAACAGAATGAGTCGAGAAAACGACGTCAGATATTTGTGGAGCAGGGCAATTATTTCCCCAACAGGAAGATCAACTTGATGTCCCCCCCTCCCCATTTCTTCATGCTGAAGTTCCCAGAAAGAATGACCTGCTGGGCTGCCCATATTCTTCCCAGGGCCGCCCTATGTGTTAAAGAGGCAGGAAGCAACTGGCACTATGGCTAGACAGAGAGGAGCTAAGTTACCCACACACGCACAGTTCAGAGTATAGCTTGAATTCAATCATTAGGCTCCAAGAAATGCATGAAACACAGCTCCTCTCAGTCTCTTTACTTGGCAGATGGTAGTGAAGATCAATTAACAGGTTGTCTTCCCCACTTTGCCAGTCTAGAGCCCTCTAACGCTAGAGTGGGTAGTACTGGGAAGCCTGGAGCAGTAAGAACAAGAAAATAAATTTAAGGGAAGTCAACCGCCAGAAGCCAAGAGGTACTGCATTCCAATAGTGTGGTTCCTTTGGCCCCTGGTATGTTTTGAACTTAATCTATAACTGTTCCTTGGCCCCAAGCTCCCCTGACTTCAAGTAACTGGGCGCTTGAATCACTTTACTTCTTTCCAATTAAACATTTTTTTCCTCCCATAGATAATCTACACTGATCCTATCGAGGAAAAATCTGAGCTGACGTAACTGCAAGACGTGGTTTATTTTCACAACAGTAAAACATCTAAACCAAATATGCCCTGCGTTTCAGCAGCTTAAACACTGAGGTCTGACGAGCACCCGAGACAGCACTTGACCTGCCAAGGGCTAAGCGTGCACATTTAAGTAGAGAAAGTGACTGGGGAATCCTGGGTCGGTGCAGGGAGAAAGAGCGCAGGTGCGGCTAGAGAATGAGACTCTCCAGGCAGCCTTGTCACCTAGGCAGGAGACAACCAGAGGGCCAGCACCCCAAGGTGGAAGGGCTGAGCCTCCCCTGAAACCAGCGAAGGCCCACACCGAGGGGACCCTGGGGACCCCGCCTGATTTCATTTCTCACTCGAGTTGTTTACAATCAAGGACAGAGCAGCCATCCTTCCGCCCCGCCCTCAGCCCGGCCAGGCTCGCACCGCCCGGGGCGGTCGGGATGCGGGGCCCCGCTCGATGGGGCGGGGCGGGGGGGCTCTTCCTCCCCGCGGTTTCTCCCCTGCCGGGTCCCTAGCACGGGCGCCTCCTGTGCGCCCCGCCCGCCGCCCACGCGCGGAAGCCCGCTGGCGGGGAGGGGGCGCGCCTCCCGGCATGCTCCGCAAGGCCACGTGACGGGGGCGGTGCCCGGGGGGCGGAGGCTGTACAACCCCCGGAAGGGGGGCTGGCAATTCTGTGTTAGGCGTTTGCTTTGTACCCTTTAAGGGGGAAGTACCACTGCGTCTTGTTACAGAAAGAATCCCGGTGCCGTTTGCCAGCTCCGTGGTCCTGGAGAATGGCTCTCAATCCCGGTTTCCTCTTTTGTAAACGAGGTAGAATAGAGACGTTTGTAAAATGAGTAGAAAAGCCCTTTTGTGGGGATTTTGTGAGACCTGAAAGGGACAGCCTGGGCCTGCTGGCCTAATTTATTGAGAGTCAACAATAATTTGTAATAGGTATTTTAGGGCATGCTAACTAGATTTTTCTAAAGCGTTTGTACAATCAGTGCTTACGCTAATTCGCTTAGCAGCTCCGTTTTTCGTACTGCAAAGTATATTGCATTCAGCCTGATCGAATTATCAAAATTATCAGCTCTTAGGGCTTCACCCCATCCCTCTCACCCTCAAGAACAACAATTTTTGGTCCCAAAATAAATTAACTTTGTGCAAGGGCTGATTGATTACCGGCCCGAAAAACGACTTCATTTCTCGGACAACGCTGTGCATAACTCCAGAGAGGATTTGGAAAGGGTTCTGGTCCTACATCCAGAGCCGCCAGACTTAAGCTTGTATTTACTTAGACCTCAGTGAGAGGCCCGGCTCTAATACTGTTCAGACCCCAGAGAACTTTTGGTGATTCAGTCTTAGGCTGGGTTCAAAATAGTTCGCACTATGATAAAAGTGGGTTGGCTGCTAAACTAATGAGTGGAATACACATTAACAGGACAAGCACTTCAGAAAAATCATGTTGGGCATGTCATAAAATATCAATCACAAATTACTAATTCTTATTAAATTAAACCCAACTTAATTGTACATAACTGATGAAGTTATTATGACTTACTCTTTTAAAAATTATATAATCATGGCTAGCCACACCACAACACCTACCATAATTGGTCAAATTTCCTGTACAAAACTTCTTGTGTGTGCCGATGAAGATGTATGAGGCTGGAGAAAAACCCAGCTCGCTTCTCTCCTGGGTCACTATGAAAAATCGAAACTCAGGCCACAATGAAAATTGTCTCTCCGGAAGACTTTTTGGAGAACGCAACGTTTTCTCAGTCTGGAGAAACACAGACTGTCTGACAAAAGCAAGGGAGATGAAAAGACACGGGAAGACAGCTTACGGTGGCTTGAGACAAAACAGTGCATCATTTTGGCCACTTTACAGCCAGGCTTAGTTTCAGAGATCACTGGCTACTTGAACAAGTGACGGACGGTCACCGAGGCAGTGCCCAGTCTAGCAGTAACGCGCTTTCACCTCCACAGCGGATCCGGGAAGACCTGCAACTTCACGCAGCTTCAACCTCATTTGAAATCTTGAGCCAGAATGAACTTTCTTAAAGTCACGGGCTCTTTGCACTGTGAAACAAACTTCTCAAAAAACCTAGAACTGGAAGGAGAACCACTAGCAAAACTGCATTGTGTACGTTTACAAAGAACAGCTCTCGCTTGGTCGTCAGTGTTCAATGTTCTGAGATGGATCCCAGACCAGGCGGGTAACAAGAACAGCACCTGTGGTAGACCTGAGTCCACAGGTTCCCACACGCAGGTCATTCTTTGTCATTCTCTCTGAGTTTTACAGGAACATTTTGGTGGCCAGAGGGAGGGAGGAGATTCCAGGAACATAAATTGGGGTTGGCGATTCCGATCTCTCCCTCCTCCCCGCAACCACGTCAGCTTCCCAGGGTCAAGCCAAAGGTTCAGAAGCACTTGTGAACACAGATGCACACACATACCTTCACCATCCCGCAGAGACTTGTATCCGTGACGCTCCGCCCCATTCCAGGAGGCACGCTGGTCTCCCCTCCAGTGACAGTCCAATTACCCTGGGAACGTTCTTCTGACCCCTAAGAATGGATCTTTGAGGCCCAAATGTCACTCCTTCCCAATCCCTCTCTGGCAGGCCATTTGAGGAATTAAAAAAGTTCCTGGGAACTGAGCTGGAAAAGCACTCATCAACCGGAAGGCATGTTCTCTTTTCGGATCCTAAGCACCCATTTCTCACAAAAACATCAACTCCACCAACCCATTCTCTCATGTTCCAAGCTGCTAAAGGCTAAGGGGTCAGCCAGCAAAGGCTGCGAGCTGCTGGCAGTCAGAAGCATGTCTTCCCCTCCTTGTGATGTGAAGGTCAAATATGTATTCGTAACCCATCTTCCCTCCACACAGCTCCCCATGAAACTGGACAGATTTCAACGGTGTCAGTCAGAATTTTAAAAGACTAAGATGAAAGGAAAGAACATAGTAGCACAAAGTGGAACTCAACCCTGAAAAATAACAAACAATAAAAAACATTAAAATATCTGATAGTAAAACCCTTAGAGGGACATCTGTTTCCTCCATTTAATCCCTCAGTTCCTTGACCGGAAACTCTCTAGAACTTGGCCTTTCTGATCTGAAAGGGACCTCAGAGATCAGCAAGTCTTCGAGTTCTGACCCTGCACACTGTGGACTGGAGTTGTGATGGGCTTCTAGCCATAGGTGTCCTGAAAGGGCACCCGAATTGGTTTGTGAAATGTACATTTCCCCAGGGAGGGTGCACACTGCTTCCAAACACTTACCAAAATGGCACAAGACCCAAAAAAAGGGGTTGAAAACCACTGATCTGGTCCAGTTCTTGGATTTTACAGATAAGCCCCAGAAAACTCAATTGAGTATGCCAGGTGACAGGGCAAATTATATGTCACCTTTTAAAGCTGGTTGGGGCGCGTGGGAGGAGGAGGACACCACATGAGCTAAGAGGCCTTTTCCCTTTCTAATTATAAGGATTCCGTGAAGTGTCCAGCCGCCACTCTGTCTGGCTTTCGGGGCCTGGGAATGTTGGTCACCACTCTGTTGTCAAGGTGTACAGATGGCCGGGGGTTGGGGTTGGCTGGACAGGGCCAGTGGCCAGCTAGCTAGCACGCAGGCACCAGCTCGCAGCCAAATTGCTCCCTGGGCGTTCACAAAGGGGTTTTTACAAAACCCAGTCTTCACAGGGTGAGGCACCATTCAGCCCTTGAAGGACCCATCGCAGAAGCTGTATGCATTAAGAAAAATTAGTCAGAACCATTGCCCTCAAGTAGCAGATGATCTCAATTTCCAGGCCAGGGCAATTAAGAAGAATTGCACAAGGGAAATAAAAAGGATCTATTAGTAAGCTGGAATGAGAAGGTTGTTGCAGAATAAGTAGATTTTAAGAGAAAACCATAGAATAGAAGAACACTCGCAATTAAGAATGGACAGCTTACTATATAAAAATGCTCTTGGCAGGTGCTATCTTTACATTTGACTCCCTGGTTGCTCCGCGGGGAAACAGGCAGTTTGCACGGGAATAATGAAAGGTCCTTCTCACAAGGAAACAGGCAGAATCCCACTTGGAAGCTAAAGAATTACAAGTTAAACCTTTAAGGGACAATAGACGATACTAAACTGCAAAGAAAACCCAATGGGGGCAGAGAAGCGGAGCATTTAGACTTTGCGGCTGACCCCGGAGCTGGTTTAGCCTTTCCAGAGAGCAAGGTGGGAAGAGGATACAGCTGGGCATTCGTCTTGGACTCTGAGGATCATGCCCTCGAGAGGCGCATTTCCCAAGGGAGTTACTAATGGGAGAGGGGAAAGGGTGATTTTTACGAAAATACTCACTGCTGCATCTAGTAACGACTACAACTACAGTAAAAGCACGACAGAGGAAATTACATAGTGGTCCAGAGCTCAGGCTCAGGAATCAAGACTCCCAGCTGTTTCTAGGTACGCCGTGCCTCAGTTTCCTCATCTGAAAGTAGGGTGCTGTGAGGATTAGGTAAAATAATCTACGGAAAACTCTGAGGACAATGCCTCGTGCATAGCAGGTATTTGATAAAAGTTAGGTGCTAGTATTGTTATACATTCACTTAAAATGACAAGCAGATGCCCTATGTCAATTCATGAAAATGGAAATGTGAGATGACATTAAGTGATCAAATCAAAGGATAAAATGAGCATGATCGGAGTACAACTATGCAAACAAGGAGGCAGCTTATCAAAGACTGCACACTTAGAGTGAGTCAATCATCCGTTTGGTCATGGTTTGAGTCTTCCTCCGTGATGTTCAAGGTTAGGGTAGAAATCAAAAAGAACAAAGGGAAAATAGGTCAGCACCGCCTCACATCCTTTGTAGGTTGAGGTCGGGAACAGAGCGAGGGGCTGGCTTTGGCTGGGAGTCTACATGGCTCTGAAGGAACTCAGCAAAATGTGTGCTTCATCAAGCTATTCCGGGAGTAAACGTTTTGAGTCACTGTCATGCCAGAGGCTGACCTAGGCAGGAGCATGTGACGCATTCGAGTCAAGGAGGCATAGGGGATGTCTGCTGGGTGTCTTCCGAGAAAAATGCCTTGGACAGGAGGAGGACCCAGCCCTCTTTCCCTCCACAAGGCATGTGTCCACACAGGACACGTGGACCCGCCGTCCTGTGATCCTGAGAAGAGATACGTCCAGATGCCATGGGGCCAGGCAGGCTGATGCAAAGGACACAGGCCCTGGAGTGGCTTTGCCGCACGAATGAACTACCCGACACTGAGCTGCCTATTCTGGGACTTCTTACTGGAGGTGAAATAATGCATTTTCTTTACTGTTCAAGCCAGGAGAGTGGCGGTTTTCTGCCTCTCACCGCTGAGGACACCTTCGCTAATGAGGAAGGAGCCTGAGCAGCCCCTGAGGGAGGACCGGTGAGCCCTCGAAACCCGGGATCGAACTTCTGATTCTGCCAGGACCCCTCACTGTATTCCATCCCGGGAGACAGGCTGCGGGGGTGGAAGGAGAAATGGACCTGGTATTTCCATCCCCATGTACCAAAGGGCCCTCCCCAGGCCGAAGGGCAACTCACACGGCACAGCAAGGAGGGGACAGCACTGGGCGGCAGAGCCCCAGACGCCTGGCCCCTTCCCAGGGGACTCCAGGGGTCTCCTGGCCACAGGCCCCTCGTTTCTAGACTCACGCATTTCACCAAGCCAAGAAAAAGTACAGGACGCCCCGTTCCGTTTGAATCCCGGATAAACAACCAGCGACTTTTTAGTGTAAGGATGTTCCCCGTGTGAGGCTCCCGAGCCCTTGCCCCCGCTCTGAGCCGCCCCTCTCTCTGCCAGGCACCAGACTAGGGACAAAGGCCCCTGCGTGCACACTGGAAAGACATGGTCTCCCTGCCCCATGGTCGCTGTCTGGGCGGCCTGTGCATGTCTGGCCCAGGAGCAGGAGGGTGGCCAGTGTCTGGCCTCCCAAGGTCTCCGGTGATTCCGGGAAGATCTGAGGTGCATTTTATAGTAACGGACAAGACGTGGCGGACACTTAAAATGCACCGGCAGCGCGGGCGTGACTGGGGCCCTGAGAGGTCTGGTAGCTCCGCGGGGGGCCGTGGGGGGGCCGCAGAGGGAGGGGTGGGCAGCTCCCGGCAGCCCGCCCCGCCCGCCCGGCAGGAGCCTCCCAGGTGAAGCTGAGGGGCTGAGGAGGCCCTGACCGACCCGGCTTCGGCTCGGCTCCCGTGCCTTTGTGGACACACGGTGAAGAGCGGCAGCAGGCAGGGCCCTGCCCCTGCACCGTTTGTGGACCCGCCTTATCGGGGCTGGCCTGGCGCTAATGCTCTTTCTCCAGCAGCCTGTGTCTCCTAGCATAGTCCCCCAGGCCAAGGACAAGCTTGGTGTGACACTGTCTACCTGCTCACAAGCAACTCCTCAGCAAAGCTGGCTGGTGGGAGCAGGGCTTCATTTCCTGGAACCTTGCTTTCTGGTTCCTGTCTGATACCCCTGGCAGGGTCCTGCCCACAGCCAGCACCAGCCCAGAACTGGCACATAGTAAGTGCCTGCGAAGAAACAGCTCATTGACTAAGGAAGATTCGGCACCGACTGGCCAAAAAATTCAGTCAAGTCCCAGCGACAGACAGGCCGATGGCCCTTCCCTGTCTCTCTCTGTCCCTGGGTTTGCTGCCTCCTATAGAAGGTGTTGGGCCAACAGGCATTGTGGGAGGAGAGGTCTGGGGCGGAGCAGCTGGTGACCATGACTTTCAGAACAGAAAGGAGAAAACACAGAGATGCTCCTAAGTGTACAGGGATCCCTTTCAATTGCCTTTTTACTTTCTGGAAATGGGAAGGAAAACTCAGAAATTGCAGGTAAGGATGAATGAGCAGGGCCTGCTACATAATTTGCAGGGACTGGTGCAAAGTGAAGATGCAGCACCTCTTGTTCAAACAGCAGGAAGAAAGGCCAAGAGGCCGTCAAAGATAAATGTTTTTTTGTTTCTTCTGCCGTCTCTCCCTCTCAACCTGATGTAGTGTCGCTCCTCTGCTACTCAGCATCTCTGGGCTGGTGCCAACCCTCACGGGACCCAGGAGCCTCACCTCCTGGGACTCGAGGGGTCTGCAGGGGACGTTCCTCCAGCCACCATAAGTCAAGGGCACGGAGGTCCCTCTTCCCACAGGCCCACCCGAGGATGGGAGCATGCAGAGCGACTGCCACCTCCGCACGGTACCCAGGTCAAGAGTAAGCACCAGGCTCATTCCCCACCGAGTCGTCCCTTTGTGGCCTTGCCAGCCTGATGTGGGGGTAGCACTGTACTCTACCTTGTGACCCCAGGGGCACAGACGCTGGCCCTTCTTGATGGGCCCAAGGGCCAAAGGTGTGCGAAGACCTGCTGGGCCAGACAGTCACAAACAATGAGAACTATCCCACCCGGAACGCCAGTAACGCCCCATTTGATAAGCCGCACAGGGAAATGTCAAATAACCACGGAGACCTGTCCATCTGGATCGCCTGTCATTTGCTACGAAGGCAACGAGTGCCAACAGAAACCCCTCAGGAGTTCCGTCTCTCGTCTTCGAGGCCGGAGCTGAACCTCACTGCGGTGTCGCCTTCGCCTGGCCTTCCTCACACTGCGGCTCCCAGCCCCAGCCCAGAGGCCCCATGTGTGAAGTCAAGAAGGGGAAGAAAGAGGGGGTTCACGGCACGCTGGGGGCATGTGGGTCCCCCAGATCAGTTAGTGGCAGCTCACCAGTGTGGGGTCGGCCGCCTCTCTAGGCCCCCTTTGTTCCCTCCCTCTTCCCAAGCAGGCCCTGCACCAGGCCTCCCCGGGACCATGTTCAGTTTCTGAGAAAGGAGGCCCGGCCTGGCCCCTGGGCCTGGAGAAGGGCTTCAGGGAATCCCCGCGGTGCTGCACAGTGAGCCCCCGGGGTGGAAACTTAGCAAGAGTGAGATAACAGTCTCGGTTTATATATAGCGCCTGTGTCTTCCGGAGACCTCAAAGCGCGGGGCGAGAGCGGGGTTTAACCCCCTTCCCTCCACCTGAGGGTGGGCCAGGCTCACTCAGAAACAGCCCTTCTCGGAGCCCTGCTGGTTCCCCGTCTCCAGCAGATGGGAGCCGCTTGCTGGGGGCTGCCGGGCCTTGTGAGGTCCACAGCAGCCCGGTCCCCTGCCCCCTGATCGCCGTGGGCACAAACCCAGTCCTGGGGTAGGTGAAGGGTAGTAAGCAAGCGCTTACAGTCTCCCTTCACCATGTGGGCAATTGAGAAAGACGGTGACGAAAGTTGACCTCCAAGAGCCGCTGCGACCAGCCTCTGTTTCTGATACAAATTCCCAGAGCCGCTGCGTTTGCAGGCACTTCCTGCTCAGCTGAGCGCAACAGGCCCATTTCCCAGCTGAGAAAACAAAGGTGTTGAAAGAGTGGTGGTCACGGTGCAGGGAGCACCGGCCTGGGCGGAAGGCAGGCTGGCCCTTGCCCTGGCCCCGCGCTCAGCGGCCTGTAACCCTCGGGCCCTCCTGTTGGCCCAGGCCTGCGAGCTCAAAGGCTTACTCCGTTCCTACATTGCCTGGTTCTGCTTAGCCTGCTGAAGCTCCGAGAAGGGCCCCTTCGGCCTGGCTGCCCTCAGAGCGAGAAGACCAGAGTACAGGCTGGGGCGGGGGTGCATCACGGAGCACCCCAAAGTACCCGGCGGAGGGAGGAAACACACACAGCCCAGTGGAGGCAGCTATCAGCAAACCACAGGATGGGTGGTCACTGCCGCTCACCCATCTGCACCGCCTTCCACCGACGCCCTCCCCTCGGGGCACACGCATGCACACGTATCCCTACACCAACATGCGTAATCACACACAAGCTTGTGCGCGCATGTTCCAGCAAGACCCCTAAAGTGACGTGCTCTGGTCCTGGCTGGCTGTTCAGGTTCTTCTCATCTGCAATGCCCCCACCTCCGAGTTCCCAGACTGTTACTAACTCCGTCTGCCTTTGAGTCAACGCCTGTGCCCACCCCTCCCCACCTCCCCCATTTCTGCCCACCTCTCTTGCCCGGGCTCCCTACACGCCATGCCGAGAAACAGCTCAGAAATACGGTGGAACGGGTCTGGAAAGAGCCCTTCATTGGGAAGGGAAGTGGCCAATGATTGCTATTTTTACTTCTATTTTTCTAAGACCTCTGTGTCCCCTCTGTCAAGGGGTGACAAGGGCTGCATCCTCCCCACAGGTTTCCGGTTTTATCCCATTTTAGATCCACAGCAGCCAGGCTCTGTCTCTATCTCCTCACCCCAGGGCCTGGGACAGGGCTCCCGTCTGAACACATTTCTGACAAGGAAAACGTTCCTGAGTTTACGAGGAATTTGTGCAGGCTTTCTAAAATCGTCTCGAATGTTCTCGGGGACTCCTGCGTGCTTCCAGCACTTTCTTCTATCTCAGAACAGCCCTGTTAAGTGTAGAGGTTACAAAGGACACCGTCTGCATGACACTGGGCTTGGGCTTGAAAGGGCCTCTGTTTCCCACAGAAACAGCCAGAGAACGCATCCTGTGGGCTCAGAGAACCACTGTTGTCCTGAACAGCTACCCCCACCTCACAAAAACAATCTACCGCAGCCAGGCCCCACTGCCGTGCATGATCTCTCCCACTCCCCACGTCCTAACTCTAAAAATGAGGGCCTGTGATCTGGTCCCATCCCACAAGGACCTCTTGGACTTATTCCAATGTTTTAAAATCTTAATAGTCTAATTTTTTTCCTTTTGCTCATCAAGTCCTTGCTGAGTTTGGCAAAGGTCATTCTTTAAAGCCAAACTAGAAGGCCCTCAAGGAGGTGGCAAGTTGGCCATGCTTATATGCCCCAAGTGTAGAAGACATTGGTGTGGCCCCTCAAATAGTTCCAGGGCTTCGGGGCACATGGTAGGACTCGACACCCCTGCCCCCTTAAATTTAGGTGAGAACATTAGACTTGCTTGGTCTACAATGAGCAGAAGTGATCTGTGCTACTTCTCTGAGATGAGGCTTTACAAGCTGGTATGTGACGTACCATACTCTTGCTCCCTCTGCCATGGAGACCAGCAAAGCTCCAAGAGTGGCTGTGCCATCAGCCGGGGTCACAGGGTGGGGACAACATGTAGCAGAGGCTATGGCTGACCCAGATCAGGTATGTAGCATAGGCAAGAAATAAACCTTTGTTGTCTTAAGCTGCTGATTGTGGGGCTGTTTGTTACTGCAACATAACCTAGCCTATCCTAACTAATACAACACCTTTTCCTGAAAGTAAGAATCATATAGCTGTTGTGAGCCCAGCTATTGCTTGAAAGGAGGAAACAAACAAACAAACAAACAAAAAAAACCAGGAAGAGAAAGGGAAGTGAAGGGCCCGTACAAACTGACATCCCTTAAACCTGCCTTGTTTTCTCATGTTTTTGTGCTTTTGTGCACGTGGGTCTTTCTCTTTCAAATTTGCTTCCCCTTTCTCTGCCTAGGTAGTTGAATTCCTTCCAAATCAACTCAGCACCATTTCTGAGATTTTTCTTCTTGACAACCCCAGATAGAGTGGCATCTGTCCTCTGTTTCCATCAGGAACTGGAGGGCCTTGTCACCCAACACACATGGATACTGCGCTACAGCATCTAACTACCTAGGAGGCCAGAATGAGTAGTGGTTACAGGACATGCTCTAGAGCAGTGTTGTTTTAAAAAAAAATGTTTTTAATCTTCACCCAAGGACATGCTTATTAAGAGAGAGGGGAAAGGGAGAGAGAGAGGAAGAGAAACATCAATGGGTGGCCTCTTGAACACACACCAACTGGGGACTGATGGGGGACCAAGCCCACAACCTAGGCTCATGCCCTGATTGGGCATCGAACCCACAACCTGAGCCTCACCAGCGAGGACTAGAGCAGCGGTTTTCAACCAGGGGCTATTTGCCCCTGAGGGGACATCTGACCATGTCTGAAGACATTTTTGGTTGCCATTTGGTTGTTACAACCGGGAGGAGGTGCTACTTGTCAAGGATGCTGCTAAATATCCTACAGTGCATAGAACAGTCCCCCAGAAGAAAAAAAAAAGTAATCAGTAGTTGTCAGTAGTGTCAGAGCTGAGAAAACACTATTCTAGAGTAAGAATGTCTGGAATCACATCCTGGTTTTCATACTGGTATTTTAGGCACGTAAATCCTCATTCAAGGCCTACCGCACAATGAATGCATCATAGATGTTAGGTACGGTAACCTGCCTCCTCTACTGAAGTGAAAACCCCTACAAGGTAGGGACGAAGCTTTACTTCCTACAGATCCCTACGTGTCAGCATAACTTAGAGGTGGTCAGCGCACAGTGAAAGCGTGGGGACAGCATGAGTAAGGAGTGTACCCTCCCCTGAAAGCTAGCTAGTTACAAAGAGGAGATAAAACCCTCCGCCTGGTACCCAAAAGGCAAAGTTTGTGCATTTAGCAAAACCTCCGCTAGTTGTAGCGTGAAGTATTTTTTTACTTCTAGTTCATTGCAAATAGAAGTACAGTAACTCTTAGTTAACCAGAATATTCAAGCAATGAGATCAACACACATACACACACACACCCCCCACCGACGCCCCCCGCCACCATCCGGGAAGAATGCAAGTTCATGGAAAATAAATTTTATAGCAGTGATGCTATCTGGAGAAGTGACTTGAATCAAAATGAACAGCTCACCAGTGGCCCTGTTACCTTTTATTTATTCAACCTCAAACCAAGCACGAATGTCCAATTTTAATTGGAACCAAGAATGTAACGAAAGTTTTTATTTTTCTTTGAACTCTACTGAACAAGTTCAACCCAGAATCAAACCTAGGTTTTCAAAAAGTTACCAAAGCAGAAAAATATTCTGAACCAATCCACCATGTGATGGAGCTCCATCTTTGGCCTTAGGCTCCATCGAAGGACCGTTAAAATGTTCTGGAATATTCAAATGGCCCACAGGAACTGTGTGGAAAGCCTGTGACCAACTACCTTCACGAGACTATCTCCGCTACCTGGGCTCAGGAGACACATGGAAAACTCCTCTGCCCATTTTCCAGAAATCCTCTAAGTCCATATAGAAAACAATCCCTTCCTTGTGACAGCCTGTCTGTACAAACGCACCAAAGGAGATTTTGCAAATGTTATACTTCATTATACCAAGGGAGAAACAACCATGCCTTTTCATTTCTGATGATTCATTGGAATGGAGACTGAGGATGCTTATTTCATACACTGTGAAGTCCTGTGCACATCAAGCAGAAAAAACAAAATAAATACGCTCTTATGCAGATGACAGCGACCCTACTTCCCCGACAGGCACCGAACCCTCCAGCAGGTCCTGAAACTGATAGCAACCCCAGGAACACTCAAGGCCACTTCCTGCTGCCCTCTCAAGACAGGAGGCGAAAGGCAAAAGACAAAAAAAATAAATAAATAAATCAACAACACTGTCAAGCAGCCTAGGGTGAAAGGGTGCAATTCAGTTTTAAAGAGAAAAACTATTTCAGTCAATACTTTCTTAGCAGTTTCAAATGGTATACATACTTTTCCTTTTTTCTTGATTGACATAAGGGAAGTGCTTCTGGGACCTTCAGTGTGACCATGTTGCAAAACTCAAGTTGAAGCACAGGCCCCGGTATAGACACAGAGGGAAGCGGGAAGGGGCCCCACAGCGCAGAGGCCTGGCCCTGGTCCCAGCCTCCAGGGAGGCCCAGGGGAGGCCAGGCAAGGTGGCAGGGAGACACTCTACGTTTGTGCCTCTGTTTTTCGGTTTATGCCCAGGCCCAATACCCTGTAAACAACTTTCCTTAAATAAACACTTGTGAGTCAGCTTTGGGTAGGGGGGTGGTCCTGTGGACACACCCCTGAGCAGGTAGGGGGTGATGTGGGGGGGCAGCCCAGGGGAGGCTGGGAGGGTTGGGGCAGGAAGGGACCTCAGAGATGACTAAGCACCCTCACCTGAAGCCCTGAGAGGGGAAGCTCACACAGGCTTGGGGGTGGGCGGGGGCTGGGGGGAGTTAACGCCCAAGCTTTTTGACGCCTGCCTGTTCTCACAGCACCTCGGTGGAATTTTTTTTTTTTTTTAAGCCAGATCATTTCAGTGAAGTGGATATACAGATGGCATAAAAAGATGTTCAAGGCCATTACGGAAAAACAAATTAAAACCACAACGAGGCAGACCTGCAAAAGCATCAGAGTGGCTAATATAAAAGCTAGCAGCACGACCTGGTGCTGGCGGAGCTGCGCAGAAACAGGACCACGCCGACGCCGCTGGCAGGGAGGTACAACGGTACGGTCACGCTGGCAGCAGTTTGGAAGTTTCTTAAAGAAACAAATAAATATGCAATGGCCATGGGGCCCAGCAATTACACTCTTCTAAACCATTCAGCACCAAAAAAAAATGAAAGCTTATGGTCACACGGAAACCTGTACACGAATGTTCACAGCAGCTTGATTCATACTAGCCAAACACTGGAAAAAGCACAGAGGTCCCCTCCTACAAGTGACACTCACATCAGCATCTCAGATGACCAGGCTGAGGCTGAGTCATCCAAGCTCAAGTAAAGGAATCCCTGAGGATGTAGCAGTCACTCCACCTGCGACTGAATTCGCCCCTTGACGGGTCGCTCACCATCCCACGTGGCAGCTCCCCGATACTCACACGGAGGCTGCCTGGATGGGTGGCACTGTTGTGATCCCGTCTAAAGAGGTGCGATGGCCACGCCCTTCGCGCTCGGCTCAGCCCACCGAGCAACGCAGAGAAACTTCCTGCAGGTAAAGAACCTGAGACAACCATGTACTGAAAAGCCTGGGCCCCCTGCCCGCCTGCCCCCTTGGAATAAACTCGTTCTCTTTGCTTGTCCAGTGTCTCCTAATGTAACTACAAGTGTCTCCCACTGTAACTGAGGTCTGCAGGCAGGCAGTGCAAGTTGATGCACTCAGTTCCAGTGTGGGCGCTCTTGCTATGTTTGAAATAGAAACCCGACACAGGCTTTTTACCTGGGCCATTTAAAAGGGTCCAGAATGCCGTGGGGCTGCACAGAATAACCTATCCAGCCAGCTGCAAGAAATGAAGAGGCCCTGATGCTCTCTCTGGGTGGCCTGCGGGCACTGGACACGCACAGACCGTGCCCTCTACCTGCTGAGACCCCCGCCTGTAGGCAGCACAGACCCTTCCCTCCCTGCAGGGGGAGGCAGGCGGAGCCCCCAGGGCTCTAGCAGCAGGACCCCTCTCCTCTCTGCCCAGCTCTGTCTGCAGGGGTGAGGAGCTTTAACCTTTCGTTGCCCTTTCAGGTTAGGAGTTCTCCGCTTTCCTCTCTGCTGGGCCCGGGGGCGGCCAGGCCAGTCCAGAAGCTCATTTCTCTGTGGTTCCCCGTCTGCCGAGTCTGTGTTTTTGTACAAAGACCCATTCATTTGGAAGGAAAAGAATCCTCTCTTAGTTCTGTGAATAGAAAACTGATCTTGACCAGACTAAAACGCTACTCCAGGGCAACTATGTAAAAACAATTCCCTTGCCCCCACCCCCCGCAGAAGTACTCTGTCCAGGGCCACAAGCCACCCTGATTCCCCCAGCCATCCCCAAGGCCGTGGTTCAGAACCCCCTCCCCCAGCCCCTATCTGCCTTCAATACAATGAGTCCCCATCCTCCTAAAGCCGAAGCCCAGAATGAAACTCGGTCCCCCTCTGCACGGAGTTCCGCCACATTCCTCTGCTCTCCAGGTGACAGGGGACAGGTAGCAGAGAAGAAGGGGCAGGGATCCCAGCCTGGCCACTGCCCAGCTGGGCTGCTGGGACCAGCACCCTCATCTGTCGGATCCTCCGTCTGCTCGGTGTGAAAGGAGGAAACTAAGACGCACCTTGCGAAAATGAAATGAATTCATTGATGGCGCATGCCTGGAACATGTTGGATACTTCAGAGATCCCAGCTGCTATTATGTTATCATCCTTCCGCAGTCCAAGACAGCTCAGCCTTTTTAACAGCTGCGCTATGGTTTAAGCGCGCTGAACTTTTGCTGACATACCTCCCAGTGAATTTCATAAGAAATATTGATGAGCCAGCCCCTCCGCCCCCCACATGCATCCTGCATGCAGTGAATTTTTTAAAACCTCAATTCAGGACTCACATTCTGTTTTACAAAACCTGGTCATGAGGGGTCATACTGAACTATTTCCTGAAGTTCTTGAAATCTTCTTTCCAAAGTCAGCGTCACGTGTCCACAAACCACAGCTGGAGGCCAGACGAATGGTCCCCAGCAATGGGCCACCTGGAACACTCAGGCTGACCCGCATGCAGTCTTAGGGCCTCTGCAACTCCTGGGTGAGGCTCACCCTCCTGCCTTCCCCTGGGGATGTGGTATTTGAAGGCAATGGTGACAAGCCAGAAAATCTAGGCCAGTCTAGAAGGCCAAAGACGGGGTGCTGGGCGGAACCCCTGGACCTGCAGGGCTTGGTCAGCTTCTCGGTGTGAGCTGGCAGCCAACAGCGAGGCGGGAAGGGACTCTCAGGCGCAGCAGGCTGACGGGATGTGCAGTGTGATACCCCAGCGCAAACTGTGTCCAAACGCTGCTCCCTATGGCTTTAGCCGGGGATCAAAACAAATTACGTCCTGTGTATATTTCCAGGTTGGGGCAATAAGGGAGTTACTGTCCCATGCACTCCCTGATCCGACTGCCTCTGAGGTGAAGCCTGCCACATGCTAACAAGTTCCTTTGGTGGTTTTGTTCCTCCCAGATATCAGCCCATCCATCCTTGCGAAAGGGAGGAGGAGGCTGGAGCTTGGAGGCGATGTTAGTTAGCATAGGCCAGGCCTGCGACCCAGATCTCCAGCAGGGTGCGTGGCCCCAAACAGTCCCACGAGGGAGCCTTTTGCTCAGTGCCTGGACACCCAGCAGCCATGCTGGGGTGCTGGGAAGCTAGGCATTCAGGGAAGATGCGAACCCCAAGGATTAACACTGCAGGCTGCCCTGTATTCCAGCCAAGAAGGAAAGAGGGGTTTCCACGTCACACGACAAGTGTCTAGCAAAGCAGAAAGAAGGCCCCGTTTGGCAGGCAGGGCGCCCAAAACTGTGGGCGGGGACGTCTGGCCGAGGAGCAGCTGAGCTGCTCCGGGGGAACCTGTCACCACCAGCCCCACCTCCGGTCAGACGGCACAGGGTCCCCCCAGCCTTCCCAGGACTCCAAAGTGAGCTGGGTGTTCACGGCCAACGCAGCGGGGCCCAGCCACCTGACCGGGTTTCCTTCCACACCACCGCCCCAGCCCTGAGGAACAGTCCAGAAGGCCCAGTCGGGCCCAGTCTGCAGGCAACTCAGTCAGGACAAGGGCAAAGAATGGCCAGTGACTGGGGAAGTGCTGGGAGGATCTCCTTTGCTCACTTGAGAGAGGAGGAGGGGGGCGGGCAAAGTGGGCTGCAGAGACCCCCAGCCTGGCCCTCAAGGCCTCGGCTGCGTGTGCAGTGAAAGACGGCACCTCTCTAATCTGAGGAAGACCCTGCTTTGATACGCATGTGCCTGGCCTGGACCAGACACGCACAGGGGAGACGCGGGCCGTTCCCACACATGTTCAGAGTCTCCCTGGCAGGAGCGCCACGGCCGTACAAAGTAGTGGTGACATGCATGTATTTCATTCTCGCTCTTAGGAACCATGGTAACTCTAAAAGGTGCACCAAGAAAGCAGAGGAGTCGGGGGAGGGGCGAGAAGAGAAGGACGCTTCCACGCCCCCCAAAGCCAGGCCTTCAGCGCCTGGAGGACTTCAGCCAGTTTCCACCTTCAAAACAGAACAGAGAGGCTGGGGAAGAGCTGGGGATGGCGGTGGGGGCAGGGTGTAACCTGACACCCCTCCCAGCAGCTGAATACAGTGGATTGTTTTTAAACTTGAAGTTCTAAGCCCTGGTAACAAAGTGAGGCCTCTCCTGCAACTGAGAAACCTCCTTGGAAAAATAAATCTTGCTGCCTATTTTGTCGTCATCGGGGACAGGGAGCTGCACTGGGATGAGGTGACTCAGTGAAGGCAAGTTCATGTAACAACCGGGGGGCGGGGGGGGCCGGGACAAGGGGTTCCCTCCATCCACGCCTGCTCTGTGCCAGGTACTTGAGCTGCATGATCTCATTTCATTTTCATAATAGCCCATGAGAGAGGGTCATTATCCTCATGTTAGAGGCAAGGAAACTCGGGCTCAGAGAGGTGGATCCCTGCCAAGGCCTGGGATCACGGAGGGTGTGAATTCAGGTCTGGCTGGCCCCAGCCCCACCTCTCCAGCGGACGGACCAGGTCCCTGCTTCGCTCTTCAAAACAATCCTGCCCCGGCACATCCCTCCAAAACTCAGCGCCGGAACCCGCTTGCTCTTCGAGGGGTAGAAGGCCACCAGCACGCGAGACTCCCCCAGGCATCGCCCTCTGCCATCGCCAGAAGAAAGTGAGGGTGGGAGCGGGGGGGCTCAGCTGACATGCTGGGGAACGACAGCGCGGCTGCTCCTGAAGTCCATGCGGTTGCGTTCATGTTTATTGAGCATTTAGAATGTCCAGACACTGCGCTAGGCACCGCACACATTACCTCATTTAAGGCTCAGCGCCTTGAGGCGAGTATTATTAGTCCCATTTTACGGATGTTGAAACTGAGGGACAGAAAGGTAGGACATTTGTCTAGGGTCACACAGTCAGGAAGTGGTCGCGTTCAAACCCAGGACTGTCGTGACTCCACACCGGGACTCTCTACCACCCCCCTCGCCTCCCTTCCAAACGCGGAGGCTCAGGAAACACCTCCTGTCCCTTTCCAGGTGTGCAGACAATGTCCCTCTGGTCATTTGGGGTGGGGGCGGGGCGTCTGCTGAGGCCCTACTTCAGCCTCACAGCAGCACAGGGACAGCACAGCTGCCCAGGCACCGACCCTTTTGGCAGCTGAGCATCAGTTTGCATGGAGTTCAAAGCAGGGCATAAAGGCTTGGGGGTGACGGGGGAGTTGCCCTGTGTCTTTCCAACCTCCCGGAGTCTTTGGCTCCAGAATAACCCCTTAGCTTGACCACCCCTAACAGACAGCAACCCTCCAGGCCTCTACCCAGACTCCTCCAGTGGCTGTTGCCCTCTTCTCTGTCCGTCAACACACACTGAAGCTCCCCGCGTGTCACGGGCCCGACCAACCCATTATTTATTAACTCCTATTTAATGAATGTGCTTGTTTAGTGGCTACACAACGTGTCCTTGAGTTTTGCAGATCTCAGATATGTCTGTTGGCATCAGCTTTGCTTAGAGGGCAGAGCCCCAAGGACAGGGGCAGCATCAATTAAGCCATTCTCTTTAGCACAAGTATGTGCACACAGAGGTGGTAGATAAGTGCCCACTGTTTGGGCAGCCACTTCTCAGCGTGGGCAGCCACCGGGACAGAGGTCCAGCTGAGTGCTGAGGTGTCCAGATCTAGCTCCGGGCCCAGCCATGCTTAGGAAGCGCCCGGTATATATTTGCTGAATGTCAGGTCTGCTTTAAAAGCTCGAGACTTTGCTGAATTCCTGTCTTTCACTTCCCAGGACACAGAAGAGAAACCCACCACGTGGCATAGGAAGAATCAATGCTCCCATTAAATGTCCTCAAGTTCTAGGTGAAATAGTCTCCTCTCAATTATTCAGAGGCTGAGAGCCCTGTTCCAGAAACACCAGACCCCTGCTTTGCAGCTCCCTGCTCACTTGCTCCCTTCTTCCCTCTTATCCATCATTTGCATCCCCACCTACGAGTTAGCAAACCACAGGGGCAGGAAGCTTCGTCCACAGTCCAGGCTGGTCAGGATGGTCACCAGGGCAGGGGGAGGCTATGCTGAGCTGCGGACGTGGAACCAGGATGGAATCCAGAATGTCTGTCGACTCACCCCTGCTTCCCACCCACGCCGTGCCATCTGTGTCGGAACGGGCCGTGCTGTGCACATAAAGATTGTTTTTGACACAGTCCTTACCAATGTCTCTTTCAGCAATGCAGAGGTGGATTGGGCACAGTGCTTGTTCTTGCCCATCCTCTTTCGGAGAGCTTTGAAAGCAACATCAGGGCGCTCACAATGAAAACTAATCTGGTCCTGGGCAGTGTGGCTCAACTGGTTGGAGTGCTGTCTCATGACTAAAAGGTTTGCCTAGGTTTTGGGTCCAGTCCTCAGAGGTCTGGGTGGGCACATATAATCTCCAGTCCAGGCGTGTTGGGTTGGGGGGCTGCCAATCAATGTTTCTCTCTCACATCTATGTTTCTCTCTCTCCCTTCCTCTCTCTCTAAGAGCAATGAAAAAATGTCCTCGGGTGAGAATTAAAAAAAATAAAAATAAACATTCTCTCAAAAGGACTCTACAAAATCTATCTCATTTGAGACTCACAAAGACCACATTTAGTACGAAGACTTCAGCAATGTACCCATTTTACCAATGAAAAAACCAAAGCCTACAGAGATCAAATCTGAGAGTCGCTAGCCTCCCCAGCTCACTGCACTCCTAGAGCATGCCAAGCCCTGCAAAGTTCTTGGAGGAGACCCCGAGTCTCCTAAGTTACTTGGAATCACCCAAACGCTCAACACTCGGGAGGACTCAACGCTGTGATAACCATGACAATGGTGTCCAAGAGGAAGACAAGATTCCAATGGCCTCATACAGACTAAGCTATCGATTACGACACATTCAAAAAGTCCCCTACATGAGCCAATTTTCTTATCTGTAAGGAGTTTCAATAGTTACTCAAACCCAAAGTCTTCCTAACCTCCCAGCTTTAACACCCAGCGGCCAATTGTCCTACCCTGGCCTCGGCCATCAGGGTCTCCGGATTTGCTGTCCCAACAAACCTCCCGGCCGCTTTTTAAACTGTTGGCTTCAGCTGGATTTTCCACTTGACATTGTTAAGACTGTTTATCTCATTGTCATACACAGGCCCTTTCAGTTTCCTGCTAATAGATTCAGGTTAGATAAGAATTACAGAAGTGATACTCCCAAGTTCCTCTCCATACCTCAGCCCTTGCCCTTTCCCTGCAGTTCTGGTGCGTATCTTCCTAATTCTACTCTTCAGATAGCTAATTTGCAACAAGAAAATAGTCCACAGCCACACAGAGCAGAGGATTAGGCTAACACCCCCTTCTCTACCCCTGTAGAAGAAGCACTTAACAGGACATCCTGTTGAATTATAGTCGACAATTTGGTCATCAATTGCCATAGAAAAGGAGAAAACAAATTGAGCTGAGCCTGGAAAGAATGTCAGCAAAAGTGGAAAAACACTTGGTGGGAGCTGCCTGGGGGTACAGGGCTCTCTTCGGTAACTGCAAGCCCTGCCAGCTCCCAGCATACCAAGGGGGATTGCAGATTGGGCTGGTGGGTGGCCAGGCACCAGGGAACCAAATCCCTCTGCCCTGCGGCAGGCTGAATGCTCCCCAGAGTGTCTGAAAATATTAAGTGCTGGTAATATGAAATGTATTACAGCTTCTTCTTGGAAAACAGTACAATCAGTTCATTCATTCTGATTAAATGGATGGGGCCGGGGGTGGTTACAGAACGCAGAGAATCCCTTAAGGTGGGTTAAGGAAAAAAAAAAAACAAACTGTCGATGCCCAAAAAACCAAAGGCAAAAAAGTACCCCATTTCTGTGCTCAGAGGCATAGAGGCCAATTTTATAAATGCGAGCCAATGGATCACTCTTTTGGAAGCGTTCTCCTGGGCCAGGATGGGACTGTACCCTGCATCATTAATACAGATTATCATTTCTGGGTTAGGCAAACCCTAATCTTAGTTACCAGGTCAACGGAAATAATCTCAATGTCTTTGTTTCAGATGCTGTATCACTTGATTTTCCCTTTCCACCCAGAATCTTACCACAAAAGTAAAACACTAGATTAACAGGATAACAGTGAACTTCATGAGGGAGGATCTTCTTTAGTCGAAAATTAACCATCACCACCCCAGGTTGAGTGTACAGTTCTTTTACATATTCCGAGAAGGGGGGAATAAAAACATATCCTCTTGCGCCCCACCCCACCGCCGGTTAAAACACGGTACAGAAATATGCAGTGCAGAGGTTCATTCTGCTTGCTTACTGTCCATAGCTTCTACTTTTTAGTCACTTATGAAGATTAGCAGCTGGCTGGGAGTAAAACAAGTAAAAATTTCAGGAAGGAAAATTTAAAAAAAAAATTAGTACATATCGACTAGTATCCTTTTGTTGAATGGATTTCCATTAAGGGAGATCATCAGTAAAATAAAGCTCAATGGAGGGGAAAGATCAGGCTTTTAACAGTGACTTAATGAAAATGTTGAGCAACACGCCACACAAGTTAGTCAATACCCAGTGTGTTGGCTTACCAGTAAACTGATGATGATGATGATGATGATGATGATGATGATTCATTCCTCATCAGGGAAAGCTTAGAAGTCCCTGCCTTCAAGGAGGAAATATCAGAGTGGTCTTCCCTGCATACACTCTGCAAAAAGGCTCAGCATTGACCTTATTCCTTGAGGCCTATATACAGTGTGTGCTTCTGCTGAAAGCTGTTTGCCCACAGGTCTCTTTGATTTTCAGCCTTAAAATAATTCTCAACCCAGCCACTGAGCAAAGGGAAACGACACCAGCAAACTGACTAGGTAGAAGGCCAGCCTTGTTCTCAACATTCCATGAAAGACACTTCATAAAACCTGTGGTTCCACAATAGCCTGGGCATGGGAGAAATTTAATTTCATTCCTGCCTTTTTGGCTGAGACAGAATCATTGTCCATGATTGTACCAGAATAAGAGCGGGACCTAAACAAAATCCCAGGATTACAACACAGCATTTCTTCTAAGGGCCTGACAAATTTTCCAGGCAGACATTACCTTACCAACACTCAAGATGTCTCCCAACTCCACCTTGACCAACATTCCTGGAGCCTCTATGATGTGCCAGGTGCTGTGCTAGGCACTTATATACACATTGCGTCACTGAACTCTTACCACCCTATGAAGCCACAGCTACCCCCATTTTTCAGAGGCTTTGCATGCCACGTGCAAACTGGGATTTCACCCTAAGTCTCTTAAACCTGAATCTGTCACCCTTACTCCAGTGGGACAAGGTCACAAGAATAAACAACGGGCTTGCCATTTTCCAGATGGTTCAACATTTCTTTAATTTTTTTGCCATTATTTTATTTATTGATCACCAGTTTATTAATTTGAACCTTTACACACACATGCATGCACACATTATTTCTTTTTTAAAATTATACTTTACTGATTATACTATTACAGTTGTCCTGCTTTTTCTCCCTTTGCCCCCCTCCACCCAGCACCCCCAACTCCCTCAGGCAATGCCCCCACCATTGTTCATGTCCATGGGTTATGCATGTTAAGTCCTTTGGCTACTCCGTTTCCTATACTGTACTATACATCCCCGTGGCTACTCTGTAACTGCCTCCTTGTACTTCTTAATCCCCTCACCTCTCCACCCATTCTCCCACACCCTCCTCCCATCGGGCAACCATCAAAACGTTCTCTGTATCCATCATTCTGTCTCTGTTCTTCTTGTTTGCTTAGTTTGATTTTTAGATTCAATTGATAAACACGTATTTTTTGCCATTTTATTGTTCATAGTTTTGATCTTCTTTTTCTTAAATAAGTCCCTTTAACATTTCATATAATAATGATTTGGTGATGATGAACTCTAATTTTTTTCTTGTCTGGGAAGCTCTATATTTGCCCTTTGATTCTAAATGATAACTTTGCTGGGTAGCGCAATCCTGGCTGTAGGGCTGTAGGTCCCTGCTTTTCAGGACCTTGAATATTTCTTGCAAATCCCTTCTAGCCTGCAATGTTTTCTTTTGAGAAATCAGCTGACATTCTTACAGAAACTCCCCTGTAGGTAACCAGCTTCTTTTCTCTTACTGCTTTGAAGATTCTCTTTATCTTTAAACTTTGGCATTTTAATTTAAATATGTCTTGGAATGGGCCTCTTTGCATCCATCTTGTTTGGGCTCTCTGTGCTTCCTGGACTTGCATGTCTATTTCCTTCACCAAAGTAGGGAAGTTTTCTTTCAATATTTTTTCAAATACATTCCAATTTCTTGCTCTTTCTCTTCTCCTTTTGGCACCCCTATGATGCAAATGTTGGACCCCTTAAAGCTGTTCTTGAGGCTGCTTATACCATCCTCATTTTCTTGGATTCTTTTTTCTTCTTGTTGTTCTATTTGGTTGTTTTTTGTTTCTTTATATTCCAAATCACTGATTTGATTCTCAGCTCCCTCCCCTCTATTGTTGTTTCCCTATAAATTGTTCTCTTATTTCAGTTAGTGTATCCTTCATTTCTGGATCTTTTTTGTGCTGTGGAGGTCCTCACTAAGTTCCTTGAACATTCTTATAACTAGTGTTTTGAACTCTGCATCTGATAAGATTACTTATCTCCATTTCGTTTACCCCTTTTTCTGGAGTTTTGATCTGTTCTTTCATTTGGGCCATGTCTCTGTGTCTCCTCATTTTGGCAGCCTTCCTGTGTTTGTTTCTATGTATTAGGTAAAGCAGCTTTGTCTGACTCTATGTCTTGGTAGTGTGGCCTAATGTAGTAGGTGTCCTGCAAGGTTCTGTAGCACAGCCTCCCCTATCACCCAAGCTGGGTACTCGAAGTGCACCCTCTGTGTGGACTGAGTCCACCCTCCTCTTGTAGTTGAGCCTTGGATGCTGTTGGAAGATCAATGGGAGGGATTTACCCAGGCCAGTCAGCTGCAAGGACTGGCTGAGACCACTAACCGCCACCAACCTCCATCCTCTATGGAGGATCAGCTGTGCAGGGACAGGGTGGTGGTGCTCCAGTGTGATCTATAGCTGCCCACTGGCTACGTCAGCCCTGTGGTTTGCTGGGTGGTGCGGGCTAAGGTCAGCCCCCACCTGTGTTTGGCCCGGGGCACCCCGTCTGAGATGTGAAGCAATCTAAGCTGGCTGCTGTTAGTGCTGGGCCTGGGGCTCCCTGAAGCTAGCTGGTGCTTGTTTGATAGGATTTGAGAAGTTGTGAAGCAAGAGCCAAGACCAGCCATTCACATGGAAAAGCAGGTTGGGTGGGCCTGTAAGTTGTGTTGGGCAGAGTCTCTGGGGATCTCCAAGGTGAGTCAGTGTTAGCCAGGCTGATGGAATCTCAGATATGGCACCAGCTTATCAGCTCTGTGGAGGGAGGGTTCAGAAAAGGGACAATGGCCTCTGCTCTCCTTGATGCCAGACACTTCAGTTTCTCCCTGTGTACCACTGGTGCCTTTCAAGCCACCTCCCTGGTGCTGGAGTCAGCCACAGTGAGTCTGAGTAGGTGAGTCCATGTGTGGGTTCTTTAAGAGGAACTGCTTGAGGCTCCAGAAGTTCCTCCACTGGCCTGATCCCCATTGGTTTTTGCAGCCAGCAGTTGTAGAGACTTATCTTCCTGGCACGGGAACCCTGTGCTGGGGGGCCTGGTATGGGTCTTGGACTCCTCACTCTTGAGATATCCCTCCCCAATTTTTTTTTTAAGATTTTACTTATTTATTTATTTATTTTTTAGAGAGGGGGAAGGGAAGGAGAAAGAGAGGGAAAGAAACATTAATGTGTGGTTGCCTCTCACACATCGCCCACTGGGGGCCCGGCCTGCAACCCAAGCCTGTGCCCTGACTGGGTATCGAACCGGTGTCCCCCTGGTTTGCAGGCCTGTGCTCAATCCACTGAGCTACACCACCCAGGGCTTTTTGTTTTTTCCCCTCCCAAATTTTTATCCACCACACGTGGGTGTGGGGTCAGCCCGTTCTACATCTGCACCCCACTACCGGTCTGCATGGATGTGGTTTCTCTAATTCCATAGTTGTCAGGCTTTCATTCAACTCCATTTCTGGTGGTTCTGAGTGATGGCTAGTCTATGTTTTAGCTGTGATTCTGATGCGGTTGTGTGAAGAGGCGGGCCTCTTCATGCCTGCCTACACCGCCATCTTGACTGACAGTTCAGTTCAACATTTCTTCTATAGACAGAAAATGAAATACTGCCTCTTATCTATCCCTTGATTCATTCACCCATTCCTTTAACAACTGTGTTTAAAGCCAAGGTAGATATCCCAAGGTGAATAAGGAGCTTATCCACTACCTAAGTTGTTTAAGTGGAAAGAAGAATGTAAATGTGGGTCCTGTAACTATACTGAATACTTTCTGGACTTGCTCTCCCGATCTGTAAAATGTGGATATTGGGAGAAAGGAGCTCTCAAGCCTTTCCCAGATTTCCCAAGTTTATACAATGTCAATTATATGAGCTATAGAAAAGTTTGTTATTTTTTTAAATAACAAAACAGAGGCCTAATGAGGTCATATGTATTTATGTTGCCTTTCGGCCAAGGAGACTTAACTTGTCTTTAAAATAACAATCCCACTCCTGGAGAAATGAATGACCAGGTTCTGCAAGGACCACAGTGAGACTCAAGGTTGGTGGCAGAAACGCAGCAAGTCAGGTTTGACTCTAGGGTCACGTGACCAGGTCGGGGGCTGCTTCCAGACCTCGGGAGGGTCTCCAGTCAGGCGGACTGGACCCACTGGTCTGGGGGAAGGCGGCAATTCCGGGTATTTCTTCTCCACAAGACACCCCCGGCCTCCGGAGAACTGGACACACAAAATCCCAAACGTCCAGATAGCAAAACGGCAGTTGGTGTGCCACGTAAGGGGCTTTTCATATTTCCAAATTCCCAGCTGGGTTGGGTGTAATTTCGTAAACAATGAGCTCCCCTGATTCATGAGAAGTGCTTCTGTGCCACTTCAGCCCAGTCAGGAAAGAAAGCGTTGCCAGCATGCTGGTCGCGGGTTTGAGGGCACAACCTGCACAGCCTGTAGCAGCGAGGCCTCGTCTCCCACCGGCCTTCCGCAGCGGAGGCACAGCCGCAACAGGATTCGGGAGAGTTTCTGAGCTCATTCAAGTGTCTGCGGATTACCTGAAGTCTACTGGGGTTTTTTCTATCAAGATATAAAATTCTTCCTATTAAATACTTTAAAATTCTACCTGTCAATAACAAAGTCAAAATCTGACAAAATAAAATAAGTCTAAACAATGTTATCAATGCTCCGAGGAATATAAATAAACTACACAGAACTAATCTAATCTGTAACTACACATAACAGGTAGGTGCCAACAAAATCAGAAACATGACTCCGTAGCAATTCAGCACTCAAAAACAAAAGTTCTGAAAATGATTTATCTTGCACCTGAAATACATTTTTCTCAAAGCAGCAACTGATTGGTTTTATGTTTTTCTTATAAAACCTAAAGACGAGGTATATCTTGAGCTAGTTTTTGCAATGCCTAAACATCAATCTCTCTTTTTCTCTAAATGTGTCCCCCACCTTTATTTGAAAGAATTTTCAGCTGGTTGACTTACTTTTATCTTTGATACAAAACAAGAGACCTTTGAAGTGATGTTTTGGCTTTGTGGAGGCAAAGCCCCAGTTTCCAAACTGAAATACCCGAGGAGGCCAAAGTTCTGAAAAAAGAGCATTTTCTACTTCTCAGGTTAATGTCCTGGCAGCCTACCAGCACTGCCTCTCCTATCAGTCTAATTATTAATGAGAATCTTGGGTATCATACCAATCATTTATTTTGATGATGCTTTTTTACAGTGTGAAATTACAAAGAACCAATCTTCTAATAGAGAGAAGAGAAGCAGATCGATGAATGGCTCTAAAGTAAAAGTGCAAAATGAAATGTGCCCAGTTTCAGCCTCAGTGCCTGAGGTCTACACCGAAGGCATCTTGTCACACTTCCAGACACCCTTGAGGTATCACATACATCAAGTTTTAAATCAAATTTCTAGAATTATATAGTCACAGAGTTAGAGCTAGACAGGCCCCCTCTATGAGAGGACCATCCTCACATGACAGTCACACTTTAAAAGGAGAGAACGATGCCAGACAGCAGAGCCCGTGAGTGTGTCTTCGGGGTCCCTTTGTCTCTGAGTCTTGGTTTCTTTGTCCCCAAACAGATTAGAGTAACACTCAGATCCTCACATAAATGACTTAGGGTCCTCCCAGATCTGGCAGGTTCTGAGGCCTTGCCAGAAAGATCCTCACACATCTGACAATGAAGGGGGCCCCATCTCAAGCCCTGCATATGCAACCTGAGCTTAGGTCCCACCTCCAGATCTGGGTCTTCAACCTTCTCATCAGAAAGGAATTTCCTACTTAAAAGTACTGACCACTACATTCGTTTTTAAAAAGTAATCCCCTAAGGCTTTTAAAATCTAATTTGCTTTGTCTACAAATAAAAAGTTTACACTTTTCAAAACCACATACAATCCTTTTAAACTGTTTGAATTTTTTAGGACTTGTATGAGTTTTTCACTACACAAAGACAACAAAGACGGGTATTAGACTTATTGGAGTGGTCACTTTGTAAGTTAGATAAATGTCTAATCACTATGTTGTTCCCCTAAAACTAATATAATATTGTATGTCAACATAACTGAAAAATAAAAAATAAAAAGACAACAAAATTAGTTAATACAAAACAAAAAAAAAACCGGCAAAAGAAACAAAACTCTAGTGGCTCTTAAAAAATAGTAAGCACAAAAAGCCAAAGATTTTGTATTACACTTCTTTATATATTCGCCTACCCCCAGACCCACAGGTAACTTGGCCTACGTTTTGTTTTGTTTTTTGTAGCCATAACTGATAGCACAATTTTGAAACAAATCAATAAAAGCTACTTTTCAAAGTAATATGCACACATATTTTAATACAGTACTTTAAACTGTATTTAAACTGGCGTTTCAATGGCTCAGATACTCTTAAATGACATAATAGACGAAAGTAGAGAACTGCTGACTAATTTTAAGTTATGTTAAGACACAAAAGAGAGGATACCATCCTTGCTCAGTGCAATTCACTTCTATTCAGATCTCAGTGAAGAATAAATGTGCCCAAATTCAAGCCATTGAACACGAGGCATGTAATACAATTCTTCTGAGCAAACTTCAAGTGTCCAATCCTTTATGAACAGACATCAGGTGCAAGAACTTGGAATGTTCTGTTTCAGGGGCAGACGCATTTGTCGGGCTCATCAGAAGACACAGGAAAGGCCTACAGCACTTCGCATGCTTCTGAGAAGTCTTTACGCTCCTTCCCATGGAAGCAAATGAGAGTGGGCCTTCTCACCACATTCCCTTCCAGTAAAAAGGTCTTTGCTAATTTGCATAATCTAAACGGTGAAGTAATTTTCAGAGCGTACTTCCAAACGGCTTGCTTTTCGCTGGGTTTTTAACAGGAGGGAGGCCCTCTGAATTCGCCGCCCACTGGCTCCGAGGCTCCCAGCCGTGGGGAGCCGCAGGGAGACCAGACAGAAGGCGGGCTGAGGAAGCAAACAGGCTTCGGGCTTCTCTGGGCTGTCCCCGCGGACGCACACAGCATCACACACAGTCATTCCCCCGCAATGCGCGCCTGTCAGGCAGGCCCGAAAGGTCTAACTCTCAGGAAAGGCACAGCAGCGTCAAGACCCACGAGGGCCAGGGGCTGGAAGGCTGAATGTGCCATTCCAAACCTGTGTGTCTGTGTGTGTGTCAGGGTGAACATGTGTGAGGTGTGTGAGCATGTGTGAGAGTGTGTGAAGTGCAGCATAAAAACAAGCAGCAGCCCTGACTGGTGTGGCTCGGTTCGTTGGGTGTTGTCCCACAAAGCAAAAGGTCGCGGGTGCTATTTGGGGCATGTGCCTGGGTAGTGGGTTCGATCCCCGGTCGGGGTGTTTATAAGAGGCAACTGATCATGTTTCTCTCCCTCTTGTTCTCCATTCCTCCCTGTCTCTCTAAAAACAGACAAACAAATAAATAAATATTTAAAAACAAGCCCCAAAGGCTAGAGAAGAGAACAGGGTGTTGGTATTGTGGCACCTAAGACAGCGCTGGCTCAGGTTTTATCTAGAAAACACTGAAAAGCCCAGCCGAAAGGCCCAGCCAATCAAGATGTCTGGCCTTCTGTAGACAAAATGTCAGTACCAGGCAATCAAGGGGTTTTTGACCCAAAGAGCAGATGTGATGGTGTCGCAAATAAGTCTCCACATGACAGTCTGTACAAAAGAAAACTCAGCTTCTCGTGCAAACACTCAACCCAAAGCTCAAACATCCCCAGGATCGCGTAATTTCCAGTTGGCTACTGGCCTCCACCCCACCCCCTGCACTCCCCATCGGCCTCATGTGACTCAGAGAGCAAAGCTGGCAGGGGACTCTTCCCTGCCCCTGCCCTGTGGGTGTCTGGAAACCCTTTTAAAGGTGGGAGGGAGGCTGGACAAAGGGCAGGCCTCATCTCTACCTCTGGACCTGGTAGCTACCTTGAAAACACCACTCAACCAACCCTCTGGCTTCTCAGTCAGCTTCCCTCTGGCGAACGGAAAAAAAAACAAGGATCGCCTGTCACTATTTATCTCCCCTTTAACTCACATCCAGGCAAGAGCCCTTTCCAAACCTCAAGACGCACACACTGTTTTGAGAACGGGCCAATAGGAGCTGCTAATCCACCACTAGGAAGGGCGAATGGAAAGTTGGAGAACAAGTTAAAGCATCTTGGCTGTGCCAGCGATGCTTCGGGGTTTGAAAAGCAAATGGGTGGAGTGAACAGAGGACCACCTCCTTCACTGGGCCTTTAACTGTAGGCAAGAAGGCAGAGAAAGCGGGGCCCCATCTCCAGGGAGAAGCACTTGCCACCTGTCCTTTGCCACCGTCCTCTTCCAGGGGACCGTCCTTCCTCTAAAGGCGGTGTGCCTGTGCTGGAGGGCCCTGTCCTGGCCACAGAATACCAGGCTGATGGGGGCCAGAGTTTGTGTACACATTTGCGTCCCCATCATCGACAGAAAGCGTGGTTCCACGAAAAGAAATGCCTAGCCTTCAAACACCCAGACTGTGATTTCTGCAGTGGGAGTGAGAGAGAAACACGCTTTCAGGCCCAAAATACCTTAGACAAGGATGGAGAGCAGAACTATAAAGTTCTCAGTTGCTGCGGTTTAAGTCATTGAGACACAATGAATAGCAGTATATATTCAAGACGAAATCACGAGGCTACCTACTACAATAAAACGCAGACTTTCCCCAAGGTAGCACAAGAGCCCCTTGCATGTTAAACTAGGAAATTCCCCAGACTCTGGAAAAGCTAAGAGAAAGTCCAGACCTTTTCAGAAGTGCTAGCTTCGACTCTTAAGTCTTCTGTAAAACACTCTGATCCTCCTAAGAGTGAAAACAGCTGAGGACTGAGATTAACCACAGCAGAAATAAACTCTTGTCCATGGTCCCAGCCAGGGCAAGAGGTCAGTGTGACAAAATCTACCTGTATCAACCAACAAGCACATCCATTAAGTGGTGTCTACCGTAGGGATATCACCCAGGTCCCTATCTCAGGCAATTCGACCTAATATAACATTCTATGATTAAGGAAAACAAAGCATGGTTTTCATTTTAATTCATACAGCAAACTGTATCTTAGTTATGCCAGCCCCACAGATGCTGCAATGTCTTGACTTAACTTACTGAGGCTAAGTGCTTCTTCACCCAACAGACCCACCACAACCACATCTACAGGTTTCAGGACGCTGCCAGAGAATCACACCACTCAGTATAGAGCTGAGTGAATTCAGTGATGTCCTGGTCAGTTCTACTGTGCCTACAAGGATCGCAGAATTAAGAGGTTCGCCAGAGAAAAGCTACCCTCAGCAGCTCTGATCACCTGTGGGGATTAACCAGGAAGGTTTGGCAACCTTCACGAATGTAACCTTCCTAAGAAGTGAGTGCTGACCCACCAGAGGTCCCATAAAAATTGTTTTTTAAGATGTATATGGAAAATAGCAATTGAAGAAAGTTGGGTTCCCTGTCCAAGCTACAAAGTGTATGGTCAGAGCCTAGGCACCTGCCCAGGAAACACACCTGGAGTAACTGTGACTGTCCCAAGGCCTGTCAGAGTCTTCATGATTCAGTAGAAAATCAGAAAAGCAGAGGACGCATAAGGCACGAGAGCACTTCTTGAAAAAAATCTCAGGGCAAGACTTACCACTCTGGGCTTCTGCTGGTCCAGGGTATGGAGGAAGGCGGAGTTGGGGTCCAGGCAGCGCTCAGGGTCGCTGGAGATGTCCTCTTCTGAGTCGTCATAGGAGGAGGAGAAGCCAGTGGAGGAGGCGGAGGAAGAGGATAGTTTCCTCAGGGGAAGGCTGCCCAGGGGGCTGCCCTGTGTCTCCTCCAAGACGCCGTCCTCCTGGGCGCCCATGTCCGTGATGATGACTGCAGGTATATTGCTGGGGCTGCAGGCCTCCCTGGGAGAAGCCTTGTCCCTCTGATCCGGGGAGAGCAACTCCAGGCTGGGGTGGGTGGCTTTGTCCTTCGGTGGGCTTCCCCAAGTCCCCTGGGATTGTACCCCAGTGCCACACGTCCAGGCCAGAGGGGCTTGCTCCATGGGAACCAGCCAAGCCCTGGAGCTCCCAGGCTGCACACCCACCCCAGCTCCAAGAAGGCACTGAGGTTCTTTCACATCTTTTGCCGCTTCCCAGCGGGGCAAAGGTTCCAGCATTCCGCCAGCGGGAGTTCCCGCCTCCACCTTCCCTGCACCTGACTGTGCTGAGCTGCTGCCCCCACGCAAGCCCAGTGTCGCAGATTCTTCATCCACTCTGTTGGAGAGCTGCGGAGGCTCCTCGACCACCGAGGCCCCGCTGTGAGTCACCTCGGGCCCCACGGAGCCCAGGTCTCCTGACGGCCTGAACCAGCGCGGGGCCGCAGAGGGCTTTGAGCTCTGCGCGTCCACAGTCCTCTCCTCTGGCCTTCCTCCCAATTCCGGCTCCCCGGAGCCCGGCAAGCCACTAGGCAGATCTCCTTTCGCCACCTTCCCAGGGGGATCTCCACCACGGGGCCCGCCCTTCTCTGGGGCTGGCCTTGTCTCTCTGCCCGGAGACTGCCCCTGACTCTCCAACAGGGTCGGGGAATGTACGCCCCCAAGCTCCCGGGGCCTTTCAAACAGCTCAGCGAGGGCAGGGTCATAGGGATGGTGAGGCCCAGTGGATGTAGCTCCCGCTGCCACTTCTGTGGCCATCACGGAGTTCGCTCCGTCCAGCCCCAATGAGGGAGCTTGGCAGCTCAGAGTTCCCAAGAGAGGGGAGACCCTTTTGTCAATTTCCATAGCGGTGGGTGAGCCACAGTGGGGTCTGGCAGGAACCCCCTTCTCAGTTATCACGGAAGCGGGTGCACCCTGAGCCCCTGAGCCCGACGGGGAGGCCAGGCAGGGAGAAGGTGCCACTCCCACCTTGTCCTTGGAGAGGCTTGGGCTGGACGCCCTTGCTCTCCTTCCGGAGCCGGCCTCTGAGGTCTCTGGACATTGCTCCCCCCAGGACTTGGTCCTCCGTTCCTCGCTCTGAGCCAGGACCCTTCCTGGGGGCTGACTGCTGCTGCGGAAGGGACACGGGGAGGGCGAACGCGCCCTGCCCAGACGCGGGCTGCGGGGCGCTTGAACGGCGGAGCTCTGCGCCTGGATGTGCGCCTCGAACATGCCCACTTTCTGGTTCACCTGCACGTTCTGCAACTCGCGCTGCAGGATTCGCAGCTTCCTCTGGGCCTCCTCCGGCCCTGGAGGGGAGAGGGGACCGGCGGTCACCACCTGCTGCCCGTCCCCTCTCAGGCGACCCGCCCAGCTCGGGCTGCCCACGCTGCTGCTGCTGCTGCCGCCACTGCCGCTGCTGCTATTCAGCCTGCGCCGGCCACTCCGCCAGCGCCCGGGGCTGCCGGGCTCCTCAGGCGACAACGACTCGGTTGGGGGGAAGAGGAAAGAGGAGCCTCTCCCGGGACTGAAAACGCTGCCGGGGCTCAACACGGCGCTCCCCGGCGGCGGGGGTGTCTCGCTGCTGCTGGCCCGGGGGGCGCCGCTGCTCTTCACCTGGTTGGCGCTATTCATGATCACCAGGCTGTTGAGTGCATAGCAGTACACAGCCATAGTACTGGGTCCCGCGCTGCCCGCCGCCGCCGCGGCTCCCGCTCCGGCTCCGCCGCCCGCGCCTCCTCCTCCCGCGGCTCCCGGCTCAGCCCCGGAGGCCCGGCCGCCGCCGTTCCGCGCGCAGACGTAGTGGCATGGCCTGGGCGGCAGGCGAGGGGCAAGACCTCGGGCTCAGCCCCCGCCCAAAGCTCCATAAACAACAGCGCCGCTGTGGAGACACAAGAAGAAAAGTCAGGACCCCAGAGGGCCGGCGTGGATCTGTCGGGGATCGGGTGCCACCGGACGTCTCACCTACTGACTGGGATTGCGCGAGGACACAAACCCTCGTGGCGTCAGTGGCCAGCACGGTAGTGGGTGTGCCTTTCCCGAGCGTGCTCCCACCCCTCACCCTAGATTTTGATGTGTATGGGGCTGCCTTCAAATTCAAAATTCTAAGACTCGTCTCCGAAGCCACGCGGATGGGCGGGGGCTGATGTAAAAGTACTTGGTCCCTAAGTGTGCTGTGTGCGTGGCGTGGCTGCCTCTGCGAGTGAGGACACCCATCCACCCTCTCCGGGTGTTTGGACTGAGCAAATATTGGTTATATTGGGTATAACGGGGCCACCCCCGCCCCCGGACTTCAGGACGTCCCCGCTCAACCCTCTCTGGTCATTGGGGACCGACTCAGACGGAACAAGGGCGGGAGCTGCCTTCCCCCCAGCGGCTGCCTGCGTGCCGGTCTGGGAAGACCCTGCATGCCTGACGTTTACCTTCCCGACCCTGGTCTTAGGACCGTGTTTCTCGGCCGACGATGGTCTGGGCGTGCGGCGGGGCTGCAGCCGAGGCATTTTCCAGCATCGGCTTTGTCGCCTGTCCCCAAACAAGTGTGTTTTGTGAGTGTGGGCGCGCCTGCGCGCGCCCGGGCCGAAGAGCTGCTCGTCCCCCAAACCGGAACCAATACTCGCTGCCCACTGCCGTCGCCCCCTGCGGAGGGGCGTGTGTTAGTGCGTGTGTGCGCCTGTGTGTGTCCGCGCACGGACAGCGAGTCAGTCTCCACATGCCCTGTGCCCCAGCACGCAACTGTCTTTGCGGGCTTCGGGACCACCGCCCACTCGGGGAACTCCAGGGCGTGCGTGGCTGCAGCTGTGCGGGATCCCGGGCTCTGCAAACCTTACGGGGGCCCGATGTCGAAACCCCTGGGCAGCGCGACTATGTACACAGCTTCTCCGCATGCTGGGAAGCCTTGCCCAGTGCCCATGGAGCCACCAGGCCGCCCGCGCCGGGGAAGGCGGCGCGGAGCCGGCGGCCCGGAAGGCAAGCAGGAGAAACGCCGACAACTCGCCTCTGCCTGCTCACCCCGCACCCCAACTCCGCGCTACCCTCCCAGATCAAACTCCTTTCCCAGTTTCCCCAGCCCAGCTCTGTGCGCTTTTTTAAAACCCGGAATGCTCAGATTCTCCCCAGAACTGGGAGGAGAAACAGGGTTCAGAAGCGAGAACCATTAAAAAGCCACCAAACTTACCTGCAATTTCTCAGACTCCAGGGTCCTGTGCAGACGACATGGCCCAAGAACAAGATGGCTTGAAAAGTAACAAAGCTCAGAAATGATTTCCTCTCCGAGCTATGCGAAACAAAACAGGAGAGTGCGAAAGAAAGAAAAACGTTCCTGGGGCTGGAACCCGGCGATCCGGCGGCGGCGCGGGGCGGCCCTGTACGCCCTCCTCGGCGGGGAAGATACCAGTTCTGTCCGCGTCCACTGGGCTACTTCAGAGTTTGTTCAATATGCAATTAAAAAAAAAAAAGTTGAGGCGCGGGGCGGGAGGGGGGGTGCGGTGGAGGAGGGAGGAGGTTGAAAGGCGGGGGTTTGGGGGAGGAAAGCAGGAAGGAAGTTGTGAGCCTGTCTGGGGTTGAACTCAGCGGAACAAGTTTTTCTTTTCTTCTTTTTTTTTTTTTTTTTTCTATTGCTTGGCAAGACCGAGGGAGGGAAACACTTAAAAAAAAAAAGTTTCCATTGTTAGCTAACCAAAAAAAAAAAAAAAGAAAAGAAAAAAAAGGCCTTTAACTTTCGCGGGTTAAAGATATACAATCCATTTTTCCACCCCTCTGTCGAGCCTTGCTAATGTCTAGCTTTATGAAACTTTTTGAAAAATGTTTTTAATAAAATTTTGAGTGTTCATTTTAAGCAAAGCAAATAATGGGGACCATGTTTTAGCATTGAATGGGCTAAAATCCTACTTAAACGGTTTGTGTTCCTGTACACAAATATGCAAATTCAAGGAAGGGACTTTGTGGGCACCTCGTTGCAAAGTTGCAGATTTTAAATGCATCAGGCTAATATTTTGGAAGACAGGTTGGGCTGTGAGCTGCTGATGGTTTTGCAGTGCAATTGCTAGTTGTATAAACAGGCCTTTATCTGTTACTAAATGCACACAGCAAATGTGACACTGGCATATTTTTGCCCTTCTCAAAGTGATTTTTTTAAAAAAAGAACAGTCCTGGAACTAAGAAAGCCCTAGACCCTCTTGCTCAGCCTCCTGTAGCTCATATTCAAAAGCCCCCCCACCCCCATTTAGCTAAAAAGGATGAAGGTGCATCAGCCCATAGTACTGGACTGGGGGTCCCGCCCAATTTAAGCTGGCCCTACAGTGTGTTTTGCATAATTCTCTAAATTCTAAACTACACCATTTAGCGAAAAGGGAAAACAGAGTTACCAGGCTCAGGAGATTTAAAAATCTAAATCCTGAACCAGTGCTCCCATTCCCATGAGCTAGAATTTAAATGAAAATTTTGACTTTGCTGGTAGCAAACCCATCTCTTGCTTATGCAACGCTCTTTAAAGTGAGCAAAGCAACCTGCTGCTCCATCAGGGAAAAACCCATGCTCATTCTGAAACCAAGAGGTCTCCTAGCCAAGAATTCCTGGGAATCAGACATGTCCAGTTCTTTTACATTTTTTTTTAACGTGCTGTAAAAGGATTGAGCCTAATTCCTCTTCCACTCTTCCATGGGCTCGATAAAAAGAGCTCAGAATATATATTTAGGTGTTGACTCAGAATCTGGGTAGTTGTTAAGTCCAAAAAGCCAACACTATCCTTGCCCCTCATTCAGTTCCCCTAATGGCAAGAAAGGGAAGCTGCCAGCTCCCAGGAAACCCACTCCGTGGAGTTTATTTCTGACTAGTCTAAGAGGTGCAAACACCATGTCAAGTGTCGCGGTGGAAGCAACCGGCGGATCCAGCAGTGCATACAGCGAACACAGGAACTCAGCTTGCCAGCCCTGGGAAATCTCACTGTCACCTGACATTAGGGGCCTTTCCCAGAATTAAGAAGTTCAGGCTTCCTGAATGTACAATCAGCCTGAAGAGTTCTTGCGCGCAAGGCAGCCAATGGCTGGTCAGGTGCTGCATAGAAAAGGGATTCCTGCCTTGGTTGGGCTGGAGGTAGGGCTACCGGCCTAAAATTCTAACGCTGCCAGCAAGAATGGCCGGGATTGGGGAAAGGATGGAGCAAAACCCATATCTGGAAGCCAGCATAGTTGACCTGCATCCTGAAACAGAATCTAGTCATCTTTCATGAATTTTAAGTGAACATAAGAGAAAAATTATGTAGCATTTATTATTAGCCAGGCACTGTGCTAAGCATATTATAAATACTTACACATTTTAATCCTCATAACAACCTAACAAGGTAGATTCTGTTATTATCCCAATTTTATAGATGGGGAAATTAAAGCACAAAACAGTGACTAATTTGCCCCAAATTCTATAGCAGGTAAGTGGCAAGGCTAGGATTTGAACCTGGGAAGTCTGGGTTCAGAATCTATGCTTATCACTATTTCTCCATATTCTATACTTGTTATCTAAAACTGTAAAAGCAGTTTGCCTAATTTTTCAGGGTTCTCATCTTCACTCTTTTAGAATGGAATTCTAAAAACCATAGCTATGAAAATACGCACAGAAGGGGATTTTCTCAACTTGATAAAGGATACCTATGAGGAAACCCACAGCTAACATCACACTTACTGGTGAAGGAATGAATGCGGGCCCACTATGATCAGAAACAAGGCAAGAATATCTGTTGTTACCACTCCCACTCAACATTGTACTGGATACCCTGGTCAGGACAGTTAAACTAGAAAAAGAAACGAAAGGCAGCTGAAATTCTCTGAGTCTCCACTTAGCTCAGTAGAGTGGCAAGTATTATAATACCACTCCCATGGTGTTCTTAGGAGACCTCTTAGTTAATGCGCAGTTAGGCACTCCAAAGAATATACTTCTTTAAAAAAGTAGGCTCCCACCCCGCCCCCGGCCAGCATCTCATACCAAAAAAGATTCAAGAGTTAGTGGATCTAAGACTCTGCCTTACACGTAGCAGGTACTCAATCAATAGTTGTTTCTAAATGAGCTTCTTAAAGGCACCCAGAGGCCCCTTCTCCCCATGCTGCCCTGGCCCCCTGGTGACGGTGATGGCACCAGACATGGGGGAGGGGTCTGGGGTTCTCCTGAGCAGTGTGTCTTTGCTCCATCTTCAGAAGCTCTGAAATCTAATGACATTGACATCGAGATGGCTTCGCCCACAACCAGATGTAAAACCACATGAGAGATGCCTGTTTGCAGCCCACCTGCCCTTCCCAGAGGATCTGCCTGCCCTGTCCCCTATTAGAAATGCTGGGAATCAAAGCGCCACTCTGCGCCCGCAGCTAAGTAGACCAAGGTGGGCAAGGGTCCCACAGACAGCTAATGCATGACCTGGTTCAGGACTGGCGTGAAGGCATGAGAACTGAACAGAAAGGCCACGTCGTAGACCTGGGGTTCACGAAGCAGGAGTATGCGCTCTGAAGGAGAAACCAGTAATGAGCAAAGGGGTCTGAGTGAGTAGAGGGGGTAGTGACAGACAGACATGTCTGGACAAAAGAAGCCACAGCGCCTGGTACAAGCCATGGAGAGAGAAAGGCAGAGATCCCCTGGCTAGCTGGTGGCTTCCCAGACTCCACTCTCAGGAGTCTGGCAGGTTCTGTGTCTGCCCTGAGCTTATGTGAGTAGCTATAGCGTTTCTATGAACAGCCTGCCCCCCTCCCAGCCACCTAATACCTTGCCCTACACATAAATATTTATTCATGATTAATTCCTTAATCTTTCAAAAACACTATTTTAAAAAAGATAGCCTTATTTATTTTAAACACACACACAGCCTTGCTGCCCTCTGCCACTACCACTAAGTGACAGAATCTGGAATAGCAAAATACAAATGGCAAACATCATGATTCTAGGCTGATACGGAAAAGGAAAAGTTCACTTTGACCCCCACCGCCCCAGTCCTAGTTAGATGTCTCCCCAGACACAGCCCATAGTCTCGGGGCTTCCTGTATTATAATAGATGAAAATGTATTCATCTGCCTCTCAAACATTTTCCCAACACACTCTGTTGTAATCTGCTTCCTTCTGTTTCGTTCTCGTTGGGGCCGAGAATAAATAATGCCTTGTTCCCATTGGCACCTGCAGTGCCTGCTGTAGGGAAGGTACTCGACAGTGTTTGTTGAATGATCAATGACTCTAACTTGGGCAAAGGCAACAAGCAGAATTTTCTGTGTCTCCTAAACTCAGAGGGTACGTGGAGGGAGGTGCTGGAAAGGGACACAGGCCGACTGAAAATATTCCTGCAGCAAAGCATAGGACACCAGCAGGTATACAGCACTCCACTTACATGTGGACACTGAAGCAATGATCTCGTTTCTTTCTTTCTTTTTTTTTGGTATTGTATTTAATCTTTATTGTATTTTTTTAATATTACCTTTTCATCCTCTTTTACTCCCCTCCCTCATTTAGTTTCAAATAGACTTGTCAGCCATTCAGACAACTGATTCTGCACGGTTGGATTGGCTTTGTTGCAAGTCTGACTCAAACGCAGAGACCCAAAAGCCATGGCTCCGCCATTACCTGAGCCCGGGGTTTTTATATATACCATGCTTTTCATTGTCTGGAGACAATCGTGAACGGCTAAGAGATGGATTAAAAGGATACGATCCTGCTTTTGCTATCTAAATGTGAACTTGGCCAACTTACACCCTCATGTTGAAATGTGGGGTGAAGACTTGTTCAGTCTAAAATGAGCTGTCAAAGATACTGGCTCTTTGCAGCGCACACCCCCCTTCTCCAGGGATCCCCTGCTCGCAGGGCCTGTTTGTGACAAAAGCTGCTCTGGTTGTAGAGGTTACACTTCCCAGCCTCAGCCTCGACACCCTTCTCTGGGTAACTGGACCCATGTGACATCTGTGCTCCCCCAGCGACAAAAGAAAGTGGTGAGAAAGAGCATCAAGGACATGTAAATTGCAAGACATTTACAAGGCTTTTTTTTTTTTTTTTTTTTGAGGTTTTGATGTAATCAGTCTTGGGTTTGAGTGGTCTCAATCGGCAAGTCCAGGAGAACCAGAGAGGGCCATTGGTCAAATCTGTCCCCTCATTTAATATTTTAGGAACAGAAAGGAAGTGTAATGTTTACATCCTGGGTCTTTAAGGGCGAAGTCTTAAAAAGGTCACCATGTAATGTTTTAGCACAAAATAGACGGCTATCTCCAGCAGAAAGAGGAAGTTTCTTGGGCCTCCTTTTCTCCCGTCCTTCACAATGAAGGAACAGTGTTAGCAACATGAGATTTTATCACTAGTGTTTGCAAACCACGCTTCAGCAGTACTTCAGGTGTCTACAGAGTTTGTCTTGTGTACCCACCAACGCAGCCACTTCAGCTCTCGCTTGGCCCATGAGCACCTTGCTTCAGCTTTGGGTGTTGGTATGAATACCAGTCATTCACTCGTTAAACCATCCCTTGGTTTTTCTGGGCAAGGAGAGTGGAAAGAGAAGGACCTGAGGAGGAATATAAAAAAGGATAAGAGAAAGCTATAAAGTTCCTGAGAAAACTCACAGACTAAAAGGGGAGCCAAGGTTAAAAAGAATTATAACTCAGTAAGGTACGTGGTATGGTAGCACTTCAAGTACCAGGACACTGGGGCAGCCCCCTTGGGCTAGGGGAGGAGGAGGGAAGACTCCAGGAGGGGGCGATATTTGAGCTGGGTCATAAAGGATAAGTCGGAAGTCTCTGGGCAAAGAATATTCTTCTAGGCAGGGACACAGCACAGGCAAGGGCGCTGGCTCCTGCGGGAGCCGGGGAAGAATGGCTGGCTGGTGCGGTTGGAGCATTCGGAGGGAGGGGCCGAGCTGGGGAGGAAGAGAGCCTGGAGTAGCAATCTGGGGACATGTAATCATGTTCCTGGATTGCTAAATAGTTTGGATTTTTCTTAAAAAGGATAGGGAGTCACTGAGGAGTTTGAAGCAGAGAGTGACACAATTCAATGAGCATGTTCGAACAATCTCTCTGAGGGAATGTGGAGAATGTGTTGGTGGGGGAGAGAGAGACCAGCTCAGGGGGACCTCAGAAATTCCTAGGGCCCCTGTGCTGGGCACGAGGACATCGAAAGGGAATAGAATACCCGCTGCCTTCCAGGAGCGTGCAACTAAGGAACTGCATTGAGTCTCTGCTGCCGTAAGGTGACCAGAACGTTAGAGGCTTAAAACAGCACAACATAATGATCTCAGAGTTTATGAGATGCGCTGTGGCTTAGCTGAGTCCTCTGCTTCGGGGCACAGTGGAGGTGTCGCCAGCGTTAGGGTTTCATCTGAGGGGCAGCTGAGGAAGAACCTGCTTCCAAGCTCACATTTTGCTGGCTCTGGCCAGAGGCTGCCGTCGGTTCTTTGCCATGGGACCCCCTTAGCATGACCACGTGCTTCCTGAAAGCACTTGAGCTAAGAAGGCAGTAGAGAGAGTGTGCTCACTAGACCGAAGTTCTTATATAACATGTCACAGAAGTGACAGTCCATCATCTTTGCTTAGAAGCAAGTCCCAGGTCCCACCCACCCTTGAGGAGGAGATGACAGCGGGGCGGGAACACTTGGGATCATGTTAGAGTCTCTCTGTACAGTGGGCGACATCATAAACTATCTCTGAATTATCAGGGAAAAATAAGGTGGGGTATTCTCCACGGATCATGCGATCAAGGAAGGGTTTAAATGGACCAGCAATCACGGCGCTGCTTCCTCAAGGAGTTCCATTAGGAGCTTATTGCTGTGGGCCTAAGAGATGTCACATGCCTGTGCTTTTTCTGTTCATCACTTTATTCTTATTAGCCATAGGGTCCTTCAGTTTCAAAGTCTGTAATGGACTCAAGTTTAAATCCCAGCTCTGCTGTGCACAGCTGCGTGAACTGGGGAGTTAGGTAGCCTCTCTGGGCATCCGTTTCTTAAGCTGCAAAATAGGGGCACTGTGGGGCTTTTGAGGGATTAAATGGGGTGGCACATATTAAAAAAAAAAGACAAACCAGTACAGGCCCCGCCACCCCCAATAATCAGTAGTTAAGGCCACATCTTAACCAAGGCCAATAGTGCACATCCGGATGAACATTAAGGGTTTGCTCAGGTCATACACAAAGCAAGCCCTGGCCGTGACAGATCCTGCACTCCAGGTTCTCCTTAGAGGTCAGTGACCAAGTCTCCCAGACACACCCAACGGCAAGGCCACCTCAGTGGTAGAAGGAGGAGGTCCTCGCATCTCCCCGGTGTGGACACTCCATTAACTGCAGATAAATGCTTGCTGACTGCCTCCCGGGCCTGGGCTCTGGGCCACACCCTCCCCTCCAGTGGCTCTGCCGGGGCCCTAACACAGGCTGGTTCCCTCCATCCCTCGGTGCCCCGCAGCTCCCACACTCATCCAGGGGTTTGGAACAGCCAGGCGCAGTGCTGGGCACGGAAGGCCATGAAGCCCACGTGTGGGTGACATCTGTACGTCCAGCACAGTGGCCTTAGGGAGGGGGGAGTCCTGTCAGAGTCACTCCACCTTCCTCTGAACACTCCTATGCGACAAAGTGGCAGACGAGCTCCTACTGCCCCGTCCCAGGCTGCAGCATCCACAGCTTCTGACAACAGACTTGACTCCCAGTCACCGCCCAGTCTTATTTATTCGATTATTTATTTACAACTCTCTCCATTTACTCTTATCTGCTGGCCACAGCCAGCAGCAGAGGAGGCCTTGGATTACTTTGAAAAGTATTTCCTATGTGCCTGGCTCTGTGTTAAACCGAAACACATGATTAAGGATGTGCTGGCCTTAAAAGGAAAAGAGCCAGTTCTTTTACCAGCAAAATGGGTTTATTCAAAAATAGCAGAGGAATTACAATTCAGGACAAGCAAGCTATGGCGAACCATAGGCCAGTCTGAAGAGCAGAGGAGAGGGATTTGCTTTTAGAGGCAAAAAGAAGTTGAGAGGGGCTGCTTTGAAGACTTCTGGGTGGTGGTGGCTTCTCGCTGGCTGAGTGTGGCCATTTCCCATGGGCTGGGCTGTCACCAGAGCCCAAACCAGCTCAAGGAGTTCAGGCGAGGGGTGACCACGGTGGAGGTAGTTTATGGGACAAAGAGAAAGCTTTCCTCCTGCTGTGGCATGTCCTCCTGTTTGGGGCCTGGGTGGTAATACCTGGGAGCTTCCTCTTCAGGGCTTCCAGGCTCCAAATTAAATGAGGGTTCCTTGATCTATTTTTAATAGATGGAAAGCTGGGTGCATGGGGGCGGGGGCAGGGGCAGGGAAAGGAGCTCTTCTCACACCGGGACATGGGCCTCCTCCTAAGGCAGCGCTCAGGAGACGGAGCCAAGGCTAGGCTGGGAACTTCCTCCTCAGTCAGGCCTCCTGAGAGCCACTTCAGTGGCTTGTTGCAGCCCTACCGAGCTCTCATCCCCCAGTGAAGTCCTGGCGTAACGATGCTCAGGCTGAAAACTCATCCAAGTTCTGTCTCCCGGTGGCGGCAAGGCCACCCACCTGGATTGCTCGCATCACGTGGAAGAAATCCATGTGAAGGGGACTCTTGAATGCCCAGGTGCACAGGCAGTACAAAACTACACATTTTTTCCAAAGAGCACAGCACTATGAAAAGCTCAAAGACAGATGACTTCAAACTGAAAAATGCAAAGAATGGAAATTGCTAACATCAACGTAAGGCAGGCTGTAAGAGGTGAGGAAGGCTCATTCGAGGCCACTGCTTCTCCAGCGGTCCCTTCTGTCTCGTGGTCACTGCATGCTACCCCCACCCCCGCCAGTCCCAGAGCAAAGTCCTGGACGGGTCAGAGTTCCTAACGGTAAGCAATGGAAACTGAGTTTTGCTTCCACGAGCAGAAGATATATTCATAATAAAGGATATTGTTGAGCTTATAAAACCACCAAAAATACCAGAAAATTAGGCTTTGGAGGTGGGGCAGGAAACAGGGAAGCTCCTAAATCATCTTCCAGAACTAGTTCAGTGCCACATACAGCATTGTCAACACAGCTTGGACTGCGCCCCTGCTACCCCTGGAGCCTGCTGGCACCACCGCCACTACTGAGGTGGCCTCTCCAGGCCCCTGCTTCTCTGGGTGTGTCTGAGAGGCTGAGCCTAGTCATGCTGTGTCTGCGCCCACCACAAAGGAGGCTGGGTAACCTGCATCTGGGGCTCAGAGGCCAGGCAGCTAACAGTGATGATGTCCACTGGAGCCCCAGGGCTTATATCCAGGTTCTACCGGGTCTCCTCTCTTTAAGTAATTATAAAGTAATTGCATGTAAAGAGGGAAGAAGACAAATCCGTTCCACAGACATTATTGAACAGCTTATGCGTCAGATGGTATACTAGATGGTGAGGATAGAGCAGTGCGCAAAACAGACATGGTTGCTGACCTTGGAGAGAATACACGGTCCTGGGAGACAGGGAGTAACAATCGTGTGTGCGTGCGTGCGTGTCATAGGGAGCACGGAGGTGAAATTTACAGCGGAGATCAGGAAGGACTTCCCTGCTAGGATGCCGTGTGAATGGAGAAGGGAGGGCGGGAGGGAGTCTTGGGGCTCCCCGGGGAAGAGCATAATGACAGAGGAAACAGCTCGAGCAAAGGGCCTGAGGCAGGGGCACCCCAGGGCATTCAAGGGACAGCACAGCCATCGGACCGGGACAGCGGGAGTGAGGGGAGGCCTGGGGGACATGAGGTCAGGGAGGTGGGAGAGCGTTTACGCAGCACAGGGAAGGGGGCTGACGGAAGGTTCCAAACAGAGAAGTGAAATTATCTGACTCCCATTTTAGAAGGAGCCCTCTGGCTGCTGGTGGGGAACAGGCTGTAGGGAGGCAAGCGTGCAGGCAGGGAGAGCATTTAAGAGGTCCCTGCAGTGACCCAGGCAGGAGGGACAGAGGCCGGACCAGGTGGGAGGGTGGCCATGGGGAGAAGGAGGCAGATGCTGGATGCACTTTGAAGGGAGAGTCATCAGGATTTGATGGATTGGGTATTTCATACTTTCTCTTTGTCAGTTTCATATATACAAGGGATATAGATGTATATAAATACACATACACACACACATATGTATGTATGTGTAGGTATATATATGCACAAAACAAGAAAATCTCATTCTAACCAGAGTGCTGTTCCAAAGCTGACATTATATAGTACAAGAGACATAACAAAGAAAAAGGAGATTAGTTCACTTATTAAGCTAAGAGTCGATTAGCACAGGCCTTCGGTTCCTTGCCTCCAGGTAGTAATCACCAGAGAGATATGGGGACCCTTTGAGTGCTCCCTGGTTCCAGGCCCTGTTCTAAGCACCTCGCACAGGCTATTTCCGCGTATGAATCATTTCATTATCGCAGCTGCACCATAGGGAGGTGATGTTATTATTCCCATTTTAAAGGCCTTGAAATTGAGTTATGGAATCTTTTAATAAGTTGGGTAAGAACCACTTACAGAGAAATGATGTTTTGTCTGTAGCGAAAGGTGCAATACTCGTTCAATAGCCCCCTAAACAAATCCATCCCTCACGGGGGCTTCATTGCTCATGTGCAGAGGGAGGCTGTTGGGAGGGGTGACCGCTCTAGTCCTTTAGCTGTGACTGTCCGGGGCCCCTTCACTGCCAGCAAAGCAAGTACTGCCCCTTTGGCCTCCCTGCGTTATAAGCATGCAATAAACAATTCGTGTTTTCTCAATGCCTACAATGAGCAATTAAGGATTATTTTAAAGAATAATGATTTCATAAAGTGTTTATGTTATTGCTTAAATGTTACAGATAACTAGTTGGAGCATGTTCCTTTATTTAGAAATAGTGTACGCTTTCACATACAGAGCCAAATATTCCCCGACGTGAATGAAAGTCAACAAAGAGTGCTATAGTTCAAGCAAGAGATATTTGTGGCACCCCAAATTATTTGTCCATCCATCTATCTATCCATCCATCCATACACCCACCCACCCACCCACCTACCCAAGAGGAAAGCAATAGGTCAGGGTAACTGGAATTGGGGACAGGTTAGTAAAGGCACATTGTAATTTGAAATAGTGCAGGCTGCCATGATTTTGAGTCCTGGTTATTTTACGTCACAGCTCTGTGGCATTGGACAATTCGCTTAATGTCTTAAAGCCTCAGTTTCCCCATACGTAAACATAAGGAGAATTGTAGTCCCTATGGTACGGAATTGTTGTGAGGATTAAATGAAGTTATATGTAAAAGATTAGCATATAGAAAGCACTCATTATACTTTAATTCTCTTTTAATATATTGCACAAAACTATACTATATTGCTTAAAGCTTAAAAAACAAAGCAAAGGAAAGAGAAAATCAAAATCATTAATACTCCCCGCACTCAGGATAACACTTATTTTTGTCAGACAGCCTTGCCTTTTTTTTCTCTGCGTACATATGCATAATATACACATTTAACAAATCAAAATCTAACTATACATATCTATATTTTACCCAATGTCTTAATTTGCTGGATAATGTTCTAAAAAAAATACACTATTTAAGAATACTTAACTCTAAATTTAAGTTGTATACATTAAATCTATATCACTTTCTGTGTGGTGGTTTCACCTCAATAAAGTGGTTTTTTAAAAAATATTTAAGAGACTAATTTTATGACTGGAACATATGATTCACCATAATTCATTATCCCCCCTTAAAAAGAGAAGTATTCTCAAGCACCTCTCAGGACTGACAAACTCTTTTTATTATAGAGTTACTTAAATGTGTACAAACATAAAATTGTGTGTAAACTCCTTATTATTAAAAGTCTTATAGAACTATAACAAAATAAATTTTGAAATGAAGTGTCCCTTCCATTGTCCCTTATTCCCTCAGATAAGTAGCTTTCAAACTTTTTTAAATCGATGGCCAGTAAAGAAATACATTTTATATCATTATCCAGTGTATCCTCTGGCCTATTACCAGCTACCTATAGAGAAATAGATGTGTTACATAGATAGAATAATAAATTCCAATAAAACGTAACAGAACCCACCCTTTTTTAAGTCTGATGTACCCTGATAACTTCTTTTCATTCCATTCTGTTTTATTTATTTATTTATTATTTTGAAATCCTGGTCAGATCCACTGAAGCTGGTTCCACCAACCTCTGATGAGAGATTTCAGTTCTTCAGTTTGAAAAACACTCTGCCTCGCCCCGACCAGCGTAGCTCAGTTTGTTGGGCGTCATCCCCCAAAAGTGAAAAGTCTCAGGTTTGATTCCCAGTCAGGTCACATACCTAGGTGGCAGGTTCTTTCCCTTTTTGGGGAGTGTGGAAGAGGCAACTGATTAACATTTCTCTCTCACATTGATGTTTCTCTCTTTCTTCTCCCTCCCTTCCCCCTCTCTAAAAATAAAAAAAATAAAATCTTAAAAAAGAAAGAAAAATACTGTACCTCTGGAGGTCAAAACTAGGTCTTTAAGTCTTTTTGTCCCCAACACACAGACTAATATGAAAGGTTATTGAAAAAGGAAGGAATGAAGGTCAAAGTATAATATTTCAAAAACCGGTGAGGACCATAGGCCTGGAAAGGTTAATCGACTCACTCAAGATGCCCCACCACACAGACATGTTTGAATACGCATCTGTCTGAAATGAAAGCCTTTACTCCTTCCACTCCCCATTGCCATTAGGAACAGAGCCTGGGACAGAGCCTGCATGTGATCAATGTATAAAGTGCTCCAAAGAGAAAGGAGGCGAGAACAGGCGAAGAACGGCCTGAGGGGAAGGGTGTAGTCTTAACTGGAGACTGGTTCCTCCCGCCCCATCCCACAGGGAGCTCTAGAGCAAGAATTACAGAGTTGGTCCCATCTTGAGACAAGAAGGCAGCCGCCTTTTGTATGTTGCTGGGTCAGGGAGTCCTCGGCCATGGGCTGCAGGTCCCATTTGGGATGAAATCACCACCCCAGCCCTAAATTAAGTCCCATTTGCCCAAAGCAATTCCCTGGAGAAGAGGGGCCGGTGTGGGCATTAGCCATTGCCATGCGTCACAGCCATTGGCGATGACCCCCTGGCCCAAGGAAGGGATGTGGGGGGCCATCCGAGGATCCGTGTCGTGGACACTGCATCCCCACCGCTGACTGAAGGAAGAAATGACTGAACACGTTTCCTCAGGAATAAAATGAGAGTGATAATGTGCACTTCAGGGTCGTTATGAAGAGTGGGATCAAGTGTATAAGTTGCTTAGTCTAGCGCCTAGCACATTGCAAGTCCATAATAAATAATAATTATTAGCTATAGTAAAAATTAGTGCCAATTGAGCAGTAATTAGTGATTATAACTGTGGTGTTCATGACCATTGGCAGTACAGCTTACTCCAAAATCTCAGCTAGCGGACTGCAGTTAACTAGGCGAAAATTCGTAACAGAACCTCCTACCTGTCCGATGGTGCAAGACTTTCTGGCTGAGATCTGCATGTGACAATTCAGTAGCTAAAGCCCCGTGGAGTCCAAGGCGACTCCACTTCAACTCAAATTCCCAGTGTTCAATTCCTGTGATGAAACCCCAGGGGATCACATGAGTCAGAGGGACCTAAGGTGTAGCTCCCAGAGATAGGACTCAATTTGGAGTGAAATCTTCACCCCCGCCAAGAATGAAGTCCAAGGCTGCAGGATAGAGGGAGAGCGGGCATGGGAGACAGTAGGCTGAGAGGTCAGGGACAGCGTCCCCAGCCCTGGGTCTTTGTTCCAAGCAAGAAGAGAGCTGGCTCCATCTCACAGTCACGACTAGGACTGACATCAGCTCCCCGACTCCGAGTCATGGCCCAAGGTAAACCTTCTGGGATCTTCCCTTATCTGACACTCAGCGTTTCCTGCCTGGTGCTTGTCTACACCCACCCCTGTGCCCCACCGATTAGGGTATTAAAATACCTAGTTCCTGCTGAATTTTCAGAACCTCAGATGACTCATACTGTGCACTTTAGTGATTGCAAAAAGAAGCAAGCCATTCCTGCTGCTACAGGCAGTGGTTTCACCTTTTTCGAGATTATGTAAATCTGCATTTTCTTTGAGTATCGTGGAAACACTTGACGCGGGAGTAAAGGGCGGAGGGGCGGAAGACAGACCTTGGAGGAAGCCAAATTGGGTGCAAATGTGACATATATCTGCATATTTTTTTTTTCTGGGACCTGGAGCTTAATGGAATTGGTTTTTGGTTTTTGAGGTTTTGCTTTTTTTTTTTTTTTTTTTTGCTCGGATCTCTCCCCGTTTTAAATGCAGATAAATGTGGTTCACTCCTCTGCCCTCTTCTCTTATCGGACGCCATGGCCTCAACCTCTACCTTTGTTGATGACTCCCCGAAGCTGCCCAATCTTGTTCTCTCCAGAACATCAGCCGTGCGGCCAAGGCAGTGCAGTGATAGCAACCCCAGTGAGTGCAAACTGAACCCAGTATCTTCTGCTCCTTTGGAGTTCCCTTTCTCACTCGAGAACCTAATGACACCATCCATGCCTTCAAGCCAGAAACCTTAGAGTATTCCATGTACCTTAAGGGATAGGCTTTGCTCCTTATCCACAGCCCTTCATCCCATTTGAGTTCAACGCCAGCTTTCAATGTGCCTCATATCCACCCCTTCCTTTCCATTTCTGCTTCCACTGTGTGGGTTCATGTCATTCCTGCATGAAACTACGGTGCTGGCCTCCTAACTGATTTTTCTGCTCCATCCCTCCATCTATCCATCCACCCATCCTACATATGTTTTGAGCACCAAATATATGCCAAGGATCTGGGGATGGGAGGACAAACCAAACAAGCTCCCTGTCCTTATGGAATTTCCTTTCTAATAGGATAGTCAGGTAACGTATAACAAATAAAGGACTTCTGGACCAAGATGGCAGATTGAAACTTTCTCATAGTTTTATTCTGCTAATACCTCAAAAATACCCAAAAGAATAAAGAAGCAAAAAGAATCAAATTCACCAACAGTAATCACTTAAGGAGAGATATCTAGTACAATAAATTTCAAAAACTGTTAACCAAGAAAAGAAGCAAGATTCTGGGGAAGAGCAGAGAAACCTAGGAGGGTTCCTCTAACTGAGTTCCCACTTCCCTGGAAGCTGCAATGGAGAAGCTCCAAAGTCCTGCAGATACTCACGAATGCCCACAACGCTGAGAGGAGCCAAGCGTCTAAGTGTCTGTAGCCATTTCCTCCACTGACTGAAAAGTGGTGGAAACGGCTATGAGAAATGGGTACAAAGAGGGTAGCGAACAATGGGGCTGATTCTGACCAAAGTGAAGGCTTCAGAGCAACAACCTGACTGTGGGCAACCATGCAAGTTTAAGGCTCTGTCCCAGGACGGTGTCTGCTACCCAGCCTTGAGGGGTAGATCCTGGCACGTCTCTGAAATCCCAGCAGATCGAGCAGAGCCCAGGTCTTCAGACCTCCCCTGCTCTGCCCACTGAACTTCCCTGTCCCTGCCCACCCAGTGCCTCCCGCCCTCACAATGAACCAGAGAGAAAAGCAGAGTGACCTCACATACAAGGGGAAGAGGGTCCTGAAGTCACCCACACTTGATCAGAACAAATACAACCGGAGGACGAGTTTCCGTACGCAGCAGCAAAACAAAAAGAAAAATCGTGACAACAAGAGAACCGCACTGCAGAGTGGGGAAACACAGCATGCAAACGACCAGCGACCTCGACGAGAAGAAACCATGACTCGAGCAACAAAAGGAAATTCCTCACCGTTTCTTCACGAATCCTGTGAAGCACAGACCCACAGATGAGATGGTAAGGCAACAGAAATGAGGTGAAAAGGGAGATTTTAGATTGAAGAAAACAACAGAGGACAGCATTATCATAGATTTAAAATACAAATTATAAATGAGGAGAAACTGCATAGATGCTGTTGAAATTGGGAAACATGTGGAGGAAAGTCTTAAGGTAATCACACAAATGTAAATGAGAAAGAGAAAGAAATAGATATGGAAGAGAGAAACACATGATTAAATATAACTGGTGGCCCTTCAGAGCCCAACACTTAAGATGGAAGATATATTTAAATGTATAATCAACTTAATTTGCATGCAAGGAAGGGCTGAATTTACAACTAGATAGAACAAACTATTCCAAGAAAACAGCATGCAGCATGTTAAATACCAAAATATATTCTAATTAAATGAGTGAACTTGGATGATAAAGAAAAATTCTTCATGCACCTTGGCAGAACAAGTCAGTCGCTCCAGGGGAGCAAGACTCACTAGCGAATGTTTATTGGAGTTTATTAGGTGTTAGACACTGTCCAGAGTTCTACGGGAATGTGTTTATTACTCTTCACAGCCATCCCGTGAGGAAGGTGTTATGATCCCCCATTGAAATATTTCTTGAATAAGTTAATAAAAATAAGTCATGGTTTAAAGCAGTTACAAACTGAACCCCACTATAGAGCTCGAGGGATGCCTATCACAGTTGAAAGGACATGGTGATGTCAAAGGGACCTATTGTCTTGCGCGGACTTCCCTGAAGGTATCATGTCTGAGCCCCTAACGTGGGTGGCATGACCTCCACCAAGAGGCTGAGCCAATGGCAGTGACACCGGACAGAGGCAGAGGGCACTGGCTGCCCCCTCTCTGCAATAATATCCTGAAATACCTGGGTTCCCCCTGAAACCAGCAAACAAAAGGACAGCGGCCTTGGAGTAAGTAATCCTGATACTGGATATAGTCCAAGACACACAGAGGGGACCCTTCTGGCAGATAAATGGCACTGCAAGCAAGACAGGCCTCAAAAATCATCCAAGACTATGCCCTTGTTTTCAAGATGAGGAAACAGAGGCTGGTAGAGGTTAAAGAAAAGACCCAAGGTCGCACAGCTAATGAGTACTGAAAGTGGAACCCCGGTCACTTTCTGTGTCCCCTGAGGTTTTACCTTGGCTAAATCTCTACTCAGATGATTCACTGTCCCAACTTCAATACTTCAAGGTGATACCCTGAACCTTGGCAGGTGGCCTCCATGTTTTGGCTTTAGTTTTTTGTAAACATGCTCTGGAGGAGCCTCGGTTCGGGGCTAATTAGAGGCGAGAGCCCCAGGACACACCCATTCTGTCACCTGGAACCCTCCCTCCTCAGGGAGGGAGGGCATTTCACCCGTGAGCGGATGCAGTGCGGCTGGCGAGGACCCTGCTTTTCCTCCAGAGCAGGACGGCAAAGCGCTCTGATTTCACATTCCGATCAGCAGAACAAATGACCCTGTGACACCAGCAGCTCCCTGAGGACCTCCTCCCTGCCAGAGCGTCACGGCCACCACACATTTTCTGACCCTCGCCACTCCACCAGCCTTCCAGGGTGGCCTCCTCCAACCTTGGGACCATGTTAAACTCTATCATAGGAGAGTTTCTAGCTTGATTCCACACTGGTGCTATCTATTGTTCTGAGATTTAGGGCTAGACCTGGTCAGAATATCAGCTTATCCATTAAAAATTACAACTAAAATATAGAAGAGCCATCTCTCAGAACCGACAGAAATTGAGTTGAATGGAGGTCCGACAACTACGGAATTGAAACCATATCCATGCAGGTTGGAGGGGCATGGATGCGAATGGGCCGGCCCCACACCCATGTGGGTACAAATTCAGGGGAGGTATCTCAGGAGTGAGGAGTCCCAGGCTCACACCAGGCCCCCCAGCCCACGGTTCCAGTGCCAGGAAGATAAGTCTACACAACTTCTGGCTGTAAAAACCAGCAAGGATCGAGTCGGTCGAGGAGGCCGCTGGAGCCTTAAGCAGCTCCGTTTGGGGAACCCACACATGGACTCACCTACTCAGGCGCGCTCCCTCTGAGCTCCAGTGCCAGGGTGACAGCTTGAAGGGCACCAGTGGTACACAAGGAGAGGCTGAATTGTCTGGCATCGGGGCAAACAGCGGTCATTGTCCCTTTGCTGAGCCCTCCCCTCATAGAGCTGGTGGGCTGGTGCCGTATATGAGACTCCATCAACCTGGCTAACACTGTGTGGCCCACCTTGGAGATTCCCAGAGGCTCTACGCCACCCAACTTACGGGACCACTCAAGCTGCTTTTCCATTAGAATGGCTCGTCTTGGCGCCCAAATCCTCTCAAACAAGCACCAGCTGGCTTCAGGGAGCCCCAGGCCCAGCACTGGCAGCAGCCTGATTAGAGTCAACGCTTGGCTTCACCTGAGAATCTCCAAGCCCAGCACAAGCAGCAGCCATCTTAGATTGCCTCACATCTCAGGCGGGGTGCCCCAGGCAAAACACAGGCGGGGGCTGACCTTGGCCCACACCACCCAGCAAACCCAAGGGCCAGTGCACCCAGTGGGCAGCTACAGACCACGCTGGAGCACCATCACCCAGCACCTGCACAGCTGATCCTCCAAGGAGGGCGGAGTTTGGGGGTCAGGGGTCACAGCCAGTCTTTGCAGCTGACCGGCCTGGGTAGTTCCCTCCCATTGATCTGCCAACAGCAAGCAAGGCTCTATTACAAGAGGAGGGTGTACTTTGAATACTCAGCTTGGGTTTTAGGGGAGGCTGTACTACGGGACCTTGCAGGACACCTACTACATTAGACCACATTACCAAGACATAGAGTCAGAGCAGCTCTACCGAATACATGGAAACCAACACAGGGAGGCTGCCAAAATGAGGAGACACAGAAACATGGCCTAAATGAAAGAACAGATCAAAACTCCAGAAAAAGGGGTAAACGAAATGGAGATAAGCAATCTTATCAGATGCAGAGTTCAAAATACTGGTTATAAGAATGTTCAAGGATCTTAGTGAGGACCTTCACAGCATAAAAAAGATCCTAATTGAAATAGGTCCGCTAATTGAAGGATACACTAATTGAAATAGAGAGTAATTTACAGGGAAACAACAGTAAAGTAGATGAAGCCAAGAATCAAATCAATGATTTGAAACATAAAGAAACAAAAAACAACCAAATAGAACAACAAGAAGAAAAAGAATCCAAAAAAAATGAGGATAGTATGAGTAGCCTCAGGGACAGCTTTAAGGGATCCAACATTTGCATCATAGGGGTGCCAAAAGAAGAGAAAGCAAGAAATTGGAAATCTATCTGGAAAAATAATCAAAGAACATTTCCCTAATTTGGTGAAGGCAACACACATGCAAGTCCAGGAAGTACAGAGTCCCAATTAAGACGGATGTAAAGAGGTCCGCTCCAAGACACATTAGAATTCAAAGGCCAAAGGTTAAAGATAAAGAGAGACTCTTAAAAGCAAGACAAAAGAAGTTACTTGCCAGAAGGTTGCCCAATGGGAGGGGGAAGGGGAGAGGGGTTGAAAAGGGGAGGGGATTGAGAAGTACAAATAGGTAGTTACAGAATACCCAGGGGGATGTAAAGTAGAGTATAGGAAATGGAGTAGCCAAAGAACTTCCGATCCATGGACAGGAACAACGGTGGGGTGATTGCCTGAGGGAGTAGGGGTTGCTGGGTGGAGGGGGACAAAGGGAGATAAATCAAGACAACTGTAATAGCATAATCAATTAAATTATATATATCAGCATATCCTTAGTCTGGGCTGCTGCTTCTCTTGGATGCATACTCCAAAATCCCCCCCAAAATCCTCAGTCTCCATAGTAACAGGCCCACCCTAACTGTGTGTGGGTCCCAGGGTAAGAACACAAATAAAGCTCTGCCCAACTTATGTCTAAATAGTAAGAAACAATAAGTCAAACCAATACTGTTAAATAAAACGTGTTCCATCCTCCTATTGTGATACATTTATTTTTCTAACAACATAATTTTTAAATATGTGTAAAGCTTTGATTTTTATGTGACTGTAAGTCAACAAAATATCCAAGATATCTAATTTTATCATTGTAGGACATGTCTGGTGTTTGGTTGATGGGCTGAAAATATCTAAGTGAGTAACAAAATAAAGACATATATAATTCACATATTATTATAATATTTATGCCATATAATTAATTTTTCTTATCTTCATTTTAGCTATTTAGATATTGTTAATATTATTGTAATAAAAATGTTCAAATAATTTGTTTTCCATAACAGTAATGATCTAAAAAGTAAATAATAAAAGTGATTCAATTCAAAGCATCCAAAATTTTAATATACTTTCACAAAAGTATAAAGAAAATGTAAAAAATTAAAATTAAGTTTTTAAAAAATTATTTTTTCTTAAAATCCTTACATTTACCTATTAAAATTAAAAGCCAAATTGTAAAGTATAATTAATGAATATAAACATTTTAATCAAAATTCTTTAAAGATAAAATTTTTTGTTTCCTCTCTTGAAAATTTAATGAAACCTTATTACATCTTTTCATAAAAATAAAACTGTTTGCATTTTAGCCTTCTCTGTCCAACTGCTTAATAGACTATACAAAGTTAGTATCTCACTTCACAGAAGTTACATTTAGATTATATACAGTTGACCTCTTTATTCATGAACTGTGTATTTACCAATTTACCTACCTGCTAAAATTTCGTTGTAACCCCCAAATCAGTACTCGCAGTATTTACTTGGCTATCTGGGGACTCCCACAGAGTCACTTGATGCACATGGTCCCAGCTGAGGTGGAACAAGGTGACACTCTGCCCTCTGGTTTCAGCTCTCATACTGTGAACAAGTGTCCTTTCTGCGGTCCATTTAGTACCCCAATTTTTGAACTTTCGTGCTCTGGGTGGGTAACTTTGGCGTGTAAATATTGCCCTGCAGAGCACTGCACTGTTGTCGAGTGTTCCTACGTGTGAGAAGGGTGTGATATTCCTCAGAGCAAGGAGGAAACACGTGTATTAGGTAGACTTTGTTCAGGATGAGTTTTGTTGTTGGCTATGAGTGCAATGTTAATGAATCAACAGTATGTATTAAATAAGACGGCTTTAAACAGAAAACATAGAACAAAGTTACGTACTGATCACTTGATGAAAATGTTTAAGGTGGTGCTTATTATTGCAAAATATTCCGTGGCTGGCACGTGCACCTGTGGCAAACACTGCCCTGGTACAGCCTCCAAACCGCACATGGGAACCCAAAGGCAAGTAAGAAAATGCACGTACAAGGACTCATTGCATTCCCACTGAGAGGAGGACTTGACGAGTTCGTTAATCTGTTATCTAAATTCTCCCACTGCTCAAGTCTTTCCACACTCCCAAAACAGTGTCCGTTTCCGATGTTGACAGTGACACAGCTCACAAACTTCATGACATTCAGCGGTAGTCACTTTTTGTTTCGGAAATAGAGGGCAAGAGACGTAGAAAGGCATTTCTCTGGCGCCCGAACGGTGCTAGTGAATAAAACAGATGTTTAAGGTTACAGACCTCGATGAGCCAGCATTCAGCACTGGATCCTGGTGGCAAAGCCTTTGTTCTGTGTGGTATTTGATGTGTTCCTTTTTGGTGCACGTGTTTGGCTGTGGCCCGGGAGAACCGAGTCCTGACACGGGTACTCCAGGGTCACCTGCAGCCGGGCAGCCTACCCGTGCGCGGGAAGCATCCAAACCAAATGCTGTACTCACGTGGTCCTTCCCCCACTCTTTTGTCACAAGCCAACTAACTCCATCAGCTCCGAAGTTCCGGGAGGGCAGTGAAATATAGTCTGTGAGTTTTTTCCGAGGACGTGTTTCTGTTACATTTTTGCAATCCTCTTCTCACAAAAAGTTTGTTTATTGTTTTGGAAGAAAGAAAGCAGACCATTCTCTTTGGTGGCCCAGTCAATGTATTTAAAAAACCCCCAGTATCTCTTTTTTTTTTTTTAAACAAAATGTACCTTGCTTGGCAGACGATCTCTTGTGCTAACTCTTTGCCCCAGATTCTAGATCAAGACTGTCAGGCAATCCTAAACTTTTTTCCAGGAGGAGTTACTCACTCTGCCATTCTATCACATTTCCCTTCTTCTTTTTTAAAAAAATGTCCACCCTTCAGGGTTTAGCACCCAAGGCTGCCCTTCCAAGTCCCGCGATCTTTGGAAGGTCGCTCCATGTCTCCGTTTCCACATTTGCAGAGTGGGGATGCTCAAGCCCACCACGCGGAATTGTGAGACGTTCATTGACATCGTCTCTGCCGTGAGCTGAGGACAGGGCTAGCCTTGTTGTTGTTGCTGTGGCAGAAGCATTTGACTAATCCTCCCACCCTCCTCCATCGAAAGAATTTCATTGAACTTGGAGCCCTTCCCAGGGTAACAAAGCAAGGAATCATTACAGATTAATGTTGTTCTTTTATGAACCAGGTAAGCCCCCGGGCGGGGCAAGAGGAAACCAAATCTGCTCATGGGTTCATTGACAGCAAGTGCTGGTCAGCCTCCTTTTGAACTAAGAAAATAATTGCTCTTGGCATACGGTGTCGGACAAGGAAAATGAAACATAGGAATATAAGAAAAAAACAAATGACGCTTAATCTAATAGCTTGTCTAGATTTTGCTTCTACCTTACTCTTGGGGAATATCAATGAGGAAATTCCAGCCGGAACACACACGTCCACTCTCACTCAGGGGCCGGCAGCTTGCCCGGCCCCTCCCCTGGAGAAGGAGGGCACCCCCCAGCCCCGGCCCTCTGCCGCCACACCTGAATTTGCAGGTGAAGAAAGTGAAGCTCAGAGAGGTTCAGTGATTATCCCGGGGCACACAGCCAACAGGTGAGGAGCCAAGAGCCGACCACACAAGCCTCCCACTGCTACCCCGCGGCCTCTCTGTACTTCAGCCACAGCTCACAGGCCCCTTCCCACCAAAGAAACAGTCAGCCACATTCACACCAGCGACTGTGCCTAATGACACACACAGAGAGGAAAACAACGCAGGTGCTGGCCCCAGGCCATCGCTTTCCGATGGGAGTTTTTGTCCCCTTGTTCCCATCCTCCCCCTTGCAGCAGCACCATAGGAGAACTGTGAACAAGCAGAAAAATGGCCTTTTCCAAAGCCAAATAAGGGGCTGGGCCCTAAAACCAGGAAAAAAAAAAAACATATCCTCACAAGGTTTAATAAGTGTGAACAAAGTGTAACGTGGTGGGGAGGGTTCCTAGGGCCCTAACCGGAGCCCGTGTGACTCCCAAAGGGCAAGAGGGGGAAAGTGGCTGCCCACCTCCGTTTATTGGGAACAGCCCTTCCTGCAGCCCCAACCGCATTTCCATAATAGGGAAGGAGAGTGCGGCCTTTCAGGGAGTTTTTATTCTTAGGGCTGGTAAAGAGCAGCTGATGTTTCTTCTGTCTGCAATATATCAGCCACGGACTTTTCATTTCCCTCTCCTCTCCCTCCCCCCACTCCAGCCCCCAGTCCGGGTGATTTTGGCCTTTTGCTTGCATGAAAATTTATTTCACATCTTGACACTGTTGAGATGATCCATAGCCCCTTCTTAGAGATGAGTTGAACAGGAAGCTGCAGGGATGGAATCAGAGTTTCCACTGTTTGTGCAGCTGAGCTCCCGGAGCACTAGATGGGAAATCGGAGCTTTGCTGGTGGGAGCACGAAGTCTGAGGGGGCTCTGCGTCCTCAGAGTCACTGCAGCCCCCATCACAACGGAGGGGGACCCTGCTCAGGCCGTGTCTCTCCCAGAGGCGGGGTTGGTCTGAGCCCTGAGAGCCTCCAAAGGATGAAGATGGCCAGCGATGGGTTTCACTCCCAACTTGCCAGTTTTTTTCCCCTAAAAACTGCCTGGCCTTATTGTTATAAGTGCCTAAGAGAGAACGCGTTCGTGTTTTAAGACCGAGAGAGATCCGTGAGTCCACCGTTTCTGGCTTACGGGCAAAGATAGCTGAGCAGTTTCCTGCAGGTGACGTGACCAATGGACGCCATTTGGTAAAAACCAGATCTTCCCAGGCCACCTTGCCCTCCGGTGATCAGGGCTTGATTCAGGGCCCTTCACAGGCGCCGAGACATAGGCTGGGTCAGCCTCCTCCTTTATTTGTTAATAGGGCCCACCCCCACGGGATGTGTTAGATGGTGTGAGTGTATGCTTGCATGTATGCATGTGAGTACGCCTGTGTAAATGTGTGTGTGATTGTGTATGGGCGAGTGAGCGCGAGAGTGCATGTCAGTTGTGAGTGTCGGAGTGTGTGTGTGTGTGTGTGTGTGTGTGTGTGTTTGGGGAGGCATTGGTATCCACCCTGAAGTCAGGTTAAAAGTTACACAAATCCCTATGTTGTCAGAAACTCTTCTAAAAACTCCACGCATTTATTGTCCACTGGGTGAAGCTGAGCATCTTGTATAAAATCTACTTTTTTGTAAGTGTCAGAGGAGACAACCCGTGTGGGTTAATGAGTATTTGTTGCGCCCAGGACATGTTGGGCTTTCTCAGTCTCCAGGGTTTTCCCTCTCTCCCTGCACCTTTCCAGACGGAGGGGCCCGTCTTCCCAAGGGGAGCTCATCTGCACCCTTCCAGGTTAACTCCCTAACAATGAAAGCGCCAAGGCCAGGAAAAATCGTCCAGCCAAGAACAGAGGCCTTCTGTCTGGGCGTGGAGGTGAGCCTTCCATGCTGCCTTCTAGAAACAAACTGTAGGCACACAGAAGGTGGCGGAGATATGAAATCTAGTCTCCCTTCCTTCCAGGGTGCAGAGCCAAACTACATTTCCCTGCTTCTCTTGCAGCTGGTATGCTCATGTGATGAGGTTCCAGCCTATAGGATTTGAGCAGAAGTGACTCGCGTAACCCCTGCAAGGAATGAAGAGAAAAAGCATTCCTCCTCCAGGCTTTTTCTCTCTTTCTTGCAGCAACCAAGCCTTGGCAGGCAGATGACAATAATGTCACAGAGGAATGACTCGAGAGGAGGCTGGGTCACTGAGTGACCAGGCAGAGCAAAGACGCCCACCAGCCTGCAATGCTCACCTGGAACTGTGCAGGAAAGAGGTTTAAACAGATTGGTTCTTTACACCCTCGACATCTTGGGGCTTTTGCTGGAGCGGTCTAGCCTCCACCCTCACTCATGACATGAGAAACTTCTGCAGCCTTTCTTTCCTACAAGAGGGCGAGGAGCACAGGCCTTATTCACGGCCCCTGTTGGGTAGAGATTTTTGCTTTCATTTTCAATGCAAAGAAAATGAGCAGTCTGGCAGAAAAAGTTGCAAGGGATTCAAAAGTACTTTGAATCATATTCATTCGTCCATCCATTCGTTCGTTCATTCGTTCATTCATTCCACAAACATTGCCTACGCACCTATGTGTGTAAGAAGGCAGTGTGGTGCCTGCCTCCCATTCCAAACATTCTCTGCCCACCCCATGCCCACCATATCCAGGATACCACCTTCCAAGGTCTCCAGGAGGCAGGATCCACAGAGATGAACTGTGAGTTCCCGGCCACATGCTTTCCTGTGTGGGCAGTAGGGAGCACAATGAGGACGGAGTGTTTGGGTAAAGAAAAGCATTCTCTGTCCTTGGGTACCAGTCTCATTCCGGCTCCTACAGACTTGCAATTGTTCCCTTCCATTTATTCCTGCCATTCAAATCTCCCACCTACCCAGGTGTCTGTCTTTCACTGTGGTTATTATTACTAGTAAGTGTTTAAAGGAAGCAGGGGCTATATTTGGTCAGATGGCCGGGCATGTGTCCTGACTCAACACTTCCCAGCCAGGCGGTCTGACTTCTAGTCTCTGGAATTCAGGTTCCTCACCTGCAAAGTGGGGATAAGCTTTTCTGTCCCGACTGTCTCATACAGTTGTTGTCAGGTGCGGTAGCAAGTGTGGAGTTAATTAGGATTGTTTAGAGCCCCACTACTTACAGCCCTAGGGGCACTCAAGGGCACGAGACACTCCCAAACCGCAGGTGACATGGGCTGACGCAGTGACCCCAAGTGAACCTTTGTGTGCTATCCATGAGACCCTATCTGTACATTTCCAGATCTGCAAATATTTCCTTTTACGGGGACCTTGCTAAAAGAAAAGGGACCAGCCCAAAGGTCCATCAACACGTGAACAGATAAACAAACTGTTATATACATAGATGGATATTTTCCAGCCATAAAAAGGAAGTACTGATACACGCCACAATGTGGATAAATCTGGAAACATTATGCTAAGTGAAGAAAGCCAGACACAAAAGGTCACATATTGTTTGCATCCATTTACATAAAATACTCAAAAGAGATAAATCCATAGAGACATAAAAAATATTGGTAGTTGCCAGGGGCTGGGGAGGGAGGGGTGTTGGGGACAAACTGCTTAACGGATTTGGGGTCTTACTCTGAAGTGATGGAAATATCTTGGAACTAGAGATGGTGGCTGCAGAGCATTGTGAATTACTAAATGCCTCTGAATTATATACTTTCAGAGTGTGCAATCTTATGGCTAATTTTATGTTATGTGACTTTCACCTCAATGCAAGTCACGCACTGCTTTACAAAGGGGATACATTCTGAGAAATGCATAGGTAGGTGATTTGGTCATTGTGCGAACGTCATGGAGTGTCCAGCTTACCACACACCTGGGCTATGTGGTACAGCTTATTGTATTGCTCCCAGGGTACAAGCCCACACAGCATGTTACTGTACTAAGTACCGTAGGCAACTATAACACACTGGTAAGTATTTATGTGTTTAAACATAGGAAAGCTACAATAAATATAGTATAAAAGATAAAAAACCAGTCCACCAATACTGGGCATGACCATAAATGGAGCTTACAGGACTCGAAGTTACTCTGGGTGAGTCAGGGAGTGCATGGTGAGTGAATGTGAAGACCTGTCTTTATAAACACCGTACACTTAGGTGACACTAAATGTATAAAACAACAGGAGAGTAAATCAATCACAAGAGAAAATAATGTAATAAAGAGGAGTGGTAACAGGAAGAAGTGTGCAGCTGCTGGCACAACACGGAACACTGTTTTCAGCAAACTTCTTAAATATAAGTAGAAAGGGTACCCTCTAAAATAACAGTAAAAAGTATAGCATATCAATGCCTAAACCAGTGACCTGGTCTTTAATTATCATCATCAAGTATTATGTACCGTACATAATTTTATGTGTTGTGCTTTTATACGACTGGCCGCACAGTAGGTTTGTTTACACCTGCATCACCACACACACACACACACACACACACACAAGTAATACATTGAGAAAGGACGTTACAACCATTACGAAGACAATAGGAAATTTTCAGCTTCCTTGTAATCTTTTGGGACCGCCATTGACTGTGCAGTACGTTGTTGACTGAAAGGTTGTTAGGTGGTGCGTGACTGCAATTTTCTTGAATTAAGAGAGCTAATTCAATGGTAGCGTTTCACAATGGAACCTCCGCAGTGGTTGCCTGTGGACCCTGGGGTGAGCTACCCTGTAACCTCCCTGGGGACATCTCTTCCCTCGCCTCCACCCAGGACCCTTCGGACAGACACCTGCCACGCACTAACTACTCCTGTGGTCCTCATTCTTGGATGCGACACAGGCCTGCGTCAGCCCTTGGCTAACTTCACTTGCTGGCTACCCACCTCAGCTTCTGGTTCCACCCGCGGGGCAGCTTGATCGAGACACTGAAATTTGTATTATGTATTCACCACATTCTGCAAATACTGGGACAGGCATCCCAGAGAAATGAGACCCGAGTTTCCAGGCCAAATTCAAAGAAGTGAAACTTACATGCAACTGTGTGAGGATGTCACAGAACTGTTAACGGTAGTTAGGTCTTATCTTTGGGTGTTGCGATTAGGGATGGGAATTTTAATTTTCTTTTTTATGTTGACCAATGTATTTTTATATCATAAACATGACTTGTGTAAAGACTATTAGGTAGGGATGGTTCATTTAAAGATGTAGTATACACATTTATAAAAAATTACACTCATTCATTAGAACTTTGGAAGCCCATGTACATGGGGGCTTATAAAAATGGGAGGAGCTCCACCCTCAGTGTTCACAGGGACGATCCACTTCCTGTGATATCAGAGGCATCCATAGAGCTACAGTGAAGCGCAGCGATGTGGAAAACTGGGTCAAGTCCACCTGGAGTCAGGAAGGGCCTGAGGGATGTATCGTTTGAGCCAGGCTTCTGTTCCAGCCAACTGGCCCACCCATTTCCTTCATTTTTCTTCTCTTCATTGCCGTTCCTTCCTTCTTTTATCATAACCCTATGCTTCCTCCAGCGAGCGTAGTTACTCCCTCTTCTGAATCACCGTATCACTTGCTATGGCATGCTTTTGGTGGCATGCGTCGTACGCTACTTCTCTTTTCATCTCTATTGCTCCAATTTTATCATCATCTTTCTGGGGACAGACACCGCTCTTCTATGCCTTTCAGTAACCACAGCATCCTTTAAAAAAGTGTGTTATTGATGGTTATGAAATCATACACGTGTTCTGAATCTATCAATAACATAATAGATGCGCCAGAAGAATCTTCACTATTTGTTGTGTTTTTTTTAATTCTCCACATGCATTCTTTAAAACGTCACTGTCATAAACTAAGAGGCGTTCAGCACCAAGCCAGGCTACTCATAAATGCTCATGAGGGGAGACCAAAGTAGACTACAAAAGGGGCTGAAAAATGAGAGTTTCAAAAGTTATCGAGCTTATTAGTTGATACCCTGAAAAATGGAAACTCTGAATAAAATATGTTCCCACACGAGTCACTTTTGTTTAAATACTAGATATACGGTTAGGCACTAAAAGAGTCACCGTCTAGGTTGGAAATGATTCTTTCTCTCGAATGAGAGATAATTTCTGGAAACTCTTTAGATAAACAACGCCATTTTCAATCTTTCTTCAGTGAGGCTTGCCGCGTCAGTTTGATATAGGCCTGGTGGTGAGTGACAGGAGCCCAGAATAACAGTAGTTCAAGTTAACCGGAAGTTTATTTTGTTCTCATACTGAAGAATTCTAGAGGCAGTCAGTCTAGGGCTGGTGCAGCCCTCTGCTCTGTCAGGGAACCGGGCCCTCTGTTGTATTGTACGGTGATCTGTGGCTTCCATTCCCAAGGCCCGAGGTAGCTGCCAGAGCTCCAGCCATTATGCCTGCAACCCAAGAAGCAGAAACAAGCAAGAGAGAAAGAGAAATATAGTCCCTCTTTTAAAGGACTCTTTGAGGAAGTTGCAAACACCATTTTTCTAACACTGTATTTGTCAGAACAAGTTGGAAAGTGTGATTTCTTTTCCAGGCAGCAACATGCCTAGCTAAACATCAGGGGTACAGGAATTTTTAGCCTTTCTTTTTCTTTTCTTTTCTTTCTTTCTTTTTTTTTTTTTTTTTTTGGTGCCATGAACCCTTTGGCAGCCTAGTTAAGCCTATGGACTCCCTCTTAGAATGTTTTTTTGAAAGACTTTATTTATTTTTAGAGAGAAAGGAAGGGAGGGAGAAAGGGAGAGAGACATCGATGTGCAAGAGAAACATGGACGGGTTACCTCTCACACACCCCCACCCGGGGATCTGGCCCACAACCCAGGAATGTGCCCTGACCTGGAATTGAACTGACAGCCTTTCTGTTCGCAGGACCACGCCCCACTCTCTGAGCCACATCAGTCAGGGCAGAATAATGTTTTTAAATGACTACAGTAAAATATATAAGATTACAAAAGATTCCAACTGAAATGTGGTTCTAGGACAAAATCTTGGCGGTCGGCGGACCCCAAGTTAAGAATCCCCTCTATAGTAAAGAAAAAGGGGGACCATTATCAGCCTCGGACACTTGACATAAGAGTAAAAGACCCTGCAGAATGACTTGATTTACTCATTAAGCAATTGTTGAGGTCCTAGTCTCAGCCTGGCTCTGTGTTGTAGCGTGTGATGGTTCCAAGGATACCTGGCGTCCCCTCTCGGTCATTCCCAGTCTAAGTCATCTAAAGTACTTCATAAAACGGAAATTTTCAACTTACAGGCAGAGAATCAGATAGGCCAGGTTTTATGCATCAGTATTAGAGGAGTTCAGAATAAGAAAAAAATCCTGTGGAGTGGGTGTGGAGGAAGGGAAGAAAGAAAAGTATAAGATTTATTCTGAAAGAAAAGAGAAGCAACATATTTTGGGAGAAGGGGTCAGGGAATGTGAGGAGAGGCAAGGAAAAGAGGGGAGGGTCCGCAGGGGTCCTATAGAAAATGGCTGAGAAGAAGTGGTTGGCAAAGAAAGGGTTCTGTCTGAGCCGATTAGAAGTAGGGAATTGCTATTCGTTCTGGAACATGAAGGGAGGAAAAGAGCCGAGAAATGTCCATGTGTTCACAGCGTGGTTAATTGGGTATGTAAAAATATTTAAAATGGTCTAAAAGGACAGACATCAAATTTCTGAGAGTGGTGGTTGTTGCTTCTGGCGAATTGAATGGGCTGATAGTTAAAGGGGCTGAAGTTCTTACGCAGAGAAATCATTAAGCTCCTTGAAGGCCCAGCCTCTTACGTTCAGGATAGCAGTGAGGGCTTTTTTTCCCCATCCCATTTCCTTCCCAGGGCAGACGCCGCTAACCAACCACATCACTGTTTCCCCACTGAGCTTGGACACGGCCCACGAGACCTTCTCCTCAGAGGTCTTGGGGCTGCAGCTGCCGATGGACTGCGTAGGTTTGGAATTGCGGAGGAACCTCTTTCCAGCCCTGCCTGTACTTCCTCTGTACTTTTCCCAAAGTACCGGCGTTGTTCGCAGAAGAGACTCGGAAGGAACCAGCGTCATCTTGAAAACCCAGAATTATAAAAACGTCAAGCACATAATTTTGAAGAAACCTCAGCGCTCATTTTGGTGATGTGCCGACGGCTGAGTCAACTGTTTGAATGAGTCAAGGAACTGGTCTGGAAGGGGACTCGGAGGACCTTGTAAAGGACAATAGCGCAAAAGACTAACACGGTCTCAGACTCCAGTACACCTCACTGGGAAAGCTTGGCTGCCAGGCTGCAGGTAAAAAGCTCTAGTCCAAAGGCATGCCATCGTTTCCATCCGTAAGTGGAAGGATGGCCCTCTGCAGGCTCTTCGAGGCCTCGGGAAGGCCCTGGAACAAGGGGAGAGAAGAATGGTGGGAATGGCTTCTTGGTGAATTTGAAAAATGGCTGCAAAACGAGGCCAGTGGGACGAAGGCCTCAGAACGAGCCCTGAGGCTGAGGCCCTTGCGATCTTATTCCTCCCCAAGTGATGTCAAGGCCCTGAAGAAACTGTGCCAACGAACTGATGGTTGCAGCTTTTCCATGGCGCACGACTCAGTGCCGCCTGCCCGGCACAACACCAGCCTGGGGAGAGAGGGGCTGACAGACGGAGTCTCACACGATAGAAACTTGAACTAACCGTTTCCAGCGTGCAGTTGTGCTCTGTGATCTTGGAAAGTGTCCTTACTCCCCTAAGGCCTCCATTTCTCCATCCACACAATGGGAGCAATAGCGGGGCACTTCATGGGCACAGCAAACTGGGAAGAGAGGGCAGACCAGTGGCTGAGGGGACACAGGATGAAGCACAGGGGAGGAAGAGAAGGAGAAGGTTGCAGGTCCCTTGTCCCTTGATCTTCGTGAGTCTACCACAGGAACTAGAAGCAGTTGGGGCTGGCTGCTCTGGGGAGAGCTTCTCTCGCAAGGGCGGTCCTTATCTCTCTGCAAGAGCCACCTCCTTCCTGGGCCCCAGCCACCTGTGGTTGACTGAAGCTCCCAAATGAAGTTTGACCCAACCACACACCTCCAACCTGAACACCGCAAGAGGTATTGGATTTTCCAGGGCAGTACTGATTTTCAATCTTTTGTCTCACTGCCTAAACATGGTATGTTTAACCACATGTTCCAGTGCGAGGACCAGAAATCTGATCAGCTAACAGATGGGCGGTCGCTGGGCGGAAGGTTAAAGTGGACACTTTCCACGTCCCTAGTTATCCATTGCCCTCTCTGAGCTGCAGCCACGTGGGGCCCCCTTTCCTGCTGGTCCTTCATTTCCTTAGCTCTCGGCCTTGGTACCACACGCCCGGGTCTTACCTCGCACTCTCACAGGACTCACCTGGCTGCTATGTCAATGGTGCGTTCACTGGGGCCTCAGAGAGACCAGGACCCTCACTGTCTAACATATTAGGGACTGTAGCGGTGGGGACTCTCAAGTCTTGGCCACCTGCTAGGAGGTGAGAGGAATGCTTTGGGGCTGAGGGGTCTCTTGATGAAGGGCTCTCAGGTCGTATCAGGTCAAAGCCAGGAAAAGCCCTTCTTCCCCCCTACCCTGCGTGGGTGAACAGTAACAGGAAGCAGAGTTGTGTGGCGGGCTCTGGAGATAGCAAGCCGCCTCTGATCCTTGCTCTGAAGTTCCCCGGGGGGCCATTTCCTCATCTAGAAAAGGATCAACGCCTGGAGGGGCCGTGGCGTGGGCTGACCGGCGGCACCAAGAGCAGCAGCTCCCGAAGTTCCCTGAGCATGGGGGACACGGTCTGCCACAAGCGGCCCTGCCTCTGGTGGAGCGTGGGAGCCGGCGGGCGGCCCACACCCACTGCACCGGAGCGGGTGGGGGCGCACCTGCAGGGACTCCCAGGGCTGGGCGCCTGTCAGGAAGAGGGCGGCAAGGAAGCCTGTGAGTAAGCAGAAGCCATGAGACAGAGAAGGGAGGTGAGGCGAGACCAAGGGGGCAGGGGCAAGAGGAAGAGCTGCAGGCGTCGTGGGGACCTGAGTGACCCTACTCACACCTTGGGCAGAAGCCCCGGGCCGGGACCCAGCACCGGCTGGCCGCTGCGGCAGGATCTTGAACAACACCCCTCTTTTCCTTGAGGTCCCGTTGCCTTGACAGCCACAGATCCCCTGTGTTTCTTCTCCTCTAGTGTGTTGTTAGGTAAAATAGCCCTCCCTGGCCCCGTGTGAACAGCACCGGCCCCCACCCATTGCAACCTGAAAAAGTGAAACAAAGTCCTCCCTTGTGAGGCTGTTGTGAAAATCAGTCAATACCATATATGGGAAATGGCCTCTGCGTGGCCCACAGGCTCAGCAGGTAGGTATGCGGTGAAGGGCAGCTGTTATTGCCAGGGAATGAGTGAGCGAACGCGCGCCTGCTGCAGGGCCCGAAGGGCCTTCTCAGCAGACCCCACGGAGCCAGCGGTCCACACCCGGAGACGAGCTGTTTTCTCACCGCTGAGCCGGGCTGTATGGACCCAGCCTCATTCTCCTAGAAACCTCGCAGCTACACAAACAGCATTTTAGAAACGAACCACAGGACAACGCTGACACAAGTCGCACCTGTGCTGCAGCCCCGGGCGAGAGGCCAGGCGAGAGGCCTTCTGAGTCATGGCAGGGGCGCTGAGACGTTGGATTCCTTGACCATTTTGCTGTTCTATGAGGTTGTCTGCAGAGAATATTTGAAAAGAAACCAGGGGTCCTGGGACACGTGCGATAAAATCTTCTGGATTGTCCCTGACCTTGGACCTCACTGGGGAAGGCGGATGAGAAGGGAAGACCTGCTGACTGAGCCCCAGGGGACCAGGACTGGGCAGGCAGTTTGATAACTGATTCCGTCAGTGGTGCGACTGCCTTGATGCTAAACTTTGGGCTGTGCTTCTCTACTTCCAGGATATTTTCACAGTGGCCCTCCCTCTTCTGTGGTGAATGGCATTTGTCACTATGTCTTCCAGCCTGAAAAAGCCAACAGCTGGGCTTGTGGTTCAGGTCAACTTTACAGAGGAGGAAACAGGCTCAGAGGAGTTAAGTGACCCCCGCCCAGGGTCACGTGGGTGCTAAGTGCCAGAGCTGGGATTGAAACTCAGACCAGCTAGGTCCCTTCCCACCATGGCCAGGTCTCACGGCTGGAAAAAGGGAAACCTAGAAGGTTACAGCAAGCAGGGTAGAGGCGAGCTACAGCCACGACCTGGCGTTCGCATCCCATGGACTCCCTTTGACCCTGACGGTGGAAAGTGGAAAAACGCCAGACTGGTTTGGGAAGGGGTGGGGATAGGAAGCGGGAAAGGGGGGGTGTCACGTTCAAAATGTTCTCCGCTGCGTCATTAGGAGAAAGGAAAGGGGTGCTCTTCTCATTTTTCTTAACAAAAGCAACACAGGAAGAAAACAGTTCCTTAAGGTGCTGCATACTTTAGCAAGTATGCAGAAACACTTATTTCAGTTCTTGAGAAGAAATTTTTGCATAAGAAGGAAAAGGGGTAATCAATTGCTTCTTTTTTTTTTTTTTTTTTAAAGAAACCTTAAATGGTTTCCAGTGAGTGAGGGCACGTTTGCAGGCCTTTCTTTTGCTCAAGATCATCCAAATTGTGTATAATAAGCTGTCAGGCCTCAGGGCTGAGGGTTGGTTTGCTTCCACATGGATCCTGCAGCCTGGGTTGGGGCCGGGCGAAGAGGCCATGCATAATAGGAGCTCAGTGAGCAGAAGTTCCCCATCATTACCCACCAGGCTCCAGCAGCTTGCAGGGCAGTCGGGTCACACACAGACAACCCCAGCGTCTGGCCCAGTAGCCCCTCTCAAATGTTTCCAGTCCTAGGAAGGACTTGGTTCAGAATAATCTTATATATAGGCCTTGTTGGTGGCCAGTGAGGAAGAATGCAAATATTGGGGGTGTTTTTTTAAGCGTTCTCATGACCCCTTCTGCCCTCCGTATCCCCAAGTGGCTCCATTCTTTCCCACCTCTCCTGGGTGGGACTTCTAACCTAGGGGAACTGACTCAGTAGTTAGATGTCAAAGGTGAGAGGCAGACCCATTCTCACTCACCTTTCTAGAATTATATATGATATCACTCATATTTCAAAACTGAGTTTCACTGCCTCCTCCTCCAGGAAGCCTTCCTTGATGCTTGGTCTCTTCCCCCTGTTCTTCCAATTCCTCCCTCTGTGTGTCCAGCTCTCCCTGTGCAACAGTGCATCTCATCATCCTCGATGACCACACTTCTCACCCCACTGTCAGGTCCTTAGAGATAGGAGGTGAGTCTTCTTCAGCTTCCTATCTCCAGGGCATATAATAGCTACTCAATAAATTTTGTTAAATGAATAAAGGGAGAGAAGGAAAGAGAACAGTCTGAGAAATATGACATTTTCTTTTTGAAATCTGTCTCATGATTATCTGCCCAATACTTGTCCACAGATGACAAGCCAGGAATCTGTTTTCTGTAAATGGTTGAGCTGCTCCACTCTCAGCTGTGTTTTGGGCCCCCAAGGCAGGAGAAAATTGGGGTGGATTTGGAGGGATTTGGGAGCACAATGTCTGAGGAGTATGTGTATGTCCTAACACATTTCTGAACCAGATATGTGTCCCTGAACCACATACAAAAGGCACAAACAGTCACATTGTCTACCTGGAACTTAGTTACTCAGCAATTTCAACTTTCAGACCACAAACAACTGCTAGTGAGAGATGTAGGTGTAGGAGGTCAGGAAGCTCGCTCTGCCGTTCACTACTGTAACCACTGTGCCCCCCAAAGGCCTGCCCATTGGTAGGTGCTCGACAGCCATTTGTTGAGAGACCCAATAAGCGAGAAAAGGGCCTGAGGCAGCTTAAATGTCACAAAATTCCACTGAGAAATCCTGAACTTTACACACAGGAGAGGCCCTTAGATTCTCGCTGAAATCACTTTGACCCTTAATTTACAGATAATCGAATCAGACCTCATTATGTTGTTTTATATCCACTTTAGACTAAAAATCGGAAGAGAAGAAGAGTTTTTACTCTACATGTATAAATATTTTTTTTCTTGTCATAAAAGCATTCATGAAACTTCTAATGGTAGATAAGGACCGACTGTGGCAACTGTATAGAGCTCTAAATAGTGGATGGTTCCTGTCCCCAGATCACAGAATATTACCAATATTAAAGCTCATAACTGAGTAATGAGAAGTAGGTAAAATTAACTTCAACATACTCTCGTAAGAAGACAGGAAAGTGAATAAAACGTTTTTAAAAAATCTCTATCGATGATAGATCAAAGTGAAAAAAGGAGGTACTTAGAGAAGTAATCCAAAAGCGTTTCCATTAGCTGGGGCCTTGTGGAATCTTTGAGTATTTTGGATTCTCAAGTTTGTTGTTGTTAACCAACTCTATTCTTTGGCTTCTCCCCTATTACTATGAGTGGTCACAGGTCACCTTGGTAACACCTTCTGGGCTCTGCTCATCAAGGGATGGGGTGGGCCCCAGGGAGACCCCCAAGTTGGAGCCCACATTCTGAACCAGTCCTTAAATGGATGCATTTCTGGATTTTTCGGAGGGTTGGTAGGCATAGGAATGCTGTGGAATACTGTGCTGATGGAACAACAATCTTGGTTAAAATTAGAATTAGTGGCAACGTGGGAGGCAAAATAAGGTTGAGAAAGCCACGCAGAGCGGAGTGTGGGAGGGCTCCTACCCTCCGAAGGCAAAGCGAGGTGTGCAGGCACCAGCCCCTGGTGCCCCCGCCTCCAGGATGGCACTGAATGACAGGGTCCCTTCTTCCTCCAGTCCCCAGTGTGCAGAGCAAGCGACTGCAGCAGAGGGGCGGCGGGGCCCAGAGGAAGCTAAGGAAGAGGTGCTGCAATGTGGCACCAGAGTAAGTCAACTGGACTGGCTGGTGGTGCAGAGCTGGCCCAGAGGGCTTTGAAACAGCCACACCTCTCTGTCTCAATGAGCGCCCCCTCGCTGGTTCCTACCTGGAACAGGTCTAGCCGGGCCCAAAGACTGACGGATCCCAGACAGTACCTGCGGGAGGGACAGAGCTGCCCCACTCAGGACACCCACCCAGGGCTGCTTATGTATAAAACCCAGCTGGTCGTCTTTGAGTGTTAGGGGCAGAACAACAATGAAACCAAAGCTACTCGTGTCTGTTAGCCGAGAAGGGAGGCGCGCTCTGGAGAAGCTGCTGCCAGCCACCTGCTCTGTCTGGGGGAGCTGAGTCCTACCCCAGGACACCCCTGCAGAAGTTGCAGGGGCCGCTGCGGGCCTGGGCTGTGTTCTCTTTCTCATCCTTAACTGTGTAAGTATCTAGTTCAGAAAGACCAGGACTGGACCACTCAACAGAGCCACTGTTGGAGTGTTCTCGGAAGACATGTTTTACGGTCAAATCTTGCTTCCTTCTGTTTTATGTATGACATTTTCACAAAAGAAAAAAAGAAGTTGGAAAAAACTAGTATCATTATTCTTTTCTTGCTTTTAGTTTCCACCCCAGACCATCCGTCATCAGAAAACAGTTTACTTTCCACCTCTCAGGCTGATTTCCACGTCCAGAGGAGAATGGACAGAGGACAGCACTGACCTTTGGATGCCCCGCTGCAAAGGGGCTGGGAGGCGCGGCGGGGCGGGGGGAATCACCATCCCCCGAGGCTGCTCAGGAGGGAGCTGAGTGGAGCGTCTGCAGCCGCAGACAAGGGAATCTAGCCTTTGCATTGGGCGGTACATGAGATGGTGAGACAGACATTACTTCCCTGAGCCTCCTCTCGATCAACCCAGTTGGGTGACAACACACTTGAAGTTCAGCCATTGTTGATACAAACATCATCAGTGACATGGGGGTGGGGGGAGTACCTAGGGAGGGAGCAAGCGCAGAAACACTTTCAACTGAGATTTTTCATCCTAAAGTCTAGGATGTCCCTATGGTACCAGAAAGCAGAGGGCCAGAGCAGATAATGACTAGTTATCAGAGGCGGACTGAAGGAGACTCCTAGGCTGAGGCTGCTGCTATCAATCCCGAAGGCAGGGGTGCAATGGGAAAATGCGTCGATGTCTTACTGCATTGTGTGTGTCACGTCAGATGCCAAGCCAATGGAAGGGAGCTGCTACACATTTAGGTTTCTGGATTGGTGCTGAGCTAAGGAACCTGAACTCGATTCTTCATCTGAGCGTACATGAACCACAGTTTTTTGAGCTACACATTCAGGCGTTGCAGCTTGAAGTCCTGGCAACCAGAAACCACGTTGCCCTCACCCTCTCGCCTGGGCTGGAAGCTTGGGATCTCACCTGAGAGGGAGCGTGTTAATCAGAACTTCATTTTGTATCTGATGAGGGGTCCACTGAAGGTTTTAGAAGCAGAATCACACGGTCAGATCGGTGTTTTTAGAAGGATCGCACTGGGTGCCTGTGGGAGGGGGAACCAGTGAGGAGCTGCTCTTATCTGAATGCTTGTATCCCCCTAAATTTCACAAATGGGGCCCCCATTGTGATGGGACCTTTGGGAAATGACCAGGTCAGGAGGGCGGAGCCCTCATGAGGGGGAAAGCTCCTCTGCAAGGTTCTAGAAGCAGGTATTACTTCTGTCTTACAGGACTTCATTCCGAAAGCCAAGAGCATCGCCAACGCTAACTGAAAAGAAGAAACCAATAGAGCTGGGTCTGCAGAAGCAATCAAATGTTCAAAGTTTGATTTGCTTAACAGCTATTGAGTGAGCACCACTCCCTGTATGTTAGGTACTGCACTCGGGCCTGAAGATAGAGTCAGTGATTAATAAAACACTTCTAGCTCTGCTCTTGGGAGTTCATCAGGGTTTCTCCAGGTTTGTCTCTTTGCTGGGTCCTTCGAGGACTGGGGCATAGAAGTTCTCCCTTTCAGGGGACGCTTGGCAATGCTGAAGGTCTGTGTGTGTTGACTTTCTGTTGCTACGGGCCTCGGGGAGGTGAGGGGGGCAGTGCCCTAACTAGGGAATTTGTACCCAGCAACAAGACATTACTCAATTAGCCAAAATGGAAAGTCTGTCTAAGTGCTGACTTTTCAGTCCTTCTTCTGCATGACTAAAGAGCTCTGTGTGCAAGTGTTTATGTACGTACATCTTCAGAGGGGTGCGAGAGTCGGGGGTGTCCAGAGCCCAGCTCCTGTGCCGAATAAACATCACCCCATCAGCTTCCCTTCTCCTGCCTGGGATCCAGTGAGGATCCCAGAAGGAAATGGACCCTTGTGACTGCACGAAAGGGTCTTCTCTGGGGAGTCACCTTGTTTGGAGAGGACAGCACCTAGGCACTACAACCACTGGAAGTTGAGCAGCTGCATCTAGACCTCTCCCTGGGATCCCAGGGCCTGTTTCCAAGGCTATGTATCAAAATCTCCTGGGGAGCTTTAAAAATACAAGTTCAGGGCTCTACACCTAGAGGTTCTGATTCACTGAATGTGGGGTGAGACCCGGGAGTCTGTATTAGTAATAAGTAGCCTTTCTTCTCCGGTAATGCAGAGGCAGCACGGAGTGCAGGCGAACATGGGTAAAATCAGGCCATCCAGGCCGAGCAGATCACATGGGCTTGTGATATGTGAGGCAGGGGACCTGCTGTGGCTTTCAGGGAGGGCATCAAGATGGCTGTGAGGCTTCGACCTTGGAGAAGGCGCAAGGGGCCGTCAAGCTCCTGAGAGAGAACAAGTGAGACAACTGGGAGCCCCAGCTTCTTCCTCCCGGTGCCTGAGGAAACAAGATCGACCCGCCCGCTGGGGCCACTCCTGGTACCTGCGCACAGATGAGCCCCGGCCACTCGTGTCCGGGGACAGGGTCTCTCGTGGGGATTCCCCTTGCAATGAACCTCATCATGAAGTTTTAGAAGAGTCCTCACTCCAACAGGCTTCTAAGAAAGATGCCTTCCCGCGCGGCTGCCCGCACTGTGGCAGGGAGCCAGGCGCTTCCCTCAGATTCCTCCAGGGACACTTCATCCTTTTCGCAGACCCTTCCCTCTGCCAGCCTCCTGACCTCACTGCCAGGGCCCCCAGTTTCCCAGTTTAGAATCAATCAAGGGAGAAATCCATCAGGCCCTCTCGGCCGGGGCTCTAGGCGCAGTCCTCTGGCCAGCACGCACCTGTCCCCACTTGGTCCCATCCTCTGTGGTCAGGGCCAGGGCCACAGAGCTGAATGCTGGGCATAGCTGGGTCCATTTAGCAGGGTTGTGGGGGCAGGTGGGTGACAAGTTATGATTGACACTTCTAAAGAGATGTCTGCAGCCTGACCTACGCTGGGTGTTTGAACGACATTAGGGACCAAGGAGGGCGATACAGCCCGTATTCAAAGTCCACAACAGAGAGATTCTTACGAGGAGAGGTGACCCAGGACTTCTTTTGTGTTTTGAGACAAGCTCCTGGTTTCAGCATCACGCCCCGCCTAAGGGTGCCAGTAGGTGGACCAGGAGGTCTACGTAGACATTGCCTTCTTGGGAGACCAAACTTCAGGACAGGTGAGCCCAGCAGCTTCCAGGAAGTGGATCGGAGCCGGGGAGCGGAGGCTGGCAGGAGCGTTTTGGGGGCCCTGTTGCGGTTGCTCTCACCTGGACCCTCTCCACATGCTGCTCTGACCTGCCGTGGCAGCTCCGTCTGCTTGCTGGTGGCTTAGCAGGGGCGCTGCCGCCCCGTAACACAGTCCGGGCCCTGCTCGGGGTCCAGGGAGGCTCCCCAGGGATGTTTGATTTGGACACAGCAGCCTCTCCAAGGGAGTCATGGGAAGGAGCATGAAACGATCCCGGATTCCTGATTCTCTGTGGTATATTGGGAGCGTCCCTGCACGCCTCCTCCAATCCCCTTGGCTACATTCTCAGGTCAGTTTTGACTTCGTTGGCTCCTTTTTGAAGTGCCCTTGGCCGAAGCTCTGAGGGGTCATGAGGCTGCACTACTAACAAAGGCTCCCCAGGAGGCAGGGGCCAGCTCCCTCCTCCTCACAGGAATGGAAACACTGGCAGGTCATTTGACTCCTACAGAATATCCCCCTGAGAAGACTGCTGTTTCCAGCTAACCACTAAAGACTGGAGAATGCATTCCAAGCCGGCTTTAGCAGTCCCCACGGAAATTGCCTAGTAACCGGTGGCAGAGGCTCGATTGTGTGGCTGTGTGACATCCTGCGAACGGCACACATTTGAATAGCTTGCTGAGGGGCTGAACAGGAGATGACCTTGAACCGCCTCGTGTGTGATTCCAGGTGCCTTGCAGACAAAGCCCAGGCGAAGCGGAGGATGGTGAGAGACGTGCAGGGCCTGCTGAGGTGGGCCCTGGGGGCGGGGCCCTCCCCAAGCTGTCCCAAGGACTTCGGCTTTCTCTGCCTCTTAGAAAAAGGCCACCGCCGCCACAGAGGTTGTTGTCAGAGATGCCATGACCTATGGCAGAAATGGGCACAGACCATTCAGGGTGGAGTTTCCTCCCTCCCTCCCTTCTGGCACCTCAGAGACTCCAGCCAGTCCCAGGAGCCACAGAGGCTGTCCTTCCAGGAGCCCAGGCGGTGGGGACCGGGCCTGACAGGCCCCTTCAGCCAGGCTTGGGCCCCATAGGAGGCCCAAAGCCGGTTACGGCCTCCCAGCCGCCTCTGTTTCTTTTGGGATTGACTTGCCACCAGAAGGAACGTTCCCTGCCCTGTCACTTGAGGTCAATCTGCCATCACAGATGATGGCTGCGCACATCTGAATGCAGTAGATGTGTCCTGATTTCTGTAACAATTTCCCTCCTGTTGGGCACTTTGGTTTTGCTTTTCAAATGTGCACTATTAATAACCCTGTGGCACATATACTGCGTGCTCACAGTGTATTTTCTGAAAGATAAAATCAACCCAAGTAAAAACACTGGGTCAACAAATGTAAGGATTTTTATGACTCCTGCCAGATTACTTCCCAAAATATGTGTTTCACTTAACAACATCACCATCAAAGTCTAATGGGTACCAATTTTGCCCTGGCTCCATCGGGAGGCATTATTTTAAAAATATCTAATTCAGTAGTTAACTATATACTACCTCATGGGTGTTTCCGGTTGCACCTCTTGGATCACTAGTGAGACTGAATATTTTCCCATGTTTGTTTATTGATTACCTTCTCTCTTTTCCAAATCATCTTTCCCCATCCTTTGCCCACACATCTGCTAGACATTCAGAGTGTTTTTCTCGTCAGTGTATCTTATATTAAGGCTTTGTGATATTTGCTATCCATGTATGATAAGTTGTAAGGCTACGTCTCCATTTGTATGTCTGTTGGGCCATTCAAATTTAACATATCAAGATGGGACCCTAAACTTTCCTTCCTAAACCTGCTCTATGTGTCTCCGGTCTCCCCTATCTTAGTAAATGGCATTACGGTCCACCCTAGCCCCAAACCTGAGATTCCTTCTGGATTCTCCTTGTTCCTTGACGTCATATATCTTGTCCACCAGACAGGCTCCCTCGCCCATCCCTCCCCACCCACACAATCTATGCGAGGCCCTCTCCCCTAATCGAGTAATGACTTGTTGCCCAGTCCCAGCTCATCACATAGCCCTGCGTTTTCTTCTCAATGGCATTCTCCATAATCGGAAACCCTCTTGTTTGTTCCTTCATTTGCTTCTTCATAGTGTGTACCCTGTCTAGATTCTGTAGCCTAGGATGTAAGCTCTGTGAGCTCGGGAGCCTTGCCTGCCAGATCCATCCCTCTATGCCCAGTGCTTAGAGCAGCACCCATCCCTCAGTGGGAATGCAATAAACACACGCTGAACGAATGCGTGAAGGGACTTTGCCCCTTTAAGCCTATTTAAATGTGTGTGGAGGAGGCCTCATGGCCTAGGGAATTCAAGTGTTGGCTGTGGGAAGACAGTTCCGGATGTAAGGCTGGGCTCTACCACTCTTGTGAGATCTTGGGCAAGTTACTTAACATCTTTAACAATGAAACTAATACCATCTTCATAAGTATGGAACATGCATTAGATAACATGGACAAAGTGCTTAGAAACAGAGGCAAACAAGAATAAGCACTTGATAAATGTGAAGCCTGGTCAGTTTCTTTATGAAGTTTTCCCGTGATTTCTGGCCTTAGAAGTGATTCCCTTCTTTTCGCTAAAACCTGAATTAACATTAAATGTCATCTCATTTTAGTTTTCATGGTGTACTTTTAAAAATGTTTACCCTTTACGTGCTTTGGCACTTATTTTGGGGTTTAAAATAAAGTGAACTTAATGATATGGGCACCATTTGTTAACTAGTCTGTTTCATTTGCTATGCTTTCTTTATTACACATTCAGCTTTTATATATGGGGGAACAAAAGTAGGTTTATAATTGTGAGTATGCAAAAGAGTTTACTCTTATATTATTATTTACTAATCACATTATTTATTTGTATTAGAACTATAAACCTACTTTTGCCCACCCCTGTGTAATAGGGTATTTTTGCTGGCTGTCAAGCCTGTCTCCCTGTCCTCTCTTGGGCTGAGGCCACACTTGGGTCACCCTGGTTCACGGACTGGGTCAGACTCCCAGCCTTGTTCAAGTCGCGGAAGGGTCGTGCATTCTCTGCTTGTAGACTCAGAAATGTCACATCCATTTGGAATGCATGTCTGTGCTCATTCCAATCCCTCACAAGAGTTCTTGTCCTTCTTGCCCTTGGGTACCTCGAGACACCAGAAAATCCTGATATAAATGTCCCCTTTTCACTTGAGCCAATTTAAACAGGTTTCTGTAACTCGTGACTTGTCCAAAGGTAAAGTTCACCTTCATAAGGACCATCCCCAGCCAATGAGACTGCATTCCTGCATGTCAGAGATTAAACCACTGTCTCTAACATGCAGTCAGAAAGTTATCTGCCAACAAGGTTGGCAAAAGGCAGGAAAGTCTTCAGGACGTTGGTAAATCAGGCCCCACGTACACATTCTGCCGCAGCCTTGATGTTCACAGTCACCCCAGTACTGAGCTACAGATTCAGACTAACCCAGAAAGGCAGGCTATTCCTGACGCATTTAAGACTCTACCAGTTCAAATGGCTGTTATAAGACCAAAGGAATGATATATGTGGAAGTACTTGTATTAAAAACACCATTAAATTATATTATTATTATTGCCTTGTTTCATCCCAAAAAGGATGTGGTACAGCATACAAATTAGATATTAACAATAAAATATTATTTTTAGTATGTCTGAGGATCTATGTTCTGAGGTTATCACATTAACAATATCATTTTTCAGCCTATAAAGCTACTATGAGTAGAGTGTGCTCTGTACTTGCCCTTGACCCTAGATTATACCCTATCCCCTTGTTTAAAAACCCTTGAGAGTAGCTTGGTTTTGCTGAGTAGTTGGTTCTTGTTTTTAGGGGTGTTTGTTTTCCGTGTGACCCTTTGTCTTAGTCATTGAGTATATAAGGCAAGGCTCTTAAAGGAAGTGTTCTGGATTCTCGTTACGATTAATTTGTTATCCTAGAGAAGGCGAGAGCATCAAGGAAAAGGAAAAGAAAGGCTGGCAAGACAGCAGAATATTTGTCACGAGTCCCCCAGGCACAGGGAAGGGTGACTCAGCCGGACGCTCCATCTAGGCAGGAAAACCGTCCAAGCTTGCGCATTTCCCATTGGCCCTGCACCTGCTGGGATCTCCTGGCTGGCATGGACTCTGTGCAGTCACCTGGTGTCCTCAGCGCAGGACACCCTCGGGCCTTTTTCCTACTCAGTCAGATGCCAGCGGGTGTGGCCGTCCTCCAGTTACAGACAGGGCTTGGAACAGCAGTTGCTTGGCCTTTCATTTGTGCACATTCAAAACGCCTGCACACAACTGAGGCCTTGCGTAAGCAGAGGGTCAGTCCTTTTGATTTATTCCAAACAACCCAGATCAACTCAGCAAGAGGAAACTTGGGACTTCTGGACGCCTCCTCCTTCTTCTCCCACATTTACTGCTGGCTTGCGCCCTGGCCTTCCTTGTCTTTGCCACTCACCCGTGGCCTTCATCACAGGCAGACTCTGGGGTGGCCACATCGTCTTGCTTGGCTTTCTGCGAGGTGACTCTATGGAGTCACCCATGTCCGCGCACACCCAGGGAGCACAAAGACCCCAAAGATGTGCTGGGGCTATTGTGAACCTGAAAAATTAAGCTGGAGGGGGAGGCATCCTTCTGGCCCAAATATAGGAAATCTTTTGTTCCCTGTCCTCCTTCTCAGGGGCTCACCAACTAGTGGAGGCCTCAGGCGAAGTGGTTTTGCTACAGTTGCTCACCATGTCCAATTCCAAACAGCCTCTGCCAGCAGCTCACCACCGTGTGTATGTATCAGGAAGAACTCATCCCTTTTTTTTTCTTTTACCACCTGGTTATTCAAACATTTAGAGCAATGATTTACATACATCCTATTAGGAGTCCTCCCCAATTCAAATGAGTTACTGCTAGAGGAGATCTTTTTTTCCATCACCTGGAGATTTGGTTGAAGATGATTGGGTCTCCCAGAAAAGAAAGGGCAGGTGATCAGCTCATGTTGATGGCCCCAGCTCACCTCACTCTATGGTTCAATGGTAGGTGAAGGCCAAGTCTACAACAGGCTAAATAATTCATCTCCAGATTAAGCTTCCTATGGGTGTCCCTGGTCTGGAGTGTGTGCGTGATGTTGCAGGGGTTGTCCAAGTGGCCTTAGTACTAGTTTTAGATTCCCCGATTCCAATGGGCTTGTAGAATATAAGATAACTCAGGTAACTCAGTATGAACTGATGTAAAAATACTTTTGTCACTATCGCGTGCTACAGCCCATGCCAGGACTTGATCATGAGAATTCCTGCATTGTTTCTTATCTGGGTCTTCCTAAGGAGACTTGGCTCTAAGAAGCTCTTAACCTCATAAAGTGTCATGGGTTTCCATAGAGATTCACATTCTTCAGCTATGACTCCTCCCACCCTGTGAGACTCTCCCTTTGAAAGCCACAGGGAGAAAGGGAATAAAGGGGGCCTAGGGCCCCTTTTCTCATTTACCCAACCCCCACATTGAATTCCTGAGGGCCCCTGATGAAGCCTCTGTTGGTCTGTGGCTGCACGCTGGGTTCTGTTTTCTTTGGTCAGAGCAAGTTTAATGAACTGGCCCTGGGAATTCACGAAGGCGCCCACAGTGCTTTGTAGTGTCATGAAGCCTGGGGGTCCTTTCCCTTTGTTGATGTTGCTTCATGTTTCTATGAGAACAACACCCGCCATCAATATTCCTAATGGCGTTCATGTACCCCAAAACTTAGCAGCTTAAAACAGTAAAGATTCATTATTTCTCATGATTCTGTGGGTTGGCCAGGCTCAGTGTGGCAGCTCTTTCGCTGGGCATTATGTCAGCTGAGGTCACCTGGGCAGCTGCATTTAGCTGGGAGGTGGGTTGGGGCCGAGACATCCAAGGTGGCTTCACTGACATCTGGCGCCTCAGCTGTGGTGCCTAGAAGGGAAGGGAGCTGACTGGACCTCTCAGTCTCCACGCAGATTCTTATCACTCAGCGCTCTGGCCTGAACTTACACATGGTGGCCAAATCCCAAGAGGCCAAAAGCAGACCCTACCAGGTCTTGAAAGGTCTGGCCCTGGAACTGCCAGAGCATCTCTTCCTCCATATTCTTTTGGGCAAATCAAGTCACAAAGACAGTCTCGGGTCAAGAGGAGGGGAGATAGATCCCACCCCTTGTTGGGAGGAGTGGCATGTGGTCATAGCGACGAGAGGAATTGTTGGCTCTGTTTTTGAAAACAATTTACCACACTCATGAAAGAAAGGAAGTCAACAAAGGGATAAATTGCATGTGGATCAGATAACATACAGATTGCATTTTTGTTAAAATTGTCTCATGTGGGCCTTTTACAAGGTTTCAAGCTGAAATATGCAGAACTCTATCGAGTACAGTACATTCTCATTAAAATCAAAGCCCTTCAAAACTAACCTCTAGTGACAGAAAGCAGGTCAGAAGTTGCCCAGAGCTAGGAGTGGGGAGGAGGGTTCACAGTAGGAAACTTTTTGGGGTGATGGAAAATATTCTATATTTTGAGTATGTTGGCAGTTACATAGGGGTCTACATTTGTCAAAACTCATGAATTCTACACTTAAAACAGGTGCATGTTATTATATGTAAATTATACCTCAGTAGAGTTGGTTCAAAAAATCAAAGCCAACCTAGTCAGGAGGCTCAGAAAGGCCAAGCTTGAAATGTGGTTAGATAAAGCTGGTATTGGGGGTGTACTATATTTACAAACAATAGCAAATTCCTTTGGGGTGGGGAAGGAAGTAAAGGGCTGAAGGGGATGTTTTGTTAGTTCCAAAGCAGGATACACGTTAACGTGACCATGTCCTCCCTGCTGCGATTGTACTTGAAAATCTTTGCTATCACTTGCAGAATGTTGAGTAGGTGATTCTTGTATTTTATAGATTATTGAAGAGTGAGGGCATATCCGGCTTCCTGGGGTGCAAGAAGGTCTGGCGGGGGTCACCTCAGAGCAGAAACACCAAAATGTGTGGGTCCCTCTGTGTTAGGCCGTCCTAGAATTCAACGGGGGCCAGCCGGAGGGAGAATTAACTGGTAACCATGCAGGTCGCTCCGGGGATGTCCACACGTCGAGTCAGGACCCTGCAGGGCAGGCGATCTGAGCAGTTTTTGCACATTTGGGTTCTGAAGGTCAAGCAGGGTTTTAGGCGTGTCAAGAAGGGTGGTGTTGGAGGATGTGGGGTGACCTGGGTAGATGGGTGTGTTAAGGGAGTCCTGCCTGCCAAATGCACCGGGACACAGAGAGGCAGCAGCAGGGACCGCCGAGCTCTGAGACCCGGCCTTGGGGAAAGAGATGGTTTGGGGACGCAGGAGAAGGAATAGTATTTGGACTTTCTGGAGGGGTGGCCATGAGAGCAGCAAGACACTGGCTTCAGGAATGCAATGGGGACAGAGCGCATGTCCCCTGGGTGGCTTGGGTGGCTGTGGGGACAAAGGGACGTCACCCAGGGAGCCCTTGGTCTCCTGTCTGTATTCACTACAAATACCAAGTGGTTGGTTGGAACTGGAGCTGGAAATCTTGAAAGATTCTGCTTTAAATGAGCATTCACTTGGGGAAACAAGCGTTAAAGAGAAGTTATTGTTCAGATAAAGCTCAGTGTATCCACATCCGCAATGATTTTAATTTATTGCAGTCATATCAGCAAAGGGCAATTAACATGGACCACTGATTTTTGTATTGTACTGGGTAGTAATCTGAGTTATGATCAGAATTCTACTTGAACTTTTAACTAGTAGGGTCAGGCCCAGAACAAACCCTTTCTAGGGCTGAACTTCCTAGTGTAAAGAATAAAGCACTCACACCAATAAGAAAGGGACGAAATGCCCAAGACATCTTTCCAGCTTTCCTCTAGAAAGGACTCCCTGTTCATCCATAACTTTTTCTCTAAGTGTAAACAGCTCATCAGTTAGTATCCTCGCACACCCTCACTTCTCCCATTCCATCAAAACTGTTACAATTCATTTCACAGGAAACTGTTCTGCAGAAGGGACATTGGAAAGGATCTGATTAAATATTTATATTGAATATTATTAAATTATTGATTGTTGGCAAGATCTTAATTCTAACCATTCTAAGGATTAGGGATTAGAATGTTTTAGCCTTAAGCCAAAGAAATAAAAATGTCGAAGGATAGATGTCAGGCACGTGGCCATCAGAAAACATCTCAATATTTTGTGAGGAAAAAATCTCCCTGGGATTAGTATTCCTCAAACAAAGCCATATTTAATACACTGTACCATATTTTTCCCTGTAAAATCCAAGAAAACACAAACAGCTGTCCCCAGATGCCAGGGAATCATTCGGAGACGTGGGTTTGATTTCACAGCAGCTAAAATTTCTATGCCTTTCTGAACGTCCATTAACAATTCACTGTCCTTCCTTTATGCTTATTAATTCTCAAGAGTCTCTGCATAACATTTAATATTCTGGTCAACATTCTTGGTTCTGGGTTTCCAAAGCAACCTCAGGAGTTAAAGCACAGTGTAAAACTGGCTTCACAGAGATGCTCCCACAATGCCCCTGGGTCCCACATTGCTTTAAAAACTGTCTAGTGACTCAGGAATCGCAGGGACGAATCCTGGTAGAGTCCGGGGGGAAGGGATGACATCATCTGACCCTGACCCACGGAAGAAGGCACATCTGCTATGTCCTTGACAATGTTCCAGGCAGAGCCCAAGCTCCAGGAAGCGCGATGAGTGTTGAGGCTCAGCCCCCCCGCTGGCTGCCTCATCCCGGCGAGCTCTCAGCCCCAGAAGGGTCGCGGACACCTCAGGGGCTTCTCCCCACACTGGGGACAAACTGACTCTAAAAGATGCTTCTAGCAGCTCCCTTACCCGAGTTTGAGGAAACTAGGGTAGCAATCCCTCGCTCCCCCAGGCCCTTCTGCAGCACCCCCCGCCCCCCACCCCGTGAACACCCAGTCGGGACTTGCCTCACTCATTATCCGGACCATGGTCCCTCCCCGTGGCCACTCGAGGCTTAAAGGGGACCAGCCGCTCTGTGGTTGCTGTGAGCCTCTGCAGCTGTTGCTGGGAACTCGTGTGCACTTGGCCTCCATCTCCGAATCTTACTGAACTTACTGCCTGGCTGGAAAAGCAGAGATGGCCTGTATCCCTTGCTCGGTAAGAGATTGGTTGTTGAGTCAGCAAGGCTGCCTGAAAGACAGTGTGCATCCCAGGACAGCCTGGTGTATGCAAAGAAAGGATGTCCCAGCTGGGAGAGTGGTCAACCATGGAGGCCCAGGAAGCGGAAGCACAGCGGCGAGTGTGGCAGAGCCCACCCAGGCACCACTGGTTGACTGAACTCAACATCACCAGCACCTATGATGTGCCATTGAGCTCTTACTATGCGCTCGTTACTGATAATTAACCAACGAGTAGAACCTGCCACAGCCTAATGATGAGCTTAGAATCAGTTCAGGGGAGAGACGGCCCTGTCAGCTACTCGAAATTCTGACCCTTCTAGAAGGTCTCTGTGCACCCATTGTTAGGAGTGATGTTCAAAATATTTACGTGATATGGCAGAAACGCTGAGCAAACAGAACAGGCTCTAACCATTGAGAACTGGTAGAGCTGCGGAGGGCGTTCCACCTGAATATCCTCTTACCGAATGCAAGCAGCAGCGCCTGTTATTCACACTGGACTCACACTTCCCATTACACTTGTTCTGAGCCACGGTCATCAAGAAACAGCACCCCCATTTCCTGCCCCTGCTTGTTGAGTTGATTGGGCTGATAATGTAAGCATTTGGTCTATTTCTCACTGTAAGTCATGTTTTCAGACATCAGTCTCTTGGGAGCCTCCTTGAGTCCCAGCATCACTGAGCCATAGGTGAGAGAGTTTCCCAGCACACAGGTCTGGAGCCTGGACTGGGGTACCCCACCACAGGTCCAGGCCAATGCGTCAGCCCCCTTCCCTGAAGCTCTGGACCTCTCTGTGCTGCCAAGCAGCTGTCTTTGATGGCTGTCATTTGTGCCTATGAGTTAATGATCATTGGGGGCGTGTGGGATGGCCTCTCAGAAGACAAGCGCAGAAGCAGTCAATCTTCCAAGAGGCTGCCTCTGATATTGGAGTCATGTGGAGGCTCGGGACCCGTAATTACAAACTGGTGACAGGTTTAATCTCTGATCTCAATACCAGACAAAGGGCAGAGAGCCAGAGGCTGCTAACCAGAGGCTCAGGAATTAGTGTGAGACTCAAGCAAGAAAGTGCTGGAAGCTGGGAGCCCGGAAGTAGCAGGAATGGAGGATCGGGTCGTGTGTGTGTGTGTGTGTGTGTCCATTCTCATGTGTCCTGAAGATGCAACAGTTTGTGCTGCTGTGTGTCTTAAAGGTGCCATTTGTGTCAGACTGAGAGGTGCCAGGAGTGCCCCTCCCAAAGACTTGTCATTTGAACATCAACTTCTCACAGTGGGCTTTTGTGCAGCATGTCCTAACCCTGGCTCTCCCAGAAATGAGAGGGTAGTGGCTGATTCTTAAACGTGTTGACACTAACTTTGACTAAGAACCATCAGAGCAGGAGGCTCCATACAAAGCCTACAAGTTAGCTACCCTCGCGCTGCTGGGCTGTGCTTGGAGAATAGGAGCGCTTGTTTGAGCTGCGCAGCCTGTGTTTGTGTTTGCTGAGTTTGGAGCTGGAGCTGAGGGAAGCCCTGGTGTGAGGGAGGGAGAGGCGCAACCAGACTCTCACTTGAGGGCTTCTGTCCCAGGAGGGCAGGTTTCTTTGGAGAGCCCCGCGACTTCGATGAAAGCAGTTCAGAAGGCTGCCAGGCCCGAGGTGGTCACAAAGCTCCAACGGCAGGAGACTGAAGGCCCTGAATGGGAAGCAGGGGTTAGGGTTGAGGTGGGGGCTGCTGGGAGACACCACACGTCAGAACCTAAGATGGTGCCTGCTCGGGGTGGTGGTGGGGGGGAGCGGGCTCAGGGTCATACAAAAAAATTGGTCTCTAACAGAAACATTAAAATCGATGGAATTCCTGCATTAATTTATGGATCTTTCCCCCATGGAACATAAAATTTACATGAGAACGGAGCCAGAGGACCTAAGTCCAGTGAAAACTTTCTCAAAGTATGGCTCGAGGATCAGCCATCTGCCTGAATATCAAAAGAGGTTTGGCCAAAAAGGCAGATTCCTAGGCCACCCCCTGGAACCTCGAAGGCGGGGTGCCTGCTCTTCTAACTGGTGACTCGCAAACCTTACATGGTTCAAAGGCTACCAGGAGGTCACAGAATCAAGTGGGGAAGCAGAAAGGATGGCTTCCTGTGCCACCCACACACTGTTCAACTTTTTAGGAAGTACCATAGAGGGAGGAATTTTTTCCTTTGGACCTTGCAATTTTTCTTTTAAGTTTTACTTTAGCTCTGAGGACTTAAAATGCGAGGAGACCAAAGGTATTACCCCCTCCCTCCAACCCCACATGCCAGGAGGGGGTCATGGCCAAGGTCCCTGAGCCACCGGGATCTCTGGACCTGAACACCCAAGTCCAGGAGAGAGAGACAGAGAGACAGAGAGGGCAGAAAAAATAAAACCCAGAGACCTGTCCAACCAGAAAAGAGCAAGAGGCCTTTGGATTTTCAAAGAAATGATCTGAACGAAGGGACCTTCCGCCCTCTAGTGGAGAGAAGCTGCTTTGCAGACCTTGTCGAGGGCCCGGCAGCTGAGGCAGGTGCTGAGCCCGCAGGGAGGCAGGACCCAAAGCCTAGACTGAGGCCCTGGAGACCTCAGCTCCTTCAGATCCCTGACTGCGGGAAGAAAGAGAAAAATTATGCTGCTTGCATTTACCAACTTTCACATGATTTTAAGAATACATTACTATAGTGTATTAGGAGTACTTCCATTATCACCAGATTTTAGAATCTTCATTATTTCTCAGGGAGATTAAGACTACTGCCACTGAACTCACACGTAACAGAATATAACCTGTAAATATATCCAGACACCTCGGATCACCAAACTGAGAGATCTATCTGGGAAGGCTACGCTCCTGGGGGGAACATAGAGCGTTGGAACAGATGTCCAGTAGCAGTAAAAGAGGAAGGCATCCTCACAAACCAGGAAATTTGACTGAATCACTCTCTGTGGGGGCAGATGTCTCTGTGGCTACACTGTCCTCCCATGTGAAGATGCCAAAGCAGTTACACTTGAAGCAGAGACAGAAAGCATCTTTTGAGAAAGAAAACATACAGATGAACAGTAAAGTGCCTACTTAGGATTCAAAAGAAATCAGATTGTGACTACGAGACACCAGGCTTTTAATAAAAGCTTACAAACTGAAAGTGCACACCATCCCACACCTATTACGAAGGCAAAGGAAGGCAGGAAGGAAAGAAAGACAAGAAAACTAAAATGCATATAGCTGCCTTGGAAAATGGCGAAGAAAGAAGTGAAACAGCTGGCCAGTGTAACCCATTCCCTTTCCGATCACTAAGGGGACACTCCCAGGGGACGAAAGGCCAGCGACCGGGTCTAATCTCTTTGTTAATATACCAAGAACTGGCTATTTGCTAGGAGGAGAGTACTCATTAATGAAATTCTTTCAGCCTGATGTCTCTGGTTTCAAATTGCTTATGATAAACAAACGTAGACTCGATAGATTTATAACTGGAGACGGTCATGTTAGTAAGACAACCACCTGGGGAATCAAATATTTTTCATAACTCAAATACTCCCCCCACCCCCACTGTGCAAGGTGCCCCTTATTGGAGAGTTTGTGTGTTATAGGTCTCCCACTTTCCAAAAGTTCATGTTTTGCTCCTACCCTCATGAAGGGCCTGCATTAGTAGAGTAACAGAAGTTTTTCGCTAAGGCGAAAAGCCTCTTGGGATCTCTTCCGGTTAGCGAAAGCGGGTATGACTGAAGGTCTTCTGTAAAGTGAAGGGGCCTAACCGGACGTGGAGGGACCTGGACTCCGAGCCAGAGCGCCTGTCAGGGCACGAAGGACGGACCTACGAGCCGCTCAGGTGGCTCAGGCCTCCCCTGCCCTGCATGTGCCTCTTGATCACTGATATTCCCAAACTTCGATACAGGCAAGATCTCTGCTTCATGTAAACATGATTATAGCTGATCCTTCTGTTAACTCTACAAATATTTATAGTAAGTATGAGTATTTAAATGGGGCCAATATCTTTGTTACAAAAAATATAAAGTATACTTTTAATATACTTTATATAAAGTATTGAGAAAAGCATCAAGAAACCAAAAGATAGGCTACGGACTCAACAGGCAGTTCACAAAGAGAAAACATAAATGGCAAGCAAGCAAACACAGAAAAAGAAGCATACTTCTTAGTAACTGATGTAAATTATAACAATGCAGAGTTGGGTTTTTTAAAAAAATCTTTCAAATCAGCAATTTTATAAAAATGGTAATATCTAAAAATGGTTGGAGTAGAAGGAAGAGACATTCTCATGCCTTGCTGTGGGGGAGTAAATCTTAATGCAGGTCTTTTAAAAAGCAATTTGATAATATGCCTCGAAATTATCCAATAATTTCATTTCTGTGGATTTAGCTCAAGGAAATAATTCCAAATACAGAAAAATAAATGTATGCCCTAAAAATCTAAAAAGTGCAATAGTAAGTGAATGGTTACATATAGTGTGGTATATCCATCCACTGGCATATTATCCTATTTCAAATAATATATATAAAGACTATTTAATAATACATGAATAGAATGCAGTATGGGGGGGGGGGGAAGTAGGCTACCAAATGGTTCACATAGTGTATTTTAAAAAATAATTGGATAGAAATGTACCAAAATGTTATGATTGATCATCTTTGGGAGGTAGGACTATCAGTCACTGTCTTCTCCTTTTCCCTACTCACAATTTAAAATTTTTCTTTAATGAACCTGTACTGGTTTCACCACAGAAACAAACCTTGTAAGGCCTGTGAAAATAAGTGTTGATTAGCATATCATAATCCAACATTATCTTTTGATGTGGGTGTGGGGGAAAACACAGAGTAGTGAAACTAAATATTGTCCAGACATACGCATGCATGTCAAAAGGTAAGCGGAGGCATGCTAAACTTTTTCAAGAGTTTATATGAGCCTATAGTGATTCGAATTGGGTAGAGCCAAACTGAAGGTTAGAGCTCTCCACTGAGGGGAGCTAGGGAAGGGGGCTGCATAGAGAACACACAGAAGCCAAGCAAGGAAATTATTTGATTAGCCATAGGTTAAGCAGTTAACTTATTTGGCAGAGCTAAGTTGGCTGCCTCTGACTGGTTGTTCTTGTTTCGTTTTCTCAGATTCGAAGGCATTGACTCTGGCTTAGGTTTTGGTTTGCTTGCCTGAGAGCCAATTCAGTCTAACAGCCTCCTGGTTTAAATACTTGAGCATGCTTCCATCTCTTCCCTCCCTGGTCCATTAAGTAATTCCTCATTAGGTGGGGCTGTTTGATAGCAACCACTTTCCTTCATAAACCAACATGTCTGGAGTGGTATACAGAACGAAACAAAAAAGAAAGAGGCAGCCATGATACTTAAAGGAAAAACATTTGCTGAATTGTCTACACAGTATGCGTTGTGTTTCCTAAACCTTGTCGGAAACGTGGCGAGGGGACACGGACATCTTGGAAATGGTTTAAAAAAACAAACACCAACATGCTAAGCCCATCCCTACCTGTCACAGAACTATGGGAGGAAGGTGGAGGTACCCTGAGACAAAATGGCCCCAAGCAGGTGTTCTCAAAGTGTGACCCGCAGACCCCGGAGGTATGTGTGGACAAATAGTGTTTATAGTAATACTCAGACTTTGTTATCGCCAAGAATATCGGGAGCCACTGTATTTCTTCACTGCCACAACTTAGTGACTTTTTCAAAATGCCAGTTTCAATTGAGAATGTACCTAATAAAGCGGTAAACACGATCAATTTCATTTAATCTCTACTCTTGCTTGTGTACTCTGTTTAATGTTCCGGGTAATGAAAAGGGAAGTGGGCAGCAAGCATTTTTGCTACAATCCTAAGTACCTTTGCTGTCTCCAGGAAAAGCACTTCTGTGACTACGCTTACGCGTCCGCTGTACTAGGCGATTCTTCCATAGGGCACCGGTTTTCCTGGAAACTAAGACAACCTCAAGTTCTTCCGACGCATTTGCGCCCGGCGCGGATCCAGCGATCCAGGCCAGCGAGGCTGTCATTGCCTTGGGCCCTGCAGCAAATAAGTGAAAAAAATGCGTTTCAAACCCAGGTTCTTAAGCTCCTGTGGTTCCCACGACCCCGCACTGTCTGGCTTCTAAAGCGCGTTCAAAGAAAACGCCGTCCCCGGGACACCAAAACCTGAAGCGGAGGCCATTTCTTCCCAAACTGAGGTCAGGGTCAGGAAGGCGCTTACTCATCCGTCACAACCCAGCATGTGAAAAGCAGCTGAGAGGGCTGACCTCAAAGGAGAACCACGAAGGGAATGAATTCATCAAAGATCCCTCAGCCGCAGCCCAGTTCGTGCCCTGACAAGGGGAGGGCTGCTGCCTCAGGTCACACCGAGTCTACGCTGAGTCCTGCCGCTCATGACCCACACGCCTTGGGAAACAGCTTTGTCTTTGCGGACCTCCATTTCCCCGTGTGTAAAAAAGGAATACCTAATGCCCGCCCTCACAGAGTTGCTCCCACAACTGAAATAAGACAAATAAAAGGTAAACCACATATAATTGAGACCCAGTAAATGTCCACTCCCTATCCCTCCCGTTCTGGAATTCCAGGAAAGGCAGGACCCGGGCACCTAAAACGCACTACCGCCCCACGGTGCCGCCAGGCCCCGTTAGAACACAGGCTCGGCCTCCCCTCCTTGTAAGGTCAGCGCCCACCCCCGTGCCAGGTTTAACCCGACCGGCGCGGCGTGCAGGAGGCAAGCCAGGCCCCTGCGCGGCCCAGCTACCGGCGGGGCCTGGGTCGTGCGCGGGAACGGGAACCGGAAGAGCGGACGGGGCGGGGTCTCCGACGGTGGCGGGGCTTGGGCGGGGCCTGCGCGGGTGGCGGGGCGGGGCCTTCGCCTGGGCGGGGCATGGGCGGGGTCTGCGCCGCCGCCGGGTCTGGCCGGGCGCAGGGCCAGCCGTGTAAATACCCACCCAGAGACGCGGAGGAGCAGGTGAGTCGGCTGGCAGCCGGAGGAGCAGGTGAGCCGACTGGCAGCCAGGGGCGAGCGGGCAGGGTCCGATCGCTCGTAGCACAGAGGCCTCGGGTAGAGCCGCGACCCGCAGGCCAGGCCCTGCCCTCCGTGCGCCCCTCGCCGAGGCCTCTCGCGGTCCCTTCACCAGTTCCGGGGTCTGCAGACCCTGCGCGTGCCCGCGGTCCTGGCCTCTGCGGCCGGCGCTGGGGCGGGAGGCGGGAGGCGCCGGGACTGGCACAACCAAAGCCGGCCTGGATCGGTGTCGTGGAAGGAGTGTGGGGAGTGGCCCCCAGGCCTAGGGCCTTGTGCGGGGCCGGGTCTTCCCCGCCTTCGACTCCCCGCTGGGGTGGGCGCGGTGCGAGCTGTTAAAGGGCCAGAGCATTCAAAGGACCAGTGCACGTGAGGCTCGAAGGCTTGCGGACCGTGACTTTTCTTTCCTCCTGGTTGGGACCTACCTGGCTCCCAGTCCAGCGGGCCTGTGGCACCGGCCCAGGGCACTGCTTTGCCGGGGCAGGAGAGGGGACGGGGGTCTTCCCGCTTGTGTAAGGAACTAAACTGCAGGCCAGGGCCTGGAAAGCGGGCGACTCAGTGATCAGCGGCTTTTGGCTGTTTTATCAGGCATTTGCAGCTCTGGGGAGGCTCCCAGAATCAAGCTTTTGAAGCTTAAGGAACCTAAATAGTAGCTAGTTCCCAGACCAAATTTTATCGATGAAGAAACTCAGCCCCCAGGGCTAGAGTGACTTTGTGCACGGTGGCCCAGGTAGGATATAGCAGAGCCAGGCTGCCTCTAGTTCTGCTCTTCAGTCCTTGGACCTTAGCTCAGCCCATTGGCAGTGGGAGGAAATGCTCCTGTCTTATTGACTTAACGTGTATTCCCTTTTTAAGGTATGAATTGTTGATTGGTGGGCGAACCGCCTCCCCGTTTACAGGTGGAGAACCTGAGAGGCACCCCACCAGAACAATTGCAGAGCCAACTTAACTCAAAATTGACATCCTGGGCTGCCACACTTGAGCTGAGAGTAACTTGATCAGGACAGACCAGACCCTGACTTCCGGGATGGATGCCCCTAATGTCTGCAAAGTTCATTCTGTAGACACTTGAGCTTCCAAGGCCTTCATCCAAGACCTTTGGCAGTAGTTAGAAGCTTTGGATAACCTGCTGCAGGTGTGTGAGCCTCAGGTTCCCCTCTGTGGGAATGTGGTCATGTGGCAGTGGGCAGACATGTCAGTAGCCATGTTTTGGGGGCTTGGCTGGTGAAGAGGCTGGGGAGCCCAGCCCCAGCTCAGGAAACCCATCAGGCCGGCAGGCTGTCCAGGTTCATGCATTGCTTTCATGAGGAGGCATTTAGAGGGGGGACTGGAAGCTTGGGGCGGGGGGTGGGGGGCACGGCTTGGAGGAATGTTGCTACGGAGTGGGATGGAGGTTGTTTCAGGGAAAATTCTATATCGTTTTGTGTTGAAGTACCTGTGCGCTAGGTGAAGTCTTACTACGTGCAAGTATCAGAGATGAATGCCCCATTCATATCTGTTGAGAAAGTGGGAAACAAGTTAGAAGCTGCCACTCAAACGTGCCTGGACGCCCAGTGCAGGTTGTCATGCCTGTCACCATGCCCTCAGCCCTTCTGTGGCTGCTCATAGTCCCATTGCACAAGCATGGTTCACCAAGTAAGAGTTACCTCTAAGTTATTGATGAAGATCATGACGTAACATACCTTACTTTATGCGTTTGTCATGTACAATAAATAGCTGTTTTGTGCAGCAGTTATAATTATCTTCAGAGCTTCAATCACACAACAGTAGCAATGATTTTTACTCTCCTACAGAAGGGGAAATTGAGGTTGAGGGAGTTAAGCAACTTTTCCTGTTATATGTCTTTGGTGATTGAGCACCAGGATTTGTTCCCAGCTGGCTGTGTCTTCTTAATATTTGGGGTTTCTGTGCAAGAGGTTCCCCCCATTCACCCCCAGCCATGGCCCTGCACTGCTGCCAGGAAATGTCTGACCACCTGACAAAGCAAAAATAAGTTAAAAGTTAAATGTATACATACACAGACACATACTTTTTTTTTTTTTTAAAGAAACCAAAGCAACGTGTGTTGGCCACATGCACGTTTTTACTAAAGACATCTTTGGCTGGTGTTCAGCTGTTGCTTTGACCTGAGGACACTGTGTCATTGGGGACTGGCGAGACAACAAATGTTTGCCAGTGTTCCCACCTGTTCCTGGACTCCAGCATCTGGGGGAGGGGCTGGGGAAGGAATGTTAGGGCTCCAAGGCAAGCAAGCTCGCCAGGCTGCCACTGGCCAGGGTCTGGAGGTTCTAGTCACCTTGAGCTGGCTGGTCTGACGTGGACTTCAAACCTCGTGCAATCTGCATTGGCCTCCAGGCCTAAAGGTGGTGGGGGCGCCTTTTCAAAGTTTGAGGAAAGAGATCAGTTTTGTCCGACCTATTCATTGCCCCTATTCATTGCCGGGGAGAACAGGTTGCTCAGTCGTCTTTGCTGAAATAGTCTTCCGAAGCCTGGGAAGACAAAATTCAGAGGGTGCTTGCCTTTCTGCTGTCTCTTAACCAGCAACTTGCTGACTTTTAAAAACTAAAAGTAATACATGTTTTAAAAAAGTAAATAAATGGATAAACTTCATGTTACACGCAGGGGTAAAAAAGTAACATATGTTCATCCTAGAAAATTCAGGCGATATTTTTTTAAAAGCCCATTAGCTCTCAGCCCAGTGAACACCACTATTAACAGGCATTTCCTTCCAGCACTTGATGCACATCCATATGTAGTCATCTGTTAAAATATCAGAGGGAGGAACCTGGAAAGGAAGTTTTGTGTCCTGTTTTTTCTGGTAATGTTATGCTTCCAGCATTTTGCCTGTGTTGAACATTCTTGGAAAACCGGATGTGACTGGTGTGCAGATCATTACTTCTCCCACCAACGCCATAGCAGGACGCCTTCCCACGTCCCTTTTGGATTGACCCAGAGTAGCAGCACCCAGACTCCTGCCCCATGCCCCCATCTGAGCACTCCCCGTCCCTGTGCTGGACTTGTGGGCGGGGTTGGGGGGGCAGGAGAAAGGCTACTAGGTTTGTAAGGTGATGAGTGATCTGGGGAGTATTTATAATTCACTGACCTCCTGTCTGTTTTGGAGAAGCTGTGGAGTAAAGAAAACACACATACCTGCCCATGGAAAAGGTATGTGCCTTACAAATGTGAGGGTTACCCAGAGAGCCCACATGGTGCGCCGTGTGGGCCGCCTACGTGACCCTGGCTCTGGGCCACCCAGCGTAGGACTCTTACCCTCTGGGCTTCCGTTTCTTTACCTATAAAATAGGGCATCAACTAGATGACCTTTAGGGTCCTTGCCAGCTCTGACATTGGTCCTGTGGATATGCTCTTTAGTTTGATAAAATGTTCACGTTACCAGAGTGCCAGGGGCCCCTCCCAAGAGGGGCATCGCAGGCTTCCCTTACTCCCCTTCTCTGTGTCCCTGCCTCTATTTCATCTTCATTGTAACGACCATTTGTTTATTGAACACCTGCTGTGTGCCAGGCACTTTGCACATCATCTCTAGTTTTTACAGTACTCTTGCAGGGTGTGCCTATTCACTTTTTCCAGAAGAAGAAATGGGCCATGTGAAGCTAAATAAATTGTCTGAGGCCATATAGCCGGGGGTATGTGGCGGAGGCCTCCTCCCTGTGCTGGGGAGAACCGTCCCGCAAGTGACGTCCATCACAGTATGGGCTGCGGCAGATGGACAGATGGATGAAGGTCATCCAGGGCCAAATGCATGGTCAGAAGCCTGGAGCTAGGGACACAGGCAGGCAGGGAAGCTTTGGGAGTTTCTGAGGAAAATTCTAAGGGAACGTCCTCACCTCAGCAAACCCTTTCCTAGCATAAGGGAAGACTTTGAACTCCCCATGAGTCATGGAGGCACTGGGAAGGTGTGGCCCAAGAAAGGGGCCTGTTTAAAACTAGCACCACCCTCTTTGAAAGCGAAAGAAAGTTGTTCAACTCGGCCAGCAAACAAGCAGCAGCCAAGCCTTCGGGATCCAAACCATTCTCTGCACCCTAAGTGTTTGTGGTCAGTGCAGTAACTGCCAAATTGCTTTTGGAGCTACAATTTCCACCTTTTTCCATAAGGCCCCAGTGTTTACTATGGCATTTAAAAAATCTGTTTCCTACTGAGGTCCATTGGCCTTATGTTTTAAGGTCAAAACATTTGCATTTCTCTGAAATGGAAAGAGGCTGAGAAAATGGGTCACCGTGCTTCCATAATAATTGCAGGAAATGCTGACACAGCCGGCTGGGGAGATTCTCTGGGTCAGTGTCCCTGGGTTTGGCTCCCTCAGCATTTTGGTCCCTTTCAACTGGTTGCCGGCAAAGAGCCCTGGCTCTTTTGGATGTTTGATTTTGCATCCTAATCCAAGGCGGCTTTCAGCCCCCGTGCTTTGTTCTGGGAAGGGTTTCCAGAACAACACAGCCGCGTACCCTAGACACCCCCTGCCCCTCTCCGCACCTCTGCGTCTTCCTGCGGCTCCCTCAGAGAGTGAATGGGGTGCCGGTTGCTATGGGGGTGACAGGGTTTGACATCGGTGATAGGAGAGTCACCCCGCCCCACCCCCACCTGCCTGTGAATCAGCCTCCCTTGGGAATTGACGGCACCGCCGCTCTGAGGTGGACAAACAGCAAGAAGGTTGTTTATCTGCTCAGATTGGGGTGATGATTTTCCCCTCAGGTACTGCTAGGCTTCCGTTCCCACGGGGAAGCCGAGGAGCGCACCCCAGCCGCTCTGTTCCCTCCAGGAGCCAGGTAGTGAGAGGGGCTGGAGAAGACGCAGGTGGCTTCCTGAGCCCACCTGCTCGCCTGTCCTGTGGGAGGGGACGCAGGAGAGGCTGGAGCAGGGGAAAACCTGTCTCAATGTTGCTACTCATTATGTCCCTTAAAAAAAAACCCTACACATGCAATCCATGTTTATTATAGAAGCTTTAGAAATGCAGAAAAGTATTGAGTAAAAAAATCACCTACAATGTCACCGTCCAAAGAGAACCCCCTTTAGTGTTTTGTAATATTTTTTTACCAGGCCTTTATGTATGTATATATATTCCTTCTAAGAAAATTCAAATGATTATGTATACGAAGTTTTATACCGATGACATTTAATAGCCTGTTGTATTTTTTCATGGTATTAAATATTTTTTGCAGGGGGGGGTTTTAGGGGTCATATAATCCCCCCCCCCCATGGCTGTATTGGAGGGCAGAGGCAGTGTGGCTCTTTCACTTTTATTACAATTATAAATAAAGGCAAATCTTTTATTATTTTCTCAGGCCCAATTCCAAGAAGCAGCATTTCAGGCTCAAAAAGTGTGAATGTTTTAAAGCTTTTGAAGTTTTCACCGCCTTCTGAAAGGCCGGCCCAGCCCGCACGGGGGTCTCTGAGCTCGTTTTTTCCACACCTTCCTCTGTGGCTGGCCTTCTGGGGACCTTTCCACGTTGGGCGCTCTCTTCCCCCACGGCAGTGTTGTTAGTCTGAAAAGCTCCGCTCCTCTGCCTCCCCTGTCCCTAGGGGAGAAAGGAGTGTCCCATCTGTCCCTAGTGGCATGAAGCTTGGCTCCACTGGTCTCCAGGAGGCAGAGATGGGGAGAGCCGGCCCTGGTGACAGCTCAGCCGTCCGTGTGCCGTGGGGACAGATCCATCAGGGGTCGTCGGAAGCTCTTCCCAGCCCCTGCGGGCTGCCCTGGCTTCTGCACAGTGCTGTTGTGTTCACACACCACTCAGGACGGCACAGCGGCCTTGGGAGCAGGCCTCCCACGTGTAGCCCCTGCAGCCTGAGCCTTCCCGTGGCCCCGCCTCAGCCGAACTTTCCCACCACACACGCGCACGCGTGTGCACACTCGCCCTACATGGTCTCTGCTCCTGTGGCTTTGGCTGCCACTTGTAAACTCGTGACTCATCTCCCTCCCTGCACCCCAGGCCCAGACACTCAGCCACCTCCCAGGCGCTTCTCGCTTCTGACCCACAGACACCCAGGTTCCTGGACCAAATTCACGGCCTTCCCCTGAGACAGCCGTCCCCTCCTGTTGCGTCTGACTCCGTGCCTGGCCTCATCGGGGACTCCATCCTTTGTTTGGTCCCCACACCTGGTCCCGTCTGTTTACCTCCTGACCCTGTCTGGATTCTGTCCCCTCACTTGCATCCGTCCTGCTGATGCCTTTAGGGGAGTCCCTTTCCTTTCCTTCCTCCATTTTCAGTCAGGGGCCAGGCTGACATTTCTAAACACAGCTCTGATCCATCTGTCACACTGTCCAGGGCAGGGGGTGGCAGCTGTACCTCCCTGACATGGCACAGGAGACCCTTCACGCATCCACAGCCCCGCTCGGCAGTGCCAGGCCCTGACTGCGACATTCACCAGGCCCTTCCCTCCCACCTGGAACAACCTGCCTCCATCAGCAATGTTACCTTCTCTACAAACACTCTTGAACTCAGGTCTGGTCACTTCTTCATGCTTCTGTGCCACTGGGTGAACACCTGGATTATAAAGTTTGTCACACCGAATGGTTTTTTTTTTTTTTTTAAGGATAAAAGTGTGTCTTTTACTGATGTTCATATGCTCAGAACCCGATGCGGTCATTGGCACACGATAGATGCTCAGTGGCTGTTTGTTGACTGAACAAATGAGCGTGCTGACAGTTGGGAGTGGTGGGAGCGGCCCTGACTTTTCTAGTTGGGTGTTTTGCCTCCTGGGGCCTGGATCTCCTAAGGCCAGTCCCTCTCGAGGCCATCACAGCCTCGGCGGTGACTGCTGGGAAGTATTGCTCTGCAGCCGTCATTCAACACGGTGTCCTAGTGGGTGGTTGCATGATAGGACCTGGGTCTGGGTCTTAAAGCCACCTCTGGCCAGCCATCCCCTCAGCCCTGCACGGCTTGTGCCTCACAGGGAAGTGGAATGAGGTCTCCTGTGTTTATTTTCCCAGGTACTTCCGGAGGCAGGGCCATGCTCACGTTCATGGCCTCTGACAGCGAGGAAGAAGTATGCACCGAGCGGACGTCCCTGATGTCAGCCGAGAGCCCCACCCCTCGCGCCTGCCAGCAGGAAGGCAGGCAGGGCCCGGAGGACGGAGAGAATGCTGCCCAGTGGGTAGGTTCCTGCCAGCGGGCCGAGTCCTCCAAACAGGCCCCTGGGGTTCCTGTACCTAATGGGTGGGAAACACATATATCTGGGTGTGGGAGAAGGGGGATGTGGAGGGAGGTAAACGTGAGAATTGGCCAGAAAGGTGGGTGGTTGCCATGGCAGATCTCACGTCTGCGAGGGCTTTGTAGTGAACTGCATGTCTCCGGCCTGCTCGAGTTCGAGGGCAGTGGCCTCCGTGAGCCCCTGCCCCGTGGATTCACCGTCCTCGTGCCGGCACGTGAGAGTGAAACACGGGCTCCAGGATGGCAGGAGGGAAACCGCTGGAGGGGGTCTTTTTTGGCAGGCGGCAGATGTGGCGACCAGGAGATGACTATCCCTGAGTCACGTTAGATTTGGCAGCTGGGGATTCTGGCTGCTGTGACAAAACTACCATAGGTTGGGTGGGTTATAAACGCAAAAATTTCATTCTCGCTGTTCTGGAGACCGAAAGTCCAAGATCAAGCAAGGTGCCAGCAGATCTGGTGCCTGGTGAGAGGCCACTTCCCGGTTCACAGGAAGCCGTCCTTTCTGTCCTTACGTGGTGGGAGGGGTGAGAAAGCTCCTCGCTGTCCCTTTCATAAGGGAACTATTCTCGTTCAGTAGAGTAGGCTCTACTTTCCTGACCTAATCACCTCCCAAAGGCTCCACCTCCTAATACCATCACACTGGGGGTTAAGTTTCAACATAGGAATTTCGGAGGGACAGGCATTCAGTTCATAGCAGGAGAGGTGGGCTGCACTGTGATCTTCTGTCTGCAGTCCAGAGGGCTGATTATAACGCTATGAAGTGGAGGGTGTACTTGGGAAAGTCACCCAACGAAGCCACCTCCCTCCTCATCAGGGAAAAACAATGTCTGAATTCGCCTGAACCTTTCTTTGTTTCACCCATTACAGTATTAAAAACCCTTGCCACGTCAACTTTGTCTTCCAACCAGCCCGAATCCCCCTGGCTTGAAGTTGGAGCTCATTTCTCCCAGGAAGCTCTGGGCCCTGAGCAAGGTCTCACTAGCTCAAGGCTGCCGCTCAGCTGCCCCTTAGCCTTTTCTTGCTAGTTTCTTCATCTTGTATCTCTTGGAGTTTCCATGCATTTTAGTTGTTTCTGTTCCTGTTCATTAACAGTTTTTTTCTTTTCCTTCTCAGCTGAGTATCTATATTGAAATCTCTGCAAAGCACCCATCCTGAAGCAATAATCATTTTTGATTTCCATTTCATTTGGCTTTGTCTTTGGCTGTTAATGTAATTACCAAGACAGCAAATGACCCTCAATTGCCACAGTTCCATACGGGTTCATTTATGCCAGTGTCTGGCAGACACCCGCCCCTGCTCCGCTGCGCACTCACCTGCACTCTCCCCACTTCCCATCGGCCAGGGCCTCCCAGATGCTTGGTGCCCGGCTGACCCCTCTGGTTTGGAGCTCAAATGTTGCATGCTTGGTTTTGGGGGGCAAAAGCTCAAAGTAATGTCTTTTTTGCAAATTCCCAGTATCCTATTTATAAACACAGGAAGTCCCTACGTGTACTAGTCAATCTAGTTTGTGATTTGTCAGCCAAAAATGTTTACTCTCTAGTTTCTTCTGTCACCTGGCCTGTCTCCTGCCCGATCCGTACGGCCCTGTGAACAAGACTGAGTGGTTCCTGAGTCCCTGCACCAGCGCAGGGAGGGCTCTTTACACCTGCTCCAAACCCATTGGCTGTTAGCCTTGGGCCTGCGGACCACCCTCTTCTGTGGCCACCGCGGCCTCCCCGCGTCTGCGGGGTCCAGTCCCAACTCTAAATCTTCTCTAGTTGTCCTCATACACTTTTCAAATGTCCTGGAATTTCAAACATTCAAACTTCTCATTTCCCTTTCCAAAACACTCATGCCGTGCTTCGGTAGGCCACCTCGGGTGCGTTTTGTGGCCCACACAGTGTCGTTTCCCGCAGAGAAACCAGGACAGCGAGGAGGACCACGAGGAGGACCCTGACCGCTACGTCAGCAGCGGGGTCCCCGGGCGGCTGCCGGGCCTGGAGGAGGAGCTGACCCTCAAGTACGGGGCAAAGCACGTGATCATGCTCTTCGTGCCTGTCACACTGTGCATGATCGTGGTGGTGGCCACCATCAAGTCCGTGCGCTTCTACACGGAGAAGAACGGACAGCTGTGAGTCGGGGGCCCGGGCCGGGAGGGGGGGCCGGGCTCGGGTGGGGGGGCAGCCTCTGCCGGCCCCTGCACCCGCCGCTCCGTGCCAGTGGCAGAGCCCGCACATGCCAACCTCTCTCCACCTCAGTTTCCTTGTCTGTACCATGGGTTTGATAAAAAGGCTACCAGGAGAGGTAAGCGCGTTAATACATGTAAGGAGAGCCCGCCGCAGTGACCCCTCTGGCATGCGGGGTTTTACCACAGAAGGCACACTCCGGCCAACCAGACTGACCTTGGTGTCCCAAGTGCCGGGTCCCAGGCACGGCCGTGTCACCTGTCGCTGCCTGACCTTGAACAAGTTGCTTCCTCTCTGGGCCTCTGCTCCCCTGACAGTAAACCAATGTGGCTGGACCAGATTTCTCAGCTCACGTCCAACCTTGTGAGAAAGATTGTATTTCTTTTAATACAAAGAACACAGGCAGGAGCAGCAGCTTAGAAAACTGAGAGGCTTCCCATCCCTCGCCCCGCCGCCCTGTGTGAAGCGCTGTCACCGAGCACCTTCCCCTCCATTTTTTTTTTTTTTTTAATTTAGGCAGTTTTTGTTGAGTTTTGTTTTGTTTTGTTTTTTAAAGAAAGGAGCAGAGAGAGAAGCCCCCACCCCCAGGAAGCTTATGCTCTGTTGGGGACTCAGAGAGCAGAGGTGAAAGCAATAAGAGAACTTGGGAGCTTCGCAGGCAGTTCACTTCCGGCAGGCCAGGTTGGACAGCCAGGCACCAGGGACTTGCTTCCGGAATGGATGGCGTTGGGAGGGCAGAAGCAGGGGCAAATCCTAGGCTGGGTGGGGCTGGTAGCGAGGGGTATGGGCGGCTGCCAGCCCTCCCGGACCAGAGCGGAGTAGTGGGGTGGGCACCTCCGGGGGCAGGTCTCATTGGTGTGGGGTGTGGGGCTTTGATGAGGTTGCCTGAGCCTTTCCGCTGTTACACTGGGTCAGGTCATCAGGCCGAGAGGTCGGGGGCCGGGAGACGGGCTGGAGGGCGGGGCAGGTGGGGACGGTGGGCAGCACTCCAGCAGGGCAGGGGTTCCTGGGCGCCTCCGCCAGCGGTGCGAGGCCCCGTCAGGGCAGGGCCCCCCGCCCCCAGCTGGCAACGAGCGAACCTTGCCTTCGCCCTCAGCATCTACACACCGTTCACCGAGAACACGCCCTCCGTGGGCCAGCGTCTCCTCAACTCCGTGCTCAACACCCTCATCATGATCAGTGTTATTGTGGTCATGACCATCTTCCTGGTCGTGCTCTACAAGTACCGCTGCTACAAGGTGAGCGCCAGCCCTGCCCGCCTGCCCCTCCTCCTGGCCACCTACCCACCCTGCGGTTCCTCCTCTGCAGCAGCCACTGGCTTGGGGGGGTGGGGAATCAGCATCCCTTTTTTCCCTGCAAAACAGCCTCTGACTTTTGGTGCTCTTACCCGCCTCCCAGCCCCTTCCTTGCATTGTCCAATGCTCTTGTGTTCAATTTACACACAATGCCACTTAGCTGAGTTCCTCCCTGCAGTGAACTGTCACTTCTCATAGTCAAAGCGAATTTTATGTTGCTTCTCCTTCTGAAGAAGTGAGATGTTCTATTCTAGGTGCCCTTGACCCCATACTTCCCCTCCAGCTTTATTTTTAGTTTCCCGTTTCCCTTCAGGCCGGGGAAGTACAGGTGCCGCGCTGGGGTCTTCCAGCAGTGCTGGGTGGCCCCCCGAGGCTGGCAGAGGAGTGGAGTTCTTCTGACTTAGAGCAAGGGCACCTTCCCCAGAGACACCCTGAGCTTTTAGGTGTGAGTTTCAGGCTTTTCTCCCAGGGAGGGCTTGGAAGCCCCAGTGACTAAAAGGGAGGTAAAGGAGGCTCTACCTGATTTAAAACCGGTCACGCACAGGCACGTGCAGCACTTTGTGTTCAGGCTGCTGCCAGCTATGGAGCGGGTAGAGGAAGATGAGGAGGCTCGGTCTAGAGATGAGCCCCTTCCCAGCGGTGGAGGGGGGCGGGGGGGTGGCACTGAGCCATGGGAGAGGCTGCCAGGAAGTGTCCGGGAGCTGAAGCTCATCCATTAAAATTACCTGTGTAAACAGACCCCAGAGTTTGAGGTCAGGGAGGCTTGGACAGTAGGAAGCAGAGTAGAGGGGTGCTTGTCGGGAGCAGACGACGCAGTGCAAATGAAAGCCACGCACAGAGAGTGCGGAAGCCAGCACTGCGGTGGCCAGTCCCAGGGTCCGTTTAGTAAGGTTTGCTGCAGGCCCATGACATTCAGGCGATGGCAGTGGCCTTGGGCGGGCAGGGCCGGCTGGGATAGGAGAGTGTCATCGCCTTCCCAAGGCAGCCTCGGACGGCCTGACACAGGCCACCAGGTTCACTCCAGGCACGCCTGGTCCTCTCTGAGATCCCTCGTGGCTCGCACCGGGTCTGTCCCCGCAGTGGGGAGACCAGAAGGAGTGTCACCACTGTGTCCCTGACGGCTGGCCGAGGCTTGGGAACGGCCTTACCCTCATCCTCGGCCCTGGGGAACGTGTGTAGACGCTCGGGGGAGGAAGCTGCCCTGAGGACCTGCCCCGAGCCCTCCGTCTACATCAGCGCCCCAGTGCATCTGTCACCATGCTGTCCTGCCACTGCTTCCTCCGTAGCCCGCAGCACTGCCTGTTAGAGCATGTACACGGGTCTGCTTATCACCCCGCCGCCCTCACACTGGGGTGCACCGCACGCAGCAGGGACTCTGCGGGCTCCTCCTCCAGGGCCTGGCGGAGGGTGTGCCTGGCAGGGCGGGGCACCCAGCGCTCCCTGTCTGTGCAAGCAGAGGTCCAGGAGCTTAGACTTAAAGCAGTTTTGTTTCCTTCATACACTTGCTGGGTGACCTTCAGAGAACTTGAACTTCCGTGCCCTCTGTATCTGGACAACAGCCGCCTAGTACCTCCCAGCATGGTCTCAAAGGAGCCTGAGGCAGAAAGATTTCCACGCTTGGGCATCTGTCCCCAGAACCTGAGGGCCTTGGGATAGGTGGGACTTGGGGACACACTGGGGTCACTCTGCCTGTTTCTTTGTCCAGTTCATCCATGGCTGGCTGATCATGTCCTCTCTGATGTTGCTGTTCCTCTTCACCTATATCTACCTCGGGTGAGTGGCGGCTGCTGAGCAGCGGGATCCTCGGGGGCCCCTCCCCGTGTGGCGCAAGTGACTATAAGGGATCTGGGCGGGGAAGAGCCCCCCTTGGGCTCCATACCCTCCCCAGGGTCTCTGCCCCAAGAGCCCGGCCCTCTTCCCGCCGGCTGCCTTTTGATGGAGGGGCGTGGGCTCCATGGGGGGCCCCATGGCTCTTCTGGCTCCTAATTTAGAACAAATAAGCAGAGCCGTCATGGGGAAGGCACTCTGGAACCCCAGGAGGGCAGAGCCCCTCAAAATTTACATTCTAATCTGGGGGCTGGGCCTGGGTTCTTCCCAGTTTATGGCAGAAGAGGTCTCTGTTGCCCTTGATTTGGGGTATCGGCCTGACCCGGGGCCCAGAGAGACAGGAGGGGCAGGAGAAAACACTTTTCCCAGGACCCCCTCCGGGGGCTGAGGGCCACACCGGGTTGCACTAGCACGCATCTGTGTGAATCGACCCAAGAATGACCCGTCAGTCTGCTCCCCACCTTGCTCAAGAAGCTGTTTCAAGTGGTTAGCGGAGGGCCCGTGGAAATGGGGAAGGGTCTCTCAGCTGGAGGGACCAGAAGTTGGAAACACCCAGTCGGGACTTAGTGTTTGAGGAGCAGGGGGTGTTGAATGCGGCAGGGTCTAACCTCTGCACGGCGTGCCCCGCCCCCTGTCCCGGCGGGCTCCTGCAGGGAAGTCCTCAAGACCTACAATGTGGCCATGGACCACCCCACCCTGTTCCTGACCGTCTGGAACTTCGGGGCGGTGGGCATGGTGTGCATCCACTGGAAGGGCCCCCTGGTGCTGCAGCAGGCCTACCTCATCATGATCAGCGCACTCATGGCCTTGGTGTTCATCAAGTACCTCCCGGAGTGGTCCGCGTGGGTCATCCTGGGCGCCATCTCTGTGTACGGTGAGTGAGCGGGCGCCGACGGTGCGAGAGCCCGGCCGCGGGCCATGGGGTCAACACCCAGGGCCAAGTCCCTGCTGCCGCTCACGTGAGGGGCCTGGCTGGTCTCCCTTCTGAGAGGTTCACCTTCGTAAGACATGAAAGGTCCTGTAGACTCATGACTATTGACGTGGTTATGAGTGATAGCAGATGTTTCCTGAGCACCCGCACCGTTGAGCACTTGACACGCTGTCAGTTTGGGCACAGTACCTATAAATAATGAGCCGCTCTTTCTTAGTATTAAGGTAGTTACCATCAGCAGTACTGTTTCTTCCATATTAGGGCCCAGAGAAGTGGGACCTCAGGCTCACCCTCCGGCTGCAGGCCGCAGCCAGAGCAGACTCTAGAGACCGTGGCTGGAGACCCACCCAGGGGCGGGGCGACAGGACAGCGGGGCCGGCCCTGAGAGCCTCACACTGGGGCTCCGGGACCCAACGGCCCCCTCCACGCTGGTGTTAAGGGGCTGGCTCCCCTCTTTGGGGGTTGCTTGGGAATAAACGTCTTTTTAACCGTTTCTTCCCAGATCTCGTGGCTGTGCTATGCCCTAAAGGGCCGCTGAGAATGCTGGTGGAGACTGCCCAGGAGAGAAACGAGCCCATATTTCCTGCCCTGATATACTCATGTGAGTGGTCCCCGTGCCTCCCATGACGTGGGGTCAGAGGCGCCAAGGTGGGGGCCGGGGGCGGCTTCCAGGCCATGGCATTCAGAGTTGGCTAGGAGATCATAATTCGTTCCCTGACCAAAGGCAGGAGGCGGCGGCCTCCGCCTTCTAGAGACGATAGCAGACAGTACCTTCTGTTACGCAGGACAGAGCTCTGAAGATTAGAGCAGGAGGGGCCCACAGCCTTGTCCCATCCAGCCTCTGGTGGTGGGCACATGGTGGGCACAGGCCGCGTTCCAAGAGGCCATGGCGCCCACGCAGCCCTCCACGGCCTCCTCCTTCACAGCTGCACGGCTGGTCGAAGTTAAATCTGAAGGGAAGGACGTGGGATGCCCCTGGGCTCAGGTCAGGGTGTTGGGGTTTGGATTTGTGTTTGCAGTCAACAAACGTGCGTCAGGCCCCCGCTTTGTGGCAGGCACCATGCTGGGCACTGGAGTCGCAGCCGGAGACAAGGCCCCCGTGGGCCTGGGCCTCCCAGAGCTCCCAGCGCTGTGGTTTCGATGCCCTCCTGCCTGTTGCTGGTGGCGCTTAAGCAGAAAGCTTTAATCTCTGGGGCTCAGCTGTCTGCAGGGTGCACTGGAAAAACAGTTTATGGAACAGCTGTAGGGTTCTGGGTAATCTCTAGCAAATGGCGATTCAAGTGTGAGAGCACATTCCAGGCATGTTCCGGGGTGAGCCGAGGCCACGCGTGGAAAGGCTTGGTTGGTACCCGGACTTTCATTCACCGTCTGTATACTCTGAGGGAGCTCACGTTCCAGGAGGGGAGCTACCAACTAAACAGTCAAATGCGTAGTCAGGAGGTCAAAGTCGCGTAAGGGACCTAAGGACTTCGGGGGCGGGAGGTGCTGGGGTTTCGCATAAGGTGGTCGAGGAAGCCCTTTGTCATAAGGTGGCATTTTCCTGCCTTAGGAAAATCTGGGGACAGAATTCCAGGCAGAAGGAACAGCAGCCAGCGCAAAGGCCCTGAGGTGGGCACAGCCTGGTGTGCCCGGGGAGCCGGTGGGGGACAGGGGGATGGGGGGATGGGAGGAGAGGGGAGGTCCAGACCCTGGGAGGCCCCGCAGGCTGTAGCGAGGGCTTGGCTTTGCTCCTGAGTGAGACGTGACACCACTGGAAGATTTCTGACTGACCTGACTTGGCATTTTAATAGGATCGCGCAGGTGGCTGAGTGGAGAAAAAGTCTATGGGGGTCAAGGTGGAAGCAGGAATCAGGCTTGGAGGCTGAGTAGCAACCCAGAGGAGAGAGGATGGGGTTCAGCCCGGGGGCACCAGGAGAGGCCGTGGGATGTGGTTGCCTTCTGTAGGCGTCTTAGAGGCAGGACGGGGCAAGATGCACTGATGGCTGGGACGTGGTGTGAGAGAGTCAAGGATGATGTCAGCGCTTTGGGCCCGAGCAGCAGAAAGGATGGAACTGGCAGCTGTTGAGAGCATTCGGGGCGTATCGAGTTTGAGATGCTCACTGGACGTTCAGCCGGGGAGCTGGAGGGATGGGATATGAGTTCAAGGGAGGCTTCCAGGCCAGAGGGAGACCACTATTAGGACCGCGTGATCCAGCAGTCCCACTTCTGGGCAGAGTCCCAAGGGAGCTGAAAGCCGGGTCTTGAACATATTTTTATACAACCATGTTTGTAGCAGCATTATTCACAGCAGGAGAGCTGGAAGCAGCCCAAGTGTCTAACGATGGCTGAATGGATACACAAAGTATGGTGTATATACACACCGTGGAATATGATTCAGCCTTAAAAAAGAAAGAAATTCTGACATGTGCTTTGTGGATGAACCTTGAGGATGTTATGTTATGAGAATTAAGCCAGTCACAAAAAGACAAATACTGTAGAGTCCACTTAGATGAGGTACCCAGCGCAGTCAGACTCATAGGGACAGAAAGTGGAAGGACTCGGGGGAGGGGACAGCAGGGCTTGCTCACTGGATACAAAGTTTGTGTGGCAAAGGGAAAAGGGTCTGGAGACTTGTTTTACAACAATGTGAATATACTTAGCCCTGTTAACCTGCACACTGAAGCATGGTTTAGATGATACATTTTAGGTTATGTGTTGTTTTTTTTACCACACCAAAACAAAACCACAATTAGTTCACCAAACTATTCACTGATACTGTTGCCCTTGTTTCTGTGAAGGCAAAGCAGATAGAAGAGTTGCCTGCCTACACCGGCTCAGGGAGCCTGGGCCCCGTCCCCTGTAGCCGCCTAACAGTGGGACATAATCAAACACCGTGGAACTGAGGGTCCTGGGCAGGCTTCTGGGGACACCGGTTGGCGCGCCCACCTCTCAGGCCTGGGGGCAGCCCCGGTTCGCCCCGCCTGGCGCCTGACCCTTGTCTCCTTCTCCAGCTGCCATGGTGTGGACGGTGGGCATGGCCAAGCTGGACCCCTCCTCTGAGGGGGCCCTTCAGCTCCCCTACGACCCGGAGATGGGTGAGTGTTGGGGGGTCGGTCGCTTCTCGTCATGGGGGGCGGTTCCTCATGCACCCGGCTCGGCCCGACCTTGCCTCTCCGGGAGATACAGGGCCTGGAGGGGCAGACAAGAAAACCAAACTGCTAGCACCTCGGGGGTTGAGTTGGGGGCGGGGGTGGAGGCTTCAGTCCACTGCCTCAGCCCCATTTCTTTGTGTGGCCTGGAGAGCCTTTCTGTGTGTCAGGGCTGGCGGGTGCGGGCAGGGAAGCCCTGAGCTCCAGAGAGGCCGCTGACTGGACACCCGTCTCTCCCTCGGCCCCTTCCCACCCCCGTGGTGATGCTGGCCGCCTGCACCTACCGGACACCCAGAAGACTCCTATGACAATTTTGGGGAGCCCTCATACCCTGAAGTCTTTGAGCATCCCCTGCCTGGCTACCCAGGAGACGAGCTGGAGGAAGAGGAGGAAAGTAAGGTGCCCGTGTCCAAATGGTCTGCATGGGCCCCGGGGGCAGGGGGCGGAGGTGGGGGCTCCCTGAGGTCTGAGGGAGGGAGGGAGGGAAACGTTCCTCCCTCATCCGAGACGGCCTTATAGAAGTCAAGGAGAAAGCTGCAAAAGGTAGGGTTGGGCCGGCTGGCCATGGGGACTTGCACATTCAGACTCACGTGTGTATTTGGCAGCATTCATTGAGCACCAGCTGCTTGTCTGCCCTGCGGTGGGGGGTGCCCGTCCCAGGCGTGGTGCGTCTCATGGGTGTGGAGGCTGGTCATGAACACGCTGTGAGTCGGGGGGGACTGCGCAGGAGACCCCCGGGTGCGGAGCGCCAGCAGGTTCTCAGGGATCACCTGGGTCACCTGGGGAGAGAGTCACCTGGGGAGTGACTTCTGAGCCAAGCTCCCAGAGCCAAGCTGGGACAAACACTGCCTTGACTAGGGGGAGGGGCATCTCTTGTTCGGAGCCTGGGACGGAGGAGGGTGTGGGAGTGGACGAGGCCAGCAGTTTCCTTGGTCGGGACTGCCCGAGTTTATCATATAAACATGTGTATGGTCTGCGATAAACAAAGTTTTCCAATACCAGTGTCCGGGGCAGTTGTACTAAAGGGAGCACACGTGATCACATTCTAGAAGCTCTCACTTTTCAGTTAAGAATAAGCTAATAACAAATATGTTTCTCTGTGTTTGAGGGGAACGGGTCTCCAGAGGACCCCTAGGTGTTGCACGTGTTCTTACAAATAGTGAAATTAAATTTCCTAAAAAATACTTGTAAGTCAAACGCAGCACTAAGTTGCAAGGCTTCCCATCAGCCCCGGACAGTGTTTTGTTTGGTTTATTTTATATGTTAAAGTAAGTGCCAAGCTCCAGTTTAGTTGGAGTTCTCAGTCGTGCCAGCTTTCCACAGCCCAGATTGCAAGTCACTCGGCCCACGGGCTCCCCGTTTTCCTGCGGGCTGCTGTTTTTTGCCAAGGCAGCCAGTCCTTGTCCCAGAGTCCAGGTGAGGTGGCCTGGGTGGCGAAGCTACCCTGTTTGGCCCCCTGAGTGCCCCAGGGCTCTGTCCCCTGGGTCCCTGGCTGTTCGGCTGCGTCCCCGGCTGCTCCCATGGGCTTCTGAGATGACGGGCTCACTCTGTGTTCCCCACGCAGGAGGGGTGAAGCTCGGCCTGGGTGACTTCATCTTCTACAGCGTGCTGGTGGGCAAGGCGGCGGCCACGGGCAGCGGGGACTGGAACACCACGCTGGCGTGCTTTGTGGCCATCCTCATTGTAAGTGGGCTGTGGGGGCCAGCATCCCAGGGGAATGTTCAGATGCTGCGGTCCCTGTTGTGTCCCCATGAACCCCGGGCAGCACACGGCGCGTCAAGGCTGAGACTCAGGTCCTGGGAGATTTTGTATCCGTCCACAGGGCGCATCAAGGAAGGCGGACCCCAGGCTCCCCCACCTCTGGGCCGTCTGACCTGAAGCCCCTCTCTCCAGGGACAGAGCAGGCGCTCTGGTTCCCCGTCCCCACCCTGGACCACTGTTGGCCCCTGTGGGTGTGGGAACAGGGTTGGCCCCACTGCGTCTGCTTCCAAGGGCAGGAGGCACGCGGCACCTTTGGTGCCCTTGGCGTCCGCTGCTGAGACCCCCACTGGCAGTTCAGCTGAGCCCGTCCAATTCTATGAATACGTGTCCCTCCGAGGGGAGGCGTGCCGCCCTCAGGTCGCACGTGTTGCCACCGCAGCCGGACAGGGAAGGCAGTCTGGGGGAGGCGGCAGCCTCTGTGATCGGGAGGCCTGTTTCCTGGGTCGCCCGTTCGCGGGCAGGGTGTTAGGATGAGAGGGAGAACTCCTGCCCCTGGGCCCCTCACGGAGCTGTTGAGAGGGCCGCCGAAGGTCCTGGGTGTCCAGGGCTGCTGTCCTGCAGTCCTTGACCAACTGCCGAGCCCGGGGACTAGGCCGTCACCCACTGCCCCCCGCCCCCGTCCACACCGGGGATCACCGCCTCCCACCTGGGTGTCCTGCAGGGCCTGTGTCTGACCCTCCTGCTGCTCGCCGTGTTCAAGAAAGCGCTGCCTGCCCTTCCCATCTCCATCACGTTCGGGCTCATCTTCTACTTCTCCACGGACAACCTGGTGCGCCCTTTCATGGACACCTTGGCCTCCCGTCAGCTCTACATCTGAAGGGGCGCGCGGCCCCGGGGCCAGATGCCGTAGGAAACTGTAACTGGATGCAGCTGTATAGTTTTACACTCTAGTGCCATTTAAGACTTTTCTTTCCTTAGGAAAAAAATAAAATAAAATAAACGAGAATAAAAAAGTACCGCGTTCACTTCATGAAGAAGAACCAGCTTTTTGGTGCTCGTTGGATCGTCACCCGGCTGTGGCTCACCCCTTCCTGAGCCCCGGCTTCTCCGACAGGGAGCAGGAAGTCGACCCCGATGGACAGAGGAAGGGTAACGTGATGGGGGCGGGGTGTGGAGAAGGCCGCCCGGCCGCGCCTCAGAGCTGGGATGTTCTGAGGGCCGAGATGAAGGAGGGCGTGCGTATGTAGCAGGACCAGACTTTCGTGCCCAGAACAGCGCTCAGCAACACCTGGTCATGTCGGCTGGAGACGAAAAGCCAATTTTCTCTGCAAGGATTGTTCCCAGTGCTTTGTCTCTGATGTTATTGTAATTTTATTACTTTTAGAAATCAAGTCCTGATCTTGTTAGAGCAGTTCCTCTGGGAAGTGGCTTCATATTAATATCAATAAAAAGATGAATCCTGGCAGAATGTTGGAGTTTGGTCTGTTTGTGTCGGCCTCGTCCCTGTGTCTCACAGCCACTCCTGGGACACCGGGTCTCTGGGCACAGACACGCGATTCGCCCAGTTATGAAGGAGAGAGGCCTAACGGGCCCGCTCCATGTCTGCAGCCATTTCGTCAACGAGAAAGTTCGCTGAGCAGAGGCATGGAGAGATCCGCGAGGCCTGGCGGCCGACAGCTTGGCGGTGTGGCAGGCTGCGGCTGCTAAGCACGTGCCTCGTGCCGGCTTCAGCTGTGCGCGTTGCCAGAGACCCTGTGAGGTGTTTGCCAAAACACAGAGCAAGTGTCCTCGACAGACACCAGCGCACAGTACGGGCAGGGTAGCCTGTGGTCAGAAGCTTGCCCTCCTTCACTTCTGTGGCCGCTTCCCTGGGCACTGGGGTGGGGGTGTGGACAGGCCAGTTTCCCTTTTCTCCGCGGCATTCGTGGATCGCAAGGAGAATCCCTTGGAATGAACTCGAACTCCTTGACGCAGCGCAGAGCAGGCCTGTGGGCCCGTGGGGAGCAGCTTGTCAGACCGCTGAAGAAGCCCAGGCGCTGGTGTGAGCTGGTGTGAGCTCTGCCTCCTTGTCCCAGAAATAACGCGAGTGCTGCAAGCTGGCTATTCGTCATGAAAGGAATAAGAGAATTATGTGTCTTGACGTTTGACAGGAGACTTCTTTCCCCTGGCCTGTTTGTGGAAGCACAGAGGCAACGGGAGAGGCGGGAAGCCAGCTGCGGGTTGGCTTAGTGGTGGCCGTTCTGGGCGCTGGCCGTTGAAACCTGAGAGCTGCAGTGACTAACTTACAGCCGGACACCCAGCGTGGCAGCGTCCCGTGGGGGCAGCTCACAGTAGGGAGAGTTTTAAGAAGGTGAGGGCTGGTCCCCAATGGTGAAAACTCCTGAGAAATTAAAAGGGAAGAAACTGGGAGAAGCTCATTCCACGTGGCAGTGTTTATCTTGAAAGTGGCTTGGGCGTTGGGCTTCCAGAGATGAGATTTGACAAGCATTTGGATTTGTGGGGCTGAAAGAGTTCTGTTCCAAGGCTTGACCAGGGTGCTGGGGGTGGAGGCCGTGTTCGAGGTAAAAGCAGAAGGTGGAGGCCATGATGGAAGCTTCTTGACCATCAGAGAGGGAGAGATGAAAGGTGCCATGATGTAGTGTTCAAGTTAACTGTTTAAAGACTGGGGAAGAAAATAAGTAAATGTGACAACCCAAAGGGAAAAATCATTGTGTTGCCAGGTCAAGGTTCATGTGCCGGACTCTTCAAGGGGGAAAAAAAAAAAAAAGGCCAATATTCAAAACGCCAGAGTTTGGAGTAAGAAAAGCTTTACTGATCAAAAAGGTGCCAGCTCCAGAAGATTGGGATCGGGGTGGGGGAGGCAGTTTTCACAAATCCATCTTAAGAGAGCCCAGAACTCAAGCATCTTTTAGGCCAAGGAGGAGGGGCGGGACAAGTGGTGGGTGATACCTAGGCGCCAATAGGGATCCTTCGAGGAGTGAGACATCTCTAAGTCTCCTTGTTGACTCCTGCTGATCTGGTTCTGTCTTGAGTCTTCTGCAAATCTTTGACAAAAGTTCAAGCCTCAAGCAGAATTCCTCTAATAATGAGTATATTTATAGCAGGAGTTATTCTCCTGAAGGCTGTAGGAGAAATACAGACTAGAATTCAGACAGAGTCTGAGAGAGCCAGCATTTCACTGTTGCTGCTGAAAGAAAAGCAAAACCCTTGATCCCTGAGTAGCTGGGAGGCAGGGAACACAGCACACAAGTGGAGGAAAGGAAAAAAACAGGATTAAAAAAAAGAGATACTTCAAACATGCTGAAAAGAAGAGAGAACTGGTGTGTAAACACTTATATCCCACGGCGTAACTAATCAACTAATCTTAATACTTTTTTTCCCAGATTTGTTTTTGCAAACACAACCTTCTGATTCTAAAGGCCTGTGTGTATTCTGCCCCAACCCTGTTTAATCCTGACCACTGTCTTGAGGTTAATTTGTATCCTTCCCATCCATGTTTAGTTTTGTTTCGCATGTAGGCATGTTTTTAAAACTTTATAGAAATCATGTCATACTATACATATTTGACAATTTTAAAAATTAATGTTATGCTCTTAAGATAATTGAGTATGTGAATGTAACACTGGATCAGTTATTTTAACTGCTGTTCAGTATTCTATTATCCAAAATTCCAGTTTATCCTGTTACACTGTTAAGGGAGAGTCCAGGTTTTTGCAGGATTTCTCTATTGTAACTAGACTGCCTGGAGCATCTGAAACCAGAAAAATCACCATTCATGCTGCCTGTCACTACCAGAATCAATAAGTAGAGATGAGGATTGAATCTTTGTGGGCACTTTATTCAGATGCTGGCGATCTGAGAAGGCAGCGGGGTAGGTACTGTAAAAACCACCTTGATAGCTCATCTACAGCCAGTATTTTCTTATGAGAAGAAGAGGGCAAGTAACGAGTGTGGAATTCAGGGGAAAAGGTTAATCAGATAAAAATTGCAGTCGGGTGGTTTTCTTAGCTTCCTTTCATTGGCTGAATGGTCAGTGCACATTCCCTCCCTGGAGCACAATGGCTCAGATACCATCTTCATCACTTGCACAAAGGCTGAATCGCTTGCGGGCTCCCTGGAGTCAGGGTAGGTCCCCTTGGCCATGCATTCCAGTTCCTGGAACAACAGCTTTCTACATGCATTAATCACTAAGCCTATAAACTATAACTAAATCTAAAACGTGTTTAACTCTTGATTTCCCCCACCCCATCCTGGTGTGAACTGGGGTGAGTAGCAGCAGTCCCCTCGCTGACTGGACGTTCCTACTGGCTCCCCAGCGCTTGGACCCCTTTATCCCCCTCATCAGCAACCTGAGAGTTCCCCCATTTCCCTAACTCTGCCAACGCTTGGTATCATCAGAGTTTTCACTTTTGCCGATTGGATGGATGTTACCTCCTTTAGGTTTTAGTTTGCAATGAGGTTAAGCATCTTTTTTATACATTTTGGCTGCGCAGATTTCCTTGGCTGTTTTTTCATATCTTTTGCCCGTTTTTTCATTTGGATGGTTTGCCTTTTATTTCTGGATATTTGCCCTCTTAAGATATATATTCTGGAGTGATGCTACTCTTTGGTCAGTTAATATGCATTTTGCATATCCCACACCAGAACCTCATTCTGTTGATCTCCTCTTGGACTTTTCTCTCTTCCTCAGCCTGGAGAGAATTTTAAAAATCTTGTCCCTGGTGGGGAAACACTGACTCAGCCACTATTTTTCCTTAATTTTTCTGTCTCACATCAGTCCAACTGTTTTAAGTGCAAAAAGGAAAAAATAGGAAGGCTTTACCATCAGTGTTCGCGGAAGTTTCCTCTTGGAGCAAAGGCCGCCTGGGGTGCCGCTCAGCCTGAGTGCCCGTGAGTCAGGTGACAGGGAGGGCAGACAGAGTGGTTCTTTCTTCACCAGACAAGGCCCCTTTCCCTGCTCTCACAGCCCTGCCCTCTTGAGCCATTGGAGGAGGACCCTGAGTCAGGGTTGGTTCTGAGAGTGTGGTCTGGGGGCCCCACGGAATCAAAACTATTTCGTAATAATATTAAGTTATTCTTTGTTTTATTTATCTATTTATATTGATTTGAGAGAGAGAGAAAAAGAGACTTTGGCTCGCTGTCCCACTTGTTTATGCCTACACTGATTGATTCTTGCATGCGCCCTGACTGGGGATCAAACCTGCAACCTTGGAGTATCGGGACGACACTCTAACCCATGCAGCTGCCCGAACAGGGCTCTTTGCCTTTTTTATTTCCCTTCTCTCATGAATGCACTGGAATTTTCCAGAAGCTTCACGACACAGTTTCACAAGGGGTTGAATACAGAAGATATGAGAATCCAGCTCTCTTCTATTATTAAAAAGAAAATAATGTAAATAAATGCCACCCTTTTTATTAAAGCCTGTGTTTTTATTTCACAAAATGTAGCTATTTTTATAAATGTGTAAGTGTTAACATGAAATGTTTATTATGTTTAAAGGAATCAATATGTCAATATTTTAAAAAATTTCTGTTTTTAATTCCTCAGTTGTAATTTCTAAGTAGCATATACTTAATCCACATAACAAACAGTCTGTGAGTGTAAAGGGGTCCCAAGACCAGAAAGTTGGAGGCCTGTTGCTCCCCAGGAAGGCTGCTGCTTGCTTCACCTACGTGGTGGCTTTCAGTCCAATGTCCTTCAACCACTTTGGCCTCTCCAGGGACTCCATTTGCCTTTGAATCTCTCCTTCTGTTAGCTCTGAGCCAGGATGGCCACACGAGGGCAGCGCATTCTGCCAGGAGCCACCGTGGCACCTCAAGCCTAGGTCCTCACAGTTCAACCTGCAGCACTGAGTTCCTGTCGCGCCTCTGGCCAGTGGAGCTGGAGAAGCAACGATGAGAAACCCAGGGTCTTGCCTGAGGGAGGCTCAGGCCCCGGGTGTGCCCTCCCCATGAGCCAGAGGAACCAGAAGGGGACAGGGATTTTGATCCAGTCCAGAGCCCGACGACAGGGTGGGGGTTGCTGTGTGCAGGGAATGAACATCACCTCGATGTCGTGCACAGCTGGGCTGAGAAGCTCGTTTTCCGGAATCTCAACTGTAATTAGGAAGTGTTTGTTTTTGTTTCCATTGCCTGCGAGGAAGGAGTACCCTGTACTCTTTACTGTGTTGACGTAAGAAACTTCCAGACTCTTTTTATAAGTTTATTTGAAGATGATTGCCGGGAAGCAGGATCTCAAGTGCTCCGGAGAACGACAGCCTTGCAGTTTCTTTCATGCATTTGGAACCAAGGAGGGAATTTAAGAAAGGTTTCATGAAGGCGGGAGGAAGCAAGGTGGAGATTGAATTACAGGATAGTTAACAAGACGAAGTGTTCTATTAAGGGCAGTTCTGCTTTTTTTCAAAGGTGGACAGAAACAATGGACAGGGCTGCCTTAAGGCAAAGGTGAGTTAGAGAAATCAGGATGGCATCGCCTGCCTCTTCCAGGAGCACTTCTGACCGTGACAGCTCCTCAGAGATGAAGTTACCGCCCCGGGGCACCTTCAGTGTCCTTAGGTGGAACTCGTCCATGGCGGAAGACAGCTCTTCTGGGACAGCAAGCTGCTGTCTTCCTATCTCCTTCTGTACTGGGAGCTTCAGCTCCCCTTACTGTTGTTGTTCCTCAACTTCCAGCTTGATTACCCTTCTCCTTAATAAGGAAAATTGAAGGAGTGCGTGGCTACTGGACGAAATGCATGCTCCACTCCACCTTCTGAGCACACGGAGAGAGTGCATTTCCCAGACTCCCTTGCAGTTGGGTGTGGCAATGTGATTGAGTTGCAGCTCGTGGAGCATGCGCAGAAGAGACCGGTGCCACGGCCAGGCCGGGCCCATTCAGACCTCCCGTCTGAATTGGGGTCCACTCCCAGGGCAGTGCTGCAGGTCACATGGTGAAGACGCTTTTGCCAGGCGTCCTGGAGAGGTACACCCTGCTGACTTTCCTACAGCTCGCTGACCTACAGTTGTGCTGGATTATGTACCTATATTTCTCATTTCCCTCTTTGGGACTGTTTGGGATTTATCACTTTATTTGGTCCTGCTCGCACGGCCATTCCTTTATTCTTGAGTCACAAGATCAATTGCACCTGACTTTTCTCCAAATAGCTTGAGATTCTCCTTCCTAAGCCTTGACACACACGTGACCACCTAGCAGGTGTCTCCAGCTGTCCCAAACTCCCAATGACAGTGAGTTTGCTCTCACTTTTATCTGAAAAGCAGGTTCCCCTGGTTGTGCAAAGTGATGCTCCTCTTCCTTTTCTCTGCTTCCTAAGAAATGAAATTGTCATTTGGCAAGAATTTAGCAAAAATTGTATTGCAATCCGAATAGAGTGAGGAAAAAAAATTTACAGCCACAACTGCCTGATTCATAAGGAAGGTACTCAATAGATCTTGTTGGATGGAAAATCCTAAGTCTGAACGTTGATGGATTGAACTGGCTGAGTTGGCAGAAATAATGGTAGAGAAATAAATGACTGGACAGAACACAGTGAGCAGCATTTGGAGTTCCAGAGACAATCCAAATGGGAAGAGTTAAGGAGAAGAGATGGGAAGGTACAGAGAGGACAGACACAAGTTGAACTGCTCCATGAGGGGAATGGGCCAATAAGCCGTCATAGGACGGGATGGCTGAAATCTTTGGGGAACACAGGTATCCAATATTTCATTTGAAGTTGTGTGAATCCCCTCCAGCCCCCTAGAGGGGCTGGCGCAGCTCCGGGCTTGGACAGCGCACGGATGACGAGGCTGTCCCTGAACTGACAGAACTCAGCAGTTGCAAGGGCTCCAGGCCAGAGGTGACTGTGGGAATGGAAGCCTCCTCCCGCCTTCCGCCCTGGCCCCCCGGGAATGGGCCAAAATTCAGGGGAGGACATTAGACTGTCACAGGATGTGCAGTGGGCGGCTGGAACCAGCCTTATCCAGGGAAGCTTCAGCTGGCGTCTGCATTACACAATAAGCACGGCCATTGCTAAAAATAATGACAGTAATAATCATAAAATTAAATTAAGTAGGTAAGTCAGGTATTTGGCATCTTAGACCACAGAGGCCTGGGGAGGTCACGTAATGTGCCCACAGGACCTGGTGTCCTTGCAGAGCTCTGCTGGCTGCAGCATCTCTGGCTCCGAGTCCCTTTTTCTCTGTCCTTGTCTGGGAGGAGATATGTTGCTGAGATAGAAACAGGGTGGCCCCTCACCCGTTTCTCAGATGCCACGTGCTCTGGTTCCCTCATGGGCTCAGCTCTTTCCTGAGCGGCTCCCGCTGGGGCCTTGGGATTGATGAATGACTAGTTCTGCCAGTGAGCTGAGCGCAGGGGCATATATGGCGGGAGTAAGGAAAAGGTTCCTGCCCCCTTGGGAGATAAATTTTCCCTCCTAAGGAGAAACACGTGAGTAACAATAAGCTTATTGGTGGTCATAAAGATTTTTTATCTGAATGTAAGGTTTGCTTTTTCTCATCTAAGCATGTAGGACCCAAACAAAGAAGAACCAACCAAAGGTGAGGAGACATGGGGGCCATCCAGGCAGCCATAAAAAAAAACAAACAAGTTTATCTGACCCACTGTTCTTCTCTTTTCCAGATAAGGACACGAGTGTGGACTGGTGAGGAGGGGAGAAGGTTCCCTGAGTGCAAAGTGCCAAGGCGCAAACCCTGAGATAAAGAGTCATAAATAGACCTAGGGCCTGACCCAGAGCCAGGCTCAGTGTCCTTGGACTCGTGGGACTTGGAGGCCAGGTCCCAGGTTGGGGGGGCTGGGCTGAGCAGCTGCCGTAGAAATTTCCATGCTCTGTCCGTCAGCTCTTGAGAAGTTCTGGGATTCCACGTGGCGTGGGGAGGGCATGGATGATGAAAGAGGCACAGGATGAAGTCTCAGCTCACAAGGAGCCAGGTCCCTGGAGATGAGACTTGGGGATGTTTTCCAAGAAAGCTAGTAAACAAGTGGGCTGGAAAATCTGAAAGTGAAGTTGTTAGGGAGGTGAAGGCATAGAACCAGTCAAGAAAAAGTCAATGTTGCCTTCTGTTTATTAGAACCCCATTTCACCTTCTAAGGAAAACGTTGAAAATACAAAGTTCACATTAAAGTAAAAGTTGACTTTATTACTTCAAGTATTATTCAAAGGGTCACAAACTATGTGTTAATTTTTAAATTAAATTTATTGGGATAAAATTGAAGAAAGTTCAGGGGTGCAACCAACTTTACCCACCTAAAGTCTAGTCTTATATTAATTTCTTAAAAGGAAAAAATTATGATGATTATAGTTGCTCAAGTGAGATATTCTTAAGAATTTGGGTTAAAATTGCACGATTATTTTTAATACAGAAGTCAATGAAAAGTTATCAAAAGGCATCAGTTCCATGTCATGGTCATTGTTATCAAAAGCTTTAAAGTGTGTAATTTTGTAAAATAGGTGTTACAACCACCCTAGAAACTGATTGAAGATGTGTGTGTTTTTCCCCCTCTCCCTAGTAAGATTCAAGTCATGTGTTTGTGCATTGCATGCGTAGGTGCTCGTGTGTGATCCCACGATGCCCATTACGATGCCACATTCCCAATGCACTGGTTAGGATGCGCCTCAGTCTCTTCCAGAAATTGCTTGTTTCATCCAAAGGAGCCACGCCCCCCTGTACTCTTGTTGAACGTTCACATTGACTTTTAACCTGCTTGATCGCTGGGAAAATGGAGTCTGGCGTGTGCCTTTAGTCCATCCTCATTAAGTAAAATTCTTTTCCTTGCAGCAATTCTACCTGCATTGATTACAGCTCCTATGCCTTCTAAAGCTCCTCCCCTTTACAACTTCGTATATTCCCTTAACCCTGTGTCTGGATATCTCAGAAGGAAGTGGTGCAACAGATTAACGTACAGATATGCTCAGCCCAGGGTTTCCAGCTTCCAGTATGCTTGTTGCTTCTTTAATTTATAGACCTGGGGCCCGAACATGGAAACTACTCATAAATTTAAGTGCATAAAAAAATTATACGGTGGCAGTCTGAGGGAGAACAAAGTAAAATATGTATTCAGTAACTGGGATGATGTCCCACACACACCTGATAATTTAAGGCTAAGAGAATGAATTAAATACTAATTTTCAATCTAGAGAGTGCTGAATCCCAATTCATGTCACGCAATCAGTTATTTCTCCTTGATAAAATCAATCTGGAATCAGAATTGTTGCCTGAGGCGAGGTGGTGGGGGTGATTAGAAAGTGGGGCGTGAAGGAACTTTGGAGAGGAAAAAATTGTTCTGTATTTTAATTGGGGTGTTGGTTACATGATTATTTATTTGCAAAAACTTATGACCTGAATTAATATTCTTAAGATCTATGCATTTTACTGCATATAAATTATATCTCAATTGAAAACTAGAAAAATTAAGCCAATGATTTGGCTTACTTGGCTAATTTCTATATGGTACAGTATGTTGAAAAGAACTTAATCTGAAAATGGAAAGCAATACCCTAATGAGCAGACAGACACATGCTGCAAGCATATGCTAAGGAGAGCAAAGAAGCAGATGCTGTTAATGGGCTGAGTGGGGATGTTTCCAGTGGTAGGGAGCTGAGCCTCTTCTGTAATGTGCTTAATCACTTCTAACTGTGCATCCAGCTAATTACAATGATTAGTCTCATCTTAGCTGAACAGGCTAGGGAATTCTTTGAAGTCATTCTCTTAGCAGAACTGGGTTGGATTTTCCCCAAGTCTAGTGACCTCCTCAATTTGTGGCCTTCAGCGATGCATGCCTGGTGCTCTAGAAATGATCTGTTTTTCCCATTGGGGGCTTGGGGGTGTGTGACAAATCCTGGAGCCAGTGAGTCATGCGTGTCAGGCCTCTGAGCACAGCAAGGACACTTGTGGGCTCTGCGCTGCACTGTTCTCTCTCGGCACCGGCCCAGCCCTGCGAAGTTCCCAATTAATCATGTTTTGAAAACAAACAGGATTATTCACCGTGGCAGTGTTTGAAATAGCAAAAGAATCGAAACAGTCCTCATGACCATCGATAGAAGACTGGTTAAATAAATTATGGTTCGTCCACATGACGTAATAGTGAAAAAAAGAATGAAGACTCTCTATGTGCAAATTTGGAAAGGAGCTCCAAGCTATGTCATTAAATGAAAAAACAGAACAAAGTGTATGGAATGACCATTTCTATAAAATGTGGGTATGTGTTTGTATTCGCCTATGTGTGTATAAAGAAACTTTGTAAAGAGACAATAAAGTTAGTAACAGTGGTTACAGTTGTGTAGGAGGGTTTGGGGGGATTGGGGTTGGGATTGGATAGGAGAGGGACGAAGTAGGGGAAGAGTTTTCACTGCAAAACTATTTAAAAGATTTTTTTTCCATCATGTGAATTTATCCATATTACCTAAAGAAAGAGGAAAATCTATTAAAATGTTCAAAAAAATTTTTTTAAATACGAGAAAGTTTTAGGGGAGGGGGACCCCAGTGATTACCTAGTCCAGAATTTCCCTCGCAGTGGTTTGTGAAGGTGTCATGGGAACTTCGTGTACCCAAAGCAGTACAGGCATAGGCATTTCATTGTGCTTTGCAGATACCGTGTTTTTTTAAAAAATTGAAGGTTTGGGGCAACTGTGTGTTGACCGAATTGAAAATCTCCTGGAAAGGATTCACCGTTCTAGATGCTGTTAAGGACATTCATGATTAGCCCTGGCTGGTGTGGCTCAGTGCACTGAGCGTTGGCCTGTGAACCAAAGGGTTGCTGGTTGATTCCCAGTCAGGGCACATGCCTGGGTTGCGGGCCAGGTCCCCGGTAGGGGGCACGCGAGGGGCAACCACACATTGATGTTTCTCTCCTTCTCCCTCCTTTCCCCTCTCCAAAAAAAAAAAAAAAAAAAAAAATCATGATTCATGGGAAGAGGTCAAAGTATCAATGTTAACAGGCATTTGGAAGTTGATTCCAATCCATATAGACAACTGAGAAATTCAAGGCTTAAGTGGAGGAGGTAACTTAAGACTCCTATATAGTATAAGCATAACTTTTATATGCACTTAGAAACAAAAAAATTCACGACTTGTTTTATTTTGGTATTTGCTTAATTTCAGTGGTATGGAAGTGAACCACTGTATCTGGGAGGTATGCCTGTACATTAAACTCCTACCTCACCCCAGGTCAGGCATCAACGTAAAACGACTTTTAATTTTTCTAATATTAAAATAAAGGAGTTTCCAAAAATTGTTAATTTCAAAAAATAGTCTTAGAAGCCAGGACAATCCTTCGGCTTGAATGGCTTTATGAAAATAGCAAAAGAATTTAGTGAGTTATGAAAAACTCATTAAATTGTTATTATTTTTTCCCCTGCACATTCCACTAACAACCTTGGACAGAGCTGCAGACCAGCCTTTGGGAATCACCTGAAGGGAGATTGCCAGGCACACCCCGGCTCGGATCTGAATTCTCTGGTCAAAGAGAGGAATGATTTGGCAGGAACGTTGGCGGAGGGAGGCAGTGCCTCCAGGGTGATTCTGGGCCCCAGCGGGCTTCTCACCGCCGGGGACCAAGTGGGCCGCGCGCGGTTCCGTTCCCTCCACGTGCTGGCCTGTCTCCCGGCAGGAACCTCAGCGAGAAGACGTAGCAGGCAAGGACACACAACTCGGGTTGTCCGAGCCCAGCCGGGAGCCGCACGCTTTGCGGGCCACCTCCTCGGAGCCCCAACTTGGGGGCGCGGGCGGCACGCCTCGGACCCACGGGCTTCCTGTGTGGGGGATGGCGCCTGCCTGCACAGAGCCAACACTGTTAGCCTGGGGAGAAGGACAAGTAGGCGGGGCCAGGACGCCGAAGCGCTTTCCCCTTCAGGAAGCGGCCGGAGGATAAACTGGGAAGGGCCCTGGTGACACACTAAGGCGCGCACAAGGCAGGCGTAGCTCGATCCTCCTGTCGCGCACGCCGCAGTCCCGTCCTTTCTTTCCGCCGCCTCCTTTCCAGGCCCGCTCCGAGGCCCGGCGAGCAGCCGCAAGGAGATGACGGCAAAAGGCTGGCCATCTCAACCTCGTCCGTGGCTTCGCCGCCGAGGAAGGGCCCGTTCTCGACCGCAAGCGTGCAGGCCCACCGTCCCCACAGCCGGGCCTGGAGCCCGAACTGTCCCAACTAGGGGAAAGGGCAGCGGGGAGAAGAAGGGAAGGGCCCTGGCGCTGGAGGAGCCTGCCATTGGCTACTCTCTGTCCTCCCTCGATTCCGATTGGCCGCGGGCCGAGGGCAGCGATGAGCACGCTTCTTCGCCACGCGCGGCGTTAGGCCAGAGACCGCGGCGCAGCCAATGGGAGCAGCCCGTAGGGCGGGGCGGCCCGGGGCAGCAGGCGCTGGGTCTCCGAGCGCGGGCGAGTTGGTAAACAGATCTCGATCGCGTGTGAGTCGCCGGCTCTGCGGCGATCGCGCGGAGGCAGCGCGAAGGTGACCGAGGCCCAGCTTCCGGCCCCCGGGTAAGGCTGCAGCCCACCGCGTGCCGGGGCACCGTCTGCCTGCGGGCAGAGCTGGGCTGTGACCCACCTGGGCCTTTCTTGCATCCTCCTCAAATGACAGCGCGGCTTCCCCTTTGCGACTTTAACTGGCCGCGAGCTCCGGATCGCAGCTCGGATGCAGGGTGGGGGGCCTGCAGATGTCGCTTACCCACGTGCCCTCCTCAGCCCGCCGGGCCTGCCGCCGGGAGGGGACGAGATCCGCAGCGAAAGCCCTGGGTTCTCGGAAAGCGCCGAGCAACCTCCGTGAGCGGCTGTCAGACGCTGCGTCTCTTAGTCGCCAAGACAGCTTTCGTGCCTCGCTTTCTCCTGATATTCCTCTTCATTCCCAGATCGCTTTGCACTGTTTCAGCGGCTCTGATTGCTCTTGGCTGCAGATTTGTGTTAGAACTTTTCTTTTGACCGGAGCCTGCGGTTGGGTTTCACAGGTGGGGGTTTGGGGCGACTTGGGGAAAAGGGGCCCTTGTGGTCCTTCCTCCTGCTTCTCGACACAGTGGGGGCCTTGTGAGTGGTTTGGGCTTAATTGCCTAAATTCGTGCCTTTCTCTAGCCACCTCCCCCCCGCCCCACTCCCAGGCCAGTTCTCCGTGGTGCCTTGGGGGCGTGGGGCGGGCAGGACCGCAGGGGAGGACTGGATGCTGGGACTGCCCGTTTGGGTAAGCGATGTCAGCGTCCGGGAGGGTGGGAGACTCCTGTGCAGCTGGCTGAGAAACTTGTCCACCCTCGCCGCTCCCTCGGCCCCGGCTGAAGAGCTGGGCATGCCAGGCCTACCTTGGTGCCAAAGGATTTGAGTATGCACCGATGCCAGCCTGCCAGTTGTCACTGTGCAGATGGGTGGGTCGACGTGGTAGGAGGGCTCTGCTCCTGAGAAGAGGCCAAGCGGTGCTGGCAGTTCAGGGGAGCAGCAGCTTTAAGACCCTGGCAGCGGTTTGGGGCACTCTGCTCAGCCTTACAAATAATGAAGACGATGCAGCATTGTTATAATTCTTGGCGTGGCCTCAGGCAATTCAAAGGAAGAGCAAATGAGGCGCTATGAGCACTTCCCTGTATGTCACCTAAGACCGGGGTTTCTCATCCTCCAAACTACCGACATTTTTGACCCGATAATTCTTTGTTATGGGGAGGCTGACCTGTGCACTATAGGATATGTAGCAGCAGTCCCAGCCTGTGTCTGTTAGATGCCAGTAGTCCCTGTCACACCCGTCATGACATCCGCAAATATCTCCTAGAGGGCAAAATTGCGCTTGGCTGAGGACCACTGAGGTAAGACTCTCAAACAGTGTTCCCAGGCATTGCTGAGGCCTCCTGAGACTCGCCATGAGCGGTTGAGAGCTTAGGAACCCGGTGGTGTTGTGTCCCCCTTCCCTAAACCATGGAGATCGGGCTTTAAAGGAGACCCCACTTCTGCACCTGGGGGAACGGGAGAGAAAAGGAAGGTAGAAACCCCTGGGTGTTTTTGGTGCCTGCTGCATGCACGGCAGTGACTGGCCAGGCCCCAAGTGCAAAAAAAAGTGGAAAACTGGTGGTTTCTATCTTTGGGGATTTTGCAAGACTGCGGGGATATACATATGAAATAACCATGGGGCAGTTTTTAAATGTTGAGCAAACAAGTTTGAGCTGTCTGAATGCTGGCAGAAAGGCCAACTCAATTATCCACAGGTGGCTTTTCCAAGGTGACGCTTTCCTCCTCCTGGCTCGTGGGGGAGACATCCTTTGTGTCTTGTGGCACAGGAGGGGGTCAGGCCAGCATGTGCAGGGAGTGGGTGTCTGGCTGCATTTCAGACAGACACATAGGTCTCTTTACGTGCCCAGTGTGCCCCTCCATGGGAGAGGCTGCCCCGGAGTGCAGCGGCACAGTGTGGACACGTGGGTATTTTGTGTACTTCTGTTACAATTGATCGAAGCACCAATGTCAGACCATGAGTGATTTCTTTTTGTGCAGAGAAAGGTGCTTTAATCCCAAGTCTAGATTTTGCCTTCAGTATGACCCAGAATTTATGCCCCAAACTTCTAAGTCCTAAATGCGTGGGGTGTAGAAGAACTGAAAAACAGTGATTATTGTACAGGGCAGGGAAAAACATTCCAAGTGCCTACCATGAATTTCCCTTTCTTGTTAATCCTGTGGGGGATGGATCAGGATTTTTCCATAGCATTCCTTGGTTAGTTAGGGGGTCTTTTGGGTGCCCTTTGTTGCCTGTAGAAAAGAATCGGGACGGGGAGGTCACTTCTCCTTTCTCAAAAAGAAGTTTACAGAAGTCTATTATTGGGAAGGTCCAAACTTGGCAGGATAATTTTCCATCAAGAGCCACGGACGCTGCGTCATTATCTTTGTCAGTTGAAACAAGAGCTGTGTGCAAAATTAGACAGGAATATTTAGATAGAGAGTTGTCTTGATCTGACAGTGGCATCTGGAAATAGTTCCAGCATTCCTGCTAAACAGCAGCCAGGGAACGGGGGAGAGCCGGTGGGCGTGGGGGTGCAAGGTCCTGCTCCTTCTGGAGATGCAGCTGTGGGAGGGGAGGGCTGCTGGTGCTGCGTGAGATGCGTCTAGGTGGGGTCCAAGAGGGGGCACCCCTCTGCGCTTTGCAAACCTGAGTGGATATGCATTGGTCTGCTCACAAGTGTGCCGTGCGCTGTGTGATCCCAGGCTCCTGAGCCCTTGACCCTTACTTTTGAGGTCAGGGTCCACAGGATATTGAAAGTCGAAAATGACCCTGAAAATCTCTTTATTCTCTATACTTAGGTGTGATTTATTTTTAGCGTGTGCATGTGGTGCTTTCACTCAAATTGCCATTTCAGGGTATTGTAGAATCTTTTGTAGTTGATAGTGACTGAGCTCTTGTCCTGAGAGCCCCTGACGTGCTTTGTTTCATATCCTCCTATTCCCACATAGGCTGAGGGAGATGGGGAGAAGTCCACACCCAGGAAACCCCTTTGTGCCATAAGGGTCTGTGCGCCTCCACATCCTGCCCCTAAAGAAAAGCCAACTCTGAAATTGGGGATCTGGTCATTTACTCCTCGTTGAACAAACACCTGCCTGAACATGGCATTGGAAATGTAACAATGAGCAACACGTGGGTCCCCGGCCTCGGGGTTTTAGTAAGGGGTCCCCTCCCTGTGGTGTGGACAGGGACTTTGGGTCAGACACTTCCAGCTGACGGAGGCTGTGAAGGCTTCTTGGAAGAAAAGGCACGGTAGTTAGTTGGGCCCCTGAGAATGAGTGGGATTCCAGCAGGAAGAGGCAAGAGTTTGGGGGGTTGGGAGCGAGGGAACAGTGCTTCCCAGATTCTCTGTGGTGAAGGGGCAGGTTTTATTCTCATCCCCATTTGTTCCAGACCAGTGCTTTGGAAAATGCAGAAAAAACTTTATGGCAATGCTAAATGCCTATAGAAGTTCCTAAATGCTTATTCCTGTTATTGAGGATGGCAATACCAGTCCAAGGACTGCTCTGAGTAGCACTGGTCCAGGCAGAGTCTCTCTGAACAGAGAGGCACGGGGGGTGGGGCGGAGTGCAGTCTGGCTGGAGGGCAGGGAGGGCGAGAGGAGCCGTGCCAGCCGCGGGCTGGGGAGCAGACTGGGGAGAAGCGGCCTGTGCGACCTCCCGCAGGAGTTCCTGTCGGCCTGAGCAGCGCCACTGCCAGCTGTGCTTCTGTGTCAGGACGGCTTGGCGTAGCCCTCCTGGTCATTTCCAGCCGTCCGTTCAGTTCAGGTCAGAGTGTTCCCTGAGCATCCACCACTTGCTCACCGGTGCAGCTCCAGCCTGGAGGGCCCTGGGAGAGGGGGAGGCAGCTTCCTGCCCTGGCAAGTGCCCCGCTGGCCCCGGAGACGGGGAGATTGTAGGGCGGCCTGCACAGGGTCCTTTAGGTTGGCCGCTGTGAGAGCCCAGGTGGACTGCGCGCTGATTTTGATGGAAAGGGGCTGGAAAAGCAGCTTCCTGTCCTGGGAGGCCCCGGTGCTGGAGCCTGAGGGATGAGTGAGGGTTTCCTGGGAGGGAAGAGCTCCGGGCGCCGAGGCCCCAGCGGGAGGCCCCAGCGGGGGGCGGCGGGGGGCAAAGGCCTGGCCCGCCAGGCGGGCAGTGCCGTGGAGGGCGGGGGGCGGGGGGGCGCCACGGCCCGCAGGTGTGTGCAGAGTGTGGAGGGCAGGTCAGGGCGGACAGGGAGGGAGCCCAGTGAAGCCCAGAGCACCTGCTTTGTGAGAAGTGAGGGCGGCCTGAGTCCCAGGTGGTGGGTGAGGGAGGTGGATCGCAAGGCAGAGATTCAAGAGGACATAAGGCTGTGCAGGTAGAATTTCTAGACTGTGACTGGTTGGCCACCTGGTTGAGATTTCTGGTTGTGGGGAGGAGCTTTTTGGGGTGTGTGTGTAGCCGGGGAGGGGTTGTGTCACTGCTGAAAACAGAGGTGCAGGAGGAGGAGCTGGTCTGGGGAAAAGCGTTGGTGTTAGTTTTGGGCAGGTAGGGGTTGAGGTGGCTGTGGAACTTTTTCCGTGCTTTTTTAATTGAGGTGTAATTGCATGCAGTGAGCTCACCCTTTCTAGTGTGAGGCTGTATAGTTTGGCAAATGCATGTAGCCACGCAACCATCACCACAGTCAAGATATAGAACGTTCCCTCCCCTCCCACATTCTTCCAGGCCCCTCCACGGGGGCTGCCTGAGGGACTTCGAGGAGGGCGATGTGGTGTGTGCCTAAGCTGGCTTCATTCCAGAGTCGGTCAGCGGATGAGATGGCCTGCCCGGCCTGGGAGCAGGGATGCGCAGACTTGGGGAAGCTGCCCGCCCCTGGAGAGGCTGCAGCAGCCCAGGGGACAGTGCCGATTAGTAGGGAGGATGGGGGTCGGGACCAGGCCTAGGGACTCTGCTGCGCAGTCGGGGGAGAAGGGGAGCAGGGGAAGGAAGCTGAGAGGGGGGTGAGAGTGAATCCTGAGAACCAAGGAGAGGCTTTTAGGGGAGTACGTGGGGCCAGCAGCAAGCGCTGGAGGGCAGCATTGGGGTGGCCTCGGGTGAACTGAGCCATCAGGCTGCCATGAGTGTCACAGAGAGGAGGGCTGTAGGTGGGGCCAGACGCGTGTGCTGGGGGAGAAGGAAGGCGGAAGTGCTCTGTCCGCGGAGGGGTTGGCTAGGATGAGGCTGGAGGAAAAGCCGGAGTCAACGGGAGTTTTTCATATGGGGTCAAGTAAGGCCTGCTGGAGTGTGGTCGGCAGGGTAATAATGTGGGTGTAAAAATTTATCATTTTAATTTGAACATTTCACCTCAGGTGTCCTATGGTGTGCTTGAGTGTGATATTGTCATGTCACTGAATTCCATGCTTATGATTTTGTAATAAAAAAGGGGTGTTATTTGTGCCGGACTCTGTTATTTGGTTTGGGAAAAACTAAGAGTAGGTTTGTGGGCTTGTCAGGGAAGATGTTGGTGAAGGAGAGACTGAGAAAAAGAAAAGAACAGGTGAGGGGCAGGGTCCCCGTGGAGGAGGGCGGAGGACGGGTGATCAGGGGGGAGGAGAGGCTGCGGGTGGGGTGAGGGTGGGCCCAGGGTTTGAGTGTGCTGATCCCTGATTGCCTCGGTCTTGGAGGGAAACAGAGAGGTCAGCTCGCGAGAGCGAGGCCCTCTGATTGCTGTGAGGGGGCAGGACGGCGGGGGCGGTGCCTGAAGGGAAAGCCAGGCTAGTGGCCTGGTGTCCTGCCTTAGGTGTCCTAGAGGTCCTGCTCTGCACGCCTCGAGGAGCTGACCGTTCTGGCAGGTGAGGGAGCGTGTGCAGGAGTGTGCGGGAGGGACGGGGAGGAGGGCGGTACCTCCTGGCTGGACGAGAAGAGGCTGGCCCCTTCCTCAGTCACAGTCCCCGCACCGCCGCTGATTTCCCCAGAGGTGTGTCTCCTAAGAGAGATGCTGTGGGATTCCCCCCTCTGCCGGTGGGAAGCAGGGTCTGCCCTCCCCACTGGCTGTTCTGTAGAATGTCTAGAAGGGTCAGTACTTGAATTCTTTGGAGCACCATTCTTTCCAGAACCCCATGAGACCCCATCCGAGCAGCCCTGTGCTGTGCTGTCCTTGTCAGCCTTCTGCGCTCAAGGGATGAATGGCAGTGTCCTCCTCTCCGGGGATGGGGGGTCATCCCGGTCAGCTGCTGCCTTTCGCACTTGAGGAAGGGAGGAAATGCAGGCCTGAGAGGGGCGGCGGTGTGCCCGAGGGCACGCATGGCTGTCGCCCTGCTTGGGCCCAGAGCCCGGGCCTCGCTGTTCATCCCGGCAGCCCGCATCGTGCTGCTCATGCTGCCCGGGAACCCGAGGGCCCGGTAGCAACGTTCCTGCCGTCTGCTGGGATGTATGAGAGATCCGGGGGCCTGTTCACACACACGAAACTTTGAAGTTAAAGTCCAGAACCTGAGTCAAGCCTGGTGTTTGTTCTCTGCCTGGCATATTTCCTCTTTGGCGCTGATCCTGGCTCAGGGGAGGGTGAAGGTAAGAATAGATTGCCCTGTGACCGCAGGTGGTTACTGTTTGACCGGTGCTGGAGCAAAATATATCTTTCTGAGATTGAAAAAAAAAGTGCGTGGCTCTTGCTCTTTAACATGTTTACAGCCAGCGTTTGGTGAAGCTGAGGGCTGGGCACCGGTTTGCCAGGGCTCAGGGCTGCCGTGTTCCCTGTTCGAGCCTGCGTGGAGCCCACAGTCGGTGCACCGGCCTGCTGTCTGTCCGCCTCTTCCCTCAGTCCTCTTACAAGCAAGTGGAGGGCATCGGGGAAGCAACAGAAGCGCCTCACCCTGTAGGGGCGCCCCCCTCTGGCGCCTTAGTGTGCCAGCGGCTCCTAACTGCCCGGCCCGCTCCTGTGAAAGTCGCTCTCCCCCATTCCTCTCTCTCCTGCCCCCACCTCGTTAAAACAAGGGATGCTGCGGCTGCCTGCCGTCTATGACTGTGCGTGGAGGGGGCGGGACGTCTCAGCGTGGTGGTAGACAGGAGGAGCATTCCCCTGATGCCCAGGGCTCCTGCTTGTCTCTTTGGGTCTGGGTTCTAGAAGAGAGGGCTTGCTAAGCAAGGGAGCACCCGTATGCACACGGGTGTTAAACACTGGGTGTGGATGAGGCACAGTGCCAGACCCCGTGGGGAGTGCAGGACTGCGCAGGGGCGCTCCCTCTCTAGGGGCTCTAGGAGCTAAGGAGCTTTCCAGAACGGGCAGTTAGGACAGATGGCCTTTGAGAGCCCAGCCAGCGCCACAATTTTTATGACTCATAGTTTTTTGCAACCAGGTGGATACCCTTTTCAGGGCATGGACCTTGCTGTGTGTCAGGGAGAGCGACTGTTGATTTAAGAAAAAATGTCCCTGACCTTGGGGCATGTTTCTTATCCCTTCCTTAGCTCCCTAGGCAGTGAGAGGAGAGGACGTGAGCCTGGCACCAGGCAGGCAGGCGCAGGCCAGCCCCTGAAAACTTCGGGGCTCAGAGGAGATTTCTTCACCCGGCTCAGTTTGACCTCATCAGCAAGTGGGGACAATAATACCTCATGGGGTTGTAGGATTAGGGGTTATGTGATGTGACAGGCACGCAGAGGGAAGAATAATGGTAGCTGCTCTTGTTACTAATATTATTTCGTTCAACTATTAAATCTGAAGTGAGTGTGTTTTGAAAAATTAAGAATGTGAAAGCTCATAAGATGGCCTTTTCAGGGTGGGGACGCTTACCTGGTCACTGTGGTGCAGCCTGTGCCCAGTGCCTGGCCTGTGACAGAGGCTCAGCAATGGTTTGAACGTCGGAGTGGGCTTGGAAAAGAGGCTCCTAGAAGAATGGGGCATATTTATACTGATGCTCTGTCATCAAGAACAAGAATAGAATGTGTTTTGAGCTGACCATGGATATTCCAGCACCTAGCACAATGCCTGGCACTTGGTTGGCACTCAGTACTGTTTGGAGGATGGTGGTGGCGACCAAACTAAGTTATTTTAGAAAAATGATCTAGAAATTCTTCCAGAATACTGCCCCTTTTCCCAACCCAATGATTTGCCTTTTAAAAAATAGCCACTGTATTAGTTTCCAGTTACTGCTATAACAAGTTGCCTCTATAGCAAGTTACCATAAGCCTACTTGCTTAAAGCACCGCAGGTTTATTATTTTACAATTCTGTAGGTCAGAAGTCTGAAGTGGGTCTCCCTGGACTAGAATCAAGGTGTCAGCAGCAGGGCCAGTTCCGTCTGGAGGCTCCAGGGCGGGACCCGTCCCCTGGCCTTTTTTGTCCTCGGGAGGCCGCCCGCATCCCTTGGCCGTGCGCCCCTCCAACCTCAGCTTCTCTCACGTCTTCTGATTCTGACCCTCCTGCCTCCTCTCTTAAGGACCCCATGGATAATCCCCTCATCTCAAGATTTTTAACTTACTCCTGTCTGCAAAGTCCCCTTTGCCACCAAGGTAACGTATACACAGGTTCCAGGGATTAGGGCGGGGACATCTCTGTGTGGCCATTATCCAGCCTGCCGCAGCCAGCTGCCGTATTTTGACCAAATTTAAACACAACCCTTTAAACTTCTCATTTCACTTTTACATTAATTCCTCAACTACAGCCCCAGGCTTCCCCACGAAGGGATGGGTCCTTATTCACCTTCTTGGGTGACAGCACAGATCACGCTTGCCATTTCTGTGATCAGGGTCAGTCTGTGGGTGGGAGTAGGTGAGGAAAGAGTCAGAGATGTCTGAGAACCGAACCTCCCACTAGGAGCTAATAGTTTGGTTGATGATACACAAGGTTCCACGTGCCAAAGATAAGAACAGGGTGGGATCTGGCCAGCACTGGAAGATTTAGATCAGCTGATGGGAAGATTTAAATTCTTAAGAACTGAGAGTCAAGTTAGGGCCTGATTGGAAATAATGTCCTTGAACGTACCTGGTATATTTGCACGTTTCAAAGGGATGGTTTGGGAACAGGTCTGGAGCGGGCTGGCGGCGGGTCGAGACAGAGAGGATTCCAGGCCCCGTGGGCCCCATGCCGGCTGTGCTCTCCTGTCTGCGCAGCCGGCGGGTGCAGGGGCGGGCATGCTTGCGGGGGGACTGGGGCGGGACTGGGGCGGCACGCACACATGTTAAGCAGAGGCTGGACAGCCCTGGCAGGTGTGGCTCAGTGGACTGAGTGCCGGCCTGCAAACCAAAAGGTTGCTGGTTTGATTCCCCATCAGGGCACATGCCTGGGTTGTGGGCCAGGTCCCAGCTGGGGGCATGTGAGAGTCAACCGATCACTACTCTATCTCACACATCAATGTTTCTCTCCCTTTCTTTCTCCCTCCCTTCCCCTGTCTCTAAAAATAAATAAATAAAATCCTTGAAAAAAAGAAAAGCAGAGGCCGGACAGGAGGCCGGGTCCCGACTGCACCACCTCCATCCTCAGGCCCGGGGTGTGGGCGTTTTTCTGTGGACAGCTGGGGGCCATCTGAGTGAGGGGTTAGCATGATGAAGACGGATTTGGGGGAGATTCATCTGGGGGCACAGTGTGCTGTGGCTGGGAGACAGGGAGCTCGGGGGGGTCAGAGAGGAACCCCCCACTGAAGGAAGCCTTCTGTGCTGTTTTTTCCTCAGTGGCTTCGACCATGGGAGGAATACCAGTGGGTATTTATGGTCGGCTCGTTTCTAGGCATTTCAAGCAGGCTGCCAGCACGCTGGACTGCCTCTCCCAATGGTGCCCCACCCCGCAGCACAAAGAAGCCACACTGGTCCCTGAGAGAAGGCCAGGCAGCCCTCCCTGTGTCAGACGGGGTGCCTACCTGGCCTGCGTGCTGCGCTGTGAATAAATAAAAGAACTGCCCGCATCGACCTCATTCATGCTCCCTCTGGTCTCACCAAGTCTGAACCTCATTCAGAGTGTCTTTGTGGTCGTAATAATAAAATTCTTAGTTAACGGTTTTGAGCACCTACTATGTGCCAGGCACTTGGTGCCCTAAGTGCTGCTACATGGAGTATAAAATCCACTGCTCTTGAGAACAGATGAAGACACTGAGGCACAAAGATAAGCTTGAATGACTTGACTTAGGTCAGCAGCTGAGTCAGGATTTGAACGCAGGGTCCTAACTCCAGAGCATCTTGACTGCTTCGTCAATATCACTTCTTGTAGCAAATATGTGGTAATAAATAAATAGCTGCTATAGTAATTACCAACCCTGTGCTGGTCTACTTCTCACAAAGTAAGAACATTTAGGGAACTGGTTAAATTCCTTGCGGGGAGAACGTCAGAGTGCCTGCCGCCTGAGAAGCTCTTTGTGTGTGTTAGCAAAAGGCTGCCTGATCTTTCAACTGTTCCGAGAAAAATCTCTGTAGCCCGGAAGCAGCTTTTAAGGGAACATGAAGTCATTAACCTACAAGACAACTTGAGGCCCAGAAACTAACTTCTTTCCTTACAAGGCAGGACTCCACTGGGTCATCCATGAGCTACAGTTTCAGGCCCATGTGGAGTCCTGGGTGGACCAGGCAGACAGGCGAGCCGGTGCGGCCCCCCAGGAGGCCTCCACACCCCACAGGAGGGCCTGCGTGGGCCCTAACGGGGGAGGCAGCGCTGTGCTTCCCTGCCTGCCCTCCGGGCCTGCCCCTGCTGCTCCCTCTGAGCCAAGCCCCCGTTCTGGGGAACCACACGCCCCCGGTGCTGCTGTGGCAGGGGGACTCTTGTTAGGGACACAGTGCGAGTGTGAGAACGAAGGACTGGTTAGGTGGATGGATTTATAGCTGGTCAAACTCAACCTGCACTGACCGTGGCATTTGTCAGTTTAGAGTGAGGCAAGGGAAGGGCTGCGAGCATCTTGAACGGACAGGAGGAAGCAGAGCTGTTAAGGCAGTTGGGCCCCCGTGGCCTCCAGATCTGACCCCTTCACGAGCAGCATTTAGGGGCTGCCCTGCGCTGGATGAGCCAGCGAAAAGGCGGTCACCTCAGAGCCCCTCCCCTCGTCGGGCTCTAGTCTGGGAGCCTCCGGGGCGGAGGCGGCTGTGTCTGGTGAGGAGGGCCCGCCTCTGGGGACGAGGACAGAGCTGGGACGGGGGCCTCAGCCTTGTTGGGCTGTTCTGGTACAACTCTAGTGACCTTTCCAGATTTCCTGGGGCAGCTCTGTTTGTATTTTTCTCTGTTGTCCTATAATAGGGGTCAACAAACTTTCTTCTGTGAAGGGCCAGATAGTAAATATTTTCAACTGTGTGGATTTTTTAGGTGTCTTTTGCAACTATTCAACTCAGCTTTTTTTTTAAAAAAAAAAAAACCAAACCCAAAACAACTATAAAGCATACATCTGTATATAAATGAGATGTAGACAATACATAAATGAATGAGCAGGTTTGTGTTCTAATAAACACTGATTTACAATAACAGGCAGCAGGGCTGAACTTGCCCGATGGCCGTGGTTTGCTGACCGTGACCTGGAAGGACAGTAGTCATAGTACGTGTCTTAACTTTTGGTGCAGAAAAATGTGGTCCCTGTACTCACTACATTATTCTAAACTAGGACCCTATGTTTTTTCGGCGGGGGGTGGAGATTACCCATTAATTATTTCTGTCTTTTAAAACTGGGGCGAACATTAGACCTGCTGCCTGCCTGTGCCAAGTGATTTTTCTCACAACCTTCTGAGAAGAGCAGTTGAGCCTTTTTCCCCAAGTGGGATGGCCGCGTTCCATGTTCCTGGTGGCCTGGAGGGTCAGTTGTCTTCTGATGAAGTACGGCGGCTAAACAAGGGTGTGCAGGGGCATTATTTATAGCATTCTGATCTGCTCTCTAACGCTCTGCCCTGGGACAGACGCCTAGGACATGGAGCCGTTTCTTAAAATTACGCTTTTGTATATTTGCTTATGTTTTCTAGTTTAACAACAACTATTGAAGATTATTTTAGAGATTTTTCATTATAAAAGTAGTGCATGCCCTTTGTAGAAGATTTTAGAAAATATAAATAAAGAAAATGAAGAAAGTAAAAAGGACATAAAAAGGAGGTATCATGACCATCACCCAGAGAAAACCACTGCCGTTTTGCCCGCACTCTGTCCAACGCCCTCTCCCTCCCTCCCTCCCCGTCTGCTCCAAAAGGGAGGAGTATACTGTTTTGTAATCTGCTTTCTTTTTTCCACATGGGACTATATAATCTTTCTTATTTGGCAGCAAACATTTTCATAGTGTTGTTTTAAACGGCTGCATAGCATTTTATCCTACGGGCATACCACGGTTGACATAATTTTAGACAGTGTTGTGATTTACATTCTTATAGTTGGATGATCATATATACCTTTCAAAGAAAATACAGTTAGACAGATTTTGTAAGGATCCTTGGATAATTACCAGGCAGGATGGTGGGGTTGGGGGCGAAGAGGGGGAACGGGGACTTCCTGTGCACAGGCAGGTTTCGGGCACTCGGGTGGCAGGACTGAGTGGCTCCGGTGGGCTGCCTCCCGCTGTGAAGCTTGGCTCCCCAGGCCTGAGCTGGGCCTGCTGAGTCGAGGTGGGAGGACATTTTTCTCTCTCTTCCCTGGTGTTCTTCTGCGCGTCCCTAGTTGCCTTTGAAAATTGATAGCAGATTAGGATATTTCTGAACTTGTTGTCAGAGACCTGGAGGCCAGACCTCAGTAGAGAGAAGCCTGGAGTTGCCTGAGATATTTAAGTGATGGCCTCTGGTGTGTGATTTTAGAAGCCACGGTGAAGGGCACATCTATAGAGATTTATGGGTCAGGTCAGAAGTTTACGTCTTTTCCTTAACACGTACATTCTCGAGTCCTTGGAGGAAGCTGTCACCTGGTGTTTCCTTTTTTCTTAGACTAAAAGAGAAACTTCAGGCATGTAAAGGAGCTTTCCAGTGCCCTCGCAGGCTAGAAACTGAGAATGTTCGTGCCCAAAGTAAAAAGGTGGTTCTTGATGGGGAGGCGGCAGAAGGCCACTTGGGAACCCTACCCCAAGGCCTCCTGAAGATCATTGAACAGTCTGTTTGAAGACGCTGGCAGTGACAGTCTCTATGGTCCCTTGGCTGGCTGTGTGGGTCGCTGTCTTTAAGCTCATTCACCTCTCATGTCTGTTTTCAGTCTCTTGAAGGGAAAGTGGGAAAGGAAGGGGCAGGTGGAAGGTTTCTACTTCAGGGCAAAGCCAGACCTCTGGGGAGTGGGTAGCAAGAGGAAACGTCCAGGAAAGGACCTCTGTTTAGCTGCCCCGCCTGGCCTCGGGTGTGGGGCCCTGTGTTCCCTTTCCCCTCTCCCTCCAGAACAGGGTCCTCTAGGTACATTCCCAGGACCATAGGCGACAGCAGCACCTGGGAAGTTGTTAGCAATGCAGGTTTCTGCGCGTACCAGACCTCCAGGACCAGGAGCTGGGGGTGGGGCCCAGAACCTGTGCTTTAACAAGTCCCCCGGGTGCTTGTCAAGCCTACTAACGCCTGAGAAGCCTGCCTCCGACCTGGCTCCCAGGTGGCCTTTGATTCTGTGTGCAGATTGGAAGCTGCAGGCAGGCGGAGCCAGTCCTGGGAACAGCAGGCTCTCTTGGGACCGCGGAGAGGCCGGCCGAGCTCCTTTCGTTGGAGAAGTGTCTGTTGCCTGCCCGCTCGGGTCAGGCACAGTCCTCGGTGCTCGAGGTGGAGTGTGGACAGCTGGGGTGGCCCTTCTCTGCCCAACGGCCTGGAGCAGGAGAAAGGCAGTTACACAGGCAGATTTTAAGTTTCCCCAACGTGGGTCCTGAGTGGAAAAGTGTATGAAGCCTGCCTTTGCTTTATGCCTTTCAGAATTGCCCTGTTCTATTTATTTTGTGAAAAGAACACAACTCATTCTCTTGCTGCTGTACATTATTGTATCTGGCCAAGTAGGCAGCACTTTGTGGGTCTCTCCTCCAGCATGAATGAGAGGGTCAGAGAGTGAAGGTTCAACAGGAAAACCGCCTCTCAGAGCTTGGGGACTCCCCTGTCAGGGAACGCTGCTTGTGTGTCTTTCCCAGTCTCTGTCCCTGGGGAGTGGTGAGCTGCATGTATTCCAGTTTGTTCTCTCTCTAGATGACCTGTTTATTTACTTCCTTTATGGCACCGTAGCATGTTAGGACAAGAAACAGCCTGGCGAGCCACTGAAAGTGCTCTTGCTGAAAGGGATGAAGAGGCGAGACGCACGCCTAGTGTCAGCAGTGGTGGCGGAGCTGGGACCCTGTGTCCAGGCCCCTAGGATGCTCTTTTCCCCTGGTCATCCACCTCCTGGCCCTGCGTGAGAGCCTCAGTTGGCCTCTGGCCGCCTCCCTGGTGTCTGTGCGCATCGTAGACGTGCTGCGTGCTGCCGCAGCTGTGGGCACCCGAGGGCCCGGGCAGGTTCCTCCTGGGCCTGCACAGACTGGCCCAGAGAGCCGGGAGGCATGATGCCTTGTGGGCACTCCCCAACGTGGGTGCTTGTCCTCTTTGGCCACCGTTTGTGCTCACCCTGCACTTCGGGTTCCCCTCCTCTGGAAGAGCAGGTGGGTGCCAAGGTCTCTGGGACACGTGCCACCAAGCAGGCCGAGCCTGAACCCCCCAGGCCAGGCCCTAAAAACCCACTTAGGACCAGCAGGATGAAGCGGGGGGAGAGGAGGGTACAGATGAATCGTGGGGAGGATAAGACTTTTACTTTGTGTATTAAATGCGTTCGGGGAGCTTTCAGTTTTATTGAAGGTCATGGAGAAAAGGCCTCCTGGCGCAGCCGGGTGCCTGGCTCTTGCGCACTCCTGGATAGGGTCCGCACCCGGATTCCGGAGAGCCGAATTCTGAGTCACGCTGGGATTTTGGCACGGGAAGTAGGATTTATGAAACTGGAAGGTGAGAAACATTCTGAAAAGATATTTCCTTCTGGCAGTTGTTCCTCTTCCCGGCCCATGTTTTTGTGCCGGTATATGCTCCTTTGGGGGTGGGGTGGGGGAGACCTGTTGTTCTGTTGTTGATTGGAGTCTCCACAATGCACTTTGTACTGGCAGAGCAGCCTGTGGGAGGTATGGGTATGGCCCCGGCACATTAGGTAAATACTTTTGTCAAATGCGGCATGGCACAGGCTGTGCTTTTGAAATACGCGTTCACATGTGAATCTGCTCATAAATGACAGGCTGTGTATTAGCAACATCTGTTGATTTGACAAAAGCAGGGTTTGCATCACAGTTAAGTTGGAAGGTAGACTTCTGTGATGTTATTTCCACCTGTGTGGATCTTGCTTCCCAGTGCTGCCGGCTGTCTAGGGTGGGACTCTCGCCCACTGGGAGTGCACTGCGTGTGAGGACATAGCCGTTTAGGCAGGAAGGAAGGCATGACATTACTTTTTAATGTGTACTTTTTTTAGATGACTTATTTGCCATTTTGAAAGAAGGATGTGTGAACTAAAAAGTTAGGAAAATACAGTTAGGAAGACACTGACAGAAACCATTATTACTCATACTTCCCAGATGCAGGACTGTAAAAAAATTCTGGTTGATTTGTTTAACATTTTTGCCTCTAATGACAATTTGTTTTCAAGTGTCAGTGTAAAGGAGGTACACTTCCGGCCTGTCGTGGAGCTGTGCTAGTTCTAACACGCTTAGAACCCAGGAGAGGTAGGACTGCACCCTGGTGGGTCCCAGCCCTGGCCTGCTGCGTGTAGGCCCGAGGACGGACCTTTCACGTGGAACTGCCATTGGCATAGAGACAGCAGGAGAAACGGACCAAAACCCCCCACTTAGCAGCTTTGCGCCAGTGGAATTTTCATGTGTCGTTTTGATAACTGGGATGAGAAATTCAGGAAAAACTAGTTTTAAGCCTGAAAACAAAGTCTGGATTAATAGGCCTTAGGAAGTTTTAGGGAATATTTGACACCAGTTAGACAAGGGAAGGTGCTGGAATTATCCAGGTTTGTGGCCAGTGGGAGACCCCTGCCTTGCTCATCTGGGTTGGATTCAGAGGCGAGGAAGGGAAGGCCTATCCGGGGGACCCCTGGGCAGTGGGGTGTGGTGTGTGGTACTGGGGCTGTGAACAAGGGTCCTTGTGAACAGCTGTGCCCGGGGCCCCGGCTCCACTATGGCACGTCCCCAGTGTTCTTTCAGACACCTCCTCCCTCGTTGGGTCCATGGGCCTCGGTTGGAGCTTCTCCCAGGACATGATGATGACGTTCCCGTGTGTGCCTGGGGTGCGGCCCGGGGCTGGGCAGCTGCTGCGACCTGGTGCCAGCTGCAGCTGATCTCTGATTATGTGATCTCTTCCCAGGCCTCGACACCGGGGAATGTGTGTGGGGCTCACCCTTGTTTATAGCCACCAAGTGCGGGAACCCCAGCGGCAGCCTAGGGTGTGGAATGGCACCAGGTGATGGGCTGGGCCAGCCCTCCTACCTCTCTCCCCTCTTTCAGTGGGATGGTCACCTTCTAATAACCTCCTTAGTTTTAATCAAGGCGTGGATGGTCCATTTGTGCCTGCGCAGTGCCCTCTCCCTGCGAGGGTGCCCCGGAGGTGGCGTGGAGTGATGGGCGCAGAGCAGACAAGGGCCAGGCCCAGGCCCCAAGGCCACCATTTGAGAGCTGAATGACCTCGACCAGATAGCTAAGCTCTCTGGCTTTGGTGTTCTCCTTTTGAGATGGGGCAGTAACATCCATGTCGTTTGGTTGTTTATGAAGGTTAAAAGGAGATGAAGTATGGAAAGCACCCAGCCCAGTGCCTGGTACCTGTTCTCTTATGAAGGTGAAGGTGAAGTGTTCCCAAGGCCAGGTTACGGTGGGTCAGCTCAGCTCTCCAAGGCCCCTGTGTGTTCGTGGGTTTCTCTGGCTAACACTGCAATTTAAAGGGAAGCAGCTCTGTGCCCTGCCCGGGAGCAGAGCTGGTTCCTACAGGGACCCCTGGGCTGGCTGGGGCTGCCCCCGCAAAGGACAGGTGGGAGTGGGCCTCTCTGCCCGCCTCGGGGTCCCCGGGCTCCAGGTGGGGTCCCAGTCAGTGCTCTTGCCTGACCCTCCAGTATGTTCTCCTGTTACTTAGTGTGATGGGAAGAGGGAACCCACGAGGTGTCTCTGGCCGCCCTCTCCCACTTGTGGGCCCACGCCCTGCAGCCCGGTGTGCCCGGCCCTTCTCAGCCTCCGCGAGTTTGTTCACGCAGGTCCCCTGCCTGCAGTGCCACCCGCGCCCCACTCCTCTCTGGCTTCTCTCTTCTCTCTGAGGCCCAGGGCAGGCCCCGGCTCTTCCCTGCCCTGTGCAGGGGGCCTCTTCAGTGGGGCGCCCTGTGCTGCTTTTCCTTTTGTGGTTTTTCTTCAGCCCCAGTGCCTCCCAGCACACAGCCCCCCAGCAGGCCTTAAGAAATACGTGTGATTGACAGCACACTCCCCACCCTGGGAGGCACCCCTGTGTACAGTGGCTTTCAGCCTCTTTGACCCTGACCTACATTAAGAAACACATTTTAGACTGTGACCCAGTAGAGAAAAAAGAGGCAGAAAAGCTCATGTGTACTCACACACGGAAACAAGTTTCATAAGACACTCTACCCATTGAGCCCCTGACGCTTCCTTTTCTGTTTACATTGTGTTGTTTTTAATGCTGGACTGCAGCTTGAAAACATCGGCTTGGTGGACAGTGGAGCTGGGACGGGGGCGCTGGCGGTCCGTCAGTCTGGTGGTGCCTGGGCATAGTGAGGGCAGCTGGGCAGGGACGGGCAGCCCCCGAGGCGCTGGGGACAGGGCCCCGGCCTGCACGGAGCTCTGTTGGGAACAAGCGCCCCCTCCCCAGCCTGTGTGTGGTGCGGTCCAGAGGGGAGAATGCTGGGCTCAGTCCCGGGTCTGATTCAAGCCCTGGCTCTGCCGCTTGGTGGCTGGGAGGCTTTAGGCACATGGTTTTTCCTCTGTTTCATGGGGTGTTCCATGGGTGGCCGTGAGACCCAGGTGAGAAAGTGCCCGGAGCACGGCCCTGGCCCCTCGGAGCCTTGCCTTTGGTGCCCTGCTGTGCAGGGGCCCGCCCAGAGCTGACCTTGAGCCCTGGCCCTTACTCTGCCCCTTTTCTCTGTCAGCCTGGATCAGAAGGGAGGTAGGTCAGTGGAAACCAAACACTCACCTTCGGCTCAGAGTTTGGGGTGGAGGTGATCAATGTGAGCGTGACCCTGTGTGAGCTGCGGCACCCCCCGCCCTGACTTGCCCGCTCTCTTCCAGCCCTGAAGGATGGCGGCCCTGTTGGGGGACGCCATCATGTTGGCCAAAGGCCTTGCCAAGTTGACCCAGGCGGCCGTGGAGACCCACCTGCAGCACCTGGGCCTCGGCGGGGAGCTCGTCATGGCAGCCCGGGCCCTGCAGTCCACCGCGGCGGAGCAGATCGGCGTGGCCTTGGGAATGGTGCAGGTAAGGAGGCCGGTCCAAGAGGCGTGCCAGCGGGACGGAGCTGGACTTGGAGTTCTTGGTGAGACCAGGGCACAGGCAGGGCAGTTGGTCTCCCTGTGGCCGGGGCCAGAGAACCCAATGGCTAGTGTGCCCCACTGTCCTCCTGGGCGGGGCAGGGTGCCTGGGTGAGGCTGCAGGTGACTGAAGTTTTAGCTAAGGAAGCGGCGCAGGGCTGAGAGGAGCCCCAGGACCGCGCAGCCAGCGCACTCACGGGTGAGCAGGTCACTGGCCCCACCGGCTGGTGGCGGGCCTGGGTGCAGACCTCAGGGCAAGCCCAGGCCCGTCCTGCAGGGCAACTCCAGGTTCTGGGCCTGTGTTGAGAGACTGAAGAGAGGCCTTCCTAATTTTGGAAAGTAACAATATCACAGAGAAAAAAAGTAACATTTGCCTGTGTCCTAGGGGAGATGCTTCCTTCACTGAAGGAAACAAACTTTTAATAGGACAGAGTACTTTCTCCCTGGTATCCGATTTGTATTCGTGTTTCCTGTTGGGTTGATTTTTGTACAGAAGTAATGGAAGCCACCCACCCACTGTCTGGGCTCTGTGGGGGCACAGCTGGGCTGAGCAACGTGATTCGTGGGGCATCACACCTCAGCTTGGAGCTGCCACAGGAGCCTGTGTGGCAGCCGGCCTTCCTCAGGCTTTTCCCACTGTGCCCGCTTCATTTTCCCACAGGTCTCTGGGTCCCGACTGTGGGGCTGTACTGCTTTCCCGGGGGGAACACTAAGGACAGCTTCACCCCCGCCATCCTCTCGCCTCTCACGCGTCTTTTTTGCCATGGGCCAGAGAGCCACTGCACTTTGCCAGGGGGAAGGTGTTAAGCAGAAATGAGTTCTGGAGAGGCGATTATAAACAGGGCTTGGTACAGCGGAGGGCTGCTCACCATGGTAAAACAGCACAGTCCCCACAACTGTCCCTGAAAGTCCACGGGGCAGGAAGGGTGAGCACGTGCGTTGCTGGGGGGGTGCGCTGCACAGGGCACCCTGCCACCCTCCTTCCATTCCCGTCTGTGGTTGGCTGACCTTCTGGAAAAGGGATGCGCGCGCTGCCCCAGGCTGAGGCCATCACTGCCTGCAGGCGTCTGGCTAGTCTTAGCTTTCAGATTCCCAGCCCCTCCCCTGCTGTTCTCTAAGAGCTTGGGGCAACAGGTGACCCTACACAAATGCCTGTTACTTCTAGAAGCCTTCACACCCAGGACCTCGCCCGAGCCTTGCTGCTACCCTGGGAAGGGCAGCCTAGACGCTTACCCCCTTTCTCCTGCGGGGAGGCTGAGACTAAATTTTATGCAAGGTCTGTGATTATCACATGGCAGGACCAGATTCGTGTGTCTTCTTCCCAGTGTGAGACTCCCTCCCCTGGCCCCGCTCTGCTGAGGCTGGGCTGTGGCTCCAGCCACCTCATTCGGTGCCTTTTCTAGTGAATTGCCTTCCTGTTGGGCATTTTGCCTGCGTGACACTCAGAGGTGCAGTTGCCTCCCAGGAGTGAGACAGCACACGAGACCTAGATGGGCCCCCCTGAGAGGCGAGAAGGACCCCCCCGCCCAGGCTCCCACTTGCTCCTCTGTCTCCTCAGACAGACATGGCCCCGTCTCGGAAGAGGCAGGCCCATCCCCCAGGACAGCCGCTCAGAGGGGGGAGGGACGGACCATCCCCCAGCATGAGGGAGGCCCTTGGCGGGGTGGTGGCCCCCCTGTGCTCCTGCTCTTTCCCTCAATGCTTAGGTTCCTGGGCCCTTCTCTCTGAGGGGGCGCAGGGCCAGAAACCTCTCCCTCCAGCACCCCCAGGGGTTTGTGTGCCTCCTTCAGCAGACACCAGACGGGTCCCACTGCGACCGAGGCCCCTTCCGTGCCCCTAGGGCCTCTGAGCCACGGAAGCAGGCTATGGCGAAGCAGAGCCAGTGGCTGTCACAGGAGTCGGGGCACAAGGAGGAGCCTCTGCTGTGGCTCTTAGTCCCCTCACCCCAGGACTTCCTGGCCACCTTGAGAAGTGCCCAGAGAGTCCAGTACAGTTTATTTCTGCTCCGAGCTACGTGCTGTCGGTCAGCCAGCAGGACAAGCCTTGGCCTGGAACCCCTGCCCTGCCACCAGTCAGCAGCTGGCCCTTTGCCACGTTACTTCAGCCTCAGTTTCCCATTTGTGAAGTGAGAGTCAGAGCCAAGTCCCTTTCCTTCCACTGGAAGCGAGTGTTATGTCTCTAGATCCCCTGCACCTTGTAAGCCAAGTGAGAAGGCCGGGGTTGACGGCCGTGTCTGCAGAGCCGCAGGCAGCACCAGGCGCGCCGACTCCATTGCCCTGGGACGGGGACCAGGACGCTGACCTCCCTCCAGGAGTCAGCGCTGTTCCAATGATCGCCTCCTGGGCACGGTTCCCCTGGCCCTGTCTGTGGTCCCCACATAACTCTGTGACTGTGAGGAGTCCAATTTTCAGATGAGGAAGTAGCAGAGAAGGCCAGGACCTCACTCAAGGTCAGTCAGGGCTCAAAAGTGGAAAAGCCTGGGCATGAAGGTCAGGTCTTGACAACCGTCAGCAGGAAGACATGTGTCCCCGACTCCCAACGATGCCAGGCCACGCCTGACTGTGGCATGCTGTCCAGTGGGAACCCCTAAAGGGCTCGCCGCCGACTGGGGGCACTCTCTGCGGGAGGCGCGGGCCTGCAGTGGCGCAGAGTGCCATCTGCCTGCTGCCCTGGCCCTCGTGGGTCCGTGGTCATGCTTGACTTCTCAGAAGTCTCCTGCCTTTGCCCTGATTTACCCTCCCCAAAGCCCTTGGGGCTTGTCCTGAGCCCTGATTAATAGGTGAGGAACTTGCTGGGGGTGGTGCTCACTTGCCTGGTCCCTGCTGGGCGCCCAGCAGGTTCTGAGACTGTGGTGGGACCATGCAGTGGAGCCTTGGCAGAAGCAACACTGGACCCCAGGGCTCCTGGCACCTGGGCGGGGAGGTGCTGCTCGCCTCCGGAACTGACCGCAGGCCCTGGGAGTAACGTGCTGTTCCCTGAGTGGGGGCTGGCGGGCAGGACAGCAGCAGTGTGCTGTCTTGTACAGAGGGGGCGGACAGGGGGGCACGCCTGGCTGGCCCCTTGCTCCTCCCACGTCAGTTCTTGTTCCCCGCAGGATCAGAAGCATGAGGAGCCTTACGTTGCTGAGAGCTTTGACGAAGCAGAACCGGAGCTGCACTTCTCAGGGCCGAGGGCCGAGGGCGCCGCTGCAGATTTCTCTGCAGCCTCCTTCCAAGACCAGTCCTCGTCCCCACCCCAGGATCACGCCGGCAGCAAGGGCCCAGCCTCCACCTACGTTGGCAGCGGACCCTTTAGGGAAGCGGGGCTCCCAGGCCAGGCTGCCTCCCCTCTGGGCAGGGTGAACGGGAGGCTCTTCGTAGACACCAGAGACCCTTTCTCTGCCACTGGCCTCCAGCGAAGGTTCTTCCACCAGGACCAGTCTCCCGTTGGGGGTCTCACGGCCGAGGACATCGAGAAGGCCCGGCAGGCCAAGGCTCGCCCTGAGAGCAAGCCCCACAAGCAGATGGTGCGCACGCGCTGGAGGCCCCCAGGGTGGCCCCGCCGGGTGGCTCTCACAGTGGTGCTGGCGTCAGCCGCCCGGGGGGGTGAGGTCTGGGGGCTTTGGAAACACGGAGGCCTCTTCTCGTTGGAGTGTCCTGCCAGGCAGCGCTGCTGCCTCTGGTGGGGAGGAGGTGTGGGGCCACATGAACCCTGAAGGCTGGTCTTGTCCCCCTTAGCCAATTTCCCTGAGGTCTCTTTTTCTTCTCCCTCTAGCTCAGTGAACGGGCTCGAGAGCGGAAGGTGCCAGTTACCCGGATTGGGCGACTGGCCAACTTCGGAGGTAAGGCTCTGGCAGTGAGCCCTTGTGCCATCTCACCTGCTGCGGCATGCCAGTCCTGGCTGAGTGGTGGGTGGGGGGGGGGGGGCGGCGCCCTGGGGCTGGCCTGGAGGAGGAAGAGGGCGGGCCCATGGGAGTCCTGGGAGTATGGTGGTGGTCCCTGGGCGTTTCCCACAGAGCGTGATCCAGTTACTGGATTCCACTCTGCCTCAGCTCGCGCCTGGGGGTTGGCGTGGCCAATGCCATGCTGCAAGCCGCAGCTTTGCTTCTCAGGCCACACTTGAGGGGCGGTGTCTGCAGTATCAGCTTCTCCTCCTTCCTCAGCCTCCCCACTGCTCAGCCCCTGTGGAGGCCTCTGTGGGAAGGAGGCCGGGTAGGGAGTAGAAGTTCCTCTCTGGGCCCATTTGGCTCCTAGACGGAATGGGTTTTGCCCCTGGGACCAGCCATTTGGGGACCCATTTGCTGGATTCCCACAGGCTTGTGGGGCATCAGCAATGATATTGGGGTGCTGAGGCCCTGAGCTACAGCTACCATTTAAAGTCCACTCTAAGATGCTTTAGAGTCATGGGCTTCATTTGTCCTTTTTTTTGGGAGGGGGGGTCTGAATAGCCGTTGTGCCCAGCATAGCTGTGCTTTTATCAGAGTTGAAGGATCATTTTGGAGTGAAGGTTTACAGCAGCTGTACCTGCCTTTATGACATTGTGTTATCACCTCTATTGCTTATTTATGGACCAAGACGTTCCCGTTGAAAGCATCATGTCCTTTGTGATGGTACGTGCTTTTAGGCAGGGTGACTGTGAGCACATTTCTCTAAAGAGCAGCTGTCCTCAGTAGGTTCTCCAGGCAATACAGTTAATGAACTCGATTCACGGAGGAGCCTTGGGCAAGAAGTTATTCGCAAGGCTGTGCGTAAGAGAGGGCTGATCCGTTCATGATGCTGCCAGTGCTGAGTGGTCACGACCGCTCATGATCGGGTGTCTACCTGCCTTTTGTGTTGCTTTGTCTTCCCCTCATGAGGGTGAGATGTATCTGAGGTGTAGACCAACAGGCTTTAGGCTGGTCGTTTCTACAAATACTGCTCTGCCCTGTTCTCTCTCCTCCCCTTCTGGGACTCCAGGTACGCACACGATAGGTCTTTTCCCTCTCTTCCTGTGTCTCCTCTACTCCTTTCTCTATGTCCCATCCTCTCTGTGCTTTATCTGGTCTCCTCTGCACCTCTAAACGGGGGGAGAGCGGGATGGCTGTGGAAGTGAGGCTTTCGCAGGTGAGGGGGGCTTTGTAGGAAGCTTCTGAAGGCCGGCCAGCACGCTTTGTGCGCGGCCCGGCGGTGGCTGCTCGTTTCCTTCAGCCGGGAAGCGCCAATCCCGGTCAGTAAGGCAGAGGGCGGAGGGTGCGGAGTGGGGGACACAGGTCGGCAGGGGGGACACGGGCAAAGAGGAGGAAGGGACGGGATACTTAGATTCTATTTAGAAAGGACTTTGAAATACGATGCTTAAATCAGAGGCTAATAAGGAAATAAGGGGTCAGGAATGAAGCGTAGAGGGACTTGACCGCCGGGAATCTTATTTTTAAAAGATTAAAGGGTTAGAGACCCTCACTTCCAGAAAAATGCTTTACTTTAAAAACTAGTTTATGAGACAAGTAACATAAGACTGTTTCCTCTTATGTTGGAAGACAGGCGTCGCTTAGGTTGAAATGCAAAGCTGCTTGCTATTGCTGCTTAATTTTCCGACGATTTTGGTCCACCTGGGTGTACTTGTTGCTACGTTAGCAACAAAGCTCTCTGGGGTCACCGTGCCCCTCCCGCTGGGCTTTTGCGTCCTCCCACAAACACTGGCCGACAGGGCAGTTGATTTTCATTGGGGTTGTGGGTGACAAGAGCTCCCGGGGTGGACCGGGGCTGTGTCCGAGGCCGACTTTCCTCTGGCCTCCCCTCGTGGGCGGGGTGGAGGGCGAGGGGGGCGTCGTGACACCGCTTCATCGCCTGATGCCTGAGGGCGCAGCTGTGCGCGCTTCTCCCCGCCCCCCAACTCCGAGCCCAGAGCTGTCCCGGGGGCTCCCTGAGGAGAAGCTTCTCGCCTCGGGCAGGGGTGTGGGAGCAGAGTTTCTGTCGCCTCGAGCAGGGGCGTGGGACCAGAGTTTCTGCCTTTTCAGGAGCAACCTTAAAAAAGTTCTGTGTCTCTTTTTCCCTCTTAAAAGCTCTGAGGGAGGTTAGGGCAGTTGTCGTCTCCGGTTGCTGAGGAGAAGCTGAGCCACCGTCGCCCCTCGCCCAGGGCCCAGCGCTTGTCTGTGACCAGGCTGGGACGCGAGCCCAGGAGGCCTCGATCCCAACGGCAGTCAGTCGGACCTGCTGCCGTAATTAAGTGCCCTGTCCCCGGCGGCCAGCGCAGGGCCGCGTTAGGTGTCCCCCACCCCAGCGGCCCCGTTCTGGCACGGAGGGCCGGCTCCGGGGAATCTGAGAGCACACGCCGCAGGGGGCGCCCTCCTTCCGGGTCCCCTTCCTCCCGCACTGTGGGCTGCACCCCCGCCCCGCGGCCTCTTCTCCCAGGGCTGGGGGCGCGGAGGACGCGGCTGCGGCCGGGAGTTCCGGGGACTCGGGAGCGGCCGGGAGCGAGGCCGCGTCCTGGCCCGGCGCCTGGCCTGAGCGGGCTCTCCGGACGGGGCGGGGCGGGGCTGTGAGGTGTAGCGAGGGCCGAGGTGCCCGCGTGCCGGGAGCGCCCTGGCGGCCGTCCCATCCGCAGCCGTCCGTCGCCCCTGAGGCCGCACAGAAACTCCCCGAGCCTTGTCGGCCAGGGGGCCTGCGGGGACGTCCCTCACCGCTCCCTGCCTCGCCTTCCCCAGGCCTCCTCACGAACGGCGCTGCACCTGGGAGGCTGTTCTGTTTTTCCGTTAGTCCCCGGTGCCCGTCTGGGCGGAAGCCCAGTGGCCGCCCCGAGAGGGCCGCATTTGGCTCCGACGCCCTCCAGGGGGACTTCAGCGGGGCAGGGGCCGCGAGCGGGCCCTCAGCCCGGGAATCTGGCCCAGTGGGTCCTGCCGGCGGAGAGCCCTGCTCCCGCCCCACCCCCACCAATTTCTTGACTGAAAACCCCTGTGAGGGAAATGGGAAATGTCGGGAACTTTCTTGGAAGGCTCTGGCGCCTCCTCACAAGCTAGGATGGAGGCCAGGCTGTGGGGGCCGCAGAGCGGGCTCCATGGCTGGTTTTCCTCCAAGATGCCTCGCGCACCGTGTGGCCAGGCCAGGCCAGGCCTGGGCGTGGGTCAGAACACGGAGAGGCGAGAGCGCGGCCGATGGCCACAGGGGACAGAGGGGGCGAGCGAGTCTCCGTGGGCCCCTGGGCGTCCTCTCAGGACCTGGTGACGGATCTGAGGCAGAGGCGTGACCTCCCAGGGTTCGCCTCCCTTGCCACCCAGTTCCGAGAGAGGAAGAGCCCACCTGGGCCCTGCCTTTCCTCCCAGCAAAGTCCTGGGAACGACTCTCAGCTTGGCCGAGTTGGGGGTGGCAGGAGAGCCGGGTTTTTTTTCTCGGTTTGCTGGAGCGGGCGCTCAGCAGGCCAAGGTCAGGGCTGCCGGGCGGCCGGGCTGCTTCCGCCGCTGGGGCCTGGGCGGGCCCTGGGCGGACCCTGGGCGGGGCCTGGGCGAGCGTCGGGGCCGTGGGAGGAGCCTGAGGCCACCTCTGCAGGCTGCGTTTTCCTTCAGTGATTGAGCAGCAGGGCCTTGGAGAGCCTTGACTTGACCTGCAGCCTAGAGAGGACAGTGTGCCAGGGGCCACCGGAGGAGCTGGGGGTGCCCCTGCCTGCAGAAAGAGGAGTCCGTCCTCCATCCCCCACCCCCACCCCCACCCACAGCTCTAGTGTCTATTCCCGAGGCTGGATGACCCCTGTCGCCATCTGCCGCTTTTTGCGGGTTTGTCTTTGGACTTGATTTAGGCAGAGAAAAATCTAGATGCAGAGAGACATTGGTGGAACTTGCTCGAGTTTGAAGGTTAACATTATCACTTACTTTCCTAAGTCAGATAGCGTGCTGGGTGGGGCAGGGCGGGCAGGGCAGTTAATGTTTAATTGGAGACGAGGCTCCTAGCTCTGTGCCCAGTGACCTCCAGAGGGAAACCAGGTCCTGGCACCTACAACCCAGGACCCCAAGGTGTCCTTGGTGGGCCCCGGGGTTGCCCTGAGGGCGATTTCCAGATGACAGTGGCGTCTTCTGTGGCTGCCAGAGCTTGGCCTTTTGTGCCCTTGTGCTGTCTCCTGCAGAAGCCACCAGCCACATGGGGTGGGGGGCACTTGAAATGAGGCTGGTCCAAGCTGAGACATGCTCAGGGTAAAATACACACTGGACTTTGAAGACTTAGTACAAAAACAACAACAACGACGAAAAAAAAAAACACCTCTACTAATATTTATATTGAGTACTTTTTCAAATAATATTTTGGACATTCTGGGTTAAATAAAATATATGATCAGAATTCATTTCACATGTGTTTTGCTTTTTTAAAAATGTGGCTACTAGAAAATTTAAAATTATATACAGGGTCTGGCAGAACTAACACCTGCTTGAGTGTGGTTGGCAGGGTAGGAATTTATAGTTTTAATTTGAACATTTCACCTAAAATGTCCTATGGTGTGTTGAGTGTGATATTGTTGTGTTACAGAATTACATGCTCACGATTTTGTAATAAGAAAAGGGGGCGCTATTGTGCTGGACCCTGCGTGTAGCTGGCCTTGTGCTCCTTCTGGACAGCGCTGGTCTAGCCGTTTTGAATAGGATTGATAATAATAGCAAACGCTCTTAGAGCAGCACCTTGTGTCAGAACCGAATGGAAGCACTTTCCTTTTATTCACTGGTTTAATCTTCACAATGACTTACGAGGCAGGAGCCTTTATTTTTTATAAAAGTAATATATAATCCCTGCAGACATCGAAAAGATGGAGTGCAGGTTCCTTGCCTGCTAATTGGAGCGCCTGGCGGGAGTGCACGCCCTCTGGGGGCGGGGCTGCCGCTCCCTCGCCCCTCCCTCGCACCGCCCCCCCACCACGCTGGCCTCAGGGTGCCTTCAGTGTCTCCCCGGGTCCTTGCTGTCCCTTCCGCTGAGGGCAGTGCGCTCAGCCACGCATTCTCTCTGTGCTCACAGGGCCCCGCCCTCGCCTCCTCACCCAGCTAGAGCTGTGCAGGAAGTAGAGGGATAGTGGGCCCCAGGCCAGGCTCCTGGGTTCTCTGTGGAGGCCCCGTGGCACCTGCTGGGCTCCTCAGGCCTCCCTGGGCAGCTGACGTCATCCGCTGCCTGACCTCTGGATAAATGGCATCAATGAACTTGGATTTAGAAGGTTGCTGAGGGGAAGGGAGGGCTGGTGCCCTGCGCCCAGACCGCCAGCAGTACCTGAGTGAGGGCTGCAGCCTGAGCTCCTGTGAGTTCCTCTGGCTTGGACTGGGGACACTCACCCTTTGCTTTTGCAAAATGTTCCGGCTCGCTCTAGCGACTGCCTTATGTCACTGTAGTGTGGCCTTTGCTTCCAGTTGCACGAGCTAAGAGAATTCTAGGGAATTGGAGACTGTTCTCAGAGACTTCGCAGCGGGTGGCCATGTGCCAAGCGAGTGTCCCATCCTTGGTCGTCCTCCACTGTGCTGGGCCCTCCCTGTTGTGTGTGGTTCCAGGGTGTGTGTGTGAGTGTGTCCCACGAGCCTGTGCAGGAGCAGAGGTGCTGGGGGTGGGGGAAGATGGAGCCTTTTCACCGAAAGCACCTGCCAGTCCTCTGAAAACAGCAGATGTGTGTCTCCTGCCTTTTTGTCTCCTCAGGTCCCTGGGGAGCCGAGGTGGGTGTGGGGGCTTGTGGGTGGGGGCCCGCAGCCTGGCTCCCGGGCAAATGTCTAGTGCCCTCTGCCTCCTCCTTTGTAGGTCTGGCTGTGGGTCTGGGCTTTGGAGCACTGGCTGAAGTCGCCAAGAAGACCCTGCGCCCTGAGGAACCCTCCGGTGAGCCGGGCCCTTGACCGAGACGTCATGGTGGGCCCTGGGGCTGGAGCGTCAGCCCCCTGGGGCCACCTCAGCCACCTCTGGGGGCACATTCCCCTTGTGTGCTGGGTAAATGGCACCCCTGCGGCTGGCTGAGTCTCGGAGGCCGCTCTGCTCTGGCCCAGCATGTGGACAGCCGCCCTTCCCTGCCGGACTCTCTTGTGGGACTGAGGGGCCTCTCAGAGAGAAGGCACTAGCCTGCCCCCCAGGTCCCTGAGCACAGGGGCACAGGGCACCTTGTGTGTCTTTGGGAGGGGCCGGAGGACAGAGAGGGCTGGTGAGGGGACACTTTGGAAAGCCTGGCTGTCCTCTGTCCTACCACATCCAAGCAGGGAAGAGGCTCAAAGTGGCTCCAGGGTTACAGCTGGCATCCTTTGTCAGGGAGATAGTGACCGTAGCTGCGGGTCATGGGGCCCAGGAACCACAGGACCTGGGGCTCAGAGGGATGGGACGGAGCCCTCAGGCTGTGTTGGGCTTTTCTGAATTGCACTTAAAATGCCTCCTCCCCCATGGTATTGTCCCTGTATTTACCCAGGAGGATCAGGGAAGACTGGTTTGCCAAGGTGCACACAGTATTGCAGGTGGGGTGGGGTGGGCTGGCCTGGGCTGCGCTCAGGTGCCCTAAGCCCCAGAGAGGAAGGGACTGCAACCAGGGTGCTCCGGCCCTGTCCCCTCAAGGCCTCGGGGGCCACAGAGGCCACTTTCAAGCCCTGCCTGCCTCATCCTCTTGCCACTTGGGGGAGGTCAGCAGGCACACAGAGGAGGGGGTGGGTGCTGTGGTGACCTGGCTTCTGCCCACAGGGGGTAAGAAGGGCGTCCTGGACTCCAGCCCCTTCCTGTCGGAGGCCAACGCGGAGCGCATCGTGAGCACGCTGTGCAAGGTGCGCGGGGCGGCGCTCAAGCTGGGCCAGATGCTGAGCATCCAGGGTGAGTGGGGCCCCCGCCCGTGGGCAGGCTCTGGGAGGTGCTGGGAGGGGCTCTTTCTGCCCACTGGCTCCTCTTGACTCCTGGCTGGTGATCAGCCTGGGATGTTTATGATGTGCCTTAAACAGGAGCCCACTGTCACTTTTCTTTCTGGGTGTTTTGAGGTATGTAGAGGCTCTCCTGGCATCTCAGAAGGTGGCGAGCCTGGCAGCTGTTGCCCCGCACCCCGCAGGGTTGGCTGGAGGGAGCTGGAAGGGGGCTCGGAGGCCTGCCAGTGTGATGTGGGGGACAAGGGACTTGTGGCTGCACAGGAGGCTGGCTCTGTGCCCCAAGAGCAGAGGCAGGATTGGGGGAGCCTCAGGGCTTCCAGCGAGGCCCCTCACCGGTTAGAGTGCTCAGTGAGTCGGCCAAGTGTAAGGCAGGAGCTGCCATCAGGGGCAGGCGGATGGGCTCGGGCGTCGCCTGTGGTTGTGCAGACGCTGAGTTCGCAGATGAGTTTTTCAGTGCACGAACCTTGGGCTCCAGGAGTTCCACGTCTAGTGGCCTAACCTAAGGGTAGCCTCAGAGATGTGGCCAAGGCCCCGTGCAGGAGGAGCTCTATCGCAGGACTTAATGGCAATCGCCAGTTCAGTCCTGTGTCACCTAATGACTGGGATGTGTCCTGAGAAATGCATCGTTAGGCAGTGTCATTGTGCAAACAGCACAGTGTGCTCTCACACAAACCGGGATGGCGCCGCCGCTTCACACCGGGCTGTGAGGTGCAGCCTGTTCTCGCACTGCACGAGAGTAAAAGTGGCGCCATCGGGAGGTGCAAGCGTGACATGCGTGGGCCTGCTGCTGGTGTACTGTTTTATTTTTAAAGTTTTATTGATTTTAGAGAGAAAAACATCGATTTACTGATCCCTGTCCTGACCAAGGATCGAACCTGCAACCTTAGCATATTGGGACGACGCTCTAACCAATTGAGCTACCCAGCCAGGGCCAGTGTACTGTTTTAGAGCAAACTTTAAAAAATAAGTATCGAGAGTTCACTCTGTAGTAGCAATGAAAAGAACAGTAAACACAAACAGCACCAGTTGTTCATCGTTAGGTATGGCGTGCTGTACTCTCACCCAACTGGCGTGTTTGCAGCGGCATTGTCACCCCCCGCATGTGGATAAGGCGCTGTGCCACCAGGTTGTGCGGGCTGAGATGTCACTACGTGGAAGGGCTTTTTAGCTCTATTATAATCTCACGGTTTTGTGGGGTCCTCTCTTGAAACGTCGTTATTTGGGGTGTGACTGTTAATAGGAGCTGATGTAAGCGGCAGGTGGGCTGGCTGATTGCGTGAAGGGGCTTCGGTGGGGGATGTTAGGCTCCCAGGGACAGTGCCCTTTCAGAAAATGTCAAAACTGCGTGACGGCCGAGCGTGCACTTGGGAGAGGCGGCGCCTGAGAGCAGGCCGGAGCAGCCTCCAGGCAGTGCGACTCCTGTCGTGAAAAAACAGAAAAAGGGTCAGAAAGAAAAAGTTCTCTTCAAGTGGTCAGATATGGGTATTTTTAACATTTGACTGTACTTTATTTCCTAAATTTGTTATCATTGTGAAAAGCTTTGCCTGTTATTTCTGATGCCAGGGCCTGGGTCGCACAGGTCCGCCCGGTGCCCTGGTGGGAGGGCTGGGTGCGGCCGGCTCCAGATGTGGCGGTTGGTCTCCATGCCCCGGGAGCGTGCGGGCCAACATCCTGTGTCCGCCTGGAGCTTTTGCCCACCCGTGTGCCAGGCGGGAACACGCTGCCAGGGTGCAAGGAGGAATCTGAGGGCAGGCCTATGGTGTGGCATACAGCCTGCGTTGTGTTGTCTCTGCACCTGAGGTCCCAGCATGTGGCAGGGCAGGGCAGCACCTCCCAGGAGACCGCACTGCGGCAGGGTGCGCGAGGGCCACTCGGTCCCCGGCCAGCGCCCCCTCCCTCTCAGGGGTCGGCCCTCCGCTCTGACTTCCCGGGTCCTTCCAGATGATGCTTTCATCAACCCCCACCTGGCCAAGATCTTCGAGCGGGTGCGGCAGAGTGCAGACTTCATGCCACTGAAACAGATGACGGTGAGGCAGGCGGCACCCGGGGGCGTCTGGGTCCTCCTGTCACTTCCTCTCCTTGCATGGGGGGGCTGTGGGTGCTACTCAGGGTGTCCCACTTGGCTGGGCTATGCTTACCGCCCCTCCCTGGCCTCTCCCTCCAGAAAACTCTCAACAATGACCTGGGCCCCAACTGGCGTGACAAGCTGGAGTACTTTGAGGAGCGGCCCTTCGCAGCTGCCTCCATCGGGCAGGTGCACCTGGCCCGAATGAAGGGCGGGCGCGAGGTGGCCATGAAGATCCAGGTAGGTGCCCAGTGTGCGCGCTTAACCCCCCAGGGGCAGCGAGGGCAGAGCCGGGACCTGTAGTGCGGGGGCCCGTGTCACCATTCTGGCCCCAGCACGCCAGCTCCGGGTGCCGAGACAGCATGTGCCAAGCGGCTGGCTGCGGGAGTGGAACAGCCTCCCAGCAAGCTTGGTTTGGGTGGGGCGAGGACAAGGGACAATAATTGTCTCCTTTGGGCCTGAGCTGGAGGGCTGGGGCCTTCAGTGGGTGGCAGAGGTAGATAGCTGTGACTCACCCAAGGTGTGGGGTCCTGGTGGGACACTCCTGAGGAGCTCACAGGTGGCGAGGAGTCGGGGACACCCCGCATGGCCCTTGCTCTGCCCACCCAGGACACCCCTTCCGCTCCCCCTACAGTACCCTGGCGTGGCCCAGAGCATCAACAGTGACGTCAACAACCTCATGGCCGTGCTGAACATGAGCAACATGCTTCCAGAAGGTCTGAGACTGGCTCTTGGTCAACGGCAGGCATTTGGGATGGGTTCTGGACACCCGGGGGGGCCTCCTGGGGGAGCCCACCGCCTACCCTGAAACCCCCCTCCCCGGTCCAGGCCTGTTCCCTGAGCACCTGATCGATGTGCTGAGGCGGGAGCTGGCACTTGAGTGCGACTATCAGCGAGAGGCCGCCTGTGCCAGGAAGTTCAGGTGCAGCTCCCGGCTGGGCTTCAGTGCTGGGCAGCTGGGCTTCGGGCCCCTTGCCTGTTGCTTCCCCCAGTGGGAGACGGACGGACAGTCTTTAGGTGGTCCTTGCAGGACGGGAGGAGGGGTCCCCAGGGGCCGATGGCTCTGGCTGGAGCTTGGGGCCATAGCCACATCCCACCCATCCATTTGGTGGGCTCAGCCCCTTGCTGCTCCACGTGCCATCCCCGGGGTGGGCGGGGGAGGAGCCCTGCCTGGGTGTGATCTCCCGCCCCCACCAGGGAGCTCCTGAAGGACCACCCCTTCTTCTACGTGCCGGAGATCGTGGATGAGCTCTGCAGCCCCCACGTGCTCACCACGGAGCTGGTGTCTGGCTTCCCCCTGGACCAGGCGGAGGATCTGAGCCAGGAGATCCGCAACGAGGTGCGTCTGCTGCTCACTGCCACGGGGCCTCCGGCCACTCCCTGTGTGGCTGGAGGGGCCAAGGGGCCTGCTGTGCTGCCCCTGCCCCAGGCGGTGCCCTTGGAATCACATGTCCTCTGGGCAGAAGGTGGGGCCGGGTGGGAGATGTGGGGGGAAATGGGAGTCAGGCGTCCCCAGCCACAAACTCTCGGGTCACCGGGCCCCCCCACCTTCCCAGATCTGCTACAACATCCTGGTCCTGTGCCTGAGGGAGCTGTTCGAGTTCCACTTCATGCAGACAGACCCCAACTGGTCCAACTTCTTTTACGATCCTCAGCAGCACAAGGTGAGCCCCAGGGCGGTGCAGGCACAGGGGCCGGAGTGCTCTGCTGGGGCGGGGGCTCTGAGCCCCGAGCGTCTCAGCTCCTGTGCAAGCCTCCCCTTGGTGTCACCGCTCCCAGGTTGCTCTCCTGGACTTCGGAGCGACGCGGGAGTTTGACAGGTCCTTCACCGACGTCTACATTGAGGTAGGGGCCAGGGCCGGCCTTGGCCCATGCCGTCATGAGGCCAGGGCAGGACGCAAGGGGAGCGTGAGGGCGGGCGGCTGACCGGGCTGCTACCCCGTGTCCCTACCTGGCCTCAAGATGGTGATGGTGGGTGAGGCCCTGGCCAGGCCCTCCAGGCCGGGGGCCTGGGAGGACCAGTGAGGCAGCGGGGTCAGCAGCCCTTGTGGGGAGAGGGCCAGGCGGAGGCTCCTGGCCCTCAGCAGCTCCTCCCCGTTCTGCCCGCGGTGCTCCAACCAGATCATCAGGGCTGCCGCCGACAAGGACAGGGAGGCCGTGCTGAAGAAGTCCATAGAGATGAAGTTCCTCACCGGCTACGAGGTCAAGGTGAGCCCGGGGGACGTGAGTCCCCGGCCTGTTGCTCCAGGCACAGCTTCCAGGGGGGTCTGGCCTGAGGGGCCGTCTGCTGGGAGGGCTGCCTTCCGAGTGTGTGTGCAGTGGACTCCTATTTCCTCTCAATTCCCAAGCAGAACCTCAGTTTATAAATGGATGATATCAGAGGCGACAGCAACCTTGAAGGGTCTCTACAGAGTCCTGGGCCATCTTGGCATCTGGAAACTGGGCCCTCCCCAGCACTTGAGGTTCTCTGGGTGGCAGGGCTTAGGGGCCATCAAAGGGACTTGTCACAAAGCTCATTTTTGCTTGCTCTCGCCACTAGATTTACGTCAGTCATGCTGGGCTTCGGGGCTTGGCTGAGGGCAGGTGGGATGGCAAAGCCCTCAGTTCCTAAGGCCTCGCTGGGAAGGGCGAGGAGAGCGCTGCACGGAATCTGAGCGACTGCCTGCAGACAGGGCCCGCAGGCGGTGCTCCTGCCACCCAGAGGCCGCTCAGAAAGCAGCCCTCTCCTGGACAGTGGGGAGGGTCAAGGGAGCCCAGGCTGGCCTGCGGCCCCACCGCAGCACCCTGGACTGGGTTTTGTACAGACTTTGGACCCCAGTGCCTCCAGGCTGGGCTCGCGGTTCCTTTGGTCTCACGTGGAGCCCAGTCCACATATCAGTGCCGTCTCCCTGGCCCCTGTTGGTCTGAGCGTAGCTCCAGTTAATCATTATTCAGTCTAGTTGAAAACAAAACCCTCGCCTACCTGACCCTCTCCTCAACTGTAAACCAAGCTTTCGGGGTGCGCTCAGGGCCAATCCCACCTCTCCACCTCCAGGCCATGGAAGATGCCCACCTGGACGCCATCCTCATCCTGGGGGAGGCCTTTGCCTCGGAGGAGCCCTTTGACTTTGGCACCCAGAGCACCACCGAGAAGATCCACAACCTGATTCCCATCATGCTCAAGCACCGGCTCATCCCGCCACCTGAGGAGACCTACTCGCTGCACAGGAAGATGGGGGGCTCCTTCCTCATCTGCTCCAAGCTGAAGGCCAAGTTCCCCTGTAAGGCCATGTTCGAGGAGGCCTACAACAACTACTGCAAGAGGCGGGCCGAGCAGTAGCCGCCAGCGCAAACTCTCTGCTCTCCTGCAGTTCAAACTAGTAGGAAGCCGGTGGCGGTGGTGCTCCGTTTAAACTCCTTTGCCCAAGGAGAGAGGGAGGCTGGCTCCAATGGGGCGGGGGTGCTGCTCGGAGCCCCGTTACCAGCGCTTACCACGGTTCTTATCGCCAAAAGGATGTGGGGCGAGATGTGCCGGAATGAAAACGAGCCCCCACCTTCTCTGTCAGAATCTAACAGTTTGTTCATCCTCTGAAATACTCTAATGGAAGATAAAAAGGCAGTTTCACTCCCTTTTCCTTTTAGTAACAGGGGTTTTTCCTAATGTGAATGTTAACCAGAAGATGGGAGACTACTGCCACCAAAAAAACAACAGAGACGCCTTTTTGGATGCTATTGAACAAGTATACAAGGTTTGTACGTGTGTGTATGTTTCTAGAATGAGATTTGTGTTTTCTGCCCATTTCCTCTCCAGCTTGTGACCTGCAGCTGGGAGAAGTCAGATCTGAGCAGTGCCCACAAGTACTGACTAACCCGGCGGGGCCCACGCCTGCTGGCTGGCTGGCTGCCGCACCTTATGGGAAGTGCTGCCCCTCTCCCCGTGGGCAGGGTCAGGAGCCACGGAGGCGCGGGGAGTGCCAGCTCTTGTCCCCGGCGCCTGCTAGGAGACGGTGTGTGGAGCCTTTGTGGAAGGATATGAATGTGCAATGTCACCTGGTTAGACGTGAGGGTCCGCACAGGCTGTTATTTTTGTAAAATTCTTGTAATTGTCTGATTTACTTGTTTCAATAAAAACAAAACATCCTACCATCGTGGCATTGATCCTCTCATTCGTAAAGGGCTCTGAGCGGGCGGTGAGGGGTCCAAGGCCAGTGGCACATCCCATCCCACCTCGAGATGCTCCCGGAAGGTCTGACAGGTCCCCAGCGTGAGGCCTCTGGGGCCAGGGCCTGAACCTGGAAGGCTGAGCCTACATTCCTCTTCAGAGAAAGAGCGGTGTGGGGCAGAGGAAGGACGGGCGGAGGGACAGCTCGCCTCTCCACCCTGCAACTCCCTCGCCACCTCCAGGGCCCTGTCCCGCAAGTACAGAAAAGCCACAGCTCGTCCAGGCTGTAGCTCAGCAATGCTGGGTCAACTGCTAGCGGGTCAGCGCTGGCCACAGCTGCAGTGCAACCCACTTTAAGAGGTCAGCTGAGCAAGACTTCCCGAAAAGCGGCTTTTCCCGCGTGACTGAGTTCCTAGGTTGGTAATGGGTGCATTCTGAATATTCAGTAGACGCCCTTCAAACAAACCTGGAACGCCCTGCAAGTTCCTCAAGGGGTAAAATAACATGCAGGGACCGTACTGGTCCAAAAATAGATTCTCACATAGGTTTCAAAGATTCCTAAGGAAAATCCTTCTGCATTTTTGCATTGATGAGCAGCAGACACCAGGGCTTGGGGCAGGACGGCGTGGTCTGGGTGGTCTCCCTGATGGCCGCTGCCCCAGCAGGGTTCGCCGATTCCTTGTCAGAACACGTCATCCAGAAACTGCAGAACACACATTTTTTTTGCACATGGAACATTCTCCAGAACAGATCACATACTAGGCCAAAAAACAAGTTCCAATGAATTCAAGAAGACTGAAGTCATATCAAGTATCTTTTCCAACCATAGAGGCATGAAACTAGAAATCAATTACAGGAAGAAAACTGGAAAGAACCCACAAATATGTGAGACTACATAACATGTTCCTAAACAACCAATTAGGATCAAAGAGGAAATCAAACAGGAAATTGAAAAGTACCTTGAGTCAAATGGAAATGCAACTTTTCAAAATGTATGGGATGCCGAAAAAGTATTTAGTTCAAAGAGGAAATTTCAGTTACAGAGGCCTACCTCAGGACACAAGAAATATCACAAATAAATATACATGTAACTCTGCACCGAAAGGAATTAGAATAAAAAGAACCCCAAAATAAATAGTTAAGATCGAAGCAGAAATAGAGTAGAAACTAAAAAACAATAGGAAAAAAAAATCAATAAAACAGCTGGTTCTTTGAAAGATAAATACAATTGACAAACCTTTAGCCAAACTCATCAAGGGGGAAAAAAAGGCCCAAGTGCAATCATAAAGAAAAATTACAACCAGCACCACCAAAGTACAAGGGGCCATTAAAGAATACTATGAACAATTATATGCCAACACATTTAACAATCTAGAAGAAATGGAAAAATTTCTAGAAAATTTATGACCTTACAAGACTGAACTAGGAAAAATACAAAATCTAAACAGATCAATTGCTCGTAGTGAAGTTGAAGCAGTAATAATAATAAAAAAAACTCCCAATAAATGAAAGTCCAGGACCAGGTGGCTTCACAGGTGAATTCTACCAAACAATTAAATACTTATGCTTTTTAAGTTATTTTTTAAAAAACCAAAGAGGAAGGAATTCTTCCAAACTTGTTCCACAAAGCCAATATTACCTCTATACCAAAACCAAAGACATTACAATAAAAAAATTACAGGCTAATATCCTTGATGATCATAAGATACAAAAAGAGAAAACCCTCAAGATTTCACTAAAAAGCTATTAGAACTGAAAAATAAATTCAGGATACAAAATTAATTGCAATTAATTATCAGAAAGAGAAATTAAGAAAACAATCCCATTTACAGTTGCAACAAAAAGCACAAAATATTGTAGAGGAAAAAAGATATTTTAAGACATGTAAATATTTTAAAAATAAAAAAAAAACACAAAATACCTTCCAAAAAATTTAGCCAAAGAGGTGAAAAATGTGTACTCTGAAAACTAAGACACCAAAGAAAACTGAAGATAAAAATAAATGGAAGCATATACTGTGCTCATGGATTAGAAGACTTAACATCATTAAAATGTCCTTATTACCTAAAGCAATCTACAGATTCAATGCAATATTTATTGAAATACTAATAGCATTAGAACAACTAATCCTAAAATTTATATGGAACCACAAAAGATCCCAAATAGCCAAAGAAATTTTGAGAACTGGGAGTACCACGTGCCTTGATATCAAACTATACTATAAAGCTACATTATCCAAAACAGTATGGTACTGGCATAAAAACATACAGATTAATGGAATAGAATAGAGCCTAGAAATAAATCCTTGTTTATACAGTTAATCTACAAAAAAGGAGACAAGCATATACTGTGAGGAAAAGCTAGTAGTTTCAATAAGTGGTGCCGGGAAAACAGGATAGATACATGCAAAAAAAAAAAAATTAAAGTGGAGCACCTCCTTATACCACATATAAAAATACAGTGAAAACAGATTAAAGACTTAGACTTGAAACCATAAAACTCCTAGAAGAAAACATAGCAGTTAACTCTGACATCACTCTTAGCAATATCTTTTTGGATATGTCTCCTTGGGCAAGGGAAACAAGAAAAATAAACAAATTGGACTATATCAAGCTAAAAAGTTTTTGTACAGTGAAGAAAACCATTAACAAAACAAAAAGATAACCTACAAAATACAAAAAACCTACAAAAAAGATAACAAACAAAAAGAATGGGAGAAGATATTCACCAATGATATGTCTGATAAGGGGTTAAATGTCCAAAATATATAAGGAACTTGTACAATTTAACACTAAAAAAAAAAAAAAAAAAAAAAAATCAATTAAAGATGCAGAGGACCTGAATAGACACTTCTCCAAAAAGGACATAGATTGCCAATAAACATATGAAAAGATGTTCACCCTCACTAATCATCAGGAAATGCAAATTAAAATGACGAGATAACACCTCACACCTGTCAGAATAGCTCTCATCGATAAATCAAAAAACAAGTGTTGGTGAGGATGCAGAGAAAGGGAGACCTTCATAAACTGTTGGTGGCCTTGTAAATTGGTGCAGCCACTATGGAAAACAGTATGAAGACTGCTCAAAAAAATTAAAAATAGAGGGGTATTTATTCAAAGAAATCCAAAACACTAATTTGAAAAGCTATATACACCCAATGTTCATTGCAGCGTTACTAGTAATAGCGAAGATGTGGAAGCAACCTGGCCATGTCAACTGATACAGGCTGTAGGCAGTTTTGACCAGAAGAGAGGAGTTGGAAGCTTCAAAAGAACTGACCACGATTCTTACCTGAGCTACGGAAGGAACTAAGCAAGCCCTGGATTAAACTAACCCTGTGTCCTTCTGCAGGGTAAGGAGAAGCCTGGTCAAGGAGGGGACCGGCGGGAAGCAGAGCCTACAAGACGAAAGAGTCAGTCACCTTCTCTCCATTCCTCAGACTTTTTAATCAGGAAAAAAAAAGACAAAATACTCAATTCTAACAGTTCCCTGTTTTATTGCAATACATCAAAGTCCGGTTAATATTGATACCGACATAAAATATTGGCGAGGAGTCTTTTGTTACATTTTTTACTATCCCACCTTAAATATCTCTGTGCAAAAGAATCCACACCACTGTTTGGTAGCAGAGAATCTCTTATAAACTTCCCTAAGACACTGAGGGCAGAAAACCAAACAAAATGAAATGAGGAAGTGATCAAAGGCCAAAGCAGTATCTTTTCCCCTTCCATACGCACATTATTTGTCAGCATTATTACTCTAAACAAAAAAATGATTACACCTAGGCCATGCAAAACTGTACAATAATATTACAATGAGAAAAGACCCTAAAAAATTTATGAAACAAATGATATTATTACACTATGAAATAAAAAGGCAGGTCACTTTGTTTTCATGAAATTTCAGGGTTGATTTGCTTTTGTTAGTCCAGCCCCCCGCCCCCCTGAACGGGGACAGTTTGTGTGCCATGGCTGTCCCTGGGAAGGATGAGAACCCGGCCTGCCTGCCAGTGCTGACCTGGGGGACAGAGCTCCGGACTTGCACACTGGGCTTGAGTGACAACTGAGGTCACGATAAGGAAAGAGGTTTCAGAGAGGAGCTCTCGGAAATGCTGTGAGGGGCTGGGCCTGGGGAGGTGGTGAGCGAAGTGCCCCTTATTTCCCTGTTGTGCCCCGTGGAACTGGACAGTGGCAAAGTCTGACTGCTGCCGAGCGCGCCACTCTGTCCAGAAAGCGGACGGTGACGTCCCAAGGCCCCGTGCAGCTGGGACCACAGTGTGTGGTCACTGCCGAAGGCAGGCCCCGCTGTACGTGGGGCTTTGGGGTGTCCACCTGGCCCTGCTCTGGCTTTTCTCTACGATACCTGAGACCATACCAGTGCCAGCGGGTCTTTCACAGACGTAGATGTGGCTGCTAGGTAACAGAAAGACAGGATTCTAATGATAGGGGAAGCAGAGGAAGGCTGAGAGCCAACCGGGGAATGACAGATTGTGGCTGTAAACATAATAGGAATTTCAGATTCTTCCCTGAAGCTTGGGTACGAGAACTGACTGGGAAACTCGAGATGGACCTTTTTAGTTGTAGCTCGTTAGCCTTACAACTGTGCTCCCTGGGAAAACAAATCACTAAGCTAGGAGGGTGTGTGTGTATACACATAATTAAAGAAATAAAATATACTTTAATAACCATTTGATAAGAAGGCAGGCTTCCGTTTTTGGTAAAAAGAAAATATATATGTGTGTATATATATATATAACTTCATACACCCAAAGCACACGACAAGATTAAATTAATCAGAATTCAAGGGTCGACAACAAATTGGCTGGACGTAGATAGCACCAAGTACCAACACGGACTATGTCAGAAATCTCATTTATTTTTCCTTTCTGCTGAGAACTGAGTTCCTGCTGCCACAGACGTTCTTAAAACGTTCTCCACAAAACAAGGGCTGACCTCAGCACAGAAGCCTGCGCCACGGCTGCTGCCGCTTCAGATGGTCACCGGTTCCTGTTCCCTGGCACTCGTCCCCACCTTCTCAAGTCATTCTTCCCAGAAGCCCCTGACGGTGCCTGCTTCATGCTGGGGATAAGGCCAGCAGGATGGCCGTTCCCTTGGGAACCCCTGGAACTGTTACCCCTGTCGGGCTTTCTTCCCGAGCCCTGCTGTTAGAACCTACCCATATCTGGGACTGCTCTCCTGGGACCAGTAAGACCACTGACGATGGTGACGGAAAACCCCGGAGGCTGGGCTGCCCCCACTGGGCCAACGTGGAAGTGCCGCCCTGGGGCCCAGCAGCCGGAGCAGGCTCGCTCTCCCTGCCCTGTTGGGCGGCTGAAGGGTCCGGCTCACTGTAGTGGAGTCCGGACGTCAGGCAGGGTTATAGTTGATCCTAAAAGCATCCATTAAAAAGCAAGCACCTACAGGCAATAAATTCACTTAGTTGCCAGAGATAAATAATGACTTAGCACAGAGACCCAGGAGTCCTCGTGAAGGGAAGCGGGAGGAGGAGGGAAGGGGAATGGGCGGGTCGGCAGGAGAGGGGCAGCCGGCCAGGCGCTCGGCCCCTGGCAGGCGGCGGCTCCCCCCTCTCCTGGGAAACGCCAAGTGTAAGGAGCTACCAGAGCCACACGGCAACAGCCCAGCTCGAGGCCCAACCCTGGATGCCGGGGGCACAAAACAGTCTTGTATGACACTTCTTCTCCCAAAGCCAAGGGTTCAGGAGACGAGAACTGCAGTCAGTCAGGCCCACCCGCAGCGCAACGGTCACATCTGAGCGAGTGCCTGGCCCAGAGCGTCTAAATGTCAAAGCTTGACATTATTTTTAACTGCTCTACAGTAACCTTTTGCAATATAATCCCCAAACAGGATCCGTTCTTCCGTCCCTGAGCGTCAGGGGCCTCCCCACCGAGCAGCATCAGCTTGGACCCGGCTCGGCCCCGCGAGGACTCAGGGCGGGCGGCAGCGCCCCACCCACAGCTCTCCCACTCGAGCTGAAGTTCGGAGGAGAGAGGAAAAAACCCTGTTTCTAGTGCTCAAATTTAGATAAAAAGAAAAAGAGGAGAATTCGCGTTACTTCCATGAGATACGTTTATTTCTATCTCTTTCTTTACTTATGTGCTTAACTGGTGAAATGACCGGAAGAAAAAAGTCCTGGTTCTGCATCTCATTTCCTCGTGGTAATTAAAACAGCAGGGGTTCAAACGGAAATATGACTAACAACACAATGTAGCAAACGAGGGGGAAAACTCATCCGGTCAAGGTGGCAAGCTGCCCACGCGGGGCGCACTTCCTGCCCGTGCCCTGGGAGCACTTCGTTACCCGCTGGGTGTGGGAGAGAATATTTGGTTAAGGCTGTTCAAGTCCTTGCATCTGAGGTTTTCTATTATTTGGTAATTAAACCCCTTTCCCAGGCTTATCTGAGGAAGCTGGCACCACACTCAAAACAGACTCCTCCCTGAGAAGCCGGCCCAGCTGGGGGAGACACCTCACTGCCACTCAGGAGGGACGGGATTAGCCCAGAAAGAACAAGCACCCCTGTGACCCTCTCACGGCCCTTCAGAAGCCACCGCCGTCCCTGTGTCAGATGGAAGGGATCAGAAGGTGACAAAACTGCATTCCTACATCCATCTGCAGAAGGTACCACAATATCAAACATGAGAAGTGTGGCTCAATTCTACTAGGGAAAAAAGGTCCTGGATAGAAGGAAATCTGCCTTTTGATGATGCTGCTGAAGAGGCTTCAAATGTTACAAGTTTGGTGCCCGGGTCGCACGCCAACCCCATGAAGCCGAAGTCTGTACGTTTTCCGACCGCTCCCAGCGCGAGGACGCAGCACTAAAGGGAACCCTGATTCCTCTCGCTCTCCCTCCGCACCGGCAGCGCGAGGCCTTTCTACTCTTTAAATTACTGAGCTGGGAAACAGACAAGAAACAACACACTTCTTTAAATTAAATGCTCTCTTATATATGCATCCATCTTTCACTGAATACAAGATGCTTCTTTTCACTATATACATTCAGTATTTAACCTCTACATTTGTGTACTTTAAACTCTGCATTGTAGTAAAATATGCATTGTTTGCGTTAATAAGGACTGACTGGCAACGATCAGGTCGACACGCACTGTGGGTGCCCAGCGGAGCCTGGCGGCGGCCCCAGGACCCGCCGGGGAGCCCGTGCGCTGTCTGGGGACTACACTGGAACGCTACTGCGCAAACCAAGTCTGTCTAACCCTATCTTAGCGCTTACAACTTTGTGTAATCTGTCTACCTAAGCTACCGTTGGGGGGAGGGGTAAAATATGATAGAAAGCAACTCTAAGTGTATGAAATGAAATCAGTATCAATCTAAGCTGTTCCGTGGACGTCTGCCTTTATGGTGGCTGCCGTGGCGCGGAGGGCCAGGGCCCGGGCGTCACGCCGGCAGGGCTCTGGCCCCAGCTCCGCTGCGCCAGGCTGGCGTGTCCAGGAAGGGGGGAGGGGGAGACGGGAGTGAGAGGAGGGGGCGGGCAGCTAAGAGTGAAGCGGCTCTGGTCTGGTGTGAGGGCCGAGGGGCTCACGGGTCCCAGGTCCCGCGGTCCGTGCTCTCCAAAGAGAGGCTCTTGGTCTTCCGCGGCGACACCGGGCTGGGGGGGCTGCTCAGGTTGGAACTGTTGGAAGCTGTGGAATGCCTCGGGGAATCAGAGTCCTGTAAGGCCCAAGGGAAGCCATTAGTCATAAGCAGAGGGCAGGAGGGGCTCTGGTGACCACCGGTGCCCCCCCCGGACACCCGACCAAAGGACCTCGTGACTTTGCTACTCTCAGGGCAAGACGCCCTTTCTGAGCTAAGAAGCACCGAGTACAACGAACACTCAAGAGCCCTCTCTCAGGCCTTTAGAGATGTCGGTCACATTGACATAAAAGCTACGAGGAGCCTGCAGGCCTCCAGGAAACAGGAGTCTGCGACGCAAGCGGCTGGCTTTGCCATCGCAGGCTCACAGCGAAGGCTCTCGCGCCCAGGCTACAGGGGCTCTCCGAACCCGCTCCTGACAGCTGCCCCCCGCCGCGCTCACCTCTGCGTCATAGTCTCTGGCCGGGGCGTCACTTCCTTGGTCCACACCTCCGGAGGACAGTGAGCCCTCGGACGGGGAGGGCAGGGGCTGCCGCTTCGCGCTGTAGCTTCCTCCAGAGAACTCCCGCTTTAACGCGCTGCCGTTCTGTGCCGATGACCCTGCGGTGCGTCAGCGAGGTGAAGCTTGACAGGTGCCGGAGGGGATGGTAAGCCACCCTTCCCACGGCCCCAGGTCCCTGACCCCTTTCCCCGGCTCAGAGTCCTGCAGGGACGGACAGCGAGTCCAGCCGCGTCACCCCAGCGCCCAGCTGGCCCTGCTCCTGGGGACACCTGGGGAGGGGGCAGCGCACGCAGGCCATGCCCGGACCGCCCTGCCTGCGTGAGTCCCTCCCCTGTCCGGAGCTCCCACGGCCGCTCCGTCTCTTTCACAGCCCACGGCTGCCCTCCCCCGATGGCGCGGCCTCGGCCTCACCAGGGCCCAGCCCAGGGCCTGGCGTGTGGCAGGCCCTCAACAACGGGCTGAGTGATGGAGGAAGACAGATGTCTCCCTGAAATAAAGACCATCTCAGCTGACGCCTGCCACTTCGCTCCTAGAGGATTCTCATTAAAAGCCAAAGGAATGTAAGCAATTTCATTCTACAGGGCAAAAAGCCTGAGACACAAAGCTCTTAGATTTCCTATTATTTTAAATTTTTGCTTAAAAAATGTTTTGCTCTTACTGAGCTTCAATGTTAACACCACTGGTCATAAAAGACTATGTTCAGATACAGATTGTGACTATCATAGCTTTTTGCTGGTTTAACAAATCCCAATTTCTTTCTTTTTTTTTTTTAAGCATTCAATAAAAATGTCAAAAGACGATTGTTTAAAGCGTATGTACCCAGCGGCCACCAAAAATACTGCAGCCCTTGTGAACCGAAGAGGCCCCGCCCGGTGAAGGCCCGTCCGTGGTGCGCCCCAGGCAGCTGCACACACATGGGCGCTGACCCCAGGGCTTGCAGGTGACCAACAGCCAACCAAGGAGGGAAGGCCTGGGCCTGGGAGGCTTCGGCTGGGCCGCCGCCCAGGAACACAGGGCAACAGATATGGCTGTTGACTGAATGACTCCTAAATGTGAAGCTGAACTTGGTGCGATCTGACTCTCTCCTGGGTCGGTGTGGGGAAGTGGTTTCATCCAAGCTACGCCGACACACTTCAGGGCCTGGGGCTGCGTGTGGGCTGGCACCCTCAGGCTGCGCTCTCTGATCTCTGCCAGTGCCCTGCCACTTCTGAGCGGTGACAGAGAGCAGTCCTTAGCCCAGAACAGTCGTCCCCCAGTTAGAAGCTCCAATGACCACCTGACAATCACTGCACACGATCCAGGAATTAAACAGCACCTGCTACACACCTTCTCCGCCCTTCCTCCCCAAGGAAAAGTCGCTCCTGGGCTGCAGCTGGGCATACGTACATAATGGAGCACAGCTTCCTGCCCCCCTGGCCCCTCAGCTCAGGGCTCTGTACAGAAGCCAAGAGAAGAGATGCCACAGTTCAGAGTGAAAAAAAGAGGCCGGTAATACAAACTGTGAGCGCCCGACAGCCGGTGATGTCACCCTCTGTACCCTGGCAGAAGGTTCGTCTCTCAGGTCCTTAAAAATGGTTACTGAATGAATGATGACTCTTATCTTGCTTTTGTGGCAAAAGGGTAACCTTTCGAACCTGTCCCCAGCCTTCTCTCAGTTAATCAAACAGGCAAATGTTTTTCTGACCCTGGGACCTCTGTTGCGACCTTTGTACAGGCCCGGAATGCCGGCCAGCCCCCTCCAGCCCGGCAAGTGGCAGCAGGTCCTATCACCGCCTGCTCTGGCAGGAAGTCATCCTCAACGCCTCCCATCGCCTGCCTTCCTACAACTCGTTCATCACAGAGTCTCAGTGCTTCTACCTCCAGAAGCTCATCTGGAGACCGTTTCCACTTTCCCCCCTCCACCGGGTCCCAGGCCCCTGCGAGCGGCCCTCGGGACACGCATTCCCACCTCGCCCGCCTCCAACCTGCTCTCCATTTGGCAGCCTGATGCAAGCTGGATAGAAGTCCTTCACAGGCTTTCTAAGCCGTTAAAAAAAAAAAAAGTCTTACCTTGTCCTCCAAGCCCCTGCGTGATCTGCCCCTCCCACCTCTTGAGCTGCGGGTTCTGTCCCTCCCAACCACCATCCGGGAGCCCCACTGGCCTTCTGTCAATTCATCTGACACGACTCACCGGGGCGGCACCCCGGACGAGCACGTGATTCTCCCAGTTCTCCTCTGTGCGCATTCACGCCGACGGCTGCCCCTGGCTCCCTCTATTGCCGCCCTGTTTACCTCCGTGGACCTCCATCAGGGCACTTTGCAGGCTACTGGTCTGTTTCCGAGGTGGCCTGTGCTCTAAAAGGGCTCCAAGACCCTGTGCTTACCACCCGCACCGGGCCTACTCGGGGCAGCCAGTAGGGGCCGAGACCCCGAAGCGTCTGGGAGTGCATGGGGCACGCCCGTCAGCCACGGGATGCGTGGGGCTGCACAGGGCGCGACCTACCTTCCTGCAGCCGAGGCCACTTACTTGCCGACAGGCCGCTGCTGGCGCTCATGGAGCGGCCAGGTTCCGGGCGGGACTTGGTGATCGAAGGAATACTGACCGAGCCACTGAATACTGTCCGACTTTCCTGAGGCCGAGGGTTCTAAAAGCAAGAGAGAAAATTTTCAGCCAGACAGAATCTGATTCCTGTGCAGAGATGTCTGTTTTTCACTATAATTTCAAGAAACAAAATGACCTTAACCAGAGTGATACAGAACAAGGAACAGACAGTATAATCCCTCTGCCCGCATAGGTGCTGAAGCCCTAAGGAAGAGAAGTAACCTTCAGCCCAAACAAGAAATGCTCGCCTTTCTGCTTACTGAAACATCTGTCCACAAATAAGACATTTTTTTGTTGTGAGAACAGTAATCGTTACATGGTTAGAAGGGATGGTGAATGGCAGAATTACACGGACATTTGCAGTTGAGTGAAACGAAGTATGAGATTCTTATTTGCTTAGGATAATTCAATAGCTGAACAATCCCACATGAAGGAAAATCAATTAAAAGCCCCTTCCTTCAAGTGGCTGCCTCGTGGGCATGGCAGCAGACGTGCCTGTGCGGTTCCCGGCCCTGGTCACCAGGCACCCTCACTGCCTCCCACAGACCGAGCAGGATCGAGTCGTAAACACGACTTTTGTAACAACCACAGCCAGTGTGACGTGATATAACTTTGGAATATGGGTTTGAGACATTTTCCATCTAATCAGTGAGAGATTTTGGTGTCCAAGGTATGAAAACGGGCCACGGAGTGATCAGAAAGTCACACGCCCAGAAGGGCGGTGTGTGGGACAAGCTGTCTGACCACGGCCCGCTGGGAACACAAGCCTGCAGCCTCCTCGGAGACCCCCAGCCTTTGAGACCCAAAGGGCCGTCAGGGCTGACCGCTGGAGGAGATTGTGACCAAACAAGCCATGCGGAGCCCACACCAGCCCTGCACGTCACTTGAAAAACTCCAAATCATACATTCTGCAGAACCGCGCCTACTGAGAGGTGGCTGCCCGGCCCCGAATCCGCCACAGCCACTCTGGTTCACATGACAAATTTGCAAAGTCCATGCAACTCCTGGTATGTTACTTGTTAAAGGCAAATGCTTTACCTTGTTTTCTCTAAAAAATAAGAAATTTGGAAAGGAAACAGTCAGTGCTAACATTTCAGCATTCACGCATCCAGGAGCATCCCTGGAGATGCCGGCAACATGCACGCGATGCAGCAGAGGCAAGCGCGGGAGACAGGGGCGAGCATCTCCCACCTTCACACCGCCCTGCTCCTGCACTGGCCCGCCACACCCTGGTGTGATCCTGTTCTGTAAAGCAAACCTACCCCGAGACAAATGGCAAAAATTGGGCCTATAAAAAATACACCAGCTCTTTAGTAACACTGGATGCTGAAGTAATAAGAGAATGACACACAGAAGATAGGTTTCGTTAAAAAAAAAGTTTATCATTCATTCAGCTGTCATTCAACTTCATTATAAAGTGACATGGAACCTAATCTGCTGGTCTTTCATGTACAAATATGCTTGCAATTAGGGCAAAAGTTCCACTGCCAGTGGTATTTCTTGTTATAAATGATCAATTTAAGCAAAATTTCCACCGCCATTTTTATATGAAAAATTCTTGACTGATTTATATACAGCGTTGTTCGAGGATCCGCTCCCCGAAACTTGTTTCCAAACTAAGGCTTATTTTGTCGTAAATAATTATTTTATTAAATAAGATACTTAGATGACATAGTTTAGGGTCAATGACATTTAAAACATTATAATTCAGACTAACTTTATAATACAAACAAAAGTATGAAAATAAATTCCTTATCCCACAAATTTTATTGGGAAATTAATTTACTATATTACAAATAAAGAGTTGATGCCACAATTTCTCTAAACCAGAGGACACTATGGAAAATGGGTTTGCGTGACCCGATCCAAATGTTTTATCTGTAAAACTAACTTGAGAAAACGTCCCCCTGAAGTTAGGAGTACAAGCATCTACTTCTCGAGGGAACTGGGGAAGTCGGTGTGAAAGGGCAACGCCCCCGGCCCTGCGAGGCCGGGCCGAGGCTGAGGCCAAAGGCGAAGCCGCTGGCTGTGAAGGCCTGAGGCTGAGCGGAAGGGCGGCAGCTGGTGCCCGGGCGGCCCGGCCTCAGGGTGGCGCAGTTGGCAGTTTTTCTCTTCCATTTAGTTCTCTTATGTTGGATCCTGGTTGGAATTAAAGGCACACTGGCAACTCAAAGATTTGTAAGATTGGCTTCTTTTTGTAATTTTCTCCTGTTATTCGTTAATACTATTTTGTTATACTTTTTATTTTGGAGATTTTAAGCTTTTCCAGAGGGGTTTATTGGAGCTGAGCCTGTGTATAGCACCGACTATAGACTTTAATTTCACTAAATATATAATGTTTCTTTGAATGAGCTATGAAAAATTCATAAATTCTGGGATCCTTTTTCTGTTTTCACAGAATAAAGACCCACTTAGAGGTCATTTCTCATCATGGTCTCTATAATGGAAAAATACCATGATGGGAAGTATTTTAATAAATACAGAAAAACCTCCAATATAGTTTCAAAAATAAAACTGACATCCTCCCCAGTCCTCATCTTTTTCCTCAAGAGAAGAAAGAAAATAGGACTTGAAGAACAAAGAGGAAGAGGAGGAGGGGGAGGAGGGAGAGGAGGAGCAACAGAGGTCAGGCAAGAGGGAAACCAGCCCCGGGGAAATGCCCAGAGGGCGCCCTTCGGTGGGGTGACTTAGGAAGCCAGGCGGGGGACAGCCACACGGGGTTAGTACAAGTGGGCACCAGGCCCGCTGTTCGTACCCTCGGAGTCCTAAGGCTGGGTGTACCGGGGACAGAGCGCAGAGACGGGGGGTATTCAGGGTTTATGGAATCAGGAGAGAGAAATTTTTCAGCGGAATTAACAGTCATGTGATAGATGTGCTCAAAGTTGATCGGAGAGGAGATCAGACCGGAGTGAAGATGAGGGGATGGATAAGGGAAGCCTGGCTATCAAAACAACAGAAAGAAGAGAAAAGGTAATGAGGTGATGGAATGGCTTTGCTGGTTACAGGTGACATTTCAGACGACATGCGCGCAGGAAAGAGTGAAGTGAAGCATATTGCATCAGCAGCGAATCCTTTGTGAACTGCTTTTAGGCCTCAGTGAGTTAAATTTTGTAATCCTCTTGCACCAGCTACTTAAATAGATAATTTGCATAATAATAAATAATAATAACACATCCAATAAAATTATTCTTTTCTATTATCATCAAGTGAGTAGAAACTGGACTTTCAGAGCCATAAGGAGACTGTCAGATTTTACTTCAGTGTTTTCTCATGTGACAGAATCAAAACATGGCAAACATCTACCAAAAATATTAAGGATAGAAAAAGCAAGAAATAATAAAAGAACAAGTGGACCAATAACCAGCCTTTCACCAGAAGCATTATGAAACTGTTTCTTTAGAAACCTAAAGCCGTTTCCTGGTCTTTATAAATTTGTGATATGAGTTTACTTTCACTGATCCTATTTTCCTATGATAAAAATAGTAACTGGAATATACTAGTTATGGGTTTACCTGGAAGCAGCCCAAGTCTGTCCCCATTTAGACACCCGAAAGAGTACGTTTGTTTTTTAACAAGTGAAAAATCTTCCCTTACATGTTCAGGTGCATTAAAAAAAAAAAATAAACATACAGAAAAAAACTTTTGAAGCCAAGGACTCTAGTTTTTCAGATAAAATAACGCCTGAGTGTTTGGGGACTGTCACTCAGTACCTAGTCACCTTCCCTGATGGGAAGTTTCAAGATTCAGTTCCTAAACAACTGTTTTTCCAGAAAAAATCCTACGATTCCTTAATTCAAGGCAGAGGTGGGATGACTCGCTGGAGAGAACACTGACTGCATTTCTGTCCTCAAGAGTTGAGATAAGCTTGCTTTGTTTAAAAAAAAAAAAATCTGGTAAATTATATAGGCTTAAAAAAAAGCTCCTATATAGGATACGGTTTTAAATTTAGAAATGTGAGCGAAATCAGTGCTTTCTAAGGTTATTTCCAAATAGAAAAAAATACTGATGTAAATATAACTTTGATTTTAAGAGGCTAAATTACTTCTTAAAGCTCTATGAGGTCACTGAACTAGAAATTTTATTTAGTGTCAACTTTAGGAATCGGTAAAGGGCTATGAAAGATGTTACATGTTAAAAATAAATCTTCTAGAGGTAAAATATTATTCTTGCTTCAATTGGAAAGAAATTTGTCATTTATTACCAGTATCCGTTTATGAAAAAGGTAATTGGCAAAAAAGGTAACTGGTAATTATGAAAAAGGTAATTCAAGAAAACAAACACAGCATGTACTTCTAAGACACGCGTGCCGTTTCCGTTGTTTCCATCCTCCTGGCTCACTAAGACACAGAAGGTTCACAGCTGACACGGGAGCTTAAAAACAATGGACTCTTATCCTTACTACCTCTTCCACGGTCACAGGCTAACAACCCTACTTCAACATTACTTCGGGAGAGAAGAAACAGCATTGAGCTTTCAAAGACGTCCAACACACTCTCTAGGCTTGTGGAGTATTTCACAGGGAAGCAACACTGATTTGAGGAAGTAAAACACAGAAATGTCTGGGGTACGCGGTTTTTACCCGGATGACAATAGTAACTTTGGTATTTGAAAACTCCTCTTCTATATGCTAATGTTAGATTGACTCAATCTTTATTTTTGTAAATAGCTCACTAATACAGGTAACCCCATTTCAGTAGAAAGAACATACCCAATTCTGAGAGTGTATTAAAGTGTGCAAGCTTTTCAATAAATACGGGCCCGGCCAGGCAGGCTGTCGGTTGTTTGCCCGTCCACCCCATGGCGGGCGCGGCACTGGGCAGTCGGCGTACCAAGAAGCGGGGGCCAGGTGAGCATAGGGGCTCTGTGCAAAGCCCCAGCGTGCATGCTCTTTGCTAGTGAGGGGAGGAAACATCAGGGGAAAATAAAGTCATCACTGCAAAAAATGGGAATTCACACAAAACCTTTGGTGCAATACTGCATGTACAGCAGAACAGGTTTCAAAAGTCTACACCAAGTTCTTGCCCTGAAATCCAGAAGTGTATACATGATAAGAAAATATGAAATGAATGGAAGGAACTTTCAAAACTGCCAGGGGAAAAAGTTACTCGTGTTAATGACAAAAAGAACCAACGAGGTGGTCGTGAACTCAGCAACAGCAAATGCTAAAAATCAAATGGTCTGAGGGGGGTGAGCAGCCAGCCCGGAAGGCACGAAGTCAGGGGCACAGCCCCCTGGGAAGTGGGATCCAAACTGGAGTTGCTCAGCAGTAAAGCCTGGACTTCATTTTGAACAAAAAAATGAAACAGTTTTCTTTTCAGTAGAAAAGGTAGAGTAAGCAGGGATACTCTGATATAAAGGTTCTTATAAATGTTTGAAATCTGACATTTAGCTTAAGTGTGCTCATTCAGGTGTGTGGAGCCCAAATCTTATCAGGTATGAACGTCTAAAGAATTCTGGAACATCAGCAAATTGATTTGTCACCTGACGGCAGAAAAATACCAAGCAGAGAAACTTTTTATTAAGTCCTAAAACTATTTCACCATAAGGAATATACTGTAACATGTGGAACATAATATTTATTTAAAAATTTTCTTCTTGCTATGCTTTAGAAATATGAGATGAAAACTATATTTTTTTGTGTGCCAAAATGAAGCAAAAGTGAAAGAAATTAATTTTAAAAGGATAATGCCCATTAAAGCCTTGTTAACTCCTGAAATAATTTTGTATTTGCTGATGTGTTGCTTTGCAAATTTGTATCTTTCCATCTCTCCACAATGCTAAATATATATCAGGCGTTGAAAAATTACTAACTAAATTTCAAAAAATATCATTAAAATACTATATACCACTTCATTTATCACACAGAAGCTATAAACACATTCACATTTCAACTGTTTTATCTTAATTGGGATATTTAAAATGAGGAACTTGGACTCAAATGAATGCAATTTTTTTTGTTCCTCCCAATAAATAAATGCAAAACTATCTTTAAAGGCTTATGTTTTTTTATTTAAAAAATTGCCCTGGCTGGTGTGGCATAGTGGATTGAGTGCTGGCTTGAGAACCAAAGGGTTGCCCGTTCGATTCCCAGTCCGGGCACAGGCCTGGGTTGCAGGCCAGGTACCCAGTAGGGGGCGTGCGAGAGGCAACCACACATTGATGTTTCTCTCCCCCTTTCACCTCCCCTTCCTGTCTAAAAATAAATAAAATCTTTAGAAAAAACAAAACTTGACTGCACGTCAAACTCTATATTACCTATCGTTTTTCCTGTCAGTGATGTTCACAACTTCAGACAGCAGAGCTACTAACATGGATAACTACCACAGGCTTCCGTAGAAAGCGCTGTGGGCCAAAATTCACAAGCATCTACCAAATTGCCACAGAATATAAAATATGCTTAGAATTCTGTGCAAAATCTAGATGCTATCACCACTGATCAATAGGGTGATGCTAAGGTTTCAACAGTTTGTGGAGAACACTCTGATACTGAGGTGTTAAGTATAAAGAGAGCCCAGTAATATTCTTAATATCAAAATAACAGGTCCAAAAATCCAATCTTTATATTGTTTAAAAAAAAAAACCCCAAGTTTTCCCATATTGCATTTTTTTAATGTAAGAATGACCAGGCAAAGGAAAAAGATCTGATGTCACAAGCAGCTGTGACCATTAATGACCGAGCCAATGGGATTCTCTGGGAGGCGGGCCAGCTCCTTGTACTGAATTGTTAAACCTTAGTGGAGTATTAGTGAGTTGGTAACCAAGTTCTGAATCTTGGAGCAAGTCCTCTTCCCATCTGGCAGTTTACTTCACCAACAACAGCAAATCTAGGTTATGCGACAAGTCTGTAGGGTATGCAACTAAATGAGAACATGATGCGTTTGGTTTTTGATAAATGTCTAAATTTTACGTTTTTCTCATCAGGTATGCCATCATGCATTTTACATACATTGCGATATATTGAGATAAACACTTCCTCATTATCCTAATATATCCTTTTAAGTAAGTTTTATATGTATCTAAGCACATACAGTGTACACACACAAACATATATGGATCCCCTCCTTCACTCAACCCCAATTCATATTCACGTTCCCTCTTCGTTTCTCTTACCATGGGCAAGTCTTTTAGGATCTGTATTCCATCTCCTGGACCCATGTGTGCTATGTGGTTAAAATTAGTTGGGTTAGAAATTAATTTATTTCTCATTTCAGGATCTCGCAGCATCTCTCTGTAAGAGAAAACACGTGTTCAGACACTTTCCATGATCGAGAGAACCCTAGAAACAAACTAAGGACGCTATTTTTTCATTAAAATAAATGAAATCATGTTAATACTGATAGAATTAAAACAATATACTCAATCAAAAATTTAGTTAGAAGATTTGTTTTACACTTAAAATAAAAGGCCTTACAGTTTTGGGTGGGAAAATAGAGAGGGTTTAGTGCAGAGACGTCAAAGCAGCTCTACTCTACGGGTAATTCAGAGCATCTACTATGTCTTAAAATAATCGATAACACTTAGAAATGTTTTTATATGTAACCGAAAACACCACAAGCCTCTTTCTGTTTGCCATAAAGAGAAGAGTTAATCTGAAGTTCTTAAATATACACGGGTTTACTATTATGCACAGGTGGGTCCTGTTTCTATAACAAGGTTCACATTCTAAAAATTGTAAGTACCCCATACACATAGAGAAATGAATCAAAATATGGTGCTTTAATCTAGTTCACACAACTTGGAGAGTGTTAATTAAAATTACACTGAGGTGTACATTCATCATTGCAGTTTTCCACACCACAGATGAATGATAGGTTTTCAGAGATCAACTTTTCCCCCCTAATCAAATGCAGGATTATCACTGAACAGCCCTTCCCACGCTACAAAAGCATATGAAGATCCGCAGAAACGAGGTCTCTACCTTCTCTGTTGCATCCTTTCCTCTTCTGGGACTCTGAAGGAGTAACGCCGCTTGTTGTTAATATTTCTAACCATTTGTTTCCGACTATTATCTGTGGTTTCAGGGACCACCAGTTCATCCCCTTCTGTTGAAAAAATACGGAGAACAATGATGTTTGAAAAGAGATGAAATGCCTTTTACCCATTCATCTCTAAGACAATATAAACGTTATCCAATTGGGCAAGTACAGTACATGCGATTCTGGTGTTTAAAAGTTGTGTGATGATCGTGGTAAACAAGCAATAGTTTTCAACAGAACATATATAAACAGATCCTGAAATTAAACACAGCTTACAAAGTGTACTTCCCTTTTATTTGATTATAAACATAAAAGAGCACAATTTTACTAGAAGAAAAAAAGAAAAATATAGCGGCCTTGGTGCCCTGTCGCTCTGGCCACCTCACCCCCAGTAGCGACACTTTCTTTCTCCTTCTAGCTACTGGTTTCAGTGGCTCAGGGTGTTCAAAAACTATTGCAACCTGCACCGTAATCAGGCATAAATGGCAAATTAGTCATGCAAGTGATAACAAGTACAGTTATTTTTACAAAGTAAAATGTTTTCTTTGCAAGACCCAATCTTGGGTGCAGGGGAAGGAATAGGAGCGGTGTTCCCAGCAGTCACCATGACTCAAGGCAGGAATCTGCCACGATTTCCACGCTTCCGATCCTGGGGGCAGGGGATATTTAATCTTACACACCCAGCAGGCCAGTGCCCATCTTGTTCTACTTCAGTTCTAACACGCAGAAGTAAACACGACCGTCAGCCGCAGGCTCCCAAAGCACGCCGCGAGACGCGGGCAGACTGCAGAACAGACAGCTATGGCCACGCGGCATGAGGGATGCCCTGCTCTAGGTAAGATCAGGACAAAGAGAAAAGCCCATCTTTACTCGGTTTTAATACCCAAAAAGCTTACGTGAGAAAAAGGACGTGGGAGGAAGCCAAACGGGAGGGTAAGGCAGAACGGAGTAAGATGACTGGTAAAAAAGCCACGCCCCCCTCATACTGTGGTGCCGCAGCTTAATCAGACTGCGTTCCTAGCAGCGAACGTGAAAATGGGCACAATTTTTCAAGGAGATGAGAATGTGAAACACGACTGTGGAACCTGAGAATTGTGAGGATAAAGCAGGTCATGGGGAGAGACAGCCACACTGGGAGCCCCTCAGATAAGAGGTGACGGGGAAAGCAAGACGGAAAGAGAGAGGATCTCTGGGAAACAGGGCTCCCTGCCCCTTCAAAGGACAAGCCAGCTCCGCTGGAATTCTGTCAGGCCGTCCCTCTCCGAGCGTCACCCTCGCCCTTCGCCGGGGGCAGAGCGGTGAAGCCCGGGAGAGCCAGGTTGGAGCCGGGCCACTCTGCACACACCACTGGGCATGGACAGGCCTGAGTATCCTCACGGTCACATGCGGAGAGGAGAGGGTAGGTTCGACCTTATACCAATATTTGGGACTCCTCTAAGAAGCTGGTATGAGATTAAGTGCAGGGCCTTGGAAATGAGGGCCGTACGGCCTGTGCCAGCAGCTCCATAGCGAGTCCGCGTCCAAGTGGGAATCGTTTTCGAAAGCCTGACCGTCCTCCCTCAGGTCCCACTGGCCCACCCGCCTCCGGTCACCGGCCTGTGTCCCCAGGGCCTGAGGTGCCACGAGGTGCCACAAGGCGCCACCAGGGCAGCAAGTCTGAGGCCAAACATTCTGTGTGTGCACTTCAGTATTAAAACCAAACAGAAACAACAGATACACTTTTGATGGCTTTTTTCGATAGTACAATATACATATTTATTGGAAGAATATAGGAAAAAAGAAAAGAAAAACTTAAAGATGTTCATTCCACTACCCAAAGAAAACTGGTTTAAATATTTTAATGTGTTTTCCTAATGTCATGTTTTTACATTTAAATCAATTTAAATTATTTTAAATAAATAATGTACCATAAGTACATCTTCATTAAACAAGTCCACTATAAAACATCTTAAGTCTATCAGTGCCTCTGTTATGTAGAAACATGTTTCTAAGACATGATAATCACTTTATTATACAGAAGAGGGCACTATAATAATAATATAAAAACACCACTAATAAGCGAGACTTTACCTGTTTGCACGCACTCGGACAGGCAAGCCCCTGGCCTGCGCAGTCCCCAGAGGAAGTTCCCTGGCTGGGACTCACCTCGCCACCTCGGACACCACTACCCTTCTCTCCGTGACGCCCAGGGCTCCCGCTCCTCCTCCAGCCTCTGTGCACCCCAGCGACTCTCCTGTCCCTGCTTCTGCCACCTATGCTGTCATGAGCACCTCAAAGGTTCTAAGCGCAATGCTCATGCGTCAACTGGCAGAAGATGTATTCCGAACGTCCCAAAGAGGAACTCCAGATGAATGTCCATATTTTAGTGCTACAAATCTTGGGTAGGTTCTACAGTACTAAAAGTACAGAAAATATATTCAGTCCTACTTTCCTTACTTGGTACTCCACAGAAAAACAACAAGGTAGGTCAGACACAAGTATTTTGGTTACACAGCTACGCAAGCTTGAAGAGAAGGTTTTGTCCAGTAGTGAACCTTAACCAACTGAGAGAGTGCACAATAGCGGCCAAGCCCACAGACTCGGGCATAAGGTACAACTGAGTTCCAATCTGGGCTCTGTCCCATATTATACTTAGGTGGTCAGTTGAGAGAATATGTCCACTGAAGCTCTCCTATTAACGTGTTATTTTCTTACCTGCCATCTTGTTTTTGAAATATATTAATCTAATTGTCTCCAGGCCTAAAAGATTTAATGATCCTTCACTGTTTAAAGGTCGAGCCTAAAATAGTAAAAAATAAAATTAGTATTTCAACAAAACCTTCAAAAATTAAACCATAAAACTTTTGGCCCATTTATCAAGACCTTGAATTTATCCATCCTCTCCAAAACACAGCCCTCTCAGAAAATCAACAAAAAACTAACATTAATTCTGACTGGAAAGGTATAAAATTATCTAATTTGAACAAAATTATAATGATAGCACTTTAAAGGAAGATTGTCTTGAACAAAAAAAAAAAGTACAAATACATTTAAAGCTTAAATTTGACTTTTTAAAGCCATTAGTCACCAAATGATTATACTAAGATATCAACACAGATACTTTACGAATCTTGTTTGAACTAAATGGACACACGACAGAGGTGACTGGCACTGACAATAAATGGTGATGGAGCGACTGGTTATCTGTGTGGGAGAAATGGCCCTCAATCGGCACCGGGCGCCGCACCAAAACAAAATCAACTCCAAATGGACTGAACACATAAATGTAATGGGCAAAACTTTCAAAAAGAAAAGAAAGGTTGTATCTTTACAACCCTGAGTTAGAAAAGAGGTACTAAACAACAGTAGAAAGATAAAACTAAAGAATAAGAATGATACATTTAAGTATATTAAAATTTATAACAAATTTTCAGCAGAGAAATACTACTATTTTATAAAAATAAATGTCCAGCAAAACACCGTAAAAATTGTTAGATAGGTTACAAACAGGGAAAAAATTCGCCATTCCCATTACCGATCCCGTATCTACAGTATGTGAAGAATTTCAAAAAATCTGTAAGGTGACCAATCAAACAGAAAAATGAGCAAAAGTATGAATAGCTATTTCACCAAAGAGAAAATATAAATGAAGAATAAACACACAAAAGATTATAAACAACATAGTTGATTTGGGACATGCAAATTAATACTTCAATGAGTTACCACTTTATAATCACTTATAAGGGCTATCAAACTATGAATTCTGACAATAGCAAGAGTGAGAGAGGATGCAGGTCAGCAAAAACTCTTATATACTGCTGGTGGAGCGTCAACCTGCACAATTACTTCGGAAAATAATCTCACACTAGCCTGTAAAGTTGAACATTTGAATTCTCCATGCCCCATCATTTCTACTCCCAGGCATATGACGTAAAAAAACTCCTGCACACACGCAGCAGAAGACTCTTGCAACAATGTCCACAGTAGCAAAAAGCTGCTAATCAGAGAATAGGTGAGTTATGATCTATTCGCCCAACAGAATATTTTACATAGTGAAAGCAAAGAACAACACATAACAACATGGTGGTCAGAATGCACAACTACAGGGACGAACCTTAGAAACACAGCAGATGTATGAAGAAAGCCAGGTAGAAGATGGCTTCAAATGCAAGCAAAACTGAACAATACAGTGCTTAGGAATATTTAAGGAAAGCAAGGAAAGGATAAACAACGTCTGAGAGTGATTTCCCTGGAGAGCGACAGGAATACGGGATAGAGAAAAATACACAGGTAGAGGCAGGGGTAGTGGTAATGTTCTGGCTCTTGAGTTAGGTGTGTTCACAAGTGACTGGTTTATCATCAAGCTTCTTAAAGGTCATATACTCTTTCACATGTAGTGTAAAATTTACATAATAAAACTAAAAGGAAAAACTAATTGTACTCAGCCAAAATTTAAAAACCAGAGGACTGTCTTTAGTAGCTTTATATAATGCAGCAGTATTTACAAGTTTTATTCACTGATAATGCAGTTTAAATTGAGGACGACTTTGAAATATAGTCTTGGCTACTTTTCCTTATTCTTATAAACCCCATTCCCTAAATAATGACACATGTTACATATATCTATATAAAACTATTACTCTTCACTTTTGCAAAATAACTGTTCTATACTACTTGCAAAAATTTCTGAATATGTTATCACAGGGAAATGTTAAAGGAAAATATTGTGTTCCAGTAGGAATACGTGAAACCTTTATTTTTAAATTATGAGATGCTTAAACACAGTTTTGATTCTAATTCTAATCACTTTTCTAGCCTGTAAATCTGTCCCCAATTGCACACCATTATGTGAAAAGCAGTTATAATTAAGAATAACATGCACCCTCGGGGCTCCTTAAACTACTGCCGAAAGTAATGCTGACATTTTAGGTTGTAGGATATAGTCTAGTTGTTCATTAAAATAACCTTACTTTATACAGCGAAATTAAATGTATTACAAAAAGTATGGAATTGAGCTACTTGTAAAATTAACCAGCTTGATTTTTGTTTTGTTTTTTCTCTTAAGCTAAGTAACAAATTACCAATTACATATGCTAGAAATTGCTGAATTAGTGAAAAATAGCTAAATAGTCATAGTCATATTAGCGTTTCACTTAGACTCATGAATTCATTTAGTCCATGTTTTAATGTTAAATCACCTTTTTGAGTGGAAGAGTCTGAATCCATTCCATGGAGTTCACATCAAAGATGTCAACTGCGTTTTCACTATACACTGAGAGATAGGGTGCGTTGTAACCTGGGAGAAAGAAGAGGGAACTGTTAAACCAAAAACATTTGGAAAGATCTATGCTAGATACTTATAGCGTGGAATCCGACCCAAATCCTATTGTCATCATATAACAATATCAAAATCTTTTTCAAGTAAATGGAATATAACCATACAGATATATTATAGATATTATAATACAGAAGGATTCTTTTAACACCAAGGGCGTACTATTCCCTTGCTCAATACTAGTTCTATAAAGGAATTTCATTACATTTTAAAGTATTTGATTCCTGAAGTAGTTAAACAATTGACAGTGAAACAATCCTATGAAGCAGAGAAATCTTTAGGTAAGAGTACTTTCTGGTCCCAGTTATGAATGCATGATAAAGTACCCAGCAGTGTTACATATAGAGGGTAGATGCTCAATATATACTACTGAAAGAATAAATAAATGGTGACATGAGCAAAGAAAGATTAGATGATTTATCTACACTAAGGTCTGGGTTTGTAGGACTAGAGATATTTTCCTTTTCTTCTTTTTATTTAGATTTTCTAATTTTTCTATAATAAGCATGTATGGCTCTCCAGAACTTTCTTCTTATGAACCTTTAAACTCGACTGTACGCATCCCCATCACCCCTCTCTCTCCGGTTCCAGGGAAGAGGTTTCTCTCCTCCTGCCCGCACCGCCCCCCTTCTAAGTCCCACCCTCTCGGGCCGTCTTGGGATCTCACTTCACTGCTTATATTTCCCGAAGTGGCTCCTTCCCTTCAGCGTTAAACATGCTCAAGTGCCTTCCACCAAAAACACTTTGGGTTGATACTCCTCCTACCTGTCACATCTTAGTCAGCAAAATGGCACAAGAGTATTCCAAAACTTACTAATGTCCAATGCTTCTTGAAAGAGTGTAATAAGAAATTTTAAATATTGACCTGTCTAGATGAAAATGTAAAACTGAGTAACGGTTCTTACAGATGTTACCTTATGCCTTCACACTTAGCAACTACTTCTCCAGAAGAAGACTTCTCAGTTATTAATAATCACACTGCATTTTTGAGGATCATGAAGATAACTATTTAGGGTTATTTGAAAATATAATAACATGGGTTAAAAAAAAAGTCCATCTAAGTAAAATATTCCATAAGAAGACTGTTGGCACATTAATGTTGACACTGTTGGCCCAGGCTTAACAACTACGCATGGTTACTTTACATAAACAACACAATTACCAGTGATACTTAGGAAAAGCCTTGAAGGTGACCTAAGAATAACCTCTTATTGACAGTAAAGGCATCTAGGAGATGCAGTGAAAGGAAAAACACTGAGACAGAAAGATAATGCAGCCAAAAGAAGAGACTCTTACAACAGGAGGAGGGGTTTGCCGGCCACATCAGTTCCTGCTGCCTAGACCTGCGGCCCTGGCAGTCCGTGTATATCCCGATGCTGCTAAAACACAGCAGGTACTCTTTACTGGAGATCTCCACCGCGCAGATGGCGTCCGTGGGCTGGTGCGCAATGAACGACAGCGTGTGGTCACTCGAGTGGAGCATGCTGTGCGGGCTTCCCTCTCCGTTCAGGGGGTATCTCAGAAATCCCGACTGGAATCCCACACAGAGGTGCTCACTGAAGATTGCCATCCACTGGACATTATACGGGACTTGAATTTCCTTAAATTTCCTGTGACGGGTCTTGCTCTGAAATAGTTCATAACACAGGACCTGCCTTTTCATGGCCACACACAGGCACGTAACAGCTCCATGGCGCACCTTCCCAGACGTTATGGTCTGACACCCCTTCGTCTCTGCCAGCTTATAAAAATCCGTCTCTCGTCCGTCCAGGGCTGACATAGGGAAAAGTCGTACGTGACGGTTTCGTCCTGAGATCACAGCAACGAGCTGATCATGTGGAATGAGCTCAATCTGATGAATCTTCTTATTGTCACCCACTCTAATAATTTCTACGCAAAGAAATAATCATAAATCAGATCCAAAATGTTTTATTTATTAATCATACCCCAATTATACTCGAAAGGATGTAAGTCAACTTATAATAAAGACAGATATACACACAGAGAAGATTAAGAGTTCAGAAGTCACAGGGAGAAAGAGGAACATAATTACACCCATTACAAGATAATTTGACACACGAGATATAGTAAAGTATTAAATTTAGCACGGAGATTTCTGGCAGCCAAGGCCAAGAGTTGCTATGTGACGAGACATGCGAGACCTTAAAAAACAAACAAACAAACCTTTTTACTGGTACTAAGGTCGAGAGAACTTTTTACCATCGGGTTCATATTTTTTAAAAGATGAGGAACTCATATTTCACTAAAAGTATTTGTGTAACAAACTAATGAAGTTTAAATGCATTTTTCCCTATAACCTCGCTTGATATGAACATAGAACATTGTATTCAAGAATACTAAATTAAATTGGTTTCTTTTTATTTCACCCAGTATTTAATTTCTCTTTAGAGAAATATCTTTTGTAATAAACTATGGGAAAAAGAAAACCAACAAAAAACAAATCTTAATGACTGTTGACGCTTTTAGTGCTATTAGAACAATGGAAAAATCAAGTTGTATTTTCTTTCATGCACCTTCTTTAGAAACGCAACCTGAGCTGATACAGCGGAACTGTTAAATATTAAGTTACACAAGAAGACAATACATACGTGGAAGTTATAGGATTCAGAAGAATTATTTCTCTTACCATCTTTGGTGACATGCACAACAAATAAACCTTCTTCATTTCCCAAAGCTATCCTTTCATGATCTATGTAAGATATAAATAAATATGAAACATTTTTATTAGGTAAAAACTGTGTAAAAACTAATAGATATATTTCATTAAAAAATCCAAATTAAATAATTTTAAAATAGCAATAACATTTTTTACTATTATGTTTTTCAAGATTTTATTGATTTTTAGAGAGGGGAAGAGAGGGAGAGAAACATCAATGCGTGGTTGCCTCTGGTACCCCCCTCTCCTGGGGACCTCACCTGCGACCCAGGCTTGTGCCCTGACTGGGAATCGAACCAGTGACCCTTTGGTCCACCGGCCAGCACTCAGTCCACTGAGCCACACCAGCCAGGGCACTATTAAATTTTCTTTCATGCCTTTTTAAATAAAACAGTTATTGCAAAATAATCTATACCAATATTTACAGAAGTAAATCTTTATGCACTAAAAGGTGAAAAAAATTAAAACCTCATTTATTAGTGGCATGGGTGCAGTTCCATTTCTTGTTTTGGGAGGGGAAATTTGTGAAACGCATTTGAACCCAACTTACTGAACTTTTCATTATTTACTAGAAAATAACAAAAGAGTTGGATTTGTACATAAGAGTACAGTGAAAATTTAAACCTCCACACTAAAGTGGCCATTTTTTGAGGATACTCTGTTATATACTACATTTTATTTAAACTTCCCCATAACCTTTGTAAGGTAATTAGCATCTACATTTTACATGGAAAATCATGTTTTATGAAATTACACCACTTGTTCTTAGTCACAGAAGCAGAGAACAGATATGTTAAAAATTAAACTTCGGTTCTGTTCTTTTCCAGAAGAAAAACACGTTTGAAAAGTGCACCTATTCTTGTTTACTGAGAAACAAAGCTTAATATGGCCTGAATCATTCCACACGCCCTGCAGGCCTGTGGCGTGACGCACACCAGGCTGGACACTGGGGGCCCCGGATGAGACCAGCCCCTGCTGACCGGGCAGGCCGGCCGCCAGTCAGGAGAAATGCTACAGTGCGCACCTATGATTGCAGCAGCCTGGGTGGTTTTGATGAGCGGCAGAGTGCTGTCATAGGCCTCTTTCGGGACGTACACTGAGCGATCTCGGAACTTGTTCTTCTTCAGGATCCGGTGCAGCTCACTCAGCACGCCCACCCACTTGCTCTTCTCGCTCTCGCTGTCTGCCAGCATCAGGACCGAACACTTGTTGTTCGGCGCCGAGAGCTGGGAGGTTGTGACCTGGAAAACGCGAATCACATTCGTATCAGAAAGCAGACACTCTTCAAGTCAGCTTTATGCTTAGGTTAGTTTGCTTAGCCCCGGTCGACACAATGAGCATTCATTACCTGATAACTTGAGCAGAGGTTAGCTATTCCTAATCAGAAGAATAACTAGTTTTCAGCATTAGAATTCATGGCAAAGCAGAGGCAGCAGATACCATTCTAAATGTTACTGTTATTTTTATTTTCTTAGCATAAGGTGCCATAATACTGTTACTAAAAAGTGCATTACACACACTCATGTAACAGCAGCTGACATTTCTGAGTAATCACTGAGCTCTGGGCACTGAACAAAGCACAAGTATTAACTCACATCGCCCTCTTAACATCTTCATAAAGACAGGTCTTGTTATCACACTCTGATTTTACCCATGGAAAAACTGCTGCAGAGAAGTTAAACCCCTGAGCGCACACAACCAGGGTGGGACCCCCTGTCCGTGCTGGTGAGCACCGCACCATCCGGATTCCCCACTTGTTTCATTTACGAGAGCCGCAATGCTCGGAAATACATTCTCTGTCACTTCGTATCAGTAACTCACATCATCTTGGAGCTCAGATCACTGTAGTTGCTACTTAAATGAAGCTTATCATTATGCAAACAGCATTTATAACAGGGCAGCTTTACATTTTATATATGTGAACCCCTTACCAAAGTAATTTAAGCAGCAGGAAAACAAACTCCCACTATGCTTATCAGGTACAGGAAGTGGGCCCCTGAGGGCTCCGCTGGATGCTGGACAGAGCATAGTTGCTGGTCTGGGAACTGGGACAAAGTATAGCCTTTGTCCGACCTACCTTGGACACAAGCCTCAGGGGCAAACACTAAGCAGACAGGCAGAAGGTCAGGGCACTCGGCACTCCTTCCTCTTTACCTCCACTGTCTTTACGCACCCACTCAGGACTGCACAGTGGACAGCCCCCAAAGACGGCTGCCAACAGTTCTCCCTTCGGAATTCCATCCTTCTTCTCAAAGAGTGGGATCTACTCCTCTCCCCTTCAATCCAGGCTGACCTCGGGATTTGCTTTGACTAACAGACTGCAAACGGGTTATGATGCCTTTTTATTTGGTGGGGGGTGGGGGGTGGTCTAGGCTTTAGAAGGCCTGGCAGGTCCTTTTTCTCTCTTGGAAGTCAGCCACAGAGCGCTCAGCCAGCCTATGAGCGGCCAGAGACCACGTGGAGAGCGTTCACAGGGAGGATGGAGAGCACCCAGCACACAGCCAACAGCAAGGCCCCAGGGGTGAGAGGAGGTCATTTTGGATATTCCAGCCCCGAATGAGCTGAATGCAACCACAGGAGGGACCCCAGGCAACACTGAAAGAATTGTTCAGCTGGCCCGGAGAATGAGGAAAATAAATCACTGTTAGTTTAAGCCGCTCCATTTTGGAGTGGTTTTTGCAAAGCACTAAAACTGAAAAACATGTTAATTTTTAAAATGAGATTTAAAAGAAAGAAAAACTTCCATTTTTAAAAAATTTGAGAAATCTTACCCTTAATCTATTTTCCATGTGGTAGTATTTATTTGAAAATTCATTTGTGATTCAAACACATTATCCAAGAGGAAACCTAATTCAGAAGCCACACACTAATGCTTTCCACAGACTTTTCAGAATTAAATATTTACTTAGCATTAGCTGCCTACTCATTCAAGCACTGGGCAACACAGAATACACGAAGGAACATATGATGTGGCCCTATCCCTAATAAGCTTATGGTCTGTATGGACAGGTAAAACATATACTAACTAAAAACAAATAATTCAGTGATCAAATTATAGCACAGATACTTACTCTAAAGATACAGGGTATATCTTTCCGACTTGCATGAATAACATCAGAAGCCAAGACTGAACTCACAGAAAATTCTTCATCCCTGAAGGAAAAGTGAAACACTAAAAGTCAGTGCATGTGGGTTTGTGTGTGGTCTTGGGTGTCTATCCAAGTAACACACAGGAAGCAATCCTGCTAATGGAACGGCACAAAACATCCGAATTAAATTCTTTAAAAAACGTGGTTTCTCCCCTCACTGTAACTGAGAGCGTCCACAGTAATTTGTCAGTAGCTTTACGTGGCGACTACACAGCAGCCAGGTCACTCCTGGCTCCCCCGACTCCCGAGGCCAGGACGTGCCGTGCCCTGGGGCGTGGATGCGGGGAGACCCCGGGGTCTCCAGCAGACTGTACACTCTTGCCTCCCGTGATACAGCTCAAGTGCCCTCAGCACAGCTCATGTGTCCCTTTACTGCTCCTCCAACACCTAAAACAGATCCCTGTCACAATAATTTAGGCCTTAATTTGGTTATTGATACCATCATCCTCCTGGTCGTGGAGACCTGATGCCTTACTCTTATCTTTCTAAATTTAGCTCTTGGCAGGCACTGCCAGATTTCCCTTGCTAAAATGTCCGGCATCGAGCCTTTCATATTCCATCGCTATGGGAGAGACAGCGTGTTAGCTGGGATGCAACGCCCGCGGGAGCCAGAGCTGGAACCCCCCGCTGCGCGGGCCGGAGGGGACACGCGTGAGGGAGCCAGCAGCGTGGAGGCAGCGGCTGGGGCTGTGGGAGGGGACGGTGGCTCCAGGAGAGTGGCTGCAGTGCCCAGAGGGGTCAAAAAGAGCTGCAAGGGGCTGGGAAGGGCCTGCAAAACCAGGCCCGAAACATCTGCGGAACAGTCCCTGAAATGTCTACCAATGCACTATATATTCCAAGGGCTCATCTGACTTCGAGGTTTTTATTTCCCTTCCTCACATGGGAACTGCACTCTAAAGCCTTTGGGTGATGGTGTCAACACCGCACATTAGACCTCCGATACCACCCAGCAACCTTTCAGCTGGTCCTTTGGATTCGAACAGGAGCTTCTTTTCTCTGACCCCAAGCCCCCCCCCCCCACATCAACCTGTCCTATAACTACACCTCAGTTCCTATTTTTAATTATGTTACTAGGGCAATATTAGTAAATCAGAAAATTAACATGAAATTAGGTTTAAATAAAATCATGGCGATATAATTAGAAGAAAAGTCACACACTTTTAATCCCTATGGTGCAGAGAGAGAAACAGTTTCACCTTGGCAAGCTTACCTCATGTCGATCACCTGACTGACGACCACGCTGGGCTGAGATGCTTTTCCCTCAGCAACGTCGTACAGAAAGAGTTTGAAGTCACAGACCACAGCCAGCGCTCTCTGCCATCCTTTCTTCACCCCAGCGGGCTTAGGGATCTGAGACAGGCACACACAGGGACAAAAACGGCTCAAACTAAAATGCCACCAGAGCCCATGTAATGACACATGTACCACATGCTGAAACCTGAAGGTAATGTGCTAGAAGTTGGCCTCTTTGGTTGGAAAGGTAACAGATGGAACACATTTATCAGTAATAACATGAGAAAAATGTGAAAATACATGCTTCAACCACTGAATGACTTTTTGTTTTGAAAAATTTTTAAATGGTACCATTTTAACTTTTACTAGTAATTCATTAAAATAACAGTCATAGATTTCTAAGTAGCATAAAAGTCAAATTTGGTAGTAAGAGGAAATGCAGCTTACATTTTAAATATCATTCAAGATTACAAATCAGATCATGCCTTGATAATATGTCACACTTCACAAGCATATTCCACCCCTCCAGCAAGACTGAGGGCTATGGACCCTTTTATGGAGATTTCCACATTTGTTTATTATAAGACAAAGACAGCACAGAAAATTTTGAGACATTTTAGAATTAATTTCCAAGCAAAGGCTAGGTTTTTGTTTTCAAATCCTTACTTTGGATGAAATAAAATTGTTAGGTAAGCTTTATTCATCTAATTATCTGCCAACGACTGGGTTTGTAAGGTGAATGGACTATATTTTAATTCATTAATGAACCTGAAAAGATTAATCTAAACCCAACGGGATGATACTTACCCGGACATGACCTTCATATGCTGTGCCTATTCCTTTCTGAGGATCTATACCCAGGGGACCTTTGGTCTGCTCAGGAGGAACCGGACACGTGGTGGGAGCTTTGTTGACACAAGTTATATGACATGAGAATCCACACACTTTTGGAGGGACAAGAAAGAAACAATGTTCAGTAAGAATTCATTTTACAAAAAGGAAGTCCACTGAATATTCACTGCATGGAAGGTAATGAATGCTTCTCTCTGATTTATTTTAAAAAACTATTTTGTCACTTGGAGAGCTGATTCATTTGCTTAACAAAAAGAATTTCAAAGAGAAACAGTAAATGTTTTTTATTATTGTAATATTATTGCTCTGTGTTAACATCAGTGATGAAAATGAGAATAGAAGGAAATAAGTCTAATCTTGTGAATAAAATGGCTGATTTAAACTTTGAATTCCTAAAAGAGTAGTTTCTGGAGTTCTCTCTCTAACTCTTCGTCTACTGCAACTTCGTATATGCCCTGCAAGAGGCATATACGTATCATATACATTTCTCTTGCAAGAGTCACTAGTGGACATTATATTATCTGTATTTTCTGACAGCTTTGCAATACCTGGTAAACTTTACCCATTCCTCTTTTTGAAAATAGAATTGTTCAATCGCTAAAAAGGAATAAACTAAGGGTAAATTTGGGGAGTCATTGTTATTACTATATATACTTAAATCACTACTAAGATAATAGTAATAGTTAACTTCATAGAGTGCTTTAATGTTTCTCTAACAACCTAAGAAACATCCAACGCCCTCCGCTTACATACGACTTGCCCTGGGCCGCGGAACCTGCGAGAGCCACTGCTGCGGCTCAAGGCCCGGGAGTCGGGCCCAGACCCGGCCCGGCTAACCACTGACAGTAATGCCAGGGCGCCTCTTGGTGCTCATGTGGTGAACTTGAGACTCTAAGACAAAGTGATAAAATAAAAGCAAACTCATAAACTTCATTGAGACTTGGCTGGGTGAGAATTAAGGTTAAGATATATAAGACAAGCTTGTTGGGAGGGCTTAGAGACCAAGAATATCTATTAGATGATTCCTACTCTACGTGGGACCCTGGACAGTATCTGGGAAAGAAGGAGAGGAACTGAAGAACTGAAAGAGTATCACCGTGGGAATACATACACATGGTAAAATGGATTGTATATCACACATGGATGTTATGGAACCAACAGAGAGCAATATGCCTAGAACTGACTGTCAAAAACTACCCAACCTTCTGTAAGACATCGAATTCACGTATAAGTGAAGTGCCTAACAAGTTGTAATTTGCTTCAGTGAGCCGAAATCTCATCCGTAAAGGGCAGTGGAAGCAACAAAATAATTATCCTATAACAGATCTAATTTCAAACAACCAGGAAGAAGTAAAAATGAAAGGACTCTTCAGAGGCTGTGAGCACGCTATCATTACAGTTATGGACGCGCAGGCATAGTCTCACGTGTCCCCACCACTTTGTAAATAGGAAGAGAAAGCAGACTCAATCTCGTGGCACGAGACTGTAGAATGGGAGAGTCGAGATGATCTCAGACAGTCCTATAATGAAGTCACAAATGATTCTGATGCATAAAAAATGATACGGAACCTAAAGCCAAGTAGCTGCCCAGGATTCTTTCTGATAAACATTTTAAAATGACATTTATGACTATACTTGACCCTTGAACAAAATGGGTTTGAACTGCTTGGGGTCACTTATATGCAGATTTTTTCCAATAAATACTGTAAACCTAGTCTCTTCTCCACCTGATTCTCTTAACAGCATTTTCTGCTCTCTAGCTTGGTTTATTGTAAGAGTATAGTATGTAATACATATAACATACAAAATTATGTGTTTGTTGGCTGTTCCTGTTATCAGTAAGGCTTCAGGTCAACCGTAGGCTCTTAGTAGTTAGGTTACACTTGAATTTTCGACTGTGCAAGGGGCTCGTTGGTGCCCCTAACCTCTGTGTTGTTCAAGGGTCAACTGTGCTGGGTAAGCTCCTAAATGAGGCAAGACCTAGAAACTGTACAAATTCCCTCCTCCTTTAGCTTCAGAAACACCCTTCTGGTCAATGACACAGGCTATTTCTTCTTAGATCACTTTATCAGTACCTGTTTCCACCTGAACCTCCTGGATAGTGTCTCTCATATTCATCACGCCTGTCACTCAAAACTGCCATCTCCACTTTCCAACCTACCATCTTCTTTTGCTTGAAATCCAGGCATCTGACAAACCAGTTATGATACTGCAATTGGGGTGTGTCACTTGTTGGGAGAACTAACTAAACGCAGAAAGCGCTGCCTTGGACGCTATTAATTTCCCCCTTATTCCCTCTTTATCCTGCCCCACGGCCCACCACTGCGGCTTTGGTGCTGAGAAGCACAGAGCGGCTGTCGATGGCTTGGTAGGAAAAACCGCTACTATGAATGCAAGGAATACAGTGTCTTTTGAGGCATAGTAACAGATATGGCACTGCCTGCATTCCGGTAACAATTTCTCTGATAAATTAAACAAGGTTAAAATTAAATGAATAGATTCAAGGATAACTTTCATGTCTTTTGTCACATAGGTTATAGTTTTCTGAAACCACAAAATCATCTGAATAATAAAATATCTTTAAATATATGAATAAAATATATTTACATATATCTCCCTTGCAAAAAAGTTTCTGGGGATTATCTGTCTAGTTTCTTCAATAGTCAAGAGATGTTATCAAGGTGCTCATTTTATTGTCTCTATTCCTGTTATCCAAAGAAAAGCAAATGATGAAGTAAAACAAACATTTATATATCTCACAAAGTTATTTGATTATAATTTAGGTAGTAGATGTTAGGGCTCTAGAGTCTCATTTCCTTACCATTTGGTTCTTACCTTCGCAGGAACAGCCCTGTCTTATCAAGCCCACCATCAAAGAGGTGCACTGGTGACATTTGGTAGGAGCCGTGAAAGATTTGACAAAAAACTGATGAGTCTTGCGCTGCAAAACAAATGGATAAAAACATGTACATTGACTGTTGAAAGGATTTTCATGTTGTGAATCTCTGTGCCCATACCAGCTACTAGAACATTTCTAAACAGGCGTAGAAAGAATTGCTTTTCTCGCCATGGATTTCTATAATCCATGCTCTTCAAATATTTTTATTAGGCAATACTGAGCTGGATTATGCTAAAATAAAATAAGAAGTAATCATCAATTGCTCTTGAATTGACACTTGAAACATTATAAAATAAACTTGTTCTATGCTCAAAAATTTTGATTTTAGAATTTTTATCAATTCTTCAAATTACTCATTAGCAGAATTAAGTAAAATCTTGCATATTCATACCTATAGAAATAAAGAAATTTAGTATGTTTCCATATCCAGTCCTGCTACATAGGCATTGATACTATTTCTGCCATAGGGCTTAACTTCCATATCTTCTAGCTTAACTTTTATATTTTCTATCTCTTTAACCCGTTTTCCTGTTATTTCTAGTTTGCTCATTTGCTGTCAGAGAGCCTTTTACTGAGTTCTTTATTTCAGGTGTCGTATTTTCATGTCAAGCACTTACAAATTATTTTTCTTCCTATGCTCCTGCCCCACATTACAAACATACTTCCTTTCATAGCTCTCTGAGGACATGTATCATGCTTATTTTAAACTCATGTTCTATCTAATCTCAAATTTTTGCTTTATCTAGCATAAGTCATTCAGTGTGTTGCCTTCTCTTATACCAGGTATACTTTCGTATATTTCATTAGTTTTTCAGACCCATCGACCTCTCTTTCTCGTTCTGTGGTTTGTCCCAGGTTTACGGCCTGGAGAGGATGATCATTTCAGTTTTCCAATTTCTAGAATTTCTTTGTAGGAGCTCGAGATAAGCAACTACATCTTACTTTTCCATCACATACAACACTTCAGTCATAGTCACATTGCATAGAAGGAAAAGAAGAAAATTCACCTGAATTTTTCACTAAATATTTATCTTTTTTCGGTGGTTAATTAGCCTCAATCTTAGATTCTTCCACAAGTGGCCTCAACTTAATACCTTCCTTGCAATATAGCCTCAAAGCACCACTCCTCATTGTAACAGACTTCAAAACACTGAATTTAAGAAGATGGAAGAAAAACAAAACAAAACAAACTTTGGCCATTCCCCCTACCTTTCCAGTGGTGATTATGTTCCTTCATACAGAATTTATTTTCTTTCCCAGCTTTCATGTTTATAATTTTAAGGAAACCAATAGTTAAAAAAAAAAAAATCACAGGAAATAAAAAGCAGAAGAAACCCATTCTCATTTTTGCTTCAGAACACACCATGCCATACAACTTGATCAAGTACCTTAGGTGGAACGCCAGCAGAGCCAGGGCATGCCTTTTTCTTTAAGGTTGGTGTGTGAACTGGAAGTGGAGCACTATCTACAGTCTGAATCCAGGGCAAAAAAGAAATAAGCGTTATGAAAAACTCCATTCACTTCAAACATCAGCAGAAACGAATCAAGGTAAATAAAGCCAAAGAAAGCGTCAAAAAGGCAAAACATATCTCAATGAAGCTACAGTTCTCATAGTGTTGATAGTTTACATTTTTGCCTGCAATATCTACAAGTGAAATGTTTGTTCAATTAGTAAAAATTAGTTCAGTCTGGGGGTATAAAAATAAAAAAATTTGGCAAAGAGAATCCTCAGAAGAACACAAAAAATGTCATAGCATGTAGCCTACACAAAAATAAGGATATTTTCAAATTCATCTGAAAATGCCACATGACTTCTAAAAAGCATCTGGAAGAGTTTTTAGCAAGATTTATAATCAAAATATTTAGAAGACTGTTTTAACTCCTTGACTTCTGTACACAGAATGCATATTACATATCTGGAACACAAGTCTGTGGATTTTTGTGTATGTGTATATATAGAGAATGATTGATTAATTGATTAGTGGGACATTGTGCAGAAATTAATTTCCAAAGAAGGAAGCTAGATTATTATTATTGAGATCAGAATTTAAACAAATTTAGCTACAAGCCATGTCTTTATTTTATGGGGAATTATTGTAAGATATTTCTTTGAATAAAAGAAAACAATGATTTTACTGGATGTTACCGTGGAAAAAAAGAGATATCACTTGATTAGCAAAATGTAAAAAAAGACATGAAGAATGACTTCCTATTAGGATGCTAAAAGCAAGCAAGCAAGAGGAAAAAGCTAGCTTTCTATAAAGGTACAGAATATTCTAAAACATTAAGAGAAAAAAAATAGATGGACTCCGTTTGCTTTTCTTCAAATATAACCTCTAAGATTAAAGCTGTATATATATATATATATATATATATATATATATATATCTATAAAATATTTTAAAGTGGAATTCAGTTGCGTTTCTCAAGAGTTTTCTGCTTAATTGTGAATTTCATTCTAATTTAAATTTAGCTTCAAAAAGTTTTGAATCCCATTTATAATTTAACATTAAAAAATAAATATGAAAAGGAAGAACACAAAAACCTTTGTAAAAGTTAAGAGAAAACCCTATGGAACAAAATTGTCATTAGAATTTACATTAAAAGTCCAAGAGAAGTTTTTAGAATTGAAAGGAGTGAAGCAAGGGTGCTGGACACAAGATCAAGAGAGCCTCGAAAGACTAGCAGTGCCTAACTCACAAAATACAGTTTAGAAAAGATCCCAGTCACCACAGCCACGAAGGCTTGAAGGTTCCTAGGAACAAACCAACAAACAATATGGCGTATACCCTTGAAGAAAATAATACAATTTTATTAAAGGGAATAAAAGAATATCTAAATATTCCATGGTCATCGTACACCATGTTCATAGATGGAAAGATCCAGTATCTCAAACACGTCAATTCTCCTTAGATAAATCTATAAATTCAAACCCAACCAAAAGCCCCACATGGCATCTGACAAGCTGATCCTAAATGTCACATGTAAAACTGAAGGGTCAAACAGAAAAGGAAGAAGAATAAGATGGAGGGAGTGGGTGGGTGTGGCTGCTCAGAGGTGTCGGGAATCATTTTAGGGCTCTAGTAATTAAGACAATGTGACGTTGCTGCAGAAACAGAAAAAAAGAACAAGAGAAGAGAGCACGCCCAGCACCCCCATTTATATAAAGCAGAGGTGGCTGTACAAGGCAATGGGCGACTGTAGGAGAGTTGTTTGTTCAGATGAGAAGAACAGATTAGAACTTCATTTTTCATAATATGTAAAAATAAATTTCAGTTTGAAGTCTGAAATATGAAATCATTTTAACATTTAGAACAAATTACAAAGAAAAATCTTTGTAATTGCTGTGAAAAGAAGAAATGTTTTAAAAAGAAGACAAAGAAAAAGAATTGATAAGTGCGGGTACTTTAAAGTACTGTAGAAACAGTTGCAAGACAAAAAGATACCACAGATAACATTTAAAAATAAGCCACAGACCAGAAGAAAATATCTGCAATGCATATAGCAAGCTAAAGATTAATATCCAGAATATATAAAGAATACTTACAGAATAATAGGAAAAATAATTCAATAGAACAACAGACAAAAGCATGAACAGGCAAATCACCAATGGCCAACAAACATATAAAAAGATGCTCAATAACACTTGAAATCAGAAAATGCAAATTAAAACAAAAATGCCACTCCATACCCAACAAATTGGCGACAGTAAATATCTGACAGCAGCGGGGTTGGCGGGGACGTGGGAAGACAGGGAACTCACACACACTGCTGGCGGGAGTGAAAACTGGCACAGCCACAGCGGAGTGTAGTTTGGCCAGTCCTAGTTAAAGCTGCAAAGGCACACAGCACACACCCCAGCCATTCCACTTCCAGGTACATATGCTAAACAAATGCACATTTGCAAAAGCAGAGAGCTATTAGGATGTTCACTTCAGCACAGGTTGTTGTAACAAAAAACTGGAAACAACCTATACATCCGACAATAGGAGAATGGAGAAAGAGTTGTGGTATAGTCATACAATAAAATTTGCAGTAGTTATGATGAATGCACTAAATGGACACGTATCTGTATGAGTAAACCTCGAAAGCATGCTGAATGAAAAAAGTTTCAAAAAAATAAAGAGAACCTTTGTGTGAAATTTAATATACACAACAAACATTATGTATTGTTTATGGATACACATGAAATAAACATGGGAAGCCAAGGACGAGAGGATGTAATTCAGTTTCGGGGTGTTTCGATATGTCTGGGGGAAGAGACAGGGGATGGCATAGGGACGGGTGTTTCAGTGGAATTGCCTGAACTATTTTTTTTAATGTAACTTTGAAAAAAATAGGATATGCTCATATCTGTTAAATCTGTGGATGGTGGTTACATGGGTGTTGATTATTATTCTCTGTGTGATGGAAATATTTCAACATTAAAATACAAACGTATAAAGTTAAGATACTAAAGCAATAAAGAATCAGGAAAGCAGAGGGTCTCATCACCCCGTGTGAGGTGGTCTGTCGCAGGGCTGGGAAAAGCCAAGTCAGAATCTGGTACAAGGCACACTCCGGACGGCGCTCTGTTGCAATGCCAGACACAGCTCCGGAGGCGGAAAGCGAGGCGAGGAGCCACGTCAGAACCGCAACGCTGAGTGAGGAGCCGGGGCTGCACCCCGCGGGACGGCGTTAGCCGAGGTGCAGCCCGTCCTTCTGACTTGCTGAGAAGCGGCCTTGACAAAACTGACCAACTGGCTGTTTAAAACCACCGACTGACATGAGGCACAAATACAACAGATTTTGCACTATTAAAAGGCATGATTTAGCTGAATGCCTATTACTAACTGCGCAGTTAGAATAAACTACTCAGTTGCCAGCAGAGGCAACTTTTATTTTAAGCTCTATTTATGAAGCAGCAGTTGCATCATGTCTTATTCGATTTATTAGAATAAAACGTGAGAACGGCACCGGACACCGCCGTGTGCCTCCCGTGTGTGTCCGATGGCTCCAAATTCACACAATCCTGTTCTACGTTGCTCTCCCCTTAAAATAAAGACCCCCTTTGTGATTAAATAATTCTTCTATTTCAAGGTGAATTTTGGGGGACAATTTTCTATTTTACTTTTATACGCCTGTCTACATTAGCAGTCCAGTGTAATGATCCCAATATACTGTGACTTACTACACGATATATTTGATTAAAAGGAGAGAGTCAGAGTTCCCTTGTTTTTGCAAGTCCCTCCTCCCTGACACAGTGAGGCGGGGAGCAGTGCTGCTCCGGCGAGGCACCTGAACTGGCTCAGCTTCACTAGCTGTGGGAGGAGATGTGGGCCTCGAGGGGACGGAAAACTTGACGTTCGGATTCCGTGCATGTGTGTTCTCAACGGGATCAGTCTAGGAAAATAAGTCAGGAGAAACAAAAACCCAAGAAATCACTTTCAACAACATGCAGCTCTTAGCAAATTTCTGTAAGGCATGATCATAACATTTCTTGAGAAAGGAGGAGAACAAATTTTAGTTTGTCAGCATTAGGGGGGTGTCATTATACAAAAGCACAGCCACTAGCTTTAATGAAAACCAAGATGAAGACAATAATTAACAAAGTGCTCCTATTTTCACCGTTGATCTCTTACGTTGAGCACCGTTCTCTAATACGTGTTCTTTATTTGTATTCCACGTGAAACTTTTGTATTTTATAAAATAAATCATGCATGTGAAATAAATACATGGTACTTAATAAAGATACATACTGCAGGTTAGAGATGACTTTGTCCGTTATAAGAGTGAAATTTCGTCCTCTGCCACGTATCACTTGACAATAAAAAGAAACTGACCTATTTATCAGCTTTGTGCTTGTCACTAAAGTAAATCCCCTCTTTATGTTGTAGTAGTAGAAATACCAGCACTTATATTCAGCTGCATATTTTAAACAAGCAGTTTTAGAAACCAAAAGTGTTTTGGGTTAATATTTTGCATAAAAGACCTTATTAAGTACAATGACTGATGATATATTCAATTGGTAGTTTTCAAAATTACTAGGACTGGGTTTTTAAAATGAAGACCATGAAGGTAATTTGGAAAGGAAGTTAGGGAATCTGTTTCAAAAGATGTACAGCAAAAACAATGCTTAGATCAGAAGTTACAAATCAATGGAAAAAGCATCAGCCTAAGCATTTTAAATATGTACTTAAAATGATTTTTTATTTTTCTTATTCCTATGGCTGCTATTTCAGGGACTGGCTAGTGGGCTGGGCCCACCTTCAACCTCCCAGGTGTGGGCATGGCGGGCACTCTGGCAACCCACAGGGCGAGGCTGTGGTGGGGCTGGCGAATGCTGCCGCCCACCAGGCCTTAAGCCGGCAGCTGCTGGAGGTGGGAGAAGTGGGGAGAGAGACAAGGGCCAGCGAGGACATGTAGGGGACACGGAGCAGCAGCCATCTGCCGAGAGCTAGAAAGTATTTCAGTATTTTAACAACTGGCCCTACCAAACTGAGCACACCAGCTGTCTGCCAGCTCCATGAGTGTGATGTGGCTAATTTCATAAGGTGGGTATGGCTTATGAAGTGGGGCAGCCGGGCCTGAACCCCATCTCGGCGCCAAATGCAGGGAGCGAGTGCTCTTTTCGCTGGAGCAGAGGTGTCTGCTCAGCAGAGGTGCTCGTAGCAGTTTAGTGACAGTGGAGGCTGGGTTACATTATCTCCTTTCCTGGCAAGGAACTCTGGTCAGGAATAGGAGAACAAAACTAAGAAAATGGGACTCAAGAAAAATTTTACCTCGCTCACAGTTTTACTCAGGGACAGTCGTGGAGAAGGTAATCAGTTTAAATTATTATTCTGAAATATGATCCTGATTTAAGAATAAGGCAGAAATGTCTTTTACTTTCTAAAGATGTCCTCCTTAGGTTACATAAATTGTGAGACATGGGACTGGACGCTCCATTAAAATAGAATTGATAAGCAAAGTATTGATACATTTTACATTAATAAGTTAAAACAGACTTAAGTATCTCACAAAGTTTTAAAGAAGTATGCAAATAGATTTGCTATGTGCAAAAATATTTTAAGAAAATTTAAGTTTCTGACCTGCCACACAAAAGCCTTTAGCGCACAGCTTGACTGAAAGACGTAGAAGCCCAGCGTTCCCATGTGAAAGGTAACACTGTGAAAAGGACTGAACAGCTACAAGAGTTCTGGTCCCATTGCTTTAAAAACTCTTCAAAAGTGAGAAGGGCGAGAGCTTGCTGCTTTCCATTGTCCTGGCTGACATTTTACAGCAGGTCTGCCCTCTGAGCCACCTGAGTGCATGGTGACAAGTGGGCACACTGTTTACACACATTCTTGCGCCACAATCAGAAAACTCTGTCTTGGGACATCAGGTTGGTACACGCTCTAATGGGAGGTGAGCGTGCAAAAAAAGCATCAAACCTAATATCGCCCCCCGCCGCCCCCCCCCCGCCGCCCCCTCCCCGCCCCCCGCAAGAGTTGTTAAAATCGGCATGTTTCACGACCCTCTGAAAATGTGACATTATAACAATGTGATACTGGGCAAAGGGGAAAAAAAAAATACACTATCACAGTTTAATCCATAATTACACAAATTGGTGACTCATAAAGAACTCTTGAGGCTTTTTAACATGTATCTCTTGGCTTCTCTCAAGAATTCTTGTCATTTATGAGTCTTTTTCTCCTAGCAAGTTTTTACTCATCAATGAAAATAAAACAATTAAAATGAGAATAGATTTTAAAATGAATTTCTTAGCTGAATGAGGTAAAAACTGGTTATTCAAAGGAGAAAAAAACATTTAAATTAAAAAAAAATAACCCAATACCACATTGTAATAAAACAGAACAGCCCTTGTTAGCTGGTCTGCAGCAAGAATTTTTAAAACATGTAATACCTGAGACTGGTCAGGGACGCTGACCTCTTTTCCCTTAGGCTGTCAAATTAAAAAAATGACAACAGCCAAGACAACAATAGCCATCTGGTGTGAGTAAATCAAAATTATATCATTTTTTTGGTCAGATCGGCAAAAAATGTGGGGTTTTTTTGTGTGCCACAGAATTTTAGTAATTAGTTTATATGCATCATGAGATTAAAAAAGGTTTAAAATTGCTGAAATAGAATAATGAAAATTATCATACTAGCTTTTTGGAGCTCTATGCTCTTAAAGTAAAAATAAATTCCAGATAGTAAATAAAATCAAATTAGGTTTGTAAATTAAAAAAAATTAAAGTAAGTAAAAATATTGGATAATGACTTTGATATGGCATTAACTGAGCATGTTAAAAAGTTAAACTATGCCATTTATAATGATACTCTGATTTTTTTTAAAAAACACATGAATATATCAGTGAAGTGGAAAAACTACCATTTTATGTTCCAGTAGCACGTTTCTTATAAATTCAAGGAAAAAAGTTTGGTAAAGATGAATAAACTTATGTCAAATAAAGTTTTGAATATCAAACTTTAGAGGATTCTCCTAGAAGCTAATAGTTAATCCATTTAATAAATTATATTTTATTTCCTTTCTGGAAAACTAACATATATATTGAGAACATATCTTAAAAGAGGTTTATCAGTAAGAATAACAAAAATATGATGCCATTTACATTTTCTTTATCATTTATAGGATTGTGATTTTGAAGATGTTATTAATTTCACTTTTAATTAAATGTTTACCAGTGCATTTCTAATTAATGGCTTATTCTAGCCACTAAAAAGCAATTAATTGTCGTATACTTTCACAATACTCAGTGACTACTGCCAGGTTTCAGAGATGGCCTCAAGTGCATTTTAATAATTAACTGGCAATGGTTCAAAATGGGAGCCAAGCAATTAATAGCACATTAGTTATTTCTACCTTTAAACCATTAATATATTTAAAGCATGAAAGTTAAAAAATTGTTATTAAAAAATAACACACACTTAAATTAATGTAAGCACTAAATGTAATGACTTGAATTAATGCAGAAAAAGCTAATAAATATGACTTGTCAATAGCAGAGATATCTTAATAATTGGGTTTATAATTCTAGAAAGGATGATAAAAAAGGGGATAATACTGAAAAGCAGAAACAGCTAATATTAATTGGACAGTATATTTTGATATTACCCAAAGAAAAATCTTAAAAACTAATCTTAATAGAATAGTATAAGCCATTCACTCAGTATTTCTAAACTATAATCTACTGGGAAAAAAATCTTTTTAATAATGTGATTTTTTTTCTTTCTTTTTTTCTGGTTAACATTCTTTTTTTTCTAATTAAACATGCTTTAAGTAGTTATCCTGATAAACTGGCATTAGAAACATCTACTATCCTCCAATGTATTTTTACTTACTGTTTCACTGTTAGGAAAAAAGCATACAAACTGAATATCAGCAATACTGCCCACAATACATAACCACTGTTATGTATGTCATGTAAAAAGTCCGTAATATTTCCTGATTCTATGAGGACTTCTCTATAAATAACCCACAATACGTGTTTTTACAGCAGTGCAGTAAAACAGAGAAGTCCTCCATCCCTCCCAGATGAGGTCTGATTTTTAGATACCTCACTAAGCAGGAATTCCTCAAATTATGCAGTAGGTCCTCCTATAAATAATAAGAACAACTAAAACTACTCATCCTGACTTGTATCAATGGGTCTTTTCTACTCCAAAAATAATTACAGATTTGAACAAATACAAAGAGCAAAACATTCTCCTAAGAATCCTGGTTTTAAAGTAAAAGATGCCAAGATTGATATGGGTCTGGTATAGATTTAAAAATAGCTTAAATCTAACATGTTGTTTTATATTGGTAAATTCAAAACCCTAAGTTACTTTTAAAAATCCAATTTTTATTCATTTTCTTTATCCTTTAGCTAGAAGTGTTTTGGAAACAAAGTGGCAGGTAATCTATTTTTTATATACTCAGAAACACTTTAAACCTCAAATTTTTAGCAATATAACTATCTCTGTTAATTACCCTTATGATAAAAAACAGTATTATAGAAATACTAACTGTATCATTGGATAATAGTAAATATTTTCTCATTCTAAAATAAATCATAAATTACAAAAGTTATGACAAGTAAGTATAATCTTACTAGTTATAAATATTATAACTTGTTTCTCTTTATTAAAACTTCTCAAGTTATTTTCAATACACTGATTTGAATATCTACTCTGGAGAATTTACAAATGTTCTAAGAAAACACAGAAGAAAGTTAAGCCACATGTTGGCTATTTATAATCTCTGCTCCAAACTCTAAAGTAATAATTTAAAATGAGACACTCAGTATTTATCTCTATTAATGCAAACAATATGGACTGTTCCATAACCATTTGTATTCATACATTGATATTAATAATAAATCTTCCTTATACTATGTTTAATTAAATAATACCACATAAAAAACGTAAGTATTCAAATTATAAATGAGGCTTTACAGCACATTGAAAATAAAAATACAGTGAATACCTCATGTATTTTAGCCATTTAAAGACCTTTAAATTTATAAAAAGTGTTACATATTTGCTCATCTAAAAACATAGTATATGACAGAAAATTGTATGCTACCCGAGATTCAAGGCAACTGTTAGAAACGGTGACTACGTGTGTGTGTCTTACACTGTATAATACACTGATGGCCCTGGGGACTACTGAAGTTCCTCACTGTTCTATTGAGATGTTTCTATTAACTACCGAGTAACTGGTAATTCTTCAAACATTTCGCTCACAAACGTTTCCATTTTCCAGTGACTGACTTTTTAATCTGTCAGATACTTAACTGAATAAAAACTGAAGGAGGCCTGGAATGCAAATTACCAGGCCTATCACATCTGCATTTTAAAAAATGTGTAATTTTATGTCAATAGGTTCTGGTTAAGTGTGGCTTATTATTATCCTATAGAATAAAAATAAAGACTAAGTAGTAGTATACTGCTGTTTTCCTCAAAATCTTTTTCTTCAAGATTCCCAGAAATTTTTGGGGTGTCCAAGGCTCCTAAAAGTCTGAAAAGGCAAGGAGATAAAACTAATCTACAATAAATATAACCAGAAAAACAAAACCTCTCTGAATTATAACCTTACTCAAAAACAAACAGTTAAAAGTTTAGTTAATTCGCATGCTGATGATTTGAACTTAATATAATTGGGCACACAACATTCTGGTCTTCCCTCCTAGATATGATATTATTTACATATACTCAGATTAATGTGAGAAATTCAAACACCCAAAGGTTTTAATTCTACCAATGTGACAACAGTCAAGCAATCAGCTGAACCAGCAATCTTTTCATAAACATCACGAGTTAAGGTGCTATCAGTTGAAGCTGCAGTCCTAGTAGCCACACCACTGGTACCAGACACGGAGAAGCAGTACCTGAGCTGCTACCTCATTATTAAATGGTAGTTTGAAAATACGTGCTATACTAGGGCTAACTGTGTTTATTTTACACCCAACTCTCCATCACACCCGAAAGATAATATAAGCACAGGAAGCAGTGGGCCACCCTCTAATCCCTGATCTAGGACTTCCCAAATCCAAGAATTCTGGATTTAAGGTGTTCCTCAATACCAATGATCATGAAGCTGAAAAGTAAAGTTAAAAAACTCATATCTATCACAGACTTTCCTTTTCCAAGTTACTATTTTATAAAGTATATGAAAATCAGTGCCAAGGTCAGCGAGCTTGCTGCCTCTCGTATTCACGTATATTGGTGTTGGGGTGGAGGCTGGCCTAGCAATACCTGGGGCCTTCCCGCACTCAGGCTCCACACTCCAGGCATCTGAGGCTCTTGCAGGGGGTGGCCAGCCTGTTTTAGACTGAGAAGCCCTGAGCCAGCCTTGGCACTGGAAGACACTTAGAGTTTGTTATTGATGCATATAAAAAGAATGTCACAAATATTTTTTATATCTTGGACACATCTTAGAATGTAAATGATTTATTAACATTAGTTCTCCAAATCTATAAATGTAAAATATTTAGTGGTTTCCTTTGAACCACATAAAAATATCTATCAAAGATTTCTCCAGAACTGATATACATGAAATTACAGATCTGGAACTTGTCCCAAGTCATGTTTGAAATCTGTAGGATATGAATTATCATTCTCTTTCTATATAATGAAAATCTCTGAGAAATTTCTACATATTTGCTTATATCAGATTCTTATTTAGGAACTCATTTACTTTGTATACCATCAATTTAGAAAGCATACTTTAGAATCACTTATTCCCACAATCAAAATAAAAGAGACCTTATCATTTTAGTAGTTTCATTACAGAAATTTATATGAACATTCCTAAAGCTTTGCGGCCAAAGCCAAAAAAAAAAGTTTTTTAAATTAAAAAATAAAAAACCCACAGAAAAGCAGATAGCGCCAGCAGGAGCAGCAGCACAAAGCATGCGATAAATGTAACAATACAGCACAAAACATCAGCATGTTCTGCGACCACAGGCAAATAGGGTGAGAGAGAGGGCAGAGGGCATCGGGGCGGGACACACAGAGCCAGAGTCTCTTACACGTCTGCCTTTGCTAGCTGGAGCACAGGACGGAGAGCGCTTCAACAGAGAAAGGAGAAGACTGCATGTTACAAATACTGACACATGTGGCTCCCAGTGACCACCACTGTATTCCACTGGATTAACAGACAAAGTATATAAACATATATAGAAAGACGCATTTTCTTAATAGGTTGAAAGGACATGTATTTTTTAGAAAAATACTGGAGGACAGGATAGTAAAGAGATCCTTGCTCAGACTAGGTCTAAGAATGATAATGACGTTTTCATTGGATTTTGTATTGTACAAACGGTGATGCAGGAAATAACACTTCTCCAAGTGATGGACAGTTTCTTTTCTAGAAAGGTTGGCAGTAGCAACTTGAAATGTGAGAACAAAAAGGATGTCAATAATTCTGATTTAGAAGTGTAAGCACTTAATAAAATACTTAATTAGTCTTGCCTCAGACATTTACCGACCAAATTCTTACTTTTTTCAAAGGTGATTCTTTTAAATTAAAGCTAAATAAGGCCCTCAGAATTATTAATAATGGATAAAAACAAAAAGTTACTTCAATAATATTGTCCATCCCGACTAGATATTAGGCTTAGACAAAAAAGGGATCTTGACCTTTCTGGCATTAGAGACTTAAGTAATTAGGCAAAAGTAACAATAAGTAGGTAACAATTATATCAAAATATTTTTCAAGTTTTTCAAGCTGTGATGCTTAGCACTAGAGCTTCACAAACACGAAACACATCTGCTCAGGCAATGTCCTATGTTCACTTCAACCTAACATTTTGAGGGTTTACAATGTGTCAAGCACTTAAAAGATAAAGAAGGCACGGCAGCTCGCAGACTGGGGGAAGACATCCGGCCATCAACAATGTGATAAACGCTGCAGTAGAGACACGTACAAAGTCTGGAAACCTGGATGAGGGATGTACAAGATTTTTATGCGGACCCGGAGGAAGGAACTTATAAACTCAGTCGACAGGAGATATAAAAGATTTCAGAGAAAATCAACTACAAGGATGAAAAACATAACTCAAGAGTATCAGTTTTATTTGTACCATAACTCTGGCAGACTGATAAACTGTTACTTCTTTCTACAGGAAATTGGAATGGAAGGCGAACACTGGGTCCCAAAGTGTGAGCAGCAAACCACAATTAGAAGACCTGCAGGTTCTAAACAAGGTGTTTTGTTTATGAGTCCAGACTGTCTCAAGTCTAAAATCTCAGATTTAAAGTCGGTTTTATTCCCTTAATTATTAACAGGAAGTACCTGTCTTACCCTCCATGAAAAAGAGCATGAATAGCTCCAAGTAATATCTTACCACCATGCTAATAAAAAGTCAAAAGTGTCTCAAAATTATCTTTGCATATGAAGGACAACACATTTTCTAAGCTGTCAGTACATGAAACTAATAATGGTGCTAAATTACCATAGAAATAATGTTCTTTCCAAAGTGTCTTCCTAGAAATCAGACAACTACTTTTCTATTTTCATAGAAAAGAGAGAATTATACTTTTTCCTGATGGTGCAATTAGAGGATCTCTCTCTCTCTCTCTCTCCCCCCCACCCTTCCTCCCCCCCCCCATACACATTCTCATACACCATGGTTTTCTGTAAACGTTGAAACTCGTTTTGTAGCAAACACTGGAAACCACTACATTGTCTTAGTCTGCAATCACATACCACTTAAAAATATGTTACATCTAGGTCTATATATTGCCAAGTAAGCAAACTGAAAGTAAGTAAACAAGAAGAAACCAAAAGAAGTCATTTATCTTGTGGACATATAATTTGGCTGATAGATTTAAGGTTCAGTTAATGAATTCCAGAGACTTATTTAATAAAATACTGAAGAGGTAAAAAAGATGCAGTCATGATTCTTTTACTCTAGATTGCCTACATGTATTCTAATATGTGATAAGCAATAAAAATATACACAGTAATGTATAAAATATAAAATATAACATTGCCTAAATTACAAAAGGATTGCAAATGACACTTTCTGAAATGAGAGAATTTCGAGCCAGGTTATGCTTAATATGTAGGTGAAAGTTTTAAGAAACAAGAATTGAAGGAGGAAATTCAAGAGTGCCATAATTTTTCAGAAGAATCTAGGCCAAGTTTTGGTCATAGGATTAAAAAATCTTTTACCATGCATGTTTTAAAATTCTGTCTTCCACTGATTCTCACAGGTGATCAACTTTCCCCAGAGGCAGCTAAGAAGCTGCCAAGCCTCAATTTTTCAGTGACGGGTTAATAAAGAATATGAAAGAAGCTAGAGAGGAAAACAATGTTTAAAGCAAGAGATAAAAAACGAAGCCAGGAGCTACGACTGAAATGAAATACTCTGGAACAGTTTAGTAAGATTTTATATGAGGCCAAAGCCAAGAGTCGAGTTCAGCTTCTCAATACATTCAGACTTGCTTCTCATAATATGGCAGAATTCGAGGAAAGAGCACAACATTAGGGACCAGGCAGTCGGATGATAAGTACTATCTCTATTCCTGTAGGTCCAGCCTTCACATTTTAGAGCTTTAATTCCTTGATGTACTCTTTCCTCAGATCAGAGTAAGGCGACCTTCAAAAAGCAAGCTGGTACATTCTCATTTGCCAGGTAAACAGGTACTTTCCATTTTTGTAAAGTTGGCCTGAGTAAAGAGCGTGCAGAATTGCAGGGTGATGGTGGGCAGTCCAGGCCTGGGCATACAGGACTGAGAAAGGACGAGGGCAGAGCAGGGGGTCCAGAGCAGAAGGAATCTGGTGCCTGTTCTACTGCTGTCTTCGTGCCTCATGCGGGAACGCCTTACACAGGAGGCCATTTATCTTTAAAATGAACGAAACCCCTCTGATCTGCTCTGTACAGAATGTCATAAATAAACCCTTTATCAGTACTTCCCTCTTCCTCCAAAGACTGAGAAAGTCTCTCCCTGACGGGAGAGTGTTGTGACAAGTAAGTTAAAACTGCTGGACTAAATAATTTCTAAGGCTCTTTTCTCCTTCAAAAGTCTATGATTCCATGTGTACAAGAGCCCAAATGCCTCAATTCTCCTGAGACACAGAAGCAGGTTGCTGAGACTGTACTCTGCTTTGCCTGAATCAGGGGGAGGAGGCGACAGGTGTCAGGTACACGCCCTTTCGGTCAAGGCCACTCTTACATACAGAGAAGAGTTGTCTAAACAGTGCAACGTGGAAAAAAAAGGCACCTTGCTCTGAACACCTTCCCATACTGCCCAAAATCCTAGCGTTCACTGGAATTTTGAATGGACAGGCAAAACACACTGAGAAGACGTTAGAGGAGGGGGAGTGACTGTGTGCACTGCTTTACGTAAAAGGACTGCAGTTTTAACAGACCTGGTGCGAGAGCTCAGGGGAGGAACAGGTGATCTGGGGGGGCCACAGAGCCGTGAGGAATCTCAGGGCGCCAGGCTATGGGGGCAGGTGAAGGTCCATGACGTGTGGGTGCGGAAAGACACTTGATTTCTGCAATTCTGTTTAATACTAGCCTTATTCCCTCCTATACCTACAGGTTCCAGCTGTAATTAACATTTTAGGCCTCTGATGTAATTTTTTTCTTTTCTACGGCAATGAGATTGAAAACAAAAAAGAATGACCAGAGGATGTGTTCTGTGGGTTAGTTACGAGTTAGAATCCACTTATTCTACAGGACAGTCACCTAACGTAAGCATCATGCACAGCCACCTAGCTAGTTTCGGCGCAACAAACAATCAAGATTTATTTTATTCCTGAAGAATTCAAACGCCTAAGAAAAAGGACGCTACAGAATAGATTGTTACACTAAACATCTTGGATGCTGAACCCAAGGATGCCGAAGACTGAACACCACCATCCTGGAAAGGGTGGTCATGGTGATAAAACTATAAAGAGAAACAAGAGATTTAACCCATAAAATACAAATTAGGAATACTAAATATTTTTTAAAATGGGAGCTTGCTGCGGGCTGGCCTTTGCCCTGCCAGGTAAAACTCGCTTTTCCGTGGCAATGTGACCCCACAGTTCCGAAGCGGGCCGGGGGGGGCAGCAGGGAGCAGGAGGCCGTGTGGCGAAGACCAAGAAAGCACGGAGGGGACCCGAACTGATGGGCAAGAAGGAAGCCGAAGAGAACACAGGAAGGGAGGGAGGGGCAAGGGGCCTTTGAAGAGCAAGGAAATAATAGCCAGTATTATGAGAACGCTACAGGCGTTCAAAAAAAAATTCTCCAACAGCCACATAGGATTAGTGCTACTGTTATCTCTATTTGTCCACTGAACAAAGAAAAAGGTCAGGTAACTTGCTCCAAATCATACACCTAGAAAAAGTAGCAGAGGCAGAAATCGAATCCACTTATGTGCTGAGCCAATTAACTGGGAGAAGAGAGCTGAGGAAGTAAATGAGGGGGAAACTGCCTTTTAAGATCTGGAGCCTGACCGTCAAGATTCAGCAGCCACCATGGCCTCAAGCTTTTCCTCTGTAAGAGGCCCTTGGCAGCGCTTTGACAGTTAGTTCCAGTCAGACCGGGGATCTGCTGCAGGGGAAGGAGAAGACCGGGCCCCCTCGGGGAAACGGGGAGGCGGGGAACAGTAAGGACAGCTGGGTGGTGGGGGCGGACGGCTCGCTGGGGGGGAGCTGCTGAGGTCTGGTTCCTTCCCGCGGCTTCTCGCGCCGAGAGGAACCACCCCGTTTGCCAAAACACACGCCGCTGCCATGTTTTGCCTTAAAGATCTTTGTGGGATACAGGGGATGCAGAGAAGAGTTTGTCAGAAAGAAAAATGAAAACGATTTTCTAGTGGAAAGAACAATTAACGTAATTTATTCAAACTTCCTATTCTTTTATAGGTGAATGACAGCTATATGGAAATACTATATTGAGTGTTTTTGGATAGTAAAATACACACCAGATTAAAGCATGCAATACTATGGCACATCAAGAGAGCTCTCTTTTTATCACACTCTAGAATTAACTAGAATAGTTATTTTGTCTTAGGAATAGTAAAGTAGTTTCCATTTAGAGTGCAAAGGTGTGCACTTCGGCATAAATATTTCAAAGGTATCAAATATCACTTTAAAAAATAATTTTTAAAAACCTAGATCAAGAGTTACCTTTAGTGGAAAATTATATTTATTATATAATTATATTTAACAAAATGCAAAAATAAAACATTTAAGGAATTGCCCCTGGTTTAAAAAACAGTTCTATGTATAACATTTGATTTCCCAATTTCTGGAGAGACTGAATGTTCAGCATGATAATAAAATGCTTTATGACCAGGATCACTGTGCCATTTAATGCAGAACAGAGAGAATGTTTATGCCAAGTGTTGCTGTGAAGAGAATGAATGATATACATCAGGAACTTCTGAATTATTAAATGTACAGAATTTAGAGAAAATGATCATGTAGTCAATTTAAAGGGCATATAGTACACATTGAACTAAAATCACTTTCCACATTGAAAGAGAAATTCTGTCAGCATTGATTGATTTATACTCAATTACTGTATTACTATAAAATCTACTGGAAGATTTAATAGAAGTTGTCATGTTTTCTGATTATACCACCAGAGGTTTACTTTTAAGTAACAGAGAAATTAAGGTGTTGAAAAGAGATGGGGAATGTGAAATAGAAATCACCATGAAAAATAAAAATGAGCAGTTATTTATATATATACATATATATACACACCTATAATGTGACAATAATGAAATGAGCATTCCAGTTTTCAGAACTGTTGCAAAGAATGGAAATATACAGATTCTTTGATGGCCAAAGAATTTTTCAAAATACATTTTTACTTTATTATGTTCAATAATGATAAACTCTTCATTACATTTAAGATAAAAAGAAGCAAATTATGGCACACAAATAAATTATCAAGTGTGATATTTCTAAAACTGACTGCATTAGGCAAATTCTTCATATCAATTCACTGATCTCTTTTACTGAAGGATGCATTGGTTTGAAAATCAAAGACTTACGTCATCCAAAAAATCAATCAGTGAAGATGAGGAAGAAGAAAAGGAATCCTATTTAACGAATACAGCAATAAAAAAATAGAAAATATGGATGAAGCAATTCAGTAAGAACAAATAATAAAGCAAAAATTTTGTAAAACAATTGAAAGGCAAATGACATTAATTCAAATAAATAAATGAAAAAGCAGTCACTGTAATTGTTTGTCAAGAAACTCAGAAATTAATTACTTTTTAAAAAGTGATTCTTTTTCCCTTACCCAAAGGAATGAAATATAGTTCATACACTGTGCCCAAAATGTAGTAAAATGAAGCTCATGGCAAATCAATAATCAAATTCAATGCAAGTACTTTAGAAGGTAATGCCTAAAAAAAAGAAACAATCTGCTTTTGATGGTTCCCACCAGAACGTAAACTCTGAGGGTGGGACTTTGCCTATCTGGTCACTACTGTATCTCCAACACTTAGAACGGTGACTTGCACAGAGATCTACAATTACTTGTTGAATAAAGATATAATCACTATCAAATTTTCTGAGTCAGAAGTATACTTTATATCATAAAGTACTTTTTTTTAGCAAAGAATTTAAGTATTAAAGAATGATAAAAAGTCATATAATCATTATTTCATTTACATGTAAACTGCATAATACATTCTACATAATACTTTTTTTAAAAAAAGCATTCCCATTATATACTTCTAAAAAACTGAATTAATTTGGAACTAGAACCAGCACTGCCCTACTGTGAACTTTGACATATTCAATGGCTTTTTATTGTGGCTCTATGCTTTGGAGAAAAAAAGAAGTATCAGATTATTTCAAAAGTCAGGATTTGTTCTGCGCTTACAGCTATCTCAGGGGACAAGGTGAAGCTGCTTTTAAATTTTATGACTCTCACATACAGACCTTTCTTATATGTTTTCTTAAATACAAAAGAACACAGAATATACTCCTTTCCTAACATGTTTTTAAATATGTAAGAGTCTAGGTCCTCTTAGGTGGGATGCAATAAAACAGTTTTATTACAAGTGAATTTTAAATCACAAAGTAGTTTTTAAATTGATCCCAAAGGATATTGGAAAAGCTTAATACTTACTTCAAATTGATCCAGAGCATCGGTAGGCGTATTCAAAAATGCCAAGAAAGAATGCTGTGAGTCTTGGTGCTCTATACCTAGAAGACAGCAGCAACTTTTCTTAAAACTAGAACAATTAAAACTAATTTTCATGGATAACCTTTCCTGTCTAAGTCTATTAAAAACTGTTTGCAAACTACCATATTTTAAAGCTGGTCAATATTACCTCCACATATTTAGAAAATCCAAATTACACTCATGTTTCTTGGATTATCACTTAATAGTTAAATTATATCATTCTCCATGAAACACTTCTTTCTTGACTTGAGTTCTTAAATTTCTTTCTTTTCCTGTATAGTAGTACATTGTGAAAAAAACACATGAAATCTTTTGGTAGTCTTGAGAGAATTTTAAAAATAGAGCCCCAAATATGTCTGATTTTTCTAAGATAATTTACCACCAAACAATGTTTTGAAATTCTCTTATCAAGCACATAGTATGCACTAACATAAACAATCTTTTATAAGAAAATAATGCAGTTATAAAACAAATGTATTTGTTATGAAACAAAAAGACTTTTGTTAAGGCCTCAGTCTGATTTCAGGTATTGTTTTATTGACAGAATGAATGCATATCTCTTGGCTATGGTATTAACTTTAGATGTATAATTTTCAAAATAATTCTTAAAATATCTATATAACGCTAAATACTAGAAAGGAAAAAGCAGAAATAACCAAGCACACACCTTTTATTTTCATAGCCTCAGAAACTGACATCAACTAATTTTTGTGCCCTTCATATTACTCCCTAATAATATACCATAGTTGCTAGAAAAGGCAGCATGTTCAGAAATTCATTCAGTCAACAAATATTTATTGAGAGCCTCTTATGTGCAGTCCCTCTAGATACTGGGAATATAACAATAAATAAAGCAGAAAAAAAGAACCTTGTCCTCATTATGTAAATATTGTATTATATTACATAAATAGTATATTATGTTATCACATATAGTAAAATGTTATTATTCTACAAGTTCAAAATTAAAATAAACAGTTATAGGTTAACATGTTTTCAAAAGAGAGCAATGTGATAAACTTTAAGTTTTTTCTTTTGCAAATTCAGGTCTAATCTAAAATGACACAGTCAATGTCACCTGTGTGTTGAAAGTCATACTCTGCATTGCCTCTTTCCATATAAATTGTCTTGGGGCCCCAAGTCCTTCCTGTCTCATATTCTGGCCCCCTTACTCACTAACCAGTAACAGTTCCGTTCCATCCTCCCTGTATAAAGCCCTGCTTGACTCTCAGTTCTGCGCGATGCCTTGTGTTCCTAACCTGAGTTCCTAATTCACTTTCTCTGGGTCCCTTCTTTTCTTGTTCACTAGAAAATTCAGTCAACAAATATTTATTGCACATCTGCTACTTTTAGTGGCTTTTCCACATTAACGCCTTTATGTGATACCTTCTTTCTTCCACAGTTTTAGAGCAGATGCTGAGACCCAACCGGCTTTTCGTCACTGGGTGTCATGGGGGGAGACGCGTGCACGACACAGAGCCCGCTACCGGGGCCGGTGTCCAGGCAGGGATGCTGACTTTGTCAAGAAAATGAATTTCTCACAACTGGATATGACCGATCCCTTCATTAAGAAAACATTCTGCATTTCTTTTTATTACATTTTTACCTTATTAATGCTCACATATGGAAAGAAAGTTTAAGTTCATGTAATAGAGCTCCATGCATTCTCGAGTTGCTCTTCACATTAACGGGAAAAAATGCTTAAGTAATGTTTTCAAGAAAATGGGAATAAATCCTGGGAAAGTCACAGGGCAAACAATTTAAGTTTTAAACATGGAAGACACTGAAATGCCAAAATAACTCTCTGTCTTGGAACTGCTCTTATAATACTGGATTATATTAAGCTTTAGCTATTTCACTCACTGTTTCCTTAATGTGAGATATAGAGTGAATCCCCTATAACATGTGGGAATAGTAAGTATAAAGCATATTATAAAATAATTTTTTTCTAATCACAAAAATGTTTTGTGAAATAGTCCATGGAGCTGAAAGAGGTTAAATGTATGATGAGGGAGTTCTTCTGTCACAATCAAATCTTTAAAAAACATATATTAAATAAAAACAAAAGGACACAGATACCCATCTACCAAATATCTGTGTTTATGTATCACACACCAGATCCGCAAATGGATGCCAGAACTGTTTAGTCAAACAACTCTTCCACCTACACAATACACTTATTCTTGTGTAACAGAATGTATTCACAACAGAATATTAGGTTCTGATTGATGCAAAAAACATTCCCATACCCTTTTCAGATCTAAGTTCTTCAGTGTCCTTTATCAGTTGTTCGATTTCTGAGAGTAGTTCCAAGTTCTTCTTCTCTGAATCTTTTAGTTTACTTAAATGAGGGGAAGAAAAGGAAAAATGTCATTATTTTTACTGCTCGTCGGGAAGCCATCACTTATTTGGATGGGCTTAATTGGTTCAAATGTCAGTCATGCTAAATTAGGGAAATATGAACTCTAAGGAAGAGCAAATCCAGGCTGTTATCTACTTCTTTTTTTTTCTAAGCAGAGTCTTTCCTTTTTTTTTTATTTACTGATTTTAGAGAGAGAGAGGAAGAGAGGAGAGAGACACATCAATGTGTGGTTCCACTTATTTATGCATCTATTGGCTGATTCTTGCATGTGTCCTGATTGGGGATCGAACCCACAGCCTTGGCTCACGGGGATGACACTCTAACTGCCTGAGCCACCCTCCCAGGGCCTGTCATCTCCTATGTAAGCCAAGTTCCACTGGAAGACAGCCAGGCTCATCTGGCCATATGCTGGCCATGTATGGCTTGATGGCAGAGTTGAGTGGACAGACTATTTACATGGTCCAAAAATATTTACTGTCTGACCTTTTATAGAAAAGTTGCTGACCCTGAGCTACACAATTAAATTAAAAAATGTCATAAAATCAAAAGCTAATTTTAGAATTCTGTTAACTTCTTTCCCAGAGACCCACAAAAGTAGACTATATGTGTTTATAATTTTCAGCTTGACTCATATCCCTGATTTATGGACAAATTCATACATCGTAGGCATAAGAAGATAATCAGAGTTATTCTAGAATACAGCACAGAGAATGGCATTCTTTATGCTGGGATCCAATTCACATTCTCCAGAAGAAGTTTGGTTTTGGTTTTTTTTTTACATTTTCATGTCACATGAGCACATTTCAGTAAAGCATACTTAATTTATGTCTAGATTATTTATAACAAAAATTTATAATTCAACTGGTCTGCCATGTATCTGGCCTCTGATTTGGTTAAAAATATTAATGGCTACTGTTTAAAGATTAAGCCTTCACACGATTCAAAATTGAATTTATCGGACTTGATTTCTTTTTATGACCGACACATTTGGAACTTTGGGTATTCTGACCACCAAAAGAATTTTTTTAACTTTTCATTTGCAGCATGAACTTCTTATTGTTCCTCTCTGTCACCTATACTATCTTGTTCTTGAACCATGTTTATATCCGATCCAATTATGATTTTCATTTTCTCATTTATTCAGAGTGTAATTTGCTCTAATGTTGTAATAAGAACTTAGGGAACGTATTCATTAGCTAACTTTCTCAGAGACTATGGGATATATTATACATATATGTTACACATAAAAGAACATAAACAACAATGAAAATATATTATACCATTATGAAATTTACCATTGACAGAACCTTCATTTCTAAAAGATTTATGGTATAGGTCAGAATTTTCAGATGACTGTATTTTGCTTTTGACTACATGTTCCATTTTTATACTAATATGATATTCTTGAACATGAGAGAATTGGGGATTTAATGGAATAAGATCTGAGAGTTAACCAAATTTTACAAATAAGGGGAAAAGTAAATAACAATATTAATTAGTACTATTAATTCTACTTTATGGACAAGTCAGAGGAAAACAAGGCTGTATTAAAATCCCATCACTGTGTAAAAGGTGTGAAAGCATCTATTCATTTCCAAATCTTCATAACTTTTCCTGGTCATCACTTTTTAAAAAAATGTGAGAGTAACTAACTACCTAATTTCTCCCCAAATACTTTGGGACCAATGTAGAAGTTACTGTATTATCCAATCTCACCATTCTGTTATGATATTAGATGCTTTAACTTTATTCAGCTCTTCTTGGATGGCCTGTTTGGCTCTTATTTCTGCGTCGAGAGCTGACTGTAGCTCCAGTCGTGCTGACATATCCAGTTTCGCAAAACGACGCATTTTCCAGGGCATATCCTATAAAATAATGACTGTTTTTAGCTCAATTTTATTTTTTACGTTAAATTTAGTAATTCCAGTGAAGTTGGAAACTACTTAAAAGCATTATCTTTCTCTGATAACAAAACAGAATATAAACACCTCTTGTCAAAATATATTTTTCATTACATTCAGAAATAACTGTAGACTCACATATAAATGAGCTTATTTTTTATAGTTATTACCAATAACGGCTAACGTACAAATTATAGTTAAGCAACTATGCGTTAATAATTTCCTAAGCTGGGAAGTACTTGAACTGATTTCTCATGGAAACCTTGACAGGGGGCTAGTGCCTGGACACACTGAGGAAGCCCTCAGGTTTGTTACGGTGTCCCTGAGCCCTCCCCTGTCCCTGCCATGGTGAGTCTCTGGGCAGTCGGCAGCTTACTGTTGCTCGCGTGCCCAAGCTGGAATTTCGTAATGCTTCTAACTCTTCGGTCATTTTAGAGGCCAAGGCCTGAAGATACCCTCGGGCATCCTTTTCATCGCTGACCCTAAAACACATACATATGAAGACAGACATAAGGCACCAAAGTAAAACAAAATGAAAAATTCAGTGAGATATACATTATTTTACAACATCATAAAGAAATAAGTGAGAAGGGACAGAAATTTAAAGATGTTCTCAAGTGTCTTCTTTCAAAAGTTCTACCATAGTATTGGGTTGGCCAAAGAGTTCATTTAGTCTCCTTCCTTACGATGGCTCTAGTAGTACTTAGCTGTCTTTAACTTCATTTGAAACAATTTTGTTAGACTGGACTGTGATAGCTGTCATATCAGCATGCATTTAAAAATAACTTAATCAAAACTGGTGAATTTTTGTGCAGCCATTTCAATATCGAGGATGGAAGAAAATGCACATTTTCAGCATATTATGCTTCATTATTTCAAGAAAAGGAAAAACGCAACTGAAACAGAAATAAAGATCTGTGCTGTGTATGGAGAAGGTGCTGTGACTAATCAAAGGTGTCGAAAGTGGTCTGTGAAGTTGCTTCGTACTATTGACACATTGGCCAAATAACTCTTTGCTGTGGGGCTGTCTTATGCGTTGGAAGATGTTGAGCAGCACCCCTGGCCTCTACTCACTAGAAGCCAATAGCGGGAGAGAGCTGACATACTCAAAATATCCAAATCAATAAAGTTATTGATAAAAATGAAAAATGTGTCTTTTATTTTACAAAAAAACCCCAAAACTAGACAGTCTTTTTGGCCAACCCACTACTACTATCTCCCAACAACTGGGAAGAGGTTTACTGAACTGTTGTTGAGTTATCTGCAAATTAAAGCTGACCATGTTTAAGAAAGTCCAAATTAGTCATATCTGGTAAAGTAATAAGACTTCCCCCATGAACCACAGGATTAATGCTCTTTTAACCTCACATTAAACTCCCCCCATCACGATTTCCAAACAACATTAAGATTTCTCATGAATTAGATTCTGCTACTTTATGTTATAAAAATATAACACACTCTTCTTAAAACTCAACTATGTTATATTTAGAAGTTTAGTTTAAAATAGCATATTCTGCAAAACTCAAAGTTGTACTATAATAAAGCTCTCTGTTTTCTAAATTGGTAAATAGAGATAAGATGAAAGTTTACAGAAACTCAGTTTCTATTTACTGTCTTAAGACTATCTCACTGGTGCAACTATTATAATTTTTAGATAGAAATGTTTTTAAATTATATTTAATAAAACAAATTCCACACACTAGAATTTCTCAAGAGAAAGTGTGCTTTTTGTTACATCTCTTCCAAAACAAGGGGAGGACCAAGGGCCGGGAGCACCAGCATATGAAAATCTGCAAAAGGTCCTGTTCTCAAGAATGAAAATCATTTGTACGCAGGAAGCTATAATGCCTCAAAGAAAAAAGCTGAACTCTGCCAGGCTCCGAAGTATATTCTAACACACTTTGGGGAAGTATATTCTAACTTGCTTTGTGCAGGCTGGTTGTTTTCAAAGATAAAATTCAGGCCATTGAATAGCTATGAGGAAAGTATATTTCAGGAAAATTAGTATGTTTTTGTGATGCAGACAGGATACAAATTTAAATCATGAGCTTTATTTAAGCAGCTTTAGACCCCCGACTCCTGTGGAGGTGAGGGATGACTCGCGTCCCAGACAGGATGGAGTGGGGCAGCGCAAGATGGTTTCGTCACACGACGCAGAACAGTGCCCAACCTACAGCTTATGAATTGTTTACTTCTGGAACTTTCCATTTAATATTTGCAGACTACGGCTGACCGCAGGTAAGTAAAACATGGACACCAAAACCGCAGATAAGTGGGGATTACTGTGTATTACAAGTTTCCAAAACTTTGTTTTAGCACTACTTCATTATTTTAATGTACCGCACTAAAAAACTGTAAATAGCCTGAGACTCTTGACCTTTAAGCTTGGATAGAATATCTCAGAGTTAATTTTCAAGTAGGTGAGAACTCTGAAAACAGGAGTGTATATTTTTCTTTTAGCCTGTAATGTATTCAATAGTTTCTCTAACACAAGACCATTTCTAAATAACAGTTTTTAAGCAAAGTGACTTCCTCGTATTCCTGATTTCTTCTGCATACTTCACTTGAATATGAAAAGTGTACAGGGAGTATTTTCTGGGATGACATAAAACTCCAGTTTTATTCTGTCTCCAGGCCCTCCCAGAGGGCCCACATCCACGGCTTCCTTCCCGGGCCCCTCCCGTCCACCCAGACCCTCCAGGTCCGTCGCGGGGAAAGGCCAGTGGTCCAGGGGCTCAGACTCTGGCCAGACCAGGCTTGTCCTCTAGAAAGTCATTTTCAGCAATTCCTTAATTATAAATTTGATCATTTAATAATGGAGTTACAAATAATTAGTCCTAATTGTTGATATAAACTTGGCTAAAGTAAAAATGATTTTGCTTCAGAAATGTAGATTTGATGACAAGGACATAAATTAAACATTAATGAACTGTTTAACTGTACTGTTTGGAACACAACCACATTTCCACAATAGGACATTTTCCTTTAGCTTTTTATTCACTGAATAGTCACATTAGTAAGCCCAAGAGGAGTTAACATAACAGCTCCACAGTTAAGCCAATATCAAGATACTTGAGTCATTTGGTTAAGATTTCTTAAAAAGACAGTGTTTATTCACTTTTGATTTTAACATGGGGGTTATTAATCTGGGGTAACTAAGGAAAATGGAAGAAATGAGTAAGATAAGAGCACAAGAAACTAAAATTTCCTCTAAATGACTGGTCTACAAACATATGAAGAAACAAGTTGTTTTCAGAAAAACAACCATGATTTGCAAAAAAGTAAACACCTTAAAAAGTAAACATAAAATGTTAAACTATTTTCATTAGAAAATAAAGTCCCCATTGGATTTCACTTTCTTCATGCATTATAAAAATATACCCATTTTTACAAATATCAGAATAATCATTTTAATGAATAAATTAATATGAAGGTTATTGAGGTAATTATTCCACGTTAAATCCGAAGAGCTTAATTTAAAGAACAGTTGATAAAACTAAACTGTAACCATTTAAGGTTTCTAAAATGCCACATATGAATTACTCTGTCATAATTCTGAAAGTAATAGCACATCTTCAGTTTCTCAATATTTCTTCAGGATTTCTGTTTCTCAAAATAACCACAAATACAGTAATTTTGATCTTAGAAAGAATCATCTGTAACTAGTGAATTACCATCTTCTGTTCTTTAAGGACTAACAGTCTTAGGAGCTTGAAATAGTTTCTTTTCTTAGGAAGGAATACCAGGTTTTAATAATGCTGTGTAAAAGCTGACATGGGATACATGTTGGAGTTATGCAACCCAATGGAAAACACAGCAGAACACAGGTCAGTAATAAGTAACATTATCAGTAATAAAACTATGCTTTTAGAGTAACTTATTTTTTCATAGCAAGAAATAAAGTACTCGTCAAGTTGGAAATTCCTTCCAACTTGAGCATATGTGCAAAATCACCCACGAAAACACATTTAAAAAGAGTACTCACCACTGAATTATTTCCGTGATTTGGGCTTCCCAATGTGCAACTGATTCTTTCTTGTCTGCCAGATCTTTCACCTCTTCTTCCAACTGCTGGTTGCGCATGCTTAAGCTCTCATACAGAGCGGTTAGCTGAAAGGCAATGCGAGACACATGTGACTCTTAGGAACAGGAACTCCAGGTGCTCGGATGCCTCTTGTTGTACCTTAAATTCACCGTATTTCTTCTGGTCACTGATTTGGAAACACCAAGTACTCTCTAAATTCTCCTTTGGCCTTTGCTTTTTTTCCCTTGCTACCCACACCGAACTGGCTCCATTGGTAAACAGTCTCCAGTTGCCTGGAGAACTCTCCAGTGCTGCTGTTAACAACATCTTTCACTTTTTGTCTGAAAATGTCTCTATGTCACCTCTTAAAAAAAGCTTGTAAAGAATTTTCAGCATATGCAGGAACGGACATATAGTGTAAGTGACTTCCCACGAGCCCACCACCCGCCCTCAACAATTGTCACCACAATGTCAATGGTAATTCATTTGTACTCCTGTCTTCTTGCCCATCCTCCTGTATTATTCTAAAGCAAATATCAGACATCATATAATGTTATCTATATAAATTTATAGGTATAGAGATCTTTAGAAAACAGGCTCTTTAAATATAATTACAATATAATCATACTTTAACAAATTTAACAAGTTTCCAGATATCATCACATAGTAACTGTTCAGATTTCCAGTTATCTCAAAATATCAGAAAACTTAGTTTGTTAAGTTGAATCATGATACCAACAATAAAAATAGCTTAGTTAGGGCATTGCATCTGTCAAGTCTCTTATTTATAGGTTCCTATCTTAGTCCATTCGGGCTGCTGAATGGACTTGATTTAAAATTTTTTCTTTATACTATGGGAATACTTCTCACAGTATTCGCCTGCAGGAAGGCACTGGGGAGAGAAGAAGACAGCCAAGACCTGACAGACCAAGATTCTATACAGAGGAGTAGGGCAGACATGAGCCCAATCCATTGACGTGATATAAGTCTCCATTTGCTTGGATGTGCCTTAACGTAGCTCTGCAATGTTTTGTAGTTGTCTTTCTCTGGTTAATTTCAAGAGCTGTGAAATGATCGTTTTTGACAAGTGTCCATTTTCAAACCTTTTTTTTTCTTGAGACGATTCATCAGTTCTTCATGTTAGCATAGCCAGAAGTCTACCAGCTGCTTCTGAGAATGTTTTTTGCAGATGCAGTGTCTTCACTAATCCCTTCAACGCATCTTTTCTCTTTTTTGGATTGCCATTGCTTTGGACAGCCCTTCCAAGTAATTTGTGCTTGGGCTTTCAGCTGGAGGTTTGCAAGTGGAGGAGATGCAGATTTTGCATTGCCAGGTTACAATACTTATTAGTTTTAAATAAATTTGTTCAGAAAAAAGTTAATCTTTTTTAACTTTCAAAAGCGTGAACTCTGGAATCAGGCTGCCTGCGTTCAAATCCCATTCTGCCACTTTGTAGGTCTGTGAGTAGGAGAGTGGCTTAGTCTTCCCCCACATACAAAATGCGAGAACAGGGCACACCTCAGAGTTACTGTGAGAAATTATGTAAATGAAGTAACTCAGGAGAGGACCAGCACATAGTAAATTTTACCTAAGTATCAGTTCATTTTGTATGTTTGGGAGTAAGAAGGTTTTCCTATTTGTACATGAATGTATCTGGCTCATAATAATTCTAAGACTATATAGAAATATGGAAAAAGAAACCTGATAGACGAAATAGAAAAATATTCCTTCAAGCATTTGAAATTTTGTTCATCAATCAGGCTACTTAGGAGCTTTTATCTATGGTTCTTTTCTTTATTCAAACAACAGACTTTAGGGAGAGTTGGTTTCTTTGGATTCTTATAGACCAACAATATTGTTTCTGGCCATTATCAGTTCTCCATTATAAATATGACATTATAGTCGTCAACTTCTCCAGCCTGGCCTAATTGTTCCTGCTCTTGCCACGTGCTAGCCTTCACTTAGACATGGCAGAGTTACGTGATGAATATGTGGTAAAGGGTAAGAAAGAGAACAGATGGCAAGTGAAGTACAGAACAGAGGCTCAAAAAAATGGGACAAAAAATAAGATGAGATACACAAAAACCCTCTCCAGAAGACTCCTGCACAGATTGGCACGACGAGACACCGCCTGTACCTACAAGCAATCTTTGCACATAAGAAGGAATATTAACCAAACATGCACACCAAATATAAAGTTGTAGCCACAGTTTCTATCTCAAGGCTGAAGAGCTTGCGTGTGCTCAATGAATATAATGATACTGAATCGCTCACCTTATCAAGTTCACTCGTCAGTTTTTTATTTTCTTCAGTTAATAACACCTTTTCTCGTTCATACTGTTGTTTGAATTCATTTTCAAATTCTTCCCTTTCACTTTGACTAACACAATTCAAAGCATAAAGAGAAAAAAAAAAGGAGTTGAATTAAAGGTAAAATTATGGTGTCCCATGTTAGCTATTGTATCATATGCTTTATCCTGAAAAGCCACTTAAACCTTAATTAATCCAAACCCCAATCCTCTCCCTTAAAGTTAACAATCATTTTTTAAAAATAATAAATAGATTTGTCCTCTTCATAGCATCTACTGTGTTTTTCATTGGGAAATCTGAGGAAGACACCTGTGATTTGCAGACTCTGGGCTGTGATCCCTTATTTGGTTACGCACATGGCAGAAAGTATGGGAAGATGAGGAGGCAAAGGAAGGAGGATACATGAACCACATCACGCGTCCTCATACTCAGGTCTTGATTGCACAGGAAATTCACAATTAAATGTCCAACAGTTCTTTCAATACACTCGGCCCTTCCTTCCTTTGCTGCTTCCTTCTTACCTAAGTACCTGCCTACATACTCATATAGGTACATAGGCAACAAATCTGATATTACAAAACTTATTTAAAGTGATAGTTATGGGGGCAGGAATGATTCTGCTTATAAACACAGTTCTAACAGACTTTTTAAAAAGGGAAAAGGGGAATCAGTTTTTGAATAATGAGATACAAAAATGTAAATAAAAAGGCTTGCTTATATCTGCAGCAGTTGGATGAAGGATGTTAGCAGCAAATGAAATTCAATGTGGATCAGATTTGGGTAATTTCATATGATTCAACAAAGAACATAATTTTGATTTTAAAAATGTAATCTTAAAAACCCCTTGCACCACTGAATTACTGAATATAAATTAAATTATAAATTATAAATTCCAGGAAAATAAGCCGTCCCGTGTCATGTGCCACTTTCCTTATTATCTATTGTCACAACGCAAATTTAGTTATGTTTCAGTATCTTTCTTGATTCAGTACCACCTTCAAATAACAAACAACAAAAACATGAAAAATTACAAGAGTCTCCCTTCAAAAAAATATGTATTCAAATGAATTGAGTAAAGTTTCTTATGCAGAACCATTCCTGTTTTTTCCTGTTAGCATGAAACAAAACTTGAGTCTCTTCCATAATAAAACAAAATACACACACTCTCCCCAAAACCCTACGTCACACTTCATTTTCTACTTTCCCTGTCTTCCTGTTCACTGGTAACCATCTTGAAATCTTGACAGACTCAGCTGTATACCCTTTCTTATCACCTAAGCGTTCCTCACCATCCAAAATCTGGCTTCTGCTGCCACCACCTCAAAAGAACTGCTCTCTCAAAACTCACCACTATTCCTGCTATTACATCCGACCGACTGGCTGCCTTTGACAGCGCTGTCCACCCCTCCTCTTGAAATGCCACCTTCTCTTGGCTTCGGTGACACCACGCTCTCCTGGTTCCAGCTGCCTTTGTGAGCTGCCCTCGCAGCCTCCCCCGGAAGCAGACGCTCCTGGTACCCGTCCCAGGTGCTCGGCTTTTCTCTCCCCACACTTTCCCCGGAGCGATCTCAGCTGCTACACTACTGACTTCAATAACCATCCATTACGCAGACGAGCTCTACATGTACATCTGCAGCTTCTCTGGGCTGCCAACTGCTGACTTGCTATCTCCACAAAGATGTCTCCCAGGCATCTCATGTTCAATGTGCCCAACTCAAGAGAGCTCAGCACTTACCACGCCCCCACCAGCCTCCCCGCCGTCCTCTGTGCCCACACACTCGACTTTCTCTTCTCGGACCACAGGTAACAACGCAGCCGAGCCCCTTCACTTGTGTTCCTGCCCGAGTATCCTGCTCTGGCACTTTCCGCCCCTCTCTCCTGAGTCACCTACCGAAAATTTTCTATCAGATCACAAGCCTGGTGTTATTTCTCCCACCTAAAGATAAAAACAAAAAGCATAACAACTTCTTTTGAGATAAATTTCTCCTCCGGCTACTACCTCATTGCACTGCTTGCTTTTATAATAAAAGGCTCCAATCTATACTCTGTCGTCAATTGCCTTCCTTCAAGTCTTTGGGTCCCACTCTGGGGTTTTGCCCCTACTGTTCCACTGAAACTGTTCTTATCAAAGTCACCAATGACCTTCATATTGTTAAACTCAATTACCATTACTTGTCCTCATTTTATTTGATAAAGGTTTTATCCCATTTGACATGAAGGCAGATTTGATATGTTTTCATCACAGGGCTTCCAGAATACCAAAGTTGCCTGGTCTTCCTATCATTCTTGATGCTGTTTCTCTCTTTGCTGTTTCTCCCTTGTTTCCCAACTTTTAAAGATCGGAGTGCCCCAGGGCCCAGGCCTCCAGTCCTTCTATCTATATTCATTCCCAAGTGGCCGCATGCAGTCTCACCAGTTTAAGTAGCATGTGAGTGATGAATGCCCCCAGGACGTTGTTTCTAGCCCTGACACCCGGGCTGCTCTGCTCACGGCCCACCTGACTGCTCCACCTCGATGTCTAATGAGCATCTCAAACACGACTTGTTAAAAATGAGCTCCCGGTGATACTCCCATCCCACACTTGCTTCTCCTGTCATCTTCCTCCGTCTGTTCTCCCAGTTGCTGAGGCCAAAACCCGTGGTATCGTCCTTGATTCCTCCTCTTTTTCTCGTCCCTTCTCTACTCCATCGGCGGACACCATTACCTTGCCCTTTGAAGGGGACTGGAACGCAGACATTTCTTCCCCCCAATTCTGCCACCACCCTAGCCCAAGTCACCATCTCTTTTGCCCCGATTATCGCAATAGTTTTCTAAATGGTTTCACTGCTTTTTCTCTTATCTAATTCAGACTATTCTTAACGCAGTAGTCAGAAGCAATCCTGTTAAAACACAAGTCAGTGTCTGCCAATTTTCTGTTCAACATCCTGCAATACTGCCCTTCAATGGTTTTACTCAGAATAAATAACTGTAAGGCTTTACAACTGAACGTGACTGGCAAAGCCTTACAAAATTTGGCCCCCACTGCCTTTCATACTCCTACTATGCTTTCCTCTTAACTCTACTTCAGCCACATTGACCTCATTATTTTTTTTAATAAACTTTATTTTTTAGTAGTTTTTGGTTCAGAGCATAATGGGGAGGAAGGTACAAAAGTCTCGCACGTCTCCCCTGCCCCCACACAAGCACTGCCTCGCCCACTGTCAAGACCCCTCACCAGAGGGACGCCTGTGCGCCGACCGCGACCCTGGATTAGTCCTGCACATCTTCATCACTCCAATCCCACAGGCCACACTAGGGTCCACTATCAGTGTCACACATTCTTAGGGTCCGGACAAATGTATGACATGTGTCCACTCTTACACAGAGTAGTTCCACTGCCCAAAAAATCCTCTGTTGTCTGCTGATTCATCCCTCCCTCCCCCAAACCTCTGGCAACCGCTGACCTTTTTATTGTCTCCGTAATTTTGCCGTCTTGTTATTAGTGTTTTTTTTAACAGACGTGTTCTCCATGTAGAATGCTCCTCTCATACATCTGTAGCGATACCTCTCCCACTGTCTTCAGTCCTCCCTGAGAAGTCACCTTCCCGGTATAATTTTCCCTGGCCATCCTATAATTAAATCCTCCCCTTTAATGCTTCGAAGTCCACATCTTCTGCCTTATTTTTCCTTCTCGACATTTATCATTATCTGGTACGTTTGCTATGTCGCTTATGGTTTGTAGTCTTTCGCCATAACCAAAGGAAAGCTCTATAAGGACAGAGATTTTTGGTCTATTCACTGCATGTTCCCAGTGACTTGTAGTAGGTTCTAAAATACTTTTGTTGAATCAATCTACCAAACTGAGTAACCCTAGGCTTCTAACATAAGCTGAGATGATAACGACATACATTCACGCTAAGATCTGGAAACCTGGTTACCCTGTTCCTCATTTCTCTCATCTGGCCGTTATGCCCTCCAAGTTCCGTCTTCTCAGGAGGACTCTGGAGTCCGCACACTCCTCTCTGCCTTCACCCTCACTGCCTAAGGCCCAGCCACCTCATCTCCCACAGGTGGATTCCTATCTACTGCCTGCTCCTTCCAATCCATTCTCCGCACGGGTGCAAGAGAGATCTTTTAAAAATATTAATATAATCGCGCCATTTCCCCGCCACGGCCCTTGAATAAAGTCCCAGGTCCGTACATTCCTTCATGAGCATGCTTCTACTTTCCTCTCCCGCCTCATTTCTCACCACTCTCATCTTTCCTTTTACGTTTTCACCATAATGAATAGCTCTTACTTTCTGAGGGAGCCACGTTCCGCTTCCCCTCTAGATCCTAGCACATTCTGCTACTTTCGCCCAGACACTCTTCCGCAGCTATGTATTTCTTTGGTCGTAACTTTCACATCATTTTGTTTAAAAAACCTAGTTGCACTGAAGTCCTCTTTTGTGCCTTTTCTACGCGTGCTCCCCCACACATCCCTCTTGCTTTCCCTTCAGGCTGTAATACGATTTTCTGTTTGCCAATCTTGACTTTGGTCTTCCTGAGGACAGGAATATGTTTGTTGCCTATGTATCTCCAGTCCCCAGCACATGCTAGGCATTCAATAAATATTTACTAGAGGAATAAATAACGTGATTCTTACCTCTCTCTCCTGTTTTTTTCCAATTTGTCTTTCAAAATCATAATTTCTTTGTTCAGAGCAAGTTGCTGGCCTTCTGAATCATGTAGTTCTTTCTTCAGATTTTTAATTTCATTTGCATGTATGCCTTCTCTTTTGGATAATTCTTCTTCATAAAAGATACTTTTCTTTTCCAAATCTGTCTTTAGTTTAGTTATCTCTTGCTGATGTTCTATGCTGTATACTCCTGGTGAGTAACTAATTTGTTTTTGCTGTAAGAGAATAAAAGATTAATCCATCTGTAAGAATAATAAAACAACAAATAACATCTTTCTAAGCTATAAAGACCTGTTCATATAGTTTAATTTTTTTTATATTATCACATAAAAATAATCCTTTATTCAGGCTATAATCTTTGTCTGCCACATGTTACAATTTTTTTCCTCAGTGTATATTCCTTTATTATTTTGTATTTTATAGTCTTCACACTATGTATCTGAATTTTGGTGCTTAAATAATTACTTGTCTTACACTTAAAATTTTAATTTATATACAGTTACTGTTGGCGTATGGAGGGGAAAATCTAACTGCATCTTGTTTCTGATGTGGCACCAATAAAAGGTAATAAATACATTTGTGTTTTTAAAAGATTAAATTGGAGGAAGGGATGGTAAACCTAGAAAGTGCAAACAGAGGGGGCTTCTGCAATGTCCAGGGAGAAAATGACAAGTGTCTAACCTACCATCTTCATATACACTCTAGAAAAAAACAATAGGTCTCCTGGCATTTAGGTAGGGCATTAAGGAGAAGAAATTTGGTTGAAGGCCATCTTTTTAGACATTAGGTTAAAATATACTCTCAGTAATAAGGGGAAATGGAAAACGCAGAGTCAAAAGGTTCTTCCACGTAGTGGCTAAAGGATAAACAGAAACAGAGAGATTGTGACTGTAAGATTTCTTGAGCTTTGTGATCTATTTTCCCAAGTGATTGAAAATAAAACTTAGAAAACCCAAAGAAACTATGGGCTTATGTTTAGTAATGACAAGAACTCAAGCTCTGGAGGATGCTGCATCCTTTTCTCAAGGTGGTATTAAGGCCTGAAAAACGGATAACAATAGTTGAATTAAAGTCAAAAGAACCCTATGCTGGCTTCTTCACATTTCAGGTATATAATTCAACCAACCAACCAACCAACCAACCAACCAACCAACCAACGGCATCAGTGTGGGCCCCAGCAATGTCTCCGGGGCACCCACTGCAACACTTAACCATTTCTCACAGACCACTTACGAAGTGCCTGCCACGTGCACAACACAGACTGTCTAGTAGTTGTTGGGCAGCCTGGCGTGCAAAGCTCTCCTCCAACCAGAAGAGCCACGTCAAGCCAGATTCTTGCTCTTATGCAGCTGCATGAAAATAATGCCTAAAATGACATCTGCAGCGCTGACCACTGACCTATCTGTCCAGTAGTCTCCTTTTATCTGCAGTTTCACTTACTTGCAGTTGTGGTCAACCACAGTCCTACAGTAGTCAATGAAAAATCCCAGAAAGAAACGATTCCGAAGTTTTTGACTGCGTGCCTTTCTGAGCAGCAGGATGAGGTCCTGCACCACCCTGCTCCAGCCCCCTAGGATGTGAATCATCCCTTTATCCTGCGTATGCACACTGTAAATGCTACCCATCCTTAGTCACTGAGTCGTCTCGGTGATCAGATTGATGGTCAAAGTCAACCTTCGTTCTTTTAGATGCTATTATTAACTGGAACTGCTTTCTTAATTTCCTTTGTGGATTGTTCATTACTGGCATACAGGAACACAACCAGTTATTGTGTGTTGACCTTGCAAACCTGTCACTGTTTGTTTTCTTATTATTGAGTTTTCAGAGTTCTTCGTATATATTGGGTAAGTCTTTTATCAGATATATCTGTATTTTCTCACAGTCTATGTCTCATCTTTTCATTTTCTTGGCAGTGTCTTTCACAGAACAGAAATTTTAATTTCAATAAAGTCCCACGTCCCAACTCTACCGCACGGATTGTGCCTTTGATGCTATACGTAAGTGTCATCACCATACCGAAGGCTGTCTGGGTTTTCTCCCCCTATGGTCTTGTGGGAGCTTTATAATTTTGATTTTACATTTATCATGGATCCATTTTGAGTTGATTTTTGTGAAGGGTGCAAGGCATGTGTCTAGATTTATTTTATGTGGATGTCTAATTTTTCTCGCAACATGTGTAGAAGGGAAAATCTTTGCTCCATTGTACTGCCTTTGCTCCTTTGTCAGAGATGACTTATCTGTATGTTTTTTTTGCCAATACCACGTAGCCTTGATACTGCAGCTTTATAGTGCAGTCTTTAAATCGGGGAGTGTCAGCCTTTCAGCCGTGCTCTTTTCCTTCAGCATAGTGTGGCTGTTCTGGGCATTTTGCCTCTCCACGTGAACTTCAGGTTGTTTGCTGACGCCCACAGAAGAACGGGCTGGGACTCTGACTGGGACTGCATCAGATCTATAGAGCAAGACAGGAAGAACAAACATCTGGACAATATTGAGTCTCTTATCCACGAATGTGGACTATCTCTTCATTTCTTTAGTTCTCCTTTGATTTCTTTCATCAGAGTTTTTAAATTTTCCCCATATAGGTTTTTTGCATATTTTGTTACAATAGACTTTTAGCAATGTGGTAGTAAGTAAGCTCTCCTAAGATTAGATTTATTGAGCCTGTGCCTCTGGACCATGAACTTCAGAGAACCTTTTCAGGTCTTCTCCTTAGTCTGAACAGGACGGCTCGGGTGGGCTGTGATGAGGTCCTCCTTCAAGCCAGTTCTGCTCAGGTAAAACCCCACAGCTAGGCTCGGGTTGAAGAGTCTGAGGACAGACCTTGTGAAGAAAAACAGGAGGCTCTAGAAGCGGCTCCCCCTACTGTTAGCACAAGTAGCGGGTTCTCAGGTGCTCCTTGTGTGAACCTGGGAGAGCTCCAGGGGGTAAAGCTCAGCACGTGGGTGGGGGGCCTGATGACGGGGCTCCCCCAGCTCTCATCTCTTGTCTTATTCGCACTGTGCTTCCAGCTGTTTTTCAACCACAGTGCAGGCTCCCCTGCACCAGCACTGACCCGTACAAAGGCTTCTGCTCGGGATTCCCTGTTTGCTGTTCAGTCTCTCCAATTCTGGGGGAAGGGTTTATCCTGTGATGTCATTTCTCCTACAGGCCTAAGAAGAGTTGTTGATTTTTCAATTTGTCCAGGCTTTTATCTGTTGTTAGGACACAGTGGAGGCTTCCCAGCTTCTTACATCCTAGACTGGAAGCTAGCAGTACTCTCTGGGATTTTAAAACATATAGAATAATGTGGTTTGTGAATAGAGATAGTTTCACTTCTCCCTTTCCAGTCTGGATGTCTCTCTCAGTGTTTTTCATGTCCAAGTCCTCTGGCTAGAACCTACAGTATGATGTTAAACTGCAGAGGTAAAAATGAGCACCCTTAGCTTATCCCTAATCTTAGGGAGAGAGAGTCATTCGCCTTTGAGCATGATGTTAGCTGTGGGTTTTTCATAAATGCCTTTTATCACATCGAGTGCAATCACTTCTCTTCTTAGTTTTCTGAGAGTTTTTATCGTGACAAGACGTTGGATTTTGTGAAATGACATATATACATCAATTAAGATGATGTCTTTCCTTTAGGTTTTATAAATGTGATACATTATATTGATTTATTTTCTTACATTGAGCCATCCCCATTTTTTCATGGTGTGTCATCCTTTTAACATAGTTTTGGGCTTGGCTTACTAGTATTCTGAGAATTTTTGCATGTGTATTTAGGAACACTAGTATGTAATTTTCTTTTTTGTGTTATGTTTCTAATCTGGCTTTGGTATGAGAGTCATGCTGGCCTTGCAGAATGAATGAGAAAGGGTTTCCTACTCCTGTATTATCTGAAAGAGTTTAATTGGAGTTAATTCTTCTTTAAATGTTTGGTTTACTTCACTAATGAAGCCATCTGATCCTGGACTTTCCTTTGTCAGAAGGTTTCTTATTACTGATTCAATCTCTTCACTTGTTACAGGTCTGTTGAAATTTTCTGTTTTGTCTTGAGCCAGTTTAGGTAAACTGTGTGCTTACAGAATTTGTCTATTTTGTCAGATAAATAGTATTCATAGTATTGTCTTATAATCCTTTTGCTTTCTGATGACAGGTAGTAATGTATCCACTTTCATTTCTGATGTTGTTCAGTCCTTCCATCTGTGAGTCTTGCTAATAGTTTGTCAATTTTGTTGCTCTTTCAAGGAATCAACTTGGTTTCATTCATTCTTTATTATTTTTCTATTCTTATTTTTAAAAACTCTGCTCTAATCTTTACTATTTCCTTCCCTCTACTAATTTTGAGTTTCCTTTGATTCTCTTCCTAGATCCATAAGATAAGTTAGGTTACTGATCTGAGAACTTTTATAACTATAGCTGATCCTCAAACAACATAGGTTTTGAATTGCACAGGTCCATTTATAGTGAATATTTTTTCAATACATATTGTAAAATTTTTTTAAATCCTCACCTGAGGATATGTTTATTGACTTTAGAGGAAGAGAGAGAGAGAGAGAGAGAGAGAGAGAGAGAGAGAGAGAGAGAGAGAGACATCAATTGGTTGCCTCCTGTATGTGCCCTGACCAGGGATCAAACCCACAACTTAGGTATGTGTCCTCACGGGGAATCAAACCTGCAACCAACCAATCAACCGACCGAGCCAACCTGCCAGGGCAAGAGCTATGCTAGTTATTAACAGAATCCTATGTCAGCACAAAGTAAGGAATACTCAAACTTCCTGAGATGACACTCAACTAGATTCCTGTATCTGCTAGATGAACAGAACTCTAGACTAGACACAGTTATGTAAGGAGTAGGTGGAGCTGGAGCTGGCATACAATGCAGAGAAACAGAATATGCAATGGTTTGAGTGAAGAAAAGGCATATATCATACTCAGATTATGACTGTAATATGCTGTAGAAATATGATGTCAATTGAATCCCAATTCTCTCACTTTGAAGTACATATTATTATAATAAGTTACCCAACAATTATGGTGTCAACTTACATACACACGCATGTACTCCTTACATAAAACCAATGAGATAGGGTTTTACAGATGAGAAAGTTAAGGTCCAAAGAGCTTCGCTGTTTTCTGCAGCATTTCCCGGCTCGTAACGGGTAATGGGCGAGGCGAGGAGCTACACCAGGCCGCCCAGGTCTCGAGGGCTGGTTGCAGGGGTTCCGTACTGAGCGCTCCTGCTGAGAGGCGCTAGCCCGTTTCGGTCTCCTGTCACGTGACACAAGTGCCTAACTCTGAGCCTCCCCTGGCTCATTTACAAGACAGAGGGTTGGGCATCTAACCCTGCCTCCCATGCAAATTACCAAGAGACCCTGCCCAGGGATGCAGTCCTGCATAAATGTTTTAACTCTTTCCTGATAGGTTTTTTCTTCTCACTAAACACCATCTTCCTTTCATCCCACTAAGAATAGGAAGTCGGTATCCGCTTTCGACGGGTGAAAATGAGAATTAAGAATACTAGGTTGGAGAGAGAGCTAATTTTAACTCTACACCAAAGACAGCACACAACTAACACTCCATTTAATCCTCAAGAAAATAAAATTAATTCAGCTTCATAAATGTGAAATCAAACGATACCTTCAGTCCCTCCAATTCATTTTCCAGTTGCTTAGAATAGTGTTCGCTCTGTTCACGCAATTTCCTGTCTTTAGATGCTTCAGCAGCGATAGCTTCTGTATGAACTTCCAGCTTTAAAATAAAATGAAAAAAGCAGATGTATGGTTCTAACTGCTTTCCAACAATATGGGTTCCCCATGGGAACTGACCTTGTCATAGGAAGATAACGTGAATGTTGACATTCATATTAAACAATATTACCAAACTAAATAAAAACAAAAACAAAAAACACCTTTTAAAAAGGTTACATAATGAAATACAAATTTATGTCACTAGTCTGGAAAAGCAGCTCTCATCACTACCACACGGACGCTACGGACTTTGCCTGACTACTAACCTCTTTCCTGGCTCTCTCTGTTCTGCGCAGTTCTTGCCTTAAGCTTTCAACTTTTTGCATCACCAGGTCCACCTCTTCTTCCTTATCTCGGACATGGCGAGCAAGTTTCTGTTTCTGGGTGTGCAATTCTGTGAGCCGCTCATTGATCTCCATGAACTCCTGCATGGCCAGTTTCCTCTGACAGTGTGCGTCTTTCAGCTCTTTGGATTGGTTTTTTAATCGCTCACTAGCCTGGACTAGTTCCTACAGTTTTGTAAAAAGAATATAAGTTACCAATTCTGCCACCTAGGGACCAAATTTGGCCGTCAAAGTTGCTATCATGAAGTCAAGAAGAGCCAAAATTATTCACCGTAGGATAAAATGAAAAGAAATGAACTACTTTTGAATAGATATTGAGAGCACGGTGCTCTGTTCATAGTCTCAGTTCCTTATGCTAACTGCCAAGGAACAACTGATTTAACCTTCTGGTACCTTGGTTCCTACAAATGAATAGAGTGTAGGAATATAAGACATAATGGTCAAAATAAAGACTTTGTGATATTTAATGCATATCTGTGCATATAAAAAATAACTTGAAAAGCTCAGTTAACAAGTTCCATATATAGAAGCTTGCACCCAATACTAGGAACATACATTCTTCTCAAGTATATATTGAACATTCAAAGGTGGAACAGCCTAGGCCATAAAGCAATTACGTAGATTTAAAAGAACAGATACTATACAGATCAAGTTCTTTTAATAACATTACCATTTAAATAGAAACTAAAAATAAAAAGACAAAATTCCATAATAATTCACTGGTCAAAAAGAAAAATCATAAAAATACTAAGTTATTTTAAAAAATTAAAAATGTTTAGTGCATACTGAAACTTGAAGATGCAGTAAGAGGTATAGTTAGCAGAAAATTCATAAGCCTGAAATACTTATATTGAAACTAAAAAAAAAATGCTTGAAATACAATGAATTGCCACATAAAAAGTTAGAGCAACACATTAATCCTTCCTCCTAAATATGAGAAGATAAAGAGCATAAATTAATGAAAAAAAATATGAGAATAATGAGAATCAACAAAATCAAAAGCTGATGCTTTGAAAAAATAATTAAACAGGCAAACATCTGATGAGATCAAACAAGGGAACAAGAATAAATGCACAAAAAGTTTCTTAAGAAAGAGGTTATAACAAATCTAGGAAAGATTAAAAAAGATAATAAAAGAACACATGGAAAAACTTTGGCCAATCAATTTAACTTCTGTAATGAACAAATGCCTACAAATTTACAATCTATCAACAGTATTTCATGAAGAAATAAAATGCCTGCAACAATTGAAGCAGCTAAATCAATAAACCTCTCCTGTCCCCTTAGCAGGAGGGAATCCCCAAGCTCAGGAGGTTTTACAGTTGATTCCTCCAATGTGTCCTCTTACACAAAATGCTCCTCTTACACAAACTTTCCTGGGGAATGGAAAAAGAGGCAATGCTACCTAACTCATTCTCTGAGACCAGTAGAATCTCGATATCAAGAAAAGACCAGAAAGGTAAGGGAAAGAATTACAAGCTAATCTTACTGATGAAAACAAATTTTAAAAATCCTTACAAAAAAAACTTCTAGACTCCTTGTGCTGAACCTCCTGCTCCACCACTGTCTAGCTCTCTTATGATCTTAAACAAATGTACTTAACTCTGTGCTCAGTCTTATCATTTGTAAAATGAGAATAACAACAACATCATCACCTAAATCACAGGACACTTACACAGATCAAATGATCTAATATATGTGAAGCACTTACTGCTATTAGGAACAGGTGCTATGTGTTACCTGTACTACCGTATTATTGAGGAGAAAATATATGAGCAACTTACATTTAACCCAGAAATGCAGAAGTAGTTTAACATTTTTTAAACAAGTCTATAAATATAATTCACTACACCAACTTATTAAAGGAGAACAATCATGTAACTCCATCAATAGATATTAATAAGCCCTAGAAATCTGTTACAACAGTGTGCATAAAAACCACATTTAATAAATTCAATACCCATTATTGATCAAAACAATTAGCATGAGACAAACAGAAGGTAGCTTCCTTAACCTAATAAGAAGTATTTACCAAAAACATACAGAAAACATTAGTGGTGAAATATTAAAGACGTTTTCTCTGAAATCGGGAATAAGATAGGAATGCCAGCTATCACCATTTCTACTCCATGTGGTATTAGAGGTCCAAGCTAGTACAGTAAGAACAGGAAAGAGAGAAAAGTCATAAAAATAAAAAAGGAAGAAACAAAACTGTCATTATTTGCAGAAAACTTTAAAGAATCTAAAATATGTTATTACAATTAGTAAGAGTTTAGCAACATTGCTAGAACAAAATCAGTGAAAAAATATAATTTTTAAGGATACCATCTAAAATATGAAAAAATAAAGGTGATAATAAATTTAAGGAAAAGCAAACAGGACCTGGTACAATTTTACAGAAAAACATTTTAAGTCTGTCAAGCTATGGGGGGATATAGCATGCTTGTGGATGAAAAGACTGTGAAGCTGTAGAGAAAATATTTCTTTGTTTTTGTATAGTTAGGCCTTTCTAAGCAAATAATACTGAAGCTGGGGACCTGGGCAAGGTTTTTCAAGTGATTTGTGTGTCATTTAGATAGTGAGAAAATCCAAAGAGATTTAACTCCTGGACGCGTGTGTTTCCATTTCAAGAAGGAGCGGAGAGAGAGTTAAGCGCCTGAACAGGGAGACACCCTTTGTGTAAAGCTGGCGACCTGGGCCCACCTCTCCACTGGAACGAGCTATTTATATTCCACAGCACCCTGGACCCTTCCCTCGGGTTTCCAGGGAGAGTCAGGGTGGCGGGGGGCGGGGGAGCCAGGAAGCATGTGCTTCTCTCCGCTTCGGACACACCCCCCAATTCACTTCTTGGGGCTCCTAAGCTGTGATGCCCCGGAGGTGAGACTGGCACCCGGGGAGCCATGCAGTTATTTTCTGCTGTATGTACAGCAGTCTCCCCCTTATCCATGGGTTCCCTTTAGGCGATTTCAGTTACCCGTAGTCAATGCAGGTCTGAAGACATTAAATAGAAAATTCCAGAAAGAATTCAGAAGTTTTAAATTGCCTGCCCTTCTGAATAGTGTGATGAACTCTCATGCCATCCCGCCCTGCCCTTCCCGGGATGAGAGTCATCCCTGTGTCCAGCGCACCCACGCTGTGGACACCACACACCCCTTAGTCACTTGGAAGCCCCCCTTGGCCCTCTGTCACGCATCGTACTGCTTGTGTTCAAGTCCCCCTTAGCTCCCTCAGTATGTACAGGGTTCAGTACCATCCGCGGCTTCAGGCACCCACTGGGGGTCTTGGGACATACACCCTGCAGACAAGGGGGACAACTGTAAATCGTAATAATCTGCTCTGCTCTTGGAAGCTGTGTGTGCATTTAGGATAATATTAATAAATATGGGCAGTAGGAACTTAAAGACTCAATGCTAGAATGATGTCAATTCTCCTGAAATTGCCCCATAGACTTAATGCAATTTTAATACGAATCCCATCACAGTTGTCAAGGTATAGGGAACTGAGATAGAGATTGATGCATAAATGGAAATTTAATACATGGCAGAGGTGCCACTGTACATCGTGGCAGAATGAGGGTCCGGCCAGCCATACGGGAAAGGTGAAAATGAGTCAATCCTTAGCTCACATGACACACAAAAATAATTTCTGGTGCATTAAAACTTAAATATGAAAGACCAAACTTAAAAACTTCTAGATAAAAATTTAGGAGAAGTGTTTTTTAACTCATGTTTCTTACACAGGCCAAAAGATGCACTAATCATAAAGACATTTATAAACTTGACTACATTAAAACTTATATATGTTATATTTATTCTTTCATATGCATCAAATGAAAAAATCTTTTAAAAAAATGTCCTTGAGATTTAAAAAAAATTTTTTTATTTATTTTGAGAGAGAGGGGAAAGGAAGGAGAAAGAGAGGGAGAGAAACAGTGATGTGACCCAATTGCCTCTCACACACCCCCAACTGGGGTCCTGGACTAAAACCCAGGCGTTGTGCACTGACTAGGAATCAAACAGGAGACCTGTTGGTTCCCAGTCCAGTGCTCAATCCTCTGAGTAACACCAGCCGGTGCGAAAAAAATCTTTAAAGAATATCTGCTGCCTATAAGACATTAACCAAATCATTTAAAATTCTTTATCCATATAATCTGTTTCTTTTCAACATTACCCTCTTTTCAAAATATAGTATCATTAATAACCTATATATGTATTATAAATTATATAATGTTATTACACGTAATCATTATATATTATAAATTATGTAATTATATAACATATAATCATTATACTGGGTCTGGCACAAATAATGTCCCTTTTTTATTACAAAATCATAAGCATGTAATTCTGTAACATAACCATATCACACTCAAGCACACCATTAGGTGAAATGTTCAAACTATTATCCATCTCATGAGAGACATTACATTCCCTACCAACCACACTCAAGAAAGCCTTATTTCTGCCAGACCCTGTACATTAACATAAATAGTATATCAGTAAATATACTATTATTAATAACCAATTATTATAAACTTAGATACCACATTCTTATCTTGTTATGTTAACTAAGTTTAACTGATTATCCTATCTTTAAATATGTAATAGTAACCACTAATATTACTATAATATTATTAAAACAAATAAAACATCCACTATAAATTCCAAATATTATTAAATCGGCCATGAATTTAAATGAATCTATACACAACACTGCTTGAAACTACATCAAGAAAAAAGTAAAAATGTACTAAACTAATTCAATTTAACCTTTATAGATTTCTCTATTAGTGTTTTTTTATTAGCTTAATCAGCAAAAGGTTATTTGTTTTATTTTTAATTACCTCCATTTCTTTACTGAAAGCAAGACTTATAAATCTTTCGCAGCAGGATTTCGTTCTGTATTACCAATGTATTATATACTACATCACTGAATACAATCTATATGACACCATAAGCCACTCATTTCTCTTTTGCATTGGCTGGTATTGATTCGAGCATTTTAAAATATGTTAGTGAAAGGCAAAGTACACACAGAGTGTGGTTTAAACAAAGTATTTTTCTCTAGTGCTTGAATTTTATTTTCCCTATTGGACTGTGTTACAGTATCCCAGCTATTAATAAATTTTGTTGATGCGTATAATACTGTTTAAGTGTTACACAAAGTTCTTATGAAAATAACTTTAGTTTGTTCACCTATGCTTTGAAAGATAAAATAACATTTTAAAAAATCATTAAAGCATTAAAATAATTGAAAAATTAAAATGATTTAAAAAAGGAAAAGCATTAAAGAAATTTTCTATTATAATCTTAAGAATGTTGATATTAGCAAGTCACAATGAAAAATATGCTTATATCTTTAATTTGTACACAGACACTAAATTAATTTTACTATTCTTTTTTCCTCATTTTTCAAAAACTTTCATTTTTTAATCAAGTCCTTGATTGTTAACTTTCCAAAAGAACAAAGGATTCTGAACTTTAATCCCTCATGCATACAGTTTTTTCCATTACTAGCTATTAATCAAATGACATACACCAAATAATTCTTAAATTTTTAAACCAAATTTTTACAGATAAAATATACTATGTATTAGTATAACTGAATATGAATGCTTTCACTAAACAAAAATTAAACAAGATTAAGAATTCAGAAAAGCCTTTACCAATCTATCTATATTTTTTACCTTATTTAATTCTTCCCTTTCCTGTTGTAATGTTTTGATTTGTTTTTCATAAGCCTTGATTTGTCTAAAAGCATCATCTAGTTCCCGCCTCACTGAATTAGCTTCTTCAAGTTGTTGTTCCAAGTGACTTGATTCTAAAAGAGAAGACAATGTTTCATTTACTATTTATATAAAAGATGGTGAAGAGATAATGGCAGCATGAAAATGTGCAAAATACCTTAAATAGCTATTAGAATAAAAAGTACCTTCAGAACCAGCTAAAAGCTTAAAAGTAACAAAGACAAAAACCAGCCAAACAAATAATACAGACAAGTTTACCTCTACCATAGGGTGACATATGTATTGATGTTAGTCAAATTACTGTAAGATGGTTTTGCTTCTAATATTATGGTTCCCGATCACCCAACCTGTTTTCACTACTGATGATTTGAAGAATAAACTCTGATTCTAAAAGTAAATGCCTGAAAATCTCCAATCGAAGTTGGTTCCTCTGTTTTTCAGATTAAAAACCCGAGGCTCAAGGGAACTGAATAATGTGCCAAGGGTCATGTTGCTAAAAAAGCATCAGAACTAAGACTAGAGCACAGAAATGCTTTTTTCTCCCCATTTGTTTTCTTTGAGCACAGAAATTCTTGCATTCTCCTCTCCAACTTAGAAAGTACTGTTATTAAATAATGTTTAACGCTATCAGTTTAAAAAGAGATTTATTATGAAATAAAATAAAGTTTAGTATATGTTTAAATAATATTTAAAGATTGAAGTAAAATGTTCCTGGCATATTTGAAGAACTGAAGCCACTGAAAACGGAAATATCAAAACACAGTCACTGGTAATTTTGTTCACGATATTTCCTGTTCTTTCCAACCTTGTTACTCTGAGTGTTATTCCCAGAGAAGCAGCATTAGCATCCTCTGGTGGTTTCTTAGAAATACAAAACCTCAGGGCCACTCCAAACCTACTGAATCAAAATCTGTATTTAACAAGATTCCTAGGTGACTTGCGAATTAAAAGTATGAGAACAAATGTGCAAATCCTTGACATTGAGTTTAATGCTTTCAATAAACGTAGTGTTTATGTTAGTCCAATAGTCAAAAAGTTACTTAAGTGTATCACTACTATCACACACTAACTGGTTCCGTATTTCTTAAATTCAATAATTTACTAATATTTAGTGTCCTAAAGTTACAGGTTTAATAATAAAAGTTTATTCATCTTAGGAATTTTGAAAGTCTAAATGCTTTTATGGATAGCATGGGGTGGTGGTGTTTTTTTTAGAATTTCTGAAAATGTCTGCAAAGTTGCATTTGGTAAATTGCAAAGGGGCTGAGCCTGGAGTCAGAAGAAGGTTCATAGAACCACGAGAGGATCTGGTCCACAAGGGCACACTGTCATAGCTTCTGCATTATGTCCTCATTCCTAAAATAACCAGAAACTCTGCAGAGATGAGGCTGTGCTTCTGATCATGAGGGGGACAACATCTACCAGTGCCCCCTCCGCTCCTTTACTCATATAACTTAGGAGAGGGGGCAGAAGAGGTAAGAGGTGACTCCAAACCCTGAAAAGGTTCCTGTTTCACTCAGAAAAAAATCCAAAGCCCTTAAAACACAAAGACCTTACTGATCAGGCAAAAGCCAAATTCCAGTTAAGTATCCCAAATTAACAGGTCTTCCAAAAAAAGTCATCTTTGTTAACTAAAATCTGGGTTAGGTGCTCCTCCTATGTACCTATGTTTATTTTCCTTAGAGCCTTTCCACATGTGTTGCAAAAACTGTGGGTTTGTCTTTTCCCCAGACCAAAAGGTGAGCTCCTGGAGAGCAGAAGCCAATCTTCCTTGCTTCCCCTGCGCTGGCAGCCCGTACCACACGACCCATGACAAATGCTCAATAAACATTTTGCATGTGAATAAAACACTTAAAAATCTACTCAACTGAATTAATAGTGAATCACAGAAATTTACCTCTTACTTGTTTCCTTAGTTTTTCAATTTCTTCTTTTAAATTTTTTATTTCTAAATCTTTGCTTGCTGTGAGTGGGCCATCAACAGTTGAATACTGCAGAGCTTGGACAGTCTGTGTGGACTCTTAAAAAATAAATAAATAAAAGAAAGAATAAGAAATCTGGCCATACTCTATATTTTTAAAACTAAGAGCAATATATATTTCTTTCTAGAGAAATCCTTATATAATTCTACTAATCAAAACATCTACCCATTAAAGAAAAGCATGTAGACACATTCATTTTAAATAAAAAAACCCCACTGCATTTGTCTCTAAAATCACAGTACACAGCGGAGGGCAGGGGAGGGTCACCGCAGGGTAACCCGGCGGCTCCCGGCGGTGCTGCACGAAACCTGAGACTGGAGCACGCCGGGAGGCTGGGGCTGTCAGTGCATTATACGCAGGCGTGCTGGCCTTACGGTTTTTATGTCTGAAAGTTGAGGTCCACCTGCAGATGACTTTGGCTCATCAGTTTAGTTAAAATAGAGATAATTTACCTTGAGTTTCTAGTTAGAAGAAGCGAGGTATTAAAGAAACATGAACTCTATTAAGGCTTATTCCCAGATAGCATCAAAAGATAGGGAGAAAAACTTTAAAACCATTTATGTCAGAGAGGAAACCACCCTTGTCCTAAAGTAATTATTCTGTTCTCTTATGGAGGGTTCCCAAATAGTAAGTCTCTACCTCACCATAATTTTTTGTTGGTATAAATAACACCAATTGCTCTGTGTTAGTCATGCACCGCATAGCAACACTATGTTCTAAGAAGTGCAAACATCACAGAGCGCGCTTACACAAACCTTGATGGTATATGCAACTCATGCATAGAAGCTATACTTCTATGTGGCGGGCAGTGTGGTAGATGTGTTTGCAACGGCATCACTGCAAACAAATGAGTAATGGGCTGCTCTACGACTTGACGACAACTACGCTGTCACTAAGCCATAGGAATTTTTCAGTTCCATTATAATCTTACGGGACCACCACAGTATATGGTACACAAGATCCATTGCTGACCAAAACACTGTTATACGGTGCATGATTGTACTTATTTATATATTGTTTTATGTAACTTATTACTTACATAATTTATATAATTACTTAAATATATTACATATATAACCAATTAAACTCCAAAGGGCTGTGACCTACAGAGGTTGGAGAGTTTTCTAATTAATCTTTACCACCTATACAGAGATTATCATCGTCATCATCATCAGTATGCATAGTTGTTAATAAATATTTATTAATTGGAATTAAAGGTGTAAGATACACCATACTGTGCATCCAGTCATGATCTTCTACACCCAATAAGTAGTTCTTACATGTTTCTTCATCTTTGGGTTTAAACATGGTAAAAACTGGTGCTTTCTGTGTTTACTGTTTTTAAAAGCACATCCTTTGTTTATTTCAAAGACATCTAAGTTGGGAGGAAAAAATGAGGAGACATAAAAATACCCAATGGACATTAGCAGGAGCTACTTCTCCTCCTCTACCCCACGTTCTGCAGGATGTGGAGGTGGTGCAGGCGTCCTTACTCGTCTTTGTCACCTCTGTCCTCCCTGTAAGTATCAGGTCTGCTACAATGCTCATTTATTTTTGTTTATTTAAACAACCTGTTTATTACAGTTGTCCACTGTCTTATTCTTCTTTTGAATAACAATTTTATACATTGTTTACTGCCCCTCTTTCCTTTATAACTCTTCCTATTCTCAATGGCTTTAACATCAAAACAGACAATCTACCCAACACTGTCTTCTCAGGCACACAAATCCCCGGTGGAGACTCTGTTGGGTACTGCACCAAGCAGCTCGTCCTCTCTCTTTGCTCGTAAACCAGATTCAGGGAGTAGGCTACAACGTGCATAGGTCGGCGGGCCCAGCCAAAACTGTGTCTGGTTTAAGCCAGTTATGGTAATCCCACCTACGTCACCAGTACTCGTTAAGAATTGGGTATGGGACCTGGATATACCTTACAAGAAGTCCACTAGGGAGCTTCACGGAAAGATGTTAATCTCCCATTAAGTAAGAGATGTATCAAAGGAAATGAAACTTCTCTTTCGGGGTCCATGGATGTATGAAGACATGATGTCTAGAACTTTGGCAATATTGTGGAATCATGAGAGGAAAGCCAATACAATCATAGGGAAGCCAGCCCCGTATCAGCACTGAAACTGTCTGCTTGACTTAAGTGAGATGGTAAATCCGTATTGTTTAAGAACTCTGTGACCTGCAGCCCAAAACAAAGAAAGGGAAGACCCTATGTGGAGCTAAAATAACACAGATATCTATCTCTGTGTTGCTTTTATCCATGACATTTGTCACTCAATAAAAATTGTGAGGCATTTGGAAAAGCATGAAAGTGTGGTCAATAATCAGGAGGAAAAAAGAAAACAGAAATAGTCATAGACCCACAAATGATTGTGTGGTAGGAATTACCATACAAGGACAATATAAAATAGAGAAAGACAAAAAAGATGAAAATTTTCAACAGAGAAATGCAAACTCTAAGAAAGAATCAAATGGATATTACTGAACTAGAAGAGACAATATCTGAAATTAAGACTCATTAGAAGGCAGGAATAATGAACCTGAAAACAAGTCAATAAAAAATGTTCAAATTAAACACAAAGAATGGGAAGGACAGGAGAATAAATGTGGGCCACTGTCTGACATATAGACAATTGGAGTCCCAGAAGGAGAGGAGTGAATGGGGAAAAATAATAATATATCCGCAGATATTACAGTTTAGAATTTTCCAAAATTGATAGAAGGTATCAATCAAGATTCCAGAAGCTCAGTGCATCCCACGCAGGATTTTATATTAATACAAAGTAAACCACACATACGCAGATTGTAGTCAAACTGCTGAAAACTGAAGGAGAAAACCTTAAAAGCAGGGAGAGGAAAAAGAGCACACATTCAAGAGACCACGGTTAACAGCTGGCCTTTCCAATACAGTGACTGTAGTAAAACTGTGGACTGATATCTGTACAGCAGTGAAAGGAAAGAAAAGGCCAAGCCAGATTTGTAACCCAGCAAAATATCCTTGAAAAATGAAAGCAACGACATCTCAAGACAAAATCTGAGAGGTTTTTGTCACATCTCTAAAGAAATACTAAAGGAAGGTTTTCAGATTAAAGAAAAGCGATTCCAGATGGAAACAAATCACTAGGGAGAAATAAAGAGCACTAAAAGGGTAAATATTTAGGTAAATAAAAGATATTTTTAAAAAACTAATAAGTAATAAATATTGAAAGTAACAATAACATAAATGCATTGAAAGGTTTACAGCACAGAAGCAAAATATATAACAATGATCACACAAAGGACTGTTGTAAGGTTTTTATATTGTTTGTGAAGTGGCAAAAGCCATTTTTCAAAAAAAGACATACAAAGACGTAATAGAAAATAAATGGGCAAGAACCTTGACTAGGGACTTCACAAAACTAACTATCCAAATGGACAATAAACATACGAAAATACACTCAACCTCATTAATCAAGGAAAAGCAAATTAAAATCGTAGCATACACTAGTATACAGACACCAGAACTGCTACCAGCTGAAAACACGCCATCCCATAACCCAGAAATCACACTCCTAGGTAGCTGTCCAAGAGAAGTAAGTACATGTGACCACCAATATGAGAGAGAGAGAGAGAGAGAGAGAGAGAGAGAGCGCGCACATTCACAGAAGCCAGGCTCATCGCAGTCAATATTTGGAAATAACCCAACAACAGCAACGACTTAGATGGTATGGTTCTGAATATTTGTGCCCCCGTATTAATGTGCTGAAATTCTAACTACCCAAAGGTGATGTTATTAGAAGATGGGGCCTTTGGCAGGTGCTTAAAGTGCTTAAGTTTTCAGGGTGGAGCCTTCATGAATGAAATTAGGGCCTTATAAAAGAAAGCCCTTGAAGACCCCTAGCCCCTTCTACCAGGCAGGCAGCAAGAAGGCACTGGCATGAACTCTCCCTTGACCACGGTGGCACGCTTATCCTAGACGTCAGCTTACAGAACTGTGAGAAATAAACTTCTATTGTTTTTAAGACACCCAATCTGTTGTATTTAGTTATACGAGCCAGAACATACTACCACATGAGGTAAACAAAATTTTAGTATTAATAGACAATGTAATACCAAACAGCAGTATAAAAAAGAACAAACGATATATACATAACAGATGAATCTGAAAAACATGTTGAGTGAAAGAAACCAGGTATGAATGAGATCATACTGTATGATACAATTTATATGAAGTTCGAGAACAGGTTCAGAGCGGTGGAAAACAAACTGGCAAAGGGCACGAAGGAGCCGTCTGCTAAGCTAGAAGCGCTCTCTCTACGTTGACTGGGGGGAGGGTTACTTGACTGTACACTTACATAAACACTTATGCACACTTTGCCGTATGTATAACACCACTTAAAAATCAAAACAGAGTGACATCAGCGCCATGGTGACATGGGTCATTCCTCTTTTCTATCTGCTTTGATTTACAACTAATTGAACATTCATAACGAAACGAAAGTGCTTCTGCGCAGCAGCTCAGTACCGCCAGGGGACCCACGCACCTGCGTACCTAGAAGGGGACACGCACCTGGCCTCGGAGGAGGCTGCAAAGCCGGGGCAGTGGTGGCAGCGCAGCCGCGGTGGGGGGTGGGGGGTCAGAGGGGTTGCGGCAGAGCTCTTTCTAGCGGGGGAGGTAGAAAGTGAAAGTGGTAAGTCGACCGGCCTAGAGGGCGGCAGCTGGGGGCCCCTGTGCCCTTCAGCAGCACCTGGCTTTCTCAGGAGAGACCTCAGTGTCTGGGGGAGGGCAGGCAAAGGGGACTACATTTCATGCTGTCTGCCCACAGGCCTCTGGGACTCCCCAGCCTGAGGACCCCCTACCAGGCCACCGGCACGCCCGAAGCCCCAGGTGCTAAGCACACACCTCCCGCAGCTGGGCCACAGGCATTGAAGCCTATTCAAAACTAAACGGGTGAGTCAGCGCCCAGAAGAGAAACCAAAACCTTGTGCTATATCGCCACCTTCTGGAAAGCAAAAGAAAGGCTTCTGGTTGCCAAGCTGTTGAGTGTTAGAATCAAAGTAAACCAAGTCTAACCTAAATGAGGGAGATGTTTGCTACTTCATATGTGATGACAGAGGCATGTTTCATAAAACACTAACAGATCACAGTAATACAGTACAATAAAAAGAAAATGACGATTCTCCGGCAACCAAAGACATGGAAAATTGCAGTCTGATAAAAGATTCCAAATAACTGTTATGAAGACATTCAACAATGTGAAAGAAATCTCAGAAAGGCAATTCAGCAAACTCAGGAATAAGATTAATGAACAAAATAAGTAATTCCCCAACAAGATTGAAAATATAAAACAAACAAGCAAAAATTCTACAGCTGAAGAACTCAATAAATGAGATAATGGCTGCATTAGGTATAGAGTACTGGAAACAGAGTAGACCACACGGAAGAGAAAATAGCACTGTGCATAGAAGATAGTATATAGATGATTCAGATGAAGAGGAGAGAGAATTAAAATTGTAAACAGTGAAGAAAAACCTCCAAGGGTTGTCTGACGCCTTTAGAGAGGCCAACATATAAATAACGGGCATATCAGGAGGACAAGAGAGGGAGAAGGAGGTAGAATGTTTAAAGAAAGAAAAACAGCTGAGAAGTTCCCAAATCTGGAGGAAGACCGAGACATACAAGTCCACGAAGCTAATAGAACACTTCACTATCTCAATGAAAAAAGACCTTCAGTACACATTAAAATGAAATTATCAAAAGTCAATGATAAAAAACTAATTTTAAGGAAAGCCAGGAAAAAAAACCCACAAAGGAACCCCCATTAGGATATCAGCAGTTTTCTCAGCGGAAACTCTACAGTCCAGGAGAGAGTGAAATCATACACGCAAAGTACTGAAAGATAAAAATGGCCAGCCAAGAATCCTGTAGCTAGCAAAGCTATCCTTCTGCTATGAAGGAGAAATAAGAGGTTTCCCAGATAAACAAAAGCTGAGGACTTGTCCTATTAGAAATGTTGAAATGAGCTCTTCAAACTAAAATGAAAAGATGAAAGAACACAAAACTCTGGTTAAGATGATGGCCAGAATTAGAAAACTGTAACTCTATTTTAGAACAGTGTTAAACACTTAGTATAGAATAAATATTAAAGGGGAAAAAAAACACTGAAAATAACTATAGCTACTACAATTTGGTAACAAATTCACACCAGAGAAAGAGAGAGAGAGAGGATTTGCGACATCAGAAATATAAAAGCAGAGGAGTAAAAGAACAGAACTTTTATATATGAATGAAGATATAGGACTATCAGCAGAAAGAAAGGACTATTTTATCCATGAGGCATTTTATATAACCTTTATGGTAACAACAAAGCAAAAAACTAGACACGAAAAAAAGGAGGTAGGAAAGAATGAGCATATCACCATGGAGAACCATCAACTGACAAAGGTACACAGAAACAAAGGTTCAAGCATCCTCCTGGTATGCCAAGGTTGCAGGTTCAATTCCCAGTCAGGACACATACAAGAATCAACTAATGAGTGCATCAATAAGTGGATCAACAAATCAATATCTGTCTCTCTTTCTCTTTCTCTCCCCCCAGCCCTCTCTCTCTCCCTCTCTCCTTCCCTCTCTAAAAGCAATAATAATAATTTAAATAAAAACAGAAACAGAAGGAAAAAGAAAAAATGGAGGCTCAAAATAACCAGAAGGAAAAAAATAAAATAAGTAGTAAGCCCTTGCATATCAATAATCACCCTGAATGGAAATGGTTTGAATTCACCAATCAAAAGGCACAGCTGGCTGGCTGGATTAGAAAACAAGACCCAGCTAGATGCTGCCTGAAGGAGACTCATTTCAACTCTGAAGACACATATAGGCTCAAAGTGCAGGGACAGAAGACAATATTCCAACCAAGCAGAGCCCAAACAAAGTGGGCATCCACACTTACATCAGACAAAATAGACTTCAAGGCAAAAACAGTAATGAGACAAAAAGGTCATTATATAATGACAAAGGGGTCGCTATGTCAGGAAAACATAACAACTGTAAATATAAATGCTTCCAAACACACAAGCACCAAATAAAGTAAGCAAATACTAACAGACTTTATTTAAGGGAAAACTGACAAAATGGAGTAACAGTAGGAGTCTTCAATACCCCAGTATCGACAAAGGATAAATCATCCCCACAGAAAACAAACAAGGAAACACTGGAATTGAACCATCCTTTAGAACAAAGTGACTTAGCGTCAGAGAGTTAAGGAGAAATCAGCAAATGAGACTGAGAATAACCGGTTTACGAGGAAAAAGAAATCTAGGAGATTAAAGTGCCCCAAAAGCCAAAAGAAGAAAGAGCTATTTAGGAGAGGGAAATGGTCGAGTGGATCAAGTGCTGATGGGTTAAAAGATGGCATGGGGGAATGATCATTGGATTCTGCAGCACAGGGTAGGGAAATGGCTGAGGGAAAAGTAGGACTGCTGGGCAGCATTAAGACTCCACCTGAGAGGAGCACTCATGAATCCGACGTGGTATCAGCCAGCGCGTCGTGTGTTTTCAGTAAGCTACCTTCAGCCGCAGGGCTGGGGTTCTGCCAAAGACACCTAACACACAGGAGGAGGAGCGCTAGATCGGAGGGTGTATTCAAGGGCATGGTCATGCGGACACAGGATGGGAACGGAGGGTCGAAGAGGAACAGTGACACGGCGAGGGGCTAGCAGGTAATGATGGAAGTTAAAGGAGGATGGAGGTTAAGGCACCGGAGGAAATTAACTAGAAAATTATAAGCAAAAGATTACGTAAAGTTTGCTTGAAATAGAAATTAATAAAGAATTTTAGATACCGTAATCTCAAGATAGCCTTGCTACCACGAGAAGTGCTGGATGAGGTACGGTGGAAGGCAAGAGCGCTGAAGGCGGAGAATCAAGAGACCAAGTCAGAACATTAAAAGCTTCACCGATGTGCATTTTAAAGTCACCAAACAATACAACACTCTGTCATGCTGCAGAGAATGACAGTTTGCCAAGAGCTACAACTCTTAGGGCTGAGGAACTATAATAGGAAAAGTCACATAAAGCGCTGTACTAGGGTAAGAAAAGTTCCTTTTCCCCTTGTCGTCCCATTTTCCTCTCTCCAAAGGTATTTATTCCCACCTTTTAAATACAGAGATGGTCAAAAGTAGGTTTACAGTTGTGAGTGCGCAAAACAGAGTTTTCCCTTGTATTATTATTTATTTATTATTGCATTATTTATTTGTATTACTTAACTTCCTCTTATTGCTTTGTGTCCATACTAATGATTTATCTTTTAGGTAATGATGGCTGGTAATTTAGCCTACTTTTGTCCATGCCTGTGTGTGTATTTGTACATGTATACACAAACACCTGTGGGAAACAAATGCCATTTTGTTTCCTATTAATTTTGTAAGTTTACGTACATTCTATACTGTATTCTGCATAAATTTCTATAACTTGATTTTTCTCTACTTAACAAAAAAATTTTAGGATAAAGCAACCACTTAGACAGCTCCTAACATTGAGTCCAATTCAAAAAGAAGCATATTATCTTTTAAATATATTTACCTTGAAGTTTTCTACTAAGTTCAAGCTTTTCCTGTTCAAGGCGTTTAATTCTCCTTTCATAAGCTTCAGTTGCTAAGTTGTTATCTAGAGTCCTTTGAACGTTAGCATCAAGATCCAGTGAAGCAGGTCCAGCTGTAACTCTTAAACAGCTTCGATCAGAAAGAACACTGAAACAAAGGAAAAAAATGTGGGTTTACACTGAAGCAAAAAGTTTAAAGAAAAGGTAACCTTTTGAAACGGTTCATTTAAAGCATGGATTTGAATATCTAGTTACAGGTAGCCATTTAGAATGATTGTAAAACACTTTTCAAAATCAGTACAAACTATTTTTTTAGAAGCCTTTTTTAATAAGAAAACTTAAATTGCCCAAATTACCCTGTATTTATATCAATAACCAAAAATCATAAAACAAAGTTTGCTGCGGGGTTACTGGCAGTTTAAAACAATGTAACCAACCATCTCAGTGAATTGGTGGTCAAAAGCACCATCACGGTCCTCCTTCCTGGAATTCAGAATTCAAAAGTGAAATGCTTTCTTTAATGCAATACAATTTAAATAAAAATATTTGAAGTACTGGACCCTCAGCAGTGAGCAAAACAAAACGTGCCCAATGTGGGGTTTATTTTCCAGTGATGGAGACAAAAATAAACAAGATAAGGAAAATATTCAGTACATTAGATACTGTTAAATGTTAAAGAGAGAACAAAAGCAGGAAAGGGGGAAATAAAGTATTGGGAAGGAGGAAATAAAAATGTAGATAAAGTCAGGAAAGTCATCACTCAGAAAGTAGCTCCGACTAAAGTCCAGAGAGAGGGGACTCTGAGAAAACTGGGGAGAAGCAGTCCAGGCAGACGGAACAGAGGCGCAAAAGCCTGAACCAAGAGCACGTCTGGCACGTTCATGGGCCAGAAAGACCTGTGTGGCTGGCGTGGAGTGAGCGAGCGGAAGAGCAGCAGTGGACAGAACAGTGAGACAAATAAAGTGAGCCAGTCATGGGGGGCCTTATAAGAACTTTGGTTTGGAGTTAAGATCCACAGTCACCGGGGTGGAGGCCACAGGGTTGGTCCTAAGCAGGGGAATGACGTGATCTGACTTAACTTTCGGCAGGCTCACTCGGACAGGCTCACAGGAAACAGGGATCAAAGCCACGAGCATTCGAAGCAAGCAACGAAGGGAGATTCTGAGTAGGAGAGGCGGGAGGTCTCAGCTGGAGATGCACGTTAGGGGCCATCAGTAAGCATCCGAGGGAGCACCAGAGTGTGAACGGAGACCCGCAGACCGAGCCGTGGGACGAGGGACACGGGGAGGCAGCAGACATGGGGCCGAGGAGGGGTGGGCAGGAGGGTGGGGGGAAAGCCGGAGGGCGCGCTGGAAGCTGAGAGAAGAGCACGCTTTAATGGGAAAGAGCCGTGACAAGTAAGATGAAACCAGGCAAATAAGTGAGACTAAGAAATGATCAATAAACTTAGCAACGCGGAGGTCGGTGGTGAGAGTGACAGAAGCAGGCTGCGTGAAGGGACAGGGCACGGGCTTGCCTGGCGTGGTGTCGAGTGAGAAAGACAGAGCACAGATGACAGTTGGAAGTAATTTTGCTATACTGTGCAGCAGAGAAATGGCTGGTAGCACGTGAAGAAAGTGGGATTAAGAGATTTTACACTTTCAGAGGAGAGAAAAAAACTGCATGTCTGTGGGCTGATGTGAATGATCTGATTATGCAAATGACACAGAGAAGGAAAAACTGATGAGGTAACAGTGAGCAATGCACACAGTTCACGCATAACAAGAAGAGTACGTGGGCCCGGAGGTACGCAGGGCGGTCGATGCGGCGACTGGAGCTGCGGAAGGTGCCTGCTGTTTGCTTCAGCCTCTCGGGGAGAGAGGAAGGGAGTCAGGCGAGGGTGAGGAGGACCGAGGCTTCCAAGGAAAGCATGTATGTGAACTAGGTGCCTGGGAGGCTGGAAGAGGGCAAACACACTAGGCTGACAGCGTGCATTTGTCAGGCGGTGCAAGGAACCTGAGGCTGCTAATCACGACCTGAAAGTGAGACCAGTAAGAATGGTCACATTTTTTTCTAGACACTGAACGGCACAGGTACAGGCAGAAGACTGAATTGTAATAATGAATGTCAACTTACAACCAGTGGAACAAAATGAGATACTCAAGGACTGAGGGGCACTGACAAGGAGTAATGATAATTACTGCCGAGGGGGTTTTAACTGGGCGAGGAGGAAAGAGAGGAGATGAGTGGAATGGCGGTCAGCGAAAAGGAGGTTAAGGTTAATGAGTTGGAGGTTCTGAGTCTTGACACCTAGAGAGTATGTATTCGATAGCAAGAGAACTCTTCTAGTGCCGGCCCCATTGCTAAGGTAGATTCTGAGCTAGTTGTCCTATTCTTTCTCCTCCAAAATGAGTTGAGATTTATTTTATGTTCTATTCATTTTGAAATGTCCAACTTATCCCAGTGGTAGCTTTGCCCTAATTTTTTAATTGATTTAAAAAGTTCTCTCATACATGATATCTTTTTAAACTACAATTCATTTTAATTTTCTTTAAATTGTCCAAATTATGTTAACATTTGAAACTTACCAGCTACTGGTATAGGTAAAACCAACAAATGGCAGGTGGTGGCCAGAAAATGCCGTGTGTGTTGGTGGGGGCATCGTTTCCTGCAGGTGGTAAAAACACCGGGTAAGGAATCAGTAACTATGGCCTGTAGGTTGGGCTTAAATATTAACTGTCAATAGGAAATATGTGACTGCTCAGTTTAGAAACACTAATAAGTTTGGTACAGCTGTTTGGTGATATATTTAGTCCATGATCATCGCTATTGTAAAATTCTAATAAAATGAAAGCAGAAATGAAAAGTCTGACTATATTGAATACAGTCATTTTTCACATAGTCCATATTTGCAAATTGGCCTGGTCACTAAAATTTATTTGTAACACATTCCTTTAGGAGACAAGTGCAGAGCAAAGAGAAATCCAAGTTGTCCTACACACGTTCCCAGCTGGGACTGAAGGGGACAAGGGGACACGCTGCCTTCTTGTTTCGGCTTTCACACCATAAACAAGTGCTCTTTTCAAGGTCTGAGTATACCATGTTTTTCACATTTTCATGCTTTTTATGGGTGATTTTGCTGTTTAAGTGGCCTCCAAGCATAGTGCTAAAATGCCATCTTTTGTTCCTAAGCAAGAGGGCTCTGATATGTCTTCCCAAAAAAGGGGGGGAGGTAGATAAGCTTAATCAGGCATGATGTGCAGTGCTGCTGGCTGTGAGTTCAACGTTAATTAATCAACAGCGTCTATTAAATGAGGTGCTTTAAACAGAAACACACATAAAAAAAGGTTATGCATTGATCGGTAGATAAAAATGTCTTGACCACAAGCTCACAGGAACCTAAACTTATTTCCCCCTAGGGGCAATGGTTCAATATTCACTAATAACAGTGTTCTCGGCAACTTTATTAAATATAACTACCATAAATGATAAGAATTGACTGTACTGTGTATTTAATTTGGAATGACTCATAATTTCTGTTAGCAGTAAATATAACCCTGTAATAAAAAACCGATGAGGAAAGCCTATTTAATTCTTTTTTGCAAGGTTCAGAGAGGAAAGTGTAAGAGAGGTTCTTTTTTAAATTTTTATTGACTTTATTGGGGTGACACTGGTTAATAAAATTATACGGGTTTCAGGTGCACGATTCTCTAATACCTCATCTGTACGCTGCCTTGTGTGTCTGCTGCCCCTGCCGGGCCTCCCTCCCTCACCGTCCCGCCCCTCTCCACCCTCTTCCACCTCCCCACCTCCCTTCCCTCGGCTGACCGTCGTCGTAGTGTCTGTGTCTACCAGTATTTTGTTTTGGGGTTTTTTATTGTTGTTTTTTGTTTATTCCCTTCACCTTTTCCACCCCGCCCCCCAACCCCCTCCCCTCTGACAGCTGTCAGCCTGTTCTCTGTGTCTATGAGTCTGTTTCTATTTTGTTGGTTAGTTTATTTTGCTCATTAGATTCCACACATAAGTGAAATCATATGGTGCTTATTTTTCTCCTCTCTACTTCCCAAACAGTGAAAAATGATAGAAAATTAGTATTAAAATTCTTAATGCAGAATTAAAACCATAATAAATAAAATAATTGAATTAAAATGAAAATTCAAATTAAGGCTAAAAAGGAAAAAAGAATTTTGTTTTTATTTTTCTAAATTCTAATTTGATACAACCTAATGGTTTGGGGCAGACGTTGACGAACTATGCTGGCCACAAGCACGTGGCTCACCTGCAGGTCTGCCGCCCGCCTCACATGGGGCTACACAGTAGGCTCGTTGCGCCGCAGGTTTCCTTCGCCCGCTCACTTCCCGGCAGGCGTGCTGCATGCTCAGCTCCCCAAACCCTCTGGCTTCTGGCAGCGAAGCTTTGGGTTACAAGCAGCTCCAGGCTAGCAGCTCCACAGCCCCACCCGAGCTGAGGGAAGGGGGCGGGGGGCTGTTTTTAACCAAAGTTCAGTGGTTTTTCATGAATAGGTGTTTCTCAATTTATTTACCCTGGATTGACTGGCCAAGTCCTGAAATAGTTGTTTTTGACAATTTTGTCCAGTTTCATGGTGATTTTTTTTTTTAATTTTTTTTTTTTAAGGGCTGTATCCAAGGTCCCTTAAGGCAACCCATACTAGCAATAGGCTGCGTACACTACCAAGGATGCTACTGTCTGCAGACATTGCACACTTCATGGTGATTTTTAAGGAGAGATTTGCCAACCTCTTCACTCTGCCATCATGAAGCTCACTTTTCAGGAAACCTAACTGCTAAACCTTGGAATTTTCATTTTGCTCCTAGTCATGAATAACTATGTTCACCTCAGTACACCCTCGTAACTTCTTGAATTTGTGGGAAAGTTAATACCAGAAGATGTAACTGTTTGACCGTTGATAAGGTGGCCCTTAACATTTCTTTGCAATCATGTTAAAAAGAACAGGGACAGGACTTCTTCACAACATCATACTCACAGTATTCTTTAAACAATCGTCATCCACATCAAAATTCGATGTATCTGTTGGGCTACTAACTTCTGGAATATAAGGTGCTTCACAGTTTCGAATATTATCCCAGTCAATTCCACTGAAAAAGGGGTGTTTCTTAAAGTCTTCTATTCCATTTTGACCAAGTCGATGTTCTCTGCTACAAATGAGCCTTCGAATAAGATCCTTAGCATTTTCAGACACATCAGTCACTTGAGCCGGAAACTGAAACCTTTCCTACACAGAGAAGAATAGAAACAAAATAGAAATCAGTAATTAACTTACTAAGCATGTTAACATTTATTTTCTTGAAAATACATTTTATTTTAAAAATATCTAATAAGTTTATACTGATACACAGTACTGATACTGAAGGAAATGCAGGAATGTATGAGGAAAGAATGTCTTCCTAAAAAACTTTTAAATTCACATTTGACTTAGTCATACATGCACTATAGAGAGAATCAGTTAAATGCTAAAACACCTTAAACTGCTATCAGAATCAAAAGAATTCATTAAAAATAGAATTTGCCTGAATATTCCAAGAGTACTGATGGTTCATATAAGCCACATACTAATGATTAAAAACAAAAACATTTTTGAAGAATGTAATATGTACTTTAGATTATTAGAAGTGTTTTACTCAGTTAGCCCTCACAGCAATCATCTAAGGTAGGTACTACTATTATCCTTATTTTATAGAAGAGGAAACAGGGCACAGAGTTCAGCGATTCGCTCAGGACACACACTAGTAAATGGTAGAGCTGGGATGTGAACTGAGCTGTCTGACTCCAGAATCTGTGCTCTTAACAATCATGTTATAGTATAATGACTTCCCTCAGAAATACTTTACATGTAGTATATGGAAATACTATCCATATTCTACAATGTTGTGGCTATTAACTTTCTTTCAACTCTTCATCACTATTTAGCAGATCACCCTTGCAACCAGGAAGAAGAGCATCAATTCCATAAAACCAATTTTATATATGTGTGAAGCAACTAATCAAACTGTGCCACTAGAACAAATTAAAAAGACTAGACTGTTACACCATTATGGGATACTCCTAGTCACATTCCAGATTCTTACAATTGCTCATCATTTTCTGAGACCAAGCAATCAAAACCGTCCTTTCCTTATGAACAATCTATTTCCATTTCACTTGGTACTTAGTAGATTAAAGTTTTATTAAATCATTCCTCTTGTGCATCTGGATTGTTCCCAATATTTTGTGATCATACTACTGGCACAGGTATTCTGGTATATGCATCTTTGTTCTACTGACAGTTTCCTTAGGGAAGATTCCTACAGCTGAAGCTGCTCAGTCAAGAGTTCCGACTATTTTTTAAAGACTCCAGATGCAGACTTATAAACTCCCTGATGGAAAGGTTACATCAATTTGTATTCCTATCAATAATGTCCATCTCACTGGATTATTTACAGTAAGGAATACTATTATTCTTCTCAACTTTATCAGTTTGATGGGGGGAAAATATCTCATTCTTATTTTGATTTGCATTTTGTTTATTATTGCTAAGGCTGAGAATTTTTTAAATGTATTCTAGTCATGATTATATTGTAGTAGTAATGATTTTAAAACTATCTGCTTATGATCTTTGTTATTCTATTAGAAGCCATTTAATGTCCTACTTATTACCTTCTCTAATAAAATATAGCGGAAGGTTAGAACTAGTAATTTTATGTATAATGATGGACTTTGATTATTCATGTCTCTCATATCCCCTGATAGGGTAGAAATTAGATTATTCATTGTTTTCAGAAAAATATTTTCTTTTTAAATATCACGTTAAATTTATTATATGTTATTTACCCCATTAATTTGAAAAACAGGAAAGCACACTAACTTTGTGATTCATGATTTTTCCATACGTCTCCACCAGAGATTCTGCATAAAACGGTGTCTCTCCGTAAAGCATCTCATACATGCAGACCCCCAAAGACCACCAGTCGCACTCGGGGCCGTATCTGCCTTTTCCGTCTTCCATGGCTTGAAGGATTTCAGGAGAGATATAATCTGGGGTTCCAACAGCCACTGAGGACTGGACCTGAAGGAGTTCATAGTTTTAGTAATCTACTATAATATATTAGAAACAAGTAATTTTAAATTTAAAATATTTACATTTTCTTATACAATAAACAGTATCTCATAACTACAACTTTGTCATTATCTGAATTTAGCCTCCTTGTCCATATAAATTTTACATAATCTCCACACTAAAAGTTCTCCAGATTTCATAACATTATGGAACCTTTATTATAGCCATTACTTAAGTGACACTTTTAGGGTAACAATATGATTTAAACACCACAACCAGAAAATTGAATATTGAGTTTCGAACATTCTTTTTTCAAAACTGGTATTTTTGGCATCAAAAGTAATTCATAATTGATTAATATATACCTGTATCTATCTGCCTTTGTTCCACCAGGTATTGTTAGAACACTGTTACTGATCATCTAACATGTACGTACAAAAAACTGGAACTGTGAAAATTTTACAATTACTTATGGCGGGGGGAAACCCTGAAAAAACTTATGACTAAGTTTTTTAGCCAAAAAAAATTATGGCTAATACTTATGAGCAACCTGGAGACTATTTTTAAATTCCCTAATGGAAACCTGAGGAAATAAATGATTAACAAAGTCCTGCAAACTGCTTATTAATTTAAAAAATTATTAAAAAGGAAAAATACATCCTTTAAAAAATAAAGGCCCAATAGAGAAAAATCAGGGCACGTAATTATGGCAACTTGGATATAAATGACAGCTAAAAGAGATCCTGGGAACGAATTTTGTACGATACTCCAAAGTAAAAGAAAACTGATTCTTAATATGGTTTTAAAAGAACAGATCAAAAAATGAACATTCTCAAGATAGAATAATGGTTAATATTCTGAATTTTCCAGACTAAATTACCATTCTTAATAATCACTAGAACAGACTTCCTCTTTGGCAATACTGAGATAAAGTAATTTGAAAACTCGTCTGTTCCAAACTCTTAAAAATACTAGATAAAATATAACAATCCTTTTTATAAACATATAAATGAACTTTTAAAAAATAGCAACTCTTCAGGGCCAGGAATCAAGAAGTGACTGAGAACCAGGGTGGTGAACATTCAAGTGGGAGTGGGGCTAGGGAGTTGTTAGTTTTCCTTTTCTAGGAACGTGGGTTTTAACATGAGGACAGAGGACGTGCCCTGAGCTCACGTAAGGTTTGGAGTGAGGTTGCCCCATGTAACCTGTACCCTAGACGGTGTTCTATAGACAAAAAGCTGAATTTCCAAACTCTGCCCCTCAGCAGAGAAAGACAAGGCCTTTTGTCTACCGTAATTGCAGCGGGGACGTGAAGAAAGGTTCCTCCTCTAGAAACCCACAACTTGAGGTCACACAGTCCCACCATCTGGGATTTTAAGTCACGGAGCTTCTGTGATCCAGAAGTTCTCACGCCAAGAAACTGGCAAAAACACTGGCCCCCTGTTGGGTGCCCCAGAAAGCCTGGCATAACAAATCCAACACTGCTCTGGAGAACACGTGCCACATGGACTTCTCACACAGAAAAGCCCATCGAAGATGAGCTCACAATAGAAGAATATGAACGATACAAGTAAACATTTCATTGTGAGCAGAAGTCAGAAATCCGGACAAACAATACAATTAGGCTCCTAACAAGTAACAGTTCCACTTGATGAAATAAATGCTTAAATTTATTAGACATTAAAAAAATTAAAAGCATAAGAACAAAGAGATGGAACAAAATCAAATCAAATAGAAGTCCCAGGATTTTTTTTAAAAAGTAGTCACTGAAATAAAACACATATAAATATGTGAAAGATGTGAAAAGGTAAATAAAACCAGATACACTTCTATGCACATTGAAGTTAGAAACCACAGAGTACCAACAGCAAAGAGATTCAAAACATTAAAGGGATCACCAAGGAATGGCCATTAGACAGACAGCAATTGTGAATACTAACAGCAGTCAGAAGAAAATGGAATTATTTCTTCAAAGTAATGAGACAAAATAATTACCAAAACTATATTTCCTACCTACCTAAATTATGATTTGGGTATGAGGATTAAATAAAGACATTTTCCCACAAAGACTGAGTGAAGCCAAAACCGAAACCCTCCCCGCTGAACGGCAGTTCCCCCCCCCACCCCCCCACCCCCGCAGGCCCTGGCCACCACCATTGCGCTGCGCCTGGATTTGACTGCTCTAGGGAGCTCGTACAAGGGAAATCACACAGTGTTTGTCCTTTAGTGTCTGGCTTAACCACTTAGCATAATGTTTTTAAGGTTTATCCATGCAGTAGCATGTAGGAATTTCCTTCCTTTTAAGGCTGGATAATATTCCAATGTATCTCCATACATTTGATTTATCCATTTGTCTGTTAATGGGCACCTGATTTGCTTATATCCCTTGGCTGTTGTAAATGACGCTGCTACTGAACATTGGCGTGTACAAGTACCTTTCCAAGTCCTTCCTTTCAATTTTGTGGAGCACATGCCCGGAAGTGAAATTCGTGGATCATGTGGTAATTCTATTTTTAATTTTTTGAAGAACTGACATACTGTTTCCAGAGAGGTTACAGAATTTTACATTCCCATCAACAGTGTACAGAGTTCCAATTTGTCTACATCTTTGTCAGCACTTGTTACTTTCTGTTCTTTTTTATAGTAGCCATCTTAATGGGTGTGAGGTAGTATCTCACTGTGGTTTTGATTTGCATTTCCATGATGATTAGTGATGTTGAACATCTTTTCATGAGCTTGTTGGCCATTTGTATACCTTTTTAGGAGAAATATCTATTCAAGTTCTTTGCGCATTTTGAATTGTTATTGAGCTGTAGGAGCTATTTACATATTTTGGATATAAAACTCTTATCAGACATATGATTTGCAACTATTTCCTCCTATTCCATAGGTTATCTTCTCACTAAGATGACTGTGACCTTCGATGCACAGAAATTCTTACTGGTGATGCTGTCCAATTTATCTATTGTTTCTTTTGTTACCTGTTGTGTGGTGTTATTGCCAAGTCCAATGTCAAAATCTTTCCCCTATGTTTTCTTCCAAGAGTTTTATAGTTTCAGTTCTTACATTTAGGTCCTGGATCCACTTGAGTTAATTTTTGTATATGGTATAAAATACACTAAGTTTCTTGTTTTGATTAGGAATATGGTAGAAAAACTAATTCTAGGTTTCACGTCAACTATAAATGTAAAAAATTTTAAGATAAACATTAAATTATTTGAAATAGAAGGTATCATTTCCAAAGAAGTAACAAAAAAAAAAAAAGAAAGAAAGAAAACTAAAGTTGAGCAATCCAATAGAAGGCAGGAAAGAAGAAAAAAACAACAAGCATATATGCAAACGTCAAGCAAAACCTGTAACAAATAGCACAAGACAGGATACTAGAAATATCTATGAACACATCAACAAAATGAAATTCATAAATGGATTAAGTTCAGCTATTAAAAAACAGCACTGCCATACTGCATGACAAATAAAACCAAGATGAACATTATTTTACAAAAATCATCAATAATCTGTTTTAAAGAATGCCTAAACATGAGGACACTGGAATGTTAAAAGGAAAGGGACAGAAAAGATACACCAGGCAGATGTTAAACAAAGTAAAGTTAAGGGAGCTATATTAATATCTTGAGTCCAAGAGATTCTAAAGCCAAATCATTAAGATTTTTAAAATTTGTTAATTATATAAGAACACACCCCAGAATAGCAAATCTGAATAATATATAACAACATGGCTAAAAAAGAGTTGTAAAAGTATTGATGATTACAGGTAGAAAAATTAACCATTTAACATCATAATAAGGATTTTAAAATAAAAGATAGTACATCAGAAAGAAATGAAACTGGTAAGAATACTAAAAATTTGAACAATTTTAATCTTAATAGACATATACAGATAGAAACTTGCACCCAAAGGTTAGAAAAAAAAGTTTTCTTTTCAACACACATGTAAAACTTATAAAAATGGGGCAGTTACAAAATCAAAGAGCAAATCTTAACAAATGCCAGAAAGCTGGTGTCAAATAGACCCATTCTCCATTAAAATAAAATTATAAATAAATAACCAAATAGATAAGCAAATACAATATTTTGGATATTAAAAGTCATACAGCTAAGTAATTAATGGTCCACAGAAGAGTTCTTACTAAAGTTGGAAAATATTTAGAAATGAAAAATAATAAAATGTTCTATATCAAAATTATGAAGGAAAAGAAAAGCACAAACATTAGGAATGAAGAAAGGGAAACTACACATGTGATAGCTTTTAAAACTAGGAGGGAGTATAATCTGAACTTTATACCAATAAAACTGACAACTCATTGACAATAGGCAATGTTCAAAAATATATATATAACTTACCAAAACTGACTCAGGAAGAAATAGAAAACCAAAGAGACCTATAACCATTAAAAAATTTGAATCAATAGTATAAATCTACCTGGAAAACAAAAAATAAAAGAAAACAAAACCTCACCAAGAAAAGGGTGATTTAAAAGTGAGTTGTACCAATTATGTAAGAAACAGATAACACCCCTGGTACTATACATACACTCTTCTAAAGCCAAAAACAGGTGAGGGGAAGAGATATGGCTCCCCTGTTCATTTTAGAAAGCTAAAATAACCTGAAAACAAAAATCAGACAAGAACAATTATCTGTAATATCAAATATGATTAATCTCAGATAATCTAATATTTTTAATCTCAAGTAACAACCTAATATAAATTTTATCAGAGTCAATTTAGCAATTTGTTCAGATATATCAATATGATGTCAAGATTAAGTTATGTTGATGCAAAGAATGAATAATTTAACTTGGACATCTATATTATTCATTAGTAGATGCAGAAAAATCATTTGATTACAACAATAACAACCCTAACATTGAACTCTCAGTAATCAGAAACAGACATTTCCTTAATCTAATAAAGAATATATACCAAAAGCTTACAGCAGCAAACATCATCCTTAATTTGAAACTACAGGAAAAAAAATACCATTAAAGTCAGGGACAAGGCAAAAAAAAGCTCCCTGTTACCACACCTGTTTAACATTGTGCTGAAGGTCACTAACTGCTCCAGAGAAAAAAAATAGAACAGATAAAGACTGGGAAGAACAAAACCCAAAGCTGGCGATTATTTGCAGGTTATATAATTTTCTATATGGAAAATTTAGAAGAATCTACAAATTATTGCGAACTAATAAAGATATTTAGCAAGCTTGATAGTTTCAAGATAAATATATAAATTCTGGTCCTAGTCAACTGCAACAAGCTATCAAACTGCATATTTCATTTATATTTTTTCAAACTGCAAATTTTAAAAAGTTATTTATATAGCATCACCCTGACACACGCAAAAAAAAATCCACAATGTGCCTAAGAACAAATCTAACATTATTTAAATGTAATGGATTTATAGTGAATACAGTTTAAAAACTTCACTAACAGACATAAAAGAAAACCTAAAGCAATGGAAACACTATATTCATGGAAGGGAAAAGTCAATGTTATAAATGTAAGTGTCTCAGAAATAAATCTCTAAATTCAAGGCGAGACTACAAGCTTGGGTTTGTGAAAAGGTGTTTGTATCTGTGTATATGTATGTTTATAAACCAATAATATAATCCTCACAATTGTATGGAAAAACATATGGCCAAGAATAGCCAAGACAATTTTAAAGAAGAAAGAGAATTCTAATGGAACACCATCTCCCACAGAAAATGACTTCTTACAAAGGTGCAGTGATTAAAATGGCATAGTTTTAAATTAGATGCCTACGGGTTCGTCTCTGACTCCAGTCCCTGTATTTGGAGAGCCACCTTCAAACCCTACAGATCCTACAATTCCTTGGGATTCGGCTATTTCACCGGTTAACACAACCCCCGCCCCCCCCACATCAGGCCCTGCAGACTCCAGGTGCCCAGGCAACGCAACGCTGACCCTTTCTCCTCGGTTCCGTAGGACTCCTATGCTCTTAGCTTTCTGCATCAGAAACAGCCAACTGTCCCAGTTCTGGGACACTGTTGGGTGTACGTCACAAATTCTCTCAGAAACAACAGCCTGGTGCTGCCTGCCGTCCACTGCCTGAAACAGTTGTCTCAAATACTGTGTCCCATTTTATTGTTGTTTATAGCGAGAGGACAATTTGGTACCAATTACTCCCTGCATCATGGCCAGAGGCAGAAGTCATATAATCTTTTTTAAAAAGTTACCTCCTTAGGATAAATTTTCAAAAGCCACATTACTAGTCCAGAATAATATGACATTTTCATTGTCTTTAGAATGTATTTTGCTAACATGATCTCTAAAACATTTCTGCCAATTAAAATGATATATATTTGGACTTCTGATATACAGCCAAGAAATTGAAGTAAAAACAAAAACCAAAACAAACTGGAGAATAAAATTGGGGCATATAAACTTTTAAGTAAGTGAAAGAAAACAACGGAAAGGCCTAGAGTTAGCAGAACTAAAGCTAAGGGTAATATGAAACTAAGTCAACCTGGAGGACTTCCCGATAAAAAGCGTTCATTTTATGAACACAGTCCCTCAAGAAAATCAGACAACTGGGGGGAGGGGGGAGGAGATTAAAACAATAAAATAAAAGCAAAGATGTTGCATTTTCTTTTTCTATGTAGATTTATTTTCTCTATCCATCTGGAAATGAAAATACAGCTCAAGTACAATAATAAGCAGTTCTGCTAAAGAAGGAACAAACAAGGGTCTCGTAAAAGGCATAATGTATCCATCTTCAGATCATTAAAATAAGCAGTTAAAATGGCATATGATTTTACAGACAAGACCTATTATGAATAAGTATGTATAAATACCTTTGTGGAAGAAGGTAAAGCATAGAACAATCAATGGATGGATGGATGGATGGATGGATAATATAAATAGCTTCTAAACAGATAAAGAAGACAAGTAGCAAGAAAAATGTCTGTGGGTAAGATGAAGTTTATCTTTACTTACAGTTCCATCTTCCATCAGTTTTAGACAAGAACCAAAATCTGCTAACCGAATATGTCCATTCATATCCATCAATATATTGTCAGGTTTGATGTCTCTGAAAAAAATACATTCCATTTTTAGTTTAAAAAATAAACATAATCGGATACTTGGTAAGATAACCTTGTTATCTAAAAATCTAACTTCTTTTAAAATTAATACTCTAGGAACATCTATTTGACTACTTTATGGATTCAAACCCTGGCGCTGGTTTGTATTAAAACTTTTAAATGCAGGTCATTTCAGTACCCTCCTGGAGATAAACAGTCCTGTGACGACTCTCACTCAGGTTAATAATCTTACCATCCCACCTTTAAATTCGCACATACTCCGACATGGCTGTGGTAGTCCTGCTTTCTGCGTACAGAGAAGGGCCAGAGTTACGTGAACCCATCTGATCTCCACGAACCGTACTAATCTCTATTTCACCCATGAAATTGACCAGGGAAGAATACACTTTCTAGACTCTGACTGTACATGCAGATAAATAAATTCTCAATTACTGCGGGTCAAGACAAAACAAATAAGTTGCTTCAGAAAGATAATTTGGAAAACAGCGTCTTAATAATATTCTATATTATTTAAAACTATATATTGATGTTAAGTCAGTGGCTTGTAAGGTATCCAAATCTAACTAATAAACTAAATTATACCAGTTTTTGTATTTGTTTCTCCATTTGAACAATGAAACAGGTTGCAAACCTTGAGAAAATCATACATAAAATCATTTTGTAAAGAACACCCAGCAACACAGAGTTTCTAAACATACTCTAAAGATTATAGTTGTGAAAAATGAAATTAGGCCCTCACAATTCATTCTACTTTTAGAGGAAGAAAAAGAATCTTCTGTAAGCATTCCATATATTAAAAAAAAAGAAAAGAAAAATTATATTGCAATGGGAGTATGGTTCAGGGATTTTCATTTAACCTGAATGAGGCATCTAAACCTCAATTTTCCCACCTGTACTGAGAAGAAAATAATAGTACTCCCTTAATAACTAAAGTGATTTCTGTGGGTCATACCTCACAGGCTGGCAAATAATGACCCATGGGCCAAATCCAGACCATGTCCATGCGTATATTTTATTACTAGTATATATAGATATAATCATAAGACTAAGTATTTTTCCGAATGTCTTTAAACTTTATAACTGATACCAAACTGTGTGTGGTGTTTTGCAACTTAATTTTATTCTAATATTACAGTTCAACTTTATCCATGTTGACACATTTTACTCTAGTTCATTAATTTTAATTTCTATATGGAATAATTTCATATACCAAATTTATTTCTCAATCCTCCTGCTTGTAAATTTAGATTGTTTCCAACGAGTTTAGACTGTTTTAGATTGTTATGTTGCTACTACACAAAATGCTGAGATGAGTATTTTTGTAACTGTCTCCTGGTGCTCTATGTGAACATTTCACCAGGCTATACATGCAAAGCACAACTGCTGAGATGAAAGATGTGCATTTTAGCTTTTCTAGCAGGGTTGCTAGTAATGCTGGGAGTCTTTTTTATATTATTAATGGTCATCTTAGATTCCTGTTCTGTAAAAAGAGAGTTAATATCTTCCCATTTTTTCATACTCTGTATGTATTGTATTTTTTTTGGTGTTGTTTTGGTTAATCTAGAATTCTGTTTATTCCAACTCAGTTACATGTTTTACAATTCTCTTCTTCCGGCATGTGGACTTGTTTTCTCACATTGTCTATACTGTCTTTCTTATTTTAAAAAATCTATTTAATACTAGTGTAATCTTATAATTTGTAATTGGTTATATAGCCTTGTAATTTATGTTATCTTTTTCCAGCTTTATTGTGGAATAATTCACAAATAAAATTGTGATCTTTTTTTATTGTTGTTCAGTTATAGTTGTTCCACCATTGTTTACTCTTTTCATACTTCTAAGTTTTTTCTCTTGCCTAATTGTTTGGCTAGCATCTCCAGTACAACGTAAAATAGTACTGGTGACAGTGGACATCTCTGTGGTGTCCTGACTTTAGTGATGTCACCTGGTAAGCGTGACGCTGGCTTCTGAGGTATGAGATACACACACACACAGCCCATTAAGGAAGCATCTACCTAGCCCTGTTTTATTGAAAAAGTATTTACTAAATTCAACAACTCTTCTTGATTAAAAATAATCAATTCTAAAATGCAAATATATGTCTAAAATTAATAATGAGAAAATGTCAGCATTAGATAGCAGGATATTAGAGATAAGGGGTTAAGTAACAGAAAAAAAATAGTTTAAAGGAGTTAAATGTGCCCGCCACTGGAAGGCAGACTTCCGAGGTGTGGAGAGAGGACTATTTTTCAAAGTAATCTTTTTATACTAGTTGAGTTTTATTTTACCTTATATGCAGTATTGTTTGATTAAAATTACTTAAAAACCAAAAATACATTTGTATAACATCTGAGTCACTTAATCCAAGAATATGAAAATATTTTGACTAAGCCACTAGGATCATCTGCAGTCAATATTTTCAGGCAAAACAGTTAATTAAAGTATATCAAGATCATAGATAAACACAATAATGCTACAATGATAACACTAATTGGCTTCTGCTTGCACAACAGGAAATACAATGATACATCTCATATACATAGTTCGCTGCCAGCTGACTCACTCCGGGTCTCACCCAGTGTGTTCCACGGCTGAAAAAGGAGCCTCTCTGCCCCGTAAATGGTCCCTCTATGAGCAGATGAAAACTCTCCTCCCATTCTGAATGAGACCTCAGGAGGATATGAATCAGCCCCCTAGTCATCTGCTGGTTTGACATATATATGCTTTACTTTGGGGAACAAAGTATAATACTGATATGAGGTGCAGCTTGAAGGACTCACAGGGAGGAGGAAATGACTTTTCCATCCTGCTGATGCTAAATATGACCTAAATTACTGGGCCCAAGGAAGGCCAAAAATTTTTAAAAGTCCATACATTTTATCGCCTCAAACAAGGAAAACATGTCCCTTCCTCCTTTTTTAGCCAAAGACTGCAGCTTGACCTTTTGCAGTTTCCCTTTTCCTTCAGATCATCGACCATGTTCATGTAAATCTAATTTCACAGAGGCCAAAAGCAAAAGGTCGGGGAGACAGGACACAAAGTACGACTTGAACGGCACAAAGTACGACCTAACTACGCAGAAGGAGTCCTGGTCGCCTTGCCCTCTAGGTTTCTGAAACGTGGCAGAGTGAAACAGGTCGCAGGTGCAGACCCCCACAAATGTCGGGGGGTGGGAGCGTCTGCTGACCAACAGCCGTCGTCTCCGTGAAACGCTCCTCTTCTCTTCAGGAGAACGCCCTCGCTGGAGGCAGGCTGGAGAGAGGCCCCCAGGGTAAACTGGGCGGGAAGAGGTGACGCGGGCGCACACACACTGACAGCTTGCTCTCAGGACCGAGAGAACTGCACGTGGAGGCTCCAGCAGCCCTGCAGGGCCCACGTGAAAGGACAAAGACCCCAGGCCTACAGCCCTGGCAGGCTGCGGAGCCACCCTACGGGAGTGGGCCATCTTTTTTTCCTTTTTATTACATTTATTGGGGTGACACTGGGTAACAAAATTATACAGGTTGCAGGAGCACGACTCCACAACACATCGCCCGAACACTGCATTGTGTTCACCACCCCAGTGAAGTCACCACCAAGGTCCCCCTTTACTCTCCTCCACCTCCCGTCTATGAGCCGTCTGAGAGTCAACCTTAGAACTTGCGATGATTCACTACAACTCATGCTAAATAGCAGAGAGACAGCAGTCCCTGCCTAGTCCTGCCCAAACTGCAGACTCGTGAGCAAAAAGTGACTGTCTTGAATTAGTCACTGTATTCCAGGGCCTGTGGCAGATCCAGAGCTGTGCTGCCTTCCCCTTCAACAGTGGGCTTTGCCCCCAGTGTCAGCCGGCAGCTCCCAGCGGTCAGCTCCTTCCACGCTGCAGAGAAGCCCCTGCACCCACGTCCTGTCCCCCCCGGCAGCCCCCACACTCTGACTGATACAGGAACAGGGAGGCTCGGCCATTCTGCCCACATGGGCAACGGCTCCCGCAGGCCGCAAACTCCCCAGAGCTCCGAGAGAGGCAGCACGGTCTGACTTCTTCCTCCGCCTCCTCCCGCTCCACCAACTCCCGCCTAAACGCCTCGTGTTCCACACCCGGTCTCTGTGCTGCTCCAGGAAAACACATGTCACGTGGCCATGGATAAACAGAACAAAAGGCCAGCAAACTCCATTTTCTGATATAAGAAGCAGAATACCATCTGGCATTCAGAACCACTCTAAGCCAGCATCATCTTGCGAGTAAGGTGGCAGCCAGCCAACCAGATACCTAGTATCATCAATAAAGGGAGTGGACTGGAAATTCAGGCAAACCATGAATTCCAACCTTCACAATCAATGAAAACACAGAGAGAAATGTTTAGAAGAGGTAAAATCTCTACATCATCAATGTAAATTCATTATTCAAGTTTCTTCCTAACTTGAATATATATCACACCAATTATCATTAAAGTTTCTAAAATCAGTAATTTCCAATGGCCCTAAACAAAAGCAAATGACATCTGACTTAAAAGGAAGCAGTACTGTTTTAAAACCCTTAGTCAAAATTAGTTTATAATGAGACATTCATAGCATAAAGAACAAAAAAGCATACCAAAACAATGACTGTATTGAAAGGACAATATTCTGTGGGTCACTTTTACTTTATTACTTACTTCACCAGTCTATCAGTATCAGAGCATGATTACTATAGATATTATGCCGGAAACAGAAAGTGTGAATATAATAAAACTAAGTTCTTCTGAAGTTTCTTCAAATAATTCTCAAATGTATGATATATCAATATGAAATTACTTTAAAATGCATTTATGTACTGTTATGCTATCTATGCACTCCTGATTTCATTGAAATCAGCTTGGTTCAAACATTTATACTTAACCACTTTTCTCTAATAAATCCAATTTCATATTCCAGAAAGCGCAACTCCTGAAACAAATAGTTCAAGCTGCCTCCTCCGAGCAACAAACATGCTCACTATTATTGCCGTGCCTGTCACATAAACGCTGTATTAAATGCAGACTTTCCAGACAGGCGTGATGACTTTGCTGTGAGAAAACCCTGTGAAGGCCAGTGGGTGTCTGTGCAGTGAGGAACTAAGCTTACCCAGAGAGGGGGTCTGGCCTTTGCTCTCAGCTGCTGGGAGGGGATCCCTCGGCTCCTGGACTGTCACGCGTAACAAGATGTCTTTGTTGTCTGGGGGCTTTGGCCACCGAGCAGTCTAACATTGTGATTTAGGAGCGAGGTAACACATGGGACAAGTGGTATCAGTTGTACATCCAATAGGGACCCCTTGGGGATTCCCAAGCCCCATCCAACCTACTGACTCAGAAACTCCGGAGTTGACCCAACAAACTGGGTTTTAACAAGCCCTCCGTGAGATTCTGATGCATGCTCAAGTTCACACACCTCTGTCTTAGAAAACGGCTCCAGTTCTTTCTAACTCGACAGTATCTCTTTACGTACTTCTCCTTAGCATCTCCTCACTCTTTCCCACATTTTACACAAGCGAAAGATTACCTCATTTGAACAATTAGTCCACCTATAATTGTGGGATGATTTCCACTTTCTTGCCTTTTGTGAAACTGACTTTTAAACAATCCAATACATTAAACAATTTTTAGTACACATAAATTATTATGGGCTGTTTACATACAAAGATTTTATGTGTGGCAATGCACATAAGAACAATCCTGTACAAAAATTATTTTGTAAATAAGCCCATCTTTTTATTTTTAGTGCATCATAAACTGCATAGAGTAAAACACACATTGTAAGGAAATTTTTAAATATACTAAATCATTGTACCTGTCAAACAGTTTACAAAGAAAGAATTTTTCCATGAACATCAAAACTTTCACTTTCCTACAAGAACATTCATTTTGACATTTACACAGTTTTTAAAAGTATTTTCCTAAGAAACATACATAATATGGTCTTATTTAGGAAATGAACCTATCAGTTATGGCCTAGAATTCTGGTTAATATCAATATATAATTCAACTATAAGGAAATTGGCTAATACATATTTTTTAGAAGGAAATTACATGTAAATTTCAATAAGAGTGTTTTCTTAGAAGGATCCTGTAGAAATGCTGATTGGAGTAAAAACAGATATACATGTATGTATGAAGAGGAACATCAATTATTTAATGCTGACAAATGACAGTAACAACAACAACAAAGCAAAACAATGAAAACCCTCTTAGAATAAGTATTTTGGTTGATGATAAGTGTGTCGAAGACCATAATTAATAAATTTGGTATAAATAGATCTCTGCTTCTAGATATCACAACAAAAGAACATCTTACCTGTGCACATAATGCAGCTGATGAACAGAATCAATTGCTATCACCATCTCAGCCAAGTAAAATCGAGCCATATCTTCGGGCAATCTATCTTCAAATTTGCTGAGCAGAGTAAGCAAATCCCCGCCAACATAATAATCCATAACCAGATACTGGGAATGAAACAATAAAATGTACTCAATAAATAAAAAAGGGTAAAAAATAACATATTTAATGTAATACAAGGTCAAATGGCACTGGATAAAAGATTTTGTTCATTAACAAGAAGATACATAAGATTATAATCAGCAGTTATTACAAAACTTGTAAATTTCATAAAGCAGTGGAACAAGTTTTTAAAAATTGGGGCAGGAAACAATCTAGGATTCCTATTGTTTTGTTGCTGTATTTTCCAAAGTAACAATATCATCATCATCATCATCCACAACAGACCACCATTTTAAAAACGTTTCATAGAAGAATGAACATTTTAATTCTCCAAAGCGGATTTTAAAAACTCAATATAGGACAGTCCTTTATGTTGAATAAATTCATCTTCACCATCACTACATTTTCCTTATTTCATCTTGGACTAGTAACAACTTTAGTATAACCAGCACTTGGACAAGCATTTGAAAACCACTATAATATAGAATACAGAAATTCTGACCATACATATGGTTCTCTTCCAATTTCTGATTGAGTATCAATATTGGAATGGACTTTTCTAAGGTACACATAAACAGAAGCCAACTGATTTTACATATGGACTACAATGTGTGTGTCTGATAATATAATTTATAATAAGAAAAAAAAATAGATGGGCACAGAGCCCAGATCTCCTGAAAACCCTTAGAATTTCCTAAGTGACAAGATTAAAGGTCTCTTTTGTTATTGATAACCAGCCCCCTTCCATCAGATCAGAGTTGATGTTATGAGGCAACTTCTGGAAAACTCCTGGTTAACCTAGGATGGGAGCTAGCTACCAGGGGAATCAACCCAGATGCCAGAGCTGAAACTTTCAGCCCTGCCCACTGAAGGAAGAGGCCAGAGCGAGTCCGCTGTGGTCAGCCCAGGGTTTAATCAAGCCTGGCCGTGTGAGGGAGCCTTCAGAGAAACCCAAAGGACAGCTCAGAGAGCTCCGGGGGGACCCGCACGTGGAGGAGGGAGGGGGCGGTGCGCTCTCTGGGAGGCTGGGAGGCTCCGTGTCCCTTTCCTCGAACCTACACACCCCTTCCACCAGAGTCCTGTGCGATGCTCTAGCTCATTCACCGAACCCACAGGGGGAGCCTCTGATCCACAGCCTGCAGGGCAGGAGCACAGGTAACAACCTGGACCTGTGACTGGGGACTGGAGGTGCAGTCTTGTAAGACAGAACCCTTAACCTGTAGCACTGACACTCTCCGCAGGCAGTCTCAGAAGTGAGTTAAATTGTGGGACACCCTGCTGGTGTCACAGAATTGCTTCCTGTGTGGGAAACCCGCACACTTAATGTCAGAAGGGAAGTAGCAGTACTGTGTGTAATGTAAATAAAAACAATAGTTTTCCTTCAGAGCTTGTCTATGCAACAAAAAGAAGAGACAGAAATATACACCAAAATTTCCCTAGAGATTATCTCTAGGTTGTTAAGAGTACAGACAATGTCATAATCTTTTTATCTTAAAGAGTCTTGAGAAACATCCACATCCTTATTAGCATACATTCCAGTTCTAAACACGGTCAATTTTGTTAAAAAAAATTTCATATTTTAAATCTTTGAAAATTAAAGAAACAATGTATTTCAAATATCAGTCTATGGTTTCCATGCTACATATACTAGGCCTAATGTTTAACAAACTTTATCATGAAGATTGGAACAAATTAATTTAATATAATTAAATTTTATTAACATAAACATGTTGCTAGAAATGACAACAGATGGTGAAGAAGAGACCCACATCTCTTACATTAAAAGGAAGTACTTGGAGTAGCAAACACAGAAGCTTTTCAAATAAAAAAACACACAAGTCTGCTATTAAAATTGGAATCTAATATTTATACTCAGAAAGTCAGACACATAATGCATTCCTTCAATATACATTTACTAGGTGCCCACCACGATTTCTGGGGCACCAAACAGACAAACGCCAGGAGGTAAAGAGATGAAAGGCTCCCATATCAAAGGAGCTTTGCTCTTGGACAGTGGACCCTGCTCCTGCCCCAGCCATTCTGGGCTCAGGGCTCAGTGGGCCAAGGGGCAGAATCGAGGATATTTACGTAGTAAGAGAGAAAACAAATCTCCCACACATTTTTATGTAGGTACCTATATAATAAGAGAGAAAACAAATTCCCACACATTGTCACTGGTAGAGTTCAATATAATAATAATAATAATTGAGTATAATTTTTGTAGTACCAGTCTACTAATGAGAAAAATGTGGTTCTTTTGTGGGGAAGAGGGGAATACAACAGATTGCTTAATTGGGGCTCAAAGCTGGTGTTTCCTATCATCAAAACCCTTTGTAAATATTTCTCTGTAAATGCTGATCTGCAACTGCAATAAGATTTATGTGTTTCATCTGTGAAAATGTCTATTTACAAAGATAGATACTACCATATACCACAATGTTAATTCCTGAACATATAATTTTAATTGAACATATTTCTCACTTGGAAAGCATTTATAGAACGCTATCAGATTTTTCTCTTGTTATTTGTGTTTAAGCATGCCATTACATTGCAGATCAATCACTTCTAACTGATGGTTAGGTGGAAGTTCTCAAATGCCTGGTTAACTCGATTTTGAACTACGGACATTTCTTTTTCTCTTGCACCAAGTCCCAAAATTAATGCTAGAACTATAGTTTGACCTCAGAAGACCTATCTGTTGCAAATCAGTGTGAGAATGAAGATCTCAATTCTTTTTACATTTGACAACAAGGGAAGTAGATACAGTAGTTTGACATTATGTGTGATTCAAACAGTGTTAGTTGTCAAAATGAATTCACCATAGTATAAGTTTTGCATGTAAATGCTGTTTTGCCTTGTAATTTAGGTTAAATTTATTTTAAAAATATACCAAGTCCACAAGAAAAGCTAATTTCCAAAGCAATTCAGTATTTCACAATAATGGTTGAGGATGGGGTTTTCTGTTCAAAAGTATTTCAATCTTGGCTCTTTGTTCAATATAGAGCAATAAAATGTTACCACTACAAAACCACTAAATAGCTGCATTGAATAGCAAGTCAGGATGTTAGCTTTGATTTCTGACAAAAATTCATGAAAATGGTAACACTTGTTTCCACAAGACTGAATGAAGTTCAATGTTGACACTACTGATTCAATAACACATGAAAGGTTCAAATATTTGCTGCAAACCACCTGCTGTTTAGTAAGACAATGAATATCCATAGGCTTTAAGCACCTAATATTTAATGAGTTGCATATATGCTCAATTAAGCCTCTTTCTGATTCACACCTATTTTCCTCACTCTCAATTGCAATACAATCTTAGCAGATTCCAATTCAGTTTGTGCCAAATTAGTGCTTTCTGAACTTTTTTGAAAATACTATTGACTATAATTGTACCACACAAACTACTCATATAGGCTAATTCTTCATTTACTTCAAACTCAACATCGACTCTTCAAATAACAAGAACTGAGCAGAATCAGTAACATCTGTCAACTCAAGAGTCAAAGAAAACCACTCAAAATCATTTCCTTGATTTTATAATCAACCACTGATGTTGCTCCCAATTTCCTCAACTTTTGGAGTTCTTGCCAAAAGGCTAATAGCCTTAAACAAGTTAGTTTTCTGTGGACACATTCCTTGGGCTGCTGCAGTCACAAACCCGATTTAACGATCTCAGCATTGGTGGACGGCTTCCTTGCCCGCCTAACTCGAGAGCCACTTGTGGAACTTCCTACAGTCACGGCCTCGCTTCGTTTTTCACTTTTATGAAGGAATTCCACTGTGATAAGATACTGTTTTAAACTCTAACTTAACTGACTGCTGCTTTCCTGTGAGTTAGTGATGTTGCGGTGAGTGCTCAGGGTGGCACTGTACACATTTACTGTATCCTGTTACTACAGCATTGGTGTAGCTGCATTTGATTCATTAATAAAATAATCCACACTCTATTGTGTCTTAAAGGCATGATATTTGAATTCCATTTTTCTCTCCGTCCCTTCATGTGCCATAATGCATATACACTATTATCGAAAATAATAAACGTCACAGTATAGCAATATATATAGCACTTTCAGTGCTATCAAGTTATAACTGTCACTGCAATTTGTCATCTGCTGGGCAGCAGTGCAAAGCAATGATGGTAACACACACAGTGTTTCCCTCTCTGTCACAGTGCCAGTGCGTCACGACTGGTCAGTTCGGCCCTTGCAGCGTAAAAGCAGCCACAGACAATGCATAAACCAATGGCCATGGCTGTGTTCCAATAAAACTTATGACCACTGAAATCTGAATATCACATAATATTCACATGCATGAAATATTCTTTTAATTTTTTTTCAACTATTTAAGAATACAAAAACAATTCTTAGCCTGCAGGCTGTACAAAAATGGGTGGTGAGCCAAATTCGAGCTGTGTGCCAGAGTTTCCTGAAATCTGAAAGAACTCCCAGATATGCAGTGCTATGCACCCTCAGAAGCACCAGACATATATCTAACCCACTAAATGGATCACAGGATAATTCAAACTTAACACATACCTAATTAATAATCTTCCCCCGACTCTAAATGTTCTCTTTCTCTTCTATTCTCCAACTCAGTTCACCAAGTGCTAACCACTAAACCCACAAGTCGGACTCTGGAAAACTGGGAATCATTTTGATTCCTCTCCTCCACTGACTTCCACTCAAACACAAAAATCCTAATTATTTAACGTCCTAAAAAGGACCGAAACCGCCCCCTTGATCTGCAACCCTCCTAAGCTACTGTCACCTTCCTTCAAGCCCTCCTGGCCTGTCCCTGGAATGTGGCGCAAGTCTCCCAGCTGCCTCCTCCTCCAGCCGGGCCCCTGACATCCAGCCTCCACACCGCTGCCAGGATGTTCTGCGGCAGACATAAAGTTTTATCACACTCTCCTTAAAACCCACTTTGAAATTAGGAAAAAATCCGAATTCCTCAGCATGATCCACACTCTGGAAGCCTCCTTTCCTATCTCTTTCTCCTTCACCGCTACACTCTAATCACACTAGCTTTACTCTTATTCAAACAACTTGTAGAAAAGGAGCTCCAACTTACGGTTGCCAGAGGGGAGAAGTCGGAGGGAGGGAACTGAGGGAAGGTGGTCAATAGGTACGTTCGTTCGGTAAGGTATGCAAGTACTAAGGATGCAACGCACGGCATGATGACTACAGCTAACGCTGCTCTATGATAGGCAGGAAACTTGTTAAGAGAGTAAGTCCTAAGCGTTCTCAACACATGGAGAATTTTTTTTGCCTTTTTCTTTTCTTCTTTCTCTTCTTTTTTACTGTATTTATATAAGAAGATGGTGTTAGCTGAACTTGTTGTGGTAATCATTCCATAATAAATGTAAATCAAACCATCATGCTATAGGCCTTAAACTTATTCAGTGATGTATGTCAATTATTTCTTAGTAAAAGTGGGAAAAAATGATTCTTACTAAGTTATTGTCATCCTGGAAAGCGTAGTGCAAAGTTGTAATCCATTTATTGTCTCCATTCACTAACACATCTCTTTCTTCACGAAAACATGCTGTCTGAAAAGGAAAAGAAAAAATTTAGATAGCGGACACTTTATGTAAAACTAGGAAATATATTATGGAAACAAGTGCTTAATATGTTTACTACACTTTCTGTTCTGGAAAAAGAATACATCCAATATTGCATGAGTTTCAACAAGACAAGTTTTAGAGCACCCTCAGAATTAGACAACTAGAATAGTACACTTAAAATACTGTTTGAATTTTAAAAAATCAGGAAACACACAGAATCATTCAATAAGCATGATCCAACCTACCACTGAGATAATATAAATATCAACATTTTGCCACATTTACTTGTAATCTTTTTAAGAAAATACAAGTTGTAGCCTCCCTACTCCAATCTATTTCCAACTTTGTGTTATTACAATGTTGCAATGAATATATTTGTACAAACATACAAGAGTTTCTCTACAATTTACCCTTAAAAGTAGAAATGCTTTCCAACTGTACCATATGCAGCCAATTTTCTTCTCTAAGTGACATACCAATTATTGATACTACGCTTACCTTAGTGTATTAGTGTATGAAGTCTACCCTTTTCCCCACATCCTCAACTGTACTTGGCATTATTAGACTTTTAAGTGTCAATATCATGGGTGTAAAATAATATCATTGTTCTTTTAATGAACTTATTCATAACTACAGGTGCAGATAAGTAACTTTATATATGCTCACCGAACATCTGAGCTTTCTCTTTGAATTGTTCATTCCCTTTTGCCTATTTTCTCTAATAAACTTTTCCTTATTGGAATGTCTCAAAATTCAATTCTCTTTTTTAAAAAAACTGAATCTTTTTTAGATATCCCCCTTTCAAAACAGAATATTTATGCCTCTAAGAACGCAACAGACATGTAGGAGGGGTTACTGGGGATCATGTAACTGCAGATTCTAGCATCACTCAGTTTCTATTCAAGCAAATATTCTGCTTGCAACAGTGATGGTTTTCACTGTTTTGAAGTTTTATATTTTTAATATTCAGTTATGTATTGTTTAAATTTTATCCTTAATGGGCTATTGGTTAAAGAGAAATAGCAATAGGAATACCCATGCTGAAACAGACGTTAATACAGACAAGATATAAAGAAAAATAATTCTACAAAACTGTCACATGATTCGCCTCCCAGGACCCACAGGCACACGTTCCTCGGGGCGACACCCTTACACACTCCTACACAGCACATCAAAATGTCCTGAATGCTTGGAAATCGTGTTACAACAAGAAAATCCACTCAGGACCATATATGCTGTGGCTTTTCATTTATTAGTAATAAAAACTCCTATTACCAATAAAATATTATCACAGAAGAATTCTTTCAAATAATAACTGAATTATTCTAATATTTGAGGAGGAAAAGCCAAATTTTTTCATTTAAAAAACGATAAGCAAGTGGAATTTTAAAGTTCAAAATGCAAGAATTCCAACATCAGTTCTTACACACCAAGACATCGATCTACTTTTAAATCTCCAATATATATTTGATGGCTAAATCAAACATGAGATGTGTCATTTTTTAACTTATTTTTCAGCAAGAATTTTTTTCACATAATTCAAGAAAGAGAACTCACTTGATAACATCCACAATTGGCAAATGAGTGAGGCAACAAACATGTCTACACACTATTGAGTGCAAAGATATACTGACCCAACGTTTTTAGAAGACGATTTGGCAACGGCTACCAAAGTTTAATGTCTATCTGCCCCCCAAAGCCAGGAGTTCCTCTACTGAGGAGTTTATTTGAAGAAGTAGAAATATTCTAGAGTCAGCACAACATGAAAATCCCTTTGTGTAAAAATTATTTTTAAATCACTTCGACCTCAGTATCCACAAACTGGAGTGCCTCAGGGCAGCCAACAGCAACATCCCTGATTAACATCATTTCATAGTCCCTTGTGTGTTTATTCTGCATTGCACACGCTTCTGAGGCGGCAGGAGCAAGTGCTGTTCTGCAGGGCCCCAGGGTCCCCGGCTGGTCCGCCTTATCCCCTCAGCCTCTCAGAGCCTCCTCCTGCTTGGTTTCTACTTAACGTGCAGCGTCTTTAGCTGTATTCAATGGAAGGGACAGGGAGAAGGACTGCCCTCCCATCTTGCCCCAGAAGCAGAATATATTAATGCTGTTTAATTCAATAAAACAATATTTAATTTTCAATTATCTCCTGCTTTATCTTCACTTTTGCCAGTTTTTCCAATCAATAATGAAAGTTAACCCAGTTATCTTTTTTCACAATGTTCCCCCAGTATATCCGACTTCATAAAAAAGAAATACAAAGTTTAACTCAATTTTTTTAAAGTTCTAACTCTGAAACATTAAACGGACTACAGTTGTGACTTGTGTGAAAAGATTACGACATACGTATTTACTATTTCTTAGTTGGACGTGTTGCTCCCGCGGCAGGCGACACTGTTGAGCCCCCGCAGGGTGGTATGCCTCGGGGCGGCAGAGAGCCCGCTAGTCCAAGGCCACGTCCTCCGGGAGGGGCCTGTGCCCAGCGACTGATAATGTGGGTGCGCGATAAAGGTCGGGCATTGGCCCGCTGCAGGACAACCCCGAAGGACCATTTCTGCTCCGCAGCTCCCTGTTCTATCAGCGGAGCCTGCTGGGACAGCTTCACTTCTCCCGGACATACCATGTTTTACCTCTTTTCCCTCCTATAGGTGTCACTTTCAAAGGAACGCCCCAATAAATATACTGCACATTAAAATCAACCGCAGTGCTTACTACCTGGAAAATCAAGTGGCACCAACAAGACAATTCAGTCTTGTGGGACGTCCAAAAGTAAAGTCTGAAGTCACTGAACGCAGTGGCACTGGCACTTATGCCAGCGAGTGCCATAAACGCACCCAGATCCCTCCTACACACAGTGTTACCCCACAGTAATCTCCCGTGGGAGTCGGACAGGGGCTGGGCCTGGGGGGGCTGTGCTCAAAGGGCACTTTAGCTTTACCTGTCATATGCTATTATTCATTTTATAGAGAATGTATCTGCATTTCACTTGTGCAGTTTTTTTCCAGTAGATGCATAGGACAAAAAACCGGATGCAAAAACTTGCCAAAAATTTATTAACTAATTCTAGGTGATGGGATTCAAGTGATGAGTTTCTTCTCTGTATTTGTTATATTTTTCAAATTTCGCAAAAGAAGGGCTTACTGAAGCACTGACTTTTGCTACCCCCATATCCATCAAAACACATGGGGATGTGTTTTGTTTTCCCGGTACGTCTGTTCTTTTCTAGGTTGCTACAGATACTGGTACATACAGAAAGATTTCTAAGGGTTCACCTCTCATTATCCTCTTATAAATGTTGCCAACCGCCAGGGCTAATGCTATTAGCAGCAGCATGACCCTCCTACAAGTCCAGGTACTGAAATCCCTGCTTCCCTGGGGCCCGGAGTGCCCTGCCCGCCCCGCTGCTCACTGCAATCAGCACAGAACCCCACTCCACATCCCTGTGCAACGTCAGTTCTGACCACACCGCACCAGCTGCTAAGGGGTTTCGGCATCACTCCAACCAATCCTCCCCTCAAATCCAGCGCCAACAGTGAACATGCTGACAATTCTTGCAAGAGCAGATTTTACTACCATTTTTAATAACATAAAACAAAGCAAATTTAACTGCATGACCAGCAATAAACAGAATTCTTAGAGGGCATATTCAAAGCTCTTGCTGCCTTTTGCTTGGAGCAGAATATGGATAAGTACAGAATGATATAAACAAGTTATGACAAATTGAAAATCAATCATTACTAAATTTCTTCATATAAAAGAAACTATTTCCCACACGTCCTTTTAACAGAAATGTGTAAGCCCCACATTACAAGAGTTTCCATTTGGTTTTCAGACAATATTAAATTAGAACCATAAATTATAACTTTTATCATAACCATATCACAACTGAATTACTGAATTTTCTCTTAGGCCTTAAAATATGTCATCATAGTTAAAATGTTATTAAATGATACTCTAAGAATCTATTGGCTCTTTATCACTTTATAGTTTCTCTGAAAATATTTCTCAAATATTAGATATCCCAATAATTAGAATCTTACCTCTGCTCTTTTCAGCATTTCCCATTTATTCAATATTTTCATGGCAAATACTTTGTCTGCATTTTTTAGTTTTACTACAGCAACCTAGAAAAGGAAATAGAATTTTTAAAATACAACAAGTAATACGTTTTCAAGCCATCCATTTTCCTTTTTCCTCTCTGTAAAAAAATAAATACCAAAATTATCAATGATTTTCCATGCAGTTCAAAATCTAAGATCCTAAATCAAATAATATTGTCAGTTGAAAAAGTGGCATTAATGAGCAAGTACCAAACAAATAACTGTATTTGTGAACACTGTATGTGGATGGTTATATATCACATCCTACTTTTCAAGTTTTCTGCCCTGGAATTTAAACTCCACAGGTACTATCACTAAGAAATTGACCAAAATGTACAAGATGAAATAACTAGAGCTTATTAAATACTGAATGCCAAATCCCAACACAAATCTGTTTTGTGAGATCAAGCAATAGAAATAAATCGAAAATGATATTAATTTTCACACCACACATTCTTACACAGTGAACCACAGCGCCCGGCGCGCTCGTGCGCTCTCACTCACACTCTCTCTCACCCGCGCGCACACACAGCTCTACAAACGTACACTTTACACATTCCTTTCCGACAACAACAAAAACAAAACAGCTATTATTCTATTTTGTATTTCAGTTTTGGATCAAAATAAAGTCAAATACAAATAAATAAGCCCTCCTTTTCATCCTTGACAAACAGATTACACCTCTGTTCCTATTTCCCTGCTTCAGTTTGACTGGGTAACCTCGGAGGGCCTTTCCAGCTCGTTGCTGAAGGGCTGGGGACAACGGCCGCCGCAGACGAGGAGACGACACAGGCGACTCTAATATGCAGGAGGAGAGGACAAACTGCCCACTGCACTCCCTCAACAGCTCAAAGGGGTATTTCCAAGGATAAAGGATGGGTTCAAACTCAAGTGCCAAATTTTTAAAAATCTCAATAGCAAATGAACATATGAGGGACATTTAATAAATTTATTTGTGGATCAAATGGCAATAAAAGTAATATGACCATATAATTAAAATCAGTGTCTATTATAATATGACAGACCCTAAAACATTTCTTAGTGATTGTCCTAAATGGTTGTAATACTGTGATTATAGCTTTTCATTGATTAAAATGGTGGGAAAAAAGAAAATTTCTCAATTTCAAATACAATGTCTTTAGTCATATCTGCTCATATCTGCAGAAATGAGGGGTTTAGTTAAATTATTCTCCTAGAGGGTTCATGCTTTTAAAAAGGGGACTGTATAAGACACAGAAACAACTTAAATATCCATCAATGGATCGATGGAAAAAGAAAATGTTATTTATTTAATATTATTCATCCATAACAAGGCAGGAAATCTTGCTTTTGTGATGAAGCTAAAGAGCATTATGCTATTTGAAATAAGCCATATACATTTAAGAAATACAAATATTGTATGATCTCACATGTAGAATCTAGCAAAGTTGAACTCATAGGAACAGACTGTAGAATAGTGGCTGCTGGGGCTGAGTGGCAGGGGACCAAAGGACACAGACTTCCAGTTACTGACATCAGTCAGCCCTGGGAACTCTAATGTCTAGCATGGTGACCATAGTTAACAGGGCTGTGTTACACACTTCCAAGTTGTTAAGAGAGATCTTAAGAGTTCTCACCACACACACAAAAGAGGTAATTACATGAGGCGATGGAGGTGTTAACTTCATTGTGGTAATCATTTCACACTCTCCATGTATCAAAGCATCATTTTGTACGCCTTAATATTACTCAATGTTACATGTCAATTATTTCTCAGTAAAGATGGAAAAATAAGGAACGGGGGCTGTAGTCGTGAGCAAAGAAAACTTGAAACACTGTCTCACTTAGATCTCTGAGAGGCTGAAAATACAAGTTCAGCTATTCTGGCCTCAAATTACATGTTGCACAACTGGGAGTACAAACGCTCAGGACAGGAGCACGAGCTGGACGTGCCCACTAGACGTGCCCACTTTTAGGGCCGGGAAGGGACACAGAGGCCGTCACGTAAGCCCTCTCTCATGCTGACGTCATGTTGTGAGAAAAGCGCACTCACAGTACACGATTCACCAGTTTCCCACGCGTCAGCACGGATGTATCTGAAGGTAAGTGCTCTAGGAGTGCTGGGTATTCCCCAGCACCTGTGGAATGTGTGCTAAGTGCCCGGTTCTCTTCTTCTCAGAGTTTCATGCAGGTCCACAACCCCTTGCCTGCAATACTAAAAGCCAGAGGCTTCCACACCCCCTTGGCAGCATGTCCTCTGTTATTCTGATTTTTAATCTCACTTATTATAAAAACAAACATGCTTATGAGGTGCTGCTCCAAACCCCAACAGGACTGCTACCTAAAATACAGTACCTGCACTAAGTTATCTCTCTAAAATCCAAACAGTCTTGGAACCAAAGCCACCCCTGGATTAGAGAGCTGTGCAGCAGAAACAAGTGGCCTCTAACGACACGACACTCCGAGGCTGAGCTGGCCTCGCTCCCGGGGGGCTGCTTGGGCTCTGCAGCCCGGGCTCTGCAGCCAGACAGCTCGGGGTTACATCCCGGCTCTGCCGTGAGCTTTGTGACTCTGGGCGAAGAACTTAACATTTCAAAACTTCAGTTTTTTTGACAATAGGACAGGGTTAATAAAAGAACTTAGCTTACATAGTTGTGGTAAAGTTTAAAATAATGAATACTAATATAAAGTGCTGACAACAGGGTCTGGCACTTAATATGTACTCAGTAAACACTGGCTATTGCTATGTGTCAGGGCTTTAACTGAGCACATTTTGCCCAATCTCTTAACTGTCATTGGCTCTGCCACTAACCGGTGGTGGACATTACACATCCCAATTACTTCAATTTCTTAACTATGAAATAAGAAACTTTGAGCTCTTCAACTTCTAACTTCCCATAATTTTATACCCATGACACATCCATATCCATAGAAATATAGTTAGAAATAGCCTCAACTGAAAATATATACAAATAAAAATTAAGGCACAATATTTACCGTAGAGCAGTTTCCAATAATAAAATAATGGAACCAACTTAAATACTGTGAAAGAGGAATCTGACTATCTATGATATATTACAAAATTATAGAAAATTTTCATATTCTTGAAAATGCTGTTAAAGAATACTATTTAATAGGGAAAAGTTCACAATATCTGTTTAAAAGTAGTAAAGTTTTTACGGTAGACTATTCTTTGTATATATACATATAAAATACATGCCTATGAATTTCTATGCCATATATACACTGAGAAAGAGAACAAAATTTTATAAAACCAGACATTTCTAGGTAATATGATTTCTATTCGAATTTCTGTATTTTCTGTATGGAACATGCAAAACTTGAAGCACAGACTGAGATGGTGTGGAAAACCAGAGCTCCTCCTGGCCACGAAATCAGCACTTATCACTGGGGTGCTGGAGTGTGGCTGGCAAGAACCAAACGAGCCCCATTCCACACACCTGTGTGGTGACCAGAAACACCAGGCTGCTGTAGGGGGAAAAAATCCTCAAAGCTATCTTGTAACACTTTCGTGAGTTGCCTAAACACTTTTCTGGAAAGAGGTAGGGTGTGATGAAATAAAAATGTCAGTTTAGGAAATATTCTTGAATTTTCAAACTGATGACAAGATGAGATCGAAAAAACGAAGCTGATGAAGTGACAAATTAAAAATTGATCTTGCTTTTCTCCTTTAAACCTGCAGATCACTTTTATACTCATTTCAGGAGAAAAATTTTTTAAAAAGTTTCCCTAGAAGTCTAACTTCAGGTTCTACATTTCAAGAATCATTGCTAACTGAGATATGAGGGCAGTATGTGAAGATGTCCTATTTACTACTTAATTTGACCAAAATGAAAAGTACATTTAGTATGGACTGCAAGATTACAAATTTAACACATAACAAAGATATCTTTTTAAAACAAATATAGATGTCTTTAAGACTTCATATTAAAAGCATTATGATGTTAGAAAAAATGCAAACACCACAGAAAAAAATCAGTAGATGACATGTAAAGGAATGAGTAGTTAAAATTTAAGTACCATCACACAGCTAAAATACATAACTTAGGAATGATTATAATATGTTAACTAGAATTTCAATATCCAAGAAACAGGTGCCCTGCAGTTCTGTAAATCTAGTCCACATTTAATATACCCAGAATTCACCATCCCTCCCCTGGTCCCCAATACCAAGCTACCATTATATTTTACCTTGGGAGTCCCACGTAGCCTCTCTACTTCTGCCCTAACCCCCACAATCCATTGGCAGCACGGCAGCCATAGTGGTCCTGAGTCAACAGAGCTCAGGCCAAAACTCTCCTCGGCTCCAAAATTTCCAACCGTTTCCAATCTCTCTCCAAGAAAAGTCAAAATCCTTCCTGTAACTTGTAAGGCCAGTGCATCCCGGCCCAGCAGCCTCCCACATCCCATACCACTCTCCGTTAGCTCACTCTGCTCCACACGCACTGGTCCCCTGGTTCAATCCCAACCCGGGGCCTTTGCTCTTATCATTGCTCCCAAGGTCTCGAATAGGCTTCCCCGAGTTAAGCCGCATGGTTTGCTCTCTCCCTCATGGACACGTCATTCTGCCCTTTCAAACTTTTTGTCCCCTTTCTTGGCTTCCTTGTCCCCTTATCCCCTCCTTATTATTTAACAAACTATATATTTATTCTATTTATGTATTTCATTTATTTGTCTCACTCACTTGAATATAAGCCCTACAAGGACAGGAATAATTTATTCTCATTTGTTCTCTAGTATATACATAGTACTTGAGAATCAATAGGTACTCAATAAATATTTGTTGACTTAATGATGAATGATAGAATGATTAATCTATCTGTGTATCAATCAATAGATATTCAACAAATATTTGTTGAATAAATGATGGATGATTTGCAATCCATACAGGTAGATATACATACGTTATACGGTATCAATACTGAAATTTGAATAAAAATAAGGTATGAAAAAGCAGATACAAGTGTGCACTTCAATATTTATTAAGTGTATAACAGATTATTCAAGCTCATGTTGTTTAAACACATAACGGCTTCTAAAGTCTCAACTTTACAACTTCGCCTTTATTATCTGTTGTGACTGTTTACTATTGCTTCATGCCTTTGTCTCCTTTTATCTCCCCTGTATAAGTTCTACCTCCACTTATTATTAACGATGATAAAATAATAAACGACTCTAATTTATAGGAAGCGTACTCTGTGTCTGGCATGGGGCCAAGCACATTACATACCACCTTCTTTATCCCTAACACCACTCTCCAGCAGTTCTTCAGTCTGCACTAGCTGATTACAGACCTGGCGCTCCTCACCACTGCGAGTCCCCAGCTGTTTTCTAGGTCCAGAAGAGGGCTTGCCTACACCGCACCTATCATCTCGATACCTACTGACATGATGATCACTGTTAATATGTATGGAAATTACTCTATTTTTTTTTTTATTAAACTGTTCTGTTAGTGATCAATTTGTGTTCAGAATATTGTACTTAATGGAAAAAAGTACTAAGTCCCTGTAACAAGCAAATTAAAAACACTACAAAGAATTTCCTATATAGGTAGAGGTAGCCTCTCTATGGAGACACAATTTATATAGAGAATAGCTGTAGTCAAAATACTTAAAAATGGGTACAGTATGGGCATCAACCAATCAGAACAGACACTGGCTATAAAAACACAGTATGCCCACACCAGTGTGCCCCACAGACTGACGACTTGCCCTGCGTATGCAGAGGCTCTCAAAGGCGAACCATGCAGTCTTAACTTCAAACTTCGTTTACGCTCCCTTGAACCCAGAAGAGCCAAGGTACAAGAGTTTTTAAGGAAGAATGAATGGCTAAAAATAATTCTCCTTTCAGACCCTAGGACTCGGTTATGCAGACACATAGGCCCTAGTTATAGTAATTAGAGGAAGCAAGCTAATTAAAAGCTTTTGACACCTGAAGCAGGGGTAGCAGGCCAAAGCAGCAAGCTTTCACAACAAGCTCTGAAGCCCAGAAGCCTTGAAGCTGCCGGAGCAAGGCTGGCGCAGGCAGAAGCGGTGAGCCACCAGGAAACTGTGGACAGGCAACACCCAGGGCGTAAGTTAAAGGTTTTCCTGAAAGCAAAAAGGAAAACCCAGCGTTAAGTTAAGCAGTAACTGACAACTGAGTCGTAGAGAGAAGGTTCTTAATTCGCAGAGCTGTTGATTTTCAATTATATCTTGCTCCTTTACTGTTTCCCATGAATTATGCATGTCTTGTAGGAGTTACATAATTATGCTTTATTTTCATAGGTTTTTTTTTAAGAAAAAGCATAATATATAGAAATGCTGCTCCTATCAGATAGTCACACCAGACGTGAGCCTACCCACTGGGTCTGTATACCTATTTACAAATTCCTGGTGGAAGATGGTATACCTTGGAGGAAGTAATTGTCTCCTTAGGGCTGTCTTTACATTTTGAAATCTATAAGTTGATAAATACCACAGGGAACGTAAGGCCACCAGAGATATTTTAATCAGGAATGAAGAACTAAGCAAGAGCTCATAATCCAGCCAACACTACTTTTCTATACAAAATTTACTCCATCTTAAAATAAGAGTAAATTATCTGCAATCTGTTTGTTGCTTTAATTTTACATACTTTAATCAATATACATATAGAGGAAGAATATACCCAAAAATAAAGGGAAAAAAAAAAGACACCTTCTCACGCTGAATCTCAAATACTATCAGTCATGCTTTCGATGCTCCGAGTGGAATCTAGAGGTCTCACTGTACTGGCCTGTGACCAGGGACGCGTATTCCTAGTCAACTGACGGCCACACCGCTGTGCCCCGCAGCCCTCTCCCCAGGCCTGCACCCCAGCCTTCAATTCTTCCTGGCTTTAGGGCTAACAAATACTGTGGTCCTTAACTGTCTGCCTCACAATCCTATTGAGTACCTGTAAGTAATTCTCCAGGGCCGACTCTTTTCTCGTCCCTCTTATGGGGGTGGGAGGGAAGATTCTTTATTTTTTATCATTTCTTCCCTTTTTTCCCACAGCTTAATCTCAGCTGAGCCCTAAAATCTACCTGCAGTCCCACCATTGATTCTCTGTCCTTTACCAATCTTCTAAAACACCTTGGGTCACACTGCTACCACCATCTACCCCTCCCCCTCCCATTCACCTCTTACCTACAATTAATTATCTGGTCACCTACTTCATAATAAACAGACCCTTCCCATCCCCTCACGCCACCTTTAGATGTTTCTACATTTCTACTTACCCTCACCTCTTTCCTTTAGAGCCCAAGGAAGAAGAGTCTCAGCCACTTTTCAAGGCTAACGGTATCATCTGAGGTCCTGATCCCAGACCCTCCCTTTCCTTTCCTTCTTGCCCTTGGCCCATTAAAGGCCTGTTTCTGGGCTTCAAGTCTCCTTTCTTCTGGCTCCTGAATATCAACTGACCAGCTTTGCCCAGACCATCTCTTATCGAAAATTAAAACCAAAACCTTACTGCCATCCTGCCTTTCCCTAAAGGAAGTGACATCACCTCCCTCTGCCATAAGGCATCATCCCTCCATAAAGCACATTTTTAAATAGTACATGCTTTCGTTTTCCACTTGCTCATCATTTATTTGCTTCTCAATCTCTGTCAGTCACCTACTTCAATCTAGTCCCATTTTACTTACTGGGCTGAAATTATTCTCTCAAAGGTTAATAAGGACCTCCCAATTTCCACATAAAACATACTGTCCTCATTCCTCACCTGCTTCAACCCATCTTCATTACTGGACATGGCTGGCTATCAAGATACTCCCCTTTTTCTTTTTCCTGTAACCTGTTAAATGTCCTTCCCTAAGGATCCCTACTCCACCTTTTTACAGCTTCTTCCTGACTTGTATCTATTGCAACTGCCCCAATTAATACCTATAGGTTGATGACTCCTAAATCCTTATCTCCTAATATCGAGACCCATATTTCTAGATGCCTACTAGTCATCTCTAGAATGTTCAGCAACTATCTCAAATTTGGTAAGTCAAAAACCTGAATACGAAACTCATTTACTCAAGCCACACTCTTCAATCATCGGATTCTACCTTCAACTCATCACTGTCGTCCAAGGCGACTTCCTTCCACTCTCTTCTGCACCCACCCTCTTCTCCTGCCGCCTCTGGCCTGGTTCAAGCACTCACTGTTTCATCTGAAAAATGGTAACAGGCTCATTGTTTACCACCTCCCTGTATGGCAGGTGCTATGCTAACTACTGAGAATACAAAGGTACATAAAAGAGCCTTGTCCCTCAAAAATCTCTCAGCCCAGTGTGGGAAACAAACCTAAACAGATAATCACAGTACAACACGAAAAGGCATGGTAAAAACAAAGTCCTATAAAAAGCAAAAAAAAAAAAAGGCGGTCCCTGACCCAAAAGGTAATAGTGGGGGAGGAAGGTGTGTCATATGCAAATATACATGTTAACGTTTCTTGGAAGATATGGCTGACACCTGAGTGAACCCCAGAAAGGGGGACCAAGTGGGTTTGGCTGGAGGTGATATTTTGGAAAGTGGGAACAGCATGAGCAAGGCACAGAAGCAAGAAATATCCATGTGGGGGAGAGGGGTAAAGATGTTCGGGGACAAAAAGCAGTCTTCTTTCCTAAGAAAGGTTTTCCTCCCAGCAAGGAGGAGCAAGACATGAAGCTGAAGGATCCAAATAATGGCGGAACTTGCGTGTTAATCAACCAGAACCTTAAAATAACAAGGGACCGTTCTTCAGAGTTGGCTTTAGCTGGATCAGGTCTCTGGAGAAAGGTTCTGAGGCTGGGAAGAAATGAGAAGGTTGCAGTAGTAGCTGAGGTATAAGATACTGCGCATCTAACTAGGGAAGACAGAGGAGGAAATTCAAGAAACACTTAGGATACTCAGGATATAAAAGCTGATGACTGATTAGATGGGCGGAGGGAGAGCTGCCAGTGAGAAATCCAGGACCTCCCTGCTCCTGGTCCCTTCTCTGTCTAATCCTTCCTCTGCCCTAACACCAGCATTACCTTTCTTTAAAAAATTCCCATTGTATCACTACCCTGCTTATTAACATTGGAGAGGACTCCCAATCCTGAGTTCCTAAGCTTTGCACACCAAGCCATTCAAGTGTTTTGTCCAAGAGACCTTCCAAACCTCATCTTTCACCAACAGCAACATCCTATATTCTAGTCACAAGATCGCTAACGGCTCCCTGAATGTAAAGAAATGTACTTAAAAGGAAAAAAAAAGGTTGGTTCTTGTAGAATATAATTATCAAATAAAATTTTATAATGTTATTTCACGGAGACAACAAAACTAACCAAAATCATGTAACTATGTATCTTTTCAACCATGAAGGTTGTCTTCTAGAAACTTATTCTAGAAGACATGATTTAGAAAATCATTTGAAATACAGTGAAATCATTATGTACAAAAATGCTTTGTAGCGCACTATTTATATATTATTTATAACATAGAAAAATAGAACCACCTAAATATTTCATTCCTTTCTTGTACACCCATGGACTGAGCACCCACTACGTACCAGCTACTGCTGCAGGGGTGGGGAACTGCTGTGAACACAGGAGGGAAAAATCCTTATATTCAGAGCACACGCTCTAGCTTAACATTATTGTTATGTAAATTACAGAAGCACCCACAAAACGAGTTCTTACGAAGCCATTAGAAATCAGGTTTACAAAGAAATATTTCAACACTTGGGAAAAAGACAAAATGTTTTATTTTAAAAAGCTGTAGACATTAAAGTTTATAAACTGTCCCAATTTTATTACCTATGAATAGAAATAAAAATGGGAAGCAATGCCGCAAAATTACAGGTCACAAAGCTGTGTGTGTCCCTTTCCCTTTGGCTGATTAGACTGTGACCGTAAACAAGGGCGTGGAACACGCTTGGATTACAGCACATGATGAATAGGCATGATTTTCATTACTGAAAACAGAAAAGCATGAAAGAAAAAACCCCCGCCATTTTTCTGTTTTCAATCTGTGATTAGGAAATTTGCTATATTTACAAGCACTGTTCTAAGCACTGAGTATAATAAATCAAAAAATTCGGTCCTTGTCTTCAGCTCGCAGCCTCTCTCCTTGGCTCGAGCTGGCCTGCTTCTCCCCCGTGTCTTCCCTTCAGCTCCCTTCCGCCCACGCCTGTGCCCAAATTCCGCGTTCTTCTAAGGACACCAACTGTATTAGATTAGGGCCCGCCCCGATGACCTCCTTTTCACGTAGTTACCTCTGTAAAGACCTATTTCCAAACAGGGTCACATTCTGGGGTGCAGGAGGTTAGGGCTTCAACACAAATTTTTTTGAGGGGGCTGGGAGACACAATTCACCCCAAAGCAGTTACCAAAGTTTCCTGTCTCCTGGTAAATTTGTTTTCTGCATAGCTCTTTATCTCACAAATTCTGAAATGCATTTCCATTTACATCTAATTATTTTATAATTTCCCTTATGATCTCTGTTTTTAAGCGTGCAAACATATGGGTCTTTTTATCTTTTTTTTTTTTTTTTTGCTTACTGATATTATATCTAATTATATTTTATTTAGGTCCGATATCACGATCTGCATAATAATGATTTTGGAGAAGTTATTCAGATGCCCTTTGTGGCCTAGAACAAGATAAATTTTAAGAACGATCTGCATTGGCTAGGAACAGAATGCGTATTTTCTGCTGGAGGGAGAATTCTGCATTCATCTATTAGGTGAGGTATAATCATGTCATTAAAATGTTGTATGTTGACTCAGTAGCAACAATGGTGCAGTGGGTTCCAGGACCAGGCAACAGGACTGGACCTGGCAACTCAGGGCTCCACGGCTTTGGGAAACCCAGGACCCGGGTCCCCAAGTCTGCAGGGCCCCAGCAGCCCCTCCTGCTGGCGGCACTGCCTGTCACCCCACACAGCCCCTGTCTCGCACCCTGTAGGTGAACTGCTCAGCCCCTACGATGAGCCCGTGAGCTGGACGGGCCGTGTGAGGCTTTCCGGGAGAGACCCAAGTTTCCTCGGAGAGTACAGCTGGCTAAGAAAACGGATATGCCTAAAAAACGTTGGTATCCAGGAACAGTGGTCAAACTGTGAGAACACTAAAAAGACATCGCTGACCGAGCCCCTCCACTTCTTCCTGGCGTTTGGAGCCATGGAAGCCATTCCCGACCAGGTCTGCGTGTCCCCCGGGGGAGGCCAGTGTGCAGATGCCTGCGGAAAACCCGCTCGCCTCCCTTGTAGCACAGAGGTGGCTGTCCGGGGGCTTTCCCTCCGGAGCCGGGAATTTCTGGACCAAGAAGGCCAGGTCTCGGGTGGCCTCTGTAACTCCCACGTGGGCGCAGAACCGAGTCTATCCTCTTCCTTGCCCCCGCCCACCCGCGGAGCACGACTTCAGTGGCTCTCAGCCACCAGGTGAAGGAGGTGCAGGGGACCCTTCCAAGTACAGCAAGACCTGTGAGCCTGGCTATACCCCTCCTACAGAAACACCAAGCTCTACAGTTACGGTTTCTACTGTGCGCCTTCCAGTGCTACGATCACCAGACATCCCCAAGGATGGCCCAGTCGAGGGCGACGTCCCGTGTGTGCCCACTTCCTATACAGTCCCAGCCTGAAGTGCAACATGTCACCGACGAGACAAAGGGAGGCCACACCATCTTCACCCTGGACAGGAGAGGGAAAAATGCCACCCACTACCTGCTGGCTGTCACCTAGAAACTGACCAGGGTAGCAGCTGCTGCTTCAAACGCCCTGAGAAACGGGCTACTGTGGAAGCAGAGACAGGGTGGTGGGCTCAGCGCTGGAAAAATGTCTTGGCCCCACAATAGCCTATGTAGTCATTCCAGCAGGATTTAAAAAAAAAGAAAATGGTAAGTTTGGTTAAGCCTGGGATGGGGGTGAAAATTTCTTGTATTTTTTTACTTCAAATAAGATTGAAGAGTTTAGGCTACGGCTGGTGTGCTTTAGGGCGTGAATGACTAGACTAGGCCAAACCTGTGTCTACTCCTTGAGTTGATCTTTTCTGGGTTAAAGAGAGCTCTCTTACCCAGAAAACAATTCCAAACCCTGGCTACCTCGCGGCTCCTCAGAGAACTGATCCTCCCTGCTCACAAGGCAGTGAGCCCTTTAAATCTCCTAATAAGGACTTGCACATAGACTAGATCTACGCAGCTCTTGCGGCTCCAAATCCTGCTGCATCCAACCCCCACGCCCTCCCCCGCGGGAGCATCTCCAGAGAGCAACGCTGAGTGAGAGCCTGAGGGTCTGACCAGGTTGTCCAGAGGAATGAAAACAGGAAGTTCTAACAAGGGTTCAAATTCTCACGTACATTCAGTATCTCTTATCAAGTCGTCATTTTCTAGATTTGGAGCAAGAGGACAGTCCTTTCAATGGAAAGTGCCGCTTTGTGCAGGGCCCCAAGTCTGCTGAACCTTCCGGTGTTGCATACCTTCACTATCTCTTTCTGTAGCATGATTTTTTTTTTTTAAAAAGAAGCTTTATTTGCAAAGAACCTGGATTGCCCATGTGAATAAACAATTCTAACACTGGCTAGAATTGCTGTGCTAGTTGCAGAGTGTAAATCCTGACATAATAGTTTAAAACAAAAACTTGGTGGTCTCAACCGGGTAAAGATCTGAGTGACCTCTAATTCTTGGTATAACTAGTTTGGGAGAAACCAGTTTTTACTATTTTAAAAAATCACCCATCATTTTAACACAGTATGGGATAACTATGTCATTAAAAAGTTCCACCTTCCAAATAAACACAAATAAAGTGTAAGTCTTGATTTTGTCTGCTTGACTTGCCAGTTCCTGAAAAGGGGGAGTGAAAGGCTCAGCCTTAACTGCTGAAAGCTCTTGGACTCCCCCGTGCCTTCTAGTCAGGTGTTACTCTATATACTTTAAAGCTATTTGTCAGGTGAACATAAATTCCACAATTATTACAGCTCCTTTTAGAAATTACTTTAAAATATTTATAATTGACTATAACATAAAAAATAAAACAAATGCAGAGTTAAACACATTTATAAAGTGAACATGTAACTAAAATCTGTATCAAGAAATAGAGCACCGCAGCGGCCCTGCCACGGCGCCGTGGCGCTCGTGGCCCGCAACTCCCACAGCCCCGCCGTAGACCAGCGCGTCCTGGCCTTTGTGCCCACGTCAAACCACACGCGTCCCTTCCTATGTTGCCTCCTTCACTCAACATACATAGTCAGGTTCTAGACACAGAACATAAAACGAGTTGGGCAATGGCCTCTCCTTTTCTATTATCTGAGGAACTTTAAATTTACAATTTCTTCATCCTTAAATGATTCACAGAACTTGCAGGTTCAATTACCTCAACCTAGGAGAATTATTTAATGATTTTAAAATAGGTAATACATTTACATGCTTTAACAATCAAAACAGAAATAAAAACGTCCCCACTTAGAAGTGCCACTCCGCGCCTATCTTGTCTAGATGTGCCTGCCCCATTCCCCCCGTCCCTGTAAGAAGGTACTTCATGAAAACACAACTATGAATCATATGTCTACCTCTTTTTAACAAAAGAGGACATACCATACACATTGTCCTGCATCTTGTTTTACTCACTGTACAACATATCCTGGCGATCTGTCCCCAGGGCTCCAGCGAACTTTTCCTTTGTTGCAGCCGCACAGCACCCCACTGTGTGCATGGACCCAGTCATTCAACCTACTGCAGGGTGCTTGCGTTGCGTTTGTCTTATTTTTTACACTCAAACATTTGACCCATTTGTAGTTTGACCTGATACATGGTATGAATTTTAGGACCCACAAAAGGACTTTTCCCATTTGCTTTTCAGTTGTCTTAAGACCATTTATTAAATTTCTCTTTTTTGCACAAATTGGAGATGCTGCCTGTAGCAAATATTAAATTCCTATGTGTGTCTGAGACCATTTCTGAACTTCTTATTCATGTGCCATCTGTTGAGGCTCTGTAACATGTTTTACAATATGGTGGGTCTCTCATTATTCCAGTTTCTAAGAGTTTTTCTGATGATTCTTAATTATTTTGACAAATGAACTTTAGAATCACCCTAATAATTAGTATATGTACTGAACAAAATTACAGGAGGAGGGCTAGACGTACAATTATATTTGAAAACTTTAATACCCTCCTCTCCCAAAAGATTATAAGCAACGAATGTAGAATAAAAATAATTCTCAAATCCACATGGAATGTACATATAAATAGGCCAATTTTATGACCACAAAACAAATTTTAATGAAGCACAAAAGTATTGAAAAATAAGAGTATGCTGTCTGATAAGCTAGAATTTTAATCAATTCTAACTCATCAATTACTCAAAAGGTAGATCTGATAAAGGACTGTTATCCAAAATAAACAAAGAACTCTTAACACTCAGTCGGAAAATGAACCCCTTTAAAAAATGAGCCAAAGATCTTAACAGATACCTTATCAAAGAAGATTTACAGATGGCAAATAAGTTTCTGAAAAGATTCTTAATATCACCAACCATTAGAAAATTGCAACTTAAAACACCCATGAAATACCACTACATACCTGTTAGAATGACCATGTGCAAGGGTAGGAAGTATGTGGGAACTCTGTACTTTCCAATCAATTTTGCTACGAACCTAAAACTGCTTTAAAAAATAAAGTTCATTGTTCTTGCATCTCAGCCACCAATATGCCATCCAGACTGAGGAAGACCAGGACCTTTGGGGTGACGTGAGCCACAGTCACGGCCGCACAAAGGAAGCACTCGGGAGGCCAAGGTAATGCCGGTTGGCATCACCACAGGATCAATTTCAACAAATATCACCCAGGTTACTTTGGGAAAGTTGGTGTGAGGCGTTACCATTTCAACAGGAACCAGAGCTTCTGCCCAACTGTCAACCTTGATAAACGGTGGACCTTGGACAGTGAGCAGACATGGGTAAATGCTGCCAAAAACAGGGCTGCAGCGGCTCCCATCACTGATATGGTGTGACCAGGCTCCCACCACATCCTGGGGTTGGGAAGGCTCCCCAGGCAGCCTGGCACCGTGAAGGTCAAATTCTTCAGCAGAAGAGCCAAGGGAGAAGGCTAAAGGTGCCGGTGGGAGCCTGCGCCCCGGGAGCTTGAAGCCACACGGAGGGAAGTTCTTTAAATGCTCACAAGGGCGTTCACAAAACAAATAAATAAATAATTAAAGCCTATTTAAAAAGCCAGTCAAGGTACCTCGCCAGATTGACAGAATACAAGAGCAAAAACATGAGTGTTTCAAGAGATGCAGAAAAAGCATGTAACAAAAAAGATGCAAAAATTAGCACCTGGTAATAATTAATTTTTTTTAATTCTCAGCAAAGTAGTGACAGAAGACAATTTCTTCAATCAGTATCATACTTAATAGTGAAACACTAAATCCTTTCTTCTGAAGTTCAAGAACAAGGTAAGGATGTCTACCCTTATGACACCTATTCAACACTGTATTAGAGGTCTAAACTAGTGCAGTAAGAAATAAAAGGCATGAAGTCTGAAAAGTGAAGAGGAAACTAAACTGTCCCTATTCTCAAACAGTATGTTTACTTAGAAAAACAAAGTAGCACCTTAAACAACAAAAAACTACTTATAAAATAATAACTTTAGGACATAGTCAAATAAAAAAATCAGTGCTGTATCTACATATTAGCAGCATATGATATAAATATAAAATTGTTTTAAATATCATTTATCATAGCATAAAACATAAAATACGTAGAAATAAATGTAACAAAATGTGACAAGACATTACACTAAAATAACAAAACAATCTTAAGAAAAATTAAAACAGACCTTAAAAAACAAAGACAAATATTATGGACTAACAAGTAGGTTTGCCGTTATTAAGGTGGCAAACCTCCCAAAACTGACTGATAAATTTAATGCAAATTCAATTTCAATACCAACAGGCTTTTATAGAAACTGACACACTAATTCTAAAATTTGTATAATAATGCAAAAGTCCTAGAATAGCTAAAACAAACTACAAAGGAGAACTTACACTCCCACTTCATTGCATACTTTCAACTTTATAGTATGAAGTTATAGGAATCAAGATAATGTGGTATTGGCATTAGGATAGACAAAGGGAACAATGAAACAGAACAGAAAGAGCAGAAATAGATCAACACTTACATAGCCAACTGATGGGTTTTTTTTGACAAAGACACTGAAGTAATTTAGTAGAGGGAAAATAGCATTTTCCACAAATGCTGCTGAAACAACGGATATCCAAATTATAAAAAAGAACCTCAAATCCCTATCTCACATAATAAATGAATTAATTTGCAGTGGATCACCAACCTAAACATAAGAGCCAAAACTATAAAGCTTTAAAAACATAGGTGAGCCCTGACCAGTGTGGTTCAGTTGGTTGGGCATCTTACTGGAAAAGTTAAAGGTCACCAGTTCGATTCCTGGTCAGGTACATGCCTGGGTTGCAAGTTCAATCCTCAGTTGGGGCATGTACAAAGGCAATCAACCAATGTTTCTCTCTCACATTGATGTTTCTCTTATTCTCTTTCACCCGCTACCCTTCTTTCTAAAAATAAATAAATAAAATCTTTTATAAAAATAAAAATAAATAGATGAATATCTCTGTGACCTGAATATAAACAATGATTTCCTGAGGGGGGAGGGGATAATAAACATAACAGAAAAATATTTCATAAAATTATACCAACAAAATTGAAAACTTCTGCTTGTCAAGACATTTTCAAGAAAATTAGCCCTGGCTGGTGTGGCTCAGTGAATTGAGCACTGGCCTGCAAACCAAAGGGTTGCCAGTTTGATTCCCAGGCAGCGCACATGTTTGGTTTGCAGGCCAGGTCGCCAGCATGGGGTGTGCAAGAGGCAACCACACATTGATGTTTCTCTCCCCCTTTCTCCTTCCCTTCCCCTCTGTCTAAAATAACTTTTAAATTAAAAAAAAGAAGAAAATTAATAGGTAAGCCACATAGATTATGAGAAAATATAGACAAAATATATCTGACAAAGGATATTTGTCGATATAAAATATTCATACAACTCAATAAAAATATACCCCAATCTTTAAAAATGAGCAAAATATTTGAACATATACTTCACAAAGGAAGATATAAGAATGGTGAATCATTATGTTGACATATAATATAAATTCAAAAAACAAAGCAATTTAAGACTGAGATTCTATCACACACCCACTAGAAGGGCTAAAATTACAACAAAAACCGTTAGTAATATGGAACTAGTAGAAATGTAAAACAGCACAACCACATTGGAGAAGGTCTGCCAGTTTCCTTTAAACTTAAACATGACCTACCATTTAACACAGCAATTCCATTCCTAGGTATTTATCCAAGGAAAATGAAAACATATTTCCATAAAAATGCTTATAAGTATATTCATACCAGCTTTATTCCTAACAGCCAAAAAAACAAAAACAACCCAAATATTCATCAACAGAATGGATAAATTGTTATATATTAATAAGAGTATAGTATTCAGCAATAAAAAGGAAGTATTAATACATTATTATAAGGATGAAACACACACACACATTGTTCTGAGTGAAAAAAGCCAGACACAAAAGAGTACATCGTAGAATTCCATTTACAGTGTCTACTTGATGGAAATTATGCGGCACTGACAGCGAAGGAAACTTCCTAGAGTGACGTAAATGTTCTGCATCTTGATAAAGGTGAATCCATTTCTCAAAGCTCACTCAATTGTACATAGACAATTAGTGTATTTCAACACATATAAAACTTACCTCAAAAGATGTAAACAAGTAACCAAAAAGAAATTGTGCTCCTAGTGTAGATAGCTTCACTAGTGGAATCTCCCATGCATTTAGAGAAAGAAATACCAATCTAACTCAAATTCTTACAGAAAATTAAGAAAACAGAAACACTTCCCAAATTGTTGTATAAGCTAAGCATATCAGTCACAAATATAAAGAAATTATAAGTCAATTAAAAGCCAATCTTACTCATGCACATAAACAAAACAATCATAGCAAAATAACATATCAAACCCAATTATATATTTAAAGGATGTATCACGAACATTTAGGCTTGTGTAACAAGGCAATATTGGTATACTTAAAAATTAGTATAATTATCCCATTAACCAAATATAGACATTAAATTATATCATCAAAATAGATTTAGAAAAAGCTTTTGATAAAGTTACCTCCTATGCATGATAAAGGCTTGCAACAGAATAAAAGGAAAACTTTCATAACTTAAAGAAGAGTAACACTAACTATATTCTACTTAACAGTAAACATACCATGAAATCACAGAAAGCTGAAACTAAAAGTATGGAATAAGGTGTTTAATGTAAATACTAATACAAAAAAAGCTAGAATCATTCTATTAACATCAGATTAAGAAAAATTTCACTAAAAAAAGTATTTAGAGATAACAAGGATCATTCCATTATGATAAAGGAGTTAATCACCAGGAAGATAAAATAACTCTGTACTTGTCATCAGTGAAAACCGAAAAATAAAAAAATAAAAAAATAAATCCTTTCTCAGGAAATGACAGATGAAGCAGAGAAAACAAAAGGTAAGAATGCAGAAGACTTAAACAAGATTAATGAACCAGACCTAACTGATATTTATAGAACACTGCACAGCAAATTTCAAAGGACTGAAATCACACAGTTTATGTTCTCTGACTGCTCTGGAATTATAACTCAGGAACAGACACAAGTAGAAAACCCTCCAAATATTGAGAAATTGAGCAATAAACTTCTATAGATAAAAATAATAATAATTCAAATTTAAAATCACTTTGTATTTTGAACAAAACAAAAAATGACATTTCAATTATTTCTGCTGTTCTAATTAAAATAACAAAGGACAGTGCACACCTAGGAATAAATCTGCCGAAAGGTGCAGAAGTCCTCACTACTAAATGAAAACTGTAAGACATCAATGAGATAAATTTATGAAGCCCTAAATAAATGCAGGGATATACCATATCCGTAAATTGGCTGACTCAATATTGCTAAGATGTTGATTATTTACAAAATGATTTGGTGCAATCCTAATTAAAGTTCCAACAGATATTGTGGGTATGTGAGTATGGGTTTTTAAGAGTAAGTAGAAACTAAAATACTGATTCTAAAACTATATGAAAACATAAGAGGGAAGAAGTTGGAGTACATATCCTACCAGATAACAATACTTAAAGTAGAATAATTTAAGACAGTGTCATACTGGCACAAGGAGAAACAAATAGACCAGCAAAACAGAAGAGGGTCCAGGAACAAATTCAAAGTTACAATGACACAGGAAGAACAGAAATATCTTGAGGGGAAAATTCCATGTAGCAGTATTTCATTCAAAATTTTAACATATTTTCTGATCAATCATAACAATTACATCAGAAAGTAAATAATATCCCAGTTAAATTTTTTTCAGACTGTAGCAAATAGCTTCCAAAACAATTTAGCAGACCTTCTATTAATTCTTTGTCTCTTACCTCTCCAAAAGCTCCTCGGCCAATCACCTTTAATATTTCAAAGTCTTCTCTATGTAACCGCATCTGTTTCACTTTAGAAGTAAATGGTTTAGCTGAAACAAAAAGCAACACCAATTACTTAATGAAGTATGATGCAAACCAACATAAATAATGGTATTTCTTAAACAATAAAAATTCAAGTTATGATTAAGAATAAAGCCAAACTATATGATAATTTAATGAAACTATATTGAGAATAAATTTAATGACCATAAGAAGACAATATATTCCCTTCATTTCTTATATATGAATTACATTTTGGTGAAGAAAATATCTTCAAACACCAAATAACATATGAAATAATGCAAAATAACAAATGAGACCAATTTACTCTCATGTTCAACATTCTGTGTTATTCTAACTCTCAACGCTAGATATGTATTTTAATGCAGAAGTCCAAGAAGTAAAAGCAAATCTCATGGCACCAGAGAGAGCTTCCGCAATTCCTACCAAATAAAGTAGTAATTCTTTCACACTCACTCATTCATCTACCCTTGTAAGATGCCGTGAGCAGGAGTCCACATGCTGCAAAGCACGGTGGCAGTCACTGGAGAGACAAGGCAGGCATTTCATAGAGAGGACACCACCAATGGCCCATATACATATCAGAAGACACCCAACCTTTCTAGTCATCACAGAAATGCACCTAAAGCCACAATGACACACAACTCCACACCCGTCTAACTGGCTAAAGTTGTCAGGTCAATAATACCAAGTGTTGACAAGAATATCTCGTCAACTGCTACTGAGAATGTAAATTAATACAACCACTTTATTAAAGTTTGCCATTTACCCATTTCACTTGAATGTGTGCATATCCTACATCCCAGAGATTCCAATCTTAGATATATAGCAGTATCTAGAGAAATTCTTATATATGGGAACTGGAAGACATGTGTTATTCAATATTATCCATAATCATGAAAACCTGGAAATAAATCTCCATTTAATGAAGATGAATAAATAAACTCTGGTTCAGTCATACCATCAACATGGATAAATCTAAAAAAAATACTTGGAAAAGAAGTCACATGAAATGTACACTATGATTTCATTCATGTAAAGCTTAAAACAAGCAAAAATAAACAACAGTTTATAGGAATATTTACAAAGATGATAAAACTATAAAGAAAAGCATACGAATTTCATGGTTGTGATGTATTCTTGAGAAAAAGGAGACACAGACACACAGGAGTTTCTAAGATTCTGTTAATTTCTTACACTGGATCAAATGGTACAGAAATGTTCATTTTATCATCCTTTGAACCGTACAGAAAAGGTGTTTTTTTTTAAAGATTTTATTTATTTATTTTTACAGAGAAGGGAAGGGGAGGAGAAAGGGAGAGAAACATCAATGTGCGCGCGCCCCCTACTGGGGACCTGGCCCAAAACCCAGGCATGTGCCCTGACTGGGAATTGACTGGTGACCCTTTGGTTCCCAGGCTGGCGTTCAATCCGCTGAGCCGCTCCACCCAGGGCTGTACAGAAAAGCTTCATGCACTTTTTATATACATAAATTCACAATAAAAAAAAATTTAATGAAAAATTTAAAACCCGTTTAACATGAATGAATCTATATTCATTTTAATAAAAATGATTAGCTCAAAATTTTATTTGGCCAAAATCTTTTCACAACTTAATATTCTTTCAAATCTGAGAAACTATGGATGTTCTTAACTAAACCTGAGAATATAACTTGAATTTCAGTGATCAAGTTAGATGAAAATAATTGGTCAGGAAAAAAATGAATTGTGAACAAATTCATTCTTATATACTAAAATATAAGAGAAACCATTATTAGTATTATTATTCACCAAAAAAAGAGTTCTTTGAAGACATGTTCCTGAGAAGAGTAAGTGAATGGTTATTTTTATTATTCTTAATGATTATAGGTCCTTCAACCTACTACACCACATGAGCAACTTGATCCCAAGAAAAATTGCAATCTTACTGATAATTTAGTTCAAAACCGTTTTCTAGAAACATATTTTTAAGAAGCACTGCTCAAGCGTTTCTCGCCATTCTACTAGTCTACTTGCTATATCGGGACATACCTGTGGGTGGCCGCTCACTCTTCCGATAGCAACTAATCTAATCTGACATCACTATCAACTCACAGGATCCACCTCTAAGAAAGAATCTAAAACAGGCCAAAGGGTGTAACTGAAGCAGATCTCATTAAGTGCCTCTATCAACTTAACTCAATCTTTGCCTCCCTTATCTATCTTCAAAACAACCACAAAATGCATCTGATTCCTTGGATTAGTTACTCATTATCTGCCCAGAGGTTACTGAGATATTGAAATGAGCAGGCAAAGGTCTTAAAACAACTATTACAGATATGCTCAGGGTTCCCAACGAATGAATAAAAAGGAAATCTCAGCACAGAAAGAGAATCACTCAATCATCTATTTTTATCTTTTAAAGAACCAAATGGAAATTCTAGAATTGGATGTGCTTCAGAGCAAAATGAAAAGGAGAAAAAAAAAGATAAGAGCTTATGAACTTGAAAATATATCTATAAACAATTCAAAGAAAAAAAACCTTAGGAATGGACAGTGTCAGGCACCTATGAGACAACATCAAAGAGTCATTAGAATCCCAAAAGGAAAGGACAGAGAAAATGGGGCAATGGGGCAGAACATCTTTCAAGAAATAAGGACTAAAAAAATCCAAATTTGGTAAACAACAAAGTTACAGATTCAAGAAAATCATTCAGTCTCAAGAAGGAAAAAACTAAGAAGATCTCACCTACGTACATTTTTTTCTAAGCCAAAAAAAAAAAAAAAAAGATTTACTTTAAGTCTTTTATATCCTTCCATGATAATATACTTCTGTCACAATCCATTGTTAAATAATAAATATTGATTTTGGGGACCTGATTGCCAACACAATCAGGTAGTCAACTGGTCCTGCTTCTTCAGAAATATATTTAAAATATTACCAACCATTCTACTAAACTGCTGTAAGCAAATACTAACTTCAAAAGGTAACTTGGGAAAATAGTATCAAATAAGTCTGTTAAAATAAATATTTAAAAATCTATCTTATACCCCTAACAAATAAAATAATTCCTTTCTGTGAAAGTGAATTCGTCTACTTCATGTTTTTATAATTACTAAGTCTATCCTATTTGTTTTACTAGGGCAAAACTCCTCATGCATGAATTTTAGGGGAAAAACAATAAAGAAAGGGGGAAGCTATAACATCACTGGAATGTTTAAAGGAAGAACAGGGGTACACAACTGTACAATTTTTTAAAAAAGCCTTAAGTACTTCATCCCTAAACCAAATAGTACGGTATAAATCTTACTTTGTCCTGACAAATGTAACTTCCACTTTTTCCACTTAGAGAAGCTATGTCCAACACTGGGATTCCAGGCTGACTTTGTGAGTTCTGTCCTGTCTGGTCTAAGTAAGCCCAATAATATCTCCGGATCTAGCTTTCCATGTATCTCTTTCTCTCTTTCACTTGCTTCTGTTTTCCTGGCCATGAGATAAAAATCAGGTGAGCCTGTGGCAAATATTTTTATCAATTAATATGAAATTTTAGGATATTTTTGTGGGCAAGTCCCGGAGAAAATCAATCATAAGGAATCATGTATTTCCAATAAATTATCAAATAATGACACAAGTAACCTAAAGGTGGGCCAACAGTTTAAAAGTATAAATTTACTTGAAAAATATTTCAATTTCCCAAACTCAAGGCCATCTTACTATGATATCTAATTTTTCCAGAGTCATTTTCGTTGGTAATGCAGCAAATGAGTAAAACAATTCCACATAAAATTCTCTACTTTTACACAATAGTTTTAGACTTTCTATTTCTGTTAAAAAAAACAACAGAAAAACTCTTTAAATACTTCAACACTCAAACCATTCTAATATAAATTAGAATGAAGAGGTGAGGGGATTACGAAGCACAAACAGGTAGTCGTTACAGAAGAGCCATGGGGATGTAAAGCACAGTACAGGAAATGGAGCAGCCAAAGAACGGAGACACATGACCCATGGACAGGAGCAACGGTGTGGGGATTGCTGGGGGGGGTACTGGGGGGAGGGGGCAAGGGGATAAAAATTGGGACAACGATAATAACATGATCAATAAAATAGAATTTTAAAAAGAAAAATCCATTAAAATTACTCTGAAATGACATTCCTCACCTATAATAACTACAAAATTCAACCGCTTTATATTACGCTTCCCTGCTGAGGCTGTGGACACAGTCTGATAGTGCTGGTCACAATGCAAAAAGGCGACAGTTCTACAGACAGGAGCTTGGCCATCTCTGACAAAACTACATAGGCATCGTCACTTTGATTCGGCTATTTCACTCTTAGGAATTTACATTGAAGATAAACTTCCAACAGTATAAAATACAATGCGTTTTTATTTATAACAGCAAATTATTAAAAAACAATCTAAATGCCAAAACATGCAGAAATGTCCTTCAATAAATTATGACACAAACACATAATGGAATACCATGTAACCACTGCTTTTAAAAGGACAGAAAAGAATAAGATCCCTATAAACTGAATGATAATGGAATGATTCCCAAAACATATTAAGGAAAAAAGTAAAAAGTAATATATAAAGTATACTACACACTTAAAAAATATGTATGAACATATTTTTACATATCTCCTTACTTTTAGGGAGATAAGAAGTAATGGAGACATTTAACTGAGTATACTGTTTTTGGTATAATTTTGACCTTCAAATGAATGATACAATCACAAATAGAATTTAAAAAAAAAACCAACAAAACTAAGTAACCTCTGAAGGAAGTACCTTGAACATATGTCCTCAGCCTAACAACAAAAAGAATACAAAGAAACTTGAACTCTACTTAGATGTGCTGTTTGAAATGTTAAGTAGCAATTCTGAAACTATTTTGCATTTTGAGTGTATTGTAGTTAATTAAACAAATGAATAGCTGTTGTTGGGAGCCTGGGTTCCCAATGTAAAATGATACAAATAGGAGGGAAAGAGTCCTCTGGTGTTAAGTTAGAACAGGTACACAGTATCAATATAAACTAATGGTCACTCTCTCACACACACACACACACACCCCTGCCCTCCGCCCCCCCCCCCCCCCCCGGCCATAATAAACTGAAGGCACTGAGCACAACATAAGTATCTCAGCAGCAATGAGAACAAACTAGCCAGATACTGCTTTCTGTTTACCAGTTTTCACAAAAAAGAAACTAGGTTGCTGGGAGTAAAGGCTAATGTGATCGACATATCACAGATGTTGAACAAAATGACATTATGCGCCTCCTGGCATGATGCAGTGAGAATACACAGAATATTACTTTATGACAACACGCCTGCCGAAAATGAGAAACCAGAATCTAATCACAAAGAAATAATCAGACAAGCTCAAACTCAAAAACAATTTAGAACACAACTGACCTGTGGACTGACAGATTTTAAGAGGTGACAAGGACATTAGAAGACAAAGAAAGTCAGAAAAACTACTCTAGATGAAGAGGCTAAAGAGACACTACCACTAAATTCACTGTATAATAATAGATTGGCCCTTGTATCCAAAAATAAAAAAATAAGCAGTGCTGTGGAGAATATTATTGGGGCAAGTGGGGGAATTTCAGTATTAAACGTGTATTATATATTACTGCATCAGGGTTAAACGCGCTACGTGATAACAGGTCTACAAAGGCATCCCAGAGAATGCCTTTCCTCTGAGAAGGCGGACGCTGACACAGGCATCATCCTCTCCCTCGTCCACAGGGACTTGCTCAGAGACTCTAGCAAACGTCTGAACCAGACAGGACCAACCCTATACACGGACTAAGCTTTTTCCTATAAATACTGTACACACCTAAGTTTAATTTATAAATCAGGCACAGTAAAAGAGGACTAATAACCAATAATAAAGAATAATTATACCAATGTACTGTAATAAAAGTTATATAAATGTGGTCTCTCAAAATGTATTATTGTACTGTACTCACCCTTCCTGTCATAATGCGAGATGATAAAATGCCTTAATTTGAGAACTTTCACCTTTTCCCTTACAGGAAGCCCTTTACGGCTTCTCTGGCCTGTCTGAACTGCCAGCATCTCTACTCGTGCTCTGTGGGCGGTTAGTAGATAGAATGAGGGAGACTTGAGCACCTGCACTGTAACCTCCACGGTCAACCCGACGGTGCCGCAGACGTGAGCGGCACATGCTGCGCACAGAGCACGAATATGCGGGATAAAGAAACAGTTCACATCCCGGGAGGGACAGAGCAAGATGTCATCACACTATCAGAACAGCGCACAGTTCAAAACTTCTAAACTGTTTATTCCTGGAACTTTCCACTTAATATTTCAGGCTGCAGCTGACCACAGGTAATTGAATTTACAGAAAGCAAAACCACAGAAAGTGATACCGTAGATAAGGGAGGTTACTGTACTTACAGGAAACCTGTGAAGAAACATTCCTTGAGCCCTGACAGGTGTGGCTAAATTAGCTGGGTGTCGTCCTGCAAAGGGAAGGGCTGCCAGTTTGATCACGGTCAGGGCCCGTGACAGGTTGCTGGTTTGCTCTGAGGTGGCTCGTGCACAAGGGGCAGCTGGTCCATGTTTCTCACATCGATTTTTCTCTCCCTCTCCTTCTCCCTCCCTTCCCCTCTCTCCAAAAGTAAATAAATAAAATCTTTTTTTAAAAAATGTTCCTTCATTTCCTCTAGGTTGTTTATCAATTATACTTATAACAAGTTTGACAACACACTAAAATAGAATGAAGGAAAAAAAAATGACCATCTCAACTGGTGTAGAAAAAGCATCTGAAAAAATAACCCCCTCCCTTTTAAAAACACCTTAATGATTAAAAAAAATTAATAAACTACTAATAGAAGGGAACTTCCCAAACAGAATAAAGGCCATGTGTGAAAATCCCACAGCTCTCAGCACACGCAGCGGGGAAAGGCTGAAAACAGTTACCCTGACATTAGCAACAAGACAGCGATGCCCACTTTCACCATTTCTAGTCAAATTAATACCGGAAGTTCTAGCCAGAGCAATTAGGTAAGAAAGAGAAAGAAAAGTCATCCAATTGGAAAGAAAGAAGGTAAACGATCTCTTTGCAGATGACACAATCTTACGAGTAGAAAGCTCTAAAGAATATGAAAAAAGATTTAGAGCTAATAAATGAATTCAGCAACATTGCAGGATATAAAATCAACAAATGAAAATCAGTTGTATTTTTAATTTTCCTACATGATTGGATCCATTTACACGACACAGGCAAACCTACAGAGACGAAGTTGCCGCCTGGAGCTGGGGGTGGGGGGAACGTGCAGTGACTGCCAACAGGCGTGGAGTTTCTTCCGGGGCCGATGAAACTTCCAAAATTGAGTTGTCATGGGGGCGGCACAACTCATGAATACGCTAAAGACCGGACACTATACACTGAACGGGTGGCTTGTATGGTACACTAATTATATTCCAATAAACCTGCTTTTCAAAAACATGGTTATAAATCCATACACTTGCAATGAACTATCTAAAAGGAATTTTATAAAAACCCATTTGAAATAGCATCAAAAGAATAAAATAGAAACAAATTTAAAGGGATGAAAGACTTATACACTAAAAACTACAAATAGTGCTAAAAGAGTAAAGAAGACCTAAATAAATGGAAAGATATCGCATATTCGTAATTAAAGACTCAGTATTGCTAGGGTGACAGCGTCACCTGCAGTGCGCTCCAAACTCGCCGCGGTCCCGATCTCATCTACAAAGTCAATGCAAGCACGACAGAAACACCAAGCGTCTCTTCTACGTAAACGGAAAACCCCATGCTAAAATTCATACGGAGTCCCAATGGACCCTGAATAGCCAGAACAACTTTGAAAAAAAAAAGAAGAAGAAAGTTGAAGGCCTCACATGTTCTCATTTCAAAAGTAACAACAAAGCTACAGTAATTCCAAACAGCATGGCTCTGGCGCAAGCAGATGCATACAGACTAAGAGATCAAAATAGACACCCAGAAATAAGCCTTCACACACATGGGCAAACATTTCTCCAAAGATGTAAAAATGGATAATAAGCACATGAAAAGATACTGAACACCACCAATAATTAGGGAAATGCAAACCGAACCCACAATAAGCTATCATTTTATACCCTCATGATATCTATAATAAAAAATAAATTAACAATTTTTTTTTTTAACAGAAAATAAGAAGTGTTCACAAGGATGTAGAGAAGCTGGAACCATCATACCCTGCTGGTGGGAATGCAAAATGGTATAGCTGCTTTGGAAAACAGTTTGGCAGTTCCTCCAAAAGCTAAATGTACATTCACCTTATGACCCAGCAATTTCATTCCTAGATAAATACCTAGAGGAACTGAAAAAAAGAGATTCAAACAAATCCTTGTACACCAGTGTTTGTGACAGCATTATACACAATAGCCAGAGGCTGGAAATAACCTAAATGTCCATCATCAATAAATGAATAAACCAAATATGGTATATACATGTAATGACAACATTCAACCTTAAAAATAAAGTTTGACGCATGCTCCTACATGGAAGAATTTTGAAGACATTATGCTAAATGCAATAAGCCAGACATAAATAAACAATGTATAACTCAGTTTATACAAAATACAGAGGTAAACAACAGTAGGTTTACAGTTGTTCATATGGAAAAAGACATGCAGGTTATAATTATTACAATAGCTTTATTAACTCTGTGTTTTGCATACTCACAACTGTAAAGCCACTTTTGCCCACCCTGTGTAATAGGCAAATTCACAGAAATAGAAAGTAGATTACAAGTTACCTGGGGCAGGAAAAAGGGGGGAGGGGCGATAGAGTTATTGCTTAATGGTATAGAATGTCTCTTTGGGGGTGATAAAAAAAGTTTTGGAAATGGTGGTGGTTGCACAATTTGTGGATTAATTAATGTTACTCAATTGAATACATAAAAGTAGTTAAAATGGCAAATTTTATATTACTTTACCACAATTTAAAAAAATATACAATGTGATAAATCAAAACCATTGTACACTTCAAATGAGTAAATTGGTAAGTGAACAGTATCACAATAATGCTTTTTATTTTAAAGAAGAAATCTTAAAAAAACACAAGTTTGACAAAGCATGCTGGTACTTACAAGCCTGGTAAGAACTGAAAATGGAAGTCTAACTATAATTTGATTTCTACTATATTACAGGATCCAAAACAAAGTTGTCATTAACCTGTAATTAAGTTCCTTCTAAGGCCCAATCAGAAGTCCAGCAAGAAGCAATAATATGCCCCTATACCCCTAGAGAGGGATATATTGTTATCTTGCCATATTATGATATTCAAATAGTATAAAGAAAATGAACCAAAACAAAGCTAGTTTAAAAGCCGCCCTAATACATTATTAGAGCTGAGAGTTCAGAAATTCAATGAAATTATGAAATAGAACCAGGCATTTCACAATTTCAATTATTACTTGAATATTTTCAATTTCTATATTGCATTTGGAAAAACTGATTCAACTTATTACTGTCAGTTCATTGGCAATATTTAACAAAAATCCTTTATACATAGACACATAAAAAAGTCATGAAATCGATCCACCAAAAAGGCCATTGCAAGCACTTGGTGTGATTAAAATAACTTTGGATAAATGAGACAAATTGCAAAAAATTTATATTCATTACAAGGATTGAAAAAGGTTTTATGATCACTACATTATTGCCCTTGACAAAAATCAAGGCCCTGTGAGGGACCGATTTTGGTCTGCCGTGCTGCTAGACAACTGCTATATTCAGTGCCACTTCACGAGGCACTGCACCATCTGATGACAACAAGGTCTCGACCTTCTCTGCTGCAGCAGTTCCGTGCTGCCACGGTGGCCCCTGCTTCCTGAGCTATCTGCCACACCGCTGCCCTCGAGTCTCTGAAAACCTCCTCACTCGCTGGAAAACTGACCAAGCTGTGAAAAAGGAACAAATTAAAACTGAACTCAGAGTTACTCTCTGCAGTAAGTCAGAGTATCACTATGCCTCAGCTCGTACAGCAACAAAGAAATAATTGTTCTGTGTAAATTCTGACAACCTGTCCCAAATCCTCTCACCCTCACAATCATTATGTACAATCATTATGTTAAGTACTATTATTACCATTTTACCAAAAAAAAAGTTTCAGACGGTAAAATCAATTGAAGATTGCATTGCTAACAAGTGGCACAGAATTCAAACTCTGCTCTGTCTGGCTCCAAAGCCTTTCCAACATAATGTGCTGCCTCCTTCTTCCCAGAAGTTTTTTTTTGCGGGGGGGGGGGGGGGGCGGGGGGGGGGAAGGTGCTGAAATTAAGAGAATCATATATAAAATAATTCTAGGATTTAAAAAATGATCTCTTTGCAGCTTGAAAGAAGAAAGCAAATTTCTATCTGAGCTCCTAGCACGCTGCCTGGTTCACTGCACACTGTCGAATGCACAGATAAATGAAGGAATGATCCTAAAAGACAAAGAAGTCAAGGTTCCGAAATGAAACGCCAGAAGTACCTTGCAACATCCACATTTTTCCGAGCTGAATGTAACCGAAGATCTAAATGTGGAGTCTCATGCAGTCCATCCCTCCAGCCTCCCTACTCCCACAGCTGCTGTCCGGGTCTGGCAGGACCACAGACTGCTGGTTGCAAACCACTGATGACAGCTACCATGGCTTAAGAAAGGAACCAAGCGAGATGTTCCAACAGAGAAAGAGTGGATGGAGGAGACCAATGGGTGAATTTGAAAGCCTAAAAGCACAGAGAGGCCTAGGACAGAGCAGGGAGTCCTGGAGCAAGAGATTTAACCTTCCCTTCACTTCCAGTTCGCTTCCTCCCTTTCTCTCCAATTTCCCCAGTGGGTGTGCATCCTTCCAGTTTGCCTCCACCTTACACTTTGTATTGCATGTCCTCCTACTATGGACGCTGATGCTATTCTGCAGCGGAGTAACAGGAGAGTCAGGGACCGGCGCTAAGGCCGGGCAAGAGGAATTCATGCAGAGGGTAGGTGCGGGAGAGGGAGGAAGGAGCAGGGACAAGAGTAACTACCAGAACCCCACTAAAGTATTTACTTATTAGTTATATCAGGTTCTGTGTCTGTATTTTCAAATACAATATACAGTGCGCTTTTAAATATATAGTGAAATATACTGTGACCACACATTTGTACAAAGAACAAAATTGTAAGTGGTATATTTCTGAGGTTTTTGTTGACAACAGATAGTTGACAGTGTGTAAAATTATCCTATTCACTTTTAAATACCAAAAATTGTATGTTTGACAGAGTAGGCATTTATTTTTAATAATTGAGTTATTGTGGAATTCAAAGTGGTCCATATGTGTATATCATTTTGGCGACTTAGTAAGCAGAGTCAACAGAGCCACACACATAGAACCGTGCAACACACACACACACACACACACACACAGAAATGCTTAATAAAATAAACAAGAAATTTTAAAGATGTAAATTATTAACTGTAAATTTAAACCAAATTACAGTATATGTCATCACAGAAAATATCACCTGGTAAAAATAAGTAGCCTTTTAAACCAACACATATGCAATTCACCTATATAGATGCTGCCAGCTAAGATATGATAAATGTCTTTTAATGAATATCTATACCAAGCTGATAGGCAGTTCCAAGCAAAAGAGATAGTACAAAGAACCCTGAACCATTCATACAAATAGTATCTACTCAGAATCTACCATGTGCCAGACCCTGGCTAGCTAGTATTATTTACTCAAATATTTTAAAACTGCAAAACTGTAGTTAAAATATCTCATCTCTTTGAAGCTATATTTTTTTAAAGACTGCAATTTTTTTTTAAAAATTCCAATATATTTGAGATAAACAGCTGTTTCTAAAGTTAGCTGTAAGACAAAATTCAGAAAAGCATGAAAATTTTTAAAAACACAGGTAATAGATATGTGTACATCTATTCCTATCAGATATCAAAACATTACTTAAAGTTATTATAAAGAAAAGAGTGTGGTATTGGAAAAGAGACAGATTAACACAGAGGTTGGTAAATCTTTCTGTAGAAGCCACAGTAATATTCTAGGCTTTGTATCATGAAAGTAAATAACAATATATAAACAAATGGACAGGGCTATGTTCCAATAAATCTTTATTTACAATAACTTGCAGTGAGACAGATTTGTCCAATATGTCCAAGTATGTTAAACCCTAGATTTCTATATAAATTTATTACTATATAAATTTATTTCCACTCAGCAGCTGGTGAGAATGCCATTATAAAATGGTGTTTATGAACTATTCCATATGTTTAAAATATGATAAAAGTGAAAAAAGTTTGGCTACTTATATTTTTTCAAAAAGAGCACTTCCACTCAATTAGATTTTAGGGAAGAAAAAAGTTTAACAAAATGATTCTAAAGTCATCTGTAAGAATAAATGTAGGAGAATGGCCAAGAAAACATTTTAAAAGAAATATAAAGGATCTTGCCTTACAGGACATTAACATGTGCTTTAAAAGTATCAGTTCAAATATAGGTAGGTTGTCTAAAAAACAATCTATGTATACCTAAGTGTAATAGAATAGAATATTTTTATGTTCAAGGGATGAAGAAGAGCTTTTGTAATCAGGATGCAAAAAGCAAAACCCCGAAAGAAAAAGACAGAAGGGTTTAACAAATTTTTAAAGTTCTATTTTTTAAAATACTGTACTAAAGTTTCAAATAAACTACAAACAGGGAAAATATTTGTAAACTATAATGGTCAAATGGTTTCTATCCCTAAAGTTCAAGGAGCTCTTGCAATGTAGCTAGAAAAAGCACTATAACAGAAATGGGGCAAGTGCATAGATAATTTTTAAATATAAAATGATTTAAAACACATTTAAAGCTCTGGCTAGTGTGGCTTTGTGGATTGAGTACCAGCCTGTGACCCAAAGAGTCGCCAGTTCAATTCCCAGCCAGGGCACATGCCGGGGTTGTGTGAGAGGCAACCACACACTGATGCTTCTCTCCTCTTTCTCCCTACTTTCCCCTCTCTCTAAAAATAAATAAAATAAAACACATTTAAAAAGCTTTATATCAAGTATACCAAGAAATTAAGAGTTCTGTCTTCACAGTCAGAAAAACCTGAGTTCCAAACCTGGTCATACTTGAATCGTTTATGTAATGTAGGATAAATTGCTAAATCTATCTAATTCTCAGTTTCTTTATGGAGACAAAACTATTTATTAACTCAAAGTTACTGCTGAGATAAGTACTTTAGAAGGAGATGAGATGAGAGCTTCAAAAAAAGGGCAAGAACTAGTTATAAGATAATTGATAAAAATGGGGAGGAGTTCAACCTAAAATGAAAAAAAAAAGATGAACAGTGGAGACTTCAGAATAATGTCCTAGCCTGCAAAAGGGTGTGGCTGTGAGACAGACAGGGGCACACGCACATCTGTCCGTGGTCCTGAACCTCCACTGACCATGGGGCGCAGTTCATTCGCATCATGGATCACTGAGAGCACTTCTCAAAGTTTCCCAGGAATTCCCATGGAGGTAAGTGTAATGCAGAACAAGGGAAAAGGCATAATGACCCAAAGCTTTTGAAAGCGCATAGCCATGGAGAGATGACCATCTGGGTGGGGGAACCTGCCTTGACAGGTTTCAAATATATACATTTATAGAAAAAAGGGAGGGGGAGGAGAGGGAGAATGGGAAAGAAGAAAATGAAGAGGAGAAGGGGGAGGGGAAGAGGAAGAGATTTCCCCCACTGTGAATTTGTGACTAAAGTGTTATAGGAAGTCTATGGAATTAGGTACCCTTGGGTTTGTAGCAGTTTGTTTTTCTTATAAAAATCATTAATATATGGTAATGAAAGGCAATAATATATGGTGCAAGGGGGTATAAAGAGTAAGAGAGAGGAACCCAATGGCCAAAGAACTATTAAAATTCCCCCCCACACACTTCTCAACAGCTATGATTTAGACAGCGATATCTGATCCAAGTTCAACCTCCCAATGAAAAGAAATGGAGACCAGAGGTCACAAAAAAGGACCCTTGGGAGAAAGATAAAGTAACTTACACTTGGATAACTAACATGTGGAATTTTCAATTGGCTCACCTCCAAAGGAAGAGAAATAGAGTGTATGTCATCCAAACAAGTAGAAGGGAAAACTGATTCAGAAAAATATACTGAATTAATCCTAAAGATATTAGAAACATATGGAAAAATAAATATTTTAAAAGTTAAAAAATAGATTAAAAAATGGTAGAAGTAAATCCACATAAATCTCTATTTACAATAAATGTAAATGGCCTGCACACTACAGAGAAAATACAAAGATTTCACACTGAGGGACAAAAATCCATTTATACACTTTTCAAAAAAAATCCAAACACAAATACAGAATGAATGAAAATAAAAGAATAGAAAGGATACACCAGACAACCAAAATAAAGCTGCAATTTTAATAATGAAAGAAAAAGTGGGGAACTCAAAGGCAAAAATCCTCACCAGAAGATGACTGTCATTCCATAAAAACAGCAATTCATCAGGAAAGTTCTACACAGTACCCACTTACTTAACCTGGCCTTGAAGTATATAATGGGCAAAAACTGACACCACTATATGGAAAAAAATGGCAAATATCTTGTCAAAATAAGTAACTTTAAAACACATTTTGAGTCATTGATAGGTGAAGCCGATAAAAACTGGAACAATCTAAACAACAAGCTGAGTCTGGTGGACACAGATACAACAACCACAGAAGAAACATTGGCAATTAAAACATACCTCTAAACAACCCAATTCAAAAATAAAATAGAAACAGGAAAGTAGAAAGCATTTAAAACATAACAGTAATATAAAAATAGAAGAAAAATCAACATTACAAAAAATTAGTTCTTTAACATTGCCACATCTCTAAAAAGATCAAGACAGAAACTGCATTAGAAATAAAAATGTACGCAATAACTGATGCTAAGAGATTAAACAGAAGATTGTTATTCTGAGTGAGCAAATTCCTATAAAAACTCAACTTGTCAAATGAAACAAAGAGTAATAGAAAACTTAATTAGTTATATATTTAATGCAAAATTGAATCCCTACTGAAAAACTTTTCCAAAAAGAAAACTGCAGGATGAGATAAATCTGTCATTGAATTCTTCCAAATTTTTAAATATCTAAGGTAGAAATGATACCAGCACCACATGAGAGAATACTTTCCAATTTGTTTTATGAGGCCAGCATATTCTTGATACTGAAACTTACACAGACTGTATAACTACTGGCTAATCTCTCTCGTGCTACAGTGCAAAAGATCATAATCAGAGCACTAGTAAATCAAGTCCGTAATATATGTTTTATCACAACTGAGCTGGTTTAATCCAGCAATGCATGATGCATTCAATATTCAAACTTCAATGTCAATCACTACATTAATAGAATAAAGATGAAAAATCATTATGATTACCACAATAAATGCAAAAAAGGGATACAATCCTACACTCAAAGTAACAAAAAAACCCTTAAAATCTCTTTAAAAATTAGGAATAGATATACTGGATAAAACTTACGGGGTTTTTAAAATAACTTCTAAAGCCAACATCGCCAGGGACAAGATCCAAAGCTGGGCCACTCAGACTGAGCCTGTAACCCAGCTTTTTTCTACACACAACACACTAGCCCTGGTCACGAAATGTTTTTGTTCACATACTGTCTCTACAAAGGTTCTGGAAAAACAACATACTCCCTTGAACAGTTTTAAATTATAGCTCAAATATTTAATTATAGGTTTAATGGTTGTAAATGACGTCATTTCCAACATATTGCATATGTGCTTTAAATAGAATTCCACCAAAACCTGGAATTTATAAAAATTTATGGGAAATGCCCACCATATAATCTAATGGCAGAGCCAGTCCTCACTGTCAAACCAATCAGCAAAAATATGACTTATTTTCTGTTAGAAAAAGTCTGACTTTAATTTTTAATTCAAATGAATGTGTTATTACATAGCCCAGCATCAACCATTGTTGCTTCAGAGCTTTCAGAAAGACGGATGATAGCGCTTCACCATGAGCTGGTCAGCTGGTGAGGCGTACCCCCTGCCCCACTGCTTTTCATAGGCGCGCTTCCGGGGGGCTCTCCCCGGGGAGACAGGCCTTCTCAAAGGGTCCCTTTCGTCCTGCACTCGGGAGATTTTCACCACCCAAAGCAATGCTCCATAGCAAGACGGGAGACAGGAAAGGAGTATGCCTTTATTTTATAAAATGGGAGACGGGCAATTGTGAAATGGGCGTGGAAAAAGAAAGCTAGCAGGCTTCGGAGTGTTCTCCGACACTGGGTTTCAGAAAACAACACTTAGTGAAGTGGAGAATCAGGTATTTGATTCCCACACAAGTGCGTGTACCCACACCCCCCCTTGGGAAGCCTTCATGCACTACAGATAACTCAATTTGAAGGCTACTACAGTAGGTTATAATCCTGCGCTTTAACAGACATTTTTTTAATGAAATGGACAATTTGTATTTTAACAAAATTTTTAATCTGATTTTAATTAATTGACTCTCAGGTGTAAGCAAACGATGACACCTTCAAAGTGGGCTCCGTCCTGGTGGCTGTTTTCAGACAGGGACCGTGTACAGGACGTGAGGAGGGCTGTCGTGGCCAGGGACCCTTTCCTTGGCCCCCTCCACTCCTCCTTACCCTCCGATCAGCTGGCCCGCCATGGCTCTCAGCTCAGCGACTCAGGGCGTCAGCACTGTGCCTCCGGGCCAGAACTACCCCCGAGGTCCCCTGGGACAGACTTGCTGCTACTGGCGGCCCAGCCTCCCGCAGCAGCCAGCAGCCGCCTGGTGCCTGGTGCCTGCTCCTCGGTCCTGACACAGCGCCCCGCCTGCTGCCTGGCCCTCACCACACCCCACGCCCCAGCCGTCCGTACCCCGAACCGGCATGGCACCAAGGAGCATGGACTAGGCGAGGCCTGTGAGGACCCAAGCCAAGCCAAACTAGGACAGCCTGGTGCCTGATCAAAGCCCCTTTGATGCTGCAGTTTTTTTGGTTTTTTTAAATTCTTTTTTAGTTTTTCAGAAGCCCTTTTAATCATTAGAACTCTCTTTCCTGCTTGGCTGCTCTGGTTTTCCCCAGAACCTCGTGGAGGTCAGTAGGTTCAGCGCCCTCGCCCCGCAGCACCTTTTTGCCCTTGCTTCCCACCCCAGACGTGCCTGGGGAACTCCAGGGCTTCTCGGAACACAGCTCTTACGGGTGTCACCAGGCCAAGTTCCCCAACCTTGGGACAAAGGCAGTTGGCCAGCCAAGGGCCACCAAGCTCACCCCAGCCTTTGTGATGCTGGATGAGGGCTCCTGTCCTGGGTCCCGAGGTCCAGCAGGCACGAGGCCCTCACAAGCAGCTCTCTCAGGACCCCCAGAAGCAGCCTAGAGCTCACAGGCTCGCCCTCCTCTGGCTGGTGTGTCTCCTCCGGGAGACACCCATTGCTGCACTGAGCCAGCGTGGGAGACCTTGGGGCGCCACCCTGCGCCCCAGGCAGCAATTCTGCCTCTGAGCACCCTCCACCCTCTACCTTCTACCCAGAGTCAGAGCTTTTGAAAGTATCCCAACTCGGAGACGGGAAAAGGGAGTGCGACAGAGCACTGCCCAGACACTCGGAAGACCTGACCTTAAATAACCCTGGACTGGACACACGCTTAAGAAGAGGGGAAGGGAGAGGACCCACTGGTTCTGGGTAACACCACAGCCATGGGTCAGGGGAAAAAGCTCCATTGACACAGAGCGAATGGGGAAATGCAATATTAATATGCTTAGGGTAAGAACAGCGATTTTCCAAAAATTATATTAATAATAGGTTCCCTAACCCCTCCGCCTCCTAGTGAAACGCCTGACCTGGGGGTGGTCTTGGGGACCCTGATGCACCTATCTCCTCAGTTGCTTGGGCATCATCCGGCAAAGCAAGAAAGGTGGCCAGTTCGAGTCCTGCTCAGGGCACATGCCTGGGCTGCAGGTCCTGGTCCCAGGCAGGGCGCGAATGAGAAACAACCCATGTTTCTCACATTGATGCTTCTCTCCTGCTCTTTTTCCCTCCTTTCCCCTCTCTCTAAAGATAAAAAATCTTAACATTTTTAAAAACTTTTTTCCAGTAATCCCAATACCTCCCAACACTCTCATCTGATTACTTTGCCTTAAAAATTACTGAAATAATAGAAGCAATCAGAAGCGAACTGCTTTATCTTCCCACCACAAAAATCTACTAACTTACCTGTAACTATAACCTTGTCCTCTGCTTCTCTACTATAAAAAACAAAACAACAAAAAGCAAGTGCCCTGCTCCAATCAAAGCCCAATCCCTGAATTTATGTTCCCTGAGTTTCTTTCTCCTGTTGTTTCATTTTAATCAACCATAATTCTCCCTCATGCTTAAAACCCTCCCCAACCCCATGTCCCCCACCAGCTACCACCGAATTCCTTTGCTGCCCAGTGCACTGAAACCCCTTTCAAGAGCCGTCAGATACATGGCTTTCCCTCTGCTTCCATTTGCTCCTCATCCGACTCCAGTTGGACCCTTGCCTGCATTGCAGACACATTGACAGTCTGATATTCCTTTCTGCTGAAGCGTATTTTGCTCCCTGAACATCTCCTGGTTTTCTTCTCCCCCACTTCCCACTCTCCATTTCTGGCTCCCCCTCCACTGTTCAAGCTCTGAATTTTGGATGCCTCCAGAGTTAGCTCTTGGCCCTTTTCTCTTTCCTAACGACACATTTCCTTTCAGAAATCTCATCTAGTCCCATGGCTATGCCTACCTGTAAGCTGATGAATCTGAAATTTGTCCCTCCAGGCCTAACCGTACCCGAATAACTAGCGCGTGCTGCGGTTAGCGCATCAGCCGCCAGCCGCCCCAGACTCAGCCTGGCCAGAGCCGACTTCCGGATTCTCCCCGCTCTCACAGTCCTCCCCTCGTTTAACTCCAGCTCAGTGATGGCGGTGCAGCTGAGTAACTGCAACTAAGAGTGTGCTCTAAAGTCAAATGATTTGGATCTCGCCGCCAATGATTTGGGGATGGTCACTTGCTGGCCATGAGACTGCAGACCTGTGCCTCCGTTTCCTCCTCTGTGAAAGAGGGATAATGCTACCTTCTTTGGGTGATGATTAAATAAGATAAGCTGTGAATCCTGCTTAGGCAGTGCCTGAACGCAGTAAATAATAAATATTATGTGTTGTTATTCATCTGGTTCCTCAGTCCAAAACCACAGACTTCATCCCGTGACCAACCAACCTAAATTACCACTCAAAACACTGTTAGTCATATGTTTATTTTCTTTATAATTGTTACCAATATCCGAAATAATCCTATTTTACATGTTTATTTCCTGACTCTCTCAAATTATGATGTAATCTCCATGACAGCAGACACACTGTCTTGTTCATTGTCCTATCTGCAGAAACTGGTACCTGCCACAGAAGAGATACGGGATAAATATTTGTTAAAATGAATTAATGCGTATACTACCAAAACAGTCTATCAAAACAAAAGACTACAAGTCTTAAGGCTTTTGTGCTTTGATAGAAAGCAACTCCCAACTCCCCTTTCTTTAAAAACAAATACCTATTCAGTGGCTTCCCAAAGCCTACAGAGTCAAATTCAAATGATGTAATAAGCCAGCTGAAATGCCCCAACTCTCCATTCCAACCTTACTTCCCACTACTCCCTCACTCTGCTCCAAGCACACGCCTTCGAGCTTTGCTGTCTCCCTACTCTGCCTTCCACTGTTTCCTTCATCTAACATGCCCCCGCCTATGAAACATGAAACAGCATCGCTTTTGGAACAGCTCAAACGTCTCCTACATGAGTGATCCTTGACCACTCCCCTTTATCAACAGTAATCTTTCTCCTGTGCCTCTTTTAATACACTTAAATTCTGCTTAATTTCTTGAGGGCAGGAACCACATATTGTTCATCTTTATTGTTCCCACACTCCATTATACATATATAATTCCCACATCTCTATTATACATGATATTTATTGTGCACATTAACTATTTATTAAATTGACTTTAAACAGACCTCTTAACCCAACCTCTGCATATATGACTAGCAATAAAGATACACTAGAATTTGCATTAGAGATGATCCTTGGTATGACATATATGAAAAGGCAATTAATAATCCAAGATAAGTCAACTGGTTGTCAAAAATGAACACCATAAATTTTATAGGCATTAAGAGAGGGATAAGCCAACAAAAGATGGCATGGATGAGAAAAATATCTTTTTAGTGATCATTTGCAACTTTAAAATTAAAATTAAATTAGCACTACCTATAATGCATCCTTTCTGTCTTCCACATGATAATGCTGGCTCAGAATCCTTAAATTAAAACCACATACTTGAGAAGGCATTACTTAAAGATGATCAGGGAAAAGACAAGAACCCCATAAAACTTTACTGTAGCACTAATAATTCCTAAAGGAAAATGCTACGAGTAAATTGTTAACCACAACGCCAAGGGGAGGGAGGCCCTTTGCGGTTTACCCAGAACCCATTCACTCACCTCACATAGACCCCTAGTAGCGTTGTCTACACTTCCGTTCCACAGCCCATCTACCACAACAACCCCACCAATGCAACGACCGGCTCACGGACAGACCTAAGACTTAACTGTGCACATTGAGACTGGAAAGGAGAGGTTCTGCGTGTTTCCTTGAAAGGTAACACCGCGTTCCTCTTGAGAGGGTTATAGAAGCCACTTCTCTCTCTCCCCGCACCCAGAAAAGGGTCAGGGTTAGGGTTACTACTAATGCTGCAAAATAACTAGCCTGCCATCTTCAAAAGTGCCAAAGTCATGAAAGTTGAGAAAAATCTGAAGACCTCGTCCAGACGGAATGACACTAAGGCATGACATCCAAATGCAACATGTGATTCTGAACGGAACCCTTTTGCTCTAAAGATATTATCAGGACAACAAACAAATCTGAATTAGGTCTAAGGATTAGATGATAGCTCATCCGTATTAATTTCTTGATTTTTATAGTTGCATATGATTATCAAAAGACTAGAAAATACACACAAACGTATTTGGAAATGACAGGGCATCAAGGAGGCACTTTATTCTCATGTGGTTCAGAAGGGATAACATTATATTGTACTTGCAAGTTTTCTGTAAATTTTAGATTTATATTCTAAAGGAGAAGAAAAAGACTAAGGAAATAGACAAGGACCGTATCATTAAAAATTCATGCGCCATGTTAAGGAGTTTAAATGTCATTCTGAAAGCTTTCAGTAGTCACTGTGGGATAGTAAGCAGGATGTTGACATGAACAAAGGGTCATGTTTAGTAAAAGTCCTTCTACTAAACAAAGGCCCTGCATGTGTAGGACTCACAACATTTTCAGTTGAGGGGCACATGTAATAATGAGGTTACAGATTACTTAGCAGTCATCGAGGGGCAAAAAAAGTATGATTCATAAGGCCAGTAAGATCCAGGAATGATGTCATATGTTTAGATACATTTAATGCAGACAAATCAATTGAGCCAGATGCACACAGAGGTTGAATAAAATCAGGATAAACCAAGAGCTGCTAAACTTAACTGGGATTACCACAGGAACACAGCGCCCCCCGCCACACACACACAGAGCATATAATCACTTCATCACAACCTTAAGCAATGTAACTCCGCAATGGACTCCTGGGAAAAAACTGTCAGCTTAGCTTGCATCAGTCAGAAATGGGATAACACCTTACAAAGGCATGCAGCAAAAAGGCAGCAGTAGAAATCACCCTACACTTTCAAATGTTATTGTAGTTTTAAGCATAAATTCCAGGAAAAATTTTGAAAGTATGGAATAGGGGAAAAGCTTTATGATAATCATATCAATATTTCAGCTTCACCACATACCTCAGTTTGTAGTCTGTTTCTGAATGTTTCTTAGTTATGATTTTTGATCAGGCAAAGCCATAGTTAGCTAGCAATACAATCTCAAAGCGGGGCTTTAGCCACCATGGGCTTTTCTTAATCTTTTCAAACAAGTAATCGCAGGACAGAGCATTTCTACATAAATGCTTGACAGCTTTTAATATTGCCTGAGTCAGCCTGGGGCATTCCCCTAGCAGTAAGCCAGATCTCAAAGGATGGGATTCTTGTTGTGGTAAAACAACTATGCTGCTTTGACAAAACCCTCATAAAATGTAATTTGCTGTGTTCTATTTCACAGCCAGGACAGCCTCTCTCTCAAATTCTGTACCAATTCTGTAAGAGAGGTAACTGAATTTAAAAATGATCGAACTCTACTGAAAAAAAAAACATCACTAGGTTAGCAGGAACATCTTTGCAAACCAGCTGTTCCTCTTAGAAAGGTTCCAAAGTCAAACGACTTAGGCAAATGATACAGAAAACAAAGTTAAAGAGATTGCTGTACTGCAGATCTTTTAAAAACTCTTCTCTGATAATGCGCTTTGTCCAGTACCACCCAGAGGGGCGCAATGAACTGTTTCTCAGTCCTACCTATCCACTGAACCTTTCATTTCAGAAGATTCATTTTTACCTCTTAAAGTATAGTTTAGGAAACACCAGTGTGCAATGCTTATTTTCTTCATACTCACTGTCAAACCACACGACATGCATTTATGGATGCTGCATAATCCAAAGTGAGCAGCACATCACTAATTTTTCATTATTATTATAAATGAAATGAAGTTATTTACTTCTTTGCATTAGTACATTTCAATTAAACTTAACCAAAATCCAGCATATTAGTTCTTTTACCATAGGCTTCACAGAAACACCCCCCACCCAAAAAAAAAACAACAAAACCCAGAATGGGGAAAAAAAGCTGACAAAATTCAACTATAAATCACCAGGAAAAAAAAAAAATTCCTAAACCAACTTTCAATCTTTTGGCAAAATAAGCTGCTACTACTACTATGCTCATTTTTTTACAGATGATAAAAGAGGTTAAGTGACTTCCTTAAATCATCCAGCTAAATACCAGAGTCAGTCTGAACCCAAAGCGCATTCTTTACCAGTATATTGACTTAGGACGGGAGTGTTTCAGGTTGAGGTATTCCGCTTATAGATCTTCACCATGGAAACTCTGTGTAAATTAAGTTTTAGCACTAAGAATAAAGCGAACTGAATGGAAGGGGTTTCTTTCATTGATTAAGCCTACAGTGACATGTAAGCAATCTGAAATAAAACTCAAAAGTAAAATGATTACACATGACTGAACTAATTCACATGTATTTTTAAAAGATGTTTTCATCCACATAAGTAGTACTTTTGAGCACAGTTAGATTGGGAGTAAAAGGGATGGTGGTATTGGGGAAAAATTAAAGGAAACAATAAATGTATCTCAGGAGAGAGAGAGAGAGAGAAAGACATTTATCCCCCTAAAAGCTATTTGTCTTCAAACAGTCAAGTTGAATTACCTCTGTTATTACCATCCGCCACTCTAATGCCCACAATACAAGTTTATAATAGTCACAAAGTTCTAACTGTTCACAAAGTGCTGAAGCAGCACCAATTATACATGGTTTTCCTCTTTAATGAAAGACTGCATTTTCTGGTTCCTGTATGCAACATTTAATAGGTGCTAACACTTGAAACCCACAGCGTCACAGATACAATGTTATAAATAATGGTAAAGTTCCCACACTAGTCCAAAAGTCTGAAGACAACAGCTTAGCTAAAAGTTGTAACTTTAAACAATATAATACTGAACACTACAACAGATTCTAAAATTGTCTAAGTCCATGATCTTCTCCTCTTAAATGTTACAAAGTAATGAATAAAGTTGTTTCATATAGACAATAGTTTTGCAACATGTTACAGCTATAGTAACTAAAGCTATAAAGCGAGAGTTTCTGTATCCACTATGAACACCTATACTTGAAAAATAAGTTTAATTAGAATGCGAATAGGTCATAAACAGAGTCTTCTCAGTAACTACAAGGATTTTATAGGTTAATGGCACTGGTTTGTTATTATATCTCATTTCACTCTACTTTATATGGCGCTTTCCCTAAATGCCCTTTTCACCGGCATCGCTCTTGGGCTACTATCTGCCATGATTCAGTTTATTTTTCAGTTCACATGACTATTACACAGAAGAGAGGTAAAAGTCCACTACCACTAAGTAAAATATAACTTATTCAGATTTGGATTCTCTCTCCAAACCACACAGTATCCCAGTTTCCCTCAAAGTTCTCTCTTCGAAGCCTGACACAAAGAGCACCATGGCATACTGAAAGAGAGGACATTCCATGGGACACTGATTGCCAGCCATCTTCCAGATACTCTGCAAAAAAATGATTCCAAGTCATATACATTTTATAATTCTAGGATAACCTGCAGTATTTTTAATGTTTAATGTTATTTAAAATAGTTTCCCAAATTCATTTAGGCATGTAAACCTTCTCTCCCACTCTCCTCCCCAAAGCACCTATTAACATCCCATGGGTTTCCAGACACATTTTGAAACTAAGGAGGGGGGCCCAGAGTGAAGAAGCCCTGACTCCAAATACAAGGAGATCAACCATATGAGGAAGAATTAAAGGACAAACATGGAGACTACAAAGTGGGGACCCAGGTCTTCTGCCTCCTGTTACCGTGAGAGCCCAGTGGTGCTCTCTCCGATGGCAGGAGATAAAGCAGCACCAGAATGGGGGCGGGGGCGGGGGCGGGGGGGGCTTTGAGGAAGGGGTGTTAGACAACAGAGGGCCAGCCACTCCCACCCACGCCCTGGAAAGAGAAGCGGACACTGCAGAAAGGGAGTGTGGAACTCCTGGCTGAGAAGAGCAGTTCCAGAGCTCTGAGCAGATATCAGTGGAGAAGAAAACACTGACCATGAAAACAGTGACGACAAAACACAGCCAGTCATGGGTCTGGGATAATCTATACTAGTAGTGGGGCCATTCAAAAACAAAAATCATTATGGAAAGAACTGTCTGACTCACTCAGATACAGTAAATGCAGCCGAGCAATTCTTGGTTTTAGCTACCAAAATCTTAAAGTCACTCTCAATGGCAGTTTCATGTGTAAAAATGGATGAGAAAAATCTACAGAACTAGCAAACACTACTTTCTCACTTACATCTACTCAAGAGTTCATGAGAAGTAACTAAAAGATAGAACCAAAAAACTACTGCCAATGTCTATAGGTCATGCAGTTATTCCTCATGTTCAAGCTTACCCAACTCTGACAATCAATGGAAGTCAGCAACCAAGAGCCCAAAGTCAGAAAAGGAAAAGGAAATGAACCATCAGATACAAAGGAGGGAAGTTAATTCCTCTGCCCATTAAATTCTCCTAAATTAAGAATACCCAACCATTCACAGATCAGACCAAAGCAGCAACCCAGGAAAACTACATTCATTCATGTTCATGTTCTTACTCTTCTCTCTCCCACAGCCCCTCTCTCCAAGTATCTTGTCCCTGCCTAACCACCTTCTCGTCATTAGATTCACCAGGCTGTGCTTTTTGAAAAAAAGACCTATGTCTACAATCTTTTCGCTGTTAAGACAGTCCACATATTTTAGCTTTAAGCTTCACCTACACTAGAGTTTCAAACACTTTTGATCCCAATCTACAGTAAGAAACACAAGAAAACACAAGTTGTGTATAACGACACTTAATCTTTTTCTACACATGATGTACTTGATATTTTCTAGTCTAGTCTATTTAATTTTTAAAATGCTGGTTGGACTTTCAAACTAATCAAAACCAAGAGAATGAAAAACAATGAGCTACATATATTATATAACACACTGTGAGTAGTGTACCAAAGAGAAAAGGTTTTATAAGAAAGGTTTTGACTGCCAGAGGATAGTACAATAAAATATTAATTTGTACCAAGTTCAGCTATTTTATCATAAAATAACCTGAGCTTGCTATGTAATATTAATCAAATCCTAAGAAGTATGGGACATTTCATAAAGTTTGCAACATATTATGCTATTTGTTTTTAGACTGCTATGCTAAAGTATACCTTACATTTCCACATAAAATAAACAAATTGCTAAAATTTTCAGTGTTAATCCTGACATCCCTGTTTTCACTCACAAAGCAATAGATTCTTAAAAATAACATTGTGTTAAATCAAATCACTGTATTTATTCACTATTGTTCTTAAAATAGAATATTAGGTGGCTGTTATAAAGGAAATAAGTCCCCAACCTTTATTTCTGATGATATTTGTAAAGATCCTAATTGAGAATTTAAATAAAAATCATGTTTAAAAATAGTTTTTATCCTCACTGTAGGACATGCTTATTGATCTTGGAGAGAGGGGAAGGGACAGAGAGAGAGAGGGAGAGGAACGCCAATGTGAGAGAGAAACACCGATTGGTTGCCTCTCATATGCACCCTGATTGGGGACCCAACCAGCAGCCCAGTCCTGTGCCCTGACCCAAAATCGAACCCACGACCCTTCACTCTACAGGGAGGACACTCCAACCAAATGAGCCACACTGGCCAGAGCAACAAAAATAATCGTACTCATCTGTGTTAAATGAACACGTTGACAATTTGGCATGATTAATAAATTCTACTCAGGAAAAGCTAATAACAAGGACCAACAGAAGTGAAGACCAAAGTATACTAGAGAGGATTTAGATCCTTCTAATCAAGCCAATATCACTTCACTTAATCGACCCATATGAGAAAAAAATATGAATCTTTAAAACTATTCTAATGAAAGGAAAAGTTTAAACCACAGTACCTGCAGATACACTCTAGTAACAAGTTTATAAATTCTTCACACTAGTGTGTGTGTGTATGTATACACTCAATAAGCTGTAAAGTTACTGTTATTTAGGGTTACTTTAAATAAAATATTACAACGTCCAAGATTCAGGGAGCATCAAAAACCAGTCATACACATACCAATAGCAAGAATGTTTCTTTCATGTTGAGTAATACTACCTTAACATCTACTTTTTAAGTAAATTGGTAAAAAATTACCTAAATTCCAATTCCCCATTTCAAAGTAGAGGGCAGCCAAGCCAATGAAGAACATACTCGTTTAGTTATTACTAGCAAAATCAGTTTATAATGTAAAAGTTATTTTTACTTTACAACTCTGTTGCAACATTCTAGAATTGTACTACGGACATCAAAACTCTAATTTTATGAACCAACATACAACATAATCATTTCAACAACTTAAAAAACAAAGGTGACAGAACACAGTCTCTCTATTCTTACTGGATATAACTGGAAAACGTTATTAAATTTAAAAGTGACTATGGCCGTAAGGAAGTTTTGTCCCGGTACACTATTGCTCATTGGCTTAATCCCCTCTTCCTCTCTAGAGCTCTGTTTATTTTCTTCCTCAAGCCATTAGCGCCAAGAGCAAGGACTGCTACCGAACACATATACACCTCACTTAGAAGCATCAGTTTTCTCATTGTCATGATAGTGTAATGAACAAAACATTAACTGTAACAATGTAAAAGTAAAATGGACCATAATTAGAAATAAAGTGAAATTGATGGAAATGAAGCAAGGTAGACAGAATCTTGGCTGACTTCTTTTTTAAAAGTAGCCTATCATCAGCATAAAAATAAGGAATATCTAAATGACACTTTCATTAACACAAAGACCGAACAGAAATATACAGCATATAGCACAGAGTATTTAACTACTACTGCTCTCCTGTTGCAAATATTGGGTTTTTCAAAACTCAAACTAAAAACTATCACTTTAAGGCAAATCTAAGTTATCAAATTTAACCTCTGTAAATTTCCATCATAGACCAAAAATAATGATTAAAAAATTAAATTGAGGACCATTCACTATCTGGAAATTTCATTAATCTAATTGTTTTTATATAATGTTAGGTGACAAGAAAAAAAAATAGGACATTTCCCCAAAATGTTGTAATGAATTCATGGATGAAGAACAGCTGACCTATTGCAATACTTAATTGAAGAGACACATTTTTCAATAACCTAAAGTCTCAAATAACTTAGAGGCAGTAGAAGTACTACGACTTATGACATTTCTTGACAGCTTCTCCACTCTTACATGTCTTTTCTTACTCCTGACCCAACTTCCGTGGGTGAGAACTCCCACTTTCAGCATCTCAGACTCCCAACTTAGAAATGCCTGAGATCTAACAGACACTGCCTACCGGCGAAGCGCTCCAAATAATTCCTCCAAAATGCTAATCTCTTGTTCTCCATCACTGAGAAACACAGCAGACCACTTAAAAGACTACATTCTTGTCATGTCTTTTCAGACTCCTAACGAGATAAAATATGAAGCATACTACTGAAACCTAATTTGTTTTAAATCATGAAAAGCCTCTGGTTTGAAATTATTTAAAATAAAAATGAAGTGTATTTGGCCAAATAGTTATTTGACTTTTGGCTTATTTGGCTTAAATTAAATTTGTATAAACAAGGGGTTTTCTAATATATATGAAACAAAACCCAAGGAAACATATTCAGTGGAAAATATAGATAAATTACTCTGATAATACTACACAGCAAAATATCTCAGAGCATAAAACTACTATGTAAACTCTTAATACCAAAAGGTAACTGAGCATATGGTTTTTTCTCGTCATAATTTTGCAGATAAGAAAGGACAGATACTAAATGACAATGCAAGAACTGAAACTCTAAAGGTACCAAAAACTTCTTTAAATCTCAAAAAGAAAAACCATTAAAATTTTTCTAAATTCATAAAACATGAGATATAAAGCTACACAAGCTTTATAAAATATTTTATTCCACATATTAAAATAAAAGACATAACAAAACCAGTACTGAAGTCAAAATTATTTCACTCTTAAGAAAGAAATCACTTGAAAGATGGTTTAGAATTCTTAGATTCTGAATAAAAGCCTGGTAGTCTGTTTTTAAAAAACCATACTATTCATATTTTTATATATGTATATACACTGTGTGTATATGTATATACACTGTATATATATTCAGTGTGCATCTACTGTGTATGTACATATATATAAATGCAAGCAATGTTCAATGAGAGATTTACCTGACAAGCTAATTTTTAATATATTTCTAATTTAAAAATTCAAAATAATCACCAATTAACTTTACTTCAGGAAAATAAGGCTTACTTGGGAACCGAGACACTTTTGTATCAGAACTTTCCAACAAACTAAAATTGCTAGTATCCCAAAAATACAAAACACAGTACTCCTTTGGCTAATAGCCTTGCAAAGCCAATGTACCAATACAGGTGTGGGTGATGACGTGTATTCTTCCAATAGAAAACAGCTGGATGTTTGAATGGACTTGTCACATTGGATACAGAAGAACTTCAGCCCAGCCTGCGAGCTTGAAGGTCACACGGGAGCGTCTGCCCTCATCACTGATCTACTGCACTAGGGTTGCTCTTCTAAATCCCATCTATATTTAGGAGAATGAAGACACAATTCTAACCACTTTAGATCTTAATTAAATGTAAAGTAAATCAAACTTTCAGGCAGGAGCTGCTCCCAAACATTCTTTCCCAACCACTGTCAACAAAATTTTTAAACATGTATGTCATGTTATCTTACAAACATGACAATTTATGGAAAGTCCATGTTCAACAGTTTTTTTGCTTGAACTAAATGGAGATGAAATAAAACCCACTGATCACTATCTTCAAGTTCCTGTTGACGTAAGATATTTTAATATCTCCTCCCATTTCCAGAGTGATCTCCAGAGTCTGGGAAGGAATGTTTCCACTAATAAATACCTTTCCATTGAATATCTGTTATACCACCAGCAATCATCCATTTTTGCCTATCACAGAATTAGTCATAAGCTCTTACTGTTGACCTAAAAACATTAAGTTCTTTCTTGTAAATTCCACATTAAATAGCACATTTGAGGAGCCTGGTTGTACTCTTGGGAAAATATTTACCAAAAACTTGGGGGGAAAAATCTTGAATAATGGGTATCTATTATCTATTGTACATATTTTTAAATATATACACCATATAATACCTATTATAGTAAGATAGCATATATACTACATATTATATGCTGTATATTACATATATGTTTATGTACTCAGAGTTAACTCATGGTAACTCCCTTTAACGATTAAATCGTAATATGGAGCTTGTTTGTTTGTTTTAACCCAAACTTACCCCATTCTAGGTATTCAAGAATATTCTTCTCTCTTCTCAGCGGAGAATTATTGCATTCATCATAAAGGCAGATGAGTATATCCAATAACGTTTCCACACTGAAGCACTGCCCATTGGTCTGAGCCGGCCCATCCAAAATAAACTGCTCCAACTGCCGCAAACGCACTTCTCCAGACATGTTGGCTTCGATTTCTGCTGGATTTCCTTTAAATTATTATTAATGACTCCTACTATGATTCTTTGAACCTAAAGTTTAAAAGGTGTGGTTTTAAAAACAAACCACTTGTTATTCAAACAACTGTCACGCAATGCCGGTGCTGAATTAAACATCTAACACACCGGTACCCTCACTTAACTGAAGCGTCTTCAATTTCGCACATATACATATATTCTGAGGGATAGTTACCATAAAATATATATTTGATACATTTTTAAAGAATACAATTAATTCGTATGTTTAAATAAAATAATAATTAAAAGTACAACGAACCAAAGAGTCAACACTTCTTTAAGGGGGGGGGGGGAACTCTTCTCCTTCATTCAAAATTCAACTCGTGCAACATAATCCTGAAACGAATCCGGTTGCATCATTAATGAATTAAGTCCGATCTGCATCAGCAATTCACTTCCCAGGAAGAAGGAAAACAGAAAAGGGAGGAAAAAGCCAGAATGTATGTAAGGGGGAGGGAAAACCAAAAATTCGGCTGCAAATCCTCCCAACCACCGCTTGGATGATGCATCAGCGGCAATTTCTCCAGCGGGAAGGGAGGGGGCGAGTCCCTGAAGCAGCCCCTCGGCCCGGAGCACGCCAAGTCTTGCCCGGAGGAGGCTTTTCCTTTTTCCTTCCGAGCTCCTGCTTTTTAAGGCTTTGCAGTTAGTCCCATTTCCAACGGCTGCGGAGGACAACTCTTCATTTTCCTCCCGGCTTCTCCCAGGGGCCTGGCTGGCGGCGCGGCCGGGGCTGGAAACGCGGGCTGCGGGCGGCACTGGGCGCCGGGCTCCGGGAGCAGCGGCTACTTGGCCGCCCGAGCCCGCTCCATGTCGGTGGTCGCTGGTCGGCCGGCCTGGCCCGCGCCGGGCGCAGAGCCCGGTCTCCCCACACCCGCACCGCGGCCGCCCGCCGAGGCTCCCGACGCCCTGGAGCGGGGGTGCTTGTCGGGATTCAAAGGACACGGACGGCGGCAGCTGCGGCGGCGGTGCGGGCGGCTCCAGCAGCTACTTCTCCCTCTTGTTCACACCCCCGGGTTAAGGGCATCTTTCCGCGGCGAGGAGGGAGGCGGCCGAGGCGCCGGAGGAGGGTCTGCTGCCGCGGGTGAGGCTCGCGGAGGCTGCCGCAGCCCGGCTCGCAGCCACTCCCTTCCTCTCCCTCCCACCCCTCCCCCGCCTTCCCGGTCCTCTCGCGCCCGCGCCCTGGGCTCCGCGAGGCTCCCCGTCCCCGCCGCACGCAGGCGGAGACTCGCGCCTAGTCCGGATCCAATATGGCGGCCCGCGCCCCCCGCCCGCGCGCGCACGCCCGCTCCCCGCCCCGCCCCTCCCCTCCCCGCCCCCGCCCCCGCCCCCGCCGGAGCCCGCGGGCCGAGCCGGGTCGGTCTGCGGCCGCGCCGCGCCGCGCCGCGCCGAGCCGAGGCCCTGGAAGGGGCGCGGGCGTCCGCACCACCCTGGAGGGAGGGTGGGGACCGCCTCGGCCGGCGAGGCTGCGGCTGCGGCAACGTGGAATGCAGGGATACGGGAGGACTGGGGAGGCCGCGGCGGCGGAGGACCGGGAGCGGACTGGGAACTGCGCCACCGCCTCGCCGCTCTCCCCGCTTCCCGAGGCTTCTCGTGCGGATCGCGAGCGGGGCTTCTTCCTCGCCCTCGGAGACACCACCTGCCAGGCACGTTTGGTAAGGGGGCCCAGAGGCCGAACGGCTTTAGACTCCCGACAGATCCGTAGAAGACGGCGCCTCTCGCCGCCCCTTACCTGCTCCCCACCCGCCCCCCAAATTCAGTTCTCAGGCACTCCATAGTTATCATTTCCTGGGTGTCCAATTACACTGTTTCTTGTGTCATTTCCCAGGACAAATACGACAGACTTGGACGCGCTACCATCCAACTCATAAGTGTGTGAATGCAAAGGACAGAATTCCCCATCTCTATTCCCAAAAGTTTCCCTACGTGGAGCACAGTGTTTTCTCCGGAACTATTCAAGCTGCTGCCTGTTTATCCCCAGCCAAGGTTACCACCTACCGGGGAATCAGCTGATGGGAGTCAAGACAGTGCAAAGCTATGAGCAAACCCGCATCCCTTTTTGCGCTGGCTTACACCCCCTCCACCCCTCAGCCTAAAGGCACTGGGCAGCAAAGGCAAAAACACCCAACCCTGATGCATTTAAGGCTTTCCAGGTTTTCCCAGTCTTGGTTTTAGAAGCGCTCTCACACACGCGCGCACACGCACAAACGTCTAACCCAATGGCACCGCGCAGAAATTGGGCAGCAAAGGCAAGTCGTCAGAAGCGACTGCTCTTGATGCATTTAAGACCTCCCAGGTTTTTCCAGTCTTGGTCTTAGAAGAGCTTTCTTACAAATTTCTTGTGGAAGGTCCCATATTTAAATGTGCTGTTAAACTGGGTCACTGCATTTCTGTCGTTTCCTCAAAGGTGTCATCTCCTTTATGATCTTTCTCCAAAATACAATTATTTTCTAGTCCTTTCCAACACCCATCAGGCAGTTATGTTTTCTATGTTGATGCCCACAATTATATCTTTTCACATCTTAATAATATGAAAGTTGAGGAAGACCTAGCAATGAAGGTCTAGAAACAAAGCCTAAAATTAAGGCTAACAAATTATTCAAGTTGCTGTGATTTGCAAAATACTGTAAATGTTTTGCAAAATTTATACTTGACAAGTTGGTACTCTCCTGGCTTAAATAAGGACAACATTATTTCCAATGTGCTCCTTGACACATGATTGATACTTAGACTCAGGCAAAGGATCAGTCCTTCTGGACATGACATCTTTATATGTGTGTTGTCTAATTATAAAAGTAATACAAAAGAAAAGTTTAATCCTAACACAGATAAACATGAATATTTCGGTGTTCTTTGTTCAAGGCTTTTTTATGCATTTTAATAAAACAATACATAAGACAGCTTTATAGGCTCTTGTTTTTACTTAGCAACATATTATGAACATCTTCTCAACAAATATTCTTCAATAACATGGTTTTTTATGGCCAAGACAACTTAACATTTTCATTTGACCACGAGTTAGGGTAGCAAAGAAAGAAGCAATTTCTTCTTCTCGTACAGCACAGAACTGGCTCCAAGATACCAAGTTACCCACCTTGTAAATAACTATTAAAAAAGAGTTTAAAAAAGAAAACCTAAAACGTGTTAGGTCTCCACAAATGCTAATTAACAGCAAATGAGATACAGATATATTTCTTAACAAAAGAATCAAGCTGCCAGTCCTTTCTCTACCTATTCTGTTAGCACTTGGTACCACCCACAGTCCAGAGTATTGATGTTTGCATAATAACCTTTGCCACATTGTTTAGAGAGCAGAGGGGAGAACTTATTTTTATTTAAAAACACACACACACAAAGAGAAGGAAGGAGGTTGAACCCAATCAATTTTGCTTGAATAATTCAAGCTCAGAGACTTAATAATTAACTAGACACTAAACACATTGTGTGGGTGTTATTTTAAATGTTCTGGTTGAAGTGTGAACATGCCTGTTAATGAAACCGGTCTTAAGCCAAAGAAAGGCGCAGCCCAATAGCTCCGCAGTGCTGCGTGGCAGGGTGTTCTTTGGGGAAAGAGTCTGGAGGAGGTCTTTCTTGGGACATGCCACTTGGGGACCTGGAGAGTAGATACATACTGCTGCAAACAATTCGTTTAAAACAATCAGAGAAAGTTTTACGAAGGTGCTGGGAATTATTCTGACCTTTTGTGAAAGAAAGAGGACATAGAGATAGAAAAGTGGAAAGAATCGGCCAGACAGGAATCCTTAAGGCGCGTCTCCCTTGCAAACTCCTTTCATCCAATCCTACAATCCTGGCCTAACAGCAGAAGGATCGATCCGTCAATTACTGTTTATACCAACCAGGCCCACTCTTGCCTTGCTGCATCTTATTCCAGAATAACTACAGATTCAATGATGGGAAACGGGGCCAGAAGCAAGGTGAATGCCATAGTGGGGCTTCGTGTGTAGTCACATGAGGATATTTTACTCGCTCCCCTGTCCGCACTGCTAGCACAGCCTGAAGTCACAAATGAACGACTGGTTTAGTCTGGTTTCTGACACCAAGTAAAGACTCATGTATGGAAAAAGGAGACTTTGTAATTAATAATTGCTTTCTTCACAGAACACTTACAGTGTGTACCTACTGTCCTGAGCACTTTGGGCACAATATTCTATTCAATCATTACAAATATATGAAGCAGAACAATTATCATATCCATATCACAAATGAGGAAACTGAGGTTTAGAGGACGTTGAGAACTTGGGAACGATAGCTAGCAAGTGACATTAAGCTTCTCTCAAGCCAGGGCCAAAAGTTTTATCCACCACACAAATGAGGTCTAAAAGATGTATGAAATTCCATAAACCCAACCTCTCCCTCCTTTGTAACCAGGAAGCAGGAGGATGTAGTTCCTAACTGACATATTTGGGCATTAGAAATTGACATCAGGGCAGAAGAGGAAAACCCATATATGAAAAGCAGAAATCACTGATCTATTTAAAGCAGCGGAACCTTCATTTTGGAAAATGGCTACATAGGTGATAGAAGAGCTGAGGAAACAGACAAGCAGCAACGTCTGCTGCCCCCAGCCCCTGACCCAGGCTGGTGGAGCTGGAGCCACAAAGGAGGTGCAAAGGCTGCTAGGGAGGCTGCCCCAGGAGACACAGGGGAGGAGGAGCCTCTTGCCTTGACTGTCCCACCATTCCCCGCTAACACAGAGCTTGTGAGAGAGCCTGCATGCATTGTCCCCAAGATGCACAGCTGAGCAGGCAATGGGTGAGGGGTGGCTGTCAAGGCAAACAGACCAAGGACTGTCATACATATACTCAACCCAGTTTCAGTTTTACCCAAAGAATTAAAAAATCTTTACAACAAATGTTTTATCTCTGAACAACCATTCAGTGGATTTTCAAGTGGCATGATTTTAACATAGGAGAGGTTTTCGCTCCTCCCTCTTCATATTTTGCTTTTTTTTTTTTAAACCTCACAGAACAGTTAAAGAAATCATCCAATCAAATCCTTTTCATCTAGGGCACATTTACTTAGAGGAACAGACTTAGGTTCACAGTCTCCTGTATTTGTCACTTGCTCATCACTGGGTCTTACCAGTCTTGTCCTATCTTTAAACCTCTCATTTAAATCTCTCATTAAAGCTCTACATATACAAGCTCTACTACATGTGGAATTTTCAAAAACATGTTCAGGGCAAATATTATAATAGAGATACTGTCCTCTCCTACAGCTAGTTAGTAAATTTGAACAATAAAAAGAAGGGTGGCATTATTTTCTAAATGCCCTCAGCACTAAAACATTTGGCAAAAGACCCCATGGCCACGTGTGGTGGCAAAAACCAAGCCAGTTAAGCCAATGTGTTCCTCTCACTCCTGATGGAGGGCTGGAGGTGACAGAGCCAGGACCCAGGGGCTGGCAGCCAAAGAAGGGAGAGGTAAAGAATCCAGTTACCACACACCCTGGAAATCTCTCTGGCCAAGGCTACCAGTGACTCCCACATCACCAAAGCCAACTGGCTGTCCTCAGTCCATGTCTCATTTGACCTTTTAGCGGGATTTGATAGCACTGATCAAGCCTCTTCACTGAAGCCCTTTTCTTCGCCTGGCTTCTGCACTCTCCCGATTTCCTGCTACCTCGCTGGCCACGTCTCCTCAAGTCTTCCTTGCTAGGTCCTCCTTGTCTTCTAGATCTCCAAAAATTGGAGTACCCCCGGGTGCAGTCTTTGAACCTTTTCTCTTTTCTAGCTACACCCACTCCTCAGGCGACCTCAATTAGCCTTAATGATTCAAATGCTGTGTCGGATGATTTGAAAAACATATCACAAATCCTTCAACACTCCTCTCATTGAGAGGCTGGGTCTTTATTCCCTCACCTGGAACATAGGCCCACTTTAGTGTTTCCCTGGTAACAAATAAAATGTAGCAAAAATGACAGTTTAACTTCTCATGCTGGACCCCAAGAGGCCATGTAGCCTCTCCTTGTCCACTGGAAAGCTACCACTAGAACCCTATACTACCATGTAAGTTCAACTGTTATTAAAAAAAAAATGCAATGGTCTTAAGGTCGCCATGCTAGGAGGGAGCCCAAGCCACATAAAGGAGCCACATTTAGACACTCGGCTTCTCCAGGATCGAAGACGCCGTTTGACTGAAGATGTCGCCATGTGATTCCAGCCCCCAGCTGTCAAGTCTCCCCGGCCAGGACCCCAAAGTCTTCCCAGCCGAGACCCCAGGCATGTGGAGCAGAGACAAGCCTCTCATCATGATACTTTTCCTAAATTGCTGGAGGACAGCATCCATGAACCTAATAAAATGATTGCGTTAAGCTGCTAGGTTTTGAGGCAATTTGTTATGCAGAAGCAGTAGCTGGAACAATATATGAATGCCGATAACTTCCAAATTTATGTTTTTGATCTGAACCTTTCCCCTGAACTCCAGACTTATCTTTCTAACTGCCTACTTGGCACTTGTTTAAAGGCAGTATGTTCAAAACAGAAGGCTTTAACCTGAACCTCCAAAAACAAAAGAATCCATGGGCCCTCTCCAGAGTTCTCCATCTTGGTAAATGGCATCTGCATTGCCCAGCTCCTTGACTTTAACGCAACCTCTTTATCTTCTCTAGCCCCGCACAACCAGCCCATTAGCAAACATGGTCTACTCTATCTTAAAAGCAGGATTAGAATTCAAAAGTTAATAACTGAATGGCATGGGTTCCAACCAATCAAAACAGTCGCTGGCTCTGGTTGATGTGGCTCAGTTGGTTGGGTGTCGTCCCGCAAAGCAAAGGGTCTCTGGTTCAATTCCCGGTCAGGACGGATGCCTGGGTTATGGGTTCTGTCCCGGGTTGAGGCATGTAGGTCAAGGTTTCTCCCTCATATCGATGTTTCTTTCCCTCTCTTTCTCCCGTCCTTCTCCTCTCTCTAAAAATAAATAAATAAAACCTTAAAAAAAAAAAACAGATGCTGGTCTGAACACCAAAACAGATGTGACCACTTCTTCCCACCTCACTGCTGCCTTTACACCCCAGCTCAGAACCCTCCATTGCTTCCCACTGTGCTTAGAATAAAAACCAAAATCTTAACACAGCCTCCACGGCCCTCCATGAACTGGTCTCTGCCTACCTCTGACTTCATCTTCTACCATTCCCCGTTCTCCAACCCATTGTGTTGCAGCCACACGCTCCCCCATGCCCTTTCTCAAACACTCCACACTCCTGCCTCTGAGTCTCTGTGATTTGCCATTCCCTCTGTCTGGAACATTCTTCCATCATATATCCACAGAGCACATCCCCCCACTTCACTCAAGCCTCTGCTCAAACATCACTTCATCAGAGAGGCATTTCCTGGACAAGCTATTGTAAACGGCAGCCTTCCATCCTGCCATTCTCTCTCCATCTATCCTGCCTTTTCATAGATGGATCTGCATGGCATTATGGGGGTTTGTTGTTGTCCTGAGTGTTTGTTTATTGCCTGAATCTCTCCACTAAAATGTAAGCTCCATGAAAGTAGAAATGCTGTAGCATTCACACAACACTTAGTAAAAAGAGATCAGGGTCTACTTCCCCCAGAATTTGTCTATATTATGTAAATAGCCTAGAGAACTAGAAGCAGGCACCACCTTCTCCTAACTAGAGGCTTTTTCCTAAGAAAAACCCCCTTGTTGAGCTGATTAATAAGGGTTGGTTTTTTTCCCCTAAGAAGATCATAATGCTACTACTTCTCCAGGAGCTCATTGATGACAGTTACATGAAGTGTCCCCAATAAAATAGTCTCTAAAATCCTATCACCCTAACAGTACAACCCCACAGATTCCTTAAGCATAAAGTAACAAAGACATTTTTCTCCAAGAAAGGTGAATGGTTTGACTGCAAAACATTAGGGGGGGATAAAAACTTCAGATAAATCATTAAATTTGAGAAAATGGGACGTGATAGCAATATCTTTTTTTTGCTCAATGGCCATCAAGTAGCAAAAAAAAGCTAACATGAATTGGGCACTTCCTATGTCAAGCACCAAACTAAGGACTAAGAGGATTCACTGAATCCTCCTAACAACCATATAAGGCAGACACTGTTATTTCCTGTCTAGGTCAACACAGCTGCTATAGCAAATTTCCATAGACTTTGTCCCTTAAACAACAAACATTTATTTCTCACAGTTCTGGAGGTTGAAGGGGTCTAAATCAAGGTGCTGACTGATCTGGTTCTTGGTCAGGGCACCCTCCCTGGGTTGCAGACAGCCTGTCTTCTCACAGCAGCTTCACAGGGCAGAAAGCAGAGAGAGGGGCAGCAAGCTCTCACGTCTCTTCTGACAAGGGCACAAATCCCATTCAGGAGGCCTCCACCCTCACGACATAATCACCTACCAAAGGTTCTATCTCCTCATAGCATCACAATGAGGGTTAAGATTGCACCATATGAGTTTTACAGGGATACAAACATTCAGTTTGTACCATTTTCATGTAGTAAAACTAAGGACTAAAGAGGTCAAGTAACTTTGCCAAGGTTATAATGTTGATAGGTAGTAAAGGCAGGATTTCAGCCCCGGTAGGACTCATTCTAAAGCCTGCGTGCTGAAATGCTTTGCTAACCTACCTCATAGCAAACTAAGAAAAACTAATATCAGTTCACAGATTCATAATTAGACTAACCCTATTGTCCAGCCTAAAGAAGGGAAAACTGAAATGACTTCATGATGACCCTGAAGCATGGAAGACATTCTCTCACAGGAGTTTTGGTCAATTGTTTTCCATATGGAGGAAAAAAACCAGAGAGAACAGCAGCTTTATTAAAGTGGGATTTATTTCATGTAGACAAAAAGAGAAACTCTGAGTTATCAGGATGGTAAACCACAAAATCAGACACAAAGACATATGATGAAGTTGTAATCTCTGAAGATCTTAACAATGACCATTTCAACTGCAACAGCCATCTCTCCTGAACAGTTTGAAATCCACCTGCCGGCAGGTAAGGGGACCAGGACAGATGCACACTACAGGTTCCATTCAGCAGTAAGATTCAGTGCTTCCGCACCAGCATGGGGAACTAGTTAAACCCACAGTCATATGGTGGAGCCAGCGATTATGTTTTAGAACACACTGCAACCTCTCTGTGACCTCTCTGTGACCCAGAGAATAGCGGCATCAGCATTTATAGGCCAAATGAAATAAGGCACTGTCAGCAATGTTCCTGACCATAAAAAATACCATAATAATAATAATAATAAAAGTATCAAGACATAAATCCACACATAGGACGGTATCTGGAGCACCCCAGGCATTTAGGAGAATAAGGGAAATGAAAATTCAAGAAAATTAAGTCTGAGCTATCAAGAGGGGCTTTTCTTTAACAAGAAAGGCCCCAACATTATAAAATACAAGCAAAAAATTCATGCAGAAGATAAGGAACAATATAAAAACTGTAAGTACTAAAACCTGGGACTCGTTCCAACCACTTCTTCAGATACGAGCATGGCACAGACCAGGATGAGAAGCCAGTGAATAATACTAGGGAATGATGTTAGAAGAGACAAATTAAGTATTTTTTTATTTACTGTAACATTAGATTTTCCTGTCTTTTTTGAAACGTTGTTTCTCATAATGATAATGTTATCCTATGTGAACAATTGGCCATTAGCAGATGGTTTTCACGGCAATGGAACTGAGTTTTCTGAGACCCACCAGAGCCTTTTGCTCCCCCTCCCTTATGAGAAGAGCATAATGTATTCAGTGACTAGCCACAGTGCAAGGCAGCATGTATGACTGCGAAAAAATGCTTTCCCTAATTAAAAATACATCGTCTAGGCAGTGATAAAACTACTACTTTGTCCTTATTAATACTTCATACTGAATATGGAATTAACCTTCTCACAGAAGTTTAGCTAATCATTCACAAGGACTACCAACCATCCCCCAGCTTTTAAACCATATTAAGTTGTTTTCATTCATTCATTCATTCATTCATTCATTCATGCAACAATAGTCATTTACCAAGTTCCCAGTCTTTATCAGGAACAGTATAAAAAGTGTGAGTGGATGATGTTCAACCTTCATTGTACTCTTCCCGAAAGATATAAATTGTAAGCAAAAGTAGTGCAATATTGTTAATGTCCTTTTAATTGGAAGAGGAAGGTTGGTCGGTAGGCGGTGGTAAAGCAGAGAAAGTTCCCTGAGAAGTTGGATTAGAATATACCTTTTGGTAACCTTTGGATTACCCACAGAACAGAGCCGACAGAAGGGATTTTCCCAAATAAGGAGAAACAAAAAGGCCAATATCAGTGCTGTGGGAAAAGCAAGCCAGGAGAGAAGAATCAGGCCCCTCTGGGAAGGAACGGACAAACAGACCACCAAATCCAAGCGTGGCTAACAGAACTCTTATGCGGGTGATTTAATACTCAAGTGGCCGACTCCACGAGAACGGGGTTGGGCGGAGCCCCATCTCGGAGGAGGCAGTGATGAGCGCCAGGTGGGCACTGGGGTTATAAATGATGATGGTCCTTCTGGGTTAGGGTGGCATTGGCTACGAAAACATGTGGAAAGAGGATGCATAGGCAGAAACCCATGAGAGGTTCCAGGTCTCAGCCAACAAAGGACGAACCCGAATCTCAGCAGGGAATTTGAACAGAAACCCAAAACCAAGTAGCAAAGCCTGGCGTACAAGGTGGCCAGAATGAGCAGGAGTCAGGGAGAAGCTCTCCGAGGTGTCTGGAAGCTAAATGTTACTGGGGGCCCGCTAGGCCCGAGGCGAGGAGGCCAGGGTCTCTTTCAAGGTCTTGCCTTCTAAGAGTCGGGGCTGCCGGCATGCCCTGTCAGACAAGGCTTGCCTGCTCCGAGCCTAAACGGAGTGGGGTCTGAGAGTCACCTTGGCGGGCTTCTGGCTAGGACTCGAACAGCCATGGTGGATGCTACCTGCCTCAAACTGTCCCCCTCGTCCCTCGATCGTCCATGACGCATGACACCTTCAGCTGCCTGGCCATTGTTTTCGGTTACGTTAAGGCAGGGAGCATCTTTCACAGGCTGGATACATTCATCTAAAACTAGGACTGGCCTCACCACTAGTGCACGGATGCTCATTCCTTTGAGCCCCGGAACTAAAACGCAGATATTGATTTCTCCCTTAACTGGTTGCTGTGGTGATCCCATTCAGAGAGAACCTCGGAAGGTTAATAAACAATTGTGGTGCTATGAACCATGGTTTAAAATCAAATTAGCCTTTTAAAAGGAAAGTCATTAGCAAAGATGGCCACGGTGTAACATCCTCAGCCCAAAGAACAATCACGTGGTGATCGACTGAGGCTACCCACTGCCTCTTTCCACACTCTCTCTCATTCAGCATACATATTGAGCGCTGACTGTATGCCTGACAGTGTGCTAGATCTTTCTCCTCTCTGTGAACTTTCAGAATGCAAACAATTCTCTCCCCAGCTTTTCTCTCTCCGTTTCTACCTTACGCTCACTCCAGTCTTTGTTGATGTATCTTTCCACAGCCATTTCTGTTTCTCAATGTCTTCCTCCTTTTCCTCTGCCTACTTTCCCTCCCCCTTTTATCATCCTTTTTCCTTTCCAGCCTTTTCCCATCTCTCTGTCCGCTTTTTTTCCTCACTTGCCTTCTCACTGCCTTCATTTCCCTTTGTTTCTCATAATAACAAATAAGAAGACATTTAAAAATACTTAATAGCGATAACAGTCTCAATGGGGGAGAAAGTAACCTTTCAAAAAAACAAGCTCCCGTTAAGGGCATAATTTGAGACAAGTAACATGAAGTTAGACTTGTTAGCACATTCGCGTAGATTTGTTACACACCTTGCCTGCAAGAGCCGGGGCTAAAGGAAGAGAATGCCAGGTACATTTTTTCTGGTCCTTGGTGACAGGTAGAAGGATGAAGAAAAGGCCAATGTATGGGACACTCCATAAGGGCAGCGGGGATGGGAAAATCAAAGGAAGCATTTAGTGGGGAGTCTGTCCTGAACACTTTCCTCACATTCTTTGATCCTCACAATACCCCTGTGAGTTAGGCAGTATTGTTATCCCCAGACGAGGAAACAGGTGTAGAAAGTGACAGAGCTGGAACCGGGACTCAGTCTGCCTGATACCAAAGTCCATGATGGTGAAACAAAGAGAAACCTCACCAGCGTCATAGCTCTGTCTGCTAGAGCAAAGCCAAGCTGCACAAGGGGGGCCCAGCGGGAGAGTCCGAGGGCTCAGGGTCCCCCTGGGCTCCTCCCATGCACTTGGTACTGCGGTCCCTCACAGTGCGCTGGCACAGACATGGAGCTGAATAAGTAATCACGGAATGCATGAGCAGGATTCAAAGCAGTAAGCAGTGAAATTTCTGAACTGGAAAAATCATTATCTTACCCAATTCAGGAGTCATGCAACCTCTGCGTAAACATTCCCAGGGACAATCCTCCTACAAAATAAGAGTCACAGTTTGGCCACATTTTTGACACAACAGTTGAAGGTCGTAAGCTCCCATGTATTCACTCAGGGGCTCTAAAATATTTTTCTGATACTCTCACTTTTATAAAATTTCATGTCATTAATTCCTTAAAATTACCAGAATGCATTTTTTAAAGATTTTATGTATTTATTCTTAGAAAGAGGGGGAGGGATAGAGAAAGAGAGGGAGAGAAACATCAGTCAGTTGCTTCTCGCTCCCACCTAGGCATGTGCCCTGCCCAGGAATTGAACAGGTGACCTCTCACTTTGTGGAACGATGACCAACGAACTGAGCCACACCAGTCAGGACCCCCCAGGACGTATGTGGATGTACTTAATACTACTAAGCTTCAACTTCAAAGTGGTTAAAAGGTGGGGGTGGTGGAAGTGGAAGAGAATATGGGGGGAATACATGGTGATGAAAACTATAAATTAAAAATTAGTTAAGAAGGCAAATTATATTTTTTATAATTAAACATTTTAAAAATATTAGAATATAAATATTTATGTATATAAAGTACACATATGAAATATACATCATGAAATTTGATGGCATGGACAAATAATTTATTTATTTCAGAAAAAATATTAATATCTAATGGGTGACTGAGCAAGTTTATTTGTCTGGAAACTTGTCTCTTAGCTGTTAGCTATGCTGGATACCCTGTTAACACCCCTCTCTTATGCTATTCTTTTGTAAGTTTTAATAACTCATATTTCTCTTCAGGCTACTGTGAAAACATAAGTGTAAATTTTTTACAGTAGTTAATATTTTACCATTGATTCTGTTTGATCATTTGTGTTCTTACCTGATTATTTCTTCAATACTTTTATTTGGGGACATTCATGCCTTAGGTGATATATTTACTAAGCTATTCTTAAAAAATTTATTCTCCTCATGTGATAGTACTTTGCGTGTGTGTGTGTGTATTTAATCTGGTTTGAGGGATACGTGATTAGCTTATAGCTAATCCATATGGACAAGGACTGTTGTGCCCATTTGCTAATTATAAGAGTAAAAGCCAAAGGCATAAGGAGGCTACCTGAGGCCTAGCACCGAGAGTGGGAAGATACCTAGCCATGACCGTGACTTAGAAGACGATGCTTGTGTTTCTGAATCCATCACTTCTATTACCTCATTGCATGGCCAGTAGCTTTTTTGAGTTTTTTCATGTTTTTCCCCTGGGAGCCTAACCTGAAGTCTCAGATGTTTTCATTTCTCTTCATGGGCAGGTCACATCTACCAGACATGAGGCAAAAGATCTGTAGGGACGGACAGCAAACCAGCTGTTGGTGAGAAAAAGAAGTTAGTGAGAGCTTGTGGACACAGGCTGCCTCGCCCTTAGGTGAGAGATGAGAGAGCCCTGGGTGCCCTGAGGAAGGAAATTCAGTCTCTATCTCACCCTCTATCTTTCTAGAGGGAAGGGCCCAAAGGAGAACCAACCCATCCTTGTATACCAAACATTCCAGCTCAGCACACGGATACCTTCCACTGAAATATATAGTGCCCCCAAAATTGTCCTTAAACCTGTAGGTCTATACTAAAGCCTGGCCTTTGGTGTATAGCAAAGGGTGGGGTGAATAAGACCAGAGAAAAGATGGGGTGGGGTATAGAAGCCCATGCTATATATGCCAGTGAAATTTTTTTTTCAATGCTTTCATACACAAATTCTCTTAACACATCCCAAACTTCCAGGAAGCCCTGTGAATTTCCTTGAACAGTCAGCTTTGTAGAAGGTGTCTCTATACTCTGTATTCATGAGTATGGGTTGGGATTTTGTGGTTGCAAGCTGCAGAAGCCAACCCTTATTGAATGACTGCTGCAAGCTTATGAGATAACTCACACAATCAAAGCAAAGGCAGAACCACCGGAAGAGCTGTGCGATCCGGGCAGCAAGAACTAATGGCTGTTTCTTCCAAGTGCCAGTGACAGGATAAATCAGCTCCAACATTTTGGATCCTTGTAGAAAACAACGCAAGAAACAAATCTCGGGGAAACAGTGTCTGGCTGACCTGGTTTGATATCATGCCTATCCACTGGACAGAGAAAGGCATGGCACGGAACCCAGGACTAGTGTGGGGAGGGAGACCTAATTTCTCATTTTTCAAAGGAATTGGAAAGGTTGCTGGGCAATCCAACACAGTCCAATGTAATATCATAGTCACAGCATCGCTAAAGTTCTAAGTGAAGGTATGCAGCAAGGATAAGGTGGACCGAGGACAGTAGAGGCCTGGGGAGTATGGCTTGCATATCAAAGGTATGCTGGCAGGCAAGTTATTAGTTACCTCTAGGAATTAGTTAACCCTGGAGGGGCCGTTCCCTATGGCTTTCCCCACCCCACTCCCTTCCCCCAGCTCGCTCACTCATTCACACGTGCGCTCTCTCTCTCTCTCTCTCTCTCTCTCTCTCTCTCTCTCTTCTCTGGAGCATGCCTGTACTTTTTTCCCTCTTATCCCCTCAAAGCATGTACCTTTGCACCCTCTTCCCTCCGCCCCCAAGCTCCAAGGGCTCTTCTTTTGCCCCTGTAACTTGTTTCCTGAGCCTACACAGCCCAGCAGGCTCACTCTTCCTACCTGTGCAACTTTCTAAATAAACTTTTGCTTGTAAAAACAAACAAACAAAAACAGACTATAAGAAAGCAATATCAATACAACTATATTCTTTGGGAAGACTTAAAGATAATAGATTTAAGTGCTATCAAGTGTGGAAAAAAAGCCTACAGAGCCCCATTCCAAGTTCCATTTTCCTGACCATCCAATATGCCACAAACACAATCTGTTGAAACTCTTTCCATCTGTCCAGTCTCTTTTCCTTCCCTCTAGCCTTGTTTGTCTTGCTTAAACTCTAGAGTTTATTGAAACAGTTGTTATGGCTGCAATTATTGTATTAATCTGTTTCTAAACACAACACTATGTTATATTAAAGCACATTTTAATAATCTATTTTAAAACATAAAAGACTCTTCGTTATATTACAGGTTTATGGATGTATGATTTTCCAAATTAATGCCAACATATAATTAACTCCCAGTCACTTAAAAGGTGTAGTATGTGAAACTACTCTGCCTTTTCTTTTTCTACTTTGATGTTCCTCTGTCTTCACATTTGTTTCAATTTCTCTACTACAATCATATTCTTATTTATTTTCTCTCTGTGCATTCTTGGGATATTTCAGCTCTGTTGAAATACAATATCAAGCTTCACTGTTTTATTAAAATATCAAACAGCAGCCTCCCTGGATGGTGAGCCAAAAGTTGCCAAAGGATGTATTTCTTTTGTCTGCTGTGAATTATGCCAGCAGGCTCAACAGCATGGTAGGCTGTGTGTTTTATATTATGAAGTGAATATGTGAGAACTGATCCTTGCGAAGATCTGATTGTCCTGTAGCCTTATGTTATCATCAGGGGAAATTTAAGCATTTTCTATTTTCTCCCAGATAAAGTGCCTGCTTTCTTTGGCTTTTCTTCTATTGAGTTTGGTTAATGACTTTCAAACCAGGAAATTCTGACTTAATATATAGAGACTGTCCTTTGCACAAAATCTTTAATATCTTGTATTTGCTGACATACAATCCATCCCTCATCTTAATTGCGCTCACACAAATTGTGCTAATTTATACTGAACAGTATCAATTTTCATTTGTGATTCCGAGTTTGTTTTTGATTTTCAATAGCAGTTGAAAGTGAGTTGGCATAGTGCTTTGGATGGTTTCTTTTGTAGATAGTGATTATATAGATGTTCCCTATCAATTATGACTTTTAGAATGATTTAGCTTTCACATTATAGAAAAGGAAATGGCTGATATTCCCACTCTATATTTTTTAATAGTTTATTTTTTATTGTATTTTTTCCATTATCATTTATCCCCCTTATAGCCTCTTCCAAGTCTGCCATCCTATTCTCCCCTAAAATCACCACACCATTGTCCATGCCCGTGAGTTCTTTCTCCTTTTTGGTCAATCCCTCCACCCCAAACTTCCCCCCTTCAAGAGCTGTCAGCCTAGTCTCTATCACTCTCTATACTTTAATTCTACAGTATCTTCATATGATTATAAATCTACTCCCTACATCTCAAGCTTTTAAATCTGATTTTAAACCTGGAAAAATTACTTTCTCCTTTAGTTTCTGTTTCCCCATATGTAAAAGAGTTACCAAGGTGGCTACCACAGAGCATAATGTGAAATTCGCCGAAAAATCACAGTGATACGCTGCTGCTTGGGGGGAGGAGAGAGCCTTGAGTAATGGGTTGTACCAGTCTTCTTTCTTGTATTGTACTTCTCCTACATGCCCACAATACTGATACACAGATTTTTGCCTAGAGTTTCAAGTCTTCTCCTTTTATGAAATAACCTTTCTCCATAAAGTTTAGTCATATACTGCTATTTTCTCAGTGTCTCTATTTCCTAAACAAAGGCATGAAATGATTCAACTCCTGAACTCTAGCAACTTCAATAAACTGAGATGTGTTTAAAGTAAACTGTAAATGAGTAATTTTGATATCCCACAACCATAGGACTCTAGAATGTTTTCTTTGAAAAGAATGTAGAGAACATCCTATCCAATCTCTGCATTTTACAGATGAAAAATTAGAGCTTTTGGGAATTTGAGGAACCTTGAGATTCTCCCAAAGTGACAAGTCTAGCAAGTGGCAGATCCATATAGTATATACTTATTTGTATAATTCCCAAAGCATGAAATATTGACAGGTATTTAATTATCACTTTCTTTTTAAAGAGTATCTTAAGATTAATAGAGCATGACTAAATTTTCAGTCTCAAAACACAACTAAAACAACCTGTATTGTTTCATTTCTTTGTCAAAGAATTACTGCTGAGGCTTGTGCCTTTAAGAAAGGTATCTAAATATTGGTTATTTAGAGGTGATATTTAACATATAACAACAGTACATCATAGGCATTGCAACAATTGGTGTGTCTGTCCTGGCTTTACCAGCTGCATATTCAAAAATAGACAATGTCCTGTACTAGAAATAAAGAAATAATCCTGGCAGGTGGTTGCCATATAATAAAAATGCAACAATACCCAGTAAAGCTATAATATTTTCATTATCATATTTGTTCAACACAATTTTTTCTTTTTCAAAAATCAAAGGAGAAAACAAAGGATTTTTCACACAATGTATTTCTAGTGGGCTGACCACCAGATTTAGCTAGTGGCAATATTCTGGCAATAGTGCCAGAACTGAAATCCTAGAGCTGCTGAAATTGCTCGCTCCCCAAGTTAAAATTTTTAGTACATTATAAAATAAACTGTGGTTATAGTTATATATGTATATAATTTGTAGAGTTGTTACATTGGGTTTAGGAAGTGAGGACATAATAAAATGCTTTATTAGCAACTTTGAATAGGGGCTAAATTAGTGTTTACTGATTTACCACAGAACTTAACAAACAATGGCAAAGAATTTTTCTCAAAGTCAACATGGAAATGCATTAGGGTGTTTGCTTTGCTGAGCAGGTCTGAATGTGTGGCAGGAACATACACAGTTTTCCTCTGTTTCTCCATTATTTGGAAGAAACAGATGGAGTGTTCCTCTGTTCTCTTGCTCCCACCTAGAAGAGATGTAAAAGAATCATAAAAGATTACTACTAGAAGGAACCTAGAGGTTTAATATAACTTTCCATGCAATGCAAACTCCCTTCGGCACCAGCCCTGAAAATCTTCACTGAGCTGCTTCTTGAATGTTTTCATTGCTTAATGGGGCAGGCTGTTCCTTACACGAGAGCTCTGGTTGGGTAAAGGTCTGTGTTAACCCTTTGCGTCAGTGTTTCTAAAAGTGTGGTCCCTGGACCTACAGTATTAGCATCTCCTGGTAACTTTTAGAAATGCACATTCTCAGGCCTCTGGATTGAGTGAACCAGAAATTCTGAGAATGGGTCCCCGCAGCCCTTCAGTTGATTCTGAGACAGGCTCCAGTTTAAGACGCATTGACCTATACAAACCCCTATATAATAGACTCAACAAGGACACTGTATTATGACCCTTCGGGTTGAAAATATCAGAAATCGAACTGTAAATTTAGCTTTAGCACAAAAAGGAACGTCCTAGTTCATGAGGCTCAGGATGGTGAGGTACCTCATGAGATCAAAAGGTTTGATCTAGAACTAGGGACCTGGGCTTCTGGGATGGGAAAGAAGACAGGGAATGTCTCTCTGTCCTTCTCGCTCACTCAGGAGTGCTCGCCCTGGCCCCGCCCCCTCCACCCCGAGGCCGCAGGTTGCTCAGTTCACGCTGTCGCCGCTTGATTTTATCCTCTTCTCCTGAACACGGGTCTCTCTGCTCCTGGTGGAGAAGAGGGCCAGCCCCGCTCCCTCCCACTCACACACACACACCGTCCTGTCTCCTCAGCGCCTGACCTGCAGGGCAAGGCTGCCCCAGCCCAGGCTCCACATCCAGGAACCCCAGGAAAGACCCCCTGGGGCAGGAAACGTTAACCCAGGAAAGGCGTTGGGAAGTACTGCTCAGCAGACAAGTTACTGTAGTCTACTTCATAAACTACGCTCAATTTTACTTCGAGAGGGGAGAAAAGTTTAGAAAGACCGGTCACCTTGACCAAATCATTTAAGTGAGAATTGAAACCAAAAAAAGTAATGGTATTTAAGTAATTAAATCAAAAGTAGTATTTTAGACTATACTATGCCACTCGTTTACTAAAGACCTGCCTAGAAATATTTACTTTGGGTTTTAAGTCAACATATTTGTACTGAACTTTTCCCCCACATGAAAAAAAAAATAGTTTTATAAAAATAGCTTCATGAGGCTGCAGTAAAACAATGGTGAAAGAAATACCATTTTTCCCTTTGCAGACAGACAGTTGAGATTTTTTTGCATTTATGTCATTCAAAAAATGATTGTTAGACACTTCCAACTTGGCAGGAATGTGCTCCCAATGGAGGAAGGGAAAAATCAAGCCAATCTAAAGTCATAAAAAATTTTTAAATGTATTTAAGAAGAAGCACAAAATAGAACATTTTATGGGTTTTTGGAAGAACTTTGACTTAAGGCTTCCTGATTCAAAAAAATGTAATGTAGGGATTTGACTTTAGCAAAATGATTACTTTTTCTTTTGGAAAACCTTCTACCTTAACTCAAAAAATATATATATAGTAATAAAGCATACACATTAGGAATATAAATGATCAAAGCATAAAGAATTCCAAAGATTTTCATAGCAATATTCATTTGATCTTCTCAGCCATAAGTTGGTTCTTCCCACTTTTCCTTCAAATGTTTTACAATATCATAACACTTTATGGTTTGTGTTTTTAGGGCATATAATAAACATATTAAATGTGCTATATAGCTGAATCAACATAAGGACTTTAACTTTGGAATTTCCTGGTTCTTGAATGTCTAAATTCATAACACTGTTGCGTTACGGTCCAGGGGTGTCCAAACTTCTGGCGTCTCTGGGCCACACGGGAAGAGGAAGGGTTGTCTTGGGCCACCCATTGAATATATCGAGACACATAATCACACAAAAAAGCCTCATAATGTTTTAAGTAAATTTATGATTTTGTGTGGGGCCGCGTTCACAGCCCCCTGGGCCGCATGTGGCCCCCGGGCCTCAGAGGGACACCCCCGACAGTTACACCATTTATGGGCAGTTTTATAAAAACGAGCACCATTCTAGGTTTTATCTTTTCAACTCTCCACCAGCTGGGCCACCATGCCTCTCCAGGACAGCCTGGGACAAGGTTTATGTCAGCCGGAACCCAGTCCAGCTGATGGGGTGCTAAACGAGACCTGAGACTGAGGTTCTTACTACTGTTTGAAGAAGATTCTGTATGAAGTATTGCTATGCCATCCTTCAAATCACTATGGCTTCTTCCCACACACTTCTGTCTAATAACGAAGCAGGACAGGAGCCTGTTGCAAAAGCAGAGAAACACTAGTGGCTCTTACGTAAAGGTCAAATCTGGGTGAAACATGAGCTCTTTATTTTTCCATGACCTTTCACAATAAGGATTAAACCTGAAGCTTTCTAGAGCAGACATTAAACTTGGTTGACTCTTACTACAATTCCGTTACAGTAGATAATCGGTAAAAATAGAATCAGGAGAGCCTCACCCTCTGCTCCATTTGAACACTAAGTAAGCCCCCCCAAACTATGTTGCCCTAAGTAGAAATGGCAAATTTAGGTTCTCCACATGGGTATCCCTAAAGCTATCTGGTTCTACTCTCACTTGTTACGGCCAACTTGACCTCGAACTACCAACAACATCCTAGAACCAGTTCTTGTTTTAGCAGGAACATTCTCAAACATCTGGCTGGGGTCAGAATCTTGCTTTAGGACAGGTTTTCCTTATGATCCCATGACTGCTGGTTCTATTTATTAACTTTCTTCTGTATTCTGAACTTCTGAGCAGTGAGGATTAGCACATGCAATGATTATTTTAATGATGAGTGTGATGGCAATGACGAGGATGACTTCCCAGTCATTGAAGGAGTACTTACCATGAGCCAGACACCATATTTGGTATAGTCTGTTTTGCTCCAACTTCTATGCGTGATGTAATGCAAATTAGTTCATACAGGGATGGTAACTAGGGGGATAGCAATATCATCAAGATCCCTTTGATTCATGTGATTTTGCCCAGCCTGTCAGTATTTTGCAGCTCAATGCACACTTAATATTTACTGTCCAATGCACACCATTTAATAAGCTTGGGAAAACCACAGGAAGTCGTGAAGTAATACAGTACTTAACATGGTGCCCACTGATCCCCTTTCTTTCCCTTGGAAGTGCTTGCTGGGATGTTTTCCTGGATCTTGTGGTGTTTTGCCTTCATCTCCATCACTGGGCAGCATCCACCCTTACCTATTCCCTCTTCCATCAAGCAGCCATCATTTTTTCTTAAAGGCACTTCTTATATTTATGTAATATTTCCTGTTTTAGGAGAAGTTTAACTGTGATAGTATTTTATTAGGATGGGTATTGTTATTGTCGATGCTTTGGTTTCAAAGTTGTATAGGTTTTGAGCAACCTACCCCAACCCAGTTTCTCCATAAACCCTCTTACTTTTGGTGAGTGAGTTTCCAGAATGAGTCATTTCTGCACATGTTATAGGAATGCCTGTTCTTTACCCGTTTAGTCTTATTCAGCCTTGCCACTATTTTTTGACATACATGTTCTTCCCATTACCTGTCAAAAGGAAACCAAGGCTCAGAGAGTGTAAGGAACTTGCTCCAAATCTCATGGTTAATGAGAAGGCAAGAGGACTTTGAGTCACTGTGGGCACCCATTTATTAGCTGGCCTCATAAACCTATTTGGCCACTCTTTCTAGGCTTAAGGAGAACTCCAGATGAAGGCACAGGCCGAAAGCCACAGGTTGCCCTGCAGTTTAGCCACAGTGATATTGGGACCGTGGTCTGCCCTGCCATTCTCCAGGACTGAGATACTTCCTTTTCCTGCGGAAGATATCCCAGAACGTTTTTTTTTATTGTTCCAGAAAAAGGCTCCATAAGAATAAATTAAATAAGTGGGTCAGCTGTAGCGAGCTATTGCTAATGTCACATGAGGGAGGCTGTGGAGTTGCGCAGAGGGAAAAAAAGCCAGGCTGAGCCTGACCTGGCCCTGGCTTAAAACAGTGATGTAGCACATTCCAGAAGAAGAAAGTAGGATGTTGAGGATTCAAATAAAAAATAATCCCAGAAGAGATTTTTTTTGTCATTCATTGCATTCCTTTTAGAAATTGGATGTGACTTGAGGAAAGCATTAGTGTTCTCACAGATGAAAATAATGCATTTTTAAAAGAAATTGCCTTTACGCAGCTTGAGCCTATTTTTATTAAAATAGAATACATGCTCATAAAACCTCTGGACAGTAAATATCAAAATATTAATGGTATTAATCTCTGAGTGGTAGAATTATGGGGTGATTTTTTTAAAAACTAATTCATATTTTACAAAATGTCTAAAACGAATAAGCATAATTTTTCTAAAAACAAATGATAAAAGTTGCTGCAGACAACAATTTTTAGGAAAACTCTGTGATCGTATTTCCTAAACACAATTGATTCTGTATCGGGAAAGGCACTAATAACTTTTTTTGGAGTTAGATCAGGCTTTTGCATCACTCGGCTTTGCTGTCCTTCCTGTAAATGTCACTGGCTCCCGTTTGGTTATTTTTCCCCTTACTCTTCCACTTCAGCTCGTCGGGACTCTGCTGCTCCCTCTCTCCCGTCCAGGCCTTTCCTCTCGTCGCACCTGCCGGCTCTTGGTCCACCTGCTCTGCTTACCTTTGTGCTGCTGTTGCCCCTCCCCCCTCAAGCGTCCCGGCTTCCCTGGGATCCCCAGCCTCCACTGTGCTGACTCCGGCTTTCTCCTCCATCCCATCAGCCCGTGGTCACACCTGATTACACTCCTATTATTATTTAAGTCTTTTTTTTTTTTTGGCTTGTTTCGCCTAACAATGGCAGGGGCTATTTGTCTACTGCAAAGGAACCCATGAAATTTGGGTTTCCTGACAGCGCCAGCAAGACGACAGAACCCTCCTAGAAAATGATGCATAAAACTACACCAACAAATCTCTACTCTCAAGGCTTTCTTGTTGCCTCTCACTCCTGTTCCTTAGCTGCAGCCACAATGTGGGCATACCCCAAAACCAGGAGGCATCTCCACCCACACACCAAAGGTTATTCCAGGCCACTCTCTCAGAACCTTGGGACCTGAGCTCTTTGGAAGACCGCTGGAAATGACCAGAGCTTGCAAGTGCGTCTACTTGTGTCCCTGAACCCTGGTGGTGTCTATGTCCCATCCTGTCACGCTAGGGCATCCAAAGTTCACATCAATTCCAGCTCCCTGATCAAAGGGAGCATGATGTCACCCATTCAACACATCAGCCTGATGTTCTGTTTACACAGAGGATTGAAATGGTCAAGGTCCCCGTGAGCTCTGTTGTGACAGAAAGAAGAAGAGTTAGCACAGCCTTGAGGCAACGCAGTGGCTCTATGTATCCTGACGCCTTGTAAAGGAGGCAGGTTTATTATACTTTTCACTGGAGTCAATTAGAAAGATCACATTCACCACATCAATAGCTGCACTCCAAGTACCAGAGCCTATGTTAATATATGCCAGTAAAGATGCAGCATCTGGTACAACAGCTGCACCTGGGTAGCCCCAGCCAGCACCTGCTTTGATCCTTCTGGTTTTCGAACGGACCATACAGGTGAATTGATGGGGGTGTGATGGAGGTTGTCACCCTCGCATCCCGTTGCCTAGCTCCACACTTCTGCTTTACTGCCTCAGCTGGAGGAGGGAAGTTTTAAGGCTTCCGCTGGGCTCTTTCTACCATGATGGTCCTTACTCCATAGACCAGGCGTCCGATGTAAGCGTTCTGCTTGCAGTTAAGTGTATTCATCCCCATTCCGCACCTGGGGACTGAGACACCAACCACAGATGGGTCTGCAGACTCACTGGACCCACCATAAGGTGGACTTGGCCAGGAATCCAGGCATCACTCGAGCACCGTAAGTTTTCACTATAGCTGGGGGATGGCGGTGGTGTTCCGAGCCCCCTAGGTCCTGTAGCCCTCAAAAGCCCTGGCCGTTCCCCTGTCCCCTCTATCTACATATTCCGGCACCCCACCACACATCCCTTTAGAAAACGGGATGGGGGAAATAATAACCGTATATTCCTATAGTGGCATTGTAGAGTCCTTTCTCAAGTGGACCTTGCCTGTCCTTCAGTCACCACCCTCTGGGGGCAAGAGCTGGCTCAGATACGGAAACTCCGGACAGGGTCACGATTTTCCACTTCTGCAGTGGATGTTAGCCTTGTGCTCACCAAGCTCTCAAGTTTTGCTGGTTATGTACGTCAAGTAATACTTGCCTTACTTTATCTATCCTGCCTCCCTAGAATCACTATGGTCTATGTATTTGCCATTGTCACAAAAGTTAATAAAAGAAGGCATCCTAGCTGAGATTCTCACCTTGCTGCCTGTTCCTGATACATCTGCCTTACCATTGTCTGTTCAGTGCTCCCACATGGGCTCTGCTATTCCAGAATTCTCTCACTCCCCCCGCGAGAAAGGGAGAGAAACGTGATATAGCGGAGCTGAGGTGCTGTCAGGTCACCCCTGCACATTGCTAGTGGAATTCTTACTGTCAGGGTGCAGGGCCACTTCACCCAGAACACCATGTCACCTCAACGGCTAGAATGAAAAGATGGGCCCAAAGAATGTAAGACATGATACACGAGGTCTCTGCTATCCCTGCCTCCGGAACATGGCCTCGTATTATTCTCTTTGCCCAAAACTCCCATTTCATTTCTCCTCACTCTGATTTCCTTCCAACAATGATCTCAACAGGGAGTCTTTCCCCTTCTGAAAGGCTTAACCCAACGACACTCGTATTATCCAGTTGCACCCTTCCTCCAGTTCCTCTGTGTTATTGCCTCTGTGAATAATCAGATAATGACTCTTTTTTCAAGTCGTTTCTCATATTATTGAACTTTCCCTGGTCACATATTATAATAAATTCATGACCAAGGTAGAGATAGCAAAAATAGACAACACTTTCAAGGAGCTTTGCTGTAACATGGGGATGAGTCAGAAACCCAGGGGAGGAGTAATGACCTTGGAGACGAGAAAAACGATGTAAGGAGCGGTGTTCTCGAGCAGGGGAGGTAGAATGAGAACTAGAACATTAGGTGGAGAAGCTGGCTCGAGACAGGAACACAGACAGTTCATCCAGAATCACCAAGGAGGAGCAAAAGAGCTTGTGTGGGTAGGAACACAAGAAGGTGAGGGGGTGGGGAGAGTGGTGGGGGAAGCATATGAGGGTCCCCCGTGAAACCAGAGGCCAGGCGGGAGCCAAGGCAGAGTACATGTTAGGGAGAGATGCGAGTGCAGGGGTGGACAATGGACGCGGAGGAGAAGGCCCAGCAGTTCTGGGGCTTCTTGAGGTTAGCGGTTGTGAGTTTCGGTGAGGGTCAGCAGCATGGCTGTGCGCCCTTCTTCAGTCACACTCAGCTGTCCCTGTGCAGGCAAGGAGGAGGCAGAAAACTGGACATAAACAGGGCTAGAATTTTGGCAGGCAGGTATGTCAAAGTGAGCGAGAGGACAGGGAGTCCAGAGTGTAGGCAGGGGCATGTTTATAATGATTGTCCAAGAAATCTAAATTGAGTCAGGAGGGAAACAAGGTCGTCGGGGGGCTGAAAGACAGTGAACAACAGGTGGTGGGATCAGTGGATTGGAGGGTCCACAGGTGTTGAAGGATTACTGGAATCTGGGTCCTCAAGGAGAGCGCTGGGAAAATAGGAAGGGGTGGTCAGAGTGAGGTTCCTGAAAGTGATAGTTACAGAGGGCTTGCAATTATTAGCAATACGAAGTCTAAGCTACAACCAAGGGAGTGGGTGACTGAAGTAGGACAGAGGTCACTGAAAGAAAGAAGAGCAAAGAACTGAAAGGCCTGCGAACTGCTGAGGGCTCTCCATGTATATTCCAGTTACCGAGAAGTCCATGCGGGAGAGAGTGATGGTGAACCAGTGTGTCCTTCCCTCCTGCTCCTGTCAGCCATGACCACACACTTAGTGGCTTCAAACAATACTAATGTATTACCTTACATTTACAGAGGTCGGACGTCTCAAATCAGTCTCATTAGGCTACATACAGTCCACGTGTCCGCAGCAGGACCCGTCCCCTGGCCTTTTCCGTCCTCGGGAGGCTGCCCGCATCCCTTGGCCGTGGCCCCCTCCTCACAGCTGCGCCCCTCCAACCTCAGCTTCTCCCACGTCTTCTGATTCTGATCCTCCCGCCTCCTCTCTTAAGGACCCCATGGATAATCCCCCCATCTCAAGATCTTTACCTTACTCCTATCTGCAAAGTCCCTTTTGGCACTTACAGAATTCACATGTTCTGGACATGAGGACCTGAACATCTTCGTGGGGGGAGGGGCAGGGGCAGTATTAGTCAACAGCGCCTCACACCAGCAATATATTTTTTTTTCCTCTATGAAGACTCTCCCGATTCTGGCCTTTCCATCCCACCCCAGGCTGCATTGGTAAATATTCCTTTTGGGTCGCCATTGTACCTTCTAAGAACATTCTTGTATTAGAGGATGTGCCTTCTTCATTTGACTAATTACACTGTTAGGATCTGGGTTAATCGCTGTTGATACGAATAGGATATGATGCCATAAAAAGTTCTCACCCCGATCGCCACGGCTTGCTGATAAGTCTGCTTCCCCGGTGGGCGGTGGATGACACCAGGACAGGAACTAGCCACAGTCATCTCTGTGTCCTTGACCACTGCCAGGGCACCTGACATAGGATACACACTCAGGGGACCTTGTAAAATTAGTAAATGAACTCTGGGTGCATTTAGTAACAGACGCACCTTCTCTAAGTGATCACACACCCAAAAAGAAGCTATTTTCATGACCTTAATCCAGCTTCCCGACAGCACTGAATTAATGTGCCCTTAATGTACCCACGTATCATTTTACTAATCTGCATGCTAATCCCTCAGATGTCTGGAACCAACTGCTGGTCTTCTGAATATTATGTATTTTTAAATGTCCACCAGCTAAGATCTTAATTTAGGGGCAATTGGACATCAAAGTTTGCAATGGCTCTGCCAAGGCTGCAGAGTTTTTAGAAATTTTTTAGAGAATTTAGATTGGGTCATATCTCCAGGGAAACTGCCTGAGTTAAAAAGGAAGTTATTATCCATCTCTTGTTCAATCACAATTAGAGACTGACAAAAACACACCAGCAATCATACAAAAAACGAACCCCTCAAAAGCAGCCTGGCAAAATAATAAATAATATCATATACAAAAGTCAACCATAGGCACATTACATTTTGATTTTTTAAATAATTATTACTGCAGAGAATCAGATGATAACAGTCTCTGTAACCTTGAGTTACAGATCATGGTGAAATTAGATTCTGGGACACTGAGTTCTTTGTAAATGTTTTGTCAATAGAATTATCAAAGCATAAATCATGTTTTAACTAGACAAGTTGCTATCTTCAGCTGTGTAATACAACTGTGGGTAAGCCTTTGTAGATTATAGAGACCTGATCAGCTACCCAAGTGGAAAATCTCCAGGAAAGTTCTGCCATCACAATTATTTAGACTCTATCTTGATTTATAAATCCCAGTCCTTGACAAATTATTATCCCTAATTAATAGGAGGAGTATTTCCCCCTGAGAATGTAGACAAGGGTTTGTCCTTCCCATTTTCAGGAATACTCCTGGCGGGGGGCGGGGGGTGGTATAGGGGACTAAATGATAGTGGAAAAAGTACTAATAAAGATTATACATATTTTTAAAAGCCATAAATTTTAAAAAGCCAAAAAAATAATAATAATAAAGCTAATACAAAAAAAGAAAGAAAATACTCCTCATGTTACATACTAGTATACTGGAGATTTCTTTAAGACTCCAAGCCTGTTTCTTTTCAACAAATAATAGGGTCAAAGTTTTTAAATTTAGATTTAATGTAAAGAACAAACATACTTCACGCATGGGAAGGGCACTGATCACAGTTTTTTCTGTTTTAGGTCAACAAGAACACAATGCAAAACAACCTAAGGCTACTAGCAGCATTTATCCATCATTCATCAGTCTTTGATCCCTTAAACAAAAGACATCCAAAGAGCAAACTGTACTGTCCTAATAGAGACACAAAGCACTCGTGTTTCTGCGGGGTAGCTTCCACCATTAAAATCAGAATGGGGCCAGTAACCTACCTCGGGAAGCCCGCACACGTGAGCAGAGGGACACACACCAGGGTGTTCACTAGAGTGCGGTAGGTACCAGGTGAAGTGAAAGAGGTGAGGCTCCGCGGGGGAGAAGGGAGCCACTGGGCGGGCACGAGGCGGCCTCCGCGGGTGCTTGGCATTGTTCTCATTTTTCATCTCGGGGCTGATGACACAAGTGTGTTCACTTTTTGGAAATGTGTTGAACAGGCATGATTTGTCCGCATTTCTGAATGCATGCCATGCTTCCGTAGAGAGTTGGTGTTTTTTGTTTAAAGATCAAGAGGCCTGGCCAGGTAGCTCATTTGGTTAGAGCACCCTCCTCATGCGCTAAGGTTGTGGGACTGATTCCTGGTCAGAGCACATGCAAGAATCTACCAATGAATGCAAAAATAAGTGGAACAACAAATCAATCTCTCTCTCTCCCAAATTAGTCAACAAAAATAATTTTAAAGAAAGATCAAAAGACCTTTTCCCAGCTATCACCTTCCACAGGATTAGTAGCACTGACCTCTCCCAGGAGCATTCCAGATATAGGCTCTCAGGCCCCACCCCAAACCCACAAACCAGAACCTGGACTTCAGCAAGATTCCTCGGCGACCGGAATGCACAGTAAAGTCTGGGAATCCCTGGTCACAGATGGTGTGGTAGAGGGAAGCCCAAAGAGGCAGCCCTCGCCCAGACCAGCTCAGTGGCCCCACTGCGTTCAAACAGTGACTCAGGGAGTAGCTAACCGTCAGAAACCTCGGCCGAGAGACTCCGCGTCGCTACCTACCTTCTGTATAGCTTAGCACTTTAGTGAAGAGCCGTAATTGGCTAGGATCACTACAAAAGGAGCCTGAATTTCAGGCCAAAAAAGCGCTGCTGTGAGTCTGCAGTTGTTTAAAAAGATAAATGGTCTCTATGGCGAGGGACAAAGAAAAGTAGGGCAAGCTCGAGGAGAACCTGTTAGAGGAGTGCTGCACAAATAATTAGTGGCTAATTTTAGCCCATCAGCTTACCTATTTTTTCATTGTTCAGTAAAAGTGAGTTCCAAAGTTGTAAAATCTGGCCCTGCGGACGAGATCGCAAAATAACCCTGAAGATCCCATGGTGCTGTCCCATGTAACAGATGCGGAAAGCAGGGCGAGAGCCGCCTCTCCAACGTGAGGAGCGAAGACGCTCCTCTTCCTTCTGTTCGTCGTTCTATCATCACCATTGTTGCACTTCTCTAGAAGAGTGGCTCTTTTAAAAGTGGGATCATTAAGAAATGAACTCCACGTGCTAATAATGCAACATGCCATAGAGAGATGCTGTCTTGTCTTTGTATGGCAGGCTCCCTTTCACTTAGCCTTGAGTCACAATAAGTTGTTTTAATGATAAGACTACACATCGCTAACTCATTTGGCCTGTGGTCCGCTCTGACAGGGAAGCACTTTCTCCTGCATTTGTGACTCTTGAGTCTTACACCGTACTTGCATCTGTATTTCTGACTCCTAAAGATTTCAACATGCATTTGCCTCTGCTGAGATTAAAAGCCAATTTTGTTATTGACAGGCAGATTTTCTGATGTTTCAAAGTCATGTTGCCTTCTGTTCCTAATATTCAGGTTGATAGCATCCCCTCCTGGAAAATGGGGGCCCTCTTCAGCTTTAATGAACACTTCAATGTCTTCATCTAGATTGCTGATAAAGAACTAACTCCTGAAGGTGTCCTTGAGTTGATAAGGAATCACTGATAATCACTGTTTAGGAATTTTTAATGGGCTAATAGAATTACCAGGATCTGAGCTTCTGGCTTCGAATATCATGTGACATAGAATCACCCGCTCTACTCACATTCACACAGGCAGCTTCCTTCTGCCCCGCCCTCCGCCCTCCACCCACCACCACTCAGCACCATATATCCTGCCTCTCTAGCACAGAAGGAAATAACATTGGTCTGGCATAATCCTCTTTTACCAGCCCATGCCTTGGCATTAAAAATGTAAGGAAATAAGACCGTTTTCTCTGCGTCAGAGCCAAAGCACTCCACAGCAAACCCCGTGTGGTTTCTGAGCAGCGTTCCATAAGCAGAGCACAGAACAGGCTGGACGCCTGATGCCCGGAAACACGCACAGGGTCAGCTATTTATTAGTAAAAGTGGCAGGAATGATTCAAGATCTGAGGTCACCAGGGTCTGTGAACCGATTGGGAGGGCGGGCAGCAACCCTGGATATAATCTGACCCCCTTCCACAACCCCACTCAGCAGCAGGGGAGCGCCCAATTATTTATCTAGAACAAAAATGCAGACAATCATCAAGCAGAGACAACTATATACTCCGTAACAAGAAAACATACATTGGTCTGTGTTAAATTATACTTTAACCATGTACAGACAGGCCCCATAGAGCCTCGATAATTCTTCTAGTCTGCTTTAACTTGTCCTAATAATTTACTTTTTAGATAAAACCCCTGCCATTTTCATAGGACTCCCTGCAGAATTATTTTCACTCACTGGAACAACCTCCTTTTCAAGAAGTAGACCTCATTCTTCTTCCTCTGGTTTTGACTTGACCATAACATATGCACAGCTTGTTCAGGGTCAAATATTTGCTCTTGGCATGTTGAGTTTCTTTTAGTGTCAGAATCATTGTTTCCACTGTAAGCAGCTAGATGTTAGAGTCTGTGTGGTGTGTGTGTGTGTGTGTGTGTGTGTGTGTGTGTGTGTGTAGATTCTTCTCTCAATACAAGTATTCCTCATCCTGTGGCAAAAGGAAAAAGTCTGCCAAACTTCAGCATTAGAAAATAAATAAAGCAGGGAATTCAGTCCTTAATAATTGCCTGAGGACTCTCAATTGCAGGTTTAGAAATTCCTTTTTCATGAAGTTCAATGGATAGAAATTGCTGAGTACAATGTGGCAAGTGACGGCAGGCACTTGTCCCCCTCCTGCCTAGAAGGGCTGCAGAGGAGCAGCATCTCCGCATGACCTGGTCGCAGCTGTGACAGTCCCCACAGGCACCAGAGCAAGGGCTTCTGGACTCGTTCCAGGGGTCCCAACCCCCAATCACTTACTTCTTTTCCAAGGACCTAACAAACGCCTGGGAACCAAGTCTCTAATCCAGAAGGCTCCCCAACACCCAGACCCCCGTCCCTCCCCCTCACCCCCCTGAACTGCATCCTGAGGCCTCAGCCCTACCCTCTTAACCCCACTGGGTCCCAGGCCCATTGTGCTCCCTGCTCTGCCTAACCACCCCCCGACTCCCATTTGACTCTTGTCCTGACCTATGCTCCCTGGACTTTGCCTTCTCCAGAACTCATCTCCTCAAAATAAGTTTCAGGACAAAGAATCCGGGATCTCACTTCATAATCAACTTAGCTGGTATACCTCAAACTGAGCACCACCACATGCCATATGGGACCTAAATCACTTTTAACACCCACAGCTAATAATTGGTTGCCCCTAGAGAAGGTTTTCTTAGCAGCACAGCAGAACCAGTAAATTCCACTGTGCCTGATGATGTATGCATCCTTGCATGATTCTTTCATTCACACATACATACATGTGTCCATGCATGTATTTAATCAGTTATTTAAAAAACATTAAACATCTACCATGTGCCAAGCAAGGAAGAGATAAACAATATAATATTGCTATCCTCATGAAGCTCACACACTAGTAGTGGAATCAGGTGAATAAAGATAATTATGGCTAGGAAAAGCAGTAATAGTAAAATGCAAAGAGTACTTTTGGAGCTTTGAGAAGAAGTATCTTATCCAGCATGGAGGGGTTAGAGAAGATTTTGGACAAGGCTGGGGTAAGACCCAACTTATTGCTTGCTGTGAGGCAAATCTAGAATTAAGGAAGCAAGTGAAAGCAAATTACATTTCAGAAAAATCAAATTATAGGCCCATAAAGGTTCAGCCAACATATGGAAAAAATTTATATTATGTCCTTAGCCAAATACAGCCAATCTTCAGTAGGCAGCTTCTTGCCATGAGCACAATGAGATGGTATAAAGATGTTGGTTTGTGGCAGTTGTTACATCCTTGGGGACTGTTTTGAGGATTCCAGGGCCACTTTCCCTGTCCCGGGCTCATAACAGATCTTCAGAGGACACAATATGCAGGAGACTCAGCTGCTCTAAAGGATGACTTCTGAAGTCAGGAAAGCGGCACACAGACACAGGGAAGGTTCGTATCTGACTCTACCCACAGAACTGCATCCAGAATCCTTCCTAACTCAGCAAGCCTTTGAAAGGGACATCAGTTATCCACATGCACACCAGCCACGGGCTGACTACTGAGGCCTGCTGCTTCCTACAAATGGAAAAAGGAGAAAACAGCTTCTAGTCAAAATGAGATCAACTCATCTGACCCACAAAAAAATCCAATTAATTTACAATAAGACAATTATGGCAATTCCCATGGAATCAGCTAGCTTGGGCTTTTAACTAGTTCTGGGTAAAGCTTGGAGGCCAAGTTGATTTTAAAGAGTGACATAAACATTTACACACTTATTTGGAGTTTCGATTCTTTCAATTCATAAGAAAGGTCCCTAATATTTTCTTAGCAAAAAGTTCTTGCATTTTCCCAATTTTTGTCATTCCTAAGGCCCCCGAAGGCAGGGAAGTGTCTTATTTTTTTTGTATCACTGGTATGCAATGCCTAGAAAAAAGAAGACATTTAATAAGTGCTTATGAATATATTTAAATCCCAAATTTGGAGACAGAGTGAATGGATGGGGAGGAAATAATCCAATCTCTGTTGGCAAAGGGTAGTGAATCCTGTACTCCTGGCCCGGCTCCAACCCTCTTAACCCAGAACATAAGAACAAGCACTAATCCCCGTTCAGAATGTCTATATTTCAAATTATGTTAATTTGCTGGGCAGGGTCTCTGTTTCTGTTTCTCCCAATCTTGTGCAGCTCTGTTTGTCTGCCCTTTGACATGTTTGTCCACCCTGATTGAAAGCTTAGACAGAGTGGAAGTGACGCGTGTTTTAATGGCTTCATGGCACTCGAGTGGGCCCTTAAAGACACTATTCTAACTGGAGCCTTTGGGGGACCCTAATGAGGGATCGCATTCTCAATGAACTGAAATACCAGAAGAACAGCCTCTCTCTTTGCCAGGAGAACGCTGCATGACATCACTGTGTTTTCAAAGCACAACACCGTCATTTAGAATACACTCCTCATTACTCCGGAAGTCTTTCCCTCTATGCCACAGTGCCCGCTTCCCCAGAGGGGGCACGTCTGAGGCTCGCAGAGGCAGTGGAGATAGAAATGGAGGAGCCCCTGTTTTGTCGCTAGACCGAGGTGCCCTGCATGCAGATACATGGCCAGCATGTACATGACACCCTCATCTGTACTTCTAACCGCCACCTCCAACAAACCTCTCAGCAGTGACACTCCAGTGGGACTTAAGGGGACTCTCCTGTTCACTCGGGCTTCTGCCCTAATATATATACACGGCGGCGTCATAGAAAGATGGAATCACAGAGCTGGGAGGAATTTTAGAGAGCAATTGTTAAGCATACAGCTTCCAGCAGAGACTTGGATCCAGTGGGTCTGGGGTGGGGCCTGGAATTTACATATATAACAAGAATCACAGAGATGCTTGTCATTAGGAAAGTTCCAGAAACATTGATTCTTATCCAACCTCTAAATGTGATAGATAATGAGATTGAGGCTAGAAAGTTACAATGACTTGGCCAAGGTCACGTAACAAATTTGTGTTTAAGTCTAAGCTAAGCCAGAAAGAACCACTTCTTTTGCTGCATCCCCAAGTGATGCTAGATTACTCCTGTAATTAATTAGTCTCCTGGAAATGGAGCTTTTTCATAAGCACGTTGATCACGTTGATCTCCAGGAAGCACATGGAGCAGTGTCGCCACATGTCATCTGGTGTAGTTTAGCCCATATGTGTGGCTGCATCAGACAAAATACCTCCATGGGTAGCATCTGCTTTTCCAGGCTGTGCATAATTAAAGGTAATAAAAGCCAGTCCCTCACGTGCAGAGGGATTTGCAGGAAGAAAAGGACAGCAGAAAAAGGAGTGGAGAACCAGTTAGATCAATGTTAACAACAAAAAGGATACTTCAACCTATTGCAATGTCTGTTATCATTCTTATGTTACATGAACGTTTTTTTAAGCGTGAGAGGTTCTACAAACTTTCCAAGGCATTATTTTCTACAACATTCTTAAAACATTTTTTTAAAAAAGATGACTGCTTATTTATTATTGAAGATTCTTATAACGAAAAATTCAGAATGCGATTTTGAAAAGACAAAGCCTGGGCAAGGTCACCGGCCGCAAGCACGCTCTGACACCGCCCCGCCCCCCGCCCCCGCCCGCGGCCTCGCCCCGGTCACCCTCCCGCAGCGCGGCCCAGCCCGCCGTGGCTGGCCAGGCTTCCTGCCCCCAGTGATTCCATGCCCATTTTTACATATGTTTTCAGCTTCCCGACTCGTGCTTTCTTCCTCCTTTCTCTCAGGGATCGCTCCAAACCCTGCTTGGTGGCCCTTCCCTCCTGTCTCAGATGGTTCCTCCTCTGTCTCTTTCACCTCTGTCTTCTTGCTCTGACTTTAACATGACAGGGGTTTGCAACAGTAAGTTTATAGTTGTGTGTATGGAAAAAGGCATGCCATTTATGGTTATTACAGTAGCTTTATTAACTCAAAAGAATGACACAATGCACCCGTAAACCTACTTTTGCCCACCCCTGTATTTTCCCTGGGTGATTCATCTACTTCCAGGCTTCAGTTTCCATAGGCTCAGGATTCCCAAATCTGTCTTACACCCACGTATCCCTCTTGAGCTCCAGACACAAGTTTGCAGCCACCTGGACACTCCACCTGGACGATCTGCGGGCACCTGAAGCATAGCGTGTTCAAAATCGAGCATCTCACATCCTAGCCAGCATCTCAGGCCAGACCTCCTCTCCCACCTACAGACGTCCTATCAGAGAGAATCGTGTCTCCAGCCATTCTGACTCTAGGGTTAAAGCTCCAGGGTCTTCTCACAGTCCTCCCTCGCCGTCAGCAGAACAAACACACTCTACACATTCTCTTAACCTAGCTCAGAAGTAGTTCTGGAGCACAACCAAGCCACCACTCCTTCTCATCTCAGCAGCAAGAGCCTCTGAACCGGTTTCCCTGCCCCAGGCCTCTGCTTGCTCGGCTTCCTCTGGCACCGTTTGAAGAGTTACCTTCCTTTTCGGAAGCAAATTGTCTCTTTTGCTTGGCTGCCCTTTGGCTGTAAGGTGAAGTTGGGATTTCTTAAAATGGCATACAAGGTTCCTACAGCCTAGCTTTGCTTACCGTTCTGACTAAAATCTCTCACCACTCCCAATCTACACACCATCTGGCCAAATGAATTTGCTACTCCCCGAATGCTCCACGCTCTCCTTTGAGTTGGGGCCTTCACCTGCACTGTTCTCCAAGCCTGGGAACTCCCAGTCTCCCCCATTCTTCTTTCGCTGTCTGGAGGACTCCCACTTGCCCATCATATCTCAGTTCGAACATCGTCTCCTCTGAAAAGCCTTCTCCAAGACCATGGGCACCGTAGCCTGTTCTGTCTTCCTATAACACTTTGCTTGAATTTCAACTTCTCTGATTCTACGTTGGGATTCTTAACTGTGAGTTAAGATGCTCAAGGGCAACATTAGATTTTATCTATCTTGGCATCTGCAGCACATAGCACAGAGAGGCTGATCGGTAAATGGTAGAGAAATGTGATACTAAAACCAGGTTTCTCATTAAAAACATTTTTAACAGCTTTCCTGAAATATAATTCACATACCATACAATTCACCCATGTAAAGTATGCAATTCGATGGCTTTTAATAAGCTCGCAGGGTTGTGCAATCATCACCACAATCAAATTTTAGACATTTTTTGGTCACTTCAGAAACAGACCATGCACACGTTAGCGATCGCCTCCCCAACTCCCACTCTCCCCCCACACTTTTAACCCCCACCAGCCCGGGGCAGCCATTAATCTACTTGCTACATAAATTTGCCTATCCTAGGCATTTCATATAAATGAATACGATCTTTTGTGACTGTCTTTATTCACTTAGCATAATGTTTTCAAGACTCATCCCTGCATGTGTCTATATTTCATTCCTTTTTAATGGCTGAATAATATCCCATTGTATAAATATACCACATTTGTTTATTTATTCATCAGTTGATGACCCTTTCAGTTGTTTTCACACTTTGGCTATTACAAAAAATGCTACCTTATCCACATACAAGTTTTTGTGCAGACCTGTTTTTTCATTTCTCCTGGGTACATACCTAGCGGTGGAATGGCTGGGTCATATGGTAAGTCTATGTTTGACCTTTTAAGGAACTGCCAAAGTGTTTTCCAAAGTATTTGCACTATTTTACATTCCCACCAGCGATGTATGAGGGTTCTAATTTCAACACTCCTCACTGACACTTGCTATTATCCTTCTTTTGGATTATTGCCATCTTGGTGGGTGTGAGGTGATAGCTCATTGTGGTTCTGATTTGTACCTTCCCTGATAACTAATCATTTTTAGCATCTTTTCCCATGCTTGCTGGCTTTTGCATATCTTTTCTGGGACAAACGTCTATTCAAATCCTTTAACTATTTTCAAACTGCATTATGTGTCTTTTTACTGTTGAGGTGTAAGAGTTTTTATGTATTCTGGATATGTTTCTTATCAGATATATAATTTACAAAAATTTTCTCCCACTGCATGGGTTTTCTTTTCACTTTATTGATGGTGTTCTTTGAAGCACAAGGGTTTTTAATTTTGATGAAGTCTGACATATATATATATATATATATATATATATATATATTTCTTTGGTTACTGTGCTTTGGTATCATATCAAAAAAACCAAGGTCATAAAGATTACCACTATATTTTCTTTTAAGGGTTGTATATTGTTAGCTCTACATTTAATTCTATGATCCATTTTAAGTTATTGTTTTGTGAATGGTTTGAGGTAGGGTCCAACTTCATTCTTTTGCATGTGAATATCTAGTTATCCCAGCATCCTTTGTTGAAAGAAGTATTCTTTCCTCATTGGATTGTCTTGGTACTCTTGCAAAATGAACTGATCATAAATACAAGAGTTTATTGATAGACTCTTAATTTTATCGATTGAATTATATGCCTATTCTTATGCCAAAATATTTTTAAACTTTTAAACTTAATTATGGATTGAAAGATGTTGGTCCTGTCAATAATTAAATTGGAGGTGATAAAATCTGAAGCTGAGAAGGGCCCCTAAAATGACACTAAGCTCAACGTCCTGAGAGAAATCTTGCCCTGGAAGAAAGCAGTGGGCTTGGGCTTTACCGCTGCAGATCTATTTCTGGATCTTTTTAGGTGACCAATCATGCACAGGTCACCATTCTTTGGAACTGGCTACATCCCTGCTCAGCAGGCTTCCTCTCTTCAAGTATTCCCACTGAAACTTTCCATTCTTCTTGTGCTTCAAAACAAGCCCCACCCTGTCCCAATCTTACTCTCTCCCTTATTATAAGATTCCTATTTTGAGTTTGTGAGTTTCCCAGTGTGTTAGATGTACTTTTCAGTAATGACTAATTCATTTTTTCAACATGTATATATTAAGCATCTGCTCTGTGCCAGATATTGTTTTTGATTTGGGGAATACGGTAATAAACAAAACAAAACAGAAAAAACCCCTTGCTTGCAAAGAACTTACATCTTAAGGGGCAAACAAGGGAAAAAAAGAAAAGGAAGAAAAGCTCCAAGAGGTCAAATAAATACATAAAATAATTCCAGATAGTGATAAATATTTTGAAGAAAATGTAAAGGCCCTGGTAGCTCAGTTGGTTAGCTCATCATCCTGATACATTAAAGTTGTAGGTTCGATCCCCCGTCAGGGCACATACAAGAATAAATCAATGAATGCATAAGTAAGTCAAACAACAAATCAATGTCTCTCTCTCAAATCAATTTAAAAAAATTTTTAAAGAGGAAATGAAGAGAGATAACTGGATCACAAGTTCAAGAGGGGTTCTATTTGAGATAGCCTGACCCAATCGAGCCTCCCCAAGGAGGTAGTATTTGAGCAGAGTTCTAAGGGTTGAAAAGTGAGTCATGACCTCAGAAGGGAGTGATCCAGGCAGAGGTGATAGCAAGTACAAGGCCTCCAAGGAGAAATATGGAACAGCAAGAAAGCAAATATGGCCGGAGAAGAGTGAATGAGGGAGAAGGGCGCAGGCGGTTGAGATCAAAGAAACAGCAGAAGGTGAGATCATGCAGCACTTAGAAGACCAGGATTAGGAGTTTAGATTTTATCTAAATGTGAGGGAAAACCTTGGAGAGTTTTAAGCAAGGGAGTGATATGATCTAATCTACATGTTAAAAAGATCACTCTGCTAGAAGAAAACAGAAGAATGGCTTTGTGACCTTGAGTTGGACAAAGATTTCTTAGATACAATACAAAAAAGTTTGACGCATAGGAGAAAATAGCAGAAAACTGGACTCGATAGAAATGAAGAATATCTGCTCTTTGAGAAACACTGTTCAGAAGATTAAGACAGTCCCGCATGGAAGGACCATGAGAGTCACCGCTCCATCCGAGTAGCAAAGTAGAAAGCTGAACAAACTAAATAAAGATCAACCACTCTTCTTAGATCCATAAGAAAAGTGAGGTCACAGCGCAAACTGCTGCCCACAAAATTGGAGAGACTGACAGGTGAACACAGAGAACCACAACGTACTGGAGCGGAAGCCCAGGAACAAAGCCTCCGTGGGAAGCAGTGCTGGGTGGAGCAACCTGAACGGGATTGTCCAGTTACTGGAGGCTCAATGGGAACGAGTCTGAGAGATAAAAACTACAGAGAGACCCAGGCATAGGGAGGCCTCCACATGTTTGTGAGTTTTGCCTCCAGGAGCTCAATCAGGTGCTCACAGTGAATATCAGAGAAAAATGCCCTTGTGCATCTGGGCCTGCACAATTCTTGGGGCTGGGAATATATGGGAAATCTCTGTAACACTTTCTGCTCAATTTTGCTATAAACCTAAAACTGCTCTAAAAATGGCGTATATATTTTAAAAAGGCAAGGCATAGACTGGAGGAGAATATTTGCAGATTACATAGCCAATGAAAGACTTACACCCAGGCAGTTAAAAAAACCTTTCTAAATTCAACAGTTAGAAAATAATCCACTTCGAAAATAGCAAAAGACTTGAACTCTTCACTAAAGAGGGTAATAGATCAAGATGTTTAACATCTTTAGCTGTTAGGGAAATGCAAATTAAAACCACAATAGATATCATTACACATCTACTACACCAGCTAACGTTTAAAATGTCAACTGGTCTCTCATACATTCCTGGTGAGAGTGTAAAATAGTGAAACCACTCTGGAAATCGTATGACAGATTCTTATAAAGTGAAACATATACTAACCATACAACTTAGCAATGCCGCCCCGAGTATTTACCTAAAAAGAAATGAAAATCTGCATTTACTCCAAAGTACATACACGAATGTTTATAGCAGCTCTATCAATAATCACCCAAAACTGGACACAACCTAAATATCCTTCAGTGGGTGAAGGGATACAGAAACTGCGGTACAGCCACGCCATGGAACACTACTGAGTAATAAAAAGAATGAATTGTTGAGACACACTGCAACATGAATGCATCTCAGATATCCCATGGTAAGTGAAAGGACCAGAAAGATCACATACTGCGTGGTTTTGTTTATAAAACATGCTACAGGGCCAAACTACAGGGACATGTAGAAAGGCCAAACTACAGGGACAGAAAATAGATCAGTGATTGCCAGGGGCTGAATGTAGGAGGCAGGACTGACGACAAAGTAGTACGAGGGTATGTTTTTGGGTAATTTGAACTATTCTATGCCTTGATTGTGCTAGTGTTTACAAGACTGCCTGTATACATTTGTCAAAACTCATAGAATGATCTAGCAGGTGAATGATGATGTTGCTAATAGAAATGGGAACGACTGGGGTAGGAACAGGTTTCAGGGACCTGGAGTCAAGAATTAAGTTTGAGAAGACTATTAGACACTCAGGTAAAAAGGATATGTATGACCTTGGAGTTCCAAAGAGAAGTCATACTTGGATGTGTAACATGAGATTGACTGGTAGTTTGGTGGCAGTTCCATATCATAACCTCCCCAACAGCCCCCACCAGATTAACGCTGCCTTTGCTGTTTCTACCCTGGGCTGTGTAGGTACAGATGACCAAGTGCATTTTTTTGTATTAGTCACAACAGAAATGGGGATGAGACTGCTGTTTTCTCCATTTTCTTCAGACTAAATCTAGATGTATCTGGTCAAAGACCTGTAAACAGAACCTTTACCCTTGACCCACCTATTTTGTAAGCATCAAATTGCAGCTCAAAACTGGACTAAGGCCTTGAAAACTTGAACCCCACTGTGAGGTACAAAAGAATGCCAGATTTGATTGGTTCCATAAAAGTGATTTATTGTATGTATGCATGTGTGCATATGATTCATAAGTATTTTCCTTAAATTGAAAACATATTTTAAACGTATGGAAATTAGCAGAAATAAAAACCAACAATAGATAGTGAAGGGAATAACATACTAGATTTGTGGCTTGGTGGAAGTGAAAAAAAATACTGCTTAAACAAATCCATCCTATGTAAATAAGAAGTTAAAAGGAAAAGTCAGATCTAATTTACTCTATGTTGGCACTTCAGGAGTCAGAAGCATTTTATTTTTTGTTTGGTCTTGGAATTGGGTCCCTTACATAACACACGTCAAAATAGCTGGAAAAGATGTGATTAACCATGGCCAGCTGAAATTCTTGTTCCGCAAGGACAACTCCCTCTGGCTCCTTCTTTTCTTTTCATAATTTGGGCGCCGTGAGCTCGTGGTTGGAGCCTAGACAGGCAGGCAGTATGGCTCTGCAGGAGACAGAATTCCAGGGTTGGGCCTTTAAACTTTGCAACTATCATTAATTTACTAAGTCTTCTTGCCAGAGCCCCTTAAAGACTCACTGTGGTCTCACACAGGGTGTGGTCAGCAGGAATTTTGCCATGAGCTAGATTCCTGCAGGAACCCAATCTTGCTGAAGTGTAATTTGGGTGCTTAAGGGAGAAGAAAAGGTGAACCAAAGTTCTTTCATAGACTTGGACACAACACCAAGGCCTTTGTCTTGACTTCCTTATCCACCAAAGAAGGACTGCATTATACACATTCAAGAGCCGGCCTTCTAGGAGTGGTTTGGAACATACAGCCAAATTCTGATCCTGCTTCCACCAAATATGCTGTTTTGGGCATCTAGCAACCTCTCGATTTCCCAGCAAATTCTCTGCAGTGAAACTCATAAATGTTGTTAGAAAGTTCCTTTGATAGAAAACCCTGTCAGGAAGGAATACATTACAAATAGATGCCTTATCTTTTGCCACAAAAGTATTCAGAAAAAGGTTTTGAATTGAGTTCTTTAGATCACTGGAAAATAACACAAAGGGGCATTTGCAAGACAATTATGGGAAATAAGAGAAATAATTTCTGAAAGTCCTTTAGTTTTTTCGGGTGCTAGGAAAATCTTAACAGGTCAACATATTCACTCTCTTCTGTCTCATACTAGATTTCTTTTCTCTACCTTCAGTCAATCAGTTGATTGATATTTATGGAACATAACAATATAATTAGCACCATAACAGGAGTCAGAAGATCTAGAATGCATGGTCCTTGCACTCACATCATTTATAATCTCTTTAGGAAATACCAAGCTTCAAAGCAGCAGCAAACAGCATCCCATCCCATATCCCATCTAAGTGTTATAACATACTCTGCAGACAGCCAATCTGAGGCGAGGGGGGTCAGGGAAGACAGGAGGACTCAGGAAGAGCTTACAGGGGTGTCCAAACGTTGGACGTCTCTGGGCCACACTGGCAGAAGAGTTGCCTTGGGCCACATGTTAAATATACTAAAACACATAACCACAAAAAAAAAAAAATCTCATAATGTTTTAAGTAAATGTCCGATTTTGTTTTGGGCCACATTCACAGCCTTCCTGGGCTGCAGGCAGCTCGTGGGCCGCAGGTTGGACACCCCTGCATGAGTTTCATCTTTTTCCTGGGGAGGGACGTGGGGAAGGAGGAAGGTCAAGTGTGGAAGCTTGAAGCTTAGGGTCTGCAGGACAACAACGTCATTTCTCCCTAAGCAGGCAGTTGTACAACCAAGTTCAAAGAGAGAAGACAAAGAGAGTAGATTTATTAAAATGGGGTAACAAAATTATCTAGAACTGTGCTGTTCAATATGGGAGCTACTAGTTACATGTGGCTATATAAATTAATTAAAATTAAATAAAATGAAAACTTTTAGTCCTTCAGTCTGGCCACATTCAAATGCTCAATAGCCACCCGTGGCTAGGGGACCCCATAGAGCAGTGCAGCTACAAAACATTTCCATTTCCACCGCTACAGAAAGACTTCTTGGGCAGCGGAGACCTGGAACCATGGGAGTGGAAAGGAAGAGGCAAGAAAGCCAAGCATGGAAGAATTCCCATGCCACTTGGTTCCTCTATTCTTTCTGTGGCCACGTGTCCAAAGTCCAAAAGGGGTTTAATTAATTCAACAAATGTACATTGAGCACCTACCAATACAAGGCTAGATAATAAGAGAGACACAAAAGTGAACAAAGCAGATTCCAGTCCTTGGGGAGCTTAATACCTAGAGGGGAAAAAATGTGTACACAAATAACCCTAATACAAAATAAAACATGATGTGCATCCTAACAGGGGTACCATTAATGTATGTATTACACGATAGAAGCATAAACAAGGGACATATTATTTCTATTTGAAGGTTTTAGGAATGATTCTGAAATAAGGCATTATTAGAACTAACCCTTGCAAAGGCAATGGGGCTATAGTGGAAAATCCCTGGGTGCCAAGGGTCCAGGGATGTTTTGTAGGCTCAGTTAAGCTATAATTAACTGTGATCTTGGGTAAGTCAAGTTCCAGGCCTTAGTTTCTTTATCAGTTGAGTAAGAGGAACAAAGGAGAAATCAATTTCCAAAAGGACTGAACAGTGCAAGCAAAGGTACCGTGATAGAAGGGTGTGTGTTCAGGAAATTGAATAGTCTAATTACTACGCAAGTACAACCACAATACAACTATGTTATAACTTGTTCCTGGACATTACATCATTTTAAGACAACCTCCCAAATTTTGTTTTCAAAAAGGAAAAGCCACCATCACAAAAACAAAAAGCTAGATTTTGGTAATGTCTACCCCGCCTCTGGCTTTATCGACCATTGTGTAAGTTTAAAATGCACATACGATGTGCATATTTGATATACTTATATATTGCAAAATGATTACTACCACAGCAGTAACTAACGTCTCCATCCCATCACATAATTAGCATGTTTTTTGTGGTGAGAACTCTGAAAATCTACTCTCCTAGCAACTTTTGAGCGTATAATACGTATTATTAACTACAACCACGACACTAGATCCCCAGAACTTATTCAACTTATAAGTGGAAGTTTGTACCCTTTGACCAACATCTCCCCATTTCCCAACTCCCCAGCCCCTGTTAACCACCAGTCTATCCTCTGCTTCTATGATTTCCTTCTTTCTTGTGGCGGAAATATATACATTTGTATACAGCATTCTCTTATCCATTCATCTGTTGACAGACACTTAGGTTGTTTCCATGACCTGGCTATTGTGAATAAAGTTGCAATGTTCCTGGCGGAGCAGATACTCCTTTAAGATTCTGTTTTCACTTCCTTTTGATATGCGCGCAGAAGTAGAAAGTGCTGGATTACAGGGTGGTTCTGTTTTTAACTTTTTGAGAAACCTCCGCACTATTTTCCATAGTGGCTGCACCAATGTACCTTCCCTCCAGCAGTACAAGAGGGTTCCTTTTTCTCTGCATTCTTGCCAACACTAGTTATCTCTTGTGTTTCTGAGGATAGCCATTCTAACAGGTATGAGGCGGTATCTATTGTGGTTTTGATTTGCATTTCCCTGAGGATTAGTGATGTCAAATCACTTTTCATGTACCTGTTGGTTATTTGTGTCTCTTCTATGAGAAAACATCTATTCGGTTCCTCTACCCATTTTTAATTGGATATTTTTTGCTATTGGATATTCAACCCTTATCAGATATATAACTTGCAAATATTTTCTCCCATTCCATAGGTTACCTTTTCATTTTGCAGCTTGTTTCTTTTGCTGTGCAGAAGCTTTTCAGTTTGATGCAGTCCTACTTACTTTTTTGCTTTCATTGCTTGTGTTTTTGATATATTAAAAAAACCATTGCCAAAACCAATATTAAGGAGTTTTTTTTCTATGCTTTCTTCAAGAGTTTTTTGGTTTCAGGTCTTATGTTTAAGTTTTTAGTTCATTTTGAGTTAATTTTTGTCAGTGGTGTTAGATAGGGGTTCAATTTCATTCTTTTGCATTTGGTCATCCAGTTTTTTAACACCATTTACTGAAGAGACTATCATTTCCCCATTGAGTATTCTCGACTCCCTTGTCAAATTTTAGTTGACCATGCATTCAATGATTTGTTTCTGGGCTTTCTATTTTGTTCCATTGTCATGTACTGTTTTTATGCCAATACCATACTGTTTTAATTACTACAGCTTTGTAGTATAGTTTGAAATCAGGAAGCATGATGCCTCCAGCTTTGTTCTTTCTCAGGACTTCTTTGGTAAATCACGGTCTATTGTGGTTTCATTTGGTAGTGTCTTAATAGTTTAGATCAAATATGAGAAGCAAAGCAGAAAGAATGGAAGCAATTATATTTGTATTTAAATATGGTTTTTAAGTAGAACTGGAGAATAAGCATAATCCTTATGATGTAACAACATGAAAATACAAATGAGAGCCACACTTCGGGAAACAATAAATAAATTACAGGACATTTCTGAGAGGAAAGAAAACCAAGCAAGTCAGCATCTTAAGTTGAGAAGTCACTATTGAACAGGCTGTTAAAGGGTAAAGCTGACAAGAAAAGAGCAAAGCCAAGAATATGATAGTTAAAATAAAATATAGATCATATGTGGAATGTAGAGTCTCTTGTTAAGAAGCAGAGAGAAAATAGTGCATAAGTGAAATACCAGCTCAGCAGGTTTGTAGATCTCTATCTCTGAGTGAATATGAATATATCCTGAGAAATATTTCCGCTTTGCAGCTGTACCAAAGCATCTGTCAGTAGTTCCATTATCATTTTCTTGTACATATATATTTATATCCACAAAGAAAGATTAGAGTAGGTAAAAGTATGCTGTGTATACAAATACATGAAAATATTTATTTAATGGTTAAAATGAAAGGTTCCTAGAAATTGTTTTTCTAACTCCATGGTTCCCTATTGCTTAAGGGCACATTTCTCAGTTCCTTAATCTTCTTCTAAAACTTGAAATAGGGTCCAATATAAGCCAAAGGAAGAGGCATAGCTATATAAATAGAGATACTATGTGATCATCTACCCATCCAGTTTTTAAAAATAGATTGAAGTGCTACTCTCTCCAAGATTTCTAGAATTTGCATTAAAAAATAAATGTGAAAAAAATAATAAATATATGATTGGTATCCATGCCCATATTTGTTCAGGAGCCCTTAAATTCAGACTGCTGTCACTCTCCCTGTGCTGAACCAGGGCCATAGACTCTTGTCACTACTGTATGAAATTAACCAGCTAAGGTTAATTGTTAGGTACCAAAACTGAGCGAGTAACTAGCTTTTGCTTGAAAAATCCATGATCCAGTTGCATGTTCTTTTCTCCTTTTGCTTTATTTTCTTTTTCTAAAACACAAACTCTTGAAGATAGAGCTTAACATCTAGTCAGGATCAATTAAAAGTGAAAGACTGCTATGAAAACTCACATGTCAAATGGGGCCTTCAATTTTTGCATTAAATTACTAATACGTATTTAAATAAAATTATTCATATTATGTAAATTTTCAAATTGGTTGATCTAAAGTTACTCATAGTACTACTTCATATGCAATGATGTGTGATTTTGTAAATCTGCTCTGTATTGTGGTTGTGTCCTCTATATGATTCTAAATATTGTTTATTTGTACTTTGTTGTCTCCTTTTAATTGGAGAACCAATGTAACAAACTTCGGCTTATTGAAAAGGAAGTCAGTAACTAGAACTCTGAAGTAATGTGCCTTTTTGTTACTTGATCAGTCTTGTTAAAGAATGTGTATTCATATCAGATTTTTTTCTAAGAACTAAATTTTGGTTGTATTTATTGACTCTATTAAGATTTTAGTTTCTTTTTTCTTGAATGTTTTTTTAAAAAAATTATTAATTGACTTTAGAGAGAAAGGAAGCGGGGGTAGAAAGAAACTTAGACCCACTGTTCCACTTGTTTCTGCATTCATTGATTGATTCTTGTAGGCGGCCTGACTGGAGATCAAACCACTGGCAACTCGGCATATTAGGACAACGCCCTAACCAACTGAGCTTCATGGCCGGGGCAAGATTTTAGCTTCTATTTTAGCCTTTCCTGCTCTTATTTTTATTAACATTTTCTGTTATGGGTCCAACTGTGTCCCCTTTCCACAAAAAAAGATGTTGAAGTCCTAACCCCCAGTACCTGGAATGTATATGAACTTATTCAGAAACAGCGTCATTACAAATGTATTGGGTTGACCAAAAAGTTTGTTCAGTTTTTTCCATAAAATACAAGATACACTTTTCATTTTCATCAATAATTTTATCGACTTGGGTATTCTGAGTATGTCAGCCATCTCTCGCTATTGGCTTCTCGTGGGTAGAGGCCAGGGGTGCTGCTCAACATCTTCCAAAGCATAGGACAGCCCCACAGCAAAGAATTATTTGGCCAAAATGTCAATAGCACCAAGAAACTTCACAGACCACTTCTGACACTTTTGATCAGTCATAGCACCTTCTCCATACACTGCACAAATCTTTTGTGTTTCAGTTGCATTTTTACCTTTCTTGAAATAGTGAAGCGTAATACATGAAGTTCTCCCAACTTCAGTATTAAAATAACTGCACAAAAATTGACCAATTTTGATAAGTTTTTTTTAAAGGCACGTTGATGTGACAGCTGTCACAATACAATCTAACAAAATTGTTTTGAATGAAGGTAAAGACAACTAAGCACTACTAGAGCCATCGTACGGAAAAAAACTAAACGAACTTTTTGGCCAACCCACTAATTAGTTCAGTTGTCAGGAGGTCACACTGGAGTAGGATGGGACAGGACGGGACCCCTAATCCCACATGACTAGTGTCCTTGTAAGAGGAAGGAGATGTGGACACACAGGGAGAATGCCAGGTGAAGACAGGAATAGAGTGATACATCCACAAGGCATGGAATGCCTGAGGCGACCGGCAGCTAGTAGAGAGGCCTGGAACAGTTCCTTCTGCTGCGCCCCTGAGGAAGCATGGCCCTGCCGGCACCTCAATTCCAGACTTCCGGCCTCTAGATCAGTGAGACAATGAACTTCTGCCGTTTCAAGTCGCCCAGTTTGTGGTATTGTGCTCTGTTATGGCAGTCCTGGAAACTAATGAACCCCCCTTCTCCACTCTTTAATGTATTGCTCTATTGTCTTCTAGTTTCAGTGAGGAATGCTTAACTTCTTTATATAAGACTGTGTTTTCTTCATAAATGCATTTAAGGACATACTTTTACCTCTAGCTACAGCTAGATTCCTTTCTGTGATTTTCCTTGTGATTTCCTTTTTAATTGGGTTATTTGGTTGTAAATTTTTAAGTATCAAAACATGCAAAAATTTAAATTATATTTTAATTGTTGATTTCTAATTTCATTGAATTATAGTCAGATTATAGTCTGCATGATATTGACTTTTTAAAAATTTGACACTACTTTTTAACCCAGTATGTAATAAATTTCATTTGTAAAATTTCTATAGATGCTTAAAATGAACCCACCATATATATTCTTTTTTGTTTGGTTCAGAGTATTGTATCTATTCAATAGATATATATTAAATCAAACTTTTAAATTTTGCATTCAAATGTTTTAGGTAGTTTCTAATTTTTTTTAGATTTTGCTTGAGCTACCAAAGTGTGTTAAAATCCTTTACCATGATAGTGGACTGGTAAATTTGTCTATAATATGGTCAGTTTTTTTCTTTATATAGTTTGAGGTACCTACATTTTATGACTGTTAAATGTAGCATATCTTATGTTTATATATTGTTTCCCTCTTTATCTCTATTATTTTTTATGTTTTTAATATTCTATTGCATCTGTTAAGATTTCTATACCAGCTTTCTTTTTGTTAATATTTTTACTGTGAATCATTTTCCATTCCTTTTTAATTTTTCCACATAGTTTTCTTTTAGATAAATCTTTTGTATGTAGTATATAATTGACTTTGGTTTTTATTCATTCTGATAATGTTAAAAAATCAATCTGAACATATTTATGGTTTCTGAGGTTAATGATAATATTTGAACTTATTTTTAACTTTTTTTAAAATTTTATGTTTACAAAGCTTTGCTTTTTCTTTTTACTTTTCCTTCCTTCTCTTGCATCAAAAACATTTCCTATATTCCCTTTTCTCATCCTGCTGGCTTTGACATTAGTATTTTACTTATTGTGGTAATCCTTAAATTTTTAACATAGCACTTAACTATTCCATTTTCTAAGAATAGCTAAAGTTATTCAGTATTTTTATTCCTTCTCCAGACATGACATTGATTTTAGCATACGTTAACTTCCTATTGAATAATCCTCATCTTTTCCCATCCTTACCCTGTGTAGCTTTTTTACTTTTGTCTAAAGTTGTGTCTAGAGGTCATCCTTCTAATAAATGCAAAAGTGGTGGATTTTGTAAAAAAAAAAAATTAAATCAAATTTACTAATCTAGTTTATCAATATCTGTGTTACCATTTTCAGCCTCTGTTTCCTTTTGTTTTTGCTGAAACACATTCCTGCTAGTTATTTTCATGAGAGCCTTAATCATTGTATTTTTTAAAATGCCTTTAACTGGGTGTCACTGTTGAATAACACTTTAAAGAGGTATAATATTTCAGGGTTTCAACTATTTTCCTTTAGCACTATAAAGACATTATTTTATTGTCTTTTGGCATGAGTTTCTGCCTGTGAGAAGTCAACTTTCAGTCAAAGCCTCACTCCTATGATGGTGATGGATTCTCTCTAATAACTTTTAAGTTTTCTATTTATCTCTGATATTAGAGAAAAATTCTAAGATGTGTAAATTTATGTTTATCCTGCTTGGAGCTCTGTATGAATCTTCAACCTCAGATCTTTCTTTAACTGGAAAATTCTTAGCTATTACCTCTTCCAAATTCCTTCTCTACCATTCCTTTTATTTTCATTTTCTGGAACTCCTTGTAGATATATGTTAAAGTCTGTCAACTGATCCTTTCTGACTCTCAATTGCTCTCACCTTTCTGTTTTTTATCTCTTGTCTCTCTGTCCTGTTTCCTGGGTGAAATCCTTAGTATTCTTCAATTCACTAATTTTCTCTTTAACTGTCTCCACCCTAGAGTTTATCTCAACTACTGGGTTTTTATTTTAATAACTCAATCTTTCATTTCCAAGATTTCTATGTACTCTTTTCAGTAACCATACATTCTGATTTTATTAATGCTGGCATTGTTTCCCATAAGGTCTTGCTCTTCCTTTTCATGGAAGTATTTCCTTGATCTCTCTGAGCATTCTAAATATGGTGGACCTTTTCTAAGAGGGTTCCATAAAATTCGTTTCGACAGGATTAAATTTATGTTCTTCTTATTTTTTCTGTTTGTTTTGTTGGCTGTCTTTCCAGCCTTGGATTTCGGTGGAGGAGCTCCTGTTGAGACTGGGCGTTCATTCCCTCTGTCTGTCTCTTTATCTTCCTCCTGCTCCCCCCAGCGTGCTCTCTGCTCCCGGTTAGTGGCTTTGCGATTGCTTTCATCCTGCGCTTGGCTCCCTGGACCCCTGAGAGCTTCGGCGATCCAGCCCACAGTGATAATGAGGACAACACAGATGCAGGCACCAGCCCAGGTACTGGACTGCCTCTTTCCTCATCCCAGGTTTGTATCTGTGTCCTCCATCTCCCCTAAATCCACAGTTTGCTAAAAGATGCAGCCCCAGGCAGGAGTAGCTTATATTTCAGGCTCCTTTCAGGAGGAGGAGGAGGAGCCTGCCTCTCGCTCTGGCTTCAAGCAGTGAGCCTGGCTTCAGTCTCCCATCTCGGCATGAAACTCCTTCATTTTAATTTACCCTGGAAGAGCCAAACTCGAGCTAGTGTTGCCTGGTTCCAGACCTAGACCCCAGTAAGCCTGTGGCGTCTGCCTAGCTCACAGCTTTGCATTTCTGTCCCACTTCTGGGCCACAGAAGTGTTTATTTAGTTTTGAAGCTTGATAAATTTCACTTATTATTGCTGTGTGTTTGGATTAAAGATGTGTCAAAGAGCCGTCTGAACCAGGTTTGCATGCCAACTTCTTTAGTAAATTGAAGACTGCAATGCATTCTGTTTAATATTTAGTTCACTTTTAGACAAGAACAGGATTTAGTCTGTGAATACCTGTCTCAACTAAAATAAAGTCAAAAGCATAGTTCTTTCAATGATTTTATCTTAACACCTGATTATGTAATAATCCGCTTGATTACCAAATGATCTGATTCAGATGTCATGAAGTTGACAATTTCTAACTTTCCACTTTCCAGTTAATTTCCTTATCTCCATTTTCAGAAACTATCCAGCATTTTTTTTTTTTAATGAAAAGACAGAATAGGGGAAATGTCATCTCTTAGTCCCTGAATTCTGGAATCTCCTAATGATTTTTTTTTTTAACCAAGTAAATAAACCCAGAAGTAAATGAAATGTGGTTTACTGCTTATGCTTCCTGGAATTTCTTGCAGCCAACTCAGAATTATAGCATCTCAGAGTTGGAAGAAATTATTCATATGACCACACTGAATATTTTTCCTGTTGGTCTGCATTAAATTGGGGAAGGTTAGTGACTAAAAGACTAAGACTTTAAAGAGTCCTGTGGCAAAGGTAGAAGCCCACTTCAAAGGAAGTTCAGACACTCCACTGGTTTCTTTGAAGAGAATTCATTTTTATAAAAGGGGATGTTCTAAAGACTTTCTGAGGGGACCAGAGAGAACAAAGAAGGCGGTTTCCCCTTCATTTCATTACAAATGGAGTCACTTTGCCAGTGACATGCTGGTATATGTCTAACAACCAACTCTCCAAGAAAAGAAAAACCAATCTGTAGTGTTTGCCAACTTCCATGGTGTAAATATTCCCACTGTGGCTGATTTCACACTATTAATGTGTCAATCACTAAGCACAGAATGGGGAGGAGATGCCCACAATAGGTTTTCTGGGAGTGGTTAAGAGTAAGCTTCAGCACACTGCAACGATAATGCCAAATCCAACAGATACTTTCCAGACCTCGGCTTGGCTTCTCAGCGGCAGTCAGCACAGTTGCTCACACCACTGTTGAAACACTCTCCCTTCGGCCTTCCGGTCAGCCACGCTGTCCTCCCCTCTCTCCTCCGCCCAGGCCAATGTAAGTCTCAGTGCCAGCTCGGCCCCCTCTCCTCCACCTCTATTATTAGACTCTCTCAGCACTCCTTCTGGAGCTTGCTGCTCTTTTCTCTCTACATTTTCCCCCTGGGTGATCTCATCAAGCCCCATAGCTTTAAATGTCACAAAATGCTGTTAACTCCCATATTTTTATCTCCAGCACAGACCTTACTGCTCAGCTCCAGGCTTGTAGATCCAACGGCCTACTCAGATATCTCAGAGGCAACTCAAACTTGACTTGTCCAAAACGGAACTCTCGATCCTCCGCCTCCCATCTTCCTTATCTAAGTGAATGGAACTACCATCTGTTTATTTGCTCATGTCACAAACCGAGGAGGCATCTTTGCAAACCTCCTCCCTTTGCTCCTAAGAGCCAGCCCATTACCAAGTACTACTGATTCCAGTTTCAAAGTATTTCTCAGGTCTGCCCATGTGTCTCCATCTCCAAGGCCCCAGCATCTCGCGAATGGACAACCACAGCTGCAGTCGAAGCGCCATGCCCTCCTCTGGCAATGAATCTTCCTGGTATCAGGAAGTATTTTGATCACTGTAGCATGGAAACTGTGTTTTCAGGAAGCACTACTGCCCAGAAATCATTGATCCTGTTATTTCCTGTGCCTTGTTCTTAAGTATGTGGCATATGATATATGACATCAAATATAATCCCCATAATACATTTTATACTTGTTTATTTAGCAAAACTTTTCAGAGATGGGATTAGGTTGAATATTACCTCGTTCTATCTGAATTATAACATGTTATATATTAGAATAATCCGCGGCAAAAACAATTTGAAGTGATAATACCTCTGCCCTAGCAGGTGATGATTATTTTAGTAACAGTATCCCATACCTAGTTGCTCTGCAAAGTGCTGACTCCCAGGTTAAAGCCTCACTTTACACCTGTGGATCAGCATCATCTGTGAGCCTCAGTGTCCTAGAAAAACTTAGCTTAGTGGACCAGTTTACAGACAGGGGGAGGACATGGAAAGTCCAAGTTCCAATCCAGAATTTTCTTCCAACTTCCTGTGTGGCCTTTCATAAGTCACTTCATGCTCACTCAGTCATTTCTTCATTTCAGCAGGAAACAGTGCCTATTAGCTTCTCAAGGGCTTTGTGAGGAAGGGGAACATGGTGGTCAGAAGGAAAACGAACTGATAACATCGAGATCCACTCCATAGCTCTGACCTATAGCAAGAAAAGAAACAAGGCAGGACTGGAGAACCCAGCGTGTATATAGCCAAAACCAAAGGCTTGTTGTTATAAAGAAAAGGGAACAATGTCTGATTTTAACATTCACACATTCCAAACCACAGTCTTCCAAACCTTTCTCCTGCAGCCAACCCTGTTGGTGGGAGCCAGGTCTAGAGGAAAGTTTCCAGAAAGCAGATTTTGGCAAAGGTCGCGTTTAAACCTGCAGAGAATACAGTTCAGTTTTTTTTTTTTTTTAAAGAACATTTCATTCCTTTTTGCCACAGAAGTTCAAGGACTGTGTTTATTTTTCCTTTTCAGGTTATAGTATGTGGATTTTTCATAGTCAGATATGAGGAACAGACACATTTCTTTCCTTTTCTCTCTTTCTTTCCTTACAAAATTCTCTCAGCTTGTAGCTAGGTCCAAAGTCTAAGATTATACTTTAGAAAACTGATATTCTTATAGTATCACTCAATTACTTCAGAGAAAGAATGGGATACTCAAGTCCACCTTCTGACCGCTTGGAGAAGAGGCTAACACGTGCCAAGCAAAAAGAGTGATTGTTGAATTTAATTACAATCCTTGAACAAATGGCTTATGTGGCCCAGAGTCCTGGCCCCCAGAGAGGACAGGGGGCCCCGGGTCTATTTTGGATGGTTTTGTATACCAAAACCAACCGCTGCAAGTGCACTGGTTTTGGAGGAATATCCAAGACAACTACCCTCTTCCCCACAACATGTCATTACAGAAAACTAGAAGCTCGTACATTCCAATCTGATTTTCATTTAACTCTGCAAGCCTGTATGTTTTGCCATGAGGTAAGGGGCTGACTCAGAGCCCCAGAATCCTTTTGGTGCCACAGGCACTATTTAAAATGGATATTCCTTTGAGCTTGTCCGTGTTATTCTGCCGGGGTCATGGAATAAATGGGGCTCTGTGTGATGAGAACTCCCAGTCCTGGTAAACAAGAGCTGTGATGCTTGGTGGCCAAAGTAGCTGCCTTGTGTTTTAAAGGTTAGGAGTTCAAATCTTGTGGGTTTTGCAGTTGGGTTGAAGTATGCACGTATCTTGGTTGGAGAAGCAATAACATTGCATGATGGAATCAGGCCTACCCACAGCTAAGCTCTGGCTACAATTAATTAAACAAATACTTCCTATGGAATTCTTTACCTCGTAGATCTTGAACAAAGGGTCCACATTCCAGAAGGCGTAGGAAAGCTTTATTTTCCAAGCTTCCTGCCCCCTACAGTGTATATATACTTGAATTCCACCACGTAGACTGGAGTTCATACATGACACATTTTTTAAATTTTGATCTATGTATAGCCCCAGGCCTTCTTTCCTCTCTTCGTTTTTCTCTTGATTTTTCAGAGAGATAATATTTCATAGATTTGAAGGCATGCTCCTTGCACTGACGACCCATTGCAAATAGACCCCATTGGAAGAAAATATAACCCATATTAGGGGCTACAATTTTAGTGGTCCAACCTTCCTAATACCTTGTTTTCTATAGCATTTTACTGTTTATAGAGCAATTTACATATATGATCTCCTTTTAGTTTTATAGCTATGGATCAAAGGTGAATATTGAGCCCAGTGTGCAGACAAAACCAGAGAGAGAGAGACACAGAGGTGTTAAGAGACTTGCTCAGAAACCACTCAGCAAGTTAGGGTCAGAGCCAGCCCTCCAGCACAGGTCTTCACAGCTCTGGCTGTTTTCATCACTGTAATAGGACCACCTCCAACAGCAAAGCACTGTCACAAAGCCACCCTTGTGTTCCAGATTGTGCTGCTGGCCCTCCTTTAGTGGGCTGTGTTTGGTGACACCACTGCCATCGTCTTAAGAACATACATATGAAGGTCCCTGCAGATGCTGAACACTCAAAAGCACCAACAGTTGAACTGATTTACATAAGGTATCTGCTACCCTATTCCCTGCTGTATACCCACAAATAAAAGGAAATGACCCTGTATGCCCTGGTGCCTCAAGAATGCCTGAAATTAGAAATATCCCAGTATTGTGACCTGAAGTTGCCTCAACAGGAAGTTCTGTTTTTTAAATTACAACTCCAGTCACTTTCTTTCCAGTTACTCTTATTGCCAACGGGGCTTCGGGCAAAGAATTCCCAGAAATGTTGTCTGCATATATGCTAGATGGAAATAACAACGATACCTACTCCCTACCTACCGGACAAATACACTAGGGGAAAACAATCAAATAATGTCTATCATGTGCTTTGAATGCCTAGAAAGAACAATAAAGTTTACATAAAAGGGTGTCATTATACTGAGTGAGCAGTAATGTCATCGCCTGTATTTTACATGTGTGGTTGTTGCCTAGCACGCTGCTGATTGTAATTTGGCTCTCATGTGCGATATTTTAAGGACGTGATGTCATTGCAATAAATTCACAGAACAGCCTAAGTTGGAAAGGTAAGGCATCCTCTACTTTCAAAAATCCCCGTATGACAGAATTTTATTTTAGGCCCTCTTCTCCCACTAGTCCTACAATCCCGACTGCCCCCAAGGTTCACAAAGCACTCCTTCTATTTGTGGGTCAGCCAAGGGATTCTTCTCCAGGATGGGTCAGGGCTGTGGCAAGGGGTGAGCTGGGGAAGAGAGAAATTGTGTCCGGTTCTACTGAGGGGCTACCGAAATGTGAGAGCCCAAACGGAGGATTTCCGCGGCCATCCTTCTAGAAAGCCTATGCCTGTCAGGCCAGTACCAGCAGAACAATGCCCTGACCCACACCTAACAGGGCGCTACCAGGTGACCTTCCTCCAACTACCATTTGAATTGGTTTAAAGGAATCATTCTAAAAGCTAAAACCATAGTTTATAACCATACTGAGTTATAAATATGGTCATAAATGTGGGCTTTAGTGTGCTGGGCACTGTGTGAGGAGATATGGAGCTAAAACACTATTCTTCGGAGAAATGGCTGTCCGGTGAGGAGACAGACAAGCACTCGGGTAGGACCAGCACCAGTACAGGGCCTGGCACACAGTAGGACTTACGATATACCTGAATGAACGAGCTGTATGTGCTGTAAGGTGCTAAGAACCAGAATAGAGGAAAGCACAAGGTGCTGTGGGAACACATAAGAGGGCCCCTAGCCAAGAGCGGCAAGAGAAGGAAAGAGACTGCAGGAGGGACCACGTGCAAGAGCTACGCTTAGGAAGGTGGGGGAAAGCACGTGGTTTACAATGGCAAGGGCATGAAATGTCAGGCTTTTTCATTATTCCAGTTCGCTCTAAAAAATTGCTATTCACAGCCCACTCGGGTCTCAACCCACAGTGTGCAAGACATTATTAAGAAGAATTTTCTCTTCTACATACCTGTTGGCCTTGCAGTCAAGGACTGGACAAGAGAACTGAAATGTTTGCTTGGGAGCTTTCTGTTTCTGCCATGGAGCACAATCGACTTCCATCCCGTCTCCACGTTACTCTGCCTTTACAGAGCCACGCCAACCACCGGCATTAGTTTCCTAGGGCTGCTGCAACAAATAACCGCAAACTCGGCTCAAAACTACCGAAATCTGTTCTCTCACAGTTCTGGAGCCCAGAAGTCTGAAATCGGCTTCACCGAACTGAAATCAAGGTGTGTGTGCTGAGCAGCGCTCCCTCCAGCAGCTCTAGGGGAGAATCCATTCCTTGCTTCTTCCAGCTGCTGGTGGCTGCTGGCATCCGCGGGCTCGCAGCAACCTCGCTACAGACTGTGCCTTCTGGGTCACATCGCCCTCTCCTCCTCTGCCTGTTGTCAAATATCCCTCTTATGAGGAATTCAGGATTGCATTTAGGGCCCACCTGGACAATCCAGGATAACCTCCCTACCTCAAGATCCTTAACTTAATCATATCTGTGAAGCCCTCTTTTGTCATATAAGACAATATTCACAGGTTTCAGGGGTTGTGACACATTTGTCTTTTTTTGGAGCGGCCGGGGGACGGCACACGTTTTCCAGCCTCCCACACCATCACAGTCTGGGCCTCTGAGTCTCCAGTACAAACCCGTTAAATATCGCAGTTGAGTTTCTCTTTACTTTCCTTCAAGAAGGCAGAATAACCACTCTCTTTTTTCTTTAAGGGAGAAGAAAATGGGTAAAAGGATGGGACATAGCTTTTACCGAGCCCCTACTACATGTTAAATAATTGACATGCCCTCTAACAAGATTGTGTGTAGTAACTGTCACCATTTTACAGATGAGGAAAATGAGCCTCCAAGAGGCCAGGCAGCTTGTGTGAGGTCTCCCAGCAAGTAAATCGAGGCAGATTTTGAACACAGACATGTCTGATTCCAAAGCCTTTGGAATCACTGCAAAGGACTTTCCACCACACTGACCTTCTTCAAATTTCATTAACACTCTAACACCGCGGAAAGGAAAAAACCCTCACAGATCCCAGTTTGCGAAACAACTGAATTAAGGAAGTAAAGTTATATTTTATGAAAACATAAATTTTTAAATTCTCAAGTTCTCCCAAAACCTTTAGGGCCTCGAGAAACCATGGTAACCCCCCTCTTGAGAACTCCATTTTCAAGGATGTTACTATTAAGACCAGGACAGCTGCATTTCGACCATGTTGCTGTGCTGCTTAGAAAAGGCTTTAATAAAACAAAGCATTTACTACTAATAAAATTTTAACACTAGCAATCTGTTAATATTATAGATGTAGGTTCATTATTTTCACCACAGAGACATGGATGAACTTTAATGACATTAAAGTAAATGGCTGTCGCATTTTCTTAGCTTAATCTAAGTGAAAGTTTATCTGGGTGTCCACACAAGCTCTGTAGATTAAGAATGTGACCCTCATTTTGGCACATGAAAGCCAAACAATAACAACATGGAAGCCTAATGCTTATCATGCAATCACTTGATTACAATTTCATGTGCCAATCGCTGTTCTAAACATTTTACATGAAGTAACATATTTAATACCCATGAAAATCCTATGAGGCAGGTCATATTCTTCTCTACTTTTTATAAATGATAAGACTGAGGCACTGAAATGTTAGGTAATTTCTCCAAAGTCACAGAGCTAGCAAATGGTGCAGAGCTTGGGTTAAATACAAGGCATCTGATTACAGACACCATTCTTTAACACAACTGAGAAGCAAGGGGTTCACTTCTGTGTCTAAACTCATGTCCTGGGCCCAGACCAGAGGTCTGAAGTGTTAGACAAACCGTGAGCCCTGTCTCTGCCTCCAGCCTCCCTGGTCAACATCAGTTTTTCCATATCAAGCTCTTCCCTGAGATCTTATGCTCACTGTTCATTGTTCACTCACCCGAGGACCCATCCGAAGGTGGAATGACACTGTCCCTATATTGGACACTGGGAATTCCAATCTACTCTACCCACCATCTCTTCCCAAGAGCCTCTGCAGTGAAAGGTAGAACATCTCCTCCGTCCTCCCACACTGTCTCCCACCCTAATCCTTCCTTCTACCCTTTTGTAATCCTTTCTCCTTTGACGGCTTCCTTGGAAAAATGCTGGGGTCGTAGAATGGGCACCAAGTGGCTACATTGACATTCCCAGGAATGAACGGACCTCCAGTGCCAAGAAAGCCCTTGAGTTCTTTTTTTTTTCATATTTTATTCTTTTTTAAAGTATATTTTATTGATTATACTATTACAGTTGTCCCAATTTTTTTCTCCCGTTTACCCCTAGCCCTTGAGTTCTTACCCATGTCTTCAATTTTCATGACCCACTAGATGTTCCTGAGTACTGACCAGTAAATTACACACACACACACACACACACACACACACACACACACACACGTTTTCATTGGAACATATTTCTAGGTGGAGACGCAGTCCCAGGTGACTGACTCCCTGCACATAACTATACTGTCTAAGGTATAGTACTTTCTCATATTCCTAGAGACCTGATCCTCTCCTGACACACATTCCTAGGAATATTAAAATCATCAAATGTGCAATAATGCATTCTGCCCAAGAAATGAATGAACTTGGTTTGCTTTCCTGTTTGCATTTCTGAGGTATATTCCTGGTCCTCGTCCAAATGAAGAGTCTGATTATCTGAGCTTAGAAACTCCTTCCCTGTGAATATATTGACAATCCTCCAAAAGTCCCAGTTAACAATGGAAGCTGTTCAAGCATCCTGATAAGTTAGAAGCAGAAGAGGAGCAACTCACAATAAAAAAATAAATAAAAATTATAATTACATAAAGTCAACTTCCTGTAGTTCTCATACCTCACTTACTCTAAGGTGAGCTTACCCATATTAGTCCCAAAGACAGAGGGACTTTTCTCATTTTTTAATTGCTGATTTCTAGTTTCACTCCTGAGACTCTGAGAGGCTAACCCCACTAGTTTTCTCCTACACAGCTGAGTTGGGGGAATGTGTCTGGCATCTAAGAACCTGACAGCAGCCGTGGAAACCCTGCCTCTCTCTTTGGACCTCATCTTCTGGTCTCTGGACTCAACCCCAACATTTGGATGTTTGCAAGCAGAAAGCTATGTTCCCGAATAAGGAAGTCAATAAAAGATCCGTGTTTACATTTTCTACTCCTTTCCCATTCCCTGTACTCACAGGGCCTTTCTCTGACATAATACCAACCTATTTAATAAGCTTCCCTAAACTGTAAGTTCTTTTAAAAAAAAAAATCCTTCTAATGCTTTGTTATTCCTGTACGTCTCTTGGTCCGTGCCCTACAGACAATCCATAGGCTGACAGAGTAAGCAACAAATTCTAGCCTCAGATCTAGAATCAGAGGGGAATTCTACAGTTGCCTCCTGGTTCCTCTGTAAAATGGTCATTCTTATTTTATTATTTAGTGTGATTTTCATTAGGCGAGGAGGTCATTTATTCTGAGGGGCAGATTTTTCTACCAAGTGACCAAGAAGTCGGGTGGGAACTTCCCCGTTCTAGGAACCCAGGTTGAAAGGAAACCACACTTCCTAGCCCTGAGAGGTGGAGTTCGCGTCAGGACACAGCTGGCCCCCACTGGCCCCTCCTTCTCGGGGTCCCAGCGGCCCTCTGACAGGCTACTGACAAGCTGTGCCTTGTTGTTGTTCTGCCTGCCCAGCCTTTAGACGTCCTTCCCATTTAGGGGGAACCCCACAGGAGAAGGATGGCAGGACTCCACTTCCTACTTGAGAAGCCAAAGAGAGCAGAGAGTTCAAACCACTGCCCCAGCAACTAGGGAACTGGCGCTTCGCCTGGACTCAGAGGTCCCACCTGGGACGTGAGGCTGCTGGCGAGGCAGGAGTCCTTTGCAGTGGCTGTGGTTAATTTGAGTGACCAGCAGACTGGCAATGAACGTTCAGGGGTGGCAGGGCCCAGCAGTGTACGACGAGTGTCCAGTGACGATAGGATGCATGGCAGCCTCCTCGGCAGACCAGCCCTGTGGCGAGATCTTGGCCGTGCCTTGCCTCCCTTGATTTTTATTCATTTCTATCGCCTGGTTCTCTAGTCTTCCCACTGACTCTGTGAGCTTCCAATAAATTCACCTTCCATTCAAGTCAACTAGAAGAGGTTTTTGTTGGTTGCAACCAAGAATTCTGACTGGTAGGCCAACATGTCCTTTGTGGACACGTGATCCAGGAACAAGTAGGCAGGTCTGATGGGGCCATTTAACTTCCCTCAGGGTGACCCTCCCATCATGTGTGAATTGCTTTACTTTCTCTTAAACCTGAGGGAACTATATACACTCCAAGGACATAGAGGTCCTTAGAAGACAAGTGCCACAGAACCCCAGGCACACAGGATAAATGACTAAAACTGGGAGGATGCACCTCATGGCTTTTCTGCAGGGAGGGGGATCTGTTTAACTCAGCATTCCCCAAACTTATGACATATGAGAACTTTGCATACTCATTCTTTTTAAAATAAAGTTTATTTTTGTTTTCATCCCAAATGTAGAGACAGTTCATGTTCATTGTGAAAGATATGAAGGAAAAGAAAAAAAGAAAAAAGAAAAAAAAGACCTCTCGTTCCACCAGCCACCAACAGCTACAACTGAAATTTTGCTGTGTCTCCTTTTTTCTGTGAAAATGGTTTCATAATTATGATCACCCTAATCTATTGTTTATTAAAATTCTGAAAAGAGCAGGAACATTTTTTGTTACACTAGATAGATACAGATATATTGTACATAAACAGAGAGAGAGAAATATATCCCCAGTGGCTGAACTTAGGATGATCAAACTTTTTCTCTTTTTTGGCTAAAAAAAAAAAAAAAAAAAAAGGCATTTCTCAAAATGCTTACTCCTCCATTTATTAACAGCTGCTACAGATAAAATATAAAAAATGATTTTCTTGGTCAGGGAAGTTTGGGAAATGCTGAGTTAAAGTTGAACATATTTATTTACTGCACATAGATTTTCAGAGCTTTTACCACCTTAGAGTACAATGTAACTCTCAAAGAGAGCAGCATTCTCCCAATACATCTGACTACAGAAACTCCCCTTTGAACACACATCTCCCAGGACCAGCATTCCAAGGGGCACTGACCCAGAAAGCTTAGAGCGTCATATTGCTTCACCTTCACACTTCATTCTTAAAGAATCACTTCAGGATCAGTAGAGGGAAAAAAAAAAAAAGGATGTATTTCAGGTGTATAAAAGCAAAATTTGGAAAGGAACTAACAGAATGGGACCTTGGAAGTCATTTTTCCTTTGCTGATTAACTTACCTACTACATGTTCGAGGGAGAGAGACAAACATCACAATTGATACCTGAGAGAACTGAGAATCGAGAAAAGCTAGATTCTAAGGGAGCAATCTTGTTTTGAGAAATGTTGCTGCATAAATGATTTTATCCACATTCAAGCAGAAAATCTAATTAATCTACTAGAATGCTGCATGGCCAGACTAAGAAGATTAACTTCATGTTACTCAGTATCACTTTAGTACTTCCCCCCCAAATGGACAGTTTCATAGGACAATTTTTTTTTAAATAATGCCACGAGGACAAATGAGAACCCAGAAGAACACAGGAAGTACAGCTTAGACAAGGAGAAGGTCGTCCATGGAACAAAGCCTGGCTGGCAGCAGAAACCCGCCCTCACCCCGTCGGCTCCCCAGCTAGCCTGACGTCTGCTTAGGCCCCAAGTGCATCTGCCGCGGGACCTGTGGGATCAGCCACAGAGTAAGCATGAAAACATGGTCCTTACGTTAAACCAACTCGTTTGAATGTCCATTTGACACGTGCAGAAATTTAGGAGAACAGGAAGCAAAAAAGACCCCTGATGTGGGTGATGTCTCCTAACAAACACCTCCTTTACCACCCAGGAGTTGGCTCTGTGAACTTGCTTTGTGCCAAAACGCAGCCGCAAGGCTCCTGCAACACTCCTGAGCCTGGTGTCTGTCCTTTTTGGAACAAACTAAGTCTTTAGGAAAGTCTGGGAATTACCAGTTTTCAAAAGTACCTTCTTTCTGTGAAAGAGCCTAAAAGATATCCTCGGGCAACTTCCTGTTTTGTTTTGTTTTGTTTTTTGCCTGAAACTTCCATTCTAGGATAGTTTGCTGGGCTGCCCAGCAGCCCCCCCGTTACTGAGCTGGGCAGCACGAGCTCAGGGGGACCCTTCGCCCTTCAGAGGGAAAAGGAATCTGAGAAGCTGGCAGGGACCTTAGTGATCAGCTCCTCTGACCCAACGCCCTCTGTTTACACACCCCACGAACCCCGAAGCCTGAAACCCACCCAGAGTCCTGAGAGTGAATGTGCTCTCCTCCCGTCTTCTATTTTTGTGCGATTTTCCCATGGCTTCTAGCCAGAGCATCTACATCAGCAATGTCTAGAGGATTTATGAGGCCAAGCAAGCCCTTGGGTTTCTACGCAGACCTAAACAGGAAACCCACACAAGGAAATGCCCTTTCTGTTTGCAGGCCGAATTCCCAGGATGCTTTCGTCGGAGTGCCCCAGCTGGAACAAAACAAAGGCCTGGCACAACAAATGCCCTGCGATGCGGAAGCAGAGGTGCCCTCCCCACCCCTCGCCACCCACCCCCCAGGCCTGTGCTAATTTATTGAGAACAAGACCGCTTCTCTCGGCTGGCCAACTGCAGGTCGCTCCATTGGTCCAGAGGCTGAACAGGGGTCAGTCCAGAGACACTACCCCTCAGGCCTCGGATTCGGTTCAGTGCTTTGCTGCTCCTCACCTGGGTGAAATCAATTATCCTGGGGAAACTAGGCATCCACCTCACCCCTCTCTCATCCTTTCTGCATTTTGCTTCCAGAGGATGCTGTAGGGCGGGCGGGGGCGGGGGGGAACGCACACATTTTGCAGCCGAGGAGTAGCCAGATGCTACTGAGTCCCCTCTGAGTCACCATTGCACATTGTCACAGCCACTCGGCTGACATAGCTCTCTTCTCCCCTGCTCCTAATTCGACGCCCCAGGCTCTGCCAAATCTCCTCTCCCCATGTCATCAGTCCATCTGCCCTCGTGTCGGGCCATTCTGGCCCGAGATGGCATTTTAAACCTTGTCAGCTCTCCATGGAAGATTTCAAAGTTAAGGAAGAGGCTGTTGCTCAGGGCTGGACAGGAAGGAAGCTGAGTTCTCGGCTCCCAGAGCAGAACAGCTTGCTGGTGACCCTTCTCCCCCTCCTCAAGGCGTCCCCTTGGGCTGACACCAAAAATAGACTCTGTCCTCTTTGGTTCACCCCCACCTCCCTTGGGAAAGAAGGCACATGCTTCTAGAAAGCCAGCAGTATTATCAGGGCCAGGCTCTTTCAGGAATTACCAGATGTTGGGGAGAGGATAATGTGTCATTTCCTTTAACAAATAGTCTGGACATCTGGGCATTTCCTTTTGAGCCAGCTCTTTAGGAGACTGCAATGCAGGGACAGTGAAGAACAAATCACTCTGGCTTCCACTCTCGGGGGTCCTCAGGGCCTCTTCAAACACTTTGATTCCACCCTTTCACCAAGAAAATGTTTCCGTCCTCTACAGCGACACCACAAGAGGACATCATAGGTTAAAAGCAAGGCTTTGGAGGCAAGATAAGAATCCTAAGAAAAACGGTCAAGGAGCCACAGACTGTTGGGAGAGGGACTGGAGTCGTCGAATTGTTCATCCATTCCTTCCTATCCGCTGTCTCAACAGTGAACCAGCACAGGCCGCATCACTGGGGAAGTTACCCCACCACCCCGCCCCTCCGACTGAATCCAGAACCCTGGGGGCGGGAGGATCCCTGCGGCCTCTTCTGAGCCCTCAAGTGTGAGAACCCCTGACCTAGATAAATGTGCGTGAAGCGTTCTCAGAAGGCAAAAGAAGAAGAGAGGGTAGGAACTGATCACCTGAGAAAAGGCTTTCAACACCTTGCAGAAGGGAAGGAGGGAATGGGGCCTTTGGACGAGGCTATTTTGGTAAGAGACGGATCGTAAGAAATGGAAAGGAAGCGACAACAAATAAAATGCAGACAGAGCCACAGCTGTTCACTCATGCTGCACTAATTTGCAGCAACATCTAGAACATGACTAACCCATTTTGCCATGTATAATGCACACTTTTTTGCACAAGTTTTTGAGGGAGAAATAAGGATGCACATCGCATATGGGTATAATGATTGCATACCATGAGTATAATAATCCCGTGTATAATGCACACAAAACATGGGTGCACACTATGCACAGCAAAAACGGTAATTATGTAAGCGCATATTCACAGGAAATTTAAATAAAATGTACAATCTGGGCTCAATGATGTAAAATGTATGCGTATATCAGTTAATGTATAGAAATATATCTGAAAATTTTCCATCAAAATGTTAATAGTGATCATTCCCGGGTGACAGATTATGGATAATTTTTATTTTTTCTTTTATACTTTTCTGGTTTTCTCCCCAATTTTTCCATGATAAATAGGTATATTTATATAGGAACACCAGGGTTACTGCAGGAAAAAAAAGTATAATTTATAACCACATTTTTTTCCAATAAAGTGATGAGTTTGTTGGGTCAAAATAGTCGTTTAAACAAATTTGTACGGCACTCTCCAGGAATTTGTGTCACACAGATAATCAGCACCACCTGTTGCGCCCGTGCTGAAACGGGCCTGCAGAACACTGGGTTTGGGATGCTCTAAAGAGATTGTTAGACTCATTAGCTCCAGTTCAAACCCGCGCAGCAGGGAGAGCCGCAGAAAAATGGGCCTGAGCTCACCCTGCGGCTCCCTGGCCTCCTCCCCTGCACTCTGGGCCCCTCCCCGGCAAGAACCGGGGTACTGGGTGTTCTCAGCAGCCAGCAGGATCACCATCCCCGCAGACGGCTTTGTTCAGAAGCCCCCACGCCTCTTGGTTTTTACACCCCCATTTCCTAACAGGGAGAGGCCCAAATGCAAAAACAAAACAAAACAAAAACAATGAATGAGCTCTTAAAAGCCTAAAAAGGAAGAAAGGACAATGGAACGTGATGTAAGGGCCACTGAACAGCCAGTGACTCAGCGCTTCTGCGCCATCAACACCAGCTGCAGCCTGTGGTGGTCACAGGGGTGGCAGCTCATGGAACAGCCATGCACACACACACACACAAAGCACACACACATGCACTGTGCAAACATGGCACTGCCTGGAGGGTGGCAAAAATCCTGGCTCATAGACTGCTGCAGACAAGACACAGAATCGAAGATGCTTGCAGCTGTGAACCTGGCAGAATACGGAAGGACGTAGCATGTTAATTCAGCTTTCCATTAACATCTTTTATCAAGGCTCTTTCCCTAAAGAGCTGGACATGTGTCCCTGGGGTCATATTTTCCAAACTGAAATCGGTCTCCGCCTGCAAGCACAGCTCTATCTCATTCTAACCCTCTGAAGTATCACGCGATGAAATTTGGTTAGCGTGGTCCATTGTTTCATGTCGGCTTCTCCAGGAGACTGGGGCAGGAGTGTGGGTGCAATCCCCACCCTTTGTGAGTCATGGAAGAGGCTGGGGAGACTGTGCACAGACTACGAGTGGGAATGGAAACTGTCCCACAGCATTTGGACTCAGGCAATACCTCTGTCCACAAGTGCATCGCCCTATTAAGAGATGCATTTTAAAATGCAGTCTCAACCACGGTTCAGAGTCCTTGAACTAACCCTGCCCCAGAGAACCCTGCTGAGCACGCTGGTCCCAGGGGCGCTCCGCCAACCACCAAATCCACACACTGAACTGGCTCGACTCATGTTATCCAAAAGCAACTTAATGTTGGTTGCCCACTATTCCTTCAGAAGTTACTCCATGAGGAGCCCTAGCTGGTGTGCCTCAGTGGATTGAGTAGAGGCCTGCGAACCAAAGGGTTGCCAGTTCGACTCCCAGTTCAAGGACACATGCCTGGGTGGCAGGCCAGGTCCTCGGTGCGGGGTGCACAAGAGGCAACCACACACTTATGTTTCTCTACCTCTCTTTCTCCCTCCCTTCCTGTTTCTCTAAAAATAAATAAAATCTTTTTAAAAATAAAAAGCCAAGTGTCTTTTTAACAAATGATTCCATGAGGAAAGCTTTTTTCCTGACAGTCAATGAAAGCTCTTAGACTCCAGAATTTCTCTGCCCATTCTGAGGTATTAGATCGCTCTATGGACATTTAGACCACAAAACACAGCCTCGTTTCAGAAGTTAGGTGTCTGGACCAAGTGTCCAGGATACTGTCATTGTCATATTCATTCCAAAGTGGGGTGTCACAGCAGTTCCCACACCAGCCTGTAGGGAGGAGCAGAGGCCAGAAGCCAACACACTTCTCAGGCTCTCTAAGGGCCTGAAAGACGGTTAAAGGGGCTCTCTTTCCTGGGTCTGCTATTTCTTTGCTTTAGTCTTATTCAGGCAACCTGATCCCATCCTCCTTGGTTGTTCCCCACACGCAGACTTTCCCCTAGGACCCCCTCATCTCTACACCTTCTCAGACCCACCCGTGGATCACATTTAGAATGTCCCCTGGCCTTCTCTCTCTCACAAGGCCCATGGTGGCTGGTCCTAGCTCTCTGTGGGAGGGCAGCCCTTCCTTAAATGAAGCCCTATATTCTCTTTCTCCACCTACTCCCACTGCCAGGGCGGCTGTAGCTTTCTCAGGCAGGCCCCAAATGCAGGTTCATCTCTTGCAAGACTTGATGAAAAAGGGGAACACGCCCCCAGGCCCACCCTTCTTGGGGAGGGTAGTCCAATCATCACTTTCCTCACAAATCCCCCTCTCTCCATGTTCTTGATCCTTCTATATCCCTTCATGGATGAGGGTTTTTAAGGGTTGTGAATAACAATTTTCGAGTATTTCCTTTGAAATTCTACTTATGGCCCCTGTTACAATATACATGCCTCAAATGAATATATAGTGAGTCCTCGCTTAGTGTTGATAGGTTCTACGACTTTAAGCAAAACAACATAAAAGGAAAACAATTTTATCCTAGGCTAATTGATATAACCAAGAGTTAAGTTCCTGCCCTGATTGACGTGGCTCAGTTGGCTGGACGTCATCCCACAAAGCCAAAAATCACCAGTTCAATTCCTGGTCAGGGCTGCAGGTTTGGTTCCCAATCAGAGTGCGTACAAGAGGCAACCGATTGGTTTCTTTCACATCAATGTCTCTCTCTCTCTTCTTCCCTTTCCCGCTCTCTAAAAATAAGTAAATAAAACCATTTTTTCCCCCCAAGGGTTCCTAAGGTATCACATCAACATTATAATGAACAGATGTTGAACGAACCTACTGTTGAACCAAATGAGTTATTCAGGGACCAGACCTGCTGTACTATTGAACCCACTACTTGTGTGGGGCGCACAAGAGTTCTCATCTATAAAATGAAAATAATATAAAGTCATGAGCTGGATTTGGATAAGACCAGCTCATGTCTGCCTGGGAAAGCTGTGCGCATCTTTTCCCGACACCCAAGTTCCATGATGTCACATTGGTCACTTGAAATCAGCCGTGGTGACAGTCTCTATGCCATGGAAATGAACAAATGCTGCAAGCTGGAGCCTTCTCCCCCTCCCCACCTAAAACTGGTTATTGTACATTTACCAGCATACCAACCACCGCGTGCAATTTTAAATACAACAAACCTTTATGTTATATATTATCTCCATGTGGAGCCTCCACGTCGCATGGGAATATCCCTGGGAGTGGCCAGCCAAGATGTGCTGAAGGGGAAGACAATCAAGTTGGTTCTCAGGGACTGAGGAAACACCTGTTTTCTAGGAAAAGCAATTCACCGACAGATGAGGGAGAGGAGTGGTCTGGTTCCTCAGCGTGGGAACCCAGCTGGGATGGCGGGAGTGCACCCCCACGCCCCCAGGCATGGCTTCCCCATTTGCAGGTCCAGAGCAGTCAGCTCTCACGGGGGCCAGAAGCAAGGAAACCGCCTCCGGCCCCGCAAGCAGCAGGGCCTCCGCACCCCGCTAGCTGTGCACAGCCCTCTGGCCTGGGAAGGCAAGCGGAATCTAGGACGGTAGGGGCCACTCCACAGTGAGGGCACAGAGGGGCTTCAGGAGCCGTCAGGGATGGCAGAAGCCTTCCTGGGAGCCGGCAAGACCCCAGTCTGTCATCTGCCCCCAGGAGGCCTGCAGCTGAGGTTGTTGCTCATCTGGCTGGACACCGAGCGCGAAGATGGGCCAGACTTGGAGGACGAGGCTCAGGGTGTGAAGGGCCGGTTCCTGACTGTGCCAGTTAGGTGCTCCCTGGAGAGGGCAGGGAAGCCTGTAACCACACAGCATAACGGCCTGCGGCAATGGTGCAACGAATGCCAGGTGCCTAAAGCAGCATTGATGTGCTGGGGGCGAGGGCACAGCCCCACACAGGGGCAGCGCTTCAGCAAGTCTATGACCCTGAGGCCCATTTGAGAATCTATCGTCTTGGTTTCTAAGGTGGCAAAACATCTACAAATCAGTTCCACTCTGTTTTCTTTATTTCTCCAGGCTTCTTTTCTTCGTGGACTCATTACCTTTACCGAAACTAGGTCTAATTGGATTTTTTTCTTTTGCTATCAGCCATATATAGCCCCATTTACTTTCTAATACTGTTAGGGAGTCTTTCAATTATGATAGAAATTAAGCTAAATTTGCCATTCTTAAAAATGTTTACATTTCCACACAAGTCCCCTTGACCTGGTTCTTTTGTCCTCTTGGGGGCCGCAATCCCTGATAATGACACCTCATGACCGGCCACAGAAGACAGAAGGGCACCAGTGTCAAAGGGCAGTGGACTCTTGAAACTGAGGAGGGACAAACCTGAGAAGGGCCATTTCTTTCCCAGATCACAAATTCTGTGGGAGAAAAGTTGCCAAACACTAGCCTTGTTTGTTTTTTTAATATCAACTTAGGAGAGTAGAGACATGAGGAAGGAGAAATTCAATACTCATTTAAAGAAATGCTTTTTATTTGAATGTTGGTTAAACAGCCACTCTATTAGAAAGTAGTGATAAATTATATATTTCAACACCCAAATTCAGATCAGTGAATCTAGTAAAGCCAAAAGCTGTGCTGAGGAGTCTCAGAACAATACTTCTAACCCCATCCAAACATTCTTAGGCTTAAATGATAAGTTTGACCCCAGTAAGGACTATACTTGTCAAAAAGGACTCCTTGTGGTTAACTAGGCCCATATTCATTATCAGAGTCTAGGAGCTGTTGTTTACATGGGCTTTCCCATGTGCACTGCATTTCAGGAACTAGCTGCAGACTGGGCTGCAAAGCCTCCTGCATTTTGTGCTCCCGTCCACTGAGTCAACCTGATGAGAGCTCCTAGGATGGAAATTCAATGAATAGGAATGAAATTTTCCCCATCCAATCAAAATATATGCACAGCTATATCCTCATTTGCATTTTGACTGACCAATCACAGAGGCTCCATTCTGATTAATCAAGACAATGCTATTTGGGCCAATCAAACTGTGAGGACTTGCAGTTCTCATTTGCATAGAAATGAACCAATCAGGAATCGGGGGACAGGCACTTTTCTCTGGATAAGCCAGCTTCACTTCTACCTCGAAAATGCATACTTTTAGTTTTCTCCATAGAGTGTGTTGCACAAAGTCTCTCCTTTTACTGTACCCAAGGTTGGGGACTCTTCTAGGCACTGGATTGGTGGCAACCACCTTGTGCTGACAATAAGGATTCCAGATCGGGAATTAACAGGGCTTTCTGCAACCAAAAGTAAGTTCTGTTTACAGCAACGACCCCCAGGCTGACCTTTCATGGAATCTCACGACAGAGGTCCCAGGCCCAGTACTGCCCTGTTGGAGCTGAGAAGAACCTGGCGGTTCTACAACACCAACTTAAACCTCTCAGACCTCATTTAAGTGGGTGAAGAAAGAGACTGTGCCGCTGCCCCCAAATTGTTATGTCTATTACTATACTACCATCTAATGGCAAGGTGCATTAAAACACAAGTGTAACCTAGTCCAGGGACCACTGACTGCTCATAACTTTTTTTTCATGTCAAACAGTCATAACGTATCTCTCTGTCTCTCCAGGTAAGTCACCAAGTGGTCCCCGTAGTTCACAAAAAAATGGCCCCAGATCTAAGATCCCTGGTTGAGAGAAAGTAATGAAGTCTCTAATTGGACCATCTGAAAACAGATTATATCAGCATCGGGGAGGACAGAAAGATGTCTAAAATACCCCAAGAGTGATCAAGTTAAGAAAAAATTATTACTTACGACAGATGTTCAAACTTTCCTATAAATAAGAATCTAGTGACAATGAAGGATTTGTAGATTCTAGAACGTGTGTAATGAATTATTATCTTATAGAGAAGAGGCTAAAAAAAGAAATAAACCATAACCCTATGCAGAGACTATCCACTGTTCTAAAATTAAAGTCCCATAGGAAAATAATTAAGTTGTTTGCTGTATAAGAAAACGATAACATATTGCCAACCCTTTGACCTCCGCTCCTGCTGGTCAAGATTTTAGATTATTAAAATTTACTTGGGGATTTTCCTCCCCTTGATAAATGTTGGAAGTGAAGATTGTTTTGGGAAATTTACTGAGCAATGGAAACAAAGGCTGCCCTTCCCCACCCCCCACGCGCTCCCCTTTCTCCACACACATGGGACACACGTATCAGGGATTTTTCCACTTCCTGAGCAGTGCCATTTGTGTCACCAGTAACTCAGCTCTAATGACACATGAAGACAGCCAGAACCCCAAGAACTCTGGGGACACAACTAGCTGGCCCTCAGCACATCACCGTTCGCTGCAGAGCCCCCCAAGAGCGGTCCTTCATGGGGCTGGGTGGTGGGCATAGACCGATGACAACCAGGCACCCAGCTAACTTGTGGAGACAAAATGCCATGGGAACAGCAAACAAGGCAGCTGGCAGAATTAAGACCCCCTCAAACATGGTTTTAAACACCAGTTACATTGTGAAACTTTGAGAAACGTCATTAGCGAACTTACAGCAACCTAGAAATGCATATTGCACATTGACTTTTAATCGGGGAAGTGGGCAGGGGTCACCCTAAGACCAGAGAAGATGCCCCCTGGGTTGAGACCCAGAGGGATGCGTCCCTTCCCCAACCGTCCCCCTTCCCAACTTTGGGAGCGCAGAGGAGACCAAATGGTGTGCTGCTAAGTTAGAACCACACCGAGGAGTGCAGAACCATGCATCTCTCCCTCTCCTGACCTTTCTTTCACACAGCACACAGACGCGGCGAAACCACCCGTCCTGTCTCCTGAATGGATAGTTCTCCACGTGTTGCCAACAGGGGAAGTTAAAAAGAACTTTGAAGAACTCAGTAGCATCAGCATCACCTAGGGACTTGTTAGAATGCAAATTCTTGAGCCCCACCCTGATCCTACTGAATCAGAAACTCAGGAGGTGGGTACAGAAATCTGTGTGTTAACAGTTCTCGGAGGATTGTGATGCACACGTAAGCTTGAGAGCCACTCTTCTCAGAGAAGACACTGAAGAACCACTCAGGGATGCAGTTTGTTGGGTAACAGATGGCGAAGGAGGGTATAACCAAGTCGAGCTAAAACTTGAAGCTCTGGAATCAGCATTTCCGTGGTCCTACCCCCCTCAGCTCCCTCAAGGGTCGAGCAGTGCTGTCTTGGCCCAGACCACCTAAGCAGCTTTGACGGGCCTGTCCGCGTCCTGAGCCCGGTGAGTCTCCCTGGGAACTGGAGCAAAGCTGGAAATCCACAGCAGAGTTACGCAGAGCAGTCCCTGGGGATGTTCGATCTCCCTATCCTGTTTTTTAATCTTTCCGATCAGAGGTTCACTTCCAGGTCCAGCAAGAATGGTTGTCAAGCGGCGTTGTTAGGTGGGAGAAACACTGGCCTGGCACAGAGAGGCCTCGCTGGGCTCAGAGGAAACCATGGGGACCTGCTAGCAGCTCAGGAACTGAGATAGCAGCAGACCCACCTCCACCGCCGCGGGAGAGCGCACAGAAAGCAACCTATTTTAGGGGTTTCTTTTCTTCTGATAATTATAAAAGTTACAGAAAAGTCTACACAGTACTTTAACTGAAACCTATATTCCCACCACCTAGAATTAACGACTGCTAACATTGTGTCAAATTAAAGGTAGTTGTTGTTTTTTCAATGCTGTGAAATAAGTGCATAGAGCAATGAGCTGGGAGAGGGTAGGAGAACAGAGGAGAGAAGTTAGAACAGGGAGGAACAAGCTAAGTACAGCATTTCTGAAAAAAAAAATTAACAAATACTATCCTTATTCTTTTATCGGGAAACAGTACGACTCTGAGGTTTCCACATAGCTCCTAATAACAACTTGTAAATTTGCCTGGCTGGAGGCTGGAGACTTGGAATTTACAAATAATAAAGAGCAAAAACTAGCTGAAGAGGAAGCCGGCTCTTTTCCTCAGGAATAAACACAACATGGTTTTGGACAACCCTGCCCCTGAAGAGAGCAGGAAAGCAATCACGCTTGTGCAAGAGAAAGCAGGCTGCAGATCACTAAAACCCAAGGCTTTCCCATCTCTGTTTAGGGAATTGGAGCCACAGGCCCTAGAAGACAGAACCGTCTCCAGGGCCTCTCCCCTCCCTGGCTGACCTTGGACTCTATTTGTTGTCACCCGGCAAAGCCAGGAGGCGTAAGAACAGGTGCTGGAGCAAGGGTCACGGGGGGTCACGGGTGCTTGTTCCCAGGGAGGGGAAAGGATGGAAACGTCAAGGCTGGGAGCCGGTCGCTAGAGAGGACAAAGCCCTGCAGTGGTGCGCGGGCCGGGAAGGAAGCGGGAGGCACTGTCATCTCACTCCGAGCCAGCCATTTCGGCAGCCTCCCTGGCAGCCCCTGTGACCTTTGGAACCTCCAAACTGAAGTCGCCTGCGGCACTGGAGACCCGCCCCCTGTTCTCCGAGAAGCTCCTTCCATCAATAAAAGGAAAAAATGTTAAAATACTCATCCTCCCCTCCTAACCTCACCTTCGCATCTCAACCTTGCTTAGACAAACCCCTTTCCCCGACAGGCAGGACAAAGGTGGAGGTGGGGACAGGGCAGTTCCTTTCGGCTGCACGAGGACCAGAGGAGGCGAAGTCCAGACTCGATATCCACTGGGTACCTGTTGGTAAATCGCATACACTCGCTGGAGAACTGAAAGGAAGTTAAGCATGCAGCCCCGCCCGGCCGCCTCAACTTACCTTCCTGCACCCTGGCCTCGAGGTGCACAGAGTGACCCCACCCACAGAGAAATGCTACGTGCTGTCACAGGCTTAACAAGGACCAGGTGCACCCGCTCCCCACCCACCACACACGCACATGGGTTGTGTGTCTTCCCGGATCCCTCAGAACCTCTATCAAGGCGATGGAAACCTGGTCACTGCTGCCAGAGCCGAGTGCCGGGGAAGCCTGCAGAAGCACTCAGCCTCGTTAAAAACCAATAACAAGAAATGGAATTTTCACCTGGTTTCCTAGGGAAAAAATAATACTGGGGGCGGGAGGAACGGAATATGTGGGTGTGTCTTGCTCCTCTTTCAACTATACAGAAGTTTATTCTTCCAGCCAATAAACATTTTGACACCTACTCCGTGCAAAGCTCTGCGTTAGATTCTGTAAACAAACATGAGGGAGATGCAGGCCCTGACTTGCAGGAGCTCACGACTTAGAGGAGAAAAATCACACATAAAAACTAGAAAATCGTATTATAAGTTCTATAATAAAGGGTCATTCATCTACTCAACAAAGATTTATTGTGCACAATGTGCCAGCCTCAAGTATGAACAAATAATTTTGAGAGCACAGAGGCCAAATATAACTCCCATTCCTCTTTCAACGTGAAGGATGTGATGAAAGAGGCCCCACGCACACGCTGTCTAAGGATGAGGCCCGTATCTTCTTGTTTACCTGTCATACCTGGTGTGTGCCTGGCCAGCATTCAATGAATGCTACTTCTAAGAATGGGGTTCCTGTCCTCTAGTTACTCATTACGTAATTTCAACCTAATCTTTCTTTGCCATTTATTCATCAATTCTACAAACATTTATTGAGCACCTGCAATATGCTGGGAACAGGGGCTGCGAAAACCGGAAGCTCTATGGTTGTTCATAGCTGTGTGGGAGGAACAAGAAAATCACTGCCATACAACGTGGCAAACACGGGATCCCTATGAAGGGGACACAGAGGGGAAGCCCGGGGGGAAGGGTCTGGGAAGGCTTTCTGGAGGGAAACCCAAGCTGGGTCTCAACGGAGCATGCATGGGACTAAAAGCAAGTTGTGCATGTCAGAGGGACAGCCTTTCAGGCAGAGAGGACAAGGTTAGAAAGACGCAGTGTGGACCATGGGGACCTCCACGCAATGTAGCCTCCTGAGCTGTGCCCTTCCAAATACTTGATCTTGTCAGAGTTGACTTGGAGTCCAGCAAGTGTCCTTCAGCTAAACAAATTCTTGCAAGGGTGGCATAGCAACTAGAGCACCAATTTCTTAAGTCAGTGTGTCTCTGGCTGGTGGGCCAGATGTTCATGTGGCAGTGAAATCTGGATATACACAAAGCGATGCTGAATGAGCAGGAAATTGGAGCAAGTTGCTAAATCAATGATCTTGTCATCAACATGTGACAGCTGCAACATGTCTCCAGACCACCGTCTGTCCCCTTGCCTCCATAGCTGAGCTTCCAGGACACTGCACCTCTCTCATGTCCTCAGCCCACTTAGTACACACACACACACACACACACACACACACACACACACACACACACACACACACGGAATCGGCATTCTACTCCTGCTTCTCCCTGAAGCTGCCTTAAAACGATAGTATTTATCGTTTTGTGACTGACTCATTTCACCCAACATAATATCCTAAAGGCTCACCTGGGTCACAAACGCTCCCTTTGTTGCTAAATACAGGATTCCTTTTAGCCCTTCTCATTCTTGGTGGCTCTGCAGCTTCAGACCCTGAGACCCTCTCTGCTCTCTCCCCCCCCACATCCCTCTCCTTCCTGTTGCCCCTCCTGTGGTTCTGGCTGCTACTTCTCAGCCCCTTTGCATCTCCCTTTTTCTCTGCCAGTCCTGAAATGATGCTCTCCCTCTCCATTCTCCCTCTAGGTGGGCTCACAGCTTCAGTTGCCATATATATATATATTTTCCCAGATCACTATCTGTGACTCAAATAGCTTTAAAAAAATTGTGGTGAAATACATATAATATAAATGTTCCATTGTAACCAAGTTTGGGTTCTTTGTCACAACCATTTTTGAAAAAGGAGACTTCTTCTTTTCTCCAATTACAGTTCACATTCAATATTATTTTGCATTCGTTCCGGGTGCCCAGCAGAGTGGTTGGACAATCATATACTTTACACAGTATGACAACTATTCTTAAGTGCGCAGTTTGGCGGCACTGACATTCGCACTGTTGTGCAGCCAGCACCGCTGCCCGTCCCCAGAACCCCTTTTCATCTTGTAAAACCGAAACTCCGCACGTATTCATCCATAACTCGCCATTCCTTCTGGCCCCAGCCCCTGGCAACCACCCTCTGCTTCCCCTATGAGTTTGACTCCTCTGGGCACTTCACGTAAGTGGAATCATGTAGTATTTATCGTTTTGTGACTGACTCATTTCACCCAACATAATATCCTAAAGGCTCACCCTGGATGCAGCACATATCAGAGTTTCCTTCCTTTTTAAGGCTGAAATTATATTTCACTGTATACGAGTATATTATTTCCACCACATTTTGTTTATCCATTCGTCCGTCGGTGGACGCTTGTGTTGCTTCTACCTCTTGGCTCTTGTGAATAATGCTTCTGTGCACATGGTGTGTACGTAGTCTCTTCAAGAACGTGCTTCCAGCTCTTTGGGATAGACATCCAGAAGTGGGATTGTGGGACTGCATTACAGCTGTGTTTTTAATTCTTTGAGATGCTGCCATACTGTTTTCCAGAGTAGCTACATCATTTTACATTCCCGCCAAGGGTCCTATTTCTCCCACTGCCTCTTGCTAATACTTGTTATTTTCTTTCTTCTTCTTTTTTTTTTTTGTATCAGCCATCTTAATGGGTGTGAGATTCAAATGCCTTTTATTAACCCTGGCCTTGCATAGCTAACTGCCTACGGGACATTTTCAACTGAGTGCCCCGGAGAACCTTGAACTCAACTTGCCCCGAATGACTCTTTTCCCCGAAAGCTGACCCCTCTGATGGTCCCCATCTTGCCAAATGCTACTGCCATTCCCCCAGGTGCCAAAGCTGGAGACCTGGATGGTTTTCTTGTCAGTTCTAGCTTGACAATTCTTGTGCCTTCCCCTGTTTAAAATCCTTCAGAGGGCTCCCCAGTGTCTTCAGGATAAAGTCCAAAGTGCTCAGAGTGACAAGCTCTATAACCTGGCCCTTTATGATCTGTTTATAAGGTCTTCTGATTCGAGCCTTATCTCTTATCAGTTCCTGGCTTTGTCATTTGAGCTCATAATGTATGACTAGTAGTTGCCCAATTGTGTTACACAATGATTACAATTCCTCTCACCAGGAACTCTTGATCTCTCCAGCCTCCTCTCTTGCCTAACTCTGTTGAAGTGTCACCTTCTCTGGGTCCCGACCCTCCTCGGCTGGGCTGGGTGCACCTGCCAATGCTCCCACAGCACCCCCCTGTGCTTACCTCTACCACATTGCCCGCCCCCATAGGCTCTGGGCTATAACTTATTTATCTTTGGATTCCCAAGCTTCTAGCACAGAGCTTGGCACAGACTACATGCCTGCCTGGGTGGTTGAGGAGGGCTTCCTGGAGGAGGTGGCAAGGAACCTGAGTCCTAACAAATGGCTAAGAATTGGCCAGGGGAACACGGGTCTTAAGCAAGAGAGGCAACAAGCAAAGATGTAGGCATGGGGTACAAAATGATGCATCAGAGAAGTGCAGGTTATTCAAGGTGGCCAGAGCACATGATATACAAGTGACCAGAGACAGGGCAGATGCACCTTTGCCAACAGACTCAGGGGAGGGCCTAGCAGGCAGTTCCGGTTCAGGAGCTGAAGTATGGAACTATTACATAAGACCAATGGGGATTGGCCCAGGAGCACCAGCACTCACAATTAAGGAGCAAATGATTGATAAGCGATAAATGTGTTATCCTCCCAGAGTACATCTGTTTGAATTAAGTGACAGGTGGGCCGTCCACCTAGGAGATCCTCAGCACATATTGTTACCTCGAACTGATTAAAGCATTAAGATAAAAATAATATTGACAATAATCAAGTATATAATATACACTAAAATATAGTAAAACAATATTAATAAAGCTATGAAATGAAATTAGAACACTTCAGGAAATCAGAGGTGAAGGGAGATATGACAAGGTCGGGAGAGACTGAGGTTCCTGGAACTGGGAGCCACTAGTTCTTACAACTGTCTGAAGATCAAGAGGTCAGGAGAAGTCAGGAGTAGAAACGGGAAGGGTGGGGAAGAAGAGCGAAGAGACTGAAGGGGTCAGAGGAGAGCAATAATGAGGGTGAGGATCCTGTGATTTGTCCTGCGGAGTCGAGCCCTTTGCACCGTGCTCCGCTGGCGACCCAAAATCCGAGCAATGGGGGGCCAAGTCCCGGATGTGCAGTCACGTGTGGCCGCAGAAGCCAGACCCCGGCATCTGGATTCTGATTCGTGTTCCTGCTGGCGATGTATTCCCTAGACTGACCTTCAGCCTCCTGGGTCCCTCCCTGGGTCCTTGTTCTTCGTACTTGGCATCTGCCTCCACACCCTGCCATTCAGCCCGTCTTTCTCTTTTCTTACCCAGAGTTCCATTTCCTTGATACACCTGTGCGTTCATTTACATCCGCCAGGGGTATCTGAACCTGTTCCCATCAGCTTTTCAGAACTGGTCTGTCCCTCTCTGGTGATGCTCATTCGAACCCCACTTTCCTGCACCCCCCTTCTGACTCTGGGGGAGACAGTGCCGGGGCTTTTCTCATCCCCCGACATAACAGAGAAGGGCTGGCTTCGGTGACCCGAGCCTTTGCTGCCCAGACCTGTGGAACAGGAAGAGGGAAGGCAGGTCCCGCCCGGGCCGCCGGCTTGGCCTGAGCGAATGCTCCCGAAGGCGGGGGACCCGGTGCACAGCCACCGCAGCTGAAAATAAAGAGGCCCTGGCCGCAGGGTGGCCGAGTAAATTCAGGCCTCGGCCCCCACATGAAAAGTTGCCTGGTTAAGTCCGCTCAGAGCGGCTGGAGAGAGAGCTCTTTTCTGGGAATTTGGAATGTGGGAAAAACTCCCAAAGGGAGACAAAATCACAGGCTGCAGCAAGCAAAGTTCAGGTCACAGAGAAAGCGCCCGGCTGGCTTTCACGTGCTGCCACCTTCCGGGGAATTTAAGAACTGCAGCGCTGGCCGTGGTGGAAGAGGGAAGCTTATTCATCCTCCAGGTACTTACGTGCACCAACAGAGGGGAGGCCTAAGACAACGTCCCCGACCTTGGTGAGGTTATAGCTTAGGGTGAACGATGTAATTTGTTGTAAATGCAAGAGAGAAACGGGAAATCCAGGGTTCTGGAATATTCTCCACATGCAATCCATTATCAAGTTCTCCCAGTCCCAAGTCCAAAATACTCCTTAGATCCACCCACTTCTCTTCATTTTCACTTCCTTCTCTCCTGATTGAACCCACCTTCTCTCCTAGCCTCCTCTCGACATTTTTTTCTTTTCCTCAATCCATAGAGTGTAGGGTTAAGACCAAGCTCCCTGCCACTTCCTCCGATGCTCTCTCCTCTTTTTCTCTCATCGGCACACAGACCTTTCAATTCCCCAAATGAGATAAGCTCCTTTGTGCCTTCAGGACTTGACTTCTCTATTCCTTCTGTTAGGGACAGTCTTCCTGATCAACGCCCTTGATCTATTTCATTCCATACGTCCTGCAGACGGCAGCTCCAGCGTCACTTCTCCAGGGACACCTTCCCTGGCCTGCAGGTCACAGGTCCTTCTGCTGTCTACTCTAAAATTGCTCATGCTCCTCCCTCCTGGCAAACATCACAGTTTAATTACAGACGTGTGCATCAGTTCATTAATGCCTCCTTCCCCCAAGCCCATAAACTCAACCAATGCCTAGCACGGCACCTGGCATACAGTGAAGGCTGAATAAATATTTGGGGGAATAAACTGGATGGGCCTGTGGACCTCATACATGGAAGAAAGGAACAATTTGGTTGGTTTGGTGAGTACAGAAGTATATTCTTTACTGTGGCAGTAAAACAGGGCCAGGTTTCCCTGCCCCTTGGTGGGATGCTTTGACCACAGTGGCACCTCCACCTCAGTGGCATTATTCAGTACCTGGGTGGATGACCTCCAGGGTGGGTCACTGGTGGGGAGAAGGAAGGCTAATAGCCCAGACTCTGAATGGAGCCGAGAGCAGGGCAAGGTAGTAGAGAGACACCATTAAAGCCAAGCCATTGGACTGATGACCCCTAAAATCTTGAAGTACTTGCTCCAGGTTTCTGAGTGAATGATGTTGTGTATACACTGGTGGTGGTGGGGGGGTCATAATCACCCACCTCCACTTGAGTGTCCTATCCTGGGTCTTTGGCTGTTTGTGTTCCCTCATTTCTTAACCCTTATCTCTTGTCCTTCAGGAGGCTATTCCTACATTTGACCTCCAGAGGGCACCCTAGAGGTGCTGCTGGGCAGCCTGCCACACACTCAAGTACTGACCAGCTTCCCGGGTCAGTGGAACCCAATGGGAAAGCTACTGAGGTCAAAGCCATCCGACTATGGAGCAGGCTGGGTGGGGGAGTGTAAGGAGGGTGTCCCCTGTATGGCGTCTGCAGTGGCCAGGGGAGTTGATCAGCCACGTGGCTGATGGAACACACAGCAAATTAGGTATGCATAGTGGCCGTTTGGTTTTTTAATTGTACAGCAATGATGAGGGATTTGGATTTAAAGGCATTCACTAGAGGAATGTAGACTATTGGCATTCATTTATTTAAAAAGCTTTTATTAGGTACCTCCATGCACATAAAACAATAGGTAGCAATACAAGATTGCCACATGAAAGGAATAAACAGACTGTGGGCTATTGCAGTTGGAGGTAGCTTTTAACACATGTAAAACTTCTAATGAAGTGGTATGCCTGATTAGAAGAATGACATGTATATAATTTCTTCTTTAAAGATACTGCTAAAGATGGCAATTGTCAGTTAAGTATATACTCTTAAGAGTTAGCCCATGGTTTTGAAGTAGATGATTTTCTTGGCTACCAACTGACCCAGCTATGAATTTCAGTAAGTGAATCAATCAGGAGGCTCTCCTTTGAGATGAACCTTTAGAAAATGATAAATGAAATAAAAACATTTGAGCAAGAAAGATCTTCATAGATCTTTTTTTCTTTTGCAATTACTTGTACTGTTCTTAGGAAGATAGTTAGCTTTCTTGAACTATTTGAGAGCTGACCTGATTTAGTGGGAAGAAATGAAGAAAAGAACTTGTTTTGCCTTATCATTCTGAATGTAAATAAATTGTTCTCTGGGGCCTATACATGTATATGAAGCATAGGTAATATTCCATGTTACTGCACAGCACCAACTTCTCATACATGACAAATAACACTGGAGAAAGCAGTAAGACACTGCAAAAAACTCTAGATAGGTCCTCTTTTATTGTACAAAATGGCAATCAGAGTGCCCTGTGTGGATATAGCAAATGCATCTGGATCATTGAGAATTTTTAGGGTGGCAATGTTTTTCGCTCTCTAAATATTGTATATTAGTGTTTCAGATAAAACTATGGTTCCCTTTTTACTGATGTTTACAATTTCTTTGTCCAAGCAGAGAAGAGGAAGTATTACAATATGATTACGTTTCCTTAAATAATGACAGGGCAAAATGTGTGAAGTCTAACAGGAAAAGAAAACAATTACAAATTCTTCATGATACTTCCTGGAGAAAGATTTCTGGAGGAAAGACTAGACTGTGCAAAGCTGGGCTGTTCAGTGCAGTTTGGTCGGCTTAAAAAGGCACTTTTGTGAAATATACAGTCTGGTATATTAACAGGGATTGACTTCAGGTGAAATTGTTTATTTCAGGAGGACAACAACCTACCAAAATATCTAACCACATCTATGAAAACCGATACAGTTGCCATAGAGCTAATGAATCAGAAACACTGGCATGTTTTGACTGCCCAGGAAAAGAATCTGCTTCTGCTGCCTATCTTCAGAATTGTCCCTGAAAGAGAGAACTGAGTACGTCTTGCCTCTGCCTTCCTTTGTTACTGGCACAGAGATGTGACGCATTGTAGGCAAAAAGGGCAACCTCAGTATTCCAAGTTCTAAAATGCCTGTTTAGGCTTCTCTGCAGTAACCAGACATTCATTTTCAACATCTGAATGCTTCATTGTGAAGAGACTATATCTGATGAGCTGATGGCAGGGGAGAGTAATGATAATTTATAAGGCATTTCGAGTCTTCTCTGCTATGACTGACACTCAGTTTTCTAAATCAATAACAAACATGCCTTCCATCTCAGGATTTCACTGTTCCTATGTGTTACTATGGCTGCATACAAATTACACTAAAACATGGTGGCTTGAAGCACAATCATCATATATTATAATGTGTGTTATTGCTCACCGTTTCCGTGGTTAAAATTCAGACCAGGCCCCAAATGGATGGCTGGTTTCTGACCCACAATGTCCAGGGCATCAGCCGGAAGACCCAAAGGCTGGGCTGGAGTCACCTAAGGATCATCAACTCCCGTGCTACGAGCACAGTGGATGCTTGCTGCTGGCTGGGGGCTGCTGGGGCTCCCCAGGGTGTCCTCCCAGACCCCACCTTGGGGTCACCTCTTAACATGGTGGCAGCGTCCTAAGGCCAAGTATCCCAAGCGAGAGGGAGAAAGAGATGAAACTTGTATCTTTTTTATGACGTAGTCTTCAAAGTCACATATTTTGTGACTTAGTTCCAAACTCCAGTTCTTGGGGTAGTCACAAGTTGCTTGGCAGAATGCGAGGAAGGGGACATACCGCTCACTGCTCTGTGGGAGAAGTGCCAGTCTCATTGCAAGAGAAGTAGAAGGATGGGATAAATACATGGCTGCAGCCCTCCTGGGAAAACGCGGTCTGCTGCACTGCGCTTCCAGAAAGGCATTGGGGATTCACCTCGTGAGTCACATTTTAATATATTTTATTATAAGTATAGTATCTGCTCATGTGGAAAATTTAGAAAAACAGAAAAATAGTGGAATGTAGTCCTACCACCCGAACTGACCACAGTTAGAGGATTAAATTTTTCATACGATACACATATCCTATTTTCCCCTGAGATTTGTTCCATTTTCTTTTCTCCCCAACTTTTATTGAAAAATTTGAAAGAGTAGTTCAAAGAACACCCAATCAATTTCCCCATAGACTCAATAAATATTAACATTTTGCAGCATGCGCTTTATCTTTTTTCTTACTGAACCAATAGAAAGTAATTTTCAGATATCATAATACTGCCTCTAAATATTGCTATTGCAATGTGCATCTCCTAATAAAGACATTATCCTAATAACATTATCATCTAAGAAAAATAATTTCATATTATCTAATGCTCATTTTATATTAAAATATCTCCAATGGATTCCTGACGATCTTTTAGAGTTGCTTTTTTTTGTCCACCCCCCATCAAACAAGGTTAACATTTGGCACCTGGAGGACTTTGCTAGTTCCCTGACCTGACTCCTGGGCTTCAGCACCCAAGTCTGCCAAACACAGGCTTCCCAACAAAAGCCCTGTCTACCCATGGAGTGGGCGTGGGCATTACATCCGTTCACCTCCACCAATACAGTACTTATTGGACACCTACAGTGTGCTGGACACTGTTGCAGAAGACACACTAAGTGTTCTAGACGTAACAGAAAAAGAATGGGCTTTGAACATTAGCAGTGCTATGTAAATATAGGGAATTACCATTTCGGGTTAAAGGACCGAAGCAAATCTTGGAAAAAAAGAAAAAGAACTTTAAACACAATAAAATGGATTTGGATTAAAACTAAGTTACTTCTGTTCTGTATAAATGGCAAACTCAAATGAAGAGGTTAGCGGTACTGAGCAGAATGAGAATTTGGGAGTGTAGAGTATATCAAATCACTGTATAAAGAGGATCTTTTGCTCTAACTAAATAAAATGGCGTGCGTGCCTTCTGTCGCACAGTACAGGCATACCTGGGGAATATTCAGGTTCGGCTCCAGCCTACCACAACGAAGCGAGTCATAATCATTTTGCTGGTGAAGAATTTGTAAAAAATGTAGTATCCGTGAAGCTCAGTAAAAACAAAGTATGCCTATATTTGCTCCTTTTGACTCCCTCAGTTTTTCTTTATACCAAATACACAAGAACTGAGAACATTAGAATACAGATATGGTGAAGCTCATGGGGGTGAAGCTGGCGGGGACCGGAGGTCACCTAATCCACAGTTCTACAGATGGCCTCACCTGTGGTCTTCTCGGAGGCATTTTCGTGAATCTTGAGGCTCTAGACACACATGGTTTTCATACGCAGAAGCCCAATTTCAAAATCCTGCACATCAGATAAGACGATGGGAACCTCGAGTCGTCCTGACCTTGATTTCCCATCTTGACTTCCTTGCCGTGAGTATCTTGACGGCCCTGTGAGAGCTGAACTGGTAAGATCACCTTTGTGTCGCTGTGATTGTCAGTCTGGAGATCGATGTCACGCCACCGGAAGGCAGTGAATCTTCTCCAACAGTATGGGCTGAACTTAGCAAAAGCTACAACATAGCTCATTTTGGAGCCTTTCCCCTGGAACAGCTGACAGGCATTGCATGTTCCCGTCCTTGGCTCTAAGCGGCTGGGCAACATGGTCGAGGAGCACGGCCAATACTCGGGGGTTTTATTCTCCAGTTGAGAGTTCTTAGTGCTGCGGGCTCTCAGGGAAATGAAGACAAGTTCCTTTTGTTACTTTAGGGTTAGCCTGATTGGCAAGGGGGTCTGGCCAACTGAGGACAAACTGAAGTCATTTGTTCATTCATATGAGTGTCCCTGTATTCAGGAACAGTTGTTCTAACAATGGCAAAATGGGAGACTTCAGGATTCATGATGATACCGAACGGCTATCCTCTTACGGCTTCTTAGGGTTTAGCAGAGTCCCCCTGTGCTACACTTACTGAGTTTTAGGTTTCTTTGTTTTTATTACAGAGGGTATCCTTCTGGTAGGTTTTCTTAAAATAAACAATCGGCACAAATTTATAATGTTGATGACCTTCTAGGACACATCAATAAATAAAACTACAACTAGCAATGTCACATTAATACACTCGAAAATACTGGAGCCTGCCAATGTCCTCTTATGCCTCTCGACAAAGGAAGCCTGAGGTTTGAGCATAGGATAAGGGAACCTTCAGTGCAGTAGAACAAACCCATCATTGAGCCAAGATTCTCGGACTGTGATACAACCCTGCTATGGGGAACCCTTGGAGAATGGTGGTGGGGACATCCCCTTCTAAAGTATGGCCCAGGCCTGGCCAAATCCTTTTCCTAGACTTTCTTTAGCATCATGGAGAAAGAAAATAATTTCCTCAAAAAAAAGTTACTAAATACTGTGGGAGGGAAAGGGCGAATTAAACATAGAGAATAAAAGAACCATAATATCACTTACTCAATCATTCATTCAACAAATATTCATTGAGTATCTATTATCTGTTGGAGACTCAAACAGGAAACAAAACTTTAGAGAAAGTGTGTTGTTTTTAATACCCTCTGATTAAAAAGGCAGAAATGACTTGCAATATACAGGGAGACACAAAAGAAGATTTTATTTAATCACCTGTATAAAATACAGGAATACATGAAAGAAATTGTATATAATTTTGCCTGCGGTCCTAGTTTTCATGAAGCTTCCATTCTAGGCATGAAGGTTGTACTTGGGAAGCTAGAGAGTAAACAAAGACAGAACATGTCAGCTGGCGCTATGGAGAAAAAGCAGGGTGAGCCCTGGTAGGGAAGCTCTGTTGGGTGGAGCATCGTCCCGATACGCCAAGGTGGCAGGGACAAGGTATGTGCCCTGGGTCAGGGTACATACAAGAATCAACCTGTGAATGCACAAAGAAGTGGAACAACAAAATGATGTTTCTCTCTGTTTTAATCTCTTTCTCTCTCTCTCCCTCCCTCTCTCTCTCTAAATATCAGCTTTAAAAATTTTGATTAAAATTAAGCGCTGGGGTGGCAGGGGAGGTAGGAGAGGGTAAAGGAGGGATCAGTGGTGATGGAAGGAGACTGGACTTGGAGTAGTGAACACACACTACAACATAGAAATGCTGTATTATAGAACTGTACACCTGAAACCTATATAATTTTATTAACCAATGTCACCCCAATAAAGTAAATAAAAACAGAAAAAATATAATAAAAAAAAATCACACACCCTCACAAAGAAGGCACAGTATTTGGCTATATAAATACCAGAAACTAAGTAAAAGTGCAAGAGGGTAAGAAAACTTTTTAGAAGGCTAAAAGTGAAGAAGGGATCAGGTGGCATAAGAACTGAGAAAACAGTAGGAACCATATACTTTGAAAAAGTAAGAAAAACATAGAACAAGCTTTGGAAGAAAAGGAAAGGAAACCCATTTTGTAGGGAGACAGGGGGAAAATTACACCGTATAGTTGGGAGATGCTATCATATAACCACAGGTGGGCCCAGAAAAGGTCAGGGAGCCATCAGGGCGGTAGGTGTGAAAAATCTAAGGCTGGGGAGTGGGGATCAGGAGAGTCATGCGGCTGAAATGCACTGACATGAGGGTGACGCCCGGGCTGCCATCGGGTGGGAAGGCTTTGGTATTGTCATTGCTCACTCTCTTAGGGGAAAGACAATGAGCTGCAAAGAATCTAAGAACATCATATTTATGGAATTATTGCAGAACTTTATTGTCGTCTAAAACCTCTCAAGACACTAAAAACCTGAGACGATAGAACATGAAGACTTCCCTAATTGAAACCAGTCTGTCACTAAATGTGAGGCATCTCGGCACCTGCCATGCCCAAGGAGTTAGAACCCTGGGCTGCTCTGAGGAGGGCCCAGCAGAGGTTCTGCCTCCACCAGGTTCAACCCAGCTGCATCCATGCGAGTTTCAATACACCTCTCACAGAATCTCCTTCTCATTGATAATAAAGGGTGAGTCCCCCATGTTTGTTATTGACAGACACCTCTTTATCTCTTGTTCTGTCTTGTTCCCCTAAATCCATGAACGGGAGAAAACATGTATTCATTCATACGTTCATTTAAAAAAAAAAAAAGTGAAACCTACTAGATGCTAGGTGCTTTGTTGAGTATTGTGGAAAAAAGGTGAGAAAGACATTGTTTCTCCCTTAGCTAAGCTCATGACGTAGTCAGGAAGATAACATAAAAAGTAATCAGAATACAGTGTGATCGACGCTGTAATGGACCCTTGAACCCTTTCCTATTTCAAGACAGTAGGCTTCTCCACCGTGTGCAAATAGCAACATCATACATTAACGTCTTTGTCTGGAGTGCCCCTTCTATTAACTTGCTGCCAACACATCAGATAATAGCAGTGATTATGGTGTAAAGTTTTTTTTCTGGTTCATTAAGCTGGAAATGTTTTGTTTCTCTTTTATATCTCAATTGTGTTTTGTTTCCTGTCTAATTAGCCATGCTGATGTTTTAAAGTGAGGAAGAGAATAGATTTTATTTATTTTGTTTGCAGATGTGTCATAACGGGTAATTTATTTTCTTCCAGTGGAAGAACATGAGAGACAGGGACTTAGGAACCCTGGGGGCTGTCTGTGTAGGTTTGCCAAAACAAAATATGACTTGGAGCAAAAAGCTTATTGAAACAAAGTAGATTACATCATTTCTAAGGGCCCTCCGACTGCGATAATCTATGATTTACACATGAAATTATATATCAGGTGGGCTAACATTAAAAATCAATGACCAGCAACTTAAAAGAAAAAATTTTAACACAGTGATGAAATATAACCCGTTATTTATGTAGAACAATCAGTCCAAGACACTGGAGAGATATGTTCCCTACTATCACATATTGTTCTTATTTATACAGCTTAAATAAACCATCTGATGTCCAAGGAACTATTGGCAATAGCAAATATTTGGTAGGAGTTTAAAGTTTACTCCATGTTTTCACACATAATGGTCCCAACAAATGAGGAAACTGAGGCTTGGAGAGTTTTAGGTCCTTATCCATGGATGCCCAGACAGCAAAGGGTAGTGACAGAGATCAGGACTCCCATTTCCATCTTTTCCCTCTGAATCCAGTGTTTTTATGTTTCAACACACTGCTTCAAGGAAATTCTCAGGTGGATGCTGCTTTAGGCCACAGCCGGAGGTGGGGGGTGGGGCGGGGGTGGGTGACCTTACTGCGGGGGTTGAGGCTTGTCTAGAATGGGGTGTGGCTCATTCAGGCTGTTGTCCCTGGCCTGCGGTGATGGTCTGGGGGGGGGGGGGGCGGGGCTAGGGAGTGCTAGGGGCTAGGGGGTGGGGTGGGGGGTGGGAGGGTTTGCAGTGGTGGAGGCGTGACTTGAGGGCTGACGTGGAGGGGGGAACGACTGTTTCAGACCCTCCCTCCCGCAGGAGCTAGACAATAGGTAGGTTTGACGTGTGCCAGCAAAACTAGCAAAGGAAAGAAACAATTCTAATTAAATGCCATTAACAAAAGCACTTGGTTCTTAAGGACGCTGCCTACAACTGTCATGGAGTGGCTTATTGAGGTTTCTTCTCTGTAACAAATGGTTTTCAAATCAGCTGGAATTATGCCCTAGTCTGCCAAATTGTTTTTCACACATCAATTCGTCCTCTAATGTTCCTGCAACAGGGCTCCGAGCCTGCCAGTGTTAGTGGGATTGTATTTTACTCTCTGAAATCTTCATGATCTTCAGACTGAAAGAGTCTTGACCTTCCTAGTCTTTGAACACAACAAACCAAAAGACAGTAATTCTTGCACTACGGTTCTGGTGTGGTCCCTCCCTGCCCTCCTTTTGGAGGTTAAGTTTTCCATTGCTTATCTGCATAAGAGAGATCTCCCCAGCCTTATTTACTAAAGATTCATCATCAAGTGTTTATTTTCCAAAAGCCCTCCTTGGAGGAGGTGTGTATGTTTGTCTGAAATCAGATTACGAGATTACATAATTGATTACCGTGTAGATCATCCAGAGAATGTAAAAGGCACTCTCCCTCTGAGTGGGGGGGACATACCCACAATTTTCTTCCATCCCAGGCGTGCGCCTCCTAATCTCTTGGGCCCCCACAAGACCAGCAACCTGGGGAGCAACAGGCAGCGGCAGCTCCTCCCACGCTCACCCCCGAACCTGTCTCCAAGGCCCCTTTTCTCTGACTTCCCAGTGAGCTGAAGTGGCCCTAGCCGGGCTCTCTCATGTTGCTTCTTCCCTCCTAAGCCCTTCCTTGTTTCACTGTCCCCAGCCTTATTATTAGGTATTCTCAAAATTAAAAATAAAAATTAAAAAATGTAGAAAACCTCCCTTTAGACAAAAACCAGTGTTGTGGGAACATGTGTAGCAAGGATGTGTTTTGTTATTCACTCTTAACCAAAGTGCTGTATTATATTTAATATCTAAAATTTACAGAGTGTATTCACTTTTATGTTCATAATGTGTTACAAAGGTAATGAAGGGTAGGTAATGAAAGGTAATAAATGTAAGGAAGAGTCTAACTATAAAATTAAACTCTTTAAAATAAGAGAATGCAGAATCATAAGAACACAGAAATCTGAGCGATTATAGGGCTTCCATCCAAAACCACTCCAAATATAAAAATGACAAGCCTTCTTTAGAAGTGTCTTTTTTTCCAGCTGGTGGGAAATAAGTCTGTGACCCAAACAATTATAGCAAATAGATATCTCAACCCAAACCAGAATGTGAAACTAGAATATTCCCATGACTGACTAAGACGCTGAGTGTTATTATAATTAGCAATAAGATACTTAAGAAAGAGTTGTTGGTCTCTTTAATATTAAAGGAGATTTTATTTAAAAATTCCAAATGGAAAGTAATTTTAATTTAATTATCTCTTGATTGCATTGCTGAGGGACCCACGGATATTGGCCTTATCAAGGTTTGAACCCTCGATGCCTTGAGTAATACGTAGCTCATTAAAACTTTCAATAAATATTTGATGAATAAACAAATAAAACAAAATAAAGCTAAACTGAAAGGTACTACTGAGAATTATTAGAATCTTAAGGATGTTCATTTTGGTTACGTTAAAGTTTTGTATCTTTTTCTTCACTAATCAGGAATTATGTGGCCTACTCATAAATAATTCACTTCTAAATTTAAAGATCTTCCACATTTAAACTTGTTTTCAATAGAAGAATGCTGCTGAATTTTATTCTGGACATTCCATTTAGGACATTCTAGTTAACATCTTGTTTCCATTTTCAGACATCTCTTGGTGAAAAATTGATACCACGTCATCTATGCTTTTCTCTAATCAAATCCAACAAATCTACCTGAGGTTTATTAAAAATCCCTACCAGAGACCAAAGAAAAAGTTAAGATCAGAAGAGGCAAAAGGCAAAAAAATCCCCAGTTTATAATTTAAACCATGTAGAGATATTGTTTTGACTAGTAACTTAAAATACTTTGGAAACTTACAGCACCATGCAAACGTCACAGTTAATACAAGTCATGCAGGTTCAATGGGATTAAAATACATTCAGAAGAAAAAATAAGGCTGAGAATCCATCTGATAAATTTGGCACATTTGTTATAATGAGTAACCTATTCCTGTACTGGAATATCAGTTGTGTTTTCATTTTTATCACTTTCCAGCTCTGCAGAGCCAACTTTTCTTACTTGGAGGCAGGGAGCTTCAGGCAAGTGAGCGATTTGTGACTCATGAGCAATACACTTCCAACACCAGACACCAAAAGAAGTGTATGACTATTACCTGTGCCCTTGGGAATCTAGCTTAACAATGCTCCCATGCAAGCATGAGTCTTGAGAAACCAAAGGTTCAAAAATAAAAAATGCAATGATATGTGAGTATACAGTTTATAGCTATCTCTAGCAGAATTTCAAGATCCATCATATTACTGGTGTTCTTTGGGGTTAAGCAACAGTGAAATCATAACTGTGACAGTTTTAGTTAAAATATACCCCCCCTTTTTTTTAAAGGAAGGAGAGGAAGGATGGGGAAAAAGAGACAGAGAGAAACATCGATCAGTTGCCTCTTGCACTCATCCCCAGTGGGGACCCAGGCACGTGCCCTGACCAGGCATCCAACCAGTGACCTTTCGCTTTGCGGGACCTTGCGAGTCAACCCACTGAGTCGCACCCATCAGGGCAAAATAGACAGATTTTTAAAAGTGACTTTGGAAGAGGAAGACATTTAAAAAAAAAAAAAGAAGAGGTAGAAAGGGAAATAATTTTTAAGAAGAGATTGTGGCACCATGTTTATAACAAATATTACCAGTGTTCAGAGAAAGAAAATCTGTGGCTTTTGGGGATACCATTTAAAAAAACAATTTTGAAGTGTACAAAGATGCTACTGTAATGACAGAAGAATATTACTTTTAAAAATTGTAGATTTGATTTAATGTCTATTTTTTAAAAATCAAAACAAATAAAATCCGACCCCAAATATTTGTGGCAAACCATTTGACAATCTGTTTCTTGATCTACAAAGTGAGGTGTTTGGCCTAGATTATCTCTTGAGTCCCTTTTAATCTAATATTGTATATTTTGCTTTGAGTGGTAAAATCAATAAATATATACTCATTCACTAAACAATTATTTTGGCCCTTATTTATATGCTAGCCACTATGCCATCCCTGGAAATGTAGTGGGGAACAAGAAAAATATGACTCTTCACTCACCAAGCTTATTGTCAATTGGAGAAATCAAGGTTGGGGCACTGCTTGTTATAACCAATAATCTCTACAAAAATAATGAAAATGGAACTGTTAGAACAGAGGTATTGCCTGTTTGAGACAGATAAATTCCATTTTATTGTTATTATTAAAATATCAAGTCTCCCCGCCACCCCCCCCGCCCCATTATTTTGAAAAACAAATGAGATTTAATTCAGAAAACTAAATTTTCTGAAATTTAGGCTCTAAATTTTCTGCAATCAGGCGGCTGTCCCTCTCTCAGGATGCTGCACTGGTATTGAAACATTGCCTCTTGAATAAACATTCCAGATGGAAGCATGAGGGTCCACACTAGCCATTACCATTACCTAGGCCTTTTACCAAAATAATGAACGACCATATGGGTAGAAAGGAAATGAAGTTCTGAGCTGGGTGCATACTTCCCTTTAATCTTTGCAGTAGCTCTCCAAGGGAAATATATATAGCATCCTTTCTTTTTTGATGAGAAAACAGGTTCAGAGAATGAAGCAATTCGATTACAGGCATGTTGCTAGAAAGTAGTGAAAAGGATGAAAACCCCAGTTTATCTGGCTCCAAAAGATCGTGTTCCTTTTACTACACAATGCTTCCTCCAGAAAAGGGAAGCTCTGAAGCCGTGTTTACCAAAGTTCACTGTGCGGAACACTAATAAGGCAAGATCTTCCATGAGCCTAAATGGATTCATTCCAAGGTCAAGTAACTTTTGGAATGCCAAGTATGTTCAAGGCAGTGAAGTAGTACATAAAAGAAATGTTTAATTTTATTTAATCAGTTTTCCCCCAAACTTGTTTGATGATCAAACCCAGATTTTTTTTTTTCCACTTAACATTATTAATGTCTCTTGAAACCAACTTTGGCATATGCTTAGTTATGTGACTGAGAAGGGGAGGGTTGAACGAGAGTGTCGAAGTGGAAATTCAGTTTACAAAGCAATTAAAATGCAAAACTAGCAGTTATGAGGGAAGCATTTTAAAAAGTATAAAGTACAGTCTGTGCTCTCAGTGTAGCTGGGAGATAGGGGTGGTGGGTGGATGGAGGGAGTCAGAAGCAAAAAGGGAAACAGACATAAAATAAAGGCAGCACATTTTCAGTGCAAGTTCTTAGTGATTAATGTGGGCTGAAGTTGAAAGGAAGATTTGGGAGAGAAAAGAGGCCTGAGCTGGATCCTGAGGGATATTAAGATTTAGATAAGGGGAGAAGAGGCTGGGAAGCACAGAAAAGCAAAAATGTTTGGAAGAGGGTGAAGAAATGGTTTTCAGGGACTATGTAGGGAAACTAAATAGGAAAGGTAGGGCTCGCCCAGATTATAGATAATCATACAGAAACCATTCTGTTAGTAATGACGCAAGGAATGATTAAAATATGGAAGATTATTTAGAAAGTCAGTTAATCTGGATATTAAGTGTGATGAGACAGATTTTTTAATTTTACAGTTGGCAGGGCCCTTAGAGCCAAGTTAACAAATGCCTGTCTAATGAATCAGGAGACCCTCGAGTCCACCACTCTTGCTCTGCACATCTGATACATTAGCCCAGGGAGGTCACTTAGTTTTCCCCACCTCACACAGCTCACGAGCAACACATTTGGGTTGAGAACTCAGGTCTTTGGACTACCAAGGGTACAATACTCTTGAATTGAGCATAAAATGGTGCCAAAGAAAATAAGTGTAGAATGAGGAGCAAGGCAAGGACATGAATCAACACATTTGACAGAGAGGTGGTTTTTGTTTGAAGAGGTCCATTTAAAATCAAGACAAACAACCAAAAACCTTTTTTACCTCCTGCTCTGCTACAATTTAGTCAAGTCAGTACCTTTTGCAAACGAATGTTACATTTAGAGGTTTCTGCCCGTAAAGAAACAATTATAGGGGAAAAAATTATATTTGTAGGCCGCATATCTCAAAAAAACGTAAGAGAGGGTTAACAGAAAAGGATAAACTTTTTTTTTAGATAAACTTTTTTGGATAAAAAACATCGGCCTGCTTGAATCCTCTTTCTTTACCTCACGTTGTAATCCTTTTATTTGACATTCAATATTTACTATTACCTGCACATCCCACATCTATTTGTTTGAAAAGTGTTTGGTGCTGGGACTAGCTTCAAAGATGCTAACAACAACAAAACAACAACAACAAAAAAAACAGTAAAACTCGAGGGTGACCAAAAAGGTAAGTAACACTGATTTGAAAGCACGCTCGGATATTCCCTCATTAGTCCGGCGCTCACCTTTAGCACCACAAGTAGGAGCACAGAGAAAGAATAACACCGAGGGCAAACGGCACTGCCAGGAGGGCAAAAATTATCACTTGTCCTCCAGAAAGCGCGGCTAGACGATAAAGTTGCGACTCTCCCGCCACAGATGTCACACCGCGGGATTAAGAGGCAGGCGGGGTCCACCCAGCGCGACCTTAGACGAAGACTACCATTCCCGACCCCGCGCAGAGCCCACGAGTCCAGCCGCTCCGGCCATTCAGCGCTCAAGGCATTGTGGGAATCGTAGTCTTTTCTTTCCTTAGCTCATTGGAGGCGGGGAGATTCTATTTTACGCAAAGGACGGCCTTTCCCGACCCATGCTTCCCGTACCTCCCTTTTCTTCCCCCACCTTCCACGCAGAGTTTAAAAATTCCCGCGGCGCCGGCCCCCGAGGCCGGAACACTCGCGAGAACTCAGGTCTCCGCGCCGCGATCTCCGTTCCACCTCCCCTCCCTCTCCGCACCGCCTCTTCCCTCCCCTCCGGGGCGTGTGGGACAAGCTGTATCTGCCCTGGGTAATGCGCAAAGGAGGGCCGGTGCTGTCCAAGCGGAGGAGGCAGAGTCGCGTGGGGGAGGACCCGGAACCGCGGCGCGGGTAGCGTCTGCATTTTAGACGCTGAGCGGTCAGCCGGCCTGCAGCTGGCGCAGGCACTCTCGCGGCCGTGGGACTCTAAGGTGGTCGGCCAGGGAGGACGCCGGCGGAGGCCCGCGAGAAGAGAAGCAGCTTCCGCGCGGCGGAGGCGCGCGCCTCCTGCGTGGGGCGACAGTGTCTCCCAGGAGATGCTGTGACGGACCCGCACGGGAGGAGCTCTCGCCTCGCGCCCCCCTGGACTCGGCGGCCCCGGCGACTCGGTCACCCGCCCTTCTCAGGTGGGTAGGGGGAAGGGAAGGAGGGCGTTGGGTTCGTGCGGCAGAGGGCGGGTCTGCGCGGCCTGGGCCCCGCGCGGCGGCCCGGCTTCTCTCGCCGCCCCGCGCCGCGCCTCGCCCGCGGGGCCGACCTCGTGCCGGGCCTAGGCCGTGCTTTTACCCGCCAACGAGCGACCACGTCCCGGCTCGCGGACCGGGCCCGAGGGGGCGAGCGCGAGCGTTGGCGGTTGCAGCACGCTGGAGGCGCGGCTTATGTAAGCTGCGGTTCAGGCACATGGCGGCGGAGACGCGCTTCGGGGTTTATTCCGCGATTGGCAGCCAGGTCCTCACCGTTTCCAGTTCAACCTCGGCGGGACCCCCTCCCGGGGATTCGCGATGGCCTTTTGAGTTGGTTGTACGGTGATCCGTACTCCACTTGCTGCTGGGCTTGGCTCGGGTGAGTCCGGGGCGGGGAAAAAGTTTGACTCGTGATTTAAAAGGTGCGGTGAATTGGTCACAGATCGGAGATTTGAAACAACCGTACATCTTGGAGTGGGTATTAACTTACTTTGCTTGTCCCACCTGGAGATTTAAAACAACCGTACATCTCGAAGTGGGTATTAACTGGTTTTTACTTGTCCCACCCGGAGATTTAAAATAACCGTGCACTTTAGGGTGGATATTAATTTGCCCTAATGTTCTATTTAGAAACTCGAGAACAATAACTTTTGTTAATGGTTGACTTTTGGGGGTGGGGTGGGGAGGGGGGTTTATTCGTAATAGCTGTTTTTTGTGTTTGTTTTTGTTTTTAAATAGACAGTTGGAGAAGTATTTGGAAGAACCTGGGTCCTTTAGGATAAAATATAAGTCTCTTGGAAACTCTAAACTTTATTTTAATCTCAAATTATCGTAAGGAGCCAGGAGATTTTAAGAATCTTTTTCATGAGCTTTCACTGATTGGGTCTGTGAAGAGAGAAGAAATTAGGATAGGTTTACTTATTTTGGAGTATTTAACCAGGGATAGCAAGCTCCGCTCCCATTAATGCTTGAGAGATGCTCCGTGTTAAGTGCTATAGGAAGACTATATTCTTTCTGTACTGTCGTTTTTCAGTAACCTAGTACCAAAGTGTCACCAGTGTGCAAAACAGCAATAATTGTTTTTTTCTAAAGATTCTTATACAGCGACTTTGTGACAGACACATCTGGATTTAAGAGGAAACCCAACCTTTGTTTCTTTCTCTGCTAGCCGTGAACATTTTCAGGAAGTCCTCACAGGGAACGATGTCGAACTGCCATCGGTTCGGTCCGCGGTCTCTGCAGTAAGGCTCTCGGGTTCAGCCTCCCCTAGTCGCACACTTGCACTTAAGCTACTCCAGAATCATCCCCGATCCTGGGCTCATTTTCTTAAAGATGTACTTTGATGTTCCTTGGCTGATGTCTTTCAGCCTGTAGTGCCACCTCTGCCTTTGTCAAGATCTCGAATTTCAAGTCCTTTTTAGTGTAAATGTCATCTTTTCTGTGCACTCTTTCATTTTTCTTTATCCCACTTCTTTCCTGGGATCTCACAACATCTGTATTGAATACCTCCATTGTAGCATTTATTTGCTGTGATATTCTAGTGGGTATGTATCTCTGCTTCCAGAATCTGACTCCTTTAGTTCAGGAAGTAGGTAATCTTTCTGCCCCTGCACTCCTTTTCCAGTACAATGTTTTAAAAGTAGATGGTGATTGATAAGTGTTTGAGTTAAGTTTGAAAGATCAGCTGCTAAAAGATTCAAAGTTTCTGGGTCCACTGTTTACATTCAAATCATAATTGTCTTTTTGAGTCAAAAGAAAAAGTAAATATGCACACGAAATATTTTGTAGAAATGTTTGCTCAGTATATGCAGTATAATTATTGAACAACTTGATGAACAACTAGTTTTATTTTTCTGTAGTGGAATTTAGCTGCATTTGAAGATGTGCATTTCACACAACTGATTTATGGTATTCTGTATTAATATCTTTCGTAGTAATTTTGCAAACTTTGCTTAAAACTGAAATAATGTAGTATACTTAAAAATAAGTTAGGCCCAATATTGAGTTTTTTAAGAGCAGTTTTAGGGTCACAGCAAAATTGAGTGGACAATACAGAGATTTCCAGTATACAATATCCAGTATCCATTCTCTGTTTCTGGTGATGCATAGCTTCCTCCTACCAAATCAGAACAGATGATGAACCTGCATTGATACATCATCATCCATAGTTTCATTAGGGTTTACTCTTGGTGGTGTTCATTCTATGGGTTTGGGCAAATGTATAATGGTATGTATCCATCATTAGTATCAAAGTAGTTTCACTGGCCTTTAAATCCTGTGTTCTACCTATTCCTCCCTCCCTCTCAACTAACTCCTGGCAACTGCTGATCTTTGCTGTTTCTACAGTTTTGCCTTATTCAGAATGTCACATAATTGGAATCATGCAGCGTGTAACCTTTTCAGATGGGCTGCTTTCACGTAGCAATAACCATTTAAACATCCTCCATGTCTTTTCATGGCTTGACAGCTTTTTTTAAGCACTAAATAGTCATTGTATGGATTATACCACTGTTTATCCATTCACTTACTGAAGGACATGTTGGTTGTTTCCAGGTTTTGATAATTATGAGTAAAGCTGTTATATACATCCATGTTCAGGTTTTTGTGTAGACATGTTTTCAGCTCCTTTGGATAAACACCAGGGAGTGTGACTGTTGGATCATATGGTATCAGTATCTTTAGTTTCGGAAGATACTGTCAAACTGTCTTCCAAACTGGTGGGAATTTTGTATTCCCACCAGCAGTGAAAGAGAGTTCGTCTTGCTCCACATCTTCACAGCATTTGGTATTGTCAGTGTTCTGTATTTTGGCCAAAATAATAGAATTCCACTCTGAGAAATGTTTTCTTAGGCTGAGCACCTGTTTCCCACAAAAGAGCATGTATATGGTAATCACCTTCAATTTGCAATCACTGCAATTCCACCGATATACGGGTAACACCCAGGTCACCTAAGCTGTGATGTTCTGAGTGTTCTTAGTTATACCCTAATTTCACTAAATGCCCAAGATTTGCTGGTATAAACTCACTGTGACTCGAATTATTTGGCTGCTTTTGAAGATGAAGTCCAAAGAACTCTGCAGTGATTCTCTTTTGGGGGGCTTACTTGATAGGCATCAGCAGTTAGCAGCCAAGGCTGTGCTGATCCTGTCTGGCTCCACCCGACCATCACAAATGACAGGAGAGGAATCGTTTCACTTGCTTCAGGCAAAGCAGTTCAGTTCTGTGTCTCACACTGTAGACATAGGAGAAAAATCCCACTTTGGGTCCAGAGCAGCTGGTAACAGTGCTACTGCTGGTTAGTGTCTTCTGGTGGGTCAGTTTCATGTCAGAAAACAAGGCTTTGACTGTCCCGTTTTTACAAATTTCATCATGAAGATCCTTATACTCGACATCTTAAGATGATGGTTTTCATGTTACTTTTATCAAAGTCCACAGCCAGCACCTTTAATTCATGTCAGAGCTCCATTCATTACTTTTACGTTTCAACCTGCCGGTCTGCATCTGTCTCTGCAGATGCCAAAAACAGGCCATTACCAAAGGCCTGAGGCTGCTTGCTGCCACTCCAAACCAGGACAGAAGCTGCTGTGACCTCTTGTTGTTGTTTTGGGGTTTTTTGTTTGGTTTGTTTGTTTCTATCCTCACCCAAGGATATGCTGCTCACTGATTAATTTAGAGAGGAGAGAGAAGCATCAATCGGTTGCCTCCCATACGTGCCCTGACTGGGGATGGAGCCTGCAACCTTTTGGTATAGGGATGGCGCTCCAACCAACTGAGCTACCTGGCCAGGGCTTGATGTTTTAATTTGTGTTTCTCTCATGACATATGATGTGGAGCATCTTTTCATGTGCTTGTTTGCTGTCTGTATATCTTCTTTATTGAAATGTCTGAGGTCTCTGGTCATTTTTAAATGGGGTTGTTTTCTTGCTGGGTTTTAACAGTATTGAGGGTTTTTTTCTTTAAGTGAAATTATTTTTTAACATGTCTGTTCCTGTCCCTGCTGACATCTTGCTGTCCTAATTTACCACATGTTTAAGACTTACTAGTTGCAAGTCGTTGTGACCCTCTGGAATTCACAGGAATAAGATACAATTTTTGCCTTTTAGAAATTCATAGTATAGTGGAGAAGACAGGCAAATACAAGTAATGAATTTTTAAATATTTAGGATTACTAACAGGAAGATAAAAAGAAATGATCTAAGAGATGAGATTAAATATGAAAGGATGATCTGTCCAGACCACACTGGGAATCTAATCCCTGACTGATGGGCTTTGGCTGATGGAGGTAGAAGGAGAAACAGCATGAATAAGTGAAAGTGCTAGGCCATAATATAGCAAAGTGATGAAGGGTTTGGGGGAGCAATGCTGTGAAGGTAACCTGGGACTTCCAGGTTGTGGAGAGCCTTGATTTGCCTCTAGCTGAAGGTGGGAGTTACAATTTTAATATGCAGTAGGGAGTCATCGAAGAGTTTTGAGAAGGGGAGTGACAAAATCCATGTACCTTATAGTGAGAAAATACTTCAACAGTATTCATACATTGGCAGCCAGCACGTTGTTCTTGCTGTGCCTATCTAGACCTTGAGTAGAAGTTGAAACTTTGTGGGGTACTTTTTAGAGGTTGTATGTCACAAAAACTTTTTTCTTTTGTAACTTAAAATAGGATGTTTCACTGTCATATGACCTGTATTGTTTTTAATGAAAAGTCTCCTGCCATTGTTATCTTTGTTCGTTTGTGTGGGGTGCTACATTTAAGATCTCTTCGTCCCTTGATTTTGATGTATTTTGGTGGAGTTTTTTCATGTTTCTGGTGCTTTGAGGTTCACTGACCTTTTAGGATTTGTGGGATTATAGTTGCCATCAAATTAGGAAAAAAATTGGCCATTGGCTTTTCAACTTTTTCTGTCCTCTCCTTTTGGAAATTTCTGCTACAAATGTTAGGACACTTGAGGTTCTGCTGTCGCTCTGTATTTTTCCTCCTGGCCCAGCCTTTTTTGTCTCTGCTTCATTTTAGGTAGTTTTCACTATGGGTGTTTATATTCACTACAACTTTCTATGTCTAACCTATTAATCCCATTCAGTGCATTTATCATCTCTAGAAATTTGATTTAGTGTTACTTGTATCTTCCAAATTTCTTATCATGCCCGTGCTTTCCTCCGTCTTAGACATAAAGGCTAGAATGACGGATTTAATTTTTCTCATCTGCTAATTGTAATTACATGCCATTTTTAGGAATGTTTCTGTTGGTTGGTTTTCCCAGCTTATTTGTATTTTCCTGCTGCTTTGCTTGCAGGACCATTTTCTAATAACATTTTAAAATACTGATTTGAGAGAGGGAGAAAGAAATATCTATTTGCTGTTGCACTTACTGATGCATTCATTGATTCTTGAATGAGCCTTGACAGGGATTGAACTGGCAGCTTTGGCATATGGGGATGATGCTCTAACCCAGGGGATTGGGCCATATATTCAGTAAAATATATCAGCAATTGTATGTTGACGACAATTTTGCTTAGCATTTTGAAGATATTCCGGACTTCTGGCTTTCACTGTTGTTGAAAGTCATTTCTTTTTATTCTGCATAGGGGTCACCAGTCTTCCTGATTGCAGAGAACTGGTGTGTGTCTACAAATTTGGGAAATAGCTTTTAGAATTGCCTGTTCTTTACTATTAGTGTTACATTGGCAGGGGGCGAGGAGATTCTAAATAAACATGTTAGGTCTTCTCCTGCTCTTGTCTGTTATTTGTTGAGCAGGCACAAAGGAATATTTTTAAGTTACAAAGAAACACGGTGCAGTGAGTACCTATGTACTCACCATTGAGTTTTGGAAAAAGAACTTTACCATCACCTTGGAGTCTCATGTATACTCCTTTCCATTCTAATCCCTTTTTTTCCTTTCAAGTGTAAACTGCTGTGGATTTTGTGTCATAGTTTTGCTACATGCTTTTTTATTTGGGCAGTATTTTGTTTAGATTTATGGTCTTTGTAGCTTTATAAATATAATCATTCTAAATCTATTTTCTGCTTTTATTGTTTAATATTTTGATGTTTGTCCATATTGTTGCATGTAGTTGGAACATTCTCATTGCTCCTTTGAGTTTTTCCCATTGAATTCTAAATTTTACTAATTTCATTTTTCATTTTAGAAGTTCTGTTTTTTTTCAAATCCACCTGACCGTTTTTTACTTTAATTTTTAGAGTTTCTTCCTCACTGGCAAGTGTACTCTTTGATTTCTTTAGGCATATTAAACGTACCGTTTTCTGATTATTCCAGTGTCTGAAGTCTTCGACAGACTGGTTGAACTAGCTGTTGATCATGATAGCCTAATTCTATTGTTATTTTGACTGTAAGCTCATTTTCACTGGAACTTCATCTTTGAGAACTCTGAGATTCTAGAGACTATTTGGTGTTTTCTGTGGGTTACTTGGAGCATTACCAATATGAGAATACTTGATAATAAATTCTTCATCTGAGTATTTTCAGATAACATAGCTTGAATTCTGGCCACTAATTTGTGTGAAGGGGGTTTTATTTTTCTGAGTAGAGACTTATAGCCAAGGTCAAAATAGGCAGCTTAATTGCTCTCTGTCCTGCACTGTGGGTGCTCTCTCACTCACCCTTATGCTGATGGTAGAGCCTTGCAGAGTTTATTGTAGGGTGGTGGGGCAGGGAACCTCCTCTTAGCTTATTTGCATTGGGCTCTGTTAGCCTTAAGCTTTGTCGTCTTCCTCTGTGGACCTCAGAGTGCTGAAAACGAGACCAGGGTCACCTGGATTGGATTTGGGAGCTCATCCTCAAGGCCCAAGCCAGCTTGCTTGTCTTCCACAATTCCTACTGTCTCTTCACTTTTTAGGCTTTGCTAACTCATTAATCATTGAAAAAAAATACTTTTATATTTTAACCATCTATTTTGGTTGTTTACAATGGGAGTCATTCAAGGAACCTAGTCTTCTATATTTTGGAAATGAAGGATAATTAAATTTTTTATATCTAGTTAAAGACATGTATTAAACTCACTTCCTGAGGTTACTGTGAGTTGGGACATTTTTTCATAGACTTTCTCCCCTTTTACCGTAATAGCAATTTTTCTAAAATATATATTATTTTTGGTGTGTGATGTGTTCTTTGAGAGTCAGTCAGGCAATAAGATTAATCCTAGGGAATCGTGTCTATCCTTAGGACAACTGGCTTAATGAATCTTTACTCTCCTGTGGCTGTTTGGGAAATATTTTCTTAGGAGAGAATACTTCAAAACCAGAAGCACATAGTATGTATTTTATAATCAGATTTCAGTATTAGTTTTTAAATTTTTTTGTGCTTTTTTTCCTTCTGGTTAGAGATAGTAGAAATATATAATAATGTCTTTTAAAAATAATTACAGTGGAAGTATGCAAGACTTAACAGCACAAGTGACTAGTGATCTTCTGCAGTTCCCAGAAGTGACTATTGAAGCCCTTGGAGAAGATGAAATAACATTAGAATCTGTACTTCGTGGAAAGTTTGCTGCAGGTAAAATAATGTTGCTGAAAATGTACTAATTTGATTGACTTACAAGATACTAAGAAGCATCTACTGCGATATCTTTAATGTGGACGAGAAGCAAAATCTGGTTAGAGTGGTCTTATGTAAATATGTGACATCTATGACTACTTGTGTAATAGCATCTACATACTGTAGGACATGTTTTCAGTCACTCTTTGGGGAAGTAAAGTTTATTATTTTTTATTAAAAGTACCATATGTTTTATATCTTTTAGTATTGAGTGTCTGCATTTGGAAAGTAGAAATCACACAGCTGATTTTTCTTTATCATCAGTATGTCTTATTGCTGAGTTTGAAATAGAACCTAAACAGTCTTATGAATTAAAAAGTTCTTATTTTTAGGGCCCTGGGTAAAATAAAATATTCAGAAAATCTTTTCATAATTCCATTAATCTGAACAAGATTTCAATACATGGTTTGGATTATGTAATACAGCAGAAAACCATACCAAAGAAGCCATTAAATTATGAATTTCAGTCTAGTGAAAGATACTGCAGCACATTTTTCTGAAAATGAGTATCACAGCCATCCTTCCTAGCAGGAAGACAAGTCAAGCATATATGTATATATCGGTCACTTAGCTATTTATAGTGCTATTCTCTTGAATATTAAAAGTAGGAACAGTATTAAATATATGCTAAGCACTGTGATAATTTTTTATTGAGATTAAGCATTAGACTTTTCTAAGAACTCACTGTTCTGTGTAGTTCAGAATCATAAGGTAAAGCAACTTGACCTTGTACAGCAAGTGGCAGAAATGAGCTTTGAACCCATGCCTTCTATGTCACCCCTGTGCCATGCTCTTTTGTCAAATCCCGTAGCCTCCCCTCAGCCATAATCTAGTATATCCAACTATCTATCTACTTAGATGCATGAGAAACATTGCAGCTTTAGTAGTAAAAGTTACCACCACCCATCTAGCAGCGCAAGGGAAAATTCAGAGTCTGTTCTTAATTCTTCTGTTTTACTCAGGGAGCCGTGTCTTATTCATCCGCAAGCAGATCCTTTTAGTTCTGCCTCTCAGATGAACCTTCAGTCGATCAGCCTTTCCCTAATAATGGCAGCCAGTCAAGCATAGGTATCATCTCCCATTTCTCTGTGCTTCCCCCTTGTTGTCCATTCTCTACTTAGCAGCTGGAGGAACATTTAAAAACACAGATTGGATTGTCAGTGTCCTGCTTAATACTCTCTGGTTACTTTACATTGCATGCAGATTAAAATCCAGACAGGACTAATAAGGAGCCAAAAAGGGCTTCTGATACTTCCTGTTGTTATACTAGTTATGTCTGTCTTCTCAGTTGGAATTTGAACTCTTCTGGAATAGAGTCACGTGTTATATTTTACAACACCTAGTTTAACCCTTAAGGCATAATATAGTTAAAATATAAGCTTTGGAATTAGACTTGGGATCCCACTTTTGGCCCTGGTATTTGTAGCTGTGCGGCTTTGGGCAAGTTATTTAGCTGTATGAATGTTTAGTTGACTTATCTCTCTATTGAGGTATGACAAGGAGTAAATGAGATGATGTATTTAAAACTGAATGGTTACTTTATTATTATTGTGGTAGTAGTTCAATATATTTTACTAAATTGAGGACCACTCTATTTTATAAATGTTTAGATTTCAATTTGGAGATAACATGTAAAGTTTTGTATAATGAGCTATCTGTTATACATGCAAAAGCTTATAATTTTGTTATGTACATAGAATATTAAAATAAGCAACATATTTACTTTGCTTTTCTTCTTTTAGGGAAAAATGGACTTGCTTACTTGACTTGTGGTCCACAACTTGAGGTAGTAAACTCCCTGACGGGAGAGCGATTGTCTGCATATAGATTCAGCGGAGTGAATGACGAGCCACCTATAATCCTAGCTGTGAAAGAATTCTCTTGGCAGAAGAGAACCGGATTGTTAATTGGATTGGAAGATGCAGAAGGGAGTGTTCTTTGTCTTTATGACCTGGGTATATCAAGAGTGGTTAAAGCAGTTGTTCTTCCTGGAAGGGTAGGTACCTTTTAAGATACGTGGACATTGTGTTTTCAAAACTGAACCCCTACTAGTTACACAGGTAGTTTCACTTTGTTGAGAGAGAGATTCATTGAGAGAGAGAGAGATATATAGATATATACACACACACACTTCTAATTGGTTCACTTTTATGGAAGTGTGTTATTTTTCATTTAAAAGTTCAAAAAAAGGGTTATAAAAATATAAAACATTTATTACTACGGACATTTTTTTTCTTTTTCTTTTTGTTGTTGTTGTTGTTGTTGTTTTTGTTTTTGTATGTGTGACTATGGCTGACCCTTGAACAATGCAGGGGTTAGAGGCGCTGCTTCCTCCACCTACCCCCTTTGGCACAGTTGAAAATCTGCTTATACCTTTTGACTCTGCCTAAAACTTAATAGCCTATTGTTGACCAGAAGCCTCAGTGATACATTTAATGCAGTCTTTGTATGTTATATGTGTTATATACAGTATCCTTACAATAAAGTAAGCTAGAGAAAAAAAGAAAATCGTAAGGAAGAGAAAATGCACTTACAGTCCTGTATGTACTAGGGAAAAATTCATGAGTAAGTGGCTTCATGTAAGGAGTTCAGACCCGTGTTTAAGGGGCAGCCTTGGAGCAATATGGAAAACATGTCTCTGTTACTAAGATTTGAATGATACATTTAAATGGTGATTTCATTTATAATGACCATTTACTAATTAATATCTGTATGTCCTTCATATGCCAAGCATCTTATCCAATACTAATTACAGAAGTATTTTGAATAAGATTTGTCTTCAACAGGTTTGTTTCCACCCTTTCATGCACGGTGAGAACGTGTTTACACTTAAAATGTACACACACAGCCACATAAAGTCATGGAAGAGTAGAATTCTTTCTATACTTAGTGTGAAAAATGTATGCCCTTTAGACATACATAAAAATGTATGTATGGCCTTTGCTGGTGTGACTCGGTTCGAGCATCGTCCTGTATGCCAACAGGTCGGGCTCAGTTCCTGGTCAGGGCATACTGAAGTTGCGGGTTCAGTCCCCAGTCAGGCTGCATGTGGGAGGCAACCATTTGTTTCTCTCCCCCTCTCTGAAATCAATAAACATTTAAAAATTTTTTTAAAAAATTTATGTATGTATATGTAATGTATACAGTCATAGAATAGAGTTAAAAGGGAGGTTAATGACAAAATATATTTTTATAGTTGAGGAAGACTTTATGGGCTACTGTGGAGGTCTGAAGGACTGTACAGCTTAGTACCTTATATGTACTTGCCAGCAGTGATGATTCTAAGGCGGAATTAACTTAGTGATACACGTTGAGTGCTTGCTATACATGAAGCTGTGTTCTAGATTTTGAGGATAAACAGATGGATTGAACTTGTTTCATGCTGTCAAAAAGCTTGGTCTATTAGGAAAAGGTCTATTGGTCTATTAGGAAAAGACCAATAATAAGCTTACAGCATAAATGTAAGTATTTTCACAAATTCAGCCATTTAGAACATGGAGAACACCTGAATAATTTCTACTAAAAAGGTTGGACATTTCAGGCAAAGGGGCTAACATGCAGAAAGTCACAGTATATGGAACATTTGGAAAACTAGGCTTATTTAGAATCACTGGGGGAGAGGGGAAGTTAAGAAGTAGAAGCCAGAAATGGTGAAGATTGAGATTATTAATAGCTTTGTTTGCAGTTAGGGGCTTCCTCTTAAAGTCTGTGGTGAAATCATTTTAAGTTGAAAGCGCAACTCAAGTGTAAAAAGCTCCTTATATTGGGGTAGTTCAGGTAAAAAATGGTGATGAACTGAACCAAAGACATGACAGTGGAAGCAGGATGGGACCGCTTCAGGACCCTCGGGGGGTGACAGGCACGGTGTGGTTTTCTGGATATGAGTAGTTGAGAAGGAGCTTACCTTGTTCTTGTCCTTTATGTGGGTGGGCGACTGGTATCTTATGGAAAAGAGAATACGCGGGCGGGAAGGAGAAGATCGGGAGAATAGTGATAGATAACATCCAAGGAAGTTCAACCAGCTGTTTTCTGGGGACAGGGCACAGCATCACCTCTTAAATTTGCGTACTTTTAACTGTCTTATTTTAAAATTAAATTCGATAGCATTGTCATTTACTTTCTATAATATTTGCATGAGGAATGTAAGCTGTGACAGATTTCCTTACCCCTCACTGAGGAAATCGAAGAAAATATGCTTTGGTATTTACAGGCATTATCATACTTTAGAAAAGGAAGACAATTCATGAAATTACATCTTTCAGAATTAAAAACACTATGGATGTCTTGTGTACAGATGAAATATAGACAGAGCCAGGCTCTTGTCTACTGTAAAAAATTATAGCCTGAAACAAACTTTAATTTTATATTTAGATATACCATTGATAACAAATTTCCTTTTTTCTTTCTAGGACATTTATCAGTATCATAGTAGAAATCACCAAATACTTAATTATCACATAACATATCTAATTGATATTTGTGAATTAAGAGGAAACAGAAGAAAAGCTAAGCATAAAACAAAATATGGACTATTAGGTACAGACATTCATGAGATGAAAGGGGAAAATACAACTCCACAATGCGGCTGCAGTATGATTTTAAGTAACTTCAGTCCTTGTTAAATGTCAGTGATTCAGTTACTGCTAACACTTTGTGTGAAGTCCATAATAATACAGCCCTTTTAAAGAACTTTACACCTCTAATGGCTTTAAGGCAAAAACAGGTCCTTTTTTTTTTTTTTTTTTAAAGAATAAACAATTTTTTCTGGAATGATTTATTTTTACTCTTCCTTAAGAGAAGAGGTATAGAACCCTGGTATAGCTAGTTAAGACCTTTAAAGTGGGAAAAGTCTAGGTTTAAATTTTACATTAAATGAATGTGTGGCTTGAATAACTCAGCTAACTTGTCCTAAGCCTCTGGGTGTTGCATCTTTAAACAGATATAATTATAGTCTAATATCAAAGGGTTGTCATGAACATTAAATGAACCAATTAGCACAATTCCTGGCTTACATTAAATTTTCAATAAACATCAGTTATTTCAACTGCATGATTTTTTTAATGTATTGAAATAATGGTGTAATTCTTTTTATATTGGAAGATTTCATTATGTTACTCCGACTCACAAGTATCGGATGTAGATTAACGATTTTATATTAGAAAATATGAGAAAATGTTATACCTAGCAACATGCTTCAACCTTGTCATATTTTCTACTTTCTAGGTAACAGCTGTTGAACCTATAATTAACCATGGAGGAGCCAGTGCAAGCACGCAGCATTTACACCCAAGTCTGCGATGGCTTTTTGGTGTGGCTGCCGTGGTAACCAATGTTGGACAGGTCCTTCTTATTGATCTATGTCTTGATGACTTATCATGCAGTCAGAATGAAGTAGAGGCATCAGGTAATTCGTCGTTCTTTGTTTGAAACCAAAAACTGACCGCCTGAATATTCTAATATAAGGGGTTGATTTTTAAAAAGTCAAAAAATTTTATATAGGAACTTCTTTAGGTATCTTTGTTTTATTGTTTGGACCTATTGTTTTAATGTTTTGGGCACTGTGGATACTTTTTACATCTTAGTCTATTTTATTGATGACATGTTCATATACTAACATAGGTATCGAAAGAGATAGGGATATTGATTTATTTGCTTTCAGATATATACTTGTATAATATCTATTATTAAGTAAATGCCAGGAGAAGAGCTAAAGGTATAAAATCTTGAAGAACCTTATCAAGATTTCATTATCCACTCTGACTAATATGGCTCAGTGGGTTGGGTGTCATTTTGCAAACCGGAAGGTTGCCTGTTTGAATCCCAGTCAGGACACATGGCCTGGGTTGTGGGCCAGGTCCCTGATTGGAGACTTGTGAGAGGCAGCCGATCAATGTCTCTCTCACACATCACGGTTTCTCTCGATCAATGTTTCTTTCCTCCTCTTTCTCCCTCCGCCTCTCTCTAAAATAAATAAATGGTCTTTTTTAAAAAAAGAAATAAGATTGTTCACTCATATAGGATGTAGTGTAGTGTTTTGGCGTGCTGTTTATGTTCCTATAGTTAGAAAAGACACAAAGTAATTTACTAGGAAATAACAGTGATTGAAAGTCTTCCCTCACAGTATAACCTCCCAAATTAGAACTAATGCTACTCAAATTTTTTAAAAAGTGAAGAGGCAATTTTTCTTATTTACTACTAATCCTTATATTAGTAAATTTACTTGAGTGCTTTCAGGTTTCTTTTAAATTTATGGGCTCTTGATTGGTTTGTGTAAGGAGGAGAACTAACTTTTTTTAAAAATGTGTATTTCAGGAGAGGACTATCAGACCTTCAAGGACTTTTTTTAAAATTTATTTTTAGAGAGGGGAAGGGAAGGAGAAAGAGAGGGAGAGGGAGAAAAACATGATTGTGTGGTTGCCTCTCATGCGCCCACCCCCACTGGGAACCTGACCCACAACTCAGGCGTGTGCCCTAGACTAGTAATCAAATTGGCAACCCGTTGGTTCACAGGCCAGCACTCAGTCTACTGAGCCACACCAGCCAGGGCTCGAGGACCTTCTTGATTTTTAAAGCAATCCTGTAATATTGAAGATCTGTTCATTTACAGATCAGCTAAGGAAAAGATAGCAAATGATCAATGTTTTATCTCAATTTATAATAAGCATAACTAATAAAAATTGTCAGTATGTAATAAAACTGATTAAAAGGGCAAGCTATAAAAGTTTGACTAGAAATTGATTGAGGTACTTAGCCATTTGAACTAAATTTAAATCTCCAAAATGAAACCTGAAAAATTTGACTTGGCAGAAGTAATGGTCATATGTGCACTTAAGAAAAAAAATTTTTACAATAATAAACCATACCTTAAATTTTGATATGTATGAAGACCTGGTTAATAAAATCCTGGGTAAAGTTTAAATGAAAAGAATTGATTAACAATCAAAAAAACATTAACAAAAATAACAATAGCTAAAAATGAATTTGTAATCTATTAGAAATGGTTTAACTGCACTTTATAGAAAATTGATAAAGGAATTAAATAGTCTAGAAGTTTTGTTTCAGAGTGTGTTTTGTATATGATACCATCACAGGTGTAAGACTAATTAAAATACTTGTAATTCATAATTAAAACTTTTCACCTCAAAATAGTTAAAACATCCTTTATTTCGGGAGTCAACAATCAATAGTTGAATTAGCACAAGGATAATTTTATAATTAAACTCTGGATTGTGATCAGAGATCAGAACCATTATCTCAATTGTGAGAATTAAGAAACCGTTGAATTTTATAGCACTCAAAAAATTGAATTTCAGTGTTAAAATGCAAAATTTCTTTTGTATAAAGTAATTCATGATTACAACTACTTAGACTTTACTGAAATATACATAACAAGGAGAATAAAGTTCTTTCCATTTATCATGCTATAAATACATTTCTCCAATTTCTCCAAACCTAGTGGTATTTCTTACACATCCTGCCATATTAGTACATGTAGAGGCTACCTTATTTTCTTAAATAAGTTTACAGTATTTCATTGAACTATTTATTTTGGCAAAATTTAATCGCTTGCCATTCTCTGAAAAAATAATCAGAAACAGGAGGGATTAGGAGAAGAACTGTTCAAGAACAGTGGGATAATGATTTTTTAACCTCTTCATAATAGCACGAAGGGAATCTGCCCTTGCACAACAGTTATGTCGATACACAGGCAGGAATGTTTTTCATTTTTATTAATGATTTCTGACATCTTCAAGTAGATAAAAGGATGTTAGAGTTCACACATATCCATCACCTAAATTCAAGTTAGTTTTAAGAAGTACTGTATGTGCGTCTTTTTCTTTGATTCTCCTTCTGCATTAATTTAAAGCAAATAATTATTTTACTACGTAATCATGATGTCATTACCACTCCTAACAATGTTAATACTAATTCATTGTTATAGTCCAGTGATTTTTCAACCAGTGTGCCATTAGAATTTTTAAAACATACAATATCTGATTACTTAGTCAGGGGCACTGATCTCCTTTCCCTCAGATTGTTAAAACAGTGACAACACAGCAGTACCCATCCAGAGTGGATGAATCCAAATTGTATCTATTTCTTTGTCAGATCAGGAAAAAGTATATTTTTGTGTGTGCCGCAGAATTTTAATTAGTTTACATGTGCCATGAGATGAAAAAGGCTGAAATCTCTGGTATAATCTAATAATTGGATTTCTGTGATTGTCTATAATGCATCTTTTTACATTGAGATGGTTTGAACGAGGATCCAACAAGGTCCACATATTACACCTGACAACTCTTATTTTCTTAAGGTAGAGAAGGTAGAGCAATCCTCTTTCTATTGTCTTATTTTTAGCACCGCTGACTTGCTGAAGAAGTTATATGGAATAATGCCCCACATTTTGGAATTATCTGTGTGTTTCTTGTGGTGTTATTTACATTTTGTATCTGATTAGATTCATTCTTAACATTTGGTAAGGATACTTCAGAAGTGCTGGGTATTTCATACTGTATCACATCAAGAGACACATGGTCTTGTTTCACATTTAGTGATCATTGGGTTCACATGATGACAGCATGATCCTTCCTCTCCTTATTTAAGGTTTCCCATCAACCTTTGTTCCTGCAGTTCTCAACTGGGGGTGATTTTTGCCATCTAGGACATTTTTTAAATGTCTGGAGACTTTTTTGGTTGTCACTACTAGAGGGAGGCGGTGCCACTGACATCTAGAAGGAAAAAGTCAGGGATGCTGCCTCACATCCTGTAGTGCACAGGACAGCCCCCTGCAGTGAACCAAAACCTCATGAGAGCTAAGGTTGAAAAATCTTACTCTAAGTTAATTGTTTCATTTATTGAGAGTGTTGCCTAAATCTCTTCTTTCATTAGGTGATGATTTTAAACTTCTGTTAATCTAAAGAAGAATTTTCTCATTAACTAGGGCTATTTGTTTAACCTGAAATACACTTTTTTCAGAAAACACAGATAGATGCTTACTGTTTTATTTAAGTACTAATTTTCAGAGTAAGAAGCTGGTACCCACTTATTTCCAGTGATTTGGTAAGGTCTTTTGTAAGTGAGGAAGGCAGAAACTCATGAAGTTTTACATACTTAATGTGTTTCATTTATTTCTTTCATTATTATTTTAAAATTACTTTTTAATTACACTTTACATTCTATATTTTGTATTAGCTTCAGGTCATTTATTGTTGCTTTTCAATGGTTAAAATGCTCTTTTGTGTAGTCTGACAAATTCCTCTTAGACTTTAATAGTTTTCTAGATTTCTGACACTAAGATGTACCAGGTTCACCTTATATATTTTCTGCCCCATCCCTAAAACCAGACATTTCTTCAAGGGATATATTTGGGTTGAAATTACATAATCAAATGTATTTTGAAAATTAACAGCATTTCAGTAGATAAGAGTGGCTATTTTATGGTTCAGCATATTTTATCACTAATCTTATTTTGAGTTACCCCAGTAGTCTTCACTTGCCGCTTGAATAATGGGCGGCTCATTTCTTTTGTGCTGTTTGTAGTTTATCTCACTTTTTTTTTTTTTTTAAGATCTTGAAGTTATAGCTGGTATCCCAGCTGAAGTACCGCGCATCAGAGAAAGCGCGATAAAGGAAGGGCGCCATCTGTGTTTCCAGTTGGGAAGCCCGGCAGGGACAGCCATTTCGACCCTCAGTTACCTCAGCAGGACAAACCAGCTTGCTGTCGGTTTTTCCGATGGCTATCTGGCACTCTGGAATATGAAAACCCTGAAGAGGGAGTAAGTTTAACTATTTTCTGAGATTAGATTTTTGGTAGTTTGTTTCTGAATATAGTTTGTACACTATTAATATTTAAAAATTAGCTTAAGGAGAACAAAGTAGGATAGATTAATGATTGAGTGAGTAATTTTTCATTGTATTAAATTATGACTTGATATATAAAGGAATGACTTTAGATTGATACTTTTAGTGTATATTTAAAAGGTATTTCAGTTGTTGTGTTCAGTTTATTAGTAAAGCATGAGTCTAAAGATGAACTACATATTTGTATAGTATGAATTCTTTCAGAAGTACTTTTTCTTCATAACCATATGTGTAAATATGTATAAAGTGGTAATTCGTAGTTGACAGAAAAACAGGCTTTTTAAAATATCAAAATTATACTGTGTTTTAAAATTTTTATGCTGTGAGAAACTTACCCCAAATACAATAATATTAATACTTTTTAATATTTATGGTGTTAAAATTGCTAAGGAACTAATTTAAGGGAGGTACCCCTGTATAAGGGAGGTAACAAATAGGCATTATAAGTTTTCAATTTAATCTCTATTAATTGATAAATGCCTATTTGTTTCTTAAGTTGTGAATTTAATATTTCTTCAATTTTTCTAAAGTATAGTAGACTGCCATCTTGAGTAATTTATCTTGCAGATGAGTCAACAAAATAGTCACCCTTGCAACTTTCTGCTATTAGTCCTGCCAACAAATTGGTACCTACTTGCCAAATTTGAAGTACAAAAAAGAGAGATGGAAAATAACAAGAATATTCCCTCATCTCAAACCAGGCCCGTTTCTTACCATTGGATTCTTTGATAATATTAGGGTAGAGCATTACAAACCCCTTAGATAAACACAGACTATTTTTGCACTTCCTCAAAGTCCAGTTTTCCCATAAAGCACAGTGATGAAGTGCCAGTGCTATTTATTCTGTGGTAGCTCCCTGTGGGAAGTGAATCTCAACTCTGCTGATACCTTTTTACCAGCTCTTGTCTTTGAATCGCAATGAGAGAGTACCTGGGGAATTGGGCTTCTGCAGTGTTTTCTCCAGCACTGCCATTTTTTAGCTAATTATGCTTTTTAAGGGGTTTATGGGAAACCTTCAGATTCTGACTCATTTTATTGTAGCAATGAGGAAACTGACTCTTAGACCCAAGCAGCTAAAATGGAGTGTTATAGCAGTATTTCCCCCCTTTCTAGGGTACCTCTTATTGTAGAGCAGTATGTAGTGGCATGCGTTTACATGTACTGGAAGGACTTGTTGACACATACATATATGAATGTGTTTTAGTTATTTTACTCCTTTCTAGTTCTACCTGGGGGATGGATGACACACCCATTGTTTTGTTGTCTTTATACCCTGTGTATTTTTAAAGATAAGAGAGTTGTATGAACAGTAGTTGCTCTAACTCAAAATCTTAAATTGAGGCACCTTTTTTTCACATAACTATAATTTAAAATTAAGTACACTAATTTTTGTGCCTTTATAGATACTACACACAGTTGGAAGGTGGAAGGGTTCCCATATATGCTGTTACTTTTCAAGAACCTGAGAATGATCCTCGCAACTGCTGTTATTTGTGGGCTGTTCAGTCTACACAAGATAGGTAGGTGTGATACAGGTGGTTTTAAAAAATACTTGTCAAAATGGGACAGCAGTTAATTACTTTTGGAGATCTTTGTACTATGTCATCTCTCTTTAGTGAAAGCAACATGATTCAGTGAATCTGAATGGTAGTTGAAATGATTTAAAAAGTTAAAAGATTATTTCTTTGTGTTTGAGTAATTCTCAGACATCAGTGAGAAGCAAGCCGAGAAAGCTACAGAGTGTGGCGGAGCAGGGAACTGACAGTGCAGTTAGGGGTCTGGATGAAGCCAGGTAGGGTAAGGAGGGAGGAGGGCCACGTGAAGATTCGGGGTAAAGAATCCAAAGGTCGTAGTGAAACGTCTCAGGGAAAAGCAAGGTCAGTAAGGGGAGAGTGCAGAGTAGTCCTAGATGAAGCCAGGAAAGCAGAACTAGTTTTACTATATAGGGCTGTGTAGGCATGGATAAGATAAGTGTTTTAATTTGGGCTGGCTACCCTAGACCAGTTAAGTCAATTTCTGGTGGTAGGACCTAAACGTAAGTATTTTTTCAAGGTTCCTCTGGTGAGCCTTGCACACTTTCTGTACTTAGAAATAGAGGCTGAGAACAAGAGGGCAGAATAACCAGCAGGGGACTAAAGATAGTGTAGTATGAGAGACATGAGGATAGTGCAATGTCCTGGAAGCCGACTAGAAGAAATGTTTTAGGAAATATCTTGCCTTGACTGGCATGGCCCAGTTGGTTGGGCGTCATTCTGCAAAGTAAAGGGTCACTGGTTCAATTCCTGGTCAGGGCACATGCCTGGGTTGCAGGCCCAGTCCCCAGTCGGGGTGTATGCGAGAGGCAACTGGTTGGTGTTTCTCTCACACATTGATTTTTCTCTTCTTCTCCTCCCTCTGCGCCCCCGCCCCAAATAAACAAACAAACAAATAAATAAAATCTTTTAAAAAAAGAAAGATCAGCTAGTAAGAATAAGAATTCAAATTCAGATAGTGTGGTTTTGAAATTTGCGCTGCTAATGCTTACTGCATTCTATATTTGAGTAGTGCAGGGTCAATTTGGTATCAGTGCTTTACATGCTAATTGTATTGCCATCTTACTCATGGTATAGGACACCACCTTCACTTTATGTAGAAGCCTGAGAATATGGAGGATGAGACCAGAAAGAAAGTGCAGAGGACAAGAAGCAAAGCCAAAAACCTTAAGGAAGGTTTTCTGTAGTTGCCATTGGATAATCCTATTTACATCCCATTGGTCAGAACTTGGGCTAGCAAAGGAAGCTGGGTGATGTAGTATATTTTAGGCAGCCATATACCTAACTAAAGCATACCTGTTGAAGAAGGGGAGAAGGAATACTGGGCAAACAGTTATATAGTCTCTGCTACATAAGGTGTCACCTAAAGTATACCAAAACCATGAGCTTAATTAGACTCAAAAAAGTAAAACTTCAGTTTTTATTTCGAAGGACTGCGTTTTATGAAAACAACCAAATAAAACTGAGTTCTTCACAGTAACCTGAGTTCTATGACATGCACTCAACATTGTATATAAACTAAATTGATTTGGACAGTAAGAGATGTTTAATATGATAGTATTTCTTAGGAGAAATACAGAAAAAGCTAATCTTTTTTTCTTTCAGTGAAGGGGATGTTTTGAGTTTCCATCTGCTTCAGCTGGCCTTTGGTGATAGAAAGTGTTTGGCATCAGGACAAATCTTATATGAGGTAAATGGTAATGGTAATACAGCTTCATGTTACCATTTTGTTCATTGTTCACCTCTTTTAAGTCTTTGTTTTAAGATATTGAAAAGTTAGTCTTATATTCAAGTTAGTCCTATATTCATAATATAATGGAAAAAGATGAGGAGACCAGCTCTTCTACAAAGGTAGCACTGTTGGCTCTCCGGGTATCATTTTCCTCTAAAGTGAGGGAATTGGACAAAACTGAAGCTTGTGGCCTAAGTAGCACCCACCAGGAAAAACAGCCCCACTTTGCTGCTCTAACATATCAAGAAGTAAACCATGAGGTAACTTTATAAACAGTTCTGTCATTGTAAAAGGATAAATGAATCTAGCCTTTCATGACTATTTTTCTGGCTGAATTCTTGAGGAAATAGTGGGGTGCTGCTAATAGCCATACTTGGTCAACCGTCGCATTTCATTCTCGAGAACAGGCTTTCTTAACCTAGTGTTTTGAGGCTGTAGGGACTGGAATCTATGAGTCCCTGAATTATGTGTGGCATTTTATGATAATGCATTTTGGGGGGAAGTTTCATAGCTTTTATCAAATTCTTAAAGGGACTGATAAGCATAAAACCCCAAAATCCATTAGCTATTCTAGAGCAAGAATTTCAGTGAGAACACAGGAGTAGGTTTGCTGGCCTAGAGTAAATGTATATCTAATTTCAGTGGTTAGTCCTGTTTACATGCCATCCAAAAGTGCATAAAGGTTCCTGTGTTTGATAAGAGCTTTAGAAGATTTATTGGTATTTTTGAGAATAAAGTTAGCCTTTTATTTAACAAGTGTTTTATGCTATAAAAAAGTATAGAGCCCCTTTAAGTGATATGTTCTATTTAGGGTTTAATTTGTTTTGTTTTCTTTGTATGAAAAATCTTTAAATTTAGAGAATATTTAATTTTAGAATGACTTTTTGCTGAGAATTCTATTACGATAAAAATTTTTGTACATTTTATTTCAGGGGTTGGAGTACTGTGAAGAAAGATACACACTGGACCTCACAGGTGGCACATTTCCTTTGAGGGGACAGACTAGTAATACCAAACTGTTGGGATGCCAGAGTATAGAGAAATTTCGATCTCATGGTGACAGAGAGGAAGGGATGACTGAAGGTAAGATTAGTTAAAAGTACTCTTACATGTCATGTGAACACTTGATTTAAGATTAATCTTTATTTAGCCCTGCCAGGTGTGGTTCACTGGGTTGAGCGTTGGCCTGTGAACCCAGAGGTCACTGGTTTGATTCCCAGTCAGGGCACATGCCTGGGTTGTGGACCAGAGGCAACTGATCCTTGTCTTTCTCCCCCTCTTTCCCTCTCTCAAATAAATAAAGTAAATAAATAAATAAATAATAAAAGCTTTGGAGTTCTGGCCAAGATAGCTGCGTAGTCAGATAGGCTTCACCTCCTTGCACAACCAAAAGAAGGAAACAACCAATTTAAAAACAAAAAAACAACCAGACCTGCCAGAAAATGGAACTGTATAAAGTCTAAAAACCAAGGAGTTAAAGAAGAAACGTTCATCTAGACTGGTAGGGGTGGAGACGTGCAGCTGGGATGCAGAGGATGTGCCCCAAAGAGGCGGCTGGTGAACTGGGTGGTCCCACATTTATGTGGGGATAAACCAGGAGGAATAACTGGACAGTGAGACAGACTGCACAACCAAGGGTTCAAGTGCCAGCAAAATAAAGCCTCAGAAACTCTGGCTGTAAAAACCTGGGGAGTTTGGTAGTGGGAGAAACTGCCAGCCTCTGCAAAGAGGGGGGCAAGCAGCATCGATTGTTCCCTCTCTGACCCCTCCACCACGTGATAGCACCATAGCACAGTGAATTAGGTTGCCCCGCCCTGGCAAATACCTAAGGCTCTGCGCCTAAAAACATAGCATGTTTGCGGAGACAAGAAAATGTGGCCAAAATGAAAGAACAGATCAAAACTCCAGAAAAAAATAAGCAAGGAGGAGATTGCCAACCTATCAGAGTTCAAAATAGTAGCAGAATTCAAAACACTGGTAATCAGGATGCTCCTCATAGAAATGATTGAATACAGCTACAAAATAAAGGAAGAAATGAAGGCTATACCAAATGACATAAAGTATGCAGGGAACCAACAGTGAAGGGATGGAAACTGGGACTTAATGATTTGGAATGAAAGGAAGAAATAAACATTCAGCTGGAACAGAGTAAAGAAACAATCCAAAAGAAAGGAGGAGAGGCCTAGGAAACTCTGGGACAACTTTAAACGTATCAACATCTAAATCATAGGGGTGCCAGAAGGAGAGAGGAGGAAGAGAAAGAAATTGAAAACTTACTCGAAAAAATAATGAAAGAACACTTCCCCAATCTGGTAAGGGAAACCAGACATACAAGTCCAGGAAGCTCAGAGAGTCCCAAACAACTTGGACCCAAAGAGATATACACCAAGACATCATAATTAAATTGTCGAAGATTAAAGATAAGGAGAGAATCTTACAAACAGCAAGAGAAAAGGAGACAATTGCCTACAAAGGAGTTCCCAGAAGACTTATCAGCTGATGTCTCAAAAGAAACCTTGCAGGCAAGAAGAATTTCAAAGTCATGAAAGGCAAGGACCTACATCCAAGATGACTCTATCCAGCAAAGCTATCATTTAAAATGGGACAGCAGATAAAGTGCTTCCCAGGTAAGGTAAAGTTAAAGGAGTTCATCACCACCAAGCCCTTATTATATGAAATGGTAAAGGGACTTATCTAGGAAAAAGAAGGTCAAAATTATGAACAGTAAAATGACTTCCTAACAGTCATTTCACAACAAACTCACAACTATCAGCATCTGAACCTAAAAAAATATACAAACTAAGCAACCAGAACAGGAGCAGAATCACAGAAATGGAGATCACATGGAGGGGTATCAGTAAGGAGGGGGAAGGGGAAAAATGGAGGAAAAGGTAGAGGGAATAAGAAGCATAAGTGGTAGGTACAAAGCAGGGGGAGGTTAAGGATAGTATAGGAAATGGAGAAGCCAAAGAACTTGTATGTACAACCCATGGCCTTGAGCTAGGGGGGATGCTGGAGGGAATGGGCATACTGGGTGGAGGCGGGGAAGGGGAGAAATCAGGGGACAACTGTAATAGCATAATCAATAAAATATACTTTAAAAAAATAAACTGATTAAAAAAAAGATGTATCTTGATTTAAAACTCATGATACTGGTTTCTAGAGTTTAAACTCCTGGTTAAAAATGGGTATACTAATTATGGAATTTATCCAGGTCTATATGAGATACTGGGTATTTATTCTCTACATTGCTATATAGAACTCAAGAACTGAACACTTTAAGAAAATGAGGGATTCTTGTATTTTAATATAACAAAAAACAAAAATGGTCTTTAGTTTTGACTACTGGTAACAGTCTCAGAATAGTCTATGAATAATGTTTCTCTCTGTTTACTTTTTTGAGACATACCACAAATATGCCTTGGTTGTCTTGAGTTTTTCTTTTTCTTCAATAAATATTTTTAAAGATTTTATTTATTTTTAGAGAGAGGGGAAAGGAGGGAGAAAGGAAGAGAAACGTTAAGTGTGCAAGAGAGACATTGATCAGTTGCCTGTTGCATGCCCCCAACCAGGGACCCGGCCCCCAACTGAGGCATGTGCCTTGACCAGGAACCAAACCAACATCCTTTCGGTTTGCCAAGTGACGCCCAACCCACGGAGCCACACCACTCAGGGCTTCTCTGTTATCTTTAGTGTGATTCCATCTTCCTGGATAAACATTCTGACATAGTAAAAATTGCAGAGATTTTGAGAAACCAGCATGGATTTAAATCCCAGCTCTGTCACTGGCTGTAACCTTTGACAAACTTGAGTATTTCTCAGTCTATGTTTCTCTATCTGTGAGCAGAATAATAAAGTTATATCTTTTGCTAAGGGTGGGTGTCAGGATTAAATGTGCTAATGTGATAGGTTCATTCAGTTCTGGGAATGCTCACTAGAACCCTACTTTTGTGCTCTGGTCAGGATTTATTTTCATGGTTAGCTCAATTTATCCCAGAGTTCTCTCTGCTCTAGGCCCCACATCTCAGCTAGTGATCCAGTTTTCACATCCAACCAAACATGTCAAAAGTGGAACTCATCAGACTCTCTCTTACTACCCGTTTGCATCTTCTTTTCTAAATTTCCCAGTAATTGTGACTTATATTTTTACTTTCCCCTTTCCTTCTGTTGATGTCTCTTAAATTGTTCCTGTCTTCTCATTCCATAATCACCATCCAGGTACTTGTCTTTTTTACCCATTTATCATAAAGCTAGATCAGTCCTTCTCAGCCAAGATTCCTCTAAAGAATTGTGCTCTAAGATCTAAAGGCATTCATTTTAGGTGTTGATATTTTCTGGTACTAGCTATGTACCATTCTTGGGAGACTATTCATTCAAATCATTTCCTACTTTCCACCTCTAAACCTCAAAGCTGACCAGGTGTTAACTGAAAACAAGCCAGAATATAACTTTTCTAATGAGTAATTTTTAATCAGGTTTTTGAAATATAAAAAAAAAGTCAAGATACAAGTGAATGAATCTCTACTTACAAAATACATGATAAAAATGTATTTTGACAAATACGAAATTATGAGACAAGTCTTGTTATAATATTATTTTGGGGTTTTTACTCCAAAGATTGAGATTATTCAGTCTTTTAAAACTACTTTTCTCTTTTAGCTCTGTCTCCTGAGACAAGTGTATCAGTCTTTACCTGGCAAGTGAATATATATGGACAAGGAAAGCCTTCTATATACTTGGGGATTTTTGACATAAATCGTTGGTATCACGCACAAATGCCAGATTCGTTAAGGTATGATTTTCTCTCTTTTTTTTGGTGTTTGTATCTATAGCAGTTCAGCGATTTAATAATTTTGTAAAATTTTCTTTTAGATCAGGAGAATATCTACATAATTGCTCTTATTTTGCATTGTGGTCCTTGGATTCTGTTGTAAGTAGGACTTCTCCACATTACATCTTGGATATATTAGTACACGAGAGAAGTTTAAGTCGAGGAGTCTCTCCTTCGTATTCACCTCCCGAACAATTTTTTAACCCAAGTTCCTATAATTTTGGTATGTATTACCCTAACATTACTTTTTGAGAAAAATAACATAGAAGTGTGTGTTTATATGAAATAAATGTGTATATGTGTATAGTATTATCTGTCAGCTAAAATATGGATAACTTAGGAAATTTGATACATATACGTGAAAAATTGAATACATTTTATAAAGAAATCACTTTGAATTTGCTAGAAAAGATTAAGTATTTCATATTTAGTGCATTTGTGATAAGGTTTGGTATCTTGTTAGTATAGAAATAAATACCTGGAAAAGTTATTTTAAAATTTATTATATGTAATAATTTGATACTTTAGCTAGCAATCTGTTAAGATAAATTCTGTTGTATTGATACCATCTCAAATATATTAAAGTGGGTTTTTTAAAAATCTTTTTCTTAGATGCCACTTGTTTGTTAAACTCGGGAGTTATTCATATAACTTGTACTGGCTTTCAGAAGGAGGTAGGTAACAGCTAACAATGTTGATAGTGTTTCTTATTGAAGTCAAGTCAGATCATGGATTTAACTTCATGGTAGCTTCTACTAGGTTAATGAGAGTTGTCGGGATGTGTTTTAGCAGCTCTCTATGGATGTTAGCTACTTGAACCCCAATGAAAAGAGCAAAGGAGGTCGTTGTCATACCACATCCTTTTTTATCCTTCCTCTGAATTCTCTTCTCAGAAAGCTTATTAATAAATAAAGCAATGCAGAGAAGGTTCCTGGCACAGTGATAGAGTGCCCAACACAGTGGGTGATATGTTGAAATACAGTTTTCCAGCAAAACATCAGTGACAGACCTTTTAATTAATAATCAGCTAGATGGAGATGATTGCCATATTTATACTTTGTATCAGATCTCTTTTATACCAAGAGGAATAAACTTCAGGGTTGTGTGTGTTCATTGAGATTTGTCACCAAGTCTATCAGCTTTAGAAAAGATAACAGGGTTACCTTTCATAAAAACATAAGCTCTGTAAAATATCCTTAATAGTATTATTTATAATTAGGAAGCATTGATTTAGCTCAAGAACCTATAAACTGTTTTTCTTTAAAGAAATATAGAAATATAGTCTTCCACAATTTCCATTTCAGTGTTTTTAGCTTTATTCAAAATGTTAAGTATGAAGTAGTACAGTGAGTTTATTAAGTATTCTTAAATTTGTTTACTTGATTGAGGATTGATATCTTACTGATTCGTTACAGACTTTGACTTTTTTAAAGAAATCAGGACCATTTATCAATGAAGTCATTTCTGATGGTTATAATAGATGTCTTGTGGCTGGCCTTCTCTCACCAAGACTTATTGATGTTCAGCCTTCCAGTTTAAGTCAGGTGAGATGATTTTTTAACTTTTTTTTTTTATCATGTTATTGTCTCTTTGCTAGAATAAAAATCTATTAGATAATTTCTATAAAAGTAAGTTAAGCAGTATAATGTGCTCTCTGCATCATCAGTAACTAAGGTGTTAAATTGAGCTTAAAATTCATACTCCCAGGACCCAATAGGCCATAATGGCAGGTTTATTTAGGTATATACAGGATATAGAATAGGAAACACATCATGCTTGCATCAGACATGTCATAAGTAAAAGTCATTGTAACAGTGTAGGGGGCATTTTCCTGCCCCCAAGAGAGTAGCATAGATGCAAGAGAACAAAATCAGATGAGTGGAAACCATATTGACCTAGGTGAATCTCATGGTCTCCAGCAACAGAGTGTGGCCGCTGACATGAGCTTCTTTGGGAACACATTAGAATACACATTCTCGTTTCCCACCCTAAAGCTACTGAATCAGAAACTCCAGGAATAGAGCTCAGCAATCTGTTTTAATAAAGCTTTTATTGTGATTCTGACGCCTTATTTCCAGAACCATTTCTCTATAAAGAAACAAGTGTCTTGTGAAAGCTTACTAATGAAGATTCCAATTTCCTGCAAAACAACACAGCTATAGAACTCAGACTCATCATGGAAGCCAAAATCTTAATGTCGTAGTGGTATTTAGTCCACTCATAGGTTTCCTAGACCCAGTATATTTTACCACTCAGAAGATGCCTGGTGATAGCTCATAATTCACATTTAACTCATTATTTGCCAGTAAAATATGCAAGAAGAAAGTGACCCTAAGTCACTTTCCCGTGGAGGAAATTTGTTTTTTTAACTCTCAGCCAGTGTTAAGTTACTTAAATAATTACAGATAAGTAACCTAATAAGTTGGTGGAGAAAGCCTTTCAAATATCATAATGTACATATTGGTGCTCATTGTTTAATGCCTTCAGCTGATAATTTCTTTTTTGATTTCTTTTTCCCTCCATCCCTTCCTTCCCTCCCTCCCTCCTTTGTTTCCCCCTAACACTTAATTTCATGGAAATAAAAACACTTCATACTGTTATCAGAGGATTTTAACTTTCGTTTTTTGGCTTTAAAAAAAAACCCCCAAAAAACCCTGCCTACGTTGTCACTCGCACAACCTTAACTTTTTGTTTTTGTTCTTTGTAAAATGCCATTAGGCAAATGTTTACTCTCCTGAGTTGATCTTCTGTTAGCTTATCTTTCTAGCTCTTTGTCTTTTTTGCCTCTGGTTCTTTATTCTGGGAGATTTTTTTATTAGCATCTTCCTTTTTTTCTATTTTTAAAATTTGAATCAAATTTTAAATTTCTATGAGCTCTTATTCTTTGGTCATTCTTTATTCATAGTGAAGAATTATTTCATCCATAAAAAATGAAATAATTTTCTATGTATGTTTTAAGTTTTACTTAGTTCCCTTTATTATCTCTTATTTTCTCTGGAGTCAGTTTTTATTATTTTAGTCTTTCTGATGCCAGTGACTATCCTTAAGTGTTTGGTGGTCCTTAGTTGTCTGTCTATATGTAGAGTCAGTCAGGACCAGATTATAAGCTCTGTTTTGTGTGGGTAGGGCTCATCCAGAGGCCTTCGTTGGGACGGTAGGTTAGATGTGCACCCTTTGAGTAGGGAAACCCCTGGTGCTTTCTGGAGCCCCTGAGGTTTTCCAAAGATCCCTGGCCGGCCGGCTCCCATAGTTCTCTGAGCAGGGTCACAGAAGAGATTGTGTTCATATACTAGTTTTAACCTGTCCTCTGTTTTCAGTCCCATGTTTGACCACCTTTTCCTTCTACTTTCTCTCGTGCCTGATTTTTCCAAGAATTTAGCCCGATATTCTGAGAGCCAAGCTGACTGCAGTCTCATTTTTGTTCCCCTCTGTGGGAACTTTAGAACATGTTTCTTTCACACTGCTAAATAACCCACATTTTCTCTATTCATTACTGCTTTTCAAAAACTTGTTGAGCTGTTTATCCCATGATGCCCTCTCTTTTTTTGTCCTTGTTGACTTAGGCCATTCTTTACATAACTGATTTTTTTTTAAATAACAGCCTTACTGAGACAGAATTCATACAATTCATCTACTCTACTTGGGGTGTACAGTTCAGTGATTTTTAGTATATTTGTGGAGTTAGGCAGCTCTTAGCACATTCACTTTTAAAACATTTTCAACACTTTCCAAAAAACCCCGCACCGTCAGCAGTCGCCCTTTTCACCCCACTCTCCCCTGCCTCTTGTCCCCACCAGTCTGCTTTCTGTCTCTACAGACTTACTGTTCTAGGCATTTCATATAAATGGGATTTTAATAGTGTACAGCCTTTGTGACTGGCTTCTTTAACTTAGCATAATGTTTTCAAGGGTCATTTATGTTGTAGCATATATTAGTACGTCGTCAATTTTATGACTGTCTAATATTCCACCATATGAGTATACCACATTTTATCCATCCATTCTTCAGCTGATGGACAGTTTTTGGCAATTGGGAATAATGCTGCTTCATGTAGAGTTCTTGTATGGTCATGTGTTTTCATTTCTCTTGCGTGTATGTACTTAGAGGTGGAATTGCTGGTTCATACGGTAATTTATTTTGAGGAACTATAAGACTATTTTCCAAAGTGGGATTTACCATTTTATAATCCAACCAGCAATTTTTGAGGATTCCATTTTTCCACATCATCACGAATGTTCATTATTGTCTTTTTGATGTAGCTATCCTAGTAAGTCAGAACGCTTTTTTAAGCGTTTAAAATTTTGTTTTCTGAGCTACATAGAACATGCTACCTTTGAATCTCTGATCACGTATTCTTTCTTATTGTCAAATTTCTTCTGGTGTAGGAAGAACAATTAAAAGCTATATTGTCAGCAGCAATCCACACAAGTTCCCTGGGACTTTTGACTGGATATATCAGAAGATGGATAACAGAGGGTAAGATGATGATTTTTAACAAAAAAAATTACTGTATTTTTAAAAATTATCAGCTCAGGGTCTGTGGGAGGTGGTTAGTTAAACTTCATTTGGAGCTATTTGTAGATTCACATCCAGTTAACATGATTCTAGGACAACACAGAAAGATCCCGTGAACTCCGCTGCCACCGCCACTCCAGTGGCAAAAGCAGACAGGCCTCTAGTACAACATCAAGTCCGATCCCCCCGGTGCCCTTCTATGGCCCTAGCCCTAACCCCTGTCAATCACCAGTCCATTCTCTTTTGCTCTAATTTTGTCATTTAAAATATGTTCTTAAATGGAATCATATAGTATGTAACCTTTTGGGATTGGCTCTTTTTCACTCAGCAAAATTCTCTGGGGATTTATCCAAGTTGTACAAATTACAGAACTCTCCCATTACAAACATACACACATACACACATTATTTTCTTCTGAATCATTCTTGAGAATATGTTGAAGACATCATGCTTCTTTTTGCTATTATTTCCTTCTAAGACAAGGACATTCACTTATAAAACCACTTTGTAACTATAAAAATCATGAAAATTAACATTGCTAACAGGTAGATTAGATAATCTACAGAATTCAGTTGAATCTCACTAATCATCCCACTGGGATTGTCCTTTATAGCATTTTTGGGCAGGGGGAATCCAGAATTCAATCCAGGATATATATTGTATTTAATTTTCATGTCTTTTTAATTTCTCAAGTTGGTATAATTCCTAAGCCTTTGTCTTTCAAAAAAATTGACTTTTTTAAAATTGAATATAACCTTGTTATTTTGTAGACTACCTTTCAACTTGTGTTTGTTGATTTTTTTCTCATGATTAGATTCAGATTTTACACTTTCCACATAAAGTGATGTACTGCACTTTACAGAACAGTATCCTGAACTTTTCAGGATATGCGATACCAATTTGTCTCCATTAATGATTATTTTTCCTTACTCACTTGGTTAGGGTGATTTTCTGTCAGGTTTCTCCACTGAAAGTTACTCATTTTTGTTTGTAATTGGTAATCATTTTTTATTTTTTCCTTTTATATTTACAAATAAGAACAACCAAATTCTGCTGGTAATTTGCGCTTTGTTCTTGAATGGACATGGAATAAAGTGATTCTCACAAAAGAGGAATTTGACAGACTATGTAAGTATTATATTAAGGAACTAATAGTGATAAATTTTTAGGTACATAACAATAATAATTTTAATCATTTTAAAGTTACAAACTCTATAAAGAAGGCACAAAAGAAAACTTCTTCTTTACATTAAAGTGACAAAGTTATTTTTTGATGAAGATTTTGCAACAGATTGTTAAACTAGCAACATGTTATATCCACAATAGCAAGTCTCAGAATTATACCTTTATGTGTCTTTTGTTCTTAGGAGTTTAATTAACAAAAAATACATATGGTTAAGGAGAACATGCCAGTTAATCTCAGAAGCTCCTCTACTTACTCAATTTTAATTAAAATATTTATGCATATAAAGAAGCTGAATAATAACTGAATAGCAGGATAAAAGCTCATTTTTCTTTTCTAATAGATGTCATTATCAGCTGTGTTAAGTCGTTTTCCTTCCTGACAGTCTTGTTTAGTAGTCTGTTGTACACTTTGAGGTTTGAGGTATCTTGTGAATATTAAAAACTCATGCCCAATATGTGCAAAAATAATGCTAAGGGGCAATATATGATTGCCCTGTACATGACAGTAAAATTTAAGTTTATTTAGAAGTATATGTTAATCTTTATTTTTTTCCATTACCTTTTAGTCTCTATACAAATAAATTTTAAAAATTTTATTCTTAATAGGATTTTTTAAAAACTCGATTTGAGGGAGAAAAATATCTATTTGTTATTCCACTTAATTTATGCATTCATTGGTGAATTCTTGTATGTGCCCTGACCAGAGGACTGAACACACAACCTTGATGTGTCAGGACAACGCTCCGACCAACTGACCTACCCAGCCAGGGCTTAATAGGGCTTTTAAATCAACAAAATTGTATAGGAAGACACGGGGTTCTATAGTATTTTAGGGCTTGCTTATGAAATTATAAACATGAAGTAAATACTTTTAGGTATTTCAGTCATTGGAACAGTTGAGATCTAGAACATCTGATAATTCAGAATCAGGGTAAAAAAATACTTTTCCCCAGAGGAAAATGTTCTCAGGATTGATTATATAAGTTCCATAAAAGAAGAAAAAAAATTAACCCAGTTTATAAAAATTGTATGCCTTTATTATTCTTTGATTATATGTGGTATTTTTAGGTTGAGCTTGGTAATAACTTAGCCATTATTACTGCCTTGAGCCTCATCAGTAGTTAATGGAAATTTTTTTTAACATCACGAATAATTAAAATACAAAATCAATATTTTAAATGTATTGGAAGTAAAGCAAAGAATTTTAAAAAATTTTTTACATTGATTTTTTTAGAGAGAAACATTGATACTTTTTGTTCCACTTATTTATGCATTCAATCATTGGTTGATTCTTGTATGTGCTCTGACTGGGGATCGAACCTGCAACCTTGGCTTGTTGGGACAATACTCTAAGCAACTGATCTACCCAACCAGGGCATAAAGCAAATAATTTAAGGAAGGAAGGTTTTAGAATTAAGATAGTCATTTTCAATTACACATAAATATTACACATTATATATTATTGCAATTACATATAAATATTAATGCAATTAAATCCTCAGAAGATGTAACCAATATCAACTAAAAATAACCTCCCCAGGGGTTTGTTAAACTCAACCTTGAATTATAAAGGACAACTGAGTCTACAATGAATTAGAGCATCCTGTATTTTTATTGTAATAAGTCTCTATGTGAGTCTTAATTTTAATGTTTTACTTTTGAAGACTGGAGGTGGATGAAAGTTCTTATTAAATATTAATTGCAAAACAACAGGGTACATAAAAGTTGTGCTATAAAAGATTTATTTGAAGGAGAAACACTTAATGAATATAACTGATTTTTAGTGAATCTGAAGTTGAATCTCTATCCCCTTCCTTTGTGCTAACATACTGCTTATCTTACGCTACATTTAAAAAATAATAATTTATATCTGCCCCTTCTAGTTTCCTTGAGGGTGTTTGCCATTTCAAGCTTGTTTTTGTAATGTTTCTGTGATCAATAGGAATTTGAGAAGGTTTGCAGTTGTGAGCTTAATTCAGATTTACTGCTTTGAAACTAATTATGTATTTTTTATCCTTGAAAGGTACCCCATTATTTGATGGTTCGTGTCGTTTCATTGATCCACAGACTATACAGTCTATTCAACAATGCCATTTGCTTCTTAGCAATCTTAATACAGTCTTAAGCTGTTTTGTAACAGAGGCCCAAGAGATCACTGAAAGAGGTGTGCTGTTTATCTTATATAAATGAATGTTTTATTAAATTTTACTTCTTGACTTTGAGAAAGAATAAATTTCCTGTCCTAGATGGATCATTGTGCAAAAGGCCATTATTTCTCAAATGCTGGGTGGTGGTAGTTTTTTTTAACATAAAGGTACAGAACATTATTAAATGTAGCATGAGCCCATACTTAAATAACTGGGAGATTTGGGAGTTAAACTCACTGTTAGGATAGTGTATTTATAGTACAATTTAAAATTTTTTAATTATACATTAAGTTTTTATTCAGAGATCATTGTAATTTTTTTCTCTGTTTGCCATTTAAGCAAAACAGTCAATTTTATTTAAAGTCCTGGTGTGAACAACCTATATTAATGATACTATATAGTTTGCATTAATTTATAAATTTGACTTCTAAAATTAGCTAAATGGAAGTAAGTGTAGTTAAGATGGAAGCATATTTACCTAAAACATCTGCTTCAGTCGAGTTATTTTAGCATTTTGGAAATTATTTGTTCATGCTAAGTTTGTTCAAAAGTACATACACATTGTTAAAAATGATCAAGGAATTAATTAGTTTTTTGAAAACTATTGAGTGTCTTGATATTCATTCATGGTTGAAAGTTAACTGATATTTAACTCTTTTGCAGGTCGCATGAACTTAACCAATAAGTGTATGGTTTCCCAGCTCATCTGTCAGTATGCACAGATGGTTCTGTGGTTCTCTCATTCTGGGCTTTTGCCAGAGGGCTTAGGTAAAATGTTTACTTGATCTGTAAATATTAACTGAAACTTTCTTAAATCTTTATAATTTTGTTGCTGTGTTTTAGTGTTTCAGGTTTTCTTTCTTCCACCATCTCACTTAATGTTTTCTTCTTAACTTCTTTTCTTACATTCTTCCTTTGTGTCTTCAGTGCCTCACCCCATGCCTGATACACAAGTGTTCCATACATGTTTATTGGATTGAATAACATTTTGAAGGAAAGAATATTTGACAAAACATAGCTTCTGAGAGTTTATTCAATGATACCACCAGCTATATTTAGTTCCATAGAACTATTTTATAATCTGATATGTCAGTCTTTTCCTCTTAAGGGTTTTTTAATGTGGCTGTTAACTAATATGATTTGCCATCATTTAAATACCCTCTTTGACCTAATGACTAGTGCAAATATCAAGAACTAGAGAATTTGACTTATATTTGTTTAGAATATACGTACATCTAAAGCCTCTAACTTCTTGCATTACCAGGATTTGCATTAGATTTCATTTAAACATGCTTCTCCCACTGTTCATAATTGCTGTCGATCTTATTCTTTCATAATTCTCTTAGCATCGTTGTTGCTACAGATGTCTATGAGAGACTTGATTTTCTCATTTGTGCACATACTAATAAAGGGGTGGGTAGTATTACTTAAATTTAGGAAGGCTGCAGATTAAACAGTATAAAATTATAATGTATGTAACCTAAGTATTGTTGGGATATTTTGGAAATATTACTAGCTTTTTTTCCAACTCTTAAAAAAAATCTAGATGATGCTGTGCAGTTGTCAAGGTTATACTACAACTACCCTGTAATTCAGAACTACTACACCAGTCGTCGAGAGAAGTGTGAGCTTTTATCGAGGTATAGTACATCCAGAACCTTCAAACATTTTAGAAATTTCTTCTGTAAGAAGTCAAGCCTGAGGTAGAACAGAATTCATCACGTTATAACATGAATAAATGGTTGGAATTCTCAGTAAAGTATCAGAATTTGTTACCAACATTACTGTTTTATTTGTAATGTTTGTGTTGACCTAATAATGGTCACACTTTTATTTTAGAACTTGAGTATGGCTATTATTTCCTAAATAAGACTATTTACCATGATTCATTATTTGAGGAGATTCTATAATTTAAGCGTGTATTTTTTTCCTGAGAATTCTTATTCAGAAAAAGACCGGAAGCTGCTATTCATCAAAAAAGCATAAAATATGTCACCAATTAGTTATTTTTCATCCTTTCCATTAACAGTTACATTTCAGCACTTGGACGACTCTTTTTTTTTTCTTATTTCCCCCCTCAACTCTTCTCCCTTTGATAGTAGGGGTTGTTATTTTTTAAGAGTTAATGCTATTGTTTTGATAATAGTAATTACCACTAATATTAAATAATCCTTAATGTTACCCTTATTGCAGAGGAAAGTGGACCCCTGATTATTTGATGATTGATGGAATGGTTTCTCAGTTAGGAGATCGAATTGAGAAGTTGTGGAAACGGGATGAAGGAGGAACAGGAAAATACCCTCCTCCTAGTCTACATGTAGGTTTGCAATAATGTGATACCACTTAGAGGGTCTACAGAGCTGTGGGGAGGGGGATATGTTTGGTTGTATTTTCATACCTGACATAGGCTTGGGTAGAACAATGAACATGAATGAATGAGTATATAAAAGGCACTGAATTTTTTTCTCTCTTTTATAGGCACTACTTGACATATACCTGCTAGACAACGTTACTGAAGCAAGCAAACATGCTATTGTATCCTTTAACATTTTTTAGTCAAATAATTCATGTATTACCAAAATCATAAAATTTGATTTTTTTTTTTTAAAGGAATGGTTCTAATCCCAGGATCTGTAGGTTGGGTTCAGATGGTCTGATTAACCTGAAACTATAAAAAATTTTGTTTTATGTTTATTTTTGTAGGGATGGGTTCCATGGCTTTTAACAGATTCTTAAAATGTGTCTGAAATGCTCCCCAAGTTAAGAACAACTGTTCTAAAACATGACTGGCCAAGCAGCCATTCTCAGATAGGTTAACTTATGTACTGAGTACAAATACCTTTAAGTTAGCTTAATGTTACCTTAGACACTGTGTTAAGTCCTTTGGTCTTTGCAATAAGGTATTTGTACTAATGTATTTAGACTAATGTATTAGTCTAAAAATATGTCCTGTTTATAATTTTATAAGATATATGATGTACTTGCTTAAGCTGCCAGGTTTTGCTGGGTAACTGGAATTTTGTCTATAGCTTTGATTCTTAAATTTGCTAAGCTACTGATTTCATAAAGAAAGTATGCTTTAATTCATCTCCTGTGGAATGAACTAAATACAACTCCTATAGGTGCTTTAAAAATTGAGAATGAGTGAAGTCAGTTGCAGGATTAGCTGTATCCATATTTAATAAAACTCTACTTCCCTTAGCTGGATAGCCATGAAAGCTTTCTAAACACTGAGGTCTTTCAACAATTTTTCCTGCTATGTTCTGTTGCTACTTATTATAAATATATACATAGTTTGTCTTTTTGTTTATTGTCCTTAATCTTCTTTTTAAAAGACCATTTATTTGCTACTTGATATTATATATTCCTTCCCAAACAAAACAGATACTTCCATTGAATCATTTCCAACTGCCTTTGCCATTTCTTGGGACCAGGTTAAACTTATTCAAGGGTTTTGGCTGATAGATCATAATGACTATGAGGTAAGTCTGTTTTCACATAGAATGAAAGCTTTTGTAAACTATAAAAATACATAATGGTTAGCCCTGGCCAGTTGGCTCAGTTGTTTGGATCATCACTGCATACACCAAAGAGTTGTGGGTTTCATCCCCAGTCATTTGGGAGGCAGCTGATCAGTGCCACCCTCTCTCCCTCCCTCCCTCCTTCCTTGCTTGCTCCTCCTCTCTCTAAAATCAATAAAAACATATCCTCAGGTGAGGAATAAAAAGTAAATTAATTAAAATATGCAACAAATTTGGTATTAAAGATACAATGCAATCTACTTCTAGATGCAATTTATTTTTTTAAGATTTTATTTATTTTAAGAAGGAGGGGAAGGAAGTGAGAAAAAACAGTGTGTGGTTGCCTCTTGTGCAGCCCCTAGTGGGGGCCTGGCCCGCAACCCAGGCATGTGTCCTGACTGGGAATTGAACCAGCGCCACTTGGGTTCACAGGCTTGCACTGAGTCCACTAAGCCACACCAGCCAGGGCTTCTAGAGGTAATTTAAGAAGTCAGTTTAACCAATACCTTCACTATCTTAAGCAGCAAGAATACACAGATAAAAGAGTTAAGAACCCCAGGGTTCTCACCACCTCAAGAAGGAAACAAACTGGTAAACAATTACTAATAGTACAGATACGATGATGATGATAGAAATAAATTTAATGTGTTGAGGGAACCACAAAAGCCAGGATTTGGTTTTCATGTAAGAAGCTGGTGATGGAAGGATTGTATATAGTAGCTTTAAGGAGGTCTCAAAAGTGTGAGGCTTTTGATAAGGATTCTATTTAAAATAAAGTATACCATAGATTAAAGTAGATCTTTTCAGTTTATATTGACACTGGTTTTATCTTGATTTTGTGGCTTTAGTAGTGCGTCTCTTTTTAAAGATATGACACTTTGTCTAAATGCAGAGCATCATATTTGTATTTACCAGTTTCCATGTCATTTTTGCAGAATGGTTTGGATCTCTTGTTTCATCCAGCTACTGCAAAACCTGTGTCGTGGCAGCATTCAAAGATTATTCAAGCCTTCATGAGTCAGGGCGCGCACAGACAAGCCCTCAGATATATTCAGACAATGAAGCCAGCAGTGTCCAGTGACACTGATATTACCCTTCACATCAATGTTTTGCTTCTTAATAGGTAAGCCCACTGAGCCACACCAGCCAGGGCAGAAAAAAGCCTTTAAAGGGCTGCTGTGTTTTCTTCTTGTTGATTCCATTGTCCTTTGATTCATCCATAGCTCGATTCTCTAATTTGCTAGATTCTCATTTCCTCTTCCTTTATCATAGCAAACATTATATAATTTCTAAACCTTATTTCTCTTAAGTATAGTAAAGCTTCAGTTATCCAGTCTGCTGAAATCTAGCAACATTGTGTCATACACACTAAGTTCAGAAATAAAAACAAAGGACCACTCGGTGTCTTCCGATTTATTTCATTATGAATACTAGTTGCTATAACTTGGTTCACATACTCTGTTTCTTATATATGTCATGTATTTACCAGTCCTTATTTTAGTATTTGTTATTTCAATAAAAACCATAGTTAAAGCTTTTTTAATTGAGATGCCCACCGTAGTCACTATTACCTATTGACTTAGAATTACGAATGATTTTTTTTTTAAAGAAAATTATTTCCTTTCTATTCCTGTCCACTTGCTATTTTTTATTCTGTCCACTTCTGCCCTGAAAGTTATCAGTCCCTCAGAAATTCTTAAGTGCCAGGTTAAATGTCATCTAATAAATACATAAATATTTATAGGCTTTGTTAAATTTTTTACAATTAAAATCACTATACTGTTTTAAGATTTTTCCATTTAACAGTATACTATGAGAAACACTGCTTCATTCAGTGACCTGTTGCCCACAAAGAAGGATATCTCAGTGACAACACATGGTGTCTAATACTGTCTAATTTGATCAAGTTCTTCAGTCAGATCTTGCTATAGGTCAACCAAAATCTTCTGTTACTAAGCTAAACTCTTCACCTGCTCATAAACAACAGGGTTGTTTCCATCTTTGCTATTTTCTTTTCTATTCTTCTTTCTCACGCTGTCACTTTTTTAAGAGCCTGGCTTTTCTTTGTCATACCATGCTAACCTTTCCGTTTTATCGAGACCACATTACTTTTCTGTCTTGACTTTCTTTGTACTTACTTTGCTTTCCTTTTATTTTACACTTACATGATACAGAACAGCATAAAATTAAGTCTTTAAAATGCCTTGTTGACATGAGCAAACTTTATTATGCCATGATTAGTATTTTATAAACGTACCCTTAAATTACAGGTACAAAGTATCTTTGAGAATCTTAGGTGGATTACTTGTTTTGAACATTTTAAATAGCTCTTCTAAAACTAAACTTTGAAAAATACATTTCAGGTGCATGATTGAGGCCTGGAGTTTACTGCGCCACCATTCCAATGGACTGAATGTAGAGGAGTTACTAAAGCACACCTATAAAGTCTGTCAGGAAATGGGCTTAATGGAAGACTTACTGAAGTTACCATTTACAGACACTGAGCAGGTAATGACTTAGCCATAAAAACTCCTCAGAAATTCAAGATATGTTAGTAGCTTACAAATCTATTATTTTCTTTCTAGGAGTGTTTGGTGAGATTTTTGCAGTCCAGCACCAGTGTTCAGAATCATGAATTCCTTTTAGTTCACCATTTACAGCGTGCCAATTACATCCCTGCCTTGAAACTGAACCAAACTCTGAAGAGTACTGTTACGGTATAGTTAAACTTGTTTTATTACGAGAGACAAGAGAATAAGAAAAACCAGTTACTTTGTTATCCAAGAGCTTGTAGTTTTGTAACCAGCCACTGGGTTTTATAAAAAATTTGAGCTTGGGGAATCAGTCCTCCTCTTACCTTCTATAGCAGAATTAGGAACAGGGTTTTATTACTTAATTCTTTTATATACGCCTTTTCTGTTTAAATATTCATCTATCTGTAGATAGATATTCAGATATTCATCTATCTGAAATTATCTGTCGACAGATAATTCAAATTATCTGTCTACAGTCTTTCCAGACTAACCATTTTACTCAGGGAAAACAACAGGATGAGGTAGAGGATAGCAATAAAAATTATACAGCACAGAGAGCATGGATTTTAGGGGTCAGACTAATTCTTAGTTTGCTCTGTGCTTGGAACATCCTCTCTATGCCTTGGGTTCCTCATATGTAAAATAATAACCTCTCTCTGAGGATATACAAAGGTGAGTGTGAAGTACCATGTACATAGTACTGACACATGCAGAAGCCTCGTAAAGGACAACTGATGTTTTTAGGGGTTACGAAGAATCAAGGCAGAATACGAAAGACTTGGAATTTATTGACAGATAAGGTTTGGTGAAGTAATTAGGTATGTGTATGAGGTCCTTGGTTTGGAAGAATGGATAAATAGGGAAGAGGAAGATATTCTTGGGTATTCACAATTATATTTTAAACAGTAGATTTATAAACATATCACCTAACCTGTTTGAAGAGTAAATTTTTACCAGCTATGATATCTTCAATAGAGTGATCGTGACCCTCACTTGCGGGAGAGAGCAGTGGCTCGAAATTCTATATTAGACCAATATGGGAAGGTTCTTCCTAGAATCCATCGAAAACTGGCCGTTGAGCAAGCTAAGCCTTACCATGTGTCAGCATTATCAATTATTCGAAAAGGTAAGGTTTCACTGAAAAATGTCAAGTGTTAAGTTAAAAGAGATTGAACGATTACCTTCTGCCACCATTGCTATTTTAGCTCACTTTTGCTTTGAATCATCATAGTGGTGCTTATTTTTTCATAGGCCATTCTACCCCCCAAAATGTAAGGCTTTCTTGGCAGCTTTTACAGTTTATTTAGTAATGTGGTAAAGAATGAAATAACTTCTTTTATTTCACTTGTGACTCCTGTCCAACTTTTAAATAACATGGACAATAATTTTTCACCATCTCCTAAAAGCCTAAATTGTTAAATTTCTGCGTAGATGTTAAGCCAAATACAGTTTTAACCAAATTCTTATCGTGTGATCTGTTTTCCAGTTACTCTTTTATACTAATCTACTATCAGTAAAATCCTGGTGTTAGAGATGACATTGACTCCTCCATTCTTCATTTCACAGTTTCTCGGCCCAAACCGTTATCAGCAGTTCCAAAGCAAGCTGTAATAGGGAACGTGTTAGCAAGGTCCACTTTCATCCATAATGTATTATCTAAAGTTGGAGAGGTTTGGAAAAGTGATGAACCCAAAAATAGCATCTTAGCCTACAATAGGTATGTTTTTCTTACACCTTTTATAGTCATGTTACTTGTTAATCTTTCCTGGATATCAGCAGCATTCATAAACATACCAACCTTAGAGTTTATTAGTGTAATCTAAAAAGGAAATACTCTTTACGTTGGCTACTTTCTTACAAGAATGTTTTTTGTCTTCAAAAGCAAGTATTTTCGTTGATGTTTGTAAAAAATCAGAAACGTTCAGAGTTAAAAAACAAAAGCTTTTCTCTCCCATCAAGTCTTACCACTTTATATATAGGTTTTTAATTTAATGTTCCTTGTGATACCTAATTAAAAGTTACATTTTTATTTTTTTTATAGTCCTAAAATAGAAGGACCATCTCCTGCAGTATGTCCTCTCCCAGACCCCGAGCTGCCTGCAGCATTTGTTGGAACACCAATTTTAAAAGCATCACAAAAAGTTTCTAGGTAAGAATTTTATTAAATCATTTTTGAAGACAAAATGTTTGACAATAATTAATTTTTAATTATCTTTAAAATTTGACCAATTGTTCTAATTTCTTGAGTTTTTTGTGCTTGCTTTTTAAAATAATTTGCGCAGTAATATAGTAATTTTAGTAAATTTCCTATCAGCTGGTAGACTACTTAGAATTTTTGCTTGATGATTTGCTTAGAGAAAAGGAGCAGACTTTGTTTTATTAAAATTACTAGCAAAATGCTTTCTTTAGTATAACCTCCGTGTTGATTGATCCATAAATGAAGGTTGTTTTTATAATCTCTAATTTTGGCTGGCATTAGTGGGAAGTATGCTAGTCAGAATCCATTAAATTTACGTATCTTTCAATGACACAGAATAGGAAGAAATCCATGGACACTGCATACAGTAAGCTAAGTGCTGTTTTATGTAATTATATTTTGTATGTGATCTAAAGTGCATTTATTCAGATTATGGTCAAAAAGTCATTGAGGAAATGGAAGTTTCCTCAAACTTCCATTTTCATGGATTGCTAAGGAAGTGTTGCTCTATTTTCTTTAGTATTTTAAATCATCAGCAGTTCATCTTCATTTGAAAATAAATGCCTGGCACATAGTGGGGGCTCATCAAACATTGGTAAAAGAGAGAAGGACTAGAACTTCTCCCTGACCCCCCCCCCCCCCGCCTTTTTAAAATCAATCATCAGCTAGAATTTCTGTTTCCCTTTTTTGCTACTGAGTTAATTTTGACATTTTTTAGGAAGATTTATTTATTTTTAGAGAGAGGGAACGTAGGGAAAAGAGAGGAAGAGAAACATCAGTGTATGGTTGCCTCTCATGCACCCCTTACTGGGGACCTGGTCTGGAACCCGCACATGTGCCCTGACTGGGAATCGAACTGGTGACCCTTTTGTTTGCAGGCCGGCACTCAACCCACTGAGCCACAGTAGCCAGGGCTAGTTTCCTGACATTTTTGAACATGCACTTAATTAATGTACTTGACTGAATTTATATTTATATCTCATATATATATCAGTGATTGTAGAAGCTTTAGTAATTAAATGAGATACTAAATTCTTCTGTGTCTTTAGTATAGAATAACTTAGTAAAAAAGTAACCAGAATTTTTCTGTTCCCATGTGTACTCTGATTACAGACTCCTGGATTTGGTCGTTCATCCTGTTCCTCAACTTTCTCAGTGTTTGGGGTTTATTCAGCAACCTCCCACAAGATTTCCTTTGGACCTAGTATCTAGTCCACAATTAAAAGGATCATGTCAAAATACCTCCAGGGCCTCAGAGTTACATTTACTTGAAACTCCTGCTGTAGTTAAGGTGAGTATTATTTACCTAGCATTTATAGTGAAGCTAGGAAGTTATCATTTTTTAAATAACAAGGAGAAATAAGCTATTTATAAATGATATCTCTGCATAATCAATGGTTTAAAAACGACTTTTTTTTTAACTTTTTCTATTTTTATGGGTATATTTCCAGAATGCTTTCTGTGTTTTTACATCTTCTTAAATAGACTTTATAAAATTTATCCTTTGTGCTTAGCTGGCATTATACTTAAAGTTAGCAATTGTATTGTCCTGAAAGTAATGCAAAGCTCTGTGTGGTCATAAATTGGCCTGTATCCTTTGAAAAATGCTTTCATGTTCTTGGGTTTGGTTTAAATTCTATTTCTGATGGCATTTTGCTATTTTTCTATCAGATGTTTTTTAGTTCTCAGGCTTATTTTAATTCTCTGACTCCTTTCATGCAAGTATAAACTGTTAGTCTTCCCTATAACATATCTGTCTTTAAATAGCCTCTCCTCCACTCTTTCTGATTAAATACTGTCTGAGAAATCACAAAACTAAACTTAGGATGACAAGTTAACAGAGGTCTTTTTACCTTCATATTGTCAGAATGTTTTTTACATATGTTATCCCCTAGCTCCTTGTCCATTGTTCTAGATCCAAGACCAGAATCTTTTTTCCTTGTTTTAAAAATTGTTTCTTGATATCCAGCATTTGTAGTGAGCCAGGGAATTTCTTTATTTTTCAAATTGAATAAAAGATACTTAAGTAAATGCTCATCCTAAAATAGTTATTAATTTCAAAAGAAGGTTATACTAAGACTATTAAATTCCTGACACTTAATACCCAGTACAGAATTTCTAACTTTTTTTTTTTTTCTTTCATCAAGAAAAACAATCAAGCCCTGGCTGGTGTGGCTCAGTGGATTGAGCGCCGGCCTCTGAAGCGGAAGTTTGCCGGTTCAGTTCCCAGTCAGGGCACATGCCTGGGTTACAGACAGATCCCCAGTTGGGGCCGTGTGAGAGGCAGCTGATCACTGTCTCTTATACATCCATGTTTCTCTCCTTCTCTTTCTCCCTCCCCTCCCTGCTCTCTAAAAATAAATAAATACAATCTTTTAAAAAGAGAAAGAAAAAAAATCAAATTTTATTATTGTTTACAGCTAGGTTTAAATTAAATTAGGGTAATTTTGTACCTGCTGCCAAAACAATCTGGGGGGAAAAATCAAGATAATATTACAACAAATTCAATAATCTAATGGAATAATTTACTAGTCCTTTAGAGAAGAAGTAAAGGTATTTTTCTACCTAAATAGTTCCTATCTAATTACTTTTATTCACTATAATAAATCTTCAGGGGATTTTTAAAAGTAACTCAGGTACTGTTATATTCTAAAACATTCTTAAAGTCAGTCTCACTAATTTAGGTTAGATTGGTATAAATAAGCCAGATTCTGTTCTGTGTTTAAGACACAGTATCATGTCTTTAACCTAACTGCAGTTTTCTAAGCAATAGTTAAATAATTTACCTTATCTGTGTACTTAATTTTTAAGTTGACTTTAAACTGGAACTAACCAAAGCTTTTAGAATGATTATAAATGAACTTTTATGTTTTGTAGTCTTAACTATAGAATGTTCTGAATATAATTTTATATTTTACTTCCAGTAATTTATAATAAAACTTGTTATTGTGTTTTTTGGCAATGAGATTTATTAAAGAGGTGTTTAGATAGCCGTCATTGTGACTCAGTTGCCCCCATCTGCCCTTATGTTTGTCTTCCTAAACACTAATGATGGGTTTCCTTTTCTTTTTGGCACAGAAAGCTAAAGCTTTGGCCATGTCAGTTACTTCCTCTGGATTTGCCGAGTTCACTCCTCAATCCATCCTAAGGTCTGGTCTTCGATCAACACCTTTAGCATCTCCCTCTCAGTCACCTGGAAGGTCTCTTACTCCTCCTCTACGGCTTAAAGAAACTAGAATTTCATTCATGGAAGAAGGCATGACCACAAAATGGATTGCTGGAGTAAGTCCGATGATATTTGGAACAAAAAGACCTAAGAATATATTAGTTGCCATAAGTAAAAAATTAGAGAAATTGATTTGAATAAGATCACTAAAGGTACATGTAAACAAGCACCTTAAATGTAATTTGATAGTGATATGCTAGGGGTCAGAAGGGATCAGGGAACACGGGGAAGGGGGAAGAGTCTATTAGTCCTGAAATCAGGAAATACTTGTTCAGAAAGAAAGGAGAACACTGACTACACCAAACCCATCATTTCCAGGCTGAAGAAAATAGGGCTCAGATGCACCAAGTAAATTGCCTACAAGTAAATACTGGGTGACAGAAATGGGACTACAATGAAGACCTAATTTTTATTCCATGTTTTTTGTTTTTTAATCTATGTTGTTTTCACTTTTTTAATTAAATTCCTAATTGGTTGTCTATTTAGGAGGGCATATCTTTAGAACTCCACTGTGGATTAATAGGAACCCATCTTGCCTATGAAGGTCTTGGAAATACTGATTTATTAGTTAGGGAAGCAGTAACAGTTATTAAATTTTAATCCTGTATCTGAGGAGAATGGATTTAGAAAACAGGAATTCTGACTGAGGAGAGAATTTGGGGAAACACTGGACATGGAAAGGGGGTGGGTATGATGGGCATGGATAGCTTAGACCTGACTGTGATTTTTCCTAGTAAAAAATTTTTTCAAAACCTTTCATTTAACAGACTGCAGATGATAGCAAAACAAAAGGATTTGTTACCCTGCCTTTTTACAAGTCTGGAATTCCAGGAGAAACTGAATGGCTGAAGAACAAGGACAAGACATCTTTTTCACTGATTAGCCCTGAAATGGACCATCAAGAAATGGATGTGAGGTCACAGAACACATCTTCACAAAGTTTGGAGAAATTGGATGTGAGCAAAGAAAATAGCAATGTGTCAACGGAATCATTGGAGTATCAAGATGCAGCATCACCAGGACAATTTGAATATATGTTCATGGCCTCTAAGCCAGCGAGCTCTTCCACTGAACTGATTACTAATTTAACTGAAAAAACTGAGAAGGGTGGTGATAAAGATGTGTTTGAATCAGAAGTAACTCCTCTAGACCTGGAGAAACAAATGGGTAAGAACTCAACTTTAATAGAATTTTCACCAGAAGAAAAGCACCTGGGTTAAGTAATTCCATGACCCAGTACATGTTATTCTTTCCACTTACAAATAGGTAGGAGGGGAGAGGAACTTATGTGTGTTCTTCTTTTAATTTGGAAATGAAATTTGGGAAAGAGGAGCAATGTTTAGGGAAGAGAAATGTCAGCTGTCAATCTGACTTAAAGCCTTCTCATGGGTCTGAGAAACGATACTAACTTTAGACAGTTTTGCTATTATAGTTGTTAACTTAGCCAGCTTATCTAAAAAGCAGCTCTGAAACCAAGAAGTTCATTCTACTCTCCATCCCCACCTTCAAAATCACTGGACAGTAAAAATTAATGTACAAAGGCCCATGAATTTATTGTCTTCTATTTGTCTGTCAAAAAAAATTAAGCCCCTAATGTTTATGCAACAACAGGTGGGCTTTCCTGTGTGTGTGCACTAAGTGTGGTTGAGGTGAGTGAAGTAGGCGTGGCCCCTGCCTGCATGTAATTTAGAGCCTAGTAGGCTCTAAACAAGTGCCTTTAACGCAATTTGACAGTGATATGCTAGGGGGCATGGAAGGGATCCGGGAGCACACGGAGGGGGAAGAGTAGATTTGGTGGACCGGAAGACTTCTTTTATTTTTGTTTCTTACTCTGGCATAGTTTTAACCAGCTTATTTAAAGGTAACTTCTAACTTTAAATCTGTAAAACCAAATACTTTTATGAGAATCTGGGTCATAGTGGTTTCTTTTGGGAAGTATTTTCTGCCCAAGCTGAACTAAGGTTTCTTAAAATTTGAGTTCAGTGAGATATGGATTACAATGTCTTTAATAAACATGAGCTTTTATTAATTGTTCTGAGAATTTAGGACTATTTTCAAAAACAGCATATGTCTGGAAGTTTGTATCACTCTTCTATGCTGCATGCCACTAAAATATCTGAATGCTAAATATTAGGCGAGGATCTTCATGTCAGGATCTTTGTTGATATTCCTAAACTGATAAGGCAGTCTCAAATAGGTTTTATTGTTTTGGTGGGGGAATTATATAGCACAAACTAGAGTGAAACAGGCTACACTTAAGTTAATTAGCTCAGCTACTTAACTAGCTTTGTGATCTGTGATAAGCACAATAACTATATGCTTCGTTTTTTTTAATCTTTAAAAATGGGAAAAATAGTACTACCAATTTGAATGTTGAAGGTAAAGTGAACTGATACATGTAAAACACTTGCAGCAGCACCTGTGAAGACGTAAGTGGTGGGATAAAGGGATGGGGGGCTCTCGGGCTAGAATGAGAGAGGGAGAAGGAACTGTGTTGTCAGTGTAATGTCAAGAGAGGGAACCTAAACGTACAAAAAAGCAGACCCAACAACTTGTTAGAAAGTAGTCCAAGACCATGAGTAATTGCTAAACGTGTAACCTAAATGTTGTAAATATTCTTAACTGGTTATGATTTACAGGCATTTCAGAAGATGCAGAGACAAAGGACCTCTCAGTTGCAGAGGAGGCACTTTCAGGATTAAATCACTTAAGCCCTGTTCAAGATGTTGAAGCTTCTCTTTCTGTACCACCAACCCATGAAAGGTAAGTTTTTAGAGAAAATTTCAAATATTAATAATGTTTAATGAAACTGAACCAGTAGTAAAATAGTCAACGCATAGGTGGCTCTTTTTAGATCTTTGACATTTCCATTTTCATGTTTTCTGTTATGAAGTTCATTTCCAGCATTTTGTGTTATTTAGTACTTTACAGTGTGCAATACTAAACATTTCCTGGCTATGCAGAGACATGCATGATGGATTGAGGTAGACCCATGTTCTTTGGCAGCCCTGTTTTTGTTGAAGACCAGAAGTTTCCCTCACAGTCATGCATTCTTTCATCCCCTTCCCTCTCTGGTGGTTTCAGGGTGACGAGGTGTGAGTTTGTTCTAGCACCCAGGTGGAGCATGGGGGTGATGGCTCGGAGGCCGTTTTTTCCTACCATTTCATTGATACAAGCAGAGTTTTCATTGCGTTTTAATGACCATGTGAGCTGTTAATGCTCCCAGGGAGTGTGGTTTAGCACTTGCATTAGAAGGTGTGGTCGATGATGCAGGGCTTCATCGGATTGCGGTCTGACGGATTGATGCCAGGTTCCGAACGGTTTATGGTCCACAACAAGAAAAGCAGCCTGTGTTAAAATATAAATCAGTACAGCACTTCCTTTGTAGAAAGTTAGCTGAACTAATCAGTGGGGTAATTGATTCACCTTGTGGCACAAACTCCTTATTTCATTGCAAGACTGGGCACACTGCATGTCAGCACTAGTAATAATGGCAGTGACGCCATGGTAGAGGACACCAAAAGAGTCACAATTTTCAATTATTAAGAAGTAGTAAGAAGCCCTGGCCAAGGAGTTCAGTTGGTTAAGAGTGTTGTCCCAATATTCTGAGGTTGTAGGTTCAGTCCCCAGGCAGGGCAAGTACAAGAATCAACCAGTGAATGCATGAATAAGTGGAACAATAGATCGATCTTTCTCCTCCTCTCTCTCTAAAAATCAGTTTAAAAAATTTTTTAAACAATAGTAAGAATAATTTACTAAACTTAACCCCCCTAAAACATAAATTAAGACATAGTAAATGGTTTATTACTTAATAAGTCCTAAGAGTGACTTCATAAAGCACTCGCAGAAATCAGTATCATAATAGTCGCCTCTCATAGACTGAACTCAGTCATATGCTTTTCTGAGAAGAAAAATCCTGACTAGCTGGAATCTTTGCCAGGGCTTCATGGAAAAAGGGGGAGAAAACAATATGAAGAAATTATCCAGACTGTTTTATGGATTAATTCTAATGTTTTTTTAAATTTAATGAAAACTCATATTTCTTGCATTGGGCTTGATGGATAATTGTAACAATCACAAAGCAAAGAGCAGTCACGTGACAGGAAACTATGGTCATCAGTGATTATCTAGGTGAATATTCTCCATCCTAGCAAGCTAGTTTCTTTTTAAATATAAACTAATATAAACTAATAATTTAGTTCTTACTCTTACTATAAACATTGTGATTGAGATGAATCTTACAAATGTCTCTATAAAGAAATGTGTATATAGTCCAGATACATGCTTTTTTTAAAAATTTGCTTTATAATTGTGTTTTTCCCATTTTTAAAAATCAGCATGCTTTAGTTGGGTTTTGAGGAAAGGCTAGCTCAGAATAGAAACCATCACTGTCACCATATTTTCAGAATAGAAACCATCACTGTCACTTAATTTCACAAAGTAGATTAATACAAGTGCCAGTTGATCTTCCATTCTGAGTTGTCACACTCTTTACAGTTAGCGTTAAAACACTGAACCTGCTTCTACTGAGTATATAGGAAATATTCCATATTTGACAAACTTATTTGGAAAAAGTGACCACTGGTAATTAAAAATTGGCATGAATATAATTTAAACTGAGCAACATTTTTACATCATTGTACATTCAGTTTAAGGCCATGCCATTATTGCCAACAAAGTAAAATATTAAAAAATAGGAAAAACAAATACAGCATTAGTTGTTTCTAAATTCACTTATAATTTTTATAGCGAAGTTCAAAATGAACTTGTATAATATTAATTTCCCTGAACCTCGGTTTCTATGAGCAGTATGAGAGAGAGGTGGGAACCCTAGGAAGCAAGGCGTAAAGCATAGTAGAGCAGGTGGGGTCTTCTCACGCTGTAAAACAGAAGTATGTATTTCTGTTTCTAAAGGAAAATCCTTACCCAGAAGCCCAGGATACCAGTTTCAGATGAAATATCAGTTGAATCATGCACCTCTACAATTCAAGCAGGTAACAATAAATGTATGTTATTTTTACTTTAGAATTACTTCATTTTAGTGTTTTGAATAAAGAATCTATTCTTAGAACAAAGAAATCTTTTATCCAGATTTTTTTCTCTCTCATTTTTTTCTCTCTCTGACGTATTTGGTGTCTGGAGGTATATCAGCTGTCAAACAGTGTGTGACTTATAAGGCACTTCATGAGCCTATCAGTGGAAATCTTAGAATGGATTTTGTGGATATGTTTTCCTTCAGAACATCAAAGAGCAAAGGAAATTACCAGTCCCCAGCCAGACTGACTAACTGCTTCTTGGTCTTCTGGGACTCGTATCTACACAGGCCAACTTCTTTTTATTCTGTGTTTGTGATAACTTAAGACCAAGATTGACTTTTTATTATTAGAAAATAAACACAAACGATTGAATTTACTTCAAGGAAATAAAAAAACATATGGATTCCCGCCCCCCCTGCTGAATGCCTCCTCTCAGCCCCTGGCTGTACAGAGATCAGGAAGATACATTTTCCTCACTGAGCTCATAGTTGGATTTGTGGGGGAAAGGCATCTTGAATGCTGAGGCCGAGAATCTGTTGGAGCATTTTACTTGAGGACCTAGTGCAGCGATCCGCTGTTGGTGGTCTCGCTCCCTGACTCAGAGCACATGCTCCTACTCTACCCTCCTGCTTATCACCTGACAAATAGGGCTGTGGACAAGCTTGAATAGACCCGATTCCCTACCCCGCCCCGCCAATTAAGAATGTAATATATATTTATTGTAAAATAATGAGGGAAAAGTCTAACATGTAAAATAAAAATCCCCATAACCTGGTTACGCATTTTAAGAATCCAGTGTTAATCATTTGAAGTGCCTTTTTCCTGAATTATTTTTTTCTGTGCATATTCCCCCCCGTATGTTGAAAGAGTAGGTAAGTATGGTAGCTAAAGAGTACAGGGGTTTGAACCAGACTCCTTGGGTTCATAACCCAGTTCTGCACTTACTATGTAGAAGTTTAAGGCATTTTTCCTTGTTACTAGTTTCTATTAATCCTGTCCTTTTTAATGGTTATAATAGTATTCCGTAGTATGGATGGTCTCTGGGTGTGCTTAACTAATTATTGTTGAACATTTGGGCTGATGGCCATTGTTTGTTTTGCTGTCTCATTTCTGCAATGAATATTCTTGTGTATATATCTTTGTACATTTCTGTCAGTACTTCTGTTGGGTAGACTCCTAAACATGGACTTGTCAGGGCAAGGAGTAGGTGCAGATTTTTAATATATTATTGTTTCTCCAATAAAGGTTGTTTCTGCTTTCATACACTGAGAATTAGAAGGTAAAGTGTGTGCTTTCCCATTTCTCTTTGCCAAACTGACAAGTGAAAAACACTTTTAGTTCTTTTTTATAAGCAGTATTTGTGTATTAGCCCAATTATCAATTAAAAGAATAAAAATGCTTTTCCCTAGTTGGCCTTTTTACTTTAAATATTTTTATTGATTTTTACTAAACACTAAAGATTTTTAATTTAGGTAGAGCTTTGTGTCATTGACAAACTCTAAATCCGAATATAGCCTGCAGGTGCTAATGACGTAAAATTTTGGCAGAGGAGGGAAGGTGAAATATAAGGAGGAATTTATTTTTAATGAGCCACCCACCCCTAAGTTTTGGGGGGGGGGGGTTTGTTTTTTTAAGTGGTAAAGTATATTTGTGGCCATTTGGGTGCTTTCTGCCAAAAGAAAGATACCTATCCAGTCCTTTTCACAGCCAGATCAAAGCTCAGATTGCATGTCCCTCACGTAATTCTAGAATGACTCAATAAGGATAGTTGGTTATCTAACCTGATGAACACATTCCAGATTAATAAGGAACAAAATGTCTGAGCTCCTCAAAACATTTATCACATTGATGTTTCACAATAAGTGCAAAAGTGTATTCCAGTTGAGAAAAAACAATGTTGTCATTTTTTAATGTAAACTTTATCTAATGTGTTTTATCTTTGTGGAAAGCTCATGTATTGTTTAAACCAAATAACTGGATACTGAAGAAATAGGATTAATGTGTTAATCCCCATGGGCTTTTTCCCCCTTTTAAGATAGCAAAGGGGAAAAGAAATACCAGTTTTTCAAGGGAATATTCTCAAGTGCATTGTAGCCTTTGCCCTTCTGTTTGCTTCCCAAGTACTGTGCATATATCATTTTTCCAACTTCAAACACGGAAGATTAACTCCCATTTTTCTTTCAGCTATGGCCGATGTCCTCGGTGACAGGGGGAGCTCTGGGCTCATTATCTCGGGAAGTCCTATTGTCTCTGGACTTGGGCTTGACCAAGAAATAGTGAATTTAAAAGAAGACCACGAAATAGAAATTGATGTACTGAAAGAAAGTGTTGACTTACCAGAAGAAAAGCCTCCCATTTCTGACGATTCTCCTGATACTCAAGAAGTTCATGTAAAAAAAATTAATTTTTTAATTCTTTGTCAGTCTTTGTTTTGATTTAGTTAGGTTTTAAACCATAGTTCAAGCCTAATAGATTTATTTATTTGGTTACTATATAAAAACCTCCTTATAAAAATCTGTGTTTAAAAAAGTGTTTAAGTAGTTTGCGGAATATAAAAGAACACAGCCTTTAAGTAAGAAATTGTTTTTCTTAACCAAAACCAGAAGGCTGTGTTAAGTCACAATTTTAACAATTTTGCTTAGTATTTGGTTCAAATCAAAGTTCTTTCAGTCACCAAAAAAAATGGATACTGACTGCTCCAGAGACGAGTATGACATGGAAACTATTGAAAGCATATATTTGAAAATAATTGAATATGGTTTAGTAGAAATTTTGTCCCATGAATACTTGTAGGATAATGATACTCACCTGGCTGGGGATGAACTTCTATCCAGGGAGGACTTTTTTTCCCCTTGGTACTAACATGGCCTGTGGTTTCTAAAAATCCCACCAATTCTCTCTTATTATCAACAGGCAACTTTTTATATGATAAATGTGAATTTAAGGTGAGGAAAAACCAACTCTTTTAATTATTTATAGAAATTTAGTTGTATAGTATTTGGAAGGTTTCTTAACTCAAAAATATTATGGTTGTCCATATTCATTTTTATGACTATTCTCACTGTAAAACAGATGGATAAAGTCCCTATTCCTTTAGCTGGAAAGCTTAAAAACTTGTGGGCATGATATAAATGGTAACCCTTATTTCTGTGTATTTCCAGTCTTTCATCTCATTGAATGTTTGGGGAGTGGGAAAATGTCATTGTCTAGGTGGGTTGTGATGTTCTACCTTCTCGGTCAGGAGATCTCTCTGTTACTCTCTGCCTCCTCCTTTTTCTCCCCTTCCCTTACCAAAAGGTAAATGCAAGGACCATTCCTTCTTCCACCAAACCCTTGCAGGAGAGGTACTGAACTTGAAAGCCTTAGGAATTTCATGGTTTATGCAGCCCCAGCAAAGGGAAGAGGATTGAGTCTAGCCCAAGGGAGCTTATGTAGGTGAATTCTTCTTCAACCTTATGGGGATCATGCTGTTTAGAAAAGTGTGGATAGTTAGGTAATTTGGGGATTATCATTAAAACACAGTTTGGGGGTTATTTCTTTTTCTCCAGTTAATTTTTTTTTTCTTGGGTGAGAATAGAGTAAGTCCTTAATTCTTTTCACAACTGTTAGCGTCATAATAATTTTCAAGGTTTTGTTAATTAAGACTGTCTTTTTATAGCCAAGGAAATGTGGATGTCTACTTTAATTCCATACAGAATCTCAAAATCTTTTTCTGTCTAGTTATTTTAACTGAGAAAGTCTCATTGCTTAAGTGGTTATTTTGTAAAGTAAACCCATAAGTATATGCCATATCAAATGTAGTTTATGTTTAAAATTCATACACCAAGGGTGAGATGGTCATTTAAAAACATGTTTTAAGTTAAAATAAGTATATATATTAAAATTCTTTAACCAGTCTCGTATCTTCAATTCATTCTAGGTGACTGAAAATGAACAGCTTGAAGTTCAAGATTCAGGACAAGAGGCTAGGAATCTTTCACTTAATGAGTATCCTTCAGGAACTCTTAAGCTTCAATATAATTTTGAGACCATAGAGCAACAGTTTCATGACTTGCCTGATAATAAAGACTCTACTGAGTGTGGAGACATTGCTGAAGTAGATGGGGAACTTTTTGTGGGTCAGAGCAACTTTACCTTGATACTGGAAGGTGAAGAAGAAGTTGAGACAGGTGATTCTGCAGCATCTAATGTGTTAACTAAAGCAGCTAACACAGTGACTGAGTCAAAACATGTATACACTGGGGAAAATGATAACCATGGACATGTTGCAAGTTTGCTACCTGTCATAACTAGTGATCAAGAGTCCCAAAAGGTAGAAACATTACCGTATGTGCCTGAACCAATTAAAGTAGCAATTGCAGAAAATTTATTAGATGTAATTAAAGACACAAGAAGTAAAGAAACTACTTCAGATACAATGGAACAGTCCATTCATGAAAATACACCTTTAATAACCCAGAAGGAAAATACACCTTTAATAACCCAGAAGGTAATGGGTTCCACCAAGTTAGTCGAATCTACTTTGGAGACTGTTCAGGAAGCAAGTACAGTGACTGTAAAAGTTAATCAGGTTAATGACATGATTCCATCCAGAACTCGAACAAGACGACAACGTGTCCAAAGCCTGGATGTCAAATCAGTGCAACAGGAAGAGTCAACAGATGCCACTGCTCCTGAGATGCTGGGGTTGTCGGTTACAAAGAGAACTAGGAAAACAAAAGAAATTTCTGAGGCTTCTGAAAGTGCCTTTTCTAATGTCAAAGAAATATCTCAGAACCAGCAAACACCTCAAAATTCTATTACTCCTAAAAGAGGAAGGAGAAAGAAAGAAATTAACCAAGACACATTAGAGAGTATTAATTCTGTGGAACAAGAATTACAGGTTACTCCAGGTAGGGAATTAAGACGATTAAGATCATCTCAAATTTTGGAACCAGCAACCACAGAAACTTCTTTTACAAAAGAAGCTAAGGTTTCATCTGTTACAAAAAAGACTCCTAAAAGAAGGAAGAAATCTGTAGAAAATCAGGAAACTGTTAAAATTGTAAATGACATAAAAGAGAGTAAAATAGCAAGTCCTAGCATAAATACCAAAAGATTGAGACGAACTAATTTAGAAACCTCTGAAAACAAAGGATATGAACAAGATGGGAAGTTCAGTGAACAACAGCTGCCTATTCAACGTAGTAAAAGGCTTAAAAAGACAGATATTAACACATCAGATGTTAGAGAAGACTCTAAACTTGATTCATCCCAGTTGCCTGCTACACCTAGGAAACGTGGTAGACCAAGAAAAATTAATCCATCACAAGATGTAGAATCTGAGGCTGTTAAGGAAGAGAGAAGTCCCAAGGACAGGAAAGCTCTCAGCATCCAAAAGAGATCTACAAGAAACACCCCAGCTAAAAGTGAAAATACTGACGTTGGAAAACCAGCTTTAGAGAAATCAGTTTTAGTGCCAAATGAGGAACTTGTTAAAACGATGAGCTCTAAGAAAAAGGGTACAAAGAGGACTGAAAATCAAAGCCAAAAACGTTCATTACGTTCAATGTCAGAAAAATATGTCGAGGAAGAAATGACTCCCAAAGAACCAAATGACCAAGAAGGAAAATTACTTGCCAAAACTCCTTTGACACAATTTTCCCGTAGCACAAGAACTAGATCTAGCAAGACCATCTTACTGCCGGACTTTTCTGAACCAGAAAATGAGTCTTTATTTTCTCCTGTGTCAAAAGTTCCAAGAAAAGAGAGAGGTACTTTTATGTCATTCAAAGCAAAATTTTCATTTTATTCAGTCTTCAGCTTCAAAATTGTTTAAGTATGATTTGATTTGATTTGATTTGATTAGGCTCTAATTGATTATTTCTTCTAAAGATGATTTGTAGTTACAGGGAATTTCTTCCTCTTCCAAAACAATTTTGATCCTTTCATAGTAAAATTTAAAGGTTTTATATTTTAAAGTTTGAGATTCAGGAATTTTCTGGTACGATATAATCTTTTAAAATCCTATAATTCACTTGACTTAGGTTTAATTTTTTAGAGCAGTATCGTTTCTCTTTATTCTGCTCTCACATCCAAAGTGACTTAGCAATTTTGGTTTCTCCCCAAATAGAATTAAACATTTTTAATCTAAGTACCATTGTATTTGGCTCTTGTCGATGTAGCTTTTTACCTCATTAACGTGCCACAGACTGCTTAAATATTCTTCTTTAAGTACTTGAGTTGTTTCCAGATTTTCTAGTATTACAAATAGGCACCTTCTAGTACAAGATGATGAAATTACAAAAGAGAAATTCAGGGTTGTGATCTCATTTCTGCCACTTACTAGCTGAGTAAAGAGTTACTTAACATTTCTTGAATCTTGTTTTCTCATCTTTACAATAAAGGTACTAGCCTACCTACAGGGTTCCTGTGAGTATTCATGACTTTATGAGGCAATTACAACCATTGGATACAGTAGTTTCCTTTCTTCTTTTGCCCAGAGATTCTAGTTTTTACACTCAAGAACATCTCTCTCCCCTGTGCCTATTTAAATTGTACTTTTAAAGCTCCTTTAGGGAGGGATAGATGGGAATAGCAGAGAAGAGTGGATACAAAAGCATTAGATTAGAAATTTACTTAGATTACATTAGAAAGATGGAGGCTGCCCTCTAATCAAAAACCTGTCAAAGAAAGTGGTTTAGATTTTTATTTAGATGTGTTTTATAGCCTAAAGAATGTGGAGCTTGACATTTCAGTCGATTTTTCTAATTTCCATTACTCATCAGCAGATATTTTAAGAAGAGCCTGTTTTATATGCCTGAGGCTATTCGAGGGTACACATTTATGATTTCGATTCCCACTGAAACCCAATTCAGTATAGGTTTTGTGTTTCCTTTACACATAGAGGAAAACTTAAGTTCAGTGGGATTGGTCGCCCACATCACCCAGGTAGTAAGTGGCGGTGTCCTGGAGCCACCTCCCATTGGTTGCTGAGAGCCAGTTGTGAAAATATTCAGAAGCTTCTGAGTCAGCCAGGGTGGGGAGATTTATACCACAGAACTCAGCAAATGCTATACATCAGAGCTGCTTCCCCATACAGTCCTAGGTTTGAACCTAGGTCTTTCAAACTCCTTAGTCCTTAAGTAGCAAGGCCATCAAAACTTACACTCAGGAAGCTTACAGAACTGGGTGAGGAAATTAACACACAAGTTGGGTAATAGGAGCATATGGAAGGTGCTGAACACTTTTACACATGATAGTGTACTTTTCTATACGTCCTTTGGGTAAATCTTAGTGAAGAATATGAGTCAGTCTTTGAAAAGCCAAAGCTTGTTGATATGTTTGTTTCTCTGGCTACCAGCAGAAACCACAACCATTTCTGCCATTTATCAGCTGGGAGCAGAGATAACTTTTATTTCTGACCCCATGCCTATTCTTTTGTTAAGAATTGTCTGCTTTAAAAGCAGAATTTGACATTAAAAATATTTCCTCTGCTTGCTTTTTCCTTTTATGATATGGCCTTTTCTGTCACTTGACTAGAACAATTAGAATGAGCTAGAAGGAAAAGTTTGAGTTTCTTCTTTGTAAATAAAATTATTTTGTAAATAAAAACCCTGTCTCTGGAACAATAGGAATTAATAAAACAAACCAGCTCAGGTTATATATGAGAATGATGTTTTCCTCAGAATGTTTGAGGAGCAGTAAAGATTGAAACTAGTATAGTAATACTGTTTTGTACCTGCCTTAAGTAAGTACCCAAATGAGGTTAGAGTTTTTCCTATCATTTCTCTCAAGGGTACCTTGTTAGGATACTAGTGTTTTCTGTGTTTGGAGATGTTTACATCTTTCTTATGTACATCATTCATTTCAAGCTTTTTTTTTTAATGTATGTTTATATAAAGTGATACAGATACAGAATTTTTTTTCCCTACCTTTCTTTAGCTAAAAAAATAGAAGCGCCAGAACAGCTAAAGGAATTAGTTTCAGATTTATCTTCTCCATTTGTCTTCTCACCCCCTGCTCTGAGGACCAGGCGGAAGAACATGTCTAACACACCCAAACTTGTGCATGAACTGGTAAGAAACACATGATTTTATTGGTATGCTTATTTTTGTGTTTGTTTTGATGCAATGTTCGTAAAGAAAAGAGCAGACATTCATATAAATAACCTGAAATTGCCTTGTCTGCACTTTTGAGACCCTATATTTGCGAGATTTGTGGTATGTTACTGATGGTAAATTACTGGCAGCTGCAGTTTAAATTACCATTTAGGGGAAAGGTTTTTAAATTTTGTCTAATTAGAATTATCTAGCTGTGTTTATTTAAAATGTAGGTCCCTGAACCCCAGAAATGTCACCCACAGACCACACTTGAAGAGATAGTGTTTTACAGTTGATTCCATCACCTAATTGCATATAACCCTAGAGTAAAAATAGTCCAGGGATCGAGCATGAGACTTAGAGTTACCAGTGTAAATTCACAAGCATTTTTTTTAATTATGTGCCATTAGCCAGTTATCATGCAAGGGCAGACACACAAAAATAATGCAGGCAAATTCCTTGTCTTTTAGGAGCTCAGTTTAATTGAAGAGGCAAAAACCAGAATTTCATGGCGTGATAAGAACCCTTTATACCCCGGTTCCCCTGTAGACAGAAGGTGGAGGAGATAAGCACACTTGCAGGGAAAACAGCAGGTGCAAAGGCACAGAAGCATGACCGGGTGCGGGGAGTGGGGCAGGTCCGCTGACACTGCAGCAGATAGCCCTGTGCATGTTTCAGGTTGTTCTTACGAAAAGTGAATTCTGGGGAGGAGAAGGCCGTCTCTGGTGGCCCAGTTGCAATGAGATGGTGAGTGGAGCGTGGATTTGGACACAGGCAATAGGCAACAGAAGGGCAGTAAACAATGGAAACTTTCGAAAAACGGAAACTGCAAAAGGGTGAGGATGAGGGATCAAAGGCAGTCTTAGAGGACCAGGTTTTCTACCAAAACAACTGAGTCCATTTGGGATTTCTTGGGTTTGAATTCATTAGCACTGTTGGGCTATATTCATTGATTCAGAATAGAACTTTAAATTTAGATTTCAAATGTTTAATTACCTAATACTTACCTTTTTAAAAAACGTTTAACTCTTAGGATGATGCTGTGGGACAGCAAAAAGTAACACGAATCAGGACTGAGAAAACAAAACAAGCAAGCAAGTAAGTTTGGCTTTTTCTGTGCTGTAATTTTTGTTTCGTTTCTTAAAATTAGACTTGAGAAGAGTTGATTTAAAAGAGAAATTCAGCTCATTAGAAAGGGTAATCCTTAGGAGCATTTATAAGCACTGGCTCCTTGTAACTATTAGATTTCACTGTGGAAGGTGGGTTTCTTTATAGCATGAAAGCCCATTCGTCCTTTCTGGAAAAGGAGTAGTTTAATACCCAGTGGATCTTTTATTTTTGCAGTGGGTGGGGGATGGGAGTGAGATGTTTCACCTTTTTCTGAGTAACAATAGATGACTATGAGTAAAAAGTAACTGTACACTTAGAAATTCTGTGATCATTTCACTAATAGTACTAGTAAAACTTTATCCATGGGGAAATTACTCCATTTCAGATGTATTTATTACGTGGTATTTTATTTATGCTACTTGTCAGCATCATTAAATTTCATAAAAATAAAGTAATCCATTTTATCTTTAAACCTAACTTAATGAAATGTTTGATTATAACAACACTATTTACACATAAATTGGCTTATATTTATGTGGAAAACTTCATACAGGGTAGGGCAAAAGTAGGTCTACAGTTATTTGTATGGAAAATAATACAATAATGAGTAACACGCGTATAAACTATGTTTCATGTACTCACAGTTGTAAACCTACTTTTGCCCCCCACCGTCTATTACAAAATTACATACAGAATTGCTAACTGCTGCTGTTTGAGACTTGCTGGTTCTCCATGGGCCTGCGGGGCCCTCATTCCAGGGACTGGCTGCTGATGCTTGGCCAGCTCCTAGGCCCCAGCCATGTTTATTAGCACATGTGAAACATTAAAGGACACTCATCAGTGATTACTTTTGAATATCCAAACTAAAAAGGAAAGCATCTGTCATGTAAAACTTTTAACTCTGCCTCTAATTAGCTTGTATGACTTAAAGCTTCACTTCAGTTCTTTTATAAAATGAAAGCACTAGGAGAGGGTAATCCCTAAGGTTTATTTTCATATATTGGGAAGCCAGTTATATTTTATATTATGATGGATTTATTCTTATTTGAATTACATCTTTTTTTTCAGAATCACAGAACAAGAAAGTTCTTGGTCACCTCCTCCAGTAGAAATTAAGCTGATTTCTCCCTTGGCAACCCCAGTTGACAGAGTGAAGAGCAAGCCAAGGAAAACTGTGGAAGTAACAGGAAAAACTCTTGGAAGGAACAGAAAGAAACCATCTTCCTTCCCAAAACAAATTGTACGCAGAAAAATGCTGTAATTTTTTCAAGTTTTAATGTACACCTATTTGTAAAGTCACAGAATTGTGTGGATTATTAAAAATCCTCTAATTTGGAAGACAGTAATTTATATAAATTGTAAATTTTTGTAAACAGGAAGTCTTCCATAAGTAAAATGACTCCCTATGGAGTATGATTCTTTTAAGAGGAGGCATTTTTTCCCCTTTTTTATATTAAGACTTCATACATTTATATAATATGTAAATACGGCTTATTAGAATGTTAAATAAAGTATATACTTCACAGTAGTTTGTGTCAGTTAGATTTTTGAGGGGGATTTCTGTTTGGTAATAATTTTATATAATAGTAAAAGCATTGGTCCTATTTTCCTTCTCTATAAAGTATTAGACTGATGTTAAAATCTGTTGACCTGTTCATTTTTTATAAGTTGCTGTTGTATAATTTATGCACTTTGCTTCTGTGATTAAGATTTCTAATCATAAAATGTTTGGGGGGGGTAGTTGGTGGTTGCTATGTTCAAACTGAATTATGGGCATGTAATTTTGACACTTTTTTGCAGTTTTAACGAATTTTGTGTATTCTACCTCAAATGCCTAATTTTCCAAGTAATGCATTGGTTAAATGTAATGTTGGCATTTCTTGTTCATCAGGCTTAAAAGCAACTATCTGTAAAGTCTCTAAATTATTCAGAGACTAATTATCCAGGTTAGATTGACCGGTTCACTGCTTACTAGCAACTTCTAAAAAGGGTTTTGTTTTTTTTTTAAACAAAAAAGCAAAAAACCTCTTTCATAGATATTCATTACACCCCATGTGGACCTAATATTGATAGAATGAGAAGGTGGGAGAAATTTTATTACTGCTTTGAAGGAGCTTGCTAATGAATCACAGAAGCCCCTTAATGTTCAGGTTTTAAAACTGACAGACTCTTGCAGGAGCTCAGGCACTGACTGGAGGACAGGGAGTATGAGAGTAGATGTGGAAGGAGGAAGGAGAGAAGCCACTGCTCTGGGCAGTCTGGCTGTGTGTGATCGGGCGGCGGTATGTGTTGCAGGCCATAAAATTCATCAATAAATAAGTGTTGTAAAATAATTTATAACAGGTAATTGATAGTGTGTAATGAATGGACCGTTAATAATTGATCCTCTAGAAACAAACTGCTTTTGTTGGCTAAACTTTCAGTGTTTCAGTGTGAAGCATAAGCAGAGTGTTTTCTACATTATTTTTCTACCAACTAACAATATGAACGATGGGAAGATGGTGAAAATGTCCACGCCAGGCGCGGACCGCGTGAGGGTCGCGGTGCGGGTGCGGCCGTTCAGTCAGGTCAGTGGGAGCTGCCGCCTCGCCCTGTCGGAGCTCTGACTGTGACATTTGTGTTTTTACATTTGTAGTTATCAAACTTGTATTTAAGCTGCTGGTCATTTATGGAATATTAAACTTATTTAAATGAACTTGTTAAATGGGTAATTTAAAGATCTAAATAACTGAATAAACAATTTCATTCTTTGTGCAAGCAGCACAATAAAAAATTGACAAGAGAAATGTACTGTCAATAATTTTTAAAGCCAATGCAGTTTGGTGAATATAGACATGCAGTATCTATTTCTAGTAAGTGTACTTCTTTCCCTCAACAATAAATCATAAGCAAAAAAATTGCCAATCTGAATGAACTGTTTTAAATGCATTTATGTATAACATATTTATATAACTTTTTACTACAACATTTTAGGATAAAATATGGATTAGACTCATTATAGGACCTTGTAGCAACCCTTTATCTTTGATTACCAACACATTAGTTAAATTCTAAGATAATTCTGAACAATCAACTCATTTGGCAGACTTTTGACCGTCTGCTATGGATGAAACGCTGTACTAAAAAACTGAGGATTTGAAGGAAAACTCTTTGTTCTCTACTAGCTTACAGTTTTATGTAATTTCTTTGTAGCAGTGTGGAACTACTATAACAGAAAGGTAGATAATCTTGGAACCCAGAGAAAGATGAAACATTTTGATTTCCTGGAGACAGGCATTTGCAATGACCATAAAGGGTAAATAAGATTTGGATAAGAGTACGCTAACCCAACCACCACACAGAGCTTGCTTGACAGTAACCGATCCGGAATGGGAGGACGATGTGGTGATGATCCTACAGGAGGGCTGCGTCCCCCCCGCACGCCTGTGCTTTCTCGCCCAGCTGTATGTATTTGGCATTACTTTGCACATTTTGTTGTATCAGTTCGGTCCCTTAACAATCATTTATACTGCAGAAAATATTTCAGCAACCAGGCAGATACATAATTGGGTAACTGTATAGATGTCAAAAAATTGATTTGTGGTCAGTGAATTAAATGTTTTGTGTCCCCTGCCCCCAAAGGAAATAAAACCATTTTATATCCTACAATCAGCACACTGAAAGTAGCTTTCCCAGGGTTTATTTTTCAGTGGACTTTATTATCATTAATTACCACTAGAGACTCAAGTAACTAACTGTACCTTTTAAATCAGTGGATGTAGACGTAGACAAGTTACGTAATTACACAGCCTTTTGGTTCCCTGCTTCAAAAAGATAGCATTTGATTCAAGTCTACCACACATCGATGACCTTGGACTAGAACAGTAGCAAGGAGCAAAGAGAGTGAATCCAAGAGGTGGCTGCAAGGCAGAGGGCTCGGGCTACTGTCCAACTTCCCTACAGTCTTGCCTTCACTGTGGGGCCAGAGAACCAACTTTAGGGAACTCTGTTACAAGATTCAGTACGTTCTCAGGAGCTTTTGAAGTCAGGAACATGAGTTCAAAACCTGACTTCACTTATCCGCTGCGTAGCCTTAAGCAAGGTTTTAAGCTTTCTGAGCCTTGATTTTCTCATGTGTAAAATGGAGATACTGATACCTCATAGGTTGGTTGTAATAGATAAAATAATGTATAAATCACTGGGCACAGTGCCTGACAATATTAGCTGCTAAACAGTTTGAGAGAGAATTCACATTTTATACAAGTCCCTCATGTAAAGTGTACTATTCGTGATTGTTAGTATATTCGTGGATGTATGTAACCACTAAGTTTTAGAGCATTTTTATTGCCTTGAAAGAGAACTGTGCCCTTCAGCTATCACCGTTCCCCTAGCCCTGAGCAACCAGACCTGGTAATCCCTGTCTCCACTTTACTCCTAAGTATTTTGTTCTTTTTGATGCTATTAGCAATGGAATAGTTTTTTGAATTTTAGTGTCAGATTGTTCACTTTTTAAATAGAATTAAAATTGATTTTTGTATGTCAAGCCTGTATCCTGCAACTTTATTGAACTCGTTTATTCTAACAGTACTTTAGTGGATCCCTTAGCACTTTCATTATTCAAGATGATGTCATCTGCAAATAGAGGTCATTTTACTTCCTTTTCTATCTGGATGCCTTTTTGTCTTTTTCCTGCCCAACTGCCCTGGCTAGGACCTCCAATACAATACTGAATAGGAATGTCAAGAATAGCCATCTTTATCTTCTCCCCAATCTTAAATTGTAACATCCAGTGTTGACCATTAAGTATGGTGTTAGTCATGGGTTTTTCTATAGATTATCAGGTTAAGTTTCATTCTACTCCTAATTTGTGGACTTTTTATCATGAGAAGGTACTGGATTTTGTTGAACGTGTTTTCTGTACCTGCTGAGAGGTGGCTTTCTGTTTTCAGTCTCAATGTGATGTGTTTACATAAAATCACTTTAAGGATCCCCACACTGTGGTTCAGTCAGGTGCAGTAAGGTGACAGAGAGGCAGGTACCTTACAGCTCCCGAGAGCCTGCAGCTTGCCACACGGAGCCTCGCGAGGAAGCCAAGGCCGGTGGAAGGTGTGAGGGGCAGGCAGTACCTGGGCCGCGGTCTGCCTTTGGTTTCCTCAGGGAGGAGAGGGCAGGCATGGGAGGCCCTTCTGACAAGTGTTAGGACTGGACAGTTTGAGTAATTTCAGGGGCTCTGGGCTACGGGGCGGAGGCGGGGGCTCTAGTTGTCAGATACCTGGCCCTGGAGTGATGCAGAGCAGAGGAGATACTGGCTTGGTGTTCAAGAGACTGAGGTGAAGGAGGTGTTTGCAACGTGGACTTTGGCTGTTTGCATGGAAGGCAAGTCTCTCTAGGCCCCAGGATGTCAAAATGTCATACAGTGTCAGGGGGACATGATTAATAGGGCCATGCTTGCATTCCTAGGATAAATCCCATTTGACCATGATGCATGTTTCTTTTTATATGTTGCTGGATTCAGTTTGTTAATTTGCTGAGTATTGCTGCATCCATATTCAAAAGAGATGTGAGTGTATAGTTTTATTTTCTTGTAATGTCTTTTTATCTGGACTTGGTGTCAGAGTTAATACTGGCTTCATGAAAATAAGTTGGGGAGTGTTCCTTCCTCTTTTTTTTTGGGGGGGGGAAGAATTTATGAAGAATTGTTTCCTTTGAATTTTTGGTAGAATTCAGCAGTCAAGCCATTTAGGCTTTTCTTTATGAGAAGTTTATTTTTTTATTGTTACTACTTCAGTCTCTTCACTTGCTATAGGTCTATTCAGATTATTTCTTAAATCAGTTTATCAGTAATTTGTGTCTAAGAATTTGTCCATTTCATCCACATTATTGACTGTTCATAGTGCCCCTTTATAATAGTTTACGGAAGTACTGATGGTTTCCTTTCATCCTGTGAATATATTTATAATAGTTACTTTAAAGTCTTTTTTTCTGGTCCAGCACCTGGTCGCTCTGCAGCTTCTGTTGCCTTTCTTCTCAATATGTGTGGCTCTTTGCCGTTTCTTAGCATGCCTTGTAACTATCTATAGTCTATTTAATATAAACAGATTAAACAGAAATATTTATAATACTCTAGCAAATCTGGGTACTGGTCCTCCCACCCCTCTGTAGTTTACTGTTGCCTGCTGTGTATTTGTTCGGTGACTGGCTGGGTTCTTTGAGTGAAGCCTGTCCACCCACCTTTATTACTGGGGAGGCACAGCTTGGACATGCCCCAGGCCCCGGGGGGAAGGGCAGTTTGGGCAGGGCTCCCATCCGCTCCTGCCACACTGCTGATGGCTGCCGAAAGCTCTGTTTTCAGCAAAGTCCTTGGGGCCTAAGTTGCTCTACAAATACAATCAAATTCTGGTTCCTTAGCGGGAGAATGCGTTTGGAGATCCGCGCCTAACACTTTTTCTAACCCCGGGAAGCTGTAGTCCCTGTGCCCCTGCAAACTCGAGCGCCAGTAACCTAACCCACATCTCGAATCTCCTCCTGCCTTTCATCACACCTGTCCTGTGGGACACCCTTGGGACTAAATTACTCTGAGGGAGCAAAGGAAGTCGTTCCTTTGGGAGGAGATTTAGGTGCTATTCCCTCAGGCAAGATCTCTAAACCAGGGCGCTCGGCTCGTGGGTGGGGACAATGGCCAACTGCGCTATGAGTGACCACCCCGCTCCAGAGGCCTGGCAGTCGGTGGGTACCGGGCAGCAGCAGCCTGAGATCCTCTCGGAGGGTCTCAGGAGCAACGGTCATCGGCAGCTCAGGGTTCTCCGCAGGCCGCACCCGGAGCAGGAGCAGAGTGACCGCTCGGTGTGGGGCTTGCGTGGCTGAGGAATCCCCTCCTCTCCCCGACCCCTCTCCCAAGACTTCACCGCAGCAACAGGTGGGTGAGGGCAGGATGGAAAAGCAGATCCGCCGCCGCCCCCTCCCACCCCCCCAGGAAGCAAGGCTCCGATGAGGGAGCCCAAGGGAGCCCAAGGGAGCCGAGGAAGCCCGAGTCAGCTGGCAGGGAGGTTGGGGGGGGGGGGTGCGGCGGGGAGGGGCTTCTTCCACACCACAGACTGCTCTCTCATGAGTTCTGATAGATGTTGAGCATATCTCATTGGCTGCTGGCTCTTAGGACGATTTCCAGAGATTTCAAATAGGTATGCTTTCCTCTTTTCATTAATTTTCACGAGTTTCACTGGGGCATGGGACAGCGGAGGCCCCTTGCGCTGTGATGCTGGAAGTGGACGTTCCGCTCCTCTAGTTGCTGCTGGTAGCATGGCCAGGGCTAGACGGGCTAGTCTCAGAAAGTGACAGTGGCCAGAGACAAGCCTGTCAAAACCTCAGAGGGAACACAAGAGAAACCGCTTGTCCTAACAGCCACTAGAATAACACCATTAGAGGTCAAAGCAAGCAAACGGTAAGCCCCTGGCTTAGTTTCTTCCAAGATATAAAGATTTGCACAACAACGTGGATGCCAGGAGAGGCTGCAGAGACTGACTCTGAGTTTGTAATTGACTACAGAGAGAGAAGGATGCTGGGAGCACGTGTGTGGTCTCCATGCCTTCCAGGACCACCACCACCATTCAAGACCCTAAGAACCCGGAACGTACGAAGACATTTACTTTTGACCTGGCATACTGGTCTCACAATGGATTCCAAGTGGAAAAAGATGGTGTGTTTACTTCAGCTGATGCTAGCAGTAAATTTGCAGGCCAGGTAAATTCCTTTAAGACACAATTTCAATGGAAGCTTTTTATTTTTTAATGAAGGTTTAACTGTGAAACAGTAGAGTGCTTTTTGTGCAAGCATGCTGCAATATTTGCTTTCACTTGAGAGTCTGCTTTTCAGTGTGTTTGTTTCTTATGCTAAACATGAGGTCCGGAAAGTGCAGCTATTGCCCAAGTAAGCGTTAGGCACTCAAGCAGCTGATATCCCAAAGTACTGATGAGATCAGAAAAATATGCACAACCCGTGAAGACTTGTGTTTCATCAAGTATTTATCGTGCCATGCACTGTAACTTGCTCACAATTTCACATGGGAAGACAAGCAAATAAATGTGTTCCAGTGTTAGAATTCAGTGATCGGAATGTGTCCGAGGTACAAAGGGGTATGAAGGAGAGGTGGCCATTTCAATCTGGACAGAGCTCAGTAAGATTCTTGAATATGTGGGTTTACAGTTTCCATTAAATTTGCAGAAATTTCAACTATCATTTCTGCTTTATTCCTTCCGTGACTCCGGTTACATGTATGCGTGACATTGTCCAAAGGTCAATGAGGGACATTCTCCCCTTATTTTCATTTCCCCCCAATTTTTCCCCTCTCAGTTCTTATCTGCCTACTTGTTTTTTAAAACTTAGCCCAAGTATAGCCTTTATGAAACCACCCCTAAAAAAAACCCTCTGTCAAATAGTTCTGACTTCACAATCACGCTGAAAAGATCTCATAGACCCTAGAATGCACTCTGGGCACCAACCCTGTCCCCATGCAATCAATTAAAAAAAAAAATCAAACAGAAGCATAACTAATGAGTCAATTGTGGGAAAGAGAATTATGAAACAATCCAAAACATGGCGAGGAACAGGGGGTGGGGAACAGGTGGGATAAAGATATAAATAGCAAGACAGTAGATTTAATGCCAGCCAAATCAATTATTATATCAAACATAAATATGACAATTAAAAGGCAGAGATTATCAGACTATAGGAAAAGCAGGATCCAATGATATCTGTGTACAGAAACTCAACTTAAATATAGTAAGTAGACACCTGCCATGTAGATGCAAAGAAAATCACAGAGGCTATATTTCCATCACACAGGGTGGACTTAAGAACAAGGAATATTTCATAATGATAAAGTAATCAATTCATTAAGAAGACACACCATCTCAAGTAGGTATGTACCCAATAACATCTTCATGCTACATGAATCAGAAACTGATAGAAACTGAAGGAGAAATAGACCAGTTTACAATCGTGTTGATGATTTCATCAGTCCTGAGAAATGGACTGAACAAATAACAATGATAAAAAATATCAGTAGTATTATGGAAGACCAGGACAACAGCAGGCAAGCTAATTGACAATTATATTAAAAAACACCTGCTACGCCCACCCAACCACAGCACTACACATACTTTTCAAGAGTGGACATAGAACTTTATGATAGACTATATTCCAGATCATAAAACTTGTCTCAATAAGTATAACAAAAATGAAATCATACAAAGTACATTCTCTGACCACAGTGGAATTAAACTAGAAATAAAGGTATTAGGGGAAGCCACAGATATTAAGAAAACAGCAGACCTTTAAATCATCCTTAGATCAAGGAATGAACCAACCACAAGGGAAATCAGTAAATATTATGAACTAAATAATAATCAACATGCCTATCAAAATGTGTGCGGTTTAATAAAGGGTATCCTAGCCTCTGTGATCTCTCCCCCTCCCCCAACGTGGCAGCCTCAGGGGGAGGGGAAAAAAAAAGAAGGGGGAGCCCATCTCCCTAACAGACTTGCTGGCTGATGAAACAGGCAGTTTGGAAGGAGATGCTTCGACCTCTTGGTACAGTGACAATGACACGCACAGGGCACCTCCAATCAACCATCCATCCTGTCCCCTACTCCATGGGCAGCGCGGGAGCCCAACATTGACAGGAATCACTTTCTAAATCACCACCCAGCGATGTGCCAGGCCTCTCCGCGAAGGGGCTCTTCTGTGCAGCACACTGACCACGGAGCCCGGCTGCGCGGGGCTGGCAGCTTCTTCTTGGGCTGGGTCTGCGGACCCGGACTCCCTGTTCCACACCCGAGCCTCAGTGCGGAGTCCAGGCAATAGGACTCGAGCGGCCGTGGCTGATCAAGGCCAGGGTGAAGACCAAGGCAAGAGGATCACTCTCTGGGCCAAGACAGAAGTTGGGATCCTGACGGCACAGATGCAGGCTGGGTGCCCATCGTGCCAGGACCACTTTGGTGACTGCCCACCCACAGGGGGTGAGGGCAGCTCTGCAGGCGAGAATGGGGGATGGCACCATTTAGGCCGGCCCTGGGATGGGCATGGGGACAGCTACTGCGACGGGCCATGCCGGGGTGTGAATACGGGGGCCAGGGCTGCTATGATGGCAGAGGCAGCAGAGACTGAGACAGAGCCCGGGATTCCAGGACCGGCAGTGGCAGAAGAGCGCTTGGTGGCAGGCCCCGCAGGGATGGTGACTGCAGAAGAGATGGGGACCACTGCGCAGAGACAGAAGCGATGATGATCACAGAGACCCATAGATGGCTACTCTGGGGACAACTAGAGGCGTGGTGACAGAGGTCCCCCGCAAAGACCCAACCTGAATCCCAAGCCTCGGAGCACGGCTAAGGGAGACGATTTCTCTGCTGGCCGCTCCCAGGCCAGGGGAGCCCCTCTGTCTTTGGAGGGGCCAAGCCTGTCACTGCACCTGCTAGAGAATTTGAGATGGAGGAGCAGATGCAGAAGGAACAGGGGACACTGCAACGCGAACCGGACAAGCTGCCTCGGGAGAGGAGCCCAAGCTGGCACAGGGAGAAGGTCAGGGATGGGCTGGTCCAGGACAGGAAGTGAGTCATCACAGCCCAGGACCTCAGCCACCTCTGGCAGAAATGCATGAAGGAGAAACTGAAGTATCTAGAAAAGGAAACAATAAGGAGGGAGACTGCTGCTCTCCGACTTCTGAGCCTCCCAAACCTGAACAACCCCTAAAGGTAAGGCCAGCGCCTCCCCAAGGAGAGCGCTTGGGGGAGGCAAAGTCCAAAGCCCCCTGCTCGGTCATCCCCGACCAGTGGGGGGCGGTGGGGAAAGGGGGTCTAGCTCAGCCATCGGAGGAAGGGCCAGCAGGAAAGATGAAAAGGAAGTGGAGCGGGGGTGTGTCCCGAAAGGCCAGAGCGGGAGCTGCAGCCGCAGTCAGGAGACGGAGGGAACCAAGATTGCTGGAAGGGGTCAGGTAGGAAAGACTGTGGAAGGGAGCGAGACTCCTGGCCCGCCCTGAGCTGAAGAAACCTGAAGAAAACTCAGCCCTCAAGGTCAGCTCTGCAAGCAAGCATGCCCCTCTCTCCATTAACGACGAAGATAAAAATGAGGGAGATTACTCCAAATAGACCATACATCCTCCGCCTTCTCCAAGGCTCTTCACCCTGAATGTTGGAGAGCAAACCCAGCCTCTATCCAGCCTCTATCCAGATAAGACAAAAGAAAACTCACCACCTCCTACAGATCTTCCTTCACATACACACACAAAACGAAACGAAATTCTTTTCCGTGCTGCAACAGCCTTTAAGTATTAAACTCACCAGGAATAAAAAATACAGCCAGAGAGAAAGAGGTATTTTAACAGAAAAGCTGTGCATTTTTATGACACATGCAGCTGCCCGTGTGATTCGGGCCCAGGGGCCTCCGTTTAACACAATGAGGGTAAGCGTGAGCGACGCAGTGCCTGGCAGTGCCTGGAGTCGTTGCAGTCTGGCTGGGCCCAGGGCAGGTACGAGGAAGAGTGTGAGGTTTCTATCTTTAATGTGATTATCCCGACGTGGCCTGTACAGATCCTCCAGTGTCAGGTGAATGAGTTCTCCGTGCTCGGAAAGGCAGGGTCGTCTCTGCAGGGGCCTCGGTCTCTCGGGGGCTGCCAGCCCCTCCTGCTGATTCTGAGTTACTGGGGTCGGCCGGGGCAGGGGGGAGGGATTCCTTTACTTTACCCCTGAGAGGGGTACCTGGGAGTGAGTCTGCAGGCCACTGAGGAGTAGGACTGCTTGGCGACCAGAATCAGTGGGATTTTGAAAAGAAGCTTTGGGGAAGTGACGAATTATTTTGCACCAGTAACAGGGGAAAATGGTGTGACCTTCAATGAATACACAAATGGCTCCTTCCTGGATCAGGACAAACCTGAACACCCAATCATGATTAAAACTCTCAGCAAACTTGCAATAGGAGAGAGCGTTCCAGAAACAGAACTTCCTGAAATGCACAGGGAACATCACATTTGATGATGAAATACTGACTGTTTCTCCTAAGACTAGGGGTGAGGCATGGAGGCCCAGTCTCCTCATTTCTACACAACACTCGCTGTGGGTTCTAACCAGGGCAATAAGGCAACTAGTAGGAAGTAAGTGGTGTGCAAATTAAAAAGAAAGAAGTGAAGCTATCTGCACATGACACGATTATCTTTGTTAAAAACCCTAAGGAATTGACAATGCATGCAGAATAGCATTTGACAAGATTCAACATCCATTTATAATTTTAAAAAAACTCTCTCAACAAGATGGATCTAGGAATGTCATCAATGTAATAAAGGCCATACATGTGTGTTAACCCTTGGCTAATGTCATGGTCAATGATGAAAACTGACAGTTTTTCCTCTAAGATCAGGAATAAGACAAGGCTGCCCACTCTTATTCAACATGGGTAATGGCAGTCCTCGTCAGAGCAATCAGGCCAGAAAACTAAATAAAGGCATCCAAATTGGAAAGGAAGAAGTAAAGCTGTAACTATTTGTGGATGATGTAATTTTATACATAGAAAATCCTACGGGCTCTACCAAGAACTGTAAGAAATAATAAATGTAGCAAACTTGCAGAGTACAAAATATATATGTATCTTTTCTGTTTCTGTACACTAACAATGAAAATTCAGAAAGAGAAATTAAGGAAACAATCCTATTCACAACTGCAAGAACAAAAATAATAAAACACCTAGGATTAAATTTAACCAAGGAGATAAAAGAACTGTACCCTGAAAACTATAAGGCTTTGTGGAAAGGCGCTGAGGAAGACACAAAGAAATGGAAAGATATTCAGGGCTCATGGATTGGAAGAATTACATTGCTAAAATATTCATATTACCTAAAGAAATCTACAGACTCAATGCAATCCCTATGAAAATCTCAACTGCATTTTTCACAGAAAGAGAACAAAAAAAAAAACACCTCAGGTTGGTGTGGAACTATGAAAGAGTCTGAACAGCCAGAGCATACTGAGAAAAAAAGAACAAAGCCAGAGGGATCACATTCCCTAAAATCAAACTATACTACAAAGCTACAGTAACCAAAACAGTGGGGTCCTGGCAGAAAAACAGACACAGAGAGCTGAATCAAGAGCCCAGAAATAAACCACACATATGGACAACTAATTTGTGACAAGGAACCAAGAATATATCATGGAGAAAGAAAAGTCTCGTCAATAAATGGTACTGGGAAAACTGGACAGCCACAGGCAAAGGAATGAAACTTGACCGCCATCTTACACCATACACAAAAATTAATTCAAAATGGATTAAACACTTGAATGTAAGACCTGAAACCAGAAATACACAGAAGAAAATACAGGTGGTAAGCTCCTTGACATCATTCTTAGTGATGTTTTTATGAATTCAACTCCAATTGCAAGGGAAACAAAAGAAAAAAATAAACAAATTGGACTACATCAAACCAAAAAGCTTCTGCACAGCAAAGAAAATTATCAAGCAAGTGAAAAGGCAACCTACTAAACGGGAATAGGTATTTTTAAAGGATACATTTGATAAGGGGCTAAAATAAAAAACATATAAAGAATGCATATCTATCGATAACAAAAAACAACCCATTAAAAAATGGGCAGAGGGTCTGAATAGACGTTTTTCCAAAGACGACAGGCAGGTGGCCAACAGGGACTTGAACGGTCCTCAACACCGCTCCTCATCAGGGAAGTGCGAATCAAAACTACGAGAAGTAGCTTCGCACCTGCTAGAATGACTGTCACCAAAAAGACAAGAAGCAACAATCGCTGTGCTGGAAAGGATGCAACGAAAAGGGAACACTTGTACCTTGTTGGTTGGACTGTAAATCAGTACAGCTACTATCAAACACAGTATGGCGATTCCTCAAAAACATTAAGAATAAAACTACCATATGATCTCGCTACAACATTTATGGATATTTACCTGAATAATACAAGAACACTAATTCAGAAAGATGTATGTACTCTTAGGTTCACTGCATCATTGCTTACAATACCCAAGAAATAGAGACAACCTAAATGTCATCAGGAGAAGAATGAATAAGGAAAAGGTGTGGCATGTATACAATTGAATATTGTAAGTCATAAAAAAGGTGAAATTCTGCCATTTCATGGATAGACCATGAGGGTATCATGCCAAGTAAAATACGTCAGATGGAAAAAGACAAATACTGTAAGATATTACTCTTTGTGGAATATCTAGAAACTCAAATCAGACTTGTGAGTGGTTAATGAATTGGTAAAATATTTATTTTACCAATAAAACTCAGCAATAAAAGGAAGTATGCAATAACATGAATAAGTCTCAAAGCACTGTACTAAGTGAAAGAACCATATACAGAAGACTACACTCTGTACGACTCACTTAAATGGCAACTTTAGAAAAAAATAAAACTATGGTTCTACAAAGTAAATCATTGGTCTCCAGGGGCTGAAGGCAGGAGAAGGGGTAAGAGTGCAAACAGGCTCTGGGGAACTCTTTTGCAATTATTAAAAAGTTTTAAAAAAATGTTCACTGTGGTGGTCACCACATGGCCAAATGCATGTGTCAAAACTCATGAAACTGTATATATTAAATGAATGAATTTAATAAATATTAATTTTACTTCAATAAAGACAGAATTTTTCCAAAAGAATAAAGTACCAAGAAGGTGAAAGGCTTAGACACTGAAAACTCTGAGGCTGATAAAAGAAACTGACAATAACACAAATGGAAAGGTATTTTGTGTCCATATTTTGGAAAAATGAATATTATTAAAATGTCCACATTCCCCAAAGCCATAGAGTAAGTGTTCACTTGACATTGCTCACAGGTTCCTGTAATCTGCAACTTTTAAGTAAAGTGATGCATAACAAAATCCATTTTACCCTAGGCTAATTGATACAAACAAGAGCAAAGTTCCTATGGCTTATTTCTGGTCACAAAAACATCACTAAACTTTTAAATGAAGAGTCAAAAACACTTCTGATAGTAAACATTAAAATAAATGCAAGCCATACGTCCATTCAACAAAAACAAGTCAGATCATCCCTTTTCAACCCCCGGACTCCAGTTCAGGGTGACTTGTGGCTGGAGCCTGTCCCAGCAGCTCAGGATGCCAGGCACTTCCTGCCCTGGAGTGTGGGACTCCCTTAGACTGGGACGGTGGAGACACACCAGTTTGCCTTGCACGCACATCTTCGGCATGTGGGAGGAAACCGCGATACACGGGGAAAACCCACAGAGATGTGGGGAGAACATGCACACTCCATGTGGACACTGGTCCCAGATGGGAATCAATGTGTTTTTTTTTCTCATCAACATTAGAAAAAATGACACTGAACAAAACAACCTTATTCTGGGACCTGTTGGGCAGAGATTCGATGTGATCCCTATCAAAATTCCAGTGGCATTTTCACACATATAAAGTGAACAACACTAAAATTTACATGGAACCACAACAGACCTTGGTTAGCCAAAGCAATCGAGAGAAAGAACAAAGCCGGAAGCACCATACTACTTGATTTCAAACTATGTAACTATTATAAGCCATAGTAACCGAAACAATGTTATGGGCATAAAAATGGACACATAGATCAACGGAACAGAACAGCAAGCCCAGAAATAAATCCACACATTAATTTACAACAAAGAAGCCAAAAATATACAATGGGGGTAGTCTTTTCAATAAATGGTGCTGGAAAAACTGGACAGCCACACATAAAGTATGAAACGGGACCCCTACCTTATACCACTCACAAAAATTAACCTGAAACGGACTCAAGACCTTGAACATAAGACCTGAAACCATAAGACTCCCAGAAGAAAACAGGCAGTGAGCTCCTAGATACCAGTCTTGACAATAATCATTTGGACTTGACACCAAAAGCAAAAATAAACAAGTGGGACAACATTCAATTAAAAAAAAAAAATTTATGTACCCAAAGGAAACCATCAAAAAAATGAAAGGCAACCTATGGATTGGGAGAAAGTATTTGCAAATCACATATCTGATAAGGGGTTAATGTCCAAACTATATAAAGAACTCATACAACAAGTAGCGAAACCGCAAATAACCAAATTAAAAAGCAAGCAGAGGAACTTCACGGACATCTTCCCAAAGGAACCACACACACAGGTGCCCAGAAAGGTGCTCGGTGTCACCAACCATCCGGAGGACGCAAGTCTAAACACAACGAGCTGTTGCCTTGCATCCGGCAGAATGGCATCATCAAACAAGTGAGGGTGAGGACGGGGAGCAAAAGGCAACTGTGTCCACCCCTTAGAAAAAGGTGCACATGTATGCGAGTGGGCTGGAGCAATGCTTTAGAACCAGCAGGTCTTGCGAAAAAGAACACTGTTCTGCAGCAGAGGCATTAGTGTAGAAATCTTGTGAAGTTATTGTTCGGATTGAAGAACTGAGAGAAGTAGAAAACTCTTGACCACTCTGTCCCTCAATGCCTTGAAATTTTTGTAGACTTGCTGAATTTGAATGAACTAGCCTGTGTTCTAGAAAGGTTGTAACATCCACATTCATTATTGATGGCTACTCGCTAGCTGGAGACCCATGGTGACCCCTTGTGACCAGTGTTTTCCAAATTGAGAAAACCCTTTTTGGTTTCGGGCTTTGTCCATTGGTTCTAAGAGGGCATCTGAAATCATATTTCAAGGAGGTTGTATGATGCTACTTAAGGTGCAATTCATCCAAACCAGAATATGCAGGAGGCTTTCAGGGCCCCATGAAAAGCCTGTGCTAAATAAACCTGATGCCTGTGACCTTCTTTCCAGAGGGAGGTTTTCCGCGATCTGGGCAGAGGAATCCTGGACAGCGCCTGGCAAGGCTACAACGCCACCCTCCTGGCCTACGGCCAGACTGGCTCTGGGAAGAGCTACTCCATGATCGGGTTTGGTGCAAACAGGGGCATCGTCCCCAGCGTGTGTGAGGAGCTCTTCCAAGCGATTGAGAACCAGCAGGGAGACCAAGAATACCAGGTACGCGTTATTCCAAAACACTTTGAGGAAAATTTCCCCCATTTTGGAAACCTCCACCCCAAACAGAGATGAGCAGCATCTCCATTTTAGGATAATGTTAACTTTTCATACTAAAATCCTTACTACATGGTTACAAAATCAAGTTGCAGCCAAATAAGATGTTGAATTTCCTGGTTTATGGACACAAACCCGAAGGAATATTTGTAAAAGGCATTTTGAGCATCAGAGAAGCAGACATCTTTAATACCAGCCCTAACTCGAGTCTAGGATTTCCCACACTGCCCTCTTCTACTAAGGCTGTCGGTGTGTTCTCATTATCATTTACTGATCTTTATTTCTAAATAATGTTATTTTGCTTCTTGATTGCCCCAGCATAGTTTCTTACTTGTCCAAGCATAGAGACCAAAGACTGAACTTTAGGGTCATTTGAAGGTTGGTAACATTTTCAAGACAGAGAGTAACCATTAATGTGATTAGCTTTATAACATGACAGTTAAATGTCAGCAAGTATCTGTAAGCATAGCTCAGGTTTCTGTTTCCTCTAAACAGCAAAAGAGATTAAATCTTTGTTATGAAAATTTAATGACGCATCATCTTTTTACCTTAACTCTTCCCTGATTTTAAAAATAACGTGTCTAAATTGGAGAACAGAAATTACCCATAATCTTATCATCCAATTAGATACTATTAACATTTCAGTACATTTCTAATTTGTCAATTTAACTTTTTTCAAACTAATGCATGTTTAGTTTAAAAACTCAGACGTCCAAGAGAAAGGAAAGCCCATGCCCACACGCAACTTGCACACGAGTATTCCACAGCAACGTATTCACAACCTACAGCCAGCATCACACTGAACGGGCAAAATCTAAGTGTTTCTGTTAAGGTTGGAGACAAGACAGAGATGTCCGCTGTCACCTCTCCTGTTCAGCGTACTACTAGAAGTCCTAGCTGTAACATTCAGGCAAGAAGAAGAAATAAAAATTATCCAAACTAGAAAGGAAAAAATAAAACTGTCATTATTTGCAGATAACATAATACTCTATATAAAGGACCCTAGAGATTCCACCAAAAATCCTACTAAACTGATAAATGAATTCAGTAAAGTAGCAGATACAAAATAAGTATCCAATCAGTTGCATTTATATACACTAATAATGAATTACTAGAAAGGAAAACTAAGAAAACAATCTCATTCACAATCACATTAAAAAAAAAACCCTAATAAATTTAACCAAGGAGGTAAAAGATTTGTACTTGGAAAATTGTAAGAAACTGAAGAAGATAGAAATAAATGGAAGCATATGCCATGCTCATGGATAGAAAGAGTTATCATTAAAATGTCTGTATTACCCAAAGCAATTTACACATTCAACACAATTCCTATCAAAATACCAATGATGTTTTTCATAGAAATAAAACAAATAATCCATTAATTTGTATAGAACCTCAAAAGACCCCAAATACCCACAGCAATCTTAACAACAACAAAATTGGAGGTTACCATGCTACCTGATATCAAACTATACTACAAGGCTATATGAATCAAAACAGCATGTCATTGACATAAACACAGACACATAGATAAATGGAACAGAATAGAGAGACCAGAAATAAACCCACACCTATCTGGTCTATTAACATATGACAAAGGAGGCAAGAATGTACAACGAGGTAAAGATAAATCTATTCAATAAATACTGTTGGGAAAATTGGGTATGGGCAGAAAAATGAAATAAGACCACCTTCTTACACCATATACAAGAATAAACTCAAAATGGATTAAAGACTTAAATGTTATACTTGAAGCCATAAAACTCCTAGAAGAAAACATAGGCAATAAAATCTCAGACATTTCTCTTAGCAATATTCTGACATAGCTCCTCAGGCAAGGAAAACAAAAGAAAAAATAAATGGGAAAAAATGAAAACATCAAACTAAAAAATTTTGCACAGCAAAGGAAACCATCAACAAAATGAAAAGACAACGTACTCAATGGGAGGAGATATTCTTGAATGATACAGCCAATAGGGGTTAATATCCAAAATCTATAAAGAACTCATACAACTCAACACCAAAATAACAATCCAGTTAAAAAATGGGCAGATAACTCAAACAGAAAATTCTCCAAAGAGGACATACAGACAGCCAATAAACATATGAAAAGATGCTCAATATCACTAGCCATCAGAGAAATACAAATTAAAACCACAATGAGGTATCACCTCATGCCTGTCGGCATGGCTGTCATCAACACATCAACAAACAAGTGCTGGCGAGGATGTGGAGAAAGGGGGACCCTCCAAAAATTAAAAATAAACTGCCTTATGATCCAGCAATTGCACTTCTGGGTGTATATCTGAAGATCTCAAAACACTAATTTAAAAAATTACATGCACCCCTATGTTCACTGCACCATTATTTACAATAGCCAAGATACGGAAGCAGCCCAAGTGCCCATAGATAAAAAAGCAGTGGTACATATATACAATGGAGTATCACTCAGTGACAAAAAAAATACTGAAACCTTACCATTTGCAACAGTATGGATGGACCTAGAGGGTATTATGCTTCATAAAATACCGTATTTTGCTACGTATAATGTGCACCCACGTTTTTGTGTGCATTCTTATACCCCATGGTATATAATCATCATACCCGTGTATAATGCACATCCTTATTTTTCCCTCAAAACTTTGGGCAAAAACATACACATTATACACAGCAAAATACGGTCAGTCAGAGAAAGACAAATACCACATGACTTCTCTTTTATGTGGAATCCAAAGAACAAAATAAACAAACAAAATAGAAACATACTCATAGATACAGAGAGTGGACTGCTAGTTGCCAGAGGGGCGGGGGCTGGGTGCCTGGGTGAAAGAGATGAAGGGATTATTAAGAAGGACAAACGGGCAGTTACAAACCAGCAACGGGGACAGAACGGTCAGCATGGGGCCCGCAGTCAATAATACTGCGATAATTGTGTGAGCTGCCAGGAGGCGCTAGAAACTTCGTCAAGAACACAACTGTCTACCTGCTATGCTGTACACCTGAAACTAACACAAAATAATACTGAATGTGAATGTGAATGTGTAATTGAAAAAGAAAATTAAAATTTTCTTTAAAAAGGAGCCTTAGGGCCCTTTCTCTACATTAGAGCCATTCCGATCCCTCCAGTCTTGTTTAAGGGCGAGAGCTTGGCTGGCAATATTTCAAAAACACGGCAGTCTTCAGACGGGCGGGTCAGCCACGAAGAGCGGCCTTTTTCTGTTCCCAACTCAAACTGAGACTGAGACACATAAACATACACACTTGCATTTTTCAAAAACTTGTATTAAGAATTTCCTCCATGTCATTAAAATTATTTGAGAACCTCATATTACATGTGAAACAGAGTTTTGTTACATTTAATGCCAGCGTTTCCCTTTGTGGGGCACTTATATTGTTTCCATGTTACTTCTTTTCTTCAAAGATGACAGTTCGAAGAGACTCTTCATTTACTTTGGCCTCTTTCCTCTGCAGGTGACATTCAGCATGCTGGAAATTTACAACGAACAGGTGACAGTGATCCTCCTTTCTGACACACAACCCGAGAATCTCCGCAGCCCCACATGCACCTGTGCCCCTCCCCATCCCACAGAGCGCGCCTGAGCCCCCTGGTCCGGCACTGACCAGCCCCAAGCTCCCTCCCCAGCTCCATCGCGTGTCCCTGTCTCCGTGCACCCTCAGCGTCGGCCACAGAGTGCCGTTCCTCCTTCTTAGAACAGGTCACTATCCTGTGCCTGTCCTTTCTCTGCCCGTATAGGGGCCATCAAATGTCAAGATCCAGGTCAAATGTCAGCCCTCTCATGACCTAGGGCAGCTGACTTTGGTCAGCACGGTGTGGTCCACAGCCTGGCAAACTTAAGCTTCAAAGGGCCAGATGGTTCATACTGGGTTGGCCAAAAAGTTTGCCTAGTCTTCTCCGTACAGTGGCTCTACTAACGCTTAGTTATCTTCAACTTCACATGAAACAATTTTGTGAGATTGTATTGTGATAGCTGTCATAGCAGCATGCATTAAAAAAAAAACTTATCAAAATTGGTGAATTTTTATGTAGCCATTTTAATACTGAAGGTGGAAGAATATATGAAACATTTTTGGCATATTACGCTTTATTATTTCAAAAAAGGTGACAATGCAAGTGAAACACAAAAAAAGATTGGTGCAGCATATGGGGAAGGCGCTGTGGCTGACTAAACATGTCAAAAGCGGTTTGCGAGGGTTTGTGCTGGAGATTTCTTGCTGGATAACACTCCACGGTCAGGTAGACCAGTTGAAGTTGACAGCAGTCAAATTGAGAAATTAATTGAGAACAATCGACATTACACCGCATGGGAGATGGCCGACATACTCAAAATATTCAAATCAATGCTATTGGTGAAAATGAAAAGTATGTCTTTTATTCTACAGAAAAAACCATACAGACTTTTTGGCCAACCCAGTATTTCAGGCCTTAAGGGCCACAGGGTCTCCCTTGCAACTGCTCACCTCTGCTCTTGGGGCACAAAAGCAGCCAGAAATGATATGAAAGCGAATGGGCGCGGCTGTGCACCAACACCACCTGGTTTAAGGGAATTGGAGCACTCTCAGTACTTGAAAATAGTAAAACTGAGTTTCTAAAAAAAAAAATTATGCTTTTGATATCACTAATTACAATAGGTCTCCCTATTTACTTGTTTGCCATTTTCCGTATATTTTACTTAAATTAGGAGGTACCTACAGAAGTTTAATGCACATTTATTCATCCAATAAATATTTTTTGAGCACCTGATATATTCTAAGCAGAGCTTTCTAAAGGTAAACAGAAATCCCTGCCTTCCCGGAGGGGACAGGTGTTAATCCTTTTCTCCACCCAGGTAAGGGATTTGCTGTCTAGGACCAAGAAGCCCAGAGGACTGAAAGTAAGGGAGGATGCAGAGCTGGGCTTCTACGTGGATGGTCTGACGTCTGTGCCTTGTGAGAACTATGCACAGGTTGAAAGGCTGATGGAACAAGGAATGAAAATGAGGACCACAGCTTCGACCAATGTGAACGCCAGCAGCAGCAGGTCCCACATGGTCATCACCCTTCAGTTCAAGCAGGTGAGGCAGAGTAAGTGCCACTGTCCCCTCCTCTCGCCAAGGGCATCCCGGGGACGGCTCCCAGCAGCACAAGGAGCTGGTGAGCATGGGAGAGTCCTTTCACACTTGACTGATGGATCAAGAGGGCCGCTTCCAGTTAGGAGGTTGTAAGGTCATAAGCAGGAGAAAGCGAGGTGCTTAGTATTTCCCTGCCTTCCCCCACATCCATGCCCAGCCTGGCTCACTGATGGAACGAGGACCAGCTCTCAGGGCCCCGAGCCTAGGGGACCACCAGACAGTGCAGTGCTGGAAGGACCAAACCAGTCTTGGAAACTACATAATCCATGTAACTCTACTAACCAGAATCTGTGATAAACAAGATACTCCTTGGTGTGGATGTCAGAGTGACTGCTACTATGTTGCCAGTTTGATTCAGAAATGGTTACAATCAGCCCTCCATATCCCCAATTATGGATCAAAAATATTCAGGAAAACAGGTTACATTGTTGCTGATGTGCACTTTGTAGTCAGGACTACCTTGGTTGTATCTCTACTGAACTGTAGGCTTTTTTCTTGGCGTTATTCCTTCAACAGTACAGTGTAACAATATTTACAAAGCATTTACACTGTATTAGGTACTATATAAGTAATTTACAGATGACTTAAAGTATATAGGAGGATGTGTATAGGTTACATACAAACATTATGCTATTTATATAAAGGACTTGAGCATCCTCAGATTTTGGTACGCAAGAAGGGTCCTCGAACAAATCCCCTGCACCAAGTCGAGGGACGACTGTCTACAAGGCCTGGGTAAATGTTACAATTGGCTATGATTTTACCACAACTGTCCCCTCTAAGCTACAGCACCAGTAACACGGTAACAACGAACGAAGGGTGTCCGCTCTGACCAGGAACAGAGGGGAAATGCTGGCCATGTACGACTTGGTTCCCGAGTCTAGTTTCCTGTTCTGGAAAAATGGATGAAGGACCCTTCTCGCAGGGGTGGTGGGGAGGGGCTTAAATAACATACAGCAGTTTAAAGAACTTGGGACACTTTGAAGTATGATTCCCTTAGTCTCACCATGTTAGGAAAATTCATAAACTTTATAGATGGTTTGCCTATATTTTTACCCTGATATTTTGGAAGAGAAGAAATGAGTGGAAAAAAGTGAGTCTACAGATCTATGGAGACCTGGCATCACAATGTTTATTGGTGTCAGTAATGATGATACCTACTACTGTATGTCAGGTCTGGTTAGAACCGTCGAATTGATTATCTTTTACTCTCAGAACAGCCCAGCGATGTGGTGTTGTCCCTGTTTTACAACTGAGAAAGTTACGGCTCGATGAGTCGTCATTTGCTCACGGCAGCGTAACCAGCAGGGGATTCTGTGGTGTTCTAAAATCCACGCTCTCTCCTCCACACAACCATGCCTCACTGAACAGTTAACTTCCTGTACAGACTTCACAGTATTTTATATTTAAAATATTTATTAACCATAGAAATTTGAGAGCATCTAATTGGCATCTAACATATCCCTGGAAATAACTTCGCAGAATTGGGGAAGGGCAATTAAGCCCCTTGGGCCTGGTAATGTGTTACTGTAAAATGTCATTGTTAAGAGGATGACCTTGTAACTTGTAAATTGTAGTATATCTCTTTGAGTGTGAAATAGAATTAGACAGAAATATTTAAAAATGTGAACTCGATTGGCCTCATGGGCCGCCTGCTACCACGCTAACAGCATGACGTGTGCCACTTCCCTGCAGGTTTTCCCAGACAGCGGCCTCACCAAGCAATCCAGTATTAATTTGGTGGATTTAGCGGGAAGTGAAAGGCAGAAATCTTCAGGCTCTGAAGGAGACAGACTGAGGGAAGGATCACGAGTTAACTTAAGTTTAACTAATTTAGGAAACGTTATCAGGTAAACAATCGGTGGATCGGTATTTACTTGTGCCATAAAAATGACCTCAGGTATCAAAACTTAGGCTAATCATAAATCTTGGTTCATGACTCATTGGAACCATTGGCTGGTCCTCCTATATATTTTATTTTAAGCTAGTTAATTGCTTTTTAATAAAATGAACACTAATAAAACCACCACCCAACCCAATAAAGAGCTGGTATTCCTTTCCTGTGCTTTCCTTGGAGATAACCGCTGTCTTGAACTCTATGTTCTCTCTCCCCCTCCCTCCCTCCTTCTTTCATCATTTCTTGTTTTATCACATGTGAATATTACTATTTAGTAACACTCATTTTTGAACTTTAGTAAAAGGACAAAATATTGTCCTCTGGGTCTTGCTTTCTTAAGTTAAGGTATAAATTATATACAGAGAAGTGCACAAATTTTAAATGTTCATTTTAATGAATCTATGTGTGTCTGTCTATGTAACTATCAGCCATATTAAGATATTAAATATTTCTTAAATCAGCAAACAACGATGATGATGAGAATGTGGAGAAAAGGGAAAGTTGTGCACTGTTGGTGGGAATGCAGACTGGGCAGCCACTGGGAAAAACAGTATAAAAGTTCCTCAAGAAATTAAAAATGGACCTGCCTCATGACCTAGCGGTTCCACTGCTGGGAATATACCTGAGTAAATCCAAAACACTAATTTGAAAGAATATATGCACCCTTATGTTCACTGCAGCATTATTTACAGTAGCCCAGCTATGGAAGCAACCCAAGTGCCCATCAGTATACAAGTGGATGAAAAAGCTGTGGTACACTTACATAATGGGATATTACTTGGCTATAAAAGAAGAATGAAATCTTATCATTTGTAACAGCATGGATGGACCTAGAGGGCATTACGCTAAGTGAAACTGGGACAGAGAAGCACAAATACCGTATGATTCCATTCACATGTGGAATCTAAAGAACAATATAAATGAACATACAGAACTGAAACAGACTCAGAGACAGACTGGTGGTGGCTGGGGGGAGGGGCATTGGGGGCTGGGTGAAAAAGGGGAAGGAGTTAAGCGCAGATTGGTAGTTACCAAATAGTCACGGGGACATAAAGTACAGCGTAGGGAATAGAGTCACCAATATTGCAATAACTATCTATGGGGCCTGGTGGTTACTTAAAACACCAAGTGGATCACTTGGCAATCTGACCACTATGCTATACACTTGAAACTAATAAAAAATAAGGACTATAAACTATAAAAATAAAATTAAAAAATAAAAACAGCAATGGGAAGATAGAATAAAAACTAGATAAAGTGAAACTTCCATTACTGCTAAGGGAGAGACTGAACAAGGGGGAGAGAACAGGGGTAAACTCTCGACTTCTCTGAATACATCTTACTTCACAGATTTCACTTTGGAACCCATTATATACGTATTTTAAATAGAGAAAGAATAAACTTAAAAAGGGATTTTTATAAGTCAAAGCCAAGTGAAAGAAGGGAAAAATGGGATTTACAACATTTTCAAAATCCAGAAAGCTCCCTTCTAGCCGCTCCTAGCTTTTACTCCCACCAAGAGAAATTGACTTTTGTCACGGAGGATTAGTTTTGCCTAACTGATTAGGATTATGGTTTAAGTTCTACATGTTAGTTTTACTTAAGAGAATTAGAGCCAGAAAGGTATCTACCTGTGACACTTCAGTTCCCGTGCACCTGCAGTTGATTTCAGTGGGCAAGGTAGACGTTCTTTCCATCACTAGAGTTGTGTCTCAGATCTACAGGGTCCAGGAGGGATGCGAGACTCCTCTCTCCCACTTACTCCCAGGGAGGCAGAATTCTTGAGACATGTTTTTAACGTGTTGTTCTGTGTCTTCTGCTCCTTTCAGCGCTCTGGCCGACGCAGCCGTGGGGAGGAGAGTCTTGCACGTCCCCTACAGAGACTCGGTCCTCACCAAGCTGCTCCAGGCGGCGCTGGGCGGAAACAGCCGGACCACTCTGGTGAATGCCTTCCTTATGCCTTTAGACGGGTCCAGCTACTGCTGTTGCCCTTGCAGTTACGCTCCCTTCCCCGCTAGCTAGCACTTTGCACTCACACAGCACATGATTACGTACTGTCTCCTGACTCCGGGGGCTCTTCCCACTACAATGTTCAAAGACTCTTTCTAAGCTGCTCATTTTAATTTTTTATTCTTTTTTTTGTAGTTTCCAGGTTCCCTAATAGAGACATATGAGTTTTATTATCAGAAAAAAAATGACTGATTTTAAAAATAACAATGTCATATTATTCTAAATCAGCAGTCATTTCATGGCAAGACTGGAAGTTAACTAGCCTGTTAGACACACACAGCAGGTGCTCCCTCCGGAGAGTCGCTGGTGTGTGTCGTCTCAGCAAAGGCTGCAGACCCTCATTAGTGAGTGTGGGCAAAGGGGGCGCAATGTGGAATGTGTTAAAGTGCGGGTGCAGGGGCCGTCGCAATGGGACAAATTCCAACTCTAGCCTTGTCCTGGCCTGCAGGGAAATGCTCCTGCTGGGACCTGTTAACCGGCTTTTCTCTCCAAAATGTGCAGGAACCATCTCTATTGTTTAATCTTGCCTAACTACTTTAAAATACTTCATTTTAAAGTTTGTCTGGTTTTCAGCTCTGGGGGTCTCCATGGGACATCCTCCAAGAACCTGGAATAAAGGGTGGCCCATAAGATGCCCTCTGAATGGCAGGCTACAAGGACGAGCCCAACAGGTCTGACCAGACGTGTGCAAAGGCTCATGAGAGACAGGACGCCTCCCAGACCTGCGAGAGGAGACCCTGAGGGAGGCGTGACACCTCTCAATGCAAACACGCTGCGGGCAGGTCAGGGGGCAGCTCAGGAGGCAAATAAAAAAGAGCAACTACCAAGCCAACATCCCAGCTCTAGAATCCCTAGGGCCCCAATCCACCCAGTTTCAGTGCACTTATCCTAAAACCCCATTTTTTTTCATTCTCAAAGATAACAGTATTCACTTAAAAATACAAACAGTCCGTGATTTACAACTGTTCGGCTTTATGATTTTTCAACTTTACGATGGTACAAAAGCAATACACAGGCAGGAGAAACCATACTTCCAGTGACAGATGTTGATCTTTTCCCAGGCTGGGGACTCGCACGCGGCACACTCTCCTGTGTGGCTGGGCGGTGAGCCACAGCACCACGCCCAGCCACGCAGTCACAAGGGCAACGCAGCCAGTGCCCTGGGCTGCCAGCATGTTTCTACACACTGCGTTTTGTGTTTTTGCGTCCCATCATGTTTACAAAATGCCTGTGTCTCCTGCCTCCAGAAAGGAGAGGAGGAGGAAGGCAGTGTTTCTTGAGATAAAACTCAAGATACCTGGCCAACTCCAGGTCACGGAAGTGCTCTGAGCACGTCGAGGCCAGGCTGGGCTACGCTGTGATGTTCAGGAGGCTGGGTGTACTAGGTGCACCTTCAGCTTTCAGTGGGTTTATCAGGCTGCCACCCCATCGTAGGTCAAGCAGCACCTGCACTGCTGTCGTGATTAAATGAGGTGGGTAAACGCATGAGCTTTTTACAATGGCTGCAAAGCTAAACAAAGGAGTCTTCGCCCAGCTCACATACTCTGGATCAGGGCCTCCAGGCCACAGGTGGCAGGCCACCACGTGATGACATGTCACAGGATATGACAGTCACATCTCCCCTGTTCACCCTCAGTGACCCTGCTCACCTCCAGTTTCTCAAAAAGTGTGTTCTCATTTGAATTCTAGAACAATGAATGCAAAGTTAATAGCCAGACATGAAGCCCTCCGCGTGGCTACCTGGTCATGAGCGACTTTTACTGGTCTCCATAATGCTAACATTCAACTGTCATTTAAACCTTGCGCAGGTCTGCTGGGGACCCAGTGCCACGGGCACTGGAGTGAGGGGTCCACGGCACAGGTGTGCAAGTTAATCAGCTGGTTTAAGCCCCAGTTCCGCCAGTCATTATCTGGGGGACCCTTGGCACATTGCTTTTCTCTAAGCCTCGGCTTTCTGAGTTGCAAAGCTTGGACAATACTGTAAATTACAAGATGTCCTACGGATGTTACAATAGATCAACAATAAAAATAAGCCCCTACATAAAACAACAAAACCTGAAAGGCATTTTTTTTTTTTTTTTTTTACAGATTGCAGCCATCAGTCCAGCTGACATCTGCTATGAGGAGACTTTATCAACATTAAGATATGCTGAAAGGTATATTTTTATTACCCATATGGTTCTAAGTTCTAAATCAGGCAACTTCTTCCAACGCCCTTAGTGGACTGGCATTTTGGAAAGGGAACTGGGAGAAGAAGGCAGAGCAAAAAGATTCCTGAGAAAAGAGTGGGAGGAAATGAAACAAGAGGAAATAGAATGGGGGACGCAGGACGCTCCTGGGCCTATGATTCTGCCACTCCAGCTCTGGGTGGGGGTGGAACCCTGAGCGCACATCCACGGAGGATGCATGGGTGCCACACTTTAGGCGGTGAGCTCTATCTCCCTGCCGTTTCCTGCTGCCAAACAGTGGGGAATCTGCAGCCAGTTGGGGGTGAAAGGCTCCCACTGGACCCTTGAGATCAGCGCATGCCCAGTGCACAGGGGTCCAGGGCCTAAGCGTGTGTCCTGCTTGCATCCAAAAGGGCTAAAAAGGTCCGGAACAAAGCTGTGGTCAACACCGCGACCCTGCCGAGAGAGTCGAGGGCGGAGCACAGCAAACTGCTGCTCGGAGGCGGCAACTGTGGCATGGCAGGTACACTGAGTCCACGCCAGCAGCCGGAGCGCCCCAGGGGCCTTGTCCAGAACATTCTGGCCCTGACTTTGAAAAACAAAAACCATTTCGAGATAGATGTAGATTCACATGCAGTTGTAAGAAATTACGTTCCTCCCCTTTAAAATGATCATTTTCATCCATTTTATTGCCATATTTGAGTCCACTGTTTCCACTGGGACTACCTATCCTCGCCACCGCGGGACCGAGGTCACGTCACGATCGTTGTTCGACGGGCTCACGTTCTGTGATGCGGCAGGTGATGTGTGAAGCTCAAGAAGCTTTCGCAGCAACGCCCCCCGCCCCCCAGGAACGCCGCCCCCGCGGTGGCGCAGCGGAGCCACTTCGTGCAGGCAGCCGTCCGCCCCGAGGGCCCAGCTGCTGCCGCTGGGCAATTAGCAGGAAGCACCGCCGTGGGTTACGGCCCCGGCTTCCATTTTGAAGGAGGTTCGGGGGTGCATATAACCTTGTGCCCCTTAATGATTGAGTAAGATAGGTAAAAAGGCAAAATGGAAAATAAAGTAAAACTGGTAAAAAGCATTCAGCATCGCAACAGTGCTCCGGAAAGTCTAACACCTCTCGCGCCCAGCGCTCAGGCCCACAGTCACCGTCCCGCCCTCGGGGCCTAGCCCGTTCCCCGCCCCCCCCGCCCCCGGCGGGGCTCCCTCACACCACAGGGACTCTGGTGGTGGCAGTGCCACCGACCAATGACCCAACACAGTCCTGCACGCGCGGGCATTCCCCGCCCCCCACACCCTACGCTGCTTCCACACCAGCTCAGAGGGCAGGTCGCCCCCCGCAACCCCGCACACCCCTGGGTCCCCTCATCCTGACTCACTAAGACTGCGGCCCCAGCAAAGCTCTTACTAAATTCGAGCTGGGCCTAGCCCGCTGCAGGCACGGTTGCGCCAGGTCACAGACCTCCGCGCCACCCAAACCTCCACGTGCTTGTCCTTCTAGTTCACGGTCCCCAAGCGCGGACACAAACCCCGCGAAACACGCAGGCTAACGCGTTCTGCCCGCGGCCCGTGGAGAGGTTCCCCGCAACCAGGGTATTAAGTGAAACACGTCCACACGCCGGCAGACGTAAGACACTGAACGCAGAGCTTCCCGCCTCCGCCCGCGAGGACCTCCTTCCTCTAGTGCTCTCCGAATTAAAAGGCGACAGCGCTTCGCAGGACTTACCGAGCGAAGTCTTCCTCACACGCCTGCGCAGCTCGGCCCCCGACTCCCGCCGGGCATCTCGCGTTCCCGCCGAGAGCGAGACTTAGGGTGGCCTCGCCTCCCTCAGCCTGTTGCTCAAGCTCCTCCCTCCCCGCAGCGCAGCCCGCGCGTCCGCCGGCGGAATCCGGGCGCGGGCCTCCGCCTCAGCAGCCCACCTGGGCGCACCGGCTGGCGCAGGCGCGGGAGGAATGGCGGCAGCACCACGTGGCCATCGCCCAGGTGAGCCTCGCGGCCTGCGCGAGGCTGCGGCCCGGGAGCCCCGGGGCCAGACACGCACCTCCATCTGCGCAGCTGTGGGGTGATTTTCAGTGAGTGGGCGAGGTGTGCAGTGTAATGTGTGACTAACAGTGATAATCTCTTCAGCTCTAGGGGCGAAGAGGGCAGGGCCCGAAAGGGAAGGCAGCGCAGAGGGCTTGCTGCGTGCCGACGAGTGCGGTTGTGGGTGGGAGTCCAAGGTTGCTGACGATTAGAGTGTGGGGAGAGTTTCAGGAGCCTGACTTGTCTTCTGGGACCCCTGAACCACGCCATCTGCCCTGGCACTCACAGATCATAGAAGCGCCACGGTGTGACTTTCGCACGTGGGTCAGGGACATGCCCCCTTGGCCTCCTGTCAACACCGCGCCCTCACCGTGACCTTACTCCCCAAAGCCACAGGCTCGGAACAACTCCCAAAGTCGTGGCCACACTTGGAACACTTCGGGAGTGGCGGGAGGGGACCGGTCTGGGCTCTGAAAGGCTCCCAAGGCCCAGCACACCTGCGAGCCTCTGGCGGTGGCAGTGGAGTGGGGGCGGCGGGAGGGGGAGAGTTGGCCTCGGGAGGCCAGGTCAAGCGTGGGTCCGAGGGTTCTGGGACGATCGGCTCAGCATGGGGCGCTCACAGCAGCCAGGACTATAAAATGGGAAGGATTTTTACCTTCTTTCCTCTTTAGGGGAACTCCAAGGCTTAGAAGCTGTCCTTGTGCCTGCGTAGTTTATTCCAGCTCTATCAGTCCTCCGTACCCACAATACCCAGTCAATTGATGCTGCACTAAAGAAGGGTGTGCCCTGAGGTCACCAGGAGACGTCAGGGCCACACGCCACCTGGCCACGACCTCTGCTTATCTGAGCTGGCCAGCAGGACTGGAGGGGAAGAGGTGTGGGTAGCAGGTTAAGTGGAGGCCCGGGGAAGGATTTCCCAGGGAGGACAGCTGGGGACGCCAGGAGCCTGAAGGAAATGGCGGAGGTGGAGTCAAAGTGGAGGGGACAATGCGAGGGCAGCTGGGAAGGGGAAGAGAGTCAGGCACTGGCTATGCTTTGGAACAGCCCTGTCCAGGGGACTCAGGCCTGTGACCGCCACCTGCTGAGGGTCTCACCCCTGCGCTCAGGGAAGCCCCCAGTCCCATTGGGCTTCCCTCCGCTCGGTTTGCTTCGCCAGGTGATTTCACAGGATGCCCGGACAGGTGGCTTTGGTGAGAAGTGGACAGGAAAGACGTGTTGCTCTCTTGAGCGTGCTGGCCTGCCTGGTGACGGGGACCCTCTGCATTTCTCCTGCAGGAGCGGCAGATGCTGAAGACACTCCCTCATCTCCTCAACGTCAACGAGGACCCGCAGCTCACGGGGGTTCTCAAGTACTTCATTCAGGCTGGTACTGACCCCGGGCACCCTGGCCCTGCCCCTGTGTCCTGCGCCCAGAGCACGTTTCTTTCCCTTTTTATTTTGGTAAAATAGCCATAACACAGCACTGACCGTGTTAGCCACTTTTGGGGATGTAGCTCAGGGGCACCAAGCATGTTCACATGGCTGTGCGGCCACCACCCCCATCCGTCTCCAGAACTTTCCCATCTTCTTGAACTGAAACCCTGGGCCCATTAAGCATTAACTCCCGTTTCTCCGCCCCCCTCGGCCCCTGGCGGCCACCGCTCTTCTTTCTGTCCCTGTGAATCTGACTCCTCCGGGTTCTGCCGGTAAGTGGAATATTACAGCATCTGTCCTTTTGTGTCTGGCTTATTTTACTCAGCATAACACCCTCCAGATCCAGTCATGTTGTAGCACGTGCCAGAACTTCCTTCCTTTTTAAGGCTGAATGATGTTCCACTGTATGTGTGTACCATGTTTTGTTTATGCATTCATCCATTGGAAAGTGACATCAGAATTATAGTAACACCCAGCTTTCCCCGCCCTAGCCCTATGAGCACTCAAGGAAGAAGGGGGTTCCTGCAGATGGGGGTGGCGGGAGGAGGCAGCCAGCCCCCAGGGGGTCTGGGTGGTACCTTCAGCACCGGGCAGAAGCAGCGCCTCACAGACCAGGACCTGCCCTGTGGCCAGGCTTCAGTGTGGCTCCTAAGGCCCAGGCTCAACTGCGTCTTCCTCCAGAATCCCCGTGAAGAAGGTGGGATGTCTAAAAATTTAGGAACCCCCACCCGACACACAAAGTCAGAAAGTACGCAAAGGTAAAGTAAGTCCAAGCACCACGCTGATTAAAAACCCCAGTGGGAAAATCTCTTCCCGTGATCCTATTGGAGAGGAAATGGCACTCCCCAAACATCAGATGCATTAACTTAAGGTCAAATCCTGAAAAAAATCTGAAAGTAAGTTATGCTAACTCTTCACAGGTTCATGTGATGCCGGTCGAGCTGCTTCAAATGCCATCACTCTTCAAGGTCTGGGGTAAGTTCATGCCAACTGTCTCTGTTCAGCCTTAGAGGACTGTGCCCGCTCAGACCAGAGGGGTTCTCAACACTCAGCCAGCATCCGTCAGGCCAGGCTGCAAAGCCTGGGGACCACCGAAAACATGCGGTCGCCAGTCCTTCCCCCCCAGCCCTCTCCAGGTCTGGCAGAGGCCCGGTTCGGGAAGGCCTTCTCACTCTCTCACTGAAATCCCTCCTGCTGCACTTTGTTTCCTTGACTCCGATCTTGGGACAAAAGAGAGTCAGTTGCTAGACTCTGTGTGACAGTTCTTCACAACTGGACAGTAGTAGACCCAGCCAGGAAACGAAGAGGGTTAAAAGGGCAGGCCCACTGCAGGTCTGCCGTGGTCACTGCCAAAAGCAAAAGCATCCTTGGATCTCTGTGCTTGCAGCCTGGACCAGTGTGCCCTGACTCACAGGTGACCATCCCCAAGGATACCCTCAGGGACCCCTGTGGTCGGTTACATAAGCTCAGAGTACCTCCCACTGCTGTGGCTTCTTTTCTGGAGGGGCTTCTGCTCTTGGGCCCCCTCTCCTCCTTCGGGACCACGGTGTCCTGGGCTGCCCCCACATTTCTTGCCAATAGGCTTGATCGGTTCCTCCAGGGAGAGGCCTTCCTGACCACCACCCTCCGCACGTACCTAAGCCCCCTCAGCCCTCCGGAGCCACAGCATGCGGGCCCTGGAGGATAGGGGGTCAGCACTGACTGAAGGATGGGTTGGCACTGCCTCATCCTGCAGCACCAGCCCCTAGGCCCTTTCTCCTGATTCTTCCTGGGGGTTCCCCTCACGTCCCTCCGGACCAATTCCTATGAGGACCTCTGGTCCAACACACGGGTCTGTGAGTAGCTGAACTCCTCTCCCCCAGGATCCCTGTGCCCCAAGCAAACAAGAGCTATGGATAGACATGTATCTCAACGTCCAGAACCTTCCATGACAGCCAAGGAGTGCAGACTCCTTGACATTCAGGGGCAGCTAATCTGACCCCTCTAATATCTAGCCCCAGATCTTATAATATACAAAGTCTGGACTTGCTAATAAAGACTCAGGTCTAACCTTCCCTGTTATGTGCAAGGCTCATATTAGTCACCTTCCCAGGCATCTCTTCTGAAACATCTGTTATCATTTCCCTTCCACTCAATCCCTCCCTCTGGTGAGTTTTTTAGGACTATAGCCATGCCCTCTGCGTCTGTCTCCCAGCTCCTTGCACCCATCAGCTTGAAGTTATTACGGGTCCTTCAATGTCAGAATTGCCCGGTTGTCTCCCAGCTCCGTATACAGGGTCCCGCTGTACCCACTCCCCCGTCTCCTCCCACAGCAGCCCCGCAAAGGCATGAAGCCACACTTCAGCAGCTGGGGGATTTTTCTTAAGTGTGCAAATGAGAAGAAACAACCTAAACTCTTAACTAAAATCGTAATTCTTTTGGTCACTTACACAAACTACTGTCTTTTTAGAATTTCAGATAAGCACGCTTCCTTCACAAATTTGGATGGTAAAGTGACAGTCACTCCGCACAGCAAATGCAAGGTTGTCGTTAACGGGGTGCCCATCACGACCAAGACGAAGCTGCAGCATTTGGTGAACTTCCCTGCCCGGCCACAGGATTTTCTAAGTCAGACCAGGGAGGGTGCTAGAGGGAGGCTGGGCAGGGCTAGGGGCCACCACCTCGTGCACAACAATGACGTGGTCACAGCTGCATGGTTGGGAGCTCTGAAGGTAATTTGTGATGTGTTCTTGGGAAGCCACTTCTCTTCTCTGGGTCTCCCCTATAAAACAGAGGGGTGAACTAAATTAAGTGACCACCCAACTCTGACACTATATGGCATTTTAGATTTGTTAAAGCCTGCCTTTGAGAGGCACTGTGCAGCATCGGGCTCTCTCCATCTCCTCCCCGCCACCTGCCACCTGGCCCAAGTCCCCAGCACCTCAGGCTCCTCCAGCAGCTTCCCCACAGCCTGCCCCCCTTTCCCATCCATCCTCCACATGGCAGCCAGGGGGCCTTTTAGATGAGCGAACTGGGTTAGGCCCCTCCCTTCTGGAAACCCTCTGGCTGCTGCCCTTTTATGACACCTGGCTGAGCTGCCCCCTCCGGCCTCACTGCTCTGCTCACGCTTCCCCTGGTCACACTCTTGGTTTGCTCAAAACACCCCAGGCCCGGTTTTTTGCTGCCTCCCCTAAACTTCTCACCCTAGAAGTCCCACCTTAAACAGTACACCTCGGAGGAGTCCTCTAATCCTCAGTGTGAATCAGGCCCCCTTGCATGCTCTGCAGAAGCACTGCCTTCTCCTTCACGCACCTCTCACAGAGTATTACCTCCCTGGTCTGCAAGTCCCAGAGGGGACAGGTTGGGCCTCCTTGGGCCCCGCTGATTCCCCATGTCTGACAGAGGATGAGTGCTCCATCTGGAATTAAGGAAGAAATAACTCAAAGCCTGCACACAGCAGCCGGGCGCCACCCCTCTTCCTCATCACTGGGCTCCTCCCCCAGCTGGGGGCCCTCCTGGAGCAGGCTGACCTCAGCCCTCCAGGGTGGCCCTCCAGGGCGAGGATCGCGTGAGGTCAGCATCCTCCCTCTGAGCTGACCCTCCCCTCCTTAGGACCGCGTCATTTTGGGATCCAACAGCGCCTACCTCTATGTCGGGTTTCCTTCAGAGCGAGGCGGTGAGGACTTGAGCCGCTTCGATTATGACTTTTTCCAGCTGGAGAGAGCAGCCGCAGAGGGAGTGAGCGTGGACAAGCTCGGTGAGCGGCCCTGCGCCCCAACTCCCAGCATGTTCCACAGGCTGACGTGAAAGCAGCTGCTCTCACCGTGTGCTCCCCTGCTTTGCTTAGTGTGATCTTTTGTGCCAAACCCCACTGTTCAGAAAATTAGATATGATTTCCGTACAAGTATAGAGTGAGCACATATCAAAGACTTCAGTCATTTAAGTTGTTTCTCTCATGACTGGGGCTGAAGACGGTTCACGGGAACAGGGAGGAGGGTGGTCTGTAGAGCACGCAGAGAGGAGGATGCTGAAGGGAGACTGCAAATCAGATGAAGCTAGTGAATGGCTTCAGGGCAGTAATATTCCACGGGACAAAAGTCATTTTAATGCGCCGATCTTCTGTAAATTGATATCTGACAGCTCAGAGCCCAGGCCCTAACCAATGGTAGGTACTAACTATGCAGCGCTGCCTTCCCTGGGGCAGTTAGGGACTCCTCACACAAGGCTCTGCTGTGACATTTAAAGGTTATTCTTTCGCCTCATTTCCCTGTTTTGGATGACTTTTCGTGACATTCTCTCTACATGTGAAACCTTTCTCCTGTGGTTGTCGTGCGACTCCCTCACAGGCACCTTTCCCATGGCGCCTTGGCCAGGAAGCCCTGGCTCGCCTCCTGGACCCACCCAGGGCCTCTGGGGCCCCCAGAAGCTGTGGCCCAACAGCCAGAGATGCTGGCCGGGAGCCTGCTCTGGGCTGGAGAGAGGGTGATGGACATCCAGGCCTGGCCTAGAAGAAATTACAGCCCCAGGTTTTCAAGTCAAATACGCCCCGATCGCCTCCCATCCCCTACCCCCCACCGGTGCTCTGGGACGCCTCACACGCGAGGGTGCTCGGAGCTCTGCCAGCTCTGCCCGCAGCTCTGAGGGAGGATCCGAGGCCCGCCCTCCCCGCCCCCTGGGCTGCGCCAGCACACGCTTTCCCCAGGCACACCGGCCCGGCCTGGGCCTGCCCGTGGGCAGAGCGCGGCGGGATGCGCCCTCATCGGTGCGGAACAGTTCCTCCCTTCCCCCTACATGGAGCTTCTTGTACCTCAGAATTTTAACAAAATAGATTGATTTGAAGTGCATCTTCTTGCTTTCTCTTGACGTTCCTGACCATAAACAAAATCAGACTGAGCAGTGCCAAGCCTGATACTCCATCTATCCATTCAGTTATTCACAGGCTCCACTGCACACCTGCTGCCGGCCCAGGGCGAGGAGGCTGAATAGGCCCTAGACCCTGGGCTAATGGCACTCAGCACCCAGTGAGGACCATGGGTCCTCGCCAAGGCAGCTGGCGGGTGGTTCTGGGGAGTCAGACCTCAGGGCCAAGCGCACAGCGTGAAGCCCGGCCAGGGAGACCCTAAAGAGCTGAGGCTTGCAGACAAAGGCAGCGCCAAGTTGGGCCTGGCGGGGCATTGCTTCTCCCACAGCCTCTGTGCCCCGCCAGGCCTCCCCACGTAGAACAGCAGTAAGAACAGGCAGCTCGGGGACAGACCCCCAGCCCGTCCTTCTAGCCAGCCTGCTCAACCTGTCCTCCCTGGACCGTCCAGAGCCGCCTTGGGTCAAGGACCCTGCAACAGGAATGGGGTGGGAGGCAGGGGGTCCCCTGTCACCACGCCGCCCGCATGCATGGGTCCAGATGAGCCACTACCTAAGTGAAAGCCAGGCAGTGCTGCTTTCCCCGCGTTACTGTTGTTTTTTTTTTTAAGTCACATGCTTGTAATTTAAAGATGTAGATATTTGATGAACAATTAAATGAGCGACCAAATAAGCTGACGAGGCTATCAGTTTCCTCACGGCCGACAAGTATCCCAGAACACAAACCGGCCCCGACTTGTGCTCTGCTTCACTCCCAGGGGCCAGGGACGGTGGAGACAGGCAAGCAGGCCCCAGTGTCCTGGCTGTGTTCCAGGACTATGTCAAGCTGATGCCACTGGTCGCGGAAGCAAATCAAATGAGTGAAGAGCTGAGGAAGGTAAGAGGCAGGAAAGAGCCACACCAGCTCCAGAAAGGACCTCAGAGAACAGGTTCAAGCCCCTCACTCCCACTGCCCTGACCTGGCTGCACGGGGCAGGTGATGACACACGGGCCCGGAGGGGTGAGGGGCTGTGGCCAAGGCCCCCAGTGGACTGGGGACAGGCTCGAGGCCAACACCCAGGCCTCCCATCCCCAGCCCCTAGTGTCGTTCCTTTTGCCACTGGCCAGCCCCGGCCACTACGCCAGCAGGACGGCAGGCTAACGCGTGCTCGCCGTAACCGCCCCACCCAGATGGTCCTGCCTCCTGAGGGCGCCTGAGCTGCAGGGAAGGCCTGGGCTGGGGTCAGCTCCCCAGGACACAGGGTCCCAGCCCTCAGGAAACTCATCAGGAATATAATTGCTTCTGTAAGGCCTGCACCAGGATTTTGGCAGAAATGTAATCGCTTCAGTAAGGCCTGCACTGGGATTTTGGTGAGGAATTCTAGTGTTTTGTCATGCATCTTGGTGGCAATTGCGAGAAGCAAGAGTTGGACCATCTTCTTTCAGAAAGGCTGCGTGTGCAGAAAATGAAAAGCAAATGGAAAAGATGCCACAGCCTGGTAAATGAAGGGTTATTTAGTAAGAACTGTTTCTCTTACCAGGGACTTAAAATGGAATTGAAAGTGAAGAACTTGGCGTCATCAGATTCCAGGGGCTATGACCTTCAGAAAGAGGTCATGGTGAAGGTGACCAACCAGAGGACTCACGCGGTGAGGCTGCCTCCAGGGGTGGGCATGGGCCTCCGCAAGGGCTTTCTGAGGACAAGGTCAGCTTTACCAGCCACAGCCTGTGGAGACCCAGTGAAGGGGTGGGACTCTGGGGGAGATTCTTGGGAGATGAGAACCCTGCTCCGAGCCTGCCCCCCGGGGCCCCACTCCCACTCAGTGCCCAGTCCTGGGATCTCTCCTAACCAGCAGCGTTGAGCCCTGTCTGTTTTAACACGACTCAAAGGCTGTAGTAGCAGGAGTGAGCCCGAAAGTTCCTCTGACTGGTAATAGTGTCCACTTACATGTGAGTATGTATGTACACGTGTGTGTCCACGTGGGCAAGACCTGCCATTTGGAAGCAACGGGGAAACGCACACTTGCAGTAAGAACCCAGAAAAGGCTGTCTCACAGCTCTGCTGGCTGATCTGGTCAGTCCCCTGCCTTTTTGGGGACGGCGGGCCCGTTTTCCTCTCCCTCTGCCTGGCGGAGAAGCGTGGGCCTATCTCCTGGTGTCCCTTCTGTGAGGGACGTGTTCGGAGCAGCCGCTAGCTGAATGCTCGCTCCTTAGCCCCCCTTCAGAGGATGTGCCCCTCGTTCTCAGGCGACCTCTGGGTGGGCTGCTCCCTCCCAAGTCCTCAGTGCACTTGCCCCTCCTTAGCAGCGAGTCTGGTAGCAAATGTGCCCCTGGAGGGGCTGGCCGCAGCTGGGGACTTCTCAGTCACTGGATGATTTGCTCTCCTGAGACGTCTCTGGGTTTAACTTTTCTGCTTATTGCCCTAATGCCAGAATTTTCTAGACCAAGATCGACTTCTAAAAACTTTCTAAGGCTGTGAAATATAACACAAAGACCATAAATGTGTATGCTCATGTTAGATAGTGAATACGTGGGTACTTACTGTCCTGTTCAAGGGGCTTGTGCTTGTCTGCCAGGCACGGGGGCTACCAGGGTCCCCGCTGGAGTTTCACTGGCCTCCCGGCCGTGAGCACCCATGGAGTGGCCTGAGTGAGGGCCACACTGAGTCCACGCTTCTGAGACTTTGCCTATTTCCTCTCCTCTGATCAGTGGCCAAGGGGGCCTCCTTTACATTTGCTGGGACAGAGGAAGGGGCAGACGCATCTTAATCCATTCAGGCTCCTCTAGCAAACACCAAAGACCAAGTGGCCCAAACAACACACATCTCTCACAGGTCTGGGGGCTAGGTCCAAGATCAAAGTGCCAGCTGGCCCGGTGTCTGCTGAGAACCTTCTTCTTAGTTCATAGACAGCCGTCTCCTCGCTGTGTCCTCATGTGGTGGAAGGGGCCGGGGAGTCCCCTGAGGCCTCTTTTACAAGGACACTTATCCCATTCACGGGGGCCCCACCCTCACGACCTCATCCCCTCCCAAAGGCCCCACCTCCTAACACCCTCACACTGGGGGTTAAGTGTGAACACAGAATTGTGGGGACACACACCTTTGGTCTGTGGCAGCGCATTTGACGCTGGCTCCCCTCACGCTCCCAGTGCAGTTCTCATGCTAGAACTCCCCCACGGCCCCGGGAGTTCCTCTTGAGGTTAATTTTTCTGATCTGTCATCTTCAAGGTTGTCCATTTTTACCTTTTAAAAGTACCAGTGACCTTCCCTCAGATGAAGCCCCACCTTCCTCAGGTGTCCTCTGAAAGCCCGGTAGTACCTTCGTGTATTTTCTAGGGACATTGTGTGTATATGTGTAGAAGACAAGCCTGGTGGAACGCAGGTGGGTCCCAGGTGCACATGAGTAGCACTGCTGGTGGTGGGTCCTGAACACATTCACCCTCCGACCACGTAGACCGAGGATGCCAGCACAGCTCCTGGGAGGAGACAGCATCGTCTGCAGGCAGCTTCATGTGACTGACAGTCACGCGTTACGGGCAAGTTCAGGAGCAAGCCGGGGCCGCGTGAGGGCTGCAGAGGCTGTTCTACACTGGAAGTGCTGCCAGCCCGAAGTTGCTGTGGGGCAGTCCCTGCCCAGCGGCTGCGGGCACACACTGCCAGCCAGGGAGTGTGCGCCAGGCCTCGGGTCCTCCAGCACAAGTGTCCCTGCCCGCGCCGCCGGGCCTGGCTGACCTGCCAAGGACAACATCAGTTTCACCTGTCACAGGGCTGAGGCCCAATAGCACAAGTCATGGGGCAGTGGCCTGATTTCAGCATCTGGAGCCACCGTCTCAGTGCCCTTGCCTGCAAACACCCGCCGCGGCCGGAATCCCTGTTGCGCTGTTCCCAGCTGGGCTCTCGTTCCGCCTTCATGGTGCCCCTGGCAGGACAGCCCTGTGCTCCCCACTTCACTCGCGAGAAACAGAGTTGGCGAGGTCTGAGGGGGCCTGTTTTGTGGAGACACATAGCACTTGAAAGAATGACTTACCTGCTACTTTTTGTTGTTTTTCAAGTTGCCCAGAGAAGGAATTGCTCGTTTTGCCTGGAAACCGCTTCTGATGTGACATTTATGGTCATTTCCTATCCAACTGGAATCCCTTACCCTGAGGCTTATGCTTTTGTCCCCTCTCTCAGCAGCCAGTGCTGAAACAGGCCCTGTCCCTCACCTGGGGCAGGGACAGAGAGGGCAGGCTGTTGTCCTGGATCCTCTGCTCACAGGGCCAGCGCACACAGCCCTGCAGGTTAGAGGCCCAGCAAGATCTTACGGGGTTGAAAGCAGGATGTTGGCCCGGATTCTTTGCTCTCTGGAGACTCGGGGGAGAATCTGTCTCCTTGTCTTTCAAGCCTCTAGAAGCTGCCAGCACGCCTGGCCTGGGGCCGCTTCCCCCACCTCTCTGACCCGTGTCGCTCCTCCTCCGACCCTCTTCTCTGCCTCCCTCTCTACTCTCATGGCCCCTGTGACCGCACTGGGCCTGCTGGGCAGTGCAAGCTGAGTTCCCTGGTGTAAGGTCAGTGAATAAGCAAGCAGAGTGCCCCTTCGCCAGGTAAGGTGAGGAGGACTTCTCTGAGGGCCATCCTTCTGTGTTCCTCAAGCACCTGCACTTCCCCAGGAGAGCTGACCCCATCACCTCCTCCCGGTTGTTTCTGGGGCTCCGGCAACAGGTCGGGGTGAGTGTGGGGCTCTTGAAGGACCCCACCAAAGCTAAGTTTGGTGACAGTGTTGTGTGGTCTTGGGTCCCCAAAGCCCAGCCCATCAGAGAGAGTACACTGGGAAGAATCACAGAATCACAGAAACGAATCATTAGAGCAGCGAGTGGAATCAAATGCTGGCGACCTACCTCTGTGTTTCCAGGTGTGGATTTGGTCCAAAGCCAAGTTCATCAACAGGAAATTCCTAATGGAGGAACTTTACCAGCGCTTCCTAGATGGAGAAGACAGCCACGTGGCACAGGAGGACGACCCTTTCTGGGACCCTGTTGAGGCCGTCCACCTGGGCTCGGCCCACGTGTGGCTCCAGCCGCTGGCCTATGGCCTGGGGCTCGAGGAGCAGGTGGAGTTTCTGGACGACGATGGGCTGGAGGCGGCGGCGCTGCACGTCCACGTGGCCCCCTGCTCCCCAGCAGGACAGTGGGTATCTCCTCCTTCCTCTTGCCTCATTCTGGGTCTGCCGCTTGGGGAAAACTCAAGCAAGACTGAGTGCTCCTGCCGGGTGGGGCGGTCAACTTGGTACCCCAAAGAGGTCATTTATCAGGACAAACAAACGAGCGCGTTCATTTATGAATTGAGCTCATCGAATCTGTTCTTTGCCACGACAGCCAAATTGGCTGACCTGGGATGTTGCAAATCCATGCCTGGCAGCATTCAAGCCACTCACCACTGCCCTGGGGGACCACAGCATGAGGAAGGCACCCTGAGAAGAGGCAGGAGTAGGAGGGGGATTCTGGATAGGAACCAAAGGCCTGGGCTGGCTCCCTGTCACGGGCCCTCAGACTGGCAGCCAAGTGCGGCAACGCCTGTGAGGCCTGGCACCCCCCCACGGGCAGTGTGCCCTTCCCCACATGGAAGGCCCCGCCCCCACAGCTCCGCTGGCTGGGGCCACGAGCCAGAGCAGCGAGCTCGCCCCTTTCCACCCGTGACACAGGCTCGGATCACTGCTTTGTTCCTTTCTCAAGGGAGGGACTCTGGTGTCTTTGTTTCCTTGCGTGGCCTCATTCGATGCTGTAACCAACCCTCTCTGCTGGCAGGGGCTTTGCGGGATCCCTGCTCCAGGACCCACACCCATCTCTCAGGGCGTCTCATCTGTTTCCTCTCTTTAGGCCACAGGCAATTGAGGCGGTTTTTATAGAAGTTAAAGTGGTCTGGGTGCCAGGGTCCTCGCCCACCCAGTGCGACCCTTCTGTCTTTGTGGAGAGGCAGCGGGCTCAAGGAGGGAGCGAGTGAATCACAAGGGCCTGTGACGCAGAGGCCAAGCTGGCCATCAGCTCACTGCCTTTACTGGGACTCTAAGCAGCTTTCTGGTCATTTGACGGTCTCAGGCCTCTGGGCTGACTGATTGTAGTATTTCCTGTCGCGGAGCAATAAGGGAGCGTTCTAGTTCATCGGTGTCAGGCGCTGTGAGCGTGGTTGATGTGGGAGGGACCCCGGTTGGAAAGCTGCCCAAATCGGTTTCTGGGCCTGGGGTTGACCCTGACGAGTTCAGCAAGAAAGTGACACCTGGAGAGGCTGCATCTGGGCAGTCACCTGGCCTTCCCGGGGCAGCAGCCCCTCTGTCCACTGGGGACCTACCTAGACCTTCACCCACTCCTGGGTGCCTATTGCAGAAGCTGTTATCTCCCTGCTTCCTCCTTGAGAAGGGCCGTATCTTACCTTGAAGCACCACCACAGAGCGGGCTCTTGTTAAGTGACCCTTGAATGAAGGGGTTCTACAGCTGGTCACTATACCTATTGTCCCTTCAGTGAATGTGGCCATCTCTCAAGGAGTCTGCAGTTCCCTTTGACATCGCAGCCCTAACTTGCTTGGGTCCAGGCTGACCTGTGATCGGTGTTCACCTCTTCTGTTTCTAGAGCATGCGGTGAGGAGGACGTGGTTATTGACCCTCGGGAGCTGCTGGGCAAGAGGTTGGATTTCCAGATCCGCATCGTGCGGTGCCTTGGTGCCAAGTGGCTGAAGGAAGCTGCAGAGCGGGGCATTCAGATGGGGTACTGGCCGTCCCTCAGAGCAGCTGCGTGCAGGCAGCCCGCTGGGGGGCCCTGTGGGAGGGAGCCTTCCCTCACGTTTTTAAAAAATGAGTTTATCATGAAATTTTCTTCAGTCTCTCTGCTTGCTCAACCCCAAAATGACTATTCCCCCGTCTGTAACAGAGAAAAGCCACACATCCCTCCAGGCTGAGGGATGGTGATCAATGGGTACTGACCCTTCTGAGTGATTGAAATGGCAGTCAGAAATTTTCATTATCAGAAAGAGTATCCAGTAAAATTATATTATCTAAGTAGAATGGTTGTTTTGTTTTTTACTTGGAAACAAAAGGACTATGTTACAATATGTCAGAAGTACCAGATCTGCTTAAACTAAGTAGGCTAAAAGGGTATTATTAAAAGATAAAGCAATAAAGAAAGGGAGACTGAAGAAAACCAAACCACCACCTCAAATGGAAAATGAATTTCAACTCTGGATTACCTAAGTAGAAAGTATTTATCAAAATCCTTTTTCTTTTTTGTTCCACATTTGATGTTACATGCGTAGCGATGATGTTCGTGTTGAGTGGCTCGGAGTTGGAGGTGACAATCAGGACTAAGTTATGGGTCAGTTAGGTGATGCAGGCTGTAAATCCTGGGCTCACCAGGCCCTTTTCTTTGCTAGTGTTTCCCTTCTGGTCTTAACATTTTATGTTCTTTTCTCAGGTACAGAATTTATGATCTTCCACACACTTTATACACCAAGCCTGTATGGAAAATTGTGAATCCCCAAATCGAAGAGTCTGTCCACTTTGCAGCCCTAAACACATCTCAGGAGTTCCTGAGTTATTTACAGACAAACGCTCTCATTGTTGACCTATGGGGTCTTCAAGGTACCAAGTTTACTTCCTCTCCTGCACGGGGCATTCTAGAATCAGGTATCCAAGGCTGTGGGGAGGTGGGGGAGGGAGGGGTAGAATCAGGGTCTGCACAGCAGTGGCCACGACCTATCTTCCCCCGGGGCCCTGGGTCCTAGTCCCCAGGTGGTGACGTGGTGTGATGTCTCCTCACACAACCCTGGGGCTGACAAGCAAGACGCTCTTTCCTCGATGGTGTCTCCCCCACACTACAGAGGGCTGTGCCGAACTGAGCTGCTCTCGGCAGGACCTCTTGGTCACAGGTGAAGGCCACGTCATGGTGGACACCAAGAACATTTCTACTCTGACGACTCTGAGCCAGGTGTGTACATTTATGTGCCATTAGAGTGGGTGTCACAGGCGACTCAAAAATCTCACATGACGGTGCTTGGGATCTGCAACATTTCTTCACCTTAACAAACGTGAGCTGGGTTCACTCCTGCGCCCAGAGGGGCTAAATCCTGCTCTCCGCCCCCCGCCCCCCGCCAGGACCCATGTGGTGGTGAAAACTGCCAGTCTCAGAGGACATGCAGATAGCCCAGGAAAACGCTCATGTGACATGTTTTTTGTAGACTCCATCCAACCAGATATCGGAACTTTACCTGAAGCTGCTCAAGTTAGAACAGGAGACGGACCTGCTCAGAAAGGTCAACAGAGCCCTGAGAGAGGAAAACGTGGTTCTCCGGGAATCCCTTGAGAAAACTGGGTCCAGTCAACACGGTGAGAGGCTGCCTGAGACGTGGTGGTTGGGCTTCTGTCTAAACGCCTATATTTCGATGTGTGTGTGTCTTTCTCAGAAATGAGCTTTTGAATCAATTAATCCACATTTTGTTTCACAAAAAAAAAGGCAGTCCAAATTGGTGCCTGATAAATGCCGATGGGCAGAATGCCACCTGGACAAATATGTGCGTGAATAGATAAATGCTGTCATTCCTTGCTTCCTCAGCACAGAAGCCTTCTGATGCCCTGAAGCCTGCTGGGATGGCAGCGCAACTGCCAGCAGCCCCAGAGGTGACTCGAATGTGCGCGCGGCGGGCCGGCTGTGACAGAGAACTCGCCAAAGCCCTCAAGGTGTTCTACCAAAGCATGAGCACGGCGCGAGGGCAGCTCCTCCAGCTGAGACGCTGTAAGCCTCCTGTAAGTGCCCGGAGTCCCGGGAGCCATATAACTCATCACATTTAGATATTAGAGGCGAAAAATCATGGTTCCTTCTACTCTAAGCACACCAGGCGTACAGTGAACACTCCTTAATCTGATAAAGGCTATCTTAAACAAACACTTAGCAAGCATAATGCTCAGTGGTGACTCACTGGAAGCTCTGCCCTCCCCCTCAGGAAGAAGGCAGGGATGCCAGCCACCTTCACCTGTGTGGATGTTGTCCTTTAGGTTCTACCTGGTGCGGCAAGGTGTGAAATTTTAGGTATGAAGACTGGAAAGGGAAAAAAGCAATACCGACAGAAGCATACATTTATACAATACTTCATGCGTTACAGTTACTGACTCAATTCTCACAACAACCCCATAAGGTAGGAACTGTTATGAGTCTTATTTTAGAGTTGATGGCGCTAAGACACAGAGAGGTGCAGGGATGCACAACTAGTAAGCAGCAGTGCCGACCTCCCGACCCAGCCAGGGTTGCTCCACTGTCTCTACTCTTCCACTACACCAGCTGCCTGTTGTTATTCCCAAAAGACATATTTATGTAAACAAAAAATCCAAAGTATTTATAGATAAACAGAATTACAAAGTTTCTGGACACAAAAACCAATATTTAAAAAATTAACTGTTAGAATACAAAAGCACCAAGGAGAAAACATTTTTATAAACGATACCATTTAGCCCTGGCTGGTGTGGCTCAGTGGATTGAGTGCCGGACTGTGAACCAAAGGGTTGTCGGGTTTGATTCCTAGTCAGGGCACATGCGTGAGTTGTGGGCCAGGTCCCCGGTAAGGGGCATGCAAGAGGCAACCACACACTGATGTTTCTATCCCTTTCTCCCTCCCTTTCCCTCTCTCTAAAAAAAAAATTTAAATTTTAAAAAAAGATACCATTTATAATCACATCAAATATAGGCAGTACAGTAAGTCCTCACTGAACATTGTTGATAAGTTCTGTGACTTGAAACAACTCAAATCCAAGAGCTAAGTTCCTATAGCACCTCACTATAGGAACTTTAACATTATAATGAAATAACATTGAATGAATTGACATTATTTGAGGACGTTGCTGTACTTAGGCCTATGTACTCCTATAAAACCACCTACTTCTATGCAGAAAATTTTAAAACTTGTTTGAGAGAAATTAAAGATCTAAATAGACAGAGAAATATGCTATTAAATATTTGCCGAGTCTGCCCAAGACTCACTGGAATTCCAATAAAATGTAATGGAAGCTGATAGTGATCTAGATGGAAAAGCAAAGACAAACCAAGCCACGACCAAGTCCCAGAAACAAGGCAGAAAGACTTGCCCTACCTGATACCTAGGCTTCTTTCACTACTACTACAGAACAGCAAGGTGTGGCCCAGCTAGAGATAAGAGCACCAAAGGAAAAGAACAGGAGGCCCAGGAATAGATTCACTCGGGACCAGAGACATGGTATACGCTGCATACAGTCGAGGTGGAACCACAGGTGAGGGGCAAGGAGGGCTTTTCAATAAGCGGTGCCAGAAGGATTAAGACTATGTACAAGGAAAAATAAAATTGTAATCTTACCTAAAACTAATCTCAGAAATCAATTTTGGTAAGAATTACAGACCTAAATGTGAAAGGTAAAACCCTAATGCTCTTTGGAAGTTGACTGAGGAGACTCTCCATGACTTCACAGTGGAATAGAATTTCTCAAACAAGACACAAAAAAAGACCCAGCTTTAAGGAAAAAGACTCACCTACATTAAAACTGTGAAGTTTGGTCCAGATACTAAAATGAAGTCAAGAGGGACAGGAACAGTTATTTGCAACACATTTAACACATAGTGAATGAATACCCAAAATAAAGAACCACAAACCAGAAAAGATAACCCAACTTAAAAAAAAAAAACCTCAAACGACTTGAACTGGAACGTCACAAAAGGGGAAATCAAAAAGGTCAATAAATACATGAAAAAGTGATTAATTAACCTCATTAATAATCTGGGGAATACTAATTGAAACTACAATGCAATACTATTATAAACCCACCATAGTAGCAAAAATTAAAGTCTGAAAATACCAAGTTTGGGGGAAGAAATGAAGCAACGACGGAAACTCTCATGCGCTGCTAGAAGGAGCATCAATTAGTGAACCACCTAAAGAATTGCCTGCGGTTACCTAATGCAAGTCGAGGATGCATCTACCCTGGAAGCCTGCAACTCAGCTCCTCACAGAGCAAACTCACTTCTGCAGAGTGCAGCCCTAATGCCCCGCAGCAGAGGCTCTCGAAGTGTGGTCCCCACTAGCAGCTTCAGCATCATCCAGGGTCTTGCAAATTCCAGGGCCCCACTCCTGACTCCTAGGTTCAGTAGAATCAGAACCTCTGGGTGTGGGGCCTGGAATCTGTGCTCTAACAAGCCCTCTAGATGGTTCTGCCACAAACCACCTCACTGAGGCACCCAGGGGATGTAATGAATCAGTTTTTCTGACATATTTAGAATGTTATTAGTTATATAGCATATTTGGGAGAACTGAGAAAACAGTCACTCAAATCATTTTCCGTTGTGTGGCTCAGATGAGGGACCAGCTGAAAAACTTGGCAGAAACCCTTACATAGGTGCCCAGCTGGCCTTCACACTACCTTCCCTAAGAGGCCCAAACGCCACACCCTAATGTGTGAGCCAGCAGGAGACTCTCCACTCCGCGTGTCCAAAGAGCTTAGGGGGTGGGCAAAAGTAGGCTTACAGTTGTTCACCTGGGAAATAACACAATAAATAATACGAGAATAAACTGTTTTGCACACTCACAACTGTAAACCTACGTTTGCCCACCTGTCTACCATTCCAATCTCAAATGCTTGAATTACCTCACTAATTTTTCCTGTTGGTAGTAACTAAAGGGCCATTCAGGGGGCCTTCTTGAAACTGAACACGCACCCAGGCAGCTTATTGTCTCTGCTGGCAACTCTCAAATGCAGCTTCCTGGCCCAAAGGGAGAATTTACTGGGCACCCTACTCACATATTTTTACTTTAATGATGTAAGTCTACTACTATCATATTTTCCCTCTTGCTGATTTTTTTTTAGGAAGATGATCAAATGCTTCGACCATTTGTACACCAACAGTCACTGATGTTAAAGGACTTTGGGGATCTACTTGAATCCAGCTTGTGGAAACTGAAAAATGATGTAGCTCTTATAGTGAAAAAGAAGAGAGAATGTTTATTGCAGAGCGAATAATGAGGATACACCAACTGAAAACAATGAGCTTCACGTTACGAAGATTACTTGGGCAGCTATTAAGCTTCATGAACTTAGCTATCAGAGCCAAATTGTGGACTCAACATATTCAACCTAATTCCCAACCTATTAAGTAATTAATTACTCATTTCTTCTTCCATTTTAAAGCAAAACTGTCCTTCATTTTGATTTAAAAGCATGTAAAATGAATCCATGTCCAGGGTGACGATGAAGTGGGAGCTGTCTCAAGTGAACGGCTGGCATTCTGAGCTCTGGGATCAGACTGCCAAGTCCTGTTTAAGCCACCGCTTGTTAATTGTGTAGTTTCAGGCAAAAATACCTCTCTAAGCTTCTCTTTCCTTCTGCTATACAGGAATGGTAACAGTTAATAAATATAAAGCCCTTAGGATGGTAGTCCCTGGCATGCAGAAGCAAATAAGGAGTATTTGTCATTAATATTTCATGGTAAACAGTTTGAAACTTCAAATAAAACCCTTTTGATAAATTTCCTGCTCTCTGACATAGAGCCAACCATTATTTTGTGTCATTGCTTTGAAAAAATGTTGTATTCTACCTCCATGTTTTCTGTCCTCACAGGGTTGTCTGAAACACATTCTGTTCACTAAGCAGCTTTAACGTCTGCACCGCGGGATGCGTCCGACACAGGTCTGGGGTGACAGGGATTAACATTGTTGGCGGGATCTGCTGGAGTCCGTCAGTCTCGAAGCAATCATGACACCACGAAGATGGGTCTCAGTTAAGGGCTGCCGGGCACTTACTGGCCTGCGAAGGGCTGTGCAGACCTCTTTCGAGACCTAAGGAGTGCTGCTGCTGTGCCTAGGCGTTGGTCTAAGTGCTAGTCATCTAATAGCTCATTTAATTTTCACCATAACCCTAGATTTGGCACTATTCTTTCTCCCATTTTGAGGCTTTAAGGGTTAAATAAAGGAGGCTTGTCCAGGCCACTGGGGGGCTGACTCTACAGAGACTGCATTCCTAACCACCTGGCCGGCCGGCTAGGGCTAGCATAACGCCAGGACTCGATTTGCATAAGAAACCAAGAAGGAGAAAACAAGAGGTGACAATCCCAGTCCTTTCTCTGTAAAATAAAAAGTTAGGGAAATCAAACAGGATGACATTGAACCTCTACTGGTCGGATAGGTTATCGAGGGTTCCAAAGTCTCCCTGGGAAGGTGGGGGATCTAGGCCGGTGAGTTCTGTTTAACACCAGGGCCCAGGGGCTTATGGGAAAGGCTGGGGTTTGCCTGTGGCTCAGGTCCTGACTGAGTATACTATACCCACAGGAACTAAAAGACAACCAGCAACCTTAGAGCCCGTGTGGAGTGCCACGTGGTGATGGCAGGGCTGGCATCAGCAAAGCATCGCCGAATCCCAGAAAGCCTCCGCATGAGGCAGAACGGCGACGAGGCCATGGGCAGCAGGTCCCACCTTCTGGACTGAGCCTCAAAATTCTCGAACAATTTACAGCAAGCGTATCACCTACTTTTCTGCAACAAGAGCAGGTGGAGGCTTGGGGGTAGGGGGGTTTAAAAATAAAATTAAACCCTGGGTGGGTAGCTCAGTTGGTTAAGAGTGTCAGCCGAATATGCCAGGGTTGCAGGTTCTATCCCCAGTCAGCGCACATAGAAGAATCAACCAGTGAATGCATAGGTAAGTAAAACAATGGATTGATGGCTCTCTCTCAAACCAGTAAATAAAAAGTTAAAAAAAAAAAAAATCAGAGACACACTTGTATCTCAGGCGGGAGGACAGTTACACAAGTTGTCGCACACTAGTACCCACACTAAGATGAGCATTCAGTGCAAAGCTAGAAAGAGCGCTCACACACCTGCAGCCTCGCTCAGCGGCTCCCAGACACAGACCGAAACCACAGGTGCCCCCACCCCCCGGCCTCCGGGCCTCCCAGGTGCAAATGCCTCTAACTGATACACAGCTGGCCGTGAGATCTGCTGCTTCCGCACATCTTCCGAATTTTAGAGATGATAAAAAACTTTTACAAGGTGAGGCCAGATCCTGGGGCAGAGGGAGCAAAGTTAGGATGGAAGTGCCACCACCAAGAACCTCCTCCTTCGAGTTAGAGACCCTCCTCCCTCTATGCTGGCAGCACAGCAGGGACTCCCAACACGGTAACATTCCTGTCTGTCCTGCTTCTCATCACAGAGCAGGAATCCCACAGAGGCAGTGGCTGTCCCCTTACATAACTGAAAGGCGCGGAACACTGTGTGTGTGTTCATTATGTGCTTGCTTCAAAAGGGAAAGTCCTGTGCTGTGCCTTGTTTTAGGCCCTTAGGGGAAAACAGTTAAAATGCAAAAAGTAAATTAGTGAAAAATTCTGCTTAGGCAGTGAAAATCAATAGAAACTTACCAGCTGTATCCTCAAAACTACCCACAGGTACTGAACCAGGGAAAACAAACGACGAGGTCCATTGTTAGCAGTCCACGGGAAGCACGTTTCCACCACCGCTCAAACGCCAGGCAGGTCAGACACAAACCACTACTCAATTGACAGTCCTTTATTATTCAGCTTAGGCTATGTCCAAAATCAATCAGTGTAGATGGGTGAAAAAAACTAAGCTAGAAGAGCAAGCAGTGCAGTCTCACCTGGCAGAGGCCCACGCACATGGAGAGAGACGGGGAGCAAGACCCGCGGGATGTCAGGGCCAGGAGGGCAGCCGGGCGCTGGCCCCGGGTCTGTCAGCAACACCGACCGGCCCGCCCACCCCAGGGCTGCCCGCCGCTCGCTCCCAGGAACCGCCCACGAATTCAGGGAAGAGGTCAGTCAAATGTTAGTTCTCTCTCAGAAGCAATAAAATCAGAGAATCAGCTAAGATTTAAAATTTAGGGTAAGCTAGTATAATTTCCTGCTTTTAATGTGTACATATTTTAGATTTGATGATCTTTTCCACATACACAGGCTTATAGAAGAATTTCAAATATCAAATTAAAAAGTTGTTAATTCATGCATTTTATGACTGGTCAATTCTTCAAATCCTTAGACTTCAGAGCTGCTAATGACATTGAATTCAATGCCACGTTGGCTGAGTCTGTCAATCAGCTTTGTCCTGCAGAAAGCCGCTCCAGGCGTGAAGACCCCGCCCCTGAAAGACAAGGAGGGAGCGCGACAGTGCACAAAGCCAGCCCCGGCTGGTCCTGCCAGGGCCTCGCGCTGGAGGACTCACTGCGGGGTCACGATGCAGCTCAGGGACACTCATCCTTTCGCTTCTACTGTGGACTAGTTTTGGTTCCGTTCCCAAAATCCGCCAAATGAGCAAGCGGCTATTACTCAGGGGAAGCTGGTGGCCAGCACTACACTGTTCGGTGGCCAGTGCGACTGCTGCCACAACACGGTGTGCTCGAGGGGCACACCGAGGGCCATCGACCCGAGCAACTGCCGCCGGTCATGAAGACGGCCCTCGGGTCAGGAGGGTTAAGTGAAGGCCTCCGTGAAATAAATTTAGGTAGCTGATTATTAACAAAGCATAAACAAGACTTCAACTGGGTGAAAAAAGTTTCTTTAAATGCAATGGCTAAATGTAAATGCTAAATATTTTCAAAGGGTACACAAGTATTTGAAAATATTTACTTAGGTTTCATTTTATTACAATTTTTCTGTTTATTAATACTGTTTCAGGTCACACCCGAACTTATTTATTTCTAAGCCTCAGGGCCCGTGCCCCTTTGTGAGGGCGGCCTACGTTTAAGGAGCAGCCTGATGCTCCAGGAAGATCGTCCCCTTGGTGATCATCCAGTCAGGATGCCACCAGCCAGTTCGTGCTGGCGGCAGGGCCCAGCGAGCCCAGGCCGAAGTGCGTGGCTCAAACTGCCTGTCTCCTCTTGGTTACCTCTGTTTCCAGAGGCCCGTAAGGAACAGTCCTTCTCACAAGTTTAATTCACCTCTATCTTTGTATCAATGAAACTGAAAATGCTTAGGTGCAGGTTCGATGCCTGAAAATCAAATCAAAATAAGCTAAAACACAACAGATGAAAAAGGGATCTTCAAATCAGAAGAAACAAGACTTACACCTTCGGAAGGTCAGAGATGTCACTCAGAAGAGTCACAGCCGCCTGGACCATGGCTATGGAAGTCACTACGTAGCCGGCCTCTGCAGAGAGCGCGCGATCAAGGGAAAGAAAGTTCTGGTCACGTATGCACTCAACAACACCCAAAAACCAAATAGTGGGCTTTATATCTAACTCTAGGTATCCAGAATTATCTCCATGAATACTTTGTTCACTTACTAAAAATAACAACATTTACATCGTACACATGAAGTGTTAGGAATTGTGTTAAGTGCTTTAAATTTACTAGACTCATTTAATTCTCCTAGCAATGACATGACAATGACAAGAAACAATGTCAGGGTAACCAGACTCCAAAGAAACCTTGGATCAAATGGATAAGTATCACCCAGCCCCTTGTCTTTTTAGTACTGAAATCTGCCATTCAGAATTACTGAATCATACCAAAAAAGAAAAACAGAGGTAGGAACACACCAATAAACTCAATCCTCCTTTTGACTGAATCATTTATCAGTAATACTTAAATAAACTGTGCAAATGTATTTCTAAAACAATTATACTTTGGAAGGAATAGCATTCCCCCTTACAGTTTAAGACAATGTACGGTTCCCCAGCCCCTTTAAGTCATCTGTGAAATACCTGGTCCTTTCACCTGAGTACAGATCCTGATGTTGGGTTTGCTCTTATCGGGACTAGAGCCTTGGCTGTATCCTTGACCAAAGAATGTCATTGTAAATGATGAGGCATCCATCTAAGAAAAAGAAAGCAAAGAGTTTATTTAAGAAGTATGTCATTTCCCCCTGAACACAATCTAACCTATTATTCTACTCCACATGAGAAATTTTCAATTGATAAAAACGTCAATTTTCTATCTGCCAGAATACCGTTATCCTTCAGGCATGGAGCAAAAATTAACTCTTTGAAGAAGCAAGTTTGTTTCTTTTAAATATTGAGTTGAGAGGGAGAGAGAGGCTGACCTGTTTTTCCACTCACCCATGCATTCGTTCATTGTCTCTTGCTCGCACCCTGACCGGGGATCAGACCCGCGACCCCGGTGTACTAACGACACTCTCAGCAGCTGAGCTACCCACCCAGGGCGGAAGACACTAGCACTGGTGGCTGTGATGCTGGGGCACGGGAGGTGGTGAGGAATGGGGAGGAAGAAAGGTGAGTCTTACGTGGTGGCTTAAAGGACAGCACCACTAAAACAGGCACTGTCGGGGCAGGAGCTGCTGGCAGCTTTTGCCTTAGGGTGGCAGAATATGGCAGTCTGGTTCTAGAGAGCGATCTGAGGTGACAAGACCAAAATAGCCAGCAAGCAGTGACAATGCGGGCTTGAGGCACGGATATATAATTGCTGCGTTTAGAGATGTAAACATTCAGTTCAAAAAATTAAAGTTTTAGAAGACTTATCTGAACATCTATCACAATCACTAAGTTGAGAAATAAAATAACAATGAATTCAGTCATGGTCAATACATTTTAATCAACTATCAACTACAGGTCAGGTACCACATTAGGCTCTGAGACGTAACTGGAATATGGTGACTTCAGCAAGGGGACAATGAAGGGGGAAGAAGGGCTGAGGCCTTTTTCAGGTGGGGGAGGACACTGGCCCGTTTGCGGGATGAGAAAGAGCCTGTGGAGAGACAGCAGGAGCATTTACGGGACAGAACAGGAGTAGGCGCCCTACGAGGTCAGGAGGGACTCTGATCCAAAGGAGCCGTGGCGGCGAGGACTCAGGCTGGTTCTGCTCTAGGAGCTGCCAGACTCTGGCCACGGGAACCAGGCCACGCACACCCTTGGATTCTCTCCTGCTGGGGAGGAGCAGGGCGCACCTGCACCAAGGCGGCCGCAGAGCACTCAGCCCCGGCCTGCAGCGCCTGCGCCTCAGGGGGCCGGTGGCAGGTTCACCCTGCGCAGGAGAACGTCTCTCCAAGGGAGCAGGGAAGAGGCGAGGGTCTGGGAACAGGAGTCCCGGCGGTGGGGGCGGGGCACACCACCGAGGTTCTCAGTAAGGCAGGACCTGTGATAACTGCACACGTGGGGAAGACAGTGGGGCTGGGCTGGTTTTGAAAAAAGCCCCTGAGGGGAGGTGGAGAGATGACTAATGAAGAGTAAAAAGTACTGGCAGGTGATGTTAAAAGCTCCAGTGAGGGGGAGCATGGATGTGTGGTGCTGGCATCCTCTCAGCTGTGGAATTCCTTCCCCCCCCACTTCCGGCAGTGCCTGGTGTAAAAGGTGAAGGCTCAACGACCTAAGGCCTGACTTGGGATCTGTAACCAAACGGTCCAAAACGAAGGCCTGATGTTGAGCACACTCGACAAACGGAATTCCATTTATCTACCTCGCGGATCCAGGATATGCGGAAGGGGCAGGGAAGCCTGAGGAGAGGGGACAAGAGGAGGTCAAAAAGAGGCGGTAACAGAGGAGAAAAACGAAAGAGTAAGAATAATCGAAATCTCAGTGAAATAGAGAATATAATTTGTGGAGCGAGATGGCTGAGTGCTCATCCCAACTTGGCTGTTTATTCACTATAGGACCTTGGGCAAGTTTTTAAACCATATTGTGCCTCAGTTTCCCCATCTGTAAAATGGAGATGATACCCACTTCTAGAGGTGTTTGAAAAAATTAATTTAGTTTACGCAAAGAATGTGAGAGGGTGTCTGATACATGGTAAGTGCTCCATGAAGTCTTAGCTGTTACTGTCATTGTCACTGCACTGAGGAAAAGGAAAAACCAAGTAAGGAAAATATTATTTTAGAGACCTGGATACAAAAGAATGAGTTACCTGTTTCTGTGTTGGACCTTGTTTTGAAAAATAACCAAAGGAGAAGAGCCATGGGAACTAAAGAGGGAAAAAAAAATCTCTCAGTGATATCTTTTTAAAAACTCATGGAAAATGCTTTTAGATCGAATTTCATAAAAATATCACTCACTTTTATGAGCAGCTGCCTTCCAATGCCAAACTTCACAAAGAATAAAAAGAAAAGCCCTGCAAACATCAGCTTAATAACAGAGGCGATGCCTCCCACAGTCACGTACGCAGCATACTGAACCTAGGTGAAGATCATCAAGTCAGAATGCTGGCCTCCTGTTTCAGGCAAGTAACGTAAGAATGTTAGCTACTTATAGCTTATTCTGTAGTCATAAATGCTGAGCAAAAGCAGTTCCACTGTATGAGTGTTATGTTCCGAAAACCTGTTCAGAAACCAGACACTGGGAGCATGCTTTTAAAAGAAATAATTGCAAATAGTATTTAGCTTTCTCACTTGAACACAAAAGTCCACATAATCCATAAATAAAAAGTTCAATAATATACCTGAATTTAGCAATTATACATTACAGAATGTAAACTACACTCACAACCTCTTTTATAAGACAGTATCCATATCTTTTAACTTGAGTTGGTTTCCGTTCAGCAGAGTCTCAGCAGAGGGAGCAATTGTGTACTTCCCTCAAAAAAAAAAAACAAAAAAAATCCCCCCAAAAATTTAAAAAAACAAAAAAAAAAAAAACAGACAAAAGGAGCAGAGTGATACTCGGAGGCAGCCAGGAGAGGAGGAGAGCACCCGGACTCCTCCAGCAGCGCAAAAGGAGCATTCTGGCAGCCGCAGTGTTGCACAGGGGTGGTCGGGTGTTCATGAACCAGAGCTTCCTGCTCTGAGTTGGTGCTGTTGTGTTACATTACAAAGGTATTCGGCAGGCCAGATATAAATTATGGGGAAGGCTATTATCACCCCCCCAAAACGCACAATGCTCTATACTCCTGATTCTGAATACTTCCAGAAACTGTTACACACATTATTTAGCTACTTCATTTTTTGCTTTATGAACACAAAAATCCTAATCAAACTGTGGGAGAACTGTAACAAACAAAAAATATTAAAAAATAAATCATGAACACTTACAGGTGATTGCTCTAAATTTTCATGCAAGTAACGCTGAGTCCGCTTCACGACAGACACATCTGCTCCCAAGAAAGGAATGGAGTAGCTGCTGAGCTCTCTGCAGTAAGAAATCGGCCACCTGCAAGATAGACCCAGGTTGCATTTTCTCCATTTACACTGACCACAATTTTAACAGGTAAATTTCCAAACAAAAATTTTAACTCTGCTTGAGGCAGGGATAACAATAAAGATGGCAGATCTGCTCTTAGTTAATATTTCAATCTCTGACCTTTGTTCTCTACACCTACAGCCAAACAAGTGACAACTGCACAGAGAAGTATTCTTCACATCATGGGCACTTAATACATGTAGTTTAACTATGTCTTAGCCCATCATTTCACTGACCAATGATAAAAAGAACACTCATTTCAACAGATAAACACTGCAGTCTGCAGTTGGAGTTCTTACATATAAATGTTATCGATATATTGATTGATTAATCTACACAAGAGCAACACACTTTAAGTTGATGGTTTTACTGCACAAAATTTAACTGATGTTTAATTTTGATGTTGATAATGAAAAGTAAAAAAACTAATTTTTCCTAGGGTACAAATGAATTATTATATACAAAGTACTTAAGCTTCAGTTAACATATTAATTGTAATTTATCTTTGAAAACAATCTGGATTTACTATAAAATAGTCTCCAGGCTTTTCTTACTAGCATACTTAATTAAGTCAGGTCAACACAAAACACTTAGACCAGACATACTAAGGAATGGATTTTGAATTAATATACCTTCTTTTTAATTTTGGACCAACAATTGGGACAGGTTTCAGATTTGCTTCTTTTCGTAGTTTTTTCAAGTTACTCTGATCTCCAAAACCATAGACTGCTGACTTCCAGGTACCATCATGAATGCACATACCCTAATAAAACAATTCAAGAGTTAAACAAGTCTTAAGAGATACTAAAATGCAAAACCAAGTATGTTATAATTGGCACAAAAAAATTTTTACCTCTATTTATGCAAGGCATAATCCTTTATTTAATAATTTTGAGATGGAATTTTCATGACCAGCTAGGCAGCAATAACACTCATTAGTCTGGTCATATTTTGTATTTACACCAACAAATGCCCTTTCTTCTTCCCTCTTACCATTATTTACGCTGTTTTCAATAAGCCATTGATTTCACTTTCTCGTTTTCATTCAACGAATTGATCATATGAGGTCTGTGTGGAAAAAGCCCAGCCACTGTTAATGTGACAAGAACATTTGCAGGACATTAATGTAACCTGGCAGCCAAGGAGAGTGGACTGGAATGCACATGCGTGAACAATGACGGCTTCACTGTACTAGTCCGTGGGGATGGCAGATACTATTAAGTGGGCATGTGCACTGTGTGGCCATCACATTCAAAATGACTGAGCGAGTAGAGCAACAGCCTGCATCAAATTTTGCCTTAAGCTTGAACATTCCTCCACACAAACTATTTGGATGATTTAGAAGGCTTTCAGGGATGATTTCATTTATAATTTTGATTGTATATAACTGTATCATGTCCTGCCTTGCATGTTGTTTAGCTTGTTTGAACAAAGCCACTTAGAAAGATTCACAACCAACTTTATCACAGGACTAAAAGTCCTAAGAGTTTGACCTATGAAACTATTCTAAAGTGGGGCCCAGCCAATCTGACCCATTTACAAAAGTAAAGATTTCCCAACGCTGGGAGAAAAAAGCTTTTCAAAAAACCTAAGACTATCTTCTTACACAAATAAGCCCTGAAGAAGGCAAAATACTACATTCATTTAAAAAATATTTTACCTTATCTCATTGAAAAATATAACATAAAGAAGGTGCACAAAACATACATGCACAATTTAATGAAAGTACGGAGCAAACACCCAGGCAGCCCAGAGGGCCCTCCTTCTGTCCTGCTTTTATGGTGATCAAGAAAAACCCCGGCTTCTCTTTAGAGTCTCCCAGACTAAGCATTCACTCCTAAACAGCGCTGTGAGTTTTGCCCATTAACTTTACAGAAACGGAACCACACAGCACAGGACCCTTCGCGTTCAGCTGCTTTCGCTCAGACTGTGATGTCGGGACTCATCATGTGTTAAAGTAACTCATACTCTGCAGCCGACCTTCCCATTGTCTTAGTATGTCTTTTGATAAACAGATGTTCTCAATTTCAAATATGCACAAATGTGTCACTTTCTGATTATGCCTAATATATACGTAAATGCCTCTGTATCTCTTTTAAAAAGCCATTCCCTGTACAGCATGGTGACTACAGTTAACACTGTATTGCATATCTAAAAGTTGCTAAGAGAAAAAAAATCTTAAAAGTTCTTATCACAAGAAAAAAAATTGGATGTATGGTGACAGATGTTAACTAGTCTTACTATGATGATTTTGCAATACATACAAATATATAATTATTATATTGTGTACCTGAAACTAATATGCCAATTATACCTCAATGAAAAAGATTTCTGGGGGAAAAAAAAGAAGCCATTTCCGACCTTGAGGCCATGCAGTATGTCCTCTTCTAAAAGTGTTACTCTTCTGCCCTTTGCACTTAGATCTACAATCCACCTAAATTTGACTTTGGTGAACAGTGCAAAGTATGAGTCCAATTTCATTTTTCACCCATACAGACACCCAACTGTCCCAGCATCATCTCCTGGAAAGTCCCGTTACATAAAGTGTTCATGTCTGCACAAATTACTCTGAGTGTTTATTCTATTCCCCCTGCCCACTGATACCCTCTGCCAATGCAACACACTGACGTGAATAACTAATCTTGATAACCAAGAGCATCCTTTCTACCTTATTCACCTTCAAGAAGGTCTTCGCTATTCTTGGCCCTCTGCATTCCATACACATTTTAGAATTAATTTGTCGAGCTGCACACCAACACAAAACACATAAATAAAAACCTATTTGAGATTTTGATTGAAATGACAGAACGTGGAGCTGAGGAGGAACACGATGTGAGTTATGTTCTGAACAGGATCGTCCTGGCTGTCGTGTTGAGAAAAGACTGCAGGGAAAGAGGAGGTGGCAAGAGAAGTGGTGAAAGGCGGTCAGACTTTGACATATTCTGAAGGCAGAATCAACAGGATTTCCTGAGATCAGATATGATTTCTGAGAAGAGACAGCAATGACTGCACTGTTTGGCCTGAACACTTGGAAGGACACATCACTACTGCCTGAAATTGATACAAGTAAGCTACGGTTAGAGCACATTTGGAAGGAGAAAGCAGGGGGTCAGTTATGGAGATGTCTACCCAATGCTCAAGTGGAGAGGCCCACTGGGCAATTAGTTATTAAGAGTTGAGGAAAAAGGTCTGGGTTGATGACCTAAGTTCGGAATATGCCAGTAGTTCTTAACACCCAAATATAAAGAGATTTTCTCTTTTTTTTAATCCTCATCCAAGTCCATGCTCACTGATTTTAGAGATAGGGGAAGGGAGGGGGAGAGAGAGGGAGAGAAACATAGATGGGTTGCCTCTAATATGTGCCCCAACCAGGGACTGAACCCACACCCCAGGCATGTGCCCTGACCATGGGACCTTTCAGTTTACGGGACAACGCTCCCGCCAACCGACACACACCGACCAGGGTTCCTGCTGCTCCTCCATAAAGAGCCTCCATCCTAGCTCTACTGTTCTCACTATCTCCCTGTGGTCAACACTGCTGTCAGTCCTGTGTCCATTCTCTGCAACCCCCAACCCCTTCTTCTGCTCAACAAATCAACTCTCCTTCCTATTTCGTACTTGTTCCCTGTTGTTCAGGTGGACTTGACCCTATGATCCCACCTCCAGAGGCCTGTGACCCAGGCCCAGGAAATCTGCTCACTCCATGCCTCCAGGTCGCACGGACGGGCTCAAGAATGGCCAAATGACCCATCTTGACGAATCTTCCCTATCACTCGGTATCTAAACTGGCAGCTGTCCCTGGGAAACCATGAGTCTCAGGAACAATGCATGCGACAGCCAGCAGCTTCCCAGCCCTGTCAAGAGAGCCAGCACAGAGGGGCCTCAGGAGTAAGGAAAGAGACAGGAAGAGGGAAGAGGGAACGAAAAGGGCTCCGATAAGACCATTTCACATCTAGACCCAATCACACTATTCACTTCTAGACATTTAGTTACAGGAATCCATCAATTCCTTCCTGTTTTATTGGTTGAGTTGGATTTCTAACACATGCTACCCAGAGCTCCGAGCATGCCTTTTACTCTTGTTTCTGAGCCTTTGTTCAGGTTGCTGCCTGACCTTCCAACTGCTATCCACACTTTAAGGCTGAACTTAGTTAAGGCCTCTATGAGGCATTCCCAAGTTAATTACTCAGGCCCACTATCCCTTCCCTTTAGTCTGATACTCTAGTATACACTCTCTGTAACCAAAGATGTTAGTATGTTTTCTATAGTTCTTTGTGTTCATTGATCTGAACCCACAATCCAGGTGAACAGACCATTGCTTTTACTTAAACATGCTCCACACCATGCCAGAGTTACATCTGTATTATACTATTTCCTCTCCCTTATCCACATCTCTGCAGCACCAACCCTTGAAACTCAGTCCATATCCCGGCTTCTCCGAAGCATTCTTGATCTCTGGCCTCCCAGCTACACATACTTTCCATTCTCAGAATCCCACAGTATTTGATCTGATCCCTTTAATAACACTTCCTATCTCCTGCCAAGCTAAATGACCTCTTTAAGGGCAGGATTTGCATCTTATTCATTTATGTGTCACACTACCTTGAACAACTATGTAGATTTGCACCACTGCACAATACTTGTTGAATGAATATTTTTAAAAGGGAAAAAATACTTATGAAGCTTCAAGTAAAGACACAGAACTGGGCTTGACCCTATGGCAATAAAAGTACTATCATAAAACACAGTCTCTTCCCAGAAATGCAACTATCTTGTGTTCCCAAATAGACTATAAACTCAGTAAGATTATATTTACATCATGCATTTCTTGCATGGCCATAAAGTACCTAACTCCAAGTCTGGCACATAATAAAAATGCACAGACTCTGCACTAAGGTGATGACTGTCTTGGCTGACAATATTTACTGCATAACAGTGATAGAAACTTTAGTTAGGATCATGGTAATTCATTCTAATGTAACAAACTGTTCAGTTTTTTTTTTTTTTAAGTAGAGTTTATTCTTAAGTCAAAGGAATTCCCAACAACAATCTAGTACCTTTCATTTTTTAAAATTAAACACAGTGACTTTAATACACTAAAAATTCCAAAAATATCTTTTTTAAAAAGGCATGTATCATTTCCCAAATGTTTTAAATATTAACTTAGAAAATATCTGACGAACAGAAAAACTAACCTCGGGTCCTGAACGTAAAGTCAGGAAACTTTCCACTGCAGTCAAAATACCTATAAGAGTAGGAAAATGGTCAAAGTAAAATCAAATAAAATCTATTTAGCCAGGACAAGTAACAATGAACTATTCCTAGTCATTCAGGGACTGCTTTTACTAAGCTGACAGCTGAATAGTCAGAAAGTCAATACTGATAACAATTTTATTATGTTTTTATAAACAGACTTAAAAAGCAGCTGAAGCCAGGTGAATTGTCAGAAAGAGGAGTTGAACATAAACTCTAACTGCCAATACTGACAAAATATTTTCAATATTTAAACTGACGCTAAAAAATCCTCTTCCTCTAAGGCAACAATTTTGCTCTCTCATTCTGGAAGGCCAGCAGAACACAGTGATCAAAATTACATCTATGGGAATTACTTGTTTTCCCAATAGGACAGCTTTTAAGAATACTTATCCACAGTTACATACAATTAATGTACAGAATACCTATCAAAATGGCCTTTGTGATGGCTTGTAAAATACTTAAGATTATTGAAATGAAATAAAAATATAAGTGTAAAATAAAAATAGAACATCAAAACTAGGAAAAAAAAGGAGGGGGGGAGAAATCAATTACATTAACCCTGAAGATTAGTATATAAGTAATAGTGATTAAGTATTTAATTTATCTTTGAAATTCTCCAGAGCAGTAAGACAAAAGAAATACCTAATGGGATAGCCAATTCTCAAAACCTGATAAAATGAAATATATCAGTTTCATAAGAGACAGTGTTCCCAGGTTTAATTCCAAGAGAAAATTAAAACATCCGTGCTGTGTCAAGTTGACACTGAGCAAAATAATGAAAAACCACGTCATGAACCAGGTTGCCACAGCAGAAGAGAACGAGAGCCACATAACTGACCGTCACTGGTCTGACCAGCGACACAAACTAGGAGCAGAGCACTACAGTGACTCCCACCAGAGATGATTCTAAGGGTTGTTACGAGAACGTGGCCTGACTACATGGCTCTGTGATCTGACCCGCTCCACAGAAGAACATGGACCACTAAAGCCGTATGTAAAAAAATGGGGACCACGTGCATCAAAAATCAGCTAGGATAATTGTTAAAATGCCGACTCTAGGGTTAGTATCTGAAAAAAGTTTTTAAACAAACCTTAAAGTATTATTTTGCCCTTAAAAAGGGAAAAAAAGAGCCCTGATGCTGTGGCTCAGCAGGCTGGACGTCGCCACACAAACCGAGCCCCGGTCAGGGCTCCCGCCGGGGCTGCAGGCCAGGGCGCAGGCTGGGGGCGTGCAAGGGGCACCTGGGTGACGTTTCCCTCTCACATCAATGTTACTCTCCCTCTCCTTCTTCCTCCCTCCCCCTCGCTCTAAAAATAAATAAATCTTGAAAAGAAAAAGAAAAGACCTATTCAAAGTAACAAAAACTTTTATTAAATGTTTGGGAATAACCTCGACCTAACATATGCAGGACTATCATGAAGAAAACATCTGAACTCTGCAGACTTAGAGACTGTTTTAAATAAATAGAGACATACCAGGTGTAAGGATTGAAAGACTGTTTTAAAGATGTTCAATTCATGGTTTTCATTTTATTGGGAACGGTTCAAGTGTTGCATCATTAAGTATGAGGTTGGCTATTGCTCTCTGACATTTATTTTGTTAAGAAAGTATTCTATTCTTCAGTTTCTAAAAATTTGAAATCAATAAATCCTAGGAATTTTCAAGGCATTTACTGAGAGGGACATACAGTGTTCACTTCTGATATTCTGATGTAATGATAACATAACTTTCTAATAAACCTTGGTCTTGATATATTATTCTTTCAAAATGTCATTATTTATTAAAATTTTTCTTAGCATTTTATAACAAGCATAGTTATGTTAAAAACAAAGCATGCATTTTAACATTACCCATTTGTAGTTATGTTTCTTTTTCCAACCAGGTTTTAGTTCAACACAACTGAAGCCCTTCTATTGTTAAATTCAATTACTGCTAACTGATCAATAATTACCATTAATTTTATTGCTCGTATATATTACTCCCAGATCGGCCGGAATGGAGTCAAAGCCACTGCTTCCAATGATATAAACCCCTTTTTCCGCAGCTTTCTCATTATACTTCCAATACATTAGTTCCAGAAACTAAACAAATTCAAGAGAAAAGATCTGAGCCAGAGTTATACAGAAACATCTTGACCAATACCAAATGATTAACGACAAAGCAATTAAATTTTGAAAATGCTAACCCATACAGCTCTGTGGCGATATAGTAACTGTCAAAATGTTTTTCACTTATTTAGCAGACATGTGCCAAGGCGCTGATCTGACTTCATGACACTATTATTGTTTTTTAGAATGTCTTAATGCAAAAGTAATACCTCTTATAAAAATACTTATTAACACAGAAAAATACAAAGCAAGCAAAAAAGATACCCTAAGTAACATTATCCAAGTGAACATCATCAGAGACATGTATCAATGCATGTATTATTTGTTATAATTAATAAAACAAAACCATTACCTTATCATTCACTAAAGTCTGTACTTTATTCAGTATTTCCTTAGCATCACCTAATGTCCTTTTTCTGTGCCAGGACTTCGTCCAGGACACCATGTTACATTTATCATCCTGTCTCCTTAAAGTCCTTCTGACTGTGAGAGCTTCTCAGACTCTCCTTGATTGTGATGATCTTGACAGGTTTGAGAACTGGTCAGGCACTTTGTAGAGTGCCCTCTCCTGGAATTTAGTGCATGTTTTTCTCATGACGGGAATGGTCTTATAGGTTTTCGGAGGGAAGACCACAGGGGTCGAGTGCCATTTCATGACATCGTATCAACAGTGCATACTATCCACATGGCCTATCCCCGCTGCCGACCTTGAATGCGTGACTAAGGGGGCGTTTTCCAGGCTTTCCCCCGTGAGGTTATTCTCCCCCCACCCCCGCCCCGCCCTGTGCTCTCAGTCCTCCGGGGCAGAGCAGCCGCCTGCGTCCCCTGGAATTCTTCTGCACGGGCCTGTCTCTTCTCATCCCTGTGCCCATTTTTAATTGGAGGACCTGAATTGGTACTATGACTTATAAGAGTTCTTTGTATATTCTGGACCTTTATTAGGTTTTGGGTATTACTTTATGGTAGTTTGTAAGTTTTTCACCATTTTCTCTGCTCTGGAATATTTTAAATACAATAGGCATTGGTTTCTGTTATATTCATGTTCCCTAACTCTTCATGAATAAATTTTGGTAATTTGTATTTTCCTAGTATTTTCCAATATATATGATCAATTGATAAACTGTAAGTAGGTACCATATTGGCACACTGACGAGAGAAGTCAGTGGACTATGGGGACATAGGGGTTATAGTTTTAAAGGAGCAGCATAGCTCAGTGTTATCAACACACTGCTCCCTGCAGTCAGGCAAACCTCAATTCAAGTCCCAGTTTTTCTATTTACTGGTTGTGTGACTTTGAACAAGTTACTTAACCTTTCCAAGCTTCAATCTCCTCATCATAAAAGAGAGAAAAAGATGACGCCTACTTTCTAGGAATGTTTAAACAGGTACATAAAATGCTTATTTAGTACACTGTAAGGCACGTGGTAAGCAGTCAATGAATGTGAACATACAAAAGTTTTTAAGTTGAGGGGATTTTACATTTATTTTTCTGTAATGTTGTAAAGATGTGATTTTAAAAAGGGAATTTATAATGAAAGTTATAGAAACAAGATTCCAAGAATTACTCATAGCACACTATTTTAATTAATTCAGTTTACAGCATGTAGTAGCTGTAAAAAAAAAAAAAAAAAAAAAAAGGGCAGCAAATCCTATATACAAAGGACTTGAAACAAATGAGAGGGTATGAAAGAACAGGATTCAAGACAACTGAAGTCAAGGCCCTGCCTCGCGCTCTCCTGCAGCTTCTACTAGGCCGCTCCGCTAGGGAGGAGACATCGCCCTCTGAAACGTCTGCAAAATTGCACTAACTACCTTCCACCTCAGCGGAAAACTGTGCTATTTCCTGTTTTTCTTTTCTGTTTTACATACCTGAGGTTCTCCACAGATGTCAATACAGCTAGTCCCATTTTCGACACATGCTTTTACTATAGGTTCTCCGTAAAATCGATACTGGGGGAATAAAGAAAACAGTTTACTCTTATGCAGCAAGCTTGACTGAACGAACTGCCATTCAGTTTTGGAAGTACTATCTTGGTTACTAAGAAATCAAATACTAATAAAGCAGCCTAAAGATAGGCTGAGAAAATAATGTAACTGGAATATACCAACTCTCATAGGATAGAATTACAGAGGAACACGTCCTTACCTCTAACTGAAGACAAAAATGGGAAGTTTTGTTCAAGTGATTCATTTGAGCTAAATTCTGAAGAAGAGTAAGGATTTACTCAAAAAAAAAAAAAATTCCAGATAAAGGACAAAGCATAGGCAAAAGTTTAAAAAAGAGGTCTGTTCAGGATACCGGAAGCACAGGGCAGTCGAGAGGATGGTAAGGGATGAAAAACAAGTGATGAACATATCAGGAGGGACCCTGGTTGCCATGCTATCAACACTGAATTTTATCTGTTCTGACAGCTTCTATCTTCATATTTAAAAAAAAAAAAAAAAAATTCTGAACAAGGACAATAATGTGGTGATTGTCGGGGAGTTGGGGAATGGAGGGTATCAGGGGGATAAATGGTAACAGAAAAAAATACAATAATGGTAATAATGAAAAAAACCCTCATACACAGACAACAGCATGGTGATTACCAGAGGGAAAGGAGGGGAGGGGGGAGGTAGAGGAGGGTGAAGGGGGATAAATGGGCACGGAAGGAAACTTGGTTTGGGGTGGCGAACACACAGTACCGTGTACCGGTGAGGCATCAGAGAGATGTACACTTGTAACTTACATAATTTTATTAACCAATGTCACCCCAATAAATACAATAAAAATTTGAAATGAAATAAAATAAAAATCACTAATAGCAGTGAGAAAGAAGAGAGAGAATGCTAAACGCGTGAGGAAAAAGAAGTTGTAAAACTGCACTTCCGAGACGGGAGAGAACAGCAGCCTGGGGAAAGGGAGCAGGCCTGCGGGAGGCGCAGCGGCCCCGCGTGAGGGTCACAGTCACGTGTTTAGCGTGGGATCAGCCTGCAGGGGGACGCACTTTTCTCCAGCCACGCTGGGCTACTCACGTTCAGGTAGAGGGCAAGCAGAGGGCTGGAATCACCAGGACCGGGTTTTTCCCAGAGTCCCGGGGAGGGGTGGGCAAAGGAGCTGGCTGGGAGGTGTATTGGAGTAGCTCAAGCAAAGGGCCACAGAGTCGAAGCTAGTTAAGCATGAGATAAGCTAAATAAACAATTTAAGTACATTTTTACTCGATAATAATTAAAAGCTTTCCTGCTTTCACTTTTTAATTTATCAACCATTTTCCAGATGCTGAGTGTTCAAACGTTCTGCCAATTGCAATGGCTCCCTCAGACTGGGAAAGGACCCCAGCATTCGCTGTTACACAGGCCAAAAATGTCTCCTTCACATCCAGTAAGTACCAGGGCAATAGTCGGTGGCTCTCCTTTCAAGATACACTCTGAACTGGACCGCTTCGCACATCCCTGCTACTCCCCTACCACCTGCTTCTCCTCCCGGAAGTCAGAGAGCTTCAGCGCTGTGCATCAAATCACACCCTTGTTTCCCGCCATCCACTGACTCGGTCACCTTTAGAAGAAAATCCAAACCTCGGGCTGTCAGAGCCTACAACCCCCGGGCACCGCTCCAATCTCACTGCCCACCTCTGCCCTGCTCATGGCCAGCCACACCGGCCTCTCTCTCATTCTTCGGCCTTGCCAAGCATATGCTCACCGCAGGACCTTTGCACCTGCTCTTCCCTGGGCCACCCTTCTCCTCGCCCATCAGAAGGTCCCTTGCCTCTCAGGTCCCCAGGAAAATGTCAGCTCCTCACGGAGACCTTCCCTGACCCCCCATGTCATACAGACTGATGTGTCCATCTCCCTACTCTGCTTTCTTTTTCTTCAAAGCACCTACCACTACCTACCATTATAACCTTATCTTTCTGCCTTCACCACTGGACTGTACGCTCCGTGAGAGATTCTATTGGGTTCACCATTATGTCCCAGGTACCTAGGCTAATGCAGTTTACATACCAGGATGGGCAAAAGCAGGTTTCCAGTTGAGAGTACACAAAACAGTTTATTCTTATATTATTAATTTATTAATTATTGTAAACTTACTTTGACCACCCCGTCTAACAAGTATTCAATAAATACTAAGTGAACAAGTCCTCTTTTAATCTCTACTTTTGTACACGTTTTTAACAAATGTTATTTATACAAAAATATACCTTATAAATAAATAAGAAGTATATTAGGGGTACCTGCTCAAAGAATTTTTTAACATAAGGGGCATATAGGAAAGGGGAAGAAAAGCTTGGCGATTAGAGCAGTAAATAATAAACAAAATGAATGAGCCAGCACACACTCCCTGAATACGGTGTCAGAGGGAGTCGGCCACTCACCCCTCCAGGAGATTTTGGTCATGTCCAATTTGCTAATCCCAAGAAGTGAGAACCCCATATGGGGTAAAGGCTCTGAACCAACTGTTCTGTCCCCTGCTCCATGTTCCTCTGGAATATAAAATACGAGATTCTGCGAGGAATGAATAGGCTGTTTGTTCTGATACAAAGAAGGGCCGATTACTTACTGGTCCTACACAATTGAGGACAACTGTTGCCTGTTTGGCCATTTCATCAAGTGAGGCTGGATTAGTGATATCACAAATTATTATTCCAACTTCAGATGACAGCGTTGGTCTTCCTAAAATAAGAAATAAATCATTTTAAGTGAATCCTGATACAACAGTAGATCTTCCAGATCTTCTTTTTATAGTAACCAGTGAGAGCAAAATCCCAAAAGTTAACTTTCCCTCTCAAACGAAGGAGAAAACTGTTTTTAACCAGGTAATTAAAAAAGAAAAAGAAAAAGGTTGTGAGGAAAATGGAATACTAAGGGTGATTAAAAACATTATCAATCTTTAAAAAAAAATCTAACATAAGTAGCATGTAAATGACAGTCTTGTGTACAACGACAAGTTTACAATCGTTCAGATTCTGGATAGATGTTTGTTCTGACTTTCTCTCTGACAAGAATTATAAAAGGTTTCTCAACAGCTATGACACAATTACATATGATGAAAGTATGTGGGTAGAGGGCAGTTGTTAATATCAACATGAAAACAAGCGAGGACTCAGGTGAAAAGAAGAGTCTAGATAAGAACACTCAGGCTCATCAGAAGGAAATAACTGGAACTCACTCAAGAGAGTAATGCAGGTTTTGACAGGTCAAAGTGTATTCCTCAGAATCACCGGTTCTGGGGATTACCGTACAAAAAGTCGGTCACTAGGCTATACCTGCACAGTCTTACTGAACAGGAAAAAGAAATGTAAGTATATTTTAATAGTGAAATTATTTCTTTTGGAAAAGTAAAGAAAAACCAAAAAGCTCTTTGGTCAAGATCCTCTGTCTGGTGGTGGCAGCACCAAGAGTTGCAGGAAGAGTCCAGCCCGCGTGGTATCTTGTGCACGTGACCACCAACACAATAGATGTTACATTTCGACCAGAAACAGCTCTCCACCCGTGTGGAATGATAAAGTGAGATGAAAACCAGGCAGAAGAATCTAGTATCCCCAGAACTCTAAAAGGTGCTACTTGCCTGCATGGAGCCGGGGGGCGGGCAACAAGGGTGGGAAAAGCCTCATTTAAAGGCTATCGGGTTCTCACTTAGACGTGTCCCCCACCAGGAGGGCAGGGTCTGTGCGTCTGTCTCTCTCTCAGGTCTGTACCCAGGCACTTAGAACAAGCCCTGGCCTAGAGAAGAGCACTCAGTACAAATCCGTGGAATGGAGGCTGAAAGAATACGCAACCGGCCAAACCAGAAATGAAAACTGCCGTTGGGTGCGAGGTCGGTAGGTAAGAATAAGCTTGCGGGAGGATTCTTACGAGAAAAAAAAAATTTTTTTTAAACGCCACAACCAAGTCCCCAGTACAACTCTTAAGCTTTCGCTCCCGCCTCCAAAACGCGAGACGAAGGGAGAGTACAATCTTATCAAACCAACAGTGTACTTTCCCATCCGACCAAACATCGAAGCATCTCCAGCTGCACCAGATACCCGTGCTCTGCAGGGAGACGGAGCGAAATAACAAAACAAAACAAAACAAAGCAAAACATCCTAAACTGAAGTTCTCGACTATCTCGCCAGTGGGACGCCCCAAATTAAAGGAGAAACTCAAAAAGCGGAAAAGAAATTATTTAACGTGGGGAGTAGAACAAAGCCACAGCTCTGAATAAAGCATGGCTGTCCTCCTGCGGCCCTCAAGCAGGGCTCCGGGAGCCCCAGCGTCGCTCCCACGGAGGAGCCGCTCCTTCCCAGCGGCGGGAGCCCCGCGGCCGGGGGAAGGGCCCCGGGCTGCGAGCGGCGCCGCGGTGCCGCGTCCCACCCAGTCCTCTTTACCCAGCTTCAGGGCAGCCTTCTCCAGCACTCGCCGCAGCTTCTCCCGGCAACGGCCCGCCACGGCCCAGGGCAGGCGGGCGCTCCCCTGCGGGTCCGCCTGCTCCCGGGCCACCTCCTCGGTCACGAACTGGCCGGTGAAGCCAGAGGCGCCGAACACCACCAGTCGGAAAGGCCGCTGATGCGTCGCCATGACGATCCCACAGCCAGCCGAGGCCCCGAGCGGCGTGCGTCTACGGCGCCTGCGCTTCAGGCAGCGACCTCCGTACTGGGCGCAGCAACCGCCCCTGCCACCCTCTGCGCGCCGCGCTCCCGACGCGCCTCGCGCGCCGCCGAGCCGGGGCCGCGCTCACGCCCGGGCCTCGTAGAGCCGCGCCGCGCCGCGCCGCCTCTGCGCCGAAACCTGTGGCCCTCGCGAGCGACCCGCTTCCCGGGCTGGCAGGAGCTGACGTGACAGCCGCCCGTCCTCTCTCCCGTCGATGGTCCCGCTCAGCTTTTACCGCCCCCCAGGAGGAGGCGGCTGTGACATCAGCCGGTTATCTGTTGCAGGAGGCGGTTGCGCGAAGAAAAAATTTGCGAAAACCTTCTGATGGCCGAAGGGAACGGTCCACCCCCAGACGGGCTTTCGTTTTCGAAGGACGTTGGACAAGTGTGGGTTCTGGGTTCTCCATGGGGCGTTTCAGCCCTGCCCGCGGCCCAGCTCCGCGGCCCCTGCTGACATGAGCCCCTAACCCCATCACCTCGGTGCCCGACGCCTCCAGGACCCCAGTTCAGGGTCGGTGACACAGCTGTTAAATGTGGAGGCTCCCGTGGGGAAAAAACTGCCAGAGCTCCAGCCATTTGAGCTGCGACGTAAAAGGAATGGTGGTTCAGGAAATCCTCAAAATGCAAAAGAAATAATGGTTCTTGACAACTGTTAGTCACATAGTCAAAAACATTGATGTAAATAAACGATTGAACACTAAATAGAGAAATAAATGGGGAAGAGAGACAAATCGCCCAGTACAGAGCCTCTGCCAGGGGAGAAATCCAACTCTCCTTTGAACATAGGTGTTGCTTAGGAACTTTCAGAGTAGAATATGGCAAGAGGGGGAAGGGGATAACTTTACTGTTGAGAAACCTGTGAAACACCACTTTCAGCCAAATGTGCAAGGTGCACATCGTCGTTGATAAGCCGTGTTGATTGCACATAACCTGGAAGCGATGTGATAAGAATGACGTCATCTCTGCGGTCTTCCTCCGCAAAACTCATACCCTTTGTCTGCGGTGAATATTCTGCAAGATGCCTGACCGGGACTCCTCAGACTGTCAAGGTCGTCAGAAACAAGGACAGTCTAGAAACTGTCACAGACTGCGGGAGCCTAGGAGGACTATACGTAATGTAGTCGGAGGACTAAATGTAATGTAGTAGCCTTGAACAGAAAAAGGACATCAGAGAAAAGTGGTAAAGTCCGAATAAAAGTGTAGAGTTTAGTTAATAACAATGGCATAAGCACGCAGTACCCAATCATGCCACGCCGGACTTCTGACCTAAGATTCATTTTCTTTTTTTGTCATACAGATATCCAATGAGTCCATCAACATTTATTGAAATAAATAGATATATTTGAAATTTATTAAAAATGTGGCATTTAAAAAATGACAAGTTAACTGGGGTAATTTGAACAATAACTATTTCATGCTATTAAAGTGTTAATGTTATTTTTCTTAGGTGTGCTAATGGTATTGTGGTTAACTTTTCAAAAGTCTTATCTTTTAGAGATACAGTGAATTTTTTTTTTACAGATAAAATAATATGATGTCTCGGATGACTTCAGAATAATCCAGGATACATTCTGGCATCAAAAGCTAAAACATCTTTGCACCCCAACTATAGTAGTTATTTCTTCTAATCTGGATAAATTTGTTATGAAAATTAAAATATTTTCCAAATGAGTAAAGAGAAGTCATATGTCTAATCTAATAATACATATTTAGCCATGTTGACTCAAGCTAACCGTGTACCCACATCTAGCTGCCAGACACACTCCTGGTTTTGCCATCTGCTTCCTGCACATGTGAGTCGCCATCCACACAGCAGGGTGACTCGGAGTCATCAGGAAGACTGTGATTTTGTTGCCTGAAAGTGTTCCTCATTCCTGCTTGCCAAGAATATAGGCAGAAACACGAGGAATCAAGGTTTGGTCTCATCTAGACCCAGGCTTGCCAATCCCCCATGGGACATACTTCTAGACAGTCTAACGTTTATCTGACACTTATGGACATTCCAGGAAATGGTGAATTTTGCTAGTTTTTAGACCTTTGGACTGACTCCCTCTCCGCACCCCCGCCGCCCCCACATCCATGCACATACACAAATGTAAACTTTATTTCAAAAAGAGTTTTCATTAACTTTTTCTATAGTGTACATTTTCTCTGAACATTGTTTTCGCCAAGATCTTTCCTATATTCTAGTAAGAAAACAGCCCATTACTGTAAATTGGAACATTTTGAATAGTAAATATTTTGTAATTGCAAATAAAGATTATGCAACTTATTGAACAATGTGATAAGTACATTGGCACATAATATGTCCCAGAGGTAAGGGCTGGGATTCTTAATTTAATGACAATGATTCAGTTGCCACTGTTGTTTTATGCACACAAAGTTCTTCATAGAAAAAGGAAATATTTCATTGTGGTATGGATACTCTGACCTCTGTTTACACATGTCTAAGCCCCATATACTGTCCTTTAACACTTTGAGTTTTATTTCCAAGGTCCTCAAGTCTCTTTCTGGCTCTCACCTTCTGTGAGAAATGGTCCTTGACTTCATCACGAAGCAGTTTCCTCAGAAACAGCTCTTACGTTCGCCGCTAGATGGTGCTCTTCGGTTCCTCTTGCCCCAAAGCCGCAGGTTTTGATTGACACGTGTGCTCCCAGGATGGAAGCACCCTGGGCATTCTCATGATAATGCCTCCCATGGTTCTGGCTATAAATAGTGTCTCTGCACCCCACAGCCTTAGCCTAAGCCGTGTTTGAATCCCATGGGAGCCACTCAGGAGACAAACAATCTGTGTTTCACTCTCTTCCTGAGAGCATTCTCATAAAAATCAGCATTTTTACACCAGCAGAAACGTGTCGAGTGTAAGAGTCTCACTAGCCTTTCCCTTGTTTTTAAATGTGCTACCACATAAAGGACGCTTATGGGACATAGGAATATGATGTAAACATGGCAAGCCACAGTTGCCATTCCTGTTACAGACGCTTCTTCTGAGCCTGTCCATTTGTCAAGTCATGTGTGTCTGTGGCAGGAGCCAGGTTGGCTTGCCCTGCCCTCATCCCAGGGGGTCTCCTAGCATTGTGAAACCCCATAAAAACATTTAGTAATATTGAGCAATCGATATCAACATGGAAGAGGTTTGTTTGTCTTCTTGGTGCTTGTCTCCTCTCTGAAGTACCCAGGGTCAGGTAGTGTCTGGAATGCAGGAGGTCGTGAGAGGTAAAGCTGGAAGGGGAGAGAAGAGATAGAAGGAAAAGAAGAGAGGCTTCAAGGTGCCCTCCCCACATTGTGGCCTGAGCACAGGGTGGAAGGTTATCTAAAGGGAACTGTAGAGTCATATTTGCACCATCATTTAGCCCTTGAGTGTGTCCTTGGTCATCAGTGGATAAGAACGAGTTCTAAGTGCCCTGCCAGGAGTATACAGGCTTAATAACAAGGAGTAAGTGCCATCCTCCTTGGTGAACACCATTCTACCAGACCCCTGTCCTGCAAGTTGCCTATCCAGCCATACTCCTCAGAATCAAGGCAGAGAAACTGATGTTGATTGGCAAGACCCCGGTAAGCCACCATCAAACATGTTATCTTGAGGCCCAAACATCCACATTGGATTGATCCATTTGTATCTATGAGCTCAGTAAGGATAAGAGTAGGCATGAGGGGGGGTGATGTCTGCAAGGTGGGACATAGGCTGTTCACCACTTCACACCCCCCCCCCCCTTCTATGGCCATACTCAGACAGGGACGCATATTCATAGCTTCCTCTAACTGCTCAGCTGAGTCCCCAGTCTAGCCCTCTGGGAAGCAAGGCTGGAGACACCCAGCAGCCACAGAGAACAGCCTATGGCCCCTCCCAGGCAGGATGCCAAGCCAGTGGCTCTGACCCACTGTCTGCACAGCCTCTGCCCCCACCTGAGCAGGGAGCCCAGATAGTGACCCTACCTGACCTCTGAGCCCAGTCTCAAGCCCCAGCCAACTGTGGCGCACAGGTGGAGGCCCGACCTGACCAGAAAGCGCAGCCAGCAAGCTTACCCAGCAATGGAGCCAATGGTCTGCCTGATCCAGAAGCCCGGCCTGCGGCCCCAGCCAAGCCGAACGCAGGGCAGCCGGCAGTGTCTGTCACCCAGCCGGGGAGCACAGTTTGAGACCCCACCCCTCCAGGGACTTCTGCAGAGCTTCACCCGGTCACACCCCCGCCCCGCCTCCAGGACCCGAATCCCTGAGCCCAGCCTGATGAGGTTCCTCGGGTACCCACCAGGTGGCGCTGCGAAAGGCCACCCACCTCACCTAAGCACCCAGCACATCCCCCAGCCTGGTTCTCCATTAAGTGCCCTGGTTTATTCATTGATTTTTTTGTCTCTTGAAACAAACATTTGCTAAGTGCTACCAGGAGCCAATACATGGAAACTGATAATCATTAATTAATGCTATCACGTGACCACCTACAGCTGCTTTCTCAGCAGCCACCAAGCCGACGGATGGAGCTGGGTCGGGGAGAGTGAGGAGGCGCTTCGTGGGGAAGGTCCTGGGGAAGGAGTAGGTGGTCTGCGTAGGTAGGAATACAGGGAGGCTTCCCCGGGGGAGCGGCCGCTGCCTCAAGTTGGCACCGGCGTGGCGAGGGCAGTGGCAGGAGTGGCCGGAGCCTCTCCAGGCCTCGCTCTCCTCATCTGTAAAGCGAGGGGCGTGCTCTCAGGAGGCCCAGGGGCTGGCTCCGCGTGGACCCCACACCCTTCAAAAGCCCGCACGCGCGGGTTGGCCTTCCCGGGGCATAAAGAGAGGAGCCCAGGACCCGCTGCAAGGTGGGAGGGGAAAGCCAAGATCAGCGGATGGACTGGCCCGCACTTAAATCCAGCGGCTCCTGCAGTGACCTGGGAAAGCCACCTAGTGCCTCTGACTTCCAGTTTCCTCTGCTAGTAGATGGGTGAGGATATTTATTTTCATTTGGGAGGACGTATTCTGCCCGGCGATAGAGCCGGGAGACCTGTGTTCAAGTTCTGGCTCAGCCACTTACTAATTGCATGTCCTCCGAAGCCAGCGAATCTCAATCAGTTTCTTTATTGTTAATAATGTAGATATAAAATCCACCTCACAGGATTAATGTAAACTTAACATGATGTTTTAAACGCTGGGCCTAGGACATAGTGGGTGCTCAGTGACTTGCTTTTCCCTCTTAACTTACCCAGCACTTCTGCCAGAAGTATGATTTAACAATATATCCTGTTTTGTATTGGCTTACAAGTGTTCTATTTGTTGGCCTTGTCTCTACAGCTTCTTAAGGTCAAGCTCGTGTTGTCTAGCACTTTGCCCAGAACTCAGTAAGCACAGAATAAACAAATCTCCGGGCCAAGTACCAAGCAGGAATACCCAGACTTTGGAACTTTCCAGCCAGTATTTGAGGAGCCACTATGTTCAGGCTTATAAACTCTGAAACTATTCAAGACTTAAACTTTCTCTATTACAATGTTCTATCATAGAAGATGCTCTGGGATCACAGAGCAATTCTGGGGCTCCTACTACTAACAACAACAAAATAGGTGCTCTTTATTGAATGTCTCCTGAGTGCCAGACAATGGGCTTTACCTGTGTTGCCTAATTTAATCCTCATAACAGGCATGATTTATTATGATCCTTATTCTACAGATAAGGAAACAGGTTCAGAGAGGTTAAGTAACAAGCTGAGTGCCACACAGCTAATAAGTGGGACAACTGGGATGTAAGTCCAGGTCTTTCTGATGCCAGAGCTCTTGCCCACGGTTCTTCTGCCATCCTGCCTCCCAAGTAATTTGACGTGCATGCAAGTGCCTCCCAGAGTGCCTGGCATGTAATAGGTGCTCAGTAAAAGTTGGCTCTCTTCCTTCAGTTAAAAAGGTGTATACACTGAGTCTAGGATGGGACAGGCCCTGTAGTGAACAGGGTGGTACAAAACCTTGTCCCCACCCTTGGTGATACACTATCCAGTCATGAGTTTTCATGGGCTGAGGAAACCCTCAGAAGCCTGGGGATTTTCCAGCTGAGCACCTGGAAGGGAAGGCTTCTTTCAGGGAAGATGTGAGAAGGCGGACATTGCAGTCGCTCATCCAAGCGTGCAGTGCCTCCTGTGATAGCGCCATCCTCAGGCACAACATTCCCAGGAGGCCTCGTTCCCCAGGGAGCAGACAGGAGAGCCAGGAGATGGCAGAAGGGTCTGTCAAAGGCTTGGGAGCTGTCCTTGGCACCCTCAGAGGCAGATACATCTGTGCTTCTTCCCCACCCCTGAGACCCACAGCCTGTGACCCATATGCTGCTCTTAGGAATCCCTTCTTCAGAGGAAAAGAAGCGAGCCTGCCACAGAGCTTATTTATGAAACAAACGCAGAGCTATTTGGAGCAACCGTCTCCAGGAACCCCTCCAGCCCACCCTGTGTCACAGGCATCAAGCCTGCGGGGAGGAGGCGTCTGGAAGGTGAACCTGCACACAGGGCGGTGTGAGAGGAGCTCCCCCTTTGCTTCTTGTTCCTCCACCCGCCTGAGGAGGGAAAACTGAAGACGCAAGAGAGAGCAGAGGAGGAGACTAAGCATTTTCTTTTCAATTAACTATGTTCTGACCACACAATAAAGGTAAAATCCCCAAGTCGTCTGGCTTTTGTTTTGGTATCAGCCTAGCTGCCCAGGGTCGTCATGGAAACCAGCAGACACTCCCAGTGTTGAGAACAGAACCTGAACTTAACTCTGGTGCGAGCCTTTTAAAAATAGAAACTGTCTTGAATCTGGGTGAACAGGCCTCAAAGTTTTGCCTTTGCCTAGTTTGGAAATGTTCCTCTTTCTCTTCACTGGCTACGCAGAATCGAATAATGCAGCCAGAATTGGTTCTGGTGAAGTCTAGAAAATGGTATATCTGAGTTCTTTTCAGTTGCCAGAGGCAGAAACCCAAGTAGCCAAGGTTGGGAATGAGAAACCAGGGCGGTGATGGGCTGGGGGGTGTATTAGCTTCTATAGGGGGAAAGGACAAAGCTGTCAGAGCTCAAAGATGGCATTAGGGGGTCTCTGTCAGGCTTGCATTTTGTGATATTTTTTGTTTACCATTTCCATATTTCCTATTGACATTTATTGTTATTTAAATAATCGATCTCTGAAGTATTTATGCCTCACTAGACTGAGTGGTGAGATGGGAAAAAAAGTTATATGCACACTCTCATCAATATGTATGACTTCTAAAATTCTATTATCTTTTATTGCTTTCCCCTCAATTCTTACTTGCTTTTTCTTCGGACAAATCCAGGATGCTTTGCCGACGTTCAGGCAAACGTGGCATTTTCTGTCTCCCATATTTGAATGCCCAGTGGCCGGGGAGCTCAGGGGTGGCCACCTCCGGGGACACACGGAGCTCGGTCTGCACATGGTGCCTGGCACCTGCGCACACGGCTGTGGCTCTGTGGGGACTGGCCTCGCCTGCTCCTCCACCCTCCTCTTCCTTCCCTTTGGCCAATTCATCACTCTGCACAGAAGGGAAGAGACCGGATGGATTTGGGCCACAGCTAACACTAATACACTTCTCTTTACGAGGAATCATTTTTAACAGGAAATGGGGGTTGCTGTCCCGAAGAGGTCAGAGAAGGTGAAAGCTGCCATACTGAGCAACGGGTCTCACAGACTGAAGAGAAAAAGGCCGAGGGGCTGGCAGTTGCCAGGGGAAAGCGGTGGCCCCCGAAGCCAAGCCCGGGAATGCACCCCAAACTAAAAGCCGTCTTCCGTGGTAGAGGAGGAAGTGAATAATTTAGTTTCAGCCAGGCACAGCCAGTAATCTTCTGCCTGGAACCAGGCCTGAATAAAAGCAAGATGGCCTACGAGCGAAACAAAATGGGTTTACAGGCCCAGTCTCGTAATTGTGTTATTAGTGCTGCTCTCTGAACACGGGGAGTGAAACACAGTTTTGCGAATTTGGATCTTCAGTGTGTTGGGCACTATAGGACACATGGCACACAGGGGAAGCACTAAATTAATCTTTTGCATTCTAAGCTCTGATTACATTCTTTTGTGAAAGAGTGAAAACATTTAAAAATGCCCGAGGCTCAGAGTTTTAAGTACCACAAACGCCCACAAGTTCTGGCCACATTCCGCCCCTTCGCAGGGGCGTTGGTCCCCAGCAGCCCTGATGCTGACGTCGGTTGACAGGCACAGGACAGGGCAGCGGCTCAGGAAATGTGGGAGTGGGAGCTGAACTGCTCCCCAGAGCCCCTTGTGTCTGATCCGGGCTGGCGGCTTCTCTTGCCCTGATGAGCGCCGCCCCCTCCCTTCCGCCTCCGGCCCCCCACCCCCACCCCGGTCCTCAGTAATCTGTGCCACAAGACTGCCAGATTTAGCAAGAGAAATATAGGATACCCAGTTAAATGCGAACTTCAGGTAAACATCAAGTGTTGTTTTTCGGTATAAGCACGTCTCACGCAATAACTGGGCATGCTGTTACTTCGCCTGGCTCCTAGGCAGCAAGGGCGCGCACGGGGTCCGCCAGGGAAGGCCTCGGCCTCCCTCCTGGCTCCCCCAGGGTCGCCCGCAGAAGCGCACGATGCTGCACACCAACTGCCCGAGTGCCTGGAGGCTGCAGGTATGAATGGTTTCTGCGGTCCTTTCTGTGTGTAAGACCCAGAGTAGCAGCGATCTGGGTGACACAGCTGCAGGTAACAGAAGCGCAGTAAGGGGACACAGCACCCCCCTTCCGCGCCCCTCCCGGGGAATTCGTCTGTAGCTACTTCCGGCTTCTGGTTTAGAAGGGAAGACCCTTTCACGAACCCTGTTGATCCTGACCCTACGAGGGTCACTGAACCACCTCCATCCCAGCTCCATTTCTGACACAATAGACCAAACCAGACAGTGCCTACGCTGACTTCCTGTTAAGTCTAAAAGGACGTGATTTTAAACAGCCAGGCCATGTTTACACAAGATCTGTTGTGTAGCTCTTGATTTGCAGGGGATAGGCCCTTTCGCGAGCCCCCTCATGTAAGGAACCACCTGTGGCAGCCCCTCCTCAAGCAGGGGGTTTGGGCCCAGTGGATCAATGAGTACATTCCACCTCTTAGCTTCACATGCATCTTCAAAGAACTCCCATCCAAGCTAATCCAACTATTGCATCGACGCACCAAATGCAGACATCTGAGTTCTTTTCTCAATGATGGAAGTAGCATGCTTCTGGATATTCAAAGAACCAGCATATTTTAAAGTTTCAACTTGTCTTAGAAATTACATAGGCGAGAAAATTGAAGTGTCAAGAGAAGGCTAGGCAGCTAGTTCATGTGACCTCCTTCCTTGTCAGGGTTTCCAAGGCAGGGACTGCCTCTCTCCCTTGGCTCTTCTGTACCAAAGAACTATCCTGTATCCTCAGTGTTCCCTCCAGAGTCGACCAAACTACTCCTCCCAGCCAGTTGTTTTCTCAATTAAAAAAAAAAAAGACATAGGAAAAAAAAGCAAACTGACTATATTTAGGTACTTGTAGACCAAATTCATTCTCAGACCAGACACTTAGGCAAGAGTTTTTTTTTTCCTTCTTTGCTCGGTTTGCTCAGGTCTTACCAACCCCCAATCTTGTCCTTGGAAAACAAGCAGCAGCCATTTATGGGCTGTTGTCATTCCAATGAATGATGTGAGCCTGCTCTGCTCCCTAAGTGCATATCTCCTTCCTGACCCGTGATCTGAGGCAATTACGAAAAGCAATAAACATCACAAAACCTCACATTTGATCAATGCATTCCGGTCAGAAGCAGATCAGGTTGTCCTTACAGAGTATCTATAATTAGATTGGGCTTGGAATTTGGACGGCTGCATTGAATGAAAAAAAAGAAAGGCATAGATTTAAATCGCCATCTCAACTTTTCAGAAGGATCTAGAAGGATGACAAAGCTGTGAACAAAATTAGGACTGAAATTGAGGCATTGGGAACCAAGTTACCTTGCCTCAACGCTGTTCAGTAGCTGGTTGAGTAGTTAAGTCATGTACAAATGAGGGGTGGTCCTTGGAGGTCACCATTTTTCCGTAACACAATTAAGCAACAACAGTGAAAGGGAATAAGGCATTGTTTCACACATTAGGATTCCCTTGCCCCTCCCAAGACCTTGAGATGTCATGAAGCTACAAGCTGAACTCTTTTTAAAAAATAACAATTTTATTGAGGTATAATTTATGTACATAACTGCATCTAAACAAAGTGCACAACTCAATGCATTTTGAAAATGTATGTACCCGTGAAATTACAACTGCCATCAAGATCCATTTCTGTCAATCCCCAAAGTTGCCCACGACGGACCTCCCACTATCCTTTGTCCCTCAGGGAACCGCTGATCTCTTTGTCACTATAAATAATTTTGCATTTTCTAACATTTTATGTAAATGGAAACACACAATAGGTATTCTTTTGTTTCTGGTTTCTTTCACCCAGAATGATTATTTTGAGATTAATTCATGTCATTTATGCATCCATAGTTTGTTCTTTTTTATTGCTGAATAGGTGCCTATTGTAATAATGGGGGAGTGGGGTGTTTCCATTTTTTGACTATTATGGATAAAGCAAGGAGTGGAATTCCTGGGTCATGCAGTAGATGCATACTTAAATTTGTGAGAAACTGCCAAGCTGTTTGCCAGAGTGGTGGTATTATTTCATATTCTCACTACTTGTGTGTGGGAAATTGGTTGTTTCATATCCTCACCAACACTTGGTGGAGTGTTTTTTTTGTGTATGTGCACACGTATGCGGTAAAATATGTGTAACATGAAAGTAGCCATTAAAAAAATATTTTATTTTTAGAGAGAAGGGAGGGAGGAAGAGAGGGAGAAAAACATCAATGTGAGAGGGAAACATCTATCTGCTGCCTCTTGTATGCACCTCTTCTGGGGACTGAACCTGCAACCCAGTCATGTGCCCTGGCTCGAAATCGAACTTGCAACCTTTTGCTTTGTGGGACGATGCCCAACCCACTGAGCCACACTGGTCAGGGCAACCACTGTTAAGTGTATAATTTAGTGGTATTAAGTACATTCACAGTGTTGTGTAACCAATACCACCATACTTTATTTTCAAAACTTTACATATCTTCTTTAGAGAAATGTGTACCCAAGTCCTTTGTGCATTTTTACATTGGTTTGTTTTCTTTTTGTTGAGTTCTAGAATTTTTTTTGTATATTCTGGATATGAATGAATCCCTTATCAAATGTTTAATTTCCAAATATTTTCTCCCATTCTGTTGTCTTTTTATTTTCTTGATAATTTCCTTTGATCCATAAATTTTTTAAAGTTTTGATAAAGTCTAATTTTTTTCTTTTGCTGCTTGTGTTTCTGGTGTCCTATTTAAGAATCCATTGCCAAATCCGTTGTCTTGAAGATTTACCCTTATGTTTTCTTTTAAGAACTTTATGGACTTAGTTAATAGTTAGGTTGTCAACCCATTTTGCATTAACTTTGTATAAGGTTAGGGGTCTAATGCCATTTTTTTGCATGTGGACATCCAGTTGTCCAAATACAGTTTGTTTGAGAGTATTCTTTCTCCATTGAATATACCTGGCACCCTCATCAAAAATCAAACAGCCAAAGACATGTGGGCTTAATTGTGGACTCTGAACTCTGTATCATTGGTTAGTCTGTATGTCTGCCTCTATGCTAGTAACACAGTTTTGACTACAACAGCTTTGTAGAAAGTTTTGAAATTGAGAAATGTGAGTCCTCCAATTCTGTCTTTTTTCAAGACTGTTTTGGCTACTTAGGTCCCCTTGCAATACTACATAAATTTGATGATCAGTTTTTCCACTTCTGCAAAAAGAAAAAAAAAAGGCTACTGGAATTTTGGTAGGGTCTGCTTGAATCTATAGATCTCTTTGGGAGTACTGACATTTTAACAAAAAAAGGTGGGGCAAAAGTACATTTACAGTTCTAATGGAAAAATACAATGATTAATACTAATACAAGAATAAACTATTTTGCATATTCACAACTGTAAACTGACTTTTGCCCCAACCCTATATTGTCTTCCTATCCATGAACACAGGATAGTTTTCCATTTATTCAGATATTCTTTAGTTTCTTTCAGCAATGTTTTGTAGTTGCTGTTCAGTGTACCAGTCTTCACCTTTGTTAAATTTATTCCTAAGTATTTCATTCTTTCAGATACTATTATGAACGGAATTGCGTTCTTAATTTCCTTCCCAGCCTGTTAGTTGCTGTTTAGAAACACAGCCGACTTTTGTGTGTTGCTCTCGTGCCTTACGACTTTGCTGGCTTCACGTATTAACTTTGGTAGCTTTCCTGTCATTCTTTGGTATTATATAGAGATAGATGGTCCCCGACTTAACGACAGCTCGGCATACGATTTTCTTGACTTTATAATGGTGTGAAAGTGATACACGTTCAGGAGAAACTGTACTTCGGATTTTGGATTTGATCTTTTTGGGGGCTAGCGACATACCCTGTGGTGCTCGGTGCATAGCGACCCTTCGTGATGCTGGGCAGCAGCGGCAGCAGCTGTAGCTGCTACTCAGCCACCCAGGCAAGAGGGTGAACAGCTGATGCTCCCGAGTAGTGGCAGATGCAGTTCCAACTTATATTTTCAACATACGATGGGTTTCTTGCAATGTAAACCCACCATAAGCCAAGGAGAATCACATATATACGTGGGTGTATGTGTACATAAGTATATTATATGAATATTTCTTCCAATCTTCAGCTTGCTTATTAATTTTCTTAACCTGTTTCTCAAAGAACACAAGTTCCTAAAGTCCAGTTAATCAATTTCTTTTATGATGGGTGCATTTTGTTCTATAAGAAATCTTTGCTTACCCATAGGTTGCAAACATTTTCTCCTGCTTTCTTTTAGAAGTTTCAGTTTTACATTTAGATTCATTTTTCCAAGTTAACGTTTATGTGTTATGTGAGGTAAAGGCCTAAATCTGTTTTACTCCCAGCGGGCTGCGCAGTTCGCTGTCCAGCATCGGTTGCGCCCGCCTCCCAGCCTCCAGGAGGACCAATTTATGCCTGCCCTTCCAAGCTAAGGCCTGCCTTCAAATGTCAAGTCCTCTCAGCATAACACACAAATCCACCACTAATGGTGCCTTTTACCATTAAGTACTCCTCCTAGGCGATTCTGATTTTTATACCTAAAGAAACAAATTTTTAGAGCAAATTCCAGTTATTACGTCAGGCAGACAGGGTGGGTGTTTCAGAAGCAGGGGAGCCTTTACCAGGGACCTATTTGACCTCCCAAAAAAGATGGCTGTCTACTCGTGGGGCCAGATCAACTTCCAAAGGTATTTTACTTTCACTTATATAAAGTAGTTTTTGTCAACACCCAAGGATTCAGATAAGTTCTCTGAGACACTTTGTTGGTGTTGATCTTAAATTACAAGTTTGGCCTGTACCCTCCAACACAGTTCTTAAGGAAGATTAGTTTCCAACAGTTGTCTGAACTTTCACATGGCAGAAAAAAAATTACATTATAGTAAAGCTGGATGAATTTTTAATGTGTGAGATAACAATTCTTTCATCACCAGATGGAACTGCTCCAATTCATGCAATAAATGACTATTACATTTAGTAAATGTTGACCTAATTTGTCTAGTTGGGGTTTTCATGCCATTTTAAGTCGAGACAGCGGTGCGCTCCTGAACTCCCCTCGCCCTCCCTGGGAAGCAGTGACGACACACATGGTTCCTCTGAGACTCGGCTGGGCCCCGAGGACCAAGGGATTCCCTCCATCCTTTCCGCTCAGTGTCGAGGGAAACCTTCAGTGTGAGAAGCAGTGGTTCTGGTGCCTCTGGGCACATAAACACTGCCGTTTACTTAGCGCTTTGACAGCGACCTAACGTGGGGAGAACAAGAGGGAAGTTTTGATTTATCTTGACATAGAAGTGGCAGGAATCAGACTCACCAAATTCCCCTGACTAGAAATCAAGAGGGGCAAACAGAAGAGGTTTGCCTGTGACAGGGACGTCCCTTGCAGGGGACTTTGTGAATGTCTTTTATAGACCCACAGCCAGCAGGGCTGTTGACATTTACATATTTTACATACACTTTGAATACAAATTCTTAAAATTTATAATAGAACATTAAAATAATCTTCTAATAAAATCAGCCTTAGGTATGAGGAATCTAAATTTCAGTATCTTGTACACTCCTAAATAAATATCTTTGATCTATAATCCTGGAAAATATTACAGTTTATGGTGACATGAGACAAATCAAATAGTATTGTAAGTGAAAATAAAACAATTTAAAAATAAGCCTAAAACCAGGAGGACCTGAATTAATAGAAAATCAAAATGCTAAGTACATAGTAATCAAATATCTACATTGGGATAACTGAATGCATGCTCAACAACATACTTTTGACATATAGAAAAAGCCCTTTAAAATTCATATAATCTAAATAAATAAGCAGAAACACAAAGGGAGGTACTGTACCAGCCAGTAACAACTAGAAAGAAATTTCCCCTTTTTCTTTTAAATGACCCTAACAGAAAAACATGAGATAATGATCACTTGCTAAAAAACTATAATTCATGTGTTTTGTTTCTTTTAAAATGCAGCCAATGAGATAGAAAGCCAAACCAAAGCTTTCTAAATGTTAGGCCTTAGGAAAGGAAATGCCACCCAAATGACAGATTTAAACAAAAATCAGACATTTGCTTATTTAAGACATGATTGAATTTTCACCGACTCCATAATAGGTCTAAATCAAGCCCGTGATAAGAATGCACATTCAAACACTTGAATGCACAATCTGTTAATACTGAATTATATATGGTGATTTAATTTCACTTGCCAAAGTGTTTTTTTAACATAAGGCCAGAATTAAAGCAGGAACTAATATTTTCTCTTTGTATTTTAGTTCTTAGATTCTCAGAACATAATAGGTGCTCAATAAGTGTTTGCTGAGTTGAGTCCAGCATCCATCATACTTTAAGAAGCATCAAATCCATGATAAAAGTGGTCGCCTGAGACTCAGAGGGAGCTCTTTACCCCTAGGCCTGTGATTCATTTCTGGTTAGTTAATCTAGTTAATTGTTGCAGATCTGTCACAGTGTCTCATTTCAGGGCCAAGACTTCTACAGCTCATTTGTTCCACAGTTAAACCAACCATCTTTAAGGATTTGTGCCTGCACATCCATAGTCAAGTTAAAAGAATAAAGATAACTTTCATTATTTTGTGTTGGGTATTTGCTTATGATTAACTGTCTCAACTGTAGAGACAGTTAATCATAAGCAAATGATCGGAAACACACGCATGCACACACGCACATACAACCATCTCACAAATGGAGAACAGCATCTGGAAAGAGCCTAAATTACATCGCTCCCAAGGTTAACGAAAAAAGACATCGAAACCGTAGGTAACTCTTTCGGTCATACACAACTTATTGCACGATGGCTGGAAGCAATGTCTTTGGACCAACGTAAACCAAGAGTGTCCTTTAGCCGTTAGCTTGGAAAGAGAGCTAAAAACGGGTGGCTCCAACACTGCCCTGTTTAACTCTGCTCAGCGCAGCTCATTATTCTGGGAAGCAGTGAGGAGGAGAGGGACAGCTCTCCAAAGACCACCTCTCCGTCCACAGGGCTCTCAGCTCAACCTCTGCCTCACCACAGAGGCGACTCGAAGAGGCCCTCCGGACCGCCATCTCAAGTCGCTGTTTCTGATGTCCACGGTTCCTCACTGGGGGGAGGGGCGCACGTGACACAACTCCTAAAATAAAAGCCGCCGAGACAGTCTCTCTCTTCGATTCTCGCTGCCAGCGCGCGTGTCCGCCTTGCACGCTGCTAGGAGAGGTAGACCCAGTGTTTCAGTTCTGCCACGCCCTGCAGTAGCTTGGTGTAATAGAAGTCCACGTTGTCTGCAAAGTCTGTACAAACGGGTGACTCCATGTCACCAAAAGCACAGTATAATGCAGTTCCTCCGACGCTAAGGAAAACCGTTGCTAGGCACAGCAAGACCAGCAAGATGCAGGAGCCGCCTCCAACCTCATCTACAAACGTGAGAACAGAGAGAGGTTAAACTGACACAGCAAGGAAATCCGAGTGCCCGCTGTCTTTACTACATGTCTCACTATAAGTCTGCTGGGGACAGGTGTCATTGACAGAAAGCTAGAGCGCCTGTGACTCTACGAGGACCTATGTATCGGTCACCACAGAGATACACACTCAGGGAGCCTGTCAATGCTCCATTTAAAACCAGCTCATTTAAACAGTGAGTATGATCATTTCCATAAAAAAAGAAGGAAAAAGGCAATACTTTTTTGGTAGCATTATTTTAGAATACAAATTAAAAACCTCACTAGTATAATATCTTTGGAGTTTATATCATGGGACCACCTGAGAGCAAAGTCAATTTGATATTAAACAATAAAAAATGACGTTGGGTGGGATCATTCTTGCATCTTAATAATAGTCAATTTCATTCTTATTATTTAGTGGAATAGTGAAGTTCAAGCTGGTACAGTGATTTCTTTTTATTTTGTTTAATAACTCTGGCAGGTTTGTTTTTAATAAAAATGTCCACATCAGTTTTCTGTATTGAAGAAATATAGAAAGTCTTAATAATTCCAGAATGAAATGCAGTTGGAGAGGAGCAAAAAGTTTTGTGATGAGCAGGATGAGGGTGTGCCAAACCTTCCTGGCAGGTAATTTAGCAGTAGCTATTAAAATGTTAAATTAATTTATCCGCAAGACTGGAACACGTCTGAGAGCGAAAGAGCATGTTAACTGAATCCAATGTGGGGTTAACAGGTGTAAACTAGGGCTGCCTCGGGCTGGCTGGTCCCCGTCACTTAGCCCAGCCAATCCGCTTTCAGGAATCAGCCCACAAATTCGCAAGACACCAGTATCATCTTAACGCAGCGTGTTCACTGCAATGAAGTTTGTTATAACAAGAAACTGAGAATAACTTACTTATTCCAGTTACAATGGAATAGTTAAATTATTATAGAATATTATAGAACAGTCACATAATGGAACACTATGCAGTTGTTTCACAGAATGAAGTGAATTCATATATTCTCTCATAGGAAGTTGTCCGAGATTGATAGCCAAATTAAAAAGTGACATAATAGTACATAATGAACCCATTTGTGTTAAAAAAGACACGTGTGTAAGTCTGTATATAACAGAATGTGCCTCCAAAGGATAAGAAGACACTTCAATACTTGGGGAAAACCCTGAAGGGAGGACTGAAGAAGTTATACTTTTTTACTTCCTTACTGTCCGAATTTTCTCATCATTAGCATAGGTTACTTTTGGGAGATTTTACGGTAGCATGTGAATACATTATTCCTGTGAAAATTCAAACACCAAGTTGAAGTCTAAGGGACTCTCCCTTTTTCTCTTAGCCGCTCACACCCCCCTCCCACCCAGAGGCAAATGCGGCTAATTTTGCTGTGTATCCTTCCAGATCAAACACAAATGGTTTTAGGGCTTTTGCAGAAATAGGATTCCCTTATTATGTTGGTCTGTGATTTACAAATTTACGGTTTAATTGATTTTATGTTAAATAGATTTAATAGTTTATATGTATATCTACAAACACATTTTTATACAAATGAATAAATAGGATCACATCTGTCACGTGTGTTTTTTTGTCAGTTGAGTATTTTTACCATCTTCTCCTCTTTTGGCAGGAATCCCCACCATCGCCTTATCGATGTTAATAATCTATGTATCTTTCCTTATTTTTCTTGATAACCATATATTTACACATAAAATTGGAATAAAGTTTCTTCAAGAACCTCCATTTTGTCTTAGCTACGCGCCCTGGAACAGTGTTTAGAGGTGCACTCCCCAATGCAGAAGCCACGGGGACAATGTGGCCGCTGGGCACAAGCTGAGAGGCTTGGCTTAAGATAAGGCGGCCGCTGAGTAAGACTGACCGGACTGTCAGCTCTAAGTCCAGGGCTCCTCCTGGCGAGTGGCAATTCTAGGCCCAGTAGTGCAGACAAAGCGGTAAGCACTGTATCTGGGGAGGAACGGGAGAGCTACAGGCAAGGAGCGAGGGCGAGTGAGGGGCGCGGGGGGCAGGTGATTCCCACGGCTCCTACCAGCTTTACAGCTGAAAAAACGTGGAAGCCCCCATCACTCTGTGTCATACTTAAAAAGTGCATCTACATTCTCGTGTTAATTCTGTAAACACGAGAAGCACACTCACTGGTTTTTGGCTCTATTTCTACTCCTTGTTTACCAAGGCCTTAGGTAAACCTAGCAACCACCTTATTAAGCCTAGGCCCAGGAGGAGAGTTGAACAAAGTAATGGTGTGAAACTGCTGCTCTTAAGAGATACTTCTTTCTATAGAGCCAAGAAGTCCCCGAAGAGAATATACTTGTAATCCATAAATGTTTTCCACACACACAAAATGGGAGTATTAACTGCTGCCGCTGAAAGAGGACAAAAATAGCAGACTCACTAAAAAACAAACCAAACCAAACCAAACTCAAAAATCACAACACTAAAGAAGGAAATGGAAATGAGTTCTGAGGATCGAGCCTGCCCATGGGATAGGAGGGTCATGGGTTGAATTTTGCCATTTGCCTACTTTGAACAAACAAAATGCTTAGGAATAATTCAAGAACTAACAGTTTAATTCTCTGTGTCTTTATAGGCGATTAAAAAAAAAAAAACAACAAGAAAACCAAACCAGGTCCACATGTTCTTTTACAAACTCTGCTACCTTTTGTCGTACAGCAGTTGGGTCCTCGGAGGACGCCAGGCACTGGCCCCGGGCCAGACTGGCGCCGGGCCGTGTCCTCACTCACCTTGATCCAAGTGGTCGTCTATTTCCTGGAACCGCACTCTCCGCTTGGACGGCTTCTGCTGCATCGGGGCAGGACGGTCGCCCACGGCATCGCTCCTCTTCTTCAGTATCGAGACCAGCCCTTCAGCGGGCGCAACCTGCCGGGCAGCAGAAGGAAGCGTGTGTTAAATGATGGTGGCACGTATTGGCGGTATTTCACAGGGACTGGTAACAAGGCTAAGTTAGTTCAATGGGTGTTTTAATTCCTATTGAAAATCACAACCATCACAATCTAACAGAATAATACTTTCACTTCTATGTAGACGGCTGCCAAACACACGTCTACAACTGCTTTTCTGAAGCCCCGCGCAGCCCCAGGCCCAGGCAGTGTGACAAAGGACAAGGGCTGGAAGCCAAGCCTCCTTTAATGGCCTTGCTGCCCCCTTTCCCTGGGAAGTAACCTGTGAAATGGTCACTTATGATCTCTCTTTGTTCAGCTATTAGTGCTGGGCTTTGCTTTGTAATAGAGGCTGATAATCTACCACTGCTTTTGCCGTTTATCAGCAATTTTAAAGAAATAAACACGTGAGATTTAAAATATATTTGATAACAATTAAAAAAATATTTATTTATTTATTTTCAGAGAGAGGGGAGGGGAGGGAGAAAGAGAGGGAGAGAAACATTGGTTTGTTGCCTCTCGCGTGCTCCCACCTGGGGACCTGGCCCTCAACCCAGGCATGTGCCCTGACTGGGAATCGAGCCAGCGACCTTCTGGTTCACAGACCAGTGCTCGGTCCATTGAGCCATACCAGGGCTGATACTAACTTTTAACAGCAAAATCAGTGTTGTCCTCAGTTCCTCTGAGAAACAATATATTTACTAAAGAATGCTCAATTGCTCAAGGTTTTTTAAGGACTTCCTTCCTGGAGAGTATCTCTCAGAGCCAGTTTACTAGGGACTTAGGACTTTGCAGTATGCACAAGCTGGCAAACTCTGGTCGGCAGGCCAAAGGCCCTCTGCCTATTTTAATTTAATAACATTTAACTGAACAAAGCCAAACCCATTCATTTACATATTATGTACAGCTGCTTTTAGGCCTCACTGGCAGAACTGAGTAGTTGCAACAGATCAAAAAGTCTAGAATATTTACTGCTTGGCTGTCTAATCTCTCTTTGGTCCCCCACCGCTACCCCATTCTGTTTCCTCCTGGTTTTTGCTTGGGGTACCTCCCTCCTGCCTCCACCCCACCCCTGATCTATGAACAAAGACAAACACAGAAACCCTTGCCATTTAGGAGTGAAAAGACCCCAAGGTGCAGGGGGAGTGAGAAGGGGGTCCGCGGTGAAGCCCGGCCGGGAAGCAGGAGGCCTGTAAGGTCCGCCTGAGCGGGAGGCTGATTCACAGAAGGTGGCCTGTGAGCCGCCTGCCTGGCCCTGGCACCAGTGATGGCACAGGTGGGCATTGTGGGCCTCACACTGCAGATGCCAGCGACTTGCAGGTGTCAGGTCACTGTAAGCTGAGGGCCGCTTGCAGTGTCATCGAGCTGCTCAGTGGCGCAGAATACCTAACGTGACCTCCAGGTCCAGCCGGCCACCTCTGATAATGCGCTGTGCATAACTATTACAGACTCTATTAGTTCTTTTTATAACTCATGGCTTTTAGGGCCAAATAACTCCATGTGGGCTTTTACAGGGCTGTCCTGCACATGGGTCTAGAGAAACCATTATCTCAAAAAAAAAAAAAAAAAATCAATGTTAGCAATTTATTCTTTTTATAGAAAGTATGTATTTCAGATGATGTCCTTCTTCTGAGAAAACTAAAGTATTTCGGTGATATTAAAATGATAAGTACAAATATGCAGAGGAACAAACAGCTTTTCAAATCTTGCTTTAGAAAGCAACGATGTTAAAGGGCCCTTTCACACAACAAAGAAAAATGATTTTATAGGCGCCCTTCTCAGACTGGAAGGGGAAGTAGTCCTACTAACTTCCTTAAGAGCAAGAGAGGGAAAATCAGAATTAATTTAATCAATACATTACTCCTATAGATGGTGATTTTTAGTAACTGTAAAAAATATGAGGTTTTAATACACTATTTTCTCCACTAAATAAAGTTGTACATTTACCAACAGTGAATTTACATGCCACAGGCATTTTCCCTACTTGGAATAAACAATCTGATAATGAGCCCCAGAGTGGTGTTTCTGTTAACTGTGTATCTTTGTGATAGGAACTTTGAATCTGCAAATTCAAGACACAGATCCAAGTCATAAATCAAAAGACATTGCAGCTAAGGATAAATGCATGTTCAAAGCCTGAGAAAAACGTTGGAAATCTGCAAAGGCACAGGATGTGCTCCCAAGACCGACCAGCTGGCCGCAGCGCAGCAGCTGCGGGCCCCTGCCTCCACCCCTGCTCGGCCTGATCGGGGGTGCTTGGCTCTGAAAGTCGTGCGCTGAAGGGTCACGAGCCTTCCGAAGTGGCCCCATCTTATTTACTCTGGGTGGCAACGAACTTTGGCAACTTTTTGAAAGAGGGAAGAAGCAGAATATAAGAAATTACAGCTGTGTAGATGGGCTAACGTTTTGACACTCTCCCCTACTAACCCTTAATTCTTGGCTACAAATCTAACCACGTACTACATTTTCTTTTTCTTTTTCTTTCCCACCGAAAACCTATTCTTTCACTAGGGCCTGCTCCGTTGTTTGGAGTACAGCGTGCTCTTCTCCGTTATTTCCTTTCAGTCATGCTCAGGTGTCTTCTCCAGGCTTCCCTGTTTCTTTTCTAACTGCCCCCTGGTCCTGCAGTCTATACATGCAGACCAGGGATGGGGCGGCCAAGCTTAGGTACCAGAGACGCAAGCCAAGGGGGCAACTCTTGGACAACAGGTGGGTGTGGGCCTTTCTGTTCTGGCAAGAGTTTTGGGCAGACGTCTTGGAACCTACCTCAAGGACAGAAATTCCTACGTACCATGCCAAGGCAGTCAAGCATAAAGGGTTTAAGAAATGACTTTGGTAGAGTTTTCCTTAATTCTATGGTAGAAGGAAGTGAAGCCACAATAAAGTCACCGTATTTGTCTGGGGTCTCATGTGAAAGACTGTCAGGTGTTTCTAGGTAGGGTGGGAAGCTGATTTAGGGCGCACAGAAATGTATCTCCTTCAAACGACTTAAAAAATACCGAACTTAAAAGGTTAAAAGTTTTTAAATCTCAGAAAGTAAAGCTTTAAAAACTGGATTTGGTTTTCTACTTGAATTACTAAATATCTTTGCTACCCAAACAAAATATACCAAGGCCTTCCATTATGAACTAAAAGAATGTTCCAGCTGTAATTAACATAATTGTTCCTGGTGGTGCTCTATGAATAAGTGCAAAATTCAATGGCAACAACAGAACATCCAGCTGGCCCAATCCTCTCTATTTGCAAATAAGTAGTTACTCTGTACTCCTGCTCAGACATCAATGATCATCTTAAATAGCATTCGGAGAATGAACTGGTTGTAAAAACAAAACTATTTCGAAATTCTATGGGTGTTGTAAATCCTATGGTGACAAAGTAAACATTGATCTTGATGTTAGAACTCCCTCCTTCCAAAATTTAAAGAAAAATAGATACCAAATAATGTCTTTTAATGACATGCACTTTACTCAATCCCGAACCTCAAGGCTAGTAAATTTTGAACATGAACAAGTTTGGTTTCCAACTAACCTGAGAATTAACATTCATAAGTCCTATTCGCAAATTACAAACAGTTTAAGTGCCATCCACCTCACTGTGGGAGCACATGTCAGATTCGCTAGTTATTCTTCAGCGAGGGGACAAGTGACATGGGCTCTGTAAAAAGACCCATAATTTGGTTAATCTGAACGCTTTATGCAAAGAAATTTACACAATATGTTGTATTTAATCTTTATGGCTCTCTCATACAAGCATTATCAGCCCCATTTTCCAGATGAAGGTGTCACGCCTGGAAAGCTTAAGTAACGCGCGTAACCTTGTGGCACCAGCTACTGGCAAAGTTTGAATACGAACTCAAGGTTAGACCTCTTGCCATTTTCCTAATGTGAAGATCTTATTTTCCATGACTACTAAAACTTTGCTTATTCTGTCTGACTTAGTTTGCTCAGAGTGATACATACTCTCAAGATCCATGCACGTTGTCACAAATGGCAACACTGCATTTGTGACCGGAAAGAACAAGAATCAGAGATAATTTCACTCATGTGTGGGATACATGTGGGATATACGCTGAAAGCAAAAAATGAACGAACAAAACAAAGAAAAAACTCATCGACACAGAAAATAGTATGGTGGTCACCAAGGAGGAAGGGAGGCAGGGGGAGTTAGAAGAGGGTGAAAAGGGTCAATTATGTGGTGATGCAAGAGTACAGTTTGGGTGATGAGCACACAATGCGATATGCAGATGATATAATACTGTATACTTGAACCTTACATAACCCTATTAACCGATGTTGCCCAAGTAAGTTTAATAAAACACTTTGTTCAGTGTCATCTGTTATAATATAATAAACCTAATATGTTTCTTTTGTCTTTTCAAAGTAACGTATGCCCCTAGCAACAAATTCGAGTCTTATACATCACCTCAACTAAAAGATGCTTAAAGTAATGGCTACACTCCTCAATACAGAGACATGGGGGAGATGTCGGTCAGATGAAAGATCTTTTGTGTCGTTCAATTAACCAGACAGTTGGATAGATATCATAGTTGCTACTGTAATAAATTAAAACAAGTCACTGCAGGCGCTGGGGAGGAGGCACAGGATGGAACTGTCTTCCAGAAGGAACACCATGTTTATCGCCATGACGCTGCCTTACAGTCTGCGTGCGCGGAGTGTGAAAGGGGAAGAAGCAAATGATGATGTAGCGTGTCAATGCTGAATTTTCAAAAGATTTAAAAAGAGAAAGATTTGTTTAAAAATAGGAGTTTTATAATGTATCGAAGTTTCTAGATTAGGCACTACCTTGAATTTTGGTCTTGTTTGTTTGTTTACTGGAGCAATTTAATACATATAAAATAGGAAATGAAACAGTACGAATGCCAAGGTACCATCCCACTTTTTAGCCCTCAGCAAAGTGTTTAAATAGGTAGATTCCAAAGAACTCTTTGGTTCTTGATTCTCTACCCCTCATAACTGGTCTTCGCCACCAAACCACGTACCTAATCCATTAGCACATCTTGTCCGTTCCTCCTTCAAAAATATATCTTCGCCACACGTGTGTGACTACCTGAAGGCTACCCTGTGTTAATTTTCACCTGAATAACTGCCGTGACCCCGCTGGCCGCCTTCCTTCGGCCCTGCCTCCCCTGCAGTCCGGTCTCCCCGGAGTGGCCGGGAAACAAAGCAGGTCACCTCGCTCTGCGGCTCAGAGTCACGGCTTGCCACCCGTTTGAATTTCACTCCGGTCTCTCCCCCTGACCACACGAGGCCCTTCAGGAAGCAGCTCCAGCTTGCCTCTCCCACCCGAACCCCCCACCGGGTCCTTGTCCACCGAGCCCCAGCTGCGCGGGCCCCCCTGCTGCCCCCGCTGCCCACAAAGAGAGAGCCCACTGCCCCTCCGCCCTGGGGCGGTCTCTCTGCATGCCCTGGCCCTGCTCAGGCTTCTCCACGGCCTTTCCAATGTCTGAGACTCTACTGGTTACTGTATGTGAACTTGTTTAGAATGAGTCTCTCCCTCTACGGCATCAGTCTCATGAGAAGAAGAACTTGACCTGTGTTCACCTGTGCCCTAGAATATATAGCAGCTGCTCAATAACTAGGCTGAAGAGTAAATGGTGACACGGATAAGAAACTTACATAGAGACAGCACCTACCTCTATTTATTTGAATAACATAGCTTTTTCCCTTAAAGGTTATTTATTTTTCAAAGTGAATCCAGTAAAAGAAAATGGAAAAAAAAAGTCTTACTGTGTAGAGGTGGCTGTTATTTACAATAGTTTGTAAAGTCTGTGTTGGATTTGTGAAGAACACAAGAATGTATTCAAAAGGATTCCGCCCTTAAGGAGAGTGGAATTTGGTGCAGAAGACTGTGTGTCTCCTATAATGACAACGGAAGATGGCAGTGAGTTAGGACTTTAGGAGGAGTGATGCTGAAGCCGCCTGTCATTTGAAGTTCAGAGGAGAGGTGGGAAAAGAATACACACAGTGGACCTCAGTGTCCACTAACAGCAGCAGTTAGCACGTACGGAGCGTGACAACAACCCAGGCGTGGCGCTTGGCCCTCTGCGGACTAAAGAGGCACAACCTAGATCTTGTGGGCGGGGAGGAAGTAAGTGTATGCAAAGGAGGTTCATCACTCCAGAGCAGAGGGACACAGAAGGTTAAGGTCAGAGATGACAGTATGCAAGGTGTATCCGGGAGGCTGTGAGGAGGCCACCCTGAGCAGGGTACAGGCGGAGAACAAAGGAGCGGCAGGAGAGGACGTTGGAAAGGCAGAGTGGGCTGGACTTCCACGTCCTGGACACCAAGCCATGTAGTGCGGTCTTTATCCTGGGCCAAAAGGACTCATGGGGACAGACAGACAAGGCAAAAAATATTTCCTAGGAGAAGCTGAAACCGACAGCGTATGTGTGAGGCCCAGACGCTCAGGTGTGTGTGTTTCACCTGAAGTGTTTTGTGATGCTGGATCCCTCTAGGTGAGGCCAGAGAGCCTTCTCCTTATCACGCTACAGCTAAGCCATTCATTTCCTTTTGGGTATCAGTTTGAGACCTCACATTTGTACAGTGCTAATGTAAGACCATTTGCAGGGGCTGAAGATGGTACGAGGAATGGAAACACTTTAGGTAGCTGCTGCAAAAGCCCAGGAAGAGGCCGTAGAAATGTGAGCTAACAGAATGATTAAAATGGAAAGGAAAAGGAGCTGGGTGCAAGAGACATGCCAATCCAGAGCAGCATAATTAATGGGAACATTTAGGGAGCAGGGTAAAGAAGAAAGGCAAAGACGAGACCATCTGGCACAAAGAAAAGATAGGAAATCTGTGGATTATCCTTTGGGGCTCTTCAGGCAGTTACAAAAATCCTGGGTCAACTATTTTCTATGAACCCTCTTTTGTAATTGGAAGGCTGCCTACGGCCTTTCCTCTGTTGTCAGGAAGCTGGACTCCTGCCCCTCCGAAGAGCCATTCTGGGCAGAACAACCATAATTACTGTTTCTAAGACCCTCCTTTGTCTGAGATCCACAGAACAGCGACCTACATGATTTTACAAACCACTCCTGCCTAGCCCTGGACTCCCATCTTATCGTGAGGGTATCCCACGGTGACGAGCCTTAGTGTGACTGAGCTTCCCTGACCCCAGTCATCTGGCCTAGAGACAGAGATGGACGCCACAGGAGTCACTTCGATCAGAAAGCTTCTTTGAAGACAAACCCAGAGCAATCCGGGGCTGTCACCTCTCTCCCCATCAGAGAGTTTCAGGTTATATCCTCCCCTGTTCTGTGTTCTGTGAAACGGGTGGACTTGAGATATCTGAGAAAATACTGTTGATTTAGCCTGCAGGCAGTGAGCATATTCGGCCCTCTTTCAGATGACAAGCTTGCAAACGAACCAAGCAGTGGCCAAGTGGCTACTTTTGCAGCTATTACATAACGAATTATTTCTAAAAATTAAAATTACTCGAATCTGAAGCATTGAATATAGTTTCCTGAACATATGACATCGCTGTAAAGAGAGTACACCTGAATATATTAATGAAGAAAATGGTTTATTTTCATATGGCATATCATGTTGTTCAAGTCTGCGAATATGATTACTTTCAAAGTTAATAGACTCATTTTAGTCAAGTTTACCCAATATTTGAGTGCCATTTATTTAGAAAACAATATAACTCCTTCACTACACCCCCGGCCCCACCATGAAACAGTTTATGATACGCGGAATGGACCTAACTCAGCAGTGTGGGACTGGATCCTAAGGCACCTTGAATTTGTGCAGCCTATTTCTCCTCTCAGGCTTTGATGCTAAGGGCAGCTGACAGATTTAAAAAGAAGACAATGCAGCCCTTCCAGGCCCCGGGACCAAGTGAGTCAACAACTCGCTCGCATCACCAGGTTCCCTGGTAAAGGGGCTTTGGGTTCTGGCATTAAAATACATTATGGGTATTGTGATGCAATTTCATCTCTTCCCCAAAACTGGGAAACTCAAATTCAGTAAACAGGTAAGACCTGGAGTCAGACAACTGTTCGAGTGTAGGCTTCATATGTAATTGGAAGTTCCTCATCTGAACTTTTAATCACTGCATCTGGAACGAGGTGGTGCTCACCTAGACGTGACATAAAACTTACTGAATGAGAGAATAAATGAGTGGCACTGCACACATGATAAACTTTTTACAAAATTTATGAAAAGAGCATACCTATTTTTGATGCTTTTTTCAAACAGTCGAGATGTGGAGATTACACTTTTGATGACTGTGTCATGCTTTTTTCTACACAAGAGCAGCAAAGTGTCAGGGATGAAGCGGTCATTTTACTTAGCAAAATTATTCCCGCATTCAAAAAAGCTTCCCAAACTTACGCCCTTTTCATTTACACATGTCTCTATATTAGTGAATTTCATCAGTTCTCTGTGAGATTTTGTGTAAGTTATTTCATTTTATGGGATGAGTCTAATTGTTTAAAAAAAACACACCAAATGCCCCCACTGGGTTGGTGGCAGTTGTCAAAGCCAAGTTCCACCTGAAGCCAGAGCTGAGCAATGCAGAAGTGGAAGGAAAATGAAAGCAAAGAAACAGGAAAAGGGGGGAAACTGGCCAAGAGAGCACACATCATTGTGTTCTATCACGGACTCAGCGGTGGAACGAGGGACAAGCAGTGAGGAAACCCGTGAGCGGCAGAGTCACCGGCGGGAGAGGTGAGGCTCGGGGAGAGGACAGGGCTCGCTGGGACCGCTCAGCGCCGCGGAGGGCGGTGGGCCCCGGGGCCACAGCAGTTCTTGAGGGCGTCAGAAATACCATTCATGGGAACACTCGGTTATTAAGAAATTACGTTCTGCATCCTGTATTCACAGAAGTATGGAAGTGTGACAACTGTTTCAAAACCAAGGCTGGTAACGTTGGCAAAATGCGGCGGCGGCCTTCACGGAGGATCTTTTCCCCTCCCCTGCCCCCCCGCCCCGAACTTTAAATTATTACATTATCAAACAAAGGAGAGTGGCCACCTTGATCCTCTCCTCCTCCTTTTTATTTTCTTTTTTGGTTTTGTTCAGCCTCCTACTTTTTAGAGAGACTTTAACACTTTGATTTTTAATATTTGTCTTAGCCAAGTAGTTAAGTGCCGTTTGCTCAAATCCAGAGCTTAGAAATTAACACTGTAAGAAGGAGAACACTCACAGCATCCGATTTAAGGGCTTAAAGATCCATCCAGTGTTTCTTAGTCTTACTGTATTTTAAAATGTTCCCTTCACTCTGTTACACTGTTTCAAATAAAAAATGCATTAATAAGAGGAAGAAACAGAGACTATACATTCTATTTTATCTTCTGGTTGTATGAGAAGAAAGATGAGATTTCCTTATAAGAAGGTGACTAATCCTGATGGCAACTCCTGGGACTGCCACACAGAAGACACAGGGACATAAAAAGTGGCGTCCATAATGCTCCCATCTGGAGGCATGCAACTTCCTGAAGCCTAAACATCACGGCTAAAATAAATACAACTCCTAGTGGTTAAAAGCTCACGTCAATTAAATGTTTCCCTCCTGTTTGAGACCAGGGGAAATTTCTAAAAATTAGGCAACCTTTAGCACATTTGGCTTTTTACATTTCGTTCTACTTTTCAGAGCACTATGTAGAGTAAATCTCACATTTACCTCTGCGATCTCTATCCTTTTTGCAAGGTCATCGAGCGAAAGATAGCTCTCGTCGGGAGGCAGGGTCTCCTGGGGGCTGTAAGATGCTTCGTCGGGGGAATCCTGAAGGAGGTCTGAATCTTCCTCTTCGTATGGAAGAGAATCTTCCGTATCTTGCAAGCATCCCTCTAAAAGGCTGTTCAAATAGTCCTCTGTTTCTTTATTGATCTGGTCCTCCTGCTCCCCCTTTCCCTCTGGGGCCATAAACACCGCCGAAGGCCCCGTACTTAAGTCAGTCACTTCGCTGTCTCCACAGAGTGCGCCCTCGGAGCCCTGGGAGCTGGCCTGTCCCTGCGGTGGTTTTCCATCCCTGCCTGCGAGATCGGGTTGCCGCGGCTCATTCAGTTCATTGTGCTCGGGCTGGTCGGAGGGCAACGCCTCAGAGGCATCTTCAAGTGGCAGATGGAGTTCCTTTCTTTGAGTCTGTGACTGTTTATCCTCAGAACACAATGCAGGAGGTATAAGGTCAGAGTCCGGTAAAATCAATGGCTCTGTCCCTGGCTCTCTGGAAAGTACCACCTTAGGGTCTTCAGCGGTGCCCTCTATTTCGGCCACATCTTGGCAGGCGTCTGTTTGAGCCAGCGGCAAGCTTCTGTCCTCCTCATGAGCGTTCTCCGAGGAGCATGGCCCCGGCGGGCTGCTGGCTGTCCCTGAGGGCTGGGCGTGGAGCTCCAGAGTGGCCTGCGCACGGCTGAGTGGCTCCGCTGTGTGGTCCTTCCCCGCAGTTACAGGAAGGCCCGGGGGATCTGCCGGCGAGGCCATCTGATGGCAGCGGGGGCTGCCCTCCCCGGTCCCTCCTCCGTGCTGGCTTTCTGTACTTGGTTCCATGCCAGGACAAGTTTCACTCTCTGAAGATGAAGAAAAGCAAGTGGTTTTAAGATTCAAAACACTTTGTGCAGGGGGAAAGAGAAAGGCCACACAAATAACGCCCGTGACACAATATTGTAACAACCCTCAGAAAGGATGTATTATTTCCCTGCCTCTAGCTTCCCACTGCAGTTCAACACACTTTCAGGCAATTCAATATCCAGATGTTTACCTTCCTATGGCTTTGTTAATATTACTCACACTGACCTGCACTGGATATTGAGACATTTTTCTTCCTCATTTACACTTTATTTTCCTTGGTGTTCATAACTGACTCATTTCTTCATTAAAAAAATCTCTACTTATTTACCTCTAAACTCTGACAGATGTACAATGAAGGCATATATGCCAACAGATAATTTACCAGCCCCGAAACATGTCCTTTCTGAGGGCCCCTGACCCGCGCCTGCCCTCCAGGACTGACACACGAGTGTTGCCCTAGAGCTTCCCTTCCCCGTGACCCCAGGAACCCCCTTTGGCTCCAAGCTGGAGACCTTGTTTTCAGGGTCCCAGGTCTTCCTCTTGGTTCATTCTCTCCGGATGGAACATTTCCTAAGAAAAGGTGCATGGCAGGTAAACTTTTAGGATCCTTCACACGTGAAAGTCTTTACTCCTTCACTCCTAAAACTTTGGTTAAGATTTTTGAGGTCAGAAATCATTTTCTCTAACAATTTTAAAGGTGCTCCTGTATTGTGTCTAGTTTCCAGTAGGAATGTGAAGTTTAGTAACCAATCTGAATACCAACCCCTTGTAACCTCCATTTAACTGGAAGTTTGAGATTGTTTTCTTTCTCTCTGGCATCCTGAAACTTCACAAAGTTTCTCATTCTTTGTGTTGGATACTGGGTGGAACTTTCAACCTGGAAACTTGACCTTCAGTTCTGGGAAGTTTTCTTGCACTATTTTTTTTTTTTTTTTTTTATAAATTGCCCCCTTCTCTTTTCCATTTTCTCCCTTCAGAGTGCCCACCAAAGGATTTGGGGATGTAGAGTGATTATCTACCTTTTCTGTCATGTTCTTCACCTCTTTGACTTTGGATCAGCTTTTTGGGCACTGACTCAATTTCATCCTTCAATTCTTCTGATTAATTTTTTATACCGGCTAGCACGCTTTTAAATTTCTATGAACATTTCTCTGATTCTCTGAATGTTCCTTTTCTAAAAAAAAACAGCATCTTATTCTTGTTTTCGTATATACTGCATTTTCTCTGATCTCTGTGATGATCATTCATTTTTAAAAAGTTTTCCTCTTTTCTCTGCATTTTGTTTCTTTTGAGTTCCTTTGGGTTTGTCTATCTCATCTGGTCTCCATCTTTTCCATTTGAGGTTTTCTTAAATGAGGCCACACACAGCACTGTGGTTAAAGGCACGTGTTCTCTGGGAGAGGCTCCCACTGTGGGGCACAGAGGGGCTGGGGGTTTTAATTTCCTGGACGAGTAGCTAGTTTCCCAGGGAGGGAAAAAAGACATACAGCTGCCACAGCGCTACAAGCTAAATGCAGAGACTAGGCTGAAGGTCCGCCACCCAGTCCACAGATTTTCACTCAAATCCTCATTTTCTCCTTAATCCCCCTTCCCTGCGTTGTGCTTGAACCCTGAGGCCAGGCGTCTTCTATTTCCTGTTCTTTAAAAAATAAACCTCCAGCCTCCTGGTTAGCAGAGAGGGGACAGAAAGGTCTCAGTGCTTCTTGCAGTCTTTCAGCCCAACCTCCTGTTTCCAGTCCAGCCCCACATCCTGGACTTTAGTGGTACCCCCTGGGCTCCAGTGCCAGAGCTTCCCAGGCAGGAGCCAGCACCTTCCCTGTGGACACACAGCGCTCAGCTTCCTCTGCTGTGTGAGGCCAGGGGCCACCCAGCCGTCTGCTCTCCAGCTCCCACCAGTGTCTGCATGTCACTTCTGCTGCTGCTTCCTTGCCAGCTCTGCCCTTGTGGGCTCTGGCCTCTTAAGAACCCCCTTCTGATGTTTTAATGGCGTTCCGGGAAAAAGTGGGGGTACATGTGTGATCTGCTGTGTTTAACCAAAAGTTATTTTCTACAGTATGTATTATAATATAAAACGTCTTGTTAATGCTTTTGTTAATATTAACATGGGTTTCTGTTACTTAGCTCTTCTGAAATGAAAGGGTAGTGGTGCTGTGAGTATACACATTTGTAAAAACTCTTCAAAGTACACACGTAAAATGGGTACATTTTACTGCATGGAAATTGTATGTCAATGCAGCCTGTGAAAAATGGGAAAAACGATAAATATAAAACTCAGGATAACGGTCCCATTGGGGGTGGGGTGAACGCAGGGGACATAAAAGTAGTTATCACAGAAGGGACAGTAATTGAGTCCTCAGTTGGGTGTTAGGTTCTGAGGCTTTCAGTTTATCATTTCTTATCATGTATGCAATATATTACTTTTACATGCAACATATTCCTTAAAAATATATAAAAACATCAATTAATAAGAATGCATGGGCTTCGTGTTCAGAAAACTAGGTTTTGGCTTTGAGTTCTAGTCAGTACTGTGCCGGCATCAGTCACACAGCCTCCTTGAGTTTCTTTAAATGATCCAGCCTAGCTTCTATTGGTTGTTAGGAATGACTGATGAAATATAAAATACTATAAAATACTATGTAAAAAGACTTTCCTAACGAGAGGTCAGTATGTAGAGAACACGTAGGGAGTGTGGGTATTGGAGGCCGGCAATAGCCCGAGGAGGGCGGAGAGGAGTAACGAGAGCAGGGAGAAGGCGTTAAGCTCTTACTTTGCGCCTGGTACTATTCAAAATTCTTAACATGAAATTATTAACATAATCTTCACAAGAATCCTAAGAGGTAAGTACAATGAATTTTGGAGCTGTGGAACTGGAGGCTCAGAGAAGCTAGGCAACGTGCCTGAGATCACACAGCTGAAAGGGGTGGAGACAGGATCAAACCAGCCAAGCTTGGCTCCGGAAACAGCCTTTGACCACCGCACACAAAATAACGCGTTACGTGTTAGGTAAGAGGCTTAGGATCAAGGAGTGTGGAGAGGCGGTTCAGGGAAAGGAAAATCTAGAGTGTACTACATGTCTTACATTAGAAATGGGGAATATAATGCAAAACAGGAATAATGTATTTGATTCAAGTCATTTATAGAAACATTTTTCTGTTTCTCCTTCTCATATTCTTACCTTTCTACGTATTTATTCACAGAATAACCAAACGAAGGAGACTAATTCTGGGAGATTTGACATTTTTCTTGAAAAGATATTGTTTTATCAGACTTGGCAAGACTTCTTGCCCCAGGATTTAGTCCACACTCTCCCCCTAAGACGGCTCTTCCTGAGAAGCGTGCTGCGTTTCAATCAGAAATCAGAAGCCCCGGGTTCTAGCTGTGCGTCAAAGCACCACGCAAGGGACTGACACGTGGTGCCGAGTTTTCCCGTCTGAAACGCCTCTGACAGCAGAGGCTGAGCTGCCGCTCGTGCCAGGCTGGGGCTGGGCAAGCAACCAGTGCCCCGTGTCCACTGTGGTTCATCAGCCTGTGGCAGCGCTCGGCCCCCTGCGCCCGGCACGGAGACACAGCCTCGCCCAAACCGGGGGGCCATTTCGTCACTTTCTCTCTCTCTCCGATTTTTAGGAAGCTCATGTTACTCTGATTTCCAGTATAAAGACGACCGGCACAGAGGAGACGGGAAGAGCAGAATATAGTAGGTCTGACCTGAAGTAATATCCTCAATTTACCTCATAAAAATAAAAGAAGTGAAGGAAAAAGGAGGGAGTCGGGGAAAGGACTTTATAAAAAGAAAAAGGAGAATTGAATGGCAGGCATCACCGTCATCGTTTTCTCTCTCAGGCAACTCAGGTAAAATACGTGATGCTGCTCTGTTTGACGCTGGGACTCAGGAGCATAAATCCTGGGAATAGCAGTTAGTGCTGAAATCACCCATCAGGGAAAATAAACACCCTAAAACGCAGTCATGCATCCTTGTTTTCTAAAGTTTTTATAATGAGCACACATTACTAATGTAAAAAATAGTTTCTAAAAATCTTTAACTTTTGACCTAAGACACAAAGTGGTACAAAATACATCCTAAGTGCTTTATATATGTAAATTCAAGTGCATCCTATGTTAGTCAACATAAAAGAGAAGAGAAGCAATTGCTATGAATAAATTTTCAAGATATAGCGCTTTTAAATAGATATATAGAACAAATTTCTGGTCATGTCTATATAACAAATGCTAGTTTTTAAACAGAAAACAGTGTCTAACATACTAAAACCAATTCTATTTCAGAGCATAACCATCTGGTTATGCTGTGTTAGGTACATAAAACCACCTGCTGAAAACATGGAAGCAACTTTATGTTCTTATAAGAATTTAGGTTTAATAGTTTCTACTACTAGATCTAAACAGAGAGTTATATAATATTTTTTAAAAATCTCACTTTGCTATTTGTCTAGAAAAGGTAAGTGCCAAAAAGGGGGGAAAAAAAAAAAAGGTAAATACAGCATTTCAGATGTACCAGCAATTCAGATGTCACATTTGCGGAATATTCTGGGAGGCAGGTGTCTCTGACAGGCCTCTCCAGCGTCAGAACATACCCGGCTCCTTGGCTGCGGCTCCACTGTCCTTTGGACCTTCCGAAGCAGCTAACTGCGTCATGCACTTCCTTCTCAGGGACTTGTCTGCAACTGCTGTCTAAAAGTGAAATTAAAGAAAAAAAAAACTTTGGGGGAAACTATCACATTAAAATAGAAGGTGAAAATAATTTGAGAAAGATTTATTTTCATACTATAGACATCTGACACTTAACATTTTTCCTGTAAATACTTTCAAAGAAACAATCCCTTACCTTATGTTTGGATAAAAGAGGACTGTAGGAAAAAAGAGAGAGAAAAAGAATTAAAAAGAACTGCAGCAGTAATATGCTTCCAAACAAATGCCACTGAAGTGGCTGCAAAAAAAAAAAAAAAAAAAAAAAAAAAATTACAGCTTCTCAGGATTCTAATATTAGCACAGAACATTTCCACTACTGAAACATTACACAGGCTCACACAGTTCAAAGGGCAGCTACATGATGTGTTAATCTCCTCAGAAAGCTAATTGCTATTAAAGCTCCCAAATAAACTACAGATGCTGAGATTCAGAAAACAAAACTTTTTCTTTTGCTAATTACGTATATAAAGAGTACTTAACACATGGGTATTTTTAAAATTTTATTTTGTCATTATCATCTAAAACAGACTATATAGTAGAGGATAATTTTATTGGCATTATACATGGAAACATATAAAAGAAGTTATTTTTAAATATTATATTTTAGGGAATACCTGATTTAACAGAAGGTATATATCCACCAAAAAGCATGCACAAAAATGTTCGTAGCCATTTTATTCATAATATTTAGAAACCAGAAATAATCCAAATGTCCATTAAGAATAAATAGATTGTTACAATAATATAATGAATGCACACAGGAATAAAACAGAATTACCATCACATGTAATAACATGCAACACAGACACAGAGATGAGCAAAAGAAGCTAAATACAAAAATGTACCACCTGTGTGATTACATTTATGTGAAATTAGAGAAGAGACAAATATACTGTTACAGAACTCAGATAGTGGCTACTTTAGGGGGTTGGGTGCTGACTTGGTAAGTGCCTGAGGGAGCTTTCTGAGAGGCAGACTGTTCGGTATCCCGGTTAGAGGGAGTTACCAGACAAACACGTCCCTGTCAACCTTCAGCAGGCTCGCCTTTCAGCCTTTGTATTGAGGACTCACGCTTTACATCCGAGATCTGTACCAGTTTTATCATTAGCATATCCCTCACCTTCAGAATCCTAAGTCTTAAAATTTGAGTTAAAAACATATTTAAGTGCTTTACTATTACTATAATTTAGTTTTAAAGCTCCAACTCTTTGATATACATGTAACCTTTAAAATTACCTGGTCAATGTAATTTTCCTTCTGCAGTGTTTTGGTAAAATACCATGCTGTATTTGCTTCCCATTATTAGACTACTCTTCAAAATGTGGAGTTTTTTTTACTATAATACACAAACATTGGCAAATAACTATAATAAAAAGTCCTAACACACAACTTTTCCCATCTGAGTTGCCTAATCTCCTAACCAGAGATCAAAATTAGAGTTTATATTTAACATTTTCTAATTAGAAGTTACTTCGAACCTATGTAAAATTGACCTTTTACTGAGCTCAGAGTAGGAGATAGATAAAAGCTGAGAAAGGACCCTAATCATTTTATCAGGTTTAATTTCTTCAGTTGAAAACATTAACAAAACAAATAAAAATGGGTCTTGTATTTCAGATATTCAATGGTACAATGGTTCTTCAATATTCTAATCCAAGCCCACTCTAATCAAATTCTGAAATACTTACTCTTGATGCGTCGTGCAAAATTTAGTAAGCCGTTCAAAGTCTTCACCATTAAATCCCTTTTCTGAATTCCTTGGAGACATAACTGTATGTGGTTGTACAGTTTTCCATTTTGTTTCTAAATTTAAAATATTTGTTAGTCACCATTACAAATCATATTTAGGAGGGAAAAAATAGTTAACTGGCACCACTGATAAAGGTTAGCATGCAAAATTATAGCTAACACAGTTAGAAACAGCTAAGTTATTCCTTTTCAATATAGGTAAATAATACCTCAAAGACTAAACTAGCCAGTAGGGCATGCAAAGAGATCAGAAGAAATGCAAATAGTGGCAAGAGTTCTCTTCTTGGCATTGGTGTGAAGGACAAAACACAAAGAGGGATTTTTTCCCTCAGTGACATAGACTTGTGTTAAAAATGCTACTTTCTTTGCAACATTAACTTGACTATAGAGACAGTTATTTCCTGACTTACAAATCCCAGTCAAGTATGCTAACTCTTTAGATAGCATTTCGTTAGATTACGGATACATAATTCCCAATTCCATGTTGGACTGTACTCACCCCACTGTTCTTGAATGGCAGAGAGATTTGCGAGCAATTGCTCATGGTACAGTCGTTCGAGCTGTATGAATTTCATTGCTTTTTCATCTGAATAGAAAACTTGAGGAAAATAGAAATCCAGACTATTTACATGTAGTCCCATGCTTGAAGAATAATATCCAAACTATATAAATGGACAAATTTAAAGCATTCTAAAAAAATGAGAGGACTTTAAACATTTTAAAACTTAAGTCTTATGGTTTCTTGGTTTTGAAGCAGGTACCTTTTAATGTAGCATATTGTGCAATCGCTACTTGGATTCTATTCTATAAGCAAACAGTAGAAACTCAAAGAAAACTTTAATACTCAAGGAATGCCTGCTTGCTAACATGTCTTTAGCAGTCAATTAAATGTAATTTAATCGGAAATGGGACCCACATGGAATCCTGCAATCTGTTTCTCCCTCTCTCTCTCTCTCTCTCTCTCTCTCTCTTTTTTTAAAAACAACCCCTCCTTAAATTACTTTCTGTCAAGCAACTGTTACCCTCTTGCCAGCCTGTTTCTGATTTCAACTCACCTTGACTCTTTACTTATTTCTCACTGAATGCTTTTCTCCCCCAACACGAAGGGTTACATACCCAACCAAGGACAGAGCCAATGTTTTATGGGTCTTTTGTAAACATTTAGTTAACTTGCCACAGTAATTTTCATAATTATGCGAGTCTACCTTTTTGTAGATTTTCTTATAAACTTCTGCCATTTCCACCTCTAGAACATATTTAGTATCATATGAGGTCATGATAAATTGTCCAACTGTTTACCTTCCTTTGGGCCATGTTCTAAATGTTGACCCAGAAAGAGGGAAGAGAAAAACTCACTGTTTAGCTTTGTGTCCTTCCCAAGATCACTCAGAGGTTCAGTTCTCTGTCTTATTTGTAGACTTACAGATACGCCAGGGATCATAAAATAGGCCAGGGAAAAAAGCAGGGACAATTAATTCCATTTTCCTCTGTCCATGACTTGAAGCATACCACCATTTCTCCCTCAACTTAACCTGAAAATTATCTGAACACTTTGCTAAAATATAGATTCATGGGTCTGATGTCCAGAAACTCTAAGACCCATGAATTTTCATTTCTAAGAAATTCCCAGAAATAATGATGCTGGTTGGCACTGCACTATGTCAGACTCTTCTTTAGTTAAAAAAAAAAAAAAAAAAAAAAAAAGGCATTCTAGCTTCATTTCCACCAGAGTTTGATGTTTTACATTACTGAGTAATAAACTGTCATTGTCTGACAACGCTCGTAGCTTGCTTGACAGAGTTCAGGGTGATAACCACTTCTCTCGCAATCTGCTCTGAAGTGTGGTAAAAGTCAACAAGGTTAGGAAGGAAAAAAAAAGCCACACAAATGGGGAAAAGCAGATGTTTATGATACATTCTTTCTAGAGAGTATATATATATATTGGGCCATTCCTCAAAAAGAGGAGTAATTTAAAAAGGGAAACTGAAAAACTGAGGGAAGGGTCTTTCCTATACAAAAGGTAACATATGGTCTCACTTGACATTTATTCTGTTTATGACGAGTGAAAAATTCAACCTTCCCTTTGCAGTTACACGTAAAACAGTTGCAAGATGCACCATATGCAATATGCTTGGCAGGCTCTACCATAAGAATATTAGTAGACTTGCACTTCTGCTTAATTCAAAAGGAAGAAAATCCAATAGATTTTTAAATTATAGTTTTCAGCAATGTGGTCCCCCACTCCTTAAACACACAGATACTTAGATTCTGGTTAAGTTAGGGTTCAATTGATCAAAGGCCAAATTTGGTTAGTTCTAGAGAATTTTCTGGAATGATAGAAATCCCCTACATCTCACTTTCTGAGGTGATTACCCATCGAAAAAGACAGATCTATACATTTTATTGTACAGAAATCTCAATTTTTAAAAATACACAGTTTTCTGAGAGTTCTATGCTTTTCTTCCTGGAATTAAGAAAAGGATACAGTCCTCCTCCTGGAAATAGGACTCTGCTATCTGTTGAAAATAAATAAAAAACAATATATTGAATTAATATTTGGATGAAAGTTAAGTTTGGGAGAAATCAAGACCTTGAAACTCTGAAAGTCTTTAATATCAGATTAAGAAAACTTTTAGACTACATTTATCAGTTCACAAGAAATCTGACTGTAGGCACAGGACACATCGCTAAAGTCACATGTCAAGCAAAGCAAACAGACATTCTTTGGTCTTTATGCAACCTCATTCTTCCTATTCTATTTCAAATCAAAGCAAACTTCACTGATTCACTAAAGTTTAGAGGAACTCTAAAGAATGAGGAAAATACTACAGAGGCTTCTAAAGATGGAACATGAGTAAGAGAATGACCTTGTTTATTGTCAGTTAAAAAGTTGATGGATGTCTTATCACATGAGACCTTAAACCCCATTCATTTCATTTCTATTTCACAAACTACCTCATGGGACGCTGACTTTTGGTTCTGTTTTGATATTCCAGACAAGGCTGGGCCACATGTTGAGGGTTGAGCAATGATGCTTGGAATCGATACAATGTGCTGCACAGTATAAACGGCATTGGGTGGAAGGTCCAGAGAGGCAGGCTCCGGTCCCAGCTGAGGCTTACCACTCACCAGCTTCATTCTAAGGCACCTTTCAATTGACAAATTCTTTGGTTCTAAAAACGTTGAGGTCTTTTATTTAGAACTTTATTTATAAACAGAACCATAAAACAGAAAATGTTTTTGAGAAATGTCTGCACAATCAGTTGCCATGTTTAGGATATTTCATGTAAGTACTTTACATTTTTAAAACAGTTCCCACCGACTTGTACAAAATCTGTAGTTAAAAAAAAAAAAAAAGGTGCCCCACTTACAGATCACTATCTCCATTTTCCCCGGTAGCTGCCAATGCAAAGAACAATAAGCTATTTGTCAAACCTATAAACTAGGAATGAGAGGAATGGCTTTTCCAAATTCCACGGTGGAAACAGTACACTTTCAAAGGAAAATATATGCTTAACTTAAAATTTATCCTATAGATGTAACACTTTTTCATGAGCAATAGTAGATGTCACCTTTCTGTAAATTTTCAGTTTAATCTAAACTTTGAATCTATACTAATTTTCTACTCTGAGTACTTTAGAAAGGCTCAATTGATTTTTAGGTTCTGCTTATGTTTTATAAGATCAGATTCTTCTGACCTGCTCGACATAGGATTGACTACCCTTTCCTTCTTGGTATGTAGCTGTCATCTTAGAAGCTCTGTTCACATGGAGATTCCCTTCACCTCTCTTCTGGGTAGCATCCTCAACTGCCTATATCTCACATCTTCCTATTCCTTGGTTTACTCCCTTGTTTGGCTGGAGCACATCCTCCAGCAGCTTCCTGAGAAAGGGTAGAAAGGAGACATGAAGTAGGAACATCCTTGGTATATGCGAGGAAGTGCAAGGAGGCCAGTGTTCCTGGGAGGGAATGAGCTGGAAGGGGAGCTTTAGGAAGGAGGTCTAAGAGATAAGGGCCTGATAACGCAGGGTCTTGCACTGTGGTAAGGATTCTGGCTTCTACTCTGAAGGAGAAGGGAAGCCACCGGCGGGCTGTGAGCAGAGGAGCAATGTGACCTGACTTACGTTTCATCTGGATCACAGCGGCTGCTGTGTAGAGGAAAAATACTAAATGGAAGGAAGAGTGAGAGCAGAGAGGTTTCCAGTGAGGAGTTTACAGCAACAATACAGGTGAGATTCCATGGTGTCTTGTACTGAGATAGTAGCAATGAAGGAGGTAAGAAGACATCAGATTCTGGACATTATTCTGAAGCAGATCTGCAAGACCTACTGAATGGATTGGGATGGGGGGGAAGAGGAAAATATGTGGATGGAGAGGGCAAGGCTTTGGCAACAAGTCAACAAATGGTGAGTCCAGGTGAACGGCCCAGTGTGAGGTGCTGGGAGCTACGGAAATAAGAGAAGTGTCGCTTCACCTCTCCCTGATGTGGGTCTCCCTTGGGAGGCAGGAGGATGTTTGTATTCTTGGGCAGAGAAGGGCGGCCATCGCTGGCTTCCTCCGCTGCAAGCTTCAGTGCGTCTTTGCTAATCCCTAGCCTTCTTCTAACAAGCAATCTTTGCATTAGGGACAGGGAGAATAGTTATAATGCTTAATATTTATCTGAATTTACTGTGTACCAAGCACCTTGTTAAATTCTTTTACATGCATGATCTCATTCACTCATCTACAACGTTCCAGAAGAAACTGAAAGGCACTTAGCTTGTCAGTGGTAGAGTCAAAGTCCATACTTTTTTAAAAGCATTAAATTTATTGGGGGTGTCCTTGTTTAAGGGGATCATGTAGGTTTTTAAGTAAGGTTTTCATGTGTCATCTCTATGACACATGATCAGTATGTTGCACTGTGTGCCCGCCGCCCAAAGTCAAATCATCGCCCATCACCATGTATTTGGCCCCCTTTGCTCCCCACCCCCTTCCCTCTGGCATATAAAACCAAAGCCTGTACTTTTATTTTATTTTTTATTATTATTTTTACAATATTTTAACTACATTTTTTCCACTACTATTTATCCCTCCATACCCTCTTTGACCTGGGCTTATTCCCTAAATAAAAGAAGTTAGCGCTTGTCTGAAGTACAGGTTCATTATCCACGGGTGGCTGCTAGCCAGTAATACTCAAGTTTCCCAGCACCCACTTTCCCAGGGTCGCCTTTTCCTGGGCTCACTAATGACACGTGGGGTAGAACGGATTACACAGGACTGGACTTCAGGTCATTACTAACATTGGTCCCAGAACATTAGTGAGGCTGAAAGCGAAGGGTCGAACGTAGTACCTGGTGAAGGCAGAGGGGAAGTGCCCTCGAGTCCAACTGCTCCACTTCACCTCGTATGAGTGAGAAGAGGGACTGCAAAGCCAGCTTTGGGGCTCCTGGTGGATTGTTAGCATTTACTTCAGCAGACTCTGCATCACCAAGAGTGTGCGTGACTGTGCTTAGCACGTTTTCTTGCATCAAAGGGGTGGCATCTCCTGAAGCAAGTCCTTTAAGAAGTAAGTAAAATGCCTACGTTAGAATACACTTCCATCACGGTGGAACACCTTAAAAAATATGTTAACAATAAAAGTTACAAATAAAACTAATTATATGAACTCCCTCTCCCCTGAAACCATAGTTAATGTCCTGATTAAGACTGTGCTGATGTTAGATTGCTTCTGTTAGCGCACACTAAACCATTTCTTGCAGAATTATAATTAATAAAAGTATGCAGGTTAAAACCTGACCAAAAACTTGATTCTCCCAAAGAAAAAATGGCTTAGTTGTGATTTGAAGCCCTAGCTTGCCCCAAACAAAACAGATCTGAACAGGAAGATAAATGCGTTTACCCTGCGAAGCTGCTGACTACAGGAGTTAACTTTCCCCCTTTAAACTCTGGCCTGTTAACTTTAGAACTACATCTGGGTCCCAGAAGAGCAGCACATGCCAGAGCTAATGGCCACAGAAACATTTTTCAAAATAAAAAGAAGTAATACAAACTTCTAAAAAGAAAAATCACTAATAAATGCTTGGCCCACATTGCCTGAAATGATGCACAAGATGATCGAAATGTAATCATTATTCATCGTGACTTCCACTTTCATGAAAACCTCAGTGTCAGTTCTAGTTTCCATATTCAAATCGATAGACTGTCTGACACCGTACAGACCAGGCCGCCTCCTACAGTAATTCAGTGTGTCACCGCGACTGTGCCCAGAGCCTTGCTTCTACTGCCTTCTGAACAAGCCCACTGCTATGGCCGGACTGGCCAGTTCTCCATCATACATGTACAATGGAACACATGTGGCAACACGGATGGACCCTGAAGACTTCCGAAGTGAAAAAAGCCGGCCACAAAAGGACAAATATCCTGTGATTCCACTTACGTGAAGTATCTAGAACAGACAAATTCATACGGACAGAAAGTAGAACAGAGGTTACCAGAGGCTAAAGGAGGAAAGATGGAGCATTTATGCTTAAAGCTCCATAAACAGACTATGCATAAAGTCTGTTTGCGGTGATAAAAAATTTTGGAAGTAGATAGTGGTGATGGTTACACAACGTGTAATTAATATCACTGAACTGTAACACTTAGACTGGCAAATTTATGTATGTATTTTACTGCAATAAAAAATAGAACAAAATGCCTTTGTGTCTGTGATTTCATGTTATGCTTCTTTGAACCACTGCTCCCCGGATTCCTCAAACCATCTTACTCGTTTATGCTGATCCTATCTTGGCTATCATTTTGGGAGGCGGATCAGAAATAAATGTTAATACATGGGGTTTGTAGTTCCTATGCTAGACATTGTGCCCATTGGTTCGGAGATTGTAAAAGCAGGTAGTCCTGTGGGCAGTAACACCTTCTGTTTTTTTTAAAGTCACAGCACTTGGAGCTAGTCCTTCGAGTTCCACCACTTTCTAGAGTACGCCCCCCGCTGTTTTAAATTCATATTAAGGCACAATTAGTACATATTAATATTGCTGGGATTTAAATTTTGCCTATACCAACTAGCACCAATGTTTTGATTCCCTAAGTTTCTTCTTATGCATCTGATTGGACATTTTGTACTTTACCATGGTTTAATATATTCAAGGGATTCCCCAAGCATGTGATTAATTCTGCTAGTTTTTAAACTTCTTATCCAGGCCTATAGACAACTCGAGTATCAAAGTTTCAAGTGCATTAATATACTGTTTTCCCACTAAACATACACTAACCACTTTGCTAATATCAAAATGGTGCAATTTTTACCATCTTTTCCAGTTTATTCCAAACACACTGAATTCATCAGCTATCACATAAAATAGTCTTAGTTCTCCAGGATAATGAAATTCTCAAATTTTATGTGGCCTTATATAAATTGTACGATCTTCTTATAAGCCTGAAAATATAAATATTTTGTTTCTCAAACAAATACATAGGCATATATTTAATGCCACCTATAAAGGTTCTATGGTAGAAGCCGGATATGTAAAATGCAAATATGCCTTGAAGATTCAGACTTTATGGCACGACCAGTTAGTGATTACTTCAGCTATCAGTTAACGTGCCAGCTGGCGTGACTAGGATGCACTGAAAGTATGTTTCTGGGAATATACTTCAGGGAGAGAAGGGCAGGGGTAGGTTAATCTAAAAAGAGCGTATTACAAAGATCCCAGAAGAAAGATACTGACAAAAGAGGTACGATGGATTTTGAGTCGCATGAAACAATTTTCTTAATTTTGCTGAACGTTGCTCCTATTCGTGCCACTTAAAAATCTGGCGACGTACATAAAGATGACAACTACCATTTAGAAGCACCTGTTTTCTACTGGGCACGTTACAGAGTGCTTCGCGTTCAGGGTCGCTCATCTTACAGACGATGCTGCAAGACATGCAGATGAGGAAAGAGGCGCAGGGAAAAGAGTTACTACTTTTCTAGGGTCACACAGGTAGGAACAGGTAGAGCCAATATTCAAAACCCGTCTCTGTTCTTCTCACTACACAAGCCTGACTTCAGGATACCAATCCGTTCCCAAGGTTTGTTGTCCTCTAGCTTTCAGGCCCTCTTTGTCACCTCCCGGTGGCCACAATGTGAAGGACTCCAGAGGAATAAGCCTGGGCATTGAATAGTGGCCAAGTTCTGTCTGGAAGGGTCTTCCTTTCTCAATTTCCACCTCCTGTGTATCTTTGGCTCCCTGCCACTGGCTGAACTGTTCTGTCAAATGATTAGGTACTATGGTGACTGAGTAAATAACTGAAGTGTGTTGTTTGCCAACCATCAGGCACCTAATCTGAACTTGTATCTTACAACCATGTAAAATTTATGCCCTATAAGTTGCCAGGGATGGGGTGGGGGGAAAATGGGGAGTGACTGCTAATGGGGACAAGGTTTCTTTTTTGGGGGATAAAATGTCCTAGAATTAGATGGTTGTGCAACGTTGTGAATATACTAAAATCACTAGGTTGTACACTTTATAAAGGCGAATTTTATGGCATGCAAATTGCATCTAAATTACAAAAGCTGGCTACAACCAAAAAAGTCAGATATTACAAAGTATTGGAGAAATGTGGATGAATTATAACCTTCCTATATTGCTGGTGGGAATGTAAAATGGTATAGCCACTTTTGGAAACAGCTTGATGGTCCTTCAAAAAGTTAGTTACTTTACGATCCAGTAATTCTCCTATGCATACTTAACACCCCCTGCCCCCAAATGAAAACATGGGTCCACACAAAAACTTATATGCACATGTTCCAGGAGCACTAGTCATAATAGTCAAAAAGTAGAAATAGCCCTAATAGCCAGCACCTGACAGATAGATAAATGAAATATAAAATATGCATGTAATGGAGTATTATTTGACCACAGAAGGAATGAAGTATTGATACATGCTACAACAAGGGGGAATACTGAAACTATTATGCTAAGTGAAAGCCGGTCATAACAGGCCATACATGGTACGATTCCGTTTATATGAAAAGTGCAGAGCAGGCAAGTCCATAGAGGAAGGAAGTGTATGAGTGGCTGCCTAGTGCTGAGATGGCTAAGGGGGAAACAGAGGGTGACTAGCGACAGGTGTGGGGTTTCCATGCGTGGCAGTGGAAGTGTTCTGGAATTGACTGTCGTAAGGGTTGCACAGCTTTTTGAATATGCTAAAAATCACTGAATTGTATACTTTAAGTGGGAGCATTATATGGTATGTGAATTGTATCTCAATAAAACTTGTTAGAAATTTATACGCTGATTTTCATTAATTTTTGGAATATTATTTACCTAAAACTATGCCAGTAAAAACTGGATGTAGTGCAGCATGTAACTCTGCTTTACATGAAAGGGATTCCATTCTCTTAAGGAAAATATAATCTCATAATATAATGACAGCCGGACTTATGTGAGGCCAAGTTCGAGGTTTTAGTAGGTATATAGAAATGTTGTTTTAAGAAAATCTACAAATGGCATGCCTCCCAAAAATACTCTTGCTCTATTTTTTATTTTTTATTTTTTACAGTACCAGCTTTGGGATGCTGAAAAAAATACTATAAATTAAACTAGGTAAGGGAGCATAAAGTAGGTAAGGAAAAGTGAATAAATTTACCTTAATATATATTTCTAAAAAAGTATTGAGATCGCGTACCTTCAACAAACATTTCTGAGTTGGGATTGAATGTCCTGTTTTATATATCATTTCATATTTTAGAAACTATTCTGATATTAGAAAAATACTCATCTGCATAATTTTGAAACTGTACTTACCTAGGATCTTAACATAAGAGGAGAGTAAACATGCCCATGTCTAGCATAAACTGCCTGCTTTGTTAGTTTTGACACAGAGTGGATTATGGAGGAGCAGGTTGGGAGACATCTTTAGGGGGCTTCTGTAGGACTCTGGCTCAAGGTCATAATGCTGAGCCATGGCAGTGGGGACAGAGAGGAACGGACCAACTAGAGGGAGCACAGAACACGGTCACTTAGACTTGGTGCTCGGCACATACTTCAGGGGTCTCTTAGGGTAAACCGAGGAAGGCTGCCAGGCAATCCTAAAGCTTCCCATTCTAGGTCCCTTTTCAGGTCACAAGGAAGATAATTCTAGCCTCAAAAAAAAAATCCTGTCATTCAGTTTAAAATTCTTTTGCCTACCCACATTTCTTTAAATTAACAAAACAAAGTGCAAATAAAAAGGTACCCCTTATGTGTTAAAAAATTCTACAGATATGCTAGGGGTGAATCACCAAACTTTAATCGAGTGTAGACCATTCCATTTCTATTCAGAAATCTAAGATACTCAATGCTCAGAAAGGAATCTTACAGATATATGCAGATGGACATCAGCATTATACAGATGAGGAAACTGAAGGACAGAATAATTAGGTCTCCACCAAGTGACCTAAAACCAGAAGTAAGATTCGAACTTGGGTTTTGCAACTCTTAATTCAGCATCTTACACTCTGAAACCCATTTGATATAAGATACATTAAATAAGTTTAATAAATAATCTGTATAAAGACCATACCTAGGTTTTAGACATCATATTAATCCAATGCATTAGGGGAGGGTAATTCTACATATATCTGCTCACTGGTAGTGAGTACTAATAACTTTAAATTATACAATTATGTCTTGGGAAACTGGAATAAGGTCATGAAGGGAGGAATAAAAGGAGCCATAATCTTGAAGTTATCACTGACCCTTATACATATGTAACTAGGTCTCAGTTCTTAAAAACATCACATGATCAGATTAGAGAGGCACAAATGGCCCTTGAACTATAAAGAATAAACCAATTTATATACAAATAGTACTGTATATATCATCTTCTAATATAGATCTTTTAGAAAAATGCTTTCATCGCTCTTGCCAAAATTATTTTAATTTGCTTTAAGCCTACTAAGGAATCAAAGACAAAGGGATTAATTAACTGGAAAGTCAAATTATCGGTAACATTAACAAGTTATTAAGTTACTTCATAGAATAAATAAGGATTGATTTGTAGAAATGGGGAAGTTTCATCTTTCATCCCAAATAAAAAAGACAAATAAAATCAAGCTAGGGACAGACAGACTGTATCTTTAATCAGCCAAAGAAGCAGAAGGCAGGGGAGGATGGGAGGAGATGCTGTTCCATCACGGGAGCCTGACGTTTGGGCAAGTGGTGCCGACTAAGGAGTCCCAGTGTGGGACGTACCAGAACTCCCTCGTCCTGCGTTTTGATCCAAAGTAACCAGAGGCTGCCTTTTTCCAAGGCTGTCCTGTCCTCCAGACAGTATTGTCCACAGATCAAAACTTTAACTGCCAAACCACATACCCAATAAAAAAAAATACTCTGAATTACTCTGTAACCAAAGTAATTCTAGATAATTAAAGCTTGACATCTTATTCAACATTACATGTTAATGTACATTATTCACCTATCGAGTGAGACGCTGAGATTCTATAAAGAGGCTTAGTAAGACTGTACCAGCACATAAATTCACAGGTTAAAGATCAAAGTCACAGTGATGACACGTATAAAGAATGTCAATAAATGACGCTGCACCCATACAGTGGAATGCTATGGAGACGTGCTATGTGCACGGCACGCCACACAGCTGGACCCGTATGTGCCACTGCAGAACTAGCTCCAGAACCTATTAGAGAAGAAAAGCAAGACGCAGGACAGAATGCACAGTAGAGGGTGGGAAGAAGGTTTATTTGGAAAGAACAGCATAAATAGTAATTACAAAAAAAAAATACCTGGTGATATCTTTTTCGCAGTGACTCTTTTGCTCCTTGGACTTCTCTTTCCAGGTATTTTTCTGTCCTTTTCCAAGAAGTCCTGTCCGTCTCTAGAGCCTTCACAGGGACTGTTCTCCAAGTCCTCACTTGCCGCCACCTCGCTCGGTGTGCAGCTTTCATTGTTGTTGAGGCTGTCCTGCTCGGACGCTGCGGGTTTGCCCATCGTGCTGTCGCTACCGGTCACACGGTCGTGCCCTTCCCGGTCAAGCTGATTTTCATTCTCGTCTGACGCAGAAGGCAAGCGCGTTACTATACCTTCCACACTGTCCCCAGGATGACACCCATCTTGCGGTTCTATCTGGAGATTATATGCAGGCGTTTCACTGTCATCCATTAGAGCATCTTTTGTTGAATCATTTAAGTTTCATTAAAGTCCTTCCATGTCTACAATGACAAAAAGAGAAAAAGCTGCATCATTTTCTCAATCCTGGACGCTCAGTGAGCTTTCATTTCCTCTTCCCTGGGGTTTGACTGCAAGCACGGAGCTCGCGCCTGCCGCCCCTCCTCCATATTGCACCGCACCCTGTCTCACCTCACCTAGTGCTCATCTGAACCCAGTGGTTCTCGACCCTGGCTGCATGCGTCTTACCCACGGGCCTTGTCAAATCCTAAACTAAACCTGTTAAATCAGAATCTCGCCCTGGCTGGTGTGGCTCAGTGGGTTGAGCGCTGGCCGGCAACCTGAAAGGTCACCGGTTCAATTCCCGGTCAGGACACACGCCTGGGTTGCAGGCCAGGTCCCCAGCTGGGGTGTGCGAGAGGCAACTGATGTTCTCTCTCACACATCGTGTTATCTCCCTATCTTTCCCCCTTTCCCTTTCTCTAAATATAAAGTCTTAAAAAAAAAAAAAAAAAAAAAAGAGTCCCTGTGGATCAAGTCCAGGGATTACGTATTTTCAAGTTCTCTAGGCTATTCTCATGGGTACAGTGTTGGGGTCACTACTCAATGAAAGAGATTACTGGGTAAAGGAGGCAATTTCAATCTAAAATCAATCCCTCATGTTATGCCTGGATACTTAACCAGACAAGTGAAACTTAGCTGCTTATGCCCTTACCTGGCCAAATATCAGAAATTTTTGCAAATGAAAACATTTAAATATATTTTAAAGTAAATTGAAAAAGGCATGTGGGGAAAAATTCAGTTAGCATATATTCATACTATATTCTTATTATATCTTTATGTCCTGAAAATAGGCCCTGGAAAAGTACCTCAGCATTATTAGCAAATTCCTTTTATACAATTAAAAAAGAAAAAAGGAAAAAAAAAAGAAAGAGGGCCATGATCAGTTTTAGGCTATCTCATTGAAACTTGAAACACTCAACCTGTTCCAAGGATCCTGCTAACATTTTAAAGATCTACAGAACAGATTACAAGCCCTTTATCAGTCATGTTTAATCCCCTCTGTCTGAAAGTAGATTACATTTTAAGGGAAACGATGCCAAGCCGGGTTTAGGTTTATTTTTATGTTTGCCAAACATGATTTTGGGTTTGAATCAAATATAATATTCCAGTAATTCTCAAAAAACCTAAACAGTAGAACTTTTAAAATTCTTCTAATTAAAAAACAGAAATGGTTACTCTTTAGACATGTAAAGTAAAATTCTTTAGAAACATGAAAAGGAAGTATAAAATATATCATCAACTCCACACTGACTGTATCATATGCTTCCAACATATTTTGCAACTGGAATACTTTGTTAAAAAATTGTTATAAAATGGCATATTTTGTTAAATATATATATATTTTTGTTTCTTTTTGTTATATATGTATTTTGTCGCAATAAAAATAGTGAAAAGAAACTACAATGGCTATGTAGGACATATGTCAGTCCTTAAAACAGGTAACAGCCTCAGCTGTTTTCTAATTTAAATAATCAAGTCACAGTCTACATGTATTTGCAGTTGAAAAGTATAAAGGTTTCCTTTTCTCTTCAAGAGACACTGAAGTCACATGCCAAGGGGGACAGTGGGAAGCAACAAGCAGTCTAGAGAGCCCCCAACTGTAACAATCACATCTTGTTGGGTCACTTTCACACACTAGAAACTGTGCCAGGTACTTCTGTGCCTTACTTCTAATCCTCTGAACAGGCCTGCAGAGGACGTATTCATTGTGTGCTTCAGATGAAGACTCTGAGGCTCAAAGAGGCTAAAACCACTCGTTTAGGATCATGTTCCTGGAAAGAAGTGGAACTGGATCCGAAACCCGGCCTTCCTGGTCTGAATCCCATGGAGCACAGCACAGTGGCTGGGAGCAGGCAGGCGGAGGCTCAGATTCTGCCTCTGCCCTGTAACGCCTGGGTGTGCCCTCGGGAAGCTCCCTAGCATCTCTGAGCTTTAATTTTCTGGTTGTTAAAAGTGGAGAATTTTAACACCTACCCTGAAGAGTCATTTTTGGGGCTTAGCCAACATGCTAGGTAAAGCACTTAGCAGAGTGCTTCACCCACAGTAAATGCTCAATGAAAATGAGCCATTATTCCCAAAAAATCCCCGGGGTTGGCATTCAACACTGGTAGGTTGATGCAAGCAGGCCTGTAGCCTTCGTGCAGGTTGGCAAACAGCACTTCCCCAAACCCCCCACAATGATTAGTTGTTGAGAACTTGTTTGGCGGTTGTAGCAGGGGAGTGCAGCTACCCCTATACCTTTGACCAAAGACCGGTCCTCTCCTCTAGTGGGGAAGGTTATCCCCTTCCACAGAGTGGCCACTTCGGGAGGGACGCACATGGGTCGGTGAGGGGGGAAGGGGACGGGGTGCCCCCCTAGGCAGCCAGAGCAGCCGAATCAACCCTGGCGATCAACGGGGTCACAGATGTCGCCGCCGGATCGCCCTCCCACCCAGGAGTGAGCAGTTCTCAGTGATAACAAGCACCACTGGAGAGTGCTGCGGAGCATCAGTTCACGATGGGGACGTCTGAGTTGCTTTCCGGAATGCTTAAGCATCCGTTCCGCACACCCTGTATCGGATGATTCCGATATCCAGAAATGGGTGATTAAGGCTCCTTGGTAAGTATAAAATCACAGATCGTATTTGCAGCTTTGTGGAGTGTCATGCGCTCGGCCCTGAGTAAAACTCTTCAGACCAATACTTTTGGTCAATTCTCATAATTACTTAGCAGACAGATAATTTTGATCGCATTAGACTAATGAGGAGACCAAGTATCATATCTTGTCAAGAGTCACTGAGCAAGTTTGGAGACAAAATCTGAACGAGTTACGATTCTGAGACCGTCCTCTTGATCACTGTGTTCTGTGGATAGTGGGGAGAAAGAAACTGCAAGAGTATTTCCCTCCAGCTGAGGAGATTCTTCAGTGAAGACTCTCCACCATACCACAGAGGACACACTCTATAATGACCAGGAAATCCAAGTTCCTGGAGGTTTTCTCTTTCCCTGGAAAGTGGGGGACCCACACAATACACCACTTCCCATACAGCCTGTCTTCTTCTGATGAGAACTTAAAAAACAAAACAAAACACTAATATACTACTTAAGTAGCTATTACCAGTAAAGCAGGTGCTCCTTCCTTTGGGCTTGAAGACATTTTGCCTACTATTTTGTAATGACTCAATTAATTTAATTCTCAAAAGGTAATTTTTGTAGACTACTTTTTAATACTGACTCTTACGGTCTTCCCAAGTGTCTTATAATTGTTCTTAGAAGACACCTACCAATCCTTCAAGTCCAGGCTCAAAAGTCCCTCCAATTTGCTTACCCTGACTTCCCCACGCCAAGAGGCCCATACATAACACACCCTCCGCAGCAGCAGGTGCCACCACATCGAGTCCTTCCTGAGTCCTGCCGTATGTTGTGTATTTTGCATATGTGTCATACTGCATGTAAGCCATTTGAACACACACAACCTGGCCACAGACAATTTTTATCTTCACAATGTTTAGCCGTGGGCCTGGTACGTACCGATAAATGAATGAGTAAGGGAACCGATGTCCTACAGTGCTTCTGAAAAGGAGAAAGGCCAGCATGTGGGTTCCCATCCACTCCCCGCCCCTGCTCTGAGAGGTGAAGGAACCTAGTATCCAATACTGGGCTTCTGTTGCATTCCTAACACATTTCAATAGGGATATTTTAATTTAAGCAATGGGATAACTTTCTTAATGGGATTTCTAATCAGTATAGTCCTACTGCTTTTGGAAACAGTTAGAGCTGTTACTTTTTGTCTCTTCTTTCTCCCCTCCCACAGTGCTACACCAACATTTTTATCAGCATTTAAAAATATATATAAAAATAGTATGGAAATATGAAATTTGAAAAACACAGCAAACCATCAAAAGGGCGATATTCTGGAACACGTGTTATCGCCTCATAAGAAAGCACTTGGCAAGAGAAAATCTCCAGGAGAAAGAGACAGTGCTGATACACAGTATTTAAAAATATGCTAACATAGTATAGCACCTGGTGTTAGAAGTGCAGCTGAAATAGCATTCAAGGTTATTGGCTGCATCTAAACTTCAGGTCTGTTTTGTAAGAGTCCCTGTGTCATAACCAATTGCCACAAAAAAACAGCAAAGCCACAGTCACTGCACAGCACTGATTCTGGCATATTCTGCCTTTTAAAAGCATGACAGAGAGCGCTGCCCAAGTTTTCATCCTCTGTGGAAAAAGAGCATTCCAAATATGTCCGTTGCATAAAAGCTATTTGCCATGTTGACGCTGCACGGCTGAAGGATGTCAGGCAAACATACTGAAGTGAGGCTTATGCAGAACTTGAAAAACAGATAACAGACTTATCAGACTAACAAAAGGAAATCTACATTTTGTCAAAAGTTGTAGATTTCTGGGATTGATCCCAGGTTGATTTGACTTCAATTGTGATACATCTTAATGCATATCTGATGAGATTATAAACATCGTGTCACTAAAATTAAAAAATATAAGAATAGTTAAATATAGAATACTATTCAATTACTTATTTAAATGCTTTAAGGAGATTGTGTGTGCCATTTTTCTGTAATTCATACAAGCTAGGCCTAAATACTATATTTTTATTTTTGAAAGAATCCAAGACTCTTAAGAACTAAGATGAAATCCCACGTTTAAATTTCAAAATTTCCAACCAACCCAAAATTTAGAGGAAGACGGTTACCAGATCAACTAGGTATTTATTCTATTAGCCCCAAATTCAAATGTGGCTGCTCACAGTCAACTCAGAATTGAGGAGGAAAGTCACACCAATATGTTATTGGGTTTATGTTTATTAATATTGTGTTTATTATGGTGATTACTTACCACTGAAGATTTTTTCATCTTACTAACTACACATCAGCAATACCACTCATCTTACTGCTCAATCGTTTTGTGGTTAACATTTTGTTTAGACATATGCACCATTTGTGTGCGTACACAATATGCAGTATAGCAGCAATGAAAAGTATGCCTCAGAGAGATGTTTCTCAAAAATTTGCAACCAACAATAAGAAATTCCTTTTTTCATGAGACCCTGTACACACAAAACACTTGGGTACAATTGACACAGAGGTGCCTTGAAACCTAAGACACCGGAAGCACTCTGACACATTCTCCACTCCTGTCAACACTATTTCATAGTTTTAAAAAATGCTGGTCAGCAGCTACTATGCTGATTTCACATCCCACACTGACCACAGCAATGTTTATAAGGCAGTGTGTGAAGACCACCATCGGAGGACCACGGAAGGTTGCAATTATCTCCAAAATGTTTTCTGAAAATGAAGCAGACCATATGAAATTCAGATACAAACGTCACTTAAAATGTTGCCCACATGACATAATAATTATTGCTCATTTAGATTGTGCGTCTCGTCCCTTCCATGCTACGTTCTGCACCTGTGCTGGCTTCCGTGCCGGTGGTCACTCACCGCACGTCCGCTGAGTGCTTGAAATAGGAGCAGTAGACTGCCTGAAGAACTGAATGTTTATTTTTTATTAAATTTTAATTAATTTAAATTTAAAAACATATCAATTCCGTTAAACAAAAGCATGTATATCTGGAACAAACTGAGTATATAACTCTTTTTCACCTATAAAGTTTAGGAAATCTAACTAAAGATCAAGCATTGCCAATAAGAAGTGGATCCAAAATGAGATGTTGCCTTACTTGTAAAACACACACCGTATTTCAGGTATTTACTATGAATACCCAGAATGTAAAACAGCTTATTAATAAATTTAAATATTGATTCCATATTGGAATCGTACTTTTATCTATTTAAATACACTTTATCATTAAAATTAATTCCACCTTTTAAAAAGTGTCTTCACACGGTCACGAAAACACGAAACGCCCTATGAGGCTCATGTCATCTCGCACAGGCTGGGAGCTAAGGTTGCTTCCCGCGCGTTGCCGTGATGGCGCCACATGAGCCGCGGTCCTGGCATTGCCATGAATCACTCCTTCCCAGATTCTTTCTTGCTAATGTGAATTATGCTGTAGGCATTTCCTGGCTACAGACGTTAATAGTACTGTAATCCAACAAAGTAAATGCTTACTAAAGGGAGTAAATACTATATGCTTTTAAATTTAGTCTGTAAATACTTGTTTATACCCTATCTCAGGATGGAAATTCCAGGATCATTCCATCCCATTTTTTGGTGCTTCTCCACATTCAAAATATTCCTGGCCCTTCATAAAACACCCAACAATAATGATAATTACTAAGGCTGCCTTACGCTATTTTTTCTAAATACTTTAATTTCTATGATAGTGCAGTTTAAAAGTAAACAAGATTGTTTTACTATGTCTTTAAGAATAAAAGAATTTCAAAACAAGGAATTCATTCTTAATATAGAAAAAAGACATCATAGAAAGTTATGCCGTAAGATGAGAAGAGATGTGAAAAAATGTATAACAAAACTACAAGAACATAAAAGGAAAAACAAAAATAAATGATCAATTATAGTCACATATGGAGGTACTGACTGCAAGGGAGAAGACAACAAACAGGAACTTTTATGTATGCAGAGAAGGCACTCTTAAAATACGAAAAAATTAACTGAAACTGTATGACTCACAAGCCCCACACCACCTCGGGGCAGATGCAGCCAGTGCAAGGAAGACGAACTTCTTTCATTTCCGCCAGCCCTCCCTTTCAAAGCGGGGCTCAGCTCAAGGCAGCTTGCTCATCTACAGAGCCCTGAGGTCCAAAGCGCCTCTGTGGGTGTATCTAGGCACTGCAGAAGGTCATCTCTCTCCTCTTCCCCTCTCTCCCTCGGACACGCAACGCCAGGTCTACCGAAGGGTACAAGCTGGGGCAGCTCTGCAGCGCAGTGGCAGCTCAATCAAGGACATCTTCGGACTCGGAGTAAAGCATTTTAAGCAACAACTTCTAACTTTTTCCTTTCACTTAACCTTTAATTAGAAAATCTGCCTACTTCGCGGGGGGGACTGAATTCACGATTTGAATGTTATAAGAACTGATTTCCTGAAGATAAAGGGCAGGCAAATCATAGCATAGGAAGTTATCAGTCAGCAGCACAAGCATTTTGTTTAGTTTCACAGAGTAAATGCCACATACGAAAAGGGAACCACCGTGTAGGGGACGCGGTCATTCCCCCATGTTCACACATAAGTTGTGTTTATTTGGTTTTAAACGCTTCTTTGTTATAAAATATATTGCAACCATACCTTGAAGCCACAAAAGCAGAACCTAAGAACCTGAAAATACTTTTTGGTTCAGATTGTAACCAACCTTTTTAAAACACAAATTATGCTTACTGCTACATATCTACTATATATCTTCATGAAAACTGTCTTAATGTTTAAACTTTGAGCACTTTGCTACACAACTAGTGATATAAAGCATCTACACTGTAATCATTAAGTAGGCACATAAAACATATATTTTGTTTTAAAACGATAATTTTTGCTAATATGTGACAAGAGATACTAGTTTATTAGAACTTTCCCCTCAAGACGCCTGACAAAATAGTTTGCATTATCTGAATAAACTGCTAATTATTATCAACAGTTACTGAATACTTACTAAATATTTATATATATAACATTTTATCTTCACGTAGGTCATACCGAAGTAGTTCTATAATTATATCCATATCACAGCGAGGGAACAGAAAGATAAAATAAATAGGCCAAGGTCACAAGCTGGTATATGGCAAAGTCAGAATTCAAATTCAAAGAACCTGACCCCAGAGCCTATATCCTTAACCACTATAGTAATTTTTACAAAATTAAAAAAAAAAAATCAACTATTCTCAAATGCATATTTTATACACACCAAATTGCTAGCTTTAAGGAGGAAAAAACACAAACAAATTCTAGTATCTTGAAATATTTTTCAAATATATAGAGTTTAGAAAGCAGGTGGAGAAAAAAATACAATAAAACACACCAGTAAGACTCTCTATTTGCTGTGCTTCTTAAATGTGATGAGCTCTTTTTTTCTAAAGTTTACACAGTAATCTCTATAACTTCCCTGTTGGAGATCGTCATCAAATATTGGACATGTCCCCTTGTACTCAGAATAATTTCTGCCAGGCAGATCACAGGTATTTACAGAACAAACACCACAGCTAAAGAAGGGGAAATGAGGCGCAAGTCTCCAAGCTTCGACAAGGTGCCCCTGGTGAGCAAAGTGCTTGATTCCATACCACTGTGTGCGGGTTTGTTCATAAATTACAGGCACATACACGGCACCAACATGTAGGTGTGCATATTCGTTTTCAAATCTGTAAAAACAAACAGGAAGAAAGGAAGAAAGCGTTCTTCCTCTGGCAGGACAGGCTGGCTCATCGTAGACAAGCCTTCCTAATGATAATGACTAGAAAAGCTGGCAGAAAGTTTCAAGTTAGAGGCCAGAACAGCTGAGCAGAGCGTTCAGCACTCTCAGAGCCTGCCAAGGGGAGGGAGCCTGAGACTTTCCAGGGGCACCTGAAAGGGCTGCACCCCAGGGGAACAGATGGGCCTGCACTGGCCCAGCCCTCACAGGGGACCGAGGCCCAAGAGAGCCATCTTCAGCTCCGCGTGGCGTGAGGCGACCTGCACTAACTTGGCTGCCTGCCGGCAACACACATTCTCACTGAAAGAAGGGATCCCACAACGGCTCCAATGATCCGCACACGTTTCCATCTGTGATGTCCAATATATAATACAAAATAACCAGGCATTTAAGAGATCTAGAGCTGACAGAGAGCTGGGAGGAAAAGAAGTTAACAAAAGAGGACTCATAGGAGACCCATATATTGGAGAACTTTAAACCAGCTATTGTTAAAATATATTTAAGGACTTAAAGGAATAGGAGAGAAAAATTCAGAAGAGAAGTACACTGATAATACAGTGTCAAAGCAAATAGTTTATTTTGTTTTTTCATCTAACTACTAGGTTTGACTTTTAAGAGGACAGGAGATGAAGAGAGCAAGAGAGAAAGAGACAGAAACGTCGACTCGTTGTCTCCTCGTACACACCTTGAATGGGGACCAAACCCTGGTTATGAAACCTGACTGGGAATCAAACCTGCGACCTTTCGGCCTGAGATGATGCTCCAACCCACTGCGCCACAGCAGCCAGCGTGAAATGAGTGTAAGAGAATTTTTGAATTCATTCAAAACAGTGTCTAATGACTCTTTAATTAATTTAAGGAAACTTCATTTTAAATGAGTTCCTAAGGGAAAAACAAAAAGAGTAACTTTCCTAAACTCTATTTTCTACTTTTAAATCCAGTCACTGATATGCACGGGGCCCGGCTAAGCACACTTTATTATCATGAACGAAATCTTCATCTACAATATCTCAGCTTACATTGGTTTATGAAGGTTTTCTCTGTGGTAGTTTTAGAATAAATGCTAGCCTGAATGAGAATTTATACCCCTAAACTTCTGAGTTAGAACTAAATTAATGCATATGTAAGTTAATAATCCAACACTGTCTCTTGCACAAGTACACCAATCTATCTGTCTCTGCCACCATCAACAGTCTTGGGTGAGTTAAGAGCTGATAGATTACGGAAAGGCCCAGCTGTTTACATCTTGTTTATCTACCCCAAATATCTTTCATGTTTAATAAATAAGGGCTATCCTTGAGCCCCCCCAGTTTATTCACGGTTACCAAGACAAAAGACAGAATTAACATTGAATTCAATGATAGCAATGGATAGCATGGAATTACATTCAAATTTGCAGAAAAAATTTTCGCTGTGTTTGACTTCTAACAAATGAATAAATACTGTGCTGTACTTTGTAGGGAGAGGCAGCAAGACAAAAATGTTGGCTGGCGGCGATAATAAAACTCTAGCTCCAAACCATGAATCATCAGTGGGGATCGTTAAATGTACCTGTAGGGATCCTCCGAAAGATTTTTAATCAGGGTGATGCGATCAGGTTCACATATTAGAAAGATCACTTGTGTTGATCGCTAGGAATAGAAGGTTTCTTCTCCCTTTTCCAGGATGACAGAGAGGATGCTGACAGGAAAGGAAAAGGCCAGGCGAGAGGGAGCAGTTAAGGACCACAGGTGGGACGGCACTAAGCAGATGAGGGCGCAAAGACTGAGGAGGTGGTACCCGAGACACGAGCTGGGGGGCCAGCCTCGCACAGGAGAAGGGTCATGCCTGGAGTTGGGGGAGGCGTTTTCACTTCCTGATCTACCTTTCTCAGGGAAACAGGGAGGAGATCTGCTGAGGGCAGGTGGGGGTTATGGGGAGCAGGCGCTTGGGAAGCATCGAGAAGGTGTCAAACAGCCAGTGGATTATCGGAGGGCTGCTGCTGAGGGACCACTGACGTTAGTTCTGCTACAAATTGTCTCCATTCTGCTTGGTTACATACACCGTCTGCAAATTCTTCTCAGGGGGCAAACGCCGCCCCCCATCTCCCCAAAGGAGACTCTTTTACCCTAATCTTCTACATGAGGACAAAGCATCAATAGAAATGCTGGAATTTTCTCACCACAATGGAGAGAGAGATTTCTCCGGTCTCTCTCACTATGAATTTCCATTTGAACGCCTGTTCTTTATTCTGCACAGCTCCGCCACTCTTCTTACTCCCGCTGAAAGCGCTCTGTAAAATCCTTGCCTCTGGTCTATTTCACTTAAGAAAAATGAATTCTTAAATTCCCGATCTATGTTGTGCTCAAATGTATACCAGAATTTTATTTTATAAAAGTGATGGCACCACATTTTAAATCAGAAAACTTGAGTTCCATTATTATCTCATTTCGTAGGCTCTACGTTCCTGCTATGATTCCTCCTAACGTTAACATTCGATGATTCTAGTTATTAGCTCCCAAGTTCTCTGTTGTCTTTCTCTGTTTCAAGTCCACAACAAATACCGCTTTTTACTTCCTTGTTATGGGAGCTACACCACTTGTTACCTACTTACAAAGTATAGCTACAGGCAGACTCGCACATTTTGTTCAGCAGGGTTCCGCCTCCACTTTCCTTATTTTCAAAAACAATGATACGAGGTTGTCCTTTGAACGGGAACACAGGGCTCCTGCCCCACGCCCAGGAGAATACTAGTTGTGAACTGTTTACACAACACAGGTGCTAATTCTTTGTTTTTCATCCAGGGCTCTTTGCAATCCCAAGCACACGTTTGGCCAGCATTAACGGGTTAGTGTGAGGGCAGGAAACACAGCAAATAAATCTCCATGTGGAGACTGAACTCTGACCTCAGAGGCAGAGTGCTGAGCTAACCTGATGTTAAGGTAATCACCCAGAACTCTCTACTATGATTAAGATATACTTACTAGATACAGGGAGAGAGAGATGAGACACAACCTGCCCTTGAGACTTTACACTCTCCTAGGAAATGGGTAAAAACCCTGTCCTTCTTCCCCCAGAAGTTTTGCTATAGGTAAAAATGTGATCAATAACAGGCAAGTTCTTTGAGAATTCAAAAGCAAATGACTTTTACTTGTAGGGAGGGTGTGGTGTGTGGCAATTTAAGAATATTCAATGCTATTACAGAAAATAGTAATATAGATACAAATAAGGGAGGGAGATGAAACTAAGAATAGAATCAAACAGCTTGACATGTCAGAGATAAAAAAATAAATAAATAGAGCATACCTGTGCTAACCACAGCTCGGAAGGAATGACATAACCAGAGACCACCAAATGCGTATGACACCATATAGGAGAAACCACACGTTCATGAGCCGTTAAGTCAGCCACCCATAGGTGACCCCATTCCAGACCCGCACAGCCCCTTCCCAGGAAACACAGATGGCAGGCACGGCCGCTCGCCACGTGAGCTGGGGACAACTGCACCAGTCAGGCACGCTTGTCCCTGCATCTCTCCCGGGGGCAAGCGAGCGGCGGCTGCAGCCACCGTTGATCTGGTGGGCTGCCTTGTCTGTCCTCAGCTCTGGGCCGCCCCGTCGGCTGGGAGGGCTCACAGAGCAGAGAGAGGACAGGACACAGGGACCCCGCGTAACCCAGCCCTCAGGTGCTACGGTCTTTCCACTCTCCTTGCACCTGCAGGGGGAGAAACAAACATGAGCCAAACAAAAGGTGAGCAAGCACAGGGCGTGTTTGCAGAACAGCAAATGGCTGGACTTTGGAAAGAAGTGCTGTGGGAAAGCGGGGAGCGGAGAGAGTAAGAAACTGAGGCGCGGCTGCGTCCCCGGGACAGAGGAATTCCAGCCGGGGACTCTCACCCCGCCTGCTGCGGAAGGCCAGCCTTCTTCTCCCAGGGGCCCTTCAGCCTTCTGCTAGAAACAAGGAGAGGACACAACCTGATACTTAAAATTATTCTATTCAAATAAATTGTACTCTGTGGAAATGCCACGGAAGCTGCTGAGCACTCTCACTTTCTGCAACGACTTCGCTGCAGACAGGTGACAAACTGTCTGGCGGACGTCACTGGACCAGTGAGCACAGTCCGAGCGGCACTGGTTTAGACTGCGGATGGGACCAAGAGGCCATTAGAGGCTTCCGAGGAAGGGGGCCAGGTGTCTCAAGCAGACAGATGTGATGGTAACATACAGGACAGGCCAGAGAAGGAGAGGCAGGGTTAGAGAGGGGACCAGGGAGAGACAGGGTGCTGATGTACGGTGATGACGCTGGTGGGAATGTAAACACGAAGGCTCTGGAGGCAGAATGAACAGTCTGGGCTGCTGGTGAGGCATCCAGGAAAGATCCGGGCCACCGCTCAGCCTCTGACCCCACAGGTCTCGGACACACATGTACTGAAAAGGAGGACCCGGGGTGGGGGAATTACTCTCCTCACCTTGTTCCTAGTCGCAGCTTGTCACCTGCCTACCCCACACCCGTCCCTCTTTCCTCAAGGTGTCAGTAGTGGCGGGGGCAGCAGAGACCACAGCAGGGGACGGTAGATGAAAGGCAAACAGCAACAACAAAGTCGTGCTTCATTTAAGCCTTTTGATTTTTGTAAAGGTTGTTACTCTCTGTGTGAGGTCAGTGCCTTTGATAGTTCTTAGCATGTGTATCTAAAAGTTTCAGCTCACTAAAAATAAGGAGTACTTGTAAGAATTTCAAATAACCGATAAATACAAAAGTTTACAATTATCTTTTAAGTTTCAACCCCCCCCCAAAAAAAACACCTCCACAAATTCGAAAGAGATTAAGTTATACTGGATACCATTAAAATGATGAGAACTAATATGCACGAAGTTTACAATTATCTTTTAAATTTTAACCAAAACAAACACCTCTATAAATTCAAAAGATATTAATTATACTGGATACCATTAAAGTGATGGGAAACAGCACACACTGAAAAATACTTTCGCTTATGATATTAGCAGATATCTCATACATTTCACCTGTAAAATACTTCTCCTTTCTACCTCAGGACTGACTCGGATACACGAGGGAAAGAGCAAAGCAGGATGCTGTTAAAGGGAATCAACAACGAGCTAATAACGTCTCTTCCAAGTCACGAAGAACAGTTTATCCTTGAACAGAACTGAAGGCCAGGTTCCTGCAGATCCTTTTGTGAAAGCTTGTAAGAAATGTAGAACTGTAAGATACAATGTCTTCTTTGGGCCGCAACAGAAAAACAGTTCTTAAAAATGGAAGAAATTGATAAAAGGTGACATGCTATTTTATGAGGGTTTTCCCTGGAAAACCCTACCAAGGTTAGTTTCCTAGTATTGCTACTTTTCATTTGGCCCTTCCATACTTCTGTCCTTAGGCCCTTTTGAACTTTATGTGCTTTTTTTTTTTTCAGGATAGATTTCTCAGTATTTTACAATTCTACCATTATATAAAAACAGTACTGAAAATTTTGAGTATGAACTACAAAATAGCTAACAGTATTAGATCAACACTAAAATTTCCTGATTTTCATAATGGCACTGTGGTTAAGAGAATGCCCTTCTTCTTAGGAAATTCACCTTATGATACATTTAAAAGTAAAAGACTCATCTGCAATGTACTCTAAAATGGTTCAGAACAAGTCTACGTGCATGTGTGTACTTGCATAACACACAAATATTTAGACACAGAGACAGTGGTAGAACACACGATAAGGCAATGGGGATACACGGTAAAAACTCAGCGAATCTATGTAAGGAATATAGGGGAGTTCTTTATACTCCTCTTGAAATTATTCCGTAAGCTTGAAGCCATCTTAAAACATTACCCCCACCCCAATCTTCCTCTTTCTCATTTTTTTCGGGTCCCCTTTACAAGAGATTCTCTTATTTTTAGAATATTTTCTTCTAGGTAAGTTAGTGACAGGGTCTTCTTCATACTCTTCCACATGAATAATGTATTTTAAAGTCGATACTGCTTCTTTTCCTACGCCCTCACCCCTCGCTACCCACTGACAGCCTCTTTCCTCTCCCTCCTTTATCTCCGTATTCCAATTCTCTCCCTAAACCTTCTAACCAGTCTCTGGGGCCATTTGACTAATTCATGCCTCTTTTTTTTTTTTTTGGCATTTGCTGACTTGCTCTTATGTTTAATCTTTCAAAGACAAACATAGTCTTTGCCCCCCTCTATTTCTGTTTCCTACCAGATATTACTTGCGGGTTTTTGTTGTTAAGTAAATTTTGAACATCATCTTAAGTCATGTAACCACTTTTTCTAAATCTGTTTCCTTAGGTAAAAGGTATTGAACAAGCATTTATTAAGCACCGTGATGTGTGTAAGGCTCTGTCACAGTAAGGGTTGCGAAGGAAGTAACACACACATTCTTTTGCTTCAGGCCCTTGGCAAATAATGTGCATGCATGAAATAACTTGTGAAAAAGACAACAGCAATGAATACGCGAGCTTGAGATAGTGTCCACTAGATATTTTGAGAACAACAGTGTTTATTTCCTTTAAAAACGTAAGTCTTTGATATATTTTAGCGTAGACAGTGTATTAGCTATTGCCTCACACCTGCATGGGACTTTTCTCAGGCCAAATAATAAAGAGCCTTGTAATTTCCTTTCCTCCTCTTCCTCACTTGTCCAAACTCTTCATCACCCAGCTCAAATTCCACTTTGTGTGGGGCCATCAGAGACAGCAAAGGCTCTGGAGCCAGGTGGCCTCGGTTTGAGGCCCAATCGGACAGCTGTGTGACCTCGGAGGAGTTGTGTAGTCTATCAGTCAATGTCTCATTTTGCTTAGCCACAAAATGGTGGTGCTAATAATAACTACTTAATAAGACTGTTGTGAGGATAAAAGAGTGAATATATACATGGCACAGGATAAACATTGTATAAATGTTTTTCTCATACTCTATTATGGTTGTCCCCAACAACAAACTTAAACATTTTATTAAGTCATCTATTTAAAACTAAAGGTTTCTCGGAATTTTCTAGAGTGTGTGTGTGTGTGTGTGTGTTTACCCAGCTCTATAACATCTATTTTAACATAAGAATGATATCTACCTTCCTTCCCCAATTTTTGGAGTGAACTGATGTTACCAGAAAATGTCCATTTATCATCCAGTGACTTTGCAGGTCCTCGGTCAGCTTTTATTCTTCCTCTTTACTTTTTCTGTTAAATATTTATTCATTATCGCTTGCTGCCTACTGGGGGTCTGTATGCATGCGCCCCACTAACGTACACATTCTTCTCAAGGAGATGACAAATGAAACAATTATTGAACACTTAATATTATGCATCTTGTCATCACTAGAAAATTTATGAATTCACAAACAGCAAGACAGAAATTTTATTACTGTAATTCAAGTAAAAGACATGATTGGAAGTGCCATCCAATCTTAAAAATCTACCAAATACTTGCTTGTCCTCAGGGTTTCCCATAACAACCTTAAACACTGAAGGAGAATGTGTTCATTTAACAGACAAACCTTGAGTGACTGTGCAGCTGGCCCTCATCTAGGCCCAGGGAAGAAGTTGTACAAAGTGCGAGTGCCTGGGAATTAACAATGCACACTCCATGCTCACATGGACCTGGGTTCAAATCTCAGGGCTGCTGCTTACTTCCTATGTAATCTTGAGCAAGTTATTTATCCCTGCTTCCTCATCAGTGAGAGGGGGCAAAATAGCAGGGCTTCTAAGAGAATGAAATAAAATATGTAAACTGCTAGCATAGTACCTGGCATTTGTTAAATGTTCAATAAATATTATATATTATCAATAGATGTTTTTAGGAGAAGAGGATGGAGGCAGTTACTCAACAGGCTTCTATTTTAACTGCCACATTGTGACAGAAAAGGGGGCCTTAAGACTGAGTCAAGGAACCTGGATGGGGCACTGGAAGTGAGCTCTGCATATAACCAGGACCCTTGCAGATCTCTCTTCCCAAAAAGAAGGGTTTTGAGGGGTGGGGGAAACCTGCCCAGTAGCAAAGGGATGAGAAGTTTTCTGTCTCTCCCTTAACCTCCTTGAAGAGAGGGGCTTCCCTGAGAATTTGTAACCATGAGTCTATTAACCCAGAGCTTTGGGGGCTCATAGAAGCGCTTTCCTCAGCTGGGAATTAATATAAAAACTGGCCCTGGCTCATAACACATTCTTCCTCCCCTCCCACCCCATTAGGCAGCCTCCTCCTGGCATTACTTTCTTTCCTATCTAGCTCTGAATCTATGTATCATCTCTAGCTACTTCCTTAGTCCTCTTTTACTCCTACTGCACCCACCTATAAAACCACGGAACCGATCAACCTAACCACTTTCTCTGCCCTTACACCCCAAATGCTACCTACAGCTGAAGAAAATCACAACCCCGCAGACTGGTAACTCTATACAAGCCATCTCCGCCATCTCAGGTGGGTCCTCAGTGCTGGGCAGACGTCCCCTCACGGACCTCCGCGGACCACAGGACCACAGCCTCCAAAGCTACACAGGCCCTTTAGCCCTGGCTTCCAGTCCCCTCCCTGCCTCCAGCTCAGCAGCCTCTCCTGCACCGCAGGTGAGCAGAGGCTAGCACGTGGTAGTGGGAAACCAGTAGCTCCCTCTTCTTATTTCAGTAGAAGAATGTCCCCACTATCTGCTGTGCAAGGGTAGTCCTTCTGCCCACACCTACTTTCTCACCCTCCTCCACTTCATCAGGGAGCACGTCCATCTGATCAACCTATGGACTCACTTCTCTCGTCCATCAAATCAACCTATGGACTCACTTCTCTCGCTGGGTAAGGCATCCTTATAAAACATAGGTCTCCTTCACTTCCACGTGAACAACTCTTTGGAGTTCCAGGAAAAATTCAACCATAAGAATTATCTACCTGTAACATGCACAAAGGGCAAGCAAATGATAAAAACAAAAACAAAAACAAAACCAGAACCCACCAAAGTATCCTATCAGGTACTGAAAAAGTGTAAAGAGTAATTGCTAAACATGTGAAAAATACAGGGTAAGATATTTGAGGAAGATTTTTTTTTCTTAAAGAATCAAAATGCCCTTTCTTAGCAAACATTTGTTAAACTATCTTTAAGTAAACACCTACTAAAATGAAGCTTATCTAAAGGGATCTTTAGAAAACTAGAGCTATTAATAAGAGATAGAGAGTTATAACTAAATCCATTCCAGTGGTTTCTATCTTTTCTTGGGGGAGGGAGGGTTTCTGAAGAGTCTGATGAAAGCCAGGAATTTCCTCCTCAGAATAACACACAGATACTACCGCTAGGTTATAACTGTTATTTCAGGGGGCGTACAGATCCCTTACAGCTTATTTTCCAACACCCAGTTAAAAACTCTGAAGATTCCCAAGAAGTTATCTTTTATTCTTGTCAAATAGCTTGCTGTTTTCCATTCCTACAATAAAAAATCTAAATATTTATGGCATCAATTCTTATCCTGATAGTTGATATAACGGTGACAGATTCGTATCTCTAGCACACAAAGTTAACAGAAAGACAGGAAGGCAGAAGGTGTACAAATAAATACACCCTTTTTGTACTTAAGTCATTCTAGAGATGTATTTTGATGGGGTTTGGGAAAAAGAAAAATATTCCAGAGAGGGCATGTTAATGCTGACTTAGAAATTCTAAGGAAAAGATAAACCTATAGAAAAAGAAAAGTTGTCCCAGAGAAGGGTAACTTCTAATGCGTTGGAAGACTGCTGGTAGAACCCAATTCCCCCAAAAGGAGTTTTATTTCAGTGGCAGAGATTCCCTAAGAAAACATACACAAGAAGAAGAGATGCTATTAAATACAGCAGAGAGCAGCCCAGTATGTGCACAGTTTCCTTGCACTCGGAGCTGCTTTCTTGGCAAATCCGTCAGACGTCATAAGCAGCATGAGAGAGATTCAATAGATTCTGGGTTCTAAATTAAAGTTTTGTTCGATTTTCATCGTACCAAAAATAGTCATTCTGCAATAACCATGTTTTCCTCAAGTTAAAATTTATTCACTTTTTTTTCTCTTTGAAGCATGACTACTTTTGCAATAGAAGAGGAAGGAAAGAGGGAAGGGATAAGATTTGTACTCCTGCACCTCCTTCAAGCTTATGATAAACCATGACCTGTTCTGACTTTTTAGCTTTCCGTGGATGACAGAAGAAGAAAAAAACCAAACAAACCAGAAAGGTTAGGTGAATGGAGAATAAGCTATAGGGTAGTCTGGATGCCCGTTCTCATAATTGTGGAGCTAGAGCAAATGGAAACTCCAGCAGAGGCTATACAAAATATGCAGTTTTATACAAAGTATTATACGAGAACATGGAAGCTTTAGTTATTGGGATGGCCAAAAAGTCCATTTGGTTTTTTCTGTAAAGTAAGAGACGCATTTTTCATTTTCACCAATAACTGTTCATTTGGATATTTTGAGTATGTCAGCTATCTCCCATGTAGTATATATAACGCTAATTGTTTTCAATTAATGTCTCAATTTGATAGATTTTAATAACTTCAGCTGGTCTACCTGACCCACGGAGCATCCTACAGCCAGACATCTCCAGTATGAAACTTTGCAAGCCACTTTTGACGCGTCCCATCAGTCACAGCACCTTCTCCATACACTGCACAAATCTTTTCTTTTTGCGTTTCAGTTGCCTATTTACCTTTATTGAAATAATCCAGCATAATATGCCAGAAGTATTGTGTATTTTCTTCCATCTTCAATATTAAAATGGCTACATGAAAATTCACCAATTTTGATAAGTTTTTTTAAATGCACGCTGATATGACAGCTGCCACAATAACAACCTAAAAAAATTATTTCAGGTGAAGTTAAAGAAAACAAAGTACTACTAGAGGCATCTTACAAAAACAAAACCAAAAAAACATAATGGATTTTTGAGCAACCCAATCAATATAGGACAGATGTTCTTGGAATACCTGTTTCCTCAGCCTAGTTAACTGTTCCCGGAGAAGAACTTCTGTTCATCAGTTTTTTGCACATGTAGGTATACTCTTAAGAGGCTTTCAGGGAAGGCAGGCCATATACACAACGGGCAAAGCCCTGCTGGGTTCACTAGGGAATCCCTAGGTCTCCCCCAAACATATAATGGAGAAAGTACAAAAAGCCTGTAAGGCATCAAAATTCACAACTTTGTAATTACCCAAGAGACCCTTGATACAATAAGAATTACCCCCTGAATGAAATACTTAAAAAAATTTTAGGGGAGTTTGAGATAGATGTTTCTCTGGCTGGTGACGATACGAGCTTTGGTGGATATACGACCTAGCAGATCAATTTTGAAACTAAAGTTCAAATGTTAAGACCATCTTTGTCTCTCTTTAGTCACAAAACATTTACAATATGATTAAGAAAGTCACACAATATGGCTTCTCACTTTGGCTGTTTACAGTAGTTATCCAATGCTAGAGATATAACTCTAATTGGTGTGGCAAAAATCTCCACCACAAAATTGTAAAAAACTGTTGGAACATAGGCACCTAGTGATTATTTGTAAATTGTTGGAAAAAAACAAAGCCCGAAGACGGAATTTGGATTGAGAAGTCACAAATGGGTAGAAACGAAGTCTTTTCCAGGAAACTAAATTTCCTAATTTTCTGATTAGCATAGTTTCTACCAACTTTCATTCCTCTTTTCATCTTAATGGACCTTGAGGAAAGAAATCATGTCATTTACTTGGTATGAATCCTTCTAAGACCTGATTCAAATAAAAAGTTTTCATTCTCCACACATGAACAAAAATCTAAGGTAATCTTTGGTGCTCCATAAGGTAAAAAAATAACTCTGCTCGGCTTCAGTAGATTACATACATTTTCACATATATAAGTGACATGCTCTCAAATATGCAGGAACAGCAGTCCTCACCTTACGATCAAGTCCACGTATTTTTAAATAAATTATTTTAAAATCGATAATATAAAAATTATTTAAAAATGTTTTTACCTTCAGTCCAATTATGAAACCAAGGCCACCTAATTCATTGGGTTTTCAAAATGCGGCTCACGTAGAAAAAAAAGTAATTATTTAATCTGGTATTACTTTTCCAGGAAAAACGGGCTAAGCATTCTCATAAGAGAATTTAATAAATATGACAATTACAAAATATTGTCCATTCCTGAAATCTCCTAGGCACTGTCAATTAAAATGTCAATGCCCAAACGTCCACAAAGGTGACTACCTCTGTCACTTACTGATTTTAGAGTTCTTTCCAAAAGGGAAGTTAAAAGGGAAAAACAACCGCGATTTGTCAGTATTCTGATAGACACGCACACAGTTTCCTTTCTATACGGCTAACGATGATGGAAACCAGGAAGTCCAAAGGGAGGACTGGGACGACTGATACAATGACAGAAAGTTTCCATCTCTGAATTTGTTAAAGAGCAGAATCGCAAAACTGTGACAAAGCAATTTAAGAAATCTCAAGTTATTATAAGAACCAGAATTTTTAAATGATCTTTCTTTTTCACACATGATTTTTATTTACGGAGGTATAATGGACTAATGATGTATTTTTTTTAAAGAATATTATAAATGGATTATTTCAAATGCATCAAAAACGAACACGGTCCCTGGTTAAACGAAGCCTGTATTCATGTGAATCCTGGGGGGCCCAGACTGGAAAGAATGCTTCGTAACAGCATCAAGACGCAGACATGTCGAGTGTTTAATTTCTCAATAAAAACAGCACCCCTGTAGAGGCCACTGAAATTGTATCAGAGTTTTTTTATTTTTAGTTGAAAATTGCCAGACTATCAATTTTTCTTCCTCAACTAACTGAAAAGATTGCTAAGACTAACTTAGAGGAAAAAACCAACTTGCTCTCTTTTGTATCCAGCTAAAAGGTTGTCAACGGATAGCTATTTGGATTTAAATACCAGTAAAAACACTCTGTTAGCCAATATAGCATGCACGTATCTCTCATGGAACAAGAAACACTTAGTGAGTACCCACCTCCCCAATTCTGTCATCGATCCTTTAATGCTCCACACACTGCCAACACTGTGCCAGGTCTATAACGACTACATTGTGCAGAGGAAGTCAGTTTACTGAGGTAGTTTAAGATTTCTTTATACCACAAAGGTTGGGGAGGGGGGATGTTTTTTTCTATTCTAAGTTTTTTCTAATACTAATTGAATTAGTATTCAATTACACTGAATACTAATTAGGCCTTCAGGTGAAATTTGACATTAAATGTAGATGTAAAATAGTGCAGCTAAAGTAATGTTTAGGGAAGTTGGTTAGAGTACAGAGGTCAAAATAAGAACCAGAACTGGTCCCTGCTGATCCCCACTGAGGTCAGTTAGCAGCAGGGCCACCCTTCCAACCGGGGTGCCCTTCAGTTCTAAGAGCTCTGAAAAGAAGAAGTTTCCATGCAAACCACCACCTCTGGTGCAAAAACAACTTAATGCACTTATCTTGCCAGTATGTCAGTAGCTTTCTATAAAAACTGCCATCTTTCCTTTTAAAATTGCCTTAAACCACCACACACATATAACTCTTTTGCTACTACTCAGGGGCCCAGAGTTTTACAGCCAAAAGCCATATCCTCTTCCTTCTTAAATTTTGCTCAAGATTTTCTTTCCTTTGATGAGAAACACCATCATATAGAGAGGCACATTTATAAAACTCTCAGCCATACTTGAACTTGATTCAGAAAATGAGTTTACAACAGCAGGTACTCCACCTGTTTACAATAAAGTTCAGTCTTCCTGTAGGTCCTTACCTTCTACTTAATACTGATGGATACAATGCCCAAAGGCCTCGAAACATTGTTGACATCTAGATGTAAATGAATGTAACAATGACACCCCAGGAAATGAGTGAGTGAGCCATCATCTTATGATCCACTTGACACCTGTTTTTCCTCCTTTGTTAACAAAGTCAACACCAAGAGGAGGAGACTTCTTGGAACCTTCTTCCTGTATAGAACTTTTCAGATTGAATATGGCAGCACTTTAGGAAAAGGATATTAAATTTTACCCCACAGAATTTACTCCAGACTCTTAGGGCAAGACATCTTAAGAATCCCACAGTAATCCTAGAGATATTTGCTGTCCAGTGAGGCCCGAGTCATTAATGGCATGTAGCTGCTGAGTACTTGAAAAGTGGCTAGTCTGAATTCAGATATACTGTAAGTTAAAATATACAGCAGATTTCATAGATCTAGTTTGAAAGAATGTAAAATTATCTCATTATTAACTTTTAAAATTGATTTCATATTAAAATGATACATAGGATTAAATAAAATAATTAGTAAAAATTAATTCCACCTTTTTTTGTTTTTCTTTTCCTGTAAATGTGACTAGAACCCTTTAACTTGCTTGTGTGGCTTTCTATCATGACAGCAAAGAAGAACTATCATCTGGCATTTCGCAATTACATACAATTGCCATTTAAAAGCCAGAAGAAAAAGCAGTATTTACCCTTCTCTACCAATTACGTTGAGATAGTAATAAAAATAACTTAAGAAAAGTGAAAAAATAATCAGCAGGACCATTTAGCCCTGCCACCATTTGAAAGAAAGATTACCTTGAAAAAGCAAAAATAGCACAGGATGTAAGAAACCACACCTCTTAAGAAAGTTAAGATGTTTTTATACAAACCAAGTTTTTCTAATAGAGTAGGTCTAAAAGCTGATTATAAGGGTTCATCTTTAAAGTAAAAAGGACATTTTTTTTTTCATTTCCAGGACCTGAGGCCTCAGAAACAATATGCTTAAGATTCTTTATTATTCAAACACCTTCAACCACAAACACATTATTAGCACTGTAAACACAGAAATAATGATCATAACCTAATTCTCTTTTCCAAAACCAAAAGAAAATAACTACATCAGTTTCTCCAGGGCTGAGCAGACTACTTTTGGTTCAAAAACATTATGAAATAAAAAAGCATTATTTTAAGCTTTGTGCCGTGGCAGTATTATAGCCAATGAGGTTTATGCAAGGCACGATTATTGTTAAATGAAGGAAAAAAGCATATTTTAAAGTATTTTTTTAAAGTGAGAAATCCAACAATACAGTTCTATGAGTAAATCTTCCTCTATCAGAAGACATCATTCTGCTTTGATCTAAAAATATTTAGGCCTCCATGGATCTGGGTGGGGGCGGGGGGAAATCAACGTGTTTCTGATTTTTCTATGAAAAAAATCAATGAAAATACTTTTTAAGGAGCGAGAGAGGAGACAGTCCAGTAAAGAATGGTACTCAGGTATTCAGAGGATGCAAAAGTTACTACTAGAGAATTATCAGTGGGGATACTGCCCCTAAAAACAATATTAAGGAAATTAAGATCAATGAGTCCGCAGGGCTTCCACAACAGTTGGTTAGATACTTCCCCTGGTGTTCTGACACATTTATAGTCCAAAAAAGGTCATAGTTGACTGTCAATTATTTATCCATCTGGTATTTATCAGCTGAGTATAATCTTCAGACTTCTATTAGCTACACGATACATTCCTCAAATACCTTTTCCTTGTGCATTTAAATTCCAAGCTCAATTAGACTCCCAAAACAGTAAGCAGAAAGGATTGCACATATTTTAAAATAGGGAGTAGCTTGGCTGCACTTCCTTCCTTGGTGGAAAGGGTAATGGGTAAAGCTCTGAGTATAATCCTTAAACACTGAAATCACTTGCAAAGAACTGAGTCCTCTAACATTACCCAGTGGGTAAAAAGACTGCCAAATTTTCCATTAGAGCATCCTATTTTTAGTGTTTGGAACTGGTCTTTTAAATTGCATTCCACAGTATAATATGTTTGACTAAGTTTACACAGGGAACAAAATAAGCATCCTAAGGTCTTAATCTTTTCAAGCTTAGAAAGGAATTTTAAGCTTTTAAATGTCATTTTTTTTCCAGTCTTAACTTTAAATCTTTTCAACACGCAAATTAAAAATTAAGGAAATACTGACCCAGAGGGAGAAAGGGAGGGGAGACACCAGGTGGTTCTTGACAACCAAAGTGCTGGGAGGGGGAACAGGTACGTAGGAAACCAGAAACCGTGCGCCAGGGTGGAGAGCCAGCCCGGCTGTGGGCTGCAGGATCGAAGGAACCCAGGCACGGGGGAAAGCTGCAGGCTCCTGGGGGAGCCTGGGGAGGAACGACTTCTGGGCTCGTCCTCTAGGGAGAGAGAAATTGGCGCGATGCTCGGGAACAGACCACACAGCCGAGAGAAGAAAACAAGGGAGCCGAGAGGGGGCGGAGGTGGGGAAACGGGGCTACACCTCACCCAGAGGGCAGGGGCGGCGCAGCTGGAGGAAAGCTCAAGGGGAGGAGCGAGGGGTTCCAAAAGGCTTTGCACCCCGGCCGTAAGCCAGTCGGTTCCCTGCATCCCGCTCTCCCTCTGCTCACCTGGGAACTGGAGGCGAAAGGAGGGCTACCGCCGGGCGCTGGGGCTATCTGCAGCCCTACTCGCTGACATGGCGGCCGACGAGCTGTCACAGATCTTGCTCGGGTCTCCCGCCGCTCGGGTAAAGGAGACACCTCTGCCTTCTCGTCCCGCCTCCCTCTGCGCACCCCTCCCGCCTGGGAGGCCGGCGACCGTGGAGCATAGAGCGCGAGCGGCTAGAGAGGAAGCGCAGAGGGAGGACGACCATAGAGTACAGAGCCTGGATGGTCCGTCTTCTCATCCGTCCACTCACAGTCCTTAAGCTTCAGCACCTGGCCGGAAGCGGAAGTGAGGGAAAAGCAAGTGGGAGGGGTTGCTCCCACACGCAGTCGGCGGTGTTTGCTTCCCCGCCCCCCTCCTAATCAGGTGGTAGGGAGATGTTGCACGTGGTGTTCCCGGTGGGGCGCTCGCCGACGTTTTGACGCTCTGGATGACATTGGGACAGACCCTGGAGGGTAAGGATGTGGGCCCCAGTGGCCGGGCTTCCTCCGCGGCTGACGCTGTCAGCCAGTTCCGGCGCTGGTCGTTTTTGCATTCGGAGGTCGGGAACGGCGCGGTGGAAGGACGTCCCGGCGAGGAACCGCCGCGGTTTGTCTGACTTCCAGCCGCAGCTATTGCCTAGTCAGGATTTCAGAGAATTGCCCTCGCGGGCGTCCAAGTGCGGCTTAGAGTCCAAGCGTTACCTAACCAGTCCGAGACTGGCTGAGACCGTGGTGCAGTTCCTGCTGAAGGAAGAAGACCCTTGCAAGCTCATCCTGGAATGCAATCCTGGTGAGTCCGTCGTGGACCGCATTTTTTTGGATGTTCATCACTTCTGCAAACTTATATTGACCACCCGTAGGTTGCTGTATAGGACCCCTTCCTTTAGGCAGCCTCTGTGGTCAGTATTTATCGGGAGACTACAAAATATTTCCGTAGCCGTTTGCACTTCACACAATATCGATAGAATATGCCCTCTTTTCCCACCGTCTCCCCAAGAAAATTGCAACGCACCCCCGAAAAAAGAACTTCTATTTTACTTTTCCGTGAATCTCCGTTAAACCATTTAGCAGGATGCTGAGAACACTAGATTTATAGGCTTCTCAAAGAATGACTTTTTAAAGCACCATTCCTGTTATGAAGACTCAGTTCTCTTTAGGATAGTCCATGATGAAATAGTAGGCTGGAGGCAACATTTTTTGTTTGCTTTTTTTTTTTTTCTTGAGAGGTAGTGAAAATTGGCAAGAGCACAGGTTTTACAGTCTTTGGCAGCATGGATTCAAAGCCAGGCAGTGGCACTGACCTGGTTATGAAGCTGGAGTCCATGACTATCTAGTCCCCAGTTTCCTTATATTTAAATAAAGAGTGCAATATCCACATTGGGTATGTTCGTAAGAATTAAAATTACAACCCTGGCTGGTGTGGCTCACTTGGTTGGAGCATCATCCTGTAAACCTGAAGGTTGCCTTGTCGATCCTGGGTCAGGGCACATACCTTGGTTGCAGGTTTGGTCCCCAGATGGAGCACATGCTGGAGGCAACCAATTGATGTTTCTCTGTCACCAATCTGTGTTTTTCCATTTCTAAAAGCAAGGAAAAAATGTCTTTGGGTGAGGATTAATATTTTTTTTAAAGTTTAAAATTAGAAAATTCATGGAAAGTAACTAACTTCTTTGATAATGAAAGAAATTGTCGTTTCTTTTGTAAATAATCTTTTTGTTCTGTTAACATACTAGGTCCTGGAGTCCTGACTCAAGCATTACTTCAAGGAGGTGCCAGAGTGATTGCCCTTGAAAGTGACAAAACTTTTGTTCCACATTTGGAGGTATATATATATATATATATATATATTTAAAATAATTATTTATTGATTGATTTGAGAAAAAGACAGAGAGAGAGAAGGGGAGAAAGAGTTGTATTTGTTGTTCTACTTACTGATGCATTCATTGGTTGGTTCTTCTTTGTGCCCTGATGGGGAATCAAACCTATGACCTTGGTGTATCAGAAAGATGCTCTAATCAACTAAGGTACTGGGCCAGGGCTCTGGAGGTATATTTTTAGTTTCTAAAAATAACTTCCTTTTCGATCAGTTCCCATTGCAGTGGTTTAGGGGAGTAAACTTAAGCACACAATTTATTTTTGTAGAATCACCTTTAGCGGCCATGTCTTAAATACTTTGTCATCTCCAGTGACTAGAATATGCTACCAGTGATTGTTGCATAACTAAAAGATGGGCTTTCAGAGACTTGTTTTCTGCTTGTAGCTCTGCTACAAACTAGTTGAGTGACTTTGAACAAAGAGTATAACTGGTATTTCTAGGCTTGTTTCATCATCTGAGTAGGCTTTGCTGTGCCCCTGCTTCCTATAAGCTTAGAATCGAATTGGAGTGCTAGGATCAAATTAATGAACTGTATTAACTCTGGATTTAGGGGTACGGGGCAAGAAAGACTTGGTGTGGTCAGATACAGTGTCATGAAGTGCAGGCATTAGTCAGATGGATTTTTCAGTGATTTCTATTTTGTAACAGACAAGATTGCATAACAGTGAAGTGGAAGATCCTTGCATCAGCGCCAGCCTCTCTTTCTTTCTTCCTCTCCCTCCTTTATAAATCTCTACATTCATTTTAGGAAGCTTACACTTTTCTATGCCAACTTCCTGAAATCATGTAAAATGTAAAAGTGCAGGGTGACAACAAAGAATTATGATAGTGTCTACCAAATCCAGCTGTTCGTTTACTTATTAACACAACTACGTACATTAGATGGTTGTTATTCTATAACGGACTGCTTTGAAAAGAATTCAGGATTATAGCCAGATTATTTAATTGATTAAAAATCTGGAATTTCAGAAACATGAAGGGAAAAATAATACAAAATTGTCCAAAAATTCAAGATCATGAAACGAAATGTAGTACACAGAGACAGCTGTAATTGCAACTTGGAAATTAAAAACAAGGTAGCTTTTATGTTGATCATTTTATAAAAGGCCTGCTAGTTGTTGCTCCAGTTAAGGTTTTTATTTTCTTCTAACTTCCCAGTCCTTTCTCCCCGCAGCACTAACTTGAGCTAAGCTCCTAATACTGTTCTTTTGCTTATTAACCATCGTTAAGACGAAGTGAAAAGGCATTGCAATAAAGTTTTGTGTGAATTCATGTGTCTGCCAGAATAATGAGAAGAAACCGTGTAAATAAAACCTTTACGGGCGTGCTCTTATCAGGCAATGCTTGTAGCCTCCCCAGGGCTCTCTAGTGTGCTCCTAAAACCTGAGAGGACTCTAAAGGATGATGCTTGACTCTGGATTTTTATCTAACTTTATACTTCCTCCCTCCCCATTTCCCTGATAAAAATCTTTGGGACTCCACAAACAGAGATTATAGTAGGAACAGTTTATTTTCCTCTCTGGGTGTCTCGAGATAAACATGCTACAGATTATGTCCCATAATAATAAATCATGATGTATCCCATCTGAATTGCGAAAATGGTTGTGCCAGCCCTTAGCTGTGACTGTTCAGTTGAAGAGACATTACTTCCGTGGTGAACTGCCTCTTATTTCAGAGGGGTAGAGCACAGTATTTTCAAATCATGCTGAATCTCAGCCCTAGGACTTAGCACCTGTAAGGCCCATGGGCAAGTAATTTAAACTGTCTGAGCTTTGGTTTTCCCATATATAAAATAGCTGCGTTAATTCTCGCCTATAAAGGATCTTGATGCAATAAGATCCTTAAATAAGATCAACTGACATGCCTAACATAATGAAATAGAAATCAAAGGTCGTCTTCCCTCTGTCCTTTTTATTTCCTAATTTTGAATCCTAAATGCAATCATGTGGTGTTCTAACATGTGATTCACTATTATGTGAAGTGAATCACTCTGGAGTTTTGGCTGTTACGGTGTTGGAATTGCTGAATGGTAAATGACAGGTGCTAAACCAAAAATATATAAAGTCATAAAGTATACATTTTTTTAAGAATCCTATCAAACTAAAATTCATTAGCGTTCCTCAGTTAGAAAAATTAAAGTATAACTTGAGTAATTTGTGAGATTATTGCTATACATATAGAATAATTTGTAAGAGTTTAATCAGTTCTTAAGGAAGGTATGCATTATATGAATGCTCTTTTTCTTCATCTTTCGTAACACCACATTCTTCTCGTTTTCTTTCTTTTGGTTTAGTCTTACCGTCTTGTCATGAGACTCTGAAGCTACTCTGTCCTCAGGCATAGTGCTGTGTACTTGTCCCTAGAGATCTCAGCTGCAGTCCTGGCTTTAGTTGCCTCAACAAGCCAAATACTCGCAGATTTCTGTGCTTGTTCTGGGCCACTCTCCTGACCTCCCCGTTGAGGCCCCCAGCTTCCTGCCCGGCACCTCCTCTTGGATCACCTTATAGGCATCTCAAAACTAACATGACCAAAAATGTAAGATTTCCACCCTCAGTTCGGTCCTTCCACCAGTCTTTTTCCAGGGTCCTCTCGAAAGGTATCATTGAAATGTAGATTTAGAAATTGAATAATATTTATAGTTTGAACTTATATGCTTAAGAAAAATTAGATTTTTAATTTATAACTTTAAATTGCAAATTAAAAAAAAGATTTTATTTTTAGACAGAGGGAAAGGGAAGGAGAAAGAGAGGTACAGAAACAACAATGTGTGGTTGCCTCTCATGTGCCCCCACTGGGGACCTGGCCCGCAACCCAGGCATGTGTCCTGACTGGGAATCAAACCAGCAGCTCTGGTTCACAGGCTGGTGCTCAGTCCACTAAGCCACACTAGCCAGGGCTAAATTGCAAATTTATTGAAACCTTGATAAATACCAATAGAAGTTTCTGTGCATGGGAACCTAAATATGCACATCAAAGCATATTGCCCTGTTTTAACTGATTTCTTGTAACTTCAAATTACGTTTAGGGAAGCCTTGTAGCTAATACTTGCTCTCACTACTAAGTTCCCTAGCACTACTGCAAAGTGAGCAGATCACAGCCGTAGAAGGACTGAGGTATGTTGGACCTCTTCCATTGGACAGGGAGCTTTTCTTCTAGGCTTGTTTCTGTCTTTAGAAAAAGCAAATGAAAAACTAAGTGGAAAATGGACAGTGACCTGCACAATGAGCTGAATTCATTAGGTGAAGGACTAACTAAACTCTTCAAGAAAAAAAAGGAATATTCTCTTGAGTCATCTGCCATTCCCTTCAATATTTTTCTTGCTTTTGTCAACTGTGAAATATCTTTCCATGACTGGCAGATGGATCACAGCTCTCTGAGCCCAGACCTGTTCTCAGAATCTTCGCCCAGGGCCCCAGGCAGCCTGTACTAAGGAATCAGAGATTAGCATGAAGGAGCTTTTGGAACAGTGATGATGCCATTGAGAATAAAGTAAAGAAAGCAAAAGGATAAGGATGATTTGTTGAAGGTGTTTTGTTTTTTTTGAGGGGGGGGGCTTATTCTTATTAAGATAGTTGTACTTTCATTATATTTCAGGCATTAATTGATTTGTAGTAACTCTTAAATTTTAGGGTATATTAGTAATTTTTCATTTACATCTTTGTTGAGGTGGTAACATTTATGGTAAGAATTATTTTTTGAAGTAGATCTTTGAATTGTTACAAACATGTATCATAACACTGAAATTTCTTAACATTTTATCTCTGCTTCTCTTTAGTCCCTAGGGAAAAAGCTGGGTGGGAAACTACACGTGGTCCACTGTGACTTCTTTAAACTGGATCCTAGAAGTTTTGGAATAGTAAAACCTACCGTGGACTCCCGGGTGCTTCTTCGGAATTTGGCAATAGAAACACTTCCTTGGTCAAAAGGTAAATTTTGTCATTCACTAAAGCAAATACCATATAATTTGCCAGCCTTTAGAGTGCTCCAGCCGTTTGTTGACCAGATTTGTATGCAATTGATATTCTGTAATTTATGGGCAGATGCTCTTGAGCTGAAGATTGCTTTCCACTCACACCTAGACACAGATAACCCAAACAGTTGTGCTGGGGCCGAGTTTGATGTCAAGGCACTGTGCTGACGCTTAGTTTTAATGGAAGTAAAATTAATACGGTTAACCTAGTTTGACTCAATAAAATACGGTCACTGGAGAAAGTGTAAAGCATTGACTTATATATTTCTGTTTGTATTCTTAACAGGTATCCCTTTAAAAGTAGTTGGAATCTTCCCAACTAAAAATGAGAAAAAGATGATTTGGAAATTTTTACATGACATATATTCCTGTACTTCTCTGTATAGATATGGACGAGTAGAGCTAAATTTTTTCGTTAAGGAAGTGGATTGCCAGGTGGGTTATTAACAAGCAGTTGGCTAATATTTTGTCAGGAAAGGGTTTTGTGATTTTTCTCTAGTCATAATCTGCGTGGTTTTAATTTGGGCTCATGACATGAAATATACCATTTTCACTATTTTTAAGTGTGCAGTTCAGTGGCATTAAGTACATTTACATTGTGGTACAACTGTTAGCACCATCTGTGTCTTCTCAGAACTTGTTCACTGTTCGGTACCGAACTCTGCACCCATGAGACACTGACCCCACAGGCCCCCTCCGTGAGCCCTGTTCGGCAGCTGTCTCTCTGAATTGGGCTGTTCTAGGTGCTTCATATAAGTAGGATTGTACAGTATTTCACTTTGTGTGTGGCCTGTTTCACTTAGCATAATGTCTTCAGAGTTCATTCAATTTGTAGCATGTAGCAATTTTATTCCTCTCTAAGGCTGAATTTTATTCCATTGTACTATACATACACCACTTTTTTGTCTATCTGTTCATCTGTCAGTGTACACTTGGGTTGCACCTCCTTTTTGGTTTTATGCATAATGGTGCTATGAACATCAGCGTGCAAATATTTCTTTGACTCCCTGCTTTTGTTATTTTGGGTAAATATCCGAGAGTAGAATTGCTGGATCATATGCTAATTCTATTTTTAATTTTTTGAGGAACCACTGTACTGTCTTCCGTAGTGGCTCTTATTTTATATTCCTACCAGTGGTGCACAGGTGCTCCAGTTTCACCGCATTTTCTCCAGTGCTTCTTGTTTTCTGTTTGTTTGTTTTGTTTTGATAATACCCATCCTAATGATTTAAAGTGGTATTGTGGTTTTGAATTTCTGTTTTCCTAAATGACTAGGGATGATGAGCATCTTTTATGTGGTTATAGATCATTTGTGTATCTTCTCTGGAGGAATTGTGTTGTCTGTTTTTTGTTGTTGAGTTTTAGGAGTCCTTACATTATCTCTATATTAATCCCTTCCCAGGTATGTGATTTGCGAATATTTTCTCCCTTTTTATGGGTTGCCTTTTCACTTGTTATGGTATCCTTTGAGTCGTAAAGTTTTTAATTTTGATGATGTCCAATTTGTCTTTTTTGTTGTTGTTGCCTATGCCTTTGTGTCATCTCAGGAATCACGCCAAGTCCAATGTCAAAACTTTTCCCCTGTGTTTCCTTCTAAGAGTTTTATCGTTTTAGCTCTTATGTTCAGGTCTTCGACCCATTTTGAATGACTTTAAAAAAAAACACATTGTATTTATTTATTTTTAGAGGGGAAGGGAGCGAAAAAGAAAGAGAAAATCAGTGTGTGGTTGCCTTTTGCACACCCCCTACTGGGGACCTGGCCTGCAACCCAGGCATGTACCCTGACTGGGAATCGAACCAGTGACCCCTTGGTTTGCAGGCCAGCCCTCAGTCCACTGAGCCACGCCAGCCAGGGCTGAATTACTTTCTTTTATATGATGTTAGGTGAAGGCCCAGCCTCATTCTTTTGCGAATGAATATGCAGTTTTCCCACTACTTCCTTTTGTTGAAAGACTACCCTTTCCCCATTGGCACCCTTATTGAAAAAATCGCTTCACAATGTACATGAGAGTCTGTTTCTGAACTCTTTTACTTCATTGTTCTATATGTTTGTCTTTATGCCGGTACCATATTATTTTGATTTCTGTACATTTGTTCTTTTTCTTTCTGAATTTAATCTTTTTTCCTTACATTATCTTTCAGTCCCCTTATATTCCCCTTCCCCCAGTGATTACTGTAACTTTGTAGTAAGATTTGAAATCAGGAATTGTGAGTCCTCCAATTTTGTTCTTTTTAAAGATTGTTTAGGTTATTTGGTGAATTTTAATTTCTGCAAAAAAAACCCTTCGGGATTTTGATAGGGATTGCATTCAATTTGTTGATGACTTGTGTAGTATTGACATCTTAACTATATTACATCTTTCAGTCTATGAACACAGGATGTCTTTTTATTTGTTAATTTTTTTTCAGCAGTGTTTTATAGTTTTTAGTGCAAGTGGAATTGTTTTCTTAATTTCCTTTTTAGATTATTCATTGTTAGTGTATAAAAACAACTGCTTTTTGTGTGTTGATTTTGTATACTGCAACTTTGCTGAATTCCTTCATTCTAACAGTTTTTTTGTGTGCAATCTTTAGAGTTTTAGACTCTACTTTTAATTTGCTGATATGAAGACCTTGATATTCCTTTGAGAGTGATGTTTCTTTTCTACCCAGGATGCCTCCCATCATTAATCTTTTAATTCAGCATAACAGGAGATGCTTATTTGTATATGACGGAGCTATGGGGTAGGCTAATGGGGCAAGAAGTGAAGGGGTGCTTTACTCACCAAAGCCTGAAGTAAGTGAATAGTGACTATCTCTGGACGGACAGCAGGGCCCTCAGAGCCTTGAAGGTGCACATACAGTAAATACACTGAAAGAATGAAAGGAAGAGAAATAGCAAATGCTTCGTCAGATTTCATCTTGCTGCCTGGAAAATGTTGTGATGCTTCTTTTACCGCGGATCTTTTCACGTGTCGTGTCCTATCTCTGAGGTGCCCTCTCATTCACTGGGGTAACGTCTTAACGTTTCAAGTGTCATCCTAAACAGTTTCGACTCAAAATTTAATAGACTATTTGGTACATGTTTCTAGTACACTGTGTCCCTCTCCATAGTAATTACCCATTTTTGTTTCATTTTTTTCTTTAATGAGGTTTTGCTCTGATGAGTTAGAAATGGTTAAAGAAGATCAATCTCAAATATATTCTGTTTTAAGTGTACGTGATGATATATTTTGAAAGTTTAAAAGGCCTTTCTCTTCTTTGATATGGTTAACAGCTAAGATTTTGCATTTAATTTTAACTTTCTCTAATTTCTAGAGAATATTAAGATATTACTATTAAGACCACATTTGGTTTTGATTGATTGTAATTTTGTATAACAAGTACCTTCTATTTCCTTCTTATTAGAAGATAATGGCAAATCCTCAGAATCGAAACCTGTACCAAGCGTTAAGTGTCCTGTGGCAAGTAGCTTGTGAGATTAATCTGCTGCATACGGTGAGTAAAACCCTTTTAAATTTCAGCAGGAAACTTTATTGTTGTCAGAGAGACTACATTTCAGTGACCAGTGAATGGAGAAAAATTCCAGATTAAATTGATTATTTTTCCCAACAGTGGAATAGGGTAGGGCCAGGTAACTTTGTGCTGCTGTTTTTGTCACAAATATTTGTTTTTTCTCTGATTATAAAAATAATATATGTTCATTGTAAAGTTTTAAGACATAAAAAGAAAGAAAAGAATTAAAAAAAAATATCCTATATTTTTACCACCCAGAGGTCACTAGTGATGTTTGTGACATATATTTTGTCTGTTATTTTTCCTATGATTGTTTTTCTTTATACAGTGAAGATTACATTATTTTTATCTTATTTTTTTCACTTCGTAGATAATGCTTAATTACAAGTTATTTTCCCTTGTCACTGAACATTTTAAATTTCTAATGGCTATTTAATACTTTATTATAGATCATTCCCCCCGTTTTTTAGTTTGTGTCATAGATAAAACCAGAGTTGTCCAAGAGAAATATAATGCGAGCCCCATATGCAATTTTACACATTATAAAAATTAAAAAAACCAGGAAATTAAGTTTAATATTTTATTTAATCTCAATGCAAACTATTATCTTTCTAGCATGTAATCAATATTTTAGAATTAGTTATTACATAATTCAGATTTCTGTGTGCGTACGAGCCTTGGAAACCCTGGGAGTGTTTTGCGCCACCTCAGTGCAGACTAGGCTCATCTCAGGCGAGCAGCAGCCCTGGTGACGGGGTGACACTGAGAAGCAGAGGGCGGGAGTGTAAGAGAGAAGTGACAAAGGCTATTCTTTCATACCATCATTTGCATATTCTTTTATTTTAGTAGATAGAGTATCTGTCAAGTAGTCTTTATATGGTGTGTGATCGTACATTTTCAGGAGCCCTGTTCTTCCAAGAATTTAGTAGTTTACTTTTTAAATTTTGCAGGGTGTCTTCCTGGAGCCCCCTTGTCGCTTTGCGTGGGACCACGTTAAGCCCTGTAATGTGCACTCTCAGAATGGTAGCTTGTTTGATTTCAGCTTAGGTTTGGGTTGGTTTTTTCCGTCCAGAACATCTGAGGTTCTACGATGCATGTCTGTTCCTTGTCTCTCGGGTCTGTGTGCCCGCGCGCTCTTGTATTCCCAGAAATCCCTTCACACTTAGCCTTCACTGCCCTGACCCTGCCTTTCACCTGTATATTGTCACCTGGTATGTAGTTCTTGGTTTCTGTAAAATTCTTCACCTCCCGCCATGGATCTCCTTTCATTTTGTAAGTTCTTCTTTGCAGCCTCTTCTGTCTTTGTGGCTTTCTAGTTGTTTCCTCATCAAGGCCCCTGGGGACTAGCCTTCAGGACAGTTTTCTTTCCTTGTTCTGCAGTATTTGTTTGCAGAGGACCCATGTTGAGTTTTGCCATTTATTAACCTCCAAAAGGAGAGGTCTTTGTGAACCCAGCATTTTAAACATTTGCTCATTAAACACCTCCAACTGGAGGGTCAGCTGTGGAACTCAGCTCCCACGGCGTTTCAGGTTTCCTTTCCTGTGGCTTTGCCAATGGGATAAGGTCTCCTCTTCACCCGGTGCTGTTAGATAGACCTGAGCGTGGGGCGGGGTGGGGCCAGGGTGGGGGAGACTGGAACCCACTGCGCACTGCTGCTGCTTTGCCTTCCTCCATCTGGTGACACTCTGGAACTGCTAGCAGTTTCACAGATGAGCAGCAGTTCCATTTTTCACTCTACTTCAGTTGCCACAGTGGTTAGTAATACATTACCATTTTGACAATACCCTTTCAAATCTATGTCCAATATTGTAAGTTTTAGTCTTTATGTCTGTGTCAGATGCTGGTTTAACTCACTCTTATTTTGGAATATAATCTGTGTGTGTATATATTTTTATAATAAAAAAATTGCTTCGCATGTAATTGTACATACGAAAGTTAGATATAAAAAAGTAATGCTATTTTAAACAATAGACAGAAATATCTTTATTTGTGTATCTCCTTACATGTCCTAAGACGTTCAAATGAATTTGAATAATAGGCTTTTCCACTAGGTTAGGACAAAAACATCCTCAGTATTGATCAGATCACCCCTAAACTGATGGTGACTAATTGAAATGTTGGTTATTAAAAATTATAACTTGAGAACCTATTTGTGTAATCATATTAAGGGTAACTTTAAGTAACAAGAGTTACCAATATTGGGATAGACCTTTGATTTTCCTTTCCTTTATCAAAAAAGAGAGAAATGATTGAACTATTACATGTTTTTCTTTAAGCCAATTAGATTGGTGACTAGTGTTTATTCTGCTGTTTAGGGAAGTCATTTTTAAAGGCAGCAATAGTTGAGGGCACTTTGACTAAGGAGAACTGAAAGAGATGTTTCTGTTTAACTTGCCTCTAGGAGCCTTGGTCCTCATTTGATAAATACACGCGCAGTGGGCACCGGGAAAAGCCAGACTGTAGGGTAAGAATGAATAAAACACCTTTCTGTTTCTTCCTGAGTGGAACATCCTTTGTTTTCTTTAAGATGATCTGGTATTCTGTATTTATTTAGAGTTTTAACTTCAGAATATCTGGAAATGTTCTTTAAAGATACCTTACTACTTTTAATACATTCAAATTATTTTGGAAGGATGAGCATAGTAATAGACTTACACAGAGCCTGACTTCGATTTTTATCTCTCTTGAAATGAAGGTACATCCCAAATTTGGAAAACAATCATTTTACTCTTCATCTGATTTGGAAAACTAAAAACAAAATTTTAAACCTTATTAACCAGAAATTTATAATATTGCTTCTCATAATGGTTGAATTTACCAATAAGTACATCTGTTTCTTACCCAGGAGGTTGGGCTTTTATTTTCATTTGTTTTTTCCCCTTTTATAAAGAACCAAAGAGATGACGTTATAAAGCAACCCTCTATTTAACTTATATCAGGGTGCTCGTAGTGAAATTGTAATAAAGTAGCTGAAGTTTCAGAAACAATCTTTGCAGTCCATTGAAAGTTCCCCTTTGGGATTCAGCACTAACGGTGCCCTAATCCCAGCGCCCCGCCCCAGTCTGAGGTTCCCGCTGGCGTCTCTCTCTTCCCACTCGTGCCCCCAAAGGGAGAAAAGGGAAATTGTCCATTTAGCAATGGTCTGATTTTAGAGTGACCAGTCATTGTTGTGATCGTTGTGATCTGAGTTCTCTTTTACTCTTCATAAGCACAATCTAATAGGAGTTACACATTTTGTCTGGATACCGTTAGGAATTTATCCAAAAATCCCCCAAATGAACAACTCTGTATATAAGACATTTTCTTACTTTTCTTAACGACAAGGACAAGAGCTAAAAAGTTTTTGGCTGACATAACTATATAAATTTTTAGGGGTAAAGATGAAATAACCAAATGCCATGTTTCATGAGAGAATTTTACTCAGTTATTTCACATGCACCTTTGATATCAGTGTGCTAGTAGTTGCCGCGGAAGCGCTGTGAGACGGTTAGCAGTTTTCTGGAGCACGTCGTCCAAGTCTGCGCTCTCACCCTTCTGGGAAGCCGTGTTGTCACGCTGTCATCGGGACTTTTTCCCCAAGTTGCGAATGAGTACTCACTTAGCATTAGGAAAGTTTTTCTTCCCTATTTATCGGTAAATGTGTATCTTTAACTCCGAAGCTATTTACCAATTGCTTTTTAAAGTATCTTCAAAAACTTGGTAACAGCAACATATAATACTTCGAGTTGTGTTATTCTTGTTGCTAAATTAATAATTACTAGATATTTTTGAATTTCATTGCTGTCCTTTTAACCAATTCCTTAAGCTGTAGGCATCCAAAACTAGAAACCAGAATTGATTATAATTTTTGGGGGGAGCTATTATGTTTCCCACAAATAGAATTTATATTTAAATATATATAATATATATTTTAAGTATTATTTATATTTAAATATATATAAAATAAAGCATTTAAGCGATCACATGTGAGATTTCCTAAAGAAACATAAGTCTCCCTTTTTTCTGAGGAATAATTTTAGGGGGAAACATGTCTTAAACTTAGATCAAATCATACATAGTTTTCATTTTAATCTGTGTGATATTGTATATTGGAGCAAGGTGGCAGACTTTATCTGTAAATTGCCATTTGGTGAATATTTTATGCTTTCAGGCCACATACAGTCTCTATTATGTGTTTTTTGGTTTTCACTTTTTTTTTTTAAAAAACGATCCTTTACAAATGTGAGAACTGTTGTTAGCTCCAGGCTACAAAAAGAGGCAGGCCACGGACCATAGCTTGCTAACCCCATATTTTAAAAAAAATTATCCAATTAAAAATTATGTGGCAATAGTATTTTTTCAGTCTTAGGATCTCGTGTTGTGCTTCAAATATAGAAGACACTCAGTACCTGTTAGTGTCATGTTTGGGATTTGATTTTACAGTATTTACAAGGTAATAAGCTGTGATCCTTTATGGATGGTGGCCAAAGACACAGACCCCTGGATCAGACGAAAGATTTCGTGTGCCTCCAAGTCCCACAGGGTGGTGTGATGTGGCACAGTGGGATGGCGTGCTTGCGGAGGGTTTGCAGTGCGGCTGAGGAACAGCACGGGCCTGGGGCACCCACCCCTTCAATGGCAGACGTTAAGCAGGCCTACTTATTGTCCTGGAGAGAGAAACGCCATCCCTCCAGGTGACTCGCTGCAGGCAGCCCTGAGAAATGGCCCAGGAAAGAGCCCTTAGGGCTCCGCATTCTTGGCACAGCCCATGAGAACATACAGGGACACTCAGGGTCTGTGGGGATGGCCTTTTCCAGCAGGTAACTTGAATGAGTTAAATGAACAATGTCTTGCTCTGGCAGTATTTTATGACTAACACAATTTATTTTCCTTTCTTTCCAGGAGTCGTTAGAACAACAAACACAACAAAACCTATGTCTTGTTCAATTCACTCCTCGTAGAAATTTATTTACACAAAATTTAACACCTGTTAACTATGATGTATTTTTTCACATGTTAAAGCAGTGTTTTTTGAAGCGCAATGCCAAGCTAATAGACCACTTACAGTAAGTAAGAAGAATAAAAGCTGTATAAAAACAGCAATTTAATGTGTTGAGTTACATAAAAATGTTAGATGTCCATTTTTATATCTTGTATACTGCACTTAACAGTGAGGTACCATGTCTCCATTCATCTATTTCTTCAAAATACTGGGTTGGCCAAAAAGTGCATATGTTTTTTTCTATAAAATAAAACACACGTTTATCATTTTCACTAATAACTTTACTGATTTGGATATTTTGAGTATGTCAGCCATCTCCAGCTACTGCGTTCTAGTGGGCAGAGGCCAGGGGTGCTGCTCAACATCTTCCAATGCATAAGGCAGCCCCACAGCAGAGGATTATTTCCCCAGAATGTCAATAGCACCAAGAAACTTTGCAAACCACTTTTGACACGTTCGATCAGGCACAGCACTTTCTCTCTACACTGCACAAATACTGGTTTCAGTTGTGTGTTCACCTTTCTTGACGTAATAAAGCATAACATACCAAAAATGTTACGTTATCTTCTTCCATCTTCAATATTAAAATGGCCGCACAAAAATTCACCAGTTTTTTTTAAATACCCACTGATATGACAGCTGTCACAATATAATGTAGCGAAATTGTTTTGAATGACAGTAAAGATGGCTGAGCACTACTGGAGCCATTGTACTGGCAAATACATAATGGACTCTGTGGCCAACCTAGTACTTCCTTTTGCCTGGTGCACATTTTGAGGAAGGTATGTTTTCCACATAATTGCCTAAGCTTAATTTTTTTCCATCTCTGTAAAAAACATCATGGCTACGATTTGTTTTTGTGTTTGTTAAAGAATAGGCCCAGGATCTGCCTTCATGGAGAACTAGCTGCTTGCCACTGGCTAGGGTAGAGAAAGCCACTGTCTTTGGTGGCACATGCACCATCTACCTTGCTGTTGCCTGTCCTCACTGGTTCTATTTCCTAACCAGAGTAGGGATGCATCATTGTGTCACCCTCGTTTTCCTGCCCTGGACCAAAACTTTTGTTTCTGTGTAAAGCTTTATAAAAATTAGAGTGGTTGCTACCTCCTTTGTATCTATGTAACAATAATTTTTTATAGGGCTGACGTGTACAGTTTTGTGAGTTGCGCATCATACCTTGTAATCAGCAGCCCATAGTCATTCCAAGTATTGTCAGAGGATGAACAAATGTTAAAATAATCATTTAAATTAATTTCATCATCATTAAATATATAGCTTAATGAGCTGTTGAACAAAATTTATGTAACAATAACTGTTAAATGTGGCAATAGACCAGTAAAAGTAATCCACTATTTGTTATCTTGTCCCTTGTAGTAGTGGTTGTTTTGAGTGAAACTATCAAGAATATAGGAAATTAAGGAATAAATTTGGTGAACTGTGTTACAAAATATAAAAAATTCCTTTCGAGATCTCTCTGAATTGAAAACCGTGTTTCCATCTGTGATGAGAATTCCATTCAAAATCAGAAAGTATTGGAAGTATTTTTCTACCAAAATACTGTTTGCAGTTGCTTACTTATTATGGTCACACTCACTTAGGCTAATATGTAAGGTAGTTTTTTCCTTTACAATATATTCACCAGTAATTGTTTCATAAAAATGTGAAAGATTATTCCTTCTTTGAAAACTGCCAGACAGCAGTTTCTGCTGTTTGAACTTACTGAACTTGTACATAAACCTAAATGGAGTTGACTACTTTTGTAAACAGAATGAAAAGATGAAAGAGGTAGACAACTTTTTAAAAGGGCAATGTTAAACTAGAGTTGTGTGTAGGAATTGATTAGAACATGTTAACACCTACATTTGCTCTTTTCATTATAGTTAAGCCATGAAACTTTAGGAGTGAACATAGTTAAAGATACATGTTTTTAAAAAAATTTTTTTTATTGTTCATGTACAGTTGTCTCCATTTTCCTGCCACCACTTTCCCCTGCCGCACCCACCCCCACCTCCCATCTTCAGTCCTTCCCCAAGTTAAAGATGCATGTTATATTTTTAACTGTGTTTAAATAAGATTAACCAAACTAAATGTAAACTAAGTAAGATTAATGATATATGTTTGGCATTTTAAATTGAGCTTACAAGCTACCTTTATCGCTATTAACGGACGGTTATGAGAAAGAATTTAAGAAATTTACTCTGAATTTTTTTTTGCAGTTCATTGAGTCTAGTGGATGCAACGGATATATTGAAGAAAATGAGACAAAAAGGAACAACAAAAATAACAGATATGTATCCTGCAGACTTTAAACGCCTTTTTGAAACTGTAGAATGTTCCAAAGAGTACTCCTGTAAGTGGCTGTACGATGACTTTATGGAAGATGTGGTCATATAGGGAGCGGGACTGCCCGGACAGGAGCCGGGCCCTTCAGTTTATGTGGAAATGATGACACAAGGGAAAATGAGCGCAGGTTGAAAAGCTCACATCCTTTCACCTGAAGGTAACTGTTCGTGTTTTGCACAAACAAGGCAGATTATTTCTTCGGAAGTTGATACCATTAGGACGTTGGATAAAACAATGGCTGCTATTTTATTCACAGCAGAATAAAATAATAACTTCCCTTAATTGTGGATTTGATCAGCTTAGATTTGTTTTATTTTAAATGCCTATCTACTGTCAACATACTAGTAGTGGTATGGAATTGCCAGGTGAAATTTAGTCTTAAAAATCCTTTTAGCTAAATAATTACATTGTATTAATTTAAATATTCCATTTTTGATGTTGATTTTTGCATCCTCTGGGGAGCAAAGGGTTTATACAGTTTTAAGCTTAGAAAGTAAATAACTTTACTTTCTCATTTAAGTGGTTTGTTTTACTTTTCGGTTTGTCGAAAGTATTAAGAAATACTGTGCAATGAAATAAATTTTATTATGGTTTAAACTTTGTAGAAATTAAAATATTTTAAGTAATATTTTGTGCTTTTTTTGGTCTCTAATGAAATATAAAATTGACCTTAACTTACTTTAAATTTTGTCATGTACAGTCAGTGTACATTCAGTGAATAATTCAGTTTGTCATTCAAAAGTCTCTTGCATTTTTGTTCTATCAGGAAAGACTATCTGAAGTTAGATCTTTACATGAACCTAAATGAAATTAAGAATATTTTCTTAGATCATTGAAGAAGCTACTGCATTTTAGCCGAGAATACCTGATCTCCCAAAATAGATTTGTTTGCTGTTTTTACACTTCATAATATCTAAGGCATATTAGTAAGGAACTCTTTCTGACTTCCCTGCTCTTACCATGGGTTTACAAATCACTCTGGCTGGAAATGAATCCTCTTCTGACTCTTACCGTCGCTATCCTGCCGTTGCATAATCTGCCTAATTTCCATAGTGCCAGTTAGCCTCACTTCTACCTATTTCTTTCCTAGCCCTATGCTTTAAGCCTAAATTTCTGTTACTAGGTTACAAGGATATCAGCTGAGACACATTTTAAATATAGTTCGCAGGGATTATTACTTGGTGGCTTTTTGGAAAGGGAATGGGGTTCAAAAACCAGAGAAGCACATTCTGCTCTTAGCCTACGTAAAAGGAGTTGAGTATGGATTCTAATATAAATAAATGAGTTAATGCCTTCCAAGTGGTATGTGCTCAGAGATACCAGGCAGTGTCTTTTCAGACAAAACGGAAGAGGGAACTTAAGCACAGATTTCACTGCTTTGGGAATTAAGGGAGAAATGGAGTTAAGGAGGGTCACCAAATAATGCAGAGGGTCGAGCAAAGGATAGAAGCCAAATGTATAGTGGTATCATTTTATACTACTGAATCCTTTTAGGACAGGCGCAATGGAGAATACGGACGATTAGACGAATAAAGGTTGTGTACTGAGATCAGCCTTTAGGTCTGTGCATATGAGTGGTTTCTGTTACTTGTAGAGTGAGAAATCAGTCTGATATTGAACATCTTCCCAATGGGATGGATGCTGCCTGAAGGCAGGGGGGTGTGGCCGGAGCTCTGGTTGGGGACAGCACCTCTGACTGATGTCTCCAGCTTCTCCCCCGAGCCCACCACTGAGTTTGTGGCAAGGCCACACTTCCTACAGGCTGTTCCCAGACAATGGTTAGGCATGGCGGAGGTACTAAGGCAGGCCCCTAACTGTGGCATGTGAGAAAAGGTGTTAATCTTGAAGTGGACCTAATTTCAAGTTCCACACCAGTTACTAGCTATGTGATTGGCAGGGTGGAGGCTCCTCTGGTGACAGACAACTCCCATGGACAGTTTTGGCTCAAGGACTCCCTGTTGGTCTGACTAGACCTTTCTTGGAATTTTGAGTGGCCCAGGACTTCCTATCCAGTCTTTCTTCCCACAGAGTCAGACCTCCAATCACAGTGTCATGCCTTCTGCTTCCTTCTCTAAAGACCGTTCACATGTCTAATCCTGTCATAGCATCTGCTTCTCTGCAGACCCAAACACACACAGGAGTTGGGGATGTGAAAGTAGCAGGAAGGAGGTGGTGGAAATACTGAAGCGAGTATTAGAACGCCGGTTTGAAGTCATGTCCACTCTGGTAGTGGGATACCAGAGATGGGTGATTCCTGGTGATGACAAGCGCCATCCAGGTCCGGTGCCAGGTGGATCAGGGTTAAGCGCTTACACAGATATTTGCCAAGGGGCCTTTTATTTTTGCTGGTGACTGAGGATAACAGATGCTACCTGGCCTTTCTGAACCCCTCCAAAACCCGATGAGCTTAGCAGAATGTGCAAATGGAATATTGGGAACATGGCCCGGTGTCTGAAGAAAAGTTTTCACACTGGAAGAGTGAAACAGTTGCCCACACAGTTAGCTCTAGGTAAGTTCATGGCGACTAGGAGAATGAAGAGCTGGAATTGTTAGAACAGGAGACCCTTGCATTGGTACTTAAGGATCTTTTTAGGTGTGTGTTTTTGGAATATTGATACCTTTCTCTAGAATTCCTAAGAATGCAGTCTGAGTTCAGAAGGTGATTGGTACCAAAACAGGCATGCTCTATATTAGTGTAAAAAAAAGTTCTGTATTATGGAATATTACCATTTTTTTTCCTCTTATCACTAAATTGTAGAATGGTATGTAGCAGGTTATTTATCTGGGTCTCGGTTTTGCATGTGCAAAATGAAAAGGCTTTAACTATGTGCCCTCTCCTGTGATATTCTATGATCATCTGACTATATATTATCAGAAGTCCATTTCCTAAAGGGAGGAAAATTTCTCTTGCCCACCATATAAGGAAAATCTGGAGAGTGAAGTCAACATAGAGGAAGCGGCGCTAACACAAGGAAGTAGGGAGACATCACTCTAGTAACATTCAGCCCCTGGCTCCAGCCGTACCCTAAGTTAAATACGTGTCCAAAGCCAAGCAGATGCTTGGAGCCAATTTCCTTTTTTGTTTGGGATGGAACTAGTTTGGGGTGGAATTCTTATCACTTTCAGCCAAGAGTCCTAATGTAAGTACTACTTAATGGCGCTCATCAGTAGCTTCCCATTCCTGCATTACCGTGGCGGCTCTTCTGAACCCAGCTAGTGAGAATTAGCACGTTCACTCCTGAAGTGACGACTCTGGCTAGTGACCTCCAAGCCACAAGCCTGCACCTTTTGATTAATCAAAAAAATGAAAGGGTTTTTTGTTGCTGTTGTTCCATATCGTTAGTATATTACTTGCACCATTCTAAGGCTTGAAATAGCAATTCTAGTTACCTGATGAGACATACGATAGACTTCTAAAATAATCCAGTGATTCTTAATTAAGTTTCTTTCAGTTTATTATTAAAACTGCTGGGTAATTCTGGATTAAACATTAGCTGCTACTTAATTTACCTCTTGCTAATAGAATAGTGTGTTCAGCCTTCAATTAGAGTTTATGGGGAATTGAGCACAACACTCTATGTGCTGGGTTTTAATTTGCTCATTAAAAGCAAGGATATGAAAGTAATGGAGCAAATAGGGTGAGAAAGCATTGATTTTTTGTGTATTTTTGAAATTTGATTTAGATTCCTGGTGAAAGCTAACTGTAAAGCCAATTAGTAAGGATTTTCATTAAAAATATCAAATCTTCACCAAGACTTGAAGAAGGATGGTCAGTTTCAGGATCCTACCCAGGATTCTCATATTACTTATGGTATAGAAACCTCTACTCCATATGTCATGAATTCTGATGAGATCCTCTAGTTCTCTTTAAAATAGGTTTCATCTACTGTTTTCATACAAAAGAAACCTCCCCCAAGTTTGTTGAGTGCAGGATCGGACAAAGAGCCTAGGAATTCTGGGCTTCCGTTTCTATAATAAATCTAAATGGTAATGTGGTCCTTCTCAGGCAACTTTAAAAAACAGTAAGTCACTCACCTTTACAGTTTCTCAGCAGTCTTTGTATGGGAAATCTGGAACCTGAAACTTTTAATTTATCATTTAGGAATTCTGGAAGGCAGGATTTCCATTTCACAATAGTTAAATGAGTCTCTTACTGAGAAAAAGAACCATAAACCTCTCTTACTGAATATGTGATTCTTATTATAGGACATTATGAGCATTGCATTGTATTGTATTCTTATGTAATACAGGTTGTGAGAATCAGGGTATTCTTATAGTGCCAGAGTATTCCCCCCAGAGAGTGCTTACTGATTGCAAAGGTAACATGTACTTTTATAACAAGACTTATAGCAGTCACCCCTTTAACCAACTAATACTTAGTTTTATTAATAGTGGAACATTATGCACATTCAGAGTTGATGTGATGCAATAAGAAGTGCACAGTATACATTGTAATATGTTTTTGCTGAAAAAACACTCGGGCCAAATCAAGCCTCTGGACTCAAATGTCTAGATCTATCTAACCTGCATTTAACAGGAAAGACAAGGAGTAGAGGAGCAAGTTAAAGGACACCATGAGAAAACAGCCAGACAAGTACAGAATGTAAAACATTTTACAAGACCCCTAGCTTGGACTTTTAAGAGTCAATGTCAAAAAAACAAACAGCAAACCAATGTCATGAAAAAGAAAATGGACCTTTGATTGGATCCTGGTTTTCAAAAAAAGTACAAAAGCCAATCTTAAAGTGCTTGCTAGTATAGAATAACTTTTTAGGTGGGATGATTTTGCAGTTGTATAGGATTTCTTCTTATCTGAGGAAATGCATGTTATGGTATTTATGAAATATTATGCACAACAAACGTTATCAACAAGTGAATGAAAAAACGAATTACAGAAAAGTACCTGGCAATATACAGGAAAAAACTTAGGAGATATGCAACACCACACTGAAATTGTTTTGCTCATTCTTGTTCTTTTGCCCCCATAACTGCCTCCCATCACCCCCTTCAACACCCCTTCCATTATAAACTCCCTGAGATCAGGAACTGTTTCCTCTTTTTCACCATATTCCCAGTGCCTCCCACAGAGCCTGACATACAGTGCGTGCCCAGTAATTATTTGTTGAACAAAATGTTATTTTTCTTCAAAAAACCAAAATATTATGATGTAAAAGTATTAGTTGTGAAATGTTATGTCTGCAACTTACCAATGATTCAACAACACAACAACTTACTTTCAAGTGGTTCAAACAATACGCATGTACACATACTTGAATATATACGGAGAAAGAATGCGCAGAAATGGCTAAATACCAAGAATTGTCTGATCTAGGTGGAGGGTACAAAAAGTGTTCATTGCATTGTTTTCTCAACGTTCGGTCTGCAATAAAATTGTCATCAGAAAATACTGGAGGGGGAAAAACATCGCCTGTCCCCGCGAGTTGCCTAGGACTCCCGCGGCCGGCGAATCCGACCGGAGCGCCTGAGTCCCGCTCGCTTTGGAACCCCGCCTGCGCATGCTCGGAGGCCCCTCCCGCCCCGCCCCTCGGCGTACGTGTGCGCGCAGGGCGCAGGCGCGCGGCTCCCGGCAGCCCGCGAGAAACCAGCAGCGGGACGCGGCTGCCGTCCGAGGTGCGGAGCTGCGGCAGGATGGAGCCACTGAAGGTGGAAAAGTTCAGCACCACCGACAGGGGAAACGGGCTCCGCGCCTTGGTGCCGCTGCGCCCCGGAGAGCTGCTCTTCCGCTCAGATCCGTTGGCGTACACGGTGTGCAAGGGGAGTCGTGGAGTCGTCTGCGACCGCTGCCTCCTTGGGTACGTACGGAGCGCCCTCGCACACCTGAATCCCATCAGTGCTGTCCCGGATACAGCCCGCCCCAGGACTCCACCTGACCGGGGCTGCGCCGGAGCTCGGCGGTGCTGCCGAGGAGCCCAGACCCGCACTCCTCTTGTGCGGGTCCTGGGGACGCGTAGCGGCTGCCGGACTCCGCCTGGCCACCCCCTGGGCTGCCGGGTGGGGGCGAGGGTGTTGGGGCCATCCCAGGCACGGTCCCTGCAGGGCGGACAGCTAACAGCCACCCCCGTTGGGCTACGGTAGGAATTTGGGGGAGCCGGTGAGGCAGACTTAAGGGAGAGCGTTGGGCCGAGGGTAACGGCGCTGGGGAACAAAAGTCCGTGTCCTGTGCGGCATGCTTCGTTAGGGTGGCCGGGGAAATCGTAATTGACGGGGGATGGTGTAAACCAGGCTCCCAGCTGATGCTTCTCTAGGAGAGGATCTGGCTTGTCGGAGGCGGAAGAATGTTGGTGTTTAGGGAACACTTTGTGTTTTGCCTGAAGATGAACCGGACATTCTTAAGACTCCTTAAGGAGTAAATAAGCGGGAGACGTAGTTATATTCAGTGTATGCGAAATGCTGAAATAAATAGGTAACACTGTGCTGTGGGAGCCTAGGTTTCTGAGGTTCCGTGGTGTGCTTTGCATTTAAAGGCTGTGCAGGCAAGACTAGCCTAGATGTGAGAATTCACGTGAGAGTGTTTTATACGCCTGGAAGCCCTGGGCCAATGCAAAATGTTATGTGCAAGCAATTTATGGAAATATGTAATATATATGCACAGTCATAGGAATTGTGTTCAAGGAACAAATGTTACTGAGCTCCTGTTACACGCTCAGAAGAGCTCCTTTTGAGATGGGCTGGATGATTTTTCCCCCTTCACTGGTCTTCCATACCCATTAGCCCGGGATTTGGGTGAGTGGAGGTGAGGTAAGTACAAGACTCAAATCAGTAGCTTGACCGTTGATCTTACTATGTCCTTATTGGACTCATCATTGAGAAATTTACTTAATTTTGTATTTTAAAGTTACCAAATAATACTTGTATCTGTTGTTTCCTGAAGCAACCATAACAGCAACAACAACAACAAAAATATGTTGAGAATGCTTTGAAATTTTTGTAAATTGTGTGGTTGAAAGCCATTCGTTCCTTTCAAAACTTGACTTTCTCTTAAAGTCTCGACATTGACAGATGTAGGTGTTTGATTGTCATCAAGCAAATGAGAGAAAGCTGGGCTCGTGGTCCTCTTAAATTGTTTGGGGCTGTGTCTGCGGTTTGAAGGCAGGCCATAGGAGAGAGCTTGCTATTTCCCATGCTGTTAATTGGTGGAGAGGATGTGGGTCATCTTGCAGATAAAAATCAGATTGCCAAGTTATTTAGGAGTTGGAATAGAAAAGTTTTGGAATGAATACTTGATGACAAATTACTCAGTGAATTATCAGAGCTGTATTTGAGTCATATGATGTGGAATTGTCCATTTTCCAAAATCGACTACACAAATCCAGCTGTTTGTGGGTGGGATCTTTCTTGATTTACCATATTTTTTCATTACTGCTATCACTCATTTTTCTTATTAGCAAGAACTGTAATGATTTAAGCAAAAAAAAAAAAAAAGGCATTTCATGGAAGAATACCTAAGGGTGGGCGTTGCTTTAAATAAAGTCTGGAGGAAACTCGGCTTTGAAAATGGGCAGGGACCAAGGAAAGTTCCACAGTCAGAAGTGTGCTTGAGAAGTACTTGAGTTTGGGGCCTGAGAATGTGTCATTTCTGATGCGGCCTGGAAATACTGGATTCTGCAGCATGTGTCACCAACACCTTGACACTGGACGCTACTGCTGCTCCTCTTGCTGCCACTGCTTCTGTGGCCGCTGCTTGGGAAACTCGTTATTGCTTTCTCCCCCTTGCTTCTTCGTGATACCAACCTCTGATTCAGGGTCCTCAGTGGGTGTCTTGAATTGGTTGAGCTTAGGTCATTGCCCGCACCCTGGCTGCAAGGGAAGTTGAGAAGGTATTTGCCCTTTTTGGTTTTTAAGAAAAGATGGGCTCTACTTCCCGCTAATACTCACATGGTGGAAAGACCATCAAACATAAATATAGGAAAGGGGATATAAGTAAACGCCAAGCAACCAAACTAATTAAACTAAAACAAATAAATGGATTTTTTTATACTGACTAACAAAGAAGTGTTTGTGTACTTTACACAGAAATATATTTGTACTTTTGGATGGCCGGGCTATAATTCAGTTGTTCTGTGGCCATTGGTGTTCTGTTGAACAGTTCCTCTTTGGTGGTCGTGTTTCTGAAGCGCCTACCTGGGAATCAGTGCAGCCTGAAAACAGTGTTAGAGAAACCAAACTTCAGTGCATTGTTTTATGCAGTTTTCTACCGTTATTTAAAGTCTGTCATGATGGGGTACAGGTTCTGTTGTTCCGTATCATGAGTAAAATGTGTTTCTTGAGCCATCATCAGTTTTGAACTGCTTGAGAGCAGAGCATACATCGAAATTTTTGTAGCCTCAATGCCTGGCACATAGTAAACTCTTTGTTTGTATTATGACCGTCTAGCAGAATTGTCCTCTAGCTGCCTTGCCCTTTTGCTGCGTTCCTTTGGAATCAAGAAATGGAATGACAGTAGTAGTTTGTGACAATTAAAAACAGTTCCATGGTGGGAGGAACTGGGAACCAGATAGATACTATAAAAGAACAGGTGTATGTTATAATTACTTCATTTCTCCAAATGATTTATTGCTCTCAGATTGTACCTGATTTCCTTTGGCCTTGGGTGTTTTGATTTGTGCTTTAGTGCTTGCATTTTATTTATTTTCTTACTTATTTTTACATTTTTGTTGAATTTTTAAGACGACATTTGTTAATAAAATCATACAGCTTTCAGGTGTACAATTCTATAATACATCATCTTGTATTGTGTATTCACCACCCCAAGTTAAGTCTATTTTCCATTACCACTTATACTCCATTGACCCTCTTCTACCTCCTGTCAACCTCCTTTTGCTCTTTAATCACCATACTATTGTCTGTGTCTATGACTCTTGCATCTTTATTTTTATTAAAGAGAAACTTGAGGCCTTGGCTGGTCTGGCTCAGCCTGCAAACTGAAGGGCCGACGGTTCAATTCCCAGTCAGGGCACAGGCCTGGGTTGTGGGCCAGGTCCCCAGTCGGGGGTGTGTGAGAGGCAACCACACATTGATGTTTCTCTCCCTCCCTCCCTCCCTTCCCCTCTCTCTAAAAGTAAATAAATAAAATCTTAAAAAGAAAGAAAGAAAGAAAAACCTGAACCTGCTTCACGGCCCTTCTTGCCTTTTTTTCCTTGTCCTTAAGGATTGTCTTGTTTTTCATGTGAGTGGAAAAGAAAATGAACTGTGTAAATTGGAGAAAGAATACATGACTATTAAATCATTACTTGAAGTAATTTGTTACCCTTTTTCTGCTGTTGCACACATTGCTAGTTTGAAGGAGCACAAACCATTGACAGAGGGGTTATTTGTGTTACCTGTTTGTTTTGGTAAATGTACCACGCAAACTTCCATTGCAAGGTCCCTCTTCCCACTCAGGGATATTCTCAAACCCCCACTCAGGGAGAGATATAAGAATACTGGACTCAATGAGCACACAGGAGACTCTCACTGTTGAAGCTGTGACTGGGTAATATTTGGGGGAATTTTTAAGTCACTCTATGATTGCTTTTGGTTTTATAAACTTCTAAGGTGCCTGCAGTTTCCATATCAAGAGTTTCCTCTGGAAAACTCTGACAGTCTCCTCTGTAGGATAAGGAGGATATTTCTTCCATCATTAAGGCCAAACTGAGCCTAGGTGCCTCCCAGCAGCAAGGAGGACGAATTGTAAGTGGAAGATTCTCGTTTTCAGCTCTGGCGGACTGTGGGAAGAAGGGGGAACCGAGGTAGGGAGAACGGACTGTGAGAGGTAGATGTTCTGACCGACTCTGGCTGGCCAAAGTTCTGGGCTTGAGCTGAGCGTGTTTAATGATTTGAGGGGCACTAAAAGCAGGAGGCCTTTGACCTCGCTCCTTTTTGGAATCTGAGAGGAGACAGCTATGCAGGTTAGGGCTGTGCCTACGTTGGGGCTGGAGCACAGCCTTGGAAGGAGCGGGTGGATGGACAGATGAATCCGCGGCAGCGGGGATTCTGAAGTGCGTTCATACCACTGTGAGGGATGCGGTGGAGCTCAGAGGCCCGGGGGGACAGCAGGCGTGGTGACAAAGGATTGTGTGACTGTAAAGGTCAGGGTCGTGGATACCGGAGATGGGAGCCACCAGGACATCCCAAGAGGTGGGACGCCAGCAGGGCAGCGAGGGGACCTGATTGCCTCCTTGCAGCAGAGACCAGTGTGGGTCCACAGAGACACCAAGACCCGAGGTCTTCCTCCCACCCTAAGAATGTCCCATACGCGTCAGATGGAGAAAGATTTACCTTAAGGCAACTATATGAGCCAGTTCTGGGAAAGAGTTAAACGTACATGTCTGAATATGAACCGGAAGAGCCTGATGTATTATTTGGAAAATTTTAAGTTTCTGGCTGTTTACTAGGGTGAGTGTTCATGATGAAGATGAATTATAGAAAAACAGCACCATTTTCATGAGACAGATGAGATCAATTATAGAACATAAAGCAGCTACATTCAAGTTACAGTGTGGGTAAATATGACTAGGCAATACAGGGGAACCACTGGTGAGATGTTATAATCCATCTTGGCCAAGGACCGCACCTGGGTGGAGGCAGGAGGGAATACCTGTTGGGGTGAGGAGGAGAGTGGCCAGAGGGGGCAACAGCAGTGACTGAAAGGTCTGGCACACCCCAGGACGTGGTTGCTGAGCGACTCCGTCTTCGGGGAGAGAAGGCGCGAAGTGTCCTCGGAGGGAAGAGGAGTTACCTAGCGGAGGGTAGGAGGCTTGCGGCAAGCGCCCAGGGTCCAGTGCAGGGCTGCGCTGCGGGAGCCTGGGCCTGCAGCTGCCCCGAGAAAAGCTGTGGTCCTTCACCGAAGGCGAGGGCAGCTAGCAAGGCAGTGCTTTTTTCGCCTCAGTGTCAGCTGCCTGACTGTGAGGGCTGGGATTACCGGGTTAGTACCATGGATGGCGGAGGGGAGGAGGAGGTTGAAATTGTGGGCAAGGGAGGGCGCGATCCTGGACCGTGACTTGTAAGCTGGGACTGAGGTTGTGGGGAAGGAGACGGGCAGTAAAGGTGGTAGAATCAATGGATAGAGGACCCGATGTCGTCATCAGAGAAGGGGTGGAGTGACTGAGAATGAGATGGGCGGACATATATTTCATGCAGAAGTAGTATATGTCCTGGTACAGCAAGGTTCAGGGTATGAGAGAAAGCAGCTGAGATAGGGCGTAAGAAAGATGGTTGAAATGATCAGGAAACTGAGAGGTTTAGGTGTTAGGCGACTTTTGTAAAGAAATGAAGTTACCCAGAATCTTAGGTGTTGGAATGAATTATTTCAACAAAGGCGGAGGTCTCAACACAGCCCGGGGTTGAAGGGCTAAGTAGAAAGAGCTAAGTGGAGACAGGGAGGCCCTTACTTCTGTTCAAATAATAGGTAAAGAATATTCTTTGGGTTCACACTTGATTTTGTGAAGTTTGTGAGCACCAGGTGCAAATGAACTGCTGTATTACCGGTTCTTCTTGGGGGCGGGGAGGGAGTGGGGACACTGAAGACGGAAGGACGAGTAAAATCCTCTCAAAGGCTGGAACCGTGGGAGTTGGCCTGCCGCCAGGATTTGCAGATTCTTGGGCAGTGGCGAATGGGTTTACCTGAGGGTCAAGGACTTGGAATAAAATAAAGAGGAAGGATGGATAGGAAGGTGGATTGGGAAAGGGCTCTGAGGGTATGACTTCCATTTTTCTCTGTAAGTGGGAGTTATAATTCCTGTTCCTTTTGCTTCTCCCTTTTCTTCTGCAAAGAAGTGTGGGGAAGGGCGTATGGCAGAGACCTGAACCTGAAAACAGTTGGCGGCTGCCTCAGCAGGGGACGCTCTTAATCAGAGAAGGTGACGTGCTTTGCAGTAAGTTCTTCAGAAACCTGGTGCCCGCTCAGAGGGCTCCAGAACGGAGCCTCCACGGGGACGGAGATGGAGGCTAGTGCCTGGAACTCGACCGTACAGACTCCCCCTCACTGTGGCCATGCGGCGTCTGCAGGTGCAGAGCACCCAGCGTGCTCCCAGTGGGAAGGCACCCTGAGTCCCCCAAACGCAGGCCCTCTTTCGGGACCCACCAGCCAACTGCTGTGCCGCTTTAATTTTAGCCGGTTTTGTAATAGAGGGATCATTGATTTTTCCTCATTGGAACACTTGTTTTTCCCTTGCACTTGATTTGCCTTGTCTAACCTGTATGACCATGTCTGGCGAGCTGGCTTTTCCTCATGGGGCGGCGCCTGGCCTTCCCGGAAGGAGCGTGGAAGTGATGGACAGCGGCCTGCGGCTGGACTGTGCTTGGCAGACACTGCCGTTGGAGGCAGCTGATTTCACAGACCTGTGGGTCTCAAGCTTTTCAGTCTCGGGACCCCTCTATATTCTTAAGTTATTGGAAAGCATTTCAGAGGAGGGGTTTTAAAAAAAGAATTATATAGGACTCTGAAGATGTTTTATTTATATAGTTATCTCTGTTGGTTTTATTGCATAAAAATTAAAACTGATACGTTTTGAAAATATGTATGTAAAAGTAATAGATTATTACATTTTAACATAGTTTTTAATGAAACATTACATTTTCTAAAACAAAACACTGAGAAAAGTTGCTTGCTTTACATTTTTGCTAGTCTTTAATGTCTGGCTTAATAGAAGACCTTTAGATTCTCATAACTGCTCTTTTAGTTTTATGTGTGCAGAAAATTATATGAAATCAGAACCTGGAGTTATTTTAAGATCATTTTGAACACTTACTGTTAGGCTGGCTTTCCATCCTTTTGGTGTTTGAAATACAGTTGGTCCTTAAACAGGTTTGAACTGTGTGGGTCCACTGACATGCAGATTTTTTTTCAATAAATATGTATAGTACTGTAAATGTATTTTCTCTAGCTTACTTTTTGTAAGAATATAGTATATAATACATGCAACCTACAAACTATGTGTTAATCAACTATTTATGACATCAGTGAGGCTTCTGGTCAACAGTCGTGAAGTTTCTGGGCGTTCAGAAGTTCCACGTGGATTTCTGACTGCGCGGGGTTGGGGGCGTTGGTGCGTCTGACGTCCGCTTTGGTCAAGGGTCAGCTGCAGGTCTGGACTTCTCTGGCTGCCTCGATTGGAGAAATGACCTAACCTCTTCCTACCACAATTCTTAAAAATTTTAGAACTTTTATTTGGAAATAATTTCAAATTTGCTGAAAAGATGCAAGAATAGCAATAGTACAAAACATCTGCATACCCTTTATTGAGCTTCAACTATTAACATTTTACCTCATTTGCTTTATCCTTGGCACATTCCTCCTCTTCCTCCACTGAGCCCTCGTTTTTCTGAAGATGAAAGCTCCAAATATCTTGTCCCTTTATCTCTCAGTACTTTAGTGTGTATATCCGAAGAACAGGGGAGTTATCCATATCAACTTCAGGAAAGTTAACATTACTACAATACTCTATTGCAGTTTTGTCTCATGACCCAACAGTGTATTTGATAGCGTATATGTTTTTTCCTTTTTATTACAGGATCCAATGTAGGGTCAAGTATTGCATTTAATGGCCCTGTCATTGACCTTTTTAATTCTAGAACATTTCCACGACTACCTGTTTGTCCTGTATAACACCAACATTTTTTTTCCTTTTTAAAAAATAGGACATTTCTTATTTTGGGCTTATCCAATGTTTGTTCGTGGTTGGATTTGGGCTGCGCGCCCCCGGCGGGGACGCTGCGCGGGTGCTGTGTCCTCAGGGTGCCCCAGCCGCGGGCTCAGGAGGCCCAGCTGCCCTCGCTGTCGGTGTTGACTGTGATCCCCTAGGCAAGCTGCTGCCCTGCTCCCCTGTGCTCCATTTCCCCTCCTCCGAACTGGCAGTCTGTGGGGAGACAGTTGAACACTTTGGAAATACTCTGCTCGTTATAATTTTCCTCTAGGAGTAGCATCCATGGATGATTGCGTCTTGATTGTATGATCGCTGCAAGGTGTTGATTTTCCCACTCTGGTGCTCCCCACTCTTACCATTTGGTATTCAGCTCAGCATTTTACTATAAACAGGAGACTGTCCTTCTCCCTCTTTATTCATTTTTTTATTATTAGTATGGACTCATGGAGCTCCATTTTGCAATTGTTTATTATTAATTATTCACCTGCTTATTTTGGTACTCAAATTGTCCCAGACGATTTTGTTTTGTCTTTAGGTAGGAAACCTTTCAAGGTTGTTTCTGTGTCCTTGTGACATGCTGCCATTTTTTTTTTTTTTTAACTCCCTTACTTTTTTTAACTCCCTTACTTTTAGGCATAACAGATGTTCCAGGCTCATCCTAATCCTATCCTGTCCCAACTCTCGAATCAGTATTTTTTTTAAAGGCTATTTTCACATAGAGGGGAGGAGAAGGAGACAGGGAGAGAAACATCCATCCCTCTCTTCCTCTCACACGCCCGCAAGTGGCGGCCTGGCCTGCAACCCAGGCATGTGCCCCGACAGGGAATCGAACAAGCAACCTTTCGGTTCGCAGGCTGGTGCTCAGTCCACTGAGCCACAAGAGCCAGGGCAAGGAATAACTATTTCTTCACAGATTCCTGGTTTCCTTTAGTGAGGAATAATATTCGAGACTGAGATCTGAGCACTACGTATACTCATTACTCTAGGATGTCTTTGCCCTTTGACCCTTTTAACAAAGTTAGAAAGTATGCAGGTACATGCAAAAATGCATACATGTAGACATGTATTTTAGAAGTCAGGAGTTCTCACTCATACTTTCAACTAGGGTTTGTCTCCTCAGGGTGCTTTCTTGCCTGTTCCTATTTCATAATTGCACGTCACAGTTTCTGTCTTAGGGAGAACCTTGGCTCCCAAAAACATCAACCCATGTACCCCTTTGTTCAACCCTATGGATATCTCTAAATTGTTTCAGGATTGCTTTGCCCACATGATTACAAAGAAAAACCCTAGTTAAAGCAGTACAGAATTCATTTGCAGTTTCCCCCATCTCTCTACTCCCCCAAAGACAGAGTAGTTAAATACTGTGCTCATTTTGTATTCTATCTTTTGTTCCCCTTCAGTGTATTTATTGGTGTTCATTAGAAGTACAACTGAGTTCATTTGTTTCCCTTTGCTTTCAGTTGTAGATTTCTCTCCTCTATCCTTTTTGAATTTTATATTTTGAACGTGCTTCTAAAACTCAAAACTATAAAGATAGAAGTGCTAGCAGCCTCTCCCATATCCACACTGTTCCCCATCCTCTCTTCTGTAGGCAACCAAATTAATTGTTTCCTGGTTTATCTTCTCTCTCTTTTTTTTGTAAAGATAAGCAAATATGTACATGTGTGTATTTTTATATTCCTTTCGTATACAAAAGGCAGCATGTTATAGTTGCTTTTTTGGACTGGAATTTTCCACTTACAATACCTACCGGAAATCACGACGTACAGTTTGTAGAGATCTTTCTTACTTTTCATGACCCTGCCATACTCAATTTTTTATATGTACCATAGTTATTGATTTCTTGTGCGTGGGCCCTTTGGTCACTTCCAGTATTTTACTATTTTGAATAATGCTGCCTTCCCACTCGATGACATGGATGACAAAGAAATGGCCTGTGCCCTTCGCCACAGAACTGCGCATGACTCGGGGGAGGTCCAGGGAGGGACGCGTGGAAGCTGGCAGGGCGTCGGTGGCAGTGTTCACAGCAGCAGGGTGCCTCGCGCCCTGCACAGACCTTCAGAACAAGTGGTAGTTGCCCCGCTTCTGCCTTGCAAATCTCACCCACGTCTCCCGTGGCCTGGAAGCACACAGGGAGGGCGTTGGGGAAATGCCGATCCAGCCTGCTGAGTGGACAAGCTGCAGAGGCCACCGCAGCTCATGCCTCATCAGCTGTGCGCGCTGGTTTGGGCTTATCGGTGGGCAGAGGCGGTTCCAGTGGCTTTGACTTGGACTTTCCGAGGTCATAGCCCTTACTGTGTGGGTAAGGAGACAAGGCCGGGGATTCCGACCATTGCCGGGGGTGTCTATTCCAACTGTGCATTCTGGAACCGGAGGAAAGAACCCCAGGGTGGACCTGGGACCAGTCTGCTCTGTGTGGTGGGCCTAAAGTATCCGAGCCCAAACCCCCTTCTTTCCCAAGTTCCATAAGCTATTTCTGAGAGTTTGGAACCCAGCCTGATTTTGGGTCTTCAAGAATTAACTTTAATTCAGTGCCAGTGTCCAGTAATTCCCCCCAAAGTTTGGTTATGTCCTCTTCTCTAGTGCAAAGACATTTTTGTAAAAAAAAAAAAAAAAAAAAAAAAGACCTCTTTCTGTAAAGCTCAGGAGGGAGATTTGCAGTATCCATCCATACTGGGCTCTGGGTAGAGTTTTTCCACAGTGGGACCTTACCTTACAGTCAATCTGTAAAGTGGCCCAAAGCTGAGAATCCAGAGAGGGGCCACAGCTCTTTTTTTTTTTTTTTTTTTGGTGATTTAATCATATGTCTGTTTACTAGACCTAGAGCTTTCCCGCTAATGCTGATCAAGGAAGACTTTAGTAGGTTGCTCGTCTATTTCTGTTCTAGCCACACTGCGATTCGTTAGCAAAGGTCAAGGATCGTGGCAGTTCAGTTCTTCCCGCTTACTGTCGTGGCTGCTGTTAGGGTATCCACTCCCGCCTTGTCTTTGGTGATGAAGTGCTGCCGCTGGGTTGGTGGCTTTTGCCATGGGATCCCATCTTCACCACCTAAACTCTGGAAGCCCAGGTTGACGGCAGGAGTTAGGATTTTTATTTCTGGTCTGTGGAGCGTAGCCACCACAGAGCGCATAAGGGAGGCCTGGGCGCCTTGCATGAGTACGTTTCTCATCACTGGGAGAGGGGAGTGTTCTCCTGGCCCTCCCAGGGACATGGTCGGGGGCTGGGTTAAGTGGCCTTACACAGAAGGTTCAGTCTCTGTTCTGATCTCGCCAATCCATCAGGTATCTTTTTCTTCAGCATGCCAGAGAAGTTCTGACATTTCAGCCTCCTGTAGTGTTGGTCCCCTTTAGGTCCAGGTTTCGGTCAACCAACCAAGCCGTGTTCCAGGCATTCCCGGCTCCTTGAGCCAAGCCATTGAATCCAGTCTGCTCAGTGCACCTGCATCAATAAATTCAGCTTAATCCAGCATTGTCATCCACCCCAATCCAACATTCCAAGTCTCCCATATGTGTTCCCCAAGTTTTTGTGGATTTAAAAAGGCAAAAATCTTGTAGTTCTTCTGGTGTGTAATGCACCGCCTCTTGGGTTTACCCTTTGGGGCTTGCCAGACCCTGATTCCAGTCACAGGTCTGGAAGCACGGAGAGGCGCTTGAGGCTGGAGGCCGCTGCGGGCTCCTTGGGTGGAGGGGGCCCGCCTCTTCAGGGTGCTTGCACTGGGAAAGGCGGCTCCACAGTAGGTAGGAGCTCGAGGTACCTCATGTTTGTGCGCTTTGTTTAGGGTTCTTCTGCTCACCAGTTAGTTCGCTAATTTTATGTGAGGGTTAAACATGTTAGTTTGCAAATTCAGTTGATGTAGTCATTTAGTTCTTGCTCCCTCAACTGTGGTCTGTGCATCAGCAGCATCTTTATCAACTGGGGACTTGTCAGCAGCGCAGACTTATGGAATCAGAGCGTACAATTTTTTGTTTATGATTTCAGGATATCTGCAGAATTTGTTTTTATGTTAAACTAATTTCTGTAAGTACTTTTAATTTTAAAGTTCTCAGTAGCCCAGTTATTTTGTAACTGTTTCCTTTGAGATCTTTTGGGGAGTCTATGATTTGATTTGACACTTAATTCTGTAGGTGCTGCATTTAAAACTTCTGCAGATCAAGTTTTGCATGATTTCTCATTTCCCTATGGGAGTTTCCCGTCGTCTTAATTGGATATGGTGCTCCCTCTGGTGGTCAATGTGGTGAAAAGCATGCAAGCAATTTTTCAGAATGGTGACTTGGTTTTCAGCTATCAAAACTTAGTATCCGAGTGTATCTCCTTTCCAAAGTGTTCTCAGCCTCTGACATTTATCGTAACTTTTGTTTCCAATTCTATCAAAAAGTGCAAACAAGTCAAGTTTTGTCATAAATCTCTCTATAAAGCTCACCATAATGAAAGAGCACTGGTCAAATTGCTGTGAGTGCCTTTATAGTAATGACCATGTTATTTGCATTAAGAGTCAACACTCATGTCTGAAACTGGTGGTCGCATCTGAAATTGAGATGATCGAATCCCAAAGGGGAAAAACTGAGCCTGTTAAACTACTTATGATAGGATTTATTAAAGTGAAAGATTTTGTGCAAACAATTCAATACCCCTAGTTTTTGCTGTAATATTTACTTGGCAGGTGAAAATAATCACTGTGACTCTGTGGCATAATCTTATTATTAATAGCTCTTTCTAATATTAGGGCTCAAATGTTTGCTTTCCAGAAACACAGTTATATTTCTCAACAGTTCCTGAAAAGGCACATAACCTATGTGATAAACACCTTAGACGTTTGATTTTTAAATAAAAATGGAAAAGTAAAGCTGTTATTTTACATGTTTAAATACAGTAAAATCAGGAAAGTTTCCATTTAAAGCCAACATTTTGCCAGTTTACTGTTGTACATGTGACTTATTTGTGTTTAAACATATAAGACAAAATTCTGTTAACATTTATTTTTAATTCATTACTTTGGCCAAGAATCATAATGTTAGAAAGTCCTCTGTTATTGTTAGCCTTTCAGGTGGAAATACAAAGAGAAACCACACAAGAGGGGAAAGATAGATTGATACACTGACAGATATAACTTCATAAACGTTAAAAAACATCTGAATTTCAAAGAACTGTCTTATGAAAAAGCCATGAAACTGAGGAAAACATTTGGCAACATAAAAGCACATATCCTTAATAAATAAAAATCAGTCACAGATTAATAAAAAGTAATTTACCTTCATCCTGGCACTTTTTTTCTCATTGTCTCTGCTTTGGAACATTCTGATCTTTAGAGAAGTTCTCATTTGATTCATTGGTTCTCAACGTTGGCTACACAGTGCAAGTACCTGGGTGGGAGGGCTTTAAAAACAATACTCCTGGGTTTCACCCCGGAAATTCTGACTTACGTGGTTTAGAGTGTGGCTTGAGCGTGGCAGTTTAAAAAGCTCTCCAGGTTTTTATACTGTGCAGTCTGGGTTGACAACTGTTACCTTTCTTTTTCCTCTTGACTCCGCTCTCTGCATCCCTTCCGGATAAGGGCAAAGGTGAAATTGTCACAGCTGGATTCCATCAACTACCCGTAAGTAAGCCTGCAAGTTGGGCTTCAAACTGGACACTAGTGTGTTCTGTTCATATTGCAGTGATTGTCATGTGTAGGACAAGCACATATTAAATTGAATTTTTAATTTGAATGGTGGTGCTGTTTCTCACAAATGAATCTGATGAGTATATTAACATTTAATTGTTTAGCATTTTTTCAGCTTTTGTGTTTACCTCTTGTTAGGAACTAGATGTTGATTAGAAAGATTTATATTATACAGGTGATCAAGAAAAGACTGCTCGGATATATAAGTAACAGTTTCTCTGGGCAGTTAATTTTTTTTTTTTTGGACTGTATAATAATAGATGCTCAGTTTCAATGCTGAAAATGTAAACATTTGATAAAAGACTCTCTTAAAGCCCCTGAGCCCTTGGTTTTTACTCCTTTTCCCGATTTGCCTGTAGAGCTTTGAAGCTGTCCAGGGGTCTGGGCTACGTCCTTAACAACCCTTTCCAAGCTGCACAGGCAATGCTGATGCACGTCCTGGGTTGAGAACCTTTGGGAAAGAAGACAAAGGCAAATGCCCAGCAGCAGAAGGAAGCAGCATAGATAGTAACCGTGGGGAATAACTAATAGGGAAATGCATGTAGACTCTGTAGTAGCCCATTTTGACTGCACTGGAGTGTTGTATATGCGGGAGGTCACAGGAATAAGGTTGAAGTAGATGCTGGAATACAGGAGGCCTTGATGGGCAGGCTAAAGAATTTGAACTTCATTTTGTAGGTATTGAGGAGACTGTAAAGATTTTTGAGTAGCAGTATGAAGTGTACAGAATTATAGAAGATTGATGCGAGACTACTGATTTGGATGGACTTCGTGACTGGAGAGAGGGGTGGGAAGCAGGAGAGGAGGGTTTTGTGGGAGAGAACAGTCGGTTTGCTCTGGCTGTGAAGTGAAGCCTGGCCCAGGCAGAGGTGGAGGCGCAGGAAGTCAGACAAGGCCGCCTTCTGAGAACAGCGCGGACTGGCGCGTGGGGCGGGGAGGAGCGGAGGTGAAGGCAGGGTCCCGAGCTCCACGGTTGCAGCCGTGGACGAACGGCTGCTGGGTGAAGTCAGCGGAGTCGGGGAGAGTGCCAGGTAGCAAATCGCGCAGCCAAAGTCAGGGCTGCTGAGGACCACGCTTGGCAGAGCCACTGCCCAGGACTGGGAGGCCGGAGAAGGCTTTCAGTACATTAATAGTTCCCTTTGTTGGCCTGCGTTTCACTCTCTAGGTGAACAGGGTAAATTATTTAATTCTCTGAGTCTCCATTTTACCTTTTTTGAAATGAAGGGGGCTTGAAAGGATGAGATTGAGTGATTCGTGACGTCCTCTTTACACTTTGGACAGCTGAGATCATGTCTGCGTTCGCTGCCGCCGCCTCCTTTCATGTAACAATGGTTTTATTGAGATGTAATTCGTATTCAGTCACTGGCCGTGTAAATGATGGTTTGGTCAGTGGTGGACTACACACAACGGTGGTCCCATAAGGTAGTAATGGAGCCAAAAGAGTCCTGCCGCCTAGGGATGTCACAGCGGGCCTAACATCACGTGCCCCGCAGTCCGGCTGCGCTGCCAGTCGTATTGAAGGCTCGTGCATACGTTATGTCCAGTACATAACATTGGACAATGATGGTAAACGATTATGTTACTGGTTTGCATATTTACTAAACCATGCCTTCTATAGCTATTTTAGTGACTCTACTTACAAAAAAAGTTTGCTCTGAAACAGTAGCCTTGTTACACCGGCAGCAACCTCATGCATCTCGTGGTTACCGCGTCTCCCCGTGGCCTTGTTTTCTTTTGTGCCGGTTTAATCTCATGTTGTTTTGTGCAGTCCTATGCTGTGTGGGCTTGTAGCCCCGAAGCACAGGGCTGGACCATGCGGGCTCAGTGCACAGTACGCTGTACCGTCCAGGCGAGTGTAAGTGCGCTCTGTGATGTTCGCAGGGCAAAATAGCCTGGTGACTCATTTCTCAGAACTTATCCCTGTTATTCAGTGGCACGTGACTGTGTACCACGCCATTCTCCCTTTTAAAATGACAGAAAATAACAAAATTTACCATTTTATCCATTTTTAAGTGTTCAGTGGCATTAAATATGTTCAAAATGTTATGCGTCACCACGACCAATTTTAGAACAGTTTAATTAACCCCCAAAGAAGCCCTGCACCTTAAGCCTGTCTTCTACCTTCAATAAACAGAGGAAAACATAAGGATCAAACCTTGAATTTAGGCTCTTGACCACCTGCCTTATAACCAAATGAGTTTACTGCCACCTAGAAATCACTTCCAGTTCAAAGCGGCTCCGTGCCATCCTAACCCACTAGATGGCAGTGTGGGAGTGCCAGGTAGGCAAAGCGGCTTGGCAGATTCCACCTCTGCACACAGTTACAACAGGGCTGTTCACAATCAAGACTGTTTGTAGTAGTAGGTATAGTTGTTATGGAGCCAGCCTCAGAGGACCGAAAATCTCCTACTTGAAGATTTTGCTAATGCAGAAGATTGTCTTTACCAGTTGACCATGTTTCCCAGTCATCTAAGCCGACCTTACCATTCCTGTCTGGGTTCTGCATTGCTTGTTAAATGCAGTGACTCCTTAATTATTTTCATTACTCTATGTCTGGGAATCCTGTTCTATCTTCAAGCCAGTTTTTTTCAGTTTAGCCTTTTGCCCCAGTAGTTCCTGGGGTTTGTCGGGCGTTCCCGTAGGCAGTAATTCCCAGCTTGGGCTGCACAGTGGAACCGCCTGGGAGCTTTGAAAAATCCTAATATCCAGGCTACACTCAGGATCTATTAAATGAGAATATTTGGAGCTGGGATCCAGACAGCATTATTTTTCAGTCTCTAGATAGCCTACTAAATATTTTGCGTCTTTGTTTTTTATGCACTTTATAAAAAGGAACTAACTTAACCATATCCACTTTAAGTTCATAATACTTTAGTCTGATGTCATCCACTTTCAAAGTGATACGTGATTCTTGACTTTTCACTAGGGCCAAATAAATATTACTTGAATTACTTGAACGTGAATACTTGTAGCAGTTCTCAGTCTGATTAAAGTCTTTATTATTTTTTTCTGATGCTAGCTCCTACTTTTCCTTAATCTTACCTTTTTTCCGTCTTAATTTTGCTTTTTGACTGAATGTCCTGACTTTGACCTTTTTTTATCAGAAATCTGTAGTAAGATCTTTCTTCTGTTGGTTTCAGTCAAGACATACTACTCACACCAGCAGAGGAGTATAGAAATCTGTCTTCAAATGTCCAGGCTTATTTTGAATGAAATTATTCATGTAATAACTCTATTTAATCATTAATTATTAGTCCCAGGTCAAGTAAATTGATTTAATTATAATTGGGAGCCCGGCCCATGCTGAGCAAGATTTAAGGAGCAGTGCACGTGTGGAAGATCGATTTATTGAGTTTAAATGATTCCTGTAGCTACTGTGCACAGTAGATGGTAAAAGACAAATACGTGGAGCACGTTTTTAGCTCTGAGCTGAATACTTGCCCTAAGTAAGCCCTGAGCAGGGTTTTCTACAGTAGGCTGATAGCTCATCTGATTATTTAGGTGCATAGTCTATTTTGTTCCCTTTTTCTGTCTGTGGATGAACAAACTATTTGATTATCCCTTGTTTGTTTAGGATGATGGTCTCCTCCATGCACTCATAGCCTGCAGCTTTTATCCCACTCACTGCTTTGTATTTTGATTTCTCATTTGAACCACTATTCATAAACAATTTCCTTTCCCCCCTGAAAGCTCTGGATGCAGGAACTGGGTCTTGAAGGGCCACCTGTAAACGCCCACTCTGAGTTTTCTTCCTTGTGTACATCAAATACCTCGGTATAGTTTTTGGCCACATTTTCTTTGAGTATAGGTAGATAATTTTATTTATTTTTGTTAAAATGGAGACTGCTTGATCCTCTGCCTTCCTTTTAGGCCCAAGACCCCTTCTATTAAATAGTGTTAAGCTCCTCTAAGTCTGTTTCCCTTTCCACAAATGCACTTTGCAGAACTGTGACATTGCTTTGTCTCTAAGGCTTTGATCATCTGTAAGAATGAGTATGATGTGTGGGTTCCTTTTTCTTGTGCCTGTAGGGGAGATACTACTTTTTTAAAGATTAGCTATTTTTTTTTTTTTTTTTAGTACTTATTCATCTGTTTGTCTATATGGTATAGTGAAAAACAGCTCTGTATTTGGACAAGAAGAGTTAGGTTTAAGTCCTTCTTCCTAGATTTGTCAGATTTGTGACCTTTCATTTTTCTTATCTACAGAACAGAATTGATAGTTCCTGCCTCTATCCATAGGACTGTAGTGAAGATCAAATTAGTTCCTATACACCAAAGCACTATATAAATGTGACGTATCAGCACGGTCACCCTCATCCCTGAAATAAAGATTTTAGAAATGAAAGATAGATTAATAAATCAATAGTTGGAGTTGGGTTTTGGGTTTTTCTCTTTTTGGCTAAAATATTCAGATGTAGTTAGATGAATATCCTCTACAATACTCTTGGGTAATGAATCTGCTATTATCTCTTTGAGAAGAATTTGAGCCTGTTAATATTAACATCATATTTGTTGAGGAGCTTTGTTGTCAGATTATTGTTAGGCCATTTACTAATGATACGAACCTGGAAAATTACTAGCTGAACCTAGTTTACTTATTGATAAAATGTGGTTAATAATAATAATAATACACCCACCTTCCAGGATCACTGAAAGGAATAAATGAGAAAACATGATAAAGTATCCAGCATCCAGTGCAATGCCTTGGATATTGCTTGTTTTTGATAAGTAAGCAGTAATGATAATAATAGTATTGAGAAAGATGGTAGTTTATATTTGTGGAATACCTGCTCTGTGTCAGGAACAACGCCAAAGGCTTTAATGTGAGTTATTTTATAATTTTGCAAAATCTCTGGAGGCCATGATAGGTATTCTCGTTATTCCCATTTTTAAAAAGATTTTATTTATTTTTAGAGAGGGGAAGGGAGGGAAAAACAGTGGGAGAGAAACATCAGTGTGTGGTTGCCTCTCAAGTGTCCGCTGGGGACCTGGCCTGCAACCTAGTCATGTGCCCTGACTGGGAATTGAACCCGCGACCCTTTGCTTAGCAGGCCAGCACTCAATCCACTGAGCCACAACCAGCCAGGGCTATTCCCATTTTATAGATAAGGAAACTGGAATTTAGATAGGTTATGACTTGCTGAAGCTATACTGCTAATTCTACCTGAATTCAGAGCCCATGGTCTTTATTAATAATTAACTTTTCATTCCTATTGGAAACTTGTCACATGTTAACAGTAATTTTACATTCTGTGATACAGTAAAGTTGGTAATAAAATAACATGTCTTTCAGATTAAAAAAAATGTTGAGACAAGATTTAATATATAAAACCCTTTTTGGTAATGTGTAGCCAGTCCAATAATTTTGAGATTTCGTTAAAGTTACATATATTTTTATTCTTCAGTATCTTTAAAATATGTTGTGCATGACATCTGTTAAAATTGTGAAAAAACAATGGCAGACTTACTAAACTATGAAACATTATTTGGAATAAATCATAAACCTGTTTGGACTGCATTGAGGTTTTCTTTCCTTTTATCAGAGAGGCCCCAAACAGCAGAGTAGATCAGAGGGGAGAGAGGAAGAGAGAGAGGTGCCAGTCACTGCGTCTTCTGTGAGTGTTCATTGCTGGTGTTCTTCCATGCTGCGGCATCTGAATCCACGCACACTCTTGTGAGAAAGCTGAGGTGGGAGCCGCAGTGTCTGAGAGAACATAATTACCCAGGTGCACACCCCTCTTCCCATACGTGGTCCCCTAAGCCTCTGGGTCCGCAACGGAGGTAACTTAGTGACTGTTCTTCCAAAGAAGTTCTTCAGTTTCATCTTTAGAGGAAGAATCTTTGCATTTGCAGACAACAGCGCTTTGGCAAATGTGTGTTTACGAGGAAGAACAGGGCACCTCTGGGGGCTCAGGTAAGTATTTTGCTGTCAGTCTGAAAGCATATTTTCAGGCTGCGAGCGACAACTTGTGACACGCGGGTGCCTTGGGAGCCTCCGAGGCCGTTCTTTTCACTGCCATTTCAGTGTGACTCACTGGGTGATGCTCTTTCATGTTTTGCTTGAGTTAATGTGAATGCTTTATGTGAATGCCTTATCAACAGTTTAATTCTTAGTGTAATGTTAAAGCACATCAACTGAGGTGTACATACCGTCAAGGGGGAAATCCTTTGCTTACCTTAACTTTGGTGACTTAAAAAGGAACATTAAAAAAAAATCATCTGGGTGCAGTCGAAAATCAGTTTGCTGCTGTGAACAGTAAATCCTTTCTAAGTGTGCAACTGGGTTTTGTTTGGGTTCAAGAGACGGGCATTGAGACCAGCCTGGTAGTGCAGGAACATGGGGTCGAAGTCAGGAAAAATCCTGAAATTTGGGATAGCCCGTTTATCCCTGTGGGAAGTCTGCTTCTAACCAGAGACGCCGGGGGATCTTGGAGGTTCCGTAGTCCACCCCGGCTTGTGCTGCGATGCTTCCTTCTCTTTGTCCCTGACCAGTGGTTTTCCAGGGTCTTACTGGACATGTCCCCTACTGAGAAGTAGATGACTTTGGTGTCCCTCCACCTAAATTGGGATCAGTCCTTGTTGCTCACTGTACCCTAAGTTATTGTAATGAACTTGTTCATTGTATTGGCTGAAGTTATGTGTCTGTTGGTTCAAGGTTGGGCACATCTTGAGAAGAAAGTGCTGTGTGAGTAGCTGTTCCCTCCTGAAGCGTGAGAGGACGGACATGCGTGCCCCTGCCAGAGGGTGCTGGCTGCTCATGCGAGCAGAGCGACAGGGCTTACACTTGCCCTGCTCTAGGCCAGGAAAGGGCCGGGGTGGCTTCCATCGGCCGTCGTAGCTGTGAAAATAAACTTAGGGGCAGAAATAAGAGACTCGAACTTCTTGTGGTATTTACAAGTGCAAATGCTCAAGGAGGCTGAATCCGAACGAGAGCTGTGGGGGAGGGTCTAGTTTCTGACCCGCCTGACACTGAACAATTTATTCAGAATTTATTGCAAGCCTTCTACATGCTGGTCACTGTTCTAGATACTGACTTTGAAACAGGGAACAAAATAGACAAAATCCCTGCTTTGTTCTTGCCACATGCCAACCAAGCACTGCGTTTTTATATGTAATTCATAGCGCTAGCACAATGCCAGCTGGCAAGGTATACCTCCAGTAAAAGTGTGTTGAGTGAATAGCCTTATAAAGTGAGTGCTGTTTTTATCTCCACTGGACAGTTGAGGAGGCTGAGGCTTGAAGAAGTTTCTGGGCCAAAGCCACACAGCTATAAATGACAGAGCTGGCTGTTGGGCTCAGACCTGTGTGACCTCGAACCCAGGTTGTGCAGCACGGCCCTGATGCCGCCAGGAGAGAGGACAGGTGTGCCCTTGCATGTGCTGACATTTTTATACAGGGCATCCTTCCTGCTTAGCTGTGCTTTTAGGTGAATGTCCTGAGATGTGCTAAATTCAGTCTCCTATCCTTTAAAGCATCCGTTATTAGATACTCTTATCGTGGTTAAGGTTAGTTTATTTTTCTTGTTTGAAGTTGTCCTGATCTGTAGTCATAATGTTCGGTAAACTATAACTTACTACCCAGCACCATGTTCTCATAGTAGGTCTTCAACAAATATTTGCTAGACTGAAAAACTGATTTTTCCCCCATCATCTTTGTCTTTAGCTCCATATGTATGAATTAGGTTATTCGAGGTTGACTTTTACATTTTTTCTGCAGCTAGTTGACATTTAGTCCTTGGTTATCTTAGTCCCAACAGTGTAGATGCAGGTGGCCTTTGTTTACAGTGTAGGCTGTAGGTTTTTTAAAATTAAAGATCCATTCTGAGTGTGCGAGAAATACGTGCTTGGTTAAGTAGTTGACAGCTTCGCACTAGAAACACAGCAGGGTGTCAGTCAGAGGAGAGGCACGTGGGGCTGGGCCTGTTCCAGGTTTTCAGTTGTTCTGTCACCTTCAACTGTTGTGTAAATTTCTCTTCTATTAAAAGGGTTCCATGATATCTATTGCAATAATAATAATATGTGATTGAGTGTTTATGCAAAACAAAGAATTATGACACAAGTGAATTTAGGTAAACCCGCCTGTTGGTTACTGAGGCACTAGGGGCTGTCAGCCCAGAGTGGCACCCCAGGCTGCCCAGCCGCCAAGCCTGTGCGCGTTTTCTGGAAGGTAGGCCGTAAATAGCGGTACCCGTCTTTTTCTTCAAGTACTTTCTCTAGATTTCAAAAGGACATTGGAATATATTCACGTTAAGAGATGATTTTAGAATGTGGGATTTTTAGTAAGTGTGGTACTTGTTGGAGAAAGCTTTATAGTTATTTTGGTTAGTAAAAGTAAGTTTTAATTTCAAAATCAAATAAATTCCTTGATTGTATTTATTCAAGTATCACATAAAGAGGAAAAAATGAAGTGTGTAAACAAATAAAACTCTGAATAGTCAAGAGACTGTACAAGATCATTTTTAGAAACATTCACTTTGAGAAAGAGAAATGAAGTATTTAGCAATTAGCCATATTTTAACATTGGTTTAGATTCAGACAAGCAAATCTGTTTCAGTTCGTGTTGTTTTTAATATAGAAGTATGACTAGTTGGAACAATTTCTTTATGTAATCCCTCCTTTAAAAAGTTGCTGAGCTGGAGTAATCCAGAGACAAGCTGTCTTTTGTAGCTTTTTGTGGCATATTTGAGAATTGAATAGTCAAAGAGTTCTGAGTCTTAATGATGTGTCTGTTTTTACATGTAATTTTCAGTCAAATGCCAAGTTGAAAAGCTCGTCTGCTTCCCCCACTCTGCCCCCCCCACCAAAAAAAGAGTCGTTTTTCTTCTGTATATTTGCATGGGAATAAGGAGAGAGAGGTTTTTGTCCTGAGGATAGGAGAAAAGGACATTGCACAAATCAAGTGTTCTTTAGGTGGGTCTTGAACTTCACTGTAGTTTGAAACTTCACGTAGCCTGAAAACAGCACCTTGGTTCAGTGCTTGAAGTTAGGATATAAATGCCTTGTTGCTTAGTTTGCCTAGGTCCTTAGTTAAATGGCAGCCTCTTCCTAGTGCTTCTTGGGCAGCAGAGCAGAGTGGCGTTGAATCTTGTTACTAAAAATGTTGGTATGACTACATGGTTTTTGTAAATATAAACTTCAGACCCAACTTGATGAGGTTAAAAGCAATTCTTCTGTAACTTCTGGTAGACCTAAGTTTTGGAGAGTTTGGTTGGCCATGCAGATTTTGTTTTTTTTTCTTTAAAGATCAAGATTTCAGCTTTCTTAGTGACAGAGCACTTGGAAAACATGGCTTTCATGTGTGACAGCAGGTGGCTCCCACAGAATTAGGCAACAAAAGCAACTTAGTCTCTTGCTGGCTGGACAACCGGAGGCTCACCCCTGAGGGCACAGCCTACCCCTGTACAGTTCAGACAGGAAGGAGTCTCCCTGAAATGGGCTCTAACGGCATCGAGCCGCATGCGTCCAGCGTCCCGAAGTCACCGGTCATGGACGTCCTACATGGTGTGTGGGTTGCCAGTGCATAGTGTCTGCCAGCTGTGAGGGGGGAAGTTTAGTACATAAAAAATGGTTTTCAAACCCTACAAGACCTATTAGAAAGACAATAATATCCTAGCTAGAAGCAACTGAACTTGTAAAACAATGTTTTCAGAAAAATGGTTCTGAAATAAGCCTAGAGTGGTAATTTATAGAGCTAGTCACGAAAGACTTCTTTGAGATGAGCAGAATACCCATCAGCAAAAGTAATAAGGAGCCAAGGTACTTTTTCCAGTTAAAAAAAAAAGATTCAATCATAATAAATCAGATTCACTCTAAATATATTCTGAACCTGAACTGCTAAATTACTGCTTTTCTCCAAGATATAAAACAAATTAGACTTAGTTTACTGGTTTTCCTTATTGCCATGCCAGAACCTACGTTGTGTGAAAAGATTGAACTAAAAAATTAAGATACCTACTAAATGAGCGAATGAAAAAATTCATCAGAGAATACCTGATCGACCAGACAGTCTCATATGAACCTTTAACAATTATCAAGCTATTGAAAACAGGGAAAATCTTAGAGGGAATGGTCTCGCTCTCTACATTCAAGTCAACATCAAGTCCTGTCTGCTACTTCTACAGATGTTACTTGGACTTGTACATTTCTGTTTTCACTGCAGATAGCTTCACCCAAGCAGATACACCTGCCCCCCCACATGCATATAGCCATACCTCCACACACATGTGCACATGTATAACACACAAATACATCCATATGCATGCATGTGTGTGCATGTTCTCTGCTTGGATGAGGGTGTGTGTGTGTAACGTAAGAGAACAGACCATCCAGCAAAACTACATGCACTCAACTTGGGAACTTAGAAACGCAGAGTCGCCGGCCACACTCCCTGAATGAGAGGCTCCCTGGGTGAGGTCCATCAGTCCGTGTTTCAGCAAGTTCTCCAGGTGATGATTCTGATTCTGATGCACGTCGCAGCTTAAGAGCCGCAGCTTCTGACAGTGCACAGAGGACTTATTTACTTATGGCTCTACAATGGAATGTGAATTGGATGTCCTGACAAGGGGAAGAAGAAAGTACAGCTGACAGAGGTTGGGAGGAGGTGGAGAAGAGTGCGTACAGCCTCTGACAACCTTATTTTGTGGGGGAGGAGTCAAGATAGCTTGTAGTTGATAGAACTACATTGGATATTGGAAGTATGTCTTAAAAGTAACCGACAGAAGAACTAACAGTGTGATACACATTGAGAGGAAGAGGGAGGGGTGTTCATGAGAAGTAGAAGTTGACTAAAGGATCATGTCCTCACAGGTCATGTCTCACAGATATGGAAAGGTCATACATGAAGTACTAGTGGGGAAAGTTCATTAGGAATAGAGAGTAACTGCCAGAAGACCACTAGCATGAAACATAAATATGATTGCCTTTGGGGGAGCCATTTTGTAGTCTTTGACTTTTTAATCACAGCCTATGTATTAGTTTGATTAAAAATTGGAAAACAGAATAAAATGTGCTTCAGTCGGTTGAGGAGGAGCATCTACTCACTAAATTGAAGAAAGGGCCGCCAGTCCCTTTTCTGGGTGAAGGAAGCCCCTGGCTATTGTAATTACACATGACACCTTCCGTGTGGGCTCTAGGTAGGTGAGTGGATCGGTAGACATGGGCGTGTTTTTCTGAGGCTCTTCTGGCTTGTGCTGGGTAATTAGCCTTTCGTTGGTATTCCTCCCGTATTTTTATTCAGAGAACATGAGGAATCATTGAAAAACTAAAATCAAGTACTAGTTGCATGCTTTCATATTTTTATCGAACCAGCCACAGGAAGACGAGCGCCTTCTTTAGGCTTTGTTTCCCGGGCCTGACTGGCGTGCGTGGCTCCGTTTCCCACATTTCCACTGCGCCTCCCCTAATGAGCTCTTACAGGCCGCTGGGGTGCGGGGCCCATTTGGTGCCTGCGCCGTTCTTCACCCAGTGATTTTAGGAGCAGTCTTCCTACACTTTTACAGAGCTCCCTTCTACTGAAATGTAATAATCTATTTATAGATAAGAGATAAAGTGTTTTAATTTTACTCAGGGGATCCCTGACGAGCCCAAAATGAAATCCCGTGGAAAAATAAGCCGAGCACCGGCACGTAATTGCCCCGCTAGCTGAAGCTTTAATCCTCTCATGAAATATTTACCTACGATTTGTATTACGGTGATCTTTTTTAAAGATCTTTTCCGTTGGAAAGTATATTTTGTTAGCTTGCTAATTATCGTTGAAATGAAAGATGAAGTGTAAATGCATTCTTATTTTTAAATACGTTTTAAAATTGGTCAAACCACTTAAAAATACTTTATATTGGAATAAATTATAGAAAGTTGAAGGGATAGTACAGAGAACTTTCATACGCCATTTACCCAAATTTAGCAAATTTTCACATTTTGCCATATTAGCTTTATCATATTAATTTTTTCTTTATCTACACACACAAACAGGCTTTTTTTCAAAACTGTTTGAGAGTTGACTGCATAGATATATCCCTTCCTTAATACTTTGGTTGCGTTTTCTAAGAACAAAGATATTCTCTTATGTAACCAGCGTACACTTGCTTAAATTCAGGGAATTGAACACTCCCACAATACTTGTACAAGTTCACATTTCTGGTTTTGTCAATTATTCCACTCATGCCCTTTGTTGCATTTTTCTCTTTCAGTCCAAGATCCAGTGCGGGATCACAAGTTACATATAGCTGTCATGGCTCTTCAGTCTTCTTTAATCTGGAATAGCTCCTCAGCCTTTCTTAGTCTTTTGTGACATTGATACTTCCATGATGTTAATATATTTGAAGAATGCAAGTGGGTATTTTATGGGCTGCTCCTCCCACCCCAGCCGGCTGCTGCTTCCCCCACGGCTGTGCTCAGAACGCCAGGCCGCCCACCGCCCCACGCGCACTTTTTCCTGGGTGCCTCCCACCCTTTGTTGGAGATGCACCTCTCTCCTGGAAGCCTCCCTTGCTCTCCCCACCCTACCATACTCTTTAGGCCCCGCCTCTGTCATACTTTCCAAATTAAATTACAGTTCGGTGTATGTTTGCTCCTTGTCTAAACTGTGAGTGCTTTCATCTTCAGGCCCCTAGAATTGGACAGACACACGGTGATTAGAATAAACGAGAATGAACGCATGAACATGAGTGTTCCTTGAGCTAGAACTATGTGCCACTGTGAAAACCAAATAATGACAGTATCTACTCTGTGTCAGGAAAAAATGTGTTTGTGAATACATTTCCTCATTTTTAATTTTTCGATATATGGTCTTAATCTTTAGTTCTAAATTTTTCCTAATAAAATGGATGAATAAGTAGCAAGGGCAGGTTTTTGAAAAAACCTTAAAATTGACTGCCATACTTTTGTACGGTAGACTTTTCTACAGAAACATGCTTGTGATAAGATCATTTGCTGCCACTAAAACTACCCTGAGTGTTTATGATGGATTTTAACATGTTAGTATTTCTTGACGTGTCACATTATTTATGGGGTTCTGCATAATACCTGGAGCAGCGTGTATGTGGCATTCGGAACACGTTCTAGTTGACTAATCAAGAGTATCCCAACTCCTGCTATCTGATCGAGACTGGCAGCCTTTACATTAGAGAATAAATATGTTTGAATTCATTTTCCTTCAGACAAAATCAGATTCTTAAACTCAAGACACTCGGAAAATATAAGAAATGCCAGAAAATGCCACAGGCTTACTTGATGTGCTGTTCTTACATTCTCTTCAGTTACTGTTTTTCAGAAGTTCCCTTAAACAGTTCGGAGTCATAATAGGCCTTTGACCTTCCCGAACGCAGCATGCTCTTCTGCTCACGGCTGTCTCTTCTGTCGGCTGACATGTCATCTCTTGCACCCTGATAGTTACCCTGATAATGATTGGGCTTTTGCCTGGTCAGTATTTCATTGTATGTATGGCAGGAAGTTACTAAATTTATACTTAGCTAATTGAGAGTTTATAATAATTCTGACGTGCTGATTTGAACTTTCTTTGTACTGTTTAGGCAAAGGGAAGAGGATTTACTTAGCTAATTAAAACCAAGCAAGAAGGAATATTTAATCTGCTTGATGCAAACTAGTAACTTATATAAAGAGCTTGTAAAATCAACACCAACTAAGGATATGCCAATTAAAATTACTATTTTTTTAAAAATTAATTAAAGCACTGATGGATCCTCTAAGGCGTAACTTGTGGCCATTCTCTTCTTTGGCATTTGTTGAGATTATTAGGAAATAGGGACCCACTGGTATTTTTCAAGTGCTGTTCATGACTCACAGTAAGAAAGAAAGACAGTATATTGCTACCCAATACACATACACATGTAACCGAAGCAAAAGTTACAGAAAATATTTAAACTTTACTTCCTGTGGTGCACCCTATTTTTATTCTCTCATATCTCAGATTTCAAAACGTGTTTTTTGGAACTGACTACATTGATCTTGCAAATTGATCAAGATTCACATTCTGAAAAAGTACTGCACTTGGTTGCGAACTTGAGCATGGAGACCGTGACTCCATCCTCTCTCCGCTGGCAGGGGCGAGCCGTGCCTGGCGTGAAGTAGGTGCTCCTAGATGGTATTGAATGAGTTGGTGGTTGGACGGAGGAGTAAGAAATGAAATAGGTGTCCAAGGAGTAGAGGTTTTGGCAGTCAGGTTCTTGGATGTGAGCCAGGCAGCAGAGGCCAAGTACTTCTGGTATTTATGTTTGCTGTAAGATTTTTGTTTTTGGATAACGCAAATCAACTAGTGGTAGCTTAAACGAAGTGGCGTATTTTAAAAGGATTCCGAGTGCCTCACAGAGCGGAAGGCAGGGCTGCCGCTCGCTGCTCGGGAAGGGATTGAGACTGGAGGTGGGCAAGCCTTCGAGAGCCCAAGCATGTTACGCTGTATTTTTCATCTTGGCTGCCCTTGGCTGGCTGCTCAATGCTCCCCTGCCCACCCCTCACCCCGCCGCCACCACAGAACGGTTTCCTCTGATGCAGTCCACACAGCAGACAGTTATGTCCAAATTTCAGTCCACGCTTTAGTATTGCTGTGACTTATATATGGTAGGATAAATGAATCTTTTGATATGTACTGTATGCTAGGTGTATCTCAATTCACTAGTTGTAGATTAGATCTCTGATCTCCTGCTCTAAAATTTAGTGTTTCTAATGGTTTTGTTTTACCTTCTGGGTCATATGAATACACATCGTGCACATGCGTGTATGTATAATCATTGCCTGCAAAAGTGTTAACTAATTCAACATACTTTCACAGCATGCATTCTTAACACTAGTTTAGGCTGTAGGATTGTTATGAAGATGAATATAATGTATTCAGAATAGTTTTGTCCCTTGGAGGTTATGGCCATGATTCAGAAAAGTGTACCAAGTCTCCGTTTATGATGTTAGTTCAAAAATTAGTCTTCAGTTTTTCCATACCTCAGTTCATGGTGGCTTTCCTTGCTTGCTACTTTGAGCTCTAGTCTTCTCTTCTGGGATGAAGACCTGCTTGGACCTTTCTTCAGTTTGGTTCACTGTCTGTATTCCACGTGGGAGCTCAGGCCGTTATTCCAATAACAGTCCTTGTAGCCCGACCCAGGCGCCCCCGGGGGAGACTGTTCTGGGCATTGTCTGGCGTCCTGAGCCCCTCCTGGACCCAAGTCAGCAGAACAAGGAGCTCGACCAGAGTACATGGCTCTTCTCTTCACGGAATGCATAGCCAGGCGGAGAAGATCAATTCACAAGTGGTTTTAAATACAGTACGTTTTAACTGTTATAAGTCAAGTTTGAATGAAGTGCCAATGTTTGTGCCAATGCCCGTCGCATAGTAGGACCTCCAGAAAAACTTTCAGAAAGAATCAGTAAATGAAAGGAGGGGTTCATCTACTATGGCCTCACAGAAGAGGTAGCACGTGAGCTGATTTGTTACAGGATCTGTAAAACCTGAATGATGGGTTGGTAATGGATTGGGCCTTTTTGCTGTAGCAGCCGCTCATGCATCGACCCAAGTTGGGAACTGCTGGAGAGCGGCTGAGCGTGAGTGTAGCGTCGACTGCGGTGGGAGAACAGCGGAAGGGCTTGGGCAGAGCCTGGCTGAGAAGCCTCATAGGCCCTGGTGGGGAATTTAGACTTCAGTCTCTTAAGAGCTATGTGAGAATTTCCAATGCAGGGCTGGGGGCAAGAGATTTGTTCTCTTGAAGGGAACTCTGTGGTCCGTGCTAGCCTGGAATGGCAGGAGATGGGCAGTGTGGCCATTAATTAAGATGTGCTTTTAAAAGTCTACGCAAAAGATGATGAAGGCTCCACTTAAAAGCTGTAGTAACAATGGGGGTGAAAAAAGTTAAATTTGATATGCTGGCCCTTTGGGGACACAGACTTCCCGGGACTGTTTGCTCCAATGCAGGGTCAGATCTAATCGGGGTAGTTTAGTCAGTGCACAGGGTGGAGGCAGATTGCTGCGTCGTCTTCTATGACTCTGATCCCCGGTCTACCTGGCCGATCATCCGTAGCCTTGTCTCCAGTTTCCCAGTCTTGTAGTTCTTTCTTAGACCTGACGATAGGAATTTGGTGAGTCTCTGTGGATTCTCTGTGGATACTAAAATGGAAAAAACCCAAAACCCTGCCCTTCTGGGGGAGATAGACACATACACAATCAGTTACAGTAAATGGCGGTACAGGCCGTGGGGGCGGCACGATAGACTCGTGTAGAAGCGAGGAGCACGGACCGCCTACGCTGCGGGGTCCGGCTGAGGGAGAGGAGAGGAGATGCTTCGCTCAGAGCTAGTGGACGAGGGTCTCGGACAGGAGAGGGTTGGGGGGGCCTGTGGACTGTGCGGGAGGAGACGGTCTGGGGCTGCAGTGACAGCACTGCGAGAGCGGTTGGTCTGCACTTGGCTGCTCGGTAGGGAAGCCACACGGCAACAGAACCGTGCCTGGTGCTGCTCAGAGGCACTGGTTTCTGGTGATTGACCTGGGATTCACTGGTAGCCGAGGCGAGGCTGATATGCAGCCAAGGTTGGCAGTCACTGAGCCAGGAGAGACGTTTTCCTAGAGACGGTGCAGGATAGGCAATCGCTGACCTTAGGTGCAGATCAGTTTGGGAAAAGGGAGAATTAGAAGGAAATAGAATCAGACAAAAACCTTCATTAGGAGATGCCAACATCACGGTGGGTGCAGAGACGTGCTGCTGGAGAACCTGCCAGCAGAGCCCCTAAATTTTAATTGTGCCCTTTTAAATTTTGTTTTTTCATGGATATTTTGCATAGTCCTTCCTGCTTATGACTTAGAGTGGATTGTATATCAGGATATACTTTAATTGCCTGATTCACGTGTACTGTATATTGTTGATTGACAGGCTGATGCAACTGATACACATTAATCCTTTTATCATTGATGTAGAAAATCATGACCTTTAATTCTTATCAGCAGCAAATACCTATATCTGCCTCCAAGTTTATTTAAAAGAAGAATGCATGAAAATAACAATTTCCAAGAATCTATTTTATTTTCTGAATTCAAAGTCACCTGTCATTTTTGCCATAAATTCTTTGAGGCATGAAATAGCCTGCCAGTTGTCTATTGCTCTCAAAGTTAATGAATGGTTATCAATTTATCATGGGTAATAACCTAGCTGTAAATTGCAGAGAAGGCAGTCTATCACTTCTAGCATTTTCACCGCACAGCTCTATCTGCCTTTCTACAGGATCTGCCTTTTCTACAGGATTTGGAAGCTGGCGTCCCGAAAGCTTTTAATAGAGCACACTTCTTACTTGGAAACCTCTTTACACTCGCTAATAGTACAATGAAATAATAGCTGGGCTCTATTTTGCTTTGTGTAATAGATTTTGTATGAATAAACTTTCTTGGGGATGTTTAATTTTTATTTCTAATTCATATTCCATTCACTTCTTGCAGGTGAAGTGCCGCAGTTTTCCAGCTCTCTAGCCTCTTGGTTAGGTGGTTAATGATTGGAAAACCAGGGCTATTTCAGGAACCGTACTTTTTAAAGGCATGCTTTTTTTTGTTTGTTTGTTTTGTATTCTTTTACCTCCCCTAACTAAGAGAATAATTTCTTAATATGAATTCAAGGTCCTAGACTTTATCTTTAATTAAAAACAGCAGCAAGAGCAAACTGGGACCATGTCTTGTTCAACTTTACATCTCTGTCACTGAGCATAGTATTATAACTGAGCAAAAATGCATCAAATTGAATTAATGTGAACTCTCGCCTGCATGTCCTCAATTATAATTTTGTGGTATTGTAAAGTGAGTTACCCTAGAGGTGGGAGGACATTGACTTCTCCATATGTGGCTTTTATTTTAGCAGTATACACAGAGGTGACTGCACAGCTGAATGTGATTATTTTGAGTTGCAAACTTAAAAATTTCAGTCCTCAGTTCTTTCATTGTTGAGGAGCTGCCCTCAGAACTTCCAATCCTGTTGTTTTGTGTAGAATTCTTTGAGTACTTTTATCAGTTTCATTTAGGCCCATTTAATGGAAGCCTAGCACATGGCTTGTGCATAGTAGTGGTTAGTTAAATTAACTGGTACATATGCTTTAATGAAGTAGGTGTATAAACATTACTAAATTTTCTTTGAGATTGTAGTGTGTTTTCAGTAATCTTTGATTAGCTATTACTGTTGCTATAGATTATTTACCTATATATTAAAAGCTTAAAATCCTTTCAGTTTCTAAAAGTTGGAGAAAATAAAATTTTGTTCTGATTGACTTCTTCTTGTATTCTTACTCCTAAAACATAGATGGGAAAGTAGAGAAAGTCCTCCACTATTAATTTGCCTTATTCATTTTATGCATTGCTTTGTCTTCTCTTCATATGTTTATTTTATCTCCCCAACTATATAGTGAATATTTCTCTTGATGGGGCCATTATGTATGTTTTTTATAACTGCTGTAGAGTTGTGCACATAGTAGGAGCTTTGTTGATTGGTTACTTGGCTGGCTGGTTAGTTATGGGGCTAATCTTGATGCATAACAGTTTCTTTATGGATGCATAGCTGTCCTACAAAAATATTCCCTGGGGACTCCCAGTTTCCCGTCTTAACTCGTCTCATAGTTGAATGATCCTAACTTTTCAGGAAGTATATCTCCGTGTATTTATTCAGAATTTCTCTTTTTGCAATGTGAACACTTTCCTCATGGGAAGTAACATGAAGAAAGAGAGTCACTGTACTGAAGCTGCTAAGCTACTACAGTCAAGTAGGTTGAGGCCTGAGGAAATGTTTGAACTAGCCTGGGAATTTAAACTTTTGAACCGTGGAGATCTGTGTTAATGTCCGGATGCACGTCAAATCTCCTGATGACCCTCTGATTAGCCACTGAAGGACAAACAAAAGAATAGTCACATATGTAGACCACCTGGATCTGTTACCCAGAACAGTGGTCAGCTAGAGGGTCATTTTCTCGGACCAATCCAGAGGCTGAGAATTCTGTTACATACCTTTTACTATAAGAACTCTTGGCTTTTATTTCTTTTTTGGAACACTCTGTACATTGCCTTGTTGCAAACCCGAAGACCCACGAATAAATCTTTATCATTTGTTTCTAGCTGAAGCCTCCAGGTTCCCTTTGAGTTCGTTGACACTCACACTTGACCTAACGTGAGCTGGCTGGTCTGCAGCCGCTGTCTTCATCGAGGCATTAACTGCTCTGCCTGAGTCAAGGTCTTTAACTGGAACAGGTGTCAATGAGAAGACCCACTGGTTCTGTCAGATCTCCGCCTCCCTCTCCTGGTTCAGAGTTGGTGCTTGCTCAGGTAGTGAAGATGCGGGACCTGTGTGAGCACAGGTGAGGTTTACCAGTTCTTTGCAGAAAAGCAGCTCTGCATCCCGATTATGCTCCTGGTCTGGTAACAAAGGGGCTTGAATTTGTCTGAGGGTTTGGGCATAAAGAGATTACTTGACAAAGCTCACTCGCCTGCCTGATTCAGGTAGGGAGGGAGGGTGGGCCTTTTTGGAGTTGGTTTGCGGCCCACTCTGGCAGCTCGGGGGCTTGCGGGGCCCTTCGAGTGCCTCGCTTCCTGTGAATTTGGAGTTCATATTCGCAGAGTTGTCCATTTTTATTTGGATAGGAGCTGTATTATTTTCACTGATAAAGTGAGTTGCAGATTTTTATTCAAATAGGAACATTTCTTTTTATTTCCAGTTAGCTTTTTTGGTCACAGGTATGAATGGCATCTTTGTTAAAAAAATATATTTTCTGGCCTGGCCAGGTGGCTCAGTCGATTGGAGAATCGTCCTGTACGCCAGAGGGTTGTGGGTTCTATTCCCAGTTGGGGAGTGCACCTAGGCTACGGGTTTCATCCCTGGTTGGGGCGCATCCGGAAGCCATCAGGGGGTGGGCGGTGCTTCTCTGTCACATTTATGTTTCTGTCTCTCTCTCCCCCCTTCCCTCTCTCTCTAACATCAATAGAAAACATGTCCTTGGGCGAGGATTAAAAACATATATATATTTTCTAAGCTTTTATTGTTCGCACGTAGAGATATTATTGATTTATAAAATGTTATTTTATAATATGTGATTTTGTAACAGCTGCACAGAGTTCTCACTTCTCAGAGCATCTCAGTGCCCGCCCCGCCTTGGGTTTCCCAGGCGCGGCGCCATCGCTCGCGTGCCCGGGTGCCTTTGCCTCCTGCCAGGTGCGCCGCTTGATGGAGCGCGGCGGTGATGGGCAGGGGCTGCGGCTCCACTAGCTTGTTAACTGTGTACGTGGCTTGGGGCAAGTTCTGTTCCCTGTGCCACTATCTCCCCATCTTTAAAGTGGAGTAATAGTCCTACCTCAGAGAATTGGTAGGAAGATTACATGAATTAAATGATTTAATATCTATAAAGTTCTTAGCACAGTGTCTGACACACAGTAAGCACTATAAAGATATTTGATAAGTAACTTCTTCCTACTTGCATTGGCTAGTACTTCTAGATCAATATTAAAAAGTAATGGTGCGCTGTCTTCATTCCTTCTAGGCTTCAACAGAAATGCTTCTGAAATGCTTCTCATGTTTCATTGTTTTAGTGTTTCAATAATGGTTCCAACAAACCATTAGAAAGTTATGGACTGATATAAAATTCAGCATTTTTCAATCAAGTAAATAGTCATCTATCACCATTTTGCTAAGGATTAAAGATCAGGAATGTTTTAATATATTGTCATATGCTTTTTGACATATATTCAGGTGCTATTAACTTATTTTTTGACCTATTAATATGAGTAAATTTATTAATATTAAACTGTGCATCATTGCGCTCATAACTTATCTTTCATTGAGAGCGCTTCTGAGTTTTTTGGTATTGCTTGTGAAGCTTTTGCGTTAGTGTTCATGAAAGACCTGACAGTAATTTTTAATGTGCCCTTTATCAGTTTCTGGTGTCAGCGTGATGCTGTAAATATCTGACAGTGTCCCTTCTTTCTCTCTACCCTAGAGAAGTTTAAATTGTATCATTTCTTCTTTTAAAATTAAAAGCATGTCAAATTAGGAAGGGAAGTGAGAGGTTTGATCTAGCTGTCTTAATTTCATAGGTGAGGCAAGGGACATGTTCAGAGCTGCCCAGCATTGGCCCCTTGGGTGGGGGGTGCCCCGGAAGCGAGGAGATAACATTTATTGAGCATTGGCTTAGGTGTTGAAAACAGTATCATACAAAATAAACAGCACCGCGCTTTCGTGTACTCCTTAGATGTGGGTTTGCTTATCTGAATAAAGTCAGAATAAAAAATACTGATTTTTTTTAAAAAGAGACTTTTTTGTAAGACTGGTTTTAGAATCACAGCAAAATTGAGCCTAACGTGCAAAGTTCACATATGCCCTGTGCACACGAGAAGCCTCACCCGCTACCTGCATCCCCCGCCAGGGCGGTACGTTTAACATTTGTTACAAGTGGCAAACCTGCAGGGCCACCTCGTTATCATTCAGAGTGTACAGTTTAGATTAGGGTTCGTTCATGGTCATTAACTTTGGATTGTACATGCTGTGGGTTTTAAGAAAATATTTTTTAGAGAGGAGGAAGGGGGAGAGGGAGAGAAACATGCATAGACTGCCTCTCGGGCACCTCCAGCCCAAAACCCTGGCAGGTGCCCTGACTGGGAATCAAACCAGTGACCTTTAGGTTTGCAGGACAATGCCCAACCCACAGAACCACACCAGTCAGCGTGGACTTTAAATATATATACTTATTTATTATGTTTGTATATTTATTGTACATGCTATGGTTGTTAAAAAATTTTATTGTTTATCCTATTATGGTTGTCCCCACTCCCCCCCCTTTTCCACCCCTCACCCAGCCCCTCTCTCCCCGCTCCTGCCGCCAACCCCTGAACTGTTGTCCGTGCCCGTGGCTTTGACAGATGCGTAATGACGTGTCCACCAAGAGACTCGCACACCCAGTAGTTTCCCTGCTCCAACAACTCTGTGCCCCGCCTGTTCATCCTGCCCTTCCCCCAGTGCCTGACAACCACGGGTCTGTTGCCTGTCTTCATAGTGTTGCCTTTTCCAGAACATCTTATAGTGGGATCATGTAGTACGTACCCTTTTCAGATTGGCTTCTTTCACTTAGTAATATGTATTTACAGTTTCTCCATGTCTTTTCATGGCTTGATAGCTCATTTTTAAGGGCTGAATAACATCTCACTGTCTGGGTAAGATTCTGTTGGTTTGGATGGCTGAACGTCTCTCCTGAAGATAGTATCTCAGTCTCCTTTTAATCCCTGAGTCTAGTCCATCGGTTAACACATTTTTACTGAAAGCCAACAAAGTGCTTTGTCACTCTGGTGGTACAGCAGTGATCAAAACAGACCCAAGGAGCACCAGTTCTTGTGGAACCTGGCGTAATTTCTGGAACCAAACAGGTGCCTGCTGAATGTGTTTGAATGTGTTTGCTCCTGGCCCATCCTTTGGAGATTCTTTGTCTTCTTTAGCAGTTCCCAAACATGGTAATGTGCACTTATTTCCACTAGGTGGTGGTAGAGCCATGTATCCAGAAGAGTTTGCACCATAATTAAGACACTAATTGCTTGCTTATAAATATAGTTCTCTTTATAGTAAGTAAAATTTAAATCTGTTTATATTAATTCACTGGAATATAATCACTAATTAAAGTTAAAACTTTTAACACATTTTTTCAGAATGAATCTTAATTAAAATTTCTCCAATTCTTAACTTTGTCTTCCTTTGTTTATCAGTGAAAACATGCGCTGAGGTCTGGCTGCATGCTCGGCATCGTGCTGGTGCGGGTGACCAGCGTCGACTCTGATTCCTTTTTTGTCTTTGCTATGTCACAATTCAATGAGGTGGACAGGCACGAGGAGAGGTTCAGTACGTACAGTGAACTGTACACGTCTTAAGTGCGCCATAGATGAGTTTAACCAAATGCAAACACGCATGTAACCCAAATCCCCCTCAAGAATAGACCAGTTCCCACTTGGGGTGGCTCTTTCCAAAGGCCACGTACAGGCTGAGTAAGTAGAGAAAGCCAGCTGAGAGGAAAATGGAGATGATCAAACCAGGGCATTTCCTGAGATAGTAACCTGGGTTCTTGGGTTATAATTTATCAGTTCACATATAGTCCTTGTGAGTCCTGGATGTACTTTGATTTTGTCCAGGAGATTTCACGTGAACTGATTTTGGTGGTTTTCTGTCATTCATAGTCAAAACAGTACATCCATGCAGAAGGCCCATGCCTTGCTTTTCTAAGGTGAAGGACTTGGCTTTATGCTCCTCATGACATAACCTAAAAATAACTTCCAAGCCTAATAGCTTTGGGTTCCATGCTTCAGCGCTGACAACCACGGCCTAACGAGAGCAGTAACTTCACTGGGCGTGGACCCTGTGCCCAGCCTCTTGGTGCCCAGCATCTCTTTTCGGGGCAGCCCTAAGCGGTGGGTAGTTACTGTTCCTTTGGCCAGGAGCATCCGTGAGGAAACTGGTGTTCAAGGTTATAGGAGTCTGATCTGGAAACCCAGGTTTCTCTGGTTCCAAAGGAAGGGTCTTCCTGCTCCGTGCCTGCCCACGCTCTGTGCATTGGCCCTCATAGTGTGGCCTCAGGAGCAGCAGCTTTAGCATCGTGTTAGCCATGCAGATCGTCAGCCTCCCCCCAGCCCCACTGAATCAGGAACTCCGGGGGGTGGGGGGGTAGACCCAGCAATTAAGGTGTCACAAGCCCTGCAGGTGGCTCTGACACATGCCCAGGTGAGGCAGCGCTGCTTTTATCAGGGATCCTGACAACCACAAGGCAACATAGACTGTATTTCCACTTTTAGGTCAGGAGACGAGGTTCAGATTGGCAGCGTGCTCTGTGGCAGGTACCGGAAGTGGTAGATTCCTGAGTGGAACCCAGGCCATTTTGACTGTAAAACCCATGATGGGGTGAACTTTATGTTAGGCGAGTTTTACCTCAGTAAAAACCCGCCAGCCAGCCAGCCAGCCAACCGACAACGACAACGACAGCGGTGTTAGCTTCCTAGGGCTCCTTCACAAATTGTAATTTGGTGGCTTAAACGAGAAATTTCTCCTCTCTCCGCTCTGGAGGCCGGAAGTCTGGAATGAAGCATCGGCAGGACTTGCTGTGAAGGCTCCGGTGGAGAGTCTTCCTCGCCTTTTCTTCTGGTGACCCCGTCAGTCCTTGTCGTTGCTCGCCTTGTAGGTGCATGACTCCAGTCTCGGCCGTTGTTGTCGCGTGGCCGTCTTCCTGTGTGTCCTTTCTGTGTTCTTTTTTTAATGACACTGGCTGTTGGATTTGGGGCCCACCTCGTCTGGTATGACCTCATCTTACCTAACGACATCTGCCATGGCCCTGTTTCCAGAGGAGGTCGCACTCTGAGGTTCTAGGAAGGCATGAATTTTGGGGACCTACCCTTGAGTCCACTCGAGCACCTTTGTAGAAGACCAGCTGAAAGAGTGTAAGAGTCAGTTGCTGGACACAGTGCTCTGTTCCGCTGATGTCTGTATGTGTCTGTATGTCCGCACTGACCCGCCTTGATTACTCCAGCTTTACAGCGAGTCTTGACACCAGGTAGTGTGAGTCCCCCAGCTTTGTTCCTTGTAAAAATTGCTTTAGCTATTTAGGTCTTCTGTTCTTCCACATCAACTTTATAATCAGTGTGTCAATTGTTATTTAAAAAAAACTGCTGGGATTTTGATTGGGATTGCTTTGAATCTATCGATCAATTTTATTTCTTAATATTAATTGCATTTTCTGATTCATTTATTTAGGGCTACCTTTTGCTGGTGCTTATCAGTGGCTTGAGGTGGTCCTTGCCCGTGGTTACATGACTCCAATCTCTGTATCTTCACATAGTCTTCATCTTTCCGCGTCTTCTCTCCTGCCTCTTACAAGGACAGCTGTCACTAGATTTAGGGCCCACCCAGGTAATCCAGGGTGACCTCATCTGAGATCCTTAACTTAATTACATCTGCACATATCCCTTTTCAAATAAAGTCACGTTTATAAGTTGCTGTGGTGAGGACGTGCTCATATCTTTTTGAGGGCCACCGTTCAACCCACACTCAGACCCTGCTAGAAAAATCGTTACTTTACAGTAAAAATACAAAACAAAAGCCATGTTTTCACTCTGAGTGTCTGAGGATGTTGGGATCTGTTCTTCTCTGATTTGGTCTCTCACTGCTGTTCTCGCCTCCCCGGACTCCAGGCACGTTGCCTTGTTGCTGTTTCATGAATCCTCCAAGCAGGGCCTTCGCCCGCTCCCTGCCGCCTGGGTTTCTCATCTTCCAGGAGTTGCAGGCCCTTCCTCAGGCCCCCCGGCTTCTGCCCAGTGTTGTCTTACTGGAGGGCCCTCCCCGCGCTATCCAAAATGCCAGCTCTCTGTCCCTCTACACGCCTTTATGTTTCTTCTAAGCATTTATCACCATCTGATTTATTACGTAATTATTCCTCTGTCTGTTACTTGTCTCCATGAAGTATAATGTGAGCCCCATGATAGTAGGGACTCTGTTGTTCACGAATGTATTCCCAGCACCTAAAAAAGCACCTGGCGCATGGTAAATGCTTAGCAGATATTTTTGAATTAATTAAATGAATGAGCAGGTGATTTTCTTCAGTAGAGAAATAACCTTTAACAAAAGAGATGACTTTAATCACATTGTATTAAACCGAGGTTTAAAAAACAACAGCTTAAAGAAGCTCCTAACTGTTAAATTTGGGACAATTTGAGTATTAAGAAAGAATAATAACTCTGATTGATTGTAACATTTTGAATAAGAAAAATCCATTAGTCCATAATGGTACTCAAAAAGGGCAAAGGGATGGTGACGCGGGGGAGGGAGGAACAGAAGGCAAACTCTACCTTAGAGAAGAGTGTCTTCTAGTAGGTATAGACCGGCGATTTTCAGCCAGGCTGCTGCAAGGGTTTTTAAAACGTGCGATACCTGACTATTTAGCTGGTCACTTAGATTGCAAATACAAAAGTGACTACAGCCAACACAACAATAGCTGTCCAGTGTGAATGAATCAAAATTATACTTACTCTTTTGTCAGATTGGCAAAATATATTTTTTGGTGTGCCACAGGATTTTAGTCACTGGCTTATGTGTGCAATGAGATGATAGAAAATCCCCATTTTGAAGTTTTCTTGCAAAAATGTTTAACTTGAGTCTAATCGAGCCTGTACCGAACTTGAAGATTTTAGGAGATGCAGGGGATGGAGAAGTGAGGTAGAGGCCCTGGTGGGTAGGCAGTCACAGAAGTTTGAAATGCATGACGTTTAATAAGACAATTTTATTTTCTGAGATGTTTCAAAAGATCATTGTTGTAAAAAGCAGAGTGTGAGAATGTGTGTGTGTCGGGGGGTAGGCAGGCAAGGAGAGGGGGGGGAGAGAGAGAGAAAGAACTATTCTGTAGTCTAGAGGTAACTAAGGAGCCATAATTACCAGTTGTGATATACGAATTTAGATTTGATCCAGGTTGCAGGAAGAAGTTATAACAAACATTCTTTCACAAGCCAATGCTATTTGAACATAGACTAGATAATATATAATTATTTATATTCTTGGGTGGGATAGTAGTGTGATCATGTAAGAGATGTTATTCATAGGAATCACATTCTGAAGGTTTTTGGGATGAGTTATGATTTCTGCACTTTCAAATGAATGAGCAGAAGAGCACACACGTTTATGTCTGTGTAGAGAGATGAAGCAGACATGGCAAATTGTTAACAAATGTTGAATCTAGAGGGAAGGGTATATTCCTCATTATGGTATTTTTTCCCCCCTCAACTTTTCTGTTTGAAAAATGTGGGAGGAAAACAGTTCTCCTAAAAAGCTGGATGAGAGAGAGGAGAGCTCAGTCATCTGAGTGATGATTACGTGGCAATTTATTCCCAGAGGAGAGGAGGCCGTCCCGGACTAGGGAAGGATGCGGAATGAAGGACTGACTAAGCATGAAGCCGACCTGTCCACTGTGATTTATGATGTGTGCATGTCCTTCCAGCTCTCTTTCGGTGGGTATTCTGTAGACTGGAAGGTCGACAAAGAAATATTGGAAAGAATCATCCTCGTATTGAGAGCATCAATCTTAAAAGACAGGGGAGACAACTTCAGGTATGTGGCCTGTGAGTTAGTCAGTGTCTCTCTCTTTCTCTTGGATTATGGGAGAAACCACGCAGGGTTAGGTTTGTTTTCAAATACCGGATGTTTCTGGTATTTTCTTCTTCCCTTGGCTTTTATAGCTAATAATCAATTTTTTCATAAGACTGAAACATCCCCTGGCTTTTAAGGCAGGCCAATAATAAATTTTTTGTTTTGATGCAATCATTATTTATTGTATTGATTTTACAAATATTTTTTTTTTCCATACTTCTTTTTGTTACTTGGCCTTAAGAAAGTTAATGGGACCAATTTCTAGAAAAAGGCAAAGCATCACATATAACCTTACAATTAAATCTAGTTTCCAAAGGAAACATTATATGGTAATAATGCACTTAACACTTTAATTTTCATTTATGGGATTAGGAATCACTTCCTGAAAGCTATATGGCTGCCTTCAAGTATAGAACTTGCTCGCAGTTTGGTGTGATATGATCAGCTAAGATGCCATTTCTAAATCACTGTGTTACTGCAGAAAAAGAAAGTTCCTTCTAATAATACAGTGTCATCAGATGCCTCAACTTACAGAGGTTCATAAAATTTATCCCCATATGGTGCCAATCTAAACCGTAGATAAGTTTTAATTGAATTTTTAGAAATGGAACCTCTCCTAGCCAGCGATCCTGTTACAAGCTCAAAGAGCTAGCTTGATTGGACTTTAGAAAAACAGCGCCTCTTAGATAGTATCTTGAATGTGAAAGTTCCACTTACTAAAGATTAGTACATTTTCTCTCCCAGATCAAAGAATTTATTGGATAATACAGCCTTTTAATTTTTGACATTATGTTGTTTGTATATAATAAATTGTCACACCTTTCATTATTACAGAAGTAGAATTATTCCTAGAGTTTTGTTTTAGACACATGAGGTAACGCATTATCTTGTGGGTGTAGTAGTGTTGCGAGACCCTGAGTCTCTGCCTCCTTGCTGTTTGCTGCCTGCGGTGGTGGACGACCTCTCGTTTGTCCAGTGTGAACCAGGCCATGATTTTGGGCTCTGCCGTATCCTCTTCAGTTCCCCATTCTTTGGTATTTGTTTTTAGAGGCAGTTGGTATAATTATATCCTGGGACTTCTAATTTACCTTAGTATGTGGGGAGGTAAGATAAAAAACCAAACCAGTTCTAGTAAAGTTTTAAAAGTATGAAATGGAATTAGCTGCTTGGGATCTTGAATGAACTTGACCTGCGGGGCAGTTTATTGGTTATGTGTTCATGTGTTGTTCAGTCTTGATGTGTCTAGTGATGCCTTGCTTTTTTATGACTCATTAAGTTAATCCCTTCATTTCCAGGACTCTCTTTTCTTTCTTTCTTTCTTTCTTTTTTCCCCTTTTGGATGTCCACTCAAAGGCAAAGCCCCAGGCCCATCTCAGCAGAGAGAATGTCTGTGGAGTGAAGTCTGGACCATTCAGGCAAATTAAGACCTTATCTGCGCTGAGCTCTCCTGCCCCAGAAGCCCCTTCCTGCTGGCACAAATTACATTTCTAATCTCCTGGCTTGCAAAGGACTCCGTCTCAGCACCTGTAGGGGTTTTCTAACTCAGCTCTCCTCGGTTCATTTTCTTTGTTGGTAGTTCTGTCCTAGGCTGTTAGACTCTGGGCACCTTAAACATGATTTGAAATTCAGATAAAGATTTAAGAGTGGCTTCAAAAAGCAGCAGGCTCTTACTGGTGCTGTTTATCCCCTAGGCCAATAGTAAGAAGGGAAAATTCTTATGTTCTCCCGAAGCCGTTCTCTGATTGGGGTTAGATCCATGGAAGGCAATTTTAGAAATATGGGGCAGGCCTGTAATTGAAAAGAATGTCTCCATTTTGTCTGGATTGACCGGATGCTGCTAACAATTCTTTGCCTATTCGTAGCCGGCACTGCTGGCATTTATTGGATGTTGACTACGGGCTAGGTTTTGTGCTGAGTACCTCAAGTTATCTCATGAGTAGTCCTCATGACACTTCAGCGAAGCACAGTTACTGATAACGTCATTTTCATACCATCATCATCGTCACCATGGTGACATCATCACATTCAGTCCTATTTTATAGGTGAGGACACCAGCCTTAAGGAGACAAAGGACTTGCCCTATTTCGCCGTTTTTATGTTGAGGAACATTCTTTGCCCAGTGTGTTGAGCGTTTTGTACCATGAGTGAATGTTGAATCTTGCCAGTGCATTTTCTGCATCTGTTGAGATGATCATATGAGTTTTTCTTTCATTCTATTACTACGATGAATCTCATTTGTTGATAGGTGTTATGTTGAACTCAGTGGTGCAGGTTGAAAGCTTCTGCTCTGAGGGCAGGAACAAGGAGATGCCCACTGTCACCGCTGCTTTCTGGCACAGGACTGCCTGTCCCATCAGAGGGGTCAGGCAAGAAAAGAGATAAAAGGCACACGTGTGACCCATGAGGGGGAAATAGCATTGTCCCTGTTTGCAGATGACGTGATCTTACAGACAGACAGTCCTGAAGACTCCACTGAAGAGTGTTAGCACTGGTCAAGGGACTCAGTGGGGCTGCGGGGCACAGATCTAACGCACAGCCTGGCGGCTCTAGTGAGCAGCTCTTTTCCGAGCTAAGGGATACCGCCGAGCCCCCTGGTTCACGGGCACAGAGCTGGTCTCTGCACCCTGGGCTCTGTGGTTCCCGAGCCCAGGCTCTGCAGGCCTGCGCTGCACTTGCACATCCTGTAGCTTTCACGTGTTGCCCTGTGTCTTGATGCTGCCTCTGTGCTTAGACGTTAGGACTGACAGGTTTTGCAGTATGTATGCCTGGCGTTCAACGTCGAGTGCAGCTCTGGAGCTGTTCCTGAGATCCGTAGCCTTCGCACTGGAGCGTGCGCACGCCTGGGGGCTCACGGGAGCTTTGCAGGGATTTGGCACGTGAACATGGCTCTAGTGGCATTTCAGTGGTCGGTGCACGGATTTGCTCTGCTAAAGCGGGCTGCCTGGGAGCGCCGTGGCTGGCTGCTGCTTCCCCTCGCAGACTGCTCTTTTCCCACCTGACAGAGGCAGTCCGTCGGGGTCGGTTCCTGTGTGAGACTTTGTAAATAGCAAGGCAAAGAGCGCTGTGGTCGGAATCCTAGATGGCGCACAACTTTGTTTAAATGTGGGTAACAAATGCAATGCAGGATTCCATGGCCTGTTTCATTTAGAACTGGACTTGGTTGTTGTGTGTATATGGGGGTTTACAGGGAAGGCAGATTAGCACATTTATTTGAATTGGATAGTGAAGTCAGGCTTTTTTTGACAGAAAGTAAGTTTGATATGGTTCATTGATTTGACAGTGAGGACAGGCTAGGAATTAGACTGTTTGGTGGACATATTTCATTAAGTAAATGGGTGACATCTATAGTTTCCAGGATTGCAGCAATAATATATTTTAAATACATGTACACTGTGATATTTGTGTGTGTGTGTATGTGGTGTACACACTAAAATATTATTTAGCCATGAAAAAAGAAGGAAACCTAGCCTTTGTGACCACATCGATGAACCTGTGCTAAGTCAGATAAGCCAGACACAGACAAATACTATGTGTCTCATTTATATATGAAAACTGAAAAAAATCAGACTCATAGAACCAGGGAGTAGAAAGGTGGTTGCCAGGGGCTGAGGGGTGGAGGAAATGGGGAGATGATGGTCACACGGTGTAAGACGAATAACTTCTGGGGATCTAATATACAACATGGTGGTGAATAATACTGTATTGTATACTTGAAATTTGCTAAGAGAGTAGATCTTAAATGTTCTCACCACAAAAAAGAAGGTAACTGTGTGAGGTGATGTATGTGGTAATTAGCTTTATTGAGGTAATAATCAGTTCACAATGTATAAGTATATTAAATCATCATGTTGTATACTCTGAACATATAATTTTATTTGTCAATTATACCTCAATAAAGTCAGAAAAAAATAATATATAAAATACTAAGCTGAAAATTATATCCTCTGTGTTCATTGAATTTGTGATAAAAATTTAAGATGTCAACCTAAAAATGTTGGAGGAATACAAGATTGTTTTAGGAGGTGCAAAAGCCAAGGATTTGAAACACATGGTGTTTTTTGAAAATTTCATTTATTGACTTTTAGAGACAGGAAGAGGGATGGAGGGAGGGAGGGAGGAGAGAGAGAAACAGAGAGAGGGAGAGAGCAAGCAACATTGATTTGTTGTTCCATTTATTTATGCCTTCATTGGTTGGTTCTTGTGTGTGCCCCGACCGGAGATCGAACCCACAGCCTTGGTGTATCAGGACAATGCTCCAACCAGCTGAGCCACTGGGCTGGAGTGAAGCATGTGGTGTTAAATCTTTGTGCCCATCTTACCCCCCATACCAGCCTAACCCTTCCTTGCTCAAGGCTGCCTAGAATCCCTGTTTAAGAAAGGAGTTAGGATTTATTTCTTCCAGGTGTTCTAAAAGTAGATAATCTACTTGAAACACTGTACTTAAATTAATCTCAGTTGTTAAGTCTCTTTTCCTTAGAGACCTCTTAATCTTACACGTGTGCTGATTCAATAGGAGGCTATTGCTGTTTGAGGAGTTATGTTCCAGAGCTTTCTAAGTAAATTTAGATTCAGCTAACGTTTATGTCTGTCTGTGTATTAAGTTTTGTTGGAGCCCCGGTTGGTGTGGATCGGTGGGTTGGGGGCTGGACTGAGAACCAAGAAGGGCCAGGTCTCCAGTTGGGGGTGTGCAAGAGGCAAGCAATCGATGTTTCTCTTGCATGTTGATGTCTCTTGCCCTCTCTCTCCCCCTCCCTGCCCTCTCTCTAAAACATAAATAAAATCTTTTTTAAAAACAGTTTTGTTGGAGAAGTTGGTGAATATTATACTGTACTTGTAGTACAATAGATGGAGAAATGTCCAATTTGAGGACAAATACCCAAAAGCATTAATACTTGGGGTATTAAAAAGAGTTTAGCATTTATAACAATCTTATTCCTCGATGAAACCAGTAGGACTGATTGGTAAGGAGAAGTTAAGCGAATTGTTAAGAGGCAGTCTTGCCAAAATATGTGAACCAAGGTTTTAATGTAAGAAGTAAGAGAGTAAAAAACAAAAACAACTACAAGGAATACACAAAACCCACAATTGACAGCGGTACCACAGGTTTTTCATTTAAACAAGAACATTTTAAACAGAGTAGAGCTTCCAAGGTGGAGCGAGTCCCCGGAGCGCGTTGTATGGGGCGTTGGTAGGCAGGGACCCCGGAGGGTGGACAGGCATCCCGAGGTTAGTCCAGGCATCCCGAGGTTAGTCCGGTGGGTGTGGTGGGTGGGTCGGCGAGTGTGAAAGCTGACTCTCCTTCCCAGGGCGTTGGCTTCCCCCCTGAGTTTATCTCCCAAGGTCATCCGCCTACCTCCCTGCCTTGTCTCTCAGTGCTCTGAGATTGTTTTAGTGGTTCTGTTTCACCGGTGAGCTCTAGCACGTATCCATTTGGAAGCTATAAACCTCCGGCCTAGTTCAATCCCCAGTTCAAAAAAATATTTTTTGTTTTAACTTAACCTCCAACTGGTCTCCGGTTCCACATCAAAACATTTCTTTATCATAAGGTTTTCCTTTTCTCATTTTCTACGTGGCCGCTTTTACTCTTTTTACTTCTTCTCACTAAACCTTTTTAGTAGTCTTTTAATGCAAAATCTTCCTTTAGGGTCCATTGTTTTTGTCTTCTGTACTCTAGCTCTAGTGGATTATTACATGACCCACCCCTTCCTCGCCTGAGGAAGGGCACTTCACAGTGTGACTCCAATGCCACCTCCACTGTGCTCCCCCAGCACTTACACATTATGGCACGTACCATATAATACAGGGCATGGTGGTATAGAAATTGGATTCCTCAGCTAAGCTTTGAGAGCTAAGAGGATGTATTATCTGGGATTCTTCAGTGTTTTCCATAGGGCCTATCACAGGGTAGGCATTTTAGGCTTGTTGACTGATTGAATAGATATATGAGCATCAAAGACACTAAAGAGAAAGAACTGGAAAAAAGAACCAAACTAATATCAGCCAACATTTGTAGTGTGTTTATTATGTGCCATGACAAGTGCTTTGTGTGTACGAACTCAGGAAATCCTCACCGCTCCTCCGTGAATTCCTTCTCCAATTTTATTTCATAGGTTAAAATTGAGTGAGGGTGAGTTGGAAACTTGGCGTTCATTCATTCTTAGGTGAAAGCACAGAGTAAGCTTTTGTTGCCTGCCTGGCTCACGCTTGACGGCATTACAGTGCAGGGGTTAAAACGTGGGGGCTCTATAGCCGGGCGGCCTGAGTTCAAGTCCAGGCTCTGACTGTAATTAGCCGTACGAGTGAGTGGGCAGGAGTGCCTGTTTGCCTGTCCGCTAAAAGGGGATGACAAAAAATGGGTCTTTTAAGATTCTTGTGGCAATAAATAAGCTAAGGTATACAATATGCTTAGTGAGTACCTTGCAAAAGTCCACAGCCACTCTATGCTAAGTATTACTATTTTATAAATGACTGTATTAACACTTAACATAATTACATGTCTTGAATGTCAGACTTCGGGCCACCTTCTTTGTTTGCTTTTTCAGATGGAAAGGTTTCAGGAGAGTATATTCTTCATATGGTATAAAAGCTCCTTCGCCACTAAGATGTCAGTGCCGTTAGTTTAGGGAAACTGAGAAGCCGCTCTTTGTCCTTGTGCTTGTATCGTGAGCTGCTGGAATGCTTTTCGGGATCTTGAAGATTTTAAAGTTCCAGCAATACTGGAAAAGGAGTGACTGGCCAGTTCCTCAATAAAAATAATTAGTAACAAGTAACATCAGCTTACTGGTCTTAAGCCAGCTTCCGTTTGCTAGTCGGTATGGTGGACTGGTGGGCCTTCCCCATGGGAGTGTCTCGCGGGTGACATGAGAAAACCTGGAACTGCTGTAGTCACAAGTTCTGCAGCGTCGTTATGAGCCCTGACTTTGGCCTGTAGGTAAAGTGACCGTGAAGCAAAGGTATTTTGGGATGTTAATAAAGTAATGTCTTTTTTTCCCCTTTTAAAAATTATGGCAAAATACATATAACCTCTAATTTATCAACCATTTATTTTTATTTTTATTTTTATTTTTATTTTTTATCAACCATTTTTAAGTATATAGTTGAGTGGCATGCAATAGTCGCATTGTTATGCAACCATCCCCACTGTCTGCTTCGAGAATTGTTTTCATCTTGCAAATCTGAAACTTTGTATCCATTGATAATAACTCCACCACCCTTTTCTCTCTTTGTCTCTCTAAATTTGACAACCCTAGGTACCTCTTGTGAATGAAATCATAGAATTTTTTTCTTTTTCTGACTGTTGTTTTCCCTTAGCGTGATGTCCTCAAGGTTCATCCCTATTGTAGTATGTGTCATAATTTCCTTCCTTTTTAATAAATATTATAATATATATATAATGTTTTGTTTACCCATTCATTCATCTGCAGGTAGACACTTGAGTTGCTTCCACCTTTTGGCTATTCTGTATAATACAGCTGTGAACATGGATGTACAAATACCTGTTCAACACCCTGCTTTAAATTATTTTGTTAATATATCCAGAGATGTAACTACTGGAGCATATGGTAGTTCCACTTTTAAGATTTTGAGGAACTGCCATACTGTTTTCCAAAGTGTCTGCACCATTTTACACCCCCACTAATAGTGCATAAGTGTTCCAGTTCTCCACATTCTTGTCAGCACTTGTTATTTTCTGGGTTTTTTTTTTAAACTGTACTCTGGTTGCACATATGTGTGATGATCAGTGTAAGTTTGTATGTGTATGTATCATTTCAGATTTTTTTGGATACTGTGAATGAACTAGACCAATGTTTCTGAAACTTGCTCTGGGCCATTAGATTTACCTGTAGAGAGTTCTTGCCCAGGCCTGTTAAACCAGAACCTCCAGGCCTGGAAACACATGCATTTGACAAACACCTCAGATGACTTGATGCTTCTAACCAGGCAAATTTTGGAAATCCTGATTCGACCTTTATTTTCCAAGATTATTCGTCAGATAGGTTTCATAAACTTCTCATAATCTCCCTCTTGGGGATTTACAGTGAACATTTGCTTATTGAAAGATATGTAAAAATCTTCCCAAGACAAGCTATTTTGTTTCTCGTTAGCCTAGCATTTCCCAGCTTAACCACAAGCACTTTTTTGGCAGCTTATTTAACTTCTTATACTGTGCTGTTACTCCTTAAAACAGTTTGGCAAATACTGATTTAGACAAATGTTTCTTAGCTGTCATTCCATGGGAAAACTTTACCATTCTGAGAATTTCTCTGCAGAATGATCTTATTAGATGTAGTGATTTACAGCCTTACTTAACATATTCAGGCCTTAACTATCAATTAATTTCCCATGTGACAGAAGTCTTTTGTTTTCTGTGTACATACCACAGCCTGTCTGCATAAAATTAGTGAGAGCTGTTCTTTTGTAGTGGCTTCTCTAGGGGTTGTATTTACTTTAGTCTTGAATTTATAGACTTATTTTAGGCTTTTGATACTAATGAAACAAAAAGATGGTTTTATATATGGGGTAGAAACACCCAGCGATCCTTGCCTCTCGTGGCCGTAGCAGTCATGGTGAGCCGGCTGTTTCCAAAGATTCAAAATGCTGGGAGTTAGCCAGAGCTGCACTGTCCAGTGCAATAGCTACTACCCACTTACGGTTATTTAAATTTTAAAGTAATTGAAATAAAAAATTTAGTACTTTAATCGCACACCTACATTTTACGTTTTCAGTAGCCAGATGTGGCTGGCGGCTCCTGTATTGGCCTGTGCACATAGAGGACAGTTTCACTGTTGCAGAGAGTTCTGTTGGCCACTGTCTATCTAGAGGGTCTTAAACATGTTTTTGTGTGTGTCCTACATGAAGTATGTCAAAACTGCCATGTGTCATTTGTGGGGCTTATTTGCTGAATAAAACCATGGGACCAGTAAAGTTGTGTGTGTGTGTGTGTGTGTGTGTGTGTGTGTTTAAATTTGAAGATAAAAATTTCTACTAGAGAATAAACCCATCCAAAAACAAATCAACAGCCACAATATACTCTTTAAAACGCTGATAAGTGTTGGCAAGGACATAGAGAAAAGGGAATTCTCGTGCACTGCTTATGAAGACTGGTGCAGCCATGGTGGAAAGTAGTGTGGGGGTTCCTTAAAAAATTAAAAGGGGACCTGCCTTGTGGTCTAGTGATTCCACTTCTGGGTATATATCCGAAAAACCCAAAACTCTGATTTGAACATATGCACCTAAAAGTTCACTGCAGCATTGTTTACAAGAGCTAAGATGTGGAAGGAATGCAAGTGCCCATCAGTAGGTGAGTGGATAAAAAAGCTGTGGCACGTTACACAGTAGAGTATTAGTCAGCCATGAAAAAGAATGCGATCTTCCCATTTATGACTGCTCGGCTGGACCTAGAGGGTATTATGTAATGTGAAATAAGCCAGACAGAGAATGAAAAAGACCGTATGATTTCCCTACATGTGGAATCTAAAGAACAGAATAAATAAACAAACAATAGAAACAGATTCATAGATACAGAGAACAGACTGTTGGATGCAAGAGGGGAGGGAGGCTGTGGGGGAACTGGGTTAAAAAAGTGAAGGAATTAGAAACACTAATGGGTAGTTACAAAATAGTCAGGGGTGTAAAGTGAAGCAGAGGGAATAGAGTCAACAATATTGTGATAACTATGGCCCCAGGTGGGCGCCTGAAACACTGGGGAGGCCACTTTGTAGAGTTGATGGTTATGTAACACTCTGGGCTACACCTGAAGCTGACAGAGAAAAATATTGAGTGCAAACTTTAATTGAAAAGAAAAATTAAAAAATCCTCAAACACTCATATAAAGAATTTTATAAACTAATAGTTTTTTTAAAAAGCTTTTACTTGAACTATTATATATACATAAATTATATGCTTATAGATTTAATATATACAAAAATACATGAAAGTGTATAACTTTCATATGTATAAAAGCACGTAAAAGTACAGGTTGATGAATTTTTGCAAACTGAACACCATGATGTCATTAACACCCCATGTGCCTTCTTCCTTTTGCGTTCAACATATTGCAGAGCTTGCTTATTTATTAATGAATGTTTCTCCCCCTCTAAATAGTAATGTTTTTGGACATTGTATCAATTTTTATGAAATAAAAATTGAATTTTGAAGTAAAATGGAATTGAGGTTGCATCTTCAATCCTCTGTAGTAATACTACCTTCAATTTGTGAAACGAAGTAGATTTTTTCAAATTTATTGGTATGAGAGGAGAGAGAGAAAGAACGAACTACAGGAAGATCAATTTGTTGTTTCACTTATTTACTGGATGATTCTGGTATGTGTCTGGCCGGAGATCGGAGCTGCAACCGTGGCGCACTGGGATGATGCTCTAACGCAGTGAGCTACCTGACGGGCTCTCCCAAAGTCGGGATCATTCAGAGTAAAGAAATGTAATTTAAGTGCACAAAATACAGCCTTTCAGTTTTTGAATTATCTTTTACTAGATGTGGCTGTGAGAAGCAACAAAAGCACCATTTGTTAACATTTGAAAGAAACTCTCTTGACTATTTAATCCCTGCTATTCACTGGAAGACTTGTGTTTGGGAAACATCGAGATGACCAATTATTCGGTGAATTTCCCAAATCTCTATTTCATGTACAGTGAGGAAGAAAAAAACAACAGAATCCTCTTCAGGCTGAGGACTACAACGAATATTTAACCAATGAGTATGACAAGGTGGAATGATCCGCCCCGCCCCGAAGGGGACAATGGCTGCGTTTGTGTTTCCTAGTTGTGAGGCGAAGTTCGAGTCTTCGATGCAGAGGAAAGCCGAAGCGTTGGGATGGGCTGGTTCCTAAACTTTTCGGGTCGTACCTCCACGTGTAAGTCCAAAGTTACGGACATTAGTAGGAAAATAATCTCATGAATAGTTTTAATTTCAGCAGTTTATTTAAATACTTAATTTAATCAAATACATAATTTTTAGATCCCAGTTACTAAAGAAGTTTAACAGGTTGGTTCATAACCAGGGGGTCTTCGTGGTCTGCAGCAAGGCCTTCACCGGCTCTCATAGACTAGTTTTTTCCAGATGGGATTAGAATTCACAGAAATATATTTTACATCTTGAGTTAGTACAGACAGGTGTGTATGGTGGAGGGCGGATGGGACAAAAGTAGGTTTATAGTTATGAGTACATGGAAGAGTTTATTGTATTATTATTTATTAATTGCAGTATTTTTCACGTGAACAACTGTAAAGTTCCTTCTGCCCCAGCCCATATTTATAACTGAGACCAGTGATACCTTACTCCCTGTGAGCTGTATCACTTAAATGTCATAAAACCCACCCACTTCGGGTGTACGGTTGAGTAACTGTGGGAGGAGAGAGGGCAGAGGCACCAAGGAAGAGTCGGGTCCCTTTCGAGAACTCCCTTGTGGACACTGAAGGCCACGGTTGCAGGCAGACCTATGAGCATTTGTCTCAGGAGATGAAAAGTGCTTTCCCTGTTCCAAAAACGTGCTGTATCATGTGTCTTCTGAGACTTTCTTGATATTTTTCGATAGACAGGGCTCCTCGGTTTTTACGTAAAGGGAGGTCCAGGGCAGCTGGCGACCCTTCGGCCCGCGCCCGCCAGGCCGTCCCTCTGGGTCCGCGTTACCCGCCCTTCTCACTGTCTTGCTCCAGCTGTCGCTCCTCCTTCACCCGTACGCTTGTGCTTATAAAGCTCTCTTGATGGTTAAAAAGTCATTTATGGTGTGGTTTTAGAATGGAAATCTGATCATGTGATATATTTACAGGACGAAAAATAAAAGACAGGACTTTACTGGCACGATTTTATTTTTCTATTGTTGACATGTTTATGTTTCGGCAAAGGGGAGTCGGCTTTCATACAGAGCGGTTTCTTCTGCATGTGTGCCAGAGTCCGTTTGCTGGCATTTTTAGTTAAAAAGATTTTCTCTTTTCAAATTTAAAATACACCTCCTTTTCACATAGCAGATGGGAAAGATCAATGAACTGCTATAACGAATTACAGGATTTTTTCCCCCCTCTGTTTGATCTTTGATTTTAAGACAGCTTTTAACCCTGTGGTAATCGACCAAGAGATTTGAGGAAATATTTTGTAAAACAAAATTGTGGGGGCTATGAGCACGTAATTGGTGTTCTCAAAGCATTCTGTCAAGTGTAAACTAAATACTTTTAAGAAATCATTATCAGCTGTTATGTGTTTTTATTAGTCTGAATTTTCAGTGTAGTTTATGTCTAAGTGCATTATTGCAGTTTAGTTTTGAATTCATTTTATTGTTAGGGAATAATGGGACTTTTCTTGCTACAGTAACAGCTGGAAAAAATCACATCAATGAACAGCAAAAACTCTCTAATTAGGTTTTAAGACTAAAAATTATATTAGAATATTTTAATTTGGAATGTTGCTTTTAAGTTGACTTTTTAATAAGCTTTAAATTTGTTTCATAGTTTTATCTTTTAGCAGACAAGTTCAGGCATTAATGGAAACAAAATTGTGGGGCAAAAAGAGCATTGCTTCTACCCTTAAAACAGGACTAAAACAAGTGAAAGCTGGAAAACTGCAAGTTTATGACTTCTGCTTTGAACCCACCCGAGAGCTTCGGTAACAGGGCGCCCAGTGAGCGTGAGGCCTCAGGAGGGACGGGCGCCTGCACAGAGACACTTGGGCAGACACGCTGAGCGCCTGCAGAACGCAGCTGGGAGAGAGAAAGGGAGGGGTGGATGCTGAAGGCGACTGTCAAGGGAATATGAAGTCCTTGGAGGCTGTACATGCAAGCAGAGTTTCATAACTACTTGCAGGCTTTTTCTTTACAAAGTCTTCTAAGTGTCCCCCCGAAAGACAGGTGACATTCCTGGGAAAGCATCCTTTGGTTCAGGGCTGGAGAAGAAGAGCGGCTGCTGCCGATGGAGCAAGAACTTCTGCCGGGACCCTTGTCCCCTGTCCTCTCTGTGTCCTCTACTGACTGGAAGCGGAGGGAGGGCGCGAAAATCCCTGCTGCCTTTAGGGCAGTGGTAGAAACCTGCCGCCCCTGGGGGAGGGAATAGACTCAAGTCCAGTTGTGGCTGGCATGTTGGGACCAGAACCAAGCTGGATAAGGGACAGGAGCATTGACAAGGCCACATCCCTGAGACCTGGGGCACAGTGACTGTTCAAGGTTGATGCTTAATCCAAACAACAGAACGTCCCAAGTTCTTTTCTCTTGTCCCCAGGTGGGTAAACATCAAGTAACAAGTAACAGTGGAATAGTGCCGGGAGAGGGGCCAGACCGTGCCAGACAGACCCTCTGTGAGGTGCAGCCCAAAAGCAAGACCGAAGCCGAGTGGGTAGCAGACAGGAGAAACCTGCGCAAACCAGGCTCCACTCTAAACACCAGTTTCCAGGAGAGGAGCCTGAAGACGTGGAGCGGGAGGGTAACTGTCTCCACGATGAACAGCTTGACTGCCAACTAGATTAATTTAACACCTCCCCCCAACCCTAAAGGCACAGCAAAAGAAAAGGCGTGCTGGTTTCTAGGCCTAAAAACTATCACCTCAGCCTCTGCTCTCCTTCCCAAGACATTAAACTTTCAGCAGAAAAAGGGGAGGCATACGAAAAGGCAACAAAAAACCCCATGCGTGCCAAGAGACAAAGAATCAATAAATCAGGTTCTGATATGACACAGATATTAGAACTATCTGGTAGAAAATTTAAAATAACTATGGTTACTATATTAAAAGCTCTAATGAAACAGGTTAACAGCATGATGAATTAGTAGGGCAGTTTTAGCAGAAGGGTAGAGACTACAAAAAAGAGTGAAATAGGATATTATAAGTGAGGAAAAGCAGAAATGAAGAATCCTTTTGGTGAGCTTATCTGTAATTCTGACACAAGAAGGAATCAGTGAACTTGAGAATTGGTCAATAGAAATTACCATAAAGGGGGAATAATTGAAAAAGAAAAAAGTACAGGAAAAAACACAGAACGGAGCATCTAACAGCTATGGAGCAATATGAACAGATCTAACATAACTGCTATTGGAATACTGTAGACCACTAAAAAATTAAACTGGAAACGGCAAAACTATAGGGAGTGAAAACAGATCAGGAGTCATTAGGGCTGGGAATGGGGAGGAGGTTGATTCTAAGGGGCAATCTAAGGGAATTCGGGGGGTAATGAAGCCCTCCTGTATCATGACCTCAGTTGTGGATACATGAGTCTGCATTAATCAAACCCACAGAACCGCGTGCCTTGAAAAGTGAATTTTCCTCTGTGTGAATCAAAAAATCCCCAACAACCAGGATGTGACGGGAATGCAAATTGACTAAGAACCTAACTGTATTACAAACCAATAACATCATTGAAGGGAGTGGGGATGAATAGAACTAGCCTAATTAATGTTAAAAAATAGAATATTGATTGAATACTGTAAGGCTTCACTCAAAGTACTGTACTCTAGTTCCGAAATTTGTGTTTTCATGGAAGCATGAATTCTTCTGAAACTGTATGTTTACTAGGGTTGAAAAATCAGTGCAGTAGATAACAAGAGCCAGATTTCTGACTGTCAGAGAAATTACAAGGGAAATCCTCATAGAGAAAGGTGACAGGTTAGAAGGAACCCTGTGGTGTTGCATTTCAATTAGGAATGGCAGTATGAATTCATGCTGAATATTTTAGTGATATATGTAAACAGATAAATATCGATGTATATGTATGCATGGGTTAGTATACACACACATGTTTCCTATCTCTGGCTTCATAGAGGTCCGGAAACAGATACACCGGCAGTAATGAGTGCACCTGGTTCCTGTCTCTTGTTTCTAAATAGCATTTTCTAGTAAAAGAAACCAGCGTTCCTTGGAGAAGTGGCTGAATCTAGGACTGGCTTAGAGAAAATACAAGGTGAGGCAGGAACATCTTGTGGCACCAGAACTAAGGAAGTTTTAAAAAAAGAATGGGAAGATGTTGAGAGTCACAGGAGCCAACAAGGAAGGGCTCTTGGTGGCCAAAGCTAGAAGAATTTGAGCAACAAAATGTCCTATTATTAGTTTTGGGTTGTAACTTATAAAGTAAAATAAAAATCTGTGAGCCCATAGTGATATAAAGAAAGAAAGAAAGAAAGAAAGGAATAAATAAACGAGGAGGTAACACACAGAAGACTCTGGACTATAACCGTAGGAGGAATGTGTGAAATGGAAAAAACCACAGTTAGGACACCACAGTGAGAATTACTACCGGCAAGATCCAGTGATGGAGGCTAAAATCAGTTGATGAAGATCTGAGAAGAAATAGGATATTTGCAGAATCTGAGTATCTCTTCCAAGGTATTAATTACTAGGGAAAGAGGGTAACTTGATAGCAAGTAGACCAGCAGATACCACATTCACCAAGCGAAAAGCACATCACCATTGTGGTATTCCTGCCGAAATACGTATCCTCAGTCTAATCGTGAGAAAACGTCAGACGGACCCCAATTACTTTATCATTACTCTTCAAAAATACCAAATGTCAAAGACAAGGAGAGATTTAGGGATTGTCACAGATTGGAGGAGATGAAGAAGACAGGGTACCTAAATGCGTTGTAGAACTCTAGGCAGAGCAAAGACGTTCGTGGAAAAATTTATTTGGATGAAATCTGAGTTAAGTCTGTAGTTTAGTTGATAGTATTGTGTCGATGTTCCTTCCTTCTGACAATTATGGTACGGTTAAGTAAGATGTTACTATTGGGGAGCAGGGCGGAGATAATATGGGAATTCTCTGTACTAGTATTGCAACTTTTCTGTAAGTTTAAAATTATTTAAAAATAAAAAGTTAAAGTGAAAAAATAGTCTCTCTCATTTTTTTAAAACACTGCTGGCTGATTCCTGAGGTAGTCTGTAAAAACAGAGCTTCTACCCCCACTTACTGGAGATTTAGATCTGCGAATTTCAGTTCACTTTATGAAGATAGGTTCTTTTTCAGTGCCCTAATATTGTTAATATAGTTTTATTAAAACAAGGGATAAAGTTTCATAAATACATTTTATCTATAATATTTTAGGGCATTTATATTTAATCTCTCAAGTGGGTACGAAGGAAATTTGAGCATGTAGCTATTACTAAACGCTTCAGGCTTAAAAAATTTAAAAACTTGGCACCCACCTCCTACTGTTACTTGCATTTTGGATTCACGAAATGTTGAGTAACAGCTATGTAACAGGTGCTGAGCTGGGACCCATGATACAAAGACTATTAAGGTAGGCCTCTCCTCTTGATGAACTTCCATCTATTTGGAAAATAGAGAAACTGTAGTGAAAGTTCAGTGTCAAGGGGGACATTTTAATCAATGTGGCGTTATTGAGTATGTTTACTTTCCTTGTACCGTCTGCCTGGAATTCTATTATTTAGAATCTCAATGCTATTACTCTTCCTCTTCTTACACCTCAGCCCCATTAAAGCCATTTTGGAATTCTCAGTAATTCCTGATGGTTTTTCCTAACTTAGAGAAGAGTAGTAATCAGTAATTCTTGTCCTGGATGTATGTTGTCTAGTATTACAGTTATTCAGAATATGTCTTGGTTTAACATACTACGCTCATCAAGGAAACTTTGGAATATAAATAAAATGCCTTCACTTAAAATTCTGCTGCCTTGTTTTATTTATTCCCTAGTCTGTCCATGAAATAAGAAAATAACTTAGGAAATCTGTGGACTTTCTTTGTAGACAAAGGTACATATATACATTTTGCAATAATTTCAAATAATTAGATTTCACCAAAGTACATCCATTTGACCCTAGGTGTAAAGAGCCATGTTTTGGGGCAAATACAAAGCATCAGTTCATCTTGATACTTGGTTCGGTTCTTACCTTTGAGTGTTTTGTGATGGAGGCTGCGAAGGCATACAGCAGAATCACTATAAATAGAAGGCTGACCTCAGAGTTGGGCTATGCTTTAGGAACTAGCCTGCCATCAGGGAGCATTAGGCAGCCAAGACCAAGCAAGCGAGCGCCCTGCTCTTTTTCCTTCAGCAGAGTGAACACGGAATATACGTAGCTGAAGGATGCTAGGCCTGGGAGTCCTTTATATTACTCCATGTCTCTCTCGCAATCACACAGTGAGGGCCGATTCTTTTATTTCTTCCCAGCCTCCGTTCTTGGTGTCTTCCCTTTGCCGTTATGCTGTTGCCGTGACATTGGTCTAGTTGGATTTGAAATGTGAAACTTCTGGTTCTTAATGTTTTGGTGTCAGAGGGGTCACGCTGAATGCAGATTCCAGGTGATTATTAAGTGTCTCCCGTTGGCTGACTTTGTGAAGTCCACTTTTTTATGCTTATTTCAGTTGACTGTAACTAAATGAGGTTTGAAATAGAGCCGATGCACAATCCTCTTTTATTGCATGAGCTGAATTGTCTCGAGAGAAGTGTGTGGGAAGCCTAGATTGGTCTTGGAAGAGTTGCTCATGGAAGGTAGTGGAAGAATGGCATAAAATGTGTATAAAGTGACAGGGAGGAAGGCCGATAGGACAGTGGAAGATGAGGTCATGTGTATGTTTTGAAAGTCACCTCTAATACTAAATGCTAGTGGTGACACATTTGCCTACGTAATGAGTTCACATTGGAAGGTGGAGCACTCATTCTTAGAAATAAACTGCTCTATTATTCATGCATCCTAGGAGTCGGGAAATGTACGTTACAATTTTAGCTCATTATTTACCTGATGATTAGTAATCTCATGGATTTTATTATGTGAAACTTTCTTATTAATAGTTAATTTGCAACACATTTGAGCTAATTTTGAACTTTGTTAGTCATAGATTATGATTTTGTTTGCCTTTTGTCTCTTAGAAATATTCCCAGAAAAATTCTCGAGTAGTCATTTTTAGCACATAGTGAAGCCTTATAGCATTTTGAAAACAGCCTGACACAATGAAGGGCAATTTTTCTTCTCAAGTGAGAGCACGAATAAGCTCATTAAAGAGAATCTTGTGCTCTTTCTTGACTTTACATAGATTACATATATTTTGAGTTTTTGATAACTTTATTTTCTGAATGATCTCTCTTACTCAATACCCTTCAATTAACTTTTTAAAAAGCATCAAACACTACCACCTCCCCACCTCCTTTAAAATCTTTTTGCGAGAACAAGGAGAATGATTAACTTTCTAATTGGTGTATGGTGGCATAGCTGTCTACAGTACTTTCATTAAAGCAACTTAGTTTTTAAAAGATAGCCAAGTTAAATATGTAATCATTCTCGAGTAATTAAAAAGAATGAATAGATATAATTAGAAATTGTGTCTGTTTTTATAGGGTGTCACATAACTGCTAGTTCTCTTATGTACATGCAGTTGGTAAGTGATTATGACACTTTCCTTGGAGAAAGTGTTAGAAGAGGTAGTAGTACTTTCATACTTTAGTCCGATCTGAGCTTGACATAACTTTTGTATTTTTTTTTGTGTTACATCTGCAGTTATGCAGTGAGGTCAAAAACATATATATTTTTTCTCCCCCAATATAGCCAGAAATGTAGGTTTTAAGGTACTTACCAATTTTCTCAATTCCAGTAAGCACAGGAAATTTAGAAAATTTTAATAGCACCTATTATAAAATGCTAAGTCCTTTTTAAGAAAAAAGGAACTGGATGAAAATGGAGTTGAAGATTTTTGGTTGGTTGCCTAGAGCCCGCTGGCACAGGCTTGGGAGAGTCGGAGAGTCCTGGGGGCCCAGCCTTGGGTGTCTCTGGGCTGCAGCAGCAGCAGACGGGTGGTCTTGGGATACACGTTAAATACATGATGACAGGTCATCACAAAAAAGTCTCATAATGTTTTAAGTAAATTTATGATTTATAAATTACCCTGTGGTATAGGGTATATGTAATTTTTACAGTTCTTAAATAATAAACAATTTCATTTATTCCAAAAAAAAAAAACTTTTTACATGCGACTCACAGCCTTTTTTTTTTTTTTTAAGTTTATGATGCACATCGTGGCATTGGGCCCAACCCGCCATTGCAGGTGCTACTTCCTCCCCTTCCGCTGATGGCCTGTCCTGTCCGCCTGGCTCACTTCCGCTCAGCTCAGGGGCCGCCTTTCCTGACCTCCCTGACTGTGCTCATGCCCGTCCCTGTCACTGCACTCACATTGCCGTCAGCCCTGTCGCCAGCAGCCCGAATCCCAGGGGCCGTGTGTTCGACCTTCTCTTACTCCATCTTACTATAAAATATTTCAGGACTCTGTTCTTCTTAACACTGTTTTCCTCTGTCCTGGTCTTCTGTCCAGCTAATATGGTTGCTGCTGCTTATTCTAGTAAACTTTTTTGCTCTTTGCACTAACGGCGTTGTTCCTTGGGTTATTTCTCCCAGACAAAAATTCTCTGACCATTAAGCAGTATGTTCTCATTTTCTTTTCCCCTCAGCCCCTGGTAGCCTCTAATCTACTTTCTGTCTTGTGGAATTTGCCTGTTCTATATATTTCATACACGTGGAATCATACCATGTTGTCCTTTTGTGTCTGGCTTACTTCACTTAGCCTAAAGTTTTCAAGGTGCATCCAAGTTGTAATAAATATCAGAACTTTATCTATTGGGTCTTGATCTTGGATAGTTATACTGAATTTTTTCTTGAAACATTTGTGTGGTTTTCAATGCAAAAATAAATTCTTTATTTTCCTCCTTTTTCTTTTCTATTACAGGACCTTAGTAACAGCTTTTAAAAAAGTATTCCCAGTGGATACTGTTGTACTTGTGGGCTTGTTGATCCATGCTGATGAAGAGTAATTTCTTATAAGTTACCCTGGCACGCAGGGCTCATTTTTTGTGTGCTCTGCATAAAAGTAGTGGTGGTGAATATTAATCAAGGAAGAATACAGATTTGAATGCTAAGTCAAAAAAAGCTTAATTAGCACACACAAGCCACTCTGTAGTGAACACATGTTCTCTTAAATTTGTTATTCCGGCCTGTAAATTGATAGGTATCACTCTATGGATAAGAAATTTGGGATGGGGTTTAGCAGAACTGCTGTTCATATTAAGTTCTCAGGAATGTTCATTATTATTAGTAGCATGTTTCATACTAAACTGTTTTCCTAGGACAAAAACGGGTTCATTCAACCAGTTAAACCAAGTTGACTCGTTGAAGAATATGCACGGGAAGGCACTGCACCGGGAGCCACAGAGGAGATACAAAGAAACAGAAGGCATTTCCGGCCTAGTGGCCTTCCTTGTGCGGAGTGATACCTGCATGGAAACAGTTCAGGACGTAAATACGTTTGTCACAAACGTGCAGAAAGCCAAACAACATATTCATAGAATTAAACTGTGTATCAGGATCACAGTAAATGTGATATCAACGAGTAAGTAATAATTAAAGTGTGTAGGCTAGTGGTGTTCAATATTTTTAGTTCAAATAGTGGAACCCTTTTTTTTGCCTCTCCAGATTAAATCTTAAACTAACCCAAATATGTAAAAGAAAAAAGTGAGTAGAGTTTTCTTCATTTCTAGGAACCAGGGTTCATGTATGACTGGAGACTACCTAAACTCTAGGTCAGTTTTCTTACAGCAAATGGGATAAATAATGGGGTTGTTGTAACATCAAAAATAATGGATGGAATATGGAAAGCATCTGCAACCACCTGGAGCCTTCTAAGTAATGAATACATTTTATCTATTAGTATTGCTGTCACATTAGAAGACGGGGGGCCCCCACCACTGCCCACCATCTCCCCATGCGAAGTCCGAGGCCTAGAGACAGCAAGGGCTGCCTGAGCTTGGAGAAGAAAGGCTCACTTACAGACTCCCGGGCGTTTTTGGTCAACAGTTACTAAGAGCATATCTGTGTTAACAGTTCCAAGGGTCTGTTAGCTTGATTACCCCCTTTTGGATATTACCCTCATAGTGTACTGTGGAATCAGCTACGCCTAAGTAGCCCGTGTCAATTAAGACAGCATTTTCTATCAGATGCTGAGCTGCTCATCAGGATTTGCCCCTTGTGGTGCCAGGAACCTGGCTCCAGGATTCAGGGATGGCTTACCTGACCCAGATTACGTGTGTATTTACATTCATAGATTTGTGTAAGCTGTGAGTATATGTGAGAGTATTTATGTATTTTGTCTACATATATATTATGCAAATAAAATATATACATTCAAAACCTTCAGGCTGATGGCAGTGGGAGCTACTTACATGATGCGACACGTTTTGGGCCTCCTAGCAAACTTCTGCTAAACCTTAACCTGTGTGGAGAACAGAATGGTTCCTTCCTCCGCTGGATTCTTCTCTGAGCTTCGCTGGATGGTGTTGGGATATCTGATGCTTGCTTCAGGGCTTTGTTAACTTACCAGAACATGTTTTTGTTTTTGTTTTAGTTTTCTTCTACATATTTTCCAAGAATAGTCAGTAAATATCATTAAAATTAATTTACTTAGAACGTGGCTTTCCTCTGATGTCTTAATAAATCCTTCACATGTGTCACTGCTGACTTCGTTCGTGAATCGCTGTGTGTGAGAACGCAGCCATGCCTTCTCCCAGGGAAGGCTGCTCTGCATTTGGCGGCCTCTTCTCTCTGCATGTTCGTCAGGTGGCGGCGTCCAAGGAGAGAAGTGGATTTCCGACTGGGCTGATGTAGGGAGACATTTTTTTTTGGTTACACCGTTAAATATCCCCTCTCTGTAAACAGCAATTATAGGAAATCATTCTTTAATCGCTTAATGTTCAGTATTTACATTAGCACATCAAAAGAGGATAGTCAGTTCTTAAAATCAATGGTTATGTTTTTTATGAGGTTTAATAAGTTGGGGACTAAAAAAAAAACCCTCTGATTTGCTAATGCATCTTTATGAAAATCACTGCTGTTGAAATAAATACGTCATTCTGCTGGGAATAGAACTATTGTAACTTCATCAGTAATCTTCACTGATGACAATTAGCTATTTATTAGTGAGTGCTGGCCCCGGCAGAGAACGCAGCCTCGTGATCAAGAGCGTGGGGTCTGGAGCCTGATGGCCTGGGCTTGCATATCAGCTGCACTATTTACTGTGTGACTTTGGGCAACCAAACTTACTTTCTCCAGTTTCCTTATTTGTAAAATGGTGCTGATTTTGCCCCCTACCTCCTAGTATTATTGTGAAGATTAACTGAGATACTTAACACAATTTTTGGTATGTTGTTAGCACTAGCTATAATAATTATAATATATTGTTGAGAGGCAACATGGTGCAATGGAATTGGACAGGTATGGTTTATAATCCTAGCACTGGGGTGTGGAGGTGGCTTTATACACGACCTGGAACAAACTCTGTCACCTCCCTGTATTGATTTCTTCAACTATAAATTGTGGATAACCTTCCTTATGAGGTAATTGGGAAGATGTGGTACACAGCAAAATTTAAAAACTGCCACTATTTTATTCTTTTCTTCCTTTCTTTCTGGTTCTTAGTTTAGTTTAGAAATGCTGAAAATTAGAAATCCTTTTAATTCCCTGAAAAAAGAAATCAGCTAATATTCTTTTATAACACTCTTAAGTAGCCGTCATTCAACATGCTTGGTTTAGTGTTATTGGAGTCTTTTTTTTTTAATGCTTGCCCTATTTTTTGGCTGAATTAAAGGAAATGAACAGCAGACATCGAAAAGAGAATAAGTATTAAAGGGCTTGAAAGTTTCATATGTAAAGAATAATTAGAAAGTAAAAGAATAGGCTATGCAGTTTTGTTTTCATTAGAAGATCTGAAGGTAAGAAACTTAAGGCCACCCAGGTCAGGGACAGGAGACAGGACTCCCGTGTTTTGTCTTTGATTCGCTGATGGAAACACGAGCAGCCTTCGGAAACAACATGCAAGCCGAGAGAGTGCGTGCTGCGGGAACTCCTCATGGGACTGTGAAAGTCATTCTTGTTCACTGGGTGGGTCCAGGCGCTGAGAGGTTTGGGGTGATCGGATGGTGGTCAGCGTAAGATCATGGTCTTAGGGAGGTGCTGACAAAGGTGGCTGACCCTCGGGGCGGGGCAGTGACAAGGAAAGAAGAGGGATGGGGCTTCTGTTCGTCTTCAAAGACTTGCTTCAGGTTCGGGCGTAGGATAGGCAGAGTCCAGAGCTCTGTGGAGGACCCTTCCATTTTTCCTTCTGCTTATCGATACAGGGCAGTCAGACAGCTGGTCTTGGGGGCGTGCAGGTCTGGTTTTCCTGTAGAGAAAAATATCAACAAGGAAACAGCAAGGTAACATCCCATGGGTTCATTCTGTGGGCCACTAGTTATTTCTGCAGAACATGAGCTTGGTAAGGCACCATGCCTCCTTTTTATCAACATGTATTTTAAAACAGACACATGACTACACACAATCCTGAAGAAGAAAAAAAATCCTAGCTAACTACTTAGACTCACAGTTTCAGTAGATCAGTAGCATGCCCTAATGATGCTATAGAGAAGGAAAAATGGAAAGCTGTCATGAAAGAGTGTATGTTACCCAGTATAAATGGCTCAGCACTCCTGGAATTCACGATGAGGAATTACTGTAAAGGTGCAGCTCTGGTGGAAGCTGAGAGAAGAGTGTTGTGCTGGTGATTCGAATAGCGTGGAATCGTCATCTGAAGTGATGAACGACTCGTGGTAAAGTTTCGGACAATAGTCCCATGTCCTTCCATTGACTGAAGAGTTACAACCCTAGAAAATTCAGCATATGTGAAATAGACTAAAAGCATATAAGGACTACTTTTTGTTTGTATGTAAAAAGGAATTTGGTTCTAGACGTAAATGTATTAAGCATTAAAGAGCGGGTTGGACGTGTGAAAGCTGTGCGGTGTTGTGACAGACACTGGTATGTAAACACCCTTGTCTTCAGGCAAGGCCTGCGATACGCCCCCAGTCACTGTGAAAACCAAACCGCCCTCACGACTTCCCGCCCCACTTCCCAGGGTCGGCGCCAGCTCTTCTGAGAAGCCGAGCGTCGTTCCCCTTCCACGTTTGCCAGGGGCTCTAGAGGACAGGACAGTGATCACTGCTAAGGTCACACGCACAGCAGGAGACTTCCCCTTTCCCTGTCACTGCCAAGCCCCTGAGATAAACTTTTTCAAACCCTGTTATCCAACAAATGGCTTGGGAATGTGTTGTTTGTTTTGGAAGAGAGATGTCAGCACATAGAGATGACATTGCATAAGGGCTCTGCACAGGAACTGGGCTCCACACCGCCTGCTTTCCAGCCCAGTCACCGGCGTCCGTTCCTTCACCACGCAGGCCTCGGTTTCCCCATCTGAAAGTGGGTCAGTACATTGAGTCACCTGCCGTGCGGGCTTGGCGTGAGGACGCGTGACACACAGCGCTGTGCACACTGTGTGGAAGTGAGAATAGTGAACAGGTTTTCCAAAGGTGACAGGAAATTATTACTTTATAAATATACAGTGCAGAAAATTAAAAATACTGTGTATTTTGGTTTTCCCTCATAGCAAATGTTTACCAGAGTTCTAAATAGAGCTTAATGGCTACAATTCGTCATTCTTTCCTTTACCTTGCTTTTGGCAGGGATAATAATGGCTACTAGCTAATAATTACAGAGCCCTTAGTATGTGTGAAGCATGGTACTAATAGCGTTACAAGTATTTATTATTTAATTTTTAAACAAACCTATGAAGTAGTTACTAGTACTATCCCTATTTTTACATACAGAACCATGAGACAGACAGGTTGAGGAATTAACTCAGATTGTCACAGTTAAGAGAGTCAGACTCTCATCATCGAAGTCCAGCATCTATTCTGTTATCATGGGCAACACTAAACAGGGAAATGGGCAAACGAAGGCACCGCTTTTCCTGGAGAGAGGCCTCAGCCATCCAAGCCTGGGAACAATTTCAGATCAGTTGTGCTGGGGGACTAATCTTTGACATTTCTGGTTGCCTCCAGGTTTTTATGTTCAGCAACCTGGTGTTGGTTTGGGTTTTGTGTTAACAGTGGATTGGTGTCTAGATCAGGATCGTCCAAAAGTACTTTCGGTAATGATGGAAATACTGCACATTTGCTGTGTCTAGTATGGTAACCAGCCACTAACCATATGTTGCTACTGAGCACTCGGAATTGACTAGTGTGGCTGAGGAAGGTAATTTTGAAACTGTGTTGAATTTTAGTTAGTTTAAATATAAATATGAACACGCGGCTAGTACTGGGGAGCGCAGGCCCAGGTAAGTAAAGGGACGCGAAGAGGAAATGTGTGCAGGGGCGTCTAAGTGCTGCAGTTGTATTGCCTTTTCCATCTCCTGGGTTTTAAAAACTGCCGCTCTGCATCCGAGCAGGAGCCAGAGTCTGCTGTAAGGTACAGAAATAATGCATACAGGACACGGAGGCCTCAGTGCCGTGTCGTCCGACGCATCCTTCGTCTAGCAGGTGGGTGTCGCCAGCGGAGTCCTCTGGTGTGTGCTCAGAGGTCGCCGGCTTCAGCACTCCTGGTCCCGCGGCACTGGCTGAAGGCACCTGTAATTACGGTGGCATATGCTTCAGCTTTCCGGCTGCAGGAGATTTATTCCCTTTAGCCTCAAGTCAGCACAGATGGGGTCTTGAGCTGAGGCCTCAACATGCAAGAACTAACTGCTGCCGACCTCGACTGCTGCGGCTGCCGTGGCACATGGGGGCTCTTCGTGTCGAAGAGCAGCATTTCTGCCTACAGCCGCCATCGTGGTTTGAATCAGGATAGGCTGATGAAGGGTGGCATATGTTGCTGGCTTTGTTTAGTTTTCAAAAATCAACAGCATTAGAACAGAAATAGATTGTTTGTGTGTTGTGTATTTTCATGTATGTAGTCTCATGTATGTAATCATATACATTACAGTTCAGTTATGTATTCAATCATGAACAGATTTATGTGAAACTTGACCTTGAATTGGGGTATGTGAGATGTTTCAGTGCTTAGCATATGTATGCTTACACTTAATTTATTTCTTCCTCCTTTTGAGCTTCATACAATGATATTGTTGCTGAATATAGTCTGGTGGTTTTTTTAAAAAATATACTTGACATTGCATTTTTAGGACATGTCTGTGTTACTGCATGGGGCTGTAGTTCATTTATTTTTACCGCTCTGTGATATTCCTGTATGGAACCTACTACACCTTATTTATTCATTCTGCTGTCAGTGGACTTGTGGGTTGTTTCCTTGTTAAACGTTCTTTCAGTTGATTATACTTTCAGTGGCATTATTATTTGAAGATAGCAAGGATAGGGTGTAGATCATTCACTTCGCAGAAGGAGGGGCCAGCAGGAAGAGGGATCAGGAGTATAGGATAGAGTTAAATTAGGGAGAAGAGAAGGGAGCTGACATACATTGTAGTGTTTTCTGGATACTGGAACTGTCACCTGTGCCATCTCATTTAATTCTTACAACGGTCATGTGAGAGCTTTACCCTTCTCCATTCACTAAGGGAAGAAATGACAGAGGCCGAAAAGAGACTTTTCCAGGATTGTGCAGCGTCTAAGAGCTGGAGCTGAATGTGCAATCTGCATGTTTCTGACCTAAATCCGTTACACTCTCTATACAAGCGAGTGATGAACAGTGAAGGTTATATGATGCTAAGGACAGAAAAAGTACAAATGGAAAGAGATGACAGTTAGGCTCTGCCACTTAAAAGGGCAAAGTAAACATAGCACCAGGGAAATTTGAATTCAAGGCAGACAAGTGAAGGAAAATGAAGAAAAGGGCCTTCACGTTAAAGGCCCCTGCACATTGCTCTCCAACACAAATCATTGCGGCCCTGCGTTCGGACTTGGGCTGAGACTTACCTAACTGTCTCTATGGTCATTACTCTTCTAGTAATTTTCTTTGGCCAGGTATGAACTAAAAAGCCAGGCAGTGCCAGGATCACCCTTAATCAGCCATAAATAGAATAAGTTGACCCTGATTTATCAGCAGTTTGCAATATGAGGCTTTTATTTCTTTTTCTTTTTTTTTTTAAGGAGAATGAGGATTTGCTAGGGTGGCAGCCTAGCAAATGAGAGAACTTGGGTTTTTCAGTGTGTAACGTTTTTGACTGATACAAGTACAATCCATAATAGAATGTAAGTACATAATCCCAAATTTATTTTCATGATTGTGAATTATTGACTGCTACTGCTAGCCCAGAGCTCATAAAACCGGAGTGATTGTGCAGCTGAACAGAGAAAAATCTCTGGGTAAACAGAGGCTGGAAATTGGCATTGTTCTTTGCAGGTGGCTGTCGTACTTGTTCATGTTTTATTTAGGTGTTTAGCAGTGCCATTCGAGTTTCTAATTAAAATTGTGTCTGCACTTTTAATTGTTTATGAAGGCTCACATAGATTTAATCATCAGATCAGCTTGATGAGGATTTGCAAAGGTAAGCTTTATTGCCTCACACAGTGGTTTCTAGCCTCTGTCTTGAGTGTGAAGGCGGCATTGATTCATAAGCACATTACGAATAGCTCAATGGCCATAGGAGTGCATTGAGTAGGGAATGAAATGCAGAAGTCTATTACAGATACTCTGTCTCTATTAACCTCCCTAACCCTTCCATTTAGTATGATGGATAGAGGGATTTGTGCCCTGAAATCACAGAGGTATCACGTGCTCAGATGTGGGATCATTTTTAAGATGGCTTTGTTAATCATTTTAGCAGATCAAGACTCAGTTTAACTGGTTTTGAACAGTTTTGCTTCACGTTTTATTTTGGTAGTTAATAAATTTGGAAGACATATAATCAGCAAATCTGATCTTGAATTTATTCATTAAGATAAATAAACCAGATCTGTATGTTGATATTTATTGCATTTTGTATTTTGGTATGTTAACCTCATATATATTGAATTAATGTTTCTAAGACCACCATAAAAATATTGCAGTTTTTTTTTTTTTCATTCTGTTGGAAAAAGAAATGATGGTGGTAGTGTATGTACTGTTTAGAGAGGTGGTTCTTCTAGGCTAGAATACATTGTAGCAGTAAACTTAAAATAGCATTTGAGATACTGGGCTTTAAAAACATTGTTACTGGGATGTTTTAAAACTATGTAATGATCATGTACCTTTTTAGAGTTTAATATTCATCACATTTTCCATTTTAATGACTCTCTTTGGTTACTTAAAATAATTCTTTTAGCATTCCAAGCAAGCTTTACTTTGAAAATGATCACTAAATTAATTAAGGGAATGAGAGTTTTAACGTTACTGTGATGATGTTTAGCTGCCCCAGACTTTTTAAAAAGTTAATATTGTAGTCATTGACCAGTTTCTTTTGATTTATCAATTTCAGATTTTGTGAGATTTATGAATTTCAAGTGTTTCTGAACAAAGACAGTGGAAGAAATAATTTCTTTCCATGTGAATGTTGTTTTCAGAAGGATACATGCTGGGACACCATGCAATTCATAGTCCTTTTTTTGTGCCCAGGATAATTAAATAACATGCATTGGGTCTTTTATCACGTGGCTAATACTGTTTTCCAGGGCAGATTTTTTTTTTTAACTATCTGAAGTTTGGTATTTCAACTGCAGTAGCCTGAAAGGGGCAAGAATTAATTTTTTTGGAAATGGCAAGGAAACTGTAGTGTATCAAACTATTAGAAGTCATAAAATAGCACAATTAATGGCTGATGCCAACCATGTTATTGTTTCTTAAAATTGCCTGAGTCCCTCAAGTATTTGAAATGAAATGAAATGTTGAAATGCAGTTGGTTGCTGGTGTAGCTGCAAGGATTATTTGTAAAAAATACTGCATGCATTATGTTTTAGTTTCTTATTAAATTACTTCCCTGCTAGACCAAGCGTTGTGGAGGCAAGAGCTGTTTCTGTCTTGTTCTGTACTTACTCCCTGCTGCCTGTCATGGTATCTGGCTTACTAAGTAATTGTTAGGTGAATAAATGAATGATCATTTTCTTCAACTGATAACACTATGTTAAAATTAGTCACCTAGCTCTTGAACTTTTTTTTTTTTAGGATTACATTTCTGATTGCCCTTTTTTTTTTTTTTTTTTTTTAAAGAAAATGTGACTTTGCTTTTCCATTGGAATTGATATGCTGATTTTTTTTTTAAAAGGAAGAGTATATTCAGGAACTGTCCGGGGACTCTGATACTTCGTTTTCTCTCTTCTCACTGCTGCACAGGTTTTTCCTCTGTCGGGAGGCCTTACCGAGATGCTATTGCTCCAAAGAGAAAAGCAGTAATGAAGTCAAGTCTCCATTTGATTTGGGGCTTAGCTTAAACAACTCCATTTTGTCCCTTGAATTATCTTTTTAACACACTGAAGTGTACACTTAAAAATGGTTAAAGTGGCAAATTTTGTGTTATATATATATTTTCCACAACTAAAGAAAGAACATTATTATGTACATGTCTCACATTGAAGATGAAAGATGTTCATCAATGCAAAAATCTTAAGGGAGCCTACAGATGGAGTGAGCAGAACATGTTGGCGCCAGTATGTTGACTTATGTTTTCTTTCTTTCTTTTTTTAGTATTTGGAAGGGCCTCAATCTTTCTTTTGAAAGGTTTTATTTATTTATTTTTAGAGAGAGGGGAAGGGAGGGAGAAAGAGGAGAGAAACATCAATGTGCAGTTGCCTCTCACGTGTCCCCAACTGGGGACCCAACCTGCAGCCCAGGCATGTGCCCTGACTGGGAATTGAACCAGTGGCCCCTTGGTTTGCAGGCCAGCACCCAATCCACTGAGCCACTCCAGCCAGGATGGACTTAGGTTTTCTGTCTTCAGTCAGATATGGTTCTTGGTTCCTAATGTGAAATTTATTTTTTAACAGGAAGGAAAAGCTGATGCGATGCTCTCAGTGCCGAGTTGCCAAATACTGCAGTGCCAAGTGTCAGGTAAGAAGGTTCAGCTGGAAGTGACACCTCCAGGTTCTCTAACTCTTCAGGCCGTTCTCCATCGTGCCTGTTCACCCTTTTCTGTTTCTTCACAATCTTTGCCTTATATTAACTTATTTTCTTTCAGTCTTAAAAATAATATAGGAATATGGTAAAATATATATGTGTAAAATTATATATGTAATATAGATATCATGAAAGAGAAGTAAATTTTTACTTTTTTCTATCTTGTCCTCCTGACCTCAAGCCTGTCTCCCAGAGATAACTATTGTTAAGTTTCTCATGTGTTTTTGCAGCATTTTCTGTTTTCTTGTGTAAACATATTCATATATCCAAATCCTTTATTTAAAACACAGGTAAAGGTTATTCTGGCACAAATTCTTGTATACCTTGATTTTGTTTTTAACTTAATACTTTCTAGAGGAGCTTTTTGTATGATCCCACTTCTTCCATTATGACTAGGCCACAAACACAGTTCTCCCGTTAATGAATGCTTAAATATTTCCCAGTATTCTGCATTGCCATTACTGCACTGAACATCCTTTTGTGTGCATTTTTGCACACTACTACAAATTAATTATAGGAGAATTTCTTCTCAGTTGTATTGATTAGTACAAGGATATGTGCATTTGGAATTTTTAAAGGTAATACCAAGTTGCCTTTCAAGAGTTTAAGCGAATTTACAACAACTGACAGTGTGTGAGAGAACTGCTGTGAACATGTTTGGAAGCCTTTAAAGGATGTGTAATTAACATTCAACCTGACCTTTACTTCTAACCTTCTGATTAATCATCTAATAAATGTAATTATGCTCTAATGAATTGTGTCATAATAAAAAGTCTAATGGGAAGTTTTCTGCCTGCGTCACTTGCCCTCTGCCCTTCACCCACTCCTTTCGGTTTCTTATTTTGAGGGGGGGTGTATGTTTTCTACGTATGCACTTGAGCCCCCCCCGCAAAGCTTCTTCCTTCCCTTCTTTAAAATCTAGACCTTGCTTATCTAGGGACTATCTGCATCCTCATTTTCCCTCTTGAAAATAATTTCCCCAGGTTACAAATAGTGTGATGTGCAGGGAAAAGAAGCCAAAACATACAAAAAAGTCAGAGGACCCAAATTTTAATGACAGTTCTGCCATGAGCAAGTAAATTATCCTGGAGGAAACATTTAAGCTTTCTGGGCCTCAGTGATCTAATATGTACTATTAGTAAGCGCTAATATTTATTAGACATTACTGTATACCAGGTACTGTTCTGTTCTCTTTACTCTTCCAGGAATCTTGAGAGGGTTAGGCACTATTATTATGCTCATATTACTAATAAGGAAACGGAGGTACAGAATAGCAAGAAACTTACCAAATGTCCTATAGCTGGGAGGCTCTGGAGTTTGGGAAGTGAATCCAGGCAGTTGGAATTTCGACTCTAATTTCTCTTCTAATCCTAAATTTTATTCTTGCTCTAACATTCTAATTAGGTATCATTTCCATTTTTCTTTGGTATTCTTTATTTTCAGGCTTTTTGTTTTATTTTTAATAAGACCGACTCTATCCCCAGGATACACAAAACAGAAAATATAAAAATAAAAGGTTAGAAACAACACTTTCCTAATAAAAATAGGGAATGTGAAAAATAAGTAAGTTATTTTTACCACCTTTTGTAAACCAAACATTTTGTCAAAGTTAGAAAGATACCAGATTTAGGTAATGTCATTGGCAATAGTAATAACAGAAAAAGCAGAAAACGAACCCCTGCTTTTTTGTACAAAATACATTCTAGAAAGACTGTTTCACGGTCATGTTGTAGCTCTTTTACTCATTTGAAATAGAGCTACAAGTTTCAGGGGACCTAAGGTAGGAGGACTGCGTATAGAATCAATGAATTAATATGTTACCTGTCACCAGTCTTCCAGATGGCCTTTCTTTCTGTTCTCAAGACCTAAACGTTTACTTTTATTTTCTCCTATTTTTACGAATGTTTTCCCCCTATGTTACTTTCTCCTTTGAGCAGAATGGAGGAGACAAACCCCACTGTCTGATTAGAATGAGTAGAGGGAGGGCGGTGGGTGGATATGTCATTGTGATTCATTATAGTCCATGTATTTTTACCACATGTATTAGCTGTTTTCTGTAGCATCAATAATAACGTCACCATCAGATATACTGTGGGAGGTAATGGGGAATAAGCTCGTGTGATGAAAGATACAATATCTAGTGCATATGCTTACACGCGTGTGGGGGTGGGGGCTGTGCAGAGGTGGGATGGGAGTCAGAGACTGGCCAGAACACATGCATTTAAACTGCTCTGTTTAGCTCAACCTTGAGGGACAGCACTAAATATTGTAATTACTGTGGACACCTACAAAGCAGCCCCAAATTAAACCGGCAAACCGAACTATGAGCAGTAATGAACAGGAGGCAAAAGCACTTGGATTGGAAATTGATATAGAGGATGTGGATCTGTAGCATGAAATCTATCATGTGTCTACCCTGGGGGGCATAGCTTTGGTTCCCTGGCTCAGCGTTTGCTGCGTGGGGCCACGCCGTCGGTGAGTGGTTTATGAGAGGCTATGAGGTGTTACAGTGTGATGTCCCTTGTGCCCGTAAGGACGGTGTCGGTACCATCGGTTTTCACATTTTATGTTTAAACACAAGCAATATAAGGATGTATTTGCATTATTAAAATCAACACAACATAAGATAATACAGAGTAAAAACTACAAGTCCCCTGGCTTCTTGCCGCCATTCCTATTTCCGTTTTCCAGAGGAAATCTCTGCTTGCTCGCTTGCTTTGTGAGGATACGCACCAGCCTCTTGGTCTGTGCTTCATATGTAGTGTATACACGTAGGGGCCTATTTATTGGTATGTGTAGCACTGTTTCTGCTGTTGGCCAGGATATTTTCTCATCAGTGGCTTTTTGTATCCCTCTGTGTGTACCTTATTCTGCGGTATGATAGATAGAGGGGTTCTATATGGAGCCAGTCTCATTTCTGCATCAGCGTGATCAGAACATCACTGATGATCCTGAGACCAAAGGGAGGAGCAGGTTAAATTTCCTTATAAAAAAGCATTCTTAAAATTTGCAATATCAATAGCAAATAAATCAGTTTCAGGTATATTCACAAATTATTACCTCACCTTGGCTGGATTTAATGCGATTGATAATATGCACATACCTAATTGACTTAATTGCTGAGAAAAATAAGCAGCCAGGTACTGCATCAAACTGCAGTTTATATACTTTTAAAAAGTACTACATTAGCAGAGAGAGGCTCTTTTATGTTGATAATTATAAGCCTCTTTAAAAATGTGAATCATAATTTTGAGTTTATATTTTATGCTTAGTTGTAGAATGATTTGATTTATTTTTGATGAATTTCACACTAGTAAGCCCTTAATAGGGTGATTTAGTAATTTGCTTTCTAGAATATCATACCCAAAGTGGTGATAATGAAGAAAGCCAAGCCTTTTGTTTATTTCATAAATAGCTCTGTGCCAGGCTCCAGACTGATAGGACATGCAGAGTGTTCCCTGGAGAACTTGGCTTCATATCTAATGGTAAACAAAAATGGGACTATTCTATAAAGGTTAGAAGTATTTGATCATATCTACATTTTGGACTTCCAAAAATGTCTGGGGATCCGAGATTTTCTTTTCTCACTTGCCATTTGCCTGTTGAGCTCATCTGCTCCCATGAGCTCACTTGGCATCTGTATGTTAATGATTCTCGAGCCTCCCTCTCTTGCTCCCCATTCTTCTGAGCAGCAGACTTTGGAGAGAGCTGCCCTTTGAGGTGGCCTCTTCTGCCCTCTTTCTGCAGTCTGTCCTTTTGTCCCCACTTTCTGACTTAGGGGCTTGAGGTTAAACCCCTCATCCATTAATGACCCTTCTAGGTCACTTCAGGAGTTAAAAACTTGATAATTGCTCATGTTGGGGGAGACAGAATGCATGTGCCTCACCTTCCACGTTCAGCTAGAACCAAGCATTGACATGAAACTAATCTGGCCTGGAACGTTCTTTCAAAGAAGATAGGAAATCCATAGACGAGAAGGATTTCTTTTCCCCTTCCGGCTAAAATATATCAGCGAGGGCATTCCCACATGACATGATCTTTCACTAGATCGGAGTGGTTGGCAAACTTTCCGCAGATGGCTGGATAATAAATATTTTAGGCTTTGTGGGCCATGAGATTTTTGTCATAACCACTCAACTCTGTTGCCGTCATAAGAGATCAGTGTGTAAACTGAGTGTAGCCACGTTTTGGTAAAACTTTAAGGAAACAAGAGACAGAGTGGATTTGACCTGTACCCTACACTAGGTGATGGTTGACTGACTTTGAGGCACTAATGTTATGATTTATTATATGGCTTCTCAATTAACCAGGAGACCGTAATTCCCATTTTACTTAAAATAATTTATTCTTGTTTTTCTCCTTCTGTCAACTTCATGCTTATGACCATCCTCCCACCTCACTCCACCTTTGTATTTGGTCCAGTCTGTCTAATTTGATGGCGGGCAGTGGGAAGGAGCTCTTGTTCTGCATTTGATAAAGCAGTCTGTAAGGTTTTCGGGTGGAAAGTCTAGCGTCTATCAGTAGGTCCCCAGCACGCTCTAAGGAGGTTTCATGCAAGATTATAATCAATACCTGTCAGTCAACTCTAGCTTGTTAGACAACCTGCCTCGCTTTCCTGTTTCCTTTTCCCAGGTTCTAGTTTTCAGATCTCTTCTGTCAGCCTGTAATTCAATACTGGATTACATTTGAGGCGTAAAGGAGGAGATACTGTTTGTTTGCTATTAAGTAGTCTACATGGGAATGGAAGGCTATTGGGCCTTTTTTCCCCTATAAATTGCATCGCAAATCAACTCTCTTGTTTTGGCCACAGGAAACCTCCGTAGGTGATTAGTTGTGAATGGAGTGAGTCTTGCATATGTGGTAAAAAAAGAAAAAAATCACGACACTGTTTCACTTAGAAGACATTCAGTTATCAATTACTAATAATTGAAAATTATTAATCACAAATGGACTTGTTGAATAAGCTGGCTTAAAATAATTTTTAAACGTGTTTTAAGCCAATTTCTTCATCCTTAGTGACCCACGGTCTGAGGAAAATAATATTCCAAATTTTCAGTTTTATGTAAACCTAACATGGGCAGGTTTCAAATCTATTTTGACATAGTTCAGATATTTGTTAGGAATTGGTGTTAACAAAATTTGAGATTTTATCATTGCGAGGCTGCCTTAGAGATCATTGAGATCATTCCTCTTCTGAATAAAATGTCTGCTGAGCCCCAGTCATGGGTGAAATGGGTTTTCCCCAAACCAGGCTTGCTGTGTGTTGACCCTTTCCATACTTCATCCCACACAATCATATGCTGCTCAAAAGTGAGTATTTACTCCAGCCCAAACCCAAGGTTTAACAGTATTGAAATGGCTTCATGAGCTGTAGTGATTCTGTATCCAAGGAAGGAGGGAAATGTTATGTTAATAGCACAAAGGTTATTTTGAGTAAGAACGAAGAAGTGAAATGATTTTCTGTTTCTGTTGTACTATCTCATCAGTCGTCTCCTTTTGTAATCGAGCAATCGAGATCAAGACACACTGGTCAAAAAATAATTGTTAGGGACTTCACTGTCCTTTTTTCTTTTTGGATGGCCTTAATTTCAAATTATCAATGAAAAATATATAGCAAATTATATCTCCTAAATGGTACTAGTTTTAGAGTAAATTATGAGATCTCTGTTGAACACCTGCTACGTGCAAGATGCATGTAATTAGTAGTACACTTATTTAAGGAAACAAGACATAAATAAAGTTTATGATGACATATGATGAAAGTTTACTGAATGAATCTTTGCATTACAAAAGATTTCATTGATATTACCAAAAGAATTCACCGAAGCAGTTTTTAAACAGTTCAATATTAATACACTTAACTGTTCTTTGAGTTACAGATTTTCCAAAATAAACATTATAAAGTTGTGTTTATTAAACAGTACTTTTGCTTCCTCTTCAATATAAAAATGCTTCTCCCCAAATCACAGTTACTAGACATAGGATAATTATATTTGCTTATATTTACAAATATAATACATGATATTTGCAGTAATTCAAATAGTATTGGGAAAGTGAAAGGAGAAAGGCAAAACTAGCTTTTTCTTTTAGGAAGAGTTGGAAAAATTATTACCAGTTTTTTAGTATGTTCAAATTACCTTGAGCATTCTTAAACTTAACTGTTTTATATCATTTGTATTTGTTAAAATTAAATGCATTATAAGTGTTACTTCTGTGCCAACAATATGCACATTAAAATTTTTGATGTTTATTACCAAAATCCCATCAGAAATTAGGAGGAACAGTTCTACTGATAAGGGCTATCGCCCCCACCTCCCTGTACTCCGGCACACTTCTAACTACTGTTACTTTCATCCAGCTTTGCTACACTAATTGTCACCTATGTTATCTAATTTCTGTTAGCATTTCTTTGATCGTTAGTGTAGTTTGTATTTTTTGTTTCTTGGTTTTTCTTTTTTAGGCACGAGTTTTCTACTCCTGTTCTTTACCTTTTTCTCTTTTTAAAATTGAAATAGTCATTATTTTCTTAATTATTTTGTAAGACCTCCTTGTATTTTGGAGACATTTAACATTGTCTACATATGTTTCAGATTTTGTTTTTTTGGTTTGTACTCTCTTTCAACATTCTTTGTGGTATTAGGTTTTCTCCTGATGTACAAAAGTGATGTATTTTTATGTAGTTTAATATGTACATCTTTTCCTTTATGATTTCTGGGTTTTATGTCCTGCTTAGAAACACTTTTCTCACCTCAGTATTATGAAATGTTCATTCCATAGGGCAATAGTTCAGTGATTAAGTATAGTATAGTGTTTTGTTGTTTCATCTGTTTAATATATAATAACCTCCTTTTGCATTTGGTCTAACTGTGGTTTCCAACCTTAGCTACGCATGGAATCCCCCGGACACCTGATCCTGCCTCACGGATGTTGTCAGAAGCTCTAGGGTGGGGCCCAGGCTCTGGGTTTGAAAACATATGTTTCTGTGTGGATCTGGTGTGTGTGACTGTGTAGCTTTATTCCAGATCTGGGCTTTTTGGTTCTCTCAGACCCTCCTTCATCTTTCTGTGACTGGTTTTTATTGTACTCTTTCCTATCTTGAAATGAAATTTCATAGATAATATACCTAGTTACATATTTTCAGAATTAGGTATCAACATAGTGCCATAACTGGAACATCAATGAGAAAGAAAACTAAACAACTTGTAACTCAATAGTATGTATTTTAGTAGGTAAGTACTCAGGCGTGACTAGCCTAGCAGAGAGGTAAGATGTCATGTACAAGAACCTACCCCTGGCCGCTGTGAAAGGAAAGGGCAGAACGCAGGTCAGAAAATTGGTTTTTTTAGTAATGCAGACACTCGAAGTGGTGTTGCCATTCGGGATATGCATTTATGAGATACTGAGTAACTTTAGTTAAAGTGCTTAAAACACAGTCTTCGCTTGGTTTACCTAGAAAATTCAGTGCTTATTAAGACTACGTAAAAACAAGATTTTTGTTTCTATACATGAAAGGAGGTTTAGGAGTTTGTTGCCTTTATAGAATGTCTGACTGAGCACTTAAAGTCATGATGGATTTGGAACAATTGTCATTGTATGGAACTGTCCTATGGACGATGTCTGGCACCTCCGGTCCCGCCCACCGAGTGCCCATGGTTCTCCCCGAGCGCTGCTGTCAAAAGCACCCCTATCAATTTTTCAAAGAACGCTTAGGACTATTCCTATCGGGAACCCCTGGTTTAGTTGATTAGTTTATGTTCTTAATTAATATAAATGCTATTACACATAGGAAAATACTGTATATAGATTTTGACATTGTTCTTAAGTTGTGCATATGTTGAAAAATAGAATTGAGTCATAGATGTCTTTATTCCCTTCTTTTTCATCTTAACTCTTGTATCCTATTGTCTTTGTTTCTTAACACAATATTTTCATTTCCTTTGTCTTTCATGCTAATTTGTACTTATTGTACATGGTTGTTAATTTTCAACTATGAGAACAGTAACATTACAATAGTATTGTGAACAAAATCTTAATTACTTCCTGTATTTGCAGTCATGGAAAAAAAAAGAGGAAAAAGTAAATGAGGAAGGTTGTTTGAGGAACTGGGAGATTTCACATTTTGGAATTACATGCCTTTGAGGTTGAGACCAAGGTTAAAGTTTGTAGAGGGAAGATAATGCCTAATGTTTTTGTGTGATTGTGGGGTTTTGCTTCAAAGTCAAATGCAGTTACTTAAAATATTTTGTTGTAAGCCTTTTTCTTGGTATGGCTCTATTAGTAAGCCTTGTTAAGAAGTGATGTGTGAAGCTGAACAATTAAGTCCTAACAACTAATGTTTTAAAAACGTGGATTTTAATATCATGGTAAGAAATGAAGTAGGCTGTAAAGCTGACGCTATATTACAGACCAGTTTCAAGTGATGTGATTTCTTGTAATATTTATATAGATCTGACTTGGCTTTTACATGAAAAGAATGAATATCTTTTTTGCTGAAGCAGATGGGAAGATAAATATGTTGTCTGACGTTTTTATGCAGTGACCTAGGAATAGCCTTAAGAAGCATATTGTCGAGTTTCTAATTACTGTTGAGAAATGAAAGCTCAATATTAATTACGTTAAAGTCCTAAAATGTTTTTTGATAAGAATTCTAAAAATTTGGGTTTTTAGTAATGCCATCTAAAATCAGTTGGTTCATTACCTAGAGGTACATTTTGTAGGTCCTTACTCTGCTCTCATAGGCTGAGCTGCGCAAAACTGGAGGTTTTGAGACAGGAGTAATGACTGCCCTTTTGCGGTTGAGACAGGTATTGATTCAAATCTGTTCTCAATCTCAGCCCTGTTTTCCTAGGCAGGCACAGCCCTTTTTCAGCGGGACACTTGTGCAGGCTTTGCATGGAGCCAAAGGCCCTTTCTCAGAGCCCCACTGGCACCGCGTGGCTCACGCCTGCCCTCTCAGCCTGTCCGCCGGGGCGCCAGTCAGGCTCTGGGCCCTTGATGCCAAGTGAAGACTTTCCCACCGAGGTCGGTCCTCCCTTCAAAAAGCAATAAAAAATATCAAAAGTCCAGTTTCCTCTCAGTGCAAATGACCGTGAATTTGTCTGCTTAACTCGTTCGAAGACCAGGTGAAGGAGAGGAAGTGTGTAGCTGTGTCTGTGGCAGGGTGTACCAGCCTGCCTTCCCCCAGGGTGGCACTTGCCACTATGGGGATCTTGGCGGTGCTAATATACACAAGTTTCTTTAATGCAGAGCTTGTTTTGAACTTCTGGGGAGCTTAAACGTAGTATTCTTGATTTGCTAAGCACGGCCTCCACTGTGTTGTGTTTTTCAAACTTATTTGACAATGGAACCATATTTTTTTAGGAAGCTTACGCATGTGGGTAATTGCTAATTGCTATTCCAAGAATAGCCTCCTTTTCCCCACTGAGTTATATTTTAATACTCTGCCTTTGAGTGAGTTCTGACATTAGAAAAATAGCTTTAAGAAAGGCCATTACAGTTGTTGAAGACATTGTCCAGTATGTTGATTAGTGTTCTCAGAATAAATTCTTCCTGTGATTTAATACTTGGTAAAGCTATGTGTTTTTCTTTTTTTGTCAGATGAGATTTATATAAGCCATTATGCCTTTTTTGTTTTTGTTTTTTTTGCCTTGCCTGTAAGGCAACTCAAACAAATGTAGCACACAACACGGTAATTATTGAGCTCTCATGTTTAGCATACTAAGAATTTTTACTCTCCCCTTTTATATTTACATAGCTTAGTAGTTAGATCCCAGCTGTTGAGCTTTGCTTTCTTCATCTTTACTATTAGGATCTACCATTTGGGTTATTGTGAAAATCAAATGAAATATTCTTTTTTAATTGCTTAGCCATGTGTCTGACACACTGTAGAATGTTAAGTAAATGCTGTCGGACTTTTCTCCATAATTTTAATATTCTCTGTTTCTCAATTTACAGCCTTATTTCATGCACATTTTTACTTGGAGGCAGCTCAGTATTGTTTAGAAGGGAGAAGTATAAATACAAAGAAAAGGTTATAAGCATCGCATTAAGAACATTGCTGGAGTGGATGTGAAGGAGTGAAGTGGGGTAACCACGCCCAGAGCTGGTGAAAAGTGCTGTGTCTCTAGTAAACAGCGCCTCCAGGATCTGGGGTGTTAGGGAGCCGCAGCCGACGCCCCCGCCCCTCCTCCCCCGGCAGCTGGAGGCGGGGCGTCTTTCTGAGCAAAATGTGGACTTGAGCTTGAACCCAAGTCACAGCTTCAAAGCAGCTGCAGCTCCTGTAACATTTTTGGTTGTTTGTGCTGCATGTTTGTACTTAAGTGGAAAAGAGACAGGCCCTCCCAGGGGGATTCTATAGGCCCAGAAGTGGGTAAGCAGACTTCTAGTTTCTTAAATAAGAAGTGTTGTGAACATCAGGGGGTTCGGTGATGGACTAGAACGTGCTGGGCATTTGGTCTTGCTGTCTCCCACTCACCAGGGATACATACTAGGTGCTCTGGGTTTCTTTTCACATAGAGGTAATCCGTATGAGGGGAGGCGTGGCATTTCTGACCCATTTCTGACCCAAGACTCAGAGAGCGCATGTCCTTCCCTTCGGCCCCCTGACCCCTCGTGTTGCAAGGTTGGTGGACGGCTCACGGGTGTCTCAGCCACACCAGCACAGGGCTGGGATCGTGGGTCCAGTGACCGTATCATTTACCATCCACCCTACCCTTTTCTGAATGAAAGGGGGCCCTATTTGTAATCAGGCCAGGACAATGTATAAGACACTGCTGGGCAAACCGGACATTTGGTCACTTTAGCTAACAACCCCTTTTCTGCATTCTCTTCAGTAACAAAATACACCTTTTGTATTTTGTGTTAAGCTGGCCCTCCTCTCTAGCAGCAGAGGGATTCAGAAGGCGCTCTGCCCTGCTGTGATTTTCCTGTACCGTGTTTTATTTTCTAATTTGGAGTGTATTTTCTTTTCGTATTCAAAATCACTGTCTATTTTTGAACCCTATATAATCAGCTAACAGACTGCCTTATGAATTATTAAGTACGTCATAATGATTCTTTCTTTAAACTCCACCAGCCAGGTGGTAACCTGGGGGCAAATTAAAGGACAGAACTGAGGCGGAGGCTCTCAGGGCCTGTGCCTGGTAACACTGCATGCATGGCGAAGGCTGAACCCGGATCATCAGCGGCTTTAAAACATCGCTTTCATTTTTCTATTTTGCAGTTGTATTTAGGCTGTTGAAATTAATGTTGATAACTTTTGACGTTCAAAACCAGTGTAAATGAAAGTTAAATGTTTATGTCTTGTATGTTCTCCCCACCTTTGTCTTAACAGAAAAAAGCTTGGCCAGACCACAAGCGGGAATGCAAATGCCTTAAAAGCTGCAAACCCCGATATCCTCCGGATTCTGTCCGACTTCTGGGCAGAGTTGTTGTCAGACTTGTGAGTATAGAACTTGTGAAATATTCGTGGGCTTTAATTTAACAAAAGCACTCGCAGTTGTATGCATTATTCTTATTTAAGGCTGAATTTAAACCCAGGTGAAGGTAGAAGGTGGATGATTCCAGGGAGTATTGTAAGACAAACATGCTGTTCTCCTGTTCCTCCCAGTGGTGGTGGCAGCAACGATGTGCAGTCCCTCTTTGAAGGCCCTGCGTGTGATCTCCTGGGGCCGGAGACACCAGGTCCTCCATTAGTCACATGAGATGTTAGTAATAATGCCTGTTGTGCTGCCTTGGTTGCTTTTCTACTGTGAAGCAATGCACGGGGCGTGCATATCGTTTTTTTTTTTTTTGTTTTTTTTGCTGCCTCTTCAAGTGAGATTTTAATTTGATGATAATTAATCTTACTGGAAGAATACTCGTCTTTTTACCTACGGTCAAGATTCATTGAGATTGTTTCTGCAGTTCTTGTCCTTACTGTGCCAGAGCAGCGGGCGGGCTCCGTGGAACCCCCTCTGGTGACACCTTCAGGTGTTTTGCGTCAGGCTCGCGCATGACTCTCCTCCTCAGATGGTTGCAGGCACCAGCTCTCTCCTGTCCTGTTTTTTTAAATTTTTTAATTGACTATAAAATTTTATAGGGGTTTTTAAGAATGTAAAAATTTGATTATCTACCTAAAACTATTAACAATGTTACACATCTTCTTAATTTTTAAAAAAATGGATTTGCAATACCAAATGATCATTGTCTTTGGACCTAATATACGATAGACATACTTACTGCTATTTTCAAATGCGTGCATTCTGTCAAACTAAAAAACACAGCTTTATTTCAAAGCATTAATGAAGTCAGAGCAGCTGTGTCTTTAAGCATTATTTTAACCACTGGATACGAAAAGTATGGTAACTATTATATTTGAATGGGAACTTTTTTCTACGCTATTAATACTGAAGACATAGAGAACCATGGTTGGAGCAGAAAAGGGTTGCTTCAGAGCCACCCAAGGTCCTAGTTCTCAGTCTCCACCGCTGAGACGGACTCTACTTGTTCCACTGAGTCAAAATCTAATAGTAAGCAATTGTAACGATAGTCACTGTCTTCTGAGCGCCTGCTGTTTCCAGGCCCTGTGGTAATTGCTTTGCATGACAGACCCCTCTGCGTCCCCACAGCAGCCTGGTGATCCGGTGCTGTCTTTACTCCTACGTTCCAATAAGGAAATTGCCTCCTCTTGACTCAGCTTAAGTAACTTGCCCGAGGCTGTACAGTGTGCAATAAATTATTATTTTTATTCATCAATCTTTGCTTTTTATGGTAATTTTTAATAAAATCCTAACAATGACACAAGTTGTGTGGGTAGAGCTGTGGAAAAATATAAAAGTAGGAGAACTTGTAAAAGAGTTTTGCACTTGGAAATTAAGCTGGTGAATTTTATAACTTTTAAAGTTGTTACTGATAAAATAATTCAGCTCTCAGAAAGTGATGAACAGAGGAATATGCTGTATAGAATTTTTTTTTTATGAAATAGACTTTCATTTAAATGTCTAAAGATACTCGAATATATTCATTTAAAGATTGGAAAACTTGAAATGGTTTTTGGTTGTTTTTCCCTTTACTTCATAGATGGAGGAAACCCCCTCTGAATCGGAGAAACTTTACTCATTTTATGATCTGGAATCAAGTAAGTGATTGTCCACCAGCATCTAAAAAATAATTCCTGTCATTTATTTGCTGAGCTGGTGAATTGCTTTATTGCTTTTTTGGGGGTCTCTCTGCTGTGTGAGGAAAATCTGACATCAGCTTACGCGGTGTGTTCCGCGGCAGCTCTGGCCGTGTAGGAGCTGAAGTGCCAGGTTAGGCCGCGAGGGGCGTGTCACCTCTAGTCCAGGCGACACAGTCCCTGCTTCTCTGCTTTCCCCTCCCGTATTCCCTTCTTCCGCCCTCGGTTTCTTTCTGATGGCGGGGAACAGGGACGCGAGCCCGCTGGGGCGGGGTCGCAGGGAGCGTGCAGGCTCCCCGCGCTTTCGGTGATGGGGGAGGAGCAGGAGAGCCGACTGAGGCTGCCAGGCACCTGGGGCACCGTCCCGGCCCTCCCGGCCCTCCCGGCCCTCCCGGCCGTGCTGTGTGGGACAGGGCAGGGCTTTACAAATCTGAGCGTTAAGTAAACATAGGGGTTAATTTTCTTTCGTATCAGCACAGCTCCTCTCCATTGAGGTTGTGAATAACCTCACCCCAAAGTAGCCAGAGCTCCTAGAGTGAATTTGCTACACAGTTTAACATTTCTGGATGGAGACAAATCTAGTGTAGACTCAGGGCTATCGGATCCTAAGGCCAGTGATAGTAAATTATTATTTAAGAGTCACCCATGATTAGAGAGGTGCAAATCAAAACTACAGTGAGATCCCCATCTCACACCCATTAAGATGGCAATTATTAAAAAAAAAGAGAGGAAACCATGAGTGTTGGCGAGGACGTGCAGAAATGGGAACCCTTGTCCCCCCGTTGGTAGGAATGTAGAATGATATGGCTGTTGTGGCTAACAGTATGGAAGTGCCTCAAAAAAATTAAAAATAGAATTACCATATGACCCTGGATTCTGGTTATACACTCATAAGGATTGAAAGCAAATATTTACCCATTCATATTTATAGCAGTATTATTCACAGTAAGTAAAACACAGAAGCAACCCAAGGGTCCGTGAATGGAGGAATGAATAAACAAAATGTGTTATATGTACACAGTGGAATATTATTCAGCCTTAAAAAGGAAGGAGATTCTGACATTATGCTACAATATGGATGAACCTTGACCACGTTATGCTAAGTGAAGAAATAAGCTAATGACAAAACGGCAAATACTGCATGATTCCACTTACGTGAAGGTCTTAGAGCAGTCAAAGTCATAAAGACAGAAGGTGAAATGGTGGTTACCAGGGGGTCTGGGGAGGGGTGAACGGGACGTTACCGTTTAATGGTTAGTGAGTTACAGTTTCACAAGATGGAAAGTGTTGTGGAGATGGATGGCGGCGGGGTTTGCGTATCAGCGTGGGGCATTTGGTACCACTGAACTGTACGCTTAGAAATGGTAAAGATGGCAGATTTTATGTTTTGTGTATTTTACCACAGTTTTAAAAAGAGGAAAAAAGAAACCACAGGGTTATTTGTTCTGTTGAACAAGTAATTTAAAGAAAATGTGTAGATTTGACATGAGCAACAGAGTTATGCTGTAGTTCAACTGATACGTCCTTTCAAGTTTTAATAGAGAACTAATTAGTCATTTTTTCCTTGACATATTACTGCTCGGTAATTAACATCTCTTGCAGTGAGTTTCACTATTAACATTGGCCCTTCTCAGCAGCGGTGTCAGATATGCCGCCTTCAGTGAAATGCTCTCAAGCAGTATTAATTGAATTGTGCACTCTTAGCCTTAACACCCCTTTGTGGTATAAATTAAACTGAATTTTTTAAAAAGATGAACTTTTGATCTTTTTCTTATATAATTCCCTTTAGTGTTTCATATAATAATGGCTTGGTGATGATGAACTCCTTTATTTTTACCTTGTTTGGGAAGCACTTTATCTGCCTTTTCAATTCTAAATGATAGCTTTGCTGAATAGAGTAATTTAGGTTGTAGGTCCTTGCTTTTCCTCATATTGAATACTTCTTGCCAGCTCCTTCTAGCCTGCAAAATTTCGTTTGAGAAATCAGCTGACAGTCTTATGGGAACTCTTTTGTAGGTAACTATCTGCTTTTCTTTTGCTGCTTTTAAGATTCTCTCCTTATCTTTACTCTTTGGCAATTTAATTATGATGTCTTGGAGTGTACCTGTTTGCGTCCATCTTGTTTGGGACTCTGTGCTTCCTGGACTTGTATGTCTATTTCTTCACCAAATTAGGGAAGTTTTCTTTCATTATTTTTTCAGATAAGTTTTCAATTTCTTGCTCTTCCTTTTCTCCTTCTGGCACCCCTCTGATTTGGGTGTCGGTACGTTTAAAGTTGTCTCAGTGGTTCCTTAGTCTATCCTTGTTTTTTTGAATTTTTTTTTCTTCTTGCTCTTCTGGTTGAATGCTTTATTTTCCCTTGTGTTCCAAATCATTGATTTCATTCTCGTCTTCATCCCCTACACTGTTGGTTCAGGAACATAATCATAGACATGGAGCCCATTTAGAGGGTTATCAGTTGGGAGGGAGAAGGGGAAGAATGGGGGAAAAGGTACAGGGAATAAGAAGCATATTTGGTAGGTACAAAATAGACAGGGGGAGGTTAAGAATAGTATAGGAAATGGAGAAGCCAAAGACCTTACATGCACGACCCATGGACATGAACTAAGGGGGGAATGGCTTTAGAGAATGGGAGTAACTGATGGAAGGGACAAAGCGGGAAAAGGTGGGACAACTGTAATAGCATAATCAATAAAATAGATTAAAAAAAAAAGGTGAACTTTCTTCTTCAGTTTTGGTTGAAGCAACACCATATCTTGTTTATTCAACCAGGAAATAACTTGGAAGTTGATATTTCTTTGGTTGATCCATGTTTTCTTGTCGATATACTTCCTAATGACAAAGTTTACCAATTTGAACTTTAGCTGAATTTTTTAGTTCTCACTTTCTGAGTTATTTTTGCATGTGACATGACACTGTTTCTCAGTGATGACCTGGTTGTAAACTTTTCATGGAAAAACTTGCTTATGTTCACTGACTTATAAGCTTTCACCATGGTTTGATTATGTGTACAGGATGATGTATAAAATCTGGTAATACATATCTTTACTGATTTTTAAATGTGTTTTCATCTGTATGTGTATTTATTTTGTTTTGATAGGTTTTTGATCTTGTAGATAAACTTATAGAACTTAATCGCTAATGTATATATCATAGTTTGTAGTTGTCAGAAAATAAAAAGATACGTGTTTGCTCTCTGTCAGAATGGCATCTAGGGCAGGAAATATCTAGTTTAACAGTTACCTTTGAACACCTGAAAATTATCTACTAAAAGTTCATTGTGCGATTGTGCTATTTTCTCTTTCACAAAGATATTAATAAACTGACTGAAGATAAGAAAGAGGGCATCAGGCAACTTGCATTGACGTTTCAACATTTCATGAGAGAAGAAATACAGGATGTTTCTCAGCTGCCACCTTCCTTTGACGTTTTTGAAGCCTTTGCAAAAGTAAGTGTGAAGTTTTGTGTCTTTGCTAATGTCATAAATCAACCCTTTACTCTTCATTTTCTTGTTGATTCCTGAAAATCATGTCTTATATCACTCTCCTACTTTAATGCATAGAGAATGAAAGAATGCATCATTTATACTAAAAAGTGTATTACTTTTAATGTTTTCTCAGTATTCTTACTACCAACCCGAGTGCGTTCATTGTCAGCTCTCAAGGCATACCCTGCCATTGCGTTCATTTAATATTGTCATGGTGTTTCATCAGCAGAGCCTGTTTTTCTTTTAAATGACATTTATTGGGGTGACAATTGTTAATAAGATTCTATGTTACGAGTGTACAGTTCTGTGACACATCATCTGTATATCGCATTGTGTGCCCACCCCCCAAAGTCAAATCTTCCTGTCACCTTATATTTGACCCCCTTTACCCTTTACTAGCGCCCCCCACCCCACCTTCCTCTGGTAACCACTCTGCTGTTGTCTGTGTCTATGAGTTTTTGTATGTTTTTCTTGTTAGATTATCTATTGCTCTTAGTTTTATATCTCACATATGAGTGGAATCATATGGTTCTTAACTTTTTTTTTTGTCTGACTGAAGTGAAAAATTCATTGAATCTGTTCCTCGATTGAGCGAATTCTAAATATGAAAATATAACCACTTCTGATTTTAAAATAACGGCCTAAAATTTTGTTCAAATGTTTCAGGTCACTAAAATCGTGTATTAGAGAGAGAACATAGGTTTAATTTACTATTTGATCTGTTGTCTCTTGTTAGTGGCTACCTGAAGTACTATTTTTAGAAATGATTCTGATGGTTTTTTGGGTCCAGAGTGAAGAAGTACACTGATTGATTCTTGATATCTATCTTAATGTCCCAGGGACAGGAACAGCGGATCAGATACACCCCCATCACTACTGTGTGTTCACTGTCCTTCCTTTCTCATATCATATGTTTGGATTTGTTTAAATATTGATCACATTTTAATAACAAGTACAATTTTACATTTGAGTGTGAAATTGCCACTTATTTTAGAATTTGAAAGTACACATCTAATGACATACATATCATGCGTATTTTTAAGGTATACTTTGCAATCTGCTTATTTTCTAAGAATTTAAATCTAATTAGTGTGGTTGCTAGAGAGTTACTATTGTTTTTCTTAACTGTATTTTTATTCTTTAGAGTATGTTGTTTATGATTTTCTGGTAATGTCTTAGCAGTAAATTCTGGTTTGTCTAAAATTTAAAATAGATTTTTTAATATAATGGTTATTTATAATGCATCTGAGAAGTTTCTGATGCTGATTTCATATTCTGAAGTTTATATGCCATGGTGCACACCATATACTGTGCACGCGGACTCTTGTGGTGGTAAGCACAGTATAAAGTAACAGCTACCGAAAGATAAAAATGCACTCTAGGATAGCTGTGACTTCATTCCTAGTGTTGAGTCTGTGGCTATTCTGTGACAATTCTTTCTATTATTGGAAAATTTTCAAGCACTAATTACTGATGTTATTAGTATTCATGCAAAATGTTTTCAAATGTCTACTATTCCATGTAAAATGAGTAATATTTAAATTGCTATCTTATATTTTTGTTTATTTTAAAATAATTCTAATTTTAGGTATATTACCATGAAATTCCCTCTATATTTCATAGGGGGAAAATTGTTATTATAATTAAATGGACAAATGTTTGGTAATAGGCTATCCTTTTCCCCTCAAACTTGTATTTGTTATTGCTACAAAAGTAGAACATACTCATCTTTAAGATTTTGGAGGGAATTAGACTCATATGTGATTTCTACCTTAAATATAGGTAAATCATCAAATGAAAGCAACATTAACTGATGACCCCTATACTTGTTCAAGTTTTGTAAATATTTTATAAATTGTAGTTACTTTTCTGCTTATAAATCTGTCCTTAAACGAGATCACTTCGCTCCCCTTCCTTATTCTTTTCCTTTTCTTTCCTTTCTTTCTTTTTTTAACGAATGGAATAGCCTTACATTGAGCTAGCTGGTATTCTGCAAACCTTAGGGCTGAGCCACTGAGCTCCTGACAGGGCAAGTGTGTGCTTTTGTGAGCGTGACCGAGGCATTGGACTCCGGTGGAGAACGTGGGCGGGGAAGCTCATTCCTCTCACTGCCCTTTCTCCTCGTCTCACTGGCACAGAAATAGTCAAAGAGCAGAAATGGGCACCCCCGACTGTGCTGCCTGCAGTCGCTGCTTTTTTATGTACCCGCCGTCAGGGGTAGCCCGTGCTGACCTGCCTTCCGCCAGCGCCAGCGAATGAAGAAGCCTGGCTTCCCCTGCCTGCCGCAGAAATTCTGTTTTGTGTCTTACTTTCGGTCCTACTGATTTGTATGGGTTCAGGTTCTATACAGATTTTACACATGCTCTGCGTATGTTTTAGCTCATCTCCTTTTCATGTAAGGCATAAGGAATTCTGAGAGCTTTCCTAAATTTGTTTGTATCTTTTTTTTTTTTTTGACTTTTTGATTATGGACTTTTCAAACATACACAAAAGTAAAGACTAGGATAATGAACCCGCCTGTCTTTTGTTATTGAGCCTCTTGGTTGTCTGAGAGGTGCTTGTTACTGGATTCACTTATTAAATTAAATGGGCCTTTTTGTTTTGTATTTGAATCAATAGGCCTACTATTGATTCAGGGTTTCCAGAAGTATGTGGCTAATTCTAAATCTGAAAAGTATCTACCAAAGCAAAAAGCCTCAGTCAGAAGTCTTACTTGGAGATAGTCTTCTATTTATCAAACTTCCAACTTGGAAAGAGAAGGGGTTAGTGGAGAAGGAGAAGGTTCTTAATCCTGAGTGCGTATTTCCCTGCTGGGCTGATGGCTTTTTCTAATAGAAGACCATGATTAATTCCTCAAAAGTTGGTAGTTTATCTTTTGAACACCATGGGATTTTTCTGCTGAAAAAATAGTATGTAGCCCCGACTGGTGCAGCTCAGTGGGTTGGGTGTCCTCCCGCAAACGAAGGGGTCGCCAGGTGGATTCCTGGTTAGGACACACGCCTGGGTTGCAGGCTGGTCCCTGTTCGGGGACATGTGAGAGACAGCCAGTCGACATTTCTCATCCTCTCCCTCTCCTTCCCTTCCCCTCTCTCTAAGAATAAATAAAATCTTAAAAACAGAAAAAGAAATAATAGTATGTATCTCCTGTCAGACTAGGTTCTCAGCACTGAACGTGCTTCTGCTGCTGAAGACCTGACTTTACTTGGAAATCTTCCTCTCATCACTGCAAAGACATTATTGGGTAGCGGTTTGGGGGTGATATGGTCAAGTTTTCCTCTTTTTCCTCCACTTCCTTAGCCCTAGTATTAGTCTCCACTCCCCCCACCCCTGTGAAGAGTGATTAGGTAAAAAAAAATTTTTTCCAAAAAATCTTTTTTATTTTTTCAATTACAGTTGACATACAATATATTATTAGTTTCAGGTGTACAACATAATAATTAGACATTTAAAAAATTATGAAGTGATCATCACACTAAGTCTAGCGCCCATCTGACGCTACACACAGTTACTGCAGGATTGTTACCTGTATTCCCTCTGCTGTACTTGACATCCTTGTGGCTCTTTTGTGATCGCCAATCTGTGCTTTTTAGTCTCTTCCCCTTTTTCACATCCCCGCAACCCCTCCCCCCGGGCAGTGACCGAAATCTCTGTGTCTATGAGTTTGTTTCTCTTTTGCTTGTTTGTTGACTTGTTTTTTATATTTTACATGTAAGTCAAGTCACATGGGATCTGTCTTTCTCTGACTTATTTCACTTAGCATAATACTGTTTAGGTATTCATGTTGTTGCAAATGGCAAGATTTCATTATTTTTTCATGGTTGAGTGATGTTCCATTTTGTGGATGCACCATTTCTTCTTTATCCATTCATCTATAAATGGACACTTAGGTTGCTTCCATATCTGAGGTATTGTAAACAAGGCTGCAGTGAACATATGGATATACATGTCTTTGCGAATTAGTGTTTTGGGTTTCTTTGGATAAATACCCAGGAGTGGAATTGTTGAGTCCTTCTCTGTCTCTTGGTATAGCCTTTGTTTTAAAGTCTGTTTTGTCTGGTATAAGTAGTGCTACCCCAGCTTTCTGTTTGTGTCCATTTTCAGGGAATATCCTTTTCCAAACCTTCACTTTTAGTCTGTGTGTCTCCTATTCGAAGTGAGTCTCTCCTCGGCAGCCTACGGAAGGGTCTCCTTTATCTTATCCATTCAGCCACTCTGTGTCTTTTGATTGGAACATTTAATCCATTTAAATTACATTTAAAGTAATTATTGATAGATATGTGGTTATTGCCATTTTATTATTTATATTTTTGATCTTTTTTTTTTTTTTTTCCTTAAAAAAGTCCCATTACCATTTCTCGTAATACTGGTTTGGTGGTGATGAACTCCTTTAGCTTTCTCTTGTCTGGGAGCAATTGTAGGAGTTTGCTGTTTAAATATATTTTATTCACTTGTGAACTTGTTGCCTGGCTGTGAAATTTAAGTAGCATGAGACATAGGAATGGGGAATTTTTCTAGAAGAGGGTACGACGGAGGATTTCACGTAGGAAGTAGCAGTTGGCACTGTGACTTCCAGGAGAGGGGATGGTGCTGGGACATGGGCCAGAGTTGCGGACAGTGGCCTGGAAATGTGGCTGCTGGAGGGCTGCGTGGGGGCTGACCCGCTGAAGATCTGAAGAGGTGGTCGCTGCCTGTGGAATACATATTTCAGTTATATTTAGAACTCTTAAGTAAAAGCTTGATATTTAAAACGCTGGTTGCGCATGTTTGTATTAGCAATTTGTAAAGGTAACAGCACCTCCAGAATTTCTGTCGAGGGGCCGCTGCAGAGTGAGGGTCTGGTGGGATGGACAGACTGAAGTGATTTGCTTGAAGCTTCATTTGCACGGCAGTTTGTGTGCGTGTGCGTGTGCGTATCATGCGTTACTCCGGGGTGTGTGGCTGAATGGAAATAAAGGTGTGAGGTGTGAGGGACGCGGTGCTGGCCACTGACGCTAATGAAGGTGTCCAGAGGGTCGGGGGCACATTGCAGATGCTTGTTAGTGGAGCACAGGAGACATGCAATTATTTGTATGTTCATGAAAAATAGCGGGCAAGTTCATCTCTGCCGTCTCTTTGTTAGGTTGATTAGGGAAGAGAAGCTACATGTCTCCATCCTCAGAAGCCCCTCTTCCTTCCCATCCCACATCTTTATTTCCCCACTTCTAGCTTCACACACAATTTCCCAGTAGATTTTGAAATAGGTTCATCTTGGTATGACAGTTGCAGTGGTTCAATTTACTGATTGAGTTCTAAACATTTCCTACAAATGCAGAAAAATGTGTATATGAATGGTAATAAAGATAAACCTCAAAATCTGAGAAAATGACGGAGGACAAATTTAAATGGTACACCGAACAGTATGATGGTTAAGTCATGTTCTCAGACAAGTAAATGAAATTCTCTCAACCATAATCTCCTCATCTGTAAATGGGAATAATAAAAATAATACCGAACTTTACAGATAAAAGCACTTAGAGCGTCCTGGCTGCCCGCTGCTCCCAGCTTGATTCACATTCGACTGTAAGACTTCGGTGTTTTATGTCCCCCCCCGTGCTGTCGGATAGAAGGCCGTCTGTGACCGGTCATAAACCGGAGTCTCAGGTGGTTACAGTAGTGCCCAGGGCTGGTGTCTCTTGAGATGCTGAGAATTACCTCTCTTGTTTGAGAAGAAATTTTGCAAACAGCAAAGAGCACTTTCCTGTAGTAACTGATTTGGTTTCAGCCCGTAGCTACTGTGGACAGAAACCATATGCTGTTTGCTGCATTCATAACAACTCTATGATTTCCAAGTATTTCCTTGGGATATCATATAGGAAATGTAAAAACAAGCTTTCTCTAATGAATGAAATGATTCTCACACGTGCATCTTAAACAGATGGAATTAAATCTAAAAGTTATTCAGTTCTGTTATAATACACTGAAATGACACGGAATATATAGTAGTTCTCTATTCCATCCTTCAGAACTCACATTGATAATTGGTAATGGTTATTAATAGCTTAAACTTAATGATAGTAGCCCTGATGTTGAGCTTATTTTCTGTGCACAGAATATAGGTTTTAGAAAAATGTACTTAATTATTTTCTTCCAGAGTTGTAGCTTCCTTTTCTAAAAATGCATTTGGTAGACTAGAAATGTGATATGAGTTGAAAAATAAAGCAGAAAACAAACTGGTTGCATAAAGCGTTTCAAAAAACAGACAGTAAATTGGAAGCAGCAAGAATAAAAGCGACCTTCCCGACCACAAAGCATGTTATTGTTATTGTTTGCAGAGCTCGGCAAAGTACTTCTTAACGTCATGAAGTTGTACAACTGCCACAGAATTTTTTGATTAGAAATTCCACATGTGTTTGAGAAGATGTTCCCTCCCTTTTCCTTTCAAACAAAATAATAATTCTCCCGGTAGCATGTTTTTATTCTTTAGGCACATCTGTGACCTCCAGAACTTGCCTTTCCAAACTCTTAAGTTTTAACGCTGTTAGTGGCAGCGGGTTTTGCAATATATGCTGTGATTGTATAGCTTTGAAAGTGAGTTGAATTCTGAGTTAATTTTTTTATTTGAGCAATTTTTTTTTCATTAGAGCAACAATAGAGACTGTGTTAAAACAAGAATCTTGCTAATTCATAATATGAAAAAAAATAGAAACTAGTTTTCATTGAGATATGTTAGGAATGAGCCAAAAGAATAAACAATAATGATACTCAAGATTGGATAGTTGCATTTGACTGGTATGTGCCACTGATATAGAGTGTTAATAGATAATCTCTGTGATATTCTGCTATTGCCTCATAATTTTAGTAGTGTGTGTGTATATATATATGTGTGTGTGTGTATATATATATATATATATATCAGCATGGAGGAAAAATGACTAAATAACCATATTTTGTTCTTTTTATTTGCTGAGGAATGGTGTTCCTCAGTAAGAAGCAAGAACACGTTGTTCATGACATACTCAGTTTTTAATTTTGAAGTTCCAGTTCGGTTGGCCCTCTCCTTCTGGATGTGCTAGTGTTTTATTACTTCAGAGTTGCTGGTAGGCTAATTTGTGGGAAGAACATTACCTCCGTTGTTTTGAAAGGTCAGGGGTATGTGTGTGTATTTGCCCCTTGAGGGTTTCAAGTTCATATAGGACCAAATTTTAGAGCCTTTTGTTGATCAGCTCAGTTGGGTTCCACCACAGTAGCATGCTGTACAGTAGTAAAGAAAGCAATCTTTTGAATTAATAAAGTGATGAATTATCTAATTACAAACTTGATGTGAAATGGCAGTATGATAACTTTGACTGCATTACTAAATGATCCCAGTGACTGATCAGATGTGTCTGGGTTCCATTAAGGAAAACTATGCCATTAAATATTTAGTAGTAAAAGCGAGCAGACACTCCGGGGTAGCTAACCTGCAGTCACCGGGGTGCCTGTGTCTGGGTGTTGGGAGGTAGCTGCTGGGTGAGTATCTCTCTCGTCTGCTTGGAGCAGCTGCTAGAAAACTTAGTTACTGGGACCGTACCTCTCTTCTGGTGTTAAGTAAAGCAGGCAGAGAGCCAAGATACTTAACTGCACGCAGATCCTGACATTCTAATTACACAATGCTGATGCATTTATGATTGATATGTTTTTTCTTTATTACAGTAGATTGACTTTCCAAGTAGATTCCAGAGACAATTATTCCCAGAAATGTTCTTCTAAGTTAAGGGACATTTGTAGGACACTTGAGCTTTCTAAACAAAACAAGTCATGTGTTCTTAATGATGATATTTATTTATCATGTTCTCCAGTTTTAGCCATTCAGTTAATATTTCTCTTCATTTATGTGTAAATAACCTGTGATGAGTTGGTGTATGTTTATCATCATTAAAGGCCAGATGCCAGCTAACTTCCAAAGTTGGGAGGATAATTAGTAAATTCTTAATCAGCATTTTTATTTATACCTGTGTTGGTCAAGGTGAGTTCCTTATATAAGGCTAATGCTCTGGGTAAAACTGTGGGTGGAGAAGCGCGTGCGCCAAGCCTGGCTGCCCTGCCTGTCTGAGTGTGTAACTTGCCCTCAGTTCAGACGGAGGCGGTTACTTTCATTGCCTTGGCCTTCCCTTTGGTGACAAAAGCCTGTACTCGGGCACTTTGTCTCCCCACTGGAATGTGACTTCCTTAGAGCTAGGAATTATGTTTTATTTACTTTGAATTCCATGAAAACTGTCCTTTTTCAGTTTTAGGGAGTACACTTTATTAAATACATTTAGAAATCAATACATTACTGTAGGTATATGAGAGTGTAAAAAGAAGTCTTTCTCATAGTGAAATTGAAGAAGCTTAGCAAGTTAGTTGACAGCTCAGAATTTCAGAGGCTGACATTATCCTCAGGTCTTCGGGAAAGGATGAACCATTACCTGGATTATCCCAGAGCTAGCACCCCTTTTCTGTGAAAGCCCACACAGGCGGCGGTTTAGGGTTTGTTGGCCAAGCGGCCCCAGTGCATTGTCACTGCATCCTGGCGGCTTGTATGGCACAGCGAGAGGGCTGCTTACGGTCTCCGTGGCAACTCCTTGCCTCCTCCCTTACAGCCCAGAGCTTCTGTGGATAGTATATAAGCAAACAGGTATGACCGTGTTCCAGTAAAACTTTGTTAACAGACACTGAACACTGATTTCCCTACAATTTTCACTTATGCGTAAATATCCTTCCATTTCTTTTTCTCCCAGCTGTTTACAAATGTAAGGAAACATTCTTAGCTTGCAGGCTGTGCAGAAATGGGTGGTGGATCAGAATTAGCCTATGGGCCATTGTTTGCCAATCCTTAAATTATTGTTTTTAAGCTAAAAGCTTTTTTTTGGTGCTCAGTAGGAAACGGAGTATGGTATCAGAAGTTTCTCTAATTAAAAGATAGGATAGGAAATATTTTATCCATTACCTTTTAACAAACCATTAGTCCCACAGTGTTGCAGCACATTTGTAAGCACACTATGTGTACAATAATTGTTTATTGAGTTTTCTTTTTCACTCCAAGAAAATTTAATGCAATAACTTAAAAAATCTTTTAATTCAGTAATACAGTAGCAGACATATAGAATTTCACTTAGGATTAGGAAGAAATAAAATAGTCAAATAGAAGGAGATGCATATTGTAATAATGTTGTATCTACCTTATCATTCTTGGTTTTTTGTTTTTCTTAATTAAAGGTGTTGTATGTAATTATTTTGCCTTGAAACAGAACGTAATGATGTAATTTTCTAGTAGAATCATTCTGACCGTAGAACTCAGGTTCAGAAAGTTTTTGTTTGATTCTTCAGATCTCTCTTAGATTATGGATAGATTTTACATTGTGATTTGACTCTTTCCGTTTGAATGAGGAGGATCTCTGAGGAAACAAAAAAATATGTTGAAGAGGTATAATATTAATAGTAGTAAAAATTGTGATAAACTTCTCTGCTAAATTTTGTAACAGGCAGAAGCAGAATGATTTTTTTTTTGATGGCAGAAATGAGACATTGTTATTTGATGTGGAAAATAAGGTGATTTTAATATATTATAAAGGCAAGCAGGTAAATGAATTTGGAGATGGATTCTTGTAGGCCAGATTTAAAAAAAAAAAAAAAAAAAAGGTGTGTCCTGATCAGACAGAAAATAGCCTCTTACCGTAAGCCTCAATTTTCATTAACATTTTTATTTTCAGTACCTAATATTACACGTTTAAAGAGACAACTTAGATAAGTGCTCGTTTATAAAGCCTGATAAAGGCAGGCTAGAGAGCCCTGTCACGGAAGCAGGCTGACCCTGGCTCAGCGTTTGGGAGAACGTTGGAGTGGTGCCCTGGCGTGCCGGGCCAGGCACAGCTTAGAGCTCCGTGCCCCTGGAAGAGTTTCATTTCGGGTCAGACCCAGGTGTCGAGTAGCTGTCTCCATGAGCGCAAGGTAGGGCTAAATGATATGTAAAGTGCCCTTTGAGTTTGTGGATTCACGGTAGATACACTGTGGAAGTCTGTAGTATGTCTTCCCCGATTTTTATCCGGGCCCTGCTTATTCTGAAAGTTTCAGCTCAAATCTCTGGTGAAACGCACCGAGCTAGGATTGCTCTTTCCCTGTTGTAAAATGGGTAGTCCCTGGTAGTTTCTATGCCAGTCATTTGGGAACGGTGAGTATTCTCTCTTACTGGTTATATGTCTTCATTTCCTATGGTCCCACTCAGACTGGAGACTTTGTGAGGAGCCATGTTACCCAGTTCCTTCTTTAAGCGTGGTGCAAACATAGTTTTAGGGCTGGAAAGATCACAGAAACAATTCAGTCCAGAGTCTCCTACTCCTCCTCTTCCCATGATAGAGCACTTGCAGGTCAGAGAGGTTTTGTAGTCATTTGGTGACAAGAAAAATGCTAAATTTTAGGTCTTTTGAGCTCATTTTGATGCTCTTTCTGTTAGTTGATGACCAAGTGTTCAAGAACTGGCTTCTAGGTTGAAGTGAAAATGAGATGAGCAAACAGAACTTAACATTACAGACAACTTTTGGCAATATCTGTTCCTTATATACTTATCCGGCTTTATTGAGATGTAATTGATATATAATATTGTATAAGTTTAAGGTGTATGGTGTGTTGATTTGATATATATTGCAAAAAGACTCCGTAGTGTTAGCTAACACCTTCATCACGTCACATAATTGCCATTTCTTTATTTGTGTGGTGAGAACATTTAAGGTCGACTCTTAAACCAGCTTTTAAATATATAATAGAATATTATTAGCTCTAATCACCATGTTGTCCAGTAGATTTCCAGAACTTACTCATCTTATAGCTGGAAGTATGTACCCTTGGATCAATACCTCCTCATTTCTCACATCCTCCGTTATTTCTTATATTGAAGGTTAACAGTATAAAGTCCGAAAATTGAGAATAAATTACACCACAGGATTACTGTTATCAGCATTGGGAACTAGATTAGGTTTGTCTATAGTGATGAGTTTCAACCCCAGAGATTCTGTGTGGCTGTGCTTAAATGATGGTGGCTTTCCAAACAAGCTGTATGTCCTCCCTTCAAACAGATAACTCAGTTTTAAGCAGAACTGCCATATTGTGTAGTTGACAGTATGTGGATTTGTCTTTTGTTTCCCTCTCTTTCTCTTTTTGTCCTGTACTCAGCGAGGAAGCAACAGATATTAGACACTGGCATTGCTTCCTAGTGTGCATACCCCAATTTTATTATTTTATTTTTTTTACTCACAACGTAACAAATACAACATTTATCTCCTACAATAGACCTTTGAATTATTGTTGATATTTCCTTTTGCACGTGAGGAAATGCTTAAGGTCACATGACTTAAATCAAGGAGCCAGCGCTTCATCCTGGCTCTGTTGATTTCAGAGGTTGTTCCTATCCCATCATTCTGCATTCTGTGTTATGTTCTGTATTGGAGCTCTAATTATGAACTATTATAGGCCTGAGGAGAAAAATTCAAAGTCTGAGAAATGAGAATATTTGATAAGATTCCTATCACTAATGCTAAAGTGTTGCTCTAGGCAAAGCTTCACCTTATTTAATTAGGGTACCTGTTATCCTTCACAGAGGTGGTACATTGTGTCTTTACACACCATTCTCCTTCATCTGTTCACATTGAAAGTGCTGGCAGGTGGGTTTTTCATATCAAACGATTCTGAACTGATGCTGCCGCAATTCTCTGTGAAACTAAAGGCGATTGAAATGGAATTTGCATGGAGCCAACTGCTTTTTGAAATCTGGATTCTACAACCTTGAAGTACTGAATATTAAAACATTAATTATTTAAGAGCCTTCATTTTGGGTCTGTCTTGTTTTCCAGCTATTATTAGATGTGATTTTTTCCCCCTGTGAATCTTTAAATATTGCATTTGCACATTAAGACATTTTATGATGCAATGGAATATATATGCAATATTGGAGAAAATCCTCTTTGACCTCATTGGAACCTCTTTTTCTTATATAGGTATGTATTTGATCTTAAATTTTATACCTGATATTAATGACATAGGCAAATAATTTAGAAATATTATTTTTGAACAAATATTTGTTAGGTAACAGCAAAGTATTGGAACTTCGTGTGACTGAACTTGGCAATCGTGGGACCTATTTCAAGTTTTAATTAATATTTGGTTTTAGTTTTGATGCTTAAATGAAAAATTTACCAAGGTACAGTTAATGCAGAGCTGTTTCATTAGGATCAGTGGAATCCGGATCAGGGTTAAGAACACCATTTATAGAGCCTTCTTTTCTCCCTTCCTCACCCCCACGGTGGCAGCCTTTTGTTGCAGTAACAGCCAGCGCAGTCTCTGGCGTGTCCCCTGTGACTTGCTGGCTGAGGTTCTGGGACTGGTTTCAGCCTTCACAGCCTTTCAGAGGCCCTTGATGTTCCAGGTTTGTAGCAGAAGTTGATAAGGTGTGTTGTTTTTGTCCTCAGAAATCTTCTGTAATAGGATGTGACCGTGGGCTGGCTTGTTTTCACGTCCAAGCGACCATAGAACAGCACCTATTAAACTTCAGGCGTACAGACCTTAAGGTGTGATACTGCTCAACCTTTAGAAAACCCTTTTAATTGGCTTTTGTGGCATGACCTGCCCCCGATGCTCCTTGGCCTTTCTTACCATTTTATTTAAAAATTATATTTGCTGGTTTGTTTATTTTAACCTATTGATTGATAACATTCTACTGCTATGGCTTGACTTGTGTGCCTGTTTGCTGACAATACTCTAAGCCTCACCTTCAGCCTTGTTTTCTTCTCATCTCCAATCCGGTCTTTTCTACTTATTAATAACAGTTGTCATTGGCACGACCAGTTTTAACTTCAGATTCGTCCTGAACAATACTTAACCTCTGTCTTTTCTGCTCTAAGGCCTGTTGCTTCGCTACCTTTTCTCTTTTCTCTCTGCACCGTGGTCTCTGACGCAGCTGCACCAGCGACCTTGGGGGCACCCCTCGCTTTCCTTCCCTGCCCGGCTCATGCTGCTTTTCAGGTGTTGCTTAACTGTTCTTCTCTTTTTGTATTTTTTGCCACTGACCTAATTCAGGCCCTTTTTCTCCTGCCTGCTCTCTTCGCTTCTCACTGTTTCCCTGGACCTTAACCCATTTGTGTATACTGCCACTATATCTACGTATGTTTTAAAAAGCAGATCTGATCATTGGAATCCCCTGTGTAAAATTGTCTTGATTCCTACTGCCCATAGTTTAAAATCAAGGTTTGAAAATACAACATTTGAGGGCCCAGCAAGCCTCATCCCATGCTCCTCTCCTGCGGCGGGGCGATAGCTTAGATAGCCTACAACTTCAGGGGTGTAGCCGTTTCCCTAGCAAGTGGCGTAGTGACCAGTAAGTTGCAGGGATTCAATTATGTATGTTACCCCTTTACATTGTTTCATGGTTACTTCTATTATGTTTTTACTCCTTCACATTATTGCATTGTCAATGTGTCTCTTTAAACTACCAAATCTTGATGACACCTGAAACATTGTTGCTGCGACAGGAGTGATAAATGTAGGCATGCCAAGTGCCCTCACTGGATAGAGAATTATTTTGACAGGGTGAAGTTGTTTTTTTTTGTTTTTTTTTTTGCCAATTTGTAAAGTTGCCCATATATTTGAGAACACAGAAGGAGGGTGACAAGTTAGCAAGGCCTGGGAAGGCTGGGAGTGGGGGTGGAGGTGGGTGTGTGTGCGCGCACGCACGCAAAGAGGTAGGAATCATTGTGTTCCTTTGACTCGTCCTGAGGTAGTTTGCTTCTGTGTATGTCATTCTGATTTGACAGAGGAAGTTTTAACTTCGATTAATCAGCAGCAGCAGTAACTGAGTGGGCCGCTGCTTTATCAACATTGCTGAGTTTTATAATCAAACAGCTACAGGGATGTGATCAGATTTTGGAAATCCACTCCTGGAAGATTTTCATGTTCGCTAGTAGTCTTCAGACAGGCCTCTAGCTTTTCCTTACAGCCGTGATGATTGCTACAGAGGTAATTTTTGTGTGTGTGCTGAAAATATTTTTCTCATATCAGTGAGATTTGGATGAACTTTGTCAATTCCTCTCTCCTCAAAGTCAGCAAAGAGAAGCTTGCAAAGTCCTTCATCCTTTGCATTTTGTGGAAGTAAGGCATTATGTTCTATAATTAAAAAGTTTTATCTTACAGTTTAGTGGATTGGAAGAGTTTTTTTCCACATGACAAAGAATGCTTAGACTTGATGATTTCAAAAGTTCTTTTGAAAACAACTTCAAGTTTTCGTTCTTTTTAAAATTAAATCGTTTTGTTGTTATGCCAGTCGGTGAAAGACAAACACCATATGATCTCACCTGTAAGAGGAGTCTAATCAACTTCAAATTTTCAGTTACAAAATACAACCTTATGAGTGGTCATTCACGCCTTTACTCGTCGTTATCAGCGTTGCTTGAGTAGGATTCGAAGGGCTCCAAAGCCTTTTGCCATTTGTCGTTTCCCAAATGGTCAAGATTTCCGATTCCAACCTTGGCATATACAGTTCCTTCCATCCTTCCTGGAAAATTCTTTGTTTATTCTTCAAGATGTCCCCTTTTTTAGGAAGTCTTTTGCAACTCCTTAGGACATGTCCCATTATAGCAGGAATGGGAAAGTGAAAGTATAAACTAAAAGCAGATTTAGAAAAAAAGGTTGGGCACTTCTGTCATTGTCTCCCTCTTAGCCAGGAGCTGGCGCCCTGAGCTGGCCAGTTTCTCGCCAGAGGGAGCAGCTGGGAGACCCAGCCCGCCAGACTTGAGCAGCGGCGGGAGTGAATGGCCGCGTCTTGCGCCCAGACGCTGGGAAATCTTTCCTCCCAGTCCACTGATGGCAAACTAGGTGGTTTTGTCTCTCATCATTCTGGCCCTCTGTGAGGAATCAAAGGATTCACGGGTTTTGAGTAAGCAGATCTGAAAAAGCTGCCAAGTTACTAATTATTGCTAATTATAGCAAAATAATAAATATAAGGATGTTTATTATAGGTGTATCATATGGTATGGTTTTTCCTAAAAGTCTTGCTTTTGAATTGGCTTTCTGTAAATAATATATCAGGTTATGTGAACTAGGAAAATCTGGAGATTATCAGGGTCCTATTACAAATCTTTTCCTGGGGGAAGATTTATTTTGGTAAGTTCATTGCTCTTTTTTAAAAACCTGGATTTCCACATATTGTGTCTGTTTTTCCCCTAAAGCAGAATACATTTGCGATGAGTTAATCTGTCCCCCTCCCCTCCCGTTTGCAGGACTAAGCATTTCCTTATTAGATTCACCAGATTTTTGGGGCTCATCGCACTTACATTTCCAGATTGGGGTGTGGTCGGCCTTGCTGAATTGTAACCCGTGGGCACAGTGTTGCAGGGTTGGCCTCTCAAAGCCTCTTGACTGCGAAGCCACTCAGCAAATGGCTTTCTCTTTACCAAAACCTAATTAGTATCCCTGAGACCATTCCTGCATGAAAGACCTATTCCGCAGTCCAGCGTGGCATTTTCTAAGTAGAATTTCAAAGCCCAATGACTTCAAACAGGTTTTTAGACTGACCTCAGTCGACGCGGATCATGAGAAGCAAAATAGAATGCTGAAACTTTTCTCCTTGGTAAGCTGGGGAGTTTGGCTGTATTCACACTGCCATTGATCTCCAGGAAGCTGTTCAGTTCAGCTCTGATGTATTTGACATATTGGCGCTTTGGGCTATTTTATTTCCTTTTATGATGAACTGGCCTGACTAGAGTGGTATGATAATCAAGTGCCTGTTCTTATGTTTTTATCTGCATATATTTTATACTTTGACTTTCCGTTCGTGTTATAGTGTGGCAACATGGTTTAGTAAGTACATTGTTTTACTAGAATTTGAGCTTATTCAGTGAAATGGGAAGCCCAGACGAAGAGTTAAGGCCAACGTATTTGTTAACATTAAATATTTTTGAACAATTTACAAATACTGATTCTAGAAACAACTTTGATGTTTTACTGATTATATTAATAGATCATGAATGGCTTAAAAATCTTTTGGTATAATTAAGCCTTTAAGTCTTAGGCAAATAAGTAATTTACATTTTTTCTAGATCAATACTAGTTTGGGTGCTTATTTTTATGTTGCTTTTTTAGAATGTTGACCTAGTTCTCTGCATTTTTATTTTCAAGTGACAGCAGAATCCCAAGTATAAGAAAATGTGATTAATTCTCTCACATTGAAGTCACTTAATTGTTCTTTGCCTAACAGCTGCTTTCTATTCAGTACATTGAACATAAAAATCTTGAGTGCTTTTGTGCTATCATAAATTTTAAATGTGAACCGTTCTTCCTTTTAAGTGTCATATGTTATTGATTTGAATTTGGCAGTTTGTGGGGGGGGGTGGTTTTTCTAGACATGGCTGTTGTAGCTGGCCAGGGGGACATTCTTTCCCAGTCCCATATGCTGCGTGTCACTCTGATCCTCAGTCTTATGTGTTGACAGTAAAGAAGGGGGGTGTTGGGTTGAGTTGTTCTTCCTAAGCTCCCTTCATTCCTAGAGCATATTGGAGAAGTAGGGTCAAAACAAAGAAGTGGGACTTTTGGATATTTTAGGTCAGAAAGAAACAGCTTAATAAATTTCAGCTCAATAAAGTTGTGTTGACTGTCCACAGCACTGTGTAGAAAAAGGGTATTTTCTGCCCCGTCTGGTAGGAGACAAAAATATTCATATGAATATAAATATATAAATATGATTATATTGGAAGTTTCTTGAAAGCAGCACCGTGCCTTACTCTTTCTTTTTTTTAATGTGCATGCCAAAGTTACCACACTGCAGGCGCTCAGAATAGTCTACAGCGGACTGTGATAACTGTGACGAGCAGTCTTGTGACAGAGATTTTGTGTGGCGACATCATTTGATGTGGGCCTTCAATGGAACGCATTCTAGGCAGGAAAGTCAGCGCTCACTTCCTGGAATTCAGGAGCCACTGTTCCAAATAGGCCACTGGGGACCCTTGAACTAAGAATCAGACCATTGGGACTGTGGATGCCAATGGAGGAAGCAATCCAAGGACTTTTTTGCTGCTGGTTTCTATTTAATGAATGTGACATTTCTGGGTTTGAACAATTAATTTAATGGGGTGGTGAACATACAATGCAATATATAGTTGATGTATTATAGAATTGTACACCTGAGACCTATATAATTTTATTAACCAATGTCACCCTAATAAGTTCATTAAAAAGGTTACAATGAAAAAAAAAAAGATTTTCCTTGAAACCTGTGCCCGACGCTGTCCCAGTGGGCTCACTTCCCTCTTGGGGCCCTCGCACGCCATTTGCCCCTCCTGACCCTGATGGGCGCCCCTAACTCATGAGAATGTTTTCAAGTGGCAAGTTCAGCTCTAGGCTTTTGTTTCTTTATTTTGCTTTTTGTTTTCTGTTTTTCAAAATAAACTGAGAAGGATCTATAAAAAGACACGTGGAGAAAAAGGAGCCTTGGTCTCAGGGAGTTTGTATTCCTTGGAAGAAGCAACATTCAAAAAGGAGATGTCCAACATATAAAAGTTCAGAGACTGTAAAGGGGGATAAATTTAGCATTGAATTTCAGCAGTTAGAAATTCCTTGGTGCCATTTTTATTCTTCATGTGGAGTGAAAGTATGAATACTTTTATTTTTCCGATTTAGAATAGAAGCTGAATTATTAGGCTTTGTTATTTTTTCCAAAATAATAGTTGTCTCTCAGAATGTATTGCTCCTAATGAAAAGCTGAGTTATTCTTTTTCATTCTTTGGAAAAAAATTTGCTCCCCACCATATTTGGACTCAAAATTACTCCTATCTGATTTGGTACATTCGTCCATCAGTCCGAAAATCAGCCAGTACAATTTGGAATATTTCCTGAGGGGCCAAGAAGTCCTGTGATTGAGGATTTGGCGAAGTTGGTGACTGTGTTGTGTCCTATAGTAAATCAGTCAGATGAAGAAGCGGGCAATCAAAACGGTCTCCTCTGAGCAATCATTTGCTGCAGTTAATCCTTTGTAAAGCGTAATTTTACAACATTAACCTTAAACACTGGTGTACATATTTAATGTTGGGATTACTTTATACCTCAGTAAACTGGAAGTGTAGGTTTATTTTTTATGTATGTTGTGTGATAGCTTAGGTATTAGGGCACTAACTCAAGCAGTTATCCAATGAAAAGCCCTACCTGTTAGTGGCTCCATCATGCTGTTAAAGTATTCACTTACCAGCAGGTGAGGTGTGCGAGATGGAAACCAAATTGTGCCATTTTGAATAGAGAGCTGCTTGCATGACCATAAATGTTTATGTTCCTGGATAGGGAATATAGTTTCATGAGCATTAAAACAGTAAAATCTTAAGTCTCAGTTTAAGTTTTTAAAAATTTTAAAGAAAAATATGACACAGAAATTTGTATAAACCTTCCATTTCGATCTGCAGCAAAGGCGGGTGCAGAGTACGTTGTGCAGGGCCACTGCGCGGGCCCCCAGATCAGTGCGGTGCCCGACTCACCGTCCAGCCGCACTCCCGCAGGCGGTGGGAACGCTAGTAGTTCGGTTCGTCGTGGTGGATTGCTGCCATTGGCTGTCAGGAGTGGTGGTGGTGTGGTTTTTTTTTTTTTTTTTTTTTTAGAAACTAGAAACAAACTAACAGGGACCAGAGGGGAGCTAGTAAGGGACGAAAGAAGGGTGAGGGCCTAGTTAAAGGACAAGCACACGTGACCTGTGGACTTGGAGGACGGGGTGGGATTGCCCGCGGAAGGCGTGTCGTACAGAAGTTGGGCTGTTAGATGCCATACTCATGTACTAAGACAAGGTAATGAAGATATTCCTCGACTTAGGATGGGCCTGCGTCCTGATAAACCCCTCATAGCTTGAAAACATTGGAAGCTGAAAATGCATTCAATAGACCTAACCTGCTGAACGTCATAGTTCGGTGTAGCCTCCCTTAAATGTGCTCCAAACACTGGAATTAGCCTGCAGTCGGGCAAAATCATCTCGCTGCCGCGGTGCAGCGTTCGAGGCTGTCAAACCACATATCACTAGCCCAGGAAGAGGTCAAAATTCACAATTCAAAGTATGGTTTCTACTGAAAAATGTCAATTTCACATCATTGTAAAGTCAAAAATAAAGTAAGCTGACCATTGTTAAGCGGGGGGAAAAATCATAGGACATGCTAATGTGTTTTTTTTATAGAAAGAAACTTAAAAGTAGTTTCGATTCCTCAGATTTTCTAATTAAAAATTCTGGGGTAATTGATAAAAAGTCAAACTTCAGTTAGAATTCTCCTTCTAAATATGACTATGGAAGCTTATCTGTTGTTCTAAATTATCTTCTTCAAATAGATTTATTTCCTTTATCATCTCCTTAATATTCATTTCTTAACATATTTATGAGAAAGTAGACCTTATCTGCATATTATAAAATGGAAGCAGTCTGACTTGACATTAAAATTTTTTCTAATGTGATAAAGCTATGAAGTTACCATGGCCTCTAATATTTTATGTTAAAAGTACAATTTGTGTTATAGTGAAGATAACAGGGAAGCTCTTACCCTGAGACTTGTGCTGAAATGAAGTTTTCTATAATTCTATCAAATTGTTGTTTGAGTGTAACATTTCTCTTGAGGCAATTTTGTATCTTAAAAGATTTTAGAATAAAATGTGAAACAGACTCTTAATCATTTCACTCAATGAAATTTGTGCTTTGCAAAATGTGAGCTCTGAACTCTTTTGGATTCAGCACTTACTGGGAGAGATTTAAGATATCTTCTCATATAAGCTTGAGGCAACCTCAGGAAAGGAGAGTGATGTTGGACCGTGGATATTTCTGTAAAGTTACAAATGTTCCCTGCCCCAAAGAATTGTATCAAAATTTATCTCCACCTGACCTGGTGAGCTGCCACAGGGCTGCCCGCAGGGGTGGAGCCCAGGAAAATACACATTTTCAACCAAGATGAAAGTGTCATATTTCATTGGTAGATTTAAAAAAAACAAAACAAAATGAACAAGCCTCAGCCTACAGACATGTATCACAAGGCTCTTCGTCTGTTATTTCAGATATAAGGATAGTAATTTGTAGTCTGTGGCTCAAAAGCAGCAGAGGCATTGGCAGAAAGTGAAATTCAAGTTGAATGTCACAGATTTCTACAGCGACCCTGCTCTCAAGTAGTGCCCGGATCCCCGACTTTTTGAAAGCGTGTGTTACAGCACTTCGCTTTTCTGAAAGACCAACGTTAGTTCTTGTTTTCCTGTAGTGAAAGAAGTCCAAAGAGGATTTTTGCTTTTATGGAAAAAAGGGCAAAACGCAAAAAATAGTTTTCAGCGTTTGCAGTGAGCCCTCGTGTCTGCAGCGCACGCCCCGGGCTGCCCACCATGCCCCTTCCCGGGAGCCTCAGGCATCGCCTGGGCGTCAAGCCGCCGTGACTTTGACCCGTGTCTCTGAGTCTCTGTGCTTTACCTCCATTTATTTTGTGACCCATCAGCAAGAAGGGGCCTGAGGTGTCAGATAAGCCTAAGAGGGCTCGTGAGGTTGGTACCCTTCGTGTAGAACTAGATGTAGTTGTTTTGATTGTGGTGGATGAATCAAAGACCTTGTGCATGCATTGAGTTTTGGGTCTGAGAGCCCGCAAAAGTTTTCCATATAAATTAATGGAAGTTGCTTTTTTGCAATTTGTGTCGTTTTGGCTTATGAAAGCTTTCATAGGAATTCTCTGCTTTCAGACAGTGGGGAAAACCTGTGTTTTCAAGACGATGATGACGGGCCCAAGTGCGTGATGGCTTGGGGGGGAAGAGAATGCTCCCCGTCCCGGCCCTGCTTGTTGGGTTGGGGTGTTCAGCCTTCGAGCCATGATTTCCTTGGCTCTGAGGGTGACGATAAATGTATTTCTACATGTATTATGGTTACCTCTATAGCAGTTTTTTCAAATTCATTATAGTTTGCTGTCTGCTTTGTACAGATTTTTACTATAGTATTTCTTGTATATTCTCTACAGGAATTCATTCAAATGTGTTTTATATTATGGTTTGTTTTCTTAGTTACTAGTATCATCTGAAACATATTAGAACCATCATTTAATACTATGTGTGTGATACAGGATTTCATTTACCAGTAAAATTATGATGCTGTGTTTCATGCCAAGTATTTGTTGGTTTACTCTGCTTTAAAAGATAACTTTGTGGTGTAATATTTTATCTTGAAGTTAGTAGGCTGTCATTGCAGATCCTGAATTTGTTATTTCAAACTGGATTCTAGTCTATAGTATATGAACACAATGATTCATTTCCTTCTACAGAAATCACTTGAAAATCACTCTCAGTACATGTATTAGAAAAAGTATTTTTATAAATTGTCTGCCCTAGTTCCTTATTTCACCAGGGTTCTACAGAAAAACATGTGTGTCTATGAAGAGGTTCGTTATAAGAATTGGCTTATGCAATTACGGGGGCTGAGAGCCCCACACTCTGCCTCCTGTAAGCTGGAGGGCCCGGCTGGCGAGTGGCACAGTTCAGTCTGGGTCTGAGGCCTGAGCAGTGGGAGCTGATGACAAAAGGCCAAGCTCAAAGGCCTGGCAATGGGGGTGCCGGTGGTGTAAGTCCTGGTGTGAGCCGAAGCCCCGAAGCCCCGAGAACCAGGAGTGCAGATGCCCAAGGGCAGGAGGAGGCGGCTGTCTCCACCCAAGCGGGGAGCGCACCCTGGCCCCTCCCCCGCCTTCCTTTCTGCTCGAGCCCTCAGCTGATTGGATGACGTCCACCCACATTAGCGAAGGGGATCTCTACGTGGGTCCAGTTTTTTATATGGATTTGAATTTACTTTCTTGGTTATTTGAATAAACCTCTGAGTCACAAACCCAGCCATCTGCTGGACCCTGTCCGCAGACTTGTTTATTTGGTCTGTACATTGCTATCAAGTCATCTTTTTGATGTTAATTCTTTCCAACACTTTTAAAGTCTGTTTAATCCTTTTGGCGAAAAACTGGGAGATGGGGCTTCCCTGGGCTCATCCTCCACGGCAACAATTAGCTCGAGCTGGGCAGCGGCGACTCCTCTTAGTGAGGTGTGGGCCGTCCAGTCAGTCTATACCCCGCCTCAGCCTTGTGTCTCACATTCAGTCTAAGCTTCCGTTTGAGCTGTAGATTTTTTTAATCGCCGTAAGGGAAGTGGCCTTCTGATTCTTTACTCCACCTTATTGTTATGGAGTTCTTTCCGCCTGGAACCCCCTCCTGGTTGAAACCCTTCCACATTCTTCAGTGATGAATTCTAGGTCTATCTTTGCATGAAAAGTCTGAGGAGTTTCACATGACAAGCAATCCAGCCTGGTATTGAATGAAGCCAAATTAAAAAAAAAAAAAAAAGGACCTGTTGGTTATGAGCTGAAAAATGCCTCTGTTTTTGCATTGCTAAATCCAGCAGGACAAATGATGCCATTAGGTTCCCACCTGCGTTGCTAGACTCCCTTTCCATGAGATGCGTCCCTTCTCAGACAGGCTCTCCTCGTGTGGTGTCAAGACTCGAGACAGTGGTCAATCTGTAAGTTTCCATCCTCTCAGCTCCCAATCGAGCATGAAATAGAACCATCTTTTTGGTTACTTAAAGTTCTCAAGGTTAGCTGCGATTGTATCTAATTAGCAAGGTTTGGGTCAGGAATGCGTGTTTGAACCATTAGCCTGGGTGACATGTCCACCCCTGGCATTAGCTCCAAGAGACCAGGGTAAGAGGTGGTTATGTGGAGAATGAATATTAGATGACAAATATAGTATACCTTCCTCTTCTTTGCTTACCCTATTGGAAATGCTGTGTTCCTCTGCTAAACTTCTTTAATACTGATTATCAGTTGGCCGTCAAATATTCTACTTTGTGTTGTAGTCAGTCATTTGTTTATTCACTTATTTGCCAGACATTCATTTAGTGCCAGTGATGTTGCAGGCATTGTGCAAGGGGATGGGAATGCAAAGATAAAAATCAGTTGCCCTTGGGGAATTCCCAGTACAATATGGATGATTTGCTCCCCAGCTGGATTGTTAAGCTTAGGAGATATCAGAAGTATTATTGTGTTCCCTTACAGCACACAACGTAATATTTTCCATAAAATAGGCTCTTGATAGATAAGTTTGTGCATTCAGCTTATGGAAACATAGTTTCATTATTTCAGACTTGCTACATAAATGAATCTCAATTTTTGACCATCTTGTTGGTACCCATACCTGAAATGCAGGAAGAATACTGTCTCTTTGTCAGTCTTCTGTGGAACTTGGTGATTCCTGTATCTATTAGTTGCTGGTTTATCTTGGCTCCTGTAGTACAATTGGGTATTCTTGAGGGCAATGAATTGCTTAATACATGTTTGTTGATTGCAGTCTGTTGAATGGTAGAAATGTGTGTGCTTTGATCATGGGAAGGAGTTTCAGATCTTTTTTCACTATCTCTTTATAGTTTATTTGTTCATAAAACGTTTCAAGTTCTCTTTTATGTTTAACAGGCAGATTTGGGTTTTGTTCTTTTTTAAGTTTTCCATGTACATTTTGGAATTGGTATCATTTTGATACCTCCAGCGAAGTCAGGGTTGGTATTGCTAATCAGAGAGGATTTATGTCTTTGGGAAGCTCAAGCTGTCTTTAGGATGGGTAGCATTATTATCAAAAGAAAATGAACTCCACTTCTATTATCCAGTCTGAAGTTAATATCTTTTTTTCTATTTGTTTGCAGTAAAATTCAGGCTTCGATTTCCTGAGGACTTTGTAATCTGTAATGAAAAAAAAAACAAGTTGGTGCGCTTTAAGAAAAGAGCCCAAATTTAATATTGGCCATATGCTAGACACCGTGCTGGGCGTATGTTATCTTTTAAATCTTCACACCAATTTTATGGTGTAAGTACCATTACTCTCCCCATATTGCAGGAGGTGAACTGAGGCTTGGAAAGGTGAAGAAACCTGCCCAAAGTCACATAGCCAGTCAGTCACTGGCAGACCTGGGCCCCTAACCCAGGTACCTTTGACTTCAGAGCCCATGGTCTTAAACGCCTAAAAGGCACAGACATTTAAAAACCCCCAAATTTATCCCTTGCTACCCATGCATAGGATAAAGGGGTAGGAATGTAATTGCTGAGGCAGACTCTTGCATTTCTGTATCTGTTGCCACTGTGCTCTGCTACACAGAGTGGAGTTTACAGTCGTTCATATGGGAAATAATGAGTGAACTCTGTGTTTCGGGTACTCACGACTGAAAACCTGCTTTTGCCCCACCCAGTGTGTAAAGTTATACTCTACCTCCATCATATGAATGCAGTGTTTTCCTATAACCTCACTAGCATGAGATATTCTTATTCTTTTTAATCCTCGGCGGTCTTGTAAGTGCTGTGAGGAATATGTCTTTATAATTTTAATTTTCTTTGGTTATTAGTTTCTGTTGAGCTTTAAGTCTTGAAATTTTGCTTGATAAAACCATAAGACTTCAGGTCTTTTCGCCTGTGAAATTTTTGAGGCCATGACAATTCCAAGCAGACCTAGATATTTTCTGTCTTTTAAAGGCAGGGATGTTTCTTTCTTCTTTGTGTAACAGAGTGTAATAGACAGGGAACGCTGTATACCCTTGATGGTCCAGTCCCTGTCATTTCACAAGGATAGCTTTTTGTATGGCCTCATTTCTAACGCCATTCGGTCTGGGAAGTTATAACCTGGTGGAGGTGTATCTTTTACTTTTAGAGCAAAACCATGAAGAAATATGTGGAACAAATTTGTGGTAACTCCTCTGCATCTGAAATTGTATTGCAAACACAAGAGAGTCTCCTGTACTATGAAAGCTTTTTTTTTTTTTTTTTAATGTATCATTCAAGTACTTTGAATTTAAGTCAACTCATTAGGCATTAGTTGAGTTTGTAAGCTTTACTGTTCTTTTTGGTTATAGAAAAAAAGGATGAATAGTCAATGTTTAGTTTTTTATTTTTTTCAATTCCTTTGTAGTGCTTGACAGTACTAGCTGCTAATGATTATTTTTACCTCAGTAAACATATTCTGGCCTTTTATGAATCCTTCTCGTCTTAAACGATCCTTCTTATCTCTCTTTGGCGGTTGACAAAGTTGTCTCTGAGCCTGAAGGTGTAAACAGACACGGGAAGAAGCCGCTGTGGTTGGTTGTCTTTCTAGAAGAGGTGAAGAGAGCACCTGTCCTGTCTCATCCCTCTCCATATGAAGCATCTCTTAAAAATGAAAGATGACGGAGTATCTATCATGCTGAAAAACTCTCCTACAGTTGTATTTCATAAATAATGCTGGCAATTAAATTCAAGGTATCCCGTTAACAGGAACCAAAAAGTAAAGCTGTCTGCCTTTAAAATATGGCGGTCAGGGTCCTATGGCACAAAGATGAATGGATACATATTTAGGACTGAAATGGAAGTCTTGGAAGGGAAATCTTTTCATTTAATTAAAAAGCATTACTAATTCCAGATATATTTATAGCATTCTTTGATTGATGGAGTGGATCTATGGTATTTATGCATCAGAAAACTAAATGAATTTTTGACATTTGATGCATGAGAAAACACTTTTGCTGAGAAATGTGTTTGTACTGCTAGGATAAAAAACAGCAAAGGTGGGTTGCAGCTTCCCAGTACAAAACAGTAATCTCTAGTTCCTGGCTTTAAAAACAAATGCTGCTCTTGTTTCTTTCACATAAAAAGGGGTTTTATACAATTTAAATTTACAATATATATTTTTATGAGATTTGCTATAATCCTAACTATGATTAAAAAAAATATTTCCAGCCAGTTGTTTTCAGGGGTAGGGGGACAGTTCTATAATTTTATATGGAAAAGTAGAAGGGAAGCTTGGCTTGTTACATAGAGAATTTGATTAACACACCATTTTCAGGAATGTATTTCTGAAAAATAGACTAGTTAATTTTATCTATAAATACATATTTGTTAAATACAAAAAAATATATTGACATAAGTATATATTTGATATATAATATAAATATATATTATTAAAATAAAGTTATCTATATATAAACCTGCGCTGACAGTATATGTTAAGGAAAGAATTGGCCAGTGAGGGAAAAAAACTCTCTCGTGAATGTTGATTTGTTCTTGCAAAGCCAATTTATTGTGGAAGTAGAGGGAGTGTAGTTTTTATTCCGGTTTTCTCGTGGACATGGAGCATGCATGCGCCGCCCTGTAAAATCATTGCAAACAGAAATGATTTGTTTCCAGCTGAACTTGTGAGGAAAATGTTACCGTCTAGACCCAAAGTACTAGGAGAGCTTAACAGGAGAGGAGGTCTGTGCCGTGGTCATAGTCATGGCGGAGGCTTTGCTGAGTGGGTAGAACCGGTTCTTGTCTACACAAGCAGTGTGCGTGTCCAGGCTTCAGAGTGGTCCAATTAGTAACAATGACGTCCTTCCTTTTTTGTTTAGCATCAATTTATTTTGAATGTGTCCTTCTGACATTTTCTAGATAAAATGAGAGGGTTAAATCATCCAAGGATGTCCTAGCGTTCCCCGCCCCCAGCCCCGTCCACCTCCCCCCCACCCCCAGAAAACAAAACACGAAAATGAAATCTTTGAGCTTTCTGTGAGAAATTTAGTCTTTATAATTCACATTTCCTTTGAGGATTGATTTTGTTCTCCTTTTGATGAATTCTGACTTTTTTGTTCCATGGCTGTCATCTCAGTTGTTTAGCGATTTATTTTTCTTGCTCGGGGAATTGAGTTTTCCAGGTCATATGACTATACCTTGTATTGGTGTCAAGGTCAGAATCTTTTAATTTTATTGATGGAACTGGTATCATAACCTGAGGGTCTTCTGCTGTATATTTAAATCCTGTCATATTGTCTGAAACCAGTCATATCTTGGCTTTTGGTCAAGCAGATACTTTTATTAAATTCCTTGGCTACATCTAGTTTACTTTTCCTTGAGAGAAATATATCACAATACCACCAGCACTGTGATTGCAAATAGATTGTTACTATGGCAACTTAACAGTTTTAATATTAGAATCTTCTTGTTCAAGCAAAACTTAGGACATTGAGAACCTTTTCCTGACTGTGAAAACTTGATGCTGTCTCTTATAGTCGGCATTACCCTGTGGCCAATGAGAAAACCTTTATTTAGTAAAAGAACAATTTAAACTCTTTGTTTGCTTGTCAGCCCTTCAGCTGCTGTACTAGGATGACCCATGCTTTCTCAGCTGCAGCCCTTCTCTTTGATGTAGGGTCTTTTACAGTTAAGTGCCAGTGACCTTTGTAAAAGAGACACTAAGTAAAGAGGACTACAGCCTTGTATTTGACACCAAAGAAGTTTGCTACCCCCAACTGCATGAGTAGTCTTGGGAGAATTGCTTAGGTTCCCTGGTACTGGTTCTAAAAATTATATGTTGGAGTTCAGTTTCTGTTTTAGTTGTCTCATGGTTTGTTTTAATAAAATAATACACAAAATATAATTTATTACTGGTTTTATTCATAGTGGATAACAGGACTAACTAATATGTATGCACTGTACAGGGTGAGGCAGAATTAGGTTTACAGTTGGGAGTACATGAAACAGAGCTTATTCTCGTAATATTATTATCATCATATTATTTTCTGTAGAAACAACTATAAACCTATTTTTGCCTCACCCTGTATTAGGATTATATTTCATCTTATTTAACCCCCATAAGAACCCTGGGAAGTTTATTTACTTTTAAATGAAGACATCTATAAACAGAGAGCATTTAATTGATTTGTTCAGATCACACAACTATTAAATGTCTAGATGGTCTTGGAACCAGAGTTGTCTGTCTGTATTTCCAGTGCTTTCCCCACTAATTCTTGTGCCCACCATGGTAGCTGGCACTTAGGAGGCGCTGGATATTTGTTGAATAAATGAATACTAAATGGAATACTTCCAGGAAATGGTAGTCTGCGCTTAGTAAGGTTCACCATTTGTAGTTAAGCCGAATCTGATCTCATCCAGAAATTAGAAATTATTAATTCTGCAGCAGGGCAGATTCCAATTGTTGCTATAATTTTCTTTATAATTACTCCTTTGTCAGGCCTTCATCAGACCACACTGAGTGAACACGGTAAGGCAGGCTCTTGGGTGTGCAAACAGTTCAGTCAGATGGCCTCCACAGTCGGTGGTTGGTTGGCACATTGGGTATCAGGCCCTTATGGATTCCTCCTGCAAGTGTATGTGATATTTTATTGAACATTTACTTAATCATCAAGATAACTTTGTTATTAGGGCCTAGAGATTATTCCATTCTTTGACCCCTTGTTGGTACTTTAACAAAAGTAAGAGCTGTACTACTCTGAAGTTCTGAATAAATACAGCTTGACATGGACACTTTCGGTGCTATAGGCATTATACCTGGTGTGAACTTCAACAGATTAGTTTTTGTTCATCTTATAGTCTTTCTGGCTACAAAATTTTCTGGTGGAGGACCTCAGAGTGTCCCATGTCCTCAAAAATGGAAGCATATGTGTATGTACCAATGTGTACATTATTCCACTTCGAGGTCACAGTTCCCTAATTTTAAACTCACCTTTTAATAATGGCTTAAAATAAATCACAGTTTAGTAAAAAGTAGACATTAACTGCACTTACATGAAGTCAGATTTCCAAAGCTCCAGCAGTCCTAGGGAGAGTACATAGGTAGAGAAAGGTGAGTCCAACGAAGCGAATGATTTGTTGTACAAATTGTACAACTAGCCCAGCTCAGAAGTGACCTGGCAACGCAGGGCCTTTACGATGAGTTGTGCATTAGGTCATGGAACCGTTGTTTTCTCTAAGGGGTGACAAGATGTGGTTTAGGGATGCACAGTCCCTCCTTGATGAGGACCTGCAAACTGGCCTGGAAGTCACCACCATGGCCAGCATAAGCACCCTACACGACATTGTCTCTCTGCGGTGCATTCTGAGCACAGACGCAGTAAGGAAGACCGGTGTTTGCCCGCCAAGCGCAGCGGTTTGGGGCTGCTGTTCTTTGTGCTCCTCTGCATCATCTGCAGAGGTCGGCTGCAGATTGGCTCCACTCATGCCTCAGTGTTCAGTCTTAGCACTAAATATCAACTAAAATTATTTTCTTGAAAATGGTCACCTATTGACTGTATTTCCTTTTGTTCTTCAACAGCCCCAGGACTCCCTGCCTAATCTCTTTCTGCTGCTTGCTCGGCAAGTGATGTTGCTTTCCGTTGCAAAGACTTCTATTTCAGCGTGACCTTTTTACCCCAGAATACTGTCAAATAGTCGGCTGGCAGGACCTGCTCACAGGACTTTGTTTAAGGAAAGCTTGTAATGTATCATGCCTTTTACTGTGTCACATGGTTTACTACAGCTCACAAAAATTTATGCTGTGCTCTGCTAGAGTGACTAGTATGTTGGAGTGGATTTTTATTCACAATATATTTGCCTGTACAGTGTTCACATCTGTTTCAATACATGACAGTTCCAGTAAGTTTAAGATGCAGACACAGGGGATTGGCTGTGGGAGTTAGAAATGACCCCTTTATGGCCTACCTGTATGATCATCAAACTCATTTTCCCCAAGACCCATATTTTCTTCTTTCTGTTGTAATTAAGTTTCTCATTCTGCACGTTAACTGTGATAATAAATACTGAATACTTGGCATGTTTTCTCAAGTATGAAAATAAAAGCCTATACTTAATGTGTAAATTACAGCCGAACGTAGGTCCAGACGTATGGTTATTAGCGTTGCTTAAATCTCTAGGATTCCTTGTCACCACTGTGACAAATGTCCTCAAAGGGCCTTCAAATTGCTTCCTTTTCTGTCCCCTGTTTAAAAAAAAAATGTTTTAAGTGCCTGAATTTCGAATTTACTTGGCCTGTTATTTGGAGGTTCACATAAAGCAGCAACACCTAGAATTGAGAAACACAGATGCACCAGGCTTGCTCAGGTGCCTTGTGGTCTCTAAACATTTGGTCTAGTGTTTCTGGCTAAAAGCCAGCAGCAATTACACTTCCTGTGCAACTTCTAGCTCGCTCGCTCCCTTCTCAGAGTGTGATCTGCAAAATATTCGTAAGACATTGAATTTGAATTGCAAATTTGTGTGTGAATATTATTTTACAAGTAGTCAGAAAAGAAACCAAAGGGGGACATTTCCCTAATTTGTTAGCATGTTGTACACATAATTTGTCGCTGGTGCTCATCTTGACCATATAGTCATCAGTTTTCTGTAGAATACAGAAATGCCCATGTCCTCGAATCTTTTCCTTTCTTAACTTTATTGGCATACATATTTTCTGTTGTACTGAAAGTAAAGGCTAGTTTAAGTGTACCATCACAAGGTATAAGGAATAGTCTCGGTGAGTAAACAGGGGAAATTATGTATTATTTTCATGTGTAGAAAATTGCCTGTTTTAAATTGCCTGAGAAATGTGCTCTGAAATTTGTTCATTAATTATTACGTTACTTTCATCTGCTCTGTATTGGGTGACTGAGTAGTTGATGATGAGGACGTCAGCGCGGTAAATTTTGAAGACTCTACGTCTAATTACGTGTGTTTGCTTCAGAATGAAGGTAGATGTTTTCCCCCTTGGTTAGGCAAGGGAAAAAGAAATCAAGTGAGAGGAAAGCCCATAGTTTTTTCTCTTTATTTTCTGAGGCTCATGTGCTTTTTATTCCTTCGGTCTTGCCTGTCAGTCATGGTGGTGCTTATTGATATTAGGAAGCCTAAACTCGAGGCACTTGAAAGGAAAGCGGCACAGCGAAGGATCACCAGACGGCTGCGGCCTTGGTGGTGTGTTGATGTGTCCGAGGCTGTCACCCTCTAAGTCAAAGTCAAGCCTTGAGTTTTCTTACAAGCCCAATTTTAAAGTTAGACAAGTTACTGTTTTTACACGTGCACTTCATCTGTGAAGAAACTCCTATGGAAAAACCATACCCACAGAATTTATAATTTAAGAAATTAACCATATAATCTCTTTCTTGATAGCTTTTGCTCCCTTCCTGGACTAGTTTTCTCTGTACATGCGAACTTTTTACTTACCGCTTTCTTTCCCTGTAGCCCGTATCAGTTGTGTAAGTTTTGAATACCATCCAAACATCCCTGTAGAGTCTGGAGGAGCATGCTTTTGGTTCCCAAGGAGGTGGCTTCTTTTAGATCAGGGTACTTGATTTTGCTGAGTTAAGATTGTTTTCTCCCCAGAGGTCCACACACGTATTATGATAAATATACAAGTGATTCTCACCATCTCCACTGAAAGTTTGGGAATTATTTTGGGCAGAGTGGCTCCTGTATTCATAGTGTTTGCAAATGGCCCCCTACTGAGGGGGCCTTCCCAGTAACTACTCACCTAGGTCGCCCTTGGTTACTGCTGTGGACCTGTTGGTGAGTCTATAGCCACAGCGAAGGGCCTTGGTAAAATCCTTGCTAGCCATTAGCAGCTATGAATAATAAATAATGTGCATCCTGAGAATTCACTGTGTATATACACTTTGCTAAACATGTTACTTGAATTATCTTGTAAAATATCCACTTGGTATCAGTGGGTGGTATATTAGAACTGCAAAGAACATACAGTGTCAAAGTATAATTTTCTAAAAGTTAGAACGCGACTCTTTAGCAATACGGAATGAACTGTGTCAGTGATTTCTTAGCGTATGAATGAGGGAACCGGTAAGGGCTAATTCTGCTTATAAGAGTGTTTAGGTGTTAAATAAGAAAAAAAATAATAAGATTGCTAGGTTGGAGACAAAGCTGGTGATGTTCTGCAGGCAGTAAGCCCACAACTTTTAGGTTACCCTTCCTCAGGGACAGAAACGACAAGGTGGCCTGTAGGTCCAAGGCCTGTACTCCAAAGGAGTAGTATATAGCCAAGTCAAATGCTGGGACACCCTCCTAGAGAGTTAAATGAACCGGGGGCCAGCCTGTTAAAAGGACAACATGTGGCTCACTCACCTTTTCCTTTTTTCGTGTTTCGGATAATTTGAATAACCGTGGCCTCTTCATATTCCATACTGGAGCTGCTTTCCCTCACCAGCCTCCACCGGCCCTGGATGGGGAGAGGGCAAGGTGAGGGCTGGGGACATGCCAGGGTATGCGCCTCTGTCTCTTCTCATTCAGTTTTCCTTGGGCAGCGCGGCTTCTTCCCGGTAAATGGCCAAGCCTTGGCATTTTCATTTGCTTTCTTTGGCGGTGAGAGCAAGGCCGTCCTCTGGGCCTTTCTCGTTTCTGCCCCAGGTGGCTTGTCAGCCTTGTTCCTGGACTGGCCTTGGCCCCTGTTCCTGTGATCTCTCCACTTGGGCCCTAGTCCTCTGCCTCCGCCAGCCTGTCCCTGTCTGCACCCCACCCCTCTGGGTGACAGCGAAGCTCAGGATCCCCTGCACATTTTACTAACAGGCGTCCAGGGGGCCGCTGTTGGTTTTGCTTCCTGTTCAGTGTTCATTACAGTTTTGAACCAAATGGGAAGTTTCTCTTAGAGCTGTTGTTTGAGATCCAGATGATGCATTAGAATGACCTGATGGCACCGTAGAAAATGGCCAGTACTGCCCTTGCTGGTGTGGCTCAGTGGATTGAGCGCCTGCCTGCCGACCAAAGGGTTGCCAGTTCCCAGTTTCGGGCACATGCCTGGGTTGCAGGCCAGGTCCCCAGGAGGGGGCATGCAGGAAGCAACCACACATTGCTGTTTCTCTCCCGCTCTTTCTCCCTCCCTTCCCTTCTCTAAAAATAAATAAATAAAATCTTAAAAAAAAAAAAAAGGAAATTACCAGTACTTCCCCTAGACCAGTCAGAATGCCTGGGGGCAGGGCCAGGCGTTAGAATGTCCCACAGGTTCCCAGGTGATTCTAACCTGCCGCTGTGAGGTGGGAACAGGGTCCCCCCAGTGCCGCCTGCATCCCCAATTGTTAACACTGGTGACTAAAGGATTTAAAAAACACGTTTTCTCTTGACAAGACGTGGCTTTCAAGAATGTTGTCGTGCCATTGACGTAAAATAACCGTCTCTGGGTGCCATGACTGAACACTGAGCCTTTTTCCTTGCAGTCCCTGTTTCGACGAACTTAACCCGTAGGCACATGGATGCCTCTGGCAGAATAGAGGCAGGGCCAGGTATAAGGAAACACAAGAAAGTGAAGCAAATTAATATATTTCAAAAATAACAGTGCCATAAATTAGTGTTGATATCTCCACCTGAGAGGCCTGGTAACTGAGGTTTTGTACAATTTGCCCACGGTCTCTTAGCAAATGATGGGACTGGGACTTAAACCAATTCTGTTTTACTTTAGCCGTATTTGAACCAGGAGGTAAGCTCGCCTGGCCTCCTGAGTTAACAGATAAAATGCCAAATCCAGTTTTGGAAAATATAAACTCTTAAACTTGTAATGAAGCTGTAAATTCAATTCGTTAGCTCATCTGACTTTATCATTCAAGCCACCCCTTAAATGAAAAATGTATTCTAAGTTCAGAGCAACTTTGTATTTTAAATATCAGACTTTTGGGGATTGCTTTATTAATATTTTCTTATCAGTCAGTGTTTAGGAAGTTCTATCTAAAATGATTGTTAGTTTTTAAAATGTGACTTTTATTATATTGTGTTTGGGGGTCCAATATTTTCGAAAGATACTCCACTTTTATAATAAAAGTCAACGGGAGAAAAATTTTCCATTTGAATTTAGAATTCAAGAAGTCTGATTATCAAACATGGGAGAGGCAACAAATCTATTCTTTAGGCAACAAGCATTGAGTGTCTAGTATGTGCCAGGCCGCGTGCTTGGTGTTGAATACACAGAGATGAACAAAATCAGTGCCTCTTGTATTCGGTTACATTGGTAAATTAGTATTACATACAAATTTCAAAAATAAATTTTTTTCCCCAGACATTGAAGGAGTTAGTAGAAAAAGCACTAATTTTTTCAGAATGTGAGTACAGTACTTGTGTGTGTGTGTGTGTGTGTGAGAGAGAGAGAGAGAGAGAGAGAGAGAGAGAGAGAGATACCTGGAAGTTTACATTGAGCAAAAACTTGGGAAAATAATTTACATGGCAAATTTTAAATAAATTTGGACTCCCCAAGCCTGTGTAAAATACTTGCTTATAAGAGGCATTTGTGATTGTCAGAGGAAGAAAAAACTCCTGGCAAATGCCAGAAGGTGAGGTTTTATTATTAAGCTTTTTGTGGGGTGAAGGCACCGCGTTAGAGTCAAAAGCCTCAGAGGATGGAAATTTTGCTGGAGTTTCATGATATTGGGAGAATTCCCCTTGCAGACCAGGTGACCCTGGGAAGGTAGCTGTGCAGGTGCGGCAGACAGGGAAAGGAAAGGAAAGGGGAAAGAGTTCCCAGGATGCCGCATTCCTTGTCCTGCGTTTGCGACACAACCCCAGACGCTGGATGCAGAAACAGCGCAGCGCTGGTCTGCCCGGAAGTCTTAGTCTAACAGCTAAAGAAGCGCTGTGTCTGATAACACTCCCAGAAGTGCTCCTAGGGGGCAGTCGAGGCTGCAAGTGACAGGGAAGGCCTCTCCCCAGCAAGGTTGCGCTTCTGAGAAATAGTCGTGGTCTCTCTTCAAGAGCAACTTAGAAGGTGTGTGTTTTCTGTCCCCTGGTTTGCTGTTTTACTTGAATATTGATGTGCAGCATTTGAACACTTAACATTATCTGATGGAAACACCTCTTTCTCTAATTTCTCCATCACTTACTGCAAGCTGGACCGTTAGGCGTGGTGTATTGAAGGTCGTGTGTAGGTCGCAGTTGTCATGGGGCCTGCGATCTGGAATGTGCTGCGGTCTCTGTTTATGACTGGGTAGTGTGACGAGTGGGAGATGTAAATTTTAACGGCACAGCAAACAGGGACCCTGTAGATTTCTGTGAGTGCCCTATATTCTATGCGCAGATGACCTTGTGCTTGTGATGTTAGAGGTACGCCAATTATATTTTTTCTGGTCTCACAGAAGAAAGTGTCACGAAGGGTTCAGAGGAGCAGAATATTTGAAATTTTGGTCATATTGGTTAATTTGAGACCTCTGGTTACCCAAATAAGACATACACAAGTGCACCGGTACATACGGATGGGAGCTTCATTTACAGATGAGGGAAGCAAGACTCCCGAGGAATGGAGTATTGGCAGGAGGGGAAAGGGAGGAAAGAAGGCAAGGTGGACTCATTCATTGCACACTTAAAGCCCAGTTTAGCTTGGGTACGGGCTCTGAAGGTTTGCTAAGACTGAGAGAGGGGAGTCACATGCGATGGCAGTAACGCTCGTAGCAGCCCCTGGTTATGGAATGCCGAGGCTCCAGGTAGCGCACGCAGCTCTCGACGTGTGACTGCTCGGTTTCCTAATCGAGATGGTCTTAGTATATTTGAGTCAGAAACGTGGGTGACTTGTGCAAGGTTCTAATTGTAGAACCTCGGCCTGAGCCCGAGCAGTTTGCACGCAGAGCCAGGAGGATGCTTCGTTTCCTGTGGGGCTGCCTCTTCCGTAGTGAGCTTTAGATTTTTCACGTGACCCCTGTTGAGCAGAAGAGCCCCGCTTCTCTGTCTCAAGCTCCTGCTGTATCAGGGAGGGCGCAGGGAAAGAAGGCGACGTTTCGGTCCCGCTAAGGCATGATTTTGCAGCCGTGGTGGTGTGTGGGTTGCGACAGCACGGAACGTACGGGCAGTCCCGTGACCCTGGGCTTCTTCATTCCTATTCGGGGAGAGGGAGCCTAGTGCCAGTTTTAGCTCAGATGATTAACAGCCACAACAAACAAGATTCATTTATCATCTCTGCTAGGCAGTTTTTGTTGACTGTTGAGTTATTTTAGTCACGAATACAGTTTTTCTCATTTTTTTCTGTACCATATGTTTGAAGCAGAAGTCTCCTCTGCTAGAAGCAATATTAAAAGTGCTTACATAACAATAATGTTGATACAAAAGATCATTTGTATCCAAACAAAGAAGTTTAACTACTGTACTTCATTTATCTTCATCTGTCTGAAGTGACAAAAAAAGAGATTATTAAAAAATAAGTGGAAGTAAGGAAAAGAAAAATACATTAGCTTTTGGGGAATGTACAGAAATTACAGACCTCTGCCTTATGTTTGTTTTCATGATTTTCTTTTTTATCCCGCCTCCCTTCTTCCCTTCCTTCCTTCTGCTTCTCTCCCTCCCTCCCTCCTTTCATATGTCCCTCCTCTTAATTGGTTTCTGGGTTCTAGTAAAGTCCAGCACCTGTGTGTGCCACTGTCCCCTGATGGACGGGTCCTTTTTTATTCGGTTTTCCACGGACTGGTGTTAAGCAGTATTTCCATAGCACTCTGTGTTTGCTCGTGTTTGGCGCGTGTCATACTCACTCGTAGTTAAATACAGATGTCTACGTTCAGGGATCAAAACTTTTCTTCTTTTTTCCTCCACTTCTTCCTTGGTGCTTAAGCACAGATCATGCACATACATGTATTAAGAAGCCATATTTGTTCAATAATAAATCCATTTATATATTCTGTGGACACTTTTTGAGTACCTACTATATGCCAGGTGTTGAGGATGTGCTAGGCTGTTGGGACACAAAGATGACAATGACATTATCCCTATGCTTAAGATGCTTATTCTCTTACAGAGGAGAGATGCCTTTTTAAAAGAAAAACATTGTAGTGCTGTACTATCGGTGTTAGGACAGAGCTTTCCTCATTCAAGAAATAAGTGCAGAACTACCTTTTGCATACAGTTGTCAGCAGGGTAGATGTGACGGGGTCTGGGACACACCCCTGCAGAGTCCCTGACACGCCAGCCAGTCATCAGTAATGGCAGCCGTTACCGTTCACAAAGAGCAGTGGATTCCTAAAGAAGGAGGAGATCAAATTTTTTAATTGTATTTTTTTCCATTACCATTTATTCCCCTCATACCGTCCACCCCCGGATTGTTCAGAGAAGAACCTCCAGTGAATTGAGACCTGTGAGGCCACATATACCACTGACTTTACGGTAGCCCTGCTTGCTTCTCACCTTGTGGCATCCAGTCATATGCTAGAGTTTCATTCTCCAGCGTGTCTTGCCAGTGACCTGTAACTGCCTGTGAGTACCTCAGGGTCAGGGGCTATAATTCTAAGCATCTGTGCTTCCCTGTGGTCTCCCAGAAATCTGTAAATGAGTGTTGAGTGAATGAATTTTTAGAATAAAACCGTAGGCTCCAGGAAACACGTCCGTGCAATATGAGTGTGATTTCAGTTGCTAGGTCTTTGCCAAGGTAATAGTTGGCGCTCCTAGAGTGGAGGGCGCTCTCCCCCTCGCAGTGGCGGGACTAGCCCTCTTTCCTGCGCTGCGTTTTTGCTATGGTGGGCCGGCCAGATGGGGGCCCAGCTGTGAGATGCGGTTAGGCGTCGCAGCGGCCAATGAAGGCAGAGACGGGAAAGACCAGGCCAGCAGGGGTCAGCTGAATACCAGGCTAAGCTGCAAGCGTAGTGTTTTGTTTTGTTTTGTTTTTTTAGTTCTCCCTAAAATGGAGTGAGAATAGAAACTAAATTATTGTATAGCCCAAATGTAAGCTATTTTTTTGTTGTTGGTGTTGGAAGTTATAGCAGAGCATTGCCCGAAATTTAGGTAGAAACTTTTAACCATTTCCAGAGGATGATGGAGAATGTTAGTGGCAGGAGGGAAACTGTGGCCCGTTGAGCGCCCTGTTCTCTGACGTGACAGCAGATGACTTTCCGCCAGACTTGCTGTCCTCACTGACTGTGCTGCGTCGATGTAGGCTAGAAGAAACCTGGAAATGTGGTATGCATTTCTCTGATCTTAGTCACTTGACAAGTTTTATAACACAATACTTTAATTTATGACTGTTTTTCTGCCAGCTGGCTGTAGAGATAAACTAACACTCTTCGTTATCTGCATTGGAAATGCCAATATTTTATTTATAATAAGAAAATGGACAAGAAATGATTACTTCTGGGAATTTGTGTGATTCCCTTAGGAAATCAGATTTTTCAGCACACAGAAACTGAAAAAGTTATTAGTGTTTTCAGGAATAAGCTGAAAACTCTGTGAGATGAGCCAGTTGCATCTGGTTTTTTAATAAATAGCAAGTATGCGGACCTTAAGTGTTGAAAACATTTGTGAAAGATTAGCTAATGAAGAGCAGAAAATTCTCAAACCCAGTACCTTGGAGGAAAAGTTTCATTTTTTTATTAACTGGAAGATTGTCAATGTAAGGATATGGGAGTAATTCTCACTCACTTTCACAGAGTCCTGTGCAAGCTGGACGGCGAGCTCATTTATTAAGCCGTGGCGATCACTGAATGCTGCCATGTTTCTGACATGTTTATTCCTCCTGCTGATTTGCTGGCTTTTCATTGCTGTCTCATGTTTATATTGAGGCTTGTTGACATGCAAATATCCCAAGAGCTGTCATCTTTGAAAGCTGTGTTCTTTAAGGATGAGGACGGCAAGCTCTCCAGAGTCCGTCCCTCCTTTCTTCCTGCTGGTTCACGTTCATGAAATGAGAGTTTATTCTAGAAAAAGAAAACTCTACTATGTGCTCTCTGGAGGCCTTGGTGTAGGAGTCATCACCAATAAGGAACTATGCGAAACCATTAGCTGGTGCTGAGTTGATGTTTCACAAAATCAGGCAAAACAAAGGGTTATTTCCTAGGCGTATTTCTTATCACAGGCACCTTTGATTAAAAAGTCCCTCTTCTCTAGATTTTTATTTCTTCCAAATTGTCACTTGGAAACTGACTCTCTTCGTGAAGTGATAAAATTGCTGGTACTGCATTCTTCTGACGTAGAATTGCATGCATGAAGCACCAGAGCCCACATGACGTGTTTAGAACATAGTGACTGTGCAGCAAATACTAGTTATCGTCCTCGTCGTTACTACTACCACCCCACCGCCCTCACTTTTCTTTGTAAATGCTCACTCTCCCTTTTTGTTTCACACAGAGTCACTAACAGGCAATATGGAAGCGTGGCCAGCTAGATCCCAGATCTCAGGAGTTTAAACATCCCTTCCAGCTTTGGACAGGGACGGCTTTGGTCCAGACTGCCTGGACTTGGCTTGTCACATGGTCTGTGAGGACAGCACCTGCCGTCCTCCCAGAAGAATTGCACAGAAACCACTGCAGTGTGTTATAGGCCATGGCAATGGAAAATTGTTCCTTGAGAGACATGGCCTCAGAATCTTGTCGATACACCCGAAATGAACACAAAAGAATATTGAATGTGAACTGCAGTTGAAAAATAAGATACAAAAAATGTTGTTGAGCTGTGAGAATAAAGTCATATTGAAAAAACATAGAAAAGTTACCATATTTCATCAATTCTAAGACGCAGATTTTCTTTCCCACATTTTGTTTTTTTATGTCTGCAGTTAGTAAGCTTTTTACAGTCAATGGCATTTTATAAGTTCATTGACTGCATGTTTACTTTCTTAGTGGTACAGCTTAAAATCAGTGGCATTTTAGATTTGATGAAATCTGGTAAGTGCTTAGCCATGTGGTACTCAGAGAAGGGTAGCAATAGTATAGAGAGAGAAGCGTGAGGACAAGACCGAAGAGGAAGTCACTTGTCTGTCTGCCGGGGGCCCTGCTCTCTGCCGCCATGTCCGCTGTGTGGCTCATGGTCACATTCATCAGCTGTGCCGTCCCAACTGCTTCTGCTTTATTCCAGGCCAGGGTCTCTCATCTGTGTTACTTGGGTAGCCTGCTGTCTTTCTTCTCTAACCTGTGCTTTGAAGCACTTTCAAGAGTCCCTTCTCAATATACTGCCAGTCTTGTTACTGCTCTCCTCAAAAGCCTCTGAAAATTGCCTCTTGCCCCCATTGTTTTTTTTAAAATTTTTTTTATTTTTTGCTCCATAACGAAATGGACACTTTTGTCACAGCAGAGCATGAGGTCTGTCCCAGTCCTGAGTCGGCCACCTACTAGTCATTTCACTGGACAAGGTCCTCTGTCTTTCCTCATCTGTAAAATGGGGTTGATAGTTTTTGCCCTGCTAAGGTGGTAGGGTTGCTCTGATGATCAATGGAAATAGTTTACGTGAAAGCATTAATTACTTTTTATGGTTTAAAATTATTATATTTTTATGCTTTAAATTACTGTTGTATAAACTATAAAGGGCTCTGTCAAATTAAGGATTATTTTTACTATAGTATTCTAAGCCTTTAATGAGCTGACTCCAAGGTTTCTTTCCGGCGTACTGTACCACAGTGCTCTATTCCCTCTAATTTAGCCGCATACCTGTCTGTACATCCCAGGATATGCCAGGTACTTGGTACATGTTTTGCCTTTGTGTGTTATGCTATAGGAATTTTATTTTCCACGATATATTTTATATTCATGTTTATGAAGATCCAATTCCAATATCCTCACCTTTTTTTATTTCACTACAAAAAATTGTTTTTTTCCCCATGTTTTCTCTCAGAAGTTGTAGGAGTTTGACCTTTTAAATTTGGTTGTATGCTGACTTACATTGTTTTGATTGTTTTGTCTGTTTTCTCATCTGCCAGATTGGAAGCTATTTAAAGTTAGGAGTATGCCTAATCTAACAGCGCATTTTGTCCTCAGGAGCTGTAGAGAGTGTGCTGACTTGGACGAGGTTCATTAGGGTGAGCAGAAAGGCGTCGCTGACAGTGGGGTAGGGGCTGAAAAGCTGGTGCACGTGGGGCCTGCAGAGCCCAGCTCTATGGCTCGAAATGGTCTGAGTGTTTGGGAAGACTGGGAGAGCAAGTTTTCAAAGGTAGAGTAGTGTCTAGTGATGGAAGTCCCTGACACCAGCCAGAGAGGGCGGGACCCATGGTATCGGGACAACCATTTTCAGATCTTACCAGCAGAATTTTTTTTTTTTAATGTACAAATTAAAAGGCATAATTTGTTGAGGGTGTATGAAGCATATAGAAGGAAATCAGTAGTTTTCCCATTTTTACTATTAAATTACATCATTAGCAGCTATTTTGAATGGTAGTATGAAAAAGTGTGTGTTTTAGCAGGGTGCTTTTAAATGAAGAAAAACACATAAGATGATTTTTCTGGAATCCTACATTATAAAGATCAGCTGATTCGGGAGCAAGTGTTTTTCTCTATACCGGGAAGGTTTAAAGGCCAGAGAGTAGAAGGAAGGTGATCAGTGTTCGTCTGCTCAGCCGCTTGTCTACCAGGACATTTATTTCCCAGCCCCCCTAATTCCTCCTCCAATATGAAGCTAACGTTTAATGAGCCGTGGGCATGTGCTGAGTTTGAAGACCTCAGCATGTGCTAACTATCTGACATGTCATGCCCTTTAGTGCTCACAATAATCACTGAGGTATAGGCTGAATGTGATTATAATCTTCAGCATTTGCAATGCAGTGACTGACGCTCAGAGAGGTGAAGCGACTTGCCCAGGCTGAGGTCGCTGTGGGGGGCGGGGGCAGAGGCAGCGGCCGCGGCCAAACTCACTGGTACCTGACTGCAGAGTAGTCCACGAGTCAGTCTTCACGTCACATGGCTTCCTTCCGCTGCTTTTCTGGCCAGCACTCTGCGTTATGCCTGGAGTCTCTGAAAACGCACTAGAAGACCACGTCTGTGAGATGATTGGGATTGAATTGGGTATTCAGACCACAGGCTCTTGAAATATAATGTGGGATGGTGAAGGAATGTGCATATCACACTGTCTCACACTTCCAGTCTGCAGCTGTGTTCGTTTGACATGCAGGTATTTGTCACTTGACATGGGCTTTCTGGATACTCATAGTAAGTGAAATAATTTTCATTTTAAAAATTATTTTTCAAATATACGTTTAGTGTTGAATTTCAAGATGCTTTAAGATAATAGAGGCCTGGAACCAAGTATCTGCTCAGGTGTTTATTTTGTAGAAATAAATAACCCGATAATTCGGCGAACCTTCACTGAGAACCTGCTGCGGCCTAGGCCGCGTGCGGGGTGCTGGGGGCTGGTTGTGGGGCAGCAGCAGAGGACGGACGTGTGGGGCAGAGCGTGCGCTGGGCGTAGGGCCTGCTGCACGCGGAACGTTCTCAGGCAGCATTTATTGGCGGAAAGGACGGCCAGAGTTGAAACTGTGGTCTGTCTAAACTGGGCATATCAGTTACTGTCTCTAAGTTTGTTTCTTCATCTGCTATAAAGGGATTAAAATCCACATCAGAGGAATGGTTGTCAAGATTAAATGAGTTAAAATAGGAGAATAAGCCCAGGATCGTGTCTGGCACATACTAGATGGTTAATAATGGTTAGTCACGTAGTGAAAAATAAATAACACATCATTCCTGTTCTCAAAGGGTAGAGCATGGATTTCTCACGCACTGTGAAGTTGGACTTTAGTTGTCATATCTTTTTATTTGCTTAAAAATTCTGTCTGAGCTTCACTAATAATCCGAAGGGCTTTTAAGTCTAAGAAGAAAACACATTCACAAACATACCCCAACACTCCCCTGCTTCTGCCCTCATAGTTAATTCTCTTACTTTGAGAAGAAAATCTTCATAAAGTTATTGCTTAATACCATCCAGTATTTTTACATTTAGATGCCCGCCTGTAATAGGCCGGTCATGGGAAGTGAGCAGAAGCCTCAGCATGATCTCCCTGGATGAAACTTTGGACACAGAGAAACGTGTAGGTAGCGAAATGTCAGCAGCTTATTTTTCACTCACTTCTACACTCAGTCTGGTTATTATACACAAATTTATTGCATTTTCCCTCCTAACTGAGAATGGACTAATCTTAAGAAATAAAGCTGAGCGACACTAAGGGACGCAATGCGTCTTGGACCCAGGCTGCTGTTCTGCCTGCCTGTGCCGAACGCCCCTCATTCTGAGGAGCTTCTCCCTCTCTTATTACCAGGAAGACAGAACGGTCAGCTTTTCCTTCCAGACACCAGGGAGCTGGTTTGTTTTAGTCCCTATTGCTGTTTTTGTGAAAGATTGCTGGTATGAAGTATCTTTGATGCAAAGCTGCTTAACCTTTTAAAATTAATTCATATTTTAATATTGTGTTTTGTGCTTTGTCTATCTTCAGAGTTAGCCATTTTTAAAAAATTGAGGTCTATACTCATCATTTTGTAGAGAATCATCTAAATCCCATAGGTCACAGAAATGACCTTTCTATATTTTTTCAAATGCCTTTTTTTGAAGGTTGTCATTGTCTTCAATGCCAAAACCCCCACGTTTCCTGAAATTGGATTTGAATCGTCATTAAAGGTAAAATGCTGTGACTGTACGTTGGCATTAAAAAGCTAGGAACATTTATTAAATTTAAATTACTACTTTTCAGGCATACGTCATCAACTCTTTTAGAAATACTTTTGAGTTAAAATTGAAATGTCACATAACATAAAATTTAAAATACACATTAGGTTTAGTATTGCCATCATACAGTATTAAATATTAAACATTAATTTATTTCATGCTGCTGGCAGGTCACAGTGATTCAGTGTTTAATGAAAAAAATATTGTCAGCTTGATGACTTATATGTATAGTAATAGAACTGTGTGTGTTTATTTACTATAGATTAATAGGCTTTGTTCTGCTAGTGCATACTTAAATGTGATTTATTTCATGCGTGAATATACCTATTTCAGACACAATCTATAACTGAAGTCCACAGATTCTTGGGAAATATGTCTTTGTTTCTTCTGTGAGGGAAATATTTATGAAAAGATACCTATATCTCATATGCTACATTCTTTATGGTGACCAAGGCAGGTGTCATTAGAACCAGGTGCTTTGTCCCTGGTGATAAATTCAATATATGTAGTAAAATCTTGCTATTATTGAATCGGAAAAGAAAGCTGCTTTCAGTAATAGGAATGAATCTAAAACAATAGAATGTACTACTTAGAGCAGAATTAAAGCAAAGTCTCCAACAGAGAATAAATTTATTTTATTACATTTTAGAGTTGCTGCAGTTACATGTATGATTTCATCATACCACTCCCTGTGTGACCTTGGGCAAGCTACTAACCCCTACTTGAGTTTCTATATCTGAAAAACGGGTATAGTCACAGCTCCTGGGCGATGCAGTATCCCTGGGATTGTGTCTGGCACTTTGCAAACACCACACAAGTGTTATCCTACATGATCATTGTACGTGATACATGTCACCAGACCTAGGGCAGAGGAACAGAGGCAGAGGAGGAACGTTCGGGACCCACCGAGATGGCCCCCTCTGCGAGGCTCCTGGCGGGGACGCAGGCTGGGTGCTGCTGCCCCAGAGAGGGGCCCATAGCGCTCTGTGGAAGGTGTTTCTTCTCTACGGCTTTCCTTTAGGTGTCCCAGGGAGGCTGCTGCCATTTGAAGTCAGCTCTGTTACTTTCCTTTAACAGAAAATACTGTTCCCACGTGAAGCTCTGTCACTCCACCCCAAACCCAAATCCCATCTCCAGCTCAAAGAGACGACCCACGTACCTCCCACTCAAATTTCTGTTGGTTCTACCTGTCAATTTTATTTGCATTAAGAATTCACATCTGAAACAAATTTCCAAACCCATGTGTAGGGTGTATTCGAATTTTAGAAGAGCTTAAGGTAGCTGGCCTTCAGGTTTTCATTTTAGTTTATTGATCTGTTAAAGCTATTAGATAACATTGAACAATGAGGGCTTTAAAAAAATGAGGTATAACTGACACATTGCATTGTATTAATTTCAAGCGTACAACATGATTCGATATTTCTGTATATCACAAAATGATCACCATGTTAAGTCTAGCTACCATCCATCACCGCACAGTTCCACATTTTTTTTCTTGTGAGAGAACTTTAAAGATTTACTCTCTTAGCAACGTTCTAATGTGCAACACAGTGTTATTGACTGTAGTCGCTGTGCTGCACCCGACCTCCCCTTGGCTGACTTCGGAACTGGAGTTTCGCACTGTTGACCCTCTTCGCCCGTCCTGTCCTTCTCTCGCTCCTCCCCTCTGGCAGCTGCCAGTCTGATCTTTTAGTCTGTGGACTTGGTTTTCATTTTTTTAAAGATGTGAGATCGTGCAATCTTTATCTTTTTGTTTGACTTATTTCACTTAGCATGATGCCCTAAAGCCCGTCTATGTTGTCAGAAACGGTAAGATTTTCTTCCTTTTCGTGGCTGAGTAACATACCATTGTGGATGAGCGCAGGGGCTGGGGCATAGAGAAGGCACCTAAGGAGCCTTTACTAATGGGCGGGAGACCGAAGGTGAAGTTGTGGTCTCTCTAGAGGGGGCACGTTAGCTAATGTCTCTACCTCATTTTTGGTGTCCCCTGCCCTGTGAGCGGGCACTGGGATTGCTTCCCCATCCTGCCTACAGTAAACAACGCTGCAGTGCGCATGAGGGTGCATGTAGCTGTTCAAGTCAGTACTTTAGTTGTCTTGTCGTCAGATAAATACCTAGAAGTGGAAATGTTGGATAGTATGGTAGTTTCATTATTCAGTGTTGAGGGAACTGCATACTGTTTTCAGTCGGCTGCACCATTTTACATCCCCATCAGCAGTGCACCAGGGTTCCTTTTTCTCCACATTCTTACCGACACATTTCTTGCCTTTTTGATAATAGCCATTTTGAACAGGTGTGAAGTGATATCTCCTGGTGGTTTTGATTTGTATCTCCCTGATGGTTAGTGAGGTTGAATACCTTTCATGTCCCCGTTGGCCGTCTGTATATCTTCGCTGGCAGAATGTCTATTCTCATCCTCTGCCTGTTTGTTTTTTTTTTGGCTATGGAGTTGTATGAGTCTATGTATTTTGGGTATTAACTCTTTAAAAGATATGTGATTTGCATATATCTTTTCCCATTTCATAGCTTGCGTTTTCATTTTGTTGCTATTTTTCTTTACTGTGTTGAAGCTTTTTACATTGATGTAATAATCCCACTTGTTTATTTTCGCTTTTGTTACTTTTGCTTCTGGTGTCATTAGGGGCATTGTATTTACAGTCCAAAGTTTCAGAGTCATCTTTAAAAATATATATCAAGCTTACTCTTTTTCTTATTTTGTTTGGTAGAATTCTGAATGCATAAAAATAGCTGTAAGAGATGGAACTTCAATTGTGATTGAATTTCTGATTCAATAGACACATGATACTTTGCTACCATTTTGGAGGTGTTATAAGCCGGTTGACTATTTCTGAAGTTATCAGTGAGCTCCTTTTGGATTATTCAAGGTGCTATATAAATGTAATAATGTCTTACTAGTTTTCTGTAAATGTACATGTCTTGTCTGGTGGAGATTCCTTTTTCAAAATAAAATATTCTCTCATGAAGTGTGAATATTATCTGTCTTTACACCTAGCTTATGTGAAAAATTGTCTGCGTTGTGTTCTCTAGCTTTGCAGTCACTGAAAATAGTGTTTTGAGCTTGGTTGCTTTTCTTTAAGTAGATATACCATGACAGTCAGATTTGTCAAGAAACAGTTGAAAATGTGAATATTGTACTATGAAAATGAGATTTCAAAGGAGTCACAGTAGAGGCGGGGTGAGAATAGATTAGATAGTGTTGCCAAATGTGTAGTGAAGAGTGTTAGAATGGGGAATGAGGAGGAAGGGACCTGTGACTATTGAAGTCCGTCTTTACATTTTAGATTTCAAAATAAGATCTGTGAGATAATTTTGCGGGTATGTATTAAGGATGAAAGAGAAAGGGGAAAGCTGAGTTGGAGGGATGATGAAGAGAAAGAGGAGGAGGGAAAGGATTACATGTGAATCCACTGTGCAAGCACTTAAACGTATTAACAGACTCCATGATGGTGCCGTGCCAGCGTGACTCAGTGCGGAAGCAAGCCAGCATAGCACGGACTTGACTCCTTGGGGGAATTGCTCTCGGCGGAAAAGAGACAAAGCCTAATATGAAAAAGGGCAAGATCACTTATCTGAGAGGGAAGTAACTTGAGAGCTCATAGGACATTGTATCTAACAAACAGTTGCCAGAGCTGATCCTGCAATGAAAGGTTAGGAATAAGACTTCATGTGACCTTATCTTATCAACTGATAAGAAAAATTAGTTTTGAAAATACATATTTACTCACATGTTTTTTTAAAGGTGAAAGAGAAGGTGTATTTTGTTATTGCTTTAGGTAGAACTGCTTTATCATGCTGCACCATGATTTCCAAATACAACTTTAAATGCAGATTTTTATAGAATCTGTTTTTTCAGCTACAGTCTTTCCAGTGCATTTATGAAATTAAAAAATAAACAATAACTATATAGGGTCTATGCTGGGCACTTTTTCATGAATTAAAACCTGGGAAAAAAATCATGTTAATTTTAAGTGGAGTAACAAATGACATTACCATTATCAGCCTGTGTTTTTATTGCACTTCATAGTTTTCACATCTTGTTCACGATCTCAGTGCACCCTCAGAACAACGCCGAGAGTCACGGGGACGGTTTCCTCGTTCTGCAGTCGAGGGAACCAGCTCGGCGCCCAGAGGAAGGGGCTCCGCCGTCCGGGCTTTCAGCGCTGACTGCGCAGGACGAGGACATAAGCACAAGGAAGCTCAGGAGCAGATTCGATTTAGGAAAAGAAGCGTTTAATTACCGATCAATAACTGATGGAGGAACACATGACTCAGGCTAAACTTTATCAGGAAAACCTTGCAGAAGAGACAGTCTTTATGAACTAGTGGAAGAATTGAAGTTAGGTTTCCAGACCTAGGTAGATTAGTGTATGTATACTGATTTGGTAAAAGTTACTTTCCAATGAAATATTGTCTTTGTGTTTGGAAAAAAGATCATTTTTTTGGAGGAGACCGGAGGATCTTAAATCTTGTGAATTTTTTTTCAAATCCAAAAAGTCACTGTTCTGTGACCAGAGCCCAGCATCTGTTTTGTGACCAGACTTTCCCTGTGTGTATTACATTGGTCAGAAGGCACGATTTGATTATGTGGTCAGAGAAAGGCTGGGCAGAATTGTTAAATCATCAGTTTTCTCGTATTGGCCCCAGCCTTGCTTTCCTCCGGTGGTGTTTCAGTTCTGTGAAACAGTTTACCCTGAACACCTCATCAATGACTCAGTATTTTAATCTTTCACTTCAAAACCTGTTCTTGAAAGAGACACCTTGGTTCCTTGTTAAGTATTTCAATCGAGACCCAAACCCTTATGTCAACTGAATGACTCTTCCTGCAACTTAGGGTTCAGTGGTTGGTGGGGAGGCGTTTTGGTGCCGAGGGGCGGTAGAAGCAGGAAAGCGTTGTGTCCCTGCTACTCCTGAGAACACATGGTAGTTTCGAGGTAGCTGTCACCCGTGGCAGCTCCTCCCCCGCCCCCATCGTCAGCTAGATTCCAGCAATACCCGGGCTCTTTCACTGAGTTTTTTCAAAGCAAACATTGTGACCCACTAGAAGAAAATAGGTGACACCGAGAAAATAAAAGAAAGTGTTATTGTTGTTTTTATTTTAAGAAGCATTTTGTTAAACATAAGGTCCTAAGTTCAATCCAAGGAACGATACTTCAGTTTTTAATACATAAAGTTTGAGCTCCGGGACCCAAACTCCTTCCTCCCAGTCTGCACATGCTCCTTGAAATTCCATTACCTGCTTGAATCCAGGGGCTGGCCATTTGTTACACTAAGCAGCTAATTTTTTAATGCGGTTCCCCAGAGGCTGCGGGGAAAGTCACGGAACACAACGGACACAGTGAAGGAGCAGCCAGAATTCGGGTCGATGCCAGTGGGTTTCCAGCTCTGTGACCTTCAGGCCTAATGAGGGAGTTGTTTACAAAAGAGCATTTGGTCTGTGAATCCATCTAATGAGTGTTTTACTCTCTGTAACTAACTAACAAATATGCTGAATGTTACTTTCTCCTAAGGAACATTTTAATTATCGGAAGAACCAGAATTTAAACGTCCTCAGTCCTGTTTGAGATAATGTAATCATGTTCAGCAGTATCAATGTTGCAATCAGGCATAATTCATTTTGCGTTTTGGCAGAAACCCTGTGTTATTTGGGTATCTTCTCTGTGCCTCAGTTTCCACATCTGCAAAGTGAAGATGCTAAAGATAGCAACTTCATAAGGCTGTTGTGGGGATTAAATACAATCATAGATGTACTATTAATGCAGGTTATAAAGTAGCTAATTGTTGTATTTGATGTAATTCATTTATAAATATGAACCTTCAGGCTTCTTTGGTCATAACAAATGCATACATAACACATAATATGAGCAATTCACTCTTCCTAAGTTATACTTGCTCTGAAATAATACTATCTATTGGCTTTTCCACTTAGGATAATGACTCCATGTTGGAAACCTCATTACTTGGGATTGATGCCCTTTCCACTACGATAGGAAGCCTGGCTACTCAAATAGACTTAATTGGACTCTTCAGGAGAAAAATATGTATTCATACTCCAGGTAGAATCTCATTTGAAAGCTAGAGCAATGTCTAGTTTAATAGAATAAGCACATTGCCATGGCTGCAGTTTATATTAATAAACTTTATTCAGTATAAAGAATAGTATTAAGAAATTCTAGAAAATATACTTAAAATTCTCTATTGTCCTTTATTTTTACATCATATATGACAAGTACTGTTGATCTTTGAACAATATGGGTTTCAACTGTGTGGATCCACTTATTACTTGTACAGAACTTTTTTTCAATAAATGTATTCTCAACCCTCTGTATCCCCACGTTTCAGAGCAGTGGATTCAACTACCAGTGTATCGAAAACAGTATTTTCAATCCAGGGTGGGAAATCGGTGTTTACAGGGGCCAGCTCTGGTCACGCGTGGGGTTTCAACTGCATGCGAGTTGACGCTCCCTAACCCCCACATTGTTCGAGGGCCAGCTGTATGTTTGAATATCTTTATAATGTTAAATGTGTTTGGTATAAAAAGGTAGCTAGCTCATCGTAATTGTAAGCCAGGGCATGTCAGCTGGAGGCGTACCTTTTGGGACTAAGTGCCATGGTTTCTAGGGAACCCACTTCTTTTCACTACACCAGTGGGGCTCCTTCCAGTCCGCATCTCCCAGCTAGCTGGAGTCTTGGTCTTGGTCTTGGGCTCACCTCCCCCTTTGCTGGCGGCTGCCTGGTTCTTGGCTCGTTCATTTTGGATATACTCCTCTGAGCCTGGTATCACCCTGATCACTGTGGGTGCGGATATCAGGATGAGAATTTCATCAGAGAGAATTAAAAATACCTATTTACCCAATTTAGTCCTCAGCCCGACTCCATCTCAGGTAACTACCACACCCTGATTTATTGTCTTTTTTTTTAATTGACATTTTTAAGCTATTGGGAAATAAATTACTTTGACTTCATATCACATTTCTCTCTCGAGGCAAAATGTCTCATCCATATTAATGCTCCAGCTGGACTCAGAGTGCTACCAGTGTGTGTGTATGTCCTACTGGGCACAGGTGCTGACGTGCTCTGAAGAAGGTGAAGCCCTAATTCCCTTAGGTTATTAAACAGACACTCTCCCTTTCTCTAATTATTTAGTCGTTTGTTCCCTGCATAGTGAAAAAGATTGTTCTTCAGTGCAGTCTGGTCCCTTACATTTTCTCAGAAGCTCATCACCAAGTAGTCTTGTCAGGGCTGAAGCTGGACCTTTGCCTCTTCCCTCATTTGGGTGAACTGGTAAGTGAGGCACAGTGGCTCTGCTGTTACCTCCCAGTTCTCAATTTCAGTTTTTGGTGACCTCTCAGGTTTTATCATCTCTTGAATTGCTTGCTCTTTCTGACATGTCCTGTCAGTAGTTGGTTCCCATGTGACCTGGGCTAGCCGTGCTTCATGGCCGCCGACTTCCCTGGAGTAAACCTTTGCTGCAAATTACAGATTGTGTGATAAGCAAACGTAATCAGAGGGAGAGATCGCCATTCTGTCTCCCTTTGTACTGAACGTCCCCGTAATGACTTCGTTAGATAGGACCTCGGTGCATATAAATTTCCATATGTATGTCAGGCTAGAGAAAATTCGCATTGACAAAAATTGTTGTCTTAGAATGTAAATTAAGGAAGTGATTTTTTTGTGATACAGGAGAATGCAACGCAGTATTCCTTTAACTCAGAAACCTTACTGAAACTTAGAAGGTGTTTCAATCCCTGAAGGGATGGGAAGAAAAGGAAAGGCAAAGGGAAGGGAAGTGCATGGGGAAACGAATGGGAGAGGGAAGTGTGCACATATCTCCCCCGCAGCGCGGTGTGCGGGGATCATTCCAGAATTGCACTGCTCTGGTCTGGCACACGTGAATTGTAGTTAAAAAGAGATACAAGGGTTATTTTGTTTGTTTTGTTTTTTTTCCCAAGATTGGTACTCTAGGCTCAGTGAAACCAAATGCTGTGTGTTCCTGGATCCATCTTACACTACGACTTAGCTCACAGAACCAGAGGTTAGTCCCCGGCCTGTGGGCTTTAGTTAAGGGCCTCAAGCAGTTCCTACCACGTGACTTCACTCTTCTTCCAGTGCAGCCACAAACATCCCCAGCGCAGTCCTTTAACTAAGAGACTTCGTGTTGAGAGTCATGGAAGCCACCTCTGGCTAGCTTAAGTAAAAGAATTAGTTGGCTGGTCCCTGAATTATTTGGTAAGATCCAAGGAATCCTTGAAGAACTTGTAGACCCGCTCATTCCCTAGAACGGTGCCTTAGATGTGATGACTCCCCCAGTTTCCTGTCTCCAAGGGTCTTGGGGTCTTGTTTCAAACCTTTGTGCCTTGGAGTGGGAACCTCTTTGGAAATTTAGCTTAGGCATCAATCAGCAGGGCCGTGTAGCTGGGAAATAAGCATTGGTACACCTTTCCAGGAAAGGGGAGTTTGTTAAACTGAGGTGTAGTTATCTTGCAACATGACTGTGCCATGTGCCAGGGGCTGTTCCGTCCCTGCCCCCGTCTCTGTGATGTTGCTCCTGCTGTTGTCCTTCCGGCCAGTCCGAGCCTCCCCGGGGCAGCGTGGAGCCTCCATGCCCCATGCCGCCTCTCCTGACGTGGGCCCGAGCCGCAGCAGTCTGCTGCGTCCCGCAGCGCGCTGCTCGCCTTTGCCCTGGCCCTCCGCGTCCGGCCGTGCGCACCCAGCGCTGTGCATCCGTGCCTTCTCTCTGTCCACCCCTCAGACCTGAACTGTGCATCGCCCCGAAGAGATGGCAGTAGGCGGTGGGTGGAACTGGGAATTGAGTTATTCTGACAGTGACCATTGTCACTGATTTGGTTGTGCCCCGGAACTGCCCGGGTCTAATACAGGGACTGCTCATCTGCTCGCTGCGCGAAAGCACTCAGAGGACTTTGAGACTGTGATGTTTGTAAAAGCCAAACGGTACAAGGAGTAATGCCAGTTTTGTGACATTTGCATGACTTATTTCAGGGAAAGGGGGCTCTCAGGAGAAAGGGCCCTGGATTGGGGTTAGGGGTGAGGCATGGGCGCCTGGGCCTGGGACCTTTTCACTCGCCTCACCCCTGTCAAGTGCTGAGCATCTGCTGTCAGGCTGCTGCAGCCAACAAGGTCTGCATAGCAGCTCACAGCCGGCCTGTGACCTCGGCATTGGCGGGTGAGGAGCACTGGGTTCAGACCCCTCCTTCCTAACGCACAGTGAAACCGTGGGCACAGTAAGATCAAGGGTCTTACCGCAAGGACAAAGGCGAAAGCCAGGTAGTAAAGGGGAAAGGAAAAGTTTGGTTAAACATGTTTTCTTTTTTGACTAAGGAAAGCCATAATAATTGAGTGGAGACTTCAGCCCCAAGAGTGTCAGCAGCTGGAAGGGAAGTGAGGTCATTGGTAACAGTCAACATCTTGGTTCCTCAGAACCGTGACATTCTCTATGAGTTAAGATCCTGGGTCTTTGAGCTTTGGAATTCTTACAGTTTTGGTAAATTCTGTTTTCCTTGTCCTGGATATTTTGAATGCATCATATGGGACTGTACACATATAAGCTTTCTGAAACCCTGCATGGGAGAAACTGGAGCATAAAGATGATTAAGCAAATGAAAAACAAATAAATGAGTACATTTAAAAATAATTTTATTGTTATCATCACTGGAAGCGAATGTCCTGAAAAACATGCCTGAGTTAGCATTTGACTGAGACCTTGGCCTTCTTCTTGTGTTAGCTATGGTTGCATTCTTACTAAACTTGCATCTGCAGAATTGAAAAATAATGTAGCTGTAACTTTTCATATCATTTGGAGTATTCATAGCAAAGCTTGAGCATGAAAAAATCACCTTTGCAATCTTGAGAAATGAGGCCCTTGGTGGTTCGTTGGCCTGGAATAAATGTTGATTCAGTGAAGTAGGTCTTTAGCCAGGAGTGATGCCGAGGTGTCTTAAGGCTTACTCAGCGTCCCAACATTTTTCAAACATTTTTTACTTTAATGATTTAACTTCTTAGATGAAAGTCTCCTTTATTTTGATGCGGTATTTTAACTGTTGTTTTGATTTGTACATTGTCTATGTCACTTTGCTCTCCCTTTTGCAGGGACGGGGGGATTATCATGACTGTGTTGAGTGACTCCTCTTTTCTTAGTATGGTAGAAACTGTATATTCCAAAATATTTTTGTTCTCAAAATATTTCTTATTCTCAAAATATTTTTTATTCTTTACACTTCTCTTTGTTTGGAGATGAGAGTTAAGGAAAAATAAAAGCTAGTAGCTGCTTGATTCCACCAGGAACTTGAGAGAGTTCTAGTCCTTGGTCCATTTGGTCATAGCAGAATTTATGAAAATCTAAAACATCAGTGATGCCTGAAAGGCAGGCCGCCACACAGAGAAGAATGCGTTGCCCGGCCTGACAGTCAAATTATAGAAACTTGAAGCCTCAGCATATTGAAGATCAGTGAGATATCGTTTTTGTATGTGTCCAGAGCATGTCATGAATAATGTTTAGATGGAGTCCATGTAAACCCACATTGTATTAGAACTGAACTGTTTTTTTTCCTCTACAGGAAACTATTGTCACTAGACAGTAAAAGAAGACTTACAGTAGGCAATAGAAAACACTGTGGAAGAATCCAGTAAAAACAGTATCAAAAGTGCTTCCTGTCTCTTTTTATAGGACTAAAAATATGAAGCAAAAAGAATTTTGATTATATAGGCAGAAGATCTGCTCTTACAGAGTATATTTTATATCTGCTGTTATTGATCAAGATGGCATCTTTCAACGTCAGGTCGAATGAGCGGCGGATGGCTTTAAAGCTATTTGCCATTAATAATAAGGCATTTAAAAATGTGAAAATACATGATTATTGTGTAGACCACTGGAGCTTGTGGTTTTCTGTTTTGCATGAATTAAATCCTATTTATAAGGTAATGTGAACCAAAATGGTTGAGGGTAAAGTGATCCAGAAAATCAGGACTTTTTCGCATTCCTAAGTAGAAGCTTCATTCTCTCCAATGAAGTGAGTCAGCACCCCAGAATTAAAAAATCTAATATGTACACAGAGAGTCCCAAGATGCATTTTAAAATGAGGTCACTCAAGAAAGTGAAAAGTGCAATAAACTTGCCTAGAAGTGTCCTTGGACTCTTGGAGTGGGAGAAGAGCGATGATAGCTGATTCATGAGCTGTAGCTAACTCCTTTTATAGTGTGTTTTAGAGTCTAGTAAAAAAAGAGGAAAGTATTTCAAGTTAGTGTTTCTTATGTGTACGAGATGACAGTGAAATCAGATATTTTTAAACATGGAAATTAAATTAGCAGGGACTCTTTTTATGTGTATTTTTCTTTTTTTTTTTCCTCTTAATTATCCTTCTCCTAAAGCACAGGGCTAGGCAGAATTTGTCAGAGTGGCTGGTTGAATCTGTGGTTGTCCGGACACACGTTTTGAATTTGACTACCCAGAAAATATGCATGATGGAGTATGAAGTTTTTATTGATGGTAGGCTATATTTTAGGTTGTACTTCACATGAGATTTGGATTTGGTTGGCTTTACATTTTTAAAAAATCATCTTTTACCTCCAAATAAGAGGAAAAAGGACATTAAAAATCTCTAAAGTGTTATTTCTTTTGAACATAACTCTTAATTTGTTGTGTTCATTTTCTATGAATTAAGAATTCTTGTTTCACCAGCTTTCCAAGGAGAAATGAAAACAACATTGAAATAGTTATGCATTTTTCCAAGAATTGCAGTACGATTTCAAAAAAAAATTAGTATATGGACCAACTATTGAAATAAGTATGACCAAAGATTGATTTTGATAGTAAAGTTCAGGAAAACTCAGTAAAGTCCCAGAAAATGTACGGGGGAAAAAAGATTAAGTAATGGACAATTTGAGAAATAATAGGTTAACATCTAGGAAGATCAGCATCTTTATAATTTCCAGAAGCAGGTTATGTCACAACAGAGGGGAGGAAATAATCAATGAAATCATAGAAGAACTCTTCACAAAGCTGACGAAGCCATAGCAGCTTCCAGCTGAAAAGACTCTTTATGTGTTGAGTGAGATAAAAAAGAAATCTCATACTCGGCTTTTCCTATTCTCAGAACTTCGTAGATTAAAAAATACATGTATATCTACATACTTCCAGAGAGAAAAAATAAGTTAAAAAAGGTACAAGAACTGGACTGAAAAATCACATTTCTCATAAGCCCCATTGGAGTTTAGTAGATAATGGAGCAATACTTTCACAGTTTGGGGAGAAAATAACTTTGAATAAAAAAATCTCATGTAACCAAAAGTATTTGCTAAGAAGGCAACAATAAAAATATATTCAAATATTCATGGATATAAGCTATTTATTACTCAAGCTTCCTATATGAAAAAGAAATATTTGGGAAGTTACTTCAATGAAATGATAAAGGAATAAAAAAAGAGAGAGAGAGAACTTAGACATACGGGAGAGTTGCAGGTAAAATGAAGAAAAGCAACAAGAAAGATAAAAAAAAGAAATCAAATCCTTTTGACTTTGATTCATGGGACATTTTTCTCCAAAAGGAGATGCTTAATGACACAGGACTGCGTTTCCACTTTGGTGGGTCTCTCCACAATAGTTTTGGTGAATTTCCGTAACTTGAATGCCTTTCTTAAAAACTACCTTCTTGCAAGCTGCCTTCACATTCACTTTAAAAGTTCTGTTATGTATTTACTGCCATCTTTCTTTATAAAGAAATTGCTGTCTTATTTTAATGGTGCTAGTATTTTTTGTTGGGTTTTTCTTTAGGGCTCTGGCTACACTATCATGTAGGTTTTGAGGGTTCTGCCTTGTAACCCTCACAGTGCAGGATTTTACCACCATGAGATTTTTCAGGAATGTGTCTATCCAATTATCATAAACCTCGAGTTTAGCTTATAGAGCGGGGCTGTCCAATAAAACTTTCTGTGGTGATGGAAATGTTTTATATCTTGCTTCTAATATCGTAGCCACTGGCCACATGTGGCTGTTTAATTTTAACCCCGTTACACGAAACACATCCCCGCGTTGTGCGAGGCACGCGTCCCTCAGTTGTGCAGCAGCCACTTGGCGCACAGGCGCCCGCGTGGGACAGCGCCGCGGGAGAGCGCGGCTGGAGCCTGGCAGGGTTTGTGAGCCCCTTGGGGTGACTCGGCACTCTTCCCGCGGCGTCTCCCTGACCAGAGGTTAGGGATTTGCTCCAGGAGAGAAGTTCGAATCGAGGTTCTAGGACGGTGTGCGGAGCGTGGAACCCTGCGCATGGGACCTCTGAGAGCAGGTGGCGGTGCCGTGAGCCCCCGGTGTCCCTGGGCTGCGCGTGTGCGTTCCCGCACAGCCCGAGGGCGGCACTGTGTTTGGCTCACCTGTGTGGTTACGCGGGGTTGTGTGGCCCTAACCAGGTTAGAAGTAACTGGAGAGCAGGGACTTTATTTTCTTAGTTCTGCGTCCTCCTCAGTGAATAGCACTTAATAACATATATAGGAATGGCGTCATTATCTAGCTTGAAGACGATGCCTTATTCCTATGCCAGTAGAAATTGAGACTAATTCTTCAGTTTTAGTGAACGGGAAAGGGTTAACTATAGGCCGATAAGAAACTACTGAAGGACTGCGGCACTTCCCAATGACAGTGGATAAAAAGCGTTGTGAGCTCTTGGTTTTTCTTCTGTGATTGTGCACTCTTTGCCTCTGCCTCACTCTTTATTTTTTCCAAGTTAGTGGTTCAAAAGACCCACTGTTTGTAGAAGCAGGAGACTAGAGCCTAGCGCAGAGTGAAGTACGTGTGTGCTGCAGGATCAGATCCCGCGTCCCGTTCCGCTGTGCCGCCTCCGTACCTCTGCGCGGCGTTCGCCCTCTCCCCCGCCCGCGCTCTCTTTGTGAACTGAGACGGTCTCAGAGGCAATACCCCGTATGGGTTGTAGTCTTTCTCTATGTTACTTTTGCATTTGTTTAAATAGACACACAATTTAAACAATTCTAACTCCAAATTGTGTAGATTCAACGGTTTCTTGCTTAAGTTTTAACTGATTTATAGAATTCTCTATTTTTAAATTACCATTTACAATGCAGCATGGCTCGCTAGCGTTTATTAGCCTGCAAAGTTAAATGTAATATGCTGTTACAATGAGCTATTTTAAGGTATTAAAATTTAAAGCACACAGTGGTGTGATAGGCCAGCGAGGTCCCAGCGTGAGCTGAAGGGGCGCTTTCCCTCTGCGTGGCGTCTGCTCCGTAAGGGAGCAGCCATTGCTTGGCGCCTCATTGTAATTCACCCTGCATCCCGTGCTACTGGAAAACTAATGAAAATGCTGGGACTACAAGGCTTTATTTTACTGTTGAGAATTCTCAGTGGTTACAGTATTATGTAGTGCCTAATTCTCTTGGTGCAGCACTTTTTTAATAGTGATTTTTATTTTCAGTCCAGTGATCCATTTCGTTCATTAACCCCTTAACCACTGAGTGGGCTTCAAGTCACAGAAGAGCTTGCAAAGGAAAAGGCATGTGGTGGGTGTATTGTGAATGTAAATGCTCCAGTCATCCCTACACCTCTCTCTCTCTCTCTGTGAATGCATGTATATAGCCATGTATCTATAGGTACAGGTGTGTATCGCTATAGATCTCTATATATTCTCATTGGCATGAACTATGGCATTTAAGTCAAACTGTGAGAAGCTCAAATGCTAGAAGAAAAGAGTAAATACTGTATTTCTCCCAGAGAATCATCTCGAGTGATACAACTGTTGCATAGCAAAATTAGGTTAAATTTATTAAAACCTGCTCATTTCTCCCAAGGAAAAACTAAACTAGGGCATAAGGTTTTTAATGTCATCATTCCCCTTTCATTTGATTTTCCATTCCTAACAGAGAATAAACATGGAGTGTACCTTTCATTTTGAAAAATTGATTTGCTATGGGAAAATGACTGGTATTGGATTTTGTGTGTGATTTGTACAGATTTGTATCCAAAACAATAATGGTCATTCATGCCATGCCTTTGTGTGTCAAGCACTGTATCTGATGAGCAAGTCGTGCCCCAGATGACTAAGGCGGTTTTGAAATGTAAGGGATATTATCTCTTGGAGATTATAAAATATCGTATGAGCTTATTTTGATGTATTTTTCCCTTGCGATTTAAAGCAGTACTTTCTTAAAGCAGTGCTGTATATCAGTGTGGGTGTATGTGCATTTTTTAACTATCAAAAGCCAGTTTTAATGTGGAATTTAGCGTTACGTTGATGCTTGCCTGGGCCCTGTAAAAATATCACGGCTGCATTTTGTATGTTACACTGTTCCCCGTCTCAGGGGTATATATTTACTTATTTAATTAAATCCATGTATTGCTGGTGCTGATGTCAACTGCCCAGTGACTTCAGAAGCTGTGTCCTGGACAGCATCTTTATTACACTCTGCATGTGTCCAGAAGCCATGTCAAAAGCCAGGAAAACAGGAGAGGAAATGTGTCTCTTTGAAAGTGGAGTGCCAGCTGGAAGGGGAGAGGGCGCGAGTGATTGACAGTCTGCGACGGGAAGGCCGCTTCCGGGGGCGGGCGAAAACCAGCATGCGGGTGCCACCAGCGGCGTGTCCAGCGACGACCCAGGGGACTCGCTGAGCAAGAGGATCCTGAACCCGTGGTTCGGACACTTCTCTTGAGTAAAATGTATTCGTTAGGAACTTAATTAAAGTATTTAGGTGAAAATATACCTCATTACAAATAGTTCTGTCTGCGTTAGAGAGCTGAGTGAGCAGGATACTATCGTGAGACATTTATATACACGTGCCTATGCATTAGAACTACTTCAACTTAAATTAATTAAAATAAAACCTAATTAGAAACTAGTTTTTTCAGTTGCACTAACCATGTTTCAAGTGTCCCAACAGCCACGTGTGACTAGTGACTGCCATTTCTGTCATTGCAGAAAGTTACATAGGATAATGCTGTTCCGGAAGAATGTTTTCTTAATCAAGAGAGGCACAAGGATCAGGATATTATTCTTTAATGATAAAAATGAGCCAGACAATACAATAGTGAGGATATATTCTGCGTGTTCCCATGCCGAGAGACATGATTGTGACCTGAGAATTATAAACACCAGAGCTATCCCCAGCCTGCCATGGAGCTGCTTTGTGGAGTCTTGGATCTATTACTAGGTTTCTCCAAACTTGCGACCTGCCTTTCCTATTCTGTATGCTAGCCTACCCCCTGGTTCCCTGTATTCCTCCTTAGGTGATGATTTCTTTATATATCTTTTTAAAAACTGGTGTCATTGAATATGTTTATGCGAAGTATTTTAAATCTTCCCTGGGGTGTGTGTGAATTAGAGAGAAGTGACCCATTCTTTTTCTTTCAGCTTTGGTTTCCCTACTTGTTAAAAAAAAAAAAAAGGATTGATATTGCCTAATGTACAAATCATAAACAGAATGAGAATTAATGAACTGATCATTGGGAACAATTGGGAAGAGGTAGAATATCTATGCAGAGTGTCCAGACATCTGGACAAGGCCATGTGGGAAAAGCATTAGTTCTTAAGGACTTGATGAATTATCAAGTTAAAAATTCCTAAGGAACTCCACAAATTAGTATTTGAATTCTATTATACTGAAATTTTTAAATATGTTTGGACAATGACTAACTTCATGTTAATTAACTTCACGTTAATGCCTCATTTTTGGCGTTTAGCTGTTTGAATACTTGGAAAAACCTACAAGGCCCAGGTTTTTAAACCTGAAGATACATATAAATTTGGTGTTAGGTGGTCATAGATGTTGAAAAAGGTTACAATAATGTGTCAGTTTGAAAGCTCAAAGTGCTTGAAATGTGTGTTATTTAACTTTGCACATCTCTGTGAGTTGGATAAGGGGCAATTATCATCAAAGACTTGGATGAGGAGGGTAAGTTGGAGAGCAAAACCCAAATGTTTCCCAGGGAGATAATGTAGAATTTTGCATGTAAGCAAAGATAATTTAGTAGGAGATGTTCTGACATCATTTATGCATATAATGAATTTAACTTTTAAATTAATGAACTGCTAATTGAAGATTTAGAATAATAGTCATTATTAATGGGATCTAAAAAGAATATGGAGCTTTTATTTGTGGAAATTTTCAGGTGACTAAACTTCTGTCCTTGGTCTCTAAATGATGTTAGAGGCGTTTCTAAGTTATTCTGAAAATTTAAAATATCTGTCATCTTTGCCTGGTGAGTCCCTTGTGGGCGCCCACTTTGCTCCTCCTCCCTGGCTCCAGGAGACTCACTCCTGAAGTGCCCCCACCTCTGCCCCCTGCGGGAACTTGTCAGTGAATGGCTAGGGCTATCGGTCTGTGACATGGAGTATACTATTTAGCTGTGTAGAAAAGATTGCATGTGTTAGATGTCCAGTAACAACATTAGAGCGTATTGAGTTAGTATCAAATGAATCGTAACTATTATCATAGTGTGGTTCTGCCCCTTCTGAACTCCTTAATTACCTGCTCATTAGAGTCCGTGGGTTCCTGCAGGAGGCTTTCAGGAGCCACTGAAGCGTGGCTGTATAGTATTTGGAGTTCCTGGCAGTCTCCAGTTTATAGTCATGGTTTAGGTGCAGTCTTTTCTCTTGCCCCAAACCTCAGTCATCTCTTGAGTCCCTTGGAAGAGAGTAAACATGAAAATTTTGACTTTTTGTCTGTCAACTGAGACTTCATTAATTCAGGAAGGATATATTCATCAAGAACCTACTCTATGACAGGTAGTCTTGTAGGAACTTTGAAAAATTTTATGTAATTCTCAGAGGAACATCAGAAATTACGTATCATTGTGTCTGTTCACAAATGAGGAGGTGGACGCTCTGAGAAATCAGTTACTTGCTCTAAGTTTTGCAGTTGATGAGGCACCGAAGAGCTCAAATCCCAGCTCTGATTTCTGAGATGAGTCCGTTTTCTGAGTTGAGTGTCTCCCTATGCTTTAGTCTTTGTCTGTCATAAAGTCAGCATAGGAATGCCTCAAATTCTATCTTGTAGAATTATGAGAATTAGATGAATAGGAACATAATATCTCTACAAACTCTAAGCTCTATTATGATTATTAGTAGCATTAATTTACCATTACCAATTTTTAAAGATGAACTGTCATCTTATACAAAGATTTCTGAATATATGATGTGGTTCTACGAAGACTTCTATATGCAACAGTGGATATTTTAATGATTTGTTAGACTCCTCATGGTTATGTTTGGGTTTCTTTGAGAATGAGTTTTACACCCTTCTGATTGTTGGCAAATATTCCTACTGAAGAAAAACTATCCATCTGTTCAGCTGGTAGCCAACACATCACAGTCAAAATAGCAGATTCAGCTCTAACATGAACTGTGATACAGTGTAACACAGACTATGTCATGTCCTCATCAACAGATGTGGAAAGAGGTAGGATCAGCCTGGAAAAACGTAATGTTTTTATCATACGGAGTTAAGACTGGGTTGAGGACGGTATAAGAAATGCCAAAAATTGTACCTTCAGATATCATTAGAGGTGGAACTGAATGAACAGGAGAGTGGGAGGGAAACAATAATCACTCGTTAGTTAGCCTGAGCCCGGCCTGTGTTGCAGATCGGCTCGACAGCCCGCCCATGGTCAAGCTGGGCTGCTGGTGCTCCTTGAGAAGCGTCTGCTTGAGGAGACGTCATTTACTTACACGGTAGTTTCTTGTAGCACATGGGTGTTTTGCTGTGATCATCTGAATGTTGCTAGTTTTGTTTTTCCTAAGGCATGTTTCTTGTGTGTTTACATATATATATATAAATTTTATTTATAATATTTTTATTGAATTTATTGGGGTGACATTGGTTAATAAAATTACACAGGTTTCAGGGGTAGAATTCTATAATACATCATCCGTTTAGTGTATTATGTGTTCATCACCCCAAGTCAGGTGCTCCTGTCCCCATTTATTCTCATTTTAGCCTCTTCTACCTCCCCCCATCCCGCTTTGCCTCTGGAAATCACTACACTGTTTGTGTCTGTGAGGTGTTTTTTTAATCTTAATCCCTTCATCTTCTTCACCCTTCCCCCTCAACCTCCCTCCCTTCTAACAGCCATCAGTCTGTTTTCAGTATCTATGAATTTATTTCTGTTTTGTTTGTTTTGTTCATTAGATTCCACGTATAAGTGAGATCATATGGTATTTGTCTTTCTCTGTGTGGCTTATCTCACTTAATACTCTTCCAGTCCGTCCACGCTGTTGCAAAAGGAATGATTAGTTTTATATATTGTTAACTTTATTAAAATGAAGTCAGATAACGCTTATTTTTTTTTTCTACTTCCTTTTTGGCCTGGTATTCTAAGATTTATCCATGGTGATGCATCTCATTCAGTTTCACTGCTGTATAGTTTTCTATTAGGTGAATATATCATAGTTTATTTGCTTTCTGTCTTTAACTATTACACACTTCATTGCCATGAACATTCATGAAATCGTCTCCTGTTGAACATATACAGGAGCTTTTCTAGGGTGTATAACTCGTAATGGAATTGGTGGGCCATGACTGTGCTTATCTCAGCTTCACTGGGTAATGCCAAATTGTTTTCCAAGGGGGCTGTATATTTACACTGTGAACCATTTGTGCATCAGAGTTCTCATTGTTTAAAATCTTCACGAGCATTTGGCACTGTAGGATTTAAGGATCGTTGCTGAGTTTTTAATTATGATTACATTTTGCAGTTCTAGAAGGGTTTTTTTGGCTTAGACGTTAAATTTTTTTCTTTGTATTTCCTCATATATCCAGTCTCTTGTTTCTTTAAACATATGAGATATTTCCTTTAAATTCTGACAATTCAGATTTTGAGACCTCTGTGAGTTTGATTTCACTATAGGATATTTCTGTTGAGTCTTGCTCACTAGTCTTTGTTTCTTTGTTTTATTTATAATTTTTTTTAAAACTGTAAGTTCACGCTCTTTTGAAATTCTTCAAGGTCGGGACTGGACGTGTATTCATCCAGAGTGAACTTGCTTTTTGTTCTGGCTGCTAACTAGGATGTCAGTAGCTCTGGGTCCCTCTAATGTTAATATCTGTGCTTGAGGCTTCTGGGACTGGAAAGAGCTTCTGAATTGCGGTTGCATGTTGGCTCATTTGCCAAGTTGTGCTAATGTTTCTCTGGAAAAAGTTACCCTTCTCTATCCAGTGCTAAGGTCTAGATTGGCAACGTTCTTGCTGTGTCTTCGGTGGAGTAGATTTATTCTAGTCCACTCTGAGGGTAAAATTCTGTGGAATCCAAGCCTGTTCAGGAGTCAGGAGTTTGGTTTTAAAGTCTCCACTCTGTGCGTGGCTCAGGTATAGTCTCTAGAGGTGCTTTGTGCTCAGGTGGCTGTTGAAATGGAAGCTCAGGGTCCCCAGGTTAGCTAAATGTCTCCAATGGAAAGCTTGCTGAGAGTGTACTCACCTTTCTGGTTTGGCTCCAGTGTAATTAAGCATATTTTGCTTTGCTGTCATCTGGATGATATATTTTATTTATTTTTCAGTTTTCTCTTTTTTTAAATAGACTTCTTATATGTCTTAATTTTTAAAATATCTTTTTATTGTAAACATTTTCAATCATCTTGAAAAGAGAAAGGGCTAGGATAGAAAGTGTATCAGCCAGATTCGTTAATTGTTAATATTGCTCTGTGTGTGTGTGTGTGTGTGTGTTTCTTAAACCATTTGGAAGTCATTTGCAGATATCATGACACTTGACCCTGGATATTTTGCTATGCACCTTCTAAAAATAAGAAAATTTTCTTCTCTTACCGCAATCCTGTATCACACTGTAGACAACAAATAAGAATTCCGTAATCTTTTATCTAATGCCTAGACATTATTCAGATTTCACAGTTTTCCCTAAATATATTTCATATGTTTTTTCTCCTAAAAGAGAATGCGAATAATGTATTTTAAAAGATGATTGTCAGCAGGGATCTTTGGGTAATTTGGTTCACCACTCTCAGCTATGGGAAGCTATTGTTTGGCCTTTCCTGCAGTTTTCTCTTGACTTTGTTCTTCCTAGAAGCCAGCAGTGCTCTGCTCTTCGCTCTCTATTCACTTCCCCTGAGAGTTGCTGATTATGTGGGTGTGAAGTTAAAGGACTGGACAGTAGATCCTTGAATAGTGTTAGAATGCTGATGAGATGCCATTGGAACTTAACTCCCTTTCACGTCAATTAGCCTATGGCAAAATTTGTTTCATCATATGTTGTTTCACTTAAAGTCACAGAACCTGTCAATGATGTTAAGGGAAGGCTTACTGTAATTTTATTGAAAAAATATTTTTCTATCCCTTTTAAAGAATTGTACCTCTTAAACACAAGACACTTAGCTCATTGACTTTTATCCAGATAAACATTTTAAGTTTGCCAAGGATGTGGACTGACCTCACCCAGGATTCTACCCTTGGGCATCCTTCATTCATTCATTCATTTGTTCATTCATTTATTTATTTAAAAAAGACATTTGGTTTTATAGAACACCAGCAGTTTGTTTCTGGACTTTACTTTGGCCAGCTGAATTCTGCTGACCCCGATTGCGTCCTGCTGTTGGTCAACCCAGCTGCGTGGACACTGGACAGAGAATGGTGAAGACTAAGTTACTTTATGGGGAGAAGACAGAAGCGTAAGGATTTCTTCTTAAATTCAAAGCTAACCTAATGTTGCTGCTCATTACCAGTAACTTTCTCTAGAGTTTAAGATGATGAATTTAATATTGCTTGACATACTTTTAAGATGGTTCAGGATTACAAAAAATATATTACTGTTGAATAGTAATAAGCATCAAATAAGAAATATGGATGTACTTCTTTTTTTGACAATTTCATATTTATGTTTTTAGCTACACACATGAAGCCTCATGTTTGTATTTTTCTTTGCCACTGACTTCACAGCAGCTCAGACGGATTTTAAATATTTATATTTTTCTGCACCTGCCCCATGACAATATACGTAGACCATGCAAACAAAGATGTATTTAGTGAAGGGACTGTGAAACTGTCTTATTACTGTCCTGATCTCCATCCGAAATGAAGCTGCTTTTGCAAACACTGTTTAGACATGCTATCTAGCAGTCTGTAATTGTGCAGATTATAATCATGAGCTTCTCTTCAGTGTGTGTATGCCTATTGTTGTAATAACTGGTGAATCATTACATTTTAATTTGAATGAGTAAAAAAATAGAAAGCTCAGCAGAGGCATTCTTTAGAGAGGTAAAAGCCTGGAAAAAAGAGAAAGAAAATAAGGTATATGCACGAGTTTTAACTTACTAGATGGTGGGAAAGTGATTTTGATAATGGAACGTATGCACATGCTTTTATTGTGCTGCTGACAAACATGGGCATGCAATTTGGGTGTTCAGCTAGTTTAGCTGCAAAAGGACTTTTCTCCATCACTCTTTGTTTTTTAATTTAACTCCTCAGTAATCAGAGTGTTCTGTTTCTTGATTTTAGCCTTAAATATCCCAGCAGCTGTCTTTAGAAGGCTTTAAAAATATTTTCAGTGACCATTATGGAAAGCGTTGGCTAGAATGGAACCATGTCTTTGCATGGCAGGACCCAGTGGTCTAGACAGCTTCTATCTTAGTCGTGCTTACTGGGGGCATATTTATTGTATGTCTATTTATTTACTTCAGCATGCTAATTATTTGACTTCTTGGCTTTTATCTTAAACAACTCCTTAATATATTTTATTTATCCTGTAGTACATAAGCTGATATTATAAACTTGAACGTGGTTTCAAACCTTATTTTTATTTGTGTTGTTTTTTCCCCTTTATTTTACCTCATGTACACTTAGCGTTCTGTTTTTCCTCTGAGAGTTCTTGCCGCGCTTGGTTTAACTTTCTCGCACAAGATAGATACTTTGGAGCTAGATTGCTATGACATTTGACCCTTGTCTTTTTCCTTTTTTGGTCCACCTTGCATGCTTTTACCGAAAAAATCTTTTAAAAAAATATATCACCTTGCTGCCAGTTAGAGACCTAGCAGGTGAAATCTAAGTTCTGACTGGATTTCATGGCCCCTCTGTTGTCTCAGGGTCATTATTCGCAACTTGGAATTATGACGACCATGTTTCATGTAGGTCAATACTGTTTCTTTCTTTCTTTCTTTTTTTTTAAAGTCTGGCTGATTCTGAAACGTAAGGAGAAGGAGAGTATGTGTTAATTCAGTACCTAGAAGATTAAGTCATGACGAATGAATTTCATGTCTTGCCCCCTGGTGTCAGAAGGCGGGGGTGTGCTGTGCGGGGGGGGGGGGGGTGGTTTGGTGTTATAGGACAGCTGCCAAACAAGGCAGCTTATGGGAGCCACTTCTGCAGAGCTTTCAACAGAAGGACGTGAGAAGATAGGATACCCAGGGTACTAACTACCTAAGGGCGCTTCCTGAAGGAAGAGGAACTTTGTAGAGTAAGAAGCAGCAGCAGGATAGGAGAAGTTCTTCACTCGCAGGTAGATTTAAAACTTGGGTTCCCTAGAAGCCAGTGGCCCTTACAAATGTTTCCACAGTCCCAGGGATTATGGGAAGATTATCGAGCTGGAGGGAAGGGGGCGTCCACATAGGACTGATCTGGACCTTGAACAGGGCCACTGGGCAGGTCTGCGACAGGCCAGAAGACTGAGGGTTTTGCTGCCCTTGATTGCGCAGCGCAGACCAAGGAGTGTGGGGCCTGAGCGGGGCCTGCCCATTCCCGCCTCCTGGCCAAGTTGCTTCACCGCCCAAATTCCAGCTGCCTGCTTTTGTCAGTGAGGAGGTTAGTGTGTTCTCTGCTGATAGGAGCATCGAAAAGTCTGCCCCTTGGTTTTGGGGCTTAGAAAGCTGACTTTGTCAGTACCCGCAGTCACTGAGAAAAAGAATATATGCAGTCTTGTCGGTATGTGTATGTATATAACATGAAATTGAGAGGAAGATTGAAAGAAATCCTAATTTCCATTGGCAAGGATCTCTTACTTTTATTTACTTCTCTTAACCATTGACCCTTTAGTCTCCTGCCCAGATGGTACCGGAAATACCTTTTGTGTATAGATAGTAGGTTTTGATACAAGACAAATGCTGTACCTGGAAGCCCTGTGTCTCCGGGGAGGTAATCACAGGAGAGCCTGTTGCTGAAATCTACCCTCCCACACCAAGGCTGTCCTGGCCATGCCTGTGCTGGGTGCGTATTTAGTTGAGTTGTTAAATAAAGAATGCTTTTCTTTAGATTTGTAAAGAAATCTAAACTGTCCTCTGTGAAGATACTAAATTTAGCAGCTATTTATGGAAATGCAAAAGTGTTGACCTAAAAATACTTGTGAAATCAAACTGCCGCTCAACTTGTCAGTGTTGAGGATGCCAGTAAGGGCCAAAATTCTGCATCGAAATTGAAAAATCTGTTAACAGAGGTTGAAATAAGGTTCTGATATATTTTATTTAGTAGGACATTTTTCTGATCACAAAATATGTAGTAGTCAATTAAAAACACTAGCTAGGCACAGATATAGTAAAGAAAGGAAATAAAGATCACCCCTAATATTAATATTTTGATATGTTTTCACTACTGTGTTTTCTGTGCATTTGTACTGGTTATTTTGTTTTGTTTTTCCTTTTGATGTTGTAAGAGCTATTTCTTTTCATAAAATATCCTCTAAAAATACCTGAATAGTACTTACCAAATAGCTGTATCATTATTCATTGTATTATTTTTCTAATTTGGGTATTTAAGTATTTACTGTTTTAATTTAGTGGAAATAAATATCTTTTGTTGGCATCTTTGATTATTTCCCTCAAATACATCCTTAAATATAAATTACTATGTCAAATATTGTTTACTACGTCAAAATTTTAAACCCGCGTATAATCAATAGTTTTGTTACATACTGCCAGCAGTCTGCGGAGGGGCATGTAGAGCATGAGGCTGTTTCTGCCTTAGTACTGCGCCCTTTCCAACACTGAGCGCCATTGTAAAAATAAAGGCTCTGGACTCTGACTTACTCATCTGGTCTGCGTCGTAGATACAGCCCGCATTAACTGTGACATTGGTTGTAACAAAACAAATACCTGAGGTAGTATCTATGTTCTTCTGCGTTACTTATTGCTGTGACTGTTTCTACCACAAGACTGTATAGGGATCACATTGTACTCATTTTTATGCAGCCCCAGGAGCTTTGTACATAGTAGGTGCTCAATAAACGAGGAAAATAATTATCACGTACTACCCAGCTATGTGGATTCCACCCCTCACTAACATATCTGTGCGTGTACTTTAAGCAAGCATCAACTCTTTTCATTGGAAAGTGTCACGTGAAGTTCCTGACTCCCATTGTTTCCATATTTCATTCATTGGAAGGACATACTGGTGTGTTTAGAATTTTTATTCCCTCCTCCCAAATGTTACTGTTCTGTGTATGTAGTTTTGCTCATGCATTATGGCAGAAGCACTAAGTAATTCAGCTGGCGAGCACTGCCCACCTGAAAGAACCCTGCCTTATACTATCGGGGAGGTACTGGCAAATGTTGTCGCTAGTGGTTAGTAAGGATGGAACCAACACATGGGCCTTAACAGAGATGTGAGGTGTGTATTAAACCAGTTTCTGAAGATCACTTGCTTTTTGAGTTTTATGGCGGTACCTTGTGGATTTGCATTTAGAATGATAATTCATGCTAATGGCTTTCCTCTCCCGTGAGGTAGCAGAAATCAATTCACAAATGGCAGAATGAAAGGGTATAGCAAATAAAGTCAATGAGCTGTCAAAGAATTTTTCCCCATCAAACAAGTCCCAAAGCACCCTGTCATACTGACCTTCCCTCACTCTTCGTTCTTGGGTTCTTATGCTGATTTTTTCATAATATAAAAATAACAAACATGTTTGAACAGTGAAACAGAAGGTACTTTAAAATAATACATTGGAGCAGTGTCTCAATCTTCAGGAAAATGGTGAAGAGGAAATACAGCATCGATTGCTGTTGCTAAGCAACGGCTTTCCCAGCAGATGCACGGGGACAGGGCTGGTGTCGGCCAGCTCACTGTGCAGGGTGGGAAGCCGTGCGGCTCCGTGACGTTTCCGAGAAATCAGAATCACAGCCTGCGTTTCTTCTCTTCTCACAGTTTCCTAAGGTCATTCTTTGAGAAGTTAAGACCATACTGTCAAATATATAGACTGAGAAATTGGGGGTACTTTTAAGAACTGCAGATGGTCTTGTAGAGCCAACTCTGAAGGAATCGGAGGCATGAGAATTCCTTTTTTATTTCGGAAATACTGTTAATTTCCCATTCACACATTTATCCATTCTCTCAGGTGTACAGTCACAGGGCTATTTAGCCAGTATTCAAGGCCGTGCTGCCCCTAGGAGTCTGGTACCTCTGGCACCCCCGACCCGTGCACTGTAGGCGGCTGGTGAGAACTCAGAGGCACCGTGGCTGCCGTGCGGAGGTGGCTCTAGAGGCTCCTTCTAGGACAGTCGCTCTCGGGCTTTAGGGCACTTGGGAATCTCCTGGGCAGCTTGTTAAAAGGTCTCTCAGCCCCATTCCTGGGGATCCCCGCCCCACAATGCATTTTAAACAAGCTGCGTGGGCGGTTCAGCTACTGGGGTAGGAGAACCACTTTGAGAAACACCGTGGGTTAGTGAAGATCCATCACTTTGCCAGCTTTAATGCAGTAACAGGGAAGCCACTGGCTGGGGCTTTATTCGTTCAGTCTGTGCCTTTTCCAGCTTGACTCTTAAGTCTCTCCCCACTAGAGCAGCTTTTGATTCAGTAGAGTTTGACTGGTTCGCATTCCTTCTAGAACTCTGTGATTATCCCTAAGGAGAATATCGAGGGACAGTCCCCCATCACTACTTGTGCCTCACCCAAGCCCAAGAAACAGGTCTACGTACATGAAGTGCACAAGCCCGACCCAAATAATCTGCAGGACAGACCCCAGGGACTAAATTTTTAAACTGCTTTTCGTTGAAAGCAAAAGACAAACGAACAAGCAAATACCTGAACCCACTGGCCGCTTCTTTTCCCCAGAGCTGATAACCTTTCAGTGGTCTATCAGTTGTGAGCCCGGTCAGCTCTGTGACAAGCCTGGTGTGCTTATAAATTGTTTGCATAGATTAATGAGTAATCGTTGCTTTTGTAGTCTTTTAATAAGATAATTCTTTTCCTCTCTCCAGTTATATATGCTTCAAATCCCCATTTTGGTCTTAATTAGACCATGTTTGATATCTTGCCCTCATGCCTTGCAATAGTATAGACTAACACACGGTTCTTATTAGTTTGTGTAGTTCGTTAAGCACTCATTTGTCAGGCTAAATGACTTATAGATGACTTGTACATTTAAAACTGTTCAGAGGTTATTAAGGTCTATCATTTATCATCACTAACATTTCTGACCTCGTTCTTGGTCCCTCGCCAGAATGATGTTCATTGAATGTATGCGGCACAATAGGAAGGAAATTAAGTCACACTGAAGGCACTGCCGGCACTAGCAGGGAGGTTTGAAACGTTGGCAGTAATCAATAGTGCAACTTAATTTATATACTTTATAATGGAGACATTTTTCATTACATTTATATTTTCCAAATTGCTTCCATTTTTAAATTAGTTGCCCTCATTTCCGACCATACTCAACAGCGGAATAATATATTTTCTGAATCCAAACCATCGCATATGGTTTGACCTTTAGCTGAATCAAGTAGTAAAGATCAAAGTGAATTATGCTTGAGTGGAAGGGGATTTTAATGTTGCTCTGCACTGTGTTTTCCTTCATCCCACATGCTGTTTAATATTATTAATTCAGCTTGAATGATGACGAGTCAAAAAACAGCTTTATTTGGTTTTGGCTAATGCATTCTTGGATGTTATAGAAGTGCCTTTAACACCTGAATGGTTCCACATAAATAGCAATGCATTTTTGTCCACGAGAGAAAATGCCACGTGATGGCCTGTAAGTGACAGAGAGCAGGTTTCTAGACATGTGCTTGTTCCTTGGTGCAAATGTGTAACTTCCATTAGCGCTAATAGGGCCTGTGTATTTGCATCCAGGAACTCAGTATTTAGACTATGACAAGCAGCGAATTTTTGAGGAGTTATAAGGCGAAAGACATAAATGACTGAGTCCCGAGGACGTGTGCAGTAATCCCTCGGCAGTGGACCATTCAGAATATTTAACTCTATTATCAGTGAAGTGTTAGTAAAAAGGGAACTATCCACAGGCTGAGGTTCATTTTAGCTGAATAGTTTCTATGGACATTTTACAGTCATATCAGCTTCCTGGTAACACACTTGACTACATGAAATAGTCGGGGAAATAGTCTTGCCTAGTTCCTATGCCTGGGCCTCTCAAACGCGCCTTGTTTAGTTCGCTGGCATCCCAGTGGCTTGTGAAGCCCTTCTGTTGCAGAAACAGAAAGTGAAGCTGGGGAGACAGCTGTGCTTGCAGTGAGCCTGTGGGGGCAAGATTACTGCCGTTTTGGCATTACTTCATGTCGTACAGACGCAGAACAAAAACGCATAAGCTTACTGCATAGGCTAGATGCTTGTTAAAATTTGTTGCTGCCGGAATTTTTGTGTACTGAATTGATTTTTCTTTATATTGCTCGGGAGATACTCATCTAGATAGAAAGCCATTACACAAAGATATAGGCAGTATTACATCTAAGGATGCTTCAAGTCTCCTAAGACTTCAGAAGTCACAGATTTATGGAGAAATAATAATTTTTCTAATAAACCATGACAGCTCCCAAATAGCTGGGCTTATGTTTCCCTTTGGTGTCCTGAAGGACGGGTGACCCGCTGAGCTGCATAGAGCGCCATCTGGGAGTCTCGGCTGCGCTTTCGTGAGAGCTGGGGTCACCGAGGGGTGCGCGGTTCAACTGCACTTACGGGAGGCGGTGGTTTTGACTTCACAAATACGTGCGGTGCAGTTGTGGATCGCCCATCTCAGAAAACTCAACAATTTGATGTTTCTTGTTCTGTGAATTATTCAAGTTCAGTGTTCTGTTATTAATACTGTGCTTGTGTAGTTTTTTAAGAGACCTCAAAATTTCCCTAAATGTACAAGCATAATTAATGGCACTCAAAACAAGAATTTGAATTGAAACAGAGTGAACATGAAAGATGACAGCTGTGTAGATACAGAGAACAGATTGGGGTTTGGTGAAATGGGCGAAGGGGGTCAAGTGGCGTAAATTTCCAGTTATCAAATTAATCCGTCATTGGATGTCACGCACAGCTCGGTGACTGTGGTTGATAACACTGTATTGCATGTTTGAAATTGCTAAGGTGGTAGACCTTAAATGTCCTCATCACAAGAAAAAAAAATTTGTGACTATATATAGCGACAGATGTTGACTAGACTTATTGTGGTGATCATTTCACGATATATACAAACAGTGAATCATGATGTGAGCACCTGAAACTAATGTCATATAACGTTACGTGCCGTTTATGCCACGATAAAAAAATACAAAAAAATTAAGAGCTATATTCCAGTATTGGGTGCTTAATCAGTTTTAAAATACTGTGATTTTTCTCCTTAATTGTAAATGTACACTTTAGAAAAATTTTAAAAGCCTGCTTTTGTTCTGATTATGTTTGCATACCTTGGCCTGCCCTTTAACTTTTAATTTTTCTATTTCAAGTTCTTTTTTGGTTCTGGTTAAGGAGAATTAAAACGATTTGCATTTATTTTAATGATTGATGGGTGTTTTATGTTTTCTGTATTCAGTGTTTCCTTGCTAAAGATAGCAAAATGAACTTTTTTTTGTTTGTTTTCATGTTCTCCTATGATTGGAAGTTAAATTTAGTAATGGAATCTAAGAACTAAATTTATATGTGCAACTTATACTTAAAAAAACAGTATACTTCGACTTCTCTGCCCCCAGTTTCTAAAATTTAGTCATCTAACACTCCCTCAGGACTGGATTTCAAGTTTTTGTGAGGTGCTTTTTCCTTTCAGGACTGGTTTTTACTTCACCATGTTCATGATCACCCTCTACACGCAGCTGCGTCACTGTCGTTCATCATCAGTGTGACACTCCTTCAAATCCCCAGTTTTTCTGGTTCTTAGTTTCTTTTTATTTCTTTTGTTTTTTGTTTTTTAATTGTTCTGTTACAGTTGTCCCAACTTTCTCTTGGTTCTTCGTCTCTTTTCACCCCGTAGTTGGCAGGATACTCACAGCCACAGCGGCAGCCAGCGTTCACAAGGCACTAACGGGTGCGGTCGGCCCTGCGCACAGCCCTTGCTGTGCGCGGACTCCTGCTCAGCCTTCTCCGCATCGTTCCAAGGTAGACTCCATGTATGCCTCCACGGTGCAGATGAAGAAAGGCAGGCGCCGAGAGATGAAATGATTTGTCCACGGTCCCAGACCTTCCAGAGCTGGGACTCCGGATACATTCATGACGGTCTTTCCAGAGTCCATGGTCTGAAACACTGCCCTCCTACCACATCACCTCTGTTGACCTGGAAAACACACACACACGTGTTTCAGAAACTTTGGGGTAGGGATTACTCCAAAAAGGATTTACTCCAAAAAGGAAAAGGATTTTCTGAACCTTTCCATGTCTGAGTGTCTCTACGACTTTTAGACATCAAATATCAATTTAGTTCTATATGAAATTTTCAAGTTATAACCTTTGCTCTTAAAGAGAAATGTAATACTTCTTTGTCTTATTGCTGTTTTAAAGATCAGCTGGATTTTTGTTTCTGTGTTCCTGGGCGACCTGTACCGCTCTATTCTCCTCCCCACTCCAACCCTGCATGTCTGCCCTTCAAATTTTTTTCTGTAACCCAGACATTAAAAAATGTAGCTGAAGTTTATCGAGGTGTGAGTCTATTTGAATTACTTTCGCCAAAAATTCTGAAACTCCCTTTGATGTCCGATTTAGGTATTTCCCTTAGATCAAAAAAGGTTCTTGAATTGTATCTTGTTTATTACCTCCTTTTGCTTTGATTCCTCTTTGGGAACACCGTTCAGTGGCCGGCGTCTCTCCCGGACCCCGTAGCCGTCCTCTCTCGCCGCACATGCGGTTCTCCCTCCTCTGAAGCGGAGGCTGGAGAACTTTCTGCGAAGAGCCAGACAGTAGGTGTTTTATGCTTTGTGGACCAAGAGGCAAAATTGAGGATGTAATGTAGCTACTCATATAACAGTAAGGAATACAAATTTCTATACAGTTTTGATTGATTTAATTCAAAATAGAATAATAATAATAATTGAGTAGAGATTTGTATTTTCTGTTTGGAAATAAAGATCTATTCATGAGAATATTAGAATACTCTTTGGGAGAGGTAACTTTTTGCTGAATTAGGATCCAAAGTTCCTTATTATTAATTATAAATGTTGATCTGTAAAAAACATTTTTACCTCACAAGACATAAAAAACAAAGGAAAACCAAATGGGGAGGTCAGGGTTAGCTTTTTTAAAGACAATATCCTGTAATTTGCTGCCTTCTGTTCTCACGTCTTGGAGACTTTCTTAGATATGTCTTCCACTCTTCCAAATTGATTTTCTTTATTGTTAATTTCTGCTCTTTAATGACTTGGCTGTGAATTTTGAATTTCCATTCATTTAAAAATCTTTGCCATCTTCCGTTATATCTCAACCTGTTGACTTTTCATATTTTTTTCTTCCTTGTTTTTTGTTCTTTTTTGAGCCATGTTTAAATATTTTATTGAGAGTGCAAAGCAGGAGTCTTCTTAAAACAGTCACAGTGAGTCACGTTCGGGCGATGCCCCGCGCACCCCCAGAGGGCTGCGCACCTGGCCCCACAGCTTGCAGTTCTCGGAGAGTCACGCTGTGCTTTCTACTTTATGTTCAGTTTTCCACAAGGACCAATTTATGCACAGTCTCTTTTGCATTTTAAACAGATACATGACATGCCTTTTGTCCCCTCACTGTTTATGTATCTTTCTTGTATTTTAAGCCAAGAGTGTTTTCATTCACCAAATGCTTCATTCATTTTTGCATCTTTTCCTCCCTAGCGTCTCATTCTAGACTGACTCGTATTTTTCTGTCATTCCTCATTTTAAAAAATTTGAGAATGCACATTTACTTCTGCATATCAGAGGTAGTTTGCATGTCTTACTCAACTTGACCAGTTGATGTAACACAAGAACCCCAAAGTATGCTATGTCCGAGGCCATTGAGTGGCCAGCTGTGTCGTAGTCTTATCACTGTGATTCCTGCAAGAACTTGAGATTGAAGGATAGATATAAGTAAAAAGTGCCTCTCAACCCCTAAAACATCTAAAGGGAAAAGCTTTTTAAGCAAGAAATGAGAGTCTAATGGTGGCGAAGAATAATGTAAAAGAGAAGAGACACATATGAATGGCTTATACCCAGGAGTCCAATTTTTGTGATGTTTTATGTAAACCTCTATTTGTATCACTTGGGTATGACAGATACTTCAAATCTAATTTTTATGTGCGGTGTCTGTTATCTGCGTATGTCCATGATTTCGTTATGCTCATTTGAGGCGCTGTGGCCTAGGAGGGCGCTGCCTGCCAAAGACCAGGGGCGAAATGTTTGGGCAACACAGTCTGGTTTCTTTAGAAAGCTTCTGTGTCTGCCAGCACTTCTGGCAAATCACTACTTCTGAAAATTGAATTGAAAAATTAATGTGGATTATATTACTATGACTTTGGCTTTTTATAGTTGTTAAATCAACTGAATGATAGTTTCTAAAGCCTATATTAAAATATAAAATGCTTTTTCTATAGCAGGTAAGGTTTAAACTTTTCCCAACCTTTTCTGAGTTTTATTAAAGCATTAAATGTAAAGTGCTTCGCTTACCACTCTATGAATAGTTATGTAGTGGTCAGAATGACAAATTCTCTTGTCTGAGAAGATGCTGAGTTTGGAGTTCTGTTCAGGTAGTGCCCACATTGCCTTTATGCACTACAGTGATAAAAACCTAGAAATAAAATTGGTTATTGATTTTGCTTGTTTTGCATTTGTAGCCAGAGAAAAATAATACCTGCAATCTTTCAAACATACAGCTCTGTGCGGAGTTTCCTTCTGTTGGTTTTGTGTGGCTTTCTGTGCTGCTGGAAATTTCCGTGTGATGCTAACTCAATTTACTTCCTGTATGTGACTGGTAAGTTTTGGCCAGACAGTTCTGGCCAGAGATATTTCCCCTCCAAATAAAATTATTTCGGAAATTGAAAGCCAGTAAATTCTGAGTGAAGGCCTGCAGGGTTCGCTTATGAGACAAATTAATGAACATTACCCATTTACTTTGACACTCATAGACTCTTTTAACTCAATGCTTGACTGTGTTCCAAAATGTTAAGCATGTAGATAAATGACCTTTTGAATAAATGAGGTAGAATTATGTCGAATTTTCCTTTTAAGGAGGTAAATTTTGCCATGTGGAAGAATGGTGGGGATTTAAATTCATGTGCCCTGTTGGAGCAGATCCATGACATGATAGGAATCTTGCTTAAACAGTGAAGCAGATAGAAAAATAAGTGGTGAACCTTTACAAAAGTGTTCACGGTGCGCTTCTTTGATTTACAGTTCCTTTGGTACATTTGGGTTGTTCTAAAGAGATAAGACAATCGTTTATTCAACAGTCATTTATTGAGTCCAGTCTCCATGCTGGACACAGTGCTCAGCATTTGAAACAGAGATATAATAAAGACTATTGGTCTTCATGGAGCTCATGTGTGAGATGGGAGGATGACAGGTAAGCCGCTGGGACTTCAGTAATAGCTGTTTCTGTGGCGTGTGGGGAAAGGGATCCGTGCAAAGAAACCTGACTTCCGAAATGTGAGAAATGAATGGCAGGACATGGGGAAAGTGAGAGATCATAGGAAAAGAAATAGATAGAAGTTAGGGGGGAAATAAAGAAGTTAGGGCAGGAGGAGGGAGAATGAGGTAGCAGAGGCGTGGGCTCTGTGAGGGCAGAAAAATCCCCAATACTTGGTACACACCTGGCTCAAAGCTCCTTGGATGGTTAATGAATTAATGTAACTGAACTATTAGTGAGAGGGAAACAGCCCCAGGCTCAGGGGGATTCTCTCTGGAAAAGCAAAGGAAAACCGAGGGAGTTCTTAGCGTCCAGCCTTTGTTTTCTTTGCGAAGAGGTTGAGGAGCAGTTGGATTGGATTTGTGAGCTTGGTGTCAGTATGTTTGTCACTGGCCATAGAGACTTTCGGTTTCTATGTAAGAAAGTATTATGCATTTATTGAATGGAAAAGGCTTTAGGCTGTATTTTGTTAATTCTACGAGGGCAAGAAATTCTTGTTATCAGCTGTGTTTTCAAGGAGCACTTGCATTTCTGCGACTGTGCGTGAGTTTAACGCTCACATCTCAAGAGTCCGATTGAAGGGAGGCCGTGGGTCGGAGGGGAGGAGGAGGTGCTGGGGAAAGCCCGTGGGGAACAGGGGTAGGAGCTGACCCGGCTCTTCCTGGCCGGGTCGGGCTGCCTGGGGCTTGCGGTCACAGCAGTCCAAGGACTGGGCTGGCAGCACTTAGCATTAAGGTATTAGAAGCCTTCATAGGCCACTTAGGTCAGGTATGAAAAATGAAAATAAATGGGAAAGGATAGAAATTTTATTTTTAAGGAAAAATGGATTTATATGGCAGTGTTTCAGGGACTCAGATAGTATATAAAAAGGCATAGGTGTATAAGCCATTATTTTTTAAACTCAAAATACTTTAAATCATAACAGCACAGTGTAGAAAACACTGGTAAGAAATAGAAAATTAAAACCACCCATAAGCCCACTGTCTAGAAATAAGTCATTACTACTTTGAAGTACATAATCCCAGATCTTTTCCTATGTATCTCTTGGCACAAATCATTTAAAAATAGTTTTGAATAAACCCAGAGCGCCTGGAGGTGAGTGATAGGAGCCAGGTTACCACGCTCAGGCTGACATTTCTCCGCATGCAGTGTGGCCAAGCGCGAGCAGCTGATGTTTTCCTACACAGGCTCCATTTCTGGGTTTTGTCTGAACACTGTCATCACCATTTTGCTGATACCTCCTCCTTCACCAAGGTCAGCAGGCCAGAACAGCTGGTACCGCCACATTCCTGATGGCCTAATTAAATGTTTCACATGAAACGCGCGTGCCATCTGCTTAGGTTACAGATAGAGTGACCCAAATAATGCAGCGAATGGCGTGTGTGCTTCAGCTGGTCTAGAGATGAGCGCACATGTTCTCTGTAGTGGAAAAATGCTGGCCTCGCACTGGTTAGAAAAATGCTCCCGCTTCCGACCTGCCGTTCATAGAGTGCTTGCCGTCGGGGGTTGGTGGCTTTTGTTTATGTGTTTATATCATCACCTGGGATCCCTTGCTACCAGGACCGTACCTAATGCCTGATGGAAGTAGTTGGAAGGGCGTTCTGAGTGTGTGCAGATGAGCAGATTTGTTAACTTGTTTCTAAGAACTCTATTTGTTACCTAGGTATTGCCATATTCCGTCATTAGCTATGGAAACCACGGGTTTATAAATAAGCAAATAACAGGCTTTTATGGAATGACTAGATGAGTGTGCCTCTCATACATTATGTGAAAAAACTTGGATAATGAAGGCCAAGAAGTCCTTATCGCCAGGGACGGTTGTTTTCAAGAAAGAGTTGAATTTCTGAAACTCTAAATGAATTTAATCTTTCCTATCTTGACACTTTGGTAAGAAACTTCTATTTCCATTGGGAGGTAGAAGAGAGTAAAAAGACCTTAGTTTGATTCCATGTGACTTCAGCAAAGAAACTTAACCTCAGTGAACTTCAATTTGAACTCCAGTAAAATGGGGCTGGTCATGCCCACCTCACAAGGTTGTGTGGAGAAGCGAATCAGGAGTGTGGGAAGCGGAACGCCTGCCGCAGACCCTGACGGGTGGTTGGCTCTCCACCCCCTTCTCCACCGCGGTTTGTGCCTGTGCTCACGCCTGCCCAGTAGCCGCACCTCCCTCGTTTGCCTTTATAACTTGTATTCCACCTTTGGAGAGAGGCCTGGTGTCATCGTCTGTCAAGATTCCCTGGTGAACGTACGGCCCATGCCAGCCAGTCGGATGTGCTCTTCAGAAGCTAAGTGACATGATACTGCAGACGTGTAGAATCATCTCCCGAGGGAAAGACTGGGCAGGAGCGGGTGCCGTTTAGAGCCCTCAGCTGCTGTGGTCTCTTAGATACACACTTAAAAAAAACCGACCCTGGAATGAGCTGGGTTGTTTGTGTTGCTGAGACCCAGGTCCCCCGACTCACGCACTTGACTGGGGGTAATGTCATAAGCAGATACACTGATTTGTTGCCGATAACCTTCCTCTTTGCGCATCGGGTGCTGGGTGCTGGAGTGTGTTCAAAGGAGAGCCAGCGGGTTCCCTGCCCCCTGGGCTCTCGGGTCAGGGCCTTCACGGAGGGCATGGGGCCCCATCTCAGCACGCGTGGGGCACAGCCCCGAGGCGTGATCACAAAATAAACTTGGTATCAGGTATAAGGACGGGCAATCTAAAGCTAACAAAGTTAATGAAGTTTTAAAATAAAAAGAAACCTCTTCGTCACTTACAGTTACTTATTTTTAAAGAGTGGCTGTTACTCTCAGGCTTTCCCTTTCTTTCACTTAATGTCATCTTCTTATTCATTCAATCTGGTCAAGTAAAGTCTTAATTGTTTTGTATTAAACAGTAAGTGACACTAGAAAATTTTGAGCTTTGGCTCAAAACTGTGCCCTTTGATTATTTGTAATGGTAATAATTTATGTCTGTGTTTTATGTTGCCATTGTAGCATTCAAAGCTGTAGACGACGATCTAATAATTTAGAAGTGCCAGAGGCATTGTTGGACCAAGATGACAAGCCTTTAATGACTCTCTTAAATGGTAAATCCACGGCAAGTGTGTATGAATATTCATTTGAGAAGCATTCATTGGTAGGGAAGGAGTTGTAAATCTCGTAAGCTTTACATGCAAGCTTTTTAAAAAAGAAACAAATAACACTCATACCCTGGCTATTTTTGAATTAAAAGCATCTTCAAATATTCTCATCAAATTCATTTTGCTCCTTTTTCTTACGAGCTTTGCTTATGGAAAGAAAATAAGGCTCCAGGAGCCTTGTGTGAATATTGGCGGTAGACAGGGAGTGCTCACACCCTGAGAAACCGCTGACAGCCCTGCGGATCAGCCCTGCGCCTCGGTCAGAGGCGCCCGTCACGCTGCTGGGCCCCTCTGCTCTGGGGAAGGAGAGCTGGCCCTGAGTGCGAGTGGGGACCCGGCTGGCCGAAGGCTTATTCCCACTGTCACTCAGGGCGACCCGCTGGCCTGGTCATTGCTAGACGAGGCTACCCTGTGATGAGTCATTGCTGGTGGGGCCTGACTTGTCTTATTTTCTCTCGTTGGAAAAGCAGAGATTGTGCTAAATAGAACGGAAATCATGTTGGGCCCCCAGCAACTGGATTCTGTGTACAAGGCAAGCGCACAGCCGGTGAAAATCGATGCGGACGGTTGAGCCAGGTCAGATCCAAGCAGTTGGGTCCAGGTCCACACTCTTCACCACAGTGATAGCGCCAAACAGGTGTTTTAAAAACAAACCGAAAATGGTAGGTCATACCACTTAGTATTAGAAAGATTTTTATAAATTCTTGAAATAAACTTTTAATTTGAGAACAGCTTAGATTTAAAGTTGTGCAGATGGCGCAGAGTTCCCCTATGTGGGCCCCACACGGCTTTCCTGACCGTTCACGCTTTACACCAGTGCGCCACGTTTGGTGCGGTCGCTGAGCCAGTGTTCATGCGCTGCTGTTAACTAAAGTTCATGCTTTATTCAGGTGTCCTTACTTTGCCCCTAGTAGCCTTTTTCTGGGCCAGGGTTCTGCCCGGGGTGCCACATCACCCTCCACCCTCACGTTGCCTTAGGCTCCTCTGTGACAGTTTCCTGGACTTGGTTTTTGATGATTCAGACAGTGTTTGGGAGCACCGGTATTTCATAGAATGTCCCTTAAGTGGAAAGAGAGGAAGATTTGTCAGAGGTTTTCTCATGGCTGCAGTGGAGCGTGGGCTTTGCAGAGGAGGCCACAGAGGTGAAGCGCTGTTTCCATCACGCCATCTGAAGGGCGTGCGCTGTCAGCTAGACTTACTGTTGGGGTTGATGGTGATCGCTGGCCGAGGGGGGGTTTGTGAAGTTTCTCCACCACATATGTCTTCTCTCCCCTTCTTCCACATTGTCTTCTCTGAAAGGAAGTTGCCTTGCGCAACCTTCAGCAGCAGGGAGCCATGGTCCAGTCCACCTCCTGGAAGGAATAGTATATACGTCAATTATTTGGGATTCTAATGCATAGGAGATTTGCCTCTTCTCCCTGAAATTAATTAACTGACTAGCTACTTAATTAATGAGGCCGTTTATTTGTATCAGTATGGACTCATGGATGTTTATTTTGTACTCTGGGTCGTAACCTGACGCTACTTTCCCTGTGCTGTTGCTCTGAGCACCCCAGCCGTGGCCCCTGGGGGCTCTTCCTGTCGGCTGCGGTGTCCCTTTCTCGTGCCCCATCTTTGTGGAGTTTCTGTTTTCAGCCCTTCCTCCTGCTCTGCCCCTAGGATCAGCCGCTTCTGCTGGGGGCCCTGGTTTCTCCTCGTGGAGGATGGCATCCAAAACCAGGAGCGTGATGCTGGCTCAGCTTGTTGCTCCTGGGGTGTCTTTGCTGCTTGGCTCTATATAAAAGTTGTGATTAATTTTTTAAGTTGCTTGAGCTTCTATACTGAGCAGTACTATTGCTTTTAAATGTTGGTAACTAAAGTGTTACATAGTTTTTGTTTTTCCTTATAGCTACGGTTAAGAATCGCCAAGAATTAAAATTGGAAAAGATCACATACTTCATGAGGACTTGCACCCTTGCCCTAGAATTGCCTGATTGTCTCCATGCATCGCCTTTGTGATTTTCCAGAATAGCCGCGAATGATTTTGCGCAGAGCCGGGACCCCCGGATAGTGAAGGGAGAGTGCGCACTTGTGCTCCTCTCTCACGGTGGACTTCCCACTCGCTTAATTTGGGTTAGAATTACCAATGCAGATAGGTCAGCAATTGAACTCGGAAGCTGGACATTTACTATCTTTGTTACACAATGAAAAACAAAAGGCAGGCTTTAGCATCTGTGGCCAGGAGGGATTTTGGGACTATTGAGCGGCGAGCGCTGCACCAGCTTTGATCGGTCGGGACAGGAGAGCCGGAAGCGGCCAGGGGACCGTGCCAGGCGCACCCGGGAGGAACCGCACCCCTGCCCAGGCTTGGGGGCCTGTGAAGGCAAGAGAACACTTGGCTTACAAATAATATGAAGTAAATGGCTTTTGAATTTCAGTGATGTTTCAGGGAAGCTTTTTAAAAAATACAGAAATGACAACGACATTTATTTTCTCTAGCTTTTAAGACAGCGTTGTCCTCTGTGTGATAGTAAATTACTCTGAGAAAACCTTCCTCATTCTTTCAGGGTTAAAAATAGCCGATTATCACAGGTAGCCAACCTTGGTAACAGCTGATAATCAACAAAGGCTCTGAATCCTTTGGTTAAAAATTCAGCAACCTCAGAGTTTTTCTAGAGCTCCCCAACCTGCTGCGGAGCCGTATGGAAGAAGCGCTCACCCACGGTATAATCCAGGCATGGGCTGATGCATTCCAGTGACCTGCAGTGTAATAACCTAGTGAGGGGTCTCCTTTGTCTGTGTAGGGAAAGTCAGAACCGCAGAAGGTAAACTTGAGAAGAAAGGTGAGTTATTATAATACTTAAGTTCTTGGTTTTCTCTTCGTGTGTTTTCTCTGGAGCTGTATGTCATGTGATCTAGGAATCACTGGGCCGTTTTGGAGGGTAGGATGTGCATATCCCTTGCAGCTGACAGAATGATGTATTGCTGCCTTGCAGGGCACTGTAACACAGTCCAGATGGGCTTAAGCGTTTATCAAAATTGTCACAGAGCCCCATGTGGGCCACCACTGCGGTGCTGCTGTTGGACTTTAAAGCAACTCTAACTCTAAAACTGAACTCGATTTCGAGTAGAGCGTGTTTCGGTTTGATAATGATATTACACTCATTAAAAATATTTTTAACATCACATTAACGTATTTTTAAAACTTTTAAGTTATTAACTGTTACTTATTTCATCGTTACAAATGTCCTTTCTATCTCCTGGGCTGAAGCAAAACCTCAGTAACATCGACTTTACGTCGGCCACTGCCCTGGGAGTCACACTTCGTAAGGGCCAATGAATTTCCAGGAAGCGACAGTATTATTTCATATGTGCAAGACTTTTATGTCTTTTTTTTTTTTTTAACCCAAACCTTTGGCAGCTCTTCAGGAGAGGCTGGGATGTAATTAGAGGTAAAAGACTTGCACTCTCTGCAGGCTGCATATTAGTCTAGAAAATTGTAGTGGCGCAAAGTCGGTAGCTAAAAGGGAGCGCGCGCAGAAGGCTGCAGGGCCCTGGTGCTCATCTTCCCTGTGCCAGCAGGCCCCTGGGCACTTGCACAGATACTCCTGTGGAAAATCTTCAGTGAGGGGCAAGGATGGGCGCATGGTCCAACAGCATTTTCTGTGATGATGGAGATGTTCCGCATCTCTACGGTAGTCGCTAGCCACACGGCATCTTTTGAGCACTTGAAATGTGGTGAATGTGACTGAAGTACTAACATCTTAGTTGTTTTAATTTAATTTAAAATGCAAATAGCACACCTCTAGCTGTCTATGCTTGTCACATCCATTCATGGGAGATAACATACAAAAAAAAAAAAAAACCAAACAAACTATGGCATAGTAGATGCTCAAAAAAAGGCTTAAAATTTTTTCCTTAGGAAGTGTGTAGGCCTACATAATTCTTCCTTCAAATAACAACCTAGAGGAGAATAAAGCTTTTAAGCTTCCCAATATAGCACGGTTGCATATGCATCCCTTACATTTCCAGGTGGAATCAGGAACCCTTACGACTCGAGGAAGTCCATGAAAACAGTTCATCTCTCTCCTGTACGTCCCATACTGAGGGAGGACATAGGCGATGAATTTGTGTCCATTTTGTTCGCCAGGATTTGGGGAGCATGATTTAGGATGCTCTGCTGCCTTTTCCATTTTGGCATATGTTTCCTTCTTTGAATATAGCAAGTCTGAAAGGGGACACAGAGGCATGAAGGAAAGGACAGAAGGCCTAGAGTTAAGGAAGGAGGGAAAGGAAGGGAAGTAGCCGCGGAGCTGGGAGCAGTGCCGGGGTCGCTGTCCGAAGTGTGAGGAACTGCTCGGGACCTGGCGGTGTGTCTGCTGGGTGCTGCTGTGGGTGCGTCCGGAGGCCATGTCCACGAAGCCGGAGAGGGCGGCCAGGGCTGTGTCTCACGTAAGCGCCAGCCCTTCCTGCTTTTCGTTTGTTGACTGTGATTAGCAGTTGACTTGAACCGGGTTTATATGGTGGGAAAGAAGCCTGGGGAGAAACATGGAAAGACGGGATAGTGGGGGGTGAGGTATGCGGGGGTTGTGGCGAGGGGTGCTTCGCTGCCTCTATGCAGCAAGCGGTCAAACGACGAGGCCACGGCTCAGGCTGCTCTTCGCTCCCTGTCCAGGCATCTTGTCCAGAATATTGTGTAGCCTAGATTTTTACCTGACAGCACATTAAAAAATAATCTTACACATAAACATGTTCTGAAGGTATGGAAATCAGTATAGTCCAATTTTAAGCTCCAAATAGCCGGTAATTAATCTTTTGGGCAAATCTTTTCATTAGTTATTCCTGTGTCTGTGTGATCTTATTGCATTTTCAATGTTAATTTAGTCTTCACATTTCTTCTTCCTCACTTGTCCATTTCATTTACTTCAGACATTTATGTATATTGTTAGTAAAATGACTCTCAAGCTATCTTCCATTTGTCAGCTGCTGCAGTGGTGGATTTTCTTAACTAGAGGTGATAAATGAGATTTGAAAATAAATGTAAGCTAAGAATATTTCTAATGAGGAATATTTTTGTTTAACACATTTTATTGGGTTGCTAGAATGTAGAATGAAGAAATAATAATACTACCTCTCGGTTTTCTTAGCATATTTTCTTCTTAATTTAGTTCCATTTATTAGAACTCCTTAAGACTTAGTATAACCTTTACAGGAGAATCCTCCCTTGTCAGTTGAAGTGCATCCTTTGTAACCATGTCCCCTCGTTTTGACTTCACATTTTACCTTCGTAAAAGCAACGAGTGCCTTACTCTTGCCAAGAAAATGTAAAGATCCCAGTACGATTTATTTTCTTCCTTTCCTCAAGAGAAAGCAATCACAGATTCATCTTCTAATTTATTAATAACTGAATTTAAATCAGGGTAGCCTAATAGTTACTCTTTTCAAGAATATGTGATTATTACTGATTTCTTGTTCTGCAGTCTTTTTGAAGTTATGACTGAATAGTAGTATATTTTAACATTGATAGGTGCTGTAATTTCAAGTTTTATTTTACAGTAACAGTTACTGAAGAAATGGATGGAATGTGAATCTGGGCACAAAACACACATACACAGACATATATATTCAATTTTAGGGAAGTGAAAGTTCTTACAATCTTCAAATGTAACATTCTTAATTTTTTCATAATAACTTTCTATTTAGCATTTTAAGATTTTCTATTGTTTTTATATATGCTTCTGCAGGGGTTCTCAAACTTTAGGGTGTAGGCGAATTGCACGTGGTTGGTTTCTGATTTAGCAGGTCTCGGGCTGGGACTCGAGACCTAGCACATGGAAGTTCCCAGGTTGCTGATGTCCCTGGCACAGGGACCAGACTGGAAGAAGGACTGGGTTATTATTCATGACCTTCATAAGAACCCAGTGTGCCCTTGGGCGGATACGGGTAAAGAGGCTGAGGCTTGAAGAAATGCCTGATTTTCCCAGGGCTACAGAATGAATTAGTTGTGAACAGAGACTAGAACCCACGAAGACCTTTCAGGTTTTCTCCTGCTCAGCTCAGGAGTTCACTTCCCCCCAAATTCTCTTGATTTTGAACAATTGATATTTCTGTCTTAGTCTTTTCAGAGCCACATTCCACCATTATTTACATTGAATAAATGTGTTTAAAATTTCATTCCCTTTTGAAGACATAACTGGTTTTTATACCTCAAGATGTTCTAAAAATGCAGCGTCTTTCCATAGAAACTGAAAAGCTTATGTAACTTGTTAAGGCCACTCAAGGTTAGGTGGGAGGAAAGAAGTTGATATGTTGATTGTTTTTTTTTTTACCCACTGGCCTAGTGTCCTGGCATTTTTAGACTCTAACTTGTGGTGATGGTTTTGGGCAGAGCAGTTATTTGTGGGTCCAGCCAATGAGGACAGATCATGAGTGATCCAGGATGAGGAATCTGAAAACCGCAACACCCGACCGTGGCAAAAGGGGCCTGCACCAATTTCAAGGATGTTATCTGTGCAGCCTCCGTGGAGAACGGATGGATTACCTTTCTCTAGTTGGTATGAGCCATTTAACCTCTTGTGTGCAAAAACAGTGGTATCCAGCATAAATTATGAAGTGTGCTTTCCCTTCTTCCTCACAGTTTCTCCTACCTCGTCGGGGTATTCAGTATGTAGGGTGTGGGTGGAATGTTACCTCAAACCATGGGTCACCCCATGTTCAGAGCTTCCCTTCTGAATATTGTCGAATGGTTCTCTCTGCTGAGATTAGGAGGAAGATGTTAGTTACCACACTTATCTGGGATTGTTTTAGTTCCTGCCTGTTTCCTCTTGTCTTCCTCCTTCTGTTCTACTTTAACCTTGGACCCTTGAAATACCATAATCCTTCCAAAAAGTAGAAAGAGACAAACGATGATTGGAGAACAAGTTGAAATTTATGACCTTGACTGTCTTCTATAATGGCTTATTATCTTTTGTTGTCTTTTTTTTGTAGGACAGGGAAAGCTTTGGTATGTTTTACTTAGTCTTGTTGAATATTAATTTAAATCAGCGTGTTTCACACTGGAAGCTAATTCTGTGCTTTAGCAACCCCTTCCCTCTTCTTGCTCTGTTAAAAGTTTATACTGAGCTTTGAACATAGTGTGAGGCTCTGTGTCACGCTTTTTGTGCGTTATTTTATTTACTCCTCCCATCAACCTTATGACGTGTTGCTTTGTGGAAACCAGTTCATAGAAGTCAGGTAGCTTGGCCAAGGCCTCCCAGGACATGGGAGCTGAGGCTGAACTCAGGTCTTTCGGACTCCTGAGCTCTGTATTTAAGGACCAGTCTATATTACCTCTCCTTTGAGACCATTAATCTTACAGGAGTTATACTTAATGTAGACTTCTTGAAATAAATGAGGTTCCACAGAAAACCAGATCCTGACTTTAAACTTGGCTCTCTATTTCTTTCCCCTTGTCACCTTGTCAATTTTGTTAAGGAAGAATTCTTGTAAAGAGAAGGAAAGAAGGAAAGATTTATACTGTTTTCAGAGAGACACACACAGTTGACAGTGTCTTGCCTTTGCTGTGCCTGGGAGATTTTATCCTGGCCATTTGGTCTTTAAAACCAGCATGCGATGGCATGTCATTCTGCCTTAAAGCCACAGAGTGCACCACCCTGCAAATACCAGAACCTGCGAGATGTTCTTTGGGCTCCTTCCCCATTTTGCTCTTGAGACAGTGGCAGCGTTTGGAATGCGGCAACCACTCCAAGTGACTGAGGCGACCGGTTCGTAGGGCGTCTCCCAAAGCTATCCATTTAAAATCACTTCCTTGGCCTGATCTGTGTCTTTAAAATTTTTTATCTTTACTATTTTTTTGCTTCTATGATTTTGCAATTCTATGACTTTATGACTTAGTATTCTCTATGGCCAAAGTGTAATACTGTCCAAAGTTTGTTAATATCATGGTGAATTCGCATAGAATCACATCTCTTATTTATATAAAAATTGCACCAGAAATTCTTTGTAGTATTATTAGCACACTTGTATATATGAATTAGTGTTGTAGGAGATATTTTACTTGTGTTGCTATTTCTCAAAAAGCAGTTATAGTACTTGAGTTGCTATTGACAATTTTTAGTAGTGAGTGAAGAAATGGTGAACACTCTACAGTCCACTTTTTAATGTGGAAAAAAATTCTTTAGCCTGTAAAAGTGCTCTTTTGGCTTATAACACTGTCAGTGCTTATAGAAGATGGCGGGTGTTGTGGTCAGTGGTTCTTTTTTTTAAACATTGTTGTATCCAGAACGCACTGCTGAAGCAACCAGCTTCACACAGCATTGCGCTAGAAATGGAACAAACAGAATCCTCCTTCCTGCTGTTTAGGATGTTGCTATTAAACATTGGGAGAGTAGGTTTTCTTAGCACAGGCTACTATAACAAAATACCACAGACTACGTGGCTTGAACAACAGAAATGTATTCTCTCAGGGTCCCAGGGCCTGTAAGTTCAAGATCAGTGTTCCAGCCCATTTGATTTCGGGTGAGGACTTCTTTCTGGCTCTCCTGGGGCCGCCTTTGTGCTATGTCCTGACATGGCCTTTCCTTCCCGTGAACTCCTGAGAGAGGACAAGCTCTCTGAAGCCTCATCGTACAAGGGCGCTAATTCCATTGGATCGGGGCTTATGCCCTCACTTAGTTACTTCCTTAAGGCACCTTCTCTAAATGTATTTACTTGGGAGGTAGGGTTCCAACATATGACTTTGGCAGGGGCGGCGGGGGTCCGGGGGGCACGCATTCAGTCCATAACAAGGTATGGTATTTCGAGAAGCAGAAACCCTACATTTAAGGTTCAGATTGAGGGATGGCAGGAAGTGCTGTCCCCAGAGAAGACCAGATCCCTGTTGAGGACGTCAGCCTTCCTGGCTGATGCTGCCAGTGTGTGTGCTGACTCGGGACATGTTAGTTAGACTGGCCCATGATTGCTCACCTGTTTTAATTTTTCAACTGTTACCTTCCAAGTATTTTCCAAGAGGAAGACAGGGGCAATGCACTTGCTTTTCTTTGAATTTAAAGGCTGGGACCCCTTTGGGTCAAGGTGTGGCTTCAGAGTCTTCCAGCCTGTGTAACAGTATCTTAGAAAGTATGAATGTTGTGTATTCTTCTCACTCTCCGTTTTTCCACCTAACTGCCTTTACCGGTTTGCTGCAGTGGGAATTCTGCCCTTCAGGGAATGATAAAACATGGCTTTTCATGGATCCTGGGGTGGTTTACGTGGTTTAAAATAATCTAGTATGTGCATAGATGGAGTTATTTCAAGTGCTCTCACTTTGCTTCCACGCCTGATGTCTCTTCTCATCCTTTTTGAAAGATAGCCTTTTGACTTTGGTATATGTCACGTCAGCGCCTTGTAAATCCTACTTGTAACACCTTTCTATTACTAAGGTGTAAACACTGTTGTTTCTACCCCATTTGCTTCTCTCTCTGTCATTTTTATAGGGCTTTTTAACCTGCTAATGTTCCAGGATATTAATTTAGAACAGCCAGCCAAATAATAGGAGCTTCCTCCTCGCCCGTGATGAGCTGACCTCTTGTTACCTGTTTCCTTTTCAAATTCACATTGGAAAGCTCAGTTTTCATAATCTTTTGACCTAGTACTTCACCACCCTGATGCTTTCAATGTAGCAGCCTTATTATTTTCAAGACTTTATATCTAGAGCACACACTCAACTACCATTTCTTCTGAACACACTGCCCTAGCTCAGTCAGGATTTTTATTTAATTTTCTTTCTTTACCTTGTAGGAAGTGGAATTCCCATTTATATTTTCCATAATCCACTCACTCTGCTTCTTCCTCACTTTATTCTGTCAGTATTTAAGGGATTTAGCTTGGACATTTCTGGCTTTTGTCTCTTGGGCCAACCTACTGTTGTTTAGCTGCATGGTCAGAGCTGCCAAGTTAAATGATGTCCGATGGACAGTACTTGGGTTTATGCTGGAAACTATTTTTAAGACTCATTGGATGTATTTTCTCCTTAGTTTCTGGTTACTCCTCTGTTTTATGAGTCAGTCTCCCTGAAAAATATTGTTGCATTGAATATTGCTTCTTCTGCATAGAGGTTTCATTGATTGCCATGGGCTTAAGCAGACTTTCTAATACTTTGGTTGATGGTATTTCTCTTACGTTAGGGATGTCACCTACCTGTCCTTGTTTCTAGACTCTCGCTTTTAGAAAACAACATGGACAACTTGAAGGGGCCTTACACAAAAGCCAAAAATGTAATTGGTAGGGTTAAAAGGGCTAAGATTATTTAACCTGCTAAAGTAGGCTGTGGACAAATTTACCAATATGCTTTTATAAAAGCGCCTTGCTTTCTCTGCGGCAGTGAGGCCCTCTCGCACTGAGCGGGGTGTGCTGTGCCTTTCCCACCGGAGCTGGAAAACCTGGTGATGGTGCTTCAATCGCAGTTGAGAATCAAGAACTGTCTCGTACATTAGGAAGCCTAAGCCTGAGCCTGGAAGACTTTTCTCCACGGGTGTGAACGCTGGCATGAATGACTGCAAGAGGGTCATCGTGGAATCAGCCCCTCGAATCTCACTCCCTGGATGAGGTGGATTCTTGGTGAAGAAGGTTAACTTTGGAGCACCTTCCAAATACAGGATCCTAATCTGATTGCTGTGGTCAGTTTTATTTTATTTTTCTAACTGTGACTCAAAGCCCTTTATATGGCAGGAGAACAATGGGATGTATCGACTGGTCCCTCAAGTCCATTTCTTGGGTCAGAGTGGTGAATAGGCCCAGGCAGAAGGTAGCAGAAGGTAGTCCGGAGCGAGCACTGGCCTGGGAGTCAGGTGTCTGGACGGGGACCGTGCTTTGCAAATCCTGTAATCGGCGTCGTGACCCTGAGCTTGTTACTTCCTCACCTCAGGCCTCAGCTTTCTATTTTGCCATGGAGGAGCTTGATTAGGGGAGTTCTGAGGTCCCCCTTCAGCTCCGTCCTGCAGGGGACTGTGGGAGGGAGGTTGTCATTACAGAGGGGAGAGAGACTGCAGTGGGGGAGGCAAAGGTAGTCAGGGAGCCAGGAGAGAGGAGGGGTGCGTGGGAAACCCGTGCTGGCGGGGAGGGATGGAGGAGGAAGGAGATGCCAAGGAGAGGTGAGGAGGTTTTCATTTCAGTGAGGAATTGATAAGAAAGACAGTGTTTGTGGCACCGATAATGGATGTTCCCCAATCTTAGAAGTTGATTACCCTCTCTCTCTCTTTAAAGTTGAATTAATTGGGTAGAGTTTGACACCGTTTGTTCATATCTCTCCTTCTGTTTTCTTTATAATTAGGTTAAAATTATGCTCTTACTCTGAAGATTTCAAAGGATTCTTTTTGTTCTTCAAAAATGTCTCTGCCAAATAAGTAAAGATAATTATCTCTGTAAAGTGAAGATATGAAGATGCAAGGCGGTTAAGCAGTTTGTTCAGGAGATCAGCGTGCTGAGGTTAGAATGCAGTTTTCCAGTGCGTCCTGTTAGGCTTCTCTGCTATCAACTATGTGCCGGCATCCGGGGGTACATTGCTGAGGTCGCTGGTGTTTGGTGCACACAAGTAGTAGAAGTCATAACGTATCTCAGAGACAGGTGCGCTCCATCCTCCTGGATTCATGGGGACCCCAAAGCAGACTACCCTAATCTGTGCACACGTTTCATAGTCCAGCAACTTGAATTCTGTCTCTTACAAATAAAATTATACAAGTTGAGAAAAATATCTATACCCAGGGGTAACAAATTCTGAGATTTCCTTTGTGTGTGTGTAGAGGCTGCCCAAAGTGCCATTCATGAAATAATATAATTCATACTATTTTCACTGCATTTCCCGAGTCCTTGATGTGGCAAAGAGGGTGCCAGTTGCATCGCTACAACTGAGCAGTCTCAGCGTCTGGGGGTGGAGAGTATGTCAGTTGATAGTCTCGAATACGTTTTATTAATTTTGTGAGTAGACAGATTTTTTTTTTTTTTTACATCACAGCTGCATATAATTTCAAGGACACCTCTCCTTTCACTGAAGTGGGGTCTAGGGTATCTGACTGAGGCGGGGGGAGGGAGAGCACAGGGAAAACCCCTCCCCCCGATGTGTTGTATCAGCGTTCTTTAGAGTACACTGCAGGTGAGGCAGGGCGCTGCTTTGCATAGCTGTTTGCCTCAGTAGAATAAAACCTCTAGGAACGAGTTCCCCTCCGTTCACAAGAGCATTTGCTTGCACACCATGTTGGCCCACAGTTCCAACCACTTCTCAAGGATGGGGATGCATGTGGAGAGATGGATGATAGTAATTTTCATAGCTTAAGTGATCATTTTATCTCTAGGACAAAATAGGACCCGCATGATGTACATGCTCCGGAAGGCTCTGTTCCCTGCATGGTGTTCGGTGGCTTTCAAAGCCTGGCGCATCTCTCTGTGGCTCCTTGCTTCTGCTCTGCCTATGTCACTCTGCGGCAGGCGGACGGAGGCCTCTGGTGCCGGACAGGAGTTACAGTGGTCGCTGCCCCTTCTCTTCTGCCTTTCGGGTTCTCCAATCAGGGGCAGGCAACACGGCTCTGAGAGGAAGGAGGTGGCTGTGTAGTGTTGTTAACCAGAGTCACAGAATGTTCGGTTTATCGAACCCTTCTTGTTTGGGGATGTTCAAATTAAGAGAAGAGGCTTGCTTGCTGAGGAGGCCCGAAGCGGGAGGAAAGATTAGCTCTGAGGGACGGTGTTCTTTACTCACCCCCAGCCCCGGGCCCACGCAGGTAGCGGCCAGCGTTGGGTCGCTGACACGGATGTGGGGAGTGTCCCTCTCAAGGAGCTTGCAGTTAAAAATAAGGTCCTCATTGGTCATTTTTTAAAGATGATTTTAGGGAATCCGCTCAGTTTCTTGAATACTGGTAAACAAAGGGAAAGAATCAAGTATTTAGCTTGCTTTTTTCCTTTATAAATTGTATCCAAGTTTAGCCAAGTAGTTGGTGAGAGAGTCTCTCTTTAGAGAAATGATCCCACTAACAACTGAGGAAAGAGAAAGGCGGAATTCGTTGTGTTGCAGCCCCTGGTGAGTGACTGGATCCACGTGGTGAGCTTCCGGGCTGCCGACGTCACGTGGTGACACCCTGAGGCGGGATGTCCCCGGGTGAAATCCGCACACAGCCTGTGGAGCGTTCTTGCCGAAATGTCAAACTGTAGTCTGATGTGGCGTCTTTCTTTGGCGACCATTTAACGGGAAGCGCAGAGGCCAAGGGAACAGCATGAATTAAACATTATGAAGATGCAGTTTTAAAAATCTGTTGTTGACTGGACAGCTCTACAGGGAAAATGACTTTGTTTCAATGAAAAAAATCAACCAACCAATCAACCAAAGGAAAAAGAGATGGAGAGGGGAATCTATAGATTAGAAGCATTTGAAAGCTCTATCATCTAACCCTAATGCCTGGACATTTTTTGGATACCAATTTATATGAACTCTTACAAATAGTTTACAATTTGGGGAAAGACATAGTAGCTGAATATTTGATGACATTAAGGAATTATTGTGAATATATTTAAGGAGGTACAGCATTGAGGTTTTAAAACATGAGCCCTGTAAATAGCGGCAGATGAAATGATACGGTATCTGGGATTTCCTCCCACACGGGAAGGTGAATAACACAGGGTGTAACTGGGGAAAGGTTGGCCATCGTAACTGGAACCGGGAGGCGGTACATGGAGGCGTTCTCTGTACTTACCTATATGTTTGAAATAGCCTTCATTGCATGTGTTCAAAAGAGAATTTGAGGGAAAGATACGCACCGTGGCTTTGGGTGCAATGGAAAGGAGTTGGGAGAGGAGGGGCAGTGCTGCAAAGTCCTGAGCACTGTACTCAGTCTGTCCTCTGTGTTGCTTACTGGCCATACCTATGTCCAGGCCACGCGTGCACCCATTCATTTGTCTATGCAGCCATTCGTTTGCTTATCTTAGTGAGTGAGTATTGAGTACATGTCATGGGCAAGCATGAAAATGCTTCTGTAAACCAAGTGACACAGACAGAGCCCATCACCCCCTGTGGTAATTTTGTCCTGTACCCTCCATGGTGTCTCCGACCTGCACGTGAGTGCCTCCCAGCGAGGGGGCTTGAAATGGGGCTGTGTGGCTTCATTCCCGGGTACTTTCAAGTTTAGTCTTTAATGTTCTTCTCAGGGCAACTCTCTGACCATCTGCTGGGGCTTTGCCATCCTCTTGACTCATGCAACTCTTAGAGGTCGTGGGGGTCAGGACTTGGCTCCAGAAGGACCGTCTCTGATCCCTGGCGCAGGTCCCCCAGGTGACTTCCCGTGGAGTAGCCAGCCACAGATTCCTGGGTGAGGTCCTTTGGGGACGTCCCCGCTCCCCGCCATTGCACCTTCCGAACTGTTGTCACACTCTGGAAGATTTTCCAATTACTACATCTAATTACAAGCAAGAATAAATTACTGAAGCAAGTTAAATTATCTTGTGTGTCATAACAGTAATTAACATTCAAATAGGAAACTGCTGCCGTTTTCATAAACCTCCCTGGGTGGAGGTGGCACCCTTTTCAAAGTGGGAGGCAAGAGGGCGCTCTCCCCCGACAGCCAGACGCAGGGGTGGCCTGCGCGTCTGGAAACCTGGCTGAGGAAGATGATGTCGGAGAGGGTGGTTATTGAATTGCCTTGTTTTATTAAGTCCTTAGAAACACAGCACCTTTTCTGTGCGTTTATCATCCTCTCCTTTCTCCTCATGGCCCCACGTGTTTGTCTGTTTTTGAAAATTTTCTTCCATATCCCAAGAAGGTCTGGACACCAGCCTGGTCCATAAACACTGTGTGGACGAGGCTTTCCTTGGAAAGGGGCGCACAGCCTTTCGGATCCCGTTTTTTGAGACTCCTTGCTCGCTCCTCGCCCAGTCGGTGCTCCTCTGCCACGAACGCGTTCACTCTCTGTGGTCTTGATTTTAGGTGGTGCTTTTCAGCTCTCTATAGAGTGAACACAGCTGTCTCACTCAGTCTAACTTGGCTTACAGAACTAATACAAAACTGGTAGGGAGCTGCTTGGACCCTCCTTAAGGGAGTGGTGTGTGGCAGTTAACAAGGAGTGTTTTCATCTGCCATTGGTAAATTGGAATTATGAGTTGTTTTCACTTAGTTGGTAGACTCCTAATAAGTCTAGGATTTGTTTAGACAACTGATACGGCAACTCTGCCTTTGATAATAATGAGTAGTCATGATTTTTATTCGTGTTCTTTTCAATTTACAAACTTACATGTGAGTATTGGAGCGGTTAGATCTAATGTGAGAAAGCAGTGAAGTTGTAAATTTGCTCATAACTCAGAAGGTGGCCTTAAAATACCCTTACCCTTTTCTGTTGAAGGGAACAGCACTGTAGCAGAGTGTAGGAAGGTTTAAATGACCCTTCCTCTTAACATCATACAGAGGTGATTCTGGTGATGTGAAAAGATTTGACTAAGTCAGGAATATAAATGCAGATATTTGGACCCTCATGCCAAATATAAATAACAAAAGTTCCTATAATATTTTAATTACAAGCCTGAAAAGAAACTCAAGTTTTTTCTTCCTTTTATTTTACATTTAAATAAATATATTTCCACCAATTTTGGTTAAATTTGGGGGATTTATGTGTTACCATTTGTTTTTTATGCTTGTGTTCTTTTAGCTCAAATGGCTAACCCCTCCACCTGAGGGCGAGAGCCAGCATTGGCCAGCGTTGTTGACAGAAGGCCAAGGGAAGTGTTCTCATTGCTTGACATGCGTGCCATTGCTGTCCTAAAGAACAAAATGTTACTTCTTAAAATTTTAAACGTGCCTGTTTTTTGAAAAAGATTCAGTATCAGATCAATTTTAAACGGTGCCTTTAAAAAAACTTTTTTTTCTGCTCTGAAGAGCCAACATGGCCGCCCAATTTGGTCCCCGTTTGTACCTGGATGGCAATGGGAGAAAAGTGGCCTTTACACATGGAACTTAACGGTGGAGTCAGGGGACGCTGATACTGTGTACTGATCTCTAATTTTGCCAGTTCATGCTTGTGTTATGTTACTAGTAAGAAGTATGTTGTGGTTACTAGTCAGGGGGTTGTGTTGGAGCCTGAAGGAGGCAATGAAAAGGAAAGGGGCATACGTGGAACAGAATAAGAAATTGCATCCTTAGAGCTTTTCTGTAAGGTTAGCCTGGACTACAGGACTTGTTTCCCATTGCATGCTGCTTTTGAACAAATATCTAAAGGGGCAGTGGAATATGTAGTCACTTGGGTCAATGCAAATTGCTTTTCATGGAGAACATATTTAAGGTAGGAAACTCCTTTGAATAAGTGACCCATTTTGAAAAAGGATTTTAGTCTGTGTTTTATAAAGTATAATACATTTGGAATTTGTGGCTCATTTACACATTTCGTTTGCAGTGTTTTTAAAGGACTTCTCAGTGAAAAGTTGATAATTGGGTCCCGCTTGACAATCACACACACCAGTCAATTGCCCTCTGTGCTCCAGGAGTATCTTCAACAAATGTTGTTCAGCAAAGGGATAAAGGACTAAAAAATACTTTCTTTCTACAAATTGAGAGAGTGCTCACCTTGGAATGCCCCTGTCTTCGTGGATGGCTTATAAAGTATTTCCAGATCCCTGACGGAGAGTGTGGTTCACCTTAAGTAATTGGACGACCATTTAAAGTGTTTTAATGCCCAGACAGTGAAAGAATTTTAAAGTCCAGGGTATCTCTGTACTGTAGCAATTACTTCTATATAAAAGCCTGACCTTTTCGTTTGTTTGTTTTTTAATGTGGGGGTAATTATTCTAAATCTCAAAGACCAAAGCAGTTATTTTACTTGATTGATATACTTCTTTCAGGGAAACTTTCTGTTGTGTTTTATCTCCTTTATCAGTAGGAACATACTAAGTTTATTATCATAACTTATGTAAACATCATCTTGAAACCTAACTTCAATTTTTGGTGCAATAGACGGATAGTTGCCATGTCACAAAATACTGTAATGTAGCATTTAGTACTAAATACGATTTTAGAATGAAAATGCTTATGTCTGTATCATCAATACACCTTCTACATGAGATATAGATAAAGTTACTTCTTGAGCCATACTTATATTTTTCCCCTTCTAATATTCTTTAAAAAAAATTGAGTTATAGCCCTGGGTAGTATTGCTCAGTGGATTGAGTGCCATCTTGCAAACCAAAGGGTCGCTGGTTCGATTCCCAGTCAGGGCACGTGCCTGGGTTGCAGGCCAGGTCCCCAACAGGGGGCACACAAGAGGCAACCACACATGGATGTTTCTCTCCCTCTCTTTCTCCCTCCCATCCCCTTTCTAAAAATAAATAATTAAAAAGAAATCATCATTAAAATAAAATTGAGTTATAATTTACAAGCAATAAAATATATAGATTTAGGTATAATTTGATGAGATTTGAGAATTGATATTCATGTAACCCACACTCCCACATTTTGTATGATTTTCATTACCTTAGAAAGTACTGTAATATTTTAAACATTTCTAATTTTAAAAGTAGCCGAGATCCATAGAGTGGTGATCAGAGGAAACCTCATCTCAGTTTGTCAGGGACTTAGGAGATGAAAGTATGATGGGGAAGGGCAGATACATTATAATTAACGACTTAATAATTGGTGGGACTCTCCCTTTCCAGGTGCTCTTTCAGCCCCTAGCACAGATCCACTGCTAATAACAAAAACTCTCAGGCGTAAGCCATTTCCAGGTGACAGTGCCTTCCCCCACCAAAAAAGAAACTGATTCAGTAATTGTGAGTAAAGTAGCATGACAGGCAAAGGTGAATCAGACAAATTAAAACCCCCAACCAAGGGGTTGCAGTGTTAATGTTAGGTAAAAAGAATTTAAGGTAAAGAAGCATTAAATGGAATACACTTTGTACCTTTCGTAAAGGAAGTATGCCTGTGTCTCAGTTACCCTGACAGGTTTACCAAGACTGGGCCTTGGCTGGACGTACATGACCTTGGTTCAGCTGCAGCCCTTGCTAGGGAACTAAGACACTGTTAACTACTGGGCCACAGGGAAGGCAAAACATTTTAGAAAGTAACAGTAGAGAACCATAGCATTTATAGAAAGCAAGCAAAATTGTATTCAGAAACTCATAATTTTAAAATAGTGATTCCTATGCCATGACCTGAAAATTTTCCGGTAAAAAAATTGAAGGGTGAATTGAAAAATACCATATATTTGGCATCGGAAGAACTCTGAGAATTCTTGCAATAAAGTAGTTAGAGGCCACAAATACCACAAGGGAAATGCAAAGGAATTTACAAATCTTGATGAATCTTGAAAAGATAAATTGGATTTCCTAGATGATAGACTAAGCATTATGTAAAGGTGGCAGTCGCTCCAAACTAAATGTTTGAGGCATTTTTCCAGATAATTTTTTTGTATTCATTTGGAAAATATAGGGTAGCACACAATACACAGAGAACCCCCAAAAGAAATTACAGTTTGCCTATACATGTATGAAAAAATTAACCTTACTAATAGTCAAAGAAGGGCAAAATGTGAGATGCCATTTGGCAGATATTAACAAGAAATGTTAATGCGCAAAATGTTATCAAGGATTTATTAAGGCAAGTGCTCCCATATTACTACTTTTGTTGTGTAAATAAATTTATATATATAAATGTTTATTTATTTTTTTAATGAAACTAGTAAGTGCACTTTTTTAATAGCCAAAAAAAAAAAAAAAAAAAGAAAGAAAGAAAGTCCAGCAATGTGGAAGTTCTTAAATAAATTGTGAGTAAAACTAAAGAGAAGTTACAAGGAATCATTAAGCATATTTAATAATGCAGGGAAATAACCATCATGCAATATTTGTTGAATAATATATGTATAACATCATTCTGATTTTTTTTAATTGCACATATTTCTGAGAAGGAAGAAATCATAGTATGTTAAATTCTTAATTTTAGGATAATGCAAAATATATTGTTTAATTTTTGCCTCTGATAATCAGGAAATTCATGAAAAATATTTCTTAAGTTGTAGATTGTCAAATTCCCTTTTCATTTCTCCTGTGTATAATTCTTTGATTTCTATATATTCTACAGTGGTCAGAAAACAAGAAAGGATGCTGTGCTTAGAATCAGGCTGCAACAAATTTTGGTTGTCACCAGACTTGAAAACCAAAATCACTTCCATAAGCTGTGGAAAATGAACTAGCATAGGTCCATGTTAGACCTAAGTTTCTTGCTGTACCGTTGGAGCTGGAACTAAACCTGGGACTCCCAGTGCTATGTATTATGGTATCCTTCCTCTCAACTGTCCTTCTTTAACTGTGATCTGGGCTGCGCAAGAGCATTTTGATGACAAATCCAGGACTTATTTATTTGCTGTCCCAGGAACATGATTTTTGTCATAAGTTCACCTATTAAGCTTGCCCATTTCATACATAATATCACTAGAAGTTTTTCTGAGAAAGAAAGAAAGGTGTTTTGTTTTTCTCTGTACAGACTTTTCACTAATGTTCCTTCTGTCTGCTCGGTAAATTAACTTGGGCACCCGTCCTTTAGCTAAATTAATTTCTGGCCACCTCTTCCATCCTACCCATTCATTCCAGCAGGGAGGATAAACGTGGCCATGCCCACGACTCCCGTTCCTTGGCACCCCTCCTTTGCGGAGCTTGCAGACGGCTGTCCAAGTTAATGAGCATATCTGGGTGCAGGTTTGCAGGGCGGAGGGAATTGGAGGGAGGACACAGAAGCGTCTAGAAAACCCAACTCCCTAAGGAATTTGAGTGAAGAGAGGACTTCATTCCTTGTTAAGGCAGTGCAAAATGACAGGGGAAATTACAGTTGTAAAATTGCACGTTACAGGTTGGAAATTGGCCCAGAGCAGGTAGGAGGAGATACCGAACCCGTACTCGAGACGAGTCTGTCTGAAGTCCAGGACAGAGTTGGAGCACCGAGGCCCTCGGGCATCGCTCCTGGGGTGATGGTACATGTTATATGAACCCTCCATTCTCAACACTGTGCAAAGCACAGTGGGCGCCACAGAGACCTGGCCGTCTGAGGCCTGTGACTTCCGAGCCCGAGCAGGTGGGTTTCTTGATGTTACTCTTCTGAGTGCAATGAAATTTTTCTGTGTACAGAAACCATAGCACAGACTTTGGTTTATTGTCCTCATTCACAGTGATAGGCGGGCATTTAAAAGAAATCACACTTATACAATACAGCAGCCTGAAAATTTTCTCCCATCTTTTTTCATTCCCAGGAGTATGTGGTAGGGCAGAAGTTTTGGTCCCTGTTTAGTGTTTGCATTGTTGGCATGGCCTATGCCTTTTGTGCCGCAGGGTAAGACTGGTTTTCCTATGATGTTAGAGGCATGCAGAGAATGATACTCATTATTCTGAGACCATCTTAGTCCTAACATGGAGCGACTTCCTCCTTGAAGTTGCTTCTCCCCTCGCCTGGCTGAGCCAGGTAGGGGTTCGTGCGTTTCCCCGTCTCTATGGGGCACTTCCGCAACTACATGGAGGTGCTGCCTGTACAGACTTCATGGGTTTGTGAAACATCATCTACGTCTCACTTTGTGTCAGACACTGTTGTAATCATGTTACATGGATTACATTGTTTAACACTACCACACATCCATGAAGTTTATTGTTAATACAGCCATTTTACAGGTAAGGATCTTGTGGCTCAGGGAGACCCCTGTACCTTTGTCAAGGTCACAGAGCAAGTAAGTCGCAGGGTGGACCCCAGCAGCCTGTCTGGTTGCAGAGCATCACCCCTTAACCACTGCGCTGTTATGCTCTGGCTTTGCATCTTGTCTCCTCGAGGCAGTGTGTTTAGAGGGGGCCATGGGAGCGCCTTCCTTAAAAATGACAAGACAAACAACACAATTAAAAATCAGGCAGAGGGCTCCAATTGACATTTCTCCAGAGAATGTGTACAAATGGCGGACATACACATGAAAAGATGCTCGATGTCAGTAGTCATCAGGGAGATGAAAACTGGAACCACGGAGAGGTACCACCTGACAGTTGCCAGGGTGGCTGTACTTGAAAAGAAAAAATAACTGGAGTTGGGGAGCATGCGGAGAGATTAGGACTCTTTTTACATTGCTGGTGGGAATGGAAGGTGGTGTAGCCACTGTGGGAAACATTTCCTCAAAGGAGGAAAGAAAAATTAAACGTAGAATAACCAAATGACTCAGTAATTTTCACTCCTATGTCTATGCTCAAAAGAACTGAAAACTGTACTTAACAAATACATGTACATATATGTTCTTAGCAGCCCTGTGCAGCCTGCATCTAGAAGGTTCTTCCCATTCCCTGTGGGCCTTTGATGTTCTCAGGTTCTTTTCTCAGTCGTCCAGAAGCGTTAGCTGTACCCTGCGTTCGTTGCCACAGTATCCCCGAGGAGGGGAAGGGAAAGCTTTTTTCTTTTGAAAGACTTAAAGAAAGCCTTGGGATAGTGAGGTGGAGCAGTTGCCCGAATTAGGTAACTGGGTGCGGGTCACAGAGGAGGGACCTGTGGCCGTGAGTCCTTCCCTCTTCTATTCAGGTGCCCGTGTGGAGCTATATTTGCTTCTGAGGTTACTGTTGATTCAGTAATACCTACAGTTCCAGCTTCTCCCTCTGCCTTAGAGGGATAAATGGAAGCATTTACTTAAAAATGTGTGAATCACTGTGTCACCCAGGTGTTTCTTGACTGTCTAGTTGGACACATTTTCTATATCCCTTTGTTAAGTAAATTTAATAATCAAACATACCCACCCCGCACCCTCCCAAGCCCCCCCATTCCCTCTTACCAATTGTCAACTAACCAAAACTAAAATACCTGTTCCTCAGTCCCAGGGGGCCTCCTCTGTGCACACCGAGTCTTGCCTGAGAATTTTCCTGGCCTGAGGTCGCCATGGAGGAGACTATTCAGCTTTCAGCCCTGCCCTCCGCCTCCTGCCCCTCAGCGCCCAGCGGAAGGCAGGTCCCCTCGTGCTGTCTAGGTCCCGTTTTTTAAACATCTAGTCTTCATTGTTTTGTTTTTTCTGCCTCTGAATATGGTTAGTTCTCTTCTGTTTTAGGGAGGGCGAAGGGAAAAAGTTTAAAAACTCCTCTAGGTTGGAATACACCTCTTCTCTCGCAGTCAGAACTGGGACGCCGCCTGCGCGCCTGGCCTCCAGCTCCTCGCTCCTCCGCGGCGCACCTGCCCAGTGTGGTCTGCTGTTCAGGACCTTAACGCTGTGGCATCTGCCCTGACTGAAGCCGCCAAATGTCTGCACGTTGCGCAGCCCAGTGGGGAATCGGTGCTGTGTGGCCGCGTGTGCGCCGTGGGTGACGGCCTGGCCGCCGTGACACCACCCTCTCCTCGCCCCCCTGCACCTCCGCCCGCCGTACTCGTGGGCTCCTTCACCTCTTCCTTTGTCCTCTGCACGCTCTCGCTGGGTGACTCATTCATTCCTGAGATTCGTTCACCAGCTACTTGCGGCCGATCCCCAAATGTAGCCTGTGTTTTCGTTACCACTGTGTCTTCCCAGCGCCAACATGGAGGCTGGCGCGCGGCATTGTCTTTGTTGAGTGAATGGATGGGCTGATGGATAGATGTGTCCTAATATTGCTGGATCGTTCCCCCAGAGATCTGTACAAACTGGTACTAATAATATTATCATTAGTCACCCATGACAAGACTGTAACTTCATGTGAGCAGAGTTATTGTCAGTCTTTTTCACTGTGAGGACAGGGAGCCTGGCGCCTGGTGAGCACTCGTTCAGTATGAACACATGGCAGGGCGGGTCCCGCAGGGACACCCCGGTCCTGACAACAGCTCACTGCTGAGCCTGGCCTCCTCGGTTACCTTGTCCTCACCCAGCAGCACTCCTCTCGGACATCTGGGAGCCACCGACTTTGAACTCAGTTTTCATCCCAGTCCTGGTGCTGCTCTGGCCTGTGTTCAGTAGAAAGTTAGGGCCTTTTCTAAGACGTCTTCCTTCCTTCCCTCCTTGCGCCCTTCTCTCCCTCCACCTTATTTTTTAGCATAGAGAGAAGAAAGGATTAAGGCATCAAGAATTCTGTCCACTGAGGCTGGGCTTGATGGAACTGGGAAATGTCAGATCTCTAGAGCATTCCCTCACTTCGTGAGAGCTGCCTTACTTTTTTATACCATTTCGCCTCAAGCCCTTTTCAAAGGGACCTGTCGGCAGAAATCAGCTCAGCGCTTGGTGCACATTTAGAGTTTGTGATATAAAGGGACTCTGATCGGGTGGTCCTAGAGGGGAGGCGTAGCAGCTGAGGTCCGATCAGTGCCTTCTCCCCTAAGTTTCCTTTTGTGAGGAGGATCTCGTCTTTAGAGCCGAGTATCTGGTCTTCCGTGCTGGGAGATTCTGGTTTTCCTAGGACGTCCCATCGGTACTGCTCTGCCCCAATGTCCCAAGGTGTGACCGAATGTGACTTCCCTGAGCCGCCTCCCGCCTGGTGGCAGCACACTCAGCCGTGCCCCACGGGCCTGATAGCGTCCGGGTATCCTAAGTGTTTTCTTTCCATCTCGTGGTCTATTTTCTTCTGTTGCATTTGTGTCTTTTATGAAGTGACAGTCACTACATTTATTTATCAAGATGCTTACATGTTTCCTTTTAAAGCGCATCTAAATTAATAAACATTGAACAGACACAGCTAATCTGAACTTGTGTTTTTACTGAGAGCACTATAATTAAACACAGGCTGAAAAAAAATCAGCCAGACTCTCTGTCTCTTGCTGAATCTGGTTTTTTTCTCTGGTAGACCGAGACCTGACTGCCTTCTTTTCCAAGTTCAGAGGGACCCAGGTAAACAAGGATTACAGTGGCCTTATGGCGAATGCGCATAAGCCTATAAGTTGCTTAGAGAGCAATAAAATTTTCCTATTTCATGATTGCTCAGAAGCATTATAAAGACAAACATATTGTTACATTTCAGGGAGCTGCAGCCTTAGCACTTGATAGGCTTTGTTATTTTTAAGGTCGTTTCTTTTTATAAAATCAGGGCAAGCTGGAAAACATCAGCAGCCTGCATACATAGTGTGAACTTCTATTTTCATTGTCATTTTATAGTCACGTCTGGTTGTGGTTTTGAGTTTCCAAGCTACAACCAGTCATTGAGCATAAAAGTCAAAATAGTTTATAATATTTGGAACACGGCATCTGCTGTAGCTCCTACCATTAATGGTCCAAGGATCTTTCCAAATGAAACAATGACAAAAAACAATGCGTTCAGGACTGTGACTCTCTCACACACCAGGTCAGCAGTGCGGACGAAGCTGGCTGGCTGTGCAGTGGGGAGCTGCAACACGGTACGTGTAATCGAGGCACGCGGCCAGACGGGTTAGGAACTTAGCCTCTAAGCCACTCCGGATATATTTTAAGTAAGCTGCTTGCCCCCTACCCACTTAACCTGAAAATAATTTTTCTTGCAAAAAGCAAATATCTAGTAACATAAGATCTCTAGTATAAATTGTAATTATACACTTAAATAGGTCTTACGTTGCTCATAATGTAGGTACGTGGTATAGTTTATATCCTTTTATGGGAACCCTGACATACCAGTAATCTCTGTGCGCCTGGAACAACCCTCACATTGTACTGTGCCTGAGAGTTGGAGGATGTTCTCAGCCAGGCCTCATAATCGGGAAACCTGACCTCAGGGTTCAGATGTCTGCTGCCCCCAGCTGCCAGGAAGTGCTAGTTATTTCTTAATGGTGCCTGAAACCCTCGGACCCTCGGTGTTACGTAAACTTAGGTTCATAGATAACACGAGCAAAATTCCACATCCTCATAAACAGGAGATAAGAATTTAAATGGACCCAACAGCGTTCACACCCATTCTGTTGGTTTAGAGAGCACTGATGTGCACTGCGTGGCCGTGATGTTCCGATCCGTGGGTACAGTCTCCCGACAGGCGTCTCTCTTGGGCTTCAGCCCAGACTGTCCCTGGCTCTGACAGATTTCTTTGACCAGAACCTCCTCCCCCCTCCCCATGTGCTTATTAGTCTTAGCTTAACCTAGTTCTGGAGTGTTCTCTTTGAGCCATTGAGGTAAGAATCTTACAATGATCATTTCTGTCTGGTGTTATTTACTATAATGCTGCTGCTTCACTTTAGAAATGGTGCTGCAACAGCTGTAGCTTGTACAGTCAGTCAGCCGGTCTCAGACAGTCCACCAGGGGAAAACTGATTCAGCTCAGGCCGCCGGCTCCGCCCCACTCGCCGTGCTAGGAACTCACAGCTCCAGCCGCTGCACTCTGTTCCTGAAAGCCTCCAGCCCCCTTGGCTGCGTGCGGGCTTTTATCTCTGTCTGTAACACCCGCCTCTTCACACTCCCTGTCAGGAAGGAACCTACACTTGCACGGGCGGACATCCGGTCCCTGGCCCACCCTGGGTGAGGCCCCTGTTAAGCTGTCAGGCTCTCCATTGTGCCCTGTCATTTTTTTCATCACAAAATGCTCACCCCAATTCAATATCTTAGCTATTTACTCACTGGCTTAATTCCACAGGGGCGGCAGTTTTGTTCACTAGTGTATCCCCAGAGCTCAGCACCGTGCTTTGCATGTGAACCACATGGCGCCCACTTGTTGCACTGAAAGAATATTAGCATTTCACAATTAGCATGTATATTTTTGTTTTGAACTCTGCTGTTGGCTTGACTGGGGGAGAGTAACATGAGCTCTGATAGAGGCCAGACGAGTTATGGTTGCGTGTTGAAGAAACACAATCAAGATTTGGGACGGCACATTCCTGCCAACAGTCATTTGAAATATATGTGTGCTCTTCTGGGGCAGGTCTGTAGTTGATGATCTTTTTAGGCTTTGGAAGAAGAGCTTTTAGGTCGTACGTTTATTGTCAAGGATTCATTGGACAGTTACTGTGGTGTCCGCCCTGTGCCAGGCTCTGTGGGCGCATGTCTGTGTTGGGAAGATATAGAAGTAAATGAACGATTACAACCGCGTGGGGCACTCAGGGCGCAAGGGAACGGCCCGGCGGCCATCCGAGTCAGACGTGGAGGCTGGGGGGCCTTCTGAGGTGGTGAGGCCTGGGTGGCTATAGAAGTCCTCATAGAAGATAGTTTCATGGAAGCAGGAGCACCGTGAAGAGAGGAGAGTGAAACAGAGGGAACAGCATGTGCGTGGCACCGAGAGGAAGCAGAGTGGCTCCGTGTTGCCGGTGCCCGGGGGCCTGTTGGGAGAGGCTCACAGTGAAGCTGGAGTGCAGGCGGGGCCTGTCAGAAGCCCTTTCATGTATCGTTAAATGAGTTTGAAGTTTTCACTGAAAACCACTGGACCTCAAAGAAGAAGAGGCCTCTTGGGGAAAACAGACCTTTGTAACTACAGTGAAAGCGTCTGTCACGCTTGGCAGCGTGCAGTTGAACTTCACCAGGTGTGCCCTGCCACCGGCCTCCTTTGCATTTGACTCTGCTTTGAGGCGCTGGGGGAGGGGGGTGCGGTTGTTGCTGAGAAGTGAGCGGAGGGAATGAGGTCCCCCCTAAAGGAACTGCTAGAACCCTGGGCTTGTCGGATGCCATTGTCCTGGTCTCAGCCCGCCTGGCAGTACCTTTCAGATGTGAGCACTACGCAAACAGCCCCGCCTTCCCTCTGTCCCTGACCTGGAGACTACCCGGGCAGCTCTGCCCCGGGGTTCTTTTAGACTCACCCTCTCCTTTCAGTCTTCGTAGGCTTCTGAATAACACCCTGTCCTGGGCGTGAGCATTTCCCCAAGCCCGTGATCACCTGCAGCACCCTCCCTTGCCGCTGCCCCTGCCCCCTACCCTCACGGGAAACTCGGAAGTCCTGGAGTCAGGTAGGGAGACTGTGAAGTTAGACAGCAGCCACTGCCTGCTCCTCCCTTTTCCTAGACCTCTCTATTCTCCGATTCCCCTGGAAACTCAATTACCTTTACTTCATTATGCAGAGCAGTTTAACTCTCAACCGTCCTTAGGCTCCAGACCCACCTTGCAAATCCAGAAGCTCATTAATGTTCCCCGTGCGGAAGATCTGCTGGCAGGAGCTTTGAAATTTCTGCCTTTTCTGCTCTCCCTGCTTAGTTATCTCAGAGTGAAAAGGAGAGGCACAGAGATTGATTTTCCCACTCACATGGCTTCCCACCCCCAAACTGCGAAGGCAGAAACAGATTTTGTCAGTTTTGATTTTGAGACTTTTATTTTCTTCGCAGGCATTAGATAGGTACAGAACCACATGGAAATCTTTGTATGTAGAATTCCAAATAAATGAAAATATTAGAACAAATAAGAAATACTTCTCCATAAACGTGAGCGACAGGACAGCAGGTAATAGCCAGAATGCATTTGGAAGAACAGATTGTGGCCGTTCAATATTCCGAGGCGTACGGGCAAAGCAGAGGGAGGCAGCAGGAGAGGGCAGGGGTTAGGAGTGTGTGTTTAGGAGTCGGATCGACCCATCAGGAAGGAGAAGAGGATGTAATTGGGTCTCTTCTTCCTAATTGTGAATTCAGGTGAGTCACTTAACCTAGGAGTTTGCTTCCTTATTTGTAAAGTAAAAAAGGTAATGCCATCTCATGGGGTTGTGGGGATTTAAAGGTGGTTATGCACACAACGCACGTCTCCGGTTCCCGGACCTGGGGCCCTCCTTGCGCTGACGTCTCCCAGGGCTGGGCTCTCGGGTTCCCCACGCTCCCGGTTTGCGAGCCCAGCCTGCTGTCGTCTCTGGGACATCGCGCTCCCATAGCCAGTTGACAGTGGCTGTGGCACAGTGTTTAGAGCAGGTGTCAGTTCAGGGTTGTGGGCAGGGCTTCCGGGACAGTGCAGGTGTGACAGGATCCGGCAGGAAGGGCCCGGCGGGGCCGCTTGGCCGTCACCGATCTCCGTTCTTCTTCCCCCGAGTTCTCGTGGACTGCTCGGTAGTAGAACAGCCCTCTGGGTGAGGAGCAGAAGGAAGAAAGCTGCCCACTGGGGCCGGCACCGGTTAAGAAGGCTGGGTCCCGGTCGCGTGGGGGCCCCTCTGAGAAGGAGAGCCCCTCCCTGGGTGAGCCGTTGTATTGTGCATTCTGTTGGAAGCAGCTGAGTTTAGTTCTGACTGTTACATATGTTCTCACTCCACCACTGAAAATATAAAAAAAATTTTTTTGTTTGGCTCCTTTTCACTCCTTGGAATCGAGCTGAAAACCACGTCCACGAGGAGACCTTCCTTGTCATCCCACCTAATGCAGCTCCTTTCACATTCCGGTGGCATCTCTGTTTTCTTGTCATCACGTCACTGACATCTGAAGTTACCTTGTGTATTCACTCACTACTTGGTACTGTACCTCTCACTTTCTTTTGAATGAAGCTCCGCTAGAATCAGGACCTAGTGTATGTATTCACGGTTTCTTCTGCACAGAGAAGTAGTGTATTTATTCACGGTTTCGTCTGCACAGAGAAAGAAGGGAGATACTCAGTAAATATTTCTAAATGAATATAAAATCTATTATTTGGGTTAAAGGACAACTTCTGATTCAGTGAATAGTTTATCAGTGAGAGGAAAACCAAATTAAAGTGAAGTTAATGGTATCAGACTGATTATATATTCAGATCAGTACTTTTGAAGTACTGAAAAAGGACTTCAGATGAGTACTTATGAGCTAGGAATTCTAAGTGCCTTCTGGCTTTTCATATTTTTCCATAAATAGTTTCTATTTAAAAGGAATATATAAAAATTACGTTTTAACTTTACTGGGTATTTCTAAAAAACAAAAGTAAAGCAGTTTCCTCTTTTAACCATTGTCTATTTGTTTCTCCGAAAGTGTTTGCTCCAAGTGAAATTTGAAATGTGTGGTAGACTTTCAAATATAATGGCATGTCTGTCCCAGAAGAAGGCGCTCTTGCCCTGATACCTCAGTGACTTCCTGTTGGAATGTGCTGTTCTGTGTGTCAGGACCCTCTTCGTCCCTGCTGGGCACTGCTGAGGGTGGGCAGGGCGAAATTTTAGTGTCGATGCATCACCTGCAAACCAGCGGAGCTCTTTCACCTTTCACCAATGATGGAGAAAGAAAGTTGGGGGAATAATGAGTCGATTTTTACCTTTAAAGTGGCAGCATCCAGGCTAAGCTGTCTTCACGTAGAAAGCAGCCCTTCCCACAGCTGTGGACCAGCGCTGGCTCTAATCATTCATCCTGAGACGTTGGCCTCCCTGGCTGGCACCCCCTGGCTCTTTGCTTATTTAGAAGCCTGTTTACCTCTCGGTTTGCACCTGCAACTGTCCATTCATCCTGCTGTGTGTAAGCAGTGGAGAGTCAGCCCATTAACTAGGATAATTAAAGCATCTCTGTTTCCAGCACCTCTGCGGCCTATTGGGATCTTCCTGGCAACGTATTTCTTCATAAATTTCATCTTCTATCTGAACCATGGGTCCAGATCCTTAACGTGGTGACCAGAGGCATGTGGCACTTGAGAGCTTAGAAGCCCCATAGTATACGGCCCGGACGGCAGACTCTCAGAGCAGGTTCCCGGGGAGTGATGCGGTCATGCTAGCCTCTTGCGAATTCACCGCCACGACAGATGGGAGCAGAACGGAGAGGAGGGAGCAAGCACTGTGGAAAGAAGACGAGGCTCATTCTCATGGCAAGGGGAGACCCCACCCCTTTGGGACGGGCGCCAGAGGAGTCCTGGGGCCCTGGAGTGGGCCTTTGCCACGGAACAAAGGACGCGATGGAAAGGCAGAACCGGAGAAGGGCCGCCTCTCAGCGTTGGTTCCCTGGATGTCGCAGCGCCCGGGAGCCCGGCTTGGGAAGCATGAGTTCATGTGAAGAGGAATTGCTGCAGTTCCTTAAACCAGGCAGACGGCGGGGGGTGGGAGGTGGCCCCGGGTGGCCCGGGGTGGCCCTGGGACGCCCTGGGACGGGGTGTGCCTGTTGTCTGCTCTTGGGCCAGTTCCTTCCTAGCTCTCTGCCTCAGTTTCCTTGTCTGTCAGCTGTGGCTCGCCAGAGCTTCCCGAGGCACGCCCTGCCGACGGGCCTGAAGCACAGGCGGCAGGCAGAGGCCAAGCGTGGAGACAGGGACTCCGTGAGGTGGCGGGACGGCCGCTGCAGGTAACACCTGTTCGCTACCACTGCCGTGGCACCTGTCCTTCATCTCACATCGCGTGGCCCCTCAGCTTGGCTGAGAGAAGAAATGAAAAGCCCCGCCATTCCCAACAGATGTAGGGCAAAGGTTTCGGCGTGGCGTGGTCTGCGTCTTTGCCCTCACGTCACCTGTGAGTCCTTCCTCTGTGAGTCAGTTACCCAAACCAGACCCCTGAGTCGTTCTAGGCTCCTTTGTGCCCCCAACTTTCATCCGATCCGCTGCTGAGTCTGGTTTGTTCTGCCTTTTTACCTTTTCAGCGAATCGGATTCCTGCTGGAGCCCAGGTTCAGCTCACACGTAACCTCCTGTGGGCGGCAAGCTGTGGCTCGCCCTCTCTGCCCCTCCCCCACCTGACTCTGGTGCCCCTTTTCTTTGCTTCCCCAAAACACCTCATGTATATTCTAGAAAACACTTAGAGCACTATCTTGTGAACATTAATTCCGTTTTCTCCACTAGACTCTAAGCTCCTCTGGATAGAGATGGGGCCTCATTTGACTTTATATCACTAACTTTTGGCATAGTGCCTCACAGGTGTTGGGTGTTTATTGAAAGAATCAAAGGAATAGGTTTTTGTGAGTTAACCTTGGGTCATAACCTTGATATAGAACTTATTTACGTGGGAAGATATGTTCTCAACTTCCAAATAACTTAGAGTTACAGACGTCAGAGTATTAGCAAATGGAACTCTAAAAGTTCCTTTGTTAAGTTTAGAATGTAAACTTTAAAAAAATATTTAATTTTATGCAGTGGTGAGTTGCTTGTCTTGTGTCCTCAACTACATCCCCAGTGGCCAGATTTTATCTGCTGCTTTTACGTCCTCAAGAAATTGGAATTTGCAATGGAGAAAAGCTAAAGATCGAGTAATAATCTTTCCTTTTTTAAAGCAATGCCAGACTAATTGCCAGAAGTATTACTATTGTTATTGTTATTATTATACTGTTACTAAATATCCCAGTTCTCATCATCGGATCCATGGCTCATTGAGGGCAAAAGAGTTTGGGAGAGAAGGAAACGGATCCACTGCTCCATCGTCGTCACGCATCACTCACACGCGGAAACAGTAAAGCCAGAGCCCTCTTTGTGTTGTGCTTCTGGTTGCAAAATTTGTGGAGCTTCCAGGTTTGGGACGTCTCCCTGCATAACTACTTTGATCATTATAAGACGCCAAGCACTTTGCTATTATTTTTAAGAGAAAGGAGAGGAGAAAGCATGGGGCCTGAGACCGTATTAAAGGGAAGGTGAACTGGGACGGAAGAAGGTCCTCGGGACACCACGGGTGTGCCGTCTGGCCTTGAAGTGAGTCTGGGCGTCCTCTGTGCTGTGAGCGGGGGTTGGGGGCGGGGCGGGGGGGAGGTGGTGAGACTGCAGCTTTAGCCTCCAAACCCTTTCCCAGTAGGAACAGATTTCCCATGGGAGCAAAGCCGGGAGCTGAACGGGGTTGCATTGGGTAGAGTCTTGGTTCCTTGATATCTCACTTTGCATCTCAGTAACGCCTCCAGCTCTTCTTAGAATTTATTAAAATAATAAAAACTTTTCTCTAATAAAAGTAATAAACACTTTTAACATAGTGAAAACAGGCTGCTTCATTATTTTTCACGCAGTCTGTCACGGAGTAGATTTAATCCCTTTATTCGTGCAGATAGTTAAAATGTCCCTTCTGAAAGGCCAGAAAAAAAAATCACTTTTTCTAGTTAACTTGGTGCCTTTATCTTAAGGTCTTTTGAAACATCTTAGTGAAAATAGTACCAAAACTGAAACTGCGTGTCGGCCACAGAAGAGCGAGGGCGTGGCATGGTCTGGTGTGGGCGGGCTGGGTGTCGGGGACTTTAACTCCAGTGGCCCTGAGTCCCAGTTTCTTCAGAGAGAAAATCAGGGCTTCGATGTAGATCTCCAGGGTTCTTTGCAATGCTGATTTTTTTTTATCATTTACTCAAAATGCAGCAGGAAGTATTTTTTTAAATCAGATTTTTCTTCTTTTTTATACCTCTTTCTGACCCCACATCCTTGTCTAGCCACCGCCCCATTTCTCTAGTGTCTTCCACAGAAACGCTGCTCAAAAGAGATGCCCGGCCTCCTGGCCTCACTTCTCGTCCTCCCATTTCTTCTTAAACTCACTCCATCGCCTTTAGTCTCTGAACCCTGCTCAGGTCAAGGTGAACTGTGTTGTGAAACCCATGGTATTCGCCCCAGGCCCCGCCTTGGGGTGTGTTTTCTTCCCTCACCACCTGAAGGCACTAGGCCAGGCCTTCAGGTGCCTTTGGCCAGTCAGGTGGCGCAGGGACTGTGTCGCTTCATCCCAAGGCTCAGCTGTAACATACGCATTATCACTCTACTTGTTACCACGGGGAGAGGGCGGACCCCTGGAGGCTGTGGGAGGGGGCTCTGGGAGACGACCACTGTCCTGTGCCCAGTGCTGGGCTGGGACGGCCCGATGTTTTCCTCTCTTGTCGTCTTCCCTCCGCCGTTCCTCCGCCCTCTGGTCTTGGCCTCTGAGTCATAGCAGGGAATTATACCCGCAGAACACATCCGGATCCATGCTGCTGTCAGCGTGTAATAAAGGCGTATTTTTCAGGAGGCTGTTCTCCAGCTTTTCCCTCCCATCTCTCACTGAATGAGAGCGGCTCCCCGGGCCGCACCTGCGGCCCCTGACACGGATCCTCTGAGGCGCACGGCCTTTCTCCAGCAATAAATCATCCGAGCGGCAGCTATTCTTGAAGGCAGGCCTTTCCCTGGCCTGAGAAACAGAGAGCAGGATCCTCTCCGCTCCCCTAAGGTCTGCCGCACAGGTTTGCTCGCCGTGAAAATGAGCTGTGCAGCTCCAGCCTCCGCCCGGTCAGCAGGCGCTCAGATTCGGGTGGAAGCAGGCGGGACGTTGCCGAGATCAGGCACTCCTGCCGCCAAGGAGCAAGTGAGGGGGAACCTGACCGTTCTTGAACAGAGTGCTCCCAGCCAAGCCCCGTTGTCCTGGTGTGCGGGCTAACAAGGAGACAGCTTGAGTCTCACTCCAGAAGCGGCCTGAGCCATTGGCGGGCCCTTTGTCCACGGGCCCCAGGGAGCAGATGGACAGCAGAGCCAGCCTTCCCTGGGTTGGGGGCAGGGAAGGCCTCCTTCCGCTCTTCATGCCTCGCTCTGCTTCCCGCCCATGTGCTGGCCGTCCTCAGAAAGCCGCTTGCATTTAAAGTCTTTTCTTAGTTGCTTAGGAGAAGAAGCTTTGCCTCTTGTTGAAAATGGCTGGCCCTTGGTGGGGAAGACAAAGGTTTGTTTGGATGGCGGCGCTTTCTTCAGCCCTTGCTGTTCCCTGCAGCGCCTTGCTCCACTGAGCTCAGTCCAGCAACATTTTCCTCCTTTTGCGTGCATTTCATACTCCTGCCGCGTGAATCCTGGATGCATAAAAGTCCTGAGCTGCTGGATGTCTGGAAATTTTGATTTTAAGAAAAGGTCAGGTGTGTGATAATGTAAGCAGTGTCATTGCCTGCCTTTTTGTCTTCTAAAAGGTTCCAAGCTTTATTCACTTCCATGGTCCCCTGTGCGGTGCTTCCTTTCCCTGAGTATTTTTCTGGTCACATCCCATGGCAGCTTTCTTGTAACGTCCTGTGTCTTACCTATTTCTCCAGATATTGGAAGCTCCCAGAGGCCTGGGATACCCTGTCTTGTTCATTATTATGTCTTTAACAACTAGCCCTGTGATCAGCCCATTGTAAATACCCAAGAGCTATTTTTAATAAAGAATGATAGAGCCTGGTTTAAGAGTCATTTAATAGCATAAGAGGTGAATATGAGCTTAAAGTCAGACAGACCTGGGATAAAATTCTCGCCGCCTCTCCTCCTTAGCAGCTGCAGGACTCATCATTCTAAGCCTCAGTTTCTCATCTGTAGCAGATGTGGTCTTGTATCATTGATACTTAGATAATAACAGTTAACGTGTAGTGAGTACTTAACTATGTCGCAGGCAGAGTGCAGAGAAGTCTGCATGGATTGTTTTATTCAACGCTCATGATGTCTTTGAGGTGAGTGCTGTTGTTATTCCCTGTTTTTTCAGGCAAGAAAGTCAGGCCTTCAAGAAATGTAAACTAGTTACCCAAGGCTACACAGCTAGGAAGTGGCAGAGCGAGAGGATAACAGTAATCTGACTTTAGAGCCCATGTTTTTTAGCTTGTGGGTTCCTTGAAGATAGGAACATTTAGCAGTAATAGAGCAGTTGTTCAACAACCACACTCTGATAACCAGAACCAATGAGGAGCAGAACCTGCACTTCAAAAATAGTCTTTATTCCAGTGTAGCTGCACTGCCTTCCAATTGGCTAAGTATTTGCTTAAAATTATTTAACTGATTCCAATCACTCAGTGAGTACTAGCAGTGAAAATTAATGTATAATAATTGTGAGAATAAAAGTTGCTATTTGTCAAGCAGCTACTTGACATACTTTATAACTCATTTTCATGACAACTTGTGAGTTACAAATAAGAACCTGAAGCTCAGAAGTTACTGAACTTGATCAAGGTCACACGGTAGCTCCAGTGGCAGCCAGAGCTCAGATTGAAATTCAGATCAGATTCCCAAGCCCATGTCCTTTCCGCTACACACAGCGGATGAAATAGGACCGTGACTGGGGAGCCGAGGCAGTCGGTGTTTGATGCGCGCCCAGTGCAACCGCCGTAACATTGGCATCCCCAAAAACACAGCGGGCCAGCTGCCTGGCGTGACTCCATTTCAACTGATTCCTGTTCCTAAGAAGTTGTGTGTGGATGAAAGTGGGGTGACTTGGGAATGGAATCACATTTCAAATAATTATTTTATCGCATGGGCTTTGTTTCCTCAAAGAGAAGACTTGTATGACTTTGAGGCGTCATACATCCACACACATACCACCTACCCACCCTTTCCTAACTCCAGTTACCAGGATGGTAATTGTGTCCCAAAGGCTGATTCTAGACTCTTTTCAGGCAAATTAGGTATATATTTTGATCTTAAGGCTGTGAAAATAATATTTGGCTATAACCACATTTCCCATCATGTTCCTAAGAAGCAGTAGCTCCCTCTTGAAATAGATTTGATGGGTGGGCAATACTTTCTCTGGCACTCTCACACAGATCGCTGCGTGTCGTTCCGTGACGCTTATGGGAGATGGTGGCCATGGTGACTTTTCGGCAGTGTTGCGCCACCCGGGGCACCTGCTCTTGCGTTCAGAATGAGCCGTGGATGCACACACCTGGGGAAATTCCGGGTCCCCCGTCTTGAGTGAAGTGGGAACTACCTAGTGACGACGTCCAAACGTGTTCTCTCTTTAAGTTCTTCAAGGGTTTCTCTGTGAAGGTTGTTAGTTATGCAGAGTCTGTCTTTATGGATATATCGTTCTTTGAAATGGTTCCAATTAAAAGGAAGTGGGCAGGTTGCCACTCAGTGTCAGCTAATAAATTATAATAAGCCCCTGTCATTAACAACAATTCTGATGGGGGAAAGGAAAGAAAAAGATAAAAGCAGGTTGTTGAAATTTGTTGGTAGGGCGGGTATATTACTCTGTCCATTCTTATATAATGAGAAGAATAAAACAGCAGCTTCCCATTATGTTTTTGAAATAGGAAGTCTGTTATTACTTTCTTCTAGGGTATAATTAATCAATTTTAGCTGTAGTATTTTTGGATGTTATGGTGGAATTGAGTTTTATTAAAAAATGTAGTTGAATAACAATGGCTTAATCAAACTGACCCTATTGTAAACCTAAAAATGAGCTTCATATACTAAAAACTCATTATTTCTTTAATGATGCCCAGAGAAGACATTGACTTGAGAAGGGAATAGGCTAGAATTTTAAGGCTCGCTCCATCGCAGAATTCTGCTGCGCCCCAGGGGAAGCGACGCAGTCCTCAGGCTCGATGGAGCAATGCCAGGGAGGCGGTTTTGCTTCCTTTCCCATCCTCGGCCGCACCAGGCAGGTGTGCCTGTCAGCACGCGTCAGCTCTGCGGGGCCCAGGCAGGAGAGCCTTGCTGGGCTGCCCTAAGCAGCTTCGAAGTTCAGTCAGAGTGGAAAAGAAAATCTCCAGCTTTTCTTCCAGCTAAAGGTATAAATCTTGCAGGAGCTTCTAGAAGGAGTTTGTTAACTGTGCTCCTGCTCTGTGAGGAAGAAAATGCCTGGCTGGAAAGTGGTGGTGGTGGGGGGGTGGCGGGCAACGTCTTTGGCAAAGTTACCTTTTCTGCAGTCAACCCACATTTCAGAGTCTCAATCTAGTGCCTCTGTGTGGGGTTATGGAGTTGGATGTTCCTCTAGACATGCTAATAAATGATGTTGACTGACTTGAGGGGTGGGGGCGGGGTGGCTCCAGGACACCTTGAAGAACTGTAGTGGCTGGGGCAAGTTCTTACGGGGTCCCGATCATAAATGAGCAAAATATTGAGATTTTGGACTTCAGCGGTTGGACGTGTATGATGATTCATTCACATAGGGCTGCTTTGACTTTTTTCCTTTAAAATGTTATAAAGGGATCTTACTTAGGATGCCACTCTATAGCAAAGCCTAGAAGGAGACTGTTTAAATATACCAAAAAAGACAACTATTTTTAAGCCGTTTGGGAGGATGTATCTCATGCAATGATGCATGAGTTACTAATAGTCCCTGCCCTTTGAGCAGGTCCTTTGAGTCCCTCTGCACTATCAGTCTAATTTAAGGATATGTATATTAAATGTACTACAACTGTACTTTAGAAAGTATTCTAGAATCCAGGCTTAGCGTCTTGCCTATTAACACACATTAATATGAGCTTTTGTAATTCGTGGTGACAGTTATGCCTTGTATGATGATTCCACGTGCGCCTTAGACGATTAAGAGAGGCTGTTGCAGGGCCCTCGTGAGTGGTGCAGAACGCCCTGCCCTTGTGTTTATCTCTGGGAAGGAGCCACCCAAAATCAAAACGAAGGTCACTAAGGAAAAGAACAGAGCACGTACCCGGACTCCCTGCTGAGAGCAGGCGTCTGTGGACCTGAAACCCGGGCGGGCGGCCCTGGCAGAAGATGGGCGGTTCGGCCTTAGTGCTGAGGGGACCCGCCCCCTGGCGCTGATGGCGGTGCGTAGGGAGCTGGGCTGCGCTTGGGTCTGAGGGTGGCAACCCCCGGTCGTTCCCCGCTGTCTTCCAGCTTTCTTTTTTCTTTGCAAAGGTAGATTCTTAAATAATACAGTAAGGAGGAAGGAGAACTTTGAAAAAGAGAAAGCATGGCCATAAGCATCATTATTCTTCTGTATAAGAACCTGAGCTTTGTTCCGGAATAGGTCCCTCGTTGCATCCATTTGTACTGCGCGCCGATGAAGGTGGGATTCAGTACCGGGACTGAAACAGACACTGGCGCTGTAGCCTTTGTTGTTGAATCCATGTGACACATTTACTAAACATACGTGAAAATTTTGAACGTTTTTACATGGGTCGTTTGGTAAATTTAAACGAGGGTTTTAAAAACCACATATTGACATTGGCATGGTAACACGCACGCTGTGAATGCTGAGCACGTTCAGGAGGCCTGAGCGCGCCGTGCGTGGGACTCACCCCAGTTTCCGGCACGTGCTCAGTACCCATCAGCCGCTTTTGCTGTTGTTAGCCACCGTGACTATTAAGGGGACTTGGGGCCGTGGAATGACAGCTAGTGATGACAAAAGTGTCCCACCTGGTCATCTCTGAGATGTACAGCAGGCTTCCAGGATGCTCCCCCGTCAAGGTATGCTTAAGAAATTCAAATTCCTTTCACTGTCAGCACAAACAAAACAAAACTGGAGAAATAATGGTTGGCCTTCATTTCGGTATTAGGCTTTTCTGTACTTGTGGCCTGTGACCTTGTCCAACCTTCTGTCAGACGGCATTAGAATCCCAGGAGCCCCCTTGGAGAGTTTGCAGCACTGCAGGGAGACCCCGCGCACCGCGCACCGTGCACCGCCAGGATGGAGGACTTGACAGGATCCGGATCCCGGGCCAGGCGCGTCGGGGCTCAGGTCACCGTGCCCTCGTGTGTTAGCTACATGCGACTCTGGGAGACTTAGCTTCCTCTGGACCTTTCTGAGATTTTGTTTTGCCAAAAGAGTTAGCAGCAGCAGGACAGGCCTAGCAGTTGTGTGGATGGGCCGCCCCACGCCTTCCCTCTTGGGAGCTCCTGGCAGCCCCTCTGCACTGTCGCACGTTACAGGGGACAGTGACTATCGATGTCCAAGGTGACCCTGCATTGCCAGGGAAGGTGCTCCCTACCCTGTTAAGTCCAGACACCACAGTATGCCTTTGAAACGTGTTTTCTTTCAAGTGACTGGAATTTTTTTTTTTTAATGATGTTTCAAAGCACACGCTTTAGTTAGCAGGAAAGTAGTCCGCTGCGGGGCAGTTTGCTCAGTGAAGGTGCTGGATGCGTGTGGCACTGCTCTCACCGCGCCTCAGTTTCCTGTCCACGGGTGCAGGAGCCGCCCGCGGCACAGCTGCTAGTACAGCACTAGTAACAGCAGCTCATATTGTCTGCTAGAAAACGTGTTGTCTCTTTCGTGGGTTATATTCCTTCTTAGTCTCACAGAACAATTGTACATGATATGTACCATTAATAATTTTCCAGTGAAGTACCTGAGGTGTAGAGACAAGTTTCTTGCTCAAGACGGTCATGTGAAAAGCAGTGGAGCTGAGATTCGAGGTCAAGGCTCCTCATCCCCAGAGCCCACCCTTTGCCTGTTTTACCGAGTATTTCAAGATGAATCCTGTACTTGTACTGCGCTGGCCACTCTTGGCATAGCTTCTTATTTTGTGTGTGTGTGTCTTCTTCATTCATCCTCTTTAAAAGAGATCTTGGCTTTAGATATTATTCTTATGTAATTAAGGAATGATCTACCCACTCTTAATGTTCTATGTGTCTTCTGATGAACCAGTAAATAATGAGAAAGCTATCAGGCTCGAGGAGGGGGTGTGTGTGTGCGCTGGGCCATGAATGTGAGTAATGCCTCCGCATCTTTGCCACCGTTCTCTGTGGCAGATTTAAAAGCCTAGGTCAGCTGCTCTCCACTTGATTCCTGGCTGCTTCTCCCTTTGGGGCGGGCCGAAAATTTCAAATTCTTTTGAACATTGGCTTGGACAAAACAAAATTGGGGAAATTAGCCTGTCTTTAAGGTCTTCTATAATCCACTGTGGTTGATCATTTCAGATTTTTCTATGTAACATTGGAACATATCAAGAATTTTGAATTTAAGGCATAGATGGGTAATCACAAAATCAGAATTTGCTCTCTTCGTTTAAAAAGTATGTTTCAAATTCACCTGCTCTAATGCTTCTGGGGTACGGTTTGATTGTTTTGCTGTTGATGGACAAGGGGAAGTACTACACAAGGAGAGTTGGGGTGCAGAGGAGCACAAAGTTCCCGTTCTTATTTATAGGAAACTGGCAGTCGAAAAAGAAGAGCAAACTTTAAAGCCCCTGTAACGGTCTTGAAAATACTCATGACAGGTATGAAAATAATCTATTTAAGAATGTTTTAGCCAAGCGTGGGGTCCACTGAGTCCAAATTCGGTTTCTCCGTGCGATCTGGAGCCGACCTCATAGGGACTGAGATGTTCACGTTAGCCTCTTGCTTTCATTAGAAGGCGTTTTCCGATATTTTTTGTTCCCTTGGGAAAAATCCTTTATAAACATAAGGTTAAAAGGTTAATTTTAGGTCTGTGGTCTATGAAACATTAAATTTTCCGAGAAAGTTTAATCAGATATTAATATAACTCCCAATCAGTCCTCTGGAGCCTGCTGTGAGTTTTGACATTCCTCCTTATTGATTAGAGCTGTTCTCTGGGCTACTCATGAATTATTGATGGAAGATCCCCTCAGGGGGTTTGGGCATTGTGAAGGGAGCAGATTAAACCTTCCTCTGAATGGCTGGGGCCTGGTGGCCAGGGAAGGCTGCCTCCAGGGGTCCCTGCTGTCTCAGGCTCCCTGCCGACCTGTAGAGACCTGGGCTGGTACTTCCATGTGTGCCGCGTAGTTAAAAACTGTGGTGTAGCTTGGAGTACCTGGGCAAGTCTTCTGTTTTATTTTACCTCCTGCTCCTGATTAATCTTCCTCAGTCGCCTACTTAATAGGATAGACTCTTTTGGTGACCCTCCTTGCTTCTAGGCGAGTCCGTGCCTGCAGGTAGGCACATGGGCACGGACACCTTTCAGGGCCGCCTGCTCTGCTTCTTAGGATGGGTTCAGACGCGTGGCTTGGCACGTCGGATCATCTGCGCCTGAGTTCCAGCCTACCTTTCATCAACCTTATCCCTTTACGGGCTCATCCATTCACATATATCATTATTTTATTTGTTCTTCTGTTGGTTGGTTCATTTGTTCACTCATTAATCCGCTCACTTATTCATCCACTAAATGATAAGCCTTTTCTTAAAATCACTGCCTGGATGGTATGTTCACTCTGCAAACCTGTGCTCACCTTCATCCCATCTTCTTCCTCTAACTCCTGCTTACCTCCCACCTCTCCTGTGTGACTTTTCTTTCCCGCTGCACAGCCAGTATTTCCTCTCTCTAAGCGCTCAGTAAATAACACAAGAAAAATTCACTCAGAGCAGAAATGGAGGCAGCAGGAAAGCCATTCGTCCCAACTGTCTCTGGACTTGTCCATGAGGTGACTAATGCACCTGCCTTTCAACTTCCAGACCTAAGCCTGAGGGACCTATGCTCCTGCACTTGATAATGGATGTCAAACTGGGAAATGAACAACAACTCATGTGGAGAGCTGGCTTTTATGCTATTGCAGGACAGCAACTACAAATCGAGGGAGATCTACATATTTATCCGTGTGGCCTGAGTGTTTAAACTTTGTGTATATGGTTGTTACCGCCAAACTCCTGCAACTATGTTGAGATGGTAATTTGGGAACATGTGAAACTCCTCACGTATTTCAGAGGATTTCAGAACGTGAATGATGGAGAAGCCAGTACCAGGGTCTCTTCCCTGCCTTATCTGAAGTGCTGCTGTCGGTGGGCACTGCTAGATTTGAGAGCCCTTTTCCATTTTCTCACCCAGTTGTCTTTTCTATTCTCATAGTGAACAAAACATGATTTGGTAAAGCTTTACATTTAGTAAGCATTACATATCCTAGAGGCCTTTTAAAAACACAAAAAACTTACTACTTTGATAAATGGCCAGGTTGGAGTTGAAACTAGATGACTCCTCGCAATTTCTGCCACTCGTAGGATCTTATGTGCTTTTATTTAAAATTTTATTTGGCTTGAACATGAAAATAATTTCAAAAATAACCCCTCTCTATATATGGGGTGTGTGTGTGTGTGTGTGTGTGTGTGTGTGTATTTTTGTGACAATTGTCACTTTCACTTTAATTAAGAAGCTTGAGGGTGATTGATGTTGGGGTTACTTATAGTCTCTGTATTTTAAGAAAGTTTAAGCTCTTAGCCCAACTACTTCTACAATATGTTTATTAGCATTGACTTGTCATGAAATGTTACTGGAAGTGATAGGTCTGTGGAAGAATTTGACACATGTCCCTAAGATGGCTTGTTTCATTTATGACCCTTCATGGATGTAGAGCATACTGAAGCTCTCCACGTTGGGATAACTTCCCAAACTTCCGATTATAGGATTTAATCAGGTCATGCAGTGTTAATTAATCAAAAACTGTTTGAATGCCATGAGTTCCCAGGCAGTTGTCTGCTCTGAGCATAAAAGGACAAATGACACAGACGTCCCACGTGAAGCAGCAGACAGAGGAGCAGTGAGACAGACCTATTTTACATGTGTGAATTGAAAAGTGTTCAGGTGCACGACTGAGCCATTGTAGTTTTTCACTATATCAAGGCAGAAGAAATTTTTACTATATGAATTTTTATGAAACATTAGTTTTAAATAACATTTTTCTTACACTGAAATATTGATTTACTTTTGCATGAAAAGCTTATTTACACTTCCAGCTCTTACTGCCCTCTTCAAAATAATCAAGTAGCAGCCCCTCTAGCATATGTGCCCAGCTTTCTTTGCAGTTTGACTATGAACATTTTCTAAGGGACATATTGTTAGATTGGCTAAATGTGGAAACATCCTTTAACAGTAGCTTTTATTTAATGCTTAAATGGAAATTAAAAATGAGTCACTAAAAGTGGGAAAAAAAGAAAATTTGGGACACCCAATTCAACTGCATATAAGTGTAGAAGTAAATGGAAAGGTACATGGTGGTTGGTTAAACCCTCTAAAAGTAAGAGGGTGTCTCCTGTTCTGAGATGCTGCGTGTAGATAAATAACATAATGACCATTGGGAATTAACGGGTGATTCTTAACGTTTCTGGTTCACACATTCTGTTGAGAAACTGTTAACAGCTAAGCACATATACATAGACATGCAAAATTTGCATATAATGTTAAAGAGTTCATGGGGCCTGAAGCACGTTAGGGCTTCTGTTTTTTAAAATAGTATGTGTTAATTTATCTTATGGGAATTACACTATAGAGATGTAATTTACATTTGGCTTATAAAATTTATATACTATCTAGATTATTTATAAATTATATAATGAGCTAGCTGAGCTAAATACATGTATGTTTATTAAATATTTTACATGAAAGCACAATTTAAATATGTCTTAATGAAGCTTAGGCTGGAGTATGTTTTTAGAGTGCTATTTCTAAAAAAAAAGAAGTTTCATTTTCAAATAAAGGATGTTCCTCTTATAATGTCAGTCAGATGCCATTTCTAGAAGGTACAGTGAGAAAATAAAAACTTTTTTTTTAATGCAGTACAGCAGGTGACAAAGTGAGCTGACATGTTTATGAAACTAGGGAGGAGATGGGGTGTGTAAAGGAAGATGAAAATGTCGTTTTATCTGAAAGTTTTCGTGATTCCCCGGGCTGCCTCTGTGTGGGAGTGGGTCCTTCTGGTCCAAGTGGCATCATTTTTAAGTAGTTTATCATAAAATACGTTCCTTTAGAAGTTTTTTTTTAGCCTCTGGATGGCAGTGGTTTGATTATGGAGTTTAAAATGAAAACTGAAGTTAGTTAGGGTATAATTTTAATTGTAATGATAATAAACTTAGCTGGGACTGTTAATAAACTAGTGAGTGTTTTCAAGCATGATTTTCATAGCAGTTAGATGTTAGATTTTTTGTGCACTCTCTCTTTGCCCTTTTTTTTTTTTTAAAAGAATATATATTCACGAAATAGAAAGTTTTAATTCCTTTCAGAGGATGTTCTCTCCTGCTGCTCCCAATATTGCGGCCTCTTCTCCCCATTAGTGGTTGTTAGTAATGATGCATCAAGAGTCGTGGTTTTAGATGAAGTGACCCATTATGTCAGGATCTTTATAAATTCTCAACTTAAGTACAGCAAAATTAAAACTACTGAAAGGACAATAATATGCTATCATTAGGTAGCAGGTTTAATAACATTCAGGCCATTTGAAGGTATTTATTTTCCTCTTTGGTTTAAAAAAAAAAAAAAACACAACCTTTTCTAGCTTCTCCATTTAGTAAAGTAGAGGAGTCCCCCCACCCTGAGCATCTGTGGTTTTTCTTTCCACGGCTTCAGTTACACGGTCCAAGAATATCAAATGGAAAATTCCAGAAAGAAACAATTCATACGTTTTAAATTGTGTGCCGTGCCGAGTAGCGTGACGAAATTCCATGCCATTCCTGCTTCATCCTGCCCGAGGCGCGAGTCGCGCCTTCATCCAGGGTCTCCAGGCTCGGCGGGGCCGTCCTGTTACCGGATCGACTGCCGCGGCATCTCCGTGCTTGTGTTCAGTCACCCTGATTTCACATACTCATGGCCCCAAAGTGCAAGAGCGGTGATGCTGGCAAATAGGACATGCCACGGAGAAGCTGGGGCGTGCTCAGTGAAAAGGTGTGTATGTAAAAGCCATAGTACATACAGAGTTCGGAACCAGTCAAGGTTTTAGGTTTCCACTGGGGGACTTAGAATGTATTCCCCACAAATAAAAGGGAACCACTGTATGGAGATTTGCTACAGAAAACATTCTCCCCCTGCCTGACTTGCTGGGGATTGGGCCTGTTCACATTTTCAATAGGAGTAGAATGTTCTTCTTTCTCCTCTGACTGCCATGTAAGTTGATTTAAATGACATATTTTGGGGAAGTTACCTTTTCTGCATTAAATCAATGTTCAGTTATTCAGACTGTTGAGTTTGAGAGTTCTTTATTCATTCTAGATGCTAGCCCTTTATCAGAGAGATGGTTTGCAAATACAGTCCATAATTTGCCTTTCTAGCCTCCTAACACGTTCTTTGCAGGGCAAAAGATTTTGATTTTGGTGAAGTCCAGTTTATCAGTATTTTCATTTTCTGGATGGTGCTTTTGGTGTGGAGTCTAAGAGGTCTTTGCTGAGTCCTGTATTCCAAAGCTTCTAATATTATTTCTGGCCTCTCTTGCCTGTTTCCTTGACCTACGTGTCTGCCCATCGACCAGCATCACACAGGCATGATCGCTGTGACTACGGAATGTCTTGAAATCAGGCAGGATGACACTTCTCCCTTTATTCTTTTTCATAATTATTTTAGTTATTCTAGTTCCTATGCCTTTCCAAATAAATTCTAGAATGATCTTGTGTATATGTACAAAAATTCTTGCTGAGAATTTGATGATACTTACATAACCCTGTTTGTCAGTTTGGGGAGAACTTTGTAGTTTTCATCGTATAAACCCTATACATGTTTTGTTAGATTTATAACTGAGTATTTCATTTTTGAGAAATTATAAATGATATTGAATTGAAAATTCTGTGTCGATGTGTTCCTGCGTGCACGAGCGCGCGTGCACACACACACACACACACACACACACGCTTACTTGATTTTCGTGTTTTCCTTGAATCCTGAAAAGCCTGTGGTGATGATACGTGCAAGTGCAGGAGCTCAAAACCTCGTGTTTGGCTCAGAGCTTTGTGTTTCCTCCTCCTTACTGATCAGTTGGGTGACTGCATGATGCATTTATGTTTTTATTCAGCGAACATTCACTGCACAACCACCACGTACATAGTTGTTCGTTGTTTCTTATAATTTGGAGTTAAACAAGACAGGATCTCCTTTAACGGGAAAGAGGGCAGCGTCGGCGACCATCGACATTACTAACCATGACAAGATAAGCATCATTCAGGAGATAAAAGCCTGTGTGTGGTGGGGACACAATGGAAAAAACAAGTAATTATGACTTTGAGGATCCAGAACATCTTCACGGAGAAAAGTAGAATACGTGCGGAATAAGGCTGATGTTAAATCGCAGTGGCAGGCAGGAGGAGGGGCTGAGGAAGCCTTGTGAGTGAAGTCCCACATGCAGGGAAAGGCTCCCAAGCCTCAGAGCCCAGGCTGTGCTGAACTTTGTTGTGACCCCGGGGACTGGGAAGGGGAGGTGCGCGTGGACTGTGGGGTTTCTTGAACGCTCTGGCATGAAGTTTGGACTTTAACCCCATAGTAAATAGGGAGCTATTTAAAGATTCTAAACAGGAGAATAGCGTTATGATTTGGGAAGATAATTCTGCTGATAGTGTCCACGATAGATTAGAAAGTCAAGGGACTGGAAGGAAGGAACTCACCTATCAAGCCACTGCAGTAGTTCAGACAGGAGACGTGGAAATGCCAAAGTGGTCTCTTTCAAAAAGGCCAGAACCATCTGAAATGCAGCGAGTGGCAGGTAACTGTTGCTTTTAATCTAAACAGCATTTTCTGTTTGTGATTAGGAAGAGATTAAAATTGTCAGTTGTATAGAAATATAACATTGGATTTTTGAAAACAAAAATGCACTTTTTTCACTTCAGGTTTCTAGTCTCTTCTTAAGTAATAAATTTGGGTTGTGATTTTCCTGCAGTGATGCAGTCTGGAATTTTAAAAGGGCAGTCATTCTGTAAGAATCAGTACTTTTTAGCATAAATTGGTCTTCCTATGGGAGACGGTCACTGTGAGTTATCTGTTTGGTAATATAAAATTTGAGTTTCTGAGGTTATTGAATGGGTACGGTATTTGTGAATAGGAGCTCAGTTTGAGAAAATCCTACCTCGGTTGATAACACTGAAGGCTTGGGGGTCTGGAGACTAACCACGTGGAAGGCGAATGAGCCCGAGGACTTTTGGTGATAACTCATCTATGTTAAGCATTAAAAGCCTCAATCCTAAATTGTAGCTTCTCAAAGTGATGAGCTGCATCCACTCATAAATGTGATGAATTCTCTGGTATCAGCAAAACCAATAACATAGAAGTGACTCTCCGCAGGTGACTTGCTCTGGTCACCTGCTTCTGGAGAACCTGTTTTCTTGGGGATACTCTTTTTTTGTTTCGTACTTTTAACTCATCCTGGAAGCATGGCATCACTGAGTGCCCTTAGTTTTCTATTCTCTGCATTTTTCAATAAGAAGTAGACATATATACAGTTACGTATTTGACTTACCTGCACTTTGTTTTAAAAACACTTGAGATAGTTCAGTGAAGTTGTGATTATTTATATGTCAAGAATTTAGTAGTGCAGTCTTTACCTTACCAGCTAACAGATGCTGGGAAATTATCTCCATTTTCAGCCTTGAAAAAAGAAAAAGAGAAAAGTGTGCAGGAATTCCTCAGCTCCAGGGGAGGAGTTAGTCATGGGCAGGGATGGGTCCCCTCCCAGCACGTGACCTCTAGTGAGTCCCACGATACATGGCCCTTTTCCCACGTGCACCACCTCTTTATTCAGGTGCCATGAAAGAGCAAAGTCGGAGCTGCAGACTGTCGTCGTTCTCTTTGGCCTGGCTGTGAGTTGAAAGGTAATAGCCCTGAATGTCCAAAAGGTGGTCCCTCAAATGTAGTGTGACCAAGTGAGAAAATGTAAAATGATCTCACTTTAGGACGCTGAGATCAACCATGCTCTGCTCTATTCTGAATTCTCATTTTTACTGCATTCGATGAATAAGTTTCTTTTTGTCTCAATGAATCTTGATGTACAAGTCTTTGTTTTAAAGGTGTTAACTCAGCAATTACCTATTAAAGCTTTCATGGCTGCAAAAGCGAGATGTTTAGAAAGGCGCATTAAGACATTGTTTTTCATCTTGCATATTTTACTGAGGGTCCCAGTGAGCAACAATGGAATCAACTTTGGGGCCGACTAGTCTAGGGACCTCTCTTATCCCCTGACGGGGGAGAAAGACAGTGCCTAAACTCTATCAACATCCGCTGTGCTGATCACGGGACAAGCTTCCGAGCACCCTGGCCAGCCCTGGGTGCCTGCGCCACCACCCACTGCACCACATCCAACCGCTCTGCTGTCTGTAAAAGGGAAATGAATAACCTTTGCCTCTTGGGCTTTTTTTATTGAAGAGTAAATGAGATCTTTCCGGGAAAGCACCTAACAATCTTTCTGGCACATAGAAAGCATTCAGTGAACAGTAGGTGCTGTTACTCATTCTTTCCACAAATGTCTATTGGTCATCTACTGTGTATGCTGCAGAAGCTGTTTTAGGTGCTGGCATATAAAGCAAACACAACAGGCAAGGGTTCCTAGTAACGGGGCAATGATAACAATAATAAATAAGCAAGTCATTTCGCATGCCAGAAATGGATCAGAGCTGTGGGAGAACACCGAGCATCAGGATAAAGGGTTGTGAGCGCAGGATTCTGGTGTACATAGAATTTTAATTAGGGACTCACTTTAGGCCTCATTGAGAAGATGATATTTGATTGTTAAAATTATTAATTGTACCAAAAGGGGTTTTGCTTTGTGTCTACATTGCTGCCCTTACCCCATATAGTACAACTTGATAATAATAGCAAATTCATACTTAATAATACAATTTAACCCTAATAATAGAAATTATAATGTTACATATATACCCACTTTGCTACCTCATCTCCTCCTCCTGCTTGTCTCCCCCTTCATGTCTCTGCCCTGCTGCAGGAGATTTGCAGAGTAGGCTAGTTCAGAACTGTTCTGCGGATTCAGGATTTCCCAACTGTATTTTGTCAAATGCTTTCCAAAAGAGTGAGATCACACCGAAACACCTGTATTCCTGAAGATACTTGGGCGCGCCTCGGTTGCAGGTTCAGCATCCGCAGAAGCCATCAGCCAGCCACCTGTCAGTGCCTCAAGCAGGTCCGCTCCGGAGCACCGAAGGGCACCCAGGTGTGGCGCAGTGCGGTGCCCGCTGAGTCATGGGGCGGCAGAGCGCCGTGGCTTAGGAACCCCAGCGGGCGTGTGCAGTGCAGAAGGGCCCTGGACCACACGTTGAGGGAGACGCTCATGCCTTTCCTGTGAATGAGGAGCCGTGGGCCCTGCGTGTGGACTGGCTCCATGGGCCCCGGAGAGCAGGAGGGCAAATAGTTGAGCATTTGCTTTCAGATCCTGGTATTGTGTTGACCTGTCCCTTGTTCAGTCGTGGTCAGGTGGTGATTTTTTTTTTTTTCAATGACGGCATCAACCTGTGGTACTTTTACCCTTCTCCTTTCTTCATAGCATTATCAAAATCCACAACGTAGCTTGGCTCTGATGTAGGTGAGTAGCAGCTGCCAGCCCGATGGGATTCGGTGTCCCTCTTTATAACACATTTTGCAAGTCCCCCATCACTTCTGAAATAAATCTTAGAGATAATGTAACCCCCCCCACACTTTAAAATTAAAACAATGCTACAATTGTAGTATAAATAAAAATAAAGGTGATACTTAAGGAACTTTTTTAGGTGAGCACTTGCTTCTGAAATTCCCGGGGATGTATGAAGTAATCACAGGTTTGGACCTGCTTGTAATGAGTAAGTTTGGATTACAGAACAGTAAAACAACATTCAACTGAGTATTGGCAAAACTCCTCTTTATGTTCGAAGACAACATAAATAAGGACTGTGAAATAAGGACTGAGTAAGTATACACAAACACACGGAACCGCCACAGATGTACAGTCTGCAAGTGTAGGCTGATGCAGGTGCATCGTCTTGGTAATTGAAACGCCGTCGGTGACGTGCTTTCCCAAAATGGTGAACCACTCTTGGTACAGTTCCAGACTACGCATAATTCTTCCCCAACTTACATTCAAGGAAGTTGCAGACTTTGAAAATTCAGTATATATTAAAGTGTACAAGAAATACTTTGTATCTAGAAGTAAGGTAGAATTGGGCTGTGAATTTAAATAATTACAAAGAGATTTTTTTCATCTACAAGAAAGAACATGGGTACATTGTAGACTTGAAGGATGCGATACAATTTTTTATCCAACCTTGCTCAGTGTAGCACGCCTGGTTCCAGCCTGCCAAATGCCACTGTGATCCTCAAAAACACCCTGAAAGCCTCGCTGGGGGTGGTCCCACTGCCCCTGAGAATGTGTGGTCCAGGGCCCTTTTGCACTGGGTGTGCCCACACGGGTTCCTGAGGTGCGGTGCTCTGCTGCCCCTCGACTCAGCTGGCACCGCACTGCGCCCGGCCTGCGTGCCCCTCGGGGCTCTGGGGCGGGTCTGGGGAAGCACTGCCGGGGGGCTGGCTGATGGCTTCTGCAGATGCCGAAATGTGTTCAGGTGTCTTCTAATGCTCCAAATTCCCCAGGCCTTTTTTCCCCGATGCATCTTAACTTCTTCAAAGGCTATTGTGTGTACAAGGGGCCGAATGGGTAGGCAGGCAGTCCTTTCTGAAGACAGAACTGTGTTGTTGTTGTCACAGTTTATTGACTTATTGATTGATTTGCCGTATTCCTTTCTTTTGTCATCCTAACTTTCATGGCCACATCCTGACACTTGTCTGTCCCGCAGAGTCCTGGCTGCCACTTCTGATCATGACCATCGCCACTATTGCTGTTTTCTTTCTTTTATTCCTCTTGGCTTAACCAAAGCATATTTTATGATATCTCACCACTCCATCAGGATATTTCTTTCTTTCGAACTCATCCATCAATCATGGTCTTGAGCTTTACTTTTAGAATTGTTATATACTCGGTGATTGCTTCTGTAGAATTTTTGTAAAAATTTGTTTTTTTGTGTATTCCTTTTTTTGGTTTGTCTATACTGGAAGCACAAGACAGCCAAAAATCTTGATTCTAGAAAGCTCTATTTTCTTTGTCATAGAAACCTATCAGACATAGTGTAGTTACTCCATTTACCCCATAGGTACAGAGGGACGTTGTCTTTAGTTTGTATGAAGAGTGGTATATATTCTTAAGACTAAAATGGTGACCATTGTAGTCTAGTGACTTAAATTATGTTTATTATACAGATTTTCTTTTTTTTTTATTGAGAGGAATTGGATGTGGATTCTGCTTCAATATATGGAGTACTAAAGAAAATTATTGAAGGTTTTAAATATGCTGTCACCAACATCTTTACCAGCTAGAAAAAAGTTCTGTAATTGTTGACACATCAGAAATCCATTGAGGGCAGTATGATCAGATTTTGTTTTAAGTAGAACATCACACTCCATTGCGGTGTCATGGATGGTCTGAGCTGAGACCTGTCTAGGTCCCTGTGTGTGCCCATTAGATATCTTCCAGCCTGAGACGTCACATCCAGTTGTTTCCTCTTTTAAAGAGTGCTATTTTTGTCTCTTCCTAGCACTTACTTCATCTGCCTTATATTATAGTTAGTCTTTTACTTATCCATCTCCCCCATTAGATCGAAAGCCCTGGGGATAGTCTTAGGCATTTTTGTGCACTTACGTTGCCTAGAACAGTATATTACACTTAATAGGTGATCAATAAATGTTAGGAATTTGGCTCTGCTCAAGCTTCACCTTTGTATTTGTGCATGGCGTTTTTGAATTTTATGTCATTTCATTAAATGCCTTCAAATACATTTAGACACTGATTCAGTTGATACAGCTTTAAAAAAAAACTTGTAGAAAAAATAGTCAGAAAATCTTTTAAAAGGAAAAAAGGAAGGCAATGAAATAAAAACCTCACAGAATTATAGATTTAAGCTGGAGATAGCATTTTTTAAAGTCATGCTAGCCAATATCACATTTAACAGATTGGAAAAGAGAAACCTCGGAAGGTTAGTGACTTGCTCCAAATAAGTACCTGGTTAGCAACAGTACTGAGACTAAAATGCAGGCTAACGTGCCTTAGAAAAAGATTACATTTCACTTATTAAAACTGCTTTCACAATGAGAATAGTAGGGCAATTCATCATTAATTCAACAAATATTTATTATTTGATACACACAAAGTATGGTATTCGGCCTCAGCAGTGAGATATATACAAAGACAAGTAAAAATTTCATCCTGAAAAGGATCTTAAATGGAAAGAATGAAAAGTAAAGTGGAACATATTCTGGGAGAACAGAGTGACGGGGCGGCCGACGTGGCCTGCGTGGAGCACTGGAGGGAAGGAGAGCCGCCGGCCGCATGGAGAGCTGCTGCCACCGTTGCTGCGGGAGTGCTACTGCTTTGATCGTTTCTTTGGTACTTGCCTGAAATAAAACATTTTTCAGAAAAAAAAATTGGGAAATTTGAAAGCACGCATTTTTGTGTGATGGCTTAACGAAGCCTTTTGGACTAAGTATACTACGTATTCAAAAACAACAAAAGCATGTGATACAATTTTTAATTGCTTCAATTTTAAAAAAACAGACTCATTATTTTCCTTGTATAAGTTATATAGCTTCAGTGTTATTAGGAACAAAAGCATGAAGATGCAAACCAAGGGCTGCTGCCATTGGGAAATGGATCCTTTCACAACACAGGGTGACTTCGCTGTCATGTCAGATGGCCCTTCTTCGGTCTGGGCCCTCAAATGCCTGCGTCATGGAGTCCTCCTTAATTCTGGGTCGCCAGGAACACATGCAGCTCCAAGTATCATCTGATAGGTGTTCTGGTCCTTCAAAACGTCAGACTTGTGTGATTTAAAATGCCACCATTGGCTGGCATTACTCAGTTTTTGGTGAGAACACAGGGTAAGAAAGGAGACTTCATTGTAAAGGACAGTTTCTTCTCTCCCCTTTCATCTTCGTCTTTCATTGCACTTCCCCGAGTGATAGAGAGATGTCCCTGGAAATCAACGTGAAAGTCAAAGAACCCAAAGCATGTTTTCCCTTAATAGAAACTCCCTGTGAATAAATTCCACAATCTGTAGATTTATCACTATGCCTCCTTTGGGAGCCATAGGATCCGCCTGAAGTCAGTAATTGCTGTGCTCCACATTGTGTTTTTTGATACAGATATAAAAATAGCCCTGTATAGTTGGGGACATATGTGCCTGATTTCCTTGGTTAGGACATCAACTGCCCCAAGCTGCAGCCACATTAGAAAGCTATGAGAGTAACCTCCTGGAGTTCAATGACAAGTTCAGCTAACAGTTAAATGAAACATGTTTCTTAGTCAAGTATATGATTTTTTTTTTTTTTGTGAGTTGATGCATTTTTGAAAATTACTTGGCAACTGAGGATATTTCATTAACATGTAATAGGATTAACAGTGAATTGTTTTTGAAATATGTGAGAGGTGTGTGGAGCCTTAGCAAAGCATCATTTGGCAGCAAGGAGTGGTTCCCAAAGTTCTTAGCACTGGCATGTAAGACTACCTTTCACAGACTGTGCGGATGCGTGCGTTGTGACCAACAGGTATTAATATGTAGCCTTGATACTGTGTCTACTTGACTCAATAAAATACTGAAAATTATTATTTTTTCTTTCCTTTCTTTCTGTGGCATTAGTCTTTTCTTCCCAAACATTCTACAAAATAAATTTTTGAAATTTGAGAGAATAAAAGGGGATTTTTCACTTGAAACTGGAAATATCACTGTAGCTCATTGGAAGTGGTATACCTTACTATACTATAAAAGAAATTATAGGTCTTGTATTAACTGGAGCTTTATTCTCAGCACAGACATTTTTAATGGACTTGTAGTATTTTGTTTCATTAGAAATCTGTTAGTGAATCTCTTTGTCGTGTCGTGGTGCTCCTGTCTCAGGTGCTGGTCCCAGATGCCATCGCTGACACCGTGTTCTTTATCCCAGAATGACATCATTGAGTCTTCATTTTTGGGCCGGTTTCCAGAATACATTCTCCCTGTTTCCTACAGCAGTCACTTTGTAGCTACTGCCCTATGGGGCAAGTCTTTATCCTTCATTAAAAGAGCCTGGTATTAGCTGCTATTAATTTTAAGACATGAAAGAAAAATAATCAACAGTGTTATTTGCCTTGGAATAAACTGAAAATTCAGTATTAAGACCAAAAGTACATTGTATTAAGGTCAACCTCTGTTTATTTTAACTGAGTATTTAGATGAATTTTGTACCACTTCATTTTTAAAAGATTACAATTAGCGTGGACAATAGTTAGGAAAGCAGTTGTCCTTGGCACAATGGGAGTGGTTTCCAAATCCGTGGGAGTCTGCCATTCGGATCACAGGCTAGCAGGAGAGGCGAGTGTATAAGCAGCTAACCCTGTACATTGTTCCCTGGGACGCACAGTGTTCTGGAAGCCCATGGAAGGGAGAGGTGGGGTTGAAGGTAACGATTGCACAGGACAAGTCACATTCAAGCTGTTGGCCTGTGACCCATTATTTATAAATCAAATATTGGCCCTTCAGGTCAGCACGTGGGCCAGGCCCTATGCCAAATGCCGAGGAAAGAGAGATGGGCAGGGCACTCCCTGCTCTCAAGAGCAGGGACTTGGGGAAGACAGATGCATAAACAGGTGATTAAAATCCAGTAAGCAGAGCTGTGAGCTGGATTGCTGGTGGAGGGAGAGGAGAGGAGAGAGAGAGAGAGAAGCGCCTCGCGCGGGGAAGAGTGGCCAGCGAAGACCACACGGGAATGACCCTTGGGTTTGGGACAGGGGATGAGGAGTTCAGTTAGCCGGCAGAGGGCGGGTTGAGGTCCGGTTTCGAGCACAGGAATCTGATCTGTGAAAATTTAGGGCATGATAGGACGTAGCATTCTCAGGAAAAGTGGCAGGTGTGTGACAGGAGACAAAACCGGAAAGGCAGCAGGGTTTGGAACGACCGATGGGTGATGCAGAATCGTCCCTGTGTGAGCGTGTTAGATAAAACTCACATTTAGTGGCAAGAAACAGAGCGCCAGTGACAGAGGTGTGCACGCAGGAGCTTATACTTTCATGTAAAAGCCTGGAGGTGAGTATTCCAGGGCCGGACTAGCGGCTTTAAACACCTCGGAGGCCTTGCTCCATTTGTGTTTTGGCTGCGCAGCACCGGGCTGTTGTCATTGAGGTACCGCATGGTTCGAAGTGGCTCTCGGAGCATCAGTCATTATTTCTGGGTTGAGGAAGACAGGAGAAAGGTAGGAAAGCCGAAGAGGGTGCAGACTTCATGCCTGTAAGTAAGCTCCCCTAAAGTTTCACATAAGACTTATGTTTCTTGCACATTTTTAAAAGGTAAAGGTGTCTTGCTGAGGGAAAAAAGGGAGAACAGATGTTCTCTGTCACCTGGAGAAATGTCATTAGATTTGGATTTATAAGGATTTCCCTGGCAGAGGATGGAGGATCTGCCTTGGGTGGCCTAGGGGGCGGGGTGGGAGTGGGTGGGCTTTGAAACCAGCATGAAATGAACAGGAGCAGGCACTCTAGTTTTGTTTCTTTGTTGGATGTTTCCCATCACTGACATTCTGCAGTAGGTATAAGTGAAAGGGGCAGCCTGCCTTGTTTGATTGGTGGGTGAGGGGCCAGATCCCACTCCCCGATGGGGTTCAGTGTGGGGTTCCAGGGGGGCTCAAGTCACCAATGCATTTGAGAGGCAGAATGGAGTTGAATGGTAGCTCCTGTGACTTAATTTTTTGGAGGACCCTCTACTTGGAAAAAGAATCTCATCTTCGGCTTTTAAAATAATTTTTGCTCTTTGGCTTTCAAGGTAGCACTCAATATTTGTCTAATATTTGCATTTTGGAAAAATAAACTAGAAAGCAGAGTTCAGTTCAGCTACTTTGTTCTCTTAAATTTTTCGCCTACTGTATATCGACGATAATTATTTGCAAAATTTTATAGTGCTTTGAGTTTATGTACTGATAATATACTGTTCTCGTGCTCCCTTTTCTTTAAAAGTTTATGATCAGGATTACACAGTTACTGTTACTCACCTCCTAGGAATTTATATTGTTTGCAGTACATTGGGATGACAGTGAGCTAGACAAATACTTCAATGATTATGACATTATCACTATTAGCTTACAAAGTCTTAGAGCAAAGGAACCCGATTTTTAAGGCAGCAGTGTTTTTGCTATAAATGTGAATGAGCCGTGGCTGCAGACATGACAAATGGATTTCTGAGTCGCTTCCTACTTAGCAGAATAAGTGGGAGCGGGGCGAGGGGGACATCTTTTCATCACTGGGTTTGCAGAACCTGACACGTGGATTGGATTTCAGGATGCACATGACATGATTTCTGTGGCCAAATGAAAAATTGCTTGAAAAAAATGACACAATCAAGTCTTGGTGCCAGTCTGGATTTTGCATTCTGTTAACCTGGCTGTGAGACATTTTGACAGGGTGGGAACCCGCTTCCTGTGTCCTATTCAAGCAGAAGGGGGCAGCAGAGAAATCAGTTGGAAAGCCAATGTCCTGGTTTGCTTCCTTCTCGTGGTAGCGGTTGTGCGATCGAAATATATTAAAAGGAAATGAAAATTGAAAATAATATCTTTTATTTATTGAAACCTAAGAATTATTACAAAAAATTAAAATAACATGGTTTGGATTTCTACTCATCAGTTTTAGCTTAATTTTACAGATGTTGCAAAGATGTGGAATTATAATACTTGTGGGTTTTGTTGTTCTTCTAACATCTGAAAAGCAAATGTAGAGTGGATTATTTAATGCAGCTCAGCTTTCGATGGGGCCAATGTTTATAGAAAACCAGATGCTCCAGTGGGATTTTGCTGTTTATTTTAATATGTTTACCCGTTGGAGTTAGAATTTCTAAGGAAAATTGTTTCCTTTCTTGTTAAAACAAAGGAATATTAAGGCCTTTTGACTGAATTTTGGTTTTGGAGTCAGTTAGTTATCTAACTCTTGTTGTTTGATTTTTAAAATATTGCCTGTGTAAGTTTTTTTCCTCCCGATTTGTTGAAAGAAATGAGGTCTGAGCAGGCTGATTGGTTTAATGCCCTTGGCCTTTGAAAATGTGTTACCTAACTAATTGAAGCAATATTATGTTGCTGTAAAGGATGGCTTAAATCGCATTGATGTGCCTGGCTAACTTATTTTATTTACTGTGTATGAAATCTCTTCTGTTTCTCATTAATAGTCTATATTTCTTTCTCTGAGACCAAGGGCAGTGAAACAACTTTGCTAAGGGCTTCTCTTGGAAAGCCAATGTTGTATTTTCATGTGCTCTGGGTTTAAGACTAAAAACAATGCTGAGTGCATAACAGGTAACTTGTACTTCTTCTCACTGGTTTACAGGTGGAATGAGGCATCATAAAATTATATGGCACCTTTCTCTGCAAGGGAACCAATGAAGATAAAGCGGCAGTTCTGTTCTGAACCCACTAGATGTGTTATTCTGTAGTGAGTCAATTTAACCTATCGCCTTCTTTGTTATAGCCCTATTTTATAAGAGAAGTAGTGAAATAAATGGCCTCAATGTGATTTTCAAAAGGAGAAGGTTCAGTGTTAGCTGTACTCTAATGTAAGCATGCACAGCATGGCCTCATGTTTAGCAGGAAGTGTTCGGGGTGCGCGTGTGCGTGTGTTGCCATCTCAAGGCGCTTTGCACAGAGGATCACAGTTTGTTCTCACTCACAGCGCCCAGAGGCTCATGTAGTCCAGCTTCTCTTCATCCTGGGCCTTTTCGTCCTCTCCCTGCGGGGTAGGTGCTATTTGACAAGTGCTAATGGTACAGAAGTCACGGGTTTGATTTCACCCGGAAACAGTTACCTTTGCTGTCATCTAGGACCCCAGCCACACCCCTGTGCCCGTTATGGGACAACTGTCCAGTGAAAACGTGCTGAAACCAGACTGCTGGTTGCCCTCAGGTGTACCTTCCTTCCTGAAACTGTGCCAGAGCTTGCTGACGCTCTTTCCCTTTATATAAAATTGTTTCTGTCTGTGTTTCCATTTTGGTATTTTTCCATCGCTGTGCCTTCGAGTTCGCTCGTCTTTTCCCTGCACCATCTTATCTGCCATGAATCCCAGCTGGAGCATTTTTCATCTCAGCGTTGTGGTTTACATCTGTAGAAGTTTGGTTTGGGTCTTCTTTGTATCTTTCATGTCTCTGACTTGCTCAACATATGAAATACAATTATAATAACTCTTAATGTCCTTGTGTGTTTATTCTAACAACTGGGTCAGTTCTGGGTCAGTTTCAATTGATTGATTTTTCTCTTCATGAAGGATCCTATTTTTCCACTTCTGTTTATGCCCAATGATGTGAGGGATGAATACTAGACACTGTTGTTTTACCATTTTTGAGTTCTGGATGTTTTTGTATTCCCAAAAATTATTCTTGAAGTTTTTCTCCTGAAACACAGTTAAGTTACTTAGGAACAGTTTGACTCGGGGGAGTCTTGCTTTTCCGATTTGCTGGTGGGAGCAGAGCAGTACCGGGTCCAGGGTGCGCTACCGAAGGCAACCCTCTGAATTCTCCACTCAGGGCCCTGTGAGGCTTTCTGCTCTGGCTGGTGGGCACTGCCCTCTTCCTGCCCTGGTCTGAGTGTCTGGTACTGTGGCTTCAGATCCCACCCATCGGTTCTGTCCTCAGCATAGGCGTTGTCCTCGGGAGCATGTGCTGATCGAGTACTCTCTTGAATACATCAGAGTGACCCGTGGCAGATTTTTAGAGTTCTCTCTCTGTGCATCCTTCGCGCTCTGGTTTTCTAACCCTGGACTCTAGCTTTCTTGGGCCTCCTGTACTCTCACCTTCATCTGCTTGACTTAGGGACCCACCAGCCTTCACCTGTCTTCCCCTTCCTCGTGCATGGTCTGGAAACCCTTCTACATCAGTGACCTGGGGCAGCCTTTCTGTTCTTTTTCCGTGTCTCAGTGATGACCGGTCTTTGTTTCCTGATGTTCAGTGGCATGAACAGACTTTTTCGTTTGTTTTGTCCGGGTTTTTGGTTGTTTTATATGGAAGGGTAAATCCTGTTACTCCATCCTGGCTGGTAGCTAAGTATCTCTGTCTAAATTTGTAAGCCATCCCTGTTGGAGCCTATGTGAGCTCAATGCCTTTCCCTCCTTTTGTTATGAGAGTTCTGCTATTGCTGGTACGAGTTTAGGTTGTAGGTCCCACCATGAAATACTGCACAGCATCCCAAAGAAAAACTACCACTGTGCTGCGTGGTGGACTTCTCTTCCTTTGTGGATTCCTGGATGGGTCTGCAGGGCGAGCTCAGGGAACGGCCACATCGGTGTCAGCACAGAGCGTGTCATCCGGAGAAGGGCAGAATGAGGCGGTCGTTCCTAAGCAAATTTGTTTATCCCCACGCGTCCCTTTTAGAAAAGGTTCAAGTATGAGACTGTAAGTTGCTGAGGTTCCAGTCTCTGTGTGTGCAGCCATGACCGCACAGATGCTGAGCGTACAGGTGATGGAGAAGCAGCTGCCCCTTGCCCACGGGAAGCTCCCTGTCTGGGGGGAACAGGTAAGCAGCAGGAAGCCACAGTCACAAGGAATATGCGTGACTTTCCTATTGGAAGGCTTTTAGGAGCCAGAGACATGCTCTTCCGCTCCTTGTACCATTTTAACAAAAGCCGAACGATACCATCTGGTGCTCCTTTGTACTTTGGATTTCTGGGTGAAAACAAAATTGTGTATTTTATCATCTATCAACAAACCACCAAAGAGCGAAAGAAAAATACTTCATTTTTTTTACCAAGATCAACTTTATCTCCCAAGTGACACTTATTAATTTTTCTAGTTTGTAGCCACCTAAATAGAATTTGCTATTTGTTTGTATCATTTTTCAGATTGATGACGGGTTTTATTGTGTTTAACATGTGGAGAGCAATTCTAAAGCCTTGGATTGTAAGATATGTAGTTCCTTCAGCAACAGTTCTAATGGAAAAATAGGATTGTTTCTTTTCATTAAGTTTCCTCTATTATAAACAACTGTGAAAAAGTTTGGTCTTCATTAGTACTTTTCCCTGTGCTCCAAGAAGCAGAATTATTTCTGTAAAAATATATTATTGAAGCATCATTATTCTCTAAGATAGCACTAAATAAAATCGTTTCTTTTGCAGGTATCTTTGAACAAGTACATTAGTATATCCATCTTTTAATATTCTTTGTTTTGTCTTTTGATACCAAAGAAACAAAATTTTACTTCTCAAAGCTTGAGTGGTCAAAACACACATAATCCATGAGGTAAATTTTTCAGTGGCCTTGTCTTATGTAGCCCATGAAGGAGGAAAAACTACCCATCTAGCTCTGCTCCCATTTTTGGTAACAATCAATGTGTATTGTCATTTACTTCTCTTAAAGAAACCTAGCTATTAAGGTAACTCAGGAGACTCCGGTAAAGATTTGGTTTGGGAGAAATCACAGTAACCCACATATAATCGTCATAGAACCAGAAATTTAACATAAATTTGTTAGAACATTTGGCCACTCTTAAATTTCTTGTGAGTTGGACAAATATTGAAAAAAATTTTTTTGACCACATTCAGTAGAAACCCTAGAGAAAACAGCTCAAATTTTGGCAACAACAAGAAAGTAGGGGTTGACTCCTCTTTCTGCCTGGTAATTTATCTTATCTTTTGAGGAGTTAACTCCTAAGTGTACACTTGGGGATGCTTGCACAGTGCGGCCACACTCCCAGAATGACGTGGCTGTTGGCCGCCGTGAACGTCTGGGGAGGACGCAGCCCACCCCGTCCTGCGTGGACAGCCTTCGCTGGGGAGAGCAGGGTCCTTCGCGAGGCTCAGCGTGCTGTAAGACAAGCAGTATTGCTCCAAAACCGGGTTCCGCGCAGTTTGTGTGAATTAACTGGTTGTGGAGCAGCTCTTGAAGGTCTGCACTAAGCAGGTTCCTGCATTAACCGTGGACTGAGCAAACCTGTTAAGTGTACCGTTCACCACACACAGTAGTGTGGGCAAAGGACCGTCATGGGTCCAGGGCCGACAGTGGCTGTGGTTGTGACGTTGCACCGGCCAGCGGGTGGTGCAGGGAGAGGTCCGCTGTTTTGGTGGCTGTTGGGCACTTGTGCTTGGCAAGAGGAGCTCAGAAGTAGGCAGGATACAGTTTAGCTGTGAGCTCTGTAGAGACATTACGACTTGGATGAAACCAGGCGTCGTGATGAGCGGAGCGTGTGTACAGGGACCACGTACCTCCACTGGACTTCAACTTGAGCAGAAGTGTCCAGAGGAAGAGGGTTACGGCAAAGCAAAAGCTTCCCCAGGCCGTGCTGAATTCTGCCACCGTAGGCACTTCTTGGTGGTGTGGCATGGGAAGCACCACCGCTTGTCCATGTGGCTGTTTTGGCCACTTTGGCTCACGTGCGTTGCCTTCAACATCATTTGAGTCTCTGTTAAAACAGGAGTGTGTTGAACGTAGTGGACCTGAAAGAGGTCAAACTGGTTACTGTGCCCTTACGGACATGCTGGTGGTGCTGCCCGGGTTCTCTTCACTGGGGGAAACATAAGGATGTGCGGTGTGTTCTTCTGAGGATGAAACTGCTCGATGCACTGTTAAGGGAAGTGAAGGCCCCGGCATCCACACGAAGACCGTGCTCTGCGCAGGTACTGTGGGCAGGGCAGGGCCTTTGTTAAGGCCTAATGCCATTTATGTAGCACTTTATATTTGATTCTCTTTGTGAGAAGCTTTAGTGAGTTACTTCATGAGAACTGAAAAAGGAAGCATCCTAATAAAGAGTTCTGAAGTTTGTATTTGAAAAAACATCTCAAGTTCTCACATTGTAATTTTCACAATTCGGAACCTTCACGAGGAATTACGGTAGTTCAGTGCTAGAAGGGACCTAAGAGGTTATCAGGGGGCCCTTGCTTTTCAGATGAAGAGACCGGGTCGCCGAATGGTTTGCCGACTTGCCCACGGCCACGCAGCTAGCTAGAGACTAAGCCAGGACACAGCCTGACCTGACCGTATGTAGACCCTCGACCCTTCCGCACGGGCACGTACTTTGCAGTGTCCGTTCACTTGCGACCAAGCGCTGCCGCTTTGGAGGGCTTGTCGGCCCCCGTGTGGGTGGGTGTTGCTGAACGAGGAATGATATGGGGCGATGGTGGCTGCAGCCAGAGCTCCGCCGGCAACCAGCTCCTTCTTGCTCTCCAGGCGGAGTGTTCGCCTTCCTGACGCCCAGGGCGGGCATCCTGGGGGCCTGTGAGCAGAGCCCGCGCTTGCTTGTCTCTGCTTCTCCGTCAATGCTAGGTCTCCAGACGGCCAGCGGACCCACCGTGAGGCTGGGCCCTCCTCCAGACGGCCAGCGGACCCTCCGTGAGGCTGGGCCCCCCTCCAGACGGCCAGCGGACCCTCCGTGAGGCTGGGCCCCCCTCCAGACGGCCAACGGATCCCCCCAGGGTGTGCCCCACGTCCCGCCCCAACACCCCGAGGGCCCCCAGTGTTTCCTGGCAGCCCAGGAGGAATCTAGTGGAGAGAAAGAGACAAACTGGGAGATAGGAGCTGTAGAATCAGTGGTTTGGAAGTGAGTGGGTACCCAGAGCCTTCCGTTTGTTTCTGAGGAGCTGGATGTGTGAGGCTGTCAATGAAACCTGCAGGCTAATGCCTTTCCTGGAAGCAAACAGACCATTAAGGGTTTCTTGACCATACAAAGGCATTGTCAGATGCCCATCTTGTCTTCCCTTGAGCTGACTTCCAGCCTCGAACGAACGGCAAGCTGCAGGGAGCCCGCTGTGGGGCCGGCCGGGGCCGATGGCCCTGGTGAACGGCAAGGAATCCATTTATAAGAACAATCCCTCCGTCCAGCTGTTTCTGGACTGTAGCCTAGTTTCTTCACCAGGCTCAGGATAATTTTATCTTTGTCATGTGGTACAGTACCAGCCTCACAGGCAACAATTTCTTTTATTATGCTCGTATTTAGGATGGATTAGTAATTCTCCTAGTTCTTTCCTCACATTTTTATCGGTAGCATTCTCTGTGTCATGCACCGTGCTGGCTTCTGGTAGATGATGAAGAAATGGCCCTTTTCTAGGAAGAGAAAAGACAAATGAATTAGGCCGCAATACTGAATGCGGCTTTTTGACGTGTGGGGTGACGGTCCAGCCACGCGGGGCCCAGCTGTAAGTCTGCCTGGAGCCAGAGGAGAAGACACAGAAGTCACCGTGTGAAAAGAACAAGCAAGCGCCTGGGTGAGGCCCAGAGGAAAGAGCCTTCAAAGGGAGGGACGGAAGAGCGTGCGCAGAGCAGGGGGTACGTGAGAGGGCCTGGGCCAGTCTGCTAGCTCCGAGTTCGGTGGGATCGTCTGGCACGGATTTCCGGGGCGAGGGTGGGAATAAAACTGGCATTAGCTTTGCTGGCTGGGCTGAGCTGCGCTAGGTAGTTTGAACTTCATCTTGCACCCCGCAGGAAGGAGCCGAGGTCTTTGAGAAAGGGAGCGAAATCAGATTTTGGTTTGTCAAAGGAGTTTTAGTAGCAAAGTGGTAACTAACGAAGGAGGTGGACACTGGAAAAGGGGAAGCAGATTGGGCAGCATTTAATGATCAAAGGTGTAGGGTAAGGGCAGGGGTTAAAAAGCAGGCTGTGACTGTGCTGTCAGAATCCATTTGGATGACATTTTAGAGGCAGCTCTGGAACTCAGTAAAGCAAGGGCTTCACAAGAGGGGGGACTTTGCGTAGACAGCTCTAATTACGGGAGGGCCTGCGCCCTCCGTCGAGGCTGTAACTCAGGTTACTTGCTGGGATACCGGTACTCGTAGCCAGCTGGTGTCCCTCTCCGGCTTAGCTCGGATGCCTTTGGATTGCGACTGTCAGTTACTTCCCTGGACTCTAGAGTTGCTCGAGGTCGAGGACTAGTTTCCTTTGTTGTGTTTCTCTAGCACCAGGCACAGTGTTTGGCTGGTAGTAGGCGCTCAGTGAACACTGGGATGGATGCGTGCATAAGGATTTTCTCCATTCTTCCTTTGCCCAAGAGGACTTTGTTTCTGATCAGAAACAAAGAGTTCTAAGAGTCATTTCTAATTCCCATTGCATGAGCAGGCTCCCCTGGACTCCCATTCTCCAGAAACTGCCCGGCCTTGGGTGCAACAGAGTCCCTGGTGACGGCTCTTTGAAGTTTGCATTGTTTAGAGATTGCACGGGGAGGCGGATATGTACACACATGCTTTTTTCTTAACTGTGGCTCTTTGAACCTTATGGCTCTGTGATATAAACAGTAATTCCTTCCTAGATTTATTTATTTGGGAGATTTAAAAAAAATACCCTTAGGTTTCTGGTCTTGAGTTAAATACACTGACAATTGCCATAGTGGGTCCCCATGGAGCGGTCATAGCTGGAGGTCTGGTGGGCCTTTGTAGATGCTATTTGTAAGAATGATTAGTTTGCCAAAGCATTAACAGTCTTTTGTATTGTTTCCATCTGCTTTTTGTCTAAGGAGACAAGTGTTGGGATTTTATTTATTTAATGGACTTTGTTTGAATTAGCTAATTTCCCCACTGTCCTGTCCAGAGTCACAGAGGGAAGAGAGGAGTATTTTTGGTCAGGACTGATTCTGCCTACTTCTTGCTTGGCGGGGCAGCGGTAGGGCAGGGCAGGTTACTTTTGTGGCCATCAAAGCCCTGATATTCTGATCTTTTCTGAGATGAAATTATGCAGACTTATCTTTGTGAACTCGCTTTGTTTTGGTATAAGGCCATATATTTTAAGAGCAAGCGGCAGTGGAATAATTTGGCTCTGTTTTTTTGGTTTGTTTTCTAAACAAGGGGAAGATAGATAGAGTATTTGCACTTCAAAGGCTTTGTGACTGAGAGGCTGTTCTGTGCCCAGCTGTTGCATTACTTCCTTGTCTTGCGCGTTCACACCCACCCGGCTTGGGCACTGTTGGCATCCTCGCGTGACTGTGGAGAACAGTGTTTCAGGCGGTTTGAGAACTCTGCAGAGCTCCCTTAGCAGTTGGTATCAGAGGTGGTTTCAGACCCAGGACATCTGGGATGAGCCTCTGCTCCCGTAGCTCCCGATGGGTTGCAGGGCACCCACACGCCGATGGAGCGGATGAACACGGGAGCCGATGGGCTTGACCTCAGTTGGAGGAGGTGACGGCTGTGCTATGAAAACCAACCACAGAGGGGTCATTTCAGTGCTCCCTAGTAACCATGGAAATCATAAATGAATTACAGCGCCTCAGTGTCTTAGGACTTCTCATTTTGAGAAATTCATAGTCTTTTGTCTTCTTGCTGTCAGCGTGATGCAGGGAGATGTGACTGCCGAAGGCTGACTCGCTCAGTACAGCCGGCAGACACGGGCGCGGGCAGGGCTGCCCTCCTTGATGTTTCAAAATCGTGGTAAACTTTGCTCTCTCATTGTGAAATGGGTGAGGTCAGGGAACAGTTTTGGGAATATCTGCATTAAACCAAAGCATAAGCGATTTCACCTTTAATAAATTTCATTCCTGGCTTCTGCTTCAGACCACAGAAATCTTAAACGAGATATTTTGTTGTGTGCTGATAACCTCGGGGATTTTATCTGCTGCTGTTGTGGCCTTCTGAGGGGGATTCTCCCACTGCAAAGGATGCCTAAACGGAATGAGTGGCAAGAAGCGTCAGGAGCGCCTCTGAGCGCTCAGACCCCTCTGCGGTTTGTTAATTTTCCAGATGTGGGTTAACGTGGCCCCGGGAACGGGCACGAGGCCGAGAGAGGTGGATTAGGAAGGTTTCCAGGGGCTCTGAATGGAGGTCAGGCAGCGCTGCAACACTAGGCAGCTTAGCCAGCTGAACAGGGGAGAGACTCCGCGGGAGCTTTATCTCACGGCATAATGTTTGTAAATTTTATTCAATTAATTTACAGCTGCAGGGCTCGTGAGGCTGAAATTAAAGTTTTGTAAAGTTTCGATAGGGACGCAGCCAGACGGGTCGGATTAGCAGTGGCTGTTCTGGAGACGAGTTGGCAGCCCGGCCACCATCGGGGCTTTGGACCGCAGGCCGCAGCGGCGCCCGCTCGGGTGACGGCGAACGCCCGCCTTCCACCCGCATCTCCGGCGTTGCTTCTCTCCCTTGTGTCTTCTCCAGGGTAACCTCTGACCCTGAAATAGACATCTTTTCTACTTACGTCTCATCGGCCCAGTGTTTGTAGAAAACCCTGTTGACAAGTGGAAGCCGCTGGCAACCTTTTTCTTTGAACGCCCTCACAACATGCTGTTTAATTTTTGTTTTCAAGTTGTGGGCATTTTAGGAAGGTTTTTCTTCTAAAGGTTGAGGTGGCAGATGTCCCCTTCACTTGGAGTTCAGGTCTGTAAGTGATGGCAGAGAGGTCATGGATAAAGGGCATGACACAGGTTTTCACATAATATTAGATAGATGAGAGACCTCAAAATAACATCAGATTTATCACGGTTACACATTAGTATCTTTTGGTGAAAAGAAACATTGCCCTAACCTCAGCAGGAATTTTTCTCACTATTAAGCAGGACTTAGTAGCCGATTTTAAAAGTCGTATTGGAGGCTATCTCTGTGGAGGGAAGAGGGATAGAGTGGGAGAACCCAGAGGCGGCTTCAGCTGGATCTTTAATGTTTTATGTTTCATGTTAAGGGGGAGAATACCTCACGCAAATGGGGAAGGTACATGTGGAGAAACTGTTTGTGTATGTGGGAGTTTGTTATACTATTCTCCTTGCTAGTGTTTTCCAGACTGTCTGTGGTGAGAGATCTCCCCCCTGCCCCTTTTCATATCTGAGCTGTCATGGACTGATATGTGGTCCTGTTGAGCCACAACTAGCCTGAAGCTCTCGCATGTGCCACTTGTCCCCAAGTTCACCAAGGCCCCAACCTGCCAATTCCTTCTTTCAGTGAGACAAGCCTCCTGATGCTGTACCGGGATGTCTGAACCTTGTCAAGTTTCTAAGTTCTCCTTCTTATTTTAGCTCTTATCTCCCCATGGACCCATAACAGAGTTCCTGGTCAGCGGCACACTCTGAGTAGTCCGGCTTTAGTCTTTGTATGCCAGAAGTATTTCATAATGAAAGTGTCTAAATACTTTGGGGAATATTTATGTTTTCAAAACTTTTTCCATTAGTTCATTTACCTTTCTTGCATATTTGCCCCCAAAGTGGGTCATTCTTTTATTCCACAAATATGTTTTGATCTTGGAGCTGTGCTGTGCATGTCAGAAAATACAGTCGTGAATGAAGTATTCTTTCTGCCTTTGAGAGTTTGTTATGTAATGAAGGCAGCTTAGTCCAGCAAACCTTTTTTTTTTTTTTTTGAGCACTTGTTTTGCCTTAGGCTTTATCTTTGGCAGTGAACAAAGATGTATAATTTATAGACTTTTTTCAAGGCGTTCCTATTTTACAGAGGAGATAGAACTAATGTTTTGTGTGTCAGAGCAGATATATAAACCAAATGTTCCAGAAATCCTGAAAATAATCACGGTTTGTAATTGGGTAGGTGGGAAGGTTTTATAGAGGAGATATTTATTTGGACTGGCTCTTCCTCAAGGATGAATAGGGGTTTTTCAAACCAACAAACGGATAAAGACAAAGAAACAGCATGGGCAGAATTGGAGAGCTATGGCAGACCATAGCTTGATCAGAAGTGATCGGTCACCGGCATTGATTGGTGTGATTCTAGGATGCACCCAGGAAGGTGAGGTTAGGAAGGTAGGCTGAGACTGTGAATTTCAGGCTCAGAAGTTTGAACTGCCTCATGTCCACAGATTTTTAAGGCATGACCAGATTTGTAGTTAGGGCTCAGATTGCATCGGGAGTGGATTATTAAGGAGAAACACTAGAAGAAGAGAGATTGTTAAAATAGATTAGTCAAAGATGATAAAGACCTGGCTCTGGGAGTTTGTAGGCGGGAATAAATCTAAGGGGCTTCCAGATGTGAGGGAAGGAGTGAGTGGGAGGCAGGAAGGGAGCGCAGCTGCATGAGGGGCCGGAGCACATTCAAGGGGCTGAACTGAACCGCAGGGGGCCTGCGTGCCTTGGAGGAAGACACAGATAGATTTACATCAAAGAGCACAGGGGATGGAAGGACCCATTTCAATGGCCTTGATATTTTCAAAATCACTGAAGTTATTTCAGCAATGTGAGAAATATACTCATGGTCAAATCGAAAACAAATTCACCTTGAGGAATTTCTTAGGGACTTTTGTTGTTAGAGCAGCTAGGATCTTTGACTTGCTGTTTTATCATACATGTCTTTAGCTCTCACTTTGGAACTCCACATGTTCATTCATTCTTCAGTATTTATTGAAGGCTTATGAGGTGAGAAGCATTGGACTATGAGCTAGGGATAGAAGTCCCGCCTTCAGTAGCCCACCGTCTCGGTCTGGAGGCCAACGCTCGGCACAGCAGTAGGCCTGGTAGGCTTGCCCATAAGACTATGAGGCCGTGCAAGGTATTGGAGAAGGTGAGTTCTGAGAGTAGTTCTAAGAGATGGGTACCTGTTAAGTAAAAAGAAGTAAGAGCGACCTTCCAAGAAGGAGAGAGTGTAGAGGTTAGGGGGGGAAGTGAGCTGGGGCCAGATGCCTGAAGGCCCGTATTACTTGTGAGAATGTATGGCCGGGTGAGGAAGAACCTTTACAAGGTTGAAGTCGCAGAGTTAACTAAACAGATGCAGGTTCAGGTGGATGTTGCTGGCCACCGGGTGAGAGTGGGCGTGCGTCCTGCTGCGAAAGGAGGCCCCGCGCTGGCTCTGCAGGGAAATGACTGGAAGCCGACCGAGATAAGCAGTATCAGGAGAGACTAAGAGGTTAATATTAGGAATAATTACGAGGAAAACGGACAGGACCTAGCACTTGATTCAGGTCAGCAGGTGAGGGAGAAGGAAGGCGTGTGAGAAGGCGCGAGTTCAGGCTCTGGCTGCTCCCTGGTGGAACCGCCAGCGCTCAGAGCCCAGCTTGGGGAGGAGCCCGGCGCAGACGCTGCTAGCGGCCCTGGGAGGTGCCCCGCAGGCAGTTAGGTTTTCCCGGGCAGAGGGCCGTGGGGACGGGGAAGCCAGAGAGGACGTTTGGGAGTCTTCACACCTAGAGCTAGACGGCTGACAGCAAAGGAGCCTGCACAGGCCAGCGGGGGAATTTCAGACAACTCCATCCTGTTTCCTCCTTTAGGCAAAATTTACTAACAACCATAAAACGTAGGAAGTAGGGCTTATTTTAGGGAATTGACCTCAAAAGACAAAGGAAGTCAGTTGAACTGTAAACGGCTGGTTGGTGTTTATCTTCTGCTTCTCTGTGAGGCAGAGTGTAAAGGCAGTAAAGGAGAAAAAGAGGGAACTTAGTCTTCCCTGGAAATGTTTAGTCGAAGTGTTTTAAAAATGTAAACATGAAATAATTTGAGAATAGGAACAAGATGTTAACATAATTTACACATAAAATACCATTTTAAGCGTACAGTTAAATAATTTTTAAAAAACGTACAGAATCCATATTTTTTTAAAGTGAAAAATACGGTTACAAGCTAAGATTTTAGATGCTGTGATGATTTAGAGAAAGGTAGACATAATTTAATCATGGAAGGTCCCTGCTGGTTTGAGGACTGCGTGGAAGGGAACCGGCAGAGATTTAAGGAGCGCACCTCGCGCCGGCAGTGTGGTGACATCTTCAGGTTTTCAGAGGACGATGCCCTGTCTTCACTAAACCGCCCATACGAATGTGATGCTGCCGTATTTCCTGGTGGCTGGCTTTAGCGTTTAACTGGAAGATAGAGTTATACTGATGTTCCAACTATTTTTGTTTCACAGTGAAGTATTTCATTCGGTTACCTGTGGTTAGAAGTATAATTCTAATCAGGACCATCCCTGGCATCTCAAATAGTCGACGGAACTTCACAGACTACTATAAGGTTCAATTATCTTGTTTCTGGAAGGGCCTGGCCTTTTAATTCCTTTGCTTCAGCATAATCACCTAGTGTAAGTTAAGTGGGAGGTTTTGTTTTTTTACCTTCTTTTATTTTGTTTTCTGTCCTCAAAGCTTCTCCCCATGATGCCTGCGTGAAGAAAGGCGCATGGAGACTAGAAATGCTCACAGGAGCCTGTATGACCTTGTGAGTAAGGGAGGCACGGGTTGTGCCGTGGGTGTTCTCTGAAGAGTCCTGGCTGCTGTCTCAGAAAGTGGCTGCCTGAGGATACTCGCAAACTCAAGATCTAAAGCCCAAGGGAATGAAGTGTCATGGCCTGCCTGTTCATACCTCAGTGGGTGGGGTGTCATGGGAGGCTGGGGACAACCTCGGACATTGAGCCAGACCCCCGGGGACGCTTACTGGTCTCCCGAGCCAGGCGTGCCCAGCCCTCAGGGCAGCCAGCAGCCTGGGAGGCGGGGAAGTGAAGGTTGCAGGCGAATCTCTGAAGACAGTGATGTTAATGGTGCTGGCAGATAGGTGGTTGGTGCCTGTCCCCGAGGTGCAGGCCGCCCGGAGAAGGACACAGACATTTGAGTGCCTCTTGAATGGGGTCATCTGACTGGTCACCGTGGTGACAGGAAGCTCACAGTTGACATATGCTTCCTGGATTTTTTTCAGTAGCAACCTGGCTTTTTCATGTAAATAAAATCTCTCAGCATTTCTGCACTGTCTACTGAGGATCTCTGCCAGTCTAAATATTAACCCCAGTTAAACCATTAGGAAGGGCGATGTGTTAGGTAAATGTGACCTCATGCATTCCACAGATGAATAGAATTTATTATTATTTTTAATTACTCCAGTTTTTCTTTTGTACTGGCATGGAGCATTGCCAGCTGCTTATCTGTGCTGGACTGTCCAGAAATACTTGCTAAGCATTGTGCTGTTAACGGTTATTTAATGGTTTAATCAGAAAGGGCTGGCTTCTGATTTCTGATGAGGTAATGAGACTTGGCATTGAACAAGTTAATTGGAATTGGAAAGAGCTATTAAAAGGCCATGAGAAGGTCTTTCATGAAACTCTTGAATATGCTTCAGCCTGAAGATCTTATTAAATTATGCTAAGGGTGTTTTTTCCCTTTCACTTTAAATCACCCATTAGGATCATCTAATCAACTTTCTGAATGTTGCTGCAGATGAAATTATTATGAATATCATAATTGTTGGAATTTATCTTTTTCCCCTCCACTTGTCAGTGGGTCGGTGTTTAATAGATAGTAATTTTTCTTAGCCCTCCTGAGACCAAACCAGAATCAGTTTTAGATTTTCTTTACATCTTTTTTGAGTGTAAAACTTCATGAGTCTGGATGTTGTTGATGGTTTTTGGTGCCCAGTTTCGGTAACTGCTTTATTGTCTCTTGAAGGCACGGTGCCATTTCTGTTGAACAGACAGCTTTGCTGTTGTCAGTGGTTGCATGCGAATCAGTTTGTTGCTACAGAGAAGCAGGAGAGTCAGTGATTCAGTCGAATTTTGCTGTCCCCTTACTAATTACGTAGAGAAAGGTTTTGTTCTCTCCCCATGCCCCTCTCCCCCCAGCCAGGCATGGGACAGAATAATTGTGTCGAAATAAGTATTAAACTAAATCTTATTTTGAGGCAGTAACTTGCCTATTAGGTCTAAGGATATGTAAGAACTACTGCTTGTTGAAGTCTTAGGTACTTGTTTGGACCTAGATTCACAAATTAAGACTGTGTCAACATTTTTAAAGACATTTTACAAAGCAGTGAATGACTCACATAGATTCTTTTTCAAATCAATGAAGAATTTGAAAAATAATTTACCAGCCGTTTCGATAAGCCTGCACCCGGCGCCGCCTTGCTTAATCCAAGGCTGTCGGCCAGATGAAGGTGTGACCGTCTCCGTGAGCCTTGCGGCCGCGAGCTCTGGGGCTGAGACCTGTGTTCTCTGCTACCCGGCCCCGCACAACCAAATCCATGAAAGCTGCTCCTTGGGAATTGTTGTAGGTCTCTAGTATTATTTCGCCATTGAGACTGGTTGGAAGAGGTTGGCTGAAATTTCAGGGTTTTTTTCCCCTCAGAAACGGCCTGGAAATAGTTTGACAAAATGGTATTCTAGTAACTTTTGGAACTTCTCAATATTTTAACCTATGTGTATGTATAAAGTTTATGTGTATGTATGTTTTGGGCAAATGATTAACATGCGTGCATGTGTGACCACCCATAGAGACATAGCTGTCTTTATATAATAATGCTTCTGAGAGATTGAATAAAATAATATTTTTGCAATTGAAAACCATTTTAATAGGACATGGGAACCTGACTCTGTGGTTGGTGCTTCTTGAATGTGTAGGCTACCTGGAAAAACTCGTCATTCATACAGGGCTTTTAAGTTAGGACTTTGGTTGACATTGACCGAATATTTGAGATCTACTTTTGACATGCAGGAAGCAGATGAATGAGAACTAATCCCCTCCTCTTCCTTGATCTTGATTTATACCTTTGCACTGAATTATAGTGTCTGTCTGGGTGCATGTGTAGATGTAGTTTCCCCCGATTGCTCATGTTTTTTTAAGGGCATGTATTTGTATCTTATGCATATTTTATGGAAATAAAATATACAAACAAGTCTAGTGGTAATTCAGAAATAAGTAGGAAGGAAACAAGACTGCAACAATAAAACAAAACAAATGCTACAACAAAACTATAAGGATGAAGGAAAAGCAAGTAGGCAAAATGTAATGCCAACTGGTGTCTATAAAATGTAATAGAAACTAAATATCTGACTCCACCTAATTCAATCACAGATGCATACTTGGGGAAAAAAATCAATTCTTGAAGAAAACTGCCTAGACTTAGGCTTGCCACTTAGGAAGGCCAACGCAGGTACCTAACCAGGGGATCTAGGTCTCAGACACCACCTGCTTCCTTCCATCGTATTGATGTGGAGGTCAGCAGGTGGCTGCTCAGGTCTGATTTGGGCAGGAGGTAGGAGGGGTATTTCCCAGTAAGACTGTCCAGAAATGGCACAGCCTTCCCAGGGGGAGGTAGTAGTCGGGAACAGGGGTGGGATTGGGGTAGAGGTACAGAGTTAGAATTAAAGGTTGGAACAAAGGAACGAGGGTTTTTGGACATGTCTCTTTGAGAACTCAAAACATCTGGTATTTTTCCTGTTAACTCTGGTCAGGCTAGTAGAGTTTGCATTTGCACATTGGCAGCCATGCGGGGCCTTTATTGCATGGAGAGACCCACGGCCTGGGGGGGCCCTGGGTGAGCTGGCTTAGAACCATCTGGGCAGCCTGCTGCTTGCCTTGTACTTTCTGCCTTCGCCGTCCCTCCAGAGAGAGGGTTGGGCCTACCCAGCATGAGGCTGAACAGGGACTCACCATAGTTTATAACCCATGCCCGCCCCCTGCTTCTGCTCAGTGCTTTGCACAAATTAGGAAAACAATAAACTTAAAAGGAAGGGGTTGAAGTGAATCATGTCCCAGGGGAGAAAACATTAGGAGATCTGAAGTGATGTTTATTTGAAATGCTATCTTTTTCACATGTTTTATATACTTCCCAAATAATTAAGAACTCAAGAATGAATCTTTTGTCATGGAAGAACATTTAACTGGCCCTTGGGGCAGCTTTAAATTGTATGTCTCTGCCTAGCACTTACGAAACGCCCTAGATTCCTGGATTGTGTATGAGAAAATGGATCGAACCCATACAAATCAAAGACTTGGATAAACAGTGTTCATGCACCAGCTGAGAGCCAGTGTTTTCTCGCCTTTGATAAGATGGCAGATCGTTCGGCAGTTATTCTAAGTGTCTCTTCTCATAAACTTCACTTGTTGTTGTATAATTGGAAGTAGAATTAAAGTTGATAAACACTTGCAAGAGCCCTGAATCCTTTTGTTCAACAAAAGCTGGTTCTAGTATCTTATTTTATTTACATTGTTTTCTTAAGCCAGTCCACTCTTACTAATTCACTAGGAGACTGAGGCTCAGGACTAGAATGCGTGTTTTATCTGGATCTTTGTGGTCCTGCTCCAAAGTATTAATTAAAGTATCCAAGCATTAAAAAAAAAAAAAAAAAAAGTTCCCAGAAATTCAGGAGAGTGAGTTTCCAGGTTTCTTATGTGGAGCAAAGGTTATTGCTTTTAAAGGATTTCAACCTCAGACCTTCATCTTCCCCGTTGGTGTAACTTCCGGAGTGCTGAGGCACTGCGGATTTTGTCTGCCTCGTCAGTACTTCTTTTTGCCAGTGAAATGGCCTGGGCAAGGGGCAGTAGAGACGGTCTGCGTAGAGCTTCTGCTACACCCTGAGCAAGGGCCGGGAAGGGTTTAGTGCTGCGGATTGTCTATTCTGCTTGCTTGGAGTTTGACGATTGCGACAAGCGAGCTCTGGACACTTGAGCTACGAGGACTAAATGTGAATGCATATGTGTGTACACTCAGCAGCAAGCTATTCTACGTTATTCCTTAACACTCTTTGTGTGTTTGATAAACAAAAGGTGCTTCTGCATACTTCTCAGTCGTAGGGGAGTCGGTGTTTGATATCCGTAAGTTTTACTCACTTAATCCTCACAGAATTGGCTTTTCCATATTCATATGGAAAATATTTTATATAATTTCCACTAAGTTTTGGGGAAATACTGCTGTAATTGTGGTCGGGTAGAAGGTACTTTGTATTACTAGCTTATTTAAGAGGAGTGTTAATGATGGTCTTGAGGTATCAAAGGGATAATGGGATTGAAGCGGTGGTTTCCCGTCACCTCGCCTTCAGAGCTGGGCCATCGGGGCTTGGGAGTGGGCGTGACTGAGGCGGCAGGGCGTTCTGGTGTCGTGGGCTGTCTCACGCCTGCGTCCTCGGCCGGGGAAGGGCTGCCCACGCGGCCGTCCTGCGCTCAGGCCTGCAGGCTCCGGGCGGCCGCCCCCGGACCTCCGGGCGCGGTTTGCCGCCCCAGTCCGTGCTCCTGCAGGACCTGGCGCCTGCCTCGCCCCCGAAGAGCTACGCTTGCCCGTCTGACTCCTTCACCGAATTCTGCGCCTCTGTGTCTCAGGCGTCCCTGTGTGGAGGGTGCTAGCCGCGCGTCTGGCCTGGGTTCAGTGAATGCGCTCAGTGAGCTGGTAAATAGCTAAAGCCTAAGAAAGAGGAAGAGGCGCGCGGTGGCGATGGCGTCCCTCCTCCTCCCGGACGCGCCCACGCCTTCGTGTTTGATTTCGGTGTCTTCCTGTTAAGGAAAGACCGCGTGTCCTATCTGTGCCAGCCACCAGGAAGCCCGTGGTGTGGAAAGACGACAACTGCTCCGCGGCGGTGTTTCTCCTGTGGCCAGAAGGAATGTGAGTGCTGCCGCCACGGAATGATCCTGGCGGTCTCGCCGCCGCAGGGCCCCGTGAGAGCGGCTGCAGAAGGCCCTGCGGTGGCGACGCGGCCGCTCGTTCCCCGCGCGAATCTCCGGGTCGGAACCGCCCTCGCACGTGGAGAGGTGGATGTAGCGTTTTGTCACGTCCCAGGGGAAATGCCAATAAGTGAGATTGATTTCCATTTTTATGTATCCAAATAATGACAGAGTCCCTTGATAACATTTTAGAACTTTATCTTCATGCTACTGCATTTCTGTTGGAATTTTGAAAATAAAGGGGAAAACTATTGCTCAAAGATGTTGTTTTCTAGCGTTAGAAACTTCAGATGTTTAGTGTATAGGGTTGTTGTTCAAGAAGTGGAAATATGTTTATTCCTGGTTCTCTAGTTTCGTTTTCCTCTGAGCTGACTGGTCTTAGGTAATTTTAAACAGCAGTTTAAGCTTGCACTGTTCCATGTATGAATTTTGAGGCTATTTCAGCATTTTCTTTTTTGGGGGGAAAAATAAGCATTAAAAATGACCCCAGTCCCCGAAAAGTAAGATTAATCTCACAGTTATGCATTTTAATTAATCACATTTTATCATAAGTATGGTACCACATGCATGGCCTGTAATCTAAATTTATGCTTGAAGTAAGATTTGAATTGAATAACATGCATAATTAGGACAATTTTCTATCACACAGATAAATGAAAGTGATGTGTGCTTTAAAATTTTTTTAAATTAAATCATTAGGGGAAGTATTTTAGATTTCTCTGCTTCTGTGATTATTACCAACGGTGCCAGTCGATGAATACCGATCACTTGGTTAAGACAACCGTTTTCTTTCCTGTTTTGTCTTGCATGCCCAACGGAGGGGCTACAGGTACTATGAAGGTTAGGGTTTATATAACTGTCCTTTGACATTAAAGATGAAAGTAATATTTGAAGCACCAAATTAATATTCCTGATGCAGAGTTAGCACCAAGCTAATTACTCCTGCCAGTTGGCACTATGTTTAACTCAGAGAGCACACACTTTTCCAGGAACTTGGGGGATTTCTAGCAGAGCTATGGTCACACACAGAACTTTGTGTAAACCACTCAAGTATGTGTTTTAGAAGCCGCCTGTCAGGGTGCAGTGGAAATGCCAGAGTGCAAATCAGTAGCATATTCTCCCTGACCACGGGGGCGGGGGGCGGGGGGCGCGGGGGGGGCGCGGGGGTGGTTGGAAAGCAGCCACAGCCAAACCTAAAGCGTGTTTCCCAGTATGAGCCCAGCGCTGATTTCAGCGCTTGGCCGGCTTCGGGGCTTTGTTCGGAGAGAGCAGGCCATTCTCTCTGTTTTCCCAGTGCCCATTTAACGACTGGCATCAAACTGTCGCCGAGGGGCTGGCGGGGGCGGCGGGGGCGGCGCGGGGGGCTGGGGGAGAGCTTTTGTAGGTGGTTTTGTTAACACTTTTTTTAGAACTGGTTTTTCTCCCTTTTAAAGTGCATTGAGTGCTCATGCAGAAGCTTGTATGTTGGTCAGTTTTGCCATTCGTATACATCTTTGTAGAATTTTTTACTTTTTTTTTACTTTAATGTTTTGGAAATCTGTAGTTTAGGTCTGGATTTGAGGAAATCTCACCTTTTCTGTGATGGGAAAGTAATTTATGCAATGAGAGTAGATTGAGAAAGGGACTCTCTAAAATCAACTCCCACAGGTCCAAGGGAGGGAAAGAGCAGCAAGAAAATGGACTCAATTTTTCAAGTCTCAACCATTGGGAATGGGATGGACATTCCCTCCCTACCCACAATCCCCTGCCATCTCCCTTGTACAAACCCCCTTTCCTCCTGAAAAGGCTCTCATCCGAGAGACAACGGCATCGTGGAAGCTGAGCAATTTGGAGGCTGAGAAAATGTCGCATGCACACACACGTGTGTGTGTGACTGGCACTGGGAAAGGGAACAGGTAGGGAAGGTCTGTTGTTGTGCCTGCTCATCTTCTTCGTTACTCGGACTACTACCAGGGGAAGGAAGGGGCAGTTTCTCCCAGAGGCTTTGGATGAAGAATCAAAACCTGTTCTCCTGGGTGTATAAAAGATACATAAGATGAGAATCATTGTCAGATGAAATGACAATATTTTTTGAAGGTGGTAACTTGAACAAACATATCTGAAGGTTTTATGAACATTGGAAATGTTCCTTTCTGGAGGTCTTAAAGGAACAGTTTAAGTGATTTGGGGCAGTTTGATTCTGGCTAGAAATATAGGTGAGTTGGATATACATCTTTCTAAAATAATAATTCTTTGTATCTCACATTTATAATTGAAATATTAGATATTAGGAACTATGGTATCATAAGATACTATTTATAGACATGGAGAATGTAACTCACTCCTGCTGCCTAATGTTTTAGCTATGGGAGAAGTAACCTTCCTGCACTGAAATTTCAAATAAGGTCAACTAATTACTCACACAGCAGTCAAAGGATTCAAAGCCTCTGAAACAAGCAGTGTGGTTAAAACCCTTCTGGATATAGCTAGTGTATGTGTGTGTATGCGCACCCAAATATATATTCATAAAATAAACATGTGACATTGTCCTGTAGGAATTAGGAGCTTTTCTGAAATTATTCAAATGGGATGCAATGTAGGAAGTGTATTGTGGCCTAAACAAAGCTAATGTTTCAAAACATTTTGTGATGTTGTGCTGAAAACCAAAATGGGTGGTTATCAGTCTCCTCAGATTTACCTTGGGTAAAATAAAATTTTAATTAGCCTACTTCGTGGAACGTCTCTCACTGCTCTCAAATTTTACGCCAGAAGGAACAAGAAATGAGAACTCCTGCAGGGCGTGCGTGGGTATGTCTTTGTGCGCCTTTACATGGGTGACATTTCTGTGGCAGTTCTGGACTTTGTCAGATACGAATTTCCTGCAGAAAAATACCTATCTCTCCATTAGATAGGGACAGTCTATACTGATGTTTCAGAAATTGTCAGCTCACATGTCAAAGGGCTCTAAAAAGGAACAAGAGCCTGACATTTGTTGTTCTAAACCAGTGGTCCTAACTTTTTGTTCTTGTTGTTCAATGAAAGCTTGGTGAGAAAGAGTACAAAACAGATTAGAAATCATAATTTCTTTTTTAAGTTTAAATTTAACCATTTACTGTTTACAAAGTCTAGGCAGAATTGGGAGAGGGTTTTGATTGGCAGTTGGAGAATGGCTTCCGTTTAAATCCCCGTGTGGAACCCAGAGTGGGCCTCGGCATTGGTACTTTCTCCCACCTTGAAGCACGGCCATGCTGGAACTCTTTGACAATGGAGGTGTTTTCTTTCTTTTTTTTAAAAAATGTGTTAAAAATTAAAATCAAGATTGACAAGCAGATGCAGTCATGTCATATTTGTGGGTAGAGTTGCTATGCTGGTGTGTATTATGGGAACCACGGCAGACAGCTAGCTAGCTAACCTGTCTTTCCTGCAGCTTTTATAAAAATCTCTATTCCTGAGATTTCCCCTCATTATTTTCAAGAATAGGAAAGCAACAATTGAAGTCCAAAGAAAAATCAGGAAATCTTTATTTACTTATTATTCCACAAATACCTACTAGCTAACCAATATGTGCCAGGCGGGCTAGAAACCAGGGATAGAGAGCAGACTAAGAAAGACAGCGTTCCTGCCTTCAGGAAGCTGACAGCCTAGTGCCAGAGGAAAGATACTAGACCAGGAATAAAGAGCAGCAAGAGGTGCTTTTCCCTGCCTAACAAGAGCGACAAGGTGGATTTGGAAACAGGCACATGGATCTGTAGATTTGGTCACAAGAATCTGAGGGCACTGCCGGCCCGAAGGTCAGCCCTGGGGCACGGGAAGGGCGTTCATCTGCGGGAAACTTCTGGGTAAGAGGGGAGCCTGGATGTGAGGAGAGCGGGGGGGGGGCCCTGAAATAGTCCCCGGAGAACGTGGACGCTAGAACTGAAAGACGAAATGTAGGGCTGGTTGAGAGCGGTGTCCCTGGACGGTGTGAGCCTCTCAGTCACGCGATTCCCCCAGCGGTCCTCAGCAGTCTGGTGTGCGTCGGAGGGACAGGTGACGCGTTCTGAGAGGCTCTCTCTCTTCAGCTCCGGTGGGAGGGCGCTGCTGTGGCGGGGCTCTCCATTTTCAATCAGTTACTGCGTTTCTTCTGGCAAATTTGCAGACTATTTCTTTGTTAAAAACATTTGCATCATGACAAATTTTCAAGAGCTTCTATGATCAAGTTAGTTGGCAAAAATGGTTAAAATTGACGTTGCGTGTAGTCTAGAAAGCACTAACTGTTAAGAAAAATATATCTTTCTAAGAAATATTAGCTAATGATCCCTTTTTTGGAAGCTGGAGATAATGTTATCTCCCTATCTAAGGAAGGAGATATAAAACTAGCTAATTTAAAATGAGATTCAATGAAAGAAGACATTTTAAAGATACTTAATAACTGTATGTGTGCTCTATAATTTTTTCCTTTTTCCCTTTTTCTTGATCTCGCTTTCCCTTTCATGTGTTGTGAAGACACATGAGGTATTTTATATGAAGTGTGTTAGGCTAGGTTGTGCATTTTACGGTGAACAGATATTCTTATGAGAGAGCGTGAAAATGTTCAATTTTTCCTTCCAGTTATGAGAATTTATAGGACATGTTTTGCCCCCGAGGACCCTATGCCTGCCCCAGCCCTGCGAACCTTTAGATTGAGTCCACGGGGTTTATTAGTCTCGTCTGGGTGTGCCCAGCGCCGCCTTCGCTGCCTGCGCCGCCTTCGCTGCCTGCGCCACTCACAAGCGCCTGCAGAGCTCAGCTCCGGAGACGGGTGTCGCAAAAGGAGTTCTCAGTTGTGTTTGGCTGTTCCCATAGGTTGACATCCTCTTAGGCTATATCTATGATGATTTTAAAGTTTGTAAAGTAAGTTACATTTATGTTGTTCTTTTAGTGATGTGCAATACTCATATTGATTTTATACACAACGCATTCATATTCATTTATGTAAAATTAACCTTGTGTCAGCACACAGTAAACACCGATTCATGTGCTTGTCATGACAAAATATGATTAAAAGTTGATGAAACTGAGGAATTTGGGGTTTCCTGCATATTGCTCCCAAGATGTGAAAGCACTGAATTACCTTTCCCTTTAAAGCATTATCCATATCAACTGCCTGGTGTTCGTAGGTAATAGCAGTGAAGGATAAAGAGGAGGGAGCAAACGGTGCCCTTGGCCGTGCAGCTGGCTCGTCCCTTTGCCGAGGGAGGGAGGGAACGAGGCCACGAGGCCTCCACTGCGCCTTTGAGGAGGGAGAAACCGCGTTTCCTTTGAAGCGCTTCTGTACACGTTCTTGAAGCTCTGCCACTCCTCACTTACGCTCTACCTGAACCTCTAATTATCCAGCTCAAGGATTCCAACTCGGAAGCTGGTTTGATTCCCAGAGCTGGAGTGTTTCAAGGTGCTCCGTTCATTTCGTGTGTCCCCTTCACACAGTGGCTTGCCCCTGACGGACAGGTGTGCCGCCTTCCTCGCAGTACGTTGTTGCAAAGGCACAGCCCCCCTCCCCTGCCCCGGGCCATTATTTTCACCATTCAGCTTTGCTTCCATGTCCTCCAGAAGTATGTTCAGAGTGACAAGACTTCATGTTGCAAACTGACCTAAGCAAATTTGTTACTGATTATTTGGAAATATGTCTGTAGCCTCCACTAGTTAGAGGTGAGTGAGATGTGAAGGTCTTGTCACCTGCAAGTTCAGCTCTGGGCAGTGTGTTATAATGAAAGCAAGTCTGAGACTGGATCGTGCGCAAACATGAACATTTATCATCAAGAAGGCACCAGACTGTCACACAACCTGTTCAATAAGCTTTTTGCAGGCTCTTTGTCCTGTCAAGTACTCTAACAAGCACCTCGCAAGCAGCCATTCCCTTGAAGCGGATGGGTAGTACTTTAGCTTCAGAATTCAGCTATAACCTAGTTGCCATTGGTTGACAAAAATCCATATGGGCTCCATCCTACTTTTAAGTATAGGGGGCCTTTTAGAAGGGTACGTTCCTGTGGGGTGTCCACATAATTTACTATTCAAACAAGAATACTTCTGAGAACAAGGGCGAGCTATTCATAACTCTGCTGGGATAAGTGGTGTAAACCAGGACTATACCAGGGACATTGGAACCCGGGGGTTACTAAAGCGTTGGGCATGCTAGGTTCTCAGACCCTGTTCATGCAAAGCAGAGATGCCGCTATACTTTTTAAATCCCTTATCTTAAACAACCATTATTCCACCAAGGAGAAATCATTTCTGTCATCCACAATCAAAGTAATAATCTTTTGAAGATTGACCAGAGACAATAATATTTGAAGCCTTTTTATAGCTACTTCCAGCTTTGTGGCAAAGATTAGAAAATGTCAGATAATGGCTAACCAATTCTGGAATAATTCTTCATTAGGGTTCTTGAGATACTAACGCCATTGGGGTGTGCATTGGAACTCAATAAAACATATAAATTACCATGTAATAATTCTATATTGAAGTACTTAAAAGTTACTACACACAGTATAACAATGCATTTGCTGGAGGATAACATCCAGTGTTTTTTTTAAAGAGAAAAATGCAGTATTCTTTAGTATGTATAGGTTTAAAGCTGCAATGAAAGTAAGACACGGGTAGATGCAGCATTTAGCAGCAATTTGAACTCTCTTTTATGTATTCTTCTGGGTACTCTAATCATGAAATATTAATGTGCATCTTTAGGGATAAAATAGTGTGCTCTAAAGAATACAGAAAGTCACTGATAATTCGTAATTATTTACTCGATTTTTAAGGTAAATAATTCAGCAGTAGCACTATGGGATCAATAATCAGCCTGCTGAAGAATGAATAATGCAATCGATTAACATTCTTTTGTTGCTACTAGTAGAGCAGTAACAATTTACCTTTCTTGTATTCTGTAAGCGTCTAAGAGGAAAGGATATCAAAACTTTAAGGTATCAAATTAAATTTTTCAAAAAATATATATATGAATATATGATTCTCACACAAATACAAAGTGAGCACATGTCATACATTCATTTGCCTAATCAGTGTTGAAATCCACAGGATGGTGAAGCTGATTCCCCCAAATTCCAGAGACGAAGTGTATATATAGGCACTTGCAGAGTGCTGGACTAAGAGTGTAAAGTTAGTAAATTGGGTAGTATATTCTAGGACAAAGGTAAGCCCTGTAATCTTTAGGGTTATATATTTTACCACAGAAAAATCATACATATGTATGAATGGAAATCTGCAAGTTGACAAGTAATTTAACAGTCTGGACACTGATAGGTAATAAATAGTAAGGTAAACATTATCCTCAACTGTCAAATAATCCTTGGGTTGTACAGCAGTCCAGTCCAACACTGAAAGGAAATGGAGTTATCCTTCTGACTGATTTCTCATAATTTTTCTTAACAAAAATTTTTGTTTAGTTTGGTTTCGTTTTCATTGAGCTATATGATCTTTAAGCAGACATCACGTTGTGACCCTTGTATGTGTTTTGTGCGGGGTTTTGTTTTTGTTTTTTGTTTTGTTTTTTTTTTTGATCGAAGACCTAGGACCTAAGACTCAGTAAGGGAAAGGGCTAATAGTTCTGACATATCTGAAAGGTCAGTGGGTCAGCTGTGTTACTGGTTTGGAGCTTTTATTCTGTGTGAAGGGAAGCCTTCAAAACTCTAGGAGTCCTGCCCTGGCTGGTGTGGCCCAGTGGATTGAATGCTGGCCTTCAAACTAAAAGGTCGTTGGTTTGATTTCTTGTCAGGGCACATGCCTGGGTTCTAGGTCCCTTGTTGGGGGCAAGCGAGAGGCAATTGATTGATGTATCTCTCACACATGGATTTATCTCTCACACTTCGATGTTTCCCTTTCTTTCTTCTTCCTTTACTCTCTTTCTAAAAATAAATAAGTGAAATCCTAAAAAAAAAAAATCCACATGTCCAATTTGGTCTTCAGGCCAACTTGAGTATATCTGCTTTAAATTTTTCCTAGCAAAAAGGAAGATGTATTCAATTCTGAGCTGGCACAGTAGTCTTTAATACATAGAAGGTAGATAGAAGAAAATAGTCTCATATGTAACTGTGATTATTACTTGTAAGTAATATTATCTTATTTTGTAGCTCATGTACAGATACCCACAGAATAGGGGGGAAAAAAAGCCTGCTTAAATATGGAGAAGCCCTTACGATGTTAGATTTTATATTTTGACTTCAGATTTTAAGGGTAACCACACTTTTCCCAAGTGGAAACCAATTCACCTGGGAACTTGATGAAAAGGAAATGCCAACTCACTTAGATGGCATTTCTTCTTCATCAAGGCTAAGGTCCTAGGAGTTAAATGTCTCACATTCTCCTTTTGGTGGTTTCTATTGTTTTGTAGTTGTACTAATCAAACAAATGGATAACTTACTTGCATTGGTGATGGACTTCTTTCAGAGTGGTTTTGTTTCTGATTGACACAAATTAACTCTTTGAAAATAAACATGCATTACGTAAGTAGGCTGTTTAGCCATCTAAGCTTTGGTAAATCCATTCTGCAGCTACTGTTGACCACCTATTATTTGTCTGGCATTATTCTAGACATTGGGGAGACAGCAGTGAAGAACACAGTAAAAATACTCCTGTCCTTACAGAGGTCACAGTCTAGTCAGGGAGATAGACAGACAGCAAACAAGATAAATGAAATTTTGTGTTATGTAATGAAAGAGTATACTGAACTTGGACACTAAGTTCAAGGTATCTTAGAGGTTTTCCCCTTTGTGTGGTAAGAAGAGTCCTTGAGAATCTCTTTACACTAGTAATAGTCCTTTGTCCTTCTAGATCCCCCAGCTTTCTTAAAGGGCTTTTCCTACAAAGGTAAGGTTACCCTCGGGCATTGACCTGTCTATGAAGAAAGTAAAAGATAAATGGAGGGAACATGCAGTTGAGTTTTCACGTGCAGCACTAGTATTCCAAACTGCCCCGAAAGGTCCGAAATTAAGGGCTTCCTGCCCCCTACCCTCTGCCTCTGCCATAAATTGTCTCTTTCCTTGCTTGATCTTCCCTCTCCTCATTCTGCCCCTCCCAGTGTTTCATAGTGGTTGGGGCATTAAACTACTCTGCGGTGAGTCATTAGGCATCACATTCTTTAACTAACAAAGGTCATTTAAAATTAATAACCACATTTACGATGTTGTGTGAATGTTTATTAAATTCTCCTTGTTCTATTGCTAACATCCCCTAGTTTGTTTTGGGTAGTGGGTTTTTGTTTGTTGTTTTGCACTGGAGAAGAGAATTTGCAATAAGGTTATATGCTGAGCCTCATGAATTTCCATTTAGCTCGTGTTGACGGAGCACTTCCTGTGTGCTGGAACTCTGCTAGTGACCACGGGGACTGCGAGGACATCCAGGGATGGCTTTTGTCTCCGTGAGTCTAGAGCTGCTCAGAAACTTACATAGCAGTTTTTCATACTTTTCCATAGGAGACGATTAGAGAAAAATGAGAATACCGGGGAGTCTACACGGGAAGTGGGGATGGGAAATAAGATAGGTTTTAAATTGATCACAGAATGTGAGAAAAGGTAGAGCCAAAATTCTCTTGAAAACTCTTTCAATTGTTGGAAGAGTACAGACAACATTTTTCTTCTTTGCCAGAAGCTGGAAGAATTCTTAAAATCATTCAGACATTCTTTTCACACGAACGGGCCCTTTCCGAGTAGACCCGCCCCACGGTCCCGTCCAACGCGCTGCCGGTTTCCCAGCCGAGCTCACTCTTGTCAGTGTGCGGCTGCTGTGACGACTGCTCTGTGGCTTCTAGTTCCAAAACCTGATGCTCTCTGGCACCCCTCAGGGGACGTGAGCATCGTTATTGTTCAGACTGATCGGAGGTGGTTTCGTGGAGGGCTTTGTTTGTTTATGGTCTTCCTTCTCTTGCTAGAATATAACTTCCATGAGCACAAGACATCATTTGCCCATTGGTGCATCTCTGGTACCTAGAACCGTGGTACGTACTAGATGCTTAGAAAATAATGGAGTGACCGAGGAGAGGAATCCTGAAAGTCACCATTGACACACTGTGCCAGCCCGGCCTCCCTATTCTCTGGGGGTTTGTGCACTGCTCTCCATCACGACAGTTGACACCTTAGTTCAGTCTACCACGTGGGTCACTTAATCAGCCTCCTAGCTGGTTTCCAGTCTTGCCTGCTTTCGTTCTGCTGAGGATCCTTTGACAGCAGGTGGACTGAAAAACTACCCTTCTTTAAACCTTTGATGACTCCCCATTGGCTTCTTCACTGTGCAGTGTGTGCTGCTGCCATCCTGAAGCTCTCCAGTCCTGCTGTGCTATCGGTCCTCAAGGTAGAGTTGTCGCCCCTTATCCGTGGGGAATATGTGCCAAGACCCCCGGTGGGAGGCTGAAACTGTGGGTAGTACCAAGCTCTATACATACTGTGCTTTTTCTTGTATGTACATACAGATATATGCTAAAGTTTAATTTATAAATTAGTCACAGTAAGAGATTAACAACAGCAACTAATAATAAAATAAAATAACTATAACAATACACTATAATGAAAGTCCCGAGGGCTGCTTGAATACAAGCACTGTGACACTGGCGGTCGATCTGATAACCAAGATGCCATCTCAGCGACCAAGGGCTGGTGGCACATGCAGTGTGAACGCTCTGGGCTGAGGGGTGAGTCCCGTCCCTGGCAGGATGGAGCACGACAGCACAGGGTTTCCCCAGGCTACTCAGGACGGTGTGCAAATTAAGAAACTTATGCCTGGGCTGCAGGTTCGGTTCCCGGTCGGGACACGTGCATGAAGCCACCGATAGATCTTTCTTTCTCACCTGGACGTTTCTCTCCCTCTCATTTCTCCCTCCCTTCCCCTTTATCTAGAAGTAAATAAGTAAAATCTTAAGAAACTTACGGATTTTTTATTTTTGGCATTTTTAAAAAAAAATATTTTTGACCCATGCAAAACCGCAGATGGGCGGCGGGGATGCTGTAATCCTGTAACTCAGGCTTCAGGCCTGAGTGGCCTCCCTTCTACCCCCCACCCCCTGCTCCCACCGCCCCACCCCCGCTCCCGGCTCAGGGCTACGCCTTTTCTACAAAGCTTTCCTGGACACTCCAGTGTGAGTAACTTATCCGTACACCTTTAACTCCCATGCCTTCCAAGAGCGAAACTGGGATGACAATAGTTCAGTCAGTGGTATTTTGCCGGGGGAGGGGGGAGGGGATGTTTGAATGACTCGGATAAATGTTCAGATATTTTACAGTAAGAAAGTTTCTGTTACCTCAAAGCTTAAAACTAGGTACGTTTCTGTAGGCATCTCCTGCTTGTGTTCTGGAGGGCACCTCACAGACAGCTTGCCAAGAGGTACTTCTATTGAACATTGGTTGTAATATATTTTTATTTGAGCTAATTTTGAAAATTTAAAGAACATAAGAGTTTTTATTTTCACTTGACAAACTATTATTATTTATTTTTTAAATGAGACTGTCACCAGAACAAAAAGGGAACGCTAGAGCATTTGCAAAAGAGGTTCTGCATTCATTTTTTCTACCAAAAAACCCTCTTTCTTCCCTCGGGCCGGTGGTGGTATTCTGCACTCTTTTATGACCCTGTACTAGGTGCTGGGCATTCTGATTACAGCAAAAACTGACTCCACCTTCTTCCTTCTTTCCTTCTTTGTTCTGAATGATTTATCCCTCCGTATGCATATCGTATGTGTGCCGGGGGGTCTGCTTTCGATAAGGCAGCCCCGTTTTGCACGTTGGCTAGACAGCCACCACATAACCTCCCCCCCAGTTTACTGCTTTGGAAGCTGCCTGTCTCTGCACACGGAACTCTCACACTGGACTGCAGTCCCCTTGAGGGGTCCTTTGTGGGGCTCTGTTTGGTGTTCTTACTTGTTAGCACAGTTGTGGGCACATAGATTCCCGAACAGTGCTGTTGGCAAATGATGACGCATGTTAATCCAGACGTTAAAAACTCTTCAGTGAGCCTCACTACCTATCACATAAGGTCCAGGCTCTTTCGCTTGGCATTGAGACCCAAGAGCGCAACAGTCAGAATTTTCTCTCGCAGATTTCATCTGTGCTACCTGCAGCTCTTCGCCATAATGAGCTGACGCCTGACCACCGAATGTGCGCCCGTTTGCCTGGTCTGTTCCTAATTCGGCTCGCTGCCCACCTCTCACCTTGGAAACAGTTACCCTTCAAAGACCAGCTCCCTCCGACTCCCCAACTGGGAAAAGATGTTTCCTCCTGTCTGCGTGCCTCTTGCAGCTAACCTGGTCTGAGTCTGTTTGCAAATACAGAGCTTCCACATTTAATTTTGGTCTTAAAGGTTAAGGGCTATTTTATGCATCTTGATGTCTGTCTATCTATACCTACCAAATAATAGTCTTTGTGATTACTGTGTTGCAATAAATGCATTTAATAAATGCAGAGTTATTATGCAACGAAGGTTTTTTTTCTTTTTTCTTTTTTCTTTTTTCTTTTTTCTTTTTTTTACCTCAATCAAAGGGAAAACAATTGAATAATTGAACATGGCAAAAATTGCAAGACACTAGTGGGAACAGTTCAAATATATGAGTCAAGGGCAAGTGACTGACACCACTTTGGTTTATTTTTTAATATTTTGGCCAACACCTTTAATATTCTTAAATTATTAGTTTATGTGTTAATCAGCCATACAGAGAAGTATAATATTTTGAGCTTTTTTTTTTTTAAAGCCCAGAGAATTCCATCATATTAAATGTGATTCTGCTCTGAAAGAAGTGGGATCTGTCAGGACACCGAGACCTCCCCTAGCATTTGTCCCTGCCCTGGTGTTTCCATTGGCGACGCTTTCAGTGAGTGAGCGAGCGGGCAGCACTGGAATCCTCGCGCAGCGCAGCGGTTCCCAACCCGCGTGCCGCAGCGATGTTTAAAACCTGCAGCCCCTGACTCTGCTCTGGGGCACTGACCTCTCCTCCCTTAGATTGTCAAATAAAAACAACAGCCAACACAACAATAGCCATCTGGTGTGAATGAATCAAAATGATACCTATTTTTTTTTTTTTTGGTCAGATTGGCAAAAAATATATTTTCTCATGTGCTGTGGAACTTTAGTCATTAGTGTCTGTGCGCATGAGATGAGCAGGGCTGAGAGTCGCCGGCAGAGCTGCATGTGTCTGAAACGAAGCCCCAGCTCTGCTGTTTCTTCTCTTTGCTGTGGCTCTTGCTTCCCTCGCTGGGAATTGCGAATGGAGCGGACGACCAACCAGAGAGGAACCGGGTTTATGTATTTATATATATGTATTTACTTATTTATTTATTCTTTTGGTGTCTTTTTTCCCCTATGCTTTCATGTTTCTTTAACTGAAGGAGGAGTGGAAGACTAAAACATTGTCATTGACTTCTGTGTTTGTGTACATGTCGAAATCTGCCAGGGTATTTCCTACTGTTTCTTATGCAAATGAGCATATTGGCGAGGAATAGACAAGATAATTGCTGGCTGCGACTCTGTAATAGCATTTCCAAAAGTATTTTCCATGAAAAACTAATCCTGAGTGATGGCATCAAGGCACAGTGCGGGGAGATGCTGTGTGTGGAACCCCTGGAGAGCCCCACTGTGCGCGCAGTTGTGTGTCACAGGAGGAGGAGTTCTGCTCTCAAAACCTGTTTAACTTGATCCCACTGTTTCTTAAACCTGCACGATTGCAGGTCATGTTTTTCAAATAAGGCTCATGCCCTAGTCCATGTGGCCGCTATAATGAGTGACCCTGGACTGCATGACTCAACAACATGTATTATCTTTCGTAGCTCGGGGAGCTGAGAGGCCCCAAATCTCGGTGCGACTAGACTCCGTGTCTGCTGAGGGCCCACTTCTTGGGTCCTCCTCATGTGGCAGAGAAAGAGAGGAGTTCTTTGGTGTTTCTTCTTTTTTTCTTTTTATTTTTTATATTAAAATTTTCGGGGGTGGCATTAGTTAACAGGGTATATAGGTTTCAAGTGTATATTTCTGTGGTACATGCTCTGTACACCGCCCTGCATGCGCGCCACCCAAAGTCACACATTCTTCGGCGCCCGCTGCCCTTTCCCCTCTCCCTTCTTCCCTGGGTCTGGGGACACACCACCCTGAACACGCCCTCTTGTCTGGTCTCTTCTTACACACTCACTAATCCCCTTCGGGAAGCCTCTGCCCTCCCGACCTAATTCCCTCCCCAGCGCCTCCCTTACAGGCAGCACCACGTTGTGGGTTTGGGCTTCGCGTGTGGATTTGTGGAGACACAGCACTGAGTCCGTAGCAACCTGCTTGGGGAAATGCTGCTTTATTTTACTGCGGCTCTTTTAATTTTTAGGTCTTCCATGTTACCATTTCTTCTCTGTTTGTCCTGTCTCCTTTTTTGTTCTCATGTTTCTCCTTTCCTGCCTTCTTTAGGTTAATTGGGACAGAAAAATTTTATTGGATATTATCTTTTGGCTCTCTGGCTATACCTCTTTGTATTCTTCTCTGCGTTTTTTTTCTTTTTTTGGTTTTTTTTGGGGGGGAGTACAATACACATACTTAAATTTTTACAGTTCACTGAGAGTTAATATTTTACCATTTCATGTAAAATGTAAATGCCCCCTTTATCTTTAGAGTGTCATATGTATTACATTTGCATACTTAAAAAATCTCACAGTGTGCGGTGTTTTACTTTTTTCTTTAAATAATCATGTATTTTGAGGAAATGGCACAGAGAAACGTCTTTTCTATTTATCCACACATTTACCATTTTCCAGTGGCCTTTATTCTTTCATGAAATTCCAAGTCTCTCACTGGTATTGTTCTTCAGCCTGAAGAACCTTCTTCATCACTCACTTCTCATGATGTACAGGTCTGCTGGCAATGAATTCTCTTAGTTTCCTTTTGTATGAAAAGATTTTTATTTTGTTTCATTCTTGAATATTTTTGCTATATATAGAGGTATGGGTTGATAACCTTTTTCTCATCTCAGCACATTTTAGTTTTAGTTTTCTATTGTTGCTGTATCAAATTAGCACAAACTTAGTGGCATAGACAGTATGAATTTTTAAAAAAAGATTTTACTTATTTATTTTTAGAGAAAGGGAGGGAGAAAGAGAGGGAGAGAAGCACCGGTTGGTTGCCTTTTGTATGCACCTAGACTGGAGACCGAACCTGCAACCCAGGCATGTGCTCTGACCAGGAATTGAACTAAAGACCTTTTACTTTGCAAAACGATGCCCAACCCACTGACCCATGCTAAACAAGGGCTAAACAGTGTGAATTTTTTCTCTCACAGTCCTGGAAGTCACGGTCCACAGCTGATCTCGGCAGGCTAAAATCAAGGTGCTGGCAGGTCTGAGTCCTTCCAGAGGCGCTGGGGAGGATCTGCTTCCTTGCTTCCCCGGATCCCAGGGGCCGTTTGTCTGCATTTCCTGGCTTGTGGCCCCATCGTCAGAGCCAGTGAGGTCAGGCTGAGTTGTCATCGCCAGTCCTTGTTTTTGTAGCCTCTCATTATATATGTATCTATAATATCTTTATTTTTACTTACTAACAGGGCTTAGATATCTTTCCATGTTTATTTCATGTGGTTCTTCTACATTGGATATTCTATACGCCATTGTTTCTGCAGGTAGAGTTAATTTATCCAATTGTAATCTCCTAAGAAGCCCTTCAACTAATATTCTCAATTTAAGCAGCAAAGCCTCCTTGTGTTGGAGCTTACTGACTTGAGATTTGTGATAATTAGGCCAGGAGTAGAATTAAAATTTATGGTTGCCATTAATGATTTAAAAGAATATTTTTTCTAACTAAGAGATAAATAGCTTTTAAACATTAGTTTAAAATGTCCCAATTACACATCACTTTGTATTTATTTTTCATTATTTAATGAACTTGCTTGTTCCGCTTAAGATACACATTTGAAGGCAAGAAGTGGTACATGCCATTAAAATAATTACACAGTAACATTTGTCACTAATTAGGAGTCTGCCTTTATAAATTGAAACAGTATTGTTACCCTCCCATTTTCCCCACTACTTCGCTTGGTTCTGCTCCTTTCTGACTAGCGTTCTGACAGATCCCTGGGTAAGGAACCCACCTCTTGGTGAGAAGTGGTCTCCCTGGGGCTGATCTCTGGGTTCTTAGGGGAGGGGATTATACTTTCTCTTCTGGGACTCTAATAGCCTGAAGCTTTTTGTGGTCAAAAGATGAAATGAGAATGGATAAAGGGCGTGTCAGAGAACTTAAAGCCCACTATTTCAAAATGGATACATTTATAGCCCCTTACAGATTGTTACAGAAATGTCTGGATGTGTTTCTGGTTAAACACCAAAGAAGTATAATTGGACCCAATAAATATTAACTAGTCTTTAAGTCCCTACTGCCCCTCAGCCTTGGGCGTGGGTCAGGAAGGGCGGGTGAGCCCCCTCAAAGCAGGGGATCTCCCTGGGAGCCCGGTTCAGGCCTCGGAAGTAGCCCCGCCCCCATGGGCATGCTTCATGGAAGGGGGGGTGTGGATGTTGTGCTCCCCTTCTCTCCACAACGGGGGCCTCACCCAGCGAGGGCCGATGGTGTCTGAGGCGGTGGCATAGCCCACTGGCCACCTAAGCAGTCGCCGCTGGGGAGGGTTAGACCCGTGCCGGCCCAGTGCCCAGCTCCCGGTGGAATTCAGCCTCCCGAGGGCCGGAGCAGCCAGAGAAGACTGCGGCGTCTGAGGCAGGAGTTGGTGTGCAGAGCGAGCCGAGGTCTTGCTCACGAGAAGCAACGAGGCCACACACAGGGCTGGAGCGAGAGGAGTTTGAAAGCAGCACGATGGAGAGCGTGAGGCGTTCTCTGTTGGGATTAAAAACACCATCTTTCTCGTTTTGTGTAGGCCTTGTTTCTTGATTGGAGCTTATGTTTATTTGTCTGGCTTATTATCATTAAAATAATTATGAAAATGCATGCATTTAGGGACTTGTCTTATATTTAATTTCTGGCACCATATTTGTTCTTAAATGCTTTGTATGGTTTGTTTGCAAAAACAAACAAACTATCCTTGTAGGTTAGCAGATTAACATCTGCAGATACACCTGCTTTCAAGGGTTTTATCTAATTTTAGGAGCATAATTACCACCACAGCGTTCTTTTGTTTTATGCGGAAGGTAGTGGATTTTAAGGTTGAGTTGAAGGTATTTGTCATGAAGATTTCTTTAAACAGAAGAAAATTTTCACAACTCGAGCAAATCCTCATCGTTTGTTGTCTTTTATTGCAAATGAAAACATCTTGATTTAGACATTTCTGCCTGAAAACTTTTCTTCTCGTGGCAGAACAAGATGAGGCCGCTGCAGTGTCCGCGTTAGGGCCCGGAGCCAGACGGACTTGCCGTGTGACTCTGGGCAGGTTAATGATCTCCAGGCCTCCGGGGCAGTGTCCAGACCATGGAGGTAACGATCCAAGTGGTGTCCTGTGCGGTCGGTGGCCACCATTTTATCTTCCGGTGGGAACTACCTGCTTTTTGTTCAAACATACCCTCGTCAGTGATTTATCTGCTTCCCACATTGGTGTTGGTGGTTTTATTTTGATAGGGAGATCCCCTTTTCATTCACTTTTTAGTGCAAGACAGTGGCAGCAACCACACCTGTAAGGCGTTGGCCCTTCCCTGCTGGAGCCACGCGTGGCATGCTGGGTGCATGACTTGGCAAATGCATGGCTTTGGGCTGGCTCCCTGCCAAGAGCCATTTACGCCGATGCCATATGAGGAGCTCTCTGACTTGTTACTAGTGAGTGTGGTATTTATTATGGTGTGTTTATTAGTATAACAGTAACAAATGCTTGTGTAGTTCATCACTGTGGACAGTGTATACTGACGTACATTATTGCAGTCCCGGTGGGGATGAGGAAACGGGCTTGGGATTTGATTGGCTGGAGGGCAGTCAGGTAGCAAGGAGCTGGCGCACGGGCTTGGTCTCTCACGCCCTGCTCTCGCACACCCCGCCGAGCTTCCCTCCCAGCCATCCCCTCCTCCTGAGCGTTCCGTGATCGGCAAGCATCTAGTTTTGTTTTATTATTCCTCTTGATTTTTCTTTTTCAATTGCTTCTGTCATCAGAATAGATTTTTTTTAATGCAAAAAGAATTACAAAACAGATTCGAAGGGAGGAAATTGTAGCCCTTTCATAAAAGCAAAATCTCATGGCAGCTTTTTACTGTTTGAGTGTTCTGTTTTTTGGTTTTTGTTTGTTTTTTTTTTTCTGACCTGTAGTTGAATTTCCAGTATCTAGACTTAATAGTCTGGATTTAAACACAAGACATAGAAACAAAGTCCTCTGGAACACTAAGTGCTTCTTTGTGATCCTGGTTTCCAGTAGGCTCTGTCCTCCACCCACACCTCCAGATGAAAACCACTTAATTCAGCAAGAAAGATTTAACTGTCCTCAGTTGGTTTACTAAACAGCCACCCATATTGAATTCACTTAGGCTGAAAATTAACTAGCCAGTTGCAAACCATGAACTCATTCCTGCAGACCCTCCACGCAGTCCCTTGTCCCCCCTCCCCCAGTGGGGTCTTGCTAAGGACCATTAGCTCCTCTTCCAGCAGCACCAGCCCCGTCGGCCCTGGAGCGTGTGGCCTTTGTAACTAGTTGTGGCTTCTCTGCATGCGTGATGCCGACAGAGCTAGGTCCCTCCTGGGCATGGCGCACATACAACAACACGTATCTAAGAGCTCTGGCTTCTCCTCCCGCTGTTGTGTGCATTTGCTTTTCATCCAAACAAAGTAAGGGCATAGATTTAGATCAAGTTATTTGTAAAATTACATATTTAACGAAAATAACGTCACCTGCTAGATTCATGTCCAGGAGCAGTTTATCTTTCATGACAGTGTTGAGCTCTGTTTCCCTTGGACGCCTCAAGGCTGTGGATCAGGGGAGGGCATTAGTGGGGGGGGGGGAGGGAGTAGCTACTACTTGTACCAGGAGGCACCGTCTGCAGAACAATGTTAAGATTCAGAATCCGAAGAAACATTTCAAACCCTGACACACCAGGTGATAAAGCCCAGATGTTCTCTGGAGGCCCCACACTGACTAGATTTTTCTCTTGCAGTCCAGGAGCTCACGGAAGAGAATGGTGGGGGTAGGGGGTGAGTGGCAGAGGAATGGGGGGAGGGAATGCTTGGCTTGCTCGCCAGTCAAGGTAGTTCCAGCTCAAAATAGTGTGCTAATTAAGAAGGAAACTCCGCTCCCACACTGGCTGTGGGGTATGTAGACAAATACAGGGACATGTAAAAATAGGAGCTCACTGACAGCCATTATTTTGTGACATACACAGTTCCGCCAATTCCAGCTCTGTTTTCGCTGACCTGTGCCGTCTCCAAATAGCTGCTGCAGTGATCTCGGAGGGACTCACCGACTCGTGTTCACTGGAACTTTTACTGTGATATTCTCTCTCTTCCCGCTGCCCGCCGAAGTTCACTAATTCAAAGAAAGGTGATTCCTACTAAAGCAAAGTACAAAATTCCGCCATCTGCCCTCCCATCCCAGACTTTAATTATAAAACCACTATCACACTAGATAGTAAACCTTAAATATTTTAACGTTTTTCCCAGCAGGGAGACAGCAGCACGTAAAGCAACGTGCAATTATACTAAAAGATTTATTTGTCTCTGACCCAGGAAGCTTTGCCTCCATGCTTTAAGATGATAAAGCCTGCCCTGCCCACCCTGTGGGAGCTAATTAATTAGCATAATACCTGTGAGTAGGTTAAATACATACAGTGTTACAGATAACAGCATAAGGAAAACTTTAAACAATTAACAAGGATTTTAAAACAATGATCTCTTAGATGTTCTAGAAAACATTCCCTTGTAAAGTTACAGTTCAACTCAAATTTTACAGAGCAGCTTAAACAGAGCTATCTCCTTTTTCCCTCTAAACCATGGCTCATTGTCTGAATCATTTACATAGTTTCAATCTGATCATACTTATTTATAGAGGTTGTGACAATTTAGGACTTACATTGGCTAAAATTTACCTTTCTGCTGTTTGTAAAAGTGATTTGAAAACAACAGTAATCTTAAAAAATATTGCATGACTGGTTCTTAACCTACATGAAAGAACAGTTTCACATGCTTTCTAAAATGTCTTGTTTATATCCAAATTGTTGAGAAGCAAATTGCACATCTATTAATTCATTAAAATTAAGTCTCTTAGGATGTCTACTAAGCAACCATTGATTAGCCCAGTTTGCCTTACTGGCTTTGCTGAGATAAATTGAACTGCTTTAAAAATTCAAATCTTTAATTCAGTTTTCACCTAGAAATTCAAATGAATAATCTTTATTATTAAATTTAGATATTTTTATGGTGATGAGCTTTAAATCTTCTTCTCTGCATGTACCTCTCTCCCTGCTCCCTTCTCTTTGAACTTATCCATTAGGGATCTTATAAAGCAAATTTAATGAAAATTCTCTGCTGTCCAGGAGTTTATAAAACAAATGCAGATATAAAGGAGAAAAAAAATAAAATAAAAACTTGGATTGAAGAATTAAAAAAAGGCTGCCAGTATAGGTATTTTTGTAATAATGGAAAAAAAGACTAGGGAGAGAATGAGGTTATTCATTAAGTAGGCACTAAGTTCCTTGAGGGCAAGAGCTGTACTTTAATTACATTGAGTCCCTTTTGACACCTAGTGCAGGGTTTTACTTACAATGTTTTCAAGGAATGTCTGTCAAAAGTGGGGGTGGGGGGCGGCTGGGAATGAACAATTTAGAGAACATTCTCACATTTGAGGTGCTAATAATTTCTGGTGTGAATGAGGTGGTAACAGTGTTTGATATTAATTTGATTTTTCTGGCTGGTTTTAAACTTGAGCTACATAAAGGTGATGAAACAAATTAAGAGGATTCCGTGTTTGTAGACACAGGAGAATCTGAGAAGGGTTTTCGAATAGTACACTCCTTAATAGCCTCAGGATATAAATCTGGGATTACAAAGTAGATAAATTTGGGAGTGATTAGCTCCTTCACCTCCAAATTACTTCGTTGATTTGACAAAGCATTCCTTTAAATAGTGAGCATCTCAAGTAAACTTAAATTTTGATTCTGTTTACGCAACGCATTTTACATCCAGCTTTCCCCTAGCACATTGCTGGAATAAAGCAGAGCAGACATCTGGACTCGCTCCTCTGAGCTCTGTCCTTACATCCTGTGAGGGAAGTATGGGCACAGCTGGGCGAGCTTTTTGTTAGACTGACCGACCGCACTGCAGGAAGTTGAGCTAGAGAACCAGAAGGAAAACGTGTCCTCTGTAACCTGTGCTTCATGGCACTTCGCGTTCAGCCAGGATGGGTTAGTGGGAAACACTGAGCGTTTACCTTCTTTAGAGAAAAATGGGATAGTGTTTCCATGTCCCTGGGTCTGCACACATTTATTTGTTTTTCCTTGTTCCAGAAAGAATTTAAGTTAAAGAAAAACAAGGTAAACAAAGTGTAAGTGAAATAATCAGGACAAGAGGTTAAGGAAAATAAATCGAAATCAGAAACGGATTTAGCACAAAAACCCCTTGCCGTGAGGACCTACACAGTCTCAGGACGCAGGTCCCCTTTGCTGTCAGCTTTCGAGCAAAGCCAAGGCGAAGAGGGTGACACGAATAATGCGATGACACGCCCATTGTCTGTGACGGAACTAAGTGTAGTCCTCTCCCGAAGGCTGGGGGAGGGGTCTGACTCAGGAGCCCCCTCTTTCATTGTGACATTCACCCAGCGAGCCAACAAATATTTATTGAACTTGAACGATTTGTCAGGTGCCACGTGGGACCCTGGGGGTGCGCAGACCGTATCCGTGAGGAGTCCGCAGTTAGCGTGTGGGGGTGAATCCATGAAGTAGGCTGGGCAGTGGCAGTGCATGGTCGCAAATGTCACGGCGGGGAGCCACCGCAGGTATCTTGACACTGAACACGGATCTCGAGGAACATATCCTAGGGTTTCTGGAGGAGTCGATACCTCAGCTAGGTTCTCACGCAGCTAAGGTGTCCAGCCTTTTGGCGTCTCTAGGCCACACATTAAATACACTGTGACATGCAATCACAAAAACATCTCATCATGTTTTAAGTAAATGTACAATTTTGTGTTGGGCCGCGATCACAGCCTTCCTGGGCTGCTTGCGGCCCATGGGCCACAGGTTGGACACCCCTGTAGGATGCAGGCTGCTTAACTCTAACTAAAGTAGAAAGTGCTCCCGAGGGCAGGCATGTTGTACGACGTGACGAAAGCAAGACAACGTGGGGCCGTCTGAGAATTGCACGTAACAGCTCTGTAAGGCCGGACCAGAGGCTACAGAAGAGATGAGACAGGTGACTAGGGCGCAAGATAAAAGTCTGTCTGATGTGGAGCTCAGGTGACTGAGAGTGATGGGCTTAAGGTACTAAGGTCTTAATGGAGGGAAGAACCTTTGGAGAACAGACTGGAGCAGAGGCCCAGAGACCAGGCAGGTGGTACTGTGGTGATTCAACTAAGAGACGACAGCGGTCTGGACAAAGGTAGAGGTCGGAAGGGGAGGAGGGGATTGAGCAGGAGGTCTAAGGAGCAGACTGACGGGTCTGGCCTTGAATAGATGAGGGACAGGGAGGACGCGTTGGTTTTTGGCCTGGTCACTGTGCAGGCCCGACTGGGATCCGTGAAAGGTGCTGCTTATGAGGCCGGCCCCGGGCTGACGTCTGGGAAGTTGGGAGGGCTTTCATCCCTGGTAAGAGGGGCTCACTGCGCCCAAGCTGTTTGTGCAAATCCTGTGGTCTGTGCTCAGCACCTGCTGTCCTCCTTGGAGCCTGCAGTTAGACAAAGGCCACCGGTGTGACCAGCCCCCAGGGAAGAGCTTGGGTATCGAATCTCTGCAAGATCCCCTGGTCAGTGACATTTCACGCACGACACTGTGACTCCTTCCTGGAGGAATTGAGCCCCCTGCCTGGCTCCACTGGGAGAGGACCGTCGATAACTTGCACGTGGTTGGCTTCCCCCAGCCTGCCTCTCCCATGCGTCCTTCCTGTGCTGATCTTGCTTAGTGTCATTTCACTGCAGTCAGTCACAGACAGCCGCGAGTGCGCCTGTGTGCTGAGCGCGGTGAGTCCTTTCTGTGAATCATCAAAACCGAGTGGTCTCGGTGTCCTCCTGACACAGTCATCTGTTGACGTAGTGGCAGCCCACACAGAGGTAAAGTAAGCAGGTTTGGGGACAGGGGCAGTGGTCAGTTATACTGTGAGTTTTGCAACTTAGTTCATGTATTGCTCTGTTAGAGTCCTCTTGACTAAGCACTTAGTTATCGACTATACGTTACCCTCTTCAAAATTAACAGGCAACGGTAATAAAGTATTTTCCAACATACTTTATTAATTTATTCAGCAGATACTTGTTAAGATCCTTATTGAATGTGTGGAACTGGTTAAACCTTTTACAGGCGTTAATGACACTTAGGAAAATGGGTCGGTGTTCAAAGATGTCATTTCACAAGAGACATAAGGCATTTGCCTTTGAAAAATAAAATAGCGTTCATTTCAGAAATGAAATAGCTCAGTATTTCCATATTTTTGTCATTGAGAAAAACAATATCCTAAGTGTTCCTGTGTTAGTTTATGGGCAAGAGGGCTATGAAATTGGGAAAATTGTACTTAATTCAAAAAGGGCACAACACCTATCGAGCTCATGACCTGGGCAATCTTTTTCTTCTTCTGATGTCGCAATGTATTTAAAACCAAGACTCAGTCTTTTCACTGGGCTGGGAGTCAGGCAGTGGTAGGCACTTTGGAGAGGAGCCTTAAATTCAGCACAGTGTTTTCAAGCTGCTCCTGATGAATATTTTTTGCTCGAAGAGAGGTCAAGTCACCCTCAAATGACAAACTAAATCAGTGACCAGCCTTTTGATTGTCTCAGGTAAATACTCTCCAGATGGTTTGGTTTTTTCCAATTATGAAAAATGAGTGTCACCACAGAGTCAAAAGTGTGAAACACGTGTCACTGAACTAAGAATCTTTCCTGATTCTCAGTCCTAATGAGCAGTTCCTCATTTGACTTGCAGGATTCATGTCTGCTGCACTGAAGAACTCTGAAGAATATTGGCTTGTGGTTGTTGAGATACTAAAGAAAGGGCAACCAAATAAGCCAATTTATCAAATAGATGGAAAAATCAACTCTCCTCATTCAGACTTTTAGATCTAATATTAAGACCTTTCTAACCTCTATAAAGGAAATGTGAAGAACTCAACTCAGCTGTTCACATGAAACATTTATATTTGGCAGATCATGTCAGATAGATGGTGTTTAAAAAACCTTTTATTTTTAAAAGCAATATATATAGCGATCACTGAAATAGCTCTGTTTGTTAACTTGGCCAAATTTGACATTATAACTTGAGTATTCTATACTGTATTTTCTATTTTAATTTTCCTATTGATGCTTAAATGCCTCTGTGTCAACATAACTGGATTTTGCTTAACACATATTGCTAGTAATTAGGGTCTCACCTGTGTAAGCTGGATTTTGCAAGCAAGGGACACATTTCTCCTCCATTAATCCTCACTGAGTTACAGAAAATGCAGTGTTACTGTGCCACACAATCAATGTCTTATTTGCCCCTTTCTTGAGGCTTGTTATAAAACAAAGTTTTTTTAAAAGGGAACATTTTTTTCCCCTTCAATCCATTTATCCCTTGGACTCAAATATAGCATTACTTTTTATAACTTCTGAAATGTACTGCTTCTAGTTTTGGTTTTTAAAACTATGCAACGTTCCAATATGACAAAGGTCAGCTCAACATACCTGCTGACAAAGCAGGAGTAAAGGGACCCCGATGCCCGGAGAGGAAACACCTCCAGTTGGCCATTTAGTTTTAAAACAACAGATTTACTTCTAATTGGAAAGTTTTTCTCTTATGGCAGAATATTTACAATTTTATTTTTTTGAACATATGGCATGTTTTATTTAAAATTTTTTTTTTCTATTACCATGTAGTCTTTTTTCCCTAGTGTGACTGTTTTATTTCCCCCATTCCGGCTGGTTTGGAAACCTAGCAACCGTAGGCCACCGGACTTGGACAGGATGTCATCCTCCAAGAATCTGTTCCCTTTGTTTTTACCACTAGTGAACTTGGAGTCCATTAGATGAAGCATTGAGCAGCCAAATGGGCACCTTTGTTAACTCCAAGAAACGCTGTCTCTGTGTTAATTTTATTGCACTTAAGGTTCTTTTCCATACCATATGGTTTTGAAAATTTCCAACAGTTTTCTATTGTTTTCCTAAAAAAAATATGGTTTTGCTTTTGTGAGCTGCTACAATTGAAGTTGTATAGAACAGCATAATGTTTTTACATAGCCCTTCAGACAACCAGCTGTTATTCTTGGCTATGAAAAGTCTTCTCCGAGCTTCCTCATACTGACTTTTCAAAAGGAATCTTCCAAGTTTTTGAGAATGGGTAAAATTTTTATTTCCCTAGAAAGAGAAAGGCAGGGAAAAGATCCAGTTCTGCCAAACAGAAATGAATCATTTATTCTTTCATAAGATAGTGTGCTACTTAGGTTACTGATTGAGGTTTGCTTCTGTCATTCATTGTTTCCATTATACATTTTTAATGCGTAAATTCTATTTGAAAAACAGTAGTGCCTTAGAAGGGTATCTCATTGTAGTTTAATTTGCATTTCTCTTGACTGGCTAATAATGTTGATCATCTTTTCATGAGGGTTTTCTTTTTGCCAGTTGTGTATTTTCTTTTAAGAAGAATTTGCTCATATCTTTTGCCTATTTTATATGTTTGCCTTCATATTAATGAATTGTAAGAGTTCTTTATAAAGCACAGATACAAGTTCTTTGTCAGATATATATTGCATTTTGTCCCTGTAATTTGCATTTTTGTTTGGGTATGTTTTAAAGAGCAAAGTTTTTTTAATTTGGATAAAGTTATATTTATCAATTTTTTCTTTCATGTCTCATGGCGGGGTGTGTGGGTGTGTGTGTATGTGTCTTTAAGAAATCTTTGCCTATGGAAAGTCACAAATATTTTCTTCTAGAAGTTTTATAATTTAGTTTTTAATTTAAATTTATAATCCATTTTAATCACATCGTACATGTGGTGTAAGATAAAAATCGTTGATTTTTCATACAGTCAGTTCTAACAACATTTGTTGAAGACACTTTCCATTACCCATTGAATAACTTTGTCATCTTTGTTACAAATCAGTTGATCACATTTGTATGACTCTATTTCTAGATCCTTTGTTCTGTCTTTTCTCTAATATCACACTATCTTGATTAGTATTGCCTTTTAGTAAGTCTTGGTATGAGGTAGTGTATGCCCTCTAAATATTTTTCTTTCTTTTTAAAAAATTGATTTGGCTATCCTAGGTTGTTTACCTTTTCATACAAATTTTAGAATCATTTTGTTAGATTTTTTAAAAGCCTGCTGCTATTTTAATAGAAATCATATTAAATATAGATCGCTTAGGGGAGGTTGGACATCTTAACACCGAATTTTCCAATCTACGAACATGACCTCTCTCTTCCTTTACTCAGTGGTCTTCTTCGATTTCTCTCAGATGTGCTTTCCTCTTCTAGTTGTGGTTTAATTTCCTGAACATCTACTCTAGGCCAGGCCAGGTGTGAAGTGCTTGGCACTGAATCCCCCGTAGACACCTGCGAAGGCTGTATTGCCCTGCCTGTGTTCGGTGGGTAACTGCAGCTGAGGGGGTGAGTCACGGGCCCCGAGTCACAGAGCTGAAAATGTTGGCCCTGGGATTTAAAAGGGGCCCGCTGGCTCCGGAGGCCATGCTCTTCGTTGCTGGTGGTCAAGATAATATATTTGGGAGGTGCAGGTATTTATTTAAAGAAATGCTTAGCAATCATTGCATACCTGTTTCCCATCTCCTATGTTCTGCAACTGAAAAATAAATATATAAACTCCATGAGTGAATAGATTCATGAGTGGAAGGATAGAGATCTTTAGTCCACCATCCCTGACTCACAGTGGGCTTTGTTATCATTAGGGGGGCATGTCAGGATTGTTGCTGAAATGCATTTTAAGTAACGTGGGTTTTTTTCTCTTCTATTTATCTCATCTAGACACCATCAAGCAGAAAACAAGGCTTGTGCTGTGGGTATCACATAGGACATCATAAGAATTCCCCAAAGTTGTCTCATCGTGTGCCATCCCATTGACATTTGTTTGTTGGTTGCCTGACACCATTATCATACCCAGCATGTGAGGTCTCAGAATATGGCAGACTTGGATTTCACTTGTTAAAAGTTTTCTGGAACTTTAGTTTTTCCTAATGGTTCTTTCTTCCTCCTCTTAAAAGACAAGAAAGATGAATGGGCTGTTTTATAACCCTTTTCAATCCTCTGATCTTCAGAGAGGAAAATATTGAAAGACATGGTGCAGCTGTTTTATGTTGCAGTTTATAATCTAATTAAGTGTATTTTATCCAGATCATTATGGACTTCATTAGAGCTGGGCGTCTTATAAAAAAAGATGATGAGTTAGATTTATGGAGACTCCTCTGGGTCTTTTTTAATTTTTGTGATCATTGCCGGCAGTGCCTGATGAAAAAAAAAAAAATCCAATCTGCCCAACTGATTTAGTTGCTCATTTATTTTTGGAAAGTTCTTGCCTCCTATTCTGCTCACTTTTTTTGTGAGAGTACAGTTTTCAGAATGATCAGTAGGTGAAGTGTGTTGTTTTGGAGAGAGTACCACATGGGAAGGATGCCTATTATTCTCTCTGGAAGCCTGCGTATCATTTGAATATCCTGGCACATGTGGGAAATAAAACATCTAAAGTAATTGGTATAATCTAGGTCAAAAGGAGATGAAATTACATTCTTCTTGCTGTGTTTTTTGTACTGGAGAAGAAATTAGTTTTATGGTTTTCCGTTTAATTGCTAATTTTTTCCAGGGTCAAGGAGAAGTATCCAAACTAGAAATTGATTTGAAAAAGGAAAGTGACTCATGTTTGCTTGAGTTACATAGTTTTTACATAAAGATTTGAGAGTATTTTTACTCTGTTTTTGATGTGACGACCTATTTCTGTGTAACTCCCTAGTCTGTCTTAGAAGAAGAAATTAATATTAAGGGTGCTTAAGAAAACCTCATCTTTCCCAAGAATTGTACTTGGCATGTCTTCACAATTTTATACTTTTTAAAATCAAGGTATATCTGTGGACTGGAATTTGCTCATCCTTTTATCTCTAGCCATGTGATCCTAATATCATTCATAGCTTTTCCCCATCTGGATAATTTATCAGTTTAACTGTGGTTGGTCCCAAGCAACCCTGAATTGTTATTCAGTAAGGCACAGTATTAAAATATAATTCGACGGTTAATATTCCTTTGGAACGTTGACCTTGCCCAATGTCTTCAAGCCATGAAATTCGTATTTCTGCTCTCTCCCCAGTCTAGCGGTACACACATATGGGCCCGCATAATTGCACAAACGCGCCATGCACCCAGCGTTGTAACAAACCCTCCGGCCACCTCTCAGCGTTCACAGCGTTAGATCTGAACGGCTTATGCAGACACACAGCTGCTTTTCTCCATACCCTTCAACTTCTGATCTTCTCCCTCATGCCTGGCCTAGGAATCCCTATTACTTCTTATGACATCATTATGTACATTGGATTTGACCCTCAAAACCACGTCTTCATTTATGTGCTTTTGCTTTCTTCCTCTAGTGCGTAGCATTGCTCCGCCAGAGAGAGCCCCTGGGGTTTTTCTAGGTGACCAGCCTACCCAGTCTGACCTGGCCCTGACTGTTTGCTTAGCCCTCTGCACGCACCGCCCTCCCCTTAGTTTATCTGGAAGCCTTCCCTTAACAATTACACTGTACATCGAGGCTCTTTGAATTCATAGTCGGCTAACATTATATCTATGAAGTTTTTCTGTGTTGAACCGGGCCTCCCTTACCTGGCTGGAGACCAGCATGGGACTAGGGCTTTTTGATGCTCCTTTTAATTGGAGAAAGATACAAAAATTCTAGAAAACACAAATGGGTTTAATGAAGGCCTACAGTGAACCTCTACTCTTTCATTCGGAAGCGACAAGAGCACTGGCTTGTGGTCCATGGCCCTGACCTCCACACATTTTGCCAGGCTGCCCTTTGGTTGTATTGATACATTCACTGGTAGCTCTCTCCCTAATACTAAATTGTATTCCTTGTTGATATTTCTTTATATAGGTCTTATATCTTATGTTAAATTTATCCTTGCACAATGAACTTCACACTATTTTAGAAAACTATACTGTGAATCAACACAGTTTGGATCTGCATTTAATTATTGATACAATTCTTGAGTTAGAAGAAAGTTAGAATGCATATTATTTTGTGAAGTGATTTATTTCCATTTCTTAAATACAAGTCTGAGACGAAAGAGGCTGCAAGAGGATGTCATCGAGATGTGGGGGGACAAGCCACAGGAGGAGAGTCTGCCCTTCCTCACCAGGAGCTGCCTGAGGATGACACAGCAGTTAGGGCTTGCCAGGGACGCTGCTGAGTCGGCACCCCGGCAGACTCTCCTTTGCTGGAGGCCCTGGCAGCCACTGGTGAGATTCCGCCCACTGTGTTCGGGACTTTTGCCTGGCGGACTCTGATCCCAGTGTTTCTGAGAAAGGGTGAAATCCTGTAATAGCTTTGGGAAAAACTACCCGCTCCGACAATTATTTTATGGTATCCTTTACTGCACATTTGGTACATCATTCATCATTTTTAAGCATGTTTGTTATAAGTGCCATTTAATCACATTTTAAAGGTAAACAGTGTTCATCAAATTATCATCTGCTGTTCCACTCTGAGGCGGCACTGGTTTTTCACCACAAACCTGTGCCCTGTGGGCGAACATGTGTGTTTATTTTTTGTCCCATTATCTGTCCCAAGGCTGTGAGGCACACCATGGCCCACTGAGTTGGTCCTCGTGTTTCAGGCCGTCCTCCATATTAAGATAGTCATCTTGTTTTGCTGGTCTTATCCCAAGATATGTTTTAATTATGTGCACTAGTTCATTTTGCTTTTCTGGACCTTTGCTTTTCTGGATGTGATATTGTTCATACAGTTCGTGTTCAGAATGTGTGAGTGTTTTCATTGATTTGCTCTTAGTGCTTTACACAGCAGTTTGTGCTTCATGAATATGTCTAATTGAATACAGCAATGCATGATGGGATTTTGGCTGATTTTGCAATTTTATGTGTATTATCAGAAATTCTTAGATTTCTTGATTCTTCTTTGTTTATTTTATTTTCGATATTAATGGTCATGGGTGAGGCAGTGTTAGTCCGTGGAAAAGATAGAATGGGTGATGGTGATGTATTTGTCTGCATGTCTCTATACTTATGTGTATATGTTGGCATGTATTTATTTGCATGTAGGTAAAAGTGAGGATAAAGAAGTAGTGAGGGTGGCTGAAAAGAGAGAGAAAAAAATTTTCACCGTGTTCTGGAAATTGTTCTAGACTATTCAGGCCATTTGATGTTTCATGTACCCCTCAGGGTACATTTAGTAAGTGTCTGTTGTTCTAAGAGCAGGCACAGTACAGAGCTCTGGAGGTCACCTGAAAGAACCTAGTCCAGTAGGAGAGATATTGGGGACATATGTGGCCAAGGCCTTGATAAAGGTAAATGAGGGCCTCCAGAATGGGAGGACAAAGTAGGGCATCAGTCCTGGAAGGGAGCTCTAGGTGGCTTTCAGGAAGCGAGCCTTGGGCTTAGTCTGAAGATTAAGAAGGAGAGAGCTTGCTAGGAGCGGGAGGAAGTGGGGCTCTATGCCAAGGCAGCAGCACCCCTGAGTGACTGGAGAATACAGCTCTAATTTCCTCTTGGGGCACAGGGGAGACACCTTTGAAATGAAGGTGGCCTACCTTAAGTTCGTTTAAGACTTGAATCATTAATCCTGTTAAATCCTTTAATTTGAATTGATAAAAATACTCATGAAAAGCAAGCTATTGCCATTGAGTGTTCTGCTGTTTGGAGTGTGTACCACTTGAAGACGCCATTCTCCTCACTGCTTAATTTGCAATTAGGGATTTAGAGACAATCTGGAAATAGCCCTCTTGAATTATGATTATTTTTCTATAAGTAGTCCATGAATCCGCCAGTATTTTCTTATTTTGATTTATTTCTAATCTTAATTTTTCTATATTTTCGCAATTTGTAATAGATATCTGTGCCTCCAGAGGAACCTCAGTAACTATTAATCAGCATTGAAGGGTGTCAGAAATTCAAAGGATGGTCTGCAAAAGGATGGAGTTGGGAGGGGGCGGCTGGCTGTCCATTTTCTTTTTAGCTGTGCATTCCAGACCACACAGATGGTCTGTCCCAGAAGCTTATTGTAGGTGGAAGAATATGGGCATTGCAATCAGGTGTACCTGTGGTCAGAGCTTTATAGTCTCTTGTCAGACATATGACCTGGGACACGTTCCTCCATCTTCTTGATCCTCAGTTTCCTCAACTATTAAATGAACACGTACTACAGTGAACTTTGTGGGGGAGGGTGTTAGAGAAAGTGTTACAACATACCTCCTAAGGGCTTAAGACGTAGTACCTGTTCCTATTGGTAGTTTATCTACGAATACAGGTAATCATTAAAGTGTACCTATTTGGGCATACCTTTATTTTTTCTAATAAAAATTGTAAAGCATCTAAATTGAGCTAGGTTTAATTACATATGAATTGATTGGAAAAAAGATATTATGGCACCTTTAATTGTATTCCAGAACCAGAACTTATGGGTTTTCTAATCTAGGCAGAGCATTTGATGGCTCTAGCTGTGAACGTCTTGCTCTCTCTGTCTTTCAGATTACTTCCTTGTGGAGTATAATTATTGCTGAATTACCCACCTGGCAGATTTTCAGCCTTTTGTGTTCATGCTTAGGCCCCTGGCAACATCAGGATATATACATAAGGCACTTTCATACACACACACACACACACACACACACAAATTCAACTCTGAACAAGTTAACTAGAAATTTACAATTAGAAACTCTAGAAATATGTTAATTTGGGCATATACCACGTTTTGTCTTTTGGTGTCTACTATTGCTTGTTTTGAAATTCACACTGAGGGGGAGGGTGCGGAACACTGAATCTTTTCATCCTCAGGATGAAAGGTATGTCTTCATCAGAAGGTAGTTCCTAGCAATTATATGTCAGAGATGGAAAAGGCACAACCATCTGTCTTCCAGTTAATTGCCATTTGTGTAATATTTAACATGATTTTCAGACAAAATTCTAAGCAGCAAATATCAAGATGTAGTAGAATTAGTCATGTGTAGACCACAAAATATTCATACTCTGTAGGAATTTAAGAATCAGCTAGTGGAGAAGTTGTTACAATATTCTAACACAAGACCCTTTTTCAAAATGAAAAAGGGCACAGGAACCCACCAAGCTGTTTTGATAGAAGTGTGCAGATGCTTGTTGGGGTTGGGGTGAGGAGCCGCTGAGCCAGGCACCTCTTGCTTCGTTACCCCCTACTCAGCCTCCTGGGCCTGGGGAGGTTCAGGGAAGCAGAGTTTGTAACTGCTGGTTTCATTCTAGCCCAGCTGAGAACCTTGATACCTTGTGGGGGGTCAGAGGGAGGGGGAGGTTGATTCCAATGTGGCTAAACAGATTGTTTTTATCTTTGGGAGCTGCTTATTGAATTAATCTGGCAAATTCCTATCAGAAAGCCGTGTTCAGAGGGCAGTAACGCTTTACTGGGCTTTTCCAGCTGAGAGAAGCAAAACACTGTGTCTAAGCCTTTCCACACCCAAGTTCACATTTGTGTGAGAGACAAGACAGCAGCAGCATTTCTTAGCTGTGTGGTCATGGAGCCCAGGTAGTTGACATCTGAGTTAGCTGTGTTGTTGGGCTGTAAGTGCCACGAAGTCTTAATCCCAGTGGTTTTACTCTCAATCAGAACTAGATAAATCTTCTTCCATTTTAATCCTTGCATGTCAATGATATTTTAGATGGTGCATGTGATGCAGCAGTATCCAAAAATAGCCCAAAACCAACTGTAAATGAAAAGAGAATTTCCATCTATCGATCGACTCTGAGTTCATGTAAGTTAGATTTCTGGTACTGGAATGAATTTGAGCTCAACCACTCTCTTTTTTCGTCCTGAATCTCTTTTGATCTTGTGGTAAGAGATTGAGAATTCTCAGATGTGGTTTATGTCTTTGAAATACAATAAGTTAATTGACAGAAAGAGGATTGATCCTGTGACCTTACCTTTATTACTAATGACTAATCAATTGAGAAAGCTACTTAGGGCTCTTCTTTTGAGGATTCTCTCCTGTTTATTGCCGTATACCTGATGTTTGTCATCTTGTGACTCAGCTAAACAGTCAGCAGTTATGCTTACCATTTTAGTCCCACATGATATTTTTTCACACGGCACTTAGTAATATTTACTGAGTCCATTAGTAAGTGGAGACCTGAGGTCTCTAACCAGTTTCTTCTAAGCATCAGTTATTCCTTTGGAGATACAGCAATATTAGGGTCACATTTCAAAGGCTGCCTCAGATCATCCTAGGTATTGTACTTATTATTGACCTGTGTCTTTCTCGTTCCTCACAGCCTATATTTACCGCAGCCACTTTGGTTTTGTATGTTGGCCTTTCTAAATATACATTTTCTAGTATGTATTTTATAGGGAATACAATGAGATGGCGTGGATATATGTCTTTATCTGTGTTTACATATGGATGGACGTACACATCTGAATGTGCACATATATGTAGTAAGGGCACTTAAATGTGAATAAATTTTATATCATGGACAGAGCAACCAATTACAATTTTAAGGATTATTTTTATAACTCAACTGAGAAATTTCAAATTGTTACTACCCATTGCCAGTATTATTTAGGGTGCAAATCCATGTTAAAACCTCCAAATTTCCATGGTGTGTGTTCTGTTCCTTCGCCTGTAATTGTGTTTGGTTCTTTGTGGTAGGAGAAAGCGAGCCAAGTTCACCATGGCTTTGAAATACTACACCCCAGTAGAGACTCGAATGTCCCATATTTTTTCCTAAGCGCAAAACCCAGTCTCGTTTATGCAAATAACAAGTATTTAAGTTGGCAGTGTTTTACCTTCCCTCTGTTTCTACTTACAAAATTTCCCAAAGACACTTGTTTTTTTATTTTGTAGACAGCAAAAACTAAAGTGACTCCACATTACAGCTAAGAGCCTTTATACCTGCAGCAAAATCCCATGGGAACGGAAGTGTGGGCCTGAAATGGAAACACTGAGCAACAGTCTAATGACGGGAATGACCGGATGTCACTCTCACCACCAACATGAGGGTGTTGGGGCGGGCAAGCCAGTCTGGCTCTCCACTCGATGGAATGGACAGCCCTTGCAGAGTTTGCATGGATATGACGTCGAACACTCTGCTGGTTTCCGGAGGCTTTAGAACTCAGGTAGAAAAGTGGTTTTGAAGGTCAGAACCTGGTGGCCTGGGAGGTCCCTCAGGCACTTGGTTCTAGGACCTTCTCCTCAGCCAAGGTGCTTGCTCTATGGTATGTTTCAACCTGCCATGGAAGATTTTATGTGAAAAACAAGCCTTGCTAATTAAGACGTGGTGGCGGTGGCACAGGCTACCTGATGGAACGTAAGGTGTGGCCTTGCGTTTCTTGTGGTTTCCTGACTCTTGAACCTGAAGCCATAAATGGCTGATAAGTTCCACTGGGTTAAATAAAAGTTGTTAGAATTCTGCATGGTGAAATCCCTATGAGAAAAACAAAACACCAGACTGGGAGAGACAGCACAAAACATGTGCTGCCCTTACTCACAGAGAAAGTATCCTCTCCCTGACGCCGGGGTCAGCAGCTACAGCCCTGAGGCCACACCCAACCTGCTGCTGCTTTTATAAATCAAGTTTAGTTAGAAGACAGCCCCCCTCGCTCATTTGTATGTTGTTTGTGGCTGCTTTCACCTTATGGTGGCGGAACTGAGTAGTGGCAATAGAGACCACATGGCCTGCAAAGCCAAAAAGGTTTCCGGTCTGGCCCTCCACAGAAAAAGTCTGCTGACCCTAGCACTAATGAATAACGTGCTTCTACAACCACAAGTAAGGATGAAAGGCCAACAGCCCAATAGAAAATTAGGCAAGAGGAATGCGTGTCAGTGTCTCAGCAAAACAGAGCAACCGCGGACGGGTTTCTCCCACGTGGTTCCGATGGAGAGACATAGAAGCAGGGGAAGGTTGAGGGCACTGATGAGGGATGGTGACATTCAGTGACCAGCAGGAGCAGGAAGCCATTACCATCCCTGCGACGGGAGGCACAGGCGAGGAACCTGTTACTGGAGCTCGGAGCAGCGCGGGGGAAGACGGGTTGTCCAAAGGGAGCCCTCATGGCGGAGGGACGGAGCCTCTGTGAGAAACGAGGCCCTGGAGCGAGACAGAGACGGGAAAGAAGTGCCTGACGTCTCTCTTCTCCCACCTTCCAGTCGATCTCCTGCTGGTGCCCCCAGGTACTGACCTCAGCCAGCGGGCACCAGGCAAGGGGTCACAGGTGCTGCTGTCCTCGGGGCGCAGCCTCCGGCACACAGGTGCGAAGGTCCTCAACCTCACTGGTAACAAAAGCAATGCAACGGAAAGCCAGGCTGAAATGTTGCTTTTGACCAATCACATTGAAAAAGAACAAGATGTTTGGTAGCACCTTGTGTTAGCAAGGATATGGGGAAACAGGCTGTGTGTGTGTGTGTGTGTGTGTGTGTGTGTGTGAGAGAGAGTGAGAGAGAGAGAGAGAGAGAGAGAGAGAGAGAATGCACTGTCTCTCAAACTTACAAATGCATGGATCCTTTGCCTTAGGAATTACACCTGTAGGACTTTATCCTACAGATATTTTAGTAAATGCATAAAGTGACATATGAGTAAGGCTATTCACGGCAGCCTTTTTTTATAATATGAAAAGGATAGAAATAACTTAAATGTCCACCATTTGGGGACTAGTTATGTAAATTATGCTCCACGGTTTCAGTGGAATGCTGTGAAGCCATAAAACGGAATGAGCAAACTCTTTATGTCCTCATAGGAAATCAACTCTTAAGTCATGTTGTTTTTTGTACAGAGAAAATAAAAATAGGGAGTATAGGATGCAGCCATTTGTGTAAAAAAGTAGGAGAGCAAAGAATGCATAAACATATTTTCTTGTATATTCATAACTGAAAACCCATGAAATTATAAAAAGTAGACGTCTCTGGAGAGGGAGGTAGAGCAGGGAGATTTTGTCATCTTCTGGAACCTTTAAGATTTTGACTCATGTCAGTGTATTACCTACGTAAAAATAAAGAAAAGTGAGAATAACCTTGTGGACCAGTTAGTTGTAGTCATAAGCAGATATCTTTCATCTGAAACTTCAGATTGGAGAATCTCAAAATCCTCGTCCCTGGTGTGAGACCTCTGAGAATTTCCCTGACAAGCTCCGGGAGGCCTGTGGGCAGCGCCTCCAGCGAGGAAGCGTGGCTCCTCCCCTGCCCACTGGCAGCCTGGGGCCGTTAGTGCTGGTCCCAGGGACCGCCTCTTAAATCTCTGTTTTCCTCAACATACTTGAAATCAATAACTCCTTCTTATTAAATGTACTCTGTCATCGGGCTTTCAGCTTATTCAGCCTGCCTCGTCTGATACACTTCTTTCTATTGGCCTGATACATTTCTCCCCTGTGCCTGCATGATCCCTGCTTTTCACTTAAGATAAATGTACACTTCAGTTATTTGGAGCCGTGTCTTTTGAATACTTATTTTGATAATGGAGCAAATTGTGGATTATCAACAAGTAAACAATTGCATAATCAGAGGATCAAAATATAGGAACAAGTCTGGATTTCTCAAATCTGTCTCCTTTTATTTTATTTTATTTTTTTTTCTGGGCAGTATTTGCCTGAAGTGGAAAGAACTGAATATGGATGAGTGCATGTTGCAAACTGATTTTCCACCATAATTGCTTTGCAGTATGAACATAGGCGGCGAGAGTAGATTGGGAACGTAGGCAATCAGAGATGTGATTCTCACACCTGCCAGACACCATATGCAGCACGGAGGCATCCGCAGAGGGATGGAAGTGCTGCTATCTTGTGACAAGAGGCTCCAATTAATGTGATTCACATGCAACTGTCTGCCAGTAGCTCACCTCAGGAAATGACAGTACTGTCCTGACGTGGGAGTCAGGCAAAAGGCTGACTTAGCGAGTGGCCCAGGAGTCCTCCTGGGAACGCAGCCAGGGTGGGGCGTGACCTCGTTCCCCTTCAGATGCTCCGACTCAGGAGCGCAGCTCACGGGGAACTGGCCAAGTTGGGAGGCCGGTAATGAGATGGCATGGCAATGCCACCGTGGGAGCGCGGACTCCTCAGACCCACTGCTGTGAAGTGGGGGCATAACATAGCCAACTGCCGGGTTCTGGCCACGGGCATAAAGGTACCCTCTTACTTTTGCCATGAAAAAGATTTGGACGGTGTGTGGACAACTTCAGGCCCTAATTCATAATCAAAGAGTTTAAATAGGCTTACCTGGTCATTACATACCCTGAGACAGTGACCAGGAGGAAAGGGGGTGGTACTGTTCACCTGATTTTATTTTTGAGGCCAGAACACTGTGCTGCTTCATCCTCTGTGTGTGCACGTGTGTGCATGCATGTGTGCATATGTGTATGTGCATGTATTTTCTGTTCCTTGCTGGCATCGTAACCAGGAGTTTCATACAAGCTAATCTGTGCAGCCAGCATCAGGCAGCAGGGACAGGGACGTCTGGGAAAGGTGGAGTTCCTTTGCAGCGTCAGCTCAGTACTGAGCATCGCTGCAGTCCTCGAGGTCGAGGTCGTGTGCCGACCAGCGTGCGGGACTGTGTGGAGCCAGCATCTGCTTAGGCACGCCCCGCCCCCGCCGCCGCAGGCCCAGGTCCCCAGCCCGTGCTCCCCTCTTCCTTTTCTCAGGGGTGTCGCACTGCTAATGTGCTCTCACTCTTCTTCTCTCACTCTCCATATGTGAGGTTTTTCTCTTTCTTAACTAAGTGTGAACTCTTGGGTCCATGACACCAAGTTTAATCCTTTCCGTTTTCTTCAGTCAGTGACCGTACCAGAAATACTGATTCATTTTTTGGCCATGATTTTTCTCCTTTAACGATGGCTCTCGGCCAGCTGAATCACAGTCCCCTGCACCCCGCCCCCACTCTTCGCGTTGCTGAGGAAGAAACGTGGTGGTGGTATCTGAAATGCACAGTTTGCCGTGGGAATTGTACTAATGATGCTGTTTTGTGTGAAGTGTTCCTTATTTCCCCCACAATTCAAGTTTATGGAAAAAATGTAAATTAGCTAAGAAGTGATTGTGTCATCATCAGACTCTTTTCACAGAGCTACATTTTCACTTGATCCCCAAACGAAAATCCACTGGCACACAGCCTGTGTGCGTACAACTTCTGAGAGGAAAGACTGGTTAGCTCCTGTCGCTGCCAGGAACTGACTGTGCTGGGTGACTTTCCATGCAGTATTTAATAATTATTTAATTATTGCTCAGTTCCCGAAGTTATTTAATCCCTGTAGTGATCTTCTGAAATACGTAATGATTTTAAATTTCTTTAAATTAGACCTTTTATTTTGGGTTAACTGTAGGTGCGCATGCTGTTGGAATAAGTGAAACGAGGTCCCTATGACCTTTACCCTCTGTCCTCCAGAGTGACCTCTGGCTGAAAGGCAGTGACAGGTAAAGTAGGTTTACAGTGTGAGTGTGTGAAGCACAGAGTTTATTCTTTATTATTATGCATGAATTATTGGACTGTTTACTTATAATTCCTGTGTAGTGCAGTATTACGAGAAGATTGACCCACCAAGAAACCGAGGTTTTCAGAGCTACATCCACTTCCTTTCCACGCCACCCCCTCCTGAGCCCTTACAGCCACTAATCTGTGCACCATTTCTATGATTTTATCATGCATATTGTATAAACAGAAACATACAGAATCTAACCTTTTGCATTGGTTTTTTCCATTTAGCATAATTCTCTGGATATTCTCTCAGGTTGTTGAGAATATCACTGGTTTTTCCTTGTTTATTACTAAGTGCCATTCTTCACCCATGGAAGGACACCTGGCTTGCTTCCAGTTTGGGGCTATTACAAATGAAGTTGCTGTAAACATTTGTGTACTGGTTTTTATGGGAGCATACGTTGTCATTTCTCGGGAGTGTCATTGCTGTGTTGTGTGGTGGTTGCACGTTTAGCACACAACTTACAGTTATCTAAAGTGTGTGTTGTTGTTGTTATTAGACGAGGACGCTGAAGCCCCGAGTAGTCTCGGCTTGGCCAAGAGTACAGATGACTTGGCCAAGAGTACAGATCTAGGAAGCAGTAGAGCTATGACTTGAACTCAGGTCTGTCTGACACCCCAAATTCATACATTTTCCAGTCAAGGACACTAATACAGTATGTAGCCCTTACATGTAACAGTGTTTGGGATGGGAAAGAGAGGCTGCTCTTTGTACCACACTGGGATCACGAAAAACGAGGTGGTGATTTCATGGTCATCTACTGTGTGTGTTTTTATCTCAAAGAGCAAATCCAAACATCAGTACAGGGGGCACCAGAGCCCACGATAGACACGATCAGCTTAAGGCTCCTGGCATTTTCATGTGAGGGCAGCGAGCTTTATGACTCCGTCTTTGCTGAGAGATTGAAGCCAGAACTGCTTGCCCAAGGGATCAGGGGGACAACCAGGACTTGGATGGACATAGCTCTCCATCCCTCGTCCATCCGGTTGTCATTTATCCTTCAGCTTGGACAGCCTTCAGTGCGGGGGCAGGCAGCTGGTGACTGGCCATCCCTAGAAAGGCAGATCCCATCAATTACTGCTGCATCTGTGGGAGAGGTTGGGGGCGGGGTGAGTCAGTCCCAGGTGTCGGCTGATCAGGCCACAGGAGGTCCTGAAACTCAGAGTGTGTGTATGTTTATTAGATGCACTTTGGGTATAGCAGCCCCTTCCTGTAATCTGAAGGGTTATGTCTGGGTGACATCTTGACAGGAAGCTGTCTTTTGGGAGAGGAGTGCTCATTCAGTGCGCCTGACCAGTGGTTAATTATTAATGCTTCATGCCCTGATAAGTAGAGCGATGTTACCTGGATGTCTATTATGGAGCTATTGGCTTTTTCCTTATTTTTTTTTTTTTTTCCCAACAGAAAGGAGAAGCTTTTATAAGCAGTTTGAGAAAATTGCAGCCACAAAATTGCACATTGCTGCCAGAGTGAAAGGGTCCTTTCCGCATGATTTTAGAGGCCGTGTAATATATGCCATTACAGGAAATACCCCTTCTATTTCAGAGACTTTAAACAAAGGAAGGGAGGTTATCACTGCTTTTTGCAGCCTAAATATTGTTTCTGAATTAAAATGGCTGATTTTGGTTTCATCCCTGTAGACTATGATAAAGCTTGAATGAAAATGACCTAATTTTATGCTCCTAGTGGTAAAGCTTTTGAAATCAGCTTTTTCCATAACTTAACATCTTTTTAACCTGAAATAATGTTTATTTCCAGAGGTCATTATTATTTTTATGATAGTAAGAAATTTTTCCAGCTAACACTCACTTAGCTTCTGATCTCAATATTTAATATGTAATAAATACATAATAAATACGCTTCCTAGAAGTTGGTCTGATTATACTCGTATTCTTTTCTTGGCAGATGGATAATTTGCTATCAGGATTGTTAGTATGATCTATTATAATGATATCATGTCAATCACTCTTTCTTTGCCTATGTGACCCCATACATATGTGCCCCTATATGAAGACCCTAATAATAGAGTCATAAAATATTATTGCGAGATGCATATGGGGAAAATAACTAGTCCAAACCGCACATTTTGCATATAAGGAAGTTCCTTCCCCAGTGGCTGACCCCCATGTAGCTTTGCCTGGGAATGAGAGGCTCACACTGCGCCAGGGATTTGCCAGTGTGGTTCTGGGGAAGCAGCGCCCCCCCCCCCACTCCTCCCCCCGCCCCCGTGCCTCACAAATGCGGCCACGCCCACGCACCCCCCAAACACAGGCACATGTCTTACTCCTGTCACATCATCACTTTTATTTGGGGATTCTGTATTTTGGGGTTTATGTAACATATTGTTTGATATAAGGATTCCACCTCAGAAAAGGGTTTGAAAAATATAGCCAAGATGCATAATAAGGTTTCTTAAGGCCTTGTCAATGATACATAGTAAATGATCCATAATTTGTGTGTGGGTTTGTACAGTATTTATGATCTTCCATGTGGCAACAGTGGAACTTGGAAGAAGCTTATTTTATAAGGTTTTTTTTTTGGACTCCTTAAGTGACGTGTCTACATAGAATGTGATGTAGAGTACCTGCTTGACTTTGCATGTTGCATAGGATTCCAGTTTTATGTACATAATTAATATAGAGGTGCTTTAGAGGAAACCATCTTCTCTCAAAGACAAACAGAAAAGCTATGATTTTGTTAGGTGAGTGTGCGTTTCAGGGTTCTGTGATTCACGTAGGCCTATTCTGTAGATAGACAGCTATTTATAAGGCACTGACTTAAATGGTAGTACTTGATTCCAAGAGTTCTTTATGAGCTCTTCTGCAGGACTTAGAGAAGGTCAGAAGGACTACATGTTCTGAGGCAAAGGCGACCTTCTTTCTGGGACAGGGCTCTTTTTGGAACGTTAAGCTGTGGCGTAGAGCTCCTTAGGCCACTGAAAATCCTATTGCTCCCCCTTAGTAACATCACCATGTCTGCAGGGTCTGTGGCTGTCTCTCTCTCTCCCTCTCCCCCGACTCACGTACCTACCCGCCTGCCTGTAGTTTAACCAGAAATCTGCTCATGACAGAGGGAGACTCTATTCATGTACGTAGATGGTGTGTGGATAAGCTTTAGGCCCAAGTCCCCCCACCGCAGCCCCCCGAGTGCGCTGAGCCTCAGGAAGCCTGCTCCCTGGTGGTGGCTCAGGTGAGCGGAGCACGCAGGACACCCACCCAGCTGCGGTGATGAGCCTCGGGGCCTGGCTCGCTCTCCCACACTCAGTCCGTTGAGCCCACAGAACCGTCCTTCACAGTTGCTGATGCCTTTTTGTTTACAGAGGAACATTAGCTGTCTCTGTGTTTGCCACTTGGATGGAGGGGACGGATTCATTATGATGGGCATGCTTTTTTATTTCTATATTTGTTTTCCTCCTGCATCAGCTATGTTGTAACTTCCTTTCTTGGTGGAACATAGCCTTTAATGTTTTGTTGTTCAGACAGGTTATACCGGGGTTCTCCTTTTTCTGGCAAAATAGGAAGTCTAAGCCCCATGGTGTGTCTGTGACTGCATCCTCCAGCTCCTACTGTGTCTGCTCCGATCATACTGCAGAAGGCAGTGTCTGACGTGGTACAGTTGACAAAGCCCTGGGTTGTGATATGAGACCCAACCTCCATCTTTTCACTCGTGGGTGACGCGGCCAGGCAGCTGACTCTCTGTAAAGCTGACGATCTCTATAGTTTCTTCTTTTCTCCTCTCCCAGCTATTAGCGGTAATCATATAATAGTTTGAAGGAGGTAATCTGTCATTATTTTCTACTTATTTTCACTAAGTGGTCAGTATTTACCATCCACACAAGTCTCTCAGAAACAGCAGCTAACAGCTACGAGGTGTGTACTAAGAACATACATTCCAGCAAAGCTTTTGATCAGTGCCCTCCACACATCGTTTCTTGAGACTCTTCTCACTGATTAGTAAGAGCCCACCTTCTACGTAGATGCTTCTTTCACTCCCAGCACTTGGGCCTTTGTGCTGTTTTCATTCACTGTGGATACTCAATCCAGGATAGTTACCCAGTGAGTTTGAGAGGAACAAAACCCTACCTGTGTCCTAAACAGAGGACACACCTGGTTGGGACGTTTAGACAATACGTTGGTAGGAAAGTAGAGTAGGACACTTGATTGCTGCTTTTAAAACTCACAGGCTAACAAGTGCCTTCTTTCTTTCTAAACTATATCGTACCATCCTGATGTGAAAAAAGGAGATAGGAAGTTATTCACAGATTGAAAACGTAGCTGAGAAAATTTAGAATGAACGTTGTTCTTTTGCTGGTCACTATTGTCATGTGGGGTGACTGACACCGTGAGAAGTGTAAAATGAAAGCCGTCGGTCCCCCAGACACACCTCATTTTCCTGGGGATCCACTGGAACAATTTGGCACGTGTCCCTGCAGACCGTCCACATGCGTGAGTGCACACACAGGCGCACAGGCATGTGCATGTGTGCCGAATTGTGTTACTTACACTCATTCACAGGTTGCAACTTACTTTTTTTCTTTTTTGCTCAAAACAACGCAAGTCATCTTTCTATGCTAACATATAGATCTGTCTCATCTCTTTTAAATGGTCACATACACAGCATAATGGGGATGTAGCATAATAATAATTGCTAACATTTATTGAGCTCTTTACTACATATGAGGAAACCAAGAGTCAGAGCAGTTTAGCAACCTGCCCAAGGTCACACAGTCGGTGTGGAGCACACCCAGGATTTAAACCAAGGCCACGTGGTTAAACCAGAACCTTTGCGTGCGCTGCTATTTATGCAACTGACCCCCTACTAATGTGCATCGGCCTCTCCTCTTTCACCATAACAAACATTTCTGTATTGAACATCTTTCTACATAGCTGCTTATGAAAATAATTCACTTTGATATGCACCTTTTACTATTTGAGAGCCAACCTATTTTTAAAAAACAATTTTAGTTTGTCTTGGCTTGTCTAAAGAGGGTACAGCCTGTCTGCAAGAGGGGCTGATATGCCCTAAGCATAGCAGTGCATCATCGTGATGACGACAGGAATTTCAGTTCCTGTCATCATTTAAAAGTGTTTTTTTATTAAATTTATTGGGGTGACATTGCTTGACAAAATCATGTAGGTTTCAGGTGTGCGATTCTATAATAAGTCATCTGTATGTTATATTGTACGTTTACCGCCCCAAGTCATGTTTCCTTCCGTTGCCATTGGCCTCCCCTTTACCCTCTTCTACCTCCCCGAGCCCACCTTCCCTCTGTTGTCTGTGCCTATAGGTTTTTTTTCTTAATCCCTTCACCTTTTCTTTTGTCGTTTTATTAGACTTCTATTATTTCACAGAAGACCTACCAGTCTTTGGCTGTGTTCATGTGCTCCCAGCTGCTGCTGGAGTCCAAGCTTTTAGCCTCAGCGTCCTCCATGGCCCAGGAGAGGAACCCCAACTAGGACACAGTTTTGGGTACCCTCCCGCAGTCGAACCTTCCAAGAGGTCACGAATAGATTAGGAAAGTCACCTGGCACTTGTAGAATGAGGCGCTGTTACCACACTGAAAGGTGAAATTTCATTTTTACGTTTTCCATTCGAACGGGTTGAGAGTTGCTAAATGAATAAAATGTACACAAACAAAAAACGTGCTCTCTGACATTTTTGCTTGTGTTGCTGAGAAAGCAACAGAATTGTGAAGCAGAGATGGCTTTTCATCAATAGAGTGATTAATTGCGACATCAGAGAGTGTGGAGGCCAATCAATAATGTAGTGATTGGTAAGTGATTTTCTTGTCTCCCAAGAAGTACCTCCTCTACTTCTTGCTTTCCTCATACCTACACAACGGATGCTTAGGCTGGGCTGGGTGGCTGGGTGGCTGGGTGGCCAGGCAGGGGGTGTCTTCGTGGTGTTAGGAACCCACCACACCCACAGGCTTTGGTCCTGAGCGTGAACTGTCTCACGCTCTCCGATCCCTGACCACAGACTGCCCTGTGGGCCAGCGTGGGGGCATCAGGAATCAGAATGTGCCGTGCACACCAGAGAGGGTGAACGGAGCACTTCTCATCAGAGAAAGGCAGTGGAATTCTGCACCCATGTCATGAGGCTTGGAAGCTCCTTCTGCTGGAGGCAGCGAGGACATCAGAAATGTCTTCCTGATCTTTGCCCGGGGTGACGAGGACGAGAGGAGCTGGTGGAGAGCATCGGTTTTTCTTGTCCTCCGATAATTTGGTGACCACCTTGTGATAGTCACAGGTTTCTGCCATTGGCATTGAGAATAGCTGGCCCTCATCTTTTTAAAGCCATCGTGTCCTCTTTAGCTTTTCTTTTTGCAATCGAATTTCCCATAGACTGAGACAAACCTCTGAAGATTCGTACTGACTGTTTTTCACATGGGTCAGGTACATGCTCCTGAGTTAGGGCTCTGGGTTCCATATTGAAATGAATGTTGACATTTGATTCGATCAAATATAAAAGTTGTAGAAACCCACCCACCCATTAAAAAGTAACGTTTCTTTTAGCACATGACTTAAAGAACCTGAAAGAGAAATCATACGCTCTGACAATGGTGGAAATAAGAGAGGCAGAAAAATGGTCAGGACCATGGGTTTTATAATCAGACTTTTGATTTCAATTCAGGTTTTGATCTACATAAAGTTATTTAAAACCCTGGGCCTCAGTTTACTTAATGGGACTAATTACAATGGTAATTATTATATTTATAATATTAAATTATATTTATAGTATAATAACATTACAATTAATTATAATGATAACAGTATCTACTTTGTAGGTTGTCATGGAATTGAGTTAACACACATAACACATTTAGAATAATATCTAGCACATAGGAAGCTGTCAATTCAATAAATGTTAGCTACTATCGTGATTGTTGTTATTATATAAATGTTGCTATTATTTAGTAACTATTATTTTGTGAGCCTGCTTTCATATGAGCCTGGAAAGATACCAGAGCATTTAAAAGAGAGCACGTAGAAACTTGAACACGAAGCTAGGTTTAGTGCTTGAAGGAAAGCAGAATTTACAGAATTCGTAGGCTTTTGAAACCTAAGTAGCCCAAGAAGAGTTCTCTTCATTATGTACGTTGTGTCCATAACTCCTTAGGGAGCCAAGACCACAAGAGGCCTCCCTAATGAGGTTAGCCGTTTCTCACTGGAAAGCACAGTTGCTGAGAATACTTTTTACCTGTGGTACTTTTTCAAGGGTATTATGCTGAATAAAAGGGAGCCAGCAGAGGTTTTTTTGTTGGGCTGTTAGCCTGTAGATAAGTCTTATTGGATTCAGCACTCTGCTGTATTCCTGGGCAGCACTCCGCTGTACTCCTGTTAGCCTGTAGATAAGTCTTCCTGGAATCAGCACTCTGCTATATTCCTGTGCATTGGTGGCAGACAGCAGATGTCACGTCCGTCAGTGGTATAGGATTATGTTCAGATGGATCTGGGACAAAGATGTGCTCTGATTGGGCAGAGGAGCGTAGAAATCCCTTGGTTCTAAGTATCGAGCATTTGTGAAAATGATAGGAAACTCTTGTGGCAGGCCAGTAACGGTCCTGTCAGCAAGGAGACACATGCTGCGTGTGTGAAGAGTGTTTTTAAATCTTTTTTCTTTCTGATATATCTCATATATCTTGTTAAATTTATTTTCCCTCCAGCTTTACTGAGGTATAATTGACTCTGGTTATATTTATCCATGTTATTCTGCTATATAAATATCTCCTTTCAGAGATCTGAATTCCAAGAAGGCAAATATTTTATTTTTAATACTGTTGTTCTTTATTATTAAATATGTTTTAAAATATATTTTATTAGTATTTTACTACTTTTATATATATTATAATTTTTAGTACAAGTATATATGTTTAAATCTGTACCTTGATTTAGTACTAATATATGTGTTTGTTTGTTTTTTTATTCAATACCTTGGTAGTGACATTATAGGACTTAAAAAATTAAACTACTCACTGCTTTTTTGTCCACTGGTATTTAAGATACAGCGAATGTAGCCAGATAATCTAGATATCAATTCTTGACGGCATAAGAAACACAGATGCAAGACTTTGTGAAGGAGGTGTCTTTATGTCAAGACGTCAGTTAAGAGAATCCTTTGTGAAAATAAAAATGGCAGCTTTTTAAAACATTTCTACAACAACTGGATTATAGAAGATTCCATGAGCACTATTTGTAAATCAAACCTAGCATTTGGGAAAAGCTGTCATCTACATTAAACATACTTTCTTTTTAAGTCTTTCTACTCCACTATCTACTTTGGAAGAAATCGGAAGGCAACCTATACAGCAGAGAGAGAGTATAGAGCAGGGCTTCTCAGCCTTGGTCTTGGTGACAAAATTCTTCTGTTGTGGACACTGCCCTGTGCATTGTCGGATGTGCAGCTCATTGTCGGATGTGCAGCTGCAAGTCGGCTTCTACCGACTACCTGCCAGTCACATACCGCCCCCTCCTCCAGTCGCAGCAAGTCAGCAGTGGCTCCAGACATTTCCGAACACCTGCCGAGGCAAAATCACCCTGACTGAGCACCGTGGGGTAGGGAGTAACAGAGAACTGCCTGAAGCCCAGGGAAGGCGGGGCTCAGCGGCCACAGGAGAGCAGCGAGGGGCTCACAGTTTTTAAATCAACAAAATAGAAGTTTCTGATAAAAAATACAAGAAATTCAGGACCAAAAAAGACATTGGGAAATTATTTGCTGCACTTAAACCAAAGTATTAATACCTTAACCATACAAAGATTGTTAACTAACCAATAAAAAATTGACGAGGATCCCCGTAGATGCACAGGCAAAGCATATGAAACACAATTTTTTGCGCGGAAATATAATTGCAAACATGAAATGTTCAGACTCGTATCTAAAATTGATGTTCTTGCCGTTTCTCTGCAATGTGGCCCCGAAGTCATTAGACGAGGCCGAGCGATGAGGTGCCGTGGCTGGAAGGGGCGGTGGGGGAGCGAGCCCCCGTGGCCCAGGGTGGAGGGCGGGAGCGCAGGCGGAGGGAGGCCCGCCCTCAGGAGTCCCTGCCGGGGTGGGACAGGGGAGAGCTGCCGAGACACGGCCTGTTGTTTCGGCAGGGGAGGAAACTGGGACGCGCTCTGTTTGTTGGGGATACTGGTGTGAACCCATGATATTCCAAAGAGGGGGGACGTGTAGAGTGAAACGCGGACGTCGCTCTCTGTGTGCGCGTGTTACGTGCACAGATGGTTCCTGGCTCTGTTCTCTGAGAGCGCCTGGGAGCAGGGATGCCCAGTGCACACTTCGTCCTACATCCTGGTTTCTAAACACTCTCCCTCTTAAAGGTGCCCCTTGGAGAAATGGCCACGCCAGGGCTAGGTCAGAGAAAGTAGAGGAACCTGGAGTATGTCTTGTCATTCCATAAACAAACAAAGAGCTCAAAGAGAGACAGGTTTTAGCAGACGGATAGAGGAGCCAACCGGAAGGGGCTCCCACCAACCAGATATGGGGCAGTTGGAGCATCAATATAACAATAGTAAAGGATTATAACTCATTGAGTAAAATAGAAATTCATGAGTCCATACTAGTCTGAATAAGTCACTGGTTAAAGTCTAAATTTGATGAGGCAGGGAAGATTTGCGTAGCCTCAAAGTAACTCCCCCTGCCTCCAAGTTCTCATTAATTATGAAGGGAAAATGAGTCACTTCACAGTGGAGAAGGCTGGCAAGCACCACCCTCACCGAGTGATCATGGTTAATGGCATCAGTGATAAGACTGATTGGAATTATGTACCACCTGATAGCATGTAATGAGAACACAGCATCATTACTATGATGTTTCTGCCAAAGATGCGTAACCTGAATCTAATTATGAGGAAACATCAAGCAGACCCAAATGGAGGGACGTTATACAAAAATAACTGGCCTCTAATCTTTAACAGTGTCACAGTCATGAAAGTTAAGGAAACGTAAGCTTTGAACTGGATCCATTTGCCGTGAAAGTCATTATGAAATGATTGGCAAACCTGAAATAGATTCCAAGGATTAGATGGCTGTAATGTGTCAGTCTTAATTTCTTAATTTTCATGGTTGTATTGTGGAAGGACAGTGTCATTGTGTATAAGAAATACATAATTTGGAGGGGATGGGGCAACTAACTCTTAAATGGTTCAGAAAAAGATAAATTGTACAGTTCTTGCAACTCTGACAACTTTAAGCTTGAGAGTCTTTCAAAATAAAAATACGGAAATAAACAATGATGGAAGTGCTGGTTGTCTTATGCCTTGCTGTCACACCCTTTGGTTAGCAAATTAAAGATAATATATCAGAAGCCTTAAACATGTTCATATCCTGACTTATACCTGGTATTCTATTGTATGTAAACAAAGAAAAAACACTTTGGAAAAATACTTGTATTGTTAAGTGGAAAAGTCTTATTAAACACCTGAACTTAGGGTAGACTTTTAACTGTTTACAGAAATAGGAAAAGACTGGACACCCCCGTTGCCCAGAATGTGCAATGTAAGCCTCTCAAGGCAGGGCAGCCCGGCATGGCCACACATTGGCTAAGCTGTGCTTTCTTTCCAGGATAGAGTTCATGTCCACGAAGGTAATTGCGGTGTGCTTGTCTTTGTTCCCCCTTGGCCTCAGCCCCTCACGGCGCCCCCTCCCCAGCCCACATCTCCGCTGGCCCCTGCCCCTCTCCCATAGAGGCCCTGCCTCCTTGCATCTCGCCCGGGACAGGATGTCCTCTGTCCCCTGCGTCGAATCATCTTCAAGCCTGTGGTTTTATTCTGTGACGTTAGCATTAGGCTCCGCTTCCCTTGCATGGTGTGAACCCCCTGCGAATGCTTTTCCGTCTCTCACCTGTGCCCGCGGTGGACAGCCAGGGCCGGCTCTGCCACGCGGAGCTCAGGACGCCCACTCTCTGGTTAGAGGGGTAGCTGCTTGGGCTCCCGGATGTTTGATTTCAGAATGCCGGCCCGGCATTAGGAGCTAGAACGCTCGCTCATTGGTGCTGCACCTAAAGGGAATGTACGGGGTCTTTCCTGATCTTTAGTTCTTAGTGGTGTGGCTGGGTTGCATATATCTTTCTGGGAATTTTACTGGGAAATCAGAACATACCTACCGAAGTCCACACGGCCTGAAACTAGCATTTAGTACACATCTGCTACAAAGAAATAATCCTCTTCAAATAGTCACAACAGCCTGACAAAGGATTTGTTATATTTTCCCTCAAAACCCTTGGAAAGTGGGGTTCCAGGAGGTGAGTGGTGTGTCCAGCTCACCAGCCGGGAAGTGGTAGCGTCAGGGGTAAGCCCCGTCTCTTGGTTTCAAGTTCATGTTGTTGGGGGAACCCCAGTTCCTGCAGGAAGCACGTGGGCGGGGTTTCCTGGTCACCAGGAAGCCGCAAGGACTACGCTCCCCAGTTGTTTGCCTCGGGCATGCACTTTCTCTTCACTGCAAAGTTGCTAATGAAAGCCAAATTTCTCCAATGTCTCTGAATTCTAGGTATTATATTTTGATTTTTTCTGTATTTCTCTTTTTTTCTATTATGAGGTAACATTAGTGAGACATTATAAACGAACTCTACACTAGCAGGCCTCTTGGGGAGAAGTTCCGTCTCTGTTCGCAGAAAGGCAGCATGTGGACACTTGATGCGTCACCGCAGCGACAGTCCGACAGAAGGTGTCCTCTCTGGGTAGAAACCTGCGGTTTTCAGTGCACTTTTCCTCGTACCCTTTCATGCACTGTTACCTGTCGTGCTGACGTGTATTTTTCAGCACTCTGCAGCCGAACATGCCGAACTGTCTCATACCTCGCACATCCCTCTAGGTTTGTGACTTGTCCATTAGTCATTTTGGTCTCAGCCTTGCTGCCTTGGGAAGACTTCTTTGTTAAATTGTCCTAGTTAAAAAAAAAAAACCCAACAAAAAACCAGAAATTCAAAATTAAATAAATTTAATATCAAACCAGTAACTGTTATATGGTACTTTAGAAATCTTACAGTATCTGCTGCTACATAATAAAATTATGTATGTGAATAAAAAACTGATTGCTAGGTATTGAATGAGAGATTCTTGACATGGCAATTTTCTTGTATTTCAAACACACACACAAAAACCCCTGTGAAATGTAATCTGTCTTCTTGGCACATCTGAAACAGTCCTGAGTTCTGTGTTTTCCTTGTGGAAGTGTAATTCCTGTAGCTCTCCCTTTCTTCCACATATTCAACATGCTCTTTTGGTGCAGAAGAGCGAAGATAGCGCTTCCAAAAAAAAAAAAGAAAAAAAAAATGGACGGCGGAGAGCTTTTTCTTCGTGTGAATTAAAAAACATGACAGGCTTTTCGGGCCCTAGATTTCTCCATCACTTCCCTAAAATGCGCCCCAGGCCCTGTGATGTTGCCCTTTTCTCGCTCGTGTGCTGCGGTGGAGGGGGAGGGGTGCGGATACACATGCGTATAATAATCAAAGACCAGAACGCAGGGGACAGTCTCTCTGCGGCTGCATTTCCCCGGCTGTGCTGTCTCCTTGCAGGAACTGCCGCCCGAGTGCGGGTGGGTGTGTTGGGGGCGGGGGGCATTGGTTGGGGCGGCGGCGACTGGTAAAGCCGCCCTTTCACCAACGCCTTCCGTCCACGCGTCCGCGTTCGCCGCACAGGAACGAGGCACGTGCCGTTGATAGCGGTGATCACCAGAACTGTTGATGCTTCCTAGAAGGTGAAATGACAAACTGTAAAGGCGTCTTGCCAGGGAACATGTAGACACGGCCGTCAGCGTCGAGTTCTGTCGCACAAACACGGGCACACGCGCCAGACGGAAACACCCCGCGAGCTCGCCTCCCTCCTCGCAGGGAAACTCCGGCTCTCGTTTGGCATCTCATTCCCTTGTCGTCCGTCAGCGGGGCCGTCCAGTGCGGGTGTCCCAGCGCGGACGCGAGGCGGATCGTTGGAGCTGAAAACGCGCTGGGTCCCCCGCTGCACCGCGTGTGATTTTCAGCACTTTCGTACACCTCGGGGAGTGAAGGGCTCTCCATTTGGGTGCTTTTCCCCCGCAAGAAAACAGAAACAAAAGAGGAATTTCTCTTCCCTGTAACTCTTAATGTTGGATGCATAAGTAGGACAGTGTTTGAGCCTAGCTGCCGTCCATGTCACCTTCTGTCATCAGCAAGCAGCTCATCCACAGCTGCTGGTGGCCAAGACCAGATGCCTCTACCGCTGTGCGCACCGCTCATCCGGGCGTCAGGCCGCGTCGCGCGCGGAGTCCTTCTGCCGGGAGCGCAGGAGAGCTCGGGGGCACGGCAGTGAGAGCTGGAGTCACGTGTGTGGAGTGGAGCAAACGTGAACTTAGCAGCGGGGCGGGGGGAGGGGGTGGTTCTGACAGACGGTCCGTGATCACGGAGGTTGCGGTGAGTCTGGTGAGCCACCGGACCCCTTTGATGGCTAGAGACCGGTGCCCCCTGTGTGAATTACTGGGGTATATTCAGTGGCCTTCATAGCTACGGAACTGTATGTTTAGAAACAGCTATGTCCGAGGCAACACAAGGTCAGCTGAAGGGCACAGCGTTATTGGATTCCGTCTCTGAGGCTGGTGTTTTTTAGACCATTTCTCCACATTCTACAGTCGCCAGCTTCCCCAGGGACCTTGGCGCGCAGGGCCTCCCTCCCAGCACGTAACCAGTGGCTTGGGTGGCTTTCGTCCCCCTTCCTTCCGTCTCTTTTCCAAATTCCCCATTCTCCTGGGCTGAACCTGTGGTGCTCGTTTTCTGACCGGCTAAAGCACCGCCGAGAAAACTCTTAGGTTGTCTTGCTTGGGGGTGACACTGACCAGCGATGTCATACTGGCATTGAAGGGGCAGAAGACATTTGAGGGCCAGGTCTCAACCCTGGGCACGTGTGGAAGCTCTTGGGGCCTTGATTTCCCCATTTATAAAATCAGAAATTCAGGTCAGACCAGATCAGGAGGTTTTGAAGTTTCCTTGAGTTTTCATCATGTGTATGTATTTGGAATTTATCTTGCTAATATGCCATTAGGTGTGTAAATGTATAATCCTACCTAAAATGCAGGTTTCTGGCCCAAATGCCCTGCTAGACTTTCATCTCCTGGATCATATGAGGTGGCAAGGTGCCTCTCCTAGGCTCATGATTCTTGGAGAAAGTCACCTGTTCTTTCCATGACAGAGATTCTCCAAAGTTTTCCTGAAGACTCACGGGTACACTAGGACAGGCACAGCTTTCCTTGGGGAAGCACAGTCTTCCCTTAACCCTCCTCAGCCTTGTGCTTTTGATCTTCAATACATAACATCGAAATAGATGACACAAAGTTTATATCCATAAAGGACATGTCATACATGTCATAGTTGATACGTGATACCTTCTAACGCCTGTGCTTTGGAACAGTTATCTTAGCCCTCCAAACCTTAAGCATGGATGAGATTTATTTTTAATATAAGAAAATTTTATGGTGAGTATTTAAAGTTGGGGACACTAATTCTGCTTTGCCTCCCTTTCTCTTTCCTAATTGGAGTTTCTTCATTGTATCTATTCATACTATGAATTGGCAAAGAGAATTCAGTTAACCCATTGTCAGAAATGTACTCAGATTTCTCCTGTAAGAACCCTTTTTTTTTTTTTGAATCCTCACCTGAGGACTTTTTTTTTCATTGCTGCTAGAGAGAGAGGAAGGGAGAGAGCGAACCATTGATTGGTTGCCTCCCAGCTGCGCCCAGATCAGGGATTGAACCCACAACCTTTCAGTTATGGGACGGTGCTCCAGCCCACGGAGCCACACCAGACAGGGCAAGAACTCACTTTTAAGAAAACCAAAATAACAGGAAATGAAGGAAACAGAGAGGGAATTTGTTGAATTACGCCCAGGTGGCTCTCCCTGACATCATCAGGCTCTGTTGATCCGGTCGCTTACCTTAGGGGGCATTTCTTTGCAGGGACAAAAGCGGAGCCCAGCGCTGGAGTTCTAGGTCCTCCCATCTGTGTATGAGATGCTTCATCTGTGGTGTGAGGTCCATCAGTAAACTGGTTGGGGGGTGGTGAGGGGGGAGAGCAGGAGTAGATCCTGAAATGAGACAGTACTGCTTTCCTCCCAATTACCCATCTGCAGAGTTAGGGTTTGCAGCCAATTTGTAAAAAACAGATTCTCCAGTTTGTCATTTTCAACCTTTGAGTCAAAGCCTAAGCGAAATGTTAGCACTGTCTCCATTTATAAGAGATTTTCCTTGGGAAAAATTTTTTTCATGACGTATTTGTGAATTAAGGAATAGATATTAACCATCATTATTGGACAGTTAAGTGATTTCTATGTGATTAGTTACACATAAAACTGGTGCTAGAAAAGAAAAAAGTAGAGGTCAGTGTTCAAAAGTCCAGTTTTAATCTATTTTATGCATTTTTACTACAATCCAGTTGTTGCTCCAAATGGAAATATGATGCTGTATTCTCTTTCCCATCAGAAATTCAGAAAAGGAGAGAAGCATCTTATAATACCCACAAATACCATTTCCACTGTTAGTTTTAAAATTCTTCTCATTATTATTTCAAGCTCTTATTTTTATTGGGGATAATACCAAGGGAGCTTTATAACAAACCCTATCATATACATGCCTTACATGAGACAACATCACATCTCAGTAGCTTGTTCCCCTTGTTCTAGTTCTGCTTATTGGAGTGACAACAATATTTCAAAAGAATTTTTAATGTTTCTTTCCTTTTTAAAATAATGAAAATATTAAGACCTGATCAGAGAGGTTGAGACTCCTAATCTAATATTTTATCCTCTGTGTTATATGTACAAACCAATATTGTTTTCTGCTGTTACCCTTTCACTTGTATATGTGCGTGTGTATATATGTATCACACATGTACACATTAGAGAGTTATCACAGTTCCAAGTAAAAACATGTGCTCATAAATACTTTTATGACTTCAAAAAGTGTGAAGACTCCAAGTTTAGATGAGAACGCTTTCAAATTAGGATTGCAGCATCTTCCAAGAGCTAGAAAGGGAATTTGGGAGCAGGTTAAAGAAGTCCTCTAGCCTTGGGTGGTTGTGCACCCAGAGCCCTGCCCAGCCCCTGGTCCCCTGCCCCGCCCGCTGAGCGCTGGGGTTGCCCCGGAGCCCTGCGGCCTGCAGCTCTGCGGGCATCAGGTCGCGTGCTTCGTTGATGGGCTCTGAGTGTAAGATGCACTGCAGCCCAAGGTTACACCCTCCTGTGGATTTTTTTATTAGTTCTGCCATTGTTTTATACAGTTAACATTTATTGAGTGTTGCGTAGGCATCAGGCATGTCTCAGCAGCCCTGTTTCCTTAGTTTTCAGCTACGGAGAAGATGCAGAGACTAAATGACTTGACCAGGGCGACATGCCAGCGAGTGGCTCGGCCAGCACTTGAACTCGGGGCTCTCTGACTCCAGAGTCTAAACTCCTCTCCCCTGCGCTCTACCATTGGAGCTGGGAAAGGCGGGAGCTGGGAAAGGCGCGGTGGCGTCGCGGGGGTCTACCCACGCTCTGCAGGCCTCAACAGCATCGGTCCTGTGGTTTCCTGTGGTTTCGTTTCTTAACAAGGATGCTGAGGGCAAAGGAGAGGCTCTTACTTTCAAAACAAATGACTCTGGCGTTCGCCAGGAAAGGAACCGAGGAGACTGGCAGCCCCTCGCCTCGTGTGCGAACACTGCTGCTTTGTCTCCGGGTGTCGCGGCTCCTCGTCTAACAGCTCCCTCCCCGTGTGGCTGAGAAAGGCCCGGAAGACTTCAGAGGCACAGCGACTCCCAAAGCACTGCTGCTGCTAGGGCTGCTGGTATTTACTTTTCAAATTTTGAAAAATAGGGGCGGCATTCAGAGAGCCCTTTCACCCCCCAGGGTCCCAGCAGACTTCCGAGCACAGAAATGTTAATGAGCCGAGGGACAGGAGGCCAGAGGGCAGCCTCCTTCCCGGAAACCCAGGCCAAACCAGCCCTCCGCCCCTTGGAGTGCGGGTGCCCTCGGAGCCGCCTTCATTTCTTATTTATGGGGAGCTAAGAATGCACAGAGACCTCAGACATCAGGCAAGCCAAAGGCGACTGATGGCCCGCGGCCCGGCGGGGCGCGCGTGGGTGAGGGCTGGCCTGCTCTCTTCCTGTGAGGTGCGCGCACGCGGGCGGGCGGGCTGCTGAGCGTTGCCTGTGGTTCTTCACCACCAGCCCGGAGTGGAAGCCCGGAGTGGAAGCCCAGAGTGTCTCAACCTTCCTGTCTGGGCCTATTCACGCATAAGGCGAGGCCAGGAGAAGTGGAGGGACTGCATTACTGTCACGGCTGCTACACCACCAGTGCCCGCTCCAGGCACCCAGCATCCTCTGGCAACGCCTCTCGGCGGCGGCGCTCTGTTGTGGCTCCTTCCTTCTGTCACGATGCTGGAAACTCTGTTGCCACGTTGTTTTAAGTCGTGGAGGAGGCCATGACTTACACTTTTTTCCCTTCTCTTTTTTTGTATAAAAGCACCTCCTGGTACATGGGGAATCACTTGTTTGTTAATTGGCTGATTACTATCATTTTTCAAAATTCCAGCTTGGTTCTTTTCTAATGAACTGAATCCTGTTTCTCACCTCTGAGTACGAATTGCCCTGGAGTGTATTTCTTGTCTTAGCCTTCTGCCTTTTCTTCCATTCTTTTCTTTAAAAAATATATTGTGGGAAGAACGTTTACTGTGAGGTGTCCCCCTTTTAACAGATTTTCAAGTCACTGTGCAGGATTGTTCCCTGTAGGCCCATTGCTCCATAGCAGAGCTCTCAGAACCTACTCCTCTTCCGTGGCTGCAGTTCTGTATCCATCCCTGAGCAGGTGCCTCTCCCGTAGCCGCTGACAGCCACCGTCCTGTTCTTTGCTTTGATGACTTTGACTAGTTTGGGCACTTCATGTAAGTGGAGTCATACATTACGGTGCCTGTCTGTGACTGGCTTATTCCACTGAGCACAATGTCCTCAAGGCCCACCCGTGTTGTCCCATGTTGCAAGACGTCCTTCTTTTTTAAAGCCAAGTACCATTCCATTGCATGCACCTACCGTATTTCTGAATGCGTCCGTCCTGTAGTGGACATTTAGATTGTTTACGCATCTTGGCTGCTGTGCATAATGCCACAGTGAACATAGGTGTGCTGATATCTCTTCCAGGCTCTGATTTCAGCTATTTTGGATAGATACCCAGAATTGGCACCTTCCACTCTTTTCTTACCTCCTTTCCCCCTCCCAACTCTTCCATCTCTCCCCACTGAAACCTAAAGTGCTGGACACATGAATCTAGTTTATTACAAAGCTTCCGTTCCTTAGGGTATTTACTTATTTATTTAGGTATTGACTGCTACAAGCTTAATCCCCCTTTTGTGAACCTTAATGAGATACTTCCACCCTTTCTCCCTCACCTCCCCCTTTCTAGACATTCAGAAGGTAGAATGGCAAGGCGTGTTTTCCTTACAAAGTATATTTTCACTCCAGCAACTTTAAAATTTACCTCGGGGGACCATGGCCTGTATAGTCAGATTTCTTTTGGCAACCACAGCATGTTTGTGCTTTTTATGCAAAAATCAAAAGCACACTTTTTATTTTTTAAACCAGTCTTAAAACATTGTAGAATTGGTTCCCAGATGTACATTCAAAATCCCATTCTGTCTTTTCCCCTCACCCTCTAAATACCTAGTTGTCTTTCAAGTCCACGAACCCTCCTCACAGAGCGTGGGGCCAGTCAGGTCTCAAACACCACACGTAGCAGAAGGCCCGCCCTGCATGGAGGCGGACTGAAGAGAAACATCTTTAAATATCCAGATATGTGGGCTCTGGCCTCTGACCAAGGCTGCCTCCTTGTGCTGCTTCTCACAGAGACCCCAGGTTCAATGACGACACTGACTTGGTGTTTGAAGGACCAGGCACCGCCCCTTCCTTTCTTTGAAGTTTTCATGCGATTCTCTGTGAAAGAACTCTGTCGTAAGCAGATGCTTATGTTATACTTCTGTAATGTTTTAAAGGTGCATCTTGACGTCCTTAAATCATGGCCAGGTTGACCGTTTGCAGACTGGACATGCTGCCCAGGCCCCGCCTCATCCCATTGTGAGGAGGAGTGGAGCCCCCTCATCCCCACATCCCCTCATTTCAGCTTCACGCAGCCCCTTGCGGAGAGGAGGGGCCATCCCTGAGCACACCGAAGTGCGGGGAAGCCGCCCACTCACGGTGAGACAGCCCGAAGGCCGAGAAACCCAATTTAATCCCTGTTCCAAGGGCGCCGTCCTCTCCGCCAGACGGGACTGCCTCCCGGCTGGACGCGTTTGCTTTGCCGCTGTGGGAAAGACTGGCCCTTTATCTACAGAGCGTTAGAGCAGTGAGAATGTCCTAGGCCTGCCCTCTCGGGTTCATTCAGAAATGGCGACAAGATAGCAAGGGCCCACATTTGTGAAGCCTTTCTTTTCTCATATTCTTAATGTATGCGTCTCTCCTCCATTTAAATGTTTTAATTATTCTCTCTCAAAGTTTTCTGGTAACCTCTGTCATCCCATAGGCCTCCCCAGAGGATAGTGTTTACTTAACTGTCCTTATTTGAGGGGTTCCCCCCACCCCCACTCAGACTCTGCGGTCCGCCCTGGTCCAGGCCCCAGCCCCACAGAACCCTCGGGCGTGCACACGTATCCCTGGGCTGCAAGGACAGAGCCTCCTGCTTGAGGAAGCTGGATGAAAGCCTGGAAAGGTTATTTTGTTTAAATTCTTTCCTTGAAGTTCCTTCAGTGGAGGAGCCAGGCTGGAAATCATACTAGAACAGTTGTGTTTCATAGTTACAGCGTAATCGGGGACTGTAATTCATGGCCATTAAATTGCTGCCTTTGAAGTATAAGAAAAACCAGAACAACTTTTATGGCCCCTTAACCCACAGGATTATGATACACATGAATTAAAGTCAAGTGTCTTGTGAACTCTCCCAGGTACCGTGGTTGGCAGAGTTCCCTCCTCACCCGAGGGCTCACTAACGGGTTGACTTTCAACTGGAAACTCGGGTGGGGGGTATCGCAGTCTTGGGAGGCTTTTTCTTCTTTCTTGTCTTTACATTTTTATAAAACAAATCAGAGATGAGGAGACTTGTTATGGGGGCTCAACTGAGAATGGGAATTGTTCTTTCTCTGCTGGATCTCTCCGGGGAGGGGCAGCAGAAAGAGTTGATATATACTCAGCACTTTCTAAAAGTCAGCTCTGTGCCGGCCATTTTGCATACTGTTTTTACTGAAGCCTCACAGCAGTCCTGTGTTGTTAACATTAGCGGTCCCCCAGTACAGGTAGGAATGAGGCGGGCTGCAGAAATTCACTAAGCTCATTATCACTTGGTAGGAGGAGGTGGTACCTGAATTTCAGAGGAGATTGGAGCCAAAGTGTACGCTTTTGCCCTGCCCTATGTTGCCTCCCAGAATTCATTCCTAAGGCCACGGGAAAATCAGCCAAGCTGCTGGACCCCACAGCCTGGGTCCTCATATCCCAGGGTAATCAGTTTCACAGGAAGTCACTGAGATTTACACTGTTGTATCCGTTCTTAAAGGAGTGTCATGGGGAGACCATGGAGAAAGAAGAGCAGCAAAAATATATATTAGTATTTAACGACTGTGCATTTGTAACTTGTATGCTATAATGAACATAAATGTTTCATGACATCTTTCTACCTAATGTTAAGAGATGCTTAAAATATCATCAGAAAAATAGAAAATTTAGTTTTATATTGCTAGAAAAGGGTACATCCTTTACAGGGCAACTTGTTCAACTAAAAATTCCGTTGGTGGCTGGGTTGATTTAAAAAGCGACGGGGGGTGGCCCTTTCAGAACGTGGAATGTAAGGTTACGCTCTGCTTGTTCTGAGAGGAGGTCACTCGTAGGGAACAAAACTCTGTGGACTTACATCTTACGTATTTCTTAGCAATACATTCTGTCACCTGTATTTATTGTCTGGAATATTTTCATATGGTTTTAGCTGCGAGCAATATAGGTTAGGCCATTACAGCCACTCCACTAGATGGCGCTGTGGTAGCACGGATGTGCCTGATGCCCCGGCACGGGTTGGAGAAGCAGATACAGCTGTTGGGCTATACCCCAAGCCCTCAAGAAGTGTACAGTAGAGCCCCGGAGCGCTGCGGAACTTTTTCACATTTCTCGTTCTGGTACCCGTTCTGTGCGTCTGCACACCCTCACTTGGCATTCCTTCCCCATCTTTCCCTCCGTTCTCGCAGCGCAGGTTTTCGCGAGGCCTGACCATGAGCCCTCCTCACCTGCAACTCCACTTGCCCCTCCCTCCCCCTTCGCACATCGTCTCTCCTCAGTGGGTGTCCGTGTGCCCATGTGGGCAGTGGTAACCGGATGTCCCTGTTTGAGCCGCGTGATGACCGACTTGGGGGGGCTGCTTTCCAAGGGGAGGGAAATGCTGCCCTCTCAGTGGGCTCGCCTTGCTGCCTTTCCCTTCAGTTAATCGGGTGCTTTCTCAAAAATGATGAGTTCACCTCCAGCAAATACAGCCAAAAACATAGGGACCCGGGTTTAGGTGGTGGGAGTGTACCAAGCACCTTGATGATCTTGGGCGTCGTCCAGAACCAGAGCTGGAAGGGGGCGGCCAGAGCCTTTGCCCGAACCCCTGGTGTGAGGGGGAGCTGCAGAGGTCCAGGACCCTGCCTCCTGCCCGGCGGTGCGGGGCCGTGTGCGGGCAGCTGCCAGCTCCAAAGCCGGAGAGCCCGCAGCCCGGGAAGGAAGCGCCTATGAATGTTACTTACTGCGGGGTCTGCAGTTTTGAAGATTACCAGTTCAGAAACATGGCTGGGGTTTGACTCTCATCTGTAGTTCAAAAGAGGATCATGAAACACATTTAAAATGTTTTCAGTCCTTCCCATAAAGCGTTTGTCATTGCTGTGTGGGATTATTACATACTGTTTCCGCCTTCAAACCACATTTCAGACCCCAGGCATGTTTCTTGGGTGGCTAATGTAAAAACTGCCCCACTTCAAAACGCAAATTCCTCATAGCATTTCATTTCTAGAATGAAGCTAGACACCGTCCCTTCATGGTACCTGGAGCAAGTGTAAACTTTCAAAACATCTGTACCTGATGAGGTTGAAGAAGGGTTGGCAAGAGGAGGTAGTGTTTGTGGGAATCAAACTTGTAGGCAGGCAGACGTGTTTGGACTCGCCTGGCATATTTTTCTCTTTGGTGCAATTCATCATCTATTGAAATAAAACTTCCTCACCACTCAGAAGCAACACTTTACAAGATGTCATTTAATCACACTAACACTACACAGCGAAGTCAGGTGAGTGGGTTGGAAGGCAGTGCTTTGAACTGGCCAAGTATGATCTTAAATACGATTCTGTCTGGTGGGCTCAGGAGTATGATGTGCATCCAGCTCGGTCCCTGCTGTCAAAGGTGCAGGACAGGGACCCATTTCATGAGACGCAGGTGAAGTGTCAATACAGCATCTGGCAGAAATAACGCCACATTTTTATTAGGAAATATTTCATTACAAAATCATAATCATATAATTCTGTAACATGACAATATCATGCTCAAGCACACCATAAGACTTTTTAGGCGAAATGTGCAAATTAAAACTATAAATTACTACACTCATATTATTACCCTACCAACTGCATTCCTGCAGGCCTTCCTTCTGCTGGACCCTGGATGTTATTTGTGGGTGGGCTTTGCCTTGCTACCACAAGACTTCAAAAGTTAAGTATAATCTTACTCAGGTGAAGCAAATTAGTCTCTACCTAAGTTTTCTAGACTTTGAATATGGGTAGCATATTTTTCCAAAGGAATGTAATCTTGTTTTCCAACACTGTATAAACCAAGCAGGAAATTAGCAAACGCTCCCTGATACTGTTGCAGCAGACCTGCTCTCTGCCTTCCAGAATCTTACAGTTTGCCAGACGGGATGAACCCAGCGATAGATGAACATCTGTGTCAGGCCCGTAGGCTTTGTTGTCTCTGTGAGCGCGTCGTACTCCAGAAGCGAGACTCCTGGAGGACTCTTTTGGCCGCGTTGCAGGCTGAAGCGTTGTAATTCAAGTGTGTGTGGTGGCGGCCAGGGAAGGGGAAACAGCGAGGAGTCCTTCGGACCCTGGCCTGGGTTTTGAGGGTCCCGGGGAGTTTCCTGTCCCCTTTAGCTCTGAGCATGGCTGCTGCCGTGGGACGTTTTAGGGAGGAATGGAAGCCGGCTCAGACCGCAGCCCCTCCTGCACCTCGGGGAGGGAAGGGAGAGAAGCACTACCTTATCTCTGTCTTCACTTCTCCTCTTCCTCCTCGCTACTCCCACCTCTTCTGGGAAGAACAGAAAATAACTGACACTTATCAGTGTCCCACGTGTGTCACCATCTGGCTGGCTTGAGGGTTGGAAACAGGGAGGGGCAGCAGGAACAAGGTAGCTGTTTGTGTGTAGGTGTCTGCAGCCTGGCAGGCACAATGCCTTCCTTACAAAAACAAGCATCAAGATTTATTTATCTGATCTTTACCAAGAATCTTTGTTCTGAGGAATTAGGCAAGAGAAATGCCTTCAGTCAACGAGGAGCGTAAATAGGAGTCGTAGCTCGTTGTCTTAACTTTCGTAACAGCCTTGTAAGGTAGAATTAATTATTTCCATTTTATGGCAGGATTCAAAACAGTTAGGTGAATTAGCCACATTGCCGGGTGCCTAGCAGATCGCCGAGGAGTACTCGCTAAATGAATCCGGAAGGGAAGTATGTGAGAGAGGCAGGGCTAGAAGCCCAGGCTGACAACCCCCAGTCCTGCACTTGCCGCTTTGTGCTCCTGGTCTCCCGGGAAGGGGCGTGGTTGAGCCTGAAGACCAGGGGTAGCCTCTGCTGTGCATTCAGCAGTTACTGTTTGATTTTGAAAGAAGAGGAGAATATCAGTTTCATTAGCCTGTGTATCGCCTACTTTCGCTATTTATGCATCCCCCTCCTCAAGCTCCTTCTTTTAAAACGCCCCCCTATGTCTTTTATACCGGCAAGTGACTTAGTTGTTAAAAACGCAGATTCCGGATGCAGACTTGCTGAGTTTAAGTCCAGGCTCTGCCACTTGTTAGCTCTGTGACCTTGGGCAAGTTGTGTAACCTCTAGGTGTCTCAGAATCATTAACTCTAAAAACGGGGATAATAATAGAACCTCCATCAAAGGGTGATTGTGAACAGCATATGAGTTAATATGTGCACAGCACTTAATACAGTTCTGGTATAAAGTAAGTACTGTGAGCATGTCGTTAACATAGCACTGTTGGGAATATTATCATTATCCTGTGTTTCTCTACCTTTAGAAATAAACTTTGTGACAGTAGAGTGTGACATTATCACCGCCTTTTTTTAAAAAATATTTCCTGAGTGGGCTCTTTCTATTGTTCTTTTTAAATTTTTCATATTGTTTTGTCCCTTTTGTTTGGTTTCATTTTTGGTTGTTTATTTGTTTTTATTGTGGTAAAATACACATAACATAAAATGGACCATTTTCACTTTTTAAACTTACAATTCAGTGGCAATAATTACATTCTTAAATATTGTGCAGCCATCACCCCTATTTATTTCCGAGACGTTTCATTGCCCCCGACAGAACTGCCCCATTAAGCACTGATGCTCCGTTGTCCCCTCTTCCAGCCCCTGGTAGCCCCCGATGTACTTTCTGTCTCTATGAATTTTAACTATTCTAAGTACCTCTCTCATATAAGCGGAATCATAAGAGTGATCTTTCGTGTCTGGTTTCTTTAGCACAATGTCCACAAGGTTCATCCATGTTGTACATTGTATCAGGACTTCATTTCTTTTCATGGGTGAATAATAGCCCAGCATATGTATATATCACATTTCGTTTTCCTGTTCATTTGCCCACGGACATTTGGGTTGGTTTACCTCTTGGCGACTCTGACTAGTGCTGCTATGAACATCGGTACATGTATCTATTTGTGCCAAGTACCTATTTGTTGAAGCATGTACTTTTGGTCCTGATTTTAATTCCTTTAGGTGTATACCTAGAAGGGGAGTTGTTGGTGCCTATGGTAGGTCTGTGTTTAGCTCTTTGAGGAGCCACCAAACTGTTCGCCACGGCAGCGATGCTCTTTTATACTCTCACCAGCCATGTATAAGGGTTCTAGTTTCTCCACATTCTCACCTCCATGTTATTTTTCAGTGTTTTGACGATTGCCATGTGAACGGGTGTGAAGTGGTGTCTCATTGTGGTTGTCACATAGTGTCATTCAGTAAAATGAAACAGACTCCTATTAGACACCAAGCTCTTTCAGGCATGAGTTTGCACTTAGACCCCTGACTTAGAATTATTTAGCCAACAAGCACCGCGCCTTAATGGGCGCTTTCAGGCTTCAAAACCCTGGGGGCTCCGAAAACGGAGTTCCATTGTGCTTCTTGCAGAAGGCGAGTGATCTGCATGCCCTCCCAAGTGGTGATTAGGAGACAGGCGCGGTGTCACCGCTGCGGGGCTGTGAGCGGGAGAAGCCTGCTTGTCCCGCCCCGCCGTGGGTGCCGTGCCGGGAGCTACGCCTTAGCGTAGCCAGCCTGTGACTGCACATTTTGGAATTCACTTGCTCACAGGTGCTGGCAGTGCTGGCCCAGGTCCAGCACAACGTTTTCCCTGGAGGGACGCCACGCTTTGGATTTCCTTGTCTACACACTGTGTCATTGTCAGACCTTTCAGCCGGGATCAGAGAGAGGCGGGTTTGTCTGGGCATTGCCGCAGGAGCGCCTAGGCGTGACCTCGAGTGGGAGCGCCTGCCAGAGAGGGCTGGTCTCCCTTCAGCACCGCCAAGGGCTGGAAGATGCACCTGATAGCGGCTCTGGTTGCTCCCCAACTTGAAAGGCCTCCGTCGCCACCCCTTACCTTGCCCTTCCTCCCCTGTCCTCACCTATTCCCAGCTGCCTGGAGTTGGTCTTGTTTCTCTGGTGGTGCCTGATGCTCCCAGGTCTGGGAAGGGCTGGGAATCAAGACTGCGAGTTGCAACCCTCGTTCTCGGTCCAGAGGCGCCACCTGTGTCGCTGAGTAAGCTGGATGACTACCTCACTGCACAGCACGCTCTTGCCGGGCGCAAGCTTGGGTTTTCCCAGGGAAAGTGATCTCCGTCGACTCTGACTCCCATCTATGAGTAAATGAGAGCAGGGGAGAGGAGCATGTGCTGTTCACTGAAGGTGTCAGTTGTTTCTGTCTGCCAAACGCTTCTCGAAGCGAAAAGGGGTCTCCTGTGTCTTACAGCACAGTGTGCTCCCAGACTGGAAGCTCAGTGAATTCCATTCGAGAGAAAGATGCTGACACCCCTAATCTCGCAACGAAGTCAGTTCCCTGGGGTCCCTTCCCCAAGGGATATTCCCAGTTGCCTTTAATACTCAGATGACTTAGTTGCTCCGAGATGTCTTTTAACAAATCAGTCTTTTTTTCCTCTTTCTCTTCCTTCTCCATATTTGGCATTGTTAAATAAGTTCCCTGAGTGTCTTATCAGGTAGGGCCAAGGGATCGTTTCTTGGATTAAAGTCCATGCCCTGAACAGAGTTCAGAGAGCCGTTGCTGACTGCCTCGTGCCTGTGGAAACACATTCTGTGTGCACCGCCCCCCCCCCCGCCCCCATCCAGAAGCAGACGTGGCCTCCGTGCCGATTCACAAGCAGAACATTGCAGGGGTGTAGGTCACGACAGGGCTTCGGGGTTTGCGGCAGACGCCTTCTTGGTCCAAAGACCAAGGCATCTTGCTAAACAGTTGGAAGGAGGGGGCAGAAGTGTAAACCTGGGGCCGGTAAACTGCTCTTTCCTCTCCACTCTGCCCCCCTCCCACAGGCTTTGAGTTTTCGGTGGGTCTGGAGGTGTCCCCAGTTTGGACACCAACCAAACTGGGGACACCAGAAAGCCAGCCCGCCCTAGTTCTGCATGCTGTCCTCGATTTGGCTGGGCTCTCGGATCCTGGGCTTGGCTGTGTCTGTCGAAACGACCCCTACTTTGGACTCGTACTTGTGTCTTCTATCACGTTTGTCAGATATTTATTCAATTCCTACTGTGTGCCTAGCATGAGATAGCCAAGGCCTCCTGCCAGTGTGTTCCATTCTCATATGGTTAGGTCAGCGTTGAAAGTAATGCCCCTATCATGAAATTCTGTTGTCTGCAGACCTTTTAGCATTGCTTGGAGAGAAAAGTCCATTCATCACTACACACTGCACCCCTAATCCAGGCCAACTGGCTGGCAGGTGTGGCCCAGTGGTCGCAAGGGCCTGGGGAATTTGGGAGGTGCTCTGAAGACTTTGTCATCAATCAGCCAGCAGGTTTTCCCCGAGCATCCCTCGGCGCCCAGCAGTGCGGAGGAGATCACTTTGGAAGGAGACCTTGCCAATGCTCTTTTCGTTAGAGCACCACAATGCGTGTGTTCTTTTCGGTCAGAAAAGATGGCTTATGTGGATATATTTGTAAAGTAAAACAAGAAAGTTTATTAAACATTCATTGCATTAAGCATTGTTAACTGCCAGAAAGATATTAGGTGTTGGAAAGTTGGACATGGTAATAGGCATAAATCTCAGTCCAAAAACTACAGTGTGCAAGAAATAACACTTAAAATTTATTCTATAAAGCTGCCCAGTTTCTGGCTCTGGTTCCTCTTTCCACCGGCGTGGTGGAAACTTAATCTCCCTCTCGAGGTTCTGAGGTCAGCCCCAGGGCCACGCTGTTTGGGGCTTGGGGTCCCAGCCAACCCTCTCTGCAGGTCTGACAGGCTCTCGCATGCTTCCTTGCCACACTCAGGACTCGGGAGCTTCCTGTGAAGTCGCATGTGGCTAAGCTGACCCAGTTCCTCCGCTGGGAAGCTGTACTGCCAGGTAGCGATGCTGCTGAGATTTGGGGCCCAGACCTGTGCTCCTTCATACCCTCAGGCCTCCCCGATATCCCTACTTCCTCCCCCGAAGCACTGAACAGAGTCTGCTCCATGGGAGAAAAACAGGAAATGCCAAGAGAAGAACCCCAGTTAATGTCTCAGAATTTTGTCTAGCCCCACCGTTCATATTTGTATAATCTGTGAATATTTACCACACATATCGGCAGAAAGTACATAATTCTCGTTACCACCATGGGACTGTCAACGTTCTCTCCATTTTTCAGGTTTACAGACAGGCTGAGGTTAGATACTTGCCGTATGAGTGGAAGTCACTTAGACAATACATGACTCAGGGGTAGATTTAGAGCCTGGACCTTGTTGCCTTGGTCACGGTGCTTCTCAGGTTGTCCTGGGCTTTATGAAGCCCCCTCTGATATGTCGCATCAATGGGCATGACCATTTGTTAAGTAAATGAGCATTAGAAACATCCAGGTAAATTCTGTGATTGTTTTATTTATTTATCTTTTAAAAGAATTTAATTTTTGTGAGGGGTGGGTTTTACCCTTGTCCTTTTTATAGTATCTTTTTCTTTATTTAAAAAAAAATCTGCATCTTTTCTTTCTGTACCTCACTCCGTGTCCCCTAGTGTGGTCTGCTTCTGGGTAAAGGGAAGCGATCAGTGGACTAAACAACATGTGCGCTCAAGGGAGTGCGCAACACCTCATTTTGTGACTAGGCCCCTCCTGTTTCTGAAATGAGGCCAGAAATGCCTCACAGAGACGGAACTTCCGCTGCTCATGCGGACCGTGGTCATGGTGGTGGGGAAGTAGCTAAAGCCCTGGGCACCAGCCCCGGGCTCCAAGGTGACCAGGACAATAGGGGCTGTTCCAGAGGGCGAGGACGGGGAGAGAGCTGACCCTGAGCGCGTATGACCTCCCCGCCCCACCTGTAGCCAGCCAGCACCTGGCACGGTAGGTTAACGGGAAAGCCCACCTGCCAGGGGCCGGTCACTCTTACACCCCGCCCCGCCCCTCTCAGCTGACTGCAAGCTCCCGCCAGATGGGCCAACGTAGGCAGACAGGAGCCCTGTGGGGAAGGCATGCAGGGGTGGGGGTGGGGGGGTAGGGGGTGCGGTGCGGAGCAGAGCAGCTCCGGCGGCCTGGGTTTTCCCCTGGTTTTCCCTGGTGGGGACTGGATCACGTGGCCACTGTAGAATCGCCGCTTACGTGATGGGGGAGATAAACATGTAAAGAAAACAATGGTAATATTTTTATGTTTTGTAACGAAAAGAGCAGCCAGGAGAAGACAGCAGCAGACAACCAGAACAGGCAGGTCCTTTTGGGCTGCCTTCCATGACACAGAGCTAAACTTTCTAAATATCCAAATGACTAAATATGTGGGATTTTGCATTTTGAGTGAGTCTCTGGATGGACTATCAGATACTGAATTTCATGTCTGTTTTTTTTTTTTCCTATTGTGGTAAAATATACATAATATTTTCCATTTTAACAGTTTTAAACATACAGCCCTAAATTGACCCATAAGCCTCCGGGGTGGGGGGCGGGGGGACCACTTGTAATTGGAATTCAACCGTGCATGATGGAAAATGTATTTCTTTTTGATATTTTTCAAGGCACAAGGCAGGGCACCCAGGAGGCTAAGGCCTTATTTTCCTCCTGCACATCCAAGTCCAAGGCTCAGACAAAAGTCTTAGGGTTCATTCTGGTCGTCTCAGTTCAGGACACACACCCAGCCCCGCTTCCCAGTCAGGCTCAGTGGCCGGAGGAGCCCCACGTGCTGATTGGTTTAGGCTCCAGTTACTGCCCAGCCCCGTGGCAAGAGGGCAGGTGTTGCTTGTTTGGACTCGGCCAGTCAGGCCCAGTGCTGACTTGGGGCTTGAAGGCGGCGCCTCACGTCTCGGGGCCCCGTCTGCAGGAGGGGTGACTGTGGAAATAGGGGAAGGGGAGGCTGCCGTGGTCTACACCGCCCGCCGGCAGAAGCCTGGGGGCGTGGGTGTATTTCCAGTGGGGCGTGCGAGCACATCATTACTGAGCACCCACCTGTCTCCCGCCGACCCCCATGCTCGGAACAGTTCCTCGTTGTGTCTAATTCTGAAGCATTTTTCAGGTAAGTAAGCTTCTGCCAATTCCACTGGAGAAACCAGACTCAGAGAAGGTAACTGGACCAAGGCTCCGTGCCTAGAAAATGGCTGAACCCCGGGGGAAACCAGCCCCTATTTCCAGAGACTGAACTCTTTTGCATTATATCGTGATGCCTTCAGAGGTAGCTGCTACTGTTACTACCGTATTTGGGAAGCTCTGATTGTTAGGGTCGGGGGTTGGGGGTGGGGGGAGGGCGGGTGGAGGGGTGGGGTGTGAGAGAGAGAGAGAGAGAGAGAGAGAGAGAGAGAGAGAGAGAGAGAGATGGTTTGTCTGTTTAATGCGCAAAGAGAGACCTGCCTCCCGTGGACTCCTGGGCATGGCCCTGGTTCCGAGGGCCAGAGCAGCGGTGCTTCTGGGGTGCATTTTGAACACGCAGTTGCCTGGCCTCCCTCGATGCCCCTCAACTGAATCAGAATCTGGTGGTGTGACCTTGGAAATTGTAGTTTTAAAAAAAGTTTCAGAGGTTATCCTTGTATAAACGGTCTGAGAACCCCTTTGTTAGACCGTAACCAGTCTCTGTTGTATGCAAGGCTCCTCCTGTTCATGACTGCGGCTGCGCCTCCTTGACCGCCTGCCCTGTTAGGTTCTTGTGCGGTGCGTGAGGGCTGGATCTTTGGAGTCAGAAACACCGAGTTCAGATTTGCTCTCCATTGTTTATGAGTCACATATACAGGGTCTGGCACAAATAATGCCCCTTTTTTTTAACTACAAAATCATAAGCATGTAATTCTGTAACATAACCCTATCACACTCAGGCACACCATAGGACATGTTAGGTGAAGTGTTCCAATTGAAACTATAAATTATTACACCCATATTATTATCCCACCAACCACACGTAAGCAGGCCTTCCTTCGGCCAGACCCTGTATAGACCTTGGTCAGGGTTCTTAATAAGTCCAAGGCTTAGTGTCCTTATTTGTCAAGTGGGAATAATAATGCAACCTATATTTAAAAAGTTGCTGTGAGGGATGAGGTAAGAACACAGGAGACATCCTTAGCATGATGCAGACCCAGAGGAGGGACTCAGTGGCTATTACTCGTTGTCAGTCATTGGTGCGCTTCCCTCGTTCCTTCAGCTGTTTTTAATAATGCTTTTCTAGATTCCTATCTTTTACCCCTAATTTTTGGCGCATCCCAAGTTTTCTCTTAAGTGGAGGGAAAGTGATCCCCTCCACTTTCCACAAGGCGGATGGGAGGGTACGTGTTAGTACAAAGCTCGAGGCATCTGACCACATCAGCAGGCGGCAGGACCGTGGCTTCCCGTGGTCTGGGTGCGAAGTCTCTCTGCACGCAGGTAGTCTCTGGATATTAAACATCCTGGAATTTCCCATCATGCTCAAGTTCTTTTCTCTTGGGAAACAGATCAGTGGGGGATTACAGGGACATCTGGATTCTTCAAGAATTTTTTGGACATTCTCCCAGTTGGCTGCAGGCCTCACCTGTGTTTGGAGACTGGCTTCATCATAACGGTGGGCTGCTTCCAAGACCGCGGTGATCCATCTTATCTAGTATAGATCTGTCAGCATTTTTCCTAGTCAGCTGCGAGTGATGACTAATTTGAAATGAGGTCCACGCTCCAGCAGAGAGTCAACATGCCCCCATAGCATGTGCGCTGACATTTACATAAAATGCAAATATGTTCATTTGCTTCTATTTATTTTTGTTTCATGATCCCCAAACACATGGGTATTTGTTGTGTCCATCTGAACCAGTTTTCTTTAAAGTGAGGCAAGGCTCCTTGAATGAAGCTTGATGCCAGTAGTGCCCAGCCTGCTGCAAGCACTTAGCACATCCTTTGTGACGAAGCTGCTTTACTGACTTTTCGCTGCTGGGTGCCGAGGGTGGGGGCATCACCTTCACAGTGAAGCACTGAGGGTGGAGAGATGCAGAGTTAGTTTGCCTTTGATGGTGTGCAGGGTGGGCTGCTCAGGGGCCGTAAGCTTTCACTGAAGACCATGAAGATGCCCAGGTTGTAGCTGTTTCCGTCAGCTAATTGAGACATTTATTACGGGCCCTAAAATTTCATGGAATTTTGTGGATTGTTTCATGATGGCGTAAAAGCAGTTGGGCTCACCAGGGGCTGCGGAAGTCGTCTGTAAGATGCGCCTGGGCACAGGAGCGGCAGTACCAATTCACGCAGCAGAAATGTACGTTGAGGTATTCGTCTTTGATTAAAATGCCAGAAAACAAACTCAGGTGCTCACAGAAAATGGAAAATTGCCAAGAACCAGCTCCCCTCAGACCCCCTCATTACCCTAAAGACTGGAGGGGAAAAACTGTTGTAACGACAAAATTTCTTCAAAACACCTTTAACAGACTCGTCACCATCCCCAAATGCAATGCCAGTGTATACTTATTAGTTCCTTGAAGAAAGGACTAAACAAGAGTTTTAACATGTTCAAATTGAGGTGAAATAAACATATAACATTGGCTGCCTAAGAGTTACTATTTCAGGTAACCCCGCCAGCTGAGTGTGGTCCCTTGTTTTTAGGGGTACTACTATGCCATTTAAAAATGATTTATAGTAGGCCTTATGCATTGAGCCAGGCATCATTCTCGGGATCAGAGATGGAAAGATTCGCTTCTGAGCACCTCACAGTTTGGCCCAGCAGTGAGCTCGAGAGCAGATATGTGCTTTAATGGAGGCAGGTTCCCAGGGGAATGGTAGCAGGAAGGGGCCCCAAGCCCACGGGCGTGGGGGCGGGTTTTAGAAACAAGAGAATACAGGTGCGGGGGTTTTCAGACTGGCTTTTCAGGCAGAGGGAATTGAATACACAGAGGTGTTCAGATATGGGAGAACATGCCATGGTCAAGGATGTAATTAAATAGTTCAGTACTGCTCGAGCTTAAAATAGGAGGAGGGGGCCGACTATGAATGAAGTTAGACAGATGGGAAAGAGTCACATACGGAAGGCTCTGAATGCTGTGCAGGGGAGTGTTTATTTCAGTGGTCAGGAGCGTCGCTGAGTAATTCTGCAAAGAGGATTATCAGGTGTGACTGAAAGAGCGCTGCCTCTCTGCACTGCAGACTTCAGAAGGGGAGCTCGAAGGAAGGAGACCCGACTGGTGGGCATCGCATGGGTCTGGATGAGGGATGTTGGCTGAAGTTGGGACAGGGGTCGCGGAGACGGGAACCAAGGGGCAGATTTGAGAGAGGCCTAGGAAGTGGATCGGACTTGGCATGTTTGGATATGAGACCTGCGGACTTAAGGGCTGGTTTGCTTGCCTGAGTAACTGGAGGAGTCGTGTCGTTAGAAAATAAGGGGGGCAACAAGAATGAGATACAAGGTAACAGGTCACTTTGAGGCATTGATGTCTTTGAGGTGCCTGTTGGACAAAGAGACAGAATTATCTAATTGGAGACCGTTGTATGTGTTTGAGGTTTGGGAGACTCGTCTAGATTTGAGAGTCATCAGGATATAGATGCCAATTGAAATTCAGGGACAGATAAGAATTTTCAGGCAAAACGTGTAGCGAAGAGGGCCTGGAGGATTACCAATACATAAGGGGGTGGGGAAAAGCAGATAATTTAAAAAGGGACCAAAGAGGGACAGCAGGAGAGCTGGCCACTAAGAGGCCCAGGACAGAGGGATGTCACAGAATCCGAGGGAGGAGGGCGTGCTGCTCGGGCAGGTGAGCAATGCCAGATGTAGCAGAGAGACGGAGGAGGACTTGGTGTCCATTGACCTAGAGGCCCTAGTCGCACAGGACCAGGGTGTGCAATTCTGTGGACTTGGGTGGGCAGACGTCAGGTTGAGAGCAGCAAGGAGTAAGTGGGAAGGAAGAAAATCGTGTATGGAGAGCCTTCTCATAAGATTTTGGATGTGGAAGGAAGGGGAGAGAAATACAGTACTCCCGTCCTCAAGGGGGATTTTTTGTATTTTAAGATGAGAGAAATCTGAGTGTGCTTGTATGCGTAGGGAGGGAAGAGGAGGTATGGAGAGAGAGGCAAAAGAATCTGGAATAAGAGGGGAAATCAGCAAAACATGTCCTAGAATAGTGTTTCTCAAGGTGTGGTCTGGGCCCAACAGTAGCAAACGTCACCTGGAAATTTGTTGGAAAAGGAGCTCCCCAGCCCTCCCCTCAGATCTGTGGGATCCGAAACCCTGGTTTGCAGCCCAGCAGGCGGTTCCCGTGCCCGCTGCAGCCTGAGAGCGGCCGTCCTAGAGGGAGCCCGGGCGGGAGCCCTGCCTTGCCTGGGGCGGGGAGGGGAGAGGCACGCCTGCGGGGTTCAGGTGCGAACAGCCCTGGTGGGTGGCTCTGCCGGTGATGGGATGTGCTCCTGTTGCATCGTGTGTCTTTCAGAAGAAGGAAGTAGTGCTGCTATGAAAGATCCCGGGACAGGAGCTGTGCTGGCTGAGAGCATTCCGAGGTTTTGGAAATGCCGCTTTCTAGTTGAACTAGATTGTATTTAGTTTTAAGCTGAAATACGCCTTCATTTGTTCCCTCATTCCAGCCTCTTTTTCTCCTGGCTCTTTCTCACCCTGAGCAAGCCGTTTTACTGACTGATTTCTGACTGCTTTGACCCCACACTGTCCCAAACTTGGTCATTAGATGTTTCGGGCTCTTTGTTTGTGTTCTCAGCGGGACTTTTGCATTATCTTAGTCACTAGATACCTTGGCGGGGGAGGGCGGGTTACGGAGATCACTCAGAGCCAGAACAAAAAAGAGAATATGAGAGCAAGCATCCACCATACCGATCTGAGAGATTTGCAGATGTTATTTTATTAACACTCCCACACAGAAGGTTTGAAGCAAATAAGAGAAAAGCAGCACATGTAGTTTAAAAATAAAAATTCAGCAATTTACAAATCTGCTGTAGGCATCTGGTCGGGGGTCCCAGGGGCCCGTTTTTGCTGAACTTTTGATCCCCTCAGATGTATTTCTCAGCGGGTCATGAAAGGTGGTTGTCACTTCATCTTAGGACGACAATGTGGGGAAGGACTTGGACAGAGGAGCAGCGTTGGGCATGTCTGGTTCTTGTAGAAAAAGAATGGATCTGCTGTAATTAGCCATGAGTGTTCTTTGCCCGTTTTCTTTCCTTTTGATGAAAATGCACTCGTATTAATTCTAGTATAGGCACACAGTCCCCGCAGAGCGGAAGAGTCTGAAAAGTTACAACAGAGCACAGTGCCTTGCAGGCTGTGGCAAAATCAGATACGGCAAGGGAGAGGGGCATGTTTGTGTGCGCTAGGCCTTCGGCATCCGGTGGTCTCGGCTCGTAGCGGGAGCGAGGTCGTGCTGGGACATCGGCCATCGCGGAGAGCCCCAGCGCTTTAAACATTCTTCTAATAAATGCTCGACCACGTCTCTCATGTGACTACAAAAGCAGTGGGACAGGCCTACCTCTCAATCCTCCAACACTCCTCTGAGCGAATCCCTTGAGTCCATCCTCGTCTGATGTTTTTGCTCATCCTTTACAATAAATGTCCTTAATGTAAAAACTTTCCACGTACCATGCGCATTCTTCTGCAGTACCTGGACTTTTTTGGTTCAGGGGGATAGGAATTAAATATGAATTAAGTGGCATTAGGAGGGAATTAATTTTAAAAAACTTGTTATAATGGGGTGTTTTTGATACTGTATGTAATTTATAAGTCATCCTTTCACTGTCGTGTCGGGTCACCCTTCAGACTGACATTTAATTGTTTGGTATTTGATCAGAAATGGAGACAATAAGTGCTACTTTTATTTAAATCTAAATGTGATCTTATCATAACTATAAATCAAACTACCACTGCCTTTAAAGATGGTGTTTTGTATTTCCCCACAGATGGTAGGGAGCAATATGCCCGGGCTACGCAGGGGAGTCGCGGCCCTGCAGGCCTCTTGTAGGGAGGACCCCGCAGTGCTCAGGGTCCCAGTGACCGTGGATGTGCCCAGAGCCAGGGCTGGGAGGGTCTCCTGCCAAACCGGCTTTTCAGACGTGCGTGGAAACAATCATTCTCCGACGGAGAGGAAAAAAATAGAAAGAAAACGAATGTCAAATTCTTTCTTCATGCAACAAGTTCTATGTGATCATTTTCCAAGTTAAAGGACCCCTTCTTACTTTAAATCCAACCATAAACAATGTTATTGGAGCCAGAATTTGCACATGCTTTTAATATTGATGCGAAAGGATCTTTCTGAGAAATGTCTGGCTTTTCTGTTTCTTTCCTTGCTTTTGTCATGGCAGGATAGATTGGGCTTTTTCTTTCAGATCTGAACATCTTTTTTCGCTCAGTACCTTGAACATTTGTGTTTATAAATGTTCAGCTCCTGACAGCTGTTTTGGGTTCAGCTGTGTAAGGGAATCCTTCAATGGGAACTTCTTTGCACGTGTTTATTCCCTTAAAACATTTCTCATGTAAATGTATATATATTGAAAGAGGACTTCGAAAGGTTCTTCTTAAGTTTAATCTGTTCTGGCAGCCCAGCATTATTGAATTCTTGCGACAGTCATGTCCTGGTTGGTTGTCCAGAGGGCTCCTAGGTAGTCAGTTAATGAAGGGACATCTAGTGGCAGCACCAAGATGTTCATGGGTTGGCCTCTCAGAATGGGCAGAGCTTCTGAACAGCGGCCTGGCCCAGCGGACATGTCACCAGCACTGTGTGGGCGTTGGTACTACCTGTCGTAGGGTCCCAACATGTACTTGGCTAGTCATTCTGGACTCAAAGGTTTATCGAAGGCAATCGACCAGGTATCCTAGGTACCAGAGAGCGAGGTCTGAGCCAGCCGGACAAGATTTTTGTCCTCCTAGAGCTTAAATTGTAGTGCAATCACAGTGGGCTGGTTCAAATTAGGGGTTGGCTGACTTTCTGTAAAGGACCAGATGGTAAGTATTGCAGGGTTTCTGAGCCTTTCTGGGCTTTCTGGTCTTTGTTATAACTATTTTACTCTGCCCTTGAGCACTAAAGCAGCCACAGACAATATGTAATTGAATGGGCTGGGCTGAGAATCAATAAAACTTTATTTACAAAGCAGGTGGCCGACGTGCCATGGGCTGTGGTTTGAGCAGATAATGCCAGAGATCCGGAGCGTGGCATCCATATCCCAGTGTCTGGACTAAGAATCTGTCCCCCAGATTGTAAAGCATCTGTCCAGCCCATATCAGGTAGCCGTGAAGAGTAAGTGTACTTCTCAGCGTTGGCTGGTTAGTGCAAAATTACGGGCTGCTGCATTTGTCCTCTTCTTGGAATGTTGTCTCTGCCTTGGGTTTAATAGGCTTTCCCAGAGGCCTCAGTGAGGAGGTATGTCCTGATATGTTCTACATGTCACGTGCGTGTGATAAGCAGAAAGGGAAGGGGTAGACCCTTTCTCAACCCTGAATGTGGGATGAAGCGATTTTGTTCCCATCACCCGTCAAGCTCGGTGGAGTGGGTCAGCCGGCCGTGATATCCCCACAGCAGAGAGGCTTGCGTGGACTCTGCGTGGCCTTTTGGCTCACCCTGGACACGGGGGGCACAGCCTCAGGAGACAGAGAGATGAAGCAATCCCTCCTCCCCAGCTGGGCCTGACTGTGAGCCTGGCCAGGTGCGGGCCCGGCCCGTGGGAGTCCACAGTAAAGCACACAGTCAAAACGATACACAGTCAAATGACGCAGCCTGGGACCAGATCTCATTGCCTGCGTGGCTGAGCTCTCCTTCCTCTGTAACTCAGAAGGCTTCCCAGCTTGCCGTGTCTGCGCATCCGAGAGGCAAGTTACACTCTCATTTCCGTTTAGAGACGAGAAAACTGAGGCCCGGAGAGCGCACCCCGCAGCCGACGAGCGCAACGCTGGCCCACGGACCCCGCAGCTGCCGAGGTTTGCCAGGCAGTCTGGCTGTGGAACCCGTCTTCTGACCTCCAGGCTCTAGGATGTAATTTTGTACTTTATGAGGATATATGCTGATGTGTGGCACCCGGGAGGTTGCATTATTTTTTGGCCAAAAATTAAAAACAATAGTTTTGTAACAGCATTTTTGCTTTTCAACAGAAACGTGACTATGCCCTGAATAGTGCGCACTGGTGGAGGCAGCCTGGCAGCCCGGGCCTGGATCCAGCCCATAGACGTACAGTTCAGTTGAGGCAGTTTTTTAGAATTCTGACCTTGGACACTGTATTAGTAGTTTCCTAGGGTGGTTGTGCCTGAGCACCCCAAAGTGGGTGCCTTAAACCAACAGATTCATTCTTTCACCGCTCTACAGAAGAGAAGTCTGAAATCAGGGTGTCTGCGGAGTCAGTTCCTTCTGAGGGTTCCGAGGGAGGGCCTGTCCTGTCCTACCTCTTGCTGCTGGTGACAGCTGGCCGTCCTCTCATGTCTGCCTCCATCTTCACATGGAATTTTCCTGAACCCTCTGGGGACTATGGTGGAACTTCATGTATGTTGTCTTGCTTATCGCTTCAGAAGCTCATCCCCACGCGTTAGACTTGCCTTGCCAGCTAAAGTGTTGTGATGCCTTAGTATCAGAATGAAAACGTCGCATAATCCAATGAATCAAAATCTGAGTTCCTTGACTTCCACTTTCAGGAGATAGGAGGACAAGAAAACAATCAGGTATTAGGTATCTGATTAAAACATTCAAGGACATGGCCTAGGTCAGAATACATTCAGACCAGTGCCAGGTCACTCGGCACAGGTAGAGCGAGGGGTTGGTGGTGCCTCGAGGTATAGAGAGATAAGCAGGCATGGGAGGAGGGGGCGTTCACCGATAGCAGGTAACTATGCTATAAAGATGGCAGAGTTCCCATCAGGCATTTCTACAGCTGAGCCTTCGGAGTTTGAATCTCTTTTAATCACTTATCAGCTACGCAACCATGGCTAACTTTCTTAATTTTCTCAGTCTGAGATTTCCCACCTGTAAAGCAGGGCTAGTTAAGCCCCCCGCTGGAGGGCATTGTTAGGAGTAGAAGCAACCATGTAACGAAGGCCCCCGCCCGTGGCATGGGGTTCTCCCCTGGGAAGAGGGGCATGTCCAGTCGCCTGGGTGTGCGCTTCATTCGTAGGCTGTGTGAGCTGTGGTTGTACGGCAGTCAGTGTGGCTGCAACTTGGTATTCAAATGAGATGCTGACATTTTTATATGTTGTTTTATGATAAATGTCAACAAAATAACACTTCTTAGAGACACTTCACTTTTACACACACTTTGAGAAGTAATAAAATCTCCCATTATTGCTAATAGTGTTCTGCAGGAGAGGAGACCTAGCGATGTGACAAAATGTTACCTGAATTTTTCCTTAATGTAGCCTGAATTTTAAAACCACACGAAGCCATGCGGCAGGTATTTATTCAGGGGCTTCTGAGTGCCTTGGACAGACCCCATTTCTCTCCAGCAGAGCAAGCCACGCTCCTGGCTTTTGTCCTTCTCAGTTAGTTTGAATTGCCTCAACCCCTTTGCCCTTCGCGGGCCTGTGTGCTGTGAAGTGAGTGAAGAAGCGTGGTTCTAGGTGTGCGCTGATTTACAACCGGATGGCACGTCCAGCTCAGAGAGCAGGTCAGACAGACGCGCTGGTGGAGAGGCCCAGCTGAGGCAGACGTGGGGCTCTGGCGTGGGAGCGTTTTCCCCTGTAGCAGAGGGAGGCCCTGGCCAAGTCCAGAAAGCACGTGTCACTGAGCTCTGACAGAAGCTGCCATCATTGCCATTGGTGGAAGAAGTGGCTGTGGTCATTGTATTGCTAATGATGGTCCTGCTTTGTGATGTTTCATCCACTGGGTAGTCATTAGGTAACCATTATGACTAATTCTCATAGTGACCCCTATGTTACTTTCAATTCATCCAAGAAATTCATCAATTTCTTAGTTTAAATAAGTGATCTAGCAGAGTGATTTTTATTTTATTTTGCCGCCTCTGCTGACTTTACAAAGAGAATCGCCAAGTACTTAATGTTTTTGAGAAAATATATCAGTTTAAGTAGTTTTATCAGGGTAATACATCACTCACTGAGAAAACAATGGGAGTTACACACTTTTTAGAGGTCACTTTCACAGGACACAGAAGCAGTCCTGAAGTCTGAAAGTCTCCCGGTTTTATGGTGCGGAACATGGCCAGCTTCTCTCGTGCTCAGGGGTGGGCATAGGGGATAGTTCCTCCCCAGCCTGTGGGAGCGTCTTCCACCTCCATTCGAGGTCAGCGAGGGGGAGAGAGAGGAGGAGGCCACCGTGTATAACACAGCAAGGACACGGGGCAGCGCAGAATTATTAATTGAGTGTAGTATTAATTGAATATTGGCCGGTGTGTTTTATGTCTGCCAGCAGCCCTGTGACGTGGGTATCCTTATGTCCGTTCCATAGAGGAACAAACTCAAGTTGAATAACTCAAAGAAGGTTGTAAGATTAGAAGACGGCAGAGCCAGGATGTACACCCACGTGTCTCTGACTTCAAAGCCCACGCCCTCTGCTTTTGCCTCCCGGTGCATCTTGGGAACAAAGTTCATTGGGCTTTAAACTTCAGCCCCCTGCTCTGATAGTGTCAGTGTCCTTTTTCAATGCAGTGCAAATTCTGAATCTATTTGTTGAAAAGTTCTAATCATTTCTGTAAAGAGGAGCTTGGGCCTTGCAGGATGAGGGCCACTGAGCTGTCTGACGAAGACGCCTCGGGTGGAGACACAGCCTGGGCAGAGGCACGCAGAGGAGGCCTGAGTGGTTCAGCAGGGGCAGTTCTACCACGACAGGACTGAAACCCAGACCAGGGGTTGGCAAGCCCAAGGGGGCCATTTTTGAAGGGCAGATTAACGGGCTCAGAGCTATTCTCTAAGACTCTTCTGACAGCAGTGTGTGGATCGAAGTAGCGTTGAGGTAAACTGAGGGACAAGTGACGTCATCGTATTCACTGTTTGGGAGCCAGAGGACTCTGGACTTTCATTCATTTGATTCAGGAACCATTAACTTTGTCACAGGTATTCCTCACAGCTATGAATAAATGCTCTACTATCTTGGGCAAGGATGCAACATTTGGGGAAGTTAAGGAACACCCTTAAGCTACAAAGTTAAGTGCCCCCAAATTAAATACCCCCTAGAAGGGGTGAGTAAGCAGTGGAAATAGGTAAACATGTAATTCATGCCACTCCTGCCTGTGGCTTTTTACCCGCCGTCCCACTGAAACCTGAGTTCTCCTATGGCTGTTGGGGAAAATTAGTCACAAATGGAATTATTCAAGGAATGAGGCATCTCCTTTGCAGACAAGTGCTCTGCCATCACCCCTTGGTTGGGGCCTTTGATCTCCGTGGCTTTAATTAAAGAGAAATTCTTGAGTCGTGCCTGCTCCTGATCCGAGGGCCCCGGGACGTCTGTGTCACATCCCAGGCAGGCCCGCCGGGAGCCCTGCCGGTGAACTGGGTCTGCCTGGCAGATGCCTCATCTCTTCCGGCCCAGTGCACAGCGCACCAGGTGTAGGTGCCAGATGTGGCCGCAGGCCCGTCGTCCTGCTTCTCAGACTGAAACAAATCCACAAGACAGCAGGTTTTCAGGGACAACTCCAGCCCCCATAAGACCCCTGTGCTAATGACGCTTCCCAGACAGAGTGGTTCCGCTGCCCGGAACACCCTCTGTGCTCTGCCTGGTCACCATTTCTCCCTGCGAACTCCTCGCCGTCACCGCTGTGTCACTGCCCCGGCGTTTTGCCTTCCCTGGAATGTCATATTGTTGGGACCGAACAGCACGTAGTCTTTTCAAGGTGGCTTCTTCACTTAGTAAAGCCTTTAAGCTTCCTCTGTGTGTTTTTGTGGCTTAGTAGCAGCTCATTTCTTTGTAGCACTGAGTAACACTTCATTGTCTGCACGGACCACAGCTTATCTATCCGTTCACCTACTGAGGGGTGTCCCGGTTGCTTCTGGGTTTGGGCAGTATAAGCAAAGCTGCGTTTTATATGATTCCATTTTCTTAGCGTATTAATTATACTTCCTTTTTAACTCTTTTTTTTTTTTTGGTGGATAATGCTAGACTGTCCAGTATACATTTACAACTAATTCAAGTCCACTTTAAAATGATTCCGTACCACTTTGTTAGTAGTGTACCTGATAGTAACAAGATATTCCTAATTTCGCCATCATTTCACTTATATATAAGCATGCATTATTGAATACATTGTGGCTACTTTTATTTTAAACAAACTTCTGTCTGTTAGATGACATAAAATAAGAAAACGTATTCCTTTCATCTTCACTTGCTCCTTCTCTGCTGTTCTTTCTTTCTTCATGTTGATCCAAGTTTCTGACCTATGTCATTGTCCTTATCCCTAAAGAACTTCATTGAGCAGGTCTCCTGGCAACACATCCCCTCATTTTTTGTTTGTCTGAGAGAATCTTTATTTCTCTTTCATTTTGGAAGGACAGTATGACAGGCTACGAAATTCTAGGTTGGTGATCTTTCTCCTCTCTCAGTGTTTAGCTATTTTACCACGCTCTCCCCCTGCCTGCATGGTTTATGAGAAGTTGGGTGTCATTCTTGTCCTTGCTCTGTGGTAGGGTGGGTTCCCCCCACTTCCCTGGCTTTGTTCAAGATTTGTAATTTACCTTTGATTTTCTGAAATTTAAATCTGGTATGTCTAGGTGTAATTTGGGTTTGAGGGTTTTGTTTGTTTGTTTGTTTGTTCTTTTGCATTTATCCTGCTTATTTTTTCTGAGTTTTCTGGAGCTTTTGTTTGGTGCCTGACATTAATTTGGGGGACATTCTCAGTCATTGTTACTTCAAATATTGCTTCTGTTTCTTTCTCTCTTTTCCCCCTAGTATTCTAATTATCCATATGAAATATTTTTTATAGTTGTCCCACAGTTCTTGGATGTTCTGTTTTGTGTTTTTCCAGTCTTTTTTTCTGTTTGCTTTTCCACTTTGGAAGTTTCAGTTGTCATATCCCTCAGGGTCAGAGATTTTTTTTTCTCTGCATCTGTGCCCAGTCTACTAATGAGCCCATGAAAGGCATTCTTCATTTCGGTTACGTTGTCTTTCTTATTGCTAGCATTTCTGTTGGATTCTTTCTTAGAATTTTTATCTCTCAGTTTACAGAGGGTTGGGCATAAATAATGCCCCTTAGTGTTACAAAAGCTTTTATTACAAAATCATAAGCAGGGAATTCTGTAACAACAGTATCATACCCAAGCACAACATAGGACATTTTAGGTGAAATATTCAAATTTAAATTGTAATTTTACCATATTATTACCCTACCAACCACACCCAAGCAGGCGTTACCTCTGCCGGACCCTGACCGTCCGTTCTTCCATGTCGCCTCTTTTTTTCCCATTAAAGCCTTCAGTGTGGTCATCTGTATTTTCAAACTCCTTGTCTGATCATTCCAACATTGCTGCCGTCTCTGACTCTGGTTTGGACACCCGTCTAGGCTGTTCACACTGCTTTTTGGGATGCCTTGGGTGTTCTGTTGACAGGCGGCCATGGGGTAGTGGATAGAAGTGCTGTGCACAGGAACTGCTGTGCACACCTCTGATAACCCAGAGCAAGGCCTGAGGGCCTGGAAGGCATCGGTCGTGCTGCGAGCAGGCCTCTGTCTTCCGGCCAGCACGTGCCCTGGGCTGTGGGCCTCACCGGTGCTTCTCAGCCTTTCCCCCGTCAGAGGGGACAGGGCGGCTAAGATGGGCTGGAGCTGGGTGTTTCCCTTCTCAGGCCAGTTGGACTCTGACGAGGTCCCCGCAGGGTAGGCTGCAGTGAACCAGTGTCTCCGGGGCCCAGGCCTCGTAAAGAAGAATAGATTCTGTGTGTATTTTGAAATGATTCCTTCTGCCTTCCCTCTGCCAGAAGCACAGTAAACCTCCAGTGTTTACTGTGAGGGTCTAGTAGAGCTCTTGGAGGTAAAGCTCACGAAAGTGTGGGGGTCCCCTGCGGCCAGGTCCCCGGGAGATGCTAACTCGCAGCCTTGTCCACACACAGTCTTCAGCAGCTCATTGATTGCAGTTCAGGTTTCCCTCCCCGGCTCAGGTGGAGGTTTCTGCTGCTGTGAGCTGGGACGCTGTGCATTTCTCTCCAGCAGGGGGCAGCTGCTGGCCCTGAGACCCCACCTCTCTGATGCTATTAAGAATTGTTGGTTTTCTAGTTCGTTCAGCTTTTTACTTCTTGGTAGGATGGAATGCCAGCTTCTAAATTTCTTCTATGCTGGACTAGAAACTGGGAGCCTAATCCTGTTTTTGATACAGGGCTTTGGGCATTTTTATTTCCCTGAACACAATGCCAGCAGCAGAAGCTGCGTGGCAACCAGTGTTTTCTGGGTTCATAAGAACTTATGTAGAAAGGACCTCATGTCTTACGGATACACTTCCCTTTGACTCATTCATAGTTAAAGGAAAATCCCAATTTTTGACAAGATCTGAAACTAGCTTTTTGGATTTTGTTACATATTTAAAACATTATATCAGCAGTAAGCCCAGGAGAGACATTATCATATATTAAAGGCTACTGTGATTTTCCCTCTATGGATGTTTCTAGAAACAGTGAAACACAGAGATGATGGATTTTGCAGCTGTGGAGGACAAACCTTGGCCCCAGATGGTGCGTCCCTGTTTTCTCCTTACTGTTCAGCACAACAGTGCGCAGGGCGCTGTCTCTCCTTCCCCTCCTCCTCATCTGGTTGACATGTTGATAGGGGCTTGGCCGGGCTGCCTGGCAATGGAACCGAAAGCCGTGTGGCTTGTTCAGTTGACAAGGATGCTCGGGAGTAGAACAGCCATGTGGCCAGCCCCGCGCAAGGTCTGCCCTCACAGACCTTCCCCTCGATTCGCAGCTCTGAGATCAGCATGGACAGAATGGTCTCTGACAGCGTCAGGGCTCTCCAGTGACCTCGGGACAGTCATCTCACAAGATCAGTGGGAAGGTGGGCCGAAGAGCCCGACGCAGGGAGAAATCAAGGTGCTTGCTTACAGGGCCGCAGCAGTGGTCAAGCCAGAACGAGAAGTGTGATTTGTTAGTTGGGGCTCACCCTGAAGTCGGTGGGTTTTAGCCACGTTCTTTCTCTACCACCAGTCCCTTCTTTAGCCAAGGGCTGGGCAGTCTCGCGTGGAAAGCAGATGAAGAAGAGCTGCTGGCCCACGTGCGCGGGCTGGGAGGCTGCGAGTGTGACATGGTGCTGAGGAGTGAGACTTAGAAGCCAGGCCGCTTGGCGGCCTTGTCTGTGGAGTGCGGAGAACCGTGGTCCCTCCTGCAGAGGGTTGCTGGAAAGGGCAACGGGACCAATACCCCGCTCTAGTGCACATACAGTCCATCTTTCCCTTCCTTTGCTCGTACGAAAAGCTTTTACCAAGCACCTTACCCGAGGCCCTGCTTTACGCATGGGGTTCTATCCGCGAACATGACAGAAATCCTTGCTTTCATGGAGCTTACATTCTTATCAAAATTACAGGACAGTGGGTTTAGGAGACATGGGACCTCCTCGAATGGTACCTCCTCCCTCTCCTTGGCTCCAAGGTTCCTGAGAGCACAGCTTGAAAACCACTGCGATAGGCCCCGCGCCTTAACGTCAGGACGTCGGTCTGAGCTGGAGTGGAAAAAAATGGGAATTATGTGAGGGCATTGAAATTTTCCTTTGCTGACATAAAGTCTTCCAGAAATATCAGGTAGGGGAGTAGGAAGAGTCCAGTGTTGGAGGGTCCAGTTTGGGAGCTAATTAGAGATTTGACTACTTGCAGCTGTGCGTCTTATTTTGCATCTTAAGCAAGACAATACTTTAGTGAAAGGGTGAGAAGGAAATTTAGATCCAAAATGCTGACAAGATAAAATGCGTTGTCTAAAGACTCATTACCCTGTTTAAAAAAAATAAAAAGATTATAACCCAGATATCTTAGCCAGTGAATCTGGGGAAAGTGGAAAACTTAAGAAAATTGCTCGGTTAAAAATTATGTTCCTAGGTCAGGTTTGACTCAGTTTACATCAAAATGAGCGGGCGCAGCTCTGCTGAGGTGGGTAACAAGAGAAGAGGCTTTGTTGTGGTGCCTGAGGGAGGTTTGAGAGAGAACCCTATTTTGTAATCGTCTTTAATTCTTTTCAGATACTCACACTTAAACCTTATCTGACTGCTTTTCCTCAGTGATTTTCAGTGACAGCTGATAGAGTTTCAACAAACTGAGTTGATTTTGGGAAGAGAGAGTTTTTCTATGTTGCCATTTTAAAGGGCTAAATATCACACGTGGGAGCCTTGGGCTTTGCATGGAACATGTCCCAAGACAGTTACAAATCTCCAAATATATAAATGCCATATAACGTATAATTATTTCTTTTTCTCTCCCTGAAAAATGTAAAGTATATTTGCAAAAGTGAAGTAATCCAGATTTGTAATGATTCTATAAATTCAAGATTAAAGTAATTTATAAAGGTGACTAATCTATAGACTGATTTACTTCTTCCACCAACACTGTTAGTTGATTTTCACATCAGGATCATTTTAAAAAGTTTTTTTCCCCCCACTTTACCCACGTTTCTTCTCTCATTGCAAAGAGCCAAGAATAATAAAGCCCATGAATCATAGCCATTACTGAATGGGCCTTTTCCTGTGGACATCAACCTTATGACAAGGAGGATTCAAATGTCTTTCTCAGTAAAATTATGAGTGATTGCACATCATCTGCCTTTGGCATCAAACATAGTCAACTATGCAAGTGTCAAAACTATGCATCTGCTACATGGCTGTTGATTAAGTGTTGTCTAAGACAATACTCAGATTTTACCTGGATTCATTTATTTTTTTTCCCAAGAGTTACCCTGTCCAGTGCACTCAATCTTTTTTCTGTGCACATGATTGTTTAGAGAAAGGAGCCATCAGACAGAGAGGAAGTGTTGGTACAAGATGGACGGCGAGCAGAGGACTTCAGATGTCCGCGTGCTGCGTAAGAACCTAGTAAACAATGGGGGAAACAAACAGGAAACCGTTCGTAGACTCAGAGCGGTGAGGCATTTTAGAGGCCATCTACCCAACCCTGTTTTCACCTTTCCTTTTAGAAATGGAGAAACTGAGATGATAGACATATCTCCCTGAGTCACACAGTGGAGTCAGGACCAGGAGCCAAGGTCCCTGATTCCTTTATCTGTGTCATTATTGTGTCACGCTGGCTTCTGAGATGCTGGCGCATCTTCATCCGAAAGCTTTGGTCAAGAACAGGCTGAAACCCCAGGAAATCAGTGCTGGAGTGGATGCTCTGGCTCCCCCACTGTCACTCCTCACTTGGTGTAAGGACCTCTTCGCTGCTCCCGGGAGGTTATGACCTACCTTCTGCTTAAATGCTGGTTTGTGAGATCAACCACTTCAGTTTTTAAGGACTTTCTCTATTGGGGATCCCTGGCACACTACCCTGTGATGTCTGTCCACTTGTCCCTGTTTTTGTCCCTGACGCTGTACTTTATGCCAGAGATATAAAATGAAATAACCTGTGGACCTTCCCTTCCGGGAGTAACTTCATAGCTTAGTAGGAGGACCAACAAATACCGTATTTTGCCTCTGAATGATGCGCACCCATGTTTTTGTGTGCATTATACACAAGATTATTACACCCATTATTATACCCGTGGTATGTAATCATTATACCCATGTATAATGTGCATCCTTATTTTTCCCTCAAAAATTTGGGCAAAAAAGTGAGCATTACACACAGCAAAATACAGGTAAATGAGCAATTACGGTCCAGCAGGACAAGTACTATATGGAGGGTATATTCTTTGCTCTGGAGGAGAAGAATCTAAGCTAGACTGCAAGGTGAGGACAAACTTCCTGAAGGAGTTAAATTTTGGAGGAGGACCTGGGTAGATGAAGCCAGGGGAAGGGGCGTTTGAGACAAAGGAAAGAGCCTGTGGAAAGGCACGGATTCATGCATCGGCACAGCACTTGAGAGAACAGTGTGGTGGCCTAGATGGCCAGAGTGGGGGAGGTAGGGCCAGTGACAGGAGTGCAGGGCGGGGGACAGAACGTGCGAGCCGGACTCCAGCCTCACCTGAGCATCAGCCTGCATTGTGTGTGGTCGTATTGGCTGAGCAGTATTTTATGGCTTTCATCCTGCCTAATGCGCCTTCAAATTAAACTTGTCCTGCTTTGCAGCCTGAGGGTCCCACACCACTACCAGGCTTCCCGGAGTCTCAGTCTCCTCATCTGTAAAATGAGAGCAACCGTAACTTCTCTGACTTCGGTGGACGTAAAAGAATGTCTGAAAGCACCTCATATAGTTCCTGGCTCACTGTAGCTATTAAAACATGTTGGTTTCCCTTCTTTTCCTAAAGTCTTTGAAATAATTACATCCCGGGTCCCTACCTCGGCAGTTATGAACTCTAGCATTAGTGTGACATTTTCTTGCAAGGAGCCTGGCATTTTTACCTAACCACACAAGGCTACACTTTAAAGTGAATTAAGACCAAAGTAAAGATTTTCCTCATTACTTCCTAAGGCTTGAGAGAAAAAGTAATTAGGAAGGTAAGTTAGGAGTTTTCCAGATATCCTGTTTAGCAGGCTAACTAAGAGTTAGATGCTGAGGATCCCTGGAACAGAAAGGCAGACAAAAACGTCAGGAGAGCTACCGGATTTGGTCGAAATGTGTGGGAGAGATCGTGTTGACATGACAGAGCTGGTTTGTTTGAAGAGGGATTTTGAGCTTGCTCAAAAAGAGCAGCACTGCATCTGGAGCACCCCCGGCATGGGTGAGCTTGAGCACATAGAAGGAGTACGGCAACCCAGGAAGGACACAGAGTGTCAAAGCGTTGAATTATTTGCAATGAAACCATAGCTCAAATTAGATGGGAAAAGCTATGTCCAGAGGAAAGTTAAGTTAGAGAGGCCTGGCCACTCATGGGTCCCTTCCAAGGGTCTTTACCGAGAGAGGCAAGAGAAAGGTGGAAGAGGAAGTGAGTCTACTAGAGCAATGGGAAAAGGAAAGGAGGAAGATTTAATTATGGAATGGAAATGAAGGGAAGGGTGATATGTAGGCTTTATTTGGCTATGAACCAAATAAAGTAGGTGTAACAATATCTACTGTGTCAGAATAATGCCTGCCTTCCTTCCTTCCTTCTTTCCTTCCTTCCTTCTTTCCTTCCTTCCTACCTTCCTTCCTTCCTTCTGGGGCTGTTGTGTGCTAAGTAGTTTGGTCTAAATTATGACTGTGGTAAAATGATGATGTCAAGTCCAACTGAGATGAACTTCTATGAGTAATACTCAATTTCGTGGAAAAACTTGTGTGTCATTGACAGCCTTTTTTTTTTTACCTTTGATTTTAATTCCTTTTCATTATTTTCTCCAGCAATTCTTTTGAAAGTAATTGGCCAGCGCGGCAGATAAACACATACTCATTTGGTTTGGTGTAATTTGTCTTCCCTCACATCTTCACCCACAGTGTTATCTTGAGGATTAGTTTCTATTTCTGGAAAATGAGAAATAGACTAACAGCACGCCAGGATACTGATCCGTGTCCTGGGGGGGTGGTTCTGCTGAAGGGCTGATGTCAAATATATTAAAAAGGCAACAAGCAGGGTAGCTCTGTTGCCTTAAAATGGGTGTGCGGTGTTCAATGGCGACATTGCGAGACACAGCACATGGCTGTTGATCCATTTACAGAATGGCGTTTTCATTGGCTGAGCCTGAGATGGGTCGGCAGAGAGCAGAAGTCAGAACGTCACTTGTTACCGCTCTCCATAAAGCCTCCCCAGTGTACCAGGGCAGATGCATATCCAGAAGGGCGGGAGTAGCAAAGAAGAGAAAGGAGGAGGAGGGGGGAGGGGGAGAGGTACAGGGAGCGAGAGAATGGATACTTGTGAACCGCAGTGGTTTGTAGGGACTCAGAAGGAAGCAGGTAGAATGAGCACCATTAAAGATAACACTCTGCCTGCCTGGCTGGTGGTGGGCACTCCCGCATCATGGTTTGCATTTTGTTCTCTCCCTTGGCTCAGCTCAGATGATCTGAGTTGTCAGTTTATCTGAGTATCTGTCCGCTGCTATCCGGAGGGGCTATCATGGTTTTGCAAACAAATGTCTCAGATGTTTACTAAGCACCTGGTGTGTGTGCTAGGTTTGGAGGAGGAGGTGGTGAAGAATCAGTTTTATTTTTTCCTGAAGTCTATTTATGTATTCAAAAAATATTTATGGCAGGCCTACTATGTGTCAGATACATTAGTAGGTGCAAACGTAGAAAAGATCACGATTTATTTATGTAACCACCTGATAATTGAACATATTGGGTCATTTGCAGTTTTTTGCATTTGTAGACAATGTTACTATGGACATTCTTCTCACATGTGCCTCCCGGAGCTCATTTGCGGGAGGTCCTCTTAGATAGTGAAAATGAATGAACTGTAGCTACACACATCTGCATTTGTGAATCTTAGGAACATATTGTCAAACCGAGAAAAACAAAAACAAACATGAACAATTTGCAAAATAGTAAATACAGTTTGATTCCATTTATAAGAAACCAAAGGCATTCAGAACTAAACAATATGTTGTTTAGGAGTGCATGCATATGGATAAGACTATTATAAAGACAAGGGACTAAGACACACAAAATTAAGATAGTAAGCACCTCAGAAAGATGGAGAGGGAACGAGATGGGAGGGAGCACAGAGTATATTGTACTGTTCAAGTAACCCTCGAAGGTGCAGGTAATTTCTGTTTATTCAGTGGGAGGTAGGTAAATGGAACCTTGGCATACATTGTTAATATTATCACACATAATATATATTAAGTGTTATATTTATATTATAAATATATATATTTAATTTCTTAAATATAGTAAAAAGGAGATATGGATCATGACCTCAAGGAATTTATGGGTTTTTGAAAAAGAAATGACTTATAAGCAAATGACCTTAAGCTACAAAGTGCCTAAGAGATGTGACTCAGTGATGTTCAGTTGTTACAGTCTCGTGGTAGAGATTGATTTTTACATAGTTAGCTTCAATTTCAAGTAGAATGTGGCTATATTATAGATGAATAAAGTGCTATTAGAGTTTATAGAAATAAGATTAATAGAAGAGCTTCTTGAAAGTGGTGTCATTATAGCTGGATCTTGAAGGATGAATAAAATTGTAACATGGATAGTGATCCATGTATTTTTTAAGAGGAAGCACTATGAACAAAGATATGCAGCCACGTGAGCCTGGGACACGACTGAGGCATGACAGAGAGGCAGGGGAAGTGAAAGGTCCCGGGATGTTTGGTGTAGCGGAAAGGTAAGATGAGGGCAGACGTTCTTTTTTTAAAACATCTTCACCCAAGGATATGTTTAGTTATTTTGCAGGGGGCGGGGGGGGGTGGAGAGAAAGAAACATCGATGTGAAAGAGAAACATCCATCTCAGAGAGAAGCATCCATCGTTGCCTCCCAAATATGCCCCCCTAAGTATGTGCTCCGACTGAAGATCGAACCTGCAACTTCCGGGCGCACAGGATGACGCCCCAAGCAATGGAGCCACCTGGCCAGGGGCATAGACATTCTTTAATGTCATGCGAAGGAATTTTGTCTTTAGCAACCACTGGGTGGACCCCCATATTTCTCTTTCTCTGGTGGCAGTTTAAAGACTGGGCTGGAAAAAGGAGGGGAGGGTAGCAGTGGTGGGGCAGGTCACGAAGGTCTAGGACAGGGAGCAGCAGTGGGTATGAGAAGGAAGGGGTGAAGGGGAGAGGTGACAGAGATGGGACCTGAGTGGTAGTTGAATTTGGGATGATCGGGCGCTTTATTTAGCTCCCCTTTTCTCCTGGCTTCTTCATTGACTTCTGAATCTGTCTCACCTTGATAGACTTCCTTGGTTTACTATGGCCACATGGCAAGCAACTCATTGCAGTTTACCAATTGCAGTTTAGCCAGCTTCTTTAAAACACGAATCTGGGAAGGAGTAGCAATATTTGACCACCACAAACATTTATACCAGGGCCAATTATATAAAGGCTAAGGAGAAACATACTTTTTCTAATTAAAGTGTTAATTCATCAGGACATTGACCATTTATCTGTGATTTGATTACATCAGTGAGTTAACATGTAAAGGTACCTGATTACTACGTGTTGGTTCCTTTTCACTTAAAATACCACATCTATTAACCATTTTTTAAAAATTATTCATGGTAAAGAGGATTATTGTGTTCCAAAAACTTAAACAGAAAATACTTTCATTGTTTCAACAAAAATCAGTGTTGGAAATCTTTCTGAAGTTCTGCTGTGCTTCAGTAAGTACAATTCACTGAACATTTACATCTGACTTGGTGTTGAACTCACTTCAGGCTTTGTTTGTGATCTGTAGTTCTGTGAAGAATAGGCAAAAACTAGTCAGTGAACTACTTTAGAAATTATAAGCAGGGCTTTTGTTACTTCTGGTGTTCATTTTAGAAAAACGAAACCCCAATTGTAAGCTAGTTTTTGTTTTGTTTTGAGATTTGCTTTCCTTACCTTCTCTCTCCAGAGTGACATCCTGAAAAGTATTTTTAGTTACTTTAAAGATTTCTGTGTAACTAGAGTCCAGTATACCAATGTGCAGATAAGTTTCCTAATGAGATAAATTCAATTATGGAAGAGAGAAAAAGAGAATCTCATCTTTGTTTCTTTTTCCTGATACATTGATAATAGTTTATATTATGATGGAGGATGTCTAACCATCTTGAATTCCTCTTGAGGAAATAACACTTTACCCAGAGGTGTTTATTTTATCACTTTCTGGATGTTTGGGGATTTCATGATTACATGCCTACTGAGTTCCTTTGTCTTAGATTCTTGGAGCCTCCCGCTCAGCCTCTAATTGCTGCCTGCACTAGCTGATAACTGCCTTCGTGGGAGCAATCCGTGCTTCCCCAGGACCGAAGCCGCTCAGCCTCCACGTTGCTGTAGCGCAGCGGTGTGCTCGGACCCCAGCATGAAAAGGTGCCAGTGGCTGGACACGTCCAGAGGCTTTTGCTGAGACCCGACACTCTACAGGCAGTTGAGGGTAACTGGGAAGCTCAGGCTCGTTGTCCTAGAAGGCGCTTGTACGTCTCTCTGCCACAGCGCATGCCCAGCTTTTATCTGCCTTGAGCTTAGTAACCACCTGGCTGGTCCACACTCTGCTATAAGGCATGGTGGTGCACGCCAACTTTCAATGGCTGAAAGCGGGGTACCTTTCACGGGTCATTAACAGGAGCATGTGGGGAGCTGGTAGCACAGTCTTCTCCAGCTAGTTTGATCAAAACAATGATAATGATGGTAGCGGCAGTGCCCACGATCTACCACTCTCCCCATCCACCCCGTCCGCTGCCTCTTGGTCCCTTTGCTCCTGAACATCACCTTGGCGATGCATTGGACTGAACTATCATCAGGCATCCATGTAAAGCCAGTGCATTTTCTTTCTATTCTTGTCAATCTTTTATTTTTATTCACAGCAATCCACATACATATTGACAATCAGCAATTCTCAAACTTCTGTTTCCTGCGGGACTTCATAATATTTTTGTTTTCAACCCATTGTTTCCTTAATCCTTTTCTTTTTATGCCTCGTTTCCTTCTCTTTGATTTTTGCTCCATTTCCCAAAGTGATCCATGTATGTCAGTGTTTAGATATATCTTTTATTGCCAGTGCTTTGGTCTGTTTTTCCCCTTCAAGTAAGCTTTACAATAATAATCTTTCTTTAGAGGTATTTCTGTGTTATTGTCTTTGAAACCAGCTTTCCATTGATAATGTATAATTTTGTTTTCAAAAATAGCATATTCTTATTTGGACTGTCATGTTTTTTACTGTCCCTGAATTTAAAATTGGAAACCTCCATATGCGAATTCAGTTACGCTTGCTGTAATTATCAAAGTCTGATTCCTGTAGTGAGTATGTTCTGTTTTGCATTGAGATATTGTGGGAAATGAGGATAGAGGATGAGCAAAATAAGGCTGGAGGCAAAGGGAATCACTTGGAATGTTATGTTTTATTCAAAATAACAACTGTGTGTAACCCACGAGGAGGAACGCTGGACTCTCTGTGGCATTGGGCAGTAGGGTGACTGTTAAATCTCACAAATTAGGAAGAGTCCAGATGTTCCTCCTTCATCGAGACGCTATTGAGAGTGGTCATTACAAAGGACAGCGCAGAGGAAGTAGGGAGCTGTAATGGCCCGACCACGGGGAGCAGACTCTGACTGGTCATGGTTAGGACTTGTCTGTAATGGAAAATAGTACGTGTGCGTCGTGATAAGATGACACTGAGTGGATCATTCACTGTCAGATACTTGTATCGATGGTGAGCGCAGCCGACTGTTGGCCATCAAGGACTCTGGCTGGGCCACAGAGGGTCCCCCGCTCTTGGGCATTGCAGGTTATCAGTGTGGCAGTGTGACTCCCTCTGGTTTTTCCATTCCTGTATAGTTTCTGTGTATGTTTTTAATGTGTTTCTTTCGCTTCCTTGTGTGTTCAGTAGTCTTGAAGGCCGGTGCTCTCAGTGAATCATAGCCAACTAAGACTTGTCAAGCTACTAATAAGTGAGTTTGAATTCCAGTCACAGCTTTTCTACCCAGACTATCCTCATCAGTGCTTTCACTTGGTTATTTAGACAGGGCCATGTGGTAGGTGGGAAAAAATAATGCGAACTTGGGTTTTAAAGTAATTTAAATTCCATTCCAAGGGAAATTACACTGCTTAACTCGGTATTGAAAGAAGATGTGGGGAACTTTTCTGCGCATTAAGTCACCTCCAGAGGATAGCTGCACTTGGCAAGGCAGTGGGCTTGGCGCAGGCAGTGTATTTCTCATTCAATCAGGATTGCCTTTTGGGCTTCAAGTGACTTAATGATCATCTGTTCTTATGACGACTGATTCAGAGCCTGGTGAGAACAAAGAACTTCGCGTGGCAGCGGGTGCCAGGAGTTGAGGAGAGCAGCCCAGTCTGTTTAGCAGAAGAGGCTCTAAGTGACAGAGGGGTGGTCTGAAGCCTGGGGTCCACTGGTGACCCAGTGTCCTGAGCTCAGACACAAGTCATGCAGCTCTTACGCTCTTCCAGGAACGGCAGGTTCCCGTGGTGATATGGTATTGCATTAACTTCAAGGTGCGTATTTTTTCACCATTTCACATCTCTGAAATTGGAATCGGTCTTACAGCTGATGGCCTGACATAGTTTGTTAATGGTTTTCCTCATTGGTACATAACATAATGGTGCATCTTACTACTCACAGAGTGTGCCTTCCACTTGATGAACAGTGGTAATAATAATGATTTCACTACTATTTATTAAGCTCCCTATGTGCCAGCAGCCATTCCAAGGGCTCCATGTATTATCATTAAACATTCACAATTCAGATGGTTTATAGCTTTCTGGTCAATTCTGGTCCTTTATTTCTGGGGTCTTCCTAATCAAAACTAATTGGCTTACAGTGCAGCAATTGAGGCGCATACATAATTTACTACATTTCACCTCACATAGAAATACTAATGCCCTGATGTTTTCAAATGTGATCAAGTGGGAACACAGAAGGCATTCACGGAACCAGAGAAAACAGCCTTGTGTATTTTGCGGGGAGGGAGGGGGAGGGTTGGGGTGGGGCGGGACGGTTCTTTTCAATTCTGTCTCTGATCGTTCCGTGTACGAGCGCCTACAGATACTGTGACGTTCACGTGACCAAGTGTCAGGGCTTCATTTTCCCTCTCTTCCTCCGGCCGTTGACCGCCCTGTAGCTGACTGGTCTTTGCAGTCCGCACTGGGTGGGGTGGCACCCGTTGGGTGACGGCAGCCGACTGCAGCTAGACGAGGAGCGAGTGGACAATTCAAAGGCAGCCTGTGCCACTGCGCACCCCCCAGCTGGCCCTCCGTAACCCCCCAGCGCGCTCCGCGTGACCAATCAGAGGGTTCAGGGGCCCAGTGCCCCTCCAGAGCCGTGGAAGAGCAGCAGATTCGTGAGCCCCTAGATTGACCAGACAGGTTAGAGTGCTGCCCTGCTTTGTTGCCACCTGGATTTTGACAGAGTGACTTACAGAGAAATAACAGCCGATAGCAAAAATCATCTTTGGCTGAAAAAGGCTAAAGTGTGTCATAATTAGACACATGACATTTTTTATGTTCTACTTTATTTAGGTCACCAGGCCAAAAAAAAAAAAAAAAAAAAGCCAGTTTTTCCTTCCTTCCTCCCTCCTAGTGCCCAGCACGGTACCTTGTATATAATAGGCCCTCAATAAGGGAATGAAAGAATCTATTTCTGAAGGCCCGGGAGCATGTCACTGTGTTCTTGACCTTGCCTTTCCCTTGACCCTGCTCCCCAATCGGTCCTGTGTCTCATTCCTTCGGGGCCAAGTTTCCTACTAAGAAGGTTACTTTGACAAGCTGCGTTTTGTTGACGTGGGAGAGCAGGTGAGCATGTTGCCTTAGAATCGTGTATTGATTTCTCCCAGCCTTCCTTTCCTCATCGTCAAAGCAACGATGCTGTACTAATAGCTCCCTGGTGAGGAGGCTGAGAACTAGAGGGGAGAACGAATAGAAAGTGCTTCGGAATGCAGCTCTGTAGACGCAAGAGGTGTTCCTCTCAGGCAGCACCTTGGGGGTTTCGGGAGGGCTTGGCTTTGCTGGGAGACTATGGCTTTCGCGGTGTGGCTTTTTCCAGGCGGGCTCAGCGGGTGGCAGAGGAAAGACTTCAAGGCAGGTGGGCTCACAGCACCCGGAGACCACCCCTCCTTGGGCAGCTCCTCTTCAGCATCTCCCTCACTTACGTTTGACCCTTCTTGTATCTCCCATCTGGTTCTTTGGAGAGAAAAAAATAAATGGTGATCCTTTGGTCTTTAATACCGCGGTGTTTTTTTCCCTCTCTTCCACTTCCAACAACATGGAATGAGAACAGGACACATTTTCAAGGTTTGTAAGTCTTTTTTAAACCAAGGAAGAAACGTATTGGGGATTTTGTTCATATGCTGTGGGATAACTGTATGTCCCTGTTCTTTCGAATTCTCAGTGTTCAGTTTTGCAATGTCTGCTATTATTAGATGTCAGCACCCTCAACTTTGAAAGTCAAAGTGATCTGTATAGGTATTAAGTTGATGCCAGTTTTCTTCAATGTAAGGAGAGACGTTTTTAGAATCGATAATTAAAGTTGATATTTTCCCGCCACATCACATACAGAACAAGAAGTTTGAGCGAAACTTATGATTCCAGATTGCAGGTGCCTCCTCTTGTGGGCTGAGGGGATCTCTTTGGAGCCCTGCCTGGCCTGCCCCGGCCAAGCTCATGGCCCTCTGCAGGCCACCTGGACAGCTCTCGACCCGCTGGTCTCAGCTGCCGAGTGCAGGGTGCTCCTTTTGAACGTTTGTCTGGCTCCAGATCCTGGTCTGTGTGGGTGAATGAGCATTTGTTGTAGGAAGAAACAGAGAGGGGGTAGAAAGGATGGAGAGAGAGAAGGTCATTAAGAGAACTTTTCTTTCTTTCTTTATGTTTGTTGCATAACGACGATTGCCTTTGTTTATGAACAGTTCTGTGAAGGAGTCACAGGCTAACAAAGTCACTGATACTAAATATACTCAGTCCATAGTCGCTCGTTCTGCAAACATTGTTTTGAGCACACTCAATGTGTCGCATCAGTCGGAACCACAGGGGAAGAAAGAGTAGAGTAGAATATTTGACCTCTTGGAACTCAAATACGAAGAAATGCCTGAATGCGGGAGCGGGCATGCGGACAAGCGCCCCAACGCCGCAAGCCCCAGAGTCCCCTTCCCCAGGCGGGGCGAGTCAAGGCCTCCCACAGGAGGAGACCTTTGAGAAGGGAGCGAGGCAGTCTCGGCAGAGGGCTGGCCCGCCCTGCAGAGACGGGAAGGTGTAGGCAGTGAAAAACAAGAGGACAGCCCAAGGGGGCAAGCGCCAGAGAGGAGACCGGAAGATTCGGTGGGGACCAGACCCACACTCAGCCGTCAGCCTCCCTCCCGAGGCTGGCGCTTGTCTGTGTTTGTAAAGGCCAGCTTCTGTACTGCTTCCTTACCCAGGAGTCCCAAGAGGAGCTGGTCAGAGTGTACTTTCAGTAGGGCACATGGCAAAAGAACAGATATATTTAATCTGCTTTTACAAATGCCCTCCACTCTCCACACTCTGAACGGGCTGAGAGGCCTTCCTCATGAGCCTCTGCAGCGAGCTGGAGTTTTACCTGGTCTCCAGCTCAGGACCCTGGTCAGGACGGAGGCGGGGAGTAGCAACCATGGGTGTATTCCTGTGATGATTGATTTGAAACAGTACCAGAAGAGAGGACAAATGACCAAACTGGGTCCTTGCATGGACATCCCAGCAGTGTGCTTCGCGTACCTGGCTGTCTGTAGGGGCCGCTGGAGCAAGTCGGGGAGGGCTAACTGGGAGCATCCCTGGAGAAGGGGGTGGGACAGGGGGCAGTGGGGGTGAAGCCTTGAAGCCATGATTCCTTTTTTCTTTCACTGTCTCCTCTATTTCTGAAAATAACAGGATACATGTTGAGAGATCACAAGAAGGACTGTCCAACCTCAGAGCCTCATTTCTTGCAGCCTCTAGACTGTGTAGTCAGCCTTGGAATTCCCTCTAGTTTGACCACGTGGGTCCCCGGGCAGTGCCCAGGGACGGGGCAGGCGTGAGCGGCCACGGAAGGGTTGACGCGCTGACGGCTCCCTTGTCAGCTGCCACTGCCTGCTGGGAACAGCTCTGGCGCGAGTCCCTGACACACCCCGGCGTGGGCCCAGGCAGCGTGGGGATGCGGCGTGCACGCGTGGCCTGCTGGACTGTGAAATCCAGGCTTCTGGGGTTTCGCTCCCCAAGACATCAAGTGTGATCAGGATGATAAACACTTGCCTGCCAAAACTTCTCCTGCAAGGAATAGTCACCTGGATTTCTCCATAGCGAGGGTAACCTCACTCACGCTTGACTTTCTCTTTCATTTGGGGATTACATCAAGCAGTTGGTTAGTGTTCAGTTTTGTCTTTCACGTGGATCTCTTTTTTTCTGTCTTATTCTTCTCTTAACTTGATGGAAAAGCACAGATGATTGGAGTCTGCTATGTCCGATTCAGCCTCAGTCAGGTGATATACACCACCTAGCATAGCCCATTTAGGAAACTGAGGGCTGGAACTAGGAGAGACTACGGCGGAGGATACTGGCACTGCCTGGGGGTGGATTGGCTCCGGTGTCATGGAAAGGGAATAATGAAACGAGGCTGTCACAGAAGAGAACATTTTCAGAGACTCAGGCCAAACAAAAGAATCTTTAAGTGCGACCTATGGGAGAAGGTTAAGTTCATTGTGACAATAAACTTTTTGGATAGGAGCATGATGAGATGAAATTAAAGACTTAGGGCAGCGCTATGGAAACCTACAACAATATCCTGTGATAAATTATTTAAGGACATCACAGTAGTTCTGAGCCTCGGGATATGGGAGGAAAACTCAGCAATGGAGATCATGTTACAGAGCTTCACACTTTCATACATATTTGACGGGCATCCATAGTAAGGGCTTTATTTGTTAGATGGCTTATAAGGAGGAGAAATGCCAGACGACATCCTCAGGGAAAGAACAATGGATGGATCTGTGACTGTCCTTCCCGTTTTGCTTTCTGTGCTCAAGGATGATTGTTTAAGATACAATAAGCTCAGCTATGAGTAAAGCCCTTAGAAAAGAGAAAACATGGGTAGATTTTAGAAAGCAAGCATGTTACCTAAAAGGGCTTCCTTCTGCGAATCCTGATTTGCTAACAACATTTGGTCCTTTGACCTTGGGAAAGATATAAAATAAGAGCCACAATTTATGATTGCTATTCCCTCACTTGTGATGCTGGCCTTTATATTGATTTTAGCTTTGGCAAGTCACTGTTGAGCATTTTGCATGTCTCGCGTGTCCTGTTCGTGGGCACAGCTTGAAATTTGACCGACGTTGTTGCACTTCTGGAGACAGTAGCGGGGTGTATCGGGATCTGGAGGACACGTTTCCAAGTATGTTGCTACATGGGATGGATACAAAAGTGTTCTTGTGTATGATTATTTCATTTTTTTTACTTAGTTTGTATTATAAAATACATTGCAAAATCTTAAATAATATTCATATTTTATAAAAAGAGATTTTAAATTTTCCTATTTAAGAAGTTGTGTATGTGGTTTAGTTTGCTTTAAATTAGTTTTGTACCAAAAAAAAAAAAAAAAGCATTATTTTCAAATGAATATTTTTGGCTTGGACCTCAGATAGCAACCAGCTTTCATGACCTGATGTTTACTCTTCTTACAATTTACTCTTTAAGAAACAGGCTAGATTAGATATTATAATTTTTGTGGTCTGCTTCTCAGTGACAAGGTAAGAGGAAAGGTTTTAGGTGGTTAGGTGCAAGCACATTTCAAATAACACCATGGAGACTTTAATAGTTTTCAGGCCATATGCTGAAAATAAGATTATATAATCATATGTTCTCTTTCCAACATTTTCTAAATACTAGAGACATTTTGAGGTGCTATGTAAGAATTTTAAACAGATAAAAGTCATCATATGGAGCATCTTGAGTCAAAATTATAGAGTTATCATTTTCATGTTCCTCCTCCAACATCCTTGCTTGCTGTCTTTAACCAGGGGTCGATGCGGTTTGCAAATGAGATAGCCTCTGACTGAGCGAGGCTGGAAAAGCCCACACTGTGTCACGTCACCGCAAGGCTGGCGGGGGCTCCGGCATTTGCCACCCCACCCTGCTTGCCTGCTCACTGGTACGACTCTGGGGCTCTCCAGCTGCTTCCTGCTGAAGGGAGAGTCTATTACAGTAATCGTTTTAGTACTGATTTTTTTTTTTTAATTGAAATTGAAGCAGATGTCGTAACCATCCTTGCGGTTGTGAACTCTCTAGAAACGCTTGTGCGAATCTTGGGATTTGAGAATTTGCCATTTGGGAAATGCCACCTCTTCCCTCCTGAGCTGACCTCCCTCCCATTGTCCTCAGGGGTTAGAGACTGCGAAGCCTTGGTCTTGGGGCTGGGAAAGGGGGTAGAAGAGTGAGCAGAGGAGGGGTGGGGTATTAGGAGGGGCCTGACCTGAGCCATGAGAGGTGGGTGGGTATTTACCATGCAGATGGGAGGGACCAGGAGGCAAAACTCGGACTCTCTCAGGGTTTATGAGAAGATTCTGGAAAAATAATCCTATGTTTAATAAAATTATACTCCATGAAAGGAGAATAATATACCCTAAAATACTCTACTTTTAAAGGTAGGGAATTACCAGTTGTAGGAAAAATGGGGAGGGTCAGTTATTTTGTATGGAAACCTCTCCTTTTGGTTTTCGTACCTAACAACTCTTCCTACTTCTTTCCTTCTATCCACAGAGCTCAATTAAATTAAATGCAGTAAGTTCCCTTTGAAAATTTACCTTTAGTCTCTCTAATTAATACACCCTGTATGTCCTAAGTTCTGTTTCCTGAACATTCTATTTATGCTTTAAATAGGGAAATTATAAAGGAGATGCAGGTGGTCTTTGAGGAAACGCTATATTTATGTTCAGCAACTGAGTTTCCTTTTATTTATGTGTACACACACACACACACACACACACACGAAATAAAAAGCATTCTTGGAAGTCGGCTACAAGCCAGCTAAAGCTGTTTGCACACAGACCAAGCTCTTTGTAAAAACCAGGAACCCAGGCGGGGCTGGGCAGGGGGTGGCGGCTTCTGTGATGGGTGCACGGCCTCCGTCCTGAGTGGGTTGTAGCTGGGCTTTCGGCTGTTCAGCTTGGCCGTTCAAAGGTAACGCATGGAGGCAATTTTCCCTTGTGGCTCAGTGTCTCTACTGCTACAATAAAAGACTTCCAGTTCAGAAAACTTGAGGAAAAAATGTGAAAGGCGAATTTAAACATGAATATAAGTAAACCTCTGAGGGATTCTTGTGTGTGTTGTGCTAATTACTACAGGAGAATTTTCAACCTGGGAATGCAAGTATCAGGTTCTGGATCTCCAACCTGAACCAATGCCGTAAGACTTCCGTTCGTAGAACACTTTACATTTCACTTTGTTTTCACACAATATAAAGGTTCAATGACTACTTGTACTAGCTCACCAAATGTTTATCATCTAGAAAGTTTTACAGTGTTATATAAAGGCTTTTATCTCAAAATAAAAATTATGAGGAGTAAACATAACTTTTTAATATCATGTCATGGGAAATATTTTAAAAGTAATACTCAGGCTTAGTTTTCAGAAAGCAGTTTGTTTTCATTGAAATACTGAGGTCCCCTGTTGCCCCCAGGGGTAGGTTCCAAGACCCCCAGCAGATGCCTGAAACCACGGACCGCACCGAATCCTATTTATACTATGTTTTCCCTGTACAAACATACCAATTGCAAAGTTTAATGCCTTTTCCTTCTAAGCTAAGAACTTACCACCCTCTGTAGCTGTGACTTTTGCAGTCTGAGATGTAACCGCAAAGCTAGCATGTATTTCTTTATCCTTTTCACAATTTAATGGATGAAAGAATCGGTCTTAATGTAGGTCCTGAGTAACTACAGCATATGATTTTTCCCTTGCCTAGTTCCGTTGAGAACGTGCGCCTTTCCCCTTGACAGAAGCACTTTGTGACTCTCCTGTGGCACGTCCGAATTGCCAGCATCAGTGCTCTTGCGCGTTGGGGCCATGAGCAGGAGAAACAAGGGTGGCCGAACACAAGCACGAAGGTGCCCAGGCAGTCCATCCGGTGGCAGACACAGCTACCGGGGGACTAACCGGCAGGTGGGGCACGCAGCGTGGAGACGCGGACAGAGAAATGGTCCATGTCCCGGGCGGGAAGGCGCGGGGCCGGAAATGTGCATTGCTTGCTTCTGGAATTCTCCATGTAATGTTTTTGGACTGCAGTTGGCCACGAGTAACTGGAACCATGAAAAACAAAACTGAGCACAAGGTGGACCACTGTGACACCATTGATATGCTTTTCTGTGCATCTTTGCGTGAAGTGTTCATTGATTAACTGTTAAACTTGCGCAATTTTCTAAGGAAGTTGTTTATTCAAAGACAGTATGAAAAATGTTTGAACTTTTATTTCTGGGTTATATCTACAAGGCTTTTATTTTTTGGTATAAAGAGCAACTCTTCACATGTTCACTTGAGCACATACAGACATATTATCATCTATTCTCTCATTTAAAAAAAACAAACAAAACCCAAGAGCTACCTCATATCCACCATTGCTATCAGCTATATATGCCAAAAATATTCCCTGCAGTAGTTTTCTTAAGTCAGGTATTCTGAGTAGAACCAATATTTTTAATGAAAGTGGGAGTAGGCAAGAAATTAAGTTTTTATTCACCAGCTCAGCAGCACTGCTAGCGCATACCTCCTCGCAGAATCACAGAGATGAGGAACTTGTCTAGAACTGATGAAATAAAACTTTAAAACATCCCACTCGTATTGGGAAGGGAGGCAGAATGGGAGAAGAGGGTGACAAGTTGATAATAATGAGAATAGGAAAAGGAAAAAGGAAAGGAAATGAAGAATAAAAGAAAAAGGTGCAAGAGAAATGAAAGAGAGAAACGTGGAGACTATATTCATTCATTTGCAAGTATTGACTTCGTGCCCAGTTTGTGAGGCTCTGGAAATTTTAAACAAAATCAAACTAGTCCTTTTGCTCTTCTGATGGATAAAATTGTCATCCCACCCATTAGACTGATGGAAAAGCGGATGAAACAAAAAGTTGACCTAGAATGGAGAGAAAGGATGGACCCTAGGTACAAGCAGGGATGTACAAGGACTGGACGCCTAAAGAGGAGAGATGGAAGATTCACTTCTACTCACTCCTTCCCATGGCACCAAGCTACACCTGTCTCTCCTCTTCTGCACCTACACAGCACCTGTGTTTTGTTTCTGGCATCTTTTCTGATCCCGTTCTGGATAGTGACTCTCTGGGCACGCTGAGGACCATGCAACCATCCACCTATAAGGAAGAAATGTTTATTAGTCTTTTCCCACGTGCCAGGCATGGTGGCAGACGTGGGAATGCAGTGGTGAACGAAGCACTATCTTTGCCTTCTGAGTACTTCACAGTCTTCCTGTGCACGGGGTCAAGTAAACGGGTAAACAGTGATCCAGGGGTGATAAATGTCAGCTAAGTGTGCAGATCCCGTAAAGTTTTCGGGAGGAAGGGAAAGCCACATGGACATTTCCCTTCTTAGCGCTTCTTTTCTGAAACTTCCATCAGAATAAAACCATTTGGTAAAAACCTTTAATTTGCTTCACAGTTAAAAAAAAAAAAAATTTTTTTTTTTTCAATTTTCGTTTGATTCGAAGGTTAGCAAATTTTAGATGTCTTGGACCTGGTTTTTCCATGGTGGATTGCTTCAGGTGAGTTCCTGATTATACTTTAAAAATATGTATTAAAAATTAACCCCTCCCCCCACAGTTCATACCCATTTTTACAAGTTTAAAGTTACAAAAAGAAAACACAGGATTTTTCTGTTACGTGTTTTTGCTATCCATTTTGTACATAAATGCGTGTAGGCAGTACACTGTTTCAACTTAATGTAAAACAGATCCCCTTAAAGCAATTTAACTCGTGTGTGTGTTTAAAATCTGTGTATGTACACCAATCTAGTTCCTGATTTGAAACTCCAGTTTTATCAGACTTGGGAGGAACGGTGCCAACTCCTGATGGGCTGCACTAGGTTTCATGGAAAAGCTCTTTGGAGCAGGGGAAGTCTCGCAGGACCCGATGCTTTCTTCTACTTCATGTCTTCCATATAAACCTGATTTGGAGAAATCCATCGTTGCTGCTCTTCTCTTTGCAGAGACGTCCCAACAGGTCAGCGTTTGCGCCCTGCACTGGCCTGCCTCCGGCCCGTCGTGGCCACCCCTGCCGCCTCTTGCCGGCCTCTGTCCTGTCGTGCCCTCGCCTCCCACCTGCAGCCCTCACCGCTGCCCGGGGGTCCAGTTGTTCATTCTCAGGCTCTGCTTGGATGTCTAAAAGGCCATTCTGAATTTAACAGAACTTTGCAACAGAACCGTGTGACTTCCTCCCAACTCCCAGCAATGAACCTGTTCCTTTTCAGCCGCCTTTTTTTTTTTTTAAATTTGTACACAAGCTTAATAAAGAATTTCCTTTGGCAAAGGCAAGGAAGTTACAGGGGTGCCAGCGGCGTGTTGTCTGGTTCGGGCTTGTCATCAGTGCCGTGGGTGCCGGGAGCCTCAGCCAAGCACTCTGCCTGGCCTTGGTCTAGCGCACCAGCTTCTTGCTCCGACCGCGAGAGCCTCCGTGCCGCGTCGTGCCCGGTTGTGCGCCCTGAGCCTAGCTCTGGATCTGCGGACCTGGCTGCGGTGCTCCGAAGTCGTCCAGCCTCCTGCTGCGCCCCTGTCCTGCCTTGAGACTCAGACTCTGGGGGTTTTCCCTCTGCAGCCACAGACCAGGTGGCACTGCTTTCCTTTCTCTGAGAATTGAATGGTAACTGCAGCCTTCTAGTTCAGGCCTTGAACTTGAGCCTTGACTCCTTTCATTCCCCGAGAGCAGCCCATCAGTCAAGCTGTCGGCTGCCCTTCTCCCCACTGCTCCCGCTACCAGAAGCCAAGCCATCGTCATCTCTTGCCTGGACTGTTGCCCTGGCCACCTAACTGTTCCCTCTGCTGCCGTCCTTGTCTTGCTGTAGTCCATTCTCTACACAACCGCCAGAGTGATCCTTTCACAGTAGAAATCAGATCCGTTCTCTCCTGGGCTGAGAATCAACCCAGGGGGTTTCCGTTACTCAGAATAACGTCCAAATAGGGCTGTAAGTTCTGTATGATCTACCGGCACTCCGATGTCCTGTGCTGCGCCTCTGCTTACCTCCTCTGCTTGGACCACACTCATCTTCCTGCTGTTACCCTTCCCGCAGCACTTTTCCACCCCAGGGCCTTTGCCCTTGCTCTTTGTCCTGCCGTGAAGTTTTATCACCTAGATGTGTACATGTTCATTTGCACAGTTCCTTCAGGCCTCTGCCGAAATGTCACTTTCTCCTAAGAGCTTTCCTGAGCACGTTGTCCTCTGTCCCTGTACCTCTTTCTTCCTTAGCATTTATTCACGTGTGACATGTTTCTGTCATCGAGTTTCATCTGTCTCCCCCTTAGAACTTAAGCTCCATTAAGGCAGATTTTTTTTTTCCACTGCTCTGTCCCCAGCACTGGCCTGAGGCATTGACGTGTGGCTAGGACCAGCATTTTCTTGTTCAAAGTCCAGTGCTCCTTCCATGATTCTGTGTGGCCTTCCATAGGTTTTCATTTCCTTAAACTCAGATTTCCTTAAACAAGATTGCATCTTGTATTTCTTTTGTCCATTCCGCCCCGCCCCAGGGCAGGGGACCCTGCCGTGTGCTCAGCGAGGACTAGTGCCTAGTCCTCGTGCCTAGTGACTGCCGTGGCTGGACTGAGTGACGTCCTGTGCTCGCTGTGGTCTGTCATCCCAGGATAGAAACTCAGTCAGAGTGCCCTTCACTCTTTCTGGGACTTAAAGACAGGCTGCTGTCTGTTGCCCATCAGATACACAGTGGCCTTTGGAGACCGCAGGCAGTTTCCATGCATCGCATGGTAGGAGTCCACTTCTCAGTAAATAGACTGTGTTCTGAATTTTGAACATTTCATGTAGCTGCGTAACTTGACGGTACAGGAAGGGACTGAAATGCGGAGGCCTGGTGCCGGCTGAATGTCCGACATTTTTCACAGGATGTTGGTATTGCTGTGGTTGATCACCCATGTTCTCAAGGAAAGTATGTCCTGGGTTTGTTCTTTTGCAAGAAAAAAGAGCATCCAGGTTTGGCTTGATCTTATCTTTCCAAAGGTGCTGCTAAAATGCCCCTACATTTTGTTTTGAAAATTTTGTTCCCTTGCCTATGAAGTGTCCCAGGTGACTCTGGTAATCAATCCTGATTGTCCCTCTTTGTTTATTTTCTTTCTTCTTTTTTCCCCCCACAGGTAATCTGCAATTCTTTCACCATCTGTAATGCAGAGATGCAGGAAGTTGGTGTTGGCCTGTATCCTAGGTATGGTGGATGGTGTTTCATTTACTGGAAGAAACAACTGTAATTCCTACCCAGCCCTCCAGCCTTTTGGAGGTGGTTAGAAAGTCTGTTGCAGCAGCTAGCTCAAGAGCCAATCTTGGAACCTGATTATGAATGAAAAGAAAAGGGAAAATGTTAAGTTTAAAGAAAACAAATGTTGTAACCCCACTTATATGATGTGGCAGCAATTTTCCACCGGTGTACCTCAAGAATTTTTGAAACATGCAGTATCTGACTATTCCTCAGGGTCACTGACCTCTCTTCCCTCAGAGTGTCCTCTAAAAAAATGACAACTGCCAACATAACAGTAGCCATCTGGAGTGAATGAATCAAACTTACACCTATTTTTTTTTTTGGTCAGAGCACCAAAAAATATATTTTTTGGTGTGCCACAGAATTTTAATAATTAGCTTCCATGTGTCACGAGATGAAAAAGTAGGAAATCACCGTGCTGTGGTATTATCGGAGAGGCAGATCTCAGACCTAAATTCTTGCTCTCAGGAACTGTGGGTTAGAAGTTGGGCCCTGCGGGTGCTATCAAACCATCAGGACGAGGTCCGGTTATTGCCCTCCCCGGCCCCGATCTTACTCCCTGGTCTCACCCCCTGGTCTCCTAGGCTGAAGCGTTTAGTTATTTCACCAGACTCACGGGGCTGCGACACTGGGGTTCACTGTGTCTTTTGACTTAGCCTACGCCAGCCCCATTGCCCCAGGAGGCCAGAGCACCTGCTGCCTCTGAAGTGACCTTTGTCACTGAGCTACTAGACGGTCCTTCCGCAGCCTCTCCAGTCGCTCTTGGTTGCATTTTGCTTCCATGTCATTAGGGTCCAAATACAAATAGAGTCTTTTTATAACTAATTGTGAATCTGGGAATTCCTCCTCTTCTCCCACACCTCGTAAGTGTCATAAACTACAGGCCCATTGGTATCGGGTCGGTCCTCAAAAGGCAAGTACGTAGGTGTTTCGGCATCGGCACGTGGGCTCTGAGTTCAGACTACCTGGTTCAAGTTCAGTCACCAGCTACGAGTTGTGTGTCCCTGGGCGAGTCATTTAAGGTCCATGTCATCAGTTTCTTTATCAGTAAATGATCCTCATAAGATTATCATGATGATTAAATTTGACAAACGTGCTCAACTGCTAGGAAGTGCTTCCTACATAGTCAATGCTCACTCCCAGCTATTCTCATTATTCTCAAATATGGAGGCAGCTTAAATCCATTCCCTTTCCCACATAGTAAAAAATGCACCTGCAAGGTGATACAGTCACTGGGCCATGGCCCAGAATGCACGAGGATCTAGTTAGCAGGTAGCCTTAGCTTTGCATTTAAGAGGAAGTGCTCCTAATTATTCTTCATCGAAGCTGTGGGTATTCCAGCGGAGGTGGGCGCCCCTCCAGGGGTGCTCAGCAAATGAGGGCCCCGTGCGAAAGGTCAGGGGCGTGCTGGCTGCATGATTGCTGCTGCATCCCATTATCTCTCAGCGATTCTTTCTTTACAAGATGGGAAAGTTTCTTTTCCCGCTTCCTGTTGGGTTTTATTGCCTGGTCTCTAATGAGACAACTACCTCCTCCCCACCTCAACCCTAAAAGGGAATCAAAAAATGTCTCTAGTCACAAACTTCCCAGTTCGCCTCCACCTTGGGGAGCGTTTCAGTTCCTATGAAGTGTGCTCATGACATGCCCATGAATGCCCCGCGGGCTCGGCCCCTGGTGCACTGTGAGCCTTGCCTGCCCCCCGCTGCCCCGCTCAAGTGTCTCTTGCCCGCTGCATTCATTAAATTTAGATGTTTGACTCTCTCTGCTGAGCCATGATGGTCTTCCTCTTTATTTTTTTTCTTTCCTCTAGTATGTCTTTGCTCAATCACAGCTGTGACCCCAACTGTTCCATTGTGTTCAACGGGCCGCACCTCCTACTGCGTGCTGTCCGCGACATCGAGGCCGGAGAGGAGGTAAGGAACCCGTGGTCCCCTCCTTTCCCATCAAAGACCCTCTCAGTGTGGCCCGTCCCTAAAACCAGTGGTGCCTGAGGGACAGCTTTTCATTGTCCTTCTGCCAGAGAGAAACCATGTAATACCTCAACCCCGCAACCGACTTACCACTGTGACTTCTCCCAGTTTATAGAGGCACTAACTTTTTCTTAGAACCACCGTCTTTCTGGACACTGACGGCTCCTACTGTATGCGTGTGAGAGAGGGGTGTGTGGGACAGTGCACGTTGTTGGCACATAGGACAGTTCAGGGGCCTCTCACGTTCCCGAGGCTGGTCACCGCCCTCCCATGGGATGAGATTCCAGGGACTTCCTTGCTCCCAAGGCCACTAATCACATTTTGACAGTGACTCGTTTTTACCTTTTCATTAAGAAAGCAAACAAGCTTTCAGTTGTCATTGGGCCTTTGCAAACCAATGGGCGCATCTGGGCAACGGTTCCGGCAGAGGGGAGAAGGGTCGGGGCCAGGGAGCGCGACCTCCTGCAGCGCGCCGGCCTTGACCCTTCCAGGTCTGCACGCGGCCAAGCCTGCCCCTTTGAGGGGGACCTTCTCAGAAGTCCAGGGTCTCCAGACGGGCTGCCAACCTGAGCCTGCGCAGGGTCCGCACGATTGCTGCCCTGAGTTCTGGGTTACAGATACTTAAACTTCGTAGGCCCCTTTCCTTCTGCCTTCCAATTTACTGAAGTGGATATTTATTGCAAGGAAAACAGTATCATAAGATTTTATTGCATTTATGCAGCACTCAGCCAGTAAAACCTAAACTCAGAGGTACCATATTTTATGTAGACAAGGATTTGGCCTTGATAAGACTCCCTCCAAACTGATTTTGAATCGAATAAGCTGTCTCTTATACAGCCACTTACTGAATTTCCACTTTTCAAGACTAGATAGATGAGATATCTGTCAACAATTTAGGGAACAGAGATTTTTTTTTTCTGGGGCCTTACGTGAGGTCAAGGCAGGTAAGGACAGGAACTGCTACCCATTTCAGCACGTTAGTTTCAGAGCTGAGCAATGGCTGCTGCTATTGTTAATCACCATTATGACGTGATGAAGAGAGTGTTGTTTTAGTAAATTGAAAAAAACACATGTTACTTGATAAGCAAACAAAAAACACTATTAGAAATGATTGCAATTTTCAGAAACAACAAAGGAATTTTCTTACATCTTGTCTTCCAGGCTTGGTTTTCATTTAGTTACAAACATCCCTTGTCTTTTGGTGCTTATTTCACTTGTTCACGCCCTTCTCTTTCCCTGCGTGGAGTGAGGGGCAAACTCTCCTGTCACCTGACACAAAATGGATCTGCCCAGCGTCACTCCCTGCAGCCGCTGCTCTTCTCCATGGTGGCACTTGTCAAAGCAGCTTCTCACCAAAGAGGACTCTCCCCAGAGTCCTTCTTAGACAGACGGGCCCAGGAAATATTTTCCCATCCCATTGCACATCTTGGTGCATGACGCTTTCTCTGCTCGTGCGAAATGTGTGAACATTGTGATGTTACCTGAAGACCTAACCCTTGAAGTGGGCTCCTGGGCCCAGGAGGACCTTGAGACGCCCCCGAAGTGTGCCTTCTCACCTATGACTTTCACCATCCGAGCCAGGGCGTAGATACTGTATTTGAAAGGGTCCAAGGAAGTCCGTCTAAGAGCCTCCATCAGCGATTGCATCCTGACATTAAATTCTGCCTATTTGGAAATCTTTCTTTTTGTTTTTAAAATTTATTTATTTTCAGAGAGAGGGGAAAGGAGGGAGAAGGAGAGAAAGAGAAATATCACTATGTGAGAGAAACATCAGTTGGTTGCCTCTTACATGCCCCTAACCAGGGTCCCAGCCCTGCCCTCACCCCCAACTGGGAACTGAACAGGTGGCCTTTGGGTTCGTGGACTCATGCTCAACCCGCTGAGCCACATCAGCCAGGGTGGAAATTTTTCCACTTTGTTTTTCAGTCTAGTCATGAGTAAGACAACAGTCTCCTAATTGCAAAGATACCAGATCTGGTTGACCCTGAATTGCATGAGGCAGCTCTAGAATTGATTAGCATTTAGGAGCAGTCTGGCCACATCATCTGCTGTCCATCTGATTGCCAGGATTGTTTCGGCTTCTCTGATTACCAATGATCATGGAATTTATTAACCAAACCTTAGTAATACTGGACGTATAACAGCTCTTGGTATGTCACTGTCCAGTGAATGAAAGGTAAGGTGTAAAAGTATCTCGCGTTTATGATCCCAGTTCTTTAAAATAAATATATGTGCTCACCACATAACAAAGGTCAGAAGGTACTGCAAGAAAAATTTTACATGTGATTCTTCAGCTGGAGACTGAGTGGTATCTTCTCGCTCATGCTTTTTGGTGTGTAATAAAAATAGATTTTACTTTAGTAATTAGCAGTAATGAGCATTTGTGAAAGACAGCGAGCACAGCAGCTCCATGGCCTCTCTTCTCTCTGGCCTCTGCAGCTCACCATCTGCTACCTGGACATGCTGATGACCAGCGAGGAGCGTCGGAAGCAGCTGAGGGACCAGTACTGCTTCGACTGTGACTGTGTCCGATGCCAAACCCAGGACAAGGTACGTTGTGTGGAACCAGCTTGAAGGTAACTTACATTCCAGTGATGTTCCTGAGAACTCTGCCTTTATTTCATTGATCCGAAAGTAAATGACCTTCAGCGCATAGTAGGAAACAGAAGTAAATAAAATATATGCATAGTGCTGCATATATTTCATTTACTGGAATTTTTATCACCAGCCAAGCAATAAGAGGTTTAATCTCAGGTAAGGACCCATGGAGCTCAGAGTCTGGAGGGAACGTGGGCCTTAAACATGTCTCAATCCCAGACCTCTGGGCTAAATCAGTGTACCTCCTCTGTGTCACAGCTTCCTGTAACCTCTGCTGCCAGCTCAGACAGAGAGAGGTGGCCGGTTTCACGGCAGAAGAAAGGCCCAGGAACTCATTCTAACGATGTAGGAATCAGTGAATTTGCTTAATTTTTTTATACAAAAGAACTTTTAGAAGTAGATTAAATGGGAAACGTTAGATACACTGCTGACAGCTTCCCAAGATCCCATCTGCTTTATGTGAGACTTTTGCCCCTCGAAAGCATAGCAGGAACTGCAGGGGAGCCCCCGCCCCTCCCCCCGGCTAGCCCAAGTGTCCGGCATCAGCCAGCTTCCCAGCCACATCCTTGCTCGGGAATGGGAAGGCTTCCAGGCTTAGCGCCTCTTACGTGACACTTATGGGGAAGACCCTCAAAAATTCCTTGAACGAGTGTTTGTATTTATTAAAGTTGGGGTCGTGCTCACTTTTGGGTTATGGTTATGGTTGCAGTGTGGCTAGAACAGAGTACTAGGCAGGGCCTCCGCTGCAGACGCCGCCGCTGACGTTGGTAGGCGTGGTGTGCTTGTCCCGAGAACTGTGGAGCATCTGCAGGCCAAGACAGGGGCAGCTCCTTGCAGGTCTCACCCCTGCCCCGGAGTCCTCTGTCCTGCTCCTCAGCAGTCCCTCGCATGCACCTTTTGTCCCCATGGATGCCTGCTGCCTCCAGCCCTCACTCAGTGTGTGCAAGCTCTAGACCCGGAGAAAGAAGAGGTTTATTGCCTTTTTATTAAAGCAAAGAACAAAGGGAAACCCTCCCAGGGGTTTCCGCCTACATCTTACTGTTCAGAACTGTCTCACATGATGACTTTTAGCTGCGAAAGAGGCGACGAAGCTGCATTTTCGCCTTTTAGCCTTTGCACTAGAGGAAGACGAGGCAGAACAAGATTGTGAATGGCTTTTGGTCAGCCCATCTGCAGCATGTCCCAAGTCTACTGAGAACATTTCTTCCTTGTCTGAGCTAACAGTTTGTCCAATGCTGTATTAGGATACTACAGAAAAAGAGAACTAACGGGGTACGCACATGTATGTGCGTGTGTATGATTCCAGCCCTGTCGCCTCACTCTATATACTGTATGTGTGTGTGTGCGCATGTGCGTGCGCCCGCACTATATTCAGCCATAAAAAACAAGGAAGCCTGCCATTTGCCATGACACGGATGGACCTTGGGGGCCTTATGCTAAGGGAAGTGAGTCAGAGAAAGACAAACACTTGTATGTAATACAAGAGAATTCAGCGAGATGGTCTTAGCGATATAAATATCCTTTCTGAAACCTCTATGCTGTTGATTTGCTTTGGAGGGGGAAAAGTGAATTCAGCTTAGTGTACTCCCAAAAGATCATAAATTCTAAAGTAGTGCAGTCAAAAATAAATTTACCTCAGTTCATAGATTTTGAGTTCTCAGGCTTATTTTTCTGCTTTTCTTGGAACCTGTAAAACTCAACAGGTTTCTACATCACACACTGTTGGTTACAGGCCTTCGTGCCCATATTACTGGCCTGGTGTGTTCTCAAGCTTCCGGAAGGCAAGCAGACTTTTCATAGTGGGTGTTATTTGCATGTGTGGAGTTCGTTGTCATTTGTAATCAGCAGCAGCTTAACTTTTGGAAGAAATAAAAATGACCTCCTAACGAAGCTTTGGAAAGATTTGCCTTCTTCTGTGGCTGGCCCAGGTCAGAATCCAAGGCAACGGAAGCAGAATCCAAGGACCAAACGGGGATTGATTGTTTCCACACACTGTGGGGAGGACCTGGCGTGCTTCTTTGGGTGGCACATGTTTTATTGTTTAAAAAAAAAAAAAAAGCCATATTTACTTCCCATAACAATTTTTTTTTTCCTAGAGCCTGTCACATTCTATCCTTCTTGTAAAAGTGTCTACTGATTTACTCACAGCCCGGTTGCCTCACTGCTCGCCCTAGCTGGTCACCTGGCCTTCAGTTTCTTCCCTGTCCTTCCTCTCACCCACTGTTTTACAATGTTTTCCTAAATGCCGCTGTTTCCGTGGCAGAAGCTCTAAACAGAAGTGCTTAGCATTAGCTGTAGCCTTTGGGATAAATTTCAGACTCTTACCTCTGCATTCAGTGTCTTGCAAAGTGTTAACCCATGATCTAACTATTCAGTACCTTTGTCTCTTCTCTTGTTTATTTTCTTTTCTCCTCTTCTCTTTGCTCATCTCTTATTTTTCCACTTGTTTTATCTAATGATGCCCTTGTCCCACCCAGAAGATTCAGACGTGGCTAAGGGCCCACATGCACACACATTGACACGTCTGTGCAGCGGTGGCCAAAAGTTGTTCATATAGAAAAAAGATATTACTTAAGAGATAGATTGTAAGTAAGGATCCAAAATAAACACAAAATAATAATAATAAGAGAAATAATACAAGTGAGTAATACAGTAATAAATAAGAGAAACTGTTTCGCATACTCACTGTAAACCTACTTTTGCCCACACCTGCATAATACAACAGCAATAAATTTTATAATGATTTGTGAAATACCAGTGCCAAGAAATAAGATGAAAGCAAGTCAGTACCCAGAATGCATGCCACATGACTGTATATACAAGGAAGAAAGAAAAAATTGGCTCTAAATTTCCCAGCAGCCCAAGCTGAAAGACTGATTGCAAAGTCTGCACATGAGTCCCGCAGGCGAAGCACCGCGTGTCCCGCCACGAGGCCGGAGCGCCCCTCGGGGTGCAACTGAGCCTGAGCGGCCAACGTGCCCAGCAGGACTCCCCGGCAGTTTAAATAGCTGATTTTTATAATTTTTATAATCGCTCAACGTGGCTGCTTGATGTATTTTCAAATTATAACTTAATGAAAGAAGTAATAAAAAGGGTTAAAAAAATGTAATCTAGGTTCTCATCTCTCTGATGGTTTGCTTCACCCCAAGAATAAAACCTAGACTATCCAGAAGAAAGCAAGGACTGCCTATCTTTTGTAACCTGTCATTCATGTTATTTCTTGCAGTCTTTAAATCTTTTATTTTAATTTTTGTTAAGGTGGTCCATGTATGCGATTTGAAAAGTCAAGGTACTAAGACCCAGCTGAAAACCCATGAGCACACGTTCCTTCCGCTTCTGCCCCGGCCTCCCTCCCCCAACTGGCTCCACATTTATTCCATGTTTCCCCAAAACCCCTTAAATCGTGTCCTAGGGAAGTCTTTTTCTATTGAGTTGGTTTAGTGACTATTTTTTTTTTATGTCCAGGATTTCCAATTCGCTTTTCCCCCTGCGTCTCTGGGCTTATGTTTTATTTCCATCCATTTCTGGTTCATCGCTTCTCACTCACCGCTAATGCATGCCACTCTGTCACTTGCGTATGTTTTGAGCGTCCTGATCCCGTTCGTGTTAGGCCTCGGTCAGCCAGTGCTGCAGTTTATTTTACCGGACTGAAGTGATGTTCCGATTGTTGGTTTTTGTTGCTTATCGTCCTCAGCACTGCATTTCACTTCAGCGTTTTAGAGTTTGGAACAGCAGGGTAGTTTTTTAGCTTTTTCCTTTGCTCCTTCCTCCTTCCATGTGCACACCACCCTCGCCCAGTCACTTTGTACTTGCCTCCCCCGGCCCCTCAGGCCCCAGTTCAGAAACGGCGTTTGGAGCTGTTGCATCCCAGTGACGTGGAGGCTGTTGTGGATCCCACTGAGTAAGTGGTGGGCACCTTGGCTCTGACTCCGTTGTCTCGCCTTTCCAGGACCCCAGCTCCCTAAAAGTATTTACCTCAAGGGAACAGGTCATGAGCCCTTTATTTTTAACAGCCTTTTTAAAAAATAAACAAGGGCGCCTCACCCCATCCCCTGGCTTTAAGTTGTAAAGCTGGCGCTACTCACCTTTTTCATGTGGAGCATTTTTTTCTCTTTTAGTCACTGAACCCACCTCTGTGCCTGCTTCCAGCCTGAGGTCCTCGCTCCTGCTTAGCTTATTGCTTTGCATTGCGGTTCTATTTTTGGTCCAGGGAGATGTTTATCTTGTTTTCTGACCTCGTAAAGCTATTTTTTGTTTCTCTTTTAATATTTCCCTTCCCATTGCTCTGGGTTTGCAGTGCAGGGAGCACTTCAAAGTCTGAACTGACAGCATCTTGACTGGAAGTCTGTAGTTTTCTTGCCAAGGACACAGGTAAGAATTGAAGCCTTTGGAGGCAAAGGAAAATGTGAGGATAAACAGTGATCTAATTCTCCTGAGCGCTTCCAGGCACACGTGCCCCTTTCTCTCAGGACCTGCCCGTCTGTGGCGCAGGGATACGTATCTTCTTTTATCACGGGGCCTTCGAAGGAGAGAGTTGCATGGAGTCACTCAGAAAGCAGTTTATTAAGTGACTCTGCGGGGGGAAAGCCCTAACAAGCTTCTCTTTCCCTGATGCGCCAATTCTAAGTCCACTTCCTCCTCTTCGTTTCTGTGGAAACAAAGCAGTGTCAATTATTGTCTTTGCTAATTATTTCAGTTTCTTTTCTGAGACCCTCTTTTGTAACGTGGAGCCCTTTGATCCCTGCTGAGACCCCCCACAACATCTGGGAGCGAGGGAGCCCGGCAGCCGCCCAGCGTCCTTCAGAGAGAGGGCCTGGGCCAGCGCTGCGGGAGGCCTGCCGCGGGCCCTGCCCGTGCGGCCCCTCCATCGCGCTGTCCCCAGCCCGCTGTGCACCTGGGGACAGGACGCAGGACTGGGCCAAAGGAAGAAACGATGACTGTCTGAAGGAGGAATAAAAGAACATTTGAGTTAAAGCTGCAGTCAAAGGCAGGAGAGTCCTCTGCCCAAGAAAAACTTTTTATGGCAACTTGAGTCTATTTGAAATACGAGCAATTCCTTAAAGGTCGTTAGTAAACCAAGATTTTTTTCCTGCCTCCTTCCTCTATTTCGTTAAATTAATCATAAGCAGAAATGTTCCGTGGTGGGATGGTGAGCCCAACCAGCTCTGAATTGTTTTACGTGTCAGGTTTGAACAATCTAAGCAGCATATGTGTTTCCTGTTTCTAGAGTTTTCATCATAGCCGAATTACCTTATCTTCAGGAAGATTAGTAAGATTTGGCAGGGGATTGAAGAACTGTGTGCGTGCTTGCGTGTGTAAGTGTGTGTGTGTGTGTGATGAGATTTCAAGCAGTCGAAACCGAACGTCACTGCATGTCACCTGTGTTTTGCTTCTCCAAACAACCAGAAGGATGGGTGTCCCCACGGAGAATGCAACGCTGGCTGTCATTAATGTTAAAGTGAGGAAAGGAATTTATTGACTTCATAACCGCATAATCCCATCCACAGTGTTACCATTAAGTACTGGGAGAGGCTTCTGGGCTTGGCACCACAGGCTGTGGAGTCGGCTGAGAGGTGAACAATGCCACTGTTGTGCTCACCCTGGGATCTGCCGCTCCCCCCGGGCCCAGGAGGGAGGCCTTCCGCACCACCTTCTCCCCGGGGGACACGCAGCCCTCCCTGCTCCCCTCCCGTCTCCCCGCGGCTCTGGTTTGTCCACCCCTGCGGCCAGAAGAGGGCCCCTCCGCAGTGTGTGGTGTCATGAATGCCATCTCACAGTCTTTCCTGTTCTCGCCCTAAAATTCATTTCTTCTGGCTTTTGGTCCACTAGCAGCTCTGGCTCAGGGAACAGAGTTGGTGACAGCAGCACCTGGGACGCAGAAGTGTGCTTTGTCATGTGCCGGGGCCAGCGCCTGGCCCAGCACGTGGCGCACCGTGCTCACGCAGGGCTGCAGACGGCGGGGCTCTCCCTCGGGGAAGGTGAGGAACTGCAGCCGACTTCCAGATCTAATTCTGCACTCTTTCGATAACCACCTTTTGCCTTAAATAAGACATTGATTCAATGAATAGTACTAGAATAACGGGACATCTACATGCAAACAATTAACCTTGTACCGTATTCAAAAATCTCAAAATAGATCAAAGATCTAAGTGTAAAATCTAAAACTATAAAACTTTGGATAGAAAACAGAGGAAAAGTCTTTCTTCTCTTAGACATGGCCCACTACAGCTCTGGGGGCCCTGTGCACAGGCTGCTCTGCCGAGTGACACGCACGCCTCGTCTCGTCTCATCTCCACGACCCTTTGGGGTTGCTGGTGGCTCATATTCCCCTTTGGCAGATGCAGGAACTGGGGCTTTAGCTTTTTAACTGTTCCACTATGCTGTCTCTCTAATTTTACAAATAACAGATATACCTTCCCTATCTTACTATTTAAATGTCGAAGTAGGATTTGCGTTCAGTAAAATTTACTCTTTTTAGTGTACAGTTCTATGAGTTTTGACAAATGCATGCAGTCTGCAACCAGTGCCACCACCGATGTACAGAGCAGTCCCATCAGCCCCCAGGGTCCCCCCTGCTGCGCTGTAGTCAAGCTCGACCCCCCACTTCCAGCCCTGCCAACCCCTGATCTGCTTTCTGTCATGATAGCTTTACCTCTCCCAGGACGTCACGTAAATTGCTGCCAACAGCCATTTGGTTCTGTTCTCCTTCACTCGGCGTGATGCATTTGACAATCAGCCACGCTCTTTTTATACATGTTTATAAATATGTAACCTTGGGATTTGGTTCTTTGTGTTGCCAAGCAGTGTTCTGTTATGTTTCTGTCCCCAGTTTGTGTATCCATTGACCAACTAAAGGACATTTATGGTCTTTCCCAGTTCTTGGTGGTTATCAGTGAAGCCACTGTAAGCATTTACGTGCAGTTTTCTGGGTGAATAGAAATCTCCCTTTCATTTGGGTAAACAACTAGGAGTAGGGGCATTGAAGGGTAGTATGAATCAGTCTTTTGATGCCATGTCTAAGAGAAGAAAGACTTTTCCTCTGTTTTCTATCCGAAGTTTTATAGTTTTAGATTTTACACTTAGATCTTTGATCTATTTTGAGATTTTTGAATACGGTACAAGGTTAATTGTTTGCATGTAGATGTCCCGTTATTCTAGTACTATTCATTGAATCAGTGTCTTATTTAAGGCAAAAGGTGGTTATCGAAAGAGTGCAGAATTAGATCTGGAAGTCGGCTTCCAGTCCTGGAGCATCTGCTGGTGGCGCCGGCACCTCTAGCCAGAGATCAAGCCTCAGTGGTGGGGCCAGGCTGCTGCTCCGGTGGAAAGATGCAGCCCGGAGTCAGGTGGCCCTGGTGCTGCTGCCACCAACCCTTCCCCGTTGGAGAGCTTCCCTACCGTAGTCTGAGTTTTCTCTTCGTAAGATGAGGATCAGCTGTACCTGGCAGAGCTGCTTTGAGGGTCAGTTAGTCAATGTGAGAGTATCTTGGGAGATGGGAGACACTCGTACTGTTATTGAATGACCTGCAGAAATGGCCTGCGTGGAAAATTCCAGCAGTTCCAGCAGCCTCGGTTCCCATCATCTGCTGACCAGGGTCCCTGAATTGCTCACATAATCTTGATAGCTTTTTCAGCCTCCCCGCGTCCTGACTCCCCCACCGTGGGGACTGTGATCAGTCCCTCGCTGGTGCCCGGCACCTAAAAGCAGACCTCACTTTCCTTTATGCTTGTTACTCGTTCCCAATTCCCATGGACCTCCAGTCCTCCGCAGCCCTGCTGGAGTGTTTCCTTCCCTTCTTTATTCCTCCCTCCCTCCTTCCCTTCCTTTCTTCTTTTCTTCCTTCCTCAAGTATTTAGTGAGGTGAGGCTTACAATGATTCAACTATGGGAATCCAGAGAGGAAAAAGTCACCCCCTTCCAGCAAATGGCTTACTTAGGTGCTAGTATGGGGACAGACACCAGATACACTGTTCAGTTCAGTGTGACAGTTATCTTAACAGAAGCCTGTTTGAAGTGTGGTGGGAGCAGAGGAGGAAAAGTATCTCACTGGTCGTCAGGGAAGACTTCCCGGAGGAGGAGGCATCTGGCTGGAGATGTAGAGGCTGTATGTGTAGGAGTTTTCAGTGAGATAGGTTCACAGGGAGTGTGTTAGACTGAGGACACACCCTGTGAAATACCCCTGAGCTTTGGAGAGAATAGTGTATCAGGGGGCTGTATGTATTGAAAATAGTCTGGTATTCATGGAGGATAAAGGCTGGCAAGGCCAGTGATCGGGGAGAGGGGTGAGGTCTGCCGGACGCAGTCTGGGTTTTTACCATGGAGGGATGGGAAACCCCCGCAAAAAAGTGAGGGTTGGCTTTTGACCAGCAACAGCCAGAAAAAGAAAATGGCACACGCAGAAACAAAAGTCAGAAACTGTTCTACAAAGAAAAAGAAAAAAAAAAATTCTGGAACAAGCTGGGAAATTGGCATGCCTCTCACACCACTGCGCCCTGCGAGCGGCTCGTGCATATCTGTGCTGGCCGCCTTTCTCCCGCCTCCACTGAGAAGGAGATGTTATTGGGTCCAATTAGTACCTGGGGATGTGGCATATGGTTCATTTCAAATACTCATCTGCTTGCGGATGGTTTCTGGGCGCCTCAATTAAAGATTAGAATGTTTACCGTTTGCACTGAGTATTAATTGCTGAGGTGAGGGCGTGAATATTCTCTGAACTGACTGTACTTCTCGGTAATTAGGATACAGAGTTGCTTCATTTGCAGACATCAGCAACTCTTCTGTTTTCTTTTCTTTCCACCTCCATTGCCACGTCATTTTCAGACCCTGAGAACTCTAAAAAGTGAAGAGCAAGGTGGGCTTTCTCAGTCTCTTGTTTTGATACGTAAATTAGAGTCCTGGAATTATTAAAGCATTGATAATGCTTTCCTGTCTATAAAATTAAAATATAAAAACTGCAACTAAAGGCTCATAAAAAGAGTTGTCTCTGCATTTGTCATTAAACCCCTCCATGCAATAAATGTACTTATCCTTAATTTAGAATTTTGCTAGTTTCAGAATTTAGTCAATCTTCTTATGCTAATTTATTTATTGTGCATCTTAACACGGAACACATAAAGTAGCAGCCAATTAATAAATTATGTTTTCTAAAACTGAAATAAGAACATGTTAATTATTTCTAAACAATTAGGCAGCATTCAACATGGGGGAGTCCCTCAGCGAGAGTCACACATGCAGCCTCAGAGGACAAGGAAAATTACCCGAGTTTGACATTATGTCAGTGAATCTCTACTTTTTATAACTGATTCCTGTTATGAATGCGGTCAATTAAAATACTTGTAAAAATCATGAATACTAGCCCCTTTAATTTCATACCATTGCCCTTCAGCTCCACAAAGACCCAGAGCCGTGTTCGTCCGGAGCTTTTATTCAGAAGCTGTAGTTTAGAATGGCCAGCAGCCCCGTACCCTGAAAAGGGACGAGGAGAACCCCTCACATGCTCCGAGAAGCACCATTCTCCTAAGTAAGGAAAATGAAGGGGACAGGGACCTCAGGCTGAAAGGGGAGACGGGCACCTAGTCCAGGCAGTGTCCCCGCACTCGGTAGTCTTCACTAAGCTCTGGCACGTAGACTTAGGCCGCAGGTGAGCGGCTCCGAGGCCCCGACCTTCAGAGCTCTGTCTGCAAAGACTTGGTGGCGTTCCCTCAGCGGGGTCTGCTAATAACAAAGCCTTTCCCACCTGACCTCTGCATTCCCAAGAAGCGTCCTTGTCCTCTGTCCCAAGTTCTGGATCAGTCGTTGGATTAAGTTAGATACTTTGGGATTAAAAGAAATTCACACATTTTACCACATACACAAAAAACTTTTGTCCTATAAAATTATATTTTTTAAAAAAAATCACCCACTTTGCGTTTGGGCCATTTTTACCTTTATTTGTTGATTGCTCTGAGGACATTTGCTGAGTACCTGCTGTGAACTCAAAGGCCTGAGAGAAGACTCTGTTAATGGGAGCTCCCTGAGAAGCAGGCCAAAAACAGGCAAAAAGGAGGGAAAGGGTTAGGCCTGCTAGGCTTGCGCTTCAGTTGTTACAGTAGTGAGTCCGTCTGCACGTCGTGACGTGCTTTTGGTGTCCCCTGGTAAAGGCTGCTGTGGGGCAGTGAAGGCCGGGGGTGTGGAATGGCCAGAAAGAAGTAATGCTTCTTTCCCCAGGGCTTTTCGTGGGAGCACCCCACAAAGACGCGCGTTATTGTACAGGAAAGAAATCTACTTCTGGACTGCAGTTCCGATATTTTTGTTTGTTTTTGTTCTGTATCATTTTTTAAGCAACCAAATGGCAAGGGACATCAGAAGGGAGAGTTTAAAAATGAAAGAAACGTGGTAGACTGTTTGGTTCTTCACCCCAAGTGGAAAATAGCAACGTTATCACAGGATATCCTGCGTTTCAGACTTTTTTGGGGGGTGGTTTCAAGGCTTGAACAAGACATTCCTGTCAAGTTTATTTAGTGTGCCCCTTAATCTTAGTCCTGAGACCCTACTTTAGATGTTATCTGGATTTTTCCAAGGTAATCAATTACCACTGTAGAGTTTGGAAAAAATAAACTATTTCCGTAATGTTCTTGGTTTAGTATTTAGTTACCAAGTGGAGAGCAGAAGGATTTTTAGTATTAACAGCAGAGCTTCAAGGGATTGTTTATACCCTTTTTGCATTTGTCTTTTCAGACCGTGAAGATTGAACAGACAGGTTTAAATGTAAAATCGCTAATATTATCAATTACAGGCAATTACTGGATGGAAGTCTCTTTCCCTGGTAATCACGGTGCTGCTATATTAGCAACTAGAGAAGCACAGCCCACCCTTTCCATACAGTACGTGCTCTTGAAAACAGTTTTTTCCTTTATTGATTGAGCTTTCCATGCTACCATAAGCTCATCTCAGTAATTTTTACCCAGGAGAATGACTACTCCTGCCATTTAGCCTTTCAGTGAAGTCTGCTTTGCTGTTGTTAGTGGTGATGTTGGACCGTGGGTTCCTAAGTTTGGCAAAGAAAGAATTCACAGTCAAGGACTCCAGTGCAAGAGGAGGTTTATTTAGCATAGAACGTGACAGTTGCTCTTCAAGAGAGGGTTCCAGTGGGTGGCTCAGAGGGCTGCCTTGGCCTTTTAGAAAGAAAGTCACAGAGGCAGAAGTGAGCCATCTGGGCTGTGTGGACTCGGGAAACAAGTGATAGAGGCCAAGGATGGGCCCTTGGGGGCTGGTTCAGGGGGTTAGTTTGGGACAAGCTGCCACTGCCTGCTGCTCCCCTGGTTGCAAGTTTCACGGGACTCTTAGCCTTAGAAGAAAGTGTGGGTGTGCTCTAGAGAGAGTGCATACTGGGTCCTTTGCCTTAAGGGTTTTTACCTATTTTCTAAAGGCAGGAATGTTAGGGGAGGTTTCAGGGGAGGATCTCAGTAGAATACTCATCAGCTTTCCAGGTGTGCTCTTTAATATGCTGACTCATCAAAATGAACATACAAGTTCAGGGTCTTGGTCTCTACGAATTGGTCTGTGCTCGAGTAAGGGGTCTTTGGTCATTGTGTCTTGTCCTGATGCCAGCCATGATGTCACTTCATCTGGTTTGCCTGCTTTTCTGGGCCTGGAGCTGAAACACAACTAAGGCCTAGATGTTGTCTCTAGTTTGACCAAAACTCTGTCTCTGTGGTCAGCAGACCTGAGGCTTTGTTCCTAAGGTCATTTGATGTGGGTCAGAACCTCGCTGTCCTGAGGGCTTAAGGCTTAAAGGAATGAATGGTCATGCGAGGGAGAAGGAGGCAGGCGATTCAGGGTACCGGATGAGGCCTGTTGGAATTAGCTGTCTCAGTTTCCTCGTTCCTCTGGTGAAGGAATTTTCCTAGCTTCTTACTCTCCTGCCTCACTATGAGATGTATCATTTAGATTTTTATGAATGTAAACATTTTGTGTCAACAGAAGGTAGATCATTATTAACTTGTGCAATGTGGAGTCTCACAAAACACATATACGTCACAGTAAAAGTAATTAACTTCCTCGTTCTCTTTCCAGCCAGATGTGTAACTAAATAAGAGCTGAGACCCAAGGGGGACTCCAATGCGTTTATTTATTTATCTTAAGTCACTAAGTTGTTGACTCAGAGATCTCGCTGCATATTTACCAAACTTGGTTCTCTTTTTTTCATCTCTACCTTTTCCCCTCTTCTACCTGTGGTATGATTGGTAGGTATTTTGATATACAAAAAGCTATATGTATTTAATGTATACAGCTCAATGAGATAAGAACACACCTATGAAACTATCACCTAGAATTACAAATTTATTTTTGGCTTGCTGTAATAATTTAAGGTGTGGATGAGCTCTCTTTCAGATGAGAGAAGGGTTTGATGACTAAGAGTTGAGAACACCTAAGCTACACAGGGGTTTTTGTTGTTGAAAACCTGTGGACGGTTTAGAGCAGCTCTTTGGGGCAGTAGGGGCTGGGTTATTAATAAACCAAACCGGTGTTTGCAACCAGCTTGCCAGACAGAGTGCGGTGTAGTCAAGACTCCGCGCCGCCCCCGGACTGCTGTCGCTTCTTTCCTCCCTCCAGGGAGACCGTCCGTTCTGTGCGTGTCCCAGCAGCGCCGTGCTCTCGTGCCTGGGCTGCTGCAAGGCTATGTCCAGTGCTCTGCCTGTTTCTACCCTGCTGCTCCGGAATCGAGTTTCACACGGAAGCTGGAAGGATATTTTCAGAAGGGGCCTCTCAGCACCTGCCCACTCCCTTGGAAGGGGAGATCTGGGTTCGTGGCCTGGGTCCTGCTCACCTCTCCAGCGTAGTCTCTTGGCTGGAATGTGCCAAGATCTTTCCTGTCTTGAGACCTTTGCTCTTGGCTTCCCTCTGCCTGAACCAGTCTTCGCGTAGCTTGGTGCCTACCTGTCTCTTTGTCATTCTGCAGCCCTCAGCTTCAAGCTCACCTCCCCAGAGACATCCTTGACTACCTGTGAGAATCAGGTACCTCTCTCTCTCTCTGTCCTTTTCGGTTCCCCCTTTATCACCATTATAGCACAAGCCGTTATTACCTATTATTATTTGTGTTTGCCTGTTGGCTTAGTTGTTAAGGAAGTAAGAATGACCTATCAGTCTTGTTTTCTATTGTGCCTTCAGTGCCCAACACAGTACTTACATAATTATTGCAGCACTTAAATTTGTGTTGCATGAATGAATAAATTAATAAATAGCATTACTTTTCTAGCATTGAGTTAAACTCCACGTGCACTGAATCACTGAAGTCAGATGCTTGGCAATTACTCTAGTGCCCTCCTGCATAGTCTGCTCATTCCCAAGTCATTGCTTTCCTAACTCCTCTTAAATTGGCCCCTTCCTCTCTGTCTCTGTCCCTAAGGCCATTGCCTTATTCAGGCCCATATCATCTGTTGCAACATCTACCTACCTGATCTTTCTGCCTTCAGTACCTTCACCTGCCCATGTATTTTCTACATAGATATTTGCATGACACAGCGATTATATTTAAATTCTTCCCATGTCTCCACGTTGCTCACACATGATCAAATCTACCCTTTCATCCAGGTTATGACCTCATGCCTAAACCTTTCCTTTCTCCCCTTTCCCTCTATTAACTCTTTCATCCAGCCTTATGTTTTCTTGTCTGTGGACTTGTCCTGAAGTGGGTCCCCAAATTAGACACTCCCATACCAGGAAGGAAAAATAAGGGCCTCTAAATAGGAAAAAGCCAAAAAACCAAAAAACCAGCCTCCAAGCAGCACTTAACTGCAGGCACAGGTGGGCTGTAGAGGACTGAGGGGCGCCCCCATCGCCACTCGGAGCCAGGGGCCGCCTCCCACGCCCGGTGCTGCCCATGCCGTGCCGCCCTGTCTCCTCCTGCTGTGCCCTCCTGCTTCTCTGCTCTTGGCCGACACTTCCTTGGCCTTCGAGCTCCAGCGCCATTTTCTCCACGACACTCCCCTAGACCCTGGTGGGACAAGGGGTCGGCTTCTATGCTGCTGAAGACCCAGCGCTTCTCTCTCGCTCTTTGTGTGACGTTTAGAAATAGGGTTATGCGGTTCTGCCCACCACTGGGCTGCAAGCCCCTCAAGGCTGAGGAGACGTCTCATCTCTCTCATCTTCGGGGTTCCAGTGCCCAGTCACTCTAGTGCACATTTTGAAAAGGTCAGACTTGGTCACTCTGTGTGTGTATTATAAGTCAAAAGTAGAGAGTGCGGGGGTGCCATTGTAGACTTGAGTAGACAAGGGAGAAAAGCCCAAACTAGTAAGAACTTAACGGTGTTGGCACAAAAGGTGACAGTGTGCTCATGGAGATTAGACACGGTGACCGAGGCAGCAGAGACCAGGCTGCTGGTCTTTGGTCATGGCTCTACATGAGAGTAACATGGGACACACATGAGAAGTGCAGATACCGGCTTGCCTCTGAGAGACTCTGCTGTCTGTTGGCCTCGGTGGGACTCGGCCTCTGTGTTTTTAAAAGACTCTCTAGGTGACTCTGAATATTTATAGACCCACCGCTGAGGCCTCCCCAGCAGAGAGGAGAGCCCAGGCTGGAGGAACGGTGGCTCTGAGTTTGAAGGAGAGTCGCAGACTGCAGCGTCCCCTAAAGCACATTCCTGGCACAGGTGTGGGTGTGGGTGGGGGCGGGCGTGGGTGTGACTGTGGTGCCTGTGTGGTTTTGCATTATTGCTGGGAGGGGAGAGGAAGTCAGCGCTCTGTAGCTCCTACAGTGAACTAAAGCCTGCAAGATATTAAAAAATACTGGCGTATCCCAACTAGTTCAGCTCCTGTTGGTGATAAAAACAGGTTTTTTTATATGTTAACTAAACAAACTCTTGGAAGTTCTGTGTGCTACTCTACAGAGTTAGAAAGACTCATATTTGTTTACTTCCAGAAAAAAAAAAAATCCTTGCCTATTCCAATTGATGATGAACATTTACTAATACTGGAATCATACTTTTAAGTAATCTAGAAAGTTAGATAGTAAAATAAGTGTTAAAGGAGAGCAGCTGGGGATCTGTACTTTCAACCCACTGAATGTGACTCAAAAAGAAAATAAACACTGATTAAGAGGGTAATGATTCTATAAATCCTCTGTGCCTGGCATCATAGCATTTCCTGGGGCAAGAAGTATGAAAAGGGAGAATTGTTCAGTCTTGTGTGCCCTAAATGCCATTTTTGACACCCAAAATTTGATAAGGACCTTGTCAGACATCAACACACTAAGTAAACGGATACCTGTACTATTTGAGACAGATGTGAGATCAGTTTGAGATTTGATGTTGCCACCGTGCCAGGCCCTACTGAAAGATGCCCCGGGCCGACCCAGATGGTTCCGCGAGCAGGCTTTGGAGCAGAGCATTCTGAGTGTGCGCCTGGGTGGACATTCCCAGTTTCCCCTGATTTCCAGCATACTCTCCGTGAAATCACGTGCCCCTCCCTATGCCGCCGCCGCCTCCTGCAAAGTGGGGACACCTCCAACCATCATCTGGTAAAGTTTACGAGGCTCCGTCAGACCTGTGTCTGGAAGACGCTGTGCGCAGTAATGCATACTTGGTTTATGAGACGCTTACACAGGAAAGGAGCGGGGCAGGGCACCAGACGTGGCCAGGCCTTTTATCTGATGGTATACAGAGGTCCCCTGGCTGCGGACCAGGTGGCGTTTGCCGGGAAGTACAATGTAGGCTTGTGCTTTCTGTCACTGGGACACCCAGGGGAGCGAGTCACGTGCACAGTCAGCCAGTGCTCACTTCCAGGGGGTCAGAGTCGCCGGGAGAGGGTCTGAGCCCTGCTGCCTCTTGTGCAGGGTGTGAGGTGGGGCCAAAGGAGTCGAACCATGGAATTCGGTCACCAGCCCCCTACCGTTTCCCAGACCCCAGCCCGTGGAAGGAATGGCCTCCCTGCCAGGCCCTCAGCCTGTGACTGATTGCCCTCTGGAATGACCCCATCCCCGCGCCCCCAGCTTCCAGGAACAGAGCTCTGCAGGGATTAATGATAGACTGCAGACGTGTTTCAGAATGACTGGAGGAACCCTGGCTTCTCTCCACTGCAATTCCGGGCTCTGTCTTTTTGAAAATATGACTGAGCTATTAAAAATCATTCTTCTCTTCAGTCTGGGACACATGCCTTTGAACCCTGTGCTTGTTGGGCGTGTGGTCCGAGCATGTCGGCACTTCTTTACAATGCGTTGGGAAGGACGGGTGAATTGATGCTGGCCAGCTCTGAGGAGGCAAGGGAAGGGACAGATTTGTTCTTCTTAAGTAGCTTCCATTGTTACCCTTTTGATTACTCTTCGGGAAGCACGTCTAGACTCTGTCCCAGGACTCATGATCTGAGGTTGTCAGTATGGACCCCAACTAAGCTGTCCTACTGGTCTGGGACCACAGATTAAATAATGTGATGTGCTTGCTTTAGCAGATAAGCAAACGCATACCATGTTGGCCGATTTTGGAATGTTGCCACTATAATCATTATACACACACACGTTAGAGAGGATGAGCAAATTAAATAATCATCATCAAGTTCTTGGGCTGGCAAGGTGCTGTCCTGTGTTGGGTGTCATCCTCTGCATACTCTCTCTGCTCTGGCTGGTGCATTTTATACATGAGAAAATGCAGCTTAAAATAGGGTGAAGGTATTTGCAATTAGCTGCTCAACCACGAATTTCAGAGTCTCTCCTATCAGAAGTTCAGGCCCCTCTTTATGCATAGTGGACACCATGTACACAGGCAGCTAATGGCATGGAGTGATTCGTGTCTGTCTCCATGGCGATCTTAATCAAATTCTCACCTGGGGAAGCTGCGCCAGGAGGCGCGGTTAGCCTTGGGGTGTCACAGCTGGCCAGCGGCAGAGCTGGGGTGGGGCTCCAGCCCCCCGACTTCCAATTTCGTGGTGCTGCCTTCGCACACTCCTGCACACCAGGAACACGGAGCCCTGATCTTGCAGCTCTTTGCCCTGTTTTTTAAATGTCTCTGGAGAAACCACATCTAGGTCGTTTATCCAAACCTTCGCCATCAGAGCGTTTCCCCTTAGACCTGACTTGATCTGTTCTGCCGCTGAGAGCATCTTCCGCTCTGTTTGCAGAGAGAACGAAAGCAGCTGTTCCCAAAGAAGGAAATGCGCCATACGGAGGCGTGGCGGATCGGAGCCAAGGGCTGCAGTTTGGGTCCTCGTGAAATCAAACTCTGCCCTGATAATTTGGGGGGATGCTTTATCTTAATGACTGTTGCCATAAGAATGATTTTCCCTGAGGAATCTCTGCATTTTTCCCAGGCTCAAACCTCCCACCCTGTGGTATTTACACAATGAGATTGTCAGGACTCTGCTAGGAGGTGGGGATACCAGCTTCCAGCCACACCAGCCGTGCAGGTAATAGGCTGTGTGCAGTGTGAAAAGAATGGGCTCAAACATGCTTTTCCAAGCGGGGTCAGTGGCCTTTGACTCCATATAATCCGCATTATGGATTCTCAGGAACACATCTTCTAGTATGGGAAGGGGTGCAAAGGAGTGTCTCCCCCGTACACGCCATGTAATGTTTAGCGGCCTTTGTCTCAGCCAGTCCTGCTGGGTTTCCCCAGATGTTGCACTAAAGGCTGAATTTTGGCTGAAGGGGTACACTCTCAACGGCCCCAGCTATGTGAGCTTATTTCTCTGAGAAGTTAGCCACTGGGCTAGGAATGCCCAGTGTGGAGGGAGGGAGGGAGGGAGTTGAACCTGTAGCTGAAAGAGGCTTTTGGTGGTTCTAGATGTCCCAATTTCACACACTCGAGGCTATTATCACTTTCCTAGAAGCAGCGAAGAGGCCATTCCCTTTCCTGACAATTCTGTGTACCTGAGGTCTTACCTGAAACCTGTAATTAGTTCCCGTGTGTGTGGCATTGTGGAAATTTGTAATCGCCTGAGAAATTAAGTCCTGCTTTTGCCTGAGAAATAAAGCTCGTGGGTGTTGGCCAATGCCGGCAGCTACAGAGAGAGCATCAAGTTGAATGGTGATTAAACAGGATGGTGGCTGCGAGAGGCTCAGGCGGTTTCATCGGTCCTTCTCGTCCACATCAACATTTGTTTGGATTTGGGTTCGTGCACCTAGTTGCCCGCCTGCTCCCCAGCTGGATCCAAGACATTGGCACGACCAGCTGGCTGGAGAAGTCTGGCCCCCCCAAGAAGGGGGCATCTCTCCTGGGTCAGCCACTTCGAGGGAGAAAGTGAGGAGAGGAGGCTGGAGCTTCGGGCTCCCGAGAGGACACTGAGTGTAGTACTCATTTGCATCCTTCTAAGCACATCGCTCGTGGGCACTGAGACCACGCCGTTTTATGGAGCAGAGTAGGCCACCTTCCCTGACAAAGGCCATCTGTGGATGGGGAACAGCGCCTGGATGCCGTCCTCCTCATCTGCATCACGTTTGCAGTCATTGCTACTGTCATCATGGGTCCCATTGGCAAGTGCACAAGGGCCCGTGCCTGTGGCCGCCGGAGGCCATTTGGTCTGGTCCTTAGTGGATGGAAGGGAGTTTGCTGGAGGACCCAGGTATGGAAGAGCCAGATGTGGGCAGGGCAGAGCGGGGTGGGCTCTCAATCACGCTGTCCTCTGTGCCCCCCTCCAGGAGGGTAAGAGTTTCTCTCTCTCTCACCAAACAAAGCAGACTCTTGTCCGGCCCCTGGTGACCCCTGTTCTCCAGGGTGGGGGTTGAAAACTCAGGCCACCATGCCATTTATGACCTTAGTGCTTCTAGAAGGCGCAAAGGAAAGGATCAGAGTCATTGTCGCTGAAAACACGTAGCTTCGGGGGGTTCCATTTCTTGCCAAGGCCTCACAGCTACGGGGTGCAGGAATTCAAATGCACAGTTTGTGACTCTGGATTGAGGGTTCCTTTCCGTGTGCTCTAATTATTGTGCCCTGTACCTTGGTGACTGCTAATTAGGGCATCCTACACGTTGAGGGGCTTGAAGTTGAGAACTTTCCTTCTTTCCCCAGTCCGTAATGCCCACGGACTGGCTTGCGGTTGATACAATAGTGAATGCTCTATTTTTAACCATTTTTCCACTTTATGAAAGAGCCTCTTTTCCCCTCAAGTTAAATCTGAACTGCTTTCAATTGTTTTTGCCAAAGGAGGTGGAAATTGGTTCCAGCAGAGATGTTTCCTGTGAATCTAAAGGCTTCGAGCACTGTTGTATTTTACTCTATTAGTCCCAGCGTATCATCCAGGAACGAGAGCACCTCCGTCAAAGGCACTGCAGTTAAACTTTGCTTCCCTCATGATCTTGACTTTCAGAAATTCCCAGTCCCTCCCCTAAGTGCACACGCTGTATTTGGACCTCATTCTGCTTTGAAAAAGCAAAACCAGAAAAAAAACCCAAAAAACAAAAAAACAAAAACCCAACAACTCTCCTTTTAAAACACTAAAATTATTAAATTACTGGAAAAGTTTGCAAGTGTTCGGTAATTTTGCTTCCCGTCCTATACTCCTCTCTCTCTGGTCCAATCTAATTAGAGTTTGCCTGAGGGTTAGATAACAGGAAGTACTGCACGGCAGATCGCAACTCCCCTTTTCCTTTTAATGTGAACCATCTGAAATTAGCTCAGTGCACGAGTTTCAACATCAAACACTTGTGAGCCAAGTGAACACATCTGTTGGTGTGTTCCAGATGCAAAGTCGATCTGGATGGCTGCGTCTGATGTTTGAACCTGATGGAGCCCGTGGTCAGTTCCCCAAGATGTGCTCAGCCCGTCCTGCTGGATTCCACCCTGACCCTACAGAAGAAACTCAGATTTCTAATTCACTGTAACCGCTGCCACCTGGCCAGTACGCCGCCTGCCCTGCAACCCAAAGGAAGCATTTTTGGCCAATTGAGTGTAATTGTGTTGAGTGGCACCCTTTTATGTCGTGGGGAGATTATCTCATATCATCTGGTACCTATTTTTTCCCGCCAGGGGAATGACGCTGGAGTGCTGATCTATCACCTCTGTGTGAGGGAGCTTAGATGGCCTCGCTGATTCCTCCCGGGGTGGGCAGGGCCAGGGACGTGTGGGCCCGGCGAGGGACAGGAGGCTCGGGAGATGCTGGCGGTAACCACGCCCGGAGAGTCCGCAGAGCCCACGCCCAAGCGTGCTCCTGTCAGAGGGCGCGGGTCCCGAGCCAGCGGGGGGCTCCTTGGGCCCGGGAGCCATCACAGGTGCTGCCCCGTGTCTGGGCACTGGCCGTCCTGAGAGCTACAGAGGGAGCGTATCCTTTCCTCACACAATCCTGGTGTAGTAGCGGTGGGAGCAAGTCAAGACGGAGGGTGGTGTGAAAAGAGCAACGCTTTATTTCCTTGGTTGAATTTCTCCTACTTGTGGAACTACGGTCTCTCAGTCATATGACGCTGTTCTCTGTGGGTTGTGGAAGATTATGGAATGAGGGTTCTCCTCTGTGTCCATTCATTGACTCTGTCACAAACGTGTACCGAGTGACCTCCCTTGCCGGCCTGGGGAACGGCGGTGTGACCAGGTCACGGTCCCTCAGGGCGTCCGACGCTGGCCGGGAGACCGTAAAGATGGTTGTGACTGGCCCTTGGCGCTACGAGAGGGGGGGGCAGAGTGGCTGTGGGGACTCGGGGGGCAGGGCCAGAGGACATTTCCCGATGGCGTACCTTTGAGGCTGGGTCCTGAAGGGACAAGGGGGAAGGGAGCCAAGCAGGGAACGGAAGTGGTGCCCCGAGGAAGGGGCGGGAGGCCACGGTCCAGATCCTGACAGAATCCAGAGGGAAAGGATTCCGGTTGGAAGGGTCGGTGTAGTGACCGTAAGGCAGAGCCAGGCACGGTGAGATCCGGGCTGGGGCTGTGAGAGGAGGGCCTGTGGGTGGGGGAGGAGGAAGCAGCTCCTGAGAGGACTGACTCGACTAGCGGGGAGTTTGCCCCTGGGCCCGGTGACGGGACAGGTGGCGGGTGGGCTTGAGGGCCGGAGAGGAGGAGACCCTGAGGGGACGCATGCATACCCAGGTCCCGACAACGGCACGCACATGCCTTTCTCATGAAGAATCTGCATGATGTTACTGCTCAAAGTGAAGCGCAGCTTTTTAAGGACTTTTGTGGAGCTGTGTGGTAGGGCGGTCAGGCTGGCTGTGCGCCACCACCCTTTAGAGTGGCTGGGGGGCGAGGACGGGGTGGGGGGAGAAAGACGGTGTCGTCCGGACCAACGTCCCTCGGTAGGGTGAGGACGCCCGGGCCCCGGGAGGGGAGGGCTCGTCCGGGGACAGAGGGCTCGTCGAGCCCCGGGTGCTGTCGGTGCCAGACCACGTCCTCTTTCCTCTCTTCACCGTCGCCCAGCAGGGGGAACTTGCTCAGGGATCCGCCTGCTTACAGCTCCAGCTCTTTTCACCACTGGCAGGGCATTCAGCAACCGTACATTTTATTCTTGAAAACTATGTATGTACAAAATTGAATGTTTTTCACATCCTGAGAACAGATTCCAGGACTCCTCCACTTAAGCTCCTCCAGAAAGGAATTTTTTTTCCCTAAATATCTTTGCCTTGAATGATAGCAAGCATCTTTGATGTGTTTGGATGAGAAATAATGAACTAAAGACATAGTGTGCTAATTTCATACCTCAGGGACTATGAAAAAGGACACACTAGTTTATTCTCATATTTGTAAACTAAAACAGTAGATTTAAATTATGCTTCCTTAGGTAGTTCCTGTTTAAGTAAGAATGTCATATATATAGGAGAATGAGTGAGTGTGTGTGTGTGTGTGTGTGTGTGTAACATGTTAGTTTTCTACACACACAGTGTTCTCTTACCTGGTGTAGGGAGAGGGGAGACAGACACCCCCCCCCCCCCCCCGCCACCTCCATAGGGACAGTTACAGGAGAAGACACAGGATGAAACACGGAGGGTCAGGATATGGGACTGAGGAGGGGAGCGAGGCACCTGAGTGTCCGCTGTCATTGTAACGGAACCTCCGGGGAGTTGAGACTGAGCTCTTAGTGAACAGAGCTTTGTCTAGCTCCAGTACCATGTGCTCTCAAGAGCTATTCTTTCTGATCGTTTGGAAGCAATTTCAAAGCTTGCCTGCTCTTGTGATAAGTAAATAAAGTCTTTGGCTCAACCCAGAGAACAGCTAATCAGATTCTGGTGGGGATTTAGTTGTGAATATAATTGGAAATTAGTTGTTCTGGCTGGACCCGTAGCCTCGCCCTGCTTGGTGGAAGAATTCAAGACCCCCAAGAGAGTCCCACGTTGGAGGAATTCACTGCCCTTTTCCAAGGGCTGCTGTTAGGAATGCCGTTGAACCCGTGGGTTAAAGATACCTTGAACTTACTGTCTCACAGATGTGAGTCTCACCTTTCAGCAAGCCTAGGAGGAGAACGAATTCACATGAAATGTGAAGGTAGTGGAAAGAGCATACACGTTTTCTCCTACGCACGCCCGCTGCCTCACACTGTTCTTGGGATCTTTTCTTCTGTGCTTCTGCACAGTCCCCATCTTTTTTCTGCCCAGGCGCACATGAGTGATCTGATTCTCACAGGGGTCATTCCGGAAACCTCCCCCGTCAGCATGCAAGATCCTCCAGGGAGCCACAGACAGTCTGCACCAGTCTGCCCCCTTGGCTGTACCGTCACCCCAGGCTGGTCGTGATTCGACGTAACTTCCTAGGATGGTTCTTCTCTCTAACACCCCTTGAGAAGCTTGTGGATCTTGAACACCTGGTTCTGAGTGTGGTGTCTGACGACAGTGTCTCACCCTTGGATTAGCTTCTCTGTGCAGCTGCCCGGTAGAACTTTCTGTGATGACGGAATTACTCTCTACCTCGTGCTGCCCGGCGTGGCGCCGCAGCCACCATCGACTCTGAAAGTGTGGACGGATGGGAGAAACTGGGGGCCCGCCTGCTAAACAGCAGGACAGATCTTTAATAAATGGCATTGCTTTTTTTAAAACTGGTTGTGACTTTATTGTTTTATTTTTAGTTTTTTGTAGAAGTCAGAATTGGTTGACACACATGGGTGTAATTGTGCCTGTCTTCCCCTTCCTCGCCTCATTTTGATAGATGACTCCACGTTGATTAAAGTGTTGTCTGGAGGTCTCTTAACAAATGATTCTTCTCTTCCTTCCTTCCCTTTCCTTTCTTTTTAGATACAGAGACAGAGACATATTTATATCTGTGTGTCAGCTTTATTGAGATATGGTTCACAAACCATACAACTCAAACATTAAAGTGTACGATTTAATAGCTTTGAGTGTATTCACAGAGTTGTGGAACCATGATCACAATCAGTTTTAGAACATTTTCATCATCCCAAAAAGAAACCCCATACTCATTTGCAGCTACTCCCCAGTTCTCTCCATCCGCTCCCCGCCAGCCTCAGCCGGTTACCATTCCACTTCCTGTCTCTGTGGATGTGCCTACTGTGAACATTTTGTGTAAGTGGAATCATAAAGAGAAGTGGCTTCTCTCACGGAGCCGCGTGTTTTCCAGGCTCAGCCATGCTTAGCATCTGTCAGCGCTTCATTCTTTTTATTGCCAGCTGATACTTCACTGTATGGCTATGTCACGTTTCAGTCACTCCTCCGTTGATGGACATTTGGGGACTACCCACTTTTTTGCTATTATTAACAATACTGCCATGAACATTTACACACAAGTTTGTGTGTGAACATATATTTTCATTTCTCTTGGATATGTGTCTAAAGAGTGGAATTGTTAAATGATATGGTAATTCTACGCTTAACCTTTTGAGAAACTGCCAGATTGTTTTTTCAAAGTGGTTGCACCATTTTACATTCCTTTCAATAGTATACGAGAGTTCCAGGTTTTCCACATCCTTATCAATGCTTGTTATTATCTGTCTTTTTGATTATAGCCATGCTAGTGGGTGTGAATTGATACCTCATTGTGGTTTTGATGTACATTTCCCTAATGGCTAATCATGTGAGCATCTTTTCGTGTCCTTATTGGCCATTTGTCTGTCTTCTTTGAATAAGTCTGTTTAGATCCTTAGCCCGTTTTTTAATGAATTTGTCTTCCTTTCTGTTCTTGTCATTTGACCTGGGCAGGATGCGGATATGCTAACTGGTGATGAGCAAGTATGGAAGGAAGTTCAAGAATCCTTGAAAAAAATTGAAGAACTGAAGGCACATTGGAGTATCCTTTCCGCCCAGCTGTAGATTGAGTTGTGCTGTTGGGGTTGCTTCCTTACTGGCTGAAGCCTGGTGTTAACGAAGACAAGGCCAGGGTTTGATCTCCCCAGGGGGCTTCGTTCTGTTTCATGGTCCAGTAATAGTAGGTCAGTAAGTGGTAGTCTCAGATTTCTGGATTGCCTTCCTCCCATAGCCTGCATCTTTAGGAAAGAGTAGCTTAGAATACTTACATTTCAGTGTCCTTGACCCTCAGGTCTAGAAGCTTCATGTTAAATCAGCCATGACTACAGTGGCAAAGAGAGTTGCTGTAGAGTACATATTCTCAGCATAAACAGTAAGGACCGTGAGTGGGTGGGTCAGCGTTCCACGGAAAGTCAGATCACTCACGGTGGAGGTCACCTAGGAAAGCCTTACTGATGTCATACTGCACAGGAGGGACCCGAATCAGGGACAGGATTTATATGAGCAGAGACTGAGACAGGGCTCGCCTCCCATAGAGAAGTTTATGTGAGCAAAAATGTGACAGAGGGAGACCACAAGGTAAGAAGAGAACAAGGCCAATGGCAAAGACTGCAGAGGGTCATTGTGATGCCTGGGGTAAATGGTATCACAGGCACAAAGATTTACAAGCAGGGTTTCTGATCTACAGACAATGTTTTTTTAAGGAATTGTAAAGGACAAGAGAGGTACTTAGACAAATAAGTAATTTCCGAAACCTATAGCCTGCTGAAGTTTTTGGGGGGTTGTTGGGGGAGGGGGGTGGCATGTGTGTAACTTCCCATGCGCAACTAGAATTGGTTATTAAAGGAGAGGAAGAAAGAAGCTGTGATCACCAGGGTACCGCATGGGGTCACTAAGATCTTGCAAGTGAGTCCATGGAATCACGGCTTTCCTTAGTAACATGTGTAGATTTCAGAAAGAGTTTTGAAAAGGAACAAAACAAAGCAAGGAATTTCTGCAAGGTGCTGGCATGACCAGGCGTCTCACTAAATGATTGACTAGCTACCCTGGAAAACCTGATGCTGACCCCTGGGTCCCTGTCGCTCTGAGTGCTTTGTCCCCTCCTCAGTCCTCTTCACCTCTAAGTCTGTGCTGGGGATGAAGACCTAGAGCACAGGCTCCTCAGAGTCCCAAAGGTGTGTGCGTGGGGAGGGGGCAGAGGTCAATGGTAGAATCAAGAGCTCAGAAGATCCCTGAAGGCTCGAAATGTTCGTGAGTCTAAAAAGATAAAAATTCAGCAAGAATGTATATAAAATCTTTGGGGGTAAAAAAGTTCAACTGTGTAAATATACACCAAGATTAGCAGCAGAGCAGAGGAAAGAATTTTAGGGTTTTAGTAAACAACAAATTCTAATAAAATTTAAGAGTATAATAATTGAACCCCTTGCCCCGTCCCCACCCCCTGCAAAAAAAAAAAAAAAATAAGGCCTCTGTGATCTTGGGCTACATTAATAGAAAATGAGAAAGGTAATGATATTAGTCTTATCATGTCTGGAATTTTTTATTCAGTTTGGGGTAAGACATTAAGAGGGATATAGAAAAAGTGAAATAAGTTTTGAGGAGTGGAGCCAGGATCCAAATGGAATCGGACACCCTGCCTGTTGACAGGACTAGGGGTGCTGGGGAAACGGCCAAATCTGGGAGCAGCAGAGCCGTTCTCAGGCTCAGCAGGCCGCGCACGGCTGAGGGATAAATGGACTTGTTCTGTGGGGTCCAGCAACAGAATTAGGGCCCGTGAGTGACCCAGCAACGTTTACTCTCAGCTGGACCAGGCTTTTTCGAGCACCGACTCTGTGCCAGGGGCCTTTCCAGTTAGTAGAGATGTAAATTAATTCATAATTTGGTAAAGTGCAGGCAGAGCTCATGACATTGCACGTATGCACTCAGCAATGCTTCGTTGATGTTGCACATTTTACCAACTTAAGGCAAGACCTTCCTCCAGCAGAGAGTACAGCCCCTTGGCTGCGGGGGTCTGGAGCCAAACCCTCGCTCTCCGAGGTCTGCCTGCATATATGGAGGGGCATCGAAGGCATGGTAGTCAAGTTGGGGAGGTTAGAGCAGGTTTCAGAGAGGAGGCAGCAGCTGAGCTATGACTGGGAGGAGGATTCGGAGTTCGCCGGCAGCACAGCAAGGAAGGCGAGCCATCAGCGAGCGTCAGCCTGTGCAGAGCGCGCACTGTGTGGTAGCGTGCTGTCGAGAAATTGCCAGTCGCTCAGTCTGAGAGGAGGGGGACGCGGCGAGGCCTTTGATGCCAGGCACAGGACTTCGTAGGTGAAGGGGACTGCGGGAAGGTTTTTAAGCAATAGAGCGAGATGATTCGGTGAGTCGAAGCCCCGTCACCTGACAGTCTTTGTCTCACGTTGCTAATTAATTCCCAAGCGAGTTCACCTTGGCCCCCTTTCTCCTTTCCCCTATTCCTCCGATGGTCACTTAAAAGTTTTCGGGGAAAAAAGGCATCTGTCCTGTCCACTGCTGGTCTGTTCTCTTCGGGCAGGCTCTCCCACCCTGCTCCGGCCCCGAGTGCACCTCCCCACTGGAGCAGAGTGATTCGAAGTAAACACCAAGCAAATGCCAGTGACTCAATTTTTGAGCAAACACACGTCGGCATTGGCTTGGGGGGAAAGCCTCTTAGTTAAAATTATTCCATTTTTTGGCTCACTGGGGTGTTTTGCAGGGAAGGCTCGCCTTGTTTGCCAGGAGATGGTTGCCAATGTTGCAAAGGGGAGTTGGCACGCAGCCCCTTCCAGCTTGCCGGGGGATAAAGCAGATGTATTCCTATCAAGGGCTGCAGAGTATTGCATCTGGCTTCTACTTCAAGGCTTGTCAACCTCAAACCTCTTTCAAATGAGCTGCAGCATATATAAATGAATAGGCAAATACGAACGGAGGTCCAACAACACGACGTTCAAATAGGATGCAGAGCCTTGCCACAGAAACGTCCAGCCGTGCATGAGAGGCGGTCATTTCCCCTGACAGCTCGTCAAACGTGTAATCCTGGAATGAGAAGCCGCAGAGGTTAGCCTGGCAATCTGTCACCAAATCAGCGCACCGCCTCAGAGACTGCTTCTTCCAGCCTCTGGGACATTCATTCAGCAAACTTTACATATACGTAGCAGATGAACACAAAAGAAAGTCACCAACGAGCTTTTCTTCAATAAGTGAGCCTCTTCTGAGACCAAAGTCAGCTCCTCAGAGACACGACTCACCCTAAAATCGTGGAGGGTGACGTACGAGAAACACGGCACAACCACCCTCGGCCGTGTGTGGTGGGGCCCGACAACCTCGCCAAGGAGGGCAGGCCTGCGGGGTCAGGTTCCATGTCTGCGGGAGGCCCCCACGGACAGGGAATGAGGTTTCCCGAGAGGGTAGCTGAGACATGAGCCCCCACTTCCGCAGGTGGCCTGATTGGTTTCTTGAAAGTGTTTGTGGATGTTTTGGAAAGCAGTGCCCTGAGAGCCTGGACGCTAGCGGTGGTAGATGTTGCTGGAGGAGGGGTGAAGGCGCCCCGGAGCACCCTCTGCTCAGGGCTGTGTGAGGACCCGGATGAAGAGGCTTTGACTGGGACTGGGGGAGCTGGGGGAGCCCTGGACAGTGAAGAGACTGGATTGTGTGGGTGTGCGGAGGGGTGTGGGTGGATGGATGGAGTTCGATCAAACTCAGTCCATGAACCGTTTTCCTTAAGCCTCGTCACGCTCAGAGGCTCAGTATAGGAAGGAGAAAGTCATTCATCTTGGCGTAGTGTGTTTTCTTTGCATCACACTAAATATTTTCCCACTGTGCCCCTGACTCCCAGAATTCTGCCTGCTTTGCAGTAGAACACATAAAGAATATTTTTAATTTTACACACAGTACTTTATTTTTTACATTAGGCATTTTTATTTCTTGCCTACTGCAAAGCGCCTAGAGGGCTTGCTTGGAACGTCAGATCGGGCAAATGGTGAGAAACTAGCTTAGATTTAACTGCAGCTTTACCTACAGTCAAAGGCTCTGCCATTTCTGTGACATCTGAAATCTGCAAACCTTTCACCCTGGAGGAATTCCAACGTGTGAACGCAGACGACTCTGCGGTGACCCAGGTTGAAGGCGGGGGAGGGGCAGGAGGAGGCCCGCCCCCTCCTAGCACCCTCCCTGGCCTCTGGCTCCTCTAACAGAGCGCGGAACAGAAGCTCAAAGTCCTTGAGTGCCTGCAGTCGTGTTTCAGCTCTGCTTGCGGGGTAATTCATCCTAGAGGGATCAAGGCCCACTCCGTGCACCGTGTCCTCAGTCCCCTGCCTGTCCCTGTGAGAGGACAAGTTACAGCAGTCTCCAAAAGGTCACCCCAAGGTTCATGAGAGTAAGTTCCAGTTTGTCAGAAGTCAGAGTTGCTCAGGAGTGGGTATTGGGTTTTCTCTCCATCCTTTTTAAAGCATCATTGCTCCCTGCTCATGGTGGAGTTTAAAGAGGAGACGTTTAGGAACAGGAAGAAGAAATAGTTCTTGGGAAACCCTAACTGCGCCAAGCACCAGCTTGGTTGGAAGATGATTTGTTGATGTAAACAGCATTTCCTTCTCAGGGATGCCACTCACGTGTTTTTGTCTCACAGGGGTGTTTTCACAAAAACACCCCTGTGAGACAAAATCACGCATCTTCCTTCCCTCCTGTGCCTGGGAGCTTGTCAGCCTTCTGGAGAACCTCCTTTTACTTTTGGTTTTTCTTGGTGAAGACCATGAATCCTTAACTAAGGTTAATAACAGAGTGGGACCAGGTTCTGGCCATGTGCCAGGCAATCATAAGCAGCAATGCCGAGCGGCTCCCAGATATCAACATCTACCAGCTGAAGGTGCTCGACTGCGCCATGGACGCCTGCATCCACCTGGGCCTGCTGGAGGAGGCACTCTTCTATGGCCTCCGGACCATGGAGCCGTACAGGTACGTCCTGGGGCGGGGTCGGGGGGTAGGGGCTCAGCGGAGGCCTTGGCTTTGGGCAAAGGATGGGCATCGTGAAGTCGTCTGGATTCCCACTTTCTGTTGCGTGTCCCGCCTGCTGCTCAGTGTGTCTGCAAAACCAGCCTTGTTCTGTTCACTCCTTTGTACGATCATTTATGCGTTCATTGATCACTGGTAAAGTTCCTTCCGTGTGCCTGGCACTGCGGGTCTGCAGAAGCCAGGAGACGCCGTGCCGATGTGGGGCCAGTGAGGACGCTGCGGTGTGCCGCTCACGGCGGCGGAAGCAAGCACAGTGGTCCACGGGCGCTGGAGAGCCCTGCACAGCTCAGGCGTGGCCCGGGGGTGGGGTCGTTCGCCTCAGCTGATCTAGGTGAGAGGAGGCAGCCCAGTCTCCTCAGTGGGTCCTCGTTCTGGCTGACAGTAGTGATGGTGTCTTCCATTCGTCAGGGCTTCATGATTTACAGGGTGTCCTCACTCGAATCCTGTCACCCGTGATCACCTTAGATCCGAGCAGGAGAGCAGGGCGACAGGCTGCTCCGTGAGGCATTGAGCCAGGTGAAGGGACTGTTGGTAATTCATTGTCTCCCGTCTGGCCGCATCTCCTTCAGATCAGTGGGTGTTTTGTCCCTGGATGTTCTGTGAACTCGGAGGAGCTTTGGAAGTGCAGGAGCCTGGTGCTGAGAGTGTGGGGCTGGTGGGCATGAGGCCTGGCTGTGCAGTGAGCCAAGGGCATGTTTGCAGGTCGAGACAGGCCGGTCCAAGGGAGAGGGCAGAGACATACGTACCGTCGCCTGAGGGTGGAATCACCACCCCAGCACAGAACAAGGCCATTGCTGCTCACAAGGTGCCCCCAAAGCATGTGGGATCTGGGGAGTTGGTGGGAGGCCCCCGGAGAGCAGGGGACCCCTTCCGGGTGGCTCGGAAGACCATACAAGCGTGATGGCAGCCCAGGGGCCTGTGCAGTGGGAGAGTCCAGGCCTCAGTCTGTGCAACGTGGGACGGCAGGGGGAGCGGGTCTCCGTGCAGGGGGGGAGGGAGGCAGAGCCCTGGCTCCTGCCTGTCCCCACCTGAGGAGGAGCCTAAGGAGGCGGCTGAGAAGGGGAGGTTACCAGGGTCAACAAGACAAGGACAGAAGCGTCTAGGACATCAGTCCAGGCAAAGGAGTCAGGAAGCCAGGCCTGGGCCAGGAGCGTGGGCCAGGCAGAGAGGAAGTGGAGGCTGGCAGAGACCCCAGCGGCGCGGTGGGTGGCAGGGGCTTGCAGCCAGGGCACCGGGGCGGCCCCGAGGGTGTTCTCAGGACTTCCGCAGGTGGCTTCTTCCAGGCTCCTTCCACTGCCTTGTGGCTGCGCAGCTTTGGAATCCAGACTGTGAGTCAGCTTTCATCAATCTTGTAAGAGAGCGCCTCGGGGCCAGGACTTGGACTTTCCCATGATCCTGCACTGCGTACGCAGTGTGATGAATCTTGTGGGTTTTCCGAAATATGAATTCAACACCAAGAGATAAGGCTTCATGCTCCAAGCCTTTGTGTTGCAATGAGAGGCAGGTGGGGGGCAGTTGGTGTTCCCTCTGTGAACTCCAGCGCTTGGTCTCAAGAACCAGACCCTGGGCTGCTGGGTGAGGGATGAGTTCCAGCCAGGAGATGTGGACTGAGGAAACGCCCCGTCTCCAGGCCTCCCAGCAGCCCGCAGCCCGCAGCCCGCCCCGCCTGCCCCGGCCTCCCCCGCCTGCCCCAGCCTGCCCCGGCCTCCCCTGCCGCTGACCCCCCGGCTTTATGCTGCTCCACCGCTTCCCAGGGTAGGCCACACACCTTTGAGAGTGCTGCTTCTGCACATACTCTTGAGTCCTCTTTTCCCCACACCTACCAAGGAAGCCGCCTTTGAAGAACTCACTTAGCCCTTAATTAAATGGATGTTTTACTGACTTAACCTTGAGTCAGACCCTGGCATTTGGCAGGTCACAGTCTCTCCGTACGTGAACCCTCTCTTCTGACACTGGCTGACAAGAGTCCAGGCCTCCCTTGTTCCTCGTCCCTGGAGCTCATTAGGAAGGTGCTCTGCGGTGTCCTCTATCTCAGGAAACCCACCCTGCATTGATTTGCTCCACATGAGCGACGTCTGAGTTGTTTGCTTGCAAAGCTGGGGTAGAGGACAGGGCTGTAACTAATCCAGAGCCAACAAAGTGAAGAGAAGGAAAAGGTGTCCTTTAGGCAAGGACATGGGTCAGCGGGGGCTAACTGGACTGGCCCCCGCCCTAGCAGGTCTGCAGTGTTGACTAGACCATTTACAACAGCCAGGTGGAGGTCAAGTGGCCAGGGAGGATTTTGTCACTCCTGACCTTGCTGACCTCAGAAGAGAAAGTGTCCAGGTTCCGTTTTTACCCAAATCACCATGTTGCCTTCAGCTCCCTTCTTGCTCCTCGGTCATTTAATACTTTTATTCAGTAGACGTTCTTTTCATGATGCAACACAGTATTAAGTTCTTCGTGTGTTGTAAAGCAAGTTGAAGTTAATTCACGTACAACAGAATTTATCATCTCTAGCTCATGGTGTTTCCTCTGAGTATCTGTATGTACGTCTGTGATTACATATGCAGAGTCTCTGTCCCTTAGCATTGTAAACATCAAGCAGAATGAAAGTGATTCCAAAGGGTTTTATACATTTTGTTTAAAATTTTGATTCAGTCGAATCTTAACCATAAGATAAATTGGGTCCCAAGAGTTAGTTAGCCAGTTGGTAGCCTGGAACTCGGGAAGTATTTTCCTGTTGGAGAAAGGTGTTCCGGACCAGGGGGAGGTTGCCTGACCACCTCGCATCTCACAGGCGTGTGCTTTACAGTTGGAAAACAAAAGACATAAACAGAACGGAACATAGGTTTAAAATTGATTTCAATTACAGCAAACACAAATTAAACTTGATTTTCTGTAGGCACCAGAGAGTGAAACGGCAATACAGAGGCTTTTGAAGGCTTTGAAGGGGGACTTTCATTGTATCTATATCTGTCTGTTAACTTGATTTTTGTTCCAAGAATAGTATATACTTCGAAGAAAGGACATTTTCGCAAAGAACACAAAGGTAAAAACCACCCACATCTTTCAAAGTTCTGTCTCGCTCCCCAGAGATATAACCGTGGTTAGGGTTCTTTCCCGAAAACTTCAGTGTGGGCGCCCACGCTTCCGCTCCTAGTGCGTTCCATAACCCCCGCCGCCGCTGTCCGTTTGCGCTCGTTTCCCCGCCTGTCCTCACGCCCCGCCCCCCAGACTCTCCTCTGCCCTCATTCTCAACGCTTCATGCCCAAAACGCCTCCCCTGGGCTCCTCCACTTTTCCCTCCTTTCCTTTTTGTCTCTCTTGCCCCGCCCTCTTCCTGTCTGTCCTGGGGAGAGACTCAGTGCCAGTCTTGATCTGTTCAGGATGCCTAGTGAAGTGGTGGGTAGGGGAGGGGGGACAGTGAGAAAGAGAAAAGGGAAGGAGGAAGACTTCTTAGTGGTCAGACAGGAAGAAATAGGACCCCTGTATGTCTCCTGTTCACCGCTTGCATTTTTCATCGTACAACGAGGCGTGGGCATCTGTGCAAATCCGCTCCTGAGTGTCTGCTTATTCTTTGTGACAGAGACACAGTATCTCATCTCATGAATATCCCCGCGTGTGTAGCTCAGCCCCTGTTGTTTCCATATATGTTCACAGTGTCAAACAACGTTGTGATTAACATCCACACACGTGTGTGTGTGTGTGTGTGTACCGATGTGACTGAATGTGTAGGATAAAACCCTATGATAAATTTCTAAGTGCTGACTTGCCTGCATCAGCAGTTATGTTCATTTTAAATGCAGATAACTGTCCCCAAAGTGTGTGCCCCATCCACCACAATGTCCCTCTTTTCTCAAGAGAAATGAGACTGGATGACCTGGTTTTTATTATATCTGATCTAAATTCATTCCGGAGTATGTGAGGGCCGCCTCCTTCTCCCCGACCAAAGCCCGCTCCTCCGGAGTGAGATCTGCTGGTACTGGTTTCGGGGTCTGCAGATCGTGTGTTTGTGGAGGGAGCGTGACATTCCCACGTGTCACCTGGGAAAGAGGCGGAAGAGCAAGAGTGACAGAGGAACTTAGCGCGTGTGGGTGGGAACATGGCGCCCTGATGGCGGCGCAGGAGGGAGTGCGAAATCCCCCTTGAGGAAGAGAAAGCTGCAAAGAGTGAGATTTCAACCCGGTTTTCTGTGCTTTGTTGTCAGAAAAAAAAAAATGGTGGGAAGAGGCGATGGGAAACGCAGCTGGTGGTTTGTGGACATGACCTGTTTACCAGTCAGGTGTTTGTAGCTCAGAGGTTGCCAGTAATTACATAGAAGCCACGTCAGTTTTCATTTTGCCAGTCATTTTTAACTTTTTCCCTCGGGAGCTCTGGCAGATAAGTTGATAAAACGTAAGGTTTCATCAGTGCAGTACTTTCCGCGACTGATTTCAAGCTGGCTTTCCTCCTGAAGACGCACAATTGCTCATTTGTGGGGTTTTGTCATCCATCAATATGACGGTCTGGGGCGGGAACCAACAGAGCTCGCAGGTGCACGTCCCAGTGGGGGGCCCGGGAGAGTGCCGGGCGCCGCACCCACCCACACTTACCTGGGCCTGCTTTCGCTGTCCCCCCGCCCCCCCGCCCTGTGTCACGCACGTGCTGCTCGGTTGCCCCTGTCTGCCTGCCTGTCAGGGGAGCCCCTTCCTGGAGGGGACGCCCCTTGGTGCACCCGGTGCAGCGCTTGCCGCAGCCGCACAGAGTCGGGCCCAGGGCAGGAGTCGGGGCCCTTCTCCCCGGCGGGGCCTGCGTACCGGCGCCTCGTCCTGTGTTCTATCGCTTCCCCCGCTGGCTTCCCCCATCTTCCCTGGTGTGCTTTGCGGAGTTGTTGCTCCAGTGAATGAACTGGTGTCTTAGCCTCTGTTTACTAAGTGGACAGTGATCCCTTAGCCACGTAATTACTTTTTTCATGCTGTAATTTTTGATTAAAATATCTGGCAACTGAACCTTTCTGCAAGATTTTGAGCCCCGTGTATATAAGTGTAAAATACTGAGTTACCTGATATGTCTTTCATAAGCAGGATCTGTCTTTCTGTACAATTAATTTCTTAGTCACAGCCTGTGTCGTCACACTGGTGGGAAGTGGTCACCTGCATGGCACTGGGGAAGGGGCCCACCAGGGCCCTAATGCTGCTAATTCAACCTGTTTACTGTCAGGCATTCTTTTAGTTTGATTCCGAAGGTCTCTCTCAATTCGGAATCTAGAGCTACAACAAACGGAAACAGCGAAGACAAAGAGGGAAAAGGGAGCAAGAAGAGGAGAAGCTGATGGTAACGATAGTGACTACAGTTGAGTCACTCTGTGTTTATTAAACCACTGGCTTGAGCGCACACCTCCTTGTGCTTTACAGGCACGGACAGCCTGGCGCTAATCCGCGGCTTCGTGGAGGGTAAAGGAGAGCCTCACGGGCCATTTCTCTGACTGCACTTTTGGGGGGAAGCGTAGAAATGAAACTCCTCCTCCTCCAGGGATCCACCGCTCTTCCCTTTATCCCACACCCCCTTCCTTGAGATGCCACCTGTGCGTTTGGGTAAAGCCATATTCACTGGCCAGCTGTGCTGGCTAGTTTCAGCCTGAACTCACCAGAGTTATATGAGAATGACCCAGACATGTGGCCTTAACTCTGGTCAAGATGTCAAGTGACAGGAAATGAGGCTCTAGTAAACCAGACAGCTGCAGGCACCCCAGGCTCATCAGCGTCCAAGAGGCAGATGGCGGACCTTTAGTTAGGCTGGGACGTCACCGGAACGGCCACGTGGCCCCATCCCCCACACGGGATGGACCGCTCTCGGCGTCGCCTCCTGCAGGCACGGGGCCCTGCGTCCCCTGAATAGGAGCATCTCGAGTTTCTAGGCCAGGCACTTCCTTTTTTCAACAGTATTTATTGTGACCCCTTACGGGGACAGTGGTAGAAAAACATTGGGGGACAAAACAGATGGGACGAAACAGATGAAGGCCTAGCTCTGGTGGACCTTTCCCAACAGCAGCTCAGTGCCCGGAAAACCAGGCGTTTGTGACCCGGAGGAGGGATCCCTGGGCCGACTCGGCCCGGCCGATAAGGAGCCGGTTCTCCCAGTGCCAGAGGAGGTGGCCCTTCACCGGTCGGGCGCTGATACCTCCCGGGGTCCGCTGCGTGATTTCAAGGTTTCACTGCTGTGCTGAAGCCTCACGTAGAGGAGTCGCTGTCACTAGCTTCCTGAAGTTCTCCCCACAGGCTGCAGAGAGCTAAAATCCCCACTTAGCCCTTCTACGTCACGCTCTGACCGCTATCTATTTCCTCGCAGAGCTGGAGGCTGGAAGCCTGAGACCAAGGTGCCAGCAAATTTGGTTTCCTCTCAGGCCTCCCTCCTGGGCTTGCAGATGGCTGCTGCTTACCCTCCTGTGCTCTCACATGGCTTTTCCTTCAGGCACATGCAGCTCTCTGTGTATCCATATTTCTTTTTCTTCTAAGGACACCAGCCATATTCATTAGGGCCCACCCCAGGGACCTCATTTAACTTAATTGCCTCTTAAAGGCCATCTCTAACTGCAGTCCTATTCTTAGGTACTGGGGTTAAGGCTATAACACATGGGTTTTAGAGGGACACAGTTCAGCCGATGACGGTGGCTCTCTCCAGCCCAGCCACGGCCTTCTGATACTTCGTACCCAGACAATCCCAGTCCCCGGCATCCGTCCCCTGCACTTACTCTTCATGAATTTGGACCCAGTGGAAGTCAAGTGTCTGGCTTGGAATTTCTTGCTCTCGGGTCTGGCACGCCAGCCCAGGGCCCTCAGCCTCTAGGGGGCCCCTTCCCCCCGTGGCACACTTCGTGGGATGTGGTTACCCTGGCACATGAGTGATACTGGCCTTGTGCTGGTAACATCTTTGAGGGCGCTCCCTGTCCACACGACTCCCACCCAGCTCATTGGACCAAGAAATGTATCCCGCCTCCACGCACAGCCTAACTACCCAGCCGCCGGCTGTGGCCACCTCCTTGGGTTTTCATTTAGAAAAGCATTTTCAAGGGCCCCTTCGGATACCTCTTCACTTTCTACTAGGAAGTACCTGGGCAAACAGGTCCAGGGTCTGGTAAGGAGCTCCCAGATCGGCTCCCTGGCCCGTGGCCATGCCATCGACGCCACTTCTTGCTGGAAGCTGGAGGACCCAGCCCCGAGCCCCTCCACAGACATCGGGAGGCCTCCGGCCTGTATTTTGAAGCTCAGTGTGTGAGTTCCTCGTCTGGCGTCACTGTTCTCCATTTGTCCTTCACTGAAGCCTGCTCCCTCTCGCCCTCCGAGCCCCCTCCTTCAGTATGCAAGCTGCCGGTTGAGGACTGCGTTCGCTGAGAGGTGCCGGCCTCCCAGTGGCAGTGCCGAGGCCGCTGGAAAAGGCTTGGGCCAGAGGGAAAGCAGCTGGAATCTGCCCCCACCTTTGGATAACTCCCTTGTTAGTGTTTCTCCATCTATAGCCTTTACCCCGTCCATGGAGGCCCATGCTCCATAAAAGGCCTCCTTTTCCCGCCTCTGATGTTTCAGGTGCTGATGCCAGGGTCTGCCTCCAAGTTCCAGTTGCTTTCCTTCCTGGGCCTTGGCAGTCTGTCATTCTGGCTCCTTTGCTTTCTCTCTGCCCGATGCAAACCTCCTGTTTCCCACCCTTACCGGGAACAAGGATACCAGTACCCCTTCGCCCCTAAATCCCACAGCCACGCACCAACCCCATTCATTCCAACCCCCACACTTACCTTCACTCTTGAGATGCTAGGCCAGGCCACAGGAAATACGTTTCATCTCCTGCATTTGCCTGACCGTCACTGAACAACCTCTCCGTGAGCGAGAGGAAAGCTACGCTCCATCCCTGGGGCTAGGTCAGCTGCACAGGAAGACATTCAGTCTTCTCCGTTCACCAGTGTGAGCAATGTATACACTCTGAGAAATGGTCTCTAGTCTTCCCATTTATGGAGCATTTCCAGAATATAAGCATTTCCCATTGTGGTTCCTTTTTTTTTTTAAACTTTCACGAGCCATCTCTGAGCACTTTGACATTCCTGACAGAAAACCTTCAGCTTCTTATTACAACAAATGGTACCCTAAGCAGCTGGATATCAAATCCTAGGGAATCTTTTGGGATGCATTGAATTCCTCCTGTTGAATTAATCTCTTGCTTGGCTGCCCTTGCAGCTGCATATCTGCCATCTCTTTCACTTTTTCTCAGCTCCAGGAAGAGAAAATAGAAAAACAGTAAAACAAAACACATTTTCGCCAGTGGAGAGCCAGCAGAAAACCAGGCAGACCCGAGGAATGATGGGTGTGACCTTGAAAGGCTCACAAAGGACCGGTTAAAACCAACTGTAATTGTTTGTAAAGTTTAATTTCTTCAATCACATGTTTTATGATTTTTAAAAAAATGCACACTCCCATGCATTTATCTGTGTATTGTGAGTGAAATCCACACTGGGTTTTCAGCAGTTTTCCGAAGGTAGATGAATGGACCTTCAGTTAAATTGCAGGGATAATGCTGATTTGCCAAACCTCATAGATTTGATCACTTACAGAGAATGGCGATAGCATTTGTAAGGAGTAGTAAGAGGTCCTTGAAAGAAATGAAAGATGGGGCATCAGTGGCCCCCAAAATGGTCATTCCCAGTTTTTAAGTGCACAAAGAAAAATCCTTGGAGTGAAGAGTACAAAGCCCTTGAGCTCCGGAGAGTGTGCTGGCTGGAAAAAGTGTGCAATATGTGGCTGTGTTTGAGGGAGGTGGCCGGGTCGGGCGCCGGGAAGCAGAGCTGCGAGAGCCCCGTGGGCTGCCGCCCCTGACCAGGGCCCTGGGAGCGGAGGCAGCGGAGGCAGGCCCGCCTGCAGAGCGCGTAGGCCGTGGGAGCCGCACTCGCTGCACAAAGGGCGCCGGTTGTGCTACCCCCCTGCCCTTCAGAGTTAAAGGGGACAGGTCTACTCTCACTGGTGATGGGGAATGTCGCCATACTGGCCTCCCCAAGTAAGATAAACCGGTTCAGCAATTGGGAAAGCGTTCGCCGGCTATTTGTTAGCATTGCCTTTCTAGAGGAATCGGCAAGAGGACTGGAAGAACTCTCCTCTGCCTTCCAGTGGTCTTAAACTGAAAAGCAATCGCTGTTATTTAGGAAGAGTGTGCTGTGGACCCAGCACCTTGCTTGTCGTCCTTCTGACCCTCGCAGCCACAGGAGGGGCTCAGAAGGAGACCGCGTCCGCCCTCCCTGGCAGGGGTAGGGTTCAGACTCAAGCCCCAGGGCCATTTATATTTTGTATAATTTTTTTTAAAAGGCATTCGTGTTAGCTTTACTTGGTTATAAAGACCTAGAGTCAGGGATGTCCAAACTTTTGGGATCTCCCGGCCACACATTAAATACATTACAACACCTAATAACAAAAACATCTCATAATGTTTTAAGTAATTCATGACTTTGTGTTGGGCCGCATTCCCAGCCTCCCTGGGCTGCAGACTGGACACCGCTAGGATGGTGGCAATGCCAGAGGGCTGAGTGCTCATTGCAGCCGCACCACCCTGCCTTCCTGCCACGTGAATCTGTCAGGATTCTTTCTGTTACACGCGACAGAAATCCAGCTCAGGCACCAGAGCACAAAGGGCGTTTGCTGCCCACATAACAGCATGTGATAGGGTGCAGGGGTGCTGCCTGGGTCCCCAGATGGGCGTCCGTCTCCCTCTGTCTCTCAGTCTTCCTCTCCTCCTGCCCCTGGCTCTGCTTCTCCCCGCTCAGCCCGTTCCTCTGCATAGCCGCCGTCCTTTCCCACGCGGACAGTCCCCCGCAGCGGGGCAGAGAGGATGCTTTCGTGCCGCCTCCTGGCCCTGGTCTTCTAGCTCTGTGACAAAAGGGAAGTTTCTGTTCCCTCCAGCCCCCATTTAAGAATATGTACTTTAGACGATTTCGTCGGCTTCTTTGGGTTTCATGTCCACTCCTGTCTGGACCGGGGGAGATGCCGTGCTGGCAGCTCCGCCAGAAACACAGGTTTGGCCCAGGACTGAAGCCTGAGGGTGGGTGGATGCTGGACAAACCTGTAGAGAGAGCCCAGGGCTGATAGATAAAAGGGTGTGCTGTGGGGGAGAAGGAGTGAGCAGCTCCGCAGTGTCAGAGTGACGCCTTGGAATAACGTTCTGCAAGAGCAGGTCTCTAGAATTTCAGAGGGAGCGGCAGGACCGACTCCTACCAGAGCACAAGCTAGCTGCTTAGGAAGACGTCTGTTAGAGGAAGACGGGCCGCGAGCCTGGCGAGGCCCCACCCGTCGTGGAGCTGTATAAGGGCCCGGATGCCTGATGGCAGTGTGTGACATGTTTTGTGAAGGTTCTTCTGTCACACTGTGCCGTATCTATTCCTGGCTGTCAGCACAAAGGAACATAGTCAGGAGACTGCGTTCATTTTGGAAATGCTGCTATAGAAAGAGTGTACTTGATTTCGGTGAGGTGTTTGATGATGTCTCCTGGTGTACTTTCTATAGATGGAAAAATATGAGCTGGTGAGGTTCATTCATATCCTTTTAAACAGCTATTTCTGAACTGTGGTTGTTAAGAGATTGATAGACTCCTTTGGGGAAATACAGAATGGATTGATGTGCCTCAGAGCTCCTTTTTTTAGTTCTAAGTCAACATTTTTGTCAAAGACTTAAGGAGATGAATACATAGAAGTTATGTATATCAAATTTTCAAGGGATGGAAAGCTGAGAAGAATAATTAATACTTGGTGGATTAAACCAAACTTCAAAATTACGTCCTTAATTAGAAACATTTGGTTGATAGCAACAAGATGAACTTAAACAGGGATATGTGCAAAAGTCTGCATTTGTGATTAAAAACTCAGTAGTAGGCTAGAGAGTTTTTCTAGTGTTTTGTTGTAGATTATTTTTGGTTGCTCCATTAGTATTGATTTCTCCATTCCCTTTCTTTATAGAACCTCAAATGTCCTGGCCATGTAGTTTGTATGTGATTGGCCACAGGATAGTCCGTGATTAACCTCAGCTAGAGAATTGCATTTTCCTGGTCACCTGACCTAAGTCAGATGAGTTAGAGCCCATGTTGGTCACTCGTGGACTTTTATTTGAGATACTAAGAAAGCAGACTTTCCCTTTCCTACTGCTCGTGATTGAGGTCTCTTGAGGCCACAAAGAGAGAGAACAGAGACCAAACCCAGAAGGCAGAGGTGAGGAATGGAGACAGATTCTGGTCACATTCACGCATTGCTTGACTCCACATTTACCCCTGTACTGTTGAATTACATAATCACTTAGGCTGATCAGTTTCCTTTTTTGTCAGCCAATTCAGTTGGATGTCTTGCTTCATACAGCATAAAGAATCCTGACATATGGGAGTCAAGGGGGACTAGTACAGTGGCCGAGAAAGCTAACACGAACTTGGGCTGCATTATTTCAAGTGTAGCAGCAGCATCAGTGGACTGGATACACGCATCCACCACACTACACCTAGAGAGTTTTTAGTCGGGAGTGACCCGGAGGAGAGGGGTCTTATAGCCACGTTATAGGAGAAATGGCTGATGAAAAGTGGAAAAGACTTTGTGAGGGAAGAGGAGACCTGCTGTGATAAGTGTTCCAACCTTTAAAGGGCTGTAGTGTGGGGAGGGAGTAGACACTGGCGCACGGCTGGAGGAGGGGCAGCTCCGATGTGTGACTCGGGATGAGAAGGAAGACGCATTCCATTCGAGTGCCCAGTAATGGACTGTTCGGTTTTGAAGAGCAGTGGCTTCTCCATCTTTGGAAGTGTTTACACAACATGTGACCATTATTGGATTTTATCAAAATAATCCTTTTTTTGGGGGGGGAGGATTGTCTTAATGAGGTTTAATGTCCCTTCTGGCTGAGCTTCTGAGTTTCAAAACATCTAAAACTTCTTCAGTTTCAAATAAAGTGCAAAATAAAATAAAGTGCAAAATAAAATAAAGTGCAAGAGCAAACCAGTCCCCCTCTACTTCTCTATTGCTCCCATTACCATTAAGCCGTGGATGGTACATGCCCTGCCCTTCCTCTGCCTGGTCCTGAGTAAGTGCAGCATTGGTAGCTTGTGATTTTCTTTCTGTAACTGAGTAGGCAGTGGAGTAAGATCGTATATACCTTCAGGGTTATATCTGTGAGTTTTATGTGTGTATATATCTATATAATATCACAGTGTGTGGTGTCAGTTGTGTATATGTACACACACCTTCACATACAGTTGACCCTTGAACAGTGCAGAGGTTGGGACGACCTACGCAGCTGAGAATCCACACGTAATTTTTGATTCCCCCAGTATGTAACTATTAATAGCCTCCTGTTGGCCAGAAGCCTTGCTGATAACATAAATAGTAAATTAACATGTATTTTCTGTGCAATGTGTTTTATATACTGCGTTCTTACAATAAAATTACCTAGAGAAAAGAAAACATTATTGATAAGATCATAAGGAAGAGGAAATGCATTTACAGCACTGTATGTATTTATTGAAAACAATCTGCGTATAAGCAGACCCACCCACACAGTTCAAACCCCTGTTGTTCAAGGGTCAATTGTATATTTGAAAAGTGTGTATTTATAATGAGTTGCATGGTATTATTTTAGTTTTTTGTTTTTTAATTCAAAGAGTTGCTAACCCTAGAAAGGAGATTTGGACATTTTTGGAAAGTCTGGATTTCCAGCTAACCGGGGGATCAGGAGCCCTGGTGACAGGGACCGCACCCCCAGGGCGCAGTCGCTGGGGCAGGCGGCGGCAGCCATGCCCTCCCGTGCTCTGCTGCCTGCTGTGGTCCCCAGCACGCCCCCTCCCCCCCGCCGCCCCAGCCCCCAGGCCAGCTTCACTCACCTCACTCACCGCATCTGCTAGTTCGCGTTCTGCCGGCAGCGAGGGGAAGAGTGTGAGATGTTGGGGCGCTGCGCACCTCAGGCCCAAATAGTGTAAGAAGGAGAGAAGAAAGCAAGCCAACTCGTCGTTCTCACCCATGAGCTTGTTATGAAAATACGATGTTTTAATTTTATAAACCAATACAAAATGCGGAATTAGTCACTGTTAGAGGTGGGGGAGTAGAGCATAGAATCTGCAGATTTATATATATATAACACCAGGGTAAAAGTTAACTAACTTTTCTCATTAGCTTCCCTGTTATGTTCTAATTAATGCGATCAAAGCTGCTATTCTCCAGAATCTGGTGCGAGCAGCTGGCTCTCTTCCTCTTAAGTAGTGGCTTCCAAAGTACATTCCCTGGGGACAGTTCTCCCACGGACAGGACATGAGAGAAGGACCCTGGTTAAATGAGCTCAGGAAGAGCTAGGCTAAACAGGACGGCTTCAGGTCGTTTGCTGAAAGTCAGTTACTGGTAGCCAGTTCATCAAAAGCCAGTTCACGGCACCAACTCTATGAAAGACCTATTTACTAAGTGTGCCAACGGTGGTTTTACAGCTTTTTCAGAAACGTTCAGCCTGGATTACTGATACTGGAAGATGCTTTCCTGAATATTAACTCATACTGAGATGCTTCCTGAAATACCAGTTTTTTAAAATTCTAAAGTTTCTGGAAGGTTGGTGAAGCAGAATTCAGTATTATTTGAAATACAGTTTTTCTGTCTAAAGGTTTGACATTTCATATGTGACATGATTGTTTCAGCTGTATTTGATTTTTCTTCTATGTGTTGGAAATATCATTTTTTATTTGAGCATTTTTAGTGTTCTTTCACCAATTCCTGAATAGCTTATTAGCCTTAATTCTGTATCTCTCTCCATTTAGAATGTAAATCAGATTGAAATTTAAAATTTTGATATCTTTAGGATGCTTTTGAATTTAATTTAAATGTTTAATTGCTAGAAATACTAAATTAATGCTGATAGGCCACTGGAGGAATTGTGGAAAGAAAACTGAAAATGCTTGACGTTTTAAACGAAGTTTAAAAAGAACATTCAGAAACATTCAAAAGAAACCTAAACAATCTCATATGTGGAAAATTATCCACTTAATTTATGTTTCACTAGCTCTTTGCACATTTAATATTTTTTGCCACTTGTACATTCCTGTCAGAGCTTTGGAAAGATTTCCATTGCAAGTCATAAGTCTTGAAGGAAAAAAGTGGCAGTAAATTTATTAATATCAGCAAATACTTTATCAAATGGACCTGTCAATGACTTGATGTGCTTTAAAATGAAGTTAAACTGGTTTCTTTTCAGCTGAACCTCTCAGAGTGTTCAGTGAATGGATGCACATTTTGGGTCTCCGAAAGAGGCATTTAGAGTAAGATGACATTTCCCAAGTAACCGTGAAAGCCATGAACCAAGCAGTCTGGTCACCTTGGGAGCCGTTGCTTGGGTATCAAGAGCGGAACTCTTTTTGGTGCTGTGTATGCAAAAGCCCCAGTAATTAGATTTTAAAACTTTTGAAAACCTGTATGTCATTCTTAAAATAAAAAGCTCCCTGACCACTTCAGGCCTGCTTCTTAGCAGCAACTTTGAAAAACCATTTCTGTTTTCAGTAATTCCAATAGTTATTTTATATACCTCTGAATATTTTTAGATGTTTGTTTCTTACATATCACCAAACGAAATGATCGACTCCTATTAAAAAAAAAAAAAAGCTGATGTAGCCTTTTTTTTGTCTGTCTGTCATCTCCCTTTCCATTAAAAAATAGTGGTGATTATTTAATTCTTTAAATGGCCACCTGTGAAACTTCAAACAATGTACTGAAATTTTCATTTCCCCCTCCATCAACTGTGGGCAGTCGCGTTCTCACTATGTTAGATGGATATTTAGTTCTCTCGTTCTTGATGGGGAGTTAGAGTATAAAATTCTCAACTCAAAATTATTTTCAATGATGATTCTGAAAGCCCATTATATACTGTCTTCTAAGATCTATTATGTCCGATGCCAGTGGGATCTGGGTTTCTTTGTCGATCACCCATTTTATCTTTCTCTAAGTTTTTAGGCTCCGGTTTTCTCTTTGATATCCTGAAAGTTCACATTGATGTGTCTGGACATAGGTAATTTTTTATTCCTGCCAGACCCTTTCATTATAAAGGCTCTTGTTTTCTTTTATCTCTGGGAAAACTTTTCTTTATTTTTCCCTTTTTAATTTCATTTCCTGTATTTTCTCTGTTCTTCAGTGCTGAAAGTCCTGGTAGTCAGATGTTCACAAAGTCCTGGTAGTCAGATGTTTCCAATGTTTTGGGCCTTTTGCTTTACGTTTTGAGAGTTATCCTTGACTTTATTTTCTAGACCTTTAATAGAAGTTTTATGTCTCAGCAAGTTTTTGTTTTTTAAGTTTATAAGAACTTGTTCTTGAATGATGCCATTTTTCTAGCTCCTTATTCTTATTTTTTGGATGCGACATCTTCTCAAATCTCTCTAAGGATAATTGGTCATTTGTAAAGTTTTCTTCCATTTTCAGAATGATATTGGTTTCCTTAAAGTTCATTTTTCCTGTTTATGTATTCTGGCCTTTTTTCTTGAAGTTTAGATGCTTTTTGGTTGCCCCTGTTACCTCGCAACTTTATTGAGATATAATTCACATACCATTGATTGACCCCTTTCAAGTTTGCAGTTCAGTGGCTTTTAGTATATTCACAAATGTGTACAACTATCGTCACAATTAATATTAGAACATCTTTATCATCTCCCCCTGAGAGGACAGCCCCTTAGCTGTGACCCCCTAATCTTTCCATCCATCCCCCCACCCTCCTGTCCTAGGGATCCACTGTCCATTCGTATGTGAAAGTGAAGCATTAGAAAGCCTGCCTCGTCCCTCGAGGGCTTCGGAATGGAGGTCGGTAAGAAGACGGCCAGTGGCTGAGAGGGAGGAAGAGGCGGCGGGCGAGACTGAATGGCGCTCCGTCCCAGAAAGCTGGGCTGAGGCTCCGGACCTTGGAGAGCCCTGAGGGGGGCTGGTGTCCCGGCCTTCTCCTCTGTGTGTGTTCAGGGTTCGGAGGACCGTCTGCCACAGGCGGTGGTGACGGGAGAGCCACGCGGTTAGGTTTTGTCAGTGGGGAGGACAGGTCCGTCTGGTTCACAGCTGCACCTGGGGAAATTCTGGGCACACAGGAGGTATTATATATTTATGTAATTGAGCACCATGCATTTATATAGTGCCTTACAACCTGCAAAGCACTTTGGTGTTCGTATCTCTTATCTCATTTGCTACAGGCAGGTGTGCAAAAGTGGATTTTCTGTGGAGCAGAGGAGGCCTAACCTGTCCCACTGTCTGCTTGCATGAGTCCCTTCCAAAGCCCTGCTCCCAATTCTGAACTTAACCAACATTGCTTTTTTTTTCCCCCTTAAAGAAGGAGTACCAAATTATGTTTTGCTATGGGCTGCCTCAGAATGCCTGAACTTAGATCACCCTCCCGGTGTGACAGCCGAGCTATCAGCCTCAATTCAGAGCTATAAAAACGGTGGCCCAAGGTCACACAGCTAAGGGTGCCACGCCCCAGTGATTCCTCCCACTCCTTGTCCTCCCCTCCCCCAAAGGATGGTGCGGCTTCGGGCTTCTGACTGATGCCTGCGCCCAGGACACCTGCCGCGGGAGCGGGGCAGGACCCGGCCGTTCGGCAGCCGTCTCGCAGCAGGGGCCGGGTCCAGGACAGCCCTGGTGGTGACCAGAAGTGGGAGGCCTCTGTGCCCGCTAAGCTCACAGGCTACCTCTCTGTCCAACCCAAACCAAGCAAGGAAAGCCGCGTCCTCTCCCCGACGTACACATTTATGCGCCAGTTATGAAATACCTTCAGTAAGTATTTTCTCTGAACAAAGAGAAATACCACCAAACCCTCCTTTCCACTTCTGTTTCTGAATGAGACTTTTAATCTCACATTGTTTCATGGTCTTAAAATGTATGATCTAAAGGGGAAGAAAAAAAAGTCAGAGATCTTATTTTCAGTGGCCAGCTCATCTGGTGGTCCTCCCAGGCGGGAAACTCAGCGGGGGCCTGCAGAGGTGAATCCTGCATTTCACTGTGCGGCGCCGCCGACTGACTGTCCTCTTTGAAATTAACTCTCCCTCCTTGCTTTTCAGCTTCTCGGTGAAGCATATTTCATGCTTGCCCTTCCCCAGAGGCGAGTGTATGTGTTTTGAGTAGGAATCTGAGCCGGCGGCGCCTGGAGGAGACCTCGGCCTCAGCCTGTCGTTTCAGGATGGCACTGAGTCGCCTGAGGTAGACCAGAAATCTCCCAATGTCTCAGGTCTGCGTCTCGAAGGCCGGCGAGCCCCCACGCTCATGTGGCGCTCAGCCCCGGGAGGAGTTTTGTCCTTACTGGGCTTCTTTCTTCTGAAGTTATCTATCCAGGAGCAGTATCTGGAGTCTAAGCCCTTTTGGGTGTTAACATGGTCTGATCAGAAAGGCCAAGGTGACAGAGGCCCCTCCTCTGTGCTTCCTCCCACCGTGCCCACACCTCCGCCCTGACCCAGCGGGGCTGAGAGCCCCCCAGGCCTGGTGCTGACAGCTGCTCTTCGTAGCGTTAGAGACCTTCCCCACAGGTGGGAAACAGCCACTGTCCCCGCTTCGCTGCCAGCTACTTGGGCTCCTCTCCTAGGATTTGCCCACCACCCCGGAACCAAAAAAGGTGGCTCGCGGCAGGAGACTCCTGGGACCCCACACCGTTGCCTCATCCGGCATCTCCTGATGGCTGTGTGACTGTGCTGCACTGCAGGTTACTAAATATTTTGAAAAGTAATGCTTACTCCTAACAAAGTCTGATCACTCAAGGGAGTTGCAATGGGTAATAGGCTGCTGCTGGACGCCCCAGGTCCTCGGCCAATCGGAAGCAAAGTTGTCCATTTCAAGGTTGAATTGCAGGGCTCCTCTCGGGGCACGCTTGTCTTTTGGCTCTGCTTTGTCTAGGTGTCATCAACACGGGTGACAATAGAGACCCAAAATGAAGCAGTGGAGCCATCTCTGAGGCCACGTTGGGCTGTCCTTGTGAGCGCCGCTCCAGTCCCCCTTCAACCCCCCTCCCACCCCACCCCGCCCCACCCCGCCGCCGCCGCGGCCGTGAGTGAGCGAGTGCTCGCTGAGCTCCACTTCCTTATAAGAACATGTGCACAAACCAAAGAATGTATGTCACAGCAAGGCCAGCTCTCATCTGTCAACAGCTTAAAATGTTTAGGACAGTCCACTGACTGAAAATATACACCACAGCGAGGTGCTCAGCAGCAGATGGAACGTGTAAACCCCGGCTGGCTCTGAGCATTTGCGCCTTAAGTGGCCGTTGGTTGAGCCTGGGATTAACCTTCATAAACACAGACGCCTCTCTCGAGATGTCCTGCAAGAAACGAACATTCCCTGTGGCCAGCCCTGCACGCCGTGGTGTGTGCGTGGCCAGTCTAGGGCCGGGCAGAGAGCAGGGAGCACCAGGAATACAGAGTTGGCCTCGGCTCGCCCTCAGCTCGGCTCGGCTCGGCTCGGCTCAGGCCAGGCTCTCCCGGACTGATCGTAGCTTTGGCCTCCTCTCACTTCACTCACCCTCTTACCCGCCTGCTTGTGTTAATAATATCTAACCCAGAGAGCAGCATCCTTACTCTCTGGCCACCGCAGCATTTAAAATGGACCAAACTGGCCGGAATTTGTTTTTGCCAATAGGTATTTTCCCGGTGGCTTTGGGACCGCCATGGTGGTACCACCGTGCAGGCCGGCTGCCGTGTGACAGGCAGTGGGAACCCCTGGTTCTGGCGGGGGGTGCGGGCGGCCTGGCCATGGGGCGCAGTTGCTGTGCTGCAGGCGTGTGGTGACGTGGGGAGGCTCCAGAGCATGGACAGTAGGGACCCACCTAGAGCTGTGGCCGGGGGAGAGGAAGGGAGCAGGGCGAGGGCTGTCACATGCCCCAGAGGCTCGTGCGGGAGTAAGTGTCATTGAGCCTGGTGTTGAGCGAGTCCGTGGCACAAGCTGGCTCTGTGGCAGCTCCTCCCTCGTATTCAGTGCTGCTGTTCTCGTGTCCCTCCCCCGCCAGCAGTGGCCCCTCTCACCCCTCAGGGGCTCCAGGTCTTGTTCCTACCTCTCTCTAGCCTTCCAAACCTACCTTTAGAACTGTGTGTCCCACTGGGGTCTCTTGACTGGCAAGTTGGCTTTCCCACGGACACCTGTATCTTAACAGGCGTCGAAGCCTTGAGCTGACTGTTGCAGCCCCAATGGTCACAGCGTAGTCACCAGGCACCAGCCGGAACGTGATCCGTGGCCCATCTCAGACCCTGAAATCTGCGCATGCTAATCTACCCACTTGCGTCTACACCCCAACGCCCAAACCCTCAGGCTGGACTAAATGGTGAAGCAGGTGTTGGCTGCCCTCTTGATTCCTGCCCACTGGCAGTATAAAAGCTGACAAGCCATGTGGGCAAAGAGAAAACAGGGTGAGACGGGAGGAAGGGCCACCCTGATAATGTCAAGAGACAATGAGACACCTGGGCCTCCTGGGTGGCGTCGGATTGTTCAGGTGGACCAGCTTCAGGGCGCTGACGTGTGTGTTTTTTCTGACGATGCCAGACAGTCAAGAGACTGCTTTGAAGGGCCTCCGCCTCCCCAGGTACCTCTCGAGGCTGCCCCACGACTCTGGTTTTAGAGCACCAAGCTGTGCAGAATTAAGGCCACGCCATATGGTATCAGCCAAGAAACAATCTACAGGGAAAGGATTCCCATCTTCGTTAGCCATCTTCTCTACGCCAGGCACCAACCGGACAAAGGGCTTTAGGCGTATTATCTCATTTCATTCTAACAATATCCTTGTCAATCAGATGGGTACTAGATTTATCGGGGAGATCACTTTGTAAGGTACACAAGCATCTAATCACTACGTGGTATACCTGAAACTACTATGATATATGTCACCTGTAGTTGAAAGATACATTTTTAAAAATAGGTTGTGTTATCCCTCGTTTACTGATGAGAAAAGTAAAGAACTTAAGAAGCGTGCCCCAGGAGCCAGGATGTGAACCCTAGGCCACCCAACCCCGAGTCTCGTTCATTTTCTGCTCTGCCAGTCTTCTTTTGATAAAAGGTGACAGATTTTAAAAAAATAACACGAATGGCTGTCCTCATTGGTCTCTGAGTTGACCTTGTCACATAGTGGGAAAAGCCGCCATTCCTAGGAGGTGGGATTTTCCCCAGAGCCTGCCTGTGTGAGTGGTTCATTTGATGAACGGCTCCTCTGCACCTGTGTATGCAGGCTGCCCACCAAATGCTACTGTCACTTAGTAGGAAAAAATACAACCCAGTGTCCTAAAAGACCTTGTCGATAGCCGAGACAGAGCCTGGGTCTGAGTGGCGTTAGCATGTCCCCCTTGGTCTCCTGCGTATGGGCTGCAATGGCGAGGACTCGGCGTGTTGCTGTGGCCTCCTGACTGGAAGGTCGCTCCGGCGGGGAGCTCGACACCATGCAGTGAGGTGCACCAGGATGTCTGTCAGCGTCGCTTCCGGAATTTTCCGGAGCGTGCCAGCCTGCCAGTGCCGCGTTCTTCACGGGACACGAAAGGTCCTGTAGCAGAGAACAGACGCGCACTCTGTCAGGGCTGCGGTGAGCCGTGGCAGTTCAAGGACAGACAGGTCGCTGCAGGGCCAGGCGCAGGCGCAGGGCTGGGCTGCAGCCTGGCGCCTGCACTGTGAGCCAGTGAGCACTTCTGCTGTGATTCCAACAGGGGTCAGTGTCTGAGTGCTCGGCTGCTCGTCTAGGGAGTTTCTACTCCCAGGTGTGGTGACAAGGGTCTGTCACTCCACAGCTCACAGGGGTGCAAGCACAGCCGTCCCCGAGGTGTGTGAGGGGTCAGAGAAGTCCATTGCCATGCGTCTTGAGACATGGCCGAGGATGTCAGAGGCTGGAGAGCATCCCTTTGTGAGGACGCTCAGCCAGGGCCAGGCAGCTGGGACTCGAGGCAGGTGCAGGTCCAGAACCGATTGGCCAGACCCGAGCTGCTGCCTTCCCCTCTGTTCGCATTTCCCCAAAGAGTGTAAATAAGTGTGGGCGAAGGCATGGCTCTTCTGTGAAAGAGGGTTGTGTGATCCAAGTAACGTGAGAGACAGAGGGTTCGATAAGGTGCAGGGCACCCCAGAGCCTTGGCAGCACCCTTCCTCCTAAAAGAGAGAACGCATCTTTTTATGTGTTCGTGTTGCTGAAGTTAGAGCGAGTCTCAGAACCGGTGTCAGAAGCAGGTCTGACCAGGGGGTGGCGTGTGAGGTACAAGGCTAAGGAGGCGCTAGCTCTAGGGGTCACGCGGGCAAGACCCCAAGGCGGGGTGTGCGCGGTGCCTCCCTCGCCTCCTCTCCTCCCCGCTCTGTTCACAGTGAGCCTGCCTGGCACCGGGCAGAGGGGACGGACGTATTGAGGTGGTCCCCCGCCTGCACTAGAGGTAGGGACCTGGCAGTTTTCATAGACACCTATTCATCTCGCCGCCCCTTGGACGAGTTCTTAAAATAGAGAGCCCACCGAGGTGACCTTTTAACTTCGTTCCTTTCATCGCCTCTTAAAGTGCCTTCTAAAAGATTAGCTAAAAAAAGGAAGGAAAAAGGATTATCAGTTACAGTGGAGAAGGCCGATGAACAGCCACTTCAACCAAGCGGCCAGGTAGTGTCATCAGTGACATCATGTGCCTAGCAGGTCCCCTCTGACTTTTTGTACAAAAACCTGTAAGCCCTGGTTAGTCACACACACCACCACCACCAACAGCACCCCCATCCCAACCCCACCCCAGGCAGAAAGCCCAGGTTGGAGTGTACTTTACAGGCCGCTTGACCAGGCAGGGAAGTCTGAGAAACTGCCACAGACCAGAGGAGACGGGTGACGTGGCAGCAGAAAGCAGTATCGTCCCTGAACTGGATTCTGGGTCACGGAGACTGCAGGGGTGAAAACACTAGTAAAATCCAAATACAGTCCAGGGTTTAATTAATGGTAATAGGCCAGCACCAGCTTCTCAGTCTTGACAAATATTCTGTGGTCACGAGCTTAACAACAGGGGGAGTCGGAGCGGGGTGGCTGGGAACCTTCCGTGCTCTCTTTGCCCCTTTGCTATAAATCTCTAATCATCCCCAAGCAAAATGTGTGTTTGAAAAGGAAAGATTGTTATGAAACAGCATAAAAGCACATTTCCCGTCCCATCCCAGGCAGTGTCGTTAACGGGGGTGGGAACTGCCGAATTTCTAGAAACAGGCCCTGGAAGCTGCAGGGTAAGAAGACAGCAAGGCTGTTCTCAGAGCGATGGCTCCTTCCTCCCGCGGGCCCTTCGCTCCAGCTCCAGGCGTCTCGCCAGGTCTTCCAGCCGACAGCTTAGAAGCCTTGATGTCTTCCACGGACGTGGTACTCAGTTAAAGAAATTAATTATTTTAATTAAAGAAAAAGCACACAAAATTCTAATATTCCTTTCCAGGATTCAAAATTTTGTTGTTTATCCTAAAGGTGCCAGAGTTTATAAAAGGCAACTTATCCCTCGGAGAGTTCACGTAAATTCCAAATGCCAAAAAGCAACCCAGAAAACAGTTAGATCTTGGAAGGCAGAGAGTGCTGTACGAACTGTAACTGAGACACTGAAGAAAAGCGTGTGAAGTACCTGTCATAAGGAGATGTAGGCTCTTATTTAAAAATGATACTGCGTACTTGTAGTCAGTGTCTCACCCCCCTCTCACCCCCAAACTATTATTAAATCAACAAGGAGCTTACAATTGATGATGTGTCAGAATCCCAAGATAAAGCCACGTGGAATACTTTTCCAAACTTAGCCGCCCTGAACCCCTGGGGTTCCATGGGGCACGCTTGTATAGAAGCGCCTGCCCTCTGTCCTGCGTGTCCATGGGCACAGGGCAGATCCTCGGTGCGCAGGCCGCCAGGATGGTAGCTGTTGACGTGGCCAGGAAGTTTGTGTAGTTTGTTCTGCGCAATGGCTCCTGTGGTGCTTCGTTGTCTTTAACGTCATTTGAAACAATTCTGTTAGACTGTACTGGGACAGCTGCCATATCAGCAGGCGTTGAAAAAAACTTATTAAAATTGGCGAATTTTTGTGCAACCATTTTAATATTGAAGATGGAAGAAAATAGGCCACATTTTTTATATATAATGCTTTATTATTTAAAGAAAGGTAAAAACACGACTGAAATGTACAAAAAAAGATTTGTCTACTTTACGGAGAAGGTGCTGTGACTGATCGAATGTGTCAAAAGTGGTTTGCAAAGTTTCTTGGGACTATTGACATTTTGGCCAAATACCTCTTTGTGGTGGGGCTGCCTTATGCATTGGAAGATGTTAAGCAGCACCCCTGGCCTCTGCCCACTGGAAGCCAATCGCAGAGATGGCCAAATACTCAAAATATCCAAAGTAATAAAGTTATTGGTGAAAATGAAAAAACTTGTTTTTTATTTTACAGAAAAAACTAAATGGACTCTTTGGTAAACCCAATATTAAATTTGGGGATGAGTGTACCCCACACACACACATTTTGTTGAGAGTTTCTGGACCCAGAAGCACTCTCCACATAAATAAATGAACCCTGAAGCGGGAGGCCCTGTGGCTGGCCACTGAGCCAGGCGTTGGGTCACCTGCAACACATAGGACCTTTTTGGAGTCTTTGTGGGGAGGTGTAGTGGTGCATGCAGCTGGCAGGAGCCTTCCCACCCTCTAGCGAGAAAGCCGCGGGCTCTAGCAAACTCAGAGGAGATGTCTAGCAAGGTTTCCCATTCAGAACCCCCTCATCGTGAGCCAAGATCCAGCTCCTCACAGACACACATACCCAGTCTTAACCCCTGGCTGTCTCCAGAGCCAGTGCCATTTTGCTGGGGGCCAGTTTAAGGCGGTTGCCCACAAAGCCTACTTGGCGGTGTTTTCTGGTCACTGATGGATTAAGGTGTCATTTCAGTCGTTCCCCTCACGAGGGCTTTATTAATACAGTCCCTTGTCCCGGACTTGACCTTCCATCACTGGAGAACAAGAAAACATTGGAAACAGCTACGACCAAATGAAAAATACTCTGTCCAAACGTTGGCGACCTCTGCGTGAGGGATGCAGTAACGCGACTGTGTCACAGGTGTGTTCCCACTTGATGGAAACTTCAAGTTTAATGTTAATGGCTCCTCTGGGAGAAGACTGGAAGGCCAGAGTTGGTCCCTGCCATGGCAGAATAACAAATGAGAGAGAGTTACCGAGGCTCCTGCTTTGCCCCCAAAGAGCCATAAATGGAGGGTCTGAGAGGACCCAGGCTGCTTGCAAGATAGATGTCTCCGCCAGCGTTCGCCTTTTTGCCCAGGCGACTGGGAGGAAGGCACTTAGCTCCTTGCTCTGTGTATGTCACGGCTAGAGTTCCATCGCACGCTTGAGCCAATCCGTCATTTGCGGTCCTATGTGCAGCTCTGTTGTGAAGGACAATCATTCATGAGCTCAATAAGGTACAGAACTGTCATTATAGGAAAACAATGACTGAGGGTGGCCCTGGCTAAAACATTGAGAAGTGTGTCATTCGCACAAACATGTGGACCCAGACTTCTGAAGTTCAAGTACTGTTTACGTGGGATTAGCTCAAGTTTGGTTAAGAAGAGTGTGGGATTCGGAGGGGGGTGTTGATCCTGCTTTTCGTGGCGAGAGAAGCCCGGCCAAGGCCTGCGATGGGAAGTGGAAAGTGAGGCGGGGGTGCGCTCAGAAGCCACCCACCGAGAATCGGCGTCTTCACTCTACATGCCGATTCGGAAACTCAGTGCAGACGTTGAGACGGCGGGGGTGGCATTGGGAGAGGAGGAAGAAAGAACTCTCTGTCTCTTCTAGGCCAAAGACAGGCATTGCCTCCTACAAATGCGGGGTTAACGAGACCGCGTGTGGCTGGGCCACCATAGCAAACTGTGACGCTGCCCAGGGGCCGGCCGTTGCCAGAAGAATCAGTCATCTGTGGTCTTCTGCTTTCTATCGTAGTCTGGACAATATTTCCTGGTTTCTCTCTGTCACAGGCTTTTTGGCCCAGAAAGTTCCCCAGGGGAGCGATCTCTATAGTTTCATAGACGGTGAGAGGCAGGTTGGTGCCTCGGCCAGGTGCCCGCTCACTTGCACACGTAGCTGTTGGGTTCATTGTTCACTGGCTCTCAGTGTACCTGCGTCATCGTCACAGGAGGTTATGCATCATCTTTTCTTTTTTTTTTTTTAACAGTTTTCCTGAGGTGTAACTCACACACTAAACAATTTACCCATTTAAAGTGTACAACTCAATAGCTCTCAGTATATATATAGAATTATGCAGCTGTCTTTTAGTGCAATAAATTTTGGAATTGTTTCATCACCCTAAAAAAACTCCCTTACCCATTAGGAGTCACACCCCAACAGCCTCACCCCCATCCTAGGCAGCTAGTAATCTGCTTTCTGTCTTTCTGGCTTTGCCTGTTCTGGCCATTTTATGTAAATGAAATTTACAATATGTGGCCTTTTGCGAGCGGCTTCTTTCAGTTAGCACACTTTCAGGTTCACCATGTTGTAGCATGTCTTAGCCCCGCATTTCTTTTCATTAACAAATAACATTCCGTTATCAGGGTATACCAAACCTTATTTATCCATTTATCAGTTGATGGACATTTGAGCTCTTTCCACTTTTTTGACTAAGAATGATACTGCTACGAACATGTGTGCACATTTTTATATAGACGTATGTTTCAGTTTCTCTCCAGTATATACCTACGGATGGAATTGCTAGGTCATGTGGGAATGCAGTGTTTAACATTGTGAGGAACTTCCAAACTTTTCCACCGTGAGTGCATGATGCTGCACTTCTACCAGTAACGCGGGGGCCCCGATTTCTCCGCATCCTCGCCACCTCTTGTAACTTGATCCCAGTCACCCCAGCGAGTGTGCAGTGGTGTCTCGCTGTGGTTTCGATGCGCCTGCTTGCCATTTGTAGCTCGTCTTCAAAGAAACGTCTGTTCAGATCCTTTGCCTGTTTTTACTTATTTGTCTCTTTACATGATTGAGGTGTAGTAGTTCTTTATATAGTCTAGAGACAAGTCCCTTATCATGTATATAACTAGTACGTATTTCTTTCATTCTTCAGGTTATCTTTTCACTTTTTTTTTTTTTTTGAAGCACAAACACTTCTAATTTGAATAATGTCCAATTTATTTAAGTTTTTTTTATTGCTTGTGCTTTATATGTCATCTAAGAAACCATTGCCTAATGCAGAGCCATGAAGATTCATGCCTGTGTTTTCTTCTAAGAGTGTTATAGTTTTAGATCTTACATTTAGGCCGTTAGTCCATCTTGAGTTAATTTTGGTGTATGGAATGAGGTAGGGGTCCAGACCTCCTGTGGACGTCAGTTCTTATACATCATCTTTCAGGGGAGACAAAAACAGAAGCCTTTTCTGGACGCTCTGAGTTCGTTAGGGGCCCACTGCGCTGCACAGCTGTGTCCCACAGTGAAGGGGCCGGTGTGAGAGAACATACAAGCTCTTGACTTCAGAGAAGGCAGAGCCCTGCCTACCAGGGGTGTGCTAGAGGGGGCGGAGCCAAGGCTGGTGTTGGAAGCCCCAACTGGAGCCCCAGCAAGACCCTAGCCCTCTCCCTCACTAACCAGGCAGCCTTGGGCAAATCACTTAACCCCTAACCTAAGGCTCAGTTGTCCCACCCATGGAAGGGGGCTAATTGGAATCTACATTCAGGAGAGCAGGCATGTCTGCTGTTTAACCTTGTGTCCCCAGGGCCTAGAATAGTGCCCCACGCACAGTGGGGCCTCAGTAAACATTTGATTGAATAAATAATACCCCCCTTACGTAATCTCCCAGGACTATTATAAGGCCAGGCATTTTAAAAGTGCAGGTATGCTATGCACTATGAAATGCTACAGAAACATACAATTTTCTTTCTTTGTAGTGGAAAGAGACAAGTGGGTAGCTGTAACAATGCAGAAACCAGCAAATTAGGTGAATATGTTTTTTCTGGAAGGTACGATTTCATTTTCAAGGTACTAAAGAACCAGCGATCCTTTAATAAAGTTAATTTATAAGAGAATTTCAAGGTCATGAATGTTAGTACCTCTCTCTGGATTTTCACAGTTTGCCCGGGAGAGAATTGCGTTCTCCCTGCCTCCCCGAAGAGCAGGCAATATTGGGGTTGGGAGTGGGGCACAGGAAGAAGGACCCAGAGACCAGAGACCAGCTTCTCCGTCTGCTCTGTAATATCTGGACAAGGACTATGAATTGACACTGCTCTTTATTCATTTCTTTCTGCTCAATATTCCTTTTCATCTTTTTTTCCCTGTGGAAATAAAAAGGTGGTCCTTTCCTATCTCCTTAGAATGGCTGAGTGTAGGATTTGGCCTGTCTTCTCTGCGTCTGCCCACCTCTGGCCTCCAGGTGCCATTCCGATGCCAAGCGGTCCTAAAGCCTCCTGGTCAGAAGGGGCCCAGCACCCTCAGCGGCGAGGGGACCAACCAGGAGACAGGACACCGGGCTCCCAACCTGATCTTCACTAATTAGCTCTGCAACCAGACACGTCACCGCACAGCTCCGGGCCCCGGCTTCTCATCTGGAAAATGAGTGTGGGGTCGCATGCTCCCTCAGGGCCCGTCCGGCACTTAAATTGCATAGTTGTCTGTTGCGTCCGGTCAAAAAGCATCATCAAGTGCTGGCCACACCCCCGGCCCAGTTAGGTGTTGTGGTGGGAAGGGCATCCCTCCTGGAGGGTCACACATCGCACCACCTGTGAGGGTGTGTATCCACCTGGATTCAGCCGTGCAAAGCAAAGGGCAAAGGACAGGGAATGTCGGAGGGAGCATCCCATTGATCTGAAAGAAGTGAGTCTTGGTCTGGACCTTGGGGAAAGCATGGAGTTGGACTCAGTGAGAAGCCACGTGCGCAGGTGACCCGGACTGGAGTGGCCTGGCGAGGCGGACGGCAGCGGGGCAGGGCCTTGGCCTGGCCACCATGAGTTCAGGGCCCCCTGCCTCTGCAGCCAGCGGGCAGTGCGCACTCGGGTGTCGCCTCCTGGGGCTTCTCCTCAGTGCCCCTCTCTGTTGTGTGGTCCCCGGAAGGAGGTAAAGACGAATGATGGACAGCAGGCTGCGGGGTCGGAGGGGCCTGGGGGAGCCCCGAAGGTCCAGGTTGCCACGTTTCGAAGCTGTGTGACCTTGACGATGTTATTTAACCTCCATGGGCCTCAGTTTTCTCATCTGCAGACCCCAGCAGTGACCTTCCAGGTCACTGTGAGGACACTGTGAGGGGATCGATGGGCGCAGTCCGAGTGCTCAACAGATGGCAGTAGTGATTGTCGTGTTATTGAAGCGCTTTCGTGAGTGAAGCAGGAGTAAAGAGGAGATTTTAAGGAAGCAACTTGATGAAATAGGGCATTTTTTAAAAGCAAGTAACATGCAGTGGAATGTTACTCAGCCTAAAATGTAGCATGTAGCATGTGCAAACTGTCACATGCTACAGTTTGGACATACCTTGAGGACATATGCTAAATGAAATAAGACAGCCACAAAAAGGCAAATACTGTATGATTCCACTTAAATGAGGCATCTAAAGTAGTCCAGCTCATAGCAGCGGAAGGTGGAATGCTGGTGGCCAGGGCTGGGGGGAGGGGAAGTGGGGGTTCAGAGGGTGTAGAGTACCAGTTTTGCAAGGAGAAGTTCTGGAACTCTTAAGTATATTGCACAATATACTTAACACTACTGAACTGGGAGCTTAAAGAAAAAAATCTGGTGGGTGGTATATAGGCTACATATCCTTTCATTCTTATTTAACAGGCATTTAAGTAAATACAATATATAAAGCACTGTGCTAGGTGCTTTCTACCTCAGAGCAGCTGATGCAGTGAGACAGTGGCTGTGGAAAGCCTTTGTAGACTGTAAAGTGCTGAAGGAATTACCTTTTGTCACCATGCTAACCTATGGAGGACATTCTGCTGCCCTCAAGCAGGACAGCCACCGCACAGAGGAGGTGCTGCAGGGACAGAGTAGCTCATGCCACCAGCCATCAGGTTGACAGCAGGATCTGAGCATGTCCTTGGGTGCGATGCTCAGGCTTTGATGTGCACCAGGCTCACCTGGGGTGGAACGCACGGACTCCCTGGTCCCACCCCTCCAGCACCTCCTCAGTCCGTCTGGCCTCCATGTGTGATTAGCTCCCCTGCTCTCCCCATGCAGGTTATGCCTAAGCTCTACTTCGAGAAAAGTAAGCGTGCCCCGCTGGGCCCAGGGGGCCTGGGGGGCCTGGGGGGCCTGGGGGGCCTGGGGGCTGGGCGCGAGGGGAAGGAGCAGAAGACAGCAATGTGATGCCCGCGTGTGCCCTGGGCGCAGGGAGCGGATGCTTGGTGCTGAGCTCCGCAGCAGCTCCCTGGTTCGTGTTAACAGTAGCGGGCTATGTGTGCTCCAGCTTTTTTCTGGTCAGGATATTGGCTGCCTGTGGCTCTGGGTAAGAAGCAGCGCTGGGCTCCCAGATTTCTGCTGCCAAATTTTGAATCTGTTTGTAACGTTAGAGGGGAGGCTGGAGCACATCCCAAACCAGAGCCCGGACACCTGGCAAGTTGGCGGGAGTGCTTAGCCGCACTCACAGAGGGTGCGTCCCTGCGCGGCCTGGGGGGACCCTGGGGGTGTGGCAGGGTCACAGATGTAAGAGTGTCTTCTGTTTCTTACCCTAAAGATCCCACAGTTGGGTAGCAATAGTTGTCTTGCTTGCCTTGAAGTCCCTTTCCTCGGGGATTGTACCTGGAGATGGAGGAGGGACCAAGACCATTGTCCTGCTCTGGTCGTCTCTGGCCTGCTGACTTCTGGGGGCTTACTTGACCATTCGTTCATCTCAAGCACTAACCAAGGACCCTTTTGTGAGGAAGCCGTGTTGGGAGTAAAAAGTAAAGAGTCTGTATGATGGACTCCGTAGTGCAAGGTCCTTCCTGAGGCTCTGGAAGCTGAGGACACATACCTACTGGGAATCCCAACATTCCATCAGGTGGCAGATTCGAAGTCTTCTTCACGGGAGCTCCTGGCAGACTTGGCACAAGCTTAGTGGCCTCGGCCTCGGGTCCCTTCAAAGGGCAGGTCCTCAGCAAAGCCGCAGCCACGGCCAGCCCCAGGGCACAGGGGATCAGACAGGGCACGTAAACAAAGCCCTGCAGCAGCCCCCAGCTGGGGGGGGGGGTGGCCTATGCTCAGTACTAGAGGGACTAGTGGGACATGGCTTTAAAACAAGTACGTGGTGTAACAGTTCTCTTTTTACCTCCAATTGAATGAGAAGATCTAGGAAGCAGGGATCTTCTTTTCCAAAGCTGAACCGTGTCTGTCCTTACGCTTGCTGCTGCCTCACAAAATTTTCCAGTTTCATTTTCTAATATTTCTATGAAGACTGGCTTGGCTAATTGGATGTAGCTGTAAATGACGTTATTAAGTTGTTTCTGCCAAAGCAGGAGGACACCAGAAATGTGAGTTCTTCCCCCTAGAGCTGTAGTTCAAACCACATTGAATAGTTCTTTTAATAGTCACGTTTACTCCTTTGTTAATAAGAGCACAACATTGACTTAGGTTCCTTTTTGTAGCGCCTGCAATATGTAAGGACAATTGGCCTTCTGTTTCTTTCCACTTTTTCCTGACTATAAAAGTCATGTTGTCATACTGTTTTTAAAAAATGTGCAAGCAGATGAAGCAATGCGGAAAACCACAATCCCATTGCCTAAAAGCAACTGCAGTTAATATTGTAGCTCATTTCACACCAGTGATTCATCTATGCATAGATAAGTCTCCAAGAAGTGACCCAAATAAAGGAGCAGTTTAGGTGCTTAATCTGATGGCATCTCTGGATTTCATCTTTCACTGAGGACAGCTTCTCCACTGGTGCCACCTCTGTGCGGTTTGCAGAGCTTTTTCCCAGCTTCCTGGTACTGTTTGGAGACCTTAAGAGCTTCAAGATGATACAATAAACTCTTTGATACGCAGGGCCCTTACCTACCTAGTCAGATTAGTTAGACTTGGGCTTGCCCTTAGATCTTGGTTGCTTGTCTCTTTTTCAGGCTCCAAATGTCCTTGGGCTCGGGAATAGCTTCCTTTCTTGCTACCTATAAGGTGCGATTCTTCTGCTGGGGCCACCGCCCTCACTGGAAGGTTGGATTCCTTTACCTCTTCCCTTGAGGCCAGCTGCTGAGCTGTCACCTGGGGGAGCGAGGTTTGCCTCTCAGGTTGTGTGCGGACCCCGGTAACTTTTATCTAAGGGAACCTTGTGAAAGGAGAGAGGCGGTCTTCTGGCCATTGCCCTCCGCACCTTCCTCTTCCTTCTTAAGTCTCTCTAGTCCTTGCTCGAATCAAAGGCTCTGCCTACTCTACCGAATGAGTCACTCATGGTAGTTTTTACCAGAAAAGAAAAAGGTGCTAATTACTATACACTGACAAATGAGGTGGTGCTGTTACCGGACCACAGGGGTCCCTTTGCCTACACACATCAAAGCCCAATAAGACACAAAAAAGGAGCTCGCAGCAAAGAAAGGAAGGGTTTGCTTTCAGGAAGCCGCCCCACCCAGAGTCATAGGTGAGCTCCCTCGAAGACCTGGCTCCCTGCTGGCTTCCGGGGGGTGGTTATGCGGGGAAGGCTCAGTAGTCATGGCGACGAAGGGAGGAGGGGTGGTGGTGAGCGTGGTGGTCTCTACTGACTGGTCGGTGCGTCTGGTTCTGAGGCCGGCCTCCACCTGCTTTCACTGCTTCCCTGGGCCTGGCGCTGAAACATAACTGAGGCATAGAAGTTGTCTCCAGCTTGACCAAATCTCTTTCTCTGTGGTCGACAGACCTGAGGCTTTGTTCCTGAGATCATTCCCTGCTGATCAGAACCTCGTTGTCCTGAGGGCCTGAGGATGAAGGAAGTGGCCGTGCCGGGGAGGAGGCGGCCCGGTGGGGTGGGGTGGGGGGTCTCAGGCTGGATGAGGCCGGTTTGGGTCTAAGAGAAAGGAAGAAAGGTCACGCTAAAGAAATGAAGTTTCTGAATGGTTACAGGACTTCTCCCTCACCCCGCCCTCTGGGTGAGCACCCCTGCCCTCTCATTCCTGTCCTCTGAGTCGGGGTGCCGTCTGTGGGGTTCCTCAGAGGAGAGCAGCGCGCCGTGGCCCTGACCCCAGACGTGTCCCCCCAGAACGCACGCCTGCCTCACCCAGGGCTGAGTCTGGCTGTAGGTGCTGTCGCCATGGGAACCCCAAACCTGCCAAGAATTTCTGTAAGAATTTATTTGCGCCAAATAGAGGATATGCCTAGAAGCAAGATCCCAACAGACTGAGATAAACATGCTTCAAAGAAATGACAGTCTGCAGCTTCTTTTATGCTTTGGGAATTAAGGGAGGGAACCTGGAAGATTACACGAAGGTGGGAGAAAGCAAGGCGGGGTTGGATTACAGGACAGTTAAGATTATGTGCTCTCTTGAGGGAGGTCCAGCTTTAGGAAGGGTCTGACAAAGGCATTTCAAAGGCGTGTTAACCTGGAGGCCCAGGAAGAATGGACAGACCTCCTAAAAACAAAGGTAAGCCTTTCACTAAAGGAGTCTAAGGCCTGGGGCAGGACTGCCCCTCATGACCTGCCCCGTTAGGGATTCATGGTCAGACCTCCTGCACTGTGAGGTTGTGTCCACAGAACCCCCTTTTCTGTCTATGGTGGTGGGTCGGTCAGAGGACAGTGAGAGCTCAGCAGGGCAGCGTTCAGTCAGTGCCTCGCCCACTCGTCAGACCGCCGCCGAGGCCCCTGCTGGGGCGGGTGGCTGTTACACACGTGGGAGGGCTGGCACAGGCCGGACCCGAGACGGCCCGGGCCCTTCTGAGCACAAGCCGGTCCTCGTCAGTACAGAAGGGAAAGCAGTCGCAGACTCAGAGGTACGAAGACATTAGGCCTTAAAAGGAACTTGTGAAAGTCCTCTAGTCCATTCTTAGGATTCTCTGGAGGAGAAGAGGAGCCATTGAAGTTAGATGACATGCCCACACAAGCGTTTCACTGATGTGGCCTGCAGCCACGTCTGTCCACGCGCTGACTCCTGTCCCAAAGGTCAGGCCCATCTCAAGCCACCAAAAATGGTTATCACCTGCTCCCAGGGTGACATTCCATTTCTCTGTAAATGGAAAATCAATTTTGAAACAACCTATGCAGAGAAGGGGCATGTTCTGACCTAGTATAACATGGTGGAAAGAACAGGGGCTTTGGAGCCAGGCCAGCCTGTGTTCCCAGTTCTTCCATTTGCTGGCCGGGCGATCCCGGGCAGTGCACCTAACCCCCCCGAACCGCGCTGTCCATCACTTTTCAAATGAAGCGAGGGTTCGACAGAGGTATCAGTGCAGTAATAACCATAGAGCACCTGTACTGCATGTCCCCTGATTTCTAACATTCAAGAAATGATGGTTATTAGTCGCTTGTAATGAGAGTGGGGTTCACTCGTCACCGATTTGGGTTTAGGAAGATAGCTGCCTCCAAATGTTGTTTGTTGTGTTCCTGGTGGAGAGAGGGGCTGGAAAGAGAACCATGGTTGAAAAGGCAAAATGACAGGAACAGCCAAATTGCATCATTAACTCTTTTAAAAACCTCTGATCAGATGGTTTTCGAAATTCTGAAGATCCTAAGCCCCGGTCCTTTAGAGAAATGATTTTAAAGTATGGTGTTAAGAAACCCAAGACTTTCAACATTTCAAATCTGTCTGGGAGGACAGATACTAACAGCATAACCGATATTTAATGGAATCTGTCTTTTTGATGATAATTACAGCATCCTGAAGTAGGCTTTAAACACATCTGTCTACATGAACTTCTGCTTCAAAATTACTTGCTTCAAGGGGGCATTCAGTCTCTTGCTCAACTTTCAAGTTAGATAACTACTGTTTAAATTGATGGCAGGTGTTTGATCTATAAATAAGATTTGTGTTTGCACTTTAGCACCCTGTTTACCTGCCGGGCAGTGCTCATTTGCATCCCACCAGGAACCAGGAAAGGCCAGTGACACGCCTCAGTGTGACAGCTGACATGCAGCCCTCGCACTTCCGGCTTCTGAGAGGGGCCCCTTCCCTTTTCGGAGACGGGAGTCCCTCTCGGATTGGAAGGGGCACCAGGAAGTCTGAGGGAGGGGAGAAATAGTACCCGAAGGGTAATGAGCGCTGGACTTTGGCCAGGACACGTGATACTCTTGATCTCTGCTAAAATGTCTTCCCCAGGTTTTTTAAAAATTCTGCCTCAGGGTGGCACCTGCATTTTCTCAGTCTCCCAGGTCACTTGGCTTTAGCAGCAGCATCCTGCCCTCCTCGTTCAGTTATCCACTGAGGAATTCTTGGGAAACGGGTCCTTTCTCCAGCTCCCCGCTCCGTTCAGTCATTCAGATGACAGCCGTGCAGTGCCTGGGGCTCACGTAGGCCAGACGTGTCAGCAGTGACGGCTGTCCCTCTCCCGACCGCCTCCAACCCGAGCTGCGGCTCAGGGCCACCCACGGCGCCCCGCGGTGCCCCTACAGACAGCGGCCGTCAGCGGCACCGCTCAGGGCACCGGCCAGTTCTGGAAGCGGCCTACCCGGCCGAGAAGGAGTGGCTGAAGTGGAGACCACTCTGGTGAATTCCAAGGAGGGGGCCCTGTGGACTTGGGCTCCCTGACCCCTCAGAGACGAGTCTTGTCTGTTCCAGTCCTTTCTGCACAAGGACCTTTACAGCTCCAGAGGGGGTTCTCGACTCTCAGTTTTGTGTTCTCCGAGCACAAGTCCGGGGCAGCCTCCCCAGCCTGTTGGGTGAGGGCCCCTGCCTGGCACCCAGCCAGGGGGGCGCGGGCTCAGACGAGCGGCTCCAACCGCAGGGCTGTGCTGTGCGGGCCTCATCCCACGGGCGCGAGTCGGGGAGGCGGAGCCGCCTTCCGCCCAGGCAGCAGGGAGAGCTGGTGAGCTTGGCGAAATAGGCTTCTGCCGGGGAAATGGACAGGCCCAAAAGGGGCTGCTCCTCCGGGTTTGTCCCTCTGAGGCCCAACTCTTACCTCCAAAATTCTCCCTTGAGAATCTCTTTACCTTGAGGCTTGGTGAAGGAGACAGTGAGAGAACCCCTCGTCCACGCTGAGGGCTCGGGGCAGCCGGCTCCACATGCTCCTCAGCAGCATGTCACGGGGGGCCGTGGAGGCACGCGTGCTAGCTGTCGCGGTTCCTTCCCTTGAAGGGTTGCCCCTGACAGTGTGGCCCTGGAGCAGCCCCCGGGCTGGTCTGGCCTAGGCGCTCTCTCCAGCGTCCCTGTTGCCCGGACGGTCAGGTTTGCCTGCGCTGGGGCATCTGCTGTGTCTTGCTTCCTAACCTCCACGAGCGTGTTGTCTTTACCTGGTAATCGGGAGAGCGGCGTCCTAACAGGGTCCCCCTAAGTACCATGCCCAGAGTAGAAGAACTCTGCTCCTTCCCTCTTCTGCACCCATGGGCTCGGGAGCGAAGGGCCTGTGCTGCTGCCTCTGTAGATCGGGACCCACGTGGCTGGGGCGGGAGCCGCTCAACCCAGCCCTTGGGTCCCTGAGAGAGACACCCGTGCAAATCTCCCAAGAGCCCAGCTCAGTGCTGGGTGGGTGTAGGGTTGATACAGAGAGTTGGAGGGAGGGGAGGGAAGGGGAAGAGTGGCGGATGCTTTGGCACAGTGTTTCTTTCTTCTCTCCTTCGCCTGACAGACAAAATCATATAATCCAGTTAAGAAGCGATCGCTCAGACCCGGGTGCAGCCTTGGGGCAGGTCTGGTGGTAGCGAGCAGCCACGGCCAGGGCCAGTTCCGAGCTCTCAGTGGTCTGGAGACGCCACGAGAAGTCTTGCTGGACCCCAGCCTGACTTTGTAAAAGCACGGCCTGATTTCCTTCTGTATGAAAAGTTCTGTACTGGGCTGGGAGAGTGTCTGCAAGAAGAGGCTGAGGCTTGATGGACGCACACACCCCGCCAAACACCTCAGGAACCTTGGGAAGCTTAGGAGGCCCACAGGCGTTTGAGGAAGGGAGAGAAGTGCTCAGCTCCGCCTTCCTCCACACACAGCCTGCTGCCCAGCCTGGCGAGGACCGCTCCTTCCTGAGCCGGTTGGTTCTCCGATCACGTGAAGGGGTTTGCAGGCTGAACTTACCATGTCCTTTTGAATTCTCACCAAGAAAGGCCTCCCAGCTCCCATCCTTGCTGGGCACTTGTGTGATTGTACCACCTCATTCCCTTTTTCCCTTTGCAACGCTGTTTTTGAAACATCACAGAAACGGGGGGAAGTGGGTGGGGGTGTGTCTGGGCACACGTGACTGTGTGTTGGGGGGTGGGGGCTCCTGTCTATATTGGTGCCCAGCTCTGAGAAACAAGGAAACAAGCATGGCATCTTTGGATCTGATTCTAAGAAAGCAAGCAACGCCCCAGCCTTGAGCCTTTATCTGTTTAATGGACCAGAACTCAACTGCAGGAAACCTGCCTCTGTGTTAGCATGTCACGAAAACGTGCAGCGCAGCTGCCTGGGAACAGCCAGTTCACTGTTGCTGGGGGCCGGCCTGGGTTATGATCTAGAAGGGTTTGAATCGCCCTTTACATTTTGCTGTGCTCTCATTTTGATTTTGGCATTGGTGGAAGGAGAGACGGCTCCCAAGAGATTCAATTATTTCCCTTCAAAATTCTCTTGGAATCATAATGACTATTAAAAATTGAAGGCACCCATATCTCATGCAATTCAGCCTAACTGGTAATTAAAGTGCAATTAAATTTTTCATGGTGTAGATTGCGTCTTTTTTTTCAGGGAAATTACAAACTCCAGGCCCTTGAGAGTTATGGAATTAATCTATAGACATTTAATAATTCAGCTTTGATCAGATGCACTTACTGATGGGCCCCGGAGAGAGAAAGAGACATTGTAAAGTATTGTTTTGTTACTAATGGTGCATTTTAATTTTATTTGGTTTCTTAGAGACCAGGAAATAACTACCAGTCCATGAGTGAAAGGACATTTCTGAGTTGGCTGTAATTGCTCCCACTAATGTGGGCCCGTAATTATACCTTCGCTGCCGGCTTGCTCCCCTTGAGTGAACTCATGTAGTTTAGGGACATTCCTGCGTTGTCACCAGTGAACAAGGTACCGGTATTTGGCTAGAAATCAGGAGGCTTAATTGGTTGACCCTTTCTGGCTTTTGCCAAGTGTTTTCTCTCTCTCCCCCTACCTTTTTTTCGTTGTTGGTAGAAAATGTCTTTGCGTTTGAGGGCTGTGCTAGTAAGTAATTTCTTGACTTTTGATCTCAGGCCAGTGGCTGCAGATCACCTTGTCAGCTCCTGGGTTTCTGTGCTCTGGGGGGCCCTGGCCAGCAGCAGAGGTGGGAGCTGCCGGGTGCGGGACACCTGGCGTGTAGAGCACCCCGCTTCAGCAGCCCTGCCCCTACACCGCGAGGCACTCGGGTGCCAGGTGGGAGGGGCCGTGACTCTGGCAGCAGCGGCTCGACTACACCTCACTCTTGGTTGGTGGCAGAGGCCCTGTTATCCGATCCATTTCTAATTTTGCCTTTTTTTTTTTCTTTTTAAACTCATTTTGAAAATTCATCTAGAGAAATAGCATGTGTCCCATATTGGCAGTGTATAAGTGTAGGACCATGTTAGTGCAATGTAGCATAGCAATTAAGAGTTCAGGTATCAGAGTTAAATAGGTCTTTGATGCAGCTCCGTTGCTTTGAGGTCTCTTGTTTTAGGTGTGAGATTTTTAACTTCCCCAGGCTTCAGTTTTCTTATCTCTGAAGTGGGTTGATTAACAGTACCTGTCTCAGCATTGTAATAAAGATCAAAGGAGATAGGTCTTAGCAAGATGCATGGCACACAATAAGCAGTCCGCAAATATTAGTTGCTAATGTTTCTATTTTTGATCTATGGGATAGAACATCAGCATTATTTTTTTGGTAGGTTTTAACTTTACGTCCCTGCTTGTAATAATTTTAGAATACATCCTAACACCTCTCCGGACCAGAATTCTTTTTCTTCTCTTTCCCTTTCTTTGATCTTTTCTATGAATAGCAAAGAGGTTGAACAACTTGAAAGGTTCTCTTATCACCATCTTCCTAGCAGCTAACCTGTTCCAGGGTACGTACGTAGTAGGCCCTTGGTGTCTCATAGATGGTGACGGGTGGAAGGAATGTCCAAAACTGGTGAGACAAGGAGGTAGGGGAGGAGACAACCACTCTAGTTTCTTTGCGCTTCCATGCCAAGTCCTGTGCTGCATTCACAGAAGCGTGAGAGAGGGACATGGGAGTATAAATTATGTTAAAATCCTAGCTGCAGATTTTTCAAGCAGCGTGCCCCAGCCTGGATTCTGAAGGCCTATTTGTCAGGTAAGACGGCAGCTACTGAATCTCATCTTAACTCACAGGATAATGACGCGATGCATCATGACTCTGAATTGAGAACAGTACATAGTTTTCCTTTGGCTGTCGGGAGCCATGGATGGGGTGAGCACTGAATATTGATTTTCCGATAGTGACTAATAGATTGCAGCATATTTTTTAGTTCCTTTGCCCATGTCACAAATTTTGGCAGTAGATGAAAATCAATCTTTATTTGCCCAAAACAGATAAATTGTAAGAGCAGAATGTAGGCAGGGGAACTTAGGGCACCAACGAGCAGACGTTCCTTTATGCTTCCCACTCAGCACAAGTTTAACCAGCTCAGAAAACAGCTGGGGCCAATTCGAAACATTGAGTACTAGTTTCATGTTTTCATTATTAAAATAATTCGGAAATATTATAATAATTTTATTCTAATAACAATTTGATCCTTTTAGTTTAGCCTTAGCTCTTGACTTGTGCAGTTTTCTATAGTTCCCTGTACCTCCAGCCCCTGGCCTGTGATGAGGGCCTAACAACCTTGCTTCTGTCTCATATCCTGGAGACTTGATTCTGAAATAACCTGATTCCTCCCTTCGCAGCTCTGCATTTAGGAATATGCCGGACAAAGCTACAGAAATGAGAAGGGTTTTCTTCCGTGCTCCTCTTTGGCGGGGAACACATTCTTTTTTCTTTTACTCAGAATCATAGATAATTCATCTCTGTAACGACCTGCACCTCAACCCCAATGGATTTGTGACTCAGACTAGAAGCCTAAGCTCTTTGGAGTTTTTAATATGAAATGGGGCCTGCCTCTTATGATTCAATTAACATTTTAAGACAGTTTGGCCTAGCATCATAAGCTTTTATGTGTATCAAAATTGTTACCGTGCGTGTATGTGTTTTAATAGGAGGAAATAGATCGGCTCAGGAACCCGCAGGGTCCAGGAGCTCTAGCTGCAGGCATGGCTGGATCCAGGGCTCAAAGGACACAACAGGACGTTGTCTTTCTCCATCTTCACCTGTCTCTTGCATTGGCTTCATACCAGGCACATCAAATTTTTAAACACTTTTAAAATCGATGAGTTTGTGTGAGTTTGTCATCTTTCTATTCATCTTTCTTAACTCTTAAAAAAAAATGAATTTGTTCTTTTCCCCAAGAATCCTCACCAAGTTCTAGTACTTCCAGGAGGCCCCTCTGTAATTGTCCACTGGTTACATGAGAACAACGTAGCCTGCATGTGCCAAGGCTTTGGGTTTGGACGGTCATCTGTCTTCCTCATATTGTTGCTGCACCCAGAGGAAGACCTATAGGTGCCTACTTTCCCCAGCCATTGGGGGGTCTTCTTGTAGATTTAACCATAGGATATGAAGGACCATTTTTGATCTTTGAAACTGGCAAATTTACAGGGGCACCCTCAACATCCGGTGTGGAGCGGGAAGTGTTCTGCGGCAGCCTGGGCTATTGTGTCTTGCAAACCTTGCATAAATGGGTGGTGTTCTGCTGTTGAAGGTTTGTTACTGGCATCTCGTTTATTACTGGCACCTCTTCCGAGCTGCAGCATGGCATATGCACAGCTGGAGGCGAATGACAGAGTGCTCGAGCATATGGCAAGTCATTCATAACTGAGCCCGTGCCCAGAATGACCATCTCTCATGTCACAGTTGGAGGTCCTGGCACGCCGTCCCGGCATTTCGCCCTTAAATTAGGTTCTGTGAGTCAAGTAATGAGGAAAGAGAGGAGACTTTTTTATAAGCCGTAGAGCTTTTCTGCCAGCCCTGTGACTCTTGAACATTCATGTTTTTTACTTAAGATTTTTATTTATTTTATTTTTTGAGAGAGAGGAAGGGAGGGAGAAAGAGAGGGAGAGAAACATCAGTGCAAGAGAGAAACCCATCAGCTGCCTCCCACAGGCTCCCCGACTGGGGAGTGAACCTGCAACCCAGGCACATGTCCTGACTGGGAGTCGAACTGCCAACCCTTCGCTTTGCAGGACGACGCCCAACCAACTGAGCCACACCATTCGAGGCCATTCATGCTTTGTGACTCACGTCTGCCACGGTCCGGAGGGGCCGGGGGGTGGAGGGTCCACGGATCCCCCAGGGGCCGGGCTCCCTGCGTTCCAAGGGGGGTGACGGATGATAGGGTTTCTGAGCTGGAGGGCCTTAGAGAAGACGCCCCTCACTTTGCAGGTGAGACTGTCACGTTGCAGTGAGACACGACCTGTGTCCGGAGTCACAACCAGGACAGGGGTGAAGGCTGCCGTTCCCTGGGCCTGCCGCCTTCACAGCCCAGTTCCATCGTTTCAGAGAGCGGTGCTCGCCTTGCGGAGCGGGGGGCCGGGTCCACTCCCCGTCCTCCTTATAGCTTGGCTCTTGTTGTTTTCACAGAAACCGCACAATTTTAGGTCACAGATAGGCCCAAGAGGGAGTCTTGGAAACTGGAAACGCTGTAGAAGTCCGAGATGGGCAGAGCCCCAGGCCAGGCCGTGGACGACAGCCCGAAGCCCCGGGCCCGGGGCGCTGGAGCGCGAACGAGCTCCATCTGCAGGCCAGCACCCTTCTGCTCTGGGGAGGTGTCAGACGTGTAGAAAAGGAAAAAGAAAAAGAAAAAGAAAAAGAAGGGTGGGAAGAAGGAACCCTTAAAAACAACCAATCAGTTTTCAACAAATTAAGTAGATAAAATGAAATCAGTTTTGATTTTAATATCAAGTAGCTGTTTTCGTAATTTATAATAGAGGAAGAGGAGTGACCTTGTGAGTGGAGGAGGAAGGGAGATTAGGGTGCAGCTCCCCGACTCTGGGGCGCGTGCCGGCTGAGGGCCGCTGGTGGCTGCTGACCCCTGCGGAGCCGTGGCCACAGACGCTCCTCGGGCCCCTCCCAGGACCACCTTCAGCACTCCCGTCCCGGGAGCCCTCAGGTTTACTCTGACAGTAAGTCAAAGAATTACAAGACAGGACACAGTAGGGTACATGCGCAGCAATATTTATACATTGCCTAAGTCAGTTCAGCAGGAACCATTGTACTAAAGTTACAAAACGTGCAACGTTTTGTAAACCAATAGGGGTCGATTGGTATGGTAAAGCCTTAAGATTCTGCAAATGACATTAATGACAGTGTATTTTGGAAGAACATGATTTTTGGTGACATTATTCCAAGTTGGTTTTTTTTATGTTTTATTTTTGTATTTGTCACTAATTTGTTTTCTTCATGTGTCAGTATTTTTGTGGAGATTCTTTTCTAGAGTCTTTTAGTCCTTCCTTTTTATTTTAACTAAATGCTGGATTCCCTTTTTACTTCAGTCTAATCATTGTTAGTTTCGGCTCCGTTTTTCCAACTTCAGACTTTTTTAAAATCCTGATTTCATCGCTCTGTGTGAAGGAGGATAACGAGCTTTCCTGGAGTCCCCTTCACATACTTTTAGCTCATTTATTCTTCACTACAACCCTGAAAGGTAGGAAACCTTATCCCCATTTTATAGATGAGGAAATGCAGAGTCCAGCGGATCACATAGCGTGGCCAAGGGCACGGCGCTCTCGTCCCTCCCTCTGAGCTCCGTCGCGGCTGCAGGTTTGACAAACATGCCCTGAACATCTTCGCCCCGCGCATGGCTGCGCATGGCTGACAACGGTGAGTCAGTCCAGACCGGGGTGGCCGGCGTCCAGGGCCCTCCAGGCAGCAGGGAAGTCATAATCAGCGTCCTCGGGGAGCAGTTTTCAACCACTTAGTAATCCACCTTGTCAAATCTGATACTCTGTTTACTGACATTATTATTGTTTTGGAAAATGCTTTTACATATAAAAGCATCAAACACATTTTTAAAAGCTAAGCTATTTTAAACATTTGTAATTGGTTCTGGTAAAATATGTAGCCTACCCAGACAAAAATAAACTTCCTGAAGATTGAGTTCTCTAAGTGGGACAGTTTATTTGGTTTGTGCACCAGAAACTTGACTTTAAAAGCCAAACCGGACCCAGTGAGCTCTGGCAGCCCAGCCTAATGGTATGAAGAGGGCTCCTTCAACTCAGGACTTAATGTGATGAACAAAGGGGTTCTTGAGAACCACTCTGCCCCAGGTTCTGTAATGAGAACTACGTAAGATTCATTCCACACAGCACATCTTGCTACACCAGCTGTATTAGCTTCCGTTTCGACCCCATCCAGCAGGTAGTGCTAATCCCTAACCACAGTGCCCAAGAAAAGAGATCTGTCCTCAGCCACCCCGAGGGCTTGGGCCAGGTCCTGGGCCCTGCCCCGGTGTCTCTCATTTTCCCATCGGGGGAGTGGGGTTGTCCACCACTTATTTTAGGGCCCCCGTCACTAATCTCAACAAAGTCCTAGCCTTATGCTTTTGTACAGATCCAATCTTTAAGAATAAAGTTTTCATCAGCTGTTACCCATAGGTTTCCTTTTTGCAGCCAGTGTCCTCTCCTGCAGTCCAGTGCTTGTTTACTGTGTCACATGTGCATGACAGGGCAATGCTTCTGTGTCACCTGAGGCCTCTGGGCCTGTGTTCTTACTGCCACTCATTAACTTCTCAAACAGTTTAAAATTCATCAAGGATTTCCCGTGTGCCAACCACTGTTGGGCATAGTATTGGTTTTCTGTTTTGTTTTGTTTTAAGCACATGGGAATCCTGCCGCCAGGCTCCTAACACCCACAGGTGAGCACTGTACCTTAAAGATGTAATTGAAGAAAAAAACAATAGCATATAGTTGTGCACTGTCTCAAGAGCTATGCAGGAAAGATGCAGTGTTAGGAGAGCTTAAGATGGAAGGACTTGCCGCGGCCTGGAGTGGGGAGGGCTGGTGTTCGGGAAGGGAGCATCATTCGGTTCTGAGAAGGCCTGTGAAGAAGCCGGGGGCAGGCACCTGGGCAGGAGGCAGGGTGTGATATCAAAGAACCTGCGCATGGGGACGAGGGGAAAGGAAGGCTGGGCTGGCATGAGAGGCCCGCGGTGAGGCGGGCATGTGCCTGAGGCCAGCTGCTGCCTGGGAGGTCTCAGGGGTTTTGTTCTGAAGTGCAGGTACCGCCCCCGGTGTCCGGGAGGAGATGCCAACTGCTCGTCCCGTTGGTTGGTGCGAGTCTCTGCTCCGCTGCCCGAGGCGGGCGGTAGCCAGGCGCCTCCCAGGGCTGGAGGTGCTGCGGGGATCCTGGCTGGCTCTCTAGCAGACAGCACCGAGAACTTCCTCCCGGGCAGCCAGCACCACCTCTGTCAGCGCTGGGCCACAGTGCAGGGACAGCAAGGGGCCCCGTGCAGCCCACGCCCTGGTTGACATCACAGACGCTTCAGAAGCAGAAAGACGTCCCCCTGCAGGAACGCGCTCGTCAGACAGTCTGCTTCAGGGCGGCGGCATCTGCCGCTTGCCATAGGCACCCCAGGCTTCGGGCATCCAAGGCCGTCAAGTTTTCATTTAATTGGAAAGGAGAGGGGAAGATTCTTAAGTGTGAGCTAGCGTTTGCAGCCCATGGCACCCACTGGTGGTTCTGGTGAAAGAGCGGTTTGCAGGCCCTTCGCAGAAACTAGTTTTGGGGGTTCTAAAAGTTGCGGGTGGGTCTGGCTGTGGGAATTCACAGGACTGAGCCTTCACACGCGGGAGATGTGCTGGGTCTCCCTGCTCAGCCATCGCAGCCTGTCGTCCCCCCCGCCCTGCCCCTCCGCTCCTCCCTCTCCGGGCTGCTGCCCCTCGAGTGCTCCTTGCACACCCTGGTCGGAGCGGGGAGGGGGATCGTGGACTCTGGGATGCCCCGCCCTCGCCTTCTGCTTTCCCTGCTCCCACTCTGACGGAGGGCGGGCGGCTTCCGCGGGCAGCTCCGCTGTGCCCTGGGAATGCCTGCTTTTCTCAGAGGGCGGGCTCTTGGGCTGGGGAAGGGGCTGGGGCACATGGTCCGCACAGGGCATGGAGGGTGTGAGGAAGGATGCGAGGGGAAGACTGTGTGCCAGACCAATGACGTGTAGGCCGTGAAAAAGTAACAGTAGCCAAGACATGGACTCAACCTAAGCATCCAAAGGCAGTAAATGTAGAGGGATAAAGATGTGGCGCATACACACATGGGCGTGCATGCACACAGAGGAATATTATTCCGCCATAAAAAGAAGGAAATCCTGCCACTTGTGACAACATAGGTGGACCCTGAGGACATTGTCTAAGTGAAATAAATCAGAGAAACAAATATGACCTCACTGTATGTGCAATCTTTAAAAAAAAAAAAAGTCATAGCGAAATAGATCCGGACAAGATGGGGGACACTAAGGCACAGGACGGAAGGGCTGACTGTGTTCTGGGAGGGGGCGGAGGGTGAGAGAGTTTGGGGAAGAAAGGAAACGGGGAGTGAATAGGAAGGGTGACCTGCAGAGATTCAAACCGCGTGGGTGGGTGCGGGAGGAGCTCTGCGTGAGGGGTCGCGGCAGGGGTGGGCGGTGAGCAGCAGAGGAGGAAGGACTGCAGCTCCGGTCTCGTTCCGCCCCCTGTTGGACAAGCGCAGCCTGGAGGGAACCCGTCAGGGGACCAGGAAGGACTTAGCCCAGGACCCTTGAGATGTCCCTTGTCTTCCCTGCTCTGGGGCAGGCCGGCGGATGAGCAGCGGGGTGGCGTCAGCGTGGAGCAGGCTCAGGGGGATGTGCGCTGAATAGTCACAGCCCTTTGCTCAGGAGGGCTCTGTTGGCAGTTCCCTGCTGGCGGGTCTCCGGTGTCCCCTGGACACTGCCTCCTCTGTGAGGACCCCGGTGGGGCCCGGCGACTGCCGCCAAGCACAACAAGGGCTCGCTCAGTGCTGTGACAGGTCTGCTGGGTGGCAGGCAGGGCCGGGGGGCGGGGGCTGCCCTGCTCACCTGTAAGAGGCGATGGCAGGGCCCTCTGTGGTTTCCTGGAATTCAGAGTAGCCCGTAGCGGGCGAGCGGTGTGCGTTTTTTAGAATGTAAGAATGTCTTTACTTTCTGGACTGTGGTTCATTTACAGGGGGAACCATTGGACATCTATGCCTGATCTTGAGCTGGTTTCTGCCCCGACCCCTACCCTAGTAATCGCAGATGCTGAGTGTCCTTGAACCCATAGCACAGACAGCCTCACAGCTTTTGAAAACGGAATTCCTGGGACACGCAGGATACACATCAGGAGAAAGGAGGCTTGACAGCCGGCTGGCCCAGGTTGCTGTTGCAACCCAGCAGCAGCCGGGGGCATGTGCTGGCCCAGTTTCGATCCGCCAGTCGGGGGCACGTGCAGCGAGCCTGAAATCCCTAGAGCCGGCTGTTCCCTTCCAACCCTTGAAGGAAAGCATGGGCCAAGTTCCCTCATTTTCTCTATCCTGCAGTTTGGTACCTGACTAGGAAGTTCCGTGCAGTGATTATTTTGAAAACCTTTCATTCCTACTACCAGTGAGGCAGCTCCCTCCCTCAGCTGAGTCCTGAGCACACTAGCCGGTAGAGACGGGTCTCCTGTCCTTCCCCAGTTGCCGTTATTCATGAGGGGCTTTGCACCTTAAAGCATGGCCTCTCATTTTTGACAGATTAGGCAGGACGATGATGCCTTCTAGACAGAAGGTGACAGAGAGAAGAAGAGGAAGAAATACCGCAACTCCTCACTTTGCCAGATACTTGCCGCATGTTAGAAACTGCTAGACGGGAACTGCGATCCCCTTGGCGTCGGGAGCTCCCTGCACACCCAGAGGCTGCGGCTGGGACGACATGGGACCACTCTGAGCGCCCTTCTGAATTCAGATGCGAGAATTCGGTGCAGAGCAAATCCCACGTGATCTGGCCTTGCTAGTTCTGAATTTATGGTAACTCAGAGAGGGCTTGGGCTGATATTCATACTTCCAGTATCTACAGGAGGGGGGAAAACTGTTTCCTAAGCAAATGATGAATACATAAAAATTATAGGGGAAAGACTAGTCTATTCATGGTGCCTTTACAGCATGCCGTCCCAAATAAACATTAATCACAGATAATTCCTCACTGTTTCTTACAGCGGGTCCCAGCAGAATCTCTTTGTCAGTGTTCTGTAGGCCATTATTCTGTGTCATTGTATAGGCTTAAAAAAAAAAAATTAATCTCTCTTTTACTAAGAGAACCCAGAATTTCAAATTGATATTAAATAAGACATTTCACACCCCAATTCTCACAAAAAGGTTTTACTTTTTGATAAAATTTCAAAATGACAGAATCTTTGCTCATTGGGCATAATACCAACTTCGAGATAATTCCATCCTCTAAGTCTCAAGAGAAACAAGAAGGAAGAGAAGGGCCAGCAGGGGGGCGGCGATAGAGGGAAGGGGAGGACCCTGGCTGTCCTGCAGAAGCTGCTCAGTGTCACTTCTTCAGTGGCTTGCAAGCTGATGTGACCGCTGGGCACCAGAAGCCGTCTGGCTGGAGCCTCATAAAGACCAGAGTTTCTGTTTAATAAATTCAGTTTCTGCAGAGCAAATGCCCACTGATGCTCCTGAGCCATGCACACGTTCTGTTTCCCTCCCTCTCCCCCTTTCCATTTCTTTCCTAAAAGACAGATAAACTCATTAACTATAGAAAATGATCATCCGTCTGGCGGAGCCCTACTCAGGAAAAGCACAGCCAGCCAGCAAGTAACCCTGGGCTGCTGACTGAGACGCAGTCGCGATGCCCCAAGCTGGGGACTCCTGCCGTCCCCATGGGCCATTTTGCGGTGTCACAGAACTAGCAGCATCAACCGATTCGTTGCATTAATAAGTCTCGCAAGTAATACTCTGTGCCCGAGGGGGATTTGGAGGGCCTCTTGCTGTGCCTGCAGACCCCTTCGCCTCGGTAACGTCACGGATCCTCTCTTCTCCAACTGATTTCATTCCCCGCAAAATGCTCAGAGGGGTTTAACGAAGACCTCTCGTGTGGATGCAGAAGCAAGCGGCCAGTTTGAGGGAGTGATGAGTTCTTGGATGCATGTGGGGAACTGCTTGTGTGATGGGGCCGTCGCTTTTTCACGGCACAGAGGCCGGTCCATCAGCCCCTGCTTTCTTCCCGGCGCCCTGGCTTCATTTCTTTTATAGTTTACTCAGGAAGGTAGAGGGAAGTAAGGGGAGAAGTCAGCATGTCAGAGTGGGAATGAAGGGGCCTGACCGTTCGGTGGAGCAGAGAGGCCTCAGAGTCTCGGATTCAAATTCAGCCCTGTCACTAAGTTTCAAATTTGGGTTGATCCATAAAGATATTCAGCTGTCTCTCCCAAAATAAGCCCTGTCAGTGCGAGCGATTCAAGTTCGGAGCATACTCGTCTTTCCTCGTGGCTCGTCTGTGGCAGTTCCTGCCTCAGACATTTGGCTGCCCATCTGCCTGAAGTGACTTTCTCTAATTTTGTGCTTGCGGCTCTGTCTCCCTTTTTCGAAAGGACTCGTACTTTTTTGGGTGCTGGCCCGGTTTGGAAGTAGGTGTGAACGGTGCGACCATGCCCAAGCCTTGGGCCCTGCCCTTGAGGAGCTTTGCCGCCCCGGCGTTGGTGGCTCTCCCTGCTTGAGCCTGACTTGAGTTTGGATCCGTCTTGTGTTGCCCTGCTCATCCCCAGGGTTGGTTGGGCTGTTCTGGAGGGTGGGGCAGTGCGCCCGCCCTTCCCCACTGCAAATCGGTGATATCTGTGGAACCCTCATTCCATACTCAGGACGCTCTGGCTTTGCATCCGTTCCTTGGATACTTTGTGGTGTTTTGCACCCTATGTCCTTTGCACCTTTCATTCCTTCTGCCCAGAATGTGCTTCGTCAGTCTCAAGTTCACTCGTTTATCAGCCCCCAACTAAAATGTCTGCTCTTCTGGGGCAGTTTTCCTGACCCTGCAGTTTAGAGTCAGTCATCCTGCTATACGGACTCCCACGGACCCCCACGGACCCCCACGGATGCCTACCCAGCACGCACCCGACTGAATACTTCCAGTGTCTGGCCCTTCCACGGTGATGTAAGCTTCAGAAGGACAGCAACCATTGTTTGTCCTATATCTCACTGTGTCTCTGTGGTGCGTGGCATATAATAGGTGCTCAGTAAATGTTGAACGTGTATGTGGGTGGGCGGATAGATGGATGGCAGGAGGGAAGGAGGGAAGGCTGGATGGATGAGTGAATGAAAGAAAAAATTAGCAGGTAAGTGGGTTCTCCTCATGCGTCTCCCCTAAGGGTGAATGTTGCGTCAAAAATGGGGATTTTTCTTTGGTGAAAATATATAAGGAACTTTCCTTCCCACCTAGAAAGTTTGGACCCCTGAGCAGGGAAATCCATTAACCCATGAACAGTCCTTAGGCCAGCAGCATTTTGATAGCAGCTGAGAGAAGTCAGCTGCCAGTGTTGAGTGGAGTTGGAAAATGGTGGAAACAGGTAAAATGGACAGCTTATGAAATTCTCTTTGCTCTAGGCCCCACTTGGCTGATGCCAGTGTATAGTTTGAAGGACATTTCCAGAACACAGGCCATGCATTCTACTCTAATGTATATTAAAATAACATTCTATGGCCAACATAAGGGATTTGGGCAGTCACTCTCTCTCCCCATTGAATTCAATCATCAGGTATTGGTTGCAGCTTTTTCATGGGCATCAGCGTTATTTCTTACCGGCGTCCTCGCCTGCCCGTGCTGTGCAGTGCTGCAGACTGGTAGTTCCAGCCCCGTGCGAGCTTGTGCGGGCTCCGGCGCCGGCTCTGCTCTGCCGGCTTGGCTGGGCCCTCACCCCTGTGCAGCAGCTTTGCGCTGGTGGCTCAGCGCTGACGGGAACATTTGCTCATTAGGGGGCCACCAATGAAAATACCTTTGGAAGGGACTGCATTTCAACAGGCATTCCGTTCCCAAAAGGTGGCACAAGATCATGCCACATGACATAGAGCGAGTCAGTGGACCTAGAGCAACTTTTCTAGGCTGTGGTATGTGTCATCTTTAAACTGAAGGGGTTGAGGTAGGTGACCTGTGCTCCCTTCTACCTTGAACAGTCTATTCATTTTAATAATTGCAAACAAAGTACTTCCACGCCTTGACTCTAACAGGGGTGTACCACAAATGTCAACTGGCAGTCTCGATTCAAAAGAATTGTAGTAGGAGAGGAATTCAGACCCCAGAGCTCATAGTAGTAAATCTTTTCAAATACCAGCTGTGCTGAAAGTGGAAGCAACACCTAAAGGGTGCCCCGGACATGCTGCCCCTCCTGCTGTTCACTGTGGTGGAATCTGGTCAGGTGGTTTCAAGCCTTTCCAGGCATCTGGCCTTTGCTACCCAGGGCTGAGCAATACAGTGGTCATTTCAGCGCGAGGCTCAGGGTGTGACCAGCACGTTGCCCACTGTGACCACTCCATGTTTGGTTGATGACTTCCACATGCCGAACCTCAGCTCGCCGCGTCTTCTGAGAAAACCCAGGAGGTGCTTGTGCTGGGTCTTCCTGGCCACTCAGGGGAATTCATCCCTGAGTTACCTTGTTTTGCATCGTATCCATTAGAACTTCTTTTGAATTCATGAGAATTTCCCTTTCAAAATGCAAACGCCTGTATGGAATTATCAGTCCCTCATAACTATCATTGACCCTCATAAGATTGTTTTAAATCTCGAGGAGGTCAGGCCTTTGGATGAAACAGGATCTTGTGGGGGCCGCACCGGGGAGGCGGCATTTGCGAGACGCTGCTGAGAAACCATTGGTGAGTTCTTCGGCCCGGGCGGAAGAGAGAGGCTTCCTGGAAATAGGACAGGTGAAGAGTGAAGACAAAGGGCCCTTCCTTCAGAACTTGGACGTGAGCTGGCCCTGCCCTAGGGCTGGGTGTGAGGAACTGGCTGTGGAAGGGCTCGCCCCGCGGGCCTGGGCATCCACAGCGAGAGCAGCTACACACAAACAAAGGCCACATCCCCCTTCAGGGAGAGGCTTTCCCCCAGCAGCCTAAACGAGCCCTTTCTAGCAAGAATAGCTGTGGTCTGTAGAAGTGTTTAAAATCCACTTCCAACTGTAAAAGTACTGAAATATCCGGCGCACAATAAGGGACCGTTCTGCCCTGTGATATGACATGATAGCTTGAAAAGCAGTGGAAGTGGAATGAGGCATTGTACAGATACCGTGCTAAGGAGCACAGTTCTGTTTGCCAGCCCTTTTTGTCCTGCTAGCAAATTCTATCCGTTGATCAACTTGGTAGAACATCAGTAACGTTACTCCGTGACAGGATTTTTTAAGGCATTGTAATTTGGCACTTCTCAATTTTCTTTGATTTTGCACAGAGGAAATGGAAGACTGTGATAAACATTTTCCACAAATGGCTTCGAAAATGGAAGCACAGCTGGTGGCAACAGTCTTCTGCTGTCTAGTTGGACGCCAGGTTCCGGGTTTCCTCTGAGAAACAGCCAGTCCCATTTCCAGCACGCAGTCGTCATTTTCCAGTAGGGAGTATTATTTTGAGTGAGTTTCTCCCTTCAGCATCTTCTAGAAACTCCTTTACTATAGACCAGGTGTCCGCAAGCTTTTTCTGTAAAGGGCCAGGTAGTAAATACATATCTTAGGCTTTGTGAGCCATGCAGCCAACTACTCAATTCTGCTGACGTAGCATGATTACCGCCATAGACACTATGCACAGGAACGGGTGGCTGAACGCCAGTGAGGCTATTTACGAAACATGTTGTCGTGGGGTTTGGCCCTGGGGCCATGGTTTGCCAACCTGCTACGGACTCACTTCCTCATGAGCCTCCACCTGAGCAGTGCCAACTACTCTGCCCCAACAGACTGTATTTTTCTCTGAGAATCACAAGAGAAGAGACCATCTCTGCTTCCCTGCACCATGTTCCACCCCGTCCCGACACGCTGCTCTGGCAGCCCAAGACTTCTTCCAGGCCTCTGGGTTCTTGAGTACTTAGCATCCATATCAGCTAATTTCAATAAGAGTACCAGTCACACTTCTGGAACACAGGCCACCAACAGCACTCACAGTGTTAGATATTGATGTATTTTATTGCAGGAGCAGACACACAACTTGGTAAGCTTATTAATGACGTGCCTTCTTATGGCTACATTTCATCTTCTATTTAAAACTGGATTGTGCAGCTCCTTATTTGTTTTTAATTTCTGTAAGTCTCATTTTTTTTCTTTCCAAACGAGGAAAAGGCAGGTACATTTTTTAAACCACAGCGTTCCCTTCTTGATTTAACACTCAATCTTTTGAGATCATTAAGTCCCTAAATTGTCTATTAACCTAATTGTTCTTTACACAGTGGCTTTGTTCCTAGAAATTAACCAGAACACTCAATCAGTTTTTAGGACTATTGTACTATTAAATATATCACACATTCCACAGGATACGTAAATCATACATGAACTGTTTAAAGAATGATAAAGTAAATATGCATGTAACTACTTCCTAAATATAGAAGATTTGAATTACGTCTTCCCTACTGACAAATACACTATGGTTACTGTATATTCTTATTTTTACCCGATTTTAACCTAAAAATATTGCTTTATTTGCCCATATCCATAGGTTTTCCCTTACGAAGCATTCTCTTTGCCCTCCATTCCTTCTTGCCCCACAGACCGCCATGTTGGTTCACTTTTCTTCTACCAGAAGTACATCCTGCAGAAACTCCTTTTGTTCAGATCTGCTGGTGACAAATCCTCACTTTTTCTTTGTGTTAAAATGTCTTCATTTTATCCTCGTTCTTTTTTTTTTTTTTTTTTTTTTTTGGATTAAGACTTTATTTTTCTTAGAGCAGTTTAAGGTACAGAGAGTTCCCGTCCACTACGCCACTCATACATGGGGTCCCCCATTATCAATACTCCCCACCAGATGGTACATTTGTTACAATTGGTGAAGCCACATCAATGCATCATAGACACCCGAAGTCCACAGTCTACATTAGGAGCTCGCCCCTAGTGTTCTCAAGTCACAGGTTTGGACAAATGTGTAATGACGTGTATCCATCATTATAGTATCATATAGAGTACATTCAGTGCCTGAAATTCCTCTGTGCTCAGTCTGTTCCTCCCTCTCCCACCCCCTTGCCCCCTGGAAACCACTGATCTTTTTCTTGTCTCCATGATTTTGCCTTTTCTAGAACGTCATAGTGTTGGAGTGTAGCCTTTTCAGCTGGGCTTCTTTCACTTAGCATTGTGAATTTAAAGTTCTTCCTTGTCTTTTTATGTCTTGCTAGGCCATTCTTTTTAGCACTGGATAATATTCCATTGTCTGGGTGGTTGGTTTATCAGCTCACCTACGAAAGGGACATTTTGGTTGCTTTTAAGGTCTGGCAGTTATGGGTAAAGGTGTGATAAACATCTGTGTATAGGTTTTTGTGTGGACCTTACCAAGGACAGGGTCCCTGGGTCCTATAGTTTAGTTGTTTAGTATGTGTAGTGTTGTAAGAAATCACTAGGAATGAATTTTTCCCGGGCACATTGAAGTTACTGTTCTGCTGGCTTCTGGCTTCTACTCTCGGCCTCGCTGTGACTCTTTAGAATGTCTCCTGTAACTGACAAGAGGGAGGATTCCCTGTTAGACTTCACAGTGTGGGATAGCCCCTGGGCTTGCTTTGTGCCCCCAAGCTCCAAAAAGCAGGCGAAGCCAGAGGCCCCAGAATACCAGGTACCGGAAGACCCACCATCCTACCTACTTCTCAGGGCCTTCTCTTCTCTTAGATTTGGCCTGACAATTCTTTACTCTCTTGCCAGTGTTTTATTACTTTTAAAATATTTTATCTAGCATTCTACATTGTCTTCAGGGTGAAGAGCCTGCCGTATTACGAGAAACGGCAAACAAATCAATTTGCATGAATTTGAACAAACCGGCTCAAATAAATAAAAGTTTATGAAACAATTTTTTAAATTTCTATTCATGTTTCTTTTTGGGAATGATCCCAGAATGATGTGACCATGTATGTAATCAAATATTTAGGGTTTTTAGAGCATACATCCAGAATTTCATAGGTGTCTTTTATTGCCCATCTGAATAGATAAATAAATACACCTTATGTAAGGCAAGTGCAACTTTTGTAATGAAAACCTTATTGCCATTTTTTTCCTCAAGGACTTAATAACTGAATTATAGTTATAGTATAATTCAGTCGAGCTGGGTGGCCTTTTTGAAATCTTAAAAAATATCGTTAAATATTTCTACCCTAAAAAAAAAAAAAGAGTGCTGCAAGATATGAAACAGGCAAAAGCCGGACAAAGGGCAGCCGTTGCCAGTATGAGTAATAAAAAGGAAACTGTGTGCGTACAACGGAGGATTGTCCTGCCAGCCCGGAGACTCTGGCCACTTCCCCGCGCAGGACCACCTGCACGGACAGCCCACGAGGTCCCCGCTGCTGGCCACACTGCCAGGGGGCCCGGCAGGACGTGAGCTGGTCTGGCAAGGGGGCGATGGAATTTGTGCACTAGTCCAGCATAAGTGGCAGTAGCTTTTAGGTTCCAGATTGGACACTTAGCTATATCTGCAACAATAACCTTTCCCTAAGGTGATAACTCCTGGCTGGTGGTCCAGAATCTTCCCCCCTACTCCAGTCCCCCAGGCTCCCATTGTGTCAGTGCACGCTCAACTTGCATTTTAAAAGGAGTGCAAACATACAGGCGATTCAAGTGGGTCTTCTGACTCTTACAAAATGACTGTTTCGTTGCTATTAGGGTATTTTTTAACTTTGCAACAAAATCGGGTGATTTCAGTAACAATGCATTGCAACTACTTACCATGCATTCACTAGCCATGGAAATTTCATAATGGGCTAGTTGGTGTTTAGATGCAGTTTTGTACATTGCCAAATGTTCTTTTGTCTCTTTCCTTGACATCAGATTAATTGTAACGTGGTCATTCAGCTAGTTGGAAGAGCCAGATCCTGAACCCAAATCTCCTAACTTCTTCATTCTAACTTATCTACAGCATGAACTGTGTGTTTGAGCCTGAATCATATGAACATTTAAAATAAACAAAAAACTCTTCTGTTCTTATTATCTGATTTAAAGATTCTTTCTTACATTGGATCATGGACAAACAATTAGAATTTGTCGAACTTCTGAGAGAGAGAAAACCCTGCCTTTTTAGCGAAGGACCTACTTGGTGGAAATTAAGGAAAGTAGAAATGTATTCTTTGTGTAAGAAAATGATCCTGCTTACTCATTTTATGGGATAAAACAAACCCAAGAAGCAGCTCATTGCAATAAGGCAGAAATGTCATTGTAATGCTGCAAAGTCCTGTTGCAACGTGCGGTGGAATTACAAGAGGCGCCGTGAATTCTGTTGTCTCACATTCAGGTGGTAGGAATTGGGGTGTGTGGCGGGTCCATCCTTTTCAGTGATGTGGGGCCAGTAACACAGGACTTGAGGGTTCAGTCTGGGCTGGCACCCAGGATCTTTCTCTTTGGGAAACAAGTGACGGTTCACGGCTCTGATCTTCCAGTCACCACCATGCAGTAGAGGTGACGGAGAAGTCAGGACCCACCGCCCCCTACTCGGGGAGCAGCACCTCTCAGGCTAACTGTGGGGTCCCATCAGGGTCATGGTAAGAAACAGCCCTTGGTCTGAAGTGGCTTCTGAGGCAGTATGGTCTGTCTTGTCTGTCTTTGCTTTTGTTTTTTGATATTAGGAGCTTCTTTTTTCTTTTTTTAACCAAGAACAACAAAAAATGGATTATATTACAAATCAAGCTACCCTACCACAAAGGTATCAATAACTGCCTTTTAAGAGGTGGTATAACTTCACCAGAAGCTGAGGAGCCTCAGATGGCCCTCACCGCCTTTCCGTGCTCCTCGCCTTGGCCGCACACGGTGTGTGATGCCAAGTGTCTGCTCCTGATTCAAGATGGACAGCAAAGCCTCTTACTGTTGCGTGCGCACTTCTGCTGCGTCTGCTGTTGTTGTAGCTATCACGTCAGTGTGTCTCCGATGTCACTCATTGTGTCTGTCACTTCATCTCTCTGTTAGGCTTAGACTGCCGTAGGATTCCAAAAACTTCCATAACTTGCGGCAGTTATCTCCGCGTCCTTAATTTCCGAAGGCGAAAGTGTAAAGTCCCGTCTCCTGCATTTTTAGTTATGAAAAATTTCAAACATCCACAAAAATGGAGAGAATAATATAATGAACCTTCAGAACTCTGTCATCCAGTGTTCGCTAATTATCAAGATTTTGCAATATGTATTTTATCTCTTAGCTCCCCTGCTCCATCTTCCTTTGTTCAATTATCTTATTCCTTTTTGCAGTTCTCAGCACTTCTGCATCCATTACTTGCTGTCTTTCATGACTTTCGAACATTTTCAGTCATTGTGGCTTCCTGTGTGGCTTCTGTCCTGGTCTCCCCCCTTCTCATCTGAGATTCCAGTTTACATATATAAGACCCATGTCCCTCTTTACTTTCCAGTTCATTGTCTCTTCATGTCTTGCAATTAATAATTCTTCTGACCTGCCTTCGAGTTCACCAGTTCTTTCCTTGGCGGTGCCAAACCTGATGTGAACCTGGTCAGGTCTTCATTTCAGTTCCCTATTTTTCAGTTCTAGAATTTTCATCGGTGATTTTTAATGTAATTCTTAATTTGCTAATAAAATTCTTTTCTGTTATGTAAGTCTCAAACATACTTATTACAGTCACTTTGAAGTCTCTGTATGAGAACCTTAATACCTTAGTACCTGTAGGTCTGTTTCCTTGTATTTTTCTCTTGCTTTTCAGACAGTCCTTGTCTTTTTGTGTCTCTGCTTATAATGTAACTGAATGAAGGACATTGGGTAGAAAAATTGAAGAGATAATTTGAGATTCAGGATGATGTTATCTTTGTTTAGGGAGAATTTACCTTTTGCTTTTGGTAGTCAAGATAGAAACAGATCCCCTTAATCTAGTCAGGATTGGATTGAACTGGTTGTTCCTTGTGAGGGCTGGTCTGTTTCTGGCTTCCCACTGTTTTAGACTGTAGCCCTTCGGGGGTCCAGAATAAAAGCCAGAGATGCTTATTATGGCTCCTTCTCATCCTTGTTGGGCCCTGAACCTCAGTTTCTGTCTCTGCATCTATGGCACTGCCCAAACCTCTGCTTGGCTGCTTAGCAGCCGATCTGCCTTTCCTTCAGAGTCAGCAGAGGAAAAGCAGCAGCAAACGTAACAATCACCTTCTTGAGCTTCTGTGCTTTCTGTGACCTTGACTTCCCAAGTACCCCCTGCCTCAGTGGGTCTTTGAAACCTCGAAGCATTAAAAAAAAATTTTTTTTTTTTTGTCTAACTTTTCTTGTTTGGTCTGAAACAAGCTCATTCACCATTACTGGAAGGAGAAATTCTGCTGAATAAGTTTAAATCAAATCTCAAGCATTACATTATTTTATCCATGCATACTTTAGCTTGTATCTCAGAAAAGTTGTGGGCATTTTCATATGTAGTCACCATGCAATTTCATGTTCATATTTCCTAGATTATCTCAGAAATATCTGTTATATTTGTTTGTTTGAACGAAGATGAACAAGGTCTGCACATTTAGTTATCTCTTAAGTCTCTTTTTAAACTAGAGAGTTCTCTTCCACTGCCATCTTTCCTTTTCACACCATTGACCTTTGAAGATCCTGTGTCAAGAGCCTGCTGAATTTCCCATGTCTCAGATTTAGCTGGTTGTTTTTATTTGTTTCTCTATCATTTGTTTTTCCTATGAAATGAAATTTAAATTTATGGGCTTAAATTCCATTTGTCCCTCACACTTATCAGCTAACATTCATACACTAGAGCTATTTGGTTACTCTGATGCACAGTTTACAAAGGCAAGTTAAGTTCTCCTTTTAAATTTAGAAATGTTTTTATGTTCATTCCCAAAAACATAGTCCTGAACAATATACATGGTTTTCCTCCCCAATAAAGGCCAAAGCCGCGCTCTGTGATGGAGCATGTGGCTGGTAATTGCATCGTGTAGGACAGCCTCAGCCAGGCCGACCCCATGGGTCCTGCCATCAGGGACATATATTCTTCTCTGCAGCCTTTTAATTCGAGACTTTCCAGCACCCCAACTCTCCTCCTCCTCGTAAAACACGGCAGCGAGATCTCGCTGCATATGTGTCTGAGCATGTGCGCTGCTTTTTTCTGCTTGTTTAATGAACACATTCCTTCCCATGCACTCGTTCGCAGAAACACCGAAGGCCAGCTCCCCACTCGACCCAGCATCCTGGGGGGTGCGGTTGCTAGCTCTGGGTCTGGGAGAAGACAGTGCACTGCGCCCAGTGACTTCGGTACTGCCTCGTTCACTTGTGGTTTCCCGGCAGCGTTCTCGTTCTGAGTCGTTTCTGAGTCTCAACGTCAGCTCTGACCCTGCCCCACCTCGGGCGTCTCCAGGTCCGACTGAATCAGCTGACAACTTTTTTTGCATCAGATCCTTGTTTTCTATTCCCATTACCACCATCCTGCCTTAGGGACTCTTTTCCAATTTCCTCTGTTTCCTATTCTGATGAAACACGCTCAGTGCCCTGCAGTGGTGCCAGGCTGCCTGCGAGCGGAAGTTCAAACGCCCTAGCTTCGCATTCCTGTCTCCGTGCAGCCAGCCCTCACCCCCATCCCCTCTCTGCTCCCCTCCTCTGAGCACCAGCCCAGCGCGCTCGGTGTGCAGCCTCCCGCCCCTTCCCGTGCCCTGCACGCCTGCCCAGGGAGCCCTTACCTCTTCCGGGCCGAGCGGCCTCTGCCCCTCCGCAGCCACGCCCTCCCTGCTGCCGGGACCCTGCGGTCAGCACCGGGTCTGACTGCACTCTGGGCCACGCCTCTGCATCGTGTCTGCAACTAGACTGTCTGCTAGTGAGGGGCGGGGACTCACCCGGACTGCCCAGAGGCCCTTCTGGCACTGGGCGAGGGCCTGTCATCCCATAGGTACACCCGCCCCTCACCTTCTCATCCCGCCCCGCCCCGCCGTGAGTCCTCTTCGCCCTCCCGCACGGCAGCACCTCCCCTGGATGAGGCCATCGCTGGCCTTGATGTTGGACAGGCGTGTGACAGAAGACAACTCGCAGGCCCTCTTGTCTCTTCGTCACTGTCACGCACCGTCAAGTGGATGAGAGCTCTGCCCTCGGTAGGGAACTGGTCCCAGCAGGAGAGAGGTCTCCAGTTGTCCTTGGCTGCTCTTCGGCCAGCGAGGGCGCCTCTCATCCCACTGTCAGCCGGGAGGCCTGCAGACACAGCGCAGACTCGCCATCCGCGCCCCGCCGGCGCTCCAGCCTGCTCTGCACAAGCTCACGAGGGAGGCCTCCGTGGGCCCTCCCTCCTCGTCCTCCCTGAGTGACCCTCCCTTCGTTTTCTAATGCCTTGAAGCAACCTGTCACGGCACATTTATGCACCGCTTCCTCTGCCATCGCAGAACCTTCTGCTGACGGACAGGACAGACCTCCACTTAGAGGGATGATTATTAGTATAAAATTACTTTTTGGCCTTTAAATTTAATTATGCCACATCTATAGCAATAAAATCAAATCTCAAACCCAGGTGTGCTTTTCAAAGAACTGTCCAGGACAATTACCCTCTGACAATGGTGTCCTGAGCTTGAGCCTTTTGTCTGGGGATCTCCAGATCTTTTCCGCGCAAGTAGGTAATGATGTTCTTGCTAGGAGGGGCGAGGTGGGCTGACTGATCCCTTGGCAGCCTCTGCGGGGAGAATCCAGGACCCAGGTGTGGCCTTTGTTTCTCCCCCTCGCCTCCCTTTCCAGCTCTTTGAAAGAAGAATGGCCAACCTTCTACTGATTTCAATACCTCCTTCTCAAGTACTGCTTCCCACTTTTTAAAGAGCATGAACAAAACGTTTCTATATCACATTTCATGGGGGAAGAGCTGAGGCCCTGGGAGAGGAAACGGTTTGCAGATACGGGCAGCATCGCCAGAGAACTCCGTTTCTCCTGGTCAGCCCGCCTCGCCTCTGTTCCACAGTGGAATGGCAGCGCAGGGCCAAGTTTCTATGTGAAGAGTGCGTGGTCCCTGGCGGGCCCTCCCTAAGTTGTGACTCCAAGACGTCGTTGCTGGGATCCACGGGCAGGCCCTCGCGTCACCTGTGGAGCGTGCGCCTGCTCGTGCTGACAGTTGGAGGCACGTCCCTCTCCCCACTCAGCCAGGCCTTCCCCAACCCTCGGGAGCCAGCTGAAGGCCTGTTCCCTCCTGCGGAAAGCCTCCGCTGGTCCACGCGGCCGTCGCTCACCCCCCTCCCTTCGTGACACCTCTGCCATTCCCTCGGTTCAGTTCTATGCACTGGAATAGAGCATTGCCATGCGCCAAGCGAGGCCTCTGTTGGGCACTAAGTCAATGTTCTGTTTTGTAATACTTTTAAACCATTGTATGAATATTTGTCTTGCGTCTAATGGGATTATTAGGCCTGGAGGCAAACACACACACACTGTCGTGTGTCCCCAGCTCCAGGAACAACCCTGGGTATCGAGCAGGGGCACAGCAGTCCCTAAGAGGAGTGGATGCGGGGGTGGGGGGCGGGCACGGGAGGCCGCAGGGCACTTCTGGTGAATCTGATGCAATCGGTCCATGTCGAATCAAATTGCAGCGATAGTGGGTCTGAACCATAGCCCTGCGTTTTCAGTCTTCGGTCAGCCGCAGTGCCCTCCTCGATTCCGTCGCATGTGAAAGAGGTCACAGACGTCTTGCGTCCCTCCCACATGCAGGCTATCGTGGCAAACACGGGCGGCGCGCCTGAACCAAGAGCTGTGTAATCCAGGGAGGCGATAAATGCCCATGGGCCTGGCAGAAGGTGGACAAGAAGGGGCTCCACACCTGCCACCCAAGGGCTTTCAGCTAGAAGGAGGGCGGGCTGGTGTCGGAAGGGGCCCCGTGAAAGCGTCCATGCATTTACTTCCCATTCACGGGTAGCTACGGGGAGCCCCCTCTGCTCACGGCCACCCTGGGCGCTGGAGCTTCAGGGAGAACTTGGAGGATCAGACCGGCCCTGGTGGCGCCCCACCTCCCCAGTGTAAAGGCGGGTCACACCGGTTTCTCTCCTCGCGTGTGCGTTAGAGAGGCTTTCCGGTACAGGCGCTTTTTCCCGAGTGCCGGGGCGTTCGGGGAGCGGGGACTGGGGCCGAGCCTGCTCCCCTCAGGATGGCTCCCGCCCTCTCCGGAGCTCGTTGTCCGCAGGCACAGCCAGGGTGGCCCTGACGCCCGCAGTCTTCTGGCGCGAGGCTGACCGCAAGGGACCGAGCCACTGACGCTGTCTGCCATTTGGTTTCTTCCAGGATCTTCTTCCCTGGAAGCCACCCCGTCAGAGGCGTGCAGGTAATGAAAGTTGGCAAATTGCAGCTGCACCAAGGCATGTTTCCCCAGGCGATGAAGAACCTGAGGCTGGTGAGTTGTTCTTCATGTCTTGCGTTGCTCTGCCGCAGACCCCTTCCCGGCTGCGGCCGGGCCTCTTCCTCGTGATTTGTAGCAACTCCACGCGTGTGCGTCTGCATGCACGCGCACCCACGTACCCGTAAACGCTTAGCCACCAGCTCTGAAAACTGCTGAGTTGTGATGTTTGCAGATATCTATGGTCTAAACATGCCACCATGGTTGACTTATAAACTATTGATGTAAAACCAGCCAGCTCACAAAAGTCATGACAATCTACAATCGCCAGCTCTCGCTGATGCAGACTGGCCTCAGAGCTTGCGGTGAATAGGTCGCCCTTCTCCACGACACCCCCGCCTCCCACCCACTGTCCACAGGACACAGTCTGTACTCCCGGCCTGGCAGGCCAGCCCCTGGACCATCTGCACGTCTGCCGCCCACCTTTGCAACCTCCCCCCTCTTCCCACACAGCCCATGTGCCCTGGGCCGCTCCTCCCGACCCAGGACACCCTGAGCTACTTGCACTTGGGCCTTTGCCCAGCTGTTTCCCCTGCCAAAAATGACTCCGCCCCAGCGCAAGGCTGGTTTTCTCCCTGTTCTCCTACAGCTCTTTTCACACTGCCAGCAGAGTGCTTATCTCATAGGAGTAGGGGCAGGTGGCCTGCCCACCGTCCCCAAGACACCGTGAGGTCCTTGTGGTTATCGCTGTAACCAGATCCGTGCCATGTGAGGTACCAGCACTTAGGAAGTGTTCGTTGTTGGAGGGGCGAGGGAGGCCACACAATGGCAGCGATGAGTGAGAAGAAGTTAAATGGGGCAGTTGGGTCGCTGTTGGAATACATTGCCAAAGTGTGGCATTTACTTGCCCTCCTAGTGAGTCTCCTCTGCCCGGGCCCAGGGCTCTCTGCCGCCCTGGCCTTCGGCGTGGGCAAAGCTCCCTCTCCCCAAAACCATGGCTTCCCAACGGGGAGCTCCCCTGCCCATCGGGTCCAGGCTCTGGCTTCATGCGAAGGCCTGATGTGAGGGAGCACCTGACACTCTAGTGGGGTCTTCGGGGCCGCAGTGCCCTTGTCTGCACAGGAGCGGCAGGGAGAGGTCCGGGCCCTGCGTTGGAATCGCCCAGGGAGTGTCTGGGGACTGCGCGGTCCCACAGCACGGGCAGCTGCCCCTGTTTAGCTGAGAAGAATGGCGAATGCCTGAAGGGCTCTTTAAGAATGAGGTTCCCTGATGCCAGTTGGTGTTGACTGCCAGCCGCGTTGCCTTTTCCTGATCGCTAATGGAGTCAGCCATGATCAACAGGAAGAACGCGGATTCCCGAAGGCACACAGCTTCTCCGTTCTTGTCACCTTGTCTGACATCTTTACCTACACAGAGGGAAGGACACCTGGCTATCTCTTGCAGTCTCAGGGGAAATTTCCTTTTCTGGTCTAGCACGTACTGATTGGTCAACTCAGACAGAAAATCTGTATCAAGGGTCTATTTTGTGAAACTTCTGACAGAAAAATAACATGGAGGACATCTCCCAAGTATGTGATGTACCCAACCCAGGGTTACCTGCAGGCAGGTGTTTTGTAGGTGATCATATTGATCCTTCATGTTTCTGTGGGACTGGAAAGTACTTAGCGCTCATGCATCCATGACCTGATCTGGTCTGGTCCCCAGGATGAGGACAGCCACCGAGGTCAGTGGGCCAGGCGTTTCCATTCCCGTCTGAAAATCAAAGTTGCTGAGGCTTGGAGACATTCAGGAGCTCATCTAAAGTCAAATGGAGGCAGAGCCAGGTCCAGTTGTTTCCATTTAATTCAACACGCATTGGTTAAATGCTTCTGAATAAGACCCAGTATTGTCCTTACAGTTTAGAAGGGGAGACAGACATGTGAACAAGTCATTAAATCCAGGCTGGGATCCAAGCTCTGTTCTCTCCCCCTGGACAGGCCCAGTTAAACAGGACCCTCTGGTAAGACTCAGTGTGAAGGGACTCTTCTGTCCCTTCAGGCTTCCTGAGCGCCTGATGCCAACTCAGAGAAGTCAGAAGAGATTGGAGCTGCTTCTGTTCCCCATGCGGGACATGAGTGCAGCCATTGTATTTACCGCTCTTGAAAGAAACAGCCAGTACCCTCAGCGGCAAAGACAAACCTCAGGAGCCCAGACAGACATCTGGACACTCAGGATGGGAGAGCGTGGGGTGGGCGGTGGTGCTGGCCATCGCCAGCCTTCACGTGACACCCTTCCTTGTACCCAGTTCCATTCTGTCTTCCTTGTGTCCTTCTGGTGAGGTTGCCTCACATCCTCAGAAGTATCCCTCGGTCATCTTTGTAGCATGTTCTCTGGGTGCCAAGTGAAAGATCTTGGAGCATCAGAAAGTCTGCCCTGAGGACTGGCGTTAAGGCCTGGCCTTCCCCAGACTTCTGTTTGACTCTGCAAAAGCCACTGGGTCTCTTGCTTGGTTCTGAATGCAAATGTGCATCCTCGGTAGCACTGGGTAGTGAAGAGAACACTTGGGTTTACTAGTTTTGTGATTTGAGACGTCTTTTAACCCCCTTGGATATAGTTTTGTCATTTTAAAAGTGGGAAGAATGCCTGCTCCACAGAGTTGTTTTGAGAAGCACATGAGGTCATGAGAGTGTGTGTCGCCAAGTCCTGACCACTCTGGGAGGCTGAAGGGTCATCACTTCTCAGGCACCCTCATTGTGATTGCTCCCAGCTACCCGGTCCCTTTAGCGCTGTTCGTGGTTGGGGACCATATGCCAGTTCCCCTTTTAAACAATTAGGTTATGTAGCCACTGCAAGGTGAGTGGAAATTCTTCAAGGGGCCCTGACTTGTGTACCTTTTGCATCTCCTGGTGCCCAGATGCAGCACGTTCTTTCAAATCTATCCTTGAATGAACGGATTTTAATGAATAGAGGACTTTGAAAGCTCCACCTTGGCCCCGATTTTTTCAGGCGTATGTAGTTAATGGGCCAGATCTTCTAGGACCTTTGGTGACCATTTGCTAGCAGAGGTGTAGCCTGAACGCATCCTTCTCTTCCCAAGCTTATGTGACCTGTAAGTCTAGGCACAGTTCAGTTTTGTTCTGCAGGAAGCCTGCCTCCCTGAGTTTTGTGGGCTCTCTGGTTACCTGGAGAGGAGAAAGGGAAGGCATATTCTTCACCTTTTGAAACTAATGTTCTCTTTAGACTGGAAGTCCTAGATATTCTTTCTTGTCTTCAAAACTCTGGAAGTAATGGGATGAAATAGCTTGAATAAGGGTTTCAAAGGCTGAGTTCGAAACAGGAATCAGAAACGCTTCCGAATCAAACATTTGTCCAGATTCAGTTAGGCCCCAGCCTCCCCTGGAAAGGGGCCCACTCAGCCCAGCTCTGAGTTGGTTTGGGCTCCAGCCCCGCTGGGCTCAGCTGAAACCCTCCTGGCTGCTCCCGCAGGACTGCCCAGGGGTCCCTGCACATGCCTTCCTGCCACTTCCTCCTGCCTCTGATCCACTTTCCTTTCTTTCCATTTCTCCTTGGAGGATTTTGTTAGCCACTGATTTGACTTCTTGGCCCTCAAGAGCGAGTGTCCTCCTCAGGGCTGTCTTGTTGGTGATCCTCCTGCTTCCTGTGAGCTCTGCCGCTGCGGACTCCCTCGCTCCGGGCCGGGCAGTGGCTTTGCTGGTTGAGCTCTATTAGCTGAAGTCGGGTTGGAAAAAGTCAGACTTCTTCCCCAGTTTCTCCCAGTGCACTGTAATGGCTGTTCCATTTGCATTGCCTTTTGTTGAAGCATTTTACATTTTGAGGATCTTTTGCATCTTTCCTGGACGTGGACAGGGGGCACAGGCCATGGTTCTGGACATCACACCTCTTCTTCCGGCACAGGTAGTAGCTCACCTGGCACACTCAGGGCGGTCTCAGAGCATGACCCAGCCCGTATCTCAGAGCAGGACTCCGGCCTGCACCCCAATTTCCAGCCCCTCAAATGGCTGGTTCAGAGCACGCAGTTTTGATGTTCCCATTCTTAATCTGCTGCAGTGGTTCTTAACCTCTGTGGTCATGATGTTGTTTAGGAATCTGATGAAAACCACTGACTCACCAGAGAGAAATGTATATTCGGTAGGGGAGGGGGCTTCAGGGACTCTGTGGACTCTGAAGTGTCCACAGCCTGTAGGTTACAAAGCGCTGCTGTCAATGTGCAGCATCACACCTTAGGGGTCCGGTGAGACGGACAGAGCGGGCATGAGAGGGCGGGCAGAAGTGAGGTGCCATATGTCACTCACGCCTTCAGAGAGTCACTTGGAAGTCCCTGGCTCTGACACTTAGGAATGTTCCCTACTGACTTCCAAATTAGAGAACATTCGTTTCAAGAGTATGTTTCTGAACTAAAAAAAGAGAGAGATAGAGTAGATAAGTAAGAGAAGCATCAGTAAAATGAAAGTGATTAAGTCACATTAAAAGAAACAAGCAGCAATTTACTTACCAGTAACTGTGACCCCAGCAGTACTAGGAACCACATGGAGAGCCCGGACAGACGCCTTCACCTGGCCTAGACGAGGTGCCGCCCTCCACCCTCCTGCCGGAGCAGTGTCAGAGGGAGCCGGCTAAAACTGAAGGTCTGAGTAAAATTCAGAGTCTCAGTGGAGCACTCAGAACATTCAGGAAAATCACTCATCGTATCATGAACCAGGAAAAGCTCAATTATAAAGGAAAAAAAAACCAATATTTGCCAACTCCAAGTAACAGAGACATTAGATTTATCTGATAAAGATTCTAAAGCAACCATCATAAAAATGCTTTGATGAGCAAGTATAAACACCCTCAAAACAAGTGAAAAAATTAAAAGCCTCAGCAAAGAAATAGAAGGTATAAAGAAGAAACAAATAGGTATTTAACAATTGATCAATACAATTACCAAAATAAACAGACTGGAGCTTAAAAACAGAATAGAGAGGACAGAGGAATACTTAATGAACTTGAAGATAGAACAATGGAAGCTACCTAATCAGAAAACCAGAGAGAAAATGACTTAAAAGAAGGACAGAGTTGAACAGAGCCTTAGACCAATAACAGAAGACATAACATTGGAATCCCAGAAGAAGAGAAACAAGATGGGGCAGAAAAAGAATTTGGGGGAAACTATGGCAGAGGCGTCCGAATTAGACAGGAAGGAGTAAAATGACCTCTGTTCCCAGATGACATGATCTTCTATGTGGAAACAACTAAAGATGACACCACACACACATACACACACAGAACTGTTAAAACTAATAAACAAATCCAGCAAAGGATATAAAACCAACATGAGAAAGTCCATTGCATTTCTATATACTGACAGTGAACAACTGAAAAAGGAAATTAAGGAAACTTCCAATTTGCAATAGTGTATAACAGAATAAAATATGTAAAATTGACTTAACCAAGGAGATTAAAGAATTATAGACTGAAAAATGAAAACTGTTAAACATTGATAAAAAATTAAAGAGGACATAAATAAAGAGAGTAACACCCATGTTGTTGTTTAGGAGACTTAACGGTGTCAAGGTGTCATTGTTACCCAGAGGAATCTACAGCTTGTGTACAATCTCTATGAAAATCCCAATGATTTTTTCAAAATAGAAAAATCCATACAAAATTATACAAAACCTTGAGACCCCAATAGCCCAGACAAATCTGAAAAAAGAAGAAAAAAGTTGGAAGGCTCAAACTTCCTGATTTCAAATTTTACTACAAAGCTGCAGTAATCAGAGCAGTGTGGCGGTGGCATAAAGCCGGCCGTACGGAACGGAGACATAGAGGAGGGAGCCCAGAAACAAGCCTCACGTGTGTGGTCCCGTGGTTTTTGACAAGGCACTAGTCACAATAAACTAAAGGTGGAAACACCTCGAATGTCCATGTATGAATGAGTGGATAAACAAAACAAGCAAAGTGTGTGCGTGTGTGTGTATTAAGCTGAATATTTATTAGCCTTACTAATTATTTATAAATATTTTTATTTATTATTTGGCCTTAATATAAAAAGGAAGAAATCCTGATACATGCTACAACATGGGTGAATATATGCCAAGGAAGTAAGCCAGACATGAAAGGATAAATTTTGAATGGTTCCACTTACATGATGTACCTAGTCAAGAACATAGAGACAGAAAGTAGCATGCTGGCTACCAGGGCTGAAAGGAGAGTTATGGTTTAGTGAGTACACAGTTTCAGTTTGGAATGATGCAAAAATTTTGGATATGGATGGTGTGTATTTTACTACAATACAACATTTTTATAAAAGGAATGATGGTAGAAAACTCTCAAACTCTCACAAAAGACAAACTGCAGATTCAAGAAGCTGAATGAACTCCAAACAAGAAAAATCCAAAGAATGCACACTGAAACACATCATAGTCAAATTGATGAATGCTAAAGACAGAGAAAATGTCTTAAAAGCAGCAAGAGAAACATGATTTCTTGCCATTAGGGGAAAAATGATTTAAATTACAGTGGTTTCCTATCAGAAACCAGGGAGACCAGACAAAAGTGACATGTTTTAAAGGCTGAAAGAAGAGAACAGTTAACCCCAAAACCTATATTCAGCAAAAACATCCTTCAGGAACAAAGGGAAAGTCAAATCATTGTCTGACGAAAGAAAACTAAGAGAACTTGTAACCAGTAGACCTGTTGTAAAAGGATGGCTAAAAGAATTCTCTAAACAGAAACAAAATGGTTAAAGAAGGAATCTTGGAATATTAGGAAGGAAGAAAGAATGTGGTATACAAAAATATGGGTGAGTAAAATAGACTTTTCTTCTCTTGAGTTTTCTAGATTATGTTTGGCAGATGAAGCTAAAATTATAACACTCTCTGAAGTGGTTTTAAATATACATAATGGAGCCCTGCCGGGTGGCTCAGTTGATTGGGTGTCGTTCCGCAAAGAGAGGGGGGTCACATGTTCAATTTCTGGTCAGGGCACATGCCTGGGTTGCAGGTTCGGTCCCCGGTTGGGTGCGAATAGGAGACCACTGATCCATGTTTCTCTCTCACCCTGATGTTTTTCTTTCTCTCTCACGCTCTCTTCCTCTCTCTAAAATCAGTGACTATATCCCCAGAGAGGGCTAAAAATGTAATCAAAAGAAAGCTGGAGTGGCTGTATTAATACCAGATAAAGTAGACTTCAGAACAAAGAAAATTTTACTAGAGACAGAGAGGAACATTATATAATGGGGAAAAAAAAAAAAAGGTCAATCTACCAGGAAGTCATAGCAATCTTAAATGTGTATCCTCCAAACAGCTGCCAAATGTAGCGGGGGTGGGGGGGGGGAACCTAAAGAACTGAAAGGAGAATTAGACAGTAGACTGGTAGATACAATGATAGCTGGGACATCAACACCCATGTGTCAACAGCTGACAGAACAACTAGAACAGAAAAGCAGCAGGAATGTAGAAGGATTTAATAATACCATCAACCAACAGGACCTAACTGACATTTATAAAACCCTCCATCCAACAAGAGCAGCATATGCATTTTTTTTTAAGTACCCACAGAACATAGACCAAGATAGGTCATACTCTGGGTCATAAAACAAACCTCAATAAATATAAAAGGATTCAAGGCATAGAAAGTAAATTTTAAGACCAAGTCAAATTAAATTAGACTTCAGGAACGCAGTATTTTGGAAACAAAACCAAGCAGACCCCTCCCAGCTCTGTGTCTGGGACTTGGTTGGCCCCTAGAATTTTTCAAGTCCCTTCAGTTGAGGAAACTGAGTCTTGAGGAGGAGACATGACCTCTTCAGGGCCCTTCAGCGTTCAGTAAATACGCATGGAATCCATTGACGAGTTAAGCATAGCAACATGACTGGCAGCTGCTTTGCTGGGACAGCCACGCCTACTGGAAGGCACCTGCCAGAGCTCCCCAGGCCTATAGCCCCTTCTGAGGTCCCCCTCCCCACTCTGGACACCCCAGCACCTTCATCTCCCTCTGCCCACACAGTCCTGCTGTGGCTCTGTCCGCTGGCTGTCCCAGGGCTGTTCGTAGTAAGGGCGGGTCTCGGACAGTATTTAGCCATGTTACCTTCCTGGAGGACAGATCCCTCCTGCAGGCCCTGCACGGTTACTCAAGGTGCAGAACAGAGTGGAGTCTTCAGGGGCGCTGCTGCCATGCCCTTGTGGTCCCTCAAAGGCCTTGGAATGTTCTGCTGCCCACGGTAATGGGTTGGGTGTCGCCCCGGAGCCACTCACTGTGTTAGGGGTCTGGCTGCTTGCACGTCCTCGTCCGGGCGGCCCCCCACCCTCCCCCGCAGCTCCACTGCTCAGCTTTCACCCTGAAGTGGGCAGGAGGAGGGACTTGCTTGTGTTCTTCCCTCTTCTGCTCCAATTCCAGAGGGTCTTGTTGTGCGTGCGCTCATTTCTTTTCCCTCGGATTTTATGTCCATTATTTAAATCAGGCTTGAGGAAGTCATTTACTGGATCCCCTCAGGCTCTTGGTAGAGAGCACATGAGATCCTCGATAAGCTTAATATATTTATATTAAAAATTAATAAGAAAGCTACATTGTTTGCAACTTTAAATCATAATTTGATTTAATTCATTTTATTTAATATACAACCATAATTCTAAAATTACTTTAAAAAAAAAAAAAAAAGGCGTGTAATGAGATTGGAATCAGTCTGGGACCCTGTCGTTATTCCGGAGTGAACCGTGCCTGTCATGGGGCAGGCACTCTGTGCTGCCATTTCTCATGTGACATTTAGAGTCGGCGCACAGTGCCACGCCCCCTTGGAGGCTCCTGATGGGTCCTCTGTGGACGATTATGTGCAGCCTCTTTTTAAATGCTACCATTAAAAAAATAAAATTTAATGGAAAGAGATAAGCTTTTCCCAGCACAAGCCAGCTCCGATTTTGTACTTCCTTAATCTGTTTTATATACTGCTGCAGGAAATTAAACCACAATGATCTGCTCTGACATGTGCATGTGCGGCCACTGGGAGTGGCTGAGAGAAGGGAGACAGATTTACTGTAAACCTTTCTCTTGGGGGGGCGGGGGGGGTGGAATAAGCCCTCCTCGTTTTCCTTTAATGGCGAGCCAGCCTGGGCCTACGACCACATAAAGCTCTGTTCTTACATCACTGAGAACTGGTGTCCCACCGATGGCCAGGCCAGGTGGCATCCAGGCCAAGGACAGATGTCCTTCATCAGTAGGCCCGAGTTTCAGCTTACTCTATACTCAATGTGACGTATCATTGGCAGACACAGGAGACAGTCACTAACATATTGTGCACGTTACTAAATCCTCCTTCTTGCTTTCTTCTCGTCTTTCTCTCCTTTCTCCCACCCTGCCCATCACTCAGAGAAAACGACAGTATTTGTTAATCCTCTCTGCGTTTAGTTTAACGGAGCAGACAAATGACGGGGATATATTTCAGTCCTCCGCTCCAGCCCCACTCATTCCCTCCCTGCTTCTGGTCTTCGTATCTCAAGTCCTACGCGCACACATCCAGGGTTGTCTCCTGCCCCATCTTTGCTTCCGGAACCATATTCCCCACCAACTAAGAGCAGACAGAATACCTGCAGCAGCAGGTATTTACTAGGAAAGCCCAGTGGCCCCTCAGTGTGTCTCCGAAGTCGCATCTAGGACACCCTGCAACCCCTCCCCTCGGCCCCCCAGACCGTTTGCGGGTGGAGGCTGCACAGTGCGGTGACGGGATGAACACTGGGTGGAGTCCTGAGGGCCGGCTGCTCCCCCTGGGTCGGCCTCGCAGGGCAACAGGAGGACACTGGACCAGAAGGTCGTCACGGCCCCTCCGTGAGGCAGTGGGCTCGGAGGTGTGGAAGGGAAGCCTAGCGTCTCCTTCCGGGCTGTTCCAGCCCACAGTTCCAAATGGCTGCAGGGCTGAGCTACTCCTGCCGACGCCCAGGCTCTCATCCTGAGAGAGAGAAACGTGACTGGGAGGAAGACAGGAGCCTATAACATTTGAAGCGTGCAGATCAGCCTCACCTTGTCCAAGTGACATGAAGGTGACTGTTGCTTAGCCTCTGAGTCAAACCACTGAGAAGCACAGAGCATCCTCCAGGTGAGGAACCTGCGGAAGCAGAACCGGGGGGTGGAAAACAGCTACCTGGAGTTCTGAGGAACAAGGCGGGCCTTCCCTGCGTGGGCACCCGTGGGGGCGGTGGGGGGAGCCCTGCAGGGAGGGCCTGGCCTTTCTCTGGACCACCTGTGAGTGGGGCAGGGGGGGCGGTTATGGCTCCTTCTGCAAATAGCATTTCAGGCAGCACCTGGGGCGTGTTCATCTTCCTTTGCCAGACCACAGGTCCCTCTGGCCTCTTGTTGAGTGGAAGGGAGGAGAACATCTAAGACAACTTTCAAGTAGAGAATTTCCCACGAAGGAATTTGATCTCTCTTTTTTATCCTCACCCGAGGACGAACTTAATGATTGTAGAGAGAGGGGACGGGAAGGGGAGAGGGAGAGAAACTCCAATGTGAGAGGGAAACATCGATCGGTTGATTCTCGCATGCACCCCTGACTGGGGACCCAACCCATAACCTAGGCATGTGCCCTGGTTGGGGATTGAACCCATGGCCTTTCAGTTTGTGGATGATGCTCCAACCAGTTGAGCCACACTGGCCAGAGCTCTCTGATAGCTCTTTACAGTCCTGTGCTCATGCAGGTCTCCGCCTCAGACCTCAGATGTCCAGGTCGATGGGGGACCCTGGGCAAGTGCCCCAAGGGAGGGAGTGGGGAAAGAGTAACACAGAAGACATTTGCTCCCCAGCTGGCATCAGACATTTGTCTTTAGCCCAGAGGGACTGCACAGAGCTTGGCTGCCTGCAAAATGGGGCCTCTCCCAACTCTTCCGCTCCATTTCTGGCCACCGCCCCCCCGGCCCCCCCCTCCCCGCCCCGAATTCGCGCACAGATCCTGTACACCCGCAGGGCAGGCGCACTCAGCGGGCTCATTTCCCTGCTGCCCGGAGTCTCAGTCCCAGCCACCGCAGGATTTCCCAGGGGGGATTTTGGGGGGGGCTCGGGGGCAGGGCTGATGGGCCTGATCGTCATGATAGGATTGCAGGCTGATTCCATCGACAGAGAGAGCTCTTTTCCCGGCTGGGGGGCCAGGGCCTGAGGTGGCGGCCCTTCCTCTTTTTTCTCTCTTCTCTTCTCGCTTGTTCGCGCGTTCTCTCTCTCTCTCTCTCCCCCCTTCCCAGAGCTAAATCTAGATCCCCTCAGCCTGCCTGTTTTCCTTTATTCCAACCTAAATGGAACATTTTTAAAGAGGCCAAGGGGCTGCTAGTTTCTCCTCCGTCGCGCGGAGGGGGTCTGGCCACGTGACGGCCAGGGGACCCCCCCCCCCAAGCTTGAGAGCCTCTGTGGCCGTGAGAGGCGCACGCCCGGAATTCTGCCTCTCGGAAGGCATCTTCAGCGGATGCGGAGCCCGGGCAACAGCCGTGCGCTGGAAGGCCTACAGCAGTCGTTGGAAGACATCTTCCAGCAAAAGTTGGAAGACATGTAGATTTCCAGGAGTAGCTGAGTGATGGTCTGTAAACAAGATGCCATTAAGGGCGCACAGCCAATAAGATGATAATTAGGCTGGCTGTAAGTTAACATTGAATGATAAATGGTTGCTGCTGTTTGTCGGGAGCCTGCTCTGTCAGCTGTCTCAGCCCTGTGGGCAGGCTCGGGATCAGGAGTCAGGTCTGGGCACTGGTGTCTCTTGGGAAACTCCCCGGTTGGTACTGCCACGCAGCCAGGTACTTCTTGGGGGCCTAACAGCCACCAGGGTGAGGCCTTCGCGTGTCTCCTGAGGGCATGTTCATGCAGAATACAATGGATCTGGTGTCCCTCCCTTCCCCTTGGCCCTCCTATTCGGTTGGCGCAGGATAATACTGTTTGTCTCTAGTTTACTTATTGCAGAAACAGTTTTGAGGGTATCCTGGTTCTTTGGTGCTTCCTAACAGACCATCCCAGCGCTGAGCAGAGTGCAGCCAGCACCATTTGCACTCACTGGTTATCTGGGCCCGGGATTTGAGGGTTGCAGCGGGCAGGCTGGAATCTGGCCCTCTCCTGACCGCCAGCTGGGGTCATCTGCAGGCTCCTTTGTGCACACTCCTGGTGCCTGGGCGAGGCTGACTTGTCAGATGGGCTCCGCTAGGACAGCCAACCAGACACCGACACGCGGCCTGCCCGTGTGGCGTGGGCGTCCTCCCAGCATGGCCGCTCGTGGCTCCAGGCGGGAAGGCTGCATGGCCCTTTCGACCTTGCCTTGGCATTCATTGGCGTCACTTCCATTGCACTCTGTTACTGAAGTGGTTACAAGCCCACCCAGATTTCAGAAGGATTTTGCAGGTAGAATTGACAGGAGATTGAGTGATGGACCGAACACAGAGAGTCAAGGACGGGATTGTTAAAATACCCATGCTACGCATCATATGATATAAAAAGAATACAAGAAGTTATGTGCGCGTCGTTAGCGCAGTGCACATAGATGAGAATTCAATGAAGCATGCAAAAATGAAAATTTATTTTTGGCGGTAGGAGCACGGCATTTATCTTTAATATTACTTCTTAACCTCTGTAGCTGCTCACCAAACCTGGGCACTGACACATCTCCGAAGGTCGCTGTTGGCCAGCAGGCCCCAGCGTGACTCGGTTAGCGAGTCTGCTTTCCAAACGCCACGGTACGGCAGTCACCCTGCTCACACTGCATGTTCTGGCTTGGAGAGCCTCAGAGCCGCTCACACCGTGGGCCTGGGGGACGAGATGAAGGGCGGGCAGGGGTGCGCCCGCTTCGGGACCTAATCTGTCCTTTTTCTTTTCCCTGTAGGCATTTGATATTATGAGGGTGACACACGGCAGGGAGCACAAACTGATTGAAGACTTGATTCTGCTCTTAGAAGAATGCGATGCCAACATCAGAGCCTCCTAAGGCGCCCGTCGGTGGAAGGACGGCTCGTGCCCTGACTGAATGCCTTGCTGCGGCCACGCACCCTGTACCTTGTATGCTGTGTGACCCTCCCCGTTGGAAATGCTACTCTGTGTTTATGTAGGTACATAAGGCCGACATACAGTTTGCAAACCCCAAGAACCATTTATTGTAGAGAAGCACGATTATAATAAATATAAAAAGTTTGGTCGACAATGCCATCTGGTAATCGTTTTCTTTGCTCACGCATTGGTAATTGCAGCATTTAAAATCTCAACATTAAAGATGGGAAATCATATTGCAAACTTGACAGAATAAGTATTCACATTCTCCTTCAATATATGTAGGAATAATTATGTAAAAAAAAAGTGTTTTCACATTTGTTTCCCTCTAGGCTTTGTCCATTTGGTCAAGAAGCAGGATTTTCAGATGTTGTCTTCACTGTTTGTGTTAAATGATGTCTGTGTTCATTATTCATTTCCAAATACATCTCCAACCCAGGAAGTTTGATCCTGAATCCTAGCAAGGAGTTGTTTTAGTTGTTATTAGAAAAGGTCATAGGAAGTCTTAATGGAAAAGAAAAAATGTTATTTTCAAATGTCTCATGGCCCTTTTGTAACTCTCTTATTCTCAGCATTTCATAAGCCCTTGTGGATGTCATGCTGCTTTTGTTCTTGAATTTTTTCCCTCTAACTCCCTAGGTCTGGTTTGGCCGCGTGCTGTGCTTAGCCCGGAGCCCTGCTCTCCTGCGGGAAGCAGATTCTAGCAGTCCAGCTCAAGTCAGGCTTGCTTTCTTTCCTTTTCCCTCTCTGCTGTTCCTTAATGCTATGGTCTGCTTTTCCACCTTTTTGCTGTAGACAAATCCAGAAAACCTTTTCTTCTCCACCAGAAAAAAAAAAAAAGGTAAATTCTTTTCTGGCTCAGTGATCGCGTGACCTCCCGCTCAGAGGAGGCTCTGGTAGTGACTGAAGGCCTTGGATTCCTGCAGTGGAAAGATTCTTCGAGAGCCTCCCGCCATCCACGCCTTACTGTACATGTAAGGAAAGGCGATACGGGGGCTGATGGCAGAATCCCGAGCGGCTATCCTGGGTCCCCCCAACCCTCACAGGGGGCATGGCAAGTCCTCCAGCCCCGTGGCTTCACTGGCAGCCTACGCTGTCAGAATGACACATGGACGTCTGGTCAGCCAGAAGGAGCCAGCCTCGTCCTGCAGCCGAGAAAGCTGACAACTGGAAACTACAGTCTCCTTGCTGAGCACTGGGTGGTGACCTGGATCACTGAGACACGCTCGGTCTCCCGCATGCAGATGAGTCCCGCAGCCTCTTCCTGACCTTGCTGCTTCTGCTCCAGCCGCCGGCTGTCAAGTAACAAGCCCGTCTTTAAGGCACACAGTATCCCTGATAACCACAGCACCGCAGCAAGGTAGGTAGTTAGAAGCCCGTTATAGAAGTAAGAAAATAAGCCTGGAGCCAGCTCTGCGATCCTCCTGATTTACTAAGTGACCTTGACAATGTGGCTTACTCTCAGCCTTTTTTGAGAGACCAGTTCTACCCAAATGTACAAATATATTTTGAGTGGTTACTGTGTTTTTAGGAAAAAGGGAAGCAAAGACTGAGTAAGACCAGCCCCTCGTCCTTAAAATGCATACCGTCTGGTGTAGTATTTGTATCAGAAGCTTTTAATGCATCACAAACTGCGCCAACATAACAGGAGTGGATTTTATGCGTGATTCGGCACATCGGCCGCTGGGGCGGGAGCGCTCTGCTGTGGCCCAGGCGCCACGGGGCCGTGCCTTCACAGAATCCCACCGCAGGAGCGTGGGCGTGCGGCAGAGACTGGGGCCACCCACGCCGTTCGCCATAGCAGCCCTTACGCTATTTCGGTGTCCTGGGGCATTGAGTGAATTTGATGAAATCCTTAGTCTGTTCCACGTTCCCATGTCCCTGGTTCCATTTTCCTCGTAAGTTTATTTTGTTCATTAGATTCCTCTTATAAGTGAAATCATATGGTATTTGTCTTTCACCGCCTGGCTTATTTCACTTAGCGTAAGAGTCTCCAGTTCTAATCACGCTGCTGCAAAAGGTAGGAGTTCCTTCTTTCTTTCTGCTGCGTAGCAGTCCATTGTGTAAATGTACCACAGTTTTTTGATCCACTCATTTACTGATGGGCACCTAGGCTGTTTTCAGCATTTAGCTATTGTAATAATGCTGCTGTGAACATTGGGGTGCATGGGTTCTTTTGAATTGGTGTTTCAGGATTTTTAGAGTATATTCCCAGCAGTGAGATCACTGGGTCAAAAGGCAGTTCCATTTTTAGTTTTTCTGAGGAAATTTCATACTGTTTTCCACAGTGGCTGCACCAGTCTGCATTCCCACCAACAGCGTACCAGGGTTCCCTTTTTTCCACATCCTCGCCAGCACTTGTTGTTTGTTGATTTGTTAATGATGGTCATTCTGATGGGTGTGAAGTGGTATCTCTTTAATTTGCATCTCGCTGATGGTTCAATGACCTTGAGCATTGTTTCATATGTCTGTGGACTGTCTGTATGTCCTTCTCGGAGAAGTGTCTACTTTTCAATTGGATTGTTTGTCTTCCTGCTGTTGAGTCCTATGAGTTCGTGGTTCCTCACTGAAAATTCATTAGGAAACACCATAACAGAAGGCGGGGGCCGTCTTACATGCCAAAGGAGCAGAGTTCACTGAGACAACCCTGCGTTTGCCAATTTTCTGAATGAAATTTATCAGTCAGTGATGATCCTGGATTAAGGGATTTGCCTTCCTGCCTCCTCGAGAAAGCATGATAGGCTTTTAATCCCTCTCAGCCGGCTTCCCGGTTTCTGAGGCAAGGGCCCTCCTGAGGAAGGGCCTTCGTGCATCAGCTGTTCATAGGAAGCGAACATGGAAGCAGTGGTAAACATTTACTGAGCGACGTTCTGGCGCAGTCATTTCGGAGGAGAGGGAAGGGAATGGAGGGCCTAATTTCAAATGCCTGTCACCAGCGGCCGACGATTTATTGCCGCCCCGGCCTCCGTGGCTGCCGTTTCATTAATCCAGAGCCATCGTAGCATGGGCTTTGTTCACATCAGTAACTCGACGCCATCAGTGGCCCATCTGGGATGAGGATGCATCTAAACTGAAAATGAACATGCCAGGCATCATTCATAGCCATACTACACGACTGCTAACGTGTGGGCCGGGAGGAAGGCTGCCGGGGAGCCTGCTCCCGCGGCGGAGAGGGCGGCCAGACCCCGTGGGGGCCGGCACCCAGCCACGCCCGGAGACCCCGCGGTCCAGCTTCACTGCAGGGAGACTGAAGGAGAAGCCCCTTAGGTCGGAGCCTGCTCCTGAGTCACGTCCTGAAAATCTCCCCTGCCCCATCAGGAAGTGGCATTACCCTCCCTCAGAGCAGGCCCTTGGGATTCCACAAGGAGGAGGTTCTAGAGTTGTCTGGGGGGCACCACAAAATCCTATGGTGCAGGATCATGGGTAGGAGCTCCGGGAAGACAATGGAGCCCTCCTTTTGCCTGAGGCCTGTAAGAGCTCAAGGTGGTTGGGGTGGAGCTGCAACACCACCCCAGGTGGAGATGACCCCTCGCCTTCATGAGATTGGGAGGCATTGGTGCTATTGGCTCGCAGCCGATCCCGTTCCAGACCAGGGCGCGGTCCTTCGTGGGGCACATGCCTGTCCCTCCACGCTGCTCTGCAGCCCAGAAACACAGCCACTGGCTCTCCCTGTCTCCTCGGTCAAAGGGGCGAGCTCCGGCTGTTCATCCTCTGAAGTGCTTTTAAAACGCCAGCCGTTCCATTCCTTATCCAACCCCAGGCCCGTGGCAGGCCCCCAGCTGCTGCGGAGACCCACCCCCCTTGCCCGCCCTTCATCAGAGCCGCCCGTCCTGTCCCCAGAATACCTAGGCCGTCATTTCCTCGTGCATCTCCCTGCTCAGCAGCTCACAGTGGCTCCCCCATTGCTGTCACTCAAAGCTCACCCTTCAGACTGGCGCTGGTCTGAACGACCAAATCTTGCGCTCAGCGGATCCCACGAGGCTTCCACCCCGGCTGGACCAACCCCTTGCCCCCCGGTCTCCTGATCCATGCCTCCTCTGTCAGCTCCTTGTTTTGTCCATGAGGACTGAATTCCCTTCTCCATCTGGCTAAATCACAGCCATCCATTCTCGAAGGTCTAGCTCAAGCCTCTTTCTCTTCTGTTTTCTTTAAAAACATTCAAATATGTTACAGCTGTAACCATAATTCTGCTTCTTGACATTCAAGTGGTATCAGCTTTGGCTGCTGGGCTCTTTTTCCAGTTGGAGCCTGTGTCCTGTGGGCACTTACTGTTTTGGAAATGCTTTTTCACTCGGGGGCACCTTGTACCTAGAAGGGCCGTTGTCAAGGGTCCCTGCCGTCAGTACGTCTGCTTGTTGCCGCTGGGCTGCCATTGCTCCCTAGGCCTTTTTAAAATCATGAGTTCACACGGATGCCCCCAATTAAAATGCAGCGCCCACATTGTTCATCTTCCTCCTGCCATACTAGGACTTTCCCCGGACACGTGCAACGGTTGTGATGTTGCTACTGCGACCACTGCCCACAGCCAGCCCACTCAGTAAAGCTTAAGATTCTGTTCCAGCGCTTTCTGTTCTCAGGCTAAAAAGGTGGTGGTGTCAGAACAACAGTTACTCGTAGGGTTCTTTTCTCTGTGATTACACGGAACCCATTTAATATCCAATTGCGTTTGTTTCTATTGTATTCAAATTTAGAGTTTGCCCCATGATTGATTTATGCTGCTAAACAATTATGAATATAAGTTTTGCAACTGCAAATAATGGCATTATGCATATGTCTTTTTGAGTTGTTTGTTTGGTGTCGCTGGAGATGCAGCGGCCGGGTAATTCCCTAGAAGTGGGCTGGCGGAGTCAAAGTGTAGACGCTTATGTGGTTTACTGGGTGTTGTCTCATTTTCCTTAACGGGGGCTGCGTAATGGAGCCTCCTCTTTCCACACAGCCTTGCCAACGGAGTGGGTTGTTCAGCTTCTGGATTTGTTGCCAAGCTGATCGATGAGACACAGTATCTCAAGTGTAGTTTAAATTTGCATTTTTCTTATTAGCAAAGTTGGGTGTCTTCAAATATTTAAAAGCCTTTTGTCTATCTTTTGTGAACTATATTTACATGTTATTTGTCCATTTTTCTCTCAGGTTTTTTAGGTGGGTTTTTCCTTGACCTTGAGTCTTTTATATATTAGGGAGATTTTTCCTTTGTAATATTTAATACCTCAGTTTGTCATTTGTTTGTTCTCTTACTTGGTATTAATTTGTTGCCCCGAGTTCTGTTGAATCACATTTTCAAAACCATTTTGTAAGAACTCTACTCCATGGTAAACAAGGGTCCGGTTGTAAAGTTAAACACGGCCCACCTTCCCTGTGGTTCTTGATTCTTAACAGTTTACGAGTTGAGTTGCTCTCTAAAAACTCATTCTTCTACAGCCATTCTATGGTCGTCCTGTCTTTAGCCAGCACCTTGCCTTGTTAAGATTCTTTACCTGGTGGAGTGATTCCAGTTTTATCTTGAACTGTCTTGAGTCCCCAGTGTCCTTGCCTTTTCGGGTCACTTCAGTCTGCCATTAAACTAGACATACAGCTGCTGACACAGACTTCAGAGGACCCCTGGGTGCAGATAGAGTGCTTCCTCTCCCCATAGTATGGCAGCAGTTTGGTGCTGGGGTCAATCAGTCCAGCCACAGAAGTAGCCTGCTTCTTCCCTGGTTAATTCCCAGGCATGAAAAGCCCCAAATGGTTGTATGGTGTCTCCACTGTTATTTGCCTGAGGGACCTCCTTACTGTTTTCCATGGTGGCCGCACCAATTTACATTCCCCCTAGCAATGCACGAGGGTTCCCTTTTCTCCACATCTTTGCCAGCGCTAGTTGTTGTTGACTTTTTGATGATAGTCATTCTGACTGGTGTGAGGTGGTATCTCACTGTGGTCTTGATTTGTGTTCTCCTAATGATGAGCCAAACTGCCTTTTGTCTGACCAGACTTGGCATCAAAATGGCCTTTTATACTTGGAATCAGAACAAAAATTCTTTGCTGGAACACATTTGGGGTCAAAAAAAAAAGTAATATTAAAAACCACCTGTGCGATTGTACTGGGTTGACCAGTGTGAGCTGAGACAGGGGACATTTATTGGGGAGGACTTTGCTCTGGGCCCTGTAGGCCCAGCTCAAGGCATGTGGGTGGGGCACCCGCGTCGTACTTAACCCCTCATGACCTCTGAGCCATAGCGAAATTCACTTCAGATACAGTGACTAGTTCCTTTGTACTATTGGGGACGATTGGACATTAATCTCCAAGAGGTGCCATCTTTTAGCTCAGTGTGCATCACGGGTCACATGAGCTCTGATTACGAAGGTGACACTTAGGACAATTTTATGGCACATTGAGTCCCAAATTATAGCCCCTGAAGGGGTCCACATTAGTAACGGTTGCTACGGTGCAGCAGGGGGCCCAGGCTCCCGGCTACATTGCGCTCAAACACGGTGCCTAACATGGCATTTCAGTAGGGCCAGGAGGAATGTATTATTAGGACCCACGCTCAGGTCTTCTCTCATGAAAACAGGCACCCAGATCACCATAGATACCCCTGGATTGCAGAATAATGGAGACAGAATTATTTTTGCCCGAATTGGGATTTCCCTGTAGCTGAGTTCAGAAGCCTGACCTATGAGTGAATTGGAATTTCCCTCCCTCCCTCCCTTCATTCCAAAGGATCAACCACTCTGATTGTCTCACTTCTCCTGTAGGCATTTTACTTCTTAGCTGTGAGAAACCAGGGCCTGTCATGTGAGAGAGTCTGAGGAGGTCTGGCTGGGTAATACCCGAGCACCACCTATAACACAACAGACATCACCCATAGATGCTTTGCTTCCTGAGAGATTTCAGGCTTTACCTGCACCTGTGCGTAGCACTGTGCTGAGTTTGGTAAGATACTAGCAAGTGAGGCAGGTCATAGGCTTCCTAGCTTTTGAGAACCTGTTACAGAAACCAGGTAGTCACGTCCATGTTTATGTGGCTGAGTGTGCATTTACCGTCACAAATATGAAATAAAAACAAGAATTAGGTAAGAAAATTGACTGTGCCCTGTCCGAAAAACATTACCCAGGGATTTAGGTAGTTTTTCATACACTGAATGTTGGATGGTTACTGGATTCTTACGAGACTTGAGGCAATATTGCCTCATCACATTCCACCGGCATGTAACAACAATGTCTGGGAGTCCCCTCTATGGGTTTGTGCTTTCTCTATGCAGAGTATACATTTCTAACTAATCCAAAGGATTAAATATTGTCCATGTCTTTGCTATTCTGGTTTTTTTTAAAGACTTTGGATTCTCTGTTACGTAGCTGTGGAACCCATTCACCCACTGAAAATATATCTGTTCTCTGCAAAGCCCTATGCTACATACATATTGGAGGAAATAGACACTGTTGTGCACAGTCAAGAACTTACTAACAACGAAGACTCATTTGAGCATGCAAAACAATAATGCGTGATCAGTCACCATGTACCCAACTCCTGGGTGCTCAAGGCAAGGGATAGGCCTTCTAGAAACTCCCTGTTGCTAATCCCCAGAAGAGAGTGTTGACTTGCAAGAGAGAGGAGATGGAAGAATGAAGAAATTAATTGTACACCCTCCCAAATTCACATGTTGAAGTCCTAACTCCCTCCAGTACCTCAGAATGAGACTGCATTTGGAAATAAGCTTTTACAGAGGTGACTAAGTTAAAATGAGCCTGTTAGGGTGGGCCCTAATGCAACCTGCCTGGTACACTTATAAAAAGAGGAAATCGAGACACAGAGAGAAACACCTGGGACATGCGTGCACAGAGGAAAGGCCATTTGAAGAGGCAGCAAGAAGGCGGCCATCTACAAACCAAGGAGAGAGGCCTCAGAGGAAACCAGCCCTGCGACGCCCTGCTCCTAGACTTCCAGCCTCCAGAACTGTGAGAAAATAGACCTCTGTTGTTCAAGCCACCAGTCAGTCATATTTTGTTGTTGAATCTCTAGCAAATGAGTATCTTATCTTATTCCTGTTAAGATTTTTAAAAACAATCCCAAAATTCCAGAGAAGTTCCAAGTACAGGACAGAAAAAAAATTTTTCCTGAATTATTTGAGAGGAAGTTGCGGAGAAGCCAGGAGGTGCCTGAGAATGCTCTGTAAAGGAGGCAGAGATTCTGAATGAGCTGGAGAGATTAGCATCTTAGAAACACAATGGATTTTGGAAAGCCCTTCCCAAGAAGATGAAAATGCAGGTGTCAGGTGTCGCCTGGGGGCGTGTGATGGGGAGAACAGGACAGGCGACTTATTGTGTCACATCTCCACCCTAAGCTTTGTGACCTTGGGGAAATCCCCTCCACATCCACTGACATCTGGACTCAAAAAGTCACCTCTGAGTAGGCTTCCCGCCTGGGCATTTGTGATTCTGTGACTCTCTACCTTGAGATCCCAGGGCAAAAGCAATGCAGTCCCGCCCACCAGTGCTGAGTGCCCTCGCCGACCACCTGCCCCCTGCTTGCCAGCCGGAGCTGCTGAGCAGAGCGTCCGGCCTCACGTCCCTCCTGCCGGCCACCTACCCTCCAGCCAGGCCCAGCCCCTGGCAGTCCTGTTCTCTCGTGCCCTTGTGCTCGTACTATTGCTCTGGTTCAGGTGCTCGTCTCTCTTTCCCCCGATGCCCCCAGAAGCTTTCTGCCCCTTCTTCCTGGTCGTCCTTTGTGCCGCCTCAGTGCCTGTTCGTTCCCCAGAAGATGTATCACATCACAGTAATTGCTTCGTCGTTTATCTTTCTCCCCACAAAGGAGAAGAGGGCCTGGATATCTTTACTCTCTGTCGCCTTGGCTCCTGACGCCACGCCTGGCTCTCGTAGGTCGGTGTTGAATGAATGTGCCTTAAGAATGGAGAAGGGGCATGGCCAGGATGCTCTGTTGGACTGAGTGGGAACGACACTGTCCTTGTGGAGTTCCCAGGCCAACAGAGGGAGGAAGATAACAGAATAGGCAATCACCACGCAAGGGCGAGTGGTCGTTACCACGACAGCGGTCAGCGTGAGGGGACAGGGAGGCTCACAGGGGGGCGTCTTTCAGAACTGGAAAGCCTTCCAATAAACTGTGTTGACGTGTGCTTGGACGTGGCCAGCAGCGCCTTGCAGGGGCACGCGTTTTGGAAGTGTTCGCTAGACTGTAAGCTCCATAAGGGTTTGGATGACTGTTGTCTCCCCAGCTCACCGCACGTCTGACCCGGCGTGGTGACCAGTAAATACTTGCGCAGTGAAGCATGAATGAGGCAACCACCGCGTCGTCTGTCCTGTATTTTTCAAATGCCTTTCTCACCTTCCCTCTCACTTTCTGACTCATCCTCGTCCAAGGGTGTGAGCTAAGACTTACCTCAGCGGGGCTGGTGCTGGAGATGAAAGACAGTAATAAGCATGAAGGTGCTTCGTATAGTACAAAGTGCCCTGTAAACATGAGTTACTACTCACTGCGTCTTCCCTTCAAAAGGGCGCGTTGGGTGAAGCTGAGCTGGGCTGACCTGGTTGGGGTTCAGATGCCCTCAGGACCTAGTTACGCTCCTGGCAGTGTTAAGAAGACTCAAGCATTCCCAGTTTACCATTCTTGAGACATTTCCTAGGTTTTAATAAGGACCTTAGAGAGTCCTTCCTTTGCAACTAGAGAAGAACAATGCAAGCGCGGGGATGAGGCTCCTGCAGTCGCTCCTTCTATGGATGGTCCTGACGAGGCCTCTCTTCTTTCTCATTGGACTCCCCCGAAGGGAGCTCTTGGTAGAGGGAAGGGGCGTCCCCAGGCGGGGCGGGCGGCAGCCTGTGGTCGCTGGGTCTCCGTGAAGCCGGGTCAGCGGGATGTGCGTGCAGATGGGAAGGATGCTGCTGCGACGTACTGGCCCTGGGCCACGCGGGGCCGGGACGGGGGCTGCAAGGCTGAGACAAGGGAGGGAGCGGGCTCTCAGCCCCCAGAGCCTGAGATGGCTCCCGGGGCGGCCAAGAGGCACATCCGGGAGCAAGTCCCTCAGCTTGTGTGTTGCATTTGAGTGACTTACAATGTACTTGCAGGGAAGGGGAGAAGCTCCCTCCCGTGGAGAACCCCCAGAGCTGGAAAGTTCCCAGGCATTTACATGGTGGAGGAGCACAGCTACAGGGAGACGGGAGGGACGAGGTGACCTCACGGGGTGGCCGGCCTGAGGGCGCCCCTCCCTCCTGCGGCTGGGGCTGCGGTGTCTGCTGTGCTTGTTCGAGCATTTCGCAATACCCTCCGCCTTCCTATTAAAAACGATGTGCTGAGTAAAGTGGGAGAAGGAAGGAGGCGGGGAAATGAAATAGTCTCTATCCCTGGCTCCCCAGACACGTCCACAGGGAGAAAGGGGGCCAGGTGGGAACTGGGGGTGTTGAACTGGAGGTGTTAGTGCAGTCCGTCCCGGTAACTCGTGGGGGCAGAAGCCCCAGGGGTGACCGGGAGGAGGGCGAACACGCCTCCTCTCCTCCTCTCGGCCTTGGGCCCCTTTCTCACCCCTCCCCCATCTCTGTGCTGCTGCTTGTGAGAAGTCCGGGGCCCTCCGCCGCTCTGCCGCCCTTGCAGGCCGGCCCGTCTTCCCAGGCTAAGTGTTTTCCTCCTCCTGCAGAGTTAAAACACTCTTAGGGTCGGCAGTCCCGGGTTCCTGTCTTCTGAGCTGCCAGTCATACTGTGTCACGGGCAGCTGACCGCACTGTCCTTCGCCCAGAGCCAGTTTGCACTGACGGAGGCGGCGGTAACCCTGCGTGCGGGGGGCTGGGCGGGTATTTTGGGGTGTGCCGACTGGACTTCAGGGACACCTTGCTTGTTACAGTTATGTCCCCTCTGCCGCTCACCGGGCTGCCCCTGTTGCCCTCGTGCACTTTGGACACAGAGCCACGGCCCGTGGCTGAAGCGCAAACACACTCAGCATCTGCCACCTCTCGCAGCGTCCCCTCTCATCCTGCCGCGGGGACCATGGCGGGTTCACTGTGTGAAAGGCCCCCCTCGACAACCCCTGTGGGACCCCCGCGGGCACTGGCGTGTGCGTGCCTGTCTCTTCCGGGGCTGCGCGCCTTGCTTCTCCAGGTATACCGCCCAGGCGGTCCGGGGGTAGGAGTTGCCTTTGCTTTCCGGCAGGCACATGTGAACACAGATGTGGTCTAAATCCACAGTTCATCGTTTCTCAGAGGAACAGTGCTGGTGAAGACTACGTTCATTTCGGCATGGAAAATGGGGGCTGCCGAGCCGCTTGCCCACCCACCGCCAAGGTTCAGGGTGATGTCCAGGGTGTGCGAACAGGCTGGGCCTCCCCCCAGCCTGGCAGCTGTAGAACAAAGGCTGGTATATTATTTGGGTGGCAACTTAAAGTGTTCAGTATACAGAGAGAGAGAGAGAGAGAGAGAGAGAGAGCGAGAGAGACACGAGCGCGCACACATGTACGTATGTACTTAAATGTCTACCTTAGGAGCAGTTAGCTGGATTCAGGTGTTCAGGGGGCTGGGGACCCTCGGGTGTGCAACCCCCTGTGGGTCTCAGCTTTGCACAGGAAAGAATTCAAATGTGAACCGGCAGAGAGTTTAAAGTGAAAGTGAGTTTATCAGTGAAGAGGAGAGAAGGCTACTCCACGGGCAGCCCAGCCCCCCATTTAGCAGAATTTGCTTCTTTTATTGAGGTTCATTTACTCAGAATAGGGAGGGCTTTCAATAGAGGGAAGACTATTCAAAATCTTTGCGGGAAAGGGGTGGAGGTTTCTCGGAAGAGCTCTGTTGGCCATTTTGCGTCCTTGTATGGGCTTTGCATTCCTGATCTTGGTGGCTGCGGTGTGTTGTTTAGTACGATAGCGTGTTACAGTGAGCGCAGAATGAAGCTCGGGGTTACTGTCAGGTGGCGTTAGTCACCCTGCTGCCTTACATCTGGTGAGCACTTGGCAGAGTCTGATGTACTTCAGGGAACAGCATCTTCTTTCACCCTCAGAACAAGCCCGGGGAACTCTGGCATGTCAGCTGAGGCTCTACTCCTCCCACAGGTGAGGAATCTGAGCCCAGAGATGCTCGGCGACCCTGTCCAAGTCACCTGCAGGTGCAGCCCTCCGGCCAGCCCCCAGGCTCCGTGACCCCTCAGCCAAGCGTTGAGCGGCACGTCGGGATCCTCAGGGAAGCTCTCCCAGTCCACACATACATGACTCCCTTTCTGAGTGGGATCACCCACGCGCTCTGCAGCTTAACACCTGCCCGGTGCCCAGCTCTGTGCTGGACACTGGGGACCACCCCAAGAGCACCCAGCCTCGGAGGAGCTGCAGAACCTGCCACCCCCAAATGGGCCACTGCAGCCCAAGGATTACTTTGAGCTCGAGGTACTTGGAAAACAGCAGAGGCGAGAAGAGCATGTTCTTCCTGAAAGCAGAAGAGAACCCCCCATGTGAGAGCTGTCCTCCTTCTACCGGGAGAAAAGAAACGTGCTCGTTGCCAGGAAAGGAGGTGGGGTCCAGAGAAGCGCGTCCCGGCAGCCCTTGGTCCGGTCCCGCCTCTTCCTCTCTCCTCCCCCTGGATTTCAGTTCCTTTTCCCCAGTCACCTCTGTTCACCCTAGCCTAAAACCATGTTTCGCCGCTTCTTTGGGTCTTCATTTCTTTACAAAGGCTCCTGTGTTACTTAAAACTTACATTAAATAGATGTACATGCTTTTCTCCTGGTAATCTGTCTTGGGCCCATTAAATCCTCAGCCCCTGCCACAGCCCGTAAGAGGCAGAGGTTGGCTCTGCCTCCCCTCCGCCTCCAGAGGCCTGGTGTTGAGGGACGAATACGTACATCCCACCCAAGGACACGAAGCCGTCTGGCTGAGAACTTGGGGCCGCCCCACTTCGGAACTCCGTAATGTGTGTGAGTGGCATACAAAAGTGAGTCAGTCGGTGACATAGGAGGTTGGCCAGGAAGAGGGGACCCTATCTCTTCATTACTCAGGGCGGACGATGTGAAACACGGCCGCTCTCGGTGTGTGGAAAACACCTTTCAAACATGCTTTATTCCTCTGGTTGCAGCTATTTCACGTCTGGGAATATATCCTAAGGGACTTGTCAGAGAGGTAAAAAGGAGATTTATGTTCAACATGCTTATTATAGTGTAATTTGTCACAGCAAAAAAGTGGAAACAATTTTAAGGTCCAATAGCAGGGAATAAATAGCGCCTCGATGACGGCCCATGTACCCAGCAGAACTCTCCGCAGCCGCCGTCGGGGGCGGGCGGTGGAGGGCGGGCGGGCTGGGGAGACAATGTGCAGGGCAGGTCGCCGGTGGGGAAGAAGGCAGATTCCAGAAGGCTTTGTCCAGGATGACCCGCAATCTGTAAAAGAATGTGCGTTTGTGTCTGTCAGTAAAATAATGGGTGGCTCTCTCGAGTGAGAGTAAAGGTCATTTCTGTTGTCTATTTCCAGCTTTTCCAAAGTCCAGTTAGAAAAAAAGGCTGTTTTCTTGCCGGGTCTTCAGGGACCCTGGGTGTTCGTGGTCTCTGGGGCCTGATGGAAGGCCTTGCTTTGGAAGTTTTTCTGAGCACGTGGCAGGTGATATAATGTTCGTGTCTGGACTGGGGGCAAGGGGGCAGTGCAAAGCGCAGGCAGTTGAACACTTTTAAAGTGAAAAGCTAACAACACTTTACCTGGTGCACAGGTAGACCCCGAACCCTTCCAGGAGCTTCCTCCGCTGGCCCCCGGGCCTCCTCCCCCCACCGGAGAGGCCGGGCGCCTGGGGGGGACCCTCACCTCTCACCCCCTAAGCCTCTTAGCTGCCCGGATTCTTCTTGAATTCTCTGCAAATGCAGGGAGGAAGCTTCCGAGCAGGGGCCAAAGGCCTCCAGCCAGGTGGCATCGGGCACGGCGGTGGGATGGCGGGGGGGGCGGGCGGTGGCGTGACTCGGGCCCCCCCTCTCCCCCAGAGGATGGTCCTGCCGGGGGGCTCCTTGGGGTGGGGACTGGCTTGCAGGGTGACCGATCACTTGTTCTCTCTCCCTCCTCCCCTCACCCTCCCAGCCTCGAGGACTCCTCTGGAGGTGAGTCCTGGCCCCGTGAGAGGTAAAGGGGCACGAGTTGGGGGTGGGAGGGAGAAGCCTTCACCCACCTTCACAGATGGAGGGAGAGAGTGTTTGGCAGTCAGGGGCGGGGCCTCTGTCTGCCAGGTGAGCTGCGTTCTTGAAGCTGGAGCCTGTCTGATTCAGCGGCAGCGGCCGGGACAGAGCAAATGCTCACTGAGGCTCTTTCGATGGTTGCTTTACAGATGTTGCCTACGAGTCCAAGGGGCTGAACAAAATGTTTTCATCTCTGGCACAGAAAACTGCTGTGGAGGCCTGAAGGCCGAGGCCGGCCAGTGGCTGGGAGGTCACGGCCGTGATGTAAGGGGACTTGACCCGGCGTGACCTGGTGCCCGCTCCACTGCGAGGTAAGGCCTCGATCCCCACTGGGCGTTTGCAAATGCAGACCTTGGGTCCTTTGGTTAGGGGATTCTGCAGCACCCTGCCCAGGTTTCTCTGTTCCCTCCTCTTTCCCAAATGTATCTATTCATTCGTTCGTTCATTCAGCTGATACTGTTCGAGCATCCGCCATGTTCCAGGCTCTGTTCTTGGTGCTAGTGATACAGAGGCACAAGAGACACCCACGGGAGCTAGGATAGGAGCTCACCAGACAGTGACAGACTGGCGCATGTACACGCCAAGCTCTCTGTGCATTTTTAAGCGTTTTCTAGAAATAGAGCCTTCAGTCGGCAGAGTGAGGGCAAACGTCAGGCCTGTGGTCTCTACAGGGGGCTCAGGCACATTCCTTCCTGCAGAACAGGGGTCAGTCTGCCATAGCTGGAAAATGGCGTCACCTGGCTTTGTTCGTGTCCTTCCAGTCCCTGGGGGCACCTCAAAGAGTGTGCAAAGTGGGCAGTGTCAGCGTCCTGCTGGATGCAAGAAGGCAGGATTGAAAGGATGAAAAGAATAAAAATAATATGAATAGCAATTTTGAGAGTTTCATGGTTTAAGAGACAAACCCAACTCAGGTCATATGCTTCGACAGCTTTTCCCTCAGGGAAGAGCGCGGGGGTTAGAACCAATTCTAGAGGCTGCCCGTGTGTTCCCCCTCCCTCTGGGGGAGCTGCCAGGGTTAGACGGTACCTCCACTTGCTTTTCTCTGAAGGAATCATTTCTAGAAAACCCTTATGGCTTCTGGCTTCTCGAGACTCTATGATCTCTGGCCCTCGTTGATGTCGCTTAGCTGGTTGGAGCGTCGTCCCGTAACCAAGGTGTTGCGGGCTTGATCCTTGGTCAAGCCGCGGGTGTGTGTGACCCCCGGTCTGGGCGCATATGGGAGGCAACCAGTTGGTGCTCCCCTCTCATGTCACACTGGTGTCTCTCTCTCCCTTCCTCTCTCGCTAATAAAACAATGAAAAGAAGGTCCTTGGATGAGGACCAGTAAAGAACCCATGGCTTCTGCTGGAGCGGCTCTACGGGAGCCCAGGAGGGTCTGGCCTAGGATTTAGGGAGAAGGAAAGTGGGGCGCGGGGAGGCCTGGCCAGGCCAGCCGAGCAGAGTCGGGGGCAAGGGTCGGGAGCGGGCCGGCCAGGAACGGCGTCTGTCTGCTTTGAGGGGCCCCCTGGCCGCTCCCTCGCGACTGCGGAGCGCTCGGCTGATTGGATGGATGTGGCGCCCGCGTCCTGGAAAGTTGTCTCTGGCAGATGCGAAGAGATTGTCCTTGAGGGCGAGGGCACCCGAGGAGGCCCTTTTCCAGTCTGCGATGGGCTTTTGCTTTCTTACCTGAGAGCACCCAGTTACAGTTGCGACGAGCACCGGGGTGACAGGGGCTGTGTGTCCAGGCCCCCGAGATCTGCCTCTGTTCTGTGAGGGCCCCAAGGACAGGGCTGAGGGGGCGTCGCTAGGCCAGCAGAACTGCCACGTCACCACCAAGCTGCTTGACACTTTTCATGGGTGACCACTGGTCTAGCACCTGACTCGGGGCAGGGCCGTGCCGGGCGCTCTGACTCCGCCCTGCTGCCACCCGCCCCCCAGTGAGCTTCTGTCCCTGGTGGAGGCCAGGCCCACAGCGGGGCCAGGCAGTCCTCTTCTAGAAAGTCCCTCGGGCCCTGGGAGGAAGACCTTGACTGAGCCCCTGCTGGGGAGAGGGGCTCCTGTCCCCGGGACTTGCATCGTGCCCCCACCCCGACCCCACACCGAAGGGTAATTGGGTAAAGAGGAACTCATGACTCTTAGTAGAATAAAAGTGAACATTTAATGCCACCATAGTTTGATTCTTTTTAAACACCGGATTCTTTTTTGACAACATTGTACACACCTCATATGCCAGCAAACAACATCTTCACACCGGAAATGGCACACAGCTTAATGGAGTCATGTCACCAGTTTGGGCAACTATCACGTTTGTTTCCAGACTGTCCCCCCACAAGCCTGCCCCCACACGTCCGGACCGAGCCGACAGCAAGCTTTTACAGAGCGGTGCGAAGGCCCAGACACAGAAGCCAGCCTCTGCACACAGGCCGTTCAGACCTGCCCGCGTCGAGGGCAGCTGAGTTTCGGACTTCAACAAATGAACTTGACCGAAAAATTTTAACAGCAAACACTTGAAAGCTAAGAACTTAATCTTTCATCCAGGTAAACAGTGACTCTCAAACAATGACACTGAGCACTACCATTGAATTTTAGAGAGGACTTCATGAACTTGTTTGTGCATTTTCTGTTCCCGACACAATAAATGCACTTGGGCAGGCCTGGCCTCCAATTCCCAAACGGGCCCATTGCTACAGATGAGCATAGTTCTATATACATACATACATACATCACTAGAGCTGAAGGAACCACAAAGACCATCGAGCACAATGTCCTCACCTTCCAGATGAGGAAGTTCCGGGAAGCCGGGTAATCACCCAAAGCCATAGGACTATGGTCTACACTGGAGTTAGAACTCAGGTTTCCTGGCCTGCGCTCCTCACCATGCCACATACCTTCTGTACACATGCATCCCTGTCCGCCCCATGCACACACACGTCAGTACGCAGGTGTGATGTGTGTTCGCCTGTACACACACCTGGTGCCACGGCACCTCGTGGGAAGAGTCCAAGTTGCTGGACTCGGGTCCCAGTTCTGCTAGGAAACGTCTCTGTGAACTTGGGCCCATCTGTCGACGTCAGTTTCTTCATCTATAAACGATTACCCCCAGCTCCTGTCAGAGCTCTCATTTCCTCAAAGCACGCACCTGCCACGCCATTTTCTCTCCACGCTCTCCTGGGGGCAGCTCTTGTGGCCCCCAGCCTTCCACTGGGGGGCCCGAGGCTCCGCAGAGTGGAGCGAGGCGGCCAAGGTTGCAGAGCAGGTGAGGAGCGCAAGGCCTGTCGCCCCCGTCCCCACCCCCAGCTCCGGGCTCTTTCTCCCGCGTTTTGCGCCGCCTGTCCGAGGAGGCTCTGACCCCAGCCCCTCCCTGCCGCCAGACACCCAGCGCGGGGACAAGATGCCTTAAGTGTTACGGGTTGTAAGACTCACGAAAGTGCTTTGGTTTCTCCAGAAAAAAACAAAAAACAAAAACAGGTACTATAGGTATCCCAGGAAGACGCTCTAGCTTTTGCAAACCCCCTTCAGGGACACCAGGGCTGTGAGTGGGGGACTTGTAGGAAAATGTAGGAACCTAATACTGTCTTCATTTCTCTCAGACTTTAACATTGAACCGGCAGGCAGGCGGGGGCGGGGCGGGGGGGTCCTCCTCCTCTCCCCGGGCTCCTGGAGGCTCCTTTCCAAGCCCATAATCATCAAATTCAAAAGGGAGGGGCCTTGGCCCCTTCAGCTACTTCCTGTGGAAACAGCTTAGACTTTGAACTCAGCCCTGGACTTGGAGGACTGGACCCTAAGCCCTGTCCCCCTGAGGCATTTACCTGCCTTCCCCGGCCCGTGTCTCGCGCGAGTGAGGGGAAGAGCAGCCACGGACAGGCCACCAAACGCACACGTGGGGGCAGTTCCAGCCGTGGAGTAGCCAGATAAATTGTGAAACACAGCCATGCCGTGACGCCGCAGCCCCGGGTCACAAAGCAATGAGAGCGCCTCCGTGGGGAGGGTGACAATGTGGGACGTTGGTTTGAGGATGGAGGGCGCACAGAATGAGTCTGTCCGGCTCTGAAGGTAATTTCCGCGTCTGCACGAGAGAGGAGTGTGAGCGGCAGTGTCTGAGCACCCCCGAGCACGCGGACGCGGCACGGCTCTGTGTGGGGAAGGCTGCTTACGCGCGCCGAAGGCGCCGCACGCCCCGGCACCGCCGGCGCACTGTCCAGCCACCGTCCTGGGTCCGGGAGGGCCATCCAAGGCAGAAAGTGTGTGTTTCGGGGCAGATAAACTAGCTCCTAAGAATTCTCAGCTTTTTGAGAAGACGAGTTTGAGTTATAAGAGCCTCTCCTGGATTGGAATTATGCTTTTATCTGGAAATGATAAGCAGTTTATAAGAGGGGGAAAAAAGTGTGTCTTGTCAGGAAGATGGCTAAGGGACACCATGTGTGAGTTTTTATGGATGGTGACGGCTTTGCTGGAGGACAGATGGCATGACCCAAAGAAACTCTATGTTTCTCCGCCTGTGCCCTGACCTGCCTGGCTTCATTTGGCTCAGAGAAGTTGGGCTTCTCTCAGGGAGCACGAGGCTCATGTGGGACAGTGTGAAGAGTGTCCCTCTGTCATGGGCAGGCTCCAGGGACAGTGCGGATAGTTTATGCAGCGTCGACTAGTCGTGAACAGGACTTCTCACTGGTGTGGGTTTAAGATTGAAAATACTTTGCCTTTAAAAGTTAAGGAAACCCTTCCATTGATGCTCTAAGCGTGGGCCAGTCTCCCAGCAGGGAAGGGCAGCGAGTAAACGCGTGGCTGCTTCTGGTTTTGAGAAGAACTCAGCTTTCCTCACTTCTCTTACAGTCTGAGGTCCTTTTGAGAACAAGGAACTTCACAACATTCACTGCATCATTACTTCGGAAGCGACGGGTCAGTGGTGGCCAATGACACACCTGCCTGTGTGTTAAACCAGGTTAATTAAGGAGCCCAGGCCGGACAGCGGCTTTCACACACTAACACCTGGGAGAATTCACGGTCCGCATGAGCCTCGAAGCCCAGATAAGGGCTTCTTGCCCAGCACGAGGGGAAATCAGAGAACCAGCGCAAGGCGTGCACGTCTGGGGCGGATGCGCAGACCCCGAGTCCTGGATGGTGTCGGCGGCTGTGGGGGGAGGAGGGAGCGGGGGGGGCGGTGCCACCTCCCAGGAACGCATTCTTGCAGCTTGAGGCTGATGTAGGACAACCTGGGCCAGATCCCTGCCTGCCGTGGTCCCCGCGCTGGGCTGCCTGGCGCTGAATCCCAGCCTGGGTCCCTTGTTTGGTCCCCGCCTGCGTCAACAAAGGGCTGACCTCTGCATTTACATCTCAAGTTCCCTGCGTTCAGTGTAGCACTTAGAGAGAAAGCAGCAGACAGGGTTCTGATTTCAAATCTGGAGGAGATGAAAGTTAGCAGCAGCTTCCCCAGGACCTGAAGGGGAATTCAAGGACAAGAAGATCGAAGGACGCAGTGCTTAGGTGGGGACGAAAGCCCGGGATAGAGCAGATTATGCCCATGGCAGCGGGAGACACCGGGGTGAAATGCAATACGGATTCACTCCCGGGAAACAGCGTCACTGTCTCCCGGTTTTGAACCCGAGTCTTGTTCTGCTGCTAACATTTTCGCTTCGCACGAAGCTACTTGGAGAGGGGGCAGGTTTCGGAAAGGGATTAAGGCTTCGGCGTCTAAACTTCAGTTCAGATCAACGTTTTTCTGGTCCTCTCATTCGCAGATAACGAAATGAGAGCGGGTTCTTTGACACCCCCTTTGCCTCCTTGGATGCTGTCACTAAAACCAAAACGTGTGAGACCTGGGCCTATTTCACAGCGGTCACTGAAGGGGACTGGATTCTTCAGGCACCCAGACCGCTTCGGACTAGCTGGGAGCCCACTTTTCCCTCTGCGCCCGAGGGCCGTCTTCTGTGCAGTCAGCTCAGGTAAACAGGCGCAAACATCGCGGCACAAAATGATGACCCCCTCACAGGGTGAATCCGTTCTTAGAACATTGAGGTGCATGTAGTTTACTTGGGTTTTGAAAAGAAGACGGAAACACCAGAGGGGACAACCTCCGGAGAGGGGTTTCCCTGCATCACGTCCTGACAGAGGCTCTTCCGTGGGGTGGCGTTTGGGGGTGGCGTGGGGTGGGCCGGCTTAAGAAGGAGCTCCTGGTTTTAGTCACCCCTTTCGCTGCCTCTTTAAGGTGCTCCTGATGGGCAGGGTCCAGTTTGGGGAGGAGGCAAGCGAGGCCACTCCCTGGGGAAGAGCCTGTGACGGGATTTTAAGTCTCTGGAGCTGTTCCTGCTGAGTGTCGACCCAGGAAGGCCCCAAGGCCCCATGGCCGGCCTGCTGAGGACGTCTGCCCAGCGTGGTGACCTCAGGGCCGGGGAGGCGCGCCAGGGACAAAAGCCAAGGACGCTGATGGCTAATCAAAAGAGTTTGTTTCCATCCAAGACTAGGCTACTCACCTTTGACAACCCCCCAAGCAAGGGCTTGTCATGAAGCAATACATAGGGTTCGGCCCAAGTAAGGCCCGCTCGCGTGTGGTTGATAGGGTAACATAATATGGCTGTTGTAATTTATAATTTTGATTTGAACACTTCACCTCAAATGTCCTATGAGGTGCTTGAGTGTGACACTGTTATGTTACAGAATTACATGCTTAGGATTTTGTAGTAAAAGATTTCGCAATAAAATCAGGGGCGTTATTTGTGCCGGACCCTATATCTCAAACCAGCCACCAAAGGGGGTGCCAAATGGAAAACTCAAACTCAGGAGAGTGGGGTCCCTTGGGGTCCAGAAGCTTCCACAACGTTGCTCTTAACAAGCCTGTTCAGAAAATGCTGAGAGACCAGAGGTGTGTCTGAGCCTGGGTCAGGCGCCGGGGAAGAGGGTAATGGCTAAGGGGCCGGGAGACCCTGCTCCTGCAGGAGGCAGATGTGCCTGTGAAACCAGGGGGACATGGGCCATCCCAGAGTAACCTCTGCGTCCTGTTCTGACCGGGAAGAGATCAGGTACCATGAAACTCACAAGACCGCGGCTCCTTCGGACCGAGTGCGGCCGAGCCGCGCTGGGCCCCCCGGATCCAAGGTGAGCTGAGAAAGAAGCGCAAAGGTGGTTCGTCCTTGGGGAGCCCGGGGACTGTGGAGCGTGGAAACAGGCTGCATCTGTAACAGCCGGCGCAGCTCCCTCCGTGGGCGGGTGTCGGGCCCGGAGAGGGCCCCGGCCTGGGGGGCAGCCCTGCCGCGCCACAGCTGCGTCAGATCAGCGCCGCTCTGTGCCTCGGGCGCCCATCTCCCGGACAAGCAGGGTGATAGCCTAAGGGCAGGGTGGCGGGGATGGGCACCTTCACTGGGGGCTGAGGTGTGAAGTTTCTGGGAGCCGAGACCTGTCACCCACCTGCAAGAAGTGCTGGGCTCTGCAGGTGTGTAGCCGGAAGCCTCTCCGCCCAGGTGCCAAGGCTGAGGACAAGCCCGTTGCTTCCTTGGGATGGAGGCTTTGGGAGCCAGGAGGGCAGGGCTCATTTATATCTCAGGGGTGCTCTGGACAGTGGAAAATGTGGCTCTCAAGCAACGCTGCTGGCGTCGCGGAGCGCCCCTGAGCCCAACCGGCCTCTGACCCGGACAGCCCTGCTCTAGTAAGCTCACAAAACCACAGCCCCGAGGCTGCGGCTCTCAGTCCAGCGTCTTCAGAATGAGAATGAATATGAAAATGTATGCAGGGCCGCAACATCCCTGGATCAATGGATTAAAGGGACCGGAATGTGCATGAGGTCTTGGAGGGAACCTGTAGATGGAACAGACCTCCCACCCAAAGGACACGCTGGGCCTAGCTCACAAAGGCTCCTTCCTCTTCCCTTAGAGACGCAGCCTTTTCCGCTCAGATCCTCTCACGCTCACATGCACCTGCCCCAGGAGTGACCCTTCTGATGCTGCCCACCAATGGTGCCACCTGTGAGAGGTGACATCGCGCGCCACCGGCTGCTCCAACCGTCTTTGGAAAAACACTGGCTTGTGCCCATGACATCTCCACGCTCTGCTTGAGTGGCCTTACCAGAAGAACCGTAAGAGACAGGTAACATTTATTCGTATGCGATACTCGTTAGGAAAGAGCACTACAAACACAACTTACTTAGAAACAGCAAGTCAGAAATAGGATAAAACACCAAGAGAAAATGGGCTGTAAATACATTTCAAAAATGCGTTCGCTTTTCGTTGTTGTTTTTTTGCATCTTGACTAGCACCATCTGTACACAAGAAAGTATGAACATAAATGTTTGGATAATAATAAAGATTTGCAAGGCACTTAATCAGTCATTCTGGGTAATATCCGTCGGTGTTTTGTTTTAGCTTTCAACAGCAACCCCACGTCCACCCTCGCCCTTTCTCACAAAACCAGGGAAAGAGAGAGGTCTCCTTTGCCAGCAGTTCTTATGTACAAACAAGTTCTAGAAAGTTCCTCAAAGTGCTTTTTCAGTCTCACGGGGCTTCCACATCCCTTGGGCTTCCCATCATTTTCTCCTCCCATGTGTGTTCGGTGTTTGCACCTTTCCTACAGAAAACAAAACTGCTCAACGTCGCCGCAGACTTGCCACCAACCTTCATCCTCATTCTGTGGTCTCAGCGCCGCCAGCCCCGGGGGCCGGGCGCGCGTGCCTGGCCGTGGGGTCCCGGGAGCCAGGGGCCTGCGGGGTGGCCGGCGCTCCTCACCGGCGCCTGGAGGTGATGTCAAAGCAGGTGATCATCATCAGGTGGGCCTTGCAGAAGTTGACGCGGCTTTCCAGGCGCTCTGTCACGCACTCGAGCGCTTCCAGGTACTCCAGGGAATCCAGCTCCCAGACCTGCTCCAGGTCAACTGCAAAGACAGAGATGCCGATGGGACGGGTGACCGGTACCTGCCCTTCGGCTGGAAGGTCTGGACCAGCCCTGTGTGCCCTCCTGCCCGGCACCTGCCCCTCTGTTGAGCTGAGAATGGAACTCTGCTTACCATGTGCACATATACCCGGGGCCCTTCCTTTCCGTTGGAGTTTTCGATCCCCAGCATCTGAGACCACACCAAGGGACAAGGTGACAGTCGAGCTCTACCCACCTCCCCTGACCTCTGCCACGGGACTCAAGACTCTACCAGCACAGTTAACGAACTATGAAATAAGTACATCTTCCAGCGGAGGTGGGAGGGTCTCGTCCTTCCTGGGTCGCACCTGCGCGCCATCACACCTCCGCTTGCTCAGGTGACGCGTGCTCGCCTCCGCGGGCCCCGCCCTGACTACGCAGCTGCCTCTCCGGGCAGGTGGGGAAGCTGACCCTGTCTCTTGGCACTTTTTAGTTTAGTTTCCATGCTCACTGGTCACTAGGAAACTATAGTGGTGGTGATATTAATAACTAATAATAACTTTAATTATTATAGTTAATAGTTGAGCACTGTATTGATAATTAAGATGCGTTGCCCTCGGCAGACAGGCTGAGATTCAGGACCCAGCTGCCGGCCCGAACGCTCAGAGCTGCTTCCTTCAGCTGTTCACACGCAGGTATCGGGGACACCCCCTGGCTCCGGGGCCCCTCCTTCGCCCAGCGGTCACTGGGCAGAGGGCAGGGCTGCCCGGGGCTGGGGCCGGGGCCCGGCACCGTGGGGACGGTGTGGAAGTCTGACGCAGGAGACTTGCCCTTGACCCCCAGCGGGCACCCCCACCCTGCTTCCACAGCTTCCTTAGGAGGAAAGCGAGAGCCACGGCTGCTGCTCTGCCCAGCCCACCTCCGTGCGGTGACCGCGGTCAGGGCACTGAAACGTGCTGCAGAGACGTCAAGGATGGTCCTCAAGGCTGGCCTCGCACAGGTGAGCAAAGAGATCGCCCGCCTGTCAGGGGAGGGAGCGGGGGACCTGCCGAGGGTTACGCAGCTGGCGCGGACCAGCACTGGGCACGAGGCCACGGTCCCGGACGCCAGCCTAATGCTCAAGTGCCGGGCCGGACCCCCTCGAAAGTGGCGTCAGAATTAAAAAATAAAAATTAAATGGGTGCCAAAACATTGGTTTCTACACCGAACCCTGCCTATGACCCCCACCAGGGAACAGTGGGCACGCAGCCTCATGGTGGTTTTTTTGGTCATCCTTGTTTTCAGCTCGTTAACGACCCAGGCTGTCGCTCCGCTCGCCCGAGGCCTCCTGCTCACTCCCTCCCTCAGCATCGCCGGCTCCCGGCTCGGCAGCAGCGAAGGCGAGGAGGAAGCCATGTCCCCGGAGCAGCTACACTCCGTCCTGACGGGTAAGTTCACACTCATCCTGGGCGAAGACGTCACTTTGTGACGTGGAGACGCTCCAAGCCTGCCTTAGGCATGAACAGCTCTCAAAACCAGTTTTAACGGAGACAATAAAAACGAAGGGGCGCTGCCCCGGTGGTCGCCCCTGGGAGCCACAGGAGCCCGAGGGTTCACGATGGAAGGGAAGGGCGCGAGCTCCCTGTGGGCGAGCTCCCAGGGACGGCCAGGCACTGGCTCGTGTCCCTGTCTGTGCCTTGTCGGCCCCGCCCCGGGGTAGGGGGGACACCGTGGACAGCCGTCCCTGTCTTTGTCCAGATTTCCCACAGGACCTAACTCCGTGCGTCGTGCACGCAGGCACCTGAGGCAGATCTCCTGCTGAGAATATCCATTTAGTTGAACTCTGAGATGGTAATAGTAATAAGAGTAAGAGTAATGAGTCCTGAGCTCTCATCCCGGGCCAAGCAGTGTCATAAGTGCTTGACCGACAGTGGCTGACAGGCCCCTCACCGCCCTGTGACGTGGGCCCCATTCACGTCTCCCGTCTTGCAGTCCAGGAAACCACGGCTCAGAGAGCTTCCGCGCCGGACCCACGGGCCCACAGCGCGGCTGTGGCAAAGCTGCACCCAGGGCGGGGCTGCGGGACGGTGGCTCACCACGGCAGACCGCCTCACAGACTGGTCACCGTGCTGTCTTCGCGTGGTTTCACCAGACCCTCCCCAGAACTGGGGAGGGGGTGTTAATACTTCGTTCTTATAGAAAAAAAACCCCCACTGGGAGAATGGCAGGGCCCAGCGGGGAGGCCGAAAAGTCTGTCCCTTCCTCCTCCACCCACTGTCACTTCACCCAGCCTTTCCTGAGCCTCAGGCTCCACGCGCTGCCTGCAGTGCCCGCCCGCCCGCCCCAGCCTTGGCGAGAGGGCAGCATGACCCGCAGGGAGGCGCGGGGCGGGGGCAGCTGAGGGGCTGGAGAGCGGGCGGGAGGCAAAGGGACTTCAGTGCCAGTGGCGCTGTATCCCACAGTGTCTTCCCGCCCTGGGTCCCCTATCAGCGTAATAGCCTGGGACCGGAATGGAGCTTTATTCTGTGGTAAATGGAATGGTTAGGAACGAATACATAAGAGACAATTGAATCTGTCTTTCAAAGACAGATTTGTTATTAGATGGTTACTGTCATCCTAGGCTTTCTATTAAATGGAAATAACACTGTGAATGTTATTCTTTTTTTCCCCCAGAAATGTTTTTCTTGCTTTCTGGATTCTCCAGGAGGCTTTTCTAGGATTGCGCCTTCTACCTTATTAAGAGCTCTATAAATTCTTGTCTATTTCAGGCCTAGATATGAGGTGTGATGCTGCGGCCCGGGAGCAGATTTGTAATTCAGCCTTCATGTCTGGGTGATCTTCCACCACATGCGGGGTGGGGGGGGTAGAAATCTCATTTGCAGGTGCTTTGGACTGAGACACACAAGCGATAACCTTGCCAGAGCACGGCTCACCCCCCGCTTGCCACCCCCGCCGACCCCATTCACCCCCCAGAGAGTGGGACCGTGCACTCGGCGTGACCGTCTCCACTCGCCGGGCATCAGAGGCCCTGGACCCAGACACAGAGACGGCCTGCGCCCGCCCCGCCCTGCCTGCGTGCCGGGCTGCGTAGCTGGCGACCCCGGCAGTCACAGCGACAGCAACGAACCACGGGCCTTACACTCGCTGAGCCATTTGTCGGGATCCAGCATCAGGTACTGCTTGGTGGTCTCCAGCTCCTTCATCAGCCACTCGTACTTGGCGCGGACCTCGGCGATCCTCTGCTGCCGGTGCTCCAGGATTTTCAGTTTCGCGTTGAAGCACGTGACCTCCTGGCAGGGGGACGGGGTGGGGAGGAGGGGTGGAGAGGAGGAGGAGGAGGAGAAGAGAGCCTTCAGCTCAGATCCAGCGCATGCATCCGCTTCTAGAAAGCGCTGCTTAAGCGCAGAGTCCTTGGCAAAGGCGCTGATCACTGGGGAACCTGGGAGGGACTGGTTCGACCAGAGCCGGCTCTCAGCCTTGACGTAGCCAGTCCTGTGCTTGGTGGGGCTGTGTGAGCTGTCGCAGGCATTTCTGGAATACAGTAGGAGCCAGAAAAGCCCCAACCGCCACCAGCTTCCCTAGCCTTGGAGCCTTGAAGATGTTTAGGCGGGGAAACATGGAATTCTCCGATCTCTGGGCAAAAGGCCTGTGACCTCCCCCCACCCCAGAAGCCCGCTGGCTCCTCGGAGCCCAGTCCCCACCCAGGGACGTGCTGGGGGGCTGCTGCCGTGCGGGGTGGGGGGCTCACCTTGCTGCTGGCCCCTCGCCGCCGCTGCAGGCGCTCCACGTCGTCGATTTCATAGACTTTAATCTCAAAGGGTTCACCGAGGCCCCTCTGGGTGCTCCGCAGGGGGCCGTCCACCCAGCGGACCCCCGCGCTGTTGGCAGGCTTCCTCACGGGGGAGGGGGTGTCGAGGGACAGCGCCGGGATGAGCCTCCGTCTCTGAGAACCTAGACGGGGTGGAGCCCAAAGTTCATCTCTTTGAGTCTCCATCTTTTAAATACATTTTCTTAACGCAGGTGGCGGGACCACAACCCCAGCCCCGGCCTCTGCCGCAGAGCGGAACCCGAACCCTCCAGCCGCCCCCGCGCACCCCCGCCCTCCCTCCCGGAGGACGGCGCGGGGGCTCCCCCTCCAGACGCTCGGCCAGGCCCCACCCCACCTTCGAACGGCCTCCAGCCCCCACCTGTGAGTCCAGGTCTGTGTGGCCACACGCTCACATGCATTCATACACACGCACGCGTGTACACACACCGAAACACACAGACCAGAGTTGTGAGCCTTGCTGGACACGCCCTCAGCGTGGATGTGTGTTACGAGATCAAAGAGTTGTTTGTTTTAGCGGGGAAAGGTCCTAGCCTGTGGTAGTGTAGCAGCAGGAGCCCCAGGAAACACGTCGTTTGCTTACAACAGGAACGACGCTGAGGCACTGTGCGAAAGAGGTGAAGGAATTAGGAAGTACAGATTGGCGGTTAGAGAACAGTCACGGGGACGGAGAGCACAGCGCAGGGAACGTAGTCAGTGATACCGCAGTAACTACGTAGGGTGCCAGGTGGGTGCTTGAAATATCGCAGGCTCACTTCATAAACTTTACGATTGTCTAACCACTGCGTTGTACACCTGAAACTAATACAAAATAGCATGGACTGTAAACTGCGTCAGTGAACGGGTATCTCGGGTTTTCTGAGTTTCGGATTTGGTGACTGGTACATCAGTTCCATGAATGAACTGACTGATACCATCCCGTTCTGGTGCCAACTGCTGAGGTCCCCCCTCCCCTCCTGTCCCCTGCAGAGGTGGCCGCGAGCCGTGCTGAGGACCGGGGCAGGGACGGCGCTCAGACAACCGGAAACGGAGCTGGATGCTGCAAGTGGTTCCAGAGGGCGAGGCGGCGCCCCTGCGCTGCCTGAGCGGCCACAGGGAGCGATGGCAGCGCGCACCACGCCGTCCCCGGGAGGGGACTGCCCACGGGGCCTTGGTCTGGGCCCCACGCAGGTGTGACTTCTGGGGCTCACTGCGCGCTGCCACCTCCACCCTGACGCAGAGGCCCCCAGCTCTCTGCAGACCCAGTCTCTGCCAGCGACCGCTGGCTTCCCGTGGCCGCTCAGCCGGGCAGGAGTGGCATGGCCGCCGCCGCCGCCGCCTCCATCTCTCCCTGCTCGTCGGCCCAGCACTCTGTCCAGTCGGACAGGGGTCAAGGGTGTGAAAAAGACACTGGTGCCGATCGCTGCCAGCCAGCATGGCTCTGCTGTATGGAGCGGCCGCCTGCCCTGAGAAAGTCCACGCTGGCACTTCAGTGAAGCTTCCAGCCCCCCACCGCCACCCCAGCCCTGGCTGCCAGCGGTGTCGCTGGCCAGTCACGGCCGTCCCTCTGTCCTCTCCAGCACTGGCGGCCCCGGTGAGAAGCCTGACGTCGGGCCTGCCATTTCTAACATTGCCGGGCCCAGACAGGAGCGCCACCCCGAGTCTGAAGATGCGGCCTCTTCTTCAGGTGTCAGGAAACGCCTGAGCGCTGAACCCTCACAGCCCTCCTCGTGGGGGATGCGCTCGCCCCGCCCAGCCCGCCCCTGAGAGCCCGCCAGCCAGCAGCCGCTTCCCCTCCCCACCCACTGCACCAGGAGGACAGGGATCAGAAAGCACACAGCACCAGCACCGAAAGGAGCTGCAGGCATCAGAGACGGGAGGGAGGGAGGGAGACTCAATCCGAGCCCTTTTCCTGACCAAGAAGAGCCAGCCCCACGGCCTCCCAGATGAAGGGCGATGCTGGCTGAACTGGCTGCTGCAGAGTTTTAATTGGAAGGCGAACTATTTCCAAGCCGGAGATGCAACAGGGCAGGCACCCCGGGGCCACAGGTCTCCTCCAGGCAGAACCACAGGACTGTTGCCTGGCGACGTTGCACACTGTGGCGTGACGAACCGCTCGTGTGTGCGGTGGTGGAGGTGGCAGCAAGCCTGCTGCGCTACCTGTTGTAAAGCACAGCGCGTGCGGGTTACGTGCCGTACACCGTTCCTGGTGACAGGCGGCTCTGTTCCTGGGTCATGTATTTACTATGCTTTTTATCATTACTTTATACTTTTTTTTACTTACATTACAAAAAAGTTCGCAGCAGCCTCATGCCTCTCGTGTCTACCACGTCTTTTGATTGCGCCATTTCCTGTCGTGCTTGATTTAACCTCACGTGGTTCTGTGCGTGCTGTGTGGCTGTGCGGGCGCGCAGCCCGGGAACGCCCAGCTGACTCCCTGCCCGGGGCATGCAGAGGGCTCTGCCACCTCGGCGTGTGCGCGCGCGTGCTGTGCTGTTCGCACAGCGACGAACTCGCCTGACGTTTCTCAGAATGCATCCCTGTCGTTAAGCAGCACAGGACTAAACAGTGATCCTTACAGCTGCTCTGTGCGCAAGGCACAGCCTGACATGGGTTTCCATTTTATTTCTGTCACTGCGTCCAATGAGAACATCCCCCTGTTGCTCTGGTCTCGCTCTGTGGCCCACAGGCCACGGCCCTGCTGCCCAGGCCTGCGCGCCGCCTGTCCCTGCTGGGCCGGCAGCGCCCCCATGCCCGGGGCCCAGCTCCCCGCTTCCCCGCTGCGCAGCCGCCCTTCCCCAGACCCCCCGCCCCCTCCTCTTGCATCTCCACGACCACTCGCACCTCAGGGCTCAGTCCTGGTCCGCGCTGCCTGCCCCTCCTCCCTGACTGCCTCACAGACTCCCCCCGCGGCCTGTCTTCTCAGCCACCTGCCCCTGCCCCGCCACACCTGGAACTTCTACGTCATGGCCCTGAAAAAGCAACGCAGCCCGATCGCTATTTAACAGCTGAACGTAAATCCCACTGACTATGGATCGTCCTGTGGAAAGGGAGGAAGATGATCTGAATCATCACGTGCAATGGGGGCATCAGAGAGACCGGTTCTGTGCCAACGCCTCACTTTACTTTTTACGTGAGTCAGTTGAAGCCCAGAGAGGAAAGTTACGCCCTCAAGGTCACACAGTGCAAGACTCACGCCTCCTGCCCCTTAGCTCCGCCTGCTCCTCGCTGGGGCCAGCAGAGCAAGCCCGGTGCCCCACGCCCCGCGCCCCGCGCCACCAGAACCGCCCGGAACCGTGCCGTCGTTTTTCCTGTCACATGCGCGGCAAAGCCCTCCGAGGGCTCCTTCCTGGAGCGACAGCTCTAGTTCACTTTTACTAAGGAACCAAAGCATGAAAATTCTCCAAATTCAAAGCCGCCCCTGATGAAGGGCCTGTCCCTCCTCGCGCTCCAGACGTGCCCAGCAACTGCAAGTCCCGCCGCCTGGCCAGGAATTTCAGGAGTTTTATGGCTTCTCTTAAAGAAGCTGCTTTTGATTTATGCTGATCATGTCTGACAGCCAGCATTTCTCTTAATAATAATGATAAATAAGCGAGACAAGGTCACCTAACCTGAAAGGAGCATATCTCCACGGCCACATCCACTTCGGAGCCTGGATCTACGGCAGTGGCTCAGGAGGCCCTCAGCCCTCAGCCTTAAATCCTGTCTCTGGCGCCCAGCCTGGCGATTTATTTTACACCATTTTCCTTTAACAGCCTATAAAGGGCCTATGAAAGGAGGGGAGGGGTCTTTGCAAGGACATGAGCAGAGACCGCTTTCCACTCTCCGGGCAGTTACTTTACAGTTTTTCTTCCTCTTGACTCCTATGTAACAGCCAAACCAAAAAATGCAAGTCTTGAAAAACGAGAAGAAATTGAAAGAACGAAATGGATTGGTAGATTCGAGCCGCAAAAGAGGACGTGCAAGCCCGCTGCAACACTCAACACACCTGGCCACACAGGAAGCGTCACACAGGAACCCAGACGTCGACGACCAGGCTGGTGTTGGCGCCCTGTGTGGGCGGGCGAGGTGGAGATCATATTGGGTTGGCCAAAAAGCCCGGTTAGTTTTTTTCCCATAAAATAAAAGGCACGTATTTTATTTTCACCAATAACTTTACTGATTTGGATATTTTGAGTATGTCGGCTCTCTCCCGCTATTGGCGTCTAATGGGCAGAGGCCAGGGGTGCTGCTCAACATCTTCCAATGCATAAGACAGCCCACAGCAGAGGATTATAGGGTCAAAACGTCAATAGTACGAAGAAACTTCGCAAACCACTTTGGACACATTCAGTCGGATACACTGCACAAATCTTTTTTTGCATTTCAGTTGTTTTTACCTTTCTTGAAATAATAAAGAATAACACTCTGAAAATATTACTTCTTTCATCTTCAATATTGAAAATGGCTACACAAAAGCTCACCAATTTTGTTAACTTTTTTTTTAAAATGCAGGCTGGTATGGCAGCTGTTGTGATACAATCTAACAAAATTGTTTCGAGTGAAGTTAAACTAAGCACTCCCAGAACCATGGTACAGAAACGACGAAGGAACTTCCTGGCCAACCCAAGGCTTCAAGCCCCGCTGGGTCCTGCCGCCACTGGGCCGTGAGGGCAGCTCCTCTGACCACGGACGGAGAAGCCCGGGCTGGGGGCGAGGCGGCCATGGAGGGGCCGAGGTTTTATCCCCTCGGCCGCAGAGTGTGGGCTGGGCCCTGCCGTTTGCCCTATCCTGCCTTTCACCTTGAGCCCCATTTGCTGCCCAAACAGTAGGTCTGTTTTAAGAGTGAAACCCTCTGTGCCATGTCCCCAGCAGAGGCCTGCCGGTGGCAGGCTGGGGGAAAGGACAGACTGGGTGTCCGTCCCGCGGCCTGGCCGCTCCTGCGCCCAGCGCCTACCTGAACTGGAGCGCTTCTTCGGGGTCTTGAGGCTGCGGCACCTGCCGCCCACCGAGCTGCTGTTCTCGCTCAGGGAGTCCTGGGCAGAGGAGGCGCTGCCCGTGGCCTCACTGTCGCGCATCATGCTCTCGTAGCCGCTGCTGCCTCCGCTGTGGTAGAACAGCGCCGTCCTGCCCATGGCCGGGGGCAGCTCCCCGCTCAGCACGCTGCTGTTGTCGCTGCCGTGGCCGCTGCTGCAGCGGTGTGGCTTCCGCGGCGGCGTGACCTTGCTGTAGGGTGACGGCAGCAGGGGCGCGGCCGCCGGCTTGTCGTCGGGGCCCCCGGCGCGCTCCTCCTCAGGCCCGGCCCGCGGCTGCAAGGCCCGGGGCCCCGCGGTGCCCTGGAGCAGCTCGGAGATGCGCCCGTTCACGGCGCGCAATGGCAGCTTGGCGGCCAGGCCCGAGCCCCGGCTCCGGCTCAGCGACTGCGTGGACCAGGACATGTGCTTCCCGCTCGGCACCGGGTTGGCGCTCTGGCCCACCGACTGGGGCAGGGACTTGGTGGAGAAGCTGAGCGTCTTGGTGGTGGAGGTGGACAGGCTGCGCGCTTTGGGACTGGCCAGGAGCAGCTTGCTCACAGCCGAGATCTTGGACTGGCTGGCCTTGGGCGAGGCCCCGGCTGACAGCGGGGGGCCCGGGTTGGTGGGCGAGGCCCCGGAGCTGCGGCCCAGGCTCCTCCCAGCGCGGGGCATGGTGCTGTCCTTGCCCGCGTGCAGCCGGGAGCTCATGGAGGACAGGCTCTCCGCCCGCTCCAGCGACAGGCATTCGTAGTGGCTGACAGTGGCCCTGCCCAGGGAGCTGGTCCTGCTGGCCAGCTGCTCCAGCTTGGCACTGAAGAGCTTGCTGCTGCTGCTGCTGCTGGTGTCCTTCGCCTTGCCGCTGGGCTCCTCCGGGAAGCCGGCCAGGAAGGGCGCGGGCTGGTTCAGGGGGCTGCTGGTGCTGCTGCCGCCGGCACTGTGCTGGGGGCTGGCCCGGTTCTTCTGGTCCAAGCTCGACTTCCGGACTGGCGGCAGAGGCGGGGTGCCTTTGGGCCGAGCCAGGACGCAGTGCTTGGGTGATGCCACCTTCCTCTCCAGGGTGGCCTTGGAGGACTGGCTGCCCGGAGCGGGGCCACCGCCGCCAGTCTCGGGGATGCAGTGGTAGAAAAGGCCGTCCGGCTCCTCCTGCCGGCCGGCTTTCTGGAAGGCCCTGGGAAGGCTGCTGGACTTCAGGCTTTTGCTGGGAGGCAGGGGGCTCTGGGCAGCCCCGCCGGGCAGCACCGTCTCACAGCCGTCCACCACCCTCCGGCAGCTGTCGGTCCCTGGGGAGGCAGACACCTCGCCGCTGCTGCTGCTCAGCCTGTCGCCGGCGTTGGCCTTGCTGTCCAGCTCCCGCTCTGCTGCGGCCTCGGGCTTTGCGGGGCCCACGGCCGTCTCAGACCTTGTTCCTTCGCCGCCAGGATACGCGTCCTCTTTCTTTGCCTCCTCCTCTCGCTTCAGCCACGGGTCCTCAAATGTCATCTCTCTCTTGGCTCTGGTTTCCTTTCTCTCCTGGGAGGGGGCTGCTTTGGGGTCGGTGGCGGCGGACACCTCGGGCTCCTGGGCGTGCCGGGGGCTCATGGCGATGCAGGGATAAACCGTGATGTTGGTCTTCATGGGGATGTACCCTTCGCAGCTGCTCAGGTTGGCCGTGTTGGAGATGGTGACCATGGCCTTGCCCAGGGTGGATATCTTGCAGCCTTTGATGGGCGTGGCTTTGTTGAAGGCGTCCTCCCCCATTTCCGACAAGATGAGCACATTGTCGGGGCCGGCCTGCGGCTTCTCGCGGCACCCCGCGGCGGTGCTCGGGATGCCGCTGATGAACTCCGGCGCCGGAGGCTCCGCCATGGCCTCCCCGTGCCCGAAGCAGGTCTGGGCTAGGAAGCTGTGGCACGACTGCTCGCCGTCACTGCCGGTGCTCATCTCGCTCAGCCAGGAGCTGATGGAGGACCGCCGGCTGCCCGCCTCCCGGCCCTTCTCGTCCAGGCTCAGCTTCGGGAGGGGCAGGAACTGCGTGATGCTGACCTCGGAGACCGGCGCCACGCCGGAGCAGCACTCCAGGTCCTCGCTGATGCTGCCGATGATGCTGACGGGCCGCGAGCCCGAGGCCAGGGCCTGCACCGAGCAGTCGCTGTTGAAGCTGATGATGCTGGTGGGGCGACCGCTGTCCAGGACCCCGCTGATGGTCAGCTCCTCCACCAGCGTGAACACCAGCTCGTCCTCGCCGTTCAGCTCCAGCGGCTGCTGCACCGTCACGGTCGTGGTGCTCACCAGCTCCTTCTTGGAATCCGCGGGCGTCGCTGCCTGACACGCGTCCTCCTCCGCAGGGGTACTGGGGAACCCTTCGCTCCCAACAGACATGGATTTCTTCAAAACCTGGGGGCTCATTCCAACCGGGGGCGTGCGCACCTCAGGCTGCAGCAGGGACTCGCTGGACACCATGCCGGGGTCCTTGGTCAAGGGCGGCAGTGGGGCGGGAGAAGGCAGGACGCCCTTCTGGGTGTAGACCTTGCACCTCTGGGAAGGAGAGCTGGCCGGCCTGTACTCGGGGGTCTTGGACAGGCTGGCGACGCCCAGCCGGGGGGAGCCCATGGGCCTGGGCTTGCCGTCCCCAAACGCGCACGAGCTCAGGCTCTCCCGGCTGCTCTGCAGGCTGGGGCTCTGCACGAGCTGGGCCGCGCCGTGCTGGCCGCTGCCGCCGCCGCTGCCGCTGCTGCCCGGGATGCTCCTGGGCGAGGCGGGGGTGGGGCTGCTGCTGAGGGCGGCCGCAGGGACCGGGGAGGGGTTCCTGGGCGCCCTGGAGGCCGGGGCGTCCGTGCCTTCTCTGTCAGTCAGCTGGCCGTCTGACCCGTTGTCTTCCTTCTCAGACTCGCAGAGCAGGGCGGCCCCCGCCGCCTGGCCCAGCGGGGGACACTTGCTCGCCTGCTCTGCCCCGAACTGAGCAGGCAGCTCTTCGAAAGGAAACTGACTGGGCTCTTCGCTGCCATCGATGCAGTCCAGCCTCTCCTGCAGCTCGGCGAACGTGTTGCACTTCAAGCAGTCCCTTTCCGGTTTGCCGGCCGCAGCCTCTCCGGCCTCTGCGGGCCGGCTGTCGCCCCGGCTCTTCTGCAGGGCTGGCACGATGGGGACAAAGTCGGGGGGGCCCTCGTTGTCGGTGAGCTCCTTGTCCGAGAGCGCCGTGCCGTTGGGCCCGATGTAGATGACCGTGTCGCAGGACTGCTCGCTGCTGGAGGAGTAGTCGGGGTCGCTGGACAGGTGGGGGATGGCGAAGTCGGCGTCCACCGCAGCCCTGGCGTGGAAGGGTCTCAGCTGGGTGGGCCTGCGCATCCTGCCTTCTTCACAGGAGCTCTCTCCCCCGGAGGAGCTCGACGTGTACTGGGGGCGAGAGGAATGCGGTTGGCGTGGGCCGCCGCCAGGCACGCCCCCCGGGAGCCCGCCCTGCTGGCCGGACACAGGCTCTCCAGGCCCCCAGTTGGCCTCCCTGCGTGTGGGCGGTCGTCTGGGCTGCACTGGGCAGTGCGTCCTGCTCCCCATGTCATGGCCACACAGGCAGAGGGGACCCCCAAGTGGCACATGGGGGAACAGAGGCTGCTCCCGAGAGGAGGTGACCAGCCCAGGCCCTGTCTGAGCTCCTAAGTCATGGGGGCAGCGGGTACCACGGGACGTTGGGTGGAAAACATGTTTGATTTTTTTTAAAGCTACAAAAAGGGCGGGGGGGAGCTCCACCCATGGCCTGCTGGCCCTAGGTCAGCGCGACCACCCTCTCAAGCCCTTTCTCACGCAGCCCTGTCCTGGCATGGGCTCCGCCTCAGAAAATGAGCCCAGTGGCTTCTAGCAGACTTTCAGTACCTGCCAGAAACCAGTGAGTTAATGGGGCGGAGCCCAGCAACCTGAAAACACCTCCGGGAAACACAGGGGAAGTGGGGCCACATGAGCAAGGAATTAACGATCCCCTTGGGGGCCAACCAGTAGAAGGACACGGGGCATGTCGGACCAAGGCAGGTAAGGGATTGTACTCCCTGTCCTTCCCAAACGTCCCGTCTCGAACTAGCAGTGCATTTGAACCACGTAAAGTGGACCAGAGCTCTCAGCTGGGGGTCCTGGCTGGGTGACCTGGGAAGGCACCACCTGTGGGGACCGGAGGTGACGTCCCTCTGCAGGAGCACGCAGCTTTTCCTGCCGCCCGGGGGACACCGAACACCTGTGCCCCTGCCGCTGGGGACTGGACATATGGATCGGGCTTTTTCGGACTCGGCTCCCCCAAAGCTCCTCCCTCAGCCCCCCAGCCCTTGGCAGGCTCCTTACCTTGGTTTTCTTCTTCTTCATCCGCAAGACCCTCGAGGCGATCTGGACGGTGGACAGGGTTTCCGCGTAGCTCCCGGCCGCGGCCGAGATGTGCGCGATCATGGTGGTGCGGCAGTTCACGTTCCCCAGGGACTCGCGCAGAAGCATGGTGAGCTTGCTCTCCCTGCCAGACAGAGCAGCGAGGCCGCGTCAGCGCGCCGGGCTCGCTTCTGACTTGCGGCCCCTGCGCGGCTTTCCCCTTCCCTTTGGAAGAGCAAACCAGTGAACATCATCGGCCAGCACGGGGCGATTTGCGGCTGGCGGCCAAGCTAGGGATCTGAACTCCGAGGACAGAATTCATCATGCAAAAGACCCCCTTGGCACATCCGTCCTGGCCGTGACGTGTGTGCCTGCGAGTCTGCCTGTGCGTGTGACATTGCGCATGACGAGGCCTGGGAACCGAAATGAGAGGAGGGTGGCATGTGCCCGATGACTCAGCGCGCCGCGGGCACACACGGCCCTTCTCTGTGCATTTCGGCCCACGGGCCACCCCTGCTACAGCAAGCAGTTCTCTGGCCGGGAATGTGCACTGAAGAGCCGTATGTTTATAATACATGCCAAGTTCCTTTTGCCAAGGAGTTGCAACCACCTTATTGCTATTGTCTCTTAACCCTCCTACTTGCACAGAGTAGCAATAAAAGTATTCCTATTCCTGATACGTGGTGAAACACAGGTGTAGGTCTTAGCCCTTAATCAGGGACAGAACGCAGAACATTCTAGAAAAACCCCCCTCTAAGGACTTCACAGGTGCTGTGGGGAAGAGCCCAGGCCCAGGAGTTTACAGGCTGTTTCCAGGCTCTTTAAAAACCGGCCTGGAGGAGTGGCACCTGCGTCTCCACTCCTGAGCTTGTCCCCGCGTCCCTCCTGCCTTGCTTTTAGGAGGCTCCCCTGCCTCGCCCTCCGCCCACAGCCTCCCCGCTGCTGGCCAGGGCCATCTCCCCTCTGCAGCCTCTCTGCTCCCCTCGCCCCACGCTCACATCCCTGTGCTGTGTTCGTGTCAGGTGACAGGAGGCCGTCCTTCCCTCTGTGTCCCCGTCGGCCACCCCCGCACAGACCCCTGGAGAGGGGCTGTCCCGCTCCGCAGAGTCCGCGAGGGCCGCGGGCCGCTGTCCGCAGAGATCAGACCTCGGGAACGGACGTTTCACATGCAACCTGCGTCGGCCTTCGGGGAGGAAAGGCCGACGTGAGAGCGGCAGCTGTTCCCTCCCTCCTGGGACCAGTGCAGGTGTCAGGCTGGGGCTGCTGGGCTCACTCTGGCCCAGTTCCAGGGCGGTTTAAAAATCTCGCAGGGCCTCCCTTCTGCAAAGTAATCAGTGATGACGGTGGTGGAGAGTGTTGGGGCGGAATGTTTACTTCCCCGGACTCGCGTGTTGAATGCCTACCCCCACTCTGATGGTGCTCGGAGGTGGGGCCTTTGGGAGGTGACGAGGCTACGGGGGGGGGGGGGCATGACCTGGATTACTGCCCTTGTGAACGAGGCCCCAGAGAGCCCCCTCGCCCCTTCCACCGTGTGAGGCGATGGCGACAAGGTGGCCGCCATCCATGACCCACGAGGTGGGTCCTCACCAGACACCGAATCTGCCAGTGCCTTCCTTGCTCTGAGACTTCCCAGGCTCCAGCACTGTGAGAAATAAATTTTGGTTGTTTAGGCCACCCAGCCTGTGGTATTTTGTTATACCAGCCCAAACTAGGACAGAAAGGCAAGGCCGGGGCGGGAGGGGCGGGAGGGGTGTGTGGCGGAGGAGTGCGGCCTGGCTGTAAACATGTAACCGCTTTCCAGATGAATCCAGAGGGGGGGGCACAGGCACAGCCAGAGCCGGCGCCCAGGTGAGGAGGTCAAGTCCCGGAAGACATTTTCAGCAAAGACACTGAACCTGTGCGAGCCTTGGGCTCTGTCTCCCCCACGAGACGTGGAAGAGAGATCCCACTGGGGGGAGGCTGTGACCCCACGCAGGCAGTTCTCACTGCTCGTGGCGGCCAGGCTCTCTGGAGTCCTTGCGATCACGGAGCTCATGGCCGCAGAGCCATGGTTCCCGGGACACACGCGGCTGAGGCTCCTGGGGGCCTCGGGCCACAACGGTCTGTCAGTTCATCGATACACCACCTTGTTTCATACATGTTTCTCTTTCAAGATACCTTATTTAAAATATATTTCTTACAAAGATGAATTACAGACACTCATTTCTTCATAATAAAACACTAGCTGAGCAGGGTTATACCCTTTCCTGGCTGGGCACCGGGGCCGTAACTCTCTGCGGCTTTCGGCCTCCCCACAGCGCAGCCCACTGCCCTCTGTTACTGAGCCGGTCGTCACCCTGTGGATCCCCAGATACAGGCACCCGAGTTCCCACCGCTTCCTCGGGCACCGCAGAGGTGACCAGGGCGCCTTCCGGGCCAGCCTGATGGACAGACCAGGGGCTTGCCTCTTCCTCTTCCTGCGAGCTCCACGCTGTTGATTCACTGGCATTAGACTCACGCCAGCAGCTGAATGGAGCCCAGAGAAGGCACGGGTTTCCTCTGAGAGGCACGCTCTAGCCAGCAGTGCGCCACTACAGAGTCTAGTTTCACTAAACAGTGAAATCACCAACGAACATTCACAGATGCAAAAAAATGGGGCACTACATAGGCTGTGAGAAGGACACTTGTTTACGGGAAGAAAGGGGGAGTCAGGGCTCCGCTGGGAGCACGTCTACTGAGCCAGTCAAAGGGTTCACCACCGTGCACGTCTGCAAGGGACGATGAAACGACGCGGCCATCGATGTGGGGTCACAAACAAATTTCAGCAAGTAGGCAAGTGTGTGATACAAAATCTGCAAATGACGAGGCTTGACGTTAATGCTAAGTCTTGTTAAGTGCACTTCGCTGAAAGCACACCCCACTTACGTGTCCCTGTGACCCCGTGTGAGTTCTCAGGAAAAGACACCAGAGACAGCAAAGAGCGGATGCAATATTGGCATAGCAAACCGTTTGCCCTGTGTGCGCCCCCATGATTCCGCATTCGTGAGCAATCACAGGACGTTTTTCACGTCCACATGGTGGGAAGAAGTCAGGGCATGTGTGTTGCTTGGCAACCAGCATTTCAGCTCTCCTTGCGGAGAGCCAGGGAAACTGCCAGCGAGACTCGTTCACCTGAGCCCGGTAGACTCTGAAGCACACCCTTATGGGAGTGAGAAATGGTGGCCATAAAGCTCTGGTTTTCCCACCTCCTCCTAATTGATCCTTTAAAACAAAGGCAGTGACGTTGGGGACCGAGGTGAAAGGTGGGCAGGGTACTAACGGCTGCAAAGAGCAGGTTTAACTCAGGGTCTCTGGTGGGAAAATAACAAGGTTAGAAGGGCCTCCAGGATGACGGTCGGCGCAAACTCAGCCTGCACCTTGGCGTCGAGACGGAGGCCAGAGGAAGAGGAGAACCCGCGCGCAGAGCCGCCGACCCCCAGGCCCCAGGGCCAGGCTGGGGGAGGGCTTTAGGGCCTCGGGGGACATGGGGCGGGCTGGGGCTGTGCAGGGCCGGCTGGGCAGGAGCAGAAGGGGACAGAGCTGAGCCGCGGGGGTCTGCAGCCATGTTTCGTCCTCACATAGCCCGCCTCCCTCCCACCCCAACCACACACACCCCTTTAAAAAGTGATTTGTGACCCTGGTCGGCTAGCGAAGTTGGTTACAGTCCTGTCCTGATACCCCAAGGTTGTGGGTTCAATCCCCAGTCAGGGCATGTGTGAGAATCAACCAGTGAATGCATAAAATAAGAGGAACAGCAAATCAACGTTTCTCTCTCACTCTCCCTTCCTCTCTCTCAAATCACTCAATGAGGAAAATGATTTTTGGAAAAATAGCTTGCTTTTCAAACTACGTCAACCTTCTATTAGACATAGCAAGAGAACACATGAATACACTTTAATTAATACTTTTAAAGGAACATGAAAGAACAATTAGTAGCCTAGGACAGGAGCTGACAAACTAGGGCCTGCAGGCCAAACTGAGCCCACTGCCTGTTTTTGTAAATAAAGTTTTATTGGAGCGCAGCCTCGCCCTCACGTTGCCTCTGGCTGCGTTCACGCCGCCACAGCAGAGCTAAGCAGTTGTGACAGGGCTCGCAGGGCCCGTAAAGCCACAACTGTGTACTCTCTGCTGCTTTGCCAAAAAGTTTGTTGGCTCGTGCCCCGCAGGAAGGGTGCACCATGGAACCACCCCGGACGCAGGGCCGGAGAGTCCCCCCAGGGCGCGGAGGTAAGTCTTAGCTGCTTTATTATTCAATAATCTCTTTCTGCCCTGAGCGTTGTTGCCTGTGCTGTCTCTCTTCCCTGTAATCCTCACCTGAGGATATGTTTATTGGTTTTTGGAGAGAGAGACAGAGAGAGAAACATCAATCGGTTGCCTCCCGTAGGCACCGCGACTGGGGAGCTCCAACGCACTGAGCCACCCAGCCAGGGCTGTGTCGTCCCTCTTTTAGTTCGAATGGTTCACTGAGGGAGAGGTGAAGTCAGCGCCAAGGAAAAAGGCAGAGGGACTGAGAAGTGCCGAGCGTTAGAGCTCACTGGGCGCCAGGCCGCAGCTGGGGCCTATCTCTCCAATGGGGCTGCGAGGCCGCTCACACTCAACTCAGGAACGCATGGTGTCTGCAGCAGCTCCTCCAGGAAGCACCTAGTGGGTGCCGGCCCCGCGTAGGGCGCTGTGCAGGTGCGAGATGTGCAGGGAGCGGGACTGGACGGCACACACGGAGCCCGCCGTCCAGAGAGGGAAGCGGACACGCAAACACGCTGGGATGTCATTGGTTAAAGCTAATGACAGAAGAGCACATCTCAAGAAGCACATGATAAGGAAGGACCCCTTAAGTCTAGAGCATGTCCCCACCACCCCTGTAACTCAAGACTACCCAGCCCTCGATAGTTAGAGCCCAGTTCTGTCTCTTTGGCTGGGATCCCCCACATATCAGGAGGTAAGGATGGAGAAAGACCCTTCATTTGCTTGCAGTCCCCCGAACACCCCACACAACCCGAAGTTCCTTTCTGAAAGGGCGGCATGCAATAGGTAGCTCATTATTCACTGACTCCCAGGAGAGGAGGCCCTCCCCGCTGGGGTGATAGTACAGGCTGCCCGTGAAATAAGATGTGCAAAGTCTTGCTACAATGCAGCCCGGGGATCGTCGCCAGCAAAAGGCCATTCCCTTCACGAGCAGCATTAAACATACCTTCTCCCGGAAGGAGGTGAAGACCTTGGGAGCAGCTGGCAACGACGCCCGTTTGAAGAGGAAAAGAGCCGTGAGCTGGGAATCACCAAGTCAGGCCACCTAACTCCAGGACCATGGACAGCCCTTCTTTCATGTCCTTGTCCGGGAGGACCAGGACTGTGTGTCTCTATGAAGGCCACCCCTCAGGACAGACCAGTCTCCTCCAGCGCACACACAGAACAGACACCGAAGAAAGCAAGATGAGGCTGGGCCCCTCCACCTATGGCAGAGTCTTTTTAATCCTCACCTGAGGACATGTTTATTGATTTTTAGAGAGAAAAGGACAAAGAAACTTCAATGTGAGAGAGAAACATCGACCGGTTCCCTCCAGTACGCGTCCCGACGGGGGACCAAACCCACAACCTAGGCGCGAGCCCTGACCGGGGATCAAGCCTGCAACGTTTTGGTGTACGGACGACACTGCGACCAGCCAAGCCACCCGGCTAGAGGATGTCAATTCTAGTAGCACATTGACAGAAAGGAGTTTAGTTAATCCAGAAAACTAATCAAGCCCCAGAAGAATTTGCAGGAGACAGATTCCTACGGGCCACAATGGAAACCGCAGCAGACACAGAACCATAATGAGGCACATGCCTGTGCCCACCCCCTGTACGCGCAGGCATGCTCTTTCTTAGAAAAGAAAGATTATGCACGTGCATGTGCGTGTATGTGTGTAAGTAATGCACCATTAGTGTTCAAGAATGCAAATCACATACACAGGATGGTGATAAGTGTCAGATATTCAGATCAAGATAACAGCTACCATTGAAATGTCAAGAAAACGTCTGAATTCCTCATGTTCTTAAGGCTATGACCCTGGAACTACATTACATTCCAATAAGAATCCCAGCTTCCAGCCACTTCACCTGTGAACTGTGTATGGCCTCAACCAGTGAGCTTGAGAAGCTGAGCAAGAGTTGCCAGGTAGTGAGCTGGCTCCAGGAGTTCTGGTCAACCAGGCTTACTTACTTCAGCATTACCTGATTCATCCTCCTTCATGAGAAACACAAGCTATAAACAGCAAATAGTGTCAATGGAGTATTTTAAGAGACGTGTATGATGTAACTTCAATTTATAGCTAACAGAAGATTTCAAGTTAAAAGCATAACTAATCAGGTTCAATCTCATTTACCAAGACACACTGGTTATAAGACATGGGCTCACTTACATAAATTAAATGTGTTCCATGAAAACTTTTCTGCACTATTCACTTGCTTAACAACTCATTCCTTTTCATTCAGAGCAAGGAAAAGCTTCACCCCAGTCTAACTTGTTGATCACTCAGAATTAGTAGAACCTGAGTTACTCTTGAGATTCTAAAATCTAAGTTCTGCTCAGCAGAATGAAATTCATTCCAAGGCTATAGCACCAGGTACGACCTACGACTTTTTAAGGGAAATTCACATAATAAGAATCACAACAGAGAAAGCCCACTGATTCCGGGATACAGTCCTGAGTCAAGGTTGACAGTGTTTTTAGAAACAGAATTAGAGGTGAGGGAGTCTTCGGGCTCACTGCACTTCCTGAGAAAAGGGGTGTCGCTGCAACAGGTGATCTGCCTTCCGTCAGAATATTTCTACGGACTGAGTCTTTTCCATCTCCCGGGGAAGCCCATGTAGCATTTTTGAATATTATTAGAGAGCTCTTTCTTACACTGAGCTTAAATCTTCCTTATGCTTCTAACCCATGGGTACTCACTCTGTTTTCTAGGGAAAAGACCAAACCTTCTGCATGCACTGGCCTTTCACACTTCAGAAGACACTTATTATGTCTTCCTTAAAGGCCCTTTTACTTGGGAATGTCCCATGTTCCTTCCATGGCTCTTCAAATATTTGCTTGGCCATCCAAGCTCACACTAAGCCTCCATCTTCCTGCTACACAACTATAACATTCCCTCTCTGCTCAGACTAGTCTCAGCTCTTGGGTAGTGAAGAATATGGCCTTGCCCAAAGAGCATCTAGCCCCTGACCTCAGCCTTTGGGAGGTACCGTATAATTCACCAACGAGGAGTATCTTTGTTCAGGGTAGAGACTGGGCACACGTAACAGTCTTAGGGTTGGGGCTGGTCATGCCAGAAAGATCAGCCATGTGATTTAGGTCAGAGGCTTTGGGTCATGAGTATCCATCAACCTGGAGACCGATTTCCATGTGGGACATCAGTAAGTCAATACATAATGAAGCTCTAGTAAAAACTCTGCCCAAAGAAGCACAGGTGAGCTTCCCACAGTGATATTTGGTGCATATCGTCACAAATCAACGCCGGGAGGGTAACATGTTCTGACTCCGCAGGGGTGGACCATGAAGCTTTGCATTTGAAATCCTCCTGAACTCTGCCCTATGCTTCTCTTCCATTGGCTTTAGTTTCTGTCCTTGATCATAGGGGTGAGCACATGCAGTGAGTCCATGATCCCTACTAGTGAATTAACAAACCTGAGGTTGGCTTTAGGACCCCTCCCGACTTGCAGTTGGTATCAGAAGTGAGAGTGGGTGTGTGTGCGCCCCTCCCCCTACCTTGGTAATTGAACCCTAACTCCTTGTAGTTGCTGTCAGAAATCTTGGGGAGACTTGGCAATCTGGGCACTGGGCCCACAAATCTTACAGTTTGGCTGATTCAAAGTAGCTCTTTCCACAAGATCCTAAGAACCTTCAGGGCAAGAACTGAGCTTTTTGATTTTTTATTTTGACCTTTCTTTATAGTAACTTTGAAAGTGTTTAGAACTTATTAGTTCTAAGAAAGAAGGGAAAAGACCTTATATTTATTTTTACTTAGTTTAGCATAATCACAAGCTAGAATGTCATCACTTTAATGAAAACAAAACAAAAAACCCAATAATTTAGGAGGCAAATTAGTAGATCTTTCAAGTGAATAGAAAGTGACAGGTCTATATATAGGTTTCTCCTGAATTAACAGTGCCAAAAATTGTGCACGCTAATGAAGTTAGAGATGCTATAAAGGGGTGCTTAGTGATTTAATAAACAAACCCTCTGCTCTCACTGAACACACAGACTGGTCTGAAATAGATGTGTGCTCATTATTTAATCCACCTGCGGGAGCAGGTTAGGAGTACTCCTAACGTTTATAACGTTATAAATAATGTTATAACTACTACTCTGTCACTTTCCACATTATCTGAAATTTCACTTACTTTTCAAATTTTATTTGGCCCTACCTATTATCATTAATCATCAGTGCTTCACAATGGACACCTCTCTACCTGTCACTTTTTACAGACTTTGCAGTGGCTGACGGCAGTCTTGCTGGGGGAGGGATAGGGAAACATCTCGATTATGTTGCATTATCACCATCGCGCATCTTTTGAGTAAAGACGAGCTCATTGTACTGCTTAGAAACTTAGTTGTTCTTCAACTTCAAATCATCCTCAGGTTTAAACCCAATGTTTTAATCCCAATTTCAGAGGTCTCTGTAGTAACCCAAAAGGCAGTTAGGCACCAGTTGGGGATCCAGGTGGAGTCAAGAGTCATGTTGTCATGGCAACCAGAGTCTCTCCCCTGATTTCTACTCACCCCTGTCCTTTTCCATGAATTTTTAAAGAACATTCCAGGTGAAAGAAAATGAAGATTATAAATGGAATTCGTGACAGAGTGAAACCCCATTCTTGCCCAGTGGCTTCTCTCAGACCCCCCCGCTCCCTCTCTACTACGCCGTCTCCGACCTGCCTGTGCCATCTTGGTAATAAACTTGCATCTTTGGAACATTCCTGTGCTTTTCCAAGAGTTAATGTTTGTTTCAAGTCACAGAAAAACATACTTCTGAAGCCTACGTTTGATGTGGCGTTTTGATGGCACCTCTTTCTGTAGCTCAGTCTGTGGTCACCCTTCAGGGTCAGCATTAGAACCATGTAGCATCTGGGCTTTGAAAGTCTGCAAGCCTACATCGAGTTCTTTCAAAAGAAATGTGTTTACAAACACACACACACACACACACACACACACACGCAGGAAAACACCTGAAAGGGTCTCATTTACTTTTTCACCTACTCTCTAAGCAAAATCCTAGATGACAGAGCATCATGGGTACCGGGTGAATTACTGGGCTTTTATTTCCCAGCTCTGGACACCCAGCTGAGTTGCCTGGCACCACATTCCTAGGAAAGGCTAAAAAGAGGTTAAATAGCATTAGACAAAGGGTCTAGGCTTGATGATTACACTGGAATACAATCATGACTACTTCCAGTCTCCAGAGTTCAATTTAGCCAATTCCATGCTTTCTCTCTATTGAAATAAACTAAACAGAAAAAATGCAAATATGAGCCCCAAGCAGTCCGTTCATTTGCATTCACTTGACTGTGTTCTGATCCTGTGCACACAAAGGCAGGGAGGTCTAATCGCTGTCTGTTCAATCCGACAGCATATCCGTGGGCGCCCCTTGTGTTTCAGGATAACCCTCCAAGAGACAAGACACAGACGGCTGCGTGGGCGAGGCTGGAGGCACAGAACATCACCTGCCGGGAAGGACTCAGCCCAGTCCTGGGGAGGGTGGGTTAAATGAAGAAGTGTGTCCCGTCCTGTGATCTTGTGCTCATCTCTCCCCCTGTGCAATGGCTTTTCTTTGAAGTCTGCAGCATGGAGTTTAAAACAGGATTCTGATTGTCAAGGTGAGAACGATCCGTTCCTGCTGTCCCCTTCCCCCTGTGCCTTCTGCTTCTAACCAGTGGCCCTCCCGAGCCTCGGCTGGGGATCCTGGGAGTGGTTCTAGGAGGGCCTGCGGAGCGCCGTGGACACCAAGTCCATTACTCCCTGAGACGGGCATCCTTGGGTGCCCGCCAGGTGGGGGGCCAACCAGCACGACTATGGCCCCGATCCATTTGTTCCTTTATTGACTGACAGCCTGGGAGGCCTCCTCCTTATATAAAGGGTGACAGTAAACATAATTTAGTGGCCTTGGACCTGGAGCTGGCAACCCGGGGAGGAGGAAGCCACCAGAACACCCTAAGGTCGCTCCCTGCCCCGTGGACTCTGATAACTCCTCCCCACTCGCAGCTCCTTGAACAAGGGCGGCCTCAGCGCCACTCCCATGTCTGTGTTCATCCCAGGTTTTCAGCGTGGGATGCCCTTCGCTTTCATGTCTGTTTGTGGAAGCTCTTCCATGTCCAGCTCAACCCACTAACCCACTGACTATTCAGGAAAAATAGGAAAAACCTAACAGCGCTAGCACCTCCCCGGGGCTCACATCCTTGGAAATCACTGGCCTTTCTGAGTTTTCTTATATTGTAGCAAAATGTATATAACATAGATTTACTATTTTAATCACTTTTAAGTCTATGGTTCCACCTTCTGTTTTCCAGTCATCTGTGGGGAGACACTCGCATTGTCTCCCTCTGTTCACTATGATGGAAACAGCCGCTGTGAATGTGTATGTACAAGTGTCTGTTCCAGCGGCCGCGTTCAATTCTTTTGAGTATATGAGATCTGTCCAGAAGGTATCCAGCCATGTAATACGAAAAATATATTCATTGAAGAAGATACAGGAAACATTGTACATAGGACAATGACGCCTCAGTCCCCTTCAAAGGAGGCACCTTGGGACCTCACGCAGTTCTCCCAATTGCCATCAGCTGCCCGTTGTATTTCCCTGAATCTCATCAATGATCTGATATCTCTTCCCTTTCAAAGGTGATTTTAGTTTGTGGAAAAGCCAGAAGTCACAGGGCACCAAATCTGGGCTGTAGGGGGGTTGAGTCACCTGGGTGGTTTAATGTTTCACCAAAAGCCTCTGCATGAGACGTGATACATGAGCAGGTGCCATGTCAAGATGGAGATGCCAATCACCAGTTGCCTTCCTGGCCTTCTGAATCCTCTGAATAGTTTCGATGGAGGAATGTTCAAGCTTAACTCAAAATCTGATGCAGATTCATGACTCTACTCACTCAGTCATTTTGAAGGCAACGGCCACAGAGTCCACATGCTCACTCGGTGGAGTCTGCCGCCCCCACTGACCAATACAGTGAAGTCATCATTGTTCACGCATGCACATTCCAGGCCACTCTCTTCGGTTGCCAGGTTATATCAATGTTGCTCAAACATTGTTAGTAGTTATGTTATACTAACAATGGCTGGATTTTTTCCAGACCTACCAGCAGTGGAACAGCTGGATAACATAACAATTCTACAGTTAACTTTTTGAGGAACTACCACACAACTTGACATAGCAGCCGTAGAATTTCACATTCTCACCAGCAGTGAGTACAAAAGGGTCCTGATTTCTCCACCTCCTTGCCAACATTTATTTGCTGTTTTTTTATAACAGCCTTCCTAACGAATGCGTGATGGTGTTTCATCGTGCTTTTATTTGTACTTCTCTAATGACTAAAGATGGGGCACAGCTTTTCTTGTGCTTAGTGGCCATTTTGTATATTTTCTTCGGAGAAATGTCTATTCAAGTCCTTTGTCCCTTTTGTAATTGAATTGAATTTTGTGGTTATTGTTGTTGAATTGTAGGAATTCTTTATATATTCTAGATATTAATCTTATATTAAATACAGGATTTGCAAACGTTACGTCACATTCTGTGGGTTGTTTTTCCACTCTCTTGATGGTGTTCATCAAAGAACAAATGTGCCCTTCCATTTTTGGTTACACGTTGTCCGTTTTAGGTTTTAACCAACATCGTTAGTGTCTGTGGTTCAAAGGCTCTCCAATGTTTGCTTTTCCTGTGACAAGGCTGTCAATAAGAGTGACCAAAGATTGCCCATGCTATTTGTGCTGAACAATACTAGAGCAATATGGTTCTTGTTACTGGCAGAGCACTCACCAGGCCCCAGCTGGGGGAAACTTAAAAGGCTGCTGTTAGGCGCATGTGCCGCAGGCTGCCCAGGGGTAAACTCCCTTTGAAATCGAGTACAACCGACTTTAAGGAGGGTGAGGAGGGGAAGGAGGGTGACTCCGGGAGAGCACCTCTGGGCATCACATGTGGTTTACAGAACCTTGATTTCACAGTCTTCAAAAAACGTGCCAATTGCATTGGCTTTTGGCACAAAGACCAGTGTTTACTAATTAGAAGGAATTAAAAAGAAATTAAGTTTAAGAATGGTTTCCATTACTGGTGTAAGTCTGAGGGAAGAAGTTCCTCAGACTTACGCCTGACATAGAGGCCACAATTCATTCCTTTAATAACTTGAGAGTCCGTGAAATTGAAACGAAATTTGACATGAAAGAATCACTTCATTTTTTTTTTTAAGAACTAAGAAAAAACTTAAGTTTTCCAGGGATGTTTATTTTGTTGGATCAAAAGGACTGTGGCACAATTGTTGCATCTTTTAAGTTGTTAAGTTCAATTTCAAAGTTCTCTTACATGGGATAAACGTGGTTTGAGTTCCGAGTCTCATCGCTGTTAACCCTGCAAGATTCTTCACTGGGCAATTTCTCAAACTCCTGCCAGCGGAAAGAGCTTATAAATTAGGAATTGATTACCTCCTCCTTCTGCCACTTCTTTTGTTCTCCTCTCTCTGCTTTTTTAAACTTCAAAACATCTCAGTGCTTTCCCGAAGGGCTATGAAGGGCTCTTTATGGGTTTCATCAGCTATTTTCAACCCGTGTGCCACGATAATTTTTAAAACACGCCATACCTGACTAGTTAGTCGGGGGCACTGACCTCTTTTCCCTGTAGACTGTCAGATGAAAAAAACGACAACGGCCAACACAACAACAGCCGTCCAGTGTGAATGAGTCAAAATTATACCTATTTTTGGGGTCAGGTCAGCAACAAATGTATTTTTTGGATGTGCTGCAGAATTTTAGTAATCAGTTTATACATGCCATGAGATAAAAAAAGGTTGAAAATCACTGGGTCAGAAAGATGGTCCAAATACCACTAACGACGCCTACTTCTCTGAGAACTGAATAACGTGAGCAGAGATCAGTTCTTTTCTTTCTATACATCAGGCACCTAACAGTGTCCAGCCTTTCCGTAAACCTTTAAGTAAGTGTCTACTGGGTACCACTCCTTTAAAAGAGGTCTTCCCAGGTTCCTCAGCCCGTAACGTCTCAAACACGACCTTCTTCCTCCTCATAGGGGCCCTTGTTAGAATACAGCCACAGCGGGGGCCACTGCCTTGGGCCGGAAGGCGTGCCCGCTCCCAGGCTCAGCCTCGCCTACACGGTGGCAGGCAGGCTCTCCCGGCCCCCTCAGCGGTCTCGAGGGCAAGCCACGGCCTACTCGGGTGTGCACGGCTTGCAGTTTTCAAGGCTAGATCGTAGGAGAGACATTTACACCAAGGCTACTTACTATTAGGTCCCTCTGCAGGAAGGGGTACAACCAACGTCCACCAACGTGCCCTCAGTTTGAGTCAACACTCTGGCCAAGTCAAGTGTCTGTAACCCGTGTCTCCAAGACAACCCGGGGCTTTCCTTTGATCGACACCACATGGATCCCAAGGTCGTAAGTGCAAAACCGTCTGCTTCCAGCAGGGTGTTTGGGTCAGCAGGGCTGACAAAGCCAGTTGGTAGAGTCAAGTTCTATGCCTTTGGCACGTAGAAAAGATGGTCCCAAGGGCAGCAAGTTGAGTCTACACAGAGGAAGCAGCTCCCTCCGCAGTGGGAGTTGGGGGGACGGGTCTTGTGATAAAGCCTGAACATGCCCCTTCTCCTTCCTTTGCACTAACAGGTTCTCGACTTGGGGGCGGATCCCCCAACAAGCAGGTGTTAAGACCTGGGACGTTGGCAGGCCCCCTGCAGGGCCTGGAATCCCAAACAGAAATGGGGAACGACCCTGTTCTGCAGGGCCTTTAACTGGGCGACCCCTAGGGTCTTGTTTGGCCCCAGAAGCCTGTTTGCGCCTATTGCAGTGCATCCGGCCGGATTCATTTTGTCCTGAAGTTTTCACTTTTTTAAATGATGTATTATTATTAAGACTTAAGAAAAGTAAAATGGGGAGACACAGGCAGCCCTTCACTTTCTATTTCCATGGTCTCATCCAGTAACATGTGCAACACATGCGATGCACAGAGTTCACGCCGGAGACAGAATGTTCCCACGAAATGGAGACGCTCGCACTGAAATGCACTTGGAACTGGTCACTGCGCACACACAGCTCGTAATGGCTGAAACGCAGTTCTAGTTCTACCCTGAGGAATGCAAGCTGTAGTCAAAACCTGCAGAATTTACCTACATAGAGTTGTAACTGAACTACAAAAATGTTGTGATGAAATTTATGTTAAATGAAAACGATTTCTTGGGGGCGCGAGCAGTTCTCTCTGCTGCTTGTCATCAGCTGGAGCTGAGAAACGTTTGAGACTTTCAAGAACCAGTTTAAATGATACAAAATTAAGAAACCGACATTAGACAGTTTTTAACCTTTTTTTTTCCCACAGTAAAGAAAACCATCAACAAAACAAAAAGATAGTTTTAACTTGAAAACATATTTTATGAACCTAAGTGTCCTTCAAAAAAGTATTGAAGTTTTGGAAACAAAACTAAATTTTGATTGCCCTTTGTTCAAACTAAGTTGTAAACCCACAATAAAATGCTCAACAAATGAAACACAAAAGCCTCAGCCCCTGCAGTTTGTAATAAGTTGCAATTATTAAGCAAGGAGGTCATGAGCATTAGACAGCAAAAAGCAAACAGTATAAAAAATTAAGTTTTGAAATTCTACAATGATGCTCTTGAAATTGACTTGGGGGAAGATCTTTCGAAATATTAACACATAACATTCTTACTGAATTGGGAAATTTATTCCACTGAAATGAACTTTAGTTGTTTGTGGTGCACATAAATTCTTAATTCTTTTCAACCAGACTAAGCATTCTATCAAGAGAGATAGATAATTTTATATGTTAACACACATGTACATACATATACATAAACATATAGACAGGCAGTTAGATAAATAAAGGAGAAGATTGCTGTGGCTCTAAGTACTAGAAGAAAATTGTCTTAAGGAAAAAAACATTGATATGATACTAGGTACAGATATGGTGAAACAATTAAAATACACAAAGATGTCTCAAGAATAATTATTCTACTTATTTTGTTTTAATGCTCTGATCAACAATAAAAAGAAATTTTTAATTGTTTTCACTTGTGTGCACATGGATTTTTTGTAAGAAATTGTTTTATTTTTGAAGGTAGTCTTTGAATAGAACTATTTTATAGGCCTACTGGTATTAATAGATTTGTCAGAAAATAAATCATATTAATTAAATACCCCTTTTCACTCCCAAAAATATTCAGTAAATGACATGGTTCCCTTAGTTATAATTTAGAGTAGGGAGAGATGTGTCACAGAAAAATACAGAAAAGCAACAAAAAGCAATATAGTAGTCTAGCTACCTAAAAGTCCTTAAAGTATCAAGGACAATTGAACATTGTGGATGAGATATTCTCACACATCTTATTAAATGCATTGCTGAGCTTGTAAAAGAGTAAGGCATTTTCTGAACAAACAACAAATGAATTTGGAACTCAAGAGAAGTAAGCAGAACACTGAAGCTGGCTTTTACCCTGAAGACAATTGCCAAACCAGGTGATATTCAGCTGAACCTAATTTTTATACAGCCTTAAAGGGTGTGGAAAACAGTAGACAAAGCCCAAAGCCTGACCAACATGAGAATTTTAATGGAAAAAACCCCCTCTACAACAATTGCCCCCTCATGTCTACAAGATATGACTGTCTGGGAATTCGGCCCTGAGCAAAACAGAAAGAAATCATCGCAAGAATTTAGAACCACAGGCAGGATTAATGCAGTTTTGTAGCTTTAATTCTCAATATCTGGGTGGTCCAAAATATTTCAAGCTGAGAATGTAATGCTGAGTATTGTCAACTGGTAGTGATCCCAGGCAGCAAGCAGAAGTAAATACAGAGGCTAAAACAAACGCTGTTTACCCCAGGTCTCAAAGAATTCCCACAAATAAAATTCCAAGGAAAATGAATATCCCCAAGGAAAAATAAACACACAAGGAAGCAAGGCACCAGAGGAGAGACCCAGCAGAAATAACAGGTAGCAGAATGAGATGTCCGAACACAGATTATAAACAAACAACAAAAAGTTGATTAATGTGATTAAGTAAATTAAGAATTCTATCAGATTTCTTTTTTTTTTTTTTGAAGAATTTGAAGATAAGAAAAAAAAAGATCAGAAATGACCATGCTGGAAACACAGAAACTAGATTTACTTTCCAGACGGAAATAACTAGAAAACCAAACAGAAATGAGTTTTGGATACTGGGCAACAGCAGCAGAGAAAAGTGATGTTTGAGAGAAAGGAAGCGAACCAAGTGAGCCCTGTCAGCGCCCAGCTCGCCGCCTGAGAGGGTTCTCAGGCCGCAGAACAGAGCGTGTGAGGCCAGACAGAGCCAGGCAGCCCCCTTGGCTAAGACGGGCGAAGTTCACAGGGCAGAAAGCAGGAAGGAAGGAAGGAAGGAAGGAAGGAAGGAAGGAGAGAGCGGGAGGGAGGGAGGTGAGGACGGAGGGAGAGGGATGGGGGGGATAAGGAGAGAGAGAAAGAGAGCGAGAAGACGCATCCATGGGACTGGGGATAACTTGCAAAAGTGAAAAGAGCTGATAAGACACGTGAGATTGGGCAGAGTCCTCAGAAAGGGGCTAATAATAATACTAATAATGTTAGACACCCTCCCCCCAATGGTAGGATCAAATTAGCCCCAGATGTTCTGTACCTGCCCTAGCAAAGCTTAAAAATCAAGCCTCAAAAGGAAGCAAATAACTGTGGAAATTAGTAAATACTTCTACATTACTGATGGATCAAAAAAGTAATTATAATGAAAAACAGGAAATCTTTTTAAACTAATGATAGTGAAAATAATCATCATTATCAAAACCTTAGCAGCGGATAATATACAGGGGTGGGCAAAGTAGATTTACAGCTGTACTACAAATAAATAACACAATAATCAATAATGATACAAGAATAAACTCTGTGTTTCACGTACTCGGAACTCCAAACCTGCTTTTGCCGACCCATGTATTAAGTGCTTATGTTACAGAACAAGAAAGAGGGAAAACTATTAAGCTAAGCCATCTTAAGTTGGGAGATAAAGCATAGCAAAGTAAACCAAAGAAAGTAGAAGGCAGGATAAAGAGCAGAAATTAATACAATGGAAAACAAACATACTGTAGAGAAAATTAACGAAGTCCACAGTATGAAGACAGTCTGGTACTGGCACAAGGATAGAGAGGCCAGAGACAGACCTGTATGTATTTGGACACATGTTTTTATGACCGAAGGAGCACTGGGGATGCCTGGGGAATCCAATAAATGGTGGAGGGGAAAATATTTATAGAATAGTAGCATCAGGGTTTATGTAAAGAATTTCTATGACTTAATTAACAAAAAGGTAAGCAATGTTATAGAAAATAGGCAAAAGATATGAACAAGAGAGAATAACTAGCAAACAGTTATTACTCAACCTTCCTGGTAATCAGGGAGATGCAAATTAAAGCTAGAATGCTATATTGTACCATTAAATAGCCACCCGATGGCCAAACGTTTTAAAAATCAGATGATAGCTCCATTCTAACTTGACCTAAGAGAGCGCGTTACCTTACTACACAGCAGGATGTGAAAAGATAACCCACAGGAAAGGTCAGTTTTGACACAGGTATAGCGTTAAATGAGATCGACGGTACTGGGGGCTCTGAACAGTTGCACAGCCAGGAGGAGGGGTGAGCGGAGGCCGCGCTGGGCATCCCTTGGCACAAAAACACAGGGAGCCCACGGAGCGGCTGAGGGGTCACTCGGAAGACGCACCAGCATTGAGTGGAAAGGTGGTCAGGCTTGGCTTGCATATAATTTTGTCCCTTACCAGCTCCTCTAGCAGTGGTTAGTTAAGTCAAGGGCGACCACGGAGATTTCTGTCACCTGCTTCTGCACGCTTCGCGCTGCTGTGACTATGGAAATTTGAGTAAACCACCTCTGGCTGATTTCTAGTGCTGGTACTGCCGCCCAGTAATAGGAGAGTATTGTACCACATATTGCTAGCCCAGGAAGAGATCAAAATACAAAATTTAAAGTAAGGTTTCTAATGAATGCACATTGCTTTCACATCACTGTTAAGTTGAAAAACTGCAAGTCAAACCATGGTAAACCGGGGACCATCTGTACTCAAAAAATCGTTGCTTTGCTACTCTTTCCAGTTCCAAGACCTCGTGAAATAGGCTCCGAAGCGGGTCCTTGAATGGACGACTTAATGCCAAAGGGAGACTCTGACTCCATCCAAAAAGCTTTTACAGGAATAATCACCTGGTTCTTTTCGTTTACAAATTAAAGGCTCAGATGAATGACTTTGGTGAGGAAAAGACTTTTTTTGGCTCTTTGAAAGGTCAGACCGTATGGTTTTTAAAGGTGGCTATTCTCCTTTTCCAAAGGAAATTGTCCACGACCCAGATGGTTTTCATTATTCCCAGCACGAAATCCTGCCGGGAGATTTCCTTTTTCAGAATTTAGCCGTCCAGGGAGGCCGCGGGGGCGGGGCGGGGGGCTCCGGGCTGTGGGTTTGCGCGGTTCCGTACAGTGGATGGAGGCTAAGTTAACCGGAAGTGAGAAGAGCCCGCAAGCTCTTCCCTGAGCTTTAGACGAGAGAGACAACCGTCTTGCTCACTGCAAAAAGCTAACCGTGAGGGCTGAAGCAGCCCTGCCTGGGCCTCTTGGAACCATGGGGCGCGGTCTCCCGGCTGCAGCTCAAAATTTATAGCGCTGTCAAAAGATCGGCTGCCCTTCCCAAACCTGGGGACGTCAATCACAACGACAGCCTTTCCTCAGGGGCCTAGTGCACCTTGGAACTCGCTCACACTAGCTCCTTTCTCACCCACGCAATAAGCGACCATCACAGAGAGGTGGTTTGAGTAACTACACGTTTTGAATGAACTTGAAGACATATTTGTTTCTGTCCAATTCTAGATATTTCACGAGTGGTAACAGTAAATAAGAATCTATACTGTACTTTGTTTTTATGGTTATTTCTTATTGCCTTAGAAAACATATTCGCAGATGATTGACTGTTTTATGCCTTGCACTCTAATTTGCGTCATTTATACATTACAGATGCTTGATAAATTGTCAAAATAGCCTGGCAGACCGAATGCAGTTTTGCTCCATGTTGGGTTCAGGAAGCAGGGCTCTCGCTTCAGTGCCTGGCCACACCCTGAACAGCTCACACGAAACGGGTATGTGGCAAAAGTGCTGCAATAAAAGCTACAGGACTGACTGTTAAGAAAGAAGTAAGGACCGCCCCCCCTCCGCCGACCCACCCCAACAGATTTATGGCTTGAAACCAGCAGAGACCAGCTTGGTCCAACATGGCAACCAATTTCACCTTCTGATAACCCCAAGCCTCATTAAGCGCTCATTGTAATACATTAGCATGCTAAACGGCTGGAAATGGAAAAGCCCATGTAAGGACACACGACTGCTGCTGGAGCTCTTCCGAGAAACCTCCACCCATTTCCCAGAAAGACTCTGAATATTCCTCCCCCTACTGAAGGTCCTGCCCTCCCCATTAAACGAACCTCAATAAAGGAAGCCAATGCTGCGAAAGGTGGGCTGGGCTCCCTGTGGAGAAGCCTTCTCTCCTTCTCTCAGCTTCATTAATAAAGTCGCCTTCACTTTAAACTCTCTGCTGGCTCTCGTTTGAATTCTTTCCTCTACGAAGCTGGGACCCCACAGTGGGTCATGTGCTCTCAGGTGCCCGGACCCCCAGAATGCCTGCATCATCTCTACCACAAAAGGATACGCTTTGTACTAGTTGAGGATGGGGCTCTGATGGTTACGGAGAAAGTCTTGTGGCCCAGAGGTGGCCTCCAGGCATGAGACAGGCCACCAAAATGTTAAAGGCCGATGCCTGATTCCAATTTGCTCCTGAGAGAGTAGGGTTTGGAGCAGGTTGACTTGATTCAAATTAGTGCCAAAACAGTAAGGAACCTGAAGAAAAAGGCTCTACCATTATCCTGATGAGCTCTTGTTATAGGAGAGAAGGTATGTAAACAAATAATTAAAATGTAACATCAGTGCCTACAATAAAAAACCAACAGCATGGCATAGGAGGTTAGAACAGGAAAATAACTTTCCTTGAGCAAAAAATTAGGAGGGAAGAAAGGATATCAAAGAAGGCTTCAAAGAGGAGATAATATTTGAAATAAGTCACGAAGAAGCAGCAGGAAGGACTTTTAATATTAGAAAATTGATTACTGTGATTTGCCATATTACAGGATTAAAGGAGGAAGACCACGTGACCATCTCGTTAGATGCAGAAATGAGTTGGACAAAATTCAACAATCGGCTGTTTTAAATCTCTTAAAAATCAATCAACAGAAGAACAAATAGCCTGTGATATCTTCCTACAATGGAAAATCACACATCAATGAAAATTAATAAACTATAGCTACTCACATCAATATGGATGTCAAAAAATGAAATACTGATCTAAAAAAGCAAGTTACAGAAGGGCCTGGGAGAGAGTAGGGTTCTATTTATGTAAAGGCCTAAAACACACAAGGCTAGACAATATACTAAAGTACTGTGCCCCTAAAGTGGCACAAATTTAGGTGGTAAACCCATAAGGCAAGGGGACTGTAAACACCAAACCAGCACGGGGTCACCTCTGGGACAGGCGGAGGGGCGCTGTAGCCCCCGGAGACCACAAGGGCCATCAAAGGCCTTGAAATGTCCCTGTTCCTTTCCTGGGGGGTGGGCACACCGGTGTGCGATTTGTGACTGATGGACCAGGCAGATGTGTTTCTACATCTGCGTGTATGACACATTCCACAATTAAAACATGTAAGAGAAACGGGTAGAAACCCACCACACGGAGGAACTCCAGCACAGGACTGGAAGGGAGCGTGTTCTTGGTACCCATTCACGGGAGGACTGACTGAATGAACAAGGTCATGGTGAGCAGCATAGGTCGCATCTTGTTCAAAGCAGGAGGGTGTGAGAGGGTGAGGGGCGTCAGGAGACTGGACAGAGTTGGCTGCGCCCTGCGTCCTGAAGGGCTTCATGGGCCATAAGAGGGCTTGAACTCTACCCTATAGCCAACAAGAAGCCACGGAAGGAGTCAAAGAAAGGGGTGGCAGCAGATGTGCATTTTAAAAGGGCACTCGGGTGGCTCTGGGGAGGGTGTGAAACTAAAGTCTTCTCTGCGTCACCCAAAAGGAACCTCAAAAAAAAAAGTAGTGGCTATGGCACTTTCCCTTAGGGAAGGGAACAGTGGACTGAACTGGGATCTGAAAACCACAGAAAAATACCCTCCATACGCACGACAGCTGCGGTGAGGCCTCCGCGGGGGTTCCGTGCTCGGGGAGGGCAAAGTCCACGAGAGACGTGAGCCTGGATGGGAACTTCGCAGGGAAGAACTGTCCTGGCACCGTAAGGACGAGAACATCTAATGCTCGGAAAAACTGACATGTCAGGGCACGAAACCAGGACAGGGACGCTTCTAACTAGAGCCCCCAACTCCTCCTTCTGCTCCAACCTAAAAATTGCCCAAAGTTTTGAGTGATTTCACTGGTAGGATAAGAGTGATAAGGACAAACAAAAACAAGTAGCAATTGTTGGGGCGGTGGCCCCGAAGGAGTGACTATCATAAAATCTCTTCAAGTCCACTGCTCTCCACACTGGTAACACATTTCCTATAACCGCCCCTATATTTCTTCACTTCTTTATTATATCAAAATAAAATTCAGCTCTGCTTTAAAGAATTACTAGGTGCATTAGACAATTTGGTACAACTTAACTGCTGCATGAATACAACAATTTGAAAATTGTTCAATTACACATGAAATGAATCATCACCTTATTTGCATGGGCAAAAGAAATCTATTACTGCTCAATTGAGCCTGAACCAGTTGTGGAACAGGTGAGAATTTATGGCTGGATACTCTGATTGACGCTCTATTAATGTTCAAGACAGTTTTTAAATGAATTAAGCCCCTGCTCATTTGTATGCTCCATCCCTTCAAATGCATAATTGTGCCTAAATTAAGCTATTCGTGAGCAATCCCGGAACCCTGTGAGCGCCCAAGGCCATCCTGGGCTCTCCATGCACTGACCCAGAACTCACCCAAAGCCCTCCCACTTGGCTGTTTTCTTCTGGTTGTAACATGACGTGTGATATGATGATTAGTTATCATTAAAGATGACAATTAGCCATGGGCTCACAGTCTTGCATTTTGCTCGGTCGTTTATCATTTGCGTCAGGCAATATATCTACATGATTCTGGCAAAGAGCAGAACCGCAGTGAGTGGCTCAGGTCGTTCAAGGATGGACTATGGGCAACTTTGGAAAACACGGATGAGTGAGGATGGAAAGAGAGTGGGCGCAGATGAGGAGGGGGCTTCAGGATCCCCATCTCTGCCCCACGGGCCTTTACTACAGTCTTTCCGGCTCCATTGACCTTCCCGCAGCCCTTCTTTCCTTGAGGGGGAGAAGCGCTGGCGTTGGCCTATTCTCAGGCATCAGACTCGCGTCTCCTCTAGACTGTACCCCTCCAAGGGTGGAGATAATCTGTTATTCTCTGCTATATCCCCAGTGTCTGAGCATATTGTAGGCACCCAATCAATATTTTCGAATGAATGCATGTATGCATAACAAAATCGATGACAGAACTCATAGACGCCCTGCTGTGCATTTCTCCAATTATTCCCTGTGTATGTTTGGTACCCTCTGTCAGACACGTAACAAAATCAGTCGCTTAAACTCCTCAGCCAGGTCCGCTGGCTGATCAGAGAACCGCACTGAGCCCCATGAATATCGGGGTTGAAATTTGTGCATCGCTGGGGACCTGGAGCATAAGGTGAAATTTATAGCATCAAGGTTAGCCTTGAAAATCTCTGGAAGAAACCCCTTCTCTCAACCAAATCTAACACAGGCAAGTTTTATTTCAAGTTGGAACACATCACTGTCTCTGGCTGAGCACCAGGAGTAGTTGGTTTGTATTTGAAGGCCAAATTGTATGAACCATTCATATTTTTAAATATTTGAATCGAGCACTAGTCAACGGGGCACACATACAGCTGAGGGTGCAAGGCGTCTGACCCCCCGCGTCGGCTCGCGCTCGGGCCCGTGGACAGCGCCACTGAGGGAGGTCCTGCTGGGGTCACTCGCCTCCCCAGGGACCTGCTGCTCTTCTGCTTGGACACAGAACATGGGGATGGACTCTCTTACACTGAACGTCTGTGCGTTAGGCCCACACATTCTTGCTGCAAACCGCCTGAGGCTTCCCTTTTCACCAAAGGTAACTATATAATCCCCTTGGCCTACAGAGATGCACGCCTTGAAAACCAAGGAACAGATCAAAATATACGATAGTGCCAGACCAATCTGGGTTATAACAACTTGAAATACAGTAAAACAGTTGTATTTTTGTCTCTGAGGCACGTTGCTTTGAAGGGGCGACCACACACATTGTCCCCACGGCCCTTCCCATGTTCTGACTTAGCTGGGGGTACAGGGGTCGCAGGGGGACTGCAGGTGGACCCCCGCCTCCCTGGCCTCAGCTCAGCTTAGCTCCTACGTCCTGTCTTGCAAGTGTCTCTGTTAGAAGCCACAGATTCTTGACCGCACACACTTCTCTGGGAGCCCAGCCTGGGGAGGCTTGACAAATTCCAGCTGATAGACGGGCTATCTCCTCTGCAACCTGAGGGTTCCCAGGCTTCCACTGTTAGCCAGCTGCTGGAGGAAGCTCCCCATCCTACCCTCTCACAGCCCCGCCGTCTTTCCCGCCTCCCGCCAAGCCCTTCCTTAGCCTTCCTATACTCGGCGCGAGTTCCAGACCCACACAGGGTGACGACCGCCCCCTCTTCTGACAGAGCTCTGTTCGCTCAGGAACGTCCCTGTGCACCTCCTAGGAACCGCGGCTCGGGGCGGGGGGTGGGGAGGGCGATAAGCCCATCTTATCAGGGGCTGCGCCCAGAGAGCGTGGGAAACGGTCCCCCTTCTCATGCTGGAGGCCAGCCAGCAAGGCGGTGGCGGGGGGGGGGGCGGCGCAGCCCAGGGGCCCCGCAGCCCAGGACGGCCCGTAGCACCCTGCCCTTTCTCCCACTAATGGGGCTCGTGAAATGACTGTGGACTTTCAGGCTCTATCATGAGAAAGATCATAGTAATGAGGAGAGGAAAAAAAGACCCGGGAAATGGGCTGAGCTTCGCTGAGAGCGTCCGCAGGTGATGCCCGGAATGCGAGCCTCAGCCTGTGGGGCTCCCCCGGTGGAGCAGGGGGAGCCAAGCCCCGCCCTCCCCGCTGCTGCCACGGCCCTGCGCACAGGATCCAAGCGAGGGAGGTCTCCCTTTAACACTCTTCTTTGCTGTTCCTGCTGCAGCCCTGCTAAGTGGCTTAGGTCCTGCAAGCGAGATTGCTTTTCCTTCTTTCTCTTCTCTGTTTCCCTTTCCTTCCTGCCACAGCATCCAGCATCTGGTCATCCCAGAAAAGGTGAGACACGGAGACAGACCCTGAATGGCCCCATGTGGCCACAGCGGGACCTGCGCCTTCACGTGCAGCCAACCAGGCACACGCAAGTTGCACAGATACGCTGGAGCCGTTGTCTTACCTCACTTGCTATGTCAACAAGCGCTGTGTGCGCACGGGCAAGTTCCTTACCCCTCTCGCCTCGGTTTCCCCGCCTGTGCCATTTGTGAAGTCAAATGCCCACAAGGAACCGAGAGCAGCCCCGGCTTCCAACAATAGAGCAGGGACGCGGGCTGTCACTGCGCGCCCACTATGACGGAGCCCCCGCTGGGAGCTCGCTCACGCCCCATGCGGACCCCCGGGAATCGAGCTGAAAACCCAGAGAGCAAGTGTTGGGGACGACTCTTCTCCTTCTCCCTCTGACCCCGCAGGCCTGCACGTCAGGAGTCTCTCTCCCCACGGAAAGAACGAGAAAAAAGTTCCTGCTCCTCCTCCTGCCCCGGCAGGGCTGGTAATGGGGCCCTGGGCACGGAGAGCCCACTGCTATCTGTCTGCCTGTCTGTCTGTCTGTCTCCCTGCAGACCGCACACATCCCTCCGCTTGGGGCACGCAGCTCTCTGGGTAAGTAACAGCCCTGCTGACCCACACTGCCCACTCCTGCGTCCTGGGGTCCACGCGTGTGGAGGTGCAGGAGGGCACCCCCCTCACCCTAAGCAGATGGGGGGGTCCTAAGTCCCAATCAGACTCTCACGTTTATTGGCCACCCGGTTCGGAATCTGGAGAGAGGACAGTTTGATCAGTCATCTCAGAAACTGAGCATAAAGGAAGAAAACCTCCCGATTTCTGCCCCGTCCTCAAACTGACGGCCCGTCATCCCAGAAGGACGAGCCACTGGAGACAAAGCAAAAATACACGCCGCGGCTTTGCTGCCAAGAGGTGGTGATGGAGCTGGGAGCCCAGGAATCCGCTCCACCTCGTGAGGCCCTGGGAGGGGCAGAGAGAGGTTCCCAAGAACAGGAAAGATGATGCGCGGAGTTTACGGTTCCCGCCAGCGGCAGAGGGACCAGTGCTTGTGACCCCAGCGCGTCCCCAGGCGGCCTCCCTTCCCCCAGGGGACTCGCACGGTGCGGTGGCACACCCAGCAGACTGCATTTACTAGTCGTTCAGTCAGGGCCCCAGCTCTTCAGAAAACAGTACCCCTCTCTGGACATTTCTGTAATTCAATATGGAGACACCACCGCACAGCGAAGCACCGGGAGGCAGGAGGGAGGAATAAGAGCAAGGAAGGGGGCTCCACGGGGGTGTCTACGGCCCGGGGGTGTTCCGGACTCACTCTCTCTGCATCCTTACGGTCATTACAATGTATAAAGAGGAGTATTTTTGAAGCAGCAATACTAAGAATGATCATTGCTGCGGTTGCTTGGCAACCCGAGACTTTGGTTATTTTATTTCTAAACAGGGAAGGCTATAAACTGGAATCTGGAGTTTGTGCAAATAGTCCTAAATTGATGTTCTCCCCGTAAATCCGGAGGAGATAATACAGCATTAATGCGCATTTAAAGGTTGCTAAATACACCTGTGTGTGTGTGTGTGTGTATGCATGTGCGTGTCTCACACCAGACACACACGCGCACACTCTTACAACAGAGTTTCTCTCTGTTACATGCTGTCTTAAGTAAATCCGGAGCATTGATATTCATTTGCGTTTTCCCTGAAAAATATCTGTTTAACTCCATGGTAAGCAAAAGTAGTACACAGTCCAGTCCGGAGGAACAAACCTTTCAGCTCCCGTGTGAGCCGGGGGGCTGATGTTGTAGCTTGTCTCGACCATTAACCCCTCTCTAGTTTCCCAGACTTTGAGTATGTTTCCAGTCCTGAGAAAGCAGAGACCACCACAGTGTCTAAACGGCTACTAGGAGAAAACATGTCTTAGAGCAAGGACAAGGGATGTCTGCATCCTTTAGAGATGCAAGTTCTGCACTGGCCTTCCGCACTTTAGACCTGTTGCCATGGGTACCACCTGCAGGTTCAAGCACTGTACATGCTCAGAGTTGAGAAGGGGTGTTAACATTCTTAAAAAAACACCTCTGTTTAAAAAATGTCACTCCTCTAGCCCTGGTCGGGTGGCTCAGTTGGTTGGAGCACTGTCCTCTACACCAAAACAACACGGGTTCAATCCTTAGCCAGAGCACACACCTGGGTTTCAGGTTCAATCCCCGGATGGGGCACGTACAGGAGGCAACCAATTGATGTCTCTGTCTCTGTCTCTCTCTCCCCCCTCCCCCTCTTCCTCTCTCTCTAAAAATAAAATATATTCTCGGGTGAGGATTAAAAAAAAAGTCACCCCTCCACGCGTCGTGGACTAGAGTTTGCGTGTCTAGTGCTGCCTGCCGGTCGGGGTGAACTGCTGAGCCCTGGCGCTGCGCTGTTCTCCAAGATGACCTTGGCTCCTGACTCCCCACCAGGGCCCAAGGAGGAAGAGCGCTCCCTTCCCGGACCCCGAGGACCCGAGTCCCCATCAGGTTTGTGGAACAGCGGCTTCTGGAAGGGGCCCCTGCAGCCCGAGGCCCTTGGCGACAGACTGCCTCGCTCCTCCTGCTTCTCCCGGGAGACTTGCCACAGAGACGGGGGCCACCGTGAAGCTGGTGACTGATCCCAGCAAACGAGGATCAGGTCTTGGTTTCAACCCCAGACCCCACCATAAAAGAGAGGCTCCGAGCCTCATTCCCGCACAGCACTGTGACACAGTGGGCTTGGGCAGACCGACAGACACAACACAAGAGGGTCACAGAGGGGTTGTCTGTGATCTCTCGTTAAATGGAAGTCAAGGCATTTTAGAACACCCGTTGTTTAGAAACACAGTACAATCATTTGACCTATTAAGGTAATTATTTCTCCGAAGGGAGTAACCATCATAAATACGGCAAGTGTCCCAGGGCTTGAGGTCTCGCTGTGGGGAGTGGGTGCTTCCCCCGGGCTTATCCCCTTACAAGAAAACGTCTCGAAAGGACCGAATTCTCTTTTGAGGGAGCTGGGTGCCGGTGAAAATGTCCAAGTTTCTGAGACTGCGGTCCCACAAGCGGCTGGGACAGGAAAGCCCTTCAGCCACAGCAAGGTCCACACTGACGATCCTGCGGTGGCCTCTGGGGACCAACTCCGGGGGGTGTGCCCGCAAGACTGGCTTTGGGGATGGGAATTCATCTTAATGCCTCTGCTTATTTTTCCTTATCTATCAGGTGGGGGGACTCCTATTCCCTTGCTGCCGAGGAAGTGGTGAGGAACAGCCAACGGCTGTCAAGAGCGAAGGAGGAAATTCTGCAGATGTGCTGCTGAACTGCTCAGGACTGCAGCCGATGTCTCTGGGCGAGAGGCTCCCCGCAAACCGGGAGTCACCTCTGCAGCCTGTCAGTGCAGGACTGAGCGGAAGGCTGGAGCCCTTGGTGGCCTCCCTGCCTCCCCGCATGCTTTTCCGAAAGGCCTCGCCGTCTGGGATTGATTCAGGGAGCCTGGATTGGCCAGCAAGCCTGTGCAATGCAGTGACCGAGGCTGGGGACCCTAAGCGCCGGCGTCTGTCATCTACAAAGGCAATATCATTTGCAAAGTCAAAACCACTCGGGGCACACCTAGGCGGCTGTGGGAGCGCCCGGGATGGCTAATGAACCCAAGCTTGCTTTCCGCCTTGCCCACATGACAAATGGCCTGGTCCAACGATGAAGAGGAAGGAAGACAAGCTGTATTCCCCCTGTGCACATTCCGGTTAATTTCCCACAAGCAAACATCAGCAATGCAGGTTCCACACACAGAGCTGTGCAGGGTGACAAATGGGGAACCACAAATGTGGTTTTACGTGCATGTTGTGGAGGTGGGGACGGGTAACAGATGTGGGGTTTGGTTTCCAGTTCTTCTGCGAGTGAGCAGGAGCGACAGAAAACCTGAAGGGCAGGAAACTCCTCCTTTTTGAGGAACTTCTTGCAAAGACAAGGTTTGCCGCCCCTGAAAGGTGTTTAGTATGCTAACAAAACGCTGCATAATGTGGCTTCAGAGCCCGACTGAATTGATAAAAGAAATCTGGGCCACCCTGCTGTGCCGAAGGCCCCCCGCTGTGCCGAGCGGAGGCAGCTAATATATTACGGAGCTTGATGAGGTCGGGAGCAGGTTGGCAGGCTGGGCTCAGAACTGTAAGGTCTCTGAGGCTGCGAGAATGATGCGGTTTGATCGTGCCACCAGCCGGCTGGGTGATTTGAGTAAATCTTTGTCTTGTCTTCCTGCACCTCGAAAGGGATTGTTTCGAGCTGATGGATCGCTTTGCAGGCACCAAGTATTGAATACGTGCTGCAGCTGAGGATCTGAGCTGCTATTACAGCTTAGGTCTTTCAAAGCTCATACACAATGAGGGAGGTTCAGGCCTGGAGGTGGCCAGACTCGCCGCACAAGGGCACTGGCCAGAGAGTGTTTTAGGGAGGACAGAGCTGGCTGGATGGCCAGGCCGCCGTGTTTCCCGGCACTGAGCAACGGGAGGCCCTGCGGGGTCTCCAAGAGGGCCCCGATGGCTGTGCCTTGCTCAGGCACCGCATTCATGCCAAGTCTGTGCCTACTTCAGACATGGAAACACTTTAATCGTCCCTCCCTCAGAGCCCGAATGCAAGGAAGGGAACTAACTCCCGGAACTGAGGCAGACAGACGTCCGCGGAGAACGGCCCGCCCTCCCAAGGGCCAGGAGGCCGCTGGTCGTTCTGGCTAGCTGATGTTAAACGCGTTTAATTTAGCAAAAGACCTTGAACTAGTAATAAAAACAAGTCTTAATGTTTCTCTACATGCTTTTAATAAACTCCAACTTTCACAAAAAGGCAGTTACTTTATCTAAAGCAAAAGTAATCTCCTAGGCTTACACATGAAATGCATCAGTTCAACAACTATTTTTTGAAATCACAAAAGCATGCCACTGTACAGAAACAATATGAGAGGGAAATAAGTAAAATACTTAATCTGTGACCTCATAGAGCAGTATTTTGAATTTTATCCAAATCATTATCTTTTAAGTTACCACACAGTAAGAAACATGTTTCTGTTCTTAAGGAAGGGAAACCAACTAGGGTCAATAATTCTTTACTTTTTTTGTAAAGTCTCCAGCCCTAAAAGTACCAATCTAGACCTTTCTTTTTCCTCCCAGTCCCTTCCTTCCTTCTTTCCTCCCTTCCTTCCGTCCTTCCTCTCGTCCCTCCTTCTCTCCTTATAATTACAAATTGAGCTTATTCAACTGCAGAAATAATATTGAATGAACCTCTATAAACCTTCAACTTGATTTTTTTTTTTCCTCATAGAAAAGGTCTGGGAAAACCTTTCCTGGGTTTATCCAACTGGGATTCCAAATTGCAAGCATTGAGACAGCCAGGATTATAATCGCGGCCTTTGCTCCTCACGTTAGTGCTGCCTGGACCCTCCTGGGCGGGGAATAAAGCCACTTAGGGCGGAGGAAAAGGAGAGCTCAAGGACTCGTCCCAAACCTCAGCCCCAGCAGAATAAACAGCCTGACTTATCTGTCTGGTCCCTACAACAGCAACTCCTATTTTTAGGATTTTACAGATTGCAAAAATGATTCCATGTATATTTGCTGAATCCTCACGGCGACTCTGTAAGGCAGCTGTTATTTCCATTTAAATAGATGAGGCTACGCGCAACCAGATTATTCTTGTTACAGTGTCTTACATTTTACAAAACAAACTTTCCCACACATTATGTCATTCCAAGCCTTACATCCCTGTGATGCTGATAGGACATATAGCTACAGCCCTCAGTGTATGATGAGTAAAGGTTCAGAAAGAGGGAAAAAATCTTGAAAGTGGAAAAAACACTTGCCCGGGATGGTGGATGGTAATCCCCTAAGCTTTATATGCTCTCCTAAGTAGGATTTTAATTTTTTAAAAAACTCTCACTCAAGGACATATTCATTGATTTTTAGAGAGAAGGAGAGAGAGAGAAACATTGACGTGAAAGACAAACATCAATTGGTTGCCTCCAGGACATCCCCGACCAGAGACCAAACCTGCAAACGAGGCATGTGCCCTGACAGGGAACTGAACCAGTGACCTTTCGTTATACAGAACGACACTTCAGCCAACGGAGCCGCACTGGCCAGGGCTCCTAAGTACTATTTTTAGATAAAGTACAGAATTCCCATATAGCTCACGCAATATTGGGGGTCATACTTATACTACAAATTATTTATTATCTGAAATTTAAATTGACCTTGGTATCCTGTCGTTTTATTGGCTGACCTGGCAGCCCTAGGCCTAGGGGATGGGTGAGCCAATCTTCTGTCCCGTCCCCTTGCCCTCATCACTAAGAAGCAGGTACGTCTGTGCAGCAGGTACGATCCTCCACCAGCAGCGACTGTGGCTGGAGACCCGCCCCCCCCCACCCCCGAGGTGATCTCCTGTCTCCTCTGACTTGAGCAGCCTCAAGTGAGGCCCGGGGTAGGTTCAAGTATTTCCATAGCTTTTTGGAACGTGGAAGATGATGCCTCACGCAACACTTCGCGAAAGCTGGTTTCTGGAGCTGAACGAACCATGCGGTCCAGACTGTTCCCAGACGTTGCAGGTCCTGGCGTCACACGCCCAGCCCTGGCACCTTCCCCACCCCACCCCGTTCTCGGCGTGGAAGAGTGAGTCACTTACTTGTAGGGCACGTGTTTGCTGCCGTTGACGAGGGCCAGGATGACGTTGCCCAGGGCCGACAGCGAGAGGCACAGCCCGGAGCCTCCGTCCCGGTTTTTGCTGAGGGCCTTCACGCAGCTGCCAAGGTCGATGAGGTGGAGGCGGCTGCGGCCTCCGGACACTGCCAGGGGAGGAGACAAGAGGAGAGAGGAAGGGTTAGGTTCTGGCAAACCCGCATGGTTCCTCGCGCAGCTCCTGGGAAATCTGAGGGGGAGAAAGAAAAGGGACAGTAAAAGGTTGACGTTCATGATCTAGCAGGAAACCCCAATGCCATCAGGCTGGAGTTACAAATATCTCGGTTCTCCTAAATTCTGTCTAGCACACGTCACTGCCCCTCTCATATCTACTGATTCATCCTGTAAATAAATGAATAATTCCTGCAGGGTGAATTGATGAGATTCCAGAGGCGATACATGCCTAATAAAAGGAGAACAAGATGTGTACCTACATGTCCTTTGGGGAACAGAATTCTGAAACTGATCAAGTTAAAACCTGAAGGACTAATGCGTGATCATCATAGAGACCCTGACCTAAAGCTCAGGGGTCAGGTGAGTAACCCCCAGGAAAGCAGGATGACGTAACAGCCAGGTGCAGAGACAGAAAAGCCCTAAGTATTTGCTGAGCATTGGTCATGCGCCAGGTACTGCCCAAACATCTGTCTCACTTCCCATGCTCAAACCATAAGCTAAGTACTCTCGTCCTTGCTTTATAGATGAGAAAATAGAAATTTAGAAAAGTTAGGGAACTTGCCCATGAGCCCCTCAGCTTCAGGCCTAGATGGAGTGACAGGGACCAGACATACCTCCTTATGTGAACCCACCAAACCAGAAACAACACAAATGCCCATCAGCCCACGGATGGATAGGCAAACGGTGGAACATCCTCCTAGACAATGGGCTATTACTCAGAAATATAAATAAATGAACTATTGATACAGGCTGCAAAATGGCCGAATCTTGAAATAATTATGCTAAGTGCAAGAAACCATACAAAAGAGCACAGACTATGGGATTCGATCCCATTTGTACAAGACGGTGGGAAAGGCGCGCTGGCAAACAGGGACGGAAGCCGTTCGGGACTGGCCCAGGGGTGGGGAGGGAAAACGGAGGACCCCAGGGAGCTTCTGGGGCAACGGGCCTGCTCCTGATCTTGCTTGGGGTGACGGTTTCTGGGTGCACACGTACAACAGAACTCATCCGGCTACACACATGAAACAGGCAAAGAGTATTCCATCTCACGGGTAGCTCATTCAATCTGTTCACAAGTAAAAAAGGCCCCCTGCCCATGCACACACTGCCCGTGGCGGAGCCAGGATTCAAACATTCAAGGCCTGCGCGCTTCATCCCACACCACGGGGCCTCAGTCGGCCCCTGCAAGAGCAGGAGCATCGAGGTAGTCTTTTTGTCCCAGGGCCTCTCTCCCGGGGTGGCGTGGCCCCCAGCGCTGCACCCCAGCTCCTAGGCCGCCTCCCTGTCCTCCTGCGGCTCCTCCAGCAGCGGCACGCGCCTGCCCCTAGGCCTCTGGGTCCCGACCTTCCCAGGTGGCGCACCTTCCCCTGTTCTGCATGGCAGGAACCCAGCAAAGCCGGGCACTGAAGCTTCCTTAAGCTGCTGTGGACACCGGGTCATGTGGGACAAGGTGGGAAGGGGGCTGGTGCATGTGCAGGGCCACGTGGCAGGGTCTGGGAATTCTCAACTCGGCAGGCACGGCCATGGGACAGGCTGATTGGGGAGCACAAGGGTTCATGCTGTAGGACGGGAGCGTCCGGGAACCGCTGTCCTAACCCTGCCCTTGTCTCTACCCCACCCCCCCACCCCGCCCTCAATGTCCACCTCTAATACTGAGGGGATGAGAAGGCGGTGAATGTTCACAGCCCTCCCATTCAGGCTCTCCAGTGACTCTGGTACCTCTGTGGCAAAGAACTGTTCACATTCAGGACATGATATTTTGTTTACCTTCCACCATCCATGGTAAAAGAAGTCCTCAAAAGGGAAGCTATAATATGCTACTTCTCTTTTATCCCATTTTTCTATCGTGTAAGCTCAGGTCATGGTAGCCTGCTAGAGAAATAGTTATTTTTAAAGCAAAATGTCATCTGTTTTGCAACCTAATTATACAGACAGGAGAAGCTCAGATATTCCACGTGCACGGCAGATTAAAGGGCAAAGACGCGCCCATTTGGACTTCCCGGCCATTTGATGTAATGGAATAAAATGCATAATGTAATGCGCACGTAGTAAAATAGAATACAGAGAACAAAGGCACAGTTTAGACTGTGCTGAAGAATAATATTATAAAATACCTATAATTACACCTGCATGACTCAAAATGAGAGTCACATTTAGACAATGGAAACGCGACTCCGCTCTGTACCCACTGGAGTTTCAGCTGTCACTGGATCCTGACTTGCGCATGTGGCGTTGAACCAGGAAGGGTACAAGGCGAGTGAGCGAGGCCACTTGCTATTATCGAGCGTCTTTGTTGCTGGAGGTGGATGGAGAGGAAGTAGCTCTGTGATCGATGAACGAGTAAGGCGCTAATTAGCAGCAGTTAAGAAGCAGGCTCCTTATCGACTTTTCCGCTTTCTGAGGTCACAGCTGCAGGGCTGCAGGAACATAACTCCACCTGCCTTGAGTCGTCCCGTATTTATCTTCCAATATGTATATTCGAAGTCTAGACTTTGCCCACACTGAATTACTCACATTGCTCTACTCTCCCCACAGGAAGCAACATACTAATTCTACCGCACTCCTGCGCTACCGTCCCCGGTGTTCGCTGAGTACCCGGTGGGGCCAGGAAATGCTAAATTCTCCTAACATCCCTCAATTCCTACGATAATCCTGTAATGTGAGAATCAGTTCCATTTTAGAGAGAGGAAGAGGAGGTTCACAGATGTGAAATAAATTGCCTAAGGTCTCGTAGAAGGGGAATAACGCTGAGTGTACCATGAAAGCCCAGAGCGATCTATAAAGCAGGAGGCTCTTGGAACTCATCTTCCCACAATTTAGTGGTTCCCCAACTTCGCCGCACTTTGGAGTCACCTTGGAATCTTCAAAATTAACGTGGACGCCCAGCTCCCATGCCCACGCTGTCTGATTGGACTGATGTGCAGTGTGACAGGGGCATTGGAGTCACTGAAACGCTCTCCAGGTGACTCTCATGTGCTTTGTCACCTGCCCACGTTAGCCAGCGCTTTACGTGGTGAGCGCAGCGCGCTGGTGGCCAGTGCTGACGTCCTCTAGTGAGTCCATGCACTTTTGCTCCCCGCAAATGAGTGAGAGCGAGCAGCTGGATTTCTTCCTAAATCTAATCGCGCCTCTCTTACTTAGTATTGTAGATCAAAATATACTCGAACATTATGGAAACCACTAACATATGCTAGTGGAAAGATGGTTCACGTTTCTAAACTAAATCCCATGCTTTGCAAAGATGTGCTAAAAACGAGTTATTTTTCTTTTAAAAATGATATTAAAAGAGGTGTGAATGAGAAATTATAGAGTGGAAAGAATTTTAAGAATCCAGAAAAAGCCTACACCCAATGGGCTACAAAAAGGTCTTTTAAGTTCCTGAATCGGTTAGAAGAAATTTAAAGCAAAAACCAGAGAGATGGGAGGAAGCAGACCCGCGGGGAAGGAGGAGGGGGACCGAGGCTCAGGGACAGGATCCTGAGCCCCTGAGGTGACACTGCAGGTGAATGTTTCTCCTTCGGAAGCAGCAGGAAGTTGGTTATCTGCTGAGCGTGGTCAGCGGGGACGTGAGGCTTGAGAAGGTTTGGAACCGCCCCTCTGAGGAAGGGGATGGGCAGGCCAAGCGCCATGACTGCGGGGGTTCTGGGCTACGTTGTTTGAAATATTGTCTCCTGGCCAAAGAATTTAAAAATTACGTGACACAAATCTGAAACTATAGCACGGTCATTCCATTACTGGCCAAGGGGGAGATGAGGGCCCCGTAGCAGAGCTCCCACGTGCGGGGCCCTGCCCGCACAGCGCTTTGCTGCGGCGGACAGAGGAGGCCCGCCGGGCCTCCCTTAGGAGCCACGTTCTCTGCTGGACCTCGTCCCTCATCCACCACCCAAATCATGGCTTTCTAGAGCCCTGGACAGAGCATGAGCTGATTCAAGCCTTCCCAAGACACATACAGAGCAGATGGTTGTCAAAAGAAGACTGGGATTAAGGAAATCGTCCGATCAGACTTGTGCACAGGCACTAGTCCGCGGTCACAGTCAGCCCAGCCCACACGTGGCCTCGAGGCTTCCCCCAGAGGCAATGAAGTAAATGAATGAATCGGAGATACAGTGTCGTTCTTGGCCCTGGACAACAGTCTCTTGCAAGCTTTGGTAACTCATCCAAGCGATGCTTTTAAAAACCACCTTTATCAACAGGGCTTGAAACTTCTGCGTCAGGAGCGTATTACCCTGAAGCTACACTAGTCCCATCTTGCTTTAGACCCCTAGAGCTCCTGATCATAAGGACTTTGAGGTCCCTTCGCTGAGGCTGGAATTCCCAAGGGGCTCCTCACCCTTGAAAGATGCCTCTGAGCAAAGAAGGGAGCCTCCATGTCGGGTGAAGAATCTGTCCCACGAATGCCCCCAAAACTTTGTAAACCACGGAAATATTTTAAGCTTAACCTAGTGCTATCTGCAAAACCATGACATATCAGCACAGGATTTTCTTTTCTGTCTTGACTGGCCATGTTTAATAGTTTTGTCTGTGTGGCCCTGTGTGTACGTGTGTGTGTATAAAACACGTTACGTGTGTGTAAGTTTCAGGTGCGTGTGTATACATGGGGTGTTTACTTCTTGCCCCAGAGACTCTTTGCCTCCATCACCTGTGCATCTAATGGCCGGTTAACAGAACACACTGCTCCCCGCCTCCCTGCAGGGTGGCTAATGAATAAATTTCCCCTTAATTGAGTTCTGGCTGCCAAGTCCATAGAGGTTATTCCTTACATATAAGTAAACAAAATTTCCATTTTAAACAACAGTCCAATCTCCTCATTACATTTAAATGGATATGAATGCACAGAAGCCAAGCCAGCCATGGGCTGGGAGGCCACGTGCCCACTGGCCTGACTCTCTTCCCCACAAGGGGCCAGGTGCGGGGGCAGGCAGGTGACCTCCAGAGCCAGTGGTGCTGCCCCCGACACCTGCCTGGCCTCCCGCCCTCCTTCGCTCTCATCTGTAGCTACATTAGAAAGCACCCAAAGAAGTTTTGGAAAAGCCATTAATAGTACTTGCCTTTTTCTTTAACCTGAATTTATTATTTAAAAGCTATTCGCTTCCACAATTTATAAATAGGAAGAAGATGAGTTTGAAGTTAAATATTTAATAAGCGCCCAGGACTGGGTATAAGTGCAGACTTCGGGTAGAATAGCCCATGCTTTTGCGGAAGCCGAATTTTAAGTTCTCACGGTTGAAATAATTTCATTAACTGCTTCTTTGTTTTCAAGAGCCCTCCCTATTTTCGGATTCCAAATGGAGAGCAGAACTCTGAAGTGAAAAGTGAAAAATCAAAAACAGAGTTGTTTTCAGCTTGGTCTGCAATCTCCCGGGGGGAGGCGGTCACCCTACCTCCCCAGTTTTCCACTCAACACCATTTGGAAGCCATTTGGCTCAAGAGTCAGATCTTCTGTGAGTCACCCTCTGCCAAAAGTACAGGAATTCAGTGCAGGCTCTGATTATTTTTATTATTATTATTATTGACAGCTTAAAAGAATAAAATAAACATTTTTCAGACTCCCGCATTCACGCGGCTAAAACTCAGCCTGGGGGAAGAAAAACAAAACCTTTTGGGGACGGGATTTAAAGCTGGCTCCCAGATGGTTAGGAGAAGTGTGGGTAGAATCCTGTTCCTCGTTTCAAAGGTCTGGATCCTCTCATCCCCATCCTAACCCCTCGCTTCCTTCTTTAAGAAAGTTTTTCTAAGTGGAAATGCCATCCACATTGTGAGCTTTTCCTTGAGGATCCATCTCCCCTGAAAGATTCCCATTCCAAATATTTTGCTCACCCCCAGTTGGCCCTTTCTTGCCATTGTGGGCTGCCCCAAGAGACTGGTCTGCTGGTCTGTGGCCCTGGGCGCCCAGGGCACGCAAGTGAGGGCCAGGGCAGGTGGCCAAGGCTGCCGGTCAGAGCCGCGAAGCCTCGGCCCGGGCAGTGGGACTCCAGCCCAGGTGAGATTTCCGTCCTGAGGGGAGGGGTACGGGGCACATCTTTAGGCCAAGTTGAAACTAAATGAGTAAGCAGCATGCGAATAAGCGAACGAGTACACACAACCACACAGATCACTCCCAGATGTGTTGTGCTAAATGAAAGATCCAGACACAAGGTCACGCATGGACCCTGTGATTCCATTTACATGATATTCTGGATTAAGGCAACACTATAAGGACAAAGTCAGGTCAGTGGCTGTCAGGGGCTGAAGAAGGGGCTGGCTTCACGAGACTAGAGGGAACTTGACGTGGTGTGGCTTCGTTCTGTATCTTGATAGCGGTGGTAGTTGCACAACTATAAAGATTTCCTAATTTATCTAATTATTTTTTTCATAAAAAGTGTAAGTATTACTGAGTGTAAATTATGCCTCATTAAAGCTGAATTGAAATACCTATGGAGTAAAGGAACGAGGGCAGAAGCCTGGGTCAACAGAGGCGTTGAGATGGGGGAGGGGAAGAACATCCACTTGGGGGCAACAGACACCCCCAAGAACTATCGCCAGGACACTGGCGTCCAGGACTTTGGGCAACAAGGGACATGAGAGAAGTTGGGGAGCCCATCCCCAGCCTCCAGCTGGGTGTCTCAATTCCAGGCTCCATCGCCGATCAGGTGGGTCGACTGCCTCTGTGTTAGGTCAAGTCGTGTCACAATTTCCAGCCACAAAAGTTAGTGTCCTCACTCAAGGGTTTTTTGTTTGTTTGTTTGGTTTTTGTTTGTTTTTTGTTTTTGGTATTGAGCTTTCTTGAGACAATTGTTCAGAAAGCACTGGGGGCCGGCTGCCTGTGTTCTAAAAGCCCTTATAGAAGTGGACGCTGAGAGACGGTGGGAGCTGCCGCCCGGCCGGCCCCGCCTGAGGGGTCTGAGAAAGCCCAGTGAGGTCAACGGGCCACCTTGCCCACGGTCCCCAATCCCACCTGAGGAACTCGGCTGAGGGCTGGCACCCAGGTGCTGAGGGGCCATAGGCACTGCTCGCCAGTCAAAGCCTGGAGCCCGCGCCCAGGTCGGTGAGGTCTGATGCAGCCCAAGGAGTCTGCGTAGCCACAGAGCGGGCTCCCAGCAGTGCGGCCGCCACAGGGACCGGGTCTGGCTATTTACCGGGAAGTATCACTGATGGGCGGCTCCTGAGGGAGGGAGGCAGCCAGAGTCTGGTCACTCACTCAACTGTTTGACCTGCAGGCTCCTTAAAAAGTACAAGCTGGGTTTTTTGGGGTCCACGCAGTAGACTCAAGCTAATGATTAATAACATTGCCAGGATGCTCTGGTGGAAAAAAGCTGTTTTTTAAAGATAAGCACTTTTAAGGTGCGTGAACCGAAAGATACCATTAAGCAGCTGTTTTGTTGCTTCTTTTTTTTTTAATCCTCACTCAAAGATATGCTTATTGATTTTTTAGAGAGGGGGAAGGGAAGGAGAAAGAGAGGGGAGAAACCTCAATGTGAGAGGGAAACATCAATTGGTTGCCTCTTGTATATATCCACCTGGACCAGGGATTGAACCTGGAACCTAGATATATGCCCTGACTGGGAATCAAACCCATGACCTTTCGGTTTATAAGATAACGCTCTAACCGACTCAACCACACTGGCCGGGGCGATTTTGCTTTTTCAAAACCCTGTTCTCTCACATCCCCATGGCAATTACATTCACAAATTATCTTTACCAAAGCAAACCCTCTTCCCTGAGACAATTCAAAAGTAAACTTCAGCCCAGACTCAACAACAACCTTGAGTCACAGGTCAGTGGGACTCGAGACGCGTGAGATGGTGCCACGTGAACAAAAGCTCACGGTGGCCCCGCCAAGGGGCCTCTCGCCAGGGCGAGGGCTGGGGAGGAGGCGCAAGGGGAGGGACGGGGACTTACTTCCCCCTTTCCCGCTCTTCTCCATCCGGTACTGGTAGATGTGCAGGGTGAAGAGCATGTGGGAGTTGCGGTGGTCGTCCTCGTCGCAGTCCTGCTGGTTGCCCCGGCGTGAGGCGATGGCGGCGTCCAGGAAGAAGGCGGCCTTCTCTGCGGTGGGCGCCCGCAGCTCGCTCTGGTTCTGCAGCTGGAAGACACAAGCCCGAGCTGACGCTGCGGCGCGAGGAGGGCCCGCCGGCCCCCCGCGCCTGGCTGTCTGTCCAGCATGGCGATGCTCCCCGCCTCACTAAGGCCCGAGGTCCTTCCAGGACAGGGTCCTACAGGCATGCGCAACGCGCAGCTTAAGTCATTCATTTCGGAAGACTCACATTGTGCACACGGATTGGATGACACACATTTTTACTCATTTACAGCTTAGGTAGAATCTGTCAATAGCAGGTGTGGAAAGCAAATGGATGTGTCTGAATGGGAGCAGAGGACAGCTCACCAACATGCGGGCAGCCCGTTGACCTAAGAACTGCACCCCGATTTCCGAGATCAGATGGCTGGACACAGGCGTGACTTTCATCAATGGCATGGGTGTCCCAAAGCAGTGACAGGACTTGGTTAGCTTTAGCCCAACGCTCATTTTTCCCCAGCTGTTTAATTAAAGCCAATTATAGACCACAGTGACTGGCATACTGATAAGCAAGAAGTGTCAAAGATGTATGAAAACACCCAAGACACTTGAATGTCTCATCTATATCATTTAAAAAATATCTTAGTAAATCCACGTGTTTGGCAAACTCCTTAATTGACTGGGGAGAGCACTGTGGGCAACACAAAGACCCCTTGGCCATCACCGTAAACCTTAATCAGAACAGGTTTTACTGGCCCTCCCTTTTGGGGCGGGGGCGGGGAGAAAAGAGAATTCATTTTGTCTGATTTATTCAAAGAGATGATTTGCGGTGTATGTTTTAGGGTCGGTACAAATTGTGAAAATTTTCTACTCTGAAATTTTTTTTTTGCCTTCAGTTATGCTGACCTTTCACCTACATGGAACTTGGTTAATGGAGAAGCGAATGGACGTTATCGCACACTTGAGTGTCTTGGTGACTCTTGGAGCAGGAGCTGTGGGTGGGGGGCACTGTTTTCCACCACACATGCTGTGACGAGACCATCTGAGCATGTTTCCTGCTTCAGAACAGTGGTTCTCAAAGGGTGGTCCCTGGACCACCGGCAGCATCACCACCTGGGATCTTGTTAGAGATGCCTGTTCTGCAGCTCTACCCAAGGACTAGTGAACCAGAAAATCTAGGGGTGGAGCCCAGTGATCTGTGCTTTAACAAGTCCTCCTGGTGACTCTGATAAAGACTAAAGTTTGAGAACCACAGATTAAGGTTTTCATGACCAGCTAGTGTGCATTCATATTAGGTTCCACATCCAAATGGTATCTGAAGCATTTGTTAAAACTGAGCAGCCAGTTGTAGTCTGACATAGTACCTGCCCTTTGGGAGTTGCCAAGAACTAACAAGGCAATCACAATATCACTGCCACGGGTGTCCTAGTGACCTCAGGAGAAACATCTAAGAGGGCTTCCTGGAAGAAGTGACATCTCACTGAGACCTAAAGGATAAGGAGTTAGCCAGGTGAAGAACCAGAGGGGAGGAGGAAAATTCCATGCACAAGGAACAGCATGTGCAAAGGCAGAGAGGTAAGAGGGGGTGCGGTTGGTGCCTTAGAGCTTTGCTACTGAGAGTGTCGTCAGTCCCTGGGACATTTGTTCGAAATAAATGCAAGATCAAGGCCCCCAGCCCAGACCTGCTGAGCCAGAATCTGCATCTTAACAAGTTCCCCAGGGAGTCATACGCACACTGAAGTCTGAGGGGCCCTACTTTCTTAGCAGAGTGAAGTGTAATTTAAAAGGAGTGTGGCAAGGAGGGGAGTGGTCAGAGATGACGCTGGAAAGGCAGAAAGGTACACACAGGGCCTTGTAAGTCATGGGACGGAGGGTTCACAACGGAAATAGAAGGAGCCGAGCTGGCGGGGAACACGGTCAGGTGCGAGAAGGCAGGGGACTGTCACTTGTGGAAACAATCCTGCTTAGGAGTGAGGCAGGTACAAACCGAACCTTCCATCTAAAAAAGGGGGCATCGAATGAAACTGAAAAAGACAGCGTGCTGCCAGCAATGGGAAGAATTGATTGCTGTGGACGTGAAGCAGGCTGCTCAGAGTCATGCCGACATCAATAGTCCAACGCCAAGAGCGAAACGCAGGAAACAGGTGTGACACCCTGGAAAGGCGACTCGGAGCTTCTCTTGGCTTCCACCATTCTAGCAATTACATCATGGTACTAATTAGAAAGTGGTTATTAGTTTTTCCTACAGCACTCCTAAGCCGGCTGCAAACCCGTGCCAGAAAAACAGTTTATAGAGCCATACACAGCCCCAGTAATGGCTGTAGCTATTTGTGCAGAGCAGTAAATATTTCGGTTTGCTGTTAAACAAAAAAAGGAGTGTACTTTTCCCCCTCCCTGAAAGGGGCGTAAAGAAAGTAGATTCAATTTCCTCAAAATGCTACAACAATTGGGATTCCTGCTCATTGTCAATTAGGTTCAAGGTACAAATATTTAGGTTGGGCGAGCAGATGGCCCCACAGCTGGCGGCCATAAAGTTCCAGTCCCCTTTAACGTAAACGCCCGCGAGGCTCCTGGTGGATATGTCAGTTCACCCGTCAGCGGCTGAGTGCCCCAGCCACAGAGGCGGGGGGCGGGGAGCGGGGGGGGCGCGGGGTGGGGGAGCCTCCTCGGCGCCAGCCAAGCCCCGGGAGCAGTCACCTGCGTGCCACAGATGGGGTCCTCGCAGAGGTACACGCCCGGGGACTGGCCGTCCTGCAGGCTGCCCGTGGCCACCTCGGACAGCAGGTCCCGCAGGTTCTCTTCTTTGCCCCACACCTCCACGGCCGAGATCCGGACGGAGAAGCGGGCCCCGGTCTTTTCTTTCCGCTCGTTGATCAGCTTGAAGAGCCAGGAGATGGCGCAGGGGATGATGCCGAGGTTCTGCATGGAGTCGTCTTTTCCGATCATGGTGTAGGATTTTCCTGGGGGCGGGGGCGGGGAGGACAAGGGAAGAAAGAACGGCAGTTTGAGCGTCCAGGGGTCGTTTTGCAGTCTCAGGAGCAGGTGCCAAGGATGCGGGAGGAAGGCACGGAGGTGTGGGGGAAGGGGAGAGAAGAAATGAAAAGGTGGGCGGAACAGCCAGCCCTTGACGGTAACACAAAGAGCTTTCCGAGTCCTTCTGGTTAAATGGCTACAACAAAGTTCCCCACCCCACCCCAAATACCACAAACTACCCCTTTCTGCATAGTTTTACACAGAGTGGGGAGGCGGAGGCCGTTCATCGCTATCGCCACCCCGCAGATTAAATCCACCTACTTACACTTTATACCCTTTCTCAAGTGAAATGCTGTGTATGTTTTTATAGCATGAGCAAGGTCCATGCAAACCTGGATCACTGCTCTGATCAGAGATGAGGAAGAGAAGGAAGGGGTGGGAAGGCCAAGTGGCCGTGGGGCGGAAAGGGCTTTCTGCCCGGGCCTGGGCCTGGCCTGCACCATCTCTGTTGACCTGTCAACCAAGGGACAGTGTTTGGAGCGCCCCCAAATTACAAAGCTGTCGCGCACGTACAGGAGGCCTGGCGAGCAGATGGCCACGGGCCAGGGTGAAGGCTCCGGGGCGCTGAGCTGCCCCCTCCCAGGCGCCCCGCACAGCAGTGTCCTGACAGCTGGGGGCTGGGAGCAGGGGTGGCCGGCAGGCTCTCCCCTGACGGGCCCCGCCAGGGTCTGGACTTTGCTTAGAGCCGCTCCTCTACCTTTAGGTCGGCTCCATCGCCAACCCAAATCCTCCTGTTTGGGGGGTGGGGGGCTCTCTGCTTCCCAACAGCCCCCGCTCAGGAAATGGACATTTTCCTGCCAGGCTTTCTGGGCATGACCCTGACCTGGGGTCAAATGGGAAGAGCCCTGCTGGACACCTCTGTTCATCTTTGAACTTGAAGCCTTTCCCAGGTGACTGGGTATCCACTTCGAATGGAAATCTCCATTTCAAAAGCAGAAATGATCATTCATGGTCATTTAATTCAGCACCTAAGGGAGATGACCTTTCCTTTCGCCTAAGGACTCTGGGACCACAGAGAAGAATGAGCGGGGTGATCGGGGACCCAACGTGCAAGGACGGAAAAGCCCGGCTCTCACTGACCCAGCTTGGCGTGGCCGAAGCAGAACACGCAGCCGTCGGCCCCATTGACCACGGACTGGATCACTTCCGCCACGGTCCCAGCACACACTTCTGCCTGCAGACACAGGAGAGACATGTGGTGAGCAGACCATCAGTCACGGAAATGCGAGCCCGCCTTCCTGGGGCGCGGGTTCCTGGCATTCCCAGACGGGTGCTCAGTCCCCCCGGTACCTCCCGCCCCGAGCTGGCCTGAGCGTTTCACGTGTTAACTGCAAACCTCCCTTCTGCTAGTTTCTGGGACATTTCGGCTGCTGTCTGTGGACCAGGCAGGACCTGGCCGGCATGGGAACAGAGGGTGTTTTCATGGACCCATGCCCCTCCCCCCTCTGCTGCCGCTCTGGCCTTTGGATGAGGCATTTAGAATTTCCATGTGCTCTCTGCTACCTAGGTCCTTCCTTTACACACACATCTCTTCCTCATAATACGGGCCGGTGCTGTTAGAGGGAAGAAGGTGACCTGCCATTTCAGCAAAGTGACCTTGAGAAACACTGTACTTCTAATATAAGCAGGTGTGTGGCGTCTGTCCGCTTTCTCCCCGGTCTCCTTCCTTTCTCAATCTGCATCCTCCTCTTTCCAAAACCAGCCTTTCCTTCCTTTCTCCACAGATATTCCATTCCACACAGACAAACCCTTTACAAATAAAACACGTGCGTTCACTCCTGAGGTAGGAGTCAGGCTCCTGGGGACTTTCTGTGCTTCCCCACTAACAGCCAGTCACACAGTGCTCTGTCAGCAATAAGGACACAGTCAGTTTTGTGGAGCAAGTTGGGGCTCTGGGGACTCTCTCTGGTCAGCCCCCGAGGCTCACACACAGCAGAAGGACAGGATTGTTTGCTATGCGCTGCGGCCTTCGATTCCGCCTGCGCCGCCACCAGGTCTCTCGGAGACATCCAGAGGCTGTGTGGACAGGGCCCCGCAGCCGGCTGGGCAGGAGGCCTCCCGGTAGCGGCCTGCACACCGCAGCCCCGGCAACACAATGAACCTCAGCGCTCAGAAATCAACTCTCTCCCCAGCCGACATGGAAGAACCACTCCCCACCACCGTGGGCACCTCCTCCGCGAAGGGGACAGCAGGACAGGGGCAGGCACCGCAGGATCTCTCATACGCCCAGGCCCCAGGCCCCGTGAGCCTGGCACGGACGCCCCAAAACTGAGGCTGTAGAATCTTAAGGGGATTTGCCAGGGGCTGAATGAACTCTGCCTTCTTTGGACAGAAAGGGAGACAGGGGTGAGGGGCTGGGAGTCGACCCCGATCCACCCGTGTACTGCATCAGAGTCAAGGTCAGCAGGGAGTGTGGGGTGCGTATGGGCCAAAGCGCCATCCCCGAGCCACCCATGCCCTGGCCTGACAGAGGAGACAGGGCAGGCGGCCTCCCCTGGCCCGGCACCCACCGAGAAGTGTGGGGAGTGAGCCGTGCGCCAGAAGGCGACAACGGCCCCGGGAGGCTGTGGGCTGCTTCCCCGGGGCCCAGAGGCGCAGGCGGCCTTCCTGGGCGCAGACCCCACGGCCAAGGCCAAGTCCGCGGGAAGCCTCTGCTCCCCCGCAGGTCGGATTCTCCGCGCCCCCCACCCACAGACTGAAACCCAGTGGGACGGCATCAGGAGGTGGGCGCCGTGGGCGGGGACTGGGTCAAGGGGAGGGAGCCCTCGGGAACGGGAGAGCGCCCTGGCCCCTTCCGCCACGTGAGGACACAGCGAGAAGACGCAGCTTATGAACCCGGAGGGGGCTCTCCCCAGGCACTAAACTTGCCAGCACCTTGATCTCAGACTTCCGGCCTCTGGAACCATGAGAAAGAAATTTCTGCTGTTTATAAGCCACCCAGTCTGCGCTGTTTTGTTACAGCAGCTCAAGTGGACGGAGGTGCCTCCCCAAAGCCAGGCCCAGCAGCGGCCTGCCCCGTATACTGAAGGGTATATGGATGGTGCTGAGGGCAGAGAAAGCAACATCCCTCACTGTCCGGGGCCACGAACGCGGCCAGCAGCAAGGCCCTCAGAGCACAGGCCGCCCTGCACGCTGCCTGGCTTCCCTGCTTCGGAGGCTAGAAGGTGCTCACCCTGTGAGGTGGGCTGAGGCTGGGCACGGCCAGCGGCCTGATATTTGTATCAGAAATGCTGGTTCAACAGTAAAAAAAGAATTCGCCCTTGTTGAGCACTGCCTGTGTTCTCAGCACCTCGAGTGTATCAATTCAGGGACTCACGACGGCCCGAAGAGATACATCGAGTTCCGTCTTCATTCTGCAGATGAGGGCACTGAGGGCCTGGAGCCATTCAGTGACCTGTCCGAGGACACACTGCGAGGAAAAGGTGGGTAAAATGACAGGTGGCCAAAGGTACGGCACCTTCTGGAGCAGGACACAGAGAGGTCAAGGGGGAGACTCTAGAACAGAGGTCTGCTCAGGAAAGGGACTAGGAACAAGAGACTTCCGCTTTGAGACTCAGTGTCCTTGTCTGTCATGTGAAAGTAACAATGCCTCCCTCTCCCACTCCATAGAATTCTAGAAAGAATAAATGGGTCAATGCACAGGGAAGTTCTTGAAAACGGTACATGTTCTTGAAATGTAGCTTATTATACATAGTATTGGACACTTTAGCAAAGGTAAGGCATTCTAAAGTGAGTGCCTCTGTAATATTGAGCAGGCAAGCTCTGTAACCAAGTACGAAATGTAAATAAAGACTAGCAATTAAAAACGGCTCCTTTTTCTGGAATAAATTTAAAATGCATTAATAGTCCGTGCTGAATTTAGGGTTTGCTTTGGAATGCTTGCAACTTAGGGAGATGTGCTTTTGAAAAGTTTTAACTGCATTATTTAAATTATTTGTAGGCCATTTATTAGACCCAATGTCGAGTTTAGATTAGTGAGCCCATGGGGTTGTACAAAACACAGAAAATGTAATGAAGAGGGAAACCATTGAATGTATTCATGAAGTGCTTTGTCTTTGCATGGTAAACTCTTTGGGGGAAACCACGTGCTCAGCTTGTTAATGAATGGAGCCTATAACGTGCACGATCTGCCGATGGTGCAGTGCAGGCGTCTGTGTGAACATCATGTCTTTCTACACTGAGGTGCACTGTGGAAGAAATTAACAGGAGCTACAAATGGCAGCTATTATGTTCCCAGGTTCTGCTAGAGGCTATTAGTCACCCTACTACACACTGTTTTGTATAAATCTTGGAAAATGCTGGAAATTTATCAGGAAGGTGAAGGTGTCTGATGCCAAAATGCTGGCAGAGGAGGCTGCTGTGTGCCTATTGTCTGGGTTATAGATGTCTACAAGAAGATTCAGTTGCACCAATTCGTTGCACATGAATTGCCCTGGATGGTGCAACTGAATCTTCTCTCAGACATCTTTTCTTACTGGGATTGGCTCCAGGAGCTTTGGTCTAAGTACCTTGGCACCCTAAGCTCCCGAGGCTATATCCATAGCAGGTTAACAAAAATGGCCACAGTTATCCACCCTACCTGTGTGCATGAACCTTGCAATGTGACTTCACAGCCTCTTTAAGCAAGAGCTGGAGTCTCTTCCCAACCCTCAACCCTGGGCCAACAGAACACAGCAGAAGAGATGGTGTTTCCATTCTGACCCTAGGCCTCAAGAGGCCTACATGCTTGGATCACGCCATTGTTGTGAGAGTAAGTCCAAGACGGCCTCCCAGTTGATGAGAGACAACGTGGAGAGAGACCAGGTGACCTGGCCAAGGCCATTCTAAGGCACCCTAAGGCCGGCCAACCCCCAAACGTGTGATAGCATCAGCCAAGGTCCATAGAGCTGACCGCAGACTTCGACATGAGCTGAGCTGGGAGCAGAAGAATGCTCAGCTGACCCCAGGCTCATGAGCAGTAATAAACACTTGTTGTTTTAAGCCACTGAATTTTAGGTGCTTTGTAATGCAGCAGACGCTGACCGATACAACAGCCATCCCCAGCCTCTCTTCTCGCCCGCCCCCCATGGGCCCAGGCCACAGGACTGCATGGCAGCCTCCGCTTCCCTGCCCAGTGCTCCAGCTCCTCGCTAGAACTTCAGACTTGCCCTCTCTAGGCTCTAGGACCCTGACTCATTCTAATTCAGCTCCCAGAAATAGACCCACATCCAGAAGTGTGGCGGGGGATGGGGTGGGTCCTCAAGACCAGTTGTCTGCACCTCAGCACAGTTGTCCCTGAAACTTCCTGCCATCTTCTTGCTTCTGATGCCACCCACTGCCTGGCTTGCTCTCACGTCTCCCCAGGGATATAGTTTGTTGATACCTGGCACAATGGTAGACAGAATTATTTTTAAAAAAGGCCACTGTTCAGTGGGGCTCAAATTGGCTTCTAGACGTTGTGTAGATGGAGGAACAGGCCCTGCAGAGAGCTCACAGGTCCCAGTGAATGAGTACAAGCCCTTTGAGACGAGTTAACACTGCCTGGCCCCGAGGGTCTCATGCCCACCTGAGAAGCATCTTGTGGGAAAACCGCATCGAAGGCAAACATCTTAGGGGGAACCTGGTTGCCTCTCTTCTGGAAGGCATTTTGACCTCCACACGCGAGGGGGTCATACAAGGTGATCTGCTTCTTCCGTGGGTCCACCTTCAGGAAAGAGCTGGACTCTGAGGTGTCACGGGCCAATGTGGAGCAAATGCGAAGCATGACTTTCACCTGTTAGGAAACATGAAGCAGGACAGACGGGGATTAAGTTGGATGCTGATGACGGGACACCTTAGTGTAGTCTGGACACGTAAGTATTCGTGGCAGCATGGAACCTTCATGTGATAAATTATAATGACATGCCCAGTGAATTAGCAACACAAGCCTCAGTGGATTATGGAGAAACTGATTTATTTATAATTACCAGGTAGAATATTTTGATGTGTCTGTTACTTTATTATCGAAATGGCACATCTTTGTCTTCCTGTTAATATAAATGGGAAATTAATGGTACCCTGGTGGCCCAATTACATAGATGAAAAGTAACCTGGACTGCCACGCGTTGGGGGCTGGTACAGTCCCCTGGAAGCTCACAGATCAATAAACCACAAACATAAAACTTAGCTCCGTAATTTACTCCTTGCCTCTGCTCATCAGGACTCTTGGAGGAAAAAAATCCACGTTTATTAGTATCATCATTAAAGACCCACGCAGTGGCCTGTTTTTAATGGCCAGCATTGGAAATGTGTTCCAAGGGGCAGAAGCGATCGAAGATTTGTTTGAACCATGTTCCTGGGGATCCCACTAAGTGAGTGTCTGGGAGTTGACTTTTCAGGCAATGAAAGCACATCTCAGGGGCAAACAGGAGGCAGTGCCCTATGACCCATGTCCTGAGTAATTGAACGTGGACATTTCAGGTCCCTGTGACCAACCCAGTTCTACCCTTGAGACCCAACGTGGAACTTGCAAAAGTCAAGCTGAAGCCACACACACACAGTTCTGGAGACTCCAGTCCTATGAAAAGGGACAGTGTTTACTCCCCTACCAGCTCTTTGTTACTACATTGCTGGTTCGGTCCAACCGTGTTGAGTACCTACTATGTGCCAGGCACCAGGCTAGGCACTGGGGATGCAAAGGCATGTGATTAGTAAAGTAGCAAGGCAGACAGACACACATAATTTTTGTAATATGATGTAGCAAATTCTGAAGCTCTGTACAGGGTTATTTTTAAATTCCTCTCTCTGCCTTGCCCTCTTCATCTATTCAACGGTCAGGTCTGATAAAATCTCAGTGATGCAACTTTGGGGAGCAGGGTGTAAGTTTTTAAATAAAGTATTTCAGACACACAGACGTGCTCAGAGAAGAACCTGTTGAACACATGGGGCGTGACGGGGTGAGGGCACCCTCGTGCCCACTGCAGCCCTGTCTGCCGAGGCGTGGGAACTAGCAGGCAGTGCACGAAACTGAAAGGTAAAGAACTCCCAGGGCCCTGGGCTCCTTGGACGTCCTGCGTTGTGCCCTGCTGTTCTCATCCCTGAAGGACAGGACTCACGTGTGGGTCCGCAGGCCGGGGCCACGGCGGACGGAGCACAATGAGGCCCCCCTTCCAGGGTGCAAGTCTTGGGTCTCCCACTCGGAGGTCATATAACAGTACCCGCTGTTTCCCGAGGGTCTGTTGTGAGCTAGGGCTGTGCCGTTATCCACACTGACTCATCCTCCCTGCCCAAGCCAGGGGGTAGGCACACTTGTCCAGACTTCATAGATGAGAAACATGTCATAGAGCTTGTCCCAAATCACTGAACCTGGGGGTGGCAGGGCTGCGCTCTTCCCCTACCGTTGTCGGACTCCGAAGCCCACCCTTCCCCATTATGCCAACTGCCGCCTCCCATACACAGGTGAGCATCTCAGAGCCTCGGTGTTCTCGCCTGTATAATGGGAATAACAATGTCTATGTCATGCGACTGTTGTAAGAATGGAAGAGTCGGCGTGTGGAGTACTGAGCGCAGGCGGGGCTCCATCCCAGAGCGCGTGTCTCCCTTCCTCCTCCTCCTCCCCTTCCTTCTCCCGCTATGCATTCCCTTCGAATCATAATATTCTGGCACTTTCCAACCAAAGCGTTAAAATGGTAGGGTTTGGGAACTCCTCGTCCTGGACTCTGGGCGCCATGAGTCACAACAGGATGGGCTCGCGGCAGACGGAGCGAGGTCCTGAGGCTGGGCCTCACGGTGGAACATCGTCAAGTCCCCCCCTCGGCCTGCGTGGGACAGCCAGCACCCCCACCCCCATCTGTCTACATCCCGTTCTGGCCATTTTCTTGCTCACTGTGAATGTCTCCAACCTTATTCCACTTCCATTCATTTCTATCGATTTGTCCCATTTACACAGCAGGCGAGCTAAGAGCCCCATCTTCAAATTGCAACTTTTGGTAGGTGTCGGGGGCCTTCGGGAAGCACATCCCCGCCACCCCCCAGCCCAGCCTCTGCACAGTACAAGTCGAGGCTGATGCAATGCCAGGCAGAACTGATGGAGTCACATGGCCCACCGCGTTTCCATTTCACAATTTCACATGCAATTTCTGGGCAACTAGAGGTGCTGAATGTAAAATATGAGCTAAGCCACGCATGGGCCTACGAGGAAAAGCAGGGGAGAAGGGGCTGAATTAGTGAATCATTTGTCAGCGAGGAATTCTCCTGCCTCTTAATGAACTTCCAAGCCCGCACTTCAGTGTCTGCAGGCAGGCTGGAGACTCCGGCGCCGGCCGGCCAAGGACACACACGCTCCTTTAAAAACCGGCTGAACTTTGTTGCCGGGGGGGGGGGGGGGCGATGCTGCACGCCATTCTTTTCTTTGCAAGTCATTTAAATAGATGGACGTTTCTTCCCCTGAAAGGAAGGAAGCTGGGTTTTTCTGCTTCACCTCCTTCATGTCATTATTCCTTTCCTCCAGCACTCCCCTTCCTGCCTAATCCTCGGTAATTTGAGCGCTTAGGAGAGACCTCTCGGGTTCAAGAAAAGCCCCCAGACTCCTTGCCAGAAGGTCTTGCTTTTGTTGCCCACCCTGCTGGGTTCCGGGCAATGCCCACTTCCACCCCCCGGCCCTGCTGCCCTGGGGACCGTCCTGCAGTTGCTCACAGGCACAGCCTCTCCCCGGCCCTCGGGGTAAAGGAGGCAGCCATTGCGTTGCTCCCAAGGGCAGAGTGGGATCTTGAGAGCTAAAGGCACAGTGAGGCGGGGAGGGCCTGGCACCTCGATTCGACAGAGAGCAGACTGGCACTGCCTCCCGCAGAGGCCTCGCTGGATGGGGCCTCACTTTGCCTCGTTTACCTAATTAGTCAGTGGGTGGCTCTGGGCAGCCGCTGCCTCGGTGTCCTGCTCACTCTTCCTCTGAGCACCTCCTCCTCGGTGGCCGGGTGGGGCCGAGGGGGAAAGATTTGTGAGATGCTCACCGAGAGGGGGAGGCAGAGCATACGCCATCCAGGCAAAGGCAACGCCCCACGGCCCCGCGGCCTCGGGGTGAGGGAGGGGGCCAGTGAGCACCACGCCCTGCAGGCGCTCCCCGCTGCCACGGCTCTTGATCACACACACAGATGCTCCTGCCTGTCCCTGGTCACAGAGCGCCAACACGCGGTGCAGACTTGGGGGGCTCTTTGCTGCTGGTTTCTCTCGCCAGACGCTGTCCAGCGGGAGGTGGACGACAAGGCTCAGGGGCGCGTGGGGTAAATCGGACCATCCAAAGCCTCGCCCGCCAGCGGGAGAGCGAGCACGGACGGCGGTGAGGTGGTGGCAGAAGGAGGACACCTCGCAATCCCTGCCGTGCGCGAGCTTTGTTTAAACTCCTCTGTGGACCCCACGAGGAAGGACCTTCACAGACGCATGCGAAACAATGACGGTTCCGTGGCTGGGGTCTCGACCACAGTAAATGCTCAGAGACAGCGTGTCTGCAAAGAAGGCTGCCTAGTAAATTAACCACTAACATCTTTCAATGCCTTTGCATTTCTGCGTTTTGACTCTCTGCAGTGATGTTGAAGTTCCCAGATCTTTTTAACAATAAGCTTAGTAGACACTGGTCAGGGTGACGTCAGATCGCCTAACCAGAAAGACCAATGCGCATCTTTCTTTGCCGCAGTCCTGGGAGTACCAGAATTACGTTTAAACCTTCACATTTATTCTTAAATTTCTAAAACATGGCTGGAAATTGTTCTGCAAGGCCAGTCGGGAGCACGTAAGAGGGCTTATCCAAACCCACCAACAGGAAGAAGGGCCGGAAAAGTAGAGAGAGAGAAGACTATTGGAGCACTTCTAAGACAAAGGCGTCACCTGCAGAGACAGAACAGCCAAAAGGCAGAACTCGTTAGCAACTGACACCTCTCGTCCAGGGACCCGTGTCCCTTCTACCGAGGCCGGGGGCAGCGATGGCGATGCCGGGGGTCCTCATGGTTCAGTGGGAGCTATGGAAATTCTGACCGCCCCGTCACTCCCAGGGGCTTAGAAGGGAGGGCCAAGGCGTGGGCGAAAGACCGAGCCGACGTCCCGGGCCCTGCGCGGTGACAGCCGAGGGTGAACGTCGAAGCAGTGCCCTGCTGCCCGCGGGGCAGACCAGGGAGGCTTTCCTGGCGGAGGGGTAAGCAAAGGGTCTGTTGTTTCTAATGAATCTACCTCCTTTCTTACAGGCTCTGGGTACAGGGGGCACCGCAGTGGACGAGGAGCCAGGAGACTGGGTTCTAATCCACACGTAACCACCATTGAGTGGCTGTGCGACCTAAGGTGTGGGCCTTGGTTTCCTTATCCCTGAAGAGGGACAGTTGTGCCACCTCACTTGAAGGACAGTGGTGAAGAAACAAGTAGATATAAAGCTGCATTTACAAATGTAAAACATTGTACGGGAGAGAGAGAGAGAGAGAGAGAGAGAGAGAAGGAGGGAGGGAGGGAGGGAGGGAGGGAAGAGGGAAATTCATATTCCTTTCTATACCAAATTAATGACATCAGAAGCCTTCTTCCTAAGCTTAATTTTAAAAATCAAAGCAAAAAATTCTTTAATAAACACACACATCCACGGCAACCAGACAGACAGAGAACAAGTTATTCCTCCCGTCCCCTTCCCCACCAAATTAAATTACAGACTATATGGTTTGCTTACATATTTGTAAAGGTGAGTAATCCATGTAAAATTCGATCGGAGCCTCTAAAAGCTAAGTGTGGCGTTTCTCTTACTTTGTTCCTTTCTTCCCTGTCTTGATCAGATGTGGTGAGTGGGCTCCGATTGTCTGCTTATGGTCCATGAGTCACTTCAGGGGAATTCTCCAGCCATTCAAAATACAATGAGTGGAGACACGGCGACGTTGAACAGCGTGTCCTCCTCCACGCACGCTCTTCTCCACAGGCGCGCTTCTCTGACCAACCCTCCCTGTCCTCCTGTGCTGGGGACGTTCTGACAGAGCTCTTGTAAAAGATTCTGATGACGTGCCAATTTCTAAAACACCCTGCAAGGGATGCAGGGTGCAAATTCTGGGCCATGATTTACATAGTACTTTTCTCTTTATAATATAATGTAAGGTTCCGTGGCGAACGACCACAGGCTCACTGAGCCCCATAAATAAGACCTCCCCTTCTGCCTTTAATTTACCCAGTGTGCCTGCTTAACATGATAAAGGCAAAGATGTTCCATGAAGAAACAAATTAAAACTGGGTTTCATAAAAGGAGAAAGTTTAAACACTTTCCTAATAAAGTTTCTAGAAATGATCTGAAATTGCTTTTCCTGAAGGAAGATCTTGTTGGTTTCATGGGACAAAAAGGTTCCAGAAGGTTTTTAGGAGGCCACAGAATCATCTGCCAAATAGTAATAACCTTGGAGGTCTCAAATAACTCCAGTACCGGGAAGTATGGGGAGGGGGGCGCCCAAGCAGGTCGAGCTCCCAAATCCACAGAGGGAGCTTTTAAACCTATCGTGCAATGTCAGTGTTCCATGAAAACACAGTCACTATTAAAAATCTCAGATCCGCACCTGACGGGACCCCAGAGATTCTAGGCACAGTTTAGTTGTTAGTTACAGAACAAAACAAAATCAGATTGAATGTCTTTGCATAAAATGCAGTAATAGCCCTACATGACCCATTCAAAGATGGTGGGGCCGGGTCCACCTGGAGGAAGTCCAGAGCAGTCGGATCCAGGGCCGGGTTTGCGGGGTGGGGTGGGGTGCGTGTGCAGAGCACTCTGGGCCTGTTCTGGGGCGGTGCGTCTGCTCTGGACAAAACGACTAAGTCAGTCAGTCAGCCAGCCCTCCCCCCCTCCGCCATGCCTTCTCTGAAAGTTTCACAGATTCTGCGCTTACTAAGGGCTGTCTTATTTCCATTCGGCTTCCCACAAGAGCTGTGCTAGGAAAATACTGTTACAATGATTATCGCCTCCACCCCTAACGTGAAGGCCCAGGAGATTGAGGTTTGGGGTGCGTCAGTGACTTGTCCCAAGCCTTGCAAAGGTGAAGGGGCGGTGGCCTGTGACCTGCTCTCCCCGCAGTGAGTGGCCTGGGTCGGAGCCCGAGGAGCGCTGTCCCCACGGCCCAACCGGACAAGGCCAGAACCTGTCTCCCTGGGGCCGGGCCACAGCTGAACCATCCTTGAGGAGCCGGGTGGGGGCTGCCCCTCCGCTGGGGAGGCTGGCTTCTCAGAGGTGCCGCTGGGTGAGCGCATGTGGTGGCAGGCAGCAAATAATGAGCAGCGGGGGCCGTCAGAGAGGGGAGATGTACATTATTAAACGCCAGGCTGGGCACGCTGACAAGTGGTGGCTCAACGGAGCTAAGGGCGAGAGGACGTGTGCGAGACCACTAAATGGAGCCCAGTAATGAGACGCACTCCATCAAGAAGCGCTCCAGGGACCGGAGGGGAAGGGAAATTCCCCAAAGCCCTCCATCACCGGGCATCTGTCAGCGGGAGCTGGCAGGGGACTCAGCTCGGCAGGGAGTACAAAGCCCGGAGAACAGCCCTTCCCGAGGGGCACTGCTCGGGGCCCTCACACCAATTAGCAGGCGGCGGAGAGCGCGCCAGGCGGTGAGGACGGAGACAGGCGCATTTCAGGGCCTGGGCTGTCAGCAGAGAGCAGAACTCTGACAGCGGCCTATTAGAATGGGCCTCCTGTCCTAGGGCATTGCAATAAGGGAGCTTATTTTACATGGAGGAGCCGAGTTAAGCAGACATACTAGGACTCGGGCACCCTCGGGTCAGAAGTGAAGCCGGACCTGGGATTCTGAGGCATCCCTGGGTGACCCCCTTCAGTGTTTAGGACACCGGCTACCAGTGTGTCCTCCCCGGGACCCTGGGGAGCAGGGCCTGGAGCTGCGGAGCACACGCTCTGGAGACAGGCTGCCTGGGTTTGAGTTCTTGCCCCCGCCCCGTCGATGTGTGTCTGTGGGCAGTGATTTCACTCACGCACGCCGCATCTACAAACTGGTTACAGTAACGGTGCTGCCTAGCAAAGCAGGTGTCTATGAGTCCCTGGCCACAGCGCCTGTTCACAGGAGTGCTCAATGAACACCACCTACGATCGCTGTATAATAGCAGCTCTGTGACTATAAATGCATTATTTAAAAAAAGTCTTAATCCTCACCAAGGGATATATTTATTGATATTAGAGAGCGAGGAAAGGAGAGAGAGAACAAGAGAGAAAATGAGAGAGAGAGAGCTATCAATGTAAAAGAGAAACATCGATCAACTGCCTCCTGTCTGTCCCCTGACCGGGAATCAAACCTGCAACCTTTTGGCGGGACGAAGCTCCAACCAACTGAACACCACCCTCCGCAGCCAGGGCTGACTGTATTATTTTAACATAGTTTCCTCTCCAGTTAAATGGGAATAGCAACCATAATCTGGAAGGATTTACATGATTATTGAGCAAATAATCTAAGTACCTGGCACACAGTAGGTCCTTGATAAATATTAGTTACAAGAATCTAGCAGATGATCCCAACTCTCCCTGTACCCACCTTGACCTAGGAGGTCAGGAGACTTAGGCACTAGGTGGTTAATCATTCATGCCCACATGAGACACGCAGAGAGAAAAGCGGCATCTCACCAAACCACACAGAGCTCCGGCAGGTCCCACGCTTGCCCAAGGCCGCCCGGCTTTTAAAGATTCCAGGTTAAACTTAGGTCTTCCAACTTCCACCCACACATTCCCTTGCTTCATTTTTGGTAAGCCTTGGGTACGTGACAATTGGAGATTTTCCTGAATACTGATAGAAAAACTACTGTGGTTAGTGCGGGGTTCCTGTGGTTATTTTCTCTTTCGCAATCCCCATGGGGAAGGTAGGACCGTGTGGAAGGAATTTTGGAGGAGGCAGCAGCAGGCACTCCTTAAACGAGGGTTCTTCCAGAGGTGCTCTGCCTGGATGTTGGTGCCTCCTGTTAGTAACGGGCCCGTGGAACACGAAAGCCCACGCGTGCGTTGTGACTGAAGCGCTAATAGATCTGTGATTAAACAGCAAACACTCAGGAAGTGCCATCTCTGCCGATGCGTCTGTCACCCAGGAGATGCTGTTGGCTTGGAAGACAGCGAGACTAAGGGAAAAGCTGTTTTTCTTTTCTGCAGCCCACTCTATTATCAATATGAAAACTGCAGCCTGCTAATAGCCTGACGCTTGATTTCGTGTCTTCTCGCCTGGCTGCCGGCTTCTCCTCGGTCCCAGGAATTTCCATATCCCACTGCTTCTGGCCTTTGACCTACATACATAACACCCAGCCTCTGACAATATGTCAAGTGCCCCAGTCAGGTGACTGTCTAGAAAGACCACCTACCAGACCCACCATGGGATTTTGTAAGGCACCGTAATAACGTCGAAACCGAAACGGGCGGTCATCGCTTTACGTGTATGTTCTTTGTGAAACCGTCCGTGCTGGCTCGGAAGTTCTATTAAACATGTGCTCCCGCCGCGGGAGGATGACTGTGTTCCTGCGTGTGGCTGAGGCCTGCACACGTGTCAGCCTTAGCCTGGGTTCGCAGTGCTTCCTGGGGGCAGATGTCAGGGAACCCAGGACAGAATCCCTGGGCTCAGCACTGGGGCCTTTCCAGCCAAGGGGGCCGCGTGCTGGGTGCTGGGGGAGAAGGCGCCCCTCCCCGGGCCCCCTGGGGAGGCCGGGTGGGTGCAGGCATGGGGAGTCCCCGCCGAGAGAAGCCAGGGGCGCGTCCACTCCGAGCCCGGGCTGCTTCTCCAGCCCGAACGCCGCAGCCTTCATCGCAGGAAAGAGGCGGTGGCCGAGGGGCTTGTCCTCCTGAGGGGTCTGGGCCAAGAGGCTGAAGTACCTGGAGCAGTCTCAGCTAAAATTTCACTTGAAGGGTTTTTAAAATGTGAAGTTTTAAAGTTTAATTTTGCTGAAATTTAAGTTTCATCGAAGCCGGCCACGTGCCCGATGGATCGCCGTGCTGAACTCCGCATTGGCCTGAGCGCCTCACACTGAACGCGGGGAACGAGAGAGGGAACGGGAGGAGGAGGGAGACCCGCGCCGGTATCTCCTCCCACAGCCCCGGACCCGTGGTCCGTCTTAGAGATTTTCACGCTCATGCAGCGAGATTAAGAAAGCTCAGCGACAGCAGCACCAGCTAACGTCCCCCCAATTCTTCCCGTCAGTTCTGCCGAAAGGCCTCTGTCCTCCGGACTAGGGTGCTCACACGAGGCGCCCAGCCCAGGCTGGGGCTGTGACGGGGAGAGAGAGACAAGGAAGAGGGTGCAGGGAAGGAGGAACAGGAGGGACTGCGGGTGACACCAAGGGGGAAATGGTGGCATTTCCACTTCAGATTCCTGTGCTTTCAAGGTTCAGTTCAAGGTTTCGGTTTAGAAGCAAAGCGGCGTGAGTCTCCACGTAGCTCCGATGAACCCCACCGTGCTGCGCCATCCCGTTGGAGGACTGGGTGGGATCCGATAGATGTCCACGTGGGAGGGGGTGAGGGGGTGAAGGGCGTGTGAGAAAAGCAGGGGGCGAGAGGGCCCGCTGGGGGAGAAGCGGCAGGCGAGGACGGCCCCGCCCCGCGCCACCTCTGGCCGGGGGCAGACCACGGCGGCCGCTCGCTTCCACAACGGCCCCTCTCCCTTGGCCGAGACGCCCTTGCAGGCATCAGGGCCCCAGTGCAAGGCAGAAGGGTAAGTTCTAATACAGAGGGTTACTTAGAGGACATGCTTTCTCTTTACTTCTTTCTTGGGATGCCTGTGGAGAACCAGAGGGAGGTCAGAGAAGGAAGAACCAAATAAATGGAATATTTTCCTAATTGCAGTCTTCTGCAGTGTGCCTATGGTAAGGATTGGGGGGAAAACCTAACAAAGTAAGATATGTACCTGCATGCCAACAATAACGGTCCTCTGGCCCTGAAAGCTGGGCGGGGGTTGGGGGGAGGTCTGTTAGGGTGGAATTACTTCCGCCACTGAGGAAGGGCCTCGGCAGCCTTTGATGAAAGGCACCCGATCAATCAGGTGGGCTTCTGCATTTGAGAATTGAAAAGCCTTCCCATCACGCGCAGGGGCGGATGGTGTGCAGCTGCAGCTTACTGAGCTACGAAAGCGAACCTTGCTCGGGTCCCACAAATACCCTGCACAGGCCCTTCTGCTTTGTGCGGAATCAGCTTTCCTCAAGGATGCACATGCAGAAGGAGCCCTTGTCGTGGCTCCACGGATACACTCGGCTCTGTCACTGCGAGGTGTGCCTATCACGGAGCCTGGCTCCTAGGCTCCAGCTCACACGGGACTGTTTTATTTTGCCTCCTAGCTGAACCCACCACAAACTGCGCTGTTTCGACTTCCAAGAAGCCTGAGCTCTGTCCCTTGTCAGAGCCTGGTGCTCAGTTCATCTTATTTGGACTCGGAAATCTCAGGCTAGAAGACACTTGCCCAAGGGGCACAGACTGGACAGAGCGATGGCCGGTGACTCTCCCAGACTCCTAAACCTCCTCCCCAAAACTGTTCTAGTGGCTAAACACTTGGGCTGGAAGTCAGGAAGCCTCCATCCATCCATCCCTTCATTCATTCGGCATCTATGGAGTAGGTCTTAATCCAGGCCAGGTACCACCCAAGGCTGTGGGCTTACAAAGAGCTTAAAACCCAGCTGGTGTGTTCAAGGGGCTTATAGTAGTAGATCAGCTAAGAAAAGAAGTGTAACAGAGTGGTACAGAAAAATTCTGTACTGGGCTATAAGGGCCCATGTTGTGTGGGGGGGGCGTGTCCACTAAGAGAGCAGGGGCCAGCAAAGGTTTCATGAAGGTTTGCAATGAGATTTGAAGAAGAGTCGATGTCCGCTAGACCCCGGGGGGAGGGGTGGGCGGGCACGGGCACAGCCAGCAGAGTGTGTGGGCAAAGCCACGGAACCTGCAAGGAGCCAAGAGGCTTTGGGTCAAATTTCTTAGCTTCTCCGTGCCTCAGCTTCCTCACCTGTAAAGTGGAGCCCGTAATAGTGCCCGCACCTCAGGGAAGCTGTTCTGAGGATTTTGTGAGGTGCTGCGCGTGAAGCTCTTGGCAAAGAGCCTGGCGCACGAGTGCGGTTTTATGGTTTTGCTCTGGTGTCGTGTCGAGTGGGCAGGGTGGAGGAGGGGTAAGCCATTCACCTGGAAAAACAGGTGGATGTCAGATGGTAGAGAGCCTCCTTTTCCAGACTAAAACGATGGCACTGAACTCGGACAATGGGGAGCCACTGCGGGACACAGAGGCAGGTAGCGGGGAGGTTCCCTTTGCTGCGCCCAAGAACTCAGCTCCGGTCGCGATCTCTCCATCTGTAAACCGGTGCCAACACCACCTCAACATCCTTCCAGTGGGGCTGTTACAAACTCAGGGGAAAAAATGCCCACGCAACTTGCACTTCTAGAGCACAACATTTAAAAATGCCCCAACCACTTGTTCTGTGTGTCTGCTGAGGGAGTTGTGTAGATCACGCAGCAGCAGAAAGTCAGGAGTCACCTGTGTGTGTGTGTGTGTGTGTGTGCACTCAGTGTGCCTGCCACGTGACAGGACAAGGAGAATAATGAATCAGTCAGCGAACAAATACACATCAAAAGGCCAACGAGCAAGACACTCTCCTTGCCTAGCAGAGCAGGCATGCCTAAATATTTGCATTTGAGACGAGAACCAAAGACAGATGTGCTTCAGACCTCGCCAGAAGAGAATACGTGTGGGAGAGCACACAGATCCACAGGGTGTCGCCCGCTCTGCGCTAAGCGCGGAACGGACCGTGTCAGCGGTAGTTAGGGGCTGCCTGGTAGAGAAACATCGCTTTCCTACCTAGATGAGGGGAAACAGAAATGTCTCCCACTGGACATTTCTCTGTCCTGAATCTGATCCCTATTCCCAGTTGGTGACTTGGTTTCTTTCTTCCCTTTTTTTAAGTCTTCACCTGAGAGGATATGATTACTGACCTGAGAGAGAGAGAGAGAGAGAAACATCGATGTAAGAGAGATGTGCCCCGACCAGGGATCGAACCCGCAACCTCGGTATACGCCCTGACTGGGGATGAAACCTGCAATCTTTTGGTGCACAGAACGAATCTCCAGCCAACGGAGCCACACCAGCCAAGGCGTGACTGGGTTTCTATCACCCAAGGTGAACACCACAGAATCTTCCCTTAGTAAACTTTCCATCAGGCAGTTGGCCAGCGGATATGGTCTCCGGAGGCACATTTTTATTTAGGTAACTACAGGCTCCCAGGAACTGATTTCACAGAAGCACACAAGAAAAGCTCCTACTACTCAAGAACAGCAAACTACTCAAACTTAAATTATGTGTTGAACCCCAGACTGCAGGAGCCCCCCTCCCTGAGATTCTGACTCAGCAGGTCTGGGTGGGGCCTGGGAATTCACGTTTCTAGCAAGTTCCAGCTGACACTGATGGTCCGGGCCTCACACTTCTCAGGAAATACGCTGGCTTCCTCCTCATGGAGTCTTTCCCTCAAACTCCATTGTGAGTCAAAAACACAATCCACATGACTGTTATATCCTGGGAAAATGACAGTCTGATTAATATTAAAGATTCGGGGAGCTAAAGAAAGAATGTTTTTGTCCTGTCAAAATAGAAGTGGCTTCTGACTCTATTCCATAGTTCTACTTGAGGGAAAACTCTTGGGTTCTCACGTGAAATAAGATGTGTTTAAGGATCCTTTCTTCTAGGAGTAACCCAAATTCTGCAGCCATGCTTGCCTGGTTTGCAGCCTTTGCTTCAACTGCTTTTATTGCCATCATGGAAGCATCAACTTCTCACAATAAAATTCAAACCAGCTCTTCCTACAGATCCTTTTCTTCTTTCTCCAAACAGTTACTTGGAATCTGATTAAAATTGTAGTCATCAGGAAATCAGTATTAGAGAAAACCAACAGTTGTTTCGAGGCCATTTTTCGCCCCCAGAGAACACTATCCTGGCTCTGCAACATGTGCGTGTTGTGTGCACGAGTGTGTGTGTGAGTGGATTTGAGGATAATGTTTAACACTTTGACTTAACATTTTCTAGAATCAATAAGCACGTATGGTTGGGTAGAGTGGTCGATATTTATTTCAGATGGAAAAAAAGTTATTCTAATCAGAAGACTTAGGATCACTTCACCAGGGAAGGATCCTCTGCTTCTCGGGCACAGGCCATCCAGAACGAAGTTCGAATCTGATGGAAGTAGTTCGGACTCGACCAGTCAGCAAAGACACGCACTGCTCCCTGAGTGGGCAGAAGGCTATGCTTTGCGGGGTCTGTGAAAGCCGGCACCTTCTGGCCGTTTGTTTCCAGCTTTGACACACCGAGAGTGAGGATGATGACGTAACCCAGATCCACCTTGAAGGCCACTTAGGAACCAGGAGACCTTGTTATGATGCCATCCACCTATAATGCAGTCCAGATGGCGAAGGGCCCTCGGGCGGCATTGGGCGGGGAGGCTCTCATGACCTCCAGTCCGAATGGACTGATTTAATAAACTCTCAGGCATGATAAGAAACATTCATCTATAAAACTAGGGTAAATGAGGCTGTAACAAATTTTCCCCAGAAGCTCGAGTTTAGGGAGGGGGTGTCTGGGTGGGGACAGGAGGGTGGTAGCTGAGAGAGGGACTCTTAGCCGGTGCTGGTGCACAGATGTGGCAGTTACGCTCCAGGCAAAAAAACAAAACCAGAACTCATATTCAAATTGGTAAAACTGTGAGTGCTTTGAAGGACAGGCTGTATCTTATTCATTTTTATTATCCCCTGTGGCCTGATAGTGCCTTCTACCCAGGTGGAACTCAGCTCTCAAATCTGAGCATTACGAAGGAGAGAGGGAAGTATTCTGAAATGGGATCTCTCCTGGATGATCCCGTTCTAGTACTAAGGGGAATAAAAGGAGATACGAAGGAAGAAGAAGTAGACTCTATAAATAATAACGACAAAGTAAGTAGATCAGGGGTTGGAAATGTTTTGATAGCAGCCTGCCCAGATTCCTACATTTTTAGGGGGGTGGGCAGGAGGTGGCCGGTGTGCTGGCAGGTTAGGGGGCGCATCTGGATTTACAGAAGATATGGAAGTAAGGGCGTTCTGGTTGCTGGCTTCTCTAAGGGATGAGTGTGCGTAGGTTTTGTGGGGAGAGGTTGAGGGGGGAGGTTAGAGAATGCTGTCGGCCCTTGTGCTCAATGTCACTTCTTGTATGTGGTCCCTGTTCAACAAGCATCTTCTGAGGTCTTACCTCTGCTCTGTGCCAATCCTCCCAGCTCCCCTCAAGGTGGGCTCTTTACTACGATGTAAGAAATAGGTTCAAAGGAGCAAAATGGCTTCCCTAAGTTCCCATAGGACTCCGGCCTGGCTCGGGGTGAAGGCCATGCTAGCACTGCCTACCTAGGGGGACGAGGCAAGAGGACACGGAGGAATCCTTAGGTCAAGCCCAGCCTATTGCCTGTAAATTGGGCACAAAACAGACCTCCCACTGCAAACGTTTACGGTTGCTTTGGCAAGTTTTATAGAACTCCCTCAAGTCACTGTTTCCTTGGGCTGCTGTGCTTCAGCCTGCAGAAATTTACTTCATCACTTTACAAAAGCACAGGCTATGATGCAGTATATTAAGGGACTATTAAAACTTAAATTAATGGCCTGATAAGTTGTAAAACAACTCAAAATTGTGTAAATTTGTATTTGGGGATTTTCAAAAATCCTAACTTATTGACTCGATGGACCGTAACAAGTCTTTTGAAACTGTTCTGCTCTAACATTCAAATCTTCACCGTGACATTTATTGATGGGTTGCCGAATACAGTGAACCCCTGGGCAAATCCCCGGGGTGTGTGAGCCCTCCGTTCAGAGGGCCTGCTAATCGCTCAGCAGACACACCCTGCAGGACTCGGGGTGATATTATGGCCACAGGAAGTTTAACACCCTTTTTTCTTTGTGTGCGTCCCGTTGACCTGCCTTCCAATGGCCATCGCGGTGTTTGCTCCCGTCTCAGTACTTGCCCGGATGTAACGGTTACACCTCTCTCACGCGCCGCTGAGTCAGCTCCGACTCCCGGCGACACTGTGGGTGAGTGACGTCCACAGAGGCCTGTCCTCAACCGCCCTGCTCTGCTCCTGGAGACTCAGGCCGACGGCTTTTTTCGTGGAGTCAGTCTGTCTCCTCTGGTCTTCCTCTTTTCCTGCTGCCTTCCATGCTGTCCCAGGAGTATTGTCTTTTCCAAAACAAAACAAAACAAACCCTGCCTCCTCATGTTGTGCCTGAAGTAGGACGTCTTCTAGTAACACGGTTAAGTCACTCCCGTCGCTCGGCTGGAGAGTGACAGCCGCTTGGTGCTTCCTGTGATGGTTACAGGTGTGGCTCCTGAGACCGGAGGGCAACACTTGGATGTGGGGCGCAGCGCCTGCCCCTTTTGCCTCCCCCATTTAATGACTTTCCACCCAAAAGCAAGGTATAGATGAGTCAGCGGTCACGGACTCTTCCGGGGACTGAGGACCCCAGGACGGAAACCCGCCTCAGCCATCTTGCCCACAGAAGTAGGTCAAGGCAAAAGAATGGATGGTTCTAAGCAATCCGACCTCACTCTGCAAAACACACACACACACACACACACACACACACACACACGTCTGTCTGTCTGTCTATCTTTATCATTATGATGCTCAAAAATGCATTTGCAGTGAAACCCAATGCTATTCTGATCTAGGGCAAAGTCTCCCCACTAGCTCTTGGTTTCAACATGGGAAAAAACTGGGGGCAGAGCGCCTGGGGAATCCCCTTCCGGGATGCATCAGCTCATGCCGGTCTCCTGGGTATCAACATCGTATCTAAAGGAGTAATTTTCTAAATGTTACTCCAGAGAGCCAAAAGGGTGGACCTCCAAAGGAAGTGCCGTTTGATAGCTCCCCACGGGGGGAGTCTGCCTGTTGGCACGCTGGCTGAGGAGTGGGCCGGGGCCATCGCTGGGTCACCGTGTCCCACCTGGTTACAGCTTGGTCAGACAGGGCTGCTGGCAAGGATACTCTCTGTGCACCGAGGAAAACGGACGCAATGAGCTCATAGCAAAACGCTCGTCGTGTCTCCGTGCCACTCTAATGGCAGAACAGGCCTCACGCTGTTAGCAGCGACGGAGATGATCCGAAATAGCCCCTGGTTTCTCCATGCATTATAGTTCGGCAGACGGAATGAGGGCAGCACACAGGCTGGGAAATGGCAGGTGAGGCAGGGGGTTGAGGCAGGGGGTGGGAGCTATAAGCCATACCCATCAAGGACAAAGAGGGATGGCAGGAGAGAAAGCAGGGGTGCCTTTTAGTCTCAGCGTGCGAGAGGGCAATCGTGAAAGAATTGGTCTGGTCCATGCTGGGCCAATTTCCCCCCGTGCCCTCCATATGCACCATCTGCCCTTGTCCATCCTGCCCGGGGCCAGGAGGCGGGCCTGCTGGCCCTCTGGACGGACGAAGGGAGGTCAGGGGGCTGCACACTCTTCCGTCCCTTGGGCTCAGAAGCTGCCCCTCAGACGGAGGGGTCTGGGCCCTCTGGGTCACCAGCCGGGGGCTGCTGTTCTAGTTTCCTATACCCCATCCATCCTTTGGTAAGCAGTCCTTTCATTAAACTCTTCTGCAAATCCCTAATTTGTGGATCACCCCCTTTTGCCTGTCAGGGCCCTGACCGACACACCTGGACGCACGGGGAGCATCTTTCACTCTCGTGTTCCCCTCAGTTTGCAGACGACGGCTGCTGGGGGCGGGGTGAGACTCTGGTTTTGATGTTCCACTGGCAAAGGGAAGAATGTAAGCGGAGGAGCGGGAAGAGGTCTCTTCATATTAAATACTGGGCGCCCATGTCGGGGGTTTAGCCTGTGACCCCATGACGGTCTTTGGCAAAAGTCAGAGTTCCCTTCCAGCTGTTAAAGCAGCTGCATCAGGAGTGTCCAGGTCCAGACGGCTGGCAGGCCCTTGGCCCCACTGCACGGCTGGCCACCGTGGCTCAGCGGCCGAGAGCCCCTGCTCAGCCACACCACCGGGTCCCCGAGCAAACAAGACACCGTGGTTCTCTCTCGGATGGAAACCGAGGGAAAACTGGAAAAAACACAAATTTTTCTGGGTTCAAAGTTTCCAAAATGCTCTTCCTTTATGTGGTGAAAAATGGAGCAATGTGGTCCACATGGGAATGGCAGCGAAGCAGCTCACAGAGCAATGGATTTGTTTTTCCCTTTCGAGGATGACCAGGTGGCTGGGAGGAAATAACTCGGAGACACAGAGAATACTGTTCACTCAAAAAAAAAAAAAAAGAAAAGAAAAAAAAAGAAAATGAAATAGCACAGGAAGAGTTGAGAAAGGACTTTTCTCTATAGCAATGATTTATTAGAATGAAACCACAAATTCTAGTAGCATAGCCAGAACCTATTATTCTTCAGATCATTAACTCTGTTCTCGGAGCCTATTTAACTCCCTGAAAGTAATTTCATGAAAAAGTTCTGTTTCTATTTCGGCATTCCTAGCGTCATCTCAATAACAGACGCACAGAGCCGAGGGAAATTTTTGCTTTGCACGGAGACACAGCCGCCTCGTGAAATCCTGTTTTCAGGGGAAGGGCAGCGTGGATCAGCTCCATGGAGCCTTTGAACCAGAGACAGCTCAGTGAGCAAATGGAGGAACAGCCTCCATTCCAACCTTTCTTCGAGGGGAACCTGGACTCCTCGCAGGCCCCAGAATCAGCCCAGCACGAGAACTTCTGACCTCTCTCACCTGTGGCATCTCCGGTCCCACAATTACACCTGCCCTTCTCCATCGGGAAGTGGCAAAACCCTGGAGCACTCGCTCAGCGTATGCTGGAGCCGTGGTCGGCATGTGTAGTGCTCCAGGGGTCCTCCAAGCCTGTGGCCACGAGAGCAAAGTGACCCAGATTTAAAAGAAAAGGGAGCCCTGTGCAAACCGGATGTGTGTCGCAGCTTAGGAAGAAGTGCCAACGAAGCCCTGTGAATCGGGGCCTCCACGAGGATGGAGGGCAGAGCCGGTGGGGGGCCACCTGGCTGACAATGAGCCACGCTCACGCCCTGAGGCTCGCGGAGCCCCTGCCGTGGGGCTGGCTGGTCCCTGGTTCCAGTGCGTGGATGACCAGCACGCGTGGAGGAATTCCCCTCTGCCTCTTGTCTCCATACCCTTAAATCTGTGCATTCTGGCCATGCTGTCCAGCAGGAGTTCACTCACAGGAGCGGAGCCAGGGAATCCCTCGGTTCTATGAGCAAGTGAGAGGCAGGTAGCGCAAACGCATCTGTCCAGGAACCCACAAAGCTCCTCCCTGCTCCTGCTTCCGTAGCCTCCCGTGCCCTCTCATCTCCCTCGAGAGCCGTGGAAGAGCCCTCAGAAACCACCACGGGCAGTCTGAGAGCGGAACTCTGCTGCCCGAACTAGACAGGACGAATCCGGAGTCAGGCCGCCGGGGTCCCGCTCCCGACTCTGTCACAGCCTCGCTGCAGGCCGCCTACCTCTAGACCAGAGGTTCTCAGCTGGGGACATTTGGCAAACTCTGGAGATGCCGTTTGTCACAGTTTGGGGGATGCTATCGGCATCTAAAGGGCAGAAGCCAGGGTGCTAAGCACCATACTGCGTCCGGGACATCCCCCCACCACACCATCAGTGGGCCCAAATGCCAGTAGAGACGCTGCTGAGAAACTCTGCTCTAGGTTTCTGTTTTCTAATATGTAAATTAAGAGGTTAGGATTAGATCATTTTAAAAAACCATTTATCGGAGACAAAATTCTGAGATGCAGATGAAGTATTCAGGTGAGTATATAATTTCCTACCAAATTTAGATGCGAAGCACATCCTAAACGATGCTGAACAGCACAAATCAGCCCTGAAAAGTATACAAGTATAACTAAGATCGCTCCTGTCAGTAATAATGAGGACATGTGTCCTTGCAGCCAAAGCAGCCCCTTGTGCTATAAAGATGTGAGAAACTGCACTGTGTCAACAACCTAGCCAACAAGGCGCTTATTTAGACAGCAGGAAAAATTCCAAGTTCCAAATCCCAGGCTTCCACTTAGGAGAGTCTGCTGGGAAGGGATACATACAAACTCCTCTTTGTCTAAATCATGTTCCAAACAGAAAAAGGCCAGAGGTGGTTCATGTGGAAATGGGTTTGTAGAGGAGCTGCAATAAAGTACCTCCCTTCCCAAGCCCTAAAGCAATGCTCGCAATATAATCAATGTAACAAGACAGGAAAGGCCTAGGGAGGCCCCGGGGAACCCACCCCATGGCCCGACACTCAAAGTGCAGGTTGAGAGGTGGCCAGAAGGCTTTCTGACTGCACGCGTGACAATCAGCTCACGCCACCAGCTCAGGGCAACTTCTCCCATCGGGCTGTGGCACAGGCAGAGGTCAATATCCTAGGTCTCTTTGGAGGGCCGCAGAGCTGGCACTTGTCCCTTAAAAAGTCACTAAATCCTCACAAAGACAACTGACAGAAAACATGATCACTGGGAGTATGGAGGAACTAAGGACAAAGAGAGAGAGAGAGAGAGAGAGAGAGAACCCCCAGCAACACTGACGCTCCCCGTGCAGATGGGCGCCGGCTGGCCCAGAAAAATGGCGCCCTGGTAACTCCAGGCCTGTTCTCCAGGCAGGCGCAGAGCCGCTGGCAACACCCAGTGAGCCTCTGCAGTGACGGCCTGTGCTTGTGAGTCTCGGAGGCTTAACTTTCACAATTCATTCTTTAATGTTTATATTTGCGGGGGAAAAGGGGCACATGACAGCCAGCTGGACTCTTCAAGGATCAGGGCCTGAGGGGACTGGCTGTAGAAGGTGACTGTCCCGGACGTGCGCTGGCAGTAGCCAGTGCTTGGATTGGAGGCCTGGGACTCTTGACATCTGTCAAAGTTATGCAAGTGTGGGGGCAGGCGGGAGGGAGTGCAATCCTAAAGAGGCACAGGCATGAAAGCCCCCTTCCTCCCTGCCTACCCCACAAGCATAAGGAAGTAACACAGTAAGTAGTATGAGAGGGTTCATGTCATAGGCTCTCTGCTGACAACGGACTCATTCAACAAGAATCATTCAGGGAAAATGTCACACAAACACAAAATTGATTGGAAAGGTAGCCTCTGTCAATGGCTGGTTTCCTCTTAGGGACATTTATTAAATTATTGTATTGACAGCGCTAATATTTTATTATAGATTTTTAAATCTTCATTTCCCCAACAGCCTCACCACCATGATGAAGTCTCTGTGACTTGAACAAAGTCACTCTGTGGGGGGACAGTCAGAGAATGCAGGTGCTACTGTAGTCACCAGCTGCTGGAACCTGACTCATCAGGGCATCGGAAAGACTCTTCCCCAAAGCTCACTGTCCTGTTTGCACCACTTTTTGAAAAGGAGGGAGACAATGAGCAAGAATGAGGGGAAGGCAGGTCTAGGACAACAGAAAAGGCCCCTGCTTCCCTCAGACCCATGACGCTGGTGTAAATAGTACCTCACCTGGTCTTTGCAACCCCCGAAACCGACGCGAGAGAAGTCAAAGGCCCTGCCACCAAACAGGAGGGCCAGAGGTGGGCCGCCAGGCAGCCTGACCCCCAGTGAGCAGGAAGATCCCTGCCCTGACACAGGATGGCTAGAGAGCGCCTGTCTGGGCCTTGCGGTACACCCTGCTCTTCCTGGGCTGCAGGCTCCCTGTCTTGAGGGTTTGGGCCGGTGGGCTGGTCCTCCGTGTGGTGAGTGACAGCTGCAGTGCCAGTATGTCAAAGTTCATGCCTGAAAACACCTGGGGGCAGGGGCAAAGAACTGTGTCCAGCCGGAGCCACACCCTCAAACCAGCCACACCTCATCAGCAGCACCTCTGTTCCCATGAAAGGCCAGCAGGTAATGGATGAACCCCCAGACCCTCAACACCCTCAGTGACTGAACCACAGAAACATCACCTGCCTCTGTCTATCTCCAAAAGTGATTACTGCCATGGGAGCCATCACCAAGTGTGAAAGGGAAATATGGAACATTCTGGAACAAATAACAGCAGGTAAATGAGGCCCGCCCACCCACGGGCAAAGCCGTCCTGCGGGAGCCGAGTGAGAGTCAGCCCTGTCTGTTGGAGCAGGCACGCAGGCTCCTGGCCTTGTAGCCTTTCAAATCGAGGTCACGAGATCTGGATCTTGAGTGCATTTGCCACACTCATCATACTTAGCGGCAGATACAGGCTATTCCCTGAGGATGCTGACCTAACAGAACCTCTGTTGCTGAAGCCCGCGGCAGGCTCATCTTGTCTCAATCAAGGCAGCCACATGAGAGCGAGCCGGCCGTGCGGACCTGTCATTTGGACGATTAGCCCTTCGGTGGCAGGCACCTCTCTGAAAGGCTGCCTTTTCCCAGCAACTGATTTCTCACCAGGAAATAATTTCCTTACGTCTATCAAGGGCAGAGAGGGATAAATGTCCTTATAGGGCATCCTTCTGAGGCTCACAAAGGAATCTGTGAAAACACTCTAAAGATATACAGGGACCCACGGCCAAAGACAGATCCCCAGTCGCTGAGAGTCAGAAGGGGCCGCAGCACAGAATCCACTGTACAGGCAGAGAGCATGTCAGGCCTCCTCTCCTGAGCTTCTGCTTCTTTTCTAAAATCCAGGGAAAGGCTTAATTAATTCTGTTAAAGTATTTAGAGAGCCTAACAAAAGAAAAGCAAAAGCTACTAGACAAGCACCCCCCACCCCCCCACCAAGGAAAGCCAGTCCGTATGGGATTCGGGAACAGTCCACACTGCATGATCTCTGACCACTTTGTCACCTGTGAAGGAGCCATGAGTGGGGTAGGGAAGGGGCCAAAGAAGCTCTGTCTCTCTGGAAGTCCGACCTATCTGCTCGTGGATCTAGGGATCAAAGGGGGCTTCGTAACTGGGGAGCACTCTCGTAGCCAACAGTGTCTGGGAGCCATGTGGTGTCATGATACAAACACAGGTGGGCCTTGGGGACGGGAGCCCATTCAGTCCCAACACCCCTGCCTCCCACCCCTGGGCACACCATTCATAGCAAGTGACACGCGCCAGTAGGGCGAGGGAGTAAGGCCAGGGCTTTCCACAGACAGGGGTCTTACTTGGGACCTTAGTGAATAACTGAATACGTTAACAAAGACGGTCCTTTGTCATCGATGGACTTGCAACCTAAATGGAGAAGGCGGTACTGACAAAATAGGATAGAGTGCAACATTGTTATTTCATACAATGAAAACGTGGATTATAAAGTAGGCAGTATTATCATTCTAATGACCTATTTTAAATTATTAGGATGGATTGAAAAATATTAGGCATAACTAAGAGAGGCTAACAATTACTTATAATGAGGTCTGTCCACATCTGCAAAGTAATGAGAACATGATATATTATGAATAATTGGCCCTAACGTCCAGTTTGCAACTAGACCAGTGAATCCTCATTCTGAGAAAGCTAAACAATGTCGGTTTGAGCTTTCACTGACCTTGGTGGCCATCGGCACTGAAGGAGAAGTACAGACGCACGCAACCATACTCCCACTGCACACAGAGACCACGCTCCAAAAGAGCTGAGGTGCAGAGGAGCGCAAGTGTGTTAAGAAACCTCGGACAAGCCTTTCCTGTCACAAGCACCCCAATGCCACCCCCTCCACTCTGTGTCCACAACCCACTGGAGTTGCCAAATGCGGGGAGCAAACAAGGCTTTGGGGTCGCAAGGTCCGGAAACTCAGGGAAGGTGTCGAGGAAGAGGCAAGACTGGCATCTGGAAGGTTGTATAGGAAAACCGGTACGGATGCGGAGAGATGAAACACGTCACATTCCAAGGGGAAAAATAACAGAATTCGGTGATGGATTGGATGTGGGGTGAGGAGAAGAAACACAGGGATTAGGCTACCGCTTCAGACCTGGTGGCAGAGTCACCTGACACCCTTGAATTCCAGTTTTCTCATCTATAAAGTGGCACTTGAAAGCATCTGCCCCTATCAAACTCATAGGTTTGCCTCAAGGGGAAGATTATATGAAAAGAAAAAAAGTGCTCAGAAAAAGACAAAAGGAACTCTTGATTATTCATAAAGTCCCCAGCTGGATTCTTTTGTTCTTTAGCATTAAGGGGACAGTTTTCCTTGAGGCCCAGCAGGATACTCTGGAAGAGAGTCAATCACAGTGGCGCGAATTATACAAGAGAACGAGAGAGCGCTCAGGTGGCCACATGCCCCAACCTCTAGCACCCAAACCAAAGTCCGAACAACTTCCAGGGTGAGGCTCTGCACTTTCACTGACTACAAGGAATATCCCTCTTCAAACCCAACCGAACTCCCTTGATGTAAATTAACCCAACTTCTCATCTTAGTCCAGGGAACACGGAGGAGAAGAATCATCATCCTCACCTTACATCTGCTTCCTCTGGGCGGAGCAGGCAAATCATGGAACTCGGTCTCCAGCTTTAAAAGCATATGCACTGTGTTCCTCTTGTATCCACGCTGGCTCAGCTCGATGTGAAAGCACAGCTTGGACCGAAGAGTGTTAAAGTCCTCGGAGTTCATGGAACTCTTGGGATTGTTTATTAGTTCCCATGACCTTGACCCTTGCGCTGTGACACTGAGCGATGAGTCAGAACATGCAAGAGAACTTGCAAATTAAACCAATCCTCCGTGACCTCGGTTGCTTTTAAGAACTCCCTTGGGGAGCCCTGTGACCCCAAAGGCCAGAGTGTGGTGTCGCTGGTCCAGACCAGCCATTACCCAAATACTCCCCTCGTTCCTTCTGATGCCTCTGCACACAGCAAGGGAAAAGCTTCAAACTCTGGGATGTTTCACGTGCCTTTCACGCCTCTCACACGAGGCTTTGAGCACCTCTTTCCCCTTTTAATTTTAACCCAAGACGGAAGCTGGATGAAAACCTTGGAACAGGGAATAATGACAAAGAACAGAGACAATGATACGTTTCTCTGCAACCCTGTCCTACCTGCACTGTTAGTATTTAAAGGAAGAGAAGCTTTGTCCTGAGATCCAGCTACAAACACCCTCAGATTTGCAGAGGTTGCTAAGGGGAACTGTTCAGAAAATAAGATGGTTTGTCGAGGTTTTTCCGGGGGACCCACTGAAATCAGTATGGTTTGAAGCATGCGAGAAAGCCCTCCCAGCCAAACCCCTGTGTCAGGACAGCTTGGATTCCTGCCACTGGTCCTCCCTGCACGCCACTGAAGGCCACAGGAAACTGTCAGCTTTGGCTGGGGATGGGATGGGTTGCTTCAAGCCACTGTCTTCCTCCCGTGGACCTCGTCAGCAGCGCCCGGAGTGGTAGAAGGGAAGAGGCTCGGAGTGGGAGCAGTGGCTGGAGAAGGCACGTCGGCCACGTCAGCACCCAAAAAACCGCACGGAGTGACTCCTGTGGACAGTCCTTGTGAGGAAAGCCCTTCCACGGGGGAATAAATCTCGGCAGCAGGAAGAGAGCTGCCACGCTGCTGGCCCGGCAGCATCTGGAATATCTCCGGGGAAATGCTAATTGCTGGCCTTTACGGGTCTGGTCTGCAGAGACAATAAACGGTGCCTGTGCCCTGAGACAGGAGCCACCTGATTAATCACCAGTTGCTACTTCTGACCCTTTGCCCTGGCTGGGGGCGGGGCGGGGGGGCGGGCCGGGCTGTCCACTCAGGAGCGCGGAGGACACATGGCAATGTGCACGCTGCCGACCTAAGTTTGACAAGCTCCCTGTGCTCTTGGCCACAGACGGGAGCCTTAGAAAATCGGTGCTGCAGCTGGAAGCTTTGGTTTTGGAGGGAGGGGAGGGAGCGAAGTAAACACTTTTGTCCTTAATTTCCTTTTCCCCCCTTTTTAAAAATATCAGCATAAGCAATGGTATCTGGTATTTATTCAGTCATTCACTCATTCACTCTTTCATTCGTATTCTACCTTTTCCCCAGAAAGGTTTTGCACAGTGAGCACAATGATCATGTAACTTGCCATGAACTTGCAGGACCCTGAACGAATGGAAAATGAACGGCGGGACCTGTTTTGGGGTAGGACGTGGTGCCCGGATGTGACAGAAAGCAGATAAAAGCTGAGCCAAACAGTACCATGGCCAAACTTAACTGTTTCACACCGGGCCTGGAGCAGCCAAGGTTCTGAAGGGGCTCACTGAGCTCTCGTGGGAGACGTAACGGTCCCCTCTGTGAACTAACTGTGAGCGACCTCCAAGGGGGGCCCCGCTGGCAAATGAAGTCCTCTTGGTTCCATGCAGGTACATTCCAGAGGTTGAACAGCGTCCGGCAGGACTGACGTCCTGCCCTTCATTGCTCACTGAACAGGAACACACGTACAAGGAGCGCTGAGAAATGACTGGCACGGCCCCGTCAGAACCCTGGGATTCACAGGACGCGAGGGGCCCTCTCGTAGCCCCAGCCCTCCCGGCAGGGACCCCTAAGTCAGTACAACCTTCCACCACAGTGAACTCCAAAACAACTGTGCGAATCCAAGTTTTGTGCTTCATAGCGTCCTCCTGGAGAGGAGACCAGTCTCTGGAATGGCTGGCATAGGCTCTGACGGCAGGGGACGTGTGTGTCCTGCCGTATGGGTTTCAGGGAGGAAAAAAGCCTTTGCTGGTACCCAAGGGGAAGATGCCCAGCGGAGGCCCTTTTCCTGCAGGCGATCCTCAGCCCAGAGCTTTCGCAAAGGTGCTACAGGCCCCTCCGCACAGCAGGTGGCACTTAAAAGGGGAGGGGAAGCCACTCCAGCATCACCATGGGAGCAGGAACGGCGGTGACCGTGGCGCGGCTTCTGCCCCGGGAGGTGTCAGCAGTACAAGAGACAGGCCGGAAAGCAGAAGGCCCGGGGGCCGAGACCGGGAGAGCGAGCAGGCACGCACTGCCTGGCAGAACGGGCCCGCAGCGTGCGGATGGCGGGCGGCTCCTGCTCACCCAGGAACAGAGGCAGAGACTCAGAGACGCAACAGGGTCTGGCCCGTTTGGGGGACACTCAGGCTCCCATGTGGCTGCAAGGCAGGGGAGGTGGCGTTTAGGGGTGGAGGTGAGTTTGGGTGATGCAGAGCCCAGCATGACCTGCTTAGCTATTCAACGCAATCCAGCTGCTCAGAGTGATGAAAATAGCATCTGGATTTTAGGGACATGATTCTGGCTGCTGGGAGGACGCTCTGGAGAGGGAGCAGGGACAGAGGGAGGCACTGGCAGGAAGGTGAGACAGGAACCCGTGATCACGTCCCCGTGAAGGACACTGTGAGACTCAGGGGGTCTTCAGAGAGACACGCCACGTGGCATTTCGTGGAAGGCATTTGAATTGTGCCGACTTCCACTTTTAATGGACTCCTTCCAACGTCAGTCACTGCTGGCCTCCCAGTCACCCCTGAACACGCGGGTTCGAAGCGCCCGATCCTGCCTGGGTCGCCGGGAGGCGGCAGGATGTGAAGATGACAAGGCGCTGAGGTTTTCAGATGCTCCTCAGGACATCGCCATCTGATGGGGACGTGGGTAAACAACGACAGCACCGTGGGAGAAGTGCCTTCCAGGGGCCATCAGGGGCACAGCATGGGGATGGGGGGGAAACTCCACAGGCCTCTGAAAGTCTTCCCCAAGGAAGGGGCTGGCTAGGCAGGGAGCAGGGCGTGGCTGACAGCGCGGGGGTCCCAGCCAGGCAGGCAGCAGGCTCAGTAACCCTGTTTACAGGTGGGAAATTAACGGCTTGTGAAAGGCACCGTTGGGCTCGGCGTTCGCAGGAACGGGGAGCAGAGCCTCAGGTCGCACGGCCTGCCGAGCTCTCATGGTGAGCCTGTGCCAAATGGCAGAGTCAACTATGAGACTTCTGGGTAAATTTCTCCCTGAAGATCCCCTTCGAAGCAAGGTGTGGGTCTTCCTATTTTACGGGTACAACCTAAGAAGTGCCACTTTTTGCCACCCGGTTATGTGTGTTGAAGAGTCTGTCCTATTAAATGAAAAAGGCAACGCAGCCACAAACCAAGTTAGCGCTCCTGACCTTTCCCCCACTCGCCACACCTGGCCCTCTCCAGTCTCTGGGCTTTGCTCCTGGATGTATGTGGTCACTAGCACAGCTGGGAAGTGGCCTCAGAGCCAAGTCCAGCAGGGGAGACAGACAGAGCCTGGGGACCGAGGGGCAAGTCCGGCCTGGCTCCTGCTGAGGTTGTGCCGCCAACCATCCGGGTGCGGAATGTGGTCGCAGCCGCTCTGGGGAGACAGCTCCGGGGTGGCACCACACGCGCAGCAGGACCAGGAGGCTGCGGGAAGCCGGACGCACCCTCACGTCCCCACTGAATCCCTCCATGTCGAGGGGACTTGGGTTTCCGTCTCCCTGTGAGATGCTGGGAGTCTGCAGTGAGGACCAGGCGGGCTGACGGAGCTCCTCCTATAAAGCACCTTAGAGGTGGGAGTGTCGGCGAGGCTGCACGGATGGGCCACAGGTCCCAGTCCGACAGTCGGGGGCGGCAGGGGCCGCGCGCAGAGCTCGAGTTGACCTGTTAACCGCAGGCCGGTGACTCTCTGGGTCTCAGTCTCCTCATCGGTAACATAGGTGACTTACATGAGTTAATGCATGTACGTGGACTATGTATGTAAATGAGTTAATGTATGTGTTATGGGTTGAATGTCTGTGTCCTTCCCAAAATTCATATATTGAAACCTACTCCCCAGTGTGATGGTATGTGGAGGTGCAGCCTTTGGGAGGTCATCAGGTTGTGAGGGTGGGCTCCCATGAATGGCCCACCGTCTCTTGTACAGAAGACACCCCACAGAGCTCCCTCAGCCTTCCTGCCACCTGAGGACACAGGACAAAAACGAGCAGGCTGTGCAGCAGGAAGTGGGACCCCATCAGACACCAGATCTGCTGGCACCTTGACCTTGGACTTCCAGCCTCCAGAACTGCTTGTTGTTTAAGCCCCCAGTCTATGGTGTTCTGTTGTAGCTGCCTGAATGGACTACGACAGTATGCAAATGCATTGCATATATAAAGAAGTTAATGTATGTAAAGCACTTAGAAGAGCATTCGACACAACGATCTGTACTAACTACTCTTCTTAGCGACTTTTATTATTACATCGGAAGTAGGAATGCTCTTCCCCTGTTAGCTGGGATTCAAAGACAGTGCTAAATCTGAATTTCAGGGCATGGGTCAAGTGGTTCTCTCCACAGAATGATGCTCCGTGGCCCTTAATTATAAAGCCCGTTCACGAACCAGGCGTGCGTGTACGGACGATGCCGCCTTCCTCGTTCCAGGTTTGCTCCTCTCCCAGGAGGAGAAGCTGCCCCCACCCAACGGCTGCCCCCAGCCTGTGCAGCTGCCCGGCTGTTCCCCGAACGTCCAGCTCTGGTCTCCCACCGCCTGCTGGCGTCCGCTGGGCGTGCACCGTTGCCGTCTCGCTGTTCATAAGCCAGGCTCAGGCTGGGAAGAGCTTGCGCTGCTGGGTTCAGCTCTGCCTCCTGTCTGCCCCTCATGATAAGCAGCCACCCAGCGGCCGAGAAGGTTCCAGCTTCCCAGGACACAGGGCGACCAGCCTGGGGGCAGCGCCCGCCCCCTCTCCAAGGTGCTTTGGTTTCTCCTAAAGGGGCTGGGGCTACCCTGTGTTTGTCATCTGCACAAGCTGCTATCAACCAGGCCTCCCGTGGGACTAGACAGATGTGACCTGCATCGTACCTGAGCACCCTTACGAACTGTGATGTTGAAGGTGAGACCCCAGAGCCCAGAATCTATTGTCTCCAGAGAACCGGGGAGCCTAGGGGTGGGGTGGTGGGAGGGAGCCAGCAGCTGGAGGGAAGGATGTCTTCAGGGCAGACAGCCCGCCTGACAGCCCGGGCGACAACCTGAGATTCCCGTGTCAGATTCCCCAGGGCAGGGAGAGACCGGCAGGCTGACAGGCCTGCATTTCCCAGAAACTTGGCGGTCGAGCCTTGACAAAGCCACTGGCATGTTTTAAACCTCTGCACCCTGTGAACGTGGCACGAAACCCACATTCCCTCTTCGTGGTTCTTCTAATACAATTAAGAGCAAACTATATATCCCTGGCTACGTAGCTCGGTGGGTTAGAGCATTATCTTGATGTGCCAAGGCTGCAGGTTCAATCCCCAGTCAGGGCACATAGAAGAATCAACCAATGAATGCACCAATGAGTGGACGACAAATACAACAAATCGATGTCTTTCTCTCTCAAATCAATCAATAAATTTTTTTTAAATGATAATAAAATGAATTAGCAGCCAGTGATCTCTGAATTTTAAAACAAATATCATGACATTTAAAAGGAAGGAATATCATAAGCTACACTTCTCTTTCACAGGGAAGAAATAAAACAGCAAGTTGTTAGGTGCAGCCCTGCATGCCCAGCCCAACCAGCCTCTCTCCCCTCTTAGAAGGAAAGCTCTGGAAAGGTAGGGTCTGCGCCTTGGGGAGCCTGGGTCTCCTTCCAGGACAGGAAATGGCAAACAGCAGATCTCAGGGAAGTGCAGTGAATGAGCGTCTGTGTACTGGGTAAATGGGCAACAACAGGGTGAGAAAGACACGGTTCCTCTCTCCTCGGTCCGTGGCCTGTGCGGGGCCTGTGCACAAGGCGCGGAGGTGGCGCAGGGGTGCGGGTGCCGGGTGTGATGGGAGCTGCGCCTGGGCGGACGGGCAGCACTTCCCAGGCCGACAAACGATGAAGAGGCGAGTGTCCGTGGCCGGGACGCGGGCAGGCAGACGGACAGCGAGGCGGGAAAGGGCCTGGGACATCAGGAACGCATGACACAGCATGAGGGCCTCCTGTCTAGGGCCAAAATGTTGACAATATTGATTGGAAAAAAAATAGATGAACCCAAGAAAAATTTTAAAAAAACCAACAAACCCTTGTTACTTACTGACCATTGGGTAGTAAAACCAGAATTCCTTAAATTTTAATTTAAATGCTATGAGCCGGAAATCCACAAAGACTCTGAGAAAAACACGTAATAGCTTCTAGTGTGTGTAAGTATAATGATGAGTTGTTTTTCTCATATAATCTGACAAGGGTTCTGCCTCAGCTCCCGTCAAGGATTCGAGAGTATCCTTGGCAACACCAAATCGCTTAGACAGAAAACGCACGCGAGAACCCTCTCCCGTGGCCCCACTTCCCGGCCTGGGGGGGTGAGTCAGGCACTGAGACTGAGGTCTCCCCAGTGACGCTGCCATGCGTTTTGCCTTACAAATCAACGTGCCTTTCCCGCACATTACATTGTTGTTCAAGTAAAGGGTGACTGAAATTATTCAAGTAGGATGACCTGAGAGGGCAGGCTCCCTGTCCTCTCGCTTTTCCGACCTCCGGTCCTGAGAGAACAGACATTGATCCAGCACCTGCCACCTGCAGGGAGGGATGGGGGCGGGGCCAGGCCAGATGCAGCCCCCGCCCTCAGAGAGCTCTGGGAGGAGGGGAGAAGGCCCAACTCAACTCAGCAAAACACAGGCAGCGCAGTGTCTCAGTGTCGGGGCCTGGCACGGGGCACAGCGGGGACAGCAGGGGGCCTTAGGGAAATGTCCTGGGGGCATAACACCCAAGTCAAGGCTGAAAAAGATAAATTAAGAGTGAAGGAGGGAGACTGGGGGCAGAGGGACAAGACCGAAGGCCTGCAAGTGGGAGGAAGCAGGACTGAAAACCGTTCACTGGAGCCCAAGGGGGCCAGTCGGGGAGGGCAGAGCAGGGGCGCAGGGAGCGGCCTCGGGCAGCCCTGGGCGGGGCGACGCGGAGTTTCCGCCGAGGGCACCGGCCAGTAGGAGGAGCTGGAAGCGGGGCCCTGTGGCTAGCTGGACGGAGGAGCGAGGACTCCGGGGTGCAGTGGAGGCGGGGTGGCCCCTGGCACAGTGCGGGCTCAGCGCCCTGAAGGGCCTGGGGGCCACTCCGGTCCTTCCCGGCCGCAGCTCCCAGGGCCGCAGGCAGCCACCGGTCCCATGCTGCTCTGGCCCTGGGCGCAGGACCCTGGCTGCCTACGAATCAGCAGCCATGTTAGTGGCCAGGATGAAGTTCTTATCCCTGAAACCCAAGGCTGTCAGCGACTGGTGTCCTATTAATAGCTGCCGACACGTCCCTCAGTGTGACGACCCGCCCCCTTGGCCTTGGAGAGCCGTAGACGAAATGCCTGTCTTTGGTTGGATGTGCATTCCCTGAGATTGGCCTCAATTTGGACCCTTAGGCAAAAATACCTGTATTTCACTTGCATTGCGTCTCCTCATGGGTTTAAGTCCTACTTTGTCTCCTAAACATGGACTCCCATCCCTCCCAGCCCATCTCTTGAAGACCCACTTACTGTTTCCGCACCCACAGACCACGGGCACCCCCAGCCCCAGCCTTTCCTGGTGCGGAACATCCCGCCATGGCCTGAGCCCTGCAGGACTGGGGGGAGGTGGCTCCCTGGGTTGGGGGGAGGGGCGGGAGCACAAATCCCAGACAGAGAGCACCCTGGGGCGCCCACTCAGTAGCTCCTCAGTCCGGGGCTCCCTGACTTTTCCTGGTCAGGTTCCAGGAATACCGGACCCCTCTAGTCATTTCCAATTCCTGACCGTTTGAGTTTCTGTTGCTTGAAACTGAAAAGACTTCTAATTAATACAAAATCCCCTCTCCTTTAGCCCCCATCTCCCATCCCCCTTCCAGCCTGTACACCCTTCAAGTGCACATATTTTTCAGATTTCTTCAGAGTCTCACCTATCCCTGAGGCTAACCTTGTATCTCAACAGAAGCACCCCGAAGGGAAACCAGGCCACCCTGGGATTGCGAAGGGCCGGAAGTTCCGCGCTCAGCTGGACAAGCGGAAAGGAGACTACACAGAGGATGAGCGAGTAACCCAGGCGGCAGACGGCGTTCTCCATGACCTTGCGTGAGCCCCTCGCTCCCCCCGCCTGCCTGTGTGAAGCGGGAGAACAACTTCCGTATCACACGCATGCAGGGGAACTCTATCCATCAGCAAAGGACATGTGAGTTCTCTTACGAAAGAGTCTGTATAAAGGCAAGTGTTTTGCACGCCGCCAGGATTCGTTCATACGAACTAATTGCAGGGAACTTGCAGGTAGCACATCGAAGTGTTAAACATTAACCGAAAGTACATCCTCCTTGCCTGCTACACTGTCGGCTGTCATCACGAAGCCACAGGAACACTGTAGGGATGTTACAGTGTGATACTCAGTAAAAAGGAGAAAACTCCCCAGGATGCCAATTATCCTGCGCAGATTTCAGCCGTATCTGCCATAAGAATCCAAAGTGATGATCATAATAATAGGTGTTTTTAGTTTGAGTTGCCTACTTAAAGAGTGACTGAATAGCATATCTGGGATTCTTAAGGGCAAAGACCATCTTTAACTCACCTGTGTATCCCAGAGTCACCAGCACACAGCGGGTACCTGCCTTAGGAATTATGAACAGATGGCCAGACATCTGGGGGGATGGATGATGGATAAAGGAATGAGGCCCGGAGTCAGCAAAGACAGGGGAATGATCCTAAAAGGACTCGGCTACACTCTGCAGTTTAATGCCTTTCAATTCAGGGAGTTCTCTCTGCCTGGCGTATAGCTAAACATTTGGGGGACATGAAAGCAGTAGAAGCCAAGGTCCCCACTCTCAAGACTCAGGGGAAAATATAAACTATACCCATAACACACAACAGCAACACTGCATGAAGTAGTAAATGGTTAATGAGAAGAATCTGCTCTCCAGGGTACTAGCCCCAGAGAAGCTTGCGAGCACTAAAACCTCCTACAATGGTTCTATTTCTGGTTCTTTCATCTGGAAAGTCAAATACTCTCATTTGATGCTGGAATTTAGAGGTCAGGGTTGTGGACTGCGTATCTGCCTCTCTCCTAAATTTATATGGTGAAATGCTAACCCCCAGGGTGATGCCATTAACAGGTGGGGCCTTTGGGAGGTAATTAGGTCAGGAGGGTGGAGCCCTCACGAAGGGATTAGTGCCCTGAGAAGAGCCGGCTTTCTCTCTGTGTCTCTCGCCCTTGTCTCTCCTTTCCACCATGAGGTACAGCAGGAAGGTGACCATCTGTCTTCCAACCAGGAGGAGACCTCTCTCCGGACACCCGGTCTGCCCTCACCTTGATCTTAAATGCCTCAGGCTCTAGAACTGTGAGAAATAAGTTCCTGTCATTTCAGCCACCCAATCTATGGTATTTTCGTTACAGCAGGTGGAGTAGACGGAGACAGTATGACAGAACAGAACTAAGAGGGACTTATAAATCAGTATGAGACACCAGAAAGGGTCTTATGTCATGGCTTTAAGTCGCTTAAATAGTTTGTTTTTAAAATCCTCTAGCTGTGCAGAAACTACTTAACGATCTAAAGAAAATTATATTTTGCATTTAAGAATATATCAGAATGGTTCCCCCCTCCATAATGATACATTTTAGTTCCATGAAGCATAGAAAGGAATTCAAATGTTTTATGATACAAGCCATTCAATAGACAGGAAGAGCACTTTTCTATTCTGAGGCACAAAGGAAAACTTTCTAATTAACTCAGAAGTTTGGACTCAGAGTTCTTTAGAAAATATTCCTACCAATCCCATTTTAACAGGATAATTACAGCAAATCGTGATTAACTTCCCTTTCAGCCATTAACAAGAAAAACACATAGGAAGATAAGATGCTAGAAATGTTAGCTTAAAAATATACCTACTGTTCCCCTTCTCTTGATATCAGTAATTGTCTAATTGTGGTGAGCCTAACTAAAATGTATTTTATTTTATGGACAAAGAATGATCAAAAGCTCTATTCTGGCATTATAATCCATCTTACTGCCCTTTGGCTAATTGAGAAAGTGGCATTTATTCCAGGGAGGATTCCCTCATTTTATCTCATGTTTTCATTCCATAAGTCAGGATGCTAATTAGGGATCACAGGTGCCCTGGGAGGCCCCAGACCTACCCTCCAATTATAGTAAAGGTTTCCAGCCTTTAAAAAGCCCCCATAGAAAAATCACCTTCCTGCTCCTCTTCCTGCATGCATGTGCGGGCGGGCGTGCGCGCGTCCACATGCACGCACACACATGCACACATACCTACACCATGGCAACTTAATACCTCAAAAACAGAGCCAGTAGGATGGAGGCTGAAAGCCACAGGATGGGCGGGGGGAGGGGCGGACGGGATGATTAAGAATCTCTCATTCAAACCCCGCCCTAAAGTCTTCCTGAATGATCACCTTGCACATCCAAAAGTTAAAACTCTCCCACGTAAATAGGTGAACAAGTTGTTTCATCTTGTTGGGCCTCAGTTTCCTCATATTCAAAACGAGATGCTTGGACAAGATGACCTTCGGGCAGATTCCTCGCTGACAAATGTCAGCTGCGCTTGCTGCTCGGCCCACATGCCAACCAAGGCAGCGCCTGCTCCCTGCTTCCACTCTCCTCAGGGAACCTCGTGCTGCGGGAGACGTGGGGCCAAGCGCCGGTAGGGTCTTGTCATTTAGATGTCCTTCCGTGTTCCTGCCTCATGATCACAGCTTCGTCATGCAGGACAGATCCCACACAGGGCTGAATGCCTAATCAGGACTCCACAAGTGCTAAATGGAATTACATAAACATATTCAACATTTTTTGAGCGACCTTTACGGAAGCTGGCACTGACGGGGTACAAAGATGAAAACCTAACTCCTGCTTTCAGTAAAGTTTACACCCAGTGAGAATCTGAAAAGGCTATCTCACTGAAAAAGTGAGGAACTGCATGCTGGCTTGCCCACAGCTATTTCCTGGGTGATGGCTGTGGGTATCAGTGCCTGGAAACCAGGAGGTTTCCGAAAGACCCCAGATCCTGCCATGTAGAGCAGTTCAGAGAACTGGGAAAGGCTCAATTGCCAGAAAGAAAATGGAATAAAACTCTCTTCCTCTTCCTGTTCTCCCCAAACTGCAGTAATGGACCTGAGGTACTATAAGGCAGGTAACTGTCTGGGATATAAGACCAAACCCTTCCTCCCTGCGTATCCAGGAGCCTTTTCATTCAGTTTGCTGACCGTAGGTGTCTTGGGCAAAGGAAATCGGAAACCGAGTATTTTACATACAGCAAAGTGGAATCCTATGAGAAGCGTGATCTAATTAATCGGAAGCAGGCTGCTTGCCCGCCGAGTTCTCCATCTAACAATGATGGTCCCCGAAAAGGTCGCCCATACAACTTGATCAGCAGTCCAACAGGCAGTCAGACGAACACGGAAAAGCAAAACGGAACGGCCCTTTCTTTAGACACGTGTTACCGTGACTCTTCTGTCCTGTGGCCTCTAAATGGTGAACACCCTCCCACTATGTCCCTGTCGTTTGCAAGAATGAAGGCTGCTACATCCACGGGTGGCACGGCAGAGGGTGTAGGGAAAAGTCCCCATGACTTAGGTCACGCAGGCCGGCCCTCGGGGCAGCAGCCCGTTTGCATTTCCGGTCCCTGAGTCTCTGGGACGGCGCAGCTGCGTACTGCGCATGTACGGCCCAGAGGCGGCGCCGCGACTGTGCGGACCCCTCGGCCTCCGTGAGAAAAAAAGACCCAGCGAAGATTAATGAGTCAGAACATTTCCCCCAAGTCTCCTTCTCCTGAGATACGGGTTGGAGGAGGGGTCAAAATAGAAAGAGGAGGAGGGAAAAAAACCCCGAACAACCGAACTTGAGCCACATAACCTTAGCAGACTCATCCAAAACCAACCGAGCGCGGAAAAGAACTGTAATTAGGAAGTGGAAGGTCACAAGAGTTTATTTCCCAGAAGAGTCGACAATTTAATTTAGGAAGCCATCAGGCTAGCTACCCTGATGAATGCGTATATATGCATCATTTACACAGTCTTCCCCCCAACACACACAGCCAAAACAGCAAACTCACAATCCACTCTTCCCATCTGCTCATTTAAGAATGGAGTGGTCACCGGTGAGAGAGAAGTGGAATCCAGAATTTTCCGTCACAATGGAACTCATTATTTCAGAGCTACTTGAAATGAATGTAAAGGCTGGCACAAAGCTACCTACCCCGCTCTCTCTAATAAAGCTTCAGGGGCAGGAATGGTAAAAATCGTAATGAGGAATTCGACAAGCTGCATACTGTTCCAATAACCTGGGCCTTGGTGGACTGGGAGCGTGAACGCTCCCCCTCAATACAACCTGGCATCTCTCCTTGAACGCGGGATGCCTGTACCAGCCATTTCTACTTGTTGAATAAATGAATAGGAGCTACGTTAATACTTTTTAAAAATCTTATTTTAATTGAATTTTTCTCTCTTTTTGGTGACAGAATGCCAGCTGAAGAAGAACATTGGCTTCCTCTTCCACACAGTGATTAGTAATGGCTCAGTAACTGAATGACTTTCTACCATAAAAAACTGTTAGTAAATTTGTAAAGGAAAAGAGTCTCTACCAAAGAGCACACGTGGTACTTTTAGGGTTTTTTTTTCTATACTATTAGTTTACACACCAAACAAGAGGAAGTTAAGCAATAAATATAGACAATACAGGGCCTGGCAACATGAGCCAAGTAGTGTGTTAAGTGTTTGAGAGAGAATGAGTGAGTGAGAGAGAGAGAAAGAGAGAGTTTGTGTGTACGTGAGAGAGAGAGGGGGGGGAGAGAGATTTCTTAGAGGAAATATGTTTATATGTGTTAATAGAGGCAAAAATATGATGCTACTGGATTTGAAGAACAGTGCTGAATAGGAGACGGAGGACTTCAGATCAAGAACTGAGAAGCACAGAGACAAATAGCTTCAGCCTTTACTGCATAAGAAGATAACCTGGCCAGGCAAGCAAGTCTACTACTTCCAAATCGCAAGTCGGAAGATTCCACCAAACCCCCTGCCTTGGGGCCAGACTGGCCCCAGGGGAGAAATCTCAACGAAGCAGTTCGGAAACGCACAGACGGACGGCAGGGCTGGTGATGGGGATCCACCACAACGGACAGCACACCCCCGTCTTCTGCCCGGACCCGATTAAGTAGGGGTGCCCAGCAGGATGAAAGGTCATTTGTAGCCCAGGAGGCCGAACACCAGGCAAATATTTCACGGGGACCCAGAGTTCATGGAGATCAGGCTGTAACACGCTCCGCCCCCTTTGTGGGGACATGGCCCAGAGCAGCCAATCAGCTCCGCACTGCCCCCTGCAGCCACGCCTACTGGAACACAGCACTTCTACAGATGTTCACCGAATGATTCAAGTACGGCAAGCCCTCCTCAACCTGTCCACAGCTAAATTCCCATCATTTCACTTCATGTTTGCTCCATCCAATTTTTTAATGAGCTTTCCAAATCCCATAGAGTCTGCTCTCTTGCGGCTGACATCCACCTAAAAGAGTTTTCTTATATCCCCAAAACATGTCGTAGGGATAAAACGCTGGGTGCTTACCATTCCATCCTTCGGAGGGATTCCTAGAGATTATGAAGCAGTTATTATGAGGAGCTTATTTATTTCCCTTCAGATATTTTTCTGGGAAGAGGAGAAGTTCCCAATACACAGGGGGGTTGTCATTATCCGTGTGATTTCAACATCACCATTCGTACTGTGAAAAGTGTGTATGAGTTTGTTTCGTTTGCTCATTTATATTGTTTTTTAGATCCCACATATAAGTGAAATCACATGGTATTTGTCTTTCTCTGTCTGACTTGTTTCACTGAGCAGGCTATTCCTCTAGGCCCATCCTAGTTGTCACAAATGGTAAGAGGTCATTCTTTTTTATGGCTGAATAACAGTCACTTTGTAAGGTATATAAATGCCTGACCAGTATGCTGTACACCTGGAAATAATAAATAATATAATACTGCATGTCAACTGCTCTCAAAAAATAAATAAAAGCACTTACGCACCCACGGCATGGCTACGCTCGTATACTCAGTCAGTTAAACAGATAATGTGAATCGCTCCAGCAGCTTATAATCCAAGACAAAGAACTCTGACATTGAGCAGTGACACACTAAAAAATGAACCTTAAACTTGGATATTAATGAATTGTGCAAACAAATTTCACTAAGAGCGGTTGTTGACTTAGGAGAAGAAACCATTTTCACACAGATTAGAAATATCATTTACATATAAGCCAAATCAGTGAAATATAAACAGGGACTAAGCTGCTTTGATCCACTAATCACCTTTATCTATTCATTAAGAATGTGTTTACAAGGCCACTTAGTAGTATAGTTTTATTATATAACTTCAAAGTTAGGCTGAATTATTTTAAGTCTGTAATTCCAACTTTCCCTTAAATCCAATTGTCCTTACTATTGGTACAGGTTGGTGAGGTGTCTAAGACTAACTGGAATAACGCACTAAATTACAAGTGCCAATAAGAGTGGGCTTCTGCCTCATCTGTCCACGACTGCAAGCTTAGTGACCAGTATGGGTGCCTGACACATAGTAGGTCCTCAATAAATATTCGCTGTGTGCTGAGATCTGCTCTAGGTGCTGAGGATCCCATGTTGTGTGCACGCTGTGTTTCAGCTCCAAGTGCAGCGAAGTTACCTCCAATTCTCCCACCACCAGAAAGTGCTCAGTGTCCAGCAGCGACTCTATATGGATGGTGGGTGGAATTGCCCCTGGAAACAGCAGGGGATGGGGCCCAGGGGAGGGGTGGAAGGGGCTGCCCTGATCTCGCTCGTCTGCCCCTGCTGGTTTCTGCCCTTTCTCTTCCAACCATGACTCTGAAGAGAGCAGCATGTCCTTGTCCACTGTGAAGGCAACTGGCTCCCAATGTTATTTTGCAACCTTCACGGCCCCATGATGTGCTTCTCTCCACCCCAAATACTTAAAGGTCATGTGTATCTAGCAGCAGCCCAGTAAAACGGGGGGAATAAAATGGCTTAAAGGTCTGGACTTCTTGGTTTGATTCAGGAGGCGCTGGAAAAATCTCTTACCTGGGCCTCAGTTTTCCTGGTGACTAAATGAGAGGGCAGCCCTAAATAAACCCATAAAAGCCCTTCTGTACCTGCGAAAACCTGTCAGGTTTCCTGAGGAGGTTCTTGGGTGGTTGGGGCATGAGGTGGGGGCGGGGCTGGCCTTGCTCCCCTCCCCAACCTCAGCAGGCCCCAGCTCCGGTTTAAATAATTAGGTTGCTTTTGGCAATTCAATCAAGCTTATCAACATCAAACATACCGATTTATACACACAGAGCACCAATTATTTATGTTCTATATTAAACTCCATTGTATTTCTCTGAGATATTACTATGTAAATTAGGCGACAGAGCTAAATTGATGGTAATTTTTCCATTCGGGTAAAGAGAACGGTAAATCTCACTTCCCAGTTACAGTGAGATTTGGGGAGGGGGAGCACGAGTCTGGGAAAGGGGCGCCCCATGGCAGAGCCGGGCCTTGTAGCGTTACAGGAGGCGGGCACTCACTCCACATGCAGGAAGCAGGGCGCCAGAGCGCTTTCTGGCCTCCTGTTTCAGTCACGCACACAGTAACCAGCACACGATGCCCACAGCCTTCGGAGGGCACTGACGCTCCCACTGCCACTCCTTCCTGCAGTGCTGCCACCCCGTGCTCAGCACCCCCGCTCAGACAGAAGCCACCCTGCCCGTCACCTCTGTAACCCCCCCACCAGATGACCCCATCCATGACACACTTCCATGGACAAACTCAGGGCTTCCTGCCTTTCCTGCCTGGTTAACGTCACCCCTTTCTCTCCCACTCAAAACAATACCGGATCACAAATGAGTGAGAGGGGCACTATCTTCCTCTAAAAACAAAACAAAACAAAACAAAACTGTACGACTTGCAAGCTGTTGCTTCCTAAGGGCTGTAATATTCATTGTAGCTGTACCTGGACGCATACCTGCTTATCTTATTTATAATTATATTCATATCTGGTCACTATGTATGAGACACCATGAAATCCAGATTCAGTCGGTGTCTTCCAAACTCTTTTGGTGCAACTGCTGGGTTCTCCTCCTGGCTGGTCACCCTCATTCTGCTGGGTCAGTCCCTGGCTGGGAACCCTGATCCCCATGTCTCAGAGTTAGGAGGGGGGAGTGGTAGTTAGGGACGGGGGAAGGTGGGGACAAAAGGCCCTAGGCTTGGGGCCCAGGCCCACCCGGAGACGTATCCACATTGACCTTTTAGGAACCACAGATAAGGCCACTGTTAGAGATGCAGGAAGACAATGTCTTATGCGGTTCGTTGTGAGGGGTCCTGACCAGGGCCGTATTGGGGTGCATGGGCATCCCAGTTAGCTAATAATCTGGTGCTGCTCCAAAGTGATGGGGTTTAAACACTTATTCCCATTTTTTTGGAGGAGAATGTGGGTGTTGCTCAGAGCACGCGAGGGGGAGACTGCCAGGGTAGCTCGATCTCACCCCGTCCAGGGCAGTCCAGCTCCAATACTAAAGTTCCAGACTCCTCTTAGCAAAACAAAAGCCTCCATGCACTTAAACAGGGTGCAGGCGGTAAATTTTATGTCATGCGTATCTTACCATAATTTAAGGTTTTAACAAATTTTAACTATACCCACCCTCTTTAGAAGGCAGTGTGCCCACCGCCCATCCTACTGCCGTGTGTCCCTGCGGGGCACGGCTGCCCGCCTGCCAGTTCCCGCCCACGAGGGTCCTCTCGCGAGGGGAGCCCGGTCCGCACCGTCTCCTCCACCTCCTGCCCTGGCTGCCGAGGCGGCTGCAGCTCTGCCCCATGGAGCCCGGGCTGCCCCCGACTGGCCGCCATGCGTCCTGCTCTCGCTCCAGCCCTAGGAAGCCACCAGCCGAAGCCACCCGCCCACCTGATGGCACAGAAGCTCAGGATTGCGTGCTTTCCATTAGCGCAATCTATTCAACTTAATCTTCATTTTTTTCCCCTCTTGCCTCGATGAAAATTACCAAAGGTCTGCACTTGTTATCAGAGCTCAAAGACACTTATGCCATGATACATGGATTGGTAGATTTACAATGTGTTTATCAATCAGCACCTACTAAGTTACATAAACGATTCCAGTTCACGTTGACAAGCAAAACATAAACTAGATTCCAAGTGCTATATTAAAAAACAACAAAAAGTTTGCATTTTAGGGTAATTAAAACATGAAAAACACACATAGGATTATCACTCTGTAACTGTTCTATTTTGCTCTTTTCATTTTAAGAATGTAATTTTATTAGAGGATGACAGTTAGCTGGTCAAATGTATGCTTAAGACGTTTACCCATCCTTAAGCAGGGAGGTCGCAGAGGCTCCTACACCAGTCGGCTATTCTAAACCCTTTGATGTATGTTAAATACGAACGCTTCCCGAATACTGGAAAGGGTGGCATAACAAGTTAATCCCCCCCATGGGCTGGAGAAGCTGGGGGCGGGAGTGCACGGGAGGAGACAGGAGACACTGCGAAGGGAGTACAGCGCAAAGGGATGGAGGCAGAGGGCGCCAGGGTGAACCCCAGAAGGCCCACCGGGTAGGCCGAGGCTGCCTAAGACCATGAACCTGGGAACAGCCACGGTTGGGGGGCCAGCGGGAAGCGCACTGGTGACTGAAATAAATGCGGGTTCAGCCTGCCCCGGTCCGCGGCAATGCCCTTCAGCAAGACCTGCCGCTTTCCAAAAACGAAGCCCACGCAGCTCACGTTAGGTTGGCACTGACATGGGCTGGAAATAAAAGAAGTAAAATAGCCCGCCTTTCTTTAGCTAAACGTTTGTATCCGACTCGGCTTATTTACCAGTTGGAGTCTAAACCATGGTTGCTTCACCCAGATGTGTATAAGGAGAGAGGGTTAAAGGCAGCACGGAGAACCCGAGCCATCCCAAACTAGCTGAGCGGCCTCTTGAGAGAGTGTTCCTGCGCCTCTTTCTAAGTATTTGCCACAATTCAAACAGCGCAACTGAAAACGCTCCCCAGAAATCCCATCAGCGGTTGGGTCCCAAAGCAGAAGCTGTGCTTTGTCTGATGAGGAGAAAAAGATGAACGTGTTGCTGTGAGTTTGCAAAGCGTCCTCGTGTCTTACTCCTGTCCTGTGCCTTCTCTCGGTCCCCTGACTCTGCCTGCCACCTTTTGAGTCCTTTCTTGAAAGGGTTACAGTTCTGTCCACCCAGGCAAAACTTTTCTGTGGCAAAATCCAATCAGCTCTCCAATAATTGGAATGTCTTAATTTCCTATTTCATACATGTCACCCAAGAAAATTTTACAGGCCTTCCAGGTGAATTTCATTTTGTTTCCTTTTCTCCCTGTCGCCCCCTTTAAAAAAGAAAATAAACCAGAGCCCTGATTTCCTTCCTTCCCCCAACCCAGAACCCCCCACCCGAGCCAGTGGCGGAGACGGTGGATGCGCCTACCTTGCCCAGGCCTGGGGCGTCCTTCACTTTGTTGACGGCCCTCAGCAGACACGGTGGGGCCGGGGGAGGGGAGATCTGCAGAATGCCACTGAAGCTGGTGGCAAAGAGAGGCGGCTCGGCGACAGAAGTAGAAGGCCGATGTTTCTTCTTTTTAGAAGACAGATTTAACTTCTGGGCAGCTCTGGAGGGGAAAAATGCAGAAAACGAACAGTAAGGGGAAAGTACAGTACCATCAAATATGCCACGTTACTTTATTTTCGCTCCCTTAAAGAACCTCCTGGTTCTTGTTGAAGCTTACCAGTCCTCTCTCCACCCTCCGGGTGCTCGGCAGCGCCCTGGACTACAACGGAGTTCACTTAATGAGCTACCCAATCATTTATACGGCAGAAAACAAGCCATAAAAGTGCCTGGTTCTGCAATCGAGATTTACAAAGGGTTGTCTGTTACCCACAAACACTCAGCGTCAGCATGAATAAAGCTGGACATCTTTAGAAATAAACAGTACCTATTAGGTTAATCACTCCATGGTTTCTCTAGTATAAACTCAAGTGGGAGAGGCCTTATGAGTTATGTAGAAATTCTAACACCTTGTAAAAGCCAAACCGGTCTGATGAAGAGCCACACGGTGACCAATCAAGGCACGCTATGTACGTGCTTGTGGAAGAAAAACACGTACCCCATGTGGTGGGGAAAAATAAATCAAACTTCTTGTAGAAACATAACACCAAATCAGAATAAACTCCTGCCAGGGTGCGGAGGGCTGAGAATGTGGGCTGTTTGCTTACAAAACAGGCTTATTGTGCTGGGTGGTCTTTCGCTACAAAATGCAATTCATGGGCGAGCTGTAGTAGTGACAGGGAGCAGGTAATGTCCCCGCACCCCCGCCACATCCCTCAGAACAGTGGTGGTTTATCTCGCATCTTCCCCCATTCAAATGCTCCGTAATACTTAAAACTTAATCATCTCATCATTGTGAAGAAAGGCAACATGGTCAGGCGAAGCCATCGCACAGACTATTATATACTCATTTCTGGATTAATTCTTGGTGTTTTCACACTCCTGTGCGAAGCATTCCAATTCCCTTATCAAATGTCATTCAACATTTGAGCTACTGCTTAAAACAAATGGACTACCAGGACTTGATTCTGCAGATCAAAACCTTATAATCCATCCAGGATTCTCACCAATTACCTAACAGGTCACAAGAGAGGCAGGTCAAAAAGACAAAAACCAGCCTTCTCGGCCCCTCCCCCCCGTCACGCCTGGCATTGGAATGATCTGGGAAAGTTAGTTTTAATTTTGTAATTATCACGCTCTTGATAAATTCCCTGAGCCATAAAATTGCCACTGCACAAATATAGCAAAGAATTACTATTTCGAAGCTTGATTTTTCTGAGCCATAAAACTGAAAATGGGTCTCACAAGAGTGAAATATAGAGGAATGGGATACATGAGAAATAACAGGTTTGACGGCATGCTAAGCACAACAGCCCGATCCCACGTGCCAAATGTGGGGAACTCTCTAGTTACTCGGTTGAAGGATGACGAGAAACGAAGATTTCCACAATGCTTCTCGTGCCAATCGGCAAAAAGAAAAAGCTTGGAATAATTTTTTTTTCATGATCTCATTGCCACTCTCCCTTCTGCAATTAAAGGCAAAGCAGATTGCTCAGTGATGAGTCTGGTGCTTCTCCTGACAGTTGTCATTACTCCAAGATTTGCTCCCTGAACGCACAGTGGCTCATCCAGACACGCGTGTCAGCCTCACCGCTCCTGACACCCATTGCTGTGCTGTGTGACCCCTCCCGGCTTCCCAGCCGCGCTGCTGGGTCTGGGAGAGTTAGAGAAAAGGGGGAAGATGCTGATCTGGCAACCGAAAGAGGCTGTCTTTCCATCTACAGTAGGATGCTTCCGTCCAGTGGCCAAAGGACCCGGCGGTCGCTGCAGTCCCCACCCCTTTACAGTTGGGGTTCCCAGTCCAAATGGGGGGACAGAGAAGAGAAGAAAATGCCATTGAAAGGCAGCTCAGAAGAGGCAGTGGCCTGCTGGCTTTTCCCTCTTTCTTATCTGTACCACCCACGCCCACATACGCCCCCAGACGCCCTGCCGGAGAGGAAAGCGACGGTCCTTAAAACTAAGGCACGTGGAGGACCTACCCAAGGACCTCACTCCAGGCTTCGTCCTCTCTCTCTCTCTCTCGTCCCTCCACGACAATATCAGCTTTCACTCTCTACTAGATCATCTCCAATGACACACAAACATACTGTTATGTTTCCCATCTTAACAACGAAAACCCTTCTCTTCATCCGTCTTCCCCAGTCAGCTACTGTTCCGTTTCCCTGCTCATCTCTGCAGCGAAATGCAAGGGAAAGAGTGTATACTTGCTTTTGCCTAGTTCTCTCCTCCCATTCCCTATAAGCTCATTCCAATGAGGCGACTGTCTCACTACTCCTCTGATCTTGTCAAGGCCACCAAAGACCCTCCTCGTTGCTAATTGTGAGGTTTCTCATCCCAGCTTCCTTGACCCATCGGAGCACTGACTACATCCTCCCTCCTTGACACGCTTTCTTCTTTATTAAGGTGTTCAAGACATGCCTGGCCGGTCCTTTCCGGTTTCTTTTCTTCTCCCCAGCCTCTCAGTGGCAGGGTGCCTCGGGGCTTCGTCCTTGTCCCCTTCACTTCTAGTGATCACAGATCACTTGATCTCTTCCCTGTGACTCCTGACTTTTTATTTCCAGCGTGGACCTCTCTCTCTGGAACTCCTGATTCATTTGTTCAGCAATTCCACTTAGATAACGAATAGGTATCTTAAAGTTTGACTTCAAAAATCAAATTTCTGATCATTTCCTGAAAAAACTGTATGCCCTCACCTCCCCTATTTCAGAAAAATGGCGATTCCATTCTTGCAATGGCCTAGAAATCTATGAGTCCTTTTTTCTCACAGCACACGTCCAGTTCACAGGAAATCTTGTCTCTGATTCAAAATAACTCCGTGATCCAACCACCTTCCCCCTCCTTGACTGCCCCCACCTTGGTCTAAGACTCTCCTGTCTTCATTACTGAAATAGTCTCCCTTGTTCTGTTACCTCCCGCCCCCAACCAGTCTATTCTGTACACAGTAACGAGAGTCATTCTTTTAAAACATAACTGTTCGAGCCCTGACTGGTGGGGCTCAGTGGGTTGGGCATCATTCCTCAAAGTGAAAGGTTTCTGGTTCAATTCCCGGTCAGGACACACGCCTGGGTTGTGAGCTGTACCCCTAATCAGAGTGTGTACAAGAGGCAACCGATCAATGTGTCTCTCCCTCTCCTTCTCCTTGCCATCCCCTCGCTCTAAAAATAAACAAGTATTTTAAAAAGTAATAATAATAAAACATAACTGCTCAAGACCCTCCATTTTGCTTCTCATCTCCTAGGGAAAGGCAAAGTTCTGACAGAGGCCTCTGCAGCCTCACCTGTATCCTCCCTGAAATCTCTCTTCCTCCTCTCCTCTCCTTTGATCGCTCTCATCCAGCCACGCTAGCGTCAAATACTCCTGGATAGACTCGTGCCTCAGGGCCTTTGCACAGGCTCCTGCCGCAGCCTGGATGCTCTGCCCCAGACAGAGATAGGCAGGCACATGGCTCCCTCTCTTGCCTCCCTAGACCATTGCTCAGCTGCTGACTCATCAGTGAGCCTGCCCCGTCCGCCACGGCCGACTGCCTCTCCCAACATGCACTCCACCCCACGCACTCTTCTTAGGACACAACATTGACGCTTCTCCATGGAGAGGTATGGGCCGTTGTCCTTCTCCTGGAACCCAAGTGGAACTTTGAAATTGCCTTCACCAACAGAATATGCTGGGAACGATGCTCCATGGCTTCCACGGTGAGGTCATGTAAGGTAGCATGGCTCTCACCGCGGGGGCCTGGTGTCCATGCTGTGAGAAGCCCAGGCCACAGGGAAAAGGCCACGTGGAGGAGAAACGAGGACTCCAGCTGACCACCAGGGTCAACTCCCAGACACGTGCGTGAGTGAACTCTTAGGTCATTGTGGATGCCACCGTTCAAATCTTCTGGTGAAGGCCCAAGGCACTGCGGAGCCGGGACAAGCCATCCCCACTCTGCCTAGTCTGAAAATCTGAACTCTGCAAACCATGAGAAAGAATAAATAAGCATCATTGCTTTAAGGCATTGGGTTTGGGGGGTAACTGCTTACACAACCACAGCACACGCTGCGCCACCCCCTCCCGATCTCCCAATTTCACTTACCCTGCTTGCCCTACCCAGCCCTCCGCACTACCAAGGCACTTACTAACTTCTCGTATAACAGATGATTTGCTTAGCTGTCCCTGTCTGCTTCCTGTCTAGAAGGGAAGTTCCAGCAGGGTGGAGGTCATGCATGTTTGCTACATGAATGACTAAAGACCGAAAGAACTAGGGCTATTTAGCCTGGAGAACATAAACCTGGAGAAAGAGGAAGGAAGAATCTTTTATAGAAACCTGTCTTTAAAGAAATGAATACACGGTATATATTTTTCTAGTAATAATGTCTGATAATTTCAAAGGCCATCTTTTTGCATTTCAGAAAACCTTGTGAGGAAGAGAATAGTACAATTTACCAAGAAATGAGGCTTAAAGAGTTAAACCCAGAGTTCTTTTAATATCTGACCTGAATGTGAACATCTAGCTTTCTCAGATACTAGGTAGATAACAGGCAAGTTACTTAAATTCTGATAATGTTATATAGAAAGGGCCTAGTACACCCCCTGGTGTAGTTGGCATTCAATAATACAATCATCATTATCATTATCACAAATATTACGAGCAAGTCTTAATTTCTGCACAGTAAGATACAGCAAAAATAGAACCTTTATAGACTTTGTATGGAAATTAAATAAGCGCACACAAAGTGGTTAGTACACATGAAGCACTTAATAGATGGCACTTCAAAGGTATATAACAACAAGTAGCGGAGCCCAGAATAAATCTAGGTCTATGTGCCTCATGTTGCACCATAAAGTCTCTGCATAGGTAGCAAAATAGGTAGGTGATATGTAAGGGTATGTGAGCATAAGGGACATCTTTGTAAAACTGGATAAACCGTTAGTGATGGGTCTGCTCCATGAAACAGTGAGCCTTTTATCACTAGAAATTTCCAAGTAGTGGCTAAAAAACCATTTACAGGAAATATCAAGAATAACTAAGCATGCATTTAGAAAATCAGATAATTCCAAAATCTCCTCCAATGCAGAGATTCTGCAACGATCCAGGAATCTCTATTCCATGTAGGAAAACATCTGTTAGCCTCAATGCAGATAAACAGTCGTGGAGGGGGTTATTTTGCAAATACATTTAGAATTATTTTCTGGTGCAACCACCACGGTGTACACTGAAACTAATATGTTGTATGTCGACTGTGATTGACACATTAAAAATTTCATTTTAATAATCATGTTCTCAAAACACGTATATAAAAATAAGTATAGCAGAAGTCCACAATTTAGAACTTAATAGAAGTCATATTTTATAGCCATATAATCTATAGGGACATTTTATTTTAATTCCGACATCACCGTCATCGGCTGTTGGATCTCTGTTTCGTATGTTCCAATTTCGTGGAAGTCAGCAGCTCCTGCTCTTTCCATATGGCCCTTCAATGACAGGCCAACAGAAGGGTAAGGGGCAGAAATCATTCACGAACAGTTGTGTTATTCAGCGGCATAATGGAGCAGCCGCCGTGAAAGAACCGGAAAGGTAAAGACATTCTGGCCAGAGGTGGCTTTTGTGTAATTAATGTCTTACAAGTTCTTTTTTCATAGGGGGAAACACAAATGAGCGGGTTGTTTTACGCGATTCCAAACAACAAAAAATTAATCTAAAAAGCTATTATAAGCCATGTTTACTTGTCTCATTCTTACCACGAATAGTATCACATATTTCCTAAAGCTATTCATCGCAACATACATCTTTAAACATCCATGAATTCATTTCCTCCTCTGTGCCTTATTTCAAGAAAAAAGATAGTGTCTCCAGCAGAACGAAATTAATATTTACCAAACCTGCGAGGAAAGTGGCGCCACGCTAAACATATCAGGCTGCGCGCGAGGGTAAGGACCATGGTGTGCGTTTGGCAAGAACTGAAACCCACCGGGGTCAGTTCTTCCCTCTGGGTTCCACCTTCTCTTCCAAGCCTGACTCTTCTCATCCTTCTTAACACGTCAACGCGATGCTGTGTGAATTCAGGAAATCAGTTCAGAATCAAGATGACCTTCACATGGGATGGTGACTTTTTCCTCCTTGTCCAGATCTACCCAGATCTTTTTTAAAAATGAGGTATATGATTTTTCTGGTGAATTTCACTGGTTTAGGTGGGTGGAAAAGTCTTAGGTCTCAGTTGTATAGATTGGAGGGGAACTTATGGAGATTCTCTGAATTTTTTATTTTATTTTACTTTTTTGCATTTGCGGGATAGAGTATTGGACCCTGAATTTTCAGAACTGTGAAAAGTTTATATGGAAAGCCCTTCAGTAAAAGTGCATCTCATGAGAATTAAATTGGGATCTACCAACCTTACTGCTAACATACTGACCTACCAATCTTCTAAGAATTATTAGTTTCATGAAGAATAGAACTTTCTTTAGGGAACAGGCAGGACTATCAGGCAATTTTTTAAAGCTATTTTTTAAAGGATTCTCTTTCCTTTTTACAATTCTAATGCACCATGTGCTGCTAACCACATCTTGAGAGCATTTCATCTTGTCTGATGGGGCTGCCTGCGTGTGGGATGCTCAGGTGGGTAAGTAAAAGGTTTATAACAATTAAGAGGGCACGCAAGAGCGACTCAACTGGGCCCAGGCAACTGATGGCTGAGATGGCGGCTGACACGCGGCTGAGGGGGAGGGCAGGCTGCGGCCCTCAGACCCGCCACATCTGCTGCACAGAGAGGGTGCTGACCCGGGGCAGGGGGTGGGGGCGACCGGTAGAATCTCCACAGTCAGCACGTAAAAGACGATCCAAGCTGCGATTTCACGTGACAATGGCAGGGGCTGCTGTGGGCTCGCCAGCCTCTGTGCCAGTAGGAAACATTTCAATGCTCTGAGGATTAAGACTACCTGATAATGAGCAACGACATGACGGATCACAGCCGCTCCTAGGAAATCTATGGGGTCAGTGACACGGGGCGGAGGAAAATACAACAGATTATAAATAAGGAGGCCGTGTGACAAGAACCCGTGGTCTGAGGCGCAGCTTCTGGAAACAGTTAAGATATCCATCTACATGTTAAAAAAAAAAAAAAAAAGAAAGAAAGAAAAGAAAGGAAAAAAAGCAGACAGGCTCCATCTTGAAATAGCACCTATTTAAAAGTACTCTGGCACCACCAGGAAAACGTTAGTCATTTTGGAAACGCCCCAAAAAGGCGCCCTCCTACACCTTTCCCTTTCCTAATTGGCTGTCACCAAGGTCATTTCCATGTCCCCAGGGACTGAAAGCATATGGGTCTTGGGCTGGGGTTGTTGTTTTTCTTTTTATGATTTTTATGTAAATGATCCATTTCATTAGCACAGGAAAATAATTCATGACATGACTTCAAATAAAATGTTTACTGCTCAGAGGCAAAACATGGCTGACCACCCGCCTCAAACAATACCGTGTGAAAACACCACAGCCAGACAGTGCTATCATTTGAAAAATGGACTGAGTTTTGCAACTCAATGCACAACGTTAACCCATAGCAGTTAGTGCTATAAATTTCCTTTTATTTTTTACCCATTCTTCAAGGGTGCGCACAAGTTGCCCGCACCGACCACTTCAGGGACCACGGTCCTTTGCCCTGAAGGCTCGCAGCCGTTGGTCTTAAGAGTCTATGTCTTGCATTTTAACACTTAATGAGAGGCTGCTTTGCTGTGTGGTCTTTCGCTCCTGTGGGTTATTAGTGTTGCCTCCATCGCTGCACTGTTAATTCACTGAAAGCAAATGCCATGTGTCCACTTTCTTCTGCAGCTTCCAGACCTGCCCCTTGGCTGTGTGCCTGGTTAATAGCATAGTATAGGCTCACTCAGTGCTTCTTAATTGATTCAGACTTTGGAGCTACACCAAGCCCCAAGATTAAGTAGCCCGGAGTTGTAAGTAATGCTTAGACCTTGGGATGCTTTACTCTTCCTAAAGCATTCGCCACGCATGGCCCCATCCATCCTCCCACAGTCCTGCGAGACAAGCAGAGAAGGTGTTTGTACTGCAAATTACGATTTCTGACATGAAGGCTCAGTGGTCACCTGATTTTATCCATGGTCACAGGACTAGTGATTCTCATACCTGAGATTAGGATTCAAGGTTTCTGTCCCCTAGACCCAGGGACTTACCAGTATATCATGCTGTTGTGCAATTTATTACTAAATGAAAGCAATTATTTTATTTGGGCAAAATAAAACCAAATGATAATCATTTGCCTGATGATAAAGACCAAAAAAATAAATAAAAAAGCAGTTACATAGTTTTGTATGTAAGTCAAATCAAATCATATATAAGCATTTACCAATTACTAATCTAGTTGCTTAGCAACATACCTTCGTATCACAGGGGAAAAAATGTCTCAGCTGAGTGAGTTAGGTCATGCCCAGAATTAGGATGCGAACGGTAAATTATATGAAAATGGCTTCTCTGTTCCTATAATCCCAACCGAGAGTGAGTCCTCACATGACAGCAACACTCCAACCACCACCACACAACCACGTTGTGTCCCATTTCATGCCTCCTCGCATAAAGGATGCAGGGAGCTGCTTAGAATGCACCTCTGTGCTCCGAAAGCTCAATCAATCAACCGATATTTATTGAATGCGCAAAAGAACTAGGTAACCCGTGGGCTCTGCACATCACTCAAGTCACCTTTGAGTCACCCAGAAACTGCTCTGTGTTCAAGAGCCTACCCCTAACTGCACAGGCGAGAAAGACCCGCACTACCCAACATTGCCGATAACTTTATTTTGGTTCAACAGCAGCAGCGGTGGCGAGAGGCTGGGAGAAGCCTGCGGACGCACAGCATGTAAACCCAGCACTGGCTGCAGAGCTTCCTCGCCAGGCTGGAGCTGAAAGCTTTTCCTGGACCCCGTTGACTGGGGAGCACACTGCCCACTCAGGCCTGAAGGCACAAAAGCGGAGGATGGGTAAGAAGGGGCAGGGGCATATAGTCAATAATACTGTGACACGTTTGCACAGCGACCAGTGATTACTAGAATTAGCAAGGTGATCGCCTTGTAAGGTGTAAAAATGCCAAACCACTATATTGTGCACCTGAAACTCATATAATCAATACAATGTTGTATACCAACTATGCTTACATTATAAAACATTTTAAAGCAGTGTTTGAAAACCATACTATTGGTAGATGTTGCTAATTTAATTGTGTCTGGATTTTTTCATGGTCAGAGTGAGACCATCATAAGTAAATGAAAATATGACTCAAGGGGAAAATCATAGGAGAAAAAGAAGCCCATTAACTAATTTTTTTTTTTTTACAAAAGCTATTCAAAGGAAACACCCTTCCTTTGCTGAAAGCCTGGTGCCTGTGCAAGTGCTTGCTGAGCCCAGCTCCTCATGTGAAAATAGAAATGCTTCCAAATGCCCAAATAAAGCAGGTATTTAATAGAAGAATTAGCTGTTGGCATGGGAGGCTAAACAGAAAAACAAAGTATGAAGCTGTTATTTCCTGGAAGTGAAAATTTGGATTTCAGAAACACCCAATAACAACAGAAACATGTTGATGGCAGAATCTATGTCTTGCCCAGGCTCTGTCCTCTAAGCTCAGAGAGACATGTCCTCGCCTCAGCTTCCGATCGCTGTGCATGCTGTTGTCTCCTCGACACTCTGTTTCTTTGAGCTCAGGAACGCTGCTCCAAGGTCACTGGGATTTGGAACATTTTAGGCAGGCCTCTTCCATTCGCCTTCCAGGGGGCTCAGCCCCCTCAACTCATTAGCCAGCAGCTGCTCAGAGCTCTTCTGTCCCCAACTCTGCTCACCTCAGGCCATTGGCAGCAAGGATATCAGACAATATATCTTCGAGGATTCCTTTGATATTCTTGGTACAGGGACTCCGATGGAGCTCCTTCACTAACGGCCGAGTTGCCATCTGCAGGGAGCAGGGCCCAGGGCCCAAGAGAAGGTTGGGAAGCTCTGCTCTGATGAACTTCACCTTGTCCAGAACTGGACAAGCTGGTGCCACACCCTATCGGCAGTGTGAGGACAGGTGGGATTTTTTATTACACTTCTCAATTTCTGTATGTTCGGCAAACCCAGAAAGTCAGACCCCAATAGTGCCGAGACAGTACGCTCCAGGTCACACCCGAGAGGAAAGCCCTTCTAGAAACAGGGAACTTCCCTTTCTGAGACTTGGTGATCTCGGCAATGACCTCAGCTTGCCTGAGCCTTGGCAATCATTCTTATTTTAGGAGCGAGCACCCCACTCTTCCAAGGACGCTGGAAGGCAGCCTACACCCAAACCTGTTCTCAAGTCATATGTCATAGAAAAGTCTAAAGGAACACACCACCAATGTGTAAACTGCTTGTGACTCCATAGTTACTGGCTTCTCGACTACAACCCCATCATCGCTATTTGCTTTCATCCTCACCAGAGGACATGCTTACTGATTTTGGAGAGAAAGGAAGGGCGGGAGAAGAGAGGTAGAGAAACATCGATGTGTGAGAGAAATATAGGTTGGTTGCCTTTCGTACGTACCCCAACCAGGGACCGAACCCACAACCCAGGCGTGCGCGCTGACCAGGAATTTAACCTGTGACCTTTCGGTTTGTGGGACGACACCCAACCAACCGAGCCACACGGCCAGGGTGCACATCATTATTTTACAAGGCTGCACTTCCTCACTCCCGCTGACCTGGAGGGATGGGCTCCAACCTGCCCAGAAACATGAATAAGAACTGAATTATCAGGGAGGAAAAAAGCGTCACACACACACAAGTCTGGAGGTGCATCTCTAGGGCTTTCTGCAAGTGTGTTGACTACAGATGCCCTAGGCGATGCCAGGTGAGGACAAAGCACAGGGCGGCCACTCTGCCCCACACCCGTGGGACACTGCCTTGCCTGCTGTCTGACCTGGTGCCAGCGGTCACGCACCTGGCTTTGACGACCTAGCCACAGCTGCGCCCCAGCTCCCCCTGCTCTTGTTCCTGTTATGCAGTCGAGGCCAAGCCCTGGGTCCGGTGCTTCCCAGGCTCCTAACCTGGCTTCCTGATCTCCTGCAACTCGGCTTCTGCTCACAAGCCTTCTGTTCCAGCCTGGCCTGATCTCGCTGGCTTTCTTCCTTGTTTGCACTAAGGTCCCCACGCACTTTTTCCTGTGCTAACTGACCAGACGCTCCCTGTCGCTGGCCAAATCTGCCCAGCCCACGCCTGCTTGGTCCCAGGGAAACGAGGCAGCTTAACCTCCTCGGGAGCCGTGCCTTTGCCACCTGGGCTCAGTACACAGGTTAAAAGAACTGTGAACACCCAGCGACCAGACCTAAGTGAAGGTGACCATAAGTTTAACAATCCATCTCAAACTAGATATATATGATTTCAGTTAATTGCCATTACTGGTATCTTTTATAAACATGAATAAGTGAGAACTGTCTCTTCTTATTTAACAGAATTGATAAAGCCATGTAACTAACTACAATCCAGCTATTTCAGTTGCATGAAAATATAGACAGGAAAAAAAAACAATCCTACACTAATTAAAGCCCATTTCTTGCAGCCCGCCAGCGCCTGATTTTTCTGCTAAGAAACAACTGTCCATAATATATGTATATATAAACCTCTATAGTTCAAGGGCAATCCAACTAAAATTAAGGTTCCTTCAAGGAATAAGCATATTCCAGATAATTTGATTTCAAGAATCTAATGAATCTAATGTTCTTTTCATTACATCATGCTGCCTTTTAGATGCTAACTCCAGTAGTTCCTAGTTAAATCATTTATATGTATGCTAATGTAATGTTAAAAGGAAGAAACTGCACGATCTACCATAAACAGAGAGTCCATTTAAAAGCCAAGGGTGACCGCTAATTCACTAGGAATTTTCCTTAATATTTATCTTCCTCAGCTGTTTGGCAGAAAGTTATCTTGAAAAGCATAAGGAACTGAAAAGCAATTGTGTCATTCACTTTTAATGCCTTTCTTTCTCAAGAATTGGTGTTTTATTCTCACTTTTCTGTATTTTGATCATGCAAAATTAAAAACGGACATCAAGTTACACACTTCAGATACAAGTTGTTGCCTGAAGCAGCAAATTGCCATCGAGACGTGATAACTAGAAATGGATGGTAGCTGCAAAGGAAATACAGCCTTTAATCCCTAACTCTTTACTCAGTACCTGCAGCTCTTTCAGAGCAGAGCTAATTAACTGTCAATGCTGGGCGATGCACTCTCTGGTCTGGGGGCTCCTTGGTTAATTAAATTTGAATATAACAGTTGGTCTTGTTTGCGAAAGTAAGTAATTTCTCCTTTGCCCTTTCATATCAATATGGCTTTATGTTTAACAAATTATTTACCACAGCTGAAATCTGAAGAAATAATTAAGTTATTTCAAAGAACAGCGATTCGCATGGGGCCTCTCATCACAAGAATCTGCACCGGCTGCCGGCACTCTGTGGCGAGGCTGCACTGCGCCAGGTACAGAGAGTCGTTTAGAGTGCCGGAACCTCAGCAGCCTCGCTAGAGGGACAGAGGCAGAGACGCCCCTCTTTTCCCCTCTACTCCACTGCCAGGTCACTTGGGATGATGTCTATGCAGACCGCTGAAAACCACAGCAAATGTAGGCCGCAATAAAGTGCACGTGTCACGGCCACGTTCAACAGCTCCGAAGCAGAGAAAAGGAGGCAGCGATTGTTTTCAGAGAAGTGATCGCCACAAAGGAGATGGTGTAGATGGATGAGCGATTACTCCAGCAGAAGAACTTGTGAAAGGAAATAGAATCTATAGTAATCACGGCCCATTGAGACTATATGGCCGATGCCTTTTGTGACTTTGCATCAAAGCTCCAACAAAGACCTATAACTTATTTTGTGTTGTGCAGACTTGCTTGGTTGATTACTTACTCTATGAGATAGCATGGGACAAGAACAGGAGGTCGGTCTGTGGAGCGGTCCACCACGGACAGGACATGGACTCGAGCATGAAGAACAGGCTCCTTCCACCCTCCTATTCCCCCATCTCAACGGTTCTTGCTAATGATGTGTCTGAAGTTGCTGGGGGCTGTGCACAAGCGTGTCTGTGCGTGTCTGTGCGTGTCTGTGCGTGTCTGTGCGTGTCTGAGGAGGGAGGAGGAAGGAAGAATAAACAAATTGAAAATAAGAAGATAGTGGATTCCTCTCAAAATTCGTCTCTCTCAACTAATGTCTTTATTACATTCTTCGTAGTTACTTTTTTGTCTTGTCATAAGTATGTTTGAAACAATTAAACACATAAAGAAAGAAAATTATTTTGAAAGAAACTGTAGACACTAGAAACGTTTATCAAAATAAAATGAAGATTTAGTTCAAATTTCCTGGTTAAATCTGGCAAGAAACTTGAGCCACATTAAACTGAACATTTAACTAATGTTTATCTTAGAGGGTTTATTATTTTTAGGTAGGTGAAATCTACAATAAGTAAAATTATATTTTTTATGTTGTGGTTATTAGAATCCTAAGTTAAATGATTCCCATATTTGCAGAATTTGGAGCATGATTACATTATTTTATGTAGCCATGTACGGTTAGAATACCATCTCAACTTTACCAACACACATTGGTAGTTAAACCAATTCTCTGACTATGAACCCCTAGCTAAGAATAACATTCCCAGGTCTGACATTATTGTAAGGAAAATAATACAGCGTCTGGCAGAAGTAACGCCTGCTTGAATGTGGTTGGTAGGGCAACAATATGAGTGTGATAATTTATAGTTCTAATTTGAACATTTCACCTAATATGTTATATGGTGGGCTTGAGTGTGATAATGTTATGTTACAAAATGACATGCTTATGATTTTGCAATAAAAAAGGGGTGTTATTTGTGCTGGACCCTATATTTATATGTACAGATAGAGCTCCTAGGAACAGATCGTATGAAAAGAAGAAAATACCTGTTCTCTAGATGAGGGTGCCACCAGCTGTGTCTGGACAGGATGCAATTCATGTCATACACTCAATCAGACACAATCAATCACCTTCTCCTCATGGGGATTCTCACATTTACACAACAGATATGCGTCTGTAAATGGCTTGTAATTTGAGTTTTTATAAATTGAGTCTTATTTCACATTGATTTCTATGAAAATTTCAGAGACACTTTATCTTATGAATGATATTCCACGGAGAGTGGCTATACCCTATCTTCAAACTTCTGTGCTTTCCTTCTATTCTGTCAAACAAATTACCAGTAACGGCCGATGCAAAGGCTCGTTCAATGATGCTTTTGCAGATTTACGGAAGTGGCTCCCGATGCATCCCTGATCACCAAGAAATCAGTCAGAAATACACAAGACTTTTCACTTTTTGTAAAAAGCCTTTGACTCCATAGAAAGGAAACCCTTATTTTAAAAGCACACAATCTTGGTTTAGGTCTTCATTTATAGTATTAGATATAAAAAAATATTTGGTTTAGGTTTTCAGAGTGGAGAGCCTTCAGTGTGAAGGCAGAAGATGGCAACGAGGTTACGAGAATGGATGGGAGGCCCCAGGGATACGGAGTCGAGTCATAACAGAAAGTGACCCATGACAGAACCGTGAGAAACCGCGACATTTCCTGACTGAGGAGAGAAAGAGAAGAAAGCAAAGGAGGCTGAAAAGGAGCAGCTGGAGCGTGAGGGGCAAGAAGGAGTGAGTGGGAGACAATGTTAAATGCCCCTAAGACACCAGAGAAAAACAGAAGGAAGAGTGTCCGCTGGCTTAGAATGAATAAGCTCATCTATGACCTTGAATAGAATCGGAGGAGCGGTGGAGTCCATTTCGATGGTCTGAGAAGTAAATGGGGGCTAGAGAAGTAAAGATAAGGAGGTCTCTGCTATACTTTCAAAAAATTAAACTTAAAAGAAAAAAAATGTGAAATACTGTATTTGCAGGCCTTTACCTAAATGCTTGGTACTGAAGTGTTATGATAAGGCATGGCTTTGTTTTTACCGAAGATTACATAAAAGCATAAAAAACATTGCTCTAGCTTATAAAATTAAAGACAACATATCCATCATATTATCCATGCATTTATTCATTCCGCTTATTGTACGGACACCGACTGAGCACCTACTATTTATAGGTTACTGTGCCATTACCCAGTGTTCCTTACATAAGGATCCATTTAGAAAATTCTCCGAGAAAGACACAGAGTCTCCAGACAAATCCTATGTGTCACTGTATTGGATTAGAATAACATAACCTAATATAAAAAAACACAGGCAGGCTCTGGAATGAGAGACTTGGTTCAATTCCTGGCTTTGCCATTTCCTTGGATGTGTATGAGGATAATGATACCACTGCAAGCGTCTGCTGTGAAGACAAAGGGCGTGGTGTGTGCAAAAGCGGCCGTCGGAACGGCCTGCACGCAGCAGGAGCTCAGCAAAGGTCTCTTCCCTTCCTCTTTCTTCCACTCCTTTCTGACCCATTGGCCTTAGTTTCCATAGACTTCACAGCCTAATTAAAGTCCAATCACAATAGCCTACGTGGTCCAGGAATTGGCATCTCTCTTTCTCCTTTTGCCTGGTTTTTAATACCTATTGTAAGATCTAATTTATTTTATAAATATTTAATTCCCTAGGTCACCTAAAATCACTCCGGGGATACTGATAAGGTATAAATCCTTAAAAAATGTTATATGTAACTCTTCTGCTATTTATTGGTCTGTTAGGTGATTTTTTTTCTCATAATTTTATGAAGGTCACTAAGAGGAGCTCATATCCAATCATGGTTGTACCTCCATGTAATAATAATGTATTAGTCCATTATTGTCATTCTTCCAAAGCTAGTTCAGTTAGGTGGGTCAGAACTAGTTAGGTGTTGCTTCATCCCAGATTATTAGATGACGAATACTGTAACTCGATCTAGACTAGACAATTCCTCAAGGGCACTTGCAGGCCTATGATTTCAGCAGGCCTCAAGGATTCTACAAAACACGCGGGTGGAGAAAAGAGTTACGTAAAGTAAGGCTTATGATTCAATCTACGCTTCTTCGAACATTTACTTAGTGTTACAGCACTTTTGTGTTTCAGAGCTCCTGCCAGAGGCAGAAGAGAAAAACAGCCGGGAGTATAGTCCGTGCACCAAATGGTCTGGGCTCAAATCTTTCTGCCACACGCAGCTCCATGACCTCAGTTGGGCTCCATAACCTTTCCGGGCCACAGCTTCCTCAGCTGGGAAATGGGATGTAAGCATGGCTACCTCATGCAGCTGTTAAGTTTAAATGAAAAATTATATATATAAAATTTTAGAACAGTTCTTGGCTCACAGTAAACACCCTGTAACTTCTTGTAACAATTATTTGTTATAATTAAGTATCCATATGAAAGCTATGTCCTAAATGTTTCTTTTTAGAGATTCTTTCCCATGAGTTTCTACAAACAGGAATCCTAAAAAGCAAAATGAGAGAGACACTCCAATGTGTTTCCGGTCCTGGGCATCATGAATAGGAGCTTTGCTTGTGCTGCTGGCCGGGAGGGCCTTATTTACAGCTAAGAAAGTTTGAGGGGAACAAAGGGCATTCTCAGTCTGGAGAGATAAATTGGGGTCTTCTTCAGCTTTAAATCAGATGTCAGAACGATCTCCATCGGGGCCGTCGCTTTGGTCCGAAAAGCACCAGCCGAAGCCAGATTCTACGCCAACCACGTGTCCGCCGTTTTGTGTGCTGGACGCAACCACTTAGCTGGTGGCTGTTCCTCGGGCAGTGTGTCCTCCTGCCAGACCCACACGGCGGAACCACTGATTATCCCCTCGCCAAGGCACTTCATGCAGTGTCTTGGGGCAAAATTCATCCGCAAAACCAAAATGCTGTGTCAGGCAAACTAGCCAAGTTTAATTTAAATTGGCCCACAATTTAAACTGGGTGGAGACAGTATCGCTTTCCTTAACGCACCAGAAATGAGTTTTCCGCGCTGCACAAAGGCCGACAGAAGCCAACTGCTGTGTCCCTCACACCAGCCAGGCACCTGCCAGTGTGGTCCTGGTCAGGAGGAGTGAGCCAGGAGTGTGCCTTGCCGTTCTGTGTCCTACCGTCAGCTGCGATGACATGTGTCTTCCTCACAGCACTGAGAGCTGCCGAAAGCCAGGAGCCTTGCCTACGTCCCCTACGACTGTGAGCCTGACACGACTTGTCCATAGTGAGTCCTGCATCAACACGGATGGTTCGGTGGGCGCTCGGCTCCAAGTCCCTGACACGGAAGAAGAAACTCTGGCTCCACGTCTTCCTGACAGGCCCAGCCTTGGGGTCCCTGCAGGCTTCCCATCAATAGAAGAGTTTGGAAACGACGGTCTAGCTCAGCCATTTTCAGCCAGTGTGCCACAAGAATTTTTGAAACATTGCCATTTCCCCCCGAAACCCTCTTCTACCTCCTCCTCTACCCCATCTTCCCTCTGGTGATCACCATACTGCTCTCTGTGTCTATGAGTTTTTGGTTTTGGGTTTTTTCCCCCTATTTAATCGCTTTACCTTTTTCACCGAGCTCCCTCAGCCCCCCGCCCCCATGACAGCTGTTGGTGTGTTCTCTGTCTCTATGAGTCTGTTTCTGTTTTGTTTGTTAGTTTGTGTTCATTAGAGTCCACATACGAGTGAAATCAGATGGTATTAGCCTTTCTCTGACTGGCTCATTTCAGTTCGCATAGGCCTATCCATTCTGTCACGCAGGGTAAGATCTCCTTTTTTCTAGAGAGACTTGACTTGGAGTGGTGAACACAATACAATATACAGATCATATATTATAGAATTGTACACCTGAAACCTATATAATTTTATTAACCAATGCCACCCCAATAAATTCTATAAAAAGGAGTTATTGTATAATAAAAACACCTTTCACAGAATTTTTAAAACATGATATACCTATTTAGTCAGGCACACTAATATCTTTTCCCTTAGTTGTCAAATAAAACAATGACAATAGCCAACACAACAACTGACATCTAGTGTGAATACATCAAAATTATACCTATCTTATGGCAGAGCGGCAAAAAACATATCTATTTTGGTGTGCGGCAGAATTTTAGTCATTCATTCATGTGTGCCATGCAATGAAAAAGGTTGAAAATTGCCGGTGTAGTTGTGACTTTTACGATTCCTCCAGCCCAGAGTTTCTGCAAGGCTATGCTTCAGGACAGACTGGATATATTTAAGTTTCTAAATATCTTCCAAAACAAGCCTGTCAAGTGATATTAGCAAGTTCTTCGCCACCTTTGGAGAAGGTGGTTATTTTTCCTTCCATCGGAGGGCTTGCCTCGGGTTCCATGTATCGCCTTTTAAAGGGTGGGGCACCGCCCCCCTCCTGAGGGCTCCCCAGACCCACACGCTTGCCTGCCTCCCCCCCCCCACTACCATGCTCCTCAAGGGGGGGCGGGGGCTCGGAGCGGATGCGCAGCAGCGCCCGCCCCCACGGAAGCCTTGCCGATGAGAACAAGGTTTGTGTTTTTATTGCCAAGAGTGATGCCTGGTACACAGCAGGCACCCAGTCAACCCTTGCAGAATGAGTGAACGAGCAAACAGATTTTTCTGTTTGTTGTCAAGGTTCGTTGGCCTGTTAAATGATGAGGATCCCTAAAATATTTTGTGGTAGGGGGTTCTGCAGGCTCTGTTTATAAAACAAATAGAATTCTTGTTTTCGTTATAATTATTTTTCCGCATCATTATTGGTCTGTGTCCACGTTTGTTTTACCAGGCCTTCCGGGGAGCGATGTTTGGAAGTTGCTGCTGCAGCAAACAGGCTCCCTGGGTTCTCCGCGAGGTAAAGGCTGTGGACTCCTGCTTTATAAGGTTAATTTCAAAAGCCAATTTGATTAGATGATTCTTTTTTCCATTTCTGACCTTTAGGAAAGAAACCATTTGCTGCCAGACTAGTGGGGGGAGGGCTCTTTCTCCTTCCTCCAGAGGGGGCTGCAAGTCCACGTTTCCTGGGCTCTTCCCTGCCGTGGTTGTAATGAGAGACATGCCTTCAGACACTACTCACATGGATTGTTAACGAAATGAATCTTCAAATTTTTTTAAACAATATATTTTTCAAAGTTATAGTTTCAAGGTAGTTAAATCAATAACGTTCTTGTACTTGAACAATATGCTCTTATTAGTATGGTAATTCAACAACTCAATTTTATCCTCCTCTGCTTTTCCCCAGAATAAAAACATGGGTTAAGCCAAAACACTTAATTTTACCTAATTTTTTTTCTCTCGTTAGAGGCTCAAAATTTCTTGAATAAAACAAATGTGGCTGCAAAAGTCCAAGATTAACATAGAAATTCTCTATATCAGGGCACAGGCTATCCACTTCCCTTGGAAATAACTTTCCATTGTTGAACTTTAATAAATTTCATTGTATTTCAAAAATAGCTTTCCATTTATATTTTTAGTCCATGTCTTACCTCCTTACAAAACTGTAAGCTCCTGGAGGGTACAGCCAGTATCCCATTGAAATAGTTATCCTGCATATTACAACATCTTCGTGGACATTTCTTGAATGAGAAAAAAAATGGATGCATAAATGGATCCAAAAATGAGTGTGTGCAAGTGCAGCTCTTCCCGCCAGCTCTGCTCCTGGACTTGTGCGCAGTTTCCATACCCAGAATGCCATGCTTCAAAGATTTGAAAGTCAACAAAATACATGATTTCTAACAACTCACCCAGCTCTAAAATGCTACCGCCTTGTAAGCACTGTGACACTTTGACTTAATATTCAAAGCATCCCAAACATTATTTCCCTCTTCTCTGGTGTTTTAGAAAGCTCATGAGTACCTTTTCCCCCTGTCACGAATTTTCGCTGCGCACCCTAATGGAGTAACCGGTTAAGGGAATGCTGGCAAGTACATGTTCGCTACACCTGTAAAAAAGACTGATCACCTGAGAGACGCTACAAAATCTTGTCCTTTCACTATAGACGGTTTCGGATTCACTCTGAATTTTCAAGTGAAATTAAGTTCTTTGGACTCGAAATGCTGTTCTTTGTCTTCAGGCAATGATTTTAGAAATGAGTATATAGATGAAATGAGGTAACAAGGAGTCCAAGATGCCCACCCACTCAGTCACGGAATCACGGTTCTAAACTCAGGTGTGGGTCCATCCCTATAGCCTTTCCCTTGAACTTGACCCGTTTCTAATCAGCCGTGAAAATGGGACAGAATGTTGAATCTTAATCTGATACAACTGATTATTTATCATCATCATATCATCCAATTTTATGGGTCCTGATCACTCCTCTCCTTAACTCACTTTGAATCCCCAAACCCTTACAAAGTGCCGGAAACATATCAGGTGTTCAATAAATGTTTGCGTACCAAATACCAGCTCCCTGCCCTCATTTTGACCTGCAGGCATTTATTTCAAAATTAGAAATATAATAAACTGTTGATTTTGTTTTTAATGAAGCTCCTGATAGAATTTTAAACATAACACAACAGAACCTGAGATTTGTAGATTTAGTCACTGCGGCCAAAAGCTAAATTCTGGCAACTATTTTTCCTGTCTCCAATTATATATTCACATTCAACACTTTTCCTATTCCAAGTGCCACACTGCAAAAATTGTGCCTACACTTAGGAGTCAATACCAAGAGAGAAAGCCCGCGCCCCCACCCCCCACCCCCCGCCATGGTTGGGGGAGGGCGAAGGCGGCCCCTGAGGAGAACGAGAATGGCCAACAATCTTTAAAGGGCAATCAGCCCCGCTCCCCCTCCCCCCTCCTCCCCGACAGCTTTTAGTCCCCAGTGTCCAGGGACAATCTGGCGACTGGAACTTCGCCTTCAGCTGACGAGAATGTGCAAATGACAGTTTTGGCTGTCAAGGAGCTTATTACCCTAAGCGAGGAGCTCACACATTTATGAGCTGACAAGTCAGATTTGCGGCTCTGCAGTATTCCTCAATTTCCCTCCAGAGCCGCCAACAGGCAGAGGAAGGCCTCCTGGGCTCATTACTTCACCCGCATCTCCACCCCCACCCCACGAGCCAGCAGGTGGCTCATTTGTGGAGACATCCGAGGGTCAGAGGAAAGTGAAAAACGAGTCTGCACAACTCTGGGGCTGGACCTGAGAGCGTGAATAATAGACCCACGGTGCATTCACTCCGACGGCCAAGCAGCTGCGGTGGGCCTTCCACGTGTGCCTGTAGTATTAATACACACTCCCCAAGGAGCGCTCTAGTCGCAAAGCGCGCTCATGAGCCTGACCACACGTCACCCTCTGGGCCGTCTTGCGACTCTGCATCAGGATCGGCCACTGGGAATGACTCTTTCGGTTCCACATGCTTTTTAAAAAAATTTTTGTCTTGCAAAGGACATTTTCTGAAGGAAAAAGACCTCATGCCAAGGAGGAACCTGGTTCATCCAAAACCAGAACTCCAGTCTTGCCGCGGAGGCCCCCTCATCCCATGAGGGGGCTCGTGAAGTGCAGCGACGGCCCAGGTCTGCGGCCGGAACCCGTGCCCCGGCCTGCTGGACTCAGAAGTCCTCTCTCTGTCCTCGGTGGGGCTGCCTCCGCCGTGAGGCCAAGAAGGGCGGCGGTGCACTGTTTCTGGGCCTGGGGCCTCTTCTCTTTCTCCCCCCTTACCTTGGCTTTTTTAAGCTTTTTAAATCCTTACCCAAGGGTACATTTATTGATTTTTAGAAAGAGTGGAAGGAGGGGCGGAGAGAGAGAAACATTGGTTCGCTTCCCTTATGTGCCTCAATGGGGGATCCAACCCCCAGCCTGGGTATGTGCCCTGACCAGGAATTGAACCTCCAATCCTTTGGTGTAAGGATGATGCTCTGACAAATGGAGTCACCTGGCCAAGGCTTCCCACCACCCATTGCCCCTCCCCCGCATTTATACACCCAGTTCCCCTCCCCATCCTCTCAGGCAGGGGGAGACAGGCACCGCCCACCCACACCCCAGGGGCACAGGGAAGTTAGGATCTTCCCAGGGGTACTGGCTCCAAAGCTTATCTCTCCCTTTGGAATGAAAAGCTTTGTTGCTCCCAGGGCTTCAAACATCAGAGCCTCTGGTCCACACAAAGCCTGCCCTGCTTCTGTGACAAAGAAGGGACTGCAAGGACAGCACAGGACAAGAATATGGTTTTGTTTCACTAAAATTTATAAATCTTAGCATCTAAGAAACCAACTGAAATATTGGTACTGAAAGCACACAGGGCCTCATACAAACTTAAAACGAAAGGCCGCGACACATTACTCTCTACTCGTCAAAGTCTTCCATACACGTTCTTTTGTATTGTCTTCTCTCATGACCTGTGAGGGAGGCAGGACAGAGAGTCTTCATTCTTTCATTCATTCAAGCGTCTATTCCACACGTTTGCTGAGCCAGGTCCTGGTCTTTATACCAAACGTAGAGCTTCAAGACAGAGGGGTCACTGATAAGGTGACTCCAGTCTAGTGAGAGAGGCCGACAGGCACACACTGAAGTTTACAGGAGGGAGCCTCGAAGAAAGGAGGCAGGTGCCGTAAAAATTGCAGACGAGGGGCTCTGACCCCGGAGCAGGGGAGCAGGGAGAGTTTCATTGAAGAACAAGAAAAAGGAATTGGCCAAGAGCAGGCAGAGAGGAAAACATGCCCGGGGGAGGGACCAGCATGAATCTCGGGAGGAGTAAGCCACTCAGGGAAATGGGAGTATTTCTATTTCTGGAGCACGGAGGAGGGACGGTCATTTTCTTAAGGTCACACATGGGGTTACTAACAGACCTGGGACTGCGACTCCTGGGTCTTGAGGCCTACTCTTCTCATTCTATCACACACACGTGTTCCCTAGGACCCCCACCATGTAGGATCTGGGTGCTCTGAGAGTGTTGGACAGACAGGCTCACTGCTGATAGGAGACCATGAAAACAGCATCGATAGCAAGGACATGACCAGCCAGTGTGCTAAGCACCATGGACGATCATTTAATTCTCGCCAAGTCCCATGAGGCAGGCTTTGCGTGCATTTTACGGATGCAAAGAACAGGAGCTTAGAGAAGCTATGTAATTTACTGGTCAGCAGCCCAAATGTGCATAAGACGCATTGGTTCTGATGAACTGAGATGCCATCTAAGAGCAGTTCTTCCCTGGACTCCGAGAGGACGGCAAGTCTTCCCTCCTACCAGGAAGGCTAGTAGAGGCGTTTTTCAAGGTCTGCTTTGTTTTCCAAATTCACTGAAGACCTGTTTCTCCCCTGGAGCCTGGAGTCTTGAGGGAGGGAAGGTGTGGTTAAGAATGGGTGCATTGCCCTGGCCTGTGTGGCTCAGATGCTGGTTTGATTCCCAATCAGGACACATGCCTGGGTTGCGGGTTCGATCCCCAGTTGGGGCACTTACGGGAGGCAACCAATTGATATTTCTGTCTCTCCTTAAAAAGCAATTAAAAAAGAATATCCTTGGGGGAGGGTTGAAAACAAAGAAGAATGGTGCGTTGTGCCCGCGTGACCCTGGCTCTGCCACAGAACACACCAGAAACCAGAGCAATCCCTGCGGTACAGGTGGCCCAGGAAGAAGTGAAGTTCACAGCCAGGGCAATCGCCGCAGATGTAACACGGAGACCTATTTATTCAGACAAAGGGCAACAAGAAGGAAAGAGAGGATGCCCTGAATGCAAGCACCTTCCTCAGAGGGAAAGAGCTGAAGACCGCAGCCGGTTGGGGAACGTTCTTCGGCCCCCAGCTTCTGGATCACAACTAAGGAAGATGGCTACTCAGAGAGACAGCACACTATCCAAGGAGGGGTTGGTGAGCATCGGGAGGACGCTGGCAGTTTATCTGGAGCAAAGCTTTTCAGCAGGACATCAGGCCAAAAGCAAAGCTCCTTTCCATCTGTAAGGTATTGATCGTTTAAGACTATCTAAGCCATCTGGTGTTATCAACTCAGAGCTTCTGGGCGCTTACCAGAACTTTGTTGGAAACGCCTCAGAGACAACACCTCCTTCCCTTTCACTCCCTTCTTTCTCTCACCTTGAATCCAGCGGGGTTTTTTTTTGTTGTTGTTGTGTTTTTTTTTTTTAATTGCTCAGCAGTTTTACTGATGCCAATCAGCCGCCTCTCTCAAAGACTGTTTGCAGGTATCAGCACATCTCGCCCCTCTGCTCATTCACCACGAAAACGCGCTTTCCAAACCCTCCATGAAAACCCTGCCCTTGGCAGCTAATCTTTGCCTTAACAGACATGCAGGAGATTCCTGGGAGACCTGAGCTGTTCGCCAGGGGACACTTCAGAGGCACAGACAGGCACGGGCTGGGCCAGAGGAGGAAGGGCAGCAGGGGGTGGGAACGAGGAGGGGGTGGCTCGCTCTGTTAAGGGGAGCAGGAACTCGGAAGATTGCTTCTCTTTAGCTTTCTTCTATTTCTGGAGAAAGCTCTGTCCTTTGCTAGAAATCCCCACGCAGCAGGCACGACCCTCTCTCCCCACGGAGGCAGGGAGCCTGCAATCAGTGCCTGCTCTAACGGGGAACCCAACCCAAGGGTGGCTGCTGGGGTTTGAGCAAGAGAGTGATTCCCTTTCCGCTGTGCCTTGGTTTTTTAATACTTTTCCTTGTCCTGGGCCTGTGTTGCTGAACATCTTTCACTCCCCTGCCCCTTCCCCTTCCAGACGCCAGCCTCACAGAATCCACATAAACAAGAAATCAAAACACAACGGCACATGATGGAAGGCATTCCCCTGTGATACAACCGCTACGTGTGCAGAGCGCCCACGTGACGCCGCCAACATGTGTTTTCTGTCTCAGATGTCCCTTGATAACAAAGGACATATTTTAAAAGGCGTGGCCCTAGGTATATTTGGCCAGCAGGAATCTGGGAGGAGTTAGAGGATTTAGTTCTGTTTTAGGCTGGTCCCCTCAGGTGCTCAGTGCTGCAGCCCTTGATGATGTGAAGTGCCAATCAATAAAGTTAGGAACACTTCAGGTCAGGTTTGTCAGATATGATCTCATTCGACTGCTCAGAGAACTGATTTAATATTCAGGAATCAACTGAGCTCATTTGATTCCAAATTTGGCAGCCCTGTGTGCTGGATTACAGCACTCCCTCTGTCCAGAGCTGGGCAGGGCTGCAAAAGAGAATCTTCAGAAGGGTCTTTCATGATGTTCCAAGACTCAGAGGGAAGGCTGGGGGCTGGGAGACCCGCAGGGGGGATGGGCAGGTGGGAGGGGCAATAGACCTGCCTGGGGCATGGATGTAGGGGGCGGGGGGGGGCGGGGGGGGAGGCCAAGATCACCCAAAGCAGCTCATTACAGTGCCCTTGTTAGAAAGCGCACTCCCAAAGCTAAGCAAGTTTAAAGAAGCCAGACATATTTGTATTAACACCATTGTACACACTCTAAAAGAAAAAAGTTGCAACTGTCATAAAAAAAAATCAGCCATCTTTTGATGTCCTTACCTACAGGATTTATGACCTTAAAAGTATCCTTTAAAATATTGTTTTTGAATCAAAAAAGCCTGTTACTCTTTCTATACAAAATTAACCTCATTTCAAACTTCAAAGGAGAAGCAAAGCGTATTCTTTAATCTCAATTTCTAGTCTTTTACATGGCCATTCCTTTCTCTTGTGAAATAAACTGAATTTGGTCTTCAAGTTACTTGTTTTTTCTTTCCCCAAACACTGGGGAATTTAAGTGCTCAAATCAAGCCCAAGTACAGAATAATGGAAAACCCTGGGACTGGGAGAGATGAGCTATAAATTTGCCAGTGTCCAACCACCCAAAGGTGACCAGACATTCGATTCTACAGTGGGGAGGTGGCCTGTCTCAAGAAAAGCTGAAATGGAAGAAAAATATAATTGACATTTTACATTACAACGACAACAGCAACAGAAGATCTCATTTATGTAACCAGAACCTCTTCTGAAAACCACAGGCTAACTTTATCTTTATGATCCTGGTCAGGGAATACATTTGAATTCCATCTTTGATTCTAAAATGAGCCACGTCAATTTTTTTTTTTTAAGCAAATAGGAGTAAGTCTGATTGTAACAATGATTGTCGGTTCAAAACTGGGTCCATTTATTTCCCTGTTTTAGGCACATCCTCGGGGAGAGGGGGATGTTGGCAGAGTCTAAGTCAGGAGTTTGGGTATCTCATCTGATAGAGCTGCACACATATTTTGCAAGTCACCTGAGCAAGATGAAAGCTCATAAAATCGGAACACTCCTAACTTCTTTGGAGCACTTTATGCATTTCATTTTCACTTTTCTCAAAAAGAAATTCACTGAAAAAGTTAAAGTATTAAAAAAAAGCTACTCCGACCGACCATCTAACTACAGAAATATAGATAACTGTTACTTACGCTGCTTTCCAATCCATCATTGATACATCCTGGCTAAAGAGTCAAGTGCAGAATCCATTTCTTCCCATCTGTTAATAAATAGCTTCTCTCAAATGTCTCTTGCAGATCTGGGGCCATCTCAGGAGGAAGTAAGAAAGTGCAAAAGTGAAGGAGAAAAGGCTGGGAAATTCGAAAATCCATGGGGGTCTGGGAATTCTCAGAGCTAAGACATTCCTGTGATTCCCGCCTCTGGCTACACCAGGATCCTGGCCTCGCTGAGCTCCCAGCCACCTTCCCTGACCAGCTCAGCCCCGGCTCCAACATTGCATTTCCCTCCAAGAACACCGCATCGATGGAAGGGAACTCACGGGGTCCTGCCCATCGGCAGATGCAGGCACGCTTCTCAGAGGGAGCCAGCCGCCAGTTCTCTCTCTCTCGTCTGCTATCTCAGAGAGAGGGAGGGGGAGAGCAGAGGCGGCAGGGAGGGAGGGGGAGAGCGGCAGAGAGGAGAGGCCAGACCAGCGGAGACGGAAACACTTGCTAAAACTCCCATTGACCGCAGTAGCTTCGGAATTTTCTGAGCACAGAAGCTGCAACACAGACTATCCAAATCAAATGTTTAAAATCTTTAATTATATATACACCCAAGTACACTTTTAGCACAGACAAAAGCGAGGGTACCAAGATCCTGGCTATGTGTGTGTCTCTGTAAGTAAACACTTGTGGGCTCACGGGCGGGCATGTGTCCCCAAGAGAATAGCCCACGAGAATGTGCACAGGTATCACGGTGAAACGTCTGGGCTCACAGTTCAGGTGTCTTGAAACTACTTAAAAGCTCTCGGCCATGGCAGTGCACACCAGACAAGCAGCACCCTTTGCCTCTGACACCAACCCTGATCGTGCCTCCCCCCATGTTTGGGGTTCCTGTTCCTTTGTCCCTGCTTCTGGAAAGAAGCCCCCTCCTGAAAAGAAAAGGGTAGAGAGGTGAGGCAGGGGCTTCCATTGTGACTGCCAGACCTGCATGCCATGCTCCATTGTTCGTGGCACTGCAGCCCAGGACGCTCCACAGACAGACGCTCCAAGGGAGGGAGTGACGTGGAGCAGGGACACGAGACGCAGGTGGAGGGAGAGCTAACAGGCGCGCTGGGAGGGGCAGCCAGGGTGGCGGACAGTACCGTTCCTGAATGTTCTCTACAGCCTTCCCCTGTCTGCACGTGCTTCTCCAAGTATGGTCCCCATCTCCCGCATGAGAATACCTAGCGACAGGAGTTAAAAAATGAGGGTCCTCAGACCCTACTCCAGACGCGCAGTGTCCCGGGCCCCACAGGTGATTCTCACGCAGACTGAAGTTTGCGAAGACGCATGTCTTTCGTGAGTGGCGAGCGAGCGGACGGGCGGGTGAGTGAAAAAGGGAATGAAACGAGACGAGATCCTAATGAAACACCCGTGACAACCCAACCCGTACGGAGGGCGGAGGGACCGAATAAAGCTAAAATAGTGGTCAGAGTGGTGAGAGATGAACCAGGCGGGAGAGAATCGTGGACGTTAAATGAGAATTAGGAGAGGGAACGACCTGCCGCTTTCCAAACACGCCACGCTTTCTCACAGCTCCGAGACCGCACGCTGCTGCCTCCGCCTAGAACACTCTTCTTCGCCAGGCAAACCGTCCCTTAACCCTCAGCCCAAAGTCATCCACCTGGAAGCCAGTCTCACTCTTCCAGGTGGAAGTAATTGTTCCAGTTACAGTTTGTCCATATGTCTTATGACAAGCTCCTGTACACACTGCAATCATGAGTAGTCAGTCCCTTTCTTCCCTGTTAGATGAGGACGAGCTGTTTTACTCAACTAGGTGATTCTCAATCATGGCTATACATCCGCAAATTCTGGACACAAAGTAGGCGTGCAATAACTCTGCACTAATTAAATGGCTAAATATATCATAAGAGTAGTTCTTAACCTGTGTGGTTGGTACATAGGTGCTTGCTCTGTTGTTGGTTTTGAGCATCTTTCAATATTCCATATACATTTTGCATGCATAATATACCTAACAAAAAAATTGAAACAAGTCATAAGATCTGAGATGTGGTCTAGAAAGTTAGGAAGAAGAAAAAAATCTCCAAGAACTAACCTAAAAAGGATGTTAATAGGACGAAAAGCAAAGAAGACACCAGAGTGAGGTGAGGTGAACTCAGTGGGATGTATAATATTGTGGAGGTGGTTTTCGATAAACTGATGTGTTGGGGGCTCAGAAAGAGGTGACATCCGCAATCAGTGGTGGCAAAGAGATGTCTTGAACAGAGGCGGAGAAGAGACCACCAAAATGAGCAGAAAACCAAATCTCTCCTTTATTGGGCTCCAAAGGTGTGGAGCCATTATAAATCAACAGTTAGGAATCACTAATAACTGAATGGATGGCGGGGTGGGGGGGTGGACGGGTGTGGGGGGCGGGTAGACAGTAAACAGACGGTTAGTTGGAGTGCTAGAGGAAGAGGGCCCAAAACAACCTGGGGTTTACCTCTAAGGGCCATGTTAGTCAGCGCTACGGAGCTGGGGATCCCTCAGTGGAAGCTTGGAGTGGCCTCGCAGATGGCTGGAAGAGCTGCCGCCAGCACCCTCCTCTGCATTATCCCCTGTGTTCACCAGAACCCCGAGTGGCCACGGAGACAGATGCGCCTTCTAGATCCTTCTTCACGGGACGTCTTGTTGTCCCAGCCGTGGACAGTCAGCGTCCAGCTGTCAGCCGGTCTAGGGTTTGCCTTGACTGCAGAAAGCCACTGCACCCAAGAGCACGGCCTTCCCAGGGTGGTCCACGTCCAACGACCAATGGATGTGGGGGTCCAAAGGCTTAGCCATTAAATAAAATACAAGTCACTCTGCTGGGCCACTTAGGTTCCAGGTCCACTGTGGGTTTGGCCGAGGCTTTGTTGGGCCTGTTGGGCAGTTTGACACTGTCCTCTAGGCACTCCTGTGTCCCCGGTCCCCGATTTCCACAGGTGTTAACAATAGACACACTGCGTGCCCAACTCCACCTCAGTGCTGGTCTCCAGAGAACACAGCCTGGGACGAAGTGGTGCTCTCCTTGTGCTGGGCCCTCGAACCCCACCCCATCAGCCATTGGAGCGTAACTACCCACAATCTCCGCACACCTGCCTCCAGTGACGTCAGAGCTTCAAAACAACAAAAATCGGGTCTTCCTCCCTCACCAAAATGTTGGGCGGCTGGTTTTACCTCCAGGGTCTGAGCTCTCTCACCTACAGGAAATCAACTGCGGGCTCTGGGGCCTCGGGGGGCGGGGGGCGGGGGGCGATACAAGGCAGCGAGAGTCCCCCCTTAACCAGAGTAGCTCTGCTTTTATCTGTTTTATATGTTGAGGATTTCATTTCAAATTGAGGCTTTACCATTAAACATATTTTTGAAAAACACTGGCTCATGTGGTCCCACAGATACCTGGCATCTCTCTGCAGTATTCTCCGACGCTCCATCCTCAGAGCCCACGCACACCAGGCAGGGTGACGGCAGGGTGCCTTAGGCTATCCGCTGACTTGGAAAAGCAAATCAGCTCACATACAAAGACAAGGCCATAACTTAGATTAAGTGACAGACGTCTTCAAGGCTGAATTCTGGTTTACTGCACAAATGGGACACTGCATAAACGATGAGGGAATTAAGAATCGTTTCCTGGAAGATTTGGACAACTTATTAGCTGATGAGGTTATCAGAGGAGTTTAAGGTGGTTCATAGGGGAGAGAGTTTCCAATTAAATGAACTAAATTCCTTGACTGTGGCTCACAGTTGTGTTTTCCTTCCTCGACCCAAACACAGTAGCTAGGGTCTGCGGCTAAGGCTGCCTTGGGAGAGAGGAGAGATTAGGCCCCACTGACTCCACAGGAAGCCTAGAAGCGACTAGTTTCCTTATTCCTTCTTACAAGAAAGTGCTATTCCAAATAATAACTTTAAAAAAAAGAAAAAAAAGGAAACCCAAGCAACTAAAGCTCTAGTGATACATTTTACATACAAACGTATGTATTCCTATGCAAGGAAGAACATTTAGTGGTTACCAAAGGGTAATAATATTTTTTAAAACTCTAAAAGAATCACACCTAAATTACCTGTGGGAAATATCAAACAGTGGAAAATCCTTAATCATGTAAAGACAGCAAGAGAAACATGAGCTATGCATGTTCTGCAAACACAACGCAGAGACAGTTAAGAAGTCATTTGCGTTCCTTGACGGGCTGTGCCACCAAAGCTACATATTGTACAAGTGTTTGTGAGTGGTTATTTTCAAGATCCAGGCTATTCAGGAAGGAAATGTGACCGCAGGACAGGAGGGCCGTCACCTAGAGTCGTACCCAGTGCCTTGTGCAAGATCCTTCATCTTCAAAACGTCAGCTGCCCACAAACATGGATCCCACGTCTGCTCATGAGAAAACCGTCCCCCGTCACTGCTGGGAGCAGTGAGGCATTGTGGGAGCCTAGTATAGCTTTTTTTCTTTAATACTATGTTTTATTGCCTAATTTTCCAAGGTTAAATAGTGATGCAGGTGGTCTTCCGGTAGAAAGTTAAGGATTTGTACATCTGATATTTAACTTTTACAATTTCTTTCATAGGTTACCATAGTCTTTTGCAGTCCCTGTTTTCCCAGCCTCATTTCGGGATGGGGCTCGCCCTGACCACAGCTCCAATCTTAACTGAGGAAAAAGAGAAAGAGCAGAGAGCGAGAAAGGAGTTAAGTGTACAGGAAGGAAAGTAGAAAGGGGTTAAGAAGTTCTAGAATGAAGGTCTGGCCCAGAGGAGGGGAGTGGGCATGGGTGGGAGTCAGCTAGTCAGCGACCTGGACAAAACTGGGCTCAGGGCCTCCTGTCTTCCCACAGCCCTGACTTTCTGGCCCTGCCACCACCCCCCTGCCCCACGACTGCTCAAACAGTGCGCAGAGAAGACGGGACAGCTCTAGAAGCTTGGGAACTGGTATTGTGTTCAGTAGCCTCTAGGGGCAGAACCCACGACCAGGGCAGGGCCAGGCTCCGTTCCACGGGAAGCAAGCCCGGCGCGGGCGACGTCTCTGACTCAGAACCTTTGGAAAATGCCTCTGACACCTGCGATGGGCCCAGCATTGCCAGCAAGTGCCACAGTAGAGCTGGGTTGGCCTTGGGAAACAATCAGAGCCTTACAGGAGAAGAGACTGGTCGTCAAACCTTCCCAAGGCAAGATGGCCGCCCCGCGGCAAAGCCAAGGGTAAAACTCCTAAGTTCTCGCTCCGCACCTGCTGATCTAGCCACGGGCTGAAACATCCCCAGCACCATGGAGCTTCCTTTCGTGGGTGTTAATCACTCTTCAGACACGTGGTGCTGCCGGGCCCTTGGTCTTCAGTCTGGTGGACTTGAGAGAGGGCTCTCATCCCCCTCAAAAGAACTGAGGAATTCTCACCACAGGACGCATTTGAGAACACGGGTCTTTTGTTGAAAATACTCAGGACATCAAACATTTCTTTTTAAATGAAAGGTTAAATACTTCTAATATTTAGTTAGATCTGCATGGGAAAAAGGAAGCACTTTTAAGAATGTAACGCCAAATTTGGGGAAAGCCAGCGTTTAACTTACTCCACATGTGGTATATGCACGGGGTGGCCGGCACTGCCCAAAAGGAGCATGAAAATATTGGCATTATCTATAAATTGGGAGTTTAATTCATATCATATACAGCCAAATAGACATGAAATCTATGTGTTAGTGAGGCATACTCATGACGAAAATTGATACATGAAATTCTAGATGTAATCTTTAAAAGACAAATTAGGAAAACGTATGTGTGGTTTTAAAAATAGTTACTCCAAGGTTCTTTTCCAATTAATACAGGTTTTAGTTTTCAGGTGCAGACCATTCCCAGCAAGAAAGGGTTGGGTACCTGCTGCTGTCCTGTGTTCTTCATCCCCCTTTTCTTATCCAGAGGCATTGTCTTCACACCCAGATAATGTGTCATCATAACTATTTCCTTCCTTCTATCCTCCACCAAACACACCTGTATACAGAGGCTGGGATAAAACCAAATTAGTTTTGACCTTCACTGAGCTCGCAGTCTGACATAAACTAGCCATATAGTTTTCCAGAATGATTGTTGCTGCTTCTCCTCAAACATAATATCCCCTCACTCCACCTTGTTCCTGACAAGATGAAAGAAAGTATGTTTTATCTAGTTTTTCATTAAACTCTAAATCTCTAGTTGAAACAACTCATGCTATAAAGAGCTCGCGCATCAAGGTGTTATAAAACCATAGACAAATGACGTTCTTATCAGAAAAGGGGGCCCTAGTGACCTGTCCTGGGTCTGGAGTTGGTCTTATCTGAAGTGCGCGCAGCCTGAGCTAGTTTCCGTGTTGACTTGCACGGTCAACAGCCAGGTTCTCGGAGAGCCCTATGGATGTCCAGCGGGTGTGAGTGCGCAGCAATTGGTAGTGGCCACATGATGAAGCCACGACCTGGTTCTGAAGACAGCACATAGCACAGCCAAATTTAGCAAGAGGCTTGACCGTCTGCTGTCTGCATGTTGATGAAGGTACAGAACTATGGTGGACGGCTGTGTGCCTCTAAATATGTGCCTCTAAATGTGTGCTCTGAAAAATGCAATTGTTTATACTTCATGTCGCAAAGTCTAACCTGATGTGAGTTCTTACTACTGGCCCAGGACATCAATTATCCTCCATTTAAAGAGTGTGCTGGCCGTGGCCGGGAGACTCAGTCGGTTGAAGCATTGTCCCGTGCACCAAAAGGTTGTGGGTCAGGGCACATGCCTAGGTTGAGGGTTGGATCCCTGGCCGGGGCATATACGGAAGGCAACGATCGATGTTTCTCTCTCACATTGATGTTTCTCCCTCCCTCTCCCCACTTCCTTCCCCTTCCTTCCTCTCTCTCTTAAATCAATAAACTTATCCTCCAGTAAGGATTTTTAATAAATAAAATAAAAAGCGATCTATAGTTAAAAACTGAACATCCCTGATACCTTTGTATGCCAAAGCAGGATTATCATCTCTTTTCAGATGCAAGAGAAAGAATAAATTTACTCTACTTGCTTTTATAAAGTCATATAACAGCAGGTAACAAAGAACCCTCGTATGACAGTAACGTAAGTTGAAATCTCTCAGCACAGCTAAAGACAAGCCACCATGACAAGAAACACCAAAACAGTACTTACACACGCCAGGCCCAGTTCTAAGGGCTTTGCATATATCAATGTATAGAGCCCTCATTACAACTCCGTGAAATGCATCATTGTCTTTATTCTACAGATACAGACAACTGGAACACAAAGAAGTTAAAAGCTTTTTTCTAGTGACACAGCTACTGAGCAGCAAACCCAAGATTCAGAGCCACGGAGCCTGGTTTTAGAGTTCTCTTCATCACACATCACACCAGACAACCTGCTATCAGTTACTGAAGTTCTCGAAGGTGTCGTTTTAGCTGTGCAATGGGAACAGTGGTCTTGACCGCAAGGACTGCCGGGGCGTCTAAGATAAAGCATCCAAACGCGCTCCATCTCCAATGACCAGCAGTGCCCAGTCCCTGCCTGCCTCTCCGTTCTCTGACGTCACTAAGTCCTAAGTTCCGTGGAAAGATTCCTCTTCAGTTGTCAGGGGAGGGAGGCAGCACTGTAGCTCCAGAAAGAAAGGAGCAGAGCTGTCGAAGGACATGAACATCACCTGCATCTTCCCCCTGACTCTTTTGTAAGACAGAAATTGATTAATTCATCACATTCTTATTCGGCATCTTGCCACCCTGAGGCCCCTTCTCAGCTTGGTGGATTCGCTTCTCTAATTCCGTGTGACTCTCCGGTTGGCCAGGAGCCAGCCTCTGCCCCGGTGAAGGTGGAGGACTACATACGCGCCCTTGTCTTGGATGTTCTTCTCCGAGTTTGGAAGGAGCTCTAAGTCAGTTTTTGACAAGTTATTGGCAACAGTAGAAGCAGCTCCTGCCAACTTGCTTCAGGCACTGAGCGTGTTAACAGGTATTATACCAGGTGTATTACTACGTTACTTACAACAAACCCAGTTCTCGATATATTGTTTGGGTTATATAGTGTAACAGGTTTTGCTTCACCAAGTAATGCCTTTTTTTCTAACTCAGAAAACTTAGGATGCATGTTGAAGGATTCAGTCCTCAGGTGGGAACTATGTTTATGGCAAATGCGTCTCACTTAGGAATCAGGGTGTGGGGTAAGTGAGCAAGACCGTTTCATCAGCTCAAACCCGCACTTTCTGAAGCTGAAGGCTGAGACCAATGTCACTCCAAGGACTCAGCTATCACACTCACAGGTGTGGTGTGTGTGCCCTGGCGCCATCAGCCCTCTGAGGCAAGTCGCCCATGTGTCCCCAGGAATTCAGGTTTAGAAGGAAAGCCTCTGAATGCGCCGCTCTGAGGCAGAGAGAATCGCTGTCCAAGACACAAGAGTCTGAAAAACCCCCAGTGTCCTTAGTGAGAGTCGCCATTCTCATTGGCGACAGGAAGCTCTCCAGCCAGAAACAAAGTGTGCGCTGGAAAGTCAGGGCACAGGGAGGAAAGAAACGCTCCCACCCAGCCAAGGCTCCGCAGAAGCCTGGACAGGGAAGGACTGGCCCCGTAGGAAAATGACCCCTTCACACACAACGCAGTGTTCACTCAGCATCCACTGCTACCTCACTGGGCACTAGACCTACCAGCCTGAACACCACAAGCAAAACCCCAACAAAACGGGGCTCCTTGGCATCCTCCCACCCCTTCTGGCCCAGGCCTACAACTGGTTCCTCTGAAAGCCCTGGGTGCAAATAAGCTATTTCCAAGAATCTTGTGACTTCTGGAGCAACGCTGCAGTCTTTGCCTCCCTGGACCCTTCCTTCCTTCACTTGTAAGTGGAGATTCAGAAAATCTGTGAGTAGAAACTTCTTGGGCCACTGAAATCACACTACCTTTTAATCTATGGGTCAGTTGTGCGCCTCCAGTGACTCAGTCAGGTTTGCCTATCCTGAAAAAATATAATCGGGTAGCAATCTCTACCTATCTTCCCATGGACCATGGCTGGAAAAAGTCGGTGTGAACCAGGGACTCGATCTGACTTCTAAATTCACCATGTACCCTTGGCTCCATCACTTCATCTACCTGGGCCGACTGACTTGACTTCTTCCTTCTCTGAGGATGTTGGGTTAATCTAGATCATACCTGTCAAGGGTTGGGACCCTCTCCAGGAAAGGCAACCATGTACATGCCTGTGCGCACGTGTGCACCCACAGCCATTGTGTGGTTCTCACTCGCATTTTTAATATGGGTCACCACTGAGGACACCGACAGAATTGTCCCAAGCTGGGAGCTTCCACACACCTTTCTCTTTGAGCAAAGGTAACATGAGCCATGGCTAGCATCAACAAAAAGATATCCGACATAGATAAAAACTGGTAGGGAAAACGCAGTTCTCTTGACAGTAACAATTCTAGTTTGTCCACCTGCTGTCTTAACACGATTTGGAAGAAGAAAAGTTGTCTTGGGCCACACATTAAATACATTGTGACCCATAACCATAAAAAAGCCATAAGGTTTTAAGTAAAGGTACAGCGATGTGTTGGGTCACATTCATAGCCATCCTGGGCTGTACGCAGCCCGCGGGCCGTGGGCTGGACACCCCTGTTTAGACTATGAAGTGTGGCAGTCCGTGTTCTCATCCTTCCTAAATCCCTCTGCTCCCAGGAAGGCTCCCACGTGGGACAGGGAGACACAGGGACATGGAAGATGGTCATTTGACCGGTAATAAGTGATGTCTGAATGTTAAGAAATCATCTGGAAATTACACATACAGTTGCACTATTTTTTTTTTCCAATGGATGAGTACAATGTGATAGAATAAGTGGGAGTTTTGTGGATGGATGAATATAGAATAAGTGTGTTCCAAAAGAGCTTCATCTAAGCATTGCTTTTTTTATTTAATAATTGGAAATCTCACCTAAAGCCGTGGCTTTACTATAGTTATCTCCATCCTTGTTCCACTGTCAGCACTTTTGAAATACAGTCCTTTGGCATAGATAGTGGGTTACACACATGGGTTATATGTGTGGGTTAGTAATGATTTACCCTGTGGGGATAGTTAGTTAACACCTAAAATGTCTTCATCAGGAATACACACTTCAGGGGCAATTAGTTGGCCAGTACTTGATATGATGGATTTTTGTTATCATTTAATTTCAAAATATTGCCAATTTTCAAGGAAGTTTCTTCATTTCCAAAGGTTTGGAGATTTTCTTTTTTCTTTATCATTTATTTTTAGCTTAACTTAGTCCAAATAAATAATCTGAAGGAATTCAGGCCTTTGACTTGCATGATGAGCCAGCAAACCAGTCAGTTTTGGGAACTCGGAGAAGAATGGCACCGTGTCATTGCTGAGTACAGTGGTCTATGCCCATCAATCAGGCAACATCAATTAATGGCATCACTCAGATTTTCTATGTCCTTATTGATTTAATTGCCTGACTATTCTATCAGGTCTAGAGAGAGGAGTTTAAATGATGAGGGATTGGTTTATCTACCCCTTTAATTCTGTCATGTTTTCGCTTTTCACATGTGGGGCTATGTGGTTAGCTATACCCAAATTTAGAGTTGTCATCACTGCGGCCTGCCTTTGGTGTGTCCCGTATGCAGGATGCGGGGGGAGTGTGTGCCTAAAGGACAGAGATGTGGCTCTTCATCAAGTTGACAAAACAGGTTACATAACTTCTGCCAGCTTGCTGCCACATGTTTGCAACGACGGCGAAATCTGGGTTAGGATTTATCTTCTTTATATAACACCACCTGGAAACGTTTTGTGCAAGGGAGCCTACAGCCTGCCTCCCTCGATGCGAGGCTGACAGTATCTACAAAAAGCAACTACAGATCACCAAGCTCGCTTAGGTCCGTTTGAAAGTATTCTTTTCTTTTTTTAATTAAATTGTATTTAACATTCTTTCCCCCGATGACCGTTGGCCTACAATATTTTATTAGTTTCAGGTGCACAACATGGCGATTAGACGTTTATTTAACTCACGAAGTGATCACACCGCTCAGTCTAGCACCCATCTGACATACGCACCCCTGTGTTCGCTGCAGCATTATTTACAAGAGCCAAAATGTGGACGCAAACCGAATGTCCGTGAAAAGATGAATGAAAGTATCCTTCGCGTCACAAGTCAATGCCAAATGGTAGTGGCCATGGTGGCCCTATTTACTCCGGCTGTGCACCTTTGTTTCTCTTTCAAAATATAATAGGAACTACTATTATCTCGGCTTTGTCTTGGCCCGACTTAGCCATGTTCTCTTATTATTCTAGTTACACACAGAGAGGGATCGAAGTTGCTGAAAGGTCTTCTTAAAGTTGACAGACAGCTGAACCCTGTACTCTAGGGACTGGAATCCTTCCCTCTTCCCATCACAAGAAAGCTCGCAAAGCTTGTAGATACCCCTTAAGCAAAGAGAATATTAGAGAACCTGAACCTTGTTTTAGTGAAAACATATCAAGAACCTAGAAAAGCCACCAAGCGGCATTTCTGACCACTGTGAAGGGTTTAACCTGCTTCCTGGACAAGACTCGGCAGGGCTCAGCCCTTGTCTGCTGCAGGGGGCTCTGTGGGAACGGCCCCCCAGATGCAGACAGTGAAAGAGCATCGCTGTTGGCCCTCCTGTGAAAGCGGATATCAGAAAGATCCTGGGCACGGGCATCATGTAATCCTCGAACTTAAACTTGGCAAGAACTTAAGAGATTTTCTGGTCCATTATCTCTCTTTTATTGTCAGGGAAACTGAGGTCAAAAGAAGCTTGGTAACTTCGCCAAGTTTACACAGGAGGTAAGACCTGACCCAGAATTCGGTTTGTCAGATTTTAAACCCATTGTCCTGTTTTGGGCTCCCTGTTTTCTGTCCTCCCTAAGGAGCTCTTGGAGGCCAGTGGCCCCTGCTCAGGCAGAGTGACACTCCTCCAGGCTGACTTTTATGACCTAACCCAAGTTAGGTCACCGTGACGCTGAATCAGCACAGGACTTTTGGTTACCTGTGTCCATCCAGGTGTCTTGCTCATGAGCAGAATGCCTGAGACAAGGACAATAGATGTTTTTATATGAGAGTAACAGGAAACAATAGCAGTCAGTAATGTGGACTCCTTGTAATTCTGAAATATCAATATATAGTTATTTTCTTTCCAGAAGAGAAATAGGAAAATACTGATATCAGCCAGACAAAGCCACTTTTTTAGCTTTGACCCAAAGTTTTTAGGTCCTTCCATCTCTGGTTGAAATCCAATTCATTCTTTGGATAATTTTGGCAGAGAAGAATTATGCTGTCTCAAAAGAAAGAATAAACAAAACTAAATCTCTCCAGTGATTTCTCATGGGACAAATGCCAGTCTAAGCAACAAAATGAAAGGGGAAGGATTCTTCATTACTGAAGGGGTGGATACGTGTTCGAATTTTCTGTAAAAAATGAAAAATACAAGGATCCAATTTACTTGCCAATATTATGGCTATTTCCAAACACTGTTTCCTTGTTTTGCTTTTGTTTCTCCAGCTACAGTTGGAGTTAACAGTTTCATTTCACAAATAGGGAACCCACAGAGTACTCGGGATTCTTTGGAGAAATGTACATATACAACACCAGAGGTTAAAAGAAGATCACCCTCAGACATTCCCAAATATTTTTCATCCTACACGCCGTGTTCTAAGCATTCAATATTGAGGAAGAAAAGAAATCTGGAAGTAGATAAAGAGGAAAAAGGACATCACTTTTGATAAGACACTAATAACTTGCCTGCTTTTTATTACGTAGCCCACTGGCGGGCTAGACATACAAATAAGGCCTGTGTCCTAAAGTGCGGTCCAGAGAAGTCCGGGTGGCAGGTGGTCCACACCGAAGTCCCTCATGGATAGTACGGGAATAACTCATGTGGGACGCATAACTCTCCTCTTTCCTTTGTGCCTGATCTATCCATTGCAGCTATCACAGGTCAATCCCAGCAACATTTGCTGCCACGTCCACCATGAAGGAGTTAGTTTTGATTATCACAAGCAAGTAAGCTGAAACTGACGGCCAGCCGCAAGTAGTCAAACAATTCCACGTCAGCGGTACAGCTGTTACAAGGATGAGCTTTGGCCACAGAAAGAACTAGGTTTACCCACAGCTCAATCCTCATTAGTGGACTGTCTTGGACACATTATGTAACCTCCCCAACCCTCTGTCTCTTCCTTTGATAAAACTAGGGTGTCAACAGAATCTACATCAAAATGTTTTTGTAAAAATTAAATAATTACTATAAAGTTCTTAGCAAAGCACCAGGTACATTGTAAGCATTCAGTGACTATTAGCTATTATTAGCACTAATAGAATAATGTGAATTTCATTAGCAATGTCTTGCAGGGGTGTCCCACCTTTTGGCATGTCTGGGCCACAATGGAAGAAGAGTTGTCTTGGGCCACACATTAAATACACAAATGAAAGACACAAATGAGATTAATGAAAACTGATGAGAAAACAAAAAGCTTTAAGTAAATTTACAATTTTGTGTTGGGCCTCATTCATAGCCATCATGGGCTGCGGATGGGACAAGGCCCTGGAAGAGACTGAGGCCAGGGGTATATGAAACTAAGCCACATTGTATTACACCATGACACCTTCCGAGCAGCCAATTTGCTGCTTCCTTCCAATAACCTTGAACGTCACCCACACACAATCCATAGAGGAATCAGGATCGGAACACACCTCAATTTTCTTGCTTCAAAAGACTGAGCAAACACTAAAATTAAGTCTTTCAAGAGGGACACAGTACTGTGTTTAACATGCGCTGAATCTGTCTGTCTGCCTGGGGAAACAACAGGCTGAGGTGACACTTGCAGGCTCCCCTGAAGTCACTTCAACCGGTGGGGCTGGACACTGTGTGGATTTCTACCCCAGGACGTGACCACGGATTGTATAATTTTAAGAGAAAATGAGCCATCAGAGTTACTCCCATGAGGTACAATTATCTTCCCTATATTTGCATCCCAAGTGCAACCCATGTTTATTTGTAGTTGAATGCAATTTAACAAATGAGGCTGCTCTCTCATCTGCTCTTGAGGATTGAATAGGATGCATTAGTCTTCCTTAGGCTGTTTCCATGAGTTTGTCCAAGAAAATGCCTGCAATTCAGAAGGACTGCTTTATGATGGACATATTATGGTGATCAATAAATGGCCTTGCCCTGCATCCCCAGCGAAGGGGTCTAGCTGCCAGAAAGGGGGGACCAACTAGCTGGTCCATGACTTGCAGTGACTTGTTAGAGGTCACAATCTGCTTTCCTGTCCCTACAAATCGGCAGGGAAGGGGGGGGTGGGGCTGGCTCAGGAAGTCCCCCCAGACTTGGAGGGCAGAGATCATTTGCAAATAAAAGAGTGGGAGGCTTGCCTAAGAGTCACTAAAGGAGCTTTAATCTTATCAGTGCATTTTGCATCTTCCAACTGCAAAGCCTGCCTAAGGCAGACAGAATCCAGTCTTGGTGTCTTTTTCAGTGAGGACTCACTCACAAAATTAACCTCAGAGATCTGCCCTTCGATTTTAGCGTCTGAAATGCAAATGGAGCACCACTCCGCTGCCTCAGGATAATTATAACAATCTTCTTAAAGCTAAAATGCTTCTCTCTGTGACTGTAAGTCTCCTCGACAGCCCAACCAGTCCCAAGCCTTCAGTTCACCAGACCAGATGGAGGAGGAAGGGGCCGCCGTGGAGCGACCTGGGCCACAGTCCAGGTCTGACGCCAGGAACGGACTGCCCAGGAGGTGCCAGGCTCTCCCGGGCTAATGGGCGGCAGCCAGTCCCAGGGGGCTGTTCTTCCAGGGATTGGGCCACGTTGTCCTGCTCAGGCCTGGACGTTACAGAAGTCGCCACCACGTTCCTCTGCCCTCATATTCTCTGGTACAGCCCTACCCTGTGAGGACCGGTGTTTATCTGTTTAGTGTCTTCAGGGAGTGTGTCCCTGTGTCCTTTACTGGGATCTGTCAGCAAAACTCGCTAAATATCAGGTGGATGCGAAGCCTTTCTCTTTCCTATGGTTAGAGGATTTTTTTTTTTAAAACTAAGTGAGCCTAAAAGTTGCCAACAAAGCAATGAAGCATGTGCTCATGGATCCTTTTCATGCCTTGAGGAGACAAAGCAAACACCCAATCAAAAACTGGATTAGAACCCTGGCTGGTGTGGCTCAGTGAATTGAGCACAGGCCTGTGAACCAAAGGGTCACAGGTTCAACTCCCAGTCAGGGCACATGCCTGGGTTGCGGGCCAGGTCTCCAATGGGTAGCGCTCAGGAGGCAACCACACATTGATGTTTCTCTCCCTCTCTTTCTCCCTCCCTTCCCCTCTCTCTAAAAATAAATAAATAAAATCTTAAAAAAAAAGAAATCTCTAAAACATTTAAAAAAAAATCCAAACTGGATTAGAGAAAAGGGTTCAGGTCTCAGGACCACCAATGATCTTTTCTTTAACTCCTTGCTTTTTCTTCTGTCAAGGAGAGAGGTATGTAACCAGGCCACTCATAAAAGTGTGAGGGAGGGGACAGACTTCGGCTGTAAGAAGAATGAAGTCTTCACGTGGTGACTGGAGTTGATAACACACTATTGTATGACTGAAATTTGCTAAGAGAGCAGAACTTAAATGTTGTCACACACGCACTCAAGGATAAATATGTGAGCACATGCGTGTGATAATTAACGAAGACGGTAGTCCTTCCACAGTGTAAATGCATTGCAAATCACCACCACGATGTATGCTTTACATATCTTACAACTTGTCGATTCTATCTCAGTAAATCTGGGGAAAAAGTAAAACAAACAAGGGTATGAGGGAAGGCCACCACCAGCCCCTAGGGTACTGTCCTGTGCTAGATTTACTACTCCATTGTCCCCATCTTGACACTTTTAATAACTTTTGAGCAAGAGCCCCCCCCCCCCCTTTTCTTGAATTGCCTGCTTAGTCTTATACTTCGTTAAAACATCTTTCTTGGAAATGATTTCTCAAATTGGCAGATGCTTTTATTCCTCCTTTTGCTCCAAATACGACCCTCATTTAAAAACAAAACGAAAAACAAAAAAACAAGGACTCTTTTTCTGGAGTTTCTCAGTGACTGTTAAAAAATGCTCAATGAAGCACTGTTAACCCAAATGGATGGAGAGGATAAAACAAGAATGTGTTACAAAAAGGAGCCTTAAAAAATATGCACTTAAATTAGAATCAACACTTTTTTGCTCTGCCTACATTAACCCTTGAGAAAACATACAGCCTTCTATTTTTAATCAGGGTATATGGATTTCTTTATAGCTCCTTCAGAAAAGGTCAAGCCTAGCTAAATGCCAGTATATTTAGGAATAACAGCTGGGAGGAGGTTGCTAAAAAAAAACCAGAAAAACAAAAATGCTCATATTGAATTTAACTGGAACATAGAATGACTATTGATCAAGATGCAAAGTGATACAGAACTCTCACTCTTTCCCTCATTTATTTATTCATCATACGAAGGGGGAAATGTAAGTGCTGCTTATGTGAAAGGGTCACCATGTGCCATCTTAATGTCTGGCCCTAAAGGATCTGTGGTCACAGAAAATGGACACACGAGGCCACCAATTTATATATAAAGAGCTGCAGAGTGTTTTCCTAAGGCTACCTGCACATGCAGCGTTTTTAAAAATACATCTTTAATTTTGGTAAAATAGATATGTAACACAAAAAAATTGCCATTGGTGCACATTAAGCCACATTAAGGTGCACATTTTAGTGGCATTAAGTCCATTCACACGGTTGGGCAACCGCCATCACTATCCACTTCCAAAGCTTTGTCTTCTTCCCAAACGGAAACTCGGTGCCCATTACACATAACACCCCCTGGTCCTTCCCCAGCCCCTGATAAACCACGGCCGCGCCTTCTGTCTCTGTGAACTGGCTCACTCTAGGGCATGCATCAGAATTTCATTCCTTCTCATGAACAGTTAACGGATGCCCCGCATTTTGTTTATCCATGCATCTGTTGATGAATACTTGGTTGTTTTTATTTCTCAGTTTCCTTTGAGAAAACAGACTTAAAATACAGAGGTGTCTGCTTAGCTTTTGTCACCCCACCTAATCCAGCGTCACCAGGCCCTTGCACACAAATATACTGAGTTAAAAGTTGAAAAAAAAAAAATCCTAGAACAATGTCCAAATCTCCAGTCTTTGAATAATGCTCTAAGATGTTTCATGGACTACAATTTTTTTCCCATCAGTTGAATTTGCGAGCAACTATTCCAGAAGGAATGCATCCCAGAAACTACAAGGAATAGCAGAGAGACTGGTCACTTATCATGCATTAGAGAATTACACAGCCCTGGTTTAGAGGGGTAAGAGGTACATCTGAGAGATGGCCAAGGTGACTGGTGACAGGTAGGGCTCTTCGCTCACTGTGGGCTCTATGTGAAAAGCCAGTCAGGTGACTGCAGTGAGCGTGTGGAATTTATTTGCATTTTGTAAGAGATCACAGATGCAAAATGTAGAATGTCTCATTAGCACTTTCTTTGGTGATATATTCTTTAGTGATGAGGTGAGATTCAGAATACCATCCAGCATGAGTCAAAAAACAACCCACAATGATTGGCAGTAAGGGAAGAAAAATGGAGAGGTCAGAGGTAAAGGGAAAGAGAAAAAGGAGGAAGAAAACCTTTGCAGTGGAAGTAGAACTAATACCAGGAGAAATAAAAAGCGCCATGGAGTAAGGAAACTCTTGACCCAACACCATTATTAGAGTAAAGAGCTTCAGTTCAAGAAAAGGTATTAGAATGAAGAAAAGACATAAGGAAAAAAAGCAGTATGAAAACTAACTTACAGATTTTTTTTATCAGCATGTTACTAACATACTACTGAGTTAAAAAGAAAAACATTTGCTATACTAGGAAAAGAAATATTCTTTCAGACTGAATCCCAAGTAGTTGCTCTGAGTAATTAGGATGTGGGACTTCCACACAAAACCTGATAAAATTAGCAAAGTGGATGCTGCAGCACTAGATTTACCTTCTCCTTTTTCACCTTCTGGTTGCCCTACTGACACAAGCTCTGTGTGCGCCCGTCCCTGTGCCCATCTGCAAGGGTACCTGTGGCAACATGCACGGGAGGAGACTGGCTCCATGCATCCTCCCAAAATTAATTCGCAAGACTTCTTCTTAAGGATTTAAACTTAATTCTGGCACCTCCCCTGCTTCCCTGAAACCAGGTGCAAGGAGCTGAGGTCAAAGGAGCGTGGGAGAGACTGGCACGCAGGAGCCCTCGAGCCAAGTCTGGGAGGAGGCGGAGCCATACGCGCCTGGGCTCCAGGGTCAGGCATACCTGGGGTTTCAGCCCAGCCAGCTGCTGACCTTGAACAACCCCCTGGCCTCTCCAAGCTTCATTTTTCTCATCTATGCATGAGGACACTACGGGAATCTGTGAGAACGAAAAAAATTATGTGCATAGCAGTAAGTAAATGTGCTCTACATGTTAACTGCTGTTATTTTTTTTTTAATCCTCAGTTGAGGATATGTTTGTTGGTTTTAGAAAGAGGGGAAGGGGAAGAGAGAAGAGAAAAAACATTGATGTGAGAGAAAAACATCCATCAGTTGCCTCCCGAGAGGGGATTGACCTGACAACCTTAGGTACGTGCCCTGACCAGGAATCGAACCGGCAGCCTTTCAGTGCCAGGGCTACTGTTTTATTTGTATTATGATTGGATCTGAGACAGCTTCGCTTCACCAGACTCTTGGATTCTACAGGAAACGTCAGACGCTGGGCACTCATGAAACTGCCAGAGGTCTGGAGGAGACAGAAAAGGAGATGACCCACAGCTGTGACTGGTACCTCCTTCCCTGCCTCCCGGGTGGCACAGTGCCTATGCCCGACAGCTAGCCTACGCTGAGCGCGCCTCCTCACACCCAAAGGGGAAGCCTCCTCCAGGGACGTGGACTCTCTTTAGTGATGAACTCAGCGCTGCTGCTCACGATGCACCACAGTGCACTCCGTTCTCCCAAGCTTCAGCCTCTGGGGTGCTGCTGTGTGCTCAGTAGTCCCTTAGAACTGGATGCTCACGGCGCACCCCTTTCTACAGCCACACATGCCTCTGGGTGAACCATTCAGTGCTGGGCACGCTGGCAGAAATCACAGCCATCCCAAGGAGGATGCTCCAGAGTAATGAAAAGTATTCATTAAGGCTCTGTAGCCCATCCCCAATCCTGCCCAAAGGTGTACTCTCTCCTCATTCCAAAGGGAGACTCCAGGCCAATTGCATATATTGCGCTCAGAAAGCGGGCGCCCTCAGGCAGTTTCCTCCCCAGCCCTGAGAAAGCCTGATAATGATGTTCTCCTTCAGCCCTCGCGATTTTTGTACAAAACAACGTGGGTCTCTGAACACGCGTCTTCCTCGTGAGACGCCCAGTTCTGACGCTGGGTGTAAAGGCTCACTCACTGGAAGCTCCTTCCCCATCGATGCCTCCTTGACAACCTCCAGCTTGGTTCGCACTTACTCCTGGAGTCAGACACGCCGCCTCGCCTCCTCCTTCTCTTCCTCTTCGCTACGGGCCGCATTAGTGAGGACAGTGGGAGTGTCCTCGGTTCTGAGAGGAGTGCAGGGCAGTTAGATGCTGCCGGGCCACTGGGGAAGGAGAAGACTGACACACCGTCACATCAGGCCAGAGTCTGCTCAGTGAGGCAGACCTGCGACCCCAGGGGAATCCAGAAGAAATAAGCAAAGCTCGGTGCTCAGTAACGGTAACACTCGTCTTTATCGCTTAGGATCATAACCAGCACTTCGCCACATCTGTCCTCAGGTGTTGCAAAAGGAAATCTCTTCCTGGTCTTTATGTTGAGTTGACAGGAGGTCGGACACTCCAGGGAAAGAAATATTAGCTTCATGTGAAAAGACTGAAGATCTGGGAACAGGAATAAGTGTGACCTCTCTCGACAGCACATGGGCCAGGGTGCTAAGTGAGGCTGGAGTCCGTAATGAATTTCCCCGTTGAATGACAAGCTCTCAACCTCCACGCTTGGTTCCCGGAGGAGCAGTTCAACCACAACAGGCTGAAATTTATATTGTCCCTCTTACCTTACATTGGAGCATAAGAATGCTGCAGGAGTTCCTCCATCCCCTGACAGCTTGACTGAAACCTGGGAACAGAACCCAAACCGGTTCCCGTGCCAGCGGAGCTGGTGGCGGCGGGCGTCCTCTAAGCCCAGCGAGGGCCGCAGAGCTCGCTACCACTTACGGAGAAACCCCCATGGGAAGAAAGGTGAGAGAGAAGCCATTTGGTCTACCATCGGTTCTCAGAGTCACCGCTGGTAGATGACGTTTTAAATAAGAAAAAGTACGTGTGATGCTCAGCCCACACAATGCCTGGCACGTTACCTGTGCTTCTCCTATGGCAGTTGTTGCCAAATCTTAAATATAACGTAACTGTGGAAAAGCGCTGTGGAGAGAACAAGTGGAGAAGGTTTGAATCAGCGAACTGCTCTTGGATAAACCGTTGCGCATGGGTCTTGTAGACTCTCTTTTGGTAAAATGAGGCGATGAGACCAGATGATCTCTGTGGCCTCTTTTACTGAGGATATTCAATGACTCGAAGGGTCTGTATCCTAACTTTAAAGCATTCTTTTTTCAGCCCTCCAAAAGGGTAGGGTTAAACTACACTAGCACTTCGAACACGTAAGATAAATAAGATCTCTACAGAATGAACAACTCAGGTACAGAAGTGCAGGGAATATTTCTTAAAAAAAGAAAAAAAAAGATAAAACAGTCCACACTCAGGCTGTGCATGCACTCACTCACCAGCCCTAACTCCTGCAATGGATCATCACAGCCTAATTGTTCCTTCCAACTGTGATGTGCGGGTTAAACAATACCAAGCTGGACCACAACCCTCTGAAGAACGAGGGACTGTTTGTGTCCTAGAAATGTAGAAACTCTCCCATGCCCTCCAGAAATCCATCCCATCTTTTGTTGTTGTTGTTCCTTTTGTGTTTCTTTTTCTTTTTTAGCCAAATTTATTTTTTTGAGAATTGTGACCAAAAAAAAAAAAAAAAAAAAAAAAAGCTTACATTAGATGGAGCTGCTCAACTTTTTCATTTTTCACAAATATTTATTTTTTATTGAATTTCCTGGGATCACGTTGGTTAGTAAATCTATATAGGATTCAGGTGTTCAATTCTACAATACATCATCTATATGTGGTGTCATATGTTCACCAACCCAAGTCAAGTCTCCTTCCATCACCATTGATCCCCCCTTTACCTTCTCTCCCTCTCTCTCCTACCCACTCCCACCGCCATCTTTCCATCTTTTTTAAAGACATGCCAGCTGAGAATCATGGAAGTCAGAAGCTGGCAGAGCCCTGAGAGGTCCTTGCCCACGGAAATCCCTCTGGCTTTGCCCCTGGCTGGTGATCACCCAGCTGATGCATGTTGTGCCAACAGGGCGGTCAGTGCGCTGCGTCCTAACCTGCCCTGCCCATAGTTTTGCAGGTTTAATTATTTGAAAGATCTACTGAAATGGAGATGTATCTATTTGCAATCCTTACCCACAAATGCTCCTTCCACTTAGAGCAACATGCAAGTCAGCGCCCTTTTGAATACCTGCATATAATGGCTGCCCTTCCTCCTTTCCGCCTTCTCCAGGCTCGACCCCCTCAGGTCTACACGATCCCCCCAGGGCACGACTTCTGGACCAGTCAGCACCCCTTCCCTCCTCAGGACGCACTCGATGCAGTGACACACGGGTCAGTGAGCTAACAATGTCAAGGGCTGCTTTTTACCATCCTCTCCCTCAAATGAGTCAAGTTAGGTAATTATGGTCACCGCCCGCTTTTTGCAAATGTCTCAACCAACCAACCATCCCTTTGTCTTTACATACCAATCACAACTTGCAGTGTATGTAGTAGAAAAAAGTAACCTGAACACGGAAAGCAGAATTAGAAGCAGAGGCTTCACTCAATAGCAATGCCTACACCCCAGGTATTAACAAATGACCTGTGTGTGTGTGTGTATATATATATCCTGAGTGCCTGTAGCTCAGCCACGTCAAACACGCATTTCTAGAGAAGTTTATCTGTGATATGTGTTTTCAGTTACAGCATGAGCTCATTGTTAGAACTCCATAAACAGAAAATAGCACCACTCTTTATCCACATTTATGTTATTTTGTCCTTAAGATAAATGAGAACCTTGGTGATCTTGCTCAGTTTCATGGTTCTAAATACGGTTTATATGCCAATGACCCCCAAATTTATTTCTCCAGCCCAGACTATTTCCTGAACTCCAGACTCATCCATCTAAATGCCGGCCTGACAGCGCCTCGTGGGCGTCTGTCTAGTGGGCCGTTCACCTCAGTACGTCCAGAACCGACTCCCGCTCTTCCTCCTCATGCCTGCTCCGTCTCACTCATGGCAGCTTCATCCTTCCAACTGAACAAGCCAAGATCTTTGGGTTTATCTTTATATTCTCACTTTCTCTCCTACCAAGCAGAAATTCTATTGGCTACCTTTAACGTATACCCAGGAGCGAAAGAGGAACAGAATCTGACTTGAAATTCTTGAGCCAGTTATGAAATCAAATGTATATTATATAAGAGAGAGAGACGGAGACAGAGACTGAGACCATATCAAATTGTGCCTGGGAATCCAGAAGGAAATGAACACCTGAAAGTTACATAGAGATGATTTCAAATTATGCACCCATTGTCAAGGAACTTCAAACACAGCAGCAAGGCCACCCTGTCCTTCAGGACATGGGAGCAAAGACTGTGGAACCCAAGTGCCACTATGCTTCAGACCACGGTCGTTCTTCTGAGTGTTGGCGGCTTTGCCACCCTTGCCGATTCTCCCTCCATAACGAGAATCCATGGCTCCGTTCAGGTCCCCCGATCCAAAGTCTCAGTAACTCCAGTCTCGGCCATTGCACCGCCTCGCTCGCCTCCTTTCTGTCTAATCCGTTAGCAATGCCAGGCCCTCAGTGCCTGCAATCCTTCAGGGGGCTCCCCCGGCCATACCGTCTAAGCCTGGGGGTCACAGCGCCCTCCAATTGCAACCCCCCACCTCCCAACACAGTCCCCTGGACTGAGCAACCCAAACTCTGGATAATCCAAGTGCGCAGGCTGGAGCGCCTCTAGCTCACCTGAATCCTGTTGGTCCTTGAAAGACTTAAGTCAAACCTCCTTCCTACCCTGAAGACTCTCTCCCACTCCAATCTATTGTGACCTCCAGGTCCTTTGACCTCCGTAGAATGCCCTTCTGGCTACTCACTCGGCATATACCCACAGACTACCTTTGCATCTATTTAATTGTGCTCCTTTTATACTTTCCGATGAGATCCTGACTCCCTAAAAACAGGGACTGGATCATATTCCCCCTCACAGACTGTACGCAGTACAAAGGTTTTAATTGTTTAAGTCGATTGAGTTTGGGATGCACTGCACTAGGGATCCAGGTTGTCCATTTCATTAAACATGCATGGCCACAATGCCAATTCAACAAGGACAAATGGAAGGGTACGTTTTCACAAGTCTGTGCGGCGGTGTTCGAAAGATTTGGCTAATACAAAAGTCACTTGAAAATGCTACCAGGTACTACTCTGAGCTGTGCCTAGCCCCACCTGGAATGCAGGTAACCACAAGAAACATGGTTTGATCAGAAGTGAAAGACAACCCTGATTAAGCCATGAGAGCTTTCACAAAAGGTAGGGAAGGTTCAAATACATCCTCAATATTAATAATATGCACTGAATGCCCGAGGATTCTGCCAATTAATTCAGCTACCGCACCCGCCTTGAATGGATACCACCCAAGAAAATTCCACCACAAAATCTGCACATTAAAGTCAAATTAATGGCTTGATTGTAACTGAGATGAGAAGCCAGGCAAGGCAATTTGAAGTCAAAGCAGGTCACCCCTTCCTGACACTGTCCCCTGAGGAACGTTGTGTCTCCGTGGCCGCAGCCTAAGAGCACAGCAGAAAGGCGAAGGCGGTATTTCTACATGAGAATCTGAGGGGGAGGGGAGGTTGTTTTTTTTTTTTAATTTATTGATTTTAGAGTGAGAGGAAGGGGGAGAAAGAGAGAGAAACATCAATTTGTTGTTTTACTTATTTACACATTCACTGGTTATTTCTTGTATGTGCCCTGACCGGGGATCGAACCCACAACCTTAGCGTATTGGCACAATGCTCCACCCAGCTGAGCTAGAGAATCTGGTGGTGGTGCTGGTGCTGAAATGGGGGCCGTGTGGGTGGGAGGAGGAAGCAGGTCGCCCAAGTGGCAGCCTCGTCTTTATAACCCAGAAGCGGCACAACCTCACAGTGTAGACACCCTTCTCCTTCTACCCGAGTTGAGGTTACAAAACAAATCAACACACACACACACATATTTAGTGTATGTATATATAATATATAATTTAAAACATATATACATATTTTAAAATAACTACTTTAGCAAGCAGTATCCCTTACAGAATCAATAAGTATTTCCCCTGCAAGAACCCTTAATTTAACAGTCCAGATGCAAACTGTTAAAAGAGCACAGCCAGCAAAAAAGAAACAAAACCAAACCACAGTACATAACTGAGCTTTTATCAGCACAGCTCTACAGCCAGACTTTATAACTTTTTAATAAAGAAAAATGTCAGTCACTCAGTAACAAGGGCGTCTCTCTCTCTCTCTCTCTCTCTCTCTCTCTCCCCCTCCCCTCCCCCTCCCTCTCTCTCTCTCTCTCTCTCTGAGATATTTCAAACAGTAACTTTCTAAGCCCAAATTCTCTTTTGGCAAACAGCTCCCTTCTTTTCAGCAAAAGCCTCCTTATTTTCCTATTCTTTTCTCTAACTTCTTCAGGTTTTCATTAAAATGGCACATGACTCATGGGACATTTTGCAATAAGCTTCCACTCTTGGGAGAATGAAATACTACTGCTTTGCTTGATAAAACAGAAGCCTGAAACAAGGTGATTACCTCTCTTGTGATGAGAGTGCAGGAAAGTGGGCCCTCAGAAACGATGAAGGACCTGGGAAGGGCACAGAGGGGACATAGATATGCGTCCTCCCTCTTCTTCTCCAGGCCAGGGACCTCCGCTGCGGGGCTCGCCATCGGTGACCAAGGGGAGGTGGTCTGTGCTCACTGCCCAGTGCTCTGTGTTCTCTCTGAGAGTCAGGAGGGAAGGGGTCTTCGTGGGGAACAAAAACGCCCTGGCGCTGGCAGGATAGGTGGGGATGAGAGCCCAAAATTAAGGTGGCTGGGGAGCTTCTAATAATTCCAGATCATTAGAAAGGAATTTGAAGAATTCTAGGGTGGTGCTATCCACCCCCCACCCCACCCTTCTTCCTGGGAAAGTTCAAAGGTACAGGTGACTCTAGGTCAAAGAGCAAATGCTTCAGCAGTGTTCAGCCTGGTTCCCACCTGCATGTCCCACTCATGTGAGCGCTCCTGCCAATCAATTTTAGGCCAAGCTGATTAAAACGGTCAGCGTGGTCAGGGGCCCATCAGGAGCTCAGATTGGTGGTTTCCATCGGGGAGGCAGCGGAGGGAGAGAGCTGCAAACAGAGGCCTCCTTGGTTTGCAAACACTCAACTTCCAAACGCTCATGTGTTTCCAGCAAGAGAGGAAAACCCTTTCTCAAGGAAGCAGATTTTCATCTCAAACCCTCACCGCAACCAAAACCAGTTTGTTAAAGAAGGAAAGCCTAGCAGGGCTCACTGCCTACTCAAGCGCTCCACGAAGCACTGGCCCAGCGAGTCGGCTGAACTCGCAGAAGAAATAGCTCGAGTCGTCTTGAACACCAGTTTTTTCCTTTATTCTTTAAAAAAAAATTTTTTTTAAATATGTTTATTGATTTTACAGAGAGAGAAAGATATGGAGGGGGAGAGAGAGAAACTTTGACACGAGAGAGAAGCATGGATTGGTAGCCTCCCATGCACGCCCTGACCAGCGATTGAACCCACAACCTAGGGTATCTTCGCTGGCCCAACATCGAACCCCCAGCCTAGGTTTACGGGACAACGCTCCAACCAACCGGGTCTTCCTCCTAAGGGCTTTTCTTCTTTCTTTATACCACCCCTTAGATGTGGTAGATATTTAATATTTAACAGAATTAATTTTATTATGGAAAGCTCAAAATGTTAAGAGTGAGTCTGGGTGAATTCTCAGATAATTACAACTATCCAAGGTCCAAAGCTTTGCAATTTCTGGCCTTACATCTTTTGAGCAAAAACAGCCATTTTCAGCATTTTAAGCAGAATGGTACATTCTGGGCAATGTCACTTTATTCTCTAGATAAATGTAAAATTAAAGCTAAAGGTTAGGTAGACCTTCTTAAAGCAACCGCTAATAATTTAAGAAGCCAAAGTGAAAGCATTTCTGAAAAGAGGCCATCAATTTATTTAAGTCAATAGCCTCAAAATGGTCTGTCCACACATTTGCCTTTCGTTCAGTGCACCAAACGGAGGAAAATGTTACTTGCTGTACATCTGCAGGGGCGCCCAACCTGCGGCCCACGGGCTGCGTGGGGCCCAGGATGGCTATGAATGCGGCCAACACGACATCATAAACTTACTTAGAACCTTTTTTCCCTCGTCAGTCTTCATTAGTGTTTGTGTATTTAATAGGTGGCCCGAGACAACTCCTCTTCTTCCAGTGTGGCCCGGACACACCAAAAGTTTGGACGCCCCTGGAACTCTTTCTTTTCACGAGAAAATCTTACCCTTTGTGACAGCAGGATGGCCCTGGAGAGCATCACGCTAAGTGAAATAAGCCAGTCGGGGAAAGACAAGCACCATGCGATTTCGCTCCTCTGTGGAATCTAATGAACAAGATAAACTAACCAACAAAATAGAAGCAGACTCATAGAGACAGAGAACAGGCTGACAGCTGTCAGAGGGGAGGGGGTTGGGGGGCGGGGTGGAAAAAGGGAAGGGAGTAGCAAAAAAGAAAAACAACTCATAGACACAAACAGTGTGGTGATCACCAAGGGGGAAAGGCGGGTGGGGGGAGGTGGACGAGGGTGAAAGGGGGACCAGTGGTGATCAGCGGTGTTGGGGTGATGAACACACAACAAAATATACAGAGGATGTATTACAGAACTGTAGGCCTGAAAGTTATATATAATTTTATTAACCAGTGCCACCCCAATAAATTCAATAAAAATTAAATAAAACCTTTCTTTTCCTCCCTATGGCTGACATTATTTACAATGTAAATCCCAGCCACAAACTTTCCTTGAAATAGCCATCATTGCAAACAGTGCCTTAAAATAACTTAGGGTCTTTCTCCTTCCGGGCTTATTCATTCTTTTACGTGGAAACAAGGGGAGAGCTGTCTGCTGGCTGTGCCTCTGACCTGCGCCCCAGGGTGCGGGCCGCTTGTTCACTCGGCTGTTAACGGGCTTCAAGGAGGGGCCGCGGCAAGGCTTTTTACGCTGGAAATAAGCTTCCCGACAACCTCCATCAGAAACTCTCCCCTGAGGTTCAGGTTTGGGCTCGAAGGAAGGCGTAACTCCCAGAAAACACACATTTTGTATATTTGGGCATTTTAGGAGTGAGTAGGCCTGCATTACTTACTTATTTACTCCTCACTGGAGGACATGCCAATTAATTTTAGAGAGGGGAAGGGAGGGAGAGAACATCAAGGTGAGAGAAACACCCATCGTTGGCCTCCCGCACACCCCAAGCTGCGACCTTTCTCCTAAGCGCCCGGATTCGGGACCAACCTGGGACCTTTTGGTTTATGGGATGGCGTTCCAAACTCCTGAGCCACACCAACCAGGGCAGCCAGTGTGGAGATCGTCTACCTGACCCTTTAGGCCACCCCCCCCAAACCCCTCTGCACCCTGGTCGGGCCCAGGAGGTGGACGGATGCAGCTTGCAAGGATACATTCCCTTCTGGTTTCAGGACAGCATCAGCTGAGGGAGGGCTCCGGAGGAGATGGGACAAGACAGGGCACGTAGGCCCCGCCCGGCTCCTGCCCTGTGGGGCCGCCGAAGGCTGGCTGTGTCCCCGGCACAGGGTCCCAGCTCTTGCTAACAGCACTCCGTCCCTGGAGTGCAGCAATGACTTCCTCTGCGCGCCCCTCAGTCCTGTGGGGGCCAGGAGCACCCCTCACGCCTCTCTACACCTGCCGCAGCTTTGAAAACAGCCCCTTTGCGATGATGACACAGGCGGCACCATCTGTTTTCCGCCAGGACCCCCGAGAGGTGGGTGACCCTGAAGGGTTATGAATGTTTACACATTAAGGGAATCTGTATAAATTTGAGGAACCTGAATATAGAGAAAACTAGACAGTGAGTAGAAAACTCAAAAGACATGTGCTCTGTGGTTCCTTCCCATCCTTTGGTCCCTCCAATCTCTCTTCCCCCAGTGAACCTGGAGCATGAGGCACAGGGGCTCCTGCGTGTGCATGGATGTTGCTCCCCCTCATCCAGTCACAGACTTAGGCTAAGGGGTAACAGCTGCTCACTGGCAGTTCCCTCACGCCTCACCCATGAAACTGGGACATAAGCAGTCGCCACCTCTCAGGGTGCTGGCGGGGAGAGATATGGTCACGCAGGTCACTGGCAGCCCAGGAGCCTGCACCGGCTGGCGCTGTGCGTGGCCCCTGTCCGCCAGCCAGCCCCGCCTGCGCTCTGCACCGTGGCCGCTGCCCTCGGCCCACCTGGCCCCTGGATCAGCGGCTGCCTTGGATCTGATTCGCTAGAGTAGATGTTGGTGTCCTCTCCAGGACGCACTTCGGGCGCTTGTCTTCTGGGTACGGGCGCCACAACCTCAGGCCAGTAAGAAACACCCAGTGCTGTGCACACACATGCATGCATATACATGCATGCACAGCCATGCCTGCTCTTGCACACACGCCATTCGCCCACACACGCCCACACATGTGTACACACACACTTAGCAGATCTGGGAACCTCGACCGGCTTTCCCCTGAAGCATAGAGCCCACTCCCCACTGCTTGTAAAGCAACCCAGACCCGTCCTTAACGGGGCAGCAGCAGCATATTCGACATCAAATATCAGAGTATTTTTTTGAACACACATCCTCGTCCTTAGGGTGTACCTCCCACGACCGCCTTGTGCGCCTCTCGCCTTGGAGACGCAGGAACTGGCAGGAGTGCGAGGAAAGGCCGGAGAGGGCGGGGACGCCAGGACCCACGAGGGCGGAGTCTGTGCACGTTCTCCAGGGGAGGGGAAGGCCACGGCTCTGAAGGCTCTGGGGCAACAGCAATAAAACATCGCTGCCTGAGGAATGAATCATTTCCAAAATCATTACTGGGCCACCTTTGACAACAAACCTCACAGCACAACGTCTCCAAGCAGAGAGCGTGTAAAATGGATCCGTCTCTGCGAGGCTGGCACCGAGTGGACGCCTACGTTCCCCCGACTCCGGCTCCCTGTAGCAGCCACCCTGCACTCACGGTGTCTTGTTCCCACCTCCTCTCCCCCTCTGGTCACAATGCAGACAGGCCGCCGGTCCCTGGAAGCGCACCGCAGGGGACTGGGGATGTGCCGGACTCCCAGGCCTCAGGACAGGCCGATCTAGAGTAATTTCTGTAGCCGCTGGCTGTGCCGTCCCAGGAAGTCCGAAAGGAACTGGCTGTGACCTTCCTGATGTCCAGGTGCCTGCGGTCCATCCCTTCGCTTCTGTCACCCTCCTGCACGATCCAGCCCCCAGGTGCCCTCACTGGCCAGGAAGAAATACCACCCACCACCATACTGATGTACATCCAGGGAGACACAAGATCCCAGCGACAGCTTCAGGCTTTCAGGACCTGCCGCACCGCTACGTCAGTCCCGGCTCCCCGCCTCTTGGCTGTGGGATCCAGCAAGATGCGAGGCCTCTCTCAGTTGCCTCTTTATAAAATGAGGATCATAATCCCTACCTCATGGAACTGAGGCCTGGACACAGCAATGCGTGTAATGCACCAAGTATGAGGAATAAAGAGCAAGCTGGTGTCACTTGTCTTGACCTAGGTTTGCATAAAAAGGCAACGGGTCCCTCCGTGAAGGGTACCACTGGGAAGGCATAGGTGGAGGCCGGGGGAATGTCCTCACAGTCATGTGACCCATCTCATGTCATTTGCGTTCATCCATTCTGTTCCATTTATACGTACAAGTGTTTTTGTGTCAAGCCTTGACTCCCCAACTTGGTCATAAACATTGGGCAGGAGTTGCCTCTCTGGGTCTCCCAGAGCCTGCTTGCCTTGGCAGACATGGCTCATCCATTCATCCCATTGATTCCTGCACAGGAGGCATTGATTCCTGCGAGCGCAGCCTCTGCCGTGGGGCCACCCGGAGTTCAAATCTGAGCCCTGAGGGGCTGCTGGCAGCTACCTTTCCTTTCTGTGCCTCAGCTTCCACATGTGGATACTGTGAGCACAAAACAAGATGGGGACCGCGAGGCGCTCACTGGAAGGGAGACTGGCACTTGCACGCCACCCGATAAATGTCGTATGTTACCATTAGCCCTGTGGGGACATGGTGGATGCTCACGAAGACACCACTGAAGAAATCCACGGCCATGACCAGCGCCTCCTCCTCCTCTTTTCAAAGCTGAGTTTATTTCAGGCGTTGATTTGCTGGCTGAAATAGTCAGTATGTAAAACATGCCGAATGGATAGGTTTTAAGAAGTTACCACACAAGTTGACTTTCAAATGTTTTGGAGATGGACTTTGAAAAAATATTATGTCGAAAAAAGCACCAGCGTGTCCACATTAACAACATTCTTCCGGGATGTCTTGAGGCCATTCCATCTGATCAGATTTTGATATTACTCCACTCTCAGTGGTATTCCTGAAGGATAAGGTAGATTCCTGGAATTGTGCAAAATTCTTCCACCATTCCCTCTCAAAATCCCCTGTCTTCAAGACACCTAAAATTAAATTCCTGAAGTGGGGGTGAAATCATTTGAATATCTGCATTCCACCTCCATTAATACACTGTCCTAGTCCGGAGACGGTGCCCGTGGAGCATGCCATCCTCACGGCCAACACTCCTGAGACCACAGATGCAGTTGGAAGCCGTGCACAGGGCTCTCAGCGTCCCTGAGAGCCACAGGGCCATGTCCCTGAGGAGGTTCACACCAGTCCTAGGAAAGGCTTAGCAGCAAGAGCGTATTGGAAGGAAAGATGAACATTAATTTCTTTCCTCCTCAGTGGGTTTCCCTCAACAAATTGCCACTGACCGTTGCCGTCCAAGCACCTGGCTGATCATTGTACGGTCACTGAACACATCATTGGCTGAACTGACTGGTCAGAAGATTGGGAACACCGAGCTGACTTTATGAGGAAGTAGAACCAGAGAGTCGGTCAGATTTTAGCAATCCAGGCTTCTCCCAAACGTTGTATGAGAATTAATTCAAGGTTCACAGGTGTCTTCCCCTCCTGCTAACACCATTCTTTCCTGAATGTCTGCCAAGCTGTGCCAGGGAAGACAGCTACCGGAGGCTTCATGTCCTCGGTGACCGGACAGGCTCTTGGTTTCCACTCGGATTCTCTCATGAGAATGAAAGGGCGGCCCCCTAGAACTTTGGTGTTGGGTCTTCTCCAACTGTCCCAGGCAGGGAGAGCTGTGTTCCTTAGGTTCCTTAGGTTCCTTAGGTCCTTGCTCTTACGTGTCTGGGAGGGCCCTTACTGGGATGTTTGATTTTGGTAACTTCTGTTTGCAAGATATGTTTATACAGCTGCCTCCCCCACTTCTCAGAGGGGCTTACTTCTGTCTTCCTCCTCTTTGTATGTCCTGTTTTGTTGTTTTTTTTTAAAATTTATCCTCACCTGAGGACATGTTCATTAATTTTAGAGACAGCGGAAGGGAGGGAGATAGAGGGAGTGAAACATCAATGTGTGAGAGAGGAACATCGATCGGTTGGTTGCCTCTCGTACGTGCCCCAAACCTGACACCTGGGCAGGTGCCCTAAGCGGGAATCGAACTTTTGGTTTATGGGGCAACGCCCAACCAAGTCACACAAGCCAGGGCTGTATCTCCTGCTTTGAGTGCAGAACTTCAAGAAAATCAGCTGAATGGATTTTGAGCTGTGATGGCCAAAGTGGCTCTAGAGAGCGAGCCATCCCCTGGGAGCTGTGGGTCTGCTCTCGCACGGACGCCACGGCTCCGTGTCCCCTGCCAGGGGGAGAGGAGGTGGGCTGGCACCTGTCCACACTGTCTGCATTTCTTCCCCGAAACACACACCTCTTTCCCACAACCTGGCTGCACCAGATGACTTTTCAAGCACTCCCCCACACTGGAATTCCTCAGAGTCTTCTCTAAGGGTAGGGGCTGGGGGTGGGGGGCATGGGGAATGCATGGGAAACGTCCTGCAACAAGGTAACTGCTAAATATTTCAGGCTGTATGGTCTCTGTCCAGCACTGTAGTTGCCACACACAATCCATAAACAAATGGGGGTGGCTATGTCACAATGAAACTTTATTTACAAACACAGGTGGCTTTGGGCTGGATTTGGCTTTCGGCCACGTTTTGCTAACTCCTGACCTAAGAGAAAAATGATCCAGAGAGGACATGACAAACTAATTCTGCTCTAAGAAAACTCTGTCAAGTCCCAGCCAAGCATGGCTCTGTTGGCTGGAGAGTCGTCCCATAAAGAGAAAGGCTGCGGTCCCATCACCAGTCAGGGCACAGGTCGAGGCTGCGGATTTGGTACCCGGTCGGAGCGTGTACGGGAGGCAACTGATTGGTGTTTTCCTCTCACACGGATGTTTCTCTCCCTCTTTTCCTCCCTCCCTTCCCCTCTCTCTAAGATCAATGACCATGTCCTTGGGTGAGGATAAAGGGAAGGGAAAAAAAAAGAAAAACTCTGTCGATAACTCTGGAGATAATTAATCTAGGACCTTTCTTGACTCCCTCATTCTACCATAGATCAGAGGCAGAAAAAAAATTAGAGGGAGAGGGAGAGACCAATGAATCTTGACTCATAGATTTTACATTAGGCTGCAACCCATATCGCAAATCCACACTTGAGAGGTCTTCATGCTTTTATACGCCACAACAGAGAATAGGGACGTAGATCCGCAGTACCGGCTTTTTACCCCACTCTTGCACCTCCGTATCTTTTTCTGGTCTTGCTGCTTTTTTCAAAACTTAGTTCTTTTTCCAGGTCCAGTGACTCCAAAGTATTGCCTATTCATTCTTTTATTGACTCAGTCAATCCTGAGGTCCTTTCCAAGGTCACATTCACCTATGCATCCCACCCCATCGTCCTAGTGACTAGCAGCACGTCGTGGAGGAAGATGCGCTACACATGCAGCGGGACAGAGGTCCTTGTAATCAGGAGGAAGATATAAGGTATGAGGCTTTGTTGACTCTTTCTCCTAGGACATTCCAAAGTAGATAAAGCTGAGCGCAGGGAAGATAACATAAACCTGAAACTCTGGCCACTGATCTGAAGACAGGTTAGAAAGACTCAAAAAAAAAAAAAAAACCACCACCAAAAAACCCCACCTGGGTGGGGATGGAAAAGGGGTTAGAAACCTGACCTGAAAAAAATAAATAAGAGCCAAAGAGGGGAGATAAGTGGCCGGCTGGTCTTATCCCAAAACAACTGATTAGCCCACTTGGTTTTGTATTTTTCCAGTGTGAGGGCTAGAAATAATTGGCTGTTTGCAAACAAAATGCAGGAGGAGGAAATGCTCAGCCTAGAACTATGATTAGTTTGTCGATGCTGTGTATCTATGATGCACACACACCCACCAAAGTGGTTTCCTCTCCCACCTCTGCCTTCTCTTGATGACGGTGGGCTTGAGTAGTAAAAGGCAAGTAGGCGTGAGACTCCAGCCAGCCATCCCGGAAGCCGAATCATTCCTTTGGGGACCGTTCCAAACACTGAGGAACTCACTAACCCTAGGAACGCACAGTGTAGGGGAGTTAATTCTACGCCCCTTTGCTGGCTAAGGATACTACCATCTCTCCTCACTGCGCTCGCGTCATATTTGATGAATGTTCAAACATGATTGTACCAGTAGCATTTTCTCTGAAAATTGCAGCAATTACTCATTAGTAAATGAGGGCCCTTGGGCAAAGAATCAGGTCAGAAGACTGAGTACCGTGTTACCAGCAGATGCAACAAATTAATTCTGGAAGTTTGGCACCTAGAATGGGGATTAAAGCGCTGCAATTAAAATTTACATGTACAAAATTATACCCATTACTACTCCTAAAAAATTTATGTGACCTTTCTGTAGCAAGCTGTCTATCCCAGACTAAAAGAAATGAAAAGTTGGTAAAGATGTAGCTATACACCTTCATGGTCACCCGGGTGCAGAGACAGACTGAAAAGAGGCACTATGGCTGGTACGCTGCTGCATCGGCGCCTGGGACTTGGACTGGGCTCCGTCGCTGACGGGTGGACCCTGGGCAAATTAGGCAGCCACCTGGCTCTTCCCCCTAATCTGCAGAACAGTAGTCCTCTAGCCGGGCTGCTTCCTTCTTCAGAGGTTTCCTAATGGCTACGTAGCTGGTGTCCTTGTGACATTATAAATGTGGCTTGTGGCTTGGGTGGTACCTTTCTATGCCTTGGCGCACGGCCTAGTGTGAAGAGACAGGCTCGGGAACTACTCAGTTTGGCTTTGCTTAGGCCCTTGTCCCTCACTGTATTATGACCTCAGGCATGATATGCAAGTTCATTGTGTCTCAGTTTCCTCAGTTATGCATGAAGAGGTAAGGCCCCGGCCTCAGGTGGTTGGAGCAGCCTCTCAGAAATGGAAACGTCATGGGTTTGATTACAGGTCAAGGTACGTCCCTAGGTTGTGGGTTTAGCCCCTGGTGGGGAGGCATATAAGGCAACTAATTGATGTTTTCTTCTCTCCCTCTCCCCCTTTCCCTTCTCTAAGATCAGTGAGCATGTCCTAGGGTGAAGATTAAAAAAATGAAGACAGCCTTATTTAAAAAAATAAATAAATAACAATAAAATGAATAGGTGAGGATTAAATGCACTGGATCATGTAAAAACCCTGAGAACACTTCCTGGCCCGTAGTAAGCACTCACAAAATACTAAAGGGCATTAATTTACCTCAACGTCCAGGGCGGGAACTCGGGTATTTATATAATAACTTGAAACTGTGAAACATAATTTGGCACTTTCTAGAAAAGGAGGAGATGCACACACCTCTGACTCAGCGATGCCACTGCTACCCTAGAGAAGCTCACATGCGTGACCAAGGGGACACAAAGCAACACTGTTCGCTGCGGTGACATTTGAAAGAGCAAATCATTTGAAAGTGGGAGAGGGATACATAGGGGTGCTATTTGCATGATGAAATGCGACTAGAACGGTGTAATCCCCGGAACATAGTATTAAATGAGAAAGGAAATACTGCAATAAGAAACTTAGAGTATGGTACCATTTATAAAAGTAAAATAGTACTTACTCCACATTGCTTACAGATTCATACCTATGTCACAAAAGTAGGGAAACATGCACTCAAGTACTAAGTACCCTTTTCAGAATAAGAGCTACCTCTGGCGAGGGAGGCGTGAGCTGGAAGAAAGGAAAGGAGGGGCTTTTAACTATCTTGTGAATGTTATGTTGCTTTAAAATATGATCAGGAAAAAAAATGACAAAATGTAATAAAAGTTTTATGTTACTCTATTTACATTTCGTAGGCATGAAGTATTCCTTCGTTTGAAAGAAATCCTGAGTTGTACTTTTGATTTGTAACGTTTGCCCTTTGTGATGTCCTGTCACATATATGAATATAGTTTACTCTTCTGTCTTCCTTTTCTGCGATGATTCATTATAAAAAGCTTTCCTTATGATTACTCCAAATGGCCTAAAAATTCTCAGTTTAGCTCTACTAACCAGCACTGTGCGTCAAGGACATCTTTAAATAATGGATCATTCTCTCATTAGGAAGCATTTATGTGGCCCCCTGAGTATGCATAGCTCCATTCCAGGCAGAAGGCTGGGGAGTGATAACAGGGTTACATTGAAAAGGAGACTGGCTATTGTAGCTTCATTAAAATTTAAAATATTTTGGTAACTTAGTTCATATTTTACAATAATAGAATTTTAGAGTTCTTAAAAACCACCAAGAAAAATCCAAATACCCTAATGGGAAGGATGATTGAAAGATACAAAAATTTTTTAGCAGAAGTGCTTCTTATGGCAAAATTACAAAAGGGAACGGGAAAAACATTCACACAAGTGAGCAATAAAATGGTCAAATTGTAAAATGAGATATTTTAAACTATCAATTTGGCAAAGACAATATTTGTTATTGGCATACGTTCAGGAAATTAGGCACTCACATACTACTGGTATGTAATTAGGCATTATTATTAAGCACCTTAAAAATATCAAAATGCTTTGGCCTAATGATTGTCCTGCTGGGGTTATATATGAAAATCACCCAAGAGGTACACAAAGATGTATGTGCAAAAGATATTCACTACAGCATCATTTATCAAAGCAAAGCACCTAAATATATAATAGAGTATTCATTAAATAACACTATCTACACAATGTAATAATCTGCAGTCTTTATATATATATGTATATTTTTTTCAATTTATGTTAAATGATATGGGCAAATGTTCAAAAGAAAATGTTGGGGGAGAAAGCAGGATACAACACTATTGCATATGCATAGGAATGCTAGTCTATAAAATGACTACATACGCATTGAAAAAAGGTTGGAAGAAAATACACAAAAAAGCCACCAGTGGTTACCTCAGACTTCTGAGCTCATAAGTGTCTCCTTTCTTTATACCCTTATATTTTGGGGGGTATTTTTCAATGAGCCTATGTTATAATTAGGATGAAACATAACTTATCAGGTAGCTGCAGAAATGGAGATCGAGGAAGGACCCTTTGATTTTACAGATGGGGGTTAGGTTAAGGTGGTACGGCTGCCGGGTGGCTGTACCCTCCAGCCTGGGCGGCCACATCCTGGGGGACACCCAGAGGAGAGCAGTGACACCTGGGCTGGCCCCATGGTCCTTGCAGAACAAGACCACAGGGCTCTGGGGACCATAGCTCCAGGCAACGTTCATACTCTCTCACTTCTCGATATTCCATCTGCACCCAATCAGGCTCATATCAATGACGGGGAGAGGAAGGCAACTAAACTGTTTGTTTGTCTGTCTGTTTGTTTGTTTTGCTTGTTTCACCAGCTTAAGTATCTGTTTATCACTTTAGCTGCAACTGTAAGTAGAAAGTAACGTAGTATAGTTTTTAAAAAGTGATAGGTGTTCAGGGGTTCGGAAATATTAAATTCAATTAAAATTGAGCAAGGGGCGGCGGCGAGAGATTGGGTGCCAATACAAACAGGGCACGGAGCCAGCCTCGAGCAGACATGGGACCCAGAGGCCGGTGACAAGGGGGCTGGTGAACAAACATCGGAGTTTTACACGCTTTCCATAAACCACACGTGCAACAATACCTCGCACTTATTTCTCCTTGAACTCCAACGTTTGTCCCACGTAGATCCATTCTAAACTAAAGCCGAGACTCTAGTTTTACCGAGCGGGTAGGAGATATCTAGGCCTGTATCCACGCTGGAAAACAAAGCTCAGCTTGAGAGTTATTCTCATTTAAAGAGGGTTCCCACAATTCTTACAATAGAGAGGAGAGGGAAAAAAAGAAAGAAAAAAAAGACCGTGGTGGGTGGGGCACCTTCTCTGGGCGACGGTGGCTCTCCTGGCGCGGAACTGGGGCAGTTTCTAGGGCAGATCAGATCCCTCCCCCCAGGCCTCAGAGGTTTTCTCAGTGTCGGCCAAGCAGGAGCTTGAGGACAAAGTGCATTGTATGAGGGCTCCCGATGGAAGGTTTCAAAGGAAAGTACTCGGTTTTGTTCCGCCAGGGCTTTCCTGCTCGGTTATTGATGCCTCTGAGCACGTCGGAAGGAGACAAAGGGAAGAAAACCTGCTGGACCGAAATGTAATTTTCTTTCTCTTTCCATTCCCGTAAGCGTTGTGCAGAGAGAAGCATGAATGCGTTTGGAAGGGGTGGGGTAAGGCCAACATGGAGCCCGATTTTATTTCCACTTTCAGAATGGCCTTCCTAGGTGCTCAGAGAGGCAGACACAGCACTACCGAGGGGAATACAAGAAGGCCATCTCCGTGGCTGCGGACAGCTCCCGTGAGGCCGGCCTATTACGCCGGGCTTTAAGGTGAGGGTAAGACGTACAAAAGGGAAGGAACAAATCTGCGAAGTGCAGCAAAGCAACTCCCTTCTTCACCCATAAACTTCTAGACAGTCGGCCATGAAAAGGAAGGAGCCGTCATCCTTTGCGACAGCAGGGATGGACCTGGAGAGTATTATGCTAAGTGAAGTAAGCGAGTCAGAGAGAGACAAACACCACACGATTTCACTCATGTGGGGGATCTAATGAACAAAATAAACTAACGAACAAAGTAAAAACAGACTCACAGAGAGAGAGAACAGACTGACAACTGTCAGAGGGGAGGTGGGGAGGGGGGCTGAGTGAAAAAGGTGAAGGGACTAAGCAAAAAAAGAAAAAGAACTCATAGACACAGGCAACAGCTTGCAGGCTACCAAAGGGAAAGGGGGAGGGGGAGGCAGGAGAGGATAAAGGGAGGATGAACAGTGATGGAAGGAGACTTGGCGTGAGATAGCGAACACACAATACAATACGCAGGTGATGCATTATAGGATTGTACACCTGAAACCTATTTAATTTTATTAACCGATGTCGCCCCAATTTTAAAAACTGCTAGAAGCTGAAAAAGGGACCCAGAATCTTGCTGCTAAAATCAAAAATTCCAAATTACTTGAGTAGGTGGAATCATCCTACTTCAACTGACCGGCCTTGCTTGGGCCCACCTCCTTCACCAGGGCGTGAGTTTCAGTTCCCCAGCGCGGACCCACATGCAGCTCAGAGCGCAGCAGGGGCTGCGGCCCCTGAAATGCTTGTGCATCATAAGGATATTCACTGCCATTTTCATTTACACGATTTCAGAGTAATACCATTTTCACCTTAAAGTGTACTGAGGCTACTTACCGTATCGATACTTAGAAGGCAAGCCATCAACATTTTTACTTCAATGAGCATAATTATTTTGACCTCTTCCAAAGTCCTTGGGCCTCAGTTTCCTTGTTTGTAAGATGAGGACTTGTTAGCCTCTGAAGCCCTCCCCAGAGTTTGTGATATCAGACAAGGTAGGCCCAGATCAAAACACATTGAACAAGACAAATGGACATTCTAAGAGTTAAAGGCATGACTCATAGCAATAGTACAGTATTTATGAATATTTTTGCATCAATCACATAGCAACCACTTTTAAATAACAAAACTACAGGAGCGGCAAGGAAAAATAGACAGCAAGATGCTCATAACAGGAGCCTCTCTCTCAGAGCCAGGACTAAGGTGAGGTGAGTGAGGCATTTTCCTTAGCTGCGCAGCATACGGGAGTGCTGAAAACTCAGGAACCAAAATAAAGAGTATTTTAACAATAAGTAATAGTTTAAAAAGTAATGATTAATTCAAAGAATCGAAATTCTAATCCTATCAACTAATGTGGGCGCCACGCAGGCTCCTCCACTCCATTAGTCTGTGATTGGGAAGGAACTACTCTGCTGTTTCCAAGCCAGACAGAGAAAGCAACTTGCTGATGGAACCACCAAGTCAGCAGAGGAAGGATAGAGAGAGAGAAAGAGAGAGAGGCCACCAGAAATACCGGCTGCAGGGAGTAGGGGACAGCTGCCTCAAAGAGGCTCAATGGAATTAGGGCAAGAACAACTCCACGTCCTGCTAGACGGACGCCAACTACATCTTCTGTTACGATGTTGGTGCTGCCCAAGGCAAAATACACATACAAACCATTCTGACATGTTTTTCTCTCCTCATCAATAGGTAGCCTACCCGTCACCTATGGACATACCTCACGTGTACACGAATGAAAAATGCTCACACAAGAAAAGAGAGATTCCACGTACGGTAAACCCACTTGCAATGACTCCACTGGTGAAAACCACAGGCAATAACCATCTAAGGTATCGAGCAGATTGTAAAAAAGCAGCTTAGGTAGGTGAACGTCCTCAGAACAAATTGTTATTTGAATTTTATGGTTTCGTCTTCTGTTGGATAAACTTCCTTCCTGCTGTAAAGTATAAGGATATTTCACCTCTTTAGTCAACTGGGGGCTTTAGAGTAATCTTGATTACAGAATTTCGTAATCTGGTCTAAAATGGGAAAGTCATTATAACTTCCGTCTCCCGTGCAGAGCCTGAGGCTAGCCAGGTGGTTGGTAAATGCACTTCCCAGCCTGGAAAACCGTGCCTGATCGACAGTGTGAAGTGGAAACGCATGTCTGCTACGGAGAGGGCGATCGAAATGGAGCCCGCACGGCGCACTGACCCAGGGGAACTAGGCCTGAGAAGGAAACGCGGCCCCTCATGGTCCAGCTGCAATGGAAGCGATTGCTGGACACTTCATAAACAAGTGCCGTTCAAAGACAAGCTATCTAAGGCCTCCTCCGAAAAAAGTTCTTCAGAAAATGCATTTCCTTTGCGGCGCGTCCAGTTTGTTTCTTGACTCGGGCTTGCAAATCGTTCTCACTGATTTTTAGAACCATCTTGGTTCTTTTCACCTCAATCACTTCCATATGACCATGGTCCGTGGGGACCCAGAGCTCAATGAAAGCAAGAACCTTGATGTGCATGGCAGCTGCGGGCTCTGGCCGCTTTCTGTTATTGTGACGGACTGTCTGTTGCTGTATTCACTCTGGTTCGAAATCCACATGATGTTATTCTGAACTCATGGGCCAAGAACAGCAACAGAGGCTCAATCCTCGAGTACAGATGTGCTAAATTGAACACCAGGGATCTCTACGCCCCGAATACTATGGCTGTGGATATTTTGTATTGTTTTTAAGGATTTAATAGCTCCTGAGTGCTTCTGGTTTTAAAAATACAAGGCTAGCCAAAGCTTAGCAGACCTCACTATCTGGAATCCAGAGATGTTAAATTAATTTCTCAATGAATGGACAGCATGCAGTTATTAAAATTCAATGCGTGCAAGAGAGGATTCAACACTTTATAGGTGGTGAGCAATTCTTAATCTGAACAACAGCTCTCAAACATCAGGCTCTGTGTAGCCCTGGATGTGTCCATTCATGCTCCACAGAGAACGCCAAGGTCTCATCCAGGCCTTTGGGCATCAGCCACACCTCCCGAACATCTACATTAATTTCTTGTTAAGAGCTATGATTTCTGACCCTAGTCCTAAGCGTATTCATATTCACTGAGTGGATACATACTCAGAACAAAAGACAAGTTGGACAGAGCTGAATGAAAACATCGAGGCTAGAACACTACACACGAACTCCTTGGCATTACCAGTGTCAGGTGACCTTGGGCAGAGAAACCGAAGCATCGCGTGTGCTGTTACGTGAAAGGGCAAGAACACAGCAACAGCATCAAGGGCACCGGCGATGAAGCCCCAGCTCCAGGGAGCCGGCCTGATCCAGCCACACGCTCTGGAGTGAGGGCCTAACTAACACAACCAAGGGTAGCAACTGCAGGGCAGATGACCCTTCAATCAATCGGATCACATCCGAAGAATTTAAAGTGATCATGGCATGCATATTTTATGGCAGAGAGGGACCATTGGCTGTAGTCAGAAACCATACCTCCAAATATGAAAATGAAAAAAAAAAAATGAAATTCACTTCCTAACTAATGAAACCACCTTTTCTGCTCCAGAACTCAATCAGCATCTATGGGAACTCCCTAGTGACAGTAGCAGTGACGTGTCTTTGTAACAGGGAGGAGCCGGGTCCTGGCTGACGTGGCTCAGTTGGCTGGAGCTTTGTCCTGTACACCGAAAGGTCGTGGATTTGATTCCCGGTCAGGGCACATACCCAGGTTGCAGGTTCAATCCCCAGTTGGGGCATATATGAGAAGTCAACAATCGATGTTTCTCTCTCCCTCTCTCTTTCCCTTTCTCTCCCTCCCCTCCCCCAATCTTCTCTCTCTAAAAGCAATGAAAAAAATGTCCTTGGGTGAGGATTAAAAAAAAAAATCTCTGATTACCACACCTTGGATTTTACTCTACACGCCCTCAAATAGCCCTAGGAGAACATTCGTTCTAGTCTCTACTCAGTCATGACACAAAACCACCATGTACTTGGCGTCCAGAGTCCTCAGTGCTGAGCACTGTGGCAGATCCCGAGTGAGCTAATGACAGCCGGGCTTCTGCTATAAATTACGTAGGAATTTGGTGTTTGTGTTCAGCTGGAACCCATGTGAGGGAACCCCCAAACCCCAAAACAAAGAGTTGACTTTCCTGTAAGTGGAAGAAATCTGTTTTCACTTAACATGTTGTTGCTATGGGTTTCCCATACTGTATAACTATTATTGTTCCCAGGCAGCTATTGGTTTTGAAGAAAGACGCCCATGGATTTGGAATCTGTGGCACCTCAAGTCACAGCACGGTTTCAGGTGCCCTGTCATGGGCAACCCTCCACTTCTCATTCTCCTTTTTCATTTTCCCACCTTGTAAGAGAACATGGAAGTTCACTTAGGAGCAACCCCCCTTCACTCTCAGGAGATGTTAGTCTGCCTTGTCCCATTATACCATCCAATGTGAAATAACCCAATGTTCTGCTTCATGCTAATTTGCTTTGAAAGTGACTGACCAATCCAAGCAAGACAGCTAAACCCAGCGATGAAAACCACCGCCCCCAGAATTCAGGAAAGTCACACCCTTTCTTGTCGCAGTCGAGCTACTGGTGTTACTTGAAAACATCTGGGGTACCTAGTTAACCTCGCTGCCGCTTTCCTGTCTCATCAGCCTCCCCTCCCGCCAGCCAGGCAGGAGGAAGGGCAGGCGCAGGCGATCACGCCGGTGCGGAGCCCAGGTCCTCTCAGGGCCCTTCTGCATTTGTGGGCTCCCCTTCAGTGCGCTTTTGCTTCTAACACTGATGCTCTGTCTCAAGGGCCTGCTGGAGCCCACCTTGCTGGCCTGCAAGAAGAGCTGGCTGAAGTTCCTGGGATTCACTGCTCTCCTGAAACCCTAATCGGCTGTCAGGGAGCACAACAGCCCCAGCCCAGGACAACTCTGAGGCGCAGCTCACACCCCCGAGTCCTCAGAAAGATCGGGCTGATGCTGAAGGCCGCCTCTTCAGCTCCCCCAGTTCCCCGGGCATCACATCCTTCATAAATCGCTTGCGCAGGCATCCTTTCGGGATCTGCTTCTGGGCGACGCAGCCTAAAGCAGCAGGTCACGTGATACTCCCATTGAGTATTCTAGAAAGTACCATTCCTTCTTAACACACAGGCACACGGGCACCCAGGGTGGACACGTGCACACAGAGGTAGTGCACACGCACTTAGAGCACAGACAGGAAGCGGCTCTCGCCGCTTCTTCCATCTTCGCAGCAACGTGACACAGAGCAAAAGCCACCAGTCTTGGGCATCTCGGCCTGTCACTTGCAGCAGTGTGACCCCGACTAGTTATGCTCCTCAAATAATCCCGCCTCTGTGTCCCATAGTATTCTTTGTAAAATGGCGGCGATACCACCTCACAGTTGTGGTGCGTAAATGAGATAAATGAGCCCAGTGCTCGGTACACAGCCGGGCACAGTACCTGCCTGCTGAACTTGAATCTGCGCTTTGATGATGCCCTGGAGGTGACAAGTGACACCAAACCTATCACAGGAACCAGATGCCTCTGCAGGCAGGCACTTCCCTGGCAGCCGTCTGCCTGGGCCCATGGAAGCTTTGCTCTTCCAGGCACAGGAACCAGATGCTGTCATAACGGCATGAAAAAAATGGCCCCTCACTAAGAAAAAGGCCCTTGACGGACGTTACGGAGCCTTTATGAGCCATGAAGTGCAACAGCTGGATAGTTCCAGGGAGTGTTTCCACCCAGCGATTGTTAAGCAGCAGGCGATATTTTATTATCTTTTCCCCTCTGTTTAATGTGGTGTTCACCTTCTGCCGGGATTGTTAGCCTTGATTATCAATCTCCACATAAAAATATAGGAACGTCCCATGCGCGTTTCTCTCCTGCGGTCTCTCCGTGTTGCTCGTTACTGTCAGAATCACATACTCGTTAGCCGATCAGACCGGAACCGCCACTCCCAGGGGCCAGCAGATGAAGTCGGGGGCAGGGCGGGGAAGCAGGAGAAAGCTGTAAGCAATGATGCCCCTGGGGCATCGGAAAAATTACATGATTGCAGCAAACAGGAAGCCGGCAACAGAGAAAGGCTCTTTTACTCCGTTGTGGCAGAGGTATACTCATCTGGGAGGAAAGTCAACTTCTTTGTTCCCTAAATGTACCCTTCCATCCCGTTTACAAGGGAAACCTGGCAGCCGTGACCTTGGGAAGCCATCAGGCTGCCTGCGTCTTCGCTTTCAGAGGGGAGTCGCTTTGTTTCCCACGCTCAGCACCCTCTTGGCGATTAACAATGGACAGCAATGCCTGTGTGCCCTGCGCCCCACTTCATGCCGGCCGGAGAGATCAGCTAGATTGCACCCCAGGTTCCAGCTAGCAGATGGCTGCAGTGCACAGTCCCGAGGCGGCCCTTTGCAGCCCCTCACAGACCCAAGGGGAGAACGCCAGGCCACCCACTGCCCGCTGTCTGAACGAGTGCACTGATTTGGAGTTTTATTCCTTCCTGTCTTGCCTCCTCACGGGCAGGACACCATCCCAGGTGCGGAGCTAACTGCCCAGCACCTGCTCCGCTGGCCCTCCTACCCCAAGTCCGGATTCCGGAGGTCCCTCGGCATGGGCCTGCTCACAGCCTGCCTCCCACAGGAGAGGGCCCGGGATGGGGGTCCCACCCGGACCTGCCAAATGGGCTTTGAGATGCACGAATGCTTTCAGACCACGTCGAACATTTATATCAGCGGATCTGTTACTGATAAAAATACTTAGGACAATGTGTAGCTATTTTTTGAAATGCTGCAGAAACGACGACTTCAGAAACAGTCGCGAACAGCCATTATACGGGCTCAGCTGGGAACTCCACCTCTTCCTGTTTGAGAGAGGCAGAAGTTGGGGATCTGTTCCCAGACCACCCCCAACTCTATCTAATAGCTTCCCATCAGCCTGCCGTCTGTGAGTGGGTCAGTCTGCAGACCGATGGTCCCATTCGGTCCTGGATCTCAGGATATAGGGGAAAGCTTGCTTTATTTTTCCCTACTGTTGCTTCTTCTCGATCTTAAGAGAGGGCCCCATGATTTAATGAATCACCTATACACATGTCAAGGCAGCTATTTAGATTCCTTTCAATACCTTGTCTTCCAGGCTGAGTTCTTCCAACTGCCTGTTCCCAAATGACAGCTCCTCAGCCCCTAGATGGTTTTTGCTTCCCTCCTGTAGCTGGGGTGTCCAACCCATGGCCCGCAGGCTGTAGGCGGCCCAGGAGGGTTGTGAAGGTGCCCCAACCCAAAATCATACATTTAGGGAAAACATTAGGAGATTTCTTTGTGACTACACATCGCAATGTATTTAGTATGTGGCCCAAGGCAACACCGTCTCTCCCAGGGTGGCCCACAGACGCCAAAAGGTTGGCCACCCTTGTAAGGCGTCCTTATCGGAACTCCAGAAGAACTTCTAGGGTCACACAGATTTTTATTTTGTTCAAGGGTAAGATGATACTGTTCACTTTATTTCCAATATTCTTTGCGGTAATGTCCAGCGTGTTTTGTTATTGTTGGTGTCCCTGGTCTTAATCTCAGGCTGACCCTTTACAGGCAATAAAGTCCTTAGGTCGTCTACCATCTCACAGAATTGTTTATTTTACCAGAACTCTTCCCTCCTGCTCCCATTAAAGCTCTTCTAATAGTTTCTTCTCCTGCTCATTCTACCCTGACGGTATCTTATTAACTGGAAGAACTTAGTTTTGTGCACAAATTTGGAAATTTCCCATGGTACCTTTTTATCTAGATCCCTTGAAAAAATGTTAACTAACATCAGTTCAATATGCTTTTCTATGCGTTCCTGTTATTAACACTTTTTCCCTTCAGAGAAGATGATCATTTATCCCAACTTCTTATTTCCTGACAATTCTTTCTCCATCTCAAAACATTTTCTCTAACCCCAATAACGGTCATTCGTTTAGCTTTAGTGGGGTACAACTGACACTGAATAAATGGTGCCTATTCAAAGTAGACGATTTTGTGACTTCTGTCCTATGTATACCCATGTGTTATGCACACATGACAAGACCATGGACATACCCATTACACCTCATGCCCATTCGCTCGCTCCCCCTCCCTCCGACCTCCAATTCTAGTCAGCCGCTGCTGTGCTTTCTGTCATTATAGATTAGTCTGTATTGCCTATAATTCGATATAAATGAAATCATACCATATGCCATCTTCTGTCTTTGTGGGGGAGTCTGGATTCTTTCACCCATTATAATTATTTGAGGTGTATCCATGTTGTTGCACATACCAACAATTTAAATACTCTCAGGCATATTCCACAGTAGGCATCTACCGCATTTTGCTTATCCACGTATCAGCTGGTGGACACTTGGGTTGTTTCCAGTTTGAGGTTATTATGAAAAATATTGCTATGAACATTCGTGTACTGGTGCATGTGGAAACAACATCTTAATTACTCTCTGGTAAATCCTAAGTGTGAGGAGCTGGGTGGTATGGGAATGAAAACTGATTTCTACTGCTTCTCGTATAACTTACTTTTTAAAACTTTCTGAAAATTCTAAATAAAGTATATCCTCTCCCTCTCCTTGATTTATGCATTTCTTCCAAAGAAAAATGTAAACATAGTTCTCAAAGAACAAACTTAAAAACTGAAAGTCTATGGGGCCTTGAAGATGTGCCAGTACTTTGCCCACCAGGGCTGCCCCACCTCAGCCTCTGTCAGGTGGCCTACAGAAGCTGCGGGGCCCAGGTGACAAGCAATCGGTGAAAAAACAATCTGCCTGCTCCGGGAAGCTCTGTGGTGTGCAGGTGCCAAAACACTGAAGAAGCCAATCCCGTTCATCCCACCAGCCCTCCTGGGATACATTATTTGAGTATCTAGAGGAAGCTATGGCTCAGGACAGAATGAAAATAAAGAAGAGTTTTCCTGTGTTTTGTTGCTGATGCTGTTAGACTTATTTTGAAATTTATGTAAAAATAACAAATCCAAAACCAGAGAGAGAGAGAGAGAGAGAAGGAAGTAACATGAGAGAATGGTTAGAGGGAAAAATTAAGGGAGGCCAAATTCTCAGAGTCTGCATTCCAAGTCAATTACATGCTTTATCCCTAAGAAAAAAAAAGAAAAAAGAAAATCAGCAAGAGTCAAAAGACATGGGTGAATCATTGCCTGGATTTTAAAGCTATGATGGGAGATCTTGTTTGGGCTATAACCCTTCCCCCCCAATCCTACCCAACCATGGCCCTTTTGGGAAGGGGGCAATCACAGAATAAACAGATTGCAATTCTGAAGTTCCAGGTGTATAGGATATGGACTTGCTATTTTTAATTTATAATTTATGAGCTCCTGTGACGATAGTAACATAAGTTTGATTTTTTTTCCCCTGAATGTGTAAAGAAATACCAGTGACGTTAAATTTACTGCAGTTTGAACAACACTTTGCTTCCTTCCCCACAACTAAGCAGGATCTAGGCTCCATAAATCAGTTTGCCTCGTGCTTCCAGCTCTAGAGGAAATGAAGACCATGCAAAGCAGGAAACCCACCACCATCTTGGAGGCTGTGGTTGGCCATCGGGACCACGGAGAGGCTTAAAGATGAGTGATATCTAATTGTATTTTCTTGCTCTTCAGCATGAAAATGGAAATAAAATGCTCACATCTTAAGTAATAAATGATAAGGAACTCTCCAATCTATCCAAAAGGCATGAGCATGTAGCTGAACATGTCAACAGCTGAGGACACTGAGGAAGAAAGGATGAAGACTGAAGGTCAACAGAGGGGAGGGACAGAGGGACATCACCTGAGGACCAGCAGGTGCACCCTGCACAGGATAGGGAGTATTTTCAAGTTAAACCTGGTGCTGATTCTAGGTGTGATGGTCAGCTTGATGAGGCTACAGTGCCTAGTTTCTTGGTCAAACACCAGTCTACGTGTTGCTCTAAAGGTATTTTTTTAGATGTGACGAACACTTAAATCAACAGACTCTGAGTTAAGTACACTGCCCTGCATTATGTTCAAGAAAAGCGCTCAACTCAGGCACACAGTGGGGCCAAGTCCTTATTTCCCAAGGAGGGGGGACTGGAAGGAAGCCCCCGCCCTCAGAGCCTGGTGGCATGGTCGGAGGGTGGGGGGGTCACCCGCTCTCTCCCAGGGCCGGAGGCTCTCAGGGTATTTCGGAGACACGGCTCCTGGAGTGGAACTTAGCTACGCTGGAACACAGAGGGACTCCCCCCGCTGACAGAAACTCTACAGCAGACGCCATAATGCTTCCGAGATGCGCGCGCCGAGTATTTCCCGGGTGCCAGCCCTGTGTTAAGAGTTGAGGGTGCAAGGATGGAACAAGACAGACAAGTGCCCCTTTCCATGGATCTTACGTTCTGGAGGGGGAGCCAGACAACAAGCCAGTAAGGAAATGAATGAACAAGGTCATTTCTGATAACAGTAGCCGTGCTGTGAAGTTGTCTTTAACTTCCCAACAACCTGAAGATTCAAGGAGAGTGATACTGGGAGTTCTCTGTCCTGAACTTCCACGTTGTTTATAACTGTCCAGTAAGGGACTGGCTATTCCTTTGGACTAGGAGCTCTCTGATGGCAGTGCCTGCCTTTTTGCTATCCTGAGTTTCTAATATAATGCCTGGCATACAGTATGGGCTTACCAAGTGCTGGCTGGCTGGCTGGCTGGCTGAATTGATGGAGTGGTGGATGGAAGGATGAGTAGATGGGTGGAAGGATGGGTGGGTGGGTGGAGGGAGGGATGGATAGATGGATTGATAGATGGATGAATGGGTGGATGAGGATATATTACCAATATCTTATTCTGGATTTCCTTAGAAGCACCCCTGGACAAAGATGAGAGTGCCACCAGGTGCAATTGGGAGGTGATTCCAGGAAGCAGTGGGAGGGGAGTGGGAAAGTGGGACAGAGAGGGAAGGAGGCCACCAGACGATGTGGCATCAAGCTGATGTGGGCCACTAAGCCTCAATCCTGCTTACAAAATCTGGGACACATGGTGGACCTATCTCGGTGTTGTCCCAGCCAAGGAGCAATGGAGCTGGGGATATTTATCCCCCAAAAGCTTCATTTGGGAGCTGCTCCCAAGAGGACCGCCTCCTTGGCACTCTCGCCTGTCCCCGCCCTGGAGTCCAGTGGCCAGAGAAGGCCCTTGAGCAGAGTCCCAGTGAGGACGGACCTAGGGAGCTAGCGGTTTCGTTCGGGGAAAGATGAATGGAGAGTCATGGGGTCATGGCGGCCAGCAGGGCCTGCGGCAGCCACCGCGTCCACCTGGAGGGTTCCTCAGGGGCCCTTGAAAGAGCGGTGTGTGAGGGGCTGTGGGGGCAGCAGGGAGAAAGGGGGTTCTTGCGACAGCCTGGCCTCCAGCCAGGGCAGAGTTTATGACGCGCTGCAATCTTTGGCTCTCCTCCACCGCCTCTCTTGAATTTAACCTGACACTTGGAGCTCCCCCAGGGTGGAAACAAGGTCTTGTTTTGATATTTAAACACTTGTAAGTGGTAAGAGCACGTATAGGGACTTAAGACTGTTTACTATATTTTTAAGCCCTAGAACGTGCCTCTAAAATTCTGGAGAGTCCGGCTCAGAGATACTCGGCTCGCCCCACAAATGCCACCTTGCCACTTTCGGTTGAGCAGCAAAGAGACGGAGATGATAATAAATGAAAATTTATTTGAGGGAAAAAAAGGAACCACATTTATTTTTGGAAGAACCTAAAAAAACTGGAAATAAATGATGAGTGATGGCTTCTATCTGCTCATTTTTTATTGGACGTGGCTTGCCTGGTGCTGATTACATCCTTTTCCCTACAGGTGCCCGAGAGAATTTTTCTTTCTTTGTTACTGCTAAGACTCTTTATTTCCTTTGCTAGGGTTGAAAAGGACACACTGTGGACTTTTAAGGCTTTGGGTTTGGAGGATGCCAAGAAAATGACAGAGGCCATTATTTCTAGGCTCGTAAAATCCTATTCCCCGAATTTCAGTGCATTTCCCGAACAAGCGCACCAGGTGCTAAGAAAAGCATCTGATTGCAGTGTCATGCCCACGCCGTTTTTGCATAAGCCAGATAAAAAGATGATGATCAGAAACAGTGTACTGCTAAATATGTATTAAAATCAACGATGAAAAATATTCCTTTTTTGTTTTCTTATCCATCAGAATTATTTTTGTCACTAATCCTAGTATTTGCCATAATGATAACTCTGAGGCTACCCAATAAATTCAGCTATTTTCAAGCCCAAACCCATAGTTTCTCTTAAGTTTTCATTTCTTTAAGCATTTTTACCCCTTGGAGAAGGCGGCTGACCTAAATTTTCAAGCATGGTTGACTCATTCTTTCAACTTCCATTCACTGAGTTTATCCTGTTCACCAGGCGCAACATTAAGTGCTGGGGGGATCAGACACAATTCCTGTCCTCAGGAAATCTACATGTCAGGAACCAGACAGAAGTAAAAGGAAAATTCATTCTTTCCATTTTAGAGGCAAGAAAATAAAGATCCCACCTCCGGGGACATCCCTCAGCGTAAAAAGCAGACACTTCAACTAGGTCTCTTTATACTTCGGTTCTACCTGTTTCTAATGAGACCATGATCACTGTATTCCTGAGATTCCTCCTTCCTGTGCTCTTGCTCTTACTCCGTCACCAACAATACCACGGACAGATTGCGTTTTCATCAACGACGGGACCCATCAGCATACTGAACCTCTACCCAACACCACATAATATAATACATCTTTAGTTTCCATAACGTCTTCCACATGATTTTATTCCCAAATGCTTTACATACTTCACTAAGACAGCTATAGAATTAAACTAATAAATCAAAGCAGGGGACAGAAAGCAGAGAGGTTTCTTCAAGGGAGGAAAAGACAGGTTTTCAACGAGACAGGAAGAAAGATGGAGAGCCCCACTGCGTCTGTGCTCGTCTTATAACTCATGACTCTTCTTGGTTTTAACTCTTTCTTGGGTTTATGGTCCCAGGCAACACCTCTTGTCCCATCTCTTCCAAAAACTATTCTTGGAAAGCCAACTAGGTACTTATACTTTCATAAGACTCTCAATTTCCCAGTGATGCCCTTGCCCGTGCTTTCTTATGATGCGATCTCCCCAAAACGTCCTAAAGCTAAAAGAATAATTTAATTCCTGAGCAGGAAGTTTGAACTGAGCGGGAAAAGACATGAACTTCTCAAGGAACTGCAGTGGAGAACAATCTGGAGATGTAGCTGTCCGTCTCCCTTTTAGCCTGAGATTCAGTCATTCACTCATTCAACAAATACTCATAAGACAACAGGAGTGATGTGGGAGGAGAGCTGCGGAAGACAGCGAAGTTGTGCCATTAAATAGGGAGGGCAGAGAAGACCTTGCCAGTAAGTGGCATTTGAGCAAAGATCCGAAGGGAGGGCTAAGCCATGCAGTTGTCTGGGGAAAGAGCAGAGGGACCAGAAAGAGCAAAGGCAAGGAGGAAGGGTCGGTCTTGGTGCATTTTGAGGAAAAACAAGGAGGTCAGGATGCCTAGAGCAGAGTAAGCAAGAGGGGGAGTGGTAGAGGTAGAGGAAGGGCAGATTGTAGAAGTCTTGTAAGTGACTGAAAAACCTTTAGCTTTTACTCTGAGTAACAGAGGAAGCAATATTTTCATAACTAGCAAAATTAGATGAATAAAGACTAGTCGGTCAAAATATTCTCCTTGCATCTTCTGTGGCTGCTGTGTACCCACAGTCTCCCTTCGTCTCATGTGCCATCCCCGTGCTGAGGCTTCATGATTACCCACCCATCACGACCCACCCTGAGTTTGATTCATTCAACACACATTTCCTAAGAGCTCTTTTAGGCACTAAGACTTCAGCCAGCAGCAGAGAGACAACTGGCTGTGCCCTTGTGGTGTTTACAACTCCGGTTCAAGGGCTCAGGCAGCCTGGCTCGAGCGCCTACTCCTCACCTGCTAGCTGCCTGACCTCGGTCCAGCTGCTGCACCCATCTGGGCTTCTGTTTCCACATCTAAGCCATGGGATAGTAAGAGGACCAACTCCTGGGGGCTTCTGAAGTTTAAATTCCTGTAAAGAACTCACAGTAGCGTGGGGTCCACAGGAAACCCTCAACAGACGGAGGCTCTTCTTACTGGTAAATGAGTAAGTACTAAAGAAAGGAAATGAGTTACGGAGGCATTCTAGGAAAGCGGCGGTAGAAGCGTAGCCTAGGAAGCAAACTTTAAGAATATGGAGGCGATGAAATGGTTCCCTGTCCCCATCCACACTCTCCTTCCGCACACAGGCCACTCCCGCGCGCTGCCTGAAGCAACTCCGTGCCACCCCATCCTCGCACTTCAGTGCCCAATTCAAATCATGACGCCATTAACACACACAGAGAATATTTCCCCCTTTTTACTTCTATCTTACTTACTGTCTTGGGTAATTTCCACTATTAGTGTCATGGCAGAATTGCGGCTCCCTGCACTTGAGCTATATGGTCGAAGAATTCTTCATTGTTCCTCCCATTCTTCCCTTTGCTGTCTTTCTGATCATTTGAGAGTTTTTCTAGGGCACAAAGCTACAAAGGGAAACCCTTCGGAAGACTGGGAAGTGTGCAGGCAGCCCTCTGAAGCCCCACCTGGCAAGAGCCGAGTTCCTCTCTGTGTGGGTCACAGACATTTTCCGTCGCCAGGGATGCCTGCTTCTCTTCTCTTCCTGGCTGAGGCCTGAAGGGCTAACTGTGGTCCTTGACCCCTCATGTGGGCAGTTTGGTCCTCGGAGGCATGATGCATGACCTGGACCAGTGTTCCAGAAGTTCTACATTGTCACTAGGCCAGATTACAAAGTGCCAAGTAAACACACTGTAAAGATGGGCTTGAGAAAAGTCATCTGCTCCGAAGAGCACATTGAGAAGTCATTAGATTGCCCATTGAGGGTAAAGCCTCATCCTTTGCAGAACAGGTGCAGAACACCACCTCTAGGATTTAGATGGGCTTTACACAGTCCTACCACATTTTCATTTAATCCTCAGCACAATCCTGTGAAGCAGATCTGGTGATCTCCCTTAACCATAAGAAAGCGAGGCTGAGAAAGGGTTAGAGAGTCAGAATGTCAGTGGCAGGCTGTGGACTCAACCACAGGCCGCCCCTCTCTCTCTCTGCGTTGTCCAATACTCTTCTTCCCCCGCCCCACATGAGGTGAAAAGACATTCAAAATGTACACTAAGAGCCGGAATGCCCAACCCTGAGACTAGCTGACAAGAACTGCCAGACCCTGCCGGCTCACTGACGGCGCTTTGCCTTCAACATCCACAGCAAGGCACGGATTGGGTTTTCAGCCGAGGCAAAGCTGTGCAAATGATTCCCAGATGCGGTGAGCTGACTGCCAACACCCCGACCAGCCATCAGGCAGACAAAGGGCTTGTTTTATGGGAAAATGCCCTATTCTACACTCCCCTGTAGTGGGAGATGGGAAGGCGGCGGCAGACACGGACCATTTTCTTTAGTAGAGATCGCCAGCCGGAAGGGTGTGGGTCAGGCAAGAACGCCATGCTGTTATGGACTGCGCAGCCCCAAAGGAACAGCCCTGGGGCCGCTGGGGTCGGGCTCTCTATTTAGGATTATTTAGGATTTGTTTTTAGTTAATTGATTTTAGAGAGCAAGAGAAAGATCACTTTGTTGTTCCACTTATTGACGCATTCACTGGTTTATTCTTTTTTTTTAAATTTTTATTTTTTCTTATTTATTTTAGACCGAGGGGAAAGAAGGAAGAATGAGAGGGAGAGGAACGTCAATGTGTGGTTGCTCCTCATGTGACCGCTACTGGGGACCTGGCCTGCAACCCAGGCGTGTGCTCTGACTGGGAATGGAACCAGCAACCCTTTGGTTCCCAGGTCAGCGCTCAATCCACTGAGCCACACCAGCCAGGGCCATTGGTTGATTCTCACATGTCCCCTGACTGGGGATGGAACCTGCAACCTTGGTATATCGGGACGATGCTCTAACCAACTGAGCTAGCTGGCCGGGGCCTAGGAATTTTTTTTTTAACATAACGGATAACAGTGTTGACACTGAATTATGGCACTTTTTCTTCAGCACTGTTGACACATCTCATAAGCAACCAAGGATTTATTTCTTCGTGCCGCAAACACCTGAAAATGTTTCTGGGGGCCCTTGAAATCTGATGGCACTAAATATACATGTGGCCTGTTCTTAATGTTTTCCTTTCATACTGCAACTGATGTGCATTCAAGCGAAACTGTACTCCTGTAACTATGGTTCCTGAAAGTGCATCTCATCAATGTACAGGAGAAAGAGGCCCTTCTTTTTCTGAAAAGTCCATGGAGTCCCTTCTGAGAAAAGTAAAGCTATGACCTGCCAGAAATAAATAAACCAGAGCCCCAGAGGTGGGGGGTTGGCTCCCAGGGTCGCTGCCCGGCTCTGCTTAGCCACCAGGGAAGGGGGCGGGAGAAGGTAGGGTAACACAAGCCCACACTGTACCTTCACAGAGCTGAGACAAAGGTGCCCGTCTGGGTGGATGGAGCCCAGCAGGAGGCACCTGAGCTCGGCCAGCAGAGCGGTGGCCAGATTTAAGTCCCACCTGCCCCTTCAACGGCTGCTCTTGTCCCCTGAGCAAACAGCATGATTATATATGTCGGTCCTGACCATGGGTCCCCTAGGAGCTCAGTGAAAACCCCACTTCCGCAGGAAGCCGTAGAAGAGGATGACAGGGAATGGGAGTGGGGGCGGGGGGCTGATGAAGGAAAGGGGAGAGCGATAGGCACCAGGTAAGAACGGGGTGCTGGCAAGAGGGAAGAGGCAGGGTAGGTACGATTTGTTTTGATGAAAACAAAACAAGAAGCAGGATAAACATAATAATAATATAGAGAAGTTCCATAAGATGAGCTTCTAAAAGCTCTTAGATTTGTGTTGTGTTTTGTCTTGTAGAGGTATCATGTCATCGTAATGGACACGGTCCTAGAAACTAACTCCTAACCTGTAAAACGAGGCGGAAACGCTGCGCTGCCTCTCCACAGTGAACTGGCGGGTACGAGTCAGAGCTCATGCACCCGGCCCCACAGTTCCCCTACAAGATCACTGGAGACCAAGTGTGGTGCGTTTAGCATCGTTTTTCTCCGCTCATAATTGTTGATGTATTTATAATGGGGAGACGCGAGCTTCCCTACAGGGGACTGTGCCTGATGGAAGAACAAGAGGACTGTGAGCAGTTTCACACTCCTCCTCATCCTTCTTTGACTTAATAGACTCCCAGCACATAACCAAGTCCTCCTGTGATGTGTTCCCTTGCCCAGGGACTAAAATTCTTCGCAGCACAGGTTACATGTGAAAAGTGTTTGCTGCAATCAGTGTAACAAGGCACTATTTGCGCTGGCTGCCAGCAAGAACGTGGAAGCAGCTTTTAGGCAGGCCCTTCCCTGAATCAGTAACAGTGGTGCACACAGCAGCACCTGGGTACACGGCACAGAGAGGAGCTCCCGCGAGAAGTGGTGAGTGGCATGACCTGGGCCTGAGGGAGGGCCGCGAAGCCAGGAGTCAGCCCTCTCAGCCCAGCTTGGCCCTGGCCCCAGGACCCTGAGCTGGTCTTGGTCTCAATGTCACCACAACCTCTGATTTCAAGGGGGTGCCAATCAACGCAGTCGTAAGTACTCAGTGATGGGCTCAAGGGGATTGGACAAGGCTGTCGGGTAACACAAGGAACAAGGCAAAACCAAAGAGGGAGGAAGCCACACGTAGATGTTGAGATAGACAGAGAGATAATAGCATTCCGCCCCGCCCCCCAAAAATGAGCCTGGGAAAAAGGAGTTGAAGGAGTTGGTGGGAGGGAATGAGGGACAGCTTGGCAAGGGAGAAAGAGAAAACAGAGTACATGGGTCCCACAGAATGAATTTTAGGGCAGCTGGATACTGAGATGAACACCGAATTTATCCAGAAAGTTCCAAAGCCAAGGACAGAGGTATTTTTAATAAAGTTGTAAAAACCTGTGTAAAGGAGAGAATCTTTTGGAAGAAAGTACAAAATAACCCTGTTACTGAAAAAGAGGGAGGAAGAGAGAGAGGCGGATTCTCTAATGCGAGGAACCCAATTGTGAGCAGAAGGACAGAGAATCGAGGATTCGAAGGCACTGAGTAACGCAAAGTCACCCAAACCTAGGAAAACAGATTTTAAAGGCACTGATTTACACTAAGAATATCGAGAACTTTAAAGAAAATCATTGATAATCAAAAGCCATTAAATAATTGTACTTGAAAATGTGATTTGAATTAAATAAAAAGTAATGGTCTTCCAAAGGTTATGACCTAAACCTAACAGCTGTAAGCAAAACTAAATAAATAAAAATATTCCACTAAGAAGCAATGTCTGAAAGCAAGACTGAAAGTACTTGGGCTTGATAGCGCCACAGCAATGGCGGCACCAGCTCTGCCACACTTGAACTTGTCTTTGAAAAGCTCACATGATAGCTGGCAGTTCTCACTATTTTTCAAACTCGGTAGATTAAAATCTTCTAGAGGTTTATTTTCTCCATGAATTAAAACAACAACACGATTTTAAGTGGTTATTCCGGTTACTTAGGAAAGAAGATCGATGTGAACACAGGAGGTCACCTGAGAGATTTGTTTTATTTACCAGGGTTCAAGGCAATTCTATGCACGATCCAGAATTTGTTCACTGCTTTTCAAATAAAAATGACGTCCCCACTGTCTTTACTGGCAATGCTGAGGATTCGCCCAAGTTTTGTGCTCTTCATATCTCTAGGGCTGAGAACATAAGTAAGTCTTTCTCCAAAGTTCTCAGTCAACAGATGAGAGAACTGCATCACTCCCTACTTCATTCATCACTTTATGTTAACAAAGGAGTCATGCAAAAGGGAGTCCCTCATCTGAGAAGCTCAAAGCCAACACAATCGTTAACCAACCTGATGATCAACTGTGCCAATATCTTTGTTGGATTACTCTTACTATTTTTAGTGTCCTTTTTGCTGGCCACTGTTACTACATCCCATCCCAACCCCACCATCCGAAAGTGTTTTTCCAAAAACTGGAAACTAAAATTCTGAAGCAAAGGCAGTCTACCGATATGCTGGTATTTAAAGAAATGCAGAAATTTTGGCAAGAGAAGCCTCGGAGACAAGTGCTTTGGGTTTCTCCATTTTCTAAAGCAGTGCTTCCCAAACGGTCCATGACGAAGAATCTCTTTTTCTTTTATTTCTAATTATATTCAAAATATAAGCCCTACTTTTTAATTCTTGGATTCAATAGACGTAAAATTACTCTGTCGACTTGCTCCAAAGTCTCTAAATGCCTCCTCTCAATTTCTATACTTGTCACAGACCAGTAACAGCTGGCCCGGCCACTGTCCACAGGCCACACTTGGAGCAGCCCTGGCCAGAAGTCTCCTGCTTTTTTTATCTTCACCCAAGGACATTTTTTCACTGCTTTTAGAGCAAGAGGAGGGGAAAGAGAGAAACATCGATGTGAGAGGGAAACATGGACTCGTTGACGCGTATGTGCCTGGACCGGGGACCCTACACATCCAGACCTGGCTGCACATGCCCGCACCTGGATAGGGGATCGAACCCACAACCTAGGTAAGTGCGCTGACTAGGAATCGATCCTGCAGCCCTTCAGTTCCAGGGCAACGCTCCAACCACCTGAGCCACACCAGCCAGAGCTCTCATCTCTTTTTCAGCGCTGTACTTCTTACTTTATAGATGCTGAATCTCTGAAATGCACCAAGGGCCACCCCGCCCTCTCCCCATAGCTCTGAGAAGGAAACATTTAAAATGTAAGGCTCCTGTCACAGAGAAAAGTGGACAGCTGCAACCCGTGACACACGGGGCGTTTGCCGCTGCTGCTCTACCTTTGCAAGCACATTGCAGGGGCCACTTATTCAATCGCCCCTTTATAGCCAAAGCAACAGGGGCCCGCCAGGGAGAGGGAGTAGGAGCCGACCCCCCATGCTGCCTCCTCCTGGCTGTGTCGCTTTGGGTCAGTAGCTTAACCTCAGGACACCTCTTTCTTTATCCATACAACAAGGGAAACGATAGCATCTACCTTACAGGGTTAAAGGGAGATTTTGCCTTGAAGAGCTTAGTACAGTGAATGATGCAGGCCAAGTGTTCAGTGAATGTCAGTCACATTGGCCCCAAATTTGGCAAACGGTGTCACTCCCATACAAAGTGAAAGGATGCCCAGCGCAGCATCCTACGAGCTGGCCACCCTGTGTCCTCACTTGGAGCTGCGGAGTATTGCGTTTCCACCGCAAGGTCAAGGGGAAAGAGCCAAAAAGGCCTGCGATTTGGGCCGTAGGAGCTGACTCTGCCCCCAAATCCCTGTGCAGAAAGACACTCCCATGTGTCAACGGCAGACCATGACCACTCAATGTTTCCAAGTTTGGCACCTGCAGTGGATCCAGAGTTCACCCCTCAAAAGCTGCTGCACACGGCTGGGCTGCAGCCAGAATAGAAAAGCCCTCGACACTCGACTCAGTTCACTGACAGCAGAGGTCGGGCTGGTTTTCACTTATCACGTGGACATCTGGGGATCCAAAGAAGTGACCCCTGGTCTGCCCCTTGACACTGTGGATCTTGAGCAAGATCCTCAGTCTACTGCTTTAGGTTCCCATTAGTGACAGGGAGGTCATTCGAATGCTCCTTCCCTCTTTGGGTATATATTACATGTATATTATATATTTATTACATGTATATTATGTTATATACAAGGTGGGGCAACAGTAGGCTTACTGTTGTTCATATGTAAAACAATACAATAATAAATAATAAAACAAGAATAAACTCTTTGTTTCATGTGCCCGCACCTACAAACCTACTTTTGCCCCACCCTGTATAGGTATGCATATATATGAAGGATTACTCTTTTTCACATGGTACCTCCCCTGCCCCCTATATACATACTGTGAACCCTCTAAATACAAATCATTAAGGTCCAAGTGCTATCAGCATTCAACACAAGAAAGCAATGCTCATGCAGCCCGCGGATCCTTTCCAGCTCTTTGAGAGCTCAGACCACAAGCCGTTTTACTTCTGAGACCACGAGTTCCGGTTTTTGTTCCTCACTAACATCACTGCAGGGCCTCCCCCAAACGGTGCCACTGGCCTGTCCATTTTGGGTTCAATGCAAAGGCTGTTCCATTTACCTCTTGGCTGTGCAAGCAACTCACAGAGAAGCCCGGCTTTGCCAGTCATTCGCCATCCCGTCTCCGTCCCCTGGTGTTTGCTTGCCTGCCTGTAAATTGTCCTTGGGGTAACGTGCAAGCTGGCCCCAAGCACGCGTCTGCCCAGCACTCGGACATTCTGGCCGACCTCACATCCACATCCACTCCCTGGCCCTAAAGGTGCTGCTTGTTTTCTTGCAGCAGAAGTTACTTGTTCTCCCTAAACTCTATCCAGCAGGAGTCTCACCCTCTTGTTTCTTCCCATTTCAAATCCTTCTTTTGCAGTTTTTTGTGAGTGAGTCAATACGTTAAAAAAAAAAAAAATCTGTGGATGAACTCTGAACTGAAGGCTTTTCACATCTAAGCGCTGAATAATCTCTACAGCAACGAGGCCAAGTGGTCATCCAACTTAAGCTTGCTCTCCTCCCGTGATGGGGACCTCGCTCTCCCCTGAGGCAGCATGCACTGTGAGCAAGTTCTCCCTCGTTCTGACCTGGAAGGCATCTCCCTTCCATTGCCAGGTTTTATTCAGCCTTTGCCCACACAGTCAGGGGACCTACAGAACCAACCAAACCCCTCTTTCTGGCTATCTGTGACAGCCCCACAGGTAGCTGAGGACTCTCTTCTCCAGACTAAACCTGCCCCGACGTGGCTTCCAAGTGTCTCACCAGTCCGGTCCCCGCCTCTCTGGACAGGCTGATAGCCTGCCTGGGAGCTGGGACCCTCTGTGCTGTGGCACTTTCTCATACTCGGCTCCATCTCTTCATTCCCTCCCTGAATGGCATGGGACCTGCTAGTGGGCTTGCTCAACGGTCCCAGATGATACAGGAATTCATGTCCACACAGAGCTAATGTGATGGCCCCCATGGGTGGGTGGCTGGCACCTAACATATTTTCTGTCACTTTCCATACATTCAGGTTGGCCCAATTGTTCACAGGACAATCAACATGGCACCAAGGCACAGCCAGAACCTCAGAGCCAGCCTCCCAACGAGCCCCCCGGGCTGCTGTGGCTGTGTCCTAATCCAGGACGCTAGCCCTCCGAGCCCACTCTCTTTCCTTTCCTGATCCAAGCCCTTTGCTCACATTTGTGCTTTCAATGTTACCGTTCATGCAGGTGAGAAGAAAAGCCATATGACATGCCCTCCTACTGACATACTAGCGAAGGCCATATTGAACGAACATTTGTAAGGTACTTTATAATTTACTTTATAATTTACACTCATCTTATCAGAAACTTCAGAGCAATCCCGAGGAGTGGATGTTATCCTTGCTTTATCGATGAGGAAACCGAGGCAGACCTGGAACTAGAACCCCAGAGGTCTTCTGATTTCATATGTATTTCCACATCAGGAGCTTACAGTTCGGAGGCAGAAGCAGTTCTCTAAGGTCAAGTTCCAAGTATCATGTAAAGAATGATCGGGGGCGGGCAGAGGAATCTGGTTTCTATTTCTGGCTTTGCTGTAAATTAACTCATAGGTCCACTCTCCTGGTCCTCAGTTTCCTCATTCATAAAATCAGGGGACCGAATCAGACAGCCCTGACATGTCCTCCTGCTCAGCTGTCCCCGTCTGCTGCCCTGTCTCCGCCATGTTGCCAAAGTTAGGCAGGAAACATTGCTGAAATACCTTTCTTTTTTTTGTTCCCCGTGTTTTTAAAGTTTCTAAGATTAGCTGGATAGGATTTGATAACTATCCAGCTAGGATGTCAAGAAGGAAGAAAACTGTCATCTATATAATGGTTAATGGTTAAGCAGTTTGCTCTGCAATGAGAAGATAAATCTGGAAACACCAGCCACAGGGCTGCACCCACTAAGGTCCTCGTCCCCTGAGAGATCATCTTTGCGGCCACACATTCTTAGAACAGTGAGTCTCAACCACCCAGGGGACATTTGCAATGTCTGGAGACGTTTTTGGTTGTTGCAACTGGAGAAGGCGCTACGGGAATCCAGCGGGTAGACCAGGCCGGGGATGCTGCTGAACATCCTGTGATGCACAGGGCAGCAGGGCGTTATCTGGGCCAAGATGTCAGCAGCGCGGAGGCTGAGGACCGTTGTGTTAATGAACGTGGCCAAAGGGGGGCCCCACACCCTTCCTAGTGTTTCAGCTACACTGGCCCATGAGGCAGGCTAACGGGACAGGCTGATCGGAAAGAACCAAGGTCTGGATGCCTCTCTTACCTTGCGAAGAAGGAAGCAGCCACCGAGGTGCCCGTGGAGGTCTCAGCGGCCACGCAGGAGCCCTGGGAGGCTGGGGCGCTGGAGGCTGAGGGCTTGTCTGCATTGTAGCGATTCAGCACCGCTTCCGACAGGCCCTCCCGGCCAGTCTCTGTCATCAGCTGAGAGATCTGAGGAGGGAAACGGACAGGGGGATCATTACCTGCGGCTCTCAGCACGGCCTGCCCACCCCTGACAGCATCTCTCCAGAGCGGGCAGAGGGGAGGGGGGCTGGGAGGGAACGCGCCCCCCGTGTTACACAGCACAGGTGGAGCTTGGGGCTTCTGTGAGGCTATGTCTCAGCATTTTAGCGAGGACACCTCCTCACCTGCATTAAAAACAATGGAATAAAATCACCCCCCGACACTGTAAGTGTCAATTATGCCTGCGCCCCCCTCCCTTTGGAGGGAAAGCGCGCACCATCATCCGTACAGTCGGCGGCCTAGCAACGTCGTCGGCCGGCGCTAGCTAGTGTCTGACCAGGAACAGCCCCAGACGCTCTCGAACGAGTGGGACAGAGGCATCATTTCATTAGGGGAGACACGAACCTGCTAATGACGAACATAAGGACTTAAAATATTATTTGTTGTTGTTTGCTGTAGGCAGTCAGCTCATAAAAATGACACAGCCACCATGTATTACCAATGGGCTTTATGGGGAGGGTTTAGATCATTTCGATAGACTTAATTTTCCTACTGGCTCATTAAGATAAATGGCGCCCATTTTATTTGCAATAAAATTGCCTTTATAACGGAAGTTCTAGCCGAGGAGGCAGGGTCCATTTTGCCTAAATCCACATAATATGCTACAAAGAACCATACTTCTGGGCAAAATGAGAAGCTTGAGTAGAAGCTTGGGAAAGTACTGAGCCCATGACAAATGCAGTAATTATGCAGGCAAGCCCAATGTGCTACTTCAAAAACCTGTTCCTTTAAAACTTGAGTTTACTTGCAAAAAAGCAAAAATTGTTTTTTTTAAAAAAATGAAACTTTAGTTTAAAAAAAAAAAGAGTCTACAGCCACCTCAGAGTTCTTAAATGCAGAGTGGAAAATGTTTCTAATTGCCTAGAAAGTTCAGTACAGCGAAGACCAGGAACAGGTTCCATCCCCTTGGTGCCTGAGCAGGCCAGCGGAGGGGTCCCACTTGCGAACCTTCGAACGTACAAACGGTCGCACTTTTTGTTATCAGCAGAAGAGCCATCACCCTGTGCCCCGGTGACTCGAATCTTTGCTCCTGCTTGGAAAGCCTAGGCATTACCCAGCTGAAATTCTGCCAACACGTACTGTCTTAGTCTCACTCATTCAACGCGTTGTAAGGAAACCTGACCCACATAAGAAAGCCCAGGGTGGAGGTGACAGAGGCAGCGAGCGGGTGGCCTGGAGCACATCCCCGGCGCTCAGCGGGGGCGCTGCCCAGTGCTGCCCAGTGTGGGGGGACCGGGGCCTCTTCCTGCGCTGCCCGCCGCTGTGGGCTCGCCACCACCAGCTGCCACTCTCCGGGAGGGACGAAGCCGGCTGGAGGTGGCCGCTGAGACGACCGAGGGGCTGAGGACATCATGCCGTTGTCACCATAACATGGCACTTACACAGCCCCCGTGGAACACAATGGCATCCTGGATGACATCCACAAACAAAACCCCCCAATTCACAGCGCCGGGTTTTTTTGTTTTTTGTTTTTTTTCATCAGGTAGCTACAGCCTCAGACACAGCCCCTGAGTTCAACGCACAGAGACATCTGAAGGCTGGGGTTTGCTGGAACCCTTCTCACCCAGGGTCTGTCGTGCTTGTTACCAAGGACTTGCTCCTCGGCCCTGCCAACCGCGCCTGGGACAACACCACAGGTTGTCGCTGAATTGTTCCACTATAAAAAAACAAAAGGAATGCCCACTGGATGAAATTTGGCTGCAGAAGAGCTGTTCCCATCCAAAGTCTTTCTGTGGCTCTTTGGAGCTGCGACAGCTTATCACTAGATCCGTTATACATTCAGCAGGGAAGACCAAAGGCTCACATCTACAATAATTACATCGTCACTGCCGTCCTTTTATCTGTCTACCCCGTGGCTGCCGACACACCTCTTCTTCCTTGGCCAAACCTCACCTGCAACAAGCAATTTCAAGTCAGGCAGGTTGGCTATTAGCCCCGTTTCACGGAGGAGAAAACAGAGGGTCAGGAGAGTTAGGCGATTTGTTCAAGGCCGGTCAGCCACTAAGGCGGCACGTCCACATGGGACGGCCGCCCTTTGAGTCCTTTTGTTATTCTTTCTTTCTTATTACATGATCGCAGCTCAGTTACTGAAGTTTACTGAATAACCTGAGCTCTGGATTGACCTGGGGGATTACAGAAAACAAACTTTCCTTGTGACGGACCTCAAGGGATTTGAGAGAAAGCTGGAGAGAAAAACTTGCAGTCAGTCATGACACGTGTTCTCTCTCCCTCCCCAACGTAAAGGTGAGTGGGCATGTGGACATGCTATCTGTGACCTGGCAATGGGGAGCTTCCAAAACGTGATTCTAGACAAATCTTTAGAGCCTCTCTGACCAAACCTTTGGGTCAGGTCGGCTCTCAGGGGACTAGGAGGAAGGAAGGTGTCAGCGTTGGCCAGCTCAGTGCCGGCCCGGGGGGCGCCGCAGGAAGCCGGCCCTGAGCGTGGAGGCCGAAGGAGAGGAGGGTGCTGAACCTGGGCTGCCTCCAACGTGCCACAAGGAAAGAGACCCTGGGCCCAACCAGCCGCAGCCCCCGTCACACGGCACGCGTGGGTGAGACTGCCACACCCCGTGGGCCTCACCGTGGACCCCAGCAGCCCTCAGCCTCCCGGCAGGGCTGGTTTTCTGGCATGACGTGTGATGTGGGGTAGGCGTGACAGCCCTGAAGGAATCTGAGGACGGTCCCTTCCACGGTCGCCTGCACCCCGGCTTCTGCCCCTGTCCCCCACCGTGGGCGGCATACGGCCTCCTGAGCAGCAGCCACTCTTCTCCTGCGTTCAGGGCTGTGGCCTCTCCGACGGGTGGGGGGCCCAGCCCCACACACACTCCAGAGTCAAACCTCAGGGGGCCGCCTTCGCTGCCAGTTACAACACAGGCTCTGCTCTGCATGTAAAACCTGCCCAAAAGCTCGGGTCACTCCCATGGGTTGAAGAGGGGACTCCTGAGGACCCCTGCCCCTTCTCCAGCCACTCGGCAGCCCCACCTCTGGTTCCCGGGCCGAACGGGGGCACATGAGAGAGGGCTGATGGATGGGCTGTCGCCGGTCTGCACAGAGCCCTCACAGCAGTCCTGAAGGTTGTCACCTGTGGAAACTCGATTCTAAGATCATTTAACCATTTTCCCCCTGAGGAAGCTGACGGGCAGAAAGATGGGATCACTTACCCAGGGACAGCAGCCGAGGCTGGACCCCCGGATTTGTTACCTCTGAGGCGATCTTCATTCCACAGTCCACCCCTCAGTTCAACTCCCTCCTTAACTCCCCGCTTCGGGACCCCTTCCAGTCTCAAGGCTACTCTCAGGCTGCCCCCCCCCCCCCCCCCCGCCATCCACTCTAAGAGAAAATGCCCAGACAGCAGGAGTTCCCGGATGCTTCAGCCCCCGCGTGTGATTCAGAGCTGCGAGCCTTACTGTTGGGAGGACTGTGCTGTGCCCCTGCTATTTGGACTGTTCTGATCTAATTTCTTCTCTCATGGTCCTGTAAGAGATACGGCTTGTCCCTGAGAAAATTCAGATTCAAAAACCTCCGTCCAGCCCATGTGGAAAACCTCAAGTTCTTTCTGGTGGAAGGGGTCTGTTATCTTAACATCTGTGTGTCGCTGTGCTAGTCTAGAAGCAGCAGTGGAAAACTTGCTGTGTGTCGTAATCACAAGCTTGGTGGGGTGAGGGGAGGGGGGAGGATTAGGTTTTCAGGACAGGATTTGGTTTGGTTTAGATCTGACAAAAGCCCGCTTTTAGCTGCCCACCTCGGTTGCATGGGACCAGTTCACTGGAGTACCAGTATCTGTCACTTTAAAAACACCATGTCACATCCCATGGGGGGTGGTCAACTCAGTACAGGGTGGCAGTGAAAGGAACCAGGCCACAGGGAGAGGGTGCGCATCTGTGCTTGCACACACGTGTGCTTGTATGTGTGGTGTCCTCAGCGTGCACGAGAGCCCCAGCTGCGTTCGGTGCATGGCAAGCTGCTTTCCACAGAGCTCACGGACAAAGCGGCCCTCTCTCTATTGTAATCCCAGGCACGAGTCATGTCTTTCAACCACCTACACATTTTACCCTGATGCTTCAGTATGAGAAGATATAGATTTGTCCCCAAAGAAAAAAGAAATCTTGAGTCTGATGATGATCTTGACCACAGCATCGAGACAAAAGAGGTTTGGCTCTTTTAAATCACAGTCGCTTCCCCATCTTGCATTGCAATCTGTAAGCCATTGACCTTTAACTTCCCTGCTGATGGGAAAGACTGAGGGCTCCCAGAGGGTCTCGGCACGGGGGTCCACGCTGAATGGCATCATGGACCCAGACAGCCGCCCCCACCCCCGGCCTGCAGGCGGCCGGGAGCACCAGAGCATCCACGTCCTGGGCGGAGGCAGCTCCTGACAGCAAATGCACCCGCTCAGTTGGGAACTATGGTTAATGGTGCGATGACCTCCAAGTCCCAGAAAATAACGTTTAGGAGCATTTTCTCTTAGGCAATTACTTCCTCGCTGTTTGGGGACATCTCTTGGATTGTTACTTATTGCTCACATGTTATTGAATGTTTTTATGGTTTTACAAACAGTGGGTGCTCAATAAATATTTCTGAGCACAAACCAACTGAGGCTTTTCTCAAGCACAAGAGTGCTCGGGGCTGCCATGGGACGCTCCTACGCTGTCTCTACGCTGTTGTGCACTTAGGGAAATAGGACGCTGGAATACACTTTTAAGAAGCTGAAGTAAAATATACATTAGGAAAGCACATCTGAAAAAAAAAAAAAAAGATCAAAAAATGTATTCCCGAACCAAACAGAACCCCACAGCGCTGGCGTGATCAGCCTCGTGGACAATGGTGGCGCACGGAAGTGCACCCTCTCCAGGGACCCCCATGCAGCCGTCCAGGTCCACGTGAACGCAGGCAGTTTGTGCTCCTATCGGAGGGAGAGAAAAATTTATGTCCCTGCCTATGCGAGTCTGAGCTTTGGCTGTAGGACTTGTGTCCCACTTGGAGCACATCTGTGCTGGTGACAGGGGCCCAGAACGGGCTGCCCCGGCAGACCTGCACTTGGTAACGAAGGATTCCTGCCTTAACAACCGTAGGCGCACGTCTCTGGCTGCGGGACCACCGCCTCTGTGGCCAACATGCTTCATTTTATGAGTCATGTTTATTTTATCTTTGCAGACGGAGAAGCAAAAGAAATGCCCCACTCAAGAAAGAAGCCCTGGGAAGTCTCAAAACCAGAACAATCTCCTTTTCTGCAGAGTCTTGCACACATCAGTGTTGTGGGGACCCAGCTGCCCCCAGCCCCCATGAAGCTGTCCCACTGCACTCTTGTACCTTCTGCCCCCACGGATCTGGCAGACTTGAACCCATTTCGACTTAAATCTCACAGGCCTGTGTCTTCTCTACCCAGAAACCAGAGCTACTCAGGCTGAAGCAATGTGTTTCTAAGGCGGCCTGTGTTCTGTTCCTGAGCAGGATTTGCAAAGGTGGGAAAGGTAGCAAGGGCAGGAGAAGTTTTAGGTTTTTGTTTAGAAGACGTGGCAGCAACTTAGCTATTGCTGGGCTCTTCTGGCTTGAATAAAATCTACTGAAAACTGAGGCAATGAAATAGATTTCCCCCTATCTCATCAAGAGCATTTATTTCATAAACAAAACAGAAGGACAACTACTGTATAATCCCACATATAGGAGGTTCCTGGAGGAGTCAAAATCATAGAGACAGAGAGTAGACTGGTGGGCGCCAGGGGCTGGGGTAGGGGAATAAGGAATTAGGGAACACGGGACAAGGTTTCAGTTTGGGAAGCTGAGAAAGTTCTGGAGAGGGATGGGGCTGGTGGTGGCACAACATGTATGAATGCACTTAATGCCACTGAACTACATGTTGAAAAATAGTTAAAATGGTACATTTCATGTGTTTTACAATCAAAAAGAAAACACTTGGATTGAAGACCACCCAGAAACCGCTGGTGCAGGGACAGCCCCGGAGCCTGGCCACTGCCAGGACTGAGAAGCAAGCACTTGGACAGAGAGGCAAGCGTTCAGGACAGCGCGCTTCTTATGCTACCATGCAGCCCGAGGCCCGTGACAGCCACCCCAGGTCACACTCGGCTATTCGGTGGCACCTGAAAGTCCTGAGCTCCGGTGCCCACCACACAGTAGGTGCTCTAAGTATTTCCTGAATGTTCTAGAATCACTTGAACAAGCAGCCCCAGGGCTGTCTGCTGTCACAGGGCGGTGGTGCTGATATGTGGCCTGCATGTGGCCCTCTTCTAAGGGACAGGCTACCCTCTGCCCAAGAACATCAGGTGGTAAATTTTAGTTTATGTATATTTACCACAATTAAAAAAAGAAAAAAAAAAAAAGAACACAACCCAAAACCCCACAGTCCCATAGGGTCAATTCCCTTTCGCCTGTCCCAGGAGTCCACAGGTCGGCTTTGCCCTTGGAGAGGCGGCGTCATGAGGACTGTCCGTGTGGAGGTCGGTCAGAGCAGGGCCCAGGAGCCGGGGGCGCCGTCCGCCAGGGACTCCGATGGGGTCCTCCGCAGGGCTCTCAGCGACAAGCCCCCAAGGGCCTGTACACCCTGGCCTGCAGGAGGCGGGCTCAGCCTAGGCCATCAGCCAGGGAGCGGCACGAGGGGAAGGAGACAGAAAGAACAGCAAAGCCCGCAGAGAGCGGGAGCTGACAAAAGCCGCCCCCGAACTCAGGTCTCTGCTTCAACACCAGGCCACGTCTTCACACCCCGACCGCCAGGTACAATTCTTTCCATGCTGTGGAGTTCCAGAACTCAGTTGGTTCTACTTCTCTCTTATGCTCACTGCTTTTAGACATTTAATTTTCATTTTTTCTAATCCTCACTGGAGAACTTTTTTTTTTTTTTAATTGCTTTTATTGAGAGAGGAAGGAAAAGAGGAAGGGAGAGAGAGAAATATCACTGTAAGAGAGAAACATTGGTTGGTTGCCTCCCATACACACCTGGACCAGGATCACACACACCCAGATCAAGGACTGAACCCACAACCTAGGTGTGTGCCCTGACTGGAATCGATCCCACAACCCTTCGGTTACTGGATAATGCACCAACCAACTGAGCCACACTGGTCAGGGCTCCTTTTAGGCATTTAAATACACAGATAATCCTTCTAAAGCTCTTGGCACGCCATCCCCAAGCACAGAGAGTCACCACCTAACTAGAATTAGACCAGTCCTCGCAGGGGTACAAATCACCTCTGACACTCTGCCAGTGGCCTTCAGGAGTCAGACAGGTAGACCCCTGCCCATGCTGTCTGCCCACTGCCCCCCTCCCCCGGCCAGCACCAAGAGGCCAAGATGGGATTCCTATGTCCCAGGGCTGGATGTTTGATTACCCTTATTATCTTAGCTTGCTGTGGCTATAAATTTTATTAGTGGCCATAAAATTATCCATCCACAGCATTTGACTCAGTGACCTCGCGCAATAGAGAATTCCACACCCTGGCGCTGCAGAAGGCCCCGGAGCCCTGCCTCTCCCTCGCCCTGGATTTCCAGCCCCGCCTTCACCCAGGCTTCTGCCCAGAGTGATGAGCCTCAGCAAACAGGAGAGGCTGCTCACGTTTCCCCTTATCAGGGCTCAGATCTGGCCCCTCAGCACCTGATGGCTGTTTTCTTTCATTCTTTGTGTGGCCAGAAGGTAAAGGGGCAGGGCCACCCGCATGCTCTAGGGAAGACAGAGCTGAAGGATGAAGCAAGGAGCCGGTGGCACTTCTGTCTTGGTCTCAAGGCTTAGATTTTAGTTCCAACAGGGCAGCTCAAGGCGAAATGCAAATAGTTGCTTACAGAATATCTTTTAACAAATGCTCCAGTCTTCCTATCAAGCCTGTAGTCTTTCTACAAATGCATTTTACTTCACGTTGCAGATGGTTGAATCACAGTAATATTAATACTTGATGCTCAGTTATGTTTTCTGTGGGGTGGTTCTGGTGACATATTCAATGACATATCATAAGAGGAGTCCAGTTGACATGACTTTGAGGAACAACACCAGGTATCCTCCCAGATCATCCTCATGCTCGTTGACATTTTTGAACACTCGCCATGAGCCAAGTTCTACTGTAAGAGCATGATCTGTGTCCTGCCATATTTAATCCCGATAATACCCCTATGAAGCAGGCACAATTATCATCAAAGAAAGCTGAAACCCTGCCACATGGAAAACCCTGCAACAGGTCATGCCACTGGGCGTGGTCTCTGCCCTGGGGTTTATCCTGCCCCGTTCACATCACGCAAAGCCAGGACAGCTCTGCAACTCTGCCTCCCCACCCATTCAGAATGTGGGGTAACAACAAAAGATCTGAGAAAGACCAGAGAATGGCATCATTTGAATAATTTCTCAATATGCACTAATAGCTTGCTCTCTCCGGTGCTTTGTGATTTTTATGCCCACATGAAACTAAAGTCAAATGGTCTGAATCTTGGTGCAATTGACTTCATGATCAACTTGCCACTGAGAAAACTCAGACTGAGAAGGCGAGAGGAAATCACAACCCTCACTCACCCAACCTTGACATCGGAGTCGGTGTCCCTGAGCTACCCACAAGCCCGGGCAGGACAACTCTGTTACTACTGTACTGCATTTCCAGGGCTGCCCTTCTCCTGGGGGAAGGTTACTGTTGCTTCCCAGCCCCAAACCCTCAACCGAGAGCCAGTGCCCAAGGAGGCACGCCCTGGGCACTCTTCCCCACATCGATGGTCAAGGCCACCTCTCCCCGTGTCCCCAAGCTGTCCTTATGCTGTAAGAGCATTTGTTTGTAACTGATGTCGCTGGTCTCTCTCCCTAACCATGGCAAGCCCTATGACGATAAGGTCCAGCTCTTGCTCATCTTAGTATCGCCAGCATAGCACAGCGTCTGGATGTGGAATGTAGCTAATAAATACATCAATTAATACACTAATTACCAAGCACAATGCAAATAAAAATGAACTTAATTTCATTGATTTGGGATTGCTGGACTTTCTTTGCTTTGAAGGAATAAGGTTATTTTTCACCTGATTTAAAAAGTAATGAATAGGGTACATAAAGCTTTATTCAATACAAATAACGTATTTCAGTGTATACCGTGTAATTCAATAGCATGGTGAGATAAATGGCTGGAATCGGGGAAGAAAAGGCAAACACGGAACAAAAAGGGCAAGAGGCGAAGGAAAAAGAGAGAAATGGGAGAAAGGGGAAGATAAAGAAAGAAAAACAAAAAGAAATTTACCAAAAAGAAAAAAAAAAAGACTTTTTAAAAGGGGCCAGAAGACCTGTGACTGTGCCTCTCAGCCAACTTGAACATGGCAGCCACAGCCGGGGAGCTGGAGTTCTCTGGAATATCGGGCAAAGCATCCCTGCAGAAGGGTCCCCAGGAGAGGAGAAACCAGGCCCAGAGGCAGAGGCCCCGCTGCCTGCTCTGATATCCCCGGTACCAGACCAGAGTGGCAGCGAAACTCAGAACCCCAGGGCCTCGAAGGTAAGATGTGCGAACGGAGAAATGTAAAGATCCGTGGCACGAAATGGGGCGGCGACCCTCTCTTTCCCATTAAAAAAACAAAGCAATACTAACCTTTGAAGGAAAGGGCTTGGAATTTTTGAGCACCTGAGCACCTACTTTAGGTCCCTGCTGCAGAATGGCACCGGTCATGAGCTATGCTGCCATGAGGAACTCAATGAGATTAAGAGACTGCACATTAGATTACCTGGAGCTCATCGAGCATTTAATCCTCAGGCAGACCTGGCCTTTCCCCCATGGCTCGCCCTGCTGTGTTTTGTCTGTGGAGACCAGCATCGTGTCTCTTTAAGAGGCAAGCCCTTTCCCGGAGCGCATGTCACTGTTCTTCACCTAAGTCTTGGCTAAGGCTGGGAAATCTTGCCAGAAAACCAACAGTGCATTCATTATGCTGGAATTTAAGATATGCATTTCTTGTAGGCATATTACTTCCTCATATATTTCTTGAGCTCTTATGAGAAAAAGTCAAGGGGGACCTGTAGACAAGACTTGGCTACCTCAGTCTGCAGAATGACCCGTTTGCTAGATGCAAAAGCAATCTTGCACTCTGGGCAAAACTGGGGAGACAAAGGCATGCACTCACACACATACACACACATGCACACTCATGTACACACAACGATGCATGCACACACATGCCTGCACACATGCAAACAGGCAGGCACGCACCCCTCGGGATGCTGGAGATGACGGCCCACAGAAGGCAGAGGGGCGCGTCGGTTGCTGCTGGAGCCCGGACACCGGGAGCTGTAGGAATGCAGGACTGCGGGGCTCCACCCAGCCGGGGAAGGCGCGTTGCCCTGCGTGGAGCCCTCTGAGGAGGCTCCAGCTTGCAGGATTTCTCCTGGCCTGCTCTGGCCAGCTCCACGTCACAGCCCCAAAGGAGGGACACTCAGATCGGAAACAGGCCGGGCCAAATGGAATTGCCAGGTGACCCCAGGCCTGGCAAAGGGGGACTCAGGCTTCAGGCTCTCCGTCAACATCGCATTGGGTGCTAAGAACCAAATCTGGGCCTAGCATGGTTGATGCCAACACGAGGGGCTCTCTTAGCCCCAATTTCTCCCACTGGGGGAACCCACGAGACTGCGTCTGGGATGAAATACCGTCGGGCAGCTGACTGTCCTCTGTGGTTCCTAAAGTCACAATCGAATATGACCCTGATTTAACATTTGTATGGCCTTTATACAAACACACCAAAGATAAAACAGCAACTCTCTCCAACATTGTCCCCAACCACCAATGGTGAGTGAGGAACCGATTTTGTTTAAGAGCCAGCTGGTTGCTCCAAAGCGACGCACAGCTGCGCGTGGCTCTGGCTTTGAACTGACCTCACGTCTCTCACATCTTCTGTTTACGAAGCATAGGAATGCCAAATCCTACACCATCCAAAGAGCCATTTCCAAAAAAATAATATTTTAATGGAGCTGGAAAAGTCCTTAGGTATATTCTAGGCCAACTTTCAATGTGTCAATGTGAGGAGACATGGCTCAGACTGGTGTGTGGTACAGCCAGTTAATCGCAGAACTTATTTATGCATATTTAAAAACTAACAATAGGACAATGATGAAATTCCAAAATGATTGCAGATCCCTGAAATATATACATAGAGAGAAAGTCTGTCGTTTAGGCATCAGCCTGGGGCTCGGTTCTAGCCAAATGACCAGCTGTGGGACCTTCACAAAGTCCATGAATCTCTGCAACTGCGCCTCCAAAATCAGAGCTCTGCCCTAAAGAACAGTGAATAAAAACACTCACAGCATCCTCCTCCTCCTCAAATAACAATGGCTTCAGGCTCAAAAGCAGGGCTTTAAAGCCTCTCGTTGAAAACCTGCACAGGGGTGGGCAAACATTTGTGGGCTGACCTCAAATAATCTTGTGAAGGGGTTGGAATTGTTCCCTGTCTATTCCCCTCTGAGTTTAGGATCACTCGCTCTATAAAGCTGGTAATTTAAACTTTCACATTGTCCTTACATGTCCAGCATTCAGAGAACAGTTCAGCAGAGCTGCTTACTGGGCAACTCTGGGTCATTATCCTAGTCAGGACTGTTCCTAACCCTGCCACCTGACCCATGACAGGCTTTCCATTGGATGGTCTTCTAAACGGGTTCACCCTGTTGATTCAGATTATTAATAAAATACACTTATTTACATATGTGTGTTTTCATTATGTATTTTACTAGCTACTTTGAGAATGCTTGAGGCATTTAATAATGTTTGGATATTCCTTAAACCTTTAACAACCCTGAATTCTCAAATTTAAGGATATTTTAAAATCTTGGGCCTCATGAGTTATAAAACTGAATTCCAAAATTAACCTTGCTGTTGTCAGATTTCTTCAAATCTGTATAATTTTCTCAGCTCCTCCTTGCTTTTAACATGATTAGCAAAGAGACAAAGATTTTCTGAATGAATTGACACAAGGGAATTGTATAATCTCAGTATGCCTTCACTAAATAAATATTCTACTTTTTTTCTTTTGTGACTGTAACATTCCATCCCATGTCCTAATTTCTTCACTTGGTGACTCTGCTCAAATTTCTCCTCTGTTCATTTAAGAAGTTGGTTTTTTCTTCTATTGTACATGCTACGGCTTTTCCCAAAGCTCAGCTATACTTTCCACTTGTTAGAACCTTATAATGTGGGTCAGGCCCAGCAAAGTCAATACCAACTAACTTATTGTGAGCAATCTAACTAGATTTCCCTGGCTAACAAACCAGAGCCAGCAAGATTGGCAGACCCTGACACCTCAGGGACCCCAGCCAGCACGCTTTATTCTCAAACAGAGTTGGACCCAGGATTTCCTCTCTTCCATATCTGCCCTTTTGTTACAAACCTTGAGTCCCTGGGGTCTGCTCTTGAAAACAGAACCGATCTTTTGGGATTCTTGTCTTTCATACACACTTGAAAAGCTATTCATCCAATGTGGAGCTAAAAGACTCTAAAGTGTATTAACAAATCAGTCTCACTGCAATTCCTCCTAAATGGGATTATTCTCTTAACCTCTTGAAAGAAAGCAAGAACATCAGCACCTCAGCTAAGTCTGTTTATCACCTTCCTCGACTCCCCAAAACCACGCATCTACCCTTAACCTTGAAGCCTGCGGGCTTCCACATGGATCAGAGGTCATACAAACAGGGCCAGGTTCTCAGATCCAGAGCATGGGGTCTACCAGGCCATCCTGGAAAGACTAGTGGCCAAAATCTACAATTGTCAAGGCCAATGGAGAAGATGAAGAACGTGCAGTAACCCCTTGTTAGCGTGGACAGCAACATAGCCATTTTGGAAGGTCAGCACCACGAAGGCAGAAACAACCCCTGCCTTCAGAGCACGTCTCCTGCTCTGAGGGACTCTCGCGCGGGAAGGCTGAAAACTCTGCTGTGTGACTTTCCGCGGGGCTTACCCCCACCACGTCCGTAAACCGTTGACGGGGCAGAACAACACATGCTCATTTCATAGTCAGCTGAAGACTCAGGAGATTGTGTTTTTTGCTCCCAGAGCCTAAGATGAGGCCAAAGTAAGTGCATGCACACACACACCAGAATTGTTCTTCCAACAAACAGCAGCATGGTGATTACCAGAGGGAAGGAGGGTTGGAGAAGAGAGTAATGGAGGGACCAATGGTGACAGAAGACTAGATTTGGGGTAGTGAAGACACAATACAATATACAGACAATGTATATAGAATTGTACACCTGAAACCTATATAATTGTACAAACCAATGTCATCCCAATAAATTCAATAAAATTATTTTTAAAAAAGAGAAATTCTGCTCAAGCAGTGTCTCTGAGAAAGAATGGCTATGCCTGCCTTGGAGGAAAGAAGGTTAAGAAACAACTTATCAAACGTACAAAGACACAGTTGAAAATCAATAAACATGTCCACTGAGGAAACCACATAGAATAAAGAACCTCACATTAGATCGGTCCTAAAAGGAACGCATCCCCAAAGGGGGGCTGCTGGAAGTTAAGGACACTCCCTCTTTCTGTAAAGACCTTTAAGGTCAACCTAAGCAGCCAGCTGGCGAGAATGGCTCTAGCGCAGACCACCTGAGTGGGGCAGAGGCACCAGGTGCCTGGACAAAAACTCTTCTAACGCTTGAGATTCCAATGTGTAAATACTTCCAATGCCTAGAATCCAGACACTGCAGCTGGATATGCACTAAGTTGTAATTTCACTAATGTTCGAGACAGACCTCAGCCCAGAGTGAACGTACCCCCAGCTCGCCCACTCTCTCTGCTGATAGACTTCTAAGAGAGCCTTCTTGCCGACCTGGGATAACCACACCTTTCCTTTTCCAGCCTCATTCAATTTTAAACGTTTTGTGCTCTTGCCCTCCTAAGGAGATCTACCACTGTCGAACCCTGTCTCCTGAATTTCGGTTCAGGAACCATACTTGCTCTAGATTACGGACTTCCTATCGATGTTTTAACTGGCCATCGGGAAAGAAAAGGCTATATTTATAAAAGATGCTTTATCTTCACATTCTAGAAAAAAACTCCCCTCCAATCCAGGTCACCCTGGGGATCACTTGCCACATTCAAGGGTCAAACATAAAAAGGCGGCAGTGGGAACGGGAGGCGTGGACTCGCCCTCTCTCCCGCGAGCCTGCCAAGCAGCAGACAGGAGGGACCCAGAGGAAGGCACCCCGTTTAAAGGAACTTTGTTCTGTGTGTGCTTTGTTCAAATCCCAGAGTGGGAGATGACCCACAATGAGCCGCTTGAACCTTTTTTCTCTGTAAGTCTCCAGCTGAAATACAGTATGTGGGAGTTCTTTGAATAGCAGTTACGCAGGCCTTTTCAGAAACCAAATTTGAATACTCCACAGTTGCCGACTCGGTATATAACGGCTCCACAACAGACCTGAGAGCTACTGGCAGCAACCCCTCCCCCGCCACGCACAGCAGCCTCACCCTGTCACCCTCTGACCAGGCCTTCCGGGGCCTTCAACAGGCAGCCCTGCTCCCACCTCCTAGCCCCTGGGGCCCGGAGCCCCAGGCCTGGGAGACCCCGCCCTCCTCCCTGTCGCCTGCTATTATTTGCTTATCTACTTGAAGTGGGAATAATAAGAACCAACTCAGCTAAACTAAATTGGCCCTTTGTTCGTCATTATCATAAAATTTTTATGTAGGAACTAATAAAAACATGCTTTACGTGCACAGTTACGTGGGTTTACACAGGCAATAATATCCAGCAAGTTATATCCATAAATTCAGTTATAGACACTGAGGAATAAATATTTTATCTTTCCCAGTGTTTTTGGTTATTGGATGGAAGGTGTGAACACACATGCGCGCGGCTGGTCTGTGGCTGCCTCGGCCCCCAAGTCTCCCCAGATGCCTCCCTGTGAGACCAGAAAGGTCCTCTCAGAAATTTCTGGATAATTTTCACAATTCTTTAGCCTCTTAAGAACTCAATATTCATCATACCCTAGTCTCAGTAAATGGAAAGCTTTTTACAAAGCTTTTAAAATTAAACCACCTTTGAAATGAGTTCAGTATTTTCTTAGAATTCTTTTAAGCACACAAAAAGATCCAATTCTCTTCCCAGTTGGGACCTTGGAGCAGATTTACAATAGATTTAATTAAAGAAGCTTTAATGAAATCCAACCCCAACCAAAAAAAAAAAACAAAGAGGATCACTGGATAGTCATCTTTCCCTTCAGGAATGCACTCTCGAATGCACTAAACAAACTGGGTTTTTCGGCTTTGTATTTTCTTTCCTTCTGGATCTGCACTGTCCAACAGAAATACAGCGGGAGCCACAAATGCAGCCCACACATGTCACTTAGAATTTTAAGTAGCCACATTAGAAATGTAAAGGGAAACAGGTAAAATTAAATCATATGTTTAGCCCAATGTATCCAGAATATCATTGCAATATGCAATCAGTCTTTAAAAAGACCTTACTAATGAGATACTTTGCATTCTTTTTTTTACATGTTAAGTGTTCAAAATCTTTCGTGTATCTTACAGCACAATCCAGGTCAGACTGTGGCCGACGGCTGCCAGACGGAGTGGCGCATCCTCAACCAACCAAGGAAAAGCTAACTCGATCGGAGTGCCATTATTTATGTGACTGCTTAGATATATAAACTAGGTATTACTTACTAGATACCATGAACCAGGTACTACAAACGCAGAATCTACATACTATAAATACTGTAAACGCAAAAATATTAAAATTATATCATTTTAAAGACCATTTCTTTCTATGATTCATAGTAAAAAAAAAAGTAAAGGAAAACTAAACTAGGTGAAAAGGAGGAACACTTGCGGAAGGCAAAAAGAAGTCTGCGTGAAGAGTTACCGGAGGTAAGTTAGAAAGTGACCCGTCTGACCTCTCTCCCAGCCAATCAGGGCCTCTGCAGCCTCCTACACATGGGCCACCGTGAAGTCTCTTCTACACACAACCATCCTCTTGAAAAATGAGAAGCCAGATTTTTTTCCATTTCCTTTTTTTTTTTCCCAAAGAAGCTGTGTAGCCAGATTTCTATAGCTTTAAAAAAAATCGGTATCTTCTCTATCCACCATCCCTCTGATTCTTAGGGTAGATACTAAAGAAGACACTCACATAGGGCATTTGGAAAGTGAGGAAATAAGTAAAAAAGCCAGTATTATATTCTGATTTCTTTAAAGTATGTTTTGGCAAATAATTCCATTTGCCCAGGGTTAAATGTTGCCATCTGAAAAATCATCCCCATGATTCTAAGTCTGTGTAATGTGTTGCATACTTTTTGCTCGATGTGTTATTATGTGTAGCAGTGCATACCGACGTGTGTTAAACAAGTTGTTCTGAAGGGCAGAGACCAAAATTGCTGAGCACACCCTTTCCTGAGCGAACCAAAACACTGCAAGCATAGAAACGCTTAATTATCACGTGTCTCTGCTATTGACTCACCCAGTACGTAAAAGTGCTGACACAGGGCTCTGAGTAAATGTAAAGATATTTTTTATCTGTTTCCAAATTCATACGAGTGTGCTGTGTCAAAGTTTTAAAAAGAATCTCAAAATGATTTTTTTTCTCAAGGATGAAGCGCGGCCTCTTGGCTGTAAGTTGGACAGACAACAAGGGAATGGAGAACAATCTCAAAGTTTACAATCCGTTTTTGTGTGTTTTGTATAATGTTCAAGGAAAGTCAGCCCTGTCTAACGTGCACACTTGAAGTTCCTTACGCCCACCCCTCCACTGCTCACGTGAAAACATTTCCTGTAGCGCGGAAGCACATTTGGATCCCAAGAATGTAGCCTTGGTTTTCAAGTGAACAGAAGGGCGGTGGTCAGTTAAATATACCCTAAGATTAGAAGTCTTTTTATCTAAAGATTTAGAATAAGCCACTAAAAGGACCAATTAACTGTAATCATGTTACTGTTGAAAGATCTTCAGAAAAAGACATAGCAACAAATTGCTACCAATCCTAGACAGAGCTCTGCACTAGAAAAGAAACAATGCTATAAAGGACATTATTGGGTCAACTGAGGAAAAAAATGGAATATTCAGTAGATAGTGTAAAGTCATTTCTCAATGCTAGTTTTATTGACGTTGATAGTGCACTCTGACCACACTAAAGAATATCCCATTTCCTAGGAAATAAATACACATGAAGTATTTAGGCGTAAAGGCTCATGCATCTTACTCTCAAGTGGTTCCGAAAGTCTCTGGACCTGACTGCAGAAGATGTGAAGGAATGGCCTGTCTCCCATCTGGTGCCGGGCTCACCTCCCCTCGACCCGCCCCCGGCTCTCGCTGCGGGCGCCCGTCCCTCTTCCTGACTCCTCCACACGTAAAAGAGGGGGCTGTGGTCTGCGGTCACCAGGTCTCGGCACTGGTCCAGGTTTCTGTCTCCTGCACTCATTCTCACGGCTGATTAAAGCGGTCCTTACAATGGCTCGAGCAGTTGATAAGGCTCCCCGTAAGGAAATGACCACAGGCTCCTTGGAACCCTGGCTGCCACCACTGCCACCAGCAGCAGCCAGGACCATCGAGGGGTCAAGGTACTGGTGGGGACATCCTGGGTCACAGAGTCAAGAGGCAGGTGTGTGAAGGCATTTTTACAGCCTTCTCCTCCCCCATCTCGGAACGCAACCTAATCCTCCAGTTTAATATGAAAACCTCCAAGTGAAAGAGAACCGTGGAAGCAGAGCAGAGCTGAACCTTAGAAGTCAACAAATCCTCCCTCTCCCCTGGTGCAGGGGTACCTTCCAGGGTGCCTGGGCATGCAGCCCCTTCGGGGGTCCTCAGAGATGGGAAGCTCCCTACCTTGCGAGACAACACTGTACATTAGACCACCTTGGAAAACTGATTGTTAGAAACTTCTCTGTTGCAGTCAGCCAAAAACTGTGTGCATCAGAAGGAAGAATTGAGAGCAGGAAACTTGTTTTCCTCATTGGCCCCTGTCCACAGTGCCATGACAGGAAGCACACAACAAAGAGCTTTGGAATGAATGAGCGAATCCATTAACGGAAAATCTACACACTGGCTCTTCTATCCTCAGGAGCAGCAAAAATCACGTCCACTGTCTCATCCAAAATCCAGCATCTCAAACACTTAATGACACTTTCATGCTCCCCAGACTCCTCTTGTCCAGCCTAAAATCCTGCAATTTCCATAACCAAGCCCCGCACTCCACAATTTATAAAAGGATTTATCCTTTTTTTAAAAAGGCAAATACAAGGAAATTAATAAAATGGATATGATCATGTGGAAAACAGTGTCGAGAGGAGAGCTTAGGATTGATTTTAAAACTTGATTCTAATGTTCCTGCCACAAAGGTAAACAGGGAGACACTATGAGTTTTGCAGCTCTGTATTCAGAGGATTAAGCAGACCAGTTCCTCAGAAAAGACAAGGTCGTTCCCTGTACCAAGGACAGATGTCTCGTGTAGGATGGGCATTGTACACTGGGGAAATTGAGCCATGTAATGGATACTCAAAATTCTCTACGCAAAAGTCACAGCGAAGGCTGAAGCGAAATGAAAACTGTTGGTCCTCATAGTAATTTCCAATGAAAGCTTTAAAGGTAAAAGATCAAGACACGTGTAGAGTGGGCGATGAACAGGGTTACGTTGACTTGGTCCAAATATGTAAATATCTTCTTCAGGATTTTAACCTGACTCCAGGAAGTAACTTGAATAGCTGGACAATTTGTTAGCTGTACTTTAAATCACTGACCCTCAACCAAACGTCTCCTCCCCTGGGATCCTGCGCCCCGGAGAGAAGAAGATTGGAGATTACACTCTCCTGGGAGAGTCTGAAGCGTACTGATCCTCTGTCCTTGATTAAGTGGCTTCATAAATTTCAGAGACCAGATAAACAAAAGGTAAAGTCAGTATTGTGTTATAAAAATAAGAACCCCAGCCAAAGATGTCACCACCTTGCTGAAATATAGAAAGAGGCTACAGAGGTGCCTACCCAGGAAACCCAGCTTTCGGTCGGATATGGTTTAGGAGGGCACACTGTCGCAGTCGTTAATTTTTACAGCAATCCTGCCAGGTAGAAATTGTTTCTCCTGTTCCACAGATTCAGAAACTGAAGCTGAGGCTCAGAGAAATTCGCCAGAGGCCACGGAGCCAGACGTGGTCAGGAAGGATCCAAAGGTCAAAGCCGTCTGCCTCTACATTTGGTGCTTTGCCCCTGGTATCACCTGGCCGGCCTCCCTGGGCTACAGTGTGGTGGGTGAATAAAGGGTAATAATGTAAATCTCACGACATAATTATGAAGCTTTACAATCTGAACATGCTGAGGACCCCAAAGACCTTTTCTTTTATTGTACAATATTTTTTGTTTTTCAGTTTGCTTAGTCTTCTCTCTATTTATCACTAAATCAGCCCCAAACTCTCCTCTGTGTTCTGTAACTCTGCCTTCAAAATTCAAACATATTAGCTGTAATGATCATTTCATCTTAATTATTCTTCCCCTCATCCGCCTGACCTGCACCTGCGTGGACTGATTGCTTTCTCTTAAATCTATTGATATTCACCATTTTAGCAGTAAAACTAAAACTTTATATAAATATACATATTTATTAATATATTATAGTATACATTTAATAATCTTTTATTTTAAAACAATAAGCCCATTATATTTGACACAAATAACATTTTTTGTGAACTATATTTTCCCAAATAAAAAAATTAATCAAAGGGTTGACTTTGTTTTATGTTTTCACAACTCTTTTTAATGCCTGGCTTATATATCTTTTCAGTTACGTGGCTTATTATGTCTGGATACGTTGTTTCAGTTGACTAGGTGGAGAAAATTCAGCCTCATACAGATAGATGGCTCATAAATGTAAGACTCTTTTAATAATCTTTTCAGGTACTTGTGGAGATTCTTCTTTGATACTGTACTAAAAATAGACAAGTGGCAGTTTCTTAAAGTTTCATTGAAATGAGCAACCTGAAACTACATTAATAAACATCCAGAAGTCCACTGCACTAAAATCCATTAGGGCACCTTGAATGGATATTAGGCTGCATGATTCTGTAACGTAATATGCAGGTCATTTGGAAAATACTGGTTTACTGAGTTATACATATTTTCTAGATGTTGATATATTTCATTATACAATATCAAAAAAAATCACATTTGTTAATGTCACCACTAACGTTATCAGAAAAGCCTCTAACTGTTTGGAAGCTTTCAGGTTCACGATGGCAGAATCAAGTTTTCCAAAATTTGAGCCTCCAAATAAAAGCTCAAATTTTATCGTTGGTAAACCAACTCTGTCAATGTAGCCTTCATTGTTATGCATTTGGAGGGCTTTTCCTAAAAAGGTCATCTGCACTTAAGAATGTCCTTGAATAAGCAATAAAAATTATTCGTTTTATTAAATCTAGAAACGTGTGCAGAAACGTGAGGTACTAAGTGGCGTGTGGCGGCCGTCTCAAGGGAAAACACCGAGCAAATGTTCGCATGCAAGTTACTGGCCTTTTTCTTCCCCTTGAAAAAATAAAGCACGGTTATTCAGATCTGAGTATTTGCAGATATTTTCCCAAAAGTGAATACAAGGGCTTGCCCCTTAGAGGAAAATATTGACAGAGTTGGTTTCCCAGTGATAAAATTTGACCTTTCAGCCAAAGGCTCAAATTTTGGAAAACTGGATTCTGTCCTCATGAGCTTGAGAGCTTCATAACATTTCGAGGCTCTTCAGATAAAACTGAGGGCGATGTACCATTAATCTTGCAGCCTCATAGCCAGCTCTTTGTCAGCCAATTCTTGTAATAAAGGGAGATAAATCGGAACTTTTTCCCGTTGTGCCAGGAGAGCCATGTGTCCGTGCACATGTGAATGTGTGCGCGCAAAGACGTGCTTTTGAGAGTGGGCACAGTGTGGCCCTTGAGTTATGGAGTCCTAGATGCACCAGAAACTGACTTTCTCCTCCCTTCCGAGAAGGAACGACATCCCTCGGACTGAGCTCTCCTGCTGACGCAAGTCTAACTTCATGGCTGGCGCTACAGCCCAAGGGCCACCATCTGTCCTCTCCAATGCTCGCTGCCTCGGAGTCACCTTAGAGGAGAGAGGCATACATGGGACATGAGTACATGTCAACCCCCAAAGAGGCTGTTCTGTGGGCAGGCCCAAAGCTCAGAGCCAACCCACTATGGGACAGCGTCCCTCCGAGGATATTCACAGACTTCCAGCAGCTTTCCAAGCAGAAACACAATCCCAGACAAAATGAACGTAAAGGTCAGACTTGTGACAGTGACAAAAGGGATAGGACGGGAGGACTGCACCCCACTCCCCCACGGAGAACGGGCAGGCAGCATCTCTCCACGATGACTTAGTCTCACTCCTCGCTCCGGAAGGTGGAAGCAGATGGGGAGGAAGGGGTCCTACTCAGTCACGCTCCTGTCTCTGGCGAGAACACATTGGACCGGGTTAATTAACATAGTTGTTATCCTGGCAGTTTTCAAACACGGTAATAAACGCTAACAGCATCGTATGTGCAAGACGAGAAAAAAAGGAGCAAAGCTGGGCAAATCCGGAGGGGGACACTTATGTGACCAGGCCCTTAAAGTAGCTGTTTTAAAATCAATAATTACAAGTACATAATTCTAGTAGTCATTTTAGCCTTTTTTTTTCAAGGCAAAATATTTTCAGTCTACTTTATATACTTTTCTACTCTTTCAAAAAGAATCAATCCATAATGGGGGGGGAGGGGAAAACTGTAATTGAACAATAAAAATTTTTTTAAATAAAAGAAAGGATATTTAATACATAGCTTTATGGAAAAAAAGTATCACTCCAGAAAGAAAGTTAGTATGTAAATCTTAAAAAGTGCTTTTCTTATACTACAACAAAACTACTAAAATGTTCATCATTGGCTTTTCTCCTTGAAAATTAATTCTCACCAGATACTAAGTGTGAACTTCATGTGCCAGAACATTCCAGTCACAAGAGTCTCGATGTCGCAGCTGAAAGCACCTCCAGTCTCGTGAGAGGGGCACCAAAGGATCGCCAGGGAGAGAGCATGACTTTTTCCCTCAAGGTTTCAGAATGGCCTATTCTGGCCTCGGAAAAACAAGTACATATTAAACCCAAGTTGGTAAGTGCATTCCAGGACCCGGACCGTTTCCTGGGAGAATGACGAGAGGCTGAGCGAAGCAGATGAAGGAGAAGAGTAGAACTTGAACTCAGCTGCTGACTGAGTTCACATACAAGAATCAACCAATGAATGAGTGCATCAATACAACATTCTCTCCCTCTCTCTTCCTTCTTCTCTAAAAAAAAAAAAAATCAATAATTTTTTTTAAAAAAAGAGCTAGGCTCCTCTCCTTCATCCATTAATCCAATATTTACTCTTTATTTCTGGATTACTGTTTATATAAAAGTTCATCTAACCCATAGCTATGTAAATAACCAACATTAAACTGCCTTTTTCCTGCAACCTGGATGGACTCTGTATCTGGCTTCCGCCCTATTTCCCCCAGCAGGCCATCTGGGCTTGTCCAGCACTGGCCCCAGTGTGACCCGCATCAGGGCCGCGCTCAGGGACAGCCCTGAGAGGGACTAAGCTGCTCCTTTTTACCGGCCAGCACCCGGCACCTGGCATGCAGCGGGCGTCGCAACGCACTGAATGAATGACCCTTCTGACTTGAAATATGTTCTTCAGCGGAATTCTTTCTCTCCTCCCAGGATCGGAGTCTGAGTGGTGACATTTGTCCTAGGCTAAGCTGATGCAGTTATTCATCACCTATCTTATCAATGGATGACTTTAAAAAGGCGGTTGTCTCCAGGCGGAAGCAGTGCTAATGCAGGTCTCAAAGCCAGGTCAGTGGATCTCTATGACCCTTGCAGTGTTTACAGACACCAAGAGCAGGGCAGGGGGTGGGGGGCAAGATTCTTCTGCTGGTGGGTGGTCAAAGGTCGGCTCCCTAGAGCTGCAACCCAGCCCGGAGCCCACAGCCAGGCAGTGCGGGGCGTAGCTCCCGCCCACCATTGGGGCACGGAGTCCTTCTGTGTCACTCCTTAAACACACCACTGGCTGCCCTGCACCCCCACGCCCCCCACACTGGTGCCGGGGAAGGAGAGACAAGTAAAACGGCCCATCACCCTGCACTGGCTTCCGGCACCCAGACACGCTGGTAATAGGCGAAGTCTCACCTCACGTATCTAAAGCACTGTGCTCTGTGTCACCAGAAACTAGGACAATGCGGGGCTCAAAAAAATGTTTGCTGAATGGATGCATAAATGAGTGACTTTACACAGTGCGGTTATAACACGGTGACGCTGCTTCGCGTGCCTAGGTATTGCCAAGACGGCAGGACAGGGCGCAGGAAACATTGAACCAGAGCCAGAAAAGCCGGGTTCCAGAAGAATTCGCTGCAGACGCTCCTTTAGCCGTCTGGCCTCATCTGTCCCCGCCTCCTATACTCAGGGCAGCCTTGTCTCCAACCCTCCTGACTCCCATCGCACCCGTCTCCTGCGTGTTCAATCCTGAACTTTCCTCGCCTCTGCCCGCGGCGTCCCCCTTCACACCTTCCCTGAACTGCATAACCGCTCACCACCCACAGAGCACCCAACCCACGGGCCAGGGCATCTGCAGCTGCCCCCTTTGCCCCACCGCCCGCCCACCCTCAGGCCGTTGGGCTGTATTCGAACACTGAAGAGGGGTTCTGTCATCCCCGCCCCCCCCCCCCCGGCCATGCCCCACCGTCGCCTTCTCCGGGCCTCTTCACTCCCAGCGCAGGGCAGCGTGTTCCCACTACCCAACACCCGGCTGCCTCAGAGCCACGCGTGGCGGCGAGTTTCCACTGGCGTGTCGCAAGAATGTTTAGAACGTGCAATACCTGAGTAGTTAGTTAGGGGCACTGGTCTCTTTTCCCTTAGATTGTCAGATTTTAAAAAATGACAACAGCCAACACAATAGCCGTCCAGAAGGAATGGCCTGTCTCAAATCATAAATACGTACATAGGTCATATAATAGAGAGTTGCATCTTATGGGTCATATTGTATAAGGTTGCATTTGATTGGTTAATTCTTGGTACTGGAAATCTTTATATACAAGTATAGGCACCTTATTTTTTAAAAACTCACTTTGGAGCATAAAGAGTAGGTAATTACTATTATGACTTTCTTGTAAATCAATCAAAATTATACCTACTTTTTGTCAGACTGGCAAAAAATACATTTTTGGGTGTGCTGCAGAATTTTAGTAATTAGTTTGTGTTTGCCAGGAGATGAAGGTGGTTGCAAATCGCTGACACGTGGTTTCTCATCACCGCATTACCAGGCGCTTGGACGTGGCTCAGGGATCAAGGCCACGCTCCGCCTGTATTCACTCCTCCACTTTCGTCTCCTGCTTCTTCCCCAGCTCCTGACACCAGCTCCAGGACACCTTCGTGCCTTCGTGTAGCTGCTCTTCCCGTCTTATGCGTCTTTCCCCAGGGCGCCTTCCTAGTTATAACAAGGGCGCTGGGATGGAACAGTACTCTAGCAAGAGCTTAATAAACATTGTATGTTTATCGTAAGTGTGATCAGTAGATGTTTATATAGATATTATGCTAGTAACATACATACCTTATAAAACATTTAATGGTTACTGTAATTAATACATTTACATCAATTAACCCCAAATGCTGCATTGGTTCCTTTTCCACTTTTCCTATTATATAGTTCGAAGTTAGCTATTTAGGAGAGGTTGAAAGGCTTGTAATGTTTAAATAAGTGACTTACTTTTTAATTACTTTGTTTTCGTTCTCATTGCCATTTCTGCCAAAGCTTTTGTATAAATTGCTAACAAATAATAACATCAACTGATTTCCATTCAAAGCCTTTCATTTCCTTTGTCCACCCATTCTCAGAGATGCAGATAAACTGTGGTAAATTCAGACTATGGGGGTAGAAATGAGGGGGAAAGTATGAATAATTTATAAGCTAAGTAATTAAGCCTTAGAAATCTCACGAGGCTATTGTGTAACTTAAGAAGAAGAAGAAGGAGAGAGAAGATACGTGTGGAAGAATGAAGACTGGGGGCCATGGACTAAATATGAACAATCATAAGGACAGAAACTGCGACATGGTCAGATAAAGCCAGAACATCCTATTGTTTACTATTAACATCAAACCAACTTGTATCGTTATAAACGTAGAAATGCTAGCTACCCAACTGCTTAATTCTAGCAAACAACTAAGGAAATGCTCAATAAAACACTGGCTGATCAAATTTTTCAGCTCCCAAAATGTGGAATTCCTCTGCGCAGGTAGGTTTATTGACATGAACCTGCACCTCAGATTCCTCATCTTTACAACGAGAACGATGATCTGCTTGCTGCCTGGGATAGGTAAGAAGCTTAACTGAGTTACTGCACAGCACTAAGCACAATGCCTGCCATCTACTGAGCACCCAGCAGGTATTCGCTGTAATGACCATTGTTACTGCTATGAGACCAAATGTATGACACTCACGTGGGGCTCCCAGAGTGGAGAGGCAGTGAATTCGGTAACTTTGGAAACAGACAAAACCAGATGAGGATGAGCACAGTGAAAAACTCAAAGGTGTCCATCCGCTCACAGGCTGACAAAGCTGAGTGCCCTCGGGGACCTTGGCCACTTCTCTTTGCGGACGGACGGGCCACAGTGTCAGCGGTAGACGTGGAGACGGAATGAAGAGCTGTAGTTCTCAGCGCTGTGTCATCTCCCCAGCCTTCCCCAAGTAGAGGCAATTGCCATGGTGACACATTCCCTGTCAAGTCTGCACAAGCCAGGCGCATGTTCAGGAAGAAGTTGGTGCGTCACCACCTGGTAAGGCTTCTAAAGAGCAGAAAGCACTTTCCGCTCCTCACTTGTTCCAGAAAACCTCAGCTCCCACCCCGCATCTTTTCCACCCATTTGTGGATGTGAATTTTCACGCCTCCACTCCCCTGTCCCTCTCTGACCTGCTAATGGACTCGGCAGAATTTAAGACCACATGGTGTAGTGAGCACACAGTAGTGTACACAGATGTCGCATTACACTGTTGTACGCCTGAAATTTATGCTACTAACCAATGCTACCCCAGTCGGTTTCATTTTAAAAAGACCATATTATTGATGAGGAAATGGCCCTGTTTCAGGAAGCTAAAGTGTGTCTCACTAGATGGCAGCTTGCTAACACAGGTTTTTAGAGGGGTTTTTTTTTTTGGTGGGGGAGGTTGGCCCATGTTTGTCTCAAGCTTTGTCCCCACAGCGCCCCCCACCCCACCGCCCAATGAGAAGATGTCACACAGGGCATTTATTTCTGCACAACCACGCAGAGTGACACAACGTGAAACCTGACTTGGAAACGCTCCTGCACAGAATCACCCAGAGCAATGTTGGCAGAGGGCACTGCGGGCGGCCGTCCCCAGGCCGGCCGCACGCCTGACCGGTCGGAGGCGCTGGGGAGTGGGGGCAAGGGCCCGGGGGCTGTGCTGGAAGCCCAGATCTGGCGTGTCCTCGCTGTGTGACCTTGGGCAGGTCCCCTGATGTTGCTGGGCCTCGGTCCGACATCTGTAATCCAGAGCACGTGCACGTGCTCCCTTTGAGAATGGTTCAGTCTTCCCACCGATGCTGCCTCACAGCCGACACCGGCGGGACCGCGGGAAGCCAGCCTGGCCGAGGTGCTGGACCCGGCCAAGTTGGCTCCCATGGGCTATGCGATCCCCAAACTCCTGGTCGTAGTCTTGAATGTAGATATGACAGCTGCTGCTTGCTTTTCACAGGGTCCCTTCTTTCTCCCCCGTGTCTCAGTTATTCCCAGGCGCTCAGACCAGCTGCTGGAAGGGTGTGTTAACGCTTTGAGGCCACTGGCATTGGGGCACTAGTAACGCCTTAAATTGCCTCCAGAGTCCTAAAAATGGTGACTAATATGCTTCCTAAACACCTCAATTACTCCCTGGAAATGACTTAGGCATATGAAATATATGATTCATTACCTAATTCTCACGCATACCCCTATAAGATGGAAGCATGCTAATTCGTCATGCTAAAGACTGTTACCACAGTAAAATCTCATATGGAAATTAATTAGGTGTATGCCTGGGGTGGGGTAGGTAAGAAGGAGGCTTTAATTTTCTAATTACTGAAGATTGCCAATTATATCGTATTTTTAAAAGTATCTGGATTTTATAAATACAGATATAAGCAAATAATAAAGCTAATGTATTATAATTATGTGTTATCATAGGCAGGTAAAATATAGAACTATTTTACCATAGGCAAGTAAAACATGGAACTATTTATTTTACCATAAGTAAATAAAGCAATGAAAGACCTAAGAACTCTTCCAAAGTGCCCCTTCAAGAAGAATCATGATATAGGCCACATTACCTGATATTTCAATTAACTCCTAATAATGAGGTTTTACTCTTTCAGATTTTTTTTTGTATTTTGTTTATTTCTCTTTTTATCAAATTTATTGGGTGTAAAACTGGCTCACAAAATTATGTAGGTTTCAGGTGCACAATTCCACCACACATCATCTACACTCTCTACCATTCTGTAGAATTTTAAATGGTTCTAGTCTGCATTTTGCCTCCCATCCTCCCTTAAAAAAAGATCCTCAAATAAGAAGAAAAATTGGTCCGTGAGCCTTTCAATATTTCATCAACTTACTCATTTTATTTAGACTCTAACCACGTCCTGTAAGGCCAAGCACACCTACGGGAAGCTGGTCTCTGGTTACCTGAAGAGGTGGCTGGTGTTTTCCAAGTTGCTGGGTAACTTTCATTCCATGTGCTTGATACTCATTTTATGGTTTTACTCTTGCTTTCTCATCTACCACTGGTTTTTATCCTGGGAAAGAGGGCCCTGACTCCTCTCTGTCTTGAGCCCTGTGAACCTGAGTTGACTCACAGTGACTTAACTGGGGGGGTCACAAAGTATCAGACACGGTGCTAAGTATTCAATGTACACTGTCCTGTGCAACGCCCTCAACAGCTCTGAAACTCTCCAGGGGAGAAAACACAGACACGTAGCTCTTAAGACGACTGCTAGGGGTCACACAATGAGCAGGAAGCTGGGTGTTTCTCTGGTACATGAGCAGCAAATCTAGCGTGACCCCCACATCTAGCCCCTCATTGTTCCAGATGTGATAAAATCATCGATAAATATCAGCCCTGCACTTTTTAAAAAAATTTGCTTTGTCTTAAAAAAAAAACCAAACAGTAGCTGTCGTGACCCCTTAGCCAGCTCACAGTGGACAGAGGGGATCCCTTAGCTCTTTCCCCCAACTCTATAAAGAAACCAAAACGGGGGAGGACGGCTCAAATAAGAGAGGGTGTGGGGAGCTACCGGAGACGAAAGATGACTGAAAGTCTACAGCTCGAGAACCTCATCTCTGACCGGCTCCCCAAAGCTCTGGTTCTTGGCCCACGGGAAGGGGCCAAGGCCTGCATCCCACCCCCAGGTACTCTGACTGGACTGGTCTGAGATGTGCCTGAGGCACTGGTATTTTTTTATACACTCCCAGGGGATTCTAGTGGGCACCCAAGGTTGAGAAGCCCCGCTGCCAAGCAAGGAAATGTTCCCATTATCCTGCTCCAAAACCTCCAGTGGCTGCCTTCTGCCTACCAACTCTAAAAACAATCCAACTAGCCCTGGCCAGGTGGCTCAGTTGGTGGGAGCACGGTCCCGTACAGCAAAAGGTTGTAGGATCCACTCCCAGTCACGGCACATACCTAAGTTGCAGGTTCAGTCCCCTGTTGGGGCACATACAGGAAGCAACAGATCAATGTTCCTCTTTCACATCAATGTCTCTCTAAAATCAATCAACATATCCTCAAGCAAGGATTTAAACAAAAAATGATCCAACTAACACTGTGCTCTAGTTTTCCATGTGCTTTCCAAGGCTCTGGAGCTTCATGACAGTAAGAGCACCCACCGGGGCAGTTCTGTGAAAGCCCATTGTGTCAGGTCAGGAGACCCCGGAGGGAAGATGGGCTTCCTTCTGCACACGGGCAAATCTCCCCATGCCCCCTACCCCCCGACTGGAGCGTCTGCTGCGGTTCCAACAGTATGAGAGACTTACATAACGCTAATTACTAGCTACCCATGCAGAGTGGCTGTGGTGTGCTTGTTATTATGATGCTGTAACAATAGGGGAATCTGAGACGACTGAACACCAGCCGTGCAGGATGAGTAACCTCTCATTCTGCGGAGGCACCCAGATGAAATAACCTGACTTGCTAATGTGCTGCCTGATCCAGCGGGTAATGCAGTTTGTTGGGCGAAAGGAGCAGCCCATGTGCTTGGCTGTACTGCAGGTTTCTGCAGCGACTTCTTGGTCTGTAAGCCTCACCTAGCTTCTCCTACCAGGCTCTTCAGCTACCAAATGCTTACCACGTGTATGAGTTTCCCGTTGCTGCTGAAACAGGTTACCACAAATTTAGCAGCTTAACATCATGCAAATTTATTTTCTACTCTCTGAAGTTCCAGAGGTCAGAAATCTAACATGGGTCTGCAAGAGCTGGTTGTGGAGGCTCCAGGAGACGCCCTGATTCCTTGACTTCTCCAGTGTCTCGAGGCTGCCATCAGTCCTCGGCTGCTGGCCCCTTCCTCCATCTTCAAAGCCAGCAAGCAGCATAGCATCTCGGTTCTTTCCTGATCTCGGCTCTTTCCTGATCTCGGCTTTTGTCCTTACACTGCCTTTCTCTCTCTCTGATCTTCCTGCATGTCCGCTATAAGGACCTTTATGGTTATTTTGGACTCACCCAGCTAATCCAGGATGATCTCCTCATTTCAAAATCCTTAACTTAATCACATCTGCCAAACATCCCTTTTACTATCCACAGATTCTGGGAATCAGGACACGAGGGTCTTTGGGGGGCCCTTATTCAGCCTACCACACCAAGTAAATGACTAGAGAAACAATATTTTTGAAATTTCCCGATGAAGTTTGAGTGTTCCCTTCCAACCGTGGTCCTGCCTATAGGATGCAATGTCCCCGTTGGAATTTCAGGCTGAGCACCACCTCCTTGAGAAATCCTCAGTCCGGGACTGCATATACAAACTGATTCCTTTTCTTGTGTTCATGGTTTGTCATTGAGCATAAAGATAAATAATACTCCCGTGACCATCCCTAAACAGGAGAAAACAAAAACCCATGATGCTGAAAGAAAAAAGCCTTTCTGATGTCATCACTTGTCCAATTGTGACATCTTCTGCTATTGCTCTGGCCACGCAGCAGCAGCAGCAAATTGGCACCAAGGGCTGGCCCAGGAGGGGCACTTTGCATATTTCAGGGGGCAGATGGCTGAGCAAAGAGCATGAATGGGAATTCTCCCCTCCGGACCCACTGCAAACGCCGGACCCTGCTCCTTCTTGAGAAGCAGCTCAGGGAGGGCAGTGTCCAGATATATATTGTGCCTTGGACATCAGCTCCACTAGAACAAACTCAAGGAACACACATCGAATGACCCATCATGCATTTATTACTTACGGATTAATCTAACATCTTGAATTTTCTCGACAAGTTCAATTTATCAAAACCCTATGAAACAAAGTACTTCTACCCTTTCAAATGCCACTGGGCTGAGTGCGACATCAAAATGCTACCTGGATTCTATTCACCGCATCCAAGGATTTATCGAGTACCATGAAGATACTTTGCGTTAAAGATTAGCTTGGAGCCAACAAACCGTTGGTCCCCACCAAAAATCCTGGGGTCTGGCTAGGTTACTTGGCCTGGATTTTTTCCCTAACTCTAGGGCCAGTCATGAAAAACCCTTCCATATTTTCCTGAGACTGAAGCGTTCTCTAAGAGCAGCCACTTCTGCACAAGGTAGCTGCGGTGAGGGACAGGAGAGTAAAATGGACCCTCATTCCCAATGAATCTGTAATCGAGCAGAAGAGATCAGACTAAGATTCGGCAAAGTCTGAAGAAACTTCGTGTCTCTCACCCTCAGGGCTCTCTGGAAAATGGGGGCATTGAAATAGACAATCAATATTGGTACCCCTTATCGTTTATAAAATAGTTTCATTTTTCCCTTAACTGTCTTCCATGATAATCTTATAAGGTAAGGATTTCATAGGTAAGAAAACAGACTAAGATGTTAAGCTACAAAGCTGAGATGCAACAGTTGGTGGAGCCATGGGCTGGAGGGGGCGGGGCAGGCCCCAAATCTCCCGCCAACCCACAGAACTGGATGCCGTGATTCTGAACTGGAATCCTAACGTTCTATGAGCCTGAGGGTTATATGTATAGAATTTCTCCTACAGTTTATTTATTATAATGGATGGAAATCGGGCAAAAGCAGCTGCCATTCAAAAAGTGGTCATTAATTGATGGTTGACCACAAGGAACTAATCCGGGCATGTCTTCTCAGTCAAAATTCAGGCAGACAAATGGAAATTCTAGAACATTTTCTGCTTTCTCGTATGTACATAGATTGTGTCAAATGCCTGCAAACTAATAAAGGAAAGTCTTTCTTTGGAAGCTAATGGAAGATTGCTACACAGTGACGTGTGTAATAGGGGCTGACGGATCTGAAGGACCGTCCATCTATCACCCATGCACCCTGCTCACTGGGAGAAAGCCTGTCCCCATCTTTGTTATCCTCCTCAAATGGCAGAAGAGCAGCGTCCTTTTCTCTCTGGCTTCTAACGGCTCCAGGCTGCGAGTGTGGAGCCGGAACCCTTAGTGATGACAAAGTCTAGATGCCCCCCGGCCTGGGGCTCAGCCTGGCACTAACCCAGAGGGCCATCTGCCCCCGTGGAAGGAAGTGGGGGTCTGGGCGGGCAGGAAAAGCGAGGTCGGCTTTCAGAGCAGTCAACCATCGCGGCCCGGCCGGTGAGACTGGGAACTACAGAAAATTTACTGCAGGGCGACGTCTGTAACAGGAGACACCCAGTCTGGCCAGTCCCAGAGCCCCCGCTGCAGGGCACCAGGATGACCGCCCTGACGCGGGAACATTGATTCACAGCCAGGCACCAAATCTCTTTATCGCAGAGAGATTGCCTCTGATCCCGTTAACTATCACTGGAGGGAAATGCACGCATCAGGCTGTCCTGGCGTTGGAAAGAGGCAATCAAACAGATGCAGGACAATCTCAAGTGGGTGGCTTGCATGAATCATTTTTTGTATCTGGCTTCAGGCCACAGCAACCCACCCTTGCCCTGTGGGCAGAACTGGGAGCCCCTCTGTGTGTCCCCAACTCAGTCTGGGCATCACTCCACCTTTGCACGCACCTCCCGGGCTTACAATGGGAGGTTCACCTGCCTCATTCCCTGAGGGCCACAGGACAGCAACCGGGGCTTCCAGTCCGAAGCGGGAGCCCCACCCGACAGCTAGCATAGTGCCTGGCGCTGGGTTAGAGCTTAATATACATTGTTATTGTACAGGGAGTCCTTTCTCATCTGAGCTGAAAGAAGGAGAGGAGAAGCAGAAAGAATTATCACACAAATAGAAATGCACCCTAACCCCTGACCTTCCTTCCAGCAGCGTCTGTAGCTTCCCCTGCCCCACCACACACACACACACACACACACACACACACACACACACACACACACCCCACACACACTCTTTTACAACAGTTTGAATATTTTATATGAAAGCACCGCTCCCAAGTTCTTTTGTCTTTGCTCACCTGTGCTGTGTAGCAGCTGAGTCCTCCAACACCTGCACGTTACAGGTGCCCGGCAGCCCTGGACAGTGACATGGGAGTCGACTGTGTAACAGGAATACGTGACAAGCACAACCCGAGATGTGTTGAAAATATGACCTGGCTGGAAGGGTGTGCACCGGAGCATTTTATGTATAGTAGCAAAACCTCACCTCCATGAATTGATGCCTGGTTCTATAAACTAGGACATATTTTTATAGCGGATAGTACTAATGTAATGTAATATTATGCTACCATTAGACAGCCTATTTTAGAAAAATATATAATGGCATGGGGAAAATGCACCCGGTACTCTAAAGCGAAAAGCAGACCACAGAATCGAATGTCATCACAACTTTACAAATTGTGGGTGTACAATGGACTTTGAAGAAATAGACCCAAATGTTACATAGTCTGTTTCTGGGTGATGGCGATTTTTAAAGTCTTACATAAACTTTTTCGTATATTTTTTATTTTACGACAGACATGTGTTACTTTTTGTGCTTTTCCAAATAGCAGGTTTTACAATTGCAAACAGAAGAAGTATGTGATCCACCAATGGAAAGGAGCGATTCTGTTCCTGGCCTGGGCGGTCATGTTGAAGCACGAGACTAGGAAGCCCCACCCAGGGGCCACTGGCTCCTCATTATGTTTGCATCCACCACCCAGAAAATTCTGCCCAGTAGCCAAGTGGCAGCTAGGCCCCTGCAAGTCAAAATAAGAGTCCTTTTATTTGGTGTGTCATGTCCGCAAAGGAGCCAGCCCTGGAAGAGACGTGGACAGGAGACAGCCGAGAAGGTGGAAGCAGCTACGGTAGGGAAACCCCTTCTCCTGGGCAGGAGAGAGCTGGTCTTGGTTCTAAGAAAGATCTAACGTCTGCCCTGCCTTCCTCACAGGTCTCCCGTGGGGTTAAATAAAATGATGTGTGCACTTTCTTTTGTAAGCTACAAAGCACCCAGTAAATCATCTTCTGGCAATCCAAGAACGCTCACTTCTTAAGGTAATGATCCATGCTCCCAACTTTTTTGCAGGATATCAAGAGAAACCATCTATAGTCCTTCTCACACTCTAGAAAATTTACCAGGAAGTTTATCAGCCTCATTTCACTCATTTCATGTTTCCCTGTACTTTTGCCCTATGTAACAAAAACTATACAATGTGTTCACTCAACTTGTTTCTTTTTTCTCTTGGGCACATGCAGAGATTGACTTTCCCAGCCTCCCCTGAGGGAAGGTGGGGCTAGGAGACGGGATTCTTGCCACTGGAATGTAGCTGGAAGTTAAATACCCCCCTTCCAGGCCGGGCCCCCCCACCCTGCAACCCCCCTGTGAGATCCTCCACTCTCTCTCTCCCCTCATTTCCTGGCTGGTTGTGCAAGATCTGGCGGAAGGCTCTGAGGCCCCTGCAAAGTGGTGACAAGGTAGATAAAGGAACCAGGGTCGCTACATTACAGGGGAAGGCCGTGCACCCACACCGATATAACAGAGGTATGAGTGAAACGTAAGCGGAGATCATTTGTTATGCCAGTTACCTTCCCTGACTAATACACTCCATGACCACGGCTACCTCTCCACTGCACGGCGGCGGTCAACACGTTCAGCTGATGCAGGGCACACAGAGAACACATTCTATAAACCCAACCCTCATTCAACAGAAAACTCAGCCAAGAAAAGTGAAGAGAAGTTTGTCAGATTCCTTGGCAGATTTAAGACCTGCTCTCTTATCTCTGTAGAAAAACTTAGGAGTATGTGCTAATTTAAACAACGCCTAAAAAGAAAATGGCAAAAGTGGAAAACACAGTTGGCAACGTAATCATGACAGTACTCAAGAGGGGTTGCAAACAGAAAAGGGTCGTGGTCCATTAAGGTGGGAGGGTTAGGAAGGGAGTCCACGCCTCTTTCAGACAGTGAGAGCAACGAAAGGAAGCCACACACCATCAGGGATCACTGGTCCCTCATGTGTTTTATCTTTATATAGCAAGGGCCACCGGGGCCACATGGAGACATGGCTCTGAGGTGGGGAGCTCCCAAAAAAGTGAGCGGAGAAAGGAAGTATTACCTACCCACGTCTCCACTTTGACTCTAACCAGCCCTGCTCATCCTTGCTCAGAGGCCACTTACCTGGTAGGGGTACAGGGTGACCCCGTTGGTTCTTGACAGGGACCAGGTGCCATCCAGGTATTGGTGAGCCTGGATGGCCACTGAGTTGAGGATGTTCCCATTGCTGGGACTGGTGGCCATCTGGAGGCTGACTTTGGCCTGATGGGTTGGGGACACACTCTTCTTCTCTGCCCCATTGCTGACTCCAAGGCTGTTGGGTTTGCTGTTATGCTTGTTGGTGACAAAGGCTGTGTAGTTGGAGGAGGCATAGGAGGCAGGCACAAAGGCCCAATCCCTGGACTGCGGGAGCCCACCCACATGCCGGGGCCCCACCAGGGCGGGCGTGCTGGGCAGGGGCGGGGGAGAGCCAGGCGAGCCGTCGTAGTGCTCGCTGCCAGCTGCCTGTTCCAAGGTCAGCACCATCTGGATGGCCTCCTGCTTCAGCTGGTTCAGGTGTGTGGCACAAATGTCACAGCGGTTGTCCCTGTCATTCCATGCCTTCCGGATGGTGTTGGGGACCTGGAGCTTGTCATGAATTACAGCCGAGAAAGCAGGATCCTGGAAAACACACAAGCAGAAAAAAAAAGAGAGAGCCTATAACTCAAGCCTCGCAAGTGCAATTCAGATGGCCGATCTATATAAGTTAAGCCCCAGATTTACTCAAAGAGTTTGACTGACATCCAACAGGAGCGAGCACCATACTGGCAGAAGAGCCTGTAGATGACAACCATATTTGACATATGCTAGATTTTTATCGTGGAGACTTAAAGAATTGAAAAAAAGAAAAAGAGACTTCTAAGCATCCTCCTTGCCAGGCCAGTCAAGTAAGAACATTCCAGATTCTTCTCCTTGTGTCTATTAAAGGATTAGAACCATCCCTGGATCCTCCCAAGGTGCATTGCATAGACACTGATACTTGTCCAGGCATGACAGGTGAATGCGGTCACTCTGGACAAATGCAATATAGCCCCTGGCCCCTGTGAACCACGGAAAGTTGGTAATCAATGGAGCCCTTGGCCCGAACAGAGATTCTAGTCTAAGAAAATCCTGACCTCGTTAGCACTGTGTGCTAAGTGCCATTGACAGGAAACGAAACTCACAGGCTCTAGACCAGAGATCCAGCCAGGTCCAGCAGCCCAGGGAACCCTGCAGGTCCACTCTTTGGACCTGGCTCTGTGGCAAGCTGGCCGTGCCTGATCCCGTGTATCTGGTATCCCGATCGATTAGAATAAAAACATCTCCCTAACAGTCCAAGTTACTTTTCCCCATAAACTTCATTCAAAAGCACTGTTAAAAACTTTTAGCCCATATCTAAAAGAAATCAGAAAATTAATGAGGGTTTGTTTCATTTACTTTGCTTTAATCTCCCCAAAAATGCAGGGTTGCACTGAGAAATAAGCACTAGGTGTGCTAACTTGGTATCAGAATATTTGGGTTCTAGTTTCAGTTCTGCAGCGAATAAGCTGTGTGACCTTGGACAACTTACTTAGCCTCACAGAGCCTGTCGACTGTCACACAAGGCCATGGCCTATCTTTGTTGATAGGTCCTTCCATCTCCATGACTCTATTTATAGGGAAATTGGGACTGAAGGTAGAGTGTCTGTCTGTATGGACAGAGTGACTATGCCATATATGGGGCCTGGTTGAACTTTGGAGATTCAACTGTTGTTGCAGATAATTGATAAGGCTTCTCTCAAGGCTCATCTTCCTCAAGGACATCAGAAGAAAATGTGCCTTGCTGACATCTGCTGTCAGCTTTTATGGGGCGGAAGCCGCATCAGGGCTGCATGGGGCTGGATGAGTCGAGGGGGAGGGAGCTGGAGCGGGTCACCAGGGCGGCAGGAAGGCCAGCGGAGGGAGCGGCCTTCTTAATTACGATCCATCTTGATTACGGTCTCCAGCATTTTGTTTTCCTTGTTTAACTACCCTGAACAGCTCCTCAGTATGCACTGATTAATTGATTAATAAATCAAGAGGCCTCTTTACACAGCAAGGAGGGGCTCAGAAGGCAGAACCTCAAGACAGTCACAGACAACAAGGGGAACAATAGGAGGTCAAGGTTGACCGAGCCTGGCTGATGAAGTGATGGGGACCATATGAGACCCGCCTCGTGGCGTCCCTCTCAATGACTCTGCATTGTCCACCATCCCGAAGCACAAGTCGGAGCACGTAGGACCCAAAGGGCCCCTTCCTGTCCATTCCAGAGCAGACTCTCACCTCAGTTTTCAGGGCAGGAAACAGAGCTCCAAGTGGGTTGAAAGCTCAGACAATACTCAGACCTTGACCTCGAGTCCACAATATTTCACTTCAAGGCCCAAAGAATGATATTCATCAATGGGCTCCTATTTTTTACATAAACATGTGAGGTTTTCATCTGGCAAATGGTCATTTATTCAAGAGGAATTTATCTGGTCCCTCATATGGGCCAAGATACAGTTTCTTGCTTTTTTGTTTTCCATATAACATTACATAATGAGAATCTTCACTTATCAATACATAGCATTTGAAAATGTGATTTTTTTTTTTTTAATGACCACATGGTATTTTATCCTTTAGTTTTGTAATTCATTTATTTCCACACTCCACTACATATTGTATTTTGCCATGTATAATATGTACCCATGTTTTTGGCTCAAACTTTCAGGAAAAAACATCTTTCGTTTTAATTTTTAACTCAATTGTTTATTTATTTATATTTAGAAACAAAACCAATTATCGGATTCCAGGGTATAGTACTCCAAGATTTTGCATACGAATATCATTGTTGCTTTCTTGAGTTATACTTTTAACGCATAAGCATAAATAAAAGAATTAAAACAGTTGTATAGATACGGAATTAGCACTGCCCATGTATAATACGCATCCTTATTTTTCCCTTAAAAATTTGGACAAAAAGATGTGCACTAGGCATGGCAAAATACAGTAACTGAAATCAGAGACCACCATTCAAAGCCAATCCACAACCCACGGCTTATGCTATATCACGGCATCCAAGTATTTGGTTTCGAGAAGCCCCAGGTTAAATGCTTATTTAGAATATTCCTGTGAACCCAATCGTCTGGCGGAAGCATCACAGTAAGGAGGCAGATACACGACCAGTGCCATCCACAGGCCACAGTGTGTGTTAGATCCTTGCAGAATCTTGGCCTCCCTCTGACATCTGGCTGCCACGTCCGCTCCATGGAATGGCAGGAGCCGGGCTCTGAGGTCGCCTTTCCTCCTTTTCTCTCGGTTTTCACTGGTCTCCCTTGAAGCATCCAGGGCCTTCCTTACTCAGTGTATTGCCATTTACTGCTTAACTTCTGACATCTGACAAGTGACACATGTTGGCCTCCAACAGGCCAGGCCCTGCACCCTGCGTGAGAACGAATTCTGTCCTCGGTGAGTTCACAGCTGAGGGGGCCTTCTTGGGGCCTGGACTACCAAATGCCACGTCCCTGTGCTGCCACCTCCAGCCAGAGCCAATCAGCACACAGACACACGGAGCCTGGCACTCCCCTCCTGGTTCCTGAGACAGGGCCAAAACCAGCCCGCCGCCGGCATGATCGGCACGGCCACAGGCAGCCAGGAGGCAGCTCCGAACCTGCTGTTGCCCCGTTCGGAGCAAAGCTGAGACTGCTTCTTTAATGAGTATGCAATTGCCTACTGATGTCAGAGAGGCATTTCTAAACTAAGCAACCCTGATCTGAAACCTTCCGTGAGCTCTTATCATCAAAAGGCCTCAGTTAAGTCAAGAGATAGATCTTAGGGGAACTAAAGCCCCTTTCAAGTGCTTGTCCACACGTTATAAATATTTCAGTGCAACTCAAAGCTTCAAAGAGGAATGGCCCACAGACAAAGCTTTCTGCAAGTGCTGGGATAAAGAGAATACTGCTTCCAGACAGAGCAGTAATAACAGGAAGAACAGAGGAAAGGAGGAAAGTGGACGACGCACATGTGCTAAGTTTCCCGACTTAGACGCCACAAGGACAGCAGTGGCCCCAGTGGACAGATGGGAGGAGCAATGCTGATTCACCTGGCACCAAAAGGCACCTGGGCCCAGAGGAGGGATGACTTAAATGTCCAGCCTGGTGTGCTACCCAGCTCAAGGGCTTCAAAGATGCTGGTATTGTCTACTCCTGATTCATTCCATGGCTCCAGGAAATACTCAAATAGGAGCTGTGGGAAGCCGGGCACAGATGGAGCCTCTGCCTTTCAAGTCCCAACCCTTATTTCTGCACATACTGAGCAACCCGGGCAACATGTTCGTCCCAAACGTTTAAGGTTAAGGGTTCTGTGCGTGAAACACTCTCATTGTTCAAAAATAATACAAAATTATTTTTACCCCCCATCTCCCATGAAGAGGAATTCGAGGAAACACTTCGCTAGTTAGGAAACTGGTAAAGTTCTTCAGAAGGAAGGAAGGTTTAAGCACCTAAACATGCCCGATGAGTCACTGCATTTCAGGGAAATGGGTGTCCTGTCATGTCTCATAAGGGCCTCTTGTAGCCTAACGACTGTCTCAGGCTAACTCACGGGTCCACTGGAAGACTGATCTGAAAGAGGATGGTGCGATCTCTCTTCCCGCTTGGCCTCCTTGGCCAGCGACGTCCCGGTGGCTGGGACTTCTCATCTCCATCCAGGCCTGAGCTTCCTCCTCAGCGCTGAGCCCCAGAACCAAGGGTCCCCTGGAAACCACCCCTGGGTCAATACTCTTCTAACTGACAATGCGAAATTAATTTTATTTGCCACTAGTCAGTATTGCAGTGCATAGTATCATTATTCACTCCGGCACCCACGCTGGAAATCTAACAGCCTCCCTGTCTGTGCCGTTTCCCATCACCCGAATCACCCATGTGGCACACGGCACCTCCTACAAGCCCTTGAACTAGCCCGGCTCTTCATGCTCGTTGCCATGACGACGATTTTAGCATTTCTCCCATCACCGGTATCTCCCTGATCTCAGCCTTGACTTGGCCACCCCGCCCCAAAAAATGATTTTACTAAAATGCACGTCTGATTGCCACTGTCCTGTAGCCCTATCTATTCCTCCTGTCGAGGAGCTATCTTATCGTCTGTGGTGGTTATTTGTGGAACTCTTTCTGTTAGACTCAGCTCCTTGAGGGGAAATAGTCTTTCTTCCTTCTTCGATTCCCCCACGTCTAGCACAGTGCCTACGACACAGTGAGGGTTCTACAAATATTTGTGAAACAAGTGGATACATGAAAATAATTCCAGCAAGGCTACAAGAGTCAAAAAACAAAGCTGGTCCAGGTCCATCGTTCACTTATTTAGTCTAAATGAGCCCATCACCTCTTACACATTGTCATGAAACACACTCAAGTCTAAGGTTTTCCAACTATGATCGTCCCATCTGGCCAATGTTGGTCCGCCATAATCTGGATGTCCTGCTTTTACCTGGCTCTTCCTTACACTAGCAGAATAGACTCTCTAGTCTCTTGCCTCAGCACACAATCTATTACTTTCTGTCCTAAGATCCTAAGAAAGTAATGTTTGTATGCAAAGAGAGATTTTGTTGCTGTTTGTTTTTACCAACAAGTCAGCTCATCAGCAAGAAAACGAGAGAAACCCACTCAAAGGAAGGCTCTAGACTGCAACTGCCCACTTGGTCCAGCCAGGTTAGGGCCCAGCAAGTGGACAGCAAGCTTATGTTCCAAGAGCAAAAACCAGCTTTCAATGCATGAGGTGGGTGGCAAATGCGGGCACAACGTCTTTGGAACTCAAGCAAGGAAACAAAAACCAGTGCCCAAGCAAACGAAGCTTTCCGTTCCATTTCACCCTCTGAGGGACAGGTCGCTCAGCAATAAATGCCAATGCCACTTTTGAAGACAGGATGATTTTCCATGTCATTTTAGCCAAAAGAGTACTTGGAGAGCGTCCCTCCAAAGCCTCTGGGTCTGTGAGGCAGGGAACAGCTGGAGACCGTGTCCAGCATGTGTTGTGCAAATTCCTATTGATGTGTGTTTCGGGTTTATTATTCTACAGGCCTCCAGGGATGCGCTCAACAAGATTTAAGCTGTTCTTCAAAGGAAGTTTCTTTCCACTTTGTTCTTAAACTATCTTCCTCCATAAACGCTGTCCCACGAGGCCAGAACGGCCCATAGTACTCTGAGTGAGAATGCATTGTTCTGTTCTCCCCAGAGCAGCTTCTTGGAAGATCGATGGAAGGCACCTTCCCATGTCTTATTTCCGCTCTTCCCTGCCTCCCACCACATTCCTCATGGGGTCCTTTCTTTCTCAAGAATCTCCACGTTCTGCACAGCAGTTCTGTCTCCAAAGGCAATGACTCTCTTCTCTGAACAGAAACAGCAAAGTCAAAGTTTGCAAAACAATAGATGGCAAATCTCAGGTGACTCTGAACCAAGACTTCAAATACTCATAGTTAAATATTCAAATATGTGGACTCAAATATCTCTCAAAGAAGTGGTATTTTTTTCTGCCTTTGTCATTTCAGAAGAGTGAGCCAGATAATTTGGCCAAATCTCAACTAGCCATTAGCAGAAAGGAGAATTTAAACATCTGAAATCAAAGAATGACCTCCAACTGCCAACTGGTAGGTGTAACTTCTTCCTCAGGAAGATTTGGCTCCTCAATGGTCATCAGCTCCCCTGATCTTTCCATCTCCTTTCTACACGTTTGACAGGATGTGGAAGGTCAAAGGGACACAAAGGATCATGATAAACCGGAGTCTTTCTCCCATGAGACCCCACCCACCCAGCTGTCGTGCTGAATCTTCTCAGAGGAGCTGCCTGATGACTGAACATTAGCATCCTTGACTCCTGTCGTTCAAGGGTTCCCAGACCCACAAAGAGCCCATGACTACCTTGGAGGGAGGCCAAGGGGTAAGTTGTCCCACTGCCCTTTCTGGGGAAGAGTGACCACCTCCCGAGTTTCCGCCATTCTCACTGACACTCTGCAAACTGAAGAAAGTTCCTGAGCAGCTCGCTCTGTTTAGCAAAGAGAGGACACACATGGCCCATTCTCCACAGCCAGGTGGTTGTACCAGGGAGGAGGAGGGGTGTGTTATAATTAGTTTGCTTCAGTTGAGGCCTGTGACAGCCAAAACAACCACCACAGCAGCGACAGCAACTCCACCAGGCCCTGACGTCACAGGTGGCCATGAGACCTCCTTCATTAACACAAAACTCCAATGGAAACATCCTTCTGGCCCACCAGGCCGATCTGAACCCGAGGTTGGCAGCATCATTACTAGTCTGCTTCGTGAACCAACAGCACTTCACTCAATAATGACAATCACACACGAACATGGGCCCGAGCGTGTGAAGAGAATGAGTGTAAAGGCACTCTGGGTAATGACTTCAGAGAGACCAAAAACCGCCAAAGGAAGAGATGTTAAGTGTCAGACCAAAATTGTTCTACAGAAGAAGCCAAATTAACCTGGGGTGTAGTGACTGTGCCCAGCATATGCAATTCTGCTCCGTATACAGCAGAGAAACGGGTCCTATTAAAGGTGGCATGTGAGGCTTCAGTTTGAGTGACCGTGTCCCCGGGGGAGGCTGTGGGGAGCGCCAAAGGCGGGCTGGACGCCATGAGCAGCGCTGCTTGCTGCCACGTGTGAAAGTCTCAGAGATAAGACTTATCTGCTTCAAAAGGAAGGGGAGATTTTTAATTAGGGCTAACCATGATGAAGAGCAGTTTATGAATTACTCAAAAGAACAGGCAAGGTATTTATCATGACCACAGAAAAATGTTTTATGTCTATGTCTCGTCTTTTCCAACTAGATAACATGCACGGTGTCTTCTAGAGTCTTCGGAAGACTTTTGGTTAAGAATATGGGAGGATCGAGTCCCTGCTCGGTCACTTAGGAGCCATGTGAAAAGGGGCCATTTTTTAAAAACCTATCCAAGCTTCAGTCTCCTTAAGTGTAAAGACAGAAATGAATGATAGCCCCTGTGTTATTGAGTTAGGTAAGGATTAAATACGTTAATAGGTGCCACATGTTTACATAGTCCTGGTCCTTGGTAAATGCGACATAAGTGGTCGCAATTATTATCAGTTATACTTCTCGGTATCTAACACAGTACCTTGCATATATAGACTTAGTACGACAGATGACGATGGTAATGATGGTTACAGAGCTACTGTTATCCAGGAGGACTTAGCAAACACTTTTGGAACTGAGGGTGACTTAGACCTGATCTTTGGTTAACCTGCATTAGGATAAGACAAGTTCTTCTTTAAGGAAATGAAAAGAAGAACGGCTCCCTGAATTCCTGAGGTTGGACTAGATGGCTCCGAGCCTTCTTCTCTATGCTAAGAGTAGTTCATTTCCATGGAACTGAGACTACAATGCTTCTCCGCTGAGGAGTAGTCCTAATTTCTCCAATCTGGAGGAGACAATGCTCCAGAGGGCCTTGGGAGGCTGTTCAGTTAGACTCATAGAGCTGTCATCTGGCCAGTGACCCCTGGGAGCCTCCAGCCTCTACCCAGGAGCTAGAGAAAGATGACCTCACTTCAGCATAGCTACCTTCAAACCTGAAAAGCTTGCTCTCCAATCCATCACTTGGCCCTGGGGAATTAGGATCCATTCACAAATAGATTAAAGAGTTTAGGATGGGAGAGTAAATGTGCAACACCTACTTCCAATGTTTCCCTTAACTTTAAAGTTCATGTTCAGCATGACACAAAAATATGGTGCTGGACTTCACACATATAAAATGCTAATAGATACTAGTATGACACACTAAAATTTTCCTTTAAATTATTGAAGTCTACCTAGAGTAGATGTATTTTTTATGTGTAGGCTCTAATGTACCATCAGATGGCAAAGGGATTTATTTTCAATCTGTAAGTAGCTGTATTAGTATAAGGCTATTAGGGAGCCTGTTAATTATCCAATTATGAAAGTGCCTAGTGTTTCTTTTTCCTTTCATTGAGTCTGTATGCATGAAACACTGCAGAAATGTACTTGGCTATGTTTTCCTGGACTTACTGTAAAAAAAAATAATAATAAAGTGCCTAATATTTGACATGGTTGCTACCGTTTTTAAAAGATGAAATTTTAGCAGATAAGCTCTGTTTTGACATGTCCTACAAACAACAAATACTTCTGCTGGTTCCCCTGGGACCTGGCCCTTGTGACACCTTTTTTCAGACCCATGTACTTTGCTTCGAGCTGTCTGGTCAGATACCTCCCTCGGGGGTCCTCACGCGACCCTCCAGGACAGTCAGGGCGGGCTTCCCCCTGCCCCCCAGAAGCCGCCCCATCCCCTGCCTCGGGGCCCTTGCTTAGGTTTCTGCCATGATAATCCCCACCCCGCCTCACAAACCAGAAGACAACCTGTGGGGGTGGAAGGTACATTCACGATCGTGATGGCAGTTTCACAGGTACATATATAAGACCATAATTATCAACCACAGACTGTGGATTTATATAGTCTACTGAGTATCAATAATATAACCATTAAGCAAAAAAATAATAACAATGAACTTGTTCATCCCTCATAAAGCCCAACTTGTCCGCGAAGCCTGACTCTCAGAAGGGATGTCCTCCCCCCACCCCCAGGGTTCCCACGCACATCTCCAGGCTGAGGGACTCGCGCCCCTCAGCACACGCTTCCTTGTTGGCTGGTGCTACGCATGCTGTATCTCCACAATCGGGGTGAATTCCTGGGGGCCAGAAACCGTGCCGTAATTTCAATAGTAGTAACAACTTCTGCTCAAGACAGCAGCCGGGGGATGCTTGGAAGGCTTAAATCTGATCCTGGCATCTCTCCCGGCCCCCGGGCCGACTCCGTCCGAGCCGAATCCAAGAGCTCGCAGTCTCACCTCGGCGCCGGCCGCCGGCCCGGCCACAGAGCTTTCTTCCTGGTCCTCGGTTACACCTGGCATGTTCAGCCCCACCTCAGTGACTTTGCACATGCTCTCCCTTCTGCTCAGTGTTCAAATTCCACCTTGTAAATACGGCCTTCCCTGACCCCCTGATTACAACTGCGGGCTCCCTCCAGCACGCCCACCCTGCTCTGCTCTATTCCTCTTGACAGCATGGCCACCTTCTAACATGCTACACAGAGGGTCTGTTTGTGGTCTGCCCTGCCCCCTGCAAAAGGTGAACTGAACGAGAGCAGGGACTCTGTCTTGTTCATGGCTGACCCCCTAATGCCTAGAACAATGCCTGAAATACGCCAGGCACTCAGGAAGTATCTGCTGAATGAATGAATGAACGAACGAACGGACCAACGAATGGAGTGAAGCCATTTTCAATGTAAACGGTTCCCACATCTACTAGCATCTTTCTTAAGGGTTTTTAAAAATTGCTTTTTGCTTTGTACTAAAGTTAGTCTCTTTTCTTTCTTTCCTTTGTTAGATTTTAGTGTCCCTGAGGACTGGGAGAGCTCTTTGTTCTGACACCCCCCCTAGGGTCTGGCTTCTCAAAGTGTCGCCTCCAGACGACCCCCTGCAGCAGAATCACTTGGGAAGCTCACAAGAAGGCAGATCCCTGCCCCCTTTCAGGTCCTCTCTGTCGGAATCCCTGGGCAGTGGGCCTCTGGAACCCGCATTTCACAAGCATGCCAGGCGACTGCGTAGAACACCGTCACAAGGGAAGCAATGGGAAAGAGGGGAAGTGGGGAAGGGAGAGGGAAGAGCTAGGAAGGGACAGCTGCCTCTCCTCGTCAGGGACCAATCCTTGCTGTGGCCTCCCAAGAGGAGCTGAGGTCTCCACCTGACGAAGGGCACCCCCTGACCACCGCAGCGCTGGGGACTGCTGCTTTTTCTAGACAATGATGCATTGCTGTTGGGACACAGGCCGGGGCGGCAGGTATAAGGCTAATGTCTTTTCGCCAAATTCTCTCCCTACTCCAGTGGTTCTCAACCCCTGGTGGTTTTGACCCCTAGGGGACATTTGGAAAGGAGGCATTTTTGGTTGTCACACTGGGAGGGGGCTGCTGACATCTAGTGGATAGAGACCAAGGATGCTGCTAAAACTCCCGTGAGAAGAATGATCCAGCCGCACGGGTCACGGGTGCCGGGGCTGAACCCGGGCCTGCGCCCTCTCTAGGGCCTCCTTCGCCCCAGCCTGATGGGACTCTCTGGGTAGGGCCAGGGGGCGTGTCCTAAGTGCAGACGCTAATTCGGGCTCTCGTCCCTCTCGGTTGTGATTACGGGCAGAGACACTAAACTCGGAAGGCCACCGTCTCTCATTATTCTGCCTCCCCAGTTGTGACCGACAATCGGGGCTGTCTGAGCTGCCACTTGGGGGTGCGGACACCCACCCTGCGACTCACACCCCACGCCCTGGTGGAGCTATGGTCCTGCACTGGCTCCCAGCCCCCACCTCCGTGCCATCTGGAGCCACACGCCACTGTCCTTCCTGGGGAGACAGGCTCTGCTGATGCGGCCACCAGCTGTTGACAAGAGTGTGGCTACAAAGGCTGATGCGGGACCCAAGGTCCTGTCCATGCGAAACCGCTAATCGGGCCGTGGCCTCGGGGGCTGCCCATCAAGCCTGTCATCTGTGGCTTGGCCGCGTGGCCTGGGTGAGAGGGCACAGCTGAGGTGGCCGTTACCGTGAAATCGCTTCCAGCCTCTGGCAAGAGTCCACGTCATGGTAACTTTGCAGTTTCCTTCTTGGCGGAGGAAAAGCAACGCCATGAGGAGAAAAACTCAGCTCTAGGATGTCATGTGCTGCAATTACAGGGGAGACCAGAGAGCTCTTTGTTCCTGCAAAAACCACATGCAGGGAGTACAGACTGTGCCAAGCTCTGGGCCCGTTAGGCTTGGTGAGGGAAGTCACAATGGCTTTGGCCATCAGTGTCTCCGGCTGGCGTACAGCCTTAGGGGACAAAGGCCTGAGTGATACATTTTTTAAAAAGATTTTGTTTACTTATTTTTAGAGAGAGAGGAAGGGAGGGAGAAGGAGAGGGAAAGAAACAGAGATATGAAAGAGAAACATCCGTTGGTTGCCTCTCACACACCCCCAACCAGGGACCGAATCTACAACCCAGGCACATGCCCTGACCGGGAATTGAACTGGTAGCTTTTTGCTTTGCGGGACGACACCCGAACGAACAACCAAGCCATACCGGTCAGGGCCTGAACGGTACATTTTTGATTCCGCTCATAATAGATCAGACGAGGTAACACACCTCTGAGCAGAGGAAGTCCCAGCAACATCTGCCAGACACATTTGGACGCCCAGACTTAACCACTGATCGTTGGACATTTGTTTGTTTATTTGGAGTGGGACAGGTCGATCGTGGAATAGTCTGCAGTATTTTCTGCCCTCTGTCTTCCATAATGGTCTTTAGTGAAAAAGGTCTGAACTGAAGAGTCACCGACAGGGACAAAGTTTCGCCGAGTCAAGTCTGCATGCAGCGCAGGATGGCCGGGCTGGGCGCGCAGAGGGACAGGAAGCCCTTGCCCGTGGCCCCGACCACACCTCTGGGCAGCTCCGGGTCACATTTACACCCTCGCAAGGCTGGAGAACCAGGCAGCCCCCCTCAATCCAGGAATTCCGGTTCCTACCGCGCTCGTCCCAACGGGGGCTACTGCAGGGCAGGCGAGGATTTCCAGACGCGGCCACGCCCATGTCCCAGGATGTGGTGCTTTCCCTACGGCATGCCTCCCTCCAAACCGCCCTCCCCCCCACCAACAGAAGCTGAACCTCTTTAAGGGCTAAAATCTTCACTGGCTTCTTAGAGGACCCTCATGGTAGCAAAAGCTGAAGAACATCTTAAAGATGTGAGCAAAAGCTACAGCTGTCTGTTTTGAATGATCCCTTCTAGATGCTTCTACAGAGGCTCAACCACAAATGCAAGTTAGAAAGAGAGAGAGGGTAAGCAGATCAGGACTCTCCTTTCTGCGGCTCCCAGCCATCCTAGGACATGGGAGCCTAGAATTGACAGAACAGTTGTACTTACTGCTAAACAGTTAAATTATTAATTTGTTCTCATATTTTTTACAGATTTTATTAATTTTTATTCATTTAGAGAGGGGAAGGGAGGGAGAAAAGAGAGGGAGAGATATACCAATGTGCAGTTGCCTCTCATGCACCCCTCAATGGGGACGTGGCCTGCAACCCGGGCACATGCCCTGACTGGGAATTGAACCGGCGACCCTTTGGTTTGCAGGCCGTAGCTCAGTCCATGGAGCCACACCAGCCAGGGTTGTTCTCATATTTTTAAAGAGGGCTTTTTGGCTGTCTTTAACAGACGCTTCAAGAGACAGATTTGAATCAGTCAATTCATGTACATTGACCACTTATGTAAATTAATTTTTTTTTAATTCCTCACCTGAAGATATATTTTTATTGATTTTGAGAAAGAGAAAGGGGGCTGGAGAGAGAAAAACATCAATCCGTTGCTCCTGTATGTGCCCTGAGCAGGGATCAAATCCACAACCTAGGTATGGGCCCTGACCAGGGACTGAGCCCGCAGTGTTTTAGAGAGCAGGACAATGCTTCAACCAACTGATTAAGAAACTTACAACAACACCAACTATACCGCCTAAATCTCTCACATGTTGATCTTGTGAAGAACATAAACAGCATCAGTGGGAAGGAACATGAAGCAAAGACTTTATAAATGCATTCAGAGGGACGAGGGTGGGGGCCCGCTTCCCATTTCCCCACTCTTGGCACACACACCGCCCTCTCTTGGAGGAAGCCAGGTCACTGTAGTAAAGGGGTTCAGGGGAACAGCATAGATAAGACAGGCTCAGGAGTTGAGATTGCCAAGGGTGGGAAGAAAATCCATCTCCCTGCTCCCGCCTGCCCCTCCCAGTTCTCAGGATCAGTTCTGAAAAAGTTAGCTGTAAACAAATCAGTCAGAGGTGCATGTGGTCCAGCAAGGGATCAGCGGCAACACTGTGCCCCACGTAGTTCCTAGGTAACTGGAAATGTGCATAGAACGCATTTTAAAGTAGATTTTAACTTTGATTTTGGCTACAGAATCTAATACAGTTTGATACGTTTTAAAGAAACATGATGTGAACTTGATTCAGACCTTTCACCTTGATGGGGAGTCAGAAGAAATGAAAGATTTGGGGTATATCCTCCACACATACGTGGCCATATTTTGTAGCTTTTTAAAAAAAAAATTTAAATTGATTTTTAGAGAGAAAGAGAAACATTGCTTTGTTGTCCCACTTACTGATGCACTCATTGGTTGATTCTCGTATGTACTTTGACTAGGGGCTTAACTCACAACTATAGCCTATCAGGGCAAGGCTCCAACCTACTAAGCTACTCAGCCAGGGCTACAGCTCTTTAACATGTAGTACTTTCAAATAAAATGCAAACAGATTTTTGCCCAGTTTATCTACTCATTCAATATATTCACTCAATCATCTCTTCATTTACTGATTTCATTCATTGATCAAACAACAAAGAGCCTAATTGTGTCAGGTTTTTTGATGGGCATTGGAAAACAAACACGATCCGAACTTTATGGAACGCTACAAAATATACTGTAATCAAAGATTCAAAACAGAAAAAGTACTTCCTCTTCACCTGGGGAGCTGATAAAAGAGTTAACAGAACAAACAGAGCTCTGGCCTTGAATTATAGATACCTGAGTTTTAGTCCATGCATTGCCATTTTCTAGTCTCAGAGCCTTGGCCAAATCACCCAATCTTCTCGGGCCTTAGTTTCCTCATCAGGAAGATAGGCTAATACTTATTCCTTGGTATTGATGTAAGGATTAAGTAGAATCACAGACATTAAAGCACTTCGCAAAGAGCTCTACCAATGTACCATGTTACTATTACAAACTACGAGTCTCTCCTATGTTAACTGCCTTAAGAACAGTCGGGATAAGCCACGTCCTAGCCAATGCACTTACCAATTCTCAGCCATGGAGCTCAAGGCCCAAGTATCAACAGGGTAACAGAATAACTGGACCAAAGAGATCCCATCCAGGTTCCAGAAAAAGGCCAAGGTCAAAGTGCCAAGCCCAGCACAATGTCCAGAAATTTGTTCAGACCCTCCACACAGAAAGACAAATGTTCTCAGCGAACCTTACCACAATGGATAGGTCAGAAAAGATAAAACCAGAAGTGGCTCAGTTTCTTCCCTGTGTGTAGTAAGATTAACGTCATGTATGTTCTGCCCCAGGCTCATTGGAACACTTGTGAGGAGCCTCCTCTCCTCATAGCCATGGTGGAATTTTCCAGAAGGACAAACCCACAGAATTCCAGGCCTTCTGAACTTCTGTTTTAAGCTCACTTATAAACCAGGCAAAAGGAGTCATTAAATGCTATGAAGAGTCTGTGGACCCATGAAGACCTTCCACACATGTCCCCTTGGAATTTGGAGTCACCTCAAAGCACTGGCCCAGAACAAAAGCTGTCCCTGCTCAGGCAGGTCTGGCAGGCCTCTCTGCCCAATCTATGACCATCCTCAGCAACCAGAGCTGGGGTCCTAGAGCAGGGCCCGAGCACTCCACGGCCAGCTGGATGGAAACCCCGCCTCCAGCGCGTGCGTGGCTAGAACAAGGCTCAGGGTGCAGCCTCCCCTGGGCTGGGATGGTCACGGATCACATACCTGAGTCTATCCTACGTCAAAAGCAATGGGACAGGCATCCTGTTCAGGAGACAGCAGCCCAGGGATTAGGACACTTTAAACTGGGATGAGATTTTAATCAACTATGTTCTGCAGATGTAGCAGGAAATGTCTGTGGCCCAAGACACAAGGCAGGCACCAGTGACGGTCAGAGGGTTTCACAGTGCCTGTGCCACTACACTAAGGACCTGTTTCTCAGTGAGCCCCTGGCTATCCAGAGGGAGCTGAGCTAACACTGGTAGAAAACTCTCAAGAAATCTCCTTCAGAAAAAAAGGAGATTCGGATGTGGCAAGATCTGTCTCTTTATCTAGCCATTGACCGGAGATGAACGACTTCCTCCTACCCCTGGGATGCCCCAGGCACACTGTGCACACCCCTGGACTGGCTGGGGCCAGCACATGGCACAGACTCAGACGGGTCCCCCAGCCTGGCCAGGACCAGGCCAGCTGTCTCCACAGCCACAGGTTAAATCAGGTTAACCCCTTGGGTGAACCGTGAAGGGCAATTCTTTGTGCAAAATTTTGTTCTCCAAAGACTGCATAATTGTGTTCTTTAAGCTTCAAAAATAGATACGTTCAATATTAACTCCACTGTATTAGGGAGCTGGAAATACAGTGCGGCTGTGGCCAGTGGTTTGATTAATACCAGATCTTCCCAGATTATTACTTACAAGGAGAGTTTTAGTTGTTTTTACTGCAAATAGTATAACCTGATTTATTGTTAGCTAAGTCTGGCCACTTTTCTTAGAACCTAATTCATTAAGCCAATATTATTGCGCATTATTAAAAACCTTTAAACTCTAGACAACTAATATCAGGGTGGGTTATTGCAGGGGGGATTTCTAGTAAATAATTCATCATTAATGAGTACTGTGTGTTTCAAAGTTTTCGGGAAGTAGTAAAATGGGATTATTGAAGTTTCCCTTTTAAAATACTGGGGCCCTTTAGCAAAACCAATGCTCTGCTAATGTTTTTTAAACTATTCCTGGCTATTACTATTGACTGAAAACTTGCTGTAAAACCTTCTGGAATCTGTTATTACAATTTCAGATGCATTTATAAATGTCTTAAAATTTAAGGGAAGAGAAAAGAAGACTCCCTTATAAAGTTTTGATTTTATTCACTTTGTAAATATGAATCAATTTACTTTAAAAGCATTAAAGGCATGGAGTTTTAAAAGGCATCTGTCTATGCATTCGCTGTAGTGACTTCCTGCGTTCACTCATTACACGTTTAATGAGCGCCGACGATATACCCCACGTTGGCAACAGGGCGGAGAACAGAACAAAGTCCCTGCAGCCTGGAGCTCTCTTCTGGGGGGAAAAAAGAGCAAGAGAACAAATACAGGCTGTGCTCTGCAGGGACACAGGGAGGAAAGGGAAGCAGGGCAGGTAGGAAGGGGCTTCTGGAGTTGGAGCGAGGGGCCGCTCTAGTTCACAGCATGGCCAGAAACGGCCTCTCCATGAGAGGACACCTGAACAGAGACTTGAAGGAAGCAAGGGCAAGAGCTCAGGCAGGTGTCTGGGAGAGCACGTCAGGCTGATGAGGCGGATAAAGGTGTTCATATTATTAAGTGTTAAAGGAAGGAGATGATTCTAATGGATGATCTAAGAGTCTAAACTATTTAAGGATGGAAGCGAAGATGTGAGGTAGGTGAGAAAGAGGGAAATGGTAGGATGGATGGATTTGGGGCCTCAGGGGGCTGGATGGCATTTGGAGTCCAGGCTTTAGAAGGAATGAGCTAGGAAGAGGTAGGTTGTGGCCAGAGACGGGGGTGATTGAAATGAGACTCTGGAGCTGGGACCGGACGGCCAGCCATGATCAGTAATGAGGTCTGCGGTTGAGCTGTGGAAATGGCGGCTGAGGCAGAGAAGAGAGCCAGTCATTCGGGGAAGGGAAACCAGCATTTTGGAAGGGTCATCCAAAAGAACACTGCAATGAAATCACCACGCTCTAGCAGACAGGAAGGAGGTGCAGTGGAGTACTCCAGGACATGAATCCTCACGGGATGGGGCGGCCTGAACCAGGGATGGGCAGATGACCCCAACCGTGGTCTGAAGGCATGCAAGGAGGCAGCTGGGGGTTGGAGGGAGGACGGGAGGGTGATGGTCTGGAAGCAGCCACGAGGAGCTGGCACCAAATGTAATGGTTCAGGGAGCTGGGAGATAAAGTTGATGTGACTTGAGAAGCAGAAGACAGCAGAAAAAGAAGAAGGTAAAGGGGCCTTTCAGAAAGGAGGCTGAGCATGTAGGGAATTCTACTGATAACAGACTTCGAGCTGCATCGACAAAGTTGTGAGGCGGGGAGGTGTGTAGAGGAAGATGGAGATTTACCGGGTCCTTGGCTTCCTGTGAGGAGAGGCCTAAACAGGGATGAAGCTCTTGTTGGACCTACTTCCGATGTCTCCCACTCAGCTGTGGGGTGAGGCTATGAGGTTGTACAAGGGAGCAATGGGGTTCCTGCCAAAGTGAGATTGGGGCCTTCGCCTTCCCTCCAGCTGATGGCAGGGCGGAGGCCGGGCAAGGGCTTAGGGAGCTCTGAAACCCCCTCTTTACTGTGAAAATTAAAAAGCCTAGATAATATGCGTGAGCCTGTTTTTACTTGAGTCTCTAAGAGCCACAGATGATATTGAAATATAAGTACATGGTCAAAGGCCGACCAATCAGTGGAGGCCAAGAGAGCAAAAACTCACCATAGCGGCTAGAAATGGCTCAAAATATATATATTTACCGTCATCTCCATGTATAGAGATACAATGGAATGACTCTTCTCCTGCAGAAAGAGCTCAACAGTGAGCGTGGAGGCATGGGGCGGGTTTGGGGACAGAGGAAGTTGGAGAGAGTCGATGTAGGCCGAGGAGAAGAGCGGAAGGAGCAGGATCACCTGCTTCTCACAGGTGTCAACACAGAAAGATCTGAAAAAGAAGATTCTGAGCTAAAAACTGAGCTGTGGATGGACACACCTCGCATGATCCCACTTACATAAAAACAGGGCCGTAGCGGTATGCGGTCGGCCTTGACCCTGAAGTTTCTCACACACTGGGGAGGATTATCCGTGCATCGGAGTAAAAGGGACACGTCCTGGGGGAGGGCCAGCGTGCCCCCAGAAAGACGGGAAATATAGGAGGCTTGTTGGAACCCGGGAGTGTGGCAATTTACTCTGGAATTGCTGAAGTGGAAAGGACTCCAGGCTCACACCAGTCGCCAGAGAGATGGCTCATTCCAGCACAGGAGAGCTTGTTATCAACTCTCCTGTCCATGAGAAGTCAGGATGGAAAGCTTTTAAAGGTGGCCAGGACTCCCTTTTTCAAACAAAATCCTATATAGAAGTGGAAGGAAAAATGGAAGAGAGGGAGGAGGGAGAAAGGAAGGAGAGACACAGAGAGAGGGAAAGGGAAGGGAAGGGGAGGGAAGGGGAGAGGGACGGGGAGGGAAAAGGAAAAAGGAGAAAGGAAAGGGAAGGAGGAAGGGAAGACACATGCACAGCAGCTCTGGCTAAAGCAGGGTAGGGCCGCCCCAGGCAAGCCTAGCGATTCTACCAAGGAAACCCTTGGCCTTCCCTGGAACCCTGCTACAGAGGACTGACAATAAGAACATTCTGGATTCTTTTGAACACTCACCTGCAGCAGCTGTGACAGCAAAGATTTTCTTATTTATTTTCTGGCTTTTGCCACATAAATCAAAACCACGCCTCTGCTGATTCCTCTCTTTTACAGGTGGAAGGCTGCAATCTCATGAATTATAAGTCAACATCTCATGCCCAAATACATCTATTTCACTTGAGATTTTGTGGCCTGTCAAAAACGTCAAGCAATGACAAGAATAATAAACCGGATCCTTGCGGCTGGCATGAATGAGGGCCTTATCATTCAGAGAAGAGACTCGGTGTTGAAATGTCAGTTACAAGGATGACTTCTCCCCCACTTTTAAACAGTGACTAAAAAATCAACAATTGAGCAAGAACTTTGTGAAAATTTTGTATTCACAAATTTGATTTGCACACAGACCTGTATACAGGATAATAATTACCTTAGCCAAGCAGAGGCAAAATGGATTTCTCATTAATACATATATCACGGTAGGAAAAAAATAGAGTTTATGGAACGTCCTAAATATTTTCAAGTTTTTTATATATTGAAGTCATTAATCAGCTCCAATCTTAAATCTCAAATGTATAAAATATATTAACTATCTTCTTCCGAATACACCACACCCAAGCAACTGATACACTAAAGATATCAAAGGAATTTCATTTTCAGATTCAGCCATCGGCAAACTAACAGTGTAGACAGATACCTGGGTCATATACTATTTATGACTGTTTCCAAAATAAACTTGAATCTGAGCCCCTCATCTCTGACTCCTCTTGTCCAACCCTGCTTTAAGCCGGCGCCTCCTCTCTCCCTCCCCGTGTCTCTCCCTGGCTCCCTGAACAAACGCCGCCTTCAGCCAGGTCACTGCCTCCCAGGGCTCTGGAGAGCTGAGTTCTAATTCTCGTGAAGTGCCCTGAATTTCTCAGAAATTGTGGAATGGTCCCTTTAGCCCCCGAGGGCTCCTGTTTGGGAAAAACAGGAAGAAGGAGGAAAAAAAATAATAAAACAACCAGTGTCAACTTCAAAAGAAAGTTTAAAATGACTGGAGGCTATATCCACACCATCAATCCACATCATCAATATTCTCAATTACATGACAACTTATTTCTGAGAAAGAAATATAAAACCACGAAGATGACTCTGCCTGCATTTTTCTGGGTCCCTGGTTATAGAAAACCGACCAAACGACTCCAACACCCCTAAGTCCTTTGAATTTCTTCATCTGCAATGGCTGTTGGTCTTGAAATAAAACCCCACTGAAGGCAAGAGGTTAGACGTGTGAAAAGTCTTAAGGCCGCAGCCAGGGCTGGATTCTACGCCATCGCCACAGCCCAGAGGCAGCGAAATGCCACGGCCACAGGGGGACCGGGTTTGGGGTGTTTTCTAGTCAGTCACCTGGGTGGTCTCTCCCAGGCACAAATCCTTAGTCCCTCCTCAAGAGGAAACAAAAGATGACTTTCCAGCTTGTTTTGTCCTCTGAGAATTTGAAAATCCAGAATGGAAGTGAGAAGAAAATCCACATCCAGGGTTAAATGTGTTAACCCCGAGGGAAGGGAGGCAGGACCACCGTGTGGAGTCAGGGGAGGCCCAGGAGCCGCGGGGGCCACAAGGCTGTGCCACCCTCTCCAGGGTCCCCCCAGACAGCCACCAGTGAGGTGGCTGGGAAGCGAGACACATGTCACTTGGATGCTTTTTAAAAGCTGGAAGAACTTCTCAACATGGAGAACGTCATTTGCCGCCTGGAAGCCAGTGGATGGCGAGTCTGCCTCCCTGCGCTTTCACTCTAGGTCCCGAGCTTCGCTGTCTTGAAGCCCTCAGCTTTTCCAGGGAAAGCTTCCAGGGACAATCTCGTGAAATGACCTGGAGAACCCTTCCCTTTATAAATCAGGGTCTCCACCATGATAGACACAGCCCTAAACCTGGCCCCCTAGGTCCCATATAATTTCAATATGCCCTCAACTGAGACCTCAGCCAGAGCAGGGTGTCGTTGCTGGTATGTTCTCCGCGCTTCACTGTAATGAAGGGAGAGGCAGTCCAGGGAGACGGAGCCTGGTCAGATCGCTGGCGCCTGAGGGCGGGATGAAGCCCGGGACGGTGGGCCCTGGTGTTCCCTGACACTGCCCATCTGGAATGAAACATTTGTCATTTCAGATAAACTCAGGAGTCCGAGGACTGCCAGAATCCACACTCAGCATAAACGTGTGCACTTCAGGTCGAGTCTACCAGCCACTTTTGCATGGATTACATAGAGTTCCTCACAAATGAAACAAACTGCTTGTGTATTTTTTTAAAAAGAGATGATTGTATGATATTATAAATATATTAAAAACTGAATTTATGCTTTACAAGGGTCGATTTTGTGGCATATAAATTATATCTCAATAGAAAAGGCACTTGGTTCTCCACCCCAAATCCAAACCATATTTTAGTGCTTATTTCAATGCTACATACACATATTTTCTCCACAGGAGTCTACAGTCTCAGAAGACTGCCTTCTACAATGAACTCTGGCTCTTGGTCCTTGAAAATTAACAGATTTAAATGAAGTATATTAGCTAGGCTGAGCAAGGAATATGTCAAAGTCAGAGCTAGTCGAAGCAAAATTCAACCTAGAATATATTCTACATTTTATATACACATACTAATTCTTGCCAGTGCACTTGACTTCTATTACCATTTATTTAACTATCCCACACGACACTGCATAGTCTGAAATACATAAGCATCGAATCCTTTGCAGTGACATAAGCTTTGGGCGCGACCGACGTGCCTGTATTCGAGGAGCTACTGGGGCGAGGGGACAGGGGTACAGTGAGGCCTCCTAAGGGTGCTACAGTTCTCCAAAATGTCTGTGCCCTTTGACTCAGAGGTCACAGCCTACCACCAGCTGAGTGGAGCAGGAAGGCTGGTGGCTAATTTGATCTAACTCTTTCATAGAGCTATGTTCGACGAGTAAAAAGGATGTGCTACTTAACATATAACTGTGCCTGCTGTCACACAGAAATGTGCATGTGCCCACGCTCAAGTGTAGGGGTCACTTGGTAATGCGTGCAGATGAACCAGACGTACACAGAGGTAGAAACTGACATCCAGGAAGAACTCGACGTTTCGATCAGGGATCAGCCAGCTGTTTCTATAAAGAACCAGACAATAAATACAGGGTGGGGCAAAGGCAGGCTTACAGTTGTTCGCATGGAAAATAATACAGTAACTAATAAATAGTAATTCAAGAATAAACAGTTTCACGTACTCAAGACTATAAACTTGCTTGTGTTCACCCCTGTATTTCTGGCTTTGCAGGCCATATGTGTCTGTCGCAACTACTCAACTCTGCTACTGTAGTGCTAAAGTTGCCATGATTGGCCACAGCTGTTTCCAACAAAACTTTATTAATAAAAACAAGCAGCAAGCTGGATTTGGCTTATAGGCCATAATTTTCTGCCTCCTGGTATAGATAAAGGAAGTATATACTCTTCAAGCAACAGTTATGTAAACTATTCCAAAGGACACTTTCTGAAAAATTGGAGGCGATCTTGTCTTCTTATAAAGTTACAAAACATAATGTAGTTTTCTGATGATTCAGTGTCCGCTGAGAACATTAATTAATGCCATACCATGCTATATGATGTAATGTCCGCGGGGACAGCAGGGTGCGAAAGGCTGGTTCCAGAAGGCTGTCCTTGGAATCCCCGGCTCTGCTCTTTGTCTTCTCTCCTCCTGTGAGGCTGTAAGCTGTCACTCCGTTCGTTTTGTCTCTCTGATTGTCTTTATCTTTCATTTGCCATTTCTGATCTGCTCCAGGCCAGAAGAGTATCTAAAGTAGGCCTGGCTGTGAAGGGCGATAAGTCTCTCGTGTGAGTCAAGAAACCTGAGCTGGCGCTTTGTCACCTCCATGTGGCTACTCCATGGCCGTCTGAACGGCGTTCCAATTCTTCACAATTTTACACGCTCAGGGTTGTTAGATGAATAACTTGTGGGGAGACGTTCCTCTTGTCTGCGTATGTGCACACACTCACACACACTCACATCCACAGCCATTCGTTTATTCATTCAACAAATATTTATGGTGCTCCTATGTGCCCGTCACTGTTCTAAGTGCTTGGAACACATTAGTGGACAAAAGAGCAGGAAAACGAAACAAGTACCCACGCAAACAAAAGCAGCTGTGAAGGAGCTTACATTAGAGCAGGGGAGAGAGATCGTGAAACAAATCTACAAATCACCTCGGCCCAAAGTGGAAACAGGTCTGAGTTGTGGCTTTTAACGCACACACTCTCTCTCTCTTCCTCAGTACCTCTAAGGTTAAGTGACGGATGGTCTTTAGTTGCAAAACTCCTAAATGTCACCCCCCCACACAGAGACAGTTAAAGTCACTCCTCCTTGGTAAACCAGGATGCCCGCCCACTCCCATTTTCTCTTTGCATCTCCCCCTGCGTTCTTCCTCCCCGCAGGGGGCCCCCTGGGCAGCCAAAGTCCGTCACAAACCAGCTGAAAGGCAGGAGGCTGAGCAGACGACCTGGGATTCCAAGTGGTCAGCCTGTTCCTGAATCATTTAAAACTGCTTATGTGACTGTTAATGAGGCAATAAATTCCTGTGATCTGGGAAGTGAACCAAAAATCCTCGCCTGGGTTTCAGTTTCATTTAAAATTGACTACTTAGCCAAGTGCCAGTCTCCAGTTTCATGAAGCTGGCTTTGTGGTCCCTGAGCACTATGGGGACAGAAAGGACGAGAACTCGCAGGGCATCTGCAGCATTCAGGTGAGGGGGACCCAGCACACACGGCTGGTCCTGGAGAGAGATGAGCGGGAAACACTGGAGATGACTAAGCCCCAGGGACCCCCAGGAGCCCTCCCGAGTGCTGCAGCTCTCAAAGCTGCCACTGCCGGGCCCGCGGCGAAGCAAATCATTGCAACAGAAAGAACATCTCTCCTCCAGTCCATCAGCAAGATTCCACACATGCATAGAGAGTCAAAAAACCATATCCCTTCCCAGAGCAGATCAAGGGTCACCACGACCATCACCAAGCGTTCAGACAGACAGGGACAAAGTGCATACAGACAACGGTGACTCACTGTCTCGCCACGTGCCCTCACTGCTACGCTCTGATCTCTTTGGTCCTCTGTGCGGTCCTTCTTCTTGTGGCCTAGGCTGTCTCCTTCCGGGAAACAGTGAATGGTGCTTCTCTGAAGGGCATCCTTTAGGAGGAGGCAAGAGCTAAAGAGCGGGGCAGGGACCCCTGCGGAGGCCTTTTCTTTTTCAGGAGAAGTGAGCAGGGAGTTCCAGCTCTGACTCACTTCCCAAGCTGCCTCACTCACTCGTCGGCCCCTTCCAGATCCTTCTGCCTCATCCAGTCCAAAGACACTGATTCTTCAGGTTAAGGAGGCCAAGCTCTTGCACATACATGTAGCTCCCTGGACTACAGGTAAACCAGACACAGGAGCATGGGACACTAGGCCTTAAAGGGACAGGGCAAGCCAGGGCTGGGATTGGGCTGAGAAGGGCACCAAGGCGGTCAACCAATCCGTGCCCCGGCCTGGGTACCAAGGCCAATCATATTTAGCGCCGAAGGGCCAGCTGGGCAGCAGGCTCCAGAAATCAGACGATGGTCATAAGTGCCCATGGGTGAGAAGGGCAGGGGCAGGGCAGAGAAACCCCATTTCCCCGGGCCCAGCTGCTTGTATCTGCCTCCTACTCTCATCAGGATAAAGGAAAGCACAAGCAGGCCTACAGGGTCATGCCAGGGACTCCAGGTTAGACCCAGATCTTACCCAGCTCAGGGGCACAATCTTTGGAATCAAACAGATCTGGGTTCGAATCCCAGCTCTGACACCGAACACGCGTGTGGCCCCAGTCCAGTGACTTCCCCTCGGTGTGCTTTGGTTTGCTCATCTACAAAAACAGAACAGTAGGTGATCGTGGAAAGTGCTTCGCATAGGTAGACACAGAGTGAATGCTCAGAAATGTCCCCATCGCTAGAGAACAGACTAACAGCCACACACTGCGCACGGTACTGCAACCCCCTTCCTTATTCTTGGGGCTTGTCTCTATTCGCTGCCCGCCCAGCTCCCTGTTCCTCTCCAGAGGATGATTCCTCCCCTTCGCTGCCCGCCCAGGGTGTACCGGGCCCAGCCCGGTCAGCGATCATTAATCTGGGAGGGCCTGGGGTTGCTCTTCTGAAGGCTCCCGCAGGGCTGCTTGCTTTCCTGTCCTTCCTGTGCCCCCAGTGACTTGTCACCTAAGTGTTGTAGGAGGAGGGGCTGAGCTGGTAGGAATTTCGCTCTTTGCAGAAGACATCTGCTTTGAGGGCAGTAAAGGCCCAGGTGGCACTGTTTTGAAGGCAAAGAAATGAAGGGTAATTATCCTGCCATTAATCAACCAGACTGCAAGGACTGAATAGTGTTAGTTAAGACCAGGAAAGAACATTTAATGACATTCCTGGGTATTAGGCATGAGCAAAACACCAATTAAGTTAGTAGACAGCTATGAGATGGCGGGAAATATGTCAATGTAGATTTTAGAGACACCCGGTAGAATTCAAGGTGAATTTAAAGGGTGCTACTACCACTTCCGCTGCAAATTAAAAACAAGAGAGGCCGTCGCGGATTCCCACACACATTGTTTCCTGTCCCTCAGTGGACAGGTAACAGGAGACTAACAAACTCTCCCACTTCCTTCTGAGTCCCTAATAAATCTCTCACACGCCTTCCAGGAGATACTTCAGTCAAAGATCTAGAAAGATTAAAAGGCAAGAATCTAAGAAGAGAAAATCGAGAGTTCTGATTTTTTTTTAATTGTGGTAAAACAGACGTAACATTGAACACCTTAGAGCACATCGAAGTGTACAGTTCAGTGGCATGAAGTGCGTGCACTACGTTGTGCAACCCCCGCCACCATTCATGTCCAAAACTTTGTCTCCCCAAACGGACACTAACGCCCCAACACCCGCCCCCAGCCCCTGGTAACCACCGCTGTACTTTCTGTCTCTCTGAACTGGACTGTTCTAGGTGTCTCTTGTAAGTGGCATCATATAAATTTGCCCTTTAGTTACTGCCTTATTTCACATAGCATCAAATCTTCAAGGCTCATCCATAGGGTGGCATGTGTCAGAATTTCCTTCTTTTTGAAGCTGAATAATACTGCATTGTGTGGACACACCGCATTTTGTTTACGCATCCATCCGTCAGTGGACGCGTGGGTTGTGTCTGCCTTTTGACTATTGTGATAATGCTGCTCTGAACACGGGGGTGCAATGTCTGTTGGGGGTTCCCATCTTATATGTCCTTCTTTTCTCTCGCGTGCTGACCCTGCTTTCTCCCTCTCCATCGGCCCTCTGATTACTGCTGCCCAATAATGTCCTTTAGTACCACCAGGTTGGCCTCATGTTGGCACCCCTGGCCTATATTTTGCCCGCATCCTGTGGATTTTGTCTGGAGAGGCCCACGTGGAAAATACGGTTCCTCCCGATGTTCCTGAGCAGCGTACTCCTACTTCTGAACTTGCCTCTCGGCCCTGCCGCTGACCAGCGGAACCAGCCCCCTGCGGAGGCGAGGTGGCAGATGAAATAAAAGCCAGACACCCTCCCAAGGAACAGCAAATGATGTGCCGATGACAGGGCGGGAAGCCAGCGACTCAGCCAGGATGCCTCGCTGTCTTGTGCAAAGCCTAGACGAGGGTAACAGACGGATGGGAGGGCCCTCAACCCTTTGTGAAGCCTAAGGGGGCTGTGGCTTCCAGAAGACACCAATGTAATGCTAACAGTCGGGGGTGGGTGTGCAGGGGGTGGGGGTGGGGGAAGCAGGGGAAAGGTGGAGGGGCTGCAACAAACCAGGAAGGAAAGTTAGACCCGGCAAAAACTCCTCCCATGAAGAAACTCCCAGGGAAAAAGGAAAATGAAAACGACGTGCCCCCTTCGGATATGCAGAGGCTGAGGAAGAACCTATTTCAAACTGCGAATCCAGATCTGGGGAGTGAATAGTCATGACGACGAGTGAGGGTCCCCTGTTCTGCCCTGAAATGTTATACCCCCCTCTCACCTTACCCTATGTCACATCGAATCATCTGCCTGAGTGAGTTCACAGCAGTTCACAGAGAGGTTTACGTACACCCCCTTCCAACCACCGACCCACGGGTATCCTCAGCCGGCGGCTCCACAGCCGCATAACCCACTTCACACGCATACACTGACTGCATTTCCCCATGAGCCCTTCCGTGTAAGCACATCTCAGCTATGAACGCCCCGCGTTTCCTGCCTATAAGTATAGGAAAAGTAGAGAGTATATCACATGTTACGCATCATTTCATTACCGTACATTACATAATAGAATACGGTAAACAGTACATCATGGATCTCTCTCCATCATCTATCATCTAGATCCAATTATTGACTGAAAAATCTCACAGTTAGCCAGGACTCCATAGAAAACGAAGTCCTTCTTCTGCAGCCACCAATCAGGGGACAGGCCCCAAGCCCAGCTCCCGGAAATCCAGTCTCACACACACGTGTAATGTACCTGCCACAGACAGCACCTCATTTGGGGAAAAGCTCCCATGCTTTGCTTTGTATGCTGTGCCATGCTTTGGCAAGTTTGGTTACCCTGACTTTCCTTTATCAGATTTCAAATCTGCATCTTCAGTGAAAGCCTGGATGAGAGAGGGCTCCCTAAGACCACCTTGAGTTCTTTGTTCTTTTATTTTTAAATAGGGTCAAGGGTCATAGTTTTTCTCAAGCTGGACCCTGCGCCCCTCAGAGCTGGACCGTAAGGTTCATCTAAACTCCTTCTCTTAGGACACCAACAACCTGGCCAGGGCCCCTCAGAAACCTCTGGCGTCTGTGCGCATCGTTCCAGGGCCTGGACGACGCTTCCAGGACGCGATTCCGGGCTCTCTGTCATTCACAGCAGAAGCAGGGCCATGTTTCTGTCGCCCCTACACACCCGGGCCCTCCCCGCCACTATACAGGACCACAAACGCCCACAGCCCCGCGTCCCTCCCCCACCCTCTCCGAGGCTCGTCCCGCCCGGATGTCAGCAGTTCGGGACCGTGGTCTCAGGTCCCCTCTCGCGCATGTGGCCAGCCTGCTCCTCTAGAGTCTCTAATCCCCACCCCACCCCCCGTTCCTGACTCAGGCTTTCCGTCTTTGTCGGGGTTCTCCCACCTCGTTTATCAGCATCTCTCTTCTATCCCTTACTATGGAACCATTCAGAGAATGAGTGAATAAATCGGGCCTCCGCTGACACCCTGCCCCCACCCCGGGTGCCAGGGGTCCCTGAGGCTCACCGCACACAGGCCGTGGCGTGGCCTGACTCCCGGTCGAGCCTGCTGGCCTGTCCCGGGCTGTCTGCCTCGGGCTCTTCTTTGAGGGGAGTTTCACAGAGAGCTCCGCTCTAGCTCATCACCCGCCCTACCCGGGGGGTCTCGGCCCACACCTCTCTGCTAGGACCCCCACTCCCGACTCCCCCCTCAGGCCAGTCCAGGTGGGGTCTGTGTGCTAAGAGGGGTAGCTCCCCATAGGGAACCTTGGGACCAGAGTAGGCTGTGTCTTTTCAGAAAACTCAGCTTCTAATATTAGATATTGGGGAAGGGGGTTAATTTTTTAATATGTTTATTGATTTTAGAGACAGAGGGAGGGAGAGAGAGAAACATCGATCGGTTGTCTCCCATATGCACCCTGACCGGGAATCGAACCCCCCAACTTTCCAGTGCACAGGATGACTCTCCAACCAATGGAGCCACACCGGCCAGGGCTTTCTGTGGGGAGGGGGCTGTACTGAGTGTATACCTATCACCCCATTGTTATGTAACAAATATTTCACCAGTGTCTACTGTGATGTCATCTAATGAACCTCTAGGTCAGACATGAGCGAGGTGGGAATGGGAAGAGGTGACCACAGGGCAGCGAAGTGAAAGGTGAGTGCATGGATTTGGGGCATCGTCATGGCCTCCAGCCGCTCAGTCGCTGGAATGAAGGGGAGGGGGCTGAACACTGTCGTGCCGTATGGATGGGCTGGACTTCAGACTCTCCCCAGGAACGGCTCCGGCCAACCCCACAGCTCGCTCCCATCACCTCACCTGTCCATGGTTCAAATCCCACGGAAGCCAGTGTGAGTGAGTGTGGAGCTTTACAACCAAGAACAACAGAGCGTTTCAAAAATCGCTATGCCCTTCAAAACCGTAGCACGGGCGATGGTGGCTTCCCTCTGCGACTGCGTGGTGGCAGGTGGCGGGCCTACAGCCCCGATGGGTGGCAGATGACCAGCGCTTCTCTGAGGCCCAGCCGGAGCAGAGAGAGCATGGAGCCCAAGCCTGGGACTAAGTCAGTCAAAGCGATTCCGCTCCACCGACGAACCAGCCTCTGGAAACACTCTCGCGGGACCAGTGGCCATCTCCACCCTGCCCCCGCCTCCAAAAAAGGGAACATCACAGAAATGACTGAAGCTTTTCAAACATACTGCCGCTCTGACAGCCCGGGAATTTTGGCTGGTTTTCCCCGTGACATCCAGATGTCTGCATTTTAATCCACAATTTAATGGCTTTTGCACAAAACTGCAAGAATGACAGAAAATTAGACATTACCCTCTAATAGGCAATAAGATGATAACAATACACAATGCATCTCAGAAGGTGCCTGGACACACAGACCGCCACAGAGATGCGGCCCTCGCTGGGAGGGTGGATGCGCATCCGTGTGGGTCCCAGTCACGGCTCCCCCGCCTGTCTTCCGGTTCCCAGGAGAGACGGGTCGTTTGAAAGCCTGGTGCCCATCCTTGTAATGACAAAGGCCGTACCAGTGTGGGGACCAGGTAGACAGTGGTCACAGTGCCACAAGTGCCTAGTCCTTTCACCCTCACGGGGCCTGGACTTTTTATAAACCAACGAAGGGCATCCTCATATCCCCTGGATTTGGCAGAAGGTACCTCGTGTCGGGGGCGGTCACGGTGCAGCTGGCCACTCTCTGAGCTGCATGAACCTTATCGCAGACACAGTATGAGTTAAGGACAGACACTTGAAACTTATACACAGGCATTCGATTTAGCTGGATGCTCAACATGTCCCGGTAACTGACAAATAAAATGAATGTAAGATACCCCAAAAAGAAAGCCTTAGAGTCAAATTACAACTACTAACCCTTTTCATTATCTTGGCCTACTTTAGAGACATATTGGGTTGGCCAAAAACTTCATTTGGTGTTTTCAGTAAGGCACCTCTAGTAGTGCTTAGTTGTCTTTAACTTCATTTGAAAACAAATTTGTTAGACTGAACTGTGACAGCTGTCATATCAACGTGCATTTTTTTAAAAACTTATTAAAATTGGTGAATTTTTGTGTAGTCATTTTAATATTGAAGATGGAAGAAAATATGCAATATTTTTGGCATACTATGCTTTATTATTTCAAGAAAGGCAAAAACACAACCGAAGCACACAAAAACATATTTGTGCAGTGTATAGAGAAGGTGCTATGGCTGATCAAATGTGTCAAAAGTGGTTTGTAAAGTTTCGTGCTAGAGATTCCTCACTAGACGATGCTACACAGTCAGGCAGACCAGTTGAAGTTGATAGCACTCAAATCGAGACATTAACTGAGAACAATCAACATTAATATCATGAAGGAAAGAGCTGACATGCTCAAAATACCCAAATCAATAAAGTTATTGATGACACATGAAAAATGTGTCTATTATTTTATGGGGAAAAAAATGAAATTTGGCCAACCCAATATTTATGAATGAAAATAAGAGGTTAAAAGAAACAAACCCAGGACTCTTGGGGACGCTTAGTCCCAGGCAATCCCTCATTTTTGCAAATGTTAGGCCTGAGACCCCAAAAAAGAAAGAAATGACTCCCCACTATGGCATGCTGTCAGAGCAGCGAGGTAATCCAGTGATAGCAAGATGCCGCCTGCCCTGGTGTGGGTCCCTCCCGGGCCCCCCTCAGCCCGGTCAGCCGGGCGGCGGCGACGGCTCGCTGGGGCCTCCCTGCCTTTCCTCGCCTGTCACCCGCTGACGGCTGTGACAGGACCCGATAGTCCTGCTCGCCACCACTCTTCGCTCCGACCTGCCTATGGGTTTATTGTCGTGTCTCAGATAAAGACATTCCTCCAAACTCAGGTTAGACCACCATTAAAAGCCACTTCCTTTCTAGAAGCCAGAAGTTCTTGGGGTCTGATAAGCTCTATTTTACCACTGAAAGTATTACCTTCATAAAAATACAAATACTCATCTTTTTTCCCATTGGCCTAGTGCCTTAAGGCACTGGAAAGTATACTTAACAGGAAAAAAAATGGCTAAAAACACGTTGATGTTTTGCAGCCATCTTAGAAGAAAGGATGCCAGCGGCTGGACTCTTTCCTAGTAAATGCTGTGAGACCGTGAACCTCAGGTTCCCGAGTCACTGAGCCCTCCGATCTCAGGGGATGGGGACTCGTGGGTTCCAGGTCAAGAGCTTCTACTGTATTTTTCTGCACAGGGGGACCTCTAGCAATATCTCACATTTAAGAGTTGGCAGGAGGCAGGGTGACAAGAACGCAAGAAAGAAAAAGCAACTAAAACAATCTAAGGGATCATCAATGTGAATAATTAAGTCCCTTTGCATTTATTCTGCATGCTCCGATCACCTAAAATGATACCACTGTATAAGGAAAGTCTTTTTGACCCAAACCCTGAACACGGTTCCATTTGACACGGCATGGATGGGGGGAAATAAAGAAAGAAACCTGTTTGGTCCTGATCAGAGACGAATCTTAAGCTTAAGCGTGTTTCTATTTTTATTTTTTTCCCATTTTGCTGAGAGACAATTGGCATTAACATTGTGTAAGTTTAAGGTACACAATGTAAAGATTTAATACACACAGTGCAAAAGGTTTACCACTATAAGGTTAGATAACACTGCATTTTTTTTTTAAAGGTTTAATTTATTTATTTCTGGAGAGAAGGAAAGGGAGGGAGAAAGAGAGGGAGAGAAACATCCATGTGTGATTGCCTCTCCTGCTCCCCCTACTGGGGATCTGGCCTGCAGACCAGGCATGTGCCCTGACTGGGAATCGAACCAGCAACCCTTGGGTTCATAAGCCAGCACTCAGTCGACTGAGCCACGCCAGCCAGGGCATACATTCTTGTTCAGAAAGAAGGTCCCGATTGCCTAAGGCTTAAGGTCTCACAAAGCTTGATTCTGTTCCTGGTGCCAATATTGCTGTGACCATAGTATTTTTTTTAATTTCTAAAGTGCCTGAGAGAAGAGAAATGAAGAAACACTGTGAGCAAGGAGGAGGAATGGAGACTGAGAGATGAACGTGAAGGCAGGGAGAAATGTCGCCACTACTCTTGGGACTGGTTCTTGATCCACAAAGGGACAAATGGGGCTGGAATTGGTCCAATAGATGATTGGCAAGTCACCTTCCAGTTCTATTCTATTTCCCAATTATTGATAAACACAGGGATTTTTCAAAACACGAATATAATTTCTAGGGACAAAGAAATGCCTGCTAAATTATGTAAACCAAAAGATCGCCCAGAATTAGCTTCTCCGGCAAACGGGAGCCAGGCTGCCCTCCCGCCCTCACCAGCTGCCTCTCCTCGGGCCAAGTCCACAGCCACGGCCTGGGTGCACGCGCGGTCTCGCCTTGGCCTCCTCGTGCAGGCCAACACTTCTGAGCGTCATGAAGCGGTGGGCTTTGAAAAGGAAAACAGCCCAGAACCTGCGCCTGGCGGCCCTGGAATAAACCCAACGGCCGTTGGGCCTCTGGGCTGAGGGCAGGGTGGCTGCCTCGAGGGGAGAGAAAAGGCCACTTCGCTGCATTTGTGAGCGCTGGACACACACGGATATAGGCACAGACATATGTGGATATACACACATACATAATAAACATTAAGGTATATATACAAACTAATACATATGCCATAGAACATAATATTAATGGTAAGATGCTTTTAATCTGGGCGCTTCCATAACCTCAAGTTGCACGGTGACAGCACCAAACTCTCAGGATGGGTTACCCCATTTGTCCTGAGTCATGGCCACTGTGCGTGTTCCCATTTTGCAGACAGGGCAAGAGACGCCAAAGGAAAGCAAGTGTCTTGCCCAGGGTCACCCAAATATGATATCAGTAAATGACTTTGGAACAAATTGGAGAAGTTTGGACCCACAAGCTGGAGCTGTTTTCACTTGACTGCGCTGCCTCGGAACCGACAAGGTTGCGAGCGCCCCCGCCTCACACCAGCCCCGGGCCACGAGCATTCACTGTCAGCGGCCATCCGATCCCTGGCAATCTCTTAAAGAAGATCCTCCGTCCGCGTTTTAATGCAAGGAGCTTTGAAAAATGTTGATGATCCGCCATCTTTCTGTTGCTCTGGACATCTCAAATAACTGTAAACAATGACCACCCAGGCAACAGGAAACCCACAACAATGAAGTTCCCCATGCAGATGCCTAGGTAACTAGGAGAGGCCTTTATTCCTCGGTTCACTACAAAACGACTTCAGAATGCAGCCTCTTTCATCAACCACTGCTAGCGTTCATTCCTTCAAGCAAGAAAACAATAACATATGCATGACCTGCCTCCAGGAGGACGTGTGTTTGACTTGCTTTGTTCTTGGGTTTAGGGTGAGAGGAAGATGAGATCTAAGTTTATTGACACGGTTCCCCTTTTAATCCAGCGGGACCACATGGGCCGCCACGACGTCCAGGAGCTAAAGGTGAGTTTCATGGTGGCTCACTAGCCTATACGAGGATCAAACACAAGGCCTCAGCCACACAGGTTGGATGGCTGAGCTCACCGGCATGGCCTTTCCTACTGGGCACTGGTCAACCATGGCCAAATTCAGGAGCGTCTTAAATGGGGGAAAGGAAGCTGGCTTTCGTCTTCTGTTCTCTTAATGTCTTTATTTGGGCAAGACTTGTTCTCCTTCAGTGCCTCCATTTTCTCAATCACAGTAGGTACAGTTCTCTTATAACATAGGTATTAAGGAAGAGTATCATGGTAAGGCTGTTACACTAGGAGGTTTTTGCTGATTTTTCCCAGAGGAGCAAAACTCTTGATCTATGCCACCAGTTAGGTTTGTTACATTGAGAAAGGACATCTCAATGGTAAGAACAGGGTAGGAGACAGTGGATGGGGGGCGGGGGGAACGGGAAGAAGCTCCTTTATGCACAAATCTTGATGAAAAATTTAATTAAGAAACGTAGGAAATTTTTGTTATTGTTGATAAAAACAAAAAAGGGAAAATACTGGACTTTAAAACGTAGAAGGATCCTGTATGATTTGAACGATGTGACATTTGGGAAAAGACAAAACTATGGAGACAGTAAGAAGTTCAGTGGTTGCTGAGCATTAGAAAGGACAGAGGGATAAACAAGTGGGGCACAGAGGATTTTTAGGGCATTAAAACTATTATTTTGTATGGGACTATAATATATGTCATTATGCATTTGTCAAAACTCACAGAAGGTATAAATTCCAAGAGTGAACCCTAATGTAAACTATGGGCTTTAGTTAATAATAACGTATCACTATTGGTTCATCAATTATAACAAATATACCACATGCGAGACACTGTCAATGGGGGATGTTGGGGGCGCAGTGAGGAGGTATATGGGAACTCTACTTTGCTCACTTTTTCCTGTAAATCCAAAACTGCTTTTTAAAAATATATATATCAATTTTTTAAGATGGTAGAGGGATTTTGAACAAGCAGCTCTGTTTCCAGCTCTGCACCTCTGGCCCGAGTGGCAAGGCCCGTGAGTGCTCTGAGGCCCAGCCTCTCATCTGGAACAAATCAAAGTAACAGTAGGTGACTTAACTCACAGGCTGACCATCATAAGGATCCCATCAAATAATATATGTAAAAGCACTTTGTGAAGAGTGACATCCTGAATAAATTCAGGGTATGGTTATTTCTAAAAATGCAATGTCATTGTGTTATTACGAAAAGTTCTTGTAGATTGATAGGATCAAATAGAGTTTCCAAATTAAGTGTTAATAGTAGACAAAATGATAACGCTGAGGCTGTCTCATTTCATGCTCCTAAATCATCTCCACTGAAGGACCCACGCCTAAGCTGCAACAGAAAAATAGCAGATTTAATCCAACCCTCAAAATCTCCCACTCACATAATTTTCAAAGCCACAGGGCTGCATTTTCACGTTCAATCTTTTCTTCCTCAACCAAACCTCAGAAATGGGCCAACAAATCCATGGAGTCGTGAGTCACAGTATTAAAGTAATTCACAAAAATTCTGGGGAATGACCTGCGAACCTAATCAGGGGTCATCGCCAGTCATTTGCGGGTACATTTCTGTAGGAAGGACAGGCGTCACGTGAGAGGCACACACCCGAGACAAAGCCCAGAGATCACTGACTATTCCATAATCCATCTATAGGAAGACATTTGGTAGCTGTTTACTTTTGACTTTAAAAAAAAAAAAGAAGCGTAGTAATTATTTTGCCAAGCACGAAAGATGTAATAATGAAGTGAGCTCAACAATAATTTTGAAAAATCACTTTACGCCAAGTCGCTTTCACGGCTCTTCGTCAGGCCTGGCACACGGCCAGCGGCAGAGACTTCACAAGGAAGGCTGGGCAAGAAGTAGCCCGGCAGAACAGTGCATTGTCGCCCCCTCCTCAGCAGGCTGTTAGTTATATGAAATGATGACAGCTGTGAAAAGTCTCAAAGTCAGAAAGTCTGGCAGACGAACACACAAGGACAGAGGTCCTTCAAGTCTGAGTAAGTAAGTGAATCGGATCTGGACGTGCTTGCTATGAGAGAGCTTGTGTCTTGCTCTCCGTTGCTTACACAGTAGGAGTTAGAACTTAAAGGAAAAAAAGATACCAGCACTATACTGAAGTTATCTCCGTGGGTCTAATTCAAACTAAAACCCAAGGCTTCAAGAATTTGTCGGTCTGGCCCATCCCTGCCAAGGTCGCTGACAATCTCCAGAGCCAACCATATCTTTAGCTCTTCCTGGTCGCCTGCCCTCACAACTTGCACCTCTCTCACTGGCTTGTCTGTAGACCTTTTTTTAAAAAAAAAATTTTTTTATTTATTGATGTGAGAGAGAGACATCAATTTGTTATTCCACTTTATTTATGCATTCATTGGTTGCTTCTTATATGTGCCATGACCAGGAATCAAACCTACAACCTTGGCGTACAAGGACGACACCCTAACCAACTGAGCTACCCAGCCAGTGCCCTATTTTTAGACCTTTACAAGCCTCTTATCTCTTGCAGAGAAGAGTGTGGTTCTGCCAGATCTTCTGATGTGCACAGAAAAGACATCATCCTTCCCTTGCGTCTCCTGACACCTAAGACTGCATTTTCCTAGAAAAGACTTACCGCTGCTCATGTCCCCAAGCTCTTCTGCTAGTGCATAATTCTTCATGAATCTTAGATTTTCCCTCCTTACCAAATATCCCTGTATGCTTCCTATTTACAAAAGTATCCTTTCTAGGAAGACAATACAAACTGTTTCTCCCCTGTCAGTCTTAGTTTAGCTGATCTCAGATGGTAAAAGTTGCCCGTATTATTGAGAAGCCCCGTTCTCTTTACCTGGTTTGGTTGCCTCTTGTCTCACCAGCCCAAGAGAAATCTCAGGACGACAGGCGCACCAGCAGGCAGGGGGATAAAGTGAGGCACAGCTTATGGAATTTTTACATGCACCTTTCACCCTGGAACTCCAACGCGTTTGCCAAGGTCTCCCAAACCACGCTCGTTGCATTCTGACTTAGCCCAATGGCCCTAGGGAGTCACAGCAAAGTCCCTACTATGAAAGGTCAGCATCCGAAAATGACAATCCTGAGCTCCAGGACTATCCCGGCCTGGGCCACAACCCCCAGCCCAGGAGTCAAGCAGGTATTAGTGATCAAGTGGCTCTATCAGGTTGTACCGTCCCCAGAATAAACAGATGGGGGGAGGTGGCCAAGTCCCAGAGGGACCCTCAGATTGGTGTGGGCAGAATTCTCCCTTTCCTCTCCGGAGCTTCCTCCTCCTTCATCTTGCTGAGACAAAGTGGAATTCACACCTGTATTTGCCAGTCATTCCTCGTATTGTCTTTTCCCCCCAACCAAGTGACAAGTGTTGATATTGATTAATTGATTTATTTTGCCTTATAGTGCCCTGCCTTTGTGTGTACTTAATAAATATTTGCAGGATTGACCCAGAGTCGAGCCTCACACGCTTAAGGGTCTCCCCAACCTCAGAGTTTAGTCCTTATGACAGAGGCTGTAGGAACCAAGGAGAGAAACAATAGATTTGCCTCCTCTCTGCTTTTAAATGCGTCGAGATCTGACGCTGCTCTAACCTGGAAAGCCGGTGGAGTGTAACCTGTAATATTTGAGGCATTAACTTGCTTAAGAGTTTTGGGTTCCATAGCTGCCCCGTATTTCAGGGCCGTCGAAGATACAAAGATCCCTGGCCGGGTGGTTCGGTTGTCATCCTACACATCGAAAGGGTGCGGGTTCGATCCCCGGTTGGGGAGAGAGCAGAGGGCAACCAAGAGATGTTTCTCTCTCTCTCTCTCTCTTTCTCTTTAAAATCAATAAACATATTGATTTATGTTTATTAATCTTCACTGAGTGAAGAGTTTTAAAGAAGAAAGATAAAGCTCAGTGGCCATTCTATGTCAGCAGTTTTCTTGTTTAAGGCCTTAACTCTTCCTCTGAAAACCTTTCCATCGCCAGCCAGAAAGGTGACAGGTGACACCCCAAGGCCAGTGAGCTGTGCTCTCCGGCCCAGGCACCTGCCTGGGAGCAGCCCCTGGGTCTGGGGAGCCAGCGGAAGGGGTCCAGGACCGGGCAGGGAGAAGCCGGCCCCAGGAGGAAACCACCTCCGCCCGCCGCCCAGCCGCAGAGCCCGGGGGCTGTCCGCTTTGCACCCTCGCTGAGCCGCAGGCTGCGCTGCGCAGATTTTCCTCGGCCTCCCCCATTCCTCCATCTTCCTCCAAATCAAAGTGAAGGCCCGAGCAGTTTCTCCGAGTTTCTTCATTCCCCAAGGTAGTATTTAGGTGATTAGGCTGTTTTTTTCTCAGCAGTGCCCCAAACAAACTGCCTCCTTTCTGTTTTCAGGCCTCAAGCTTAGAATAAACAGATCAATCAACCCTGAGGGCTAGTAACAACCTCTAAAAACCGGCAGACAATGAGCCCTCTGGGCTTTGCCAGACACGGAGAAAGGAAGGGCTAGTGGGCCCCCTTGATACTGCATTGAGTTATAGCTAGAATTTTAGAATTTCTAGAGCTGGAAGGGGCCTTAGTTCACCTCCTTCCTTCTACAGGTACGAAAATGAAGGCCCCACCTTTAAGGTCTTCTCATGATATAGAATGGAAGACAGTATGTCCATTTTCAAGCAGGTTCCTAGATTTATTTTCCTCTTGTTGAAGAGCAAAACACAAAACAACATGGCAGCAAAATTCTGGTCAGGGAGCACGGAAAATCCAAATCACCCTGAGACGCTGAAATCGTACATCACCGCCGCGCAGCAGAGCCAATATGCAGCCCTGACTAGGGCATCCATCACCAGGCCTCCGGGGGCCCCTCCACCGCCGGCACTGTGTTCTTAAAGGGACCGTGCCGGGAACAAGTGCGACGCGGACCACCTTGTTTCCTTGAAGGGGATAACGGGGTCCTTCAGCTAAGACCAACGCCCTGTGGAAACCACACTCTCGTTCATCCTTCAGCATGATATCAAATGCAGCCATTATATCCAATGGGTGTGGAGAGACTGTGTGTCAAAACCAATACAAATACTGCTGGGTGATTCTATGTGTCTAGATATATTTCAAGGGGCTGAAGAGACAAATGAATCATCACTTAATAAACGCAGGGGTAGGAAATAGTTTATAACTGTTCCCTCCCCCGCCCCAAGCAAATTCTATCAGAGGTTAAAAAAAAAAAGAAGTGGATAATAGGTCAACTAAGAATTGGAATCACTGAACTGGGTTTTCCTCTTGGGAAAAAAAAGTGGGAGAATTTTTCTATTGAGCCATCGTGAATTTCCCTGGGGGAAGGATTTTCCTCACTAAGCAGCAGCCAGGGAACCCAAACGTTCTTGGGCTGAGCAACCTTCCTGGAAATACAATCACACACGAGCCTGGTGACACGAAACAGGCTGGGATCCAGGTAGGGGACACTACACTATATCATCTGTCGTCGTGTTTGGGGTGCTTACTTTTTTGTGGAAAAACAGACATAGAATTTACCGTTTCAACCCCGCTAAAGCGCACCGTTCAGTGGATTGAGCATCAGCACAGTCACGTTGTTGGGCGACGGTCGCCACAGCCCATGTTCCGAACTGCCCATCTTCCCAAAATGAACCTCCGTACCCATCAAACGATAACGCTGATGGGATTATAGTCCACTAATACTGGTACCTCGTGGTATTTTGTGTTCGGATTCGTTAGGTGTTATCACACACATTTTGACCTTTCTAAAGAAATAGGAAGTGACTTAACTAAAACGTAGGATATTGCTATTCACTCTGAAGGGAGGGAGTAGGATGGAAGGTGACTGGTGAGTCGAGGTCACCGTACAGACCAACATGCACTGGCACCGAAAGCAAGAGAAATGGTGGTCGAAGCTCAAAATAACCACCATCTGATTTGCCTCGCAGCCGGCGGAGAAGCGTGAGACCCCAAGAGACGGGTCACCGCCCCCTGCTGAGTCAGGTCTCGCTCCTCCATGCCTATGTCCACTCATTCGTTCATCTAACAAATATACATTTGATCGCTTCCGTGTGCTGGGTAAACTTCCCTGGATCACAACAGGGTCCTGCACCACAACGATCTAACGGCTGGTAGAGGACGGGCAGGGGCTGATGGAGCCCGGGGGCAGGGCTTAACCCAGGCGGCAGAGGCCTGTCCTGAGAACTGACACCTGAGCTGAGACCTGAATAAGGAGTGGGTGCCGGCCACAGGAAGGGGAGGAAACAGCTGTGTGCCGGTAAGGAGGTAAAGAGACCTCGCTCGCCTGGGAGAAGTGACAGGCAGTCCTTCGCCCCGGATTGGAGCATGAGGACTGGGGAAGGGGTCAGGGACCAACCCAGGACGGGCCTCAGTCACGTTAAGGAGTTTTAACTGTTTCCTTAGGACAATGGGGAATCGCTAAAGGTTCAATCAGGAAAATGGTACTTGTAATACAGGCATCGCAATCCATAAACCGTGGTGCATAGACAGACATGTAGGGGAGTCTGCACAGTTTCTATCTGTTAAACACCTGTCGGATTTGTAGTATGAGATTTTCTTGGGCTCTGTGACATGGGTATTTGTCCAACAGCAGCCTGCTCTACAGTACAGACCTCTTGGCCTGAGGATGGTGCGACAGTCATTGTTAACGGTCACCAGTACCGCCAGCTCCCCTCCCCTTCCAGGACACAAAGTAGACAAGGTCCTCTAGCTTCCCATGCAGTTGGCAGTTTGTCTGTTCTGGGTTGAAGCACTTAAAAGCCAATGTGCCACCCTTCGGTGCCCCTTCCTTGCCTCAGTGCACCTGGAGCCTCGCGCTGACATGGCGGGGGCGGGGGGTGGTGTGTCCTGTGATCAAAGCAGCTTGGAGACACAGAAGGCACCTGCACAGAGAGTCACCTGGATCCAAGTTAAGCCACTGGGGTTTGGGTGTGACCACGACCTAACCTAGCTTTTCCGTCTTAATCCGTCTCACCCTGAATCCAGTCCCTTGTAAATACCGTATCACCAGCACCGCTATGAGGCGGACTTGCAGTGTGAAAAGCACACTGAGCTTGTTGCCAAAAGAACTGGGTTCTCGTCCTGGCTCTGCAACCCATCGGCCGTAGGAACCAGGGCAAATCTTACAACCTCTCCGAGACCCTTTCTTCTCTAACAGGGAGCACAGTATTGGCCGCCTCCACCAACCTTAAGAGTGGGTGTAAAGTCTCAAATCAAAAAGAAAAAAAAATGGATGTGAAAAATGTGATCCACTTTTCATTTCATCACTTCCTAACAACTGCTAACAATAGTGTCCTGTGCAGGGCTGGGGGGGGGAGGGAAGAGACGAAATAGGATTTTTTTAATCTCCCTTCTTTTCAAAAACAAAAGGCAGGGGGAGGAGGAGGACCTCTATATTTATGTAGATTAAAAATCTCATTTTGTGGCTCGGGTAATTCAGGTTTTTTGAAAGCTCGTGTGAAAGTTGATTATCACATGTAGGCTCAGATAATTTCCCCAGAGAGCTAAACAAATTAAAATATATTTTTTAACTCCAACAACCTGACACGGGCCATCAGTTGGCATCCCGGGTACAAGTTCCATCACGTAGCTTTAATCGGAAGCTGGGAGTCTAAGCAACCTTTACCTGGTGGGAAGAGAGGCGGCAGAAGTGACAGGCCAGAAGCTGGTTCCTTAGGCTCCTCCAAGCCCAGAGGCACTGTCCCCAGAGAGCCTGCCCCACTCTGGAGACCGACGCAGCTGCGCAGTGCCCCTGGCACCCGCCCCGGGCCACCACCCCAGGCAGTCCTCAGCTGACACATCTGTAGCCTCACCCCAATCCAGCTCGGATGACTCTTACTTAGAGGGTAATTTCCAGAGAGAGCAGGCAAGACTAACTCCCCCAAAGGGCAGACAGGGAAAACTGTTGCCACAGGAAGAACTGATAACGTGAGTGACCAGCCCAGGCTTCAGCCCCGGCCTTTCGGAGCACAAACCTCCACGCTGACGCCTGCAAGAACACCCTCCAGACCAGCGTGCGCCACCCTGTCCCATGCGCACTCTTTCTGAGCTGAGGTCAGGGTCAAGGGAAATGGATAATCGAAAAGGAAGAATCGGGAGGTGAGAATGATTCCCAACTAAGGAGAAGCCAGTCCAGCTCCCCTCTCACAAGCCAGCTACTCCAGAACCTCTAACCACGCTCTTACCCCATTGCCTCTCTCCTCCTTCAGCTTCGACAGGAAATGGTGAGGGAGCAAGGCGCAGTGAGGAAGGTGCAGAAGTCAGTGTCAAACGACTGAAGTGCCAGCCCCACTCTGATTTTTGCGGCCTACGCGACACCAGGAAGTGCTTTCTGAATTGCAAGTGGCTGTGGGAAAAGTAGTGGCTCTTGTGACCGCTTTTCATTTGCTCTGCAGTCCACCCTTCCACACAGCTGCCCAGCACGGCTTCCCGCCCTTCCCAGTCGCACCCACAGGCGTCTCCCTGCCCGCGGGCTCCGTGACCACCATCCTGCGGTGCCGCTGCCACCTGCACTCGCCGTGGAAGCCCAGGAGCCTATCCCTTCCTTCCCAGAGACAGAGAGAAGCCTCAGAGGGCAGAGAGGCAATATCTGCATGTGCCACAGAACGGAGCCCTCTCCGATTTTTACCAAGAAGAGTAAATGGAGGTGGGCTTTATGCCAATTAGGGCCGTGAAAACACTAGGTCCATTTCCTAGTGGTGGGAGCTTGCACAGGGTCCCTAACCCCCAAGTGTTTCAGTTCCCTTAGAATGTTGGCGTGAGGCACCCGTGAGCTAAGACATGTAGAGTGCACAGAAGGGTGCCATAAACATTACTGCTCATGTCGTTGTTATAAGAACACTTACGGTTAGTAGGTAAGAGAGTACGAAACCCTCCCACTGTTCAATGAAATCAGTTAGGAAGCCTGTGAGTTCAGAGAAATTTTACAGCTAGGACCCAAGGCCCACGCATTCTCTCCTTGCACACAGAATGTCAGCATTAGTCCTCGTTCTATATATAAGCGATATATACACCCATACACGCACGTACATTAAGATTTTATGCTCTTATAAAATATATTTATTATAAGGAATTAGCTCCTGCGCTTCTGGAAGCCGACAAGTCCCGAGGTCTGCAGGGTGAGTCGGCAGGCCGAGACCCAGCAGGGCCGACAGAGTGGTCCCAGTCGGAAGGCCCATGCGGGCTCAAGCCCCAGGGAGAACCCATGTTTCATTTCTAACCTGAAGGCAGAAAAAAAGTCCCAGATCAAAGGCAACCGAACAGGGGTGAGGAGGTTCCTTTTTACTCACAGGAGCATCAGCCTTTTGGTTCTACTCGGCCCTTCACCTGATTGGATGAGGCCCACTCACACTGCAGAGGGCAATCTGCTTCCCTCAGTCCACTGACCCAAATGCTAATCTCCGGAAACACCCCCCTCCACACACACCCAGAAAATGTCTGATCAAGTATCTGGCCACCTGGGGCCCATCAAGTTGACACGTAAACGCGCTATCACAATGCCGCTGACAGCATCCTTAGCACCAATAGCCGTCGGTTACCAGGCACACTAGCCGCTCCGTGCCGCCGCTGTGCCCGCTGCACACGGCCGGCACCCCTCTGGAGCTTTACACGCTTTGCTAGAATGTCCTGCTCAGTCCCCTTCCCACCCCATCAAAGGTGAGGACACATTCTCAGGAAAGTGGCTCTCAGGCACCGTGCTCAAAATAACCCGTCCTCCCTGGAAAACTGCTTTGTTTTATCCTGAGGGCCCTGAGTCGTGTCGCTGATCCCTTTACGCCCGTTCAGCGTCTGGAAGGCCATGACCGAACCTGCAGGCCACTCCTCCAGAGAACGCCGCACCTACAGCCTATATTTCATGGGCTGACCTTCCCTTAGACTTGAAGTTATCGTGTCAATCCTCATCTCCCCTTCATTTCCTCACTCTCTCATTCTTGTTTTTGTTCTACCGCATCTAGTTTAAAAGACATTTCCGGTTTATTTTTGAATGAGGCAGGTATGTATGTAAATAAGACATTATGTATATACATACACACCCCCCCCACACACAGGTTATTCCATTTTCCTCTCTCCAGTACCCAGCACCTTGTCATTGCCCCCAAAACTACCACTGAATTGGATTAATCTGCATTTCGACAGCCTGTTAACATGCACTATACCTGCCGTGTCCAAAAGGTCCCCAGTGTCCACAGACAGCAGTGTGGTGGACGCCGGAGGGGGCGGGGAGAGGTGGGAGAGGGGAAAAGGGGGAAAATGGTGATGGACGAAGACGTGACTCGGGGTGGTGAACACACAGTACCATATACAGATGGTGTGTTGTGCAATTGTGCACCCGAAACCTGTATAATTTTGTTAACCAGTGCCACCCCAATACGTTCACTAAAAAGGGGAGAAAATATCCTAGGTGCCACCAAACTTTCGTATTTTAAAGACAAGACCACATAGCCTCCTGCCTCCTCTTCCCAGAATTCCAGGAGTGTGGTGATAAGTGTCCTCTGGAACCATCCTTCCCTTCCCAACACTGGACCTCGGCCAAGACCCAGAGGCGATGTCCTCCCCTAACCCGGAGGCGGGCTGCAATGGACTCCAGGGGACGCTCCCCCTGAGCAGGCTCGAAGCTGGACCCCGAATGACGGCACCAAGGCAGAGCCAAGGTTTTAAAGTAGCAAATGGCCCTGAGAGTTAGCAACTGACCTCAAATTTGGACCGAAAGATTAACCCGTTAAAGGTTCGTGGAAGAAGATGATAGCTGCTTCTGAAGAAGAGAAAGGCAAATGGGACTGGGGAGGGGAGGGAAAGGGTCAACTGTCTTCGAAATCTTTTTCTTTTCATTTAAAAAAAAGAAAAACATCCAGAGCAGAAACGGCAAAAAGGTAGCATTTGCTAACCATGGGTGGTGAGTCCGATTGCTGTATTGTGCCCTGTGCGTTTGCGCATATTTGAAATCTTTTTGTTTGATAAATATATTTATGTAAAGAATTCTGTTCTTAAACAAAGGTCCCTGGAGAAAAGGAGCTTCTGACTGAACTTGAATGGATATCAGGCGCTTATCACCCAGGACCAGGAGTCTCTGGGGCCCACTCATGAGCACAGCAGCTGAGGAGCAGAGCAGAACGCTAATTTATTTACCAGACCACGACTCCTTCTCGCCGAAATGCAGGCAAGTGTTTTCACAGAGCTTCTGGCGTCCTATTCCCTCTTTGTCATGGTCCCCCACACGGGACAGTTTTGTTTACAACTATGAAACGCTGCCAATCTCTGCAGTGACAACTGCACCCAGAAAAAGTGCATTACCTCATCTGACAAACTAATGCGCATGATAAGGGATCGTCACAGTGCCGCCCAAAGTTAACTGACAGTCATCTGAGCAGCCACCAGCGTGACAGATAATAATAATACCCTACACACGGTTAGAGTTTTAAGAGTTTCCAGAAATGTCTTTATGCGTTTGCTCTTGCATTGTTCTTAGAAAGAGCTTATCAAAGAGCAGGTAAAGATCGTGTCATATAAGGATCACTTCTAATAAGTTCACAATCCATTCATTTTATTGAGTGACACAGATTTATCATGTACCAGCCAGATAAGACCAGGGCCAGCTGCTCTGGGGGGGCTCACAGGAGTAAGCACGCTCCCTGGCCTGAAGTTGCTCTCAATCAGATGTAGATAGTAAAACAAATACAGGAATACGTCCAAGCCAAGGCACTATGGTAAGGGCTGCGAGAGAGGGAGGGAGGGAATGTCCACCTGGATGGGGAAGGCTTACGGCACGTGAATAGTGTGTAAGGTTTGCGAATGTATAGCTGAAGGAAGAAAAGTGGTCCATATAAGTAAAAAGCCTTGGCAGACAAACTGTGGAACGTCGGCTCTGTCTGGAAGGCAATTGGGCAAATTTGAGAGCAGAAGCAGGTTTCTCCTACATTTTTAAGACAGCTTTATTGAGATAAAACTCACATTCTATACAATTCACCCATTTAAAGTGTCCACGTCAGCATATGTAGAAGGTTGTGCAACCATCACCAATATTAGACACTTTCTGCCCCTACAAGAAACTCCAGGCTCATTAACGTCACTCCCCACCTCGGCCCCTGGTAGCCACTAACCCGCTTACTCTCTCCAAGAATTTTCCTGTTCGGGCCATTTCATAGCAATGGTTTCATACAATATACATGGTTTTCCTTGTCTAGCTCCTTTTGTTTACCATAATGTTTTCAAGGCTCACCCATGTTGCGGTATGTATTACTACATCATTCCTTTTTATTACCAAATAATATTCCATGGTGCGGCTATAACATTCCCTCATCCCTTCATCAGCTGACAGGCACTTGGGTTGTTTCCACTTTTGGGTTATTATGACTACTGCTGCCATAGACGTCCGTGTACAAGTTTTTGTGTGGACATGTTTTTTCGTTTCTCTTGGTGTGGGTCATACAGTAACTCTACACTGAACTTCTTGAGGATCTCTCGAGCTGTTTCCTCCCTGGCTGCCCCATTTCACATTCCCACCAGCAGTGCATGAGAATTCAGTTTCTCCATATCCTGGCCAGCACTTCATATTGCCTGTCTTTTGTATTTCCAGCCATCCAAGTGGATATGGATGGTGTTTCATTGCAGTTTTAATTTGTATTTCCCAGATGGCTAATGATGTGGAGCAACTTTTCATTATTTATTGTCCATTTATATACTTTCCTTGGAGAAATGACTATTCAAATCCTTCTTCTTTTTTTCAGTTGTGTTGCCTTTTTATCATTGACTTGTAAGAAATCTTTACATACTGTGGATACAAGTCTCTTAGAAGATAAATGATTTGCAAAATTTCCTCCCATTATGTGGGTTGGTTTTTCACTTTCTTGATCATATTACTTGAAGTAATTTTTTAAAATATTCATGTAGTCCAGTTGATCTATTTTTTTCCTCTCTAACTTGTACATTTGGTTTTACTATATATTTTGTCAGTATATTTTTTATTTTTCTCTTAACAAGACAACAATTGTGTAATACAGTGTGTTACACAGAGAACAGAAACAGGATTCAGTCCTTTATCTGGCGTGGCCGTGACTTTTTTAGTCGATGGTTTAGAAAGTTTCCACAGTCCAGCTTTTGTCCCTGTGCCTTTCTCCACCACCCTGCTCCAACTCCCGGGACCCGCGACCAGACAATACATTCACATCACAACGCCACCTCTGCGCCTGGGCGAGCCATTTCTGCACGGGGACCCCCAGCAATAATTTCAGTAAACACAGAAGTGACTGAGAACCGCATAAAAATAACCCACAAAATGGAAACTAAATGTGTCTCCAGCGCAACTTCTGCTCAACAGAATGTCAAAAATGTCCACAGCTTCTCCAACCCCACCTGACAGGAGAAGGCTGAGGGAAGGCAAAGCCGGGCATAAAGAGGGGTGGTCTTAACCAACTGCAGCTCCACAGCGCCCCTCTGAAAACCGAGGCACGCACCTGGCCCTTTGAGCATGCGCACAGGTCCTGCAGGCCTTGGAAGGGGCCTGTGCACGGGGCGGCCCTAAGGCTCAACCTCCACCAGCTCCACAGGAAATCCACGCTGGTCACATTTTAGGGGAGAAGTGGGCTCAGGACTGAAACACAAGAAGAGTCTGTATTTAAGGAGCACAAAGAAAAAATAAAACCAATAGAGAGGAAAGAGGCAGGTAGCATAAAAACTGGAGTGCACAGTGTTCCCGAGTAACAGCAGCAGTTAATATTTATGGAGACTCTGTGAGCAGTTTCTAAGAGCTTTGCAAACACCACTTGATATAAGGCTCATCCCCATGTTTTGAGAGAACGCAGAAGGAAGGGGAAAAAAATCCAGAATGGAAATACAGAGTCAATCACATCAGACACTGTAAAAGAAATTAATAAAAAAAACAGCTCACAGAGCAGCTTCCGGACAGCATAAGGAATTTATGACCAATTGTAAAGATTAAGAAGAGAGTTTGTCGCGAGGCAGCAGATGTGGCAAGTACACATTTTCTTTCCGAAAGCTGGACACTGCCATCGGCAGACGAATGAACGAAGAAGTGGTGCATATATATACAATGGAGTATTACTCGGCCATAAAAGGAAAGGAAGGAAAGCTTGCCGTTTGTGACAACGTGGATGGACCTAAAAGGTATTACGCTAAGTGAAATCTAAAACAAACAAACAAACAAAATAGACAGAGACCCGTAGATACAGAGGATGGACTGATGGTTGCCAGGTGGGAGCAGGTCTGGAAAATGGGTCAAAAAGGGGACAGAATTAAGATGTCCAACTTGCCAGTTATACAAATGGTCACCGAGATGTCAAGTACAGCACAGGGAACACAGGCGATAATGTCGTAGCTACGCAGGGGGCCAGGTGGGTGCTAGACTTGCTGCAGGATCACTTTGTAAGTTATATAAATGCTAATCACTGCGTTGTACTCCTGAAACTAGGATGACAGAGTATGTCAACTGTAATTTACAGATGGAAAGTTATTTTTTAAAACAGGCTAGACAGTGGATGAGCAGTTAGGACAGCAAGAGAGGATTGTAGGATCAGGTGACACTTGATTTTTTTTTTTTCCCCAACCTGGGCTTGTCTGTAAACGGATGAAGACTCAGATGAAGCAGATTCCCAGAGAAAGCAGAAGAAGGGCTGCCCAGACCGAAGAGGAGAAAACGGAAGAGGAGAGGGAATACTTCTTCCTCAGCTTCAGGGAAGGCCAGTATTTCTGAGGCTGCAAGAGCTGAGTCTAAAACAATGCCAACCCCATTTTGTACCATCAATCACATACAGCTTTCTGAATAAAAACATCCTCATGACGTCCCGCTGTTTTTGCCATCAACCGCCGAGCCTTTCGGGGGTCTTAGTTAGTGGCACCAGGACTGATCAGAGAATATGTCACAACTGAGCTCTCTGGTACCACGAAAGAATGAGACTTGAAATCCCATCAGATTTATCTGTTATTCGTGTTTTTCTTCTCTCCAAAAGAGAGTGCAGAATTTGCCCTCAGAGTATGTGGCTGGTTGACTCTCCCAGAATAAGAAACCTTTTTGAAATCTGTCTTTAGTGTAAGGGGATCCCTGACACTAAAAGATGAGCTTCCCTAGGGACTCCCGTTTGGAGGAGGGGAGAAGGCGAAGCTGGGTACCCTTCCCACAAAGTCGTTAACTTGAGAATCGTCCCATTTGCTCTGCGGGGAAGCCAGCACCTGCAGGAGCGTCTTCGCAGCCCCACACCCCCTCCGCTCCTTGCGTGTTGTCACACAGCCCAACAGGACGGCATGCCGTGGTACGAGAGCCAGCGGGAGCTCTGGGACCTCAGGCCGCCACGCAGGGCCAGGCCGGTCCGGCATGGCCAGAGCGTCTTCGTGTCTATTTTATCAGCACTCGCCCGAAAAGAGAAGTTGCTCCTAGCTTTGGTTTTGGGGGAGCCCACATTTCCTTCACTATACTTTCGGTTACTACAAGAAACCACCGCCACTAAGGTATTGTAAGGGGCGCAAGTAATTACCCAGATGCAAACGATCCACACACCCAAATGAATTCTGCTAAAACCATATAAGGAAGTCAAGTAAGCTGATGTTTTGAGTGCAATGGCAGAACTGGAAAGGACATTCAAGAGCATTCGGTCTGACAATTTCTTTCTACAAATAAGGAAATTCGGGTCCAGTGAGGTAAAGAAACTTGCTCAAGGTCACTGAAGAGATTAGAATCATGACTGAGAACAGGACTCAAATCTTTTGGTTTCTTCTGTCGTTGTTTTTTTAATCACCATATAGATGGCCATTCCCCATCTCTACCACCATGTACTTCCTCACGTTCTGGGAGACATAACCACGAACCCCTGATACACCGGGAAAATCCTCTCATGTCTCTTGATGCTTCCATGGCACATAAAAGGGGTGACCAGTAGAGTAATAAGCAAGCTATTACCTTCTTTCTTTGCTGAATTTACAGAACCACCTTCCTTCAATCCTGTCTCCAAATAATACAATGTCCAATTTATAGCTGAATGAAACTGGATGCTTTCTTGCGACTCCATTCATTTGGACATGTTTGTGTATTATCAACCATCAAGTCTTAGAAATGATTCCAAAACAAGTCCTTCAATACCTTTACCACATCACCGGCTTTCTCTCTGACATTACAGTAAATTTCTATTAGGTTTTCCTGACTACTACTGATAACATGCTGGCAGATATAACCCCGTTGCCATGGTTACACATCAACAAGCAGGGCCTTGATTGTGAAGTCACAAATGGATTGATGTGATGTACTAAGCATACGCCCAAGAAATAGGATGGAGAATGATGGCTTGGAGATGTACTGCCATATGTCACAATCACAGATGAAACAAAATTCCTCATCTTTGGTGAACTTAATAAAATGGTAGTTTATTGAGATTGCTATTCCATTTGATTAAAACATCCTAGAACACTTCAGAGACCGTGGGAAAGAAAGGGAGCAACGAAAACAAACGTGAGTACTGAGGATCTGAAAAGTGAATCAACAACTGGGTTGACTCTATTTAGCATTTAAGGTGCTAAGGATTTCGCTTTCACACATCTCAACAACTGTTGAATAATCTGGAAGCTGCAGTCTTAATGTTTATTGGTACATAATCCGGCACTGGAAGGCAGGCGGCGTGATTAGGGATTGCTCTGAGCGCTGATTCAGCTTGTGGTTCACCAACAGCCTGTTAAGCTTTGAACCAGGTTCATTTAAGCAGTAAACATGCGAAATGATAACAGCAATGTAACATCCCCTCTCTTCTGGAGGGCTCTCAGATGCAGGCTTCAGAAAACAAAGCCCAAATGGCACACGAAGAAGTGCCCTCACGCTAAGATACAGGGCAAGTGACAGGAAGACCTGGGACTCCAGCCCACGTCCTGGAACCCTACTGAGTCCAACCCCCCGAAGATAACCAGGGAGGACAGCCAGAGTCTGGCCCGGCAGCCACATGATTGCACTGCCTGGCTTTCCATTTATATAAACAGGCAGTTGAAGAGGATCCAAAACTATGTCCAAAGGAGAAAGCCCTGCTTTTGTCAGGCAAAGCTGCTCTGACCCCAAAGGAATGTACAATAGGAAATGAAGGCTGGACAGAAAATCAGTTCCAACAGGAAACAGGATGATCCCGCTCAAGCCCAGCTCCAAGACCCATCACTGTAATCACCCCAAGCACCCGCCTCCGGCACACGCAGGGAGGGCAGAGGGGCGGCCCGGGGGAGCCACAGCCCAGGGCCACCTATGCGCCATCCCTGTGCACTGTCGTTTCAATGAGACTTTCATCCCTTCGTGTCTCTACCAGTGAAAGAAGGATGGTTGTGCTTTAAAAGGTACTTGATCGAAGGATACGAAAATTTTTCTTTTAAAGTGGGAGGGGGAGTAGTGAATGGGCTACGTCTGAAATCCTAATGAAATGAATTTTCATTGAGCCAGTCAATATATTGTAACTCCCCACAGGACAAAAATGGCTATCTTCAGAGGTTCCACTGCACGGTTACTGAGTTCCGGTGATGTCAGCCTTGGGCCACCAGAGAGAGAAAGGTAAGCTCCACTCCCTCCCTGAGCCACTTCTGAATACCTCAGCTGGACACCATAGATTCACCAAAACTACTGGAAGTCTCCAGAAGGCTGCACAGAGGTGGGTTTTGCTGCGTCTGACATCCTCCTCGCCCCTGCCCGGGGTGGCAGGAACCCAGTTCCAGAGGCCAAAGCCGCCGGGCCTCCTGAGCCCCGCCCTCCATCTCAGGGTCTCCCCCGAATACTGCTCACCTCTGACTCGCTCTGCCGGTTAAAATGGGTCAAATGCACACACTTGTCTCAAGATTTACTGAAGAACAAAAAGAGTCTGAAAGGCACTTTTGCAAAGTTCAAATGATCATTATTACTTATATAACAAAGGACTACAATGCTCAAAATGTAAATAATGTTGAAATCATTTACAGTTACTAGATCTTCTCTTCCCGCAGGTATCGTGGGATGGTGGAAGGAATGCCAGGCGTGGACCCAGAAGCAAAACCTCCAGCTCCGGCTCCGACCGGTGCTGGCTGGGCAACCCTGGGCACGTGCCGCTTACGTGCTCGGTGCCTCAGTTTCCTCACAGAGCGCAGATACCTGCTCGGTGCCCCCTCAGGGCTGTTGTATGGCTTGAGAGAGATGATGTGAAACGTGCTTTGAAAGTTCTCAAACGCTTTTGCAAATACTGCTTTTTACTATTTGTATTATTTTACTATGTTTTTTTACATTATAGGAAAATAAATGTGCCTTTCCTATGAAAATACCGTCCGAGGATGAACGGTCAGCCAAGTCAAGTCAACACGGGATCGGAACACGTCCTCTCGTACCCCATCAAGCGGGCGATCTGAACTTGAAAAAAATCAACCCAGAGCTCAATATAAAGGCAAAGTGAGAGCCATTCACGTGATCAGACCTCCTGGAAAAGGGATTTTATTTTCTATGTTAGGCTCTGGGCAGGCAAATAGGTTGAAGGTAGTAGAGGCCAGTGCGGATGCAATAATAATAATAAAGAAAAGAAAAAACAATATGACTCTTCAGACCCAGCTAAAAAGCAGGCTGGAGGCAGGGAGCTGGGTTAGGAACACAAACAGGTTTAGTGCTCAATCCAAAATCACAGTTGTGGAAACCACATAAACCGCCATCTGGCCTCCTGGATCTTGCGGAACAGTACGAGGAGGCTGCCGTCCAGTACACATGTTCTCTCTGCTCTGAGAGCAGCTCTTCGCGTTGCCCAGTCAACTGTGAAAGCGCTACCCCGGGCTGGAGCCAGCTCCTCCGCCAGCGCCAGGCCGCCCTGGACACCAGTGGGACACGCGTGCTTTCGGGAGGCCAGTGGGGACACGTGGGGCCTCCTCTCTTTTCCCAAGATCGTTGCTATGACCATGTCTACCTTCCTCTTGCTTTAAACATATGTACGAGTATAGCTGACACTATTCTGGCAATTTTTGTGTGTATGGTAGAATATACATAAGATGAAATTTACCGATGTAACCGTTTTCTGAGTACAAGTCAATGGCACTGAAGTATATTCATATTGCTTTGTAACCATCCGTATCCAGAACATTCTCACCATTGCAAACGGAAACTCGGTACCCACTGAACAATCACTCCCCATTCCCCGCCTCCTGGGGGCCTCTGTCCTGCTTTCCATGACTCTGACTTTGCCGAGCATACAAGTGGAATGACACGGCATGTGTCCCTTTGCATCTGGCTTGTCGCACTTAGCATGTCTTCAAGATTCATGCTACATGCTGTAGCCTGTCTCAGAATTTCATTCCTTTATGTTTTTTAAATCACTGCATAATAGCCTATTGTATGTATTTATTTATCCATTCACCCATCAAAGCTCGCTGGAAACTAGTTTTGGTCTAGTAGAGCTCACTTGCAGTGAATGCAGGTGTTATTTGCCTATCAGTTGTAACATGAGGCATCAGTCTTCTAGATTCGGAAACACCCAGAAATCTGTCACCCCCGTGAACCACCTCACAGCCACCAGGCTGTGCGCTCGGGAGGGGCAGGAACCACGTGCTTATCTGACACGGTCCCCATTCTCATCACCCTGCACAGGACAGGACAGGCCCTTCATAAACGCTTCAGAAAGGAGCAAGTCCACTTTGAGAACACCTTTTTCTGAAGACTGAGCCTACTCCTTAAAGTCACTTTCTAAAAAAGAAAAAGAAAAAAAATTACTGTTCAGAAAGATATTTCCTTCTAAGGGAGCCTTCCCTTTTTTATTTATTTATTTTTTTTTTTTTTAGTCTAATTTTTTGAAGACAATTTATTTGAAAAGCCAAGCTAAGAGCCAGTGTGCAGTCGTGGACAAACTACGACATGGAGTCAGAATTTAAGGATCCAAATCGCACTCTGCCCTGCACCTGGCCATGTAAACTTGGTTAAGTCTTCGGACCTCTCTGAACTTCGGTTTCATCGCCTGTCAAATGGAAATAATAATAATTGCTCTCACGGAGTTATTCTGAGAATCAAAACTCCCAAAACTGAAAATTAATATCGTGTGGTCCACACAAGTTAGTTAGAGTAGCTCAGTTCTACTTGCTTCAGCATATAGATGCTCTAAGCAGGGGCGTCCCACCCGCAGCCTACAGGCTGCATGTGGCCCGGGATGTCTATGAACGTGGCCCAACACAAAATCATAAATTTACTTAAAACATTAGGAGATTTTTTGTTTGTCTGTTTTCATTAGTGTTTGTGTATGTAATGTGTAGCCCAAGAAAACTCCTCTCCCAGTGTGGCCCAGAACACCCCTGTGTGCTAAGAAACCAGAACATAAGTGAAATCACGAAAGAGCACTTACAAGTTATATGCGGGATAAGGACAGAATTACAGAGTCGTGACAGGAGGTCATACAAAGCACATGGGAGGGCCCTTTAGGAACGCGATGGGCATGAATTAACAGGGGCAAGAGGGGGCGGAACTCTGGGCCAGTGACACAAAGCTGAGAAAGCTGAGGACGTGAAAACCAGCAGCTAGGCAGGAAGTCGGGCAGACTTTGCTAAGCAAGTGTTTTGTCCCTGACCTGACATCATGGGTGTACCGTCAACATATGGGGCCAGCAGAGGGTTCCCAGGATACAGGCTGCAAGGAAGGGCCTTCAGTCAGGAAATTTAACTTAAAACTGCCTCGTGACCAGCAATTCCACTCTGGGTTTATTGAAGAAATAACCCAAAACACTAATTTGAAAGAACATATGCATGCTTATGTTCATTGCCCTGTTATTTACAGTAGCCAAGACATGGAAGCAGCCCAAGTGCCCATCAACAGATGAGTGGATAAAACAGCAGTGGTCCATATATACAATGGAATATGACTCAGCCATAAAAAGAATGAAATCTTAACATTTCCGACAATATGCATGGACCTACAGGGTATTATGCTAAGTAAAAAAAAGTCAGAGAAAGACAAATACCATGATTTCACTTACATGGGGAATCTAATGAACAAAATAAAAGAACAAATAAAACAGAAACAGACTCACAGACACAGAGAACAGACTGATGGCTGACAGAGGGGAGCAGGGTGAGGGGCTGGGTGGCAGAGGTGGAGGGATTAAGAAGTACACATCGACAGTCTCAAAGTAGCCATGGGGGCCTAAGCTGCAGCCCAGGGGACACGGCCGATAGCACTGGAGTCACTACACAAGGTGCCAGCGCGGGTACCGGAAATATCAGGGGGAAACCACTTTGTAAATTGTATAATTTTCTAACTGCTGCGCTGTACAGCTGAAACGAATACTTAATAAACTTGACTACAAGCTGTAACTGAAAACTAAGTCGCTTGCAGAAGCCCCCGGGACTAACCCCGGTGCGCCTGCGCAGACCCAGCCCGCTTCCGGGCCCCGCCTTCGCCCGGACTCTCACCGCCCCGTTTGGGCCGCCGCCGCCGCTCCGCCGCCCTGCTCGCCGGGTGCGATCCTGAAATCTTGGAACGTCAGAGCTCTGACTAAGGGCTGTCACCTAGATTCCCCAAGAGGAGAAACTTCAGTCAGCAGCATGGGTTCTGGTCACTTGTCCCTAAGTGGGAGATGTCGTGTACAACACCTACCCTCCTTGTTCTCCAACCTCAAGGTACATTTCCCAGCCTGTAACGAAAAATTACGTCGAAATTTCCTTCCCCAAAGCCAGAGGGCCTAGCAGGAAATGGAGCCCAACTCAAGGAATGAACTCACGTGCCTTAGGCTGACAAACAGCCAACCTCGGGTTTGTCGTAGGCACGCCACCAACCTACCTCCGATCAACAGCAGGCTAGAAGCAACCGGCACAAGGAGCAGTGATGAGAGGCAGAGAGGTCACTCCAAGCTCAAGGCTGAACCAGAGCTGCCCTAGGCAAACCTCAATTCCCAAAAGAGGTCCCCGCTCCTTCGGGCCTCCTTACACCTCAAAGCCACCAAGTCAAAGCAAAGCTATCCCTGGGGCGAAGTCCAAAAGAAGTCCCTCAAGCAAATCCAGTTTACTCAAAACTAGACGGGAGAATCTTTCTAAATATTCTTAATGGGCATCTGTCTTTCAATTAGTTCAAGTCCCTGAAAAGTAATGTTTCCGAAAAGGACTTACGGAAACCCTAAGTAGAATCACCGCCCTAATGTCCGGAGAGCCTGTGGCAAGTTCCCCTGTTACCCGCCTTCAAAGGCCTGCTCCGCACCCAACAGTGTAGACAGCTTTTCAGGTATTTTTCAACATGAACTGAAAATACCACTTAATGTGACTTCGAAGGAGGCCTCGAGGGGTGGAAATTATGATTTCATTTTATTATTTCAGGCGATACTGCCATGGCTGCATGGGTAGAGTTCCCTGTAGTTTCCCTAAGTCTCACCATAGCCATTTGTCACCGATCAGCTTACATTCATTTCTCTGGGTCTGCGTCTGTATCACACAAGTGACCAGTTGATTCAAGCGGCTGACGGCTCAGTTTTGTTAAACATTCATTAAGGAGTCGACTGAATTGACCATCTGTTGAAATGAAGGGTCTAATTCATTCAGCGAAAATGTTCAACCAATGGTGTGTATAAACATTATGAATACATGGAGCTGTATCTAGTGTTTGAAAAAGAGAAAATTTCTCTGCATTCCAAATAAAGGTTTTTAATATGTCTATCCTTTATTATTGTATTCATGTCTTCACTGATGAGACATACTCCCTTGGGCTCTAACTCTCTGCACTCTTTCTCCACGAGTGGGAAGGGATGAGGATGTATTTAAGAAAACATCAGAGCAGACAACAAGCCTGGACTCTTGCAAACACCTCCTTTTAGAACTGGTCTTAACTCTCTTCCTCAGCTGCACCTCCAGCCAGTCCCCCCTCCCTATCCCCAGCATAACAGACCTGGAAGAAAAATCCAATGACTTCGATGAAAAAGCAAATGCCCGCTATATGCCTGATACAGTTTTACGCTGCTCAAGGGCAGCCTTGTTAACTTTGACTCCTTAAGAAGACAAGCCAGCTCCCTATTTATAAAATAATTCATAAAAAGGAAAATTGTAACATGTCAAGAGGAGAGCTACCCTTCTTCAAAGATCTAAGAGGGAGGCTCCATGGATTAGTGGTTGAAGAAATTCTCCTGTATAGCTGGACTTGGATCCTTGAGAACAGAGAGGGAAGGGAAGGGAGGGGAGGGGAGGGGAGGGGACTGTCACAGACCCTCCCCCTTTAGACCTAGAGTGTAACGGGAGCCCAGGCGCTCCGGGCAAGGTGGCCCACACAACTGTACTGCCTTACATTTCTGTGGTTCCTTTCTCTGAGAAAGCTCCCTGCATTTTATGAACCTTGCCATAAACTTCCTGTCCACAGCCCCTCGGGATACAAAACAGGGCCACCATTGTGGTCCATATTCCTTAAAGGAAGAACTCGAAACACACTAACTGCCTTATTTCTCAAGGGGGTGCTGCCCGTGGGGAATGGGAGTTTTAACCTGCACATTCAAAGTGACGCTTCTTCCAAGAAGACAGATTAGAATGACTCATTCAATTTTGTGTGTGTTCCTATACAGAAAAAGAAAAAGAATGAAGTCTCTCTTCTTTACGGCCAGGCTTTTACCCCAAGAATCTCTTCACTGCTAAGAGCCATCCATCAGCTGAAGGCTAAATTATACCTGGAAAGATCCTGAAGTGGCTGAGACTTGGGGGAATCAGTAAACAAGACCTGGGCAGGCTGCTCATCTGCATCAGGAGCGGAGTCCAACCCTGCACCCCTCCCAGTCGGCCACCCTCCGCCCAGTCCCACAGCACAGACCCGGCTCAGGGCATCCTCGGTCCCCGCCATCACCTCTGCTTCCAGCTCCCCAGAGCGAGGCACCACCACCGACAGGGATCGATCAGGACACTGCCATGCAGAAACGAGAACAAAATAAAAGGGACAACGCAAGCAGAAGACAGGGAGGAAACAAGGTTTTTCCTAGCCCTGGGGACAGGATTATGAAAGATTAAAAACACACACACCCAAGACTTGAGCCGAAAGCCTCTCTAAATTACATTCCTCGGATCTTATTATATTATCGGTGTGCCACAGTTATTAAACATTAAAGGTAATGACTCCATTCTGCAGGTAACCCAATACTGAACATGATTGATAAGCAGGAGCTGAGTTTGAAAGAAAGCTCGGAACATCTAAATTCAGGAACCAGGGCGAAGCGGGCGGGCCACCTGGCAAATGAACCACGGGCCGGATGAGGCCGTAAATGTTTCATTAGGAAGAAGCTGGGCAGTGACCAGGACGCTGCAGGGACCCGCTGGGAGCGGAGCGGGGCTGGAAAGGGAAAGCGCTGCAGATGCACCTTGATTCGTTCCCTTGACAAGTTATTCCCAGAACACCAGGAAGCCTGGGACATGGGGCTTGAAGATGCTCCCACGAGGCAAAGCCCAGAGGAGGACTTCTGCTCCACCCTGAAAACCAGGTGCCCTGAGGTAGTAAAAGGTTATGACAAGTTGCAAAGTGTTTAAAATGATGCCTGGTGAGACGGTAAAACAGTGGCTGGAAGGAGAGCAGGCACCGGGCAGCACCGCACCAAGAGCAGCCACTTCCAGGCTCCTGGAGGATCTCCGCAGGGGGCGGAGCCACCGGGCCCCTGCCCCGCCGGGCGGCCACTGTGGAACGAGCAGGGCGTCTCTGCGCTTGGCCAGCGACTGCTCCCACGCTCCCGCCCTCAGTCTCCAAGTACCACTGTGTGCACCCAAGGCTGAGACGTCGCTGTCAAACCCCGGGTCCAGGAGGACTCCAAAGTGCACGTTACAGATCTAGTTGAACAAATACTCTATGGACAAGGTTATCAGTAACTTCAGCGTGAATTCAATTTAGTCGGATTGCTGTCCTCCTAACATCTTGCTGGGGGGCGGTGTTTTGATGGCGGAGAAGGGAATGGATTTCATATCCAGTATTGCACACCTCTAATCTCTTCTCTAGGCAGCCCAGGAAGGTGTTTAAGTGAATCGGGTCCTAGCTCTTCCCTGTTTAAAAACCTTCAGTGGTTTTTCATTCCTCGTAGACCGGAGCCTTCCGGGCCTGCCTGGCCCTGGGAGACCTGGCCATGCACGCCCTCCGTCCCTCGCCCCCTGGGCCCCAGGCATTCGGCCCTCCCAGCTCCTCAAGCAGCACGTTCCCTTCCTCCCCGGTCCCCGTCCCCATGCCCTCGCTCCCGGAGAGTGCCGCTCACCACCTGCTCTGACTCATAAATGCTCCAGGGCGGCCATGTCCACTGAGTCTCGGGCCACATGTCACATCCTCAGTGGAGCAGGTGTTATCTCCACCCTACGTGTCTTCGTCACTAATCCCACTTGTAATTGCACCTCAAATATTTTTACCTCAAGACAAGAACTATGTCTTACCTACTATACAGCCTGGCTTATACCCAGTGCTCAGTAATACAGCAGGTGCCCAAGAAACACTCCTCAAGTGACTAGGACTTGGGCACAGGCAGGGCAGCAGCAAAGCCCGAGTATCTGGGGAACAGTGAAGCAGAGCCACCAGGAATGGAGGACAATAAAAGGAACGCGGAATAGAACCCAAGAGAAACTTCACCTTCTTTGAAAGATTTTCCCCGATTTTGGCTGAAAATAATACATCTCAGATTTCATGCAATTCAACTTTTTTTTTTTTTTTTTTTTTTTGGTATTTACTCTCTGCCAAGTGTGATAAGTTGTCTCAATTATTCTCTTCTCTGTATCCCTGCCCCTCTGTAGTGTGACTTTGCATCTCCTCCCATAAACAGGGGACCCCCCTCGCTTCCCTCCCTTTAAATCCGGCCTGGCCTCGCGACCTCTTTAGCCATGGAGCGCAGAGTGCAGCAGGGCTGCGCTCTGGCCCCGGGAGCCCCGCACACTCCACTCGCTCTCGGGGAACCCTGCCCAGCTGCCTCTTGAACAAGCCTGGCTAAACTCTCCGCAGATAAAAGGTCACAGGCCACAGCTGGCCTGGAAGCCGCCTGCAGGCCCAGCAGGGAGCCCAGCCGGCGGCAGAAGAACTGCCCCGTTGAGCCCGGCCCACACTGCCAGCCTAAGTTTTGAGGCAGAAATGCCTTGGTATGCAGAAATGAATGAAGGTTAGAAAAGCCCACCACCTCAGTGAGATAGACATTGTTTCCATTCATTCATTCATTCACTCATTCATTTTTTCACTACAGGTTGTATTGAGCACCTACTGAATGTCAGGCTCTGCATTCGATGCTGAAGATATGAAAGTGACAAGACACAGTCCCATGTCCCAAGCAAAAGAGCATAGAGATAATAAAGAGACAATTCCAAAACATAATGTAGTACGTCCTAAGACAAGGCAAGGAAGCCTAACAGAGTTGGAAATGGGACTGAGGGTGAAGTGGGGACAGTTTGGGGAGGCTTCCCCGAAAAAATGATGTCTAAGCAGAGACCTAAAGGATAAGTAAATTTAGCCAGGAAAAACAGAAAAGGTTTTTCTGGCACAGCAGGTTTGGCGGGGGGGGGGGCGGGGGGGGTGCTCTGCTACTTGTATTTCCAATCTGGATCATTTGTCGAAAGGAGAACGCGTCTGCTACATCATCTCTTCATGCTGCTCCTCCCTTTGCTGGTCTTCTGAATGAACTGAGAAAACTCAGAGAATAAACTCCCAGCTCTCCTGCAGAGTAACTGCCAATTTGGAACCTATCATTCCATAAAAATAATTTTAATTGAACATCCTCCCAACCTCCAAAAAAAAGAAAAAAAAGATTTCAGATAGATGGAAAAGAAAAACCCAAGCTCTAACTATGTAGTTATTCAAGGTGGGAGAAAAGACTTCAAGACTACAAAATCTCATCTGAGCCACAAAGCCACAATTTAAGTTAGCAATTTCCACCCTTGATGTTGCATGCCGCTGCTGATGACACCAATTAATTAAAGTGGGTGCATCTGGTTCCTTCTAATTTTCTGCTATCAGGCATAAAGCAGCCGCTAATAAATGTTTATTAGGTGATTTTTTTCAAGTCTATGCACTTGCTGAGTAGAAAATCACAATAATAATAATTGAACAGGGTAATAGCAGGGTTCCACCACGTCTGGATTTTTTCGATGACTCTTATATTCAAGGGACAGAAGAGGCTTTCAAATCCCTCCCTTTAACCAGATCTGTGATTAAACCAAAATTCAAGTTCATTGCATTTCATGAAGAAGGTTGCCTGGCTTGATCAACCAATTGCGGTAAGGACTCAAAAATCACTGGTGATTGAGATGGAAACATTTTAATCTAACAGCTTTCTTTTATATGTAAGTCATGTAGAAAAAGGTAGCACAAATCCCAGAGGTCATCAAATACAATGGCACTCATTACGTTAGCTGTTTATGTCATATACACGGCAGGTACCAAAAAAAAAACCAGTTACACTATTTAGACTCTCTCTCCTCTTGTCAACGAATACTCCCTTCCTGAAATAACAACAGAAAACAAAGTATCAATTATGAAGGAGATTACAGGTATTTGGATGAGAAATCAAGGCCTTTGGGTTATTCTTGTTAATTATTGGAAGGTTATAAGTGTGACTTCACAGATCTAGTTCTATGTGTTATACAGTTCTTCCTCCTCAAAATACAAGGAAACTAGGCATAAATTGGCATCAACTTGTGACTTAGTCTATTCAGAATCCTGTCATCCATTCAGAGGCCATCTGTCTCAGAGATGCCCCAGCCCAAGGTCCACCACCATAGGGCCGGACTTCATCTCGGATGGATCCAATCCTCATTCTTTAGGGTGCACATTCCCACACGCTTCCTCCATGTGAGGGCTATGTTCTCCAGGGAAGTTTGCTCACCACTCTGGTGTCAGCTGCCATTACTGGCTGAGATTCTATTCTGGAGACATTTAGAACAGATTATTAAATGGGAAGCGATATTATCCTGAAGCCACTGATGCTGCCCATTTTCCTGTCTTCTGTTGGTTGCTAAGGAGATTAGTGAGAAATGGGGTCCCTGTCCTACAGGGTTAATAATTTCACACGGCTCACTCTCCAGAGAAGTCGTAATGCGCGCTGTGTGGGAAATCACATTTAGTGGCTGTGAAAATGATTGTGATGCTGAGAATGGAACATTATGGCTTCAGGTGAGAGATAAGTAGCAAGAGCAGATGGACTAGAATATACAAAAGTCCTTCCCAGGAATAACGGTCAGCACTAAAACAGAGGCGGGGGCGGGGGAAGGGTGCCGCGAAAGAAAATAATTTGGGATGTGGAAATTGACTTTGTTGCAGGAATTTCTAGCTGTTTCCTTCTCTTCTCGTTCCTTTTATTTGTAAAACTTCTAATAGTATGACTGGGATGCTCCAAAGATAATTATTAAACCCCAGAAGCTGGTGGGAAAAGTAAAGATGGGCAGATGGGGAAGAGCAGCTACTTTTCAACAAAACTCCTTCATTTCATTTAAGTGGGGAATTCCTCCTTCTTCTGTGGGCATGTTCAGGTGAGGAGACACATTCAGAGAGCCTCAGACTAGAGGCTCTTAATAATTGCGTGATCTCTCTGTAATGCTCTAGAACTGTAGGTCCACCAAAAACCAAGGCAGAACAACCTCTGAATCAGCCTTGAACATAGAGCCAAATTCCAATAATTTGGGAGACGCATGGAGTGGTATGGACCCAGCCCCCAAATGGGCACCACACTGAGCTGAGACCAGCCCGGCTCAGTGGACACTAGCTCAGTCCCAGACAAAGGAGAAAGAGGAAATCATGGTCATTGTTGCAAGGCACTGAGTGTTGCGTTGGCTTGTTAGGAGGCGCTGTTGTCACAAGAGATAACTGATATCTGTTTTGCTATTTTATTCCTGTTGGGTTGGCCAAAAAGTCTATTCAGGGTTTTCCATAAAATAAAAGACACACTTTTCATTTTCACTAATAACTTCATTGACTTGGATATTTCAATCAATGTCGGCCATCTCCCGCTATTGGCTTCTAGTGGGCAGAGGCCAGGGGTGCTGCTCAACATCTTCCAATGCATAAGGCAGCCCCACAGCAAAGAATTATTTGGCCAAAATGTCAATAGTACCAAGAAACTTCGCAAACCACTTTTGACACGTTTGATCAGTCACAGCACCTTCTCTGTACACTGCACAAATCCTTTTGAGCATCTCAGTTGCATTTTTACCTTTCTTGAAATAAGAAAGCATAATACATGGAAAATATTGCCTATTTTCTTCCATCTTCAATATTAAAATGACTGCACAAAAATTCACCAATTTTGATAGTTTTTTTAAATGCACGCTGATAGGACAGCTGTCACAATACAATCTAACAAAATTGTTTCGAATGAAGTTAAAGACAGCTAAGCGCCACCAGAGCCATCATATGGAATAAAGCAAATGAACTTTTTGGCCAACCCAATATAAACCAAGCTTTCGATCTAATACAGGGTCCAGGAGAAGTAATGCCTGCTTGAGTATGGTTGGTAGGGTGGTAATATGGGTATAATAAATTCTCATTTTAATTTGAACATTTCACCTAAAATGCCATATGGTGTGCTTGACTGTGATATTGTTATGTTACAGAATTACATGCTTACGATTTTGTAATAAAAAGGGACATTATTTGTGCCAGACCCTATATTTTTACAAGTGTGCAAATCTACATAAGAGATTCCATGTAACACAGGATTCTCCAAAGTTCGACACCCTCAGTGGGTGATCTAGAAAAAAAACCTGCCCCACAGAAGTAAACTAGGAACAGACACCCCTGTCTCAGACTTGGTTCCAGGCGGAGGGGTGACATGAAGAAAGTCTCATCTCAATTTAGGGGTTTAAGCCAAATTGACACCACCAGCATCCAAAAAGCCCCCCCAAAACTCAGTTGTAGAGACCCTCATCCCTTATCATCACATCCCGGCTACCTGGAAAAATAAAACCCAAACACTTTCTGGAAGACGGTCCCTTAAAGCCACAACTCAAAGATGCCCCAGAGATAAAATCATCAGGAACATAAATCCCAGTTAAAAATTATCCAATTACTAAACCAACAGAAATCTTTTTTGAAGTGTCTGCAAAATGAGCAAGTTGCAGAAAAACGCATCCTGTACATGTAAAGTTTAAAATGAGGCAAAACTAAATAATATTTAAATACACAATATGTGTTAAAAAACTATACTTATATCAAGGTGTTGACTGGCACTCAGTTCAGAATAGAGGTCATTTCTGAGGGGGTAGAGAAGGGAAGGAGCATCATGTTTGGGTCTTCAAAGTACTATATAATATTCTCTTTTTACAGCGTGGTGGAGGGTACATGGGTGTTCTTTTTACTACTGCCCACAGGCCAAGCCAGGCACTCACACAGCAGCAGCTAACGCCCCAGACAGCAAGCTTCTCCAGGGCCTCAGGTGGCTTCCGCTTTGCTAAGGAGGTGAAAAGAAAAGGCAGGTGGCCTAAGGACTTGCCAGCAATGGCGCAGGCAGCAACACTCTAACAAGACAGCATCTGGGATGTTGGGAATTGATTACTTGGGGGAGAAATGAGAACAGCCAGGGGTTTGTTTTTTTTTAATTGATTATATATTTCTTTTCATTTTTTATTTATTGACGGATTTCAGGGAGAGAAGAAGGGAGGGAGAAACATCGCTTTGTCGTTCCACTTATTGATGCCTTCACTGGTTGATTCTTTAGGTACCCTGATTGGGGATCGAACCACAACCTTGGCGTATCTGGATGACGGTCTAACCATCTGAGCCACCCCGCCGGGGCAAGAACAGGTCCACGCTGCCCTGTTTCATACACATGGAGTAAAAGATCGGGGACAAGTCTCTAACCACCTTAGTCTCCACGTGTAACCTGGAAATCTGCACACTCTCCTACCACGTGCCTGAGCAACAAAGAAAGGGGGAAAAGAAGACCCCACCTTTGGCTTCGGCTAATGAGGATTCAGACGCATACGGCTCAGGGCACCTGGGGCGCCTCACTGCCCAGCACAGTCCCATTAATGGATTTAGTGGTGGCATTTCACCTCTCTTCCCAGTTTCCTTCAAGGGCCACGGCTCCATGAGCTTGACAGAGGCCTCCCTGGAGCTGGCCAGCGGAAGTGGTGAGGGAAAGCCGGGTTCTCAACAGAAGGAATCAGAGGAGAGCTACTTCATCGACCGAAATACTCCCCAGAGAGTCAATGAGTCTCCATTTCACAGGAGAAAACGGAAAGGCGAGCTCACTTTCTAAGAGCTGAGCAGCGAGCAGGCGGCAGAGTTGCGGGTGGATCTCACGGCCTGGCACACTGGCCCCAAGAAAATGCAAGAAAGACACCAAAAACTGTGTAAAAGGCTAAGGTGGACAGGAGGCTCGGATAGGAAGGGAATTCCCATCACCGATTTTTATGTTCATCGTTCCCGCTAACAAATTAAGATTTATTAAGCATGCTCTTTTCCACCTTGGACTTCTGGAGAGAAAAAGAAATTACTGATTCAGGGATGTAATTGCTCACGCCAAACAGAGGAAGCAGGGACCTGCCTTTATGTCAAGGCTATTGATTTGGGCTTGAAATTCTGAATGCAAAGTAATGAATAAGGGGGTGGTGAAAATGATCGGCGACACAAAATCAGAAATGCACTTAATGATGTCCGTGACTTGAAAAGGGGACGTTTGGGCGGCCGGATCAGTGAAAAGAAATGAATACTCTACAGAAGCAGATGATAATGTATGAAATGAGTCCTGCTGACTGATGTGCGAGGAAGAGGAAGCTGATGACACGCAGTGAACAATACAGGTAAATTGTTCTCCTCAAATTTATGCATGGCGTAGAGTCTGAAGTGTGATTTCTATGGCAATACTTGGGGAAAATTATAGCACTCTAATGTGGGTACAGATTTTCCTTTTGTTACTAGCCTACCTCCCTTTTCCCCTAACCCTTTTAAAATAATTTTCCTGCCTGCCCACTTTCCCCCAGCCCTAGTATTTAATAATTTCACCCCACCCCCTTCCTACACCCTTTCCCTCCACACTTTGCCATGGGCCATCGGTAAACATGAAATGCCAGAGAAGGACAGGCGTGTGTGCAGAAGGTCGTGAGAGGGGATGAGAATCTATGACAGACAGTCAAGGGCAGGGGCAATGGGGATTTCATCTGAAGCGCTGGTTCTTCAAACTCCCATCTTCCCAGAGGTTCGGCTCCAAGCGCCCCCCCCCCATTTCCAAATGGCAGCAGCACAGAGCCCCTGTCACTGCAGAAGTGCCGCGCCCCTGAAGGGTACTGCCCAGAAGGGGACTGACAATGTCGGGGAAGTGACTGGCGCTAGAAGAGAAGAGGAAGAGTGCGCAACTTGTCAGAATTTCATGAGCTTTCTTTCTCTTGTATTTCTTTTTAAGTGGCAAAGTGTCTTCCCCAGGGGTGGGGAGAAAACCCTCCTATTAAATCCCCTAAAAATAACTCATTGAGGACAGTTGTTTTGGCCTGGGCAGGTGCGGGATCTACGGCCCATGGGCTCAGCCTTTGCCCGGCACATGCTCCACATGCAGCCCCCAGGGTCCCTCCCGGGAGCCCAAGGACCTAAGGAATGCAGGTGCCACTGGACAGAAGCCCCCAAAACAGCCACGTAGGCAACAGTCATACGTAGAGGCCAGTTCACTTTAAGCGAAGAGGTAGTCTGGGCTGCAAGAAAGTCCAAGATCTTCTCCCAGATCTTGCAGGAAAAGTCCTCAGCTCACTTTCCACGTTGCATTAGTTTTCTAGGGCTGCCATAACAGGTCACCACGAACTTGCTGGCCTGACACCATAGAAATTCATTCCCACAGTTCTGGGAACCAGAAGCCCAAGATCAAGGTTGGCCATGGGATCAAGGTCGGTTCCCTCCGAGGGGGAGCCTGTCCGTGCCTCGCGCCTCGCTTCTGCTGGTTGCCGCGGTCCTTGGTATCCCGTAGCTTGTAGACACACCGCTCCAATCTCTGCCTCCACCCTCACACGGCCTCTCCCCCATGTGTCTGCGTCATCTCCTGTTCTGTCTCTTCTAAAGCGCTCTCCTCAATGGCTGGATGCCGGGCCGTCCTAACCCAGGATGCCCCTTACCTGATTATGCTGTAGAAGCACTTACTCCAAATAAGGTCATAGTCCGAGGCTCTGGGTGGACACGTCATTTTTGGTGGGCCACGGTTCTGCTCACTGCCCATGGACCACAGCAGTGGCTTGCCTGCATCAGGTGTACGAAGCAGGAATTGGTGAGGGTAACCAACTGTCCTAATTTGCTCAGAACTATCCCAGTTTTCACACTAGAAAGTCCTGTGTCCCGGGAAACCCCTGTTGCAGGCAAACCGGATGCTTTGATTAACCTGGTGTTGGCTCAAAAAGATGTGGGTTTACAGTATGATGTTTACAAAGGAGAAATCAAAACATCAAGTCAGGAGAGGCTGGAGGACCGGAGGAGATACCTGGACAGAATGCCCAAACCAGTTCAAATGTCAGATCTAACCCCCTTGGGCTCTGACTTCTGAGTGATGACTTAGACCTTTGGACTTAAACAGCTGTCCCAACAGGGCACCTGGACACAGGGCTTCTTGCATGACCAGAGGTCGGAGGGCAGGAAGGACATTCAAGGGGTCATGCTCATGAGCCTAGTGTTCCTGCCTCTATCGTCACTCTTCAAGGATCTTCATAGTGATAAGAATGAGCTTTGAAATCTTTATGGAGCAATAAAAAGCTTCGCTGTAAGGAAGACCTCAAAATACACCAACAACTCAGCGTGAGGGTCGGTCTCCTGAATGCTGTCTTTGAAGCTCTGTAAAAATGTCTCTCATGACTCATAAATATCTGTCACTCCAAACCATTGAAGCGGTCGCAATATTTATCTGCTCCTGAAACCTGAGAGATTTAAGAATTCCCTAGAATTTGCCAAGCCCTTGGAATTGGAAACTCCCATGGAATTAGTGCCTCACCCACTTCCGCCCATTTTTAATGCACAGCTCTTACACGTGGCCCGTAGTATCCGCTCTTAGCTGGTTCTCCTATGTGGCTGAGCCCAGGAATCACGTATGCCCCTGTTTGCAGGTAACTCCAGCTGGGCTTTTCTGCACACACCGGTACAAGAAATGAGATTTCAGAGAAGAGCCAATTTATCTCGGAGGCTGCTGCACGGAGAGAGGGTCACTGGGGTTTCCCTTGATCCATCCATCAGCCCACTGCTCTCCGCTGTTCTTTTCAGTGCTGGGTTTGTAACCTTCAAGAAGCATTAAAGGCACCAGGCAACAAAGAAACAGCACATCGCCCCAGTGCAATGACCTTCTGTGTTCTGAGAGTGTGCACTGCTGGCTGAAGGTCAACAGCATGGCTGACTCAAGCGGCAAAGACGGTCACAGAGAAGCGAAAGCAGCAGTATGGTGCCTAGGTGGCAGGGAGCAGGAGATTGTGTAGAATTAAGTGCATGCCATATGAGGTAGGCATTTTGTGGAGACCTTGCAAATCTACATCAAACCCACCCAGTGGGGGCAGTAGCAGGAGGGGAAGGGGATGTCCCCGAGGAACTTGTCCTTCAGTCAGATATTAATAAAAACAGTGGCATTTAGTGAGGATTACTCCATGCCATGAATTTTCAGTCATTACACACAACAGTCTGGTTACTCTCGTCGCACAGAGAGAGGAACTCAAAGTCACATGCTCCAGTTCTTAACAACTACGAGATGGTAAAATGGCGGTTCTAGTCCCGGTCTGTCTGACTCCAAAGCGCATTCTCCTCCTACCCAAGTCTACGCCAGGGACTGGAAGGGGAGGACTGTGAACACATTACTTGAATAATAGTGGTAAAAACAAGTTCCTTTCCAAAAAAGTTATGGCAAAGTAGAGTCCTACCAGTGGTGTGTGAGAATTCCCACTGGCCCACACCCCTCGCCCACAGTCGATCATGTAAGACTCATGTTTTTGCCAATCTGGCTGCTATAAAAGGGTATCTTATTATGGCTTTAACTTGGAGCTCCTAAATTCTGATGGTTAGGCACCTTTTCATATATTTTGTAGCTATTCCTGTTTTTTTTTTCTCTGAAGTTCTTGTTCAAGTTCTTTTCCCATTTTCAACTGGAATTATGCCTTTTAAAAAGTTTATTTGTAGTATTTCTTTACATATTCTGAGGACTAATGTTTTTCCAGTTATATACATTGCAAATAACTTCTCTGAGTTTGTGGGATTTGGATTTTGTTTTGGTTTTTTGTTTTTTACTTTCCCTATGATTTTTTAAAATTAACTGACGTTCTTAGGTAAATAGTTAAATTTATCCGTCTTTAAGTTCATGATTTATGCTTTTTGCTTCTTCAAAAAGCCATTCCCTATCTCTAAGGGCATAAAAATGCCTCCTCACATCTTTCCTAAACTGTTTAGAATTTATGGTTCACATTTCAGTCTTTAAGCCACTTGGAATGAATTTTTTGTATGTGTTGGAGCTGGGGACCCGAGTTCATTGCCACCGCCCTGTATGATTCTCAGTTGCCTGGCACTGTTCATTGACTAAGCTGCCTTCGCCCCTTGTCCGCAACGCTCTCTGCCATACACCGAGTCTCCCTGTGCACAGGCCTGTCTCCAGCTCTCTGTTCTGTCCCACTGGTCTGTTTCTTCCTGTGCTTATGCCACACTGTCTTCACTATTGTTAGTTTCTAATCAACTTCTCTTTTCTCTCAACTCTTTCACATAAACTTGAGAATCAGGGTATCACATCTTCCCCCAAATCGCTGTTACAGTTCTGACTGGAATTATGCTGAATCTTTAGGACATTTTGCAGAGAACTGACACTTTACAGTACCATCTCATCCTGCCATGAGCACCCTATGAGTTCTCCATTAATTTAGAATTCTTGATGTCTTTTGAAAAAAAAAATGTATAGCTTTCTCCATAGAGGTTTTGTGCATCATTTTCAAACTATTGAAGTAAATAAAAACAACTTAATTTGGTATACTGCCTTTGTATCCAGAAACCTTGATAAATTTATTAAATACTTTGTAAAGTAAGGGGGAGGTTGACATATAAAAATCAGATTGATGAATATGATAGGGCTTTTACTTTTTTGTTTGTTGGTTTTTAAGAACAATAACTTGGCCCTGACCAGTGTGGCTTAGTTGGTAGGGCGTCATTCTGCAAAGTGAAAGGTCACTGGTTTGATTCCCAGTCAGGGCACATACCTGGGTTGTGGGTTCAATCCCCCGTTTGGGGTGCATATGAGAAGCAACTGGTCAATGTTTTCCTCTCACATTGATATTTCTCACCCTTTCTCTCTCCCTGCCCCTCTATCTAAAAAAATAAAATCTTAAAAAAAAAAAAAAGAATACTTTGAAACCAGGTGGCATGAAACCAAGACCCATGATTTCCATTTTCTTTGCATAAAATGTTAACAGGGCACAGAGAAGGGATCACAATGCACTTCAGTTCTGTACTAGCCCTTCAAACAAGGTGCAGTAACGTGGGACAAGCACCATGCATGCTTAACCGCTAATACATTTGCCAGATTACTGATAAATGTAATAATCAGAATAAGTGAGTGTCCACCATATGCAATGCAGTATACTTTGTGTACACTGTCACATCTGAGTATACTGGTGACAATGGAAGAAAGGAAAAGAAAAAAAACTGGAAAGCCTGAGAATCTTTTTAAAACTGAGGTCAAGAGCTCAGAGTTCTTTGGAGATGGACATTATAATATAAATGCCAGGCGCTGCTGTCTTATAACACAAGGATATAATGAAATACATCTTGAAGAGAGAAACAATGCACTATTGTGTTGAGCAAAGTTTGGGCCAACATCCCCGTTGTTGCATGTGTTTGTGTTTAGAGAAATAAATCTGCCTTAACAATTCTTTAATCAGTGGCATAATAACTTGAAGCCACCATCTGCGAGTTTAATCACCTAAATACTGGAGGGGGAAGAAAAAACTGACACCGATCCTGAGGGAAAAGCCTCGGAAGAAAGCAAAGCCAGCACGCACAGCCTGTGGCTGCACGGTGACAAAAGAACGAGTCGGCTCCTTCGGGTCGGCCAGGACAGTTACGTAGCATTACGACAGCTGTTAACTAATTGTTTACCTCTTTTTCCAAATGAAATTTTGGGATCACCTACACTGGTTCAAGGACCGATGCTTGAATCTAGGGAGAGGCTCCTCCACGACAGTTACTACGTATTTTTAGGCAATGGGTCGCACCAGTCCTGTGTCTCCCAAGGGGTCCAGGAAGCCTAATAGTCTGTCAGCTCCTGAGCCAATTCAGCAGCGCTCCAGGCGGCAGGATGCAGATGAAATCGACATCAGAGCTGCCTCTCCGCCTTCTGTCTCCTGTGCCTGCCCTCCGTGCCAGCACACGCTAAGTATTCAACCCGTGTTTGTGAGATGGGTCTGCTTAGGTCTTTGGAAAGCCCTTGATTTACACTCTGAGAACCGCGCACTAGGGGATGTCAGTTCATCAAGCATGCGAGTCTTACTCCTATAGGGTGGGGGAGGAGTACGAACATGCCAACCACCCAAACCTAGAGCTGGATACGGTGTATGTGGCAGAAACATAACCTCGGACACAGACCTCTCCATTTTCCCCCCAGACTGGAGCAAGCAACTGGAGATGGGACCCCGTGCGTAATCCAGGGGAAGGAACAGGTCAGAAGCAGGCACATGTTACTGAGGGTCCAGGCAGCCTGCTCCCACTGTTAATAAAAGGACTGCCTGCCCATCAGCGATCCTCCTGCCTACGGGGGCTGCAAAAGCCGGGACCTACAAGTCTGCAGCAGGCTGTTGAAGTTCCCTTGTCATGACATCCCGTCTGCAGCCACCACGGGACAGTGACTAAAAGCAAAGGATGAGGGGGAGGAGGAGGAGGAGGAAGAAGAGGAAGAGGAGGAGGAGGAGGAGGAGAAGGAGAAGAACAAAGAATACTTACAGAGTATTTACTCTGTGCCCAATACGGTTCTGCTTTAACATAATACATACGACGCATGGATGGGATGAGGGTCTCTTCCTGCCTGAACTCCAAACCCTGGTTGAAATGTTACACTGGTGTGGCTGTTACATGTGTCTATGAGATGAACATCTGGCTTCCACCTTCCTAAAAATCCCATTTCACTTCCAGAGTGAGACCCCCGAGAGTTCCCGTTAGGAAATTACCCCATCACCAGGGACCGTACCTGGAAAAGAAATTAAAAAGTGAAGCCCAGGCAGATGTTTAAAGACTCTCCCTATGTCTCCCTGTGTCTCCTAAGAGTCAACAAGGAAGCAAACAAGTCGCTCTCACCAGGGAAATAGAGTTGTACACAAAGCGAAATTACAGCAAGTCATCAAACATAGCAGCCCCTGGTCTTTTCTTCCATCGGTGACTTTGATGGCTGGCTGGCTGTCTCCTACGCCCTCTACAGTCTTGATTTCTGTGCATATAGGTGTATGTGTTACATAGGGGGAAGATAAGGTTCCCCGTAGATGCATATAAATTCATGACCAATCTGCCTGTCAGCATGACAAGTAGTGCTAATACTGTGCCCCACCTGGACTATTTCATGCCCCAGTTCAGACAGGATATTTGAAAAATGTTGGCCACACTCATCAGTGACCAAAGCAGGATGTGGCAAGCCGCCATGAACAAAGATGATGTGGATGTGAAATCCAGAGATGGTGGGTGGCTGCCAGATTTCAGACTTTGCATGTAAAAAAATTAAAAAAATAAAAAATCAGGAAATCCAAGGGTTAACAGCTAGGACAGCATCATCTGCCAGACAATCAGTTATCAGTAAGTATGCAAGGAGAGTGCTCCCCAGCCCTGGGCTAGGTGCCAGGGGGAACGTAAGAGAGGAGAATAGGAGACAAGTTGGCTGTTGAGCTAATAATCTAAAAACAAAAATGTTGCGTCTTAAGTCCATGCACTAAATGACGCACACCCACAGTGAGGGGCTTGGGTCTCTGTCTGTCTCGGCTGAGCACCTACCCACCCAGACCCAGCAACAGAGAGACACCAGATGATTAAGATGTGACCTGACAACGACTTGGCAGAGGTAGCAGATGTGTGAGAACTTCCCTCCTCCTCGCCACTCAAAGGGAGGAAATTCCACCAGGTAGTGTGACAGTTACAACCAGTACACAGGCCTCAGAGGTTGTTAATCAGAGAGACCTCACTGAAGGTCTCACACTGAAAACACCGTGTGTGTAGAGCATCAAAGCCTTCTTATGGGCAGTTCCTCCCAGGTCCCTAGGAAAGGTCCAACATTTTCATATCCTTTCTTAGAGGGACCTGAATCCCAGAGAAGCTAAGGGACCTGCGTTGGGCCCCACAGGAAGCTGGCAGCGCCGGGTGGACCTCCAAGCAGCTGCCGTGGCCCTTAGCCACACTCCGCACCCATCCCTGGGGGCCTGAATGACATTATGTCCTTCAGCGACGGAAGGCACCAAGAACGCTGCCTACTTGCTTGCAGCCAGCTCTCATGGTGTCCTGATTCCGTCGGCAGAGCTTCCACCGAGCTCCAGGGGGCAGGCAAAGAGCCCACGGGGAGAGGCCAAGTTTGCAGGTCACCTCCATCAACGTTCTTATAGTTCGTTTCCACACCGGGCTCATCGGGCCCTGCCCGAGCCACACCCCACCAAAAAGCAGCAGGGGCATGACCCTTCACCCGTCAAAAGGCAAAGCAACAGCATCCCATCCCCCCGCCCCGACACAGGTTATACTCCAGCTACGCTCCACCTCGAGAGAACATGAGAGAAAACTCATCCTTTTTAAACTGGTCATTTTTTAGTTGTTATCAACATCGCAAAGTGTTTCTTAACATTGCAAGAGGCTTGTCACCAGCTTCCCAGGAGGTGACGCTGGCCGTCGGTGGCCAGGGTCAATGGAAGCCCAGGGGCTGCCTGCGCACTCCTCATCCCGAGGCGCTCTCGTCCACGGCCTCCTACTTTAGAATACGAACAGCTAATCTGACGAGGGTGTTATGGTCATCGAAGCTGACCCTACTCCCCGGCCCACTAGTAACACTTGTGCATTCTAGTCCAGTCCCTGTCCAACAGGAAGAGACGCAGTGGCAGCCCAATGGGGCCAGGAAGAGGAGACATGTGAGGGCAAATGTCTTTTCTACTCCTCAAGCCCCATCAAGTGGATAGACACTGAATAGGACTACACACCAACCGGCTGGCCCCGCAAACCAGAACTGAGCTGAGAAAGGCTTTAAGAAACCATCCAATCCAATGCCTCTTCCTTCAGCGATGAGCAGAGCGAGGCGCGGGAGAGTTGTGTACTTCTTTCCCAAACTCACCTGATTAGTGGCGGCGCTTGTGGTCCGTATTATCCCCCGATCCATGACCGCTTCCATCACCCAAGCAGGCCCCACCCCCGGGGGGGCCTCCAAGATTTGGCAGCTGGAGGGCTCTTGCAGTAATATGACTGACACATAGCCATGGCACAAAATGAGGGCCACCTGTGGTTTCAACGCAGCCTTGCTTTTTTGCCTTTGTATGCCGGGGGGCCCCATCAATAAGCCAACGCCCAGGCGGGTCCCCACACGGGAAAGCGGGAACAAAGACAGGTTGAGTAACCTCACAGACACAGGGTGAGTCAGCAGCCTTCCCCGGCCGACCTCTGCCTGGCAGATCCCCCACCTGCGGGCCCCGCCCGCTCTGATTTCAGCCTGCCCCAAACACCTTGCTCCTGTAGCTGCCCTGCTGTTGTTATCCTTGGCAAACAGCAGTGTACTGTTACCCACGGCCCCGGGTCAGACGCTGGGAGAAGACACTTGGAACGAGACACCGCAGCTCTGCACAGAGCAGGTGGAATTTGGAAAGGGGCCAGTTGCTAATCACAGTGAGACAAACTTTCATTTCAGTCTCTGTGTTCCACAGTCCTCGTTTGTTTACCTGCTCACGTCTGCAGGCTGGCGAGGAATGGGGCTTTGATCCTGCTCCAACACCAACCCCACTGCCCGTCCACGGCGTTGAGCGAAGGGAGCGAGGGGAGCTGCGCAGGGCAGGAGCCCCACTCAGCCCCCCAGGGGAACCCGAGACTCCTCTCTTTGCACTCTGGCACCTGCAGGTCACGGTTCGCGCGGCCTGGGTGGCCCGGTGTGGTGGTTTCTTTGTCTGTGCAGGTCCTGCCTCAGTGGCATGGAAGCCAGACCCCTAGAAGATGGGGCCTCATCTTACACCCTAGTGCACGGTCACTCCCCAGCACTTGTGGGGGATGAGGAAACAGCAATGAAAACAAGGGATGAAAATTCAGCAGAGTCTAGAAGAGCGGCGCCATCAACGTCCCTGGGACCCCAGGCCTGACTCACCTCCAGGGACTGTGAACAGAACCCTCCGACCAACGACCTTGATGACAAAGAGCTAGTCCTGTCCTGTGCCATCAGGGACACAGCCACATTAATGTTTCCAGCCCTTCAACCGTCTGTAGAGCAAGACCCATCAGACAATGGTCCCCTACAGAGCAACTCAGTAAGGATAAGAATTTGGGGACAAAATAAAGAAAGCTCGTCTGTCTCTTCCTACTGGTTGAGAGTTGAGCTGAAACCGTGTACTCACTGGACGTGGGGGATACAAGCTGTGAACCCACAGGGGACCTACACAGAGTTAAGACCCCCCCCCAAAGGACTCAGAAGCGGGAGAAGACGAGCGGCACTGGCCGGGAGCCACCGCGACTCCTCGCTTCAGCGCCACAGCCCTCGGGCTCAGCCCCCGCCCACGCTTCCTCCTCTGCAAGACGAGACTGCTGGGCTATGGGAGGGCGAAGGTCTCTTCCAAATCTAGCACTGACACCTGCCTCGAAGGGTCATGAGAGGTGTATGTCGGTTTCGTGCCTGCAGCGAGCAGCGTCATCCAGTGCTCGTGGGCCCACGCACACGAAGTCCAATTAGGATTTGATGCCAAATCCCCGAATGCTGGTGATATTCCTGGCTTGCTGCAGCAGTGAGCGGGGGCCCGGACTTGTCATAAATCCATCAGCTACTAGAAGAGAAGGGAGCTTCGATTTTGTGGGTGAGAAAACAGAGACTCTGAGATGCCCAGCAGTTTGCTGAAAGCCACACACGTGCGAAGGGGCACATCCGAGTCCAGGGGGCTTACACTGCGGGGGGCAGTGTAAGTGCCAGGGAACCAAGAAAAAATAGAAAGGAAACCGACTTCGAGTGACTTCAAGTGGCCCATTTAATCTTTTTATGCTTCCCCATTTCTACTTCTCACGGACACATTTCACTCACTCATTAACTTTGAGGACCATGAAGAACTGGGTTTTGTGAAACCCCAGAAGCACAGTGTCTTGACAATTTAGAAACTGCCCTTCTTGGGGCGGGTGGGGGGAGAGAAGAAAACAGTAGAGGTGCCATCTTGTTTTTAAAAAAATAAACAATTTGTCATGCCCCCAGATATTTTTTTAAATGGTTTGCTCCATGAGATGACTACATATATAATCTGCAGCTGCCATAAAGAATTAAAAATTTTAAACTAATCAGACCAGGAATGCCTCCAAAGAAAACAAATTGCTTTGTTTCATCAGCAAGCCTGGCAGCACTGTCCTGTGCTCCTTGCTCAGCGGGGAGCCTCCCGGTCCACCCACCACTCCGGTCCTCCCCTTCCCCGCACCCCCCGCCCCCGCCCTGTGTAAGCAGGGGGCTGTAAAAGGCTGGGTGGGTGCACCAAGCAGGAAACATACACAGGACATGGGCGTGTAAAGTACTTTTGAGAGTGTGAGGACCCGCAAGGGCTCTTTAAAAGGCAAGCGCACAAGCCTGACCATGTTTCTGATTTCAGTCTAAATGGGTTTCACACAGCTCCCATCAGGACACCCTGAGAGAGTTTGCAGAGGCTTCTCCTCCAAAGGGCACCAGCTGCTGAGGCCAGGCCGACTGGTAACTCATTTGGGCGGGGGGTAGGGATGAAGGGGAAGTTCTTAAACCTTTAAAACTGGGAAGAGTGTTTTGTTTCTGTTAAGAAATGTAATTGCTATCTCACAAGCCAATCGCCCGAAGGGTCCAGCAGTTGCAAACCTGAGCTGGATGTGAACCACACGCAGCTCCCAGGGTGTAGCAGCTCTTAGAGTGCGTTTGCAGCAAAGGGCGCTGGCCCAGGTGGGGCGCGAAAACGGCTCCAAGAAAAACCATACCCTACGTATGAACTGAGGTCAACAAAAGGGAAAAAGCATTTCCTCCCCGGGGTTCCTCTCCCCCCAGAACTAAGAACCTGCCATCTTTACATGCACTTGTAGAAATCCCACAAACGTCTCTCAACAGAAATTGCTCAGGCCTAGAAACCTGAGCTCATCAGTTTAGGCAGGATGCGTTTCAAAAACGAGTCGTCATTCAGAAAGAATGTGTTATTTTTCCCTCAGCAAAAAGGAAAGCGCCCCCCCTCCCTTTGTTAATTTTCAGAGAATTAATTGCCTTTACCCTCACCCGGGTAAGCATGAGGAAATTCCAACATTTTGTTCTGGAAAGTTACACGACCGGGTGAGTTCTGGTGCCACGTCCGGCAGGGATTAGTGCGTGTCTGCCTTGTGCCCAGCACTGCTTGTGTGGCTACCCTGCGTTCGGTGCACACGTAACCTCTGAGTGTCTAAAAATATACACACACCAAGAACACTATTAAAGTGAATGCTTTAAAAAAAGTCACCTTCTCCATGAATATTTAATGATCTAGGAAATACCTGTAATGGTAAAGGAAAAAAGCAGGACTTAAATCACATTCAGAGTGTAAGCCAAAATTTTTTATGTCACTGTATGATTTAAGAATGGAAAAACTGAACAATCCTATAATTATTTTAAAAATTAAACTAGTGGTTAAAAATTGACAAAACAACACTCCCCATTTCAAAATAGTTTTACAGGCAAGTTCTACCAAATGGTATTAATCCAGTCTTATGAAAACTCAGGGAGTAGATAAAGCTGCTGGAACTTTGAAACCAAAGCAGGTACGCCCAGTACAAGAACAGAAAATGACTCACTCGTGAAGAGATGTGAAACTTCTAAATTCCAGTGTATTTAGTAATAACAACAACCAGAGCATCCTTGATGCAAATAACAATGTAACATTAGAAAATACCGTAATGTAGTTCCTCGGTTGACATATTAAGAACAAAAATTATAATCACCTCAATGGATGTTTTTTAAAATGCACGTCATAAAATTCAATTCCCAGTCACAAAAATTTTTAAATATTAGCAAACTGGGACAAAAATTTCCTACTTTAATAAAAGAAAACCCACCTCTTTCACACAGCAAATACCGTATTTAATGGTCAGATGATAGACACATTCCCATAAAGAATTTAGAACTGATAAGGACACCCACTCTCTCTCTCTTATCCAACATGGTGCTAGAGAGCCGACCTGGACAGGCATGGCAAGAAAAAGCAGTAAGTAGGATTGCAAAGAACGAGGTGATCATAATTGCAGGTGGTATCATAACCTACACAAATTCAAGAAACTCCACAAAGTATTACACTTAAAAGAGTCCAGCCAGCTGGTTGCACATCTCATTCACATCTAAAAATCTGTTAGAGAAAAAGATAAGGAGCTTCCTGTATGAATGGGCTGGGTAAGGATATTTTTTGACATGACATTAAGATTTTAAAGCACTGAATTAAAAATAGACACGATTACTGTACGACAAAAGGCAATTGAAACCCAGATTAAGAGAAGATATTTGCAATGAATGTAACTCTGTAAAAAGGGCTGCCATAGCAGACCTGGGACCGCCATAGCAGACCCGGGACCGCCCGCCTCTGAAAGGCCTGCTTGCGAGGCTGGCCTTGGCCGGCACCTGGGAACTTGGATTCGCGAGGGCTCCCACCATTCCCCAAGCTGAGCAGAGTGGCTCCTGGGCCTAACCTGGTCAAACAACACTATGACTTATGTCTGACATGTGCGTTCCCTCTGGGAGTCCGGAGTTCTGGTCCTTGCTGGGCAGGGGGTGCCTCTGTGACCAGCCCCAGTAAAAACCTTGGGCGCAGAGTCTCTAATGAGCCTCTCCGGTGCTCAACAGTTCACACGTCACAATTTGGCACTCGGGGACTTCTGGAAGCCCGCACCTGATGGTCTCTGGCCTTCACCCCACGCACCTTTTCCCTTTGCTAATTCTGCTTTGCGTCCTTTTGCTGTAAGGAATCTTTGCCGTGACTATGACAACTTGCTGAGCCCTGTGTTGCAGAATTGCGCACTGGAAACCTGGGGAATCACTGAACCTACGAACCTGACACAAGAACCAACAAGGACCTCCATTCAAACCGCCTAAAATTCAATTACAATAATTGAGATGAAAGTGGCAAGCAATACAATGAGAAAAATGGACAAAGGAAGCAATTTTTAGAAAAGTCCCATAGTTAATAAAGCTATGAAAAAGTGCTCACTCTCAATAGTAACCAGTGAAATGCAAATGAAGTGAAGAAATGCCCTTTCATTGTCATTTGGCTGAAAAAATTTCAGAGTCTGAAAATACAGAGAGACTGTGCATTTGTGGAGAAACCGCTTTATAGAAACGTCTGGAAACATCTAATAAAGTTGAAGTCGCACGTGGCCCGTGAGCCAGGGTACGACGTGAGCAAGAGACGTGTGAAGTACTCAAGTCTTGGACAAGAATATTTTGTTGTGTTTTTTCCTTTTGATGGAATGTATCAGGGTGGCACTGGTTAACAAAATTACGCAGGTTGCCAGCGCACAATTCCCTAACACATCATCTGTGCCCTGGACTATGTGTTCATCGTCCCAAGTCAAGTCTCCATCCATCACACTGTGGTCCTTGTCCGTGAGGGGTTTTCCTCAGTCCCTCCCCGCCCCCACCCCACCTGTGAGCCTGCTCTCTGTTGGACAAGGATATGCACTGCATCGCCTGTAATACTGAAAGGTTGGAAGCAAAATCTCAATGTCCATCAAAAGAGGAATGGCGAAATACATCACGCGATAGTCATTCTTTAGAAAGTTAAGTAGTTAGAGAAACTAAATCAGCAGATAAATCTTGAAACTATCTTCAACTGCACTAAGCAAGTTTTCAAAGGGTATAGAGAGTATGCTACCACTGTGAATAAGTATAAAATACCCAAAACAAACAGCATTATACTTTGCTATTATTTAATACTCCTACATCTGAAGCTATGCAGGTATTCATGAAAGCACAGATAAAACTAATTTCCCTCATCTCCAAAGAAGAATGGGCAGGGAAGATGGGGGGTGGGGGGCAGTGGGAGCCTTCAACAATGTTTTATTACATTAAAATGTGTATCGAAGCAAATATGGCAATGTGCTAAATATGTGAAGGCTACATGGATTGTGTTATATTACTTCCTATAGATTTAAATATTTGAAATATTTTGTAATTTTAAAAAATCGGTAGACATTTGGAGGATAATGTTCGACATAGCTCTTCTATGAAGTAGGAAGACAGGATGTCTTCCGTTTCTCAATGTGTAATTTATAGACACACTAGTCAAAGTTGCCTTCAGACCAAATGTTACTATTATTCCAACCTGTCCTGTACAAAGTCTGAAACCAGTGAGCCTTCCCAGAGCAGCTCTGTGGATAGTGTCTAAGCTAAATTGTCATTGTTCTCAGACAAGCATCCTGCTTGGCCATCAGAACTTGTCTTGCGCCATCCATGTTACAGACATACTTGTGCGGTTCCCTTCATCCCCCGGCCCTTCTACCTAAAGCAAAATCTCCACCTTTGTTCTCATTGCAAACCTCTCTCTCCGCAGTAACCCACAGGAGGTTCTCTGGAGTTACAAAATCTCCACAAAGCCTTCTTCAGTAAAAAAGGGGAGGGGGGAGAACAGTGCATATTAAATCTATTCACACCCCAATAACTGGTTTCCACTTCAGGTACAGGCTGATTACACCCGATTTCATTGACACGTTGTATTGTGTTTTATTTCTACAGGACAAGCTATGTCAGAAATACTAACAAATAAGTCAAACAGAAAAGAGAAAGTAATTACAAAGTAAGCTCAGTTTGAACTACTGTGAGGGCAAATCAGCTTAAAGAGGGATTTTACGAGAGGGTTCTACCATGAAAGCGAGAAATTGTTACCTAAACCTTGGTCCCTGCCGTGAAGGGCACGTGGGCATTTGGAGCTTATTACACTTCCGGTCTTGAACGGCGAGCACAGAGAAGCAAGTGTGTATATTTGCGAATCGTTAAAGATGAGTGAACCAGTTAGGTCTTGTTCTCAGGTTCAGGAAGGAGCCTACTCCACACTTTGGCCAAGCAGACATATCTTCAAAAGTAACAAGCTGTTCCAAAGCGGGCATGGAAGCCTCAGGGGAGTCTAGAGGAATCTGAGAAACCTCAAAGAGAATTCCTTTTTTTTTTTTAATTTTCACCTGAGGATGATATGTTTATTGATTTTAGAGAGAGAGACAAAAAGAGAGAAACTTCGTTGTGAGAAACATCAATCGGTTGCCTGCTGTGTGCACACTGAACTTGGATCGAACCTGTAACCTTCGGTGTAAGGGACGATGCTCCAGCCGACTGGGGCACCCAGCCAAGTCCTCAAAGAGAGTCCTGCCCTCTTGCAGGCAGGCAGGCAGGCAGGCGAATGGAAAGAGCACCCACATCTGCGGCAGTGAGTGATACCCACTGGCTCTCGGTCCCCTGAAGGCAGCGCCCCCGCTGAGGGCCCCCGCCTGCCCCCCACCAAGCCACCTCCTCTAGTCACGCTGCTGCGTTCCCAAGTAGGTCAGAGCGTCTCCGTCCACGTGCTCAGTTATTTGGGGTATGACAGTATCCTACCAGCATTTTAATCCCAGGGAGACACCCAATGTGTCTGCACTGTAAGCCTCGGAGTCACCCGAGATGGGAAGAGAATGATGAAGCCATTTGAACGGGCACAGCGGCGCCTGCACGTCGGTGGGGTGACAGACAGAGCAGTTTCCCCTTGTCTTCCCAGCGCTCCGCGAGACCGAGCCCTGGAACCAGGCTGCCGTGGGCTCCTGCGAGCTGTGCACACCTGCCGTGATGTCTCTGCGCAGAGACGTTCAGGAAGGTACACAGAGCAGAAAGAAGAGTAGAGCTTTCTGCGGGGCATGGTCATAAAATACCTGGTCCTTGCAGGGAATCCGCCCTCCGCCCCGCTTTCTCCTCCAAAAAGGTGAGTTTTCCCTGTTCTGGGACCAGGAGCCTGCCCTACATCTTAAGGGGTGGCTGATGTTCCTTCACTGTGGTTTTCTTACAGATTTTCATATTAAACCCAAAACCCAGTGCCCAGCCTCCAGCGCCGGCCAGCCGCCTCTCCGCCGCGGGGGCCCACGCGCCACGGAACCGGCCTGCCTGCCCGCCCAGCCCCTGCCCCGCGTCGGCCGCCCTGCGCTCCCACCTACGGGCTTCCTCGCCCACAATGCCCGCCTCTCTTCTCACCCCGCCGACCCATCCTGCCTTAAAAATTCACTTCCCAGGTATTCCCCCCAGTCAATCACATTTTTAAACATTTACCACAATCCTCTGCAGTCCCAGCGGCAGGCACGGTAAGGAGCACGGAGAAAAACCGTCCACACTCGGGAGCAGCCTGACTGCGTCCCTAGACTTCGGCCTCCGCACCCGTGTTCTGCATCAGTGTCAACATGCTGACGCACGGCCTCTTCAAAGGCCGGGGGCGGGGGGGGCACGCGTGTGTGTGTATGTGTGTATGTGTGTGTGTGTTCTGCTCTGACAAGCAAGATTTTCATGCACCATCTATTATTATAATGTCTCTGAAGAACCCAGCACATAGCTCTGCTCGCTGTGGAATTCCTTTGTCCTCTAACCATAGCAAAGGGCCCAAATTTTTGTTTCATGATGTTTTGATAGTCACGATATTTAACAGGTTCTGTGACATGGACATCTATCAATTGAAATGGCTTCCTCAATGACTCTGTGTATGGGAGGGGTCGGGGGGATGTCTGTCTGTCTGTCTGTCTTCCTATGAGAATATAAAAACCAGCCAGCATGGAGGGGGGGTGGCTGGAGACCCCCTGCTGTATCTGGTGTTAACCCTTTAGTTGCGGGGTCCCAGAAATCCCAGAGAAGTAGCCAGGTGCTCAGGGGACTCAGAGTATTCCCATGCCAGGGAGAGCTGCTTACAGAGGGTCAGCAGTGTTCTGCTGCCCAGTCTGGGTGTCCTGTAGCTCCAAGGACAGGAAAAGGTGGAGATCCGGTGAGTCTGGGCAGGTACCCTGGGCCGGGCGGAGCCCCCCAGCCCCATCAGGGCACAGAGGAGGCAGGCTGCTCTCCTCCTGGTTCTCCGAGTCACCGGGCTCCCTCCCAGACAGCCCGACCCACCTCCGCCCCCCGTGCCGCCTGCCCACGGCATCCATCCTCCCAGTGGCAGTGCCCAGGAGCTGCTTGGCTTCCTCTCTGGAAGGAGCTCCTGCCTCCTCCTGGCTCCTCTAAACATGGCAGGTGATACGAGAGCCCCACCCAAGGCACCCTCGCTGTTCTTCCTGCGCGCTGCCACTCACCTCCAGCCCTGGCAGAGCCTTTAATAGAAATGGTAACAGAGAACGAGCTCCCTTTCATCTTTTGGAAATTTCCCTAGTGAAAGGACACACACATATGTATGTACCTCTGTACATGTACATCACATATACACTGTATTCTCAACACACCCACAGTGGAGGATTTCAAAATTCCAGGACATAGGAGATAGAAAACCAAGTCTACACTGGGGGTTTCTGCATTAAGGCACGTACTAACACGGTGCGATGCTGCCGCCCACTCTGCAAGGGACAGCGGTGACCCCCTGCGAACGCGGGCTCAGGAAGTCCCCAGGCATCGGAGAAATTCCTAGGCATTGAGGAGGACGGTGTGACGTTCACGGGAGGTGACTCGTTATGTGACAAAGGAAAAATACGCTGTCAGGAAAGACGGCTTTTAGGTGAGAAAACACAAAAGCATTCAGATCATTGTACTAACCACAGTCTTAATCAATGGATCCAAAATGAGTGCTAGTCACTGACTAGGGCATTTCCTCTCAGTTCCTGACAGAAGTCAATGCAAAGGGAGAAGCCCTTTCCAGGGACTCACTGAAACATAGTCTATCAGCTCGTTTGCTCCCCTTATTGGACTCGTGCCTTTTGCTACGTGCAAATCATTCTCTTCTGTGGGATCTGAGCTAAATATCTGCAGAGATGAAAGGACAGGGATGCGTTCTCAGTTGGAACAACCTGACCAGACCAAGTGGGAGTCATTTCCTCCCACCTCCGCCTTTCGCTGAGGGCTGTGAACTTCCAGGTGACAATGGTAATTCTAAGATGAGGGAAGTGAAAAATCAATGGGTTGGGAGCGAAAGAGAAATAAGGCAGAAAGGAAAGGCCTTTTAGTATAGGATGGAAAACAAACTTTGTGATAAGAAGCCATATCTCCATATTAAAGGTTACCCAAAGTCTGGTCTGCAAACAATTTCCTTGGGTCCAGAGATGAGTGTAGAAATTAAGAGTAAGGCATTTAGAATCTTTTGCAGCAATTAAAATGAAACCCGTATGTTGTTTCCAATAATAAAAACTGGGGGGCTCATATTTTATATGTCTTTAGGTTTTTCTTTCATTTCTCTAGTTCAGTTTTATAGTCTTTTATAAATGTATCAACATGCTGGAACATTTTTTAATTGGCACACAGACAGTTCGAAAAGAATTGCTCTCCATGATACTTGAATATTTAAAATGACAAATGTTTTATGACTTTCAAATAATGATTTTCTTGTTTGCACAGAAATTCGCAGATTGCCCTGGAATAATTCAAAGCAAAGCGCTCTGTTCAAGAGAGATCTGCCAGCCAAGAACTGGGGGGAGGGGAGACGTTTTGGTTTCCAAAAAGCTGAAAGGAGGAAACCGGAGGCATGAAGGCTTTTCCACCAGGATGTTGAGGGGTCCCCAAGTCCCACTTCAGAAAGAAGTACACGTCACCAGGACAAGGTTTCCCAAAGCCAGGGAAACAGGTCACCGCAGCCGAGCGGTGACTGGCACCTTTACCACCCACGGCTTCCTGGGTGCTCAGAAGCCTTTCCTCGCAATGAAAGCTCCATCCAGATGGCCTCCAGGAGCCCAGCAGCACCTTGAAACTGGTGGCGGGAGAACAGACTTGCTAACAGAGAAACAGGAACAAGCCATCTGTCCAGGAAGAAGGGAGGTTAAATAACCACATCTGCTACCAGCTTAGGCCGAGAACGGACTTCAGAGATGCGTGGTATGAGATAGACCTATGGGTCACATCTGTCTCTGTCCAAGTCCTGGTGTCAGCAAAGGACACAGCCCAGGCCAGGGCTTGGGAAGAACGAAGGAGAGAGACAGAGGGAGGAAGACAGATGAGCAACCAGCCGTTGTGTTCCTGGAGATATGACCACCTGCATCCCAAAGGAGCCCTGCTGCCTTGCGAGCACAGAAGCACCTGTGATCACCAGCATGACTGGAGGCGCCAGTCCCATCCCTGCCTTAGGTAACATGGGGCAAGTCAGGGCACTGCTCCGTACTCCGTTTTCCTATCTGCAGAACAGGAGTGCTGAGCCATGTGACCTCACACGGTAGTCAAGCAACACACAGGCTCCGCCACGTGCTCTGAGGGACACAGACTGGCCACCGCCACGCAGACCCAGGGACCCCTCCCCCAACTCTAGCAGGCTAGGGTTCTGTATCGTGTGCTTTCACTTCTACTCTCCAGTGTTTTTAGGGTTAGATTTTTTTAAACAAAAATAAGAAAGTACAAGGAAAAACCAGGTACCATGTGTTATACAAAGCCAAACTCTTTTTAAGAAAACTCATTACACCAAACCTCTAACTGATGAAACAAATTGAATTCAGAACTGATTAACATACAGATTTATAAAGGAATTCATCTCGAGGTTTCAAATCGTTTCAAATGACAAATTGTTCACATAATAACGATTATAATATTTATTGAGCATCGGTTAGTCATGTTCCAGACATTGTGCTAATCTGTTTCACAAGAAACATCCTTTAATTTCAACAAGTCTATGATGTTGATAACATCCCATTCCACTTTCATAGCTGGAAAAAGCTAAGGCTGAAAGAGCTCAAGACAAATTTGCCCAAAGACCCACAGTAAGTGCTAGACCCAAGCTATGAAGTCAGCGCTCACATGCGTAACCCCCTTACCTGTACATAGGTAAGTATAGTAAGTGCATAGTAAGTATAGTAAGGTGCATATAAGTATATGCACCTTACTTGTGCATAGGTGGTAGTGATGAGGTCTGGAAAAGGCCATAAGCATTTTCTTACTTAACTACTCAAACCCCTACACAAATGACAAACCCTGTATTTCACGTACATGGCCTGAGAACTGCACACAGGTTCCCAGTTAGCACAGTGACTGCTAGAGGCTCTTTCTATTGAACTCCAATTGTCTTTGGTTCAAATATCACAACACAAAGCCATTCAATGTTCCCAACGCATCAACTCTGCAGAGAGAGGTTCAATGGGGCCCCTGGCCCCCCAAGCAAAGGAAGGGGGACCAAAAAGACAGTGGTGATTTCTGCAGGCAGGAGTGTGAGGGAAGCAAACTTCTCTCTTCACGGAGACTCTAAGTTCAGAGGACGGGCGAAGGGGCCCATCGGGCTGGTGGACGGCACTGCGTTTTGAGCAACAAGCTCTCAATCTCTTAGAAACACTCAGCAGTGGGCTGGTGTTGGAAGGCCCGGGAAAGGAGCCGCCCTGCCGAGTCACGCACATGAGCCGCTCTCAGCCCGACCGGGGGATTCGCAGCTGCAAAAACCAGAGGGCCTTCTGTGTGCCGCAAGCCCACCTAGAAGACTTTAACCTGCAAACGGAAGCGCCACAGTGCCGGCACTCCCCAGCCCAGGCCTGCCCAGGAAGCACTGCAGTCTCAACACCTCCCAGCCTGGTCCTCGAGCTCCCGGAAACAAGTGGCTGCAGCCAGGCAGCCCTGGAGGTTGAGTGGCCCCAAGTCATGCTCAGGAAGGCACAGCTCCAAGTTCATCCAGTGCTGTGACCCTTGGCCCGTGAGTGACGTGTGTGTGCGCGCGCGCGTGTGTGTGTGTGAATGTGAGCACAAGTGTGGATACCACCCAGCCCCGTGAGGGTGCTTTTAGGTGCCACATTACTGGGTGTTAACTTAAACAAGAGTTCCAAAGTTTCTCCACTGACGAACAGGGCAGGATCCCGAACGCCTATTTTTCAGTCCCCAATTTTCCATTAAACTAGTACTACTGATGCCATTCACAAGCCAGCACGTAATTATTGAGCCAGGCACCGAGCCAGACACCACCCCGGCGTTACCTCGGTAAATCCTCACAGCCATCCTGCGAGACAAATACTAATGATATTTGGGTTTTATAATAATCTCCCTGTTTTACAAATAGGAAAACTACAGCCAAGAGAGAAACTGATACGGGGAGTACATGTCTGTGGGTGGTTAAGAGGAGATTGAAAAAAAAAATGTGGTTAAGGAGAAAGAAAAGTGTCAGATGTCAAGGATGGATCTTTGCTCTCACTGAACACACTCCACGGTGATCCTCAGACTTAATGTGCATGTGAACCCCCTGGGAATCGCCACAGAACACAAACGTTGTTTCACTCGGTCCTGGGACTCTGCCCTTTGCACTGTTCCGCCTCCAGGTGATGTCATGACGTTAGTCAGTCTGCAGACCGCACTTTGAAGATCACAGTGTCACGGACAGAGAGCAAGGAAATTCACTGTCTTTGAGAAATTAGGCATCCTGTTTTGCCATGCCTAAAACTAGAGGTTTGTATGAGTCTGTGATTTTCCTGCAAAGCAGAATGTTTCATGATCCCTGCAATGCTGGATGTACCTTAAAAGCAACACATTTATAAGGCAAATTGTAGAGAATCACTCACTTCCTCCTGGGCTCTTGGAACCTGCTGGAGGACGGGAGTGTGTTCTGATCGTTTCATTATGTCCAGGGCCTGGAGTGGGGCTTGACGTTTACTAAGGGACTGATAAATGCCGGCCGAGACGGGGTTCTGTAATCACATCCATGTGCACATGTGAGATGAGGACGCAAAGTAAGCAAACCACAGACCTATGATTAGGGAAGGGACAGCCAACATATCTCAACTGAAAACAGATGCAGATGGAACCGTGATGGCTGTCTGGTGTGTTGTGCGGAGCAGAATTCTGAGGCTTCACTGAGGCTCAGTGAAAAAGAATCATCCCCAAGATCAACCATTGACATCCAACACGACTTGGGAGGAAAGGTGTCCAATCACACATGCCCTGAATTTGCCACTGTTTCTAGGTCAGGGTCTTCTCAAGTCTAGATGACAAAAGGAGGTAAGAGTAAGCATAGATTTCCTCCATAATATAAACAATTAAATGATAATTAAGGAGTATTATCTCCTAAGTACCATAAAATATTTTTGATGTTTGTAAGAACTACAAACTAAGATGTACTTAGGTGCCTTATCTCAATATTTACCTACTTGAAACTTCTACTTCTCTTTCTCGAAAAGCCTTCCACATGACCCCACCTGTAGTGAGTGCCTCAAGTCCTGCAAAATTCCCATGAATTACATCCACTTCCTCTCTTTTCCCACTTGACAAAATATTTGGCATCCAGAACCTCCAAAGCCATGTCCTCATCTCTCTTTGGAGATTCTGAACTTGATGAAAACATTGCAACCTTGTTCATTATTTTATTATTCAAACTTGCTTATCAAGGATCTCATGAACACGTCCAACTCATCTCAGAAGCCGGAAGTCCTCTTTCAAAGTACAACTTGAAACTTGCAATGTGTTTTGTTCAAAACACCAATTATTTTGCCAACTGTCTCCAGTTAATTCTTAGTTGCATGATGACAGTCATCTAGGGACCTTCTTCAGGAAGGTGTTGTTAGTACAGTACTCTGAGTTCTTGCATGACTAAAACTTTTTCTTTCTATAACTTTAATAATTGAAGGACATATTAGCTGAATATAAAATCTGTAGCTCACACTTTCCTTAAGTCTTGAAAATATTATTCCATTGTTAACATGTTTTGCATGTAGCAGTTGACAAGTCTGATACCAACGTAAATTTCTTCCTTTTTTAAGTGACTTGGTATTTCTGCCTGTGAGTTGTCCTTCTTTATCATCTTTAACCTCTAAATTTATTAGGTTATGTCTAGAATTTAAGCATTCTGGGTCAATTTTCACAGATACATTTAGAAACTTTAAAATGTAGATTCTCATCTTTTTTCTGGAAAGGATTCTTGAATTGTAATTTTAAAAGCTAGTTTTATTCCACTGATCTGCTTTTTTCTTCTTCAATTATTTGTATGTTGGATCTTCTTTGCCTATTTCTCTCTCTCTCTCTCTCTCTCTCTCTCTCCTTTTCATCTCTTTATCTCATTTTTGTTGTCTTGGATGGTTTTGCTTGTCTTCTCAATATCCTTTATTATATTTTCTGTGAACTTGAAATGAACACCTTGTAATTTTCTTTTCATTTCTGAAATGACGTCTTTTTCTTCAGTTTCTTTCTTGCATGTCATAATCTCTCATTTTACACCTTCCTTCTTGTTTGCTTGTTTCTATTCTGAGAGCTTCAAATTTCTATTTGAGGCTTTCTTTCATTTCTTCACATGCTTGTTCAATGCTATTCAGTTATTTTTGGATGTGATGTTGTAGTTTTCATTTGCTTTGTGGTTGTTTTAAGGGGGAGTATTCTTTTCCTCCACTAAAAAGTTTGTATTCTCATTTTCTTCTTTCTTTTTATGATAAATTTTTAAGGGTGTTACTTGCCATTTTCACATCATTCTTAACTGGGATGTCCGCAGGTCAGTAAGATGTTTCTAAAATCCTTTGGGTACAGTAAAGTGTAGCATCTTAACAAGTAGCACCCCTTTTTCTCAGTGGGTTCTGTCCAGTTGGTTCTGCTCGTTTTGGATGTTTATTTCCCCACCTTTATGTAACTGAAGTTTAAAGTGTTCTTGGTCTCTTCGTTACCCTTTAGGTGTGATTTTATTTGCTCTCCTTGTTGACCTTTATTCAGACCAAATGGAGAATAAATCCCTTCTTCTCTGACCTGTCCATGGCTCAGCTGAAACAGAATGCAGGCCTCTCAGCCACCTGATCTTGAAAATAATGTCACCTGGTGCCGGGGGTGGGGGGTGGGCGGTAATGGAAATATCAGGGACCACTTTATAAAATATACGATTGTCTAGCCACTACGCTGTACACCTGAAACTAATACAAAATTATGCCACCTGGTCCTAAAAGGGCAGTTTTCTTAGTATATGTTAAAAAAAAAATAACAACACAGAACTGGTCCAGTCTAGGGGTTGATTGAGTTCACAGCCTGCCATTCTCTACAGTTCATTCAGAACGAACTGCCTGTATTTCAAGAATCTGAATAATGCCACCTGACAGACAAACCAGTGACACAGAACTGAAGTCTGTGAGGTGCTTAAAGAAGAGCATAAGTAAATACACTGGTTTTACTGAGGACACCTTCATGGGCTGAGGGCAGGTCCTCCAGAGAGCAAAATAGAAGATTCAACCCATGAATAAGAATGACGTCACCATGACAATGACAGGCAGCACATGACTCAGCAACACCCTTGTTCTGTCTGAGACTTAGAAAGAAGCACAATGAATACATGAGCACAGAGGGCTGAGATTCCCAGGCACCTGTGACCAAGAGAGAAAACTCGCCCCCGATGGTCCAGGAGACCTTGTCCTTGGTCTCCACTCCGCCGAGCTCCTCAAAGAGAAGGTGCAGTCGGCCCTCTGGAACCCAAGATCAGCTCTCTGCCCACCCCGAGTTCCTGCCTCCATTTCCAGTTTCATCCCTGACAGAGGATTTATTGAACAAAGTCTGGATTCCAGACCTTGCTCTACATTCTGCCCACACTCCCCACAGGTAACAAGGGCCCGAGCTCGGCGCTCAGCACTCCTGCTGGGCGTGCGCCGTCTGCTAGGACTGTTGCAAGGATTAAGTGAGATAATGGATATCAATCACTAAGCCCAACTTCCTGCACACAGTAAGCACTCAGAGACTGTGGGACCACTGAGCACCCTTGTTCTATTTTTTTAACACAACATGTTCAGTGAAACACGGAACAAACTTGCCAAGTGCCTGTTCCCTTAATCCTGAACCTCTCGTGCATTTTAAGGAAAGCTGGACCATATGGTTCCGATTTCACTCACAAATAAATCAGCATAATGTTTGTTCAGTAAAAACTGTCTTACGCTCTCATTTTTATGGGTCTTTTTATCACAAGTCCTAAAATAATAATAATAAAAGCTAGTTGTGTTTTGCTAAGGGTAAATAAACTCAGGCTTAGATCCGCCTGTCCTTTATGGATCTGGGGTAGAGGGTGTCTCTGATCATAGCTAAGTGAGTCCTCTCTCTGGCCTCACGCCACCTGCACAGGGCTTGGAAGCGAGGGGAAGAATCCACAGCTGGGACAGCCAGGGCTTACATGGGGGCGGGAGGTCCAACAGAAAGTAGCTGACGTCCTGGCTGGGTGGCTCAGTTGGTTACAGCGTTGTCCCAATTGGCCAAGGTCATGGGTTTGATCTCCATTCAGGGCACATACAAGAATCAACCAATGAATGGATAAATAAGTTGAAAAACAAATTGATGTCTCTTTCTCTCCCTCTCTCTCTAAAAAATCAATCAATAAATTTTTTTTTAAAGCGTAGTTGTAGATTCCTGATTAAGAATTAATAAGTGGCAGGATCCATGGGCTCCTTGCTCTTCTCGACACAGCCAGGGAAGCGACTGCAGCATGTTTCCTCCATTAACCGCTCCCCGCCCAAAGAGGTCACAGACTGCAGCAATCGAGGGCCTCAGAAGACAGGTGCACAGAGATGCGACAGTAAAATGCAGCCCGTGGCCGCGTCGCTGCCACAGGCACTGATATTCTGGCAAGTGGTCTTGTACTGAAAAGGGCCCCGCTACCCAGTACCCCTTTTTTATAAAACAGAGCTTTCCCCGAGCTTTGCAACGCCTTACACATAGCAATGCCACCTGCCCCATCCCCTCTCCCCGCCTCCCTTCCGAGTTCGCTGTCATCTCGACTCCTGCGCTCATCTCTCCCTTACTCTCCTTTTTATAGAGTATCATTTCAACGCTAAGCATTCTGAAATCGTGTTTGTGTGATGTACTGTTTGAACCTTATAGAAAGGCTGTTATACTTTCATAACAGGGTGGGGGTGTAAAATAAACTACTTTGGAAAACCATCTGGAAGTTTCTTACACAATAAATATATACACCTACGCTACGACAGGTCTAATTCGACACCTGGGTATTTACCGCAGAGAAATAAAAACATGTTCACAAAAAGATTTGCACAAGAATGGACCGTATTTTGCCATGTATAATGCACACTTTTTTGCCCAAATTTTTGAGGGAAAAATAAGGATGTGCACTATACATGGGCATAATGATTACATACCATCGGTATAACAACAGGTATAATAATCCTGTGTATAATGCGCATAAAACTGTGGGTGCACACTATACACGGCAAAATACAGGTATGTGCCAGATTTATTTGCGAGGGCCAAAATCTAGAAAGAGCCAGGTGTCTATCAATGGGAGACTAAAGCTGTGGTGTATTCACGTTATGGAATACAACTCTCAATAAAAAGGACTAAACTACTGATACACTAACGTGGTGCATCTTAAATGACTTACGAAAGTCAGTGGCGCTCAAAGTTTCTGGTCTCAGGGCCACTTTATGCTCTAAAGTATTGAGGACCTTCAAAAGCTTATATTTGTGCAGGTTATATTTTATAGTAATAGAAATTTAAATGAGAAAATTCTAAAATATGTATTAATTCATATAAATTAAATAAAATAGTTATTACTTTAACATATTTCTGAGAAAAAGTTTCCCAAGGAAAAAAAAGAACAAGAATGGCTTTTTAAAAAAAATTTGCGATCTCTTTTATGTTTGGCTTAATAGAATATAGGTCAAATCTCCTATCTGCTTCTGCATTCAATCTGTTGTGATAAGTTTTTGTGATTAAGGTATAAAAAGAAAATTCAGCCTCATAGAAATATGTAGTTGGACAACAGAGGAGTATTTTAATAGCCTTTTCAGGTCATTATGGCTACTTACCTTTGAGACAAACCTAAACCTCACATGTGGTCGTTACTGAAAGGTTAGTGGTAAAGTGGAACGTGAAATCATATCAGGAAGCTTCACTCTGCTACATGACAATCCATTGGTTTGCTTGCACTTGGAATGGAACCTTTCCCTACGTGTGACGTAACATCACGCCCACCCTGTTGTCCACGCCCATGGGTCATTTATACCTGTTTGTTGATTAGACCCTTCCCCTTATTCCCCCCTTATCCCTCTCCCCCTCCGTGACATTCCACCCAAAAAGCTGCTCATTCAGTCCGTGACTCCAACAACTGCACCCACGCTTTCACAGCCTCGTGGCCCCATGGCACGTAGCGGCGGCGCTCTACACGCGCTTCCCATTTCCTCACACACTGTTACAAGGACTCACACTCAGGGGCCAAGATTCAATAAGATTAATGATTTTTACAGACTCATTGGGGTATTCTTAAGCAATGCTGGCTCATCTTCTCTCCAGGTGCAGAGCGAAGAATATGGTAACTACACACAGTTTGGTGCTGCTGTCTCGCTTCATGCTCAGGCACCTGCGGTTCTATGTACCACGGCCTTTGCATGATCAGCATAAATGCCAACATGGTACAGGGTGGGGAAAGGCTCGGTATTATTGTGGAATTAATTGTGACATCTTGAAAGGGTTTGGGATATATTCCCGGAGGCCCACAAAACACACTTCGAGGACTGCCATGGGATATACCAGAAAGCAGCCTCACACAGAAGCATATATAATGTTATGACTGCATTTATATGCTATTCCGAAGCAGACAAAAATAGTCTATGGTGGAAAAGTACCAGAATATGGCCGCCTTGATGGGGGCCTCGGAGGGGCGTGACTGGGGAGGGACCACGAGAGAACCTTCTGAGGCAGTGATAATGTTCGGCAGGGTGTCTCCATCTTCCTTCAAAATGCATCAGAAACGAGACAGAGCCACACAGGCTCCTCGGCCTCGGCACCACTAAAATGTGGGGCTGGCAATTTGTTGTGGTGGGGACGTCTCGGGCAGCGCAGGGTGTTCTACCCGCTGGATGCCCGCAGCACGTTGGCTAGACAACCAAAAGTGCCTCCAGATATTGCCCCGAGTTCACTAAGGGGCAAACTCGCCCCCAGTTGAGAACCACTGGGTTTAAGGGAAGGGTGGTTGGATGTATGATAAAGCAAACATAGTAAAATGTTAATGATGCAAACTTGGTGAGTGTACAGGTGTACACTGTACAAATCAATTTCACTTAATGTTTGAAATTTTTCATACGAAAATTTGCATCAAAATGCTATCAGTTTGTTGTATACCTGAAACTAACATAATGTTAGATGTCAATCCTTATACCTCAATGTAAAAATAATTTAACAGTATGATTGTGTTGTGGGTAATTTTTTTTTGCACTTTATAATATAGTGTTAAGATTTATACATATTACTGGCATGTCACTGTAGTTATTAATTTGGTCTCTTGTTTCAAAAAATTCCTCTGTGTGAAAAATTCTATAGTTCTCCCTTCTCCTGGGTTATTTCAAGGTTCTGCCATTATGACATGCAGAATATGCTTGTATGTGTAATTTGTAACTCAGTCTTGTTCCTTTGCCACCCTATTTAGATAAGGCTTCATTCTGAGATCAGATAAAAATTCACCTATATTTTCTCCTAGTCCGTTCAGTTATTTTCTACAATAAATCATTGAATCCCTCTGGAATGTATGTTGGTATCTAGCCTTGTTCATTCCATCACCATTTGTTAAGAGGTTCTTTCTTCCCTCACTAAAGTCATAGGTCGTATTTCTTAATAATTACAACATATCTCTTCCTGCACAGATGAAAGAACCGAGAACATTCTCTAGAACTACGCTCTTCACAGCTGGAAAGAATGACCAGCCACGCTCTGCCTTGCGCCAAGCCCTTTGTGTGCACACGTCAGACATGCCAACATACTCTCAAGGCCCATGAGCTCAGAGGACAGTGAGACCTAGAATGCAGGGTTCCTGATCTTCAATGGATAAAAAAGGCATTTTAAGATGTAACTTCAAAACCCGGAACTGACTCTCACAACTATTGAACTATGGATTTTGCAAAGTGAAAATTTGAATAGAAATGCAAAGAAAGAAGCAGGAATAGCAAGAGTAGAAGAAGAATGAGAAAAAAAATCTTGGTTCCCTTCAGACTTCGAAGGAAGCCGGGCCACCTCTGACGCCTGGGGCCGCAGGCTCCTCACGAAGGCTGCTGAGTGCTTTCAGGAACGTGGAAACTGTCTCCAAGGAGGCTGTCGTTGGTCTTGCTCACTTCTGCCTTCGCTTTCATTGCTTGACCCCACAGCCCTTGCTGGCAACATTTGCTCCCTGTTTGCTGTGTTTGCAGTTGCTATTTTGAAAATGTTTGGGTACAGGCTGCACAATTTTCAAGACTGGAGAGAAAAATTTAATTTCCTATTAACAAGAGTATTTCTACAAATGCTGCTTAACTGATACCATGTGCCTCCCCAGATACCAGCTGATGGGAGGTCATTAAAGGTGGCACCAAATGGGGCTGTCCTGGGCTGACGTTTGTGTTTTATGGCCACTGCTTGTCCCTGGGGCTTGTTCCTTCCCATCCCCTTCTTTCCCAGCCTAAACGCGAGTGTCCTGAAGACAAAATTGAGGACAGCGGAGCTAGGTGAAATTCGTTCCCCAGGAAGGACAAAGCGGCTCAGGCTGCGGTCCTCCCTCCCCAAGCTGGTCCACACCCACCCCCGTCCCCAAAACCCACACCCGACACTCTTGGAATTCCATTGTGTTTAGAAATTCTGCGGCTTTCTGAAACAATGCTGGTGTTGCTGGTAGTTAAAGCAAACCAGCTGCAAAATAGCAACCTTTTTTTTTGCAAGAGACAGTATTTTATGCCTCAAAGAACATATCTCAACCTCGCCCTCCGCCCAAACCGCATGCAAGCACACACACCCTTTGTTGGAACCTCACGCAGTCACATGTCTCGTTCCTTCGGACGCTGACCAGGGAGGGACGCGTCTTCTCGGCCCGCTGCTCGGCCGGAAATCCCTGTCCCCCCCGCTGCCATCGCAGATGACTGACTGCTCTGAAGTTTCACACCCTGGTCCTCACCACCCACCACTCTCCACTCCAACACATGGAGTTGGCCATCGAGCTGGGAGACAAGGCTCCCCAAAGCTAGAGGACAAACGAAAGGAGCCATGGATATGAAGACAGAGGGTCCTTTGGTTCCTTAACCTCTCTGAGCCTCAGTTCCCGCATCTGTGAAAAGCAGATGCAGAAACTATCACTCGTACCTTGAAACCCCACCGGGTCACTGTGACAATCACATGTGAGCATTAAGGAAAGATGTCGGTGTGACTCAATACTGCTGGTTATCACTATGATCCTTCTAACACTGTCGAGAAGACGAGCAATTCTCAAGGAGGGAAGCAGCACCCTGTTCCTCTCACTTTCTATTCCCAAAACCCCCAAATACTCGGCTGGTGCATTTCAGTGCAAACTGGACACGCTCCTAGGAGAGACACCAGAGCTCTCTGGGAAGGCCCTCCTGAAGGCCAGAGGTCCTGCTGGGCCCTCACCCCGCTGCGAAGCCTCCAACAAAGGCTGCTGATGGAGCACACCAGGGCCGGGGCTGTTCCGAGCTGGTACGAGGAGTAAGAGGAGGTGGGCTCCGCCCCAAATCCCAACAGCCTTCTGAGAGTTGGCTGGGCAGACCCAGGGCCCGCTGGAAGCCACCACTCTCTCCCCATCACAGCTGGCCAGGAAGATGCCAGGACAAGCAGCCATGGGGTGGAGCCCAAGAAGACACAGCCCAGCGCCCTGGGTTCTGCCTCAGCAGGTGTTCAGCACCTCCTGCAGGGACAGAGCGCCCCTGTCTAGGGTGGACGGACATGGAGGAGAAACCCGAGGCTGGAATGAGATGCTCCTGACTCTCAAGAAAGGGCGCCATCCCAGAAAACAGCATGGGCGCACAGTGTCCCCTGCCCGAGGCACACACGGCTGGGGAAGACCTGTGCCAGCCGCGATGGCCAAGTTGGAAACACAAGCAGGAACCAGGAAAAGGGATTCTGGTCCGGCCCGGAGGAGCTTGTCGAGAGGTACCCAGGGCAGCAGCGATGAACCAAGAGCCTTTTAGTGGTGCATTCTGCCCCAGGCTCCCCTTTTCCCAAAGGCTCATCCAGTTTGTTAACTCATGGATTTGGAAACACGGAGCCCTTCCCCCACAGCAAGGCAGGATGCCCATTGGTTTATTAAAAGTCTGAGCTACCGTGCCCTTGTGAAATACACAGCGAAAGGGTCCTTCCCGAAGCTGCCCCGCCTGCTGCGTCCCAGGCAGCACTGTGAGCTCCGGTCACCCGGGCTGGGGACCGGCCGGAGGGCAGCCCAGGTCTTGTCCTTCCACAGGGAACATTCAGATGTCCCGACAGACAGGGATGAAACCATCAGGCCCCGCACCCAATGCCCTCCGGCTCTTTCCCACTCGCCCTCTGTTCTCCTTCTGCCCCTCAGATGGGCAGAAAGGTAAGGAGGGAGCAGACAGGGCCATGAAGTTCCCTTCTATTGTCACTGGGGGTGGGGGGCAGCGGCTGGTCCAACGCCTGCTCACCTCATGCAAACCAGACCGAGAGGGTGGCCCCCCATCAGCAGAGGCGGCCGCAATGCATCCCACTGCGAAGCCGCAGGGGCGATCTGTCCCCGCTCCACCTGATTTCCCTACTCAGGTGACATGAACACAGAGAGCGAGACCTGGACCCGCTGGGACCTGCCCCCAGCCTCAGCGTTCCGGAGGCCCCGGCCATGGCCGCGGCCACTGCCCAGGACATGCCTGTCGGGTCAGCTCTCCTCAGAAGCACCTTAGAGAAGGGACAAAGCAAGACGGCCGAAGATCGTGTCACCCGAGCGGGATCTGGTTAATTTTGAGCAGCTCATTTATTCTCCCTGTGCCTCTGGTCCTCGTTTGGAAAAGCGGGTGACAGTCAGAGCGAATGGGCCGGGAGGTGACAGCCAGAGAAGAGAAGAATTACTGGCAGGTATTACTGTCATTGCTACTGAGCGCATGTCCCTGGGCAAGTCACAAAGCCGCCCTAAGCTTGTTTCCTCCTCTGATACACAGGGTTAATGCCTGTGACCAGGCAGCCACTGGGGACTCGTGGGGGGACAAGAGGTGTCCTGAGAGTGCCTGTCAGGACTCCTACATGTGTTGCAACGTTAAAGTAATTACAGCTAAAAAAGAGGCTAAGAATCAGTCATTGTATGAGTTTTAAAAGAGGAAATTTCAGAACTAAAGCCATCTGTCCTCAACACAAGGTTTCCTCTGTTTCGCTGTCAAATTAGGTGTAGGTTTTCTTGCTAGGTTTTTTTTTTTTTTAACCATTTACACCTTTTCTCCTGTCAAGTTTCATCAAGTTAGAGCAAATGGGGCCTCAGTCAGAGGGGAATTAGACATCACATCCCTGTCCCCAGATGAGTGGACAGCGATGGGGGACCTCCCTGCCAAGCCAAACACCTTCCCCGTGGGCAGCAGTGACTCTGGGCTGGGTCAGGACACACCCACGTCCCAGCGCTCCCAGATCCACGAGGGACACAGCCACGCAAGGGCTCAGACACAAACAAAGGCAAAAGTAAAACATTTTCATGTTAAACAGTTTAAAAAAACACTATAGCTCCAGTTCAGGGAGGAATAGAGTCTTCCCTGAAGATCACTGAACACAGCTAAATCTTTCAACTCCCTTAGTCCTCCCCCACAAACAAAAACAAAAACAAAAACAAAAACAAAAACAAAAACCTGCCAAAGAACAAAGGTCAAAGAATACACCCACACGTTACAAGGGCAGCTGATGCTGACTTCCAAAAGGAGCGGCCCCGGCTGACGAAACGAGTTCTCCTTCATTTAAAACCCAGCGATGATTCCAGAGAACATAAAGCACATTTTCCGAAAGGCTGCAATAAATCAAATCTTCGTGCCTGCATGCAATCTAGATTTAGCCACTTAGTTCATCTTAATAAACAAGTTACTCATTCAAAGGAAAAGAAATGAAATGTTTTGCCTTGAGGGACAGTTTTATTTTTAATAGTTTGGTGCCGTGGTGACAGAAGAAATATTCTGCTGTGTGAATTGTCTATTGTTCTTCCGGTGCTCTTGGGGGCGGGCTGGGAGTGGGTGGGGTGGGGTGGAGGGGTCTGCCTCCTCAGAGCGTCCCCTGCCAGTGAGCAAAGGCCTTCCTCTGCTTCTCTCTTTGTTACGGCCAGATCTGCTCTTGCAAGGAGCTTCGCTGAAAGAATCGGTGGTTTATCTTCATAAGGTATCAACGCAGTGTTGGATGATTTAGAGCCCTATTTATTATTTTTAAGCAAGTCATGCCAATAAAAAGGGAACTCAAGGAGAAGATATCTCTCTTAAAGCAACCACAGCTCATACGACTACAATAGTGAAATATGAATCTTGAGAGAAAGATTAGGCCATGCCCAAGGGACCCCATTCTAAATGATAACGTAGAGGGCACATTTTCAAATTATGTACAAGTCTCTAAAGAAACACAAAAATACAGAGATGGTACACAGAGATGCACTGTCTGCGAGCCCAGTGTCCCAGGTCCCAGATACGTCCTCAAAGGACTGTAAGGCTCCCCGGGTCGGGAATCGGTTCCGTTCCCTTCTCTGTCCCCAAGTGAGCACAATGCCTGTCACAGAGCAGACACTGGATGTCTGCATATGGAATAAAAGGATAGACGGATGGACAGACAGACAGATGGACAGACGGATGGACGAACGGACTAACAAGTGAAACGAATCCTCAGAAGACGAAGGGTCTGTGTTGGCATTTAGAAATGGAAAGGAACAAAGCTCTGTCTCCACGTGCCCTGAGGAGAGGCCTGTCCTTTGTGAGGAACCACCATCGCCTCCCTAGTCTCCGAGAGGCGCGTTCAACAGTCAGGGGGCTCTGTTCTTCTCAGGAGCTGAGCCAACATCGCAAGAATTCTTCCAAAGATCCTCACAACACTCCCGTGAAGTGAGGTTCCTTGGACCGTGTCACACTGGGACCACTGGCTGGCCATCCCTGCCAGCCAGCACCGAGCATAAACCCAACCCGGCCCTGGCTGGTGTGGCTCAGCTGGTTGGGCGTCATCCTACAGAGCGAAAGGTCGCCAGTTCAATTCCCTGTCAGGGCACAGGCCTGAGTTTGGGTTCGGTCCCTGGTCAGGGCACACATGAGGCAACCGATCGATGTTTCTCTCCCTCTCTTTCTACACCCCTCCCCCTCTTTCTAAAAATAAAAAGATAAAATATTTTTTTTAAAAACCTGGGGACATCTTTCATCACTGCCTGAGATGAGTATAAATGGCGGGTAAAGAGTTTTAGTTTGGGAAAAGGAAGAGAAACTTAAGAGTTAAGGAAAAACACTTCAGCAGGAAAGAGCAGCTCTGGTGTGGCCCATCTTCAATGCCGGCTCCCTCGCACGGCCTTTCCTTCATCAGCCCGTCGGACATGGCGCCTCCCTCTTCAGAACTCCCCACCGTGCAGCATCTCTCTTGTAGCGCCTATCACATTGTGTCTGACACGATAGTTATTCATGCATTTGCTGTCTCCTCCCAGGCTCCCATTAGACCATAAGTGTCCTAGGAACAGGACTGTATCTTACGCATCTTTGTATTCTTTTAGAGCTCCTGGCCTAAGTGCGGGAACATGATTGGCACTTAGAAAATATCTCTTGATTTATTGTACATTAACTTGAAATTGAGCGTGAAAAAAGGACAGATGCAAGTGACAAACTCTAGGGGAGCCTGGACATTGTAGGCAAATAGGACTCAAGCTCCAAGTCAATAATTGCAGAAAAGAATAAAAGGAAGCTGGAACGATGAAAACAAAACATCAGGGTCACACACACTCAGAGAAGAAGAAAAAGGTAAAATAAAAACCAAACCAGACGGTGGAGGCCATTAACATGTTAATTTTCTCTACTGATTTCCATGTCAGACTATTACAGGACACCCATACGCACCAACAGCGTCGCGTCCTATCCCGCACGGCCTCAGAAGACGGGGAAGAGAAATCTGCCATCTGACAACAGGCAGCAGGGCGGCATTTGACAATCCAGTGAAATGGAGTCATTTGGGTAACATAAGACCAACACAATACATCATACGTGGGAAAAGGCTTTTCTCTTAAAATTTCTTTTTTGTTGCTAGTCAGCTCTGCTCAGCTGTAACTTATTCTGGGAGTTCTACCGGGCGGAGGCACATGATGCTTTGCTTAGAACCAGATGACAGGGGAGCACTGGTGTGAATGCAAAACGGTTCTGTGACCACTGGTGTTTCTACTCTTTACGCTCCTTCCCTTAACTGAGAAGGTGAAAAAGTAGGCCTTGGACGGGCATTTTCCTTCCCTAACACAGGACATTTGCTGTATTGCAACCCCTGGAAACCGAGACCATGAGACGGTCGCAAGGCTCCATTGTAGGGTCCGGTTTTGGGAAGCTGCCGGGAATGTAGCAGATGTACCTATCTCCAGTGGCAAAAAGGCCCAGACCTTTGGAGACTACGAATCAACTGCAGAGAGAACAGCTTGCTGGGTGCGGGCATTGCTGTGGCACCTGGGGCCCCGGTGTATGAGGACACGGGGCAGCGTTAAACCCAGGGGTGCCTGCGACCCTCAACACTGAGTATCTGTCTCAGCGGGGCCTCCTACCTACCAGGTTTCTACCGAATTATAAAGTCAGAAGTTCATACCCCACCTATCTGTCCTTCCTTCCGGTGAAATAGAGTCCCCAACAAAATCTCAGCTTCTGGTCCCTTGGCAGGAAAAAAAAAAAAAATGTCATGGGACCAGGTGCAAAGGACTGTGGGAGTCTCATTGCAGGGAAAGGAGCAAACGAGAAAAACGTCCACTCCTGGTGTCATGGCCCCCCAGGGTTACCTCAAGGTGGCCCCAGCTCCACCCCCAGTCAGAAAATGCCACAGCCAAGTGGCTCTGAAAGTCGAGGCACTGTGCCCCAAATTCTCTAAATCAAGGGTGAGAAATGGGAGAGTCGACAGGTCCACGCCGCATAAACGCTTTCTAATGGTGATAAGAGGTGACGAGGACGGTGCAGATGATTGATGGCCCCGAATCCAGTGAGTGACAACCCTGCCCCTAACAGAGAAGGCAGCCCTGCTCTGTCTTCCCGCCCTGGCCCCTTCCTTCCCCCCCAGCGCCCCCACCCCCGCTTCTCCTTCCTGCAGTAGGGCTGCCTGAGCCCGGCTCTCCCATCCTTGAGCCTCACCAGAGAGCCTGGGGGCGGAGAGCTTGCTGACCCCTCTTCTCGGGAGCAGAGAAGACACAGGCTGCTCGGAAAGAGCCTGAGAAATGGGAAACCCCTCAGCAGGGGCTGCAGCGTGCGGCGTTTACTTAACCTGCGGGCGGTAAGGGAGAGAAGAGGCTGCCCCCACAGGGCCTCCTCGCAAGGCACACCCACCGTAGTCACACAGCCCCTCTCCAGGCGCCCCCCACCCCGGCCCGGCCTGAGAGCCCTTCTTCGGGGTTAATTGTGGCGACCGAGCCCTGTTCCGGCCTCCTTAGTTTCCTTTCCCTCCAGAGGTTGTTTCTTAAAAAGCTGAAATTGACCAAAATTGTTTTGAACCAAAAGGAAGTCAAAATTGAACTAGGTTAATTGAAAAAAATAATGCTCTGGCTACCTGAAGGTCTCCCCCACGCCCCACCCTGCTACATTAGAAAATCACACTGCGTTTAAAGGGTATCAGTCAATGTGCCTAAAACGGCCTTCGTGTCGTTCATTACCTTGAGCTTTAAACTAACTGGGGTAATGTCTCAGTCAGTGATAGCTCCAGGGAGAACACCCATACATGGTATCTGGGATTCCTTTGTAATTACAGTCATGACAAATGCCAGTTGTGGAATGATTTTATTCAATGCATGGGTATTAAGTGCTCATTATGCGGCCGGTACCCCACTACAGTGCAACCCGCGAGGAAGAGCCACAAAGTTAACGTAAGGCGGCTGGGTCCTGCCACGGCGACACCCGTCTAATGACTTCACGCAAGGTTACAGCAGGCGTGCAGGCAGCGGCTCCAAAACCAGGAGCAACCTCTGAACTCGCGCCAGCAGGAGAGCTGCATCCAGCCGCCTGGGCTGCTGCCCACGGGAAAGGTGGGCCCCGTTCACCCAGGAGGATGGGGGGCAAGGTGCCCCCAGAAGGACGAGGGTGGAGAAAACCTGCCTGCGTTTTCCCCTCTACGCTCTCTGCAGGCCTCACAAGCTATAGGTCAAGAGGGGGAAGAACCGGAGAGGGCAACGGGACCGTTGAGAACAGAGCATGAAAAGGAACCTCAAGGGCTTGTACCCATCACGAGAGAAGAGCAGGGATGCAGAGGCGGCAGGGTGTCCTGGTGTCCCCCGACGTCACGGGTTTCAAGTCCCAGCGCCGCCGCTGCGTTCTATTTTACTGTGAGCAAGTCACTTCTCTCTCTAGGCCTCCGATTCCCAGCCTTTAAAATGCAGGTGAACAATACACTTCTTTCCCAATGGGATGTTAAGAAAGTGCTTCCAATGTAACATCCCACGTGCTGAACCGGATGCCACTCCTGCCTCCCACGTCCCCCCAGAGACAAGCTGCATTGGCTGGGAGGGGCAGGGGGGCGCGGGGTCCATGGGGCACAGCCAAGGTGTGCGGCCTTCCTCCAGCCTCCAGTCTGCGGTGGTGTGGGGCGTGTCGCCTCTCACCGGTCCCCAGGCCGCAGGCCCACGTCCCCCCACCACGAGGGACATCTGGAGAGGCCCACTTCAAGGGGTGTGCTCAGTGGAACAGAAGTGTGTGACAGCGCAAGTCAGGCTACATTTCCTGAGAAACAGAAAACAACTTGCACCCAAGACAAAACTAAAAGGTTCCTGCCAGAAAGTTCTTTCATTGTTTGTGGGTATAAAGAAAGAAAAGAGGATGTTTTATGAAAAAATTACCCAGAACTCTTGCAGAGAGGCAAAGGGGCAGGACGAACTATTATGTGATGAACCAGCCGTCTCCTCAATCTGGCCTGGGAAACAGAACACGCCCCTCACGCTGGAAGGCTTCGGGCAGAAGGCAGGTCCCTGAGCGGGGACACGGGGGAGGAGCCCCGGCTCAGACCTACCACGGGAGTCGAAGGACCCGCCGATGTCCACGCCCTCCTCCCGCAATGGCTGCGCCTTTCGGCTGCCTGGGGTGTTCAAAGCCGGCCTCCAAAGCCAGATCATTTTTGGTCCCATCAAAGGCAGAAAGCTAGACAGTTGCGGTGGGGATGGAGAAGACAAGGCACCAGTCCTGTGCACAGCGGATCGTCTGCCTGTCCCCAGTAGGCAGAGAATTCCTCCTGCGTCACTCAGAGGGGGAGCCTCGGGCCACACAGGGGCTCGGACAGAGGTCCAGGGACCCTGCAGCGGCTGCGCCCAGCCCGCGCCCAGCCAGGCCAGCCCCTGCGGGGCTGGGAGCTGGGTCCTTTCCTTCACAAGGGAATGCTCAGTTTAGCAACACCTGCTGGCCTTTCCCTTCGCGAGCCACCGCACGGAGAAAACACAAAGGCCAGACACACTCTCGCTGGGTGTGAGCTTAAGAACTGCCATATTTCCACAGGACATAGTTTTGGTCTCGAAATACAAGCCAGGCCGTGGTGGCCTGAGGACAGCCGATCACCAGTGGGGAAAGACGGGGGCGGGCTGTGGGGACGCAACTGTGTCTTCTGGAAGGAAGGTTCTCTGAGAAAGAAGCAGCTACAGACCCGGCCGCTCCAGCACAGCCCGGGTCCTGCAGCAAACAGAAGCATCGGAGAAGCCATTTGGGAATGGCCCTCCGTCCCCCGCTCCCCCGCCCCCGGCAACCCGCCAAGCTCCCCACACAGGGCTTGAGCGACCAATGATTTGATGTGCGCACCCAGGGGGGCTCCAGGCTCCCGGCTCTGCGAATCCAGCTTGTCCTCCCTGGGTGACATCTCCTTGGGAGGTGCTTTTATCACCCTGTCAGGGGTGGCCTGACCATCAGTCATCAGACTCTGGGCCCGCAGAACTGAAGCGAGCCCTGGCCAGGTGGCTCAGTTGTTTGGAGTGTCATCCTACACACCAAAAGGTTGCGGGTTTGATCCCTGGTCAGGGCACATACATAGGTTGCAGGTTCGATCCCCAGCCCAGGACTCATGGGGAGGCAACCAATCGCTGTTTCTCTCTCACACCAATGTTCTCTCCCTCTCTCCACCTCCTTCCTCTCTAAAATCAATAAATATATAATATACCCTTGGGTAAGGATTAAAAAAAAAGAACTGAACTGAGATCATGCTGAACTCTCCTAAGGAAGAAAGTAAATGGCCCAAGCAACAGACTATGGGGCCTTCATTAGGACATGGCTCGGAAGGTCCCTTTCTGCCTTGTCTAAGGATCCCCTTCCTTCCTTCCTGGGCACCCTGACAGCAGCCTGAGGCCTAGATGGGGCCGCTGCACCTCCCCTTCCGTCTTCCACAAGGCTCTGCCTCGTCCTGTGAATGACCATAAGACCAGACATTCAAAAATCTTAGAAAAGAAAGAAAGAAAGAAAGAGAGAGAGCAAGAGAGAAAGAAAGAAAGAAAAGAAAAAAATTCATGGCCAGTGAATCAGGTCCTATCCTTCCCTTGAACATGCTGTTCAAGACCCCCATGACCTGCTTGCAACCTGCACCATGTTTTTGTACACATTATACACATGGTTATTATACTCGTGGTGTATGATCACTATATCCATGTATAACGGGAATTCTTATTTTTCCCTCAAAAACTTGGGCAAAAAAGTGCGCATTACACATGGCAAAAATACAGTAGACATTTTTAATCCTCACCCGAGGAAGTTTACCTGATTTGAGAGAAAGAGGAAGTGAGAATGAGCAAGAGAGAGAGAAACATCGACCCATTGCCTCCCTTACACGCCCCGACCGGGGATGGAACCCTCAACCTAGATATATGCCCTAACCAGGAATTGAACCCGCAGCCTTTTGGTATATGAGACAATGCTCCAACAAACTGAGCCACCCAGCCAAGGTACCATGCGTCCTATTTTGAGAGGTAACACTGAGGAGCGATAGCCCATGACCACACAAGCAAATCCTCACCCCACCCCCTGAAACCTTGCTGTGTACCCTAAATGCTGGCTCAACCTGGAGGTGTGGGACCCCAGGTGGGAGGGAGCAAAGGAAAGGAAAAGACATCACATTTTACAGGGACGTTCCCTCCCCTCCCCCAGCCTCCTCCCCAATTTCCCTGACCTGAGGACTCTGTGCGGGGTCACGGCTCCTCGGGAAAGAAAACAAGCTCCAGCAGAAGCAGCCAACTGTCCCCCGGACAAGGCTCCATCGGTGCAGCTCTCCAACAAGTCTGTTTATTTTATATCCTTAGAGGAAGACCCACCCCTGCAAATGACCAGCTTGTGTCAATTACAGAATACAGGCCTGGTGCTGTCAATGGGGGAAGATAAATGGGAATTCCAGCACGTGAACGCCAGTGAATTCGCTCTGAAGTGGGGCGACGGGCTGAAAGATGCTGTTCAGAGCACCTCATTAATAAAACTCAAAATTGTTTTCTGCAATTTTGTGCAATCATTGGTTATTTTACCCCTAGCCAAGACGAGTCCTGCTGCCAAGCTATCGTTTTGGTTTCAGTTGCCAAAAAAAGTCCCTGGCACAGAGGTGAGGAGACACGAGGGAGCTCCAACGTGAGGGGCCCTGCCTTAGCTAACAGAGTTATCTGTTCTGAAAAGGAACCTGCTGAAAGGAAATCTGTGAGAGTCCCCCAAGGCAGCACTCTGGCTAAAGCGCCTTCTTATTGATTGATTCATTTGAGAGAGAGAGAGAGAGAGAGAGAGAGGGAGAAACATCAATTTGTTGTTCCACTTATGTATGCATTTATCGATTGAGTCTTTCATGTGCCCTGATCGGGGATCGAACTTGCAACCTTGGCATATCAGGATGATGGTCTAACCAACTTAGCTACCCAGCCAGGGCCAGTAAATCTCCTTTTTGCTTCACGTTTCTCAGCAGACCTAATAGTGTCTGCTGGTGTGGAAATGACTCATGCATGATGGAAATGCACGACAATGTTCAAAATGGATGAGTATGTGTGTGTTTGGAAGACCTGTGAGAAGGTGGGGAGTAGAAAGTAGAAACTTACTGAGAGGAGAGAAAAGCTTCCAGACCCTTGAGAACACAGTGTCCCATAAATTCTATCATGTTTCCTACGGTGAGTCCCACTGTAACCCCATGTTTCTGTCCTTCATGCCCTCATTCGCTCAGCAGTGCACGGCTCGGCTCGGCTAGGCGCCAGCTCCGCGCTAGGCCTCAGGGCCACAGCGGCTTCCTCTGGGGAGCGGGCTGGACCTGAGGAGCACAACACACACCACTGAAATGTCACCACGCTGGTTCAGACCCAGTTGCTCCAGCCAGTCAAAGTCACCTGGACTCTGAATTCTGTGGTCTCTGTACTGATTGCTATATTCTTGGCTTCTTTCTCTATTTTCCACATTCTCTATAGTGGAGATATATAGATAGATAGATATATGGATAGATATAGATTATATAGATATAGGTATATGTAACTTTTATAAACATAAAGATATTTTAATTTTCCACTTAAGATAAAAAAATGAAAACTTTTTACATTTTTCATTCGTCCTCATCCCAGGATGTGTTTATTAATTTTAGAGAGAGGAAGAGAGAGAGAAACATCAGTGTGAGAGAGAAACATCGATCGGTTGTCTCCCACATGTGCCCTGACCGGGGATCGAACCCACAACCTAGGTGTGCGCCCTGACCAGGAATTGAACATGTAATGTTTTGGTATATGGACAATGCTCCAACGAATTGAGCCACCTGGCCATGGCTCAGACATTCAATTTTTAAAGAGCAAAGCTAGAGGGAGCGGAAGTGGCCTGCATGCAGGGTCCTCCCTGGCGGTGGCGAGACCCGAGGCTCCCCAAATTCTCAGAGCTGCAGCCCACAGCAGCATCACTCCCCAGGGCGAGAGCTCCTGTGCCCAGACACAACCCCGCGGGCTTCTCTCGGGCACCTTCCAGAGACACACGCCTCACTCCTCAAAGCAGCCCTTGAGGTTGCCGGCACACCCATGGCCGTCTGCACCGCCACGTGCGGCTGTGCCTTATGCTACTCCGCAGCCTGAAGTTGGCCTTTCAGAGTCAAGAACACATCACTGCAGAGAGAAAACATATCATTTGCTTCAACAATTGTCTTCTAGTCCCACTCCCCTTCACTGCTCACGAGGAAACTCAGTTTAAGACACACCACATAAATTGCATTGTCCCTTGTGCAAAGACAGCATGTAGGAGGTGCCCAGGACGGATGCAAACAGTAGAAGAAACAGGCACCACTCTGGGTGCAGGTATGACGGAAGGTTCCAGGCTTCACAGTCCATTTCTGTATCCAATGACCCCGTTTCTCCCCACCTGAGCCAAAGATTTTCCCAGAGTGACGCCTCCGCCATTACCGGGAGCAGGAGAAGAAGAGGGGGCTCGGGCACTTCAGGACACTAAGTGCGAGCGCCTGCAAGGGAGCCCGCTGGAGGCGCCGGGGAGGAAGAACTCCGGACGGCTCGCCGGTTCTTCAAGCACCGCAAAGCCGGCAATCAGCAAAGGGTCCTCGCGAGACTGCCCCATTCTGTTAGCCCAGGACCAGCTGCGGTGGCCGGGCCACCTGGGAAGGCCGGGTGGCTAGTGCACCAGCAACGTCATGCGGCCCCAGGGTTTTCCCACGTGCCGGGAACAGTTGTGAAGTCATTATGGAAATTTCGGCTGCAACCGCATTATTATTCTTAAGGTAACTGGTGTTGCTCGTTGAGCATATTATTATTCACTTCAAGCACTATTTCTCCTAGACTCCTTTCTTTCACATTTTTTAAATCCTCACCAGAAGATGTTTATTGATTTTAGAAAGGGAGTGGCGGGGGGAGAGATCAATGTGCAAGAGAAACACCAACTGGTTGCCCCCTGTACATGCTCCAAACAGGCACCAAACCCGCAACCTTTTGGTCTATGGGATGCTGCTCCCCCAGCCAGGGTTCCCCCAGAGTCTTAGGAGAAGCTTCAATAACTCAGATTATTTCTGTGTCTTAGTTGTTTTATCCTATACGACAGGAATTAGTATACTTGCCATATACCTTAATGGTAATAACCACAATGAATTACAGAAATAATTCTGGTATACTCTGCTTAGGATAAACTGCACTTGCAAAAATAATAAGCTACAGTAATGATCTTTTTAATAGAATGTGGTACCCTGGCGTGCGCAGAAATCAGTGGATTAGGGACTGTACATGCTGGAAGGTACTCAAGAGGCCTGAATTTACAAAGGACGCCAAACAAACCCCCCGGCTCCTTTTACAGCCCCAGTCAGGGCTGTTAATGAACAATTAGGAAATACCTCCGCAAATAAGGTCCTCTACAAGAAAAAGATAACAACTTCAAATTTTAAGGGGAAATTTGCTTGGAGGTTGAAACAGAGCCAGGAGAGGAATTTAAGAGCTGCTTGCAGCACAAAAGATGCATTTCACTACGATTTCAAATTAGGACAGTTCCTCAGGTGATGTTCCAAATCGTATTTTTACTAGGGTTCTGGCTAGAATATTTCAGATGTGAACGGTTATCACCCATGGAGCTCCACTGTGGCTTTAGTTTGTCCCTTCTTCCTAAGCCTGAGGCACCTTCCAGGCCCCTCCTGGGACCCCGCTCCAAGAGCCCACCCAGGATTTCCCCGTTCTGCTGGCACCGAGCCTGGCGCACCATTGATACATGAGGATGTGGGACATAAACCAGAACACGCCTGAGTCAAGGCGCCTGCTCACTGCTGACCCCCGGGAGCCGTCCGTGCATCGGCTCGAACAGCTGGGGGTCAATCCTCCCGCGGGGAGCTGGCCGCTGGCCCTCACGCCATCCAAGAAGCTCCTCCTGATGTCAGTTCCCACGCAAGCTTAACCCAGAGCACCTTGGCCAACAGACTCACGTGCACGCGCGGACCCTTCTCTGCTTCTTTTGGGCTCTGGCCGCTGGATTACGAATGTGGCCACAAAGCATCCAGAATGTTCAGAGTCACAGGAATGAATGACGAGGGCAGAGGTGCCATGACGTGGGAGGCTGAGCATCGAGGCGCGGAGAGGCAGGCCAGACCCCGGGAGACGGGGCAGGAGGAAGGGTGTCGCAGAGACCGAGAGGCGCTAAAAAAAGCCCACGTCCTGATTCAGTGGGACACAGGCCAGGAAACGTTTAAAAGCTTGAAGAGTGGACAGAGGGTAGCTGTCTGCTAATTGGGGGTCCCAATAATGTATTCCACACATCCCTGTAAATATCTACCCCATGGCCTGCTGTGGTGGCTTGGATTCCTTGCATTTTCCCAGATAAAATTCAGAGTTACACACCTTGAAACACCATCGGATGGTCAATACAGGTTCGCTGAGCGAAAATCTATGAGAAAAGTAGGGGACGGGGAATAATGGATATGGGTGAAACTTGCGCATGAGAAACCATCCTTGGGGCAACCGCGCCCGAAGCGCCCATCCTTCTACTCGTCCTTCCTGCGGGCACCAAAACCGGCTTCCTCGGAACTCAACCCACTTTCAAACGGAGCGACTGCGGTGCGGAAAAGTCCAGTCATTTTCCCAAGCTCAGGCAGCTCGATCGGGACTTGGCCTTAGATCGGTCAGATTTCAAAGCCCACGCTCCTTCCACTAAACCCTCTCCGCCTGTGGCGTCCAGCGTAAATGGAGCGCCCGTCAATCATCTCCTTGGAGCAAATTCGGGAGAGGCAGGGACGCCCAGGCAGTGAGTTCAGCCATGAGGACAGCGGGTAGTGTTACGAGGGACCAGTGATACAAAGTGAGCTTTCTCTGCCTACGAGAGTCCCCGCATCTCAGTAACAACAATGAGTGGCAGGCCGCATGCAAGGGCTCGCAGGGGGATGGGGTACAAAGGACCACGACGTTCAAAATGGGGTAATTGAGTCCATATGGCCTGCCAAGCAATCCTAAAGAAAGCTGCTTTGTCAGCCTAATGCCCTGAGGCCAATAGACCCATAGGCCTCCGCCTTTCAATATTCAGGTGGACTTATAACATAGCAACAGCCTAAACAAGAGCAACCTTAAAAACCCCAACAGGAAATACAAGGCTTCTCCCTGAAGCGCAAAGTCTAGCTGCCTCCTCAGACACAATCACACCCTTGTGGTGAAAAACAGCCGGGGGTAAAAAGTGTAGTCCTGTTTTTTAAAAGCCCTACAGAAGCCGGGCAAAATTAGGAATGGGTCCCCTTACCCCACTCACCCCTAACAAGGAGGCATGTTTCCATTTTACAACATGCTTTAAATAGTAGATAATGACTTCTGGTAATGGTTAGCTTTGATTTCTTCGGGTCGTGAATCTAAGGAAGTGGAAAGCTGGTTTTATGTTCAAGCAAAGATCTAAGACCTAGAATTACAAGTCATTTATTGTAGTTTGCCTCTAGGTGGTTGTCTTAAAAGTTATAAAGGTGCAATTATCCAGGTGGCTAATAGCCTTGCAGGATTCAGAATTCCAGTGGTCATGGGAGAACCCTGGGCAGGCTGAAGGTTAGGGGGCAGATGGGCCTGGCTGGGTGGCTCAGTTGGTTAGTGTCATCCCGATGCGCCAAGGTTGTGGGTTCGATCTCTCGTCAGGGCACACACAAGAAGCAACCAACGAATCATAAATAAGTCCAACAACAAATTGATGTTTCTCTCTTTCTCCCCCCCCCCCGACTTCCTCTCTCTCTAAAATCAATAAGTTAAAAAAAATTAACAGATTTTTAAAAAAAGAAAGCAGACAGAACCAACCCCAAAACACCGAGAACTCAGAACCCAGTAGCAACCCCTCGCTGGCACGGAAAAGACCTGTGCACCGTCTCTTCTAACAAATCCTGGGGCAGGTAACTGTGCTTTCCCCAATTGCCAGGATTGCTTTATTTCCAGCAGAATATCCTCTATATTCTAACGATGTTCTTTCAACCTGAAACCGACCTGGCCCGCATGTATGTTCAACTTTCCATCACTTGAAACTCAGGAGGAGTGGCCGTGGTGACACTGAGACTGAAGAGTCACCCCGGGTGGGGATCAGAGCCAGCAGCCCAGGGCGCAAGCCCAGCTGATCCTTAGCCACGTGGCCTTGCGCAGGCCCCTTACCTGCCGTAACGTCCAGCTGCCTCGTGGGTAAAATGAACTGAAAATGCCTCCTTCTCAGGATTGTTGTAGGGATGCTACTGGGCACGGGGTATGGGATTACTAAACCATTTATTTATTTTTTTAAGTCAGTCAGTTACCTTTTCCACAAAATAAAAATGAAGAGGCATCAACCAAGGCAGCGCAATGAACGTCACCCCCTTCCCCGGCCCCGCACCAGTGCCGCAGGCTCACCAACGCAGCAGCGATTTCAGAAACGCAGGGGAAATCCTATCGCCCCCAAATCAGCCCTGTGCACGTTTAAAATTCAGCAATTAGAGAGTTATTATTTGAATTAAAGTGTTGATTTCTACAGAAAGGCAAGTTTCCCTGGAAGAAATAACAATAATAATTCGAGCCTCCATCAGTTAGACAGCCGTAATTTGTCATCCTTTTCTGAAAACAAAAAGAAAAATATACATGTATATTAAGGCAACCAGGGACTGAAGGAGGAAGGTGGGGGCGGGGGGCCCTAAGGGGAAAGGAATACAGATTTGGAGGCTGGAGAAAGTGACGGGGCCACATGTGCATTTCCATATACAAAGATACTGGCCATCCTCTTGGGGTAGAGATTGTGGTGAACGGCATCTGCTGAGCAACACTTGTGTTAATTATATTCCAAAATATTTAGGATTTCAGCCACAATATTGCTTCCTCAAAGTCCCTAGAGCCGCAGAAGATTTAAATATTTTGTCTAGGAGATTATCAGGGCTCTACACAAGATCAACCAGACTCAAGAGACCAGGAGGGAAACAAAAAACCGGTTCATGACATTCTGCTCCTCACTGGCGGGCGTGTGCTGCTGCTGCGGTGTCACTGAGCATCTGCGACGAGGAGATTTAGGAGACAGATGAGACCTGGGACTCTCACTGCCGCGATCTTGGAAATTAGAAAGAAACAGGACAGTCGAGAAACGGCCCAGTCGGTCAACAAGACGGTCGGTCTCTGTGGGGTTGGGACCCTGTCTCACACTTGCTTGGATCCCAGAGCGCGCTGAGCGCACCCACCGAGTTGCTGTGGGTTTGGGGCTGATAGACAGTAAACTTCATGAGGGTAGAAACCAGGCTTGGTTGGTTGACTATCAAAATAACCTGCACAAATGCTTGACTTCTAGCTGCCCTTCAGTAAATAAATTGTGGATCATGGATAAATGAATGAACAAGTAAATGGATGTATGGAAGGGAATAAGAAAGCATGGATAAGGAGACACATGAATCAGATTATTTAAATATGGAAACAAAGAAGCCACCTGAATTCTCCCCTAATTTACCCAGTTACCCACTACCATTCAACACACAGCTCCGAGCCCTACCACCTCAAGGGAGGGAGGGAGGGAGAAGGGAGGGAGGAGGGCGGGAAGTATATATGTGCGTGCATGGGGGGGGGGGGGGGGGGGTATGTTATAATCACTAACACTTTGACCTCTTTTGGTATGAGGACCGATCACTCTTTCCGGCAACAGTCTAGCGACATTTAGATTTGCATCAGATAAGAACTGAAAGTGGTAAATGTTTGAGGGGAAAGGGCTTTCTGGGAGCAAGGACACTTGTGTCTTGCTTTGGCTCTGCCACCAGTCTTATGACCTGGGGAAAGCAGTAGTCCTCTGGGCCGTCATTGCCTCATCACTGACATGAGTGAGGTGAACTAGACGCCCTTGGGCCCCGCAAGATCAGGCCCTGCCTGTGGCTCCGCCTCCGCTCACAGCCTCTCTCCACCACTCAGGCCTCCCTGGCACCCGCCGCTCCCCGTGTGCTTCCTGGACTCCCACTCTGAAGGAGAACCCCCGTTACTCTCTCGCAGCACCCTCCATCTTTCCTTCATAGAACTTATCTCAGGGCCCTGACTGGTGTGGCTCATTTGGTTGGACCGTCATCATGTAAACCGAAAGGTCACAGGTTCAGTTCCCGGTCAGAGCACATGCCTAGGTTGCGGGTTCAAACCCCCAACAGGGCACATGCAGGAGGCAACTGATCAATGTTTCTTTCCTTTTCTCTCTCTTCCCTTCCCCTCTCTCTAAAAACAGTAAGAATGTTCTCGGGTGAGGATAAAAAATAAGTTGCTGGTATCGACTTTCGACAAATGAGCTGAGACCTGCCCCATCCAATTGGAACTGCAGAGCAATATCCTCATTTGCATACATCTTTAAAAAGATCTTATCTCCGTTTATAACTTCATACTTTATTATTCTTTAATGTCTGTCCCCACCCAACTGTAAATAACTAACATTTATTGAGCACTTACCAACTACTAGTCTCTGCTTTAATCATTTTATGTGTTATTTGAATCCCAACAATAACCTTTGAGGTAGATATTTTAATCATACCAATTTTACAGATAAGGAAATTGAGGCCCTGAGCCCCGAGCAACTTGTCTGAGGGCACATAGCTGAGGAAGTGCTTGATCTGGGATTCGAACTCAGGCCCTCTAGCTGCACTGACCGCTGTCCGGATCGAGCCTCCCAAATGGCAGGCCCGGGTCTGCTGCGCTCCACGCCGTCTCCCGGGCGCCTGGCACCGTGCCCGAGCGCGGCCGCACCGAGGCGGCCCTCGGTGAGCATCTGCTGGGAGACGGAGGAAAAGGGGGGGCGGGATCGCCTTCCTCAGCTTTTCCCCTCCCACGGCTGGAGTGAGGGCATCTGCCTAAGAGCGGGCTGGAAGCCACTGGAAAACGCTCACGTGTGATGCCCAAACGCTTGCGAAATTCGGGAATGTGCAGGAGTGCTAACAATTGTGAGGATGTCAGAAAAACTGCACAGTGATCATCCTGGATCACGAAACTGTAGCTGATTATTGTCTATACGGTGAACGTCATTTCCTTTACTTCTGAGGCATTCAGATGTCAAAATCTCTGTAAATCACTCTGAATTATAAAAATATACTTCCTCAGGGAAACTTTAACTTACAGTATCTAATTCTGCGCTGTTTTTACTGTTTACAACGAGTGCTAATTACTTACATAAATTTTGAAAATCAAGTTCTGAAAACAAATCCTTCAAAACATATACCTCTTCTCCCTTGCCTGTCCTTGCTTCTCGAACCTTCCCAATGGGTAGGTACGCAGCCACTGCCACTGGCCGCAAGCAATTTCTGAAGTGTGAGTGTGTGTTTTAAAGAACAGGGTTACTATAATTATATTGAGCTAAAATAAAAGATCAGTCCTCACCGCCCTCTTCAAAGCCTTCTGCTCTGGAGAAGTAATAACCCGGGGAGGCAGCAGGCCCCGCCCCTCCTCTGATCTTCCTGGCTGATGGATGCTATTCAAGGCTAAGTGTTGAGGGATAATAAATAGGTTTAAACTATGCCACACACCAGTTCATTAAAAATAATAAATGTTCTCCTAGAAGGCCCACAGTTTATAAGAGGATTACAGGCACAAAGGTGAGGTGGCTCGGCAGAGAGTCCTCCTCCTCTCTCGGGCTTGCAACATCCTCGGTGTTTAAGCCTGTTATTCACTCAACAAAAATTTAGTACGGGCCTACTACGGGCAAGGGATGAGTCCGGCGCTGCCGAGGGTGCAGATGCGGGCAGATCTAAGCCCTGCCCTTTGCGAGTCTCGGAGCACTCGCCGGGGTCTCTGAACGCAGGACAGAAGAAACCAGAAGGAGGGTTTCCTCCCTCCAAAATTGTTTTTCTGCTATTTTGCTCCTCTCGAAGAGGTTACCATGCAGAAGGGGAAAATAAGACAAAATAAAAAGAACCTTAGCACACAGTAGGCTCTGGTGGAAGAGGCGACAGAGGCGAGAGCAGTCCGGGAGGGGGCGCCCCTAGCCACGCAGAGAGACGAGCGGCCCCTCCCCGGGAGGGGTGGCACTGGGGAACCGCCCCGCGGAATCTGCGCGGCTTTGATGGGTAGAACGAGCCTAGAAGAGTATTCAAATGGCGGAGGAAGCGCTACGGCTGTCTAGCTGGGCTCGAGTTGTGGTTCGCAAAGGAACCTGTGAGAAATGCAAGTTCTCAGGCCCGTCCCAGACCAGTGGTGAGGCCCAGCAATCGATGTTTTAACAAGTCTTGCCAAGAGATCCGGCAAAAAGTCAAAGTTTAAGACAACTGGCCTAGAGCCCAGTACACGCGCAGGGGATCAACCTTGGAAAGGTTGGCGGGAGACCTTTACACTAAGTTCATCATTCAGTGGAGAGCAATAAGGCTTATGAGCCAACCAGGGATATCATAGGAGCTATATTTGAAAATTGACTTGGAAAACACAATATAGTTCTACGTAGAGCATCGGGCATGGAGAGAAAACTGACTTAGGGAGACCAGGTAGGAGGCTGGGGTACCAGGCAAAGAGACAGGTACTGAGATCTGCTCACTGCCAAGTGGGACTTGACAGGATCAGGCCACAGAGCTGGGGAAAAGGCCAAAAGGCCATCAGACGTTAAATCTCATCGGCGAGGAGAAAAGGCTTCATTTTAAATGGGGTCCTGCCAGAGGGGCAGCATTGTATCGCTATGTCATACCTGTACCCCTAATAATAAGGTTCCCAAACCGGGCAAAAGAACACCAGAAGGAAATAGCTCCAGGAGCCTCCTTCCACAGAAAGAAACCCTAAAAGGGCCTAGAAGGTAAGTCCAGGTCCCAGGCAAGGGCTCCAGGCCCTCCAAGTCCCATCACGGAGGTGACAAGCCAAGGACTTCCCAGGGCACCCTGCACAGCGGCCTCCTTCCCTCAGCATTGGAGGTCTGCCTGAGAAGATCAAAGGCAGAGATGTCAGAAGTGGAAGTGCAGACACTCAGTCCTACCCAGACCACAGGTTCATGTTTACGTGACCCACGTCTTCTAAGGAATTCAGGCAACGTGCGGCTGAACAGCCTGTGAGCCACCTCGCACCCCTCGCACTGCAGGTGGGCACGGGCCGCTCCCCCCATTCACACGGTGCGGGAACGGAGGCAGGACCAAAGCACAGTGTCACGCCCGCGCAGAAAGAAGACGACCCGCCACACCGAGTGCCAAATCAGCAGCAGGAAACCACAGGCATGACGGAGAGACCCGGCTGGCCGGAGCGAAAGAAACATGCAACGTTTGATTATCTGCCTGGATTACAGGTAAGGAAAGGAAGCCTGTGGTGGGTAGACATCAAATGCACCCACCCAGGAACGCGATCCAGCTTTTGAAAGGCAGCCTGTAAAGAAACACCCCCAGGTCCCACTGGTTCCTACGTGAAACCCTAGCAGAGCCCATAAAAAGCAACAATTATTGAGGCCTTCCAAGAGCTTGCCTTGAATAACAAGTCCCTTTTTAATTTTTCCCCATATGCTAAATGCCTTGGAGCCTCATATGTTATGATTGGACTATAGAATGAGCATGACTAGGTGACTACTAAAATCTAGAGCTTTCTCTCAACACACACATGCCACAGAGGGAGGAAATTACTAATATTTCTACGGTATTACAGGCAGATTTTGGCTCTTTGAGAAAATACCAATACTCGATTACAAGCATCTTTATTTTTCTGGCTCTATGGGGACTCAGGCCAATGTTTTTCATCTGAGTCAGTGAAGCTACATTAACACTCTCAGGCTAAAATGTCAGTTTCAAAAGTGAAAAATGAAATATTCTGTTGTGTCCATACACCGAATTCACAGCGTCACTGTTTTACCAAAATCTGGCCAACTCTAACCTCATGCAATATGCTCTGAGAGGGTCTCCCTTTCCGTAACTGTCCCCGCGGCAAGCAATCCGTGCAAATAAAGCCCCAAATCAATCCCTAAACACAGGGTGAGTTTAGAAAACACATTTTCCACAAGGATGAGGAATTAGGACTCTTCCAAAGTTAAAATGGGGCAGAAATTGAAGCTGGGAGAGACCAAAACTTAGTACAGAAGGAACTACCGTATTTCTCTTCCTATAAAGATTAAATTACCCAGCATCTCACATGCAATGCTTTGACAATTACATTAGTGTTATTTGGGCATTCTGCTCAAAAGTCCATGGGAAACTCATAAATGCTCATTTAAAAGCAAGAAGAAATTTTCAAGTGCAGATGTAATTCTCTCATTTCACAAACTCAGTCCCTTGAACGAGGAGCAGACTCACCGTGTCTCTGCTCCAAAGCTCTCTGCCACTGGTGTGGCAGGTGCCTCAGATGAGATGCCAGCCTTGGCCCATCTGTGCCCCGGGCGATTGCTTCCTAAAGCACATGTAGATTGTTCATGGGCGTGGCACAGTGGTGGAGAGACTGTGGAGTCAGATTACTGGGTTTGAACAAGGGCCTCTCCCTTACTCGACTTCCCCGCGCCTCAGTTTCCTCATCTGCACAACTATGAAAGGACAACCTATGAAAGGATGTTTAGATCCACTAAACACACAACTGGTACCTCGGCAGATTGTCCAGACTCTCCCGTCATTACACTGTTCTTGAGGTCTTATTAAGTATCTCTACCGCCTTAGCACACAGCAGGCTCTCAAAAACGTGGGTGGAATTGCATTTGAATGGGATGATTAGCATAATCCCAGAGAAGCAATACAGAAAAAAATTGGCTCTGAAAATTAACTGTGGATTTGAGTGTCTCCGATTCCAATCTAGGGTCGTATGGTTTCCCATTGTACTGGCACAGAGATACCCGGAGAAAGGCTGGCGTGAGCGCTCCAGACAGACTCGGCAAACCAGAGACATGCGCGCTAACACATCTCTACCTGCCGCTGCAGCAGCACTCCACTTACACCAAGCCTGTCAGGGTTAGGAGGAGGAACCAAACAGCCGCATTTGCTAAAAACCGACCCAGCACTCACGGCACGGGCTCTGCTCCCCGGGAGACAACAGGCGCAGGGACAGGTCCACGTGCAGTGGAAGAGCCCCTGAGAGGTCCATTTCCATGGCACCAAGGAGAAGCTGCTCCCACAAGGTCAGCCTTGGATAAATCAATTCATGATGAGAACTGCCGGTCCATGTTTAATCTGTTGCATAAACTCCCAGTTTTAAAATATTGGCTCTTCCCTTGTTTTTACGTAGGAGATATGAATACACTTGATTTTCAATGCTTCCCCCCAAGGTTTTAAAAGCAAATGGTGGATGAAAGGATATTAAACGTGAACCAGCTTCCCTGGAGAGCATATGTACTTGTGTGTGTGCAAATGGTGAGTCACATGCATGCGTACAAATGCCAAGATCCGCCCCAAAGGCCAACCCACGACCCCTCTGCGTTCTCACTCGCTTTGCTGTCGAGCCGAGCTGTGTTCTGGCAACGTGCCCGAAGGGTTCTGGGAGCCGGCCTGGAGCGCACGTGAAAAGTGTTGAAGTTCATCTTGACAGGCTACCACTCAATCTGCTTTTGCAATTGTGCCTCAAGAGGGAACATCCTATGAGGTCATCGCATCCAGCAACTCCCACCTTGGTTTACTAGTCTTGGTTTCTGGGGTAAAAATAAGCCCAGCATCTCACCTTCTCCCACTTCCCCACAGTTACGTGTGATCCTTGGGGGCCTTGGAAGGAAACCCAGAGGGGAGCTTAAGGGAGCTCCTGTGCCTTCTGCAGGAGGGCGGGGGCTGGGGATAAAACCCCCACTGAAAGCAGAAGTGGAGAAACAGCTTTATCCAACAGCTACATGACAGCACCCCAGCAAAAACCTGATCACTGCCGGCCCTTCTGACAGCTCGCTTGGCGGACTGCCCTGCTGCCACAACGGCTTCGTTGTGCCACGCCACCAGGCCTCCCTCCGATGGCTCGTTTGTTTGTCACCTCGGATGCCGGTTGGGAGGCCGAGCTTTCTGCTGCTCAGTGCCAAGGCCTGGAGTCCATCTCCCCCTCCGAGCTGCCTGTGTGACAGGCCCCCCACCCCGTCGATGATATGTTTGAGATTTTGGCAGGATCCCCAACCCCTGCCTGTCCATGTGCCAACTCTCACGTCAATCTCTGGAATCTTGACTCTACCCAGCATGTAATGGCCACTCGGTATGTTTTGTTAAAAAATAAAGAGCAGAAAAGAAAATCCACAGAGGAATTCTAAATCCATCTTGTTGAAACCTGAATGAGTCTGGGAAAATTTTTTACTGCAGGAAGAGTGAATGATCATCGCTCAAACTGGATCTTAGACCTAAGTCAGAGCTAAAACAATAAAACTCTTGGAAGAATATATAAGAATAAATCTTCATGACCTTGGGTTAAGCAACAATTTCTTCGATGTGCCACAAAAAGCAAAGCAATTAAAGGAAAATTAACACTTTGGATTTCACCAAAAATAAAACTTTTGTGCTTCAAACAACATCATTAAGGAAGTGAAAAGATAACTCACAGATCAGGAAAAAAATAACTGGCCCATCACACATCTGATAAGGGACTTATATCTGGAGTACATAAAGGACTCTTACAAGTTCAGTAACCGCAGCAGCAAAGCCCAATTAAAAAATGGACAAAAGATTTGATTTGCCATTTCTCCAAAGAAAACATATAAATGGTCAATAGGCCAATGGAAAGATGCTCAACCTCATTAGCAAAATGCAAATCAAATCCACAAGGTTATACCACTTCACATCCACCAGAATCGAAAAGAAACAATAGCGACTATCGGCGAGGATGTGTAGAAAGGAATCCTCATCTACTGCTGCTGGAAAAGTAAAGGGTGCAGACACTAGAAATAAGAAAAAATGTGGGAAGTTTCTCAAGATGTGACACATTGAGTTACCATATAAGCTGGCAATTCCACCGCTGGGTATCTACCCGTGAGAAATGCAAAGTCAGGTCCACACATGGATCGACACGCAACGTTCCTAACCACGTTTGTCATAACGGCGAAAAACTGGAACCAACCCGCATAGCCATCCACTGTGGATGGCTACATGCCATGTGCATAACCACACAGCAGAATACTCCCTGGAAATAAAAAGGAATGAAGTTCGGGTCCATGCTACACCATGGTGAGCCTTGAAAACACTGTTCCAAGTGAAAGAAGCCATCACAAAAGACCACACAACATATGATTCCACGTATATGAAACGTCCAGAACAGGCACATCAATAATAAACACAGGAAGCAGATTAGTGCTTTGCTATGGCTTGGGGGAGGGGGGCTGGGTTTAACTCCTAACTGGCACGTCTCTTTTGGGGGTAACGGAAGTGCTCTAAAATTAGATGATAATAATGGCTGCAAAGTGCTGGAAATATATTAAAACCCACTGAATTGTACATTTAAGACAGGTCAATTTTATGGCATGTCAACTGCGTCTCAATAAAGCTGTTTGGTTTCTTTTTTTTTTTTTTACAAGAACAAAAAAAGAATGATCTCCTATTCTTGTTTGCCCAACAGTTTGGCCTACTCAGGGTGTCCAACCTTTTGGTGTCTCTGGGCCACACTAGAAGGAGAATTGTCTTGGACCACACATTAAATACATTTCGACATGTAATCACAAAAAAAAAATCTCATAATGTTTTAAGTAAATGTACAATTTTGTGTTGGGCCGCATTCACAGCCATCCTGGGTTGCACCTGGCCCGTGGGCCACAGGTTGGACACCCCTGAAACTGTGTCCACACAAAGACTGACACCCAAATGTTCAAACACAGCAGCAGCCAGCCGCAGGGCCAGCCCCACCACCACCGCCTCCTCCATCTCGGCGGTCCCATCTCCCTCTCTCTCTCTCAAAGTTGAGACTAGAAGGGTCTGCCATGGCAAATAGAAAATCAGTCTCCTCTTTTCTCTCAAACGATCATCCCCCAAGGAAATCAATCCAGGGGAGAAAAAAAAAAAAAAAAAGAAGAAAGCACAATGAGAAAGCACTTTAAAACCTGTTGCTGGTGTCGCCACGCTTTTACCCAACCCACATCCACACACACCCCACCGTTTCTTTCCAGAACGGAGCCGGGGAAGCCATAGTTATTTTTACCTGGGTTATAATGTGATAAAAGAAATATTCCTTTTCTTGGGGCTGGTTTTTTTTTTTTTCCTTCACTACTTCATTTTTCTCTCCTGAATCCTCCTGAGCTCGTGTGATACAATCTTGAAAATTTACACCATAATGAGATCAGAGGGGGTGGGAGAGCCTGTGTAGTAAATTGGCATCCGTGCTAATCGATAACCTGCCTTCGCATGAAAGGAGCCAGCCACTCCGCCCCGCGCGCCAAGGCCAAGGCTGCCACCGCCTCGGTGAGGGTGAGCGCTAATGGCTGCTCTCACAAAGCCGGGGGCAATCCTAGCCAGGCGATCCATTAGCGGGAACTACTATGAAAGAAGCAAGAAAGAAGGGAGAGAAATCAGGGTAAAGAGGTTAAACAGCACAAAAGTGATTTAAAGGGGAAAGAAAGGGTTGGAATCAGTGTGCGAAAGAGATAAAGAGAAGAAACTTCACGGTGGAAAGATCCTGAGAGCTCTGGCAAAGTCCTCACTCACACAATAAGGTGGCAGCTCTTGGGCCCCTGGCGTCTGGCACGGCGGCCGGGGTGGGGGCACGAGGCCCTCCCCTCACCCCCCCACCCCCCCACCCCCGGTCTCGCCCACAGCAAAGAAACCCAGGAAGCTGCTCAGGGACTCCGGGAGGACCCCGAAGGCCGCTCTGGTCACGAACAAGTGTGTGACTGTGTCTGGGATTTGCTCCTTCCTCTTCTGCCCTCTCTTACCATTTCCACAGTGACCCCGGCCCATGACCTGCCCCCCTACTTCAGGCAGAAGCCTCTCACGGTGCTCGGGGCTGTGGGGGCAGATTTCAACCTTTTTTAAAGCGACGACAAATTCCCTCTCTTGGCCACACAGCATCTCAAGTTCAACGTATAAACCAATGAGAGAGACACGAGCGCCACCCACACTTGGGAATGGGGAGACCCTGGCATCCCCAAACTGTGTCCTAGGGCAACCAAAGCTCCAGGGAAACCAAAAGTCTCAAAGGCAAGACATTCCTGCAAAAGTACTAGAAGAGTCTCTTGCCTGTGTCCGGCCGGCCGAGCCTCCCCAGCGCCGCTGCACCTGCCCCTCAGGAACTGTCCTTGAGCGAGGATCTGCTCCCCTGGACGCAGCCGCCCGGAACCAGGCCCGCAGCTCCGCACCCCGTGCGCTCCCTCTCCACGCTGCCCCCCGCCCCCCAGGCACGCTGGCCCCAGGTGCTTCCGGCCTTTGCTCGCCGAGCTGCAGCCCCTCCGAAGGCCCTCCCCGCGCCCCCCCGCCCGCCCGTTGTCAAGGCAAACACCTGCTTGTCCATCAAGGCTCACGTGGAGGGGCTGCCCCCGCGCCCCCCTCCCCGCTTGCCCCGTGGCCTTTGCAATCAGGTGCGGACTTTGTTTGCTGAGGCGCTTGTCTCCACCAGGAGTTGGTAAACCTCTGGACACCAAAGCCTCGGTCTCCTCTGGTTTTGAGCCCGTGGCATGTGACACAGAGCGCCGCACGTTCCGAGCTTAACAGAGGTCTGGGGAATGAACAGGTGGATAAAGTGATTTAATGAGGTCATCTGGGTCTTTCTCCATGGAGCTTCCTTTGGAGTGTTTCAAACACTATTTCAGAACAACGTAGAGCAAGGGAGGGAGACCAGGGAGTTGTTTTTTAGTGGGGGAAGTTTGGGAAGACGAGAAAGTTCTGGAGATGGGTGGCGTGATTGCTGCCCATGCATGAACACACTTCCTGTCCTGGAACTGCCTAAAATAGTGAAGAAGTTCCCTTTTACGTCAGGTACATTTTACCACAATTCCAGAAGGAAAAAGTAGACTAAAGCTACCGAGGAACTGATGAAAAAGGGACAGTCCAGGAGCCTGGTCACTTAAAGGACTGAGAAACAAGCACTTGGACAGAAAGCAACGCCTTCAGGACAGCGCGTCGCATTTTAAAATGCAGACCAAGGCCCCTGGCAACAACACGTTAATCGCAGGGGGTGGAGGAGGCAGAGGAGGGCACGGGGACAAGGGGCGATGGACGAAGACTTGCCCGAGGTGCTGAACGTACAACGCAGTGGACAAGTGATGCCTTGTGGAATGGTGCACCTGAAGCCTGTATGATTTTGTTAACCAGTGTCACGCCAACAAAGAAAAAGGAAAAATAAAATAAAGTGCAGCCCCAAACCCATGGCCACACGCCCCCGGGGTCACACGCGCGGTTATTCGGTCGCACCTGGGAGTTCTGAGCGCCTAATGCGGGGCCCCGCACGTGGCAGGTGCTCTGAGTATTTCCCGAATGTTCCAGAGTCGCTTGAATAAGCAGCTCCAGGCATAGGACTGGTTCTGAGGTCCTGGCCTGTCTGCTGTCAAAGGGCGGCGGTGCTGAGATGTGGCCTCCGTGTGGCCCTGTCCTAAGGGACAGAATATCCTGTGTGTGGGACGCTGGGAAGCGCCTGGCCCCTTCATGTCAGCGGCAGCCACAGAAGCCCTCCCTGCCCCACACCGGCCAGCCCTCCGCCTTCAGGTTTCTCCTCCCCGCGTGGAAGCTGGTCCCAATCCATCCCTGCGCCAGCCCTTAATGTACCTCCTCTGCCTTCTCTGCAAACAAAAAGCCACAATCCCACCCCCGCTCCGAGTCTTTCATTTTCTCAGCTGAAACCCAGGACCTGAGGCCATTAAACCTGCAATAGGAAAAGCCAGGGTTCCGGGGGGTTCAGGAGAACATTTTTCTCTTAGCCGCACTTGAAGGGTCGTTTTACTAATCAGAAACAGACCCAAACTGCCACCACCATCATCCATCACCAGGAGGCCGGGGGAGACACACATACCCAGACAAGTAAAATCAAAACCACGAGGCCACGAATCCCAGCCCCTCGCCGCACAGACAGCGAGGGAAACGAAGGCTCCGCGGGGACGGCATTCCACCGAGGGGGCCAGGAAGTCCCCGGCTCTCCGGCACATGCCTTCCTGGCTGCTCCGATGGCCATTCATCAGTGTCACGGTCCGCACTGTCATGCTAAGGCGCACCCACAAGAGCCCAGTGTCTCCGAAAGTTTGACACTGCACAATCCATCCCCCGCAAAGAACTCTGAGGGTCACTGGACCCTACTCTTTTATTCAGACATTGCAGTCTCTTAGAGGGAATTAGGGATCAACGAAGACAGGGTTGTCTTTGTTTAAGAAATAGGGGAGTGGGTCACACCTTTGTGTGTCTGGGCACAAGTCATGGCCAACGGTCTGCAGAGGGCTCTGCAGGCCACCGACTCCGAATGGAACCAGGAGTTCAGTGCATCATGCCAGGTCCTATTCATTAGTTAAAAAAAGGTCATGGGAAGAATGGGCTGAAATTCAGAGGACCATCAGCTGCTGTCCCATCCTTCCTCTCCAGCTGAAGGCACAGGTCATACAAGGATATCCACCGGTTGTCCCTGAGCCCTTACACTGAGCGTGAATGAGCTGAAAGAGATCAAATGTCTATCTGGCATCTTGAGGGGAGAAGCATCTCGGGGGAAGTAGCTATCTTGGCACATTACACCCCTGCCAGGACCTTCAGCGCCTTGTAGACCTTCTAGGCATTCAACCACCAGTCTGCCGGTCTGCCGGTCAAGGGCGTGCAGCTTCATTAAGTGCGTGAATAGGGCGGATGCAGACGCTGCCAGGTCTGGGGGGCTTTGGTGCCTGGGGACAGGCCCAGCTACAGCAAACACAGGGAAATGGGGTGGAGGCGCCCCAGGGGGCATCTGGGCTGCAGAAAAAGAAGGAAATAAAATCCCATGACCGACCCAAAGACACATTTTCCTGAATTTCTCTGGTTTCCTTGGATGGAATACAACTTTCTATTTGCTAGTGAATTCTGGTATAACCTTCATATAGCTGAAAATATGTCTTTCCAAACAAAAAAAATTTTTTTTGAAAAATAATGCCAGCGTCTCACAGAGTAAACACTGAGGTAAAATTTCTCAGAATAAAATTTCATGGCTAAATAAAGCAACGTTCCCAGGCTCGTGGCACTTCCCTTTTAACTGTAGACAGGAAGAGGAAACAATTAGGAACGGAACAAATAAAAAGAGGTTTTGAGGAAACATTAATACAATAAAAGAGAACTACAATCTTAGAACTCAGATTTTAGCTTTGTTGTTTTTAAATCATGGCTGGACTCTGCCTCTCTATGTCTTGCCACAAACTTTTATCTTCTCATTCTTTGTACTCATTCTGTTTTTGGTTGGTTGGTTTGTTTTTCAAATCTTTACACAATGGGGGATAAATGGTAGTGGAAAAAATACAGGAAAACAATGAGCTATTCAAAAAAAAACTAAAAAAAAATAAAATCTTCATGTGACAGAAGCTTGAAGGCTCTCAGCCAGGGAAACTCGCCCTCAGCCAGCATTTGCCCCCTCCTCTCCCAAGGACCCTGCTCCGAGTCTCCACGTTCACGTCACCGCCTGAGCTGAGTCCCCCAACGTAACCGAGTGCCCAGCCCAGGCGGCCTACCGGCCACCCAGGGTGAATGGAGCTGCACACCGGGCCTTGAGACCTGGAACGGAAGTGAGTTTCAACGTTCTAAGACTCTTGTTGCAAACCTGCACTCGTTTTTGGTGGAGCTAAATGATACGACCAAGATTTCATCCTTCCTCAAAACCATAGCAGGGAAAGAAAAAAAAAACTGGATCTGAACCTGGCACTTTGTAACTCGTGTGTGTGTGTGTGTGTGTGTGTGTACATGTGTGTGTGCACATGTATACACACATGTACAGACACACACATATATATACACTCACTACGCATGTTCACATAATTTGCACATAGATTTTAGTCATGTGTGACCTTCATTCCAGGAATATAGGATGCCATCATTGGTATTTTTGTATTAACATGAACGTAGGTTACAAAAATATCTGCAGAAACTGAAGCTCCATCCTTACACTTTTCCTTACCTGTTTCTAGCTGCTGCCCAGCGCACGTGTCACCCTATCCTTCCTCCTTTCTCCGCTGAAACGCCCTGGCGTCTGCGGCCGGGCTGGCTCCAGGCTGTGACAGAGTGTGTCGCCTTTCCCCGCGGGGTCACCGCACTGAGTCTGGGCCCCACCAGCCACATCTGAAAGCAGTCACTGCGCCATCTATGGTCTCGCTTAAGACAAAAGCCACTGTTCTAGCTTCATACCCTTGTGGGAAGTCTCAACCAGGAAAGGCAGCAAGGAATGAGCAACGGGCCCCCCTAAAGAACCCCAGTTGGCAGAGTCCATGAGGATGGCTTGAAGGAGGATCTGCCAGGACAGCTTGGGAGTTTCCTGGTCTGATAGTGCCTCGTCTGGGGATGGAGCCCTCGGGTGTGTTACTCTCTAGTGAATCCCCTTTGCCCAGCGTCAGACACCCATAAAAAGCCAGGCGTTTCAACCACCCCTGAAATCGTACAAGCAAAGAGCAGCCCTCCCTGCTCCATGAGAGGGCAGGCGGAGTGTGGACTCTGCCCTCAGCTCACTGGTGACCTTGATCGAGGGTCCAGGGCCTAGAAAGGCGATCAGCACAGAGAGGACGCTGTATAAGTAGTTATGGAATAGTAAGGGGGTGGGGGGGACCTCTTGGTCTCTCTATCCTTCTTTCTTTTGCCTCTTAAATGACGATAAGACAGACCACCCTGTATCCCGCCATGACATTCCTTAAAGGGATGCTGAGAGAAAGACGGGGAAAGTGGCAAAGGCCCAGTACAGTATCCTGCTGGGAGCAGTGATATAAATATAAGGTTGTGTCACCTTAGCTGGTCTTTAAAAGAGTCCACTCAGCCTAGCTCCATACAAAAGCAGGACATACAAAATGCGGTGCCAAATTTATAAAGTTACTCCGCCATTGAAAATACTGCTGTCACGTTGCCAGGCGCTAATGTCATTTTTTTTTTTTTTTTTTTAGTTTACTGCAAAATATGTGATGTAATTATCATAACGTATTAGTAACTGTTAGGCAAGGAACCACTTAATGTGCCGCCCTCAGAAAGATTTATTTGTCAGCTTAATGTGTTTACTCAGTGATGATGTCTGCCCATGGTAAACCTTCTGAACTAGTACAGACATAAATGAAACAATTGCTTTGCTCCGGTTCCTGCACGTGGGCCCCGCCCTTGACGCACGCCGACCCACGGCGAGTGTGGAGGGAGGAGCCGGCAGGCTCCTGGCTGGCCAAGGCCAAGGCCAGGCTCTCAGGGGGTAAGTGGAAGTGAGAAGAAGGAGAAAAGGATGGTGGTCCAGGTACCCCCCCCGGCTCTTTTCTCATCGGCAGCATGGGAACAGAAAGCCACCCAAGTCACAGGGCAGTTGTGAGGATGAAATGTGATATCGCATATAATGAGCTTCGGTGCGTCTGGTGGTTAGATCGACAAGCATCACAATTACCCTCATGGGCTATCACTGGATGGAATCTTCCCTCGTCGGACAGTCCACGGGGATCGGTCTTGCCTTACAACACTATTTTGTGACCCAGTTTGTATCGCTATCTATGTGCGTTGTGCGTGTGTTAAAATATGCATAATACGAAGTTGACGGTCTCAACCATTTCTCGGTGCTCGGTTCAGAGGCACGAAGGGCAGGCCCACCGCTGCGTGACCATGACCGCCACCCAGGTCCAGCACCGCTGTCATGCCCCGCATCCCTTTCCTCACGAAGCGACAGCTCTCCATGTCCCCTCCCCCCAGCCCCGGCCACCACCCCCCACAACCTCTGTCTCTGTGAACTTGACAACTCCAGGTACCCCTATAAGTGGAATATTACAGTACTTGTCCTTTTGTGTCTGGCTTCTTCCGCTGAGCACAGTGTCCTCCAGGTCCATCCACGCTGTGGCATGGGTCAGGCTGAATGGCGTGTGCACTCCGCTGTCTGCATCCGCCACACTTTGTTTACCCATCCACCCACGGATGGACACTCGTCCACCTTGGGCCACGGTGACTAATGCTGTCGTGAACGTGAGTGTTGCATTGCTATCTGGATAAACTACAAGGCATTAGCACTTGTTCCAATGAGCGTCCAAGTCTTACATTGTCCTTTAACGTCTTGCGAAGGCCGCGCGGGGGGCTCCCCTTCTTGGACAGCTGGTGTGTGGCAACGCCGCATTTCTCAGGGGCCGCGCAGGCCCTCAAGGCTGTTTCTATTCTCTGGTCACGAGAGTCCCTGGAAAAGCCTCGGCTCGCCAGTTGCTATCACCTTATGAGACTCAACTCGGCTGTCGCCACTTCTAAGAAACCATCTCATTCCACTCCCTATCCAGCCACGTCCTACGTTCCTTCAAGAGGTACCATGACAAAGTGGCAGTGGCCAGAAGCAGTGGAGGCTGCTCCCCCGCGCGCCCCTGACTGCACTCAGCACGCTGTTTCCATGCCCACCCGCCCCCGCCATCGGGCTGTGCGGGACACCAGGGCAGGGCTGTGTGTTAACACCTTTCTATCCCCGGCACCAAGTCCAGGGACCACAGCCCTAGATGGTAAAAGGCCCAGAAATGTTGGGCGGGCAGAGGAACAGGATAATAAACTAGAGAAACAGATAATGAGAGAATGTTGTGTTGAATGAGTCTTGGAGTGAGAAGGGCACCATCTAGATACATAACTTTTTACTTTATGGCACTTTGGATACTCACATTTAATGAACACCTACTATGCACCACACAAAATATGCCTACTAAGGAATTATCATTCACACCATTAGACAAGTGAGGAAACCGACGCAGAAAGTGCTAAGTCCTCCTCCAGGCGCACAGAGCTGGTAAACAGCAGAGCAAAGACGCCAACGTGGACGGTCTGGCTCCAGAAGCCAGGCTTTCAATCACCAAAGCAGCGTGATGCCACCTGACCTCGAAGCTTCCTTCTGTGCCAGCAATGTATGCTTATGAAACGCTAATGACTAAAAAGGATGTCCTGATGTCTGCAGGAGCAAAGGTGATCAACGACGTGAAAAATTAACGGCACTCATTTAAACTGACATAATAAATTGAATTTTGCCCTAGGTAGGAATGATAAAGACGGTCTGGAAAGCCGCCAATCCTACCGTGGAGACACTAAAGGATGCTCTCCGCCAGAGCCGTGAACTCTGCGTCATTTCCTTTCAGAGGTAGCAAGGCTGCAGGGATGTCCATGGGCCAACCATCCTGCTTCCTGGCTACTTGGCCAGGAATGACACGAAACCAGCCCGCTGCACTTCTCTCATTTCAAACTCGGGGCGGCTCCAAGCCTTACAGGGAGAGAGGTCTCTTTAATACTCCAGACCCTCCTCCACCCTACATGGGGTCTTGTGTCCCCATCTCACCGAGTCACAGAGGAAGAGCTGTGTGCACCGTGCAGTGTCACTTCTGGGACGACAGGGGACATTCAACCGGAGGGGCAGCTTCTACGTAAGTGGCCTCACACTTGCCCACTCAGCTGAGATCCAACCACTGATGATGCACCTCCTGCCTGGAAGACCCGGGACCCCAGTCTAAGCTCCCAGGGGGCACCCCACCGCCTGTGATCCTGCGGGACTAGAGGCGAATAAACCACTTTAGGCTGAGCAAAAACAAGGACATCAACTAACAAGGAATTCCAGGACCTCCAAACCAGCTGACCCACAAATACTGAGACCAACGTCCTCCCAGATGAAGGACCACGCTCACGCTTGGGTCCCTGTGGATTTCACTCCTCCAGGGAGCAGGAGACGTGTCGGTGGGACCACTCTGTGTCGCTCCCCAGGACCAGCCTGAGCATCACCTCCTGCGGCTCCATGTGCCACCCGCATCCCCTCCCTTCCCCCGCAGTGACGTTCCCATTACACAGCAGTGGGAAGGAGGAGTTTATTCTTTCAAAGGGCCAGAAATCCTTAGAGAATCCATGTATTTAACTAATAATTACTATCTACTGGGTGTACAGACACCAAACAAAACATGAAATCAATCAGCTACGATGACCACTGGCCAGGGTTCAGAGCCAGAGAGACCCCCAAGAGCTAAGTATCTGCATAAATAAATCCTATCAGAATCCGAAGGAGAATGGGGAGCCCGGGGTAGTCCGGGGGACCCTGGCCAGCTCCCCAGCCGCCCCATCGTCCCATTAGCGCCTTCCTGGCCATCGCAAAGAGGCATTATGGAGAATCACAAATAACCACGAGCACTGCATAAAAAAAGGAAATTAGCACCGATGACCACCACAAAAAGGCCACAGCCAGCCACTTCCTTCCCGAGAGGCTGCCTCACACAGGAAGCGGAGAGGCGGGTTAGGCACACTGAAACCGTGGCCCTTTGTGTTGCGTTTACCACCCTGGCTGCAAAAAATGCTCGTAAAGCCACCATTAGCAGAGCTGCAGCTGTCGACCCTTCCCCCACTTGCGGCCTCGGAGACAGTCAGCATCCTTCTGGCTGAGTGCCCCCTAATTGCGCAGCCCACTTTATTAGCTGCCTTGACCTCCAATAAAAGCTTCGGCCTCGCAATGCCCGCAACTGAGACAGGATGTCTCCCGTGTTACCTACCGGTCTGCTTCCTCCAGGGCTCCTGCAAAGTACGCACATGCAGCCTGTTAGAAAGACTTCTCCTTGGCAATTCCACAAATAGTTACATGAGCAAATTTAGGAACAAGAGCAAGAGGAGCAATAAGGGACAGCATCTGGGAACATAATCGACAAGAACATGTGGAGGGTTTGCTGTGCTGAAGGCAGTATGTTGAATGGGGGAGGGGGGGCCTGCCTGCAGGACGCTCTGTCCCCTCTGTCCACACTCCCTGCAAGCAAGTGCAGAGTCCCGGGTGCGAGAACAAGGCGCAGTCAGCGGCCTTCCTGCCGCTCTCTGCCTCTTCCCAACCGTCCTGATCCTCTGGGAAGCTCAAGGCAAACGGAGCTCTGCTCTTCCATCTGTGCTCTCTGAGTTACGTTTAGACTAAAATACAAATGTAAAGCATTATAGTTGAAATAAGAGGGACACGTTCCACAGGAAGGAGACAATTTAAACAGGCCACCTGGGCTAATGGTAAAGAAAAATAAAATCAGTAATACCTTAATCCCCCTTGTTGACTCATTTATAAACCACAGTATCAAAAACTACAGGGTTACTACACCCAAGTCGCAGGCATGGGATATGTAAATATTGGCCTAAATAATTAAGGCCCTATCTACACATTTGAAGGAGTAGAAAAAAGAAGGAGGAATAAAAGGGAGCTAAAAAGGGTTTTGAAAAAATTTAGATGGAGAATGATTTTTAGGAATGAGAAATAAAATTCTTGGGGTTCTGGGCTTTCTGACAAACTCCCGGCAAATTATCCAAATTATCTCTAAATCCTAAGCAGTATGGCACACTTTTTTAAATGTAAAACTAACTTGAAGTGGTCTTATACATAAGGCAATACATTTTCTCAAAATTCCTTGTCAGATTGCTCTTCTAAAATCAATTGTCCTTTTGTTTGTCCAAGTTTATTTCTGCTTACAAACACTGATGACAGTAAAGTAAACAGCTCTATTAAGAAACAGGAAGAATCTGGTCAGTCTATTTATGATCCAAACTCCAAAGGCAGACCTTTCAGCCATGAGGATGCTCCCAGTACCTTCAGTTGAGGGGCAAACAAGGAGACACGCCTCGGCTGGCTGAGTCCCACCACAGTGGAAGCTAAGAGAACAGCTTGAGGCTCTTGGTTCCACCAGAAATGCATTCAGAACTCTGTGAAACAGATCCCTCTGCAATGTGGGGGCAGGGACCCGGCTCCACGAAGTCCTGGGGCTTCTCTCCAGTGTCACAGAGACTCGTGGGCTTGGGAAGAGTTTAAAGACCATTAACTCTCGCCCTCTTGGTTTACAATAGAAAAATACAGCCCAAGTCAGAGAGGTGACTTGCCCAAGATCACAATGCTAATTAGTAGTAGAGGCAGGACTGTACCTCTGTCACCTCATCTAAGGACAGTCCTTTCTAACCTGAACATCTGGGATTGCTGGCGACCTCCAGTGCCTACCAACCACCCACCCCTTTATTTTCCATTGCTTTCTCCTCTCTCATCCTTCCTCCTTCTCCTCCCCTCTACCTCATTCCTCTCCTTTCTACCCTTCCCCATCTATCTCTCAGCCCCCATCCCCTGGCTGGGCAGAAAACAAGTCATGTTCCAATTTACAGCTGTGGGACCACAGGGCAGGCGCTCAAGGGTACTGCTTCAGCTGCCATGTTCAAGATCAAGACGTCCCTCTGCAAAAAGACACACAACTGAGCCAGGCAGCTGATTACTTTTCTTAAACAGTGGTGGTTGCCAGTTGTTTGTCTGAATTCAACTATCCATTTTCTGTACAACCATTTGGTTCGGTAGTTCAACAACTTTGGTTGTTAGTGGTGGTGGTTTCTAATCAGTTATAAGTCAGTCTCCGACGGCGGCATAAAACCACCAGTTAGATGGAGCGGGGCCTTGGCAAGTAGTGATTACAACTCTAAAGAAAGCAGCCACCATAAATAAGATGACGGTGTTTCATGGGAAAGCACAGCCGCTCATCACTGCTAATTAAAAGACAGAATTACACAGAAAAATCTCAAGCCCTTTGAGTTCCTATGTTATCTTAGAAAAAATCCTGAATTAGCAACTACAAATCTCCGACATCACTCAGATTAGATAAAGAATGACTGAAAGTTTACATTTCTCACTCTTGTGGCGGCAAAGTGGACTCTGATTGTTTGCAGTTCGCGCTTAAAAATAAAGCCATTTTGTGTGTAAGAACTATCAAAGATTTCAAAACATGCTGTATGGAAAGCTAAAATTTCTTCCAAGAACTTCTTGTGGCTGGTGACGATATTGAGCTTAAACTCCATTAAGTTGCAAAGATGGATAAAAAAGACCTTTCACAGTAACCTGGTCTATAACACTTAAGATATACATAGACAGTTATGTTTATCAGAAGAATTCAGTCTCCCCCAGAGCCTACCGATATGCTCACCCATGTGGCAGCATAAGAATATAGATTCTTTCTAAATCCAAGTGTATGAGAACCCTCTCTGACCAGGTCCGCGCCAGCTCCGGGAGCCGAGGTTTGTGCAGAAATACCTCTTGGTGGGGGAGGGTGTCTTTATATCCAGACTTCTCCGCAGGGTCTGGCCGGAATCGATGCCATAGGATCAGCAGAGTGTAACTGCAGAGAAAACTGCCTGAGAAGGATAAAACTGGATTGGAAGGCAGAGAAGCCCAAATTCCTGGTGCGGCTCACATCCGCACAATGCATGCGCGGTCACTGGGCGGAACCTGCTCTCTGTCCTCCATCCACCAGGGCAGACGCCAGCACCCATGCTCCCTGCAGGGCCTCTGAGAGGCGCGGGGCTGGGGGGCGTGAGGGGGCGGGGCAGGTTTCCATCTGCGGCAGCATCTCAGTCCACATTCATGGCCTCTCTACTCACAGGAGTAGCTGCTTTTCCCAGCTGAGCCCTCCCCAATTTTCTGTGGAGCCACCCTACAAATGCATAAATAAGTCCGAGATGCTCTATTCCCTGGCAGGTGAGGAAGCGGCAAAGGAGATGAGCAGGGGGGTTCCATTTTCTCTGTCTGCTGCTTTTTCATTTGGTGTCTGAGCAGTGGCAAAAGGAGGAGGGGAGAGAAGGGAGAGGAGGGGTGGGGAGGGGATGGCAGCAGAGGGGAGGGGAGGGGAGGTTTCCTAAAACACAACTCCAATGGAATAAAAACAAAAAGCGATGGCTGACTATGATCTCACGATTTCACTTGATCCTCACGACAACCCCCGTGTGGTGCTATCACGGCCCCCATTGTACGGATGGGAATAGGCAGGTTCAGAAAGGCCAGGAGGCTCGGCCTGAATAAACGGATCCCCCTTAACCTCTCGGTGTCCTCCATGACTTGAATGCTGCCTCAGCTGTCCTCACCTCTCCCCCAACCTGGGCACCTGCCACTACCTGCCTTTCTCCAAGACGCCAGAATCTTCTCACAAAGATCCCCACTGACCCCCTTCCCTGCTGCTGATTCAATGGAAACCTCTGTCCTCACCTCCAGGACACTCCAAGGTATCTGACCTTTTTTTGTCCCCACCCTCTGAAGCCCTGCCCTCCCTCAGTCTCCTCTGCCCCCGCCCCCGCTTTCCTGGGCTCTCCTCCCTGGTCTGCCTTCCTGACTCCTCCAGCTACCTGTCCCTTCAGTGTCAGTGGGTCCCCCAACTCCACGCTCAGCATCTACTATCTCACTCCACACATGCTCTGTGGAGAGCCCATCCATCTGCGGACCCCACCACCTTCTTCACGCCGATGTCTCCCGGATCCACGTCTCCAGCTCTGATTCCACCCTAGAGCCCCAGCTGGAACATTCTACTTCAAGGTCTACAGGGCCCGAACCCATTGTATTATCCACAGCCAACCTAAAAACCAGATGCACAATGACAAAAGCCCCTCGCTGCCTGTGTTCTCCATCTCGTTGAATGGCAGCACCGTCCACACACTCGCCCTGGCCAGAAACCTGGGCGAGCGCCTCCTCTTTCTCCTCTCCTTCCCCTACCCAACCCCTCCCCCCAGCTCAGCTGCCGCCCTTCATGGGTTTTCCAGGTACAGGCTCAGTCAGGCCCAAGCCGCCTGCTCATTCCCACTGCTGCGGCCTTAGTTCAGGCCTGCATCATCGACTGCTCAGGCCACGGGCCTCTTGCCTGGATCCACGACTCATTCCTCCAGGCCCCCTTCCCTCTCACTCGCAGAGCAGCCTCTCTTAGTGAGCATCTGATCACTCCATTCCCTTCCTGAAAGCCCTTGAATGGCTCCCCATGGCCCACAGGACAATAGCCAGAGTCTCCAGCCTGCAAGGCCCTTCAGCCTGTCTCTCCCTGCCCCCTTCCCAGGCTGTCGCTCACCCATGCACACCCCCTGTGAAGGCGCTGGCAAGACACTGCGGCAGGTACCCGGGAGCACTGAGCATGCGTGACCTCTCTGAGCCTTATGCCTGCCATTCCCCCCGCCCCCCACTCCCACCCCCGGCATGTCGGGGTGTCACCCTGCTCACAGGATGAACCCTGCTCAGGCTCCCAGGGTCAGCTGGAGCCCCCCGCCTGTCTGTGCGCCCCCTGGCAGCCTGCAGAGCCTGTGGTCCAGAATGCAGTGCACTGCACACCAACTCTTTGGTTCCCTGTCTCTAATACTAGATAGAGTTCAGGGGAAGAATTTTAGTCTTTTTTATATCTTGATTATAATGTGGCATAGCATTGTAGCTCGGAATAAAAAATGTTTACTGGCAAATGAATATGAAAGCAAAAACAATACATAAAATATTAGCAAACTGAATCCAGCAGCATATATTAAAAGTATATTGTGGGGGGGGGTTTGTTACGGGAATGCAAGGATGGTTCGTTGTTAGGAAATCAATGATAATAATTCACACTATGAACAGATCTAAGGAGAAAAATCATATGATCATCTCCCTAAAAACCGAAAAGACCTTTGCCAAAATATAACACCCATTCCTGAATAAAAATACTAAATAAAATAGACATTGATGCTTACTTTCCTTAAGTTTTATAAACATATATAGAACTCAGTCCAAAAGCCAGTCTGTCACTCGTGAGAAAAACCATACTCTCCCAGTGGATCAGAGATCTAAGTATTAAAAAGGAAGCTATATAAATGCCCAGAGAAAACACAGGTGAATTCCTATGGAACCTGGATGGGGCATCTACATGTCAGGCTAATCCTGTGGGGCAGCCGTGATAAAAGAGCATGACTTTGCATCGGGGGAATAAAATAAGGCTCTGTCCCTAAATTAAAAAATAATAATAATGAAAGAGTTTAAAACCCTAGGAGTGGAAGACAGACATCTTTCTAAGCGTGACTTGAAATCCAATTTATTTGGATGGAGATGGAGTCTAGGGCATCCCAGAGGCGATGAGCAGAATGCTAGATACTGATTCCCTATTTTGATCACTATTTCCAAAGCACTTGAGGAATGCTGGTGTCTTCTCCGTCTCTTTGCACCTCTGCGAAGGCCCTCCGAGATATTTCTGATTGTGCGTGTACGTACTGAAGGAACAATCCATGGCAGCTGGTTCCAGGTGGTAAGGCCATACGTCTGGGAGTCTTATAAAAGGAAAGATGCTGTGATCAGCCTGTGGCTCAGGACTGTGGTTACAAGGAAATCAGTGCTGCGTCCCTGAAAAGAGACTGTGGCCCCTCACAGACACCAGCTGTTTGTAGGCTTCACCAGTAGGGGACAGAGTGGAAGTCCGGTCGCCCTGCTGACCTTGCACTGGATCGTCCCACTGAAGGTCAGCACAGGGCCCTGGGCAGGGAGTTTCAAAAAGGGCTGACAATACAGTCTCAACTGAGTGACTATTAAATAGGAGGAAGTTCCTTTTTCCCCTCCACTTCCTTCCAGCCAAGAAAATGACTCAGCTCAGACTCCTGACAAACTCACATACTTTTCCCACCCCCAACCCCCACCCTGAAAGTGAAGTTACCGTCTGTGGGCCCAGGAAAAATAATCCTGACATTGCCCCTTGTGCAGGGCTCTCCCACGAGGGCCGTTACACTAATAGTGACCCTCGATGGCTTTGGGGGCGAGAGCGTCTTTGGATTTCTCCGTCCCTTGCACCTCGCTTCCTTCTGTGACTGGAACCACCTGGACCACCTGGACCACCTGGAGTCTCAGGGTAGAGAAAAAACTCAGGTTCATCTTCATTTTGCTATGAGATTTTGTGTCTGTACATATGCACGTGCATATATATGCATTAGTATAGTGCCTAGCACCTACTACTGGTAATTGTTAGTCACTTACCATCATTATGACATCACCAATACTGCTAGCTAATGAACGGTAAAGACTATGACAGAATGCCAAAGAGCAACAATAATGTTGCCTAAATTTTATTAGCTTAATCCTTCCAAATGCTGACAAACTACTGGCCTCAGCCGTTTAAAAATCACATTTCTAATGCAATAATCCTATCTGCAGTGAGTGTGGAAGAAATTACTATGGGCCAGGGATTTTTACAAAGTGAATTAAGTCACTATTAAAGAAACTGGCCTTGTTGGCTCACAACTAGCAGTTGGGTAGAATGCAGTGCTGTGATTCCATAGCTTGCTAGACCCTAAAGAAGAGATTACTGCTCACATGTCACTATGAGGCATGCTTTTATAATCCCTAAAATGTTCCAGAAATTTTTTTGCATGATAAATGCTACAATACTTTTTCAGTACTGATATTATCTATTAGCTATTCCTTTATTTCAAATAATTCTGAAATGGAAAAGACTCCAATGAAGCTTTCTGAAAACAGCCCTGTGTGCTTAGATTTCACATAGAATTTTCTCGTAATTAATAAGTATTTAAAATGCAGTATACTTTATCTATTTATAGAGCATCTCACAATAGCTACTAGGGGCTCTTTTAAATAGAGTTATTTTTCCATACCCCTGTTTTGGAGCTGGGAAAATACAAATATATATATAAAAATTCTGCACGTCTAGACTTACTTGGGCCCTGACTATTTAGAGTCTATGTTTGGTGTTTTTAAACTGCGTCGACGCATTCTTGCTTTCATCTCTGTGACTCCTGGCCGCCTTCTCAGTGCGTCTGGCTAATCTTCCTGATATTTCTGGGGCATAAATGGACCCAGAATATGCGACTGAGAACAAATCAGATAGGAATGTCTTTCTGGACCTTTTTTTTTTTTTTACATAAAAGAAGATTTTCTTTTATTGATATGGAAATGAACAGATGTCTGATAACCTTTTGCCAAGCTGGAACATTTCTGCTTACTCTAGGGGATTCCTGTGGGCTGATGTTTCTCAGGGCTTACACTGACGATTCAAAAGTTCTGTCGCCGGTATCAGAACGATCTAGGGTAGCCCCAAAACGGGAGATTCATTCCTTGGCCCCTGTTTCTGGCTTGGTGCCTCGGCTGTGTATAAAACAGGAAAGACACTCCTTGCCAATGGATATAAATGGTTTTATATTTACTCATTGAAACGCTGCACTGGGTAAAAGGGCTGTTGCACTTAAAATCTCAACACTTTACAAATCCACATTCTTTTGTTTTTTTCACTTACCAGCCCTCAAAAAGAAATGGTATAAACCCAGTTAAGTACTTTTTACTGACTGAGGTAATAAAAATCAAGGGTTTTACAGTCGGTCACCAGGCACCAGCTTTCCTCGCCCAGGTGAGTCGCTGTTGGAAAGGCTGAGCCCAGGGCTCCGTGAAGGGCTATGTGAGCTCACAGGTGTCACATCTACATTCCAACATCTGTTCTATTCTTAAGTCGGCCTCTAGTCTCTATCTCCTTCCAGAAAGCTCAAACCCAAGGCACAACACCAAATCCGCTATCCTCCTCCCTGCCTCTGAGCTCCACCCAAATCTGTGTCCCCCCCCCCCCCCCCTGCAGTTAACACTGTCCCCATCCATGAAGTGGCCACGTGCCTCCTGAGAGCACTCGGAACAGGGCGGTCACTCTGCAGGCCACCAGAGTGACTGTCTGATTCCTGCATGGGCTCACCTGTGTTTCACCTCTGCTCCTTAACTGCCTGTCCTTCAAGGGACTTCAACAGGACTTGCCGCTGACCAACAGGCATTGCGTGAGAACTCGTAGGGCAGTATATTTGGGAAATGAACTGATGGAATTAAAAACTGAAAGCGGGTATTGTTTTGTATGAAAAACCCTAAATTCTGTAATACATGAACCGACCGGGATCTTGTCTAATGAATAATCGTCAACACTTGCATCCATCTCTGAAGAACGAGAGCACTTTTCAAACCTTATCCAAAATAATTTTTATGCCATTCTAATAGATTGAAACATTTTCTTCCTGAGTGTAACCGCAGGAAAGTTAAAAATACAGAGGTAAATTGATTGACTCAATGTTACAAACTAAGTCAGTGGCAGAGAAAGACCTAAACCCAAACTGTCCTAAAGAAAGAAGGTCCCTGCTTGTGCTAGTCTGTCCTTGACTTTTAAGGGCCTGCCTAGGAGACTTTTAATACCACTTGGTAGAATTTAATACTCTATTTAAGAAAACAGTCCCCAAATATAGTTAAGCATCGTGAGTGAATTACAAAGATGATTTTTGCTAATTGCCCCTCAAATAAACATGTCTTTATCTTTCAGACTCTTACTTTCTAGGGCGAACTACATGCTGAAGTCACAATGACATCTCTTGTTCTTATTAAACTTAACTCCTTCTGTGCCTGAGAGCTACAGGGGCCCACAGTTTGCTCATAAATCCAGCTCTCAGAAGGAGGAGGGCCTTGTCGATGCGCTCCATGGGCCTCCATCCGCGGTGACCAAGAGAACATAGCGTTTGTTTGATTAAAATGTCGCAAACTTTGAAGAGGTAATGAAAATTGTGCCTAACCTGAGGGTGCCCACACTTTAAAAATGGAAAAAATAACTAAAAGTATTATTCCCAGAGACACGCGGAATATTTTTAGTTAAAATGGAGGCCCCATGCCTTGTTACTGCTAATAAAATAATCCAGATCGCCATTGGTTCTCATTAAGTCCTGTGCACTCCCTGCACCAAAGGTCAGTTCCATTGTGTCAGGTCACGTAGAAAACCCCAGGCACCTGGGGCACAGAGTGGTATTCCTGCATGCACTTAGCGTGATCTCACGCGACTGCCCATGTTGGTATGTGTCCAACACTCCTTCTGGACTCCGACAACATGATCGGCTTCTCAGCGTCTCTTTTATTTCATCACGTAACTAAAACTGGCAAATATACTGAGTTGCCTCCTATAACCCTGTGAATGAATTTCCCAGGCTGTTCAATAAAACCCAAAATCTACCTTGTCACAACTCCACAAAACATGCGGGATGGATTTACGTGTCAATGTTTGTTTCTTCTTCCCGTGGATTTCCTTCCCTTCCTCCACTTTTGTGAGAACGGTGTATTTTGATTTACCTTTGCACACAAGAGCACTCAAACAAGAAGCTCTTGTAAGAACATCTCCTCAAGAATGTTCTAGAATGACCTGGTAGGCTACAACTTGTTAGGATTTCCAAATATCAGATGCTGTCTCTTCAAGAACCAAGGTTCTCCCAAATGCTTCACATGGTCTAGTCTGCTCACACAATTTCACAGCACCCCACAGTCTTCCTGGTGGAAGAATAAATTACGAATGTATGTGTTGTTGTTAATATCTGTATCCTCCATTAGAATATAAGCTCCATGTAGACAAGGACTGTGGGTATGTGTTATTTCATTGCTGCGCTTAACTCAGGGCCTGGAATGCCATAGGCAATCAAATATTAATAAGTGATCAAAAGAGCAAATAAATCTGTGAGTGAAAAAACAGCGTAACATTGAAGGAGTGAAAGAAGCTTTTAGGAGCCCTGAGATTTATTCTCGGGGTGTCCTGCTGGGTCTATCATCAAACTACCAAATGTCATGCTGACAACAATGCGCCAGTTAATTATTCCTGAGATCCGTTCGGGATTCACAAAACCAATTCTCTCGGTGGTAATTTTCCACTTTCAGAATTTTACAGTGTCTGCGGGTATTTGTTTAACTCTTGCCTATGAAAACATCCATGTGCGTGTATCTGAATAAACAGATGAGGAGAACAGATGCAGTTATTCCTAAAGTCCACTACTCGCAATCACAGTATTTCAAGCCGCAAGAAATTTAAATTAGAAAACGCCATTGAACAAACCCTATCAGAAATCTCACGGCAATCCACTGTGTTCTTGCTATTTCTAACAACTGATAAAAACTCTTTGAAGTGCAAGAGTAAATATTATCATTTGATAGCACTTGGACCCAACAGCGCAAATACGGTCGCATTGTGCTGCACCCCGGGGCGCCGGGCGCACACCCGGCCGGGAGGGTTGCCGTGGAGAACCCGGTGCGCGCGGGGCCGGAGCCGTCCAGGAGGCAGCCCGGCTCCGAGGGCTGTTCCCCCCCTTCATCTTCCTCAGACAGACAGAACGTTAGGGGGAAACGCTGGCTTTCCAATAGGTGTCTCTGTGTTTGTGATCCTGGGAAGAAGGAAGGACCACAAACAGGCCACGAGAAACGCTAACTCCATTTGCTTTCACGTCCACCACCGGTATTTCTGCACAGGACCGCGGGTGGCGTGGGGAGAAAAATCCAAGGAGTCAGCGGGCCAGCAAGGACTCCTGGGGCGGGGCGGAAAGGCAAGGCTCCCAGAAGCCAGGGTCAGCGCGTCTCCGGCCCGCCACCAGCAAAGGTCTGCGGATGCGCGGGGCGAGGGTCTCCGCACTGCGCAGGTCCAACAGGACAACCGGGCAGGTGCGGAGATCGCGGGGAGGGACTCTACGGAGTGGAGGACAGAAGGACAAGTAACCTGGGGCATCTCCCGCGGGCTCTGAGGCCTGAAACCGTGGAAAGCCGCCCAAGCTCTGCGCCCCAAGGTCTCCTGGAAGACGCGCGGCGTCGCCCCGGACCCCAGGCCCGAAGCTGCCCACCCGCGGCAGCGTCCCCGGGGGTGCGGAGCAGCCCCCGCGCCGCCAGGGCTCCTCCGGCTTTAGCGAGGGGCGCAGCGGCTGCGCGACGGGCAGCTGCCTTGGGCTGCGGGGCTGCGGAAGGCCTGGGCCGCGCCCGCCTGCGCCAGCCGGCCCCGGGCCGCCCGCCCGCCCCTCGCGGCGCTCACCTTGCCGGGGAAGGGCCCCGGGAGCAGCAGCTTCAGCGCCTGCCTCTTCAGCTCCACCAGGCGGGCGTTGCAGTTCTCGCACCAGACGCCGCGGTCCGAGCCGGGGGAGGAGCCGCCACCGCTGCCCGAGCCGGGGGAGCCAGTGCCGAAGCCCGGCGAGCCGCCCAGGGAGCCTGGCGAGCTGGTGCCAATGCCTGGGGAGGCGGGGCCCGGGGAGCCGGTGAAGGAGCTCGGGGACGAGGTGCCCGAGCCGGGGGACGGGGTTCCCGACGAGCCGAGCGCGGAGCCTGCGCCCTCGGGGGTGGGCCGGCTGCCGGCACGCGACTCCTCGTACGCTTTCCGGTACCAGCTCTCGGGGGAGAAGGGTGCCGCGGGCTTGGTGGGCGAGCAGACTTCATTCACCTGCGGGGAAAGACGCGCCGGTGTCAGGGGCGCCCTCCCGGGGATCTCTGCACCCCCAAGGGCCCGGCCGAGCGCCAGCGGCGCGCTTTCGGGACCTCTCCGAGCCCTGTGTCCAAACGTGTCTCGTTAGCTGTCCTTAAGTGAGTCCCCACAGCCCCGGTGGCGGAGAAGGAGATGGCTCGCGCAAGGGGCTCCAATCGTATCTGAAGGGGAACCCATAGATTCAGAGCCCCGTGCTTTTGAACCCGACACCCACCCAGCAAGAGGCCCGGTTCAAGATTCTGGAAGCCGCTATCTCGGGGCGGGGGTGGCGCTGAAGGGGGGGTTGTGACTTCTGGATTTTTATTCATTCATTCAGGGTCCAGCCCTCGGATCCTGAAGGCACAGGGAAAAGATCCCAAAGGAACGGCAGAAAATTCATGGGAAACCCTCCCATTTGGTATAACTCTCCCTTTAAGTGCAGGAATGCTGCAAAAGTTAGGGGTGCGGGGAAGGGGAGGCACGAAAGCACTGGAAAAATTCCCAGGGCCAGGCGAGTGTGCGGGAGTCCCCGCCGGCAGACCCGCCTCCGCGCACGCACAGCCGCCGGCGGCGCCTCTGCAGCCGGAGGAGAGCTCGGAGCCGCCCTGCAGCACCGCGTGGCTCCCGGGAAGGGGGTACCCCGGCCGGCGTGGGTCTGAGGACGCGTCTCCTCATTGCACCCGTCACGACTTACCCCGTATTTCTTGCCCCTGGTGGAAACCGCAAGCCTCTCTTTATTCCCAGCTACCGAATTCATGGTGGCTTTTCCAGAAGAGAGAGTGTCTAAATGTTCCACCAGCACTACATCCACAAGGTCCTCCAACCCAGAAGGCCCCCCAGTTATAGGGGGCTGTCCTTTGGCCCTCAAATCAAGGTTTCTTATTGGGGGGAGGGAGGATAAAAGGAAATGGGCCCCAGAAGTAATAGCACCAATTTGCAGAAAGGGTTGGAGTGGGTGGTTTATCCTTTCTTCAAATACTGCTTTTCCTCATCCTCTTCTGCCTCCTCCAGTCGCACGTTCTCTGTTCACGGTCACATCCAGATAATTGGCATTTCTCTCGGCCAAGTCAGTCCGCGATCCTCCGCCAGGGAAGAGAGGCTCACAATCAGGGCACGTGGCCGCCTCCGAGAAGGTGGACGAGCCCTCGCCTTGCCCCCGCCGGCGCGCCAGCTGTGGGAACTTGTCTCCTTCACGCAGCTTGGTAACTGAGTTCAAAGAAATTCTCCCAAAATATAAAGATCCAGACTCGGGGAGGAGCCTCGGCGTGTCGCGGAGCCAATATCCGCCGGCCGGTTCTGCCTGACAGTTGCGCGAGGGCAAGGAAGGGGGCGGCTCGGCGGGGCCGGGCGCCGTCCGCGGTCAGGGCGCGCGTGTGCGCCCGGGCGCAGCGCAGAGCTTGGGGACCCGCGGCCCCGCCGCCCGGGAGCCCGCCGCCTGGCTGCCGCCGCCGCCGCGCCGCCCGGGCTCCATTTTAGGTTGCGGCGCTGCTGCCTGACATTGAGAGGCCGAGAGCCGGCTAGGGGTGGGGAATCGTAAATCTCCCTCCTTGCGGGGAAGTTCCCCGTGAGTGGCCCGCGTCCAGGGCTCTAATGAAACACCGCTGCGCGCGCGACTGGAGCCGAGGGGCCGCGCCGAGCCAGCGGGGCTGGACAGAAATGAGCCCGCGCCTCCCCCGCCCCCAAGTTCTTTCTCTTCCAGGCGAGGCTTGCAGTTCTGCCTTTGAAACGCCGGGTAAGAGGGATTGAGTCACAAACAAGTCCGCAAACACGCCAGGTCCTCCCTCCGCCCTTTGTTCTCCCAGAGCTGCCCTGCAAACCTTTTCTGGAATGGCCCTACCGACCCCCGGCCGGCCACGGGGCCCCCCTCCCATCCGCAGCGGGCGGACTGGGGTCCCCACCCGCCCAGCCCCTATCTGCGAGGTGCCCAGCCGCCCAGCGCTGGGGCCGGTGAGCCCGGGATCCAGAGGGTAGCCGCGGGGCAGGGGAAACTGAGGGTTTCGCTGCGCCGCACACGCGCAGCGCGACGGTGCGGGCCTGGGAAGGAGGGTGTGTGCGAACTGGCCTTGGCCTCGCCGGGCCGGTCCCCTCGACACCCCTCCTCCCTTGTCTCCCCGGGCGTGGGGCCCGCGGGGTCCTGGGAGCGCCAGTCATCGCCCCCCTCGGACCCCCCACCCACCCCGGCGCAGCGCCCAGGAGCGCAGGAAGCCGGCATATGCTGGCTCCACACGTGACTGCTCCAGGGTGTCATTTTTCATTTCCCAGGAGTACATTTCTTCTGGTAAGCCAGCAGGTCTGTTTTGTTGTGACCTTTAATTAACACCCCGCGAGACGCCTCTGGAAGGACCGGCCCAGGGTGGGGATCACGTGAGGTGTAATGGCATCTCGGCGACCGGGAGAGACCCGGCCTGCCGGGTAGGCGAGGGCGCAAAAGGGTTTGGGGCTTTTCAGTCCCTAGCTTCCTCCTGTGATATGCAGGGGGCGAGAAGGCCACATTCTGGGCTGCTGGAACCCCGGGGCGACGCCCCCCCGCCCCCCACACACACACCCTGCCTGCCGCGGGGGAAATTCCTTCCGCGCCTCTCTGCGCCGCCATCCACCCACCCTCCTGCCCGCCACCGCCCTGGCGTGGGAATATTTCACAGTCACCGCAGCGAAGTTAGGAGGTCAAAATGAAGATGTCGGGAACAGTGTGGAAGTTTCCATTGCGTTCCTACTTCCAATTTAAGAGCGTTCACGTCCAGAGCAGACCTCGGGCGGGGGCGCGCAGGTACGCTCCCAGCAGGCCCATGCCCGACTCCAGCCGCAGCGGTACCCGGGCAGGTGCCGCGGGAAACAGCATCGCCATTAGCTACGCGCTGCTTAGCAGCCGAAAAGCGGCGTGTGGCCTGATGACAGGGACATGCGGCAGGTTGGGAAGGTGGGGTGTCAAGAGGAGAGCTACAGGGGAGCTGCGAGATACACCTTGGAGACAGAGACCAGAGCTGGTCCGATTTGCATCCGCACGTAGCTGAGTCCCTAAACCGTGTTTGTGATCTCGGAGCGCCCTCTGTTGGTCACAACCGGAGGTCCCGCAAGGGAGTTTGATTTGAGGCTTTTTAAAAATGGACGTAAAATTTACATACAGAGAAGTGTACAAATTTTAAGCGTACGATTATATGACTTTTGATAAAAGTATACTCCCAGTTAACTTACACCCTAAGGTGTAAATTTCCATTACTCCAGATAGTTCTCCTCTGTCTCTTCCTAGGCGAACCCCATCCCTCACACACAAGCCCTGCTCTGATTTCTATCATCATAGATTACTTTTGCCTGATCTTGAACTTTTTATTCCTAAAAATTTATGCAGTATGTATTTCTAGTGGGTTTTTTTTTTTTTTTTTTGCTTAACGTAAGATTCTTGAGCCTCACGTTGTAGCTAGTATTCCTCTGATTTCTATTTGTACTGTTTTCCATTCCTGTCTCTCCTGCCTTCTTAATTAAATACTTTTTATTATTCTGCCTTCATCCTTTCAGCCCTAATGATTATAATATAAATCTTTAATTTATCATGGGCTACGTAGAGTTAACATTGTGCCACTTTGCCCCAAATATAAGAAACTTGCAACAGTGTAATTCCATTTTATTTCCCTTCTTTGTGCTACTATTTTGATGTTTTATATAGACATACATTACAAAACTCACAATACAATCTCATCAATTTTACTTTAAACAATCTGTTGTCTTTTAGTGAAATGAGAAAATTTTAAATACATAGTTTTTATATTTACTGAGTTTTGCCATTGCTGGGACTCCTTTTTTTTCCCCCTCCTAAAGAGCCAGCTTCCCTACTGGGTCATTTCCCTTCAGACTAAACAACTTCCTATAGCAGCATTTCTTGCACTGAGGGTCTCCTGGCAATATATTCTCTTAGCTTCTGCTGATCTGAAAATGTCTTTGTCCCACTTTTTGTGTTTGAAGGCTAATTTAAATGGACGTAGAATTCTTCATTGACAGTTATTTTTCTTTCAGCTCTTTAAAGATGCCATTCATTGCCTTTTGGCCTTCCTTGACAGTCAGGAGTAATTCTTATGGGAGTTTTCCTCTATGTATTATGTCTTTTCTTTTTCCCCTCTGGATTCTTTGAAGATTTTTTTTTTTCTTTACCATTGGTTTTTAGTGGTTTGATTCAGGTATTCCTGGATGTAGTTCTCTCTGTATTTGTTCAGCTTAGGGTTTGCTGAATTTCTAGGACCTAAAAGTTGATCTGTAAGTTTTTCACCAGATTGGGGGAATTTATGATTCTCCTGTAAGCTGCTGAGGCCCGTTCATTATTTCAACCTTTACCCCTCGTCTTCAGGTGAGGTAATGGCCGCTGGCCCTTTGTCAAGCTTCCACCCCTGCTTCTGTTAGCTCCGGACTCTGCTGGGCCTATCCAGCGAGTTCTTCCTTTTAGATATTGTACTTTTCCAACAAAAGCAGACATACATAATATAGTTTCCAATTACCTGCTTCTTTGTCCTTTAAGTCCTTGGACATGGTTGTAATCACTGTTCGAAATTTCTTGCCTGCTAATTCCAACGTCTGGCTCATTTGAGGGTCACTTTCTATTAACTGATTTTTCTCTTGACTCTGAATCACATCCTCCTGTTCCTTTCAGATGCGGTAACTTTTAACTGTATGCTGCATAGTGTGGGCATTACAACACAGAGACACTAGATTCCATTCCCTCCCCGTGGGCAGTATTGGTTTTGTTCTAGCAGGCAGGTAGGTTCGTGGTGGACCACCTTGAACTTGTGGGAGCGCGGCTTTATGCTTTGTTAGAGCGGTCCTGTTCAGGTTCTGCCTTTAGATCTCAGAAAAACCCCTTAGTCTGGGACTCGTTCTTCGCCCCTAAAGTGCGGCGCGGCTGGGGTTTCAGCGGACGCGGGCCCCTCTCGCTGGGGACTTGTGCTCCGAGCTCTGCTCCCCTGCAGAGACAGCAGCTGAAATCTGCTCATCTCTTTCGGTTTCTAGATGCTTCTTTCCTGTGGACTCTCACATATATGCAAAATTCTAAACTATCACCCAAGGAATTGAGGGAAATTTGATGTGGACTTCGGGCTTGCTTTGGCCCTCGAAGCATCTCCCTCCTCCCTTTCCAGCTACAGCCCTGGCGGCAGCAAGTGATAAGGCCTCTGGCCTGTGAGAGGGGTCTCGCTGGGTGATCATCGCCACTCCAGGGGACCGGAAGCACCGCCCCCGGCCCCCACCTCCGAACTTCCTTTCAAGGATGGAGTCCTGGGGTCCAGGGCGGCCTTGCCTGCCTCGGGCCACTCCCCGGTGCCCTTAGGAGGGCTTTATGCTGTTCTGGTTCCCGGCTGTAATTGTTTTCTTTGGCAATTTCAGCTGCATATAAAGTACTCCCTAATTTTAGTTATAATGGGGGCTTTTACAAGTCCACCTTAGGTTTTTAGAATTCTTATAGTTTAAAGGGTTTTTATTCTGTGGGTTAACAGCCTAAAGGGTTAGTCTTTAAATAAACTAGCTATAACTTTGTTTTCCATTATACCAAAGAATTCTAATGATGCAACCAAACCCTGACACATAGATAATAGATGATAGATATGTGATAGATACATAGATTTCTCATGTCTTCATATTTGAAAATACTGACAGCATTAGTTCAAGATTTAGCTTTAAAAACCCACTCATTTTATGAATGAAAAAATTACATACTGGCTTCTAAAACTCAAGAGCTTATATAAACACCAATTTATTTATTCCATTAATACCCCTGGGTGAAAAACAGTATTTCCCTGTTATATCTCTAAGCACAACATGCAAAAAATTAAGGTCCATTACCTGGCTGAAAATGAAATCCTTATTCCATAATCTTGTTGCTTAATTATTAAATGCACATGACTTCTACTGGGAATGCTTCATGGCACATTTATATTTTCATAAAATGCAATTGGGTTTGCTCATTATTTATACCTCAGGAGTGAGTAGCTCATTACTTTTATAGCTAAAACATATTATGTCACTGTGTTTTTGAAGTCTAAAAGTATAAATCAGAAATAAAAAAACCAAAATCAGGCTGGCAACTTCTGACTGCTAAGCAGAGGACAGACTAGGACAGATTCCATTCCTCTTTAATATTTGTCTTCCGAAGTAATTTCCAGATTGGTTGCCAACAGAGCCAGTGGGTGCATGTGCCAGAGACGGCTGTGTTTCTCCTTAAAAAATAATTAAAGCAGCTTACAGTGTCCATGTGGTATCCTGATGAATATGCAAACAATATTTGCATACGATCTACCGGTGTTCTGGGGACCATAGGACCACGCACCGGCTGCCAGGGTCCTCAGCAAGCTGGTAACTTGCATTTGTGGACTTGGTCACTATTGCAGCCTAGGAGGCGGTTGCTGAGCTGGGAAAGACTTTCCCCACTTAGCCTCTCACTTCAGTCCTTAAGCATTTTATCCTCATAAATTCCTTTCATGCTAGATTCCAAAGTTGAGCGTTGATTTCAGTTTAAAGTTGATAGTTCAGAAGACAAAGGTATGGAAAGAGAAAGGGCGTGAACCAAATTTATGTGACCAGAGTGATGCCTTTTTGTGGAGAAGGGGAGCAGGGGGAAATGTGCTATTTTTATTTTGCTTTCAGGTTGGGAAAAAATACCAGGTACTGAAGGCAGAGAGGAGGGTCAGACAGTGAGCGCTCAGCCCAGTGACACGGGGCCCGACGTGACTGCCATGGACTGTGCTGTCACCTCTGACAAGAAGCAGCCTGCTTTGAGAAGTGACCGTGGCATCTTCTGTGAAGAAAGAGAAACCACCGACATGTGCATCGTAGGGGATGGGTTTAATAGCTTACAGAGAGTGCAACACCATGCAGCCATGAAAAATGTGTTCATAAAAAATAATTTCATGAAAGTAATGGAAAGACATTGATGATATATTTGTATTAAGCATAGAAGAATTTAAGTATGAAACCAAGAGAAAATTATCTATGCATCAGGAAGAAAGGCCTAGAATTGAACATCAAAATATTAAGAGTATAACAGCTCTCTGGGAGTTTCCCACTCTGTTTTCTTAGACAAATGTAACATTATTATCTTCATTATTATAAGAAAAAGGTTACTAAAATAAAAAAAGAAATTAAAGCAAGTTCCAGTTTTTAGGAAAAGGATCACAAGGAGCCAAGATGTGGGTGCCCCACAAACATCCATGGTCAGCGTGCCCAGATGCACACACATACAGACACGTGTACATGCAAACACACATATATACATACATATATGCATAATTGCATGCCTAATCAAAGCTAGGATACAAAAAACAAAGCTGGAGGGGGAGATGGGTAGAGAATGTTGAAGATCAAAAATAAGTATTTTACAATAAAACAGAATGTTAAAGCACTTGAACAGAAAAAGGAAAAAAACTAGTTGTACTTCATTTATCTTTACAACTTCCTACATTTGGAGTTAGGAACGTAAGAGAAGGCCCCTCGAGCTCTTTAGAGGTGGGGTGCCTCGCTCAGGGACACAGGTCTAGCCAGGGGCCTGCCAGGGAGAAACAGACTTCCCTCTGGTTCCCAGCCACAAGCCACATGTGTGGCGCCTCGGTCCTGGAGCTGAAGCTCACGTTGGCAACAGGAGGGGCAGGAGAAGAGTGAAAGTCTAAGACACAGAATCAAACAAACCTCTACAGACCTCGCTGATGATCCTCTGATGAACTAGATTAGAACTAGAGCAGAATGTCATTGTGTGGAGGGGGCCAGGAAATGTTTTTATTTAAAATGTCTAAAACAACACTGCGGCAGGTCAAGTAAACAGGCCAGCAGGACAATGGAACAGACTCATAGTTAGAAGGAAGTCAGAGCAAAGTAAGAGATTCTGCTCGGAGCAGTCAGCCAGAGACCTTTGCGGGAGGTGACTTTGGGCCTTGCAGGATAGATTGGAGATTAGGAAAATCAAGCAAAGACATCAGAAAAGGGACAGGCACCCAGAAAAGAAAAGGACAGGAGGTCACAGCTGAGTCATTCTTCAGCACTGAGAGTGGCTGGGAGAGTATAGAGGGATGGAACCATGTCATGTAGTAGTCTGAATGCCAAGTTTAGGAGTTTGAATGTCAGGCACTGGAGAATACTGAGGGGTTTATGTAAGTGAAGCACAAGGCCACACGAGGGTGTTAATCTGGCAGCACTTTGTAAACAAAGGTTCAAGGACTAACACACAGAAGCAGGCACACCAGTGAGGCGGTCTCACAACTCCATAATTAGCCAGCCTAACCCAAGGGCAGGAGTCGCGGCAAAACAGTCCGTCAGAGAAGCTCCAGGAATGGCCAATAAGCACATGAAGCAATGCCCAACAGCGTTAGTCATTATGGAAGTGAAAACTTAAAACCACAATGAGATACCACTTTGTACCCACTGGAACGGCTGCAGTGAAAAGGACAGACAGTAACTTGGTGAGAATATGGAGTAATGGGGAACCCCCAAATATTGCTGGTGGGAATGTAAGATGGTGCAGTCACTTAAGAAAACGGTGTGGCAATTTCTCAAAACATTAAATATAAAGTTTTTGTACTACCCATCAATTCCACTCCTCAGTATCTATCTACTCAAGAGAAATAAAAGCATACATCTACACACAAGTTCATAACAGCATTGTTGATAATTGCCAAAAACTGGAAACAGCTGGTGAGTGGATAGACCAAATGTGATGTATCTTGTGCAATGGAGTATTGTTTAGCAATAAAAAGGAAGAAAACGACGACTCATGCTACAGTGTGGATGAACAGTGAGGCGGTCTCACACCTCAATAATTAGCCAGCCTAACCCAAGGACACTGGGCTCAGTGAAAGAAACCCGACATGAGAGACCCCATGTATTGTATTTATAGAAATACAACAGATTTCATTTATATAAAATGTTCAGAGTGGACAAAACTGGAGACACAGGAAGCAGATTAGTGGTTGCCTGAGGGTAGAGGTAGGAGCAGGAATTAACCGTGGGCGTGAGGGCTCTTACTGGGGAGATGAAAACGCTCTGAAACTGTCTTACGGCGGGCGCTGCACCACTCAGGACCTTTACCGAATTTGGAGTCAGGAATACAAGAGAGGGACCCCCAAGCCCTTTAGAGGTGGGGAGGGGCACAAAACAAACAAATGAACAAAAAACCTGTGCGTTTGAGCAGGGCGACTTTTTTATAGGCAAAATCTCTCTCAATAAGGCTGGTTTTAACAAGTGATGGGAGAGGTGAAAGCGAGGCTAAGGATGAGGAATCAGCTTCCGAGCGACCAGCACTCACTCAGCTGGGCTTGGAGGCTCAGCGCAGGCGAGGGGGACACTGGAGGGGTCACAGGAAGAGCAAAAGGGCAGGTGGGAGGAGGAAGACGTGTTTGACAGTGAAGAGATACGGCCACAACGGTCTCTTCCCACCGAAGCAAAATCCCCACAGACAGCGTTAACCACAGGGTCCACTTTCACGACAACCAGTGTGAGCCTCAGCTCCGGGGAGGACATCAAGAAACACTGGCTGATGGCTGCTGGCAACAGGAAACAAGTGAGAATACGCTCTTAGGGTCTCTGCCAGAAACCGCCAAAGTGAGGTGGCTACGGGGAGGGAGGGAACTGTCTAACCTAAGTGACAGGGGCCTCATCAGGTGAAGAGTGACAGGGAACAGGCCCTGGGAGTGAGAGCCACAGCCAGCCAGAGGGGGTGATGGGCAGACAGGCACAGGGAAGAGCTTCAAAGGCCGCGGTGGGGGGCAGGGAGCCACGTGAGGACCCCCGCTGGCAGGCTGAGCAACGTGCAGGAAGTGTGGAATCCCAGGAGACCCGCAGTGAGGGCTCAGTATCAAGACCCGAGTCTCTCCCCAGGCCTTTGTTGCCGCGTCCTTGATGGACGCCTCCCGGCTGCGGCTGCGTGGACCGCGGGGACCTGCGCAAGGGGTCTCTGGTCCCCGCTGAACTGCTGGAGCCTGCACGCTCACCGCAGCAACCACCCCTTTATTGCCTCCCCTTGATCTCACCCGCCACACAAGGTCCATCATCGCAGACCCCCAATCACCCAAGCATGTCCTCTCAGCGCTGCACCTTCGCTGGCAAACCCAGAGTTCTGATCCACGCCTCTGTGGCCAGCTCAGCTCACAGCTGGAAATGCAGTGGTTCGGGATGGATGGATGGATGGATGAACGGATAGATGGATGGATGGGTGAGTGGGTGGGTGGATGAACGATGGATGGGTGGGTGGATGGATGGGAGACATGACCTTAAAAAAAGAGGGGTCAGATGAGATAACTGGACACAAGGTGCTCCCGGGTTGGGGAAGAGTGGTATTCCCATGTTTCTTATAAAAAGGCTGCAACTGAGCCACAGCTGGGTAGCTCGGTTGGAGTGTCGTCCCAGCTTGCCAAGGTTGCAGGTTTGATTCCCGGTTAGGGCACATACAAGAAACCAGTGAGTGCATCAGTAATTGGAACAACAAATATTTCTCTCTCTCTCTCTCTCTCTCTCTGCCCCCTCCCCCTTCATCTCTCCCTAAAAATCAATAAATTAGAAGAAAAATTAAGGCTGCAGTTGAGATCAAGCTGTGATTCTCCTTGTTACTTTTCTAATATGAAAAAAATCAGTGGATTTATATTTAAAGCCTCATTTAAAGACAACAATACAAGTAAGTCGTGGAATTCAGGAATTATGGTTTCCACAGCAACATTCACGTGGCCACCCAACTACTAGTAAATAAATCAATGAAATTAGGCATTTATAATGCCCTTGACATTCAGCCATGTGCTAAGCAGGCATTCTACTGGTTTATAATTCCTTGCAGCCACCTGTGAGGGAGGCAGCCTCCTCACTCCCACATTAAGGAAACCAAGTCCCAGGCTGTGCCCAGAGAAGCCGGCCAGATGACCAGCCAGCTAATCGGCCTCTCCACGTGACCACAGGCAGCAGGGCAAGGTGTTGCTCGCAGCAGGGCTCAGGGTACCCGAGGGAGACCAACCATTGTTCAATGCCTGCCGCACACCAGGTCCTGCTAGTGAGCTTTCCAAAGCCCTGCCAATGAGGACTGAGTCACAGGCACCCAAAGGAGCCACCGTCAAAACCGGGAGCCTCAGTGTTTCCCATGGGAGAGAAGGGCTGAAGAGGGGACACGAAGAAAGACTATGTGGCCTCAGCCCAGCTGGCCTCTCTAGGACCAGCTTCACCACCTGCCCTGAACCACAAGCGCAGACTAAGAGAAAGAAAGAATTCCTCCCGTGAGAAGGGCGCTCAGAAGAATGAGGAGCAGAAGCCCCCGGGGCTCAGAGCCCAGGCACGCACCTGCGTACAAGGCCACCTCCCAAGAGCTTCGCTGGGTGGCAGGTGAGGAGGTCCACCAGAGGTGGCAGGGGTTTTCGTAAAGCTTTTACTGCAGCCAGTGTGAGTAAATCTCATCTCGCAGATGAACGCAGGCTCACAGATCGATGGCACAACCTGAGGCCCTAAGCCACAAGTCGAGTCACGTGGCCCATGGTCCCAAAGAAGGGAGGCCCGAGACCAGGGCTGGCTCTGGCCTTGATGTCATCTTGAAGAACATCCTTTAAGGAGTAAACAGCAACACACGAAATGCAGAGCCGAGCTAAAGTGCAATACGCTGCCAACACTCTCGAAGTGAAATCATATGTGAAAATGCAGAGACTCAAAAGTGTGAGAGAATAAAAAACTCAAAGGCAGACCCAAACCCTCCCGCTTCCTACCTCAGGGAGTTGGACTGTGAACACCAGATTCTGACGCTTACACAGCAGTTTTCCCTATGGGTCAAGGGAGAGATAAGAGGCTCCAAATTAACAGAAACTTCCACCACTGTAGAGCAGGCCCACTTCCTGCAGGAAGCCTTCCTCAGTTTGCCCAGGGTGTCCATGGCTTCCCAGTAGTCCCTCTGAGGACTACCCAATACCCCTAATTACTGCACATCACCCAGGTACAATGATCCAGCTCTGTCTGAGTGATCCATGTACAATTTCTTTTCATTTGCCCTCTTTTCCCTATGAATCGATTGCTCCTAAAGGCTCGTAAAGCCACTGTGCAGTGCTAAGGTACAAAACGATGGCTGCTTGTCCAACTTAAGATCTGAGACTTCTGCCCTGACCTGCTGTGGCTCAGTTTGTTGGTCGTCCCAAAAAGTGAAAGGCCGCCAGTTCAATTCCTGGTCCAGGCACATTCCCTTGTTGCAGTTCAGTCCCGTTAGGGGGCGCCCCCGTCCCTACCACCTCGGCCCAGCTCTGTGAACCACCACGCCCTCTGCCCCGCTGAGAGCTCCCCACACAGGTACAATGGCCTCTTTATATAATGCCTGCTGGGCATCAGAGCCCTCCACCAGCTATTATCATTCTGTTACAGCATGTAGCACCTTCCAGCCAGAGGTTTCTCGTCAGTTCCTAAAAGCTCTGGAAGATGATCAGCAGGGTTCTCCCAGGTCTCCAGAGGAAGCTGCAAGGCGAACTTCCAGGGTATTCAAGGGCATTCAGGAAGCCTCGCCGCCTCACTGGCTTCTGCACCCGCACAGCACAGCCCCCCGGCCCGTGGGCTGTTCTCTGCCCTCTTTTCCTCCCTTCAGTATTACCTCCTGGCTTCCTGGAAGGGACGAGACTGCAGTTTGAGTCTCTAAAATGCATTATAGGCACCATAGTTCCTTCCGACTCCCTTCTCATCTGTTTCTCACAGCAGAACTTGGATATTTTTGACTTTAAGATCTGTCAGTTGCCAATATAATATAAATATGGAGCAGAGCAGACCCATCCCATGGTTTCAAAATGATTCAAATTTGGGCAACCCTCACGCATCATGACTGTGGCCTGGCGGTCACTGTTTCCCATTCGAGGCACATTTAAAACTAAGTGGATCTGCTTTAGCTTCGCTGTTATCATTTTCCAGTAGGAGGAAGCCAGATTCGCGAACAACAAGCTGAATGTAAATTTCTTGACACCGGATATCTCTGAAGCATCTCAATATTGGTGAAAAGAAGGAAGAAAAACAGCACTCTTCTATGCCAGGCTTAGAGGCTTTTACATTGCAATTTCTGGATGTCAGAAAAAATCATTGCTGGCTTTGTAAGCATTAGCCACAAGAAGGGAGATAAAAACAAACTAATTTGTACCGCACAGCCCACAATCGAGAGTAAAAGAGCCAGGATTTTAGTATACCGTTCATCCGAGTGTTTAGTTGATAAAATATTTCTACAAGACCAGCTTTTACGCTACTTGGACAACATTAATCTTTGTATCTATAGTTTAAGACAAAGAAAGGTTTTAGCCAGATACTCAAGGTGGCTAAAAGCTTTAGAAAAATACAAAGATTTTATATTTGTGGTACCAAGTGGAAACGAGAAGCGCAGGCCCCTCCCTCTTGCCCCCTGAGGGCATCTCACGTTGGCACACAGCTGCTGGATGAGGCGTCCCAACCAGCTGGCCCTGGGGGCTCCGTGCACATGTGGCCTCTCCCTGAGACCACCTCCCTCCCAGGGGTGGGGTAAGAATTGGCAGAAGAGTTGTAAAGGCTGGGCACCGCCATTCATTTTCCTTTTATTAAAGGAGGACAGGAGTGGGGGACAGCGTTCGGTCTCCGCGCCTGGCCAGTGAACAGCCTGACCCCACTTGGCACGATGAGGTCTGTTAGCTGAATGCGCACGCGTGTCTCTTTCCACACCTTGACTCTTGGCTCCACCTTCACTTTGGCAACATGCAAGCACATAAAACCAAGACTGCGCCCTCTGCTGGCCACCCCTCTTCCTCCGTCGCCACCACCCCTCCGTGGCAGCCTGCAGGTTTCACGGCTTCCACATCCACTGGCGGAACGAGGAACTCCCTGGTCACCTTCCACTCAGCGTGGTTTTCCACCATTGGAGACGGTGCCCAGGGTCCACCTTTGGGACTTGGCTTTGCACCCGGCGCGGTGGGGCCTGCCCACCGAATCTCGCCAGCGCTCCACGGCTCTCAGGACCCCGAGCCCTTGCTGTTAGCCATGTATTTGGATGATGTCCTTCAGGGACTTAGAAATGCAGCTTTTCTTTAGAGTTAAGTTACTACTGTTTGAAAATAGTTCTATTTTCTGCACCATATGAATTCCTAACTCCTAGATTAAGGTAATTTTGAAGTTGTCTGGTTAATCCTAATTATTGTAGACATTAGCTAAATTTCTACCTGGTTCACAGCTCCAAATTCGGTGGAACCAAAGAGTGTTGTAGAATGACCAATTTCACATGGACGAAACACAGAAATAAGTCGCATACCTGAGTTGTGTGAGTGGTTTTCTTATTTTAAAATATACATTATTTTAAATACATCATTTATATTAAATACCAAAATAAAGTAAAATACATGTGTGTGTTTATTGTTTATTTAATGTGTTTAGGGAAGAATTATATTCAGAATTATTATAAATTCTTGCTGTATTTATTATCATGTAAGTAACTAGTTATTCTAAGTCATCTTTTCCCCTTATAACCCTATGATATTCGAAATCTGTTTTTATCAATTTGCAGCAGCTTCATTAAATCAAGCCCAAACACTTCACTTCCACCCCATGAAGAAAAAGATAGACTCGCTGGGACAGAAAGAGCAGCGTAACTGCTCATGCAAACCTGTGAATCACAGCAAGGTGAGGTGGCTTGCGCTTCTGAGGGGGGCACAGGGCTTTTAAACCCCACCTGTGCCACATGACGTTATAAAAACAAAGTGCATGTTCTAAAAAAAAGAAAACAAGAAGCATGTTTTTTAATTAAAGAAAAGAACCAAGCAAACTGCTATACAAACTGCATTTCAAAAAAATCAAGTAGCCCATGGAAGCAAACTACCCTTAATAAAGGAATTCCAGCACAGAAATACAGAAGACATGGTAGAATTTTTTTTTAAATCATCATTTTGCAACTCCTGATAAGAACAATGTTTATAGACAAGTATAGGGAAGGGCTGCTGGGGGACTTCCTATTGGCTGTATCAGGCTAATGGCAACCAAATCCGAGCAATAACAACAGACCATCTCCAGGGAAGCTGACTTGCAAAAATGCAAAAACAAAGCTGACCTTGAATTTGATCAAGCCTCTAGATTGAAAATTGGGCTACAGGAAATAAGGGATAGAGGCGCATGTCAAATAACACCACAGAAATCCAATCAGACAAATCCAAAATGTGGAAAATTCTGGAGAAACAATAACCAAGCTCTTCAACACATGGCAACAAGAAAAGGTTAAAAGACACATGAACCAAATGTAATGTGTGGACCTTGTGTGGATTCCGATAGGAATAAACCAATAGTAAAAAGGCATTTATGAAACATGATGGAAATTTGAACAACGATCACAGATGATATTAAAGAATCATTAAGTATTTTTAGTTGCAATAATGATTTCATGGTTATATAGAAAAAACGGGGGAAGGGTCCTTATCTGTTAAAGATAATATCAAAGTCCTTGCAGAAGAAATGATGGGATGTCTGGAATTTGATTTGAAATAATCCAGTAAGGGTGAGGGTGGAGGTAAAAGGGGCAATAAATAAAGCAAATCGGCCATATGCTGATGGCTCCCTTTGGTCGCCAGCACACCGGCCCGCCGAGATCTGGCCCCTTTAATTTCTAACGCTCCTCCCCGGGGCTCCCTCACCCGCCTCAGGTCACTGCCCCGGGGCCGCCTCCGCGGCCAGGACGTCCCGCGGCGCTCGTCCCGCGGCGCTCCAGCCGGCACAGGCTCCGTCGCACTCCTGCCCCGCGTCTCGCTCTGTTTTTCTTCTCAGTGCATATCCCTTCGTGACATGTATGTATCTGCTGATTTATTGCCTGTCTCCCCGGCTGGGACTGAGGTTGCCCAAGGGCAGGGGCTTTGGTTTACCTGCTGGAGCAATTGCACAACCCTGTCTATGAAATCCCTGAGGTCACTAGTTTTAAGAAAACAGCCTCCTTATTCCCAGAAATGCCACGAGTATCTGTACCTGCCTGCATTACATAATTTTAAAAAATTTACTACATAGAGAAAATATTTATATTCATCACTTAGCTATTTATTGAGCACTCTGTAATGACAGGTTCCTCTTATGACCCGTGCGGGTAGCTTTACTGCTCAGAGTAGCCCTGCAAGGTGGATATGATTCCTGCCACTGAATGGCCCAGCAACGGAAGTACAGACACAGCAAACGACTTTCTCCAGGTCATATGCCCTGGACCTGGCATGGCTGGGGTCCAAAAGCAGGTGCATTCTTTCCCCAAAGCCACGGTATAAAGAAAGCTATCCTAGCATGGACCTCAAACCACCCCATTCTGGAATATTCCCTCCCACTCAGTACCAGCAACATTAGGAGCACAAAGCCCACTGTGTCCTCCTGTCACTTCTATGAAGTCCTGCGAGCCCCACAGGCAGAGCTGCCCACTGTCTGCTCCGATCCCCAAGCCCTTGTTAACTGTGCTGTGTGATGGTGGCTCATGTCACTCATCACCTCCTCCGAGTGACAACCGCTCAGAAGGACAGTCCGCCTCTTGAATTCACACTCCGCCTGCGCCATTGCGCTTGGTGGGCTCCGTTTCCTGGCGGCAGAGGGGGCCTTGCTCCCGTGTGGCAGGAAACACTCGCGGCGGCTCAGGTGCGGCACCCCCTGGAGCCTGCCCAACAGAGTCCCCAGGACGGCTGCCCCGGGCCTTCACGGGGCTCAAGTCGCCAGTGGGGTACAAATTTTTAAAACTCAATGAGATACTATTTTTTGTCTATCAAACCGGTGAAATTAAAAATTAAAAAAAATACTGATGAGGGTTTGGGATATGGGAATAATCTTTCTCTGGGAAGAAACATTATTCACAACAGGCTTAAAAATAGGCCCCTAGCTCTTCAAAGGTGGCCTGATATTTCCACTTCTAAGAATGTATTCTAACCAAATAATTATATTAAGACTTAATTACCTGGATGTTTATAACAATTTATGAAAATAGAGAAAAACTGAAAATTATATAAAGGACCAGGAATAAAGAACTAGGTAAACAAATGAAGGTCATCCCAACAAATTAGATACCTTTCAGTGATTAAAATTTACACACCAGGTGAATACACATTAACGTGGAAATATTGTCCAGGATGTATTAAAGTGCAGATTACATACTAGCCTGTATATGTGAACCTGTAATAAGCGTGGGTCTATTTATTTCTCCTCCCCAGCAGCACCCTGACTTCTTGCTGGAGCGTATTCTCATCCCAGTTGGGCGTAGCTCGTGGTTGGATGAGTCCTAGCCTCATTCCTGCCTTCCACGAGGATGCCTAGGCACAGGGTCCTCCTCAGCAACCCGCAGTGTCTCTCTCAAGGTCAGGACTCTGGCCTGAGCTGGTGCAAAGCCACCCCCTGCGGCAGCCAGCAGTCCTGGGCAGGCTGTGCCCGCGCTAAGATGGCTGCCGTCTTGCTCCCTGCTTCTCCGCCCGAGAAGCTTGCCTGGCTCCTGTCTGTCCGGAGCCTGGGCCCCGGCTCCCGTGGGCTCTGTGAGTACCCCTTCCTAGGCCAGGTTACCTTCCAGTGCACCTCCTTTTGCTTCTGTTAAGCAGGCTTGTTTCTGTCCTTACAGTCAAGAACCCCAAACAGTCTATTCCACAGTGATATTTTAAAGTTACAGAGAGATACATGTTCATGGATTTTCTCTTCATTTTTGCTTGCTGGAATACAAATTGGTATTTTCCAATTTGTCTAATAGCTATGCATTGCTTTAAAAGTACTGTAATTACTTTTTATAGTATTTTACACTTTACATTGTTTTCCCAAAAGACCCTTTCTTCTGCAGATTCTCTAAAGCTGTCATCTTGAATGTGAGATAGTTCATTAAGGCACAGGAAGAAAATTAAATTTTCTATTTCAATTTATGTGTTTTTGGCCAAAGTTAGCATCGGATCCTGCCAATGTCAACATGGATGGACACTGCCACAGCCACTGGCCCCGTGTGCCCGACAGCCGCGTGTCAGGAGGGCAGGAGGTGTCCCAAGGGCCGCCTGCGGGCGCCCCCGCTCCCCCGCCCCCTTCCACCTCCCGTAGCGTCATCACGACATTTGCGGTGCCCAGTTAAGTGGAGGGATTTCACAGACGTCATCTAGCTTTAAGGGAACTAGCCCCCATAACCAGATAAGAGGCTTAAAAAGTTTCCTACACAGTAACCTCAAAGGTAGTACTAATACTCTAAGCAGGCGTGAGATTCAAAACAACAGCAGCGCCAAGAATTCTACTCTCTGAGCTCGTTGTCAGCCACAGTACAAGGTAAAAACAATGGCAGTCTCATTTGATTTGAAAAGACGTAACTAAAAAATGGTGTAAATTATCAAGAATACTCTTTGGAAAATAGATTTACCTTTCCTGGCACTGACAATGAACTTTGTCTAAGTGAATACCCACGCCTTGAGCTGGCAACCAGGCTTGGAGTGGAGGCAATACAGCTAGCGAGCTATTTAGAAACTGAGCATTCAGAACACAAACACAAACTCTGACACTTTTTAAAGCTGTATTAAAAGTCAGGCAATACTCAATCCATACTTTAATCAGTTTCATAAAGTTAGTGATAAATGGTTAGAGGCCTCATTCAAGACATCTTACTGCGGAGCTGGAGACTTACGGAGAAAGTACCAAGAGACATCTGGCACGATGCAGAGCCACTCACGTACAACTGCGTCCTGAATTTCAGAAGGTGCTAGTCTGTCTTACCTCCTATCTAACTGGTTAAGAGTTGCCTGAAAATTTCAACTTTGGGAATTTCAAAAATAAAACATCATTTCCTCAAATGAGTAAGAGAGTTTTTTCCAGCAGTTGAGGTGACTGATTCATGCTGCTCTTAAAGCACTGTGAACTGATAGTGATTTTAAAAAGAAGAAGAAGAAGAATGCAGCAATCTCACTTCTGAGTGTATAACCAAAAGTAGAGTCTCAAAGGTCTATCTCTATACCCCTGTTCATAGTAGCACTATTCACAAAAGCCAAGAGGTAAAAGCAAATCAAATGTCCACAAAAGGATGGATGAGTAAACAAAGTGTGGCCTAAACAGCAATGGGATGTCATCAGCCTTGAAAAGGAAGGAGATCCCGACACATGCTACAGGATGGATGGCCCTCAATGACACTGTGCTGAGTGAAATAAGCGAGTCACTGCACGGGTCCCCTCATATGAGGTACCTAGAGCGGTCAAACACATAGGAGCAGAAGGTAGAAAGTGGCTGCCAGGAGCAGGGGGCAAGGGGGCAGGAGGACTTGTTCAGTGGGTGCAGCACTTCAGAGCTGCAAGATGAACAAGTTCCGGAGACCTGCTTCACAACAATGTGAGTATACTGAACACTAGTGAACTCTACATTTAAAAATAGTTAACATGATAAATTTTATGCTGTGTGTTTTAGCACCATTTCTTATAAAAGACAAGCACCTCCTCATTTCACATTCTAGAAACAGACTTTACAGCTTATAATTAATAGCACCATGGTAGCGAATCCGGTTATCGCCCCACCAGTCCCTCAGGCGGCCCCCCACCCTCATTCCCACACCAGCTGCATCACCGCGCACCTGCCCCGCCGCCCTCTGACAGCCCACCCGGGCCCGGGGCCTTGCCTGCCCCTGCCTCTCCTCCCCCTCCCTCTCCCTGCCCCCACCTTCCTCCGCAACTCCCCCTTCTTACCTAGCTGGCTTCCTATAAATAATCAGTTATGTTAAAGAATATTCACTTTTATTATCTCATTTAGTTTTCACACCAGCCCTGTGAGGTAGGTGTTCTTTCCGCCTTACAAATTAAGACGCAGAGACTCGGCACTGTTTAATTCTGCGCCAGCCACCTGCTCAGTGAGTGGCAGGGCCCAGCTCCAAATCCCACACTTTCACCGTATAAGACCGACCCAGACAGTGGCTCTTACGTGGTAGTGGCGTCAGACTCCCCTAGAATGTCTGTTAGAAATGCGGGTTCTGGGGATTGTTTGAAGGCCCGGAACCAGGAATTTCAGCAACACCCCGCCCCGGCGCTTCTGAGGCAGGTGCCTGGCACACACGCTGAGGAAGCGCGCAGGCCTGGGGGCCGGGGGCCGGGGGCCACGCCCGGCATGCGGTGGGACCAAGTGACCCGAGGCTCTCTGCTGCTGTAAGCTGCCCGGCAGGGGCCATGCAGGACACTGGCCTCTACAAGGGACTGGCTGTACAAACACAGGACTCTCATCTGGCAGCAGTCACGGAGGGGAAAGGAAGGAAAGCAGGAAGGAAGGAGAGAAAGGCCTGACCGCATTCCACTCCCCAGAAGACAGCCCTGCCAGAGCGACCCCACCAGCCTGCCCTCTCGGACGTTCTTTGTCCCTGAGCCTTTGGCACTTGGACATCTGGCACGAGCAAAGGGGACTAAATCTGCACTGCTCCTGGAAGGAGCACCAGAGGGAAGCGCCTGACCCAGGGCGAGTCACAGGCAAAGCGGGGTGGGGGCGAGGACCTCCTGGCTTCCCCAGCCCGGCTGCGGCTTGAGGACAGAGCTGTCTTTCCGCAAGGCGGGTGCTGCAGAAGCCCAGGCCCCAAGGATGGGGGAACTCTCTGCACGAGAGACCGAGCGACCCTCTTGCCAGGAAGGTGCCACTGGGATTTAAATTGGAACTTGAAGGCTAAGCAGGTGAAGGAGAGGGGCAAGATATGAACTGAAATGGACTGAGCATAAAGACAATCTCTTTGTAAATATGCTGCATTTCTTCTGCAACTAGGAGACAAAATGAGATTTCTGTGGGATGCCTGTGTTGTGCTTTTTGATGGCCTTTTAAAAAAACCAACAAATTTGTGCTAAAGATAAAATGTGAATCATACTCCACCAGGCTAACTCTTGGGACTACCAAAGAGAGAGAACTGCCTTGAGACAGGGCATGATGTTTGAGAGAACTTTTGAAAGAATTCCAGAAGGTGAGACTTGAGGGTACCCAACCCCGAGGCATCCTTCTCTCAGAACCCCTCCTAGGGAGAGCACGACGTCGCCACTTGACCACGCAGACTGCGGCGATTCTCCGGCCGAAGCAGGGTGGTGGTGGGCAACGGGCTTACAGACAATAGCTCAGAGCCGTCTTGTGCTCCCAGCAAGTCCGGGCCTGGGCCTATGCATTAGGTGCCAGCACACGCTCTAACACTACGTGTTGGTGCCGGCTGCGGCCGCCGCCGAGTGACATGCCCCCAGGTGTACTTCCACCTCCGAGGCTCTGTCATGTCCCTGCCACCCTCCTTGCCGCCTGCGGTAAACAGCGTGTCTGTTAACGCTGAAGGTCACCACACCCCCTTCCTCAGCCTTCCCTGCGCCAGGCTGGAGGCACACGGCTCGTACTCACCTCTGGGCAGTGTCCCCCGGCGCCAGCGGAGTGAGGGGCATGTCAGCCCCCCGCTTGGCATTCACCTTGGCATAACCTCAGGGAGCTGGCGAAGGAAGAGATGCTTTCCGTTACTGCACTCCCGCGGCTGTTTTTCATAAAACCTTCCGTAAGTGATGATTCTTCACCATCCTTTTTAATGAAACCACCACATATTAATCATCTTTTAAACTGAGACACTCCTAAAAGGGAGACCCATTAATTATGCTGGGACCACAAAAAACAAACGTAGGCTGGGACCGCCCTGGTATTCCGGGACCCGTGTCACCCCGCCCAGGAAGTGGGTGAGGTAAACAAAGACGACACACGAAGCAGAGTCCCCGCTGACCTCAAGTGACGCAAAACATGAACAAAAACCAACTTCGACTGTGGCAAGCCACTGAGGTTAGGGGCTGGTTCGTTACCACCCATAGCCTAGCACACACCGACAGGTGCACCCCCTTACAGCCGTGGGACTCACTTGTTAGCTGCTTTGTGAAACAGGGAGCAGCACAGCCCCATGCCCGTGGGAGGCGGTCGGGGCTAAACGAGCCAACCTACGCAGGGCACTCAGAACGTGCCTGGCACAGAGTGGACAGCCCTCCGGTGTCAGCTACCGTCACTGTCTATAGTAATGACATTGGAGAATAAGAGAGCACTCTAGGAACGCAGTGAACTCCAGTGTCAGGCAGGACCCCGCCCCTCCATGTGATGTTCCCCAGGGCTCGGCTGACCCCCTTCTCTTTCTAAGGCATGCGGCACTACCGAGATGCTGAGCGCTCCCAAACCCGCGCCGCCGGCCACATCGTCCTCCCACTGACCCAGCCAGTTCCTGGATGTTTCCCCAGAGTGGCTCACAGCTCTTCAATCCCAAGATGTCCACAGCCTCGCTCATCATGTTCCCTACCAACCCCGACTGGCTTCTTGGGTACCTTCCCTGAGTGAGTGGCACAATAGCTCACCCACCGTCCACGCCAGAGACCTGGGACACGTCCTTGACTTTTCCCATCCACCTCCTCTTGCCAACTAAGAGCCTGCCTCCAGGTCTCCCTACTTTTAGTGTTGACTCTTCATTCTGTTTTGTGTGGGGGGTGGAGGGGTAAGCTATTGACAAACGATCTTTCTTTCTCCATGATCATCAGAAGTCCAACTCTAACACTAAAACCTTAACTGTACACTAGCCTAACATCCTGCATGACCCAGTTCCAATTTCACCTCTCTCGCACATCTCTCAAATCTCCTACACACCAAACATACTGAACTACCTTCAATTCCAGGTCACTCCATGTTTCACGACGCCTCTGGGACATTGTGCTTGCTGGTCCCCTGCTGAAGTGCCCTGTCCTGCAGCCCACGGGCCTTCCAGTCCGGTGTTACCTGTTCTGGGAAGCCCGCTCCACACACAGATAGCAGAGAATTGCCAGTCCTCCGTCTCCCAGCGAGCGGACTCCCTTCCAGGCTGAGGTAGCTGCCCTCCAGGGCATGTCTACAGCGCCCTGCACGTGCCCATCCGCAATGTGGCTGCTGGCTCACTTGCTAAACTGTGACCTCGCTAACTTGTGACTTCTGTTAGTTAGGGACTGATTCACCCTGCAACTCCACTTCTGACTCATGATCCAGTAATACCCAGTTTTATGAATGAATGGACAGTAACGAAGAACCTCGGGTAGCAGCCTCCTCTCTTGGGGGGCAAGACTATGTGCCTCAGAGGCAGGATCACAGGCAACGTTACATGTTCATAGGTACATGCACACATGCAGTAGTGAAGCATCTTTAAACTGAGATCCCTGCGTGTGTGAAAGCATATGCAGGTTATAGGAGACTGTTACTTTTCTTTCACCTTAGTTGCCCTTTGCCTGCAATCCCTGCATCTTTTTCCGTTGTGACTCCGTGCGCTCCGATAGCCTTAGCCCCCTCCTTCACAGCGGTGGCCCCCGCACAACAGGGGGTCGCTCGGCCCTCGGACCCAGCGCTCAGGGCCACCCCCTGCTGACAGGGGTTCCGAATGGGGGCCAGACTTCCAACGGCCAGAAGGGAACTGCCCCCTCCTTGCATTGCCAGTGTTGAGTCCGTCTTCTTTTCTCTAGGTTCAATGATCTCAGCTCCTTCAGCAAGCAGAATTAAACTTTTACACTAAGTTATTATCATCTCAAATGAGATTTGTAATTGGCACTCATTAGGAATTGATTATTAATATTCATTTTAATAACTTTCACATTCAGATTGCTGAAGTGTTTAACACTGTTTTCTTTATTTCTTAAATAAGTTTTTAAAATGTTTATTTATTGATTTTAGAGAGAGTAAGGGAGAGCAAGAACATCAATCTGTAGTTCCACCAGTTTATGCATTCATTGGTTGCTTCTTGTATGTGTCCTGACCAGGTATGGAACCCTCAACCTTGGCATATTGGGATGACGCTCTAAGCAACTGAGCTACCCGCCCAGGGCTAATGTTGTTTTAAAAAGAAGCTTTCATCACACTGCTATTCCTTTTCAATCTGTGGTCATTCTGCTACCTCCCAAGATCTCTATATGCCAAACCTAGGCTTATTCTAGTCATTTTTCATTTTGTCAGCTTAATTAATTTGAAGGTAACCTAGGTTTTATTATAGAAATTTAACAAAAATCTATGGACATGTTAAAATGTTTTAAGAATAGTTTTAAAATAATTAGTAATTTGTCATTCCACAAGGCAAAACATATCAAATAAACTTGTTTTAAATTCTTATGATCATCTTTTAAAAAACAAAGTATCTTGAAATAGTTGTCATGAGGCATTAATTAGCATATGTAGGAATGGTAGATAAAATGAGAAATTAACAAGGACAAGCAATTTTCAGAATGATCCTTTCAATTAGAAATTAAGTCTTTGGGGTGTTTAATTTTCATCTATCACCATCATTGTTATGTAGTCCTTGTAATGAATGGAATTCGATTCTGGATCAATGGCAGCAGACAACATCTCCTCCATCTCCTCCTGAGAAAAAGGCTCACCTGGGAGGGCGAGAAGGGACACTCATCACTCACAGTCTTCTGACTGCTTTCTCTCTTTCCACTCACCAGCTTGGCTGCCATGGGACCCCCACAGGCCCCCCCGTGTCACCAGTTACCCTCCCTGACCCCCAGGGCCAGCACACCGACAGCCCAGGGGTTCAGTGGGCACGCTGTTGCGCCCCTGGCAGATCTGGGACTCATTTTACCTCGCAGATACCATAGCTCAAGCAACCTCTAGAATTGATCATTGCAGCCAAAACAGCAGAGGACACAAAGGCATCAAGAATAAGGTTACTTATTTAAATTAAAACTACTGAAATTGCCAAAGGATTAACCAGAAGTCTTAGTTGTATAGGGTGTCTAATCATTATATTTAGTAGAGATATGAAGAGAGGATTAAACTTGCTGTGCAAAATTGCTGAAGAACAGATAGCAGAGACTTGAAATTCTAACGATTATATCTCCAAATATTCCCTAACAAGGTCTGGCCAACATAGTGACGGCAGCTGAACCCAGTGACAGATGCCATTCATCAACCATTCAAAACAGTGCTCTCTCTTTGTTACAGTTTGGCCCGGGATTGCTGTCAAATGAAACCTAAAGTTGGATAGAAAATCTGTGGGCTTATTTGGATTCAGATAACAGCTGCAGGCCATTTGGATATTGGTTTTACCAAGATGAGAAAAAGTAAACTCAGGAAGACTGTTGGAAAGGGCGTCGACTATTTAAGATAGAACTTTGTCCTGATATTAAACAAAAATACAGAAATATCCAAATCGCTACCTTACCTGTAAAGAGTCTTATCCAAGCAGCTAAGTTACCAAGGCCTGAGGATTACCTACCTCCAGAGTCTAAGTCACCTGCCTCTACAAATAATGCTTTCTAGTTGGAATTCAGTTAATAATCCAGGAATTATTCAAGTGGGGATTTTGATGACAATGATGACAGCATTATTAAACAAAGGAAATGTGCTGAGTTCTTTTGAAACCATGCTTACATCCTTAGGGAGGAAAAAAGAATACCCAAAATGCCTAAAAAGACCATCAATGAACATGGATGGGCACACGTAAGTCATTAAAAGAACACTAAGAAGCATTCTGTTGAGAACAACCCAAGTGCTTCATGCATAGTATCTAAGTCTCCCAACCACCTCCCGAGAGCTATGGACTGCCACCCCCCCTCACAGGCGGGACACCAGCCACAAGGAAACGCGCAGCCTGCCCAGCCAGTGGGGGCAGGACTGGGGTCTGAAGGCCAGCGGTCCAGCTCAAGGTCCATGAATCGATGACCGCACTCCACCCGCTCACGCTAGGTTACAGGAGACAGTCACACTGCTCCCTCGCGTAAGGATGGGAGGAGAACAGCTGGATGATTAAGGGCACAAACGTGGGAGCCAGGCTGCCTGGGTCCAGGTGCTACGCTGTCTCATTAGCTTTAAGATCTTGGGCAAGTCGCCTCACCTCTCTGTGCCTCAGTTTTCCTGTCTGAAAAACGGCGATGATAAAAATACTATCCATCTCGTAGGGTTGCTATGAGGATTAGAAGTGTTGTTATTTGAATAGTACTTAGAACATTGCCTGGCACATAAGCAGCGCCATGAGTTTCTTTAATGTTTTTGAGATCTTCCCAGCTGCTAAATACTGTCTGACACAATACACATGCCTGGACACATGTGGACTTCTATCTTGTAGGAACTTGATTCCGTGTGACTTACTAGGTTCATCATAGGACCTCCTGGGCATTTAGAAAGCATGTTCTCAAGCTGACTGATGTTCCGTGGACAGCGGGAAAATCTTTATTGCCCCCGTATCCACTGCAGTCTGTTCCTGGCTTCCCTGTTTCAGCCAGGAGCATTCCATAAGCCCATCATGCAGGTCACCGCCTCGTTATTTTTGGCTCCACTCCCATCTCCGGCCCCTGCAGTTACCATGACCCATGACCCCGCTGTAGACAGCCTAGTGAATCAATCTCTCCTTTCCATCCCCATCGGCTCTCCCAGATCAGGCCCTTATTGGGGCACCTTCAAATGCCGAAATTGCCTCCTATCGGGTCTCCCAAGTAGAACCTCTTTCTCGCTCATCTAACAAATCTACCAGCACCAGGTTGACTCTGCAATCCCTCCTGCACTGTGTGACTCATCTGCTCAAAACCCTGCCATGTTTCTCCACTGCCCGCAAGATGAAGTTAAACTCCTGAGCCCAGGGCTCAAAATCTACTCCCAGTATGTCTACCTAAACTCATTGCCCACTGTTGTCCAACAAATCCCTCTGCGCCCTGTCTCTCAGAGGCCCCCCCAAATATGCTCATTCCTGCCTCCCAGGTTTTGTTCACACTATGCCTTCCTCTCATCAGCCCCTTCTCCCACTCTTTATTCATTTACCCATTCATTCATTTATTCATTCATTCAACCAATCTATTGAGACTTATTACCTGTGGGGAGACTTATTACATATCAACAAGTTTATGTTGCCTAATATAACCTAGGATTCACTTCCCTTAAATTAGTCCTTAGGATTGAGAGGTCCATGCTTGGCAAGTCCTAACATTTCCATCCAAGCTAATCCCTAAGGCAATTTTAGCGATTTCCTGAGTCAGGGTGGCAGCTGTGACTGCCAGGTCCTTCTCACTCTTTCCCTCCACTCGCACCTCGTGTTGGCTCTTTGGCGCGGATCGAAGTCTCACCAGCCGTGCACATAGACGCAGCCATAGCCTTCCTTACTCAAAAGTACCTGCACTTTTTACTCGGTATCATGTGGTTGGAAACGCCGAATCATTCAGGACTCAATCTGTGCACCAGTGACCTGAACAAAGGCGACGAACTCTAATAACTTTGTGTGGGAGAAGGGGGAGATGACGGCCACGAGAAGGGACAGGAGAACGCCCATTAGGCCACTGACAGAGGAAACAAATCACACATCAGCCTAAGCAGAGAGAATTCCTAAAGGAAATATGTTGGCGTATCTGGTGTACAGGTGTTATGTGTGTATCTGTATATGCGTGAGCGTACAGTTTAAGGTCAAAGCAAATATCTATGGTTCCATGAGCATAAAAAACTGAAAATTTTTGTGTGAATTCATACTCAGTTGAGACTGTATTACCTGTAACTTAACCAGCTGAAAAGCTCTTTAAAAAGGAATTTTTATATATTCTAATTCAAATCTTTAATCTAACAACCAGCATTGATTTATAGTGATTGATAGTTCATGTTTTCTAGGTGGCATACCTTTTATTCTGGAAACACTCTAAGTGAATGGAATGCCTTCAACCTATCAAAGTATCATTTTGCCTTACAAAATCCTATACAGGAAAAAATTGATTTCCCCTTAGCCTATGCTTTTTCCTCTTACTACAAAACAGAAAACATCCCAAAACCAAAATAATAGAAATAGTAAATAACTCATTTTAACCAGAATGATTGATTTTAAACTATCCTCTAGAATTTTTGCATAATTGTTAAATTATTAATCGCTTAAATAAGTCACTGTTATAAGATATGTTATAAATAACTCACCTTCTTCAGTCATATACTTGATCAGTTCTTCCTTAGAAAGAAACCCGCGTTTAGCTGGATCTAATACCTAGGGAAAAGATAAATATTATATTTTTCATTTGGTGAGTAAATTTTACAAGATGAATTTTTCATACAAACATACAAAATCTGGAGCTTACATACCTCAAAAGCTCGAAGAAGGGTATCTTCTGGAATTGGTCTGTATCTAATTATGCAAAAAAAAAAGTGTAAATACACTTTTTTCAATTTCTAGATATGAAAGTTGAAAGCCTTCCACACCCACTAGAAATACTTAGTTTTAGTTCAAAATCACTGGCATGTTTGATATTATCTATTACTTTTTTCCCTCAATATAGAAATCTATTAATCTGGGAACAAAATTTCTTCAATGAATCAACAATAGTAGGCTAATGCCATGCTTTCTCTAGAAAAATAATTAGGGTTAATTCTTATTTATCATTGATAATTCAAAATAAAAGATAATAAGGATGTTGTTGACTTATGCTTCTTGTAGCTTATTTGCCCTTTAATTACACTGTTTATTAGAGTAATACTGAAGTGGCTGATATTTCTAAGCACATACCAACTGGCAGTTCAGAGTATAATGAAAAGTTAGAAGAAAGCTATTCTGGAAAAAACACTGGTCGATTATAATATATGAAGTGAAAAAAACAAGTAATTTGCAATTAATATAGTTATAATCATCAAATTATATTAAAATATAAATATATTATATTTATGTACATATAATTGCACTTTCTTACCTTCTTTCCAGCAGTATGCTGGTCATCACTGGAAGAAACTTTTCATATCTAATATATCCAGTGGGTTCTTCTTCCTCTACCTAAACAAGCAATTTAAAAAATAGCCAGTTATTGCCCTGGTTGGTGTGGCTCAGTGGATTGAGTGCCAGCCTGTGAACCAAAGGGTCTCTGGTTCGACTCCCGGTCAGGGCACATGCCTGGGTTGCAGGCCAGGTCCCCAGTTAGGGGCATGTGAGAGGCAACTGGTCGATGTATCTCTCACACAGCAATGTTTCTCTCCCTCTCTCTCTTCCCCTCTTCCTATCTCTCTAAAAATAAAAAAATAAAATCTAAAAAAATAGCCATTTATTCATTCAACAAATATATTGAGCAGCTACTTTTTCCAAGCACTGTGCCAAGAGTGCGGGATTTGATAATGAGTATCCTTGGGCATGGCCTCGCTCACAGAATTTATATTCTGGTAGTGCAGACATATATTAACCAAAAAAACAACAAAGCTGGGCATCTAATTATAAGTTTATGTGAGCGCAGTGACATAAATGAGCATGGGTCTATCAGATCATAGAATAAAGGAAACCTTTCGGGCCAAAAAATCAGGGAAGGCATTCATGAGGAAACCACACTAGAGCTGATGAGGAAAGGATGAGAAGAAGGTCACTGAACAAAGACAGCAGGGAAGAGACTCCCGGGCGGAGGAAATAACATGCACGAGACCCTGTATGACGCACTGGAAGCCTGGAGACTGAAGCACAGGGGCAAGGACAATGTTTCTAGAGGAGGCTGCAGAGACAGGGACAGGCCTTGCAGGGCCTTTTTGTCTATGAAAGTGACTTCGGTTGTTAGCTAAGACCAATGAGAAATCACTGGAGATCTCACAGATGTATGCCTGAAAGACCACACTGGTTGCAGGTGAGGTGGCTTCTGAGGAATAATCTAAGGGCTTGGCTTGCCGTGGTAGCCACGGAGAGAGAAGTGGATGTTTCAAAACGTACTTAGGAAGTAAAATCAATAGGACCTGGCATTGCATGTGTTATGGGCAAGGATGAGGGAAAAAGAGAGGGGTCAAGGACAACACCTAGGATTCCAACTTGCACAGACAGGATGGAGGGATGTTTGTCCCTGAGAGAAAAAACACTGGGCAAGCGACCAGGTCAGAGGACCAATCATGACCTCAAGGACCACAGTACATATCAAGTCATTGTAAAATATCTATTAAATACCTAGAGGGTCAACAGAACTCGGTTCTACCACCACTGATTAAGAGAATTTTGGTAGCAGCACTATAGGAGAACGGGAAAGACTCCTGCCCACAGGTTCAGCTGGGATGGTGTGGCTGTCTTAACTTTTGTGTCAGGCTATTTATGAGGAGTTGTAAATTTTCCACTCCCTTTCAAAAATCCTATTAAAAGGCTCATAGATCCCAACTCAACAGAAGAGCTTTTAATATATTTATTCTTTGAGCAGAAAAAAGAAATCTATAGGTAGCTGCTACGTAGAACACACTGTCTTCCGAATGACAGCTATTTTTTAAAAATGTTTATACTAGAGCATCACCTAGCATGAGTGCAGCCCTCAGAAACCACCCTCAGCAGCTTCTGTGCTCCCTCTAACACAGAATGATGCGCTTCAGGGTTTCTGAGCCAGCGGTTCAGGAACAATGGTCTTCGGCTGTCTCCAGGTCCAAGGTGAGCGTTTTGCAAATGAATGGTGACGTGGCTCTGGTGTGCTTGATGGGTAGCGCCCTATAATTCCCAAACAAGGAGCCTCTTAAAAATAAAATATCAGTCTTAGGAGACTACCTTTGGCGCGGTAATTTTTAAAGAGAAATGTTGAGTTTCTGTTCTGAAGAAATTTGCTCCAGAGCAATGGTTTGCTTCCCTTTCCCCTTACCCGGAACAAACTACAGTAGAGCAAACAGTCTCAACCTTGAAAGATTAAAACCCCACTCTATTTTATGAGCATCCTCATCCATCTAGAAGCCGTTTTTAGTTTTTCCAAAGGGAGTTCAGCTCTATAGCATGCTCTCCACCATGTGAGAATTCATGGACACATGTTATATGCCTAATAAAGGGTCCCCACTTCCACTCCCAGCTTCTCTACAACCCCCAGGAGCCCCCGGTACCCTGAACACTAGGGCAGAGCTGTGCGGGTCATTCTGGTCTGATGGATCTGTGTAAAGCCAAAAGTGCACAAAAAATAGTAAGTTAAAGCAGATCTCCAACCAATCAGGAAAACAGAAGAGGCATAAATTTTCTTTGACTTCTTTTTAAAGAGGGATAATGACTTTAAAGACTATGTGTTCCATGTAGTAGAGCCTGTGGTTCAAGAGTGAAAATAGTGAATTCACCTTCAACTTGGGCAAATTGTGAAAACCTGTCTATGATCCAACACTGCCCTCTAGAGGCCACATCTTACCCATTCTTTTGTACGAAAAGATACATAAGCAATGGCATAAGAACAATAGTTATACAGTGATTCTAAATACAGCAAAATAGACTGTTTTATGTACACCAGACACTATTTTATATTATAAAAGGTTTTGAACTATTTAAATAAGACTTTTATTTTAGAAGTTTTAGGTTTACAGAAAAAGTTGCTGAGATAGTACAGATTTCCCATGTACCTCCACCTAGTTTCCCCGGTTGCTAACCCTTGCATTGCTAGAGTATGTAAACTACAGATGGTTCACTGTCCCAACTCATGAATTAATATTAATACACAAGTATTCACTAAACTCCAGGCCTTATTTCGATTCCAGTTAGCTTCTCTAAAAGGCATTTTAAAATATGGTATATCCCTCTATCATAAAAGAGAAACAAGGAGTAGAATACCACCTCTCAGAATCTGGTGTAGAATCATTCTGGTGCAGAATGAGTTAGTTAACTTTATGAGGTTATCAGTAAGATAAGACAAATATGCTACTTTCTAGAAATGTTTATCACCCAATAATGGCTCAATAATTATTTGTGCGTTAGCGCGGAGCCGCCTCTGGGGCTGGCTCCCCACCTGCCTCTTTGGAACGACGGGAGAAGGGGAGTAGCCGCCAGCCACCCAGTGCACCCCTTCTCTTCAAAGGGCAGAAACAAACAAGACAAATACATCTTGTCATTGCAAACACGAGGGAGGCAAAGTTACATCACAACCCAGTTTGCTTCACCTAAGAAAAGGGCTAACGTGCTGGAAAGGGGGTCGCGACGGGGGAGTAACCGCGGCAGCGCTTATGAGTCCAGTGTAATAAAGACCCTTTGCAGGAGGACCCCCCAGCGCCGACTTCGCGTGCATCGGCAGTGAGCTCATCTTGCAAGGGCAAGTGCGTGTTCCCCAGGAAGGCCAAGGCCCTGGGACGCCCGCCCAGCTCCCCCTCCACAGAATGATGGGGGGCAGGCGTCCTGAAGAGAACACGCTGCTGTCGCTGCCAGCGAAGGGCCCCGCCTCCGCGGCCACCACAGAGCTGCAGGCGCTCTGGTCTCTCTGCGACCTCTTCCTCAGCGCGGGGGAGTCTCAACAAACATGTAAACACTGTGGGGTATTCAAACATGCCGACATTTCTCTAGGTCGCAAAGCATGAGGCAAAGGCTGCTTCTTACTCTGCTTTGGTGAAAGTCCATGTCCTTGATCTGTTTTGCACCTGAGGACATTCAGGCACGGGGGGGTGACCACCCGCCAGCCTCCGTCCGCAGCGGTCTGCTCCCATTCCCAGAGTGAGATCCTGGGGCCCTCTCTTCTCTCATTGAAGCATATTTATTTTAATGCTGAACCCACTGAATAGGTACAATAAAACACCCAGTGAAAGTTCATTTCTCCCCAGTGACAGACGAGTCAGTCAATAAATTGAACTACTTCATGCTCCACAAGAGCAAGATATTATCAGTACTTAAGGTGGTTTATAAAGTATCTACATTTCAACTAGTTCCAGGTCACCAAATAAGATACGCAAATGAATGTTTAACTACTTGTAGTAAATATAGGAACACCATAAGATATTTCAAGTTAGACTCTAAATACCACATATATAAATTTTAACATAAATCATGTTTCAAAAGCAAAACAGAAATACAGTTTAGGAAGTATTTCTTTATTTTGGATGGAATAAAATAATAAAAAAATCATTGTCATTTGTCAAAAATATTATCTTTATAAATAAAACAATGGAAATCTGCCTATTTTAGAAAAATTACTTACTCCAAACATTCCAGAGGTTGTTGTGCAAAAATTAGAATATGTTATTCCTCAGGGTTTGAAGTCCCTTTCTTATTACTGGGAGTATCCGGGGGCTACATCAGGCCATCGATGAGGTCCCTTCCAACTGTGAGCCTCTACCATTCGGAGCGATGGGGGGTCAGGGGCTGCCACGCCATTCATTTCCCCACTTTACCCTCTGGGGTGGGCGGCCTCCCGTGTCAGCCTCTCTCCGCCCGGACATGAGTGTCCCTGAGACTCCCAGGGGCGTCCTCTCCTATTTGACAGAGGCCGCAAGTGTTGCAGTCACAGTCGCTACTGAGGTGCTCGTCCACCCAGGTGTACCAAAAGCAACTGTTTAAAATTCTTGTGTAGTAATTTGGGAGGAAAAGCTCCATCCTGAGTGGAGATTTGGTTTAAGCAAATATGCCATGGTTAACACAGTACAGATCTGAATATAGTGATGACCAAAAAGTGACCTTTCCCTGATGAGAAAATTCCCTAAAAGAATTTTGGTCAAGTTGAATATATCAGGTCCACAGATATATTCAAAATCGCATCTATAACATGTTAATTTTTAAATGTCATTGTTCATTTTTACATTTTATAAAGCAATTTTATTCAAACCAATGCCTCTTCCTCTACTCTTAGTAAAATTAGCTTTATTGGATCTCCAAATGTAAAAACAATATAAAGGTTTCCTGCTTTATTGAATATTTTTAAATGCTAATGGAAACTTGGTACAGCTTTTTAGTTACCAAAGTACGAGTATGTGGGTAGCAGAATCATCTTTCCAATCTTCCATTCCTTAACTTCATATAGTACTACAGGACTCAAAACACATCTTCTTATACATTATTTCACTTATCTTTGAAGCAAACTTTGAAGTAGTGTTATTACAACGGAGGAACCAATAGTCACAGAGTTGAAGCACCTCACCCAGTCACAACTGCTTCTCTTCGGTGTCACGCTGAACGGCAAGGCCTGTGCTGAGTGCGAGGAGTAAGGAAATTAAATCCCACTGCCTCGTCTTTTTGCCTTATTCTCTTTGTCGTCGTTGGCTTCCACCTGAACCCACACACCTAGATGAGCATTTCTGAAAAAATCCTTCTCCTGAGGGTAGCGTTTTTCCCCTCAGGCCTCTGCTTTGTTGAGCTGAAAGCTGCGCTTGAACTGAGGTCAGACGCTTCTCTGGAAAAACAAACAGGCGGGAACTGTGTGGCCTCGGGCTGCTCACTGCTGCTGCTGCGTGGGACAAGTCTCTCCGGAAGCTCACCCACACTATTGCAAACAACCATTTTTTAAAAAGTCTTAGACTGCCTGGTCAATGCCAAGTTAGCTCTTATTATTTTATTATGTTTACTACTTCTTCTGAAAGTTAGTTTTTATTTCCAAATAAATATAAACTCTTTACTGCCTCTACTTCTGTTTCTGTCCCTTTGAAATGATATGGCTTACAACGCTCCTGTCATCTGTCGGTACTCTTTCTGCATAGGGTAGGCCACTGTGTTGACTGGCCTTTTCTCAACTAATTTCAGAGAGTACGGTACCTAAAGCAGGGTCTTACTTGAACCATTGCACTACCTGGTCATAGCCATTTCCTCAAATTTGACATCAGCTCTTTCAGATGCCACTGGTTGGGTAGTTCACAGAGCTGCCCTAATATTTTTACTGAGCACATTTAGTGGTTTAGGGAATTTGGACTTTCAGGCAAGGGATTTTTTTTTTTCCCCACTTAGGAGCAGCCAGAGTCGCACAGTCTGGTGAACAAAACTTCCTCAGCCCCACTTACCTCTGCAATCAGCTCGTGAAGCTCTCCCTCACTAGGACAACATCCTAATGACCGGATGATAGTTCCAATCTCTCTGGGGAAAAAGTGGTCAAGAGTTTTAGAATGTAAATTCTGAACATGAAAGAGCTATGTTTCTCTAGGTCAGCAATTTTCAACTGGTATGCCGTGAGAATTTTTAAAACACTTCCCTCTTTTCCCTTTGACCGTCCAATAAAAAAATGACAACTGACAACACAACAGCCGTCTGGGGTGAATGAATCAAAATTATACCTATTTCTTTTGTGAGGTCAGCAAAAAAATATAATTTGGGGGGTGTGCTGCAGACATTTAGTAATTAGTGTACGTGTGCCAGGGGATGAAAAACGTTGACGATCGCTGCCCTGGGTTATGTCAGAGCATATAGAGCATAGCAAACACAGTCCTCGGTAAATATTGCCTTAAGAGGATAAGAGATACTTTCTGGGGAAAGCAAAGGGCAGACAAGTAAACCAAGGAGAGAAGAAAGAAGTGTTTGTTGACTGTTAAATGCAGCCTTCCTTAGGCCAAAAATCCAAAAGTTCTAGAAAAGGAAAAGAAAGGAGGACAGAATAAGAAAAAGAAATGCCAGTCACTTACTAGCTAAGTATTTGAAGGATTAGTTAACTCTCCTGAGCCTCAGTTTCCACATCTGTCACATGGGAACGATAATGTCTGCCCCAGAGGTGAAGGTGGACACTAGTGACAGGGTACTTAAAAGCACGGCCTGCAGTGTCAGGAAAAATTTCTGATAGGTGCCTTACCACTTCCAGCCATTCGGTTTCTCAGCTTCCTTCTGCTATCCCAATACTTCTTCTAAATTACTCACCTTGTAACTAACCACCAGACCCATTTCTCACTCACCCACTCCATGCCCAACCCCTCCCCCAAATCCTGCCGTCACGGGCTCTCCCCCTCCCATACCTCCGTCTCCCTCTTTGCCTCCCATAACCCCTTTGACTGCCTCCTACCCTGTACCTGCCCTCCCTGCCCCTGTTGCAAAATGATCCCTACTCTTAGAAATATTACAAAAGGCTGAGGGAATAAGAAATGTCTTAGAGCTGTACACAAAGAGGAAGAAAGCCCCCTAAAGAGGGCTGGTGGTAAGGAAATCCGGGCCACCAGCATAGAACACACAGCTGCGCGTCCTCCCCAGCGGCTGGCAGCGTCGCGGCGCTCTCTGTGCGCCAGGCGCCGTTCCGACCCGGTGCATGGAGAGCCCACTCAGTCCTCACAGTAACCCGGGGCGGCGGGGGCTTCTGTGATCTCCACTTGACAGGCAAGGAAACAGCCACGTAACTTGCCCAGAGTCCCCTCCAGCCAGTATATTCAAGCGACAACCTCCTCAGGACTAGGGAATTCTCTGGGGCTGTGCAGAAGTCTGACAAGGGCAGGTAAGTGGAAAACAGGGCTGAGAACAGAGCTTTCTGGCTTGGGAATGCACATCTCCTCTCAGGCTTCTAGAAAGAACAGCTCTCACACCTCACTCAGATCCCTTATGATCATGATCTGTAAGGATGACAGGCTGCCAGGTTAATGTTAACAGAATACAGTGACACCAAATTTTTATTATGTCTTTGACGCTCTGTTTTAAAGTGCTTTAAATATTCAGATCCATTTAGTTTGTCACATCAGCTCTGTATGGCAGGTACTATTATTTTCCAGATGAGGAGAAGTTAGGTAATTTCTCTCTTCGAGAGCCGAATAAACGGTGGAAATGGATTCAAACACAGGCAGGCTGGAGTCCATATTTTTAACCACTGCACACTGCTGACTCATATAAATCTCAACTGAGTATTTAATTAGATTTAAAGGAGCATTTCTTGACTATGACAGGTGCCTCTAAAAAAAGCTGTGGAAATTCCACCCTTGAAGATCAATCCAGGGGTCACAAACTGATGATCCAAGGGACAAACGTGGCCCTCAGATAAGGTTTTGTTCGGCACAGTGTTGGCCTGTTTATTGTTCAGGGGGGGTGTGCACACATGTCACGAGGACTGTCCTGTACCTTCTAATTCACACATTTATGTTAAGGCCTGGTCCCTGTAGCAACATGTTTATCACTCTTGGAAAATGTGAGTTTTGTTCTGTCAAAGAATTTACCTGCAAGTGGCAGAGGAATAAGCGAATGACCCTTAAAAGTTCTCCCAAAGTGCTCTGATTCTGAAATTATTTTTAAAACACATACACATAAAAACCTGTGGCTTATGTAAGAGAATGTCTTGTTCTCAGAGGATCTGCCCTGGAGTATTTCAGGGAAAAGGTCACAACGTCTACAACTTACTCTCATAGAGTCCAGCAAAATGAAAATAATGGAGAGAGGCAGAGAGTGAGCCCATGCACACAAAAGCACATGTTGCAAAATGCTAAGAATTGGCAAATGTAGCCCTGGCTGGTGTGGCTCAGTGGATTGAGCGCCCGCCTGAGAACCAAAGTGGCGGCGGTTCGATTCCCAATCAGGGCACAGGCCGGGGCTGCGGGCCAGGCCCCCAGCCGGGGGCGTGCGAGAGGCAACCACACATGGATGTTTCTCTCCCTCTCTTTCTCCCTCTGTTCCCCTCTCTAAAAATAAATAAATAAATAAATCTTAAAAAAAAAAAGAATTGGTGAATCTAGATGAAAGTGCATAACAGTTCAGTGCACCATTTCAATTTGTAAGTTTGAAAATTTTTTAATAAAAATATTTCACTACAAAACAACAAGATAAGCACATTTCAGTCTCAGCAATTAAATAGGAAATAATAAGAAATTATTAGGTAATAAGAAATAATAACAGAAATCCTGGCTCATATAAACTACTTATAAAACAATTGGCTGTTGTGTGTTATACTATTTTTATCCTTTTGGCTTGAAATGTCGATTATCAAGGATGTCTTAACCTTTAGTTTCACAGTAAAATACATGAGTTACAACCTCTTCACTCAGCACTTTAGAACAGAAAATTAAAAGCTTGGCAGCACTGATTAGATCTAGACCATCCTGCATTCCGAGCCGAGAGGGCCTGGCTATGGGTCCACCGTCCCTGGCAGCTACGAAAGGTATGAGGGAGGAGGAGCGAGCAGCGGGCGCTGTGAGCCGTCCTGCAGCCGCAGCAGGAGGCCGGCCGTGCGAGCGCCGGGCACCGAGCACCGGGCTCAGCAGGAGGCCGGCCGTGCGAGCGCCGGGCACCGAGCACCGGGCTCGGGCTCTCGGCAGACGGGCGGCCCCCAGCACAACGGGCAGCGACCTGCGGCCCAAGAAGGCCCGGCGGAGGGCGCCTGAGAAGCAGATGAAGAAGGGCGGAGGGAGAGGAAGGTGGCGATGTTTACATATTGACAGCCCCCTCTTCTCAAATGCGTTCTTTCCTTAAAAGCTTATGGAATGAGGTGAATTTATTTCACGGGGCCTCCCCAGTTCTCAAACGGAGTCCCTGAGAGGAAAGTAAAGGGAAGTTATAGGAGAAAACAAAGGTGACTCAGAGCTCCTCCCGTTCCCAGGCCCCGAAATGCAAGGCCGCAGGCACGGAAGATGACGATCCCCTGCGCTCACACTGCAACCCCGGCGCCAAGAGCGCGGGGAGCAGCGCAGGGGCCAGGTGGGCGGCCCGCGCGCCAGATGGTCTGCGGCCGGGCGGGGGCCGGCCGTTCCGCAGGCCACCGCGCAGCGAGCCGCCCGGCCTCGGAGCCAAAGGCTCCGAAAGGCGAGCTAAGGCAACACGAACAGAGCAAGAAAACACAGAGGCCAGAAAGAGGTCAGGCCATCAATTTTTAGTAAGAACTACAAACTAACTCCAAAAGCCTTTAGGGTTAAATACTAAGGATTTGTTTCTGTACTTGTACTACACAGAGCGTACTAAACATGGAGACGAAGTCATTTCAGAACAAATAAGTCACAATAAGGTTGCCCAATAGCGAGTGATATCACCGCTTGATTTATGTACAGCCTTTAGGCCATTTAAAATTGACGAGGAGCAGGCTGGTTCTTGGCAGGCCCTCATTCCGTGGGTGTGGTACCGCGTTTCTGACACGAGGTGGCGCCAGTGCCATTGAACTGGGCTGCGAGCCTTCGGTTTAAGGGCAGTGTAAGGTCACAAAACATCAAAAAGTCAAGACCTGATTCAAGGCACTTGATGAAATTCTAAGGGAGAAAAGAACAAGCAAAAGATTTTACCTTTTCTAGGGAATAACTGATATTGGGCAAAAAATAAGAGAATGCTAAGAACAATTCAAAAATTTCTAAGAAGGAACAAAGAAGGATGTGAAATAATTTTCATTTACTCAATAAATATTTATTGAACACTACTTTTTGCCAGCAACCACTTACAACACAGCAGACAACAAAGCCAAAACCTTGCCTTTGGGGAAGGCATTTTTCACAGATTAACCTTATTTTGACAAAGCCATGAAATGAAGTTGAAATAATGGCTAAATGTCCTTATTGGCAGGACTGCTGGGTTGTTGTTTTCTTTAAAGGCCTCTTTTTCCAAAAATCCCTCTAATCAAGTGAAGGCCATTTTTCCCTCACTGCTAAAATATGCTTTCAGAAAACCTTCTGGTTCTAATTTGTTCCATTATCATCTCGTACACTGTCCTAGGTACCAGAGTTTGCAGCCCCCAAATAAAGACGCAGGATCTCCTTGGCTCAGGCACTGGGGTCAATGCACAATCAAGTGGGAGAAAGCAGATACGAAGTGCGCGTGGGGGCCACCTTTAGGACATGACACGTACAGTGAACAAAGCACCACCACCCCCATCACCGTTCTCTTAATTATATTCGTTTGCTAGGGAGGCAGTAACAAAACACCACAGACTGGCCAGCTTAAATGACAGAAATGCATTCTCTCGCAGCTCTCGAGGCTGGAAGTCCAGAACCACAGTGTCGCAGGGCTGGTTTCTCCTGAGGCCTCTCTCCTTGGCTCGCAGAGGGCCGCTTTCTCATAGCGTCCTCACTTGCTCTTTCCTCAATGCACATGTATCCCTGGTGTCTGCCAAATTTCCTCTTTTTATAAGGACAGCAGTAAGGTTGGACTACAGCCTATCCTAACAGCCTCATTTTGACTTAATCACCTCTTTAAAGACCGTATCTCCGAATAAGGTTATATTCTGAGGCACTGGGCAGGAGGGACAGGACTTGGGGGGGTCAAAACTCAGCCCCCAACAGTAACTACTCCTACCCCGCGCCGCCCTCTTCGGACCACTGTTCTCTCTTGCCAGGACCGCAACAGCCTCCATACAGTCGATCTGCTTCTGCTCTTGCCAGCCACCTCGTCCACGTCCTCACAGCGGCCAGAACAATCGCTTCAAAATGAAAACCACAGCACGGGATTCCCTTGCTTAAAACCCCGCAGGAGCTCCCACTGCGCAGACAACCCGCCCTCCCTCGCCTGGCCTCCGCAGCGCCCCGCGTTGGGCCCCCGCCAGCCTTTGGACTTGCGCTCCCACCGCCCTGCCCCCTGCTTTTCTCGGACACACTGAGCCCCTTCTCCTTAGGGCCTCTGTATTTGCGGTCCCCTGGTCTTCACGTGGCTGACTCCTTGTAATCTTAACGATCTTAACGAGAGATACCTTCCCTGACCAGCAGGTCTCGACTGTCTCAGGCCTCCTCGCCACCCCTTGTTCTCTAGTCCATTGTTCTGTTTTATTTTCTTTATAGCACATTTTATTACATCATCCTGGCTTGTTACTTTATAGCCCTTATTACTATCTGAAAGTGTATTTATTTATCTGTTTACTGGTATGTTGTCTGTCTCTTTCCTCTATAATACCAACTGCTCGAGGATGGAGGCCTTTCTCTGCTCTGTGCCAACACCCAGAAGGAGCTTACACATAACAAGGACTCAAATGCCTGTTAAATAATAAATCAATTTGTAGAACACTTTATAGCCTGAAAAATGCCTTGTGATTAAAAAATACTTTCATACACATTCACTCATTTAACTCTTACATCAATCCATATTAGAATCCCCCATCTTAAAAATGAGGGAACTAGAACTTGGAGAAATTACTTGACTCACCCTCTAGGGACGTAACCAGAGTGGGGCACAATTGGAGGGTGTGCCCAGCCTCGGGCTCCTGAGATTCTGCCACTCAGTAGACTTTGCCATAACATCTTCTTAGCACAAATCATGGCGCTCAGTGTGATTTCAGATGAAAAGTGGCTGCAGAGGAAAGGCTCAGAGCAGGCCAGAACCACGGTGCCTCCTGCATATTTCTCATAGGTGTTTTGGTGATAACAAGGATTAAATAAATGTTTACTAAGTTAATTGACTATAGCATTTTTCATTGTTGTGAAAGGTTTACATAATTCCAAACTCAGCACTGCCAAATGGCTGCTCACCCAAACAAAAAGCTCGCTGCCCTGGAGTTTCTTTCTTAAAAACAAGGCGGAGACACTGCTTAGCAAATACTATGGTAATCATTCTTACAGGTAAATCAACCAATGGATGCTAAAATTAGCGGGCAAAGGGTCTGAGGAGAAAGAGGATATCTGCATAGTCTTGAAGTATCTCCCCCAAGATATTTACTAGTTACAAAGGGAAAAATACCAACTGTATGTAGTGGGGAACTTAACCAAGTGAGCAAGATCGCATCATCCGGAGTGAAATATAGCAGTATCAAGTACCCGCCATGATGCCCTGAGAAGAATACACAATCACTTCTGTGATATTCTTGCCAAAAATGCACTCCCTCAGTCTATGCATAAGAACACATCTGACAAACCCAACATGAGGGACATTCTACAAGGATGGTTCAATAGTATCAAGGTCATTGAAGAACTGTCACAGGTTGGAGGACTAAAGAGACAAGAAAACAAAATGCAGCAATAGGATTCTGAGTTGGATCCTGGAAGACAGAAGGGAGATTAGCGGACAAGCTGGTAAAAGTCCAGTATGATCCTTAGATACCAGCACTATGGGGTGTGACCATGAGGGAAAGCTCGGCAAAGGATGCACAGCGACCCTCTGCATTATTTCTTGCATGTCTGTAACTCTAAAATTAATTACAAAATAAAATGTTTTTAACAACGGTGAAAAGGTTAAATTTTACAGTAATGGCTTAAAGAAATTTACCCACATATTTTTTAACACTTATAAGATTTTATGTTTTCTAGGTCAAGCTCCAGATTTGGGTATGGATGAGACCTCCAAGGAAAGGACGTAAAGTGAAAAGAGGGATGGAGGCAAAGCTCTGGTGGGTATTAAAAAGCCAAATAAAGGGATAATTATCCCCAAAAAGAGCTAAGAAGGAAAAGCTGAAGATGTCTGATGACAACAAAAGTAAGGTGATGTCCTGGGAAACAGGGAAAGAGATGACTAGTGACCTGAGGAAAAACAGTTCAAATGGGGCTGGGGTTGGGAAAGGGAATGCAAATTATAAGCTGCATGTTATTTTTTTAATAGTTTATTTTTTATTGTATTTTTCTATTACCCTTTGTCCCCTTTATACCCTCTTCCACCTCCACCCACCTCCCACAATCACCACACTGCTGCCCGAGTCCGTGAGTCCTTTTTCTTTTTTGCTCAGTCCCTCCACCCCTGCCCTTCCCCCCTTAGCTGTCAGCCTGCTCTCCCTCTATGAGTCTGTCTCTATTTTACTTGTGACCTCACGATTTGTTTATTAGATTCCACATATGAGTGAAATCATATGGTATCAACATAGTGAAGGTTATCAATAAAAGCAAACTCTTTTTTTATTAAGATGCTGGCTATGAAGAGAAAGACGAAGATAGGGCATTAGCTGTGGGGTGGGGGTTATTAGGCAGGAGTGTTTCGTAGTTTTGTTTCCGGAATGGAACATTTTCGAGTCACAACGCAGGCCTTTCCATGAGATTATTCGTGCGCTCCCCCAGCTGGGGCTGCTCGGCGTCCCCTGGTCACCGCCTCAGTGAGGGGACGGGATGACGCAGGACACAGAGGTCAGGGTGAGTGTCGAAGGCCGCTTAGGCCTGAAAGGGTCGCTGCTCGTGAGGATGCGCTAAGGCGGCCTCCCCGTCCTCGCCAGCCCGCTGTGTCCGCCTGGCTGCAGGCGGCGGGCCCAGGAGCGCCCCCAGGCCCTGGGGTCGGGCAGCTCCGTGCTGCTGTCTGCCTGCGGCCCTCGGGGAGCGGGGCTTGCGGGGCGGCTCTGTGAGGCCCCTGCACAGGCCGCAGTTACCCAGGTGTTTTCCCAAGCGCTGACTAAGATGCCCCGGAGCAGAGGACAGGAATTCCTTTTGCTCCATCTCCTTGTTTGTAGCCACTACTTGTTGGAGTTGGTGCACTGGAGTTTGTTCTTCAAGTCCCTGCTTAAGTCTTCGCTTGTTTTTCCATGTGTGTGGTTGGTTGGTTGTTTTAGGAGCACCTTGAAAGAGGAACCACACTGCTTTAGTCCACACGCCAACTTAGCTACCATTCTATAGGTCGGGTTTTCCCTCTAGAAACCAAATCTAGTCTTCTCACTTCTCTGTATTTGCAGATTTGTATTGCCTACATAAGAAAATCTAGGCTCCTTAGGGCAGGAAACAAGATCAATCTCTGACTGGCCCTTAACCCACCTTTACACATTCATTTCCTAGTAACTCCACACAACTAACCACATACTGCCTGCTGATATAATTGACACTGTCTGTAAGCCAGAGGCCGTGCTGTACCAGGAGTGTCCAACCTTTGGGCGTCTCTGGGCCACACTGGAAGAATAAGAGTTGTCTTGGGCCACACATTAAATACACAAACACTAATGAAAACAACAACAACAAAAATCTCATAACATTTTAAGGAATGTATAATTTTGTGTTGGGCCGCATTCATAGCCACCCAGGGCCGCACGCAGCCCACGGGCCGCAGGTTGGACGCCCTGCTACACGTTACAGAACCTAAATAGTACATCCATTTTGTTTTTGTATCTTAGGAGAGATAAGAAATATAAGCTTTTGGTTAAACACAGAAATACTCTTAGAGTTAGGCGAGCAAAGGAGAGAGGACCTAAAACGAGCGTTCCGTGGAAGGCTGGAAATTCTTTTTCAAACGCATGAGTAGTTCTCAGAAAAAAGTAGACGCCTGAGTGGCATCTCTCAGTAACTCAAAAAGCGAAAGAGAAGAAGGCCCCGGGCTAGCTGCCAGGGGCCCACCGCACCTTCCACTTGACCACAGCGAGCCTGAGCCACAGCCGCACAGCTGGCTCCCGGCCCCGTCTCCAGAGGGGCCTCGGACACTCAGGCCTCGGACACTTCACTGCTGAGTCCTTCAGAGACAGAAACAGTGGGTCCTCTGCTCCTGGGGACCCTGCTGGTGAAACCAGATCCTTCCCTTTCATGGCCATTTGCATAGCGCCCACCCCAGTCCTGTCTTTCCTACCTCCCCAGGGCAAGAACAGATTTAGACAGCTTGCCTCACTATCTCTGCAGGTGAAATGGATAAAGTTGCTGTCACCTCTGTGCCCAGAACATAGGGAACATGGAATTCCGTTGCTACAACTGATTGTGTGGTGATGGACTTACGCGCTCTGTGTGCACGGTGGAACCTCTAGCTACTGCCCCCTACACTGCCCTTTCTCACTGCCCTCCGCCCAAGTAAACCTGGAGCGATTTCGAACAGCTCCTGGTCTTCGTTAGTGACTACACATGCATCTGACATCCAGCGCTTCAGATCTGCAGAGGAAGTTGCAAAGGGAGACGCTCGCCATGTCCTGCTTGCCAGGAGGAGCAAGGCAATGATGGCTCTTCTTCTATCCCCAGCAGCCCCCGTGAGCAGGCCCCCCATCAACCAACTTCAGCCTAGCACACAGCTCAGCAAGGTGTTCGGGGCCCCCAACCCTTCCGTGGCTTCCTGTGGAGAAAATTCAGTGACGCCACTCTGTGAGGGGAATGGGCAGCGCTGTGACAAACTCCAGCACCCAGTGACTTAATACCATAGTCACGCAGGTGGCGTATAGTGAATAATTACTTCTTATATCACATTTCCAACCACAGCCTTATAACACACTAGCATTAACTGAGAAAACTTAAGAGTGTTTGGTCCCACGCCACCTTAGAGAGCCCCGCCAACAAAATAAACGAGAGGGAACTAGATTTACAAATATGCATGTGGCCATCCGGGCACATGGCAATGTTTTTTGGGTTTATATCCCGTCTTTATATCCCTTTCAAAACTAATGAAGGCACTTCCATGAACTGTTCTGTACTATGCATTTGCATGAGTCTTCCACACTTGACTGACACTTTTCAAGTGAATCCAACATTTTACTCCCTGCATCAAGGAGAGCAGGTTGAAGTTGCAGGAGTGGGAACTGGGAAGCCACAGAGGACACACACCCAGAGGCCCCAGGAGCTATATGCCCAGAGGCCCCGAGAAGTACGCTCCCTGAGACTGCCGATCCCAGCCTCTGGCTCCAAAGCGCTGTGGCCGTTCGGCAAATTTTGTACCTGATCAAGACAATACAAGTACAACAGACAGATACTTACAGTGCGGAGTCAATCAAAGTCGGCCTCCACAGACATAGAATACAGAAAGGCTCTTCTTTGTCACAACAGCCAGTTAAGGATCCTCAACAAAGTAGCCTGAATCAAGTGCTATTCTTGTGTCACAACACCCTTCTTATCAACCAGCTCCCATCTATACATCCTGGGACACAGTTTGCTGGGATTCCCGGCCCCACGCCCTTTGTGATTCAGGGTAACTTACATTTATTCTATTAAAATTACTCTAATGACTTTTGTGTGTTTCTAAAAATTAAATCCATACTCAAGAAATGTGTAATTTGACTATTTTTTTAAATTTCTGAATGTCAGAAAGTAAAAACAGTCAAAAAACAGATGGCGTACATTTTTTTCACAGACTAAGGCTAAGATCTTTAACATATAAAAAGATAAATAATTCAATGGGGAAAATGGGGAAAGAGCATAAGCTGCCTAGTCAAACAAAAGGAAATACAAATCACTTTTAGATATATGAAACAATATACATAATTACAAAAATGAAAATTAACATAAGTTTCTATTTCTCACATATCAGATTGGCAAAATTCCTGAAGTTTGACTTTTAAAGTTTGTTTAAGAGGGAGTGGGGAAAGAGGCACGCTCAAATAATGAAGTGAGAGACTATATTTTCAAGATAGCAACACCTACCAAAAAATCTTCATGTACTTTGACATAGTTCCAAGAATTTATTCTAGAGAAAAATTCTCACTTTTGCAAAATAGCATGCAAACTAAGATATTCTCTGCAATATGGGCTATTATAGGAAAAGCCTGGAAACAACCTAAATATCCATTGATGGGAGGTTAATTCAATATATTAAGGTTATTAATATGTTTTACATGTTTGTAAATCTCTTTCATGTCTGGCTTAACAGAAGACAGCTGGATTCTCCTGTCTGATTCTGCATTCAATATGTTGCAATATCACATATCATGTAGGTTTTTAAAAACTCCAATATGCACTTGTGGAAAAAATGAGAATGAAAATAGAAAATACTGTCTTGACTTATCATAAAAATAGTTTAGACTTCACAGACCCCTGGAAGCATCCTTGGAACACAAGAGGTCTCCAAGCCACTCTGTGAGAACTACTTATCCTCACCATCCTGTGAGGCGAACATGGAAGCTTGGGCACAGAGGGAACAAACAGGCTCCTCACAGCCACAAGGCCAGGACTGGAACCCAGGCAGTTCGATTCCAGACCCCAAGGCTGCCCGCGGGGACAGGTGGAAAGCAGCAGGGCTTGCTCCGCAATGCTTTGCGCAGCGATGACAAGCCCACCAGCTGCCAGGCAGCCCCGGTACCAGACCTCCCCTCTACCTACTGTGCTAAAATGCCCATGACACCTTCCACACGTGCAAAGCAGAGGGAAGGGAAGGGGGAAAAAATGGTGACATGGTGACCTTTTGTCTTTTTTTTGTTTTGTTTTTTGTCTCAAACTATTCTTCGTTTCCTGTCCTCCATTCTAGATTTACCAGTATTCATGTCTTTCTCTCATTATTTCACATTCCTTTGTTTTCGTTCTTTTCATTGTTTTACTTGGGAAGTGTAAGATTGCTTAAGCATTATTAATCTTTCTGTGTAATATCCCACTCACGGCTTGATAACACATAACAATTTATTTTCAAAGAAAAATCTGTTCATTCACTCAACAAAAATTTACTAAACACAAATTTTGGGTCTAACACTACAACTACAGTAGAGTTTATCTGACTCACAGAACTGGCAGCCTGCAGGTTGGAAGAGGCAATGTCGATATGTTCTTTTCACCAGACTATAAAGAGTAAGACACAGTATCGATATGAAGCAATAGTTAGCCAAAATACCTTTTACAGGGCACAACAAAATAGTTTAAATAGCATGATAAATCTGAGGAATGTAAAAAGAAGACAAAAGAGCCCTCTCCTATTTATGAGTTATATCAGTAATTTAGAATATGAACAAAGAAAATATTTCCAAACCTCACATCCACCGTATTATTCATCTCATGATCAAACACTTCAAAAGCGTCTTTGATTTTTTTGTGAAGTTCTGCTATTACCAGTTCTGCAAAAGATAAATAAAAATTATTTTACTTTAATTTTGAATTCAACACAAAAATTTCAATAAACTAGAAATTCTCAATAAGGAAGAACATGCGAACTCTTTCCTAATCATCTTAATGTAGCATTTAGTATGTTTAACTTCCTCTGGCGGTATCGAAGAGTAGAACAGACTTTTTTAAACCTTGTCACTGAGACATAACACACATACGAGTTAGCACCGAAGGTGCGCTGCCTTAAACACACAGCTGCGTGAGTTTCCACACGACACTCGGCCATGGAGCTACCACCCAGGGCAAGAGGCAGAATGTTCCTCGCACGGCCTATCCTTGCCTCAAGCAGCCTGGGCCGAGTCCCAGCCTAAGGGGCGCGGAGAGTCCAGTGCCGAAGATATTGGTCATGGCGCACTAGTGTGCCCACCTGCCCTGCTTTTTTCTACACGTGAGGAGGGCTGAAGTTGGGGGCTGGGAAGCAAACAAAAGCAACATGTGACAGACACTCCCTCAAAGAGCTTTCAAACTGATTTTGAGATGAAGACTTACTTATAGGAAACAATTAAAAATTATGTATTTAATAAATATTTATTGAAGTCCTACTATGTGCCAGATGCTACTCTAGGTCCTAAGGTTATAGCAAGGAGCAAAATAGATGAAAATCCCTGCCTCCATGGGATTTTTCACTGGGGTACATACATGAGCTTATACATGTTTGGTAGAACATACAGAGTAAGTGGGATGGTTGGTGCTGGAAGGAACCGGGCAGAGAAGGGCAGGAAGAGCGCCAGGGTGTCGGTGGGGAGAAGGGCGGCCTGGTGGTGGGCGGGAAGGCCTGCTTCTCGGTGAGGCAACACCCGCGCAGGCCTGCAGGAGGGGAAAGAGCCAGCCTTTTCAATGTCTGCAGAAAGAGTTTGTAAGCAGAAGAGAAAAGCAGAATGGTAAGAAACAAGGTCAGAAAGTGTGAGCTTGGGGACGGAGGCCAGGTTCTGTAAGAGTTCTGCAGGCCGCGTTAGGGTTTTGTCTTTCACTTCCAGTGGGATGAGAAACCACTGCGCGGCTCGAAGCAGTAATGCGACGTGGCCTGGGCTGTACCCGCCTTGGCTGCTGTCTTGAGATGTGCTGGGAAGGAATGATGATGGAGTCAATGAGGCCAGTTAAGAGGCGACTGCAGCGTCCCAGCTGAGAGACTGGTGTGGCTTGAGTCAGGACGGTAACAGTGGAGGTGGTGACCAACGACGGAATTCCTGATATATATTCTAAAGGGCAGAGCCAACAAGACTTGCTGATAGGTTTGATATGAGGTGTAGAGCGGAAGAAAAGGGTTGAGGTTGACTCAAAGGTATTTGAATTTTTAAAAATCAATCAAGTCCGAAGACTTGTTTTTCAAATAGTAAGTATAATAGGACACACAAAAGAGAAAGATTAAGTATGAATTTAGATAATTCTTTTAATTACAACTATAATACGATCAAATTATAGAAAACGGGAGAAATGTCAATTAACTTATATTCCCTTTACCCTAACATAAGCATTTTCATTTTGCTGTATTTTCCTCTAATCTTTCTTCATATACAATCTTTTATATGTAGCCCGTAATAACCACATTCATTCATTCAACAAAAACTCACTGAATGAACACTGTGTCAGGTTCTGTGTCAGATGCTCTGCCTACATTTACAACCAAAGAGGCATCTCGTTTTTAGGAGAAGGGAAAAAAACCACCGAAGTTCAAAAAGGTTTGTACATTGGCCCAGGACCACAGAATTACTGAGTGGTAGAGCTGGACCGAACCCAGGCTTTTCTCACTTGAGGGATCCCGCTCTCTCTCAGCCACTGCCCCACCTAAGTAATTTAAAAACTAGGACTCCTAATTACGTCACTCAAGTATTATATTTTTTCAGGTTGCAACATAATCTACATAACCTCTCTTTTTAATAGTACCAAAAGAACGTGTCACAATTATTGATATTATTTTTTTATTATAAATGACATGACAGTGAACAACCTTTGCTAATTTAACAAGTAAAAATAAATGTCATTTAAATCTACACTTCTCTGATTACAAATGAGTCTGAATACTGACCCATACGTTTGCTCACCACCTCTATTTTCTACGTTATGTGTCGTCTGTTCACTTCTTCCATGGCTCACTTCTACCTCTGTGACTTTCTATATAAACTTTTGCTTGTATTTGAGCCTTAGTTAAGTACTGAGGTTGCTGAACTGAGGCCCAGTCGTCAGTAGTAACATTCTGGTGCCGCTTTGCCACTAACAGCACGAACTGTAGTCCATTCTGTCTCCTTAATTATTAACACATGACAGATTAAGATTTTATACAAATTTTGAGAAACTTCCATGAAGTGTTTGGCTGATGACATATTTAGGTTAGTAGAGAAATCAAAATCAATTAAAAACCACAGAATTTAGAGCTGAAAGAGAATTTAGATGTCATTTAGCCCTTCCAACTAGTGAAAAAAATTCCCTCTGAAACATGACTATGTGGTCACGGATGAGGGTTTGGTTTATTGTTCTCTACTGTAAAGACTAATCACTTTTGTTTTTAAAAAGCACTGTATTGACTAGGGACACCACAAATGAAAAATGTGTTTACTGAGGTCTTAAAAATGTTTTTTAAAGATCCATACTCAGTTCCCCTTCATCAGACAAAAAGTTTTATTTATACTTAACTCTTGAATAGTCATGTTAATAGAAATGTAAATAAAGCCATAATTCATAATTGTCCTCTGGATATAATCAATTTATTGCTACAGAACTTGTTTGAACTGTAACCTTAACATATATGAGAAACAGTCTGGTTGATAATCCAAGTAATTCTATCTAATCCATAGTAACATCCAATTCAAAATCAGAAATAGTATCTAAAAAATTAAATAAAGCTAAAATTAGTATATAGGTTTTCAGTAAGGTATATGCAATTTTGGCAAGCTTGGAGAAAAATATTAGCAATAATACATTTTTTTTCACAGAAATATCATGTTCAGCAGGTGTTCTAGAAAATGTTACTTTTTATAGAGTGCCCATTAGCAACAAATGAAATGACCACATGTGGAAACAAGCACTTTCCAAGAGGGTCAGATGGTGAAATAATACCAGAAATACTAGTTAACAAGCACATTTTTATAACAAAACCACTGCAATACATGCCTTATTTCAGACTATCTTACATGTTTTAAAATATGCTGTGTAATATGTATAAGACTGATAAAACAAGAATCTTAGCAGTATTTTACGATATCCTTTATATTAACTTGATCCATTTTTTTCTCTCCCTTAAAAAATGGTTCAAAATAATAAAAAGTAAAATTGTAATACAATGCAGTTTTGGGACAAAATAAAAACTAAAAAGCATAAGGAAAAGTGCAAGTTTTTGCTCCCTCTCTGCCTTCTGATGGGAAGCAGCTATGAGAGAGGAAAGGCGGGAGCCGTCTGGAGGTCATTAAGGGTCTGTGTTTGTAAGACACAGGAAAGGAATTTGGATTTTATCCCAAGGGCAACAGATAACAAGTCAAGATCTATAAAGTAGGGAGTGTCTATCTGGTTAGACTTATAAGCCGGAAGCTCACCCTCCTGCTCCGGGAGTAACGCAGCTGCAGGCGAAGGGCCGCAGGAGACCCCCAGCGCTCCGAGAAGGGCAGAAGGGCGAGCGCACCCCACCGCGCGGCGCTCCCCACGGCGCTGTCCCTGCCCCGCCGCTCGCCGCCTCCACGCCGTTACACAGCACACTCAGCGGAGTCAGAGGCCTCGTCTCCTCTCATCGCTGCTGAATCCCCAGGCCTTTAGCACAGAGCAAACATGGGTGGGTACTGAGTGCTCAGTAAAGTTCGAGAGGGTATCATGCTACGTGGAACAAGCCAGTCAGAGAAAGACAAATACCATATGATTTTACTGATATGTGGAAACTACTGAACAAAATAAACAAAGTAGAAACAGACTCAAAGGTACAGAGAACAGCCCCACAGCTGTCGGGGGCGGGGGTCTGGGGGACTGTGTGAAATAGGTGAAGGGATTAAGCAAAAAAAACCACAAAACTCATAGACACAGACAACAGCACGGAGATTACCAGAGGGAGTTGGGCAGGTAGAAGAGGGTAAATGGCAGATAAATGTGAAGAAAGCAGACTTGATTTTGGGTGGTGAACGTACAATACAATATATAAATAATGTATTATAGAATTGTAACCTAGATAATTTTATTAACCAATGTAATCCCAATAAATTCAATTTTAAAAATTTAAATAAATAAATAAATAAATAAACCAAACAGATGTTGAACAATAAGCATTGCACACTGTGGCTCAAGCAAGTTCCTAGCCTCGTTCTCCCAAGTCCTGTGATAACAGACACACGCCACCTCGTTTAGCCGCATTTGAGACCTTAAATACAGCAGTTACATAATTCTTAACGGGAAAGAATGAAGACAGTGATAGGGACGATATAGTTCAGATAATCTGAGACAGTGCTACCAAAATAAGTTTGTTACTAACTGAAGGCCTACAGTAAGAAGGGTAGGAGAAAAGCCACATTTGTTTCCTTCATTACTTTATTCATTAGCTCACTCAGTTAACAAATATTTGTTGAGTACCAACTGTACACTAGGCCCTGTGCTCTTCAAAACACTTGTGAACAAGGTAGTGCATATGCTCTGGACTCACTGCTCGGATCCCAGCTCTGCCAGGTGGCACGTGACCTCGTGCAAGTTATTTATCCTCCCTGAGCCACAGTCCCCGATCTATAAAATGGAGCTGATGGTGGCTACCTAATCCTTAGGGCCATACCGGGCACTGAATATCATATGGAACATGCTTGGCACATAGTAAGCACTCAAAAACATAAGTTACTTGTATTATGTCAAATTGGGAATTTGTTTGGAGATTGACTTTACATTGTATCCTAAAATGTGAAAGAAAGATGGGCATATTAGCTCCATGATGGGTGTGGGGAACAGGTTTGAACAAAGACAATTTATGCATGTAGTATATGCCAGGTTAAGTGTTTTATATACATAATTCTATCGAATATTTAAAATCTCAAGTTCTGGACTCAGGCAAAATTGGCTTGATCCTGAAGCTCTTACTAGTTTCAGCAAATTGGCAAACCTCCCTAGGGCTCAGTTTCCTCTTCTGCAAAGCTGGGGCGATGACGGTGACGGTGATAATGACGATGATGGTGACAGCTGCTTTCCAAGGCTGCTGAGAGGGCTAAGGGAGCGCTGTGTGCAGAGACCATGGCACACAGGAGTGCTCATTAGACGTGAGTTCCTCTTATTATTTCTCACAAAAATTATCTGGATCAGGCATTAATATCCTATCCTTACCTAACAGATAGGTTATTGAAGCCTAAAAAGTTAAATAAATGACTTGAGAACAAATAACTAGTAAAAGGCATATTGAAGATTCAAGCCCAAGTCTGCATGGCTTCAAAGACTCTATTCTTCTAAACTACATGACTCTGCTTCTCACTGTTTTTTAAAAAGTTTCTTAGATTATAAATAAATAAATATACATAACTGACTTGATTTTCAAAATTGATATATCTATAATTCTTCATTAAAAAGCTTTAAATCTCTGAAGTGTTTATGTTTATAAGTTTCATATTACTTGTATACATAGTAGTTGTAAAAAAAAAGATGCAAAGAATTGCCTCATTTTACATTAAATATATGACACATAATAAAATAGGATTCAGGGATCCTAAATTTTTGTTTCCTAATGAAGATAATTGCTCCAACTATGGCCAGCTTTATAAACTGTTTTTAATATGTTCCTACCACAGGGTCTTAAAAATTATAGGTCGCGCAATAACACCAGAGTAAGGGTTCTAACCAGACATTAAGGTTTGCGAGCAAGCCTTATTTTATTACATTTCTGCTTACCCACTTTCAGGGAACATTTCATAACAACAACAACAACAAAGCAAACAAACAAAAAACAGTAAAAATTGACCCAAAACTTTAATGAACAGAATTAGGTTGATTTTCATTCTTTATAAAGACAACTTAGTGGGGAATAAAGCAAAAAGAAAAAAGAAAAATAGAATAGAAAAACCAAAATGAGGGACATAGAGCTTGAATAGAAAACATATAAAAATGGGGGGGTATAAAATATACAAGAGAGAGCACTTTTTTAAATTCTAGTAACACAATCATTTGAGAAGTTTTCATATGATTATGATCCAAACCAAAAAGTCAAATTGAATCTTTGTGTAATTTTAAATTGTAATGTGTCATAATAAATTAAAATCCTCATGATACATTTATCATTCCTTTAGCAGAAGAATTTGCTTTTAAGATATAAACAAGAACAAATATACAGTTTATGAGAGAGCCATTTCCTGAATTTCACTCCATTTACGAACTCCAGTAGTCTTAACACTTGAGCTACCAAACCTATTTGTCTAGCTTTCAGCCCTTTTCTCCTCGAAGTGACAATCGTATATTTCTACTACATAGCTCACCTCCCGCAAACTCAGACTCTCCCAAAGCAAAATGTCCCATGAGATCCTTCTTTCATCCATCTTCAGATGGAGGGCCTTCTGCTTTAGAATTGCCTGTGGGCCATCTCCTCATGCCACCTGTTCTTTTTATTTTTTTAATCCTCACCCAAGGACACGGTCACTGATTTGAGAGAGAGCGAAAGGGACAGGGAGAGGGGGAGAGAAACATTGATGGAGCAACATCAATCGTTTGCCTCCCATACATGCCCCAACTGAGGATCGAACCCATAACCTGGGTATGTGCCCTGACCGAGGATAGAACCCACAGCCTTTTGGTGTATGGGACAACTCTCCAATCAACTGAGCCACCTGGCCAGAGCTATGCCACCAGTTCTAAAACAGGCTCATACTTGAAGACTTTGCTGACTGATTTCTCCACCACTGACTGATTTTCTTTATTCCCTTAGACACCATTCTTAGATCCCAGATACTAATAGGTCAAATCAAAATCTGAGAAACGACCATGCTTGCAAATAACATTGAGTAAACAATTCTTGAATGAAAGATGGCCCTGAGGAAGACATGGGGTGACGAGGTGGAAGCTGGGCTGTCAAGGGTGAAGCAGTAATGAACAAAATGAGAAGCAGTATTTCTTGAACTGATTGAAACCTGGTACTGTGTACACAGTAGTCCTCCTTATCCATGGTTTTGCTTTCCAGTTTCAGTTACCCTCAGTGAACTGCATCCAAAAATATAAAATGGAAAATTCCAGAGATAAACAATTCACAAGTTTTAAACTGGCCACTGCTCTGAATATCATGATGAAATCTGTCACCACCCCGCGCCACCCCACCCCGGACATAATTCATCCCTTTGTCCAGCATCTGCAGCTCCTGGCCCATTAGTCACTGAGAGCTGTCTTGGTTATCAGATCAACTGCCAAGGTGCCGTATTCAAGTCTCCCTTATCTTACTTACTAATGGCCTCAAAGGGCAAGAGTTGTGATGCCGGCAATTCAGACGTGCCAAAGAGAGGCCATAAAGCATTTGCTTTAAGTGAAAAGGTCAAAGTTCTCCTTTCACCTTTTATGAGAACTTTATTAAGTTCTCAGCTTAATAAAGAAAGAAAAAAAATCATATGCTATGTTGCTAAGCTCTATAGTAAGAACAAAACTTCTACCCATTAAATTATGAAAAGGATAAAGAAGTCTGTGCTAGTTTTGAGGTTGCACCTCAAACTGCCAAAGTTATGGCCACAACGTTAAGTGCTTGGTTAAAACAGAAAAGGCATTAAAAACTTGATCATAGGTATGTATGTGTAAGAAAAAACATAATATATAGAAGATACACAGGTATGTGGTAATACCCACGGTTTGAGACGTGCAATGGAGGTCAGGGAACCGATCTCCCACAGGTAAGGGGGACTACTCTAGCTGCCTCCTTTAAGGATTTAGCAAGGAAAAAGAGGAAGCACACAAATGAAAGGTTGGTAGGACTAAGAGAAAAATTTTTAGAAATTTGAGAATGTTTAAAGGCAAAAAGGAAGAAATCAATCAAGACAGAAATCTGCAAATACAAATTGTCTTATTGTCTGCAATCTTGTACCTTCAACTTCGTCCTTCACATTGTTCCCAAAGCAGTATGCATCAAAATACGTATCTGATTACACCAGTTTCCAGCTTGAAACCCTTAAGAGCTCCCCATCACATCAGGATGACGTGATGGGGCCCTGGCAACGGAACACACAGGCAGAGGTCCTTGACCTAGGCAGGTAGGCCTGCCTCCTCGGTGGTGCAGTGATTCTCCAAGGTGAAAGAAGCAGGGCCTGGCCGGCTGTGTGAGACCCGCCCCAGGGCTTGTTAAAAATAGAAATGCACGAGCTCTGATTCAGTATCCTGGGTAGGGCCAGGAATCTGTATTTTTACAACATACCTCAGGGGATGTGATGAGTGGCCAAGTTTGGGAATCACTATATTACTATAACAGGGTATTTTTAAAGAATGTCGGGCTTTGTAGCCAGGAAAAACCCAAAACAAATCCCTGCTCTAACCTATATAGGCTAAGTGGGCTTGGGCAAGTTATTTTAGTTTTCCTAAGGGTCCAAGATACTTAATGAGAATAATACCTTACCCACAGAACATTGTGTTAAATGAGATGGTGAATATGAAATACTTCCCATAGGTATGTAAACATATGCTAACTATGTATGTAAACATTCCATGTTAACTGTTAATAACTCTATTTTAACTCCCCTCATTCCCTACCTTTGTTCATGCTCCTCTTTCAGGCTGGTACTTCCCCCTCGTTTTTTCCCTGCTGACTTCTAACCCTCTAAGGGGCCGCTCCTGCGATCCTGTCCGCCAGGCCTCCGCCCTCAAACCCCCCCCCCCCCCCGTCCCCCTTCTCTCATCCTCCAGGCTGAGCCAAGCACTCGTTCTCCGGGGTCACAGAGCGTCCTGTGTTTCCTTCTCGTCATCGACGCTATGATATTTACTGAACACCGACGATGTCCTAGACACTGAAGACACAGTGGAGAACAAAACTGATGCTGACATTCTAATGGAAAATGAGATATTTTAAAAGTTACATAAGCAATGTTGATTGTGATCAAGTCATTGCACTGCAATCAATTATTTATGTCTGCTTTTCCCCACTAAAACTAAGTCCTTCAAAGCTCTATCAAGTTCGTTTTTATATCTCTGGCATTGAACAATGTCTGGCATGAAAGGGATATTAATAAATAATCTTAACTAAAGAGATGAAAGGCTTAATTAATGAAGGAAAGTCCTGGAAAACCCAAAAGTGGATGAGCTCATGAATACAGATGAGAAAATTAGCCTTGAACGAGAGAAGGAATGGCTCTTCTACTAAAATAACTAAAGGAGGGCAGGAGAGGAGCGTGTTGATGAAGGTATGTTTAAAGGCAGAGGCAACAAGTTAAGGGAGTCCAGGACTAATGTTTACCATTTTTAAGGGTACAAATCAAGATCACCTACCGAGAATAAGGAGGTTGAAACTGGATCAGACAGCTTCAGGCAGCCTCCCCCGACCTCCACCGTCCCCAAGCCAGCGGGGGCTACAGCAGACACTGCAGGCCTCTGCCTCCTCCTCCTCCTCCTCCTCCAACTCACCTTCTACCTCCTTCTCCTTCTGCTTTTCCTCTTCTTCTTTTCCTTCCTCTCTTTTTCCTTCTTTGCTTTTTGGGAGTTGTTTGTTTGTTTTTGGCAACCAGGATCCAAACACTCCTCCTATTTTGAGGGAATCCCTGTTGTGTATATTAGCAGAATGCACTGTCATCTCACTAAATAAGACAGAGCATAGATCTTCCTTCTCCCAGTCTTCTGGTAGTAAAGGAACAGGAATGTGACCCAGGCTCAGCCAATTAAAGATTCTTGTGCTGGATTTTGAATTTTAAGAAGTTAATGCAAAAAGTAGGGACACTTTTTAAATTACATGTGGGGATGGGAAAAGCAATACAGCAAGGATTCAGGAGCAGTAGTCTAAGGGCAGCGGCGCCAGCAGTGAAAAATCAACCAACTGGCCTTGCAGCATGACCTTAGCTGTAGCGCAGGCTGTTGAAACTCTGGTTCTTGCTGGCTGTCCAGGCTCATTCTCCAGGTTCCCTGTTGATTTTGGGAGCTCCCTGCAATCTTTTAATAAATTCCTTTCCACTTACGTTATCCAGAATCTGTTTTATTTAACTGTTAAATTGGGAGGGGGGAAGGGATAGAAGGCTAGAAGGATCAAAGAAACTAGGAGTCTTGATAAGATCAACAGCAAGTATTGCTTATGTAAGGAAGCTGAGCACCGCTGAAAACCGGGAGAGGATGGTCAGTCGGTAGCGTAAAAGAGTAAAGGCTTCAAAGTGTCTCACAGGCTCTAGCCATGAGAGTAAGATGCTGAAAAAGAATGGAAATGAAGGTCACTGAAGGTGAAAAGAATAAGGGATTATAAAACCAGTGTGTTGGTTTTATAATTAAGGGGCCTACCTAGTCACTGATATCACCGAGAATGACAATGGAATTTGGAATGGACAAAAAACTGATAGAGAAATGTCAAAGGCTTTGATCAGCAGAGAGTAAGCAAAAGGGAGACAGTGATAAAGAGGAAAGGTAGAATAAGAGGAACAAATGTCAAAGGAATAATTTTTGTACAAGAATGAAAGAGCAATAATTTGGAATTGGAAGTGGGCTGATTCAACTTACTACCTGAAGGCAAAAGGACACGGGAGAAGAAACAGCCCTTACGCAAAACAGCACCAAAAGAAGTGATATGCCAGAGAGAAAGCTGAGATTAAGTTAAGAAAAAGAGATGAGAGGGATGTCCTATAAAAAGAGTTTTTGTCAAGTTTATTTACAGTAGAGTAAGTCTCAGGAACCAAAGGACTCCATACCAAGTAGTGAGAAGAAAGTAGGAGGAAGAGAAAGGACAGGTAAAGAAGGTCTATAAAGAAGGGAATACAGGAAAATATAAGGACCAGAGATGTCTGTATATGAAATAGAAGTTGAACCGCTGAACATAAGTATATGGAAGAAAATTCATATTTAAATACAAAGGCAATAACCCTAGAGAATATTTTCCCACTCTTTTACCTAAGGCCTGGACTCCTAAGTCTTTTTTTCCCCAAACTTAAATTCGAATCTGGGTTCTCTTGTGAATTCTTAAGCTTCAGTTGAGGGCAGCAGCTCCTTTCAGGACTGTAAATATCAAATGAACATGTGGCAGTCTAATACAGCACTTAGAACCTGCAGGCACTAATAAATGCTCACTAGACTATTAAATTCTTCAAGGCGGGAACACGGCAAACAATCTCCAGATGGCTCCCAATGACGCCTGCCTCTTGCTTTTCACACATATTTTAGTCCCCTTTCACATCATACCAGGGTTGATGGTGTGACCAATACAATATGACAAAAGTAATTTTGGTATCTGAAAATCAGATGGTCCCATGACAAATGCCTAAAAAATGTGGGAGAGGGTTAAAGTCAAGAAGCACTGGCCTCTGAGTATGCAGGCTATAGGTCAGAGCTTAAAGGAAAGTGAAGAAAATCACATTGCAAACTGTGAAGGGGGATCCTTTTTATGAACAGGGAAAAAAAAAAATTCTATTAGCACGGACAATAGAAAATATTCCTGATGAGTTAAGTAGCCTAGATAAAGAAATGTCTAGGAAAACTAGTAAAGATGCACCATGGTTCCTTCTGGCTGCATATAATAAAGGAGGAGAAAGATAGCCTAAAGGAAAGAGTATTCAAAAAAAAAAAAAAAAAAGCCAGGAATTGCTAGTTATGAAGTTCCCTGCCTCTCCAGATGTCAACGAATGCTAAGATAAGAAATGGCTTCTAGGCAAAACTCATACTTGGGACACCGGCAGGAAAGCACAGTCTAAGCATGAGACAAAGTATGTAGCTATAAAATCCTTTGTTAAGACCTTAGAAAGATCAAATATGGTGCCTCAGGGCACCACTCAAACTAGGAAAAGAACCTCTTAGGAGTTTAAGGGTATGACTCAGAGATCCTTTCAATTAAACAATAGGGCTCCAAAAGGAGCCCAATGTCTCTCACCTGTCTCAGCAGAAGCCCAAAGTAGAGAATGGCTTGTCTTAAACAAATGTGTGTATGTGGCTTTTGTCTAATAGACAGTAAGATTCATAGGAGACCCATGACGATTTCAAGAGAAGTATATTTGCACCTCCAGCATGGACTGAAAGTGGATAGAGTGCAAAATGAAGGGGGAAAAAAAATATAGCTGGACTTCAAAAAATTCTATTGGTAGTAAACAATACATGTTTAGCTGAAAACATGTACTATCTTTTATAAAAAGGAGCGTGACATGGAGAGCAGAACCAAGAGCCAGAGGATAGAGCTAAAAGCCCTAGAATCATTTCAGGAAAGTATGATCAAGTCCTAATCATGAACCTTCCAACATCTGCCCAACTGGATTTATGGACCAGTGACTCCCATGCGCCTCCTATTTCCCCTCTTTTAATAGAAGTGTGTATGGAGGTTACTCTTTACCTTTTCCACCACTGTACACTGGGTGCCAAGTAACTTGTCTCTTTGGTGCATGTGTCTCTAGACTGGGGGTAACTGTACTCAATCAAGGAGCTGTACTTAAGTAACTACAGGCAAGGAAATTCATCCAAATCTAGTCTGAATTTAGATTATGACATTCTGGATTTTTAGCTGATGCTATAATCAAATGAGACTTTGGTGGCCTTAGGAAAGGGTTAGGATAGTCCACATGTGGGAGGGGTGAGCAGCATTGAGGGCAGAGGGAAAACTGGGAGCCAGCTCTAAGGCAGTGCCCATGACTCCCACCTCCTGGTATCCACACCATTGTAGAGCCACCTCCAAGATCGGACTAGTGTTAGTTTACGTCATTAGTAGACTATGGCAGATATAATAGTATGTCACTTCTGAGATTAGATTGTACAAGATATTGTGGCTTCTTTTTTTTTTCTTTTTTAAAAAAACTTTATTGGTGGCTTCTGTCTTGATCTCTGTCTCTGTTTTTTGGATGACTTGCTCTGGGGGATGCCAGATGTCATGATATATGGACACTCAAATGACCCATGGAGAATCCATGTATCAAGAAACTGAGGCCTCCAACCCCTGGCCAAGTAGCTCAGCTGGTTAGAGCATCGTCCCAAAACACCAAGGTTGCAGGTTTGATCCCGGCCAGGGCATACAAAACAATCAACCAATTAATGCATAAATAAGTGAAACAACAAATCAATGTTTTTCTCTTTGTTCCTCTCTCTCTCAAAAAAAAAAAAAAAAGGAAAAAAGAAACGAAGGCCTCTAGCCAATAACCAGTAAGGAACTGAGGCCTCGTACTTACAGCCATGGGGGTGAGCCCAGATTTGTAAAAGATTCTGAGCCACAATCACCCAGTAAAGCTACATCTGGAAATTGTATGAAATAGTAAGTGTTTGCTGTTTAAAACAGCTAGGTTTGGGTGTAAATGGCTTCAAAACAATAGTTATCTGACACAGGGAATGTCAAATTCATTCCTTTATTACTGCAATGTCAGTTTACCACCTTCTGCTAAATCATATTAATTTTCCTTTCTCTGCCTTCTCTCATCTGGATTTGTCACTTTCTCAATTTTATAAAGAATGCAAGATTTGAACAATTATTTTGGAAGTATTATTAAAAAAAATCTTCCCTCACTAAACATATTTTTAGTTGTGTCTCACTGCTGCTGTTGTCTACATTTTAAGGGAAATGTGGTCCAACTGAGCTTTAAAATGATCTGGGTAGGGTTCTGTCTTGTCATAGTTTGCTATTTTACTGTAAACAGCCTTTATAAATTTTAAGGAAAGGTTTTCTTTGATGAAAAAATTTTCAAGCCTAAAAACAGAATGCAATCATAGACATGTCTATATAAAGATGTCTCTCATATTGCCGTTTTCAACTCCCCATCAGCTATTCCTATCTCTGTGTTTTTATGGTTTAAAAAACACACAGTCACAAAGTGTGAAAAACTTCTCTAAAATCCAACTGATTTCTTCTTGAATTAACCAGTCCAGAATGTCCATTTTAACACCTTTCTTTACTTTCTGCATCATAAAAAACAGGGGGGAAAAAACCTCCTTTTTAAAAAGCTTGAGCTTCCTTACGAATTCTTGTTTATGAATTTTAAATAAATGTCAAGCCCTGGCAGGTGTTGCTCAGGGGATTGGGTGCTGGCCTGCAAACCGACAGGTTGCCAGTTCGATCCCGTCAGGACACATTGCGGGTATGTAAGAGTTTCTCTCTTCTTTGTCCCTCCCTCCCTTCCCTTCTCTCTAAAAATAAATAAATAAAAATCTTCAAAAATAATAAATGTCAAGGTATTTATGTGGTTTTGTTAGAAACTTGTAGTGTTAATATAAACATTTAAAATGCCAGGTAATAGCATAATCCTAACCACACAGACCCTGCTCAAATAGCCCCTGCCTCCTACGAACCTATTTCTTCATCTGTAAAGTGAGAATAGCTCGTGAAGTTGTTATGAAAATTAAATGTAATAATGTATATAAAGGGATTACCATAAAGTTGGTGCATAGTAAACAAGCTCTCAGTAAATGCAGTCAGAATGATAATGAGACTAATACCAAAAAAAAAATAAATTGTCTATTGAAAATTATTTTTATTAACAAGAAGAAAACTAACAACCCAAATTTTTAAATGGGCATTCTGCGCCCCCCAACAGATGTTCCCTGACTTAGGATGGTTCAACATATGATTGTTCAGCTCTATGATAATCAAAAGTGACTTCACCCAGATCTTGGTTCTAATACCAAAATGTCCTTCAATGGGTAATTGGATAAAGAAGATGGGGTACATATATAAAAAGGGATACTATGCAGACTTAAGAAAAGATGAAATATACAATAATGTAGATAGATCTTGAGAATATCATGCTAAGTGAAATAAGACAGAAAAAGTCAAGAACCATATGATTTCACTCATATGTGGAATATAAAACTGAAAGCAACAAATAAAAACAAGACAAACGAAAACTTACAGACACACACAACAGTATGGTAGTTACCAGAGGGAAAGGAGAGTGGGGCTTAGTAAGGGGTGAAGGGGGTCAACTATATGGGAGATTTGACTTTGGGTGGTAAACACGTAATGCAATATACAGATGATGTAGCATAGAATTGTACACTTGAAACCTATATAATTTGATTAACCAATGTCACCCCTAGAAATTTAATTTTTTAAAAAATAAAAAAATTAATATATCAATAAAATAATAAATGCCTTTTTAATTGGTGAAATCACAGAGGTAAGTTACATCATTATATAGTAATTCCTTTTTCTCTTTAAGTCCATATTAAGTCACTATCAAAGCCAACAATTTAACATATTAGTTTTTCAGCAATGGAAATGCTAAAGATAAAAACTAGCTACTACACCAAGTTAAAATCAAACTATAGAAAAAAAGTTATATTTAATTTCAAAAGAAGAAATCAATAATAAATACAGTGGGAGCTCTCAGAACCAAAATAAAAGTCAAATCCCCTAAGGTTAGAGAGAAGTTTTTATACTTCTCTATAAACACAGCTGAGTATTTTTCCTAAAGCTAAGTTGTCTGTATACATGTTTAAACATTTAACTTGGTGCTCAAAACCCTTCCTACAGAAATTAAGATAAAATAATAAGTCCCAAAAGGCATCCTTACCATACGAACTGTTTAAAACATGCAGCAAAGGAGGTAAAGAAATGCCCTTAAGGCTAATTAACTGTAAGTACAAATACTGTTTGGCTTTGTTCGACCCAAGTAATGCCAATACCTGTTCCAGATATGGTGTTAAAACACAGCAAGAACCCAATTCCAGGCTTTTTGTCGGGGAGGAAGAAGGAGTAGTTCTTAGTAAATGCTTATTTTATAAACAACTTGATCCAAAGACAATGTACCACCAAAACAACTGGCTCAAAAATGAAATATTGTATTCACTTATCATCTACCTGTATGTTAATCTGTGCTTCCATTTATCAGATGTTCATTGATAATCTACTACAAACATTTCTAATTTACAGTAGAAAGCAGCTGCAGCAAAGCGTTAACAGTAGATGTGCTGAAGCTCGGCAAGATAAGAGGACAGCACTATTGAAGCACAGGGTGGCATCTACCCGCCTCTAAAGGTGGGACTTTGGTAAAGCCCAGAAAAGCCAGAAGTCGAAATGAACAGGAGTTAATTCATCCCTAATCTTCTTCTCCAAATCCCAAACCCAGTCACAAAGAAATTTAGAATCTCTAAACTCTAAAACCTTCTCAGTCATTTCCTCCGCCGCCGCCTAGCCCCAAACACCACCATCATCTGCTCTTACCCTGCACCAATCTACCACAGTGCGAGCAAGTGACATCTTACGAACATGAACTGAATTGTATTACCTCCCTGAATAAAAAGCTTCGATGGCTTCCTCTTGCGCTTCCATAGACGTCAGCTCCCCCTGACCTGGTCCTCAGATAGGCCTGGGCCCTGCCCGCTTGACAAACCTCATTTCACACCACCCTTTGCCGCCTTCACTCTCCATCACAGCTACACTGGCCCTCATTCGATGCCTCCGATAAGCCCTGCTCCTTTCCTGAACTTAGCAAGCTGTGGAATCTGCACTTCCTTTTGCTGAAAACTAGTAGGTTTTCAACAGAGAGAATGCCACATGTCAAGTCCCCGAAATAAGAAAAGAATTAAGTCAGGTGCCCCCCTTCTGGAACTCTGAACTTTTTTGAAGCACTCATCCCAAAGGCAGCTAAATAGCGATGGAGTTATGGTTCTCTCCTCTGCAGTAATATAACCTGTCAGTGAGCAAGGCCCAAGTCTGGTTTTTCCCAAATATCTAGCACAACACCTGGCACAGTCGGTTATGACTGATAACATGTATAGAGCTCTCACTACATGTGAAACTCTGGCACAGCTTTACCAGAATATGAAGTAGGTTCTACTATACTCATCTGACACGTGAAGAAGTTAGAACAGTTAGGTACCTAGCCTAAAGTCGCTCAGCTCTTTGGCAGAGCTGGAATGTGAATCTGTAAGGACTTCCTATAGATTTCATGATTTTAACCACTCAACAATACAATTTACTAAATGAAGCCTGTGATGAGGAACCAAATGCACTTTCATTATGGAAACAGCAAATTGTGCATTATGATGAAGTGTACAATGCATGGAGGATGGTACCAGACATCTGATCAGGAAAGAAAACTGGAGGAACAAAACATCCCGTCGGCTCTGCGCACAAGGACAGACTAAGGCACTGCTCCAGATCAGAGGACACTGAAGAGACACGACAAACTAAACGCAGTAGGCAAATCTGGACCAAACCTGTCCTAGAGGAGGAAATGCTATAAAAGATGCTATTGACAACTAGGACAACTGACAGAAGTAGAATATGGATGGTAGAACTAGATAAAAAAGATTGTATCCATATGATAGGTATCATAGATTTTACATGAGACTATGTTTGTTTCTAGGAAATATGCACCAAAGTATCAAGGGATAAAGTGGCATGATTGTAAGTAACATACGCTCAAACATTTCGAGTAAAAAATACATATGTAAAATGTTATATTACATGTTATATGACATATGAGAGAATAAAAGTGTGGCAAAATGTTTAAATTAGTAAATTTGGGTAAAGGGAATGTGGGAATTCTCTATACTATTCTTGCAAACCACAAAGTGTGAGCTATTTCACAAAATTATGTCACAAAATTATGTTTTAAATCACTAATGTTGAATAAGCTATAGTCCAAGAATGAAATACCTCGATTTAAGATTCCTGAAGTGACAGAATTCAAGATGATGGCAACGCACAGTTTGGCCACGGAAGTGGGTGACTTAGGAGTAATGGAGATAAGTCTTTGAAATTGAGGTAACATTTGACACAGTTTCCCTCTCATTACATTATATTGTAGTTTCATAAGAAATTTCATTTTATTTACTGATTTCATCTGAAGTTTTTAGTCTCTGAATTTCCTTTCACTTTTCTTTTGAAGATTTTAGTACTTATACTAATTATAATGTCATTACCAATGCAAATCTTATAATCAGTTAAAGAGGTACATAGCTCCTCTTCCTTATGACTAATGAAGATCTTAAAGAGAATTTCAGATCCCTATTTCTTTGACATCTTACTAGACATACTACCACTTTTCAGGTTTATTATCTTGGGTCCTGCTCAGAATATTTAATGTATGTGATAATATTGAATTTCATACAAATTTTAACATTTCAGCAACTATATTGGATTAAAATCATAATAATAATTATGGCACATCACCCTCTACCAGCAACGGGGCCAGGTATCCCTAAACCCTAAGTCTCTCTGATTTAAAGTCTTCAGAAAGGAAACCCCCAGCCTTCTGCATGGATGGGAGACCCAGCCACTGGCTTTCTGACTTTCATCCAAGCCTCCTATATTTAGCCTCATTCTACAGATACACCTTCAGAGATGGCTGCTGCCTGCAATCCTGGGCCTTACCAGGGTTTTACAGATCCACTTGGTTTGTTTCTTTTTGGCTCCCTCCTCTATAGACTTATGTTTATCTCCTTGGGTTCTGCTGGGCTAGTTGCCACTCACCCATCCATTTAATAATTTAGCATCTCCTCTCCTAATGTCTTTTTACAAACTGCTATTATCTCCTCTCCTACTTAATTTATCCTTGTTGGTCTATGTCTCATTTTATTCCTTTACTGTGATTTTAGTCAGGTTTTGGGAAAGGTAAAAATAAACATGTGTGCTCAATCACCATGCGGAGGTGGAAGTGCCGTCCTAACTTTTAAGCAGCGAGGCTGGGTTAAACATGTGACCTCCAGTCTGCGCATCTACAGATGCAATGGCGTGGCTCTGAGCTCTTCTCAATATTTTTAAAAGGTTAGCAGAAAAATACATTTACCCACAATAACCACGCAGGGTGACATTAAATTTCTTTACTTGATGTGTTACTCCTGGTTCATTCAACAAATATTTACAGTCACTAACTACATTCTCCACACCGAGATTCAGTAGTAAATGAAGCAAAGTCTTTGACTTAATGGAGTCTGCACTATAATAGAATAGACAAACAATAAGCAGGTATGTATTTTACACTGATCAAAAACTGATTGGCAATTATGTGTCTTTGATTAATGAAAACCTTTGGAAATGAATTAATTAGTACAGAAAGGATCACAAGATACTCATAGAACTAAGAAATTAGACTATCCTCTGCTAGTAATTAGTAAGGACCAACAGAGGTGAGAATGAATGAAATCACTTTTCCAAAGTGGGTAGAGAGGGTAGTGACCGAAGCTGGGTCATAGGACTGCTGTATAACACGGCTTTCAACCAGTACGCCACGGCACGAGAAGCACACTGATGCGCCACAAGAATTTTTAAAACATGCAACACCTAACTATTTAGTCAGGGGCATCGCCCTCTTTTCCCTTAGACTGTCAAATTAAAAAAATGACAACAGTCAACACAATAGCCATCCATTGTGAATGAGTCAAAATTATATCTAATTTTTGTCAGATCAGCACAAATTATGTTTTTTGGTGTGCCACAGAGTTTTAGTAATTAGTTTGTGTGTGCCATGAGATGAAAAACAGTGAAAATCACTGCTATATAAGAACATTTATTGCAGCCTACATACAACAAATTTGGAAACAATATAAATATCCAAGTCAGGAAAAGCTTAAATATATTCTATAAATATAATGAATGCAGCTATTAGAAATGACATTTTTGATAAATACTTATGATATGAAAAATTATAATAGTAAGTGAAGTAGCTGGATATAAAACTATATATAATACCACCTCAAGTCTATAAAACAAACACAATACAAATCTGCCTGGGAAAAAACCTGAAAGGAAATACATTAAATTGGCAAATGGTAACTTGTTAGAAATGCAAATTATCATGTGAAAGCTCTTGATAATGAGGTCATGGGTGAATTTTATTTTCTTCCTTAAATAAATTTCCACTTCACTTCCCTATGTGAGGCATGGAGGGTAACAACATTTGACTTCGGCGTCACACTTGAATGTGGGCCCTTGCTTCCCCACTGAGCCGTGCAACCTTGGACACATTGCTTTTCCTGTCTTTCAACACGTGAAGTACTTCACTTTACTTTCTTCTGATTTACATGGTTTCTGGCAAGTCTAGGTACGGTTCCCTCCCCTCTCTCGCTTCTTTAAAGATGTTCTTGTTGTCTTTGGTTTTCTGCAGTTTGAATGTAATATGCCTAAGCATCAATTTTTTGGTATTTACTCTATTTGGTGTTCTTTTATCTCCCTGGATCTTCCGTAGTGTCATTAATTTTGGAAAATTCTTGGTCATTATTACTTCAATTATTTCTTCTGCTTCATTCTTTTGTTCCTTTCTTTCTTGTATCCTGATTAGGTATACTTTACACATTTTTTAATTGTTTCCCAGTTTTTGGAGGCTTTGTTTTGTTTTGTTTTCATTCTTTTTCCTCTTTGCATTTCAGTTTGGGAAGTTTCAATTTTCTGCATCTTCAATGAGGAAAGTGGTTCTTTCCTCAGTCATGTTGAGTCTACCGATGGGCTCATCGAAGACATTCTTCATTACAGTGTATTTGATTTCTAACATTTCCTTTTGATTTTTTTCTTAGTTTCCATCTCTCCGTTTACATTATCTATCTGTTCTTGTGTGTTGTCTACTTTTTCCATTGAAGGCCTTAACATATTAATTCTATCTCTGTTCACTTCTCTGATAATTCCAGAATATGTATCATATCTCTGAGTCTAGTCTCAGTGCTTGCTTATTTTCAGATTGTTTTTTGCTTTTTGGCATGCCTTGTAATTTTTTGTTGAGAACTGAATGTGATGCATCAGGTAATAGCAACTGAAATAGAAGGTCATTAGTGTCAATTTGGCTAGCAGTAGGGCTGTGTTTAATGTCTGCTACAGCTATAGGTACCAGATTCCTCTAAGAACTCCTTAAGTCGAATCTGCACTGGTATAAGGGGAATAGATGGTAATGCAAAAAAATACAATACAATAAAAAGAAGAAGAATCCGCACCTCACACATCTTTCAGCTGTAATCCACTGTTACTATACTGCAGCCCCATGATGCAGTGGTAAGGTGTGGGTGAAGAGAAGCATTCTATAATCTCCTGTTTAACTTTTAGTCTTTTAGTGGACTTTCTTTTTTTAGAGAGAAACTTCAATTTGTTGTTCCACTTATTTATACATTTATTGGTTGAATCTTGTATGTGCCCTGACTGGGGAATTGAACCTGCAACTTTGGTGTATCAGAACAACGCTCTACCCAACTGAGCAACCCAGCCAGGGTTGGACCTGTGTTTTTGTGCTGTGACCTCCCCAAGTATTTTTTTAGCTTCTCTCCACCCCTTTATATGAGACAAGAATGCCTGAGGAAAGAAGAGTTGGGTAACTGTGGTATGTAGAATAAAGCTCTGGTCTTCTTTCCTCCAGGCTAAATGTAGATAAGCAGGGTAAGGCTGTGGTAAAGGCTCTTTGTTATGAAGACTACACTGAGATTTCAGAAAGGTTACTTTGCCCCTTCTGCTGTCAGAGCTAAAAGGTGGGTCTTTCTTGGCTCCTTACCAGAAAACCTGGTGGGTTTACTGGTAAGTGAAGCCCAAGAAAGTATGAGGGTCCTCCCAAGACTACAGACTCCCCGGAAGTTTCTTGCATTTAGGGTAGTCCACAAAGCCTCCAGCGATTTGCAAAAAGGACCAAGTGTTTCTTCCATTTTACAGTGACAGAAGAGACTGCTTGCAAGCTCTTACACACTGGGGCTTGAAGTAGAAGCCTGCTTTAACCATCTAAGCCCCCTGTTTCTTCCTTTTTTTGTGGAAAGAGGATCAATCGAGCTGCCTCTCACATGGAATTAAATGAGGTAATTTAAAGCAAACATTTAGCCCAGTGCCTACTTCAGAGTAAGTGCTCATTAGGCTGGGAACTCTTTGAAGTTCTGAGAAATTAAATGAGATGCCCAAGTAAAATTGGGGAAAAAAGCAGTGTCCAAATTCAAGCCCCGGTCTTTTAGCCTCCAAATTTATTGCTGCATTTAAAAAATAAATTATTTTATTATACTCAATATCTATAAAATCCATATTAGAGGTTTACAAAGCATTGTCAAACACAGGATGTGGCAAATGTTTTCACAAATGGATAAGAATAATTTATAATACATAAATAAGCATACAGGTTTTAAAATATAAAAATAGTTGCTGACTAAGTGGGTTTTAAAACTTTAGTGGAAATGTCATTCAAATAATGAGACAAAAATAAATGCTCCTGAAAATCAAACCAACCTGGTATCATCTTCTGTGCCCCTTGTAATCCTGACCCATTTACACATACAATTTTTTTATATTGTTTTCAACGGCTGCAATCCAACAAGTCAACAAGTAACATCTTACTTTTGCTTCCCCCATTTGCTGGACAAGAAGACTTTGTCCATATTTTCAAATGTACAATTAACTTTAATCATTTTTGTGCTTGCTTTTTTCTTTCTTTTTAGAACATACTTTTAAGGATAAAAGTACCTAACAGTATATTAAAGAATGACAGCATGTAGATACTTTTTTAATAGAAATTTCCAAATTGCCTTCCAAAAACAATGTACCAATTTTTTTTTTTCATTTTGGATGTGCTCAGCACTTTTATTTGATTTTTTAAAATTGTGGTAAAATAGACATAACAAAAAATTAACCATCTCAAACATTTTTAAGTACACTGTTCAGCTGTGTTAAGTACATTCACATTGCGGTACAACGAATCCAGAATTCTTTTCATCTTGCAAAACCAAAATTCTATACTTATTAAATAACAACTTCCTTTTTCCCCTGCCCCTGGCAACTGTCATTCTACTTTCTGTTCCTATTAATCTGACTACTCCAGATACCTCATGTAAATGAAATTATATAGTACTTATATTTTTGTGACTGGCTAAATTCACTTAGCATAATTTCTTCAAGGTTCATCCTTGTGGTAGCATATGTCAGAATTTCTTTTGAAAGCTGAATAATATTTCATTGTATGTAAAAATGTATTTTTTTATCCATTCACCCATTGATGGACACCTGAGTTGTTGCCACCTTTTGATTATTATGAATAATGCTGCTATGAACTTTGGGTGTACAAATGTCTGTTCAGAGTTCCTGCTTTCAATTATTTTGGGTATAAACCCAGATGTGAAATCGCTAGATCATATGGTAATTCAATATCTAAGTTTTTAAGGAACTGCCATACTATTTTCCCCAGCAGCGGCACCATTTTGGATGCCCATCAACAATATACAAGAGCTCCGATTTTTCCACAGTTACCAACACTTTTTATAGTAGCCAATCTAATAGGTGTGAAGTGGTATCGCATTGTCCTTTTGATTTTTTAAGTTATGAATTTTTGACAACTTTTTATAGATTAGTCAAAGATAAAAAATTAAGTCTAGTTTTTCTGCAAGTTTTATTAATTCTGAATTAGAGGTATATTACATTTCAATAAGCCAGTTTTCTTAACCAGTTAGTCTCTACCTAAATGTTTATCAGTCTAAAATGGGGACGAGTTTGTTAAATGGCCCCAAATATATGTACAAATGCATCATATGTGATCAAGAATTGGTAAGATTTAGATTTAGATTTAGATTTAAGTTTTTCTTAATGCTGAGATTCCATGCCACACATTTACCAATAGCTATTCCTAAATGTAGCAAGCACTTTCCTTCCTATTTATTCAGCATTCCTGTAGTGTCAGGCATTGTGGTAGGTACTGGAGATGTAAAGATAAATAAGAAGACACTGTCCCCATTACAACATTATGAAATGCATATAATTATTCCCACTTTACATTTGAGAGACCTGAGGCTCCTTAGTTTTTACATCTTGGCTAAGAGCAGACAGAGGCTGAAGAAGCTGAAATTCAAATTCAGGTCTTACTCCAAAGCTCACCTTGTCTACTCTTCCACACAATATTCTGTATTATCAATAGTTTCCTTTTTCAAAAAGTAATATTCACTGTAATTTCTGTTTTTTTCACTTTAGATTTCCAAATGTTAGCTGTTGAGGGGAATGGCACAATTACAGAGAAATAATGATATAATAATAATAAACTTGTAAAAACCTTTTCATTTTGGAGTTAATAACTGTATAGGAAGCACTGTACCAAGCACTGTTAACAAAGCATGCAAAATAACAAATGTTTTAATATGAATAAAAACAATACATCCTAGAGAGAGTTTTGAGTATTTGAGGCTTACTAAAAAAATTGACATACCTTCCAAAGCTCACTGGACTGCCTAAAGTTAACATTTTATTTCTAAACAGCTTGTTTCCTAGGCATGATTCTAACTACACACAGAAGATCCTTCCAGTCCTATACAAAATTCTAGGAGACAGACACAATAAAGTAAGATTCAAAGACCCAAAGATCAAAAACTGCATTGATTCTCCATTTAAACAAACATTTTTTAATCTATAAAAAAATTAAATCATACTATGTTAAAGCACAAAATGCTACAAATAAGCATAACAATGTCAATGTATATAATCTTATAGAAAAAAATTTATAAATAAAACATATTAGCCTCTGACCAATGCAGGAGGGGGCAAAAGTAAGTTTACCGTTATTAAGATGGAAAAAGACATGCAGGTTAGGATTATTACAATATCTTTATTAATTCAAAATAATGTCACAACTGGAAACTTACTTTTGCCCGCCCCTGCAGTCTCAATACATGTATCAAGATTAATCCCTAAATGTTGAAGAAGAGCTGGATATGATGGCTTTTCACAAACTTAATCCTTCTTTATAACTTAAAAAAAAAACCCTCAAGATTAAAGATGAACTATTCAAAATATGTTTCTACGAAGAGGACTTTTGTACAATAGTTGTTTTCTAAAAACAGGCTAGTGAATACTTGGGCTCTCAAAAAAAATGTTTGTTGAGTGAGATGAAATAGAAGCATATAGCTTACCTGTAACAAAGAGAGGAACACAACCCTAAAAATAGTTTTACATACCTTAGGTATAGAATAGATTTTTGGGAAACAGCAAGTAATGCTTTGGTTAAAACATAAACATCTTTAATTCAAATGATCTAAACTCAGCAAATATTGAGTTCCTACCATGTGCTTCTGGGTACTCTGCAAACACTTAGGATAACAGGTCAGAAAATGGTCTCCACCCTCTGGAGCTTACAGGGTAATGTATACATCCTGCAAAATTATCCTTTCTTTTGTGTGAGTCCATGCTCATCAGGCAACTTTTGAAATATAAATTCACCCTCCTCAAAACCTATATAACTTTGTATTACATTGCAGAACTCAGCTTTCTGGTGAATGTATCAACATACCCTATTTATGTTAACAAATCATTATTCAGGTTTGCACATCCCTGTTCAGATTAGTTAGCTTGAGCAAATCCCCAAAAGCTGAGAAATCGTCATTAATTGGCTAGATGTCGTTTCTAACCCCTCAGAGCTGAGAATCAAATAATAGGAGTGCAATGCCCATACAAAGATGATACCACCAAATGAGTCCCTAATTTATCCTGAGACAACATACCTTTATTTCACCATGCTCTTCAAACTGCATTATAGTTAACTCATAAAATTCTCAAGGATAAATGAGACGTACCACATAACGTCTTCTCAAACTTTAAAGTGCATATGAAATCACTTGCAGATCTGTTAAAATGCAGACTCTGACTCGGCAGGTGCGAGGGGTAACGACGGGCAGTCCTCCTCTCTGATGAGCTCCCAGTGATGCCCAGGCTGCTGCCACAGGCCAGGAGGGGGTGTGACACACCTGCCACAGCATCTGGCCACAGGCTGCTCAGCCCAGGGAACAGGTCCCTCCCGTCTGTGATGCCTTATTTCCTTTAGTGACCTCACCATTCTTGGGAGAGAAAATGATGGGTTTTTCCCCCTTTGTATTCTCCAAAGTTCCATACGACAGGCATTATATCTGTACTGAGTGAATGACATCCAGCTTTTTTAAAATCATATTTCATTTTCCAATTAGTTGACATACATTATTATACCGGTTTCAGGTGCACACCCCAGTAATTAGACATTCCATAACTTACTAAGTGATCATCCTGATAAATCTTGCACCCATCTGACATCCAGCTTTTTAAGTCACTACTTCCTATATAAACAATTATTTCCTCCGCTTATGTTGATGTGGTAAGCAGTAAAGAAAGGAAACAAATGTGTAATATTATTTTCCTTTCTAAAATGTTTATCTCTACCGTTTGTGGCTCTTTTGATATGGTTTTTGCGATGACTCTGCCAATTACCAAACATAAAGTCTATTATTTTGAGTAACTGTGAACCAAGGATGGGTTTTCAATAGCACTACTGAATGAAAACAACGTAAAGGTCTTGCAAATAAACGTGGATCACCGCTTCGCCCTCCATACACGACAAACACCAACCCTCTGTTCTAGTGACCACGAGCCGGGCAGCCCAGTCCCTCCACCGCCCACGGCGCCCGCGACCATGACCGCGACCGCGACGGCCCTGGGTCGGCTGAGTCTGCCGCAGAGGCCCGTCCGGCGCACTGGGGCTCGTGCGCATCCCCGCCCCCGTTTGCTTTCGTCTTTATTAAGACTGTGTTTTGTTTTTGTGTTACAAGACACAACACCAGTCGGGTGGCGCAGTCAGAGGGTGGAGGGGTGGAGGGGACGCCTGTGACCTCGGGGCCGTCCTCCTACGTCCCCATCCAGGAGGCAAAATGGTGGCCGCGGAAGCCACCGCCTGGGTCGGGCGGGGTTGCGGCGCGGCCGGAGAGGACCCGTCAGCTACTGGCGGCAGACAGGTCCTCACCCACGCAGGCCAGGGTCCCACAGCCCGGGCCGCGGCCCGCGCGGTGTCTACGGCCCCGAGAGCCGGGCGAGGGTCCGGAGGCGGGGTCCCCGCGGGCGTGAACAAGTACGCCATCATAGCCCTCCCTGCTCGGTGCCTGGGCTGCAACCCGGGCTGCAACCCGCGCTGCAACCCGCGCTGCAGCCGAGGCTCGGTCCCCGGAGGGAGGGAGGCTGAGAAAAGGCGGGAGGGAGGAGAACAGCTTGGGCGGGCGGGGACAGAGGGGGCGGGGGACGGGGCGGGGCCGAGGCGTCTGCCTTGACAGCTGCGGGAAACGGGGAGGGCGGTGTCCCCTGCGGGGCGGCCTAGGCGGCCCCATCCGCAGTCACCCGGCTCCCAGCGGTGGGAGCTCCACATCTGCGGATGACCCAACCCCACGCGGCGCCTCTCACTGCGGCCGGGTCGCGGCGGGCGGCGAGGGCAGCCTCTTACCTGGGCCTTCCTTTTCTTTATCGTCCGCCATCTTGTGCGGAGCCCGTCGCCCTGGAGACGTCCGTCCCTAACATAGGTCGCCGCGTCCTTGCCCCCCTTATCCCCCGCGCGGGGACAATCGGGCCCTCCGGGGCCCACGACTCGGAATCCCGAGGGGAGAGGACCCTAGGGCGGGGAGGAGGGGGGGTCGCGGGGAGCCTCCGAGCGTGCACCCTTCCCCCATTCCCGCCGCGACCCTCTCGCTCACGCGAGACCAGAAGCCCCGTCCCGCCGCCTGACACCCCGCGTGTCTCCCCCGGCTGCAGTTCTTTTCGTCCAGAACTGGGCCTGAGCCGTCATTTATTTAATAAAATTATTTCTAAAATTCCCCGGGCTTCCTTTTCCTGATTTGTGATCCATTTGGGGACATCAGACACACCGCTCTCCCCCTCCTCTTCCATTTGGACGACGTGCTGTTGCTCGATTTTTTTTTTTTTTTTTTTTTTTTTTTTTATTGCAGATTTTAAAAGCCAGCTTAAGAGCTGGGTGCAGTGCTCGGCTTCCGAGGGGGTGACCGAATTCACCCGCCACACTGCCACCCCGCCTTCGCGTCCGCGGCCGGCTGGGCGGAGAGGCCGACCTGCTCCAACTCCCGCCCTCCCCAATTGCTCCGATCCCGGGCTCGCCGCCCGCTCCCAGGGACGGTGACAGCGCAGGCCAGTAGAACTGGAACTAAACGGAAACGGGCGGGTGCAGGAGGAAACGAGAGCCATTAGACTGTTATTACTAGGGGAGCGGAATAGCTGGAGAAAAACATGTGAGGAAAAAAAAAAAAGCACAAGCATTGCGTTATTAGGGCTGCAATTTCTGATACAAAATAGAAGGCTCTCGTAGCAACAAGAAGGTGCCCGCGTTGTGATTATTGTTACACTATGGAAAAGTTTTAAATCACGTTTTCCTGAAGCTTTGCAGCTGGAGCATAATGTTAAATTTTGGTTTCATTTTAAGGATAAGTTCACTATACAAGAGTATTTCCTTTTTTCAAGTGATTTTTAAATAATATGCCTAATGATGAGGATCAAATATATATTTTTAAAACTAGTCTTAGTGTATACGTTTACTAATTTAAATGACTGGGTGTTAGGTAAACACCATTTAGAAACTGTCAACTGTAAATTTTAAGAGGTCTTCCAAATGCAAGGTATTAGTATTCAATGATTTTAAGTTTTTATGCTCTTTTTATTCATTCTGATTCTATAACCTCAGTAAAACCTAAAGCAAACTATTGTTCTTTATTAAAAATAAGCATTTTTATATAGGAGATAGTCTTGTGGTGCTGTGCTCAGCATTCTTTTTTGAAACTGAATAGAAAGGATGGGATCATCACAAAATGGCTCATATTGGAAGATAGGTACTTACATAAAGTGAATACAATTGTTTTCAGTAAATTCATAACACCCCCAAGTATGAGAGTGTAATCATTAGCATTTATTTATATTTAAATTTCATACTCATTCTGGACTAGTTATTTGTTTTTAAAGAGTCTGTTCTGCCATACCGATCATGAAGGGCTTTGAAATCAATATAGCGAACCTCAACCTTGGTCTCAGGTTAACTGCCTACTCGCATAAGCTGTTCGCAGGGCCCTTTTGCTGGGACGCCTTTCCCTCCTCTCCCCCTGCCCCGGCATTCGCCATCAGGCCCACAGACACATTTTGCTCCTTTCTGGTTGTCAATGACCTCCCTGAAGGTCAGGAAGTATTTGAAGCTTTCCCTGTCCACCTCTTCCTCTGTGGCCTTGTCCTCCTAGCATAGAACCTTTCACTTAGATTTGCAATGACTTTGGTTTGTTAAAAAACAAAATTCAACTGAGTGAATTTGAAGATCTAATTGGCTTTATTAAGCAACCTATGAATCAAGCAGCATCCCACCTAGCAACGGGAGAGAAACTCTGATAAGTTGAACAAAACGGAAGATTTTGTAGACTGAAAGGTGGGGCTAACAAATTAAAACAGTGGATTATTTCAGGCGATGATGCTGTCCCTTATGGGAAAGCCGGGGGCCTTGCACAGAGTAACTGACTAGTGTTGCTCAGGAAATTCCACAGAATGATTGATTGGTTTACAATGTCATTCCTGAAAAAGGCTGAAGCTGCAGTTAGGTTAGTTTATTAAATTTTGGTTTGGTGACATGACTTAGCAAAAGTGACTCCATTTTCGCCTGTTGCTTATTTTTTTTAATGGTTTATTTTCCTTCTACCAAACTCTAAGCTCTTAAGGACAAAAAGTGCTTTATTTATCCATATATCTCCAGTGCCTAGAACAAGTTTTCAATTTTTGTGTCTGAAATAATATGTATTTAAAAAATTAAGGCAGGAGTTAGTCTTCTCAATGTCTTATTGAGAAGCAAAGCTTTTTATTATTTAGATTATTCCAAACCACATTAATCTTTACTTCTCTGAACTCCTACAGCGTATTTAAGACAATACTGTTCCTCTAAGTTTGAATGGCCAAAAAAAATTTAATGTGTGTTAATTGACACCTCCCCCCAATTAGGTATGAAGATAAAAGCTTCATACACCTTTTATATACCCACAGTATCTCACCTAATTTAGGGGCACAAATGAGGAGCTTAATACATACTTTTCAATTGGTTAATTAGCTAATTAGACATAAAAGTATAGCCCTGACTGGCTTGGCTCAGTGGTTGGGCCTCATCCAGCAAAGTGAAAGGTCACCGGTTCAATTCCCAGTCAGGGCACACGCCTGGGTTGCGGGTTTAGTCCCTGACCAGGGGCATTAAAGAGGCAACCAATCAACGTTTCTCTCTACATCAGTATTCCTCTTCCTCCCTTCCTGTCGCTTTAAAAATAAATAAATACAATCTCTTTAAAAATATACAGATGATGTATTATAGAAGTGTACACCTGAAACCTCTAATTTATTAATCAATGCCACCCCAAAAAATTCAATTTAAAAAGTTTTATTAAAAGATATAAATAAAGTAGAAAGAGTAAGTGGTGTGAATAATGCAAAATGGTAGTCAGGAGAACCTTCACAATGTGTTTACTGTCCTAGTATAGAATTCATGGAAACCTCCTGGGAATAGGAATCAGTGAAAAAAACAAAAACTGGATTTTCCTAGGTCATTGCCATGTACCAACCTCACGATCATAGGCAAGTCATGTAATCTCTCTGAAACTTAACTCAGAAAAACAGACATACTGATGTCCAAACTCCCTATCTTAGAGTTTTCATGAGACTCAATAGATGTAACTGAAAGTTTGGGAAAGTTTGAAGGACTCGTGAGGAAATCTACCCTCTTTAAGTGAAATAAACCCCCACTTCTTTCTGGAGATTCACTAGGGAAAAACTAGGGAATTTGCTTTTCTGGTGGTTCAGCTACTTGGCAAGAGGTGATCTGACTCCCGCTCTTAACACCTTTCACTCCTAGAATCTGCTGCTTGGGTGACAACAATGTAGTTTACACGACAGAGCTTACCATCTTCAGTTTCTGGCCCCTTCCTGGTTTCCACCTTGCCATTTTTTAAACCTTACCAAGCAAGAGTGGCCTTAAGCATGTCTAGATTTCTTGAGGTCTAGACCCAGCAAAATGAGAGGGAAAGAATTACTTCTCTGGTCTAATTCCAGTTTCCTAACTGAGGATACATCCCTTTCCTGGGTAATTAGTGTCAAGTGTTTTCTCTCCAAGGAAGACAGTACCCCTAACCATAATTCGAGCAGCCTTACCCTGTGATCTCAAAGGGAAAACCTTATCAGAATACAACAGAATAACAGCATGGTTTCCTTACAGTTATAATAATAAAAAATAACTCTTCTACAGACTTTGTATACATTATCTCTTTCAATCTTTACGAGGCTGATACTGGTATCCTGGTTTTAGTGCTATATTGCCTGTTTATAAATATATGATATCATTGTTCTAGTCTATATAGTAACCTGAATATATTGAAAAGAATGCAAAGGATAAAAATTCTGGGGAAAATTACTCATCTTCCTCCCTACCTTTTTTTTTCTTTTTAACTTCTTCAAAACAACTCTCAGGGACTCTTAAGGACTTCAAGGGAGCCAGATAATAGCATGCATGTTGTCCTTGCCTGACCAGAGAAATAGTTAAAACTAACGGCCTGGCTTTTGCAAGGCAGGAGAGGAGGCAAAATACACACATCCGCTCACCTTCTTCTCCCGCCTGCCTGCTTTCCTGCACATTGAGGTTTCCATCCTCCCATAAGGAGAGAGAATTGTGTTACATTCTTGGCCAAGAGCACTTGCAGTGCCAGAGCTCCTTTGGGCTTTACCAGGGAGACCCAGAACAGGAAGCTGGGACTGCTGCTCTGTGGGCAGCTTACAAATAAATCTTACATGAAACCTTAGCTCTTTAAAGCATTTGGAAAAATCACACTCTTGGCCCTATCTTTCTCAAAAGCACGTGTTTCTTTCTGCTTTCCTTTAAAAAACACATCGCCACAGCAATTCACTGTTTAATTCATTACTTAAACATTTCCTGTCCTAAAGAGCACTTTTCAGGGACACTCATTGCTAAGCAAATCTGGTGAGTCTCTGTTCCTTAGTCATTGAAAATAAGACCTGGAAGTGAAAGGGCGGCAGCTGACCCAGAGCTTGAATAAATGTTTGGTTTCTCATATAACCTCTTCCTCCTTAAGTGGGAAAATAGAGGAAACGTGTAGAATGGTGCTAGTGATTGGCCTTGGAAAGATTTTTAAATTCCAGCTCAAAAAAGAAATCTTTGAAATGAACTCCCATTTATGTTAATGTTTACATTTGGAGATAACACTATATAGAAGAATCAAGCAAATAGTCTTGGAAGGTAAAAGGACCCGGGTTTGAACCTTAGTCCAATGCTCACTGCCTTGGTGACTTTGGACATGTTACTTCTTCTCTGTAACCTCAGTGTCCCCATCTGAGGTTATGTCGAAGTTACATAGAGATAAGGAGAAGATTGGCCAATTGGGACATCAAGGCAACCTTGACTTCTCCCTTGACTTCTGGCCTGAGTTAATTTCTTTGGATATGACTGTGTGACTCTCTAATGGCTCTAAGACCAATAGTGACACTATCTGGAGCATTTACTATGTTCTAGAAACTGTGCCAAGCATTTTACATGGACTCTCACTTAATCATCACAACATCCCTATTAGAAGAATACTGATATGATCCCCATATTAAAGATGAAGAAACCAAGAGTTAGTGTCCCCAAATTGCTCCTGTGAGAGGAAAAATGTCTTCTCTCCTGAGCCCAAAGCCTCTCCTTAGGTTCTGCCTCTGAATCTTATCCTGGATTTTTCATTCCTTCCCATACAAGCTCCAAGGTCTCAACCTGCTCCGAAGGGGGCATGGTCCATCCAATGGGATGAGGAGGGGGCCTGTGAAGGGGCTGGGGCATCCTAGTCTGTCTAGCTCCACTTTCCTTGCTACCCTTGAATACAACCACGTGAGCATTTTTAACTGAATGTATTGGGGTGACATTGGTTAATATAATTATAGAGCATTTTCACTGCTGACCTAAAGAGATAGGATAATAAAATTAAAAAATGGAGATGTTATAAAAAATCTTGTAATCATAGAAAGTGTTTACAGATGTGGTTCCTGGTTCTTGACTACATCTGAGATGGTAAGAGGGTGTGCTGCTACCTGTGGCTCTTCCTTCCCGCGGCCATTCCTGCGAGAACATAGCGGTAGTCCATGCGGCTCTTACAGGACAAAAGAAAAAGAGCCTAGCGGATCAATAGATAGTTACAGGTATACTATAGGTGGATTTTTAAATTGCCGTCTATAATCACCAAACAGATACGAAAAAGTGAATGTGTGCTCTTGTTTCAGTATTAGAGATGACTCCAATACCACTTGCAGCCTTAGAATTGAGCAGGAAATGACTTCGTGCTGTGCCCCACGTGACGCTGCAGGCCTGGCCCGGGAGCAGGGCCGCCTACACTTCGTGAAATGCTGGTGAATAACAATCCTTGGAGACTCAACATTGCGGTGAATTGGAAGCTAGTTCCTTGATAAAGTTTCACATCATCCAGGAATTCCCTAGAACATGGATCTGTAACCGCTTCCCCAGCAGAACATGTCACTAAATAAAACAATGCTAACATACAAAGATAAACAATGTTCACAGGTTTTGCTGGGTTTTGGCTGTTGTTTTGTTTTGTTTTTTCAGGTCAGCTATATCTTCAAGAAGGGAAGGTGTGAGATTGGGAGTTAATCCTGGCGACAGGAGAGAAAGGTGAGAAAGGAAGTTATTTTTAGGAAGGCTTGGATGGAAAGGGACAGTCACTTATGCATAGGGAATGGGGGAGGAGCAAGCTAAGGGAAAGCTTGTTATCTGGTGAAGGGCTTAACCAGGTCCCTAGTCCCTCTCATTTCTTCCTCACAATCCTTCCTCATCAAGAAAAAGGAAGAGCCCTGGCCAAGTAGCACAGTTGGTTAAGAGTCTTGCCCCAACAGGCCAATGCTGAGGGTCACGTGCAAGTATCAACCAATGAATGCAAAAATAAGTGGAACAAATATTTCTAAAGTCAATAAATTTAAAAAAAATAAAATAAAAGGAAGGCAGCTGCAAACTCCTGGGGGGTAGGAATCTTGTTCATTTTAGCCTCCCTCTCGCTTCTTGGAGAAAAAACATTCACTCGGCATTCAGAAAATATTTATGAAATATGTATAAAGTGTGTGTGAAGGACAGCCTGTTAGGCACAATGGGAAGGCCACAAACGTAATGGCTGCTCTATTTTGCTGAGATGCTTTGAGAGCTGGTAGTTTTAAGCTACAGTTTTGGTTTGGGGGTTGTTTTGTCCTAAAATTTACTAAATTATCGACCCACAAAATTGAAAAAACCACCTGCCAAAGCTACTTTCTCTTTCAAACGATGTATAGTGCATACTATACCCTGGCCATAGCCACCGTGTGCCCAACAACGGTGTATGTCTGCAATATGTGGTCAGTATCAGTTATCCAGAACGCCATAGGAGCATGTCACTAGATTATACTCACGGTGTCTTCCTTCATGAGGCAACTGGCAGGTTATGTTTATTGATAAGGAGCAAGGGATTGCAGATATAAGCATTTTAAGTACATCTATTCACTAGGTTATTTCAGTGCCCCAAAATTTATTCCTCAGATGTGTCTGTTTTTACACTTGTATTTTTATGGGAAGATTTGCTTGATGTGGTGAGCCATTAGTTCAAGTTACAATACACAACCATCTGTCATGATCTTCTCCATGTTCACAGAATAAGATTATGTGATTAAAGGACACAGATTTCATGGCTTCCTCTCTGAGTAGTCACACCCACGGCTGGAGCTCCCTAGCAAATGAGAGAAAGCAAATTGTGAACTCCAGACAACATTTGTGAAGTAGGGGGCCAAAGGAGAAGCTAAGCTCTGTCCCTTCTCCTGAAAGTCACCGTGGTTCTGGGGACCAAGTCCTTGGTGGCGCAGTGATTGGAGTTCTTGTCTGGCATTCCAGCTCCTGGCATTTCAGATGACAGAAGGACAGCGCGTTAACCCAGCTTTCTAAGTTGGGCACTGTAGATGCAGCGGGCACAGGGGGAGTCGTTACGAGTGTAGCTTCTGTTCCCCATCCTTTCTAGTCAACTACAGTCTGGCCATGTTTGCATCTGTGCCCCAAACATTTTAAACTTGATCCTCTCTCCTCCACCTAAAGATCTAAAGAAAATGCATGTTGTTGTAGCTTATCTAATATGTGTTGGAAAATGCCGGAGCCTCGAAATTGATGCTACTGCAGACAAAAAAAATAGGACTATGTCATCCTAGCTTACTTACTCGCGTGTCTATAGGCATGTATCTATGTATTTTCTGCTGTAGGGAAGGAAGAGACCAAATCCGAAATGGAGGCGAATGATTTTATACAAATGCTAATTTAGTTGATGCATGCTCTCCTTTTTTTCTTTTTTGTTGTTGCAACCCTTGCCACTGCTTTCCATGACTTGGTGTCTTAGATTGAATTTCTGCTCTTGCTATGTTTAGAATCTATTTTTGATTTGGCCAACTGACTTACTAGGGAACCATGTGAGTGTTGCTATTTTTAAATATATAATAGTTGTCCCCATTTAAAGCCCTATAGAAGGTCTTCGTATGCCTATCCCACTCCACTGCTTATGTTCCAGGATGGAAGATAATGATTTTAAAATAAATAAACAAAAAAACAAACAAACAAATAAACTGCCTACTTTATATCAGGCAACAGGCTGTGGGCTTTCATATATTTTCTCATTTCATACTCAAAAAAAGAATCCTGTATTGCTACACACCTCTTGCTTTACCAAGAACATTGTAACTCCATATATAATTATAAAGCCGTGTACCAGGTAGCATGAGTGTGGATATTAATGCCAGTCAGTCCTGAGTTCAAATCCTATCTCTGCCACTTGTTAGCACTGTGAACTTGAGCAAGCTACCTAATCTCTCTGATCTTCAGCCTTTTCATTTACACAGTGAGAACAATAACACTTCCTGGCAAGGTGCTGTGAAGAAATATTGGCTTAGTGTAGTATATTAGGCACTTGTACAACGTGTGGCACAAAGCAGCAATACAGAACAAGGCACTCACTGTGATTTTTTATTGTTCTGAAAAGAAAAGATCAAAGGGCGTGGAAGATGTGTGTTAGTTATAGGGTCACTGTGCTGCTCCTGGAACTTTTTGACCTGGACAGTTTCCATTTGAGTGGCTGGAAGGGACGGCAAAACCGATGCGTCATTTGAACAACTGCCAGACCTTTGGGTTGGAGCCTTTTGCCCCTGGCAATCCTCAGACATCTGCTGGAGCCTCACGAGTGAGTTCTGGTAATAACAGAATATGAGCTTTGGGCAGCTGTGTCTTTGCCTGCTTGGTCTCCGACAAAGGTTCTGTAGAAGAAGCAATACATACATGTGCCTAAAGGGGAAATCTTTGGCTCTTATGTGTACATGCAGCTGGGTCTGGGGTAAAACCAACAGGTGAGGATGTCCGAATCCCTGTAAAGTTCTCTGAGAGACCGCCTAGACGCTTTCCGGATCAAGGGCCTGTGGAGCTCCTCCGGGTGGTCTGAGGCTGTACCTTGTGACTTTGACTTTTCCCTGAATGTTAACAGAGATGAGAGGGTTGGTCTCCCTGCTCCCTGCTCACAGGGCTCTTTAAGCGTATTCTTCACCACCATCTGGACTATCCTGCAAGGAGGCAGTGATACACAGGGGTAGGCAAAAGTGGGTTTCCAGTTGTTTGTATGGAAATATTTGTAATACGAGAATAAACTCTGTGTTTTGCATACTCACAGCTGGGAACCTACTTTTATCCCACCCTGTATGGCAGCTCCTTCAGTTGGGGGCAGGAGTTAGGAGCCCTGGGCTGCTGAGGTCAGTGAGGAAGGAGGCCTTACATGTACTGAGTGCTTATTATTGTACTAGGAACTTCAAAGGGGAGGTAGCAACCATTTTACCAGGTAAATCAGGAGGAAGTTTCTTTCCCACCACACCTGCTATGCTTGCTTAGCATTAAATTTCATATGTAGTTTTAAAAAAAACCAAACAACTGTTCTATACTACAAGAACCAAATCATATTCTTCTAGTTAGCTGAACAAACTGAAAAAATAAAAATTATGAGTCACCTTACACCGGACACAGAAGACTGGATTATCCGCGGGATATTCTGGATGTTCCAATGATAACCCAAGCCTCCTGCTATACAATACACTTAAAAGAAATATCTGCAGGATGCTATTCTGATCATTTGGTTCTCGTACTTTGTAAGCTCTTAGGGACTTCCTGAAGCAGCTCTTCCGTCTTCAGGCAGTTACTCACTCTTCAAGCACAAAGATTTTGCCTTTCATTTTCCTGGCATCTCCCAAATCACCTAATACAGAGATCTATCATAGTGCCTGCTTCGTTCAGTTGCTGGGGCTGTGAAAATTTCAATGGTGTCATCTAATCCCTCAAGACTTAAAGGTTTTCTTTTCTTTTTTAAAAGATTTTATTTGTTTATTTTGGGGAGAAAGAGAGGGAAACAAAACATCAATGTGAGAGAGAAACACTGATCGGTTGCCTCTCGTATGCACCCCAACTAGGGACCGAACCTGCAACCCAGGCGAGTGCCCCAACCAGGCATGGAACGGGCAACCTTTCACTTTATGGGATGATGCCCAATCACCTGAGCCATACCAGTCAGAGCCTTAAACTTTTTCTAAAGTATTTTTGCATAAAATTTTACAGACTGAAGGGCTCTCATTTTGTGTCATAAATCTAGATCTTCTAAGTAGTCCTTGGGGACATTTAATATTTTTAATATATCTCGTGCACAATCTTGTTTGAATAACTGTTACTTTATTTGTGTTGAACAGGCAGTCAAGATTTATGTAAACTGTTGATTGGTCATATGATACAATTTTGTCAGCAAAAATTTAAATATATAACCACGAAAAGTTCTATATATAAAAGTTATACAGCCCTGACCAGGAGGGAGAGCCTGCTCTGAGACCTTTCTTTTAAGGGTTTTTAAAAACTGGGAGTTAAAGGGCAGTCTTAGGGGAGGGTTTCAATAGAATATTCATCAGCTTTATGCTGCTGTGTCCAAATGAGATCTATTCCCTTAACTTCATCTGTCTTTGGGTGGGTTGGCACAAATGGCACTGATTGGATTTCTGTGATCTATCTCCCTGAGTAGGGCGGTTTAAGCTATTCACCCTTTCACCCTTTCTCTCGCTGGGGAGAAGTATAAGCCATTTACTTTTAAGAGTCTTTGGTTACAGAAGATAGGATTTTGCAGTTTACTAGAGGGCTGTAAACTGCTTCGCCTTTTGACTCTGTCTCAGTTTCCCTCTTCTGCTTGTCCTGGCTTACTGGCATGTGTCACACTGGACATAGGAACAGGCTTTCCTAAGTTCTTTAGATGGTTATCTGTAGGATATATACTGACAGCCCACTGAAAAGTTAAAAAGTCCTCAGGCTAAAGTAAAATAAAATCATTTTCTCATGTTCCAGCCTACTCTGATCTGAATCAGTTTTGCCAGCTTGACTGTACTGACTCCACTTAAAGTCAGCTTAGCTGAACTGACTCCATTTTGTTCTCTTCACTCATCCCTTAGGTTAAATACTGATTTAACAAAAGTTATGATGTGACTGTATTATGAAGCTGGAAGAAAGGCAATGGAGCAAGAGTTGGGAACCATCATCCATAAAAGAAAACAAGTAGCACCCTGGTCAGGTACCTCAGTTGGTTAGAGCATCGTGCCAATACGCCACGGTTGTGGGTTCGATCCCCAGTCAGGGCGCATACAAGAATCAACCAATAAATGCATAAATAAATAGGAACAACAAATTGATGTTTCTCTCTCTCTAAAATCAATAAATTTTAAAAAGTTTAAAAGAAAAGAAAAGAAAAGAAGTAGATTTAAATAACCAGAAGAAACAGTAAAAGGAGCTGAATGTGATTCGTGATTGCCTCTGGGCAGTGGGAATAGAGCTTTCCCGTTGCCTCAGGTGTCAAGTAAAATTCTTCAGCCAAACCATAAAGTCTCTCCACAATCTGTCTCCACTCTCCCTAGCTTATCTTTTCTCTAATTTTTTTTCACCTTGTACTCTTTGTTCCAGTCAAGCACTATTCATTTTGTGTTCCTCATCCCCTTCAAAAACATCATTTGCAAAGCCTGAGATGTTCCCTCTCCTATCTGATCTAATATCTTACTGGTGGGTATAACAACGGAGCACTGGAGTGAAAATTATCTGATGGAAAACATTAAGCAGCACCAAAATGTGATAGATGAGATCAGTCATCGGTAGATTGAGCGTTTGATAAGCTGAGAAAGAACGTATTAACAGGAGGAGGGTGGTTTATATGCATCTACAAAAGCTAAGTTACTGGATCATTCAATCTAAATTTATTAAGTGCCCACCATGTACCAAATATCCTGGGAGTAGAGAGCAGCAAGTGATATAGTTAAATACCAAGAATTCAGAGGGACAGAGGTATTACAGTTAGTCTAGAGGGCCAGGTGTTCTAGAAAAGAAGGGCTCATGCACAACCAGAAAGGTCTCCTCTACTAACCACTCTGTAGAGAGAGATGCTACAGGCTTAATGATGTTAAGAAAATGGTTTATCTACAATCCATTTGGTGTCAAGTTCTGGGCTAGGTGCCTTATATTCATCATTCCCGAACCATACAAAAGCCGAGTGAGATTATTATTATTATTATTATTATTATTTCTATTTTCCAAATGAAGAAACCAAGATTCACCAAAGCCAAGGTCTCCCAGCCAGTGTGAGAGGGTGGTCCCGCTCTAGTGCCCATCCTTTTTCCACTTTAGGCCACAGCCTTCACCAGCCAACTACATCACACTCAGCAAGCAACCTTCTGATTAATTTGACATCACATGGAGGAAGAAAATGCTCTAGTTTATCAATAAAACCTTCCTTAACTAGGCAGTTAGTGATAATAATAAAAGTACTAGCTGCTAACATACTGAGCATTTGTCCTGTGCCAGATACTGTGCTAAGCACCCTACGTGCAGGAAGTAGAAACTGCTGTCTCTATTTTAGAGATAAGAAAACTAAGGCATTAAAGAGGTGAATTGGACCTGGACAGGTAGCTCCCTTGGTTAAAGCGTCGTCCAGAACGTCAAGGTCATGGGTTCGATCTCTGGTCAGGGCACATACTGGAGGCAACCGATGAATGCATAAATAAGTGGAACAACAAATCGATCTCTTCTACAAAAAAAATAAATACATACATACATAAATAAAGATGTGAATAATTTGCCCTGGGGGGCACAGCTAATAAGAGGGAGGGCTTGCCCTGGGGCCACAGGGGGCGCCCCAAAGAACACCAGGGTCACCACACGCTGGCCTGGTGTGTGAGGTGTGGGGACAGGTCAAGGCCAGGCGGGGAAGCGGGGCTGCCGCGCAGGCCACACGGATTCTCCAGGCCACACCCTCTGTGCCCCGAGTGGCAGTACGCGCCAGGGCCTGTCGTCCTCGGAGATACGCTGCACTCAGTGGCGACCACTGTCGGGAGGTCCCGAGGTCCTTTAATGTCTCGTGCGGAGCACAGTGAGGTTTCTGAAAGAGGCAGGTCGGCGCCGAGAGGTGCGGCGGTGAGCTCCTCCAGCTCCCACAACGTGGAAAAGCCTTGTTTGAAACCAGGCACCAGGAGTGCATGAGGTTTGCCCGTACACGAGTCCCACGCAAAGTACTTACACCGGCAGAAACTGATGGACTGCGGGACTGGAGGGCTATAAGTCTGTCCCCGAGTTTGCTAAGAAATCCTAAAATATTTATTGTAACAAGTTAGAGAAGAGCAAGGTGGGTGCATGTGTGTCCTGTGCAGATCTGCTGCTCTGGAGGTGCCCTGACGTGTCGGGGTCCAGCTTCAAACGAGCCTGTGTGCTGAGACTCGTGTCTCAGGGGGAGAACACAGTGGGATTTTGAAGCTGTCTGTATTCTCTTATAATCTGCTGTCAGAAGGTTCATCGATAAAGTACTGTTAACCGCAAAAAACGTGAGGGAGAGGACTTGTGCTCTTAATCATTCTAAGTATTGCCATCTAACTTACACCGAGCTGTGGTGAACATAATTTATTCATGTAAATGATACTTAGTGAGCACTCACTCCACAGTTTGGGGCTTGCTGGGAGAAAATCAGTGAAGTAGAAGACCTATTCTCTGTCCTTCAAATATTTATAATTTAAGTGAAGAAGCAAGATAGACACAGTAAAACTGTTAGGTAACAGTCGAGGTTTTAATATAATTAAGAACTGAATTGATTAGTGCCACCTATAAGGCATTGAGATTTCACATCAAGGGAGATTCCCTAAGAGCCAAAGTAGGGATGTGCATGGTATCCAGGGGACAGGGACCAACTGGTCCCAGCCGTGGAGGCCTAGAACCTTGTCTCAGAAATCCTGCAGTTCAGGGGAGCCTTTTTGGGGCTGCTGCTTCAGCCCTGTTTCCGATTCACCTTCAGACAGGATGTGCCAACAGGCAGCACGAGCTTCTGGGTTTTAGCCCCGCCATCTTCTAAATAGCTCCCCAGAGATTCATGGTATCATAGAAAACTCTAAGCTACTAAGAAGGCAAAAAAAAAAAAAAAAAAGGCACCCTATTCATCACCATACCCTGCCCCTCTGGCAAAGGCTGCCTCTTGCACATGCTCAATAAATGTTTATTAAACCAGGAAAGAAGCACGCTGCACAGATACCTGTGAGTCGGGCCGGGTGGCTAATACTGTGATCTTGCGCTGTCACTTGCTAGCTGTGAGAATTTGCACAGTTACTTTACCTGTCTAGGTCTCAATTTTCTCACCTGTGAAAAAGATCTCTTGAGAGTATCATCCTCAGAGGATTATTGTTGTGAACACTAAGCAAATTAATCAACATAAAGCACTTAGAACAGGGAGCTACGTATGTTGCTCTTGTTAATACACGGACTTGGGAACCAGACCACGGTTTGATGTCTATGTCTGCTGTCTATTTCTTCCATTTGTAAAACGGATGTTATAATAACAGTGCCAACCTCATCAAGTTATTGTGAGGACTGGATGAGTTGAATGCATGCGAAGCACCTCGCACAGGCTGGTGGCATACTTCAGCAACACGAGATGCCATTCTCCCCGCTGAGTCACCAGCCTTTCCTCCCATTCTGCTGCCATAACTGGCAGGTGGCTCGCTGGTTTCTGAATTAGGCAAGACTTCATTTATGGAGATGGTGGAGCTCTACCATAATCACTTCCTCTTCAGCGTCCTTCAAATACATTTTAAACATCTTATTATGCAATTTTCAAACCTCTATGAAACCGGGGAGAGTAATACGGGGAATCCTCAGGTATCCATCACTCACCTCAACAGTTACCAACCCAGCCGATCTGCTCCATCTGTGTCACATCTCCTTTCTCTTCACTCCACCTAGATTATTTTGAAACAAATTTCAGGTACCATACAATTTTATCTGTAAACACTTCGGTAATGTACCTCTAAAATACAGAATCCTTTTTTAACATAACCACAACCGTCTTACCACATCTAAAATTTTTAATGATGACCCCTTAACATTATCAAAAAGCCAGCTAGTATTACATTTCCTTGATTTTCTCATACATTATTTCTTACAGGGTTTTGTTTTTTTTTTAATCACGATCCAAACAAGGTTCCAAAATTGCATCTATCTGATGTCTTTGCAGGCTTTTCCAGTCTATAGGTTTCACGCACTCACCCTTTTCTCCTTTGCAGTTTATAGCCAAAGAAAGTGAATAGTTTGTCCTGTAGAGTTTCTCATGTTTTAAATTTTGCTGATGGCTTCTTCATGATGTCATTTAATATGTTCTTCTGACCCCGGGACATCCTGTTATACCAGCAGCAAGGAAGCTGTCAAAGACTTCTGGGGTCACTAGCAGAAAGGGAGATATTTTGAGCACTAAATAAATAAATAAATAAGCTGCAGCATATTGAGGTACATCAAGCATGAGAATATCCATGGGTTTGTTGTAATGCTCCAAAAATAGACTTGTTGGCCACCTTTGAAGGATGGGAAGGAAACAACTCTCTATTCCAAACATGAGAAAATAAAAATAAAGAATCAAGCATTTAGTCTGCCTTTTCTGTATGAGCTGCTTCTCAGGGTAATCAAATAATGGATGAGAAGGGATCCTGCTAGTAAATAAAAACGATACAACTAAAATATTGCCATTTTGCAATCCTTAATGAAGAAAATACCCAATAAAGGGCTACCAAGGACAGCTAAAACCACCAATGAAGAGCTGGGGTGGGTGGGGGGTGGAGCTTCACAATGGATACAGAAGGTCGATGGTATCTGTCAACAGATGCTGTCGTCACACAAAGATGAGCCACTAGGTATTAGGTCCCCTTGATGTGACACAGTAGGAAATTTGCAGCCCATGAAATTTTAATGCCAAAAAGCTGAGTCTGATAAAAGCTCTTTGATAACAACCAGCTTAAAGGTATGTCAGATTCTTAGTATTTATTCTTTTTTCCTAAAATGAGCAAATACTAAATGAAAGGCCAACCAAAATCTCTAGGCACATGTCAAATTGGGCAACTCCTAAAGGAAGGTGGGTTAAGTAAGACAGTTCCTGTAGAGCCCTGGCTGGTGTGGCTCAGTGGATTGAGCTCCGGCCTGCAAACAAAAGGGTCACCAGTTTGATTCCCAGTCAGGGCGCATGCCTGCGTTGCAGGCCAGGTCCCCAGTAATGGGCATGTGAGAGGCACCCACACATTGATGTTTCTCTTCCTCCTTTCCCCTCTGTCTAAAGATAAAATAAATAAAGTCTTTAAAAACTAAACAGTTCCAGTAGATAAATGCACTCCACCACCACCCCCATTATAAAACCATTACATTCCTGGGGGTAAAATGGTTCTGCATATGACAACGGAAAATGGCAGAGCAGACAGGGCTTTTGACTTTTGGATGTGCGTGGGGTATCCTTTCTTTTTCCCCCTAATATATAAGATGAACTTGAGTTCACACATGCCATGCCTTTAAACTATGTCGTTACTGTGCTCAAGAAAATGACGTTCCAAGATGAGCTGGCTTCTGAACGCCGACTCATCAGTCCAGATCCACTGTCGTGTGAAAGGGACACACAGCTGTGGCTGACAAGCCCACAGCGCTGGGGCGCGTCCTGCACCCAAAACGTGTGCGCTACGCGGGCGTGGGTGTGCGCCACGAGCTGAAGGAGCCGCCTGCGCAAGGGGTGGTTGTCAGGTGGGGCTGTGCCTGTCCCCTGGGTCCTGCTGTGTGGTTTCCAGGGAGGGCAGGGCCTACGGCTCAGGCGGCTTGCTTCACCGTTTCCTAGGCCTGTTCATGTGAGTGCCATAGGCTATCCCTTACTTATTCTCCAGTGTCGCATTCTGTGTTCCCAAATAAAGGCATGCTGATTCGGATATCATTTTAGCAGATAACTTAATTATATACATTTTGAAAACCACAACTCTCAAACGTCACCAGCTGGCAGGCAGTGCCTCACATATTGCACACTTAATTGGGGTTGTTTAGCACTCCACTTTCTACTTAAGAACACTGATATTTATTTATTTTTTTATTTCAGAGATCACATGAAAAGAACATGAGTTACAAGGAATTAAATTACAATACAAAGATGATCCCTAGGTTCTTACATTAGAGAGACGATAATATTTTTTAACGTATATGACGATTTCAAAGCCCACCAGATTCTTGGATTTACTTTCTTTTCCAAATGGACAAAAAGAAATAATTACCAAATAATGCTTTTTAAAAAATGTTTAAATTTGATCCCAAAGAGTAGAAATTACATCCTTCTATATGTCTTCTATAAAAGACACTATTGCAGATGCCCCGCCCCCATCTCCTTGGCCTCTGCTCCCCTCTCCCCAGCCCTCGCCCCCCTCCGTCTGGCCGTCACCACACTGTTGTCCCCGACCACGAGTTACGCATATATGCTCTTTGGCTGACCCCTTCACCTCCTTTCATCCAGCCACTCCCTGCCCCCTCCCCACTGACAGCCGCCAGCCTGTTCCTCGATCTATGCCTCTGTTTCTATTTTGTTGGTCAGTGTATTTTGTTCATTAGATTCCACATATAAGGGAGATCACATGATACTTGTCTTTGTCTGACTTATTTCATTTAACATAATAATCTCCAGGTCCATCCATGCTGTGGCAAAAGGTAGATTTCCTTCTTTATTTATGGCATTTATATTGATTCTCTTTGCCATTTTCATGGAAATGTGGTGAATGTAATTTCCTTTAATGGTAGCATTTAGCCTGGGTTCTGCAAACTCAAATTTTTTTTTTTTTTTTTTTTTTTGAGGTGGAGGTGGATACACATTGGAGCTGAGTCTGAGCTTTTCTGACCTGCATATGTTGAATCCAAAGGAGAGTTTCCTTGTGCAGGATGAAAAGTACAGGGTTAGTCTCCTAGTTTACCACCAGCTCAGGGCAGAATAATTATTTGAGGCCTGACATTTAATACACCAGTGATCACAGATATTGCCACTGAAAGCTTTTCCAACAAAGCAGGAAACAAAGAACCTTACAGCAATGGCTAACTTTAATTCACAAAAGTGAGGGAGCCGGGAGGTGACGATAAACACTGCCCTCAGGGACACTATCGAGTGTCTCTCTACCTCATGGGAAAGAACAGCAAAGCAAAGAGAACCATATATAAAATAAGTATGGGCTTACATAGTGCAGGGCACATCCAAATGCAAGGCGAGAGTCTGACTGTGAAGAACTGTTTTAAGGTATCTTATTTTACCCGGCCTCGGGGGACCCAGCTGCATGGGAATAGTGTCTATGCAATCTCTAGGCTAAGAATAAACTGGGATGAAGGGAAAGGTAAGACAAAATTCCTTCTGTATGTTTTATCTGCATATTTTTTTTCCTCCCACTAAGAGCCTCCCTTACCACAAAAGCTCTCTTTTAGAAAGTAGTAGAATAGGATTTGGAGGACAGGAAGGGGAAATATAATTATTAGGTAGAGCCCCAGGCACTTCTATGCTTTTGTCTTTACTGCTATGTTAGTGGTGCTTATACCAAAATACTATTAATTAATTCATCCCGCTCATTATCTTGGCTTTGAATTTGTTTTGACAACCACGAGGAGGTATTTCTAGAGCTCTGCTTCAGACCAATACCATATTGTTAAAATTTCAAATGTACATTTTACAAGCAACTGTTGCTAAGGAATTTTGTTCGAAAGGTAAAAATGATGGTTCCTTAAGGATCCTCCTTGTCATGACATCAATATACAGGGTTATGGTTTCCTCTTACTCCAGCGCATCAGGAAGTTTGTGAGCTTCTTAAGGTCACAGCCATCCCCTCTTCTTTCTTCCCAATGCCCTGACGCACTGCTAGGGCTGCAGGATCTACTCAGAAGGTATGTGTTAAGTAGATAAAAAGGTTGGTGATTCAGCGTAATTCACTTTTGTTATGAGTAGTGGACAATGGCGACAGATTATGAAACAAAACAAAACAAAAAAAGCATTTGAACGATCAGCTCTGCTGACTACGGGAGGAGAGGAAAGTCCTACCTGGAAAAATAAAACATCTTGAAAAATATGTATGAAGAAAACTAAAGCCTAAAGTAAAGAAATGAGATGCTGGGCTTGATTTATGGGACACCCTTGTCTACAGGGAACTGGTTATCTTAATGGAACACAAGAAGTTAATTTATCATGCCGTGTTTTTTAAATATATAATTATTAGCTTAAAAGATTTTTTTAACCTTAAAATAATTTGCTTTTCATTACAGATAAGTAAATACTTATTGTGTTGAATTAATTAATTTTAGAATAAATTAATCTTAATGTATACCAGTACAGAGCATTACTCCGTACATGATAGTTAACCAGAAAAATGTTCTTGTTTATGACAACGTGCACTAATCTAAGTCTGTGTTGAATTCTTTGACATGCAAAGAAGTCATCCCCTTTCAGAGCTGGAATGAATCTTGGAAATCTCATGCTCTAGCACCTTCAATTTATGAAAAAAGGAATTGAGACCCGGGGTGGGGGGAACGGGGTGCGAGGACATTGGCCAAAACAAACAGAAGGTGATCGGAGAGCTCCAGCCAGAAACACCAGCTCCTGCCCTAGTCCTGAGCCCCCTTCTCTGGGGCAGAGCCTATATTGGTTTTCACTTATTTATCTCACTGTGGTTTTTTCTCCTTTTCTGAAACTTTTAAAATACAAGTTGTGAGCGTCTAATTGCTATGTGGTACACCTGAAACCAATATAATATTGTATGTCAACTGTAACTGAAAAATTAAAACATTAAAAATAAAAATGGAAAACACAAGTTTTAGAGAATTCTGATTAATAATTATTATAAGGAATTATAAATGTCCTCAGATTCGCAGAAGCATTTTAAGCATTGCATGCAAAACCATGGTCCCTGACAGAGAAGAGACTTCATGTTCTTAGATCAATATATACAGTAAGAAAAACAAAAAAGGGACTTTGTCAAACCTGCTCACATCGAGCCTTCTTGTTTTAACCATGTGCCCCAGCATAAAACAACCAAACTCCACAGCAATACTAAGATGTTGCTGAGGGCTATAGTCTGTCATTTCTAAGCTTTTATTCTTAAAAATGTTGCTCCAAACCCTAAAATATGTAACAGATAAAAGTCAAGCTTATCTGGTCGAAGCTGAAGAAGAGGATTCCAGCAGTTCACCCTCCTCTACGTTCCTGCACTGAGTTACGGAATTTCTAGAAGTGGTAAGAATGAAACCCAGACAATGGCTGGAGTGGGCCCTGGCTGAGCCGCTTCACAGGGCGAGAGCCACTTCCCTACAGCCTGACGGACTCAGCTACGCCTCTCTCTGATGGTACGTTCAAACGCTCTTATCCCCTCTCTTTTTTAAAGCTCTGTATGTTTTGCTTGTTCCCTTTTTTCCCCTCTGTGACCAGATTTTAAGGTGCATAAGAATCACTTGGGGCTTTCATTGAAAACGCAGTGCCCCAGAAGCCAGCCCCATAGCGTCTCCCTCGGCCGGCCTGGGGTGCTGTTCATCCACCTGCATTTATCATCGATACTTCAAGTGAATTGCGGACCCCTCTCTGAGAAACACTCTTCTGCAGCATCTAATAAAATGTGACACTTCCATACAATATTTATTTTTTTGGATTTAATTTAATTTTCACCGTATCGATTGAAAAGGGGCTTCACATTTCAGTCCGAATGATGATGCAAATTATGACTACTAATCCGTAAGTCCAATAATGTATTTTAAATTGGGATGAATCTAAAGACCAGAATGAGAGTGAGTGGCCTTAGGAAAAGTGCTTTGAGTAAGAGGAACTCTGATAAGCAAGGAATGGGAAAACCAGTAGTAAAGAAAAAAAATAAAAGGAATCTGCTTTCATGTGATACAATTTTTCTATTTGAAGTCAACATAGTTAATGGTAAACACTACAGGCATTCTCTTAAATATCAGAAGCAAACATGAAAAGTATGTACCCTGTAGCCATTATTGCTCAATGTTTGGCAGTTTTGGCCAACCTAAGAGTTGACTTAAAAAATGAGTTTTATTATTGGAAAAGAAGGGGTTTTGATCCTTTTTTTCCTCCCTTTTTGCAGTTGCTATGTCTATGTAGTTGGAAACCCCGAAAGAATCAACTGAAATACTATTGGAAAGAACAAAAGAATTCAGTGAAGTGACTGGTTATAAAATCAATATTAAAAATAGCTTTCCTATATAAGCCAGTTACAAACATGATGGGAAAATGTCCAATTTAAAATAGCAACTGAAGAATGTAAAATGTCTAGGTATAAACAAAATTAGAAATATGAGGAGCTTTTAGAAGAAAAGCAAAAAATCTCTTTTGCAGCACACAAAAGATTTGAATAAATGGAGAGGCATGTCCTGTTCCCATTAGGAAAGATCTAAGGTTAAAACTCTGTCAATTCTCCCCCAATTAACCCATACATTTAACTCAGTTTCCACAAAAAGTCCAAAAGAACTTCATTAGAAATTGGCAAAGTGATTCCAACATTAATCTAGAAAAGAAAATACAGGACAATATGAAATATATGACAATGCCCATATGCAATGATAAGTCAACACGGGTATTCACGAATATCTTTTATAAGGAACTTTGACATTTACTCCTTCTCTGTCTCTAACTTTATAACATAGAGTAAAATTTCCCATTTAATTTTCATTTTATCATTGGTGAACTGAAGCCCAGAGAGGCCAGCTTCTAGTAGACCGAGTCCCCTGAGCCCTTCCTGTGACTGCCTTGCTCGCTCGTAAGAGCAGCGCTCTCTCCAAGCAGACTTGATTTCTGTTGCTCTTCCTCTTCCTTCTCTCTTTTTATTTCACCGCATTTTTGAATCAGTACCTGAATCTCCCATAGAAATAGTAAAACCCTACCTACACATCACTTCCTGTACCTGTCATGATTATGCAGACATTGATTTCTGTTTCTTTTTTTTAAATTTCTGTTTATTGATTTTAGAGAAAGAGAGGGAAGGAGCGGGGGCGGGAGAGGGGGAGAGAGAGAGATCTCAATTTGTTTTTCTACTCATTGATGCATTCATTGGCTGATTCTTGTATGTGCCCTGACCTATCGACCCTGCAGCCTTGGTGTATCCGGACAATGTTCTAACCAACTGAGATCCTCAGCCAGGGTTCATCTCTGTTTCTCTGATAGTAGTTACAAATATCCCAGTCACTGTTATTTCTATGTGGCTCAACTTGCAACCTATTTTTCTTGTCCCCTGTATATCTATGGCTGTTTCTACCTTCTTTCATTCTTGTCCTTGATCTAGAGGAAAATACAATTTTCCCATCAAAGTCATTTTCACAAGGATTCTGAACTTTACCTATTTTTTGTCACTTTAATTTGCTCATGTTTCAGTTTTCATCCTGAAAAATCTAATTCTACTTCCTTGAAATATCCAAAATTCTAGGAGTGTTCAAAGAATTTGGCAATTGCCAAGAAAAATGGTATGTCTTCATCCAATAGTTTTTAAAATAACATTGTGTTACCGAAAGCAATAAATATTCTTGGTAGGTATGGACTGTCAGTTTGTATGTATTTTAACAATGACAATACTAATAATAATAGCTCACATTTGGTAGTCACTCACCATGTAACAGCCGTTGCTCTCTAAGCACTTTACATACATGTAAACTCACGTAATCTCATTAACCCTTTTTACTCCCTTTCATTGATCATCCCCATATTACAGATGCAGAAATCGAGAAACCGAGAGGTAAAAACAATTTGCTTAGGGTTTGCTAAAAAACCCTAAGCAAACCTCAATTTGCTAAAAAAGCAAAGAAATAAACAAGAACAACCATGGCAAAACAATTGCCAAATGGCTGACCTGGCACGTATTTTTCTCCTTCGGGAGCAGTTAATCGTAACTTCAGTGCACGTTGAAGGCAGGAAATTGCAGATTACATCATTTCTTCAGGCCTGTTATTCACTCAAAGTACTGTGCTAATTTTGCATTTAAAAAACCCATAATTGGAAATTAAGCCCCTATTCAATTTAAAAAATATATCTATGTATTATTATGTGGGACAGAGGTTAACCACCCAGAAGTATGCAAATTACCCCCAAGTTATCCTTCAAGTATTAAAAGAACTTGACACAAATACAAAAAGCTTGTAAAGTTTCTTCTTCTTCTTTTTTTTTTTTCCTCCCCTAGAGAATGATCTTTGCAAATAACTCACAGTGGAGGCCTCTGTCCAACCTCACGCAAGTTGTTGCTTTTGGGAGTCTTTCTCCCTGGCTCTCAGATTGCATTTCCACGCGATGGTGCTGCTGTGACTCGTCACCTTGGCCATCAACCTACCCATTTTTCCATTTATTAAATGATATGCGCCTCATATATGGTCGTTGCTCGGTAACGCTTCCCTGCCTAGACAGTTTGAGAGACGAATGGAAGAATGAATCAATAACCTCATTCTTCACTGTGGTCCTGACTTGAGCAAAGGGTCTCACCCTCCTTTTCACAGTTGACTAGACCAGAGCTATCCCACACCTACATTTCTAATAGATTTACTGAAACTTTGCATTTTATGAAATTCATTTTACAGCCTAAGATGACTAGGCCAAGTATTGGCTTTCAGTTCTTAAAGAGAGCAAATAATCTTCCTCTGTGAACATTTAAAGGAATACTTGGGCAGAACCAAACTGTTTTCACATCACTGGAAAACATGTAAACAACCCGAAAAGGAAGGTGCAACTATCCTCCTTTAACAGCTTCAGGGAGAAAACTGCCTCTTTTTTTCCCTTTGATCTCACAATCCAACTTGTTAGGGTGCCGTCCCAGCCGAAGGCGGATGCGGTCTCTTCTGTGAGACGGAAAGCGCATGTTCGCAGCCATCCTGTAGGTTTCCGCAGTGACCCTTTGGTCTTTTTTTGTTTTGTTTTTCTTTTTCTCTTTGGTCTTTTTAAAAAAAAATTTTTTGTAAAGATTTTATTTATTTATTTTTAGAGAGAGGGGGAGGGAGGAAGAAAAAGGGGAGAGAAACATTGATCGGTTGCCTCTCAGAAGCCCCTAAATGGAGACAAGGGTCCGCAGCCTGTGCCCTGACTGGGAATCGAATTGGTGACCCTTTGGTTCGCAGGCTGGTGCTCAATCCATGGAGCCGCACCAGCCAAGGCTAAAAAAACTTTTTGAAATTGAGGTATAATTGACATATAACATTCTGTTAGCTTCGAGTATACAACATAGTGATTTGATACATGTACATATTGCAAAATGATGCCAATAAACCTGGTTAACATCCAGGTTAACGTTCTGGTTAATATCCACAAAAATATTTATTTGTAAAAAATAATTATTACAAATTATTTTTCCTTGTAGTGAGGGCTTGTAGTGTAATTACTCCCTTAGCAACATTCAAATATGCAGCACAGTGTTGTTGACTCCAGTCACCACGCCGTACGTGACATCCTCAGGAATTACTTACCTTGTAACTGGAAGTTCGTACCTTTTGACCACCTTTACCCATTTCGCCCACCCCCAACCCCCACCTCTGTCAACCGCTGAGAGATCAGTTCTCTCTCTCTGTGAGCTTGAGATTTTTGTTCGCTTGTTTTAGAATCCATGTAAAGTCAGATCATAAGGTATTTGTCTTTCTCTGTCTTATGTTCTGATGTATTTCATTAGCATAATGCCCTCCAGGTCCACCCGTGTTGTAGCAAATGGCAAGATTGTGTTATTGTTATGGATGAATAATATTTCAGTGTGTATGAGTGTGTGTGACGGATCTCCTCATCCATTCATCCATCGATGGACACTTGTTTCCCTATCTTGGCTACTGTAAATAACGCTGCAATGAACATGGGGGTGCAGGTAGTTTTTGAAGTTAGTGTTTTTGTTTTCTTCAGATAAGACCCAGAAGTGGAGTTGCTGGGCCATGTGGTGGTTCCATTTTTAATATTTTGAGGAAACTTCATAGTAACTATTTGGTCCTTATACTAAATACTTTAGGTGACCAAATGCTTATCAGAGGTACATAATCGACATAAAATACTTTTGAAATTTTCTGAACTGTAGTTCCTAATCAGGGTGATTTTGCCCAGGAAGGAACATTAGGCAATGCCTGAGACATTTTTGATTTTCACAACTTGGGGAACGGTGGTCCCACTGGTATCTAGTGGGTAGAGGCCAGGATGCTGCTAAATATCCCACGATACACAGGACAGCCCCTCCCCACAAAGAATTATCTGTCTAAAACGTTCATTGTGCTGCGGTTGAGAAACCCGGTTATTAGGTAAAGAATAAATCAGTAATCTGCCAGCCATGGAAGGGGTACTATTTCTCCACCTCCTTTTTTAAAATGTCCATTTACATAGAAATACAATAAGATTTAACAACAACAAAAAATATTATGAGGATTCCAACTATGTAAAGTTCTGAAAGATGTGAAATGATGGGGAAATAGATCAGTGGTTGCCAGGGGGTGGCGGGGACGGAAGATGAACAGGCAGAGCACAGAGGATTCTTAAGGCAGTGAAACTGCTCTGTATGATGCTACCACTGTAGACACATGTCATTGTACATTAGTCCAAATCCACAGAACGTACAACACCAAGGGTGAGCCCTAATGTCAACGATGGACTCTGGGTGATGCTGATGTGTCACTATAGGGGCATCAACTGTACCGAATGTGATTCTCTGCTGGGAGATGTTGACCAGGGAGGCACGGGAGGTACTCGGGTATATGAGAAGTCCCTGTACTTTCTGCTCAACTTTGTTGTGAACCCAGAACGGGTCTAAAAATAGTTTATTGAGGCGAATTGGAAAAACAAAACAAAATTTAAGAACCTTGGTGAATTTCCCACTCTGACCTGCTGTTTGAGAAAAAGAGATTTAAACATTCACAATTAATGTTTATAACTAAACCTCCTTTCGCTGTAAAACTCTGAAGGGTGTGTCATTACTGAAGACAGGAGTCGAAACCCGGGTGGGACAGTGGTCAGTGGTCAGTGGGACACTAGTCCCGCAGGATGTTAAGAGGGGGTTGAAGGAAAGTGTTCGGAAAACGCTGAGTTAAATAAAGCAGAGCAGTTTTTGGCCTTTGGTGTCTTTCTTTTCATGAAGAATCCCTCAGAGCCTTCCAGATGCTAATGTCATCATGAACCCCTAAAGGGGTTTACTGTACTCTCTGTTCCTCCAACTTCTGTGACCACAGGATCCTTTTCTGAAGGACAGTCTGAAGGGACTATTTTGGACATTCATGGAGAAGACACAGGAGAGTGATTCCAGCTGGTTAATAGCATGGTCTTCATGGGTCAGGTTTTGACTCTGTCCCCTTGTTTTCTTAAGTGTGCGCTCCTCCTTGCTTGCTTGGTTTGGTTGCTTCTCTCAGTTGCTCCAATTCCGCCATCTCCAAACTTCACCCCACTCCCCTAGCACTCAGAGAGCAGAGCTCACTGCAGGCTGCCCCCAACAGAGGGATGGCATATTCCTCAGTAGCTTCATCGCTGTGTGGCTAAGACAGCCTCCCTTGAAGGCCTCCTGGCCCCACGCTTCACAGCTGGCTAGTCTGAGCTGAGTCACTCGCACGCTTATCCGCTTCCTGCAAGCGGGCCATGGCCACCGTGCGTGCCCTGAGCAGGCCTCCCGCCTCTGAGAAGGAGGTGTTGGACTTCACTCTCTTCCCATCGTAGGAGAAACTCAAGTCCTTTTAATGGGGTTGGGGACATTTCTCAAGTCAGCTCCACCAGGCCCCTCCCGACATTCCGCTCTTGACTACAGCACAGGGGAGTTCCTGTGTTTTTGCAAGTGGGAGGGCCCGTGCTATTCTGGGTCTTTCTCTCCCGGCTGCCAGCAGAGCAGGTGTTTTTCATGGAACACGGATGCTGCCAGGAGCCACGCCGCCTCCTGCTGTGTGCTCAACACCCGGGTTGTCCGGTGCTGCCAGAACTGGGGTTTTATTTCTGTCTTTCTTTTCCCATTGCAGGAAAAGATGAAGCAATCTGTCAGACTGGGCCACAGGTTTCAATCTGTCTTTACATGGGAAGAAGATGATCAGATCTTGGTTTTCTTAATATTTAAAGTGGAATATCCAGTCGGCGCACACCCCCTTGGAACTATTTCCCCCAAAGACCGAATAACATTTGGATGTAGAAAACCATTTCTGCATTCACTTCATCGAACATTTAGGAGGCACTGTGTGCCAGGCACTGGGCCGGGCCCTGGTGATAAAAATATGGGTGAGGCACAAGCCACACCTGGAGGCTGAAACAGACAAGGAAACAAACAATTGCAGCAGAAGGGCCCACGAGGGACGGGAGGACGCAGCCCTCCACCCGAGGACCTTGGGTGGGCGCCTAAGAGCAGATGCCTGGAGCTGATTCTAAAGACTTTCGCCAGAACCCCAAGAATGATGCGTTTCCTTCAGGTAACAAATTAGTACTTATTTTCAGCACATTGTATATAGCACATATAATTGGGAGCAGTGTATTAATTTTCATCTTGAGGTTTTAAGGATTCTTGCTGGATGGATGGCTGCCGTTGCTGAAATGCTCATTTCGTCAAAAGGAGCGAGTGGGGAGTCACGACAGAAGAAATCTATCAAGGCGTCTTTAGGAACCAAATGATGCTAAATCACATTCGTATGACATTTTAGCATTGGCAAAGCATTTTTGCATAGATTATCCTATCTGGCACTGACAAAAATCTTACAAAGTTGGTAGGGAAATTGTCGAAACATGACACAGTCAAGTGGAATGGACACATACAAGAGTCCATTTCTAATGCCTCCTGAAGCTCTATTAAATGACCAAAAAAAAAAAAAAATGAAACGAGCGAAAACCTATAGGGTCAAAGCGAACAGTGAAGGAAAGGCAGCAATATGTTGTCCGAATAGGGAAATGGGATGAAGCAGGGAGACGCATGCTGAAAGGGGGCCCAGCACTCAGTCAGAGGAGGGTAGTGCTGTGCTCTGCAGGCCCAGAAAGGCTCAGGGCCGGGGGACTTCAGCATCTGCTGGCGGAGCTGGGAGCAGAACTGATCCGAAGTCTGCCTAAGATTTCCCGTTATGTCCCCTTCACTCCTCCACGTGGCCAGGTGGAAGCTCCTGCCCCGTCCTGGCCCCGGGAGCCCAGAGGTCCAGGCTCAGGCACAGCAGACACAGTGGGCACAGCGAAAGGCAGGGGTGAGGCAATGGGCTGAGAGCAAGAGGGAGTCGGGTGAAGGAGCGCCCAGGCCCTATCCCCACCCGTTCCCGCAGCGCCGTCTCCCACGTGTGTATAGCCGCACCCCGCCCAACGTGGATGGATGATTCTTCCTCGGAGAGAATGTTCATCTGAGATGCTGACTTCTGGCTGGGAATGGGTGGCCCTGTCATGCTACAGCCAAGCTCATTACCAAACTCCAGGCCTGTTTTCTTTCAGCTTTTTAGTGTGTCACTGTTTAATGCGAGTGGTCATGCGAGAATTACTGGGCATGTGAGTGAAGACTCCCAGATGAAAGAGAGGAACTAAAACCAACCAACCAACCAACCAACCAACAAACAGGAAAGAGTCGGAGAAAACAAAGGCAAGGCAGGAGATGGGAAACCACCTTCCGAAAGTAGTGGGTATCCTCAGAGAGATGAAATAAAATGATAACACATTTTTTTAAATGAGGAAATTTCCCTTAATTTAGAGAGATGCATCAATAAGGAAATATTTTTATAATTAAAGGATTCGTCCAGGTTGTCCAATAGCCAACTAATAGAAATTTAAGAATTAGAATATAGAAAGGAGAAAATTATCAAAGAGGTAATAGAAGTCCCAGGACGGGAGGGGCGGGCCTCTGAAGTCCAAGGGCCCATCCAGAAAAATAAATGAAAAAGGTCTACACTAAGTCATCTCTTCATAATATTTCAGCACACCAAAGATAAAGAGAAAACACTAAAGATTTCTATAAAAGAACAAGCCCTGGCTAGTGTGACTCAGTGGATTAAGCGCTGGCCTGCAAACCAAAAGGTCACTGGTTCGATTCCCAGTCAGGTTACATGCCTGGCTTGCCGGCCAGGTCCCTGGCTGAGGGTACGGGAGAGGCAACCAATCGATGTTTCTCTCACACATTGATGTTTCTCTCCCTCTCTGTCTCCTTCCCTTGTGCTCTCTCTAAAAATAAATAAATAAAATCTAAAAAAAAAAAAGGGACCAACAAAAAGCTAAGTGTCACAATAAAAATTCTAGAATCAGCATGGCAATGGAATTCTCAAGAACAGTGCTGGAGACTGAGCAACAATGAAGTAATGTCTTTAAAATATTGAGAAAGACTGTTGTTCAACCTAGAATTCTCTACCTCACCCAACTATTAATCAAGTGAGAGTGTAGAATACAGGCACTTTCAGCCATGCAAGATCTCAACACTTTAATTTCCGGTTCATCCTTCCTCAGGAGACCACTAGAAAATGGGCTCCATGGAAACGAGGGAGTAGCCTGAGAGAGCCTAGGGTACCGGAGTCAGGAACAAGGAGTCCATCGCAGGAGACAGGCGTAAGGAAGCCGCAGGACCGGAGCTGCACCGGGAGGGTGCCACCCTATGCAGGAACAGGACCAGAGGCTCCAGAAGGAAGAAGTTCAGGGGGAAAAGGACAGCAATGAGTAGCCTACGTGATGTTTGACCGCGTCGAACACCCTGTTCAGGGCCTTTGCAATTCGATTGGAGAGTGTGGAAACAGAAAGTGGTAACAGTATGGGAAACTGAGCAAACGAGAAATTAGGTAGTATAAGAAAGGGGATGTGATGATCACGCATAAATGGTTCAACAGTAAATAAGACTTATGTATCAATAGTAGTAATAATAAGGCAAAAGCTAAAGGTTGGCTTAACCAACATTTTGATATAATTATGTTTGGGTGATTGAGGAAGGAGCAGTGGGAAGGTAGGGTAACATAAGAATTCACTTCATCTTCCAAAATAGGAAGTCGATTGTAATACATCCAAGATGGGGAGCAGTACAAGCATAATAATTCTTAGAGAAGAAACAGCTAAAGGAATGGGAAGACTTTGCTTTCAGAAGAATGAGACTGAGAGATGAGCGGGGTTGGGAAGTGCCCGCGGATCTATTTTTGCACAACACCAGATCGCCCCCAGACTCAGTGGCTTTGAACAGTAACAATCACTTTACCTATTGTCTTCCATGGTTTCTGTGGATCAGGATTTCAGGAAGGGCTCTCCTGCTCCTGGGCAGCTTTGAGTGATGGTCCCTCAAGATGTTGCTGTCAGATATAGGAAATGGAGCTGGATCCGGGGCTGGCGCAGCCGGGGCCTGGGCAGGCCGGCCTGCCTGCCTGCCTGTCTCTCTCCTCCCCCTCCCACCGCCCCGTGCAGTCCCAGGGCCTCTCTGGAAGAGCTGTCCAGATGGACTAATCCGACCTTTTCACGGCCTGGTGATACCCAGGTAGAGGGACTGCTAACACTGCAGCGGTGTCCCAGAATGTCCCAAAAGAGTAAGAAGTCAAACAGCATCTTCGACAGCGAATTGTCAGTGTTGATGTGAACAGACCATGGACTGTCCAGATAGTCAGTGGAACAGGGTTTCTCTGTGTCACGGTGGGCGTGGTGAGGGGCTTCTGGAAGAGATTAGCCTTTGATTCAGCAGAGGGAGCGCGGTGGATCGCCCTTCTCACTGTGGGCGGGCATCGTCCAGTTCACTGGGGGCCTGAGTAGGACGAAAAGGCAGAAGAAGGAGGAATTTGCTCTCTGTCTGACCTCTTGAACTGCGACATCTATCTTCTCCTGCCCTCGGTGCTTCTGGTCCTCGGGCCTTTAAACTGCGCTTACACAATCCAGAGGGCAGATGCGGAGCTTCTCAGCCTCTGTAACTGGATGAGCCAATACCTTATAATAAATCTCTCTCTCTCTCCATGCACGAGGACAGAGATATCACTCTTTTTATACTACTCTACCAGTCAAAGCAGCCACAAGGCTGCTCAGGTTAGAGGGCAGGAAACGTAGATACTGCCACTGCCACCCCACGGGAGAATGTCAGGTCCCATCAGAAAGAGCGCTGTGGGAGGGGAGAGATCCCTGGGGCCATCCTTGGAAAATACAATCTGTTATAGGTGGGGAATTGTTGTGGGTGGGGGTGGGGTGGGGAGTGTATGAGATAAGCCTTATAGCATTGTTTGACTATTCAAACAATGTGCGTGTGTAATTTTTATAAAAATACAAATTAAGTGTGGAGGATACTCTTCCTATCCTTTAGCAAATGAGGGAAATGTCCTCAAAGAGGTGAAGAGGATGGTTGAGGTAGGGCTGGGACGGGAACCAGAGCTCTGTACTGCTAACCAGATGACAAAGGAGTGTCACTCTCATTTATATTGCAGGCCATAGCCTGCCTCAGTTACAACAGCTGACAAATGGGCTGGCTCTCCAACCTCCGCGTGAATATCAGTGTAAATATTAGAATATTATTACCTCTTAGCCTGACTATTAGCATGAACTGTGAATGTAAATTATCAGATTTCAATGAAGCAAAATCAAAGCAGACACTACGCTGTCTAACGCTGCCTGAGAAATGAATTCGATTTTTCAATTGGTAGAACCTGGAATCAGAGCTACACTTAGTGTCCTTCAGGGAGACTATGTCTTGTTGCACTTGGACTTTTCAATGCCCACCTAACACACACACACACACAACTGCCAGACTAAAACACAGTGAAGACAAAATTCTTTTAAATAAGGCTCTGCCTGGATTAGTAATGCTACCCTTGCTCATTTTCTAAACATCTACCTGCACAAACCACCAAATTTTCCAGGACAGGATGTTGAACTTGAGCCTGTGATTGCTCAAGGCATGAGTTACCAGTCCCCAAGTCTCTCCCCATTCACGACATTGCATTACTGGGCCACTGACTCATTCCTTCTGAGGAGTTACTGCTACTCCCAGGTCACAGCCCAAGATTGAGACATCACTCCCAGGGGGCCAAGTATATGTTGTTCAAGCTTGAACCTGGTCTATGAAACAAGAAGGCCAGATGCAGAATATATGTATATGGGAAAGCATATGGATTATTCCAGAGATCCTCAAAGTTATAAGCAGAAGAAGTAGGTGATGTATTGAAATATGCAGGACTGGGAAGAGAAAGCTGTCAAAGGTCAAGTGAAGTTTTCCAGCTTAGATCCTGTATTTGCTTCCTATGGCTGTGATAGCAAATAGTCACACATCTTGTATCTTAATACAACTTACATTTCTCGAGGTCAGAAGCCTGGCATGGGTCTAAATTCAAGGTGTTACAGGGTTGCTCTTCTTTCCGGAGGCTCCAGGAAGAATCTCTTTCCTTTCTTTTTCCAGCTTCCAAGGGTTACCAGTATCACTTGGTTCACGGCCTTCCTCCATGTCCAAAGCCAGCAATGGCAGACTGAGCCCTTCTCACTTGGCATCTCTGACCCTTCCGTTGTCACAGCACCTTCCCTGACCACCGTGAAGGAAGGTTCTCCACTTTTTAAAGACCCATGTGATTTGACTGGGCCCCCCTGGATAATGTCATATAATCTACCCATCGCAAAGTCTGTAACTTTAATCACATCTGTGAAATTTATTTTGCCACCTAAGGGAACATATTCACAGGTTCCAGGAATTAGGGTATAGACATGTTGGGGAGACATTATTCTACCTGTCTAAGAGCAGAGTTTTTCAAACTGACCCATTAGTAGATTGTGAAATCAATTTAGTAGAACACCGCTGGTGTTTTTCTTTAAAAGGGACTAGAACCCAGGCCGGTGTGGCTCAGTTGGCTGGGCGTCATCCCATAAACTGAAAGGTTGCGGGTTTGATTTCCAGTCAGGGCACATATTTAGCCTGCTGGTTCTGTCCCAGTCAGGGAATGTGTAAGAGGCAACAGATCGATGTTTCTCTCCCTCTCTCCCTCCATCTCCCTCTCTCTAAAATCAATAAGCGTGCCCTCGGGTGAGGATAAAATAAAAAAATATATAGAAGGGAATAGAAATTAATAGACTACAATGAATTTAGTAAGTAGCAGTGTTTTATGAAACATCAATTTAGTTTTAACATATTAGTGATATGAATATGGATTTTATGAATTGTGACATAAAATGTATTTCTTACTGAAGGTCATGGGCAAAGTGTTTGAAAGTCATTGACTTAGACAAGGGGATGATAAGCATGTTCAGCAAAATAGAACATAATGTTAACAGTGAACATTTACCGAATGTTTGCCATGAACAGTGCCTACTCTAAATGCTTAACGTTCATTAACTCATGTAATCTTTCCAAGTACTGAGTACAGTGAATACTGCCATTACCTCCGTGTCGTGAACGAGGAAATGATGAGAAATTAAGTGTCTTCCCTAAAGTCACACAGTTGGATTGACAGAAGGCAGGGCACCTCCTAGCTCCCAAGACTGTGTGTTGAACACCACTCTGCAAGCCCTAAGGAGGAGAGCGGTCTCGCTCTTCCGTTATTACCCTAAGAACCATCGCTCATGCAGAGTATCCTACTTAAAATAGGAAACGCCAACTACTGCCGAGCAGAAAACAAACTCCAATGTAACTCCTGATATGGGGGTGTGCTGGGAGAAGAAGGGGGACAGCCTCTCAGCCCAAAGTCTGCGGTGAGCTCCCCTCTGCAGCTGAGAGCCTGAGTTTCAGCCTAGGACTCAGAGAGCAAGTGCGATGCACACCGTGAAGACTAATACATATGAAATTAATATTATTTCCTTAGCATTAAAAGATTTACCAATAGATAAGTGTTCTTAGAAGAGAGACATGCGCTATGCCACATGTCATAAATGCACATATGCAAGCTATATTTTCTCTCAGTGATCACTATCCTACTTACTATCATGGCAGTCAAATAACAATTAAGCGATGAACCACCATTCTCTTTGCTGCAGAAACAGGAGAACACAAAACCCGTCCTTTCCTTTGGAGAAAGGGTTAAGAAATAAAAGATATTAAAATGCTCTTTATTCGTCTTGATCAGCTTTGTCTCAAGGCCATTAGCTTAACAAAAACACTTGAGAAATCTCACTTCCCCATTCCCCATTCATAAAATGGAGGTAACAATAACTTCCCCAGAGTTGGGAGAGTTTGACGAGGTGATGGACAGGAAAACTGTTCTGTAAACTGTAAGGTGCTAAGATGTGAATTAGCTATGTTTGTGATTTTATTTACTTAACAGACTTTGATGTGATATGTAACACAAGCCTGCATTGTTTTAAGTGCTTTGCAAGTATTACTGTATCTAATGCCCATGAAGACTCTATGTGTATCTCTTATTATACTCATAAGTGAGAAAACAGAGGCATAGAAAGGTTAGGAAACATACCCCAGTTCATAGAGCTATTAAGTAAAGGAAAAAGGATTCTATCTCCAGCAGCCTGGTTCGTCTGTGCTCTTCAGCTGCCCTCTGTGTTGCATCTGTTAGGAACATGAGAACACGAACTCTACCTGCATGTCCACGGAAGTCAAATGATATCTCTAGCTTCAAATCCAACTATGGCTACCTCTCTACTTTTTTCCATTTTCTTACCACTGAAAGCCAGGGTCTGGGGTAGACTTTGCTCCTGGTGGTAACACTAGTTAACACTAAACCTTGGAAAAATGGAATATTCTTTTTTTAAATTTTTTTAAAAGATTTTATTTATTTACTTAGAGAGAGGAGAAGGGAGGGAGAAAGAGAGGGAAACATTATTGTGTGAGAGAAACATCAGCTGGTTGCCTCTTGCAGGCCACCAACTGGGGAACCTGGCCCTCAACCCAGGCGTGTGCCCTGACTGGGAATCAAACCTGTGACCTTTCAATTCATAGGCTGATGCCCAAATCGACTGAGTCACACCAGCCAGGGCCTAATTAGTCTCATACTTTTGATGTTCCCTTCTCTTTATAATGCTTCCTAATATTTTAGGGTACGGTATCTTTTTTGTTTTTTTAATCTATTTCCTTTCATTATAAAAAGACTGAAGTTTATTCTGTGGAAAATAAAAGAAGAAATCAGAAAGCATGAACACCATTTGAACTAAACAGTGGACACATGGTGTGTGATTCCTTTTTGAAGTGAAATGTGTAATACCTACTCTCAAGAAGGTTTTGTGACAGGTAGCGAGTTCTCAGGACTCCAGGGCGTGGATTCTCATGCATCTTCTGCTAGGCTGGCCTGTCCCCAGGATTCCACCTCAGACTCACGTGTATCTCTTTTCTAGGACTTAGACGTTGTCAAGGTATAAAACAGCAAAATTTGGTTAGACGTGTGAGAATAAGAGCTAGAAATGAACAGTTGAAAATAGCTGGTAAAACACAGAAAGATTGAGGAAGTTGTGTTGATTCTGGCAACAGAAAGTTAGGAAAAAACGGCTGTTGACATGAAGGAAAGGGAAAAGGGGAAAAAGGTGAGAGTGAAGGAGACTCTCTGATAATATAAGACAGGGTGTGTGGAGTATTATGTAATGGAGAAGCCCTAAACAAACACTGTGTTATTTGTCAATGTCTTATTTCGGTTTAGCAAACATAAACTGAGCACATAAGTGCTAGGTGCTTGGGATATAAAGATAAATAAAGCCTATCTATCTGGTTAAAAAACATTTTACACACAAAGGGAGACTGGGATTGAACGTTGAGTGTATTTTATATTTTATGAGTCCAAGAGTGCACCTTTAAATCTTACCCAGACGAGGCACTCTACGAATATCTAACGAATTGAAATATTGGAATTAGATAGGACCTGGTACAAGATACTTAACTGTTTATGCATTCATTCAACAAAAATTTTTGTTGTGGTAAAATGTACATAACATAAAACTTACCATTTAACCATTTTATGTATGCCGGTCAGTGGCGTTGCGGACAATCACATTGTAGGGTGACCATCCCCCGCATCCATCTCCGGGAGTTTTTCATCATCCCAAACAGAAACTCTGTGCCCATTAAACAAAAACTCCCATCCCCCCCTTCAACAGATTTTTATATATTCCCTCATTCAACCACTATTTGATGAGCGCCTATGACTCAGCTTCATCCTGCGCATTGTGGGAGGGCTGGGTCACAGGGATGAAGGAACAGGCCAGACAGATGCGCCCCGCCCTCCTGAGGACACGGTCTGGGGAAGGAGGCGGGCAGACCAGTAACGACAGGTGAAGAGCTAGCGTTTGCTGGAAGCGGCCCGGCAGCAGGCCCTTGGCACCGACAATGCTCCCGGGACGCAGGAAGACTCGTCTGCAGGGCATAACTGGGTCAGGGCATCCGGGTTACCTTGAGACCTGACGCTTGAGGTGCGGGGGTGGGGGCGGAGTATCTCCAGCGCGGCGATGGACACTGAGGCAGGCCCTGGGAACAGGTGGGTTCCCAGGGGCCCTTGAAGCACAGAGAAACCTGAGATGAGGCTGGAGAGGCGGCAGGAGCCACCTCCTGCAGGGCCCAGGGCGGGTCTCTATCCCCATGGCAGTCGGGGGCCACGGAAGAGCTTTTAGCAGGGCCTTTAAAAGATCAATCACTCCAGCGAAAGTGTTAATGACAGATCCACTTCTCTACAGTATTTTACTATCATTCTCATGGCAAGGACAGCTTCCGACCACCTGTGATAGAAACATCACTAGAATTTACATTGTGAGATTTTTCTGTGTTTCTGTTTGAAGTTCCTGTTCTAGGAATTCATCTTTAAGTAAATGTTATGACCTGATTCACGATCTGATGAAGAAAACACTGGAAATGCGTTTCATCTGGCGGCCCATCAGACCTCTCCTGGGACGGGAAGAAATCGTGTCACCTTTCAGAAAGATATAAAGTGTGACCCTAAAGCCTAATTGGCCTCCCCTTTACAGTTTGTTGATTCACCTCTTCCCTGAGGGTACGGAGGCAAAGCCCCCCAGTTCCTTCCGGATAAACGTAAATTAAGAATCTGTTTACAAAATGCTTAATTAGCTTGCCTAGACAATATTATCAATCATGATTCGAGAGCGAATTTGTTTCCAACTCATCTGCTGCGGGACAGCGGGGCTGCTTGGGTACTTACGTGATAAAGGTCAAGTTCAGAAGTTGTTTCTGGGGGGGAAGACATGGATAGGTGGGCACCTCCAAGGTGACACTCCATTCTGCTCCCTTGGGCCTTGCTGTTGTCAGCTGACAGTGCCTTAATGCCATCCCACGGATCACCGAGAAATCCTGGTAACATTGGACGGCAGAGCAAATTCATCGCCATTACCAAAAAGAATCTCGTTTCACCGGATGGGCATTCATTCAATGGCTTTCTCTTCACATTTTAAAGCACTACACTCTTTTTTAATGCTTGGCCAGCTGTGCTTTTTAAAATTTTTTTCATAATAATAACAATGCTTCTGCCGAAGTATTGCGAATACGGCGCCAGGTTATCTTTTTCCTTCAGCAGTAACGGTGGTTGCGAACCTTGTACACAGATAAACATTCAAGAGTCAAAAATCTCTCTAGGCCATTTGTTTAAAATGACTTTACTACTCCAGGAAAAAGATGAACAGTGTATGGTCTGGACCCCTAATCAAAAGAGGTGGGGCTTGCTAACCCAGCCAATGCTGCTAGTTTATTCCTTGAGCTAGCAAACTTAAATTGTAAACTGTCTTTCAATAGTCTTTTCCCCCAACATCTATGTGTGGTAAGTAATAATTATGTGAATACCATACATTTGTAGAGCATTTTATGGTTTATTATTTTCACATACGCGATGCTCATCCCTCAGGGTTATTTAGATAGGACATGACAATTTCACAAGTTAAGAGGCTGAAGTTGAGAGAGGGAAACAACTCTGCCTAAGTTACCTGGTGGCTGGTAAGGAATAGAACCATTGGTCAAGCTCTGTCGATCTACACAGGCTCACGTGTTCCGCGCATCACCGGTCCTGAGTGCTTTGTTACCTCTCGGGCTAGGCCAAGAACATAACATCAGCTCTGTTTAGAAAATTAACCCAAACAGTTAACATTTGCCAAAACTGCATGGTCATGTCAGAGTCCAAATGAATATCTCCGGGGCTTAGGGAAACCCTAAGAATCTCCAGTAATTTTCTTCACAGCCCCGTTACCCTTCTCAAGACTGAACAGACCCCCTTGCCCTGGGTCAGAGTGGCCTTGACCATTTCTCCCCTGTTTCACTCCGGATGGCCTAACAGTCTTCCTGTCTGTATCCAGGTCAAGAGCCTCCAGCCCAGGACTTAAAAACCAGTGGCCAAAGACATGGTTATTTTGGCCTATGTAGTGTTGGCCACTCCTACAATGTAGGATAATTCACACAAAAATGAAGATTTCCCACTTTCCTTAAAAGACGGGAAAGCCTCAGAGATGTAAAGTATCACATAGGAAATACAGTCAATAATATCATAATAACTAGATGTCAGATCGGTAATTAGGCTTACTGGTGATCACTTTACAAGGTATGCAAATATCTAGTCATTATGTTGTACACCTGAAATTAATATAATATTGTATGTCAACTGTAATTGAAAAATAAATGTCAAAAAGAGAAAAAAAAATTAATGGGGAAACTCAACAATCCTGGGTCCCATTCCCACAAGGCCAGAGGCTGTTGCCTCTTTAAATAGAGGCCTTTGCTCCAGGTCTCTGGAATCTCTATGGTTCCCCAGGTGTCCCTGACCTGAGATCACGTAACCCTTGCCATGCAGCATTATGACTGAACTTTTTCTTACATCTAGACCTTCATTCATTTATAGTCCCTGCCTAAAACCTGGAGGCGTGTGAATTGTCAACACTTCCGCTTACACGATCTTTCTAAAATTCAGACCTGATCATGCCGTCTCTCAGCTTAAAATTCCTTAGTGGCCCTGCTCCTCACTTTTCTATCAGTGGATGAAGCTCCAACTTCTCAGCTCAGCTGGGTTCTTTTTAATCTGTCCCTTTGCTTCCTATAACCACTCCCTACCCTGATCCCTACCCCTGCTCCTGGCCCCAAAACCTGCACTCCAGCCATACTGAGTTGTAGCCGTAGGAGTGATTCTCACCAGTTCACATTTGCAGAGGCTGTTTCAACTGCCTGGGATGGGCTTCCCTCTCCCTCAGTGCGGCCCACTTTGGAAGACTCAGCTCAATGCCTTTTCCCCAAGAAGCCCATTCCCGAACTGAATACGCGTCTCTACCATAGCACATGTTACTCTGATAGTATAGTTGCTGGTTTGCCTGTCTCTTTCTTCTGTACTATATTCTATAAAATCTTGCTGGAACAGAGCATGTCAGTTTTGACTCTGAAACTAATGATTCAAACTTATTGGTGCAGGAGAAGGAGCTTGGCACGGGAGTCAGGCAACTGTGATTTGATATCTTAGCTTTAGTAGGTAGGAAACCTGGCCAAATTCCTTTAACCCCTCTGATTTTCAGTTTCTGTGTTTATAAACTGAGAATAATGACTCCTACCTTCTGACATTGCTATGAAGATTAGAGATATTTGTTACAAAATGCCTAGCACAGTGGCTGGTCCTTAGCAGGCACTGAATCATTGGCAGTTAATAGCACAAATAAATGAATGAGGACAAAACGCAGCAGTCTTAAAAGGTGGCCTATGGAAACTGTGCTTGGACAGAGCAAGAGAAAGCAGGAAACAGAAGGAAAGGCTGTGCAGACACAGTACACACAGTGCCTAGCCAATTAGGACAGTGCAGGAGGTACTCTGCTGAACTCTTCTCCCCTAACCCCCAGCTTTTTAAAAACTTGAAACATAATGACATATGATATATGAACTTCCGGTGTACAACATAATGATTTGAGGTTTGTATGTATTGTGAAATGATCATCACAATAATTCTTTTGTGATTGAGAACGTTTAAGATCCATACTGTTAATACCTTTCAAATATTCAATACAGTATTATTTACTGTAGTCACCATGCTGTACCTCACATCCCTAAGATTTATATTCCTGACAGCTTCTAATGACGGGCTTGTCAGCCAGCAGGAATCTGCAAATGATTGGAGGTTCTGTACGTTGAATTACGAATATGATACAAGATCATCTTAGCTAATTACTGTTTACTTGCAATTGCCATACACTGGCGTCTTAAGTGTGTATGTGAGGCTTTGTTTTGTTGTGTTTTTGCATGTGTGAGTGTCTGTGGGTGGGCAAGTGTGTGTACAAACCTACACCACGGGCCCCCTGCTGATGATGGCTCAGCAGATGGTCAAAGTGGCTGGCTGCCCGGGTAACTATGCTGGTGTCCCAGTACTTATACCCAGTCCCACCAGCTATACTTGTGTCCCAGGAGTGTCCTGGTTATAACTCACTTTTTCTCCAAACTGCAAGCTCCTGCATGTCTGGGCCTGTGTCATTCATATCTGTTTTCCCTGCATATATCATAGGACTTGGTACATAACAACTGTTTAATAAATATTTGTTAAGTAGAGAAATAGATGAATTGGGAATTGGTTATGTGTGTATGTATCTATAAAACTATGATCTAGATACACGTAAACACACTCTTCCTCTAATTCCTGGGACCAGCTTTCCATTCCATCTAAATGGCTACATATGGCTTAGTGGCTACTGTGTTGGTCAGCACTGGTTATAATCTATGACCTGTGTCATCGCTATGTGCTTTTCTACGTCATAGTCAACGGGTAGACCCTGGGTGACACTTTTCAAGGGTGCTTATATCTAGAACTGGAAGACCTTCTAAATAGTTCAATACCGCCTTCTAAATAAACTCAAAAATATTTATCAAGCATCTGGTACTTAGCAGTATTGCTAGGAGAAATAGAGACTACCACGTCCCTCCCTTTGTGTTCTAACTATTCAGCAAGGAAATGGATTCAGAGACATGGAACATTAGAGAAATAGACTGTACAGCCTTGGGCAAGGCTACTTTTAAGAAGAGTATGAAATGACTTGTTATTTATTTATGTATTTATTTTGTAGGTGTTAGGGCAAGAGGACTCTGGAAATTAAAATTTATTATCACAGTCTCCACTTGGTTTTTGGAGAACTCTCTCTTAAAATGAAGAATTATTCAGTGTGCATCAGGGTTGTGGTTCATTTCACATGTTTTTAGAGGATCTTTTGCATTACTGAGCATCTTGTTCCCCACACACTGCGGGTGTCTTGGAGAATGTCAATAAGACGCTGCACAGGTGCAGCAAGTGTCAAGTTCATCTTGCTCCCTCCTCTCAGGGAACTTAGACTGGCTCCAAAGGTGCACGCAGAAGGAGAGCGCTTAGGAAGCCGTAATCACTTTCATCTCATTCTTTGTGCAGGATGGTCTAAGTGTTTCTTCATGCTCATCTATCAGAGCCTGTGATACCAGCCAGGCACTGGTAACTTGTGATAGTGTAGACTTTATAAACTACTCATCACTCAACCTGCCTTTGTGTAAGGTAAGTGTTGGCAAATACCGTCAGTCTTCACCTGGTAAATATTTTAGTTATCAGGAAAGCCCTTATATCTTACTCTTAATCACTGTTCTAGTTTCCCTGCAACTTTCTAAAGGATGCATCTTATTCTACAGAAGTTACACAATTTATATGAAGACAGAGAATCATAACATCAATGACAAGATGATCTAAATAGAAACCATTGACTTTGAAACTTTTAGCCTATTGCGGTACCTAATTTTCATGTAAGTTGGGAGCGTTTTTTTTTTGTACCATTTAAAATTCAAAAACTATAGCACGCTGGTTCAAATTTCATGTCTACTAATTAATTGTAAAATGCTTTGAGACTCTAAGGTGGAGTTTTAAATATAACAAGTAAAACCTAAATGTGAAGAATGATTCCTTAAAAGTTGAACCGTGCTTCCCCCTACCCCCTCATTCACAGCTTGTAGTCAGCAGAGAAGTTCACAGAAGGTTCTCAGTCAAGGGGCTTTACACATCTGGTCCTCTCTGCTGCATTTGCAGATGAGGACACTGGCATCCAGAGAGGGCATGCAATTCTCCAAGGGTCACACAGCTGGCTCTACGGGACAGCGCTGGGTCTAGAAGTAGAAGTCTGCGCTCTCCTGCGTAGCCTTCATATTCACTTTTTCCCAGACTGGTATCTTACTGTAAACGACTCATTGATAACTTACAAAATCGACAATGGTAATTTCCTAAATAAGATATTAATAACAGAATCATAGATTTCCTTATGTTCATTAACTTGCTTAGTGTATCTAATGAAGACTAATATTTATTGAGCTCTTACTGTGCACCCAGCACTGTACTCTGGGTTTGTATTCATTACCTGCCTAAATTTTCCCAACAAACTCATGAGTCAGGTTTTCTGTATATCATTTTATATATGAGTAAACTCAGGCATAGAGAGGTAAAAGTAGCTTGTGCAAGATCACACAGCTACTATGTGGTCTAGCTGGGACTGCATCGCAGGTCTGATTTTTAAGCTTGCACTTTTAACTGGAACTTGATACATTCTCCCTTCCAGTTGGGCTTTCCTGGTTGTCTATTTGAAAATGTACTTTTAATACATAATAATTTGAAGGGAGTTGTACTTCTCACATCTTTGTAAGAAGATTCAAAACTGTGTCTCCGCTTAACTCTTCCTTCTTTCATTAATTTCTATTGGGCTTGTTTGTATTATACAAACAAAATACAGAATTAAATGGAATAGTATCTTGAGTCCTTTGAATTTAGCATTCCTATCAGTTCCTGTCACTTCATTGCTGTCAAGCTTTAAATGTCCCGCCTCTCCTGGAGGGAAAGCTAAAGCCCTTACAAAACTCCTGCAAGGTTGCTGGAAATCTGTATCTCCCCTCCTTTTGCTCAACTCTGATCTCACTTCCTGTCTTTCCCCTCAAGCATCTGTATTTACTATTCTGTCCACTTATAGACATTTGCTCAAATGTTACCTTTTTTCTTTGTTCCCTCACCACCCATTTGCAGCTGAAAATTCATCCCCCCACTTCAGCACACTCTACCCCTCTCCTGTTTCCTATTTCCCTGCAGTACTTGTTACCACCTCTTTTATTTGTTGACTAACTCTCCCTAAGAAAGTGAAGGCTTGATTGCATATTTCACTGCTGTAGTCCTAGTAGACCAGTGTCTGTCTTAAAGAAGGGGCTCAAAAAATATTTGCTGAATTATGGGATGTACTATAACCCTTAGATCATGCCTTTGCTTCAACCCCAAAGCATAAACCATATATTCTGAGCACCCCCACTTGGCAATGGCCTCTCACAGGTCTGTTACTCACAGGTAAATTAGTCAGTCCGTTTTTCCTAGTGAAAATTAATTTGTCCTTTCTTCCACTCTGAATTCTTGGTACTCTCTAGGATTTCAAAAGGGGGAATTTCGAGTTCCTTAAAGGTCCCTCAGCGATTTAGAAGGGATGACCTATACTCTTACTGTTCTCTTTAAAACAGGACGATCATGATAGGATGGGAAGCGTAAGAAGCAACAAAATGAGTAAAATTGTCATTAAGAGTACTTTCAAGTGGAGAAATATTAAAATGGCAGGTTTCACCCATTTGTAAAAACAACAAACAGTGAGGTGATGGCTCTTTGAGTGTTTGCAAACACTGCTTTTCTTTGAAACCTTGTCTAAGAGGGCCCAGCGAGATGAAGGAGGCTGGGGTTGGGGGAGGGTCTCAGCTCCCTGGGCTGTGAAATGAGTGGACTGAAGACCCCCAGGCTTCACTAAGCTCACAAAGTCTGCAGAGCTCTTGCAGGTACAGCCATGGAACTTTTTATATTCCGTGTTTATTATTACAACTGACTTAACCTTCTAAGAATGATTTTAAATAGTTTTTTAGATATATAAGCTTTATTTTTTCATAGTTCTGTTTTATCCGGTTAAATGGTAATTTTTATATCATTAAATGTTTAAAAATGTAGATAGTATTTAAGAACATATACATTTAAAGGACTATCATAATAACTCTACTTAACTCTCATTCATTAAGGGACTAATTATCCATTTTGTGAACAGGTAAGCCCCCAGTAGCTCTCTTCCCATTTTTGAACAAGAGCAAAGAGTTTGAAAAATTCCCATTCTAGTTTGTGACTTGTTTATAAGCTCCAGGCCATTATAACCAAAGGCTAAAATGAGTTTTTGACACTATGTGAAATTTCCTATTTTGGGTGCTATACCATCCACCTCCATTAACTTGAACTGAGAATTACCAGTACTGTACACAGCCCATTAATTTCAATTAAAATCATTTCACCTTTATAATGCCTATATGGTAAACTATATAGGTCTTAAAAGCTATCAAAAAGAAATTTAGAAATGTATTAGTCAGTTAAATCATATTAGCCTATGGGAGTAAGTTTACATGTGTATATTTCCAAATTTCAAATTAATATTGGGGCGCCATTATTGTGCCAGTTAAGCACCAATGTATCCAGTCTAACTGACCTTTTTAGTCAGAGAGAGTGGAACACAGGCAGATTCTCTGGGTTTTAAGATGTTCACCTCTATCACAAATCTAAATTCTGGCACCCCTCTCTAAAACCTCAAGAATATAACACACCTTAATAAAGAGAAAAATTAAACTTTTGAGCCATGAAAACAAACAAATCCAGGTTTCTTTTCTACAATGAGTCTATTTTTGTTTTTACAAAATCACAACCCTTTATTTTTCGTAAGCTTTTATTAGAGTTTCAGCATTATTTGGTCATGAATAATCCTATAGGAGTCGGAATAGAATCAAAGGGTATGATTTAGCTGGATCTCATCCTGTTAGCTACTGGGGCTTCATGGATGGCCAGCCAGGTCCTAACTGGACAGAGTGCGCCTTAAATGAGGTCCATCTTTTTGGTAGGCAGAGAATCCAGAAAGGCAATTTTGACGCTTAATTTCTTTGGCTGTTAATACCACGAGAACAGCGGGTGTGACAAGGCCCGAGAAGCAGGCTTTGCAGTGTGGTTAGGGGATCGCGCTCCTAAGGCAAGCCTATACGTCCCAAGTCCCGCAGCAGGGGTTGTGGAAGAGACAAAAGAAAGGCTCTGTCTGCCCTCGCCCTTCCCCAATTTAAAACCCAATTCGCAAGCAGCACTTAGGAAAATTAAACCAAATATTAAACATAAGAAAATGCCGATTGTTCTAATTGCCCATTTTGTGTTGTACAAATCAAAACCGAAATGGAATTTTAAAACGGAATTTTAAACAAATAGCTGGATGGAGCAAATCTAAGATGGAAGTCGGAGGATTCGAGTTGAAATTGACAAGTTGAGGGCTGAAAGCATTTGGATAAAAACAGCCTCGGGGCACGAAAAGGAAAGAGCAAAACGAGTATTGCCACCAAAGAACTAGAGAGGCCAATACATGTTGCAGTGGGTCGGTTTGAGCGAAAGGCGGTTTGCTTTTCCTCCATTTGCTCAGTCCCAATTGGAAGCGCACTCCCCGCCCGGAGTTGCGCGTGGGGGCGGGGAGCTAAGTACGGTAATGGGCGGGGGCAGAGCGCGGGCGCGCTCCGGCTTCCCTACTGCGCATAGCTCGCGTCACGCAAGGGGCGGGGCGGCTATATTACGTGCGCGGCGCCGCCCCTGCGAGAGGACGTTGCGTGCTCGCTCGCGCCAGGCGAGTGTCCGCGTCTCCCTCACGAACTCCGTGAAAGGAATTGGCGCCGTTCGACACCAGGCGGGTCCGCTCTGCAGCAGGAACCCTCCTCCACCCGCAGCCGCAGCCGCCGCCCGGGCCGAAAAGCAGTCGCAGCAGCCGCCGCCAGTGGCCGAGTGAGCGGAGCCGAGTTTGAGCCAGCGCCTAGCGGTGAATCGAGGCCCTCACCATGAGTTCCTCGCCTGTTAATGTAAAAAAGCTGAAGGTGTCGGAGCTGAAAGAGGAGCTCAAGAAGCGGCGCCTTTCCGACAAGGGCCTTAAGGCCGACCTCATGGAGCGGCTCCAGGCCGCGCTGGACAACGAGGAGGCCGGCCGTCCCGCCATGGAGCCCGGGAACGGCAGCCTAGACCTGGGCGGGGATTCCGCCGGGCGCTCGGGAGCAGGCCTCGAGCAGGAGGCCGCGACTGGCGGCGACGAAGAGGAGGAGGAGGAAGAGGAGGAGGAAGGGATCGCCGCCCTGGATGGCGACCAGATGGAGCTAGGGGAGGAGAACGGGGCCGCGGGGGCGGCCGACTCGGGCCCGATGGAAGAGGAGGAGGCCGCCTCGGAGGACGAGAACGGCGACGACCAGGGTTTCCAGGAGGGGGAGGATGAGCTCGGAGAGGAGGAGGAAGGCGCGGGCGACGAGAACGGGCACGGGGAGCAGCAGGCTCAACCGCCGGCGGCGCCGCAGCAACAGCCCCAACAGCAGCGCGGGGCCGCGAAGGAGGCCGCGGGGAAGAGCAGCGGCCCCACTTCGCTGCTCGCGGTGACGGTGGCGCCACCCGGGGCCAGCCAGGGCCAGCAGCAGTCGGGAGGTAAGAAGAAGGTGGAAGGTGGCGGAGGCGGCGGTCGCCCCGGGGCTCCGGCGGCGGGTGAGTGCTGCGTTGTACCGTTGCGCGCGGCGGGAGGCCTGCGCGGGTGGAGCCGTGCCCTAGGCCTGCCGGAGCCCCGGGGGGAGGGAGTCCCGCGCGGGGGCCGCGGCGAGGGGGGTGTTGGAGGAGGGGCGCGGGGAATCCCGGATTGGCCGGCAGGCCTCGGGATCGGTGTGTGTGACGGTGGTGGCAGCGCCTCCATTATGTGGCTCGAGAGCCAGGGGGAGCAGCAGCTGCCGCTGGAGGGGAGGAGTCGGGGGCGGGGGGGGGTGCCCCGGCGGCCCGCGGTGGCGCCGCCGCGCTGCGTGCGCGCGGTGCGGGCACATGTCTCGGGGGGAGGGGAGAGGCCCGAGGGCCCGGGCGGGCGCGCTTGGCGGCTCAGCCGCGGTATTGTGCGAGGAGCTTAGGGGCTCGGTGTGACGTCACTTCCGGCGGGAGGGGCCGGCGGGGGGGAGAACGGGGCGGAAAATAAGTACAATGCGGCCTTCGGGAGCGCGGGCCCGGGTGGGGGAGGGGAGGGCTGGGCGCGCGGGCTGTCGTGCTCCCTCCCCCCTTCCTGAACTCTTTGGGCTACACGTGGGCTCGGCCTGTGCGGCTCTATTTTTCATCAGGTTTCTCGAATCTTCGAATAGAGTGGCAATATTTATAATGTCTTTACACTGCGTCACTAACTCCAGTCTAATTTCAAGCTGATTGTTCTTTGAATTAGTATATGACTCGTCGTTGAACGCTTACGAAAAGGAACAGGGAAATGTTGCGCCCCCCTTTTTTTTTTTAAGCTTCAAAACAAAAGGACTATTTCTGTTGTGTTGTGTGGCTTGGCCTCTGAAATAGGGGTGTTGTGTGTTGTAGGAGACGGCAAAACAGAGCAGAAAGGCGGAGATAAAAAGAGAGGTGTTAAACGACCTCGGGAAGACCATGGCCGTGGATATTTTGAGTACATTGAAGAGAACAAGTATAGCAGGTAGATGGTGCTTACCCAGTTTTACTCGCCGCCCGCCCATTCTTTATTCTTTGGTGGGAAAAGCTGTATCAGGAGACAATACTGTCTTTCAGAGCCAAGTCTCCTCAGCCACCTGTTGAAGAAGAAGATGAACACTTCGATGACACAGTGGTTTGTCTTGACACTTGTAAGTGAAGCTGCTTCTTCCCCTTCATCCCCCGGTTTCAAATGTGGTGGTTTTGGTTCCAGAATGTTAGGAAACTTATGTAGTATTTTGAACTTAATGCAGAAAAGTTAGCGAGGATGCGAAAGCAGTTTTTCAAAGGCAGGAAGATGATGGCTTATATTCAGATTCCGGTAGCTTAATATTTAGCATCAGTTGTATTGATAATTTTACAGGCTCTAGCAGTTCGGTAATATTTTTATGTGACTTGAAAGTTCTTTGTAGGAATGTAAAATTAATGCCTGTTTTTGACTAGATAGCTAATGGAAACTTGTAAGGCTACCTATGACTTGTCCTATAGGCTTCGATAAAGTAATTTCATCTTTTTGTGGAATTATGTTAAGTGAGCTATTTGGGTTAAATATTTTAATGATTTTTCCCATTAGCACACAAGTATATTCCCTATTCAAAAAGACTGTAATATAACTTTCTCAATAACTGCTCTTTTGTTCTCAATTCCAGTTCAGTAGCTGCTGCTTTAACATAAGTTGATTTCTTCCAAAGACCTGGGGCAGCAGCAGTGGGCTATCACTGGGCCACTAGCTTTCTTCACCAGCGAATGGTATCAATGGCAGCGCTGTAAATACTGCTACTTTACCCAGTTGGGTTGCAATTGAATATGAGGAAGTATTGCAAACCTCTAAATGGGCCATGGCTGTCAGAGTTGTAATTCTTATTTACGAAAAGATTGGATGATGTAGTATTTGATCAGAGTGCACAGTTCTTTCAGTAACAGAACAAAGTATAGAAATAATTGCTTGAAAAATAAGAGGTCAGGTGTCAACCTGCCCTTGTAGAGCCTGGGGAGCTGAAATTTAGATTCTCATGATTTGGAGTACAAATTGTTATTCAGATATGTAAAAGTGTTAATGCAAACTCTTTGTTATGGAGCACCCTTTACAGGTAGTTGAGATAGTGGAGACTTTTTTGAAAAGGTAAAAAGTACGTGGAAAATTAAGGCAGTTGATTGAAAAGTTTTGTTAAATTCAGTTTCTTAAGTATAAACCATAGGTATTGACAAGGTACTGGAGCAGTGATTCAAGAAGGTAACACTACTGTCATGGGCAGGCTTTTATTAGCTGGTCACCTAGGAATTTTAATTTGTTAAGTGCAATACTGGGTTTCAATCATTGAATTGAAAGTTCTATTCAGTGATGGTCAGGAATTTTAAGAGCAAAGCTAATGTAAGGGGAATTCCAAACTGTAGGTTTAATTTTTTTCTCATCAAAAAAACCTTAAGAGAAGAGCTCTCTAACTTTAGTTCTCCCTCAAAAATGCATGCTAATGAGCCACGGACCCAAAGGTAGCTAGGTAAAGACATTCTGGATTTGGATAATTCCTGAAGTGGGTAATCCCTGTTGTTAACAGCCAAGCGTGGGGAAAAAGGAGACCTAAAGTGTTATAACAGTAACAGCATTAGACAACCAGGTTTGTGTTTTGTAGATTGAGGCTGCCTTATTCACAAGTTTTAGAAAAGAATTTAGGATCTAGAGCCCCTGGTGGTTTAAAGTTAGAAAGTACAGGATTGGCAGCTCCTGCTCATTTTAAAAAATACTTGGTCATGGCCCCCCTTCAGTTCTGTTTGTGGCACTGGTAAATTCTACCTGGTTCTGGCATGCTTCACTTTGATTTCCTGCTGTCCTCTACTGCTTGCCTCTAAATCAAGGTAAAGAGCAGAGCAGGTATGTATTAATGTCACATTGTCTTGATTACCTTATATACTTAAAGTACATGTTAAACGTTGGTGTTTCTTAGTTTTATAGGTAGTTTATGCTTCATAATTTGGCAAGAGTGACTTGGTGGGAGTGGGGCTTAAAACTGAAAATTTAAAACAGCATGTAAAATGTTCTGTGCAGTGTTTAGAAATACATGCAGAAATACCAAGTTTTGCCTGCACAGCAGATATATTTATAGTTGATGTCAATAGAAATAATATGGTACTTGATATAATTACAGATAATTGTGATCTACATTTTAAAATATCAAGAGATCGCCTCAGTGCTTCTTCCCTTACTATGGAGAGTTTTGCTTTTCTTTGGGCTGGAGGAAGGGCTTCTTACGGTGTGTCAAAAGGCAAAGTCTGTTTTGAAATGAAGGTAAATACAATTTTATGGGGCCTTTTTTTTAAACAAGAACCTGTGTGAATTTCCGCTTGCCTGACACTTAAGTGTCAGTGTAACTTTATTTTTGGAAGTCTCTGGATTAGAGAAGGGGCTTAGAAAGCTTTTCTAATAGTTGAATATGTTGTATCAGAATTTGTGGTATACAGCCTGTGTTGTTTTTTTGTTTTTTTAAATAAAGGGTGGTCCTTTTTTAAAATCAATGCACTTGAAAAGACCAACCAAGGGCTGACTTAAAAACAGGCTCTTTCTTTTGTTCCAGAGAAAAAAATGTTAAGTATGACATTTAAACCAGTCATCTGGTTTTGGGTTGAGTATTGACAATATGCAATTTTTAAACATTAACTGTTCTTTTAAATGTGAAACAACCAAGTACTTAAACCTTTTTTTAATTTATACGTCCTCATGCTTAAGTTCTTGAGTGGGTGTCTATTTGTATTAGTAGTCAGAGAAGAGTTAGCCCATGGCACAAGTGAAATAAGCCAGGGTTTAAGGATTTAATTTTTGGTTTACAGTTTAACCATTTATGATTTGACTTTCAGGTTACAGAGAAGATCCCAGTAAGGCATTTATATACAAAAGATATTGACATACATGAAGTTCGGATTGGCTGGTCTCTAACCACAAGTGGAATGTTACTTGGTAAAGTTCCTATTTGAGTACTATGAGCTTGTGAGTGTTTGGGTCTGATTTCAGGAGTTAGAGTAGAAGGCACTCCAAACATTTTGCTTGTTATTGTCCAATTCTGTTAATATTTTAAATGAGATGAATAACATTAGCGTGTAGTAGGCAAAGGCAAAATTTTAGTTTTTGTTCTTTTATGACCATTGGTTAAGATAGAATGTTATCCATATTAGGCAGTTTGTCAACTAGTTACATAACCCACCTAGCTCTCATTAATTGTATGTCTAGTTATAAAGTCAGTGTAAGTAAAAAAGTATTAAGTACATATTTCTCTTAAACCTTACATCTTGACTATTTAAAATATGTGGGTCATTGGACTCTTCTGAAAAATCAGCTTCATGGTAGCTAATTATTTTTTAGGTGAAGAAGAATTTTCTTATGGGTATTCTCTGAAAGGAATAAAAACATGCAACTGTGAGACTGAAGATTATGGAGAGAAGTTTGATGAAAATGATGTGATTACATGTTTTGCTGTAAGTTACAGCTGTTTAGGTATAAATGGCAGTATACATGTTAGAAATTCTTTTTAAAGCTCTAGCAATATCAGCATTCACTACTAACTCATTTTGACAATTTTAACAGCTGACCTGAAAATCTGGTCTTAATCTTTTAAGGCTATGTTGTTTCCGTTTCTGGATATAGGTGTTTCATTGTTTATAACCATCAGAAGCTCTTAATAGTTAACCTAAATACGTTTTCCAAGGATAAGCTTCATTCCTGATGTGAAATGTGAAGTTTTTTAGAAGCCTTACTGGAAGCAAATTAAACTGTTTTCCCTCCCAATTAACAGAACTTCGAAAGTGATGAAGTAGAACTCTCCTATGCAAAGAATGGACAGGAGCTTGGTGTTGCCTTCAAAATCAGTAAGGAAGTTCTTGCTGGACGGCCACTCTTCCCACATGTTCTCTGCCACAACTGCGCTGTTGAATTCAATTTTGGTCAGAAGGAAAAGCCATATTTTCCAATACCTGAGGACTATACTTTCATCCAGAATGTTCCCTTGGAGGACCGAGTTAGAGGTCCAAAGGGGCCTGAAGAGAAGAAAGACTGTGAAGTGAGTGATTCCCCCTGCCCCAAACATTTGAGCATTGCTTTTGCTGAGATACAAATGACATTTAGAAGAGCTAGATGACTGGTCTGTTGCATTTACTTTGGGCCATTCCTGTTGCTCTCAGTAGTTTTTTCTCTTGGAAGCTATCTCCTTTCTTTATGTGGAGTGCCAAGATTTTCACAAACACAAATTACCTTGATATAGTGTTGTGAAAATTCAGGTGTTTAGATTGTTTTTGTTAAAATATTTTTTAAGTTACTAGGTGAAATAACACTGCTTTCCATTGTAGGTGGTTATGATGATTGGCTTGCCAGGAGCTGGAAAAACTACCTGGGTTACTAAACATGCAGCAGAAAATCCTGGTAAATACAACATTCTTGGAACAAATACCATAATGGACAAAATGATGGTAAGTAGAATGTTTAGGGGATATAATCTTAGCATTTTAAAAAAACCAGAAGGTATTCTCAGTAATTCCTTTACCCTGTTGTTCTTACCCATTTTGATAGTATTTTAGAGGTAGGAGAATTTCTTGAATTCTTTTCATCTGGCAGCCTCAAAGATTGAATAGCATAGGGTCTTAGTACATGATATTGACTCCTTGTTTTGTAGTAATAGGGAAAAGGCAATGTTTAAATTTTAAAATGATGCTTGTTTTCTGTGTAGAGAGATTTAAGTAGCTACTAAGCTTAGCTGGAGATTCACAAGTTCAAAGGAAATTTTTGACTTTTAAAAATAGGTGGCAGGTTTTAAGAAGCAAATGGCGGATACTGGAAAACTGAACACACTGTTGCAGAGAGCTCCACAGTGTCTTGGAAAGTTCATTGAGATTGCTGCCCGTAAGAAGCGAAATTTCATTCTGGATCAGGTAAGCTGTAACTTTGAAGTTGGAAAAAGTACCTGAAAATTGGGTTTGGTGTAGAATTAATAAATAAGCTTAACTTTTTTCCTTCCTTTCCTTTTTTTCTTTCTTTCTTTCTTTCTTTTTTTTTTAGACAAATGTGTCTGCTGCTGCCCAGAGGAGAAAAATGTGCCTATTTGTAGGCTTCCAACGAAAGGCTGTTGTAGTTTGCCCAAAGGATGAAGACTATAAGCAAAGAACACAGAAGAAAGCAGAAGTTGAGGGGAAAGACCTACCAGAACATGCAGTTCTCAAAATGAAAGGCATGGGATTCCATTTTATTGATATTCTTTATGTGACTTAATATCTGTAAACTTAAATTAACATTTCCTACTAGTAATACTGTTTCAGCAGTTACATTAACTCTTTGTAGATGAGTATGTTTGGCTTATTTCTACTTTCAGGAAAATGTAGGAAAACTAGGAATAGATACTGTATTGTGAGTTTGTTGAAAAACTTAAAGGCAGGTTTAAGGCGTGTGAATGTGCGTTAATGTGACTTTATTCCTTGTAGGAAACTTTACACTGCCAGAGGTAGCTGAGTGCTTTGATGAGATAACCTACGTGGAGCTTCAGAGGGAGGAAGCCCAAAAACTTTTGAAGCAATATAAGGAAGAGAGCAAGAAGGCTCTTCACCCAGAAAAGAAACAGAACACTGGCTCAAAGAAGAGCAATAAGAATAAGAGTGGCAAGAACCAGTTTAACAGAGGTGGTGGCCATAGAGGACGTGGTGGATTCAATATGCGTGGTGGAAATTTCAGAGGAGGAGGCAAGTTAATTTTGAGTATTGTGTTTATTTGGTTCAAGATCGAAGCAAGTGAAAATCTAATTTGAGACTGCATGTTACTTAGTTGAATTTAACGTTAGAAATTCGATCCTCATTGATAGTAGCTCTTCTAGTTCTAAGTTAAGTTATACATGTAAAGGAGGTTAACACCCTATAAGCTAAACTGTTTCTTGTTTTTAGCTCCTGGGAATCGTGGTGGATATAACAGGGGCAACATGCCACAGAGAGGTGGTGGCGGAGGCGGAAGTGGTGGAATTGGCTATCCGTATCCTCGTGGCCCTGTTTTTAGCAGCCGAGGTGGTTACTCAAACAGAGGGGGGAACTACAACAGAGGTGGAATGCCCAACAGAGGGAACTACAACCAGGTAATGATCTATGGTCCCTGCTGGTGCTGATCCTGAGTACCTGTGTAAAGCAGTCTGAAAAAAAGCTTTGTGTTGCATAGCCTCAGTAAGAATTGTGGGAAAACAGTGTGGATGCAGTGACATGGGAAAAATCAGTGATGGTAGTAAAATGAGTCCACTTAAGTTTGATTTCTAGGTACACTAATTAGCAGCTATCCATTTCTGTGTTGTGCTGAGTTCTTAAAATATATATATTTTTTACATTTTAGAACTTCAGAGGACGAGGAAACAATCGTGGCTATAAAAATCAATCTCAGGGCTACAACCAGTGGCAGCAGGGTGTAAGTAATTTCTTATGTGGTTATGTACATTAAGTTGTATATTGAGTTCATAAGAATCATTCTTCAAAAAGATCTTACCCAGGGATTGAAGTGGATTGAAGTTTGTAAGTGTTTCGGGGCAAAGTGTGAACTGTGTTGCAGTCGTAGTCATAATCTTTTGAAGGCAAAATAGGTTGGAGTTTGCTGTAACTTAATATTTTAATGAAGTAATATTATTTAATACATATGGTTCTTTTTACTACTAGCTTTAATTGTATAAACTAACCAAGTCCTGATGTGTTTCCTTTTGTAATGTGTTTATTAATAATAATGGGATATTAATACTAACTGAATGTGGTTTGATAGAAATCAGAGGTATGGCAGGTATAAATTTGTTTCCAGCAGTTACTCTGAATTAAATTCATTGTCATTTCCTAAAAGCAGTTTGAGTGGCTTATTGATGTTTTTTCTTTAAAAAAAAAATTTTCTCTTACAGCAATTCTGGGGTCAGAAGCCATGGAGTCAGCATTATCACCAAGGATATTATTGAATACCCAAATAAAACGAACTGATACATATTTCTCCAAAACCTTCACAAGAAGTCGACTGTTTTCTTTAGTAGGCTAACTTTTTAAACATTCCACAAGAGGAAGTGCCTGCGGGTTCCTTTTTTAGAAGCTTTGTGGGTTGATTTTTTTTTTCTTTTCTTTTTTGTACATTTTTAATTGCAGTTTTAAAGTGAATCGTAAGAGAACCTCAGCATTGTGCACGATAAGAGAATGTGTCAGTATTTCAGGGTTCTACATTTTATCTGTAAAATGTGACTTTTTTTTTTATCACAAAAAAGTAAAATGTTGCTTTGTACCTGGTGTCTTTTATTAAGAATTTACTCCCCCCATTTCTCACAGAGATAACAGTCGGGAGTCATTGTCACAATATAACAGAAATGTTAGCAGCCAGATTCATGTAAGGACTGAGTGGTCCTCATGAATTGCATAAGACTCTGTACTGCTCATATTACACTCCATCCTCTCTGTAGTTTGCTGAGTAGTGGAGGGGGTATGCTAAATAGTAGTTTCTGACAATACCTGGGAAGGCTTTTTCTTTTTAAATAACAATGGAATTGGCATAATTGAATGAAGATAAAACTTGGAACCAAGATAGAGAAGATGGAGTGTATGTAGAAGGGCTGTTAAAAATGTAAAACTTGGTTGTATTATTTGTGGAGGCTCAAACTTGTGAAGGTTAAATACCATAATTTTTCCATTTGTTCTGCATTTTGATTCTGAAAAGAAAGCTGGCTTTGCCCATTTCTTATTAAAAAAACTTGTTGTAAATCCAGTTGTCTAATGGGATCTATATGAAGTTAGCTATGTCTGTATGCCCTTCTCCCACAAAATACTGTATTAACTAGTGTGCTTGTAGTAGTTAACTCCACCATCTTTGTAAGCTAATGCAATTGTGAGTCACCCATTTATATCTTAATTTTTAATCATGTCAGTTCTTGAATGGGTATCTCCTTAGCCTGCTGATTTCTTTTTCTTTCTAAAGAAAGTGGGTGGAGAAATTAATTTAGACGTTTGTTTGCAATAAAAAGAATTCATTTTACTCTCGTTTTGGGATTCTCGCCATCAAGGTTCAAAATCCCTTTTTAAAACTCCCAAGAGGAGAAAATTTAAGTGTGTGCTTTCTGGACAGCTTCTTATTTACTCTGTACTCGGAACATTTAGGTTTTAAAAACTTAAATGTATACTGACAATTGATATTAATTATGAAGTAAAGTTGAATTCTTCCCTTCCCCTCCCCCGCAGATGACTTAACATTTAAGGAGGGGAAAAGGTAATGGCTGGGAGAAGTTAACACTCACTTTATCATCTTTACAAAATGCTAATGGCTGTCCTCAACTGATATTTTATATACATATATAATACATGAAACTCTGGGAACAGATGCTTTTAGAAGCCATCATGCAAGCCAGTCATTGATTTCACTACTACACAACACTGCTAACTTAACTGTAGCTTTGTGATTACATTAGATCCCCTAACTGTAATTTTATTGGGTTTGCACAGAACACTTAATCTTCTAAAAGGACCCTCACTGATGTGAAGTGAGGAATCAGGAGTCAAACTGTAGAACTAAAATTTCAGTCTAGTGTTGTTGGTGTTTTAGGCTGCCTCTGGTAAGTTTAGGTTTGTCTATATTTGATTGCTTAGATTTTTGTTTTAGCCACTTGAAATCAGGTTTTTAACTTTACTAGGATTTTTTTTTCCCTACAAGCTGAGCTGGGAGTTGAGTTTTAGATGTTGGTGTAGGTAGCTTCATTGGAGAAATTTGTGGAACAAGACTAAACTTAGAATCACCATAAAAAATACTTAATACGAGGTAGTATCTCAAGGGCTTTTGTCTTTTTAGCAATTAGTTTACTGCTGGCAGTCATTAGTAAGAGCTACTTTCGCAACACACATTATTACTAGGATTGCAGACTTGACTTAAACCCAGAGAGGAGAATTCATTGTTGCTAATCAACATTTAGGTACCCTAAATTTTTAGACGCCTTTTAAAAATCTTGCATATGCCTTCTAGTCTAAAATTGCTTATTCCATATTCCAATAACTGCAGTGGCAGAGTAATGGCCAAATGACAGACACTATTTGATAGACTCTCATGCCGGTGTAGCCCAGAAAATTTGGGCAAGAGAGATGGGATAGATTTTTAAAAACACTGTCTAGGAAAATGTTAAAAGTTTTAAGGAGTCTGAAGATCAGAATTAATAATTATGTATGTGATTGTATGAAAAGAAGTCTTTGAGAAAGTAAGAAATCCAGAACAGGGAGTGCAAAAAATAGCAAGCCAAAGGGAGAAAGGCCAGGTGTGGCAGAATAAGATCTGTGAATGAGAAAGTTGGTTTATTCACTCGTCTCCTCACCCACCTCTCCTGGCAAGCAAAACAGAACGAAACAAAGTATAGTGCTGAACGCACGTCCCAAAATACCTAGAGAAAGAACTCACCTGTGGTTACTGTTAGTGTAAGGGATGCTTTTCACTGGAAAGTCCCGCAGATAATTGAGTTGGATCAGGTTGGTCAGCTACAGTAGAAAACAGCTAACATAAAGAGGCTGGTAGGGGAAAAAATGCTGCAAGATAAAAATGACAAGGTAACGTGAACTGACATGACTTAGAAAGTTCTCGTTGCTGGTAGGTTACATCTTGTTGACACAGATCTAGCCTTTGATGGAGGGGCTTGGCTCTGACCTAGAAGGCTCTGAACCAGCTTGTGGCCAAACACCCAAACAGCAAGGTGAAAACACAAGTCAGATCGATTGGACATCGAAATGACCAAAAAAAAGCCACACTAAATCCACAAAACAATCATCTTGTTTGCTTAGGGTAGACCCTGTCTGGAAATAAGACAGGAAACTGGATGTCCTAAGTACTAATGTTACTTGCAAGTGCTCCAGGAAAGGCAACTACATTTCTCACCTACCTGGGAAGTTTACTTTGTGTTTAGTATTTGCCTCAGTTTGGGCAATTGACTTTTTTTTTTTATGAACAGTAAATTAGCTTTTAATCCTGGGATAATTTTTATAATATGCATGAATGAAAATGATGAAATACTTTAATAGTTTTTAGTGGTATAGACATTTGTTACAAAGATCTGGCTGTCAGTTTATGAGTATATTTGACATTTGTAAAAAGCCAAAACCAGATTAAGTTTATACTAAGAAGGCATAAACTTGCATCTTCTATAGTCCAAGAGTTTCTGGTGTTAGACATAATTGCACATCTTAAAAAGTTTCCCTAATCCCTTTTTTACATGAAACTATACAGTTTTAAAAAAGGAACTTGTAGCAGAGAATAATTTATCCCCTACTCAGTCCTCCAGAACAGTCATCGAAATGCTCTCCTGCAAAGATGAACGTGATATTCTTTCTTAAGCCATTTTTTTCCTCTAAAATTCTTGAAATGGTTTGAGTCTAACTTTATCCTTATTTTGAGGGCTCTGAGGAAAACTGCTTAAGCTTTAATATTTTTAGTAAAAACATGAGTAACTTAGGGCCTGGCAACCCATTAAGTTTTAAGGGACTATTAGTGTTTTGAGTAAGAATCTTGTCAACCATCTTGGGTCTCTAAACAGCAATTTGCATTTGTAAGTCCTGTAAACCACAAAATCTTCAGATCCTTAATTGCCTAAACTGTAGTTCAGCTATTAGTACACTTCTGATACGAACACGAGCCCTTTCCTTGGATAATTTTTAAGAGTCGAGTTGAATTTTCTTTTTGGCCCTGTCGCCTACACTTGCACGCTAAAACATGCAGGGGGTAGAATTACCCAGTTTAGCATTTGAGGTTTTATTTAGGTTGCTCTAATCCCCAGAGTTTGTTTTTTTACTACCTAGTAAGTACAGTTCTACAGGTAACTAAAGATAATTCTCCCAGGGATAGTAGATTGGAAATAGGTGAGAAAATCATGTTAACCTAGAATTAACTCAAAGAATGTAATGTGTGACTAGGTTGGAAATGTGCTGTCCATCTGAAAAGCTGAATAAGTATAATTTTTTGGTCTCATGTAGATAGTAATTGTAGTTGTGATTGTAGATCCAATATTAGGGGGACAAATGGCTCAGGTAACTAATAGGCCAGAACACCTGTGATTATTGTTTGGTTAGGCGAGTTATTGAGACAAGGAACTTAACCGTGTGTTTAATTTGAAATTATCTCATTACTTAAGAATATTATAATTTTTTTCTCCCTTTTCATGCCAGGAGTCAACATTAACTTGCAACTTGACAAGGAACAGGTTTTTGCTTTTAAAACTGGATCTGTGGGTATGAGAAACTATACTGTAGTCAAAAGTCTGGACAGACAGGAATGCGCAGAATGGCTCAGTCCCTTGTCGCACCCTTAGTCACAGCGCTGCACGAGCAGCTCAGCGGCAGTTGCCCCTGGCAGGTCCAGCTCGGTATCTGCGTGCTAGAGGATATGCAGGGGTTGCAGGCTGGCGAGCAAGCGGAGCATCTACCTGATGGACACAACTATTTGTGGCTTGATCTTTCCTACAGTTCCTTTGATAGTCTGGTCTTACAGGAAGTAAAAGTAGTTTCGTCCAGTAAAATCTTTGCTTGCCAAGCACACGAGAAGCGTTGCCACAAATTACAACGAGCCAAAGAAAGTTTTCAGTAAAAAGCAAAAGCCACCAAGAACGTTGAGATGGCCAGTACAGACATCTAACTCAAGTGAGAAAAGCTTTAGGGTTAGGGCATACAGATGGAAGAGAGAGAACTCCTTCAGCACGGTTGGGGCTTATTTAAATGGCAACTAACAGGTTTTTTTAAGCTAGCTGTTAAGGTATTTTAGATAAGGGAAACGGGAGTCGTGGTCAAGTACAATATAAAAGGTTCCAACTTCAATATTTTTTTAAAGTAATAAAGCAAAAAAAAAAAAATGTGCTGATTGAAATTTCATCTCCTTTTCCTTAGTCTGTCCATGTGAAGGCTGTGTGGAAGAGTAAAAGGGCCCAACTAAATGTGTTCCAGTGATTCCAATAGGTATTCCAAATTAATTGCTGCTTGTACATTTAACACTTGTTACATTGGGCTTCCAGGAATTTAATTAAGATTCCCTTTATTTTAAAAAGATGGGGGAAAGGAAGAAATTTGGTAACCGGATGGGTAGGTTCTAACACAGGAAAGAAAGTTTCTGATTTCTCCTTGGCTTAACCTGAAGTGAAATATTTGGTGGTATTTTAGTAATTGGCGGTCCTCTTGGATGGGTTTAAGGCACTAGGTGCAAATAGAGCACAGTCCTCTTACAATTGGAACCCTACCCCAATTTTCAAATTCATTCTGTTTTAACTTCATAATTACAAGATTTGTTAACGCCCTTTCTACTGGTAGAGTTTGAATGCCATATTCTAAAGCAAAAAAATTATAACATCTATGCTCCTAAGAACTTTCTGCATCTATATTAAATGCATAAACATTTTTATGAGTTTATAAAAATGGGGAAAAATGATCCTTTTGGATGAAGGGATAGTTTAGGAAGTAAATATAAATTATAAAATACAAGGAGGCTCAACATGAGCCTTGACAGTCAGGATGTAACATTTCATTGCCCTGAAGTTTAAAACGATACGGAGCTTAGGGGAAATTTATTTTTCCTACCACATACTCCATAATATATTCTGGTTGAAAATGAGAGGATTTGGGTGCTGTACCGACTTGAAAAGTAGCTCAGGGTTTGCTCAAGGAAGTAAGAGTTGTATTCTGTCACCTAAAAACAATCTAATGGCTTCAGGAGAGAAGATAACACAGTTTCAGAGGAACAGGTAATAATCACAACCAGTTCATCTGAGTTAAACAAAACTACAAAGTTAAAATTACAAAAACATTTGTTTACAAAATGAGCTTTGGATTTAGACAGTAAAGCACTTTTCACATGACTTCCTCAGGGGAAGAGACGTTTACGCATCCTTTAGGAGACGCACCCTTTAGGAGACCAGTCGATGCACACTGTTCACTTTGACCCCCTAAGGCAGAACTTGAAGTTATTCCTAGGGGAAAAAGTGGAACAGGTATCTATCTTCTGTTAATTGATCTAAACTTATAAAGTGAACAGTACTTGCTCATTGTCACTAATAGCTCTCTGAAGATAGAAGTTCTTGGGGAGAACCTTGTCCCTATTGTAGAAAATGAAGAGGAAGGCAAATGCAGTGGTTGAACGGCTGCTATTTACAACACATTAATCTGGAGTGCTCATGCCACAAACTTTAAAATGTAATATATTGAAAAACGCCTTCATAAGTTTTTCCATCCCTAACACTTCCCTTTTAAAATTTAAAGATGGAACTTAATGCATGAAATAAGTGTGTAAGATAACAGTATTCGGGTGGTAGAGGATATTGGTATAGTACACTGACCTTATTGGATGGCCACTGGACCATATTTTAAGATGTTTCCAAAAATTATCCTAGAGGACCAGAAAAAAATCAATTACAGCAATCGTTTTAATTTTTCTACTTTCCTCATTAAGGTTTTCTGCTTACCCAAAGCATAGTGTATATATTAACAATGACTTTTAAAGGGGTGTCTTGACCCCTATCTGCAACAGATTTTTATCTAGGAATAGAAGGATTCAAACCTTATTTGATCCCTAGCTCTGTGCTGAAAAGTGCATAAACAGGAATCCTGAATTTATTATGTAGACCTCGCATTATATAATCGAAGCAAAGGGAAACCAGCGATGGAGTAGAGGTACGTAGACTAAAGAGATGCTTGCAAATCAAATAATGGTACTAGGGATAGTCAAAATTTCTTGCTTCCCACCTTGGTCAATATAATATAAATCATAACTCCAGAGAAAAGCTTGTAGTTAATTTTAATTCCCTTAGGTCCTTTAATTGAGATGAAAAAGCTAGTAGTCAAGGAAAAGCAATGGGGCGGGGTGAGGGAAGGGGGAAACGCATAAAGCACTAGAAAGTTGACAAAGTAGGTATGATAGATAAGCCACAAGAAGTTTTAAAAACTACTAATGACCACAATTCTATTTTAATCAGCTACTTAGCTGGTACCTACTGCTATGTCACCTAGCATGAAATTTCGGGATTACTGGAACACTGAAGGAAGCCGTGCTGCCGGAGGCTTCAGGTGGGCATGGAAGGTAGGTCTCTTTCAGATTAAAATTGGAAGGGTGTGCTTGGATGGGAAGAGAACCCAGTTTCTGTCCATTTGCTAGTGAACATTTAGTAATTCACTTTAACAAGCGTGTTGACTGGTGCCAGACCCTTGGTTAGAATGTAAAGATAAAAATTGACAGGTTTCTTGACAGCAAGAAACTTAGGCTCTAGTTGTAGTACAAGGTAATGACCCATAAATCATAGTGCCACCTACTACAACAGATGAAACACCAGAGTATGAGAACCTAAATGGGAAGGTGGTTCTAACCCGCAGAGATTAATGATCAGAAAGAGGAATGCTACGGAGAAGTAGAAAAATGGTATTTGGAGTGACATGAAGAAGTTTGAGCAGAGGCATGAATTCAGGTCATGGTGGCCTGAGATGTACTGAAGATAGAATTGATTTGGACTTGAAGTTGGATGGCAGAGTGGGAATGGACTGGAAGGGCTAGACATAGAAGTGTCAAAACCTACTTGGAGGCCTTAACCAGAGGTGCCCGTAGCAACGTGATGAAGGGCCTGGGGTACGCCAGACACAGCCTCATCATTCAGTAGTGCATTTTGTAATGTCTTACAAAGTGTTAATGACCATGTAAACTTAGGAGTGACATTTAAAAAGTAATCCAACTATGTTAAACTTCCCTGTTTTGATCCAGGTCTCCGATTTACGAAATCATTCCACTGTGAAGGTGAGACTAACCTTTTCAGCGAAGGCCTTGGGAGTTTACCAGCCGAGAGCGAGCCTTCTCTCAGCCCGGGTAAGACGTTAAGCGTAGTGTGCTAGAGCTAAAAGGGGCTTTAGCTGCTTACTCCAGTTTCCTCATTTTATATGTTACATATGTTTGTAAACTGAAGCTAAGAACATAAGCAGCCAGTGCAGTCTGCTAAATATCATGTTGGATTAGTACTCAAATTTTCCTCCCCCTCATGCAGTCTGCCTCGAGTCTCACTCACATGATGGGATTTGTTTAACGTAATATTTGGTCATGATAACTGGAGTACCGGAGACTGCACCTAGCATGGATTTGTCAGTAAGAGTGGGCAGAAGTTCTTGCCAACTGCATTTTCCTTTCTAATAACCTTCCCATATCAATGCCTAAGTCCTTTTGGTGGCTGCCAGATGATTCGGACCCGTAAGAACGTTCGGACAGGTGCTTGGCAGTGTCTTCTCAGTCTGGTAGTTAGGGCACAGCCTATGCGTCCCAACCCTCGTGGCGGCCACAGGAAGGCGGGCACGGGAGCGGAAATGTGCTCAGGCTGAGCTGGAGCAAGCCCCATTTCCCCTTTGGGAGGGACTGCAGAACAGAGTGAAGCTTCAGGACCTCTCTTCCTTGTTCTTATTTCTGTAGCTGACCGTGCTAGCCAATAGGACCAGTCAGTAGTCATGCCATAATCCTGTCCACTGGTGTCATATTTATTTCTGAACCAGGAAGACCTCTGGCTTGTATTTTATTTAACAGATTTTTTTTTTAAAGTAATGTCGATATTTATTAAAACAAAATAAAAAATTTCATTGCTTTGGAAAAGAAGAATTTTTTTCCTGAATGAATAAATGCTGAGGACTTAGTTGGATGTTGGGTGTTGTTTAAAAAAAATAGCATGGCATTAAAAATGTCTTCGTGTATATCATGTTAATAATACTATATGTAATCCTGCAGTTCTTTTTTTCCTTTGCACCAATGGAACAAGTTTTGAAAATATTTTTGCATATCATTTAAATTCTACTTGAAAAATTAAAACCGTGCATTCTTATGAAAAATATTTAGAGCAGCTAGAAACACCCTTTACCTGTTGTAAGAAAGGGAAGAATAGTGTCAAGCAATGGATACGTTTTCAAAGTAATTTGCAAAGTGATACGCCCATTAGTTTAAGCCTTCATGTCAGCATTGTCTTGGAACCGCCAGGAAGGCCGTGGCCGGTGGCTCGGTTGGTTGGAGTGTCTCCCGCGCACCAGGAGGCTGTGGGTCTAACCCAGGTCAGGTGGCCTGCGGGAGGCGGCCAGAGAACGCTTCTCACACCGTGTGTCCCTCTCCCCCTGCCCCTCTGCAATCAGTGAGCATATCCTCAGGTGAGACTTAAAAAAAAAAAAACAACAAAAAAACCCCGAAAGGAGCCCCTCCTCACTTTCTAGAAGGTACAGCAGTATGATTGTTTTTTGTTTCTAAGGCAGGTTTTAAAATCCACCTGGAAGCAATTCTGATTCCTAAAATGCCATCATTTATACTTAATCAGTATGACAAGTCTACTGTATGCTATACTGGTGTAGATTAACAAGGCCAGAGAAAGATCATAAAATATTCATATAAGTGTAAAAAAGACTACAACTTAAACACATACTTTATTTACTCAGTTGAAAGCCTCCGTGTGGTACATACGACGTACATAGTTGATTGCAGCTTTGTCCACACCAACATCACTGAGTTGTGTTTGGGTTTCTGTGCTCGAGACCCCGTTCAGTTGCTGCCGTTGCTTTGTTTTCTTTCAGGATCAAGGTGGGTACTTTCATATAAAATCTTATTTTTAATTCCTTCTCTGGCAATTCTTTCCTGGATTCTTTGCTTTGCATAATTATACCTACAATGGAACCTGGGAAGAATATGAACAAATCATTAATATAAAATTTCTATAGAAACATTTGAAATCCTATACTAACAAAATTTAGGAATGCTTACAGATGAGTACCCCGAGACTGAAAAAATACCCGTTCTAAACTTGGAGTGCTATTTCTGGGTGGTTTGGTGTCAAAAGATAGCTAGGAACACGTTCTATTATTTTACTATTATTAAAGTATGTTTTATATAAAAGAAAGGTTTCTATCACCTTAGCTTAATTTTACTTGTAGAACTGCATATAAGTGGAACCAGTACTTTGGGTCTGGCTTTTTTGCTCCGGAAGATAGAGTTGATAGTCATCCATGCTGTACTGGTTGTGAACACATTCTTAAAGTACCCGGTGTTGTGCTGTAAGCAGGGGAGGCTGGGCTTTGGGGTCAGTGAAAGGGTGCAGGCCTTCCTGAATGAGGTGTAAACCATGGCTGGGCTTTGACGGCGTGTGTCCCGTCATGCAGTCGTCTGTCCATTCGACAGATGGTAGAAAACAGGAGTGCAAGCACATTGCAGAGATTTACGGCATTCCAGCAATATAATTTTAAGAAATTTCTACTAAAAAGTCCTTTAAAAAAAAAATCTAAACCCTTTAAACAACTGAGAGTGAGAATCTCCCAATGGAAAATTGCTCCAAAAAGAGCGTGTGCTTTGGAATTGGCTATAAACCTGTTGTCTAATTGTGGCTCTTTTTGAATACTCAGTGCACATACCAGTATCCTAAAGTCACCACGATAAATCCTCCTACTCCAACATCACATGATCTTCTAATTCTGCCTGTCAAAAAGCACAACCACTGTAATTATTATACATGACATATTATCTAGGAAACAAGTGCTCACCACACGTAAGGGTTATTGATACACAGAGAAAAACATACTCACTAGTTAACAGGAAATGTCCAAGGCCAGCCGCAACTGATCCTAACGAACCGTATAATACTGAGTCCCGTGCACAGGGAATGTTCTCAACATCTAAAATTCCTAGGAGCTTGAAGGACTAGGGTAAAACAAAAAGAACCTAGGATGAATAAATACTGTACATCAGTGTTTCTGCAAAGATTAGAGTATGTGCTGTGTGATGATCATGAATCTGTTTACTTGACTGGTAATGTCCTCATCCTGCCTTTATATTCAGTCTGAACAATCTGAATCTTAAAGTGGGAAACCTTGAGAATTTAATAGACCAGGAAGTCCCAGGCAATAGGATAATATACCTGAATTAAATTTTGGTTTTAGACAATAATTTGATTATCAACTGGTTTGGAAACAGGAGCATATTTTATGCGCTCTTTAAACATCTGTGAAATGGGGAGGGAAACAAATGGGATAAGTACGTTACTCAAACCATGTTTGCTTATAGTGTTAGTATAGTGCTGTTTTAAATTCCTTTATTGGTGTTAATGAGGTGAACATCAATTGTTTATAGGAATAAATATGTTGTGTAAGGATAAAATGTGGGCAATATAATTTCTGGTCTGCTTCCTTGCCTGATATCAAATTGCACTTGATTGTATTTATCTTGGAAGGCAGGACAGACATTAAAAAGTCATACCTGTTTCACTGTAGCATTTCTATTGAATACAGAAATCGGAAACGTATACATTTTCTAAAATTTGACTAAATGCAGGTCTTCAGTAACCTGGCTTCTAAAAGGAAGCTCCTGGTCCATTTAGATGGTAGTATGATGTGAGGGGGAGGACTTTAGCCTAGAGGGGAAGGAGGGTCCTGGGGGAGGTAATATGAGGGGAAAACAGACGGGAAGAGATGGGGCAGGACTGCCAGGTTCAAGGTTGGAACAAGAACATTCTTGATTGTGTTTTTCTCCTGTTTGCTTCTTTGGCTCAAGCTTCTGCCAGAAAAGACAATGTGACCTGGTTCATAATAAAGCAAAAATTACATATTCTCTTGGGTCATTCTATTCCGTTTTTCTTTGGTCTCTCCCTGCTGCCCACCCTTCTCACACACACTTAAACCGGTCCTTCCTTCGTTAACACGCAGGCGTTCAACGCTGCAGACTTCATTTTTGAAAGCGGTTGGGGGATTTGAATTCTGTTTTTAAAGACAAACACCTTACAGAAATTACATACCCTGTTTTAAACGGCACCTTTTAAAACCGACATGTGGGTAGAGGCCAAGGATTCTGTTGCTAAACATGCTATAGCCCATCAGCCTCATCTCCGACCTGACCTGCTGGGATGGCAGCAGCTCGGAGGCTGAGAAACCAGCACGGGTCTGAAACGGTGTCAACATGGAGCTGGCAGGGGGTGGTGAGGGGGTGGTGAGTGCTGTGCCCTTTTTACATCCCTGGTGCTTAGTTCTCACGACCTCTGGGGCATCGTCTCTGAAACAGGCTCAGGCTGTTAAGTGTGCACACAATGGAAGTCAGCCTAAACCTGCCCCAAGAGCCTGTTTCTGTGACATCATTTAACTGTGTGTGAGAGGTTTTATTTTTAGAGAGGGGATGGGAGAAAGGGGGAGAAGCATCGATGCCCCGAGAGGAACGTGGATTGGTTGCCTCTCACAAACCCCAAATGGGGACTTGGCTTGCAAGCCAGGCCTGTGCCCTAGCTGGGAACCAACCAGCAACCATTTGATTCGTAGGCCGGCGCTCAGTCCACTGAGCCACACCAGCCACAGCATGGGGTTATTATTTTTTTTTAATAGATGAAAAAACCAAAGCTCATAGAGGAGTCATTTTCCAAAGAGTAATTTAAAGACTAAAAATACATAACTGTATCTGCAACTTGTATCAAAACTGTGGGTAAGAATGAACAAAATTTAAGACCACAATTTCCTTTTACTAGGAGAGCATTCCCACCTGAAGAAGAGCTTAGACCAGCAATTTACAACTGGCATGGTGCAAGAATTTTTAATACATGCAGTACCTGACAATTTAGGGACACTGACCTGTTTTCCCTTAGGTTATCAAGTTAAAAAATGACAACAGCCAACACAATACCTGTCGTGTCAATGAGTCAAAATTCTACCTAGGTTTTTTGTTGTTAGATTGGCAATAAGTTTTTTTGGGTTTTTTTGTTTTGTTTTATTTTTTTTTGGTATGCCGCAGAACTTTGGTAATTGATGTGTGCCGTGAGATGAAAAAGGTAAAAAATCACTGGTGTAGACTTTGACAACTGTTAACTTCCAGGAGTAAGTATGAACCTCAATGGAGAACCAGTCTTCAGCATATGAACTGTAAGGTTCTCGGAAACAAATTAACATTTCCCTAATGAGTCTTCTGGTTTGACTTGTCATTAATGAGTTAAGCCCTTTAAGGAAATTTTAGGGGTTTGTTTATTTATTTATTTATTTATTTATTTAGTAGACATACTCTTAAGCTTAGATTTAGGAAAGCAGCTTTTCCAGCTCGCCTTGATGGAACTAGGGAAAGCGCAAGGTTTCTAAGCCAGAATGTCAGTTTAATAATTTATAGGAAATAGATCAGATCAAATTAAACCACCTCATTTCCCGCTGCCAAATAGTTGTCTCAGTGCCCATATTTGTCCTCTCGTTAACAAAGGATGAACTGGCTCTCTTCCTATTTAAAAGTAATCCTAACAGTTCTTCTCAAGGGTGTTTGTACAGTTAGCTCTTACTTTGTTTGCATCATTTTTCCCTCTACTACTCAGCCTAGATATACACAAAACCCGTCTCTGCACACCCGGTCCTCCCATGCCTAAGTGAACTGTGCCCTAATTTCTGCCCCCCTTCCTGCACTGTGAAGCTGAAGTTAACGAGTGCTTCTCCACGGAAGATTGAGCTTCTGTCTCACTCCAGTGTCGCATCCAGCCACTGTGCGCCACTGAAACGGCACTGAAACATCCATTTCCCCAAACCCATAGTACTCCCCAGTAGCATGGGGCAGAAATAAGTCATGTTTCTGAAAGTTTCTTGGTTTCAAATATGACAATGTCTCCTAGTCTTCTATCTCACTGGCTCTTCTCGGCAGCTTTCTTGCTGTCCCCCTTCTCTGATGACATCTAAATAAAATGCCGCCCTACCCCCCAGTCTAGTCTCTTTGTAGGTGACTGAAGGGTTTCAATTAAATGCCACTTACACGATGACTCCCACATTTGTAAGTCAAAAACTGATCTTTCCCAAGCTTTCGTTTCACCTGTCTATTGACACCTATGTCTCACAAGCTCTTCGAACTTGGTAATACCAAGTCAGTTATTCAGACCTCACTACTCAACTGTCAGACCAAAATCCTAGAGTCACCCTTGATTCCTCTCCATGAAACCCTTGTCCAGTGTATCAACCAGCAAGTCTGGAAGGAACCAAATACACCCTGAACCAACTACTCACCGTCACTGCTGCTACTACCATCCCGTCGAGATTCTGATTCCACCAAGATGACTATACCGATGTTTAAACCCTCCACGGCCTTCGGATGTGCTCAGAACAACACGTACTCCTTACTGCTGCGGAGGCCCTCTTGAGCCAGCACCTTCCCTCTTTGCGTACCTCTCTCTGGGCCTCCAGCACGCTGGCCATTCCTCTAAGGTGCCTAGGTGGTTACTGGCACGCACACACTCCCGGATCTTTGCCTGGCTGGTTCAGTAAATCAGATTGTTTTTGCTTGATTCCCCCAGCAGAGTGAATTACATAAAGACAGGGATTTTGCCTGTTTTGATCAAAACTACCTTTAGCACCTGGTTTAATGACTAATACTCAGTAGGTATAGTCTGTGCATATTTTTTTTTTGAATGGGTGAATTCATAAATTTAGAATTTACTGAGCACTTTCCTGATAAGCATGTACCAAATTTCGTATTTTAAACTTCTCCAAAGAGCAGAGAATGAGCAAAGTTTTTAAGGGCTAGTTCAGGCAGGTGTGCTAGCTTGATACCTTTCCCATTTTTATCTTACCTTTGCTGATTCTGAAGATCAATCCCTGAATTGTATGTAAATGATCACTGGAAAAAATTCTTTTTAACTACAGGCTGCCTTTTCTGACATTACCCTGGGCCACTAACTCAGACGTAGCTTATATTAATTTTACTATGTTCTTTTATGAGCATTGATAGGTACTAGTGTTTGTTTATTTATGGTGCTTTTTACAGTATTTTGCTTTGCTAATGATGGACCAGTTAAATAAGGTGACTATTTTTTTTTTCATTGAATTCTTTTATCAAATCTCAGTGGATTAAACCACCGCTATGACCAGTACATGACAGCAGTTATCTATCAGTGAACTGTCAGTTACAGTAGATTAACGCCCCCTACAAGATCCCAGTGTTCTCACAAAACCATCTAGAACTTCGTGTTTGGAATACAGGAGTTTAAAACAAGGGTCCATTTTTTTACACTAAGCATATTCCAAATAGTACACAAGATATTAAAAACAAAAAGCACTTCAAGCTGTATAAATTGGCAAAATTTGTTGCTAACTATGGAAAGATTTTATCCGACATTCGTTCATATTAACCATTTGATGATCTGCTACCTTGGCCAAATATAGGTGGAAAAGTACCCAGAGAAGCAAGAACTTGGAAGTGAGCAAAATTTCCAAGCTTGTCAGAGAGTATTCTTAAAACTATAGGAGCTATTTGGCACACAGTGGGTCTTCAATATTTGTTCACGATCCGTCCCTTATCTATTGGGTTCCCCGCTCTTGAGCCCAAGAAGACAGATGATTAACTGATGGTATAATAAACGGTGTAATGACGCAGCTATGGGGCGACGGGAACAGAAGCACCTGGGCCTGCTTTGGGGATTCAGGGGAGACCAGAGAGCCTAGATTAGCTTTCAAACACCTGGAGGAAAGTGCGAGAAGCCAGACTGGCCAGTCAGGGGCTAGGTGGAGGGCTTTGCATTGTTACAGGACAAGGTGACAGCAATGCGTTCCTAAGACTGGACTTGAAGCAGGGCGGTGAAATTGTCCGGATGACAGGTTAGCGCACCCTGACAGTCGTGGACGCTGGACTTAGCAGGGCAGAGAGAAGACACGAGTCCAGCTGCGGAAGCTCTCGGTTCCCTACAAGACCGCAACACGCCACCGCGTCGGGAGAGAGCAAGGCTAACGGGAAAAACCTCAAGCTTTCCCTCGGCTCCTCCGGCTCCGCATCTGAAGTCATGGGAATAGAACCAAATTCCCATGCCTCAGCATTCCTGGATCCCGCCACGTTAAGTGTCAAGTATAAAGCATCAGAGACAAGGCAGCTGTCCCCGGGAGCTTACAAATCTCCCTTTCCTAGTAAATTACAGTGCAAGGCTCCGGTCAGCAAAGGACCAGAATCGTTAGCTGTTTTACAGTGACCCGCAGTACGTCATTAGCAGTAGCGGTCCGTCCTCCTGCTAGTTCTGGACACTATTGTCCTGACAATGAAGACAAAAATACCGGCGGGTGGGGGCGCACATTAATAGAGCCCACCCCGCGACGGTACGGAAGCCATGGACACGTGCTCGGGCCTCAGGTCACCCTGCTCGAGAGGCCGCGTCCGTAAAAGGCGCCCGCCCGCGCCCCACCGCCCCCGGGTTACCTTCCCTTTCTCGGGCTCGCCCGGCTCCGGCGCCGCGGCCATGGGGACGAGTCGGAATCTCTAGTCCCGCCCCGCCCCGCCCCCGACGGGGGCCGCCGCCGGCGGAAGCCCCGCCAGCCACGCACCACCCCCCTGCGCGCCGGCCGCCATTTTAGGGAACGTTTCTCCCTCTCCGCAGTGGCTACTGCGGCCCGGGTCGTCTCCTTTGTTCCCTGAATGGGCCACGCCTTCTCCATCAGCGGCTTCCCCCGCCCTGATAGCCGGGACTGTGGGAGGGGGTGGGTTCGGGAAGCGACCCCGCGCCCGGGCTGCCAGCGGGGCGGCACAGCGCCCCGGCACTAAGAGACTGCGCCTCTTCCCTCCCCAGCCCCCACCTTCCGTCCCAACCGCCATTTCTAACCGTCGCCCGCGCACTCGTGCTCGCGTGCACGGCCGCCGAGCGCGCGCCGCGGGGCGGGGGCGGGGCCGCGGGGACGGAGGGAGAGAGCGCGCCGCCGCCGCTTTGTCCTGCGCGCGGGCCCCCAGCCCGGAAGTCGGCCTAATGTGGCTCGGGGCCCGCGTCCCCTACGTGTCCTTTGTCCTTCCGGCCCTGGGCCGAGCCCCGGGTGCCACGGGCCACTCCACCCAGCAGCAGCCGCAGCCGAATGTGCCCTCGCCTCCTCCCCCTTTTATTTGCTTCCAATACTTAGGGGCTTTAAAATAGCACCACTCGGTTCGCCTAAAGGAGACTGGGGACAAAATGGAGGGAGCAGCTCGTTACTGAACGTGCGTCAGGACGTTTGCCCTCCCCTGCAGGGCGCTGAAAGAGTTTGGGGTTTACATAGAAGGCCTGCACCGTGCATATTTAATGTGAGGCGGTGGTCCATGGTGTACCCTTCCCTAGGGCTGCGAATTCACGTGAAACCTGAAATACTGCGGGTTGGCGAGATCAGTCGAGGATGAGCGCGTGCTGATCTGGTGTGAGAGAGGGTCACGCCAATTTCTCAGCACGCTGCCTACATTGCAATTCCGTTTTCAGTGTTTTTGGTTTTGTTTTTTTCCCCCCTATCCACCCTAAGGTAAATGTCCTTGTGATTACCTTATGCCTCCTTTGTATTTCACGCTTAGTCTTTGAATATCTCAAAGTTGTACTCCTGGGAAAATGTTGAGGCTTTAGAGCGTGTCATTGTGCAAAGTCATGCTGCTTCTGAATAAGCCGCTCCTGGCACACACACAGTGCTGGATGAGATTGGCAATGATGATTTTATATTAGCTCTCGTTAACTGAACGTTCTCTTATTCTGTGTAATGACCTTGCTTCCATAATCATTTAATACCTTTCTACAATCCCAATAAAATTTACAATTTACAACTTCTGTGTAACAGTTATTTTTTTTTTAAATGATTAACTTTCGGGGAAATTGGACAGCTGCAGACAAATTACATACTGCTCTAATATTATTGGGAAATAAGAAAAAAGCCACCCCACCCGTGGTATCCTGCCAATTTGAAATTCTCAGCTGAAATTCTTGAACTAACTATGCTTTGAACTCTTGGTTGGAAGGTAATGTTTGAGGTAGTAATATTCCATAAAGGAGTGAGGAATTATTTTGAAGTGTTTCCTAATTATGTTGTAAATGAAGGAGAGCTGGAAAACTACCAGGTAAGACACCATAAAGCCATCCTATTTTATTTTTTATTGTGACTTTGAAAATTGCTAGGGTAAGCTTAGCTGAGATCCGTTTCATTAGTCTTTGAAAGTATTCTCATTTTTTTAAATATTTTATTTTCACAAAAATTGCAAAATACCCACATGTTTGGTTTTTTCATTTTCACAGTTTACAGTGAAAAGTAAAAACCTTTTTCACTCTCACCCTTTTTCTCCCCTCTTTAAGATAAATACAACCAATAATGGGCTATGTCTCTTCCTAAACTGCTTTCTTAATTAAAACACTAAAATATAGGGTAAAAGTGAAAGTCTCTATGGCACATCTTCCCCCATAGGTATGTATACATGTATCCATATATCATATCAAAATGGCTGCACTGTGTGATGGCTGCATAAATTATTGAATCATGCATTCAATAATGTACTTTTTACTATTTAACGCTACATCTTGGAAATATTTTCATGTAAGTACCTATAGATTTGCTCATTCATTTTAATGGCTGCTCAGCATTCCTTTAATCATTTTCTTTCTGACTGACACAAAAAGTGTCCATTTTTTCATTAATCCAAAAGATGTCCCTGAACATCTTGTACATTTTCTGAGGCAGACCTGGACTCAACCATTTCTCCAAAGAGCTGTCTCCCCTTCCTTCCTTCTTCTCTTCCTCCTTCCCTCCCTTCCTCTCTCTTTCTTTTTCTCTCTCTTCTGTTCTTTGTCGGAATAATACTTGGAAATCAAGAGCTGGCCACTAGGCGAGCTCACTGTTACTGGGACGCCGCTGCTCCTAGGCTCTTCCACTGCGCAGAGGCAGGAAGATACTTTTGTTAAACCATGAATTGATACTGCTCTTCAAACGAGAACGTTTACAACTGGGCCCCAGTGGTGCCCACTGCTCTTTGGCACCACTGCTTCTTGGCTTTTTCAGTGGACAGTTACTGCCTGCTACACAATAGGACGTATTAATAGGTGTCAGGAGTTTTACTTTTCTGGATTTTACACTCGGGCCTCTTTCCCGCTGAAAATCTAGTTCCTAAGATCTTTCTATAATCATTTCCCCTACCCACCTACCAACCTTTTTGTCCCTAGAACACACCTCACCAGGGCGTGCAGTCAGCGTTGTGTGTGAGTCTTTCTGTGTGGCTACACCACCAACTGGATGGGCACTGAGATGCGTTCATTTCAATTGGTCGAATATTTTGAAAATATAAAACTTCTCTGCCCTTCGTTAATTTTTGTAATAAAAATGTTTCCAGGCAGCATGTTTGAATAAATACCTTGAGTAAATGCATCCGGGAGAGAAAAGCTTCCTCCCTTCAAACCTGCTCTCCTCCTTCCCCTGAAGTGTGGCCGGGGCGTGTGTGAACCGGCCGGTGTGTGGCCAGGGCCTCTGCTGCCAAATGAGTGACGTATTTTTATTACAATTTTGCAGATGGAGAAATTGATTCTCAAAAAGGTCAAGTAACTGCCCAAGCCATACTATAAGGAAGTGAAAAGCTCAGAATTGAATGACAAATGTCTTGTTTAAAACCCTGTATTCTTTTCTATTCCGCCATGATGCCTGCCAGTAATAACTTTATACCATGTATAATATTTAAGTCTAGAACTCTGTTCCACCCCAGTTCAGGAGAGACTTGGTATGTTTATTTTTTACTGTTTCATACTGCATCGGGCACATTCCTAACAGCTGTCCTAGCAACAGCCCAAACTGGAAATGCCCTAAGAACTGCTGCTAATGTGACAACTTGGGTGAATCCCAGAAATAGAAGCTTGAGAGGAAAAAACCAGATGTGAAGATATATATGCTGTATGTTACTACTTACATAAAGTTCAAGAGCATATGAAATGAATCTATGGTTTAGAATTTGGGTGCTGGGATCAGTGAATGGGAGGCAGCTGCAGTGTTGGGTGCAGGTTGTTCTGTTTCTCTCTGTGGGTTTTGGTTATGGGGGAGGGGGGTTTGCTTTGTAAAACAACATTAGGTTAATATTATTATCCTTCCTTATTTAATGGAAAAGGAAACCGAGGCTTAGAGAGGTTAAAAACTTTGCCCAAGGTCACATAAATGTGGCTGAACTGAGATTGTAACTCTGTTCTCTCCAAGGCCAGAGCCCATTCAACCACTGCCTCTGCATTGGAAGAGGCGCGTGGAGGAATTCTGGGTGCAGGAGGCCCAGCGGCAGCGCGGGGCTGGCGGGGAGCAGCCCAGAACAGAGTGTGTTCCTGAGGCACCTGGGGGTGTCCTAGAATGAGGGAGGCTGGCGGGGTTGGGGCTCCGGAGTGAGGCGGGGATCCTTACAAAGCCTCAGGGATAAGGGAGAAGCCGTGGCGTTACTGTCAGCCAGCATCCCAGCCCTCTGCCACCAAGACACCGTCATCACAGCGGCAGGATGTCTGACCCCAAGGGGTCGCTACTGAACACGTGAAGTCTCAAAAAGTAACCAGAAGGAACCATTCTTACTATGTATACATTATACATTTATATATATACATACACACGCCCACCCATGGACACTATCACACTGTTCGGATGGCCAAAGAGCCATGGCAAAATGACATACTAACAATCAGGTTCAAAAGTTAAGATACACTCTTTTACTATCTGTTGCAGCTTATACAAAAATTCTAAACCTCAGAGGTATTTTTTTTCCTCAGCCTGTGAACTCATACGCTTTAAAAGAAAAAATCCTCCCCCAAGGCTATGTTTGTTGATATTCGACAGCAAGGAAGGTGGGGGGTGGACGCGGGGCGGGGGGGCAAAACATCAGTTTGAGGAAACATCGATTGGTTGCCTCCCTCCGTGCCCCAACTGGTGGTTAAACTCGCAACTTTCTGGTGCACAGGACATCACTCCAACCAACGGAGCCAACCCAGCCAGGGCTCAGCCTGTGAACCATTCATAAGCTCTTCATTTCCTTGGCAACGCAAAGCATCTGAGGCCCATGATTTATTCAGAGAAGGAGGTTGTATCCCCTGTTCCCCCACTTCAAAAAAAAGAGAAGCAGCCATTATAGGAGAGCCACTCTCAAACCCAAGGCGCGGGCCTGTCAAGCTTAGCCCGAGCGCAAATGGATACAGTTCTGGGAACAGCAGCCCTTTCCAGCTGCGCGTGAGGGAAGGGGGTGCTTGGTTAGCAGTGGCGCCCTCCAGAAGCCGCCGCTTGTTCCCCACTGGCCCCCAAGGCTTGCCCTTGCGCTGGGTCCTCACTGAGGGAAGGATGGGAACGGCCCTCACGTGTTTCCGCCACCACCGCCACTGGGCTATCGTCTCTTATCAGGAAACGTTTGGAAAAGTTTTCACCTTTTAGTCTCCACATGTTAGGCTTTAATGTTTTGTTATGATGGTTTATGAGATTTTATCATAGTAACTTATTAAATAAATTAAGACATTTTAAAGGAGAAGGAAGCTACAGAATTGTCAGTATGTGCCCAGTATTTACATGTGGCATCTAACTTCCCAAATAAAAACTGCCAGCACTGCCCTGGCTGGTGTGGCTCAGCAGACTGAGTGCTGGCCTGCTGACCAAAAGGTCGCTGGTTCGATTCCTGGTCAGGGCACGGTCCTGGGCTGTGGGCCACGTCCCCAGTTGGGTGTGCGTGAAAGGCAACCCATTGAGGTTTCCATCACACGTCAGTGTTTCTCTCCCTTCCCTCCCACTCTATAAATAAATAAATAAATAAATAAATAAATAAATAAAATCTTTAAAAAACATCGCCAGCGCTGGCACTTATGTAGATTGTGATGGCAGGATAATGAATAATCGCTTGGTTTATCCTAATACGCAGGTGGCACTACATAAACATTTAAACTCCCGCTTTTATCAATATAAGCACAGATTCTGTGGCAACAAAGAGCGCACCCTAGTGGCCAATCCAGTGATTATCATTACATTACCAGCTCTAAAGGTTAAGCGTCAAAACAGTTAAAAAAACTCAGTGTATTTGCGTTGCTGTGAAAAAGTAACACAAATTTTGGCCATGCAATTTATTTATATTATTTAAAAACTTTTTGTTAGTTAAACAAAAAAGTTAGTATGATATTTAAACAAAAAAAATATTAGTATATTATTTAAAAAACACACAGATGCAGAAAATCACACCAAAACAAATGTGTAACAGTGGATTATAAGGCATATATTAATATTTGATATTAAGTTATTAAATTGAAATTTAATTAAACTACCACACAGGCCAAGAAACAGAATTTTCTTGCCACTGAGAATATCCTTCATTTCAATCCTCCCCTCCAAGTAACCATTAAGGTAACCTCTTGCTTGTGTTTCTTTATAATTTTTTTTTTCACCCTAGCAAATACCCTGGGATGCCACAGTTGTTCATTTAAAATTTTTGATATGATTTTAAATCTCTAAATCTTCAAGCTTCCCTTTGATCCCTTTCTCAGCCTTCCAATTTAATCTCTTGAAAAACCTGAGTCCTCTGACTTGTGAAATTTCCTGCCGTCTGAATGTGGCTGAGAACGTACTCCTGGTGCAGTTCAGCACGTTCTGGGTTTCCTTCCACTGGGCAGCTGGATGGAGCTGGGGCGGGTGCGACAGGCTCAGGACCTTTGGCAAAAGGAGGCACAAACGTGGGGCTGACTCCCTTCTGTTACGTAAGCAACCACCGAGGCTTAATCCCTAAATCCATTAATTCTTTAGGAGCTGCAAAATGATAATATTCTAATTCTATCTAATCCTTTTTCATTTATTAGTTGTAATACTTTCATAAAGAGACGCCCCCCCTTTATCATTTGGTTTCTTAGTGGTACAACTGCTGTAAGAAAGGCAAGAAAAATGCTTGATTCTTTTACTTTATGTACCAATTTGCAAAGTTGCTTCCTTACATCCCCCAAAAGTGATGATGTAAGTTTTAAAAAAATATATAATTATGAATGTATGGATTTAAGGGTTCCAACCCCTTGGACTTACTGAGGCAGGAATCGGCCCATCTTTGGCAAGGGGATTCCTCTTGCACTTGGTTCCTGCACCCTTTTTGCAGGACCTGGTGGTCTTCCATAGCTTCACGCCATCTGATATGACAAGGTGATACGACAGTGGTCAGTGTGTCCCTTTACCGCCCCAAACAAGGAATCACCCAATTCGTCAAGAAGCCTTCAAAATAATAATTCGTAGTAAAGATGCTTATTACTACTGTGGTGGTCATTGTTCTGCTGCTGGGCCTTCTCAGTTAATATAATGTAATGTGATTCATATCATAATTTAATATAATATAATATAATATAATAATAAAATAATATAGAAATACTCCATGAGTTCATACTGATACTTCAAATCCAAACTTAGGACTAGAAGGTTTTTATTTAACCTCTTCTACCTTACACTTGAAAGGTGTAACTACTCTTACTATTATACTATTTCTTATAATAAGAAAAGGTATAACTACTTTTCCAAATAGAAAATATTAATCACAAAAACAAAATAGATAGTATTCTGTACTCACTCATTTGCTTTATCCTATATTACACCCAACAGTCTCAAAGAAACTATACTAATACTACCACTGCCAATATGATTACTAAAAACAGTTATTTTTATTTCTTTATTTTTAAATGTTATTTATTGATTTTAGAAGGGGAGAGAGAGAAACATCAACTTGTCATTCTCTTTATTTATGTATTCATTGGTTGATTCTTGTATGTGCCCTGACCTGGGATCAAACCTGCAACCTGGGCATCTTGGGACAATATTCTTAATTAACTGAGTTACCCAGCCGGGGCTAGAAACAGTTTTAAAAAATCCCTTTCTTTGTATGCTCCCTCTCCCTATTCCTGCCCCATTGAAAAAACACAGCTCTACTACACTGTATCTACCTTGTCAGAGCATATGGCCATTACAAATAATGTTCACTTTAACTCTCATTTGGACTTAATTCCACAAGCAACTCTGCATTTAGTGATCACCGCCAGTCTACCTCAACGTCTCTCCAGTAAAAGCTCTATTCCCTTCAGGTTCACTTTCCCTATAAAAAAGAAGAGGATGCCTACTTGGTAAATTTCAACCTGCAAACTCTGTGAACTTACTTGCACGTACGTGTTGGAGAATTTCTCGTTTCTATCCCACCGTCCAATCCGTGCAGTTGACGGCGGTGGCGATTAGGGCAGTAGGAGGGAACGAGAAGGCCAGACTCACGCCTCCCATTACCCTAGACCAGGATTTCTCAGCCTCAGCACTGTCAGCATTTTGGGATGGTAGTTCTTTGTTGTGGCTTTGTAGGGTGTGCCTTGTAGGATGGTTAGCAGCATCCGTGGCCCCTTCCCATTACATGCCAGTAACACCACCCCACCCCCACCCCCGCGCGTTGTTAAACCTAAACCGTCTCCAGACCTTGCCAGATGTGCCCTGGAGGGCACAGTGCCCCCTGGCTGAGATCCCCTGCCCCGGGATGGCTGTTCTGACCCTCGTGCATTGGACACGTTGTAATTTTAAGCAATTAGCCTCTGAGTGAAGTGGTCTAATGCCGTCTCAACTGTAAGCAATATTAACATCCCTTGAAAGGAAAATCTGCAGCTGAAAGATAGCTGTGTAATAATTACCTCTATTACAATAATAGCTAACATTTGTACAGCATGATATTTATGCAATTTACAAACAACCTTCACTTAGGGGCACTCTTTAGTGAACTCAGCAGGGATTATTAAATCTTCCTATTCTACAGATGAGAAAGCAAGGCCTTCAGTGGCTTAATATCTTATACCAGGAGAGAAGAGGAGGAAGCAGCGGAATAAAGGACATGTTCCCAATCAAGTGCTCGTCTTCTTTGACCGTGTTGTGGATCATGTGTCTTTTATGCACAAGAAGAAATACACGCATGCACGCATGTTCACGCATTCACCTCTTCTTGTCTCTAACTCTAGGGAATGGTTCTTAAAGTTTCCATTTTATTTAATTTTCTTCAGAAATGAACCAGGAATCCGCCATTATAGGAGGCTCACGATGTTACTGCGTATTATACCACCAGATGTCGCCATAGTACACCTACACTTGTTTTCCTTTCCTGGCAAATTCCTAATTTACTAAATTCTCCAAAGATTGATATTTCAGCTAATTGTAAATATGTGTATCATGCAACTCAAAAATCTGAGCCCCCAAAAAGCATAATGAGGATTTAAAAAGTGAACAGGAACCGTGGTAGGAAGGGACTTTTCTACTTTGCAGTTGACTCTACATGTAATAGGCAGATGCTTGACCTTCATTCCTATAATTCTTTTTGCAAAAAGAGTTGCTGCAGACTGAATATCTGTGTCGTTTCCCACCCCGCCATGCACAGACCTGTACATGTGCAAATTCATTTGTTGAAGCCCTAACCCTCAATGACAGCATTTGCACTGAGGGTCTTGGGAGATAAACACCATTAGATGAGTTCCTGAGGGTGGGACCCTCACGATGGGATTAATGCCCTTATAAAAGGAGGAAGAGACACGAGATGCCTCTGTCACGTGAGAGGACATTGCAAGAAGTCAGTCATCTGTAAGAGAGCTCTGGCAGGAAACTAACTGGCTGGCATTTTGACCCTGGACTTTTCCAGAATGTGAGAAATGTCTATTGTGTAAGCCATCTAGTCTATGGCATTTTATTATATCAGCCAAAGCAGACTAGCGAAGGTGTCTTAGCTGATGGGGCAGACATGCAATTGTTCCCAAAATTGCAACATTGCAACAGAGAGGTTCCACATGCTCCCAGCCCAGGCGTGCCTGTTGCAGCAGAAATGGGGTGGGATGAACTAGTTATGTGGAGGTCAGTGCTGAGCGTGTCTATTATATATGAATACAAATGTGAACATTTAACTATCTTAAAGCACTGCCCTTGATTCAGATATAAATAAAAAATATTTAAAGAAATAGAAAACCTAAGTTGAGTACATCATCTCCATCTTTATCAAATACTAGCTCACTTTAAATTTTGTTCCCTGAGTCTGAAGCCATTTAGTGCCTCCTAAACTGCAGGGTGCCTCATGAATCAGCTGGTGTGTTTGAACGTGCAGCTTTAATAGGTTATTTCATAGGTGTGGGACGCTGGAGATGCTGTAGGTCCAACCTCCACCCTTTGAAGAGGAAGAGTCTAGCTAGGTCCTAGTTGTTGCTAACAGTCACCTGACACTCACAGATGTGGCCTCACCAGATTTGCTTTTTGTTTAGCTGTTTTATTGAGATTTAAGTGCAGACCGTGCAATTTACTCATTTAGAGTGTACAACTCAATGTCATTAGTGCATTAACACACTTGTACAATCACCACCATCATTGACTTCAGAATATTTTCACCACCCCCAAGAACATTCTTTATAAAGTAGCAGTCACGCTCCTCCTCCACCCCCAAAACCTGCCACATGAGCATTTGCCCAGGACCCAGCCCCATTTCTCTGAACGTTGAGCACGTGTGAACAGCTTCCAAACTTCACAGCAGGGGAATGTGGGTGTGCTCCCCCTGTTAACCCCAGGAGAGATGGATGCTCATACAACTGAGGTTCATAAACGCACGTGTGCCACATACGCGTGCCACACACGCACACAGACTCGTAGTTCGTGTCCGACAGGGCAGGGACCCTCCAGAGCTGGGATGGGCGGAGCAGGGAAGATGGTTTCCCACTTTGCTTCTGCTCAGAACTTCAGCTCAGAACGTGTGTAGGCAGCAGGGCCAGGCCGGGAGGACAGACTCCCCAGGGAACGGACTGACAGCCCGTGACCCTGCCTTTCTGGGCCACTCGAGAGCAGGCCGGCAGCTCAGAGCTGTGTTGCCAACGTGAGGAAAACAGGGAGCAGAGCGAAGGGCCGCTCTCCCTTTGCTACTGGGGACCCTGCCCCGCAGCACAGCAGTGAGGAACGAAGAAGGTGTCCCCTCTTACCTGCAGGTCCGCTGCTGTGCAGTTTCAGTTACTCTCGTTCAACTGTGGCCTGGAAATACGACCTGGAAAATTCCAGAAGTAAACAATTGATACCTTTAAAATAGTGCGCCATTGGAGTAGTGACGAAATCTCGCGAGTCCTGCTCTGCACCGCCCACAGGTGACCCCTGCCGTTCTGGGGCGCAGCTGTAGGGGCACCCCGCCCTGCAGTCGCTTAGTAGCCGTCCAGGTATCACTGTGCTTTGTGTTCAAGTCGCCCTTATTTTCTTTATATTGACCCCCAAGCGCAAGCCAAGCGATGCGGGGAATTCAGATGCGCCAGGGAAGCTCTCACGTGCTGCGTTCAGTGCAAAGGCGAGGACAGCGCAGTAAGATACTTTGAGAGACAGAGAGAGCCCGCGGTCACCTAACTTTTATTACAGCACATTGTTATCACTGTTCTGTTGTGTTGTTAGTTATTATTGTTAATCTCTTGCTGTGCCCAATTTATAAATTGAACTTTATCCTAGGTATTCTATATCAGAAGAACGGTACCCATGGAATTCGGTACTTTCTGTAGTTTCAGGAATCCACTGGGGGTCCGGGAATGTGACCCCCGCGGGTGCGGCTGTGTTCAGCTCTCCCGCCAAATAGAGGTCACACCGCCATCTCTGAGGCACCGACACGGCGCCCCGAGGTCACGGTTGAACATCCATCGCGTGCGCCTGGCCGCGTTCTTTTTTATCAGGGTCAGGGGCGCCCGGTCTGGAGGAGTGAACAGCGAGTCAGCTGATGTATTTGTTTACCTGTTCAGTCTTTGCAGCTCTGTCGGGCACGTTGCAATCTATAGTTTGGCAGAGTGGCAAGCTTTTCGTCCAGTGTGCATACTTAATAATAGTGTGACTCGCCCTGGGGGAGGACTTGGTTTCCTTCATCCTTTCGCTTGCTCCCCAGGCGCAGAGAGGAGGCAGCCGCTGACCCGGATCCATCCGCGCGGCGGCGGCGGCGGCGGACTTCCCCGCGGCGTCCCTGTGGCTCTTCAGTAGGATCGTCCACACGTAGGGTGGCGGGGCTCTGGTGGCCGGTAAAGCCCAGGGGTCTCACCGTGCGGAATTGCACGGACTGAGTCGGGCCCTTCCTTGAAGCCAGCGCTGCCCAGCTTCCTGCAACGACGGAGATAGTCCGCATCTGCCCGCCTGCGCACAGTGGCCCCTGGTCACAGGCCACGGGGGCTGCTGAGCACCTGAAACGTCGCTAGTCCTACCGAGGAGCCGAGTTTCTCATTTGAATTAATTTACATTGAAAGAGCCACATGTGGCTATTGCCTGTAATGTCAGTGCAGTTCCGTGAAGGAAACATAGACACACAGACACCAAAGGTGTCCCCTGTCACAGCCACCTCTGCTTCTGCATCACAGTTGCAATGAAAAATAAATAAATAAATAAAGGTGTCATCTTGGAAAGTTTGAGAAATCTGAAGTGAGCCTTTTTTGCTAATGAGAAGAAAGAGGGTCAGTGACCATCGAAATGTTTAACCCCCAGGCGAAAGTCTATTGCAGAGAAAAACGTTGGGAGTGTTTAAACGAGAAATTGGAGGGCTTTTTTTCCCCCGCCTAAAAAAAGGGTTTTATTAAACAAAATTTTAATACCAAAATAGAAGGGCTCTGGGGACTGTGGAAATCACATACATTCAGAGGAATTAGAGTGTAAGCGGCGTGGGTCTGGGTTAACTTCACGGTCTCTTTCCTGCCAGTGGAGCCCCTGCGCGTGCGTGTCAGGAAGACCCTCTGCTCCAGCGACGGGTAGGCGTGAGCGTGCGCGCGCCGTGGCTCTCCGCCCTGGTGGCGCTGTGGAGTCACCCAGGCAGGCAGCCTTCCGTGGCGCGCAGGTGCCGCCAGTGCCCCGCCTCCAGAAATCCTGATTTAACTCTGACTGCCCCGGGGAGGGGAGCCAGAGCCAACTTTCTGGGTGATTCTATTCATTAATCATTAACTAGCTAATCACCACGAGGGGATTGATTCTAGACGCATCAGATCTGAGAGCCTATAAATCACCCTGATCTGCAGGTGCTGTTAATTCGAGGGAAATGCAGACTCTCAGACTTGTAGTCCGAATAACATTCTGGAGTCTTGAGTTTCATTTTACCTCCTTGCATGTGGGAAGGGAGGGGCACATTCTCTTCTTGCCGAAAGCAAGAAAACCCACGTGTGTTTTCAACACAGAACAGTCCATTTCAATGGAATTATGACCAGCAAGGGGCAAATTATGAAGCGAGACAACCAGTACTGTGGATATTTTAAAGGTTAAAGGTTGTTGTCAAAACAGGCTCGGAAGCCCCAGGCCTCTTGGTTGCAGGAATATTTGCCAGGATGGTTGAGGACGCAGGAAAGCATCTGTTTTCCTCCAGCAAAGAGCCGGCTTTTCTCCTTCTCATCTTGATTAGACGTCTTTCACCAGCCGATAGAGAAGCCTGCAATTTTAAAAGCTAAACGCTTTGATTCCATCAATGAGCACTGAGAGAAGAAAAAAAAAAGTGCAAACCGAGAAGATGAAAACTTAAAATACAGATGAAACAAGAGGGCGGAGAGGCACGTGAACAATAGCAGCATGGCGCTGGCGATGTTTTAGGGTGGCAACGTGGACCTGTTAGCTCCTGGTCAGCTGCCCCGCTTTGCTGGCAGGTCACACCGTTTCTGAGGAAGCCCCGTGTTTGTGGCTCTTTCCCGATCCCAAACTTCTCAACCAGGAAGGTCCAGGGAGCCTGTGGCTAGGCGAACCGAATATACTCGTCTTTTAAGGATCTATATTGATGAGCTGTCACAGCCTCTTCAGATAAGCCTGTTCCCATAGTTACTTCCCCTTAAAACTGGACACATCTTCCATAGATTGAACTTGACCCTTTCCTGTTGTAGCTAAAGCATGTTTCTTCTGTGATGACTGCAATCTACCCGTCTGGGTCTTTTCGAGAATAGACAAGCTCCTTTTAAATCTTCCAGGCCAAGTACCTGCAACTCCTGTAACTTCTCTTACGAGTAGAAATAATTCCCATCCTCCAAGTAACCATTTTGTGTCAGGCTCTGTAGTAAGTACATTACACAAACTTTCATGTACTCTTCTAATAGGCCTAGGAAGAAGGTGCCTTTATTCCCGTTTTACTGATTAGAAAACCGAGGTTTGGCAAGGTCTCATGTTTTTTTCCAAGGTCAAACTACTAAGTGTCAGGCTGAAATCAGCCCAGGCCCCCTGCCTCCATAGATCACGCTCTTTGCCTCGTGGGTCCCCCATGGGTCCCCAGAAGAGAGGTCAGTCATTTCCCTGCAGTGCTCAAGGGCGTGGGCTCTGAAAACCATATCTCACACATGACTGCTAAGATAGTCTCAGGAACCGTCCCGTTTGCTTGGGCGAAGACCTTCCCACCTACAGAAATCTTGCATTTGTGGGCACCTGCCGGGCGGCTGCCTTGCACCCCCCTAGTCACTGGGATATGGCAGGGGCATACAGGCAAAACTCCGTGCCTCCAATGCCACTTTAAAGGGGAGGCAGATGATTCACAAGATAAGGCAGTAAAACGCACAGTATGTTCAGGGGTGGTAAGTGCTAAGGAGGAAAAAGAACACCTGGCTTGTGGCTGGAGCCGGTGTGGGGGGCAGTAAGGGCTGAGAGGTAAGGGGACATAGTCTATGTCCAGTCGAAGGTCCATGGCTTTTCTCTCCATGACATGGAAATGCACTGGGGGGTTTTGAGCGGAGGAGTGATGGGATTTAAGCAGCTCATGCTGGAAGTTGTACTGAGCATATAGATACAGGGGCGGGAGCGGAGCAGGGAGACCCGTTCAGAGGCCATTGTGTTCATCCAGGCGAGGGGATGATAGTGGGTGGAGAAGGGTGGCGGCCGTGGGGGAGAGGAAGGGGTTGCATGGCTTTTGGATGTGCTTTGAAGGGATAGCCGAGGAGATTTGCTAACACACCAGATGTGTGGAGGGAAAGAAAGGAAACAAGAATTGTAGCGATGCCTTTGGTCTGAGCAACTAGAAGAGTGAAGGAGCCAAAGAGGCTGGCGACTGGAGACCTGGGAGCTTCTGTGGGGCCTGTTACGACGCCTGTTAGACGTCCGAGTCCGTACCAAGTGGCAGTTGGATACGTAGGTATGCAGCTCACGGGAGTGGTTCTTGCTGAAGATAAAAGTTTGAGAATTGTCGTATACATAATATTTAAGACATTAGATGTAATGAGATTTCCATAGAACTGATTATAGGTGTGAGAAAATGTCCTAAGCCTGAGCCCTGGCATTTAAGGATCATGGTTGTGAAAAAGAACCAGCAAGCCCTGGCTGGTGTGGCTCAGTGGACTGAGGGTTGGCTTGTGAACCAAAAGGTTGCCGGTTCGATACCCAGTCAGGGCACACACCTGGGTTGTGGGCCAGGCCCCCAGTAGGGGGTGTCCGAGAAGCAACCACACATGATGTTTCTCTCCCTCTCTTTCTCCTTCCCTTCCCTTCTCTCTGGGGAAGAGATTCAAGAGGGAGAGAGCAGCCGCTGTGTTCCTGTCGCTGGCGGACAGAGCCAGAGGACGGCTGAGAGGAGACAGGCAGTGTCACCGGTGACCTTGAGGACTGACGGAGGGGCCGGGGTGAAGCCTGTTTGCAGCGGATTCAAGAGAGAAAAGGGGAGAAAGAGGGGGGTGGGAGGAGGACAGTGCATGCAATTCTTTTGAGGAGTTTTGCTATAAAGGAAGAAAGAGGAATAGGGTGGTAGCTGGAGGGGGAGGGGAGGCGTGAGGGCTGGTTTTTCTTTTTAAGATGGAAGAAAGAGAGGGGGTTTAAATGCTGATGGGACTCTCAGAAGAGGGAGAAGAGAGCCGGGCTGGAGTCCAGTCCTGGGGGGCGGGGCTCGGGGAGGGTGAGAGGGGGGGCCCCGTCCTGCTGGGCGGGGCTCGGCCAGGGCGGGGCAGCCTGCCCGCGCCCCCCCATCCTGCGCTGTGGGGGGGAAGGGCGAGCACGCAGGCGCAGGGGCAGGCTGCGGGGGGCGATGTGGGGATCGTGGCGGGAGTGTGTGGGGGTCCTTCTCTGAGGGCTTCGATTTTCCTGGTGAAGTAGAGGAGGTTGCGGGGAGAGGGAGGATGGGGAGGAGGTGTTGGAGGTTTGGAGAGAGAAGGTATGACATCATCATCCGGGTGCGTGGGAGAGAAGATAATAGACTAGATGGGTGGGATGGGTTTGCGGGGCGTCACTCAGGGCCCACTTGACAACTCTCATGAATTTAACGGGTGAGTAGAGTGCCATGGCGTGTTTCCCCCCAGCGCCTGGGCCAGGGTACAGGGCCAGAGCCGGGCCGGCGAGCTGTCGCCAGGGCTAGGGCTTCCCCAGGAGGCCGCCAGTCGAGAGGGGCGAGGGAGCGGAGGGCCAAGCGAGTGACAGTAGGGTTAGTTACGAAGCAGGTGGTGGAGGCAAGAGGAGAGGACGCGAGGAAGCCGGGGGACCGTGGTGCGGTGTCTGGATTGTGTGACTGTGGGTCTCAGGGGGGTCCTGGGGTTGTTGGGAGCGGGGTCCCGAGGGAGACGGCCGGAAAGATAGAGGAGGCGGTCTGCGTGGGATTCCTGGGGGGCTGCAGGGGCTGGTAATGGCAAGGCTAAGGTGTGGCTGGGGGTGGCGTGGCGCAGATGGCAGGGGAAGTGATCGAGGGCCGGGGGAGCAAGCCGGGGCCCCGCTGGCCAGCGCTCCTCCCGGCCACTCACTGAGGGCCTCTGGCAGGCACTTCATAAGGCGCCAACAGCTTTGCTTGGGGAAGGGCCCCCGAAGGTGACGCTTAGGGGAGGAAACCGAGGAGAGGAGAGGAGAGCAGGACCCAGGGACCCTGCCTTGGCGCTGAGCCCCGACTGCGGTTGACTGCATGCTTGTCTCTCCCACTGAGCACCCAGAGGTAACAGCAGGCAGATGCCCCTCGAGCGAATGGCCCATCAGCTCAGTGAGATATCTAGTCTGAGCGCGAGGCCTTGATGCCACGCGGCTGACGGGCACCAGGCCTGGGGGGCCGCCTTGCATTTTATAATATTCAGCCTCCCAGGAAGTTACAGCTGGGAAGCAGAGGGGGCAGTGGCGTGGGCCAGGCACGTGTGGTTGCGTGTTTTGGGGGGCAGGATAGATAGGCAGAAGCCCTGCCCACCCTGCACGGTGAGATTAGCTGAGGTGAGCCTCCTATGTCCCCTGGAATCCTCATTTGCTCAGGCATCCTCCACGGCTGTCGCTCTTTGGGGACCTTGGACCGGGGCAGCCCCTCCCTTGGCCTGAGATTGTGCTGTGTTGGATTCTGCACTGCCCGGCCATCCCTGCAAGCTCCTGTGTTCTTGGTCATGAAAGGAACTCCCTGTGCGCTCACTGGGTCCGTTAGCGGCTCTCCGTCCATCGCTCCATCGGCCTGCTGTGACAGCCACCCAGGCGGGTGCCTGCCGACCTGAGGAGGGGTTCGATTGTCTTGACCTGGTGCGACCAGCCGCGCAGACCCTGGGAAGTCACCTAACCTCTCTCACGCCTAAGTTTCCTGATCTGTAGGAATGAGTAATAACTTAAGCGTTTCCTATAAAGTTGCTAGGACGCTCAAATGAGATCATCATGAAAGTGCTTTGTAAACTGTAAAAATTACCGGTTAATGTTTTGTTATCTTTGTGGAAAAACAGCAAATGTGAGAGGGAGGAAGAGCAAGTGAGTAAGTGAGAATTGCATCCACGTGCAAGAAAGCCCTAAATAACGTGGTAGGGAAGCTGCCATCCCAGACCAGATTCCCATGAAAATCAAACCGGGCAGAAATAAAGAAAAGAAGTTCAAGGTCATTGCTGCAAACGCATGTGTTTCGTTCGGCCTCAGTGGGAGGGAGGGTTTTTATTTTAGTGTGGGAACAGGAATATAATTCAGTTTTTTCCAGTCAGAACTTTTTGATGCGTTGCCATGATTCACAGGCTCTGACTCACATATTAAAGTCCCCACTAGCATATTACCGATAGTTTATGTTCCTTTAAAAGGAGATAAGATGAAGCAGGGGGATTACATAATTATTTTCTCTTCAGTTTATACCTTGGATTTATCTGACCTGATAATTTCAGGAAGAAAAACTTCCCCCTCGGCAAAGACAAAAAAATCTCATGACTGTCTTCAGTCATCCCGTTTTCAAAACGCTTGTTAAAATCCACTTTAGGACTGTTAAGGCCAGGCTCTGTAAAGGACTCTGTAATCTTGGTTACCTGAAAATGCCCTGAGCAGCCTCACTCTTGGCCTCAGGGGGCTTCTCAGAGCCCCTCTTCCAAACGCAGTATGTGCAGCGCTTTCCCAAAGAGATCGAACAAAACAAAAATTTTCCCAACTCGTTACACCTTAACCAGTGACATGAATTTTCTATACGCCCAGCATGACTCTAGGCCCAGGGAGAAATAAAAGGGAACAGGAGCTATGATTCCCTCTCCTCAAGGCCTCTCGAGAGCAGGTGGAGACACGGGTACATGCAACAGCCGGGAATACCTCGATGCCAAGGCGTGGAGGTTGAGTGAGAGACGGCCGGTCAGTGGTCAGTGCAGCTCAGTGGGGAAAAGGATCTCAGGTGGGGCTCGGGGGCGGGCAGGACTCGGCGGGGCTGCGTGGTGGGAGGAGAGGGGTTCGGAGAATGGGCGCGGCATCGCGCTGTGATGCGTGTGGCAAGGGGCGTGTGTGCGTGTGGACGGGGTGAGGTTGGGTGCTGCTGAGAAATGCACTCGGCTGGGAGGATGGGGTGAAATGATGGAGGGCCCCGAAAGCCAGAAACGGGTGTGGCCTTGGGACCAGGAGCGATGGAGATGCCAGCAGGTTTCCCCGGGCAGAGAGGAAAACCACACGCAGACGCCTAGGCTGACAGCAGCAGACAGGACACGCAGGAGGGGCCGAGGGAGACCCTTTGGCCCTCAGGCGTTGAACTTTTCGACTACTAGGAGTGGTAAGAAGGGAGATGAAAAGGCTAATATGAGCATAAAGAAGCATTGGCAGCCCTGGCTTCATGGGCCAGTTGGTTGGAGCACCGTTCATGTACCGAAGGGGTTACCGGTTCAATTCCCGGTTGGGGTGCATGCCTAGGTTGCGGGTTTGATCCCCAGTCGTGGTTGTGGGAGGCAAACAGTATCTGTTTCTTAATCACGTCTATGTTTCTCTCTCTCCACCCTTTCTCTCTCTCTAAATCTATGGAGGCATGTCCTTGGGTGAGGATTAAAAAAAAAAAAGTCTTGTCAGACTTGGTCTTCAGTTGGCTGTGGGAATGAAGGAAAGGGACGTGACCCTCTCCGAGTGCCCTGTTTGGAGTGAGGTGGGCTCTGGGGAGGGTTAGAGGGTAGGCGTTTAGCCTTCCTTCCGCAGCCCTGTCTCTGTGTCCCGTTGTCTTGACTCATCTTCTGTGTTAATTCTCGCCAGGACACCTCCACACCCCACCACTAGTGTGGTTGCATGGCAAGGCTCCTGATAGCCCAGTGAATAAATCATAAACGAGTTGATCCCGTGTCAGGTGGGGAGGGAAATCCTCTCTACGTTGAGAGCCTTGACTTGGCTCTGAGGAAGGGATTCTTAACCTGGGAAGTATGGATGGATTTCAGGAGGCCCGTGGACTTAGGTGAGAAGTTCACTAGCATCTACCTGAGACCCAGCATTTCCTTCACGTATATAAATGCAGCCGACAAAGCACAGTGGCATTAGCAGTTCCTGTGACTGTCACCCACAGAACTCACATTTTTATGTCACGTTACCGCTGTGTCAGGTATCATGAGTGATGGCTTGCATTCACTACGTTCACAATTTTGCTAGTTTATTAGACGTGCTGCTTGATCTTGCTACTAAGTATGCTTGTAATGAAGCATATAGGTTATCGCAAATTTTAAACGTATTTGATTTGTTTCCTTTATAATCCTATGTATTTTACTTTTAATACGATAGAAACATTATTCTTAGAAAAGGTCTATACACTTCACCATACTGCCAAACGGGTCCATGGCACAAAAAGGGTTAAGAAATCCCTGTAACTTCTCACCAAGTTTGGTGTAAGCTGGGTTCTTCACATGGAGTTGCCGAAGTTTGCTGTATGACTCACACATCAAAGAAATGCCATAACACGGGACTCCACGCAACATGGTTGCCTGGAAACGAAGGCCTACTTAGATTTTCACTTTTTTTTTTTAAGAAAAGAATGCACCAGATGACTATAGAAGACTTATACATGGTCCTTTTACTTCCACATGTCTCAAAAGACCACCCGAATCCCCAGCCCCCACCAGAGGTCAGCGGCCACTCTTCCTCCCCTTTGCGCGTCGTGACTTTCATTTTCTTTCATTTTGGGGTCTCCTGCAGGTGGTGCAGGTGGGGACCAGCGTACCTGGGAAGAGTCATACTCATCCTCCTTGTCCTCCAGTGTTTATTAAATACATTCAACATAAAGGACCATGTGCCGCGTGCTCATGTATTACAACGAGCCTCCGTTTCCTCATTATGCCACTTAACAAATGCCTTCGTATTTCCTGTTTAACTCTCACACTTCTGAAGATGGCTTTACAATCATCTCTGTTTCACAAATGAAGAAACTGAGGCCCAGGAAAGTGGGGGAACCTCCCCCTGGTGCGGGCAGAGCCAGGGCTTGGAAACACACCCCTGCCCCTCCGTGGCTGCGTCTCTGGGTTCCAGGCGTCGTCCGTGCTGTGCCTTGGAGCGGGGACAACCCCTCTGACCTTCTGTTGGGGGTCAGGTCCTCTGAGGTCCCTGGTGACGAGTGGCTGGGGGGTCGGGACCCTGACTTCCCTGACTAGACCCACGAGAGCGCCCCGGGGTTAGATGTGATGGTGACGACGGCCAGCTGGCTGCTTGGAGAGGCCCTTGGGTGTGTCCCCTGCTCCTGAGCCTGGCTCCCTTCGTCACCTCCAAGGACATAAATTTTCAGCCAGCAGCGTAAAGTCTTTATCTTAGATGAGTGCCCATCGGGAGGGAGCCCTGGCCTGCAGGAAGGTGCATCGTGTTGGAAGAGCCACGCTTCTCAGGCCCTGCCCCGGCCAGGGCAAACATCCAGGACCGCCCCCGCCCCTGCCGCCCCATTCCTTTGGCTCCTCCGGCGCTCTCCTCATTGCACTTTTCATTCCCCGAATCTTGACCTGAAAGGGCTGATTTCTGTAGACGGATTCAGTTCTGTGCTGATGTCGCTGGAGTGGAGGGTGGCAGGTACACGCTGGGCGGTGCCGAGTTCAAGGGGGCTCTAGGTGACGCGCCCTCTTCTGAGATGGTCCTGCCACATAGCATGGAGATACTAAAGAGGTGCAATCCTTGTAGTCATCAAAGCCACCATCTCCGCGTGTGAGCAGTACTTTGTTGTGAATGCCCTTCTGGGCACCGTTTTTTAAATTAGGAGATCAAAGAAAACCAAATCCTGTCCTTTCAGATTTCTCAGCAGCCTCGTGCCTGGAAAACACTAAGTGTTAATGATTTCATTGACAGACCTTGAGGAATGAATGTTCCAGTTACAAAGTGTTAAGTATTCTACTAGGAAGAAGTAAAAAAATAAAAACCTATTTGTATTACCTCCCCCAAAAAGTACAACCTGAGAAATTGTAGTGTTTCTGCCTCAGAGATGCTAGGTGAGCAGTTCACACTTAATCGAGTCTGTCATAGAGCCGTTCTCTGTCTTCACAAATGCTTTTATAGGGCTGGGGAGCTAAAAATAGAGCCGAAAATAACATGCGCCACCTAAAATATCCACAATTTGGAAGGTCTGCTAGGTCCAGCAGTTTCAGGGGCTGGCAGCGTTCTGGTGAACGCTGGCTGTTTTGAAAATACCCCTGGATTCTCAGGTTATAGTACTGCCACGCGCTGAGCGCTGGCAGGCATTTGAAGTGCACATGATCTGGTCATGGAAGCTGTACGTGGCATTCCCGGGGAGACCGCAGGTCCCATCCACAGGTGTGAGCTGACTTTGGATTTGAGAAATCCAAATTCCAGCCCGATTTTCTAGCGAGTTACTGTCTGACCTTGAGAATTTGCATCTCATGTTCTGAAGAACCTTAGTCCAACAGAATGAATATTTCTTGCTTGAAAGGGTTTTGAGTACCTTGAAGGGCTAGATCCCTCCCCATTTATACCCACGTACTCATGCTCATGACAGCACCCGCACCCCCAAACCCACATGGCTTTCCAGGTCCCACACCCACACACCCTGCCTGCGAAGCCCTTTCCCAGCTCCAGTCCCTGCGTGACCTTTACTCAGACATCATTTGGGTCCCAAGCCTGTGCAGCCTGGGAGGAGTGAGGTCACCTAATGCCAGGGTGAGGGGCTGGAGCGATTACTAGAGAAGGGAGGGTGAGGGGGACAAACCCCACCTCCGCCTCCCTGAGCTCCCCTGGGAGAGCCTGCTGGCCTGAACGAGATGTGTAGACAGTCGCGCAACTTTGGGACCCGCTTCTCCCAAGCTGGGCAGACATGTTTCCATGTGCAAAACAGAGAGACGACTCTCCCAACCTCCACCATCTCTCCGCCCCTGCACAGGCGGTGAAAGTCTCAGAAACTGTCTATCTGGCCCTCACATTGTAGTGGCCATTGTTCAAGCCACGGAGATTTCAGCCTTTGTTTCTTTTCAGAAACAACATTAACCGCCCACCCAAACATTTTCTTTTGAGGCTGCCTTGAGGATTGGATGTTAAATAAGGAATTTGTTGACTGAAACAAATGTTTTGGATTTTCTTCAAATAAGACAAAATTGCCAACATAAACATGACCCTCGGCTAACTCTCTTCCAACCAAGCAGAGCTGGGAGTGAAGCCATTTACTACAGCCACGGAGGGCTCAGCCTGTTTACCGGAATCTCCTGGATTTTTCTGTTTGGCTACTTCAGGAGTTGATGACAGGATCATGCAGCAAACTAGTTGCCTCTTGTCATATGTGCCCCATCCAGGGGTCGAACCACAACCTGGTGTGTGCCCTGACCGGGGATCCAGCTGGGGAGACAACCAGTGGCCTTCCTGTCTACCGGATGATGCTCCATCCAGCCCCCGGAGCCACACGGGATTCCTGGAAATGGACAATTCCAGAAACAGACAATTTAGAAGTTTTAGGACACATGCCGTTCTGAGTACCTCATTTCATCCCAACGAGTGGACGTTGCATCATCTCACATCGTCACACAAAGAAGGTGCGCACAGGACAAGGAGGTACTTTGAGAGAGCCCACGTTCACATGACTTTTATCAAAGGACATTGTTATAATTGTCCTATTTTATTATTGTTGTTGTTAGTCTTTTCCTGTGCCTAATTTATAAATTAAACTTTATCCTAGAGAAAGAGGAGTTAGGAGACAAAGGATTTGCAGAAATCTTGGGGAGATATTTTAGTTTCCACAAGCCGTGGTTTTGGGAGGCTTACAAGGGGAGGCCCTGTCTGAGGGCGAAGTTGTGCTAACATTCCAGTGGCCTTGCTGTCCTGATGGTAGGACCCACCCACTCATGTCCAGGGGAGGGAGCCTGTGTCCCCAAAGTCACTGGGATAGCACACAGGCATTTGAGGGCCCTTGGATGCAGAATTTCCTTTCCCAATACAGCAACCAGGCCTTTCCCAGCATGCATTTATTTAATCAAACTTTTATCTCAAAATATCTGGAGAAAACATTTGGTTCTTTTAATAAAGAGTAATTTGGGGACAGTCACCTTGCACAATTTATATACGAATGAAGGCAGCCTCCACAGAGAGGAGGGGCAAAGTCTGTGCTATTTTGTTCAAATCCCATGCCCCGCTTCCGGCCCATCTTCTGGGTGGTGGCTGGTGTCTCCCAGGGTGACCGCACTCTCCCCTGTCTTGTCTCTGCTTACACATACGTGTCCCTTTTCACACGCAGGGATGATGTCACCGACTCCGCCTTGCTGGGACTGGGTACCGGCTTGATGTTCTAGTCCTGGGGCCTGGCTGGCACGGCCCCCTGTGCCGGGTGGCGCGGTGAGCGGGAGCCTGAGGTGGAGGGGGCGGGGGTTAGGCAGCCGAGGTGGGAAGGCTGCCTTATGGGCAGGGTCCCTGTGGCCCTGCGCTCTCTCCGGCAGAGCTAAGTGACCTTCACTGTTGCGACCACAAAACAGCAGAGCCATCTGTTTTCTTCTATCCCCTATCTCTGCCTCCCAAATTTTCCTGGGAAAGTTTCCAGGAGTTGAAGCTCACAGGGCGGGTCATCAGAGCTAGGCCTTCAGAAACAAAGGTGCTGCTGGGCGCCTGGTAGGAGAGACCGTGCGAGCGGCGGCGCATCCGCATCCGCGGCAGGAGCCCGCAGGGCGGAGACAGCGAGGGCGCCGCCGCAGCACAGCGGGCGCTTCCTGGGCGCTTGCTCCGGGGCGGCCCCCACGTGCTTGCCCTGTCTGCTCCTCCTGGTGACACCGTAGGATAGGTGGGAACAGTTCCCTGCGCTGTGATAAGCCGGTCCAGCCCGGGCCGGGTAGCTCAGCTGGTTAGACCGTCGTTCCGATTCACCAAAGTTGCGGGTTCGATCTCTGGTCAGGACACATGAATGAATCAACCAATGAATGCACAAGTAAGTGGAACAACAAATCAATGTTTCTCTCTCTCTCTCTCTAAAATCAATTAAAAAAATCCATAACTTATTCAAGGCCATACTGATAATTCTGAAATGCGACCCCCAAAGCTACTGCTTGTAATAACGTTACCGTGGCCGGCTTTTGGTCCAGGAGGCCTCCCCAGAGGCCTGGGGGAAGCTCCCTAAAGCTCCTAATGGAGTGACCCCTGGATGCACCCCATGACCCTGGTGGGGCAGCAAGTTAAAATAGAGGATGCTGACATAACTTCTACTTTCAAATAACTTTTTAATGTACCGATGCAGCGTTTGGAAATTATTACCACGAAAAACATTATTTGTTGTTTATCTGAAATTCACATTTAACTAGGTGCCTGTATTCTATCTGGCGACTCGAGGCCCAGGGTCCTCTAGGGCTGAAGAGCCGTTTGGTGGCAGGTGTCTGAAAACTCTCACCTCTCAGCCAGGCCTGGGGTTGCCGAGGCCCTCGCTGGTGGCTCGTCGGGGCCACTGGGGGCTGGAGAGCGGTTGCAGATGCACAGGCCTTGTGGGAGCTGCACTCAGGCGACCTTAGCACAGAGGAGCCTGCACGCGGGGAGGCCAAGGAAGTGCCTCCACATGTCCTGCGAAGGGAGTGACCTGGGAATCAGAGCGGGCTTTGGGGCAGAATAAGGTGAGGGGCAAAGCCGTCAGCCCCGGGATTGGTTTGCTGGGGCTGCCAAAATAAAACGCCAGGCTGGGCGCTCAAACACTGCACATGCATCGTCTCACAGTTCTGGAGGCTGATAGTCCACGGTCAAGGGTGGCGGCAGGTTTGGTGTTTTCTGAGGCCTTGCTCTTTGGCGGCTGTCCACCTGGGTCTTTACATGGTCTCCCTTCCGTGGCCAGGCCCTAACCTCTTATTAGGGCACCGGCCACAGTGGATTAGGGCTCACTCTTGTGACCTCATTTTAACTTACCTTTTTGGACCCTTTCTTCAAATATAGGCCCATTCTGTGTGGTTCTAGGGGTTAGATCTTCAAACTGTGAATTTTGGGGGGTGGGGGGGTGGGACACAGTTCAGCTCAGAACAGCCGGAACGCGATTCAGGAAGCACGTGAACTGGTCTGTGCAGTGGAGCGGCTCTGCCACGGCGCCCTGGGGGCCTCGAACACGTCCACACAGGCCACCTGGGCCAGCTCGCGTGGCGGCTGAATCTAAATCTTGGCAGAACACCCTGGAATCCTCCCAGAACATGAGGGCCCAGGAGGCTTGTGAGCAGTTCAAGACCATCTCCACCGGCCCCCCGTCGCCCCAGCAGCCTGCGGTGGCATGGTTTCTCGTCACCTGCTGGGTTCTGCTGATGCAGGAGGCTTTCTGCCTTGTCCTCCCCCCACGGAGGGCACCGCGGCAGGCTGTCACCTAGCCGCAGGAGCTCCTCAGCAACAGGGTGTCCCCGCCTTCGGTGGCAGTCACCTGGCCCCCTTTGTCTCTGCGCACAGGCTGCGGGGAGCTGGCATCTTTGGCTGCTCTCCCTGGCACTGTCCCTGTGAATAATGTCCCATTTGGGGCTTGTTGCTCCTCTCCCAGCCGAATCTGCCAGTCAGGATTTACCTTGCACTTGACTCTTTGGCACAGGAGGCAGGAAGCAAAGGCAGCCTGAGTCCAAGGAGGGGGCGCCTGTGGGGAGGAGGGGGCGGAACAAATGCAACATAAAGCTGTTCTTAAAGGGGAGTGGCTCGGGGGGTCTCAGCTCCGTGCAGTCAGGCCAAGGTGGGGGGCAAACAAAGGACACTTAGGGTGGGCTCAGGGGTGATGAAGACGGAAAGGCTCGTACCCCAGATAATTAGACATTTTAAAAGTTGCTAGGAACAAGGACTGGATGTCTCGCTTTTCTTTTCCTCCTGTTTTTTTTCCCCCCACCCAGAAGCTACATAAATATTAAATGCTGACCCCCAACTATTGACCCTGGGCATTTTGGAGGCTGGTCCAGAAGACGGGACGCCGTACTGGTAGGGCAAATGGTTGGAAGCTCAACAGCAGCACAGTCATCAGTATCCTGGGGTTCAAAGATTTTGGGGTTCAAATCACGTCTCCTTAATTTATAAGCTACACCATCTCAGGTCAATGGTTTTACCTTTTCAAGCGTTAGTTTTCTCAATCTGCAAAATGGAATTTTTCTTCACTTCTTTTGAGTTGTTGTGATGATTGTGTACTAATAATTTACTCCCTGTATACTTACCATGTGCCCTGTGTGTGCTAAGTGTATTATATGTGTTATCTCATGTAATTCTCCAAACCACCCCCAGAGGTAGGATTGCTACTATTTCAGTTTCACAGATGAACAGACTGAGGCACTGAGAGGTTAAGTAACTTGCCCACAGTTAAAGCCAAGGAACGTTGGAGCCGCAATTCAAACACAGGCAGACTCAAGCCAGAGCGCCTGCCCGCTGGTCAGCGGGCTGCAAAAACACTACACAAAATGTTAGGTAGAGTGCTTAGTGCATAAAGAAGCATGACACATGGTAGATACTGTGATTTTTACCTTGTCCTTACCTCAGTTTGAGAAAACCGACAAGTACAAAAAAGTATATAAAGAAGGAGACGTACTTTATAAAAGTATATAAGGAAGCTGGACAAAAGATGACTGTTTTTTTTTGTTTGTTTGTTTCTTTGGTTTTTTTGTATTTTAAAAGAAAAAATTTCCACAAAAATCTTGCTTGGGATCAGGAAAAAAGTTATTAGAGAAAAAAAAAAAGAGTCAGTCATAATCCTCCAAGGAGGAGGCCTTTGGGTGAGGCCAGATGCAGAGACTCTTGGAGACCTTTCCTGAAACTCTGGTTTCCCTCTGGCAGGGAAGTACACACACTGGAAACCAGTCCACAAAACTGGTCTCCGGGGCCCACAGCCTGGCACCAAAACGCAAGCCCTGATCCTGCGTGGGGTAGGTCCAGGGGGCACTCAGTGTAAGAGTGAACTGAGCCACTCCCTCATCACCTGCTGGAGGTCCTGTCCGGAAACGACGCAGCAGGCACGTGGCTGATTTGTCTGTGACCTGGGGAGTTACTTGGGACTCTGGATCCTGGAGTCACCTCCGTTGCTAGGGTGGGCGGCTGCGCTCCAAGCCCCCTGCCGGGAGGGGAGGATGCGCTCTGTGCCACATTGTGAGGTCACAGCCTTCCCTTGGCAACCCAAACCTGCGGTTAGGCCGCGAGGCGCATTCCCGGGGAGGTGGCAGGGAGGGACTCCAGGACTGAAACGCAGCGATTCCGTGTCCTGGAGGGAGGCCTCCGCCGAGTAGTCTTGCCCGTCGGTTCCCGGGACTTGGACTTGGGCTGCGGCCCCCGCCCCACGTGCTCGCCAAGGCCTGGGCCACCGATGGCGGGCGCGCGGCCTTGCGGCCCCCTGTGCGGCGGTGGCGGCCAGCTCGAGCTGCCGGGGACGGTGACACGCCTGACGCGGGGAGGCCCCAAGCGCCGGGAGCCCCAGGTGGCAGCGCTGCACGCGACGGGCATCAACGGCGGCTCCTGCTCGGGCTGCTGGTGCTGGCGGCGGCTGTTCCTGCGGGGCGCGGCCCCGGCCCCGCGCCGGCCGAAGGCGCAGCCCGCGCGGCCCGGCACGGCGGCCCCGGAGCGCGGCCCGTGGGGCGTCCCGAGCCTGCGGAGGCTGCTCAAGGGGCTGGCCGCATGGAGGCGGCGGCCCGCGCCGCTGGAGGAGATCCCGCTGCTGCTGCTGGAGCGCGCGCAGGGCGCCGCCTAGGCCGCGAGCGGCTCCCCGCGCCGTTCCCGGAGCCCGGGTTTGGTTTTGATCCCCCAAGAAGTGAAAGTAAACCCAGCACCGTCATATGAACTTAAGGACATGGATTTGGGGGTATATGCATTTGCACCCCAGCGTATTTACACCGAAGTAAACTGACTCTGTGCGTGCGCTTCCCTCGGGACCGGACTCTTCCAGAACCACCCCCAGGAAAGACTGTGGGGGCCACGGTGGTTGTCAATCTCAATGTGTGCAACCAAGGCATTAAAAAAAAATAAATAAAAGATACATATATAAGTGGGATGCTGAGCTCCTTACCCATCAGTGTGAGTGAACTCTACTTTCCTCTTTTGTGTGAAGCAACATTAGAAAGAACCAAGACTTGCGGGATGCGGGGAGTTTGAAAAACTAGAGGAATCTGGAGGAAAAGCAGCGAGGGGACCTCTGGAGGCCCCTGGGTGGGGCTTCAGCCTCTCCCTTTTCCTCACCAAAGAGGTTTGGCAGTTCTCTGGGTTCAGAGGTAAATTAGTGGCTATAAGGAAGTAAGGCCACTAATCGACCTCTTGAAAAGTAATGCATGAAGCCATGAACCTCTATTAGCACAGACTTCTGCAAACTGCAAGGGCCAGTATCTGGATAACAAGATGAACCTCAGGAGCAGATAATAAAGGGGGGGGGGGGACACGACACTATTGTCTCTCTGCATGTTTGACATCCTTTCTGCACACAAGACCAGACCAGATGTGAATTTGTGACCAACTTTTTATAATCAATATTAGGAACCTGTTTAGAATGGGGGGAAAGTCCCCCTTTGGTTCTTGTCCTTGAGGTGAGATCATTCCTACAAAGGAGAGTAGACAAACCACAAAAGACTGCCGCTGTTTGTTTAACAATACTTCATTCAGGAGAGGCCTCTGAATGAGCAGAAGAGCCAATGAAGGCGAGAGGGGGAGGGTCAGGTTGGAGGTTCTAAGCAAAAGCCAAGCAGGTTTGTAGGAAAGGAGGGGCCCAGTCACCCAGACTCTTGGAAATGGAAGCTTCGGAGGGAGGAATGTGTGGGGGGGCCTGTTCCTCTGCAGGCCTCCCCAACACTGCTGATGGGGAGGAGGCATTTTCTCCCTTCCCCGCCGCACCTCCGCCTGTGAGGGGCGTGGTTGTGCCCTCCTTGGCAGCCCAGGAGTTGGCCCAGGGACTTGAGCTCAAGAGGAACACACATGAGAAAACGTGCGTGTGACTACAAGAGGCATAAACGTGAGGGGGCGGGGCTGGCCACATCTGCAGAGCAGAGGGGAGCGCTGGGTTTGGAAGAGAGCCTCCCACCCCCAACCCAAATGCTTAACCGTTGCCATTTTCTGGAGATCAGAAAGCACTCTAAAGCATTTCTTATAAAAGTATTTTTAATAAATTGATGTATTTCAATGTTGTTAACATGATAGCCTGGTGCTATATCAAGGTAGCAAAAGTGAAGATTCCTGGTATTTTTTTTTATAAACACTATGAATGACAGTACATTTGCATTCAACTTCACAAGAAATCATCTTCAGGTTCATGGGGACTAACAGCTGGGACGCCTTTCCAACAGCAAAGATGCGCGCACCGACCAAGTGGGCCACGGACGCCTGACAGTGGAGCTGCGCTTGAAGGCCACACTGAGGGGAAGGGACGTGGCAGTGTGGCTGGCTTGCCGAGCAAAACCCAAGTCTTTTAAACTTAATGAAAGAAAATGGAGCACGTATCAGAGTTACAGAGTATCTTACAGACGTAGAGCCAGAAGACAACACACAGATTAGAACCCGGAAGCAGCAAATGCGTTTCTACCCGTTCGGGGACAGAACGAAGCCGCGGACAGTCGCGCAGGGGGCGCAGCCACTGGCTGAGCCCGGTGCTCCCTGCTTTGTGCAAGTGCTGGTGAGGGCGCCGGGCCGTTGCTGTGGGCCAGGGCGACCGCGGGCGGGGCTGCAGGCATCGCCGCCTTCTCGACTCCACAGGCCTGCCCTGCCCGAGGCCCAGGCCCCCTTCTTGGGGTTGGGAAAAAAAACCCCCAGAGCATTTAAAACGGTAGAAACCAGTAGCTTCTAACCCTCTGCCACTGTATTACTACTGCCCAGCCCACCACGGGAAGCACGCTTGGCTTGGTCACAACGACAGAGAGAACACCCGACTCCATCGCATCCGGGGAGCCTCAGTGACCGGGTTTTTCTGAACAGAGATCAGGTCGAGAGCAAGACTCTTTCCCTCCAAGGGCAAGGAAAGCTGCTGAAGTGCTAGGGGATTAAATTCATTCTCAATTTTGAACTGTGAAGAAGTAAGTGACTTACATAAGATAAATAAGATTACATAAACATATTTATTTCTCAACCTCGAGTACAATTAAATTGTAATCCATCTGAAGTCCAGAATTTTATCTGCTGATTGTTATTATGGTAACTGGCCTTGGGCCACAGTTTATTTCTACCAGGACCCTTTACACTATTTGTAAACTCCAAATGCTGCAGATTAAAGTAAACACAACGAAATAACGGAAGGTCCTTTGTGTGCTGAGGTGCTGGGTTCTGGATAAACACAACTGGGATGTCGTGGCTGTTCACCACCGAGCGTCTAATGGATGGCTGCTCCTCCTCGGTCAGCAGCCCAGACTTACACCGTGTGTATGGGAACGTATCAGAAAAAACTGTCATCGCCCACATTACTTAAAAACAAAATCCCAAGCAAACAACATCAGATACCTTTCACTAACCCGGGTTCTGATGATAGGACTCTACTCTGAGCAAACAGACCCACTGCTACACTCTGTGTTTTATTCTAATCTCATGTTAGACCCGAACCAAGTCAACTTTCCATAAAGGTCATAAATCCTTTCCTCTTCCTGTCACATCCCTCAAAACCAGTGCGCTGCCCCCCTAAAGGGCTGAGGATGTTTTGTAAAGGCTTTTCTCTCCACAAACAGAACAGTCAAAGCCCAAATTAGGTTAAGTGGCTTCATTTTCCTCAGGTTGATGCTTATAGCTCAAGGTTTATTTTCCCGATGAACAAGGTGTGCTTAAGTTGATAAAATGAATCAAACTCAGCTTATGGAAAAGTTAAAAATGTAGTTTACTCCAAGTTATGTATCTTTACAAAGAGAAATAACACTAACCACCCAACCTAGAAGTTTAAATAAAAGTCGATGATTTAAAACTAATAATATATATAAAGCTGAAGTCACTGCCTTGGATGATTTATACACTGCATCCAGTATTTTACATAGGACATTCATTCTTAAGGCAGAAAAAGTGAATTTGACATGTAATGACTTGACTCTCACATCCAAGGGTCAAACTAGGGGTAGGCTTGAGCAGACGGATTCCTTGCTGACGAGGACTTATCTGTGGACAATTCCATCCTTAGAGTTATGTAAGAGACGTACATTTGAGAGAACAGAAAAAGATGACTTTTAAGATATGAAAACATGAATTTTACACAAGAGGTCAATGAGACTAGCTTTTCTATTATGAGGTGAAACAACTCCCATAATAGACTAACAAACTCAACATGCTCTTTCTGATGTGGTATGTAAAATGTTTAAAAGATCAAAAAATTTCCTTTCTGGAGTGTGTTTCTTTAGACTAGTTTTCAAGGTCTAGTATAAAAGGTAGCCTGAATAGTTAAAAGCAGTTGAATGTCAACTCATCCTGCTACTCAGAAGGCTACCATTTAGGATATTCCTACCCCATCAATAAAATCCTGTGCAGGGAGGATATCAATATGTATTAAAATAAAAAAGAAGCTCCCCCCAATACATGTGCAAAACCATTCGTCAGTTACTAGGAAGAATATCTTTAACGAAAAACATCTTAATTACAGAATCAGAGGCAGCGAGGCCGGACGGACAGAAGCACGTGCCGCCCTGCCTGGGTGGATGGATGTCTGGAACGACAGCAACCGCTGGGTGGGGACCTCCGGGGAAGTGCTGCTCCGAGTGGCGGGGAGTGGGACGCTAAGAGGAACGAGGCCCCCCGTGGGGCCACCTCTCAGCAGAACAGGGTCCCCAGCCCTCAGGGCTGTGTGTGTGCTCCTTCGCCTCTCTGCATCCTGGTACTAAGACTGTAACAAAAACAGACACGAACTAAAAGACAACTCTTAAGCAGGTGAGGATGACTATAACCGCCTAAGTACTTTTTGTGTGCCTATTATTTATGCCGTAACTCTGGCAATTGTCGGAAGTGTACAAAGATTACCTGCCTAATATCTGAAGACATGAAGGTTTTCTTCTTTCACGGCGGCAGGAGTCCATGCAAGATTTGTAAACAGCGATACAAAATACTGTAAACATAACTTAACAGAGCCTGTATAAAACAGAAAAAGTAAATCTGAATTTACAAGTGGGTTAAAAAACCAGAGGGCAGCTTCGTACAAAGTTCTCCCTCCTGCGCCGAGTGCTTAGACTACAAATATAATCCTGAGCTGAGAAACTGGGATCTGGGGCGAGAGCCGTCTTTGCGTACAAAATATCCAAAGGACGCCGACTCTTCGACTTTTCGCTAGTGATATTCAACTGCCAGAGACAGTTCTGAATATGCGACTTTGGAGACAGTTACAGTTTAGTGTGGCGTCCGGGCCGGGAGCCGGCTGCGGCGCTGGCCATGGTGGCCGAGGCGACAGCGTCCTCCGCCTCCTCCAGCTCGTCCTGCAGCTCCTGGCTCACGCTGGACTGCAGCGCCGCGGGCGTGAGCCACTCCTTCGGGAGGCAGCTCTGTAGGAAGGGGATGCAGGAGCTGAAGTAGGCGAGTCGGTTGATCCAGCGAGGAATCTCTTTCCCACAAAGAATCTGGAGGGAGAGCGCTGGGTTAGGCAGGAGGTGAAGGCGATCGGCCCCGCCGAGGCGGAGCGCGGGGGGGAGGCCGCTGCACACTAGCCTTCGGTGACGAGACTCCAGGCCTCTGATTTTGAGCAGCCCCCTGACTCGGGAGCCTGGGGTCCCTACTGTCTGCTCCATCCCTTCCTTTCTGAAGAACCTGGTTAAGGTGCGTACTTTTCGCATCTATAAAGCTGAGCTAGTCCTACTTGGCTCCTTCCTTCCTTCAACCCTTGCAAACTGCCCTGAGACACATGCTTTGAACAACACGAAGATGGGGCTCCTGTAAATACACGGTGTCACTGGGTGACAGAGGCACCGGGCAGCAGGGGCCGTCGATCCTGGACATTTCCCGACCTGCGAATTCTCCTTTTTCACAGACTCCAGTCTCTATCGCCCCATTTTTCCTGGACCTCATTTTACCCCACTGCTTCTGTCCTTGACCTAGGTTTTCCAAGGAGCTCACACTGGTCCAGAAAGCAGCATCTCCCCAGATAAGGCCTGGCTGGCCCTGTGACCCTGCTGAAGCCTCTACTAGGGACAACACAGATAGAAACGGGGGTCAGGAGGGATCCCTCCCGGCTGACGCCTTCTCCTGTTTCAAACGGTAAGAACTGGGTCTCTTATTAAGACTAACTTCACCTTTGTTACCCCCTTTCCTTCTGCAGACAGCACTGGCTTAACTGAGTCCGTTCCACGGTCCCTGTGACATTTTTGCCTCCAATCATGTCAAAGATTATGATCGTGTGATCGAGAAGTACCAGCTCTCTTCTTAGTTGATGACTTAGGCAAGAGGCTTCAAAGTATCTTATGTCCCCAAAGTAGCTACTGCGTAAATAAGCTGACACCTGTAATGAAACAATGCCGGCTTCCCGCCCGAAAGGTATAGGCCCGAAAGGTTTAGCCGTACACCTTAATGACACTGACCGTACGGGCTGCCGTTCCTGCTTGTCTGCTCTGTAAAACACAGGCAGGCAAGTGTTACATCACACCGTACACCCCAGACACACTAAGGGGTGTCTGCAGAGTTGAGGGCACCACGGAAGCGGTGACGATGGGCGTCAGGTTAATGTAACAGACACTGTTGGCTACTGGGCAGCATTTCCTGCACTCTATTTCCTAAATCCTGGTCTGATTCCGAGGTTTCTCCTCCGTACACCCATGTGCTTCCTGGGACGCTGGCTTCACCTCAGCCCCTGGGACAGGAACCTGACTAGGCTAAAAAGAGGGTTCCGTAAACGACAAGCCCCCGGCTTCTGTGTTCTTTACAAATGTATAAGCTCTGAACCACCTTCCTTCCCCCCGAACGTCACCCAGGCCACCCCGCTGGTAGCGGCGCACCCACAGGTTGGTGGTGCCTCTCCCGCTTCCCCGTCCAGGGGACACACCCGGGGATGCGTTACGCCGAGTGCCTGACTCAGTCCACCTGTAGTGGGGCGCAGGCGGCGCGCACACAGCTCACCAAGCCCTACGAGCTGCGGACGGTCCTCGGAACAGACTTGGGGAAGCGCGGCAAAGGGCCAGGGGGCTCAGCATCCCTGCGGGCAGCTCCCCCTCTCCCCTCACACTGCCCGCAGCCCTGCCGCTGCCAACAGCTACTCAGAGTCAGGAGGCCGGGCATCTATTTCGATGCTATTTACTTCTCTAGCCCTTATTTGATAATCTTTGCTTTCTTCCTTCCATTTTCTTTTTCAAGGTCCTGTAATTCTGATCTAGTTTAGGTCTTCTGCTTGGGATCCAAGAATTGGGAAGGCAAGTAAGTGCCTGTGCGATAAACTGGCAGAATCAAATTTCAAGACAGGAGAAATGAATTACTTATTAATAAGCAAGAGCATGGAAAAAAATTTCAAGTTGGCAACTAAAATTTGGGCAAAGAGAAATATGAGTGGCTAGAAAGCAGAAGTCTGTCAGGCATTAACTTCTTTAAACTGAAAGTTTCAGGTTGTAAGGAAATGAATTAGAGTAAGAGGAGACAAGCCTTTGTGTTCACTCTCTCCCCACAGCAAAGTCATTAATATAATTACAGTTTAAAGCTGTGCTGACTGTAATGCCACTAACTTTCGAAAGGTCATTCATGCAAGAGAAAGAAGTGTAACACCGTATTTTATATGACATGAAGAACCAGAAAAGAGTGAATCAACTACCTGCGGTGTGACCGTGAGTATACTAGTAAATATTATTTATTTGAAGGGCCATTAGGATAAAATTTAATTTACCTCTGATAAAGCTGAAGAAAAGTGATTGCAGTTTTTGTGCATCAAATGATAGGCGTTGCCCTTGTATTCTTTTCCCAGTTCTTCTACGATTTTTTCTATGTCATCTTCTAGGAAGTCAGTGCTCCCTAAAACAACAGCTTCTCTTAAAGGAAAGAGAGAAAACATAGCTGTGTGAGCTTTAGGTATTTACGAAATGCGTGTTTAAAGATTTGCTTATTTCCAGGGGTATCATGATGTAACCAAGCAGGGTTACTGTAATAAAACTAAAGGGAAATGAGATACTTTAAGACTTTTAATTATTTTAGTTTCTACTTTTCTGGAATAAACTTTTAAGCACACCACTTCTCAATAATTAAAAGGCAAAAGTCATTTTCTTTATAAAACATATCCTTACATTAAAAATGCAACATCACAGTTATATTTGCAACTATTGCATAAGTGGTTACATTATTAGAAAACCCACTCCATGCTGCCAATATTCCTGTTTAATTATACTTGCCATTAATGGCTGGCCAAATTCTCTTGCGGGGAAAAAAAATAAAAACCATCCCAAAAGCAACTCCCTCACTCAACTACTTCCCTGGAAATGTTAACAGACCTTATTCAATAACATGCAGAACTTTAGTTAGATCAAGTAAGGCACCCAAGAGAGCTGAAAATACTCAGAAAACTCTTTTTATCTAACAGCATTGACTAAAGGGAGGCTAAGGAGCAGGTTCCAGGCCGCCTTACACGGCGTTCCTGCGGGTCAACGCTTCAACTCTCGACAGGCCGCGGCAGCGATTTTTAGCCTGTTCCATCTCGTGGCACACAGAAACTAACTAGTAAAATTCTGCGGCACACCGAAAAATATACTTTTGCAGCTGTGATAGCTATTGTTGTATTGGCTGTTGTCATTTTTTCACTTGACAATCTGAGGGGAAGAGGTCAGTAGTCAGGTAGGGCATGTTTTAAAAACGTGCCTTCTGCCAGGCGAGAGCTGCTGGGCTGGGGGAGCCACGGACGCAGTCGTGATAAACACGTGGAGCCCTACACTGAATTTCGGGGCTATAACCTCCCTATTTTTGGCAAGTTAACTATTATAAGACCGGAAGTTTCTCTGAAGCTCCTTGCACCTAAGGTTCTAAATGTTACTTTAAATACAAACCTTAACTAAGGAATGGAAATTTGATTATTAGCATTCAGATTTTCAGTGCTGTTTACTACTGATAAGATTCCAGAAGACACTCATATCCACACATTTTAGGTTAATCAATACATGTAATGCAGGTGCCTTAACAATAGTTTCCTGGCTAATCAACTGTTTAATTAATTAAAATTTATAAACAGTGTCCCTCTCATTGGGAAAATGAAGAGAGAGTTAATAATACTGCTAGGTAGGTTACATTAAAACTTTCCTCCATGCTGCCCCAAACAGAAGATTGAGGGGTAGCAATAATCAGATATGAACATTTTCTAGAGCAGAACTTGAGTTATACCGAGGTAAAAACACCTTTAAACTACACAGAATGACTTACAAGGGTCTTGAATAAAAGCAAGAGACTAGGTAATTTCAGGCACTTTATTTGGCCAACTCCCGTCTTACACAACAACTGAGATAGATGTGGTTGTAAAATAAAATGTCAGCAACTAAAGCAATGTTAAAGAAACATTTTACCTTCCTAGATTTTACCCTACAGAATGAATTCTGAATGCCTGAAAACAAGCCATGGCACCTCAAACAGTATAATAAAAATTATCCTCCCTACTTACTTAAATTTAAATGTTTCTCCTAGTTCAGAAGCATTTCCTGGGGAAATTTCAAATATTCCAGAAAAGGGGTAAGGATGGCCACCATAAGCAAATTCTGAAAAGAGAAAACTCATGATATTTAGTATTTATCACACAAAATTTAACCAGAATGCTGAATTAGCTTTAATAAATGATGAGGATAACGATACCATCTAAATATTTTTCAGTTTATTAATGTTTTCACAAACATCTCATTTAGCTATTACTTGTTCAGAAGAGTTGATGCAAAAGGCCTGAACCCTCTAATAGTGAAAGACACTCAGAGGTAATGGCGACTTTGTTTTGATTGGCGAGAGGAGAGTGGCAAACATTCAGATGCACACACAGTCTCTCCGCCTGCCTATCCTGCCAAACGAAGTCGGCGGCCAGTTCAGCGCTTGGCCATTTTCTAATTCAAGTGATCAAATTTCTAACTTGTACTTTCCTGGAAAATATGTCTGACAACGAGTTTTCATGGTTCCTGGGCTGAACTCCTGGTTTTTCTCTGAAACATTAGCAAACCTGAAGAACTGAATTCCATTCCCCAATTCAAGAAAAAATAAACTGTCCTGGCCGGGTAGCTGAGGTTGTTCCTACACTCCAAGGATGTAGGTTTGATCCCCCGTCAGGGCACATACAAGAATGAATGCATGAATGAGTAGAACAACAAATTGATGTGTGTCTTTCTCTCTCCCTCTAAATTCAATAAACACAAATTAAAAAATAAACTGCCAAGTCAATACGCACACCCACTCCTACACACTCTCCAGCACAAGCCCTTCAGCTGGGAGGGGGCCGCCCGCATCCCAGTGAACGTCCGGCTCAGCCAGCACCAGCTCTCCCCCAGCACAAAAGAGGAGAGCGGTTTCTAATCAGGGCAGAGCAAAACCGTCTGCCTGCAGGTCTGATGAGACATTTAGATATGTCAGGGGCAAATCTTAGTGGGCTTATTTACATATTTCCAAACAAATGTTTGAATTAATCTAATCACTTAAAGTTTATTAAATATTAGAAGGTCTTAGGACAAAGCATGGGTAAAGAAGTGGTAACATACAGAGTTTACTTTTGATTCTGATCTTTCAGAAAAAAGCAGTGATGTAGATAGCAAAAAGATGTTTAACATCCAATTCTGAAATATACATTAAAACATTTTTAATGATAGAATTTTATAAAACATTGTAGATAATCAGTTTGGATATGGAAAGACTGTATTTGGATTTTTAACTTTGTCAGTTACAGTAAGGAACGTCATAAAGCCATTTATTCTTCTATTTGAGAAGCAATCATTCACTTCCAGGCATATACAGGATGGGACAAAAGTAGGTCTACAGTTGTGAGTACATGAGACACAGAGCTTACTCTTGTACTATTACCTATGAATTACTGTATTATTTTCCATACGGACAACTGTAAACCTACTTTTCCCCACCCTGTATTTTGCCCTAGCTTTGCCAAGCTTATCTGGACATATTTTGACCCATGTTCCTAATTATTCCTAAATCATTTTATGAAAGGCGACAATGATTAGGCAGGTAAAAGAGGAAGGGCTAGTACATAAGAACGCTCGGGCTCAACTCCTAGTTCTATTAGTTATTAGCAGTATGACTTTTAGCAGGTTTGAGCTTTGGTTTCTTCATCAGAAAAGTGGAGAAAATGCCACATGCTCTCATTTACCTCCCAGGAGCATGTTCACGTGGTTTAAACCTGGATGGTCCTCTAAAACTCACACACCATACACATTCAGGTGAGAAGGAATACACACAACTTCGGCAAAAGCCCAGTCGAACAAGGGAGCAAACCCCACGCCGGAATCCCCCCCAACAGCGGTGCTCCGGCCACTGACACGTTTAGCAGGGGCCCCACGTCTTCTCTGGAAATACTCGGTAGCTGCAGCCTTTCAAGGAAAATAGAGCTTAAACAGAAGGTCTTTACAAGCCCACATTTAACATGGAACACTACACCTAGGAGCACCTAGAATGTGCAATATAAAAAAAGGGGACATGCAAAACGCCACACTGATACATTTACATAAACGAGCCTTTTCTTTGCAATCGCTAAAGCCGTGCAGTTTTCAGGGTAACTGAGTAAACGGCAATCACGTACTCCAAGAGGTCACAGATCCTGCCTGGACGAAGCAATTACAGGCATTTCTGTTACAGGGTGGGTTTATGACCCAAAATAATATGTTGTTATAATCCTGATGAAACGGGCAATTGGATCTGTTTGACGCACACCGTTACTGCTTACAGCCTGATCAGGGGTAAATGGTCTTCACCAAGAGCGGGGTTAGAACAGAGGAAGGAGCCGCAGAGAGCAGAGCTGCTGTGGCTCGGTCCCTTCACTGGGATAAAGGGCAATGAAGGCAAGGAGAGCTGAGTTAGGGAATGACAGAGGCCGCCATTCTCCAGCAACAAGCTGCATGCTGTCAAGGGCAGGATTTGCTCACTGGTATTTTTCAACTTTTGAACTATACACTAGCAGGTCTACAAAAACAAATGACTGAAATTCCCTCAGGAAATTGGTATTTCAAGTTTGACACTCTCTAGAACCAACCCTTCTCCAATCAAAATGCTTGTTTTTAATTATATTATTTCTCAAAGTGCAAGGTTTCTTAGGAACTCCAATATATATTAGAGCAAAACTATAATTGTATAACAACCTTAAAAATGTTTTTTTAAGTCATAGTATTAGAATAAAAGATAACTAAACAAACATACACTCAAATACTTTGGTACTTTCTCCCCAAATACATTCACCTTTAGACATTTTTCCAAAATGGTATAAATAAATACGGAAAAATGATGATCTACTTTTCTGCAGTAAGTTATGGAAGCAGTTAAAAAATGAAAAGGAAGAGCTACAGTTAGGATTTTGCAACTCCTCTAAAGGGTAACGCCTTCAGAAAGTGTATTTAGATTGTGCGTACACGTACCTCTGCCATATACTTCAATTCCTGAATGAAACACTCCAATTCCGATGGGCGAGGTGTACTCGTTCATCCAGTACTGAGGGAAAAAGAAAAGGTTCGGAACGCCTGTTCATTCATAACTCAGGCCCACATGACGAGAAGCCCCCGCTCCCCCGACTGAGCCCCTTTCCTGGCCCTTTTCCTCGCATCCCTGATGCTCCCGCGACACGGCCCGTTCGGTCCCGTCTCTGCACCTGCGTGAGCCCCACCTCAGGCAGAATTCCTCCCGGGTCAAAACGAAGGTCTCCGTTTGCGTACAAGCACATTATCTACGGCTTAGCGTGTAAATCATAATAACTACACCTGGCCAGGTTGGGAAAAAGTAGATATAAAAGTTCTGTTAGTGACTTTAAAAATTCACCTAACATCTGCGTTCATGGTGCTGTTACAAACACTGGTCCTTGTGTATGTAAGACTCTGGTACGTGATAGAGGTGGGTTTCCAATTAATGATAAGGGATAAATTATTAAAAATGTGTTGACAAAATTAGGCATACAAATACATATATCTAAAAATTGCAGTGTGTCTAAAAATAATCACAGAGAAGAAATAAAATAGATTAAGAAAAACTTGGGAAGAGCCAAATAAAGCAAAATCTAGAATTTTCTAGGAAAACAGCAGATATTTAACACAAACATTTACAACTTTTTACTGTGTAAAACCACATAAGATAAAAGGATAAACAAGGAGAAAAAATTTGTAACACGTATTACAAAGATCAGCATAAGAACACAAGTCTCCCCCTCCACCCCATTCTATTTGGTTCCTGCATTTCGACAGCCTGACTTCGCTGTAGGAGGGGGTAAGAGAAAACAGACACGGTTTCTACGGGTGAACTGGGGGGAAAGAGTACAGGCTGTACTCTTCTTACAACTTCTTTTTGTGGGTTGGAACATTTTCAAATAAAAAGGACTAAAGAGGACGAGGCAGTCCTTGCCTCCTTTCAACAGAAGAGACACCTCTCCCAGTTTCATGCTCTCCTGCTCCTTGCTCCCCATGTTCAGAGGGGAGAAAAGACAAGGTGACCCTTTAGTCTGCACACATTCTGGTCTTTTCCCAGGGAGGAGTATCCTTGGCAGCCACCTTCTAGGGCTTCAACTGTCTTTTCCATTTTGAGAAATCCCATTGTTTATAGTGTCTGCAACCAGTAATTTACCTGTACACTGCGGATTTCCTCAACGATAGCTCGGCAGGCTTTAAACGTTTTGTTTTGTTTTTTTTTGTTCTGGATGCTGACAGCTCTGTTTTAGTGACCTTTTCTCTTTTCACATGTGAACTTCTCTTTCAAAATACAGAATATTTCCCAAAAAGACACACACACACACACACACACGCAATGATTTATCTACAACATCTACAATAAAGCACTGGCTACAACGTTGGAACCTCTTAGTAAATTGAATATTTATTTCCATTTAATGTCTCACATCACTTAATTTTAACAATTTATCTTTTAGTTGAGCAGTAAGTAGCCTCTCCAAAGTGCTTTTATAATAAATGTCTATAACGGGAACCTAAATGTTTCATTAAGAGATAAAAAGGTTTTCATGAAAAAGAAAAATTATACATAACAGTGACTTTTGGCCAAAGGGTAAAAAGCAGGGTTAGGATGGGCATGTACTTGGCCAGAGTGGGGACCCTCAGCGCAGGTCTTTTGTTCCCTACACTTTCACAAATGAAAACGATCTCTTCCGCGCTTAGGGATTTCGTGCATAGAACTCCTGCATGTTGCCCGGGTGTGCACTCTATTATTTTAGTTTGAAATTTCCCTGCAGTCGAGACTTTATGTTCTAAAAAATAAAAGGGTGTATTCTGACCCATTTTATAAATTGGGAAGTCTGTAAAAAGAGAGAAACTTAAAAACAAGGGAAAAATGTACCACCCCAAAATTTGGCCGGCCCTTCGGAGTTCAGTATAATGAGATCCAACCTACATAAGGATTCTAAAGAATTGCTGAGACACAGCAATGAAAAATGGACACCTGATAGTTTTACAAGTGGTGGTGTTATCTCCACTCAGATGGAAAGTTGGACAATTAGGTCAAGTGTTTTTGCTCAAGGTTACAGGAAGCCCATGAGTTGAGAGGAAAAGGATTTCTTAACCAGAGAGATTTCTTTGGACAGTGTTGAATAGCCCAGGTGGCTATCCACTCCTAACATTTTTTTTTTTCAAGGCCCTGTCTTGATATTCTGTGCCAGGCAGAAATTAATGTTGATGTGGCTTACTCACTGTTAGCAATAACAAAAAGGGACTCAATAATTTTTTTGCTTTTCTGTTTCTTTTTATTCTTATCCCTAAAAAGACCCCCAAATTTAAGGGCTAATTTCTTTGAGAGATTAAAGTAACTATTTACTAGTTAGTAATCTATGAATAAACATCCCTATTTACCTTACAGAAATAAAAAGAATTGTAAGTAACCCTGTGAACAACTGTGTACCAACAAATTAAATAACAGGGATGAAATGGACAAATTCATCCAAAGACACAAACTACCAAAACTGACTCAAGGAGAAATTTAAATATCTGAATAGATTTATAATGAATGAGAATGAGAGAAGAGAGAATGAATTAGTAATTTAAAAACTACCCACAGAGAAAAAAGGCTATGACCAGATGATTTGGGTGAATTCTACCAAATATTTAAACAAGAATCAGTAACAATTCTTCACAGACTGTTCCAGAAGACAGAAGAAAAGGGAACACTGCTCAACTCATTCTGAGGCCAGAATTAACTTGACAAAAAACAAAGACACCATTAAGGGAAAGACAGATCAGTATCTCTTATGTATAGACTTAAAAATTCTCAGCAAAATACTAGCAAACTGAACACAGAAACATGTAAAATGGATTAAACACCATGAACAAGTGGGACTTATCTCAGGAATGAAAGGGGCATTTAATATCTGAAAAATCAATTAATATACCATATCAATAGAAGTTCAAAATCATCTCATTAGAAGTAGAAAAGCATTCGACAAAATCCAGCACTTTTTCATGATACTAACACTCAACAATCTGGTGATTTAAGGAAACTTCCCAACCTGAGGAAGGGCATCTGTGAAAAATATACACTAAGAGCATACTGATGGTGAACAATCTGACGCTTTCACTTTAAGATCAGGAAGAAAGCAAGGATGTCCGTTCTCCCCACTTCTATGAAATACTACACTGAGGATTCTAGCCAGTGCAATTAGAAAAGAAAAAGAAATAAATAAAATAAAAGATGCTTAGACCGGAAGAAAGTAGTAAAATCATCTCTCTTTGCAGATGACATGATCCTGCATATAGAAAATCATAAGGAGTTCACTAAAAAACTATTAAAACTAATAAACAAATTCAGTCAGGTTACAGGGTACAAGATTAATATACAAACATCAACTCTATTTCTATATACAAGCAATGAACAACAGAAAAATGAAATTAAGAAAACAATTACATTTACAGTTGCATCAAAAATATTTAGGGAATAAATTTGACAAAACAATCACATAACTTCGTATCTGAAAACTGTAAAATATTATTGAAAGAAATTAAAGGCCTAAATTAAAGGAAACACATTCCATGCTCACAGATTAGAATACTTAATACTGTTAGGACAACAATATTCCTCAAATTGCCCTGCAGAGTCACTCCAATCTTCATTAAAATCCCATGCCCTCTTTGCAGAAATTGACAGGTCAATGCTAGAAAATTCAAAAGACCTGTAATTAACAAACAATCTTGAAAAAACTGGAAGAGTCACACTTCCCGATTTCAAAACTTAGTACAGAGCTATAGCAATCAAGACTGTGTGACTGGCATACAGACAGAGAGACATACAGATGAATAGGATAGAAGAGAATTCACTTCAGAAACAAACCCTTACCCTTATGGTCAACTGATCTGACAAGGGTGCCGACACGATTCAGCGGAGGAAAGAAATAGTCTTTTTAAGAAATGGAACTGGGACAACTGACGTCCATGCAAATGGATGAAGTGGAACTCCTAACTAAAATGGGTCAAAGCCTACATGTAACATCTAAGACTATAAAACTCTTCGAAGGAAACAAAAGTATATCTTTGTGACCTTATATTAGGCAATGGTTTCTTAGCTGTGATGCCGAAAACAAAGCAACAAAATAAAAAATAAACTAGAAAAAAAATAAAAATAAAACATTTTGTGTTTTGAAGGACATGATAAAGAAAGTGTCCTTTTCTAATAATACAAAAGAAAAAGATGGTCCAACTAGTTCTTGAACTTTAATCCCCAATCTGAAGTCTTTAAATAGACTACATTCTTATTTCCAGACAGCTGCTTTCAAAAGCATGTTGAAAACAGGCTAAAAACAACACACCAAGAACAGATTAAAAAAACCCCAAACCACAGCTCTTATATGTGTTCTGGTCAGCAACGTCTTCATTCGTGAGAACAGCAGCACATCATTGATGAAATTTTTAGAATTTACATGATAAAATGAAGTAGGTGTTTTCTTTGGTGTGACTTTTCCTCCCCCCAAATGGACGCCTTCCACGGAGAGCTGGTCAGAGAGCGATGCCCTCCCAGCCCCTGGGAGGGCTTCCTCGCTCTATAATTAGCAAACACGCCTGGAAGCTCAATCTTTAAAAACCGGGCAGGCTGCCTACAGAAGACAGGCGTTTAATTCAAGGTCAGTGTGCCTTATCCAGTCCTTCTGCCTCAAAGTCCTGCCAAGGCTATGCAGCCAACATGGATGATACCTATTCTAAGTGGGAATTTAATGAGACACCTGTAAACAAATCAAAACAAAAAAAAGCATATGAGGACTGAGCTTTTACTGACTGATTTCAGCTGTGAAATGCCCCTATGGAGATTTGCTGTTGCTTTTTGTACTGAAGTAACTGCTACTCTCCCATAGTTTCAGATTTTAGAAATTAATAGTGTTCCTCAGTGCTTCTCTATGTTGGTTCCCATCCCTTGTCGTTTACTTAAACAAATGACTCACTACTGTAAAAACCTTGCACATGGCATCTCTGGAGATCAAAATCTCTGTGCAAAGCTCAACAGAACTTTTCAAACTTGCTATGTGGAAATTTCATGCTTTTGTAGAATATCCTAAAACACGGACAGTTTCTAACAAACATAGCATAAATATGCAACATGAAGTTACAGCCAAGAACGTGGATCCATGAAAAACAAACAAAGCAAGCTGCTAAATTACACAGGACTGGATGCTAGCAAGATTTCTGTTAAATTTTGGGGGTATGTCTTCACTGATTTTGTTGTCTAAATAGTAGCAGATGCCAAAAGTTTAAAATTGTATAACTGGAAAAAGTGGACAACCCAGCATAAGTTTCACAGAAAGCTGAGCTTTTGACTTGAACTGGGAACCCACACTTTCATTCCTAGAGCTCGGTCCACATGGAAGGCTACGACTGGCACTCAGGAGACGCGTTCAAGGACCACTGCTCCAAGGAAACCGCGGCGGCCGCGGTGAGGAGGCGCGTGTGACAACGCCCGGACCAGCCCTCAGCAGTGTCTCACACAAAGGCCATGGTGGGTGCAGGGGCGACCCCCAACATCAGGGCGGAGCCACACAAAGAGGCTGGTGGCTCAAGGTGACCCAGCGCTGACAACTGGATAACCCCTCAGGGATTCTAGGAGGAATCAGATTTTATCTGAGTTAGTCTGCAGTTCTTAAACCCTTCCTAACATACCACCGGAGAACAGTGAGCCAGCCAGCGGCCACCGCAAAATAGCCTCTCTCAAACCATGAGGCAGCAGCAGAGTCACCGTGACATCTCCATGCCGCCCCTGGCCCAGGCCACCCGGCTGGGCGGCTGCATCTGGTCAGCCCCGTCCCAGGCTGTCTTCCCTTAGGGTCAGGAGGGAAGCCCAGTCTCTCCCCGCCAGTGTAGGCCCCAAGGACACCGCTTCTATTCTGTCTGGATTTACTTCAGAGGTTACCGCTTGGATCAAAAAAGGTTGATCCAAGCATTACAAGTTGATGCATTTGAACTATATTGGGAAAAACACTGAACTGTGTGTGAGGAACCTGAGGTTCTTTGCTTTATTTTTTTTCATACGTACTTGATAACTTTTTAAGGTACCCATTCTGTCTCAAAAGTTTGATTCCAATTCAGGTCCTGGAGCCAGAGCACCTTGGTTCATACTCCGGCTTCTCTATTTATTAGTCACGTGACCCAGAGAAACACACCTACCCTCTCTGTACTTATAAAGTGGAGATAAACAGTATCTACTGCAGAGACCTACTGTGCAGGTTGAATGAATGAATGATATATGCAGTACTTGAAGAATGCATGACTTATAGTAAACATTAATTGTTAGCAGGAGCAAACACAATTATTTATTGACAATATGACCCTTCCCTAATATTTTTGTTCTAGCAGGTCAGTTCTGGCTATCTGTTAATTCTCCGAATTTTCAAGAATCTTCGGGAGTGGATGTCAAATAAGCGGGAGCAGTGACTCAGTGAACTGAAACGAGCCCTGGCTGTCCGGGTGTGCCTCAGTGAGTGGGTACCGGCCTGCAAATCGAAAGATCGCTATTTGGTTCCCCGTCAGGGCACATGCCTGGGTGGTGGGCCAGGTCCCCAGCTGGGGCGTGTGAGAGGCAACAGACCGATGTATCTCTCGCACATTGCTGTTCCTCTCTTCTCCCTCCCTTCCTCTCTCTCTAGAAGTAAATAAATAAAATCTTAAAAAAAAAACAAACCCAAACTGAATATAGCAAACAATGGCAGAGTTGACTCTAAGACTCCTACAAGCAATTATTCATATTCTTGAGAAATAGAGGTCTGAGTAAAAGGTCTCCATAAGGAAGGTGCTGGTCTTACAGGAGGGCTATACATCCGTGACGGACATGCGCAGAGGCCTGGAGAACCGCATCGCACTCTGGTGCTGGGACCTTCGGGCCTCGCGCTTCCCAAGACCACGGAGGTGCTAACTGGACAGAAGAGACCCAAGGAAGGACCGCTGATGGACACTGCACCTGCTCTGGTGCCAACCAGTGTCACCGGGTTAGAAGGCTTTTCAGAGCATTCTAGAGAATTAATATAATAAAAGACAAAAGGAGACATCATAGAAAAATTATCATCTTAAAATATGCGGGAAGGCAATACATAAGTATGATTGCTTTTGAACCCAATTTTGCTTCAATGCAAAAAAATGGCCTAAATATTTCCATTCATTACTTTAAAGCATTGTTTAGAGCAGAGAATGGACTGTGCTATATTGTAGCCATATACTATTAAAATGTTAAACTGTTTTTCTGACAGAGAACTTTCATTAAACTTCATTGTAGTTAGTGATTTGCCTTATTGATTTAATAAAATTTTATGCTTCCTGTTGGCCAGCAACAAAACGATAAATGTTGCCTCCAGAGTCTGAAACTTAAAACACTTCACACATCCACTGGGGGTCTGCGCCCGATTTCCTTCGAAGGCAGCACTAAATGGTGTGAGTGCATAGTACGGCCCTCCTCTAAAAACCAAAACCCGGTGTTCCCGTGGATTAAAGCAAGTGCTTTACTTAATTCCCTCCCGTAAAAAGGTGCTCAGGGAACAGAGAAGGCATTTCGATGACTGAATTAAACATCCAAAATAAACTGTAACAAGTGGAGATGGTGGGATAATTACGACGGTGCCATCTCATAGGAAACGGCCTTGATGTTCACACTGTTAAACCAGCCTACGAGGTCCTTTTGGCACCACTGGGGTGAGTCCCAGATAATCCTACAGCAGATGCTGTTCGGTAGTGAACCATATCCAAGTGCCGCCTCTGGCACCTCAGGGTTGGGCCAGTCGTAAAGCAGAGTCAAAAGGCCCTCACTGAGCGAACTGAGGTGTCCCCGCGTCTTTTTTTAGATGAAATCATGAACACCCAGGGCTGCCTGTTAACTTGCTTTATATACTGTGAGGATAGATTCTATTCCATTATTATTATTTCTAAGAAAGTGTTCAATTTTTTCACTACTAGGATTATCTAAAATAAACACATCACTCTCTAGACCTTAGGGAAAAAAATTATGTAACAGAAACATTTTCATTACAATGGTATTTATAAATTGTTGACTAGACTTTCAGTCTTTGAAAGTAATCTCTCCTGATTACAAAAGATTTGTCTCTAAGTTTTTAGTTAATAGTGTTTCACAGTTTTGTAAATGTTCTATAAAGTTTCTTTTTATTTCTTTTCCAGACACTGTAGCCAAACATCAACATACGCACTGAAGCTAGGGTGGCCGTACTTTCTAGTCCACTGCTGCCAAGTCCCTGTTTACGTCTGTTTCAGTGCAACTGTGCAGCCCGCCCCTCTTTTCTGCTCAGTGATAAATGCTAAATGTTAAGGTTGATAAATGTTAAGGTTAGCCTAAGGCTGGCTTAATTAAGGACTGTAAGTCTTCAAAGGTCCTAAGTGCTGTTCTGAACTCGTGAGTGTGAGCACACAAACTAGGTACTTACATGATAACCTAAAACCAAAGAAAATGTGGTGCACTATATATTTTCTATAAAGCTAAAGCCTCCCGCTCTTTATCGACCAGGAAAACTAATTTTCAAAAGCAAATTATTGTGCTTGCTGAAAGATTTCATTTTTAGGATCCACAACAAGCTACACACAGGATCACTGTGACTTAAGTTAGAGGAGACTAGACTTTTAACAGTCAAATCCACAGTGAACCAAATGTCCTTTAATTATCTTTTAAGACCCAATCTACTTTACATAACCCCCAGTTTACCTCTACGAGTGATGGGACATGGACAAGGCACTGTACTATCATCAATTCTTGGTCCTATGGCCACATCTATACCAGAAAAATCTCTCCTAGCAGCACTTAACTTTGTCTACAACTGGTGTCAAGTATTTTGGTAAAATCTTGAAACTTCTTTTAAGGCCTACTTGTATTTCGCCACCTCCTCAGACTGGGCTCTCAACTGCACGAGGTCCACACCTGGGCCGCACTGACTTCTGCATCGTCCATGAGGCCTAGTGCATTAGTCTTCCTGGCAGACCCTGCAAATACTGGATGCACTGAAATGCAGCAAGGAGTGTATAATGCTTTTCCTTTGTCCTGTGTTTAACTGTGACCTATGGAAAAGAACCTCTCCATTCTTTCACTCATTCCAGCAACATTTATTGCACACCTACTGTGTGCCAAGCACAAGAAGTATAGATGTGAACATGAAGTTCCTGATCTCATGAAGCTTCATTCTTGAGTGATATCTTTCAAACTGCAGGTTGCAACCTCTTAGGGGACCCTGAAATCATTTCGCTGATTTTAAATAAACCAGCATTATTTTTAAAGAACAGAAAATAATGAAATAGAACTAATCAGAGGACATCGCACAAAGCAAGGTCTTTCCTTAATATTTGGATTCAGTTATGTGTGCGTATAATGGGTACGATGTAAAATATATTCCTTGGTTGGTCCAGGATAAAACAGAAACACTGTTCTGGAAGGGCCTCCTCCTGCATCTCAGTTTAAATCTCATTTTATTTTTTTTAATTAAAACTATTTTTTTCAATTACAGTTTACATTCAACATTATTTTGTATTAGTTTCAGGTGTACAGCACAGCAGTTAGACAATAAATCTCATTTTAAATGTTTACTTACCAGCAGAGCTATAAAGCAAGTTAGACAACTGTGGTTCAGTAAAATGCATGCACACCTCCCATGCGTCAGGGACTCTGTTAGACACTAGGGAGACAGGGTGATTAATTCACAGTCCTTACGCACAGGAACTCATTAAGAATGTAAACAATCACAGTTTGGTAAGTGTTAAAACAGAAATATGTGCTTATATAGTGAATTAATAACTCATTTTTTGATGCCCCTCTAAAATGTACTTTCACTTACTTTTGTTTTTCCTAATGAGAACAGCCCATGTAACACATGTGAATCACACTAAGGATGTTCAGGCGAGTAATGCGCCCACTGTCACAGAACGCGCAGCTCAGCGACGAGCAATGAACAAGGCGGCCTGGTGGGGGAAGGGGCTGCTTCCGGGCGCATGTGCTGGGGAAGCCTCTGCTCACCCAACAAACCTTCACAAAGTAACTACTTGCGTATTTGTTAGTCTTTTAAAGGTAATGCAGTAAATTTCTGAAAGAAGTTGATTAAAATAGACATGGTCCAGTTGGAAAGCATGGTACATTATGGTGGATGGTAAATGGAGCTAAGACCTTAATGCCATCAATCTACCCATCCTCCCTCAGGATTATTCATAAATTCAAGGTCATTACACTTAAAATTGCAGTAAGTTCTTTGACAGATTGATTCTAAATTTGAAAAAATGATGTGAGATAAAGAAAATTCTGAAAGAAGCCTGGCTGGTGTGGTTCAGTGGACTGAGTGCCAGCCAGCCTGTAAACTAGCGGGTCGCGGGTTGATTCCTAGTCAGGCCACATGCCGGGGTTGTGGGCCGGGTCCCCAGGAATGGGTGCACAAGAGGCAACCACACATTGATGTTTCCTTCTTTCTCTCTCCCTTTCCCTCTCTAGAAATTAATAAATAAAATCTTAAAAAAAAAAAACCTCTGAAAGAGAGTAAGACCACATATCAAAATACACCAGAATACCGTAGTTAAACATCTGATAAAGGTGCAGGAAGAAACCAAAGAGATGAAAAGCAAAGAAGGTCAAGAAATAGGCTTCTGTGGCCATGGTAATTTGGTACAGGATAAATGTGACACAGACCTCCAATTAACAAGAGGAGCCATGGATCATTCAATAACCAGTGTTGGGATAATTGGCTTTGCACTTGGGAATAAACATATAGATTACCTCTAATTTTGGACTAGGGAAAGCCCTTCTAGGAACAACATGAAGCTGAAAGGTCATGAACAACAACAGTGTTGACCACATGTAATTCAAAATTTCTGTAAGGCTAAAGACACTGTAAACGTACTTAATAGCTTAAAAGGGGATTTTAACTTATCTACTGTCATTTCGTAATTTATATGCTTGGTCCTACTGGTCTTCATTTTACACTTTTCTCTTTTTGTTTTTCTCTTCTCCCCTATGCACTCTGCTGTTTCCCATCTAGACTGACTTTATCTCAGAGATACTTACATTTACCTGAAAAAAAAAATTACACAAACGCTCCAATACAATTTTCCAACACCGACAAAAATCAATTGTATCTACCAGCTTATCTCTTACGCGCTGGGTGCTTCTGCCTTCTTCCTCACCCAAGGTTTCGTCAATATAATTTGAGACAACGTTTTTAAACATCATGTCCATTCTCTTTGAAGAGTACTTCTGGATACTGGTATTGTTTTTAACCATATACACATTAGAATGCACGTCCAACAAGTGTGGATGCCCGTGGCTTTTTCTTTTAAACTGTCGCCACCTCATTCTTCAGTTCTTGAGTTACTTGTTCACTCCCGAGGTCCCTGGTCCCGCCTATGTCCTTTTGCACACGGACGACAACTTGAGCAGAGACAGCATTCAAATAGGAATGGCCTCCCTTCCAACACTCTGTAGTCAGTTCCTTTCTAGTAACTTTGTTGCCTGGGTGTATTTGTGGATTTTTGCTTTATGCTTGGCATCTGAAGGTTAAACCAGGCTTTGGCTGAACGATCCTAAGTTAAGAAAATTCTGCCTAGCGCTCGATCCTTTCGGGGGTTGACACTGACCCTTCTGCTGCGGGTCTGAGAGACTTTCTAACTCTTGCTGTTTCCCTTCGGTCTTCAGGGTGCTGCTCAGTGACCGCCCACTGTGGCTTTAAACTCAGCGACGGCGCCTGCGGCCTCTGTGCAGCGTCACCCGAACCCCACACTGCTCCCTCCTCGGCGCTCGCCTGCTCTATTTCAAGGAACTTCAGGAGTCTACTTTGAGAATATAATTCAAACACCCCCTAAAAACTTTCTGTATAAAGAGGTACATGGCCTGATTAATCCTCCGCACTTGTGTACTCTCTGCCTGGAACACCCCTTGCCCAGACAGCCACCTTTCAGGAAGGGGCCTTCTGGGTGGGGCCTTTCCCGACCCGACCACGCTGCCTGAAACTGCGGTGGGGAGGCACCACGCCGTGGGCGCCAACAGTGTCCGTCCCCGTCCTGGCTTTGCGTTCCTGTTTTGCCCTATTGAACTCCATATAACCTATATTTTACTTATTCATTAAACTTATTCTGGTAATAGATGGCTCAGGTATATGTATTTTTCTGGATAAAAACTTCAAAAAAGCAAAAAAAAAATCCCACTTTATCACTGGGGGGAAAAGAATATTATACAAAACATACCAATTCTTTCCAAGTTAACTTTTAGGTTTAGTGCAATTCCAATTTAAAAATACTTTATGGACTACTGGGTATATATCCAAAAGAACTAAAAGCAGGCACTTGAATAAGTATTCATATACTTACATTCACAATAGCCAAAGGAAGAAGCAGCCCAAATGTACATTGATAAACAATGGCTAAACCAAGTGTGGTATTACGTATAACGGAATAAACATTACTCAGCCTTAAAAAGGAGGGAATCTCTGACACATGCGGCAACATGGATGCACTTGCAGGACACCATGCAAGGTGACATACGCTATGAAAAGACAAATACTGTACGACGAGCCCACTCAGGGGAAGCATCTCGCGGGGTTCAGAGACAGAAAGCAGCGCGGAGGCAACGCAGGGCCGCTGGAAAGGAGCAGCCGGCGCTGCTCAATGGATCAGCTACTATGGAACTACGCAGCTAAAGACGGGTAAAACGGAAAACTTTATGTGTTTTTAAACACAGTTTAAAAACACAAAAAGATTAAAAAATGTATTTTTTTCAGAGAGCTATATAAAGTATTCATAGAAAAGGAAGTGACTAATAGTCAAGAAAACTTAGGAATGTAATCAAAGGAAACTGGCCCAGCCACGCTGAGATACTGTGGGATTATAACCAATGAAGCAGTGCAGCAGTGAGCAGACTCACCAATCTGTGTGGGCAAGGGTTTAGGATTGTAAGGATGCTAGCACAGCTAGGGAGGAAAGACGTTCATTTTAAATAATGTGGGATCAATTAATTAGTGACTTGATGTTTTGGGGTAGGGGACTGTCACAATCATATACCAATACACATTCTAGAAAAATTGAAACAAAATTATTTTCATGTATCTCATGTCCCTTCATTATGTTCCTGCCTTTCTTATACTTTAAGATTTTGGGGGGCAATCTCCCCTTCACATTCTGTCAGCCGACTGGGTGACACTGAAACGATAATGTTGCTTTATAATTTAAATAATCTTGTAGAAAATCTGACAGTCAACAAAGGCAAAGTACAAGTACATCCTGTTAAGAAAAATCCATTTAACCAAAGAAATCACCTGAGATAGGCTTTTCTTGGTATTTAAAAGTATTTCATTTACAGGTTTCACTAAATTCTGCTTGGTTAACGTTATCCATCAGCATAAGCGTGGCCTTGGAACTGACAGACACCAGGCTGAAGGGGCCTGTAGTCACCGACATGCTTGGACCCTTAACATCTGTGTTTCTGCTGATCATAAAAGGCCTCCGCACATTATTTTTTTGAATACTTCTAATTTTCCCTCCTAAGTTAGTATTTATTCCACGCCACGTCGAGAGACTGCCAAGAGGGAACAGTGGACACGTGGGTTTAGAAAACACCTTTCACAGGCCGTGTGGTGGGCAGAGGGGCTCCAGGACCAGCGCGTGTGTTACCTGATGTGCAAAGGGACTTTGCAGGTGTGATTAAAGTTAGAGACCTTAAGATGGGGCGACTGCCCTGGAATACCTGCCTGGGTCCCATCTAATTGCACGAAGCATTGGAAGCAGAGAACTTTCTCTGGACAGAAGTAGAGCCGGTGCGGCAGAGGGGAGGGCAGACATATCTAAAGAGTGAGAAGGACTCAATGCACTTCCGCTGGTTTGCAGATGATGAACGCAGATGGGGAATGCAAGGCACTTCGAGCAGTTGGGAGAGGGTCCCAGGGGACAGCCAGCGAGGGCGAGATCTCCACCTTACAACTGCGAGCAGCTGAACTCTCCCCCATTCTGAACGGTCCCGGAAGCAGACACACCCCCAGAGCCTGAGCTGGCTGGCGCTGTCCCTGCGGCCGCCAGACCCGAAGCAGAGCAGCCGCCCGGCCCACCTGGATCCTGACCTACGGAAGTGTGAGATGACAAACCAGCTACATGTGCGGCCATTTATTCAGCAATGGAACACAAGTGCACAAAGAGACTGAATTCTTTTCTCATGTAAATGAAACAAAAAAAAAGGTATTGCCACGGATCATGTAGGAGGACAGATTTACGATTTTATGACTGTCCTTGTTTTTTTAGCTAGACTCATGGGTCACTATTTCTACGTCAAGTGGTAGAAGTGGCACTGGCCCAAGACACATACTCAGTACAAGAATTTAAGACTAGTTTCTATTAACTAGTCAATCCATGTTAAAATTCAGGAGCTGACACTGTTTTCGGAAAGATTATGTTCCAGGGAGTGACTAAGATCCAACTTCAAAAAATAAACAGATTAAAAACATTTCCTCAGCCTAATCCCATGGTGCTTTAAAAAACAAAACAAAACAAAAAATAAAAAAACTATGGAAAAGAAGAATATTTGGTATTTTTTGCATCTCATTCCCATGATCTCCCCCTGCCTCCAAAATCTGGCTGCCCTATTCCAACAACAAAAGCTAAAATCCAGCAGCGCATTAAGAGAAAGTCCAAAGGAAAAAAAAAATACTGAAATAGCTATTTGGCACAAAAAGAAGGGGAATCAGAGGACCATGTCATGCTCTTTAAGTAGTGCTACCTTTCCTGATAAAATTGCCTAACTGAAATCCCGTTCCTCGGTAAATGTTTACTACCAGAACACCGTACAGCGACAGGCCCTGTTGTAGACTCTGGTGACAGTAGGTTGCTATCGAAGGACGCAGCCTAGCGGGATGCACAGCAGTCACGTACGGGCAGCGACTGAGACAGGTAGGAAGCACAACCAGGGCACAGAGCTCGCCCGAGCCTGCCGAGGAAGGGCTCAGCTACAGCCACGAGGAGAAGCTGCGCTGACTGCTTTTTGAAGGAGGACACCTCAGAAACAAGGACTGGCACGTGCAAAGATCCTGAGGGGCGCACTAGTGCAGGACAGCCTGCTTGGGTATTTAAAGTTTCACTATGTGAGCGTCGCGGGTGTCGAGTGGGGGGCGGGGGAGCAACGGGGGTCGGCAGATGTGCCTCTAACAGTCAGGTAGGGTTACATCATCCAGGGCATTAGACTTTATCCTGCAGGTGAACGTGCAGCAGAATAGCACAGTCACTTATGAATCAGAAAGCTCCCTCTGGTAACAGAAGATGGATTAAAATGAAATAATACCAGAGGATGAAACTAGTAGAAAGGCTTTCACGGCACACAAACAGATGATAGGGCTTGAACTGGTGAAACAACAGCAGGAATGAGGGATCAGGCAACCAGTTTAAAGAATCCTCAGGAAAAAGAAAAGTGACAGACATCGCAGGTCCCCAGTTACCTGCCATCTCCCCCTCCCTGCCTTCCTCACCCCCCACTCACCAGAGAGCGGGAGGAGCCAGGCAGCCTCTTTCTCGGCTCCATCGTCGGCTCCATCGTCGTCAACAGGGGGACAACTGTGGACAGTCCCTTGGGAAAGAGGTGGCTCCAGCAAAGCCTTTTCCCTCTAGTCCAAGGAGAGAGGTGCATGTAGAGAAAAGCCTGCTCACCTGTCTCCCTTCATGTCCTCCTGGAGGATGACGCTGTGCTTGCTGCTAGGACGGTCATTTTATGGCGCTGAGGACACCGCAACACAACCAAGAACAAAAGCCAGCGCGCGAGGAGAGCAGAGCAGGAGGATGCAAGTCTGGGCGCCGAGGATGCGGCCGATGGGTGGACCGACCCCGCGTCTGTCGTCTGTGGACTTAAGTGCCTTCCAGTCACTGACTGTCGAGCTCTCTGTTACTTTCCGACAGAATCCACCAGACGACATCAGAGGGACAGGGCCTGGTGACTTACTGATTATGAAAGGTTTGCAATAAAGAGGAACTTGGTTTTACTCCCAGGGTTCTGGCTTAGGAAACAAAGTAGAAGAAGGTGCTAGTTCTCAAGCTAAAATTGCACCAGAGAGGTTGGGAGGGTGGGGAGGGCTGCTGGATGGAGTAAAGGGGGAGAGTCTGAGGTGCGGAAAGGAGGAAAGGGAGAAAGTTTGTTCCCGGACATACTGCTTTAGAGGTATCACGGAGTCATTTAGGTGAAGAGCATGTGTAGATGGGTCTGGAACACATTCGAAAAGCCTGACTTGGACCTGCAGATCTATGGGAAGTCGGATTCTGTCACATCCGCATGGCCCCACAGCCTCCTGGAAGAGTGCAACGGAGATGGGGCGGGGTCAAAAGAACGGAGTCCGGGCCAAACGCTCCTTATTTGAAGAGTTCTAGAAGGTGTTTCTTTTTTATTAAGAAGCTGGCCATGAAGATGTATGAATGCTATTTAAAAATAAAAAGAAATTCTACAGATTGCATCTACAAACATCACACTGCCCTATATTTTTTTTTAAGAAAAGTTCCATTAGTAGCCACGATAATCTGAAAAGCGCATACTCTGGAACTGTGACAGAGGAAGACCTTGTGCTAGAGCGACTGCACCAGAGGCTGTCCCAGCAACTGAAATTAATCCGAATCCCTCGCTTTACTATGTAGGCCAGCCAATCAGGGATATGTGAATAACCTTATTCCCAAGACTCAGACAGTAACTCCGAGACATGTTTTATTGGTGGCAGAATATCCCAAAGTACAAAGAGAAACATAATCACTGAGAAGGCGGCAAGCAATAATTTAGCAGCACGGTGTAAGATTAGGTAACCTTATGAGGATTATATTATTCCTCCATGAGAAGTTAATACAGGTGACCCTGATAGAATGGCTGTGTGCGTGGCGGAGTTACGGCAGAAAAGAAATGATCAGCAACTCCCCACCTAGTGAGCAGGAGCCGGTGACGGCCTCACAGACAGGACACACAAGGATCCGCGGCAAGAGGTCCCCATGAACAGTGATTATTAGTGCGTGTTTACAAAGTCTGGACCAGACAGACGGCTGCTGTGCTAGGCAGTACAGGCCACAGCGCTCCTCATCAAAGGCACGTATGATGCAGAGGAAGTATGACCAAAGATAAAAGGAATATGCCTTTGACATCAAGCAAAAATGTTTCAAAAGCCAAGACTGACTTGAGCAAAATGAGTATAAGAGATACATTGTACCTCAACCCACTAGTCTTAATTCTAAAAGGCAACTCTGATCCTGCTGCTCCTGACCACAAAAACTACCCCCCTCCCCCCCGCCCGCGGTGGTCCCTTCCCCCCGCTCCCAGGCTCATGGGCCCTCCAAGCCCTTCATTCCAGCCCCCAACTAAGAAAAGTTCTAATCAGACTTTCAGTTTTGTCTCCTTTCATGCACCCTATCCTCCAGTTGTTCTGGACCAGCTGCCACTTCCCAAATCCAACCTGTGTTTCCTACCCCTGCCATTCCATTCAGGCTGAGGTTCTCCGCCTGGGAGCTCCTATTGATCCTAAGTTCCCCTTCATCTTCCAGCATTTCCTGGTCCTGCAGCCTCACAGTCCCTCTTTACCATCTTGTTCTGCTCTTACCGTGCTATTCTCCCTTGGATTGTTACTACTGTTGCACCTCTCCTATGATATTCTAAATTCCTTAAAGAAGAAAGGATAATTAATTCATTTTTGCGACTTCTACAGGGTTGTAATTAAATAATTGTAGCTTGCTTGAATTAGTGACCTGAGACCATCATAAACCAAAGCCCTCAAAAGCACATACAAAGACAAATTTAAGAGAAGTCTAATAATTCAGCTATTTCAGTCACATGCTTCCTTTCCTTCCTCTTGAGAGGAAAAAGCAATATATAAGAAATACAAATGACAATACTCAGCAGAGAAAACACTGACTCAGACCACGGTCTGGATCCCAAACCCTCCGTACTCGTAGACAGTTACCTGGGCCGGTCCAACCCTTTCCCCTACCAGCTTCCTCTGTCACCACCTCTTCCCGAAAATGATGCAAGAAACAAGATCTTTGTTAGCTTGTTAATACTGTTAACATCTTTGAGAACATTGCTCCCTTTAAAATATACTGGTTTTAATATCTCTAGCTTTTCATACATTTACTACAATTACCAATGATTTTTGTGATTCACAAAATACCTAAGGTGTAAAGAAACCCACCACATGCCAAAACAAAGTATTTTCGGTTTTATTTAAAAACCAAAACTATTCTCTCCCTCTATTTTCATGCATCTCATTTAGGCTATGAAACTGCAGCCTCCTGGCCACCGCGTAACCCTCCTTGACAGAGAGGTTTAACAATCCAGAAGACAAGGCACGCTCAAGGGCAGGATAGATCTTGAGGGACGATTTGTAATAGTCTTGAATAAACAAGAAATCAAGTTCAGATCACTGGGGTGGGGGGTAAAAAGATAGTAAAATGGCAATTAAAGTCTTGAAAAACAAAGGTATCCAGCTGAGCACAAAAAGTTTAAATCTAGAAAATTATTTCTTAACCAGTGCCATAGGCCTAAGACCTTACAAAGTGTCGTGGTTTTTTGGGGGGATCTCTAATTCTGCTTATTCTCCTCTGTAACTTTATCATGTTTCACTTTTCTCAATATGCCAGCCTCCAAGCTCTTACGTGAACTCTGAGAACTCACCTCAAGTCCTGGGCAGTCTCTATGCCCTCCTGACATAATTCCCAGGTTAGGAGGGGAATTTCCACCCTCCCTACCCCCAAGAGCTTATACTGTAAACTCAAACTTATGCAAGGAAAGAAAAAGTTTAGAGCTGTGAATGAGAACCAAGACTTCTGACCGCTAGTATTTCTGTTCTTCTACATCTTCAAGGCACTACAAATAATGAAGTGGACTTTTTCCTTTGCCAATCCACTTACAAGGGATTTTAAGAAAAATCAAGAAATTACAAAAGCTAGGCACACAAACCCAAGCACACATCCAACTGCGACGATGATGCTCTACTGGATGTTTCAAGCACAATTATAAGGCAAAGCAATCCTTGGACTCCATTCTCCGTGCTTCAAAGTGAGATGACATAATAAACAAGTTCTGCCCTTCCCTCTCCTGTGGTCACATCAAATACCTGTTGCATCACCTGGCAAGTGGTCTTCAAAATCTAGGAAAGGATCTCTGAATAATTCAGCTGGGCCCTTTTCCTGATAAATTTTAGCCTCGCTTATTTTAATGAGGTTGCTTGGAGGCTTGGGAGCGTTGGCTGCTGTGCACCCTTGCAGGGATGCTGGCATGGACCTCGACAGTTGGGACTTTCTGGACTTGCAGAGGGGCTTTTGAGAGTTTTGAGACTTGGGCATGAAGAGAGATGTCTGGTTCGGCAGAAGGAGAGGCGCGCAGGAGCGAGGACCGCGGGCAATCGACAGGGGGGAGTGGGCAGCCCCGGGGTCCCCGCGGTGGCTGGCATGGGGAAGTCCGACCTGCGACGGAAGCGTTGCGGAAAGGACACTGCTCGCCGGCCCAGGTGTCGGGCCCAGGGCCGGGGTTCGAGCCAAGCTGGGGGCGCGGGAGAGATTCCAGCCGACCCGAGCCCTGGCCAAAGCCCTTGGGCGGACTGGGCAGCACTACCACGCTCGAGGATTAGAAAATAATAATACTCCCCTCCCCCCACCCCGGGAACTAAGCTGGAGGCGGAGAGCCGAGGCAGGAAGCGACGGGGCCGGGGTCCGAGCCCCGGCGGCAGGAGGATGCCAGGGCCAGGCGGGGGCCGCCAGGGGCCGCACTCACCATGTCGTACACGTTGAGCACCACTAACTGGTTAGCCCCCATCCTCCCCGCGGCCGCCGCCTCGTCCTCCAGCCGCTCCGTCTCCGCGGGGCCGAGGCCGCTCCCGCCCCCGCGGACGCTTCAGGGGGCAGAGCCGGGCACTAAGCGCACGGCGCGGCCCGCGGCAGCCGGCGTAGGACCATCGGGAAGCCGGGTCGCTCCAGGGCGCCGCCGACAGGACCCTCTGCGCCGACGGGGCCGACCGGTGGCGGGCCCGCTCGCGCTCAGGCACCTCCCCTAGGCGGCAGACACGTGGGGAAAGGCGGGGCCTGGACGAGGGGCGGGCGCCGGGGGCTCCGGGGGCGGAGCCATCCCGGCGCCCGAGCGGAGCCCGCCTGCGCTCTGGCTCTCCGCGGCCGCACCTCGGGACCTAAGATGGCGCAGCCTCCGCGGCCCTCCTCCTTGGAGGAGCGGAGTTCCAGGGAAACTCTAGTTCCCAGCATGCCGCGCGGGTCGCGACCCTATCCAGACCAGGGCTTCCCGGGAGACTACAGTTCCCAGCATGCAGTGCTTGGGATCTGCGCCAGATTCTTTGCGGTCCGCCCTTGGCAGGAGGTGAAGTCTTCGATGTTTGACACCCGCACCCCACCCCCTCGCCCCCTTCACTGGTGCTGCTATTAGTTCTGCAGCGTTGAGCCCGGGGAAGCCAATGAAATGTGGCAACAGACTATAGCAATGACCTGTTTTTCCAAATCCCTTCTCACTTTTCTTTTTGCAAGGGGCGGTGGTGAGGAAATAGAGGAAGGTGGGTTACTGGGGGTGCGTGGGGTGTAACAGACATCCAATTGATCCTCAGTATGGAATTTTACATTTTAAGAAACTGTCCTGCTGAGATGGGAAGAGAGCGCAGTACACACAAGTCAGAACAACCCTAGCACACAGTTGGTGGCTTTGCATGCATTCAACAAATATTTGTGTGGCTATCATGCGCCAGGCAGTGTTGTAGGCCTTGGGAAATACGGTAATAAACAGGAGGGAGGACAAAATATTGGCGGCATGCCCTTTGCAGAAAATAAAATAGGATGAATTGGTTGAGAGTAATCTTAGAATGGCTGCAGCGTCAAGGTCTCTTGACAAGGTGAGGTTTAAGCTGAGAACGGAATGACAAAAAGCCAGCCTTACAAATATCAGGGGACAAGTATCCCATTAAAAGGAAACCTCAGAGCTCATTGATCCAACTAATTAGGAAGGTGCTCGACAAGTGCACACCAAAAGGTAGCTTAGATATTGGGGGTAGTGGGGAACACAGAAAATTAGAGATCTTTGGAATATTTTGGAATTACAGTCTACAAGATCTGCTAACAGGCTGAGTGTTGAGTTTGTTAGGGAGAGAACATTCAAGTATTACTTCTAGCTTTTCAACTTAGGAATGGAGAGGATGGTGGTGCCATTTATAAGATGTGAAAATTGGGAAGAACAGGTTGGGAGCGGGGGAGTGAAGAGTTATGGTTTGGTCATGTTAGGTTGGAGATACCTTTTAGACATTGATAATGTCAAGTAGGCATTTGGGTAAACTGCAAGCCATGGGAATGATTGGATTATCTGGGAAAAGTAGATAAAAAAAGAGAGAAAAAGTGACACTGGAAAAGCAGGTGTTCATGCTACCTGTTGCTACCAGAACCAATAAGTAGAGACAAGGATTGAATCTTTATAGGTGCTTTATTCAGATGGCCAGTGCCCTGAGAAGAAGGCGGGTTATGTACCCTGAAAGACCGTCTTATAGCTCATCTCCAGCCAACTGTTTTTATACAGAGAATAGTGCAGTAAGAGGTTTGGAATTCAGGAAAAAAAGCAGGTAAGGGGTTTGGAATTCAGGGAAAAGGTTAATCAGAGTAAAGTTGCAGTCTGGCAATATTCCTGGCATCCTTTCATCAGCTGACAGGTGATTCATTATCTGCATCCTGTTATGCAGACGTCCCCTCCCTGGAGCACAAAGGCTCAGAAACCATCTCAATCGCTTGCACAAAGGTCGAATTGCTTATGGGTCTTCTGGAGTCAGGGTAGGACTGGTCATAAATTCCAGTTCCTGGGACAAGAGCTTTCTGCATGTATTGATCACTAAGCCTATTAACTATAACTAAAGCTAAAAATGTTTAAGTGTTTTGAGATCCCCGATCAAAAAGGGTCAAAGATAAAGCTCTCAGACCCTTCATTTAGAGGTCAAGTAGAGGAGGAAGAGGGGCTGTGATGCAGGAGAACATGGTAACAGGAGCCACAAGACTATTAGACTCAGCAATACGGAGGTTACTGGTAGCTTTGACGTGAACCATCTCAGGGGAGGGTTGGGATCCAAAGAACATTGGAATGGTTTGAGGAGTGAATGTAAGGGAAAGAAACGGAGACTATAGCAGCTTAGGGCAATGATGGGATAGGTCTGTGTGGTCAATGGAAGGCATTTTAAAGATGAGTGTATTATGTTATATATGTATGTAAAGAGAAAAATGGGGGGGATGGGTGGAGAAACTGGTGATGTAGGGGAGAGGGTGAGATTCCCAAGGGCCAGGTAAGAAGGGGAAGAGATCCACCCAGTACAATTGGAGGGGCTGGCCTTTGGTAGGAGGGATGCTTTGTCTATAGTGACAGCACATAAGGTAGATGCAGGTGCACAGTGATGGCATAAAGGACATAGAGATCAATGAAAGCAGGTTAGAAATTTGGGGGTGGGGAAATGAGGGTATTCTCTTCTGATTTGCTTTGACTTTTCTCAATGAATAAGAGACAATATGATCATTGGAGAGTCAGAGAGGGTAGAGAGGGAGTGGAAGGAATTTGGAGAGAAGAAGGTGTAAAATTGGGAAAACTCTCGGAAGATAGAGTTGAACTGCCAGGCAGTGTTGAGTGGCCGTACGTGCTGTGTGCATGCTTGGTAGCTGACTGTCCTCAGACAGGTTGTAGACAATGTTTTAAAGTTTATTTTTGGTGTACCCGGCTGCTTTGTTTCCTGTCCCCACGGTGGCCTTCCTTTCCACCTAACCCAACGGAGCAAACAGCAGATGTGGGGAAAGTCGCCGTGCATTAACACCTCAGTTGGTTCTAGCTACACTGCTTGGCTCAAACCATGGCTTCACTTCGCCTCGCCCTCTACAGTCTCCCTTTGCCCCTTCTGAGCTCATCTACCCTCTCAGCTGAAACTATCAATGCGTGCTGACCACTCTGATGCCCTCATCTCCTAATCCCTTCTTTCCTGACCATAAGGCCGGTACAACCGGCAGCCTGTTGGACTTCTCCACCAGATATGTTAGTTTCCCGTTGCTGCTGTGACAAATGACCACGAACTTAGTGGTCTAAAAACGACACAACACACATTATCGTACAACTCTGGAAGTCAGAATTCCAGAATGGGTCTCCTTAGGTTAAAAATCAAGGACCATGTTCCTTCTGGAGGCTCGAGGCTAGAATCTCCTCCGTTTTCAGTGTCTAGAGGCTGCTCTGATCCTTGGCTCACGGCCACATCGCCCACACCTCTGTTTCCATCACCGTATCTTCTGTGCTTTTTGTCTTCCTTTTAAGTAAAAGGACCCTTGTGATTGCATTGGGCCCACCTGGGTAACCCAGGGTACTGTCATCTTAAGATCCTTAACTAATCATGTCTGCACAGTCTTATTTTCCCATGCAAGATAAAACAAAGTAACATATTTACAGGTCCGGGGGAACTGGATGTGGACGACTCTGAGGAGCTGATGTCCTGCCCACCCCACGGATGTCCCAAGGTCACTTCAAATTCATCAGGCACAAAACTGAATTCACTGTCTGATGAGGCAACAAATTGTATTGCTCATATAATTCAGGTATTGATCTGCCAATAACTGAAATTACTCGGCATTCATTCATGGGGCATGTATGTCATGAGGACCTTTTATGTACCAGCCACTGTGTATCACTAGTACCTTGTGATAAAACAGACATGACTCCTGTTCTTGTGAAGCTTACAAACCAATGGGAGACAGAAAAAATAAGTATATATTTATTCATAAATTTATCATTTAAATGGAAGGAGGCAAGAGGGAGTTGAACATAACAGGGAGCCTTTTTTGGGGTGATTATCAGGAGACAGAAACCACACTAGTAATGTTAACAAAGAAGATGTAATATAAAGAAGTTGTAAACTGGGTATAAGAGGCCTAAAAAGACAAAAAGGGAACACTAAGACATCACATATACGTATATGCTCCTACATACATACACTCGTGGTAAACACGCTTGCATTTTTTTCTAACTATTCTTATGTTTTCTTTCAATTTTGTAATCTGGTTCATAAACATGTTGTTTATAAATCCTCATGTAATGGAAGTAACTCAAAACCAGAATACTGAAGAACAGTAGCAGCAGGAAGAAGAGGAAAGAAACAACCAGGTAGCCGCTTGGACTGAAATTTAAAATGAAAAGAAAGCAGGGTCATTAAAAATTATTGTCCACTTTGGTTGTTAATTTATTTAGTTAAACAGTTTCTGAATGGCTAGCTACTATTCCACTGACAGAGAACAAAGATTAATAGGACATACTTGTCTAACCTCAGATGTTTACCTTTTAGTGTTTGAGGCTGACCAGGCAGGAAAAGAGACAGTATGATCAATATAATGAGAGAAGTTGCTGCAAAAAGGCTATGTGTGTTTCCCAAAGTTACTTAGAAACAACACATGGCTTATCTCATTTGCTGATTATTCGCATCATTAACCTCCCATTAGTACAACAAATTGAGGAGTCAGTAATATTGAAAGTAGGGCCATAAATAATGGTTTGTCTTACATGTTTGTTTAACATATCAAAAAAAAACCCCCAAACAAAACCCCCCCCCACACAACAAAAACAAAAGCAGTCCCAGAACAGAGAAGCAAAGTCATTTGTGGTCCCAACTTTAATATTAGGACTTTTAATCTGCTCTCCAAAGAAACTGCTGTGCCATCCAGGGAAATGCTTTCACAAGCAGTTCCCGGAGGTCTTGGCACCGTGGCCACTGGCCCAGGGCTGACGCAGGGTCAGGGCACGCACAGCCACGGTCCCCTTCCAGTCCCACTGTCGCTGGCTGCCCCCTCGGTGGAGTCGGAAGATATGTTTCATGGGTAGACGGCAGCTGTTGAGTGGAATGGAACGAACAGGCACCCGAGCTGTTGTGACGAGCCTCAGGAATTCCCTCCTATCATGTCCCCGATACAATAGATACATACAATTTTAGGACACCAGATATAGGGCAGAGATATTCGGGTCCCAGGAAAGTGAGAGAGGGGCTTTTCCTTTTTAGCTGCTACCTGTGTCTTTTACAATTTCTCTCTTTAAAGCCTGATTAGGCACAATTATTACCTGGGAATCACTCCAAAGATCTCTATTGCAAATATAGCTGACAGGTTACAGAAACTGCAAAGAAGAAAAATAATATTAAAGATTAAATGAAGTACAATATATTAAGGCTGTCTCCACACTTCTATGGTACTGATCAAATGATATATAATCGTAGTTCAAGTGTCATTTTCTTGACAAGGGAGAGAATAGATACATTTACACGATAGCGGTGATGATTTTTCTGTGTGTGTGACTTAGGCTGCTTGCTACAAACTTCCAAGAGCTGGTTACTGCAACCTCCCTGTGCACATTTTACACCAGTTTGATAACGGTTCCCAAGACAACAGCAATAATGATATTAATAATAATTAACAATAATGAGTATTGACAAAAATAATAAGTAGTTAGCATTTTTTGACTGTTAGCATTACTGAAAATAATACCAATTGAGCATTTGCTATGGAGCAGGCAATGTACCAAATGCTCTCCATGAATTATCTTGGTTAATCCTTAGAGCAACTCTTTCTTTTAGATGAGGAAATGAAGTTGTAAGTAGCAGAGCTGGGTTTTCCAATTGTGTAAAGCGCATGCAATGTTCACCTGATATAGGCTGACTCCTTCAGGAAGCTGAGAATGTTGAAAGCCTACGTATAAAGCTATTATTATTTCTAAAGTTCCTATCTCTTATAATTTAGCATATTGGTTGGAATGAGGCAGGATATAGCTAAACAAACAATAGTGATATAATTTCACCTACCTCCATGTGGGAGGAAGAAAGAAGAAGGAACTTAATTTTATTGAGTGTTTTCTAAGCACCAGCAAAGTTTGGGATTTTTGCCCAGGTACTTCATTTACCCTTCGGAGTGCGATAAGATAGGTGTTATTGACTCATTTTACAGAACACTAAGCTCAAAGAGACAAAACAATATACTTAAGACTGCACAGCTACTAGTGGCAAAGGAAGATTCAAAGCCAAGTAGACTTGCTAACACAATGCCCTCAACATCCGTCCATGTTGTTGAAATGGAAAGATTTCTACTTTTTTATGACTAATATATACTTATACACCTATATATCCCACATCTTATTTATACATTGATCCATCGATGGACACTTAGATTACTTTCACATCTTGGCTATTGTGAACAATGCTGCCATAAACACAGAGGTGCAGGGATCTTTTTGAGATAATGTTTTGTGGAACATTAATGGTGACCCTAGACTCTATGACATTTTCATTCTTTTTTTTTTTTTGTCAGAAAATTATTTTAATAGTTATAAAACATCTTTTTTTCCCCAGAATCAGTATAAAATAGCAGTTGATTTCTCCATAATTATCAGAATAATTTATACTTGAGGTCTTGGCTAAGTGGGTCTCAAATCAACAGAGGGTCTTGGACTGTTGGCTCAGAAATTATCCTAGGAAGCCCCCCTTGTTGATGCCTGTCATGCTTAGTGCTTATGAGATGACACGGTCCTTTTTTAACAAGTATTTTTGTAATTCCTTCTTTGGAGGCTTGAACTGAACTGGGCAGCGTTCAATTCAACGCCTCCCAGCTCCCGCCATTCACTGTTCCTTCAACGTTCAGCTCTGACTGCAACCATTTCAACTCTTTTCTGAGTTGCTTTCATAAAGTTAAACCATCCAAATCCTCTCTCTCTTCTCAGATGTGTTTCACTACTGATGAAGAGTGAGCCGTACAATTTTTTTATGACTCTCTACTGGCATGGGCCTCCATCAAACTCATAAAGCTATTTACAGGTTCGGCTGGCCTCAGTTCTTCCCTGCCAAGGAAGCTGTTGGAACCGTGGTGTTTAAATCTTGTACTGTTCTTTATCAGGCGTCCTCATCACCTTGAATAAATCCTGGAACTTGGAGAACTCCTTACAGTTCACATGTCCACTGGGTGCTACTGTATTGGACCAACATTTTTTCTTCTTCCTGCTAGGAATTTCCTTCCCTCTTGACTTAGTGATGTTGACATGCCTTAGTGTCATTATTTATTGGACTTTGCAGAGTGAAATTGACATTTTATTCTATCTCATCGTTACTCCTTTAAACAAACTCTCCGTGGAATTTTTCCCTCCTGCCCCTGGATAAAGCTCTCTTTCCTGGAGTCCACTTGGGTATATGGACCCAAGTACCCACATTACCCCCGTCGTGGGTGAAAACCCATTTCCATCCACCAGGTCACCCTCCAGCCTTCCTTGCGCTGGTGTGCCTGAAGGCAGCCTCTCACCTTCGAAATTTTGAGATGAGTATTAGGAATAGTCTTTGTTCCTATGTCCCCAAACCAAGCGACCCGTGCTAGTTCTCCTGCGGGGCTCTCTAAAGCCCTTTTGTTCTTTCTTTATAGAAATCAGTAAACGTACGTGTGCTCATGGAATCATTATGGAGGAGACCCCCATGTGTAGTTTCACCTCTTTATTATACGCTATTCCCCCCAACACAAGGCCCAGATTAAAATTTTTAACCGTCTGCAGGACGTCTTCACTGAGATATTGCACTCTCCCCTCCAGTGCCGAGTCAGGACTCTCACCGTAACACTTCCTCCAGAGCAAAACCACCCCGTTAGCTATTTTGGTCAAAGAAAAGACCATGATTTTTCAATCACCTAGACTAGAAAACTGGAAACCATATCACTTCCTTCTTTTCTTTCATTTGCCACATTAGAGCAATATAATCCCTCATTCAGACACAGATTTGTAAGACTTTTCCCTTTCTATTTTTATAGCCGCCAGGCTTTCCTTTGAGCTCTTGCCTCGTTAACTGCAGCCTTCTCATTTGTCTGCGGACAGTTTATTTTCCTGTTATACCATTCTTTATGCTCTTCCCAGGTCGATTTTTGACGAACTACACTGTCCTCGCAACAATTCCTTGTAAAGATGCGAAGGAGGCCCTCTAAGGACACGGTTTGAACTTGACTTCAACATTGTGCCTTAAATTAGAACAAAGTTCTCTTTTGTTCTCTGCCTTCCCCACTCAAGGTATTTCCCACCTTCCTCCGTGACTCCGCAAGCCATGGACATTTCAGTATTCGTGTGACTTTTTTCATCAGAAAGGTGTATTCCAGCCCCCTGGCAATGCCAGTTCTACCAGTGTTCCTTATTCTCCAGGAAGTTTTCTGCCGATGCTCAAAACAGCATGGATCTTTCCCATCTTTGAATTATTATTTTGCTCCCCAATAAAACAATTGGGAAACTCTCTCAGCATTTGTTCTGATTTAACCTCCTGTGGTTTGCGTGTGTGCCCCGGACCCCACCTCTCCTTCCCCAACCCATTTATTTATAAGTACCTCAAAGGCTGAGGTTGTACTTATGTTATATTTGCATCTATCACAGCCAAGGAACATAGTCATTGTGAATTGGTTAACTTAATTAATGTCCATCTCCCACCTCTATAGACTGTTTCATGTGATTGCTACAAAAATGAAAGAGCAAATATGTCAATAATCACAAAAATTGAATATCTAGGTGACATCAAATTAAATTAACACAGACAACGGCAGGCGGGAAGGGGACTTGGGGGCGGTAGAAGAGGTATGGGGGGATAAATGGTGGTGGAAGGGGACTTAACTTGGGGTGGTGAACATACAATACAGTGTATGGATGATATACTATAGAATCGTACACCTGAAACCTACATAATTTCATTAACCTGTATCACCCCAATAAATTCAAATAAAAATTGAATTTTGAGGGAGTAATGCTAAGACTATTAATAATGAAACATTTGTATTTACCTGTAGTTTGGATCCAGGATCTTCACTTGAAACACATACATCCCAGTGTGGTACATGGGCCAAACTAAATGGTTACGGTTGGACTTGTTCATAATCTCATACGGTTGCTCCAGGTCTCCCGGTTTTCCAATAGCATAAGAAAAACAGTGCTTATAGTTCTAAACAGGAAATAAAGACAAAACCCACTTAATCAATCCATCTAGTCTCTGAGAAAACAAATCTTCCCTAGCCTTGTGAATTTACACTTCATTTCTAGCCAAGGACTTTCCCCAATAGCATGTCAGCCTCGTCCAGAGATTTGAATCCAGCCTTGCGTTACGTGTGTGTAGCCAACCACTCAGTGCTCACGTTCGCCCTTTCCTTCCCGAGCTCTAACATTAACTTGGAAGAACCTGTGAAAATGTCACTTCTCCATCTGAGTCCTTCAGGGTTTCTCCTGAGAATTTACAGTCTCTCGAGCTACCCTCCCAGACCTCACATGCAGGGTATTCATCCCCGCCGCATCAAAACTGGGCAGCAGTCAGCACAGCTCCCAGAACAGGAATGCTGCCTCATTCCAGGTACGCGTTCCAGGGAGAGGGCACCTGGGATGGCCATGTTCAGTTAACATACAGTTCAGTTACGTGCATTTAACACGCCCTTCAGCGACAGCAGCTTTATCCTCAGGACAGAGCTGGTCTTTGCAGGTACCCGCCTTCCATCATTTCAGACTCCAGACTGAATTCTCCCTTTTAGGGGAGAGCTTGGTGTCTTTTTGCAGTAGAATGGGACATTTAGGGCCTGGTGCGGGCACTCCAGATCTTTCTAGAATGGAAGCCACTATTTCAGTGGTTCTTAAATGTGGCCCCCGGATCGGCAGTACCAGCATCGCCTGGGCACTTGTTAAAAATGCAAATTTTGGGGGCCCCTCCCCAGTTCTGTTGAGTCAGAAACCTTGGAGGCCTGTTTTGGCACGTCCTCTGGGTGACTCTCGTGGACCCTAACATTTGAGACCCACTGCATTATGTCCTACTATTGAGGCAAGTTTCGTGACTGTTAATTAGCAGGGGACCCATTGTTTCGAGGGATATGTTATTTTGGTGAAGTCTTAGAACATTTGGGGGCCTTTTGTGTGCTTTTGGCAAGTAGAGGGTCACACCTATCCTCAAACCCTGAACCCTCAACAAACAGGAGGGTAAGTTTTATTTTTAACTGATTCTATTACTACTTTAATTCCTTATGGTTTCTTATTAGTGGAATTAATGCTCATTAAATATGTAGGTGACCTACACTTAATTAGTTCCACAAATACTTATTGAGCATTCATAATGGGTTAGATGTTGGGGACAGAGCAGTGAACAAAACACACAAAATTTCCTTCTCTTACAGAGCTTACATTCAAGTTGGGGAACCAGATAATAAAATGGATAAATAAGCAGACTATATAATGTGTCAGTGAGTGATAAATGGTAATGACATTAAAGAAACTAGGGAAGGGAGATAAGGACTGCCATGGGGCGAGGGTGACTTTTTCTAGAGTCTGTCGAGGGAAATCTTCATTGACTAGTTGATTTTTAATAAAGACCTGAAGGAGGATGGCTTTCCTCCAGCCTCTCGGGTTATTTCTTCTTAATCTCCTTTGCTCCTCCTCATTTCCCCAGTCTCTAAATAGTGGAATGACGGAAGGCTTAGTGTTTCTTTTTCAACGTCTGTATCGGGGGTTCCTAAGCTCATAGAGTGTGTGTGTGTGTGCGTGTGTGTGTGTAAAAGTTTTCTTTTTATATGGGTCCTTTTGTCAATATGATGAAGCTTATGGATAACCAAGGGTACCTTCTTAGAATAATGTTTTTAAAAACAATATAAAACAAGTTATACTACAAGGGAAACTAGTTACAAAGAATTATAGTTGACAAAATATTAAAAACAATAAGGCACCATATTGTACACTTAAAAGTATTTGCTTCTTTAAATAACAGGATCTAACACCAGATTTGATAATTACCATAATTTTTTTTGGTGAAGTAGGAAGCAAGTTTATTAGGTAAGAATCAGGATGGGTGAAGAAGTGTTGGAAACTTTAGGAGAGATGAGAGAGTATACACTAGCTATTTATGAGAGGGGGAGAGGGAATAAATTAGAGAATTAAACACAGATTTTCAGCAGATAAAATTAGACAAAATTGTTAGTAACAAAAAATAATTTTAAAAAATTTTTAGTAACAGGACCAACAGAAGATCAAACAGAATCCAAAGTGTTTGCATCAAGCTTTATTAATACTGAAATCTCAAACTACTTATTATAAATAAGCAATTTGCAAGGTGCTGTTTTTCTTACCTCTGGCCCCCAGGCTTTTTCTAATGGGAGGTGCTTGTTGAGCTCAGTCATTGACTTCCACGTCTGGGCTTCATTTAAACAGCCGCTCTGTCAAAAGATGTAGATAGTATATCAATTCATTCATAAGAACCTCATATATTTTAGTGCCGTTGGAAATGAGGTATTTAAAAAATGTTTAATTATTTAAATATTTGCTGACATACAGGGAAACAATGGACTTTCGTATATTGACCTTGTACAGAGAGAACTCTTAAGCTCTTTCATTCATGTGGACTGTTTCACATGAACAGTTAGGTTATCTGTGAATGACAGCTTTATTTCTTCCTTTCCAACTCGTATGCTTTTAATTTATTTTTATTGCCTATTGTTTGCCTCATCACAAAGATCAGAAACAATGTTGTACAGAAATAGTGGTAACTGGCACCCTTATTTCATGTTCCTAATTTCAGATTTTCAGATTTTCACCTTAAATGTTTTCTATAGTTTTTATCTTGTATCTACATTTTATTAGGTTAAGGAAGTTACCATCTATTTATAATTTTCTAAGATTTATTTTAAAAATAATGTTACATATGGATGATAATTTTTTAATCAAATGATGTTTCATCAACTATTATAATAATCATGTCTTTTCTTTTTATTGTTAATATGGTGTATTACTTTGATTTTCAAATGTTATCCCAGCTCTTCTTTGTGAAATAAACAAAACTTGGTCTGGCTATATTATTTTTTAATATATTGATGAGTTTTATTTGCTACTATTTTGTTTCAGTGTTTTATATCAATGGCCATGAGCTAGATTGTCTCAAAATTCTGTTTTGTCTTAAGTTCCTCCTGGATTCACAAAATGAATTGGAACATGCTCCTCTTACCCTAATAATCTGGATGGGTTTTTATAAGGCTGAAGTAAAAGATGTTTATATACTTCATCAGCAAAGCCATCTGTGATTAGAGGTTTCTATTTTTTTTCTAGGAATACAAGAAACTTAGTTAAATTGTGTTTTTCAAGGCATTTGCTCATTTTATCCATTTGTCCATTGTCAGATTCATTGAAATAAGTTTATTCATAATAGCCTCTATAATTTTAGTTGTAAAGTGATGATATTCAAATTCTTCTTTTTTTTTTTAAATTTGTGAACTGAAATAATTTTATGAAAAGATGCTTCCTGTCACCTATTTGGTTACCCACTGGTATAATTTATTTAGGAGGTAGGATAAATATTTGTTTCTTTTTTTGCCTGTTTTCAAAATAAGAAATTTATTTCTTATTGCTTATCATTCTCCAAAGGTAAACTTAAAAAAAAATCATCATGACTGCAGACTTAACATATTTAATGAGTTTAACCCATTGCAGTAACTAACCTAAAGTAGCTCAACCTGTCCCGTCTTTGGCCGGTAGGATTGTCTTCATGGTGACTTCTGATTACTGTTGACGTGGCCCGAGCAGCCTTTGATGCTTCCTTGCTTTTGGGTATGTCAAACGACTCCAAGTTCATCCTGTACATTTCCTTCTTCAGGCTTGGAATCAGCCATTCATCTAAGAATTTCAGTGGTAAATGCTATTTCAAGGTCATAATCTGGGTACTAAGGATACTTAACTGCTACTGATTAGTTACATTTCCAGGGATCTTAATAGAGCAGGAAAAATTTATCTATTTCTCTCTCTATCTCTCTCCATAAACATTATATTCCTATATTGTATATGCAGACCAATATCTATTACAATACCTCATGTGTTTATATTGAGTTCTATGCAAATTCAGGATTTTTGACTAACTTCTATCTTACATTTTTATCTCCTTGCTTTTACCAAAAAACACTTGGTGGAAGAATGATAGTGTTAGAATATCCCATCATTACACATTTGCTTTATCTCACGTGATACAACCTCACAGCTTCAGAATAGCAATGCAAATATTACTACCACTATCATGATTAGTAAATGGGGTTATATTTTTTTCCTTTGCATAGGCTCTTCACATTCGCCTACCATTTTTACAATTGTACTATATCTACATTGTCAGAAAGTACATCCATTGTATACTATACTCTTTTCCTATTCACTCTCATTTTGTTTTAGTTTTAAGTAACTCTATACTATATTAAATATAGTATAATTTCTTCTAATTCTTATTTTGATATCTCTTTAGTAATTTTGGTTGTACAATGCTTATTATATTTAATAAGTTACTCAGGAAAGGCTCATGGGAACAATATTATCTGAGTTTTTTACATGTTGATGGCAATTTGTACCTTTTATTAGTGTAATCAGCTTTGCTGCATATAAAAATTCTTGTCTTACACTTAGTATTTTAAATCTTTTACTCCATTTTCTTCTGACATAAAGCATTGCTATAGAATGTCTGCTGATAATTTAGTTTTGTTTTTCTTATGAATTGCTTGCTTTTTGCCTGGATGTCCCCTTGAGTTGGCTGTTCTGATTTTATATCCTCAGGTTTATGGCATACTCTTTCAATATGAAGCTTCAAATCCTTTTTTATGAGGGGAGAGATGTTTGTTGAATTATTAGTGTTGGTTTTTTTCCTTTACTTGGTTGTCTTTTTCAGGGATTCCATTTATCCATCAACTGGATCTATATTTTGCCCGTCTTTAATGTTTGTCACTTTCTCTCAAATCTTTTTTCATTGTCTTTCAGTAATTTAAAGATATTTTTGTTCAAAGTTCTCTGGTTTTTATTATTTCCATTGAGAAATCAGCTTTATTTCTCTTTGGAAGGTATCATCTTTTTTGCTCTGGTTACTTTTAAGGTTTTTCTTTGTTTTTGACTTTAGATATTTTACAGTGGTGTTTCTGGATGCAGATTACTTTCTGTGCCCTGATGTCTTCCACCAGCTTTGGAAAATATTGCTTCTGGCCAAGAAGCTCTCTTCTCTCTTTTTTTAGGACTCCAGTTCTTAGGTCTTAGCATCACATCTCCATAACGTTCTTTTCTCTATTTTAAATCAATTTATCTCTCTATGCATAATTCTGTATATTTCTTTCCGACCGCTCTTCCAGTTGACTAATTCTCTTTTCAGCCATCACTCTCCATAGCTGAGTTCCTAATTCCAGTTATTCCAATTTTATTTTTTTCTAGAAGTGATCAGCAGCACAGATATAAGCATGGATAAGGCAGAAAGACTAGATGTTTAAAGTTGCCCATAAGAGTGAACAGGAACAACATTGGGGAAAGATACTGGCAAAACAAAAATTGACTGAAAAACTGAACTATGTCAAGTTAGGGAAAGAAAAGAAGACAAGTGGAAGGACTAGAGAGGGAGAAAGCAGAGGGCTCGATGTGATGTACATTCAATCGTGTGAGTAGAAAGGAGGAGCAGAGCAATAGTGGGAGTAATAAAGAAAAAACTAAAGAATTAGGGGTTGAGATCAGAGACTGAACCGTTTGAATTTCATTATAATTTTAATAGGGTGAGTTATATTAGTTGAGACCCTCTCTGTGTGCTGCAATAATAAACCCCAGCTCTCTGAGGTTTACCCATTAATATTTTAAACCTCGATCCCACATAATTCAGTGCAGATGTCCCTGGGTTGATGCTCTTATGGATGACCCTCCTCGAAGACGTGAATCAGGAGCTCGGCTCTTTCTGTCTGGTGGCCCCTTGAAGTCCCCCCGGCCCTTTCGTCCCGCATGCTCTACTCTGTCATTCGTTGTTGCTGTCACATGCTGACACGTGAAGGGAGAGAGGAAGCACGGAAGTTCACGTGGTCCCCCCTAAAACACTCCATCCTGAGGATGACACATACAAGTTCTGCTCACGCTCCAGGGGTCAGAACCGGTCACGTGGCCCCAGTTAGATACAACAGGGGCTGGAAAACGCAGTCCCCGTTCTGAAGGATCTTCCCCCAGCAGTTACCCTACATGACAGCTGGCAGAATTCCGGAGTCCACTGTGACTGTTCATTAAACTCTGAGTATATGACAGGAACAGGTCAGGATGGGTTAGACGGTGACTAGATGACAAATAGCATTCTCCTGAGGGTGAGGAGTTAACGATCTGGAAATAATACTGTGGATTAGGGAGAACCTCAATTCCACAGCTCAGCCTCAAGGGAGAGAAACATAGGATTTGGTAGAAAAATAGGGAAAATGATACCCTCTGAGCACACTTATGGAAGAAGGACTTAAGGGCATTTAACCCCAAGGTACATTGGAAAGGTGTGAGCAGGCAGAGAGTAGTGGGAGCGTGGGCCAAGGTATGGAGGGACACGGTAGCTTCAGGATGAGATGGCGGACATAGGCCAAGAGGGCTTGCACGCTGAGTGGTGAACAAATGTGAGAGGAGTGTGCGGTGGGACGGGTTTGTCCTTGAACATAATTCAAGGACAATGAGTGCTTGCAGTTCTCCAGAGAGGATAGCAGCTGGGCTCCCGCCACTCGGCTGCTATCTGGGTGGGTTGTCCGTGGAGAATTAAGGTCTCTGGTAGATGAGAAAGTTGCTTCGGAAGGAGCACGTCACTTTGGTTTTGTTTGAGCAGGAGCCCTCTGGGGAATCTCAGGAATCAATGCTGGTAACTTCTAGCGGGGCTCCATCCCGAAGCCCAGGCAGGGGCGGGAAGCCCCACGGCGAGGGAGGTGGCTGGGAATGGAGTGGCGGTGGGAGCGTAAGGCCGCGCGCTGTGGCCTGCACCGTGGACGGGCAGAATACCGGGGATCCGCTATGCAGGCCAAGCGCGACCTGTCATAGAACGCGAAGGTAAACTGGGAGATGGGGGACAGTCAAGCCAAGGTCAGCGGGTCACATGATGCAAAGAAGTCAAGTGAGGTGAAGCCTAGAGAGTGTCTGTTTGATTTAACACAGATGTGATCAATGGCCGAAAGCCAAAGGCAGCCAGAGAGACCCATAAATCATCCAACATTAAATACAGTGTGGAGAGAAAATAAAATATGCATCTATAACTGCATCATGCTACTATAAATATAATTTTATTTTTTTCTGACCCCTCTAAGTTGTTTTCTATGACAATGACTTCTTTTTCATAAATTAATTTTAGTAGTCATAGGATATAGAAGTAATGTTTCTTTCCCCCTCCCCACAGTGGACCGGTTTTATTTTCCTGCGATAATTTATATATAGATTTAAAATAGAAAGACATTTCTAACTGCATGCTCATCCTCTTTAATTCTAGGATGCCATACCTTCTTCATAGTGGTATTAAAACTATAGTCGTCCCTGCCATGTATTTCCCACACTATGAAATTTACTTCAACGTCTTCAATAAAGCCGTCCTCATCGTATCTGAAACAGCAAGCACAAAAAATAATTGCATCATTCTACTATAAATATTATTTTATTTTTTCTGACCCCTTTAAATCTGTTCCATAGGACAGTGGCTTCTTTTCCATATATTAATTTTGGTAGTCATAGGCTCTGCAGGTAATTTTTTTTCCTACCCACAGTGGACTGGTTTTATTTTCCAGTAGAACAGAGGGATCAAGAGCTCCAGCTTTGAAGTCTGATGGGCTTAGGTTTAAATCCTGTCTATCACTTAGCAGCTCTGTGACCCTGGGGAAGTTAGTTAAACTCTGTAAGCCTCAGTGTTCCTTTTTGTAACACCATCGCAGTACTCACTGTATAGCCTTCCTAATAAACCTAATAGTCATGAAGCAGGGGTTCTTTGTTTTGTTTTGCTTTTTTTGCATAGCTGGATAACTTCTCTTTGCTTTGATGGGAACTACATATTGATAAGGGGACAGTAGCTGAGGCCCAGCTCTCACGTCTGGTCGCAGGGAGAGAGATGAGAAGCGAGGAAGGTCAAAGCAAGGATCTGGTGTCGCTTAATCGACGAAGGCCCACTAGGGCCTATTCCGCACTGAGCATTAAGCCACAGAGCGACTGTGATGAGGGGAGTCGGCAGGTCTCCCCGGAGGCGGCGATGGAAGGTGGGGCTGGAGCTCGGAGGATCAGCAGCGCCTGCCCTGAGAACCGAGGTGGGCGGAGAAGCAGAGGTCATCAGAAGGCCCGGCGTGAGGGTCGCGCACAGCCATGCGCAGGGACCACGCGGCGACTCCTGCGAGCCGCAGACGCCAGCACGCAGACCAGCGTGGGCGGCTGCCGACTGAGACCCCAGCCCCGCTGAGTTTAGAGTATTTACCCGCAACTCAGTGAGTTTAAAAAAGGTGCGTTACTTCACATTGTTAAGATTGCGTTTTTCCTGCTATTACAAGAAAATAGGGACTTGAGACCGAAGCTAAAGCGCAGGCACTGATAAAGTCAAACACTTGCTAACCAGAACTTGTGGCTGTTTTAAAGAGGGACACACGTCTTCCTTCTCCATCAGTTATTGCCCATTTTTTTTTTTCTCCTAAAAGTGGAATTGTCCCCTGCACCCCTTGGATGGAAATTTCACATAGGACCTTGGTCTCGGGCAGGTCGCCTCAGTGTCTGACATGTTTTTTGCTTCCCATCTCTGTGTTGATTCATAGGAAATACCAGGTCCTTGACAGCGGCTCCTCGTTCACCGCCCAGACTGCTGCGCGCGGGCCTCGCAGGCATTCCTCTCTCTGGCTTCCCAGGCCAGCTGCAAACTGCTTCTCTCCACTCCTGATGGTGAAACATTGATGTTGTCCCACTCTCACAAATTGGGCAGGAACATTTTAAGTGTCAGAAAGTGGTCTGTGAGAAGCGATTTCACTTGCATCTTAATTAGTTTTTAGAAATGGTAAAGAGGAACTCGGGTGTGAGTAACTAGGGACTGGAGCCGCGGACCCTGACTTCTTTCTTGGGCGGAAAGAGATCGTAGAGAGCCAAACTCTGAGAGCTCGGGGCGCTGCCCACAGGAGAACACACTGGTGCATGCGGATCCGCGCAATTTTGTACACACTTTAAGAGATTTGGGTGAGGCTTAAGCAAAGCTCTCATTCTAGGAACTTGAGAAGGCACAGCAAGCTTGATTGCATCTCCTATAAGCCATCAGAGTTTTGAAGGACTAAGACCAGTTGCAAAACCATCTTTTCTTTAAATACAACGGATCTTACTTGAACCCTGTGAGCTGGCATCTTTTGACACTCACAAAAAGCAATAAGCTACAGTGTCATCTAGTGGCAATGAGGATAAATCGCATGGCACCTACTTTCTGGATATATAAGGATCTTTGATATTATTTTATTTATTTCATTGAGATTATGGGATAAAAATATTTGCCTAAATGAGCATGGCTTATTTTCATTATGTTCATTAATAGAAGATATACCAATAATTAAACCTGAGAAACTTAGAAATGCCACTAGTTGGCAACTAACTCTCCTACAATTTGCAACTTCACCACCGTCGTTCCACTTTCGGGAAGGAGAGACCTCTGCTGATCCCCTAGGCACAAGGTTACAATCCCGTGTGACCATTCTGGATGTCCCATTGTGCTGTGAGGCTTTACTACCTGGGGCCTTGCTCACCCAACAGGGACTGACCCTCCCGGGGTTAATTTGTAGAGATAGCAAGTCTTTGGCCTTGGAGCGTGCCTTTCATATGCAAATCAACGAGTGCTTCTTGGCTCTCCTACTCCGGGCTCTCCAACGGAAAGGCCAGGTATCAGACATCCAGGGACAACACCTAGGCCCAGGGCCTGCTCACCCTTTTTTCAAAAGTCCTAAGCCTGCTCTACCCTGCCGTCTCCATTCCTTCCCACGGGAAACGCAGTCAAGGCTCTTGCCCCCATTTTCCCCTCGCTCCATCGACCTCCTGCCTGGCCCTGGTACCTCCCTGTGTGGTCCCAGGTGGCCTGTGTATTTGGATGATGGGCCAATAGAGAGGGTAAAGTTGGTGATGCAGGAGAAAGAAGCGACAATTTCTGGAGCAATGCTCTTAATTAGGAAAGGGTTGGGGATACAGTTCGCAAATGGAGGGATAGACCTTAGATTCCTGTGTAGTTCATGCATGGTGATAGGAAGACAGAGCTACGGATACAGGTGCTTGAAGGTGAGTCGAAGGTGAAGGTTTGGGGGGTGTGGGGGAGTCTCTTCTGACTGACGTCACCTTTGACTCCTCTATCTTCTCCATTCTCTCCTTACCACTCACATCTATCAGTTACCAATCCCTGCCTATTATAATCGCTCATTTTTCTCAGAAATGATTCCTCTTCTTTGCACTTGTTGCTCTTTCGGTAATTTGGTTACATCCTTCCTAGACTCCCAGTATACTTCACCACCTGGGCTCCTTATGTAGACTTGTTTCCCTGAAATCCCTCTTCTACACTTTTCCCAGAGAGAACTTGCTAGAGCAAATATGTGGTCATGCGGCTCTACCGTAGGAATGGGAGGAAGCCCTCCATGACGGGGGACCCACCTACTCCTTCCCCAGCCTCTTCTGCTGACACTTCATTTCTCACCACGTGCCCCACCAACGTTCTACCGTCTGCTGAAGAGGCTTGCCCAGTGGAGTTCACTGCCTTCAGCTCAGTATCCATCATCCATTAAGACTCAATGACTCAGCTCGAATGCGTGTTTTCTAGCAGCATTTCCCAGAGCCCCTCTTCCTTCCACAGCTGGTTGGGTACTTTGGCATTTCAATACCAACCAACCACCCACACCACTGCCTTCTATCATTCCACTTAGCTTATCATCAGCTCCTATGTTTATCTATTTCATCAGACTCTTGCGGCCTGGAGCTCAGAAATCCTGTCTTATTTATCTTTGAATTCCCAGTGCCTGGCGCGGTAATTAGTGCAGAGTAGCTGTTTAATAATGATGGATTGAACGGAAGAGTGCACTTCTCTGGGAGAGAACATTAAGATATTTCACCCATGAGGACGAGGCCTACATAAAACAAAGACAACTAGGCCTCGGCGGGAGGAAGGAGGGCTTGGGGGCCCAGGAAGAGCAGTGGCATGATTAGTTGTATAGAAGATCAGAAGGCAACCCGGGTAGCAGACCCGCTTGCTGGCTCAAGAGAACCCCCGACAGAGGGATGGGAGGAGGGTGGTGTAAGGCGGGGGCAGCGTGGAGCCTTAGGCTGTGCGGTGAGGAGTAGGGGGAAGGGTGCCCCAGCAGAGGCCCTGGGGACCCTCATAGGGGAGGCCCTGAAGGCGAAAGTGAACTGGGGCTCCTGATTCATTACCCCCACACCCCCCCACACTGTGGGAGCTCAGGAACCTAAGGGGGCCCAGAACACTGAGCGCTAGCGTAAAGTTCTGATGTTTTACGCCTAGGAATTTCACTTCCAGTAATTGATCCTAATAGCATATCTGGACTAGTGTCCAAACGGGTCCGTAAATGGATATTCACCACAATTTTATTTATAATAGCAAAAAAAAAAAAAATTTAGAAATACAGGTCATTTACCTCTTTTCTTATATTTTAAAATTTGTGGCAAGGTGTGGAACTTCTATAGTTAAAAATCAAAAATAAAGTCAGAAAAGCAAGCAAATGAATACAGAATTACTTGGAAAAGCCTTCCTTAGAGCATGTTTATTCATATTTTTATTATGAAATATTGTTTATAAGAATTAAAAGTTAGAGATAACATTCTTGAAATCTCCCCGGTCCCTTATTAGTACACATGGTTCCTTGCCTTGCTTTCAATTATTACTGGCCCATGGAAAGGAGTCACAGGTCACCTGGGAAAAGTAGTTCCTATCGAAGTACCGTCAGTGTGATGGGGGCACCAGCAGAGCTTGGGGGGCGAAGTAGAGAGGGTAAAGCGAGGAGGGTTCAGGGGCTCTGCCTACATCCTCTAGAAGAAGCTCAGCTTCCTGACCCACTTAGGTGTCAGCTGCTAAATTGTCACCTCCCTCACATGCAGGGACCATGAGTTGTCCCTTGGTTAACCTGTACTGAAAACCTGGTGTCACATATACTGGGTGCTCCAAAATATTTATTATTAAGTGCATGATTAAGTAGCCTTCTTGTCATCTTTTATTTTGAACCTTGCAAAGTAAGTTCAGGTTTTAGTGGGGGTATACTTACAACTGAATCAAAGGGTGAAACTTTTCTCTGAAATCAAGCCTCCGTGGGCAGCCGTATTTTTTCCAATTATATTTTACTTTCTAGAAAAGACCAAATGTTTTGGTTATTTTCTATATTAGGCCGATTGATACAATTATAGTTTTCTTACCAAGTTTTTAAGTGGTCGATCCCTCAGGTATGACCTGTAAAAAAGACATTTTTCATTACCTATCTTTTCTTCTTTTCAAACTTAAACATTAAAACCATTACTTTGTTTGGGTAGGAAGGTATCACAGAAGTCAAATAGATAACCATAATTACAAAATACTCCCAAAATATGTGGGCGTTAAACAACACACTTCTAAGTAACACATGGGTAAAAGAAGAAATCTTAAAAGAAATTTAAAAATATTTCAAACCAAATGAAAATGAAGATCCAACTTTTCAAAATGTGTTACATGCAGTAAAAGCAGTGCCTATAAGCAATGAATGCATATATTATAAAAGATTGATGCTAATAGGAATACTGACTCTAAATTATTGGTAGTACATTAATAAAAACTCAGTGCTTATGTTAAAATATTTCTTACTTTTCAATAGTGTAGTACAAATCATGCTGAGTACATCTTTTGTTATTAAATCTATAAAAATAAAACATAATGAAGTTGTAATATCATCATTTCTTAAATACTTGCACAAACATTGACTCACTTAACTAATTCTCAAACTTGAGAGTATCACAGGATCATCACTTACTGAGCTATAATCTGTGGGGTTGGTGTGTTGCACTAGCATTTCTCTTTTTACAAATCAGTTTTACAAATATTTCTGAAGACACTAGAATTTGAAATCTACTGATTTCCTTCTTATATTTGATACATGTGAAAAACTGATAGAAAACCTATCAAAATGAAGACAAATTTCTGTGGATGGTTTTATTCCTCACACATTTTTTTAAACCACAGATTTCTAATTTCTACTAGAGACTCAGTTGCGCAGGTAAGGAACTGCTTTAAAGATTACACATAATTTCTAGCTTGGGTTCATGCAGAGATAAGGATATCATAGTGTATGTAATAATAGTATTTTTAGTAAGTTAAATGATTCATTTGACCATTTTTGTTGGTTGTACCTTATAAGGAACCTTAATCACCGCTGTGTTTAGATAGATATCAGGAGTCTGGACCATCTCCTAACCCCAAACCCAAATTAGACCCCAAGAGATGCTCTCCTTCATTGACAAGTCTCCCATCAGAACAGGGAATAAGAAGCATAATTGGTAGGTATAAAAGAGACAGGGGGAGGTTAAGAATAGTATAGGAAATGGCGAAGCCAAAGAACTTATATGTACAACCCATGGACCTGAGCTGGGACGGGTGGAATACTGGAGGGAGGGGGGTGCAGGGTAGAGGAGGATATAGGGGAGAAAAAAATGGAACAATCTGTAATAGCATAATCAATAAAACATACTTAAAAAAAGTCCCATGTATAATGCGCACAAAAACGTGTGCGCGCATTATACACAGCAAAATATGGTAGTTGATCAATAAAGATAGTATCACATTCTTTACATTAAAAAAAAAAGTACAATACCTTGAGTCCCACGTGTCTCCTTTGGTAACTATGAAACCTTAGGCTCCTCCACAACTACAACCCAAATCCAAGGTGTTAGAGTTGTTTGTTGGGTTCCAGAGCAATGGGTCATTGACTGAGAGGCCTGGATCTTATTCCTGAAATCTGTGTTTTGTAAACATGCTCTCCCTGCGATTCCGAAGAGTAGTGAAGCTTGACGATTGTTATCTAGACCCTCCCACAAGTAGTTGATTCAGGCTGCTTTGCGTTTCACTGAAGCAGGAAGACTGCATACTGGGAATTGATTTTGGTAACTTGTTTAGTGCAGCTATTCTCAAATGTTAATGGCCCTACTAATCTTCTGGACATTTTTAAAAAATAGAGATTCTGACTCAGCAGAAGTGGAATTCTGCATTTCTATTAAATTCCCAGGTGATGCCTGGTTCATAGGCTGTACTCTCATGAGCAAGGATGTATGTAGGCCATCCCAGAAATAGGATACTATAGGCTGTATAAATCAATTAGCCTTTGTGGTTCCTGAAAAAGGCTTTCCAAAAAATGCAAATTCCTTGCTGAATGAGATGAGAATACTTAAGGATCAATCCAGCAACTGATCACGGCAACTCAGTCCTCAAAAGATTATTAGGATGACAGACATTTAGCAGACATTTGTTCTGGATGAGAGCAAATCATTTCAAAAAGAGACTCACCCCCACTTCTAACCACAGGAAAGGAATCGCAATACATTGCTCTCTCCATTATACATTTAACCTCAGTTAAACGGACTCTGTATGTTGACCTTGACTTTCCCATGTAGAAGAAAGAGAGCTGTGGCAAGCAGATAACGCAAATCCCAGCATGCATCACTGCGAACCACAGTCAGGTCAATGAAAGGCACACCTCTGGTGGGAACATCGGTGCTTCTGTTAGGTTTGCTCTTCAAAATTTCCCATAAAAAATGGCGCAGTAAACCAAGACGTCTTTGATGTGGATGTAAGCAATTCTCTGATGGAAGTGAAATCATTACTGGGTGGAGTAGGATGGAAAACAGAGGTAGGTGTTTCTCCCTCTCATTCCCCCAGGAATGAGCTGTAGACTGCAGAGCTGAGAGAGTTAAAGGCGAAAGATGGGAACTGGCTTATTAAAGAGGGAGGTGGAGAAAAATGCTGGTGATAGGGAAAGAAGTTAATTCTTTTTCCCTTTCCGTAATGATCAAATGTGACATTTGACTCAGCAAAAAGTTTGAACAAATTTGGTTTGGACAAATTGTCAATTTAATTTTGGATTTCATTGTGAACATGTCAGTCATTAGGCTAAATTTATCACTAATAATTACCATTTCGTTTCCCATTTGTTTTGAAGCTAAAAGAGTAAGACAGGTCAGATGCAAATATACTTGCCCTTTAACAGCAATGTATTTACTAGGATCACAGCCAACAGCTATTTGGAACACCTACAATGAAGCGCGTTAGATGGTGAGTTCAGTGGTTCTGATGCACACGGTCTAAAATATTTCTGTAGCAAAAAGCAATTATGTTTTATAGAAGCGCATTAATAACCTTTTCAATGTGCTGTTTTCCTACTTCTTTGATCACTTTTTTCTCTTTCTTTGTTTCATTTCTTACTTACCGCTCATGAGGCCCAAAGGTTAGTTCTCTGCTTTCTTCTGTCAGTATCTCAGAGAGCTGACTTGGTCTCCTCTCTCACCAGCACCTCTACAACCATGGCGATCAACTCTGTGCTTCTGGTTTGAGCCTGACTCAGCGGGCAGGAGTCTACGATATGTCTAGTTCTTACCGTGATTTCTTTTTAACCAGAATCCTGGTTCTTCCTTGACTGGGAAGACTACTTCTATGTATTTCTACCTGGCCGCGGACACCCGCCTCCCTGCTGTCTCTCCTGACCCCGCCCCAACCCCCCAGACTTTGTAAGCCAATCTAGACACTTGCATGCTGTCTTAAACATGTCCTCTGTGCTGCATATTTGCACAAGGCAAATCTGAAAAACGCCTGATACTTCCTACGCTGAAGAATGGCTTGGGGATTATGAGGGTCAAGCTTGGTGGGTTCAGATACCTGTACTGCTAAACCAAGACCTTTGGGCTTCACTTGAAAGGCATGCACGACAGCAAGAGCTCATGGATTTTATTTTCTGAACCACCTGACCTCACCTATAGGACCCGTTTTGCTCGCTCCACAGCTGTACCCGCAGTCCTTGCTGTCCTTCATCATTGTCTTTATTTTCCTACCAAATGCATTCCACAAGCACAGGCCTGCTGTTTGCCATTACAAATTTATCCACGTGGCGCACAGGGCTCACTGAAGTCCTCCAATCTTTCCTAGTTGGCACCCACCATCGCTCAATGGTCTTATGTGTAGCATCAAGTTTCTCTTGGGGCCTCGTTTACACATCCATGACTAGGAGGTGACCTGCAGGTGGATCTTGAACGTAAGCGTGGGCACAGAGCGTGGACAGCACAAGTAAGCGCCGCTGCAGGGCTGGCGTGTGTCCCCAGGGCTGGACAGCTAATTAGAGGGGTCCTGACAGCCTCCGTGAAAACAGGGAGTGCGCCGGTCTTATCTAATGTCATTCTCTTAGGTGCAGACCCAGGGCAGGGCGGCTCAGGCCCAGACTGCGTATTCCCTGGAACTGGACAGAAGACCTGAACCGAGACGGGAATTCCAAGGGCCCTCCATGCAGAAATGATGGTAGACAATGCATTAGGCAGAGTGTAGTCCTCTCTCCCTGGGGACATTCAACCTGGGAGGGGTTCTGGGGGCCCTCGGGGGCCGATTTACTCAGGCAGCCTCCCTGCATCCCGGATCTTGGTGCGTGGTTAAAGGCAGACGGGGCCCTGTGGGAGCTGCCAGCTCTGTTTGCTGCTCTGCTGCCGGATGTGAACACTAAGTGGCAAGAGAGCAGGCTGCTGTTCCCATGGCTCAGCCCACGGTCTGCCCGGTCCAGCAGATTCAGCCAGGGCCTCACATGATCCAGGGAGAGAAGTCTGCGGGCCGCGGTTCCATGTGCATACAGAGCTGGGCCCTGTGTCTCTGTGTGTTCATCTGTGAGGCTGATGACCTGCTCACTGGTCAGTACAGGACCGCAAAGAAGGGTCTGTGGTTGAGGGCATCCCTTTTCGTTGTGCACAGATTTTGATTTTCTTGGCTAGCTGGAGGATCTGCCTATACAAGGCCCCAGTTTCCTGTTGCTTGATGGGCTACTGCATATTTCTTCATTCTGTGTCAGGGGGCGGCTCCACACAAATTACCTCGGGTGCAGGGGGCAGCTTGGTTTGACCTGTCCATGTCTCAGGGCGTCCCAAGGAGGAAAGTCATATTAGAATGTTACTCTGCAGTAGGCACGGTTCTGGGCGCTTTACATAAAGTATCTCATTTAATACTCTCTGCAGAGCGGATAAGCACTGTGAGATAGCTGTTCCATTTCCCTTTTTACAAATGAGGCCGCTGAGCCCAAGCCAGTAGGGGGTAGAACTTAGAACTCGGGTGAGATGAACCCGCTTTGTAATGCCTGGGCTGGGCAGGGCACAGTGAATGGGGATCCCTCCCTAAGGCATCTATTGATTAGACAAGGAGAGGGATGGAGGAACCCGGGGGGGGCTTCAGGAAGGTGTCTTGTCTGGACTAGGGTGGGGCTGGAGACCGAGCACACACAGACCTAGGCCGGGGCAGGAACTCAGGAGGTTGCTATTTCCTGCTTCCTCCTCTGCAGGCTAAGCTGGGTAGGTAGCGCGGCGGGCCGACAGGGAGGGTTGGTATGGACCCACAGGCAAGCTCCCGAGGAGGCAGTGTCTGTGCACCGTGCTCATGGACAGACCATGTGTGCCCCTGTCCAGGGCCCCTCTGAGCTCATGCACCCGCTGCCTGGTAGGAACCATTTCCTTGTACGGGGTCTTGAAGGACAGGGACTACGCCTCATTGAGCTTTGCGTTCTTCGCGTCGGCATTCCTTGTTGTGTCACGCCTGGCACATCGTAGGTGCTCAATATACGTTACGGATCGTTAGCTGGGCTGAGAAGGAGTGAAGAGAGGAGGCCTCCCTCAGTGTGGGACAGATCGCAAGGAGCGGGTGGTGGGAAGGATGTCTTCGTTGCATGAATGGTGCAGCGCCTGTGGCTAAGCCCCGCTGCTGTGCTTAGCATCTGCCTCTCCCTGGAGTTCGCTGCCCTCTGCCTGCTCAGCCCCTCCTCATTCTGCAACAGTCATTTTATGCATCGTCTTCTTTGCACCTTTCTCCTCTCAATCAAAAGCGCTCACTCTTTCATTGGGGCTAACTGTGCCCCACGTTCAGCTGCGCTAGCTTATGCTCTCCCCTGGGAAGGTACTGTGTTTTCACCTTCGTAATTCATGCCCCAGCGCGCAGATGGAAACCTAGGCACATAGGAGGCGCACGATAAATTCTTTTGAGTAAAGACATGGTTAAATTTTTGAATAAACTAATGCAGGACGGCAGCCTTCTCTGACAAACTGTATCCTGCTTGATTTGTCTCCATTAATTTCAGTTTTCCTTTACACAGCTTTATTTTCAAAAATGAATGCCTTTACATTTTTTTTTACATATGTTTATACATCTCCCTCTAGATGGTAAACTCACGGAAGACAGAAGTCTGATTTTTTTTTTGTTTGTTTGTTTCCCAAGTAAACTAAGGCTATTTCAACAGTGAAACATTATGAAACATTACGAAACATTGCTCAGTATTAATGGAGTGGTATTATATGGAGGTTATATGTATTACTGAGCTTACTACCTATGCATTCTTTTTTTAAAATTTATTTTCCAATTACAGTTCACATACAATACTATATTAGTTTCAGGTGCACAACATCGTGTTTAGACATTTATATGCCTCACGAAGGATCCCTCCAATAAATCTAGAGCCCGTCTGACACCACGCATAGCTATTACAACATTATTGACTATATTCCTTATGTTGTACTTTACATCCCCGCAACTACAACTAGAAATTTGTGCCTATGCATTATTGTAGTAAGTTGCCATACTTTACATCCCCATGGCGACTTTCATACCTGGAAACTTGTGTTTATGCATTAAGTACACTTACCTTTGGGGATATTGGACATGTTTTTGCATATTCACTAGGCCTAACCTGAACAAGCAGAAGCCCCGTTTTCCGGTATCTAGGAGAAAGAATACATGCAGAATTAGAGAGTCACACGGGTGGTAGACGTGACCCCGCCTTTCTGTAGAGCGGCGGAAACGGCCCACGTACCCGAGGTGGCCGAACCCCTCGCGAGGCGTGCGAGCGTCCGGAGGGCGTGCTGGCCGCTGCGCCGGGTTCTGCTAAGGCAGCTGTGCCTGGGGTCAGACCCGAAAGCCATTGCCACCTCATCGTATCCCCTATTTTGACCAGTGTGGGGTCGACACAATGGGAAATAGAAGAGAGCGTCTACCAGCACTTCAAACCCCTGTGCCACTAACTCCCGCTGGACCCGGAGGGCGGAGGTCCGCCGGGGGCGGACCCCTGTCCTGCCGCAGCCAGAAGCCACTGCGGGGGTTTCTTCTCCCACGTCTCCAGATTTCCCCTCCCATGGATCACCACCTTCAGAGCGACAGCGAGGAAGTCACGAGAGGAGTTTTCTGAACCCCACTATGCTGCGTACTATGATCTGACTGGCATCAAAAGGCAGATCAGATACAAGGCCCTCCTAGCGCACGAACGCACCCAAGTCATTTTGTACTCAGGCAAAACAAGTAAAAAATCACAGAGGAGACTGAGAAAGCTTTCTTCAAAACCTCTCCACTCACTGCTAAGGGAAAGCCTGGGGGAAAAACAAATGCGAACAAGCTAACCACGAACAAATGCCCTTTTTCTTCCAATATTTATTACGTTTTAATATTTACTTAGTTATGTATTTGATATAAAATATACTAAATCAGGGTACAAATAGCTCATTTTCATATTTTTAAATCACTGTGCCATATATTTCATTAATTCTAAAATACATATTTTTTTCCTCATTTAAACAGCTTTGAAATTAGGAAGCATCTTATAATGAACTATATGCCAATTGTGGCTTTTTTCAATTTGATGGCATTTTCGATATGATAAGTTCAGTAATATAGTATGAACCTCTAAAGGACACAAAAGTAAACATTTCATCTTCAATTTTCTACACAGGTTTCCTGATAGGCACTTTTTTTTTTTTTTTTTCCTACCGTGGCTGATTTCACAACTTTGGGTATTTTTTTCTAAAGCATCAGACTGACCTGAAGTATCCTGGACAATTTGATATGTATTCTACAGCAACAGAATCCCGAGTAAACATCCACTAACACACGCAAACGTTCTCAACCACAGCCTGAGAATGAGACACGGCGGCGGGCGAGGGGGAAGGGCCGGCGAGTGTGGCCGGCGTCGCGTGTCCTCCCCGCTACCCCGCTTCGCGGCTGCGCTTTCTCGCTGGCGCTCGGACCTCTCCGGCATCGTCTTGTTTATCGACTGGAGCGCTTGCCGCACCGTGCTTTTCACGCTCCTTGCTTTACCGGGTAGTTTGAGCACCTAGAATGTGCTTGGCATCCAGTGGGGACTCCACTCACTCGGCGTAGCAGCCGACTAGAGAAAAATGGACTTTGGCTTGAAAAACAGTGCTATTTTTCCTGGAAATATATTGAATCACACAGTGATAACCACAGAAATGCCTCGAGACCCAGTGCCAGGTTGGTTGTCTGCCTTATTCCAAGAGTCAAAGGTGGTATTGTACCTGATTCTAGTCGTCGCTGAAGACTTTTGGGCGTGTTAGAGTTTAGTTTTTGCTTAAGGAGAGGATGTAAAGACTTTGGGATGGGAATGAATCATAAAAGATGTTCAAAAGTTATTGAATCCAGAAATAGCCCTCTGGGTTTTTTGTTGTTGTTTTTTGCATCTTCAATTGGGTGAGTGAGAACCTTCCCATAGGCCATGTTTCCATTTAATCACAAGGAATACCCTACATTTCTATACACAAGACTAATTTCACATCTATCCAGACACTTCAAGGAATTCCAAATCTGGATATTTAAAAGGATATGAGGCCATTTAAATAAAAGAATAGTTACAAATCAAAAACCTGGATAGCATATTTTACATGAGTAGGTTCTTTTAAAAGTCAATACTTAACTGCAACTCGAAGTAATCATCTACTGCCTCATAATTCACATTCTGAAAAAACGTTATGGTCTGAAAAAGAAAATAAAAAAGTTTATGCAAAACAGGAAAATTGGGAATGAGGACAATGGATACTTTCAAGACAGATTTAAATCTTTCTTAGGTAAGAAAAAGAATATATTTAGCATTTTTTTCAATTTACTTTCTTTTTTATTTCAGAAATTCCAATTCTGTACATATTAGATTTACTGTTACATTTTCCTTTTAATTTTATATCAGAGTTCTTTTTTTCCTATTGCTTCTCTCTCCCTTCTCATTTGACTTTTGTAATTACAATATTCTTATCTTTATTTTTCACTTATATCTTGAGCATAACAGATTTTTCGCTTCTGTTTTCTAATAACCTTTTCTCTGGACCTGTTTATTTCTTCTTTGAGGGTTTTAAATGATTACAGATATCATATTGTCTGTAAAGAACTCCAATAACTGGACTTATTTCAAAGAAAGGTCTGTGGTCCTATGTTAAAAGATTGACTAATGAATATGTATTTTTTTTATGTTTAAGTAAAATGCTTCACATATATCAGTTTCATATATATATGTTTTTAAATGATTTTCTGCTATAACTGGCTTTGGAGTTCACTGAACACTTCTATTCCACTGTACTGTGGAGGCTTGAGGGAGCTGAGCCTAGAAGAGGAAGTAGGGAATAGAATATACAATATTTGAGAAGACATCAAAGTAGCATGTACAATGCTTGTGCTATAATATTGATTGGAAAAGTAGTATACAAGACAATGTATCCAGGATATTTATACCAATTGTGATAGAATGTTTGCAGAGGTGGCTGCAACAATTCCTCTACTCATGTATGCATGTCCTTTACAGTATATTTACTCTTTAAAAGATTTTATTTATTAATTTTTAGAGAGGAAGGGAGGAGAAAGAGAGGGAGAGAAACATTGATATGAGTTAGACACATTGATTGGCTGCCTCCTGTATGCACCCCGACCGGGACCGAACTGCCACCCAGGTATGTGGCCTGACTGGTAATCGAACTTGAGACCTTTCCCTTTGTGGGATGACGCCCAACCAACTGAGCCCCCCAATGAGAGCTACAGTACACTCTCGCTGTTCTCTTGTTAACAGGCGGAGTCTGTTTCCCCATCGTATTAATCAGGGCAGACTTTGTGAATTCCTTTGGTGAACAGAATGGGGCCAGACCAGGGATTCAAGAGGCCTTGTCACTGCTCCGCTCATCGTCCTGGAGCGCTGCCCTGAGACTGCTGTGCCAAGAAGCCAGCCTAGCGTGCGGCACAGAAGCCACGTGGGGCAGAGCGGAGGGCTCCGGCTGGAGCGCCTTATACTAACAAGCCCGTGCTTGTGCTAACCACTCGACTTGTGAATGAGGCCGTCTTGGACCGTCCTATCCCAGACAAGCCACCGGGTGACCACAGTGTCATGAATGAACCCAGATGAAATAAGCTGAAATGCCCGGATGCTCACAACTCAAACTGCTGACGCATAGAGTTGGTTGGTTGCAGTCCTTGGGTTTTGGAGTAGTATTACGCTCCAATAGACAGCAGAAAAGAGCTCTAGAGAAAAACCAGGTACGAAAAAAAGAAAAAGGAAGCAAACAATACAACTGACAGATACTTCTGCAGGAATGTATTTTAAGTGGCAAAGAGACCTTAGATACTGAAAGTGAAATTTGTGGCTCGGGAATTAATGGCTTATCATATTATTGTATTATTTATTAAAAACATGTCTATTTCTCAATGTTTTCCAAGCTAAACTTAGAAGGAAAAATCCTTTTAAAAAGTATTAACATTATACTTTTACATGTATTAAAATCAAATTAAAATTTTAAAATATTAACTCACCGTGGTTTTAGTACAATATCTTAAGGCAGTTTCATAGTGAACCTGTTCTTTCTTTTGTAATATTTTTGGGCCATAGGACTCCACGATAATGTGCAGACCGATATTTTCCGGGTACACTATTTGTGCCCACACTGTCAGGTTCTGTCCCTTGTCCAAAATGTAAAAAATATGAAGAATATTACTATGAAATGCTACAAAAGGGCATTTTTCTTTTGTTTTCAAAGCTATACTTTGTGCTTCCAGGTTTAAGGGATATTCCTGTGGGAATATTGTGCCATTTTTAAAAACATACACGAGGTATGTTCCACCAGATGTATTCAAGAAAATTAACGATTTTGTTGTGTTATTTGCCCATACGTGTAGCTTTACTGCATCTCTAATATTAATCTTGAAAAAAAACATCATATTATTTTCCATCTTTACCACAATATTTCCATAATAATCTGGAAAAAAGAGAGAGAAGTTTGAATTATTCTAAGGAACCATACAGCCATGCTATTTGATATAGGTCGACTTTTAACCAAAATAATTTCTTTTATATTGACTATTAATGTACTTGGAGAAAATCAGCGTGAGCAGGCACAAACCTGCAGCCTTACACAGCGTGGGATGACTTCTCTTCCATTTCACAGGAAAGCAGTTTTACCCCCTGGACACCTTTACCCTAGCATTCATTCTATCGCTTATATGTCATATCATTTAGAGAGAGAGAGAGAAAAAAAAGCTTGAATTAGTGTATTAAATAAAAATAAGAAGGAGCACCGCAGGAATGGCATCATTAGGAAGAACTGTGTTATGGACTCAAATGTGTCCTGTCCCGCCTGCCCCCTGCCTCGCAACGGCCAATGCGCATGTTCTAGTCCTAAGTCCTATTGTAACTGCATTTGGAGATAGTGTTTAAGGAGGTAATTTAGATTAAATGAGGTCATAATCCCATATATCTGCTGTCCTCGTAAGAGGAGGAAAAGGCACCAGCTCTCTCTCCCGCGCTCCCCTCCCCGCCCCGTCTTCCGCGGCGTGCACACAGAGGAAGGGCCATATAGGAAAGGGGAAGGTAGCTGCCATCTCCAAGTCAGGAAAAAGTCCTCATCAGAAACCAGCCTTGGTGACACCTTGATCTTGGAGGACGTCTAGCCTCCAGAGTCATGAGAAAATACATTCCTGTGGCTGTGGTGTTTTTGTTATGGCAGGCCTAGCAGAAGAACACAATCGGGATGAAGAAATGGGGTGAGGTTGGTACCTCTTCAGGTTGATCCTGTAAATAATAATACATTTTCTTCCCTTAATGAAGTTTTATATTTAAGTCATAAAGGTTCATAGATGATAAGTCTCTTAATCTCTTTGGTTCTATAGTTGTATCTGTAAATGAATAGTTAACTGATTTCATGGCTTTCTGTTCAGATTCAGCACTCTCTGTGGACCACTTCTAGGGGTATCCTTTCTTTAATTTCCATAAAGCAACACTTAGGGAGGGCTGGCTGAAAGGAGAAAGTGGATTCAGGGTTGGAAGGTTTAGAGAATATTATTGTGCTTCTGCATCTGACATTTAGAATCTGCATGAATAAGCGACCTCTTCGCAAACCACCATAAACTATATTCTAACTAAACTCCTAAATCAGAAATGCCATTTTTTTAGGATCAGAATACTTTATTCCACATACATCTCCTTATAAAGTGAAGCTCCCACATCATTATAACATTATCAGTAGGGATTTGACAATATAATAACATTCCTGAAATCGTAATGCTGATAGGCGAGGTTAATATGAAGCCTGGAGTATCTTTCAGAGCATCCTAATGAAGCTGTAAGGTCAGATATTCTTAATGCCAAGCCAGCGACACAGGTGCTTTCCTGGTTCTGTCGCTGTGTGTGCGGTTAGGGTTAAGGTTAGGGTTGGGGTTGGGGTTTGGGTTAGGGTGGTGCCAACATTATGGGGACCCTACAGTGACCAGGGAATTTTTCTCATATAACTTTACACATTTAATTCTGTGTTGTTTACTTTGGGCAATAAATCCACCCAGGCTTACCACATTCTGGGCCTGCTGTGCTTTGTGTGTGTTTCTAGAAATTTCACACGGTGGAAGGTGAGAAAGATGTGGGTGGTAACATAAAATATATTTCTGTTGAATGAAAAAGTTGCAGGATACACAGGATGATGATACATCAAGTGTAAAACCTCACAAAAATATATTGTTTGCAGATTTTATATAGTAGTCATGGGGATGTAAAATATAGCCTAAGAAACAGAGTCAATAATATTGTACTAACTATGTATGGTACCAGGCGGGGACTGCACTTACTGTGATGATTACTTTGTCAGGTACAAGCGTTCATCACCATGTTGTATCCCTCAGACTAATATAATATCGTGTGTCAAGTATAATAGAAAAAAGTCATGTTTACACTCTACTGTAGTTTATCAGGTATGCAATAGCATCATGTCTAAAAACTTACATACTTTAATTCAAAAATGCTTTATTGCTAAAAAATGCTATCTATCATCTGAACCTTCAGCAAATTCTGGCTTTTTGCTGGTGGGAGGGTCCTTACCTTCAATTTTTAAAACACAAAATATTGTGATGCTTATAAAGAAAGGTGCAATAAAACACGGTATCCTCGCTCAATTCCTTGAAGGCTTACCACCTGCCAAGTATTATCCTATGCATTTTGTATACAATCCCTTATTTAATTGTAATAGCTCTCTTATATTCTAGATCAGAAAACTGAGGCTTGGGAAATTTAAATGACCTGTTCATGGATTAAATACAGCTCTGTTTAACTGTACAATACCTGTTATGGGTTGAACTGTGTTTCCTCGAAAAAAGAAATGTTAAAATTCTAACTCTTGGTACTACCTCAGAATGGGACCTTTTTGTTGGAAATAGGGTCATTACAGAAGTGATTAGTTCATACTGGGTGGGCCCTGTTGTCCTGATAACAAGATGGCACACGGAGACACAGGGAGAATGCTATGTGGTGACAAAGGCAGAGTTTGGAACAATGTGGCTGAAGCTAAGGAATGGCAAGGTTTGCCAGAAGCCACCAGAAGCTACCAGAAGCTAGGAAGGGGAAGGAAAGATTCCTCTTCAGGTTTCAGAGGGAGCATGGCTCTGCCAATACCTTGAATGCAGTCTTCTCTGGGACCATACACTTCTGCTATATTAAACCACCCAGGTTGGGTACTTTCTTATGGGAACCCTAGGAGGTTAATATAACACCACATAACCTCCTACACTAAAAACGCATACGTGATTTGCTTAGTTAGTATCTGCTGATTGACCAAAATGAACCTGTGACAAAAAGAACTTGAGTTGGCCATTTTTCTATGGAAGATCATAGTTAATGTTAGTAGAGTCCATTTTTAGGTGGCACAAAGTGCACCTTTTCCTATCAAAAGCGCCATCTCTTAGTGCATTTAAAATTGCTGCAGCTTCATAAAGAAAGATGCCTGTTATGAAGTCGAATACTTTTTGCAAAGCGAGAATGCCTCACCTATAAAAACATCGTGAATAATACTGTTGTGTGATAATTCCGATAGATTTCCAAATTTTGTAGGTGTTTGTAAAACTCCAGCATTAATGATATTGTAGTAAGAATAGTAGATCCTATGCTTGTCCCATAGTATTAATTCTGGCATTGCTGAATGTAGAAAACGCAGAATTATAGAACTGTCAATCATGACATTTAACTCAAAGTCTTGGAGCACCCACTCTTTTATGTCTTCATTATATAACACTAGATGAATCTTTTTAGTGACAGTACATGTAATGCAGTAATTTAATAACAAGCCAAGTTCCAAAGGATGTCCTGTGTACTCCACATTATGTATAGTCAGAGTAGCACCTGGGGATATAGCTAGGATTTCCCCCAGTTTTTTAGTGGTTATTATTTTGACAAATGTAAGAGAAGTATATCCAAGATAAACTTCATTTCTTGTCCAGACTGCCATGCTGCTTCTTCTTTCACTAGCCTGTGACAAAATTGAAAATAATTAGAAAATCTTCAATTTGAGGGGTAGTCCTATCGATGCCTGCCTTGTAACTTGCTGTGTTTAAAAGTAAAATATAGTCACCGGTAAGGTCTTATTTTCACTCGATGCCTGAAAAATACTTCAAATACAGAAATACATGACATAGAAGTATGTCATATTACATATAACCATAAAAATAAGTTACTCCAAAATTTTATTCTTTTATATATTGTTTTATCACTAGAAATAATTAATCTTAATTCTCTTTTACATATTCAAAGAGCATCAATCTTCTCTTTTCTTACGTATTTATTTACTCGGGCCAGGAATACCCCTTTGAACTTGATGTTTACTAAGGTCAAGCTATAAGGACACTTCAAACATTAAATTATTTTTGGAATTCTAGCTTCATTGGTTATCAGATAAAGAGAAAAGAACACTTCAAACTTTAAACAAATCAACAGTACCCTTTTCTGGATATAGGCTGTTAGAAAAAAAGGCCATTCAGAGAGGCCTATGTCTGAAGTTCAGTTATGGGCCTAATTTCATTTAGAGAGTCACATCCCCTCTTCTCCAGCTGTTTCTAATTATTAGAGATTTTTATTTAAAATGTAACTTCTATGTCTATGACCACCAGAAGAAGTCTTTTGGGCACGTCTTGTCTCCCTTGTTTTAATTAATTTGCAAATATTAGTCTGTACTCAAATAGACAGATACCACACTGGTAACCAAAGAAAGAGACTATTGAGTATAAAAAGTATTTTTATCAAATGAAGATTCCACCTCAAGTCTAGAGCTTATGTTGCTGGAACAGAGTATGAAACAACCCTCAAAAAGGAAACGGGCAACAAATGATGAGCTCTTCACAGAAAAGATACAGCTATTCTCACTCTTGGCAGGGGGATGCGAAGAGGAACGTGCTGTAAATGGGACAGACGGGAATTCCAGGGAGCCCTAGGTGCGCGATGTTTTCACTCACTGAAACACCCTTTCCCATAGGTCTTTACTTAGTGCTTGGGTGTAGTAAACCAAAGTTCTTGGGGCAAGGCAGGGGAGCTGGGAGATCCCCCGGAAGCATTCGGGGCCTCTCGCAAACGTGGCATGTGAGCCTCTGAAGACGGTGGGGGTGGCCAGGTGACCAGGCAGCAGAGCGGAGAGAAACCCACCTGCACCTGGATTCTTAGGTCTCACAGGCTGGGAGTGGGCTAAGAGAGCTGAGAGCAACCTCCCTTTGAGACGTTTGTGGCATTTACCCAAAGTGCAAAGCAGTCTCCCTTCCTAGACTGGAGACAGGGAAGCAAGAGAGAAAGAGAGACAGATCTGCCAAGGCACAAAAATCCAAGGGCAGATGAGCGAAAACAGAGAGTTGCTCAGCAGGGAAAAGGCTGACAGCCAGGCCGTAAAGCAGAGACGGCTCTCTCGCAGTCTGGGATGCTTGTGGCTCGGCTGCAAAGCATGGAGAATCTCTGGAATCTTGTCAGTGCTAAGATCTCATGCATGGCTAAAGGGAAAATAACTATGATAAAAATGCCAAGGGATCTATTGGGGATGACAGGCAATGTGAGTGCAGAGATGGGGATCCGCTGAGACATGTACATGATGGGAAAGAGGAACATGGAAATGCTAGAAATAAAAAAAAAAAGTGATATTGGGAATAAAGACCTTCTTAGATAAATTTAAGAGTAAACTGGGAAAAGCAGAGGAAAGGAGCAGTGATCTGGAAGACAGTTAACAGCATGTATATACATTGAAGTAGAAAGGGAAAAGCAGAGTGAAAGAATATAAACAGGTGGTCTGAGATCCATGGGACAATATTAAATGGTTTCACGTATGTGTTTTGGGAATCCTAGAAGGAGAGGAAAAGCTCAGTTAAGCCTTAACAAGATAAATACAGGGTGGGGCAAAAAGAAGTTTACAGTTGTGAGTATGCAAAATACAGAGCTTATTCTTATATTAGTATTCATTAATTATTGTATTTTCCATATGAACAACTGTAAACCTACTTTTGCCTCACCTGTATAAAGGAAATCACACCTAGTCACATAATGAAAGTGCTGAAAACCAGAGATAGAGAGCAAGTTCTAATAAAATCAGCTATTGGTTAAAAAGACACATTATATATATGAGAATAATGATATGAATAGTGGCTGACTTCTTATCAAAAAATGATGGAGGTCAGCAAATAATGGACTGATGTCTTTATATGTTGTTTTAAAAACAGCAACAAGAAAACCCCCTAACAAAAACCACCTGTCATTCTACAATTCTGTATTCAGTGAATGTCCTTCAAAAATGCAGGCAAAAATAAAGACACTTTTATGCAAGGAATGTTGAGAGAACTTGCCACACAAGAAAATTTAAAGACATACTTCAGGCTGAAGAGAAATGGAACCAGGAGGAACTACGGACGTGCAGACAGAAATAAAGCATAACCAGGGAGTTGATAACACATAAACGATTTCTTTTGCTATCAGTTTATATTTATACATCTTTATGAAACTTGATTTTTAAAGCAGAACTAGTCACATAGTTTTGGGATTTATAGCTTATTTAGCAGTTAAATATGAGGCAAGAGTACAAAGGATGGGGTATAAATGGAATCGTACAGCTACAAGGTTCTTATACTGTTGTGAAGTATATATAGTATTTGAAATTGGACTCTGATAAGTCAAAGATGATGACTGTAAAGTCAAGTGCAACCACTAAAAATTGTTTTGAATTAAAAAGTCAATACAGGAGACAACATAGAAACACTGAAAAATACACATTTTATCGAGAAGAAGACAGGAAAGGGGAAAGGAAGGAAAAAAAATTGGGATTAATAGGAGACAAAGTCAAGATGGTAGACTTAAACCCAACCATAGCAATAGGTCCATTAAATCTATGTGGACTAATTGCTACAATTTAAAGGCAGATATTGCTACTCTGGAGAAAAAGCAAGGCTCTAATTTGAAGCTCCCTTAAGTGCATACGCATTTAGGATTGTTATGTCTTCTTGATGCATTGACCTTTTTATCATTATATAATGTCCTTCTATATCCCTGATTGTTTTCCTAGCTTGTCTGAGACTAATAAAGTTACTCTTGGTTTCTTTTAATAAGTGCTTCTACGGTATATCCTTTTCCAATGTATTACTTTGAATCCAACTATACCATTTATTTAAAGTAGGCTTCTTATGGAAAACATACAACTTGGTCTTTTTTAAAATGTCCAATTGGACAATCTTTGCCTTTTATCTTTCTGGATTAGTGCTCCAGGACTCCATCTTTCCTCTCAGAATTTTCCTTACTTTCATATAAGTCCAGCTATGAGCTTAAAAGAAGGTTTAAAGTTGTTATGCAGCATTTTAGGTAATGCTATAGCTTAAGGATATCTTATTCATTATATCGTCAGAAATTAAAGAGTTAACTCATTTTTGAGAGCAGATGGAGTTTTTGTTTGGAGGAAGTAACTTTTTTGACTTTTTGCCCACATCAAGGTAAAACAAAACTCCCCTAGTATGACTAAGTGATTCTGCATAATAATATATAACATTCATTTTATTCTATGTTGTCAGAGGTCCTTTGGCCAAGCTCTTTACAGCCATGAATAAAATACTGCCAAGAAACTGCATAGTATAGTCTGTAATATATCGCTGAATTAAAAGGTATGGTAAGTATATCAAAATGTGTAAGTGTGATATACATATATGTAATATTTTACTAACCTTCAATAAATATTTGACCCAACACCATTTTCTTGATGTAATGCCAACAATTCCACCTTCGGGAAGGTTTTCTTTGCTTCCCAGTCTTGTAAATGCAGTAAAACTTTTTACATAAAGGACACCATTTATTAAAAAAAAAATTCCATCGCGGGATAGGATCACAGCAGACACACTGTGTCTCTCGTCGTCCGTGAGGGCGTTTGGAGGCACTCTGATTCTGGTCCAAGTACGAAATGAATCATTGGTTTGAAAGGTCTCCATGTCGGATACCACCACAGCAAAAGAAGGAACACAGGCTTGCCAGGATGACATCAGCTGACTACCACGTGGTGAAGAAATGGGTAAAAAGCTAGGGTGCTCAGGTATTGTCAGCAAAGGAAAAGTCAGCATGAAAAAAGAATTTGCAACAAAACAATCTTGAAAAGCCACCTGGTTTCCTTTAATCTCTTTCAGCGCATCATCCACTGCCATTGGTATGGAGATGCTCCAGGCCCTTAGAAGAGGAAAATAGAAAATATAAGAATAAAACGGCCTATTTCTTTTCTCTTATCCATGGACTCTCATACAGTGCTGGCATTTATCACCTTTTAAACTTTTAAACAATTTTTATTAACAAATCTGGGTAAAATAAATCAAACAGTATTAAAATGCTACCCATTTCTCCTCATTCTTCACTCTTGTTTCCAAATGGAAGTAATCTTGACTCATAATACTCTTTCTTCTGCAATGTGTCTTCATAGTCTCCTTAAATATTCCCATACTGCTCTCTTACTATGTAATATTTATACATTATCTGTTGGCCTCTTATATGACAGATGAAGATGTATCTCATAGCTTATACCTACCAATACATCTTCTTTTCTCTCAAATTAATGTCATGATGTTTAGCTAGGTCTATAGTGTTTATATTGTTATTAATAATGTGTATGTCATTTACTACTGAGCCAATTATTGTACTATGATTGTTTTCTTTTCTAAATATATTTATTTACAATATTTTCCCTAGAGTTAATAATTATTTATTTAAAAATGTGTTTAGTTTTCTGATTTTTCCAATAGAGAACTGAAATAGCACCCATAATATTATCCATGTGGCAAATGCGGAGGGAGTGTCGTACTTGCTTCCAGGGATTTCCTTTTATTACTGTCTGGGTTGATGCCATCATGTACTGGACCCAATACCTGGACCTTTCTTGTTTTGCTAAAGCACATTCTTCAGTAAGTTTTCTGCCAAAGGGTAAGTGAACATACATTTTTTGAGGTCCTGAAATCCAAAAATGTCTTTAACACGCTTTCTTGAGTATTTGGCTAGGAGGAGACTTCAGAGCTTTGAGGGCATGTTCTCTAGTCTCTTTGTGTTGAGGTTGACTAATGAGAATGAGACAGTGACTCTTGTTTAGTTAAATGGGTTGCCTTTCCATAAGATGTTAGGATCTCCCCATTTTCTCTTGGCATGCTAAAATCTGACAGGGCTAAAACTGGTGCCTGTGCACCGGTAACATCAATCCACTCATGTGTCTGGTCTTTCGAAGTGGACACACAGAGGAATTAGCTAAAACAAGCCGTCTGACATACATCTCAAGCTAGGGCAGGTTCTGCGGAGTGTTTCTCTGCAGGCCGGCCCGGGAGACATCAGGTTGGAGGAACACTTCCTAACTCACTTTATGAGGCCAATATTATCCTAATGCCAAAATGAGATGAACATGTTACAGATAAAGCTACAGACCTTTTGAATCCAACAATGTGTAAACATAATTATGCACTGTGACCAAATGGGACTTACTCCAGTTACACACATATGGTTCAACATTTAAAAATCAACTAATGTAACCCATTGCATCAACAGCTTAAGGAAGAAAAAGCATGTAATCATATCAATAAATGCATAAAAAGCCCTGGCTGGTGTGACTCAGTGAATTGAGTGTCAGCCTGAAAACCAAAGGGTCATGGGTTTGATTCCCAATCAGGGCATGTGCCCGGGTTGCAGGCCAGGTCTCTAGTTGCAGGCATGTGAGAGGCAACCACACATTGATGTTTCTCCCTCTCTCTTTCTCCCTCCCTTCCCCTCTCTCTAAAAATAAATAAATAAAATCTTTAAAAAAAATAAAGGCATAAAAAACATTTGACAAAATCTGACATTCATTTATGATAAAAACTCTCAGCAAACTAGCAACAGAGGGGAACTTCAACTTGATAATGAAGCATCTATACAAAAAAAACGTAATGATGAGAAACTAGCTCCTTTCCTTCTAAGAACAAGGAACACGACAAAATGTCTTTTCTCACCACTCCCATTCAACCTCATATTGGAAGTATGTATTGTATCTTTTAGTTACAAGCATCTTGACCAGTGCCTAGGTGCTCAGTAAATGAAGGCTGTCTAAGCCCCGTGATAACTTATTAACATAACAGTAACGGGCTCCACTTCTTAGGTAGGATTTGTGATGTGTGTGGATGCGCCTGTGCACCGGTAACATCAGTCCACCCATGTGTCTCATTTTTATGAATCAGCAAGAAACATTTTAACACATTGCCATGATTTGCCACCACGCTGAGGAGGCTCTTGGATTGAGGTTTAGCTACTAATGCAAACTGTGAAACTGCAGTCCAGGGTTCTGACTAGCATTCTCTAGGTTGGTAACTAGTTCTAATCATCACAACTGGGTTTTTTTTTGTGGTTCTTTTGGAGCATAAAAGAATCTACTTGGAAATTACACATAAGATATTCCATGAAATTCTACTAGGGTTTTAAAATCTCTTTTGCTAGTTTTTCGATAGTTTTTTTTTTTTTACTGAATTTTAAAGACGAATTTTATATTTGAAAATTAAAAATTAAATACCCATTTTCCAATTTCTTTTGTGGAAAGTAAACTTTTCTCTTCAGAAACGTATATAAGACTGGCTCCTGTCCCAAAGTGGCCAACTGCTTGCTAAGCATAATGGAATTCTGTAAAAAAAAAAAATATGTTTTTACTCTTTTCATAGCCAAACTTATTTGGAAATTACATTATGTTATATTGAGTGTATTACTTTAACTAAGACATTGTTTATGTTTATAAATTTACCACATTTTCAAGATTTGGGTTTGTTTTTTTTTTCCTACCATTTGGCATCCTCCCCATGAGAATTTTATGAATTATAATTGTCATAATACAGTTTCAACATGTTGAAAATACTATGCACAATCAGAATCCTGAATGAATTGAGGCTATGAGGACCCTTAAATAAAATACCCTTAGTTATAATATGAACTACATAATGGAACTTCTAAAACTAATCTGTTAGAATTATTTCTACATGAACCTGCCTTCAAAGCAACACACTCTTTCCAGGAAGGTTTCAAATTGTTACTGAACCCAACCAGTAAGGGGGGTCCTACAGCTCATTGCCTACCAGGCAAATCTCCAAAGACAGAGTTTGTTGGAAAAGAAAGGAATATTTTATTTAATGGCAAGAGTCTGCCTAAAATATCTGCATAACAAAAGTAAGGAGAAAGGAAAAGTCAGAGTATGACATCAAAAATAGCTATTTAAGTACAGGGTCCGGCACAAATAATGCCCCATTTTTATTACACTATCTATTATTACAAAATCATAAGCATGCAATTCTGTAACATAATATTTTACACTCAAGCACACCATATGACATTTTAGGTGAAATGGTCACATTAAAACTATAAATTACTACACTCACATTATTACCCTACCAACCACACTCAAGCAGGCCTTCCTTCTGCCGGATCCTGTACTTGTCATTACAACTACCACCTAGGTGCAAGAACTGAAAATAACACAAAAACAAAAACGTGTTCACCGTGCTGACTGTTATCACCAAGGTCTTTGGAAATAACAGCAAGTTTCTGCCCCAAAGCCCGTTTTCTCTAAGACACCCGAAGAAAAATCACCCTGCCACCCTCTGCCCGCTCAGTGAGGAAAATCTCAAGTAAAATAAAACTCTGAACGTGTTAATACTTTTTCACCAAATTGTAGAGGTAAGTTATCATGTACCCATCCCCGAGCTGCATCGTGCTGGGGGCCCTCTTTTCCCTGGTGTGGGCGTTGGGAACAGGGTAAGGTTCAGAGAGGAAGTCAGTGTGACAAGATACAGAGGTGGGTTGAGGTTCAAAGATAAAATAATACAGGAATGCATTAAACATTAGGCACTATTTAGAGTTCGGTCTGGGATGGTTAAGGAAGAGGATGAGGAATGAAGAGTCAGAGAGAGGGAGGGTTTGGGGGTCTGTTCAGCACCTTACACTTTGACTGATAAAAACCCAAACAGATCATTTACATTTTGCTGGAACTATCTCGTTCCTGATTTATCAAAACGGTAGCACTAAAATAATTCCCTCAAACTATCCATGGGAAAACATCCTGATTTGATCATGGCAGGCATCTTGGATACCTGACTTGAGACCTAAAATGTAAGTAGAGAAGAAAGGGAGTGAATGAGCAGTTGCTATGGAGGAAACACCAGTATAAGCAGAGACAAAAACACACAGATCAACAGAGCCAGAGGAGAGGGGCAGAGAGAGGGTATCCAGGGCCTCACCTGCCGTGTTAACAGTCTAAGAGTCAGGGTCCATGCTGTTTGTAATAGAGAGCCATAGAAAGATTTTAAGGAAATGACATGGTCATGAATAAACATGAAAATTAAACAGAGCAAAAAAGCAAATTATCACATATGTGTGGATCAAATAATGTTAAAATGTGCATATTTTCATTTAAGAAGATTAGAAATTAAGTAACAGCAATGCTTAAAGTATTTAATCACCGTTAATTCATTTTATTCTCTCTAAAGTTGATTGCCAAATAAAACAATTGATTCATTGTCATTCTGATTTATCAGCCTCCTTCTTGTGAATCTGATTACCCTGCATTATGATAATGCTATTAAAAATCAGACAGATCTTGACTCATTAATACATATTAATGAGAAGCTAAAACTGCTCATTTTATATTTCTCTTCAATACATTTTATTGTATTTGAAGGCAGAAAAATCTTGAAAGAGGTAAATTTGCAACAAATAAAGAAAAGACTTGTTTATTCACCATGTTGCACCTTTAAGAAATTCATTAGTCTCTACATGATCAAGGACTCAGGAAGGAGATGGACAGATTTTTGAAAGATGACTTTGAGATAAATGCTCAAGGAAGAGCTGCAAAACACTTGATAAAGGTCAGCCTCTTCATGAATAATGAGGTTCTGAGAAAATGCAACAAATGCTCAGAAAACAATCCTAAGGAAAAATTTATAATTGTAGAAAGCAAGCACAAATTCAAAATCACTATAATGACTAAACTCAACTTAGTGGATAATTAAAATGCATTTAGTTAGTTCTGTGCCACTTAAAATATTCACAGCCCTTCAAAAAGAAATATAGCATATTATTTTATCTATGATAATAATGTTTCCACCTACTAGTGATGGAAAATCTGCCTCCCACAGCAGCTCACTGAGGTCTGCATTTTCTGGGTCGTATACCCATATGACGACAATCTATAACATAAAACGTTTGCATTTCTTTAAATTTTGGACACATTTCATTTTCAGTTGTGACAAGATATAACCATAAAAATGTTTTTGTAAAATTTTGACTACCCCATTTTAAAAAACCATGACAATGTGTTGTTTTTAATAAGTGAAACAACTCAAAGACATATGAAGAGTTAGTGATATTCTTCTGCACACCCGAGGTAACTGCTAACATTTCGTAGGGACGCTCGTCCAGCTTTCTCTGCATTCAGAGATGGACACAGCGCCCCACCCCCAGGCCCCTGCCCCCACACACATTTGACAAAAATGAAATCACACTACGCAGGCTCTTTGTAACTGGCTTTTGTCACTTGTTAGGTCATGGCCATTTCATTAGGTGTGGATCTAATTCTTTTCTTTCTTGTTTATTTTTTCTTGAATAGACATCTTAGTCACACCGTTAAAACACATTGTATTAAAAATACAGTGACAATTGTCTTTCCCACCCTGTATTTTATCACTCATTTCTGTAAGGTCACTCCACCCCACAAATAACTATTCTTAGTAGGTTCTTGTTCATAAAGGTGTTTTTCCTCCGCAGGTAGAAGGTTGGAGAAGGGCAGACCTCGTGCACCTTCTGAAAAGGCCCGTGGAGCCCCAACAGTCCTCAGACCATACCTTGAGCGCCATTGCTCCAAGCAAATTTTGTTGAAAAATTCGTTTGGAAAATTCCTCTTCTGGGAAGTATGGAATATAACCTGGAACTATTATAGTAGTCATATACGAAGGATATACAAAATTTTTTAAAAATGTCTTACCTGGGTTAAGTTTTGAGGGAAATTTCTGTTGGCAAAAAGAGGAATCATACTTTAGTAAACAGTATGCTCAATATGAGTTTGAATATTCTACTTTCAATATACATGTCTCTAAATCTTGGGATATTTTCTTTATGTTCCACTATAGATAAATCATTAAATGCTAAATGGTAAAAAAAAAGCTACCTATGTTTATAATTAAATATAATTAGGAGTCTCAAGTGCCGTCCCAGGAGGCTGACGGCTTGAATCTGCACGCCTCTCTAACAACAGTCCAAGTTCCCGTAGCCAGATGCATGATTGATCTTTAAAAACCTGACAGTGTCTTCCTATGTCCACAGCAATAGAAAAGCTCACCAAAGCCAAAAGATGGTTCTCTGAAAAGACAAGTAAGATAGAAATAGAAATATCCCTAGGAAGAAGAACAAGGAAACAGAAGGGAGGCGCAAATAAAAATGTTAGAAATGTTTAGATACAAAACTACAACTACCTCAGAGATGAAATAGATATAAGAGATGTTGTGGGCAACTTTATGACTTTGAAATTTACACTGACATCGTCAACTGAAGACATGGATAAATCCCCAGAAAAATACTGCGGATGAAAACGGATTTTACAAGGATTAGAATTCCAAACTAGTACAATAACCATTAAATAAATTAATAGGTTGGAAATCTTCCTGCTCCTTCGCCCACAAGAGAGTCTAGATTCAAGTGGGTTTCTATGCACGTTTCCAACAAATACTCAAGGAATGTATATTTCCAATCTTACGCAAAGTCTCTCAGAGGAAAGAAAAAAATGAGAGCTAACTTATATGATGAATCTAGCATAGCCTTGCTACCAAAAGTAGAAAAAGATGTTATAAGAGGAGTAAAATCACAGGCCAATCCCGCTCATGAATATTCACACACAAAAAACTAAACAGATACTAGCAAACCCAATCCATCAATCTATAGGAAAGGTAATTCATCAACACCAAGTTGGACTATTCTAGAAATACAAGATCAGCTTAATGCAGAAATATTATTGACTCTTATTCTCCAGATTAACATAGTCAAGGAGAAAAGCCATATGAACTTTTAAGTGGAAGCAGAAAAAACTTTAAATATATTTCAGTACCAATTCATAAGAAAAATTCGCTGCTGACTTGGAATAAAAGGAAACCTCCTTAACTAGGTAAAGGTTAACCTGTAACCTGTAACAAATGTTACGGGAAACAGTGAAAGGATGCCAGCCTCCCTTTAAGATCAGAAATTAGACCAGGGATCCTGCCAGCGCCCCAGGAAACATTGTGTTCCAGCTGTGCAGTAAGAATAAAAAGAATAAAAAGCATACTTATTGGGCAAAAACATTATTTTTCAAGTGATATGATTTGTAAAAATTCCCAGAGAATATATAAACAAATTAGTAGAATACAAGAATTTTGCAAAGTTGCTGAATATAAAAATCAATATTCAAAAGTAAACTGTATTATATACAACAGGAGGTTCTGGTTCAAACATGCAATTTAAAAAAATTGACTATTTAGAATAGCAACACAAATATAAAGTACTTAGAAATAAATCTAATAAAAATGTCCAGGCACCTGTACAAAAAATTACAAAATTTTATTGGCAGACATGTAAAAGAATATAAATAAATGGAGAGTTTTATATTGTTACTGAGTAGAAAGACTCTCTACATTGATTAAAATATTTAGAGAAATTATAAAAATCCCTAATAGGGTTTTTTGGAATTTGATAAACCAATTCCAAAAATTCATAGGGAAGAAAAGCAGGTCCAAAAGATGTAGCTAAAAACTCCTGAAGAAGAATTAGAATTGGTGTTGGAGTGGGATGGGTACTTGCATTACCATTTATCAAGACTTTAACATAAAGTTACTGTAATAAAGATAATGTAGAATTTATTTGAGTAGAGACAAACAGATCAGCTGAACAGAATAGCCAGCCTGGAAAGAAATCCATGCAGACATGGAAAACTGACCTATGATCGAGCAGCCATTACAGGTAAATTGATTATTCAATAAATGGATATGAAAAATTAATTATTCATGTAGAAAAAATAAAGTTGGGTCCCTATCTTGAAACATGTTACAAAAACTAAGTCCACGTGGATTAAGGACTTAATTGTGGAAGGAGAAACTGTGTTCAACTTTTAGAAAAATATATAGGAGGTGATTTTTATGAAGTTGCAGGTACAGTAAAATTTCTTAAACAGATTTAAAAAGGCATAAAGCCACAGAGGAGTTTATAAATTCGTTTACCACAGCTAAGGACCTCTGTTGTCAATAGAGATCATAAAAAGTGAAAAGCTACAGAAAGTGGGATAAAATACTTTAAAAAATGTATGATAATGTCCTGGTCATTAAAATATAATAAAACTATGTTATGAAACAAAAATAACTCAAAAATGGGTAATATGCTCATTTAATAGAAAGGAAAGAAAAATTTCTCATGAAAACATGGAAATATGCTTAATAGTAATCAGGGAAATGTAAAGAAAAAGCACAATGACATCACTTCACACCTACTAGACTGGAAAAAATTAAAAAGTCAGATAACATTAAGTGTTCATCACGATGTAGCACAAATGGGAACTTTTGTCCACTTCTGGTGTAGATGTAAAATTTGGGCAATTTTTCACAAAATTACCTAGTAAAGTTGAACAAGTACATGTCCTAATTTTGGGCAATTCTACTTTTAAGTGTGCATCTTCGAGAAACTTCCATTGCTGTGTGTTAGGGCAGTATTTCCCAAACAATAATGGACACACAAGTGACTTCAGGATCTTGTTAAAATGTCCATTGTGATCCTGTAGGTGTGGCGTGAAGCCTGGGAGTCTGCATTTCTAACAACTTTGCAGGTGGTGCTAGCGCTGCCTGTCCTTGGACCACACTTTGAGTAGCAAGGACCTGTGTTGCAAATAAATGCGTTGGCAGCAGGGTGAGCCACAAATACTCGTACCACGGAATCACTGAGCATTCACAGTGCAAGAACTAAAGATTCTTGTTTGGAACATGGACGAGTCTCAAAAACATAATGTTTAGAGAAAGAAGCAAGTCACAGGTGAATATATGTTTCAATTAAATAACACTCAAAAACTGACAAAACAAAACACTTTCTTAGAATCAGATATTGGTAAACTATAAAAAAGCAAGGGAGCATTTATCATACACCATTCAGGATGGTGGTTCACTCTTGGGGGATGAGTAGGATGTGACCATTATGGGCCTCGAGCATATTCTAAGGTCCTGGTCATGTTATGCTTCTTGCCCTGTGTGGTGGGTTCATGGGTATTAGTTTCATTTTTATTCTAAAAGGTGTTTGTACAGGAAATAGGTTGTGAACATTTCTGACCTATGTAACCAAAAACATTTAGCTTCCCACGAGGTCTCCTTTTCGGGCTGACCGGTCGGTGGGGGTCGGAGCTCCTTCTGTTTTCCCTCATGGAGGGAAACATACCTGCGTCAGGGCAGCCTGCGGACCCGTCTCTCCCGCCAGCTCTTGGGGCTCAGCGTATGTGACTGAGATTGGAAACCCATGGAAATGGCTACAAGTGCTTTCTCGGGATTCACCCCTCTGATGGGTCCTCTGGTCTCTCCTTGGAGGAAGTAGCAAGTAGCTCCTTTGACCACAGAGGCAGGTTTATTCTCCAATTCAGCCATACCAGAAATTTACCCCCCAGATTTTCCCATGTCTACTTCTCAACTGGTTCAAAACCCACAGAGGGGAAGCTGATGATTGATTGGTATCTCTGAAACCCCCACCAAGAGCACATGCCTGCCAGCTTTGTGAGGAGGAAAGACTCCATCTCTGCTTTGTGGGAAGGTGGCAGTAATTCAGAGGAACGGCTCAATGTGTACTCCTGGAGGGGCGTGTGAAATGCGGTTATCAGGCCTTTCAATCCAAAATTGCACATAAACTGCTAAGCTGTCGGACTCTACGGGGCCATGTGAACCAGGACAATTAAACTGTCAGCAAATAACCCTGCTTTATTGAAGGCTCCAGTATTTGCGTCTCTTTTTCAATGGAATGAAAGCTTATATGGAAACTGTAATGTAGATAACCTATTTGTTAATTAGAACTTAAACTAAATACTCTTAAAAAGCATTAATAATCTTTGTATTCAATATGGCATTACTTACTTAACTCTGTAATACCACAGAAAGCAAGTATTAGAACTGCCCACAAATAAATAGCGTTCTTCTTCTAAATCCTAAAAAAAAAAAAGCAAAATATAAGAAGTTAACTTTAAACTAAAGACAAATTTAGATACAGGTATCAAAGTCACAGAGGAACTAAGTTAATTATCTAAGATGAGATGAAGTATAATGAATAAATTTCAGAATAGAACTAATAAGTATTCGTATAATACTAGTTCAATTCTTCAATTACTGTCTGTAATTAAGAACTTACTCTCATGGGTGGCAAATTTAGATGGCTTATTGTTTCCATTATATTTGACTTTGTGAAATAAGAGGAAATATGTATGTCTTTGCCCCTGGTTCCTGAGTCTTTGACTACGATTCCTGATGCAGAGAAAACTCCCATAATTTCCTGAATGTTAAGAGTGTCTGGCATGAGCTCCTACCGTTTTCTTTACTGAAACACAATTCAGTTAATTTCTTGTTTAGTGGCTTTCAACCAGAGGCGGTTTTCCTCACCAGGGGACATTTGGCAATGCCTGGCAATGTCCTCGAATTTCAAAAGTCGTACATCCTCCCTTAAAGGTTGTAAGATCTGATGACACTATACATAAATGACAAAGATGGTCCTATATGTGCATGTATTTGTGTGTGCGTTTTTTTATACAACATATTCTGTAATGTTTATATGGGCTTCCAACATACAACAAAAGGGAAAGAAATCCTTTACTTCCTCGAAAATTGTGTTCATGAAACTTCACTCATAAGCTTAAAAAGCCAAATTCAAATATGTTTCAATCTATAGGGGTTAAAACATGAATTAACACTCATCTGGCCTCTCCCACATCACTCTACTATTTCCTGAAAATAAAGACTATTAATTAAAAAGAAGGCACAAGCCCCAAAGTACAGGCAGGACTAGTCACACGGAATTTCTATGGCAATGGCTTTACCCACTTGTGTGGCAACCTCTGCTGTGAGGTGCGGGCCGGTGCTCTGTTACTAATTAAAAAGGTGTCGAGGTTTAGAAATGCTTTGCTGTCCTGGTAAACTAGAGAGGATTCAACATCACTTTCATTTGTTCGCATTCACATATGCTTTCTTGAAGAAAATAGAGTGGAATAAAAAAAACACACCTTCTGAAAAGGGCTCTTAATCTTGGGTATTGTCACAGGAGGCTACGCTGCAAGACAGCGGTAACCCGGGCTTTCACATGCCAATGAAGAGACTAAGGTAAAATCTATCACTTAATAACATAATTTGCAGAGATAGATCTAGAAATTAATGACATTGACAATAATTTAAAAATACTTCTTATTGCCCCGGCTGGTGCGTCTCAGTGGACTGAGCTACGGCCTGCGAACCAAAGACTGAAAGGACCGCCAGTCAGGGCGCAGGCCTGAGCTGGGGGCCAAGTCCCTACCGGGTGGCGCGTGAGAGGCAGCCACGCAGGGATGTTTCTCTCCCTCTCTTTCTCCCTCCCTTTCTCTAAAAATAAAAAATAAAAATCTTTAAATAAATAAATAAATAAATAAAGACTTATTGACACTTACACCTTACACTATTTAAAACAGGCGAAAATAGGTTGAAAGCTAAAAAAAAAGGCAACGTAAAATGTAACATGGATGATTATTCAAGTGTAGTAAGTCTTAATAAGTTATCATTAAAATCAACTTACCGGGCCTGTAACAATCGGTCTTATAATCTGAATACCAGGAGAAGAGCAACGCAGTTCTGTGCTGGGTGAGCTAGCATTTAAAGAGAACAAGAAAGGAGATATGGGTAAAGATGCATGCGAGATTAGAAAAATTGTCCTACTACTCTCTAAGCCTAAAAACTTCATGTGTATGCTAATAAGAAAAGTAAAAATATAGCAACATTTGATTTCTATCCTATTTTCAAAGTGATTTTGTTTTTCTTTTCACATCTATTTAATGGGAAGAAATTTACATTAAATCAAAGCCTGGAATCTGAATGTTCACACTACATGGATGCTTTGTTACATGTAAATACGCACATATATTGACATTCATGACAAAAATATTACCTTTTATCTTTCACAGAACAAGTTTCTGGCACATGCCACTCAGAAAATAATGTTCCTTCATATTCTAACTTAATCTAAAAAATAAGATAAAATAGTTCAAACAAAAATATTTACTCCACAATTTTCATCTCATTGGTCAGCTGTAGGGTTCAATTTCCTGGGTCATTATTTAAAGAAAGAATAATTAAAATTTGACTTCTTTGAAATTATACGCAGTCATATGACAAAGGAAAAGAAACTTTTCTGAAACACTTGTAGCTTCCCCCCAGAATTACAAGATTTTTATTTTATTTCATTTTAGAAATAATATATTAAGTATCTAGGCAGTGACTGGTTCTCTAGTAGGTTCTGAGGGTTAAGAAAAAGATAAATGAGACATAGTCATGCTGTCTGAATCATGACACAAGTTTTTGAATATTAAATAACAAAACGCTCAAAACAACACTACTTATTTTTGCTACTTACATATTTAAGGACTATTACCGTAGAGGGGGATCGCTATTAGGAAGATAAATGAAATGAAAGATATAAAATAACAAAAGAATGACAGTGTGCTGTACAACTGAGTATAATGAACTCTGCTCTAAAGTAAAAAAAAAATACTTAAATATAGTTAAAAAGAATAAAAACACTTACAGTACTCCTGGTGCTAAAAATGCGGTAGTTTGGGCTGCTAGTGGAATATCTGTGGAGGAAAAAAAATCAGATATAAATATTTAACCTAATTTCTCCTCCAAAGGAGAACGTTTCTATGCCTGGTCAGAGCATGTCTGGGCTGCCAAGAGCTTTGCATGTCTGCCCGAGCACCCTCCTGCAAAGCATAGTCAGGGATAAAACTGCGAATATTGGTGAACTCTACCTACCCCCACTCAAGGGGTGTTAGGGTTTTCTCAGTATCTGAAGACACCAGAATGAGAAGCTCAGATACCCCTCGACTTATGATGGGGTTACCTCTCAATAAACCCACTGTAAGCTGAAAATACTGTAATTTGAAAATGCATTTAATGCACCTACCAAACAGCATTGCTCAACCTAACCAACCTTAAACGTGCTCGGCACACTGTCATTAGCCTGCAGTTGGGAAAAATCATCTGACATAGGCCTATTTTATAATAATATGTTGACTATCTCATGTAGTTTACTATGCATATTGCTTTTATACCCAGATAAAGTTGAAAAATCATAAGTGAAACCATAATATGTTGGGGACCATATGTAAATACTTTTACATCTTATTTTTGTTTTAAGATGAAAACTGTTGAAGAATATTGGCTGCATTACCTTCACTTATAAACTGAGTTAAAATAAAATGAATAAAGATTAAAAGCCCATAAAGCAGTATTGCTTGCTTGAAACACTAAAGAGCAAATTTCTGTGAGTCCTTAATCATTCTCATTTCCCTCTATTATTCAGGTACTTAAATTTCTGTCTATATGATTTATGTAAAGCAGCATTGTCCAATATAAATAGAAGGCAAGTCACATTACAAAAGCAAGAAGAAACAAGTGAAATTGACTTTAATAATATATTTTGTTGTTGTATGATTTCCCCTACAGTGGCAAAGTTGAGGAATTCAAACAGATTGTATAGCCTGAAATGCCTAAAAAATATTACCATACAGTTTGATGACCTCTGATGTACACAGAAAGTTGATAAACTCTCTGAGTTCACAGGCCATCCTTAATAATATCAGCTACCATGATTTATTTGATCCATTGTTTGCCAGGCATGTGCTGAGAGCACATTGAATTTAAGCATCACAACCACCTGATGGGAGAGGTTTTCTCATCTTCTTTTAGAGAAGAAAACGAAGACTTACAAAGTTCAATTAGAAACCACATTTTTGCTTTCTCACTACTTCACTCACCTTTCCAATGGCGTCTCACTATTTGACACCTGCGTGGGCCTAGTGAGGTGCTCTGGGTCCCTTCCATTCGAAGCCTCTGAAGGTTGGGTTTATTATTGGTATTCTTACATTTTTTCATGTCGGAGGGCAATAATTATTGTTATAGAAAAACCTCCGTTAAATAGAACGTTCGCAGAGTGTGGTTTTTCAGATTAACCAGCCGTATTTTAACCTACGTCGAAAATCTTTCTAAAATATTTTGGTCCGCTTTCCAATCCAGCAGTTACCTAATACTGAACAAAAATCAAACGTGCATTGAGGACCTCTCAGAATTTTAAGTTTTCATCCCTCGAATCCACTCACTTTATACGCGAATCACATCTCCTTACATTTTGTAACGCACTTTCTCATAAATCATTTGACCATCAACGACCTTATTATCCTAGTGAAGGGGGCCCCCATCCCCAGTCTCTGGGGGCAGTTTTGGGGTTCTCATTTGCCCCTCTCCTCTCAGGCAAAAGCAGAGTGTAGTAGGAGGAAACCGGTTCAAGGATTCATAGGAGCTCAGCTGCCGGAGGACAGACAGCACTGGGACGTTACCGCGACTCTCCAGCAGCCAAGTCCTAGCGGCGTCGCCTCCTATTCCGCCTTCATTCTCTGAAAACTCTCAGAAGGGGCGGCGGGGCGCTGGTGCGAGTGTTCAGGGAACTGCGGGACGAGAGGGTGGTCTGCACGGGCGGTGTTCCCGGGACACTGAGGCGCTGGGTGGGTCCCCTGCTCGGCCCCAGGGACGCCCTCGTCCGGTGTCCCTGCCCACGCCTGGCGCCTCTACCTCCACAGAGCGGAACCGCAGCAGCTCAGCCAGGACAGCAGCACCGCCACTCCCCGGGCTGCCATGGCGGCGCCGGGACCCTCCGCTCAACCGCCCAGGCCTCGCCGGCCCCTGCCTCGCGTTCCCCGGGGGCGCCTGCGGAGCCCGCGGCGGGAGGCGCTGGGGGGCTCGGCGCTGAGGATCTCGGTGCGGCCAGTGCCCCCGAGCCCGGCCAGTGCGGGTGCGCCTGCCTGTCCACTCCCGCGAGCCTGGGAGTTGGATGCTGGAGTGGAAAATTTAAGCCAGATTTTAGGTAAGGCAGAACCACGCTCGTTTCTTTGGAGTGGACTAGCAAAACCACTTCGGAAAATACGAGTTGGCTGAATGAAGATAAAACTTTTCAGTTAGTTTATCTTTTAGCCCAAATTTTCCCTGTAATTGTATATAACCTCTGCAATGGCAAAATAACACATGTACCAGGGCTTCACAGGGCGCAGGCACTCCATGTTCGAAGTTGAACAGAAATGAACGGTAACAGGTGCTCATCGAGCACCTACTGTATGCCTGACACTATCTCATGCACTTGAGTACGAAGAAGTAGGAGAGCATTCTGGTTTACACCAAAGTTTTATAATTTATATGTGTACTTGTCGGTAGACCAAATGATCTGAATCCCGAAGGGCTCCAATTGTGTCTTTATTCCTCCTTCTGTTATCAGTGCCTGGCACAGTCTCCGTTCATAGCAGATCCTCAGTGTTTACTGACTTAATAAATCATTGAACAAAAATAATAAAATGGAGACCAATGGAGAAAGTGATTGCATTTACTTGATTTGGGAGACACTACGTTTTATTTTTAAAATATATATTTATTATTTTCTTTGTTGTTGTTATTTGGGAGACACTATTTTTAATGCTATTCTATGCCCACTTCCCCCCCCGAGACAAGTTTATATCAGAATTATATGTCATAGTTGATTTGTTTTGCAGTTGGAAGAACATTAGATCAGCAGTAGATATACTCCCGAATCTAGCCGCACCTGAAGCGCTAATAAGAATGGAATGTACATCCAGAAAAAGGCTGCGCTGTTGACTCAGACTGCCTAGATAGCAATTCAGCCCGCACTAGAACATGGTCACTTTTAAATCCTCTAAAATAAGGATAAGATAGTATAAACTACCTCATGTGGTTGTGGGAACTGAAAGACCTAAGTGCATCATAGTATCTGGCATTTGGTATACGACATCAGTAACACACTCCTCCTCCTCGAGCCTCTGTTACTAAAGTGTAAAGTGGGAAGCGTTAGGACTCTACTTGCTCTCCAGGTCTTCAGGTCTTACACCCTCTACCTTATCGCTTTACCTTTGAGCTGGTCCCTTTCCATGTCCGCATCTTTATTCTTCTGGTCCTTTACTTTCCTATTCGAAACCTGTATGTTCCCATTCCACCCCACTTGTATTATGAAATTCTACCCTTGTGTTTTGTACACACTCTTCTTAATAAAAACAAATCACTAAAGAATAATTTACAAATGAATGCTTTCGGAGACTGAAACTTGCACAGAGCAGACGCTATGGCCCCAGAACAGGTCACTTTAGCCCAGAGCGTTGCATGCTGGGAGTTGTAGTCCGACGCTCGAGCACGCACTTCCGCGCCTCTCCAGTTTGAAAAGCTGGAGGCAGGGAGGGTAGGCGGAGCGTTGAGGCCGCAGCGCGCTCGAAGCCCCGCCCCCGCGCCTTCCGCTCTCCAGGTTCGTCCAGGAGCGGCGCGCTAGGTCATGGAAGGGGCGTGGCCTCGGTCCCGGGTGGCGGCGGTTGCCGCCACCAGGGCCTCTTCCTCGGGCGGTGCTGCCGAGGCCGGCCTGCGCGGGGCAGTCATGGTCCCTCCTTGAGCGGACTGTGGCGGGGAGCGGGGCGGGGCCTGGCCGGAGGGCGGTGGCCCGGCGGGGGCGGGGGCGGGGGCGGGGCCGGCTCGGGCTCCTTCCTCTGCATGTGGCTAGCGGCTGCGGAGCAGTTCCGTTCGCGCCCTCTTTGCTGCCCGCGTCTCTTTCGGGCTCTCCTCGCGTCACCGGAGCCATGGCGTTGGCCGAGACCAACCCGGCGGCATCCTCCTTGCCCAACGGCGACTGCGGCCGCCCCAGGGCGCGGCCCGGAGGGAACCGGGTGACGGTGGTGCTCGGCGCTCAGTGGGGCGACGAAGGCAAGGGGAAGGTGGTGGATCTGCTGGCGCAGGACGCCGACATCGTGTGCCGCTGCCAGGTGAGGCGACGGGGGTCTGCCGGGAAGCCGGGCCCGGGATGTCGGGCCCAGAACCCGGATCCTCTGTCCAAAACAAGGTGTCACCTTGAGCGTCTCTACTCTTGCTGCGAGCCGCGGCGACGAGGAGAAATGGCGGGAGGTCGGAGACCCCTGACCTGGGGTCCTGGGTGGCGGGGTCGGGGTGGCCTGGAGGCGAGATCGGCTGACCAGGAGCCTGCGAGAGATGCGCGCCGCCCGGGGAGGAGCAGTTTACGGTCTGGGGACCGGTGCTCTGCCCCAGGGCTGGGGCCGGCGTGGGGATGGATGCGGTCGGAGTTGGAGCAGCGACCGCCCGAGGCCTGGTCCTGACTCCAGGCGGAGAGCCGGCGGGCGGCGTCCTGCTCCGCATCTCTCTCCCGGGGGCATCCAGCGGGAGTGGACGGTTCCGAGACGCGCTGAAATCCGGGCTCGCCGTTGCCCCCACCTGCAGGCCCTGAGCTAGCAGATCTTAGCTGCCTCCCGTCCACTTTGTTGACATGAGAACCATCCCTGGGCTTTGGGCTGTTTAATGGCCCCGTTGTTTTACTCCGTACCCTGTATGTTAACATTAGGGGCAGATTATTTTTACTTGTTTGTCCCAGAGGACGGAATCTGAGTTCTTTTACGAGCGAGGCGAGTAAACAGTACATGGATGTCAGATCTGTTATTTAGAAATATTTGCATTGTTCCACTCATAAGGAAAGTGAAGTTTCGGGAAATAGAATGGTAATGCACTTCCTACCGAGAGACACGTGGTTTTCAGTGTAAGCTTTCTTCCTATTTGTCCTTTGCTTTGAGGCACTAGGAGGCCTGGCCTTTGTAAAGGCTCTTAGATAACTATTACCAAATTCAAAACGAGAAATAGTTGAGCAATAAACAGCCACTGTAATGTAATGTTTGAAGTTAACCACTGTTTAGTTCGCAAAATATTTCTTCATGAGCAAACATGACACAGTATGAGGATGCTGTGCTATGTATGTCCTAACAAGTTAGTAGGCCCACTTGATGGGAAGCTTTCTACCTAAAATTGAATAAATACCATTTGAGCATGCAGAAACAAGGTAGTAAAAAGCTAGATACAAATATTCTAACTTATCTCGGTTTTTGTTTGTTTGTTTTTGAATCCAGAAATCCACCCTGCCCATTCGTCACCTAAGAGAGCAGTTGCCCAAGTGGGTCTTGGTGTTGCCAGGAGCACCTCTGCCTCCATTGCAGCCTTCTGTTCCTCCACCCCTGCAGCAACACAGCTCCCTGACTTAGTTACCCACCTAAAGGTGTTGGCGTTGAACCGCTGCCCCATGCAGCAGGAGCTCAGCCCTCACCTTCCTTTTGTCTTCACGTTAGATCGGGCCCTGCTGTGGGGAGAGAAGTGTGAGGATGCTCTCCTGCTGGGCAGAAGCGGGGAGAGCCTGAGGGCCTGTCTGTCTCCTCTTCGCTCACTCCTGATCGTCATCCTTACCTGGGGATACTAGGACTCAGATTGAGCTACGTTACTGCTCGTAAGAAGGTGGTGGGGATGTTATCATTGTGACGTTTATTACTATCCCTTTGAAAAATAGTAGAATTAGTTTGTAGATTGGAGATACTGCCATGTTACTGTGGAAGTAGTCTTGAAGGAGGTCATGGACCAATCTGCTCTGATGCCCTTGGGAAGTCTAGGGAGAAGTCATTGAGAAGGAGCCAAGTTTGGCTCTAAAATGTTAGCTGAAGATAGAGGAGAAACATATGAACAGACTTGTTAGGCAGGCTTCCCTCACTTGTAAACTTTGGACTTGATACCTTCCTTCTGTAATTCGAAAGTCTTTACATTCTTCCAGTGCCTTTTAAGAGCTCGTAGTTTGAGCTTATCGCCTTGTTTGATGATTCAAGTTTTGTGTATTGTTGAACACATGTACTTTGTTAGAATTTAATATTTGTCATATTCATCCCATAAACTCAAATTTTATACAGATTGTTTCTCTAGAAGGGGTATGTACATCATGTATCCATGTTACAACAACGTAGGAAGGTGCCCACATGGAGCGTAGAGTCTAGTGGACAAGTGTTATGGGAGTAGGTAGTACAGTAATGGAGGAGGCTGCTAGGACAGGCGCTTCACAAGGTTGTAGTAAGAGAGTAGGAAGGCCTCTTTCTGATAGCACAAAAGTAGTTTTGTCAGGAAGCCTAGTGCTGCTTTCTGCCCTAAGTCCTCTCAAAGTAAACTATTACACTTCATTTCCTTCCTTTTGTTGAATAGAAACTGCAGAGATTTTTTAACCGTTGTGGTTTATACCAGGCCTTAAGCAAGGGCTTGTTTATTGTTCTTGGAGAAAGCAAACCTCGTAGTCTTGGTTACAATACAGACATGAAGTTGCCTGTGATCAGGAATGGCTAGAACAGTGTTCCTTTCTTTGTGTCCTCCCCCACTCCCCAGGGTTTTAAAGTTAATACCAAGAGAAAACATTAACTAAATTTAATTACAAAGGGAAAGTGTATCCTGTCACTAGGTATATATAAAAGCTTCCCATAAAAGTAAACTCAATGGAAAAAATGTTAATTTGTAGCTAGAGGCTAGTATCTGCTGAAGGCGCTTTTAATAGGTGATAAAGAATTGTAAGAGACAACCAGCAGCAAACAGACTTTCTCCGTGAAATAATTGGAAACATTAAAAAAGTTATTTAATGCCTTGACGATATGCAGCTAAAATCATTATTTCCCAAACCACTTACCGTTATTGTGGAGATGGTAGGGAATTCCCATTGAAGGTAAACCATTATTCTGGGTTTATAATAATTGCTATTTCTGTATCTACTGACTGTCAGGGTTGCTTTTTATACACATAGTTTATAGTATTTCCCAAGTACATACGTGTACACCAGTTTCTCTTTAATACTTGGTTAAAACTTGTTTTCTTGGATTATTGTGCCTTCCCTACTAGTAACATAAGTTTTCTCAAAAAGAGGATTTGTTTCTTTTTTGTTTTCTTCCATGGCACTTAGTACTGTGAGGCAGAATGTAAATATTCAACATTTATTGGGTAACTGGATCACCCCAGGAGACTTCTTTGAAATCACTAGTTTAACCCTGTCTTGCAAATTATTTTAACACCTCCTGGACAAGTTCATTGACTGTTAGAACGAGTTTAAGGATTCCCACATTTCTTGGATGAATTTAGTATTTGAGCTAGTATTTTTTTTTTTTTTACATTGTACTATTATGTTCAAAGGCTTTAATAGTTATATTAAAGTCTCATCTCTTGCATCTAAGAGAAAATAGGTGACTGATCATTTCTTTTGGCCTATTTCCTCAGCATGTGTCAGTTGAATACCATGCAATTATAGTAAACAGTCTTTCTCTGCTGAGGGTGGTAGATCATAAAGCCTGGTCTATGTGGATGTCCCCAGGTGTTTTCTATTTAAGCCTATTTTAATATTACCATCGTCTCTATTTTTAAGGCATGAAATTTTAAGTTATATGGGATCATCTCAGTGGCGTCTGACCAATATTACTTGTTTTTTAAATGTTGGCAGGCATGCGTGGGTTACTTGAATAGTTTCAAGCATCTGTAGGAAAAATTGTTATTTAGAACAAATCTAGAATGAACTGGTAAACTGATACATACTTAACAGCTTCCTTATTGTAACTGGATACAAATGTAGTTGTAGTGCCCTTTGGGGACTATGTCAGGTTTTGACACCCAATGTTAGTGAGGGTGAGCTGCATACGGATTCGTGGAGGCTGGTGGCTGTTAGGACACTTTCATCAGTGGGAAGCCCAGTACTGCCTGGTGGAGGCGACTGAGAACAGTCAGTGGGGAACAGTACCCGTGGCTACTGGGACCTCAGATGGGCTGGTTCTTACACTGAACCAACTTTTAATTAATTATACTTAATTCAATGTAGTGTAACTCCTGTTTAAAAAACAGGCGGTCCCATGAAATTTTTAAAAACGGATTTTTTAAAACTTTTAAAAAGTTTGTATCAAATTTTTTATTTGTGAGAGAAAATGATTTTTTTTTTTTGACTTGACATGTGCCGTTCAATTTCAGCGCATTTTTAAGAAAACATCATATGTGTAATGATTGGGTGAGTTTATTAAGCATTTACAAAGAGCTGCTGGGTGCCGTTGGTGTATGCACTTTTTTGGTTGCATGTCTGATCCTCCCACCCATGACCCTGGTCATCTCTGATCCTCGTCCAGTGGGTATTTATTAATAATAGAATTTGGAACCTACAGTCTAAACCTTCTTGATTAGGAATGTGAGGTCCTCCAGGCAATGCCCCTGCCCATTTCCGTTGTGAGTTGTTTCGTAGTGGTGAGTTAAGGTACAAAATACAGATACATGAGATTTTTATCGCTTGTGAGACATTCATCTGTGTATGAAACTGTAAGGGAAAGGGGTTATCTCAAGCCTTTAAAAGATAACAGAGCAGCGCACTTGAATGTCTCTGCTAAAAAGAAATTCAGATACCCTGTATATGTTTTCCTATCCAGTGTGTCTGGTTACTGTTAAATAGTTTAATTTGATCAACTTACTGGTAGTAACTTAATCTGTTCTACTTTAAAATAATAAGCTAGTTACCATTATCTGAATGTTTTTCACAAAAGAGAAGTCATCCTTATTTATAATTACTTTATTGCTGTGGATTGACAAGAGTTAGTTTTGCCAACAGTGAAATGTTCTATCTGGAAAGAGAGACACAGTCTTACCATTTTTAACAAGAAAGCAGCACAAGTAATGATTGACTCAAAAGATTGTTAGGTTCCTAAGAAGCTTGAAGACTCTAGACAAGAAATAGGAGGCTTTTTGTTGTTGTTGCTGCTGGAATAGTTCACAGGCGTTGTGTATGAGGCATTGCTGGTCTCCGCTACAATCCACCGTAGTTCATTGGAAAAACTGATTTTTTTCCTATGACAAATATTGGATATATCTTATTGCCCTATTGGGTTTCAGCTCGATTTCTGATGGTTCTTCGTGATGGTTGTTCTATATTTTAGTTGTAATTTTGATGTGGTTGTGGGAAGAGGTAAGCCGTGTCTGCCTGTGCCACCTTCTTGACCAGAAGGCCTCCATACTGTTTTTAACTGTGGCTGTATCAATCTGCATTTCTACCAACAGTGCACGAGGGTTCCCCTTTTTTTTTTTTTTAACATCCTCACTAACACTTGTTGTTTGTGGATTTAATGATAGCCATTCTGACAAGTGCGAGGTGATATCTCATTGTGGTTTTAATTTGTATATCTCAGCCAGTTACTGACATTGAGTATCTTTTCCTGTCTATTGGCCCTCTGTATGTCCTCTTTGGAGAAGTGTCTATTCAGGTCTTTAGCCCATTTTTAAATTGGATTGTTTGTTTTTTTTGGTGTTGAGTAGTTTAAGTTCTTTATAGATTTTGGATATTAATCCCTTATTAGATGTATCATTGGCAAATATGTTCTCCCATTTAGTAGGTTGTCTTTTCATTTTGTTGGTGGTTTCCTTTGCTGTGCAAAAACTTTTTAGTGTGATATAATCCCATTTGTTTATTTTTTCTTTCATTTCTCTTGCCCTAGAAGATGTATCAAAAAAAAATATTGCTGAGAGAAATGTTAGAGATTTTATTGCCTATGTTTTCTTCTAGGAATTTTATGGTTTTGGGTCTTCCATTTAAGTCTGTAATCCATTTTGAGTTTATTTTTGTATGTGGTTTAAGGAGGTGATCAAATTTCCTTTTTTGCAAGTATCTGTCCAATTTTCCCAGCACCATTTATTGATGAGTGTCTTTACCGCATCGTATGTTCTTGCCTCCTTTGTCAAGTATTAATTGACCATATAGTTGTGGGTTTATTTCTGGGCTCTCTGATCTGTTCCAGTGATCTATATGTCGGTTTTTATGCCAGTACTATGCTAAAACTGACCTCTTGAGTGATGTTCATTTTGAGCTGTATGACTCCAGTACAGTGCTCATGTATTAGAGCAAAAAGGAAAAAGAGACAATACATAGACTATTTCAGTGCCTGTTTTAGAGGCTTGGGAAATGCATCTGGGCTACGTGCATGAAATTGTTAGCCCTGGGTGCTGGGGCCTCCAATGCTGCTGGAAAAGACCATCGTTTCAGGTTTATAACACTGTCCCATCAGGAAGTCCCTTTGTTGGGGGAGTGATTTTTGGGAAGAGACATAGTAACACACTTAGTTAAGGATTAGGAGTCAGTTTTGCGATTAATGTTATTTTATTCCCTTCCAAAATTTTTTTTTAATCCCCTCTGGACCTTTGGAGTTTATTAGTTAGAAATTTACATGTATCAACATTTCCTGGTCTAAACTTCTATTCCACAGTTGGGCTTGACAGCCTCTGGTTCTTTGGAGCCATGGGAAAAAATTAAAAAATACTTGTCTTCTGACTTTTATAAGCTTAAAATCAAATGGAGAAGCAAAGGCATACATGGGAAAACTGAGGACAGTACAAAGTAACTAAATACTAGGATATCATCCCTGTGTCCTGCAGTACCACGTGTCAGAGTTTTGTTCCTGACAGCATAAATATTCGAATGTAGAAATTAATCGTTGTTATGTTTACTCATCATCATCAGTGCAGCTTGTGAATTCAGAGACGAGCTGCATAGGCGGCACTGTCCCCAGGAGTTTGTTTTGGGAGTCATTTGGATTCTTTGCAAACAATGGAAAGAGCTGGTCTTGAGCAAAATGGGGATTTGTTTGAAGAAAGAGCAGGAAGGCCAACTCTCCTCTGAGGGGCCGCAGACAGAGGCAGCTCTGGGGTCTCAGCAGCCAGGAGTGGCGGCCTTTCTCTTGAGGATGCTCCCTTAGGTGACAGACAGCTCTGACTCCTAAGTACCTTCTTCTCTATTCAAAATCAAATACCCAAGAAAGGGGAGCTTGATCTGCTCTCTGGGACATCTTTCCCTGCCAGATCAAATAACTGTGGCCCAAAGGGGTGACGACTAGGATATGCAAATTAGGGGGAGGGTCGGGAGAAGAGGGTCAGAATCAAATTGCTATTCTGCAACCCTCTGTTTGCATAACAATTGTGCATACTCTTTTTTTAAAGTTAAATAATATATAATATACAGCTTTGGTAATTACAACTATTTGTTAAATGCTGCATGAGTGACTGGTGTCTTAGTGTTTTGGGAATTTAGCAAAGCAGCAAGAGATAGTTACATGTACCTGAATATGAATATATGATTAATAATTATATGTGGGGAGATAATTTGCCAAATTTGGCTCGGGGAAATTTTGGACTGAGAGAAGAATAGTGCACCTCTGTTAAAAATAGAACAAAAACATTTATCTTCCATCATTCCTGTAGTACCTTTGGCCTGCAGTGCTGACTAGTCATGCTTAGTCACTGAAGATGATTAAATGAGTGTGTCCTTGCCACTTCCGCCGGCGCACACGCAGAGAGGTGCCCGCGTGAGAAGCACTGCCACAAGGGCAGACCCGCATCCAGCTCAGAGCTGCGGCCCTTGCAGTCCTTCGGTGGGAGTGGGCAGCGGTGCTCGTTGAAGCGTCTTGGTTTTGCTACCTGCTAACACTGGTGGCTCTCCTTGGACCAGCATCCTCTGTATCCTGAGAATTTTGTATTTTAGGTTAGCGTCCAAATAGGCACTTCAAATTTGAAGCTTTACCCATTGCATTTTTGTGAAATATGACACTATACTCAAACTTATCTTCTGTATAGATTACCTTGTCAAGAAACTCCTTATGGCTAACTAGATCCTGCTCAGTTCACCCGGAGAATCTTGTCTGCACAGCGTGTTTCCTGATTAGAAGCTATCAAGCCCTGCCTTCCTCATGGGGCGCTTGGGACCAAATACACTGATAAGCACTTACATTTTCTCCCCTAGCTCCTTAGTGGGATAATCCAGCGTTCTTCTGGGTATATCTAACCATATTTTCATATTCAATCAAATGGAATTTAAATGAGATTTAAACTGTATTGCTATCCTTAATAATGAGACATGGGTTATTGAAAACTGTTGGGTAATGATGGAGCAAACTGTTCATTAAAATATGATTTCAAGCCTTTTGCAGCTGAACATTTCCAGCCTAAAGCACCACCTCTAAACTTGGAAGAACTTAAAGAATTAAACCAATTTGTTGCTCCTGAAGTGATCTGGGGGGACCGCAATCACAGCCTCCTGCCTCAGACAGACATTTCAGCCATAATAAACGCTTTTCTGGTTGTCTCAGAGTTACGAAACCTTATAACAATTTAGTAAGCATTGATTAAATTGAGTGACTTATAATCATTTAGAATTAAATAATTATAATAGCAAATAAGCATTTTTCTAGGATCTACAGAAATTTTTTAAAGGTTAAGAGCAACATGTTCTTTGGGTGTGTAATACATGTTTTAGGATTCTTCTATCAGAATTTTCAATAAGCTAGCACAAATGGAGAATACTAATGTACCAGGAAGTGTACTGTAGCACATTGTTCAAAATGACAAAAGATTGGAAACAACCTGAATACCTCTCTTACGAGACCAATTCAATAGATGATGTGTGCATATAGAAAGGAATGCAGTACAGTGCAGCTGGTAGGCAAATGAGATGGTTCTGTTTACACAAGATTATGGAATGAGCTCTAAGGTTGTTAAGTAAAAAAGCAAGTTGCCCAGGTGTATGTAGTTTGCTAACATTTGTGGAATTAAACAGTATATAAATACGTGTGTATATATGCACAGTTGTCTCTGGAAGGACACAACACTGGTATCTGGTTGCCTGTAGCAGGGAGCTGGGCCAGGTTGGGGGGTGGATATGAGAAAGACCACTTTTTTCTGCGCGTCCTCTGTGCCTGCGTATCTATCCTATGCAGATATTTCCTATTAAAAATAAATAGTAAAAAATACTCACCTTTGCCCTTGATGGTACCACGTGAAGGAGGTATTGCTTAACACTCCCGCTTCCGTCTTGCTGTGCCTCACCACCCAGCTGTCGCCCTGTAGACTATAGGTCACCACTGTCAATCGGGGGTTTTTAAAACATACATGACATACGGTAGCCTTCAAACAGGGAATTCTTTGCTTTGTACAGTGTGAAACAGTGTAAATAGGCATTTGCTTTTTTGTAGGACGTATTTACCTGGCGTTTTTGTGAATTCATGATTGGTAATGATTTGGTGACATGTAAATAACATTCATTTTGACAAAAATGGCCTTGTGATCAAATTAATTCTCAGGAGATACATTTTTTTAAATGTCTCTTGAAGATGTTGGTAAACTTTTTGTTGCAAATATATTTCTAGTGTGTGGTTTACTTTAAATTTTTTGTTAATATTGTATAGAAGTTTAAACCTATAGTTAATTGATTTGTGATTTCTCCGATCCCTTTAAACTTAGAAATATTATCTGGTCACTTAATGTTGTCTGCTTGACTTTTATCGTTTGACTTCCAATTTTGCTGTTACTGACTGTTTGGGCATGAGCCTCACAGAGCGGAAGTTTCGCTGCGGGTCAGTGGTGCGGCTCTCGCTGTGGAGGTTCTTCGACCCAGTGCGTTCCTTTATCTGGACATTGGGTGGTGGGTTCAAGGGATCTACTAGTAACCAAACTCACAAGACTAATTTATAAGTTTAAAAATTTAAGTCTCAGAATAACCACTATTTGAGGGATTTACTTGGGAGATTTTCTACTTGATAATTCCATGTAAAAGTACAAGTTTCAGGTCACAAAGTTGCTTGGCACACTCTTAGGACAGTGAAAATTACAGGAATATTTACATCAAGTTAGGGTAGCTGGATAGATGACCCCTTCCTAGTTTAGGGATTTTTTTGTTTGTTTAGAATATCCTGGACAATTAATTAGATTACTACATGTGTTACATAGTGCCAAAAACAGAATAATAAACTAAATGTCCCTTGTGCTTTTTCATTTTTTTATGTCTTTTTAGAGGGGCTATTCTTCTTATCTCCGAGAAACCTGAAATCTCCCGATTTTTAGGTCCTGTCAGGAGTATTCACTCAAGCACACTCTGGTGAGGAAGGAGAGGGCATAGCAAAGCTGTTGTAAAGCTTCAAAGAATAAGTGTTCATGGCAAGTGGTTGGATTTTCTTAAGCTATATTGACATTTTAGCAGGACATCATTAATTCACTTTGGAAGGAGATATATTACTTGTCAAATTTACTGTTAGATTAAATTTTTCCATCTTTTTTTTTTTCTTTTTTTCAGGGAGGAAATAATGCCGGCCATACAGTTGTTGTGGATTCTGTGGAATATGATTTTCATCTTTTACCCAGTGGAATAATTAATCAAAATGTTACTGCATTCATTGGTAAGTATAGAGTGAACCACTTGGGAATTTTTCCCCCTAGTTGATGATAGTGTTCATTTTTCATTATCAAACTGATTTCATCTTTCACTAATCAAATGATTAATCTTGACCTTGGTACCTTCTGGAATATATCTAACTTGGGCTATTTTACAACTCTTTTACATCTTTTAGCACAAATACTTTTTGGAATGATTGCTTTGCATTGATCTGTGGTCATCGGCAATCTTAATTCTAGAAAGAACCATTATATTCGGTCATCAGATCAGTTTTTGAAATATTGTGGGGCACAGTAAGAAAAACAAGAAGTTTATGTTTTATAAATTGATTCTGAACCCTTATAACATGATGCAATCTGGTATGTTCTACTCTAGTTTTTTACTTTTAAAAATGCTAATCACAACCCACTAAATTGATTTTATTCCCACTAATAGGGTGTGGTTCCCAATTTGAAAGACATTGATCTAGAGTCCACTGTGACCTGGTGTAATTTGTCTGAAACATGTGTACATAACAGTTTCACTTTGTTTCAAAGAACTTTTAAATTATATTGAACATAATTTTAGGGTATTTATATTCTGTATATTATGCTTTATTGTGTATTTATATTTTACTGTTTAAAGCTTGGAATCCTTTCTGAGGTGATGATAAATCAGAACGTCCAATGAATAAAAGTCCTTCAATCTTCCGTTCTAGTTAAATAGTTATTATAGACGTCTATGTTTTAACATTATTATGTGTGTCTGTATTACAAGTATAGATGTTTACAGTTGGGATTCATTTATTTTCTTTTAGGAAATGGTGTGGTAATCCATCTACCTGGATTATTTGAGGAAGCAGAAAAAAATGTTAAAAAAGGAAAAGGTAGGAAAGAATGAGTCTGCTGTGTCTGGTAACCAGCTATTATTTTATTCTGGGGTAAAGTTTTATTTGGATCTCAAGTCAGCCACTTAACGTTTCCATCTTATACGTCAAACTGGCAGGTTATTGTAGGACAAGTTCTTAAATGTCAGTTGTTAAATTTCATTCCTTATAATCAGCATTTAAACAAAAGACAAACATAGTAAGGTCACTGTTTACGTCTTGGTTATTTTACACATGGGTCATCCCTAAACTTTGTCTGTCTGTAGGGAGTCAAAATTACTTACAAAACTAGGAAATGGATGAGTTCATCTGATCATTTGTACTCAAGTTAGCATACCCCCTGCCCAAACCGAAAATTTGCTTAGGGAAGTCGAGACGCACTCAGAAGTCCCCTGCACTCTGTCCTCTTGCCTCCTGAAGGCCTGGGGCTCCCGTGGCTGCCCCAGCCCACGGGCAGGAGAAGGCTGTTGAGGTCGCTCTCTCCGGATGACAGACATGTCCCTTCAGTGCTATGTATCCTTCCAGCTCCTTTAAAAAAAACAAAAACAGCTTGGTGTTCTGCCTTTCCTAGTCTCATTGGATTTTTGGAAGTCTGTTTACATTCCACGTGGCTGCTTTGCTGGGATTTGGGGAATTCAGCAATGCGAATAATACACAATTGAAGGAAATCATTCGTGTAGTTTCCCTTTAGCTTGAATTTAAAACACTCAACGCTATTACGTTATTTAAGTTTACCGTTCAGGTTTAAAGGCAGCAATCTGTCCTCAAGTGTTTGTGACAACTAACTCTCACATGAGAGAACCCTGTCTTGCTGCCATTGCTGCTGTCCTCCCTGCCCTTTTAACCTGTGCGGTGGTGGCAGCCTTTTAAATCGGCCAGCTGGGGCTTCCCACACTGCTCTCTGCTTGCCTTCATCCCCTCTGGAATTTTGTCCTACTTTCTCTTTCTTTCTGGCCTATCGGATCCAGCCGAGTCCACTTGACTGAGTTCCTTTGTAATATTTTCTTTATAATGTTCCCGAAGCTAACTTCAGAATACATCCTTACATGTCAAAAACAGCTATGGAGGGGGAGGCTAGCTATTTCAATTTATCTTTTAGCATATTACCAAGGAGGTCCTCCCCTCTAAGTCTGTCAGGCATAATTTTGAGATAACTCTTCGGATATTATCAAATGAACAACTAATTTTAAATATCTCAAAAGAGTTTTGAAAACGTTTGGAGCTTGGCGGCTTATCCTTAGAAGGAATGCATACAGCCTGTGAAGGTGTACTGCTTTTAAAAAATATATTTCTTCAGCTTCATTTTATCTACTCATTCAGCAATGTTTTTGAACATTTATTGGATGACTGGCCCAAGCCATGAAACCTCCTGCCCCCGCTCTCAGGCTCTCCCAGTTAAATGGGGAGATACATAGAGCTGGCTGTGTGTGGAGCTTTTCAGAGCAAAACATTTAGAAAGAATGTGTGAGTGAGTTTGTTTATATACTGAATGACAGGTGAGAAAATTCTTGTTAAACATGTTTCCTGTGAAGAAGAAAAGATAGGAAAGTGATTACTTTGGTGAAAAACACTTTTAAACACTGTATTTCTAAAGAAATTGAGATGAAAGAATTATACGAAATGTTCAATTAAATGTATTTTTTCCCCTTTTCTCTAGGCCTGGAAGGCTGGGAAAAAAGGCTTATCATATCTGACAGAGCCCATATTGGTAAGTGGGACATAATTCATTGATTTATAACTATCTTTTTACTAGAAACTTATCACCAGAAAGCCTGCTGTTACCAATTTTGTCTTTTATTGAAAACAGTATAGGGCGGATTATAATAATTGGGTTCCAAATACATAAAATATTTATTTAGATAAGGTGATATGGGCTAGGTTAAAATTAAGCTATTTCTGAAGGAGGAATTAGCTAGTCAAGTGAAAAATATATGCCCCATTTCATGAGGATCTCTAGTCCTACTAAAATACAGGGCCTATCCAAAGACAGAGAGAACTTACCCCATGCGATCCTACTCATGTAAAAGTAGGTCTGCCATCTATCCAGCAGCCCTCGAGGGTGGCTCTGTGTGTCTCAAATGTAATAATACTGCTTTTAAAATGATTCAGATGACTAGCCTTTTCTCTTCCATTATTTAGAGCAAACTGGGTGCTAAAATGAATTCAGCCACCACCAATAAATTTGAGGTTTGTTTCCCTGTTGTTAGCCTGTCGCTGAAGTGATAGAATTGTTTATTAACAGTGACATGACTCAGAGACAGTAACCAGGACAGAGAAAGAACTATAAATCTTGTAAGAAACTTCTGTGTGAGTGATCGAACTCTTAAATGCTACCTAAATATATATTTCTCCTGAGGCAGCAGTTGCTCCAGTTTTAACATTGACCTTCATTGAAGAGGCAGCCCTGTCAAAGTTTTCGTAGCAGCCAAGTTAGCAAATTGAAACCCTTCTGGAAGGAAGCAAGGAAGTTGTAAATAAGTCATTTTTATTGGCTATTTTAAGCTTCTGATTTAAAAAAAAAAAAGTACTCTCAGCCTGTCACCTGTGTAAAACATATTTTTAGTTTATCACTTAAAATTTCATTTTCAACTTTCATATATAGTCATTATAAAGCCGTAATATAGAAAGTGATACTGTGTCATTACTGATATTTTTTCATGCTGACAATCTCTTAGGTATATAATGAAAAATGTATTTTTGTTCATCACTTTTATAGTATTTTTTTATCTGTTTACCTTCACTAATTACTAACCTTATACGTATTCTGGTATCATGAATATTCTGCTACCACCTTTAACTTCTTTCCCCTGCATGGCTTATACATATAATCTTCGGTATTCATTGTCTCTGTTCTGTGGACAAAGGAAGGTGCTGTGTTAGATGGTCAGAACTTTCTCACGGTCCTCTGTCATCTGCTGTGTGAAACCCAGTATCGTAACCTGAGCGCCACAGTTTGGGATTGCACAATGGGACATGGGACAATACCGAGTATGTGCCCTGTGAGTCGATTATAAGCTTCCTGTGCGTCCTCAGAGTTCCGCTGGGCGTAGATATACACACATGCTGGTGGTAAGAAGTGTTGTTAAGAGTGATTTGGGTTCCTGCCTGGATTCTTCATCTTCTCCATTGCGAACATTTTGGTTCTGCCACATGACAGTTTGCATCCTTGGGTATAGCACAGTGGTTAAGCAAGTTTACTTAACTACTTTAGGCTGCAAAAACCAAAGAAAATAGTCATGCGGAGGGATCAAAGGACCAGTCTAATTGGGAAGTAATGTGGTTTCAATTATAGCAAATGTGAATTAATTTTATAATTTTATTATACTTCTTTAATAATGATTTTTCCTTTCTTATACATGTATGTCCTTAAAGGGAAATTTTTCTGGTAGAGGAGGACTAAGTCCAGAGAGGAAAGCTCCAACTAAAACTTAGATATTAGTAGTAATAACACACGGTGCGGCAAAAGTAGGTTTACAGTTGTTAGTATGAAAAATAATACAGCAATACATAATACAAGAATAAACTGTGTTGCATATACAACTGTAAATCTACTTTTGCCCTACTCCGTGTATGTATGCTTTAAAATATGTTATTAAAATATCTATAAGAAACAAGTATTTTTAGTGCAACCAATTAAAAAATGAATAAATGAATAATGAATAAAATTAATAGAAGTAAATAGTGTCATTTAAAAAAATGGACTGGAAGCTTGCTGAGAATCATTGCTATGAAAACACTTAAAATTTTCAGAGATTCTCTTACCATAGGACTGAAAAGGCAGTTCTGTAAGCTCCGTTGTAATTATGACAATAGAATGCTCATTTCAGAACTAAGCACAGGACCTAACTGGTCCATAGATGCTTAAAAATATTAATTTATTTCTTTCCAAGGATTTAAAAAACTTCCCATAAAGTCATGCATTTAAGTCAGCACAGAATGATGCATGTGCAGTATGGAGTACAGTATAAGGGAGTCATAGACTCTTGAATTTTAGGGATCTGGGCTCAAATGTTAACTGTGTGTCCTCTGGTAAGTCATCTGTTAGGCCCATCAGTAAAACAGGCACTTCACACGTCACACACAGGCTGTGCCTATGAGGGAAAGAATTTCATCTGTCTTACTTACATCGTTGCCCAGGACCTAACTCAGGTGCTCTATCCTACCCACTTGGCCCAGATTTAGTATTTTCCCATCCTGAAGGATAGTGGTCTATAGTTTTCTTTAGCTTTAGTGCCTTGTTTTTTAGTTTGAGCACCTTCATTTTTCCGAAAGAGTGTATGTAGGGTCAGTATTATTTCTTCTTTAAATGTTGCATAGAATCTTTGTGGGGATGTTCGGAGATATTCAGGTTTTTCTGTTTCTTCTTGTATCAGTCTTGGTAATTTATGTATTTCCAGGATTATATTCATTTTACTCCATTTGTCAGATTATTGGCAAAAGGATTTTAACATTTGTATATTATCCTTTCAATTTCTGTACAGTTTGCAGCGATGGTCTTTCTGCTGTACGTGGTGTCAGTAATTTGTATCTTCTCTCACTTTCTCTTGATCAGTCTAACTAGAGCTTTATCTATTTTATTGATTTTTTTCAAAGATAAAGAATTTGATTTTGTTGATTTTTCTCTATTTTCTTTTTTTTATTGACTTCGGTTCCTTATTGTTTAATTTTTTCTACTTTCTTTGGTTTTAATTCACTTTCTTTTCTTAGTCTCTCTAACACTACTTTAGACACTACTTCAATATTCCACAGATATTGACATTTTATATGCTTATTTCCACTTAGTGGGAGTTACTTTGTAATTTTTTTTGTGATTTTTAAATTTTTATTTGACTCACGAGTTATTGAGACATGATATTTATATTGTTTGGAAAATTTACCCAATTTCTCTCTGTTATTTGTTTCTAATTTAATTTTGTTGTGGGCAGAGAATATACTTTGTACGATATCAATCTTTTTAAATTTGTTGACATTTGTTTTATGGAGCAACATATGGTCTATTTTGGTTAATGTTCTACATGCACTTAGAATATGTGTTCTGTTATTGTTGAGGAGAGTGTTCTTTATATGTCAGTTACGTCAAATTGGATTATAGTGTTCAAACCTTATATATCGTGGTTTTCTGTCTACTTGCTCTGTCATTTACTGAGAGAGGTGTGTTGAGACCAGCAATGATTATGGACTTTTCTTTTTCTTTTGAACTTTGCTAGTTTTTGCTATCTGTGCTTTGAAGCTCTATTAGATGTGTTTATATTAAAGTTATGTATTTGACGAATTAACTCTTAATAAAATGTCTTCTTTACCTATTGTAGTATTCCTTTTTCTGAGATCTAGTTTGACAGTACTATAGCTGCTAGAGCTTTCTTAAGATTACTATTTGCAAGGTGTATCTTTTTACATCCTCTACTAATCTTTAACCTCTCATTGTCCATATTTATGCCACATTTCTTATAGACAAAATATAGTTGGATCTTGCTTTTTATTTATTGTGATAATATGCCTTTTAATTGCATTGTTTAGACCCTTTACTTTTAGTATAGTTATCATTATGGTTGAATGTTCTTTGTTTTCTGTTTGTTCCATCTATTCTTTGTATTTTTTTTCTGATTTCTTTTACATTTAATATTGATATTTTTACATTTCTTTTTATTTTTTTCAATATTATTTTTCAATTGTAGTTTACATTTTATTAGGTTACTAGCTATACCTCTTATTTTATTAATTTTGGCAGTTGCTCTAGGATTTATAATATACATCTTTAAATTATTGTGGTCTATCTTAAAATAATAGGGGTGTACCTTGGAGAAGTTGTGGGTTTGGTTCCAGACCACTGTAATAAAGCAAGTATCACAGTAAAGTGAGTTGTAATCTTATTGCCAGTAGAAGGTCTTGCCTTCAATTTGTAAACAATACATCTGTGAAGCTCAATAAAGCAAAGCACAGTAAAACGAGGTAGTAGCCTGTAAAACATTTAACCTAAGGTCCTTACAACAAAATGCTTCCATTCCCCTTTTCATCCTTTGCGTTGTTAAATGTCATACATTTAATGTGTCTATTACTGTAAACTCCACAATACATTGTTAAAAGTTTTACATTACACAGTCAATTTTCTTTTAAAAAATTTTAAAAAATGAGTATGTTGTTGGCCAGATCTTTACATTAGCATATGTAAGCCTGTACGCAAGTAACTCTTACATTGTAATTGTGTCCTGTCCCGTTGGCTCGCATCACCAATCGGTGGTAGACAAGATGCTCATTGAGGGAAAGAGAGCCGAGAAATGGCTGAGTTCTCAGTGTTTTTTTAAACATTTGAAATCCAGGTTTGTTGAGTGTCGATCCTCTGATACAACAACTATTATCGAGTGCCTACTCTGTGCCAGGTATGGTGCTGGCACTGATGTTTCAACAGTAGAAACGAAAAATAAAAATCCCTTAGTGCAGCTTAGAGTATAGTAGGGAAGACAATAATGAACAAGATAAAGAAGCAGTAAATGTATCATCGCCAGCAGTGGGAAGCTCTGCCCTAAACTGGGAACTGAACCAGCCACCCTTTGGTTTTCAGGCCAACACGCAGTCCGCTGAGCCACACCAGTCAGGTACAGTGATAAGTTCTGAGCAGAAACAGTGAACCAGAGAAAGGCGGCGGGCAGTGTGGGGCCGTATGGAGGAGGTGGGCGGGGCCTCTCCTAGTAGACAAATGGCCAAGGAGGTGTCCCTGAGGAGATGACGCTGAATTCGCAGACCTGAAGCAGATGAAGCATAATGATGCTCTAGAGATACGCGGCACAACATTGAGGCCGCAGATAACAATTCTACATGGTGACTCAAAAATCGCTTAAGAGGGTAGGTCTCACGTCATGTGGACACAATTTAAGAAAAAAGACCTGTGGAGGTGCGAGAAGCAAGCAAAGTGGGTGACACGAGTGCTGAGTCTCACACTGGACAGCGAACAGCACAACAGGAGTGGTTTTAATAGCCCTTAGCTCTGGGAATAAAAAATAAATAGCAAGATGGTGTTGCTAAGACTTAACTATTGAAAGTGAACAGTTACCTTTCATTTTAAAAATTAGACCAAACCCCCATGGTGATACACTTTTGTTTTTAATATCTATGCTGTAGAAAATGGAAGGGTATTCAAAGCAACTTCAAAGACTGTTCTTTCAAAAACGGTAATAGTGGAGGTATTAAGGCTCTGTGCCACAGCGAAGCTTTGTGAACGTTTATTTTGATTACACTAATAGCTTCCTGTGGCCTAGAAGAACCTAGGAAAACATTGGCTCCATGGCAAGGTACTAAACTACTTTCTGAAAAATAGAGTTCATCTGCTTTCCGTCAACCACTTATCTATGGTTTGCCAGTTGCCTGTGTAACTTCTGTGAACATAGAAAGTAAAACAAATATTGAAATACCAATGCTCTTTTATTCAAAAGAGATGGCTTAACTAAGATTTCAATCTTGTCATAAGTCATTTGCAAAGTTAGGGTTTGATGAAACTGCTCTGAAGAACCATTCCAGTCTCTAAAAAGTAGGTAAGGAAGGCTGTTGTCTGTTACCAAAATAGGAACCTAAAAAGTAGGTAAGAAAAGCTATTGGCTGTATACCAAACTAAGAACATGGTAGTAGATTAATCCTTATAATATATGATAGCTATTTATTGGCCAAAGGTCTAGAGTCCACATGTTAGAAGTGAGTAAACATTTTAACATACCACATGGTAGAGCAAGGTGCACAAAAAGATACATATATTTTACACTTTTAATCAGCGTCTACCTTATTATGTAGAGCCTTCCTTGTACCCCAAAAAGCTACTCTGTTAACCGAGGATGTGAACAACTTATACCACCAAAAACTATAAGATATTGGTGAAAGAAATGAAAGAAAACACAAATAAATGGAAAGTTATTCTGTGCTCATGTATTGGAAGAATTAAAATTACAATGTCTATACTATGAATGCAATCCCTATCAAAATTCCAATGGCATTTTTTACAGAAATAGAACAAACAATCTTAAAATTTGTATGGAATCACAGAAGACCTCAGATATCCAGAGGAACCTTGAGCTAGAAGAACAAAACTGGAGACATTATGGTCCCTGATTTCAAACTGAAACAAAGCTTCAGTAATTAAAACAGTATGGTATCGATCCATAGGATGGAGTAGAGAGCTTTGAAATAAACCCACGCATATAAAGTCAATTAATATATGACAAAGGAACCAAGACTATGCGTGGGAAAGGGATAGTCTGTTCAAAAAATGATGTTGAGAAAATTGGACAGCCACATGCAGAAGAATGAAACTGGACCATTGTCACACACCAGAGACTAAAATGAACTCAGTGAGATTAAAGACGTGAGCATAAGGCCCGAAACCATAAAACTCCTAGAAGAACGCGTAGGCAGTGAGCGCCTTGACGTCTGTCTTGGGGCTGGAGGTAGTCAGAGGGTGGCTTTTATGTCAAGTTTCCTGGAATTGTTCTAGCTGTACCGCATGTAACTAAAATACTAGTCTTCTGATACTTCTGAATAGCTCCTTTACAGGCGCCACTGCCACTAGTTCCAGGGACCTTATTATACCGGTTGTTCTGTTTAACGTTTACAAACTTCAGCATATTTATTTGGAAACAACAATCATCAGTGAAAAGAATCCATGGCTAAATATTCTAAAAATGGTTAAATTGCCCACTTTATCTTTTGTTTTATCAACTTTTTTTATTAAAGTGTAGCTGGCATACAATATGGTATTGTTCCAGCTGTACTCCCAGTGATTCAATATCTATATAACTTACAAAGTGGTCCCTATGGCAATTAAAGTGACCTTATGTCACCATACAGTTATTATAATATTTTGGACTGTATTCCCTGCGCCGTACGCTACATCTCCATGACTAAACTTGTTCTATCACTGGACATTTGCGCCCGTTAATCTCCTTCACCTTTTCCCCCATCCCCTGTGGCGACCATGAGTTGGGTCCCTGTATATATAAACCTGTTTCTGTTTTGTTTCGCTTGCTTGCTTGTTTTGACCTTCAGATTCCACCTAAGTGCCATCATATGGCATTTGTCTTTCTCTGGCTTATTTCACTTAGAATAACACCCTCTAGGTCCATTCATGTTGCCGCAGGTGGTAGGATTTTATTCTTTTTTATGGCTGAGTAATATTCCATTGCATATAGGTACCACTTCTTCTTTATCCATTCATCTGTTGATAGACACCTAGATTGCTTCCATATCTTGGCTGTTGTAAATAATGCTGCATAGGGGTGCGTATATCATTTCAAGTTAGTGTTTTGACTTTTGTTTTTTGGTAAATGACCAGAAGCAGGATTTCTGAGTCAGATGGTAGTTCTATTTTTAATGTTTTGAGGAATGTTTGCACTGTTCTCCATAATGGCCGCACCAATTTACATCCCTTCCAACAGGGCAGCAGGGTTTCCTTTTCTCCATGTCCTGACAACCTTGTTATTTGTTATCTTTTTGATAATAGCTGTTATGACAGGTGTGAGGCGATATCTCTTTGTGGTTTGGATTTGTATTTTTTTTGATGATTAGTGATGTTTAACATCTTTTCATGTCTGTTGGCCATCTGTATGTCTTCTTTAGAGAAATGTCTGTTCAGATTTTCTGCCCATTTTTTAAGCAGATTATTTGTTTTTCTGATGTTGAGTTGTATGAGCTCTTTACATATTTTGGATATTAATCCTTTATCAGATATATCATTTCTTTTCAGAAATAGAAAGCCATTGTGTTTTTAAGGCAAAGAGTGACATGATAGTTGTGTCTTGGAAAGACATGTGGCTTTGGCTATGTTAAAAATTATGAATTAGAGGTGTCCAAGAGTGGCCATAGGCACAGGCATTTGGAGGCTGCAGTGTTCGTCGAAAATGATGGAAGCTTGGTACTAGTGAGGGAGGGAGAGGTGTCAAAATAATTCCTAGATTTCTGGAGTCCAGAACTTGAAGAAAAGAAGGTATCTTAGTAAACTGAGCTTTATGGATTTGTTGGGTAGGGTGTTCCAAAATTATCCTCTTAATGACTCATTTAAAAATGTATATACATACATATATATATTTATTGACGCTAAAGAGAGGGGAAGTCAGGGGAAGAGAGAGAAAAAAACATCGATTGGCTATGTGCACCAACTGGGGAGGGAACTTGTAACCCAGGCATGAATCAAACCCACAACCTTCCCATGCACAGGACAAAGCTCCAACCAACTGAGCCACGTTGGCAGGGCTTAATGATTCATTTTTAAAATAGTGTAGATTGCAATAAATAGGAATGAATAATTGGGCATATTTTACATTACTATACCAGTTGGCATTTGTAACCTTTACTCCCACCGCTACTGTTGCTTCTAAAAATGTATCTAATTTGTCACACGAAGTTAGACTGAAGGGATTTATAACTTCAGTTTTTTAAAATACAGTATTTTTTTCTTTCCTATATTATCTTTGTTTGGACAAATATTGTGATTTGTTTGCTTCCCCACAGTCTTTGATTTTCATCAAGCAGCTGATGGCATCCAGGAACAGCAGAGACAAGAGCAAGCAGGAAAGAAGTACGGCTTTTTCTCTTTGTTTTTTGTTTTGGGTGCCGTTGAAGCAAACCTAGACTCTTATGCTTAAATTCTAGGCCAGAGGTTGAAGAAAAATAAGTATTAAACTATTGAGTTTAGATTTCAGAGAAAATCAATAGGATTGTGAAAAGAAACTTACAGGAAATAGCATAAACAGAAAACAGTCAATCTGACCACAGGAATTGCATCTTTCTTGTCTAACTTAAAGCTTGTTTTGATTTACTTTTAAGCTTGGGCACCACAAAAAAGGGCATTGGCCCCGTTTATTCTTCCAAAGCTGCTCGGAGTGGACTCAGGATGTGCGACCTTGTTTCTGATTTCGATGGCTTCTCTGAGAGGTAACTGACTGGCTTATGTTTCAAAATGGAAAGAGCAAATGGAATTGTAGAATGTTTAAAACTCAGATTACAGACTGAGAAAATCGGGGTTCTGGTTGAGGAGTGGTGGTTGGCATTTTTGTTTTATATAGCATATTAAAGTCATTTTTATTATATTTCAATTGATCCTTAATTTCAGGTTAACTTTATGAAAAGTAAAATGATGCTATCATAGCAGTACCCCAAGGAGACAAAACCAAAATTATGTTGGAGGATTGGAGCCTGGAGTGGTTTGCTGAGAAACAGATGTTTCCAGGGGGTGGCATTGCTCCCGGCGGCCGGGGTGGGGGCGTGGTTTGGCGTGGTCACCGCATCCCAGAGTCTTGGGATTTTCAGGTCCGACGCTCCATGTCCTTTCATCTAGAAGTGAGTGGCCTCTCAGGCACTAGTGAACTGCTGTGCACCAAGCTCACCTTGAAAAACAGAAATAACACACGGACACTGACTCTGTGGAAAACTCTCCCAGGGGAACCTAGTAATCACCAGAAGGCTATACGGTGGTGACTCAGTGCTTGAGTTTAATAACGGGAGGCCCGAGAGGCATCATGTGTTCTGTCCATTTTCCGTCCGTGGTTCGTCCGCGCTGTCAGAGCCCCTCCCCTGGGAAAATTAGGGACCGATCGCTAATGTCTGCCTCTGTCTCTTTTAAAAGCATCATGTAGATCGTCCCTTTTGTTTTATACACAGTATAATATCGTTAATTCGGATATAAGTCTTGTGGTTACAGATTTCAGTTATTTTCCCCCTACACACACGTAACCTTAATTGTATTGTTCATATTCTTAAACTTGAGCAAAAAATACTTCGAGTGTAACATTTATTTATATAACTAATCTCCTTTATTAGGTTTTAATTTTCAGAATGTCATTTCAGTTTCGGGGTTAGTTTGTTAGAGCACTTACCTACAAAAACCATTTGAATCTAATGCTATTATTCGGAATATTTTAAAGACAGCTAATGCCTTGATTTAGCCATAGCTGATGTCTTGATTTTTCTGTATTTCTTAGGTTCAAAGTTCTGGCAAACCAGTACAAATCTATATACCCCACTTTGGAAATAGACATTGAGGGTGAATTACAAAAACTCAAGGTAATGCTTTCTGACCTTCTTAATGTCCTTTTAAAAACTTGTTTGCCAACTTGACATCTAGATATTTTATTTACTCAGGCCTTGTGTTAGGAATTGAAAATACAAGAATGAAGAATATATGGTGATTTAGAAGTTACACATGAAATAGTGTATAGTAAGTGCCACACAGTTATTACAGATAAGAACTGGTAAAGCGAAGTGTTTGCCCTTTTTAAACCTAGAAGGACATGGTATGTTTGAGTAACTTCACATGACAAGTCTTAAACAAAATATTGAGTGGGGAGCAGAGAATAGGAGTAAAGTACCTAAAAATAAAGTTAGACAAGCAGGGACCAAATCATAGGTCTTATATTGGTCTTACGTGTCTGTAGCCAAGAACTTAAAAGGGAGTTTTTATCCTGGAGATAATGAAAAAAAGCTATTGAACAATTTTGAGCAGTTTTTGTAAACAAAAATCACTCAGCAACGTGGAGGATAATCAACAAGGGGACAAGGGAGAGAGAGCCCCGAAAGCCGACCGGCCCGGTTAGGAGTGATACCCCACTGGGCCAGTCTCTTAAGAGACAAATAAGGTAATTGGTCAAAGATTAGGCCCAAGGTAGCAACTAGTAGGTGTCAGTGGTACCTGAGTTAGCAGTCAAGTCTCCTATCCATTCCTCCACAGTCTTCGGTGAACTTTGAGCTGCTTCCTGTGTATTTGATTGTTACCCTTTCTCTTCTATAAATAGGTACAAATATCTATTCCAGAACTGAATAGAAGTTTATAAACCTAATATGCCATTCTAAAATTGTTGCAGACCTTAGGTCTGCCCACTTAGTAAGCTCCTAAAAAAAAATGCCTTCCAAAGAACAACCTAAATTGCATTTCAGTGTATTGATGGGTTGCTTAGAATAGATTGCTATTTTTTTTTATTCTCTCATGGCAACAATCATTTTAAATTTATTATTAGCAACTTGGAAATATTTATGTACTAAAGTATGGATATGGCTTTTCAGTTCTATTTTGTACATGTTCCATGTGAATAGGAAGTAGATGAATAATAATGAACAGAAATGGGTAAGAAAATTAAAAATAGGTGAACCAGGTCTTTAAGGAACAAGGGATGTCATGGTGGGTTGGTCATTTTAGGCATAAAAAAAGAACTAAAACAGGAGTAAGCATGAGATTGGAGACTAGAGCCCTCTAAGAGGGGACCATACTTTCATCAGTGGGTAGAACCCACTTTGGTGAATCATAAGTGGAACTTGGAATTTCTGTACTGGTCTGACTAAATATTTAAACATAATTGAAACTAGGTTTTATTGCACTTATACTATAGACATTGGGGCAACTCTTGTTTAAACTACATTTTTAATTGAATTCCAAAATTAAGCAGTGGTATTAACTTAAGTATGTTTTGAGAAAGTTTATAATGCTCATGTGTAAATAGTACTGGACATTGTCTACTAGTAATACCACTGAGATATTTTACCGTAATGGAATATAATGGAAGAAGAATCTTGGTAATCAGTTATTGATACATTTACATACTTCGCAGTGTCGCTGGTGGCCCTCACTCCATTTTGAGATGCAAGTTTTAAAACTCATGGTTACATGGATTATAAATGCAGCTTTTTAAATACTTCACAAAATATAACATTGTAATGTAATGGACTCAGTTCTTTTAATGTTCTTGAAAGCTGGTTTGTGAAGTATGAGTGCTTGGTTCTCCGGAAGTCTGTGACCTCCTTTGCAGGGAGGTTAAAGTAGTGCCTCTGCATTCATTGTATGTCTGCTTTCCTTGAGCCGGTGTCTCATCCCTGGTTCTGGAGAATCGGCATGATTCTCCACGAGGTAATCACAGTCGGGTGGGAGCCGTCATATACCCTCTCTACTTTGCATTTGTCAGTTTCCACTCTCATCAAGTCAGGTCATTTTTACCGTACTGGTTATATTGTAAATTTATTTGTATACATTGAAATTGGTCTTTGTCTTTGTACATAGGGGTATATGGAAAGGGTTAAACCAATGGTGAGAGATGGAGTCTACTTCCTATATGAGGCCCTACATGGACCACCAAAGAAAATCTTGGTCGAAGGTGCAAACGCAGCGCTGCTAGATATTGATTTTGGTAAGTGAGATGTGACTTATGTGGAGCTTGACTGAGTCCTAAAGTACTTAAGATATAAATTGTTAATGTTAGCATTAAGGGATTGTAAAACAAGGCTTTTCACTTGTATACATATTCAGGAGTGGTGGAAGTTCATCATCTTACACTCATCTTTGTTTTAAAAGGAATATTGTGGAAAACACAATGCATACTTAAAGTTTTGTTGTTCATTAGAAAAGTCAAATTAATATTTGGATCAGTGGGTTTGAAATACTATAAACTGTGATTTTTTTTTTCTTTGGTTCATGGTTCAACTCCAGACCTCATTTTCTTAGAACCATAAGATGGTTAGATGCATGCTAGGGAAAGGTCTTTGTCTATAATTCAGGCTTTTTTTTTTTTTTTTTTTTTAATATCAGGGACTAATATGCATTGTCATTAAGCATGTTTACTCTAAGATCTATGGAAGTCTGTTTAAGTCCTTGGGCAAGAAATTATGAGTGGATTTAGAACATTTCTCCATCTTGAAAAAGTTAGCGCTTAGTGCCTTCAGGCTGTTGCCTTATTAGTTTCTTGGCCTTTCCATCTAAACACTATCGCTCAGGATAAGTCTGATTGTTTTCAACTCTTATTGACATTTCATTGGCTTTTAACTCCAAGTAAACCTATTAAAGAAAGCATATTTCTGTGTAGTAGATATGTATTTTTGATACCATAAGGTGCCTTTCCAATCTGGAAAGAAAGCAGAGTATCTAATTAGTGAATAATTTTGAGTATGAAGAGGATCTTGGGTCGGGGGGTAACCACTCTTTGCTTATACCCTTGTCATATCTGGAATTATTCCCTGAATAGGCATCAAAAGCTAAGAAAATGCTAAAATACCTCAATTTTTTTAGCATACCGTTGTCACTGCAGGTTGCTGCTGTACCTTATGTGTATCAAGGAAACAAAAGAAATTTGGCTTAGTTTAAACTAACAGGAGTGTGTTAAAATATGTAGATGTTAAGTCGACACGGGTAGAATAACACCAGGGTTTTGGCATTAAATTATTCAGCAATCCATGTGGCTTGTCCCTGCCATGCAGAGCCGAGCGACTGGGCTCACACCCAGGGATCTGCCTGCCCACCCTGCCCGCCCACCCCAGCCCCCATCAGAGCTGCGGGTATAGCCCCGATGGCCTCTGTCCTCATCACATCTCAGGCAGAGAGAAGCAGGACCCAGGCACGGAGCCCTTGAGAGGGTGCTTGTGGTCAGAGGCAAGCCTGTCAGATACCTGGAATACATTCCAATGCAGAATTTTCTTAGTAGTCCTGTTTTGAAAGCATCTATATCTACGTGTGTATATTTAACATTTGCTTCTATTTTTAGGAACTTATCCTTTTGTAACCTCCTCAAACTGTACAGTTGGAGGCGTTTGTACCGGATTGGGTATGCCCCCTCAAAATGTTGGGGAAGTGTATGGTGTCGTGAAAGCGTACACAACCAGAGTCGGTATTGGTGCCTTCCCTACTGAGCAAGACAATGTAAGCCTCTTTCCCAGTTAATCTAACTCAAAAGTTTTAAAATTAAAATTCATGGTTTTTTTCCTTAATGAATTCTTGTCTTCCATGCATTTCACTTAATTTGCAATACTGATTAGAGGAACATTTTTAGAAAAGTGTGCACACCTTTAAGGCTGCTGGTAGCAAGTTGGCAACAAAAGAGAAGGGATTAGAGGGTATTTAGAGGTCGTTGTCATGCAAGGCTAAAGGAAGGTAGGTTTATGAAGGGGATTGAAGTGTGGAGGAAGTTGTTAAAAATTACGACTACCTTTCACCGAGAGATTATAAGGAGACAAGGGTGAGTGAGGAAAGTGATCTCTGGACATTGTGCAATTGTAGCCGACACTTCCATGGTGACGGTGACCAGGCCAGGCCCTGTTGAAGGGCTGCTGACCCAGAAGCTCTGTGGAGCCTCGCTGCGGCTCAGGTAGTACCACTGGCCCCTTTGTACACGTGAGGAAACCGAGGCACAGAGAACTGAGGTAACGTGCCCGGGGCCACACACATAGGGCTGGGAAGCCAACGTGGCAGAGCAAATTTTTAAAAATTTAATGTAATTGTAATAATGTCAATATAAGAGGTAAGGAAATGTGGCTTTAATCAGAAAGGTGTAAATTATGGAACAGATAGCTCCTAGATGGGAATCTTAGGTTGTAGGAAGTGGCTGTAGCTTAGATTGTTGAACATTGTCTTCAACCTTAATCTTTTCAAAAGGGCATTGTGCTATCAGTAAGTCATTACTAGATGCAAGCTTGCCTAATGGTTTTCAGGAAAATTATCAAACTACAGTTGTTCTTTGAGCGATTGGCTGAAGTTGCCTGTTTTACTAAGTACTAACAACTCAGTTTTTACTAGGTAGCATTTCTTTTTTTATATATTAATCTAAATTTCATGAAATGATCTATATAACATCATAAAAAATACTGGTTTTAAAATATGGTAAAAAAAAAAAATGAAACCACAAGTGGATCTATTTCAAATAATGCCTTCCTCACATAGAATCCATCCTCTCTTTCTTCAACTTAGTTATTTCCTGAAAGACATTTATCTCAAAGGGACTCTAATTTGTTATATGACCTTACATATAGTTCTACTAGATTGACCGCATTGGTATTCTAATTCTCAAGTTCTCTTTTTTGCCTAGGAAATTGGAGAATTATTGCAAACAAGGGGGAGAGAGTTTGGTGTAACTACTGGAAGGAAAAGAAGGTGTGGATGGTTGGACCTCGTTTTGCTTAAATACGCTCACATGATTAATGGATTTACTGCGTGAGTATTCTTAGAAACGTTTATTTTGGGAAATAATAGGGCAGTTCATGACCACAGGTTAAATTTTGTGAAATGCAAACTTGAGGGAGTACCCCAATCAAAAAATTTCTCTCTTTAACCTCTGAGTGAAATTTTAGTTCAAGGTAGAAGTGGACCAAGATATAGGAGAAAGGACACAAGGAGAGGGACCCCAGGCTATGTTCCTAGGCGGCCAAGGTTAGAAGGAAAGAGTCAGGCACAGTATAGGGGGACGTTAAGATAGTAGGTGGGTAGGTAGGTAGGTAGGTAGGTCGATAGATGGATAGGTAGATAGGTAGGTAGATAAATAGAGCAAGGGTAGAGTACATATACAGAGTAGGGGCCATACAACAGCGATTTAGTGCCTGGGCTTGATTCTTCTCTGACTTCTGGATTTAAATCTCAGATCTATGCATTATGCTCTATGACTTCGAGCAAGTTAATATTTCTGCGCCTTTTAAAAAAAATCATCCTCTAGATACTAGTATTACCTACTTCACAGGGGAGTTTTGAAAATTAGGTGAGACACATAGTGAGAACATGTAGCGCGGTGCCTGACTCCCTGAACATGCTCGGCAAGTTACTCATACACGCAGACATACAAATGTAAGTGAATGTATTTATGCTTGTATTTGTCAGGCTTAACTTCTAGCAAATAACAGAGTGAAGGGTAATAAAATAATTTGTGGATGAGAATCCCAAATTAGTGTTGTATCTAGTTTCCACAGATTCTCCCTTGAAGCTCTGTTTTCCAGTCCTGTTATTGGGAGATTTCGATGTGTCATGAAGAGGTCCTGGGTGTGTTTTCTTCACTCTCCTGTGACAGTTTCTGACCAGAAGGGTGGAGGGGACTGTAACCAGAGTGAAGAAAGGAGGGTTGATGACGTGTATAAATGCGCGTCGCCCCCGTGGGACAGCAAGTTCCACTGTGTCCCACGGTCCCCGGGTCACGGCAGGCAGCCGGCCCACAAGTATGTGCGGGTCTTAGGAAAGTTACGCAAGAGGGTGCGGATCCATCCCTGCAAAGCTACCATCAGTACAGAAAAGGGACTTACTGTAGAATCAGGTCGTTTCTTCGTTACGAGGAAAATTCATCAGCATGTTGTCCCTTTGTGGTTCATGTGTAGGATGCTTTACAACAAAATCCTAACCAGTTTTCAGAATGGCTTTGGAACTTTTAGCTTTGCATGAATCTTCCTTTAGCCCCTCATCAAGTTACGTTAGGGCCTATCAGAGTTTGCTATTTTAACATTGTCTCTCTTTTTTCTTTTTGTTGTTCCCCAAAAATAGGCTGGCACTTACCAAATTGGATATTTTGGACATGTTTACAGAAATTAAAGTTGGAGTTGCTTACAAGTTAGATGGTGAAATTATACCTCATTTCCCAGGTATTTTTTTTTTTTAAGGATATGTATAAAGAATATTATTAGGTGACTGTGCATTAGAGCAGTTTCATAGAGCGCCTCTGGATAATTTCCGATACATGGCCACTTGGTCATTGTGCCCCTTGTGAACAGTGTGAGTACATTCACTTCTTATGGGCACTTGGTTCACAGCTGCTATGCATTTGGGGGCAGGGCCACAGCACGGGACTCAGGAATGGAAACGAAGAAGCTGGTTTCTCTGAGGCGAGCTCTCGCATCCTCCTCAGTTCACGTAGGCGACCCTCCCTCCCTTGAGAAGTGTGCTGAAAGAGCCTTGCTTGTTAGGGTAGGCAGGCCCTCTGTGCATTAGCCCGCCCCGTCCTGCAAGCCACGTAAATGACTTTCTCTAACCTCTATTCTCTGTCTAAAGTGGATGGATGTAGGGAGATTTATTACATCAGGAAATATGTTTTTTCAGACATGTCTTTAGGTAAAATTTCTTCAGTTACGCAAGAAGCTCTGTAAATGTTTCCAGCTTTCAGAAACAGGAACTCTGAATGTGTTTAGCCATCCTACAAGGCTGGCAGTAAGCCAAGTGAAGGAATATCGACTGGCTTAATGAAGCTCGGTAGGCTGGTAGGTTTTGTGACTTGCTAATGATGACCAGTCCTTGGAATTGAAGATAGCTTCAAGTTCTTAGAAACGTGTAAGTCATTGTCTGTTTGTCCGACCCCTGGGCCAGCTCCAGTTTGGTTTCTTTTGGCTACTCTTTTTCTTGGTTCTGAATCACTGTTTCAGAATGTTGAATGACTTTGTTTCTGTGTTGGACATCGTGGATAATATGTTGGAGAGACCCAGATCCTATTACATACTTCCTGTGAAGAATATTGGTTCTCGTTTTAGGGGACAATTGTATCACTGGCTGATCATCTTGGACTTTTTTACCTTGGTTTTATGCTTTGTTAGTATAGTCATGTGAAGAGCCCAAGGTGTTTTCCAAACCTCTCTCACCTAGTGTGAACCAGTGTCCAAATTCCGCCTCTTCTGTGGATCTTGGCAGAGACCTGGGTTTTGGGCTCCGTTAACAGCGTCCGTGGCAGGTTTTGCCTGTGAGCGTGGTTTTCACTTTCAGTGAGCACCTTTCTGGTGGCTCAGCTGTGTGTCTGGGGAGCACAGAAGGGGTAAGGAGCTCTCGTCGGGCAGTGCTGGAGCTGGCATGTGCCTTGTCCCTTCCCTTCTACCAGCACCGCTAGAGCCTCTGTCCCACTCAACTGTGTGACAGCTGCCATCCTGTGATCCTCTGCTGGTCCCATTCTTTGCATGTACAGTTGAAATTGAGCCGTGGGACTTTGACATGGACCTCTCGGGTGGAGGCCTGGGGTCCTCCCGGGTGGAGCTCCCTCCTTCCTGAGGCTGGACTTTGGTTATAGCTGAAATCTGACATCTGCCTGCTCAGGCCAATGGGCCCACTTCTCTGCTGGCTCCAGTGTCACGCCGGTGTCCCGACCTCCGGCGGTCAGGAAATTGTCCCTAGGTGGAGGGCTGCGTAGCTTCGACACTTGCACGTGAATTTGGTTTCCCACAGGAATTGCAGCTTTGGGCCGTCTGTTATCCGTTGCCTGGAAAGGGTTGTCATGTATCTTGTCCGCTTTCACGGTTTATGCTGGGAGTTCGTCTGAAACCACGCACTCCGTTGTGGCAGGAAGCGGAAGCCCCACCGGCTGTCTTGATTCCTTCTGCCACCTCCCTCGAGCCGTTCTGACTTATCTCCTTCGTGTGGCTCCTCACTTTCTCTCCTCTTCCAGGAACATTCCTATCATGCGCTCTCACCTGGCTGGCGCCGAGTCACGGGCGGGCGTGCCCTATTGCAGGGCACTCTCTCCTTGGACTTATATTCCAGCACCCGCAGTGTCTCACAGTCCTCCCCCAGGCTCCAGTTTGACACATGCTCCTTGGCTCTGAATGGCGATCGTTGACTCAGTCCTGCAGATTCTTCCAGAATGTCATCTCTTTCCTCCCTCAGCAGGTCCAGCACCCCCTTAGCCAAGTTACGCTTTGACTTGCCCCCGGGTATTGCTTGCTGGTCAGGAGGGGACGTAAAGATAGGTCCTGAGCGGGGCACGGGCTGCCGTGCAGGGCAGAGGCCTCCTCCGCACCCCCAAGCAAGGGGAAGCCCTGGCCTCCAGCAGGAAGCGGCAGGCCGGTCTGCAGGCCCGCAGCAAACCGGGGTGCGGGATTTGTCAGCGTGTGGGCTCGGACGTCCCATCCGCAGTCTCGGGCCCGACCTTTTCCCAGCAGGGCTCCGGCCCCCTCAGAGCAGATTTGCTAGATGTGAGAATTCGGCTTCTCTGGATTCTGCTGCCTGTGTGGCGGAGCCCCGGGCCGAGCCCCAGCTTTTCCCGCCCTCTGCCGTGGAGATGAGATTCTCCCCAGAAGCTGCTGCCCACGAGGTCCTGGCCGGCACACTTGCCGTAAGCCGACGAGGGAGACTGAGTCTTCGTCACCTTCCTCCAGTTCGTGACTGGCCCTCCCCTGGAGCGCTCTGGTCCGTGGGCCCCTGTGCGTAATTCTCAGCGCTTCGGATGTGGCCTCCGCTGTACTTGCCTACAGCTCGGCGTCCCAGGTCACCTCCCAGGGAAGTTTTAACAACTGCGCGGCTGCCACGTGCCGAGACTGCCCGTGCTCTGCCGGCCACCACTGGGGTCCCCACCGGCTGGCCGAGCTCCAGCCCGGAGATCCCAGTCAGGGCCTCTTCCTCGCACCCCTCCTGGCGTCCCTTGGGAAACAGACTCCGCTGGAGTCCCGTGCAGGCGGTTTGTTCTAAGTGCTTTGAGCAGCAGCGCCTGGGAGGCAGTGAGAGAAGCAGGATTAGGCAGAGGGAGAAGTTGAGTGGCAAAGTAGTTACATAAAAAGCCCTCGGTCCCATGGGGGGCTCCGAGGCTGCAGTGACCATTCAGAGTTGTCCCAAATTAAGGAAAGTGGCCTGGTCCTTGACATCTTTACAGGGATAAGCCACTGGACACGGGCTGCTCCAGGCAGGCAGCTCCCTGGAGTGGAGGGCGTTCCCGGGGACACTGGAAACCAGGAATCGTCAGCAAGCAGCGCCCCCCCGCTGGGGGAGTGGTGTCTCAGTCCTGAAGAGGGAAATCCAGGCACAGTGCAGCGTCTACCACCCTAGCTGTAGTCAAAGGGGTTGGTCTGGTTGTAGTACATTTTCAGTTTCTGTTAGGAGTCACAGGGGAAATGGTTCGCTGAGATAATGAAGGAACATTCCACGTACGCTTTTGTACATGGTCATGAAAACAACAGGCTTCCCAGGTGAGAACAAGTACGCAGGCCTTCTTTCTGTGAGGTTGCTGGCATTACGTGGCTCCAGAGTGTAGAAATCTAGAAAGCTCTAAGAATCGGAAGTTTTAAGTTTGGCACCAAAACTCATTTGACAGCAAAACGTGACTTGAGCTGATGTTGAAACTAACACTCTACCTGCTTACAGCGAATAATCCTGTGTGCTGTAGAAATATGTTTGATTATAAAATGCTACCCCAGATTGTCTAAACTTGGAAACTTTCTAAATTCCAAAATGCAGTCTGGGTTCAAAGTTTTTTATGAGAGATTGTGAACCTATGACCTATTAAAAATTGCTTGGCAATAAGCAGTGTACACCATGACCAAGTATGTTACTCCTTAACTTTCAGCAAACCAAGAGGTCTTAAATAAAGTTGAAGTTCAGTATAAGACTCTTCCAGGATGGAACACAGACATATCAAATGCAAGGACGTTTAAAGAACTACCTGTTAATGCACAAAATTATGTTCGATTTATTGAAGATGAACTTCAAATTCCAGGTATGTATAAACTTTATGAACAACTATCTTAACTTTTTCTACTTTTGACTTAACTGTCTACCTTTGAAATAGGATTAAAGATTATTACTCATAGAGTGCTTATGGTTTGCATAGATGCCTAGGAAGACATAAAATACTTTTGTTCCTTAGAATAAATATAATGAAAATAGGAAATATAGTTTGTAAAAACATAAGAATAAAGAATAAAACTTCTTTATTAAAAAACAAATGTAAGCTGGCCAGGGAATTAGGCATAACCAAGTTTTTTCAGTGACTAGTTATGTGATGTCTTTCTTTTAACGCTTTGCTTTTTCCCTTCTGTTTGCACTGATGGAGATTTGAGAGACAGAAAATGAAGTGGGGGCGGGGGTTATCCTCCATATAATCTATTATTATTCTGATTTTGTATTGTGTTTCATTTTATTTGTGGTTCATCTCAAACATGGATCTTGGTTTCCATATTGCCAGCTGCTTGATGTCCAAGTCAGTGAACTCCTCTTAGTATTTTTTGAAATATAAACAACAGTGAACTTAACAATGATGTCTGTGATGTGCCCTAAGGTTTACTCGTGAGGTGCAGATGATGAGAGATGTGATGTCCATAGGCTGGCATGGTAGGCGCGTCCTAAGGCTGTGCACGTTAAAACGGCATTCTCTTCCCGATGTTCCTACTTTTATGAAATGTAAAGGTTCCAGTGACACCAGCACCCTCTTAGCATCATCCACGCATCAAAGGTGCTTATCCTGTCTAGTTATTTAGGAGGCTGATCAAAGGTTCTTTAGGTCTCTGCTGGCTTGGGCCCATTTTTTTTCATCCTAATTATTAGGAATTGAGGAATTGTAAGTATCATGCAATTAAATCAGGAATGGGAGGCGACGACTCTGTGCTGGGTCTCAGCCCCACGTCGCCGTGGTTTAGGAGTCGGCACAGTCGGTAACAGATAGAACAACAGGTAACAGAGGCACACATGGCAACGTTAATGGGTGACAATGAGAAAAGTGGGGGATCTGTTAATTTCAAAGATTGAACATTATAAATGAATTAATACCTTGTACCTTTTCTCTTCCCCTCCCAGTTAAATGGATTGGCGTAGGGAAATCCAGAGAGTCTATGATTCAGCTCTTCTAAGGATTTCCAGTGATGCAAGCAACACTCCTTGAGAGAGGGGAGAAAGGACTTCAATATGTCATTTATGTTCTCCAAATTTCAAGTGTGAAGACATTGACGTGAGTTCTAAGCCCAACCGTTGTTTCCAGTCTCTTACGGTGGAGGCTGGTGTGCGGATAAGCTTTTCGGCATGTTCCAGTGTCAGCTTCCTTAGCTGTCAGAATCGCCGGAATCATCTGTTGCTCCTGCTGCTCATGGTGCCACATCTTCTTTATGTTTAGTGATAGTATAATCCATGTGGTTTGAAATCTAAAATAGAATTACTTTCAATGTAGTTTTTCTTCCTTATTGTCAATGTGCGTTCATAGGTTTTACCTCTATTAAATGGTAAGAACAATTAATGCAGTTTTGCACAAATATTTTTACATTCTGATCATTCAGTTATTGTAATCTTTGCTCTTAGGAAAAATGATAAGAGGGGAGTTCTGTAAACCTTTGTAATGCTATAAATTCTGTTTAAATTGTGAACTGTTTATTTTCTGCTAAGACCGTTGCAAATTTGAGCTTTGGCGGGGGTGGGGGGATATATTCATGGGTCCTTTAATTTGTACAGAACACAAAACTTATTTCTCTCTATAAATTATTTAATACATTGAGCATTTAATTAAATGTTCAAAGGGAAAAGATGTTCCCTAAAACAATACTCCTAATGTTAAAAAATAGTCATTAAAAGATCTATTGTGATATTTGGTGAATATTTTTCTTTAACTCTGAAATGTATAGCTTTCCTATTTTATCTTACCATTATTTCTAAATCTAGTGGATTGATTTTTCAGCATTGTGCCTGCCAGTATGCCTACAAAATCATCTGTAAGTGTCCAAATGAACTCAAACTCTTGCTCATGCCTTTATTTCTCTTTCCTTGGGGAAAAAAGAGGTGTTATTTTAACAATTAGGCTTAACATATTGTGTTGTAGATTATCCTTCAGTGAACTATTTTAAATGTTTAAATTAGGTGCCACTTAAATTTATTTTATTATACCATCAATAGCTGATTAAAAAGAACCAGATATTTCTAGTATACTTTGTGTATTGTGTTTTTGTTCTGCTGAGAGAAATAACTGTAATACTGATATACATATAAGAAGGAACTTTATCCCTGCAGAATGTCAGGATAGGGTGGGAAGAGATCAAAAGCAGAATCTTTGAAAACATCTAAATATTTTTTATCTTCACTGGACATATTTTTATTAACAGTTCAAGGAAAAATTTAAAATTAGAGCAGCATTGTTGAATTCAGTAAATAATAGTACAGATGATCTTATAAGCCCTCTACTGATCAATAATGATCTTCATCTAAAAATAATAATTTATATTTAATATATAATAAATAATTTTTATTTATTCTAATGGGAGTTGAATAGGATTTTATTCCTTTTACTCTTTCATCTTCCTACTTGGACTTTAGCCACCCAGAAGCAAGCATGGGAAAGACCACATTCTTATCTGGCTATAAGCATAGCCTTATTGAGACATTTTTAGCACTGGCCCAAAAGCACTTATAAAGAACCCATTCTTTGAGTCAGGAGTGCTCCTATTTTTTTTTTGTAATCAAAAAATGTAACTTTCCTATTGTTTGCTATTTACTCATTTTGGACCAGTTTGAGTGATTCTCTCTCATTTCTCTTGATGAGCTGTTTGCTGATTAAATTGACTAAGAGAGAAGGTATGTTTTTCAGATACAATTCGGTCTTTAAAATAATAAGGGACTGTATTAAACTAATAAATCTTTATTGAGCAAGTATATACAGGAGTCTCCCCTTTATTCATAGGGGATGTGTTCTGAGACCCTCGTGGGTGCATGAAGCCACAGGTAGTACCAAACCCTACATGTATTATATTTTTTTCCTATACATACAGAGCTATGGGCAAGTTTAGTTTACATGTTCGGCACAGGAAGAGATCAACAATAACTAATAATAGAACAGGATGATCATAACAATATACCGCATTGAGATTTATGTGAGCGTGGGCTCCGTCACCAACTATCTTACTGTACTGCACCCACCTTGGCCTCCTTGCGACAATGTGAGAACACGGAGCCTATGCGATGAGATGAAGTGAGGAGGAGACGCTGGCCTAAGGGCTGACTTCCGGGATGGAGTGGGGTCGTGAGAGGTTTCATCACAGCGCCAGAACGGCATGCAATGTAACAACCTAGGAATTGTTTATTTCTGGAATTTTCCATGTAATATTTTCAGACCACAGCTGACTGTGGGAAACTGACACTGCAGAAAGTGAAACTGTGAGTGAGTAAGGGGGGCGTCTACTGTAAGCTGGGTTCCGCTAGACGGAGGTGCTTTTGACAAGGACACAGTCTTCCTGAAATGCACTGTAGCTTAGATGGCATGTTAAACGTGGGTAAGGGATGTTATGTGCTACAGTGGAAACATACAGGCTGTTATGAAGGAGAACGTAACCTAAATTTGGGGACGGTCAGAGAAGGCCTTTAGTAGAATACACTGAAACAGTCGAGAAGGAGCCCTGGTTGGGGAGCTCAGTTGGTCAGAGTGTTCCCCCACAGGCGAAGGTTGCAGGTTCGATCCCCGGCTAGGACACATACAAGAATCAAACAACGAATGCATACATAAGTGGAATAACAAATCAATGTTTCCCTCTCCCTCTTTCATCAATAAATAAAAATTAAAAAAAATTAAAAAAAGGAAACAGTCCAAAAGGATGCATAGTCAGAGGGACATGACATCAAGACCCAGAGGCTGGAAAAAACTGGGAAAATTGAGGCAACTGAACAAAATGAGTGAGGGACTAGTGAGGCTGATGTATGGCAAGAAATTGGCTGCAGACTAAACCCAACAGCTAAATCTGTTTCGTGTGGAAGGAGAGGACTAGGCCAAAGCGTGAGACATGGGCTCAAGGAGGCATAATGAGAGCACAGGAAAATGCTGAAACCAGAAACACACACTCTAACTTCCAAAGTTCTGGATTGCAGGACAAGGTATTTCAAAGGGGAGAGGAGGGCCTATTTCATATATGAATTGTTGGCTTTATTTCTCTTTATTTCTTGACACCGGCCTCGTGTCTCCCTGCAGCCCAGAGCCGTATCTGGGTGTCTGTGCCCAGGGCGCCCGCAGAGCCTTCCTCCTGGGCCACAGCCCCAAGAGCTTTTCTGTTTTGTCTCTTTCTCTCAACAGTGATGCAGTTATTGAACAGACACAGTTATACTCTTATGCTGCCACGCAAACCATTGGACTGAGTGCCCGACGGTTTACTAGCCCCGGCAGTAGGACTAGTACTGGGGCTGAGAACAGGTAACGAGTCTCTTCCGGCTCGGTCTTCATTCCCTGCCCCAGGTCAACGAACTTAATCTGCAAAGAATTTGCAATTTATGCAAATATTTTAGGGTGGGAGCCATCTGGATACACACTTAAATTAAAAGCAGTTCTGCTATCATCATTTTAATCGAAAGAGTCACCTAAGGATGCCACATGTTTTGTTGGGTCGCCACAGTAACTCGGTTTGAAAGCTGTCACGTCAGCACCACCTCTTTCGGTGACAGCAGAACTCTGGCAGCGACGCAGCAAGTGGTCTAGGATTCGACGAGACCGTGGCTAATTTCTGGTCCCAATCTGGAATGAAACAAATGAATCATTTATTTTAAGACTCTTCTAAATTTTAACCCACTGTCATTTCAACAATTGTGTATGATAACAAAAGAATGGATGGGATTTACGAGAAAGGAATATGATGTAAAGGTATGAAAAAAAGGTTAGTCGAAAGGTGTGGCTCAATCTCTGATTCATATTTATTGAATTATGCAAAAATATAAATAAAATAAATCACATAAATTCTAGACACCCCCCCCCAAAAACCCTTTAAGCGTTACATTTTAAATGAGCCACTTTGCATCCTCTCTGTATCAAACTGCAGTCGTTACCATCCCTAAGTTCATACCCACTGGAGTTCTGTCATATTTTATATCCTCGTTTGTACTGCTAGCAGTTCTGCTTATCAAAACTGCAGGGTTCAAGGAGTGTTTGCGTCGATCACAATGATCATGCTACACCCAAGACCAAACCGTTTCTATGACAACATTGTAACAGAACGTTACATGTACACCGCCGTGCCCTGTATTGGGTGTTTTGCTTACATTAACTGTAATGTTCTCAGTAACCCTGGGAGGCCCACTGACATTACCATCACCTCAAAGAGAGGAACTGATTTGCCCAAATTTACTGGACTGGGAAGAGGAGGGGCCCACATCTGACCCAGGATTATCAAGCCTCTAAATCCCTAATCTGTTCACAGTTCTACTCCACCTCCCATAGCACTTCAAAAGCATCTAAAGAAATAAGCATTTCTTGATATGAAGAATGCATAACATTTCATTAACCCAGGGAGTATGACCAGAAATACCATCTCGGGAGGATTTTTAAAATCCCTTTTAATTGCATGACCCTCTATGTTGCCATTAGTAACCACACAACTTCTCAAGGCTTGTTGCAGATTTAATTAAACAGCAACTCTGACCTTGAGGATTACGGAGGATTCCAGGGAAATACAATAAAGTAGCTTAGAAGTGAGAGGAATCCTGCCCAACAGCCTTAGTGACCCTCATTGTAGGAGTTACAATGGAGCTGAATTATACCCATATTTAACCAGGAGAACTCAACGGTAAAGGTTCTCAGAACACACGACAAACTCGGGGCTGAGGGTTCCTTCGGACACTCTGTTTAGTGAGTATATATGCCTGCAGACTGTGGGTGCTATCAAGCCTGAAATACATTATACAGGTTTGGGGGTGGAAAGAACGTGTGAAATGATTTTTTAAAAATCCCCTTATCATTTGACAAAGTGAAATTACCATTCATGTGGATTTGTGGTGGTGACTTCTCTGAAAGTCGTTGAAAAATAAAATGAATGAATTGAGAACCATGGAGAAAACTCAGCCCATTTGCTGAGAAATCCCATGTATTCTAAAGACTTTAATGATTTATTATCATTTAATGTTACCACTTTGAACATTTAAGAGATTTTTCAAGGATAACTTTGATTATATGTGATAATTACCTTATGCATTCATTTTAGAACTTAATCCCAGTATACAATGCAATTCTGTTGTTTTAGGTTTCTTAAAAATATATTTATTATGACACATTCATTCTTGATCAAGAATAACAGCAAACATTTTTGAAGGTTTAGTCATTGTAAGCTTCAGTAATTCTAAATTATTTATATGAATATCTCAATTGTACAAGGCACATAGCTGTTTTTATTCTTTCTGCAAGTGAGAAAACCGAAGGTCAAAGAATATAAGGGTCACATTGCTACAAGTGCAAAATAAAACTATTTTGGAAGAGTGAGTTGTTTGAATTATTTGGCACCAGGGTTAGTGATACAAGGGCAGCTTCATATGAGGGGCAGCTTCATATGAGGGGCCGCCTAGGGTGTGAGTTCCCAGAGAACGGTCTTCCTATCTTCCGCTGTGTCTCACAGAGTCGGGGCTTAATAAATGCTTCCCAAATCAATAGATGAGTCCGTAGGTGCCTAGAAAGAATTTCTTAACCAATCACCACGATAATAATAATATATGATGTTATAATATGATTGTATTATATATAAAATAATATTATAATCTATGTTATGGTCTATAGATTATAATAATCTATAATCTGTTCAACAATTCCCAAATAAGAACTGAACATAAAAAGCAAGTCATTGCTCATCTAGACATGCTTTGTCCTTACACCTGATCGCAAAGATTAGTCAAAAGCTTACACCTTCATAAACTTAATAGTAAAGCCCTTCTAGAGACTCCAAGGAGTCAGCTTCTTGATTTAAACAAATGCTTAGTTCGGTCCCTGCTCTTTTCTCTGTCCATGCCCAGACTGGTAACATTTCTCTGTTAAGTCTCTGGCGGACCCTGCTCCCACCGACTGGTTGCTAAACTTGGCTGCGCGGTGGAATTACCTGGGGAGTTCTAGAAATTACGGATGCCTGTGTCCGCCCCAGCCCCGCCCGCCCGCCCCCCAGGAGAGTCTCACTGAATCCATACGGGGTACGTCCTGCCTGGGCGTGTGGGTTTTTAAAAGTGAAGGCGCGGAGGGCGAGAACCTTTAGCCTGACCACGGCCATTGCCTCCTGCCTCCGCACCCAACCTGGTCTCGCTCCGCTCCCCCGTGCCCCCCCTTTCTCCTCCACAGTTTTAATCCTGCCCGCTCCACTTGCCTTCAAACCTTTCAGTAGTTTTCCATTAACCTCAGACAGGAGGCCCAAACCTGAAAATGGCCTGGAAAGCCCTTGACCTTGCCAGCTCCGGCCACACCCTGCTCCGCCCTCGCTGATTGCGGGAGCCAGCAGGCTCTTATTGTTATTTCTGTTTAGTTCTTTCGCGTGCTCCTCTCGGGGGGCCCCTGCGCGCCCACCCTGGCCTCGGCTGCCTCAGGGAGCCCGGGACCTCTCAGGCCGACTCGGCCCCAGGGCTTCTACGGCCGCCGAAATGTATTTCTGCGCTGCCTCCCGGCGAAGCGCCCTGCACGGAGCCGTTTCGTGTCTGCCAGACCCTGGCACACGGACTGGCCTGCAGGCAGGCTTTCGTTCTTCACGGAAGGACTACGGAGGAAGGAACACAGATGCGCTCGACATCAAGTCTATCATTGAGGCCAACGGCTGTCGCCTCCAGAATCCGCCTGGAATCCATTCCTTCCTGTCCGTCTTCCCTGCGGGGCCCAGCGCCATCATCTCTGGTCTGAACGACGAAAGGGCTTCCTGGCGCGGCGCGTGGCCTCCCTCCTGTTCCTCTGCAAACAGCGTCTGACCAAGCAGCGGGGGGCGACAGACACATCGTGTCTCTGCTCAAAACCCCTCCCCTTGATCCGAGAAGAGAATCCGAGCACCGTGCCCGTGCCGTCCCCGACCGCCCGCCACGCCACCCTGACCTCCTCTCTCCCCTTACACAAGCCAACCCCCCCCCAGCTCTCAAGCTTCCACCCTAACCGTTCCTCTTGCCTTTGGCGGTTCCGTCTTCCTTCCCGGGGCTCAGCGGAGGTAGCAGGGAGGCCCTCCTGACGGCACTGGGAGAAGCTCCCTCCCGGCCCTGCGCTGCGTGACTCGGCTGGTTGCGCGCCGGTCCACCGAGGGAAAGGTCACCGGTTCGACTGCCCGAGGGGGCCAGGTCTCCGGTCAGGGGCACCTGCGAGAGGCAGCCGACCGACGCTTCTCTCTCACATTAGTGCTTCTCTCCCTCTTTTTCTCCCTCCCTTCCTCTTTCTCTAAATATTAACAAATAAAAACAATTTTTTAAAAAAGTTACCTCCCTAAACCATGCTCATCGCCTTGCGCAGTTCCCATACAGCCCCACTACCATCTCTAATTTCTTAAAAAATGTTCTTGGTTCTGTTCAATGTGTCCCACCAGAGCGCCAGCTCCAGGGCAGCAGCTGGCTTGTCTCCCCGGGTCCCTGGACCCCCAGCAGGCGGCCCAGCGTCCAGATCCTCACGGGGGCATCCCACCGTGACCGGACGGTTGCCAGTTTCCAAGGTGGCCGCCCCGATTCTCGCGCCCGGTGTCCGGGCCTTGTGCAGTCCGCGTTCACACCGCTTCCCGGCTGGCTGTGCGCCTTCCTCCGGTCCAGGCATTTCCTACTCCGCCGACGTGCATCTCACTTCCCATCTCCGCCTTCTGCCTCGCCCCGCAGGCCGCTGTCCTCAACGCTGGAGTCCGCCCGGCTCCCCGTACCTCACCATCCTTACTCCCACCCATGCGTCTAGTTGCATTGTCCCCATGAGCGGTGCCCCCGTTTCTTCTCCACCAGGCACACCGTACCTGTCAGGCCCAGCTCGGTCCCCGCGGGTGCCTGCTGCTCCCCCGGCTGTTGTGTCGCAGGCCCCAGTGATCTCAGCTGTGAACCTTTTTCCCCTACTTGGTGCTTAACTGTCCTCTGATGAGCCCATGGCTGCCTCACCTTCCCGATTAGAAGGTGAGCTCCCTGGGGCCAAGGTCATGGCCTGGACTTCCCTCCGCCTCCTCCCGTGGCACCTGGCCCAATGCCAGGGGCATAGTAGAGGGTAAATATTTAACTGCTTTGCTAACCATTCACCTGGTTCTATAGGTTTGGAAAGAATTATAAGGAAGGGAAAAACCTTTTGTGTCCGTCTTTCTAACAAGACTTCCTCCTAGTAGAGGAAGAACGGTCCGGTTTACTATCTATCACTTTGGAAACCAGAGACCCGCGTAGATGCTCCCATTTCAAGGATGCAGATTTCACGCTGGGTCAGGGTTGAAAAGACAAACCACGGAGCCTGTCCTGTGGGGACAGGAGCTCTCCAGGGAGCGGCCCTGCCCACCTCTCTCCTTTCCACCTGCTCCTCAGCCCTGGCAGCTTCTGTTCTCCCAAACCTCATACCTCCTTCCTCCACACCTCCACCCACACCCCACCCCAGCTTCTAGGACGGCCACCTTCCTGAGGCCTCCGATGGGACCCCAACTGCTACCACCCTGCACCTCTTCCCAGGATCTCCTTCCCCAAACGACGCAGACCCCAGCCTCCTCCCCACCCCCGAGCCGCTCCCTCCATCACCTCCCAGAACCCAGCTTGGCCCTCTTATCCCAAACTCTGCTGGCCAATCGCCGTCCCCAACGCAGCTTCGTCTATTGCCACCCCGGTCCCTTCCCAGTTCCCCCAACTCTGCCTGGTCCTGTTCTGTTCCTCCTCTTCCTAATAGCTGTTGTTTGTGCCCCCCCCCGACCCCGGGACCTGAGTCCCGGCCCCGCACTGGCATCCGTCAGGGGCTGAGATCTTTTCTCAGGCAACAAAAGAAGGAAGAGAAGTTCCTTCTCAAACTCCCCTTCCTTCTAGAAGTTTTTTTAATTTTTTAAAAGTGAATAGAAAGTGATTAAATAAAATTACTAGCCAAATAGTAGTACACGAGACTCTCAGTTGTGACAGAGGTCATCTTGTTTCAAGGTCAAGTGCAGAGCTTGGCCTGTGTCTGAATTCTGGGTCTGAGATGTCCTGGGTCTGCATCCTGCTCCTCCGGCCCATTGCCCGGTCCCTTATCCCGCTGGCACATTGTGCTGCGCAGAGAAGTGCTACATAGGGAATTTAGAATTTTTAAAGATGTTGCCAAATGTCAAATCATGGCCATAAAACCATTTAAAATAGGAGAGTGAGGAAATCAAGTTTCCTCAACAATATGTGAGGAGCAAGCAGACTTGCACCTGCTTTCTACCAAGGACGGTTATGCATTTTCATTCTTGAAGTCGGCACAGGGAGCTAGGAAAGGAGGAAGCAGCCCTTGGGACCGTCTTCTAGAGTCTTCATGTGCCTGGACACATACATGCCCACGCTTGCCCCTCCCCCGATCTTGACTGGTCCCAGACACGGTTGCTTCTCTGTGACCCAGGCAAGGTTGACTTCAAAGAATAACAGCATGACCTGACTTACCAATCTTGTAAAACGGGAGAGAATAGTCTCTTTGGTAAGTGGTTTCTTTATACCACGGTTCGGCAGGCTTTGAATGTCTTCGGAAACAAATATACCGAATGAGGGTTTGCTGGTCTAGTTGAGGCTGACATTGACTTCTTCTCTCGGGAGGAATTGCCAAGTCTGTGAGGGGTCTAAGTGAAAATAGAAAGAGCTTGCTGAACACCCTGTTGAAGAAAAGCATTCCATTTTCTCATCGGCTGAAATCCATTCCCACCAAGTAGCCAGGAGGCTACCAAGACAGTGTTGGCCAAACTCCCAGGTCCAGGGCCAGCCCTACCCGAGTTGTCAGGAGGTGGCTCAGGGATCCATTCCCTGTTCCTCCTTTGCAGCCCTCTCCTCTCTCAGCCTGCACCTAATCTTCCACTGGGTCTGCTCCCCGTACCCTCGGTCTTCCCCATGCCCTTTCCTACTGAAATTTTTCTCTGCTGTCTTGTTCCTCAAGGAACCAATGCTTTCTTTTGAGCAGACCAACCACTCTGGTGCATACTGGTGTCTGATGAACCTGGGATCAGTTGTAACTGTCTTGTACCCCGACTCAGATGAACACCCCGTGAGAGTGAAAGTAAAGAAGAACTAAAATGTAATGTGAAATAGCTCTGTGCACATATACATCCACTGTGCAACTCGTTTGAGGACAATTGGAGATGGCTGTTACTACCTTCAAAATGTACATATGTTTTGTCCCAGCAACTCCAGAAATTAGGGATGTCGACAAAGACAGCTCTAACAGTGCTCATCAAATATTTCCATGACAATAAAAGGAGTGGAAACAATCTTCATGGGAAAAAAACACTCAAATTACTTAGAAAATGATACATATACAGGGATACTGTGCCAACGTTAAAAGTGATGCTATAGAAATATGTACTACATCTTCTTTATCCATTCACCTGTCAATGGATATAAATAGATATTAAAAAGTATGAAATACTATTCAGCCATAAAAAGGAGAAAATTCTGCCATTTGTGACAACTTGGATGGACTTTGAGGGCATTATGGTAAGTGAAATAAGTAAAAGACAGATACTGTATGATTGCACTTATATGTGGAACCTAAAAACATCAAGTTCATAGGAACAGAGAATAAAATAGTAGTTGCCAGAGGTAGAGTTGGGGGTGAAGAAGCTGTTAAGAGAGTATATCTTAAAACTTTTCATGACAAGAAAGATAATTTGTAGTTATATGAGGTGACGAATATTAACTAAACTCATTATGGCATATATATCAAATCATTGTTATATACCTTAAACTAATACAATGTAATATGTCAACTATATCTCAATAAAACTGGAAAAAAGGAGTTTCAAAATCCTATCACATCCTATTTTATGTAGATCTGGAAGATTCTGCATGATTATCTGTCTCCAGGTGAGGACATTATAAGTGTTTTTCAGTTTTTAATTTTTTGATTATAAATGTTTTCTAAATATTTTAATAAATGTGTATTTTTAAATTATAAAATAGATGAGGTGAGCTTTAGAATAGGTGTAAAAATAGTCAATGTTGGGGAGCTTTAGGAACATCAGAATCCAATCATTTGGTAGTAAGACATAGTCTTGCTTGGCGGTATCACCGTGATTCTTACTTAAACGAGGTGACTGAAACTGCTTAGTCAGAACACATGATGTTTACACACTTGGGTAAACGCTTGATTGTAACGAGCCTTCTTTAAAGAGAGGACATTAGCAGCCGTGGAGTAGCTTGACTAAAGTTCAGAAAAAGCAAGAACATAATCCGACCATATGTGTGCCGTTTAGGGGGGAACAGGCGCTGGGTGGGGAGACATGGGGAAGCACCAGGAATTCCCACCCACTTCTTCTACTTTATCTTATTTCATGCTTAATAGGTACTTGGTCCTTTCAAGTGGCTGTGTTTAAATGGTGGGCGGGAACACTCCTTTCCTTACAAAAGCTTGGCTCCCATTGTCAATCAAAACAGGAGTTGTCTGATGGACTTGCCAGTAGAATCTTGTGAGTTTGGGTTCTGTGTGGCCTTCATTATCAGTCTAGTCACTTCTGTGCTCACTGCTTGCTTCTGAGCCAGATCCTGCTGATCGCTGTTAAAGCTAATCCTGCTGCATTTGCTGATAGAGCTAATCCTGCTAGACTGCCTTTGCTTTGGGTGTTTCCGTGGAACCAGAATATTCTCCATTGGTGTCCTTCTGAAGACAGGACTTTCCCTCAAAGGAGAGTCTCTAATCCTGAACAAATTATGTTGGTAGAGGAATGTATCTGGAGAGAGTAAGCCACCAGGGACCTATCAAGTTTTATACCATGACTACAAAAACTGAAGTTAGGATTGGTTCAAAGAACTGCATTGTATTCTGTTTTTTGAATTAAAAAAAAATTATTTTTGGCTTTGCTTTTCCTTGTTATTCTTCCCTAGAGTTCTTAATAAAGCCATTGATAGACATTTGCACTCAGTTTTCCCTTGAGGCTAATCCTGGGCAGGCACGAGTCTCATCAGAGCCGAAACAGTAGGTCAAGCTTCCCTTTGGCTGAGCCGTCCTGCGGTGGGAGGGCTGACGTTTGGGTGCAAGGTGGGGAGTTGGGGGGATCGCCGGAATCCACAGAACCCACGTGGACGGTGCCCTGTGGAGCTGGCTGTGAGCGGCCTGGCAGTGGGGGTCTGTCCCCTCCTTTCTTGTCTGCCCTCTGGCAGAGTACATATTTGAGTTGAAACAAAGGGCTTTGAACTGGAAATCAGAAAATGTGGGTTGACTCCAGTCCCTGCTTTTACACTAACCAGCTGGACCTCAAGCGAGATGTGTTGCTCCCCTGGGCTGCATCTTACTCATCTACTTGGACCAGAATGACCTTTAGAACTACTTCCAGTTTGGTCATCTATTCAATGTGGACTCTACGCTGCTTTACAGATGCCATGGCTCCCTTATCTTTATTTACATGGAGGATAACCAGGAGTTGACTATATTGAACCCAATTAAGAGAGAAAGGGAAATTTGTAAATATACCAGATAAACTCAAAGTAATAGCAATCATATGTTCAGTGCCTACTATGCTCTGGGATCTTATATCAATTTATTTTGTTTAACAGATAAGAAAACTGAGACCCAGAGAAGGGATGAAAATTGTCCAAGATCAAACATTTCCTAAGTTACTCAAATTGCTACTTATAACTACTGTGGTTTCCAGTCTCTGCAAACTAGAATACAGCATTGAAGTACCTTTGTTTTTGTTAAAATTACATCCATAAAGGCAGAAACCATTTAGGCCAAATTTGTGATTTTACTGAGAAGGAAATGGAGACTCAGAAAGGTTAACTTATTTGGCTAAGTTGGAACTCAAAACTCGTGATGTTTAAATGTCTTAGATAATTTAATAAACACCCACATTGAGTGCTGATTATAAGAAAAATATATGTTCTTTAGAGAAAATCTGGACAATAAACAAAAAAAAAAATGCAAATACCAATAATCTCACCACTCACAAGTAAGTTAATTTAGTGTATTACCTTTTAAACTTTTTGTGTTCATTACATAATAATTATTATTGTTCTCATTTGTATTATTAGAAAATGTGATTCCTATTTTAAAAAATTGATCATTCTAACTTTAGTGTAATTTTTGAGAATGAAGACTTCGGGAGGAGTCTCACCTGGGAGGTTTCTTCGCACTGTAGTCAAGATGGACCCTCAGCAGCTGCGCAGGGAGGTAGCCCTGCAGGTCCTTCCCTTGGCGGCCAATGAACACGCTGGCGGAGGAGGAAAGGGGTGGGGAAGAGCAACGATTACAATTCATTCTGTACAAAAGAACACCGGCTGCGGTCTTTGGTCTTTGTCCCCACTGCCTGGCACAGCACCCCTTGGATTTCTTTTTCCACTTTTAATGAATCAATTTATGTTTTGTTTCAAGATGTACTTTTATCTATTTATTTCCATTACAGGTGACATTAAATGTTATATTACTTTCAGGCGTCTAGCATAGTGATTAGACATTTATATAAGTTATGAAATGATCTCCCCGATAAGCCCAGGACCCACTGGGCACCACTCATAGTTACTACAATGTTATTGACTATATTCCTTTTGCTGAATACTCTCGGACCTTCTTCATAGGAGTGCCTTTTTCATCCATTTTTCAGGATTCAATTTTCAGGAATCATAAGGAAATATTTGACAGTTCAGGTATGAAGTTCAAAATATCAGGAAAAAAATAAAAAGATGGTTTTTAAAACCAGTGGGGCAAATGTCGAAAATTGTTGAAAAGTGGGAATTGAAAAATGGGGGGTGTCTTAAAGAAAAGAAAAATGGGGGTTTCTTATACTATTTTTTCTACTTTGGATATATTTACGAATTTTCACAAGTTATTTTTTTTTTTAAAAAGCAATCTGCTCATTTTAAGCATATTGGGGCTAAAAATGAAGAAACACTGCGATGGCCTTGTGAGTCGAAAGGGCTGGGTCGGGAGGAAGGCGTGACGCGCAAACCAGAACCATCAGGTGAAGAAGGGCCGGAAGCGCTTCCGGGGCATGATGGGCGGCCGGGTGCGCAGGGCGGAAACGCAGCCGCGCGGGGAGAGGGGGCTGGGGGAGGGGCGCCCAGGCCTTACGTTTTGAAATACGTCTCATTTTAGGATGAATTACTCTTCCTTTTAGATTGTAGTTGTGCGTTCTACGGACGTTTTAAAACTATGTGTACTTGCCTTCTGTTATTTATAGATTTTATGTCGAAGAGCGGTAGGGACACTCACGAAATATTTGTTATATAAAAAAGGGACTGTTGCATCTGAACTGTTGACAAGCACCAATGTAGGTGATAGGGAATCTTTGTAGGATTTTTTTTCTTTTGGGTAAATATTTTATTTATTCATTTTTAGAGAGAGGAGAAGGCAGAGAGAAAGAGAGGGAGAGCAACACTGACGTGTGAGGGAAACATCATTAGGCTGCCTCTCGCCCTCCCCCAACCAGGGACCTGGCCCGCAACCCAGGCATGTGCCCCGACTGGCAATCAAACCAATGACCTTTTGATTCACAGGCCAGCACTCAATCTACTGGGCCACACTGGTCAGAGTTATAGGATATTTTTAAAGATAAATGACATAAGACAAGTTTTATTTTAGAACGGTTTCTGCAGGTGGTGGAGGAAAACAAATTCGAGGACAATCTGACTCGAAGTAGAAAGACGGGTTAGGAGACGATTAGAGTGACTGAGGTGAGACACGGCAGAGCTGTGAGCTCTGTGTTGGGGAGGGTGGGGGGAGGGCTGAGGGAAAGGATGGGGAGCTGGGGTGCCAAGACAAGCATAGGCTTCAGGCACCGGGGAGAATGCTGCCGTCCCCAAGAGAGGGCACACAGGAAGACGGCATTGTAGGGAGGATGACTTTGTAGAATGTGTGACATGTGCGGTGTTTTGAGACCCCCTGCAGATTTTGAGCACTCAGTGGGCGCCGTAAGGATTCAAGAGGGAGAGTCAGCGGAAGGCAGCGCACAGGTTTGCATGAAGTAGCTCACCAGTACGTGTTGGATAATAAATGGAAACTTAAACTATGCCTCCAGCCCAAACTTCCTGTATCGAATGCATACAATCTACCCTGTGCTCCCTGCGAGGTTCTGGCTGACTCAGAAGCAGTTCTTGTCCTCAACATGCTCACTATGTGTTGAAATCGTGATCTAAATAAAGGTCAATGGATTGAGAAGAGAGCCAGGTGTCTAGGGTTTGGACAGGCAAATAGGATGGCGAAGAGGTGCCAGCTGAGGGCAATTTCAGAAGTCAAGACTTGCACAGACTGACGATCAGAGCGGAGCGTGTGGGGACCAATAAGTCCTGGCTGTTTACTGGTATGAAAGGCAAGTGCTGTGAGCAGGGCGCGTCTGTTTGTCTATGCTCGCAGGACCTCAGGGAGCTCCGATTTTCAGAAAACCCACAGGCTGTCTGGGCCTGTCCAGTGGTTGGGATAATATGACCGAGCCCTGGATAGTAAATAACATGGGGGGGTTAAGTCATAAGAAGAGAGAGGAACTGGCACAGTAATAGGGAACAAATGACATGTCTGAATGCACGGGCGTGGACACCTCGCTTTCTTAGGCGCCCGTCCAGTTTCTGGAGCACTGTTGTTGCAATGGGTACCCCAGGGCCATGCTGCAGTGCATTCGACTCCAACAGATATTTCCAAAACGGCGCTGGCTTCTCACGGTTGCTAGGCTATTTGTCCAAACACCGCCTAGACCACGGATTCTTCAGTAGGGTGCACACAACAAACACCTGCTGAATAGAGGCAGTAACCTCGCACTGCTCCTTATGAGACGTCTGTACGAGCTGTTTTGAGGATGGAAGAACCTTTCACCAGCACCACCATCCGTCCCTTGGGAGAGTCTCTTGGCAGGTTTTGGCTCCAGAACAGAGAGTGGGGCGTGTTTAAGCAGGTGGGGGGCTGGCCAGGGAAGCAGGTCTGGGGAATGAAGAACGGCGCACTTCGCCTCCGACTCCGACTTTCCAGCCTCTCCTATGTGGCCTTCACCTCGTTGGGAAGAAGGCTTCCAACGAAGAGGTTTTTGGAAGAGAACTTTTATGTCCTAAGCGGGAATGTCAGTCAGCCCCCGCCCTCTCCCAAGGTGGAGCGGATGTGGCCAAAATGGTGAATGACTAGAAAAGCGCGCGCTGGCTCTCCAGGCCTGGCCAAGGGGCCCTGCCTGGCACTCCCATCGAAGGATGGACTTGGCTTTCAGGATTCTTGAATCATAGGTGGGGGAAGTAGAGGAGGGCACAGGAGGATAAATAGTGATGGGAGGAGACTTGACTTGGGGTGATAAAGACACAACACAACATACAGATGGCGTATTACAGAATTGTAACCCGAAACCTATGTAATTTCATTAACCAATGTCACCCCAATAAATTCAATAAAAAAGAAAGAAAAAGATTCTTGTATCAGTTGTAGAAAGGCTTTTGCTTCTGCTTGGATGGGAGCAGGAGTCCGCCTGTGTCTGATTTCACCATATATTATTTAGCCGTCCTGGACAGCTTGCTTCTGGGAGGTGAAGTGTTCAGTTCAGACAAGAGTAAACCTGTCCCCTGGGAGGGTGGATGTAACTGGAGCAGGATCTGGGCTCAGCCACAGACAAAATTCAATACCCACAGGGGCGGTCAGGAGTGCTTGTCCCTCAACAGCCTGGCCCCATGGCCCAAGGTAGCTGTGTCACTGTGACTATGCAATATAATTCTTACTATGAAAATTCTAATGTAATTTGTACTATGAGAATTCTAGTATAATTCTTATTATGAAAATTCTAATATCATTCTTATTATGAAAATTCTAATATAATTCTTACTATGAAAATTCTGCATGGTCACTACTACCTGTGCCTCCTGCTGCTTTACAACGTGTCTCTGCAGAGATGACCTCACCTTGCCAGGTAAATATTAACACCTGGTTGTGGAAGAGGAGACTGAGGCTCAGAGAGGTTAAGGGGACTTTCTAACATTACCCATCTAATAAACTCCAGAGCCACGAATCAAACCTCTCAACCCCATATTGCTTCCAGAATCACCTATAGGTATATATGATTACTTTTTTCCAAAGAGCTCAGCGCTATTTTTGTATGAACTCCGTGATTCCCTGACCTATGGGCAGACAGGAAGTAGATGTATTGTACAAAAGGAAAAGGAAAAGAAATAAAGACACAATAGTGTTAGCTGGAAGCTGCTTTCGATTCAATAAAACAAACACTCAATGTATTTGACCAACACCTGTGCATTTTTTCAATTCAATAAAGCACATACTGTGGTGTGTTTGCAGGGAGCTAGGGATATAGTGAAGATAAATATCTTCTCTCCACTCCAGAGTTTATAATCTGGTGAGGAAAGCCGTACTCAGGCAACTAATCACACACAGTGTCGTTGGTGGGGCCCCAGTCAGGAAACTGAGGCTCAGGGGGAAGAAGTGGCTCAGTAAGGTCATGAGCTTCTAAAAATGGAAGATGAAGACCACCACGCGGGGCCCTTCGTCTCCCAGAGTCAACCGCCTCAACCGCCTCCGCGGTGTCTCTCAGGAAGCAGGGGGCATGCTTCGGTAGCATGGCGGCCATGTCGTCATCTTGCTAGTGGTTGCAGAGGGTCAACGAGACACTTGGGCACACCCTGCTGCCCAAGGTGCCCCGTCTGCGTCAGGTGTTGCGCTGCCCCTGGAGCGGCCTCTGGACCTCTCAGAGACAGCTTCAAAATCAATGTTTTTACCACCCACGCAGATTCTTTCTTCGTTTCTCTTCTACCCCATCCTGAGTGCATTCCACCAGAAGTGATCTTTTTGCGAGCATCCTGGACTCTACACACCAATATGATACCCGGCCCTGCCCCTGGGTGACACGCCTGTAGCTTGGGGTCAGCACAAAAATGAAATGCTCAAAGGCCCTACCCCGGCCCCCGAACACCCAAAAAAAAAAAAAAAAAAAGAGACAAGGGGTGGGTTCAAATCCTACCGCTGCCAATTACTTACTGGCTATGGGGTCTTGGGGTGTCGCTTAACCACTCCGTGCCTTAGTTGTCCCTCCTCGTCTGTACCTCACAGTTGTTGGGAAGATTAAATAAGCTCATATGCACTTAGCACCATGCTTGCCACAGAATAGAGCTGCATGAATGTTAACTATTAGTCCAGTGGGTGAGACCAACAAGAAATAAAGTAAGTTGTGATAATGGCCATGGCGTCCTGTTTCCAAAGAGTGTGAGATGGGGAATAACAGAAGAGGAGAGGTGGGCAGACAAAGACCTTCTCTGCCCAGGGGTGTCAAGGAAGAGCTCTCTGAGCAGCTGACAATGAGCTAGGCCCGCTGGGTGCCATGGGGCTGGTTAAGACAGGGCAGGCCAGGGTAGGGGCAGGCAACCCAGGGAGAAGGAACACGTCCCAAAGCCCTGAGCTATGAAAGCGTGTGGCCTATTGAAGGAATGGAAGAGAGACAATGGGACTTGGGGGAGCGGTCGGCCAGCCTATGGAAGGCTTTGTAGGCCTGGCAACGAGTTTGGGTTTTATGCAAAATGCAATGATTACGAGGGTTTTATGCAAGGAGGCGGTGGCTTTGATCTGATTTGCATTTCACGAAGCTTGCTCTGGAGAGTAGCTCGCAGGGACAGGCATGGTGGCTCATATAGATCAGTGTGGCCGTCTCAACCACGTGGTGGCGATGGAGATGGCGAAAGTCATTCCCATGGGCGATCTATCCTGGTGGCAGGATTGAGGAGCTTGCTGATGGGTTGGACCCACTCTTGTGGCCAACGTAGAAAGTAGACAAGACCTTGCTCCAAAGGGAATACTGAAGGCGGGGCGCCCAGTCTACCTCCTTGTGGGGCCCTGATGAATGACCACAGAGAACCCAGCCGTGGGACTTCAGTGCCTGTCACGCCATGTCCCACCAAAATTCTCAGGCTCCCCACGGGCTGGCTCAGGCCAGGCCCAGGGACTGACTTGGTTCCGTGAGTCCTAGGCAACAACCACAAAGGGAAGTTTGTTTCCGTTTCCCCAGGAGACGAGACCACAGTTAAATACGCCCAACTGTGGACAAAACAGACCTCACGCACATATAGAAAGACCCAAGGCCTGTGGGAGACAGAAATCAGGAGACACTGGGATCCACCCTGCTTCCTCCTCTTGTGGCCTCGCAGAGGGAAAGGGACTCTTAAAAATATCTAGGAACCAAGCATCCTTCCCTTACCTCTCTCCCTTCTTCAGTAATTTCTGGAAGAAAAAAAACCTTATCTTTGTTGACTAAATATTGTTAAAATGAACTAAATACTAGAGTAAACATGAGGCTTGCTCAATCCCATGAAGTGAACGGGACTGCAGGGGGCTGACCCCAAAGCCACTTGCTGTGTGCCCCAGTTTCATAGCTTGTAAATCTCTGCAGATCCCATAGCTGGTGGTGAAGGAAGGGTGTATAACAACTTATAGATTGTTATACAATCTCTCCCAGCAAGATGAATCTAGGGCAATAAAACATGCCTAGGGCTTGTTATTCCTAGGCCATGGATGAACTTGGAGAAAGGGCGAAACTCGTCCCTAGTTTCTGCCTGTGCAGTTACCCCCCACATGGCAGAAGCATTAGAGCTGCTTGAGTCTAGGCAGTGAAAATGGCCCCCCATTCTTCCTGCTAAAGCCCTTCCCAGGAAAAACCAATATCCTTCAGTCCTTTGGGAATTTGGAGTTGCATGTTCGCTTGGATTCTGCCTTGAGTGTGGGATTTGTCTTTCTCTTTTTAGCAACTAAATCCAAAGAAACATCACTGGACCCCTCTGGCAGCAGCCGCCTGCCAATCACAGAGCAGCAGGGGGAGCGATTCCAGTTCCCCAGGGCCCTGTCTGCACCTGGAAGAACGTTACCTGGGTGGGATCTCTGGGCGGCGGTCAACGAATTCTCGTAGCTGGATGGCAGACATGATGCATGGGATTCTGGGGGAAAAACGCGAAGGGTCACACAGCAAATTTATACACATCCCCAGGTGTGAGCTATCTAGAACTACAAAGACCTTCTTGGAAGTAGCAGACTATCTATCCATAGCTTCTGCTAGACTATTTTAAGAAATAGACTAGTAAAGGAGGAAAAAAAAAAAAGGCAAGCATAAGCCAATGCATTCAGATATGCTTTTCTTTAAAACAACAACAACAACAACAACTGTGTCAGTTGGGCACTTAGCTTCCCTTCTCATGCTTGTTAGGGTGCTTTCCCACTGCACAAACTTTCAGGCTGAGCACTACATTTTCCAGATTCCCTTGCAGCTAGAGTTCTGATATGAATTAGATTTCTCCAATCAGCTATACTTGAATGAGACCTGGAAGGTGGAAATGAGATTGAGGCCATTTCTTGCTGTTTTAACTTTTTCTACTGGCAAGCTGGAGTGTGAAGATAGGGCATGCGTTTTTTTGCAGCGGAACTCCATTGCTCAATCTCCGGCGTTGGAAGTGTCAAGAAACAATTGCATGGAAGGCGGCAGCTGAGCCCTGTGTTTGTGAGTGGGGAGAGGTGGCTGCAGTGGCAGTGGTGGTGGCTTTGGGAACAGGTTTTTTAATTCAGTTGTCCTGGAAGCAGCTTCCTGATTAGGGCATAAGTAGCTGCTTCCATGATGGTTCAGTTTATGGAGATGTTCTAGAACCTTCTTGGAGACCTTCCCCAGAGTCTGCCTCTCCAGCCCTCCCAATGATTTTGTGAGCATCTCAGTATCTACATCAAACCCCTCCTCTTTTCTGTACTGACCCTGAACTTAAATATATATATTTTTTCTGGTACAAAATTTCATATTGCATATGATTATCTACTGGAGAAGAAGACTTGTCACAGAAAACCACTACCTCTAAATATGCGCTTGAAAGCATCAACAACAGGGAGGGAAACTGAGTGTCTGGGGGACAAAAGAGGGAGAAAACCTTACTTTTTGCTCACTTGCAGTTTACCTTTTGTGCTCCTTACAAATGTCGTAGTACGTGTATGTATTATACATATACAGTTATACACAGCCTAACAACAGGGATATGTTCTGAGAAACACATGGTGAGGTGATTTTGTTGTACAAACATCATAGAGTGTACTTATACAGGCGTGATGGTACAGCCCAGCACTGTAACTGTATGAACTAGACTTGTACACAGCAGGCATCGTCGCAACCATGTGAGTAATGCATTGTGCCACAATGTCACTAGGTGGTAGGACATTATGATCTTATGGGACCACCATCATGTATATAGTCCATCATTGACCAAGACATCATTGTGTGGTGCAAGATCGTACAAAGATATCTGAGCCTCTGGTGAACATGAACGGGGCAAACAGCGTAGCAGGAACACACTGGATTGAGACCCACATGACCTGTGGCTGCAGGTACATGTCCCTTCTGAAATTCATATGCTGAAACCCTAACCCCAATGTGATGAATGGTATTAGGAGGCGGGCCCTTTGAAAGGTGATTAGGTCATGAGGGTGGACTCGTCTTGCATGGGATTAGTGTCCTTATAAAAGGCACCTAAGGGGAATCCCTAGCCCTCGTCCCACCGTGCAAGGTCACAGCAAGAAGTTCATCTTCCAGAGCCATGGGAAACAAATGCCTGTTGTTTATAAAACACCCATTTATGATGATTTGTTATAACTGCCCAAATGTACTGCGGCCCCTGACAATCACAGTACCTGCCTGGAGGGTTAAGCGAGGCAATAATGTACATGTGAGTGTTCTGCCATCTAAAAAGGCCTTTGAGAAGAGAGATAGGTGTTCTACGTGTGAGCATCTATTAGGCATTAGGTGATGTGTGTTAATGCACATTGACCTCCTAGCAACCTTGCGAAGTATTACCACTATTTTGCCAACAGGAAGTACTGAGAAGTGAAGTAACCCGTACAAAGCCACTGAAGAAGCAGGAGTGAAACCACTTGGCTGCAGAAACTTTGATCTTAACTGCAATTGTTATATTGAAAGTATTGAAAGAACCACAGGACAACCAGACCATCAGCCAAAATAAAACTGGGATGACCCGAAAGAAGCAGGAACCAGGAGGAAGAGGGGATTGGACGAAGGGTGTGATGCCTCCCTCTCTCCCCTTTTATAGCCCAAACTGGACTCATTGTGCACAGGCCAGTTAGCTGCTTCATTTCACCTCTGTTTTTTAAGCAACTGGAAACAGTTCAAACAAGATTACATTATAACAGAACAGTGTGGCAATCCAGTAGAGCCTGTTCATTATGTAATGTGTTTTTGCTTTTAGCACTGGTATGATTATAAACCAAAAAGAAAGGAAGAAAGAACCAAAGAGAAAACCTGAGCCGACACGACGGAGCTCTGCAGCAGCAACAAGCTGGAGAGAAGAATGCAAGACATTTGGGACACGTGTGCTCCTGACCAAGACAACAGCAAGTGTACCTTTGATGACAGGGTGGTTGCTCAGAGGCTACGAACTCCGAATCGGCACCGCAGCCCCAGGTCGCCATGCGCTGGCCACGCCAGAAGAACATTTTCAGAGGAACGCACAACAGCCCACAGAGTCTAAGCGGGAGCCCCCGGCAGGATCGGAAGGCCGTCTGGGAGTGGCCCCAGAGCCGTCCTTGTGCATATTTACAGAATTCCTCCACCACGTATGTAAGGAACACCAAATCTCACTTCCTCTGATTAGTTACCATCTTTCAAGCACCTAAGAAAATGTAGTTTGCAGTCAGATTTTTTTTTATTTTTTTATTTTGGGCATTTTATTTAAGTTGGGCTGAAAAAATAGATTCATAAGCATCACCAAGTACCCACTTTTATTAACCTATGTCACCCCAAAACATTCAGTTTAAAAAGAAAAAAATAGATTCACACACCAATTCTGAATGTGAGAACTATGAACCGACGTTAAACTAGCCATCGCCTCTGCACCCACAGCCAACACCCCACAACCTTTGTTCTGTCCACTGTGAGCAGCCAAAACTTCCATCTCCTTGAAAATATATACATGTACATTTTTAGTTGCCTTCTTAGACAATTCTTCCTCAGATGTGCCCCAAGTAAAATCCTTCCATGTGGGATTAGACCAGGAAACCTTAAACATTTTCCTTTTTTTTAAAAAAAGACCTGAAAACATAATATGATTAGAGTAAACAAAAAACAATTTGGGGAGATTTGGGCATCCTCCTGACTCTTATTTAGGGAAATTGCAGCCACTTTCATTAAGTAATGCTGGCTCATAAACCACTGCGGTTAGACCCCCCAGGGCACTGAAATTAAACTGTAATAACAGAATGTTTTATTGCGCTGATTCAGAAGGTGAACTAAGGTAAATGAGTAACAGATGCATTGCAACAAAGTTCCCCAGAGTTAGTATTCAACATGCTGACTTCAGAAACAAATATATAAGATTTATTTTGTCAATGTTCTCAGCAATTTTTTGGTATTACAGAACATCTTGTGGATCAAACCAGAATTCTATAAAATACGAGAGTATAGTCAAAAACCTGATAAAATCTGCCCATCGATGGGAAAATTTCTTAAGAAACCATGAAAGAACTTTCTCAGCCTGATGAGGAACATCTGAAAAGACCCACAGCTAACATCATACTTAATGGTGAAAGACTGATTTCTTCTTAAAATGAGGAAAAAAGCAAGGATGTTGCTCTCATGACTCCTAGTCAACGTAGCGCTAGAAGTCCTGTCCAGTGCAGTTAGACAAGAAAAGGAAATAAAAGGCACGTCAACTGGAAAGGAAGAAAATTGTCCCTATTTGCAAGTGACATCATTGGCTATGTAAAAAGTCCTAAGGAATCTACAAATAAACTAGAACTAATAACTGTTATTCATAAGATCACAGGATACAAGGGCAACATATAAAAAATAATTACATTTCTATACTTCCAATAAAACATTGGAAACAAAATTGAAAACACAACTGTTTACAGTGGCTAAAAGAAATAAATATTAAGTATAAATCTCATGAGACGTGTACAGCTCTGTACGCTGAAAACTACAAAATCCTGAAGAAAGGAACCAAAGGAGACCTGAGAGACGCCATGCCGTGGACTGAAAGACTCAACATAGTAAAAGTGATACTTCTCCAATTGTTTTACTCAGTACAACTTTCTAGCATGACTTTTTGTAGACAAGGATAAACTTATTCTAAAGTGTATTAAAACTGTACACTTGAAAGAAACTTAATGCAATTTTATTGACCAATAAATTTAATTAAAAATAAAATAAAATAAAGTTTACTTGGACAGGCAAGGACACTAAAATAGCTAAAACAGTTTTGAAGGAGAGCAACTGCACCCAGCAAGTAGGGGATAGGAAAGAACCAGCCCTCAGCTAACCTCTGTTACCTACCGGGCATTTTCTATATGTTATTTCATGTAACACTCACAAGAGTCCTGAGAGTTTATTACTATCCTGAATTTGTGGAAGATGTGAAATTACACATTTAAGCTCACACAGACAGTAAACAAAGAAAGCCAGAGCTGTCTGACGCCAAAGCCCACTGCAGTGCCACCGATGCATTGATTCACTCAACAAATACTTATTGATCAGCTCCCATTACGTGGCGCTGTGCCAGGCTCTGGGAAAAGAGCGTTTAGTGGTCCTGTTATTTATGTAGTGGAAGAGATGAGGTCAGACGTTACTCATAGAGTCACTCAAGTCAACGACATGCAAGCTCAGTAGCTGCTACCGCAGAATCCTTTAGCAAGTTCCCTCTCAGGGAGGTGAGGGGCTGTCTCGCACGCCCCCAGGCCCCCTTCAGACTTATAAAGAAAAAGGCTCTGCTAACAGATGTCACCTTTGTGTCTGCAAACCTGGACATTGTCCCTGACGGGAAGCTTTCTTCCCGGAGATGGGCTTTCCCAGGTTTAGAAAACATTTTTCAAAATTGGCATCTATTTTTACGCCAGGAAAGAGTTAAAAATAATGTTTGTTTAATCAAAGGTTGGGTCCTCCCCCTACCATATCAGATGGAACCAACAGTAATTACCTAGTAATCAGTTTGTGAACCTCAGTGATATGATAACTAGCAAGTTACCGTTTACTTAATGTGTCCAAAGAAGGGGCAGAGGCAGGATACTGAATGACGGTCTCAAGACTCTCATATTATTTACTTAGTAATTTTGGAAAAATTTGAGGTATAATCAGAGAGAGGCATTTCAACTGGTATATGAGAAGAAACAATTGATTTCGTAAATGTATACAGACCCGGGGTCCTGGGGGGCCCCCTTTCTTGAAGGTGTGGCATCAGTACTCAAAGTTTGGGGAAGTTGGGCCTGTGGGGAGGGCCACGCCCTAGCGACCTGACATGGCTGAGAAGGTTTGGGGGCAGGGCACTTTCCCAGCTGCCTTTGTTGTGAACTGGTGGTTAGAAAAGGGTTGTCAGTAACTGAGTTACTTTGAAAACGCTTTATTGCTTCTGTTTCCTCAGGAAGCCCATCTTCCCAGCTCAGGCAGGAGGGTTACCCACCGCTTCCTCCCCTGCGCCCTCCCCCAATCCTACTATGAATTCTGCTGCCTCCTTCTCTAGTCTAAAGTCCACCCGTCCCGCCTTCTCGTCTAAAGTCTACCTGTTTTTTAGGTGCTTGTTCAAGTCCTATATCATCTTCCACAGCTTCTCTGTTTTGATTTCCACATGGCCTGTTGCTTGCCTCTGAATTCCCAGAGCCCTTGATGAATTCTATTGTATTTTGCGTAGTGGTTTCTAAGACCTTTCGTCATTGGTTCATTGGTTTCTGGATTCATTTATTAATTCTATCATTGAAGAAACTAGTTAATGAGTGACAACTTGGGGCCAGGCTTGGTCAAAGCTCTAGAGCTTCTCCAAAGAAGGAGAAAGGAGTTTCATGCAGTATCTTGCCTCTCCAGCCGCAGCGTGAACTAGATGTTGGACCTGTGTTGTTTGCGTATCACTGGCTTCCCTCCCACAGTTCTTTCCTATCTCACTATTGTGAGAAGTGTTTCCCTTCCAAGGAAGGGCTCTGTGCATCCTTTGGAACGAATGGATAAATTTAAAAAACCCATCAATCCATCAACTCCATACCTTAGTAATCTAGTTAAAGGTTTTTAGGCTTTGCTCTGTTTGTATCATAGAGAACCAGATACCTTAATGTAGGTACACCCCGTTTCTAAGAAAAAAGAAACGTTGAGCTAAAACTATTCAAATTATTCAAATTTGAGAATGAATCTTCCCTTTGTAAAGGAATTCTTGGCTTTAGAAAAGGTTTGCCACGACATTCCTTGACATGGTGAGCTCCTGTCTCTGGAACATTCAAAATGCAACCAGCTACTTAGTAATGCAGCCGCGAGGTGGGAGGAGAGGAAGGTATGGGCACAGCAGCTGGGCTGCAGTTACCTGCTTGGGCTGCCGGGGGTGGAGATCTTCTTGCTTTTAAAAACCAGTCTTCTGAGGACAGCAGGCCGCCTCCTGGTGTTCCTTGTGCAGCATGGGCACACTGCTGGCTTTTGGGACTTGATCCCTTCACATCACTCAGAGGGCATTGTGATGCGTTCTGGGTTAAGAAAGCTCTGCTAGGTAAAGCCTTTCAGGCTTTGGGCTTAATACGAGTATGGGTCCTTTGGTTTCTATGAAAACCCAGCTGCACATGAAAGAAAAGGTGGAAATCAGAGTGGAAAGAAAAACCAGGTGGACAAATAATCCAGATGATTTAATCACTAGCGCTTCCTTTTCTACGAAGATTATTCCAAGGACACGGAAGGTCAACAATCCGGACAGTGCTGGATTGGCGCGTTCTGCCCTTGGCAAGTTGGAATTGAGGAAGTAGGGCTGGAACTAATTGGTGTGTGAGGCTGCTGATTGGCTAGTGACATCTAGGCTGGCTGCTCATGAAACCGAGTGTCCTTATGACTTTGATTAAATTTAGTTTTAAATCCCAGCTCTGGACTTCGTTTCCCTCTCTGTGCACACCCCTCAGAGACCTAGCCTTCCCCTCATCAACGGCCCCTCCCCTGCCCCCCAACCCCGCCCGAGAGAGCAGGAGACAGGGGCCGGACTTCTGGCAGGTTCGAGGGGCCACCTGGACCTAAGTTAGATTTCAGCTCCCGAGCCCTAAGGTGGACCGACCACCTGGCTACTTTCCCATGAGACCAGGCAGAGGGATGCGGGGATGGACCTCAGAGCCGTCTTCAAGGCCTGAACGGGTGATTCACCAGCCTGACCTCACCTCCGACCAATCGGCTCCCAGCACGACCTCGGATTCTAACTCACGATGTCTTGTGATTTTGCCTTATAGACTCTGCAACCTACACGCTATCAGGGAAGTAAGGCTTTTGGCATCAGCTTCCCGTTCTCCTGGGTGGCGCCATTCATAATGAAACAGCCAGCATTTCTCTGTTGCAATCTTGGCGTCTGGCGTTTGGTTCTGCCAGCGCCGCAGTCGGGTGAGCCTGGAACAGGCAGGGAGCAGGCCTGTGCTGGGGTCCTTGCCTGGGATGCTGGCCTCCAGGGCTTGCCGGTTACAATGCCCGGCGAGGTTTGCACGAGTGGCAGCAGGCTGGGTGGCCAGACCAGCGTTTGTCACACCTGCCTGTGGCTCTGTATCTAATCCTGGCCAAGTAAATGCAGCCGCAGGCGTTTTGTGCTGTCTCTGGGAAGTATCTTTAAAGAAAGCGGCATGGCCTTCTCCTCCCTGCTGGGATCTGAGCAGCTCTGAAGCGTGCATTAGGTTGGTAGAAGGGTGAGTTTGAAGGGGGCTGGCTCCCTCCTGATTGTGGAGCCACCAGAACAACCTTGGCTGTTCTCCTTTGGACTTTGTTTCAATAAAACTGCAGTGAGATTGTATCTTGTTGAAGCCGCCTCTGCAGAGCCAAACCCACATGTGTGCTGAGCAGGACGAGATCTACCTTTCTGAAGGGCAATCTTGTTTTTAAATAGGACTTTTCCACCTACTTGCCTTCCTTCATTCCTCTGTTGGAAAAAAAAAAAGTTAAGTATCGTATACCAATGTGCCTTCCCTTTTTACTTAGGAATGGACAGGAATTTGAGAACAAAACCAGGGGCACTGAAGAGTCAAAAGTCATTGTCACTAACGCCCTTTTTAAATCCCCAAGCCCAATGTGGCCTCTGAGAGGCAAGGACTGACTGACAACATGGATGTCCCAATGCAACCGGAGTTTGCAGCCATGCTTCAGCGCTAATAATAACCGCGGTAGGGTGTGAGCATTTGTACTGTGTTACGGTTGGGAACTTGTTTGTTTCTCTTCCCTTTCTTTGCAGCACATATGGAATGGCAGGCAAGTGCAAACATTTCTCCTTGCCTCCCAGGAGGCTTTGAAAATTAGGTCCAGTTTTTCTTTTCTCTTTTTGTTTTCATTTAATCTTCACTGCACTTTTCCTCATTACCAACTAGTCGGTCCAGTTTTCCCGACGGGCTCTGGTGGAGCCGGAGTGTAGTTTTTCACTTGGACTCTTGACTCCTTCACATGGCGTCACGGGGATGTGCAAGACTCCAGAGAAAATTGCCTGAGATGGAAACCTAGAACGTGGATCATCATAAAACTTAAAGATAAAGTTATATAAGAAGATAAAGAAATATTAAAAGTTATTTACATAAGTTTGGAACAAGGGTCATACTTGCTATATCACTTCCAGTTGCTGAGCTCTTACCACCAGCCTGGCATGGTCCTAAAGCAGTCTCTAAGATGATTTGTCTTAATTCTCACAATCTGATGGGGTGGGCACTGCAAAATCTACTTTGCAACGGAAGCACATGAGACCTGCAATCATTCAGTCACTTGTCTGTTGTTACACGAACCCGGGTCTGTGTGGCCCCAAAGGCCTTGCTTTGAACCGCCATTTTTCTCGGCCCGTGCGGAGCAGCCTTCGTGTGGCCGTGGCCGAGGGCTGGGCTGGCGCTCAGTGTGCAGCTCCCTGCCTCGGAGCGAGTCGACACGGGGCTTCCGTTTCCTCGTCTGACAGCGTGACAGCCCCGTGCCCATCAGCCGCGTACATCAGTGCCCCAGGGCCCAGGCCTTCTGCTTCTGTGGCTTCCCATTTTGTCATCTCATGTGATGGCTGATTAATGTGGAGAAAATTCTTGGGAGGAGTTTATTGGGGGAAAGAATAGGTGATATCAGGGAGTTTCTTGTGGAAAGGGAGGGGACTTCAGGTAACTCACAGTCCCTCCCCCATCCCGTCTCCCATAGAGACGCAGCCCTTTGTCTCGGAATTGGGTGACTCAGCACTTGTGAGGGTGGGCTCCCCTCCCCCCACCCAGGCTGAGATTGCCAGAGGAAACCAAACAATTCTTATTTACCAAACTGTCAAAATCCTATCATTGCAATTAAGGAGATAGGCAATTAACTGTGTCTTAATTACCGCAGCTGCCACTTCATCTGAATGCTGTAATTTACAGAGAGAATGGGAGGAGACTTTAAATTAATGTGTGTCTTTAAACAACGAAAAACAGTGATGGAGCCTGAAGAAAATTGTCAGTAGTGGTTGCGAGGCGCCCCCCTGGCCCCCCCGAAAGAGACAATGTGATGAGATGGCCGTTCGGAAAGCCACGATTTCCTGCGCCTCTGTTGCCGAATGGCTGCGTTCTTCATAGACGGCAGAGTGACACCAGTATTGCCTATTTTGTATACAATGCAACTGAGTGATTTCAATAGCAGTATCGTCTGTGCAGCCCTCTGCGAAGGCCATCTCGTTGTTTTGTTGTTTTTTTTTTTAAACTCATCTTTAGAACAAAGATATTTAAACCATCAGTCCAGGCTCCTGGACAAAGAAATAAGCTTTTAAAGTCAGGGTTTTAGCGGGTAGTCTGATTTGCATCTATACAGCTGACAGGGGAACCCAAGAGTTAAAGACCTTAGCTTCAGTCATAGTTGATAGGCTTAAGTGCTTAACGCTGGTATTCCAGGAGTGCCTGACCTAACTGACCCCCAGAGGTCAACAAGCAACTCAACCTCTGTGCCCCAGGGGTGCTGCCCACCATCAGATGGTATCTGTGTGCCAGGTGGGAACACGGATAAAGAATTGTTGACCGACAGATAAAGACGTGCTAGGAAAATCCACTGCTGGGTTGCAACTCTTAACCCGTTCACCTTTTTTTCTTTAAAGAAAGAGGCAGGCTTTTTCCTTTCTGCTCAAATGCTGGGCTCTGAGCAGCTCTGGCACCATGCCCCAGAAGCGTGCATTCGTTTGGTAGAGGGTGAGTTTGAAGAAGGATGGAAATGAGGAAGGTTGCGGGTTTGATCCCTGGTCAGGGCACATACGAGAAGCAACAATGACTGCACAAATACGTGGAACAACAAATTCATGTCTCTCTCTCTTCCCCCCTTTCCCCACCCCGCCTTCCTCTCTGTCTCTCTATAATCAACCAATAAAATTTTTTTAAAAAAGCAATTGAATGAGATTCTCAGGACAGAAAAAACATGTTTACCCAATGTCTACGAGGAGCCTGGAAAGAGACCAGGAGAGGAAAGAGAGAAGACTTGAAAAGAATTAAGGCATCTTTGAAACCCCTTTCTAAGGAGTCAGAAAACTCACATGCCTTGAATGAGGAGCCGGGCCAGTGTGTGTGTGTGTGAGTGGAAGTGGTCAGAGGACAGCAACGAGGTGTCCTGTGGATCGGGGCGGGGGAGGGGGTGGTGTCCAAGCCCCTGTGAAGGACCAGCCGCTCCTAAGCTCCAACCTGTTGTTGCTATTGTGGGGAAATGGTCTCCTCTTCCTTTCAAGAGAGAACCTTTTTAACGGGGACTTTCCTGACTCGCAGTGCACTGAGCAAGCAGGAGAAAGCAGGCAGTTGAGTCTGTCCTATCAGCCGTCTTTCTCACGCCTGTGGATTTCAAAATTAAAACCCGTCTTAGATGACTCAAAGGTAAGCAGACTGTTCCTTTCCTCTTCTCTAATCCCTTCCTGCCTTTCCTGCAGAGTTATTCTTTGCTTTGAGAAAGGGCCTGAGTGAATTATTCATGGTGAGGCAGTTGAAAATTTTAACTTAGTGGTAGAATCCCATGCGCAGAATCCACTCCAGGGAGTACGTCCGGGTGCCTGGCCCTGACGCATAGTCGTGGGAGTAGCGTTGCCCATCCCTGCTCTTCTCTCCTGCGGCTCCCGCGTTGTCTCCAGGGAACAAGAAAGTATCCAAGAAAACTATACCCTTAAGTAGGAAAGGGAACTCCAGCTGATTCAGATCTGCCTCTCAGCCTCTCTGGAGACTGGCGCCCCCGCCAATCCCTGGGGAACAGGTGTGGCCTCGTCACTCAGGAGGAAGAACATATAGAGAGAAGAACAGCAGGAAATGGGTTCATTCTGATGGCAGATATCTGAGTGGGCAGCTGTGGTATTTGAGATACAGCAATAGATTGACTGTCCACCGGCAGTGATGGGGGAGGCTTTTTTAATTAAAGGTTATGGAGGAGACAAAGCTTAAGCCATGTGCTAGTGTTCGGAGTTTGGTGGGGTCCCTGTAACAAATATGACACACTGAGTGGCTTAAGCAACAGGGATTTATTGTTTCACAGTTTTGGAGGCCAGAAGTTCAAGACCAAGGTGTGGCAGGGCCAGTTCAGAATGTGCTCCATGCTTCTCTTCTCTCTTCTGGTGGTTTGCTGGAGATCTTGGGTGTTCTTTAGCTTGTAGGAACATCAACCCTCTCTCTTCATTTTCACAAATTGTTCTCTCTCTACTGATGTCTCTGTATACAATTTAACTTTAAAAAAAATTAGGAACCCCAGTCATATGGATTAGGGATTTGTCCTGTTGACCTCATCTTAGCTTAAGATGCCTATAATGACCTCATTCCAAGTAAGGCCACAATCTGAAATACTGAGGGTTAAGACTTTAACAAATAAATTGGGGGTGGGGGCACAATTCAACCCATAACAACCAGGATGGAGGTCCTATAGTGTCACATGTGGAGGGACACGAGACTGCAGAGAGACACTGGGCAAGATTTTCATTAAAATATTGATAATGATAAGAATGGCATGTACTGGTTGAACAGCTGTTTTATTCCAGGCACTATTCTCAGTACCTCACACAGGATACTAAATTCTTACCATTTTTATAGATAGGGAAACAGGGAGCACACTTTGCTCAACTTTGAAACTGTCCTCAAATTCCCCCAAAATGGGTTTATTAAAAAAAGAAAAGAGGAAATGATACTATTGAATGTAAATTGTAATTGAAAAAAGAGCCAGGAAAAAGAAAAGAGGAAATGATGAAGAAGTCACATTTTCTGTGGCGCGGGGAAGCTGGTCCATCCAAGTCTTTGGGAGCTGGTTGATGTGACTCCGCAGGAAACAGCCTGGATTGTTTTTTCTCTCCTGAAAGTCGACTGGTCAGGGAGTTTTGAGTCAGGACTGAGTCATACCTGTGGTATGTTCTCCCACCCGAAAACAGACTTTATTTTTTAAGCCACCAAGGAAATGTTTGAACGAAGGAAATTGCTTCTGAGGTTATTTGTCACCTCTGGGTGACGGCAGAGCTTGCTCACTGGGCATCCCTTGCACTGACAGGTGTCCTCTGCCCTCTCTCGCAGTCTGTCCTGGCGCTGCTCTTTGAACATCCTTTCAAAAACCAGTCAAAATTTTATAATAATTTTGAAGCTGAGCAAACCCGTTTGATGGCCCTCAGTGCAAGAGGAAGCAAAGAGGAGAACTGAGTGGGAGATGATTCCCCCCCGCCCCGCCCCGATTATTGCTATAAAATCTGTTGTCTTGTAGAAATACCACCCCTGGTCTTTCTGAATTGCTCCTAAAAACCAAAAAGTCCAGCCAGGTCCAGGGAAAGAGAAATCCAGTGAAGGAGGAGAGAAGATTCGTTTCTGTCTAGGTTTTTGTTTCTGTTTTCCCAGACCCAGGCATGGTAACCTGAGATGTTAATGATAGCGGAACTGATTGATTTATTTAGAGAAAGGGAAAGTGTGGGAGAAAGAGAGGGAGAGAAACATCAGTGTGAGACACACCGATCAGTCGCCTCTCCCACGCCCCAACCACAGGGACCAGGCCCTCAACACAGGCACATGCCCTGACTGGGAATTGAACCAGCGACCCTTCGCTTTGCAGAATGACGCCCAGCCCACTGAGCCACACTGGCCATGGCAATAGTGGCTCTCTTTTAAATAGAGATCGAACAGCGTCGCCTGACTGTCTTTTGACTGGGTCATCAGACAGTGCATTTTTAGTGACCATAGACTCACAAAAGCAAACCTCAGAGTCAGCCCTGGAGCCTGGATGCCTCCCCCTGCCCCCGCCCCCCACTCCCTCCCTCCAGGAGAAGAGATGGAAGCCAGGAAAACAGCAGGTGCTTGCCAAGGTCAAAGAGCTTGGTCTTCTGAGTCAGATTCCAAACTGTTTTATGCATCGGATTTCTGTGATTAAATGTGACAGTGACATGGAGCCTTGCAGCTAATAAAAGGTGAGGTGTAACAGTTTTTAAAAGAAATAACACTTTCATATCTCATTTTCTCATTAGAAATTTTTCAGGTCACATGTAGAGCTAGGGATACCGTCGAGGCTTTTCAAGGACTTAGGAATCAGGGAACCCCTTGATGTGTTTGAATGTATATATGTTGGTTTATATGCTTGCCCAGGAAGGTAAGTTCAAGGTTTCTGACAAATGTAGGCTGTCATTTCTACATGTTTCTTTTATTTATTTTTAAAAAAGATATTATTTATTTATTTTTAGAGAGAGAGGAAGGGAGGGAGAAGGAGAGGGAGAGAAACATCAGTGTGTGGTTGCTTCTCTCGGGCCCCCCACTAGGGACCTGGCCTGCAACCCAGGCATGTGCCCTGACTGGGAATCGAACTGGCGACCCTTTGGTTCACAGGCTGGTGCTCAGTCCAGTGATCCACACCAACCAGGGCTCTACATGTTTCTTTTATGTTCTCTTCTTCATCTCCCCACCTCACTGAGCCAGTGCCCGGCTCCTGAAGCATCACTCTAGAAGGGGCCTTGGATCTAGTTAGAAAGAAAGAGTGGGGAGAGCAGGCCTTCTAGGAATCACTCCCAGGAGCCAGCCGGCAGCTTGGAGCTCCCGGAGGATCGCTGCTCTGCCCATTCAGATGACCAAGTGGAAAGACCATTACGTTAATCCTCCTTAAGGGACAGCTTCATGATTTTTCTCCAAATGGTGAGCCGCTTATCCCACTATCATTGATGGAATACTTTAGGTTTTACTTCTTTTTATATGATTCTATCACAGGAAGTGGAAAGAGACTTTCAATACAATTTCTTTGATCTGTCAGTCCTGTAACTATTGCACACTGGTTTAATTATTGCAGCTTTATAGGACAAAGCCTCCTCATTACCTGGATGGACAGAATTTATTGCCCTGAGAGACCTGTGGGCACTTGCCCCTTGGTGCTGATCCTGGGACACAGGGACCCACAAAAGGCCCTGGGGAAATTTTGTTGCGCTGGCTTGACCAAGACCAATAGATCTTCCTCCCAACCTCTTCACGGAGAGTAAGTCAATCACTGTGAAGCCTTGCCCTGCCTTTTAAAATTCTAAAACCACAGGTCAACATTAACATTCTCCATTTCCACTGGGAAAAAACATGGCAACGCTATTACTCCATGTCTCCACTTCCTCTTGGACTGCAAATCGGGACATGTTCACTGTAGCAGTTATTTGCACTTCGTCTCAGCCGTCCGCCAAGCCAAACCTACTGGCCTATTTTGGCGTGTAAGCTCCACTTAAACTTTATTTCTATTTAATTGGGCAGTCCAATTTCGTGTCACTGTCTCACTCAGTTTTCGTTGCCTCTTTGTCACTTCTTGGACTCACTACCCTTATTGTTATTGTCACCTGCAGCCGCATTGTTGGCATCCCTTGGCATAATCTAACAGTGTTCACTCAAAATACAATAAACTTGCTGGGTAAATCACAGGATATTATGCACTATTTGAGACATACTTTATAGGATGCCATATAATACTTGGGATACACTAAAAAATTATATATTGTGTATGTGAAATTAAAATTTAACTGGGCATCCATAATTTTATTTGATAAATCTTGTCACTGTGACATACAAGTGCCTCTTTGCCCGAGAGGTAAAGTAATGTGCAAAGGGGACCCATGACCAACTCATGGCCTGTGTTTCCCTTCACTTCTCTGTCTTCAAAAATCAATGTCCTTTGGCTGGTAAGAATACTGGGGTGGGAGAGATGACAAGATAAACCCAAACATCTTATGATTACGCTGTTGATATTTATAATAGCATTTAATTGAAAAAGTGATCTACCTTTTTGGTTCGCAGGCCGGCGCTCAACCCACTGAGTCACACCAGCTAGGGCTCTTCTGACTTAAAAGCAAGCACCCAGGCAACATCAGCCTAACCACGCACATGCCATGGTCCATACCATATCCATGTGACATCACCTCAGTCTTGGAATCAGAATAACCCCTGCTGGCCTCCCCGCCCTTGGGTTTAGGCTGAACGTGAGACGGCCCCTTTTGATCCACAGCAGAAGACCTAGCTCCAGGAAACCTAAGCAACTTTGACACTCTGCTGGGTGGCCATGAAAACCCAGGCCGAATTCCTCTGTGGCAAAGACTTCCTGTGAAAAATACCTTTGGGGCCTAGCCAATGACCCTCTTGTATTGAGCAATGTTTGCTAATGAATTCTGTTTCAAGAGGGAAATACCAGTTGTTAACTTTTGATTTTGTTTTCCTTGTCTTTGGAATTCAAATTCACCAAAACAGGGCTAATATCAAAGTCCACAAGTTCAGTGCCTTTGTTTTCGGCTGATAACAGAATCCTGGCGGGAAGAGTTGTCCAAAGATCTCTCTCAAGTACTTCAAAGCCAACTAATTAGCCTCATGTATTCTGAACTTCTAGATCCCCTGTGAAAAAATATTCCATTTAGGTTAGTGTATCTGCCTCCAAAATATCCCCCATGGGAAAACGATGTTCGCATTGCGTTCATTGCCTTTTGGACCCATCACAGATCCTGGCATTTAAGGCCCTGAAGTTAAATAATTCTGTCACGGAGCATGCCATAGAAATATAAGTTAAATAATTATAGACGAGAGACCATATGCCCAAGCTGATAGAATGCGCCTTGATAGGGGACTGAGCACATTAAGATAAATCATGTCCAGATTGCAAGGCGCAGGATGGTATGGTCTGCATCCAGGTCCCCTGCAGATCGGAGGGACTCGGGGGTGCTGCTGGCTGGGAGCCTCGAGCCATCAGTCCTCTCCAGAAACTGCCCTTGGTTGCAGAGGTCTCCTTGTCATGGGGCAGCCTGTATTCAATAACTTCTTCATAGGGGTGAAAGGCTCAAATCATGATGACTCTGGAGGGCAGTCTTAGGATTAGAGCTCCCCGTGGGGGTGAGCTGAGGCTTTTGTTGAGACCACAGCACAGCCCAGCTTCTCCCCATCATTTCTTTCCCTGCCTCCAGGGGTGTTAATCCTACGAGCACCTCTGACAAGCTTCCTGCATGCACATCTCCGTCTCAGACTTTGTTTCCCCGGGATTCAACGTGTACCTGTTGCTACCAGGAATAGTCCAAGAGGCAGACGTTCAGACAGGGCTCTGCAGCTGAACCACCTGCTGTCTGGCTGGCACTGTCGACCACAGGCTGCTGGATTGGGGCAGAGCTTAGCTCTGGTAAAAGGAGCAGTGCCGTTGTTCAAACTTTGGCTGGTAGTAAGTTTGGATAGCATGCCGGTGGGAGGAAGTGTACCAGTAGGTGAAATGCATGAGGTGTTTGAGGAAAATGGGGGGAAGAGAAATCAGAAGGCCAATGGAACTGGGTAACTGTTGCAGGAGGCAATTTTGAGAAATGAAAGGTGGGCAGCGATTGCACATATTACAAGGTGGTTACGAGAGTCAGAGGCCTGCTTGGCTGCACAGAGAAGACTCGCCAGCACCTGCGGCCACAGCGGCGGAAACGGCTAAGGATCCCCCCAGCATTTGACCAGGAGTAGCCGAGCTTTGAGAGGTCTGCTCTGCCCAGTTCAGACCCCTGATTAGTGAAGAATGGCATCTGGAGACATGAAGTGGGAACATCTGGGTCGATGTACTTGAAAATCCCAATAACCTGAACGCTCTGAGCCTGCAGAGTTGGCTTCCTCCTCCACAGGAAGGGCTGGCCTTCACCTCACTTGCTTGAAGACGCAGCAGAAGCCATTCTCTGCAAGGCAGCAGGCACCCTTCTCAGGGTCTGTGCTCGCCTGCCTATAACTAGCGTGGGTCACACTCTAACCCAGGTGGGGAAGGAGCTGCGGGACCTGGCGAGCGTCTATCGGAGGGAGCCCGTGGCAGACATCCAGGACGGGGCTCTGAGAGTGCTGACTCGGGGAGTGGGGATAGGGCAGGAGACCGGTGCTTGTGTTGACCATGTTTTCTGTATTCTTAATGCTCTGGCATTGGGGCCTTGATCCGAGGGCCAGCCAATTCCTAGAGAGCAAATGATTCCCCTGCAAGCATGCCTTTCTGCGCAGACCAGCCGATCTCAAACCCAGACTCCTTTATCAGGCTCCCAGGGCCAGATACCAGACCACGGCGGACCACTCCCACAGCCCCGAGGGTGCTGGAGTCACTCAGACTTTCCAATCTCACACCTCCTCAGTGTGCCTAGGCTGCCTCGTCCATTCTGTGCTACAAAAACCCCAATAAAGGCTCTGGGTTGCGCTCTCCATCGTCTATTTCTGACTCCTGACCATCCCTGGTCCTTCCCCATGATGTCCTTGCCTCGTCGGAGAGTAGGGATAGGGCAGGGCAGGAGATCTGTGTGCCATGCCTGGTCCATTTTCTGGACCTGAGGTTGTTGTCAGACCCGGAACTCAATGATTAAAGGAGAGGCTGGGTCTTCATGAGAAAAGACCTGTACCATCACAATTATATATGATAATGTTTTTCCTGGTCTTTCTCCATTGATCCTTACAGTGATTTTCTTAGATGATGGCATTGATCATTCTCAGAGCCAAGGAAAACCCAGCCATTGTTAATATGAGAACGGTTTGCATGACATTGATGTACCTGGCAGCCAGGTGCGATGCATGAGTGGGTGCATTGTCATGAAGCTGACAATCACCAGTTGTCCATAGCTGCGGCCTTCTAAATCATCCAAATAGTTTCTGCGGGGGAATGTTCAAGCTGACCGCAAATTTGATGCAGATTCGTTGCTCTACTCGCTCATTCATTTTGAATACATGGCCACACAGTACACATACTCGCTCAACAGCATCTACTGTCCCCCTTAACTATGAAGTGAAGTCGTCCTTGTTCACGCATGTGCATTCCAGTCCACTCTCTCTGGCTGCCAGGTTACATCGATGTCGTGCAAACCATTCTTGTTATATTAACAATGGCTTGACTTTTTCCAGACAGACCTTGTATATATTTATGTTTTCATTGTTATATATTTAAAAATGATGAGTTCATACTATACTTCCAATTATAATCCAATACCTCAAGGTTCTTTCTGTCCTTTCCTTTCCTTTCTCCCTGGATCTACATTTACTTACTTGCTCATCACTTATTTGCTCCGTGTAACCAACTCCCATGCTCATTGCTGCCTCTGTGGGGACACCTCCCATTGTCACCTCCATGTGGCTCAGCCCCTGGACACTGATACCACTCAGGGGATAAGGGAAAAGAAGGGAAAACTGAAACGCCGTTTAAAAGGAAAACGTGGAAAAGACAGAGTCAAGTTGGCTCAGTTCTCTGGGGAGCCAACTGCAGAAAGTGAACTTTGATTTGAGAACACGTTCTGCTCTTAGGGGAGGGGGAAGCGAAAGGTATTCCATAATTCAAACACCACCGGGGCAGAGAGAAGGCTTTTCAGAAAGTCCTGGAAGCAAATTCCTTCCTAGGACCCCCTCCTAACCCTCTGATATTGGAGCCAGTGTTTTCCCATGCCAACTCTGACGCTTACCCCTCCTGGCCAAGCCTTTCCTTTTCCCCAGCACATGCCCCCTGCCCCTGCCCCTCCGTTGGGGGGTACCCTCAACGTAGGCCCTGCTCCCTAGCCCCTAAGACCCAGCCCACTTTCCCTTACCCTCAGGGCTCCCCCGACCATCTTGAACGCCTTAGAGTCTCCTCTTCCTAAATGATTTTTTAAAAAAATTTTTTTAAAGTTAAATTCACTGGTGTGACATTGGTTCATAAAATTATATAGGTGTCAAGTGTACAAGTCTATGACACATCATCTATATAGTGCACTGCATGTCCACCCGCCAAAGTCAAGTCTCCTTCCAGCCTCTTCATAAATTCCTATGCTGTAGGAAGCAAGATGGATGTGGAGGCAGGCAACTTGAGGATGTTAAGCCCTACTTTTCTCACTTTTTAAAAAAGTACATAACAACAGAAAACTCCCAGGGCTGCCTGAGCTTTAAGGGACTAAAGCAGCTTTTCCTTTCTTCCCGTGTGCATCAGGAGGGCTGACCTTGGGTGGCTGGTAAGTTCCATCCATTCAGAAGCAAAGGGCCAGTGCAGGCTTGCCAAAGCCTCAGAGAAATGACCTTATTTGTCTACACTAAGCAAAAACAAAACAAAACAACAACCTTAACTGGGAAGGAGATAGAGCTAATGGCAAAGAGAAATTTAGCCATAATAAACTTCCTGGTGAGTGGCTGAGCTGGAGAAAATTGATAAGAATAGTTGCCTCCTGTTTTGAAACAAAGAAAAAACAAATTGTGCAGAGGTACAAGAATTATATCCTGAAATATGTGCTTAGGTGAATTCTGGCCCTAGAGTTCAAAGACAGGTCTATCCTGACTCTCAAAAAAGCTTCACTGTAATTTTTAGTATTTCTGATTTGTAGCTTACTTCCTGGGTCGAGCTGAGGGTCACAGAGCCAAGAAGACAAAAACGGTTCCTGGGGAAACCTGCTCAGGCCCCTGGACAGGCTTGGCCCAGCATCCTCCTCGCGACAGGCTCTCTCTCCCATCCTGTCCCAGGGACGCCCTCTCTTTCCAGTGTGGGTGAGGACTGTTCAGGAAGTGAGACCAGCCAGCCAGTCCCCTGGGACGCGTCACTTGAAGCAGGACCAACTCTGAGCAAGGACTACACTTTCTTTTGGCAAAACGCCGATTTGCAAATCTGCTGCAGGGCAGGTTTCAGGCGGAATTGGTGGGGCGTCGCTCCAGCCCACCAAGGGAGGTTTTAGTATTGAAGTAACTGAAGAATCCCTTTTAAACTAGGCTCCCCGGGGGGCAGGCGTGCAGACCCAGGCCGCCCCCGGCGCCTCTAGCGCTGATGCCTCCCGCAAAGCCGCCTCCCTGCGGCTTAGCTCCTGCTGGCCTAGACCAAACAAACAGGCGGATTTCCAACAGCGCTCAACATTCACCCTGTGACTTGCCCATTTGCAGACTGGGCTGCCGAAGGGAAGCCCGCGGCTCTGTGCAGGTGCTTCTGCGGTTGAGGCAGGCTGCCTCCAGGTGGCGCCAGCGTGCCATTGTCCCCACCTGAACTGGCCCTGGGGCAGAAGCAAGATCAGCTTCTCGCCCACCCATTCCACTTGAGGAACCATTGCCAAGACTCATCTTCCTAATGACAAGGTTTCTTTTCTGCTCGAAGTCCTCAGAGGGCTCCCTGTAGTCTGCTGGAAAAAGCCAGAAGGATCAGAGGCCTCAGCTTGAGATCCAGTCTTGCCTGAGGGCACAGGGTGAGCAAGGAAGCCTGGGGCTTGGGGTTGGAGTAGAGGGAGGAGGGGTTTCGCACCTGGGGCAAAGAGCTGTGTGAAAGGGCCGAGCCCTCCAAGTAAATCTGAACACCTAATCGGCTTTACTAGGGGATTCCTGAATCGGGCAGCATCCCATCTAGCAAGGAGAAGGGCCGTGGGTGAGTTGCACAAAATAGGAGCTTCCACAGGTAGAAAGAGGGTAGGACTAAGAAGTTAAAACAGCGAGTCACTCCAGGCAAGGACACCATAAGGGAAGCCAAGGTGTCTTAGGAGGCGTTGGTCAGGGAATTCCAGAATGATTTGTTTACAGGCTCACTCTCTGGAGAGGCTAAAACTGCACTCCAGAGAGTTGTTAAGTTTTGGTCTGGTGACATGGCTTTAGCAGAAGTGACTCCATTTTGGCCCATTGTTTCAGTTGAAACAACAAAGCCTGAGGAGGTCTCCTTGATCCCTGCTCCTCTTTAGAGGGACACTCGGGACAGGGACAGGGGGGCTCATGCTTCGGTGCTCGCTGCACAAGTGATAAAAGCTGACATAGAGGGAGGGAGGGAGGGAGGGAGAGGACTGTCTCCTGTCCTCTAGGTGGAACACAGATGGCCCCAGGCACGCCTCAGCAGCTGCTAGCGCTGCCTGTAGTGGCTTTGTGGGCCACAGTGAAGGGCCCCGGGCCACAGACCGTGTGGGCACTCTGTGCACATGCAAAACAAACCCCAGGGCCCCGCAAACACTTGAGAGGGCTTTGCAACGTCAAAAAGCCCTTAATGAAGAGTTTCAGGGCAGGAGCCAATGACACAGGGTAAGGGCGGAGGCTGGGATGCCATGAGCGCCTGGAAGCTGAGAGACAGAGGGGCGGTTTCAGCATAGGGGGGTCCTATACCACAGATGGGGGGCTTATACATAAAAGAAGTTTGTTGTTCACACTTCTGGAGGCTGGAAATCCAAGATCCTGTAGTCGGGTGCTGGGGAGGACTCACTTCCTGGTTCCTGGCTGATGCCTTCTTGCTGTGGCTTCACATGGTGGAAGGGGTGAGGGAACTCACTAGCATCTCTCTCATTTACAAGGGCACCAACCTCATTCACGAGGGCTCCGCCCTCATGACCTAATCGCCTCTCAAAGACTCTACCTCCTAATCCATCACATGGAGGTTTAGGGTTTGGACATACGTGTTCAGAAGGACACAGACATTTGGACCATAGGAGCAGCTGTGTACTTTAGCATCCTGCACAGTTTTATGGCTGAATAACTCAAGAACCTCCTTCTTGCAAACCAGTCCCTCCCGGATACTTGCTTTTTGTGACTAGAAAACACTTGCTTTTTCTACCACTGCCTTTGAATGTATTTGGCCAGATACTCTTTCTCTACTCCTGGACAATGTCCTGAGCACTGCCTATAGCTCCTTCAGACACAAAAGCTCCAAGTTTTCAGGTACCTGGAATAGTCTCACTTTTGAATCTAAAGCCGGAGCATTAGTCTTGCAGCTGATTCAAAGCAGCAGTCCGACCAGCAGCAGCAGCAGCAGCAGGTCACAGTTCTTGGTCTAAGTCCTCCACTCATCTTGCTCCTTTTGGGCTTTGCATTGTTGGGTGGGGGAAGGGATGAGAGCACAATGCGACCCTCTGAGAGAGACAAGGACGCTAGTAATAACTGCGCTGAGGCAGCTGGCATAGCCGGAACACTGTCCCCCAGATGGGTGCAAAGCCGTCCTTCAGAACCTGCGTGGCTAGGCCCTACCCGTATTTTGTAGCCTTATTTGTCATCATGCTGCTGTTCCAGTGTTTGGGCCCAGGCGGACGACCTCTCCCCCCCTCTCCAGCTCTCCCAGGCGTCCTTGCGTCCTTGGGAAGCTGTGTGATAAAATGTGAAGACACTAGGCTGGGACATTGTTTATCTAGGGGATGTCCCCTTAGCTCTGTATCTCTCCTCCTGCGTGACTGTGGGCAAATCCTGCTTCCTCCTGGAGTCCTGCCTTCTTTACCTAGAGGAGGGGAGCGACGCCATTTCATAAATGTGGCCCTTCGAGACCAGCTCCTTTCCCTTGGCACGATGGATTCAAGGTGCCTCCACGGCGTAGCACGCGTTAGCACTTCATTCCTTTTTATGTCCTAAAAATATTCCGTTGTATGGATATAACATCGATTAAGAATGGATAATTTAAAAAAAAAATAGACTTTATTTTTTTAGATCGGTTTCAGACTCCCAGCAACATTGAGAGGCTGGTACACAGATTTCCCACGTCCCCCCGTCCCCACGCAGGAGCAGCCTTCCGCACTGCCATCAGCCTTCCCCCGCGCGGGGCCTTTGTTACAGCCCGTGGACCCGCACTGTCAGCCATCGTTACCCAGAGTCTGAGGTTTGCACTAGGGGGCTCTCTCGGTGTTGTTCATTCTGTGGGTTTGGACGAATGTGTAACGACACGGATTCATCATTACGGTATCATTCAGAGTCATTTTACTCTACAAATCTTTTCCGTTTTGCCTATTCATCCCTCCCTCTCTGCCGCTGGCAACCACTGATCTATTTACTGGTTCCATAGTTTTGCCGTTTACAGAATGTCACACTGTGAATAACTTGAAAGTCGTATTTGCAGCCACGATTAGGAACTGCCGGGCTCGGCGGTGGACGTGGATGGGCCCGCAGAGCCAGCCTGCGCCTCTGCCTGGCAACGCCGGTCTCCACCGGTGCTGTCTGGGTGTCCTGACTCACCGGCGAGAGGGGGTTTGTATCTCCAGGTCGTACCCCTTGTTTGTCGGGCGGTTGGTTGTTGCACTTGAGGAACTGGTGTGGCTGTGGGTGGGTGGCTTCGTGAGAGAAGAAAGACCCCGAGGGTGAAGCCCAGGCCGAAGTGCCACGCAGTTCTCAGTCTCTTCGATGAGGAGGCCAGCAGGTCACAGGCAAGTCCTGGAAAAGGGTAAAGAAAGTGCTTCTCAGACCTGAGTGGGATTCCGTGGCGTTTAAGAGGCTCCCGTGTGTAAAACAGATAGAGTCGTGAGGGCAGCAGAATAAATTCACTGGTTAAGAGCGCTGGCACCGTGCCGGCTTCTCTCCTCAAGCCCTCGTTTGGCCCTTGGGCCTGTTGTCCATTCAGCAGAAGATCCCAGCTGGCTTCTTGCCAGTTAGAGGGGCGGCGTCAAAGCCCTGAAGTCACTATTCACGGGGTCAGAGAAGATGGCCGCACCTGTTCCCGTCCTGCTCGGAATCTTTATTGCACCCAGAGGTCTTTCAGCATCTGTTCAGGCCATTAGTGGGAGCCGCGTTAATACTTCTGTCCCTGCTGCTTTTTTAAACCTGGGAAAAAAACGGAGACATTTTCAACACTCTTGCAAAGCCAGGTGAAGACAGATGAAGGTGCAAAACTCACAAGTGCAGCCATAAGGACCTTTTCTATTGTTCTGGGGCTACAAGGAGAGACGCTGCGTGCGTGATGGCCCGCCTCCAGCCTCCTTGCCCTCAGCAGGCCCTGCGATTTTTGTAAAATACAGACCAGATAACGTTTCTCCCTTTCTTCAGCTTAGTGCCCCTCCGTGGCTTTCCTTCCCTCAGGATGAAACCCAAGACACTTCACCTGGTCTTAACCGGCCCTGTGGGTCTGGCCCTTGCACTTGGTTTTCTCTCTCCTTTCCCCTCCAATATAGACGCAGCTTCTATCTCCATGTCAAAGCCTTTCCCCGCCACCCACGGTGTAAATTAAACCCTACTTTTGCTTTTCCTCCCAGCATCCTTGGGTGGCCTCACACAGCCCATCACCATGGGTGATTCTTTGTTTCTTGTGTTTGTCTCTTCTTACAAGGGCCCAAATCCCATTCACGAGGGTGCCACCCTCAAGAACTAAGCGCCTCCCAAAGGCCTATCTCCTGATACCATCGCATTTGGGTTTAGGGTTTCAACATATACGTTTTGGGGATCACAAATGTTCAGTTCATAGCAGCTTGCAACTTCTCTGTCAATTTGTAATTGTTTAAAAAATTGTTAAAAATTTGGATTGTTGACTCCCAATTACATATTGGTTTAATTGGTACGGGGTGTAGCCTGGTCTTCAGGATTTAAACTCTCCCTCGTGGGTGGATGAGTTTGGAAACCGCAGGGTTAGATCATTTCTGCGAGATAATCAGTTCATTTTCTATGATGAATGACTTCCCATCACTTGGGAAGCCGGCACGGGCGTGTTTCAGAGGGCGACTTATTTTCCGTCGCCGTCGCTCCCTGTCCGCGCAGGAAAGACCAGTCTGTGTGAGGCGGACCAGGGTGAGCTTTCCTTTCGGGCATGTCGGTGCTACGAGCCGCTGGAGCTGCTCCACACAGACCAGCAACTCCTTGACAACTGCTGTGGATACCCCACATCATGGAAAGGACCGCAGGTGACAGCCAGCGACGTCACTTGTCAGGTGAGACTGGGTCCCAGGCCCTTGCTCTGCCACTCACTCGCTGGGTATCCACTGCAGTGCTGGAGCCTCAGGCTTGTCCTGGGCGCGTCCTCTGAGGCTTCTGTGAGGATGGCGCGGGCCATCAGTGCGTGAAAGCCACCTTGTGCAGCGCCCGGGGCGGAACAAGCTTTCAATTCATGCTGGGTATTGTGTTATGTAAGGAGATGTGGGAATAGCCTAAGAATATTAATGTCATCAAGAGTAAGTGTGTGTGTGTGAGAGAGTGTGTGAGTGTGTATAGTATACGCATGTGAGAGAGTGTGTGTGCTTATATGTGTGAGTGTGTGAGAGTGTATGTGGGTGTGTGAGTGTGTATAGTGTGTGAGAGACTGTGAATATGTGTGTGTGAAGAGTGCTTGTGAGTATGTATGAGTGTGCGAGAGAGTATGTGAGTGTGTGTGTATCGTGTGCATAGTATGCTTTTGAGAGACGGCGGGTGTGAAGGTGTGAGTGTGTGTGTGTGTGTGTGTGTGTGTGTGTGTAGGTGCACATCTCTGGGGACGCAGCGGCCTGAGACGGGGAGCAGGCAGACAGCCAACGGGTCAGGAGAACTGAGACCCCAAGGGGCTGGGAATAACCTTGCCATCTGTCCTTCCCTCCAGAGGCGAGCGTGGGCCTAATGTGAGGCCTCAGTGAGGCCAGGCCCCTCTGGCTACAATCTCTTCTGACCCGGCCCCGGGAAAACCCCGGCTCTCAGGACGTTCCCTGTCCAGGGGGAGGCGGGGAAGTCCGGGGAGCGAAGAGGGAGTAACCGGCAGAAAGGCGCCCCACGGACAGTGCAACGGCCTTTTCATCGGCGAGTCCGAAGGGCCTCTGCTTTGATCTGTCTCTTCGGGTTGGAGGCTGTTAGCGGAAGGCTGGGGAGAGCAGTTGTTTGAAGGGGAAAGGAGGTTAATTGTTTTAACTTGAGCAGAGGAAACTTGGAAAGTGAGAAATCCTCCCTATTCCAATAGGTCTCCGGTCCAAAACCACACCTGGCCTCGCATCCCTCTAATGATGGTCCCCACAGAGTTCCAGGTGTTCAGCCCAGTGACTGATTATGCGCCCTGCCGAGTTCAGAGGGACAAGGTGGAGGCTATATATAAATCCCACAAAGTTTCAAAAGGTAAAAGACGCATGACCGATTACGAAAGCCTACAGTGCTCCGGGGGAGAGCGGGGGCTTCCATTTCTGCCCTGGCTGAAGCCGTGCCTTTGTTCCTTCTGGGAAGACGAGGCAGGCCTGGGGCCACAGTTCCCGTCTGTGAAATGCGGTGAAATTGTCAGCCCTGTGGGGACTCGTCTGCGCGAGGCGCCTTCGAAGGCCCCAGGGTACAGCAGCTTGGCGCACTCGGAAGGATTGGCGCCAGTATTCCCAACGGCAAAGGGACCAGGGCCAGCTGATGCTTCAGGTGGCGTCTGGGAGGCCCATGGGGGGCGAGTCGGCGGCAGGCAACGCCTGCCAGTCGTTGCTGAGGGCTGCCAGGGAGGACCGCAGAATGGCGGGAGCTGCGGGGACAGGTCAGCAGGCGGCCCCGGTGTCAGGCGCAGGGTGCCTACTGCAAGTGGTGGCTGGGGTGGGCTCTGTCCCACCTCTGCTGCAGTCCCTGAGCCTCACGGACCGCCAGGAGGAGGCCAGCGCTCGCTAATGCCAGGAGGGCGGAAGCTCGGAAAGTCAGGAACAGTGAACGCAGGATCACTCAACAGAACGCAATCTCTTAAATTTGGATGCACCCTTTTATTTACATTTCTTTTCTTTTATTGATTCCAGAGAGAGGGGAAAGGAGAAAGAAAGAGAGGGAGAGAAACCTGGATGTGAGAGAGAAACATGGACTGGTTGCCTCCTGCATGTGCCCAGACTGAGGACTGAACCTGCAACCCAGGCCTGTGCCCTGGCCGGGAATTGAACCCACAACCACCTTTCGGTCTGCAGGATGATGCCCAACCCACGGAGCCACACTGGCCAGGGCCAGGGTGCACCATTTTAAAGCTGCCAGTCTGGGGCAAACCATGGACTCTTAGGATGGAAGAGGTATAAAATTAAGGAATTAATGCCTTAATTTTGTACCGGTGGGAACTCAGCTCAAAGAGTGCTGGTGGCATGCCCAAATCTCACAGCTAAAGGGCAAAGGACAACTAGTCATTTCCTACTCTCTAACTTACTCTCCCTACATGATACATCCTATGACAAACTCTTGGAATGTGCTTTTTTGCCGCAAACAGAAGTAGCTTAAAGAGGCGACGCGGCGCGGTGGACAGAACAAGGAACTGGAGCCCTGGTCTTTGGGTCCTTGCCCATTCTCTGCTCTCCCCCAGAAGATGTTCTCTGCTCTCCCCCAGAAGATGGTTGTCAGTGTAATAATGAAATGCCTGGCTGGGTCACGAAGTCTCTCCTGCCCCTTGGGGTGGGAGGGGACTGGGGAGGGGCGTGTCCCCTGGGGAAGCAGAGAGCTCACCGTGAGTGGGACCGAGTCAGGCGTGGGGAAGGCTGTGATTAATCTAGTCCTGTGCTGTGACTTCAGGTAACTGCCCTTCGGCCCAGTCTCGGGAGCACACATTTTACAAGCAAAATAAGGTGCTTCTCCGGGGAGTCCCTGGCCAGCAATCTCTCCCTACAACCTCAAGGCCCCCTGGGTAGCTACCGCCGGGCTGCCGGCCCTTGTCAGGAGCTGCGGGGACAGCCCAGTGGCAGAAGTGGCGAGAGCTGAGCCGTGCTGCATCAGCACCTAGAAGGCCCCCAGGGACAAGGTCCCACCCATGCCCACAACACTGGTGGCCCCTCATGGAGGGAAGGGGTCCCCGAACCGTATTCACTGATCAATTCACAGCTTTGGAGATGGAAAGCCAGGGCGCTATTTCTCACGTGTGGATCTTGATGGCTGCGTGATCTTGAGCAAGGCATTTCACATCTGAGCTTCCGTTTCCAGAACCACAAGGTGGCTCCGTGGTGTGGCTCGATGTCACGGAGACTCTGGGGTTACTGTAAGGATCAAATGAGATAACGCGGTAAAAACACCCAGTGGAGTCCCGGGGTCTCAGAAGCTGCTTAACAAATGACATTTTCTTCCATTTCCCCCTTGGGGTTAGATATCATTGAAATTGTCATCTATGCTCTTTGTTGTCTTCCATTTGAGCAAATGAGCATCACACACACACACACACACACGTGCGCGCGCTCACACTTACACTCTTGTACACAAATTCTACAATCAAAGAATCACTGGCTCTTCAAGGCACCTGGAAAATGCCCCCGGCCTGAGTTCTTACACAGGTGAGGTGTGTGAGGCCCCGGGAGCTGACGAGGTTTGGCTGGCCTGCTGCAGGCACAAGTGACATAACTTGTACTCTGTTCTAAGTCACGTCATGGTGTCCATGGGGAGTTGTGACATGCTTTGGGAGTGTCATCTCATGCCTTGGGGTCAAGGTCAAGAGGATGAGCTGTGTCTTTCAGGGATGGGACCTGAGGCTGGTGCATTATCTGGCAGACCCGGAACATCTGATTCCACTTCTTCCTCCAATGTTTTTGAGACCATAGTGTGTCCAGCCTGGCCTCATGCAACTCAGCCAGGCAGCAGGGATTTGAAAACTGTAACGTCACAATCTTCTGTGCCCCATGGCCAAGGGTGCCTCAATTTTGTGGGGGTTGGGAGAGGCGGGAGGGAGTCAGGATCTCACTGAGAATGGTCGTTGCTCGTACCAGACAATTCCTGTAGGACGCGGGACGAAGGAGTGTCCTCACTCTGCACACACGGGTGCACACACACCTGCACATGCTAGCACGATTGTCCGCACTCCATCAGCCGACTCTCTTCTCTTTCATTGGGTAAAAGGGAAGCAGGAACACACGAATGTGAAATAGAAAGAAATCTCCTACCAGCAAAGCACTTTTCAGAAGGAAGCCTAGGTATATTTTTTCCTCTATTTCCTGTCTCTCCCCTCTGTTATTTTCTTGCTTTCTTTTTTCTTTATTTTTCCTGACAACGCTGGAGATCCCCTAAAAATGGTCAGATTCTTTCTCATCTCTGCTAAACAAATGCTGTCTCCCCCTAAACTGGTGCAAATGAATCATTACCAGACATCACTTGAGGGCAACATCCTTCTTGCTCGTCTCTCCGGCGTCTCTGCCAAGTAACCAACCAACACAAACACGTTTCACTCCAAGGCGCCAAAGGTGACGTTGTTTTTCCCTGACTTTAATATTACTTTGCTCATTATGGTGAAACTGAAAATCGCAGGGAAGGAAAACAAAGAAAAGACAGTCATATACTCCTACCAAGCCTGGAGTGGTCTGCGTTAAAATTCTAGTCTTTTTTCTTTAAGAAAAGACCACTTATTATTTTTTAAAAAGAACTAGTACCAACAGTAACATTTGGAATCTTTTTCTTGTCTTGACATTATCGCAGGTGCTTTTCCCATGTCATTAAGTAGACTTCGAAAACCTAATTTTTAATAGCTGCATATTATTTCTTTATTTCACTCTCCCTTAATTTATTTAACCAGATTCCTATTGTTGCACCTTTAGGTTTCCAATTTTCCAATGTTATATGCAATTCTGTAATTAGCATCCTCTTCACATCTTCGATTAAGCCAGATGTGAACTGAGATTGTCTGGGTGAAATAGTCTCAAAACTCCCAATTCCAAGGTCAGTGGAAACCCAAGACATCTTGAAGGTTTCCTCTACTTGACAGGGTCCCTGGCCTCCCCTTGTCCTGGGTCTGGCCGACCCTGGGCCATCTCAGCCCAGGGCCATGTTCCCCTTGATACGAGATTCAGCTCTTTCCTTGGCTATCGCAGTAGAAAATCACTCACACAAAGCAGTCACGTGTTTAGAAGACGTAGCTGAAGATTTTGGGGTCCTGGGATGGTGCCACTGGGGAGTCCCCTCCCTCCCTCCCTCCCTCCCTCCCCTCTCTGCTCCTCCCTGTCCCGGCCTCCCCCTTGCTTTCGCAGTGCCTCCACCTTGTCCTGGGCAGGTGTGAGGCCACCTGACACCTGGCCCTTCACAGCGGCGCAGCTTCTACCCACGCCCGAATTGGGGCATGTTTTCCCAGCACGGGATGGAACCCTCTGCTACACGACCAACTCATTCATTCAACCAGTGCACAGGACTGGGAGGCAAACGTGAACACGCCGCCCGCAGCAGAGCACACTCCGGGGAGTTCCCCGGATTCTCCATGATTGGGGGCACGGAGCAACGCCATCCTGACACGGACTCCCTGGACCGTGGACAGTTTCACAGGTAAAGGCGCACCCCTCCATGAGGCTCCCCGCGCTCCAGACCCCGGCCGCAGGTTGGGGGCTTCCTGGGCCCTGCACGTCTGACCAACTGGCTGAAACTTGGGGGTTCCCACTGCACCCCCAGGTTCCGTGATTGCTAGAATGGCTCACAGAACTCAGGGAAGTACTACAGGTGGGACAGTTTTATTGTAGAGAATACACTTGAGGACTGGCCAAATGAGGCGACTGATGCACAGGGCGAGGCCGCGGAGGGCCCTGAATGTGCAGCTCTGGTGTCTTGAGGACGTGTTACCATGTGGGCGTGTCGAAGTGCGATGACCAGCCGAGGAGCTCGCCCGAGCTTTGGGGGACTGAACTTTTTATTGGGGTTTAGTTATGTCAGCGTGATTAATGGAATCATTGACCGCAGTCCCTGAATCCAGGCCCCCCTCCCCAGAGGCTGGGCTGACAGCATGTGGCTCCCAGTCCCAGCTCTCTGAAATCACGTGGTTGGTCTTTCCAACAAGGCATGTCCCCATTCCGAACGTGTCCGGAGCCCGCGTGCAGCGCCTCTCTGGCATCTCAGGACCCCGCCGGGGACAACAACAACTCCCGTCACCCCGGAAGTGAAGTGTCTAGGGGCTCTCTCCCGGCAATCGTGGACAAACGAGGGTCACAATCTTTGTTATCGAACACATACCATATTACCAACTTTTAATACATTTCCTCTGTTTCCTTAAACCTTTGCGAGATCAGATATATAGAATAAGTATTTTAACTACTGGGTTATATTAACCTGTGTACCCGAAATAAATCTAAAAAAATTATCCTAAAGCTAATTATCCCCCAAAAAATTATCCCAATTATCCCAAAAGCTAATTATCCCAAAAGCTTTTCATCCCAATAAATGAATTCTCTGGCCCGTATTTAAAGCTGGCTTGCCCCGCCTTCCATTGTGTCCACCTGCCAGTCACAGGGGACTTTGCAGAAGTGAAGCACCCAGGTTGGCACCACAGCCCGAGACGCCCTCCACCCTCGGACCCTCCTCACGGTCTGGGCCATTTGGCTGGCACTCAGCTTCAGTTGCTTGAATTTCCAAAGCTTATCTTTTTCAACACATTCCAGAAAAGGAATGATTTTGTCACTCTTCTTGTGCCCACAATCCCCTTGGCCTTGTCAGACTGCACGCACTTCTGCTCAGAGGCGCTGGCCCCATAACTTCGGTCGCTGCTCTGGCTGATGTAAGTAGTCCTAAGGTACGGAAAAGCTCGGAAGGAAAACCTCACCCTCTTGTGTCTTCCTGAAGAAAGACCCAGTGATGAATGGAAGACCAGCGACTTTGGAGGTAGCCTGAGGAGGAGAAGGCATCAGGGCTCCTCCCACAGGCTGTCTTTCTGGAAGATTCTGGAGCAGCCTTTGAGAGTTAGGTGCAAGCGGCTTACCTGGTTTTGGAGTTCAGGTGTGTCTCCAGGCACTTGGGAGGGAGCTACCATGGTTTGCGGTGTATAATGTGCACCCACATTTGGTGCGCATTATACACAGGATTATGTAAGCATCATACCCATGTATAATGCACACCCTTATTTTTCCCTCAAAAATTTGGGCAACAAGTGTGCATCATACATGGCAAAATAAAGTATTCATTCCGCAGGGCAGGGAGTAACTTTTCCCTTTTGCCCCGCTGCCCTGCTGCTCGACCCTCCAGGACACACAGCCTGCTGCCTGCTTCTGTTTCCCTCACCTGCTAAAACACACATGCCCACCTGATACCCAGGATCCTAAAGGAAGCTTCCTTAGCAGTGGCCTGGGTGAGCCAACTGGGAAAGAGTGAGTGTGGATGTGGCAGAGCCAGCCTCGGGGGAGGCTGGCCTGGCGACCGGAGTCGTACCTCCTCAGCACTCACCCAAGGACGCGACGTCCCTTTGGCTGCCGTGCTACTTTCTCTTTGCAAAACTATCGATCTTACTTCCAAATATACCCTAAGCCTGCCACCTGCATCAGCGACACATGACAAACTGAGTACCTGGAGGCCACAGAGAGGGCCAGCCGGTGAGTGGGAAGCCTCTGAGCTCAGACGAGTGCCTTGCAGGCTTCACTGTAGGCCCAGAGCTGGCTGGCCCGCCAACCCAGGCAGGATTGGAACTGAGCAACATTTGGGTTTGTTCACCAGGTCCAGCGCGTGGCACCAGACAGTCTCGGCTCCCTCCAAACAGCTGCGCAGAAGCAGCGGCCACGCCCGGCTTGGGTTTGATGAGTCTCCCGCGCCAGTGGGTGTGGCCCAGGTGTCCTACGGTGAGCGGCTCCTTAGCTGCTGCCTCTGGCCTCAGCTTCTTCTAGAAGATGAGGCGGCCAAGTCCCCAAGCGCTGACTCTGTGGACCCTTGGAGGTTCTACGTGAGGACACTGTAACCTCCAAAGGCTCACCTGTGTTCCTTATTCATTCAGGGGCCCTATGGAAATTGGCGGGAGAATCTGCTTTTACTTAAGTGTAAAAACAACAGCAAAAACCCCAGATGGTCTGTGCATTTAGAAAAGCAGGTGACAGGATGAAGTCTTTCTCGTTTCTTATCTGAAGGCCAGGGCTTTGTACTGTAGGAGACCTGGGCGGCCAAACAGGTTTTGAGTCTGAAAATTTTTTACCACGTATGATGAAGGAATCTACTTCTCCAGAGGTTTTATAATATATTTATGTGTGTCATGTATAAAGTTTATAAGGTCACTTTTTATATGCGTTATGTTATTTAGGCTTCACAAAACCCTAGGGATCAAATGTTTATTATGACCTCCATTTTACAGAAGACAGGTTTGTAAAAGTGAAACAATTTGCTCAAACCATCAATAATTGCCTTAAATATAGAACATAGCATTCTGACTCCAAATGCAATCTATGTTTTCGCCCAAACAGTCCAATCTATCTCCTTGAGATGTCTTCAGTGAAAGGCTGTCAAAATATTTTGAAGAGTGCTTCAAACAACCTGTGTTTTATGATGCTTAGACGTGGGAGACTTGAGCGAAAGCTGCGCATCTATCGTATGGCCACTAGATGGCAGGATAACCTCGGCGATGGAGACACGGGCTCTATTCTGCACACCAGTAGAGGGCTGTCGTTCCTTGTTCCAAAAAGTGAGACATGCAAACAAAAAGAAAAGAGAGAGAGAAAAAAAAGAAAAACAAAACAAAACAATAAAACTTCAGTGTCTGCACTGATGAAATAGGGTGGTGGGAGGTTTGTTTTTCTTTCTGCTTTTTCTTTTTCAAATTAGGCCCTGAAAGTTCAAACAAGTCTCCATTTTCACCACTGTGTTTGTTTTCGGAGGCAGGAGGTCAGGACTTGGGCCAGCCGCCTGGCCTACATTATTCATCTGTCCAGCTCCAGCCCTGGAACAAACGCGAAGAAATGAAGTAGCTCCAGCGGAGGGGGAACAGTGTTGTCATTGTTGCTGGTGACAGTTCTATTTGCCAACAAACATAAAAACATACTTTGGAGCCCGGAATGGGCTTGTCAGAGGGAACTTTTGTTCCATGTTTGGGCTGGGACTCTTCCAGATAGAAATCGGGCTGGCACGTGAACTTCAGGAGGCAGGGAGCGAGCTGAGCGCAGCGGCCAGTGACCCGAAAGGCCGGGCCATCGGCTGCAGTCCTCATCTGGGTGTCGTCTGCCTGCCTTCCGCCAGGCTCTGCCTTGCCAGCTGGGGCCACTGCCCTGACTGGGTGTCGCGGGGCAGGAGCGCGGGCGCGCGGTCCAGGACGCGACGGGCTCTCCAAAAAGGGGATCAGCAGGCTTTGGATTCTGAGCTTTTGGAAGGTGGTCCTCACTTCGGGGCTTTGGGAGAGCAAAAGCGGTCCCGTTCTTGCAGGATTTATTTGCTGTCAGGTCTCAGTTACTGCAAGATTGTTGGCAGCGCCTTTAGGATCCTTTGGGCACATGGTGGATGACTCTAGGGATAAGCCCGCCCTTGCGGTATCTGCTGGGGAGAGTCTTGGGCAGTAAACGCACGTTCACGCCAGCCTAGAAGGCATAATTCAGAAGGCCAGTCTACGGATTCCTGCTACTGTTACATGATTCAAGTTCAAGGGCCTGTCCAAAGCTGTCCGGGGGCTGCCTCTTCCCTCTGCAGATGGGAGAATCTCGCTTGACGGACTGGATTTACACTAATGTGGTATCTATTGGGAAAGGAAAGAGCGTGATGAAGGACTACCATGCTGAATATCATTAACACATGGTCCAACTGACAGAACTCCAGGAATTTTTTTTTTTTTTAATCTCACCCAGGGACATGCTTATTGATTTTAGACAGCGGGGAAGGGAGGGAGAGAAACATCTATGTGAGAGAGAAATGTCAACCAGTTGCTTCTTGAATGCACCCTGAGCAGGGACCAAACTCTTACCTTAGGCATGCACCCTGACCGGGATTTGAACCCGTGACCTTTCGGTTTACAGGATGATGCTCCAAACTCACTGCTCCTCACATCACCCTCTCCGAGGCCACAGCATCGCCAGACATTTAAATTGAGCTCTAAAGAGATGATCTGGTCCAAAACTTTCCTGAGTCAGCCAGCTCCTCAAAGGAGCCATTTGAGAGATGTTCAACGAATGGACGAGCCCCTTATATTACAAATAAAGTTACAGCTCCCGGGAAATGAAGCGATCGTCTCAGTCAGACCTCTAATTGGCGGCCGACCAGGGACTGGTACAGGGCCGTTAACTCGGGCTAGCGCTGCTTCAACTCGGTCTTGCTTCCTTGCTTTTAAAAACACTCATATTTTTATTAAAGCCTTATTTTCATCGACAGTTTGCTTTGGGACTCCACAGCAATATGTTCAGGGCGACTGAAAGGAGGCCTCTTATTTCCAATATTCAGATTCACTTGTGTCTCATTTCCAACCATCAGGCCTTGAAAACCTCAAAGGACTCAAGGACTGCAAAGTTTAACTTCCAGCATTTGGCTTCAGACTTATGGATATTTATGACAGAGGAGTAGAGGTATCCAGTAGAGCAGAAGATGACACATTTTCTTCTGTAAAAGGGGTAGGTAGTAAATATTTTAGGCTTTGTGGGCCATGTAGTCTCTTTCATAACGACTCAGTTTTGTGCTTCTAGCATGACAACAGTCACGGAGAACATAGAGATGAACGGGCTTATATAACTTCACTCCCAAAAACGGGCAAGAGGAGGATTGGACTTGGCCCTTGGGCCGAAGTTTGCTGACCTCTGCAAGAGACACCTCGGTCTCCGGCCTCCGATTTGTTCTTCTCCAGCACATTCCAGATCTCAGCAAAGGGCAGAGTGTATTTACATTCAGTTGTCTCTGCCCACTGCAAAAAAAAAAAAAAAAAAGAATTCTTAATGTCTTTCCATTGGCGACTTGACAGCCCTAATAAGGCGAGTTATCTGAGTGATGCTCTTGTGTGTGCATATTATGTGATTGGAGCCTGTGAGGCAGGTAGATAAAGCCGGCACGATAGCCAGCCTTCCAGATGAGGAAATCCAAGGTGTGGGGGGAGCCGGGGCTGGAATCCAACGCCGTTCTGACTGCCTAGGACCTCTACAGCGTGCTCGAGGCGAGGCGATGCCCAGCCCCCTCCTATATCATCTCATTTAATCCTCACAAGCTCCCGGGAGATTTTTGATGCCAATTTTATAGATGCTCAGAAGGATGACGTAATGTGCTCAAGTCTTGCTGGAGTAAGCAGCAGAGTTCCCCTGTACCACACAGAGTGCTCAGTTCTCAGGAATAGTCCCCTGGTCCGGGGCGAGGAGGGCGTGTTACTAATCTGCCTGTGCTTATCTCCTGCGCCATTGGTCAGTGCCCAAGAAACGTTTGTTGAGTGTTAAATGAGTATTTGATGAAATGACAAGATCTTCCAATTGTAAAATTATTTTCTAGTGTTTTCCTTAAGAATAACTGTCCGCTCCTGTCCCGCATTGGCTCGGCCAGCAGGCCTGAGCTCTCAGGTGCAGGACTTCCCTTTGTTTTGGTGGCATCAGGAGGAACACTCAGGGTCGTCCTTGCACCTGGGCTTCATTCGGGAGCCCATCTCAGCTCATCCTCAGGAGGAGCCTGAAGGAGCGGAGAGAGAGGGATTCGGGTTCTGCCGCCATCCAGGGGAGGTGCGCTGGGTTAGACTTGCGTGTGGGGGGAGCTGCTGAGGCTGCAGGGAACGGGCTGACACCACCCTCCCCTCTTAGCGGGTCCTGCTGTGACACAGACCAGGGGCCTGGGGAGTGGGCGTGTGACTCGCTGCCTTCCTGTCCTGTCAGTTGCCCGTCTGTACAGCAAGGATGCGGGGTGATAATTTCGAACACATGTTCCACACCAGAGAGCCTGGGGCCGAACGTTGGCAGGGTCGGGGCCTTTTTAATTTTGGGGGGGGGACGGTGGGGAGAATGGTGATCTGAATTTAACAATCTTAATCAGCTGTTGGCACTTTAGAGTAGAAAGGATTAATCCTTTGTCATTTGTGGTGCTAAATTATTATCCAGTTTTTACGTATCTTTTTATTTTTCTGGCAAATGTAGTTACGTCTAGAAATGCTTTCTTTGATAATATTTTTACATTACTTTTATCTTTTAAAGCTTTTTCCTTCTTACAGAGAGACCAGGTATCCATGTGTTACTTTAATGGTTTTTATCTTTACATTTAACTTTTAAAATATTATTTTTTGTTATTGAAACTTGAACCGAAAACACACCCATTTAAAAAATGCAACTAGCAGGTATGCATGTAATCTTCATGAAAAGTAAAATGCCACATCCATACTCCTTCCCCAGAGGCAACGACTATTAGCAATCGAAGTGTGAATTTTTCAGCTTTCTCTAAATTCGTGGCGTGTGTGTGTGCGCGTGCGCGTGTGTGTAGGTGGCGTTTATTTTCACATAAGTAAAATGCATACACCTACATATGTACACACATCGTTCTACAGCTTGGTTGTCTTCACATAACACCAGTTCTTGAGATCTCCTCGCCTGTGTACCTTACTCTGTTTAATTGCATGATATTCCATATTACACACGTATGTAACTTACCCTTGACTTTTACACTCCGCTAAAATTTGTCAGTGAGTGGTGCGAGATGATGGTCCAAACGGATTTTCTTTCCTCAAACACCCAATTTTCCCAAGAGCAGCGCTTTCCCATGTGTTGGGTAGCGGGGGAAGGGATGTGTTTTATTTTATAGGCTGCTAAGTTGGCAATCAGGACAGTATGTTTTAGAAATAAGTATCATGAAATGTGAATGCCACCCTACAATTAGAAAGTACATTCCCATGTGTAATCTGATTTGGCTCTCGCTGTGACTCTATGACATGGGAAGTATTATTTTTTTCTATTTTCCACCTGAGCCGGTGAGGTGTGAGGTTGGAGGTCAAGGGGCCGCCCAGGGTCACACAGCTAAGGGTGGCCTGGGACTTGAGTTCAGGTCCCCTGACTTCTAAGCTTTCTTGGACTATGGCCTTGACCTCAAGGAAGCTCAGCAATCAAATTAAATTGGCAAATTAGCAATCTCCTTGAGCATTTTGTTTAACATGGAGAATTTATTGGCTTCCATCAGAGCAAGCAATGAGGGAAAGATGTCCCAGGACAGAAGCCACTGTGCTTTCGCACCTCATTTTGGAGGTGAGATCCCATCGCCCCTGCCCCAGGAGCGCGGCCTGCTGGGAACAGAGTTAGACCCACCAGCCATCGACCAGCGACCAGTGACTAACGACTAGTGTAGGAATTGCTGCTAGGCCAGTGGAAGATGAATAACTCTGCTAAGGGTTTGCAAGTGACAGTGGGGAGGCGGGGTGACCAGGCTGTCTGGCTGCGGAATGTGCTCTCACTACTACTTGGCTGTACGGCCTCACAATCAGAAGGTGGTGGGGGCGGACTCCTGAGCTTGGAGGGCGAGGGCGCCTGGAGCGTTCGGTGAGAAGCCCCAGGCGGACGGGCATCTTAGCTTGTCCTTCGGCGCACGGTTAGTGGAAAAGCTGGCCTTTGCTTAGTTACCATAGACTGTTGGGTGCCTTTCCTTTGTCTTCAAATTGCACATACATGTAAATAATAATAATTTTTTACAAAAGTGCAAAAGAATATAGAGAGGCATGTGTCTCCCACCCATCCTTTTCCCTGGTGCTTCACCTTCCTCCTCGGAGTCCAGTGTCTCCTTCCGAGACGTTCTACGCATGCACTAGCTTCTGAGAACAGCCTTTCCGCTTTTTACAAAACACACGCATAAGGGTAACAAGTCAACCCACAGAGTGGGAGAAGATAAGGACTCCAGTAGTTATTAAAAACATACAAAAATCTTACAAATCTAGAATAGAGACTCAACAAGAAAATGGACCAACGACAGTTTCCAAAAGAGGAAGGCAACCTGGCCAGGAGACACAGAAGGAGGTTCACCAGGCTTCACTGGGCACCGGGGATGAGCACAAAAGGACAGTCAGATGCCCGCACAACCCACAGGGCAGGGACAGCGCGGAGGCTGGCAGGGACCAAGGCCTGGTGCTCACCCCCAGCGGCGGATGAGTGCGTCAGCTTCTCCATAGCCTCGTCGGCACGCAGGGCTGTAACGATATTTTGTTCTGGCCACTAGGTGCTCAGCGGTAACCGTGCGGCTCCAACACGCATCTCCTCAGCGAGGCTGAACGTCCTTTCACATGCTCGCAGGCCTTCTACACACCTTCTCCTGTGACCTGTCTGTTCACGTCCTTTCCCCACTGTTTAAGTGGATTGTCTGTCCTTTTACTGTTGAGTTTGGAGTATTATTTATCCACTCTAGGTTGTTCCTTTTAAAAAATTTTACTCATGAGATTTTTTTGGGAAAGCAATGAATATACATCACGTGAAATTTCTGTTTATTTGTGAGAATAAGCAGATGTGATCAGAGCACTTGGATTTCAACACGGACTTAAAATATGCCTTTTAATCATGAACTAGTTCAATATTCAGAAAGGCGCAGAGGATACTATATGGGCTTACATAACAGTTTCTAAAAGCTTAACATTTTCCATCTTTGTTTCAGGTCTTTATTTTAAGGAAAAAAAAACCAAAACAAGTGAAGGCCTCCTCGCATTCTTTCACATTGTTTCTGGTGGCCCAAGGTGACTGCTATTCCGAATTTGTTCTTTATCATTTCCATGAGTTTCAATGTTATTTTTTCCCATAATAATATACAATATTGGCTTTCCTGTCTTAAGTCCCATTTATATGTTCACATACCATATACATCATGCATCCGACAGTATGTCTTTTCTTTTTTAAATTGGACATTATGTTTTTGACAGCTCTCTGTGTTAAAATATAGCTCCAGCTTATTCATTTTCATTACTGCACAGTATTCTGTTGTACCACAGTTTACCTATTACCTCATTGGTAGATTATAGTCTGTCTTTGTTTTCCCCACTGTGAAAAACTGTCCATCTCTGGGCATTGCTCGGAGGGAATTCCTGAACCAAAGAAGCATGTCTCTCACACACTAGCTACGCTCTTCAAAGAACCTGTACCGACGTCCACTCCCAGCAGCATGTGGGCTTCCCCCTTCTCTCCTCTTCCTCATCACCAGGACGTAATACCATTAGCCTTCTTCCGGTTGCCAGTCCGCTGGGTGGGCAATGGCATTGCAGTGTTGATTAATGTGCAGTTTCCTAATTACCAGCTTGGTTAAGCACCTCTTCATCTGTGCAGTAGTTGCTTGGTGTCCTCTGGTGAAAAACCTCCATGTCTTTGGCCCACTCTTCTTAGTTTGGACTATTTCTTTTCCTACTGATTTGGGAGAATTTTTCATACATTCTTCATTCTCATCCTTCATCAGTTCTACATATTAGAAATATTTTCCCTCAGTCTGCTCAGTCTGGGATTTGTCTTTTCCCTTTGCTTAATCTGTCTTTTTGGAACAAAACTTATTAATAACAGCACAGTCAAATTTACCAGTCTTTTTCTTTAGGATCTGTTCTTTTTTGCACCTGGTTTAAAATTCTTTCCCTCTGAAAATGTAAAAATACTCCTTTCTATTTTCTTCTAAAAGTTATGAGTTCTGATTTTTTTTTTTTAGGTATTTGATTCCTATTTTGTTTTGATGTATATTAAGAATCTACCTTTAATTTTGTTTTTACAAATAGTGCCCCCATATTGTTTATTCCGTTTTAATTTCTTCCCCACAGATTCAGAGAGCCCTTGGTGTTATCTCTCAGGTTTGCAGCTCGATTCCAGCCTGTTTCCCAGCCCTGCCTGTTCCTTCCCTATTCGTTTACCTTTATGCCAACACCACAGCAGGCTAATACACAGTTTTAACATTTGGTAGGCATGTTGCCTTTCCTTGTTCTTTGTCTTTAAGATTGACTTAAGCTGTTTTTGGCCTTCTGTTCTTCCATATGCATTTTTTTTTTTGATCACTGTATCAACTTTTATCTAAACCCAAGAACTCTAGAGAACTGTGGAGAATTTGTGAAGAATCGACATATTTATGATATGTAGTATGGTCTAATTCTCCATTTATTCAGGATTTCTTTTATGCCTTTTGATAATATTCAGTAACTTTCTTCAAAGAGACTTGGACATTATTAGGGGGAACCTTGTTCTTTGATCTTGGTTTCTATTGGGGAGGGGATTTCCTAGAGCACAGGCTGCTCCTTCCTTCCTTCACCCTGGGAGAGATGGAGAGACGGTCTCATCTGATGTTAAATTTGCAAAGACCAAGCCAGTTTAGCATCATCTTTTTTCCTTCTGGGGAATAAGGAGCCTGAACCCAGCAGGCATTTTTCTTGTTTCTTTAGGGTAGGCTTGCTCTTTGCTGAAAGCTCTGTTGCATGTACATTGTGCCAGTAGCATCCTCTACTCATTGTGACCTCAGTGAAGAAGTTGCCTTTTTCCATTAACTATGATATTTCCTGTAGGGTATTTTTTTTTTTTTTTTGTAGATACACTCAATCAGTGTAAAGCAGCGTCCTTCTATTTCCATGTTGCCAAGAATTTTTATCAGGAATGAATGTTAAATTTTATGAAATTATTTTCTGCATATTTTAAAATAATCATATGATTTTTCTCTCTTATTCTAGTTACAGGTGACATGTACTGATTTTTTTCTTGGAACTTAAAACTTATATAAAAATTGATTTGCACAAGGCATTCCCATAGCCCTTTACCCATATCACCAGTTTTTATATTTTGCCTCATTTGTTTTTTCATTTTTCTACATACATATATCCATATGTTACTTATTTTCTCCAGAACCACTCCAAACCAGGAATTTTATGTCCTTTTAGCCCTAAATACTTCAGTGAGTATTTACTGAGAACAAGGACATTCTGCTATATAACTAAAGTTCACTAATTAAGTCAGGACATTAAACACTGATCCATTGCTAGGTGCGAATGTTAAACCAACCTTGCATTCTCAGAATAAACTCCACCGTGGCGTGAGCCAGTTCTATACTATTGCACAGCTTTCTTCCCTAGTAATATGGGGGATATCTTATTCACAGTCACCAAATTTGAGTTAGGTTCTTTCCTTGTCTTCCTGCCTCCCCAGCCCAAGTCCCAAACAGGATCTTGCCAATAGCTTACTTTTTCAGATACTTTTTTCACAAAGAAGGCCCCCAGCTCTTGCTTTTATCAATGAAAATGAGCCCAGATCCTGCCTCACACAGAGCACCAGTAATCCTCTTGCCCTGCAGGAGCGAAATTCTAGACCAGCGATTTTCAACCACTGTGCCGCAAGATTTTGAAAACACCCAACACCTGACTATTTAGTCTGCACCACTGATCTCTTTTCCCTTAGATTGTCAGATTTAAAAAAAAAAAAAAAAAAGCAGCCAATATGACAATAGCTGCCTGGCTTGAATGAATCAAAATTATACCCATCTTTTTTGTCAGATCACCAAAAAATACTTCCGGTATGCCGCAGAATTTTAATCGTTACTTTCTGTGTGCCATGAGCTGAAAAAGGCTGCAAATCACTGTCCTACGTCATTGTTGCTCACAGGCCTGTGGTTTCAGCTGCTGCTCACCACTTTTTGTTTCTATTACCAAGGTGACAATTTTGAGCCCACTTATTTTGCTTTCATTTTGTTTTTCTAACTTATCATTGCTATGTTTTTGCAGCAAAGGGGTGTGCACTACAGCATGAACTTACTACACTGGCTCAGCAAGGATTCTATCCTGTTTTGAAGATCTCATCCTTCCCCTCCAGCGAACGTGTACCTGTGTGGTCGGGGGGTTCTGGATACAGCTTTGATGCTGGGCCTGGGTGGAAACTGAGGGCTCCTTCTCCCCTTCGAGCCCAAAGGATATCCTGAGTACAGCTCAGGGACCTTTGCCTAGAAAAGGGGCAGAGCTGTTCACGGAGATACTGCCTTTGCTGTACCGGAGGGAAGGTGGGACGGAGGGCACCAGGGTGGGCTTAGGCCCCACCCTGCTCCCTTCCATCTATCATCCCCAGAGGACACCACGTTTTTACCTGTCAGAACCCAGATACGGAGATGCTGAAAGAACAAGAAATGACCACTTTTTTTCCCTTACATTTCTTATGACGCTAAAAGCTATCTCAAACATTCCCAATAAGATTGAAAATAAAAATGAAGAAAGATTATGAACGTTTTTGGTATAATTGACTAGAATAAGGAGTAGAACTGGAATCTAAAATTTATGTGGTAGTTATTTTATATTACTTGTTTCTAATGAATTTCCTTAAGGAATATTTGGGGGAAAAATCTAGCATATTTAAATGATCTAACTTGTAGATTAATTAGTTCATGATATTTGTTAAATTAAGAATTTCTAGTGAGCTTGGATTGTGTAGAGCTCTTGAATTGGAACAAATCTAGATCAAAATTTTTTCCAGGACAAAACTGAATGTAACAGCTGGTTTAGTGTGAACTGGCTCTTTATAGCCTGTTAACACAATATAGAGGCACATTCCATTGTGTGTGACTACAAGGGGTTAAAAATCTCAGGTTCCCTTCATTCTGAGAGCATGTGGTGGCCAGCCCAGAGCCAGATTGAGCCATGTTAATTTCCCAGAAGATTTCAAAGAATTATCTTTTGAAAAGGGGAAGTTTGGGCTAATAAAAACCAGGATAACCTTCAGCAGTCACAGGGAGAAGAATAGAACAAATTACTCCTGGCTTGTTCGACATCATTGCCGGGGGGCTTTCCCTGGCCCAACCAGACTGCTTTGTTTTTCTTTATTCCAAACGGAGAAGTTATTTTTCAGTAATGCCCTGAGAAAGGTAAGCGCAGCAAAGTTGTGCCAAGTGCTCATCTGTGATCCCTTTCTCGGGCTCAGCTCTTTGGAAGGCGTGGAAGGACTCTAACCGCTTTGGGGCTAGTGCGTCCTGGATTTGATTCCTGTTTTCCCACCGACACCCAGGGAATCAGAGAAATTTTATGTTTCTACTCCGAGCTTCAACGTCTGCATCTCTTAAAGAAGATGGTTCATGCCTAACTCATGTCACGACAGGGAAGATATGGATGTGGCATGGGCTGTAGTGCACGGGGCCGTAGGAGGTACTGAGAGGTGCCCAGAGGCGCCAGAGTCCCCCTCATTGGGTCAGCCTCTGTCTTCCGCTCTGACGGCTCCTGAAACCGCGCCTCTTTTGGAAGTGGCTTCTTGGAGGCTGGGGCCAGATCATTGTTACAGGTTTTGTGTAACAATTCAGAATTAAAAAAATAAAATATCAGTTATAATTGGCCGTGTAACAAAGTACCCCACACATAGCAGCGGAAAAGGACCATTTTACTGGGTTCACAGGCTCTGTTGGTCAGGAGTTTAAAAAGGGACAGTGCCTTGAGGCTGGGACCTCACCGGCAGAACTCGAAGGCCGGCGTCACTGACCAGCCGGAGGGCGAATCCTCTCCAGGTGTCTCCACGCACGTTCCCAGCTGCCAGCGCAGCCTTGACATCAGGAGACACCAAAATTATCTCCGTGCGTCTTGGGCTTCCTCACAGAACAGCAGCCTTTGCTCGTAACGTGGCCACCAAGGGTCTGACAGCAAGTTCCCCAATAAAGCCCAGCAGAAACTGTGACACTTTATACATCCTAACTTTGACAGTTGCATGACTTCGCTTCTGCTGGGTCTCAACCCCCGACCTCCCCCTGCACAGATCCTGGGAGAAAAAAGACTTCACCTCTTGACGGCAGCCTTGCCAACACCACGACGAAAGGCACACGGGGTGGGCGCTATTGTTGCAGAATCTTTGGAAAACACAGTTCGCCACCGGGGAGAGTCAAGAGTAAGTGCTTGAAGCTTTTGACTGGATCCGGCACAAGGGTGCAAGATAGATTTGAGGAGAAGAGCTACACAGTCATTAATACGAGGATTCAGGTGGAAATGATGAAGGCCAGGAAAAAGCAGGGAGAATGGTGAGAAGGGGGGAGTTGGCATTGGGATAGGAGCGCGCTCACGCAGGCAGAGGAAGAAAATGGAAAGGGGAAGGAGGGTGGAGAGGCTCTGAGGTTTTGAGCTTGGATGCTCAGCAGGGTGGGGCTGCCACTCACCTGAAAAAGGGAAGTCACAGGGAGAAGCAGGAACCTCCTCTTTCCTCTTGGCTCACCACAGACTCGCCCATCTTCTGAGAGCACACGTCTGGGCTCAGTCGACGTTGCATGCAAGCCCTTTGCTGTTCACGGATCTGCCTGTGAGCCCAGATCCCGGAGCCTCAGTAAGTCCCCACAGGGCCAGGAGGACGACTCTTTGAGAGGTGACATCAAGGGCTGTAAGTGGAAACGAAGCCACTTGTGGATGTGGTTTTGAGTCAAGATCCTGTATTAATTAAGCTTATCTAAGTAACAAAAAATCCAGCGAGGAACAGCTACATGTGGAGCTTCCACAAGATGTTTTAATACCGTCATGAAAGGTGTGACGCAGACATTGCTGGCAAAGACTCTGGAGTTCCTGTTTGATGGCTTTATCTGTCCTTGGATATCAGTCCCTTGGGGCTTGGTCTTTGATCATATTTTCATGAAGCGGTTTAAGTACATGGCTTAACTTCATTGCATTCCAGAGACTTTTGCGTTTACAAGAGACGTTACAGGGAAGCTAGTTATAAGATTATTTAAAAACACTCCAAACAAATATTCTCCTTCTCCCAGGGGTAACTGGAGAAGCCAAGTGATCATTCCAGTGAAACTGCCATTGCTCGATCGTTTCAGCGGGGGACCCTTAGGAGTTGTTTTTAGAGTCATTCCATGAACTATCATCACAATATACCTGGTTTTTGATCCCAAACTGCCTTACTATGTAAGTCAGAACTCTTTTATTTGCAAGTGAATTTGAGGATTAACACAATTTAAGTGAAAATGCAGATTTATTGGTTCGCATTACTGGAAAGGCTGGAGCAATCTACTACCATTAGATATGATCGGATCCAGGAGTTCAGATGGTATCATCAGATCTCTGCCTCTTTCACTTCTCTATGTAGGTTCAACACATTCCCTATCACTGCAGATAGGCTTCCTGCATGTGCCAAGGAAGAGGGTTGCCCACAACCCTAAGGCTCTGCCATCCTAGCTTAGTAATCTCGGGGTAAGGGGCGCCTGCCCCCGCTAACCCCCACTTCCCCGTTTCCACCACGGTCTTTCTATCATTCCCGGCAGGACTCTGTCTCAGGCTGGGCTGAACGCCCGTTGCTGTGGCTAGGAGGGAAAGATGTGTTAATAGAAAAAAGAAGCAAACAAAAACAGGGCAAAGCACATGCTCTGGGAAGACAAAAAGAGTGGTGGCCAGTGGCCACCTCATCTGCCTCGATCATCATTCTTGCCATTGATTAACTTTAACTGTTCCCAAAACCTAACCTGGGAGCTTGTTAGAAACCAGACACTCAAGATCTGTCCAGCCCTGCTGAACTGAGGTTCCCCAAGACCCTCAGGTGAGTCTCATGTACTTCAAAGTTGGGGACAGCTGGCCTAAAGGAGAAAGGAGGGGACAATGGCTCTGAAGGAGATTTCTGGGAGAGCTGGAGAAGGTTCTGCTCAGGGCAGCGTCATTGGCACAGTTACCAGCCTGGGCCCTGCACAGATGCCCCAGGGAGGGACACAGAGACCAGACGGGGCCCCTCGGTCAGAGTTGGCGAAGCAAATACAGTGATGCCGGTTCTACTCAGCCTCGGAACACAGCGCTTTTGAAGCGTCAGGGCAAGGCCTGGGGCCCCGGGTGGGCCAGGCTAGGGGAGGTGACGTGCGCAGCTTCCATGGAGGAGGCCAGAAATCTCCAAGGCCCGGAGAGTTCATTCCAGAGCTGGTATAGTGTAGGCAAAAGACGGCATGACCTCTCTCTCTCTTTTTAATGAACCTTAGCCACAGTCAGTCATGAGAGTGAACCTGAAATTTGGATCCTGCCTACCTGCAAATAGAGCCACTTCATGCAGAAGACTTCAGGCAAAACACAATCATACCTAGTCAGACTGTGCCCTTTCCCAAGCCAATCAGCCATAGGAGTTAGATGTGGAAATCAGATACATTCCCAGTTGACTCGATCAGTTCTTTTTTCTTTTATTTACTTATTTTAAGCAGGGTATTCCCATAAGAAGGTGCAGAGATAAAAGTAAATGGAAGTATAATTAGATCAAAAGGTTTAGAGGGCTCAGGGTCTGGACCAAATTCAGGTGCTGCTTCCTGTGGCTTGTCTCTAGGAGGTGAGGCTTTGGGGACACAACACGGGATGGGGAGCAGATTTTTGCTGGGTCTCCAGGCCCCGCTGTCCTTGTCCTTCCGTGGACAGGTCTCATACACAGGGTTCTTCCCAGGACTGCCTCACAATGCAGAGTTCGATGTGCTTTTGGTTCCAACAGACTGTCAAGCGCTAGAGCGGTTTTGGGAATCAGGCCTCCTGGGTTTGCATCCTTTCTTTGCCACTATTATAAGTAAATTACATAACTTGGTCTCGTCAACGATAAAATAGGTTTAGCGACAGGACCGTTACAAGGCTTAGATGAGAAAATGAGGAGGAAATGAGGTGGAAAAGGTTGGGGCTTTTTCTGAGCACTTGGCATGAAGGATGTATTGGACTTGGGTTGAATATTACAGCTCTTACTCCGTGCTAAGAGCCCTTAATCAACAGTAGCTGTTTTTATTCTCCAACCTTTGTTCAATTTTTAAAAATTGAATTTCTTGGGGTAACATTGGTTGATAAAATTATGTAGGTTTACTGTTGTTCGGTTTTGTATCCTTTCCCTTAAGATGTTGCATGGTGAGCGCCCACATTCCATTTACACGTGAGGACTACAAATTAACATTCACGTAGTCTTGAGCATTCCGTGACACCCCTTTCTTGAGGTAACTGGAGATATTCCGGGGTGTTGGGGGACTGTAGAATCCTGAAAGAATTTAGCATCCACAGTCTGCAGCTGTTGGCCTTGATCACATTAGTAAGAAGGTTCCGGCAGCTCCACTCGTTACTTACGTCCCTGTGTCTCTCCCTGTAAATTACTTTGTTCTGTGCACAACCAAACAGGACTTGAGGGGCCTAAGTTAGTGGTTCTTTGAGAAATCTCTCTCTAGTCCCCTTGGTTATTTTTAGAACACAAGTATTTGGGTTCCTGGCTTGGGTTAACTCTTCCTTTTTCCATTCCTTACAGTTGTGGGGCGCCTCCCCTGTGCAAGGCAGGATGCGGAGGGTGCACCGGAGGGAGATGACGAGGCCAGCGTCAGATGGTCCCTGTGTCCCCTGAGCCTCTGCTCCGTCCCTGACTCTTGGCCAAGCTTGGGAACAAGACACAGGATTCCATCTCCCTCCCCTTCCGCACAATCTCTCCCCTCGAGGGCGTCCCTGGCCAGAGGGGAGCCAGGGACCCCACAGACCATGTCTGTGTCCTGAGCTCTTTCCCAAACCCAGGACTCATGTTTTCAAGTCTGGGGACAAACTTGCTGGCTTCTGGCTGAGACTCCTGCTCAGGGGCCTTTTAAAAAAGAAGTTTTTTAAAGTATAACTTTGACATACAATATTGTATTAGTTTCAAATGTACAACATAGTGATTTGACACTTACATGTCCTCCACAGTGATCACCCCAATAAGCCTAGCAACTGTCTGTCACCATACATAGTTATTGTGATAGTATTGACTCAATTCCCCGTACTCTTCCTTCGATGTCCACGTCTTAGTGTGTAACTGGAAGTTTGTACTTCCTCATCCACCAGCATTTCTGAAGGGCTGTGAAGATCCACATGAGGGTTTATTTGCTTGTTTATTGGCAGTTTTTCCTGAGCTGACGTTGGCCTGTTTTTTACTGGTCTGCCTGAGCTTCCCCTAGAAGGCTCTGCTCCTCTCCCTTCCCTGCTCTCATCTGTATACTAATACGGCCCATCCTAAAAGGTTTAGTTCAGATGCTTCTCCAAGAAGCCTTTCTAGCCCAGGCTTGAATAATCTCTTCTCTTTGAACTCCCTGAAGAGTGCGTGGCCCAGATGACTCCAGTTTCAAGACTCTTGAGCGCTCACGTTGGGGTTACCTGGGAGCATGTCCCGTCCCCTCTACAGGTGGGAACCCTCAAGAGGGCAGGGGGCGTTCTGCATCTTTCTGCCTCACGGAGCCTCGAGCGAAGTTTCCATTGGCTGGATGGTCGCAGGCGAGTTACTTACCCTCCCTTCATCTGTGACGAGGGGATCCTGTTACCCAGCCACAGAATAATTCATCGAACAGCCTGGCTCAGTGCCCCACACTCTGCATCTGATATGTTCTTACTCTCCCTAATTCTTTCTGTTGCTGAGGTGGTCAATACATAGCTCCCGAATGAATGAGTTAATTGATAAATATGTACGTCGCGTTTTTTATTTTTATTTTTATTTTTATTTTTTTATTGCAAAGCACTCCCAGCCTCGTTGATATTTCTCTTCCTTGTTGGTGATGACACAGTTATTACGTAAAGACAACTGTAACTATCAGCCATTTGTCTTCTGTCTCCCTCTCGGAACTGTTGAGGGTGTGGGGTAGGATAAAGGAGTAATTCAACCTACGTAAACACTGGCCATTATCCTGTTAAACTTTTGCAAACGCAATGGAAGAAAAAGGGCATTCCATTGTTGTTTTGATGTGTGTTTCTCTGAGTCCCTGTGACTTGAAGCACATGTGGAAAAGTCACAGAAATGTGCTTCTTAAACCACTGGATGCTGCTGAGCACGTCCACGAGACCCCAGCACAGGAGTTAGAGTGGATGTACTGCTAACTTGCTGAGTGGCTTTGGCTGCATGAACACCTCTGGGTCTCAGTTCCCACCTTGGTAAAACGGGGACGATAGTTGCTACTTGAACCTACATATAGGGCTGCTGTGAGGATTCAATGCTGTGATTTATATAAAGCGCTTACAACGGTGTCTGGCATGTAGAGAAAGTGCCACAAACGTTAGTTGCAATTACCAGGGACCTCTGTCCTCACTGCCCAGGTCCCTGGCCGCCCAGACTGGAGCTTCAACAGCGTAGCGGCGAGCGAGGCTGCCTGGCCGAGGGTCGAGTGGCTCACATGCGCATCAAGAAGCTGTCAGGCAACATCCATCTTCAAATGTTTTTTCTTTTGTTCTGAAAATGTTCACACACACAAAACGGTAGAGAGAAACGTGTAATGGACACTTACCAATGTGATTTCTGCAAACAACAGCGGTTAACATTTTATTGTACTTATTTTTATCCCTTTTAAAAATTTTGCTGAAGTGTTTCAAAGTAAATTAGAAATATCATTGCATTTCGTCCCTAGATGCTTCACTGAGCATCTCCAAAACATAAGGACATTTTCTTCCAGAACCACGTTATCATCATCCCACTTAACAAATCAACAATTCCCTAATCTAACACCCAGGCATCTTGGAGTATTTTGAGCGACCCTTTTGATTTCAAGATAGATCATGCTGGGGAGGAGACCTTTTGAAGACAAGACATGAGTCGCTGCGTGTAGGAAAGACTGTTCCAGGTGTCAGGACAGAGAGGGAAATGTAATTTTGGCCAATGTCCCTCTTGCGGACTCTCTACACATTGTGAGAAAACAGCTTGGCCTGAGATCCTTTGTGTGAATGTGCTCATTACGATTTGCTTCTTTCTAAAGGAGGAAAACATGTTTTTGAAGGCTGCTTGACAGACAAGAAGGATATTAATAAATGACATGCAAATTTCTTAATTTCACTTTGGCTGGATATATGATTGCTACTTCTGAAGTACAGGCTGGTGACGGGGCTTCTTTTTGAATAAAGATTCGCGGAGCTCTGGCTCTGCTGGGGGGTCCAGCTGAACCGGGCGGTGGCCGGAGACAGGGCCCTTCCGACCTGAGCGGGGGTGGGGGGTGGTAGCATAAAGACACATTTGAATGAAAATCAGCCCTACACAACACGTTCAAATTTTAATTTTGAGACCTTTTTTGGGGAGGAGATTCTGCAAAGGGTTGACTGAAGAGCTGAAGAGTTCTTTTTATAGCTCTGTGGCTTGCACATGAGAAAGCAATTTCATTGACTGGCCTTTCTACACTTAGCTTTTGGGCTGTTTGTGCTCTTCCTCTGCTTCTCCTTCAGTTCCACATGCTGTTGGGTGCCAGCCGTTCTCTGCTGCCCCAGCTTTGGGCCTGGGGGCCTCCCAGTTCACACATTGCTTCCCCCTTCTCCCCAGAACATGTGCGAGGCCCCCCCTCACCAGTCTATGCGACATGAAGGGCCCCTTTGGTGTCAGTGTCGGCCTATAGTGTGGCCGGGTGGGAACCCCACAGTTTGCAGTAGGTAGGAACGTGGGCTCTGGGTCAAGACTCTTTGGACTCAAAATATGCTATTACTACTTCATGCTCCTCCCCCTTTTTTTCAAAGGCAGGGAGGAGCCAGTCTTTCAAATATCCCATCTCTTATATTTTCATCTCTGTGAAGATATTTTCATTTGTTCTGGAAAAGTCTACCCTTCCCCAAGAATGAGCGAATCACTTCCTTCTGTAAAGAGGAAATGCCACAACTGCATATTGAGGGCAAATGTTAAAACAAGATGACCATTTGTAGCCTGATAGGTGTTCTTAACTGCCTGGCTTATTTAGTTTTAGCAGAAGGAACTCAATTTTCATCCTTCCTTCTGTTGATAGATATGTCTTCTCTTGTCTGTGAATTTTGAATACTTAGAATAAAACCCCACAGTATCCCAAGTTCAAGATAGAAAAATGACTGGTTATGTAAAGGAGTATTTTTATATGATCAGGAGGTCATAACCAAGCATAGCCAAATATAATTTGATGGTGTAAAGCTATTATTTAAAAAAGTAACCCAGGACTTATAAGTCCCACTACTTGGATTTATAGTAATACTGTGTAGTCTTCCATAAATTGAATATAATACTATCAACTATTAGCAAGTCACAGGCTCAAATAATTTGTAAAATAATGTTTGTAGGTGCCAATAATGACTTCGAAAGATGCGAATTTTGAATCTTAAACTTGCCTATTGACATCGTTCAGAAGCCTATTGAATGGATGGGTCCTGGTCCGGAAGCGATGTTGGGGGCACAATTCTAGACAGTTCTTCAAGCAGGTCCAGAGAGTACAAATTTTTTTTTTTAGAAGAGTGAGGACTGAGAGAAAGTGCTGAGAGATATGGTTAATTGTTTAATCATTGGAAAAATGGATTTAAGTAGCTCTGTATAACATTCAGCATGAGGAAAAAGACAAGTAAATAAGAGAGGACGGAATCTCCTCCTCTACTTCGGCATAAATGAAGCTGAGGTGTTCACACATAAGACATGTGAGTGAGCCACCCTAGCAGTGACGCGTTCTAATGATTCCACTGAGCCCCATTAGAGTGGAATTAGAGGATACAGCTGTAGTCTCCTTCTTTCCCTCGTTCAAGGCCATAGGCATCATAGACTCTGTTGCATTTGCTCAGATGCCTTAGCACTGAAGCCATGGATTGTCTGTGAACCTAACGGACAGCCTCTGAAATTGTTTGGTGGGATGGATTCTGACTTACACACAGGCACTAAAATCCTGTGCCAGGTCTCAGCCTTCGTGGCAGATACTGCTAATTGTTCACCCAACATCCAGGTCTTCCTCTGGCTTTCTTACTTAGAGAGGCCCAAGGTTACGTGGGACAGCAATATAGATCACACACTGCTCTCCTCTTATCAGTCTTCATCCCAGCTGAGGGAATCCATGTGGCAAGTTTGGCTCATGAAATGGGGGAGGAAATCCTGGGGGGGTGGGTGTGTGCTTTTTTTTTTTTTTAAGGTCAAACTTTACTGAGATAAGACCTCTGAGATGGAATGAGGAGTAGAAAGATAGAAAGGATTTGGGTCCCTGATCACATCACTGAGTGAAGCACCTACCCTGAACTGCAACCTCTACACCTTGTCATGTGAAAGAAATAAAACCTCTTTCTTTAAGCTGCTATAGCAGCGTTTTCTGTTGCTTGTAGTCAAATGCATTCGTAATGGATGCTGATCCAAAGAAAAGTTCTTCCAGAAAACTGGAGCCAAATTCACTTAGCAATTTATTAGCTGCTTCTAGAAAACAGCACATTTTCAGCTCTAAAAATCCCTCTTCAAGGAAACTTTTACTGTTTCTTTTTTTTCTTCTCAGACCAGGTGATTCCAGATATCAATAGTATTTCGAGAGTGTGAGCAGCAGCAGTTCTGGGCTTTTGACACTGTGTTACTTCATGCTTTTCTTGTCACCATCTTAATGAAAAAAAGCCAGTTGGCTGCAATATTTTGGCTTAGTTTCTTTGCTCTCTCCAATGCTGCAGGAGTCCTTCAGTGTTAGGCACCCAGAAAAAGGTTATGTTACTCTAATTTATATGGCATAGTCTTGGCCATGTGTCAGATGAAGAAAAAACATAAAGAACAGCCCAGATACCCCCTGTATGTTTCAGTAGTCTTCACGGAAGCTTTACCATTCACCAAGGAGTCTCCCTGTCTTGTGATGCTCAACAACATCTTAAGATACACTCCATTGAATGATTATTTGTGCCAAAATCCATGATAACTTGCTTAACTCATTGCCCAGATTAAATGGGCCAAAGCTGGTCTTTTTCAACCTAAATAATTAAACTGTGTTGTTGGATGCAAGATGAGAACTATACAAGGTAGACCAGAAAGTTTTTATGGACACTCAAAACTTTGATCTTATTTGAATTTTTTTTTCTTTTATTGATTCTAGAGAAAGGGGAAGGGAGGGAGAAGGAGAGGGAGAAGGAGAGGGAGAAGGAGAGGGAGAAGGAGAGGGAGGAGAGGGAATGTGAGAGAGAAATATCGATCAGTTGCCTCTCGTTATGTGCCCTGACTGGAGACCAAACCCATAACCCAGGTATGTGCCCTGACTGGGAATCAAACCCATGAACTTGCGGTTTGCAGGATGATGCCCAACCAACTGAGCCACAAGGGCCAGGGCTGTTTTCAGCTATTGACTGTGAGATAACTCCAAAGTGGGATGGGTATCACTTAAAAGTAGAGTGTAGTTGACTACTCCTGAATCCTTCTTGAAGGGCACAGCATGGTGCATGCAACAGGCACCGGGGCAGCATCTTGGCCACCTGTCCACGGTGTCAGCTGTTCTGACTCAATGCATTCAGCTGGGTCAGAGGGCTTATGGACTCTGGTCACAGGACTGGTCCAACAGGTTTCTCAGGTCCCTAAGAGGTTAGAAAGTAGAACAAAAGCTAAGAAGAATAAAGTTCAAGAGGAATTTAGTCCCAAGGGTCAAAGGCATGTTAAAGATACCTACGGGATCTTAGGGAAGATTGGAATGGAATTATTAATGCAGCAGAATTTTCTGGAGCCTGCGGTTGTTTCACAAGCAAACCTAGTTGAGGAATTCTCATACATTTTAAGCTTTGCGGACCAGCACTTCCAGGCTTAGAGAGCCCTGCGTGGCCTGCCAGGGAACTTCCCGCAGGAGCGGAAAAGTCGCAGAGAATCCGAAAGTCCACGGGTATGAACCTGCTGGCACCTCCTTGCTCCTCTGAGAGGCCTCACTCCTGAAAGTCCTGACAGTCTACCCTGGGCACATGAAGGCCACAGGATACACCTGGAGTGTTTTCCTGGACCATGAAGTTTGCTTGATGATAGATATCCAAGAACATTGTTATACTTTAATAATACGTTGTGAACTAGAATGTAAAATTTGCATGCATTTCAAGGAGAAACACAAGCCTGTAAAGAAACCTGCACTGTTGGTGGGTTATGTTAGGCACTCAGATGCTCCAGTGGAAAGACTTGGGGGCAGGAAATCGGTGACAGCTCTTAGGCGGCACAGGGCTCTCTGCAGAGTTTCCCTTTAGATCAGCATCTCCCTGTGGACAGGGCCCTGTGTTAGTTTTCTTTCTCTCCATAGTCTCTTCCTGAATAATACAGGAGAGAATAAGGAAAAGGTGAGGGGTGGGGGCAAATCTCTCCAGACCTCCTCCTCTGAAGAAAACCACAGGTGACATTTGGTGACATTGTTCAGGTCCCCACTCGCGCACATACAACGTAAATGCATGGACTTCCTTTTGCATAAAGGGAGACCCTATTTGTCTGTGTCCTTCTAGAAAGGGCAGGAAATCTTTGGCGTGTTCAGATGCGCTTGACTGAGGTTGGCTCACACACCAATGCGAAAAGGAAGAGCCTTTCACAGTTATCGAGATGGAACAAATAGCATCACTCGCTTTTTTTCTTTTTTAAACGAACAATAACCACCACCAAATGGGACTTGGAAGTGCTCAACAAAGGAATGTTGGCTGGGTTTCCAAGGCTGCAAGTTAAGGTGCCATCATCCTCTGGGTCAGAAGGACGGTGTACAGGTGGCAGGGGGCTGCTGGAGCATCACTTCCAGCATCTTGCTTGTTTCACCTCCCAGGAGCCTCCAGGGGTGAGATGAGACCCTCAAGGATGAACCAGGGAGCTGAACCCCTCTGCCCGCATTGATGGTCCCCGATGTGACATGGGCCTGCTGGGGTGGATGTGAGCCAAGAGTGGCCCACAGCAGGCGGCCCAAGTGAGTGAGGGAGGGCGGGGGTGGGGGGGCCGAAGAGGCCCTCCTTGGAGGTCCTGGATCCAGCTGCTGTGCCCCCGGCCCCCGCAGCGGGGCCGCCCTGCCGGGAAACAGGCCTTGTATGCATCTGCCCAGCCTGAGGGCCTGGGCTGCCTTGAACAACAGCTTTGTTCGGAGAGGGACTTTACAAGGCGGTTTTATAAACTGTGGCAGGACCTCAGACGGGAGGGCGGCCCCAAGTCTTCCTCCTCTGCTCTGTGTCCGCTCTAGAGGGCTCCGGCGGAGGCTGCAGGCCCGGCCCTGACTTCAGTGCCTCCGACCGTGTCCTCTCCCTTCACCCCATCTCCTCCTGGCCCAGCCTCTCTCTTCCCCACCCTCTCTCTGTCTCTCTGTCTCTCTGACTCTCTCTCTCTCTCTCACACACACGTGTGTGTGTGCACACAGTGCTTATTCTACCCTGAAGTCCATGAGAGAGAATTTCAGGTGCGCCCTTTCCTCTGAGCTAATGGACCTAGAAACAATGGTCTCCGTAAGGGAAACACAAAAAAAGTGAGTCCTGGGGGGAAAAGGGGAAACTTCAACTCCATATGCCTGACGACTAAGATGGCTGACTTTGCATCAACCAGGACAGAGCCGCAGCTGTTCCATGTACAAGCGCTGAGACCTGGCCACCTTCCGTTATGCGTCTGTGAAATGGGCAACCTGCCTCCGCGGGTGGTGAGGCCGGGTTGCACTTGTGTCTTCCGAGCACCTGGCAGAGGGCTGGCCCCTCCAGGAGGTGGCCGCTGGCTAGAAAAATCGACTCCAGAGGCGACCTCCCCAAGCCCCACGCTTCTTGGAGCCGGGACTCAGAGGAGAAAGACTAACCCCCGGAGCCTTGGCCCGCGCTCTCCTTAGGCCCGAACCTTCCTTCTGCGGCCTGCACACCTGCACTCGCGCGCGTTGTTCTCTGTGTGGGTCTTGGCACTCGCGAGCCTTCCCACTCTCACGCAAGCAGGGTTTGTACTTGCATCTCCCTGTTTGAGCCCAGCGCTCATTCATCGGTGAGGGCATTCGTGAGTGGTCAACGCTGTGTGAGGGCAGTGGAGCTTGCTGGCCAAGAACAGAGGATTTCAATGCGGACAGAACTGGGTCTGAATCCACGCTCTGCCACTAGCCGCCTACGCAACTGTACGCAAGGGTTTTTAAGGCCTTCTCGGGCCAGATTCCTGAACAGCAAGATGGGAGTAATAAGAGCATCCTTATCAGAAATAATAGTTAAGAGTTACTAGTATTTGTGAACATTTGTAAAGACTATGGTAGATACCTAAGAAATATGAGCTATCATTCATGTTATGAGTACTTTTATTATTAATATGTTTTAAATTAATTGAGTGATTAAAAAATGAAACAGGACAGGACTAATGGTTTTGGGCCGACGTAAAAGGTGCAACCTGTTGTGCTTTGCGCATGCGCAGGCGTACGTCGGCGCATTCTTTAAGGCAGATACAGGGAAAGGAGAGAGAACTGTCCTCATCCCTAGCGAAGAAGGATGGGCAAGTTCCCTGTCTCTCATAGGGACTTACCGATTTGCTCAAAGCCCCCCTTGCTGCTGTGGGTCAAGCTCAGCTTTCCAAGACCATTGGCTGGCTCCCATTTATGATGCTTTTGGGGGAAAGATATTAGACCCATGCAAGGCTCATTACAACTACATGAAGATGAAAACTGCACATGCTTTGTACTCGTTTGGGGAGCACACATCCTCGTTTCTCTTTTGAAATTATGACTTTTCACTTTTATTTATTTGGTATCTTCTTTTCTCCATTCTGCTACTAAAAAATAAAAATGCAGCTTCCACCAGGTAGATCATGTAACTCTCCTTCGACTCCCCCATGGTCTCCACCGCCCCCCGCGGCGGCCCCAGGTTCTCACAGCAGCCAGGGCCCTGCAGGGCCGGGCCCCCAGCCCTGGCCACTCACCTCCTTTCCTCCCGTTCCTCTCGGCTGCACAGCCCTCCCGCCCGGACTTGCCTGTAGCTCCCGGAATGTGCTGAGCGATCCTCCCGCAGGGTCTTTGCACATGCTGCTCCCCCTAAACCATGCTCTGCAGGAATGCTCTTCTCTTGGGTGTTCTCGGGGCTGCCTTCTTAGCTTCTCTCAGGCTCAGGGGTCATCTCACTGGGGAGAACTTTCCTGGCAACCCCAAATCAAACAGCACCGGCCTCCCTAACATGCTGCCTTCTTTATAGTGTCCTCCTGCATCGCACTTCCTGCCCGCTGAAGTGTGTGCGTGTTTGTGTGGGATGGTCCTACCTCTCCCACGAGGGCAGAGATTTTGATCTTGTTCACTGCTGTAGACGCAGCACCCAAGCACCATCCTGACACACAGTAGGTGCTCAGTAAACACTGAATGTGTGAATATGGAATGAATGACGAGAGGACTCCTGAGTGTGTGTACATGACACGGAGGAGGGTCCCCTCACTCCAGGGGCCAGAAGCCCCCGGATGGATGGGTGCCTTCTCCCACCGTGGTCCCCATGACTAGTGTGGGCAATGGGCCCAGAACAGCACAGCCAGCCGGTGAGGGGGTGGTTTTCTGACAAAAGGTCTTACATCGCCTGCGTGCTCAATACATGTTAGAATGAGAAGTACTGGAGATAAGGGGGAAGAGACGGCGATGTGAAAATAGACCTTATGAGATATGTGTGAGTTTTCTTTGCACGAGGGCTGGGAAAGAGGGTTTGTTAGAGCTTAAAGAGATACTGCAAGATCAGGAAATGTTCAATGCCCTTCTCACGGCTTCATGACGAATTTGCACTAAGGCAAAAAGGTGAACTTTTACTTTGTACAGAGATGGATTTTCTTATGGTGACTTTTTTTTAAAAAAAGCAAATAGTGAGAAAAACACAAGTCAAAAAATACAGAAGAGAACAAGAAAGAAAGAAAAACAACTGCTCAAGCTCTCATCCTCTGCACACACCACAGCTAACACTTTGACAATCACTGTTTAGGATATTCTTGATGTACTTATACAGCATAGATGCCTCGGCCCTGTTTTACACAAATGGGATCATACAATATGTTTTATAGAGGCTTCTTCCTTCCCTTCTTTCTTTCTTTCTTTCTTTCTTTCTTTCTTTCTTTCTGAGGGAAAGATAGACATTTGATTTGTTGTTCCACTTATTTATGCATTCATTGGTTGATTCTTTTACATGCCCTGACTGGGATCAAACCTGCAGCCTTGGCTCATCAGCCCGACGCTCCAACCAGCTGAACTACCCGGCCAGGGCTAGAGGACATGCTTTTATGGCAAGACATGTCAATCTTCAACATCACTTACAATAACCTTTAATAGTATTCCATGGTATGTAGCCAATTCCTGACTGGCAGATACTTCGGTGGTTTCCGACTTTGCTCTTGGCTGAGGTATATCCAGGCTGCTTCATGTGACAGTCTAGGCAGCTTCTGTCCCAGCTGGACCCTTTGTCACCTGTGGCATTATTGTTTCAGAAATCCATGGTCACCATTGGCCAGTGGCCTCCCTCCCTATGCCCAGCCCAGAACACAGTCAAAAAGGCTCCTAAATCCACGTTTAAATATCAGCCAACTAGGCTCAGTCCATCTACCACTTGTGAAGGAGGACTTGCTTACTTATTTCTGATTTCCTAGAAAAATGCAGAAACGCTTCTATATTATGCTTGGGCATCAGTGGTTTGTGGCTCTCAGAGTCCACCCCCTCACCTTCTGTTGAGAGCAATTCGTGGAGGATTACCCGTCTCCCCCTGGGTATGGTGTGGAGGTGGGGCGGGGGGGCAGGGTGACAGTCATTAAAATCCCAAAACAGCTGGCCTCCCCTCCCATTCCTTCCCTCTGCCCTCCGGGCTCCTGCTGTCCCGGCTCACGCCAGTTTGGAAGCTACTGGGGTTGACAAGAGAACCTTGACAGGCCACACCCTTCAGCAGAAATACCAGGAGGCCTCCCAAAAAGGGGATGTGGTGCCTCGGTGGCCTTAACGATCTCCTTCCCTTTGTCCCAGGGCATCGTGTGGAGCAAAGGCTCGAAATTATAGACCACAGAGCTACGTGGGGTTGTTTTTGTAAAATTTCCTCTCATTTTGTCCCACCATTAAACTCATGAGGGCGGCTTCTCTGGGCTGAACGCTGCCACTCCGGGTCAGAGAGGGCCTCATTATTATTAAGCTGTGGGACAGCTGAGGGCGCAGCAGCACCCCAGAGTGACATGACCCGCCTGGGATCATGTGGCAGTGCCCCAGAGTCCCGGGACTCAAGCTACTGAGGGCAGAACTGCCAGCGGGGGAGGCGGCTCGAGTTACAGGACCGGGTCGCCTGCCAGCGGGTGGGCTGCTCTTCAGTCCTCGGTTCAGTGTTAAAAAAGCCTCGGAGGGGGTGGCGAGGAATCCGGGTGGTCTCGCTCTCGCGGGTCTCTAGCCGCAGATTGTGGCGATGGCGGGTGACGTCTCCCCGAGGTCTGTCCGCAGCACGGGAGGATTAGGAGCCCCCGGGGTGGGTAACTCTATAGTTCACTGAGGCCACTGACAACACTGTGTACCGGAGGGTATCAGCTGTTCAGCCCCAGTAATCAAGTTATAGGGAAAGAGGAGGCGGGGCAGGCAGGCAGGAGCTCACCCGACCGAAAGTCTACGCTGAGCCTGGCTTGTGTTCACGCGCGCCGTCTCGTTTACTCCGCGTGCCAACCCTGAGGACGCGATCCGCCACCCTGACGTCCCTCCTCCGCGTCTGGGTCGAGGAGACAGGCGATCAGAGCTGCCGAGTGGAAAGCGGCCATTGTTTGATGGAGCTGGGCTTGGATTTCATCTCTGTCTTAACTCCCAAGTTCAGCTGTGTCCCTGCGACCCCAGGGCCAGCCTCAGTTTTGCGATGACTCTCTTTGGAGTAAGATGTCGTTCCGGGGAGGAAGAGCTTGATCTCCCACAGATTCATGTGGTTCCTGTGCTCGCTGACATGTCCTCCAAGGAGGACAATGTCAAAAGTTGGTGTTTGTCACTCAAACTCTTGGGGAGCCTCTCTCCAGACTGTAGCCGGCTCAGGGGCCCCCTTTTGGCCGCAACCCCGCGGAGTTTCATTTTCACTTTTATATTGAAAAATCGAAATCCGGGGAATTAGAGCCTTTCCATATTGATTTTTCAGGGGCAAGTGAAAATTACATTCTGTGCAGGACCAAGAAAGTGCCACGCTGAGTGGTGACAGAGCCGACGCTGGCGGGACGTGCGGTGCGGGGCAGGAAGGAGCACCCAGATGCGGTCTCTGTGTCATCTTGCCAAGTGACAAAGCGACAGCTAATTTTTGATCCGCATCAAAGGCTTTCTGGAAGTAAAATTTTATTTTATTTTGCTCCTTTTGTAACATGTCAGGGATGGAGGGGCTGAGGCCAGTGTGGCTCCCACATCCCCCAAGCCTGGGACTTCAGGGCTGTGAAGAGAACTAGCCCAAGTCAGCCTGACTTCTGGTTTCTCTTATTTCTCTCTTTTTAAAAAGGGTTTTGTTTATTTTTGCAGAGGGGAAGGGAGGGAGAAAGAGCGGGAGGCAGAAACAGTGATGCGTGGTTGCCGCTCCGGCACGTGCTGTGACTGGGACTCACACCCGGGACGCTTTGGTTCGCCGGCCGGCACTCAGCGCCCTGAGCCACACCAGCCAGGGCGGGTTTAGCATACGCCCTCTTTGAGGCCCAGATCGTTCTGGGTCAAGTCTTGCACGGCTGCTTACTACCTGGATGCCCTTTTGCAAATTATTTTCCTGAACTGCAGTTTTTTTTTTTTTTTTACTTGCAAATTGGTAATATATATATATATTTTTTAACCCTAGAATTGTAGATAATAATAGAAAACACTGGATAAGGTTCCCGTGAGGACTAAGTATGCGTTGGCCGACTGAATGACTGACGCAGTTGACCCACGTGGAAGCACTGGCCTTGATAAGACAGGTGTCTGTGGGCGTGGCCACGCCCCACTCTCCTCTGGGCCAACCCCTCGGGACCGGGGCTCGTGGCACTTCGGGCAGGTGGGCCTGTTCCAGGTCCGCGCTGCCATTCTGGGTTTTGTTTCCTTTTTTCCTGTTCCGTCAAAGTCAATGCCTCATAGCTGGGTGCGGGCAAAAGCTGTTACCCACTTCCAAAGCTGCCCTCTGAGAAAAGACATTCTGCCAGTGAATGTCTGGAAACAATTCCTTCTTTTCTTCTTGCCTCCCCCTCGCTCCCACCCTCCGTAGCACCTGAAACATGTCCTGTCTTTCCCTTTTCCATATGCAGGCGAATTGTTAACATCAGCCGAAGCCCTAAAAGTGATTCTGCAGGAAACGAAGAGGCCTCTGCGGAGCAGAGGCAGAGCCTGGGACTTTGGAATAGACATGTCAGCAGGAGGGGATGAGACGCCCACAGCAGGCAGGGGGCGGGGGCCGAGCCAAACCGCAGGGCGCCTCTAGGTGTCCCCCGGGCACCCCGCTTTGAAGGTAACCCACCGACCCGGCGTCCACAAACGTTTCAGCCAGATGTGCAGCCCCTGGAGCGAGGAGGCAAACAACTGCTTTGAAGATGAAAAGCCCAGGGAGCACGTTCGGCAGCTCGGCTCTTGCTGGCAGCGCCTGTAGCTGTGCGGAGGCATCGCCTCCCCGCGCTGTCGCCGCTAAGAGCTGGTGAAAGGCAAGCTCAGCCGGAAGTGCCAAGTGCAAAGAAGAGGAGCAAGTAAAATGCTGGGGGTGGGAGGAAGGGGCGGGGTGGGTGCCTGCGCTTTGAAAGGCTGCCATAGAAAGTTCTCTTCAATGGATCCTCTTCCAACCTGCCCCAGTACAACAACTGGACGTGGCATGTGACAAGCGCTGCAGACAGATCACGTTTCACACACGCAGCTGTAATATCTGGCGCACAGGTGTTTGGTTCAGTGTCTGCCAGCTGCCTCTGCAGCGCCCTGCTTCTGGGATGGGGCGGGGGGTGGGGTGGGGAGGCAGGAACCCTCACACTTGTTGCTGCCAAAAGTGAGGAGGGGGCTGGAAATTCCTACCACCTGGCTAAGTGCTCAGCGTTCCAGTCAGTGCTTGAGTCCCCCGTGCCTGCCTCTGAGGGTCCCCGGGTCTCTGCTGATGTACTCTCTGGGGACAGGGACTGTGACCTAATGGGAGAGGGAGCAGCCCCCCCCCCCCAAGCCCAGGCAGGGCGCACGGGCCCTGGGGCAGGAGGCCCCTGGGAAGACCAGACTTCGGGTTTCAACTCAGCCTCCAAGTAATTGTGACATTGTAGCCATGTTTCTTAAACTTTCTGGGCCTCAGTTTTCTATTCTGTGAAATGGGGTGCATGACACCGGAGGCACGGCCCTCGGTGAAGATTTATGCATGTGAGACACTTAGGGAAAGAGCGCTCCTAGGAAGGTGGGACAGGGCAGGGAGTCCACAGGCTCCTGGGCTGTTGCCCTGAACCCTTGTCGTGTGGTCTTGGCCCAGGTACCACCAGGGCCTGACATGGATCATTGGCTTCCTGCTCTTTTTCTCTTCCCGGGGAGGAAGAGGGCCAGCCATGCAGAAAGCTGAGGTCCCAGAGGTGCAGAGAAGTGGGCTGTTTGGGCACAGGTTCCTGACCCAGCCTCCGGGCCACGTCCTCTCCTGCCCCTGCCTGGTATTTTCTGGTTTGAGATTCTGCATGGTTGTGATTGTACGTGGACGTCTCTCTCCCACGCTGGGCTCTCTGCAGGCCGCGGACTGTGCCCACCTCGCCCACCCTTCTGTCTCCAGCACATTCTCTGCACACGGGAAGGCGTGATGAATGTTTGCTGCAGGAAAGAAGGCGTGAGTGGGTAGATGTGCAGGGGGGTGTTCTCCCTGCCTCTCCCATCCCTATTTTAAGGACAGAAAACTTGCATGTTCGAAAGATGGACAGTGGCTGCATGTCCAGCCCCACGTCACTCCCCAGTCCTCAGCCGTCCCCCCTCCATCCCCCCAACACTTCCCCGTGTCCTGCCTGCTTTGCCCCTCCACCCCCTGGCTTCCTGCTCATTGGCTGTGCCTTGCCTGCTCCTTCCACCACCCTCTCGGTCCATGCCTCTGTCTCTGCTGCCTCTTCTCTCCTGGGTCTGGGGGATGGGACTTCCCATATCAGAGCAACTTTCCGGGAGCAAAAGCATGATGGGATCCCGGGGCAGGGCCATGTCATGATCTGTGCTTTGGACCTGGCAGCTAACAGCTGTCTTTCTGCATTTGCTTCTTGGAGGCTGCAGACTGTTGAATGAGCATCCTGCGTTTCATATTGCTCACGTGCTTATTTTTAAAAATATCATCACAGCCCCGTCTCTTCCCTGGAAAATGCTGGGCAGGGGGCGTGCCTTTGCCACAGTCCTTCTGGACTTGTGCTCGAAGCCAGCCGTCTCTCCCAGAAGGGTCTCCTTCTCGAGGTACACCCCCAACTCAAAGCGCCTCTGCGATCACTGCCAGTGGCCAGTCAAACTTCCCCTTTGGCAAGCGGCGGGCAGTGGGAGGAAAAGAGAATGATGTTCATCGAGCACCTGAGATGTTCCGGAGCCTGTGCCAAGTGTTTTACAATCACTGAAGTAGGTGCAACCACTGTCCCCACTTTACAGATAAGAAGACTGAAGAGCACAGATGCTAAAACTTTTCCGCTATCACACACTTGGTAAATGGCTGGGCTGCGGTTTGAATCCTGGTCTGTGCGATGCTCAGCCTATTCTTTCCGTGTCATTAAGTCAACAACCTTGTGCAATAGCTGTGGCCTGTGGGCCTGCATCCTTTCTTTCTGGGTAACAGTGTCCTCTTGCAGGCTAATGCCATTCATTGATTCATTCATTCAACGAGTAGGTATCAAGCACCAACTGTGTATCAGGCTCTGTTCTAGTAGCTGGAGATGAAATAATAACCTGGATGGGTAGAGTTTTAAGACAGCGAAGAGGCAAACACTGAGTGGATGAGCACACAACTCAATTAATTAGTTGATTATAATTGTTTTAAGTGCTGTAAAGGAAAAGTGCTGCAAAAAGCTTGTCCGGGGGGGAACCCAGGACGCCTTCCCTAAGGAGGAGACTATATTCCCATCTTTGCTGTCAACCAGGCAGGTGACTTGAGGGGGAGCAATCGGGGGTGAGGATAGGGCCTTGGCCGATGGGGAGGAGCACCCAGATCATGCCATTTCAGACAGCCGTGGGCGCTCCGGCACCTCCCTCCCCACACCTCCCTTTGGCTCAGAAGCATGTTTTCAAAGACCCAAGGAAGGAAAAATCCACACCAGAACAGTGTCAGGGTCTCGGCACCAGCTCGCCAACGCGGCACCGCGACTTCTGTTTGGGTCTGTATTTTTCCCGGTGCCTGAGGGATTGTCTCAGGGCTCTCACACACCACTCCACCAGGAATGGAAAATCACTTGTTCAAAACATAAACAGAGCACATAATATAGTAATTGGCAAGACACAGGCAGCGAATCCCCATTCTCTCTCCTCTTGCCCTTCCCCGATCCTGTTTATGAGACATAGTCTCCATGTTGTCTATCACATTTTTGCTTTGTTTTTCAAAACAGACAGAACAGCTCCTGTGAACCCTTGACTTAATCGAGGTAGAATCACTGTTTCACAGGCTGCAGAGCCCCTAGAAGTGGGGCGGGGGTGCGGGGGGCGGATGAAGGACACAAACCCAGGCTTCCCTAGCTCCTCCCCCATTCCCTGAAAACTAAACTTCATTTTCTGATGGGCTAGAACAAGCCCCCTCATTCTTCTCCCATGAGACCTGCAAATATTCCGTTCCTGCTGAGGGCTCTTAAACACAGTGCTCCTGTCTTCCTCTTGGCTTGGTTCACTCTTCAACTGCAGGCAGTATTTCTACGCCATCAGCCTCAACGTCCACCTCTGTAAGTTGGACTTCACTTTGCAGACAAGTGAGATTCCAGAAGTGTCACCCCTCTGAATTGAAAGGCATGAAAACTGCCTGGTCATTTGTCCCAGCAGTCACACTGCTGCTGCCTCTAGCTGTCGATAGCCTAACTCAAGGGGCTACCTTTCTTCTCAGCGACTCCACCGACGGGGAGCGGTGGGGCGGCGAGAAACGTGTGGAGACCCGGGAAGTCTGAGGACGGGGAGGGTTGGAGGGAGGCTGCCCGACTCACCCTGGCAGACTCAGCAACCAGCCCAGGTTTAAGCAACGTGGACGTGCCGTCTCAGCCCTTATGACCTAGAGATTTGCAAGGAAAACTGCTTTTTTCTGAGAGGGGACTTCACTCTCCCATTTTTCTTTGCCTTCTCTGTCTGGTCAGTGGGGTCTTTGTGGTCTGTAAGTAACCAGGAAGGGCTCTGGAAGTCTGTTTCCAGAGCCTTAATTTTTTAAAAAAACTGTGTGTATGTGTGTGCATGGTGTGTGTTCTGTGTATGTGTGTATATAGGTGTGTGTGTGTGTGTGTGTGTATGTGCATATATTCATGAGGCCTCACAGGTGCTGGGCACTTTGCAGCTCCCAGTGAGGAGGGCTCTGTGAGGTTCAGATCCTTGGTTTCACGCAGCCTCTTTGAACATGAAGATTTTGAATTTGGAAACTGACCCATCCTTTCCCTGAGATAACGGAGTAGGCCACTCTGTAGGTTCTGTGTCGAGAACACCTGTCGAACACATTCCGGCACTAAAAGCCTCTTCCCAGGGTGGGCTGGTTTCCTGCCCTGGCTTTTGCCCTATCATGGGTTTGATATCACTGGAGAGTTCTGCTTTCTTTGTCTTGGGGAAGTGAAGAGGTGCTGTCTGCTGAAATACAGGTAGAATTAATTTTTAATCACCTCCCAGTAATAGGCAGGTCTGAACTCTCTGGGAGGGGACACAGATACCCGTTTTCTGCAGCCTAATGAAAATGGAGCCCAAGTCTCTCATTTTGACTATTTGGTCTGGGTCTGCTGTTTAGAGCTGCAGGAAATTAGCCCCCTCACTCCTTGCCATCATGGCTCCGAGGCATGGAGACACCCGTCATGTGTCTTGAAAACCCCGTGCTCTTCTCCAGGGAGGCTGTCACCCAGAGGGTCCAAGCCACTTAGCAAGGGCTCCTGCCGGGTGGCGTCCTGACCAAGGACTCCCCCATTGGCAGGGCCTGCTCCAGATCCCCTGGGCTGGGATTCCTGCCCTGCCGAGCAGACTTCCTGTGGTTTCCTCAGACCAACTCCCACGCTTCCTTTCCTCGTTGCAAATAATTGAGGATTGGTTATATCACCTTAACAACGGGCCTATTTGGAGGCCTGAGGTTCTCAGCTCCATCTCTGGATTTCTGTGAGGAAGTCCAATTAGGGCAAAAGTATTCAGCAGGAATGGGGTTGCAGGAAGACCGATGTGGATGAAGACTCTCGCTGGGTCATGATGCAGTCAATGCCTGCCAGGAAACGAGGAAATTCTGGGGCGACCTTGGGCCATAGAGTTAGCAGATAGTCCAGAGAAGGGAGCAGAGTTCTTTTTCCTTGAGTAATTTTGCTGGGGGTTGTGGCAAATGTTCTGTTGACACAAGCCTCACAGGTTGAAGCCTTTGCCCAAGGAGATGCTTGAGAGAAGAGTGGTTCTGCATTGACATGAGACCAAGGGCTGGCCTCCATATCAACTCTCCCCCAAAGCATCTAATTGAGGTCCGGACTGCTCTTCAATACCATTATCATGGTTACTTAAATCTGCAGATATTTCATCGGAACAGCTCTTGTTTCTGACTTGGACAACCACAGGGGAGAAATGTGCAAGTATCTAATGTTTGACTTTTTGGGTAATAGATAGTATTTTCTGAATGTCCCTAAAGAGAACACTCACACAGGACACGGGTGCTGTGTCATGACACTCACCCTTGGCAGGGGATCTGCGCCCACTGGAAGCGAGAGTGGAGGTCCAGCCCTGTGGGGACTGGCGGGAGGGACAGAGTAGAGCATCTCAGCTTCCATGGTCCCGCTTCCCCACTCTCATGACTCAAGTCATAACATCGTCGGGACGAGGCTCCTTCCGGGGCTCCTTCTCTTCTCCCCGATCCACCCTCCCCACTGGTCAAACTAGTTTTCTTAAAGCATCGTTCTGTGTATGTCACTCTTCTCCAATGACCATTAATTGATAACAGCATTTCTCAAGCTCTGTAAAGATTAATGGGCGTCCCTTTTAAAAAAAGAGGATTTTGTAGATAAAACAAAACTAAAGAGTCTCTTTACAGCAGGCCTTTGTGGGGCCGTAAGATGCTAATGAGCACTGCGAATGTCCCAGCATTTCCCCCGAATTTACTCGACTGGGATCTTGGCAGGAAACAGATGGCTCATTCAAAGGAGTAATTGCAGGGACTATCAGCCACCGCGTGAACAGATTAAGGAAACCAACGAGGGGATGATGGAGTACCCAGGGACTGGCGACAGAGGGGATTTGGGAAGAAGGAAGATGAAGAGCTTGGGACAAGTGTCGCCTGATGGAAGCTGAGACCTCCCGTAGACAGATCTGCCGTTGCCGGGGACTCACTACCCCGTCCTCTTTCTCCTCCCCAGTTCCCGTCACCTGTCCATCCCCATGTCACTTGACCCCCACCACTTGAAGCCAAAGGGCACAGGGTCCCAAGCACAGAGGTCAGTCTTCCAGGGACAGAGGGAGACAGAGAAGGAAGGTGGAGAGTGGACATTCAGCCCAACTTTCCCTGTTCCTTGGAACATCTGTTAACATCGGGTAGAACCCTATGTTTTCTAGAACACCACGTGGCCAACCCTGGTCGAAAGCATCAGGTCCACACCTCTGGGCTGGGCAATGGAGTCCCTCCAGCATCTTCTCACAGCCCAGCTCCCTACTTCCTCCCCCCACCCCTCCCCCTCTGCGGGGCCCTGGGAACACGTTCCCGGCTGTCCTCTCAGCCTTCGCCTCCGCCATTCTTCCCGCTGAGAGAGCCCCTCCTCAGCCCAGGCTCACCACTCCCCCCCTCCCTCTCCAGGGCGCTTGCCTGGCCGCTCAGATAAAAGTTCGTTCTTACTGCTCTGGGTGTCGGGGACCATGGCTCCAGATAACCCGAAAACATGATTTTGTGTGGCTTCCAGAAGCGACAGGCAGTCTGAGAGATGCCTAGGTGCCCCTAAATCTCAGAAGGCCGGAACGTTTCAGTGGCTGTGGGGACAGAATGCCTGAGATCAGGCTGTCCTTGGAAACCCCAGCGTGGGCCACGGGGACTTTTGCAAGTTGTCTCCGAGCTACTGATTTTGCACTTCCACTCAGTGCCTGGCCTTCCACTTCATCTGTACTGATGTTACGCCTTTTCTCTCTCTAAAAAGCTTTGTGATCCATGCGTCCCCAGACACGTGCCGTTTCCCCCCCTGCCCTGAGCTGCTTCAGTAGCAGGTGTCCCGGCCGTGCCGGGGGGCGGGGGGGCGTGAAGAGGGATCAGTGGGGCTGTGGCTTGGAAATAAGATGCCATTTCTGCGGGGGAAGTTCATTGTTTTGGAGGCCGGGACAGGCAGGCGTGCGTGTGTGTGTGTGTGTGTGTGTGTGCGTGCGCGCGGTGTGTGGCCGGCGCAGGTGCTGCTGGCCCCGGGAGCCTGCTGGGGGTGCAGCATGGCGCCTGAGTCTCCAGCAGCTTGGCCTTGACACTTGTCCTCGCCCCTTCCTTCCACCCTGCTCTCCTCCACACGACTCTGTTCTCCTGCCTGAGTTTCCGTTTCACCGAAAGGCAGACCTCTGGCTGGCACCTCCCTATTCAGCCAGAGGCTCCTTGGGGCGGAGTGTGACATTCCGTGGGAACTGGGGATTCAGGACGTTAATCTCCTTGTCCCCAGACTTCTGTAAACACGCCGGCTTCAGCACCTCAATGAGTCCCACTTTATCGGAGCTTTTCCAAGTTACCTGACTGGCGGGTGGCCAAGGCACCTGCATCTGGCGTAGCAGCTGGACGACAGCTCCCCTGAAGGGACCCGACCCCTCTCGGGGAAGGCTCACCTGCAGCTGGTGTAGACTGGAAAGGAATCGAGGGACAGAACGGCACCCCTTGCAGCAGGAAGCTTGAACGAGGCTGCGGGCCCTCAGCGCCTCCCGGCTGCATAAACCCCAGTCTTGCCGTCTGGGGAAGATGCTCTGCTATGCAAGGAAGTGACTGTGTGCGGGTGGGGGAGGGGCGGACAAGCCACGGCAGAGTGGCCCTTATCCCAGGGATTAACTTTCAACAATGAACCGCAAAAATGAGTCCTGCTGCTTTCCCAGCTCCTCTTTCAACGCCTCCTTTGCCCTTTAATGGGGGTTAGAAGAAACGACGAGGCCATCCAAGGGAGATCCGAGATCCGCCTTCCTCAGCCTGGCCGAGGGGGCCACGCGGGCAGCGTTTCTGCCTGTAGTGGGACCCGCAACTTCCTGTCCGGCTTGGTCTCTCTCACCTGCCCTCTGTGTGTCATGCTGGCCCCCAGGAGCCCTTCGTTCTGCAGGATGGGGACCGGGAGGGGAGCAGGCCCGGGACAGGAACGGGTGTTTCCCCACTGCCCCCTTGGAGGTTCCATGGGGCACAGGAAATGACAGTGATCTGTGTCCTCCTCCACTCCTGACACAAACCAGGACGCTACCAGCCCCGGCAGACAGGGGGCACTGGCTAGCAACACGGAAGAGGCGCCTGTCGATCTGGGGCAGGGGCAGGAGGCCGCCCCACCTTGGCTGCCTCCTTCCTTCCTTGGTAAAAGCCAGGAGCCCCAGGCCCTCCCGACGTGGGCCGCAGCCCTGCCACCCATCCCTGGAGGGATGTGTCTTCACCTTGGAGCGGCCCCGCCCCTGCGCCCCCTCCTTCCTGCGCTGGGTGCTGGGGCGGCCCAGTTGGTTTCCCCAGCCCTGGGCCTGCACCTCGGCCCCTGCCTTTGTCACTAGGTGTGTCCACGGTGCAGCATTAACGCCGCCATCTAATAGCCCGATTCCCTGGGGAGGGGTTAAAGGATCCCTGATCCCTCCGCTGGCCGTTTGTCGGTACCGACTTCAGCCCGTCACAGCGGTTTTGCGCACGGCGGTTCTGGAGAGCTGCAGCGCAGAGGCTTGGCGCCCAGTCCGTGACTTCTCAGTTGCACAGGTGTCCCCTGTCAGCCACTGACGCGGCCCTGAGCGCACAGCTTCGGGGGACCCTAAAATGCAGTAGATAGCGTCCCTGCTCTTAAGAAGTTTGACATTGAGAAAGGCTCATAAAACACACACGAGTACCCCCAGGCAAGGCAGACCAGGGCAAGCGGCCTTTGGGGGCTCCGAACGGCTTCAGAGATGAGAGCTGGGCAGGCCCTTTGTGAGGCGGGGACACGCCAAGGACAGGCTGCAGAAGCCACAAGCTCCGGGGCGCCTGGGTGTGTGAGCAGTGGCCACCGTCCCTAAGGGGCAGCTCTACAGCTACACGGAGCGCCTGCAGCCTTGGGTGTCCTTCCGTCCTGCAGTGCCCAACCCCCACCCCCACCCCCAGGCTGTGGCTGCTCAGCACTACCCTTGACCTCGGGGAGGGCACAAGGCGTGTCCCGGGAGCTAGCGGGGAGCTCTGATTCTCAGATGGAGCCGCAGGCAGTCTGTCTCAGGCTGGGTTCTTCAGCAATGTTCCCCAGTACACAGTAAGTGAAACGGGGTTCCTTCTGAATTTCTGTTTTCCTGGGAACTGCCGCTGGCAATACAGAAACTCTTTTGACAATAGGAGATGACCAAGTTAAGAAACAAGGGCTCCCTCCCCCCCCCTTTTTCCTTTTTGGCAGTATCTCCCCCCCCCCCCCCCCGCCCCCCAACAAGCAGATGGGTGCAGATGAGACGGCGTTTCATTCCCCGCCCCCCTCCCTGATAGCCATTCTGCATCTCAGATCCTTTCTCTGGCCTCTCTCTAATTTGACAAAGAATCTCAATGCTGCGAATTACCTGATGTGGGACAGGCTGAGACAGTGCTTATTATAGTACATTCCTCCTCCCGGGCCAACGAGCTTCGTCCTCTGGCTCTTCCCCACTGCAGCCACATTCGGCCCGCAGATCACAAAGGCTCACACTGTCGTCCCGCACCGATCAGCGGGGCCCGATAGGGGCCTCTCACAGTTAGCACTTTGTGTGCCTCTGGGGAAAGGCGGTCCCTCTCCCTCCAGACAATTGGCAGGTGGAATCAATAGCCGCACGGTCTCCTGGGAGCGGGGCCTTGGTTCATTCCAGCCACGCTGGAGCCGCCCGGCCTGGCCTGGCCAAGGGTTTCTCCTTTGAGGGCAAGGTCAACGCCACCGCTGGGTGGGGCTGGGCAGAGGAGAGCTTCTGAGGCTTCAGAGTTGACAAAAGGACTAGGAAGAGGCCCTGACTGACTTCTACCCTCCTCCACTGTCCCAGGCTTTGTGATAGAAAGTAAAGAAGGAGGAAAAACACCTATAGGTGTGAAACAAGGTTTTGATTGATTGATTGAAATTGACCTATAACATCATATTAGTTTTAGGTATACAGCATAATGATTCAATATTATATATTATGAAATGAAAACCACAGTATGTCTAGTTAACATCCATCACCACACATAGGTACATATTTATTTTTCTTGGGATGAGTGATTTATTTTATTTTGATTATTCGACTGAGAGCTACTGGCCAGGAGATTCATGTCTCCACTGTGACATATCTATCAACAAGGTGTCAAGGAGAGTGAATGTGAATGCATCAATGTCTCAGGGTGTCTGGGCACCATAATTTTGCATTTTTGTAGCACTGTGACATTCTGTGATGCTCTCCAAACTTGTCCCCACCTGCACCTGCCCACGTGCTCCTAAATGTGCTATATGGGATGCACTGTTACGTTATGTAAGAACATGTGTTAGGGTTCTTTCTACCAACATTCACCCCTCTTTTAAACTTCACATGTCTTTGGAATCACTCAGATTTAAAAACCAAAGTATAACAAAGCTGATTTTGGAAACTTTTTGAGACTTTTGCCCGCCCCCCCGCCCCCCCGGATGACAAGATGCCCTGGCTGTTAGAAGGCTGGGCCTCCCTCCTCCAGGAGGGCGGTGAGGGACCCCGGCCTGCTGTCCCAGCATCCCTAGCCTGACCGGTCCAGGCCTGAGACGTGCAGTGTCCTAGCCGTCTAGGGCGACCATAATAACATACCACAGGCTGCACGGCTTAAACAACTGGGCTTGATTTTCTCACAGTTCTGGAGCCATGTTGGCCAAGATCAAGATGCCAACATGGCCGGATTCTGGTGCAAGCCGTCTTCCTGGGTTGCAGACAGATACTTTTTCATTATGTTCAGAGAGATGGGGGGTGGGGGGAGAGAGAGAGAGAGAGAGAAAACTCTGGTGTTTTTCTTACAGGGACACTAATTCCATAGCGAGGGCCCCACCCTCATGACCTCATCTAAACCTAATCACCTCCCAAAGGTCCAGCTTACAAATACCACTACACTGGAGGCTTCAACATGGACTTTGAGGAGACACAATTCATCCATAGCATGTGGATTTTGTGGGTTTCAGTGTTGCTCCTGTATTAGTGGCAAAAATATGAGCCAACCTGTCAGATTCCCTAGGATGTGCAAACCCTAAAAGAGGTGTGTGTGCACAATGTTATATGATTCCCACCCCCACCCCAACCACACACATGGTCTCCTTAGGTCCTCACAGAGCTGGTCTACTTGTCCTCATCTGCGACTGAGGACACTGAGGCTCGCTGGTGCTGAGGGGTCTAAAGTCCCTTCTGAAGTCAGAGAAGAAGTGTCATAAGAACTCCATCTCCTGTTTGCTCATCTAGTTCCTTTTTACCAGGCAGTGTGCATCTGGAACCTTCTTTCTAAATAGGAGGCCAAGACAGGAAAAGGAGAAACGCGAACAACAATGAACAAGCCACTAAGGATAGCTGTCCGGAAAAATGTGCCATGGACCGGGCTGTGGGGTGATTGTGAGCAGCTTAGTTGGGACGGGGCGTTTGCTAGAAGAAAACCTCACCCCTCCTTCCTTCCACTGCCTGAACTTGAACTGCTTCCCTTCTGAGGGCCTGGAACGTACCTCCCAGGGTCAGGGAGAGGAAAGCCCAGGAAAGCAGGCATGTGTCCCGGTGGCGTTCCTCAGCTTACCCCAGTCCCTGGGTCCGATCAGCACCTCATCTCCCGGGTTCTTAGCCTTTCTTCTCCCATTGGGTGATTTATTGGCGTTGTTACTTGTGGTGCTTTAGCCACTGGTTCCAATGGCGTCTCCCCTTAAAGAATCTTGGCCACAGTTATAGCCTCGAGTTTCCGTTTTTAGAAACAGCAAAACAACATGAAAGGACAGCGCCTCTCTGATAAGGAGCCACCTGATAAACATCGGCTTCCTAACGTTGCAGCTGTGATTAGGGGCTGTTTTCACCGCCAGGGTCGGGGCGGGTGGGTGAGGTTGGACCCGTTCTCTGCCAACAGCAGCCTCCCCTGCACTGTGGGCAGAGCAGCCTTCGCCAGCCCTGCCTAGGCTCCCTGCTGCTCAGAGCCCAAATCAGAATACATATATATCCTGATATATAGAAACTTTATAAAGGTATGTGTATATATGTACAGGCTGACATATACATTGCATATACGCACATATGTGTATATACAACATGCATATATACGTACATGGGTATATCCACACATACCTGTGTGCATGTACATGCATGCAGGCTTTATATACCTGTCTTTACTAGAGTCTGCAATGTACCCTGGCACTGGGCTGAGCACTTTGTTTATTTCCCTCTCACGCCTTCTATGAAGCAGGGGTGGGCCATCCTGCAGATGAAGAAACTGAGGGTGGGAGACGTTTGTCCCAGCTGCCCAGGGCTACGTGGTTAGTAAGTGGCAGAGCAGGGATGGAATCCAGTGTGTCCTCCTCCCAAGGGCCTTCCCCAATCCTGTTGGCCGTGGGATGGTCCCCTGTCTTCCAGGCCACCGAGCGAGCTCTGTCCTGGAGCCCCTGTGGGGTAAACCAACGTGGCTGAGCTCTTGCTCTTTTTCCAGACGCGAACATTTTCCTTCCTCTAGTATTATCAAAACAAACAGAAAGCATGGTTTGTGGTACACAGAGCGTAACTTGACTCAATGTACAGACTGCGCATAGTCCTTAGGAATCCATTAAGGCTAATCGCATGCCGGCTGCGGACCATGTCCGAGGAAAGGCCGGAGCCACTGTGGGCCAGGGTTCATGCACAGTTCACGTGGTAGAAATGAGTGAGTCACTCATCAATGGCATGGCCAGGGCTGGATTACCCTGTGGCTTCCTTCCTTACATGGACAGAGATTCCAACTGCTGCGTGAATAACAAAGACGGCAATGTCCTGCTCGCCAATGGGGAGCCGGCCAGCCAGCAAAGAAACCGCAGCAGCTGTTTTTCCCAGAGTGCTGAAGGCTGCAATCCTAGCCCCCCTCAGCTGTCACGGTCAAACCTTGTGGGGTCCGGCAGGGAGCACAGATGGCCCAGGGCCATGGGTCCCACCCCTGGAAAACCGCAAGGGGAATTCGTGTCCTGCGGACAGGCTTCCCCAGTGCGCCCAGCGGCCAGCTCCCTGCTCAGGGAAGTGTTGCTTTTTTATTTGAAGGGAAACAGTGTTCGTTGGCCAGGCTTTGGGTATTGGGATGCTACTAAGAATGCACAGGGCAAATCTTATCTTCTCCCTCAAACCTTTAATGCTTTATCAACCCCTTACTTCCTCTTTTCTGCTTCTTGTTTTGGATTCTCCATTTGTGCCTGCTTTTTGGGTACTGGCTAAGCGCTGGATAATTGTCCAGTGATCAATGTATTAAATAGCCATTGTGCAGCGTGCTCCCTTGTTAATTAACGCGGAGGAACGCAGACATCACCCCATCCCAACTTCTGATTCTTTCCTGCATGAAGTGTAAGTCTGTGAAACGCTATGCTTTCCTGTTCATTATAATCACCTCTAGACATTTGCTATTCTTCTTATAGATATATAAAAAAAAATCAATGGTAGAGCAGGAAGAACGCTGTAAAGGGGATTGGGATCAAGGGTGAGTTCTAGAACAAGTGCGCAGGGCTTCCAGTGCCCACTCTGTCGCTTTCTTGTCCCTTAAGCAATCTGAGCCTCAGCTTTCTCATCTGTGAAATGGGAACTGCGATGCCGAGCCTCCTAAGGCAGTTGTGAGGATCCGGTGAGGAAATAGGGAACACGCTGGAGTTAACAAGAGCTTAGGAAACGGGAGCTCCGTCGCCCTCTTTTTTTATCCCCCTAAAATATTGGTATTTTCCAACTCCAAGGCAAACACCACTTAGATAGGCTTTGGCAGATAACTGAAGGCAAGCTGGCTGCCCAGAGGAATGTGTTGCCATTCTAAGGCCTCTCCATGCTAAAGGGACCGATTGTGTGGAAGCTGACATAGCCTTTGGTTCCCGGCCAGAGAGCAGAGGCACGAGGACCTCTTTAACGCCGTGAATGGCTGGGGTCGGTGAGCTTCCTTGATGAGCTTCTGTGTCCGTCAAAGGGGTTAGTGTCCCTTCCCTAGAAACACCACACCCACCTCTTCACCTCTTAAAGAGGCAGCTCTGTTATTGTTGTTGTATCCAAACTTTCTTTAAATTGACTTCCTTTCTCCACGGTGCGTGCTAAAATTCTGGGCCCATCAAACATTTCCAAAAGGAGCCCTAAGGCCTTCGGTCAAATGCCAAATAAACAACGCTCCCATGGGGAGAGGACCCCCTTCGGACATCCCCAGAGCCCTGCAGAGCACGGGCTATGCAGACCACTGCGCTGTGTGCAGAGGGGAGGAACCTCAGGGTCTCTCCCCAGAGAAGAGAGCAAACACAGCACCTGCCGTTTCATGTTCCGGCTCCGACTCCCTGCTCTTTGTCTGCCTGCCCTGTGAGGCGCCCCGCTCCTCTGGCTCAGCTCCTGGTGCAGGGTCAACAAACATGTTGACTTACAGTAAGTCCTCGTAGCTACCCAGGTTCCGGCCCCGAATCAGGGCCGAGAGCTATTCCATGGAATTTAAATGTGGCTGAGAACCCAATGAAGCTATTGTGGTTTGAACCCAGCAAGCATGACCTGACACCCCACCAGGCTTGCTGGGTTTCAGTGGCTAAAACTGTCCCATGTGCTCATCGTTATTTCTTGAGACAGATTTCACCCTCCAGCGTGGCCTCACAAATAAGGACTGTGAGAATTACGGTCCCGTTTTGAGGAGGAACTAGAGAAACTGAAGAGGGATCTGGAAGAGTACAAACCAAAATGGTTACAAAAGTTACATTTTCATCGAGGAATCGTAGTTTATTTGTTTAATTTTGTCCTGTTTAGCTGTATTTTCTAAATTTTCCCTAATGGTCATGTTTCATTCTGGTAATAAAAAAAGATAGCAATTTATGTTTTGAAGTAAACATTACTAAAACAGTAGCCCATAAAATACATCATTCTCTCCTCCAGGATGAGCCAAATGCTGACAGTATTTTCTTTTCTTTTTCAGGTATAAATCATTATTTGCTCTGTGTGAGTTGGTGAGTGCTATTTACAAGGCTATTTTAAACTAACAAGCTTATTTTGGACGGTTATGACAGACTTAGAGGGAATTACAGGATTTGAGTTGGGCAATGTCTTGGATGCAGAGCCTATTTTGATGGACAAGAGAAAAAAATGCCTCGGTGCCTCTTTGGCTGAAGGGAAGCAGGATCAAGACTTTTTAGGTTTATAATGGATTCAAGTAATTACAGTCTTTATATGTTAATTAAAAATCCGGCACCCCCTAAAGAGGCTAAGCATGGATCATACCTCAATTTACTCTTCTTTTCCCAAGACTGTTTGGTTAAGCAAAGTGTTTGGCCTGAGTATGATCTTTCATGCTTGCATGTGTGTGCTGAGGTGTTCCTTGGTGAGGGGCTAACCCACAGATTTTTTTAGAAACAGAAACGTTCATCAGTTGCCTCCTGTCCGCTCCATTGAAACCTCAGCCTAGGTGTGTGCCCTGACTGGGAATCGAACCCAAAACTCTTTGGTGTATGGGACGATGTTGCAACCAACTGAACCACCCGGCCAAGGAATAACTCATTTTTTAGAACAACAAGCCAGGTGACATGAGAAATGACTTTGTGTCCGAGCTGAAGCTCTGGGCTCACATGGCCTGATATCACCTTATAGGACGCACAGGACTTTACGACCTGCACTGAAGCCCGGAGAAGATAGAGGGCGCTGTGGTTGGAGGTCTCAGTTTTCCCCCATGTCTATGGTCAGGACCATGTCTAGTCTTTTAGCTCTACTGCTTTCTCTCTGCCCATGAATAATGGGACTTGCCGATGCAGAGTTTCACTGAGAGCTTCCTGAATCCAGAGAAATGTAGAACCGCCCGCCCAGGTCGCTGCTAAGTAGCTGGCCCTGCTGGCTGGCCCTGGAGCCGCAGCATCGGTGATGGGATACCAACTCTCAGCAGAGAGGATAAGTCTTGATGGACGAGGGCTCTGGGCAGGCCGGGTGAGCCCTTCATTCTGGAAAGGATCAACCAGCTACAGAAAATCAGTGCTTCTCTACCTCCTGGATTTGGTGAAGACTTCATAGACTAGGACGCTGGTGCCTGGATTATAGCTAAATCGATTTCTGCAATGTTCAGGAGCTAACTGGAGGGAAAACTGCTGGAGAACCGCTCTCAGTGTGGCTGAAAGGAAAAAATCTATTTTCTCTGTGTGAAAGAAGACATGCAATCATGTTTCTGCTGCATGTTATAAGTAGTTTTGTACGCAGAGCCAATGGGGCAGTTTGAGATCTAGCGCTTCCAGAAGAATCATAACCCTGGTAGCTGGATACCTAAGCTAAGGCAGTTTTTAAAAGGAGAACATTTAGTATCAGGCTCTGCTCACTAGGGAAATAGGATGAAACATAAAGTTAGTTTCAATTTCCGACCAGATATGGCACACTGGTGGAAGTCTATGCACAATAATAGGAGTTCCATCAAAATTGGTTATAAATCATTCTGGGGGGGTGGTCATGTAAGTCCTGTTTTCATGTTGACTTACAAGGCAAGTTCATGAACTGCCAAAATTACAGAAATAAATTTTAATTTGGTCTAGTATAAATTCAGAGTTTGTGATAACTCAAATGCAATCTATGACATTCAGGATTTGTGGTAACTTGAATGTGATCTATGATCATAAGGAATACAAATTAATAGAACAACAAACTGCTGAATGAGGTTTGAAATTAATGCAAGGGACTATTTCTAAGCACCTTCAAATATTTCAGAAGAACTAATTACAGAAAAATTACCATTGCTCTAAATAAATAAACATGTATTGAACACTCAGCTGGTTACTTTTGGGTGGGAGTTAAGGATATAGAGATGAACAAGACAGTCTGTGCTCTCAGCATTTAAAACCTACTCCATGGGCTCAGTCAATTGGATACAACACAGAATGCTTTAAATACATCTTTTTCACTCGCAACCTCCTTAAAGGAGGATATTACATTTCTTGCTGCCTTCTTGTTCCTCATATGCAAACCTCAAACCAATGAAGCTCAATTTCTGACTCTACAATCAGTGGGAATATTTAGCGTTCACAAATCAATAGGCAATCACTTGCCTATCGTCAGTTCTTGTTTAAAATGTTAGCAGCATTGGATGTTATTGACAATTTTCAACTCCTTATTACATTATTATCCTTGTCTTCTTCCTCCTTTGTGGTTTCTATCCCACCTCTGTGAATATTAATTTCCAGCCTCTAACTAGCTCTTCTGCCTTTCGTATCTAGGTGAGAGGTCAGGAGATGCTTTAACGTCTTGATCTGTTGTGTCCTTTACTCCAATCGTGCCTCTTGACACAATCTCTTGAGTTCTCTGTGAATGCACCTGTGTCTTCTACCAGGCTGTGAGCTCTTTGAGGGGCAGGACTATGACTCTCACTTTTGTATCTTTAGCCCATAATAAATACTGCATGTCAATTACATGGACCAGTAGGGCAGCAGTGGGATTAGGGAGGAGGGCCTAGGGAAGACATGGCCGATGTTGATAGGACTTGTTGACCAATTGGATTTGAAGCCTGAGGGCGTGGCGGGGCTGATTAGTAGCGCTGATTAGTAGGGTGCATGGGAGGAACCAGCCAGCTGGGTTTGGGATGCACGGAGACTGAGGCGCAGCAAAATTTGGATGTGGAAATGTTTGAGAAGCAGATAGAAGTATAAAACTGTGCCTCTCAACTGTGAGTTATTTTCTGAAACTAAAAGCATTAAAACTGGGAATTTTAAAAATGACATTACTGTTTGAATAATGTCATCTCTGGGTATAGAAAGGTCTTTAAAAATCACCTAGTCCAGCTTTCTACGGATTGTTTTAATGCTTCTAAAACTTTCCTGTCAACCTTCCGGTATCTTGGTCTCATTTGGTGAGCTTTCTCCTATTTACAGCAGTTTTCCCTTTTCATTCATCATCAATGACTGGTCTCTTTTACTCCAAGTATTACGTTTCTCCGGCCTTTTCATCATAAAAGATTTTATTTTATCAGTTGGCTGTTTACAGAAAACTTTTATTGAACATTTATTCACCTGGCTTGTGTGTCCATAGCTTTACTATTGGTTAGTGTGAGAACAGGGTTCTTCCAGACTCCGTAAGAGAAACTTTCGGGTTAAATTGGAGACAAAGGTCAGGACTGGCTTAGCTCACAGAAATTGCCTCCTCATTTCTCCAAGGTTTCTACCACCCTTGGGCTCTGTAACTGGCAGGGAGGCTAGAAGCTGGAGTGGATCTTGGCTGTTTTCCCTCCCAGCTGAGAGATAACTGGGCAGGTTACTTAACCACTCAGAGCTCCGCCTCCTTCCAGTGAATGAAGACGCTAATGGTGTTAATCTTGCAGGGTTATTGGGAGGGTTGAATGGGCAATACTTAAATAGGCTCTGCCATGTAGTGAGTTTTAATAAATATTAGCTCTTATTATTCCGATCTCAGGCATACCCGTCCACACAAAAAACATTCTCCATTGGGGAAACATAAAGCGAATGAGGAACGATGGCAGAAGCAATCTTCGCCTCATCTAATGACAAAGGAAATGACTAGAATCAGTGAGGTTTAAATGCAACGGAGAGGAAGCTTCAGCCCTGAGCTAAGACTCAGTCCGCTCACAGTTTTCCAAGGGAGAGAATTACGGGAAGACGCAGCTTCCGGCATTTAGATGTGAGAATGTTTTCATCGTCATTGCGAGGCCTGTTTTAAATAGTTTAGCTAATTAGGTGATGATTAAATCACACTGCTCCCATATGTTTGTGCCTTCTTCTTTGCAGAATATATCTGCCTTAAAAGTTGTAGGTAAGTTATGTTTGTGAAGAAATTCTTTGATACTTTGCATATTGTAAGCACTCAAATGTATTGAACGGTAAATTAGTTCTTTAAAGCTAAAAATACTAACAGTTGATATGTTTGAGCACTTACTATGCACTTCATGTCATCATCTCATTCACTCCTATAAAGCTGGTGTTACAAATTCCAATGAACTCTTGAAGGAACTAAGGTCTCGCGATCAATGAATCCTTGGTATCCTCAAGATCTCTCTGTCGTTTCTTTGTTTGCATATCTGAATTTTTGTTGTTGGGTATTTTTAGGATAGAACACACCTGCCAGAGAAATGGTAGAAATGACTTTCAATGGATCTCTAAATAGATCAGGCTGCTGAAGAATCAGGAGGCACGCATATGGCTGAGCTGAGGATAGGAACCACGGAAAATGGTGAAGTGAGAGTCTCAAAGGAGGAACAAGGATGAGGAAGAGTGAGCTGAAGCACCTGCAAAACTGACCCAGAGCCCCTGGGCAGAGCAATTACAGGTAAGCCCAAAGGATGCGGGCTTTCCTTTCACCCAGCACAATACCGCCCCATTCTACACTGACCCCGGTCAACCTGTCCAGCCTCATCTATTATTTCCTCTCATGCCCTACTTTCTCAACGTAGTAAGCTCCTTTCATGACCAAAACATGCTATTTCTTTTTCCATGTCTCTGTTTTCACACGATATACCCTTTATCTGAAATTCCTCTTTTTATAGCCCCAGCTGGTTCATTTAATAAAGCTACCACTTCCTTTGTGCCCATTTTACAAAGATGAGCTCTGATTCTTATAACAATTCTTTATTATTTCCATTTTGCAGGTGGAGAAACAGAGGCCCATTAAGGCTAAACAATAAACCAAAGGTTACGTAATTACATCCAGGGCCAGGCTGTAGGTTTGTCTTATTTTAGACTCTATTGCTTTCTCTGTTTCCCATTCCTTTAGAAATTCTGAGTCTCCTTTTAAGATGCAGCCTTAATATGTCTTCCTCTGTGAAGCCTTAATAGAATTCCTTGGATAATTGCATATTCCTCTATAATCTTGTAGTACTCTTTACACACCTACAAAAACAGTATTTATTAAGGCTGAATTCTAATTATATGTCCGCATGACTGTCTTGCTTTCCCAGTCTGGGTTTTATAAAGAGAAAAAGGGGATATATCCTTATACATCTTCGTAATAATATCTGCCCTCTTCTCCATCCTCCAATGAAGCCTCCATATCGCTTGTCATATAATATGCTCTTAATAAATTATTGCTGAATTAATGAATAAATTAATTAATGCTAAGGGGCTCATTTGTGAAGCTGTGAGCCTCCTCCTCTTTGCCAGATTATCGATTCTGCCTCGGAGTATGTTCCCTGTCTGCATCCCACACTCGCGTGATGAGCACTCACCAGATGGCTAGCCATGGAGGCGTCCATCCTTGGAACCCAAAGCCCGCTTCCCCAGCCAGTGTGCTGGAAACGATTGGGGACCATACCAGGCCCTTGGCTGCCTTCTCTGTGGCCCCGCAGCAGCCACAACAGCTCCAAATCTGAGGACTGTGTGAATCTCTGGATTAACCCTTCAGGAGCTGACCTGAAAGCGGAAGTCTTTGGCTTTCCCAATACGAGCCCGTCGTAAAGCATTTGCTGACTCACCTCACATCTACATTATTCAGCAGTGGTGGCTCTGACGGATGCTTTCTCCAAACGCATGCTGTAGCCAAACATCCGAGCCCAGACACTAATCTCAAGCTGATGTTTTAATGTAGGCAGAATCACTTGACCTCTCAGAGGTCCTCCCGCATTTTCTGTCAATCATTCCCTGGCCTCTCAGTCAAGTCTTTGACCTACCTTCTTGGAGATTCCCCCTTTCCCTTCTCCTCCTTCAAAACAGGATGTGGCTTGTTTCCAGAACAGTTGTCTAAAAGAGACATGAGTGGATAATGAACAGAGCCAGCCTCCAGCACTGAAAGGGTTAACAACCCTTCCCTGGGGACTGACCAAAGCTGAGCTGCCACCCAGGTGCAGACAGTGACATGTTTAAACAAAAACTGTGCACCCTGAGTCCTGAAGAGGCATATTCACCAGTGCATTGGCCATAACATGCAATGGCAGTAAGTGGTTTAACTTTGATTCTCAGAGTTGATCTACACAGAGCATAGACTCCTTCCTAGAGGGACCACCTATCCTGGTTTATGCCATTGTTCCAGTGTCATCCTGTCCAGGTCTGCATTTGTCATAGATAGAAGTGTCCAGATTTGGGAGACAGAAGTTTCCTTGCTCCTTGCTGTCTCCTCATCTAGTTCCAGTCCACTAATAGGACACATGGACCCTTGTCTAGCTACACATTAACTGTAGCCTGGGAGAGTCTTGTACTGTCTGTCTTGGCATGGGAAGAAACCCAGCCAGCAAAGGGCAGGTGATTCAGTAGATGTGGGATCTTGTCAAGTCAACACGACCCAGACCCGGGCCCAGGCCCAGGCAGGGTAGGCTGCTGCTGGGAATTACAGAAGAAGATCCACCCAAAGGCGCCTGTGTCACCGAGAAGCGTAGGCTCACCACAGAGTCACTGTGTGAGTCCAGAAGCTTTTGAGAGACTGTGCATTTTTTTTCTGTCTAGAGACATTATGTAAATGCCTATGGAAGAGCCATTAACTGATTAACAGATGAGTGTGAATTAGCTTGTATGATTAACTGATTAATACCTATTGTGAACTAGCAGAGCCCTGAGACAATAGAGCCTGATGAAATGAGACTAAATATTTTGCCTATGCCATTACAAGGTTTTTAGGTAGATGTGTGGCATCTCATTTGGATGTGATTTCTTCTATTATTTTGTCCCAGGGACAGAAGAAAAGATGCAGGGTGGGAGAAACCAACCTTTCATAAACCAGATGCCTTTAGTAAACCCACCTTCATGTTAATCCTCCCAGTAGCCCTGTGAGGAAATGGCTGTTAGTCCCACGTTATAGATGAGGTGATTGGGCTTGGAGGGTCCAAGAAAATTGTCCAAGATGGCGGAGCAAGACTGAGAGCCAGATTGGACCCAAATCCTGTCACCTTTCCACGGGGCCAGCCTTCTGCTAGTGATGAGAAGTCTGAAGGAAAAGGGTGGCTTGTTCTTGAAAGAGCTGGAAGAACTGGTGATGACTGGGAAGATGGGGATAAGAAGGAGAGTGCCGTTGGTGATGCTGGTGACCATTTTCCATACGCTGTGCTGGGCACCCTACTAAGCCTTTTTTGTTTATTGCTTTATTTAACCCTTTTAAATGCCTGTGTAGATGTTCTGCAAATGAAAACAATCAAGGCAGTAACTGAGTGTCTGTGTCAGAATTTGAACTCAGCTCTCTCTGAAGACAAAGCCTGTGTTCCTGGCTGCTATGCTCACTGACCCCTCTGCTGGAGCCAGGCCCAAGGACAGACAAAGCTCCCCTTAAGCCCTGATGCCAAGAGGCCCTGAAGTGACCAGCTCTATTAAGCATCTAAAATAACTAAATATCAGTTAGAAAAGCATAGAGTTGGTTCTAGAAATATATACATTTCTTATTTTTTTCTCTGTATTGCTTTTGTAAATCAAGATTGACTACCATAGTTAGCTAATTTGATTGATTACTGTTGAGACAGGGAAAAAGAACTAAACCCTATTCAGGTCTGTTACAGGAAGGGGTTGACAATGGACATGTGAGGCCCCTGGGTGCTTGGAAAAGGCAACCTACTAAAAGAAATCCAGGATGAGGCCAGGGTGCTGGAATGCAGTTTGTTTCTTTCCAAAATTTTCTAGAGATGAGGCTGAAATGAAATCCAGGGTATGTTGCTTGGGAGAAACAAATCAAATGCATAAATAGAAAAGGGGATAGTATTAACTTTGCAAAATGAAGGAAAAGATCTAGCTCAATGGAAAAGAATGGAGAGCCCACAAGTAAACCCACATTTTATTGTCAACTAATATTCGACAAACGAGGCTAGAACATACAATGGGTAAAAGACAGTCTCTTCCATAAATGGTGTTGGGATAACTGGACAGCTACATGCAAAAGAATGAAACTAGACCACTTTTATTACAGCATATTAAAAAAACTCAAGAGGGATTGAAGATTTAATGGTGAGACCTGAGTCCATAAAACTCCTAGAAGAAAACAAATACTGTAAGCATTTTGACACTGGTTTTAGTGATCATTTTTTGGGTACTTTTCCCTAGGCAAAAGCAGGAAAAGCAACAAAATAAAAAGTAAACAAATGTGACTACAGCAAACTAAAAGGCTTTTGCAGAGACAAAATCCATCAACAAAATGAAAGAGCGACCAACTAGATGAAAGATTTGTAGGTGATCTAGCCAATAAGGGGGTGGTATCCAACACACATGAAGAACCTAACACAACTAAAAAAACCCCCAAACAATCTGATTATTAAAGGGCTGTAGGAACTGAGTAGTTATTTTTCCAAAGAAGACAAACAAATGGCCAACAGGCACATGAAAAGATGTTCAACATCACTAATTATTGGGAAATGCAAATCAAAACCACAATGAGATAATCACCTTACACCTTGTCAAAAAGACAAGAAATAACAAGTGTTGGTGAAGACGTGGAGAGAAGGGAAACCTATTGCACTGTTGGGGGGAATGTAAATATGGTGCAGCCACTATGGAAACAGTATGGAGTTTACACAAAATATTAAAAAATAGAACTACCATATGACCCAGCAATTCCACTTCTGGGTATTTATGTGAAGAACACAAAAATAGTAATTCAAAAAGATATACACATGCCTATGTTCATTGCAGCATTATTTATAATAGCCAAGATATAGAAGTAATCTAAGGATCTATCTATCAATAGGCAAATATAGAAGATGTGGTACATATACACGATGGCCTATTACTTAACAATAAAAAGAATAAAATATTGCCATAATACCGGTGGATATTACGCTAAGTGAAATAAGTCAGAGAGAGAAAGACAAATACTGCATGATTTTCCTTACTTGTAGAATCTAAAAAACACAACAAATGAACAAACAAACTAGAAATGGATTCATAGATGCAGAGAACAAACTGATGGTTGCTGGAGGGGAAAAGGGTGGGGGAGAGGGGCTAAGTGGGTGTAAGAGATGAAGAAGTACAAACTTCCAGTTATAAGATAAGTAAGTCATGGGGGTGTCATGTACAGCACAGGGAATATAGTGAATAGCATGATAATATCTTTGTATGGTGACAGATGGTAACTAGATTTATCTAGTGATCATTTTGTAGTGTATAAGAATATCAAATCACTGTCAAACACCTGAAATTAATAATATTGTATATCAACTATAATTCAATAAAAGGGAAAGAAATATGTCCCCAAAAGGATATTACAAGGGAAAAATTGATCTAGAGATCTTAGTCATCAGTACGTCAATGTTAGGAAATTAGGAGGTGGGGAGACTTCCCTTCAATTCCACTTGTATCCCGGTTCTCAATCTTCTCTTCACTGGGGCTCTGGGGCACTAGAGCTGCTTCTGGAGATGCCAAAACCTCTATGTGGGAGGATTTGACTCTTGCTTCAGGCCTCTTCCCCCTTTGTTAAACACTGAAACTTCCTTTGGGGACAATTTTCAAGTTAATACCAGACAACAGAAAAACACATCCAGGCAGGCACTTAGCAAGTTGCTATTAAACATCAAAATAAGAGATGCCTCAACCGTCACATGTGCTGAGCATCTTATGAGGGGAGGGTGGCAAGGGGCGGTTTAGGGGCCCTGCTCTGTGTAGCCTGGGCAGGTCCCGGAGGGGGACTGTACAGCCAGACCTGAGCCAGGGAGCAAGGGAGCTTCGGCGGGACAGGTGATGCCTGCTCAACAGGTGGAGACTCAGTTACCAGGAGGGTTCCCACGGATGCCCAGCCTTTGACTTCAGACAACTCACATTGCTGACCCCAGCCTTCCCCTCCCCAACAGTCTGCATCAAACCCCATTTGCATCAGGACCCAAAGGAGAAATCCCTTTTGTTTACCCCAAACCCTGAGATTCTTGAAGGCAGAAATGGGTCTTGTCTCATGTGGAACCAACATCTCGCTCTTACAGGTGCTGATTAATGTCACCAACACTAGCGAGGGGAGGATTGTTCACAAGTCATTGGTCCCCATCCAGGGGCTCAGTTCTGTCATCTGAGTAACTCTGTGGTCCCTGTGCACCTGCATGCACACCTTTCCCCTCCCATTCTTAATGTGTGGTCTCTGATTTTGCACTTTTATATTTTCACATTTTATCACATATAGTCTTGAAACCCACGTGTGAAATAAGTCAATAAATAAACCAATAAAGTGGTCAGATTTGTAGGATCATCACAAGCTGTCAGCTGGCCCTACGTAAAGCCCCCTTCTGAGAAGCATGACGATATTGCTGCACAGGCGCTCTGACAGTCTTTCGCTGGACTTCCTCTTTGTAACATTATATGAGAATAAGAGACCATCCTCTGCAATTCTGTGCTACCCAGTCCTTGTTTTCTACACTGAAGGCCTTTGGAAATCTCTACTGAAGTCCCCTGACAAATGTTAGTGGCACAAATGCATTTGAGCTTTGGATTTTTAAAATATTTGCAAATGAAGTTGAAAGATTTCTTACCCCAAGGGACAGGGCATCAAGCCTGTGGAAAAACTAGGGCACAGCAGCATTAGGGGAGCTGGTCCCCAGGTCCCTGGAGCAGGAGAGCAGGTAAATCAGAGCCCGGTCTGTGCCCAGTGTTGGCCACGCTGCCCCTGTCGCTGGGGTGGGGAGGCAGCCGAAGCCAGGTGGGCGAGGAGCGGAGCGGCTGTGCTCTCTCTGAGGCAGCCAGATGGCAGGGAGCAGCCTGCTGGGCACGAGAATGGCCAGCCCAGGCATGGGCACTTTTTGCTGGAATTTGCTCTCCGTTTTCAGGGCGCCAGGTGACATGGGTCATCTTCCGCTTCAAGCCAAGTTACAGGACAACAGGAGAAATCTACCACCTGGCTGAGACACCTCAGTGAACAGCCGTCACATGGGCTGAGCTGGAAGTCGGCGCTCAGAGAACAAAACTCTTTCTTGTCTGGTCCTAAAGAGCGCCTCCTGTCTGGTCCTGCGTGGGAGCGAGGCCGCCTGCTGGCCTCTGAGGGCCGATCCTTAAGTTCGTCGACCAGTGGAACCTGCTGGCTGACCCCGCAGCGTGTCACTGTTGTGCTGCGACCCCCACTCCGTGGAGCCCATGCCCAGCTCGGTCCCTTGCCCTGACCATCTGTTTTCTCATGTGCTGCTTATCGAAGGAATGTGAGTCACAATCGATTTAGCAGGGGTTGAATTCAATGACTTCACAAAGAAAGACAGTTTGATATATAAAAATAATAGCCTAGGAAAGAGAAGGATGAGTGTGGAGGGAGGAAGGAGAAGGTGCTGCCGGACAGAGGTGACAAGCTTGTGGGACCAACAATCTGCTCAAACCAGAAGAGGAAGGATTTCGGGAACACTGCCTTATGGCCCTTTGACCCCTCCGCCGTGACTGGCGGGATCTTTCGGTGACAAAGGCCGACCCCGCCCTGCAGGAGCTAAGGCACCCGCAAGTCTTAGGGGTTTACGATGGGTCACACCCCCCAGCAGCTTTTGTTAACATTTTTAATGTTTGCATATGTTTGGGGGCCCCCTCTGCCTCCTACCCTGCCAATAATTTGAGAAAGTCCCTGTGATATGCCAATCATGGCAGAGAAAAAGGATGGTCAGGTCTCTACATGGAAAGGAAATTTGAATTTCATCTGATCTACATTCCGAGTTGTAGGAAACACATCTTTAAGAACGAGATTGAGAGTTTGATGTAAGATGAAGTCTTGATTCTTAGTCCTGCGAGACTGGTCCTTCGTTCTTCACAAACGCATTTTTAGGTCTCTGGGGTTTAAATTATAATCTGGGGCCTACGGACAACAACCTTTATAGATGTCAATCAAGCCAGGGATAATAACAGTGAGACTCTCCGAGGACCCCTTCATTGTCCTGCTTGGGGCTAAAAAGCATTGTCAGGGGCGGGATAGGATCCTGGAGACAAGAGAGTTGCAGGCTTGTGAGAAGTTCTTCAAAGAGGGCCCGGGAGGAGGGGAGCCTGCCGCGCCTGGGAGGTGGCCCGGCAAGGGAGAGAGGTGGCGCAGAGCAGCTTTGCATGCACGCTGAAGAAGGACAAACACAGAGGAGGCAGGAGGAAGGCGAAGAAGGGACCAGTCGGGTGAGGGCCTTGGAGAAGGTTCTCTGCGGAGCAGCCTCTGTTAGAGCGCGGAGTCCTGCCCTGCGTCACGCCGGCTCCCGCCTGACGGTGCCCAGCAGCCTGCCGAGCACCAGGGAAGCTGCAGGGGACCGCGCTCGGAGCAGCGGGAAGCTCGGCCGCCTCGATGGGCCCCTTGCCGCCTGAGGCTCGATGCCACCGTTTGCGGATTATGAGAAGGGGAACCTGAAGCCTCACGCAGCGTTTCTGACACGCGGAGGCTCCAGGAAGGTTGTCCAGGAGAAGGGCAGCCCAAGCCCAGGCGGAGCTGGAGCCAGCGGGCCCCTGGGCCGCTGCAACTTCACCGGCCCCGCCGTGCTTCCAGCCTAACTGCGCGTGAGCTCAGGGGCACGGCCGCGAGCCCTACCGGCGGAGGGGTCCCTGGACCCCCGCGCACCTTTCTTCCTTCGCTCAGCTTCCTCAGAGTCTCCCCAGTTTGCAGTTTCTTTCCCTCTTTCTTCCCTCTTGCCAATGAAAATCTCTTCTCCTATAAATAATTTTATGAGTTCCCTTCTGCCGGGGTATAAATGGTGGAAAGCTCTTACACGTTCCAGGAAGCTTGATATGTCAGGACTGGCAAAACCGTGACCCAAGGGAAGGAAATCCTGGCGGGGTGACCTGAGAAGGCCTGAGCCCCGGCGGGTGCAGTTTAGCACAGTCGGGGGACCCTCAAGTGTGTGCTGACCTGGGTGGGGGTGTGTGGGGGGGGAGTTCAATCCTGTACGGAAGGAACCGCCACAGTTTTGAGGTGCGACCTGGGGGGCAGGGGGTGGAAGAAACATTGGACTGGTTGTCACAGGCTTCCCTCCCAGGGCGTCCGGCTCAACCTTTAAAGCAGGCGGCCTGGCCCAGGTAGACGCCCTTTAGGAACTGACCTATCCTTGAAGTGTACAGTTTTCCTTCTCACATGGGATCCATATTCAGAACCGGGAGAAGCAGCTACGAACCCTGGATGCTGCTCCAGGGACCATGGAGACGGAGATGCCACCAGAGGGGACCCCAGGGGAATTCCAGTCTCCCGGGGTTGTCACCGTGCACTTGCACCTGGTGGTCTCTTTGGAAAGGACGGGGGAGAGTGAGTTCCGGTGAGCTCGCTGAGAGGGGGAAGCTCCCGTGGGGCTCCGAGCCCAAGCCAAGACCCGCCGCGAGGGCTGGTATCTAAGGTGGAAAAGCTTGGAACTTGATTTTTTCCCTGGGAACACAATGGGGGTGCAGCTCCCGAGAAAGCAGATTGAACAGAAATTAGCCTTCACCAGCTGCTCCTGTAATTACATTTAAATTCAGTTAAACTTAATTCCTGACACTTGATAAAAGCAGTTGTCTTTCCAGATTATTCTCAGACACAACGCAAGTACAGTGGTCCAAACCCAACAAAGGTATGCTACGGCCAGGTCACAAAGGCCTTTCCCTCTGGGTCTCCCTGCCACCCCGAGGTCCTTGTCCTTTTGCCGGGGACACAGCATTTTGTTAAGAGCTCAGAACGGCGGGCAAACTGCCCTATTAGCATAAGAATCTCTGACTCAGTGACTCACAGAGTGAAAATCAGACTAACATTAGATTTTAATTAATTATATTAATTTTAGGGGAAACAAGACAACGGAAAAGTCTGCAGTGCCTCATATACTGAGAGACTCTGAAATGTCTTTTATTTTTAGCAAGAGCCATAAAAACATCTCATACTGAACTAATGTAAAAATCAAAAAAGGGTTGTATTACTCAGCGTGATCGCGCCCTTTTAAAGGTTTTGACATTTTCTTTAGTTTGGTAAGTTTTTTTTAGGAGGAAAAAAAATACATATACTATTACATCCACATCCACATAGTCATACACTACATCAGATCCTCTCTGTAACAATATTCACTCCTCGTGGAGCTCAGAATAAGGTGTTTCTGTCTTATATCCCCTCACAGGGAGATTAATTACTGCATTATCATAAAAAACCTGCAATTAGTTAGCTTTATTTAAGCTTTTGCACCTTAGTAAGAAACTTCCAGATAATTGTTGTATACACATATCCAATTCATTTAGTGTTTATTATTTATTTGCATTTGTTCATTCATGTCCCCACGACGTGTCTGGCACCTGTGCAGTTGCTGAGACCGTAAAGGTGAATTTAAGAAGACCACAGTCTAGAAGTGGAGGTAAACAGGGTTCAGCATAGTGAAATGACATAATGAAATTAAGGACACAGGACTGTGGGAGCAAAGGAGAGCCTCTGGGAGTGTGTGGGAGTCATAGGAAAGGTCCCACGTTGGAGACAGGAAGGAAAGCCCATAGCAAAGACCTACAGGTTTCAGTTCAGGGAGTAGCTATTACCTGCTTTGTATGTACCAGGCGCTGGCCAGGGCCCCGGGTTTCCTGCCGTGGACGAGCTAGACATAGGCACCACCCTTTTAGAGTTTGCAATCTAGTTGGGTGACATTTATCACCCAATAATTCAGGAACTCAGTTGCTATTTTGGTAAGAGATTTAAGGAAAATGACAGGTGCTTTAAGAGTACACTTTGTGAGGAGTAAAGGGATCTCGTAAAAGTAAGGACACGTGTCTCTGACAAGGTGATGTTTTAGCAGAGACCAAACGGACAGTAGGACAGGCCAGCCTGGAGAAAGGAGGGTGGAAAAAGTATCCAGGCAGAAGGGAGAGGTATGCACAGCGCTATGAGATGAGGAAGCTCAGAGTTTGCCAGGAACTGAAAAGAAGCCGGAGAGGCTGGGATAAAGCAAGGTGTGTAAGGGAGTGTCTAAGGCCAGGGCTGGAGAGGAGGGAGGGACCAGATCGAGTGAGGACTGAGCTTTCAGGTAGAAGCGGAATAACACCCTCCAGAGAAAAAAGGAATTTGAGGAAAAGCATCATAAACTTAAAAGTGCCTAACACTGTGCTTGAGGCACAAGAAAATTAGTTATTCTTTCTCTTTCTGTACCCAGGTTAGGCTAATCTAGGTAACCTGTACCTTCATCTTGGTCTCTTAAGAGTTTATTTTGTCCTGATTTTGATTCTTAACCGAGTTTTTTAACTTATCTCCTGCCTCTGAGACAGCCTGTGGTTTCTGCTATGATTAGTGACCTGGATGATGAAATAGCTCATTCACGCAATTATTTGTTCAACAAATGCTTATTGAACACCCCTTCTGTGCAGAGACCCATTGCTCATTGAGCTTTCAGTATTGCAAAGGTATAACACTCATGCATGAAAACTACAGCATTAAATGATATACTGATAACCCTGAACAGTGCACTAAGGCTAGAAAAAGAAAAAGCAGGCAAGAGTGTGTTCATAGGAAATGCAAAATAACCTATAGATAAATTATTAGAATAAATAAGAGGCTTTACAAAGGTAGCTGGATATAATAGTGACAAAACTCAATTGTATTCCTATAAATCAACAACAAAATATATATAAAAATGGAGCAACTAATAAATATATTTTTAAAGATATGCAAGACCTCTATAGACAGAATTTTAAAACTGTACTGACAGATATTAAAGAAAGCCTAAATATATTGAGAAATATACCATATTCATGGATGGGAAAATTCAATATTGGAAAAACCCTAATTTTCCCAAATTGATTTGTAAACTACAAGTAATGTTAATCGTAGCCAAAACCCCGGCAAGTTCTTTCTAGGATCTGATAAATTGATTCAAAATTTTAGATGTAAATTAGAGGAATATCTGGCTCCTTTTAAAAAATTATTTTATTAAATTTTTTTTATTTTTAAAATTTTTCAATCACAGGACATAGTATCTGACTCTCTTGGGAAAAAAATGAAGTAGGGAGACTTGCTCTACCATATCTAAGTCAGAGTAAAGGCAGTGTGGTGTTAGCACAGAGATAGGAAAACAGGCCAAAGGAACGGAATGGAGAGAAGAGAAAAAGAATATGTACTTGATATATGATAGAGGTGTAAGAGAGGTCAGCGAGGGAAGAAATAATGAATTCCAGGTGGATTAAAGATCTAAATGTAAAAGTAAGACTAAAAGCTTTTAGATGATAATATAGAATATCTTCATATAAGAATTATTGCAATATCCCTTTAAGCAAGATTCAAACATGGAAGATGTATGACTATGACTACATTAAAATTAAAAACTCATCAAAGGAGACCATAAAAATAATAAAAAGTCAAACTAGGGTAGAAGGAGATATAAATGACATATGTTACAGTATTTATAATATAAAACTGACCATAAATTGAGAATATATAAAAACAGTAGTCCATATAATAAGAAAAACTCAATCCAATAGAAAAATGGATAAAACTCAGTAAATTGCCAAAAAAGAAATCCAAATGTCCAATAAATATATGTAAAAAAAGCATTTTATTAGGATGAGGGAAATGCAAATTAAAACTGCTAAGAGATAACACCATGCGCCCACCAGATTGGCAAGAATTAAAAAGTTTGACAATGCTAAGTATCAACAAAGATGTGTAATAATGAGAAGTCCCATACACTTTTAGGGATGGGGAGAGGTATAAATTGGTATGAGTGTGGCATTACCCAGTACAGTTGAAGACGTACACAATGTGTAACTCAGGGCTTCCACTTACTCCATAGTTACTCCTAGAGAAACTCACATGTGTGTGTGTACACCAGGATAGATGCACCAGAATGTTTACGCAGTATTGCTTATAATAACTCAAAACTGGAAACCAGCCAAATCCACAAAGAATGAACAAATAAATTGGGATATTAATACAAAAGAAGACCATATATCAGTAACAATAGATGCAGCTATTTGTACCACAAATGACTCAGTGTTGAACAAAAGATGTAAGACAAAGGAATGCATATGATATGATTTCCACTCATAAAATTTAAAAAAAGCAGGTAAAACCAAACCACTTTATTATTAGTTGTTAATCTGTGTATATATTTAAAATTTGTCCTGAATTAATATTATATAGTGCAATGACATTTTTTTAATTGCAAGTATAATTTGAGTGTTTCCCCAAATTTCCAGTCTTCTCAAATTACTCTTTCCTTTAGTATCCAAATAAGAATAATGAGTCTCCATCATGGGTGGCTGTTAGCCTGAAATACTTCTAAGTCTTCTGATTATTTTAAGTGGCCTCTCACTTCAGGCTACTGCCCCGGGCTGTACCTGGGCCCCTGACCACTGCCCTCTCTTGCAATCATGGTGGTGTAGCCAAGTGGCCTCTACTACTGCCATTCCCAACACAGGCACAGCAGTCTCCGCAGTTTTTTGATCATGCAACCCATCAGTGAAGTATTTTTAAACATGCACAAATACATGAATATTTACTTATTTATACTTCCCACATAGGTACAACATTTCAAGTGGATTAAATCAAGCTTTCAACAATGTTGACTTTTTTGGTCACCATCTTGACAGATTTGATCAGCCATTGTTATTTCTTTTTTCTTAAAAATGCGTGTGATGAAGAGCCCTTTTTCTTGGGCGCCAGTTCGTTTGTATTACCAGCATTAACTTTAATCTCCAGGGTTGTTTTCTTTCCAGGAAACTTTTAAACCGCTTGTCTATTTTTTTGTGAGGATGAATTTAGTTAAAACTAGATAATTTAATCGTAGACTCAGTCAGCTGCCCATGTATGTTACAATACATCTCGATAGGTCGGAAGTGATGAATAACACTATATTAACTATCTTTGGCAGGGTAACATAGTACTTCAAAAACTTGGTGGCTTAAAACAACAGCCATTTATCATCCTGTCATTTCTGTGTGTCAGAAATCCACACATGGATTAGCGAGGTGCCCTTGCCTCAAGGCCTCTAATGAGGTTGAAAGTATCGTTCTGGACTCCAGTATTATCGGGAGACTTGCTGGGGTGGGGGTGGGACTAGGGAAAGTGGGGTTACCTACTTCCATGGTCACTCAAGTGGTGGTTGGCGAGCCTCAGTCCCTTCCCACATGGCCTCTCCATGGAATTGCTTTATAACACCCCAGGTGAGCAATTCAAGAGAGAACCCAAAACAGAAGTCACAGCTAGACCCCAGCAGTGCCCCCGCCGCCAGGGCCAGCTTCATGAGCACCTAACTTGAACTGTCTCACAGGGGTTTGAGCTTAGAAGGGCCCTGCACTTGGTTTAATGCTCAGCGGTACCTTCTGGAAATTCTTAGTTTTTGAACAAGGGATCCTGTATTTTCATGTTCATTTTGCCCTAAACTCTACAAATTATATAGGAAGTCTTATGTCACCAGAAGCCATGGTTCTGCTATATATTACTGGGCTCATATTAAAGCCACATTTGACCGGCTAAGGACTCCTAACTTGAGGGAAATCAGAGTGTCTCAGGAATTTAAGTGACAGTCAGAAACCGAGAACAGTAGTCAAGCCACAAAATGGCAGAACTCGGAGAGAAAGTCCAAAGAATGCTGCTTCTGTGGCTCCTGCAGCAATGTTGGTGCTTTGGTCCTAGCAAGTCCTAGACATTCAGCTCTTCCTTGAATTCTGTGATACGTCTCAGACCCTTGACCATAAATTTCTTTTTCTGCTTCATTGAACTATCTTTGCATTCTGTTCCTTGTAACCAAAGAATCTTAATGGATTCAACCAGTGTTGTTGGTTGGTGGCACTTTGGCCGGAACTGCGTAACAGGTCTGACCTAGTCAGAGGTGTGTTGGATGTGGTGCGCACACACTTGCAAGGGGCAATCTTATGCATTTCCTTCCAACTTCGTGTTCAGTGATGTCAAAGATATCTTGAAATCAGCCATTGTGGGGATATTTAAACTGCAGAAATCGGAACATGCTGCATATCAGGAATTTTCCCCCTAGAGAGCCAGTGGGTAAATATTGACCAGCTTGCCCTGGACCTAGTCCTGCTTTAGGGCACAGTGAGGGAGCTCCATGAGAGTAGGTTGTGTTGGAAAGAAGCAGCCACACACATAACAACAAAATTCAAGTCCTTCAAACTGATGTTGCAACGGCTGACTTAGGGTAGTCTTTCCAGCTCCTGGTGAGAACTGATCCCACTACACGGCTGCCTTTACCACTGTGCGTTCTTTCCATCCCAACTGTTGGAACAGGGGTAGACGTGTAATTGTAACGATGGGAAAGTGTAACCCATCTGACCTCTCTTTTCACATTGTTTTTGTAAGTGCGGACTCTGACTATTATGTAGCTTGTAGATGAACAGTGTGTTTATATAAGAATCCTAGGATCTAACTTCAAAAGATATGGACTCTGACCTTCAAGCATCCCAGCCCTGGGAGATTTGCTGACCTTCAACCATGGAACCGGGATGACTAAACCAGGATGATGCTCACCGGACCATCACTTGCCTTATTGGAACGGACTGTGCTCGTCTGCATGTAGAGAAATTTGCAAACGCCTCCCTTGATCTCATTGTTCTGTTCCCCTCCCCCTCCTCATAAAAGCCTCTGCTTCCACTGAGAGGAGGAGATGGGCTTTGAGACGTGAGCCCCCCATCTTCCAAGTGGCTGGCACCCGGAAATAAATCATATCGCTTTACATCAGGTCTTGCCTCTCAAGCGTTGACTTTGATAGTGGCAGTTGGCTGGCTTTGCTTTCAGTTACAAACACATCATCTGAGGTGGACCAATTGGATTCTTTCTCCTGGAATTTGAAGTGAGAATTCAGAAATTTCCTGTTCAAGGTGGCAGAATGAGCAAAGTATTTATTTCTACTCTTTCCCAAGACTCCAAAAGAATATATAGGAACAAATCCACAACTATGATGAGAATCATCAGCAGACAAGATATTTCAACAAATTTTTGGAGTACGCTGAGAGTTTGGGAGCCTACTGACAGACAAAACAGTGAAGATGCATCAGCCCAGACGACTTGGGGGCTACCGCAGCCGGGAGGCCCACGTGCCCCGCCAAAGCTGGAGGCGTTCCGAGCTCAGTCTGCCGGTACAAGATTCTGCTTCCTGAACGATGGCATCAATTGTTTCTCCAGCCTTCTCTCTCCTCTCCTCTCCACCGTCCCTAGGAAGGCAGCCCAGTTCTTTTCCCACAGGCAAAACAGAAGGGGGCCCAGCCAGAGAGAGAAGGAGGGCTGTTGGGTGGATGTCGCTGCCCCCGGGTAAAGACCTCCCCATTCTTGGGTTTGGAGGCCCTCCCAGCCCCCATCTGGTGCCCACCTTGCCAACTCCTCCTTTGCTTTTTCTGAAGTGACGCTTGCCAATTATCAAGCCCTGCTCACATCGGAAAATATCCCAATCATTCTGTTTTTGAAAGAGCAGGAAAATAGACATATACATACGACGGCAGAGAAAACCCACCTAGCAACCTAGAAAACAAATTAGGCCACTCTTCCATCTTCAATTATAAGCAGACAAGCAAAGTTAACCACATCTTAGAATAAAACAAGTAAGAAGCATGAAAAGCAGATAAAAAAGAATGAAACGCAATAAACTGACCCTGAGAAGAGGAGGTAATTAAAGAAATACAGGAGAAACTTGAAAATCAAAGAAATGCCCAATACAAACATTTAATCAGCATTTTAAGTGAGATACAAAAATATACAATCCATATAACAAGAACAGAATGCTTTGAGAAACGAGAAAGGCAAATAGCCAAGCAGTTGCAAATGAAACAAGAAAAAGCTCTGCTATGTTAACCATAAGACAAAGTTAAAACCTAATGCACATGCGGCCACTTTCTCTGTGTGGGTGGGACTAAGGAACATTCTAAAACTCAGAAGCTGGGTTGTCTATCTTCTCCCATGGGAGAGCAGCAGCAAAGCAAGCCAACATTCAGAGGAGAACGAAAAGGCAGAGTAAAGAATAAACACCACTCTGGCCAGGTAGCTCAGTTGGTTAGAGCATCATCCTGATACACCAAGGTTGAGGGTTTGATCCCCAGTCAAGGCACACATGAACATCAGCCAGTGAATGCGTGATGGGTGGGAGAGCCAATCAACGTTTCTCTCTCTAAAATCAATCAATTAAAAAAAAGAATAAACACAGAGGAAAACAGAGCAAAATACAGCTGGATACCCAATTTCTTCCTATTTCGCACTTCTTGAGAAGTCTCACTGCCCTTGGGTTCTGCGAAACACCCAGTTAACTTTTTAATAAATTCCCCCCTTGGTTCAAACTAGGTCAAGCTGGATTTTGTTAGAAGACAAAGGAGTCTTAACTAAAACAACAGGGTTGGAAACTGGAAAGCGATCCAATCTGAAGTCCCTTAGGATCAACTGTAACTAAACGGAGGTTCAGAAGAAGAATCAACTCCAGTGTTAATCTTGTGCCCTGTGGTTGACTTTTCCTCAATATTATACCAACATTCAAATTGCAAAGTTGGACAGCAGATGCCCCACATGCAGTGTTTCCTGCATTTACATTTATTTTCTTAACATCTTGAAAGAAAGATGGGGCTTAGCCTGCCAAATCTCTAAGCACCTTATAATAACCTATTCAGATATCATACGGAAGGATTGATTTAGCCATTTCACACATTAATACAGTAGCAAACAAACTGATCTGCCGTTCATACAGCCAAAGCAACCTGGGAATTTTAAATATGACTGTGGATTTACCTGCAAATAATATATTTTTATGCTTAAAGACAGATGTAGGGGAAAAAAAAATAATCTAAACAGAAGGAGCCTCAAATAAGCAATTCAAATGGGACACCATTACATCAGCTTCTAATTTGCTTCCTTCCTTCTCAAGGATTTTTCCCTAAATGTCCTTCCTTTGCATGGTTCTGGAAGGCGCTGGAAACAGATAAGGGGGCTTTGGTATGTTCTGATTTGGGAAGAACGTGGCTCTAGTATGATCCAGTTGAGGAAGAACTCTGGGGGGAGAAAAAGAAAAAGATATGTAATCAAGAAAATGAAGATCTCACAATGAAAGAGGAAATGAATTTCATAAAATAAAAGATGCAGGTCATGGGGAAAAGGCCTTTCTGATCCTAAACCTGGCTCCGCCTTTTTCAAAAGCACCGTCATTTGATTTTTCTTTGTTGCATTTTTGTCTCGTTTTGTTGGTTGTACTCTGAGCTCGAGACAAGTTGCCTTCTCATCCCAGCCACAGTCCATGAATTTGCTGTTTAACTCTAGCCCGATCGAGTGTTGCAGAAAAAAAGAAGAGGAAACATCTCATACCCAAGTGGCCCGCACTTTAAACAAAGGGGAGTCTCGTGGTGCCAGCTCTTGGCTTCGGCTGCGCCCAGCGGGAAGCTCATGTCCCTGTGCCAGGGTGAAGGGGGCCACCAAAGCCGAGGCTGGGCTGCTGAGGAGAACTATTGATTTCAAAGGCTCAAATTCCTCAGGGTGGCTGCCCCCTCCTCCCCTCGGCGGGCAGCTGGAGGTAGCTGGGAGCTGCGCTGTCCACCACTGGCTGCCAACGCAGCTCGAGTCGGGAGAGTTGTCACCAGCCCGTGGCTCCAAGCAGGTGGTTTGTTAGGAACCAGCATTGCCTATTTATGAAGATTTATGGAGAAGCCGACACACATTAGGCTTTGAGGCAGAACTCAGGTGAGCGCTGTCTCCTACGTGGAAGATTCCGGAAGGCGGTTGGGATGATCGAGGATGATGATGTCCTTTCCCACATTGGTGTCCCCACCCTGGGCCTGGCCCGCGAGGAGGAGTGGAGGTGAGGCATGAATGGCTTCTGGCTGGATCCGTTCTTCTTCAGAGAGAAAGAGAGAGACTGGCACTTTTTGTGGCATCTCACACGGAGGGGAAAGGCCAAGATAAATGGATAGTTTCAAAGCCATTAGCTTTCTGAACCCACAGCTTGCTTTCTCTGCCAGAGGGCTGCGTGGAGAGGTTATAAATGTTTTGCGGCTGGACAAGGGGAGTCCGTTGTTGGATCTGGAGCCCTGAGACCCGTTGCCAGAGGCAAATTTGGACTCTGGGGCTGTGGATGGTGCCTTCTCTCATGCCGCATGCTTGCTCTGAAAGAGCTTGAGCCGCAGAACATAGAGCCTGACCTCCTGGGCCCTCTAGGGCCCCTGTCAGAGGTGACTGGCCTTTGGAGGAGGGACTTGGGAAGGGCCCAGGGAGGAGCTCAGAAATGCTCCATTGGCATTCAGTGTTTCTAACCTAAGGGAAAAGGAGGCAGGAATTAAAAAGGCAAACCTTTCCAAAGAGGAGGAGGCCCAGAGGGGTGGCCTGCTGTCGAGTGGGTGGAAGGAGGTGGGGAGGTGAGGCAGGGCTCAAGGAGGTGGGGTAAGAATAGGGAACCACATTCTTCCTGCACTGTGATCGGGGTTTTACTTTTGTTTCTCTTCCTTGCACTTTGGGCCTTCCAAGTTCTCTCTGAGTACACCACGCCCTCGCTTCTCTTTCTAAAGTCAACATTTTTATTGTGCTTTTACGTGTAAGACAGGAAAGAAAAAAAGCAAAGTTAAAGTTTGAACTCTATCCATGATTCCAAATTTATCATCGAGTATTGAAATGGTATGTAGACGCATTTTTACATCTGTGTGAGCACACTATGTTGTGTTCTGTGTTGTCCACATAATGTGGCTCATATACAAATTTCCATACATTAGTATAGACTCTATTCTTATCTCCTTATGTGGACAGAGAACAGGTCACTATAATGATATCTTAGCCTTGCTTATTCCACTATTTCTGGATATTTGGGTTGGATATCTCTATCTCCATAGTTTTATTCCAGGATAAAATATACACATATTTTATATATATATCTATATATTTAAATATATAATTTATTAGTATGTATAAATATATTTATGATATATATTTATCATATGTAAATAATATTATATATTTATTATTATTTATGTATATATTAAATATATGTTTAAATATTTTATTTCTTGTGATAGAATTTGTTCTTTTCTTTTTCTGTTTTACATTCCTTCTCTGAGTTGTATTCTTTGAGGTCCAATTACCAGGTCAAAAAAATAAACCCCATTTCCATAGTCTTTCTTGACCGCCAGCACTTGGTTCTCCAAGAGGCAGAAGCCGAGGCCTGGCGTGCAGTGCTGGGGACAGAGCACAGAAGCCGGGCTTCCTCCCATCCAGCCAACGCTGACCGCCGTCATTTCTCATGAACTTTGGCAAACGCTGCCCTCTTCCCTTTCTTTTTACTCTAGCTGCCCATTTTTCCTGCACTCATTTTCCCAACCACCCTCTTGTATATTTTGTTTCCTCTCCTTACAGCCTGCCATTCACCGAAGCAGCCTGCACACTGTGCTTTCGCAAATGACTGGTCCCCCATGTGAACCACCCACTAGAATGGCCCAGAGAGGTCCTTGCTGCTGGCGCTTGACCTGCAGATGCAGAATTTCAGGTAAGAAGGTCTCTTCACATCTATTATGTGCTGAGCCTGGACGTTTCCCAAATTCGCCTGCAGGGTGCGGGTAGCGATAGGAGGTGAGGCCCGGACCACGGCCCAGGTCCCCTGGTCAGCTTTTTGGGGAGGTAGGGAGCAGGAACGATATGATTTCCAGGCGGATCTGGCTGCTCCCTGGTCCACTGCTCAGAAAAGAGCCCAGTGGCCAGATAACCCTGCTCATAGCCGCTGTCCCATAGAGAAGAGTGAGGTCAGGAGGAGCCCACCGTTCCGCAGGACTGGAAAATTAAACCAAGCTGTGTTTTTTCCCTTTTAATGGGGTGGGGGCAGGGAGGGTTACGGCCCTGGAGAAATCCTCAAACCGGAGATCTCTTGTAATGTGGTGACTTCCCAGGATTTAGACCCGCTAAGAACATCCCTGAATCCCTCACTCACAGAACTGATCACTGCAGGATGAACCAATGAGCAGGCACTGATAAAGCATAAAACCAAACAAAATGCCCTAGAACGGCATCGCCAGCATCCTTGGCATCCATTGATACCCATATACTGCTTGGGTCCCTCTGTAAGTGTGGGTTTATGATGGCCATAAATGTGCTGTCTGAGCAATTTAATTTGTGGGTGCTTTAGGAAAAAGCAGCTGAGACTTCTCAGTAGAGCAAATGAGGAACGTTTGGGCTGGAGCAAACCCTTTCCACCTGCCTCTATCAGCATCTCATCGGAGCTGTGTCCCCTACACACCATACTCCATACAGGACACATGGAGGGAGGGGCTGCAGTTAATGGGGGGGGGGCGCACATGAATAAGGAAAGATGTGCTTATTGTCCTTGCTTTAGTGATGGGGAGACTTTGGTCAAGAAAACACTGTACAGGGGACATGGGCATTTAACTGGACTCCTGGACCAGAATCGGGCCTTCTGCCTGCTGGCGTGGCCCTTTTCTCTCTGCCTGTCTTATGGGTGATGACTTGTTTCTGCTCTTGCCTTCACAAGACCAATTTAGGCAACTAAAACAACGTAAAAAAAGAACTTACCGCCAAGCGCGCGCAGCGTCAGACTGCACCGGGGACAAGTTCTGGGTTCTCTCTCCCAGGAGACGCTTTTAAAGAAAGAACAGGCCCAGCGCCTGTCCTCGTCAGTATCACCCAGTCATCAAACACCGTGCCGTGCTGCGTTGCTGCGCTGTTTTCATAGAGCATTTTCATTTACATCACCTCATTGGATTCTCGTAACAACGTTGTAGATAAAGGTATTATGGCATTAACTGAAGAGGAAATTGGGATGTAAAACAGCTTTGTTTTCTCCATGAGCACATAACTACGAAGAGGCAAAGCCAAGATCAGAATGTGCAGTATTTCTCATCAACAGTCAACACCAAAAATTAAGGCTAGGTCCCCGCCACTGGAGCGGCCTAGGGATCGTTATAATGACCAGAATTGCTATATGTTAGTGCGCCTGATGGGAGCTCCTCTGGTCTATCATCATACCCATTTTTCAGGTGAGAAAATCGAGTTACAGAGAAAGTAACAACGTGGTCAAGGTCACCAGCTGGTAAGCTGCAGAGGCAGGATTTGAACCTAGACGGTCTGACGTTAGTTCTTGACTACTCACCACATACCTCTGAGGACAGGTGATGATGGGTGTTATCATGTGGCTTCTGGAGGGTCTTCTTGCTCCTTTAAGGGCAGTGTTAGAGTGTGCCTGTCACCCCAAAAAGCAAGGGGATGCCTCCTTCACAGAGGCAGGACGCTGGTCCCACAATTCAGAAGCCTTTCTGACCTTCAGTCCTGAACTCCCCAGAACAGGGAGGAGCAAATTATTTAAAGCTGAACCATTAAGTGCAAATGAACTCGGGAAGGGTGACCCCTGCTCAGTTCAGGGTGTCTCAAAGGGCGGGGAGCACCCCCAGAAATGTGCGCTGTGGCTTGGCATTACTGGGCATGCCCTGCTGCGAGGACAGGTCCTGGGACCGCATGTGGGGGCCTGTATGGTGTCCCTGGGGAAAAGAGGCAGACCCACAAGACACAGGAAAATTAACAGGAACTATAAACAACTCAGATTCATCAGTCTGTGAGTAGCCCGAATACTCCCTTAGCCAAAACAAAAGGAGTGGTGTTTGCAGTTTTTGCTGAACCGGCTTGCTGTGGGCTGGGCGCTGCTGTCCCCCAAATGTCGGAGAAGGACAGGGGTCTGGAGAGAGGCTGGATGGAGCGCCTTGGCCCTAGCTGCGGGGGGTGAGCTGGCAGGGCTCCTTGAGGCACGGGCTGCGAGGCCACATGCTTGACTGCTCCCGGCAGTGGCACGGCTCCTGATACCGAGCCCTGGAGGCCTGCCGGCTCAGAGATCGGGGACCGGTGCTGAGAGCCCCCGAGTTGGACAATTGGACTGTTCACACTCTGGGCTGTGACTAGTGCTGCCTTTTGCTGGATGCCATTTTTCCAGTTCAGAAGTCTCTAAGTTCAGGGTTCCCTCATCTTGCCTTCCGTTTCCTCCTCCTCCTACACAAGGAGGAGGCTAAATGTTCAAGGGTTCCCCTCCCCAATATCCAGCCAAATAACTCATTCATTTATTATTTCAGCCATCAATCCATCGCGTTCCGCTGTTACTGGCCCCTGAATGTACCCGGAGCCCCGGGTCAGGCTCTGTACATGAGTAAAGCCAGGCACTTCCCTCAAGGAGTTTCTAGACTGTTAATCTGGGAGGGCAAGACAAATACCAGTTTCAGCAAGAAGAAAATTAAACAAGGCTCTGTGAACCTCTGTAACTATTGGAGTCATAAGGGAGGGTGGATGGCGGTTACTTAACGGACCCTACGAACGCTGTCCCTGGTTGCTGTCCCGTGATGTGGTCATCTCATATTTTTGTGTGTCTTCAGAGAGGTGACAGGAATGGGCGCTGGAGCAGACTGGAGGCCAGGTCTCTGGCTATTCTGGTCACTTTCACCTCCTCATCACCAAGGACCTCAGAGAGAGGCGTGATGTCTTGGGACTTCCACCGGCAGGAAGGGGGTGGTGACAACTACCCAGGAAGAAGTATTTTTAAAAGAAATCTCAGGGTGGAGACTGAGTATCTGCAACCCTCCTGACGTTTCGTGTCCTTTGGCCGTAATCTTGGAACGAGCCTGCAAGGTGGGCCTTGCGGGCTCCGCCTTCCACGGGCAGCAACTTGAGGCCCAGACTGGTTACGTAACCCACGCCGGCTCTCGGGGCCGATTAGGGACCTAGCAGTGTTTGGACTTACGTAGCAGATATCCCTCCCCCACCGACCCCAAATCGACAGGAGGTTCTGGCCAGCTGTCCCACTGATGATTGTGTAACTGGGCCACCTACACTTGGGCAAAAAGGTTCAACCAAGAATTTCCATGGATGAATCAGTCAGCTGAGCAGAGATTCTTGATAAAAGGATGTTTGAGTTTTTCACTGGGTTTCTGGTTTCTGCTCACAGTTTGAAGGACAGGGTGTGGAGAGCCAGGTCTCTGCCCCGCGTTCCTGAGCGTGGGGAGTAACTTCAAGCTGAGTGGCTACAGCCGGAGTTAGTTTATTAGCTTTACCTGATGGGCACATAGCAAGTACCTGAGAAAGGCCATTGTGAACAAGGAGGGGGACAGAGACAGGGCCTGCCTTAGAGCACGCTTGCTGAGAGAAGGGACCTCGGGGGGCTCGGCGTCCAGGAGAGACCTGGCATTGCTGGGCGTGCCTGAAGAGGGGGGGAGGGACAATCCTGACAGACGGGGCGGAGGTGGCCTCGGAAACTTTCGGCCACTTCATCGTCTGCTTAGAGCTGGAGGAAAGGAGATGGCAGGGCATGTCCCAGTCCCGATCACAGAGTTTTAGTTTTCAAGAGGAACAGCAAGATCCCAGAGGCCACCTCTCTTGTGTTACAGATGACGATACAGGGAGGGAAAGCCATTTGTCCAAAGTCGCAGGGTTAATTAGAGATACAGCGGCCTCTTAGTTAGCGATTTTTTAAAACTCCCTGTGACGTGCTGTTTCTTTCACACTGCACTCTAGGCCAAGGGTCAGCAGACTCTTTCTATAAAGAACCGAATAGTAAATATTTTGGACTTTGTGGACCAGCCAGCCTCTGTGGCCACTTCTCTGCTCTGCTGTTGAGCAGCCACTGGCAACACATAGACACATGTGCATGATGTGTTCCAATAAAGCTTTATTTAAAAAAAATCAGGTGGGCAGGCAAGGCTCCTTGGATTCACATGGCTTCTGTCTCTCGCCACCTCTGCCCCCTGAATGCTCTTCCTTCTCCAGCTCCTTGGCCAGATACCTCAAAGCTTTTGAAAAATTTCTTTGGAGCTATAGTTCGATGACCCCTGCTCTGGACATTTCTCTCCTTCACACATGCCCTCCATGGGAAGAAAATGGCCACAATTTAGAGCCAGAGTAATTTGAAGGACAATACTTGATCTTTCAAAACTCAGAGCATTGAGAGTAACCAAGGTCTTGTGCTACAGGCTCAGAAGAGCAAAAAGAAACTACTGGTGGTTGCCAGATGGGAGGGGGCTTCGGGAGAAGGGTGAAAAAGGTGGAGAAATTAAGTACAAATTGGCAATTATAAAAATAACCATGCACGAAAACAAAACAAAAAAAAAAGAATAGCCATGGGATGTAAAGTACAACATATGGAATATAGTCGTAATAGTGTAATAACTATGTATGTCAGATGGGTACTAGACTTACTGAGATGATCACGTCATAAGGCATAATAATGTCTAATCATCATGTTGTACAACTGAAACTAATATTATGTCAACTGGAGTTGAAAAAATTAAAAATAAAAAGAAATTGGACCCAAGTTTGTGAACTTGAACTAAATGAGATCATTTGAGGATATAAGAGTGAGGAGAGACAACCCGAGCAATTAGAATTTTTCAGCTCAAAGAGAATCACTAATGAGAGGTGATGTCCAATTATTAGGCAAGGGTAATGTGAGTCCGTTATTCAATTTACCTCCAGCAAGTCTCTTTTTAATTTTAGAAGGAGCTTAGATAGTTGATTGAAGAACTCAAACAGGTAGATAATTGTCTCCCAGAACCATTTCCATTGACCTCTCAAGGGAAAATGGGTTCCAAAAGATTTTTTCCAAAGCTTGAAGTTATCTGACCATGTTACATCTCAGCCCGAGAACCTGGGGAAGGAAGAGAACCTGGGGAGATGGAGGAGAAGCCGTGGGAACCCAGGAAGCCCTTTACTTGACACAGTTGTATATTGAATAGAAGAACTCCTTTCTTCAAGACATTGCAATAATGGGTTTATATGAGCTTTCAAATTTGAAATCTTAGGATACTGGATGGGATCAATCCCCAAAGTAGTAATATTCTAGAATGGCATCTTTAGAATGTACCGTATATTGTCATGTATAATGTGTACTTTTTTGCCAAAATTTTTGAGGGAAAAATAAGCATGCACATTATACATGGGTATAATGATTACATACCATGGATATAATAATGGGGATAATAATCTCATGTATAATATGCACAAAAACGGTGCATATTATACATGACAAAATACGGTATATATCTTTCCAGTAGATCATATTCCTTTAACTTCATAAGAGGAACAACCTTTGAAACTTTTAGGACTCAGGATTTCCTAAAGACAAGACTCCAAAAACGGTTGTAGCCTTGTAGTGTTTGGTTCACTTGGAAATATCTAGAATGTAAACAGTAATGGAGACAAATTTTATCAACCCTTTCCAGTTCCGACACTAAAGTTTATATAATTTCAGCCACTCCCAACTTCCTGTTTTCCCACCGTGGAGGTTACTAAGAGTTCTTGGAACCTGAAAGACACACAGCTTCCCTTGAATCTTCCAACCCCTGTCACTGTGCACAGAAGCAGGGAGGTAAGTAATAGGAGCAACCGTGGCATTAGATGCCACATGGAATTAGATGCACCACTTAATGGGACACAAGTACAGCATATAGGTAGGTTCAAAACAATTCTGCAGGACTCCTTCAAGAGCTTAGAGGAGAAGGGACAAATGATGTTTGCTGCTACATGCACCTGTCTGAAAAACATTATCCTAGTGGTACAGGCTATAACTTTAATTTTTTATGTCAACTCTTTCCATACCCAAAGACAGTGATCTGTCCGCCTTTAAGCCTGTGAGTCTACTCTGCTCATGCAAATACCTCTTTCTTGGGTCATTTTATCGGTTCCTTATCTTCTATGGTTTTGAAAGGCAGTTAAAAATGTTAATCATCTCCTTCAGGTAACCTCAACTTACTTTTGGGTTCTGTGAAGTGCATTTTGATTGCTAGGAGCCTATTCCTTTTTATCCCAGTAGAAAGAATATGGAAATATTTCTGCCTTGCCCTTCACATTTGATTGATACTTTTCACTTTGAAAGCTAATTATATCTGATGTAAAGGGAAAATGGAATTCAGAAACATGGGTGGGTTTTTTTTTCATGAATTTTCACTGTGAAAATGTGGGTGGTCTGTTCAGTTTTCGCATGCCTCCATTTACGCATGGACCAGCTAAGGTGATATTCCTTGTCCTCTATGAAGAACGAGTTCTGGAACTGACCGTTCACAAACTCTCAGCCCAGGAAGAATATCCCAGGCTACTCTGTCTGACTCCACAGAGCCCATGTCATGTGGTGTTCAGCCTCTCTGTAACTTTTCTAGAGGCTGAAGCCCTTCATATTCAAGGCAACCATTTCATTTCTGAATAGGTTTATTTGTTAGAACCTTCTTCCTTATACAGTTGACCCTTGAACAATACAGGAGTGAGGGCACCTTGCACAGTGAAGAATCTGCATATAACTTGTGATTTCCCCAAAACTTAACTACAGCCCTCTGTCACTAAACATCTGCTGGGGATTGTTTCCTATACCCTATGGGTGCCAAAATCCATGGATGCTCAGGTCCCTTATGTAAAATGGCACAGGACAACTCAAATAGTCTTTCCTCTGTATTCATGAATTCCCAACTGCAGACTGAAAAATGTTTTTGATCCACAGTTGGTTGAAAATCCATGAATGGGAAACCCAAGGATAAGGAGGGTGGATTATATATTTATTATTAAAAAATCCACATATAAGTGGACCTGTGCAGTTCAAACCCATGCTGTTCAAGGGCCAAGTATCCTCAAACACCTTCCTGTGACACCTACCTATTGGTTTAGATTTGTCTCTTGAAGTAAAGCAAGACCAATGGAATTCCAACTCTTAAGTTTGATTTCTGTTTTATAGGCACATTTTTAAGTTAGAGGCACACTGTAAAAGGGCATATTGAGAAAAATAGACGTATTGTTAAATTTGTCATACACATTCCTGTTATTAGTCAACTCTCAATTAAACCAATAAAACATATTCCAGTGAAGTGGGAGACCCATTGGGTATGCTTGTTTAGCATGCTAGCCAGGTTGCTGAGACACAAGTAACCCGATTTCCTCACCACAGTTCCCTAAACCCCGCCTGGGTGACAGCTTCTATCTCTTCGGCAGTGTTTACATAGCTAATGAGGTGGCTGCATTTTATGTCTGACCAGAAAGTAAAGGACATGATAGTCCCATAAGAATTTCAGATGTGTTTAATAAATGTTAGCACTTACCATCAAGATATTACAGCACTACTGAGGAGAAATTTTTATTGAAGCCCCTATCTTAGGCGCTGGAGGAAGTATTATTCAATTATTTATTCCACAAATATTTGTTGAGTATCTATTATGTGCCATGTGATGTTCTATAGGCTTGCGTTACATCAGAGAACGAACAGACAAAAATTCTTATCCTTAAAAGCTTACGTTCTTAAGAGGGACTTTAAAAATGCTCAATAGAACATCAAAATATAAGTCAATTACATTGTAAGTTAAAAAGTGGCAAGTGCTTTAAAGGATAAAAAAACAAAACAAGGTTGGGGGTCGGAGTACTGGGGTGGGGTGGCGGTGAAGGTTGCATTTGTGAATAGCGTGTCAGGGCGGGCCATCTTGAGAAAGAATGTGACAGACGGACTCTGAGACTTACTAGGGAGATGGGGGGGAAACCAAGGAAAAACATAAAAATGTTAACTATTTAAAAAGTCATGGTAGACATGTAATTTCACTTACATGTGGAATTTAAAGAACAAAATAATCGAACAAACAAAATTGAAACAGACTCACAGATACAGAGAACAGACGAATGGTTGCTAGAGAGGAGGGAGGTTGGGGGTGCTGGGGGAAGGGATTGAAAAGTAAAAATTAGTAGTTACAGAGTAGTCACAGGGATGTAAGTACAGCATAGGGAATATAGTCAATAATATTGTAATATCTATGTGTGGTGCCAGATGAGTACTTGAATCATTAAGGGGATCACTTTATGAAGTATATGGTTGTCTAACCACTGTGCTGTACACCTGAAACTAATACAAAATAATATTGAGTGTCAACTGTAATTAAGAAAAAAAGTCATGGTAGAAATCATTGAGGGTTGGTTGCCTTTAGAATGTTTAACGTGATTTGGTCGCCAGGAACCACAGTTTTGTGAAAGATCTTGTCTTGGGTGTGAGCGTCCTCGGTCTGTGTGCTGAGAAGGGGCTCCGATGAGACTTCTGTAGCAGTGCCCAGGGAGCTGAATGATACCAACCAGGAGTTATTTTTGTGAAACTGGAAGATAGGAGAGGTAGACCTGCATAGTCAGAGTCACAGCGAAGTGAAGAGCCCGAGGCAAGAAGGATGCACCTGATTCAAGATGGCGCCTCCACAGCATGGAAGAGGAGAGTGCCCCCGCCCCCACTGTAACCAAAGACCCGATAGGACAGAAGGAGGGACCCCTAGATCTACCTATTGTAACTGAGAGCGTAGTTAAAATATACATCTGAGGGGATGTCTCTCCACATTGGTCTGAAAGCAGAATAAACCAGGTAGACAAATCAGAGACATTTCCCCCAAACTGAGCTAAGAGGGAACGTGTACAATCTCTTAGTTCCTACCAAGTTTAGAAATGTTGTGAACACTGTGTCTAAGGCCTAACCCCCCAGGAACTTACTGTTGAGCCACAAAAGGCAGAAGGATGGAGTTTTTTTTTTGCCTGAAGAAACATCACCTCAAGAGTTATCGGTCCTCCATGGACAAAGACAACCAGGGGAGTATTAACTGTGGGAGGGAGGGGGTGGGTAGGGCAAGGGAGAGTAATGGGGTAAAAATGGGGACAAATATAATTGAACAACAATAAAAAAAGGAAAGAAGAGAAAAAGAGTCAATGGTCTATTGAAAAGGAGATAAAAAATTGGGAAATTACAAAAAAGAGGAACTGTTGTCTTTTGCATCTTTGGAGCCATACTTGTGACAAACGTCCACTGCCGACGATGCCCTGGCATCCCTTCCACCACAGGATGGCTCCTTTGGGCACCTACATGTGTTTTTTGTGCTTTGTTATGAGAGAATGACAGAGAAACCAGAGAGCTGGGGGAAGTGAGGTTGGTGAAATGCTGGTTTAATGAATGGAACCCCCACCTCAAGCTCTTTCTCTTGAGGACCTGAGCAGCCCATTCCATCCACTAGGCACCATACAAGGTACTGAGAGGCCCAAGAAAATATTTGAGAGCTGAAAATGTGTTCACCCAGAGGAAAACCTTAAAATTGAGGTTAAAAAATATTTAGTTTGCAGAACACGAAATGATGACCCCTTCTTTCATTGCTAAATTCAGTATTCATAAAAAAAAATCACACTCCATGAAAACAACACGTGGACTTTCTCTTTACAAGAATTCCTATGCCGGCACCAGAGCTGTCAGGAAGCCGTGATTTAAATTGCTCGTAGCCAAAGAATTTCAAAAGCAAAGTTACAACTGCAGAATGTATTTATTTATTTATTTACTTTCACCCTCACCCGAGGATATGTTTTTATTGATTTTTTAGAGAGAAAGGGGGGCGAGAGAGAGAGACATTGATCAGCTGCCTTCTGTATGCACCTTGACTGGGCATCGAATCCAAAACCTACGTGTGTACCCAGACTGGGAATCAAACCCGTGAACTTTTTGGTGTATGGGACAATGATTCAACCAACTGAGACACCCTGCTATGGCTCAGAATTTATTTTTATAGCTATGTGTGTGTGTGTATATATGTATATATATATACACACACACACATACCCTCTAATGTGTGATGTGGGTACCTTTTAATAAGTGTGTGGTATGGAGTGGGGTTGGGACCTCCAAAAATAAGTCTGGGGACCAAGGGGGTATGAAGAGATTCCCGACCTGAGGCCATGTGTCAGACACCAGGGGACTAGCACTTATTTAACCTATACAGCTGGGAAGCCGAGGTGTAGGAAGACAACACAGCAGTTACATTACAGGCTTTAGAGAAAGGGTCTCCAGTTACGGGTCAGCATCGTTTGGTAGAAAAGCCTCTTTGCAGCAGCTTCCTGTGCATTAATTCTGCCCAGCCCCCCACCTCGCCTCTCACCCCCTTTCCTTCCATAACGTGGCCTCAAGCATTTACTTCACCGAGTCCTTTCTGGAACAACGTCTCACATAGCAATCCTTTCCAGAATGCTACAGTGACAGAGTTCTCAAAGGCTGTGATTGATGGGATTTGAAACACTCTTTCTTTTTGGAAATATTTATATTTGATCCCTTTTGGACAGGCTGCACATAACTAGAGCTTATCACATCGCTGGAAATCACGGGCAGGCTCTAAGAGACGGCAACTCCGAGCCGCTGAGGCCTGGAGAGTAAAGATGCACATCCATTTGTGCCTTGTAGTCCTCAGCCCCCGATCACTGTAAATAATGTTTGGAAAAGATCAGGGCGATCATGATCTATTACTTGGTGGCAGTGATTCTGGTGGTTATGTCTTCAGCAGTGATTTATCATTCTCTGTGGTGTCACAAATCATGGTCTCTGCCCGCAACTCGGAATGTACATAGGATCTGCCGGCTGTTAACAGTGACGAATTTGTGTTTATATCCTGACGTTTTAAACCTGACCTGCGGCTCCCATTTGGAAAGGTTCTGAACATACATGTTTGAGAACCCCTTTAGTTTGGCTGGAATTACGGTGAGACTCTCTTGGCCACTTCCTGGGGGCGGGGGTGCGGAAGAGAAGTGGTGCACATAGTGAGTGAGTCAAATTTGAGATAAAAACACGTCCTCAATTTTTTTTCTTACGTGTCATCCTTCTAGCAGAAATAACGTAGTAAGAGATGAGCACAGACTTGCCTCGTTCCAACCATCAATGTCCCTATGAGGAGGAGGACAGCCTTGGTCGTTTGATCTTTCCAAATCTGAACATCAAGGAGGGTTCAGTAATCTCTGCCTTTATTTGAAGTATGTGCAGGCTTTTGTGGACATGTGTTAGCGTCTGTGTGTGTGTCCAGCGGGTGGGGCGAGCCAGGGAACCCAAGCCTTCTCAGGCTGTCCTTTAATGCAATAGATTCTCTGAAACAGGGTCTGGGGACCCTAGGGAATCATGGGAGGTCTACATGAAAACGCTCTGTGTCTTTGGATCCCATTCATTCCTGTGAAGTGTGAGAGCAGTATGAAATCTTCTATAAAAATTGGAAAAATCTCATCTTTCTTATGTGGAATGATCTTTTTCTTCTCTACAAATCGACTGCCTTTTTTTTTTTCTTTCGTTCACACGAGGGACCCAAGGGATTAGGAAACAATAGAGTTGCAATTAGTCACGTTGAAATGGATAACTTAAACAGCTGTGTTTCAGACCCAAAACTTTTCTTTTTAGGTATTTGTCCTAGATTGTCAGTTTTGAGACAGAAAAGGGAATGGTGCTCCAACCCGGCAAAGCGACAGCGAGGGTGAGTTTCCCCCAGGGTTCCGCCGTCAACAAAGCACCGGCCCCTCCGCCCAGCAGTTGGGATCGGGCTCCAGACTTGCCCCACCTGATGCCCTCGGTGTCCTTGCTCACCCGCAGGCTGTCCCCGGTTTTCAAATGCCTGTCAACAAGCTAAGATGACAAATTTGCCCGTGATAATGTGCTGAGGCGATACGCATTTTAGCTGAAGTCTCCTGGAATCAGCCCTCTGTGCGCCTGCCGAAGCCTGCAGAGCCTTTGGGGGCAGGATTTCAGGTGAGCGCAAAGCCAGGGAAAACGGAAGCGCGTTCCTGTCGGCCACACCTGTCGTCTCCCTTCTTTGCCGGCCACATCACCTCTTCTCTGCCTTCCTTTTCTGATTTTTAGATGCGGAACTCTGAGTCACTCTCAAAACAATAGCAATTTCACAAGTGCTATCGGAAGAGACATTAATTTGCTAATTTAAAACCCAGATGAAGAGGAATGACAATAAATTCTCGCAATGTACCAGTGCTCTGCAGAGTACTGTGTCATATATAGTAGGTTATTAATACCACCCCGCAGCCTTGGCAAACGTCATTCTTTGCCACATTCTACTTTTTCATAAACATCTTATCTCATCCAACCTAACATAACTCCTAATACTTTATATAACCATGAAATTCAACGCTCCACCTTCATTGGATAGATCTTCTTTTCCAAAGCGCAATCTTTCTTAAACTCACTTCACATGACAACAACATTAATTGCTATTTTATGCGCATACACAGACAGACTTCTTCACAACTTTACTTCTTGGTAACTTACAAGTACACTGGTTGACAGCATCCTCAATTAGCAGAGTCATTTCCATATCCTGGACATATACATTGATCAGAAAAGATGACAATTTATTTTTAGACAGACGCAGGCTGCATATTTTAAATATATTTCCCATTTGGCAAAAATGGTGTTGTAGCTAATGTATGCACAATATTTCCAAAAACATTGGTACTTTCCCATAAATATCTTCCATATTTTTTTTTCAGTGAGTAATAAAAAAGGTTGAGGTGGGATGTGTTTTATCCCACCACATTATATCATTCCTATTTTTCCTCTTTGTTGGATGGCAATCCGGGGCCGTGGTGCCAAGCTTTGGAAGCAACAGCATCTGGCTTCTTGGCAGGTCCTCCGGGCAGACTTGTTGCCAGCCTCTAAGCTGTGTCTGGGTCTGTTGCATGGTTTGGCTACAGATGGACTCTCTGGGTTGCCTCGTGCTTCTGGAAGCCAGTCCTGGCTTTCCTTTGATTCTGAGGACTTTACTCATTTTTATTCATTTGTGAAGAAGGGCCCATCCAAATGCTTTATGAAACCAACACTGGAGAACATTAATGGATCAAATGTTGCCTTTGAAAAGGCAGAGGTCACTGTGTGTTTGGACGGGAGACGTGGCATATTCTGAGGATGGGTCTACATGTATCCATGCGTCTTTCCATGAACTTCTGTTCTAAGGAGATTGGAAAGAGGCAGATTACGGGTTAACTTCTCTCCCTTCCCCAGGATGAGGTTGTGTGGTTACCTGGAGAGACGGGAATGTGGGAGAGCTCAGGCTTCCTCAGATCAGTAAAACCTTCCATATCTTTTTGTCTTTTTAATGAGTCAGACCCTGAGGAAATGAACACACATGACAAAGGCCTTCTCATCTTCTCTCCTGTTATTGCCCCATGAATAAGGGCTTATACCTTGGCTAGAAAGGAGGGGGAACATTAAATCTGATTTTAGTCTGAATTAAGCACAGGTAGCAAAGCCAGATCAGTTGCATTAGCGGTCCCTGGACCTCTGGCCTGTTCAGTTTTCTTAGCACTATGAAACCTTGTTGCTGCTTATTTTTAAAATCACTTTGATTCACTAAAAAACTCTATGTCCTGCACACACATACACACCCATTTCTTAACTAAATATATATTATTTTAAGGATTATTATTAGAATTTCATGATATTTCTTGAGTGCATTTAGTCCCTTATTGATAAATCTGTTAGCAGCTATTTACCGAACACTTATTATTTACTAAACAGAAAAAAAACCACATTAGGGGAAGATGGGAAATGAAACAATTCTCAAATCAAGGAACAGGATGCTTTTAGATAGTACTAGTGCTGTAAGGAAAAGCAGACAGTTGCTTGATGAATGTGTTTGCGGGATAAGGAGAGTTACTTCAGATTGATTGGGAAGGCTTATTCAAGAAAGTGACATTAGCTCTAAGACTGAAAAGGGGAAGTAGTTAGAAGGTGGTGGCACTAGGGCCCCAGACGGTTTTGGATGATGATACTAGTCATACCTGCAGGTACTGAGCGATTCCTGTGTGTTAGAGGGCGCACCTGTTTTATCCCAGGACAGCGGTTTTCAACCCTTGTCATCTCCTGGCACACAAACTAATGATTAAAATTCTGCGGCACACCCCAAAATAGATTTTTTTGCCGATCTGGCAAAAATAGGTATAATTTTGATGGATTAAAAAAGATAGTCATAGTAATTACCTGCCCTTTTTACTCCAAAGTGACTTTTTAAAAAATCAGGTGCTCATACTTGTATATAAAGATTTCTAGTACCAAAATTAACCAATCAGACAACCTGACTAGACAACGTGACCAATAACATGCAACGGTATTATGTGAACATATATTTATGGTTCAGGACAGCATTCACACTGGATTGCTATTGTGTTGGCTGTTGTCATTTTTCTTTGACAATCTAAGGGAAAAGAGGCTGTTTCCCTGATTAAATGGTCAGGTATTGCATGTTTTAAAAATTCTCATGGCATACTGGTTGAAAATCACTGTCTTACGTGATCCTCATTAAAAAAAAAAACAAAAAAGCAAACCTTGACTTAGGGATTATTGTTTTCATTTAATAAGTGAAGAAAACCCCACAGGATTTCAGCCTTTATATGGCTAATTCAGGCAGGCATGTTGCTTCCTCATGCTATGAAACCAGATCAGAGTAGAAAACCACTGCTTTATTTTTTTTCTGTGTGCCCTCAAATAAGAAAGCTATGAAGTTAAAAAAGATACATGCAGGTATCAAAGCCTTACATATTGATAAAATAAACAACTTTCTTTCCTAAAGACTATTTGGGATTATTAAAAACATGGCAGATTGCTCTCAAAAAAACACAAAGAACTCAGATAGAGATCTTGGTTAATCAAGGCTTCAGATCACTTTTCTTTTTACAATTTAAGAATAATGATGCAATTCTGTTTCTAATACAGAAAAGCTGGCTTTTCCTAGAAGACCGCATGTCGCTATCCCTTCACCCCTAAATCTGATGGCTCTTGGAATGACTCTCAGTATATCCGTTGGTCATGGAAATTTCCTCCTGAATTTTTCAGATGACATGTCACAGGACTCCAAAGTCCCCAAAGTTATCTATTTACTTGAGCTTCAAGCTTCTGGAGATATTGAAAAAAAAAAAATTTCTAATATAACCAGAAGTAGGAAAGGGCTCTGTCAGCAAACATAGGTATTAATTGTTTCCTACTGCACACTTAACAACAAACACAAAAGTACTATAAAACAGGATCACTCCCACAGAGCTATGACCAGCTAATGGCAGGAAATGCACAATCTAGCATTTGTGTGTTCTCAGCTCATCACTGCTTAATAAACTCCACCAATTTTTTTTTTTTTTACAAATGCCAGTTACCCATTACTTTTATATTAGTTCCCTCTTCTAGTATCTTGTCACTTTCTATAAGTAGCAGAAGTTTGTTCTCATAAACTTATATTAAATATCATCAAACTTCCTCAATTAATCTAAATAAGTCTAATCTAATTAATGTTAATGATCCCTATTGAGCAAATGGAATCCTCCAAGATGGTATGTTTATTTGGACTAAAGCGATTAAATCCTTTGAATCAAATAATCAGAGACTTTTAAAAATCAAATATTTGACTGAATTGACTGCTCATTTGCCTGAAGGTATCAATTAATTTAATTATGGAAATAGAACCAATTATTTATATATATATTTTCAATTATAGTATTGAAATAATTTTCATTTGGAGACCATTTTTTAACTACTACCTTTGGACAGAATAGTTTCCTTTATACTAAAACTTTGTATACTCTACCTAAGGGCAAATACTTCCTCAAAATTCTTCCACTTTGTTTATGTTGGTTGGAAATGTTATGTCCTCTTAAAATATTATGAAATCTTTACTCCAACTTATTATTGAAATACGTCTACTTTCATGGACTTACCACAAACATTAGGATCTGAGCATACTGACCTTAAGATTGCATGAGCAGTGACTTATTATTACTTTAATAAAAAACATTAGACAACAAGAAGAGGAATACTCTTGAAGGCTGAAGTGTCCTTTTTACTAAATGGGCTCAAAACTTTTCTAGAACATTTAACTTTTCTGGCCTCAAACCTAATAGCTTTGGGGTTTCTTCTGGTAGATAACAGGATTCTTTGAAAACATGGTATTTGAGTCCAGGTGATTAGGATCAGTTCCAGGAGAGAGGCATGGCCAGAGGGGTGCTGTCTGGGCGCCCAGCATTCCACACGGCCTTCCCCTCCGGCGCAGGCAGCGGTTGGTTGAGTGACAGCATGTTGTGTTATGAGTCCCACACCATAGCATGGTGTGGGCAGCCTCGTGGCATAGTTACAATGACAAATCCTTCAGAATCATTTGACCTCCTGGATATATCATCTCTAGTGTGGTGAGTGCATGGACGCTGTGGGTCCCTGGTCCTGGGCCCCACCTGACACAGGTGAGGTAGGATCTGTGGAATGTTGTGAAGGTCTGTGGCTCCCATGTGAACAGCCCTGAGGGGGCTGGAGCAGAGGGTTGGAGTATGTCTTAGTAAACATTAAGAAACTTGTTTACATTTTCTCTCCTCTTTCCCCATCTGAAAGTTCCCATGTACTTCCTGCTTTCATGGACCCCCGGTGGTGTGGAGGCTTCTGCTCTCCTCAAAGCTCTCACAAGTGAGAGCTTTTTATTCTATATCCTACATATCACAAGCCCCAGAAGTGCAATGAGTGTCCTTTCCTCCCTCCTTCTTCAAAACCCTCCTTCACAACCGACTGTTCCTCGTCATTTCTTGAGCCTAATGGCCTCTCAGTGTCTCTTAGTCAACCAGAGATGACCTTGGCGCTTGGCTCACTGACCCCCCTTCCCACTCTCATCATCCATGGCGACTTCCTCGTGACGTTGATAATTCAGCTATCATATGGCCTTAGTTCTTTGATCCCTGCTGCTCCAAAGATCTCTAGAGGTCTGCAACACCCTTCCGTGGCCATCACCGTGACTCTGTCACTAACAAGAACTGCACAAAATCTGTAGCAACTTCCTGAAATCTTAAGTGTAGGCATCTTGCCCTTTGACCACCATCTCCTGTCTTTCCTGTCAATGTTCTATTATCCCTTCTAACAGCACTGTGACACTCGCATGACTGACAGTTCATTGGCCCGCCTCTACTTCTCTGCCCCATCACTACCACCACTACCATCATCCACACACAGATATCCTCACTTCCTTTCTTAGCTCCGATTTCTGCTTCGGCAGTGTAAACACTTCTTTGCAAGTGCCTTTAACAACTGTGCCTCTGCCTTCCTCAATCACGCATGCTTACTAAGATTCCCATACTTGCTTAACCTACCTAGTCCTTTATTCTTTGTTGGGACTCCAAGGCTGAAAGTCTCTGAGCTGAAATCACTTTGCCTCCATTTACATGGAAACACACCCGCTTCTTTCTAAGGCTGACGCCTCAATTTATAATCTGAAGCTCATCTCTTGTGCTTTTCTCAAGGACTTTGCTTCTGCAGTTATGACATCTCTTTCTTCCTTAATTTTTTATGTTCATTTGCATCAGCAAACAAACAAGAATCAATAGCAAAGTCCTTGACTCCTCTTCTCATTCTATGTTTAATTTCTTTTCTATTCTTCCCTTCATAGGTAATTCTTTGACATAATTGTTATGATTCATTGTTTTCATTTTCTTGCCTCTTGATCTCTTTTCAAACCAGTCCCATCAAAATTTTGCCCCCTCCATTGCACTGGCTTGGCTTTGTTCAAGGCTATCAGTTCCAAAGCTGTGAATCAGCTCTCTGCCCTCCTCCTCCTTGATTCTCAACAGCATTTTGTATGTGTCATTACCCCTTTTTGTGAAATACTTTTTCCCCTGGGCTTCCAGGACAGCACGTGAGCCTGGTGGTCCCCCGACCTCATTGGCTGTAGGCCACATCCTTCTGATGGCTCCTCCTGTCCACTTACCTCTCTGTGTTGGGGTGCCCAGGACTCTGTTCTTGACTTTCTAATTTATCTGCACTGTCCCAAGGTGGTCTTATCCAGTCTCATGGGTGGAAGACCTCTGTATATGCTGACCATTGTATTTATTTATCCAGCTCTGACATTCCTTTGAGCTCCAGATTCAAATGTTCATCGGCCTACTTAACACCCTCACTCAGACAGCGAACAGGCATCTCACAATCAACTGTGTCAACACTGAACTCTTGATTTTTCCCTCCTCTCCAGTCACGTCTACTCCATCACAACCAAACTTCCCACTTACAGTTTATGGCATCACAGCTGCTCAGATTAAAAACCTTGGAGTCACCATTGATTGTTCTGTGTTCTTCAAAATCTATACCCAACCTACGAGTAAGTCCCAGTGGTGCTACTTCTAAAATACATCCCCAACCTGACGGCATTACCGTCCCAACTGCTGCAACTGTGGTCCAAGATTCCATTGTCTCCCATCTGAACCATCTCCCTGACTTCTCGCCCCCTACTGGCCACCTTTCACAAGGATGATGAACTAATTTTTCTAAAGCATCAATCAGATCATGCCATTCCCTTGCCTTGCTCTCTGATGTCTTCAATTAGGCTTAAAATGACATTCCAAGTGGCCGCTGTGGTCTGGTTGCTGCCTTCCCCTCTAACCGTCTCTGGACCCCCTCCCCATGCTCTGTCTCTGCTCCAGCCTCCCGGGCCTTTCAGCCCCACTGTCTTCCTCTCCTGACAGTTCGGAGTCCTTGTCCCTCAGGTCTCAGTGCGCTGGCCTCCCTCTCATTCGGGCCTCAGCTGCAATGGCCCTTCTTGGAGGGACTTCGTCATGCCCTTGCTCAAGCAATCCTGCCTCCAGGCCCGGTCCTCAGGGGCTCTCTCTTATAGTGACCCGTGTGTCCTTGGGGCACCCAGACATACTGGAAAGGATCACATTTGTTTATTTTCTAGGGTTTCTCCCTGTCTTCCTTAATTAGACTATTAGATGTCTAAGAAACTAAAAGCTAAGATTGCATTTCTTCCCATCTATCATGGAAAAGTGCTCTAAGGTTTAATAAAATAAACATATTTCTTTAACGTGACTATTCTCATTGGTAATTCTCCCACTAATGAAAACATCCAAATACACCCAGTGAACCACCCTACAATGCTCAGGGTGAAGTATGAATAGATCACAGACATATCTATATATGTTTAATTGATAGCATTTGTGTTTCTTGATGATTAATTGGCAAGAACAAGTGTTTGGAGAGTAGTAACTGCCCTTTGGGAAACTTTGGTAAGGTCTACAGTTCTGCTGGGCACTGGTCACGTGAGGACACTTAAAGGTTATGATCAGGAGAGGTATATTCCTGCGAACTTTGATAAATTTGGTTTGCTCTTATTCTAAAGTGTAGCTTTTGCTCAGACTGGCACCAGCTACAACAGATGCTTCCTGTAGACACAGAACTCTACATGTTTGGGGGCTGCTCCAGGCCTGGGTTTGAGAGGGTAGGGGGCGCATGAGTTCTGAGATGAGGCTTCCTTCACAGGGAGACAGTGAAGCCCGTGGGGGTGCTGGGTGACTAACCCCCAGGGACGGCTCCCTCCCAGGAGGGGCGAGGCCAGGGCGGGCAATTCCAGAAGTTGTGGAGGCGGTGTCACGTGGCTAAAACCACCTTTGGCAAGGCTTAAGAGTATAAAGGAATACAAAGTGAAGAAGGTGGGGTCATGGCAAAGGCATGCAAAGAATCCCTTTGCGCTGGGACAGCTTGGTGCAGGAGGAAATCCTCCAGGAGGGGAAGTGAGTCAGAGCTCGCTCACGGGCTGGGGAAGGCGGAAAATCACACTGCAGGAGGGACTTGGTCCTTTACGTCCTTGGGCCTAAACAAAAAAAAAAAAGCAACTCTGATTGCTTCCCACCCCCACTGTGGAATCCTAGAGAAGTCGCCTTGGGAAGGGTCTTTGTGAGAGTCCATCTGTGGGGGCAGGAGCAGGTCAGGGGCCGCGCTCTGAAGGACAGCTGCTCTGGACAGCACCAGAAGGGGCCCCTTGAAGGCATTTCCGGTGTACCTGGGGCCTCTCTGGGGAGCTGGCGACTGTTCAAGAGCCATGCCTTATCGCCTCTTGTTAGAGTAGAAAGCTAACACTGGATATGGTGCACTGAAGAGGTGACCGGTCGTTCACATTGTGCTTCAAGTTCCTGAAGCCACCTACAGTGAATGCTTGAAACAAACTGGGACATCTTGCAAACAGCAATCTAATGCTTAAACAAAGGGCACCTAAAGACCAGAAAAAGGTCACCAGAAACAGTGTGCAGTTTACCTGGGAAGCCCCAGGGAGCAGTGAGAGGGCTGTGGAGGGAAATCGTCTGTCTGAGCTTTGAGCAAACTCCATTTCATCGAGTCCAACCTCAAACTCACTCTCGGAAAGTGAGGGAGAACACCTTTTGATTTCTCACCAAGTCACCGGTTAAAAATACCTCCGTGAACATTGGGAAGTTCTATTTAAAGGATAAACCTTGAATATACCGTTTCTGCCCCGCTGTGGAGGGTCTCGACGTGACTCACTCTGCCATTTGATACGAAACTCTCACATGAGCCATTGGTGGCCTTGGAGGAGCCTGATGCTACAGCTCATCTCCTTGTGAGGAAATGGCCCACTAACGATTAAAGCAAGCAAACACACAAACCAACATGCGCCTGGGCAACGAGCGCCGAACGAGCCCCGGATGAGGAGCAACAACGAGCCCTCTGCCTCATAACCCTGGGGTCCTGACACAGGCACCTCTGTCAACTTCCTGTTTGGAATTTCGCTTGTTCCCCAGGTAATGTCAAGGGAAGATAAGGAGCTACTTATTACTCTGTGGGTTCAGAGTAATAAGTATGCCATCACCTTGAAAGAGTATTTCAAGTGTGAGTTAGCAGAATTTATTTGACATTTATTCAACCATCCCTTGTCTATTCGCTATGGGTCAGACTTGTAGATTCCCTGGGGAACCAGAGAGAGAAAAGATAGAGCTCCTTCTGTCACGGAGCCCATGGTTGGTGAGAAACATGGATTAGCAAATCAACAACGACAATTTCGAGGGCCATGCTGTCTGGGAAGTAGGCAGAACATGTCGGGGGGCGGGGCAGGTGCAGGTCAAGGTCAAGGTAACGATGCTTAAGCTGAGTTTTCGAGGAGAAATAGAAATTAGCCAAGAGAAAAGAAGGGGAAGATGAAACCCCAGGCCAGAAGGAACAGATGCTGGGCCTGGATGTGTGAGAGAGCAAGGAGGCCCTGCCAGCGATCTGGCCAGAGGGCAACGTGCTGTGGTCACCTGGGAGGAGCCGAGGTAGGCAGGGACAAAGCAATAAAGATCCGTTCTAGGCTATACTAGGGACGCTGACATTCACTCTGAAGGCTGTGGGAAACCTAGCATGATCAGGCTTATCTTTTAGAACATCACTCTGGCAACATTTATCGAAGACAGAATAAAGAAGAACAAGATGAGAGGTTTAGAATGAAGGTGAAGGGATCAGACTGAGAGATCCTTCACCAATTGAATTGACCAGAATGGATGACCCACCGTATAAAGTGGGGAAAGGAGTTGGGTGCAAAGCTCAGGTTTCAGATTTAGGCAAGCCCCCTTTTGTTTCTAAATGCCATGTTGAAACAGTAGATTTTTTTAAAAGGAGACATTTTCCAAAGTAAACATTTTAAAGTTGCTCAAGCAAACTTCAATATCTTCACTGTACGAGCTTATTCTAGATTTCACTTTGCATCAAGAGGCAGAGAGCTTTGAACAGCCAAGAGGCACCTGGGTTGCAGGGTTGAGTTATGATGGCTTGATGTTCTCAGGATATATCACAGTCCCTGCTCAGGTGGGGTGTGACCTTGAGTGCACAAAGGATGAAGATCTCAAGAATAGAGAGTTTGCGGCCATGCAAGCGAGATGTATAAATATGAATGTCAAGCCACTCCAATGCATGAAAGGCTTTTAAAACGCCTGAGAGTTCCAAAGTGCACACAAGCCCCACACAAGCACAATGAAATGATAATGAAGACAACCAGAAGCAAGGACCACCCACCAGCAGTTTTATTGCTGTAACTAGGAATGAAGGGTCTCCCTGGAACTATTGACACTGGATGGCATTGTCATTTTTAGCACATGCTAAAGCTGTGATTGTGAAAGGAATTGTCTCTGTTAAGCCAGAGCCAGACTATTTATGGACGCCCCGCTCCCACCACATTCCTAGACCATGGCCATAGGTAAGAAAAAATGGAAAATGGCTGTTTGGTTGCCGCACATTTTCCCATCAATTCCCTGTCCGTGCTTAATTAACCGAGGAAGAAATATGCCTCTGGCCTCTTTCGGGGGGACCTCGAGCTTCAGTTCAGCAGAGGCTCCTACCTTCCTATTTATTCCCTGGTTTTCTGGGAAACCTTGGGTCATGGTCCTTTCTCGGGCCACCCACAAAGCTATAGGTCAAAGGACTGCCCTTAATCTTGATATGACTTTCTTTCTCCAACTCTAAGGAGAGACAAAACCCTTCGCTTTCGTATGCAGAATGCAAATATTAGATAATAATAACTCCATTGTCCTTGCTTTAGGAACACACATGTGTGTGAACACGTACGTGCACACGAGCACATAAATGCACAAATTCTCCAACGTAGGCTCCAGGGAGTGAGCTCAGGGGAGCAGTGTGGGCTGGTCTTTTCACTATTTCATAGTTAAGGATACTAGTTACGTGAAGAGTGTGGTGAGACTTCAGTGGTTTCCAGGCCTTTGCTGCTGGTTTTTTAATTCCTTAGTCCAACGTGAGGAGCAGAAAGGGAGACTGAGTGCTGAGAACTAAGTGGTCAGTTTTGGTTTCAGCCAGTCCTGGGATCAGGCCAAGGAAAAGGACTTCGGGGTCAAGTAAGCTGATGCCTTTTCTTCTCCTCTGAGGAGTGTGGTTTCGCTCATCTCACGTGTTCCATTCAGCAGCATGTCTGGCTTTTTTTTTTTTTTTTTTTTTTTTAGGTGACTTCTAGAAGGAGGGATACATTCATTCCAGAAACATTGTGTGCCTGGCACTGGGGCAAGTGAGGGCCAACAGGGGATCCCCTTCCCAGTACCTACCAAGAAAACTTGCTGAGACACACACCAGATGTGTTGGTATAAAATAAAAATGAACAATTTCTGCTGCGTAGGCTAGTCACGTCATAGGGACTTGGGGGGTGGCAACATGTGGGTGAGGTGTCAGGGAAAGGCCCAGTGAAACCTAAAGCCGGCAGCCGATGAGTGTCCTGTGGTCTAAGACACCCATGGAGCCTTTGCTAATGGCCCGTACACTGTAACAAGCCCCGGAGAAAGGGCCCAACCACGGGGAGGCACGTGGATTGGGGGAGTGGCGCTGGAGCGAGGCACAGCTGGCTTGGATTTTGCCTGTCCTTTCCTGAGCTCTGTGACCACAGGTATGGCAATCTCATCCAGCCTCGGTTTCCTCACCAGGAAAACTGGGCATGAAAATCATATAACTTTCTTGTGGAATTAATGTGACATGATGCAAAAGAGTGGCTTGGACATCTTTGTTCGGTAATGAACTAGCTGTGAGTCTATGATTGTACTACATGGGGTCAATGCCAGGAGTATGGATAGAGGACACGGCTGGGTTTAGGCACGGTGTAAGGGAAGGCATGACCCGTGACCGTGAATTTTAACTTCCAAACCAGGCATGGCTTTGGCACTAGATAACTATTCTGGATATCGCCGGCCTTGTTCGTCTCCCATCCCGCCCCGCAACTCACACACACTACCCACCTGCTCTGCTCTAATCCCAGTGCACGCAGGTTCACTGGGCCATGTCAGGACACTGGCACCACCAGGGAGACCACCGGTAACACGTTCTGTTTTCAGCTTTCTAAACTAACAGGGTATGTGCATGTCTGAGAACTGACTATCTTATTTTACCACATTCAGCAATGTTTACATCGTTGGCAGCACTAATTTTGCTGAATTTCCAGCTAGAGCCCTATACCCGGTGAGCCTGAAGTTAGAGCCTGCTAAGAAAACTGTCCATTTCCTTCTAGTGGGGAGTTTTTCTTTGGCCAGAGCCCACCAAAAAGTTCCCCAGATTATAATTCTGGCTTTGAATGAGACTCAGATGTGTCTATATCTCATGCTCAGGGAGAGTTTCAGGTAGGAGGGAATCCAGGCAAATACACACAGCTTCCCATTTGCTACGAGTGCAGGATGGAGGAGGAGGGAAGGGGAGAAGGAGCTAGAAAGGAGGCAGATAAAGAAGGTAGACAAGATGGTGAAAAAAATTACCTATATACTTGTGACTGATAATATCTGACATGGCTTTGGAGAAAAAAATCCCTGAACTCAGAAATAATAACTTTTCATTAAATTTTTTTAACTTTTCAATTATAGTTCACATACGATATTAGTTTAATGCGTACAGCATAATGATTAGACATTTATATAAATAATGGAGTGATGACTTTGATAAGTCTAGTACCCATCTAATATCATATATAACTATTACAATAATAATAGCTCATTTAATGACTCCAACTGAAAGAAATAATTATTATTGGCAAATTTGGCTATACTTCTAAAGACAAATGTGTATTTCATATCTGAGGCAGATTACAACTATCATAGAATGCAAAATTGAGGACACAGTAAGGCAAACCATAATCTAAGCAAAAAATTAGATATTTGTACCCAAACAATGATTCCCTCTTACCCGCTGTCACGCAAAACACTCTGGGCCTATGTATAATGTCTGGATAGTACTTGTTACAACATTGGGTACATCTAAAAGTCATGGGATTGTGAGCCTGTCACTAATAAATCTTAATGTAAATTCTATGGTGCTCTCTGAATCTCTACTAGCTTTTGGAATTTAAATTTGTGTAGTTAATAAGCTGAGTTAATAAACACTTGCATACACCCAAGGACTTTGAATACTTTGAGTTAGGTTAAAAATTTCTCAGAAAATCCTCAGTGTCTGATACAGATACTGGTTACAACTGAGCTTTTTATCCTCAAAAAGCAACCAGACATAGAAGCATTATTCACTATAGCCAAAGGGTGGAAGCTATCCAAAGATCCAGCAACAGATGAATGGATAAACAAAATGTGGTATACACACACAGTGGGATATTACTAAACCAGAAAAAGGAAGGAAATTCTGATACATGTCATAGCATGAATGAACCTATAAAACATTGTGCTGGATGAAATGGGCAAGTCACAAAAAGAGAAATATTGTTTAATTTCACTTATATGAGATATCTAGATTAGCCTAATTCACAGAAACAGAAAGGAGAGAGACTGTGGGAGGGAAGTTGCTCAGTGGTTACAGACTTTCTGATGAAAAAGTTCTGGAAATAGGTAGTAGTGATGGTTACACAACATTATGAAAGTACTTAATGCCATTTAATTGTACACTTAAAAATAGTTATGAGGGTAAGTTTTATGTTATGTATAGTTTACCACAATGAAAAAGACAGAAAAATACCAGTAAGCTCTCATGTTTTGGGACCTGTTCCTTGCATCTCACACTTCTGAAGAACAGGAGTTTGTTTCTTGGTGTTCTGTCAACAATCATTAAACTATTCCTCACAAAATGAGATCAGGCTTCTTGGAGAGTGAACGAGGCACACATGTAGAGATAAAGAAACTCTGGAACATTCAGACTGTTGCTATTGTGCCTGAAGAGAACAAGTAAGGGGTGGGAGGGTTTTAAATAAAGACAGTAAAAAAATATCTGAGTTTTAAAAGAGACGAGGATCAGCAGTGAGAAATACGGTGAGGGGAAAGGAATTAGGAAACTTGTGGAAGGATATTAGAAGCTCTCTATGTACTACCAGAAGCTTTTTGCTCATACATTTTTTTTTTTGCTTGATCCCTTAGAGAGAAGTTAATTTTTTTCTTTACCAACATCTAGTGTAACTTTTAGAAATACCACCGAGCAGTTAGTTTATTATTCTATCCTAAACATTCACTCATCGCAATTAAGATCATGTGTATGAGGGAACCAGCCCAGTTTTCCCTGAACGTTCATCATGGATGAGCCCCCTTAACCTGGGAGAGGTTGCTGTGGAACTGCTCGAGGTCCCCAGCTTGGTCAGACAAGACTGGAATTATTTAGAAATAAAATTCCTCAGCCTAAGAAATGTGTTCTGAACCAGCGTTGGTGCCCTTGGTGACATCAGGGAGGCACACACGGTGGTGGACTGAGGGGAGATTATCCAATGAGCTTGGAGAACAGCAGTGAGTGTTCCAGCTGCCATCGGCCAGTTCAGCGTCAGGGGACAGAGCTGTGTGTGTTTATATAAATGACATGGGAAAGAGAGGTAGGGCCGGAAGCCTTGTAGAGAGAACCAAAAAAATTTGAAGTGAGATTTTGGTGGCAGGGTGCCTGTGTGCCTTGTTCCTGCAAACTCCTGCCATCCCCCATAAGATAGGAAGAGGGGAAGTAACATGAATCACTCTGTGATGTCCAGTCGTCCTGGAGACATGGACTTTGGGAGAAGAACCAAGAATGCATTTGGGTGGAGTTACATGGCAGGAGAGTTCAAGGGGGTATCACCATCCTCTCTGTACTTAGGTTGACAGCTACCAGAGCCAGAGCAGCATCAGAGGTTGCTAACGGTGGAGCAGAGCCGTGCGGACTTGGAAAGCATCGTAATGGAGTCACAGAGGGGAGGGACGCAGCAGAGATGTCTGTATCCCCATTACAGATGCACTCTCATGGGACTTCGGAGACGCCCCTTATCCTGACTGAGCTCAGAAAGAACTCCCGTGTGACCAGCAGCCCCTGTCCAAGTGATTCACACATGTAACGATGACCTTTGGCTGGTGGCTGCAGCTGCCGCTGACAGCCTTGGGCGACTCTGCCTGCTGGCCTGCTTCGCACAATGGGGAGCCATTCTGTCCCTCCGCGCCCAGCCTGGGTCAGGCCTTCTGTTGATTGCTACTGCTGCTGCTGTTCCTCAGCTGTCCACAGCAAGGCCATGTGTGTGAGGTTGGGCACAGCGTGCCTTTGAGGTGGCCCTCCGGCCCATTCATTGCAGCTGTTCCACCTGTGCTGGCACTGAGCAGCTGCTGGCCCCTGCGCACATCCAGCCCACTGAGCCCAGCGCGGGCCGAGTGCCCCTTGGTCCTGGGGGGCTGCTCCGGCCCCGCCTTGATGACCGCGGCGGCGGTGTCTTAGTTCCAGCACTGGCGGCCACCTCTCTGCCAGTTGTTGAGCGTTTCCTGGGCCCCGTCACGCCTCTCATGTCCCCAGAGGCGGGGGAGTCGCCCACACTTGTTCTGTGACTCCAAAAGGCTCCCCTCACCAGGGACCTCATAAATGTGCTCCCGATTGCAGGGGAAACGCTGAAGAAAACGTGGCCGGACGGACGGAAAGATGTCCCTCCTGTTGCAGAAACAGCTCCCAGTTTGCTGCTTGTGAGCCCCGGGCCAGGAGGAGCCCCATGTTTTCAGAGGGAGCACGTTGCCCTCCGCCGCCTCCCTGGGACTCACTGCGGGTGCTTTTAAATGCAATTTTGCCTTAATTAAAGGTTCCGTCTCTTAGTCAGCAACTTTTCAACTGCACAACGGAATTTACTGATAATTTAAAATCTTATATCGTTTGTGCAGATTACTGGCTATGGGGGGCCGTTTCACTGAAGAAGCGTGGAAAATGAACTCAGGTCTTGTCCATTCTAGCATCATGAGCTGAATTTGTAAATTCAGTAAAAATAATCTCCATGGATTCTATGTCTATGTGAGACTTCACAACATACACTGTTTCTACAGGGTTGGCTTGAGGATTAAGGATTATATTTATAGCATGTTGAATTGAAAATATTTCCCTAGAGGGAGTGACGTTATCAGGATGACAGCACAGGTCGCCCCTGACTTCTGTCCTCTTCACAGCAAGGCCATCTAGCTACCCATAGACAAGGCACCATTGTGAAAATCCCAGAACCCAGGGGCGAGGCCGAGGCAGCTCCTGGACCACAGAGACTGAGAGGGCCCGTCCTTGAAGGGTGAGGGGAGCAGCCACCCTCTGACCCCCACCCCCTCCCTCAGGCCAGCCCAGCGCAGACGGAGTGCTCCCCAGGCCGACCGTCTCTCCAGGGGACAAACAAAGCCCAAGGTGGACGCCCAGCTCCCTGAGCACTGCCCAGTGTTTCCGGGGAGGCCAACATGAGTCTCGCCTCACAGGGATTGCTGGGAAAATCTGCGGGCTCCATCCCTAGAGATCAGGTAGAGCTGAGAAGGGAGGAGAGCTTATAGAAACCAGTGCTCAGACCGCATTCCTGCCTGCAGGGAGCCCTGAGCAGATAGCCCAGCCAGCTCTGCCCCGATGCACCATGGGTGGGGATGTAAATCGAGGAAGCTGCCATAGACAACACTATGAAGTTTCCCCCCAAAATTAAAAAGAGAGCTAACATACGATATAGTAATTAGTAATTCCACTTCTGGGTATATCCAAAGGAAATCAAATCATTATCTGGAATAGGTGTCTGCATCCCCATATTCATTACAGCATTACTTATAATAGCCAAGACATGAAAACGTCCTAGGTGTCCCTAAAGAAAAAGTGACATGAATATACAAGGGAATATTACTCAACCATACAAAAGAAGGCCATCCTGCATTTGTGACAACCCAGACAAACTTCAATGACTTTATGCTAAGTTAAATAAGTCAGGCAGACACTGACAAATAGTGACTAATCTCACTATGTATATGTGAAATCTAAAAAAACCCAAATGCACAGAAACAGAGAGCAGATTGCTGGTTGTTGCCGGGGTGGATCGGGGTGGATGAACGTGGTCAAAGGTACAAATTTTCAGTTATAAGGTGAGTAATTCTGGGGATCTAAGGTATAGTGCGGTGACTATGTTAACAATGCGGCATTGTATATTTGACAGTTGCTCTGTTAAGAGAGTAGATCTTAAAATTTCTCACCACACACAATGGTAACAATGTGAGGTGATGGATATGTTATGTTAATTAACCTTGTGGTAATCATATGGCAACTTACACACATATCAAATTATTACATTGTGCACCTTAAATTTACACAATGTTGTATGTCAATTATGTCTCAATAAATCTGGAAAAAAAATATTTCCCTAGAATTTCTGAGCTAAAGTTTTAAAACAAACTAGCTTCCAGAACACTTGTGTCTTAAAAGCTACCTGAATAAAATAAAACTGATATTATCTCAATAGTCAATCTTGCTCTGTATAAATGCTGCCTAAAATAGGAGGTTACCCAGTTGATAGAAAGGTGAAACAGTTGATGAAAACACAATATTAATCAAAAAAATTATCATATTGGAGACTTGACCTTATCTTCAAGGTACTCATGGCAAAAAGGGAAAAGCTGATAAATCACGTATAACTGCAATTCTTCATTTGAATTTTCCAGTCCCTGCAGAGGCTTCAGGGGTTTAAAAATTAATACTTGATTTATTAAAATTAAAAATTCACAAGTTCAAAAACTAATTTTAAGGTTGCTCCTTAAGCTTTTAGGTTCAACTTACAAATCTTTTGATTCTAGTCATACATCTACTACATTTTTTACAACCACTTTTAAGGAACTTTTACTACTTAATTGAATTCCTTTAAATATTTAAAACTGCACTTATAAAAATAATATACTCAATTTCTTTTTTAAATGCTTCAATTGTGATTAATAAACAAAATTTTCTCAAGTGCCTACATTACTCTTTTAAATGTAATAAAAGAAAACTTATACATTTGATCAATATAAAGCCCTTTAAACTGTTTCTTTATCGTTTACAACCTTGGTAATATTCTACTCTATTTTTCAGTTTAGAATCATAAGTCAAATTAATTAACTGGATTTCATATTTTGAATTAAAGGTTAAACTTAGAATAACATTCTGTTATATATTGAATTATGCCTGTTTCTTTTAAACATTCCAAATATTCAATAGAGCAAATATATATATATATTATTAGTAAGTTTAGCTAAAATCTTAATATATGTGTTTGATTTATTTCAACATTTACCTATTTAATTCTACATCTTCCAAGTTTTAAAAAAAACAAAAACTTACCCACGTCATTGCAACCCAGGCAAGTCTATTGGTTTCTTAAAGACCCAGAGACCCCACTGTCAGAGAATGGGACTCGATTCTCCCTGCAATCCTGGTGAGACACAATGAGATCACTTGGTTGTGGCTACAAAAGGTACTCTAAAATTTGATAAAGGGATTGGTCTCTTGTCCATGTCCCCAAACTTAAATTCTATCATTACTTCATTTTTTTGTCCACTTCCTGAAATCTGCAATTTCACCGTCAGGATGTAACTAATTTCCTCCACCGCCTCAATTAGATTTGTGTTTCTTTGTCTCTTTGGAGAGATGTGAGTATCATCTTAGTGGATTCGGAATAGCCTTTGCCTGCCAAGCTCTGTGCATACAACCAAAAGCATGCTAATGACAGCAATGCACCACACTGAAGGCAAGGAAAGAGCTATGCAGAGACGCTATGGTGAAGGCCGCCTAACCCAGCCTGACAAATGAGAGCTAGCGAAGTAAGGATGAAGGCCTCCTGGTTAGGTCTATGTTTCAGAGAGAACACCCTGGTAGCGATGGGGGCAATTTATTTGGCAGGACCGAAGGCAGGGAGGTGGCTGCAAAGATGCTGGTGAGAGATGGTAGTAGGCAGTAAGAAGTAAACACAAATGAGGGGGGACAAATACATGCCTATTGAAGAGGTAACATTAGCAAGATGGTGATAGGTTGGAGGGTAAAGAGTCTATATTTTTAAAAATCCAATGTCTTAAGCAAGCTTCAAAAACGGTTGAGTTTGAGCTAATTTTTTAAACCAAGTATGTTGTTGCTTGAAGTGAGAACAGAAATTTCTGAATGACAGCTGCATTAGGGTTGGGTAGGAAGACAAAGCTGGCGTTTTGTTATAAACATTCAAGACTACGAACTGGTGCTCTCCCTCCTTCTGAAGGTCATTTCTTTAGCATGAAAGTCACTTCCCCAGGAGGGCCCTTCCTCTTCTCTCAGACCCTGAAAGGGCGCCTTTTCACAGTCGCTCACAGCTCTCTGTCTTCTGTGAATCATATACCCAGATTTAAAATTAGATCATTATTCGTGTTACTCCTTGAACAATGTCTCTCCCACTCTATCAGAACTGGGCCCTCGTCTGTCTTGTTCTTTGATAAATCTCTAGCACAGTGTCTGCCATTTAATGGATATTCAATAAGTATTTGTTGATTTAATAAATAGGCGAATGAATGAAAGACTATAGGAATGATTGAATGGGTAGATGGATGGATGGGTAGATGGATGAATGAATGAATTAGAGTAATAGCACAGGTCCCTGAAGGTAGAGGCAATTCAATATCTTCCTACAATGGTGCTTTGGATTCTTTTCAAGCATCTGTGGAGCTTGAAAAAGAGTGAGTGTAAGTGTGTAAGAGTGCAAGAGGAGTTAAAAGCATTGACTTTAATGTCAAACAAACCAAGCATTTAGCTGCCTTTTACCGTATATAACCTGGGTGATCTCAAACAATTCCCTTAACTGCTGAACACTTTGGTTTCTCATTTGTAAAATGGAACAAGTATGGTACAGTGTATGTACATTCAGTTTTATATCAAATGGTAGAAGATGATATCTGAAACAATTTCAAGCAAAGCAAATGTCTCAAAATCGTCAGTATTCACTTTTATTTTACTTGGCTTTATAGATAAACATCTATAGATAAACTTCTACCTCCTAGAATATAGGCAATGGTGTCAGTTTAAAAGCTATAAATAGGAGGAAGAAGACAGGGGAGGCAGCTTTTAGACCCGACATGCTAGGCAACTCTTAGAACATTATGTGCAGCTCACAAACACAGTGAGAAGAAAAAGAATCCCTTTGTGAATTATGTTAATAAAATGATTAAAAGTAATGCTAAGTTGGAAACATTTTAAATGTGTATTATAATGTGGGCCTTTGAGTAATTTAACCCCGATGTTTCATGTAAACATTTGTCACATACAATCAGCATAATAATTAAGGTATTGCCTTTAGAAAATACTAGAAATTGTAGAAAAAAGTTATTTTGGTCACTGGGAAATTCTGACTCCAAGACTGATATCAAAGGTGGCATCTCAAGCTTCCTGTCAGGTTTATGCTACTCTGATTTATAGAAATAGTTTGAAAAATACAAGTTGTAGACACGTTTGATATCAGTAGGGCCTTCTGATGCCTACCATTAGATTGAACGTGGTCTCTCAAGTTCATTGCCTGACTTACGATTTTATGGAGCTCTGATTTATAGTAACTAGAAAAGTTACTACATGACATTCTGTTTTTATCATAACTGTCCTTGAATGTTTCTATGATTATATTAATATTGCATTTTAGTAGTTATGTGCCTCTAAAAACTCTGCAGCCCCTAAGAAAATCCACAAGGCCTCTGCTCAGCCAGTGGTCCCTGGCCTCTTAAAGCAACTGATCACGCCAGGACTTATCGACATGGTACCAAACTTCATGTGAGGCAATGAAGAGGGGCTGTGTGTGCTTTTTAAAAAATTAAGTAGATATAAGCGAATGACAAATTACATAAAAATATTCAGACATTATTACAAATATTAAGAGTAAATCAGCATATGAAGCTAGTGGCCAAGCGTGGCTGTCCACGGATCATGTTTCGAGATGCCCTGGTATTTTAGAGCTTCCCTGGAGTGGCAGGAAGTACGAGGATGACCGAGAGGGGGTCAGAGTGCACAGTATCTCCCTCCATGTGGTGCCTGTTGAGCGCTAGTCCCATTCTCGCCTGACCTGTCCACGTGGACTCGGTTTCTGGCAGGACTAGCGAGCCTAACCAGGGACAGCGCCTCCAGAATGTCAAAGTTCTGGCTGTGTGTACTCAACTCAGGGGACCTACTGATTTGGGTCAAGATGGGGACTCACACCCATGGCCATCCCCGCGTGTTTTGTGGAAAAGCAAACAGAACTCAGAGTTGAGATTCCCTCACTTACTGTATTCACAAGGGAGCAGGGAGGCCTCCTTGTCATTTTTGCAGACGTGCGGGCTTTCCGAAGCCAAGGCGCTCAGTCCCCTGCCGTGCGTGTCCCTTTCCTTAGTCATATTGAAGAGGAGTGGGATTTGGAAATGTCAGAACAGTGGCCTCAGTGAAGTGCGCGTGGGCCCTGTTTGCACAGACTCGGAGAAGCAGGGCTGCCCATGAGATGGGGCATCAGCTGGAATCGCCCCCCGTGGCCTCTAACTCCCTGAGCAAGCCGGAGCGACTGCCGATACCTCGATAAGTAAGCACAGCACGGCGAACCCACACAGCCTGCGTGTCCTCAAGGGAGCCGTGACCCCTGCTCTTACCTTGGGCTTCTGGAGTCTGTCTTCTCCTCTGAGCTTTCCCACGTGCCTTGGAGATAAACACACTGTCCAAGCTGTCTCCCCCTCTGGCTCTTGGAATGGTGACAAAGAAGAGTGTGAAGTATATTCATGCTCCGTCAGGTGAGGCACCTAGACATCCATTCATGACGGTGTGGACGGTAGATGGACAGGCTCGTCCACAGGCTGGAAATTCAAAGTCTGCGGGTTTGAATCCCTGCTGTTCTGCATGTGACCCCGGGTCAGCCTGGCACCATATTCCTACTGCTCCAGGGCCTGCATCTGTGGAGGGGGGCGGAAGGGAGGAAGGCCGCACAGCTGGTAGATATTAGTAATGTGTTGCTGTTGATCTGATGGATGGGAGGCCCTCAGAGCTCTGTCACCTTCCCCTTAGAGGATGTGGAAGGCTTCCAGGACATGAACCCTTGAAGTGTGTTCTTAGATCCTCACATAAATATGCCTCATCCCATTTCTGGATAAAACCTCATCTCACTCCTTCATTTGTGGGTGTCTCTGGCTGCAATTGCCTTGGATTCCACCAACGGGCTGATATCCCAGTGAGGGAGCAGCTAAGGAGGCGGAGAAAACAGGAAGGTCGGAAGCAGAGAGGCTCAAAATAAAGGCCGTGCCCAGGGTAGCGGGGCTCAATGTCTTGGGATGCCATGGGTCTGGGAGCGAGAGAGGCCTGAGTTCAAGACTCTCACACAGCCATAACACGACCGCTCTACACCTCCTTTTCTCCATCCAGAAGAGAAAAGCAACAATAGTGCCTATATCAGAGCACTGCTGTGAAGATGTGGCCCATAGGCTTATGCAGTTTCCTTAGCACTTGGTGGGCATTCCACAAGCAAGAGTTAATTGGGGTTATTATAGCTCTGCTATTTACCAGCTGCAAGGCCTTGGAGAATGTACTTGACCTTCCCAAGCTTCTTATTTCCTATTTACTATCCTACCTTGTTCTGCATATGTCTCATAAACTAAATTGGGAATGGAGATCTAGCTGGGAGGGGAGATGTGGATTTATTATACAATCTTATGCACCTGGGGAATTCGCCTGTAATTTCAGTGTTTCCTGGATCCCACTAAAGCATCATCTCCTGCTCTTCTCTGGGAGCTGAGTTCCTTTGGAGAAGACGCACTGAGTGTAGCCAGAGCAGCCCCTGGAAGCAGGTGGGCATAAGCTCCGATGAGCCAGGGAGGGAGAACATGTGCCTGGCAGAGCCTGACAGGGTGACATCCCATCACAGGGCATTTTAGTCACTTGTCTGGGTCTCCCTCTGAGTTGTCAACTTGTTAGAGACGGGGATCCTACTTCTCAGGGGTTTCAAAGAGGTGTGTGTGTACAGTACTTAGCACAGCGACTAGCACACAGTCCTCATGAAATGGTACCTGTTCAAATGCTACTGCTGATTACGCTGTTGATGGTGTTTATATTCTTAGGGTTTTGCTTTTAGGTGGCACTCAGTAAACATTTGTGGAACTTTCCTTAAGTCTGTGGTGATCATTTATAGAGTCTATTTTTGTACTGCTTAGATGGGTTGACATTCTTGAACCTACAAAGTGAAGAATAATGAAATATATGCTATTTTGTCTGAAACTCCAGGAAGTGTTGTGGCTAAATCGGGGGCGATGGTTTCCCATCATTCAAACTTGAAAGGCAAACACAGGAAGGTTCTCACACTTCCCTAAGTCGCCCAGTGTCTAAAACATCCAGAGGCATTTATTGTCAGCGAAGTGGAAGGTTAAAAGTTATTTTAGTTTTCAATGATCATTGTTCTTCCATATCCATTGATAGTATGTTGAAACATTTTAACCTTCCATTTTTTTATAGGTCAAAAGATGGTCAACTCTTGGCATCGCGATAGTGGAGGGGACTTTCACGAATGCGTATTGCATTGAAATAAAAGCAAAAATCGATTGTCCGATACGGGTGGACTTCAGTGTCCATTTTGTCAGGGGAGAGGCTTGCAGGAGGTCAACAGCTCCCATTCTACCCAACACATTCACAAAGTTTTCACCGAAATGGTCTACACGTTCCCTTTTCTAACAACAGCCTGTATACATGTTAAAAACCACGTTAGCCTGAGTTTTATGATTCATTTTTTTTTTCTAAGCCTTACTGTGAAAATGACGTTACCAGTGAACGATGTTTTTAACAATTGGACAGAGATCCAGACAGAACTTAGTAAGTGCCAGGCACTATTTTAAGCACATTATACATATCAACTCATTTATCCTCTTAATAGGTCTAAGGGATAGATACTGTTACTATCCATGTTTCACAAAAGAGGGAACTGAGGTATAGAGAAGTAAAGAAACTTGCCCTAAGATCACACAACTATAAAATAACAGGAACAAGTCACACTTGTCACTGTTCTACCGTCCCTTCATGCCAAAGGTGGCTACTACAACAACTACTGAGACACACGGATGGACTGAATTCTTCATGTCAACCCAAAATTGTCAGTTTGGTATTTTTACTCTTCTAAATGGCTAAATAAAATGGAATAACTATTCACCTTATTCAATCTGTTCCATATGTGTAACAACATGTTAAGGTAGTTGGCTGAGGAAAGATTCAAGTATTCAAAAATGGTTTTGTTGGCACGTGTGCCCATTTTTCAGTGGTATATATATTTAAAAAAAAAAAGATTCCATGTGGTGATTGTGGGGTGGGGGAAAGAGGGTAAGTGGAAGAGAGGATAAGGGGGGTAAATGGTAATGGAAAAAATACAATAAAAATAAACTATTAAGAAATGAAATTCAGAAAAAATTAAAAATAAACAGTTCAGTAAAAGTAAAAAAAAAAAAAAAAGGATTCCAAAGAAATCAAAGGAAACTTGGCACTGGAAAAAAGTATAGTTGAATTGCACCTCTACTATTTACCAGCTGCGAGGCCTTGGAGAAGGTACTTGATCTTGAGGTCCTTCCATTTTTCTTTTATACAGTGGCTATAGTAATGCTTAGCTGAGAGAGTTGTAATGATGGAAGGAAATAACGGATGTACTGTGTCTATTACAGTGCCTGGTGCATTACAGGTAATTAACACACGCTCTTTCTAGCCACACCCACTTCCAGAGCTCTCAACTGGCAGGTAACAGAGCCCATCATGCCCAAGCAAGTTCATCTTAAACAAAATTCTAGCACCTGTTTTTTCTTGGGATATCTTTTCGACAACTGTAAGAATTTGGTTCTAGTACATTGAAACTGTGAATCATTGGGTCAAGGAATAATTAGAAAATGAAATTAGTTTTGACATTTAAAACAAAGACTCAAGAGTAGACATTACGTTACAAAATTTTAGGAAAGAAAATCAGCTAAGGGAAAGGAAACTAGGGTCTCAAAACCAGAGTTCCTTGTTGAAAGGAGAGTATTGAGCTGTGTCTATGAGGCTGTGAGGTTTTCAGTGCCAGGGTTATAAGCAGATGTGCTGCGGAAAGTGGCGTAAAGCCTCTTCTAATTGGGTAATCCTAATTTCTATAAACATTGCAAAACTCAGAATATGGAAATCACAATGATACAATAAAAAAAAACTGGTATATTTAACTGGAGAATGAGATAGAGAATTAGTATCATTATTATTTGCAATAAAGAAATATGAGAAGTACCTGACTGAGTGTTGGAAAAGTAAATCCAAGCCAGCAGTGCATTATAGATAACAAATAATTTCATATTGTTTATTATTACTAGTTTGAGCAATGCAAAACATCATTAATGCTTATCATTAATTGCTGTGCTATTTTGTTTCAGGGGATATAAATGTAAGGACAAAGCTTTCACTAATTCATTCTGTGACCTTTGTCCCGCTAATCCTATTTTTCCTGCAAGATCTTAAGTGCCTCAGATGTGTATTTACTACCCTTCAAAGTGGGAAACGAACTGTCACCATCTGAGGAACCACTAAACATTACATCAAATTATTTGTGTATTTCAATTGCTGTGGAAAGATGCTTTATAATATTTGATTGACAATCTGATGGAAGCTTTGAAATGCTATGACAATGAGGAAGGGCTCTTTGAATGACTTGTTTGCCACCGTTTTGGAGTGCTCAGTAAATATTTGGTGAAACTGGTGTAGTGTGGCTGTTTCTTTCCTTTGTCACCTGAAATAGCTCCACATCATCACATGACCAAGAATGCCCGGCTGTGCCAGGAATCTCAGAGCCAACCTCTGTGCTCAGGTGGGATAGCTTTTCTCAATGGGATTTCTTGGTGTGATCTTCCCCCTCTTTTTGGCTATTGCTGTGACTTCTTTACTTTTTTACTAATGGTTTGTGACATGACTGTACCTATGCTTTTATTAGAAGTTGCTGAAATCAGCCCCCTTTTAAAAAAGGTGCTCAGGGTACATAAGCAATGAAATAACTATTTTAATTCCTAATAGAGATGATCTCAGGTCTCTGTATTTATTCATTCTCTTTCTTCCTTTTTGGAAAGTGTTAGTTTTCAGGACACTTATGCAAGACCTCACGTTTCACAGTGCAGTTATTTAACTAACTGGACACATTTACATTCAGTGGTTTTTGCCTGTGCATATAGTCCAGGTTTTGCAGGAGTGCTATTGACGATTTAAATGACTTCTTTGTGAATACATTTAGATACACTTCTATTTGCATTTACTATAGATGCAAATTATTGTTCAGAAGATTGCATTTTATCCTGTGATGAGGTATAGACTCATAACAAATAGCAGTAATAGCATGAAGGAAAAATTTCCAAATTTATGTACAGGTAGCAAATGGTGCAATCATAAATTAAAAGGCAAGAAGCAACCAGAGTAGTGATCAAAACTTCGCTTGCCTTCAACCAAAATCCGAACCTGTATCAGAGTAAAGAATCTATCTCATCGAGCCTTGAAGCTTTCTAGAGAAACTGTCCCTGCATCTAACAAGACACCAATTTCTAAACAGCTTAATTGAATTAACGAGAAGATTATTCACTTGGCAGGATGTTGTGTGTATGGGATGGGGATGGAAGTTGTTGATCACAGAGCAGCCAGACTCAGGCACAATTGGCTACCGCGATCAATTTAATTAGTGGTATAGATTCTGTGTCAAATAGTTCTTTATTCCAGGATCTGGTGCTAAAAGAAGTATCAATCATCCTTGGTCTATTTGGTTGAGTGCATTAAGTTACTTCTCTGCGTTTCAAAGACACCACATCTTTTTCTTTCCCATTCATTTGCTCACTCAGCAATGAGCACCCATGGTAGCTAGGAACTGGGGTTACAAGATGACTCAGAGCCTTAAACGCCACGCAGATGGACTCGAAGGAGAACTCCTTACTGGGCTTGTAAAGAGACTTCCTTTATGGTTTCACTGAAAATTTTGGGTTTGATTTCGAAAGTGTATCTAGAACTTAGGAAAAAGTTAATGCCAGTATCCTAGTATTAAAAAAGAATATTGTTTTACCCTCTGATTTGCAGCATTTAAAATTACATTTCTGCAGACTCATAGATACAGAGAGCAGACTGAGAGCTGGCGGGGGGAGGGGAGTTGGGGGCTGGGTGAAAAAGATGAAAGGACTGAGAAGCACAAATTTGTAGTTACGAAATAAGTCAAGGGGGTATAAAGTTCAGCATAGGGAATATATTCAATAATGGTGTAATAGCTGTGTATGGTGCCAGGTGGGTACTAGAGATATTGTGGGGAAGGAGGGCACTTTGTAAAGTATACAAGGTCTGCCCAGAAAGTATCCAGCCAGATACTATGGAAAATAGAGACATTTACTGAAGAAGATACAAGGAACATTGTACATAGGACAATGATGTCTCAGTCCCCTTCAAAGGAGGCACCTTGGGACCTCACACAGTTCTCCCAATTGCCATCAGCAGACCCATCATATCTTCCTGAATCTCATCGATGGTCTGAAATCTCTGCCCTCTTAAAGGTGATTTTAGTTTGGGGAAAAGCCAAAAGTCGCAGAGCAGTAAGTCTGGGATGTACAGGGTCTCATTCACCTGGGTGATTTGATGTTTTGCTAAAAAACTGTGTACTAGATGTGATGCACGAGCAGGAGCATTGTCATGGTGAAGCCACCAATCACCAGTTGCCCACAGCTGTGGCCTTCCGAATCATCTGCATAGTTTCTGTGGGGAAATGAATGCTCACGCTTAATGCAAAATTTGATGCAGATTCATTGCTCCCCTCACTCAGTCAGTTTGAATGTGGCGGCCACACAATGCACATGCTCACTCAATAGCATCTGCCGCCCCCACTGACTAGTACAGTGAAGTTGTCATTGTTCACACATGCGCAGTCCAGTCCACTCTCCTCAGCTGCCAGGTTGCACCAATGTCATGCCAACCATTCTTACATTAACAACGGTTGGACTTTTCCCAGAGAGACCTCATGTGATTGTCTAACCACAGTGCTGTATACCTTACAATAATATGAAATAACATTGAATATGAACTATAATTGAACAAATTTTTAAATTAAAAAAATTAATAAAATTACATTTCCTGACATGGTTGGAGTTCTATTTCCCAGGTTGTCTTTTAACGCAGTAGAACTGGGACTTCTCACAGCATACTGCGGTGGCAATAGCCAGTCTGGTCTGATTTGAAGCCCCCTGGTCCCACAATCCCCAGCTCCCACCTGTCTTTTCACCCCTGTAGTATTCAGCTGCAGGCCTTTCCACACCTGATTCAGACAAATCCTGGGTACATTTTAGAACAGCTGGGACCTCTGCTGTTGGCATCTCCTTGTGGTTTGAGCTTCCTCACAGTATGGCAGCTGTGCTGCAAGGGTGGGCATCCCAGAAGAGAGAGATGGAGGGGAGCAGTCTCACCCTTCCAGCTGAGCCTCTGAAGTCTCACTTGGTCGCATTCTCTTTGTTGGACGCTTGTCAGTGTGGCCAATGCCTCTGCAAGGGGAGGGACTTCGACTCCACCTCTCAATGGGAAATGTGCCAAGGAATTTGCAGCCATGTCTTAAAAACCACCACAGATGGATTTTACTCATGAGCTATTCACAGGTCCTTAAATAACTAATGAGCTCAGTTTGAGAGGGACAGTTTTGCTCAGTTCAGCTGCTTCCACATGTTGAAGTTAGGTTCAGCTTTGCAAGTGCTCTTTTTGTGTTCTACCTTTTACTATTTTGTCATGGCGATGTGCAGACTCAAAAAATTGTACCTCTTTTAAGATTTTATAATTCCTTACGTTGTGCTCTTTAATGCCTTAACATTAAAGTTAAGGCATTAACTTTAGTGCTAAATTATTTAAAATAATTCAAAATTATTTTAAGTTCAAATTTGAAATTTTATTCTCATCTTCTTGTCAAGCCACTTACTTAACACAATGTGGAGAAAAGTATTTGCTTAAAGAACTGTTTGTGGGCCCAAATTAAAAACAAATATAAACAAACATTTAAAAGTCAACCAATTGAAATATTATTAAAAGTACTTTCTGTGGAATGTGGAAAATGGAAAGGAGGATTTTAGCTGTAGTGTTACTTAGAAGAATTTATGTTTTCCTAATCTAGTTGTTACTTTTCTTTTCTTTGATTTCAAGAGGGAAAGGATTTGAAGAATGTAACAGACAGTGTTCAATCTCCTGAGGCCTAAGTGATTAATTCAAGATTTTAATGACTCTTTTTAAGATCGTAGATAGGGAGAGAGGAAGGCTGTTTCATAGCGGTTTGGTTTTATTGGCAAGTAAGACCAGAGTAGCTAACTCTTCTTCAAGAAAGTATGATAACATTAGAAAGGTTAACCCCAGTGTGGGACAAGGAAAACCCTGGCTGTCCAAAAAAGCTCCTAAAAAATAACCAAAATGAAATGGACATCATGGCCTGGACTGAAGGAGGATAGTTTAGACATAAAATTATACAGATGAATCAATAAAACCCAGCAAGATGTGAAGTTCTCAGGGGAGAGAGAAATCTTTCTTCAAGGAAACATGCATGAGAAAGGGGAGAGAAAACCATTTTCCCGTTTTTAGATGGGCCTTATGGGCAGAAGGCGTTGAGAGAGCAGGCCTTTTTAGTAACAGCTCAGTATTCTGTTAAACAAAAGGAGTATTATTAAATCTGCAGGTTCCGAAGGCTTCTCCCTCTACAGGATTTTCCAGATCATCATGGAGGGAATGGTTCTCCTCTTTTTGACATGATGAAGTGAAAAACAATTACGGAAGAGTCAGCACTGTGTTCATAGCACTAAAAACAATGAGTTTGTTTTGTGTGTTGGTTGGTTGCTTTTTGTTTTATATCACACATATGTGTGAAATCATATGGTTCTTGTCCTTTTCTGACTTATTTCACTTAGCATGATATTCTCAAGATCTATCCATGTTGTTGCAGATGGCAATAGTTCACCTTTTTCGTGGCTGAGTAGTATTCCATTGCATGTGAGTACCATATTTTCTTTATACATTCATCCATCAAAGGACACTTAGTTTGTTTCCATGTCTTGGCTATTGTGAATAATAGTGCAATGAACAAATGGAGACTAGACTTTGGATGGTGAACATACAATTGAATGTACAAATGAATTGTGATAAAATTGTACACCTGAAACTTATATAATGTTTCTAGCAAATGTCACCCTAATAAATTTAATTAAAAAAAGAAAGAAAGGGAAAACGCTCCTCAGAAGTCAGTCTCTTAATCTCCAGGAAGGACCACATGCAAACTCAGCTTGCTCAGCTGATGCTGCCCTACTTTTACAAGGCTACACAAAGTGCAGGAAGAGGAGGTGTCAGGAGGGAGTCTTGAACCCCCACCCAAGGATGACTTTGCGATAAGAATGCATCTGTCTTTTCTTAAGTCAATGAAATATTGTGTTGCCTTAACCTTTCTTTAGTAGAAACTCTCTCTTCATTTTCATTTATGAAATGAAATGTCTCTATGGCTTCCAACTTTCCCTTCAGTCATGAAGCCCAACCCTAGTCTACATAGCATCGATTTCTCATAATTTATATTTGCTGGACTCTCCTTGCCAGGCATCCAATCATCAGGTTCTTGGTTTAAACTATGGGGCTCTTTGCTGATTATCATCTTTAACCCATGAGACACCCTGACTTTCAAGACATTTTTCTGTTTATTCCAAAGTAACCATAACCACTTCTACATATTTTCTTGTCCTTATTCAGCATGCTTCTGCCCCTAACTTTTAAGATGTAAATTATAGAGAAATTCAGAGTAAATGATACTACATTCTACTTTACATTAAAATTCTTTGTGTCTTATTCTTCCCTCTATTTAAAGCTTGTAATGGGAAGGGACTATTACTACTTATTATTGTGTTCTTTATAGTGTTCAATCAGGAGTCTTCTACAAACCATTGCCATCAGTACATAATGTTGAATCTATGTGTATATTGTGTACTTACGCCACAGTGTAATCACTACTGTCTAACTAGATTGTTTCACATGACTTCAAACACCCAATATCTAGCACTTAGAATGCATGCAAAAAAAAAAAAAAGTTGTTGCATAAGATGTTGGTTGAATAAGCTCTTGTTGGACGGATGGATGGAACATCAACTTGTAATACTAACCAAAACCAGAATAAATTTCAAGTGACTCAGGTATAGTCTTCAGGTCTTCCTTTTAGTCTGATCCAGTGGTTATCCATTTAATGACCTGTTAACTAATTAACCCATTTTAATTAATTCCTTTAATTAAGTTTTAGGAGGTATGAATGTTTTCAGAAGTGTTTCTGTTTACAGTGACAAAGGAAGGCAGGAAGGGGGCCGTGGTGATTGTGGATGGAGCCCTGCAGTGACGCGGGACTCTGCATCATACTTACTCTGTGTGTGTGTCCTATTCATGTGAGTCAAACACTGCTGGTCTGTGACCACCAACATAGCTGCAGAAATACACCACCTCTGTGCTTTTTGTTTTCCAAATAGCAGCAGCAGAGTGTTTTGGGAAGAGGCCATGAGCCACGTGGAGAAGGAAATGGATCTGAAATGCCTGAGGAGGTGGAGGAGAAAGAGAGCGAGCTGAGGGATCTGGGAAGGAGAGGGCTGGAGATGCCAGGGATGAGACCCAAGCCCCCTGCAGCCACCTCCGCCATCGTGCGGCATTTCACGGAGCCTCGGTTTCTTCATTAGGAAAATCTGGGGATTGAACTGCTTGATTTTTAAAGTTCCTCCCATATCTAGATTATTTTGGTTTCATGTGAAACCAAAGTAAAAAAAAAAAAAAAAAAGGTGTATCTCTTTCTATATATGTCCCTCTAAATAACCAGGTAGGGAAGCACGAAGGCTGTGTTCAGCTCCCTGTTTTAGAGCCACCAGTTGCCATGGCATCTTGTGTCAGGACATTGTTTGGACACCTTAGGAAAGCGAGGCCTAGTGTGTGTGAGCCAGGGTATGCATGTGTATGAAAGAGAGACCAAGAACGCTCCGTGGGCAAGTGCTCCGAGTCTGAATTATTACCCTTGACCTTAAGACAGCTCCTCTGCTAACACCAGCCCATTCAGGATCTGGTTGACTCCGTACTTGGCAAACCTTTACACTATTTTGTATACAAATAGTTCCGAAACGTTGTTTCTCCTCTTTTCTCTTAAAAAGGAATGAAGAATTACCTGCTCCCATGGAATGCACCTCGCTCCGCTGAATTCTTTACCTCTGCGTTCCTAATCTTCCTGTGTCAGAGATGTGTGTGCAATTGGTTTTTCAACTCTCTTAGAATACTAGGAAGTGAAAAGTGATCAACAGATTCAAAGAAAGAAAGAGATGTGTTTAACACCAAAGCCACCTTTGGGGGCGGGGAGCATCTGCAAGTCCAAGATGACGATCTTTAGTGCCTTTTGCCTGGGAAAGAGAGCAGCAGGGAGACAGATGTTTCTCTCATTATTTTCATTTGGAGCACCATTGCTGCTCTGATATGTCACCATCTGAGAGTGCCAGTGCAGAGCAGGACAGCTGTGCATGACCTATTCTTGTGACTTCCAGCAGGGTCCAGGGAAGGAAACGGTGGTGTGCATTTTTTTTTCCTCTTAATTTAGAGGCCATGGCTTTCGGAATAAAGATATTAAACAATTGTTTGTTTTCTATGAAACACAACTCCTTTTCCTCTTTTTCCAGCTACTGTCTTATCCTATTGCCCTTGCTGGGCAGAATCTTTGGAAGAAGCCAAAAACTAAACCAGGAAAACGGGCAGTGGCAGGGTCAAATATACACTCAACTTCCTTTTGGTCCTCTTTGAAACACATGTCATTTTGTAACATCCTAAAGGCCCAACTACTTTATGCTGGGGTTTTGCTGCACGCTAGCATCTTCGGACCTGGGTAAAGACTCTTTGGGTTTCTTATCCAGTGAGACGTGGGCTTCATTTTCCAGGCTCGCTCAAGCCCATCCTTGTGTGCTAGACCTGAGCAACCAACGGTCCCGGACATGCTGCATTCTGTGTGCATTGGACAGGATTTCCTGCAAAGGGTCAGGAAAACATACATATTTTCCCATCGTCTTTGTTTAAACTATAGAAAGCCCTTGTGTCTGACTGGAGACCCTGTTGGCCGGTGCCACAGCAGCTAAGGAAGTGCCACTGATGGTCATCTTCACAACAAAAGCCAATGAGAATACAAGGTGTTTGTGAACCTGCCTCTTGGTTTCCTGTATTCCTCTCCCTTCCATCAGCGAGTTGGGAAAATGGGAAAACTGCCACTGGAACCAAAGGGAAGCAACAAATATGAACCGATACGCTGGAGGTGCAGTTGGGTTTATTAGCACTTTTTCTTAATCACATATTTCATGCCATATCTCCTTATGAATAATACAAAAGAGTATTGTTATGGGGGAAAAGGGGAGAGGGGGTCAGAAATAACTGTGAATCTCAGAGTGACAGTCTCAGAGTCTTGACTGCAAGAAATAAACTTCTGAAGGGGTAAGTACTGATGTAACATTGGGAGCCAGAAGACGTCTCAATGACCTAGAACGCGCGATGTCAGTTCCAAGCTTGGTAGAGCGTCTAACATCAAGTCTGCAACAATAAAAATGACAATAGATGCAATGAGCAGAGGATCTTGGAGATGAATGTCAAGGTCAACAGATCTGAAGCTCTGCCCACCACAACCTGGAGCTGGCTTCCTGTACTGCACGCATCTGTCAGCTGCATTTCCCTTATTATTCAACCACTGTCTTCCCGCCCCCGCAATGCCCTTTAAGCAGCTTGCACTTTGGTGACTGTACAGAGTTTGTTTGTGGCTATTTGGAGATGGACATACAATTGGGCCATTCGGTGGGTCAGTGTTTCCCAGAATGGCCGCGTTGAAAGCCCCGTTTCAAGGGCTTCTTTGCCTACCTCTCAGAACAACCCACTGGCTGTGGTGCTGAGTGCACAGCAGCAGTTAATGCTTCCCCGAATAGTGAAAATTGAGGAGGCTCTAGCAAGGCTGAAAATGAAAGCAAGTGTAGAGAAAAATATTCTCAGTAGGGTTGCATGTTGGTTTTTTGACAAAGGACCTGCCTGGCTCATAGCAAGAGTTAGTGCTGATAATCTATCAAACCAATAAACCACAACAACAAAAAGGAAAACAGGAATGGGCCATAGGTGGAGGATCTTTCAATAGCACCAAGGCAGCTGGGCGTGTCTGAGGCTGGACAGGAAGATAAACCACGTGCCAGACCATCACCAGTGGGACACTGGGACGCTCTTTTCAATCAATAAAGTCACCAGAAGGAAGCCAGGAGAAATGCTAAGGAATAGCATCTCAGAAAAATGCAAAAGGTCAGCAGTAAGCTAACTCCAGTCTGGAGAGCTGTCTGTTACTTCTGTTAGGATGGAAGAAAATGAATTTTTTATTCTCATGCACATTTTCAGAAATGCTGCTTCAATTAGGCAATGATAAACGAACCCAGAATAGTTTTACACACACACAGATGCACACACACACACAGTCTGGGAATGACAACTAGAGTGAAAAGCTAGGTCTTCATCTCTGACAAGTTCACAGCAAGGCCTACAGCCCTGCAAACTTGGGCAAACTAAACAGGCCGAGGAACGCCAAGCTTAATGTGTTCTGTCTAAGACACTGCTCCAGATTCTGGTTCTTTTTTTTCCTGCCAGGAAGTTACATAAAGGAACTTGCATTCTCATTATTTAAAAAACAAAAAAAAAAAAAAAAAAAGTGTATAACACAGCAGTCCAGACAGTATGTTATAATTGCCTAAAGAAAAAAACTGTATGATTCTATTTATGTAAAGTACAAAACAGTCCAAATTAATCTATGCTGTTAAAAGTCAGGATAGTAATTACCCTTGTTTGGAGGGTGGGAGTTAGTTATTCTAAGGGGCTTCTGGGGCGCTGGGAGCATTCATTCTAGTTTTGATTTTTTAAAAAAATCTGTGTGATGATTACAAGGGTACATTCAGTTGTAATAATAGAAACTATGCATACTTTTTTGTATATATGTTAAATAGACGTGAATTAAGTTTTATTTTATTACCCAAAGGTGACATAGATCTTAGTATAAAATTCAGAGGAATCTCATACCAGGGTCTGGCCTACATTATGGAGAGAGATTGAAGCAGGGACTAGATTAATGGGGAGGATTTGAATAGGTAGAGTCAACTAAGTCTTGGGACCCAGGGCAATTCCCAGACACAGCAGGCTTTCAATAAATAATTGTTGAATAAGTGAATGAATGAGTGAATGAATGAAATATGCACATTTTCCAAACAGATGATTCAACTGCACAGTTTTATAGACCAGTCAACCAGGCGGAACTTCCAATGTGGCATGTTCTAAGCCTACCTCTCAGCCACTATGTTAGAGTAAGTCAACCTACTGTTGTGATGCACTTTTCATAAAGTTCAGGACCTCCCATGATGTGCCGTACACATGCATATATGTATAAACAAATACAATACACTGTCTTCCACTTGGAGCCAATTTTTGTTTCATAGGTTCATGCAAGATGTAAACTAGGCAGACACCTGACAGACTCTCCAATCATGTGCAAGTACATCCCAGAGTATGAACTCCCAAGAGCAGGGACCCTGTTTTTTTTCCATCTTTAATTGTTAAGACCTAGCACGGAGGCTGGCACACAATTGAATTTCTGCTGAGTGAATGAATGAACCTAAGGTCCTTGCCCAAGCTGATTGCATCAGGAGGTCTGGCTCCACCCCCTTTGTGGGCTTGATAACTATAGGCCAATCCCAGTATATATTTTTTCAGTATTTTGGGCTGGAGAGTGAAAGACAGGGAGAAATACTAACTGATGGTTTAAGTCTGAGCTTTAGAAGGTATCTGCCCTAATGTAGTTACCACAAGTCCAGCTCTGGTCCTTAGTTTTGTAGGTCAAGAAAACTGATTATTTTCTCTTCGTTTCCTGAGGAATGTGAGTCTCTAGAAGATGACTCATAATAATCAAACACACACACACAAACATACACTCTCAAAAAAATTGATTTTAAGCAAGAATTCTGTGGAGACATATTAGCTCTTAAGGTGAGGGAACACTTACATCATCATCAGTACTTGTGATTTCTAGTCCAAAGTTTTCTTGAGAAATTAAATTAGCATAAGAAGTTTGATTGTTGAATACAGTCAGAGTAAAGGAAACTAGCTAATCTTGTTGAGCGTGTAGCTAAATTTTATTGAGCACCTACTACAGTCAGGCACTGTGGTGGGTTATAGGTACTTTCACATGTTATTTCATTCAACTTTATTTAACCCTCAGTAATCTTGTAAAATTACTGTTCTTCTGTCAAAAATGAACTAATCAATGCTCAAGAGGTTAGGTGATATTCCTGGCACCATTTTTTTATCAAGGTATAATTGACATATAACCTTAGATTAGTTTTAGGTGTACAACATAATGATGCAGGATTTGTACGCACTACAAAACAATCCCCACAATAAGCCTACTTACCATGCTTCACCACACATATTTACAAAATTTGTTTTCCTGTGATGAGGTCTTTAAGGTTTACTCCCTTAGCACTCTCAGAAATGCGATACAGTATCATTAACTATACTCACTGTGTTGTACGCTATGTTCCCAGGACTCATTTATTTTATACTTAGGAGTTTGTACCTTCCGAACCCCTTCAGCCATTTCACTCTCTCCTGCTTTCCCTTCCCCCCGGCAACTACCCATCTGTTCTCTGTGTCTTTGAGTTTGGTTTTATTTTTCTTTGCTTTGTTTTGCTTGTGTTTGTGTTTGTTTTGTTTTTTAGATTCCACGTATAAGTGAAATGACACAGTATTTTTCTTTGTCTGACTGATTTCACTTAGCATAATGTCCACAGGTCCATCTATGTTGTCACAAATGACAAGATTCCATTCTTTTTTTATGGCTGAGTAGTGTTCCATTGTGTGTGTGTGTGGGTGTGTGTGCGCGCGTGTGTGTGTGAGATACATTTTTTTATCCATTCCTTCATTGATGGGCACTTGGATTGTTTCCATGTCTTGGCTGCTATAAATTATGCTGCAGTGAATATGAGGGGATATACATATTTTCAAGTTAGTGTTTTTACTTACTTCAGATAAATATCCACAATTGAAATTCCTGGATCCCGCAGTTTTAGTTTTAGGTTTTTGAGGAACAGCCATACTGTTTTCCATAGTGGCTACACTAATTTACATTCCAATTAAAAGGAGTACACACCAATTTACATCACGGAGTATGGCCTTTTAAATGTACCATTGAATTGTGGTTTGCTAATATTTTGTCAAAGATGTTTGTATCTATGCAAAATCAGGGATATTGGCCTTAATTTTCTTTTCTTGTGGTGTTCTTGTCTGGTTTTGGTATCAGGTTAATGCTGGCCTCATAAAATGAGTTTGGAAGTGTTCTGTCCTCTTTCATTTTTTGGGAAGAGTTTGAGGAAGATTAATATTAATTCCTTCTTTATGTAAACTTTCCAGTTCTGGAAAAAATATTCTGTAGATTGAAGGCAAAAGGAAGGGCCAAACCTTCTCAAGTGCCTTTGAAGGAAGGTAACCTGGTGTGTGGTGCTCATCCTTCAGAATGGCCTTCCATGCATCTCCGTGTAACCTCCTCCTACAATAAGTAAAGGCGATCGATGTAAGAAATAGGATATTATGGAAACGATGATGTGTAATTTCTAAGCCTAGGACATAGGGACATTCCATTTCCATATTCATTTATATTGATTCTTACTAGTTTCCATTTCTAAGTGTACTATTTTGCAAAAACTATTCTCCATTCAGGAGATGCATCTTTTCTGAGGCCTATAGTTCCCTCATGTACTGGGTACCTGGAATCCATGAGAAGGAGGCAGAATCACCACGAAAGGGGTTTGGGGAAAATAAGAGGTAGCTTTAGCTGTCTGGTCACACAGCAACATGGGGATTTCCTCCGCTCTGACGTTGCTCAATCTGCCTGCCCTCTGTGTGGGACAAAGTCTGCTAAAGAGTCACTGAAACTGACTCAGGGTCAGGGTTTTATAAGGTTATTTCTGTGTGTGTGTGTGTGTGTAAAACATGAGCAAATTTTGTCTAGTTATGACGAAAAGAATTTTCCTCTCAGACTAAAGGGTATTTAGGTGTATTCAAGCTTTGCATTTCCCTTTTCTTTATTAATTAGCAGGGGCATCTGCATTAACACAGGATCATTAATTTATGACCAGTGAGTTTGTTCCACCTCTAGCTTCCCTGATGAAAGAGAATCAAACAAAAAGGAACTGTTTGATCAAGGTTTCTCCCACAGATTTAAAAGATGGCCCTTACATAACATTAAAGATCCTGGTTTTGCTGTTGTCTATCTAATTTGTTGTGAGATGAACATACGAACCAAAAACGGAGGCACTGAATTCAGATTTTGTATTACTACTTGGTAAAGAACTAGCCTCTAGAAATTCTAAATAAAGCTGTTTCTTGAAACTATAATTCCAGCTTCCACCAAGGGACAGTTAGAAAATACAATTGAAACGACAAAGAGTTGTTAGACTCACTCATTTAGAGCCCGTCCTCATCCGTCCGTATCCGTTTTCTTCTCCGTCCGAGTTCCGGTCTCCGTGAGTGTTTCTGACACAATGCTCTGGAGGCAGTCAGAGCCATTACCCAGACAGACTCCTCAGAAACAAAAGGAAATGCACCAGAAGTGTATGAGTTTCTTATTGCTGCGGTAACAAGTTACCTCCAACTCTGTGCTTTAAAACAACTATTGTCTGAGGGCCTGAACTCTGACCCTGGTCTCACTGGCCCAAAGTAGTGGTATCCACAAGGTTTCCTTCCTTTCTGGAGGCTTCAGTAGACCATCATTTCCTTGCCTTTTACCGTTTCTAGAGGCTGTCACAGTCCTTAATTTATGACTCCCTTTCTCCATTTTCAAACCCAGTGATGCTGAGTTAAGCCCTCACATTGCATTGCTCTGCCCCTTCTCCAGTGGCCCCATCTCCCTCTGACTCTTCTGCCTCCCTCTTCCACATGTAGGGACCCTTGTGATTACATGGGACCACCTGGATAATCCAGGATAATCTCCTCATCTTGAAACCCTTAACATAATTATATCTGTGAAGTCTCTCTTGCTGTGCAAGGTAACACATTCACAGTTTCGGGGAACTGGGCTTGGGCATTTGTAGGAGCCATTATTCTGCCCAGCACAACAGTTTTGAGAACGTCTAAAAATAACCTTCCAACATTCGTTTAGGATGCCGAGTATTCTTTCTCCTGAAAAAATTGTGTTTTAAAGTTATAAGAAGCAAATGAATCCTCCATATCTGCACCCACTGAGCTATCCCATAGACAGACCCGGGCAGCCAACAGCAGGGTATCTGCTTCCTTTGCTAACAGTGAACTTCCCTCTGCTCTGACCAGAAAAAGGAACAGGGGCGCACAGCGCCTGAACCAGCACTGTCTTGGGCGAGAGGGCTCACTCTCCAGTGGTGCTATCGTGGCTGCTTTCACATTCCCTCCACAGTGTCAAGCACGGGTCCTGCAGTACTGTTAGATATAGAAAAAAATATTTTTAAGAATATTTGATCTATAGGGAAGAAATATGTCTTAAACTTGTTACACGTGAGAATAGGGAAGGCAGCCATGTTGTCTTCCCATTTGGCTTTATTCTAGCCTCTCTCCACAAGAGGCAGACGCATCATGAGTCCACATTTTGGGTTATGTTAACCATTTTCTTGCCAAGAGTCATTGTTTATGGACTTGAGCAAGTAATGCATTTCTTAACCAGGCACTTTTTCTACTAATGCTTATAACGTGTGTTCATATGCAAATTCATGAGTATTATTTGCATGATATATAATTGGTATTTTATAAAATTGGAATGGTTGCATAACTCTGACAGTATAGCATGTGCTCAGTAATTTAATATATATGAAATTCATTCCATTTTGATCAGGTTAGGAACAATAGATGAAATAGCTACAATTGCAAAGGACACATGTTTAACTGGTCAAAAATTTCCGTCAAATATATGCTCCATATGTGAATTTAATATACCTGAATATGCCACCTGGAATTCCAAACATGAAATAAGATGAAACGGTGTCCATTTGGGCTTCTCAGATAGAATCAGGGCAAAAGTGAGTAAAGGAAGATTTATTTCTCTGCTGGGCAAATGGCACAGATTTCCTTTTGATGGTCAACTGTTTCCAACACAGTTAGACAGAGCTCTGGTGTTGCAGACTCCACCCTTCATCATAAACATACTTAAAGTTACAATAAGGATAAATGGAAGACATGTGCAGCCCACATTTTCATTCCTAGGAAAGTATCTCAGACAAATGAGAAGGAAAGACAGGGTGTTTTATTTTTTTTAAAACCCTACAGGTGGTTTCAGTTACTCAATCTGTTTGTCTAATTGCTCGAATGTTACCTACCCAATATTGAGAGCAGACCTTCTTTTGTGAAGCTCCTTAATCAGCTTCTGAATGTGGCCTCGCTAGCATTAAACCCCTTTTCCTGTATGCAGAGGCTGAAAGATGCCGTGTTCCTGCCGTACCTTTGCCATTCTGTTTCAAGAAGCTGGATTTGACAAGCATAGCATTAAAAAAATAAAGGGGCGGGGGAGTAGGGGGCCGCCGCCAGCTGTTGCTAAGAAAACAACTGTAGCTCCCTGCCTAGGTAGCTGCCCCCTCTAACTCCACGTCCCTGCGGCGTTGGCAGTAATTGGGAGGGGTTACAGGGGCCATTTCTCTCTCAGGGGGACCATGAGAATATTAATATTAATGCAATAGCTGCTCCTTCAGATGGAAATGGATAAGATGAAATGATTTAAAGAAGGCTTGATCAATCATTCCATTTCTTGGCAAGAAAATGATGCCTTTCCATTGAAGAAAGAACATCTGGGTAGAATCACGGTGGTTAAAAGAATTGGGTGGTTGGCAACCCAAAATTCACCTCCTTGATAGAGTTAGAGCTTTCCCCTCCCTCTGGGATTTCTCGCCGTGCTGGGGGCAAAAGCAGGACTTTGAAAGACTTTACTTGAAAAGATGTGCTCGCATTTCAGCACTCTCCCTGTGACCTCGCTGCTTACTGATTTATTAGCAGGGTCTAAGGAGGCATCTGGAGTAGCCGGTCAGCTTGTCTGAGGCTGAAGAAAGGGTGGCCACCCCGGGAGGCTTTCTGACTCGGTGACCGCACATCTGGCCCGTGAAGCTCTTTCCGCCCCCACGACGGCTTGAGAAGTGTCTGCGACCAAGAGCACTTGGAGCAGCGGGGACAGTTAGCCAAACCTTTCAAAGTCTGGGAGAGTCAAGAGGTTGCTGCTGGCTCGTGACCAGGGCCCCAGCAAGGCTGTGGCACAAAGGAACCTTGCACACGGCAGATAGACACAGGTTTCTGAAGACATTAAGTAGTTCAAGGTTTTGCTACTGAATGCACAAGTGAGGCCTTGTGTAGGGAACAAAAAGGTGGCCTCGGGGAGGGGGTGGGGACGTCCTGCTCCTTTCACTGTTCTCTCTCTGAATAGTGATGACCCAGCACGGAGACATTTGTGACCTGCATCCCCCTTGCCAGATGCCAGACAGCCATTAGTTAACCAGAGAAGCGGCCTTTCCTGAGATGTTCCTGCCACTCGCCCCCTCTCCCAGCTCTGGGGGTGGTAGCTGGCACGCAGAGCGAGCTGGGGCTCCTCGGGGGGAAAAATCAGCACGTGACATAGGTTGGGAGGATTACAGGAAGGCAGAGGCACGCAACCCCAAGTCAGAAAAAAGAGGAAGCAGGTATTCAAAGAGGGCTTTCCAGCCGCATATGAGTTTTAAAAATTACAGTCACATCCTAGCAGGTATACCCCATCTTCCCAAAGAGCATTCACCTGCACAGGACTCCCTCCCTCCATCTGAATGTTTATTTGTAACACCCTCATGATACTCCCTCCAACTGCCGCTTTAATACGATTAGGAGGCTCATCCTAGAATTCCTGGCGGAACAGCCCAGTAATAAGTGTATCTGTTCCAATGACCTCCACCCCTCTCCCTCTTCCCTTTTCTCTTATTTTTACGTGATTCTCGATGTTGAGTTCTTGTAAATTATTTAAAACATCTCTGCCATCATCAGGGAACACTTTTGTATGCATATTTGTGCACGATGTGACATTTCTTGTTGTTTAAAGAAAATTTTCGTGTTTTCCCCATTAGACTATAAGCTCTATAATGTGACTGAACTCCTGGTGCCTAGAATCATGTTGGGCATTTAGGTGCTCAATGAATATTTGTTGACTAATTAAATTAATGAAATAATGTCAATCTATTCTTCATCCTCTAAGAGCACAGAGCCTAACAAAGTACTATACGTATGGCCGAAAGCAGAAGGCTGACATTTAACCAGGCCATGAAATACTGGCCAAATTCCATTCCATAAGATGACAATTGATTCAATTAACTATTGCTCCATTTTTGGACCACAAACAGGTGAGATACTTCAAAGTCCTTCATGGAAACACGCATCCATACACGTGGTTTCTAAAGAAACTCTCTTCTACTCTTTAGTACATTATGTTATTGCTATGGAAACAGCAATATTTTAAAGAAGAACATTGGAACTTTCCAAATACAGTATTTATTCTTCTTGTACTAGCAAAATAATGTGTTTTGCCTAAAAACTTGTTAGGTGGCCTGCAGCTAAATATAAAGAGACAGATTCTCATCATGTGTAAGTCTAGGGGAAAACGTGGACCCCAGCTTTTCAAGATATGTTTTAAAATAAACTCAGCACAAAATTTTAGACATATTGAAGCCTTTAATGAAACACTTAATATGTTAAATTTGGTTTTGTTAGTAGAAAAACTATTTATATTTCAACTCCAGATACACCCTTTGCAAGATTACAAGTTGGAATTGTCTTTGTGTATTGGGAGCAATGGTCCCCAACTCTTTGGCACCAGGGACCAGTTTCATGGGGACAACTCTTCCATGGACGGTGTCGGTGGGGAGGGTTGCAGGCGGAAGGATGGTTTTGGGATGATTCAAGGCATTACGTTCTAGCTCACCTCCCGCTGTGTGGCCCGGAGGTTGGGGACCTCTGATCTAGAGGACCAACATTACTGGTACTTTTTGCCTGTTACTTCATCAGTGTGGTTCTAGCTTTCCTGGAGCAGAATCACATTTTAGCCCAAAGGTCATGAGCAAAAGCATGAACCCAGGCCTAGACTTGGGCAGCACAGGAGAAGATGTCGCAGGTAAGACTGGATGAGTGGTGTCCAAGGGCCACCCAGCTCGACACACAAAAGCTCAGAAAGTGTCACTGATGATATCCACATGTACAGTTTAGCCTTCCTTGCTGAACTGTTTTTAAAGCAAACCGAGGGAGATGCTTCTTGAAAACCTCTCTTCATGCTGATAAAAAAAATAATTGGGAGCAATTTGTTAAGCATTGTGAGATAGTACTTCTTACCCTGTGTTTTGTGCAAAATTGATTTTAGCATTCCAATGGTTTAACCTTTGATTTTCATTCGAATAAGGCATGCGTGTGCAGAGGCGGTAACAGCCCTCTTCCTTCTTGTATGGAAAGAGCATCCCTTGAAGCCAGCGAGGCCGTGGTGCACTCTCTTCCTCTGCTGTGTGCAAGCCATTTGCTCGTGAGCAAGTGACTCCCTCCCTGCGCTTCACTCAGTCCGCCAATTTATAGGGTCACCCAACTGAGAACATACTTCAAGAACTAAAGCAAGTCTTGGTAAACATTAATGGTCTTCTTTTCTCTGATAGTGTAAAATAACCATTGCGTTTCTCTTTATTGTTTTTTTCATACTGTTAAAGTGCAAGTGTCTTTAAACCTCCCAGCCGTTGAAAGATATTAAAATCATGTTTCCATGGACATAGTTTATTTAAACCAAACATCTCTTCTGTCAGTAACTTAGTTCAGGATAAACACATTTGACAAAATGTATTGCTGATGTTATTATAATTTATCATTATGCAATATCTTCTATACAAGAACTCAAAGGGCTTTACAAGTGAAAAATACTTGCAGTCTCTAAGGATATAGGCAAAATACATTTTATCGATGAGTAAGTTAATAATAACAGATTAAATGATTTGCACAAGATTTTATACTACTTTAGTGACATATCTGAGAAAACACAGAACTTCTGTATCCTTAAGTGACAAGTATGGGACATGTGTGTGCCACCCTCCTCTTCTGTGACTTTATCAGCTGTCACAAGTTGACCACACACTATTGCAGCCGGAACCTCAGAATTTTCAGCACAACAGTCCAAGCAGCCACTATCGAGCAGGTGGAGTTGGTTACTCTATGCCTTCCTTGAGTTAAACTGTTTTCCAAGTGTCTTCTGCATTAGGAATGAATTCACATAAAGGAGCACAAAGCTTCATTTGCTTGCTTCTTTTCTATTATTTTTAAACCTTCACTAAACGACAACCTTGAAAATTGACTTACAGGTTTGTTTTCATTGGACCTGGCACAATGACATTCTCCATACATTAGCCCTCCAAAAGAGAAAATTTGCTAAAAGTCCCCTCCTTCCCCCCTGTTCAGAGAAAATAATAGCCATTCAGTTCTCTAAAACCTCCCTCAAACCCAGCACTGGGCTCCGCCGTTTTACTTCCTGGTTCCGCAGTGGTCCCTTCTCCCCCCGCCTTTCCCAGGGCTGGCCTCCATCCACGGGCTTCAGTCCGCCTTCAAGCCTCCTGTCCGCCTCTCCCTGTGGCCCCAGGCCCTTCACTCGATCTAGGGCACCCTGCCCTTGTTTTCCCAGCCCTCCCTCAACACACCTTCAAAATCTTTTCTTGAACAAACTTCCCTGAGCCTAGAAATGACATCAAGAGTATTTCACATCAACAATAAACAACCCAGGAGGCAAGCAACTACAAAACAACTGCTTTCTCTGAATTTGAGCCTACCGCCTGGGCTCCACCTTGCCTCTATGTGCGTTGTCTCGTGCTTCCTCTGCCGGGGGTAAGATCCTGCCCGACTCCTTAAGATCCAAATCCAATGTATTTTCTTTCCCTTAATGCAAATAGTCACTGTTTTCTTGAACACGGGCAGCAACCTGTGCTTTGATTACCAACAGCATGTACTCTTTCTTGTGCCATAATTATGTATGTGCCTGCTCTCATAGCTACTGGAAGTTAAACACGGTCAGAATCGGTGTCTGACTGATCTTTGCACTCCCAGAAGTGCCTAACACGTGCCTGTATATAGCAAGTACTTAGTCACCACCATTTAGAGAGATTAGGGATCTAAAGCTGGACAACCTTAGAGACATGCTCTAAATGACAAAGCCCATAAATGGCAGAGTTGCCACAAGTTTTAGCGCTCTTTCAACTCCTTGTACAAGTCCTGTATTCTTAACAATTTCACTGTAGCTGAATCACAATTATACCACTTTGTGATCGGTAACAACTTTCTTTAAATGTCTATTTTCCAAAGGCTTTTCAAACACTTTTGTTTCGTGGTGCACATAGTAGGAGCTAAATACATGTTGAATGAGTAAATAAGTAAACATGCGACATTTGGGAAGATGATATCCATAAAGCATACATTTGCTATGCGTAGAAATCAGAAACGTTTCGGCGAGAGAGAGCTCCATGGGAGGGGTTCGTCTGCACGCTGGCTGAGGTCAAGTGTGTGTTGTGCATGCTGTGGTCAAGCGCGGACCACAGAACTGCTAATAAAGAGATGCGTTGTCCCCCAGCCCGTCCCTTCTTGTTGTTTGCTGCATTTCCAAATTAGAGATGTTAACAAGTTAACATGTTTTAAAATTACAATGTAAGTATCACTTGGTTTTCAAATCTGGTTGTCAAATTCTGATCCTTAAGGTCTGAGATAAAAATATTACCAGTCACAAGGAGAATATTAGATGATCTACTTCTGCTTCCAAATTTCATGCTGAGGAAGCATCTTCAAATGTCGAGCCAAGAGAGTGATTGCACGTAATTAAAGAAAACCGGTCAGAACCATTTTATTGTCCACTTTCTGTAAGGCCAGGTGGAATATAAATTTCAACATGGGTCCACTTGGGGACATCGCTGCTGGAGAGAATTTGGGTACCTTTGTTGCTTTTCAGGTTATGCACAGTAATTGATGTTCAGCTGGGTCTAAGATGTCTGATATTTGACAAGGACAAGATCATGTATAGATGTCCCGGTGCCACAGGTATTTTTGGGAAATCACGGATAATAAGGAGTTTGCAAGTGCTGAGGAATATCTACTGTTATGATTCAGACCAGAGCTAGTGAAACCGTTTACCTGAACTCAGAGGAAGAGTGTGTCATCCTAGGAGTGGAAGAGCTCTATTGCACCTTAAAAAAAAAAGTTCAGCAGAATTGCCTCCCTGCAAGGCTCAAAATAGAGTAATCACAGAAAGATAAACTTACTGGTATAAAGAGATGGCGAGCACACGTAGGCGGGACAACTAAAGGCTCGTTGCATTTGCTTTTCATTCCTCATGGCAAGGCACATCTGCAGCAAGGAGCTACGGGAGTGAACATGGAGATTAAAATACACCACCGCTGCTGTAGTCCAATGAAGAGATTTTAAATATGTAAGGGCCCTTTAAGCATAATTTAGGGAAGGTTTTGGCGTGAAGTGTCTGTTACAACTCCAACTACCTTACACAACTTGTCTCCCCGAGATGGATATTTTCATCTCTCATTTATTAAAAGATGAAATGTTGGAGTGTAGGGTAGAGTGAAATCATTTGTCAGATCACGAAGTCCTCATAACATTTCTCAGCCTTAATAATACATCTGCTCTTAGAATGTGGTCTCTTGATAATAGCTGCCTGAATGCGTCTGAATTTGGGGATTATTTGAGACAACAGATTTCCTTCTATTTGGAGTTGAATGAGGCATCTGCTCCCTCACCGTTGGCTGTGTGTGATGGTCTCAAGGCGTTCATAAAGGGCAGATCATTTTGAACATGATGAGAAGGAAAAGAAGACTTCTGTTGACAATATGAGGTTTGGAAAGAGGCATTAAGAACCTTTAAAGGTAGTATTTTATGTTTAGAAGTATTGCCCCACAGATCCTTTTCCAATCTGGAGAGAAACACAGTGGCTAGAACTGAAGGGGTAATAAAGCACTCCAAAACTGGTAATTTAGAGAAGACCTTGATAGCATGCTAAGTAGAAATTCACAAAACGTTATCTGATTTGATTTGGTACAACCAACAGAACTTGGTGGGAATGGACAACTAAAAGCATTCCAAAGGCCATATGCCAAACTAGGTGTCCAACTGCAGGAGCAGACTAAACAGAATTAAAAAAAAAAAGTCAGAATCACATTCTCGGTTTTGCTTCCAAGAGAGAATGTTCCAAAGATGAAACCATAACAAAACCTTTATGTAACTTCAAAGATAAACTGGGAGTGCAAAGAAATGCAGGTCAAGAGCTCAAACACCTTTGCAGGTGTTTGACGTACAAGGAAGAGACCACTCATGGCTTCTTGACTGCATTTAATTAGAGAAAATTATCACATATAGTTGGGCAAGTTCATTTTTAAGTGTGGTGTTGCCCTTTTGTTTCCACACACACCCACAAAAATATTCTTTACATTTAGAAAGAAGGAAAAGGAAAATCTTAGCTAAGCTTCCTGATATTTGCATATTGTCAGCCTACAGAGAGTGGCACAGATGGCGTTAATGGACATACGACAACAATGAGGTAACACTTTTGATTATAAAAAACATATTTTTCCTATGAATCAGTTCATATTCCATGTATGTACACATATGTGCAAGTAATACACAGCTATATGGAATTTTAAATGGAGCTAGATTCTAAGATCGCATAACTGTAGTGAAGCATAAAAATTGGGTGTTCCTTAAAAAATCCAGCTGTCTAATCACCATATACGACAACACCTAATTGTTTAGGAAGAAACTAAAGGTGTAATGAGAAACATCTCCCCAACTGTCTTTTGTTTTTCAAAGTGTCCTTGTTCATTGATCATTCTGTTAATGTTTGACACCACCGACGACCCTCCCTCTGGGACCTTTTTGTCTCTGCATTTTCTGCACACTATCATCTCTTGGTATCCCTTGGATAACTTCCCTGAATCAAGATTTTCTCCTTCCCCAGAGGGGTTCGCAGCGGTCCTGGGTTGGGGGGCCAGCGATGGTGAAGGGCTACGGGCATTTAAAGGGAGAAAGGGAGGGCAAGGGGACTCCCAGAACAGTTCCTAACGACGAAGGCTCCTTATGCCAGAACGCAAACAGCGCTACGCTGCTGAGAAACACTGAAAGGGAAAAATCAATTTCTTGACCTTTCATTCATTATTTCCAGACCCCACTCTTGAGCAGTTTGCTTCAACTGGTGTCAAATCTCCCAAACTCCCATATACAGTCAAGACCCCAAATCTGTCTCTCCCACTTTGTCCCTGAGGGTTGCTCCAGGCTCTCCATGCCAGTCGCTGTGGAAGATCTCCCCATGGGCAATTCAGGCGAAGATCCACCCAGCTGTCTGGCAGATGGCTCGTCTTTTTTGCTTCTTCTTTATCCCAGCATCCAAACGATCGAGTTCTGCCAGTTCTCTTTAACTACAACATCTTTTGGAAATGTTTCCTTTTGATTGTCACAGCTACCCCTTAGCAGACACCTGTGCACCCTATTTCTCTCTAACTGTCTCTCCTGATCAGCTTCTGCCCTTTATCATCCATCCTATGCACTATGGATACAAGAGTTACTCTACAGAACACCCTCTATCCGTGTTGACCATCCACTAAAATGCATCTCGCCTCTTAGTTCTCACGGTGACTCTTCATCCCACCCTCCAATGACTCTCATATGTGTGTCCCATTTCACCCCTCACCTTTTACTGTCCCCTCATTTAGATCTTCTGCCCATCCAAGCTTATTTCCCTGACAGCACAATATGAAGTTTTCAGGCCTTTCTCAGTACCTTTGTATGGACCAACTACCGTTGACCTGTCTCTTCTCCCCGCTACTCACAGGCTCAGTAGTACTGAGTGAAGCCATGTCAAAGCCTGAGGAAAAAAAAAAAAGAAAAATCCATTATACAAGTCCTGTCTTTCTTTAAAGTTCTTCCAGTTTGTTCATTATTAATTTTTTTGGTATTGTGATTTTTAAAAACACTGCATGAGAACCTCCTTTATCTTGATTACTGAGTTTTGGGCACCCCTTAAATTTGGCACCAGAAGCAAGTGCCTGACTCACTTCGTCCCAGTCCTGGCCCTGCTCTGGGATTCTTGCCTGCTCTGGTCCTCCCCCAAGGTGTCTCTGATGTAGATTTTCGGACCTGAGAGTCTCTTGATACAACCCTGTCTGTCATCAAGTACATGCAGCTGCATGTTGACATCTGCAGGTTCGGGGTATTTGGTCCCCCTCCAGGACCAAAAGCCCCTGAGCAGTGATCTTCACAGGGCCAAATACACTGTCCCCGCTGCTCTGCGGGTGCCTAACAAGGTCTACAAGCAGCACAGAGCGTAGGGGCCAGACTGCGACGGAGACTTCAGAGAAGACGTCACCATGCGATGATAGGAATGTTGATCTCTGCGAACATAAGAGAAACAGACAAACCAAAAATCCTCATGTTATTCCATTACTCTCTGTGAAGAAGGAGGATTAGCTCATTGGGAATTCTGGGAAAGTTCTTTCCCAGAAGGAGAAGAGTAAACCAGTCAGTGGCGTCCGTACTGTAGTACAGTGGCTTGCACGTGAGTCTGAGCAACCTCTGGGTTGTGCCGGGTCCCCCCACAGCCGTCACTTCCAAAGCCGCCCCTCCCAGCTGTGACAGACCCTTCCCGTCCAAACAATCCATCGCTTTCACAGTGAAAAATGGTCGGAACAGCTCCTCCTACCTCGGTGTGAAAGCACATGGCTATCGAATAACAAGGTTAAGTATTTCTGAGGCATGTGGCAGAATAAATTAGTTTCATCTCACTAAAGAAAGAAGACACACCACTTTGGAAGAGAAGCAAGTGTGAATCCAAAAGTGGGACGTCAGGCACCGAACCGGCCTGGCTGGCCTGTTTTGAAAAGGAACGGAAGCAGAAATTTGGACTCTTTAACCTCACGCTTCCAATAGTTCTCTTCTCTGCCCCTCCCCTGACAGCATTTAATTGGATTCTGATATTCAAAGAATGGCCAGCAGGAAATCTAGGTCAAACCTCCTTCCTTTTCCTCTGTGCCTTCTTCTTCGTCTCTTCGTCTTTGTTACTCACTGCCCTTTCCAGCTGTTTCCCTCTCCTTTCCCATCCAAACCCCATCACAGATCCAGATGTGGTTAATAGCCCCACCGTACCAGAGCGAAACTGAGTAACTTTGATGCCAATAAATTATTTCCTCCTATATACACCTTTTAAAATAGTTTCAATATATGCTATGTTTTATGCAGAGCAAACACATAAATTATATATGGGCTGGTCCAGGCACTTCTAAAATGTAATAACTTCTCTAAGATTTGATTATTTTGAACGTTAGACAGGTGGCTGTAACAAATATTTTTATAGCTAGAAAGGAACAGGAACAGAGATATAAGTAAACATGCCTCACCTGATTACCCAGTTTTAGTAGGTTATTTAAGAGGTGCTACATTATCCTTCACTACACTGGCTTTCACCAGTATATACCCAGCACCTGGCACCATCCTCGGTGCATAGGAAATGCTTAATCACTGCTTGCTGAATGAATGATAAGAGCTAACCTTTTTGAGCACTTTGTATGTGGCAAACACTTTCCTGAGTGCTTTACATGTACTAACTCAGTAAGGAAGAGAAGGAAAACAGAGAGAAGGATAAGAGAGAATGAGAGGAGAGGAATGAGAAAATAGATGGACAAGTGTCTTTATTTTCAAAATGAGGGATAACAAGAAATATAGAAACTAATAATCGGTAATCTCTATATTTATCCCCAATAAAAAATGTAGAATGAACGATTAAACAGGGAGAGGTTGTGAATGATGGGAAATCATGTTAAGCTCAGAACAGATCTGTAAAAGAGCCTGAACTTGAGTTCTTCCCCAAAAATAGTATGAGTATGGGGTGAATAGAAATATATGGGGAACAAAATAAAAATGAGAACCTAAAGCCCTTGGCCTACTGCCTGCTTAACAAGTCACCATTATGCTTCATCTGGGGGCAAAATTGAAACGTCGTCACCATCTAATGCTCTAATCACAGAAGCAGAGTATCCCAGTTATGGGAATGATAGAACTGTGGGCAACATAGCGGAGGAGACAGGATATGAGGCAAGTTGACCAACGTGATGTGAGAAAGTTACTTCAAACTCTTAAGGCTTTCTTTATTTTCCTATATAATACATGCCTGAAGGAGATGTTATGAAGATTAAAACAAATAAAGCATGAGGACCTGGCACGTGGTCAATTTTAACAATGTGAGCTCACTTCGCCTTTTCTCCTCCTTTCTACCTCTGTTGTACTGTCTGCAAGATCAATCTTGGGCGGAACAGTGAATTCAATTCTGGTCACTGCATTTTAAGGAACAAAATGACAAACTATAAGTATAGTCACAGGAAGGATAGTAGATGGGCAAAGTAACTGAAAACTACAATGATAATAATAATAAAATAAGATATCTTATGTTTCCAGAACATCTTATAATTTTCAAAAGGCTTGATCCCCAAAACAATGCTATCAGGTAAGCAGACAAATATGAACATGATGTTTTATGCATGAATGTATAAATTCCCTGAGAGATTAAGTGACCCACCACATGTCACTTCACTCATAAATAACGAAGCAGGACAGAAATGTGAGTTAACTGAGCACTTGTCTAGCAATCTCCGCTTCATTATGTTGCCTCCCTCGTAAGCAGGGGTAGCAGGACCTGGGAAATATTCTGGAGATACCTAAGGGAAGGCATGACAACTGCCTTAAAATAGTACAAGGATTGTCCCGGAGTGAAGGGAATAGACAACCCGCCCAAGTACAGGCCAGGATAAGCAGGTGGCGGTTACAGGTGGACGCGCTGTGGCTCCACCCATGTCAAGGGAAACTCCGGAAACATCAGAGGTGAGCCACACCAGACGCAGGTAGTGAGATATTCAGGGAGGCGAAGCAGCGATGCCTGCACTGGGACACCAGCTGAACTAGACTGGCTCATTTATTCCATTGTTTCATACATAATTATTGAGCAAAACCCTGTGCTAGGCATTGTGGGAGAGGAGATAATTAAGACGTTGTCCCGGACTATGTATGTCACCTCAAATGCCCCCTACAACTTTAGAAATCATGAGTGTTTGACATTTTTGTTTAAACAGATTTTTAAGACATTTGGGAGAACACAATTGGCATCAACAGTGGAGACTTCAACAACTGACTGGGACGCGTACATCCACCTCGACGCTGCCTTGTTTCTCAGTATCCAATGGACATACGAACAGGCGTGCCTGGCCGTGTGAGCATTGCGTTCATCTTTCTCAGCTAGAAGCAGACAATATGACAGGGCGATGGTTGTTTTCTCTTTCTCCATCCTCCTTCTGAAGGCCTCATTCTCCTTGTGTTCTTGGACCATCTAGAGGGCTAGCTGCGATTTGTAGGGAGGCCAGCTTAACTCCCCACACCTTTGACATTTAAAAAATGTAACCATGTGCCATTCTAAAGCATTTCAATATTTGCATTTCTAATTCCTATAAATTACAAGCATTTATTTTATGAAACTTGGAAAGATCACTATTTGTCTCGAATTATACCGGCATCCGAATTATGCCGGCATCATACCAGAACACAGAACTGTGGAACATATGAGACAGAAACCTGACACTCAGTTCTCTGCGATGTGTTAAACAGAAAAAAAAAAAATTGTACTGCTGTATAAAAAGCTGGATAATCAGTCTCAAGCCTCAAATGATAAGATTAAATTAATAAAGAAAACAATGGAAAAGGTACACTCAAATCAGAACCTCTGAACAGACTCCAAGGGACGTGATGAAGAGCTGAGTAATGAATTAAAAACAAACACTCTTAAACCTCCCTGGAATTTATAATCTGGATTAAATATGGATTTTGCTCAAATCCATAACTCATGTATATTTTTCTTAAAATAGTGCATTGAAGTGCATTCGGGGCGTTAGCAAATTGTTGCTGCTTCTTAAAAGAGCACGCCGTCACACTCGATGGCACGCAGTGAATGATGTTTTCTATGACTGAAAGAAAAGGAAAAAGACAATAATTATCTTTTCCAGTAAATTAGTTTTAAAGCTGGCCCTGATGGTTCACAAGCAATTTCCAGCCCACTAGATTTTCCCAGGCCTTCTCATATTTATTAGTGTCAAAATAATGATGCATCTAGCACCAGTGAGCCGTTAGAGCCCGAAGAAATCACCAGAAAGCAGTTCTGTGAATCAGAGTTCAAAATTTTATTAAAATTCGCACTTCCTATGGATTGATTTCTCTCTGACTTGATCTCACAGACCCTCATATCCCCACAAAGTACCCAAACCTTGATGTTAACAAAGTAGATTTCTTAACACCGTTGGACAAATACCTCCCACAGATGTCTGTTGAATAGATCTTGAATTCCTGATTCATCAGCTGCATACACAGAGATTGTTTCCCTTTGATTAGTTAGTAACTACTTTAAAAAGCAAAAAATAAAAAAATGCATTGTTTCTGAAAGCAGTTGTTTTATTTTTTTTTTTTAAGCTTTCAGACTAACGTACAAACTAAGGGCTGATCAGTGATTGAAAAATTTGCCTCTCTTATAGGATCAGTGAAAAGGGAGAATTTTTTTTCTCTTCCTAGTGCCTTTATAGGATGAATCTTGTACCTCCAGAACAGGAAAGAGGCTGGTCAAATTGTATTTAATTAACAAATATCAAATCAGGATAAGATCCTCTTACTTGACTCATGCCTCTCCATCAGCAGTGACTCATTTCTTATCCGAACTGTCGTTTTAAGGTCCGGGATAATGGAATCTCATCCAATTTTGACTCTCAGGCTTACGGGGGGTCTGCATACATTTGGCCACATGATGTGTCTCAAATGACTTATTATTGAAAGATGGTAATGCTAGCATACTCTTTAGAATTGTATGATGCTTACAGAATCCGATACAAAAGAGGCCTGGACCTTTCCTTTGGATCTTCACTTCTGCTCAAAAGAAAATCGATTCCATGTTTTAAGGGGCTACAGTGAAACAGATTCTGTCATGTTCAAGATGCATTCCTGCATCTCACGACTCTCCACTATGAGAAAATACTTTATACATTAACCTTCATCTTTCATATTCCAGCCAATATCCATTCATTCCCCTCCGGTTTATGACTAGCATTCACCGTCCTCTGTGTGGGACCATTGTGCCCATGACAACCAGGATCAGATACCTCGGCAGCCTGCAGCGGGGTCTTCCCCCAAGGTTCTGCTCAAATGCTCTCGTCACAAATGATTTGCCTCAAAGTCCATATTCTATGGTTAACCCCTTTCAAAATTCTAAACTGCATATTGTCACGTTTACCAGCTAAGTACTGCTTTAGGTGTCAGGTCTCAGTCCCTACTCTGACTATGATTTTATTAGCTGTGTGATCTTGGCCAAATCGCTCACAGGGGCGAGGCTAATACCTTTCACAGAAGCTTGTTAAGAAAATCCCGGGAGAGAGCGCACAGGAAATGCGTAGCACCCTGCCTAGTACTCTGCAAGTCCTCAATAAACAGTAGTTACTATCACTTCAGTAATTTATAAGCTTGGCTATCAAATCTATAGAGTAGACGTTGAATAGTTATAACTTTAGGGAATTACTGTAAGCTGAAAAGTTAGCTTCTTTATATAACTTCAAAACCCTTATGATATCCAGGTTGAGATGTAAAAGTGATTCCCGTGGAGTGATGCTAGTAATAGTGTAAGCACCAGAAGTACCCTCGCACCTTGGGAACTTTTGAGGGGACAGAGGTTTAAATGATCTAAGAGATGGCCCATCCATGATGAATTTTATCTGCAGGTGGATTTGAGCTCTCTAAGACAGTCCAGTGTTTTGCAATTTTTAAAAAATTTACTGGAAAAGGTTAACACTGTCTTTACCCCATGCAGGGAAGGTAAGGTGAGAGACTGTTACTAGCCAAGCCAAGTGTCAAAGGAGAGAAAGTAAGGTCTTAGAGAGGAGACTTCCAGGATATAGTCTGAAAGGAGAGAAACGAAGGAAAGGTTGCTTTGGCTGGATTGTTGTTACCGTGAGGTGACGTCCAGTGTGAAGGTGAAATTGATGGCTGCAAGCAGCCCAACTTTGAGACGGGTTCTGACTTTGAGACGGGTCCTGACTTGGTAGGACAGTCAGAAATGTGGGTTGAATAATGGGGGGAAGGGAGAGTCTTGGGAACGCAGTCACAGGCATCCTTGGGTTGGGAAAATCTTGGCTTATACCACATCTTAGAGAGGGTTTCGGGGCATGCTAATTTGTGCTGAGCTGGAGACGGGGAAAACGCTATCCTAAATTACGCTTATACTTTCCAAAGCATCAACCATCAAATGATACTTTTAAAACACTCTCTAGGATAATTCACATCATCGGGGCATGGTATTTCTAGTGTGTTAGGAAGGCACCTTGGTTCCCTTCATTGCTCTGCAGTAGCTAAGCTCGGGGGAGTCTCGGAGTCGCCCCCAACATGGGGACCATGGATCTTTCTCATATGTGCACGAATGCAGCTAAGAGCGATCAACCACGCTGGCTGCTTTCCCTTACTGCCTCCCGCCCTCCCTGCCGCTCTTCTCTCCTTTCCTCATGCAAACGCGGAGCAGCTGTGCTCATTCTTGAGTTCTGGAGCCTCTACAGTGTTTCAAGCATACCTGAAATGCATCAAAATGATGAGAAGCTTCGCAGCACAAAGTAAACATAGAGGGCTTATTGAGATGAGAGAAAAGGAAGGTTTTTCTAATTTTATTTTTTAATTATATAATAGATAGATAGATGATCTATAGAATTATGGGTTGTTCTGACTGTAGCTTTGTAGCTTTAAAGTCAAAAAGAACACTTCTTAAAATTGACTTCTCAGAATAAGCCTTATACTTTGTAGTATTCAGTAAAGTAGATGCCGTCATAGGCTGACCATTTAAAGAAGATCTATTGCGTCTCACTCTACAGGCATGGTCCCCAAAAGGAAGAATGGCAGTTTCAAACTTTCCAAAGGATCAATTTCTGAAGGAAATTGTATTAAATGACTATTTAATGTAGAGGAGACTTGGCAGAGGGAGCCAAATGCCTGTGATTTGAAGGTAAAACACTAAAATGGTAGAAGCCCGGGTTACTCATGAAGCATCAAATCTTAGTTTTGAGGAATGCCTCCTTTTGGCATCTGGGAGCCCCATTTCCTACACTCAGGGACTGTTCAAGCTGGAAGGACCTTCGATGTTCCCTGGTCCCATTTTATAGTTTTACTTTTAGGGAACTAAGACCCTCAGCGAGGTAGATGACTTGTATAAGACTCCCTTGAGTTAGTAATCAGTAGAACCAGGACCAGAAGGGAGGTCACTGACCCAGTTCGATGATTTTTTTCACTGCAACACGCATCTTAACAGAAATGGAACCTGCATCAATAGTCTCCTGAGAGATGCCACGTGGGTTGTTTTATTTATTTTTTTAAAGCGTGATGCATTCTTTTATTCCACTCTGAGAAAAATGCTGCCAAACTGTTCTCTAGGGAGTTGAGTCTCTATGAGGAGAGGAGGGCTTTCATGCTTGGAGATCACAGTGAATAATCATCCACTTAACACCTAGACTGCGTCCCAAAGGCCACAGCCACCCTGGGGAAGAGGATCAGATGGAGAGCATCTGAACTGGGTTTGGGAGAAAGAGACTCAGAGGGAAGTTGAGGAACTTAGCAGCCAAGAGATGGCATAGAATTGAAAAGTGAGCAAGACTAGAGAATGGAAAAGCTATAGATAGCAGAAGAGATGCTCAGATCGTCTCTACCGCATATAAATACTACCTTTCTACACCTATGAAATATATTTCTTTATATCCATTGAGAGCCCAATAAAGAACTAAATAAATACCTTTTGGCTATTCCAGGGAGTATGGAACGCAGCATCTTACTGTGTGTGTGTGTGTGTGTGGTCTATTAAACCTTGGGGAGTAGGGACAGCGTGGGACAACAAAGGAGTCTGGATGGGGTCAGACAAAAGGACAAACATTTCGTGTCCAGCTCAGTGGTACACGGGTGATCAGTTTCCTTAAGACACAAATTCTGAGGACTTCCCCCTTTGTTTTAGAATAAAAATAACATTTTACTAAACTTTTACCAAAAAAGCTTTGCATTAATCTAAGCCTGCAGAAGGAGTCTGGGTATTCTGCTTGGTACACAGCAAAATACCAGATAAGACTTAAATTTTTTTTTAATATTTAAAATTTAAACTATTTTCAGGAGAGTATGAGATGTTATAATGTCCTCTTACTTCTTGTCCTATTTTCTTCACCTGTAATAGGTGCTGGATAGATAGATACTGTTTTTGTAGCTGCCCAACAGTTTGTTAATGACAAGACAGCATTCCGTGCGTAAAATCAAGTTACTGGCGTATGAACATTCAGGAAGCATCCTGCATGTGCTTTCTTCTCAAAATACAGTCTCAGAATATAAGAAATCTTTTGAGGTCTTATATGTAATTGATTCTGTTTTTCCCTCTTTCTTCACTGAGGTTGAGAGAAGAATCTTTTCAGCAATTCTAGGGATAATGTGGTTTGACACTTGCATGTTTTTCTGTACCACCTGACCACAAAATGGCATAATGATAGGAAAGAGCACATTATCCTTGGACCAAGTTCACATTCATTCTGAGAGCAAGACTCTGGGGCTGTACATGTCACCCTGACGATGAATGCAAAGGCTGTCTGATGAAATCAAAGACAAGTCTTGCTTCAGGGTCCTCCTAAGTTTCTTGGGTCCTTGTCTCTGAATGCAGACTGTCCTGGTCCCTTTTGGAAGACTGTCTGCTGTCGAGAGGACAGCTCCCCAGGCAAGTGCCCACATGGTCACCAGCCTTCCAAAGTGTTCAGGAAGGGGCCTAGATTTTGCATTGAAAGAGCAGCTCTTCATTCAGACCAAATTTTCAGTTATGACTTCCTTAAAAGAGAACACCTGAAATAAAGACCATTTCTACTCACATGAGAAAAACATTCAACAAAAAACTGAATCTCTATCCAGATAAGCATTACGTTTCTATTACACCTTCACCAAACTCATCACCACCATGGGTGGCTTGTTGGGCCCCTGAGTCATTTATGTCTCATCCAACAGGCCCCCAGGCTGAGACAAGCAAACTCCTGAGATTTATAAAGTGACCACATCCTCTCCCAGTGAGGGATTTCTAGAAAGATGCAAAGTTGGCATTGTGTTTCATCCAAAAGACAAATGATTGAAGCAAAAAAATTTTCTTTGGGACTTAAAATTCACTTTTGATAAATTTTACTTTTTTCCTTTTATTTCTAATAACTAGCTATGAATAGAAAACTCATAATTTTCTAGTATAGCATTTTAAGCAATTCTAACAGGTTTTATTTTTCCTCACCCAAGGGCATGTTTCCCGCCCCCCCCCCCATTACTTTTAGAGAGAAAGGAAGGGAGAGAGAGAGAAACGGTGATTGGTTACCTCCCACCTGCACCCCAACTGGGGACCGAACCTGCAACCTCTCTGGTTTATGGGACAGTGCTCCCAACAGAGCCACAGGAGCCAGATACATTCTAACAGTTCTTGTCACATCATCATCATCACCCCATAATGATGGTTACTTCCGAATTCTAGGAACTAGGCCTCCACATTGTTTATTTGGAGAACTCACACTGGATCATCCCTAAAAGCAGGGCTCTATTTTGTGATCCATTTGAATTGAAATGCTTAGCCTTCAGTATCAACAAGCAGACAACAACCTTTTTAAATACACCTAATTTACTGAGTCCATTACATTTACGATAATAAACAAAACCTCTGCAATGCTTCATAATAACAATAATGCCTTTCAAATGATTCTGCTCTTAATGGCCAATTTCAGAGCATTAAATGTTGTTAACAATCAATTTCCTGGATATTGTAGTGCGTCAGTTTATAAATATCAAATTATATAGGTCATAGTGTTACCTTTGCTGGCCAGTTGCAGGGCTATATTGATATTACATAGAATAATTGCCAGACATTGTATTATGATGTTTCTTTCTTTCTTCTTCTTCTTCTTCTTCTTCTTTTTTTTTAATCTGACTCTCAGCAGGTTCTTGGGCTTTTGCACTGACAATTTTCTCTATCTCCCTGCACCCCCTTCGGGATCAGGTAATTAAAAGGGTATTGATGCAAAGGGAAGCCGAACACCACATGGCTTGGCAAAGTGTTTCCATAAACTCCTGTCCTGTAGCTGTGGATACAGACTCAAGCTGGTCATGTGCAGAACTCCAGCACGTTGAGCGCACTACCCCTCGGCACGGCCAAATGTTTCAGCAGCTGCCCTTTTGTCCTGTTTCTTAAATAAACAAAGAACAGATACAAATTAATGACCTAGATTTATGGCAAAACACACTGCCTTCCCAGAGCAAATAGCCTTAAAAGAACAGATGCTAAAATCACATTTCTTACTCACAGACCCCCAGAGAAGATACTTCTGTGAGCACGTTAGTTTATAGTCTATAGAAATTAGTAATTGGGAGAAATGTAGTCGTGTTGTGCAATGTCACGCTTACCTCCAGTTTCACAAGCTTCCAGGCATGGGCATAGCACACTCAGAGTTTGCCCTGTTTTCTCCAGGATCTCAATAGCTTTATTTCACTTTTGCTTTCTATTTGCCTTTTTTTTTTTTTTGAGGGGGGCTGCTAAGAAAGATCAAAAGATTATTTTCTGAGGATGTTAAGTCAAACTTAATGATTGGATTTGGTTACCATCATCACTGCTACAGATTCTAAGGAGTGTCAAGAAATCTTCTTTGTTTTATTCTGAGGCACAGGAGGGAATTGTATAAAAGTGGGTTTGTTTCTGTCCAACTCAGTTCAATATGTGCTCTCTGCTTTTCATTTTTCTTGGGTTTTGTTTTCGCCAATGCCAACTCCGCATAACAAAACCTGATAAAAACAATAAAAACCTCAGGGGTGTTTTTGCATCCAGAGACATAGCAGAAGCTTCATAATTTATGGAAAATGGGAATGAAGCTAGGTCACCTCCAGACAGGCATTAGAATGAAAAGGTACAGCGTGTCATTGGCCACACGTTGCGCATTCTCTTTATCCCACACTGTACAATATTTCCAATCTTATTCAATAATTTAATATACATTTTCTTGTCAAGCTTCTTGGCAGCCGGCTATGCAGCTTGCAAGATGGACTGAGAATGCCACAGGTGGGCTGATTAGCGGGTGGCATTTCTGAATTCTAACAAGCTGTTAGCATTATGTCTGTTTGCTTTAGGTACAGATGTGAAATGATTTGACAGTGGATTTCAAAAGTGCGTGAGTACGTTTTTGTATGTCAAACTATGGAAATACATTTTTTAAAATTTCACACATTGATGGTATGTATTGTATTTATTAATTTCAGCAAGTATATACCACTGACATGGCATGAAAATTAAGAAGCAGTATCCATAATGTATAAAATGAACAGATTGTATAAACATCCCACCCCCAGTTAATCAGAAAGTCTTATCTCGCGCTTCAGAAAAAGTCAGAGGTTGGAATATCTCAGTGAGCAAAGAAGAGTCTTTGAAAAGTTTGTTTTAATTGGTTTTAGAATGTGATGGTGATTTTTTTTAAAGAAGGGGGGAAAAAAAAGAAGAAGCAAAAGGGAAAACAACGACCACACGCAACAAATGGCGCGTGGAACACTTGCCAGTCACATTAAGTGACATCTGCCCTTGTCTAAAATTTCAAAGGTGATTTCAGGATTTATAAAAAGAAGTCTGCTTGACACACAAAAAGGAAATTTAAAGTAAATCTTAGGAATTTAACTCTCTGTATATGCCTAAAGCTATGACGCAGAGTTTAAGCCAGAGATACCCCCAAAGTTACAGAGAAAACTAGGCGGCATCCACATGTAATTGCAGACAAAGCTGAGCCCAAGGTCGGCTGAAGCACAGCGGGGGATTCAATGGGGGATGTTTGTGCTCAGCCTTGTGGGGACAACGCTGTGTCAAGGCCATGGTAGAGGAGAAGCATACTCCTCTCCCCCCGCCCCCCCGCAATGTGTTCTCTTCCCCGGTCCTTGGAGGGCCTATCCCCACCAAGTGCTCGGCCCTGTAAGAGCTTTACAGTGGATGCAAGTGGCAGGGTGCCTCCAGTGCTTCTCTGGCGGGACCTCAGGCCTTCAGTCACATTCCAGAAGCATCAGAAGAAAGGCCTCAGTACTCAAGGCAGCCCTTGAGGAGACCCCAGGGAATGGGAGAAGGAGGAAACCCCCAGGGAAACATCGGCCAGGATCTGGCAGGCTTCAGGCATGAGGTGGAGGCTTCAGTGTGGAAGTGCCCAGTTAGCACGTTGAGCATCGGCCCCCAGCATCAAGCAACATGGTAGAAGTTAGGGTCCGGTCTCCACCATTATCGCTGAAGTTGAGAGCTCTAAATGATCTTTAAGAAAAGCTAATACAACACTCTGATTTCAAAGATGAAAACACCTTGGCTTAGAGAGGTCGTGTACCAAATCCTTTCCCAAGCAGTGCTTCATTTGTTCATCCCAGTAGTGCTGTGAGGTGAGCTGAGAAAACACGCTCCCAGGTGAGAAAAACAGACGTAAGGTAAGCTGCTTGCTCGTGGCCACCACAGTTGGGCTTCTAAACTCTGAGTCCGCTGCTGCAAAGTAGTCACTAAACATATTTGTAACCGTAGCATTCATTCAACCAATGCTTATTGGGCACTGACTTTGTGCCAGGCACTTCTCTAAGTGCTGAGAATAATCAGTGAATAAAATTGACAATAATCTCTGCCCAGGGAGCCTACCTTCTGGTGGGAGAGATCATAATAAACAGAACGGAGAAGCGACTTCTGTCGTGTTGGAGAAGGTGAAGGGCTCCGGAGGAACCGAAGCCAGTAAGGGTGATTTGGAGCGTGGCGGGTGGGGTGGCCGGTCAGGGAAGTAAGCCCTCGCTGTGGCGCTGAGCCAGAGATGGGGACCCCATCCCAGGCAGAGGGAACCAGGCGGAAGTCCCAAGGTGGGAGCTGGCCCTGAAAGGTCATGGAACTCCAAGGACTCAGGGCGGTGGGAGCAGTCCAGACGTTGCCCAAGAGGAGCTGAGGTGTGGGGTCCCGAGGCCATGGCGGAGAAGGAAAGCATTTTGGAGCGTGACCATGGGAACCTCGCTGCTGGGAAAGGCCCTTATATTCATTCTTATGGGAGGAAGCACCCTAAGTCTGCACCACAGACCTCCAAGTGAGCTTTTGGGGTCCAACTCATTTAAACACGGGACCTGCCCTTGACTAGAAAGGAGGCTTGAAACAACACTGTTCTCTCTTGGGTTCAAGTGCTTTGCCTACAAAATAGGGACTTTTTTTTTTTTTGGTACAAAATGGATTTAAAATAACAAATAACCACTTTTGCTATTGTTTCCCCCAGTGTAGCATGTCTCTTCTTATTATGACATAAGAGTGGGTTCCCTACTATTTTCTCTATTTCTACATCAACAATTTTAAAATAATAATCATCCTATCTCCTAAACCTTAGAGACTAGATTTTCTTGTCTTTTTTTTTTAATTAGTTTTTTTTCCCCTCATAAAAGGCCTTTGGATAATAGACTAATTTCTCACAAGCTTATACAGTACATTCTACCATCTCAAGTAAATCCAAACCTTAAAAGTGATGAGAAAAAGGGCCTAATATGTAGCCCATTCGGAGATGCTTGACAGCCCTTATCCAAGTGAGATTCCGAGTTGTTAGGTTCCGAGTAGTTGCTAGCAAAAATCTGTTGAGGGTTAAAAAGGCATTTTCATCAGAAAAAGGCGGATAGCAAAGGGATATTATTTTTAATTTTGCTTTCTCAGTGCAGTGGCAATGTGGGTTATTTCCTTTTGCCACATACAAGCTCTTCCAGAAATAGCACGGGCCGAGGAATGTGACGCCATCTTCGAAAGGCGTGCGGCCCACGGGAGACCTGTCTGTCCTGGGTCAGCGTCTTGGGCGGGCGTTTGCGCACAGAACATCCGTTGAGTGTTATTCCTGGGTGACGGGCTTTGATGTGGCCTCCCAGCCAGGAACGCTTCGGGAGAAGTCAGTGTCCACAAACACTGCCTGACCTCGCGCGTTTTTCCAGCTGCTGCGGGTCGTCCCAGCCGCCCCGCCGGAGCGCAGCTGCTCCACGCTGCCATCGCGTGCCTCGCATCGGTCACTCTGGCGGTCAGTCTGGCAGACCCTGCGAGTTTCCCTGGGCCCTGGAAGATTACTCCTCCCGCCCCCAACACTGCTGTACACAGTACCTTTAAAAAGTTCAAGCCGTGAAGTAGACACCAGTCTACGTTTATTTTCAGCACAAAGGCAAAAAAAAAAAAAAAAAAAAAAAAAGAAAAAGAAAAAGAAAAAAAAGGTTTTCCCTAAAAAATCAACACTGATACTGTTAAAGAACGTTTCTTGACTGCAACATGCCCATCGCTGCGCAGAAATGAAATGCCGCTGGTTTGTCGTGTGGACACCTGAGCGATGCATTCGCAGAGATGATGAATTTGCATCGATCCGTTCCCACTCGCAGCGCGCCTGGTCCTCCCTGTGACCAATGGCAGGCATTTGCGAGACAGCTGGCGGGGTGAGGGGTGCAGGCTAAGGCTGTGCTAGAGCTCAGTAGCCTCTGCACGGATCAAAGGCTCATTAGTATCCTGCTCTCACCAGATCAACTTATTGGCTCAGACAATCTGTATTGCTTTAAGCCTTTAGACAGCTCTAACATTTATTTGTCAGCGAGGCCCGGCTAGGGTTTGCTTTTTGACAGGTCCCATCCAAAGACACGAGGTATGCAATCCCAAAGCCATACGTGTTGCAAATGTAATTCTAGGTGGTTTATTTTTTTCAAATGCAAATTAATAATGATTCCTCCACATTTCAATATAATCATTTTGGGTTATAAAATATGACAAATAGGTTATTATAAGTGCAGAAAATGTCTCACTTAGAAGAACTGGTCTCAAATTACTCAAAATGTGACTTCACGACCTAGGATGTTTCAAGAATTTCCTGAAAGATTTATAAGATTGTAGAATTTATAGTATAGCAGTGCATGATTTCTAGTTTATGAAATATTATTCTTTTTGTTGTGGCTCAGTGGACAAAATGAAAGTGGGGAACTCAAAAGACATTGAGTTTTAATTTAGATTTTGCCGCCAACTTACTGTGTGTCTGATAGAAGTTATTTTACTCCGCCATCTCCTAATTTTTAGAAATAAGATGGGAATTACAACAGTCAGCTGTTTACCCTTGGGCAAACTGTGGAAAGAATAATTTTAAAAAATTGAAAAACCAATTTATGAAATATAAAGGTCTGACTACAAGATAATGAGAACTGCTTTTCATTGAAAGGGACACTTTACTGTTGATGTGGAGAACTCTACGCTCTGGTGACGTGAGGTGGGTGGCCCATCCAGGCCATCCTCTGCGTGGGCTGTCCAGTCTGCTGGACGTAGCGAAGGCACCAACATTTTCCTTTGGAGAACCCATCAGCTCTCATTATGTTACTGCTGGGAGGAAAAGGAGGCAGCAGCCTGCTTTCCAGGTGGAGCCCGATGAGCGTCTCAGGTCCTCAGAGCACGGGGGACCATGTGGCTTTGTGACTCGCACCCTGCAGTGGGCCTCCAGGGACAATGTCCACCTTGGAGATGATAGGACGGTGGCAGCCTACGGCTCAGATCTACCTGTCCGATTCATTGACATGATAACCCTACGGTGGCCAGACTCTTGGTTTTGTCATGTCAGATGGAGTCCTTGGGGAGAGGGGAGGAACAGTCATTTAGTTAGATTACCCTCAAAACATCATGGAAGCTAGATAGACATCTTTAATAATAGTAATGAAAGGATTTTAGAAACCCTTGCGTTGCACAGAGCGCAAGCAGGAAACAGCTGTTGAGTGGAGGGGATAATGGATGGCTGGCCCGGCGAGCCGCGCGGAGGAGGCTCTCCGAGGTCCTGGGCAGCGGCGACGATGCTCCTGCCAGGGAGGACGGCGTGCGTCAGGGCAATAAATCAAGTCGGGAGCTCCAACCATTGGGTTTGCAGTAAGGATTTGCCTCTCAGTGGGTTGCATCTTCTCACTCATAATTCTCTTCAGTGGAAAAGAGAAAAAAAGAGAGAAACTTAGGACCATTTACATTATGGGCTAATGGCGGGGGGGCGGGGGTGGGTCATATCAAATTAAACGCTGCCCATTTCAAAGCCAACCTCTAATGAAGGACCTTCTGCTTTTTCTCTTTGTGAAGCATGTAATTAGGTACTTGAATTCTTAACCAGACTATATATGCCAGATAATGGGTAGACAGTTGTTCATGTGAGTTAAAATTGAGCTTTAATTTGGAGATACTCACTCTCTGAATTCCTAGATGTTTTCTGAGCCTAGATGTTTCTGGTTCCACATTCTAGCCTCCTGATTCAGTGACTCCTTGTATATTATTTTATGCAAATTTAACAGGAATTCACAGGCATATTAATATTTTTAAGTTAAAAATCTTTCATTTGAGAATATAGAAATTAGATTTTTCAGATGCCTTGCCATATATTTGTACTTATACAAGATTAAATTTCTGTTAGATTAATAAGCCAGTTCCCTTCTTAAATGATAATAAAATGAAATGCGTGGAAGGGTTTTTAGTGAATGTTGTGCTTTCACATCCAGATTGAGCATGTTGTTAATGTGGAGTCGGTTTTTTCTTTTCTTTTATCCTATACATTTTACTAAAAATAGTTTACCAAAAGCAAAGTCTGCTTTAATTTAATTGTGCTGTAAAAAAAAAAATCCATCATCTGCCAGGAATTCGCTTACAATAACATTAAAATTTGAAACGGTAAGCAACAAAAGAGAAATCCCAAATAAAAGAAATTTCGCTGTCAGGATGCAGAAAGTCATTTGTTTATCGGTCTTTTTACCTTCACGTCCTGTGCTGGGGATTTCACAGTTAACGGCGAAAGGAAAGGATTTGGAGACAACCTGGTGCGCTGGGAGGAGGGCAGAGTTCTTTGCTGGGCACCATGGGATGACGGCATCCTCTTGATGCTGATACAAGAAGAAGGGTCATAACCATGCCAGGACAGTAACAGCAGGGGCAGCTGCCACCCCGCCTCCCCTACCCCGGCACAGGCCGCTTGACTCGCTGCCTAAAAATAACAAAACAGAGCCATAGGAAGACAGAAGAATTCCATTAGCCGGTGTACCCATCCTCCCGAGAGGTGGGAAGGCTTCAACCTGACCAGGTTCCGTGAGTAATGGACAAGGCCCCAGAAAATTCATGGGTTCTGCGGTTTTCAACCGCCTTACGAGGTTTTTTGATGCCTATCAGCAGTTCTAAATGTATGCGCCTCGACGGCCCCCTCCCTTGCCATGCTGAATTGGCAGCTTGGAAAGAAAGTCAAGTCTCCTTGTTCCTGCAGGGGCGGCTCTTCTCAGTGATGAGAGCTGGCTTTGACACTTAGTCCAGACAAGGAGAGGACAAGGGAGAAGGGAGAAAGTAAGTGAAGGGGAAGCAAAGGGAGGAAAAGCTTAACACATCGACGTTAGTCTTGTACAAGGCAAAGGAATAGATAATAGGCGGCAATGGGCTCTGACAATAGGCTCTGTCTTCTTCAGGAGAGCTTCAGAGTGTATTCAAGAAAACAAAAACATGGAAAAGGAAAAGCAAGATGGACAGAGGAAGAAATCTTCCAAGCAAAGGAGAAGGACTATGGCACTAAGATGAAAAAATAAGGTACACAGAAGTCAGGAAATTTGAAGTAGCACCATGGGAAGAAACACCATGGGAAGGTAATCTCCATGTCTCAATACACACACACGGAAGTCAAAGGGAAAAAACCCAAAAAGTCAATTTAAAAGTATTTCGATCGAAATTAATCTAAATTATTTGGCAATGTTATCGGGTAGGCTGAATTTCTTCTGGATAATTCCAGGAAATCCTTAACTGTCCTAGTGAACATGATAAGTGAACACAGTTGGCTATTTTCTTAAAGCCTGGGGAATCCTTGTTGATGCCGAGTCATTCTCATCTATTGCTAGAAGGTCATTTTCTCCAGCTGAGTGCAGTGTGTAAGGACGCGGGCTCTGGAGTCACACAAACTTCAGTTCAGACACTAGCTCTGCTCCTTACTGGTTGTAAGACTAGTTATATAACTAGTTATAGTCATAGGCACGTTGCTTACAACTCATCTGTATAAGGGGGATGACAATAGTAACTTACTCATAGGACAGTCATGAGGAGGAAATGAAATAATGGATATAAATCCCTTAGTACAATGTCTGGCACAAAGTAACCACTCAGTAAATTTCAGCTGTTGTTCCAGTATTATTACAAGGTCCACTTTGTATGCGGAGATATAAAAGACCTATGCATCCATGCAAATATAGTTGCCATATTGTTTATTGCTGCGATGAACTTGTTTTCTTGGAAGGCCCAACTGCCTCTGCCTCTAAAGTAGGATCTATTGAGAGATGGGGTAGATGGGAGGGAGAATTGGATCAGCTGAGGCTTACAGAGAGGTAGGCTGCAGTTAATTTCCAATATAATGGATTAGAGTGCACAGGGTAGGGCAAAAGTAGGTTTACAGTTGTTCATATGGAAAATAATACAATAGCACAAGAATAAACTCTGTGTTTCACACGCTCACAACTGTAAATCTACTTTTGCCCCAGCCTGTATTTAGGCACAAAGTCATAGTTATAATTTATCTGCCATTTTCCTAATCATAAAATACAAATTTACTGCCGTTTTCTGTGTTACGTCTCCCGATGCCGATGTTCTAGTTTTTAATATAACGCCATGTGTAGCCAATTACCTCAAGCAGAGCGTGACATTTTTGAATTATTTTAAAACACTGTTTGGCATAAATTACTTTGTTATATAAGACAAAAACCAAGTAAACAAACAAACAAACAACTAAAACACACAGCCTGATTTTTGTGGACCATTGACTCAGAGGCAGCTCAAGAGCAGCTGGCCTCTCAAAGACCCAGGATTCCCACCTGCCCGCCTGAGAAAGGAGGTTAGCGTGTGGGCCCTCCACAAGGTTCGAGAAAGCCAGAGTTGGGGGCCAGACAGTGCATACACAGCTTTCTGATGGAATCAGTCTATGGTAGGTTCAGCATAAATACCTGTGGGGTAGGAAACTGCCTTCCCAGCTAAAACGGGATCTTGGGGAAAATCTACTGGGTAAGCCTTAAAAAATATAGATGTCTGCAGCCTGCATTTTATGTTTCTTCTAGAAAATGAGTTTTAACAGCCCAGGGACTTCTCACATGTCACGGGAAGCCTGCACCATCTGAGCCTCTCCTTCCCCAGGACTGACCCTACTTAGCACTGACGAGCTGACAAAGGTCACAGCCCACGATGGTATGACAGCAACGTGATTAATAACGATGATCACAGCAGATGGAAAACTGTAGACCAAACTTCCCATAGAACGGGAAATTTCTGATGGAAACAGAAGGATGGTTAGCTACCGCAGCAATATTCCTTACGTAACAGGAGAAAATTGCTGAACGTCGACCTACCCCTTTGGAAAATTGGCACAAATCTCCTGTGACTTCCATTTGAGTCTCAGACCTCTCGTTGACATGTGAAATGCCCTGCTTATGACACGAACATGTGACACTTCTCAGCGCAGCAAAGTGCGCGGTCCTCTTGAAATGTCTGCCTGCGCGTGTGTCCCTGAGAAAAAGCGACTCTCTGGGTGTTCTCTGTGTGGGTCCCCTTTCCAATGGTGCGCACGCGTGGACCTCTGCTGCTGAGAGAAAGCACGTTTTACACCCACCACCAGAATGTTTTTTGATCATTTGCGTTGTTTTGTTTCATCCTTGCTTTTTGTTGTTTAATTTCGTTTACAGTGCAAATAGCCTCAGCAGACGCTAACAATTAATTTTGGAAAACAGAGCCAGCATCTCCTTTTATGCCCTCCCTCCCTCCCTCCCCTCGTGGCCCTGCTCAGCATGGAATAGAAACGACCTCATGCTCCTCTTCTTGCTGCTGCTGGAAGGAGAAAGACCCCCGAGTCCACTCACAGGTGCTGTAGGATAGAGCGCACAGGAGGCCCGGGACACTGGCTGCAAGACAGAGGGAGGTGACAGGAGCCAAGGTAGCAAGAAGCAAGGAAAGCCTCCTCTTTCAGATCCAAAGAACCCTCCAGGGCTGGGTGAAGATGCCAGTTGGTGCCCCAGTCTTCAAATGCTCCTCTGCTCTCCCTTCCCTGTACCGACGGGAGCCCCTCCAGCAACTTCACTTAATTACTCTGTTCTGAGAAGCTAGAAAGCCCCCTCAGCTGAATAGTCCACAAATTGAGCCTGAACTGCCAGCGGAATCCTATTCAGAATGTTCATTAAGCTCCTGAACACCCTGTGTTCCTGCCTCACTAAGAAAGAACTGGAATCCAAAAGAGGAAGCATTTACTAAGCAAACCTGAACTCACAAGCCCTATCAGTGAGAGGCTCCAGGTGGGGTAAGATGGAGAGCCAATGCGTTTCTGTGCCATTGAGTTGTAAACTAGTGGCCACCAAATATCCTGGGTGAAGACGGAGGGGCCGAGCTGGAAGGACGCTGAGCTGGGGGTCCAACGTTCTGGGTTCCAGTTCCTGCCTCTACCCCTTACCTGTGTGCCCTTGGACTAGTCATTCGTCCTTGCTCAGTCTCCTCAGCTCTAAAATTGAGTAAGAAATTCATGAGACAGTTGTAAGAACACACGAGATAGCAAAAGGGAAAGCACTTTGTAAACTCTAAGGCCATACAAATGAAAGGTCTGTGTCTATGCCTGGAACACATGGTGGTGTTTCCTTGGCATGAACTAACAGGATGGAGAAGTAGGTTAGGGAAGGAGGGACCCTCTCAGGTGTACCTCTGTGATCTGTGTCTGCTTCCCTGGCCCCTTTGATCGTGAGACAGCCGAGGCTGATTCTGAACAGATAAGGCATTGTGTATTTCCTATTAAATAGGGAAGTGTAGTATGGTCGAGATGAAATGTTTTGGGATCAGAGAGACTGGGTTTAAAGCCTTCTCTGCCCGTTGCTGTGCAACATTGGGCAAGTTATCTAACCTCACCAGACTGCCATTTCCTCAGCTGGAAAATGGAGACGATGATGCCCTTTATAGTGTCGTGATGATGATTAAATGAGAGAATGCATGTTAAGCATTCACTCCAGGACCTCGTGCATGGTCAGGACGAATAAAGGCTACCCAACCGTTGACCTGTAGAGTCCACAGCATGTATCCCCACTGTTCTTTGTAAACATAGCTGACCCTTGAACAACATGGGTTTAACTGTGTGGGTCCACTTAATACACTGTGTTATCTATAGGAGCAATGGTTCAGTATTTGCTTAATTCCATGTTTGCAGAGATTTTATAGAACATAACCTAATATAGATTTCTATTTTAAGTCCTGCTCAGGTGAACCATTGATAAGAGGTTGGCTGGAATAAATAGCCTAGCAAGAAAAGGCATCAATACTTGGGACAGGAGGTAGAGACTTCTAGAAAAACAAACTTACTTATCAGCCATTCAAAGCAGATAGGATTACTAGATCCCAGGCTAGAATCTGCAAAATGCAGACCCAGATGAAGTAATTTGCCCAGTTATCAGTAGGATGGTGGGAATGCCCATTCTATCATAGACGAGTCTGTCTCTGAATCTGAAAAACATGTGTTTTTTATTGGCTCAGTCCAAAACTTTCTACTGAGATCTGTCGTGATATTTTTGGAGTGGAGAAGAATTTGACCTAGTCATTTTATTCATGGCATTTGAGGGATAACGCATGTCTAAAGGGATCAAAAGAAGAGGGCGCTTGGCCCCAAAACACTGTTACTCCTTCCACTCCCCTCTCCTGCTGTTCACCTCTTGACCCTTGACCCCTGGCTGCAGGCTCTGGCCCCTCCCTTCACTCTGTCCTTCCTTCCATGGAAACTGGAGAGGCTGCTTCAAAAGTGGTCTTCTTCAAAGCCATCAGCACAGGTCACTAAGTAAAGAAGCGCGGCCAACACAGGCCCGTCCACAAGAAAGATGTCGTTCAGATTTAATGGATAAGCCATTGACGAAGCAAGCGTACAGGCGTAGCGTTAATGACAAAATGGTGCATCCTGACAGCTGATGAGTGGAAGGTGTTAGACAAGGTGTCTTCTGCCAAGAAAAAATTCAAAGATCCCTATTCCCCTTGACGACATGTCTCTTTGGATATGGCTAGTAAACAACATGTTATTTGAATTGAAAAGCAGAGGAGAACGAAGAGCTGAGAAAAACAATAGTCCAAAGGGTCTGGAAGGAGGCACATTTGGGTTAGACTGTAGTGTGTGAAGTTGAATGCAAGAGGGAAAGAGGGACTAAAACCTCAATCGTTCAACTGAGTCTTATGATAAAAGCTCATGAACTCAAAGAGAAGAACCTACGCTAGCAGGCAACGGAGGCCCACCGGACCTTTCCTAGGAGGGGACTGATATACTTAGAGCTGCAATTAGAAGGTGAATGCCACATCGGTGCCTGGAGGATGGAGAAAGGCCAGAGCAGGGGAGAGGCCATGAGGGGCTCTGGTGAGCCGACAGCCCCGAGGAATGAGGAGTGGGGTTCTGGTGGAAATGATATGGAGAAGACTGAGACTGCGGCCTTGGAAACGGAGTGAGTAGGAGGCACGGAGAGTGAGCAGAGGGAGAAGGGGGATTCCATGACAGGGATCCGGAGCCCCCGTGACTGGGAAGCAGAGGTGTTTGGTGAGTGAGGTGGATGGAAGGTTTGGCATGTGGGGTTTAAGATGCTGGAAGCAATTGAAAATTGGCAGAACCTGGGTATGACTTCATCTGAATTACATTTCAGATATTAGCGCACCAACTGTTCCAACTTTGTTTCTTTGTTACCTACCAGCATTTCTCCAAGAAAGTATGTCTAGGCTTGATTTCCTAGAGCTTGGATAAGCTACGCAGCCTGGCTCTGGTATACTGGTGTGTTAGAGGTGACATATTCCCCAAAAGACTCTGAGCGGAGATTGTTACTTACAGGATTAGTCAAATCTTTATCTTATCCTTTTTACCCCCTTCCCTGTCCCCCAATCTCACCCTTCCAATCACACACACACACACACACACACACACACACACACACACACACACAATATTGAGTTCCTATTATTCCAGGCCCAAGGTTGGCACCTGTGAAAGATAGATACAGACGTTAACAAGACACTGTGCTGGCTTCAGAAGAGCTTACAGTCTGGTGTGGATTCCAATGGTTGGCTACCTTTATGGTTACAGAGCCCTGGCTACACACTGAACACTGATGTAAGGGGCACTAAGGGGCAATATTGCCCAGTGCTTAGGCATGGACTGTAGTGGTTAATAGTAGGCTCTGGAGTCAAATTAGGCGGACTCAAAGTCTTTCTCTAATGCTTATTCATTGTGAGAACTTCAAATAAATTGTTAAAGGACAGGGAGCTCAGTTTTCCTGTCTATAAAATGGGAATAATAATAATTACTCCATGCGGTTTTATGATGATTAAATAAGTTAATAGATATAATCTACCACATGGTGTGCTATGAACCCATACATGTTCCTAACACATAATAAGCACTTAATAAACCTTAGCCATTATTGGAAAGTGCCTCATGAATATGATCTCATTTAATCCTGGTATTAGATGGGCAAAACCAGAATTGTTTCTCCATTTGCGAATGAGGACCTCAAGACTCAGAGAATATCGCTGACTTGGCCCAGTGATTGGCCAAGCAATTGTCATTAAAAGAGGGAGTCATTGTGTGAATCCCCCTAAGTCCAGCACTCACTCAACAGCATTGCAGTACATCTGGTTTCAGGGTAGCGTAAATGAAAGAAGGATGCTATAAATTTCAATCTGATCTAAACTCTCAAAACTGCCGACAATTTTTAAATGGCTGAGAATTAAATAATCAATAGTGATTACAGCAGCTAATATAATTCCCTAATTTAAGTTTATTCCACAAGTACGCTTTTAACATTATTTGATTACGATAATAAATTAGATTGACCAGGTATTTTCCTCTTTGATTTTGTGAACTATCTCTGGAGACAAGGCTTATTGAAAAATTAGCTCCTAATTTCCTATGGCTGAAACTAGTTTGCTAAAACTAATAAATAAACTGTTGGGTTTTTAAATGTCGAGTTATCATCAAGCACCTAAAGACTCTGTGTGATTAGACGTAGGCCAAAAAGGCTACCTAGCCAACTCATAAAATTGTGAGCTAAATATATCGTGGTTGTTTTAAACAATTAAGTCTGGGGATGGTTTCTTACATGGCCAAAGCTACCTAATACAGGTTCACAGACTAACACAGGGGTCAATAAACTTTTTCTGCAAAGGGTGCAATGGTAAACATTTTGGTTTTGCAAGCTACAAGATCTTTGTTGAAAGCTTCTCAGCTCTGTTGCTGTAGGCCAAAAGGAACCACAGGCAGTATGGAAATAAATAGTCACGTCTGAGTTGGTCTGAAGGCTGCTGTCTGTTGACCCTGGTCTAGCACAGGAAACAGACATTACTCAAATAATCACAGGAAGGAATGTATGCCTACAACCTGCAGTAGCTGCCTTGCGGGTTATCACTGTGCTATCAGAAAGAATAGCTGGGGAACCTGGCCCCGACTGGTGCGTAATTCAGATGCTGAGTCTTGGTCAGATCTCCCCAGAAGCAAACCCTGAGGTAAGGCTTTGAGTACGAACAGCCTGTTTGGGAAGTGGCCTCAGGAAGCCTCAGGAAGGACAGTGGGGGCATGAGACACAGGTGAAGCCACCGTGGAGCACGTTCATGAGCAAGTGGTAAGTTGTCTGTGGGCAAGTGAGGCTTAGTCATCGAGGACCTCCCGGGGGAGCTCCAGGTCACCGGGGGCTGAGGGAGCGGGACTGTACGTCCCCAACTCCCATCCATCCCCGGAGGAGCGTGGCTGCAGGAGGAGGTGCTTCTGCGATGTTCTGGCCTCCCCCACCCCCCACACTGCTGCAGCCAGAAAAAACACTTGGGCAGAGCGTAGCAGCTCCGCATGAGAAGCTGGATGAGGAGTCGGGGTGCTGGGGGCGTGCGTGGGCACCGACGGCGCCTCCTGCAGGAGGCTTCCCTGTGAGAGGCAGGCCCACGCTGAGCTCTGGGACGGGCAGGATTTAGAGGGGCAGGAGCCACAGCTGAAGCGTAGGTGTGAGCAAGATCACTTAGGTGTGTTGAGAAATAAAGAGAAGTCAGGAACTTAGTATCTTGGGAAACCTACATCTAATGTAGGATGAGCCTGCAAGGAGACTGTGTTAATTTTCTCGTGTTGCCTTAACAAAGGACCATAATCTCAGCGGCTTACAACAAAAATTTATTCTCTCGCTGTTCTGGAGGCCAGAAGTCAAAAGTCAAGTAGCGAGCAGGCGTGTGCTTTCTCTGGAAGCTCCAGGGGAGAGTCCTTTTTTCTTGCTTCTGCCCAGTTCCTCGTGGCTCCCAGGAACCCTCCCCACCCTGCTTTTTGACCTCGCTGCAGTCCCTGCCCCCATGACCGCGTGGCCGTCTCCCCTCTCTTTGTGCCTGAGCTCGAATTTCCCTCTTAAGAGGACACCAGTCATTGGACCAGGACCCACCCTAATGACCTCATCTTGACCATGTGTGTAAAGACTCTATTTCCAAATAAGGGCGCAACCCCAGGTACTGGGAGTTGGGACTTGAATGTATCCTTTGGGGATTTCTTTTTTATGACCATTAAAAATAAGATGAAGACTGGAGAGTATTCATTGGATTGAGAAACATGGACATTGTGGTTCTTACCAAGAACGGACTCTATAGAGAAATGGAAGAAGAACAATAGCCATGAATCAGAGACAAGGAAATAAAGAGAGTAAGGAACTCTGTCAAGATGCTGCGCAGTGAAAGGGAAGAAATGGAGAGAGGGAGGATATTTTTTAAGATGGCAGAGACTGAGCACAACAGCGGAGGACTTGTTTTTGAGGGACATGTTGAATATGACGGTGACCAAGATAGTCCTGAGCAGATGAAAGAGGATGGGCACCTGGGACCAGGCTTCTCCGTGGTAAGAGTTAGAGGAGAGGAATAAAGTTCTGGAATGTTCTCCCCTGTGCTCCAAGCCCTCATTCTTCCCAGCAAATGGGACCAGGATAATCCGCCTGGTAACAACCACCACTGTTTTGCTCCCAGGGAGAGCTGTTGCCAACATTTTCCTAGTGTTTCCCTTCCATTTGTGACACTTGGCCAATGTTCATCAGTAACTGTCTTTTGTGCCTGCCATACCCTGCCTAAAAGGGTAGACTTTGCGGGGGCGGGGAGCGATGTGCGTAGGGCCTTGGGTAGATGCATCCATTATTGCATTGGCCTTGCAAACAGCCCCCACAGGAAGGCAGGAGAGGATTATTAGCTTCACTTCACACAAGAGGAAACTGAGGCTCCAAGAAGGGTTTTAGGCGAGACCACGTGGATTTAAACCCACTTCCTCAGGTACCTTTTTGGGGCTTTTTCCACTGCAAAGAGCTGCCTCCCTTGACGTAATATTAAGGGTGGTTTAGAAGTTACATCAGAGTGGGAATATTTTGGTTTCCAGAAAGAAATGGGTCACTTTTTCAGGAGCTGCAGAGTAACAAGAAATATTTATGGCCTTGCTTTCCTGGGACTGGTGTCTTGGGAACCAAGTTTGCCTTCCTTAAGGAGCTCATAAAACCAAATGATTCATATAAAATTGCTATGTAAGAACTATTTTCCCATTATCTTAGATATTTATCCAGCGAACATTTACTGAGCTCCTACTGTGTGCTGGGAGTTGTTCTAGGGATGAGGCGTAGACATGAGTTGGGTATCATCTCTGTTCTCAAGGACTTCAGGATCTGGGGAATGGCTAGACATGTGGTGGGGGGCGGGTGGGGTGGTCTACCCTGGCCATGGGGAACAGCGAACCCTAGGAACACCCTCATGTGTTTGGGGAACAGCGATACTTCATAGAAGTTCTGCAAGAAAAGAGAAGGAGAAGAGCAGGCCCTGAGAGGGGAGGAAGAGAGATCAGGCCAGAGAGAAAATAGTAGCAATAATAAAATATATTTGGGTGGCATTAACAGTTTACAAAACACTTTTATATAATTTTTTTTTCACTTAATTTTCACAGCAGCCTTTGGAAAATTAAACAGTAAGGCACTTCCTCCCCACACGGGTAGCTCTTGGAGATGGGCTTTTCCTAAGCAGCAATGTATTCAAAACGAATCAAGTAAGAAACCTACCCATCTTATACTACATATTCATTAGACTCATCTTTCTGAATTGCGTTTGACAGCTCTTGCCTAGTTTGGGAGGACTCGAATTTATCAAGTTTAGCCCAAGCAGTGCTCCACAGTGTCTTATCTTAAAGGTTCCCAGTTCTGCCAACGGGACTCTGAAAGCTGGTTAAAGTCTCAGGCCCTGTTTCTCTGTGGTCTCTACTTCCTCGGCCAAATGAGTGCTCTTTGCCATGACATAGCGGTTGTCCTTCCTGTTCTTTGTTTCACCCATCACCAAGGTGGACACAAAGAAGTTACACCTTCAACTGGAAAACTCAGTTAGGTGGCGTTCCAAGCAAGCCTCCTAACGATGGACTTCCTTCTTAATGAAGTGATACACACACCATGTGTTCATTGGCCCATCCATTCCCTCAATAAATGTATCAAATGCCCACTGCATGCAACACACACACATAGACTTTGTAAGGAATCAAGATAACAAGAGGCATGTAAGGTATGTGGAGTCTACTGGGAAGGGTAAGGTGAGCCAACAAAGATCTTACGTGTGGCTTGAAGTGGTAAGTCAGAAAAGAGAGCTGGGTGCATGCTTTATTTGATTTCTTCAGCAATCATTTATGAAGCACAAGTTATGGGAGAGGAACTATGTCAGGTTCTCTCCCATGTGTGACCTTATTTGATCCTCCTGACAACGGGGTCAATGCTTTTGGCTCCCTTTTACAGACAGGAACACTGAGGCTTTATTGTCTTCCATGTGGAGGGGCCTCACGGAAGAAGTGTATTGTTTGCTTTGGGGCAGTTGCTCATTTGCTTTATTTTATTTATGGTTGTTGTTGTTGTTCAAGTTTGAAGTCTGCATAGGATTTTAACCTTTGAATAGAGGAGGAAAACATGAAGCTGAAGAAGCTTAGCCTTCAGGGACCCCGGCTTACGTGGGCTCCTTTCACAGTCCCGGGCAGAGCCATAAAATGTGCTCACACATACCTATGTTTTTGTGAACTTTGCCAAAGAAATATATTTCAGCATTCTTTTTCTTAAAGGGGCTGTCCCAGATTGCGGATACTTCAGGTCCCACAAAATCTGGATACGTCCCTGCATTTAAAGAGCGGAATGGAGGGTGGGCTGCGCAAATGCCCCAAGGGAAGAAGGGTGGGCACACATGCGAAGGCGGGCATGTGGGCCCTACTGCACAGGAGCAGGTGGGGCTAGGAAGGACGCAAGGACGACCTCCCCAGCTCCTGTCGACCCTGCATCGGTCTCTTCCTAGCAACAGGGCCCTCTGCCTACCCAGACTCAGCAGGTCCTCCCAGCAGTCGGTCCTCTATGGACCAGTCCCTCTTCCTCCTGGGTATTCACCTGTTCCTGCCCCCCAGCCCCTTCCCAACATCCCACGTTCAGGATTCCCCCATGGGAGGGAGGAGGAGTGGGGTTGGGGCGGGGGGGAAGGAAGAAGAAGAAAGGAGAGAGAGAAGGCCTCTTTCGAAGATTTCTCCCCTCCAGACTCAGGCCTTTCTTTGTCTCCCTGTTCTTGGCCGAAAGCTCCTGTCAGATCGTCTTTACTTACAGTTTCCATTGTCTCACCTCGAATGGCTACTCAACCACGTGCAATCTGGCTTCTCCCCGCCAGCCGCAGCTCCTCGGAAACTTCTCCTGCCAAAGTCATCAGCCTCCGTCCTCGAGCCTCACACAGCGCTCTCCCGTGGGTTTTCCTGGGTGTCCTGGCTTAGGACCCGCTTCCCCAGGTTGTCCCCTGCCTCTGTGCTCCTTCCCACGCCACCCCCGCTCAAATACTGGTGCTCCTCAGGCTCTGTCCTAGGCTCGCCGCCTGTGCTCAGTGACAATGGCTGTTTCTGCCGTGCGTGTCATGGGCTCTGACCCTCACTGTGTCCTAAGCTGGACTCACCAGCTGACGCACCCAGCCCCTACCTCACTTGCTGATTCCAAAGGATTTCACAGCCAGAAAGGCATGTACGTCCTCTCTGACAGATCCCTCATTATTGGGCATGGAAATTGAAGCCCAGAGAGGTTAAGCTCCTGATCTGAAGTCACACAGCAGGTTCGAGGTGGGTTCACACTGAGCGAAACTGAGTTCTCCGCAGGCCTGTTCTTCCAGCCCTACCTCTTTGGAATCTGAGGGAGGAGCAACAAAGAAGGCAAACACGCAGGCTTTTAAGTTCAGCACAGAAAGACTCTGGAAGGTCATAGGCCGGCTTCCCTCAGGCATTGGAACCTACTCTAAGAAACTCAAATTCCTAGGCTAAAGCTGCATGCTTTTCCCAGAAAGCCAAAGTGAGGCCACCTCAGCTCAGACGATGCCAGACTTCAATTAAACGTAAACCAATCCCTTAATGCACAGCAGAACTGAACCTGGCCGAGGCTGCCCACTAGGTTTTGCCCCGCTAGGACACCATGGAAGTCTGACTCCTGGCAAAGGGGACATATAGCTTGGCTGTGGGGGTCCCAGAGCATGTAAACTGTTGGCAATAGTTGCACTGCCGTTCACCGTGTGGCTCAGAGGGGGCTTTGATCATTCCTGGCACTTGGATGGGTCGCAGATGACTCGGGGTAGAAACATCTCCACCATGCTGAGTAGCGCTGATGACACAGGAGCACTGGCCCAAACCAAGTCTCATCCCACCACAATCCTGCTGTGTGACCTCAGGCCAGTAGGTTAACCTCTCTGGGTCTCAATTTCCATACCTGATAGTGAGACATTTGCCTGAGAGACGCTAAGTCCTGTATTAGGTCTTGTCACATTGATTTTGGAAAGCAAATTGAGGCCAAAAGAAGCTGCGGCTACCTACCCTTCTAGATTGAGCAATGAGCCCTTCAGCCAGCAAAGTTTCCTGCAGCCTGCTGGGGGTGTTCCTGAAATCGTGGGGGTCCAGCAGGTGAGGGAAAACTGGACTGTTTCAGTTCCAAAACAAAGGATGAAAGAAGCTGGATTTTTTTAAAAAAGGAAAAATACTTTTGGAATGCTTCCAATTTTCTTTCATCTGTTTGTTCACTTGAATTTTCTAACATCTGTTTAATGGACTTCAGAGTCCACAGAACTGGATTGGAAGCCTGGTTTATGGAGCTATTGCCCTCTGAACTTCAGTTTCCTCATCTGTAAAATGGGTATTTATACCTATTTTGAAACATCACTGGAGAGATTAGCAGGAATTTATACCGAGTGACACAGAACACACTAAACACAGGGTGCCATTAAATGTCAGCTTTTTGGTGACAGTCTTAGGGCAAGATACTTCAGGTCCCCCAGGGTAGGATCGATTCCTTCTTATTCTTGGTAAGCCCCACACAACGGTGCCTTGCGCACGCTGAGTGGAATGAATGAATTTACCAATTAATGAAATTACCCTTTGTTCTTCCCTGAGTCCTGTCTTCCTGGAGTTTACACAATTTCTTCCCTCTCACAATCAACATCTCTTCCAGGTGGTAGCTTAACATCAGCCTCTCATCACGTTCACTACAAATCTGAGGGGCTGTCCCTTTATGGAGAGCAGTCCTGACATGTGTGTGTCTCGTCAAAACACACATATTTGCATGAATGTCCCCTGAGAACCATGAAGCTCCAGGCGGCCTGATGGTGGAGGGCAGAGGCCCCCACTCTCTAAAAGAACAGCCATGAGCTCCCCGCCCCCATGAGGCGGGGGATGCAGAACGTGGAGGATCTTTTACCTTTTGCACAGGCCCTGCCCCAGGAAACCACACAGGTTTTACGCTCTTGCTCCTACACCATCCTTGTAAGTAAATACTTTAGTCCCGCCCTCTTAGCTTACCAGACCAAGAGCAATGAACATGAATGGGAGGAAGGGGGCAAGAGATGGGTGGTGGAGAATGTGGCCAACGAGGCCGGAAGTACGCCGGAGAGCCAGGACAGGGGGCTGTGCTTGCTAAGGGGTGGCAGGGCTGCGGTCCCACCTCCCAGGACTCCGCTGGCGTTTCCTAGTGTCTGCTTGCTCTCCAGATTAGACTGGAGAATCTAACTCAAGCTCTTCCTCACGTTGCCAATGCAGATTTCAAAACCAGAGGGTGGAGCCATCAAAAGGGCCAACCAGGAAAATCCACGCGCCAAGAACAGGTTGGTTGCCTGGTGGAATGAGCACACTTGGGAGGTGGAAACCACAGTGACACTTGGGGTCATGTCCCCAGGCCTAGCACAATGCCTGGCCCACTCTGAAGGAGTGAGTGCGTGGAAGCATAAATGCAGGAAGCAAAGAGTGAATGAGTGGCTTGCAGCAGGGACTAAATTAAACAAGGACCCAGGTCCCTCTTCAGGGGCTAATACCACCTACTTCATAGCGTTTTGCTTTCACAGCTTGTGCTGTTTAGGAGTAACAAGGGGGAGAATATTTGTTGAAGGTTCCGGGACAGTGGAGAGGGTGATTTGTGGGCAGGTCCCAGGAGAGAAAGCTGCAGGTGGGGGGAGGCAGCTGCCCAGGAAGCAGATGGGAGAGAAGTAGGAGGTGGGCGCAGCTGAACGGTGGGGGAAGTCCCGGGCAGGAAAGGGGGTTGGTCAGCCAAAGGCAGGAGGGGGAACTAGTGCATTCAGGGGGCCCGCGTGGTGCTGGGCCCTGGGCCAAGCACCTTGCCTATGTCGCCATTTAATTCTTCCAAGAGCCCTGTGAAGTCAGTATTGTTATCTCCATTTTCTTGAGAAAACTGAGGCTGGGGGGAAAGAAGAAACATACAACCAAGGTCAGGAAACTAGAAAGTAGAAGCCTTGGGATTTGAACCCAGTACTGCCTCCTAGGAAAAATTAACAGTACATTAGGGTGGGTGCAGAGCATAACAATACACGTGATACGTAACAATCCCTCTGCCTCCAACCTGCTGCCTGCCCCCCACAGCTGATCGGCCCAAGGCCTGTTGCCCTGCTTTTCTAGGGAGACTTGTGATCTACTTCTTTGTATCCCTCATTCAGCCCCTTCCTGAGCCCAGCGCTGCTCGCTGTCACGCGAACCACAGCAGCCCCCTGATGGACACGGCCTGGCTGCCACCTGTGCCACCTGCAGTCCCTGGTCCACGAAACAGCAGTGCGCTTTCTAGAGGGCAGATTGAAGTCTCTCTGGCCTGCTCCAGCACGAGGTCCAGGTTCCTGGGACCTGGCCTTGTCTGCAGATGTTCTGAACTCCTCCCCATCCTCCGCGTAATAGATTGAATGGTGGCCCTTCAAAAGATACGCCGCATCCTAACACCCAGATCCTGCATATGTGACTTCATTTGGAAAAAATCATAAAAGGTCTTTGCCGATATAATTAAGGATCTTGAAAAGGGGAGAGCACCCTGGATTAGCCGGTGGGCCCTAAATCCAGTGACCGGCATCCTTGTCAGAGCAAAAGAGGAGAAGACCCAGACGCGGGCAGAAGGCCGCACAGAGGCGGGAGCAGGGATTGGCAAGCGCGGCCGCAGGGAATGCCGGGTGCCAGCCGTGGCTGGAATTCAAGTTCAAGGGCGGACTCCACAGGGCCTCTGGGTGGAGCATGGCCCTGCTGACGTCTCTTAGCGGGCGGTGAGAGAATAAATTTCTGTTGTTTGAAGCCACCACGTTTGCGGTCATTGTGATGGCGGCCATGGGAGAGGAATACACCTCCCTCGCAGTGCTCCACGCACACTGACCGACCTGGGAAGGGGCGCATTTCTGGCTGTGACATCGAGGTGCCCGGGAGGGTGGCCGCAGCTCTGTTGGTGGCCCGCACGCTGGCCCCGAGGGCCTCACACACATGAAGCAACATCGCCCTCCTGGCCGCCCCACACTCTGGACTCGCGGATTCCTGCATCCCCAGGTAGACGACGCAGTCCTCGCCCGCTGTGACTGCAGAGCTCTTTGTCGCCCCTCAGACAAGAGAAAGGGAGAAGGGTCTTCTCTGTTCATTGTGCTCGGTTGTCTGGTCACCGCACGCCCCACCCCGGCCATGGGGCGCTGAGGTCACTATGAAATAATACAGAGGACACACGGGAATTGAGTTCGTGGCCTCCCCAGGATGAGCCAGGCAAGGATTGCATAAAAAATGCATGTGGACTCGGCCCCGGATTATAAAACGGGTAACGTGAGAGGGATTAAATGAACTGAATTCAATGAAAATTAATATTTGACAGTACTTTAAAAAACATAAATATTTCTCTTACCTATTGAACCATGGGTTTAAAATTAATATCTGCTGTTAGACCTTCAAGGAGAATGTATTATCCTCATTCCCAGATGAATAATATTTTGTCATTGTTTCCCTTTAATTCCAGTAGAGAAATGTAACGAGGTCCTATTGTTTGGTGATCTCAGTCCCAGCCTCATTTCAGGGAACTGTTCCCGGTCCCCTGGGGACCGCGCCCTGCCCCTCCCACGTATGCGCCCCCCACATGCCCTCTGGCCACCCCTGGGACTGCAGGTTGGTACTGGTACCTGCCCTTGGCATAGCCCATTGGTCAATCGCTGGGCGCCCGATCCAAACAGGCCAATCGGAATTCTCCCCCGGGATAGGGGACGTGCAACTGACAAAAGAAGTCAGCCTGTCCCTGGGTGTCTGAAAATGAAGACATGCGAATGCAGAAGCAGTTGGCAGCCCCAGCCCACCATGTGGACTGAGGAATAGAAAATGCCAATCAGCAGAAAGAGAATCAGAGGCAAGGAAAGGAGAGCGCATCCTGACAGCTCTGAGCCCCTCCTTCAGGCTGCTCCTGAGGCCCATCCATATTTCCCTTCTGGATTCCATTGAATACAAGTGGCCTTATCATAAAATTCTTTCTTGGCTTAAGCTAGCTTAAGTTGGATTTCTGTTCCTTGCAAGCAAAAGAGTTTTAATGAATATAAGAGTGTAGTCCTATTTCAGTCTCGCTTACATGCTCATCTTGAATTCCTCAACCCTTTCGCTTAGTGACTTCAGAATGAAAAAAATCAAAGTGAAAATGTTGGAGTTGACTCTTGTATGAATTAGTCGCAATCATTCTCTTGTACTGTTCTTTTTTTCCCATACTACATTCCGGCGGGGTTTTTCTCCATACTGGAATGGTCGAAGGACATGCTAGGAACACGGAATGGCTAGGTCAATGGCCTGGCTACCGATGGTGAGACATGGGATTTTTTTTTATGATAGTCGCGAAGAATTTGGTCTTTTCAAATGTTCAAGTTCATTTGTGAACGTGGTGTGTTCTCTTTGGATGATTTACCTAACTCGGGTGATTTCGATCTAAGACCTACCACCAATTCCTTTGGATGCTCCAGATTCCATGAACCACGCCCCAAGCAATGGCGTGTGGTGCTCCCTGTCCTAGGAAAGCTGCCCGTCTCCGGGAGTTAGCCTTTTCACACGCAAGGCCCTGTCCTGTCCTAGAAGGCAGCAGGGAGCTGTCCAACCAGGACTTTGCAGAGGAGCTGGAAAGCAGAACCGCTCTGCAGTGCAAATGGGGATGACTCCTCAGCCGGGGGCCCTCTCCTCGTGTTCGCTGCCAGTTCAAATATCAAACAACGACAAAGGTGATATTGTCCCCATACACTTGCCCAAAAGTAGATGCGCAATGCGGAAAAACACGGAACTAGGTAAGCTCTTGCCTGATGTGTTTATTTAGGATCCCTCACGTTTCTCCAATTGAAAAACAGAAATTAGCCCCAAACCCACTGGGCTTGACCAAAGACAAGGAAGCATATGTCTGGCACATGTCTGGCATGTCTACGTGTAAATATAGTTGGATATTAAAAATCCAAAGGCCACCGGAAGTCCTTCCCAGCTCTGCCCGGGCCGCCCTCATCTGGCTGAGTGTGCCTTTGTTCTCAATGGGCCTCAGGAGCCTGAGCGGCAAATTAGTCACCGTGTCTACTCCCATTGGAAAAATATTTTCATTTATCAGCCCAAGTTCAATCAGCATTTCAGTTTAACAGGTCAAAAATACCCAAGGACTGAGAGCTGGAAAGAACCTGAGAGTGGTATGTCCCCGACAAGTTTATTTTAAAGACGAAGGAAAAGGAGTCATCAGAGAGGTGAAGTCACTTGTCCACGATGGCACAGCTGTTAACGAGGACAGGCGACCAGAACGCACGAGCTCCCAAGCCCAGCTCCAGGCTCAGAGCCCAGCCCTGTCCGGCCTTAGGAGCCCTCCTACCCCGCCCCCCACGCGGCCCTGCACAGCGGAGGCTGTAGATGATCGAGAAATTAAGGGCATGGCCTCTTCTAAACTCTCCAGGGAGAGAGTGCCAAGGAGCTGGGGGCCCTGCCGCAGGGTTTTCACAGGCCTGCAGCGGGAGCCTGGCTCGCAGGGATGTGGTCCAGATGTCCTCAGGTCCCCTCTGCAGGCACAAGGCTCACTCTGCTGCAGTCTACCCCAGGCCGCAGCACAGCTGCACCAGGCTTCTCCGGGCGCTGGGCACCCGCTCCAGACACACCTCGGGATGTGGCCGCGACTCCCGCCTGCAGGCAAGGCTGCCCGCCGCCGCAGGGGCGTGAGATGCCTGCAAAGGCCGGCTCTCTCTCCCTGCCGCCTCCTTTCTCCGCTCGCGGTTTGCTGTGACTGAAACTGCAGGGCAAACACAAGTCATGCTGACACCTAACCACGCGTGGAAGAGAGGACCTGACTGCCGAGCAGCCCGAGTGGGCCTGGGAGGACACGCCGGGGTTTTCACAGAGCACGTGGAGTTCAGTGCAAATCCAGAGTGACTTGCTAGTCATGAGAGGTGGCACCTTCACTCCGCTGCAGAAAGTGCAGTTTCAGGGGCACGCCTTTTCCTGGCAAATGAGCCTGTGAAGACAATGTAAATTTGAGCTCAAGATGTGAAATAAACAAATGCCTTGGCTTCTCAGCTTTCTGATTTAGGGATGCGGGTGAAATCCAGCATCCCCCGAAGCTAAGACTCACCTGAGTAGAATTATGAATTGTCGTGAATCCCCACGGACCCCTGTAGAGACGAGACTGATTCTTCTAGATTCTAGACTCACACGGATGTAAAGGAACAGTACCGACTCCTTGCCCCTGGTCTTCTGTTGAACAATAGGTGCGCCCAGGACGTGCGGGCCTGGGAGCTTCTATCCAGGAAGCTTCCCTCCGGGAGAAGAGTGTGAAGGGTTTCATTATGCGGCGATTTCTCTGTCCCCATCATTTCACTCTCTGTGTGTGGTTTCCGTGTCAGCTGCTACCTGAGCAGAGGTGACAACTCCAGATAGGCTGGCTGACAGAAGAAAACTGTTCTCACCCGGGTTCTATAAATTACTCACATTCTCACTTTAATATCAAGTACGATATGTATTAGAGTGCATGGTTTGGGCTAGAATCAATTTGGAAGGCTGTCAAATAAAAAACAAACTAGGCAAGTAAATCCAAAGTAAAATTCATGACATGATTTTACTCCCATTACATTTCACTTCACAAATGCATATGTTTTACAATATCTTTAATAATAATTATTAAACATAGTAAAATACTTCCAAACTTGGCTCATTGCATAATTGTACTTCGAGTGGAAAAAAAAAATGATCTGAAGCCTTGTCAATATGCCACTTCCTCCTCCCCCAGTTTTTAACAGAGCAGCCTCCAGTGGAATAATCCAAGCTGTGTTCAAGAAGTTGGCAAGTAGGTCCAATTAAATGTGGTTTTACTGTATTCTGGCACTTGCATATCTAGTTTGCCAAGAAGTAATCTTTCACAAAAAAAAAAAAAAAAAAAAATCTGTACTGGCCCAGACACAGCCTGGATGGTACAATGTATCACATAACTTTACCCCATGACTAAGATAATCATTTTTTCTTAAATAGCTGTGGAAAACGTATCATCCATCCATCCTATTACTATATGAATCACAAAACACCATCCTTTACGGAGCCTCTTACATTTATACATGACAAACTGAAATTCATCTTAATAACTCCGCTTATTTTCATTATTAAAAGCAAAAGGGGTTAGCTTTTAGCCACCTGAGCTGGATGTATTTATTCAGGTGTACTCCAGTCGGATTACCTGAACGAGGCTGTAAATGATCCTATTGACTATTAAATGCCGACTTGTCAAAGCGACGCTCATGCACATTCACAAACCTGGGTACCTGCATCTCAGGAGGAACACGCTTCTTTGAGCTTTGCAAATGAAATCCTGGGCCTTTTTTTTTTTTTTTTTTTTTGGCTGATGTTTTGCGCACTCCTGATCCCTGAGGGGATGGGGCGCTGACTCTCACAGCCCCTTCCAGCTACCCAACGCTCTCCGTGAGCCATCAGCCGTATCCAAAGTCCAGATGGAAAGCTGTCAACACAGAGACTCCTTCCGCCCTGACTACCGCATGATTCATGCCTGGCGTGAACACAGGCCCGGAGGTGGCCCCACCACCTCGGCTCCCATAGGTGAGCCAGGACAGAGCCCAGGTGCCCATTCCTCGGGTCAGCAGGGAGGGATCAGGTTAGAAAATGCTGCAAAGCCCACAACCTGGCCTTTCTTGGAAACCATCATGAGCTCATTAAAAACAAATGCAGAAATGGTTAAACAAAATCCTCTAAACCTTTTACAAAATTGCCAGTCTATTAGAAGGACTGAGCTCACAGCAAAGCCTTCCTTCCAATGTGTGCAATGGAGCAGCTAATGTTCTTTGGGCTCTTGTCTATGGCACCAAGCAGAGGGAGGTGGGGGGGGGGCTTGTTTGTTTTTGGTTCTTGTTGTTGTTTTTTATCTTTTTTAAAAACCAAACTCTGAAATATACTGACCAAAAGGACTGTTTCACCAAACATGTATTGTTAAAGTCATCGCCTTAAAAAAAAAATCTTTAGAAATTATAAAATAAAAAGATTTGTGGCATTATATCCAGGGGCGAAAGAGGGAAAAGAAAAATGGATGGCTGGGGTCCGAACGCTTTGGGGAAGTGGCATTGCATCAAAGAGTGAAGTGGACACGCTGAATGGTTGGTTCTGAAGGCCCTGACGTGGAAAAGTTGGATCCGGGCAATACTGACTCAAAGTTCCCTTACCAGAAAGATAGCAGCACCGCCTTCCACTGCATTGTGCTCTCTCCCAGGTGCACAGTCCTCCAAACGGACTTATTTGCTGTGATCGGATGGACTTGCCTTGCACTACAACGAGGCTCTATAATCCCGTGAGCTAGCACATCAGGGATGTGGGGCAGAGACTGAGGTGCTCTGACCTCTCATCTGGCACGTGCCACCCTCTCCCGGTGAGATCAGAGTAGCTCATTTAAGGCTTGGGGTAAATCATTCTAATACATATGCTTCCCTGGGGAGTTGTGCCTGTTTGTTATCATTATATATATTAATCATACTGGTTTTTCTTTTTTTTTAATATTATGATGTGAGAATACCATAAACTCTAGCTGTCGATCTTGGTTTTTTCAACCTGAAGAGATAACATATTTGTATCCAATTTAGGTTTGGGAATTAGATTAATTAGAGAGCTGAAAGGGCTTTGAAAAGTTTGTCAAAAGGAACTCAGATTATGACATCCATTATAGGGCACACCCATGACCCCACCCCCCGAGAACGTAGAATCCTTTCCATTACTGTGGCACTTTAACTTTCACTCAATTTCATGTAGAGATTGTTTTCCTCGGGCCCTATTTAAAACTGAAATAAAGTTTAGAGTTTTAGTGCTTAGTGAATTTCGATCATAAAAATCCACATTGGAAAAAAAAATCCATATTGGCAAGACGTCTTAATAACAAGGAGAAACTTCATCAGGTGTAAAAAATTATTATTATTATTATTATTACTATGACCTCACCTTAAATGTACATAGCACTTTTCCCTGAAAGCTTAATACTTTTGTATATTCTTTTCCACATTATACCAAGGAAGAAGGTGAGGCGGGCATTGATTATGATTCTGGTCTTACAAACAGAAGTGGCAGTATCAGGTTGGGGTGCCTCCCCCTCTTGCATTGGGAGACTGTCCCCAACTTCCTCTTGAGTCTCCTTTCCGGCAGATGATACCGAGAAGGAGGTGAGAAACAGCCCAAGAAACCCAGGCTGATTTTCAGAGTAAGTGGGAAAATATTCAATTCCCTCATTCCAGCAGCAAACAAGTTTTGAGGTTCCTATCTGGCTGCCACCCTCTGCCGTGCGTTCGTGTTTTTCCTCTCTCTCTTGCACGTCCAGCACCAGCTCTGCCAGACCTGCAGTGACTAGAGCCTGCAAGGAGCAGTGCCTCGCTGTGGCTGAACAAATAACATGTTTTGGAAACCTAAGCAACCCTTTTCCTGGCTGGGAGCAGAGAGGGAGGGAGCCTCAGTCAGTCAGGAGCATCCTGCCCGGGTTTCAGCTCTCAGGGAGCTTGAGGTAGAGAGGCCAAAACCTGTTCTCTAACACCAGCAAAGAGTGTGCTGCTATAATATTTTTTTTATATAGATGTTAGCATCCCAGTCAGAAAGAGAAATAGTACGATTGCATCCTCAGGTTCGATTGGCAAATATATATAGTAGACAATGCTAAATGCAATGCTGGTAAAGATATATTTACATGATGCAAATTGTAGCACCTGGGCATAATCGGAATGTTGATTTCAGATTCAGACTTGATCAAAGGTGTGCCCAGAGCAAGAAATTCAACCTCTATGTGCCCCTCAAGAGAGGAAATCTCGCGTCTAAAATGATAGATATCCATGGTTTGGGAAAAGTCTTCCCTTCCCCTGCGCCCAGCCCGGCACCTGCTGGTCCACTTTTAGGCTAAATGAAGAAACTGCAAGTGCCTTTGCCCCTTCCAGCTCTGTTTTTGTGATTTTAGATTGCCCTCTGTGGAAGCACATGTGGTACAGCGATCTGTAAGGAGAGGATATCGGACACACAACATAGGTCTTCGAATAATGGGGAATAATTGGGCCATTAGATTATTATCAAATTCTGGCCATTGGATTTTTTTTGCGATCTGAATAACAAAATTAACTCATTATTTCAAAAGCAACCAGTCCAGAATGCAAATTTCAAAATTCAGGATACAGATGTAAGCTTGGAATTGTTCTTGTTTATAAAGTTAAAAGTTATGTCATTTCAGGAGAGAGAAAAAAATATGTATGTATTATTAAATAATAACAATATGAGGATGGATGGCCTCATTCTTCCAGGGTGTTATTTAACTGACTTTTAAACAGAAACACTTCAATCATTTAAAATCCTTCCATGCTAGTCCAGCCTACAAACCGCCAATATTTTGACTCAAGTATTTTTTTCACTGCAAGATAAGCACCTTTGCAAAGCAAATTGAATAACTCAAATCCTCCCTCCCTCCCCCTTTTACACAGAGGATTCTAGTACCACTCTGAGACATCCCTCATGTGAAATTACATAGAAATAGAATGTGAGAGATCGCCCCATTTTCTAGACTTCACACTTAGTATGGAAAACAAAACTTCATTGTGCCCTGATACACCCCCTATTTTTTTTTTTCCTCTTAACGCAACGATTTCATCCAGTTCCACGTTGCTTATTAGAACGAGTCCCGGCAACGCCTCAGCTCCTTCGTCCACAGGCTCCGCTCTCCCTCACGGCCTAGATGCAGTTTGCTGGTGCAGACCAAACGCACTTTTCATTTCCAGGGTGTTTCAATTTTTTTTTTTTTTTTTAATGGTAGAAATTCAGATACAAAGAACAATGTGGTTAGAAAACTCAGCTCTGTGATGGTGTCAGAATCAATCAATGCATAAAATGTAACCCCCTATAATTAAAAAAGGCCGTGGAGAAAAACAAAGCGCAGGCTACCGAGTATGAACTTTAGTTTGATTCTCAACACAAATAAGAACCTAAAGGAATCTTCCATCGGCCAGGCGTCAGTTCCTTTTGGTTTAGTCAGTTGCAAAATCTGGGGGATTTTGAGGAGAACTTAAACATGTTTTGCACGAAGGGCTTGCGTATAACGTCTGTGCTTGGAATATAGACCTGTATCATTTTTCCTTTTGTCTCAACCTTAAGAGACCCTTTTTCTCAAAGGCAGTTAGTGATAGAAATAACTTTATAAATTAGCTTTTCTTGGAATATGGTTTTATGCTCAATTATCTTCCACTTGAGGAGGACTTGGAGTGACACAGAGAACAGTTATAAATGAGAAAAAATGATTTTTTTACACTAAATACAAATAGATGGCACTAACTTCTACGGCTGTGGCTCACAGGCAATACATACTTTTTCTAAATGTTTTGGTTACCTATTATTGTGCAGCTGTGCTTTTCTAAATGTTGTCCAGACCTGGTTGTCTAATATTCACCAATAGGCATTTCAGTATTTACAGGATCCAGGTCCGAAGAAACGGTCCACTGTAGAAGTGTAGGTATATTTTCAGTCTGCTTTTACAAACAAATTTAAGAGATTCACATGAAAAGCCCAAATGCCCTTACTTTGATCAAAGATCATTTCAGAGTATGAGACATACAAAAGTATTAGGGTCTCTAACAACACTCTCAAAGGTGAAGTACACGCTGCACCAAGTATGATTTTTTTAACGAAGTGGCTATGTCCTTATTTATAGTTTTAAGTAATATATATTTTTAAATCATACATTCGCTCAAGCTGTGTTACCTATCAAAAGTTAGCCCTGGGTTGGCAGAGCACACTTTAGGTAAGGTTATGTTATTTTTTCAAGTTCATTACATGCTTTATGTATTGAAACAATAGATTCAATTGATCCCATAGATGTTGCCAATATTCATTTTCCCATATACCACTTCATATTAACTACAAATATACCTATTGCAAACTTCAATATGTAGGCCAATCTGACTTTTTAAAAACCCCTGTAGAGCCATTTTAAGCATGTATATTGAGATTCAATATAAACAACTTGATTTAATGATTAACTACAGAGATTATAACAAACTGTAAATAAGTCATTTCTGTGAATGGACTCTCTATGGGTGTCACGCTGCCTCTCAAAGCCACTCTTAATATCCTCACTGAAACTGTTACTGACTAATGTGCTACATTTTAAAGCCAAATTGGGCTTTCACTCTTCTCCTGCCAAACTAACTGCAGAGATGCCTCCTATAGCAAAACGCAGGATCCTCTACCAACCCACCCCCGAAGGAGACGAGAAAGGCGAGGAAGATCTGCAAATTCAAGAAAAAAATTAGTTGTGAATTTCCTGTAAACTGTTCTCAGGCCAGGAAAGTACCAAGCTCACATAAACCTAGGAATTGCGATTAACAGTATATTAGTCTATGTTAGAATTAAGTCAGGAAGTTAACTGGATAAATCATCCCTCTCAAAAAAAAAAAAATTGCTTTCTTTCAAGCACTTGAATTTTTAGGAAAAAAAAATCTGAGTCTGAATTGAGTGTATAATTCACTCAACAATTACATGTGAGCAGATATGTATAACGTATTTGGGCTTAAAAAGAAAACAAATTTTCAAGCTACTGTTCCATTTCTGTGACCTCACCCCTTCCTGTTACAAAGTTTGAAATTTAAAGGGTTCAGCTTCTTTCACAATAAAGTACAAAAATTGGTAAAGATTTCTAGGGGAGTCAGTTTGCAAAAATATAGAAAGTTTAATTTTTAAAATGTCTCCAAAAATGAATTATTTCTAAAAAGCTCCAGTGCCACCAATAAGTTCTGACTCCTTTTATAATATTAAGAAAATGTAAGAGGGGATGGGGAGCATTAAAAACATAAACTGTTTCTTTTTACGTAGCTAACTTCACTTTAAGTCAAAAGATAAGTGTTGTGCATATTAGACCACAGGATCGCATCGTTTCAGACCACAGGATCGCAAGCCAAGATATTTTTGCCATGTTTCTGAAGGCAAAAGTAGAAAAATTTTAATCTAAGGGACAAAATCTTACTTGTGTAATAAACTTGGACTACGGCCAAATGAAAACTCCTAAAAGCTATTTGCTTTTAAGAAATAAATCTATTGCTTTATTTTTTAAAATGTATTATCTCTAGCCTCTTAGTGGCAAGTGACGTTAATGAAAGAGATTGAGCTTGTCTGTCCTGGATTTCAAAATTCACACTTACTTGATTCACTGTACCTTACCAGCAATTTCAAACATTGCAATAATTACAACAAAAATTTAGATTATCTCCAAATTAAATCTAGAATTATCTGAGTTCCTAACCAGAGGCAGGTAAAAGTTTCCCTCATTATATTAGAAATCAAAGAATGTTTTAAGCTCTATAGGAATAAAATATAATCATACAACACAGAAAATTTTGAGATCTTAAGACTTTAAAAAACATTCTTTTTGATACAATGGGATTTTTAAAGTCCAGTTTTAGATAATTTGTATTTTATTGATAAAACTTGGGAGAATCCAGTTACTTCTTGGGTTAAAAAAACTCTTTGATGGTAGTTCAAACGATTTACTTGAAAAATGAGTATTTCAGCCATTTTAATGTTATTGTATAATTTTAATAGTGTTAAACTAAATAACATAATAGTGTTATAGAAAGTGTTCACCTCTTTCTAACCTTTCAATAACCTGTTTGTAAATAATTACAAGTCTGTTAAAGGAGTCTGCTTGATTCACCATTAATCTGATAGCATAATTAACTAGAAAGGAAATCCCAAACCAGCATCCTTAACATTTTATACTTCTTGGATATTCCCTATGGTGCACCTAGCCTACAATGCTGGGTGCACAGGGATCGAGGGCCTAACTGATTACCTAAAAGAAACAGATGTTGTCAAAAGTAGATGAGACCACCTATTTAAAATACTTATGTATCAGCCAGGTGTCAAAGGGAGGCTCAATTTGGTTTCCAACATAATTATTGACAATTACTTTTTTTAAAAAAATGTAGTAAACAACTGATTCCTTCACTTATCAGCTGTGCTGATTTGTGTAATATTCTGTTCTAGTTTTGCAAAGAATTTATTCCAAATTACCTGTCAAAATGTTTTTATAAGTATATCCAGTTAAGATAACGCTCATTTTAAATTAGACGCTACATTATGCTTTCAACATCTTCAGAAAGCTTTTGAGATACCGTGTCCAGTTACTAGTCCTTCTTGAATAAGCGTTTAACTGCTCAAGAAATTACTTCATGTCAAATGTATCTTCCCCTTTCATGTGAAACAGTGCTTACTTGGTTAGAAGCAAACGTGAGTTGCACGTAATAGAAATCCTGTCTCAATAAAAAAGGGAAACGTAGAATTCTAAATTCTAAACGATGGTGCTTTACGATAAAAATCTTTTTGAATTTCCACCCAAAGCCATTGGGGAGCTTAAAACTGGTTCACTTTCAAGCTCTGGACCTTATATACAATTTTCTATAAAAGAAAATTAAACTCACTATAGGCTATTTACTATAAATGCATTTTGACAGTAATAATGTAAAACTGTATTTTCATCTGTATCTTTAAGGCTGGAACTTACGGGCAATTACAGATTTCAGGATTTACAAAAATTCTCCCAGGTGCGTGCTGGCCCTGCTCACCCTTAGGACCACGTGTGACAATTCCTCATCCGGCACCACAAGCAGGTGTGAGCGTTCTGTCAGTTCCTTAGGTCAACCAGCAATGTTTCTCACCCTGACATCCTCAACGATACAATCGTGAAGTTGGGACGATCAGAAATTACAGAAGTTGGGACGATCACAGAAATTACAAAAGACTTCTTTTAATGGTTGTGTGTACTTCATTACATTTTTGAATTAAAGCTTGAGAATTAAAATCTGGGGGCTTTTGAGTTCACACAGCAGCCAAAAGGATGTATACAAGTTAATCTTGACCTATCGAAGGCCTGCTAATTCAATTGCCTAGAATTCCAGTCATTAGCCAAGAAGTCTTCCAAATTAAGACATCCGGTCGCCTTCAATTTTCCACTTAAAACAGAACACAGAAGAATAGATCTGACCAATCAACTTAGGATAAAATTACCCATGAAAATGACTGATGGTTCATGGATCAGTAGCCGGGCCGCATAGTATAGAAAACCCTATGCTGCCCCTTGCAGTTTCATGGATTCACAGATGTCTGGGGAATCACCTTCACATTCTGATCTAGGTGGTAGAAAATGGCTCAGGCTTATAGAATGTGCAATTAGTATCTTCTCAAATGGCTAGAAGCAAAAATGGTTGCACATTTCCATCTGACTTAAAGCATCCTAATAATTTCCTAAGCTCTGAATAGACCTGACATTAAAAATAAAGATGTCATGTAAGATACACATTTAGGATCTATGTAGTACATAATCACAATTAAAATAACACACAAGAAATTGAGTTCATATAATTTATTGCAGTTAGCACACAGTTTAAAAATTCACCAACACACCAATAGTACAAAACTAAACAGCATTATAAGTTATTCCCCCCTCAGGAAAATAAAACATACTATGATTGTCAAAGCTAGATGTCAGTCTAAGTTTTAGAACAAAGGAAGAATGTGAAACTAATAAAAGGAAAAGTAATCACTCACAATGACCACAAAAAGAAAATCCAAAAGAAAGTCCGTTTTTTCACAGACATTGATTGTCTTCTCTAAATTAATAAAAATTATTTTAACATAAACTGTATTTTAAAAAAAACCTAGAAACTCTTCAAGTAACTAAAGATAATGCTCCAAGGCCATTTTCACAGCTTTTTTTGTTTGTTTGTTTGCTTTAAATGCCATTACAGCCAAATTAACACACATTTGACCAAATATTTCCAAAACAGTCCAGCAACACACAATGGAGTTTTCCATTCAGTATCTTAAGCACAAAAATAGGCTATGTTTACAGTAGTTAAGGCGATCAAATTTTAAACAAAAGCAATTAAAAAAAAAAAAGGGAAAAACAGCCAACGTTTTCCATGCTACTCCCATAGACCTTATTTGTAAGTGCAAGACAGGAAAACAAACACTGTGCAAAATGCTCTTGCCCTGCGTGCTGGTCACTAAACCACACGCTGGGCTGCAGCCTCTGCTGCCGCGATCCACGTAGTCTGCTAACCCCCTTCCCCACGTCAATCAAGGCGGTCCAGTCCTTTCAGCCTGGGGCTCTTTCAGTCCATAGAATCTTTTCATGAGTTGGGGGGTGGGGAGGTGGGGGGTGGGAGACGGAGGGCGGGGAAGGAAGAAGGGGAGAAAAAGAAAGGGGAGCAGAAGAAAAAAAAAAAAAAGAATGACCTATTGTCAATTTGTGCAGTAGTTATTCTAAAAATGCTCAACTGGGTAAATGTGTACACCTAAACTTTGAGCTGGCATGGGTTTTGTGCAATTAGAAGTCAGTTATAAATGCACACTGCACATGCAAATCTTTAAGCCGTTTGTAAACATTTATATTCTCCTTGTTATGTAGCGAAGTTATCAATTTGCAGCTTAAGTTTTTATTCAGCTTAACAGTTTCAACTTAAAGACAGTGGGAAAGTCAATTTAAATTATATAAAATAAAAATAAAAACAGTGCATTTACCTTCTTCATAACACCAGTTTTTTTTCCAAATGGTGCTATTTTTCTAAGGAAATTAAATAATTTTAAACTCACTCGTTAAAGTTATACAATGCAAACAAAGACAAAAATATATTGAAACTCATGCATTTCTGTAGCGTTAATATTTACTTTTCAAGACTCAACTAAGAGCATCAATACAACCTGTCAAGTTCTTTGACACCCCCCCAGCCCATGTAATCAATTACAGTATACAATAACAGTAATTCACATTTTTCAACACACAGTTCAACACTGCTGAAGCTGCAATATCCTTTTCCATCCCAAGCAAACCTTCACCAAGACAGCGTCCCAGTGACCCCAGTGTACGTCCGTAACTTCTCTCATTGGGAACCGTCAGAAAACCAGAAGTTGCCACAGAAAGTTTTAAGTCAACTGCTTGTTTAAAAATAGATAATCCAGCATTTCAGAAATTTTCCATTTGGGTCTAAAAGCATTCAGGTTTCCAACAGCCAGAAAAGATTCATGCAATTTGAGACATATAAAGAGGCTAATAAAACTGGAGGGAATTTCTACTTTAAAAAAGAAAAAAGTGGGGAGAAAAAGAGCTCAAAAGACAAGGCAGTGTTGACAAGATTAAGCCCTAAGAAAGCATTTTGCGACAGGACGATTTGTTTCAAAGGTTCTTATTGGCTTACTTCCCCTACACCCTCAAAGAAAAACACCTCTCTATTCTCCAACTTGCCCTAAAGTTTCTTTTATCAGTATGCTAAATTAGTAAGATTTCATGCTATTCTAAAGTGCAAAAACAAGTTAATATCCCAACTTTTTAGTTCCAGGAAACAAGACTGCTTTTAGACCGTACCACAACTATATAGAGATCTATGTATATATATGTATATATATATATTATTTATATATATATATAAAATTATTTCCAGAGTTCTTGCGAGCTATCTTCTAAGGTCCAGTCTCTGACAGCGGGCAAGCTCAGTGCTTCACTTTTGACAGACAAGGAGTTCACCAACTCACAGTGGAACTTGCGGATGTGTCTGTACAGGTCCCCCGACTGCGTGAACCTGCGCTCGCACCACTTGCACGCGTGCGGCTTCTCGCGGGTGTGCACCACGGCGTGGCGGCTCAGGTTGTGCGAGTACTGGAAGCTCTTGCCGCACTGGGTGCAGGTGTAGGGCTTCTCGCCCGAGTGAGTCCTCTCGTGGCGCTTGAGCGTGTACATGCAGGAGAAAGTCTTCCCGCACAGCGAGCAGGTGGGCACGTTGACGTCGGCGGCCGGCTTGCTGCGGATGCCGTCCTGCTCGCGGAAGTGCGTGCTCAGGTGGATCTGCAGGATGTGCGGGCTGGGGAAGACCTTGTTGCACAGCGGGCACATGAAGATCTGGCCGGCCGGGCTCAGGATGTTGGAAACGTAGGGCAGCAGGCTGCTCTCCATGGCCCCCTCCACCTGGACGCGCTCGTTCTCTGGGGTCAGCATCTCGTCGTCGCTGGCTTTGTCCTCCCGCTCGAGCTCCCTCAAGACCGAGTCCTCCCTCAGCGGAGCCAGATGGGCCGGCTCATACTGTACCCTGTTATTAGTGCTCACACTTTCTTTCACAGTGCTATGTTCCATGTCATAGTCATTAGTGCCAACATCACTCTCATCACAGGAAGCCTCTTTCTCCACCTTCACCTGCACCAGGTTGCTTCTCAGCACGTCCTGTGAAGAGAAATAAGAGCTGTTCAGATTTTCAACTCCTGAAAGGCTGGACTTGACAGACAGGTCCAGCACGCAGTCAACATCTGCTGAATCCCTCACGGAGGTGACAGACCTCTGGGACAAAGACTCTGTTGAGCTGCAGGGGCTGGCTACTGTTTTTCCAGCTGCTGTGGCGTGTGGCTCTGCCTCTGCGCCCCCCTGGGGGAGGCCTGCTGAGTCTGAGGGCAATCGCATCCACATGTTCCCAGGCTCGGCCGCCAAGTCCCTTTTGCTGGGCAGGATGTTCAGTTTCTCGTCTTCTCCTTCATCTTCGTCGCTGGGCAGGTCGCCGGCCATGTGGCTGCTGCCATCGGAGAGACTCTCGACTTTGTCCGAGCAACTTGAAGCATCTTCCTCCTTTTTGGTGCTGTCCGCCTCTGTGGTGGCTTTCTCTTTCAGCTTCTTTTTGCAGACTTTGACAATGTCATACATGTGGAGATAACTGGCAGCTGCTAGCACGTCTTCAATGGGCAAGTCTTTGAACTGGAGTTTCCCTTCATACATGAATTCAAGCAGGAGAGCGAAAGCTGGGGCTGTAACAATGTCGCTGTTCAGATGAACAATGTCTCTTTTGTCCAGCTGGTCCTTGTAAAAGAGGTGGAAGTACATGCTGCACGAAGCCAGTACAGCTCGGTGCGCTCGGAACTGGGCATCTCCCACCAGAACAGTGCAGTCACAGAGAAAGCCCTGGTGTCTCTGCTCGCTCAGACACTGCAGCAAATGTCTGCTATGGTCTGGGAACTCCATGCTGTCTTCATAACCTGGGAAGAGAGACATTTCTCATGAAAGCCCCGTCAGGAACAACTTCACAACTTTTCAATGCCAGTCCCCATACAAATAATAATAATTCGGCTTGGCGGCAGGGGTGCATGTCCCTGAATGTTAATCAGGCGTATGACCCGAAGACTCCCTCATCACATGCACAAAACCTAAATGCAAGAAGGAAAAGGCACACTTTCCACACTTCCTTGCCCCAGTCAAACAGTTTCTAATGCATCCCTACTCTCCTTGAACTTTTAGTCAAGTTTGAAAAGCCTCAATTTCAGGATAGTCTCTTACTGAGAGTCAGAATTTAGATCTCTCTCAGAAGAAATTTAGTTAACTCTACTCATCAAGTTATGTCCTTATAAAACCTACAAATAGCTTTCATTTCAAAGGGAACAGCTCATAACGAACAAAGAAAAGTCCCAAACACACTCTGGAAGATTCAGAAAACTTGTCTGAACGTTCTTTTTATTACTTTTGATACTTGATTGCCCTTAGAAAGAACAATATAAACATACACATTTGGTTGCGGGGGGGGGGGGAAACCCCCACATAAAGAAATTGCATAATTAGCCCAGAAATTAGCAAACAATTTTCTTTTAAAGTCAGAGTGTGTAACGACAAAGCCCTGTGTATAGAAACAGATGTGAAAGCCTTAAGATTTGCAGGTATAGCACACATGTACGAGATCAGAAGGAACTACACCAACAGATGGGAAAGATCATCTTTACTACGAATAAATCCAAATATTTTTTTAATGAATTGAGAAAAAATGGTTATATTTCTTTGTAGACTCTGTACATCTAGTGAATTAGGAGCCAGAAGGGCTTTCTTTAAATCTGAAAATTCTTATCTAAACTTTGATCCTTTGCAAGAGCAAGATGAGTTCCATATTAAAATGAACTCAAACTTTTAAATAAAGGCATATTATGTTCAAATGAAACTCAGAAGCTTTACAGGTTCAACATAAAAAAAAAGAGGAGGAAAAAAAAGCCTTGCTAGAAAAAGAGAAACTATTCCCCCCCTCTGACTCTGCCTTACCTCTGTCAACAGAAAATACTTTGTTTCAACATAACTTGATATATTTTGTTTTCCCACTAGCTTCTATTCTTTCAAATATGCATTGTTGCCCTGATTTTCTGGGTGGGGGGGGGGGCATTCTGAAGTAGAGGGAGAGGAAAGGCGAAGCTGTACAATGGGTCAAAATTCAGCTCCTTAAAATTAAAGAAAACCTAACTTCCCCTTTCCTGGGACCCGAAGCAAGGTTCCACACCATCCATCTCAGAAAGAACATTTTGGGAATGGGCACATATTAATTTAACATTTAGAAATTCCTTCCCTGCTTTTTCTACACTTTGCCCAAGATGGACTAAAACTTTCATCCCAACCCCAAATACATTCTGCAAGATGCCACTGTTAGAATAAACCAAGATTTACAATACAATCACTTTAAGTGCCCCACAGCTAACATCAATCCTAATCCTTGAGAGGGCTAAAAATAAAGATTGGAGGGCAGCTCACAAGGTAGCCGTGATCAAATTAGGAGGCTGAGAGGACAGAGAGGGACGAAGAAGGAAGCTTATAAACATCTGATCCAGCTGACTGTGGCCATATGGCAGCTGCTGCCCAGATAAAGAGATTAAGAATAGAGGAGTGCGATTACAGCTGTCTGGCCAATTCAGGCAGCTCAAATCTACAAGTTCTAAATTAGTCACCAACACAAAAACTCCTGCAAATAATTACTGTTAGGCTGAAATAAAAGATCTCTTAAATATATATTTGAAAGAGAAATGAGGAAACCAGTCAAACTATTCTCCTGAGGACAAAAGTTTTTTTTTTTTCCTCCCCCTTTAAAAAAAAAAAAAAACCTTCGGTTTCAAAAGCACTATACAGCTGTATGTTTCAGTAGTGCTGCTGAATGTTTTGAAGAATAAAGTTTCACTGTGGAATTAATTACACAACAATCAAGCTTCTTAACTAGAATAATCTTCTCATATAAGTTTGAATGCTGGATTCCAGAGAGTTTACTATTTCTCCCCCGACCCCAAAAGCAAAAGGAATCTCAACAGCAGTGAAAAACAACAACAGTATAAAGCATTTTAATCCAACGTGAGCTCGAAAAGCAGTATTTCAAAGCCTCTCTTAACATTTCAAAACTTGAAATATTTCTGTGTATTAAAGTTATTTACTTGCTCAAGCAAAAGGGATACAAATTAAAACTAAACAAGCCCAAGACTTTCAACTCCAGTAAGATGTTCATTTAATACTCCATTTCATACATTATTCCTAAACTGGGTTAGAAAAGTAATGTGATTTTTTTCCCTTAAATTAGATAAACAAAACACCAAAACACAAATATGCTCCATCTCATCTCTTTGCTACTCCTACCTTTAGGACACATAAACCTGATTAAGTCCTTTCCTCTGAGTCTCGCTGGCTCCAGGTCTGTTACATCGGTGGAAAAAAAGCAGACTAAGAGAGACAGATGCAAAGTGGAGATGATGTTAGAGAGGAATGAGATACCTTCTCCACCACAGATCCGCACACACTAACTCCCTGTCTGTGTGTTAGAATAAAAGGCTGAGGGATGGCAGGCTGTCAGCTGCTCTGACATCATGTTCAGATGGAAATGCTACCTCCAGCTGTGCTCCTTTTAATGCCATATGCTACTCCTCTACACTCCTGCCACCAGCTTTTTCTTAGGAGAACTTTTCTCTTCTGTTAGTATAAACAAAATACTTCAAAGTCTCCCTTTTTTTCCCCCCAAACTTTCTAACAGAAGAAATTGAAAAACTCAGCATATGGAGTTCTACTGTATTTATGGAATAGCAACACTTCTGTCTTAAGTTGGTGGACTGGCTTACATACTGACAGCACACTCAAGCCACGGTGCTATTCAGGAAATCCAGACTCGCTTTTATTCAACTCCAACGTTTAGTTTCAAAGGCAGTTTAGGGATATTTTTAAACCAACCCATTTGACATCTCCAGTCCCATTTCAACATTATTACGGCACTTTCATTTTTTCTTTTTTCCCTGCTGAGATAATGGTGTACATGTCTCAGGACGTTGGAAGACTATTCTCAACTATTACTTCAGCCTGGTTCACCTTATTATTTCTCTCTTATTTACTATTTATCTGCAATTCCCTTCTCATGAAAATTTCTCACACTGCCAGTTAATGCAAATTTCAATTCTCAGTATCAACAAACTGAAAGTGCACTTTCTGAAATCCTGGAAAGTACTTGACTTCAATGAGACAAATTAATAAAGTCATACAACCTGCTAAAGTCACCGAAAATGAGTGCTGCACCTGCACGTCTGATCTTTCTGCTCAGAAAAAGCAGAACTTCGTCTTCCCCTTAATCTGCGTCCCATAACAATCTTTTTTTTGGGGTCACTCCGTAATGTTTGTGATCACAAGGAAACCTTTCAGGGAGAAAGGGAGGGGGCAGGTCTGCTAAGTTTGAGAACTTTTTAGCTAGACTTTGTGGGCCTTTTCTAATGGCTGATGAAATCCGAACGTAATCCGGGCCAGGCTGACCGGTGTCCTGCAAGGTGCTGCGACATCTGTGAACGTCAAATACATCTCCACAGACTCTTGGGAGGGAGAGGAGAACAGGCGCTGGGCCTGAGGCGCAAGTGGTGTAGCCCTGGTGATAATAAGCACTCCGTTCCCATTAGAAACCCATGGCAAAGAGTTAAAGAGTAACAAAACCCAACGTCTCTGTCTTGTCCTTCTTGCTTTCCCAAAGTCACAAACCTAACTTTCTCCAACTTCGCGATGAATGACATAATTACGAATGCCTATTTCAGGAAGCACTCTTCGGAGATAAATTCCTTCTCAGCCACACAACCTATTCGCCACAAATGCCCTCGCCCCATTCCAATATATCAGACATTAATCACCCCATTTACCCAGTGGGGTGGGGGCTGAGTGACAGTTTAATGAGTCGCAAGCACCGCAATGGGTCGGCGAGCGGCTCCCACTCCACAAATCAACCCCTCGCGTCCGGCTACTGCGGGTCCAGAGAGGTTGGTGAGATTGGGTTTTGTTTTTCAAAGAGGCTGGGGCGGGGGGAGCACTGGGGAGGGGGGAAGAAATGCAAATCTTTCCGTAGTTGGCTGTGCATAAAACACTCGGGGAAAGAGGAAGGTTAAACCACAGGGAAGGAGGTGGAGGGCGTAGAGCCGGTGCAGCAGGAAAACACCTTAAACAACAGACGTGAAAACAGACCCGGGTCAAGGCAACAACAAAAGAAAAGTCGTAAGAAGCAGCCTGGGGGAGGCGGGTGGTTGCTACCGCTTCCCCGCCGCCCCAGCGAGCGAGCCCCCGGGGCCTCCCGGCAACTGCACCAGCCAGGGGTGGGGGGTGAACGCGGGGCTCCCCGGAGCCCCCCCTCCCCCCGGGCGCCACTGCAGCTGCACCGGTCCCCGGAGCCGCGGCCGTCCCGGGCGCCACTGCAGCTGCGGCGGCTCCCAAGCCCCCTCCCCCAGCCCGCCGCCCTCCGCACCCGGGAGGCGCCACCGCAGCTGCACCGGCCGGGAGCCCGCCCCGCGCCGCAGCTGCACCGGCCGGGGGGGCGCGGCGCGGAGCCGGCCAGCCCGCACCCCGCCCGACCCCGCAGCTGCAGCGGCCCCGTCCCCGCGCCGGGGCCTCCCGCAGCTGCGCCGCCCCAACCGCTCCAACCACACAAACTAACTCCACTCGCGGGGGCGCCCCGGCCCGGCCCGCCCTCCGCCCGCACTGCCCCGCCAGCCGCGGCCGCACAGCTGGCGCCCCCCGCCCGCCGGGGGCCGGGCGTGGAGGGGGCGCCGGGTCAGAGGCCGGGGGCCGGCGCCGGGACTCACACGGAGCGGCCCTAAGTCACCGCGTCCCCGCCGCCGCCGCCGCGTCCTCCGCCTCCTCCTCCCGGCCGTCGCCGCCGCCGGACTTGGTGGGCTTCCTCCTCCTCGTGCCCCCCTCCCTCCCGGCCCCCCCACCCCCCAATCCCGGCTCCGTCGCCCGCTCCCCCTGCCCCCTCCCTCCCACCCGCCCCCGCTGGCAGCCGGAGGAGCGCGGCGGAGCGAAGAGGGCCCCACTCTCAACGGCTCCCCATGGCAGCAGCCCAGCGGCGGGCGCAGCCTGCCAGACACAGCGAGGGAGCGAGCGAGGGAGCGAGCGCGGAGCCGCCGGGCCGGGGCGGGGGGGGGGCGGGGGCGGGGGGGCCGACGGGGGAGGGGGCGGGAGGACGCACCACGCACGCACGCGGCGGCGCCGGCCAGATGTTTTTCCCCCCCCTCGGTCCGCCCCTCTCCTCCCCATGCCTCCCTCCCTCCCGGCGTTGGGCTTCGGCGATTGACCGAAAGCTCCTGGACCGGCGCTCCCGCCCGCCCCCAGGCCGCAGTATCCTCCAATAGGAGAAAGAATTTTCAGAAGGGCGGAGGCAGTGGCGGGCAATCGTCGGACTGGCAAGAGGGCCCAGCCAATGGGAGGAGCGAGCTGGAGCTGCCGCTCGCGCGCCCCAATCGGAGGCAGAAACTATTGGAGTGGGCGGGGCCCTGGCGGGCGGGGGCCGGTAGCGAAGCGGTGCGGGGCGGAGTCCTCAGGCGCAGCGGCGGTGGCGGCAGCGGCGCCCCTCTGGGTGACTTGGCCGTGAGAAAGTGAAAGGAGCCCGCAGGCGGCGGCGACAGCTGCGCTGGGAGGGGCCTGTTTCCAGGCTCCGAGGCCTCGAGCGCTCTGGGGGTGCGGAGCAAGCTCCTCAGCGTGCACCGCGACAACCATAAATAATACTTTTAAGCATACTAGGGCTTGGCCGCTCTAAGTTATGCAGGTATCCTCGCGAGGCAGGGCACTCGGGGACACAGATGAATCGAGTCCGGCATTAGGTGGCTCGGTCAGCTCCCTGTGTTGTAGGTGACGACATCTAGGTCCTTGCTTGCCCGAGCGAAGTAGGGAGTAGGGCTAAGGAGCGTTCTTGCCCCGTCCTGCGGTGTCCCGTTTCCAGGTGCACATTGGGACGCTGCGGACGCGACCGGCTCAGACGGGCACTGTTTCTGGGCGTCCTTCTCGTTGTGCCGTCTTTTTACAGGCGCAGGGCAGAGCGCCTGTATTTCTCGAAGAACCTTCATGTCGCATGTCTACTTGCACTGTTACAAGCAAAGACATTCCCAAGTGACCAAATTTTAGGGAATTACAGTAAAATTGATACTTGTAGAAGCCTTAGCTTGATTCCTTAATTGGTACGTATCAAGCCACAACTTTAAACTACCGAGGGACAATGTAAGACTGTTATATTGCTTTTCCTTCCTTCAAATAAACTTACACGACTCCTGTTCTTTGCGATTAAACTGTGTTAATTATAGCCACGAAGAAATGTAAAAACTTACACCTTCAAGAAACTGGAAATCTAGTTAAGGAGGCAAGAAGTACAAGCAAAAGAAATGGTTCAAGAATGTAAAACAAAAAACTGCAGAGTGAGGAAGTCAGTGCACTAGTCATTGTCAAATGATATGTGTTTATTCTTTGCTAACTGAACCGGCACCGGGAAGCCTGTTGCTAACCAACTTGCCAGGAGACCTTTCAACGGGGCAAAATGCGCTTTCACTTTGTTCCAGGTCAAATGGGTAAACTAAGTTGGAAGTATTGTGTGGGCAAATCAGACATGTTGAATTACTAATAAAGTCAAAACAGGAGCACACAAAATTCTGGAACTGAAATACGACTGGAATGTCCTGTTAGAAGCAGTGGTGATATTCTCTACTCTTTCCTCAACCTTTTCACATGCTCCTATGATTGGTCACTGAAGTCAAAGTCGTCCCTATAACTAGAGTTTTTTTTATACCATGCAATACGAGGCGAGGCAAAAGTAAGTTTACAGTTGTGAGTATGCAAAAGTTTATTCTTGTATTATTATTTATTAATTATTGTATTATTTTTCATACAAACAACTTTCATACTTTTGCCCCACCCTGTATATTGTTGTTTCTGTGCTTCTGGTGAATTCTATATCCTTTAGTCTGTGGATAGGAGGCCCAATTTCACTCTCACCTGTTTCAAGTTAGGGAAATTTATAAATGTTATTGATGAATGAAATATCTATAAAAAAGATGTGGAAATGAGTAAATGCTTTCCTAAGAAGTTTGGGGGAAAACAGAGGGGAAAAGTGTATTCTCAAAGCTGTTTCCCACCTACTAAAAGCTAAAAGTAACAGATCTCTGGATGAATAGAGTGAATTGATATTGCCAGGACATTAAGTAATAAATTCATGAGAAAAACAGAACATTCAGATTGTCCACAAAAAGCTTAGCAACTCAGCTCTATAGCATCTACAGCAAAATCACAGCTCTAACAAAAGGTTTTACGGACCATACCTTTCTGCAGAATAACAACCCAAAGATCTGATGGGGAGACACTGATACATCAAAAGTTGTGAGCATTGTTTTGTAGGTGTAACAGTCATTACTAGAACCCATTTTTGAAAGCTGAGTAGTAAAACCAGGAAATATAGATTGAATGGATATTTAAAGAAGCAAGTATGTCATCCCTCAATTATGTAAAAGATTTTATACATTTATGGAAATGCATGGAATATTCATGCATTGTCAGAATTAAAAACATTTCCAGAGTATTTGTTGTATTCAAGGAAGGTGCTCTGTTGGGCCATGGAAAAAAACAAAAAAGTATGCGACAGGTTCTTTCCTTCCTAAGGTTAAAGTTTAGTTGGGAAAGAAATGGCATGAATATATAAAAATCTAAAACAACAAAGAAGCTAAATAACTATATGATATTATGGGAATGTCAGAGTTAAATCTATTCAGTTGCTATAACCATCTATCCCTGGTCCCTGGGGTGGTTGTATTTTCTCTGCCTTTATTGATTTTTTTACTTTTTTTTTTTTTTTTACTTTCTGACTTTATCTTAGTCTTATACACTTACTATAAAAATGAAGCTTTTAATCATCTTTGGAAAGCCATCAGCATTCAAAGTGTAAGTAAATTAAGACAACAAAGGTGCCGTAATACAGAATGATTACTATTTTGGAGCACTCATTGGAACCATGAAGGTAATAAGTCAGACTCTAAATACCCTCTTCAAGTAAATGCCTCAAAGCAGCGTCTTTTAACCTCTGCACAACAGATGTAGCAAATTACCAAGGTACAAAGCTGCTTGACGGAGTTGGAGAGCCAATAATCATCTTTCTTTTTTTGCTCTCCCATGGTTAAAAAAAAAATTGCTGTAAGTACAGTCTCTGAACTATCGGAAAAATATTCCATTGCTCCCCTCTGGAGGAATTCTAGTCCTGCGTAGTTCCAATTAATCCATACTTTTCTGGGAGTCCTAATATTGTAAATGACACAAGTCGATCTAACCTGGTTAGGATTCTTGCCAGAGAACCAGTTTTATGTTTTAATAACACATACATTTGACCAGTAACAATTTAACACTAATAAAATGGGCCAAATAAAATTTAATTTGATGAGCAACTCCATAAAATTAATGTGAACCACAGGTCAAATCTCTGAAATAAATCAGTGCATTTATTACACTTTGTGCAACAGGTCATGCTGAAAAATTATCTATGAAATTAATGTTTTAATATTGACTTTTTATAAACTTTATGTATAATTGGAATTTTTCTGTAAAAATTAGGGAGGCAAGCATTAATAATAAAAGCAGATGTTTTAAAGTATAATATTTTAAATGTAACAATTATCAAGGGTAATAAAGCGAGTAGAGGTGGACCTAGTTTTGCACCTAAAGAGGAAAAAAACACTAACACTCAATGTAATAGCATACATGAAATTCCATTAACTTATTTATTCCCTCTTCTCTTTCTCTCTCTTCTTCTCTCTCTCTCTCTCTCTCTCTCTCTGTGTGTGTGTGTGTCCCTGTACCCCATTCTCTTCCAGCTTTTAGAAATGAACAAATTGAAATAGCCTAAAGGGAGGAAGAAGAGAGAAACACAGCTGAGACAACAGTAAAAAAAAGTAAACGAACAAACTGGAACACACACCACAATAATGAAATGAACAAAGAACGTATTCCTAAAGCACGGTATATCTATACATAACATACATATATATATTATATATATATATATATTCATTCCACAAAACATTTATATACTAAATCCTTCCCTGGATTATAAATTCTGTAATGCTTGAACCTTTTTTATTAAACTCCTGAACTATGATAAGCCATAAACAGGAGAAAATTTACCCCGATTCTCAGCCCTGAAGACAGACATAATGTTATCATAAACTTCTAAGGAGAAGTCCTTAGCACATTTACACCAGACATTAATTGGGGACACACCCTATATACTGAAAGCAGAATGAGCCTACACCAGTAATTCAAACCTGCTTGAGGGTTAAGGACAGAGAGAAGCACAAGATAGTCTTCCCAGAACTGTTTTTCCTGTGTAGCCAGTTTTTAGTTGCTTACTGTAAATCAGTGCTTTTACGTGACCATCATAAATCCAGAGACAGCATAATGGCTAATAGAGGCTGGTAGTTCAAGGCTTGTTTGACAATAAGACTGGCCACTTCGGAGAACTAATTTAGAAAGAAAGCAAAGAGCCACCCAACCCACACCTTTTCCTTCTTTCTCAGCCTCTCTTGTCTGTCCTCTCTGTCTCTCTCCCCACCCCCCATAGAATGCATTATGCCTTATGGCATATGGAAGGAGAAAACATACAATGATGCTTTTTACAGTTAACTTTATGCTATAAGGCATTCATTATTCATTTTGTGTATGATCCCAGGCAACTTTCAAACCCCAGGCTGGCTCTCTTCCTTGCTACACAGAATGCCTTCCTGCCAAACACTGATGTGAGTTCAATCAGTTAAAAATTATTTAAATACTATCCTAAACAAAATAAATTTGTACAGACAAGTCTACCACCCTTGAAAAATTACACTGTACCTCCAACATTTGGATATTGTGATTGCTCTGTTGTTTTGGAGGTTGCATTAATTTGGATAGTAAAGAGACGCATTGATTTTATCTGTGGGATTTTTAGATTTAATTCTTTAAAATAGTCTGATGAAACAGGACTTTTTCAAATAAATGGATTCTGTTAAAGAAAGATTTGACATGAAACCTATGTTATTAATGCCTCATTTTTAAAATAACAAACCGTTGAGTGTTGATTTTCTAAAATTCTGCAAAGATATAGTAAATAGAGGTAGATTGTTTGATTCAAAATGGAAGAATACAGCTTCTAAATATTTAAATGCTAATATTTTTAGTTATAGTCATTTGCCTAAATTCGGACTTCTAGAAACTCAGATGCAAATAAACTTAGAAAAGGTAATGGGAAGAAGAGAGATTACCAGTAGGCATTGATGCTCTGCTTCTGGAGGAGAAGGTAGAAACGTCTATCTGTCTACATTCCAATACAGGGAGAAGTTTTCCCTTCTCTTTATGCTTGGTCCACCCTTGAATTCAGCACCTTCTTGGACTTTAAATCAGCAGAAAGGAAAATAGTACATCCAAAAATTATTCACTGAGAACTTACATTAAAGAAATAAGGAATGCATTCTCACAGCTCTTGTTGTAAAATTCCCACCATATACTAGGTGCCAACAGTACACGAAATAATCATTCCCCTTATATTGAGGAGGACTTCATTATGTGTGAATGTCATTGTGAACACACTGGACAAAGATAACGTTTCATTTTTTTTTCCAGTGGCTAATAAATGCATACCAACCCAGACTTGTGGAATAATATAAAATTGTCCTAATAAAAACTTTTCTTATAAAGAAATCCTATAAATGTAATACAAAAGTCTTCATACATACCAGATTCAAGCTATTCCTGGTAATCAGGGCAGACAGAGGGTTAAATCTCATTCCAGAAATTTACTTCACCCTTAGTGATAACAGGCAACTCAGAAGTTACTTCCCTTACAAAGAACTAGCATTTATGCTTAAGACTAAAATGATTATTTTTAAAGTACCCATTTTACAATGCAAATGTGTGTCTAAATTAAACTCTGTAAAAATAAGCATTTTAAATTGAAGCTGCAGTAATGACTTTATGGGAGACAATAGGAAAAGTGGTTCTTAAATATGATCTCAGAACAGATTTCAAATTCCTTCTAGGTGCCTTGAGGCTTTCTTTGTTCCTTAAAGGATTGGCACATGTTTAACTGAGAACCCATTGCTGCGAAGTTGGTTTACAAAACTGAGGCTGTTCAGCAAGCAGAAGAAAAAAAAACGTTGCATCAAAACACAAAAGCACAAAACTGACAACCAGTCTACAATGCGAGGCCATGCCTTAGCACATGGACTATGGGACAGATGCAAGAACACGGGCTTGCTAAGACAGAATAGCAACAAGAGCCTGCATAACAAAGACACACGCACAGGAGAGCATTTTAGACAGAGACAAATGACAGAGAGAGGAGAGCAATACAAGGGACAACAGCTTTGCAGGGGCGAGGTAGAACAACGAGAAGCTGGCGACAGTATGGAAGAATGATGGGGGAGAGGTGGAGAAAAGGAAAGATCCCAACGGGAAGTGGGCTGTGGTAGAGACCCTAGTGATGGAGGTGATGCAGCAGAAGATAAATAAAACAGAGACGTCAACTCTCCTTCCTGGGCTCTGCAGGCGCTGTGCCACTCTTATTGCCGAACCATGTTCTTTTCTTTCTTTTCCGGATGTATGTATGTATTTATTTTTAAAGAGAGGAGAAGAGAGAGATAGAGAAAGAGAGGGAGAGAAACATCGATATGAGAGAGAAACGTCAACTGGTTGCCCCTCGAACGTGCCCCAACCAGGGACCTGGTTCGCAGCCCAGGCATGTGTCCTGACGGGGAACGGAACCAGCGAACTTTCACTTTGTGGCATGAACGGCAGCCAACCGAGCCACACTGGTTAGGACCACATGATGTTTTATTCTTTGTCCTTAAATAATGCTTTATGAAACAGCTGGCCCAAAAGGAAAGAGGATTAGAGTACACTTGGTATTTAATGCTTCCCAGATGTTAAGTTGCCAAAATCAGGGCACAGGTGTATGTACACCTAGGTCATTAGTGGGGTTGATTTTTCTGTTAAGACCAGCTTGATATAAATTAGGTTTTCTTAATCTAAAGTCAGAGCTTCATAGCACATTCATTAAGCAGTTTTAGGTTAACCTTATAGAGAAATTGTGGGGATGTATTGACATTTCATTGAAGAATATGAACTCTTCATTAACCTAGCTGATCCTATTTCAGAAATTCACTCATTCAGCAGTCACTAAACATCTAACGTACATAGGGCCTCATAGTAGGCCCTTCAGACTCCATATAGAACATCTGGCTTGGATCATGACCAGATGCATGAATCAGCACTGGAAAGAAAGGGGGTTAAGCTACTTCAGCAAAGTGAACCAGGAACATTCTTAGGATCTAAGATGCTGACTCTATTTTTTTGTTTACTATTTTCATTGACAGGATATGAGCTCTCTCAGGATGGAGACGTTTTCTATGGCATTAGCATTTGTACCCTATAATGGTAAATGGCACGTAATAAGCATTCAAGAAAGACTCATAGGCAGGAGGGAGGGAGAGTGGGAGGAAGCAAGGGAGAGATGGAAAGAAATAACTTCTACATTTGCATTTTTCCAGAGGCTGGAGGCAATAGCAGTGCTTCATATGTTCAACTGCTCCCTTTAAACTCAGGAAAAAGGGAGAAGCACAGCTTATTCTGTGAACTATCAGAAAAGTGCTTTCTTGAAGGAGCTCTGACCCACCATAGAAATTATTCAGATAAGCTCAGTGGGGACTTACATCTGGTAAGTCATAGCAATTCTCGAGCATATGTAAAGAGTATTTCATTTTGGAGGCATTTGAGAAATGAGTTTTTCCTCAAAACAACTTTTATAAGCATACGATGTGTTATTTTCATTACTTGAAAGAGAATGTTGGTACAGGCTGCTAAGTAGTTTATCCAAGTCCCCAAATTTAAGACTGGTGAGTTGCAGGACTAGCTAGTCATCAATTCATTTGTCCTTCTACTTCAGACATTTAGGCCAATCTGAAACTAAAAGAAAAACACCCATTATTTTTAAACAAATCAGAATCTAATGTGCTTTGAAAAAACACAATCTATCAGGTCTTTATCTTTACAGGAAAAGTCCATGATCTCAACTGAACCACACAGACAAGCTAAAAATATAATGGAAGAAATTATTTCTGACTTTTCAATGTAGCTTCAACTACAGACATATGCCATTGGTAGATATAAATCAAGGTGCCTTCTAGCAAGAGATGTTTGCTTTTTCCAGAGATCCTATTAAGACAGTAGGGTTCTAATAGCAGTAAATCTCGTGGAGAGGAATCTATAAAACTATATATATGGGTGCATCCTGTGACTATGAGAGATAAAAGATTATATTTTCATTTGCATGGTTTGCTGGGTTTTATTTGGCAGATACAATAACATGGGCTATGCAGAGCCCATAAAACAAAGTGAGAACAGCAGCTCATTTGGTGGCAGACTGTAATGGTTATGGCTAAAGGGCTTCCATAATTCATCTGAAACCCTTATGCCTATATTTATTGTTGTTTAAATGAAAATCAAACTCTCACAGCCATAAGGAGGGATCTGGTCAGAAATCTGAGATCTTTCCTTCTCACACAGCTACTAAAGTTATCAATCCACAACACTTAAAAACAGCTACTGAAATATCCAAGAGACAGCATAGCTTACCAAAGCACACTAATGCTTCATTCTTCCAGTCCTCCAAACAACTAAAACTCCTACAGAGAGAGAGTGAGTGCAGAGAGAGGCCCTGTTCATTATTCCGACTCGGAGTTCCTAGTTAGAAAAGGCTCAGAGCAATTGTAAGCCCTGGTTAAGAGATCATGTTTAGCATTCAGATGATGTTTAGTACAAGATAATACTTTGGGGGTTGGGGGGAGTTGGGAGAGGGCAACACCATAAAAGGGTTGAAGCATGTGATATTGGTCCAAACCACTTGCACAAATGCCATGTCTTTTAATATTATTAAAAGTATTTCTATCATCTCATATTTCTCTAAGAAGATTTTTTAAATTCGTGATTCGTAATCACTTTATTCTTGCTATGTTGCAAAAGAGAGAACTTTGGTGCTCAGTTGTGATTGCTCAAGACTGTAGATTTTGCTGTTTTGGGAAAAGATTTTTTTTTAATAGCTAGACTTGAAAATAGTTTGTTAAAGAAAAATCTGTACCATATTATCAAATGTACATCTGGATAAGGTTTAAAATGCCAGTGATTATTCTACCAATTTAGTGAAAATGGAACTATATGGATTTAAAAGTTGTGTAAAATAAAATTATATTTTTATTTGGAGGTAAAATATAATATTGACATATAAACATACATTTTATAATGTTAATTAAAACTATGCCATTCAATGAGGTACAAATGTTTAACATTGTATTTCAATTAGTCTTGAAAATAAAAGAATAAATGATCTCAATCATGTTTTAAATGACCAGCAACCCTCTCCATACAAGTTACATAGGTAAAAAATAAATAAAAACGTATGGCCTAAATTTTACCTACTATAAGCATGTTGCTATTTTTGAAACTGGGTTATCCCTTTTGATTTTAGAAATTCTTTATTATTTTGAGATAAATCAATATGGACGTTAAAGCTATTAATGCTAACTTCCCGAATTTGAAAATTTTTTATACCATTTAGATTGTTATTATGCACACACGAACCATTTTGGAAGGGAAAGACAAATACAAAAAAAGGCTAAACCACTGCTTACTGCATGTGAATAATTCACTTCTTTTTTAATTTTTTAAAAAAGATTTTATTTATTTATTTTAGAGAGAGCAGAAGGGAGGGAGGAAGAGGGAGAGAGAAACTTGGTGTGAGAGAGCAACATGGATCAGTTGTTTTTTGTATGCGTCCCAACTGGGAATGGAACCTGCAATCTAGACACGTGCCCTGACTGGGAATTGAACTAGCAACCTTTTGCTTTGTGAGATGACGTTCAACCCACTGAGCCACACTGGTCAGGGCAATAATTCATTTCTTAAGTAATGAGATAATTGGCAGACTTCATCTTGTTTTGGCAGTAAGCCCAAGCAGTGTGTGTGTGTGTGTGTGTGTGTGTGTGTGTGTGAGAAACAATAGCTTTGATTGTGTATTCCTCAAGTTTAATAGAAATCAACAAGCAAGAATACCTCAATGAACATCCCCCCAAATAGGATATTATACGTTTTCATCTGAGACAAAAATATGATTGTCGTAAATGTATTACAACCTGGTGTTTTCACTCTTGTCAGGAAGATGTTTCTTGCTCACCCATATTTGTCTTTCAATCAATTGATTTTTGATGGCCCTCCAGTAGCTGCAGGGAAAATATGACCAATGAAAAGTAGAAAAAAAAAAGGTTACCTAACACCGATGAAGAGAATTTGAGGAAGAAACAGAAGAAAAGGTCAAAAGGTAGGAAAAAAAGAAGAAAGAGGAATGAAGAGAGCCAACTAAAATTAGGCAGAATTTTAGGAACAAAACAATGATACACTTTTTCCGTCAATTCATTTTTTCCAATCTATAATTTCTTAAGTGGAAAAAAGTTGCCCTAATATTTTAATTTAAGAGAAAATTTCCATTCACTAAACTAAAACATGAGGCACTAATGCCTTGTCAACATGAATATTCAAATTCTAAAATCTTGATAGCTGAGCGGCTGTGCTACTGTTTGGACTGCCGTACCATTAAAGGACGGGTGGACTTCTGAAACAAGAGAGAAGCATGTAAGAAAACAAAAAATATATATATGTTTTCTTTCAAAGACATTCTAGCATGAAGAAGCGTCACTTTCTGAACTGCCTGTTCTCAAGGCAAGAAGATGTTAGCTTGGTCAGAATGAATATGCAGATTCTAAATGAATGAACAGAGCAATTTATGGTCCCCCCCCCACCCACTATGTGCCTTCAAACCCTAACCTCCATCACAAATATTTTTCTTTAAGTTTTCGTCTTCCTTTGGAGTTCTTAGAGCATATTATCATTATTATTTTTAGTGTCGCCATCTCCAACAATCCTTATTTTCACTCAAAATTACAACACAGGGGACTATGGCCAATGCTTCGCAGATGGTCAAATAGATAATAAAGACTCAGTTCATGAATAATATCCACTCAGAAAGAGGACAAAAGCAACAGGAAAAAAGAGCGCAAATTGGACAAAATGTGCGTGCTATATTTAAAAAAACACACGCGCGATCATTGTCAGAGATCATTAAGGGTGCCCTGTCGTTTTAATGGTATGCCAGTGGCACCAATTTGATGTGACTGTTTGCTCTTATAGTCAATAAAAAGAGTCATAACTGCCATCAAATTTAAATTTAATTTATTTTCTACACAGCCCTTTCTGTTTTCCTTGTTTTTTTTTTCTTTTATAACATTAACACTTTTTTTGTTAAAAAAAATGTGTGAAAGATTAATTTGTAGAATGAGGGGAGCTGTGGGTGCAGAGCACAGGACAGATGGCGGGGGTGGGACATGACAGTTTTCGTCTGTGGTATCATTGTGTTGTTGCTGTTGCAAGTGAGCAAAATAAAGAGCTACCGCTACCACGATCATTTCTTTGGGGGGCTCCTCACATAAAGTGTGTTGCTTTACCTCATGTCGGGCCCCGCTGCTTAGGGAGAGAGCCAACCTCTACATACCCTATAACGAGCCTCCTCGTGAACATTGTTAGCCTGAGAGCACTTGAATTTTAAAATTGCATTTATTATAGGATTCCACCTGACTTTTGTGTACACCAGAATGACATCGACTCTTTTTTGGTAAGCTGACTGCTTTGAAATGAACTAATGGTCCGTCCTCTCCAAGATCCTGTATTGTAAACCCAAACGCATGAAACTACAGCAAAAAGGAGGAATTTTTTTTTAAGGCGGGTATTTTTTTGTGTTTGTGTACTGGTCAAAAATTCACCTCAAGTGCAAGGGGAGAGAGAAAAGGTGCAGGTTTGTAAGCGAAGGTTTGACTTTTGCCTTGAACAGCCCTAATTTACACACAAGTATTGTAGGAGTTCACTATTGTAAAGGTTCTTATTGAAGGATAAAGCAATTACCACAGAAAATCACTGTCATATGGCACACACAGACATTCGCAGAAAAAGTAGAACTTTGAGAAGGAGGAAAAGGGGAATTCAGGACAGCATGTGGGAGGGAAGATGCGAGTTCTTTTTATGCACAAAGAGACCCATTAATGATACCTTATCAGTTCCCTTCCTTTGGTTAACTCAACCAACTCGCAGTGCCCAGGATACGTGGCGTGGTTGCAAGTAAATGATTGGGGGGAGGGGATGGATGTGTGTTTAAATAAGGTCCTATCAAAATGGTTGCTGGTTAATTCATGGCAAGACAAGATTTATTGGAAGAAAAATCTCCCCAAAACTTTTGCTTCAAACTCATGCTTCAGTCATAGGAAGGCAAGGCAGTCCATAAAAAGCTATGAGGGGCACAAGATTGATCAAACCCACCATTCTTCCACAGTCCTGAGACCTCTTCAGCCTTGATACCGCTGAGTTCTGATGGCTGCAGTACTTGGTATTCAAGTCATTTTAGATTATTACGTTATTTTCCTAATGAGACGATAGGCTCATCCAGAAGAGGGGTTGAGCCTCACACGGAATGGGTTTCATAGACATACCAGCACTGCAGGGTCATGGATAGAGTCGGGGGTCGTCTACAGGCAGCGCGAAGCATGATGGGGTGAGAACAAGCTAGGGCTTGGGAGGCAGACCCTTTGCATTGGATGTCAGGCTGCGCCCAGCTGTGTAGCTGTAACCGAACTACTTTAACATGTCAGAGCCCCAGTTTCCACCTCTGTGAACACAGAATGACAACACTAGCATGTACCTTCATCATAGGGTTAGTGGGGATTTCAGGACATGGTCCTTTGGAAAGCATTTAGACAGCGACAGGCAGGGAGGTAATCAGCCCTGGTTTCCTAAGAGTCACTTTCAGGACACTCCCAACACCTGATGCTTAAGAACTCTCAAAACCCCTACTCTCGGATGTGACACATTTGCCTTTGCTTTCCTTGGGGGTGGTGTGAGCAAATACAACACTGGGATGTATATGGGTGGGTGGAGAACGGAGGAGACGATAGCCGCACTTTTAAAAGCAAATAGTATTCATGGGGGAGGGCCCTACTGATGTCACAGGAACTAAGGGGAATCTGGTGTATCTATTATATGCGTATCAAATAGAGTACACAGAAAGGATGCATGATAAAGAAAGGTGTGGACCGCATATCTAATTTAAAGAGAGTTATCTATTTTATGTTTATTTGTGGTACCAGAATTTCTCCATGATTCAATGTAGTAGGACAGGCATTATGAAATGGAGTACGGCAAGTTCTTGACATTCACTCGAACACGCACGCGGACATAAACACTCAGACTAGAGATCTCTCTATAAATCACTACCACGTCTGCAATACCAGCTCTGCATACATTGAAACAATGGCAGAGTCGGTTACTTGCACTCATATGTGCCCGTATTCCTTATTACGAAGCATCCTGACACACCAAACGTCAAGTCTCCCTGTTCTCCCTTTGTTCTCTGGTGCAGTTTGGTTTACTCCCAAAACACCACAGAATAGTTAACTCACTGATTCTGGAGGAATTCTTATGGGCCAACGTGAGGGTGAAAATAACAAGCAGTATGTATCACATACTTTTTAATATAAACAAAAATGTGTATATATGTACGCAGGGGCATGTCTAAAATTACATTTTGTGTAAGTCAATTTTTCCCTTCACAGCAAGAAGTTTGTGCTTATTAAATGTGGTAAAGGCTTCTGAACTCCACCCTTAAAGCTGTTCTCCTTTTCTTCTTTAGTAATAAAACTCTCCATTTTCACTCAGTGCATGGCTTCCCAAAATAAAACTACATTTCCCAGCTTCCTTTTGCAGCTTGGTATATTCCTATATCATATGATAAGTTGGGACACTGAAATATAAATGAAGTGTTCCGTGGCAGTTTGTAGAAAGCCCCCTTAAGAATAGTTAATAAAAATACGCCTTTTGACCCCTTTCTTCTGTGTCCCTTTCTACGATCTGAAATATGGAAGTGACGACTGGGCTTGGCTGACATATGGACAATGAGAATGACAGGCTCACTATTAGGGAGACCTGGAGGGGTGGCTTGGAAGGTGCTTCTGAATTGAGTGACCTTCTAAAGTAACCGTGCCAACCTAGCACTGCCTATTCCTCAACTTTATTTCTGCAAGGGAGACATCACCTCTGTCTTGCTTAAGGTCTGGTTATTTAGAGTTTCTTTATGTGCAGTTGAACCAAATGCTAACTGATGATTTGTATATGCCTTTTTCCTAAGGTGCAATGGAAAGTAGGAATATAGGCACACAGCGGAGATATTGCAGGCTCAGTTCTGGAACACCACCATAAAGCAAATATTGAAGTAAAGCGAGTCATGTGAATGTTTTGGTTTCCCAGTGTGTATAAAAGTTATGTTTACACTATACTGTAGTCTATGAAGGGTGCAATAGCATTATGTCTAAAAATATAACGTACATACCTTAGTGAACATACTATTGCTAAAAAATATGTTAACCAATCACCTGAGCCTGTGCAAGTTGTCATCTTTTTTCTGGTAGCTGGTCACACCTCCATGTTGATGGCAGCTGACAGGGTGGTGGTTGCTGAGGGCTGGGGTGATTGTGGCAATTTCTTAAAATAAGACAACACTGAATTTTGCCACCTCGATTGACTCTTCCTTTCACAAACAATTTCTCTGTAGCATGTGATGCTGTTCGACAGCATTTTACCCACAGAACTTCTTTCAAATTGGAGTCATTCCTCTCAAAATCTGCCACTGCTTTATCAGCTAAGTTTATATAATATTCTAAATCCTTCATTATCATTTCAACCATCTTCACAGCATCTTCACAAGGAGCAGATTTTACCTCAAGAAACCACCTTCTTTGCTCATCCAAAAGAAGCAACTCCTCATCTGTTCAAGTTTTACCATGAGGCTGCAGCAATTCAGTCACATCTCAAGGCTCCACTTCTAATTCTAGTTCTCTTGCTGTTTCCGTCACATCTGCAGTTACTTCCTCTACTGAGTCTTGAACCTCTCAATGCCATCCATGAGGGTTGGAATCAATTTAATGGTGATATTTTGACCTTTTCTTATAAATCACAAATATTCTTAATGGCATCTAGAAAGGTGAACCTTTTTTAGAAGGTGTTTAATAGACTTTGCCCAGATCTATCAGAGGAATCACCCAAGGTGGCAGCTAGACCCTTATGAAATTTATTTCTTAAATAATATGCCTTGAAAGTCAAAATTACTCCTTGATCCATGGGGTACAGAATATATTGTGCTAATGGGAATAAAAACAACCATTGAGCATCTTGACTAGAGCACTCAGGTGTCCAGGTGCATTGTCAATGAGCAGTCATATTTTGAAAGAAATCTTTTTTTCTGTACAATAGGTTTCATCGTGGGCTTAAATATTCAGTAAACCATGTTGTAAACAGATGGTTTGTCATCCAGGCTTTGAAGTTTCATTTATAGGACACAGGCAGAGTGGATTTAGCATAATTCTTATGGTAAATAAGCTTCAACTTAAAGTCATCAGCTGCATTAGCCCCTAACAAGAGAGTCGGCCTATCCTTTGAAGCCAGGCACTGGTTTCTCTTTAACTGTGAAAGTTCTAGATGGTATCTTCTTCCAGTAAAAGGCTGTTTTGCTTACACTGAAAATCTGTTGTATCTTAGTTACATCTTCTAGATCATCTGCTGCAGCTTCTCTGTCAGCACTTGCTCTTTTCTCTTATACTTTTATGTTATGGAGATGCCTTCTTTCCTTAAATTCCCTGAACCAACCTCAGCTACCTTCCAACTTTTCTTCTGCAGCTTCCTCAGCTCTCTCGGTCTTCATAGAATTGAAGAGAGCTGGGGCCCTGCTTTGAATTAGGCTTTGCCTTAAGGGAAGGTTGTGGCTGGTTTGATCTCCTCTGCAGACCATTACAGCTTTCTCTATGTCAGCAATAAGTCTCTTTAGCTCTCATAGTATCCATGTATTCATTGGAGTAGCACTGTCAATTTCCTTCAAGAACTTTTCCTTTGCATTTACAACTTGGATAATTGACACAAAATTATCTCAGCCTATCTTGGCTTTCAATGTGACTTCCTCAGTAGGCTTAGTCCTTTGTAGCTTTTGACTTAAAGTGAAAAATGTGTGATTCTTCCTTTCACTTGAACATTTAAAGTTTATTGCAGGTTTATTAATTGTCCTAATTTTAATATTGTTGTGTCTCAGGGAATAGGGAAGCCCAAGGAGAGAGAGAGAGATGGGGAAAGAGCCAGTGAATGGAGCAGACAGAACACATATAACATTTATCAATTAAGTTCAGTCTTATATGGGTGCAGTTCATGGTGCCCCACAACAATAACAATAGAAACACCAAAGATGACTGATCATAGATCACCATAATAAATATAATAATAGTAAGGACAAAGTTTGAAATATTATGAGAATTACCAAAATATGATGGAGACATGGAGCAAGCAAATACTGTTGGGAAAATGGCACCTACAGTGTTGCCTGACTCAGGGTTGCCACAAACCTTCAATTTGTAAAAAAATACAATATCTACGAAGCACAGTAAAGGTGTGCCTGTATATCGTCAGCAAGGTTTGCACCTTTAAATGGAACATGATATCATGGAAATATAGCAACATAACAAAGGCAATGTTTGAATAGTAGATTCTAATATCCTTTCAAAAACACATATTTAATAGATGTAAAAATGTTAGGGAAAATAATGTTAGTTGTTGGAACAACCTCGCCCCCCAACCTCAGTGGCTTAATAGACAATGGTTTATTTATGATGTAATAGTCCTAAGCAGACTTGTTGGGATGAAGAAAGAACGTGGGAACCTCTGCTCCATGCAGTTATTCAAAGACCAAGGCTTTTTCTGTCTTAACCATCAGAGGCAGATGGGTCATTCTCCATATATGGCCTCCCAAGTCTCAACAGAATAGAGAGCGAGTGTAGAATCAGACATGGGGTGGTTTTAATGGTCCAGGCCTAGAATGAAGTTTGATACTCCTGCCCACATCCCACTAGCCAGAACTCAATGATAGGGCCACAAACAAACTGCAAGAGAGCTGGGCAATGTAGTTTAGCTGTGTTCCAAGGAAGAAGAGAAGGAACATGAACACTAGCTCTCTTACCTAATGAATAAACAGGAAATCTAGCTTTCAGTATCCCTGTTCCTAACTTCTTTCTAAAGGCCAAATTAAACAAAGACTACATGCTCAAAGGTACAAATCAGTGTGTGGCAAAATATTCTTCTTTTGTCACTTTGATATTGAAACATCTAAGGCTCACACGTTTCTGATCAGAGAAGGTGAGTTCCCCTGACAGAGTGGCTTCAATTGTGAGCTTGAGCCAACTACTGTTTTTTTTTTCTTTTTAAAAAGGTGTATTGTGTGTATATATTGAGATACCAAACACCTGTAAGTCATTCTATGTAGGGTTGTAGCAAAGCGTTATAAATTGCTTATGTGTAAAAAGGGATCAAGTCCAATTCTTTCATTATATTTTATTTTTAAAAATACTATGTGAAGGGGCTATAAAGAATGGCATAAGGCATATAGTCAATTATATTGTAACAGTGACGGATGGTGTTAGAAGGGATAAACTTATCAGGGCGATCACTCCGTAAGTTATATAAATGTCTGATCACTGTGTTGTTGAAACTAATATAATATTGTAAGTCAACTGTTATTGAAAATTTAAAAATAACTCTGTGAAAACTTTCCCTCTAATATGCTTAGTTCAATATGCTTTATATTTTTGTCAATGCTTTTTCATGAAACTCTAAAATAATTTTATAGCTAGATTGTTATATAGGCAAAACAGAATATTCTTCCAATACAAAGACCCTTTTTTTTAAAAAAAAGTTTTTATCCAGCTTTATTGAGGTATACTTGACAAATAAAAATTGCATATATTTAATGTATACAATATGATGTTTTTGTTTTTTCTTTTTACTTCTTGATCTTCACCCATTTCCCCCACCCACCTACCCAAACCCCCAACGTTAGCAACCAGCAATCTCGTCTCTGTATCTTTGCGCTTGTTTTTTTATTTCCTTGTTTATTTGTTATTTATTTGGGGTTATTTGTTTGTTTATTTTTAGATCCCACATATAAGAGATGTCACACAATATTTGTCTTTCTTTGTCTGACTTATTTCACTTGGCATATTGCCTTCAAGGTCCATCCTTGTAAATGGGAGAATTTCATTCATTTTTGGCTGATGACTGTTCTTTCAATTCCTACTACTACTGTATTGTTCCTTCTTCTTGGTCACGTGCTTTTCCCGTGATGAGGGGTAATTCTTTAACACCTATGGAGGACATTTTAAAAGTTTCCATATGGCTTTATATCACTAAACAAAACAATTAAAAATGTGCTTAAATGTTGGTCTGGGAATATATTGCTGGAGAGAACAACGGATGATTAAGGCAGAGAGAGCTTTTCCATTTTCCTCTTAAACTACCGTTGTATGTTTTGTAAGCTTTGTGATTATATGCTACCTGATACATGTGGAAAATAAGATCATTCAGGGTATTTTTAATAGGGCTATATCTTCCAAGAACAGACTGAGAGAGAGAAAGAGAAAGGGGTGGGGAAAAGGGGGATTGATGGGTGGGCGGATGGATGGATAGGTAGATAGATAATACTCTATTTTCTTCCCCAATCAAACATAATGGTTTTATTAAATTAATATTTCCATTGAATTCTGGGCAATTAATTATTTAATGAAACATGATTGGAATAAAGAATTAGAGACTGAAGAGGAGTATAGTCCAAGATTCCATTTTAACTGAATTACTAGATGGTGGTATCGTTCATCACATTTTATCTTGAGAATCCTGCCTTAGTTTTTATAAAAAGTTTCCAACCTCCATTTTCAGAACTGCTTGGAAGATGTTGTTACTGTTAACTATCATTTCTTTTCACAGTTTGATTTTGAAGTTCAGCTTTTTTTCCAGAGGTTTGAGGCATATGATAGGCAGAATGCAAATGTTGGAGTATTTGTCTATTTCCTAAATGAAATATAAAGCAAATTTTAATGTTTTGGACTGTTCACTGGAACTATGAGTGAATTTAAATTTTTTTATATTAATGAAAGGAAGCTGAAGTATTGATGTTTACAGAGAATAAAAGAAGACAGTATATAAAGGTGCTTTTGTAAAACCAGGGAGAATTTTAAGTTGAAGATCAAATGATTTTCAACTGATTTCTATATTTTTCCAGGAAGCCCTGGTGTAGGATTATTGGATTCGCTATTACTAGGGCCACATGTTAGGACTGTTTGTTACGTGCCTAAAAGCCTAGCACATGGTGTGCACTCAAGTAGTTTTGAATGAATGGATTGAATGACCAGGAGCCCAGAGGCGTGGGGGAAGAGTTGGCGCAGTCCTTAACTTCAGTGAGAAATGAGAAGGCTCCCAAGGATGCTGGACCCTGCAACCCCAGCAGGAAGCCCAGCTGAGCAGTGGGACCCCACCAGCCCTTGAGATGTGATGAACAAGGTTCCCAATTTGAATGAAGTGACTACTCCACTCTCATCTGCCGTGAGGGGAGTCACCAAGCATCTGCCAGTGTCTTGTGGCTTAGGAAAGGAGAGGGTTTTTTTGGCTGTCTAACCACGGCTCTGAGGTGCAGAAAAATCATCAGGAATACTTCAGCCTTCCAGTGCTTTGTGCTGCGGGCTAATCCTTCGTTCCCTCGAATCTTCCTCCATGTACTCAGACACAGAGATCTGGCCATGGGCCTAGGTCACTGATTCCTGAACTTCAGTCTTCATTAGGATCCCTTGGGGGCTTTTCCCAAAATGCTGTTGGCAGGATCCTTCCCCTCTCAGACTTACTGAATCCAGATCTCCAAGGGGAGCATCTCGAGATGGGATCCTGGGAGGTGTGTCTTAAAAGCCTCCTTGTTGAATTTGCTATTTGTAAAAGATGGAGAAACCCTGGCCCGCCTCACGCCTGCAGGGAAATGAAACTCAGGGTTAATTGGAGCTTTGAATGAAGTTGTCACAGTTTTCGTCACTCATTAGTAACTGAATGATCCTGAGTAAAACGTGAACCTCACTGCAGTCTCTGTCCCCACCGCCAAGAGGCAGGGGATAGTCTGGGCATCTTTATAAGGTGTCATTGTATTAAACACTCACAACTTATCTACCACCTAACCATTTGGACCATGGTTTTGTGAACATATGAACATTAGAAAAAAGAAAGGAAGGCTGAATAAGTGCAGGCGAACTATTAATAATTAGAAAACCAAAACTAACAGAATGGGTACTCATTTTATACCACCAAAAGAATTAGTGCGTTTCCCAGTAAATAAGGAGCTAGAGTATGATGCAACGTGATTGATAATTTTTTTTTTAATTTAGAAAACCCAGAAAGTAGATTATATCCAGTTAAGAACAATGTGGTCTATAACCAAAGACACTTCTAAACAAGAGGGCAAGTCAAAATATTGGATTGCAGTTATGAAACTATCAAATAACTAAAAAATGGAATCATTGCCATTATTATTTTTCAGGTTCCTTTTATTGCCATGGCTTTAATAAATTGCAGGGAGAAAGGAAAAAAGGACCCCTTGGGACTAATATTGTGTGGTATTTTTTATTTAGCCTGCTGACTCTTTGAAATACCGATTTCCATCTATTCCAAGTCTTTTGATACCGATCAGTTAGACTTGAATGAACAGAGGCTTCTCATTTAGTTTGCTTATCCAAATAACAAGAATGGAGTGTGCTTTTCTCCCCTTGAATAGTTTATAAATAGTCCTCCTAAAACTGCCCATTACCTTCTCATACATACTAAACTTGTTATTGAAAAATTATGCCCCCTCAAACCTTCAGGCCTTTCAGCACCTAAATGAAACTCTTTGAACCTAAATGTATATGGCAGGAAAAATCAGCAAATACTAATGTTCAAACCCCAAGGGGGCAGCCTGCACACAGATGAAAATATGACCGTGCACGAACACAGATTTTGCTGCGTGACACCCGGTCTAGGGGAGAAAACCAAAGGCAGCATGAGAGATGGCATTCACGGAAGCAAAAGGACGCAGTGCCCAAGAGCATCCGCACTCACACATAAACTCGCACACTCAAAATCCTGCCATTGCCTTAGACCCTGGGCCCGACAGTGCAGGCACCACAGCGCATTTTTGTTCATTCACATCGTCTTAGGAATACATTTCACTAACTTTGCAGTCAGACGTGGAGGCAGCAGGCGAAACAAGTTATATTTAGGAGTCTAGCCAAGGACCATTTGCTCCTTTGTGAGTGGGTTCTAAGAAGGCCAAAGCTAAAATATCAAGACAGATCATTATCTGGGCAGTGGATGCAGGGCCAAGCCGCCCCACAAAGGGGTACCATTGACCACACAGGAAGCTAGATGAGAGACAACGTGTGGTTAATACAGGCCCATTACTATTAGGACAAAAACACCCACGAGCATCGATGCTGATGATGGTCAGAGTATTTTGTATTTGGAGAATGGCTTATGAATTGGTTTGGCTAAAGAATTGACCCAGGGGCCTGCCATGCAAAATTCATCTAAAGACTAATTTGCTTCTTAGGAAATAGATTTAGAGAAGGGGCAAACAATAGCAGCAATTACATTAAAACTGAAATGCAATTTATTGGGTTCCTATTGTTCCCTAACTGTTACCACAGCAGCAAGACAATCGCTTCCAGTTCTCATCGAGATGAATTATGGGAAGTCAGAAGCTGTTTCAGGCTTATGGAAAGCCTTTGTGATGCGGTGTAACTGGGGTCTGCTGGGAAAGAATGGCAACACGAAACGCCTCCTGAAGTTAAGGGTATAGAATGCCGCATTCATTCATTGACTCATTCTAGAAGGCTTTGCCAAGCTCTTGCCACAGGTGTGAGGGTTACTAAGACACACAACACTGTCCTTGCCTTTTAGGTTCCTTCATTGGTAGTGTCATTGATTCTTTTTCTTTGTCGTTGTCACCAGCATCATCGCTGTCATGTAAACAAACACTCCACGCAACAAGTACAGTTCCACACTTGCCATTGCTCTTCATTTTGGGATAATGATTCTCATTTCAATGACTGTAGCAGAAACAGGACTGCTGGCTGCACTTTCCCCCGATGGAGCCACATGACTAATTCTGCCCCTTGGGCTGCGAGCCTGTGAATCTTGCAGGTTGAAAACTCAAAAGAGGTTACACTCCTCCTTTCCACTGTCTCTTCTCCTGCCAGGACAGTCAAGGAGGCCTCGTGACGAGACGGCAGAGCTGTAGGATCCCCTCGATTGTCGAGTTACAGTGCGATGGAGAGACATCTGGGAGGGTCACCCGGCCTCTAATGAACTTCCTGAGTGAGGAACACACCTTCGTGGTGTTATGCCATTGACACTTGGGGGCTGTTTCTTACTGCAGCGTAACATAACTTATCCTGCCTAATACTATTGATAAATGCTTGTTTTGCTTAGGACTCTAGAGGAGACAAGAAATCGCCAACTCTGTATAAGTGGAAGGAACTTCACAGATATATCCCCAATGGGGAAAAAAAAAATCAACTTCTCTCCCTGGGTCTTTTCCTCTCAAGCAATCCTGCCACGCTGACTCTTCCGAGGAGGTCAGACTGTGACAGCTGCTGCCTCCCTCAGGTCCGGCTTCTTGGGGCACCCAGATACCTCCAGGCATTCTGGCCTCAGTTTAGTGGAGGCAATATTGGGATTTGCCAAGCACAACCCTGTTACTAAGAAATGAAGCTAAAATAAACTAAGCACAAATGGATAGAAACAAATGGGTTTGCTGAGTGTAAATTTCTAATAAAAGTGCATTTGGTCCCCCTCTTTCAAAGCACTGGCAGATGTTTTGCAGTCCGTGTGCTCTGCACCTATTTAGTGAAGGGGCTCACCTAAAACAGGAAGGGGCCGATCAGAAACACCTCATAACTTGGTCAGGTGCTAGCTTTGTTTATTCCCCCCAAAATCACAATACATAAAAAACACTCTTCGGAACAAACATGTAGCTTATGACCAATATAACTCTTGAAGAGCAGTAGTCTGGTTAATAATTAATTTGTGATTTTAGAGCACTTTGTATGTTCAAAGTAATAACTATGGCATTGTGAACAATAATAGTCATCATCATATTTTAAGCCCATTCAGGCACAGAAGAGAGTAAGGAAGTTCTTTATAATGTAAATTATTCCTAAGCTCTAGAAAATTCAGTTCATCCTTATAAACATTACTTAATTTCAAATCCTTCTATTAAAATATATAATTGTTGGGGCAACAAGCTCCCCATTTAATTGCCAGTTCTTTCAAAATAGAACTATATTGAATCTTACTTTGGGTGAGAGAAAAGTGACCACAGATGGAAAGTTAACACTTTCAGGACATGGTTTAACTCCCCGGGAGAAGTAACTCATATATATTTATAGTTGAAAAAATTAAGCGCCTTTCTTCTTGTATGTACTATGGTTAAATCTCCTTTAAACACAATGTTTAATGGGGGTGGGGTACGCTAGTTAAGAGTGGAGATTCTGCAGATAGGTTCAAGCATTTTAATTTTCCCTCTGTCACTTAACTAGTTGTGTGACCTTGACCAAGTTCTTTAACCTCCCTGGACCTCATCTTACCTGTAAAATAAAAATGACAAGGTTCTCTACCTTAAAGCAGTATGCTACATAGTACACGAAATCAGGGGCTTGTTGAATAAAAATGAGTTCATAAACTAGCTGTGAAATAGAAAAATGGTGAAAAATACTGCTTCTTGATTCCCCATAATATTCCAAAGTTGAATGTAGAAGAGTTTCTCACACCAGCACTCAATAGCCACACACAACAAACAATGGGTTTAGGAACCGGCTGTTTGGAGAATTTACTTTCCGAGGATTCAGACTTTGGGTTATTAGGTAATAGTGAATTATTGCCCCAAATATGCCAACACTGGGCTAAAGATTTTCTAGGGCTCTGGAGGTCCGCAGGGACACGGCTGGTGGAAGTGAGCTCAGTGAGCCCAACACAGGTGCCCGAGGAGACCCGGCCTGGGGAGAGCCGGTGCGCACTTGCACGCGGGCAGCTACAGAATCCAGAAAGTTCTAACAACCGAACACTGTTTGTTTGTTTGTTTTCAGTAAATGAAAAGCAAACTCACTTGGCATCGAAACTCCTCTGGAACAGGGATGAGGCGATTTGGAGTCTTTATTTCTCAGTGTGAATCTTCATGTGTCTCACTACAGAAGTGATAATGCATTTGTTATGGGTGCTTCCCCAGGCCTCGCTGGGATGTTGTGTGATTTATAGGCCCTATGGTACTTTCCTAAAATCTGAATCCCACCTGGCCCCAACAATTTCAGATAAGAGATTGCAGACGGAACTTTCTTCCCTGTGACACTTTCTGTTTGGAATGTTTGGAGACGGGAAGGCTCTTCACAGCGCTCTGTGGCTATGCTGCCTCCAGGGTTGAGATGCGAGTTCCTCGGAATCTCACCAAGGCCAGAAGGAAAAAGAATGGAGCCTCCAGGTGTGGGGGATGGGGGAGCTTTGACAAAATATTAGAATTGTTCTGGGAAGTCTTTCCTCCCAGGAAACTGCTGCCGGCAAGTCTGCTGTAAAAATTCAAAGGGGTGGCTGGGTGGGGGTGGGGACCAGGACACAGAGGCGTGGGTGATCAAACCCCAGAGTCTCCGCAGCGAACACTCCCTCTCAGTAAGCCAGGGCTGTGAGCTCAACCCCAGGAGAGAGAGGGCCGGTCCAGGGATGAGCCAGAGGGTGGTGGCAGACACCAAAGGCAGTGCTGCTGGCCAAGCCAGGCTTGTGTTTGAGCCTGAACGCGAGGTTCTTCTCCAGTCTTGCCCACCTTGCTTACTTGGAACGTTCCAGAAAGCAACTAGATTAAGGCGGTGGGCCACCAAATCCTCCTCCTCATCACGGGTATTTGAATTCTGTGATCGCTCATCATTTTTGGGGTGTCGACCAAATGGCCTCTAAGCTTTTCACCTGTAAACTCACAACCGCTACGAAAGGGCACAACCCACATGACCACAGGGCCACTGCCGCCCCTGGAAACCAAGATGATTAAGGCTCAGAGCCCCAGGTCCACACCCTGTAGAAGCCAAAACCCTTCAAACAGCATCTATGGATCTTGCTAGAGATGCTCATGATAACCTCCTTCCCATGTGTTGTATCTGCCCTGAGCCCAGAACCCACACGTGGAACTTCTGTCTACTCACAGAAAACACTCTCACACGGAGCAGACTGAGTATGTGGCAGACTTCTGCCAAGACGTGGAGGCAGGCATGAAGGATGTTTATTTATATTGCTGTAGCTCCAACAAGTTCAACTGAATATTAGACACTGCTGTGCATTAAAAAATAAAACCATTCTCCTGACTGGTGTGGCTCAGTTAGGTGGGAATTGCTCCACCAAAAAAAAAAAGGTCGCCAGATCAATTCCTAGTTGGGGCACATGTCTAGGTTGCATGTTTGGTCCCCGGCTGGGGACTGGACCAGAGGTAACCTATCCATGTTTCTCTCTCACATCGATGTTTCTCTCCCTCTCTTGCTCCCCCCTTCCCCTCTCTATGAAATGAAATTAAATGAAAAAAAATAAAATTAAATTAAATTAAATAAAATAAACCATCCCTTCAACCATAGGGACATATTTAGCTGGTCCTCTTCATCTTGCTAATGACTCTAACCCAGCACTGTCCAACAGAAAAATAATACACACGTGCGATTCAGTGTTTTCCAGTGGCTGCATTTAAACTGAACTTATTAGTGCTTATTATTGATTAATTTATGAATAAAAATTATTCGTAGTTTATTCAATACAGTATTATTATTGGAATGTTAGAATTTCAGCATGCAATTAATACTTTAAAAACATTAATGAGATCTTTTACACAGCTTTTCATAAAGTTTTCAACGCAATGTATTTTACACTCAGAGACACCTCAGTTTGAACTTGACACATTGTAAGTGCCCAGTGGTCCCACGTGGCTGTGGCTGCCTTCCTGGGTGGAGCAGGGCTAGCCTGGTCTTCTGTCCACACCCACCTCTCCTCCTGACCCCGTCTTCGCCACCCCCACAAATCATCCCCAGGAATTCTGAATTCCTCTTCATTACATGAAGGTCCCTGATTTGGCTCCTATACCCAGGGCTATTTCTCCTTAGTCAACTTCTCTTTAAAAAGAGCCACTTTTCTTAAGTTGCGTGTTTCAGTAGGAGCTTCTTTTCCCTTCCGACCTTAGAAACTAATTATTGTCACCATCTCACAGATAGCAGAACTTAAGTCCAAAAGTTAAAGATTTCTCACAGACACACAGTAAGACCATGGCAAGAGCAAGGGAGCCCATGATAGGTTTTCCTGGTCGGTCATGAATTTGCCAGATCAGGCGTTTGAAGTTGCTTAGAAAGAAAACGCAGTGCATTACACTTATCACTGCACTTCAAAATGCTTAAGGGAATTTAGGATTAATGTAAATAGCACTAACTCTTTGAGGGGAATTCAGTCCTTTCAACCTGAGACCTTTCAAACTAACTTGGGTTAGTCCGATCAAAAACTAACCCAAGGTGCTTCCTCTTAGTTTATATAAAATGTATTAAATTTATAAACAGAATCTACATAAACTTCAAAGTTTTAGGAAACGGGGACTTTGTATGTGTAATTTTAGTAAACTGAATATTAATTTAACCCCCCCCAGGTCTATTGGGCGCTCCAACGTTGGGGGGCAGGTTCTCAGCACTTCAAGCGTCCATGACAGTCCCTCATTGAGCCTCTACACAACTGAGTTTGTCAAAAAACGCCACAGGCAGGAAGTTTCCAGTGTGAATGACAGCTTGGTGATGCCACAAGGTGGCCAGGAGAGAGGCCCGTGGGGCAGGGAGGAGAGTGGAGCAGAAGACGTTTGGCTCCCCAGTGCCCGTCAGCCGGGAAGGGGCTGGAATCCAGAGAACAGACACAGGCTTTTATCAAGACGACCCTTTCTATACATGCTTAGGATTGTCCTTGTCCTCCCAGGGCTTTTGTGGGCACCCTGTCTTCTGCTCTCGAGGACGCTCATTAGCTCCAGCCACTGTGGCAACTCAAGCCCCGTGGGGTTCAGTGACACGCTGTCTTTGTCCATCCAGGCTGCTATAACAAAAATGCTATAGCTTGGCTGGGCTAAAAAACAAAGGGGTATTTCTCAGGGTTCTGGAGGCTGGGAAGTCCAAGATGATGGCACCGGCAGGTCTGGTGTCTGGTGAGAGCGCACTTCCTGGCTCACAGACACCGTCTCTGGCTCTGCCCTCACGTGGTGGCAGGGGTAAGGGGGCTCTTTGGGGCCTTGTCTACAAGGGCACTAATCCTGTTCATGAGGCTCCACCCTCCTGACCTATATTCACTTCCCCAAGGCCCTGCCTCCTGATATCATCACAATGGGAGTCAGGTTTCAACATATACATTTGGGGAACACAGATATTCAGTCTATAACACGCACTCAAGTCCCAGGACCACAGGCAGCAGAGCTTGAGCTGAGATCCGTGCTACCTGCTCCCGGTTCTCATGTCACCAGCGCGTCCCTCTGTCCAAAGAAGCAAAGACCGACTGGCAAATTGAACGAATCCATAAGCAAATATCATGCGGGTATCTTGAGACAAGACCTGAAAACGACTTGACATGGCTTCAGTGCTTTTAGTCAGTGAATGTGACTATTGTTTCTCTCAGCGGATTTCATTTTAATGACACAGCACTGTCCCCAGCAGGAGACTGTCTGGTGAGTGCAAGGAAGGCCAACAGTATTTAAATCACATTAGACATCGTAGACAGTCCGAGATGGAAGAATCCACTAATTAAAGTTTTGCTAGATGACTGTCCTAACCATTACTAATCTTTATCAAAGCAGGGCTCCTTCATAGTGATTCAGGGTCCTGTCTGCACAGTAAAAACCCTGCTTTTGAGAAGGGTGGAGGGCACAGCATAGTAGAAGATATTTAACAGATGCTTAATGAAATAAGAAGCGGAAAAGAAAATAAATCAGTAAAACAGTTAACCCATTTATATTTATGTTTGTTTCAAACCGATTGTAATTAGGAGACAAAACAGAAGACTAATAAATCAGACTCATTATCAACTGTCATTTTAGTCATCAAGCCACATGTCCATTGGCTTCTGTGATAATAGCTGAACACAAGAATTGGGACAAGAATGAAGAATTGTCATGGCGCTGGGAAAATGGCTTTCCTCCCCCACAGAGCTAACTTTGTCACTTATGTGAGTGATAAAAACAATAATGTTACATGTGGGGTTGTTGGATTTAGCAACTAAAATATAGGACACTCAGTTAAATGCAAATATCAGATAAAACACAAATAACTTTTTAGTGTAAGTATATCCCAAATACTGTATAGGACATAACACAATATTTAGGGCATACTTATACTTACAATTATTGTTTTAAAATGCTTATTTTTGTATTAAATTCAGATTTGCCTGGGTGCACTATATTTCATCTGGCAATCCTAGTTGTATGTTCATTGTGCATATATGCCTAATATGCATTTTTTGCATTAGCATTGATAGAAAAATAATAACAAGCGTGGCACAGACATGGTCTTTTTTTTTTTTTTTTAAGATTTTATTTATTTATTTTTAGAGAGTGGGAAAGGGAGGGAGAAAGAGAAGGAAAGAAACATTGCATGGCCGCCTCTCGCACGTGCCCTGACGAGAGACGGACCAGGTTGGGGGGTGGGCGTGGCGGGGGGGGGACCACGTCTCTGCTGCGGCTGTGCCCTGACCAGGAAGCGAACCCGTGACCTTTCACTTTGAGAAATGATGCCCAACCAACGGAGCCCCACCAGTCAGGGCCGGGCGTCTTCTGTAGCCAGCATTTCACAGTTAAATAAAGAGTTTTTTCCTAAACTTATAACATTTCTGTCTTAGGGGGTGTGGAGGCACCTGCCTGAGGTCACCGGGTTAAAATGCAGCGGCCTTAGGATCCCGACCCAGGCTTGCGGAGTCCAAAGCCTGCTCTTCGCCACGACCTGGCACCACCTTTCAGACATCGGGTCTGAAACCAGGCGGAAAACCACTGCTTTTGTTTGTTTGTTTGTTTTAGTTCTGGTAAAATAGAAATAATATAAAATTTACCATCTTAACGACTTGTAAGTGTGCAGTTCGAAGGGTTAAGTACATTCACATTGTTGTGCACCCGATCTTGAGAGTTCTTTTCATCTTGTTAAACTAAGAACCCTGTTCCCACTCCACAACTGCCCGTGACTCCCTCCCCCAGCCTTGGGCAACCGCCATTCCACTTTCTGTTTTTATGAATTTTACCACTCTAGGTCCCTCACATAAGTGGAATCATACAATATTTTTCTTTTTATTACTGTTTTATTTCACTCAGCATAATGTGCCCAAAGTTCATCCATGTTGTAGCATGTGTCAGAATTTCCTCCTTTTTAAAGACTGAATAATATCCCATTGTATGTACATACAACATTTTGTTTATCTATTCATCTGTCGATGGACACTTGGATTGCTTCCACATTTTGGCTTTTGTGACTAATACCGCTACAAACATGGGGGCACAAAGATCTGTTTCAATTCTTTTGGGTGTGTACTCAGAAGTGAAACTACTGAATCATTTGGTAATTCTATTTTAGTTCTCTGAGAAAGTGCCATTCTGTTTCCCACACCAGCTGCAGCACTTGACACTCCCACAACGGAGCACACGAGTTCCCACTTCTCCACACCCTCATCATCACTCGTTACTTTCTGGGTTTTTTGTTTGTTTGTTTTATATTATGCCTCATAATGGATGTGAGGAACCATTGCTTTCTGCCTCCATGATAATATAAAAATAATATTTATATAAATAATTATTTATATATACACAATTATTTATATAAATATAAATATAGATGTAAAATGATCGTTATTTTTATATTTGTATAAAATATATTTATGTGTATGTATTTAAATATATATTTAGATATAAGTTTATGTGTTATAAATATTTATATTTAGATATAATATAAATATATTTATATATACATTTATATAAATGATTTTATTATATAAAATAATTTTTATATTTATTTAATATAGAAACTATATTTTAAATATTATATAATAAAAAATAATATATGAAATTTAAAAATAAATAAAATATATATATATATATATAACTGATTAAACTATTTGATTTGCTGGAATCTTCAGAGACTGTTTTACTAAGTTATTCTATTTGCCAGCCTAATTAATACTAAGATCAGTTATTATTAATAATCATGACCTATATACACTGAACACCTACTGGAGGCCAGGCATTGTGCTGAGTGCTATGCAGCTGTTTTCTCGCTCAGCCCTCACACCAACCCTACGAAGCAGATGCCTACTATTATTGTTCCCATATGCTAGGTGAGAAAAAGGGTGCTTAAAGAGAGGTTAAAGATCTTGTCCCACGTAACACGGCTTGTAAAGCTGGGATTTAAATCCAAGTAACCTGGCTCCTACCTTTAAAGCTTGTCTTTTGGTGGATTTTGATAAGAAAAACACCTTCAGAAGTAAGTTGACCCATTTGAATAATGATGTTTAATTACTCAGCAGAACTGCCATGACAATGTTTTCTATCTGTCTTGTCCAAAACACTGGCCACAGGTGGATATTTAATTTAAAATAATTAAAATTAAATAAAATTTCAGTTCCTTGAGTCAGTTCTATATTTCAAGTGGTCAGTAAATATCTAGCAATGGATAGCACAGGTTGAGAATATTTTAATCACCACAGAAAGTTCTATTTATATAGTCCTGGTCTAGAGTCTTGGGCAAAGCCACCACTGGGTAACTACAGTTATGGGCTGGAAGGAGATAAGAGAGGGAAAAATGGTATTCCCATTTAAAAATGATTTATTAAAAGAGCGAATTCAGTATACTAGGTGACTTAATTAATGCTTGTATCTATAACTGTTATAGAGATGTTAGAAGAGAAAGGGATTCACAATCAATGGTCCCCCTGTACTGTTCAGAAAGGTAGAAATGTGATCGAAAAAGTGAAAAGAAAAAGAAAAGGAGGTATATTCTAGAGAAAAATGCTTTTGAAAATCTAGTGTTAGTTTTAAGGAAAAAATAAACATCCGAAAGGGTGGTATTGTAATACTTTTTTACATGTAATACTGTAAAATCTCCCTGCCCCCGGCTGCAGTGACTAAGGCTTGGGTTCCAGCCCAAGCTCTACACTTACATGGCATGACCTCGGGCAAGTTACTTAATCTCTCTTGTTGAGGCTCCCTCTTCCGTAAAATGAGAAAAATCACATAAAGCATGTAGACACGCATCTTGCAAAGAGTGAGCATTCAATACACCCAAGTTATTATTATTACAAGAGGGTGATATGCTATCATACATTGGAGTGGTTTGTGCCTAAAACCCTCCAGATGACTTCTCATTGCCTGCAGAATAAACCCCAAGATCCCCAGTGTGGCCCTCAGGGTATAAGCCTGGTCTGTATCTACTGGTCAAGTTTGCCCTCTCAGTGGTCCCCTAGAGTTCTCAGCTTTATTAACACCACACAGCTTACACTTTTTCCAAACACCATCTCATTTTATATTTCACTACTCGCTCGTGCCATTCCCTCGATCTGGAAGCCCTCTCTAGTTTGCTTGGCCAAGTTCACATGTACCAGTCTTTTAAGACTCCACGAGGTTGGGTTAGGAGCCTCTCCTGTGGGCTCCTATTGCTTCCTTGCCCACTGCTAAATATTGAAATCATCTGTTTAGATGTCTTTCTCCACCAATAACTAGAAAACACTTAAGATGTGCTAGATCCTGCTCTGGGCTTTGCGAATATAAGGAGGAATTAAAAACATGGTCCCTGCTTCCACTAAATAGAGTGGAGAGAGCGTATCTCTGGTGCCCCTTTATCTCTTCAAATGGTCGCACATGCTGAGCATATAGTAGTTGCCTAAAAATGTCAACCCAGCCCAAAACTGAGATGTAGAGAAAGGACAGCCGAGCCCAGTACTGAACTTCCTCTTAACATGTGTTTTGCCTTGTGTATTCAAAGGAGGAATTGAAATGAATGAGCAAGGTAGATTCCAGCTAAAATTATGTAGTGTCTCTTAGGCACGCTTCCGCCCTTTAAGCTTTCTCTCGCACTTTGTGAGGCCACCAGGCACCAGGTGCCTGGCACTGTCTTAGCCACCCACGGGATCCTGGCTCCCTCCCACTCCATCGCAGTATTTCCTCCCTTCTGTTACAAAGCAATGGCTAGAAGTGGCTTTACCAAATAAATTTAAACACATTAATTCATTTCAGATTAAACAAAAGTTTATTCAACGCTTTAGAACCTAAAATTTAGCCTATGTTCCTTTTACAGTATCAGCCTTTCTGACAGAGAAATTCTCTTGTGAAATTCTCTCACAAACAGAGCAGGGAGCTATTGCTGTATAGGATAGGCAACTGCTTCTACTACACGTAGAAAATTAGCCCTTTGCCCAGTGCAGAAGTGAGAGCTAGACTATAGCAAATTTCTACGAGAAGTACTTGAGAGTCTTGATGATTTCATGTTAATATGGTTAATATAAAGAGAAACTGATGCAAGGGATAAGCTCCTTGAAGACAATTCATCTAAGAGGACATTTAATACTGCCAATAGAAATTGCCAGCCATATGGAAAGACAAACCTGTATGGAGAAACATTCTGGGAGCCAGTGGAATCCTTCAGCATCTTCACTTATAGCTAATTTGTACTTTTCCAGGATGGGCATTAGCAGGTCAGTTTATATACGTAATATTATTTCATATTATGTTGGATAATATCTTCTGACTAATGTAATTCAGGAGCTCAGTCCCACAGATAGTTAAGATAATGACTTAGTCATAATGATAATAACCACGTGACACCCAACCTCTGGGTTTTTCCAATACACAGCCAACGATGAGCAGGAATAACAAATGCACACCGTGCTGGATGAAGATGCATAACTGTTCCCCACTGCATTGTGAATTTCAGGAAGACAGAAACTTGGGCCCATTCATCTCTGAATCTATAATGCCTCATGTGGTGGTGCCTGACCCCGAGAAAGACCCTGGAACATCTTGCTGAATGGGAGAAGGAGGAAGGCCAGCAAAGAAAGAGAGAAATAAAATGGAACCAAGAATTACCTCAGGCCCCACAGGGCCATAGATGGCCACCATCCAGGGACATAAGGAGAAAGTTAGGAACAGTAAGTGGTACTTTCCCAGCCAACCAACTATAAATGGAATTCCCTTTGGCCAAAAGGTACAACAGTTGAATTAAATCAATTTGACTAAGAGTTCCGTTGTTTCATTTAATTATCTCTTTAGAAATTGCCTTTTCTGATTGTTCATAATTTCCCAAAATTTCAGAGTTTTGGCTAGTTTTCTCCTTTAGCCGTTAGTCCAAAGGTAATTTTAGAAAGGTTGAGAAATAACTCACGTCTTTAATTTGGTAAAAATTAAATCCTCATCATTTCCTCCCTTCCAAACAAACAAACAAACAAACAAACAAACCACAAAATAGAAACAAATTCGAGAACCAAGTATATTCCCAGGGTGAATTAATAAAAATTGGGGGTTCAAGTTAGGAACTCCCAATTATTGTCTCTGAATCTTCAAAAAATCATATTTCTGTGACAAAGTTTTCTTTGCCATTTTACACAAGAGTTTACCTTTAAACAACGCAAAGCTGCAGTGTTCCATTATGTTTTCCTTCAAGGAGGATATAATTTCATATCAGCACAGCATTTTCAGGCATACCCACCCTTCTGGCTACGATCCTCCTGCAGAACAGCAACTGCAGAGCGAAGAGGGGAGGCCAGCTTAAGGTCAGGAATGCGATCCAGTAAAGTAAGGGAAACTGGGCGCTAAATTTTGAGAGCACCGCTGGCTGCGCTTTGCATTAATAATTAGTATCCCTGCCTGGAGAGCAGATAGGTCCCCACTTGGACTTCTGCATCGATTCCATTTGGAGTTCAATTTTGTCTCTTCATCTTTGCTGGCGCTGGCACCGAGCTTGCTCTTTTATGGCTGGCTCCCTTGAACCATAAAAGTAACCATTTGCAAAGTCAAACAACAGGAGTGGTTTTTAGGAAACCGGCAGCCAAACATCCATTGCCCTGGCTTCCTGCCGGGGGATGAAGATTTTGCTGGGTGGCTGTGGTAGCGGTTCTCCTGGGTGAGGGAAGCGCGGTTACGCTCAGGACTCCCAACTACCGCATGGCTGGCCAGGCGAGTTAAGGAATGTCTAGGCTGAGAGCAATAATGAAGGTGACTGGGCAAGAGCAGCCTCTGCATGAAGTTGCTACATTCAAAGTTGCCATAGAAACCCTGTCTGAATGTCCTCACTTCTGCAGAATTGATTTGATGTTTAAATGTTAATATGCCTCCCTACATGTCACGATGTATAAAATAGAAAGCAGATGAATATGGAAGAAAGAAGACATACCCCAATGTCTGGAATTCTTAAGAACTGAATACTTTCCCAATACTGAGTCATCCTCTTAACCGATGACCCGGGAGAGGTAGCGTGGGGAGCCAGGACTGGGAGATGTTCAGGGGCTTTTATGCCTTTACGTCAGATGCCGCCCTCTGGAAGGCACTGCTGTAATTCAACGGGCCCAGCCTGGACTTGAAGCCAAATGAAATGCAAAGTTGCCTTTTCAATAGCAAACCTCACTGAGGAAGTGCCAGTTAGCAATTGTGAGAAGTTTCAGCTACTGTATTTCCACAGATTCAATTTTACCACTAAATGTCCGTGAGAAAACATTTGGAGGCTCTGTAAAGCTGGTTGCATTATCAATCAATCTATAGTATGTTTTAAATAAATATTTCTATTCACTGTAACAAAAACCGGCAGTTGTATTGCTTGCACCTAAATTATCATCATCATTGCAAAGCAGATGCAGAACGCAAGACGAGGCAGACAATCAGCACTGTAATTTGCCCAGTAACATTGTTTTAGATCTAATTAGTGCTTATGCAGATCCTTTACCAAAATGTGAAAACTGCACCAGGATGTAATTGTTTAATGAATTTAGTGCAAAGCACATCGGCATCAATTCCATTTTCGCTGAAAAAACTAAGTTCAACTGCTATTTGCTCCAAAGCCAAAACATTGTGAATTGTGCCCACTGCGTTCTAGCCCTGCTCTGCTGGCTTGGATATTTCAAATAAATACTACAAAGTTAAAGCCTCCAGCTGCAGACCAGCCCATCTGTAGACGTTTGTTATATTTGGCAGTATTGTAGAGTGATTGTGCCTTCCTGCTGGAAAAAAAAAAAAAAAAAAAAAGAGGGAAAAAACAAGGTTCTGTCAGCAAAAAAAAAGTAAAAGTTTGAAATATGCATCACCCAGCAAAAGTAAAGTCTCAAATCTGAGTCCAGTTTACCTAGCAGTGAATTTTAAACACCTGCTCTCGTTGAGCCTGCCGAGGAAACCGAAGGATATCCCTTTTCTCTGTTTCCCCCAACATTTAATTGCCATTAGAATCTCAGAAAATGGGATTGGAACAAGTGTGATAAAAATGGAATTTGAGTCATTTCTTTAGCTTTTCAGGGATTTTACTAGTCACTTTTTTGTGATCAGTGGTTGTTTTTATGTATTTCAATTTTTGCTGTGGTAAAAAGCATATAACATAAACTTCACCATCTTGACCATTTTTTAAGTGTACAGTTCAGAAATGTTAGCTATATTGACATTGGTGGGCAACAGATCTCTAAAACGTCTCTGGCAGGGAAATGGGAAGTTGCTGTTCAATGCGTATAGAATTTCAGTGTGTGATCAATGTTTAAATATAAAAATCCGTAACTTCTACAAAAAGAGATGAGTGAGTTGTGGATATTTACTTGATTGGCCAGAAGGGTAACTTTTTTTTTTTTTTTTTAATTTCCTGTTTTGGCTTCTGCTTTTTTGATGTAGTACAAGTGAACTGCCGCACCAAAACTGTTTGTTCTAAATGAATCGTGTACACGCGGCGGTGGGGCGGGGCGGTGGGCAGTTCGGAGATGTCAGGGCCTGAGTCAGAAGAATTTTGTAAAGTGATAAACTGCAAATACCATTCTTCACCATTCCCCTGAAAGCTCCAATGCAGGCCGAAACAACCGTGAAAAGCCTGGAGTTGATGTTCTGATGAAACTAGGAATGCGTTTGTTCTGCTCCTGTTGGTTATCCGTCGGAGAGTCCGTCTCAGGCTGTCCTGGTCAAGGTTCCCCTGGAAAGCGACTCTGAGGAGGCAGAGATGTGCCTGCAGGAGGTGTGGGGGCTGGGGTTGGGGGATGTCACAGGGACTCATATCTGTGGGGGACAACACTTTCGGTGCCGTGACAACAGAGACCTCGGCCAACCCCGGGATGCTCTGAAGCTGAGGTGAGCCCTTCGGGTTGAGAGGAGTTGAGGTGAGGATACGGGGCATTTTCAGCCCCACATCAAGCAGGCACCGGGAGTGGGCTGCTGCTGGCTGGGGCGTAGGCCAGGGTGAGGCCGCCCCTTTGGCTGGCTGAAGGCTGGGGAATCGAGGGCCTGGGTCCTGGGGTGGAGGGTCTTGTCAGTGTTTGGCAGAGGAGCTCCAGTCCAGTCGTTACATACTTGGGTCCACTTTGGACCATAATTTCACCCCACCTGGGAACTGCGCTTCCAGGATTCTCATGGGTCCCCTTACCTGCAGAAACTTCAAGAGGAAGATTGGTGTGATGAACTATATCCGCTGGCTGTCACTGGTTTGGGGACTGCACGCGCTGATCTCTGCCAGCCCCCTACCACCCATGCTACACTCCCCTCACTCTCAGCTAGCATCCCTGTTAATACCGGCCTGCCCCAGGGGCGAACCTGTGCCACACCCCTTTGCCCTGGTCACCCTGCACTTCCCAAGGCTCTGAGTGCTGTGCTTGTCTGTTTATCATCAACATTTGCCACCAATAGACACTGACAAACGTCACCTGGGTGGCAAGCAAGTCTTCCCCTGCCCTGCTGTGTGACCGCAACCCTACTTCCCTTGATGATCAGTCAATTACTCCTTTCAAGGTGACAACAACTGTCCTTGCCTGGTAGCCTCTGGGCACGAGGATGTTGGGAAACACATTGGCAGGTGTAGTTCAAGTTCAGCGAGACTCTGGCTCTGCCCCCTGTTGGAAGCATTCCCCTCCGTGGAACCCAAACCTCTAACCCTGGAACCCAGCCTGCGAGGGATAGGAAGTGCCCACTCCCCAAGGGACCCACTGGCAGTGATAGGTGGAGCTCTTCCTCTTTCACTCTTTGGTTCCTACATTTGTGTATTGCACCTCCTAGGAACACTGTACCATATAACGGTCATTGACGTAGCGTCCTACAGGGTGGTGTCCAATTGCAAGGAGTCATCTTCAAGCCAGTGGTTCACCCATTCCTTTTCAAGCCTGTTACATCTCTCTCCCTCTCTCTCTCAGGACTAGTTAAGCCCATGGTCACATGCTTCTTGGCGCATCTCCTTAGCTGTAGCTGTTCGGTCCAGTCCTATATTGTTACATGGACTCCATGTCAGTGGGACAAACATTCTGTATGGAGGCCTCAGAGAGCAGTTTAGGCCTCACAGCAGGAAACCTAAACCCCCTACCTAGAATGTGTGCCAATTCTAATCAAAATAAATCACTTCCCCTTCTGGGGTGGAAAGGGTGCAATGTAATTAAGTTCCCACTAAGTGGCTCTTTGCACTCTGAGGGATGGTGTTTCAGCTGGGGCCCAGCGTTTGTCTCTGTGGTTTGCAGGGTGGACGGTCCGTGGTGGTTATGACTTGCTCAGCCAGCCTGGGTGGGTGGCTGAGCCCCTGCCGGGAAGCCTGTCCTTAGGCCCCATCCCTGCAGCAGTGACTATTGTGTTTGTGCATCAATTCTATCAGCCCTCGAGCAGCCCGTAATGGAGGCTGGCTGACTCTGGTGAATCGTTTTGTGTTGTGGCTGCTTGGCACCCCCTCTGCAGTAGGTGCTGCCTGATGGGCGTGAAAAGGGAATGTAAAGGACTTGGCCCTTCGTGCCTGCTTCCGTAGTTCTACCCACAGGCCCCTTCCCCAGAGTCCTTGTCCCTGTTGTTTCCAGTCTTGCTCCTTCCAGGCCCCTGGCTTAACCTTTGCCCTGAGCCTCTACATGGGCTGCTTCTTTTTCCTTAAAAGTAAAAGATCAGGCACATAGTCCAAAGCTCCTCCAGTAGAGGAAGGTTTCTCCCCCCCTGTCTCAGGAGGGGCACTAACGTAGCCGCTGCCTATGTTTGGCTTGCACCTACAAGCTAGTCTGACTCTTTCATAAACTAACGCTGGCCCTTTTCTTCTTCTATTAGCTGATCAGTAAGGGACTATGCAGTTCTCATAAGTATACACATGGTCACCATAGATGTGAGCTGAGGCCGAGGAGCTGGCGTGACAGTGGTGGGTGACACGAATGGGCCACCTGACCAGGAAGCACCCTGCTCATGCTCGTCCTCCCAGACGTACTACTTGTATCTTATGATGGATTGTGCCTAGGCCTGCCCAGCCTTATGACTTGGCGGGTCAGACAGACCCCAGGCTATCATGAGCAGTTTGGCCACATGGCCACTCAGTGTCCCATGGTTAGGCATGCCATCTCAACCAGGACCCATTAGCATGCCAGGGGCTATTTTTTTTTCAAATGGTGTATAATTCTCTGCTGCAGGTGGCATGGCCTTGCTCAAGAATCCTAGGGCTCTGCATTGTGAATCTCCTGTTGGGCTTGCCGTAAACTCCATCTTTTCCCACACAGACACCTTTATAACAGAGGCTCTGCTTGTCACATAGGCCAAGCGGCAGCACTGGTTGCATCACAACCTAGACCTGACACAGCACTATTTCCTGCCATGGGCCCCCTCAAAGCCTTCTGGAGGACATGTGTCATCAAGGTCTCTATTTACTCTCTGCATCTGGCTCACGTGGACCTATTAACTTGAGATCATCAAATCAGTGGGCCAATGTGGCGCTCTTCAAATGCCCAGACAGTCCAAGTTCTCTTGGGACTAAATTACTGCAGAGAGCAGAAGACTTGAAGGTCTGAGCAGAGATGGTGTATGTGTACTACTGTCCCTTCCAAGTGAATATAAACTGCTTTTGGTGCTCCCTTCCGATAAGAAGGGAAAAGAACACATTTCATTTGCAAGATCAAGGTCACATCATGTACCTGGACTGGTGAATTGAATGAAGGCCATGATTAGAAGCACTGCCCCCAGATACTTTAGGTCTTTATGCCTGGCACTGACCTCTATTATCCTCCCTAGGCTATAACATTGTTTCCATTGAGTATTTTGGCTGGGGAGGGGGACCCAGTCTCAGAGGCCTCCTGTTTGGCCTTTTCTACTGCAATGGTTATTTCTCCACAGACTCACACACCAAGGATTCAATGTGAGATTATGCCAATGAACAAGTATGTCTGTTCCAATTATACAGTCAAAGACTGAGGAAATGATCACTTGGTGGATACAATAGACCCTTGTGAATCAGCCCAGGTCCAAGTTTTCGTTTGCCACCCGGCCTCCACGGGCCTCTTCTAACAGGAGAAGCATGATGTTGCTTCAGGTCTTCAGGTGTCAGTTTGTACGTAGACCTGATGGCCAATAATCCTGGAAATGTCTAGCTATTTTCTTTTCCCCACTATGATTAGCTGAGTAAAGGACTATCGGTCTTTTGGGGAAAGACTGGGCAAATCATTAACATACACAATTGCCATGACTAAGCTTCCTGGGTTGGGGTTGTAGTTTTCCATTGACTTTAATCACAGGACATGATAATGCTAAGAGACATCCTCAACTTACCCTTCCTCAGTTCTATTGTGGAGTAATTGCCGAATTTCCCGTTGGTCGTCAGGGCCCCGGCCCAGCACGATCACTCCCTTCTTTGCCTATTGATTCTGAGGCCTGAGGAGCCCAAAGTGGCTGGTAGCAGCCTTAACATCCAGTTCAATGGAGTCATTGTTATGTCTCCTGGTGGAAACGTTCCTCCCTCTGAAAGTAAGGCCTCTAGGCCAGCAGAGCGTAGAGTCATGGGAACAGGAAGCAAAAATTTTGCAAGTGGGTCACTAAGGGCAATAGTGAGTGAAGCCCTTCTCATCCCGCCCCTTGGTTCCCGGGCCCCGGAATGCCGGCTATTGGAGAAAAAAGTGCCATATGCTGGATTCCGATTCAGAGCATAACCAGCTTTCTGGGCAACCTCGGCCCCGACCTGAAAGGCGTTACAACTTAGCCGGTCCTGTAGCTGAGTCTTTAAAAGGCCATTTCATTGCTCTGTCAAGCTAGCGCCTTCATGACGGTGGGGTTTGTGGTAAGGCCAGTGAATTCCATTAGCCACACTTGTATTGCTGTGAACTAAGTTCCTTGGTCAGAAGCAGTGCTGTGTAGCATACCATGATGGTGGATAGGACATTCTGTAAGTCTACAGACGGCTGTCTTGGGAGAAACATTGCGCAGAGGGAAGGCAAATCTGTATCCAAAGTTAGCGTCTATTTCCATAAGGACAAAAACGTCTCCCGTTCCATGATGGGAGCAGTCCCAGAGAATGCTGCCATATTGAGGGCTCAGTGGGGGTCCTGCTGTGGGCAGATTGGGTACCCAGTGACCTCCACAGCCAGGTCGGCCTCGGTGAGTAGAAGTCCACTGTGAGGAACCCATGCATAGCCTTCATTCCTGCCACCGTGGCCACTTTGTTCTTGGGCTCGCTGGGTGATGCCAGAGGTGGCTGGGGCAGGGGACTGACTGGTGTCCACACACTGGGACATCCCATCTACCTGATTCTTAAAAATCCTCCTGTGCTGAGATCACTCTTTGGTGAACATTCATATGGGACACAAACACCTTCACTTTTTTTTTTCTTCTTTACTTCTGATCACACACAGCATCGCTTCTGATTAAAGGACCCACTTGCAGGAAGGATGCTTCCTCTAAGATTGAAGAGACCGCTCTCACTCACAAGGAGACTCCTCAGACTTGAGGGGCTCTATGTCCCCGGCTTCATCAAGGTCTTCCCACCCGTTGCCGTCCCAACTTACAAGATCCCACTTGTCCCCAGTCAGTGCCTTCACTTTAGTAGGAGGTCCCCTGCGAGGCTGGGAGTTCACCTTGTGCTGTAAGTCACCCACTTGCAGGATGAGGTCCCATGTTTGCTTTTCAGCAGTTTCAACCCTGCTGCTGGGGGAGAGAAGCCGCTCCTTCCGGGCACGTGCAGATGCCCTCGGGTCATTATGCAGCACGTGAGTTGGGAATTTGAGTGCCTGCTCATCCTTGTCTTTCACCACTTTGTTCAGCAACGTTAAGAACCACCAACCAATTCCTTATATCTTAGTTTTCCAAAAATGTTCAGAGGCGGTATAGACAGTCAATTGGCTCCTTTCTTCTTATGTGCCGATGAGCAGCATCCAATGCAGACATTTTGCTTATCTCTATAAATAGTTATGTGTTCTCTTTACCACTAGAAATAGTCACTGGCACGTTTAAATCTAATCAGATTAGAGAGTCAGTTCTAGACACCACAGAACTAATTCAGAAAACTCATCTTTAAAATTCTGTTCCTCTAGAACCAATTTAGGTACCAAAATCTATTTGTTAGGGTTCTCCAGAGAAACAGAACCAATAGGACATATGTATATAGACATATTTAGGACGATATTTATTATAGGAATTGGTTTATACAGTTGGGGAGGCTGAAAAGTCCCACAGCCTGCAATCTGCAAGCTGGAGAAGCCAGAAAGCCGGCGGCGTTGCTCAGTCTGAGTCCCAGGGCCTGAGCATCGGGGGAGCCGATGGGGTAAGGTCAGCCCAAAGGCCGAGAACCAGAAGCACCAAGCAGACGAGATGGACAAGATGGATGAGATGGATGTCCCAGCTCAAGCAAAAAGAGCCCGTTTGCCCATCCTTTGCCTATTTTCTCCTTGCTCCATAGATTGGATGATGCCCACCCTCAGTGGTGAGGGCCACTTTCTTTCCTCTGTTGACTCATATGCTGATCTCAGAAGCCCCAACGGGCACACCCAGAAGTAATGCTTTACCAGCCGTCCAGGCATCCCTTAGCCCAGTCAAGTTGACACGTACAACGAACCGTCACACATACCTTCCCAGCTTTTGCTGGTGCGTGTTTGCTGCTTCCGCGGCATTTTCAGCATCTGGTCCTCCTTCTCCACTCTCCAGGCTGGACCCTCCAGCCATCAGGTTTGTTCTCGCCCTGGCAGGTGTGGCTCAGTGGATTGAGCACCAGCCTGTCAACCAAAAAGTTACCAGTTTGATTCCCAGTCAGGGAACATACCTGGGTTATAGGCCGAGTCCCTGGTTGGAGGCCTGTGAAAGGCAACTCATTGGTAAAATAAACTTTATTTCTTTGTTTATAAAAATAAACAGTTTTATATTTACAGAAAAATTGAGACGATAGTGTAGAAAGTTTTCATATATCCCCCCTCACCTGGTTTGATATTTTTATTTTTAATATCATACATTAGAATGGTACGTACTTTACAATTAAAGAGACAATATTGATAAACTAGTTCTAACAAAAGTCTTGAGTTTATTCAGGTTTTCTTCATTTTTACCTAACGTCTTGTTTCTGTTCCAGGATGCCACCCAGGCCACGTCGCATTTAGTTGCCATGTCTCCTTAGGTTTCTCTTGGCTGTGACAGTTTCTCAGACTTTCCGTGTTTTTGAGGACCTTGACATGTTTGAGAAGTACTGGCAAAATATTTTGCAGGATGCCCCTCTATAGGGTTTTTCTTTCTTTCTTTTTTTTTTTTTTTATGTTTTCCTCATATTTATGCTGGCGTTCTGAGTTCCAAACAAGTAAAGTGCTATTTTTATCACCTTGTATCAAGGATACATACGCAGTGTCAACATGGCTTCGCTGGTGATACTAAACTTGACCACAGGCCTGGGGTTGTGTTTGCCAAGCTTCTCCACTGTCAATTTCTTTTTCCCTTTGCATGCCATCCTCAGTCATAGCCATCATTATAGGTCCAGACGATGGGAGTAAGGAATTACATAAAATATTTAGAATTCTTTGACACATAAGATTTGTTTCTTTTCCTTCACTTATTTACTTAGTCAATCAGTTTTTTAAAATCAATATGGACTCATGGGTATTTACTTTACACTTTGTTATATAATCCAATATTACTTTATTTATTTTGTTGCTCAGGTTTTTCCAACTTTGGCGATTGGAGGAGGTAATGTGTTTTTTTAAAGTTATATTCAGTTGGGTTTTCCGGGGTTTTATAATAATTGATATAGGTTTTCAAAAGAAGGTCTTACTAGATCTTCAGTCAGCAAAAGTTATCTGTGTGGTGCTTTTAAATTTTTTAGCAAGGTATGTACAGACAGGCTCCCTGTCTGCAAACTTCACATTTATTCTTCTTCCTGTGTCACTTGGACTGATCTAATTAGGAGAAAAACAAGCAAACCATCCCACTCAGAAAATAAATACCAGTCCTTGACTTCCTACTAACTGGCTGAGTAACACCTTAAATACAGTGGTCAGATTAACCAGCCCCAGAAGTGGAACACCAAAGTCAACCACACTATAAATGTTTGATCGGATATATGGGTACCACTGGTAGGGAATTACTTTTGTTAAAAGGATTAAAATCACAGGAAAACAGATACAACTCACTGAGGATCCATGTCAACGAATATCATATTCTAATATTTGACATCAGAATTTCCTGGAGACCCTCATGTGTCTAACGCCCAGCACGAGGCCTCTGAGCCATTGTAACAGGAGAGTCCTGATTGGTTAATGGGGCGGATGATGTTCTCTCACTACTGGAGCCACAGAGTTTACCTGTAGAGATGAAAAAAGAAATGATAAGTGCAAAAACGCTTTTAAAAACTTAAGTAAAATGCTAACCCAAGCTGCAATTATAACAATAATGTTAACTCTCAATTATTCAGATTTGTGGACTAATTATAGGGTGTCGACATCATTAAGCCCCTACTACTTCTTCAGTCCTTTTGCAGCATTGGAAATATCAGACACCCACATTTTTGATAAAATCAAGTAAATGAGCATCAAGAGCAGGGGAGAAGAAAACAAGCCAGGAAATGACGCGAGAATGTGGCGTGTGGGGACATGCGTGGAGCTATGTGTGGATCTGCATGCGCATGTATGTTAACACACATGTAACACAGGTGAGCCTACATGCAGCCTTGCTTGGGGTGGGCAGTGGCAGTGAAGGTGTTGGACTAATAGAAGGTGAGGGGGCAGCGACTTGTGATAAGAAGGAGGAAGTGGGCAGATGGAGGCCAGAATTCAGTTGCTCTTTTCTTTCCCAGGCTCGATGGGCAGAGCTACCCTGTCCTAACCACCCGTATCCCTAGTCTGGAGGCTCATGGCAAAGTGCAAGGCCAAGGGGAACTCATTATCTCCCAGGAAGAGCGCTGGTGCCCAGGCTGAAGATGACCCTGAGGGAGGAGAAGGGCTCTCAGCGCTGAGAACTCAGGGAGTGGGGGAGGGGCAAGCTCAGCGTGGCATAGCCCGATGTTGATGGGAGCAAATTAGCTTCAGGCACAGTTAAACCGAATAAAAGGATCTCTAGTGGCCTAGGTGACCCTTAAACACGTTGGGGAGGAATGAGCTTAACATTTTTCAAGTAAGTGACTATTTCTAACATTGGAATATTTCACACTGCAGTCTAGATTTCTGGCTTCTCCTGAAGGTGTGAGATTTGGGAAATCTTATGCTGAATTAATCCTCATGGGGACTCTTAGCTAGAGTTGAATGGTGCCAGCTTTCTCCTTAGTCAGGGGGTCTTGCGTTCCCCTTCTACTGTTGTCAACTTACCCTTTTAAAATACCTGTGTGACTTGAGGTAGCATTTTGAGCTTACAAAGTCTGTTCCGTGGAGAGGGGCAAAGGAACCCATGATGCGGGGCGAGAGGAAGAGGCGTGAGGGGAGGCGGCTGAGGGAACTGGGCCCACAGGAGAAAGAGCTGAAAGGCTAAAACAAAGGAAGAAAAATGGAGCCCTTCAAAGATAAAAATCTTAGACGCATAATGCAAATTAGACATTGGGAAATAATTCTGACTAAAGATTTTCGAGAAAAAGTTTTGGGGAAATCCAACAGCTATCTTTCTGTGGTGTTTGAACATAGCTAACATAGAGAATGAATTAATGTGCTTTGTCATGAAAGATTTTGTAAAGCACACATTTACAAAGTCTAATTAGGGCTCCGGATTCTAAGAAACAACAATTTCCCATAATTCAGGATATTGTTATTAAAAAACAGTTTCCTATGTTCAGTTCAGCAGTGGACTCAAATCAACTGGGTATATTTCAATTTCTGAAAGAACAAAGAATCTACTTGGTGTGTTCCTACTCATTTTTTAAAATGTGATTAAATTCAAGTCCTGGGTATTAGAATTGTAAAAGAATGTAAAAGGGAGAAATGAATTTGTACAAAGGTATCTAAGTAAAAATAGCCCAATTTGATTTAAAATATTCCACATATGCCCCCCAAAGCTCTTAATATTTAGGAATTAAATTACTGCGAATGAGCCGGAGCCACATGTGGCCAGAGAGGCTGACAGTGAAATCAGCAAGAAACTGCTTATTCAGCCTCTTCAAACAAAAATGAATTGTTTTGATGAATGAGAATTCTTTAATGAATTACCATATGACATGCCAGTAATTTTTTCAATGTCAAGCAGAGAAAGTTTTCATTTGTCTTTTGTTGGGCTACAGTTACTTAAAAATAATGGAAGGTCACGGCTGCGGAGACAACACTTCCCATTATGGCCCTCCAGAGGCAGGACGCGCCCACACCGAGCCCAAGGGGACGGGGGCGGGGCGGGGCTTGCGTCTCCAAGTCTCTGCCTCGTTCTTGTTTTCTCCCTGTGAAGAGGTGTGGCGGCATTTAGTGAACCCAGCGGAGGACAATTGGCTACCATCAGGGTCGCGTCCAGATTTCGCGCATTCTACAGTGTCAGCATAAGCGTTGGGTGGCTACGTTTAAGAGCTCTAGGCACAGAGGTTGGCGACAGTATATGAAAAACTTAAGGGGTATTTGAGGGAGTGAATGGGGTGGCTTCTGGATCCAGAGTTGGAAGAGAAGGACAAAAAGCACTCGGGGGCCTGGGCAACCAAAGATCTGGGGCCAGGTCAGCAGCACGCGCTGAGACGCGCCCCCCCGCAGAGCCCGCTGGGGCCCAGGTGAGCCCGCGCTCAGCACGTGGGCACACACAGCATTGGGCAGACTCCTCTCAGACTTGACTGCCACCTTGGTCCCTTTTTAATGCTCATGTGGACATTTGGGGGGGGGGGTCTTTCCTGCCTTGTATTGACCCCTCTCCCTACTCTGTCCACCTGGGCTTTGTGGCTCTGGCCCCAACCCTGGCTCCTTGGGGAAGGGAAATTCTTTCTGCTGGGCATCCTGAGAAGGCAGGACTTGATAGGGCCACAGCTACTGACAGCCATTTGCCACCATGAGCAGGGAGATTACCTAGAACCGAACTGACCCACAGAAAAGGTGGGTGGGAGCTCTCAGGAGGCTAGGCGTGATGGTTAATTTTCTGTGTCAACTTGACTGGGCTGCAGGATATCCAGATATTTGGTTAAACATTACTGTGGGTTTGTGTGTTTAGGTGTTTCTGGATGAGATTAACATTTCAATCAGTAGACTGAGTAAAGCAGATTGCTCTCCTCATCCAATCAGGTAAAGGTCTGAACAGAACAAAAAGGATAAGGAAGGGAAAATCCTGTCTCTCTGCTTGACTGTCTTGGAGTTGGGATGTGGATTGGTCTTTTTCTGCCTTTGGACTCAGACTCGAATTGAAATTTACATTACAGGTCTCCTGGGTCTCTAGTTCATTAACTTCAGATCTTGGGACTTCTTACCTTCAATAATGACATAGGCCTATTCCATATAACAGATAGATAGATAGATAGATGCATACATACATATACAGAGATGTGTGGATATACATACATATATACTATTGGCTGTTTCTCTGGAGAAGCCTAATACACAGTGTAACCTGATACCTTGCAAATAAATTGTAGTGATTGTGGAATTTTTATTACATTTTCTGTGCACGAGGGAAACAATGCCATGCTTGCTCTCGGATCTGTTGGGACTTCCAGACCATTGTGATAGTTGGTGTCGGTGGGTATCGGGGAGAGTTTGCAAGTGGTCAGCGAGTCTTGCCTTGGAACCAGGAACGGAGCTGGGATGACACTAGGAACAGGATCCAGCTCCCAAGGGGCAGGACAAAGAGGAAGCAAGTAGCAGGTAAAAGGACACCCACGCCAGGATTGGGGGCAGGCGTGGTCCCAGGAAGAACTTAATGGAAAGCAAAAGTAGGGGATTATTGGTTAGAGTGAGATTCATTTGCATTAAAACCAGATATGAGATGGCCAAGCTGTCATTTTTTTTTTGAGGAAGTCTAACAATAACATGTATATTTTCACCAAATGAGAAAGTCCAACCTCCTGCATGAATGAGCTGGAAAGCTTGGGAAGAACCAGCGTCCCTGAGAGAAAAGCGTTGGCTTGTCTTCAAGTACTTGCGCAAGTTCTTGGTCAGCATCTGCAGTGCACCTTGAAGAAGGAATGTCTGATGTGTGTACCATAGTTCTCAGTGGAGGGCGATTCTGCCTTCTAGGGGACATTTAGTCATGTCTGCAGACATATTTGCTTGTCACCACTGGAGGAGGGCTCTTACTGACAACAAGGGGGTAGAGCACAGGAATGTCGCGACTCATCCTGCAATGTCGATGCCCTGCAGGACAACAAAGAATGATCAGATTCAAAATGTCAGCACTCCAGCTGTTGAGAATCCCCTAGAATGAGCTCATTCCAAAGCACACCTGCAGGGAGGTGAGTGGACTGAGCTGGTGGATGGGCAATGCACCTCCCACACCCATCTCCCAAACACTCTAGGAAGCTGATATGGTGGCAGGGGAGGAGGCAGAGGGGGCCAGACGGTGTCAGGTGAGCCAGAAGGCTCCCAGCATAGTGTTAGGAGGTCTTGCCTGCATGTTCGTTTCCCCACTGAATGATGAACTCTTAGGACAGTCTTCTTCCTTTCCAAATCCCCAGTTATCCATTCACTCATTCAGAGAATATTTCTTGTAAGCCTATTTTGCCTTCGACGCTAGAAATTCAACCATAAGTGGTGCTTGCCTCATAACCCACAATCTGTAAAATTTTGCTGAATGAATTTCCCCTTAAATTTGAGAATTTTTGATGGGTAAAAATATGTGAGGGGGTAGGGTGCTGTAGGGTAAATATTGGATTTTATTGTGTGGCAACACAGATGCTTAGGATGTAGGAAGTGTGTGTAAATAGGTACTGACCCAATGAGAGCCTACAGATGACAAACAAATCCAGAAACCCCTATTTTAAGAATCCAAGGAAGTGTCTTAAATCGAAGTGTGAGCAGGTGCTGGGAGTGAGGGGAGAACCAGTGGAGCCCCTGCCATTGATTGAGCTGTCACCCCGGCCCCCACCCTGGGAAGCACAGCCCCAGGCAGCTTAAAATACGACTTCCCTGTGGCAGATACAGACCTGGCCACAGCCCCTGAGAGACCTCCATAATGCTTAGGGGCACAGTGCACAGACAACGGAGAAGGCGCACAAAGGAAGGATAAGAGATGGGTCATAAGCGGTAGGAAGTGTCAGCGTGGGGAAGAGAGGTACAGTGACTCCAAGCCTTTCAGAAAGACACCTGAGTAATTCCCAGCATCTATTCTCTCCTTTCCCTCTTAACAACCGAACTCCCAACATTTTCGCTGCGCCATGGCTGTCCTGCTAAGGACTGTATTTCCCCTACCACCCTGGCAACAGCTGTGTCCATATCATCAGATTCTGGCCACTTCAGCGTCACTGAAAGTGGCGCCTGCCACTTGTGGGCTACGTCGTTCAAAGAAGGCTGTTGGCCCTGGGTTAGGGACTGCATGTGCCCACCCCCAGATTGTTCTGTCGAACCTCTAATCCCTATGTGATAACACAATTAGGAGGGAGGGCCTTTGGGAGGTAATTAGTTTAAATGGGATCATGAAGGAGGGGCCCCAGGATGGGATTGGGGCCCTTATCAGAAGAGGATGTGACCAGAGCTCTCTTCCTCCCTCTCTCTTTGCTGCACCCAGATAGAGGGGGCCACCTACAAGTCAGAAAAAAGGTCCTCATCAGAATGCGATCCCACTGATCGCACGCTGACCTCAGACCCTGATCTCAGGCTTCAGCTTCCAGAACAGCAAGAATTAAATATCTGTCGTGTAAGCCACGCAGTCTCTGGCATTGTGTTATCGTAGACCAAGCTGACGAAGTCACTTTGCTTCCTTTTTCCTCTTCCCGAGGCCTGGAACACTGACTTGGGGCTGATGAGCCCGTTTTGATCATGTGGATGGGACAGCACCCCAAGAATGGGCAGGCGACAGGAGAGAAGGGGTGTGGCCCCGCCTCCCCACAGCGCTGTGGGGCAGAGACAACATACCAGCTGAGGCTTTCACGTAAAAGAGAACTGAATCTTCTCACCTGGTGTAACCCTCTGTTTTTCATCTCTGTGAAAACATCCGAACCAGTATACTAAGTAGTAAAAAAACCTTCCGGCTGTCCTGTAACAAAGTGCACACAGCTCCCAGGTGACCCGCCCCCCGCCTTTCCCAGCCTTTATACAGAACGGGCCCTCATCACATTGTAAGAGTCGGCCGTGGTTTCAGATCATCCTCCATGGGTCAGCGACAGCACAATCAGCCAACCAAGGAGCTTTGAAAAACCCTTGGAAGAGCTCTAACATTTGTCTTTTTCCCCAGATGATTCTGGGCCACAGCGTTCGTCCCCAGCATCTGCCCCCTCCGCTCTCGGCTGCCTCTGGCACAGGCTGCCATCCACAGCGGCATCTGCCTCTCTCCTCTGTGCCGGCAGACACTTGAACTCTTTTCGTTCTTTCCTTTATTAAATTGAATTTACTGGGGTCACGTTGGTTCACAAAATTATGTAGGTTTTAAGCGTTCAGCTCAATAACACCTCACCTGCACACTGCATCATACACTCATCGCTCTGAGCAAAGTTTCCTTCCGTCCCCATTTCCTCCTTCCTGGCCCACTTCCTCCTACCCTGACCCTCTTTCCCCGTGGCTGTCCCCACACTGATGTTGGCGTCCGTGTGCCATGTGTATCTGATTTTTGGCTACTCCTTTCTGGATGACAGAAGGAGCTTGGACTCTTTTCTCTTGCTCATCACCTTTGGTTCCCCAGCGGCTTCTCAGCAAGGACACGCCTTCCCGAGTGGGGGACCCCAACACCTTCAGGTATGGAGTCCTCCTCCCACGGCTTCAGCCGGGAGGCGCCTCCCTGCCAAGAGGAGGACTGGAACAGGGAGGGGGGTGCGACAAAGCAAGCCCCGGGCGGCCTACGTCCTGCCCTGCGGTGGTGAGGGAAGACCAGCGGGCCTAAGTTACGACCCCAGAGAGAACCAAGGCCAGTCGGCCTCCAGGGGCTTTGCCGGTGTTGCCAGGCTGATTGCGGGCGTGGCCTCGATTCACGCAGAAGCGACAGAACCACAGCCCCTTCGCAGTCCCCCAGGAAATGACCAGCCGCCCATGGCTAGCTGAGCCCTGGAAAGTCCGTGGTCCCTTCCTTAAGTTACTCTGGAGTACTTCTCGGGGAGGCCCTAGCTAAGAGCCCCAGGGAGTCCCTCCGAGTCACTAGTTTCCTCAGAATCGTCAGGAGGGCTCATTACAACACGGGTTGCTGGTTTCATGTACTGCGGTCCTGGGGTGGGGACTGAGAATGTGCACGTCCCGCAAGTGGCAGGTGACGGAAAGGCTCTCGGTCCAGGGACCAGAAAAGTGTCTCTGAGTGTCTGATGCCTTGAGGAGATGGTCGCTGTGGGGACTTCCCTGCGTCGCTCCTGGAGTTCAGGCTGAGCATGTCTGTACACACGCATATACAAAAGGGCAACGTGGAGGGAAGGGGACCGAGAAGAGACAGCCCAGTGTCACTGACTACGGAATCCAACAGGACTCTTGGGTCTAGGGTCCTGTTCTCTGCTGGCTGTGTGACTGCTATTACTGAACCCTTGTATCTATTTCTTTAATGTCAAGGAAGCTCCTGCAGTCCTGACTCAGGTGAGCAGCAGGTAGCCAGGAAGTGATAGTTCAAGCCCCTGCCTCAGTTTCTCACAATGTTTCCCGTGCAGTTTTATGACATTATTTAGAAAGTCTTGTAGCACTTCACCCCATATTTCGGAATATCAAAGTGGGAGAAAGTGCTTACTTCCTTAATTTACACTGTAATGTTCTCTGAACATTATTTTCCACTTTAATAATTTTTATGTGGCCACCTCGCCCATTAGACAGAGGGAATTAATTCCATTTTCTCTAAAATTGCATACAAAGGGTATGTTTCCCAGGAAGTCATGCTTATAACTTTTGTGATTTGTATGAGCAGCTTGCTTGCCCTGTTGGGAGTGCTAGTAGCCCTTTCCAGTGAAAAAGTGGCCCAAGTTTGTGAAATGCCAGCCTCAATGCTCCCTGAGAGATCGACGCAGACTGGTGGCCCCTCCTTCCAAAACAGGAAGGAGACAGAGGAGCCCTCTGCCTCCGCTGGGCTCCCAGCCCCCGTCCGTGGGACCTCCTGGCAAGCCACCATACCTCCCTGCATTTTTTTAAGAGCTGACTGTATAGTTTATGAACTACCTGGATGCTTTGCTTCTCTTTTTTCTTTCCTTGGAGCCCTTTCTTTTTTTAATCTCTTCAAAAACCATGTAGAGTGTTGTACAAGCGGCCTCAATAAATAGCGTCGTCTGGCTTCTGACTGCCTTTTCTACATTTTTCTCTGTTCCTAAGCTCCAGGGGAGTCAGAAAATGCTAAAGGACACTCAGAAGAAGCAGAGATTATTAGCCAGCTCTGAGAAATGTGTGGGGGAAGGGCTTACGCAAGCCAGAACAGGATGCTAGTGGCTTAGTAGCCATATCAAAGAATTTCCAAGACTGAACCATTTAGGTTCTTTCCTTTCCACCCATCGTTGCTGGGGTGGGACTCACACTTTCATGTCCCTTCCCAGTTATTTTACCTACTGGCCTTCCCATACTGGTTATCAACTTGTTTAGGAAAAAATTTGCCCTAGAGCAAGACTCTGAGCAATGAGTCACTGCTCTGTGGAGGTAGCCAAGATAGCCCATTGGAAGCACATGGAGGCAGCCAGAGTGGCTTATTAGGGGTAACAGGGAAGCACAAGTAGCCAAAAGACATGACCTGAGTACAAGTATCCCGGCCTAGTTTCTCCAGTGTTCCCCTCTCAGTGAGCAGCGCTGTCATCCATGACCAAGGCAGAGGTTCAGGAATGACTCCTGGCCCCTCCGTCTCCCAGGAACCCTCCACATGTCCAGCTGGCATTGTGTCCTACCAATGCAGTCTTACCACTTAACTATCTCTCACACCTGTCCCTTTTCTGCACCACCCCCATCAAACTCCTACCTCTCATCTGGAAGCTGTGAGAGTCCCCTGTTGGCTTTACCTGCAGTGAGCCCTTCCCATCTCTCCTCCCCGCTGCGGCGGAGTGGTCGTTCGGCGTGAGATCGGATTGAGTTCCATCTCTTCTTAGACTGGTTCGATGACTTTCAATTGTTTTTAGGACAAAGACAAAACTTCCCCTGGGTCTGGACGGCCTGGCCTCTGCCTATACTCCAATCTCATCATTCACCTAATGACTGATACATAGGAGCCCCCAATATTTGTTGAGTAATGAATGTGCCACATCCAGTTGCTGATAAATGGATAAATTAATAAATGAATAGATAAGTGAGTATGTCTCCTTCCCCTTAGGACTTGGCAAAATAATCTCTCCATCCACCAACAAGATCTTGAAGAGATCTCCATGTCATGACAACAGACATAAATGTTAATTTAAAGTTCTGCTGTAGACTGGCGTTCTGGATCTCAGCTTGATTCATTCATCCCATACCTTACTTTTGGCTTCCTTTCCACAACCCCTCCAGGGAATGATCTACCATCTCATGCACTTATCTTGGTATGTGATCTTCTTTCTCAGGACTCAGTGACTCGGCTCCTGTGTCCCTCCAATGTTAACTGTCCCTTGGGACCCTCCCTTCCTTCTTCCCACAGGAGTGGCTCCTATATGGTCTTTCCTAGGGTCACAGAAGAGACCCACACATAGCCAAGGCCCTAAATTCTTCAAATGCCAAAGCCACCAACTCCAGAGACACTGGTTCAGTATCTCCTGGAAGGATCACAGACTCCGTATTTTAACTGGCTCCCTCCAGATTACGTTTGTGCTGTGTCTGGGTCACAGCACCTACCCCAGTATTTGCCCAGGAGTCCCTCCACTGACTTTCTGCTCTCAGCTCTATGTCTGCCAGGATGCCAACTTTTTCTATGCTAAAGTCCAAAGGAATAATCTAAGGAAATAGCCATTCATATGATACAATATTTCTTGCACCATCAAAGTATTATTATTGAACAAAGCTTTATGGACAACACTGTCAAATTTTACAACAACCAGAATTTTAATAGCACAAGCACATAATAGGATTCTTTCTTTAGGCTATATGTTCATTGTCATGAAATACATGATCAGATTATACTTTAAAACTCTGGTTATCACTCACAGAAAAGAATGTCTTGTGAAGGTCTCAGTGCAGAGTCTAGCACAGTGTAGATGCTCAATAAATATTTTTTGAATGAAGAGATGATTCAAATGTACTCTCTTCTGCCAAAAAACATCCTCTATAGTAGTTCTATTAATAGATTGCCTTTGAAATCAGGGCTGGCAATTGTACAGATAGATATTCTCACAAATTTGTTCCCATTTTCCATATTTGGAAGTTGAGGGCCAAACACCAACCAACTGAATCCCATCTGACTGATGGTAGAATAACTGGTTGAGCTCAGTATCTGGGCTTCTACTGAGATGAACTATTCATCGCACCACTGATTGAGTTTCGAAATAGTCTCCTTTGGTATATAAAAGTTACTAGAGTACACATAAAATCCAATGGCTTGCACATTTCACTCTGAATGTCCTACCAATCATGTTGGAAAAGCCTTGGTTGAAATCAAATTAATGTTTCTTTCATATTCGGAAAGACAAAGGATCCCATGTTAAGATTGCAAAACAGCGAAGTAGCCTGGGATGCTGACTCTTTCCCCCGGATCTAACCCTGGATTGAGACACTAAAGAAGAGATGGAGAGTCTGAAGCTGAGGGACCACAGAGCAGAACTCGACAACCACATGGGAGGAGTGTGGCCTGGCGTCACAGAGGACCAGAGACACCGGCTTCCCTCTTTACCATTGCTCCCATTCCGTCCCTTCTATTTGCTTGGGGTGATCATTCTGGGCAGCAATGCTGGGCCAGCACCTAGGAAAAGCGGAGCCGGAAAGGAAACATGAAGGCAGCATCGGTGCCACCAGGAAGCGTGGCAGAGAGCCAGGCAGGCTGGTAGGCATTGGAGCTCCTTCTAGTCACCGCCTTTCCTGGGACAGAAGTGCCACGAGATTCCCTGGGGCACAGATAATGTCTGCAGTAGGGAAAACAGGGAGTGGTTGAGCAAGACGGCAACTACAAAGGGCCCATTCACCTTGAAGAGCAGCCCCGCCCTCTGAACCCAAACTAACCTGGAAAGTACAGGCGAGCTCTCCTCCCCTTCCCCGGGGGCAAACATGGGTCGTCAATGCTGTGGAAACTAAAAGAAGAAAAGATGAACTCACAGAGAAAAAAATAACAAAACAACAGTTTCAGGGGAAGCAAAAGTAATGGAAAAGAAAGAACAGTTGTCTAAAGTGAGCATAATTAATAGCCCCAACATGGAGGAGAGTATTGGATGCCTGCAAGAAGAACAGGGACAATAACGGTAAAGCTGTTAGAAATACTCCATACAGAAAATATAATTTCCCAAGGAAAGGAGTCAATGGGCAGATTAAATATCAGAATGGGTACAGCTGATAAAGATTTAATGAGCTGAAAGAGCAAGGCAAGGCACTCTCAGAGAGAGCATCAGGAAAGACTGAAAGAAAAGCTAAAAGGTATGAAAAAACAAGTAAAACTATCAATATCTGCAGGATAGGGGTCCCCAAAGGAGCAAAAAATAATGAGAAAAATATTTGAAGAAGTAAGTTTTGTAATTAGAGGAATGTAGAATATTTCAATTGAGAAGTCTCATCTAGTGCTAAATAAGGCCAAAAAAACATAATTGGAGACATCACAGTAAAACTTAGGAACACCCGAGGCTCTTTAGCTCTGAGGCACAGGTTGTAAATGCACACAGAGGAAACAGACAGACGGCCTTAATGGCGACAAGCAGCAGTCTGGTGCCAGGATTCTTGATAACAGTGAAGGAATAATCTTTGAAGCATTGAAGTTAAGGAACTTTGAACCTAAACATTTCCCATTAGCCAATATTTGATTTAAATGAAGGTATTTAGGATGTACAGTGGGTCTAGGGAAAGTGTATGCCACAGATGTGTGCCTCTTTGCAAGGCTTCTTGGGAGATGCACTTCAGGAAGGGAAACTAATCCAGAAAGAAGCTACAAGGTATTGGGAAATAAAAAGAAGCAAAATACTGACATATAATATAACACAGATGAACCTTGAAAACGTTATGTTAAGTGAAAGGAGCTAAAAAAATAAATATTCTATGATTCCATTTATATGAAATGTCCAGACCAGGAAAATCCCCAGACTCAGACAGTTGATCAGTGATGCCCCAGCTGGGGCGGGGGCGGGGGCGGTGAGGGGGGACAGGGGGTCAAGGGGAAGTGAGGCGTGACCTCCAATGGAGGTGAGGTTTCTTTTGAGAGGAGATGAAAATATTCTGCAGTTAGATCATGGTGATGGTCACACAACCTTGTGAATATGCTAAAACCCACTGAATTGTCCACTTTAAAGCAACGCATTTAAAATAAACCAGGAAAACATATTAGGAAAGTCAGTTTAAAACAAAAAAGAGCAATGATCTCCTTTCCCTCTCTGCGCCTGCCAAAAAACCTACATAACACTTCAGGCTTCAAACTCCAGACAATAGCAACATGCCAGGAGGAAAGGGTGGGGGAAGAAGAGACCAGAAACCACACTAAAAGTTTTCTTATTCAGGGGAGGATGTAAATATGCATAAGCTTGAAGCAGCTGTAGGGAAAAATAAACATCGGTGGAAATCTAAATAAAGCTGGGAGTAGCCCCCACAGAAATAGCAATTTCTGGTGTGGCTGAGTTCAAGCACTTACATATTGCTATATGCATTTTTTTTTTTTTTGACAAACGACTTTCCTCTTATCTACTTCCTTTTTATATTTAGTAAAACTATTTTATATGTATTATATATAAATAAAATACTACAAATAAAAATCTCTTTATATTTACCATATATGAACTAAACTATTTTCTAATTTACATACTTCCATAAAATGTGTTTAGAAATGTACTCTGTATTTGATGTGCGTTATCCTTTTCACTTTTAAAAATTATATTTGTGGACAGGTTATAGTATCAAAGTAGTAAATGGTGCACAATGAACTTTTTTTCCAAAGAGCTTTGTGTTCGGTGGGGGTGGGCATCTGCCGCTCTAAACCACCTGTCTTCTCACCACCTGATATTTTTCTTCCTTGTTTCTCTGTTTATTTTTTGTTTGTTTGTTCCCTAGCCTTGGAAGGTAGGCTCCAGGAGCGAGGCCACGGCCCATCAGTGATCCGCTTTGTCCTAGGTGCCTAGAAGGGCCGGGCAGACGGGAGTCACTTGTGAATCATGACTATCCCCTCACACTGCTTGCTCACTCCGAGCAGAGCCTGAAACAGCGTCTCCCAAGGAACCAGGCAAGCCAGCTCCGAGCCCCCACAAAATAAAGAGGAGGGGATCGAAAGCGCTTTAATTCAAAGAGCCCTGGTGCAATGGCTAGAGTCTTTCCTCCTCTGTAATAAAGAAGAAGCTGTCGATCCCTAAAAAGTGAAGAATGTACAGGAAACCACTTTGGACCCAGCAACTACTGCAGGGACTATGGGTTTCCCCAGCTTTGCACGTGGGATGTGATTCCCAGAACAGCTTCTTCCCAGGAAACATTGTTCCTCTGCAGAGAAAGACATTGAGAGTCCCCAACCCCCACCTCATACCCCCAAACCCCATCAAAACCCTATTGAGACAGTCAGAGCCTTGGAGACAAATAGATCAGCAATGAAAGGGAGGGACTCAGATAAAGCCCACCCCCTGGTACCTTATCAGCAACCCAAGCCACAGAGAAGACCACCCCGGTTACACTGGAGAGAGCTCCTGCCTGCGCTTGCTGTTAAGGACGCAGGAGCAGAGGTATTGCAAGTGCCTAAGGGTATGTAGTGCCCCGCGGGCAGTGAGTAACCCACTGATGCCTAGATGAAGATTAAATGTGCCCTGTCCAATGCCTGGCTCACACTGTCATTCGATTCAATTAAAGGCAACTCTTAGAGGAAGAGAGACACAGAGACCCAGGTTTGAGAGAGAGGGTCAAGAACAGCAAGGAACCTCTGGCGGTTCTCTACAATATCTTTGAAAATAAATTTGTATGAAATAAATTTATTGACAGAAATGTCTTCACTTAATAAGGTGGTTCCTTGCTTGATAAAACATCGACCATGGATTTGCTTTAAAAACTAAATCTTTTTCAAAGTACCGTTCCACGTAGCAAAAATTTATTCACACCCCATTTTCCTGAACAAATATATTGCTTTGATTAAATCACATATTTATGAATATTTTAAATAGTTTAATAATATAAAAACAGTGAATGAATGCTTACCACTTCACTGGGGAAAATGGAAAGAAATTAACTTAATTGCAGTAGGAAGAGTTTAGTATAGGCAGGAGGAAAATCATGTTGATATTAGGGCAACCATGGACACAAAATAATTCCCAATTAAATTTATTATGTGAATACCTTCACATAAATCATTAAAGACACCAAGTAGCCCTCTGACTTCAGCGGACTCTTTTGGAATCAAGAGAGTCAGTTAGAGGAGATCCTTGATATTCACAATTTCTGTATTTTACAAATGTGATTCCTGTATGGGTTTTGTAAATTTTTCGATGTGAAGGGAATCTAAATGGTGGTTTAATTGAATCCTGACATTTTCACAAGTGGAATCTGAGACACCAGGAGGCTGAGCTGGTTGGCTAAAGATCGCACAGACATTTAACTGCTTAGGACTGGAATCAATTTTCTCAAACACCATTTCAATATTCTTTCTAGGACGTTGTATTATTGCCACCCCTTTTTCTCTTTCATGCAGAATAAGCCCCAAGTCACCCTAAGTCTTAATTCATTTAGCTACATCCTAGCCTGCAATTCAATCCAACCTGAACCTCAGACCACCTTCCTTTCCACTCTCCCTTGCTCGGTGTCAACAACCCACGGTCACTCAGCACCTTTTCCATTTTACTTCGTTGAAATCATAATCCCACTGTGTGAGGGCTATATCTCCTCCAACATCGCATCTTACAGAAAATACATTCAGCATTTTTAATACCAATGTTCATAATATTTGATTATAGGGATGAGGTTTTATAGGTGTAAATGATGACTTTTACCATTGAAACCATAATTTTTAGAAATGGGAAGAGTAGTGTGGGAAAATATTCTTACCACTAGTGAAAAATCACGTTTTCACAGGGTTTGCAAACAGGGAAATATTTGTGGTTTTGTCTCATATGTTTTGCTTTTTTTGGCAAAAGCAAAAGGCAGTTTTCTTTGCAATAAAAACGGCCTTTCGTTTTCGCCAATGCTTCACATCCATTTTTGCCAAGCAAAAAGCTGTTTTCTCAGGAGGAAACAGCTCAAGCTGAAATAAAAGTGAAGCACAATTTGTAAAAATTTCCTTCTTTGAAAACAAAAATCACACCACTCAATGCAAATGCCACCTAAGGGCCTTACACAGGGAAATACAATGGACAAGCCATGGTCAGAGCTTTCCCATAAACAAGCTTTCTAGCACATGCGAAAATAGATCGCAAGTCATATGGGTGGAGAGTTCTAAACTGTGCCCAGAATCAACACAAAGAGTCTAGCCTTCACCTTTGTCACCCACATGTGCCTCTAGAATAAGTCTTAAAACATGCTTGTTGAGCCCACCAGTGCCATTTATTCTGGATGGCTTGTGTATTAATAATATCTTACATATCGTGATTCTACCATGATCCATTCTGATACTTAACAAAATTGTGCAAATCAGGAAAACAGGCATTATCTCCATTTTATGTAACTTCACCGGACATTGAAAGGAGAGGAAAGTGTGTTGTCCTAACGGCTGGCTTAGGTAAGGATGCTAGGCTTGCTGGTGTCTCTTTGCCAAAGTGATTAAGTGCCAGAACATGGACCACAACCCAGATATTCTCGTTCCTTCTTCTCAGGGCTTTACCTTGGCACTCTTCATAAAAATCTCTGACCAGAAGTTCCTAATGCTGGTCATGAAATTTGTTTTTATTTCTGTCCTATTTTGTTCTGCTTTGCATTTTCCTAACTATGGCGATAGCTCTTGTATCCTTGGACACGTCATAGTGTGACAGGTCATCTCTGTTCTTAGTGAGATGGTCATAAAAACTTATTGAAGTGAAAAACAACGTTTAGAGAACATCACAGTGTAAATTAAGGAGGCAAGCACTTTCCCTCACTTCGTACTTGTTTCATGCTTTCAGGAAGCTTGCAATTAATCCAGATAGGAAGATATAATAAATAATGTACACAAGTGAAACACTCCTAACAATACACAATTAAGTGGTAATTTTTTAAGTGAGCAATTATATGCATGCTTTATTTTTAAGCTCTTCAGATTTAAACATGGCCTTGGTTACAATAAGTTCATATTTGTCCCTTTGTTTTTTGTTGCAACAAATATACACATAAAATTTCCCATAAAAATTTATCATTTTAAAGGTGCAGACCTATGACATAATGGTAAGTTTTGTAGGGTGGACTAGATTGGGTGGAGGGAATGGGAAACATGGAAGATCAGAGAAGTCAGAAACTCTCCAAGGAGGTGTCACCTATGCTCTCCTTCAAAGCAGGTGGTTTGGGACTGGGATAGACAGCAGGGAAGGAGAAGGTGTGTTCGTGTCTCACCAACAAAGGTCACCTGCGTGTCCACATCCAGGCAGGAATTTATGCAAAGTATTTACTCTTATCTTTTCTGGCTGCTTGAAATAATTTATGAAATAATAATTCTAGTAAATATGGAATTTAAAAGCCAAAATCTTGTTTTAAACAAATTAAGAACTTGAGGGTCACTCTGCAATCTGGCTAAAGATTTGTTTAAATACATTCAGTAAAAAATTTCTTGAGAGGCTACATCTCCAAGAAGCGCACAGAACATGTTGCAATTAATCAGAAAGGTTTCAATCTTCCTGTTTTTCCATGTGATAAATGGTGCACTTCTATAAAGGTGACAGTGGCTATATCATCTGTTTGCAATTGACGCGGTTACTGGAAATGTCATTATCCATAATTACACTTCGGATTTTCAAGGAGGAGATTTCACCAAAGCAAAAATGGAAACTACCCTATTGTAGTAAACAGCCGTTTCCCGTAACTCACTGTAGGGTGTGGTACCTTGGACAGCGCCTCGGCGTGTTGTGGGCTTCCACACGCATCCCATGACCTGCGTGGGATGTTTGACTGAGTAAGCCTTCAGAAAGCAAAAGGCTCAGAAAAGAGGAACTGAGCAAGGATGGGAGTGGCTTGGCAGACAGCAGAGCAATAACGCTCAATTAGTGCATTAGTGCTTCTCAGAAACCCCGAGGGCGCCACTTGGACCCCTGCGCTTCCTGTCTCCTTGCGCATCACAGCGGGCTGGGGACTCCTGAGAGCCTGCACCAGTCAGATGACGGCAGGACATCTGCAGCGTGTCTGCCAGTGCTGAGTCACCTACATTAACAGAGGGAGACGAGGCCGGGCCAGCTTAAGCCATGTGGCTCTAACGTGCATCCTCTGCCCTCCAGCAATCGATGTGGAAGGGCCGCCAGGTCAGCAAGGGCAGGGTGGTGTCTGTGATGCGCCTGTCTCCAAAGTGAGTGTTACAAAACTGACATGTATCCAAATAAACAAACGTTGCTGCCAGTGGCATGTGCCCTAAGATAAGGGGACATTGAAGAGCACCTAGAAAGTTGGTGACAAGGACCAGAGGCTCTGGAGACAGGGCCTCCAGACACAAGCTTTCCTTCTCACAGTGCATGACATTTTACTGCGCAGGACCAGCTATCTCCCTGCAAGGAGGAAATCCCGTGTCCGTGATCTTATTTGGGGGGATGGAGGGAACAGTGTGCAGCGTTCTTCCTGAGCTGTATCCCAGAGTCTCAGCCTTTTGTTTCTTAGTTCTCATACACAACAGTTCATTTATATTCCACTGGGCTTCCGCACATAAAATTCATCTCTGTGTGGGTGGAAGTAGCCCCAAAGTCCTTCCGTGCTGTTCGCAGAGTTATTTTCATTATCGGTACACAATGTGCTATCTCTGTAACTCACTGCACTCGAGAAACAAGTGTTGGACTCTGGAGGGGCAAAATCGAGTTAATTGCCTTAACTCTCTTTTGGCCACCAGAGTAAATGCTACTTTACATCACCCTTCATCAAATACCTATATCGCCAAACCTGGGGCTGCACTTCCAATAATAAAACTGGTGTGACTTTTAGTAACTTACAGTTTGAATTGCGCTCAGCGCCCTCTATTTCACTCCCACAAATGCGAATCAGTAAACTAATTCGGTGTGTCCCTGCTGAGAAAGTTCTGGTGACACCATGCAAGATCTTGACCATAATTTCAACCTTCTGCGGGTAAGGATTTGGTCTCTCAGCAGACAACGCAAGCACTTATTGAGTGCCTTCTAAGTGCTAGACATTTTCTCAGGTCTCAGTTCATTAATTACACCCACCCTAGTTCTGCAGCGTGAGTAGTACTCACCTCGTCTTGTGGATGAGAAGACTGAGGCATAAAGTGGCGGTTAAATAAACTGCCAGCGGTCATGCAGCTAATAAGTGGTAGAGCCAAGATTTAAATCCAGGAGCATCTCTTTCCACGGCGTGTGTCCTTTCTGCTCTGCTGTGCTGCCTCCCCCAGCGAGGGCAGGACCTGCGGGACACGTGCTGCCATCAGGCATCGTCTGGAGTGCAGCAAGGGAGAAGGCCAAGCGCACCCTGTTCAGGAAGTCAGGAAGCCACACATGCTTCTTGTTCTGGCCTCCGCATGATGCGATGGTGCTCGCCGAGAAGCAGGCCCCCGCGCCATTGCCCCCTTGGGAGGTGGCTGAGTACAGCTTGATCACCACGCATTCCTTTCATCAGGCTTCTCGGGCATTGTAAGGCACTGTTAGCCTTAAATGACTCCCTAATATCTCACTCTGGTTTGCCTGCTTCCAGACATAACGCAGTGTACCTGAGAGGGCTGCAAAAAACATCCCTTCTCAGAACCACAAAGAACAAAGAGCAGGAGGGTTTTCAGTCTCCACCAGCTCTGGGGCTTGCCTGCTCAGGTTCAAATATGGCTCCGTCGCTTCCTAGCTGATTGATCGTGGTCTCCCCTTCTGCAAAAATGAAAATAACAGCAGTATATATTTCACAAAGATGTGGTGGGACTTAATGAGTTAACATACACACAGGTGCCTGATCCTTTAAAGGGCTATTGCTTCCACGTGGGCAGATTTTCCCTTTACATTTGTGGCAGTGACGCTGGAAGAGATTTCCTTGCTTGCCCTAGAACCATGGCATAGAGGACCAGAGCCCTCAGGAGGGCTTTGACTCCTAAGGGTTTGTAAAATTCCGTTTTTGTTTTCTGTTTGATAAGCCCTTGAAGCAGGCCTGAGTTCTTTCGTCTGTAGCCGTGCATTTATTCCTCGTTTCGGATTATTTGAAAAAGTGAGGGGGCCATGCTAGATACCTTGTGTTGATAACGGTCTTCAACTGAGAATGGAACCTACTTCACATCCTTCCCATCAGCTCTTCCCTGGCATCTATCATAACGAAGCTATATCCTGCAGTTTTAGTGAATCCCAAACAATCATTCAAATAAAGGCTCTTGACCTCAAGGACCCTCCAGCCTGTATCTTTTCCTTTGCATCTACCTATTGATCCACCTGCATCTACATTAAAAAAAAAAATACAGCCTATTGATTGGTTACTTTTCTGATGATGGTACTCTGGTATCATGTATGTATTCAGATGAGTTTGCTGGAAGTGGTAACTTCTATTACATCCTGATAGCTGGACACAGCTCTAGTTAAGAGACATGCCTGAGTATCATCCAAGACAATTATTTTTAAAGTCTCTTTCTTCCTCCATCTCTATAAGTAAGCATGTTTAAAAGATGAATAATATGTTTTTATAAAACTTTGTCCAATACTTCAGGAACATCAGCCCACCTTTCCAGGCCAAGTATTTTTCCTAGCACTGGAAAAATGCAAAGAACGAAGCACATAAGTCCTTTGCTTTTGTGGAACCTGCTCTGTGGGAGAAAACAGCCCATAAGCAGGCAGCCAGAAAAAACAGGATTACTTGTGTTCAGTAACAGAGAAAAAGGTGGGCGAGGCAGAGGAGGAGGAAGGAAGGGGCAGGGCGAGCAAGGTGACGTACTAGAGGGTAAGCTCTAGGAAACATGGCAGCGCCTTTCTGAAGCAGCAACATTGAAGGTAAGACCTAAGGGAGGAGAGTGCCAGCCACTTAGACAGTTAGGGGTAAAGCGCTCTGAGCAGAAGGAACATGGAAAGCCGCAGAAGTAGGAAAGAGCACACGATTCAAGCCAGAGGAAGCACGCCAGGGTGGCTGAGGCTGGGAGGACAGTGTTAGGGCACGTGGTAAGAGTCTGTGTGCAATGGTGGAAACATGTCTAGCATGTTGGCAATTTATCGCATGCTAAGCTCCACATGAACAACTTGCCTTCTTCTTCTTCTCTTTGTAAAAAATCCTCACCCAAGGATGTGGTTATTGATTTGAGAAAGAGAGAGAGAGAGAGAGAGAGGGAAAGAGAGAGAGAATCATTGATGTGAGAGAGACACATTGATCTGTTGCCTTCTTTATGCACCCAACCAGGGATGGAACCTGCAACCAGACATGTGCCCCGACCTGAAACTGAATCTACAGCCCTTTGGTGTACAGGATGACGCTCCAACCAGCTGAGTGCCTCCTTTGATCTGGTGTAGTCTTCTCTAACTTAACCACTTGCCACAACAAATTTTCCAACAGTGCTGAAGCAAAAAAGAAAATGCCCAGGGAGGAAACAAGTTTTAGAGAAACTGTGCCAAATTTGGAGGGAAAGGAAAGAAAATAAATCTTTAGTTGAGGGCTCATATTCTTAAAGGTGTAGCAATTTTCAGCCGGTCAGTTACAAAGAAAGGACCCATCCATGAACTGCAATTTAAGTTCCTTTGAATAACAGCTTTAATTGTTTTAAAATGAATTAATTACTGATATCAGAAAGGGCAACGTTTATCTGTTACAGATACATTCAAAATCCTAGACATAATTCATCAATTAATTCATATAACTAATATAACTTTTCCTTGTTGCTGGATCTGAACTTAAAATGAAATAAGGTTAGGAAGCTAATTTCTCTGTTATATGCTCAAAAAAATCAGAGTTCAGGGCTCAGAAACAAAACCTAGAGTAAAAAAAACTAACATAAATACTTTAGATAAACTAAATATTAAATGATATTCTGGATAATCATTCTGTATAATTTGTTAGTTTACACATGAAAAGTTATTGTCCCATTAAGAGAGTATCTATTTCTTCTAGGATGTGGTCCAAACTGTTATTTTAAATAGCTAAACAGTATTTGGAAAATGAATGCCATTTATTTTTAAAGCCTTTCATTTTATTGTTTGCTTTAAGTTCTCTAAAGGTCCTGCTCTGTGCAATGTTCAAAGTAAAAAGAATAAGAAAACCTTTAATAACAACACCACTGAGAATTGATCACTTTCCCCACCACAATAAATAGAAGCCCCCCTTGATTCAGGAGTAACTTTCTCTCAGGCCGACTTAATTAAATATCTAAATGTTAATAAAACATTTGCCAGTGGACTATTTAATTGCTTTGAAAGCAATACACACCCCCACATTCATTCTGCAGATGAGAAAGTTGAGAATTACACAATTTAGAAAATAGTCTCCAGGACAATGCACTTCATAATCTGTAGCCGTAAAATCATCTTAACCTCCTGTTCCTTGTACAATAAAACTGAAGCCAATCATTGTCCTTCCATGTATTTGATGCCAGGAAGTAACAATCCCCTCGAATTTGGGGAATAACATCAGTTTTCTAACGGTTCCTTTTAGAATGGGCTCCAAATTGCAATGTAACAAATACAACATCCATCCCTTTGCTGTGTTTATATCGTCTGTGTTTACATCAGAAGTGAATTTTAATTTAGGAAGCACAGCAACTTGTATTTTTAAGAACAAATTAGCCTCATTAGCTCGGATAAAATACTGCTCCGCCAGCAATGATTTTTGAGGTTTTTAAGCAGTTGATTCCTCTTTCCTTTGCTGTCAGGAGCCAGCCCTCAGATTAACTGACAGCCGCGGTCACATAGGCAGATAATGTGGCAGATCGATTGTTGCTTTTCGTCACTGCCTTTGCAGACACCAGGAGCACCCAAAAAGATGGGAAAGATAAGCCATCTGCCACAAGCACTTATACGGGGAGTACACTATTACCAAATTTTCAAAAATGGCCTCAGTGGACAAGCTTCCCGGGGATTTCTGAGGTTCTGACATAGTTCCTCAGTGTCGAGGGGTCACGGCCGCGGTCATTCTAATGTCTGTGGAATGAAAAGCATGATAACAATGTAAACTCATGTTTTTTCAGCCACGGCCTCCTTTTACTCCCCTAAAAGATACTTTAAGAGTCTCATCGCTTTTACTCACTGCAAGTTTTTCTTCTTGTAAATGTCAGCTCTTTATTCCCAACGACAATACCTACTTTCATGCTAATTACCGTTTAATCCTTGACTCACAGGTAGTAGGTCAGGAGAACATGCTTAAATTTTAATGTTCCATTCTTGCTCCTCTTTTAAGCCAAGTCACACAGTCTATTTTTCCCATAAATCAGCCCATTGCTTGTTGATCACTTTTGTTGCTTTACGCTGATTTCCCTGTCTGCTCCCAGAACACAGACCCGAACGCCTTATTTCAGGTGTGCGCCTGCCAAGTGCACTAAATTACTCCACCTCTGCCTCACGATGTGACGTCTCTGCGCCGACAGCCCCAAATCACATTAGTTTCCACGGCATATTGCAGACATGTCTAATTTGTTGTCCACTCTCCCCTGGTCTCTGTGGCATTGCTGTCGTCTGGGTTTCCCCCTCTTGCTGCTTACTTCTATAGCTCGTCCCCACCCCCCCCAAAGCATTAGGGTTATACCTGCCTGCCTCAATTCTCATTTTGTTTGATCCTTTTCATATTCTTTAACCTCAGGAACCCCGCGTAGCATTTCTCTTTATTCACTGGTGTGCTTCCAACGCTTCTTGATTTAATTTCATCTCTAAATGTAATTAGCATGCTGTTTGCTACATGTTTTTTTCCAGGTTACAAATGGACATGTTCAGGAACAAAAAAAGAGCACTAACAGGGATTCCCGGGGCCCTTCTCAGCACCCCTCCTACTGGGACGGACTCAGAAAGTGCAATTAACTTTCTCCAGCCCAGGGGAGGCTGCTCCAGCCACTTCGCACCGTTTTGATGGGCAGCTGGGGCTCTCCGTTAATCAGCCAGTTTGAAGATACAACAATTACAAAAGACAGCAATTACTAAATGCAGTCTGTCGTTGCGAAGATGGGGGTTGCAAGGAGGAAGAGGGAAAAGAAATGGCCCAAGTTCAGAGTCAGATGATAAAAAAAATCTCAGCCCTCTTGGGGGAGTGGACCTCCGTGGTAGGGGGGGGGAGCTCTGAGAAGTGAAGAGACGCCGAGGTTTGAGCAGGTGAAATTACATAGACCGGCCACCCTCTGGTTCATCCCCCACCTTCCAGGAATCAGAGACTAATAATGATGCTTTGTGTGGTTCTTAAAGATTCCAAGAGTTTCTGAAAATCCTGCTCGATATTTGAACACTTACTCTTCAGACATTTCCTTATGTCTTTCTGACTTTTCTTGTTTAAATTTAACTATATTTCACTTTGTTTTTTAAAGTGAATATAATGACTGGAAGTGAGTATAATACAATGATTACAGACTCCAGACCTTTGAAGATCTGTCCTTGCACTGTTTCTTCATTGGGCTCAGAAATTCCAAGCTCTTGATCTTTCCCTAAGTTCACTCTAGCAATTGTGTCCAAAGCACCATATACTTTCTCAGTATCCAGAGAGAAGACCCCAAAATGGGATACCAATCAATGAGAAATATTATTTTTCAGTTGTAATGCTCCCAGTTTTATAAGACTAGGAAAGCAAAATAAAAAAAAACAACATGTATCTCTATTTAAATACGTATTTAATTAGGATGAGTTTTATTTAAATATGCATTTAATTAGGATGGTTTCTAATTAAATGTAATTTTTGAATATGGGAGCAGGAGAACAAGAAAGGCCCTTTTTTACCTTGGGTCAATGGAAGGAGTTTTGTCAAAAACTAGTGGGCCTTAGTAAAGAAATCCTTTCCAACATGGACTGGACATGTATCAAGAAGGAGAGAAAAACAACCTAAAAACATGGTTGCCAGAGAAAACTTTTCTATCTGAAGGGAAGAAAAATCTCATTAGAGGATCTCATGAATATTTTATAAAAGCCTTGAACCTTATTTCTCTCCAACTTTTTTTTTCTGTTCTTACAAAAGAAAGAAAAGGAGGAGGGAACCACATGGAAATCCAGCTCTCCGGTGAGCATTAAAACAAGGAAAAGATCTTCAGATGGAACGTGCCCGGCAGAGAGGAGAACGGTGAAGGCAATCGAGTGTCCCCTGTCGGGTTAGTAGATAATAGGTTGTGGGAAGCTTTCTCGCCAAAGCTTACGGGAACCCTGAAGCAGGTGGAGCTCAAACCGGAAGCTTCCACAACTTTTTGAACAGGCTTGGGCCTCAGAATAACTCAAGCTCCTTAGGCGAAAGCAAGTTAAGTATCTTCTCTCTCGAACAGAGTGCAATAAACCCAAACCAGATTAAGCAGTGACCCTGATTACCGGCTTTGGCCTTCGTCAGTCGCCTGCCCTTGCTGAAGACATTTGATCTCTCCCTATCGCATCCTTCTCATCTGGTCAAATATCCTTTCCCAGAGGATTGTGCTAATGATCAAGTGAAATAACGGAAGCGAGACCTTAAACTTCATACAAAAATAAGACATTTTTCATAAGTAAAGTTCCACAAAAATTTGAAATGTTCTCTCATTACTGAGAATGTTTATAGTTACCATTAATCACCACTAGAAAAACATTCAATTTTATATTCGTTAATCCTAGACCAGTGATAGTAACACTTTCATTTTCTGGGAGACCAGGAAACAGAGAAGAATTAAACAACTTAAAGCATTTGAAATGTCTAATAAATATGTAATTGCATATACTTCTAATTGCATTTATTTCTGCAATGATCTATTTAAAACCATCAAATTTAGTATACTGTTTTTCATAGGCTTTCAAGCTAAAAGTTTAGACTTTGGAATTGTTTTATCATGTAAACACTTCTAAGTATTTCGCTGTATTTCACTTTATTCTATTTCCTTATCAGTGATGTGAAATAACAAGAAAGTCATGTAATATTCTGCCACATTAAAATTATGAAACATTTGACAATCACTGATTAACTTCCAAACAATAAATAATATAGTAGGATGCTTAAATTCATTTAGCCACTGGCACTCCTGAAATGCCTGGACCTGTCCCCTGCAGACTGGTGACATATTAATACACAATTGACCCAATTTATTGCAAATATGGCTGAAATTAAGCTGACCATGAATATTTACTCTGATTACTACAATTGCTAACTGATCAGTGATCTAATCTATCATTCAGTGGTCAACCTGCAAATGGCCTGTGCATCTGGACATGCAGAACATTTTATAATTTAGATTTAGCCTCCAGGCAATACATAGGCAAGAAAGACACATGTGAAGTGTGCAATGGAAAAGTTCCAGATGTGTGTGTACGTATGAACTTGATAATAGCCCATTGGTAGTTCTCTAATAAAATGAATATCAAAGAATTTTTGTTAATAATTAAAGGACTCCTGAGTGGTGATGTAAAGATGCTGTGTTATGCGTATGTGAACAGAAGTTTGAGAATAGATGAATATAAAGGATCAAGAGTATATACATCTGGACTGACTTCTCAGTCTTAGCATCATTCAATGTGGTACAACAGGTTATTATATGTCCTGTAACATGATGCAGGAGGAAGTAATGACACAGCACCAACTATGAAAGGTTCCTGACTAAAACTGGACCCTGAATTTAATCAAATCTACAGCTCTAAGTAGCATTGTACAGGAAATACAGCAATAGAGGGCCAGGTTAAATGTCTTTACAAAGAAGCAATTGATCAAACTCAAAATGTAGAATATTCTAAAGACAAATGACCTGGTTTGTCTCTGAAATGAAAAAGAGAAAATAAAATAAACTGAAGAGACATGATGAAGGTGTTGTGTGGGACCTGATTCGAACAAACTAGCTGCATAAACAAACCTCTAAGATAAGCAGGGACTCAGAGGATGGACTAGAAGTTAGACAATATTGAACAAATACTGTTAGTTTTGCTCATTGTGTTTTTAAAAATTGCCCTTGTCTGTTAAGAATGAATACTGAAGTACTTCAGGGTGAAATGAGAATTTGAATTTGCTTTAAAATTCTCCAGGAAAGGGGGAGGGGAAGTAGGTGAGTAGATGACAGGAGGAAAGATGAGACAAAATGGGCAAAATGTTAATAATCTTAAATCTAGGTGATGAATAACCAAGAGCCCATTATTCTAATCTATTTACTTCTTTTGTAAGTTTTACATTTTTTCATGCTATAACATGTTTAAAAGAATGAATGTATCTACACTTCAGTTAATTATCTTTTCTTACAACACATTGACAGATATCAGCATCATAGTGTGGGGGAATAGATTGTAACTTAAATTTTGTTTTGCTTGCAAGTTGTAAACCTAAGATCACTAACAATGAGCTCAATTCTAAGCTTCCGTGAAACAAGAACTCAATAATCTCCACATAGGAACACTCTGGTTTCCATTTTTAAAAACACACACAAAAGAATCCCACCTAATTCTTACCCATCTCCCCCACACTCCTTTCCCCCTTCCAACAGACTAACAGGAGTGGGTGGTTTCATAGTTGTGCCGTTGCATCTTGTTTATCATCACACAGCCTTCTGTTGTGGGTCTAGGGAAGGACACACAAACTAGCTTGGTGCTGTACCCAATGTGTGAGTTGACACTTATGACCCCAAAGAGGCCCTGGGACTGGGGTCTAGTTGAGGGCCTGCAGCCGATGCTCAGTGAGGACACAGGGAAGGTGGAAGGAGGTGGTGTCTGGATATAAAATGTCCTCAATTCTTGAAATTAACATAAAATTTTCCCTTGGATTTTTGTCTCACATTTGTAAGTGGTTTTAGTTTAAATGGATATCCTTTATTTTTGTTTCCCACCTCTCCAAGATAACAGATTTTTTTTTGAGCCTAGGAAAAACTGTATCCCGGGTTGCAGAGACAAGAAGCAGCGCCCAGGACGCTGAAAAGAGGCGATGAGCAGCAGCTGTTTGAAGGACCAAATGAAAGCACATCCTGATGTCTCAGAGCTAAGAGAAGGAAGAGGGTGTTTACATAAGACAAGAAGCCAATAAATTGGAGAGTTCAATGTGCTTAGGAATAGGCAGTAGCTAGGACAACGATAGAGGAGTCACGTTGCTGTAGCAGACTGTATCTTTCATGTTTAATTTTCATTTAATTCCTGGGGAAGGCAGAGGCTCAAAGGAATGACTCACCCTCCTTCTCATCCTTCAGAAAAACTTTTGTCAACTCCTCAAATGCCAAAGCCTGGAAATACCCCTATATCTGTTACTCCCCTGAACCGATAACTTCTTGTATGTCTTTTATTGATTGAAGGCAATGTTCACCTGAGCTTCAGCCACCACATGGTGTTTGAGACCAGGTGAAGATGTAAAAGGTGGACATCTCCAGCCTGTCCATCTAAATTTATTCATCTTTCCTTATCTTTGTGCCCAGAGAGGGCAGGAAGCCCTCCCCTTACCTCCCCCTACTTCCCCCTCTATCTCTTAGTTGCTCTATGTCACAAAAATACAGTTAATAAATCAAGGTATTTTACCTGTTCTAACCAGAAACACTTTTGTCATCTCAAGTCAAGAAATGAACTAAAGATAAGTGATAGAATTAAACTTCTGAATAATAAGAATAGTTTAGTTGGGTTCACCATGAGGTTATAACACAGTAGAAATAATGGAGAAATTGAAATCAAATATGTTTAAATGACTTTAAACAGTTTTTTAAAATTAAATACAGGTAACAATATGCAAGGCCCTCTGAAAACAAAGACAGCCACAAAGACAGCATGGTTTTAAAGGTCAAGAACTTGACATCCCGTGAAAGATAATTAACCCTTATTGTCCAAAGTCTTGGAACACCTATAAACCATTCCACCATGTTGCACTGATTATAAATAGAAGCTGACTTTAGTTCAAGATAAACTGGAAAAATCAAAGAATATTGGGTTTACTTGGGAACTAGATGACAGCCAACTAATCTTTTCTTATCTATGATTTCCCCTAAAGGAAAGAAATTGGCCAAAATATATGACAAGTTTGAGGATTTAAGAACTAAGAATTAATTCCCTTTGTTTCTTCATTAGCCATTAATACAAAGGGTGATTATTGATTTTTTTGAAGTTCTGAATTTTGATATTCCTTAGGCCATAGGTTCATTTATTCAACAAGAATTTATGGAGCACCTACTATGTTCAAGAGAATATACGTATAGATTCAACACCATTATTTAATCCTTTGGTTTTTAAAAATTATTTTCTAATTAGGTAATAGTTTTTGGCTTTCCCATAATATGAACACACTTTTGTTACAATAAAAATAGAAGGAAGCAATGATTTCTAACCACTAACAAGCAAGTTGCTTTGTTCTCTCAACTTTTCATCTGGTATTAAATGGTGTTGCTCAAAAGATCATACTATATTGTACTTTTAATTCAAATCCAAATTATAGCATTTTAGATGAAATTAGAGCCAAGTCCCACTGGTATTAGCAAGTGGCAATATCATGATTTCCCCATGTTGTGTATTCCAGCATTTTTTCTCTTTTCCCAACCTGTTCTGTAGACAGGTTTCCAATTCTGTAACATGTCTTCAAGTGTGATTCCACAGGAAATTTCATATAATTGGGAAATATTCACTGTATCTCAGAAACAAATAACCCTCTAATTTGATAGCAGATTTTGGGTTAAATGCAAAAGTGTATTTTGATTTCCAGAATCTGGCCTTTATTTCCCACAAAACTCCTATGAAGAAATTTCATTCATGAACTTTATCTATATCACAACAAAAAATATCTAATTGCCTCTTCTATGAAGTCTGTATTTATCAATTATGGCTTTCTCAGGGAAATTCTAATTTGCAAAAACGCTCTATATTCCAAGCTTTAACAGTTGGAGGTGGATGTCCTTAAGGATGGAGGGGGAAAAAGTTCTTTTTTAAATGGCACATTTACTAATTATAAAATGCTCTTATCTCTCTGCAGCCAAAGCCAAAATGAACATGTGCCTTGTACTAAGAAGTCCCAGGATTGTCACAACTTGTGCCAGCTGTTGCGGTTACGACACCTGTGCCAGCATCGCCAGCTCTGCCCACTGTCATCTGTTCCAACTGTTCCATCTGCACTGTTTGTACCAATTCTCCCATTTCTGCATCTGTACCTTCTGCAGAAATGTTTCCAACAATGCCAGCTGTGTCATTGGTGCCAAAGACGCCAGATGTTCTATTTGTCCACCCTGGGCCAAATCAATGCAGTTTTGTGCTCATTAGTTTTAGCTGGTAGATTCTATTTTACAATTTTTTGAGATGTATTTAGATTGAATCCAGGCAAAAAGAAAAAAAATCCCCCTTACAACAATTTTGCATCTATCTATCCATCTTTTTGCCACCTCCACTTTATCCGACGACGTAAAGTAGGTCAATACCGTCTGGATCATGAAAACCAGTTCCATGTTAATTGTGGTAAGGCATGTTCCACAGTGTAAAACTGTATCAAAGCAAATATTCAAATATTGCAAAAGCTATGGGACACAACGGTAAATTGGAATAGTAATTAAAAAAGAATAAACTTTGTTCTGATAGACGAATTGAAAATGCTCAAAAAGCAGTATGTTGAATGGATTAATCTATGGCATTATGTTCTATTAAGCTGCCTGTTTATTGGCCTTTTAATTGACAAAGCTACACACACAGTTTAATGTGTATGTCATACACTCCATTTCCTGGGTTCTGCTCTACAGAGTATTAACCAAGGGTGCACATGGGCGGTCTAGCCAGACCTAATGCGCCGGCCACTTCCCGGTCGAACTAAGCAGGTTCTGATCCTCTGAAGAGAAGCTCACCTCTCTCTCCTCTCTCAAATGTTGATTCTACCAGTCCCAACAGAAACCAGTCCGTGAATAAGAATGCTCTTTCAGCTTTAAAGTTAAAAAAAAAAGGATTTTCTTTTTTTAAAGTTTTTTTTATCATTATTCTATTACAGTTGTTCCCATTTTCCCCCGTTGCCTCCCCTCCACCCATCCCACCCCCGCGCCCCCCGTCAGTTCCCACACTGTTGTCCATGTCCATGGGTCACTCGTACCTGCTCTTTAACTAGTCCCTTCCCATTCTTTCCAACTTTCTCCCCTTCTCCCTCCCCTCTGCTCACTGCCAGTCTGTTCCATGTTTCCATGGCCGTGGTTCTATTTTGTTGTTAATTTATTTTGTTTGTTAGATTCCTCTCATGGGTGAGATCATATGGTATTCGTCTTTCCCTGAGTGGCTTATTTCACTTAGCATATCCATACTCACAACCTCAGTCTTCTACATCCTTAGAATCTAAGAATAGTGTTTTTCTCTTTTCTTTCCTCATGCACCCTCATTTGGGAAAGCCTTTTTTAAAGGAACACGAACACTTCATCTCCGGATTTTAACCTGGATTCTTTTCTCTCAAGTCATTTCCTGGTGTGGAGGATGAGCCTAGAGTTTGTCACTTGAAAACTGATGTTTCACTGGGAATGCAGGGTCCGGAGAACACAGGCTACCTCCTGTTTATTCAGCTTGGGTTATTTAACTTGCCCCCCCACCCCGCCATGATGAAAGCTGCATCTGTTCACTCGTGCTTGAACGTGTTAACGATGAAGGTCTTGACAATGGCTAAAATGTCAGCTCACAATTCTGTCCCAAGGTTTGTACTGGCTGTACATGTGACAGAGCCTAGTAAGGACATGTCTCACCGCTTTATTAGGTTTCCAGAATCCAAGCAGATAACGCCAAGCTTTCACCGTGAATCACTCCGTTACCTAAAATGAACAAATTTATCTAGGTCTTAGGCTACAAGTCCTGGTGATGTCTTCTCTTCCCAGACGAGGGCCTCTATGCTACGGTTCTAAACACACGGGGCCAAGGTCTCCGTAAGTGCCAACATTTCTGCATGGGTAGAACACCCTCTATTCAATCATACTTTCTCCTCCTAAGGCCGGTCATTATTTCTCAATACCTCATGTCCTTCATTCTTCTACCCAGATTTTATCTGTTTCTGACCTTTTTAATTCTGTATTTTTCCCTAATCTTCTCTGAACATGGACAGGAGATTTAATAACTACCAATGAACTAAAATGGTGGCTTGCTATCAAAATATACCCATTTCTTAGCTTTAGAGATCCAATCTGACTCTGTTGACCTTACTTCTAGAAATGCCACAGACTTTTTCATTCTAATTCCCTCTGTTACTAGATGCTAGGAGGAGACATCCTTAATTGGCATTAAAATAATTTCATGACTCATTGGGAGTGCACCCTGTCCCTCCTCAGAACATTTTAATTAATATAACTTCTGCTCCCTGCTGACAACGACACTTCCGATGGTGTTTTGCCTCAACATATTTACCGCCTTCATTGATGTGAGTCATTTGAATACTTGGAGGAATCTGTAAACTTCATGGTTTTATGTGAAATAGAGAATTGAGTGTTAGAAGTGCCAGCTAGACAGACGCAGCTGAGAATCATTTTCATCATCTGTCTGGCCTCCTTTATACCAGTTCTTCATGTAGTAACAATGGGAACACCCAGGTTGGCAGGTAAAGAATAGAAAACTACACATTTCAAGGTTCCAATGGCAAAGCAGAGAAAAGGACCTGAATGATTTTGAAATTTTCTATCATTACATTTAGCTTCCCTTTAAGAGAGTTCCACTGGAAGGAATAAGTCACCAGGAAGAAGAATATTATCAATCGATTCTTAGCCACTTGGAGTAAGCAGTACCTCAGTCCCCTTAAGCTGCTTGAATATTTTTTTTTTCCATCTATCACTGCCCACACTTCTGAATTTGGAAAAAGAATGGAAAGTTTTAACTTTGTAGTTGCATCATTATTAGATGCGTTAGTATATTATCAGTACCGTTCTCTAAATCACAAATACAGTAGCAGTTGTAGGATCAACATTTATGAAAAGATTATAAAAATTAACAATAACTTACACCAAGGTGCCATGGCTCAACTGGTTCCACTGTTGTCATTTTCATCCGTTTCTCCCTCATTTTTACCTAAGTTATTCTCAAGCAAGCAACATTGCTTCACTCACTAATGTCCCGAGCTGTTGTGTTCTGCTACTGGATGGTTGTCTCCAAACTCCACTGTTGATATATGGAGATAAACAACCTACATCTAAAAATGAAGGAAGTCTGTCAAAATGCAGAAGAGTTAGAGAATGGGAAAAGAGAGCCATAGAAAACAAAATAGGGCATGAAAGGAATAAATCACTGCACCAAATCAATAAGATAAATTGGCAGAAGTGGGTTGTCTCAGTTAAATGAAACAAGGAGAATAGAGATCATTTAGAATCAATAACTCACAAAATTACTGTACCACCAAGCAGAAAGGAGGCTTGGAGACTCACTGATCTGATCAGGAAACAGGTCCTCAGAGGTTAAGTGAAATATTCACTTGCACACAGCTAATTAATGGTGAAGTCAAATCTAGAACCAACCCATCCTCAGGTTCCTCATCTGTAAAATGAGGGTGATAATAGTATCTAAGCCACTGAGCTGTTGCGGAGATTCAATGAGTTCCTGGGTATAAAACATTTAGAACAGGATACGGAGACACCATGTGTCAGGTCTCCTCCTCCTCCTCATCATCGTCGTCACCGTCAGGATGCTCTATAATCATACCAACTAAATCTTGCAAATCTCAGCAATGTTTAAAGCCACATTTTATCTTTGGCTTTACCATCTTATTTCCATGCTTGTTTTTTGACCATCAAATTTGTCCTCTGACCAAAAAATTTGGAATATGAGTCTGGCATTAAGCAATGACTCAACTACTTGATTTTCTTTGTCCTACCTGGCACACGATGCAGACATTCAGCCTATACCGAGCACTGAGGTGCTCACATTCATGGAAGGAAGCAAAGGCATGTTTAATCTGGACTAATAAAGGACATAGGAACAGCAGTATTTGGCTCTAGAGTGCTAGCATCTCTCAATCCATAGCATGCTCACAAGTATTCGTGCAGATACTTTCCAGTTACCTCTTTCATGCCAACAACAGGTATGCAGGGCCTTGCTGGGCAATAGGAAGAGTAAGGCCACAGAAACCCCAGAAGAGAACACTCCACTCCACATGGACTGAGCTAAGCATGTCGGGAAATTAGGAGGAGAAGACAGAAAGGAAATGATAGTGGTCATATGATAAAATCAGTCTCATATCTATGAAGCCCTTCCCACTTCTCAATGTTTTACTATAATCTTCTGATTCTAAGCTTTAGCACTTGGTAGCATAGCAGAACCACCTGGGGGAGGAAACATTTGAAAAGCAGTGTGTCAGATCAATTCAATCAGAATTTCTTGAGGATGAAGACCTGGTGTCTGTGTTTTTAAGAGGCTCACCAGGCTGTTCAGATGTACCAGTGGATTAAAAGACACTTTCGTAAGCCCAGTCGGTACTCTTTCCTCTTCATTAAAGCAGCCCCCTCATAGAGAAATCTAAATATAATGATTTAGAGCTTCAGCATTTTGAGCTTTAAACATGAAAAGCTACTTCATGAAAAATGTCTTGCTTAAGCCAGGTTGACTTTTCCTTTCTCAGCTTCTGTTTTCATCTTCGTTTCTTGCCTCCTTTCAATACATTCAAGTTGGACTGAATCACAGAAGCCAGAGATAGAACATTAGCTCCTGAATCTGCTCCATATGCTCCTGTAGGAGTTTGCCTCATTGTTAACCTTGTTACCACTCAAGATCCATCATAACAAGCATTGTGATGAGTGATGACACAGACAGAAACGTGCTGGAGACATAGGTCACCACGCTGGTATTTGGTGCCATTGCAAACACACAGTGATCTACCCAAACCTCGTTCAGAGCATCCTAAGTATGAATCCACAGTGTGCTGGGCATATAGTAGACAGCTTTTTTTTTTTTTTTAAAGCAGATCATATTTAAAACAATTCATAGCACTATCATGCATGAAAGCAGGGTTTTCCAGCCTGTGGACAATGGCACACTTGTGTGGCCCAGATGGCTCATGGGTGTGCCAAGACGGTGACCCCTTTATCCCGGGGGCAGCCAGAGCTTCTGGGCTAGTCGCCTTCAGACATTAGCAGCCTCACCCCATTGGCCGTACAAATACAACCAGTTTCTGTTTGTGTCATGACTTGAAGGATGTTGGAGAACATGAACAGCAAAAGCCAAGCACTGGGCAGAGCTTCCTAGACGCGTTTTTATTTTGTTTCTATCCCAAGTTTTTATTTTGGCTTCTGATACAAAGCAACTATCACCTGTGACTATCATTTCATAAAATAAAGGGGATTATTGAGCTGCTTGTTTCTAAAAATACTTTCACTTAAAACTAGTTTACATCATGCAAGAGGGTAACATTCCAAATATGTAATGCCAGTAAAATATTTTATCAAGAAGAATCAAATCTTTTCTTCCTGATTTTTACTTTGAAATTTTTCAGTCCTACTGAAAAACTGAAAAATACGTCATGCTAAATATCCATATTCCCTTTACCTAGATTCACAAAGTGCTTACATTGGCCTCATTTGTTTCACCTCTATGTAACTTTTCTTTCTGTGGCACCATTTAAAAGTCTCAGATATCATGACTCTTCGCTCCTAAATAGTTTGCCATGCTCCCCTGGGGCAGGAGACATTCTCCTAAACCACCACAACCCTGTTGTCCCGCCTAAGAAAATTAGCGTGTGTTCAAAGCCATCTAATAAACAGTTGGTACCCAAATGTCTTCAGTTGTTTCAAAAATCTCCTTCATAGTTTTTTGTTCCCCCATTCAAAATTCAACCCAGTTCCATGCATTGGATTTGGTTGTTACATCTCTTCAGTATCTTTTATCTAGAACCATCTCCCACGTGTTTTTCCAGTGTCATCTGTTTCTCGTGATGTTGACTCTTGGGGAGAGTCCAGGCAAGGTGTCTTGTAGAATGTTCCACATTCTGGAGCCGTCTGCTTCGTCCTACTTAGATTCAGGTAGAAAAGGTATCATCAAACTCCTGAGTATAGGGGGAAGAATAATCTAGACAAGGGGTGTCCAGCCTTTTGGCCTCTCTGGGTCACTCTGGAAGGAGTTGTCTTGGGCCACACATTAAATGCATTGTGACACATAATCACAAAAAAAAATCTAACAATGCTTTAAGTAAATGGACGATTTTGTGTTGGGCCGCATTCATAGCCATCCTGGGCTGCATGCTGCTCGCAGGCCACAGGTTGGGGCTGAAGTAAATGCGTTGAACCAGAGGGAGAAACCCCCTCCACAGTCTCTGTTTTACTCCCTACCGAGTGTCACTAAGGCGGAATGGCACTTTCCATGGGCCAGCATTACGTAACCGTCATTTTACAGAATAAAAATGATCTCATCACACGTCACCAACAAATGGAATCACTGGAAAGAGGTGCCAGGCCTTCAGAAGACATGCAGGCATGAAGGCAGTTGCTAACGCCAATACATGTGCTAGGCTGAAAGGGCCTTATCTTACCCTGAGCATCGTCTGTGATCAAAGTGAAATGTGCCCTACTAAACAGTTGCCAAAAAGAGGCTAGAATAAACAAACAACCAAATAGAAACAGACTCACAGATACAGAGAGCAGACTGACAGCCGTCAGAGCGGGGGGGACTAGGGGACGGGCTAAAAGAGGGGAGAGGACTAGGCAGCACAGATCGGCAGTGACAGAACAGCGTAGGGAGCACGTCAATAATATCGTGATAACTATGTATGGGGCCGGTGGGTACCGACGGGGTGGGAGGACCCCTCTGTAAAGTACATGATTTCCTAGTCACTTTGCTATACATCAGAAACTAATACAAAATAATAGTGAATGTAACCTGGAATTGAAAAGTACATTTTAAAAAGTAATCAGTTGATTTTTTTTTTTTTTAAATAAAAAGACTAGAATATGATACCTGCTGAGTTGCTGAGGAGTCCCGTGCTGCGCGATGGTCCGAGAGCCCCTGGACTTTGGAGACGGGGGCGAGGCTCGCGAGTGACGCCTGTCGCCCCGTGCCTGCTTCATGAACTTGCTGGGTGCCAGCAATGTCGCGTCATCTGCCACATTTGTTACAGAGCTTTTTGGTCATGGACAATTAGATAGGAACACATTCGAGTCTGAGCAAAGAGCTCCGTCGTGGTACCTGACTTCCAACGAGGGATTTCCACAGCTATGCTGATTAGGGTTATCGAGTGTGACCACAGAGCCCAGGTCAGGGACAGACTCCAGGCAGGGCCATTGTTCTCTCTCAGGGCAGAGGTCCCCGGCTCCACCTCCCAATCTTGGCCGTGCCAACCGACCTTCTCCCAGGAGGGGACTGCGGTCCTGGCGTGTGGCCCTGCGTGCCGTCAGGTGGTCTCCCTCCTCCCTACAAGGTGCATTCTTTCAGTGGCCAGGTTACAGGACCAGCTGGTAGGAACCACAGAGCTTTTACACTTGAACCAGAAGAGATGATGTGTGCGTTTTTCAGGGAAGGGGACCTAGCGGAGCTAGTCGGCTTGACATGGCGACCCATTAGACATGGACAATGTCAGAGAGAAGAATCAATGGACTTAGAGGTTTCTAGCTTGACAATGTAATCTAAATGTTGGTGCCATTAACCAATAAAAGAAATTCTGAGAGGTCAGGTTTGGGGTAGGGCAGATGAGCCTTTTATTCATTTATCTTTCAGAAATACTTCCTTAGCACCTTCTGCATTTTGGGGACTCTGCTGGTTTGTGACATATTGATTTTTGAGGTAGCATTAGAATACCCAGAAGAAATGTTAATTTAATGAATTTTAAACACGAATCAAGCTCAAAGGAGCAACCGTGGATAGAAATATTTATTTATTTATTTATTTATTTAACTGCCACCATCTTCTTTCTAGAACCCACCAAACCAATGGTCAACCTAAGGAGATACATGTGACCATATCCCTCATGTGGACACATGTCTCTGTATCTGAGTTGCTATACATTTATTGAGCATATTTAGTAACAGTCTGGCCCCTGCTCATGCACTGGGAGAAAGCCTGTGTCTTATCTTCCTATTGTGGTTGATTGAATTATGTTCTGAGTCCCAGAAAGATCCTACTATGCCAACTTATAGTCTCCAAGCCAGTAGTTCATTACAAGTTAAAAAAAATAGAGTGTGAGTATAAGAGTAAAACTTAAAGAAATGGATAATGCTTTGGACTCTGTTATATAAAAAGATCAAATTGTACAGAGGAGCTTATTTTCTTATCTTCTGCTATAACATCACCAGCTCTGCGATTTTATAGCCAGCATGTTTATCTCCTTTAATAATGGCTAATTTTGCAAAAAACAAAAATAATAAGATGTGGTCATAATCTAGATCTTGGACAAAACACGTGGTTTATGATTTCAACTCTGAAACAAGCACCGCCAGCATCTAGGGATAGTCTGTCCTAACTTCCTGCCTGGTGAAACATGCAAACCACCAATTGTAAAACAATAAAATTATATCAAAAGCCACCATCTTCTTTTTTTTCCTAGAACTCAGCAAATCAATGGTCAGTCCAAGGAAATACATTTGTTGAAGATAAATCAAGCAAATTTGGTTGGGTCACCTCAGTGAACTCTCTTCTTTCATGAGTATTATGATTAGATCACTTACAATGGAAATTCCCAAGTTGTTAACAACACAGCAGCACAGCTTTGTGAGACCAAGTTCCCACCCTTTGGTAACAAACAACATTGCAATCCCTTTTGGCTCATCCCTTAGGCTGTCTCACAAATACCCAGTAAACTGAGACTTTGGCTGACATTCTTCAGGAATTCCATGCATCCCACGAGATAAGAAGTCATTGATATGATCTAACTTGCCCATCTCAGAAATAAGCATAGGTGTTCATAAACCCTTCAAACGACAAACATTGTCTTAGGGGCCCAACATCGGACACACAAATTTAGGAGAAGGAAGGTGTGTTAGTTTCCTAAAGCTGCCATAATAAAGTAGCACAAACTAGATGGCTTAAAACAGAAACGTATTTTCTTGCGGTTCTCAAAGCTTGAAGTCCTAGTTCAAGGTGTTTGTAGCCACAGAAGACTCCAGGGAAGGACCCTTTCTTGCTTTTCCAGCTTCTGGTGGTTGCCAGCAATCCTTGGCATCCCTTGGCTTGTGGCCTCATACTGCCAATCTCTGTCTCTGTCATCACATGGTGTCCTTCTTGTGTGTTTGTGTCTATGTTCAAATTTCCTTCTTTTTATAAGGACACCCGTTGCTGGATTAGGACCCACCCTGACCTACTATAACCTCATCTAAACTTGATTACATTTGCAAAGACCCATTTCCTAAATAAGGTCCCATTCACTTCATAGGTAGCAGGGGTGAGGACTTACACGCATCTTTTTGGAGGCTGCAATTCAACCAACAATAAAAGGAAACCACAGCTTTTCCGCCTTTGTTCTGTGCAATAAAAGGAGACATAGAAATGGCTTTTAAGAAGCTCAGTATGCCACTAAATTTTCTAGGGAAAAAATATTTTAAAGTTACATGAAATAGAGTATAATTTTAAGATATTCACTAAAAAATGAAAAGATGTAAACATTTGACAATGTTATTGCATTCTTTGATTTTGTTGTGAACTTATCATGTGTGAGTCAAATATGCTAATAGGATTGGGGACAACCTGTGAAGACAGAAGACTGACACACCAAATGGTGGCGGTTGGGTAGATAAATGTGCAGACATGGAAGTCGAAGTGAAAACAATTGTTTGGACCCCAAGATTGTTAGTCATGGTTTTAGCACCGCGAGAGATTACCAGCCATTTGAAACATGTGAGACTCTCGTTACGGAAACATAGAATCAGAAAGCTGAGGTTGTATGGATATCTGTAATCTCCTAAACCGCCCTCATGACAAACACCAGAAATACAAGAGATGCCTCCCATGAGCAAACCCTAGGCATGGATGCCCAGACTAGACCTGCACTCTAAATCAGCAAAGACAGCACTCCCTGCTGCTCTGAGAATAATTACCATACGTGATACACTGTCACACAATCATCTCTTTCAGTGCAACCAAATTGCTTCATCATCTCTCAATCCAGATCATCACAGTAAAATGTTTTCAAAGCAATTTGCAATGTCTTGCTTCTCCAGACCACACCCTGCCTGGACAGTCACTTCACAATCTTCATTTTCTCATGGAGCTAAAAGGGGAGGATTAGCCCCAGGGTACTGGGATCCTGGACAGAAGCATTTACAGCCCCTGTGAAATCGCAGGCACACGCTGACACTCCAGCTAATACCGGAAACCACTGCATGTATAGAGGGCGGCAGGGGAGTCAGAGAGCAAAACTTGGACAATATTAAGCCGCTCTGTCTTTGGCTTTCCCAGCATCAGCCCCACTGTGCGCTGTTTCCCACCAATGTAGGACTCAAGGATAAATCAGCAGTCACTTTTTCTGCCATTCATCTGGGCTCCTGAGAAATAGTTCCAACCCAAGCCCGGCTGGTGTGGCTCAGTGGGCTGGGCCTCATCCTGGAAAGCAAAAGGTCACCGGTTCAACTTCCAGACTGGGTACGTGCCTGGGTTGCAGGTTTGGTTCCTGGTTGGGGTGCCTATGAGAGGCAACCAATCAATGTTTCTCGCCCTCTCATTCTCCGTCCCTTCCCCTCTCTCTAAAAATAAATAAAACCTTTAAAGAAGAATAAAGAAATAGTTCCAGCCCAGCTTCTCCCTAGTTGAGAGCAGGAGACATCAGACATTATCTGGTTCAGGGCAGAAAATACCCAAGAATGTGAGCCGATCTCCTAAGTCATCAGTTACCACCTTGCTTGGTCAAGGTGCACAGGAAACTTTTCAAGGGGTGTTATCTGGAGGGCATGCTTAGACTCCTCCATCCTATGGTATTTTCTTTGCCAGCTGGAACCAGCATTGTCATAAGTTTCTCCTTGTTTTCTCCCAGATCCTCCCTCCAAAACATCCCGATGGTGCTCTGCACTGCGCTAACCACACTGTGTCGGTAGCTACCATGGGGTGACAGACTCCTGCAGTCAGAGACCTCCTATTAGTGACCCCTGAACCCCCCAAGCCTTAATTCAAAGACTGACATGTGGTAAATGTTCAGAAAGTTTTTGCTCAATAAAAAAATATTTCCAGAAAGGTCAGTACATGAGATGTGCCCTCACAATCTGAGTGTAAATCCGCTGCATTGAAATTTATCAATGTAGTCATTTCACAAGTCACGGAGGGAATGAGAGGTGATCTTGCGGCATATGTTTCCATAGGGACAGTGGGAAGGATGGAGCTATAGTTTAGGGCTCTATTTGGAAAAATTACAGGTTTAACAGCAAATCGCCACTATCAGCAGGGTAGGATGGGGTGGTTGAGTGCTAGGGCCACTGAGGACCCTGAGGGTCCCAAAGAGTGGGCAGAGGCTTCAAGATGCATAAGAAGGGCCCTGGAAATAAACATTTCTTCACTTTGCAAAGTGCCCTAAGGCTGTGCATACTATTGCCATCAGCAGCAGGTCAGGCTAGTTCAAGCATATTGAACAGTGAAGGGATTTCACATGCATTGTACCTTGTGTGGCCTATGCTGTGCCCCTTACAGGCTAATTACCAACAGTGACCACAATCACCTTTCAAGGATGAAGTCAAGAAAGCATTTTTGCTGCCATCCAAGAGAGGAGACAGAAAACCCACCACTTGTCTACCTTGGTTCTCTCTCTTTGTCCTTTCCCTGTATTTGCAGTCAAATTTAATTTTGCCCTGGTGGCCTCTCTGGCAATGAGCTTCTACCTATCTAGTTCTTTCTCTCAGTCTCCCTCAATGTGTGATCCAAGTTGGATGCTTTTTTCCTACATTGAGTCAAATTAGGTCATAACTTGTACGTAAGGAGTCCTGTACGAAGGGCTTTGCACACAGGAAGATGTGCTGAGAGGTATGTACAGTTTAAGAACTGGGGCCCTTCTCTTGCCCAAGACTCTTCTGAGGCCCTGGGAGGATGCTTAGTAATTTTGCATTTGTCCTTGTGCAGTGTTCTTGACAAGTGTGAATATGCGCACATACACACGTAGACTTACGTTCTATGAATTTTGGCCCGCGTGCCAGCCCTATTCTTGCGTAACAGTCCTACATAATCACACCTCTCCCAGACTAGCTGTGCTGTCAGGCAGCCTGACCTGGCCTAGAAAACCTCTTTCCCAAATCCAGTCCCTTAGGCTCTTTCCAGGCCCCTCCACCGACAACAGCCCTCTAGTTTCTCCATCTGTTCATCGCAGATTACGACTTGTCTCTGATCTCGCTGAGCTTTTCTTGACCAGAATCTGGGGTTGTGCAGATAAGAGCTTTGTCTCTGCCTTGGCTTGCTTCTTTGTGTTTTTTCTAAGACTTCATCTTTCTAGTCATTTTTTGCCCCACGGAGAATACATTTCTCTCCTGGTTTTAAAGGCACATGTCACAGTGCAAACTAGAATTCTGTAAGTCATATAAGTCTGGATGGAAAACGAGGCAACAGAATTCCGGGTCCACCTAAGACAGATCCCCGAGCATTTTTACCTCCCTTTGAAATGGCTACTTGAATTAAATTCCGAATTATTAGTTAACCTCTGTTATTCAGTCAGTTCATCTTCACTTGGCCTTTCTCCCTCCGTGGAATGATGTTAGGGGAACAGCTCTCATGGCCTCATCTCATAGAAGACTTCATTAAATTCCTCAAAGGAGCAAGCTCTTTCCTGCCCCAGAACATTGAAACCCACTTTTACCTCAGCCCAAAGCTCACTTGTCCTACCCTTGTGAACAGGCTGAGTCCTTCTCATCCTTCATGGACCGGTAACACATATCATCCGTAAAAGAGACCTCCCCTGACCATCTAAGTTCACTGTCATCCTCTTTTTGCACCTTTTGTGGTGCATAGTCTAATTCCATCAGACTATGGAATTAGGCATTGTTTGTTTGTTTGCTTCTTTTTCTCTTCTGTGCCTTCCTCAAACCATAAGCTCCATGAAGGGGAAGGACTATGCCCATCTTTTCTCCACTGTCTTCAAAGCATAAAGCTTCTTCTGAGGCAAGATCACCATCGCCATGCCAACAGGCCAGGTCACCTGGCTTGTCCTGGCTTTTCTCACAGCCCAGGCAATAGGGGTGCATGCTCTCTCACGCCCTGGGGGAGCCTCCCTAAATGGGCAGGGACAAGTGAAGTCTGTTGTTGTCACCATCACTCTCAGAGCTGAGGAGTTTCCTTTGAGGGGTCACTTGTACTCATGTTGCATCTCCAGAAACCCCATTTTCTCTCCTTCTCTGACTCTCCCAATGGGCCAGCTCTCCTGTGCTCACTTGCTGACTCAGGTGGGCAGGCCAAGGGCAAAGGATCCCATCATGGGCTGGCTGGTCTTACCAAGTTCCCTGGGACTTCCTTTCACAGCAGAGAGGGACGAGGATCTGATTCAACACCAGGGACAGCTCCCCCAGGCCAAAGGGAGGCAGGGGGACTTCCCGGGTCCTGGTGCAGAACCCTTCTGGGACCCTGCCCTCTGTTCCTTCCTCTCCTTTGTTACAGCTTTGAGCCATTCTTCCACTGCAACAAATGCAGAGGTTCAGGGAGCCATTAGAAAGTGAGCCTGGGTTCAAGGCCAGGCTTCACCCAGCTGCAAAGCTCAGGAACTTTCCCTTGGAAGGGGTATCTCAGACTTACATGTGGGTATACTAGGAATGTAGTATGGAGGGGTTTGGGGGAAGGGGTCAGGCTCAGATTCCCAGCTTCTTATATCAGGAATTTTGAGAGAGAAGAAGAGGGAGGGAGAGAGAGAGGGAAAGACACATGGATGGGAGAAACATCAATCTGTTGCCTCTCATATGCCCCTGACCAGGGACCAAACCCACAACTGAGGCGTGTGCCCTGACCGGGAATCGAACCCACAACCTTCCAGTTTATGGGACAATGTTCCAACTGATGGAGTCACACGGGCCAGGGCTCCACCAGGAATTTATTGTCTGGCCAAGTCCAGGTTAGTCTTCACAAAATATTCACTTGGAAGTTATTTGTTCCTTCTGACTTTCCCTTCTGCTCATTTCTACAGCATTATATAAATGCTGGCTCAGAGTCTAGACCTCGCCTCTAAGATGAATGGGAACAAAGTAGGATCCTTAAATGTCTTGGAAATTTCAAGGACCCAAGTGCTCCGTTAGCCTTTAAGGATATGAATCCTTAGGAACTTGGGGGTCAGAACAAGACTCAGAAACAAGGACTATTCTCCCTGAAACGTTCACTCCAAGGCAGTTGTGACATGTTCATGGTTCTGAAGCCAACACAGCTCTGTGGTCAGTGTGCCTTGAGATGTCTATGGAGATAGGTCAGAAGGTGACAACCTGATGTCCCTACCAGCAGTAGATGGGAGGGGAAACCACCAGCAGATCCACATTTGACACAGAACAAACTGTGTCCTAGGGGTTCTACAATGCAGAATATTGCAACGCAGGGGAGATAGCAGAAAGCGCCTGTAAAAGAGACCTTCCTTGGACTTCAACATCGTATTGTGTTCTACTTGTATTTTTGGTATCGATGGAGAAGATGCATAATGACAGAAAGATGCTAGGAATGCAGTAATGCCTTTATATGGCTCTATAGCTAGTTAAATTAGCTACAGAAGCGTCTACACACATTTTCAAAACATGATGTGCATAGTTACATAAGTCCGCATTCGGTCGACACGCAGTCTATGCTGGACAGGCGGATGTCAGGGCGCCTTGCAACCTTTCAGCGCCATCCAGGCATGACAGCCCTCATATTCTAACCACCCGTCTAAGATATGATGCCAAAGGGCCTAGTCCTTCAGGCATGACAGATGGGCAGCAACAGGGTTGGGGCAATGGGGCGACAAACGCAGGCAGTAGTCATGCCCTCAGAAATCAGAAGCCAGGCGGATGTTGGGGCTGCTGACCAAGTATGGGCAGGCATAGGGTGTGGATCCGCTCCAGGGAAGAAAGCTAGCAAGAGGCAGGTGTGGTAGGAAAAAACCCGTCCAGCAGGCTAGGGCTCAGGGCAGGACTCCGCGCAGCGGAAGCTGTCAGAGGGAGCAGCGTTAGAACAGGCAGGCAGCTGCCAAAGCACCACCGTGCATGGCAGGATGCACCATTCCAGGGGCATACAGGAGATCGGGGCTTATCCTTGGGGTTGGTTGGGAGCAAAGGACATTGGCAGGCGTGGAAAGTCAGCAGCTGTGACACAGCTGTGGCATCCTGAGTCTGCAGGGCATCTGACTTAGTTCCCAGAGTTCGTGGATGGTGGAGGGCTGAGATCTGCTGACATCTTTCTGTCGTTGGGATTGATTCAGGACCTGGGGCCAGGCGGAGCCAGCAGTGAGGGAGGCAGAACATTCCGTTAAAGGGGCTGAAGGCCGCGGCCCCCATGGCAGCCCGGTGCTGCTGACAAGCCTTAGAGAATCACAGAGCATCCCAGCCTCGTGAAACAGCATCAGCCAGACTCATAACACATCAGCGACACTCCCTGAGATGCTGGGAACTCAAGTAAGTTACTGAGAGAAAGAGAACGATAGAGAGTGAAAGAGAGAGAGAGAATAATTTCTGGGTCGCCCTTCTTTTTCCATTCTACGTGCATAATTGCATTCAATGGAGGGAAACATTAATACTGGGGCCTCACTTCCAAAAAAAGAAAACCAGAGTGAAACAGCTTTAGGGGCAGAATCTTTGTGGGCTCTCCTGATTCAAATCCTTATTGTAATTCAGGAGCCAAAAGCTTTTCCACACCGCCCCCACAACTCAGACTGACGCTGCCTCTCCAGGCTGCAGGAACGCAGGCAGAGCTCCTAGAAACAGCCCCTAGAAACAGCCCCCTCCCCAAGCCCAACAGAGCGTTTCCACATCCTTTGTCTGTGCATCCAAAACAGGATGATTAATGTAGATGGTGGCGATGCTTTAAAAAGGATCCCTGAGACCCAGGGATGTTATCTAACTGCAAATGTCTCAAAAATGTTTTTTGCGCACCTCAAAGCCCCCTCCATCCCACACGCCCAGGGGAGCAGTCCCGGAGGAAGGCCAGGATGATAAACTGGAATGAGCGGTGTTGCGAATAGTACAAAGTTCTTGGCATGGCTTGAAGTCCAAACTGCGTCGTGGTGGGGAGGGAATTCTGCTCTGAGACCAGCATTCACGAGGGCTAATAAATAAAAACTTCGGGAAGCAGGAAGCAACCCAAGCCAGGAACAGGGCAAGCGCACGGCTTGTCGGGAGCCTTGTTGTGACTCTGATAGGTGATATGCACTGCCCAGCGCACCTGAAAAGGACCGCTTTGGGCAAGAGAGAATTGTCGTTAGTTCAAGAGCAAATTTCCGGGGGAAGCCCTTGAGCTTTCTGTTCTGTGCTCGCTGGAATCTTTTTGAAGCTGTTAAGGATCCCTACCCAGCCTGCAGGTCCCACGTGGCCCACGCGTTAAGGAGGCACCTTAGAGAAGGACCCTGACCTAGGAATTCTTTTTAGAAATCAAATGGGGGAGCTGCCTCACCACATGAAAGAAAAGCTGTTTTTCTTTCCCTCTGGCCACTCATCATAGGACGGGATTGCCACAGGCAGGAGGAGGCATGGCCGGTCCTCTCCCCACCTCAACATCCCCTTCTCCCACACAAGGAAAGTTCAGAGTGTTTAGTTTGTTCCCTTAGTCACCAGCCTTGAATACATAGTAACAAGGACAGCACCATTTACTGTCCACCAAGTGTGGGACTGATGTCACGTGCTATCCACAGGGAAGTGACTCCCTACGGTTTCTGGTGTGGAGACAGCCCTGGTTGCCTCTCCCACCCCCCCAATTCTGCCTCCTTTCTTTCGAGGGGAACCCCAATCTACTTTTCCTCAGCGAAGGGCGAGTGACATATAAGAAGTTGATCCCATCTCCATCTAGGTGTCCATGGGTCACAGCGAGCCCATTCTCCTTGCCAGAGGCTGGCTCAGGGACGCGGACACAAGCTCATGGCCTTCATCTAGCAGCTGTCTCTATGACTAGTTTAGGGGTCTGGGGTGAGCACGTGACCGAAGCTGGCTCAATCAGCCCAAAGGAAAGAACTGATCCTCTCTTCTCTCTTCCCTTGTCTCTCTCTCTCTCTCTCTCCCCTGCCCCTGTTGCTGCTGGTGGTCAACTTAGGACCATGAGGGAAGCCATTCTGAGAAAATACATGGAGACTGGTTAGGGAAGGAATCACTTAGAAGTGGAACCAAAGGCCTAATTGTACTGCACCTGGAGCCTGTCCAACCTCAGGGCTTCCAGATGTGTGAGGTGATAAACGCCCTTGTTACTTAAGCCAGCTGGAGTCAAATGTTCTGTTACTTGCAGCCAAAAGCACCTTAACTTATATATCTGGAATAAAATTGTTTACGTCTCATATTCTCTCCCCGCCCCCACTCGTCCTTTTCTTCCTTCCTTTCTAAGGAGGAAGTCTAGCTCTGCTGCTTTTCTAGCTGTGTGACCTTAGGCAAATCCATCGACCTCCCTGGTTTTCAATGTCCGTGTATTTAAGGAAGGATCTGAAAGAGAATGATGGCTAAGATCTCTTTAGATTCTAACATCTATGATACAAAAGTTAAATAGTATAGTACTTCTGTTGAAAATACAAGTGTTGTATGGAGTAAGTAAACCAGCTCAAACTAGTTCAAGCTTAAGGTGGACAGTTGCCAAGGCAATAAAACGAGAAGACTCAAGAAGACATGAAGCAACCTCCCGTACACAGCAGGCTTCAAGTCAATGAACACAGAAAATCAATGAGGCGAAAACCATGTACCCCTGAGAATGAATGAGGTGAAAATAAATTGACCACAAAATCGTATGTTCCCTTTTCTACTTGGCCAAATAGACCCTATATTCCCAGCCACTCCGTCGTGCCTCCTGGCTCTGACTACCAAAGAAGACAAGGAGAAAGGGACCCAATGCCTTATGCATGAGAAAGGACAGGAAGCACTGGGACAGCTGGAGAAAGGGACTGTATACCAGCCAAGAGGCTCTGAGAAGTGAGCTGAGCAGCATTTTTTCCCCCTTTGACGTTGATTTGGACATTTTGTTCACGTTGAGTGTCCTGTGCACCCATAGCAAGGACCCAAGGCTGCGTCAGCTGAGAGCAGCTTGGCCCCAGTGAAGGACCGTTTGAAGAGGCTCCCCGCCCGGCCGATCTGCGGCCTCCGGCAAGGCAGGCTGCAGTGGGGCAGTCACGAGCCTGTGATTGGGGGGCAGACATTTTGGGGGCGAGAACAGGACAGTATGAGCTTAAGGGCCCAGGGACAGCGAGGCATTCTGGGTCCCAAGTAAGCGTGCAGGAAGCGCTCGGGAGAGGTGCCTTTGGGACCCAAGTCAGGAAGGGAAGAGGACGTTTACTTACACTGTCTGGGGCTCCCTACAGCGGGACACTCTGTCATGCAGTAGGGTCCTGGCATAAAAAGAAGTGTTAATGACTGAAGTGGGTAAAAATACATAGATGCCAATGAAGATGCTTTACAGCAACAAGGATTAGGGGACAATGAACAAAGTAGTAGTTGGGGATTGTGCCTGGAAAGAATAATGGATTGGGGTCCGTGGTGGCCGAAAAATATTTATACTAGTGATTGTCAGCTTCATTGCACTTACAATCACCTGAAGGGTTAAAAAATAACAGTCAAAGATGCTTGGACCCCACCACGAGGAGTATTGATTTGGCTGATGTGGAGCTGGCTTCAAGTTTGGTAGCACTGGGAGAGAGGAGTGAAGGAGTGGTTTGAATCAGCTCTTACTGCTGGCTCTTGCAGCCGACAGGGTCTTTACAAGCAGCTGGGTGGGCGCTTTTTCTTAGCAGGAGCGTGTCCGTACTTTTGTTTCTGCGCGCCACCACCAGAACTCTCTCCCCAAAGCCCTCTCCTCCAGAATCCTTCATGGCTCCCTATTATTCGCAGGTTAAAATTTCTGGAACAAATTCATGGCTTTCTTATGCTTTCCTTTCTTGTGATTCATCAACAGCGGTTTCATTCTTTACACTTAGACATGTCCCTGAGAGGTTCCCGAATTGAAAAAATAAAGATTAAAAAGGAAAAGAAAAAACTTTTCAGAAAATTGAGATATGAGTAATTGCTTCAAAGGAAGAACCCAGGAAGGAATAATATGAAGATTTGTCTCTTGGTGGACACGCTTGTAGAAGAAAAGGAGGGGTTAAATAAGAAATTGGTTAAAGAGCATGAGTGGGTGGGAAGTTGGTCTCCCAGAGGCAGGCTCTCTTTAAGGTCATTAAAGTTTATTTTAAAATTACTTAAGCATTTTATCAGAAATATTAATTTCTTCCCAGGAGGGAATTGAGAAATATAATACATCATGCAAAATGTTCTATCCAGACCAGGTTTGAGACCATTTTTCCTTTCCAGAGAAAATCTTACCACTTTCTGAGAAACGAAGCAACTCTCTTTGCTTTAATTTCTCTTAAAGCAAAGAAAATCATTCTAGTACCATCTGATATTCAACTCTAAAAACAGGAGACAATGAGCAATGTTTTCAGATTTTCTAGAAAAATTTTTGTGATACAAGATTTTTATACCCAACAATAAATTATTCTTATGTAAGAGCAAAACTAAAAAATACTGTATTTTGCCGTGTATAATGCACACCCACATTTTTGGCCCAACACTTCAGGAAAATAATCTTTCATTTTAATTTTTTAATTCAAGTTTTTATTTGTTTATATTTAGAAACAAAACCAATTATCATATTCCAGGGTATTATTCTGCATACAGATATCATTATTGTTTTCTAGCATTGTACTTTTAATGCATAACATAAATAAAAGAATTGAAAACATTTGTATAGATGCAGAATTGGTACTACCCATGTATAATGCATATCCTCATTTTTCCCTCAAAAATTTGGGCAAAAACAGTGCTCTTTATACATGACAAATATGGTAATTCTAAATGATCCCATTTTACTATTTCTGCAAAACTCACTTAAGGAAGTGCTCTAGCAAAACAAAAATAAAACTGGAACAAGAATTTCTAGGAAGAGGGAAGCACATTGTCTAAGAATTATGGTAAGTAATTGGGTAAGTAAAATTTAGAGTTAAATAGGTGGTGGATAATGTTGTAAAATGTAAAATAAGTGCTAACACAGACTTAAAAAAATAGAAACATGTAAGAAAAAGCAGCCCTACTCCCTCCGTTCTCTTCTGTGATATCCATTCCCACTCTGTTGTTTTGCCATCTGGCACCAGGGAGCACAGAAGTCAATGTCCATGAGTCTTCTGATTACTTGACTGAATTTCTGCTACATACTGCTCTTAGTTTGTAGCAAAATGCCTCTTTCCTCCAGCAGCATCAAAGATTGGGGTTTTCTCAACTCATTCTTAAACACGGCATCCTTAGGAATAACCCTAAAAAGACATTCGAGAAATAAAACAAGAAATGATAGTAAGGATTTGCCCTCCTAATCTCAAAGCACAGAGCAAATTTCAACGTCTCCAAAATGCCTTCCATAAAGAGGCCTGGCACATTGTAGGCAATCCATGTGTTCTTTTTAAATAAAGGAATCAAATAGAAACAAGCAACTTAGCTGATTTACATTTCCCCTCCAATATTTTGTTAAGAATATGTTTCACAAGGAGTGTGGCCACAGTAAATAATAGTAAAGCATTTCATTGACCTGATTTGCCAGAGGTCAAATCATAGTTAGACCCCGAACTTTGGTAGGAGTGCTCTACCCCTTACCTGTAAGTTTGGAACTGGGATGTCTGGGTGAGAGGGGCCAGGTGGGAGGGGGTTGTTGAGCATCCCACAGCAAGGGGGGAGGTCACATGCTCAGCCACAGACTGCAGAGTGTCAATCCCTCCTGGCCACACTCTTAGAGCCACTCCCTACTGCCTGCACTTTAGTCTCCCGCCCTGCCCTCCTTCTGTCTAGCTAAATGGGATTTGAAATTCAGAAGACCCAGGAATGCAGCCATGGTGGGAAGCTACCAATTTATCTTAACATTTCCACAGATGTTGAAAATGTTAAGCTAAGAAACCTCATTCCTTAGACACACACACACACACACACACACACACACACACAACCACCCTTCTCTCTGCTATACCCGCTCCTCCCTGGTACCATAGCCCATTCCAGCAAACTGAATAACCAGAGGCTACGTTGACAACCTGAGCTCACGCACCTGGCTCCCAGGAAGCAACATTCCTACTCGGTCCTTTAGAAGGTGTAATAGAATAGAAAGCCGAAACCCCTTCTAATCCTTGTCCTGCTCGTCGCTATTTTCTCTCCCTGGGCCCTCTTATCTGTAAATGATAAGGTACAGACAGTGCCTAGCACCAAATGTTGCTCTCCTGCTAAGATGAGTCATGGAAAAGTTCCCATCAGATCTAAACCTGTATTTCCAGAAAATTCAAACATATGCTTGGAGTTTTCTCTTTGGCACATTCTCATCGATCTTTTTTGGATACAGTCTCTCTTTAAATATCCAGCAGTTTTGCCCAGATGCTGTATAGCTGGCTGGTGCAGTGAGAATTCAGAAAGAAACAAGAAAAGAGCCCTCCATTTGGAATCCTGGGAGGGCTTCCGGCGGAGGCTGAAATGGGGAGGGCAGCCCTGGAGGCCAGCATGGAGTAGGTGCCCTGCAGCTACGGCAGGCTAAGCTGGTGGGGCCTGTGGGCTGCTTGCTGGTGGTCTGGTCCCAGATAAGGGCTGTTTTCTGGCTCCTACTGGGGAATCTTGGGAAGAATGGCAGGAATGAGATGAAGTAACAGCAGCACTTTCGCCCCCTGGGACATAAACCCTCTTTGTGAACAGAGGCACTGCTAATTCCTCCCGCTCTTCCAAGTTCAAAGCCTCACTGGCTTGTTGGCTCCTTAAGTCCCTCTCTGAAGGGCCCGGTGAGCTCAGAGCTGGGACAGAGATTTCAGTGAGTTCCTGAACCCTACTGCGCTCCGACCTGGGGTGATGGTGCATTCGGAGGAGAGTGGAACAAGTGGCCCAGCCAGGTCTTGGGTCTGCGAGGGGCCAGGATGCCTCTCGTCAGAGCCTTGAAAAGAAAACACTTTCAGGCCCCTTGAAAATGAGCATGGCTCAGCTTTAAAAAAAAATAAAAATAAAGCTGAATCCATGCCAGAGGTCCAGGGGAGAGGATTAAAATGAGCTCTTTGAGATTTACTTATTCATTGCTCAGGATGCCAAGAATTGGTCAAAAATTCCAGGGGCGGAAGTAGAATGGGCCTGGGATTGAACTTTCTACCCTGAGATGCCTATTGGCCTATACTAACTACCCTATAGGATGCTGCAGGGTAAAATTTAGAATACGAGAGGCCTGTAGGAGAGAAGGGAAGAAGACAGTGATTCCAAAGAGGAGGGCGGGTGAAAGCTTTCAGTGAAAATGACAAACCGTCACTGAACACTACCTGCAGGCCAGATAATGCTCCAATGCAATGTGTCACTTAACCTCTCCGCAGTCCTGCGAGTCTGGGGGTAGATCACATTACTCCCATTTTGCACAGGGGGTATTAAACAAACTTGCTATCGAGTAGAGATTTGAGCCAAAAGTCTAGCTCCAGAGCTGGGAGCCACGCCCCACAGTACTGTCCTTTTCTACTTTGCAAAAGCAGGCTAGCAGGCAGGCCCTTGGGAATTTACCTGGTTTTAGGTCAATTCTAGCTCTACTGCTTAGACAAGCCACTTCATCTCTGAGTCCCAGTTTCTTTATCGGGAATGAGGGCGGTAATTGTTGGCTTTTCAGGAATGTTGTGAAGATCGAATGAGATCATGTATTTGCATTTAGTTTGCAAAGGAGAGGGCACTCCCTGAATATAAGATAATGTCCTATTGTCCTGGTGCCCCCTGGAACGAAGGCCTTAAAAATACCTCCTCAGAAGGGCACCCATGGACCCCCATTAGCTCTCACAGAAACTTCCACCTGCACTATTTGTTATATAGACCTGGAAAAGGCCCCTATTCCAAGTAAGCCTCCTTCCCCTTTAACTGAATTTATTGTTCAGAATCTTGAATATACTACTGAATTTAGGTTGCTTCCCACAGGTATTTTTCCTTGTAACTTAGAAACGAATTACTAGACATCATATCAGTTCTATGGTTAATATCCAGGTCCAGGGTGGGGAAAAGCCCAGTTTTGTTTGTTTGTTTTTTGCATGGGGTCTAGCTTAGGAGACTACCAGCTACTTCGTTATGCACTGCCTGTATCACACCTCCACAGCTGTTGGCGAGTAGGGGGTCTCCCGGGCCCACCCCTATTTCCTGCATGAGGGTGTGACTAAGAAAATCAGCCAGGAAAGCTCAGAGAAGATGGTTCAGGAAAGAACAAGGCAGCATGCAAGACTGGGCACGTGGCTGGGGTATCAGTTTGCTAGGGCTCCTGCCATGATGTACCACAGACTGAGTGGCTTAAACAACAGATGTTTATTTCCTTGTAGTCCTGGAAGCTCGAAGTCTGAGATCAAAGTATCGTCAGCATTGGTTCCTTCTGAGGGCCTTGGGAGAGGGATCTGTTCCCTGCCTCTCTCCTTGGCGTGGAGATGGCCCTCTTCTCCCTGTGTCTTCCTTCTGTACAAGTCTGTGTCCTGATCTCCTCTCTTCTAAGAACACCACTGATATTGGACTTGGGCCCACCCTAGTGACCTCGTTTTAATTTCACTGCCTTTATAAAGACCTTATTTCCCATTATAGTTACAATCTGGGATACCGGGGGTTAGGACTCTACCGCATGAATCTGGGGGGACACGTTTCAGCTCAACCCAGCTGGCCAAGTAAGGGCTACATCCTCCACAACACAGCAATGGGCCGACACTCCCTTAGAACCAGTACACGGAGATAAGCCCCCGCACAATGGAATCCCCCTGGTGCGCTGGGCAGAGGCAGGGGTGATAGTTCAGTTACCCGTGGGTATTGCTGACACAGGTAGGGAGCCTCTACTCTACTCATCCTTAATTAAGGTTGTTGCCTGATGCCCATTACAAGGATCCATGGCCTATGAAGACACGGCAGAACTCTTATGAGGGCCTGAGGGTCAGGAGACATTTTATTTTTAAAAAGTCGCACGCTTTTGTTCCTATGAAAATGTGAGTTCTGAAATTGAGACTATGTTACAATTTATTAGTATTTCCTTTCTGGCTCTGGCAACCAGGCAAGTTAGATCCAGGTTTGTCAGTCTTGATAGCAGTATAAGATTTTTATGACCTATGTATCTCCATGCTATCTTGGATTATGGCCTTCCAATCCTATCCACATTTTCTCTAACCCTGATTCTGTATTTATATGTTACTTTCTATTATTATAAAGTATATATATTCTAGATACTGCACCCAACCCACTGTGGAACATGTAAGGAATATAAATGAATAAAATAAAGGCTCTACGACCCTCTAACCAGGACCAGTAATAAAATATCACCTAAGGAAGAGTTGCCTGTGCTCTGTGCCTGAAGCTTCCATTTGCCTATGAAGACACTGACTAATGGGAATTCAATGAGAACTCATGATAGAGCTGTTCAGAGAACTCTAACTACTTCAGATGCAGAGAGTTTATCAATAAAGCCACAACAACCAAGGAAGTTAATATTCTTCTAAAATGAAGTAACAGCCCAGCTCACTCTCTCTTTTTTTATCCTCACCTGAGGACAATTTTTCATTGCTTTTAGAGAGAAAGGAAGAGAGAGAAAGAGAGACAGACAGACAAAGACAGAGACAGAGAGAAACAACTGTCTGAGAGAGACGTCGATCAGTTGCCTCTCCTATGAGACCTGACCAGGAATCAAACGCACAACCTGGGTATCTGCCCTGACCAGGTATCGAACCTGCAACCTTTCAGTATGGGATGAAGCTCCAATGAAGTGAGCCACACCAGCCAAGACCAGTCCAGCTCTTGATGTCTCCCCCACAACCTTAACCTGCTCTTCTCCTTCCCCCAGCTCAACTCCAGTGTTCCTGTTGCTTTGTTGTCACAAGATTTGTGGGGGGATCACTGCCTCTGCCCCCACCAATAACTTACAAAATTGTCCCTTGGGATCCTTACTTCCGAGTATCTAGTTGGCAAAGCAAAATCCAAATGAGCAGAGGCAATATTGTTTCCTGTTATCATTATTAGATGTGTTAAAGAGTCTGCTTTTTTTCTCATGCATAGTGGAGGAAGGTAAGGCATGCTGTCCAAATATTTTCCACTGAGGTGGCAGGAGTTCACACACACAGCGCGAGAGCCGGTGCCACCTGAAGCTACATCATCCCTCAGTACACACGGTGAGCAGCTGATGTCCAGAAGTCAGCATCAAGCTTCTCACTAACACGGCGAGCAATGGCCATCTGTCCCCTCAAAGCCAGGCGGCGTGACCTTCAGTTCCAGGCACTGCGTTGTAAGCACCACTGCTTCCCACGATAAAGGATGAGAGAGCCACTCAAATAATTTTCTGTTATCAACAACAACAAAAACCAAAGTGCTTGTCCCTACTTTTATTACATATTTTCTCCTAAAAAAAAAAAAAAGAGATGAAGAATCAATGGGAACTTGGACAGCAAGTTAAAGCTCAGCCATGTATGATTCTATTTTCTTAGAAAGAAGATGTATGCATATAATTAATATGCAATCAAAGAGAAAGCAGAGCTTATGCATTGCACCAGAAATTCCTTCGTGTTTTATCAATCTAAACTACATGAAAATATGTAGCTGGAACAAAAGCCACACATCAAAACCTCGGGCCACTGAATCTCTATTGACAAACAGCAAGCGGCTCTAAACTCTGTGACTACAGTTGTTGGCATAGAGACAGTAAACAATAACAGAGGTAGGTGAGAACAAATCGCTACAAAGATATAACCTTGCCAGTGAGGGGTTTGTCATCTAGATGGACTCATTAAACCCTCATGTGAATTGAGTGCATTCCCCATTTATCTCCTGCCTTCTTTTCTCTGTCTGTCATGCTAGGATCGTTAGCATCATCAGAACAAAAAGGGGAGGAAAAAAGGAGGCGGCTGCTTCTCAGTGGGATCCCATCATCTGAAAGAGAGTAACATAACCGTGTCCAAGATCAACAGAACTAGAGGTTATAAAATGTTTCTTTAAGCCGCAGTGGTTCTCACAATATCAAGCAAATATGTATGCTGTGTGTTATTTTTGTAAAGAATTGCATTTTTCCATAACCTTTCACTTAACTCTGATTTTTTTTAAACAGTTGGTTTTTTTAAAAAATGTAAGTCATTTCCTAAGAATTTGGTTTAATAGATCAGTCAAAGAAATTGTAAACACATAGGCGTTGTTGGCGTGTATCCCTTAGCAAGAGCTCGAGCATGAAGGAAAAACCACCTGACCGTGGTTTTTGCCGAAGGATTGGTTGTTGTTGGCCTCACAAGAGTCTGGAGGGATGGGTGACTTCAGGGTACCTCCGCAGCACAAAGTTGACCCTTGAAGGCCCAAACTCTTTCCATTCTTTGTCCCATCATCCCCTGCGGCTTCTCATCTTAATACTTATCCGCAGGCTGCAAAGTTGGCTGGCAAAGCTCAGGAATGGTGTTCTCATCGGCATCCCAGAGCAAGGAAGAAAGGCCAGATGCCCTCTGTGGATTGCCTCTTGAATCTCGTTGGTGGAGCAGGTCTCTTGCCTCTCTGTAGACCAGTCACCGGTGGGTATGAAAACAGGTTGAGACCCATCATGATATTTTGCCTGATACCTGCTAGGGGGGAATGACATGGGCAAGTGGCGATTGGGAAAGCAAGGAACAGAGCCCATCCCAAAGGGCCAGGTCCCAGTGTCCTCCCCATTCTCCAAAATCTGCAGCCATGTGGACTCTCCTTGGACCTTATCAAGCATGGCCCATGTGCACACCATTTAGGATATTATAGTCAAACTCTGTTTCCTTTCTGTCTCCCCAGGCATTTTCTCACTATTTTTCATTTTTCTATTGGTCTAGCTATATCGGTTTTCTTCTGGAAACATCTATCTGTTATTCTTGGGTTTGTCTCTCAGCCTTGTCTCTTGTTGCCTCCCATGTTTGAATAACCTTGTCCTTGTGCATCCACAGATCCACTTCTCTCTCACTAAAAATAAAACACTCAGGTGAGTCTGCTGCTAGTCCCACATTCAGATTTCTGTTGTTGAAGCTGCAGCTTCAGTCTGTGGGATGAGAGCTGGAAACAGCAAAAGTCCCCTCAATGGGGAAGGAACAAAGGTACATGGGCAGAGATGGGGACTCTCCAGGGGCTCTTGGGCTGGACCCTGAAACCCGCTCAGCCACCAGTGTTCCTTCCTCATTCATCTTCTATGAGCATCTATTAGGTGCATTTAATGGGGGCGGGGGCAGGAAGCACCTTACTTGAGAGAAGGGTTCCTGTCATTGTCCTGTTACCAAAGCGGCTTGCCGCCCTTCCCCCATGGCAGGCCTCAGCTCCACACCAAGTCTCTAGAATAAGTGACAAGCTGGACCTGAGAAGAGACATACTCAGTCAGCGCCACCCCATACAGCTACACTCTGGCTCTTACTGCTTGTCCAATCCTAATAGGACATTATCAGAAAACTGTTGGCTTCCTAAAACAACAGAAAAGGAAACAAAGAAACCCAGATCGACCTGGATGGACGGACAGGGAAGAGGGATTCTCCCTGCAGGAAGTGCAGCTGGATCTGGAAGTCCACAGCATCGTTCTCTGTGAGTCCTCTGCACTGTCTGCCTCGCTGTAAGCCAGGCTGGCCTCACTGGGGCAGTGGCGGGAGCAGGGCGCACGCACTCTGTCCCCAAGGCTCCAGTGCCCACCTCCAATCTCCTCTTGGGGTCCTGGGCTACAGTGGAGGCCAGGGTGCAACACAAACCAAACTTCTCTAAAGAGGCAAGAAAAAAGGAAATAAGCAGAAATGATAGCAGATGATTTAGCTTACAACAAACGTGTCCTGGGCTTACCTTCCTGTATCAAAAGCTGCCTGCCACAGAATGCTAACCCGGGGCCCTGAAGGCGAGGGTGCCTGTGGACAAAGTCCAACACTTCTCAACTCAGGGTGATCTTGCCCTGCCAGGGGACACTTGGCAATTTCTGGAGACATTTTTTGGTTGTCACAATTGGGGTGATACTACTGATGTCAATCTAATGAACAGAGGCTGGAGCGCTGCTAAACATTCTGCAATGTGCAGTGTCGACGTAAGAAATGTGCAAACCTGTAGAGAATTTTTCTAAGAGTTTATCTGAGCCAAACTGACAACATATGTCCGGGAGCAAGATCTCAGCTGCTCTGGAGAATCACAGCTTTGCAGCTTCTTTAATGCATTTGAAATTAAGGAGGGGACATTACAGGAAGATTGGAGAAAGCAAGTTAGGACCGGATTACAAGACAGTTAACAACATTCTGTGCTCTCTAGAGGGTTAACCCCTCTTCAAGGGGTATTACTTCTGGTATTTGGGAGGTGTGTTAACCTAGATGCACAAGAACAATGGACAGAACTGGCTTAAAACCTTTCTCTAAGGAAGTTATAGGCCTGGGGCCTGATGACTCACCACGACCTGCCCAGTTAGGAATTCATGATCAGATCACCCTGAGGGGCTCCTTTCCATAGAAACCCCCTTATTTTCTTTCATCCACAGCAGGACAGGCCTTATAGCACAGAATTATCTGGCCCTAAATGTCATCGGGGCTGTGGTTGAGAAAACCCACCCTAGAGGCAGTAGCCTACCTTTGCAGGAAGAACGGGGAGGCTGGGGCCCTCCCGTCACCTACCTTATAAAGGCAGTGAAGGGGACACAGAAAGAACAGCGCATGAGGAAGTCGTCAGGGGTCTCTGTGGCTCCTGGGAGAGGGAGGGTGCCCTTCCCCCTCACTGGAAGCCTAGAAGGGGACTTCAAAGAACACCCCCCACCAGCTTGAGACGGGTCCTCTGGAATTTAGAGGGAAAAAAAGACCTGGTATTTGGCTTTCCTGGGGAAAGATAACAAATGCCATTGGCTGACTAGGGCTGATAGAACAAAGAGAGGAAGAGTGGTAGTGAGAGCAAGCTACAGCGTTATCAACAGCAGAGAAGGGCAGGCAAGGTGTCTTAAAACAGAAACAAAATAAAACCCTACCTGCCAGGAGCCTTTGGAGGACCAGATCTCCCTAGCTCGGCGGGCAGACGGCCAGAATCCCCACAGGCGGAAGGAAGAAGGGAGGCTGAAGGGTGAGCCCCGTTTGCTGGGCAGCCGGGAGACTTCCGCCTGTTTCCCTCCCACAACCAGAAGTTAACTCCCTGGGATGCAGGCTCGTGAGAGTGCTTTCTAGATGGGCAGTCTCGACGCTGCCCTCCTGCATTTCTTTTTCATTTCAGTGTTTGGTTTCAGGCCTAAATCACGTGTGAATACACCTCGCAACAACTATTCACAAACTGGTGGCTGAGAACTCAAGCCAGCTGTTGAAAAGGAGTTTTGACCTGGATTCAAATCCTAGCTCTGCCACTGAATAGTAGCAGGGTCTTGTCCTTGAAATCTTTGTGCATCAGATATTTTATCTGTAAAGTTAATTTTACAGTTGTGCGGATTAATAAGAGGAAGCACTTAGCAAAGAATAGATGTTCAGTAAACTGTATCCTTCTGTGTGTGTGGATGTGGCCTAAAATTGAACCCATTGAATTGCAACACATAGAATTTTCCTCTAATTCTGCCTTTGTTCTTATTGTTAAAAAAGAGAGAGAGAAGAAGAAGGAAAAGAAAGAGGAGAAGAAGAAGAAAGAGAAAGAAAGGAAGAAAGAGAAAGAAGGAAGGAAAGAAAGAAAGAAAGAAAGAAAGAAAGAAAGAAAGAAAGAAAGGAAAAAAAGGAAGAAAGAAGGCGAGACTCTGTATGCTTCTATTGCCAAACTAATAATGTATTTGACCCAGTGCTTCCTTGGGTTACATGAATCTGCTAGGATGCCTTCAATCAGAAGAACAAGAAAGCAAACCGAATGTACCTTAAAGCATAGAGCATTTATTAGCTCACATAACAAGACTGTAGGTGGGACAGTTCCAGGGGAAATGGCAACCAGACCTTTGGAATCAGGAATCTTTCCAGTCTCCGGTTCCCAGTGTTGTTTTGCCTTTTCTCTTCAGCCTTATTGCCTCCGCATCTCAAGATGGCTGCAGCCATTTTTATATCCTTGCACAACACCTTAGAGAGGTAGGAAAAGGTGGACTTTCTCTAATGTTTGCTTTTGAAAAGCAAAAAGACCTTTTCACAGATCATTATTCAGCAATCTTCCTTTCACATCTTATTGGAATTGGCCAGGATTTTATCACATGCTCATACTTAACCAATCACTGGCTATGGGAAATGAGGCCTCCAGAAAGGGCTTGGCCCAATCAAGATTCACCCCAGGAGGGATGTGGGTGCTCTTCCCTGAGTATAAGGACAATGGAAGATATGTAGAGACATAATCATGGTTGCTACACCACTCAAAACATCCCCAGGCCTGGACATTGTGAGATCACTGTGAATTTTATCCCCAATGCTGGGGATAAAATAAAAATCTTGAGGAAGGGCTACATAACCTAAGAATTGAAGAGGGTGTACAAATCCCCTTAATTTAATTAGAAAAATTTCCACTGTAAGGTTAGATTTAAGGAAATCTTTGCCTAGAGGTGCAGCATTAAATGTTAATGCAGACAGAAGGGATGACTTCTTTAAAATGTTCAGCAATGAATTCAGGATTAGGAAGAGAAAAATAACCAGAGGTGATATGTGGTAGTATTTGTCAGAAGCTTTAATTATGAAACAGAGAAAGCTGAATATCTCCTTAGCTGAGAAAATGAATAAATCTTTCCATTCTTGTCTTTCAACACACACTATCAATGGCTAGTTACAAGGCTTAAAAGAGAAAGGGTCAGTCACTTACCGTCCAGTTCTGTATAATTACTTTTCCCCACAAGCATCTTGAAGGTTTTTTCTGTCCCTGCCGATTTAATGACAAACCTTCATAGCTAAATATTTTTATAATGTATCTGCAAAATAATTATATTTACTTATAAAATAAATATTCACATATCGGTCTAGTTTTTTTAAAATAATAGTTCACATTTTATCTAACACTTTGCATCAGAGAGTCCACAAGCCCTAGAAAAATATTTGACTAGCTGTGTTAGAAAGACTAGATATAGTCTAGCAGCGTCTGTGTGTGTGTGTGTGTTGTTGTTGTTGTTCTTGTTGTTGGAAGCGGCCCTAAATCAGACACTGTACTGTGTCCCCGCCCCACCCCCCCGATTTCTACTAGAGTAATAAAAAATGTCTAGCTGAAGGAACAAACAGATTGTAGACGTAGTCTTTCTACACAGCTGTTGCAGAGATACCCACTCTATGCTTTTGGAGCAAATGGTTTAGCCGCTCACCACCGACCAAACTGGGTCTTCCTCACCTCTGTTGTGCTTGCCCACGCTGCTCCCTCAGCTGACCGCCACCACCCTGCTTTCAACGGGACCAAACCTCAGCTGACTGCACACCATCAGCTCACCCTTCACCTTTTTCAGTACGAGTTCCCTGCCCACCCTCAGAAATTCTAACTGAGTAGGTGGGGGATGAAACCAGGGAATAAGAATTTTTGCCATCTCCCTAAGTCATTTCAAAACGTGGGCATATTGGGAAAGCGCCACTCACACCCTCCTCAAATGCCACTTGCTCTTGGAAGCTTTGCCTGATCTTCTCAGCTTCCTCCACCTTCTCCCAAGCATCACATATACATCTTCTCGTAACCTGTATCTTAGCACCTGCTTCTCCCGCTCTGGTCCCCCTAGAGATCCCCTAAAGCTGGATCTCCACCACGTGACTCTTTCTGTTCCTGGCACACGGTCGAGCATATTGAAGCCCCTCGTACATATTTGTGGCATGAATTAATAAGTAAACAGATCAGGGGAAACGGTCCACTATTTTTGAAGATGAAAGATTAAGATGTGGTCTGGTCCTTGGTGCTCAGGTGTGTCTGCTGAGACCCCTTGGGCTTCCCCTCCCAGGTGGGCTCCCACCTTCAGCTGCAGGTCCTTCCCTGCAGCACCTCCCACCCCCTCCAGGGCGGGGCGCAGGGGAGGGGGCTTTTTCCAAAAGCCCAGACTTCAGGCTCCGCTCCCAAGGCAGTTTTTCTTTCCTTTTGACCAGAAGTGGAGTTGCAATATTAAACTTCAGTGATGAATTCCTCATTGTGCCACAACCGCTGTCTTGAGATTCCAGGCATTGCAATATATCAAACCTGAATGAAAGAGAAATACATGTAATCTGGGGGAGAATTCTGAGTACACTTTGAGAGGGTTCGGCCAAGCAACGTGTCTCCTGGCTTCCCCAGACCCGGTAGTACAGCTGTCCTTCCCTGAGAGTTAACTGTTAGGTTAGACGTGTGTGGGCAATTGTCTATGAACAACCTTCTGAAATCCTCACGGTAACGGATGGCAAAATTGTTGCGGGAAGAGAGAAGAAACAAAACAGAGAAAGAAACGTGCACACAAGGGCATTATGCTCTCCAAACGCTCAGTCGCGTTTTTGCCGGCAGAAAGGCCGCCTTCAGTGGCGCTGCTGTCTGTGACAGGACTGAATAAACGGGAGGGAACAGTGCCCCTTCCAAAAAAAAAAGTAAAAAGCGGCCGGAGGACGTAGCTGTTTAGGAATGCCTGCCTGCCGATTTCCATTTACCCCTGCGAGTTTTAAGCCTCGCTGCCTACGCGGTCACAATTTAAACAGGAAGGATTAGAGTGACCCCACGTCCCCAAAGACCGACGCCGTCCGGGAACAGCTCTGGTTACCTTGCATCCTGAGCAGCCTGCCCCTTGATGACAAATGTCCCAGATTCGGGCCTTCTTTTGTAGTCCATGGGAAAGACCGACTAATCCGTGCAACCCCGCGCGCACACATCGGCTCCATTCAGCCCGGGCGCACAAAGCGCTGGCTGCGCTCCCGGGCCGCTGGGCCCCGACGGCGGCGGCTGCTGGCCCCGGGCCGGACCTGGCCCCCTGGCCCGCGCGCCCGCTTCACCTTCCCGTGGGCGCGCCGCCGCCCGCACCCCGCAGTCCTGCCTGCGGAAGGGGGTGGGGGCGGGAGAGCCAGCAAAAAAGGGCATTTCCATCTCTTCAGGGGCGAGTGGGGCCTCGAGGAAAGAGGAAAACAGAACTGATCCGGGAGGCCTTATGCCTCAAACCATTCTTGCTCTGTGCCACTGGGAGCCACCCCACTCTTTAAACCCGTCACCCTCTGCTCCTCAAGCCTTCCCATTCTCTTGGTTCATTTAGCATTAAAAAAAAATATTAGTTTTAAGAGAGAGAGAGAGAGAGAGACATCGATTTGTTGTTCCACTTATTTAGGCATTCATGGGCTGTTTTCCTTGCATGTGACCTGACCAGGGATGGAACCACGGCCCTTGGGTTTACACCAGAAGCGCCACCCATCCGAGCCACGCACCCAGAGGCTCATTTAGCGCTTTCAAAGTCCGGCTGCGCTCCGATGCCTTTCCGGGGACTGCCTGACTTAATAGTCATAGTAACATTGTGACGTAGGTGCATTTCACAAATGAGGAAACTGAGGCACAAACCAGCCCGAGGGCACTGGACGTGGAACCAGGCTGCCCGAACTCCCAGTCTTCACCACGAAGCTCCCCTGGCTGTGGGCCGGCGTTTGCAGAGTTTTCCTGTAACCCGCCCTGTAGGCGCCCTGAACACCTGTGCTCTATGGTTCCATCTCGACTTCTCGTTTGGAGAGAGCTAACAGTTCACATGCCAGTGAAACGCACCAGACAGGGCGGAAGAAGCGGTTCACAATTTATCCAGGCCCGGGGGGACGGTCCCTCGCTGGTAGAGGCTCCGGTTCCAGGACAGCCTCCACCCCCAGCCCTAGCTTCCTTCCCCATTAAAGGCGCTGAACGGCCGCCTCCCCCTCTGAGAAGGGGGTTTAAAAACCAAGCTGTAAAAACGCGAGCCGTCTGTCCAGGCCACGTCCAGGTAGATGGATGAGGAGAGTGGGGGCTAGAGGAGTTTCATAACTGGTGACAAGTGATCTCCTTGGTATCCTGAAAAAAAGTGCCGCAAATAGAATGCTCGGTTCTCAGGAATAACTTGATAGATCAGAAAACAAGACAGTGAAGAAAATCCAGGAAGTCCAGGCAGATTTTTGAAGGTTTGGGGACATATCAGAAAACAGTGCTGAATATGGCTGCTTTGGAGTAGGGATGTGGGGGGGAGACATCTTTTTAGTGACTAAAGAGGTAAAATTAAACAGCAAAGAGATACTGAGTTTTGACCTGGGCAATCATAATGATAATAATAACAACAATAATAATAGCTAATGAAGTAGAGTATGTTGTATCCTATTAGTGGGGGGTGCAAACTGGAGCAAACTTGTAAGAGACGATTCGGAAATACTTACCAAAACCTTAAATGTATATATTTTTGACCCACCAGTTCTGCTCATGGAGTTTTATCCAAAGGTGATAATTTAAAGTATGTCAAATAATTTGGATAGAAGAAGAGTCCGTACAACACTCTTCATAGCACCAAAAGAACAGAAACACACCTAGATGTCCACCAATAAAGGACTGCTTTAATAACTCAAAATAATCTATACAAAGGAAAACTACTTACAATATAGTGAAAACAGAAGAAAAGCAGATTTTAAGAGCATGCTTTATCTGAAAAAAAAAAGTCGACAAAAATGTCTTCAACAGCATACAAAATGTTAATGCCCAATGATTTTGAGTTTCCTTTTCTCCTTTCTATTTTTCTGTATTTTTTATTTATTTGCCACTGATACGTATTATAGGAGCAATAAAGAAAAACACGGCATTTATTTGCAAGGAGAAAGCAAACCTCTCTATTTCCCCGACGAGGTCGCATGGGAGCAGCGCCTGAGCCCAGGGTGGGACGGCCCGCCCTCCAAGTGGGCCGAATGTGAATTCTGCCACGCGCGTGTCTGGTGCCCAGGCATGAGAACGCCCCGCAGTCAACAACATCGAGCACAGACACGGGTCTCAGGCTCTCCCCAGGGAATTTAACTCGGAGGTGTTGTGATCCGACTTGGTGAACGCGCCTGCCAGGGGCGTGACACTTCCACGAAGAAACCTAGGGGGCTCACTGGCCGCCGCTCCTGCTGCTCCGCCCCAATCGGGTCGTTAGCTCGGCGCCCCGACGGCACCCAATCAGTGCTCCACGGCAGGGCCTCGGCAGGGTTCGGCTTTCATGTTATCCCCGTTGCTTTCTATCTGGGCTTAAAATGAAATAGTCATTTGGGGAATCTCTTTTCTAGAAATTCTTTGCTGCAGGCTGTTTTTTCTGTCCTGTGATTGCTCTGCGTGTGGACTCTTCTGATAAAACCTCTACAGGGTGCTGGTGTTTAAACTGGGCTCCCAGGAGCGGCCTAGGGGCGACGGGCCCAACCCTCCCCCTATAGAGGACTCTCCTGTTACTGGTTCTGCCACGGATGCCAAATACAGGGCAGTTTCACACCTTCCAAAATTAGCACTTAGAAAGACAAATTCCCCTAACATCTCATATTTATTTTTTAGCACAAAATATTATTTTGGAAGGACATACGCTATACTGTCTCAATCAAAGCTAGTCTTTTTAAACATTTTTTAAAAAAAATGTTTATGTTTAGAGAGAGGGCAAAGGAGGGAGAGAGAGAGAAACACGTATGTGAGAGAGAGACCTCAGCTAGTTGCCTCTCACATGCCCCAAATAGGGACAAAGTCCGCAACCCAGGGATGTGCCCTCACTGGGAATCGAACTGACAACCTTTCTCTTTGTAAGACGCTGCCCAACCAATTGAGATGCACTGGTCAGGGGCAAAGCTAGTCTCGAATGCTTTAAAATAAGGTAAAGAATCTTTCCAAACTTGACAAGTTGTAGAGGATCATAATGGGAAAGTGGGATATTTATTATTTCCCAGTTAGAGGAAATCTTGAGTCTATATATTCTATGCCAATGGTGTGGTTCTTTTGAATCTGTAATTTCCTAAAACTAATTAGAATTAGGCTTTACATAGTTAGCTTGTGCCAACAGTTTTAAAAAAATTAAATAGGAGAAATTGTAGAACAGGTAAGTGAACTGTCACTGCTCAAAATTAATGGGGGGGAAAATTTCCAGAAGTATTGCTTCTTTCCCTAAATATTAAGCCATTAAATTTATTTCCATGCATTAAAAAAGAAAATAAAATAAGGTAAAGAAATTTCACACAGATTTAAGTAGCTATTTATGGAGATATGACCTAACAATTGGAAGTTTCTGGATGCCTTTTAAAGATTTTTTTTTTAAGCAATACAATAAATGACTGGGTTATAAAGGTTTCAAATATATACTGTATCTGTTCCCTAGGACTGTCGTAACAGAGCCTCACAGACTCAGCGGCTTAAAACAACAAAAACAGCAGGAACTTAATGTCTCCATCATTCTGGAGACTAGAAATCTGAACTTAAGGTACTGGCAGGACCATACTCCCATGAAACCTATAGGGCAGAACCCGTCCTTGCCCCTTCTCACTTCTGCTGTTCTTGGCAATCCATGGCGTTCCTTGGCCGGTAGCTGCATTGCTGCCTCTCGGCCTCAGTCACCACACAACTGTCTTTCCCTGGGTGTCTCTTGGCTCTTCTCGTTGGTTGTTGGCTTCAGGGCCCAGTCGTTCCCAGCATGACCTCATCTTAACTACATCTGCAAGGACTCTATCTCCAAATAAGGTCACATTCTGAGGCACTGGGGGTTAGGACTTGAAGATATCTTTTTCGAGGACACAAGTCAGCTCATAACATATCTCTACAGAATGCATTTTTCTTTTGAAAAACCCAACTGTCTGATCTTGCGTAAATGATATTTGTGTCTTGAGATAAAATTCCAATGATTGTATCATACAACGATTCAAAAACTGCTGGATCCCAAATAAATGAGATAAACAGATAATATTCTTTAAATAAATGTTGCAGATGTCTCAAAAAGCAGTTCTGTTTGATGATGACACTGTAAGATGGTTAATTTTAGGTCTTAACATGGCTGGCCATGGCGTGCCCAGATTAAATATTATTTCTGGGTGTTTCTGGGCGAGATTAGCACTGAGACTGCCTTCCCCAATGGGACTCGTCCTCATCCCGTCCACCAAGGGCCCAAATAGAACAAAAGGCAGGGGAAGGAGAGATTCAGCCCTTTTTTGTGCTCCACTGCTGGGCTAGAACATCTATTTTCTCCTGCTCTTGGACTGGGATTTCCACCATTGGTTCCCCTGGTTTTCAAGCCTTCAGACTTGGACCGACTTACATCATCAGTGTAATTGATTTACATTGTACCAGCATAATTTTTATTTATATAATCACATCAAGTAATTAAATTTTACACTGATGTAAATCTACACCAATGAAAAAAATGGCTTTTCTGAGTCTCTCCCTTGCAGACAGCAGAGTACAGGGCTTCTCAGCCTCCATAATCACAAGCCAAGTCCTCATAAATTTCCTTTTGTATAAACATAGAAAATCTAAATATACAAATATGTCCAACTATCTTATTGATTCCATTTTCTGGAGCATCCTGGCTCACGCTAATAATTCATTTAAAGAGTTTGAATAGAATTATTCTTTAATACTTGAAAATGAAAAAGCACATGTTCTAAATTAATATTCTATTTTACATTCAGGATCCTTTAAAATATACATTGAATTTCTAGGTGATATTTCATTTGAAAAAGGATCCCTTTCTTTTTTTTAAGTATGAAAATAACCCTGGGTTCTTGGCTTGGTATCGTAGTATGTAGGATCTTCCCATTCTATATGATCTTTATTTTTAAATCTTTTTTTTAAGGAGCCCTATTGATGGGTGCCTACTATGTATATATGAAAACACTTGCTAGACACAGGAGAAATAGTGAATAAAACAGTCATGCTTCTTGCTCCTAAGGAGTCCCTATTATTTATATTGAAGATTGCATTTAATTCTGTTTAGAGATGGATGAATTATACCAAGATGCAATAATAAAGAAACAATAAGAGATTATGAAAAGAAGGGACAATTCAGTAAGGGTTACTGGTGAGCAATACTCAACATCTCCAAAACTACTACTTTTTAGAAATCAGTGGTCAGTTTTCTCCTATCTAACTTGGACAAATATGGACTAGACTAGAAAAGAAAAAAAGAGTGTGCTTCCCGCCAGTCATTAAAATGAACTCTTGAGCCGTGACTATGAATACAGGGTGAGCTACCCCGGGATTCTTATCGGCCTCATCGTCCTGGGTCCCAGAGTCTGTGGTCTGTCTGTATCACGGCTCACTGGGCTCACTGACAATTTTTTTCTCATCTCCTTCTCCATCCACTACCACAAACCAGTTCTTCCACTACTCTCCTTGACGGAAAATAGCACCACCATCTAAGAGGCTCCTCAGGCAGGCAAATCAGTCTTGACTCCTCCCTCTCCACCATGCCTATCAAATTAATCTCCAAGACTTGGCAATGCTGCCTAGTATCTTCTGAATCTGTGCACTTACTTCTTATTCCCATAACTACTGCTGCAACCCGCATATTCAAAATACAGGTTAGCATTTAGTTTATCTCGGGCATATTTTGAACTCTTTATTTATATGAACTGTTTTGATCTTGACTATAACTCTGCGTGGCAGGGACAGTTATCCTGATTTTGGAGATGAGGAAATGAGGCGAATAGACATGAAGTAACATTCTCAAGGTCACACAGTAAAAAAAGGGACAGAGCCTGAGTCCAAACCACAGAAGGCAGCTTTCTGGGCCCACGTGCTTGGTGACAGCCCCATAGAGCATAGCGAGCCTACACTCCTCCCGGGATGTCTGCTTCCTGTACCAGAACTGAGCATTTCAGTCTTCGTGTTCCCCATATTCCTCACACCTTCTCACCCCTTTCCTCTCTTCCTCAGCAAGGTCTCAGCTGATGACCTTGCCTTCCTCGAGAAAAACAGAAGCTACCAATTCCACAAAATGGCCCTCATCAGTCCCCATCTTTGCTAGGTCCCTAGTTATAATGAAAGTGGTGTCTGTGGAAGAAATTCAAGAGTTTTATGAACTTAGGTGGGAAAATATTACATCTCTGTTTTTATTCATTGAACAAGCCACAGTTGTATTAGCAAGATTTAAAATCTTTGTCAAGCAGTAGCAATCATAGGGGTTTTGCTTTGGCCAGGTGGCTTAGTTGGTTGGAGAATCAACCCGTACAACAAAGGTCACGGTTCAATTCCTCATCAGGCACAGACCTAAGCTGCAAGTTCGATCCCTGATCAGGGCATGTACAAGAGGCAACCACTCCATGTCTTTCTCTCTCCTTTCCTTCTCTCGGAAAGTAATGAAAAAATGTTCTCAGGTGAGGATTAAAAAAAAAAGAAATCACAGGGGTTTGGATTATTATACTACAGTTTTGCAGATGTCTCCAAATAGCATTTCTGCTTCATTGCAACTTCAGAATTACAGCACTTATTAGACCCACCACAAGATCTTGTAATGTAACACATTAATAAAGAAACACACCTAGGACTATATAATAACTTGTCTTTTTTAAAACTATATTTACTGTCAAACTTCTCCCTCAAGCTCCAGGCTCATAGAGCCAACTGCCCCCTGCCCCCTCTAATTGAGTATCTAGTAAATATCTCAAAGTTCCTTCCTCCAAAACACAGCTCTTGATTTTTCTCGACACACCCGTTGCTCTCCTTGTATCGGCCACACCTCCGTAGATGGTTCTACTATCCATCAGTTGCTTATACCAAAACCAAAAAGTACTTCAATGCTCCCTTTCTCTCAAACCCCATTACCAAGCTCATCTTTTGGTTTACCCCCTGGCAGGCTGCTCTTCCCATCACTCGGCCTCGCAGGCCTTTCTGTCCCTGAACATTCTGCGCTTCCTCTCCCTCCAGGGTCTTGGTGCTCTCAGTTGCCTCTGTTTGCATCTCCGGGTTTTCACCTGTTCTTACTTCCTTATCCTTCAAGGCTCCGCTCAAATGTCCTGACAGGAACTCACATTCCCATGTATCTTGCTTATTTCCTATCTGTCTCCCCACTAGAACATGAGCTCCATGAGGACAAGGATCTTGTCTGTCCCGTGCACTGCTGTATCCCCAGAGCCTGGGAGTGGGTGACCAATAAATATGTATTGAGTGAATTCACATTCACATAGTGAATGTGTGGCTACTTTGAAAATTAATGAAAAGAGAGCAAGTTCATCCCTCTGCACCATCTCCCCTCCATGGACAGCACTCAATCTCTTTCCTCCAGCGAGTCTTCCCTTTCCCACCGTAACACACGCGTGGGGATGGCCTCAGGTGGCTCTGACAAATGTGTGTTCCTGATGACACAAACATCAAGTGGGAATTTAATTAAAGTCACAGAAGAGGACACTGCATGCACCGGCTAAAAAAATGCTTTTGGGCAAATTTAAAATAAATACTGGGGAAGAGGATGGATTTTGGTGGGACATGGTCCTGCATTCAAGTCCGTGTTCCTTTCCTTCCAAGGCGTGCATGTTGACAATTTCTTCAAGGCATCTGAGCCTCGATGTCCTTGGCTGTCTAGGAGGGTAACAATAGCTACCTTACAGACTGTGAGAGCTAGTGATACAACAAGCTAAGAGGAGTCAACTCATAGCAGATCTCCTCTATAGTGTCACTTTTATCTGCCACTGTAACAAGTCCCCTTAAAAAAAAAAAAAAAAAGCAGGCACTTAGGAGGTGCACAGAACCTGACAGACCATTTTTGATATTTAATGTCATACATAATAAAAGTCTTCTTTAAAAAAAAAATCCACACACTTCACAGAATAGGCTGTTGCAAACAAAGAGAATTTACCAAGTATTTCTTTATGCCACATTTTTTTTCTTTCTTGCCAACATTGCATTTGAATGAATCCTTTCCCCAGTAATCATGCTGATATGGATTCATATCTGTATTCAGCTTGGACTCCCACTGTTCTTTAGGGATATTTTTCAAATCTTCCTACACTAGTCGACACGCAGTTCCCATTGATAAATAACAGCCAAGCTGCTTTTACCTCCTGCGTACTATTTTGACAGATCACCACCTTGAAGAAGTTTCATGTGTTTAAGGAAAGTAATTTGTCTAAAGAAAGAGGGTATTTTCATACCACACTTCTAAAATATGTCAAATAACAGGAATAAAGGGAAAAAAAATGAGCTTTGGAGTGTAAGTGATAGCACCTGAATAAAAGAACTCTCAAAATAAAAGGAATAGAAACGATCAAGAGATAACACAAAAAGGAAAGTAGGGACCTAAACATTTATTAGAGGTAAAAAATGAAAGTGTAACTGCATTCTTATCTAGTGGTGAGAGTTTTAAATTACATGACTATATTAATGAAACAGGAAAAGTGATATTTCAAACCAGTGGCTTCGCCCTTTGAAAAACTGTCTTTTTTAAAAGAATTTCAGGATAATGAGAACCAGTCACTGGAGTTAATACACAGACATAATTCCTACAGTTGGGTGATTTTCCATTAGTAATTTTTATAAAAATTATAACTTCAAATAGAGCTAAGAAATTAAGTGATAGTCTAACCCCTAACTATACCAAGATGTGAATCACTAAGACATTATCTTCACTGAAGTTCAAAATAACTTGTTGGTGCTCAAAGGTAAAATCTGTAAGCCTGATCATGATTATTTCTACACAACATTGACCTGCAGCCTGTGTTTTGTTTGTTTGTTTATTTTTGTGATAATAGGCTTTAAAAAAAAATCCAAAACAGATGTTAACTTTAGAAGGGAATTTCTCATTGACCAAACCCTCAAAACCAGTTTCTTAATTAAATGGAAACATTTTTCCTTTGAATTCATTTCTTAGCAACCCTTCATAGTTTGTATACGTTTACCCTTGTTTCTTTTTTTAATCACTTGCCATTTCACTTCTTAATGTTGGTTTGTACCTACTGTTCCACATTGCATCTCCCTGTCTTAAAAAAATAAATTACCTTTCCTGTTAGAAACATCTCTACATGGGCAGAAAGCTAAGACTTTCATTCCAAACAACCCGTTCTTGTAGCTGTTGAAATCTTCATGCCTTGAGCTTGGTTTACATGTAATTAGGGCTTTTACTAATCAAGCTCTTTTAGTTTGGTGACTAGTTATGGAGAGGAGGTTAATTTGATGAAGACTAGTGGGTACCCACCAAGACTGCTATCCCTCTGAACGCTTCCAGGGCAATTAACACTTTAGTCATGTTGCTGAAAGTCATGGCATGTATCGAATTTTCAAATGCTTTAGCAGAGTTACTTAGGTAATTAATAATTATGCCCAATTTATGACATGTAGTGTAAAATAATATAGAAAAAACAACAGTCATGTAAAATGATAAGGCAATAATTTACACTAAAATTTGGCATTTAAGAAAAGAATATTGAAGGATGCTGGTTTCACATGTTAGTCCAATCTCTATGCCTGTTATGGTTTTCAAGAAAAAACATTCCAAAAGATTAATATTTATTGGTCCAATCAGATTTTAAACATAAAAAACACAAAGCACATTGTTTTTTTTTAGCTCTTGGACATGAAATACATGATCTTGATAATAAAGGCACAAGTTAAAGACAGTAAGAATCCAAAGTTGGACACTGAATTCTTTGGGGGAAGGTTGTGAGAATCCTAAATGGAGGCATTAGCAAAAAGGAAAGGTAAATATGAATTTCAAATATGTAGGACCACACTAGCTTGTCATCATAGTCATAACTTGTAATGATTCTTCAGGGTGCTTATACCTAAGGATTCTACATCTGTATGTATTTGTTGCTAAAATACCAAGCTGAAATTTAAAAATTCAATCATTTTGACTTATTCTTTATTTGAGATTTTTAAAAAATCATTGGCATCTAGAAACCTCATTTGATGTTCTGAACACAGAAAGAAAAGACAGTTTACTGGCCCGAAGTCTGCCTGCCTGGCCCAATCATATTCTCAATCACTGAAATAATTTAAAAGAGATTTGATCATTTCCTTGTATGCTTGAGTAGGCTATGTTACAGGCAAGAACTTCACTCACAAGTTTTGTAACCTTTATCATGTTTTTGTTTATTCTTTCATATGTTTACAGGAGTTCACATATATTGTGCATCTATGTTCTAAGCGTTTTATGTATATTCTTTCACCTACTGCATTTCCCATTTTATAGATAAGAAGCTTGAGGCTTATAAAGAATAAGTCACTTGCCTATGATCACCAAGCTTTCAAATGCGGCCAGGAGCAAAGGGAGGCCTGTGTGGGCAGAACCAGAGCCCAAATCATGCCAGTGAACTAGTCTGGCAGACTCTGCTGTGCAGTCATGTTAGATATGAGTCACAGTGACTGGCAGCCCCCACGGTGCCCATGCAGGTCACGAAACATTGGCGTCAGCACCAGCATTCTCGGATCCCTGGAGCCTGGTGTTGCAGCTACCACGGCTGCCCCCAGAAAGGACCTTTTAAGTTACCTGCTTTTGAGGTTCACCAGATCCCAATCAGAAGTCTGGGGCAGGTGCATCTAACTGACTGAGTCTACGCCATGTGTCTGGTTCCCAGCTGCAAGGAAGAGAAAGCAGTAGCCTGGCCTTTTCACTTCTCTGGTGGGAGGTGACCTCACATTTGCTCAAGATTCTTACGGTGAGGAATTTCCCCCAAAGAGGAAAAGGATTATTCCCTTGTGTTCATCGCTGTATCTCAAGCATTTAGCACAATACTGACACTAAGTAGATGTTCAATAAATATATATGAAAGAAACAAATGAACATATGGTCCAGTTGTCTCTGGGAACGGGAACCAGGGAAATCCAGAAAACACTATCAACAGCTGATAGCACTGTGGAGATGGGCAAACAGGTAAACCAGACTCAACAGAAGGTTCTGGGAGGTGGAAGAGTTAAACTGGAGCCCCTACTCAAGCACATGAAGCTGAAACTGACAAGGGGGGGGACTGGGCTGCTTCCTTTCTTCCTGGGTGTGTCCCTGTCTTGGAAGAGAATACTGCTGAAGAGCCTCTGTAATGGTCACTACAGCTGTCTTCAACTAGGTCAGAAACAACTCATTTGAAAGCATGGAGGAAGCAGTAAGGGCTTGCTAGCTGCTAAAGGTGTTGTGTGCATCATCCTATGTAACCATCAGAACGACCCTGAGGAGTAGCTCCTATTTGGAGTTCCATTTTACAGAAGAGAAGAGCAAGGATTGGGGAGATTGCCTAAGGTTATAAAACTAGTAATTGGCAGAACCTGGCTTTGAACCCAAATCTTATCGATTCCAAATCCACCCTCTTAAGCTATGTATCGATATACAGTGGAAACGTAAAATGTAAAAGTAGGTTATTTTTACTGCATCGATATACAATGGAAACATAAACTATAAAAGTAGCTTATAAATGTCTAGGTGCAAGGCGTTTATGTCAGTAGTTTCACTGTCAACTTATCCCATTATTTCTTATTTCATATTTTTACAGGAGAAATCAGCCTCCTCTCGAGCTGGCTCCAGTGACGGAAATAGAGGGTTGAGCCCGATGCTCTCCAAGGTTCTGAAAACCAACGTTTGCAATTTTAAATGCAACTGCCAGCGTAAAGGTAGCATAATTTTATATTGGCTCTTCAAATTTTACACCCAGGGCAAAGCCATCTGCGAGCAGATGAAAAATGAAATAATTATGAAATTGAGGCAGTTCTTAAGAAACTAAGTTTGCAACACACCCACATCCATTCACTAAAATTAAGGGAGATGAACTCTGAAAACAGACTTCTTTTATACATAGTTGGCTTCCCTCCATGGTTAGGAAAGTCAATCCATGCCAGTAATGTCTGAAATCATGACGGGAATTTTCTGAGTGCTGCAGTAAATATCTCCTCCTGGTTATGCATCATCAGCCCGGGAACGTGGCGGAGGCCAGGGTAAGCATCTGGAACCAGGGTACCTGGTGCTACAGGCAAGAAACAGCCAGTAGGGTGAGCGAGGATCAGAGTTAGAATTGGCAGCAAGAGAGCCTGCAAGAAGAAAGGAAATCAAAAGGAAAGGAGGGGAGTCGTGATATGAAATAAAGAGGAAAAAGCCCTAATAGCGTGAATGGGGCCAGTCAGAAAGGAGACGAGCTTGTGGCCATGGCAGGTCCTGGCTTTCAGTTCGTGGGGAGAAAGGTATCATCTGCTCTCGCTTCACTCCTAATACCAACTGCAGTGATTTTGTTTCTTTCCAAGTCTTTCTACATAGCTCCACAGGGGTTGACATTGGGCTGGGCTGACATCTGCTGCTACTTCTTGCTGCATTCTGTGCTATTTGGAGATATTCTATTGATATCATCCTTCTTTGACCTTGCTTCACTCTTCCCCCTCCCAGCTCTCCTTCCGCTGTCCTATTTGTAGCAACTGCTTTAGTCCACTAACAAGGGCTCTTTTATCTATCGGTCCTGCTCTTGCTTTTGTTTCTCTTGTCTATTTGGAGTTAGCTTCTTGATATCAAGCCAGCACGGATTTTCTCTCTCGCCCTTGAGAAACTGTTGAACAGAGCTGATTTGCTAGAACTGGCAGGTAAATGTAGAATCCAGCTCTATAGTTCGTAGTGGTCTGTTTAGCAACCTTAAACTTTAGATAAGCAAACAACCATTTTCCTTCACAGAAACTGTCATCCTGCCCTTGTAATCGCAATCCCAAGCCACGAGTTAGAGAGACCACATGCGTTTAGAATAAATAAATAAAAAGGACCGAGCCCCTGTCATATGGATTCTGGCATAGGCTGTTTGGACCCTGTCGCCACAGCGGAAGATGGGTTTCTGCTTACAGAATACTAATTGCTGTGACTATTCTGAACCGATCTGTCTTGTGAAAGAAAAATATGAGAGGAAAGCTTATTTTGGGTCGGTCACTCAAGATCGTAAGCTGAGTTGGTAGAAATTCTATGTACCAAATATACAGGGGTTCGTTTACAGTTGTTCATATGGAAAAAGGCAAATAATACAAATAAATAATACAATAATTAATAAGTAGATAATACAAGGATAAACTGCAAATCTATTTTTGTCCACCCTTTTGTGTGTGTGTGTGTGTGTATCTCCAGATTTTTTACTGAAGTGCCTGTGGATTTGTCCCAAGTCAGAAGTATCATGACTTCTTAGTTGTCATTTAGGTTTCCTGTGTTAACTTTGTCACAGAAGTCCTTCGACGATATTTACTGAGGGCTCGTTTGTACACAGCAGAGTAGAAGGCTAATCTTCCTGTTTAGATAGAACAAATTGATCTACAAGTCTGTTTACCAGAGATTCACCATTGATCATGTCTCTGATGTACTTTTTCTACAGTGGATTTAACATCAGATGTTAGCAAACTTGAAGACCACAGGGAAGTATGAATCCTTGTACCCAGATGGGAAGTTTTCTGGTTTGGTGGGAAGTCTATGGATATAGAATCAGGGGACCTAGGATTACACCCTGGCTGTTACACACAGCTTGCTTGAGCTTAATCAAGTAACTTAATATCTTTGAGCTCTAGTTTACCATCTCTAAAATAAAGGTAAAAACCCTGCCCTGACTATATCATAGGATTATTATAGGATTAAGTGGGATCATGATGGGAACCAGCTTTGTAAACTGTAAAATACCCTACAATGTAAGGGATTCGAAACCATGATACTGATTTATCACAGTGACTATGTATGAAATGCACAAGCTGCTAGGATTAAGCATCACAGTTCAAAGGATGTCTACTTTAAATTGTCAACCTATTTTTCCCAAGTACAAGTTAATAGTATTATAAATTCACAATACACTTCAACTTTTTCCTTCTGGGGTTTCATTCCATTCAACGAATTAAAAGTGAAAAATCATTATTAGGGGCTGGAAGTATCTTGCTTCAACAAAGCTCTTTGCATTTTAACAATATTCTTTAAAACACACGTATAGTAATGAGGGTCATTAAAATAATCTAAAATATATCTGAAAGCATCACACTAAAAAGTGAAGCAATTCTACACATTTCTGACTAGTTCCCTCCTCCCAGGCACCTAATGTAGCAACACCGTTATCGAGACTTCTAAAGAGATGCATTGAAGAGAGTTCTCAGAGGCCTCAGAGAGCACTCTAAGAACACTCTCTCTGGATGCATCTTCTCAGGGAAATGGGGGATTTCCTGTTTCTAGGAGTGATTTTGTAAAGGCAAAGTGAAATTACCACAGAAGCATTGGGGAGGGGATTCAAATGCTAGACAGAGGTTTGGGCTCAATCAGTAGGTCCCGGTTTAGGGTCATCCACATTTTCCCCAAAATTAAAAAAAAAAAAAAAGCCACCTTGGCTGGTGTGGCTCAGTGAATTGAGTGCCAGCCTGTGGAGCAAAAGGTCGCCATTTCAATTCTCAGTCAGGGCACATGCCTGGGTTGCGGGCCAGGTTCCCCAGCTGGGGGCGGCGAGAGGCAACCCATCAATGTGTCTCACACACTGATATTTCTCTCCCTCTCTTTCTCCCTTCCTTACCCTCTCTCAAAAAAAAAAAAAAAATCAACCATCACAAAAATTTCATTTCTTTAAAAAAGCGTTATCTGTATACGAAAAGTGGGAGAGCCATAAAATCAGAGAATAAACAGTCTGCAATATAATCATTTAGCTTATTGAAAAAAAAAATCACTACATTGTCCTTAGATTTTTCCTTTTATTGCAAAGCGGAAAAACTCACTCTCACCGCGGCACCAGTCTGGGGCTGATACTTGGTAATCGTTCAGGAGGCCTTTCAGCCTTGAGTAACTGTGGTCACAAGCATGTATTAACACATAACTATTTCCCAGTCTTTGAGCACAAAATAATGCTTTTTGGTTAGAGTGTGCAACAGCTATTTGTAAGGTGAGGGATGATTTCGAATTTTAGGAGCCTCTGCCATCACTTGAAGCTTTGATGAAAAATGGTTTGTTACTTGAATTCTGGTCACTCACCATCTTACAATGAATTCGCTTACAGAGCAAACAGAAAAGTAGGAAGAGGAAAAAAAACAAACTAGAGGATTTTGCAGGTTTTCTCTACGGGCAATATTGCACAAGCTGTTCAGATATTGTAAAAGGGGACATTTGACGTTCTCTCCAGGTGGAAGGAGGTAGAAGGTGCAGTTTCCCCGGGAGGCCACACCAGCGATTTCAATTGCGCTTCGCCGGAAGTGTGGGATTCATCTGCTCTCTCCTACTTCAATTAGCTGCGAGTTTCTCTGCATTCAAGTTCCATCTGAGAACCTGACTAAACTTAGCTCTTTCCAGAGAGAACAGCTCCTGCTGAGAAGGCGTTACTGGATAAAGGTCTCACAACTTAGGTACCCGAGAATGACAAAGCTCCACCACTTTGCTCAGCATGAAAGAGAAAAAAATATATGAAAATATGTTCTCGTTATTCCTAACCATAATCAGATATTCACTAGGCTGGACCATTTTATATGGAAGCTCAAGAATCAGTATAAATTGTTTCTTAACGGAACAAGGAATTTTTTAAAGAAAGACAAGTGATGTATTTCCTGTAAATGGGATGAACAAGATTGGGGCTGTGCAATAATATTTCAAAACTTTATAAATGTGTTATACATGGTACAGTCCTCAAGGGTTCCAGATACTCTCGTCCCAGTGCAGTGGCTGCAACGCATAATAACTGTTCTGTCAACTTCAGGTTTCCTTTCTTAAAACTCCTGAAGGAACTGAGTGGATCTCTTGTCCTTGTTTTCTTCCTGTATCAGAGCCTGTCCTGAACCTCAGCAAATGTAGGGTCATGAGTTCAGGGGTCAAAACGAACCCAAATGACACCGATGCTCACATAGTCATTTGCTCACTCATTCAACCTGCGAGGATTTGCTTAATGTGTAGGTCACGTGAGGCACTTGTGGGAAATTCTGGAATTACCAAGATGGGAAGGGTTTACAGTGTGGGGTGTTCTGAGTTGGCACCTATCAACTCCAAAGCTGTCAGGACAGTACTTCTCAAAATTGAAACTTTTTTTACTACAACCCACAGTAAGAAATAAACTTCATTTCCCAATTTGATACTCATATACATGCCTCGTGCACACACACACAAACACCTATGTAACCTACACTCCGCTGAAAGAATACTTCACAAACCAAACTTATTCTTTCTATACATGACACCCTGCACTATTTTCTGTTTTCTTTCATTTCATTTTTTTTAAAGGCTGACACGACTGGCTAAATTGATTTCAGAGCCCACTGTCGCCTCATACAACTTGGAAAAGGGTGGTCTCAGATAAGTCAGTATGCAGCTAAAAATATCAAGTAAATTGTCCAGAAATATCTTGGAAATAAAGGTTGTGGGTTGGTCCCCGGTCAAGGTGCCTGTAGGAGGCAACTGATGTCTCTCGCTCATATCGACGTTTCTTTCTTTCTCTCTCTCTCAAATCAATAAACATATCCTTGGCATAAGATTTTAAAAAATAAAATAAGATAAAGTAAAATAAAATATAGCACATATACCAAGCCATGTAGACCAGGAACAATGTCGTTCTGGTTTTCATGAGGCCTGGCTATGCAGTGACTGACACGGTTTCATGTCTTCCCTACTTTCCCCATGAAACCCTCCACTAGTCCCCTTGAAGTAAGCAAGCCTCCATCCCTTAAAATTGGTAGAGGCTGACCATGTTCACCTTTTCTAATCCTCCTCCTACCTGGCCACAAATGATTCCGCAAAATACTAACATGGAGGTGCATCCCTGCCTCACAAGTCTTTAAGTCTCCCTTTCCCAACAGGAGAAAAAGTTCAAGACCTGAGCGGGTCATGACATCTGGCCCTGCCTTTTCTCCTTGGGTCTCAGCTTCCAGCCACAGGTGAACTCTGTACTGAGATCTCTCACATGCATGCCTCTAAGACTCTCTTCCCTTGGCCCCGAATCCACTGTCTTGTCCCCCTGATAGACTAATGCATTTGTCAAGTCTCAATTTATACACTTTTCCTTCAATAACACCTTTCCTGTCTCCCAGACAGTGCCAGATGCTATACAATTCCATGAAAGCGACCATCATGTTCTCTGTACACGCTCACAAATCTGTCTAGTCTGTCTCCAGCTAGGCTGGGAAGGCAGAGCTTGCTTTTGTAATTCCTAACAGTCTTTAATTCTCTCCCTTTTAAAGCAAATCTTATTGAACACTTAACTCTGCACTAGCCTCTGAAAATGCAACAATAACTACGATAGTTTCTGCCCTCCCTGAGCATGGAAGGAAAGATCAGACCCACATAACACAATGCTATGGGTGCTTTTGCAAGGACAGCACAGGGCACCCCGGGAGCCAACAGCACAGCTGGGGAAGGTCTTTTGTGACCTAGGAAGGAGGGAGCTCAGCAGGAAAGAATTTGGAGGAAGGAGAAAAGAGAGGGGATGTTAGTAGAAAAGGAAGCAGCATGTGAAAAATCATTCAATTAAGAGAAGGCTTGGAAGTTTATAGACAAAATACGGTCTTTGGAAGAGAAGTGTCTAACGGCGAACGGCAGTCGATGAGATGGGAGAGGCAGTAAGCTGTATCAGTCATGCTACTGGTGTGGCATTTTCTTCGAAGGCCAGTGATGGCTTTTAAGCAGGTTTTATTTTCAATGATCAGCTTGAGTATTGATTGGAGGGGAGAGGCGAGGTGAGTTGGAGGGCCTTTGGAATAGCTATGGTGAGTGCTGGTGGTAGTAGAGGTGAGAGAGAGGAATGCAATTGGGAGATTAAGAGTCATAATGACTGGGATTTGGTGACTGATTCAGTGTGGGTGGCAGCTTTGTAACATGTCACATTGGCTGGTCTGAGCTACCAAGAATTCCCTTTCCTGGGTAGTCCCTTTAAGGTGAGCCATAGAGAGGTTCTCACTGGAGAGCTGGGGGATGGAAGTTGTCAAATTAATTAAACAAGGAGGCCGTTAGCTTAGGGGGCTCTAACTTCCTGGAGGCCAACATAAGGCAAACCAACATCTAATCTTCTAAATGCGTCAAGGTGACAAAATCACAAACCTAAGGACAGCCAGTCACAAACAGCCAACTAGGCTTTCAACTATAGCCAATCAAATAATTTCCTTTCTTTGCTTCTACACTTTCTCTATAACGTCCCTGGCTCCTAACCACTTCCGGTTTGGCACCACTGGATTGTAACTGAAAAATGCTCAACTAAACGCTCAAAATTTTTAATACGTGGCACTTTATATTTTAACAAAGTGAAGGGACAACCCTTTTGTAGCTCACAGGCGTCGCCTGCAGGCTTGCACACCTAACTGTGTGGGGCGCCGCCCTGCCTGGATCCCCCTTCAGCCTTTCCCACTGTAGGTCCCGCTGTGTGTGGCAGCATTGGGCTGGGGCACGGTCCCCAGGAAGTCAAGGTCAGAGACCTGACATGGGTTTCAGTCTGTCTCAAGGGGCTCCAGCTCGTGCTTGTGAGTCCCAGGCTGTTCTCATCCTCCTCTTGATGTTCATCTGTCCTCCCTGACATCTTATGCACTTGAAACCCCAACATCAGATGCGCAGAGAATAGTCTTTCAGAGATGCATAACCAGTGCCCACACTGTGTGAGATCAGATCCCTGTAACAAATCTCTTAATATCTGTGTGCATATTCGTACATGTATGTCTACCTACTCATAGATATATGTGTGATGTACAATATCTCCAGGTGGTTCTTTTCCTGGAGTGAACTCTGATTAATACAGTAGATATTCAGGGAGAGATGGGAATCAAGAGTCATTTCTAGGTTTCAGACGTGGGCAGCTGGATGAATGGTGATATTATTTATAGAGATAGGATTCCAGGGCAAAAAACGGATTTGAGGAGAAGATGAAGAATTCCATTTTGGACACATTGGGTTTACACCATGTACAAGACACTCAGTTCAACAGGTAATCAAATAGGGAAGGTCCCAGCTTGAGACTCACACAGTATCACAAACCCGTGTCAATAACAGAATTTAAAAATAAAAAGGACCCAACCAAAACCTCTTCAATAAATTTTAAGAATTCTATACAATGAAAATCTTAAGTATTAATTTTTCTTCTTAGTCTATAGTCTTAGTCTATCACTTAAGAATGTTGACTAATTGGGAAGCTAATTTAGTATCTAAGATCACAATAATAGCACTTAGTTTGCTAGTTACTAATTGATATACCCAGCTTTCTAATAATTTTCATAACTTACTACGACATACAAATTTTGTTGAGCCTTCAAAAACTACATCAACTTGCATATTTAATAAAGATAATATCTCCCTCTCTAGACTCAATTAGATCTTTGATATTCTCATCAAATTCCCCCTCCCACTTCACTGAATTAAAAGGACACAAGGATCTGCTTTTATAAATGTTCTCACCCCAAAGATGCTTATGATAAAAAAGAAAAGGAGTAAGAAGAGAGTTTGTATCTTGACTTCCTTTATATCCACTAACCTGTTTTATCAGGTGCATCTGATGCTATATTTTTTAAAAAAAGATTGTTCCCAGAATTATTTTAGGTCTCAGGTCTTTGGGTGATAGTGCTTTTTCAAATGATGATAGCCTACCAACTTGTCCAAATAATTGCATTCTTCAAAATGTGCTTGTTATTCTTAAGGAATAATATATACTTGGAGAGCCCATTTTATTACAAAAATAAATGCTCTTGAGATTTTCCTTTACTGGCCTAAATACTAAATAAATGGTTGCACAGGTTGCATTGTACATATCCACTTTTAATATCAGAGTTCCAATATTAAAAGCCCTTCCCAAAACTCCTTTAATAAATTCAAAGAATTCTATACAATAAAAACTTAAGCTTTTGTTTTCTTTTCAGTAATCTTTTATAGAGTGAAAATACTACATAATCTCAATCTCCATTATAGCAGATACTTGGTTCGCTCTTACTGCTCTGCATGAGATAGGTCAGTATTCAGTTCTCATATTTTCCAGGGAGGAAGAAATACCCAGAAGTTAGGTGACATGTGACAACATAATAACAGCTGTGTCAAAACTAGAATTTACAATTTTTAATTCTCAATACCCTGGGTATTCAACATAGTCCTACACATTTCCTTTTTCAGTAATAAACATCAACTATGTTACGTATCTGACTTGCAAAATGAAATCTGCTACAGAATTCCATTTACCAGTTTAACTAGAAAATTGGAAAACGCAACCCAGGAGAACACAAACATTAAAACTGTAGATGATCTTTTTACAAATTGAAAACAGCTTAATTAAGCCAACAGGTAAGGCAATTCTGCTAGTTAGTGACAACCCTCGGCTGTTGGAAATAACCATCTTAATAATCAATATTGTGTTGAGACTTTCACCTAGCATTTATTTTAAAGGATGTCTTGTTTTTGAACAATCATTTTAAATCCTAGTAAACTGAGGAATTAATTAGAAAGCACAGAGGCTCAGCAAACTAATACTTTAGTCTGTCCAACCATCTGCTCAGGAACACCCTTCTCAAATCTTGGCACCGTGAAGATGGGAACACAGTGCTTTTGATGCGTTCGCTGGTAGACAAGTTGTTCCTCAGTATTTAACCACCCATCTTACGTAGGCTTATAAAGCAACTCAATCTCAGGAATATGCTCATAAAAGTTCTGCCTCCCTCTGCACTTAGACTCAGAACCACTGTGAGGTTAAGCTTTCTTTAAAGGTAAGGATCTGATGAAAAATGTATTATGTGCTCAAATCAATATTGTCCCTTTCAAAATAGGTCCCTCAGGAGTTAGTCTTCATCTAATAATTCTTCTCCTCAGATCATTTTTTAAATTCCATTTTTGGAGTTTTGTTTTGCATTGTTTTGCCCACTCTTTCTCAAATAGTGGGATGGAATCCTGATCTATTTCACAGGGTTAGATAGTGCATGTAAAAATGTTATGTAATGATAAACTAATGAGACAAATTTTATTTTATAGTGTGTAAACTGACACAATTCAAAATTGGAGTTTAAAAAAAAAACATGTTGAGTAAAAGGCATGATGATTTGAATGAGCATATAGCTTCCTAAGGGGGCTCTTCCTGTTTCAGTATAAAGGACTTATTTAAAGAAAAAAAAAAAAAGCCTCATGTCCTTAAATAAACCCAACCTATTTACCCATCAAATAGTTGCTTTGGCTGCTCAGCACCCATCGTTTCCTCCTCTGACAACACCATGCTGATTTCCTTTGGGAACGAACCCCTCACCTACTTTCCGTCCATTTAGCTCCTGGGGACGGCGGACAACTCAGGCCAGACCGGTCGGGTGCTCTTCCAGCGCCGTGGCTCCTGGAACTGATCCAGGGGTGGGCCCCAGACCCAAGCCTGAGGTTCAATTCCAGAACTTTGACGGGAACTATTATCGCAAAGGAGAAACTTGCTTTCTTCTGGGGTTACCAAGTTAAAAATATGAATCTGTAACTGCTAGGAACCGCCATCTGGAGAGACCTTCCTGACGGTGAAGCCAAGGACGGAGAAAGGCAAACTTGATGACAGCATTTGAGCAGCTAGATCCAGCTTCCACCCGACGCCAGGTCCCTGAACTTGTCAGTTACAGGAGCCAATACATTCGTTTTGTAAGCTTACACCCACTTAGGCATGTTTCCCTGTGTAATGGGTTCAGTCAAGGGATAAAAAACAGGAAATGTTGCAATTTATACAAATATAAATGTCATGTGGCTTATGTTGTGCCCACTTATCTTGCCATTAAGTTGAGTCTGATATCTTTAATCATGTGTATTTCATTTTTCAACTTCATGGCCACACAAAGTGTTGTTACTTTCTGGTCTATTTTACCGTGTTGGCAGTCTAGTGGTAGGGGTGGTGAATCTCCCTAAATTTGGACTATAATAGTTTTGAATACGACATGGTGGAAGTCAGCAGCGCTCCCTAACCAGGACAGGAGAATTTAAACCAGACATCAACCCTGACGTCTTTCACTTTCCCTGCGTCGGACAGCCCTCCAGGTCAGCAGCCCCTCGAGTCTGCGGCCTCTCGAGTCTTTCTGGCAGCACACTTCCTGGGTTATCATAAAAAACACTCCTGGTCTATCAAATCCAGCACAGCCAGCCCATTTGCAGGCTGTTTTTCTCGAAAAAAATCTGATCAATACATCTGTTTCCCCAGGGTAGAGAAAGAACAAACAGCCAGTCCCGATAAGCCTGCTCTGGCTTTGCTCACTTCCTCAAAGGCTAAACAGGGCTCACACTTCTTGCTTTAGTCCCCTGCTATTAATAAGCCTTCTTGAGGAAACACTGAAGCTCTCATTCCATCCAGATGCAAGCAGCACGCACCCCCCCACCCCTGCCCCGCTCCTCGTCCCTGAGGTTCCAGCTGTGTTACCCAGAGTCCATCGGGACCGTACGTTCCGAGCATTCCCCCGTGTCCTAAACCTGAAACCAGGGAATCTGCGGCAGGTTGCCTTCGGGCCACTGGCTTTTCAGCTCCTGTAACTGATACCAGGGCGCTGCAACATTCCGCATTTTTCTCTCCCTGCAGAGGAAGGCAAGTTAGCATGAACTAGCTCAGGACTTCGGCTGCACACCGTTTAAGTCGCTCAGAGGAAAATTACAATGCAGCTCACTGCAAATTCAGAGCGTCATCAAAAGAGGATATGCAAACAAGCCCTGGGCTGCGGGTTCCAAAATACTACCGCATTCCACAGACAGGGTCAAAAAAGTATTATTGTGGCCGGCGCCATGGAGAGAAATGAGCATGCATGCATCAGGCAGTCTCTTACATGCTGAAAGGAATCCTCAGACACAGTGCGATGATGACTCTCTGATTTCCCTATGTTTCTTTTTCGGGAGGAAACAATTTCCTGGTCCCCAGGTACTCAGCAAAATTTGCCCCTCTGTCCTTTCTCCCATGGTTCCTGCCCAAGGTGACACGTATTCTGGGTTGTATATGCTGCTCAGAAGCAAGAGCATCGAAGAACTAGTGAATTTTCCAAGAAGAGTATTCTGGAAACTTGGTGATGGAAAGTTTAGGAAAAACTATTTCAACCACTGAAATTTCTTACAGAGGAGCTTAAGTAGACCCCACCCATTCCAGGTAAGGTTACCTTAAAGGGGAATACCTGTTCAGGAGAGAAATAAATATATGGGGAGCTACTGCTTCTGTTTGAGAATTACCACCAGCTGCTGGAATCAGGTTACAGCTGACTGAGGAACTGGCAACCCCTGGGAAGTTTGAAAAGGGCAGGGTTTTCCTAGAACACCCTTTGCCCTATTAACTGTACTTTGGGGAAGACAAGTAGAGCAGAGGAAAGGCAACCATTTCACCAAAAGAGTGAATGTTGACACACAATGTTGTTGAGGAAAACATTGCTTAGCCAAAAGTTGCTGCTCCTTGAACTCATTTCAATTTAAGCTCTCTGTGTAAGATCTTCAAAAGTAAAGGTATACACCTTACACTAACAGTTTGGGTTTTCTTTTGCCATTGTATAATTTCCAACTTTCAGGAAACTACTAGTATTTATAGATAGTATTCACAAATTATGCAAATCAAAAATGCAATAGACCTTTAGTTACAAATGTCCACACCACCCCATAGGGTGACTAATTTTTCAAATTAGTAAAGGAAGTTAGAACTATGAGTCAATGAGTGGGTCATCCTAATGAACAAAAATAAGATTTATGTTTCTTTCAGAGGAACTGTATTTTATTTTTAAAATATTTATTAAGGCACATTAGTTTTGTGCCTAAATTTTGTTAATAGTTTTCTCCCATATGCGTTTCAACTCTTCAGTATGTTATAGTATTTATACACGCAAGTCTGATATTGAGTCAGACAAGAAATGCACATCGACAAATACTACAAATATGTGAATAGTACAGTTTATTCTAATTTACTGAGAAGTAAGACAGATCACCACATTCTATGCCACACTTGAGAAACATTACAATATGTAACATAAACTTTAAGGCAGGAAATTCGCTCTGCACCTAATCGAAAACCACCTACCAAACTGAAAAAACAGCGATGAAACCATTTACACATCTATTTTTTTTAAGAACTTGTCAAATTGTACATGTAATTACATTTGTGTAGCGGGTCTTGTGCTATGAAAAAAATTATTTTAGACTGCAGAGTGTTGTTTATTGATTAAGCAAACATTCTTGAGCACCTACTACGTGTATGGCACTGGTCTAGATATTGTGGTAACCAAAGAAATAGACACAGTCTGTGTTCAAGGAGATGCTTCCAGGATAGAGGTGGCCATGTAAACAGATGTGATACATGCATGCAGAACACCATGCTATACTTCCAGAAGTATCCAGAAAGAGCCACTGAGTTACTAGTGCACAAATTAGAAACTACAAGTTTCTAGTATCAAAAAAGAGAAAGAAAAAACCACATACACACACAAATAGTTAAGATTGAGAGAAGCAGCTGGGTCACTAACTAATGTCTTTTAGATTTACAAAAGAAAAGGAAAAAAAGCACCAAGATTCTTGAGACCAACATATGGAGATTAATAATGTGGCCAAAATCTTTTTTAAAGAGAAAAGTTGAGGTCCAAAGGGAAAGATGCTAAAAAAACCTCAGGGACCCACTTCAGTAGAAAAGTAAAGTGGAAACTGAGAGTATATAACAAGTGCTATGAAGGAGTCTTCACGGACTTCAGCACCAAAGTTCCAGAGCCAGGTAGAAGCCCAAGTATAATTAACATAAACCTAATGTGATGAGCACAGTGCCATCGGAGAGAATAATAAAGTCACCTTTTCATCAGGGCAGTTGAATATTGTAGCCCAGAAATCTTTTAATGCCAACCTGATGAAAAGTCACAGAACCTTGTAGAAGTGGCCTCACTCCAAAGGTGACTCAGGTTTGGTTTGAGTTCCTTCCTTCTATCGGTTATTGTTGAATTCTAAAGGAAAATGGATCTGGGATAATTAATGGTTACAAATAGATTAATTATAAAGGTGCTACAGTTGCCTAGGTATTTATATATTTCTTTAAATTTTACTCTAGAGTAGCCCACTTGACTGTCCTGTTCTTTAATGTGTTCAAAGGCATCGCAATAAATGTATTTGTATAAACATATGTGATTGAAACTAATAATCTTCTCAAATCAGTTGACTATGGTTATGGGCTACCTGGATATTTGGGAGCCACAGCACCATAAATCAACACCCCATTCACACACTTACCTAGAAGGGCAGCTTATCTTAAACGCAGGTAAGATATTTGAAATAACAGGAAAAGCTAACAGCTGCTAGGGTTTTGCTATATATCAGGCACCGTGTTAATGGTTTTGCATATTGAATTTTAATGAATTCTGTCAACTACTTTAGAATGTAGGAACCATAATTATCACCATCTATATATGAGGAAACTGAGAAGAAACGTGCACAAGTTTGCACAGCGACAAATGGAGAAGCCAGAATTCCAGACGAGAGGAGACCTGACTTCAGAACCCACTGAGTGAAAGCTCATTTGCTTTTTTGAGGTATAAGGAGCAGGTGGGTGCTGGCTTCTGATTTAAAAAAAAAGAGAGAGAAAACTGTTAAAGGAAATGAAAGTGGAATAGAAATGAAAGTTGTGAGGAACAGAGAGACAAAGACCAGAGAGACCCAAAAAAGGGAGCACAGTAAAAAACAAGGAACAGATTGACGGCGACCGGGGGCGGGGCATGTGAATAAAGGTGGAAAGAAGGGGAAGGGACTCGTTAAAGAGCATGACATGGACCACAGTGCGGGGCTTGGCTCTGGGAGCGGGGCGTGGACTGGGCGGAGGAAGGCAAAGGGCGAAAAATGGGGACAACTGTAATAGAATAGCAATATAATTTTTTAAAAAAATGTGGTTACCGAAAATAATTTTAGCGAGGACTTCCCAACCACCTCATTCCTTTCTCACCTTAGCCCCTGTGACCAAACTCTCTTGTGTCCTTCCAAACACTCATCACAATCTGTATTTTTCCTTTATTATTAATCTCGATTCCCTACCACACCACAAAGTCTGTTTTCTCCCCCAGCGTACAGACAGCACAGAGCTCTGCCTGGCACATAATCAGCAAGCAAGAAGCATTTATTGAATTAATAATTAAATCAAGCAGTTAAATAATACAATTTTTATAACCGGAGGCTACGTTCCCAGTAACATTTTTTTTTTTTTTTAACCACTCAACTAGGAGTTATGTCTGCTAATCAGTCCCAACAGGAGAGATGCTCCCTAAAACATACTCTCACGGGCTCGGTCTCTGCCTCTTGGGAGGACAATTCGTATTCGGTCAGCAGTCAAGACTCAGGGACATATGGAATGAAGGAGACCGTGTGTAAGGGGCAGAAGTATGGACCTCCTTGAGATTAAAGATAGAGTCTCTTGATCAGTAGATTCTGTGCTACTTAAATTTGTCATCAAAATGGTTGCAGAACTGCCTTCCCAGAAGAGGTGAACTTTGTGGGAGGAGTATGTGGGAGAAAGGTGATGTCAGATGGAGAAGAGAAGTTTGTTTCCACCACGTAGGACCCGGTGGAAGGACATGAGGAGGTGGAAATAGAAGGGGAAGGCGGGAGTGGTAAGCAGTTGTAACCGAAGAGAGTGGAGGTAGCAACTGTAGAGAGAGGAAGAAGTGACAGGACACAGTTGAGCAGTGGGTTTAACAATCTGGCACTAAACCCGGAGCTAACAAGGCCCACCTGGAGTGGTTAGCGACAAAAGAGACATTTGTAGCTCCCCGAGAAGATTTGCTTGTGGAGAAAATAATAGGATGTTTGGCTGGCATGAGACTCATGCTGTATCTTGGACCCAGCTTCTTTTGGAATTTTGAAATGGGCAAGAAATGACTGACATGTTGGTGCTTCTGGACTGAAAACTTGTTTCTTCAGTGATATTTTAGCGCAATACCCCCTGCCAACATCATCGTGATTTGCTCCGTGGAGATTTTGCCTTGCCTTTCATGTTTCTTAACATGAGACATTTTGTAACTACTATCTCCCTTATTAAAATTGTTTTGTTTTAGTCTTTAACTTCTTGGCACAGATGTACTTTTTGGATGCTAATGATAGATTTGTTCCTTTTAACTTTTTATTTTCAAGCTTTTTCATGATAGTTCAACTTTGCTTGGTTCTTCTTTCTGCTGTATACATATAAAACCTGTCTTCCATTTTTGGTTAGAAAAGATTCATTCACCTTAGAGATTCCAACGCCCTTTTTTTTCAAAGCCTACAGTCCATCTGTTACCATCTCCTCTGATATTAAATCGTATTACCCTTTGTCGTTTCCTCCAACTTTTGGCAGGAGAGACTATCTTCAGTAAGCCCACTTACTTCATATGACAAGAAATGTATCGTGTTTTTATCCTCTTTTGCTGCAGATACATCATTAAACATGCCCCCAAACGTCTACACTTGCCACTTATTTACATCACGGATGCATTCCAAGGGCAGGAAAATCTCACTCCATTCTAATAAGGCAGTCTTACATAACCTGAGGAAATGTGCGGGGGAGGGGTGGGGGAGAAGAGATGACAAATAAGAAGAAAAGACTCGGACATTGGAGGGCTGTTATCAGCTATCTAGTGCACTCTAACAAATGAATAGTAGAAAACAGCGTGCATGCATTGTCTGGAGGTTTCTGCTTTGCTGGACCTTCTCTGGGTCTTGCAAGGCTGCCATCAAGGTGTTGGCCAGGCGGCCTCCTCTCTGGAGCTCAGGGGGCTCCTCCAGGCTCATGTGTTGTTGGCAGGATCCCATTCCGTGCAGCTATAAGACTGGGGTCCCTGTTCTCTTGCTGGTTGTCAGCAGGGCCACTCTCGACAGCCAGAGGTGACGTACATGTCTTTGCCGTGAGACCCCTCGCAAGCCCTCCCACCTGACGACTTAGCAGGAGACTCTGGCTCCGTTCTGGTGAGACAGTCTTGTAGAAGCTGCGGCAATCACAGGAGTAACCGTGCCCGTCAACTTCGTGACGGTGCTGTGTGAACGGAGACCCCCACCCTCAGGAGGAAGGAGCTGCTCCTCCCTGGCCCCACCGGAGCTGTGTCAGAGGAGGCCCTGCCTGGGACCCTCACTACACAAAATCTTAACCAGAAGTGGCACAAGACATAAAAGCAATAGGCAAAATTACAAAATGTTTAGAAGAAAAAAACATGGGGAAAAATTCTTCATGCAAAGATTTTTTTTTAGATGTGACACAGAAAAGCATAAAGAAAATATCAATAAATTGGATTTCCTTAAAATTAAGAACTTCTGTTCTTCAAAAACACCATTAAGAGAATAAAAGGCAGGCTATCAACTGGGAGACAATATTAGCATTTCTTACATCTAACAAAGGATTTGTATCCAGAATATATAAAGAGCCTTACAAACTAATAACAGGAAAACAAATGTTCTAATTGAAAAAAATGGGCAAATGGCTTGAGACGGCATTTCATAAAATAAGATATAAGCATAGCCAACAAATAAAATACTATAAAAATGCTCAACACCATTAAAATTAATTAAAACCTCAATAAGATAATGCAATACACTCAACAAAATGGTAAAAATTAATATGACTGGTAATATCGAGTGTTGGTGAGCATATGCAACAACTGGAATGCTCATACATTGCTGGTGAAGATGTAAAATGGTACTGCCAGTTTGGAAAAAAGTTTGGAGTTAAGCATCTAATGCATGTGGCCCCGCTATTACACTTCTAGGTATTTACCAGAGAGAAATGAAAACATATGTCCACCAGAAAACTTGTACAGAGATAAATGTCCCTGGCAATTTTATTCCTAAGAGCCAAAAGGGAGAAACAACTACATTATCCATGAACAGATGAATAAACATCATGCCATGTCTACTCCACGGGTGACCCAAATACAGGATGATGAGCAAAAAAAGCCAGGTACAAAAAGAGTACCTATCACATGATTCCATTTATATGAAATTCTAGAACAGGCAAAACAAAGCTGTAGTTACTGAAAGCAGGTCTATAGTTACCTAGGACTGAGGAAGTGGGGCGGGGAGAGGCGTTGACTGACAGCAAGGGCAGGGGAGCCTGTGCAGGGAGGGAGATTTTCTTTCTTTCAACCATGGTGGTGGTTGCCTTCACATAAATCTCTCAGGATTGTGTGCTTCAAAGAACTCTTTTATGTGATGAAAATAACGCCTTCATAAAGTCAATTTAAAAAAAAAAAAAAGAAGCTGCAAATCCAAATTGTAAAGATGTGGCAGCTCATTAAAACTTTTAGAAAAATGCTCATAGGAGACTAAGGTAATAAATACACCTGTGACCCAGAATCCGTCTATAGTTTACTAAACTCAGACACCATCGCAAGAACCATTGATCTAAGCACTGTTACTGTCTCCATTTTACAGATGACAAAACTGAAGCCTTTTTGTTTCCCAATTTCACACACCAAAGCTGACAATCAAACCTAAATCCTGAGTCTTCAAGTCCTTGGTTCATTCCACTCTGTTGTATAGTTACTGGCTTCTCGAGAAAACATATTAACCCTAAACCTGTCCTTCCTTATTGCTCTGAAGAAATTATTGAGCGAGTGACCTCAAACAACATTTCTTTTCTTTTTTTCTTTTGTTCAACAGGAATAATCTTAAAATTGTATCTGATGTTATCACACTTCCCTTGAGTTCTTTATATTTGTTGACTATATAACGGTTCCTTGCAGTCTCTCCCCAATCCAAGGTTCTTGGGAATTTCTTAGTGATTTTCCTCATTTTGTACTCACAGGATTCCAGTCTTTTACCCTTCTATAGCACATACTGTTAAGAAGTGCAACATGGCAGAAAAATGTTCTAATCTCTATGATCTAAAGAATAAAAGAGCATAAAATGTTATATAATCAATTAATACTATATCTCCAGAGAAAACACTGCTTCTCCATACTATATCAATGAATGTGAATCACTGGAAAAGGAGTTACTTATCAAATGGCAAAATAATGTGAAATAATATCCCTTAATAAGATAAATATAACAATTTATCTGTAAATTGTTATGCTCATAAATATGCATATACATATGTGCTGCAGAGTTACTATACTAAAAAAAATTTGAAACTTAATAAAGTTTACATTGAAGTTTTGAATAAATTTCTAAGTAAGAAGTATTAATCAACCTAGAAAAAGAGAATGGTTCTCCTGTTACAACCTATAAATGTAGTAACAGAAGTTCCAGTTTCTGGTAAAGGTGGGTTTGCACATGGGTAAACACTTTGGCTGCAAAGTTAAGCATACATGTATCTTATGACCCAACATTTTCATTCCTAGGCATTTACCCAAGAGAAATACATACATTTGTGTTCCAAATATTGTGCAGAATGTTCATAGATACGCTGTTGATAACAGCCCCAAACTAAGAACAATCTAAATGTCCATTAACAATGGAATGAGGGGAGAGGGGCATAAAGGGACTAAATGCTAATGGAAAAAATGCAATAAAGATTAAATTAAAAGAAAAAACCAGTGGAATAGATTTTAGTTTTCAACATGACATACTCATACAATGAAATACTATACAGCAATGACAATGTACAAAATACTGCTACAAACAACACCACGTGAATCTCAAAACCATAATATGGAAAAAATATGCCATATTAAAAGATACAAGCAGTATAATTCCACTTATATAAACTTAATAACCAGGCAAAACTTTTTGGTCATATTAGTATTTAGGATAGTGGTTGCCTTTGGAGAGAGAGGTGGAGGTGAGGGACTAGGAGGGTAGGGGGCTCCTGGAGCGCTGGTCATGTTTCATATGTTGACTCTGGGTAGTGACCCAGGAGTTATGGGTAGATCTGATTTGTCATAATTTATTGAATAGTGCACTCATACTATGTACAGTTTTCTGTGTGTATACTGTACTACGGGCGTAGTTTATTTTTAAAAGTGAAGGTTTTAAAAAGACATTTCATACACATAAAAATTGAGACTAGCAGCAAGGTGCTCACCAAGGAAAATGTTAAAGCAGTTCTACTCGAAGTCACATCCATGGACTAACACTAGTCTCTGAGCGCTGGCCACCGGTCCCGATGAGAGATGTCCAGAAACTAAGCATTCAGAAAATTCACGGCAATTTGACATAGTACTCTTGTCTGTTGAATCTCATTAAAAAAAAAAATGGAGCTTGTATTTTGTATGTCTTTGGTTTTTTTTGTTTAATTTTCCAGTAATTCAGCTTACTGCACTGAAAAAAATTAGCCTGTGATGATTTAAAGGTAACACGTCCTTCGCCATGGATGGTCTGAGAAGCACTGTGCTGAAGGGCCTGCTTCTAGAAGGGCCGCTCAAGAGGTGCAGAGGAATGGAGAGTGAAGAGAATGATAAATGCTTGCCTAAGTAAAACCACCACTGATTGTATAAGCATCAATAATAGTGTCTTGTAGGGAGTTTTTTTTTAAAAAAAGATATTTAATTAAGATGTAGGATTACAAAAATATATTTATTTGGTGTCTGTGGAAGAAATCTGGTTCAAGCATTGTTTTCGCTTTTGTTTATTATTTTGTCTCCCCTCTTCACTCCAGAAGGAAGGGTAAAGGTGTTGAATCTCTTTAGATATTACGTTAATTTTACAGGTTGTAATTTCTAAAGTAATGACTAAAATAGTAGACAAAGAGAGGGGTTGTCAAATCAATAGAAGGCCAAAAAAATGATAAAAAGTAATCAGTCAAAAAGAAGGTGAGAAAGATGTTGGGCAGAGAGGAACACGCATGACCCCACTAGTCACAGAGCACAAATGTGAGACTTGAAGGCACAGAGCAGCTGAAATACGACCCAGGCCTTCCTTCCTCATTATTCCATAGACAAGCAAGCTTGGGGGCAGGGCTCCAGTAGAAGGACTCTTGTCCTGTGCTATTCTACACGTTTATGGAGGGAGGCAGGGGACACCAACTCAGCTTCACATCAGTGGGAACTTCCGGTCAAGAAAATGGCCTTATTCAAAGGGGAGCGTCTGGACCTCAGCGGTGATGGGTCCGTCCATTGAACGAGGATCCCCTGAGGGAGCTTATAGAGCTACAGGAAGTAGGCAGAACAGACAAAACCATCAAAGAGGATAGCAGGTTTCTTAAAAACCCGATTTTGTTGATTGTTACGTGAAATATAAATGAATTAGATGCTCCAGTTAGAAGACAAAACTGTCAGATTTCATTTTTTAAAAGTCTATACAAAGCATAAGTATGCCGAAAGGCTTAAAGAAAGATTTAAAGTAAAAGGATGAAACAATCATGTAAATTCTAACCAAAAGAGAGTTAGTATAGCTTTATACATAGATAGCCCTCTCTTGCTAAATATACTGGTGTATATATAACTTTAATATGAGACAAAATAAACATTATGGCCAAAAACATTATTAGAGATAATGAAGGTCTCTTTGTAGTGAATTCCTCATGAAGCTATAAGAATTCTAATTTGTGTGTTTCTAATAGCATTGTCTTAAAATATATTTATCAAATTTTTTTAAATTTCAAGAAAAAAGTGATAAATCCAGACCGTAATGAGAGATTTTAATATATCTCTCTCAGTAATTGAGGAATATGGAGACTAAAGAAATAAAAGGAATATGGAGTAAAGACATAAAAGATTTTAATAACATGGTTTTTAAAGATTTGTTTACATAGACATATGTATATATACATTTATAGAACACAGCACGCAACAACTGTAGAATGCATATTTTTTCCAAGTCCACATGTGAAACATTTACGAAAATTGAGCAAAAGCTGGGACACAAAACAAGCCTCAATAAATTTAAAAGGATTATAATCATTTAACATATGTTCCTACATTTTGGGAAAGTAAGAAACACAATTCTAGGGAAAAAATCAGAGCACAAATAAGAGTTCTTTTGAACTAAAAGATAATGAAAATATGACATTGCAAAATATATGAGACATTGATAAAGAAATCGTTAGAGAAAAGTGTATAGCCTTAAACAGATACTGAAAAAGAAGAAAGTCTGAAAATGAATTAGGTTATCATCCACCCCAAAAGGTTAGGGGAAAAAAGCAAAATAAAACCCAGGAAGCTATAAGACAGAAAAGTAATAAAGAGAGAAGCAATGAATGAGTTATAAAATAAGTACAGAATAATTAACTACCCTAACTGTACTGTTTTTTCTGAGTTTGACTTTTTCATTTCCACTGTGCTATAGGCTCTACCATAGCACACTGAGCACTCAACCTGGGGGCTGTTTTTATGTGTATTATACAGCTATTAAGCATCATTTGAATTGGAGAAGAACATTAAGTTAATCATGAAGAAATTGAGAGGAAATAATCTAAGTAGATCTAAAAAGAAGTTTTGAATTTAAATATGCTGTGCTGTTGAGATCTGTCCTTCATTGTATTGAAGTCTGAATTAAAGTCTGCTGAGGGATGGGCCTCTATTTTGTGGCAGAGTGTTTTTGTTTTTTTTGTTTTTTTTTTCGAAGTCAGGACATTAATAATGCAATCAGTAAATGGATTTTTGAAAGTACTCGGGGGTCAGGATTTTAAAGGCCTTCTGATGAGCATAGAAACAAAGAAAAATAAAGTGAGGAAAGAAGGTCAGGTCTCCATTTGAAACTTGACCTTTTGGGGGAGAGCTGAGGTTGTTGCTAACCCCCTAAGCAGTCACCGGGTGGTCAGCAAGGGTCTTTGAAGGCATGTCCTGACAATTTTGAAAGTAATTCTGGAATTGCAGTAGAATAAGGGACTTAATGGGAAGCCAACTTGCCTCTTGTTCTGTTTCCCATACCTGGGGGATATTCATTTAAGTATAATTGGCAATAAGATAATTATTATTTAATTTTTAATGATTTTCTTACAGTGATTTGGGTTGATAAATAGCTCATATATTGAAAAAATGATCTCTTCCTCTTCTGTAAGTTATGATAGGGTTTGAAAATACTTTGGTTGAATTTGGGGTAGTACCCAAATGCAACCAGGTCCCACCGCTGAATAGATGGGTTGACAAATGAGGACACTGTTACCAGTTTAATCCCCATATGGGCCAATTAGCTTCACATGGAGAAGAACTCTGTTCCAAAGCCACAGCTTGCGCCATTAACCCCAGTCAGCCGTCTCCAAATTGTGTGTCATTGATCACAAGAGGCCCAGGTATGTCGATTGCTCAGAGCAAACCCATCATCACCTCTGAGAGCAGAGCCATTTTGTCATCTCATACATTCTTCATCACGTAGGGGACAAGGGACATTGCAGTGGGATGGAGCGGCTGAAGCCTCTGTGTTCCCCCATTTTCTGCCCCCTGTAATCTTATTATAAAAGGTGAGAAATTTCAATTGCAGAGCTTCTATTTTTTTTTTCCAAGAAATCAGGATGCTTTAGAGGAAACTGATAAAAAGCATCATGGATAAGCAATACGAATGGCAAGCAACACATGATTTATGGACTCACTTCATCAATACTTAACAGTACTTTAGAAACCCAAACATTGACCCAAACTGATGAGAAAAAGCCAAAAACATGCTTTCTAGCTCTTGAAACCTTATGACTTCTGGTTAGTTTGTGAAGTAATAAACATGAATAGCAGAAGTAGGATGATTAAATTGTGACATCTGCAGAATGTGTCACCTCAAACATTCAACGGGTCTAACGTAAATTCTTCTTCACCTTGTTTAGTCTCAGAACAAAAGAAACCTTACTTAATTTCTTGCTGTGGAAAAAGCTTCAGAGCCATCCTTAATTTGGGACTAAGCCTGGAAAGCTATCTCAAAGGGTAATTTGGGGTAAAATAAGGTCAAATTCAAGTAATTTAAAAATAAGCATTAATAAAAACAGTGCCATCCTTACTATCACTTCTGGAAACCTATAATAGATGTTTTGATATGTGGATCCATTTAGCATACTTATCTTTTGGTAATAAAATGTAATTAAGTTAATGGTAAAACTTATTTTAGCAAAAAGCTGATGCAGTCCTTTGTAACAGAGCCAACACTCTTGGTCTTTTACAAATCTTTTGAATTAAGGCAACAATTTAGAGAATGAAGAACAATGATTTAAATCTAATGACTGGAAACTTGGGTAAATTCCCTTTGTGACTCACTCCTCCTCTAGGGCAGGAACTTTGCATGTAAGAGTTCAGGAACATGTGCTCAGTATTGGAACCATTGCATTTATCTTATATCCCACATCATGTTTATTTTTCACATTCCTTGTCACTCTTGCCATTTCTCACCCCCAGAGTCTCTCAAACCCTAAAGAGTGTTTCTTTCCCTTTCAAAACTGCTGTAGGGGTAAAGGTTTCTAGAGAGTAAAATAGCTCTTCTCTCTCTCTCCTCCTTGTGAACGGGGATCTCGCTGGAGAAGCACAATACACAAGGCAGGCACTGGGAAAGAAAGCTGTAGCTTTAAGTTAGTGGGAGCTGGGCGGCAAATATGCATCTAGGCCTGCAGACCAGAGCGATCGCTAATGCTGCACCCCAGACCCAGAAAACCACAGGCCACGCCTGCAGAACAGGTGTCTTTTGGCACAGGAGGAGCAGATTTGTCCCCCAGACAGAGGGCCCCCAGAATGGGCTAAGTGCTGGGTTACTTCCCCGCCAAAGTCCCCAGCCATGCATCCCTGGGGAGAAGGGGGTCAGGAGTGTAATTTTTAATCCACGTGGAAACAAGAAAACAGAGAAGAAGGAGCTTGTTGCCCACCCCCGAGCTGTTTGTTCATGAAACCCCGATTTTCCCAACAGGTGCTGGCAGGTTTTGTTTCTGAGACTGGATTCCCAGTGAGACTGGCTCAGAGATGGTGACTGGCTTGCAGCAAGTTTTTGGGGGGGCGCTTTTAGGGTAAGTGCCTGGTAGCGGGTGAAGGAGCAGGATTGGGGAGAAGGGTGCGCGTGCGCGCGCGCGCTGGGGTGAGGGGCGCTGGGAGCGCTGTGGGACAGTGTGCGGGATGGATAGTCCTGAAGTCTTGTCCTGAGCTGGGGCAAGGGGCTGGACCAAGTGTCCCGGGACTGAAAGGTCACTGGGAAGGGCGCGTGATCCGGGGGCGAGTGGGTGTCTCCGTAGAAGGCAATTCCTGGAAAGGGGATTTAATTAAGAGGCGTCAGAGAGCAACATTCCTAGCAGCTTGAGAAATGTCTGTTTCAGGCCTGAGAGGGAAGGTTGCACACCTGCACCTGGGCATGACAATGATGAAGGAACTCAGTCCAACGCATGACACCCTGTGTTCGAGGCCCTGAGCCGCAACACATTATGTGTCAGCCTCCATCCTCCCTGCACTCGACAGGCATTGCCGCTTGGTCCTTCCTCCTTCGTGCCAGGACGCCCCAACACTGTCGCGTCCCTCCTATCTCTTTGCAAAACGCGTTCTCCCTATGCAAATCCTTTCGTTCACTCTTATCTTGGAGAAGTACCCGCCTTCCATTCAAGCTCTGTCCCTGTATCTTTACTCTCCTTCCATTTTTCTTTAGAATCATTTTTCTGTCAATAATCCCCCCTTTCTTTCATTTTCGGTCACTTTCTCTCAACTGGCTCTTTCCCCTTCCTCCGGTTATATTGTCTACTTTCTCTTATTAAAGAAGAATGAGGGTCATAACCCAGATCCCTTGCTGGCTACCACTCTTCTCGTCTGCAAACTTTTTGACAAGGCAAAGGGGTCTTGTGGAAAGAACGCTGGCTAACGTGTAAGACGGACCCTGGTATAAGTCCCGGCTCTGTGAGTTTTTGTTTTGGGAATCTTAACGGCTGTCGGTTTATTTACTCCTTTTCTCGCACAGGTTGGCCCCATTGGGCAGGGTGCAGGGCCTGCCTGGTCGGGAAACTCACCCATCGACACCTGTACTCTCTTCCCCCTGTAGCCTGAAGAACTTTCTAGTGATGCCCAGGTGTGTGAAGCGTTACCCTCCACATCACATGTCCTCCTGAGTCTGCAGTTTTAGCCCTAGAGTCATTTCCATTTCTTCCTGAAGGCTAGGCTTTTGAAAGTAAAAAGCCAGGAAAGGACTTTTTCCTTTTCTATCTGCTCTGTGATCTCTTTCCTGAGGCAATGGCCTCGTTCTGTAAGGGGCAGGCAAGAGGTAGGGGACCTACAAACCAGAAAACAATGGTTAATACTTCAAAATAACGTCCTATGTAAGCAGCTTAGCTCATAGTAGGCGGCGACAAATATTCTTTTCTACTCCTATGACTCCACTATCCCCTTTTCCTCCATTGACCATTCATTTTCTCTTTAACTCAGTTTAATGCAGTTTTCAATCCCACTGCATCGTGAATTTACTTCCACAAAAGTAACCAATGACTCCCCCCGTTGTAAAGTTCAGTAAGGACTTAACAGATTTTTCTCTTTCGGGTGACTTCCCCTGCCTTATTTCCACTTGTGAATAGGTCCCCCCTTTTCAAACTTCTCTCCTATCTTGGCTTTATAACTTCTTGTTTCTCTTCTTACACACTCAGCTATTTTTTAATTCATTTCCTTCTGCACTCAAGTGCCGGCCTTTCCCACCCTTCTCTCCCCAGCCCTCTGCCCACCATCTGATTACTCAGACTGATGATCCCACACCATGTTCCCCTGGAAGGTTTTCCTCCTTCTCTCTCTCCACTGCTCTTGCGTAATTGAAGACTCTTTTTCATCTTACAGCTCTTTCAGTGCATCTCAAATGTCTTCATTTCACTGAAACCTTCCCTGCACCCCATTTCCTCTTCCTGAAGTCCCCAGTGTTCTCTTCTGCTTCCTTTTGTGTTCCTCTCACTGCCTGGAATGTCTCCTCCTACCTGATCAACTTCTGACCTCATTTAAAAGCTCAACTACAATGCCATTAACCTCTCCGGAGGTGGACCTGACTTAGTATTTCCATCCCACTGTTAATGGATTCCATAGTATGTTCTCTCTTTCTTTTACACAAAATTCTACTATTGGACCTATTTGTATTACAGTTGCTTATTCATGTTGGTCTCCCAATAGATGGAGCATCTTGAAAGTGGGCACGGAGCTGTACTTATATCTGTCTCTAGACCTTTGTCTGTATAGAATCAACATATGTTTACAAAATGTAGTTAAAGTGATCATTAAAATGTAAACTGTATGATCTGGGGTATAAAACATTTTATCAGAGCTGACAAAAGAACTAGGCAAGGATGCAAGTAGTTTTATGAAACCATGGCTAGAGATTTAAGAAAAAGAGTTATGATAACCCATCATTAAGGAGAAAGTGCATAAATGGTAAAAAGTTGGGGACTTTGCCTTTTCCCATACTCTTTATTAGTTGTCCCTAATGAATCATCTAAAGAAGACTCTGTTCATAACTACGGTTTCTAGATGTCACATGACTTGAGGATTTTCTCAGATATTTGAAAGAAGACATCCATATGGAAGTAACTTTTTGGAAAATGAGAGGTGGCAGGAGACCTGCTGTAGGCAAGCAGCGACGTGTTTAGTAAATTGTTATTCTCTGACTTGTATACTCAAGGCTCGCAATAGTGCCTTGAATGGAGCAAGGTAAAGTTAAGGAGTTTAAACTAGACCCCAAAGTCAAATCACTTTCTGAAATTTTTAAATATTTTTATATACAATAGAACAAAGGAAGTCAACTCCTCTTTGGTAACTATAGCTGGGAAGGGAAAATTCAAAGCAGTCTCTTCCATTAAAAAAAAAAAAATTCCATCCAATTTGAGATTCATGCCTGCGTCCGAAGGTTTTCATGGCTTAATGTAATCTTTGTCCAAGTATGAACTTAGTCCAAATTGTACTTGCATACTTTCATTTTTGATTTGTGGCACATTTATATAACATATGCTCTTGAGAGATAAAATTTAATAGTATTTGATTATATCTTTTTTAAGAAAAAATTTTGAAAAATTAACCAAGGACAAGAGTCTAAGTATTTAATATCATTAATGTAGGTAACAACGTATGACGAAGGCAATTTGTTGTTGCATATTTGCCAAGCAGAAATGCAAACAAATGTAGAGATGATACTACTTTAATTAATTCTGTGAGTTGAATACCTGTTAACTACTGTATTAACTTCTGTAGTCTGTAATGACTGGCTGCATCTTGTATGCACCCTGACCAGGGACTGAACCAGCAACCTAGGCATGTGCCCCGAAGGGGAATTGAACCCCAGACCTTTCAGTTTATGGAATGACGCTCCAACTAACTGAACTATACCAGGCAGGGCTCATAGCGGGTTTAAAAAAAAGTAGGGTATAGATATGAAACTTTCCAGTTGATACTGAAAGTATTTTCATTAGCAGAAGAAATTGTGTTTCAAAATAGACGGGGAAACTTTCTGGAACAGAACTGTATCTACATGAGATAACCGAGAAAGAAGCTGAGGTAATTACCTAGATGAGGGTTGGAAATTTACTGTCATTATTTCACTGCGAGCTGTTGCATTGAAAAATTCAGTCCCCACAGAGCAGATTCTGAAACAGCTAGAAATGCACACTACCCCAGGAAGTTAAAATTACAGCTTAAAATGAGGCTTTGGGATTACAATAGGTATGTATTACTTTTATTACATACCTTGATTCTTCCGCACAGCCAGGAATAATAATTATGTGTGCTCGCTGCTTTGGAATTAGAACCTGAGTTCTAGCTCAATGCCCGCAAGCAGTTACTGTGGTCAGTAACCTTCTGTGACCCAAGAGTGCTGAAATACTAAATGCAATGCCCAGAGATTGCTTAATTGCTAACAGATTCTAGCTCTGTGTGAGAGAGAGAGAGAGAGAGAGAGAGAGAGAGAGAGAGAGAGAGAGAGGAGGAAATATGAATGACAAATTTTCATTCATACTATAGTAATGTAGCACGAAAAAAAAATCTGACAGTGAAATAGAAGGGAAGTTTCCGGAGGGTTTTTGGCATCCCAGTTTTAGATTCGTGGCATACCTGCTCCTCAGGTAGTCTCGTGTGTTATTAATACCATGCTTGACCCACACCTTAAGACATCTGTGGAGAAGAGAAAGACAGTTGGTACTGATAGCTATTGCAACGGACTCTTCTGCAACTTATATGTGGATTTAAACTACGCTCTTTTGGAAATTGCTCTATTAATCATGTAAGATAGTCACCAATGACAGCTATAGGCTTGACATGGTTATTTCAGAAATCAACTGTGGCAGACTGGCTGGCTGTACATTGAGGCTATTTCTTTTTCTTCCTGGGCAAGATTCCACTTCATGGTTTGCCTTATTGTTGGGTGGCTCGGAGAGTTCTCAGTGGAATGTCAATGGAAGCGACGTGCACAGAGCCTTCCTTGAATAATTCTCCATGCCTTTTCCCCTTCTGCCAGCTTGATGTGATTTTGTGTTTAGCATGTTAGAACCCTAATGCGGAAGACACTTGGGCCCTGTATGAATAAATGCTTCCAGGAGGCTTGTCAGAGCTTCACATGGACGAGAAATACACTTCTATAGTTATGTGCCAGGAGAGATTTTGTATTTATTTGTTGTACAGGTAATGTTATATTAACGAATACATTCACATTTATGGTAAAGGAATTTTAGCTTGCTAGCCACTTACCGTGTTGTTACTGATTATTTTATCACATTTAATTCTCTTAATAAGCTGTTAAAGTATAGTTGTAACTGTCATTTCACAAATGAGGAAATTAAGGTTTAGAAAAGTTAAGCAACTTGCCTGAGATGTAAATTCTGTTGAGACAGGATTTGAACTCAGGTCTGCAAGTCTCCAAAGTGTGTTCATGGTCTTCCCAATAAGTTATCCAAGAGGAAAGTAATATATAAACTATACAGAGAGCACGGATAGATGCATTTGTACATTTGCTCATTCACTCATTAATTTATTCAACAAACACTTATTCCGTTTTATTTTGTGCCATGTCCTAGATACTGGAGCCAAGATACCCTTTTTAGTAAGACAGAAGCAGTAACTTAATTTTTGTTACCCGATGTCCTGAGATTCTAACTGTACCTTCTAGTTCAAGTTACTCCCAACAAAAGGTGGAAATACTCAGAAACAAGCTCTCAGCATCTAATATACTCATTTCTAGTCAAGAAGAGTGACTAGTTTTTTAAGATGCATCAATTACTGTGCTGGCCAGGTGGCTCCGTTGGTTGGAGCATCATCCCATACACCAAAACGTTGAGGGTTCGCTCCTTGGTCAGGGCACATAGCTAGGTTGCGGGTCTGACCCCTGGTCCATCTAGTTGATCAGTTGGTCCGTTGGGGCGCGTGTGGGAGGCGACTGATCGATGTTTCTCTCTCTCTCTCTCCTTCTCCCTCCCTTCCTCTCTGTAAAATCAATAAACATATCCTTGGGTGAGAATTTGAAAAAAAAAAGATGTCTAAATTACTACTACTGAGAGATGTTAGTTAGCCTTAATAATAAAGAATGGGGACTTTTTCTCTGAAATTTAGGAGGGACATTCTCACGGACGAACATGCTGCTGTTCCCCATGTGACCAGGGTGTGACGACAATGTAGAGGAGAAATCCAGGACACATTCGGCAGGAAATGCTATCCTACCACAAGCAGCGGATCCTGCCGAATTCATGCTGGCACACCCTGAGAGGAAGGGCAATATCAATGAAATAAATAATAGTTCTCTAATAAATAATTCTAAAAGCTAACATGCTTTTATGATAGAAATTTATGAAACTACTACAGTATAAGAGCAGAACAGAAGTAAAAGTTTACAATTTTTTAAATACTCTACACGAAGCCTAGAGTATATAATCCATTGCAGTTTATACAATAGTTAATTTTAGGGTTTCATCCAGCTAAGATTTAATACAATCTGAGTAGACTAGGCAAAGTATTTTGAGGCAGTGTGGCTCATAAGATGTTTTTAATAAATATATTGATGTTAATATTGGAAACAAATGAAAATTGCAATTGGTAAGAGATATCTAGAAATTCAGAGTACCACAACTATCAAAGTTAAATATTTAAAAGAGCTTTCCAGATTTTTCTCTCTCTCTTCTTTCTTTCCTTCTTTCTTTCTTTCTTTCTTTCTTTCTTTCTTTCTTTCTTTCTTTCTTTCTTTCTTGGCACTAGTGTCATAAGGAACAGTTATCTTTAAAATAAAAAGTGGGTTTGCGTTACTGTTGAACTAAAAATCTGACCCTTTTTGTGATTTACAGCAAGAAATCTATAACCGAATCATTTTGCCTATAGGGACTGTTAGAGGTCTGATAATTATAAGGACAAATTATGTATATTTTATACCCAGGTAAACTGAATAAAATTAGGATACAGTCTTTTACTTTTTCAGTTTGCTTAGTTCATGATGTGCTGGGAAATATGGGAAAAGGAAAAAACCAACAACTGTGAGAACTTTTCCATCAGGTAAATTGTGTATCTTAATAATGGCAAATTTTGTTCTAGAATGGTCAGGAAACCGCTACCCTTACAAATGACTTTAAAAACAAAACAAAATAAAACCCCGTTTCGTTCTCATTAGGTTTCATACTCCTGCCCACAATCCCAACAGATGTGCATTTCATAAGAGAAAAGATGTGGACATCGACTTGCAAATGCAACTCACTATATGAAGACCAGGGATTTAGTATAAAAGGGTAAGTACCAGTACAATGTTGTCAGGACATGGAAAAGCAGAGAAGGAAGTGCAACTCAGAAGAGAAAGAAGCCAAAAGCATTAACAAAAACCTTGCATTGGGAGACATATAACAGGTAGTTCAAAAAGGCTCAGAGCCCTGTGGCGGAACACTGTGTTTTTTTCCAAAGTGTTCCAGAATCGCCAAAACATGGTGTGAGGAAAGAAAAAACAACAATCTTCTTTTGTAACTTTATGGAGTGTGACGTATGGTAAAATATGGCCATTTTGCAAAAATAGGGTCTCCATTGAGAATGTTCTCTGGAGGCATGAACTTCAGAAGAAGAAACGGTTATCTTCTTCGTAGTGCTTGCAGTACATCATGGCTTCCCCCAAATCAACGAAAGCTAATATCCCTAAAGAAGGTGTAATTTTAAGGGTGAATTAGGATCCCATTGCAACCTGTGTCCTATGTGTGCCCCTTGTGCTGGCAGGAAGCGCCGTGGGTGGCTGTCGGGAGCGGTGCTCTTGGCCTGGACGGTAAGGTTCCCTGAGACAGTGAGAAATGCTTTCGGATCTGGGGCTGACCCCTGAGGCGCAGAGGGGTTGGGTCCCTTCCCCCTGGCTCCAGGCTCCCGGGGCTGCCCCCGCACAGGGCACCGCACTTCCAGGTGCGGGCGACCCGCGCGCCAGCCCGATCTGCCCCAGAGCGGCGAGGGGTGGGCGCCGATGCCCCGGGGCGGCCGCGCACGCGGAGGCAGGCGGCGGGCTCCTCTCCGGGAAGCGATCCTCCACGCCCGGGCCTCAGGTGCCCGCCACGGGCCACGAGGGCGCGGGGGAAACCCAGCACTTCCCGCCCAAGAACGACGGCCCCCGCTCCCGGCTCCGGCTGGCTGGGGGGGAATGTTCTCGCGAGAGGAGAGGGGCCGCGGGGCGCCGCGGGTTTGGGGGGCGCGGGGAAGCCCGAGGACGCGGGCCTGGCAGGGAGGGGAGGGGAGCGGAGGCGGCGGACCGGCCGGGGACGCGGGGAAGCCGCTCCCGCCAGTCGCCGAGAGCCAGCCCCTGACGTCAGGAGTTTTCCTCAAAGTCAACAACAAGCCCCGCGGCGGCGGCGGCGGCGGCGGCGAAAACCGAGCGGCGGCGGCCCCAAGAGGGAGGAAGGAGGGGGCGGGGAGGCGGCGGCGGGGTCCCACGGGCGAGGCGCGGCCGGGAGAGGAGGCCGCAGCCCCCCGACCCGTGCCGGGGGCGCCCCGGGGCCCGGAGCCGCCGCCCGCCGCCGCCTCGCTGGCGTGACCCGGCCCCCGCCCGAGCGGTGTTTTCTGGTGATGAATTGAATTTGTAGCCGATATCCGATTCCCATGTAGAGTCTCCGCCTCCTCCTCCCTCCCCCTCCCGCCGCCGCCGCCGCCGCCGCCGCCGCCGCCGCCTCCCGCTCCGGCTCCGCGGCCCGGCCCAGCCGGCTCCCTCCCTCCCTCCCTCCCTGCAGCCCTTCGCCTGCCCTCCCGCCGGCCGCACCGGGTTCCAGGGGGGCCAGAGACTCTGCGGGGTGGGGGGAGGACAGGAGGGGAGGAGGAGGGAGGGGGGACCCCCGAGTCACCCCCTCTCCTCCCCCCGCCCCCCCGGCTCCATCCTCCGCCGCCGCCCGAGCAGCTGCGGGGCCGCCACGGCCGCCTTTGCAGGTAACAGCCACCGCCCCCCACTCGCGCCCCCTCCCCGCTTCGCCTCCAGTCCCTCCTTGCCCCCGGCCCGGTCCTCCCTCCTGGCCTCCCTCGGGCGGGGGGCGGCGGTCGGATGGGGGGAGGCGGGGGCGTCTGGGCTGTCACCGCGCCGGGGGCGTGGGCGGGGGCTGGGTCAGCGGAGGCTTTGGGTGTGGGTGGCGAGGCCGGGGGATGCCCGGCACGGATGACACGGGCACCTCCCCCACTTTCCAGGGGAAGCTGGGGGGCGGCGGTGCGCGGGGGTCGCGGGAGGGTGTCCCCGGCCTAGCGGTACCGTCCGTGTCTGGGCTGCCCCGGCCCTGGCGCCTCCAGTCTCTGCGCAACTCCGCGCCCTCCCCATGGCCCTCCCCGCCGGCCGCGCGGCGTGGGGAGGGGGCGCCCGCTCGGACCGGGGGGTGGCGGCGAGGTTATATAACGCGTGGAGCTCGGTGTCAGTGTGTTTGGGTTGGGGGGAGGGGGTTGTCTGCCGCGCTCCCTGCGCTGGGGCCGCCTGTGCGCGTGGGGTGGGGTGAAGGCGAGGATGCACCGGCGTCCCCCGGGGTCTCCTTCCTCCTCCACCCACCCGGCTGCCGGCGCGCAGAAAAGACGGCGCGGGTGGGGTGGGTGGGGGTGTGCGGGGGGAGGTGGGTAACGTGCTTGTCTGTGTTTTTAATAGTAGTGGGGTTTTGATCCGCTTGGGAGTTGTGTGCTAAGAATAGAAATGTGCGGAAGATGCTGGGTTTGGCTGATCCAGTGATGCTGTCGCTGCTGGCGGCGGCGGCGGCGGCTCGGGCTGCAAGTAAACAAACCAGCCTCTTCCTCGTCCATCGCCTCCTCCTGCGGATCGGTCTGCATCAGCCATGATGCTGGTGGGGCCCTTCAGAGCCCTAAGTTGAAGCCTCACTGGTCGCTGTGTTCATCCTGACTCCCTGGCGGGGTCACCCCTTGTTTGGGATTTCCCAGGAATCTACAGTTAGGCCAGATTGAATCTTTAGGGCCAGGTTTTCAATACCGATATTTACTGTTTACCTTTGAAAGTAGAGGAAATGCTTGCATGTAGGTCAAGGCTAGGATGCTCACATTTCTTCCATCAAAATCATGTTATGAAAATAAAGCCAACTCATTCCACCAGTGTGGTGATTGGTTGAAAGCCCAATAGTTTGTAATTCATATCGTTTACAAATAGAAATTTAGCATTGAACCGTGTGTGTCTACTGGTTAATTACTAGTATTAATAAAATGGTCACATTTTTTTTAAGTTCACCCTAAAGCTAAAGGGTATGAAATAATGACTTTTTGCAGTTAGGACATTGCCAACTGCTTCAGATCATCAATCTAGATATATGTTCCATATTTGGAAAAGGGTGGTCATATAACTTTTAGTACACTGTAAATCATTAGACAACCACTGGGTTTTGTTTTTGGTGGAAACTCATTAAAGTGGATTATACATTGTTAGGAAATAGTTGAAAAACCAAAGGTGGAAGAGTTCAATGAAGATGGTTTAGGAAACTTTGTCTTCAGAATTTTAGTGTCATTGCAAAATATGTATAAATGAATATGAATATTCCAGGAGGTGGGTGTCTAATAACACACGTATATATTCAGGACTTGGTTGTCTAAAACATGAAAATATTTAACGTGTCTATTAATAAATTACTAGTTTTCTGAGATACTTGACTGAATGCACAATTACTTGCATATATACAGGATGGGGCAAAAGTAGCTTTACAGCTGTGAGTAGGGAAAGTTTATTCTTGGATTATTTCTTATTGTATTATTTTCCATACGAGCAACTGTAAATCTACTTTTGCTCCGCCTTATATACATCAAGACTGTAGGGATTTTTTTTCCTCTTGACAGTATGTAATTTTGACTTTGAAAGTTTACCAAGGAAATACAAAAAATACAAATACAAAGTTTACCATTGTATTGAGGATCTGCATTGTGTTTTTCTCACTAGGATTGACACCAGTATCTATGATTGGCTTGCGCTTGTTTTACAGTGAGGGAAGTGCATATTTTACATGATGAGACAGCATTGAAATTGAGATGACTGTAGAATTTTAGTTTAAGCTGTATTTTTGTATTGTGTATTTGCAGTACCATGTTTGCTTACACTGTGTAAAAAATTCTAAAGTAATTCTGCGAAATAATTTATGAAACTATTATTTGTATTCACTTTGTCCCACACACTTAGCCTGTCCATGATTCAGTGGATTATTTTCCAACTTAAAATTAATTTTTAGTTTGACATTGACTTAGTTTAAGTTGTGTTTGTCAGAGTACTTAAGGGTTCTGCTTTGGACTTTTTATTGTTCATGTAAATTTACGGCTGTAAAATATTTTAAATAAGATTTCACTCATTGAATGAATATTAGGGTGTGAACCGTGTGATAGGGGCCGGTTTGATTAAAAACTTTTCTTATTTACAGGAGATCATTACTATTAGAAAGGAAATTTGTTTTCAGATCACCGTCAATCTAAACATGTTTTGGTTAAACATATCATGGACAAATATACCTAGCATAGGGTTCTGTGCAAAGTAGGGATCTAAGATTTTTTTTTTTAATCCTCACCCGAGGATATATTTATTAATCTGAGAGAAGAAGGAGGGGGGGAGAGAGAGAGAGAGAGAGAGAGAGAGAAAGAAAAAGAAAGAAAGAAACATCAATTGGTTGCGTTCTGAGTTGGGGATTGAACCAGCAAGCGAGGTATGTGCCCTGACCAGGGATCGAACCTGCAGCTCTTCTGGTATACAGGACTGTGCTCCAACCAACTGAGCCACCCGGCCAGGGCTAAACTCTAGCTTTTGATTTAAACATGTGAGAGGGTTTTTTTTTTTCCCCCTTACATAAATTCAGTGGAAGTTTCCAACTATTTAGGTTATTTTAAAAAGAGGAACCTGTTTTACAAATTGATTATGTGGAAGTTTAGAGTTTACTTAAACTTTCCATATTTTTGTGAAAGGGTAGCCACATATTTTTTTGTTGTTACACCTTTTAGTTCAAGGCACCCTTGGGAAGATAAGGCAATTATTGTTAACGCCATGTTAATTGGATTTTTAGCATGATTTGATAGGATCTTGTCTTTATAGTGTGATTAAGTTTCAAGCATTAAAAAACATTTCATTTGAAACCATTTAGATTTGAATAACATAGCATGCAAGAAAGAAAGAAGAAGCCATTTCATTTTGTTTTGACCAAATCAGTCTTGTAATTTGACTTGCATTTTTCTTTATCTTTTTTAAAAAAGATTTTATTTATTTGTTTTTAGAGTGAGGAGAAGAGAGGGAGAAAGAGAAATATCAATGTGTGGTTGCCTCTCATGAGCCCCCTATGGGGGACCTGGCCTGCAACCCAGGCATGTGTCCGGACTGGGAATTGAACCAGTGACCCTTTGCTTCGCAGTCTGGCGCTCAGGTCACTGAGCCACACCAGCCAGGGCTATGTTTCTTTAATAAAAAATTAATGCACATAATTAATTTTTGTAGATTTGCATTAGAATATTTAAAACATTTAAACTTGTTCTGTCTTGAACTATAGGTTTTAGAGTTTACAGCCTGGTTTCATACAGCATGAACTGTTCTGTAGTCTCCTGCAAAGATAGTCTTGAATCATCTGATGTTAATTATTTTATTATGCTCTTTTGTATATGATAGAGCTAGATTCAGTGTAGAGTTAATGGTAGCCAATGCTTGGTAAGCATTTGCCATGTGCCAGGCAGTTACGTGTGACTAACATGTAGACTTTCATTTAGAGTTAATGAGCAGCCCCAGCTACCCTCTACAAAGTGATTTTAACGTGAGAAAACACTTATTCTGGCATTATAAAAATCCATTTCACTTTAACTTCCCTCATTCTGAAACACTTTCTTTTAGTATTTTCACTAGTTCTTAACGATTAGAGGTCACAGTGACAATGCTGAATTTTGATAATACAGTACAATAGTTTTCCCAGAAATCAAGGTAATGTAGTAAAAATAAAAGTACACTGATCCATAACATCCTTTTTCATTTCAGTTTTTTCAAATGCTGAATTAAATGCCTTAAATGTTTACATATTTTATTGCAGCACCAGTCTTTCAATATGTTACATGTAAATATACTTCCTTTGCCGGGTAATCTTCAAGTAGTAGTTGATAGAGAAATTAATGTTTCTCGACCCATGGAGTTGCTTTTTAGTTTTCTTTTCAGCGCCCTTTATATTTACGTATTGCCAACTGCAGACATTTTGCACATCTCAATAGGCATGTTTTCCTAATATTCAAAGGGAAAAGTAAAAAGATTTACTAGAAGAAATCACTAGACGACTTCCAAATGAGAATGTCTCTCCTCTGTATTAAGAAAGCCTGTGACTGTGTGTGGGGTCAGGGGATGCGACGGGAGGGGAAGGAGGATGGTGTTTTGTCGGGTTTGGAGTTTAGTTCAAGCTTTGGCTGAGTGGAGTTGGTGTTTGGATGTTTCATCTTCCCGACTGCATTACAGGCTTTTGTGGACAGGGACTGTATCGTTGCAATGTTGTTAGCTAAATGTCCTTTATAAAAAAGTAGACAGTAGATTCGAAATTGAAGAATGATGCGTATCAGCCTTGGAAGAGCTATGGGGCTATTGGGAGTCACCTGATGCCGTACCTCCATTGCTGTGGCGGAGGAAACAGGCCCAGAGCGTTCAAGGACCTTAGATGGCATCATTCTGGGAAGGGCAGAGCCGGGAGCAGGGACCCAAGTGCTTTGGCCCATCCCGCGCTCTTCCCAACGCCCCATTGTGATGCGCTTTGTTGCAGGGTCTCTTAGCTGCATGTGAACTCGTTATAATTGGTGGTAAAAATCTGGTCAAGCTGATTCTTGTCATGTAATGGACCATATACTAATTGTATTTTGTGTGTATGTGTAAATTGTTTCTTTTAAAAATTTTTACAGCCAGGGAGGTCCCCAGGGCAGAGTTTAAAGGATGTTACATGTGTATTGGAAAAATATGGCCAACTGTGCAACCCAAGTTGTTTCAGTAGCAACTCTCCGCACGTCCCTGTTGCTCTGGGTAGCTTCACATAGACACAAGCTGGGCTTTACGAGAGGAATGTAGGGGATCAGTTGTCATAGCCCCTCCAGTGTTCTAGGAGGCAGAGGGAGCCAATAAACGTTTTCTTAGTTGCCCCACGTTAGAATATTAAATAGATCACTTGGCACAAGTTGCTTTTTTATTTGATTAATAATGGCTATGTTGGTTGAAATGGCACCTAAATGCCTTTAAACGGGTATAGGAAAGGGGGAGAAATGTTTTATATTTTTGTTTATGTATTTCAAAGTTTATAAAGTTGAATTTTTAGAATTGGCATATTTTGAAGAAGTGATATTTTGTATGAAAGCCGGAAACTTGCCAATGCTTATTCAGGTATTTTCTCATCATGTAAAACTCAGCAAAGATATTTACAGAGAGACTTTTAAGAAAGTCCAAAAAGATGATTATTGCACTCTGAAGAGATGAAAGATATTTGAAATATATAATTTGCGTGGCTCACTTCCCCATATAGTATTATTATTATCATTTTTTTAAAAAACAGGATAATAACTCTGGAAAGGGACAGACTGACTTTGAGAGTAATTTGAAGTGCAGAGCAAGTTACCTTGAATGTCCTACTTCCGTATTTTAAAAGTTTTATATAACCTTACACACTTACGGCATGTATTAGTTTTGCCTATTTCTTGCACATAGGTGAATACTGTAAAGTTATATCCTGTTTCCCCTTGACCATCATTTGTATTTCAAAGTAGCAGCATTCTGTTGTACTTGAACATGAGTTGTCTTCATTAATTCAGTTTACTGGCATATCTAAAATATATAAAAAATTGTGGTATAGAGCAAGTATATTCCATATAATATTAATTATAGCCAAATTTATACTTTAGAGGAAGTTGTATTACAGAATTCTGGTACAGCTTTTAACTTACGAATTAACATAGGCAATTGTGAACCCCTAAATTTTGCTTTTATTTGTATAAAAGAGAATTCTGGAGGTGCCTTTTAACTTTGTCGCTCTACTTTTAGTCTCCCATTATAATTTCATTTGTGATGGCACAGTTATAATATTTAATTTTTAATTTATTTGAAAACATTGTGCTTTACTGGACACCTGAAGTATAATTTGATATGGAAAAAAATGTTCAGAGCTATTCTCAAATGTTAACACATATTTTTGAGAGTTCATATCACGTTATTTGGTAGAAAGCATACCAACCTGATAGAAAATCTGAATTTTACATAGTCACTCTTGTTACCTGTCACCAGCTTGTTCTGGTAACTGTGGGAAGTAACGTCATTATTGGTTGGTCACAGTTTTCCTAGATTCATAATTGTAGATGCAGTAGCTGCTACATAGATTTGCTTTCAGAGTCAAATGAGGTAATAGACGTGAAAGCATGCTGATAGCAAATTATTAAAGGTTTGGAAAAGATTTTTAAATGCTTCGTTTTGCTTGCCTCCCTGTATACTTAATATAGTGCTTGTCACAGAGTAGACAGTACATACTTATTAACTCAGTAAATACATGTATGTTACATGTTTTGAGTGAATGATATTTTTTAAAGATATTTGAAGGTGTTTAATGTTTGCTTCAAATTGAATGGTTGGTTATCATAAGTGAACAAATATCTTTAAAATACTCTTATAAATATCATTAAGAAAATATGCCATTGTTTCCCTTTTTCCCCTCCCATAATGGATCAACATGGGCAATGTTGATCTTTGGTTTGTTTGGGAATGGAAACTTGAGCATCTTAACCAAAAAAAAAAAAAAATTAAGAAGGATAATTTTAATGTGTAATAGTCCTTACAGTTAATGGAGGTCTACAGGAAACATATTTCAATGACTAGGGAAGAATATTTATTATAATTTTAGTTATTTATATGTAGATGCTTCTATAATGTTCAAATTCAGGCTTGGTTTTAAGATGGCTTGGTACCATTCCCTCTGTTGATTCAGAATGTTAGTTTGCTTAGCCTGTGCTTTATAGGCTGAATCTTCATTCCTTGTTTTATCCTCTGATTGATTCCTTATTTGTTGAGCATCTCTTATATGTCAGGCACTGTCAACTTGTTTCACTAATAATAATGCTATTGAATGAGGTAAAAGATGTGAAAATGTTTTTTAAATTGTAATATGACATTCAGGTGCAATTATTATCATCATCAAATTCTCAAATAATTCTGAACAAAAGCACTTTTATTGTAACTGCTTTGTGTAAATTCCAAATTGTATCTGCCAAGAACTTTGTGTGAAATTTTTCATAAGAATGGGAAAAATTAGATTACCTAGCAATGGAATGTTTGATGAAATAGGCTTAAAAGAAAAATGAACCAGGTTCTGGATGTTATAGGACGAACTTGTGCAGAAGTGAGGGCTCTTAGAAGGAGGTAAAGTTCACTCTGCCTTCGGGAATGGATTGCATCCCGGAAGCCCAGCTCATCATTTTGCAGATTAGTTAGTTAGTGACACCGGAGACTGAGCCCAAGAGAGTAGATGACCGGGGCGCGGGGAAATTGCCACTGCCGGACAAGCGCAGAATACCGGTTACCGCCTGAGACCTAATAGGGTTGTTTCTATGCACAAAAGAGCATTTATTTCTAGCGTAGTGATCATAATTACAGAGTAGTATACCTTGGGATGTCTTTTAAGTTATGTTCAAAGAATGTGTCATTTTAGTCAGTAGAGACTCAGAAGTTTTTAAAGCTGAAAATTATGATTATGGGTAGAACCTGTTAACATTTTAAGAGGCAAACGCACAAAGTTCTCTCTAGTATGTGGGGGTCACTGGCCCTGATGAAGATGATAAATTTGTCCTATTGATTTAACATATATTTTAACAGTTTAATGTGACTATATAAGCATTTTTATATCTAAAATACTAGTTTTTGAAAGTTTATAAAACAGAATTCATTAACTTTGGGTTGATCTGGATATTTTGGTGCATTGTTTTATACTGAAGAGGTGGTGCTGCTGGAAAGAGCGTTGCCTGGTCCTCTGTCTTGGGTCTCTCATGACGTAGCTGTGTGACGTTGGGCGAGTCGCTTGCCCAAGAGCCTTCTCAACTGTAAACTAAGGTTTCTTCCAGCTTTGATATTCTTATAATGAAATGTCCACTTAAAAAAAAATAAAATCAATTTTGACAATACTTTTGTTTTTCTGGTGTTTTTTTAATAAAGGTATGGTAATATAGATTATTTAAATAGGAATGTATACATTTTAAATATGTTTATTGGATATGTGTTATGTTTGGGTTATTACTACGTGTTGATCCCTGATCTCCATTTCTAAGCCCGAGGATATAAAGATATAAATTTTCTTTCACCCAGACTATATAATTTTATAGTCAGAAACCAAAAATTGCTTAAATAGGTGTGAGGCCCCTTGCTACAGTTCTGCCAAAGAGCAGGTCTGAAGGGCATGTCTTCTGAAGCCTGCCTTTTGTACGAGTGCTCCCAGTATTTACCTTCCTCATGATTATTCATGCAAAGAGCTAACCATTTTAATTATTTAGCTCTACGTGTATTACGTAGTCAGTTGAACATGTTGAGTTCTTTAGGCTTCCTAAATCAAATAAGAAGATCTTTGGATTCTGTACTGAAGGATTTTTTTGGCTGTTTCATTGCCTGTTTTTAATGGTGAAATGAGTCTGCTCTTGGATTGTATGGCCGCGTCCTGTGGCCATTTCCCAAAGTGTGTTCCTATGGATGTTAACACATGTTACTAAAGAAGAAAAAAAAAGAGCCCTATTTGTTCAAATAAATGTAAGATTTGCTGAGATATTTTAATATGTTAATAGTAATGTTTCAAGGGAAAGACATGGTTTGCACAATTTTCCCAACTTACTTGACCAAAGAATTCCTTTTTTTTTTTTTTTAATCTTTCTTATTTATCCAGCATTTCTTTTAATAGTCTGTCAAGCATCTTTTGGGAAAATACAGCCAGATTCCAATGTCCCTCTGGCTCTCCACAGTAGGAAAGCCGGATGATTTTGAGGACGGTCTTGGCCCACAGCCCCCTGTCCCGTGATGGGAGTCGTCTTCAGCCACACACAGTTTGTCAGATTGTCAGTCTTGACTCCTGACTGCTACATGATTAGGCTGTGCACTTAATTTGCATCAGATCAAGAACTGTAACTCAGTTTAGTACTAGCTGAGGAGTCCAACCTTTACGCACTGCCACGCCCCGTTTATCAAAACGCAATGAGAAAATAGTACACTAATATTCTAGAGTCCATCCATCACTTTTTGTGGTTATCTAAAATTTATGCATGTGTTCCTGGACCACGTTTTTGGTCCCTTTACGTGGAAATGGCTTTCATTCAATTTTATCTTGGTATTTCCCTTTTTAGGTTGAGAGGGACAATAAGAAATTGTCCTGTAAAACTCATTGCTATTTATGTGTGAGGATATTTTTGAGGACTTTGTTTTTGACACTATAAGGTGTCTTGTAAAGACCCATGAGAAAAATTTCAGATTTTTGTCCCAAAAAGAATTACTTCTGAGCAACTTTTTTCTTTAAAGAAAAATATGGATACTGTAAATATTGAAACCATTGTGTTTCCTTATTTGCATTGCTTCTTGAAAGCTCGTGCTAAATTTGTGGCCCATCTTTCACAAATACATAAACTTTTACTTTGGCTTCTTTTTATTTTTATTTAAGGCAGTTAGTGGTCAACCTTTTCCATCTCACGGCACACACAAACTAATTACCAAAATTCTGCAGCGCACCAAGAAAGAAATGTTTTGCTGATCTGACAAAAAATAGGTATGATTTTGATGTATACACACTGGACAGCTATTGTGTTGGCTGTTGGTCATTTTTTTATTTGACAATCTGAGGAAAAAGAGGTCAGTGCCCCAGACCAAATAGGTATTGCACGCTTTAAAAATTCTTGCAGCGCACCAGCTGAAACTCACTGATTTAAGGGAACATAGATTTGGAGTTCAGAATGCAGGCCGTGGAGCTGGACAGACAGGGCTCACATCCTGGCTCCATTACTCTGTTTTCAAATCGGGCAAACTGCTTAATCTCTGCACACCTCAGTTCCCCCATTTGTGAAATGGAGTTACTAGAACCCTCACAAGGTTGTTGGGAAGATTACCTGAGAATAAAGATTTAAGCGCCTGCACAAGTTCCTGACACATCTTGAATGTTCCATACTTTTCCCCACCTTTATAGTCCCTTTGTTTCACTTTTCCTACTTTAAAAAATAATTGATTTTATATTATTTATAATATTTTACTGATTGTAATCAACCTAAAATATTGCTTGGAACAAGGCAGAGTAAGCATCCATAAATGTTAGTTTCTTAGCACGTGGTATTTTATATAAAATACAACAATTAAAAACATTCACAGTTGCTTTCCAATAACTATTTTTAAATTTACAGGGATTATGAGACTAGACATAGATGAAGATTTACTTTTAAAATCCACTCTCCTTTTGTTCTCTTCCTCTCCACCTGAAATATAATCACTAAACACATTTTCTATATTATTTCTGTAGGGGTGACAGTGGTTTTCTTAGGACATTTTTATGGCAACCTCTTAGGTTAAGAGTTTCACTCTCATTTGAAATCTGTCACAAGACCAGGGAAGTGCATTCATTATACAACTATTTAATAAATAAGTTCCCCAGTTGGAAGAGCTAGACTTTTATGTGAGGTCAGGCCAGTTGAAGACATTGACAAAGAATTAGTTGTTTGTTATTGCTATGTGAGTTGCAAGAATGGAAAAAAAAAGAAATTCTTTCTTCAATACTTCCTTCCAGGCTGAGTCATCACTAGAGAGTGGGAAGGGCAGCAGCAGCAGAGAATCCAAACCCCAAAGCTGATATCACAAAGTACCATTTCTCCAAGTTGGGGGCTAGAGGGGAGCCATCATGAGCGATGTTACCATTGTGAAAGAAGGTTGGGTTCAGAAGAGGGGTAAGTGTTCAACGAGACCCAAAAAACACAGTTGGTAAGTGTGCTAACAGTTAGTGGTGTCCTGGAAGTTGATATTTTTTTTTCTGATGCTGTTAACAAAGTAAACTGTGACATGCTCTGTCCAGTGAGAGAGAAATGATATTTAACATATGTGTTAGGAATTTGCTTGTCATTTAGGGATCCTTTGTAATTCTGGATTTTGATCATTTATAATCGAGTTTGGCTTTCCAGTTTGTCGTGTGCATGCATGTTACAGAAAATCTGTGTTGTATTTGTTGTGCTGTCTACAGATTATACAATCCAGAGGGAAATCTTTAGAATGATTTAATATCTAAAAAAGTGTCTTTAACTTGTATGCATTTCAGGACATGTAAACATAAATAAAATGATTCAGTGACAGCAAGCCAATTTGGGTGGTGGTAGGGAAAAATTTAGTAATAAAGGGGGAGGGTTCACCCACAAACTCACGGATTCAGCAATCTCATGAGTAGGTAAGTAAAATGCTGAAGTAAAAAACCAAATGAGGAAAGGGTTTATGTGTGTTATGTTTAATTTTATGTTTTTATTTTTCATGATCTACTTGTAGTATTTCTTGTTCACCGCTACTTTAGATAAATAATTCAAATGCATTATTATACTTTCATGATATTAAAGGAAGAACTATTCAATGTGAAACTTAAAATATGTTTTACATCCTCTATGAGATCACCTGCTTAATGTGGTCAATGTGTTTATTAGAAATCTAGAGTTTAGATTAGTTGCTTGGCAACTATTGTTTATCCACATGGCCAGGTTGAGTAGGGTGAGGGCCATTTCATTCTCAGATTTTAAAGTTACTGTAGATCTCTTTTTCTGGTTAAAAGTTGCCTCTTAAGTAGTGATTTTAATATTCTTTCTAGGTTTGTATTTCATACCTATGCTGGAAAGCTGTTGAGAAGAGTTATGTATGTTTATGTATTATTGAGCTTTTAAAAATCAGCCTTATTGAGTTATTTATTATACATATAATAAAATTCACTAATTTTAAGTGTACACTTTGATGAATTTTGCTGAATTTATACAGCAGCATAACAAACACTATAATCATGACTTAGAACATTTCTATTACCTGAAAAGTTTCCTACATTCCCCTGGTAACCACTAATCGGCTGTGACTATAATTTTGCCATTCTAGAGTTTCATGTAAGTAGAATCATACAACATGTAGTCCTGTGTGTCTGATTACTTTCACTTTGCATACTACTTTTAAAATTCGTCTGTGTATATAATGATATATATATATATATCATTAGTTTGTTCCTCTTTATTGTTGAGTAGTGTTTTGCTGTCTGGACATAAAATTTTCCTGTTTAACAGTTGATGCACCTTTGGGCTGTTTCTAGTTATTGACTGTTAGGAATAAAGCTGCTGTGAACATTTGCATGCATGTCTTTGTGTGATGTCCTCATTTTTCTTGGGCGATAACCTAGGAATGAGATTGCTAGGTCATATGGTAAGTGTGTGTTTTACTTTATAAGAACTGCCAAACTGTTTTCCAAAGTGGCTGACTCTTTGTGTTAAGTTTAATTTTTTATGTTATTCTCATATCAGAAATTGGGAAAGAGTTTTCAGATTTCATGCTGTATGAAGGAAGATATTTTTTGGTTTATTTTCTAACTTACCCATTATATTTATATTCTTCTTTGTTTTTTTTGGCGGGCGGGTGGCAAGTAACTTACCCCTTTTGGAGGTTTACTTTATTAATCTCTAAAATTGTTCGCACAAGTTCCTTGTGAAGATTAAATAAGATAATGGACGTGGATGCTTTGACAATTTTAACATAAATGTAAGCTCTTACTATTACCACATTTTACCAAGGGCTTAGGGTAGTTGTTGAATCTGTTTAATTAATTGTGTCTTCTCTGGAATACCATTGTAGAAGGCTGGTATGTAGTACATGGGCTATAGAAAAAGAAAACAAAAAAGAATTTCTCAGTGGTTTTCCCTGCATTGGTTGGGGAAACAGGATTCTGGTGAGTGTGTGAGTGAGTGAGTGTGTGTGTGTGTGTGTGTGTGTGTGTGTGTGGAATGAGTACACTTGTGTATTAATTTCTGGAAGTAATAGGCTTATAAACATAAGAATTTGAACAGTACACAAAGGTATAAAATGAAAAGTGATAATCTTTCTACCCTGTACCTCTTTTAACTAGTTTCTTTCCTAAAATGGAGGTAACCATTTTTGACCTTTTGTATTTTTAATTCTTCTGTTGATTATTCCAATTTTATATATAATGTTATACTTTATTTTTGACTAAGTAATCTAGTATAGTCCCATTGTGAAAAAGGAACAATTTTACTTTTAATACTTACTGTTCATTTTTGGAGCCTTTTTTGGTTAAACTTCTTGCTCTTGACTCAGTAATTCCATGAATTATTTAGACCTAATCTTGTCACTCTGTACATTAAGAACAATTAGTACCCCTTACAATCTTTCCCTTGAATTCCACACATTCCTCTCCCAATTTATGTCAACTGTAACATTTATTTTATGTCATCAAGGTCTAATAGTTACATTTGTTGATTCCACAAAGCAGTAATCAATGTTATGCTATGTATATAATATTAACTACTAAACAAAGCAGTTACTATTTGGGATCCATTGAGAACAAATGGATTTTTACACACTATTGGTACTCAAGATCATGCCATGTTTCAGTCTGGGCTGTAACTGTTTTTAACCTGGATTTACTAATTTCCACATTTCCCCTGTACTGGTAGAAGAGTGAGAGCCTCCATACCATCACTCGGTTACCCATCTCTATTTTTTGTTGTATGTTTTTCATTCCCGTTTCTCCCCTACAGCCTCTCCCCGCTCGCCCAGCCTCCCTGCCTCAGTTTCCTCAGTCTTGTCCCGCCATCCGTCTTTGAAATAGTTTGTTGAGGTTCTAATATGACTTGCCTTTGTATCTGGGTATGATGCCCAGCTAATACTGTGCTATTTAATTGCATTCTTGGACTAGTTCTTTGCTCTCTTAGATGTCTTTTCTCTTTGTTTTGGACTGATTTTGCAGTTTTCTAGAATACTTCCTGAAAAAGTAATTTTTTTCTAGAAAGAGCGCTTGTGTAGGTGCTTGTCAGCACAGTGTTTGAAAATGTCCCTTTCACTTTCACACCTGGTACATACCTTGGCTGGGTTTAGGAAGCAGGTTTTAAATGATTTTCCTTCAGGATTCTGAAGGCTGCATTCCATTGCTTTATAGTAACCGGGTTTACCGAGAAGAGGTGCGGCGCTAACGTGAAGGGGTGTTTTTGGCAACCTGTTTTGTTCTCTGGAAACTTTTTGTGTTGGTACCTCTTGACCATTGGCATTATGAGAATTGAGGAGGATGAGTTATATAGTCCTTGTTAGTTCATTCTGTAAAACATTTGGCGGACCGTTTGAAAATGCAGACTCTTACATCTTTGCTTCAGTTTTTTAATTTTCCCCTAGAGCTTATATATCAGTGCACTGTTTTCAATTTTTTTTTTTTTCATTTTCCATGTCTTTGTTTTTTTCCTCTTTGTTCTGGGAGATTTCCTTGACTTGTTATTCTAGCCCTTCATTGTATTATTTATTTCAGCTACTACTTTATATTCCTGGGAATTCTTTATAGTTTACGGCCACATGCTCTTATTTTACTAATGTAACATAATCTTATTCTTAGGACACTAAATAGATTTTATTTTTTAAGTTTTTTCTTTGCTTTAAATCCCTAAATTTGTTCATTTTGGTTCTTTTTTGTGGTGGTGGTTTTCTTCAGGTTTCTGGGGATCCCTGTTTGTCTGGGTATATTTGTGAATGAAAGGCTGGGGTTGCTGATAGTGTCTTCTGTCTATTTTTACAGGTCATATATTTTTCCTATGCTTACAACAAGTTAGATTTACTGGAAGAGGATTTGTATGGTAGTTTTTAACTGTACTTGAAAGCGTTAGTTGAAACATTAGGGAAACCAAATTATGCATTTTTTTTCCTCCACTATTTTTAATTTATTCTCTTAGAGATTTTTCAGCACTGTTTTAATAATAATTTTGTGTTTTAGTCAAGTAAATTTCACTATATAATCTTTCAGTGTTTGGCTATATTTGGTTTAAAGGATTTCTTCTAAAAAAGCATTATTATTTTTTCCTTCCTGTTTACCCTGGGCAGGTTTTCACCTGAACTGTGGTGTACTTGTTTGAGAGTAAATATGATAATCCCTGCCTTCTTTACCACACCGCATGGTCTTAAGCATTAGGATATAATGAGTGTAGAGGAGTGTTTTAAAACGATTAAGAAAGGGTATTGCTATCACATAGTTACAGCTGTGGCCCTTACTCTGAATGTCGGTCCTTTTTCTCAAACCTCTGTTGCTGAATCAGTCCTTGTTAGCTCCTGTTCAAATATAATCTTATTCTATTTGTACTTTTAATGCAAAGAAGTTGTTCTTCAGTAAATATCTTCCAGGAAAAGGAAAAAAAAGACTGACAGATAATTATTAACATTGTGTAACATAAATGCTTTCCTAACTTTATTAGTGGCACGTAGTAGTGAAACCTTTTCTTTCCCTGTACTTTTCTGGAGCAATCGCAAAACGGTGGGTATTAATTGAGATAACACATTAACATAGTGTTGTTGGCTTTAGAAATGACAGTAAAAGAAATACAATGTAGCCAACATGGAGGAAAGTATTGTCTGCATTTTCCTCCTGGGTGGTTGGAGCAGAGCACCTTCCAGTTTGGCCGCATGTTGGCGTAGGAGTCATCTGCGTGTGTATTAAACGCTTGTTAAATTACCTCCTTTTAAGACCAGCCTGGAAAGTATGCTCCCGGTGACTGGGTATCTCTAAACTAGACGTCAAATTTGCTTTCTTATTTCATTCCATTAGAGCTAGTGGCAGTATTTGCTCTGAAGGAACTTACTGCACTGATAAAGTTTAACCAGCTTAAAAGGTTTAGTTATAGAATTAAGTAGATTGCAATAATATTAATCAAGAGATTAGTGTAATTTATAAATTTTATTTGCTTAATAGCATTGCTTCTTTTAAAAATCCTAAGTACGTAGTCTCTTGTAAATGTGGACAGCAAGTTCCTTCATAACAGATTAAAATCTGTAATATGTTTCTAGTCAACTCATAATCTTACCTTGAAATTGGTACAAATTGAAGGGTACCATTCATTAAAAATACTTTGATCGATGAAAATGCTGCATGCATATGTTAATTTCTTATACTTGTGTTAATATCTAACAGATTGAACTTTAATGTTGTGTTCTGTGTATGTTAACCAGTTTGTGTTTTCAGAGAACCTTTTCCTTTAGTTTGCCTTGTACTTGGAATAGTTTCCAATTAAAGGATATCTGGACGCTGTCTTTTGAATTATATGTCTTCTATTCCATGAAATGATTTGTTTAGATGAACCAGAATGTTAGTATTTAGTAATGCCAAGCTAAAACTCTATAAATCTATGAGTTGTCATGCCAAATAGCTTAATCCCGCTATGCAAAATATACTTTAGTAACAAAGATTTTAAGCTGAATTATGTTTTCATGTGTGATTGTGGTGATGTAGTCAGTTATAAGTTGTAGAAAACGAAATGCACTATTTGAGGATACTCATCCAAGTCCAAGGGAGTTGCCTTCTCCTTTATTTTGAATGTACTTGTGTACTTTTACTTCTTGTTTTATTCACCAAGCGACTTTTGAAACAAATTATGAAGTGATTAAGGAAAAAGAAAGTGACCATATGATTTCCTGTTTACTGCTCAGCAGCAAGCATTTTCCATAGAGAGTGAAGAGCTGTGGTAGTAACTGTATAAACCACATGATACGTGAGAGAGGCTCTCTTTGACTATTGACGTTATGAGTGGAGAAGAAACAGGGAAAAATTAAATTTGTCGCCAGTGGCATTAAAACTCTGAGATCAATGTATTTGCAATGTGAAATTTGTTTTTCTTGTCTCAATTAATTCATTCTGCAAATTTTAACCAAGTAAACCAAATGTAGAGGACCATCAAATGACGAACTAGAGTTACAGAATTATAAACAGGGGAGTCACTCACACACACCCCTCCCTCCCCAGTCAACAGTTGAGTTTTGTGTTTTGATTTTGCATCCTGCAGCCCTGTTCAGTTCGTATACTATTAATGTTAGTTATCAATACTTTGAAGATTCTTCTGTGTGGATGGTCCAGTCATCTGCAGAGAGCCTCAGTTCTGCTTCTCCCTTTCCAATCTTTATGCCTGTAATTAAAATTTCTGGTTTTTATGTCACTGGTTAGGACTTGTATACAATGCTGAGTAAAATTGTAAGAGTGGACATTTTTGCCTCACTTCTCATCTTATGGGAAAGCAGTTACTTTACCACCGAGTATCATATTAGCTGTACTGTTGCTGCCCTTTGCTGGGTTCAGAAAGTTCCTTTCTGTTCCTAGTTTGCTAAGAGTTTTCATCCTGAGTGGGTGTTCAATTTTTTCAAAAGATTTTCCCGCATCTGTTGAAATGACTGTTTGACTTTTTTTATTCTGTTAATATGATGTATTACTTTCATTGCTGGAATAAATCCCATTTGGTCACGATGTATATATTTGGTCACCTTTAATATAGTACCAGTTTTGATTTACTAATATTTTGTTACAGATCCCCCTTTTTTTTTGCATTTACCAGAATATTGATCTATAATTTTTATTTCAGGTTTTGGTATAATGGTTATTCTAGATTCATAACATAGGCTATAATAGGAAGCATTCTCTCCTCCTTACTTTTTGAAGGGATTTGCGTAAGGTGGGTTTTAGTTCTTCGTTACGTGTTTGATGAAACGCATCAGTGAAGCCTTCTGGGTTGGAGAATTTTGGTGATTAATTCAATTTCTTTAATAGATAGGGGGCCATCCAGATTTTCTGTCTCATGTTGTGTCAGTTTGGGTAAACTGAGTTTTCTAAGGAATTTGTCCATTTCATCACAGTTTTTGATTTATTAGTCATAAAGTTCTTAATATATGCAGGATTTAGAATGATAATCCCCTTATTAAATCCTAATGATTGTATCTTGTGTTCTCTCTTTTTCTTTGATCAGTCTTTCTAGGTGTGTATACATTTTGTTAATCTTTTTAAGGAGGTGGATTTTTGCTTTATTTTCTTTGTCATTTGTTTTCTATTTTATTGCTTTTGCTCTTTATCATTTTAATTTGCTTGTCTTTTTTCCTGGCTTCTTAAGCCAGAAAATGATATAAGAAATGATATTATATGTAATATATAATAAAATATTATATCATTGATTTTAAACCTTTTTTAAAAAAGAAATATAAACATTTAAAGCTGTGGACTTACCTTACTTCCTGGCTTAACTGTGTCCCACAAGTTCTGATAATACTGTATTTTCATTGTCATTTAGTGTAAATGTTTTCTAACTTCCCTTGTGGTTTCTTTGAACCTTGGGTTATTTAGAAGAATATTGTTTAATCTCAGAATATATGGGGGTTTTTAGATATCATAGTGTTACTGATTGCTATTTTGCGTTTTGATTGTAACTACAGATGATACTATGTAAAATTTCAGTCATGTGAAGTTTTTCGTGATTTTTTTAATGGTTCCCCAACATATGGTCTGCCTTGACTTTTTGCTGCTGTGGGTGTAGTGTTTTATAAATGTGTGGTTAGGATGGTTCATAGTGAGTCATCTCTTCTATATCTTTACTGATTTTTTTCCCTTTAGTTCTATCAGTTACTGAGAGAGGTGAAAAATCTCCACAACTATGATTGTGAATTTGTTTCTTTATTCTGATTGTCCTGCTTTATATGTTTTGAAGCTTTGTTATTGGATGCATTCACATTTATGATCATCATGTTGTCTTGATACATTACATCTTTCATCTTATGAAAGGCCCATCTTTATTTTTGGTGATACCCTTTGTTTTGAAATTCCGTGTGTCTGATACTAATAATAACTGCTCCAGGTATTTTATGATTAATGTTTGCGTGTTTTATCTTTTTTAAGTGTCCTTTTGCATTTAGTCTACCTATGTCTTATATTTAAACTGCTTCTTTTGCAGATGGCATATGTTAGGGTCTGATTTTTTTTTAAATGTTATTCGACAGTCTTTACCTTTTATTTGGGTGTGTTTAGACCATTGATATTTGTTAATGGAATTATTGACATGATTGGACTTCCTATTTTTTTGTCATATATTCTTTGTTCCTTTTTATATTCTTGCTTTTTCTTGGATTTAGTTTTTTTTACTATTCTATTTTTCTTCCCTTTTGGTATTGGCTTGTTAGTTATGTCTCTTAAACATTAAAAAAATCTATACTTAATATTGTTGTTGATATGGTTGAATTTAGGTCTGTTATTTTTTTATTTGTCCCATTAAAAAAATTCCTTTTTATATTTTTTGCCTCCTCTTGGGGTAATTGAAATTTTGGGGCACTTCATTTAAATTCCCTTATCAGTATACATCTTTTCGGGGGGGGAGTATCTCCCCCAAGGAGCAATAATTGGTTCTTGGTGGAATGTGTGAAAAAAACTTAGCTATGCAATGTTTAGCATCTCCAGTCGGGCACATTATATAAATAATATAAAGCATATTATATGGGAGGCTAGAGTTATTAGGAAAAACAAAAAAAGAAAGCAAAGCAGATCAGGGGAGCCTTGATGGAAGAAACCTTGAGAGGCCCTGCTCTGGCATGGCCTAGTGTGCCCTGCTTAGTTGGTGGCGGCTGTGGGCAGCGGTTTCCAACCAAGGTTATTTCCGCCGCCGGGGACACTTGGCAGTGCTGCAGGCGTTTTTGATTTTCATGACTGGGGTGAGGGTGTTGCTGGCGCCCGTGGGTAGAGGCCAGGATGCTCCTGCCTATCTTCGCGGGCACGGGACAGCCTCCCCCAAACAAAAAAATTTCCCCTCCAACACTTCAGTGGTGCTGAGGTAGCGAAGCCCTGCTGTGGCGTTCACAGCCTGTGTCCCTAACCTGTCACAGCCTGTGTTGGGTTAATAGTGTACCCCTTCGCCTGAAATGTAAGGCTGAGTAATGCTGTGGTTGTCTTTTCCCATCCCTTGAGTGCCTTGAGCTACTCTTGTATATATTTAGATATAAATATATAATAAACCCTATGATACAGTGTGTTTTGCTTTATGTCTCTTAAAGAGCAGGATAACTAGAGCTTTAATATATACTTATTTTCAGTTTTCTGATTTCAGTGTGAATTCCTATCGATTGGAGTGTCTTTCTAATACTACGTTCCTTCAGCTTGACGAGCTTTCTTTAGCATGTCTTTTAGAGCTGATCTCTTGGCGACCGGTGTACTCATTTTTTATCTAAAATGTTATCATTTCATCTTCACTTTTGAAAGATTTCTTTTTTGTTGTATTTAGAACACTTCAGAGATATAGTTTCATTTTCTTCTGGTCACCATTGTTTCTGATGAGAATCAGCTGTTATTTTGTGTTGTCTCCCTATTTACAAGAAGTCATTTTTCCCTGGATATTTTCAAGACTTTTCTATCTTTTATTTTCAGCAGTTTGAATATGATGTGGCTTGGTGTTATTTTTCTTATATTTATCCTTTTTTGGATTTGCCAAATTTTTTTTGATATACAAATTTGTTTTTCACCAAACCTGGGGAGTTGATGTTCATTATTTCTAGAGAACATTTTCTGTCCTGTTTCCTCTACTTTTGGGACTCTGGTTATACCTATGTAGACCATGATAAATGTCTCACAGGTCAGTTAGGCACTATTTTCTTTTTTCAATATTTTTTTTCTCTCAGTTCTGTAGACTGGATAATTTCTATTAAGTTCACTGATTCTTCTGCCATCTGTAGACTGTTAAGCCATACAAAGGATTTTTTCACTTGGTTCTCTTTAAATTAAGGCTCTATTTCTCTGTTGAGAATTATCATCTCTGCATTTATTATGACCATATATTTTTAAGTCCTTGAATATTTTTATAATAGCTGCATTGAAGTCCCTGTCTAATGCTAGCATTAGTATTTTCTTGGAGTTGGTTTCTGCTGACTTTTTTCCTCTGCCTATGATTACAGTTGCTTGTTTCTTCATTTGTCTAGTAATTTTCAAGTGTGTGTACGTCATTGTGGCGATATATGGTATAGTCTCTGCATCTGTTATTATCTTCTAAATGTGCTTACCTTGGTTTTATTTAATCAACACCCTTTCTTTCCCCCCTTGGGAAAAGCAACTGACATCTCTGCTTTTCTGCTTCTTCCCCTCCTGACTTTTTGCTTTTAGGCTCATTTGAGTCTTTCGTATGCATGCACAATCGGGTTAGCCAGAACTTGGGCAACATTTGTAGGTTTGGGGTTCCCCCTCTGTGTCTTCCTGTTTTGCGGGATCTCCCTCTCACTTTCCAGCCACTTTGCTGCTCTGAACTCCATCACCTGACTTCTTAAGCCAGTGAGACTATGGTTTTCAGTCTGAGTTGTATCCACTCTAATTTGAAGGAATGGGGGAACCCCTTAAGCAGAAAGCCAGACAAATGCCAGTCTCACCCATCGCGGTTGCCTTCTTTCCGGGGCCAGCTTCCCTCCCGTTTCTGCTGGCTTTTGGTGCTTTCCACTGCCTTCAAATAGATGTTTTTATTATTTCGTACAGAGTTTATAATTTTATGCATGGCAAGGTTAGTCTAGTAAAAATTACTCTGCAACTATTGGAAGTGGAACTCTGCTAGGTATTTGTTTTAATGTTTAGATATAAAATTTTATTTAAGCTTTATAGTCACTTAGTTTTGTTCTCTAATGTAATTGCTTATAACAAGTTACAAGGAGCAGAAATTTCTTCTACATTTATAGTTGAGAAAATTAAAGGTTTAAACCAGCTAAGCTCCAGTCGCCTGGAAATATAGCTGAACATTTTTTTTTCCAAGTGAATTTATAGTATTTTAAACCACAGGAGACTTGGGAAGTTATCTAGCCTTATTTATCTTGCATGTTGGAAAACACATCATTTTCTGAGTTGGGGGCAGAGCCAGGATCAGTAATTGGGATTCCCTTATTGCCAATTTTATGATATTTTGTTTTTTTTTCTTGACACGTGAATGTGTCTTAAGTTCTTTTTGGAAAAGCATTTATTAGTGCTTGGTTAGGGAGGGACTCAGTCCTGTTGAATAGAAGGGTTTAAAACCCGTGGATAATGGAAAGAGGGGAGTCTCCTCTGTCTCGTGGGAGCCCCACGCTGTTTGAGTAGCACCATCCACTGCTCTGTACCCCAGTGGGAACCTGGGGAAGCTGCATCTTTTCAGCTTGTGTGATCTCCCTTGGAGAAGCCAGCTCCATAGTTCCAAGTTCTTTGACACAATCACAGCATCTTACTGATGTGATACATGCACCTACCACTGTCTTTTCTTCTACGTATGTTTGCTCATGCCAGTTCTTCTACTTGGGCATATTTTTTTCCTTTGTCTTTGTCAATGAAAATCTTCTATGTCCTTCAAGGCCAGATTCTGATGTCATCTCAACATTTCTTTTCTTTCTCCCTTTCCTTCCTTCCTCCCCTCCCTCCCTCCCTCCCTCCCTCCCTCCCTCCCTTCCTCCCTCCTTCCCTCCCTCCCTTCCTCCCTCCCTCCCTCTCTGTCTTTCTGTCTGTCTGTCTCTCTCAGAGTTTCTTGAGATTAGAATGATTTCTCTTGCCTAGCATATAATCTTAACTTTCATGCCTTTGCTTCCTTGTGGTTTTATGTTGACTAGTTATTAAATGGATCCATTATTTCTGCTGCTTCATTATCAGCTCCCTGAGGGCTGGAGCTGCATCCAGTGCAATAGAACTGCATTTCTTTCCCATGTCCAGTACCTTGAATAGAGTATGCTCTTAACCAATCTTATGAATGAATGAAGAGGGGGAAGGAAGTTCTAGAAGTTCCAACAGCAGAACAGCACAGATTTCAGGGCCAGGACCTAGGATGGGGACAGCCGAGGCAGGGCAGGAAGCCCAGCGTCGGTCACAGGTGTGCGGGCAGCCTGTAGCTAGGCCAGGGTTTGGGTGAGGGCTGTGCTCGCGTTCTAAGTTGGGTTGTATGTCCCTACCTACCCGTTTTTTGTGTGTGGGAGAGGGTGGGAATTGGTAGAAATGAGCCGAATGGCTATTCTTGGTAGCGTTGGCTGGAGAGAACCCTGATAGTCCTGGGATGGATTAGACTATAGGGCACCTAGTCTGGGTCAGACTGTGGGATGCGGCAGTGATGATAAACGTCCCAGTTCTGGGGGACCTACCCACGTCGGATAAATTTTGCTTTACTCTTAGAACTATAAAGCACTTCTACTTTCATGAAACCTAACTTTCCCGGCCTGTAAGAAGAATCCTTTTTTCTATGTTTCTGAAGAATCCTTCATCTCAGCCATTCTGGGTAACGGAAATCTCACTGTAGACGGCGTAACTCTCTCATTATTTAATAGCTCTGAGCGCCAGTGGCCTTTGCTTTGCCCTCCGCAGCAATATAACCAAATACTTATCCATGTGATAGGCCTTCAGGTATTTCAAGATCGCTGTGAGGTCTTCCTTAAAATCTTTTTAAGCTAGAAAAAAAAATTCTTTTAGTTTGTGTTTTGTATGACCTGGTTTCTAGCCCTCTCGTACATGAATTTGATGTCCCACGGTGTAAGTATCTGTCCACATTTCTCTTAAAATGTGGCGCTTGGAAGTGAACCTAATACTGCAGACGTGTCCCTCCAGGGACGGGTGCAGCTGACTGTCCTGCCCTATTTGTCACTGAAGTCTAGGGGTGCAGTTGCTTTTCCAGTTTCACCTGCTAAATGTTTTGTTTGTACAAGTCATTTACACATACCAGTTTGTTGTCCAGATGCTACCGATGCACATTCCTGCCACTGGTTTGTAAAAGTTTCTGCTTTCTCATACCATAGCCATGGCTGGGTGTTCTTCTTTTTGGTTTTTGCCATTATATTGCTGTTTTATTTTAGGTGTCTTTGCTGCTAAGGTTTAACTTTGTATTTATGCTTTTTAAGTCATTTTGAATCAAATGAATTGCTTGCTTCCGTCCATACTCAGCGTTTGTATCTGAGGCCTATATCTTTTGTCAAGTTTATAAATTTTATATGTCCTTACTTATTTGTAAGAGCTTTTTGTATATTTCTAGTACCATTATTTTATTATTTTGTTATTGCACATATTTCTCCTGGTTTGAATGTACCTTTTAACTTCATAATATTTTTTGTCATTAAAACCTTTACATTATTAGTCTAATACATCAAGCTTTTCCCTTAGAAGGAGGCCCCTGAGGTCATACTTAGAAACTCTTGCCCTGTTTTCTCTGAGCACCATTAGGATTTACAAAATTTTGTATTATCTGAGTAATAGATGAATGCCTTTTGTAAAAGATTCAAGCAGTAAATAAATAAGAGTATGATATGATTCCTTCACTCCCGTTTTCCTTCTCAGAAATAACCTGTATCAAGTGTGACGTGCCAATATAAAGCCAAAATGTTCCTGAAATATTTGAGAGGCAGAAAGATGTTTGCCAAACTCTTAAGTAGTATTTGCTTCTTGTCATAGATTGGGATTCAAGAGATTAGATAGGGGGCAGGAGGAAGGATAATTAAAGAAATGATACTTTTGTACTTTGTTCTGTATAAACATTTGGATATTTTTTTGTCTCTCTTCACGTAAATGGCATCATAAGGACTTGACAATATGCCTTAGAGATTTGTGTGTGCTGTTGCAATGTGGTAACTCAAAAGAAAAATGACTAGTTTTATATAATTTGCTTTTAGTGAATCTATTCTTACCCATCCAGTGTTTTTGTATCTTAAGTACTCAGATACCATCCGTTTTGTTTGCTGATTAAAAGGATGGAACTTCAAGTCTCAGCTTTGCCATCTATTAGTGACTATGGGCAAAATACTTAATCTTAGTATGCCTTAAATTTTTCTTTTGTAAGATGAAGATGATAAAATCTATTTTATGTGGTTGTGAGACTCAGTGATCAGAATGTTTGATTAGCTCTTATCACAGGCATGGGACATAATAAATAATAAACAATAGCTGTTATTATTTAATAATCTATTATAGAATTTTGCCAAATTTGACATCAGGCTCATCCATTGTTTTCTTCCCTAAGTGCTTTTCAGTAGCTTTTTTTTTTTTAAATACCCTTCTGATGCTTTACATTTCTCAAAGATTATGATGATAACTGGAAATCAGAGGGGTGAGTTACTATCTTCTCAGCGTCTTTGACATCAGTGTTTTTGCATTTGATGGTTTCTTTTGAGACCAATGTAAATAATCAGCTTTTCTTTCCTGTTGTGTGGACTGAGTGTTGTGCTTCATCTTCTGTAACTTAAAAATCCATGTTTGTCTGTAAATTCATTTCCATTTATGATAGAATTTACAAGCTCTATTATTTGTTTTCTGTGTTTGTTCTTCGTTGTGATACTTCTTCCATCTTCAACAGTTTTTCTTAATTAAATGAAGTAGTGTGAAAGCCACAAGTCCAAACATTTCTTTTCTTTCTCACTCAGGATTGAGTAAGACCAAGTGACAGTCACACTTTAATCCTGTGGTTGAACTTTATGAGTAAAAGGTTTTCTATCACACTACTTTCCTTTCAAAAAAGAAAAAGAGAAGAGAACACTAATTTTCCTATCTTGCACAGTTGGAAGCTAGGGCATTCTGTCAGAATTTCATGGGTTAGAAATAGAGGCTTAAGTCTGTTCTTTTAACATTATAGTATCAAGCACTAGAAAAACGAAAAATGAAAATAAAAGGAATAAAAACTGGGAAGAAGGGTGAAGGGGAACTCAGTTCCTCACCTTCATAGTGAGAAGTCATTTGGTGTGGTTACAGATGATAAATTAAGACACAGAGTCATAATGCCAAAAGTATCAGAAGCGGTTATTTTTGAGAAGTGGAATGGGAGTGAGGTTGTGTGTTTATGTGTATGTTTGAGTGAATGGCGGAAGAAACACTTTTATTTTTGTCTTTTGTATGCTACTGAATTACTACTTTTGTGTGTATATTAGTTAATAATAATAATAATAATAATAAAACTATATCTTGCATGATCCCAGTTTATAAAAATAAAAAAGCACAGTTTCATGTATACCAAAATATTAAAAGTGCTTATCTCTGGGTAATGAGTTCTTTACCCAGAGATACTTTTCTTTTCTGTATTTTATAGTAAAGTGAATATATTACTTTTATAATCAGAAAAATATTATTAAAGGAAAATATCTGGGACCTCCTGGATATAATTTGTCATTTTTTGGCATCAGTGTGACTGTTTTTTATTTATACAAGCACTGTATAACATTTTTAAAATTAAAGGAATTATACATCATATCTCTATGTGTTTGTAAATGTGTTAGTAAGACAGGCGTTCTGCTAAAAATAACAGAAAATCCAGCCAACATTAACACAAGAAAGACAGCTTGTTTTTCTTTTCTGTTAAGAAGGGGTAAAGGTGGGCAGTTGCCGGTCGTTTAGTAGATAAGAATAAAAGCATCAAAGATTCCAGTTCTCTCTGCTTTTTCCCTTCTACCTCATTGGCTTTGCATTCTTACACTTGTTGCTTCAAGGTTTCAAAATAGCTGTATTGATAAGCACTACATTCCCGTTCAAGGCGAACAGGCGGGGGATGGCTAGGCAACCCCACATCCCAAGCACCAGCCTTCCCCCCCGGGTCACAGCCAGACTTTCTTTTATGTCCTGTTGTCTAGGGCTGAGCTCGGGGTCCCCATAGTGAGAAAGCGGGTATCTGGCTTTCAGTCTCTGTAGGGGCAAGTGCACAGGCAGAGGGACTGGGAGCCGATATCATGTTAGTCGACCAACAGTGTCTGCCACAAAAAGTACTGCTATTAATTGTAAGGTCTGTACTTCAGTTCTCAGTCAGATTTCCGGGAGGGACAACAGCCTTCCCAGAGGTCCGATTGAAAATGGGGCGCACAGGCATTCTCTAAAATCCAGCCCTGCGGAGAGCATTCTAAAATGCAGCCATTTTTCCTGGCCATGGGAGCACTAAGTGTGCCCTCCCTTCCTGAAAAAAGGATAGTTTGGTATTCTGACGAGAGAGGGAATTACGAGGTCTGCTTGTAAAGCGATCCCCCATTTGACTTTATTCTCCTTGCAGAATCCACGTTTCAGGTTCCAGCCCGTGATCTGAGGATTTTGTTTGTAGTGTATCAGTCGTGTAAATAAAGGTTTTCATTTCTGTTACCGTTTGTAAATCGGAGCGTGCCATGAGACCTGCATTTGCAGGCTTCACGGTTCACGATTCCAGCTCCCCCAACCCAATCGTCAGCCGCACAGACCAAATTATGCCCTTCAAAGTATGAGGTTTTATATTTATTTGGATTTTTTTATCCACGTATTTTAATGGTTATTACCCCTTATTATCCTTTGTCCCTGATGAGAATGACTTTTTAAGATGTAGATTTGTATAGTTGTCATTGTAGTATTTATGGGTTTCAGTATTAAAATGGTACTGAATGAAATACGGTCCTATCAAATTAGATTTGCTTGTAAAATTTAGGTCTTAATAGTTGTGTTTATCTATGAATTGGTATTAACCTGATTGGAATTATCTTAGGTTAACTTTTTTTTTTTTTACAGAGATAACTCACTTAGCCCCATCATTTTTTTTTCTAGGTCCAGAAGGTATTTTTGATCACCTTGTGCTTTTGAAGAGTGAAAAATTGTCCTTGTAAAGTAAATGAGCATATTCATTTCTAGTACTTGGATAAACTAATTTCTTTATTTAATTATAGAAAGATAGGTGCTGTAGATTGGGGAGAATGTGAGGATGAAAAAACAGGTCACGTGTCCTCATGGAGTCTGAGGTCTGGGGCGGGGCGGGGAGTGGGTGGCAAACGCTATATAAGATGAGTCAATTTCCTCAACTCTGCCATGAAGGTAATGATAGTTTTACTTACCTCCTGAGGGTTATTGTAAAGATTGAGTTAAGTCACTTGAAAGGCTTCGAGTTACGCCTGGTACATAGTATGTGCTTCATAAATGCTCGCTGCCATTATTATTATTATTAAAATATAGAGACTTGTACAAAGTGCTTTGGGAGCACAGGCTAGGCCAGGTTGATACCCTGAAAAAGTTAGGGGTGCGATAAAATTTTTACCTGCTGTCAATTCCACTTCATAGTGTTCTTGTTCATTTTTACCACTCTAATGCCTAGTGCATAGTAAATCTTTAACAGCTATTGAATGAATCAATCAGAGCGAGATCCACTTACACAACTGGAAGTTTCTTAAAACATTTAAAAGTAGATGTCAGTAAAATGGGAAGATTATAATATTTATTGTCCAATCTTCCATGCCTGACTTCGTCCTGGCATAGATGTCAGTAAAATGGGAAGATTATAATATTTATTGTCCAATCTTCCATGCCTGACTTCGTCCTGGCATAGAATTTAGAATATTTTTTCAAGCAAGTACATAATAGGAGGTCATTTAAGAAACTGAAAAGATACCACTTTCAACCAGGCTTTTTAAAGCAAACTGGGTGTTTGAACAGGCTCAGTTAATATTATCTAGCAAGGGCTTGAGATGCAAGTATTTTGTACCTCTGACTACAAGCTGAGAAGATTTTGAGGCATCAGTGAAAGCCCGAGGATCCTCCAACAGGCTGTTAGTAGAACCTCCACGGCCTTTGAGGAAGATGTGAGTGAGGGCTTAAAGAAACATGAGAAAAATCATTGCTGGGAAATTGAGGAAGGAATCTCTGTTCTTTGGTAGCAGAAAGTTTAGCAGCTCTTGTCACCTGCAATCACATGGGAAGTGTGAAAATGGACACAATGACCTAGGTCACCCAGCGAAGGAGATTTCTAAGCAGAACGTTGATACCCCCGGTTCCTTCTTGCTGCTTATATATAAAATGGAACAGGAGAGAGAGCCACTAAAGGAAGTATTTTGAAGCAAAAAAGGAGCAAGGAACTGTTAAGTTTGAAAATCCTTGCCCCTTCACATGACCAGTGTTGCTAAAAATTAAGAAATAGATTCTGGGAAAGATCAAATCAGGACTCACGCAGGAAATCATGGTCGACAGATGCAGCTTTAAAACCCTTGAAGACCTTGGAACGGTCCCCTGAAAGAACTCTTTAGTCTAATGAGAGGGGTCCGAAGAACATTCACAGAGTTGCCCCTCAGCAGCCTCAGCAGAACTTCAGGAAACAGAGGGACTTATCTTAGAGAGATTTTGGGGTGCGGCCTTTATCTCATTATAGCGTAAAGCATAATAAGATTCACAGGAGACCCACGAAGCTTTTTCTTTTCTTTCCCTTTCTCTCTCATTTTCTTCTAAAGAGGATTGAATTGGAAGAAACATTGTCAACTGGGACCGAAAGGGACAGAGACAGTGCAAAGGAAAAGTGGTCTTTGGATCCCTGACTCTCTACTGGCAGGAAGCAGGCTGAGGATGCTCCATAGCTTCAAACATGAGCTACCCCTTAGGAAAAAGAAAGGATGCCTCAGAAAGCAGAACCAGGAACCTAGAGGGCAGAACCAGGCCTTGCGTCTGAATTAGGAGTTGCTTGTATTGTACCCGATTTCAGAATTGCTATGAGCCAGTGACTGCCGCCCGCCTCCCGCTTCGCCCCCTCTGAGCAGCAGCGCTGTGCTGGCTCCCCGCACCCTCCATGCCGCTGGTCGGGGCTTCCTGGCCCAACGGCCGGTGAGCTGATAAAGGTTTATTGTTATTTTAAAGCGCTGAGCTTTGTAGTAATCTCTTATGCTGTGAAACATAACGAATGCAGCAACAGTTAAGTTTAAACTGGAAGGCTGAAAAGAAATATCTGGCAGGCAGGGGGGAGGGGGAGAACGTTGTGCAGAGGAAAAATAAGGCCTCTGATGTCAAAGGTCATGAACTGCTAGAATTATGGGATGACTGTATGTCACTGGAAAAAGAGGTAAACTCAAGGATATCTAGAAATGTATAGTCAATTAAATATTGGAGGAAGGAATTAATCGGACCAATAATTATTCCTAAGAACTACATTTTTATGTGTAAAATGAGGAAGAACTTTTTCTACCTTTTTAGTTTATGTAGACTTGTTTCTCAGTAAATGAAGCTATGTTTACATAGTACACGCTCTCAGATGTTAACTTATTTATTTTTAAAAAGTATTTAAAATAAATGTTAGGTACAGTAGGGCTCTGTACTCAGCTCTTATCAGGGAACTTGTCTTAAAAGTGAGTAGAAAGAAGAGGAAATGAACTCTTTATTTTGAAAATGTTAAATATACAGAAAAACTAAAAGTAAATACAGTTAATGAGCACACACACATCCTTGAAATGTTGCGCCACATTTGCTTTATTTATACCTTTTCCCCCCAGATTTATTCAGGTGCACTTGACAAATAAAAATTGTATATTTTGATACACATTTACATTGTGAAGTGATTACCACAATCAAGCTAATTAACATACCCATCAACTCACAGTTACAATTTTACTTTTACGTATGTATTTTTGGTTGAACCATTTGAAAGGAAATTGCAGATATTGCTCCATCTCTAAGCTCTTTTAGCCTGAATTTCCAAGGTATGGAATTCATAACTATAATACCATTATGGCAACTAAAATAATATGTTCAATAATCACATCGAATATGGTAGCCCCCAAATTTTCTTATAACTTAAAAAAACTCCAGGATATATTCAGTATATTTCTTATACAGTATTATTTCATGTTGAAATAATAAAAATCTGACATCTTACTACTTTTTATACAAAGAGGGAGCCCCTCCAAAAAACACGGAATTATCTTCTGGAAGGTGAACCCCTTGTCGTACAGGCTTTCCCCACTAGGTGAGTGTTTTAGGAACCCATCTGTATCAGTGCACCAGCTGGCGTTGTTGTGAGAGGCTGCATTAGGCCTTAATGAATTTGTTTTTGAAGACTCTTTCAATGCGCTTGGCCATTTTCATGATGGGCGATTTAGGAGCGCACCTGCCCACACCGCGCTGAGTGTTCAGTAGTTTTGGACCAAAAACAGCATGACCCCCATGCCCCAACCTCCAGCTTACCCGGTTTTGCCCCGAGTGACATTTGTTTTCCTGGATGAAAAAAGTCCTCAAAGGGAAGTGTTTTACTGATGTGGAAGATGTGAAACAAAAAACGTCCGAAGCACTAACAGGCATCAAAATCGACAAGTTCAAAAGCTGTTTTGAACAGTGGAAAAAATGTCTTGATAGGTGTATTGCATCAAATGGAAAGTACTTTGAAGGTGACTGAAGTTTAAACATGTAAGAATAAATACACAATTTTTTATAAATTCTATTTTTTTAGGGGGGTTATGTGTCAAGCATTTGGCCTTGTAGAATATCCCACATACTGGATTTGTTTAATTTTTCCTCAATAAATTCAGGTTGAACCTTTTTTTGTTGAGAATACAGTATAGATAATGTGTACTTGATCAAGTAGGTGATTTCTGACCCCATTTATAAATCTGTGAAGTCACAGTTTCCAGCAAACTTTCACTTTGGTTTTAAAAAGCTTTCATTGACGATACTTGCTTGAATCAATTTTTAAACTGTGAATTTTAGGGAAATTGCTTTTTACTAGCCACATGTAATAGATCATATTTACAAGGAAAGATGTCCTACCACCACTGATAGAAGGCTTTGTTGTTTTTTCTTCGAAGAATAAATATGTATTTGGACTGTGGCTTTGAAGATGTTTATTGTTTGAGTTCCTCGAATGTTTATTTTCCTTAATAATTGTGAAAAGCTTTGATTTAATTTTAAACAAAAGAGTTAAAAAAATTAAAAGCAAAGTTAATATCAAACCTACCAGACAATTTTTGGAGTTCCTAAAAGTGAGGCTGATTGAACGGTCATGCAGTATTTATTGAACACCTGCTAAAGTACAAGGAATCACACCAGATAGTTTCATATACTTAACGTTAAACATTGTAGGCCTCAAGCACTTACCTAGCTGAGAAGATAAGACACACATGACGAATAGAAGAATATTTACAGCAGGAAACGGGATGTGCCAGATGACTGGTTAGGCAATAAACTGCTCTTGATGTTCAGAAAGGTATCAGGTTGCTCTTGGGTGTGCGCAAAGCACTGTAAGTGCGTGAAGTGTCTTTTAAGACGTCACTAACATCTGAACATGGGTCTTTCGAGCACCCTTCCCAATCAATATCAAGTGTCTACCACAGTATAGCAACCAAGGAAACTAAAAGGACAAAACATATTTCTTGCTCCTGAAACATAGTTCCTGAGTGAGATAAACACAGGAATGAATACTGCGTGAAATCATGAAAATGCTATAATGAAGTTATCTCCTTAGTACCATTGCTGGACAGAAGAGAGAACCAGGAACTGGTGTTGCTCAGGAGATGGGTGTGTGGCAGGAAGTGCATCAGAGGAGGTGGCATGTGAGTCCGATAGGAAGGTTTTTAGACTGCGAATGGAAGAATACTCCAGCCACGTGGAGACGGGCCAGCATGCCCAGAAATGTGATGGTGTGGGCCCTGGTTTTAAACAGGCTAGCAATGCATTTTCAGGAAACTTAGTAGGAGTGGTCCTGATTTGGGAAGGGGTGATGGAAATGGTTATTCTAAACCCTTGTGTGTGTGTGTAATTTTTTTTTTTTAACTAGGAGAATACCGCTGTTGACATTTTAATGTTAGGTACAATTTTTTAGAAAAAGTATATGGACAGATGAGCAGTGGACTAAAGAATGAACCTGAAAAACTACTAAGAATTGGGGAATGAGTGGCAAAGAGCTCTTCAGGGAAATGCAACAGGAATTATTTATTAAACAGGAAGAGAGCTGAAACAGTAATGTCATTAGAACCAATGGACAAGAGATTTTACAAGAGGATGGTTGATGTCATACAGTAAAATGTACAAAGGACACGAAAACAAAAAAAAAGGCCTTTGGATTTGAAAATAGAAGAATGTCGTGAATTCAGCTTCAGTGATTTTTGGGGTGGGGGGTGGAAGCCATATTTCTGGGGAACAAGGAGAGACAAATTGATGCTAAAGTATATTTAAACCATTTGTTTGGAAAATTTGGTGGTGAAAAGGAGGGTAGGAATAGAATGAGGGTACCTTGGACAAGTGAAAGGTTTTTTAAAGTTAGAGGAAACTTTGTATGTACAGTATATGATGGCAGAGGAGAATGTGCTGGTAAGACAGCACATACTACAATTGTCAGAGAAAGAATATTTGGTGGAACAGAAAGTTGGGAGGAGGTGACAACCCAGGAGAAGGGTTAGTCTTGGGAAGCAGGAGAGGCAAACTCCCAGTTAGTCCAGAGGGAAGGAATTAAGCATGAAAGAAGAGTAGAGAGAAGGAAGGATCATTGAGGAAGAGTAGAGGAAAGAAGGGAGCCCCACGTGATGGCTATTAGGTTCTCTGAATTTGGAGACAGCAAAATCAGCGTGGTTTGAGACTTCCGCTTCTCTTTATGAATCTTAGGAGCATGAATGGAGGAAGTCCCCGCCCACCCAGCGTGATCTGCCCTTGGAGAGGGCAGGGCCGGAGGCTGAAGGGGGCAGACACGTGGTCTCTTCTACCATCAGGAGAATTTTAATAGAAAATACTGACCGCCAAATACTCTAATGTTATTTTAAAATGCAATTTTTTGTTAATACATAAAGATTTAGCCCTGGCTGGTGTTGCTCACTGGGTTGAGCGCTGGCCTGCAAACTGAATGTTTGATTCCCGGTCAGGGCACATGCCTGGGTTATGGGCCAGGTCCTCAGTTAGGGGCGTGAGAGAGGCATCTGTCTGATAGATGTTTCTCTCCTTCTCTTTCTCCCTTCCCCTCTCTCTAGAAATGAATACATAAAATCTTTAAAAAAAAAGATTTATAATCACGTTATTTAGAAGTACTAAATGTATCACTGGGTTTAAATTTTAAATGTTAGTATATGAACTTAAAAAACATTTTAGTAGATAAAATTAATTGATCTAATGTTTAAGTTTTATATATACATATATATTTATTGAGGGCTTTCTCTAGGAGAATAATTATGAATCTTAAAAGTTTAAGCAATGAGAACACAACACAAGCTTAAGTACTGAAGGAAACACTAAAAGCAGGGATTGACTTATTATATTATAGAAATGAAGAATCTGAGATGGACTGGTTTCAAGCATTCTCTCTTCTGCATTCTGCCCTGTTTCCATCTGCGAGGTTCTCGTTTTCAAGCAGGCTTCTGCTCTGCAGCAGGCACGTGGTTGCTGGCAGCCCCAGGGTAACATCATGACTCACTCCCCGAAAGGAAGATTGTCTCTTTCCCACCAGCCTTAGTAAATACCAGCGTAGATTCGGCCTGTTGAGTTCCCATCCCCAGGGACCCCTGTAGCCAGGGGTGTAGCATACCCCGTGGGTCACTGTGGTGGTGAGTTGGAGCGGTTGGCTCTAAAGTTTTGGCACATTTCCTTTCAGTCTTACGTGCGTGCGTCTGTATATGTGTGTGTGTACTCGTTCTGTAACAAACCAAGTAGTCTAATGAAAGCCTTATGGAAGGATCAGCCTTTGCTTGTTTATATAATGAGCCTCAAGAGCTTTTTTATTTTATGATTTCATAAAGATACTGTGAAAGGCTTTTCTTTTTTTAAAAGTGTTTTCCATACTACATATCACAATATATTTGGTCTTTCTAAAAATGGAGAGGAGAATGTGCTGGTAAGACAGCACATACTACAGGTGTCAGAGAAAGTACCTGAGTGGATTTCAATAGCAGCAAAAATGAACAGAAACGAAGCAGGTACACGGCTCTCCCCCCAACGCCCGCCCCCCTGCCGACACACACACATGCCCCGTCCTGGGTGTCTGGTTCAGATGAGGAAAGCAGCAGAATGAAAGAGAAAGTGTAGCTGACATTGGAGTCAAACAGATCTGAATTTTAAGATTGTTGGGAAGATTCAAGATAACTGGGTAGAGGACTTACTATAAGTGCTAGGTTTCTGGTAGGTGCTTGAGAAGTGAGAGCTGTTACAGTTGTGCTTGATAAGCATTGATCCTTTGTGATGTTGAGGAGAACTGGATGTGAATCTAGCAGAAGTCCTGGGTTTTAACTGTAATTCTTTTAGTAACCAACTGTGCAGCCAAGACTTAAAACTCTGTGATATCACTAGACCTGTGAAATAGATTGGTACACTGGGGATCTTGTCTAGCTCAACATTTTTACTATTTTTCATAGAGCAATTTGGGTTATAGAAAAATATAGAAAGCAATCCTAGTGTACTGTTAAGAAAATTCATCATCTTAGTTTTGGAGTTAGACAGATTTGGGTTTGAATTCTGACTCCTGCTCACCAGCTGTGTGAACTTGGACAAACTGTTAGACTTCATCCCTTCATGTAAAGAATGGCAGTAATCATAATACCTGCTGTAAAGTTGAAGGATTTATGCTCAGAAAATTTTATTTTGATTAATATTCGTAAAGTCTCTTCTATCTCCAGAATTTGGTGTTAGGAATTATTTTTGTTACATGGTATTTATTTCTTCCATTACTTCTTTTCTGATAAATTCTAGCTGGGAAGACTCCTATATATTACGAATGTGTAGTTAGAAATGTGACTTTGGTCACAAGTGCAATATGCCCGTGACATGTTTGCCTTTGAGACCACGTGGTATGGAGAGTCATGTGGACCTTTGTGTAACAGGATTTGAGCACTTTAATGGTTAGCTACCTTGCCAATGGTTAGCTTAGTTGTGGATTTTGTTGGAATATGCCTGATAGGAGGTAAATTAGGCCAGGAAAAGAGGTATACACACGTACAAAAAAGAGAAAAATCCCCATTAGGCATTTGGAAATGAACTGTGGACTTGGGATCGCTAAGATTCCCACAATCAAGCCAGATTACACTTAAAACAAAATCATTGTGCAGATCCAAGGAAATAACATATGTAAAGCCCTTTGACATTGTATTGTCCATATACATGACAACTGTTGTTGTTTTTTATCTTCTAGGAGTATTTTTTTTTCTTATGATCATCAAACCACATTTAGTCAACAGCAAATCGGATGGAAAATCCAGTGCAGTTTTTATCCAAGGATTCTACTGGAACCTTATATCAAAAAAATCCCCCCAAGGCAACAAAAACTCATAGAAACTGAGGAAACAAAAATTCCCAAACTAGAATTTCATTTTATTTTGTTCTTGCTTTAATTCCCAAAACCATTTCTAATGAGAATGTTTTTTAGTATTCATTCATTCAGCAAATGCTTATTGAGTGCTCATGGGCTAAGTACTGAGAAAAAGAGCAGTGAACATAGATAGGCAACATGCTTTATATTAACAAATAAGCTGGTGGCTCATTTTAATTTCATAATAACTTTGTAGATGCAAATCCTTTATTTGAACCTATAAAGTCACTAAAACACATTAGTGTACCATTGACTTGTGGGTAGAGTAAATGGCAAAGAAACTTGTTTAACTTTGTTTAATTTGGTGTTCCTAAAACCTTTTTTGATCTAGTCAACTCTTCTCCCCACTTGAACTTACTTTTAGAAATACTGGTACAGAAGTAGGTTTCTTTGGTTGGCAGTGAGTAATAATAACTATGCGTATAGGGCAGAGGCGATAGCACATCACCAGTACGTTGTGGCTCCTCCAACACTAACTGCATGACTGTCCTCGTTGGCCTAGGGCTGTTCTGGTTCATGCCTGTTGCTCCAGTGTGATTATTAATAGTCTGTTCTCTAAATCTAGAAGTGCCCTGGTTTGGATGGTGGATTATACGGCCCCCCTAAAGCTCCCACTTTTGGATCCCTTATAAAGCTCCAGGCAGCCTGCTAAAAGCATTTGATATGTATTAACTCAGTCCTCACAACGATCCTGTAAGGTTCTGTTTTACCCTTTTATTTTACACGTGGGTCCGCTGAGCACAGTGAGGTGAAGCGTGACGTGTGCACACCCACCGAGGGATGGGGTCAGGCTCCAAACACGGGCGCCTCTGTGGTCCTAAGGGTTTGCCCCCTGTCCGTGGCGCAGTCCTGGTGTGGCGAGTCCTGGCATTGCTCAGCGAACGGGCTTAAAGGGAGAAGGGGTGGTTCGAGCTTGGAGGACACAGACGTTCAAGTAAGGCAGAGAGCAGGAGCTAGAGAGACTGCAGTTTCGGTTGTATAAAGTAGAATTTGGTGCTTTTGATATTTTCCTCTACTTGGAGGGCAGGAATGACAGACAAGTCATAAATAGGATAATTTCGTATAGCAAAGAGTGCTACAAAGGGAGTGAACCATGGTATGTTCTAGAGAGTCACCCTGGCCGGGGGAGGGATACATTCCCATCGGGTGATCTTGGAAGGAGACTTTGAACAGGTGCCTTGGGTATTTATTTTTGATTTTTAAAAAACTTACTGATTTTAAAAAATTAGAGAGAGAGGGGAAGGGAGTAGGGAGAGACATTGACTTGTTGTTTCACCCACGTATGCGTTTGTTGGTTGATTCTCGTATCTGCCCCGACCAGGGATCAAACCATGACCTTGGTGTATTGAGACGATGCTCCAAGTGACTGAGCTGCCACGCCAGGGCGAGATGACTTATTTTTTAAACCTTACTTTGGGAATTTATTTCTTAAAATCGTGGTAAAATATACATCACAGAAACTTTACCATTTTACCCATTTCTGAGTGTCCAGATTAGCACGATCAGATGCATTTATGCTGTGCAGAACTCTTTTCGTCTTGCAGAACTAAAACTCTGAACCCACTAAAATAACTCCCCATCCCCTTGTGAATGAGATCACAACAGGAGACAGAAAATGCCATGCTTTTTTGAAATAAGGAAGCAGAGGAACAGGCAGTAACTGATGCAGCAGAGGATTGGTCACAATACCTGTAAAAAGTAAAATACTGTGTCCTGAAGCTCCCAAGAAGTTCAGCATTGGGAGGCACCAGACACTCAAGAGTGGAAGGGTCACAGGGGAGCTGAAGCGGGGAGCATCTGGGAAACCTGAATGCTCACAGCTTACGAGTGGAATCCTTAGGTTCTCCCCGTGTATACTCTTGTAGCTGGGCAACACCTTCTACTGCCAGCCTGTGGCCTCAAGAGAACAAGGTTTATTCTCTGTAAAACTAAAGTGCCAGCCTTCAGACACCAGGGGCAGTGGGTAGCTGGTTGATTTGGAACAAGAAGATTAAGGGAAACCTACATAGGAACTGTGGAGCTTGTAGCTTGATTCCTGTGCTCTCCTTCCCAACCACCCTGCAGAACTCCCCAGTAGTTTCTGGAACGGATGGGCTGGCCACCAGAGCACCCTGAGTGAATTCTCTCAGCTGACAAGCCCTATTCCCCCACCCACCTTTCAATCCATACTTTGCAGAGGCTCATCCTTAAATGTGAAGTAACAACCCAACACCGTTGGGCATTTGGGGAGAGCCTCCATAAAAAACGAGGTCAACATAAGCAAACAGAAATAAAGAGGTGGAGGAAGAAATGATACTTGCAGTGTTGGGAGAAAACAGACACCATAGGGATCAAAAGAAAACAACGCCGCCCCCCCAATTCTCTGATAATAACATCAGAGAAGTCACATATTTGTCTCCCCACCGAAATGATAGATAAAACAAAAGCGTAAATCCATGAGGGTGAGAGATGACAGTAGGCAGAAGATACCTACTAAAAATTGAAGCTGAGAACCTGATGCATGAGTGGTAACTGATTGAGCAGAGCTGACGAAGCAGGAACCCTAATCCGCTGGTGTGGCTACTTGCGTCATCAAAAATTGGCCTTCATGGACTTAGGATGGTCTTTGCTATATTGGGACTGTTGTCGTTTTTTTGAATAGTATGCTTTCTTCCTGGGCTGTCCACCAATGGAGAAACTGGACTTATTAAGATGTAGTTCTTGTTTTCTTAGGGTTCTTTGAAGGGGTCATGCTTTACATCGTCCTTAATGTTTGTGAGCCAGCAGTTCATTGGAGTGGCCAAGCTAGCTAACGCTTTTCTGGCTGCCAGTGGCAATGGCATTAAAAAGGATGCTGAAAGGAAAATACAATATTCAACCTAAAAGTGTGTTCTAAGTCTTATTGTAAAGCAATTTAAAACTGGGGTAGAATATACAGTGACGGAAGATGGTTGGACCGCAGGTGGTGGGCGCACAGTGCAATATACCGATCATGTATCATAGAAATGTACACTTGAAACCTGTACAATCTTATGAACAACTGTCACCCCCAATAAATTTAATTAAAATAAATAAAATTTATAGCATTTTAAATTAAAAAACTTGGTACTCTTTTTGAAAAAATGTAATAAATGATGAGCAGAGTCCCCAGACTAAACTTTAAAAGACTTTTTATCAACAACTAAATAGGCATTGGTGGTTTAACTGCTTTGTGTAATATTTCCTGATGAATAAATACTTTTTATTTTTTAAAGTGGCTGTATGGATTCGAGTCAGACAGACTTGAATCGAAATGATATCCTTGCTGTTTTTCTGCTATGTAACCTTGGTTAAATTATTTATTATTTCCAAGTCTCAGGAAAATGAGGTAAATACTATCTAACTCAGAGGGCAATTTTTGAGTAAGTGAAATTAAAAGAGATAGAGCATGCAAGCCTAGCTCCTTGGACCCTGTAGGGTCAATAAACGTTAGCTTCCTTTACTTGGACCTTTCTGTGTGTAGTCAGAGGGAACATTATTTTTCTAGGTCTTAAGGGAAGCGCAGGTCAATTGAAGATATGTAACATTTTTGAAATGGAATACCTGTGTATTTAAATTTTGCCTTATTTATTTGCTGTGCACGAGTTCCTTGTCATTTGATACATGGGCTGTTATAACGCTGTGGAAAGAGTCTAGGAATGGAACTCAGGAGATTAGGTCTAGTTAGCTTCCTTTGCTACTACTGACTTTCAGTCTCATTCCTGATTTGCAAAGTGAAAGTGTTTTGTTACAAGATGATAGTTTGTTTCTCTGCTATCTTTATATGATCCTATGATCTGTGAAGCTGAAGATTTCTTTTCTGGGACCTGGGTTTTATGGGGTGTTTAGGCTTGGGATACATCTATTGTGGTAAACTCAGTTTAATGTGTTTGGAGGACTTGAGGTGATTGGACATCGCTAGAGTAATAGCTGGCTTTTTCATTGGAAAATAGTTCTACTATGAACCTGTTTTTGAGTGGAAATATACCAGGAGTGGCCATTGCTTTTCTTCCTAGAGAGATAACCATTGTTTTCAGAGTCATATGGATTTTACAAATGTTCTTACAACCCTCTTCCTTTAAAACAGCCGTGGACATCTTATTCCCAGGATGATTTGGGGGGGGTGTGTGTGTGTTTTAAATCATGTTTAATGTTTGTTATGCTAATCTCAGCTCTGTTGTCGCTACCAAAGAAATCCTTCTTTGACTGTGGGCTAGATCAGGTTATTTGTTTACACGGTAGTTTTCCCTTTTCAGAGTCTGGAATATCTTGATTTCATAATATCGCCCCAGCTAGACCAAAAGCCCTGGAGGGCAGCGGTGGAATCTCTTCTGCTGATTTTCATCTGTAGTGTCTGGCACATAGTGGACATCCAGGACATATTTTTTAAAATAAATGAATACATGAAAATTGTTTCCCAACAAATATGAAATGAGTAGAAATATAGATGGTAAATAAAAGCTTAAATACTTACTAGAATTAATGACCGTAACCTTTGCTGTTACCACACAGTGAATTTACAAGGGAAGAATAATCAAGGTGGTTGTATAAATGACTTTTATTATTGTTTGTGCAAGAACAGCGAACATTCCCTAGTACAGGAAGCAACTTTTAAAAATTGCTGGCAGAACTAAGAAGTCAGACTGTCCTTGACCCTTAGATCAAATATTTTAGAGTCTGAGTTTCCTTAAATCTTCTTCAGTTTGGAATAAACACTTTGACACAATGAAAGATTGATTTTTGTGATTTTTGGTCTTCATAAACAAAGGGCTTAATTAATTTGCTAAAACAAAAACGAAAACTTTCTAATTTTCACTAGGGCCATTAAAAAAAAACAAACTTCGTTTCCTTTCAAGTGCAAAACATTTTAAAATGAGCTCAGTCATATTAGATAAACATGTTGATTCATTTGGCCCCAAGCTACTGAATGAAGCTTGGAGGGGCACAGTTTGTTCTGTCTCCTGCGGGTGGTAGGGTCGCTTTCTTCCTCTCCTGTCTGTGGAGGGAGGGGCCTGGAGTCCAGGACTCCCCTTCGTTCGGGTCACCTGAGTTGTTGAGGAAAGAAGGGAAAAGATGTCTTCACGGTTTAATGCTCCTTTTTATTTAATTCTTCTCATGGATGTAAAGCGCAGGCTTCTCACCCAGGGCCCACACTGTGGACTGTGAGTGGCAGCAGACCGTCCTCTATGACGTCACAGTCTTTGCAAAGCCCTTTGACTTCGGGCTCTGCTCTGAGGAATGACTCTCCTAGTAGGAGTCAGGGGTCTCTTTGGGCGTGTTTCATTGTGAGGATGGGCTTGGGTTTGTGTGCTCTAGGCAGTGGTGTTGGGATAGTAGGTGCACCCATATACAGTGAATGACGACAGAGATTTTATGAAGTATGTAAAGAAGTTTTATAACAAACCTAAGATGATTGTTAGTATTTGGGAATAGTTTTTAGGCAATGACCAAAATATGGGGCTCTTACGATTACATAAGCTATGTAAGTAATTGATCAGCATACCTTGTCCCCCGTGTGCTTCATACCATGCTAGGTGGCACGGATATGCAAAGGGAGGGAGAAATACTCTCTGCCCTCAGGTAGCCTCCCATCTGTGGACCACTCCCCAACGCGCACATCATACGTGGGGTAGGTGTTCCCCCGAGATAGATTTTTGTCGTTGAATAAGTTTTGGAAATAGTTGGACTGAACAAAATAGGATTCTTCCATATAAGGTTTTCAGTGAGTGTACACTGTGAAATTTTAAGAAGGAATTATACTTTGTAAGATTGTCCAAAATCTTTGACAGCATTTTTCCCTTTTAAAACTTACGGGGTCGGGCCTGAGGGGAAGGGACGGTGAGACAGAGGGACAGTGAGACAGAGGGACAGCGGCGGCGCAGGAAGCAGTGGAGCGCGCGGTGGAGCGCGCGCTGGGAACGCTGGGCGCTCCTAATGCGTTTTTGGAGCCCAGGCCCCTGAGTGCACTCCCGCGCCCCACGCTCCTCCCTCCGGCCCCAGAAGCCTAGCGTTTGCTGCAGAATCTGTTCCTGCCTCCTGATCCTTTATAGGATTGGATGAGGGGCTTCGCGCTTTTGAATTAGTAGATGGGAAATGGAGTTTGCTAATTAATATGAAAAATGGTACCTGTCATCTCAAATTCAGCCTGTCTCAAAGCGGACTGCCCATTCCTCCCCAGGCAGTGAGACCCCCTAGCTTCTCTGTTTGTACCGTTTCCCCCCCTTTCGAGGCACTTGGGTGTGAGACCACCGTCGTCATCACAACCTTTGCCCTTGTCTTACCCAGCTACACCCCGCTGCCCTCAACCAGGTGCTGCCCGGTTTTCCCTTAACACTCGTCAGCTTCTTTGCCTCCCCATTCCGCTGCCGTCATCCAACTCAGATTCACGTGAAGTGAGTGGTCACTGAACGTTTGCTGGGCGATGGGTCTGTCTGCACCACGGCAGTGGCCTCTGGTGGCAGCCGCGCCCCCAGGGGCGGCCCACCCTGGCAGTCCTGTCCCGCACGTGCCTACCTCGCCGCCCTGGGCCCTCAGTGGCTCGCGCTGCACAGGCAGGCGGCCCAGAAGCCCGAGCCCGCGCTGTGGTCCGGCCCCTGCAGCCGAGGCCTCTCTGCTTTTTGATTCAGACCCTGGGCTCTTCCCACGGACACCGCATTTCCCACGAAACTCTTACCTTCACGGCTTCTCCCTGGTGGCACATGCTGTTCCTTCTACTAGGGACACCGCCCTGCCCCCCATGTAATCACCTAAGCCCCTAAACAGAATTCACATTGGCTGCTGATGCCTCTGTGACCTCTCCCGCTGAGAGGGCCGGTGGTTTTTCTCCGAACATGTAACTTATTTCTGTAAGTGTAACTTTGTAATACTCTTTTGGTGTCGTTTGTATTCATACATATTATAATAGACACTAATATGCCTGGCTTATTGTCTCTAAACTATGTTGCTTGAGGCAATATGGTACAGGGTTTGACTGCTGAAATCTCAGTGGATTAATATAATCTGAGTTTCGTTTCTTGCTCAGGGAAAGTCCTAAACAGGTACAGTGTCCCTGACTGGTAGGCTGCCTCTGTCTTGCGGCTCCGCCGTCTTCAGCCAACAGTTGAACCTGTGCTCATCTGCATGAAGCATGAAGGGGAGAGAACAGGGAGAGACCACCTGGCAGAGGTTTTTTGAGGGCCAGGCTCCTCCTCACTCAGGTCTCATTAGCTGGGACTCATATGGCCGCATGTGGCTGTAGGGGACACGCGAGACGTGCTGAGGAAGAAGAGGTCCCTGTGAACACAGGGCCGTTTCCCAGCATGCTCGAGAGCCTGGGCTCTGATGTCGCACACGCCTGGATTCTAGTCTGGCTGTATCGCTGATCAGCTATGTGATTTTGGGCAAGTTACTGGTCTATTCACCTGTGAGCTTTAATTATGCAGGTGAAGTACTGGGCGTATAGTAATTACTCCATAAGTTTTAGCTGTCATTATCATCCTTAGTGACATATCTTACACCTTTGTTGCATAGGTGCTTGTAAAATAGATGTTAAATTAATTTAAACATGGCCAGTATAACGAATTTCTTGTCATAACTTATTTTTCTTTAGTTAATAGTATTATGGCGAGAACTACCAAAGGATCGATCTATTCCAGAACTTATCAATTATACTATGCTAAATCATATTTTGCCAATTTGTGTATTTCGTAAACATACTTTGAAAAGAAGGAACAATAGTTTTGGAGAGGTTATAAGATAAAGTAGGAAGATTTCCCAGGAGGTCAAGTAAAAGAGTTAAAGCTAGGAAATTAGAAGACTGGCCCAGAAGTTTCCAACATCAGAATTACAGACTTGCAGAAAGGCCTGGAAGACTCGGAGGGGATAAACATTAATGAGATATAGAAAGGAAATATTCTGGAACTGAAGAGCATGATTTTTTTTTTCCTGATTGAAAGGGCCCATCAAATACTTTGTACAGTGGTTGATAATAGACAAGACGCATGTTGTAACATGTAAGAACTATACCCACATACGAAGGATCGGGAACCAGCGCCTTTAGAACTCTCCACAATGTTAGAGGCGGAAAGACAGTGGAGCCGCAGTGCCTTCAAAATTCTGAACAAAAATGATATCTAAACAAGTCTAAACTATCAATCAAGTTTGAAGGTGGTAAACTTAAGATATTTTCAGAGACAATGTCTAAAAAACATAGCCCCCCGGAAGCTACGGAGTGTGCCCCATCCAAACAAGGGAACACACCAAGAAAGGGGAGGGCGTGGGCAGCAGCAGGCGGGGGAACGGAGCACCCAGGCCGGTAGCTGTGTGGCCAGCCCACGGCCCGTCCAGGGGGCTGGGGGGAGCCCGCGGGTGGCAGGGAGGGACTTCTCCAAGAAGATGCCGTTAGTAGAAATTGGATGTGAGTGCGTGCAGTCCAAGAGGTGTGTCAGACTGGAGAGCCTGGGGTGACTTAGGGATAAAAATCTAGTAGATAAGTATGTAGGGTTAACTATATAAAAAACCAAGTGAATGAGAAACCAGACAATGATTAATTCTAAGGGAGACAAAATGTTGCGCAGGAAAAAATGGGTAATTATTGTTTACTGCTTGGCTCAGCTCTGCGTAGCCTATGTGGCCATAAGTGTTTAGGCTGTGAGTGTGGACCTAACTGGAGTGTTTAGATGGGGCAGGTCAGGGGGTGCAAGTGTGGAGAGTTGGCGGACTGGGACCCGGAGCTAACTCCTAAAGTCCGTCACCGGGCACCCAGTATTTAATACCTCCAATTACCGCGTAAGAAGCAATTAATACAAACACGTGACATCCAGCAGAGGTACGAAGATAAATGCCAAAACGACCAACTAAAGCAAGTTTTTTAGGAAAGGAAATGTAGTGAGGGGCTGCAGACTGGCTTTCTTAGCAGACCTTGTACATCCAGTTGATCTTAAAAAAAACCCAAAAAAACAAAAAAAAAATAACAACCTATGGGTGTGCAGCGTTTATTTCTGAAACTCTAGATTTCAGAAGTATAGTTAATGGGAGAATCCATGAACTGTAGCAGATTTTTCTTCCAGATCAGGGTTTTTCCAGGTGTTTAGCTTCTCAGTTAAATGTTATCGTAGGTAGCTCACAGTTTCTGTAGTGTGCAATTGGATTTGAAACATGTACTGTATTTGCTGTGTATAATGCACAACCATGTTTTATGCGCATTATACATGGGATTATTATACCCATGGCATGTAACCGTCATACTCATGTAAAATGCACATCCTTCCTTTTCCCTCAAAAATTTGGGCAAAAAGGTGCACGTTATACACGGCACAATGTGGTAAATTGTCTTGTCATTGTCTTCATTATTTAGCTTCAAAGGCCTGACTTAGGGGTGGGGTGACGGCTGGCAGTTCTTCCGCATCAGCCACTCCAGGACCAGCATTTTCCAGTTTAACCTCCTACAATGCCTTTATTCTGAGTCTCTCACTTCTAAATTTATGCGTTGTGTCTGTATTAAGCTCTTCCCTGCCTGCTGTATTACACTGTGTTCTCAAATCAATTCTTACATGGACTCACCCCCCCCATTTTCTTAATTTCCTTCTCTTTGCCACATCCATTTCTTTAGCATCTCAGTAGCAGGGATACTTGCTGTGTTGAGAAGCTGCTAGGTGCCTTGCATGAGACCCCTCCCCAAAGCCTATATGGACAGGTCCCAGGACAGAACAGGAGACCGAGGGGGAGTGGCAAGGGCTGAGGAATGCGGTCACCCTCTGGCATTTCTGGTTCCACAGCTTCTAATCACTTTTGTCATCTCTACTTCCAGTGCTTTTAATAACTTCAGGGTTCATGATTGACTTGGCTTACTTATGCGTTAGATTCAGAGTTCTCAATTGGATGTAAAAATTAAGTTACGAATTAAGTTTTGCTCATTGAAGCAGAAAAAGGGTCTATTCAGGATATTGGCGGTCTCTGAATTGATGCGAGGCCAGGCTGGGAGGACCAGGGCGTCCAGCCGCGAACAGTGCCGAAGAACTCTCGGTAACCGCGTCTCCTGCTTCCGAAGCTTGTCGTTCGTCCTTACATTTGCATAGCTCTTACTCTCGTTGATAATAAACTCCTAAGTTAAGAAATGATTACTTTTCACGTATGGGGAAATGATGGGATCACTGGATTTATATATCTCTGGGTTTTACATCCAGAGATGGGGAGGAGGAGGACACCCAGAATTTCAGGGAGTGGAAGCACAGGTTCGCCCTGCTTTGTGCTTGAACGGCCCTCTCCGAGCCGAGCTGGAGGACAGGCATAGCTTAGGTCATGTGTTGCTCAGTGTGTTCTGGCCGAATCGGAAGTCAGATCCCTTGATTAAAGCCGTCCCCTGGTTTCTTGTCTCACGTAGTGATAGTTTTACGTCTTCATTCTCAATTTAGATGCCTTTTATATCTTTTTCTTGCCAGATTCCTCTGGCTTGGGACTCCTGGGACTATATTGAATCAAGGTAGCAAGAGTATTCTTAGAGGAGAATCTTTCAGATTTTCACCATTGAGTATGATATTAGCTGAGGGTTTGTCATATCCGGCCTTCATTACGTGAGGTACTTTCCTTCTATACCCATTGTATTGAGTGTTTTTTTTATCATAAATGGATGTTGATCTTGTCAAATGATTTTTCTGCATCTATTGATATTATCGTGTGACCTGTATTTTTTATTGTGTTAATGTATATCACATTGATTGGTTTGTGGATGTTGAACTATCCTTGCATCCCTGGAATGAACCCCACTTGATTATGATGCATCATCCTTTTAACGTGTGGTTGTATTTAATTTGCTAATATCTTGTTGAGGATTTTTGCATCTATATTTATCAGAGAAATTGGCCTGTAATTTTCTTTTTGTGTGTTGCCTATGTCTGGTTTTGGTATCAGTGTAAGGCTGGCCTTATAAAACGAGTTAGAAAGCATTCCCTGCTCCTCAATTTTTTTTTGAAGAGGTTCAGAAGGATTGGTATTAAATCTTTGAATATTTGATAGAATTCCTCAGAGAAGCCATCTGGTTCTGGATGTTTTTTTGGGGAGAGGAGTAATGATAACTATGTCACTTTCCTTTCTAGCAATTGGGCTACTTAGGTTTTCCAGTCTTCATGGTTCAGTTTAGGAAGGCTAGTATATTTCTAAGAATTAGCCAGTTTCTTCTAGGTTATTGAATTTGGTGGCATATAGCCATTATAGTATTCTTGTATAATCCTCTGTATTTCTGTGGTGTCCATTGTAATTTCTCCCTTTCATTTCTGATTTTATTTATTTGAATCCTTTCTCTTTTTCCTTTAGTGAGTCTACATTTGTCAATTTTATTTTTTTCAAATAACTAGCTTGTCGCATTAATTTTTTATTATTGTCTTTTTGTTCTTTATTTCATCTATTTTCACTCTGACTTTTTTTTAAATTTTATTTTAATTTATTTTTTCAAATACATTTGTCTCTGCCTACTCCCCACCACTTTCCCTTGCCCCCTCCCTCCTTCCCTCCCTCAGCTCTTCCCCTTTGGTTTTGTCCATGAGTCCTTGCTATATGTCACTCTGATTTTTATTTTTAATTTCCTGTCTTCTATGGACTTTGGCCTTCATTTGTTCGTTTTCTAGTTCTTTAAGGTGTAATGTTAAGTTGTTTAGTTGAGATTTTTCTTGTTTTTAAGGTAGGCCTGTCATGCTTCAAACTTCGCTCAAAGTGTGATTTTTGCTGCATCTCCAAAATTTTGGTATATTTCAAATTTTCATTTATCTTTGTTATCTTTGATTCTTTTTATGTCTTCCACCCAGTGACTTTTCAGTAGCATGTTCTTTAATCTCCACATATTTGAGGTTTTCCACCTTTCTTTTTGTACTTAACTTTCAGCATCATAACATATGTGGTTAGAAAACAGGCTTAATATGATTTCATTCTTCATAAGTTTATCGAGACTAGTTTTGTGCCCAGCATATTGTAAATCCTTGAGAATGATCCTTGTGCATTTGAGAAGAGTGTGTATTTTGTCACTTGGGGACAGAAAGTTCTATAAATATTAAGGGCATTTTGTCTGTTGCGTCATTTAAGGCTGAAACTTCCTTATTGACTTTATGTCTGGATGTTCTTTCCATTGCTGTTCTTAATCAGGTCCCCTTCTATAATTGTATTTTTTTCTTTCTTAAGGTCTGTTAGTATTTGTTTTATAATTTTGATGCTCCCAGGTTAGGTACGTATATATTGTACAAGTGTTACGCATTCTTGGTGAATTATCCCCTTTATCATTATAAAATGTCCATCTTTGTCTCCTATTGCCTTTTTTACCTTGAAATCTCTTTTGCCTGGTAGAAGGACTGCTACACCTGCTGTTCTCTGGACGCCATTTGCTTGAAGCATCATCTTGTACCCCTTCCCTTTAGAGCCAGTTTATTATCTTTGGAGCCGAGATGAGTTTCCTGTAGGCAACATAGAGTTAGGAGTAGTTTTTGTAATTTGTCTTGCTACTCTTGCGTGTGTCTTTTGATGGGTAAGTTCTGTCCATTTACATTTAGGGTGATCATTGATATATGAGGAATTACTACAGTCATTTTATCTTTTGTTTTCTGTTTACTCTGTATCTCCATTGTTTCATTTCCCTTACAAGTCTGCTATTTTGGTTTGTTGATTTTTTTTTTATGATTTATCCCTCTGTTTCCTCTTTTTTTTTTTTAAATGTTTTGTGTCTCAGCTCTGGAGTTTTATTTTGTGGTTACCAGTAGGTTCGTGTAAAATATCTCATACATACAGGTCTTTTTTTTTTCTGATTGTCTCTTATCATCATTCACATGTTCCCCATTCAGACCTTTTCCTCTTCTCCTTTTATGATTTTGTTGTCACAAGTTATCTTTTTTATGTTGTGTATTTATTACCAAATTGCAGTAAATACAGTTTCCTTCAATGCCCCCTGTTCCCCTTTTACCTTTATGTTATAATTAAATTTTTAATAACCTATTCTGAAATAAATTCACATTTTCCTGCTTCTATCAATCAAGTTACTCAAAGTTTTGTATACTTTTGTCTTTTTGTTTCTGGTAAAAGAGCTCCTTACAATATTTCCTGTAATGCAGGTCTTGTGGTGGTAAATTCCCTCACTTTTTGTTTGCCTGGGAAAGCCTTTTTTTCTCCTCCAGATCTGTAGGGTAACTTTGCTGGATATATTATTCTTGGCTGGTAACTTTTCTCTGTCAATATTTTGAATATTCTCTTCCACTCTCTCCTGTCTTGTAATGCTTCTACTGAGAAATCTGATAATTATCTAATAGGGTTTTCTTTGTAGGTTATAGTCTTTTTTTTCTCTGCCTTGAGAATTTTTTTGTCATTAATTTTTGGCAGTTTGAATAAAATGTGTCTTGGAGAAAGGTCTTTTTGCATTAATATAATTAGGTGTTCTGTTAGCTTCCTCTAGTCTAAGCTTCAGTTTTGGGGATGTTCTCATCAATTATTTCTTTGAGTAGGCTTTCTGTTCCTTTCTGCCTTTCTGTTTTCCTTAGGTTGCTCTTTCTAATGTAGTCAGATAATTCTCACAGGGTTATTTAAAAAAAAAAAAAAACCCACAAAAAACTTCTTAGCTTTTCCCTTCTCCTGAGTCATTACCACGTGTCTGTCTTCGAGTTAGCTGTTTCTCACTTCCATCTGGACCACTCAGTTTTTAGTGGTCTTTAAAGTACTCGGCATCTCATTTATTGAATTTTTGGAGCCAGAATTTTTTCTCTGTTATAGTTTCAGCCTCTTTGGTAAAGTACTCTTTTTGTTCATTAACTTTATTCCTGAGCACATCCTTTTGCTTTTCTGAGTTCTCGTATTCGACTGAGTTGCTTCGTAACTGCAACTTTGAATCCTCTGTCATTTAGGTCAGTCTCCCATGGCTTTCGAGTTTGGTTTCAGGAGATTTTTTATTTTCTTTCTGTGCTCCCAGTTACTGTGGTTGGCTGTGATAGTTGATGGATTTTTTTCTCTTTGCACATTTAAGGTAGTGATCTCTCTTCTTGTTTTCCTATTCTATGTACTGTTTTGCTCTCAAGTGATTCAGCAGGTTGATAGGCAGGATATTCCCTTTTGTCTTCCAGTAGATGGTGCCCTAGTGCAAGTTTCTGTTTTCTCTTACTGTGCTCTTTGCCCCTCGGGGATCCTGGTGGAACAATGTGGCTGCAGCTTAGGAAAATGTCAAGTACTCACCGGAATGGCGGTGTCTTCTCTGTGAGCAGCTTGCCTTGGTTATGGGGCACTACCCCTGCGGTGGGGGGATGGGGGGAGTAATGGAGAACTGGCAAGAACTGCCCCTTTTTTTCAGCTCTGTTTTTGTTTTTGGCTTTACCGGGGCTTTCTGGGGTGTACAGGGCAGAGGGAGCAAGTCCATGATCTCATAGCTCCTCCCCCTTCCAGGGAGGCAGTGGGCACTTCCTCTACCTGCCTCTGTCCCCATGGAGTGGGGAGGTAAGGAGAGGTCCTTTCAGGGAGGGAAGCCGCTTCTGCCCCCGTTAGGCTCCAGCCTGTGGCGAGGGCTGTCGCCTGACTGCCAGCAGGGCGCTCATGTCCCCATCCCTCTCCTGCCTCGCCTTCTGCTGCCATAGGCCTGCCGTCCGGGTGTCCTGATGCAGGGATCCTTCGGGCATGTTTGGGTACTAACGCAAGGGATCTGATGTGGTTACGATTGCCTATCTTGTAAATTTCAGGGAGAAGCGATGGAGTCCTCTCCCTCTGCCGTGATGCTGAGTGTGACTCCAAGTTTTATATTCGAGCTAATGATTTATTTTATTAGATCTCTTCACTCTATCGTTGATACTGGTGAAAAAATCATCTTTCTTGGCGTGACCTCCAGAAGCCCATAATTTTTTATTTAACGTCTGACTGTTTATCTTTTATTCTTTTGGACTCCTCATCCTCGGTTAGGTTTTAAAGGGTAGATTCCCTAAAATTCTGTCCTTTTTTCGGAGAGCCAGGCACTGTCACTACTCAGGTATTGCTGCTGGTGGGGAGTCTATGCTGGTTTTATCTCCTGGGGCAATTTAATAATATGTATTAATATCACGGTTGTAGGTTCCCAGCCTCTGGGAACATGGCTTTGAGGTATATTTACACAGTCCATAATGATGTATATACTGGGTTATTTATACAAGTATTATAGTTAATAGTAAAATGTTTGTAGATTACCCACAACAATCTGAAAAGTTTATTAATTTTTTCTCCCTATTTTTTACTCATCGCATGAAGCTAGATTTTATTTATATATGTCAATCAAAAGAATGGAAATGCAGCAGAATGGAAAAAGCCCAAACATATATTAATAGGTAATGGGTTGATTAAGTAAATTATGATACAGTAATACAGTGGAATATTATGCAGCTGAAAAGAATAGGAAGAACAGTATTTATATGTAAAATCACAGAAAAATCACTGCAGTTATAAAGGAAAAAAGCAAGGTGTAGAACATATTATACATTACTTTTCTATAGAGAAGACAAAACAAGATTATGTATAGTTGTATTTGCTTATATTGGTGTAAAAGACTTCTGGGAGGAAAAATAAGAAACTGACACCTTACCCCAGGAAGCAGTATACCAACTGCACAGATCACAGACAAGGGTGTGATGAGACTCTTTATTGAGTATGCTTTTAATCTGTTTTTTCTTTCTTTTTTATTGATTCCAGAGAGAGGGAAAGGGAGGGAAGAAGGAGAGGGACAGACACAACAATGTTAGAGGGAAACATCGGTTGCCTCTTGCACACCCCCCACTGGGACCAAAGCTGCCACCCCAGCATATGCCCTGGCCAAGAATCAAACATGCAACCTTTTGGTTTGCGGGGCGACGCCTGACTGACTGAGCCACACTGGCCAGGGCCTTTTTCATCTGTTTGATTTTGGGTGTGTGAAAACACCGCCTGTTGAATTCAGTTTTTAACAGGTCTTCTCCTGTGACTCACACCTCGTCTTGACAGAGCCCAGGTTTCTTCCTTGTAGAGCCAAACCGCAGGCCCACTGCGTACATTCTCTAGTGCACCCTGGATGGCCTGTTGCCCCTTTAGGTTTGTACTTCGACACCTCCAGCTCCATACTTTACATTCTGCTGAACTTCTTTTATTTGTGTATGTTAGTTATGTCTTCTTCATATTCATAGTTTAAGAGTCAGTTGGTCATCTTCTCTGGGAAGTCATCCTGCGCCTCTGCAGGCTGAGTTAGGAGATTCTCTCGAAATATGCTGAGTATTTTTCTATTATTACTCTAATTACATGGCGTTGGTCAGCTCCTTCATGGTACCTGCACATAGGCACTCAAAGATTTGCCCTAGTTTTTTTCCTCTATTTTTTTCCCCCTTATCTTTGCCAGTGGGGTAGGGCTCATCCCTCAATAGCTTGTCGTCTCTGTTGGAGACAGACATGCGGAAGGGTGAGCGACATAAGAGACATAAGACGGAGAGTAATAAGCGAGAGTCAGGGATTCAGACTGACGAATTCTGGGGGGGACACACACATTCAGCCCACAGCATGAGCTTCCATGGTCGTTACGAGAATGAACACGGTGCCTCTTACTTAAAAAGGCCCGTGTTTCGTTAACTGTCATCATCATCATTTGGAGTCGGCGTATGTTGCATACGGGCTAATGGAGGAAAACTGGAAGTGATTTGGTGATTTTGCTCTTCATTGAGGAGAATTAAGTGGTAACACAAATGAAGAAGGAAAATGTAGGAAGAAGAGCGGGGTTGCAGGTGTGCTACTGAGAGGCTTTCTTCACTCTTTTAAGAGAAGGAGTTAAGGGAAGGAGAAGGTAGATGCTTGTAGATTTAGCATAACTGAGAGGAGAAGAAAAGGGAACCTTTAATGTTCTTTATGTAGTTCTTAATTTGTTTTTATTCAAACCTGTATTTTCCCTTCTCTGATGTCATTGAACAGGTTGAATTTTCTTCTGAGCCTGAGAAAGCAGAAGTATGATTTAGATCTTTGTCTGAAAAGAACACTAAATGTGTTTTGTGGATTTTGAAGAGTTCTGCTTCAGACGTTTTGAATCATAGCCATATTTTGATATTTTAAAATGGGAGTAGGATGTCTTTCTATCCTCTAGCTTTTAGATTGAGGCTTTCTTCTCTCTGAGTTAATGAATCAAGGACCTATTTTATTAGCCTTTCTAGAACTATTAAGGATCTCTAGTTTTTTTTATTTTGGGCAATAATTGTCTCCACATTTACTTTATAGAGTCCTCTTTGGTGGAGCCCACAGGAGGAGAGGAAGCGCAGGATTCATAAGATGGCGGGCGGGTGAGTTACTGAGAATTTGGGCTGGAATTTGGGGAAAAAAGGTGGTACTGGTTGCTTGTAAGTAACAGGAAATAAGATTTAAAGTATATGCATTTGGACATTACATTGTCTTGGTGAGGTGTATACAGACCATGAACTGGTTTGGAGTTTCTTCTTTATCTGAATTTTATTAATTTATATGGCATTGCTATCATGCCATCTCTTCTGTGATTTTATAAAAATGTACACAATACCTCAGCACACAGTTGGCAGTTTGGGGAAACATAAAGCAAATAGCTTATATCAGAGTACATCTTTTCTTTGGTGACAGTGGTCAAGACACATCATTAAATTTGTGGTATAGGACTTTTACTTTTTTTAATACCAAAAATTTAATAAATATTATTTTACTTGTGATAAGCAGACAAACATGCTCTGGAACCACTGAAATCAAACTTAAGGGAAAGAAAATAAGAAAACTTACGGAGAGGTAGTCTCTAATTAATACTAACATAAAACAATCATCAAGTGACAAACATTTTCATTCCAAAGAAAAAGGATCTGTGCCCAAGATCAACTTTATTACACTATGTATTAGATAAACTGAAAGCTGTGATTTTATCCACTAAAGTCAATGTTGCAGCAATGATATAAATGAAGGAAAGAAGGTAGTAAGTTCGAGTCGTGACAGGAACGTAGCCTGTAAAAGTGGAACCTATGAAAAAGAGAAAGTCTGTGGTCCAGAACTAGGGCAGGTATTTCTATAACGCATAAAAATAACCTTAATTTGGAACCCTGGTTTCCTCATGAGTTTACCCATCTTCTGTGAATGTGCGTTGTGGACTGTGCTGGGCGAGACTAATTGTAAGTAACAGTCCAAAGTAGAAAGAGCCTGTCTCCAGGCTCCTTGCGCTACCTGTTGTCTTGCTCCTTCAGCCTTCTCATGTGGTAGCTGCCTTGCGCAGGCCGTGCCCTGCCTTATCACCGTCAGCAGATCCCCAGCAACTTTGGGCCTTGACAGGTTATCCTCAAAAGATCAACAGACGCACCAATGGCAGATTATTTTACATGTGAAGTGGGGTCTTTGAAAATCCAAACAGAATTTTTCTCAGGGTAAAACTTCAATCATTGCTGTCTGTTGGGAGACGTATTTTTAGAGAAGAGGTTTTCTGACTCTGCCCCATAGATCACACGTGGTTGCCGGGTAGGAAGGGAACGAACACTGTCGTGGGCCTGCTACACACTAGTGTCTGGCTGTGCGTGCTAGGCCCTTGGTCCATGCAATATCATTTGATCCTCACGGTGAGCCTCTGAGATCAGGATTGCTCTTTGTATTTTATAAAAGAAGAACTGAAGGAGGCACAGACAGATAAGGGGACCTTCCTAAAGATGTCACAGTGGAGGCACATCTTCAAATCAGGACTTTCAGCCTCCAAAACTTTCACTTCCACCACTCGACTGCTGTTTCACAGCCATTTTATTCGTTTGCTTTACCCATACATCTTTTCGGTGAACAAACAATGTCTCACTCTCCAGAATTCCACACTGGTCCATGGAGATGGTGCCCCGGCTCCCTCGTCACTCCCACCAGGCTTTGCTGCTTGTGGTTGATGACTCTTACTTGAACTTTTGGTTGTGTTTTTGGCTAGAGTATAGAAATGCCTTAATAGCAGAGATGGCCGACATCTGCAGCATTAATTCCTAAACACATGTGTTAGGTCTCTTTGTTTGCTTTTTAGCAGACAGCCCAACTCTGAAATTTGTTCTTAGAGTAAGGTAGTATCGATGAGTTATGTGTGAGCTGTCATGTTCGGGAATCATCCCGACAAGAATTAAAGTTCTCGTTATTGACACGTTGGAACAGATGCATTCAGTATTACGAACAGGTTGGAAATGTTCATTCAACACAGTTTTAAAGTGCTTACTATGTGCCTGCGCTGTGCTAGATTCTACACTGAACACAACACTGAAAACATGGCTTCTGCCCTCTGTGAGGTGAGAGTTGAGGAGGAAGACAAACACGTCGGGAAGCAATTAAATGCACCGGATAATGACAGTGATGGAGGCGTGCAGAGGGAAGAGCGGGGGCACCGCAAAACAATGCTCCCCTGTGCTTGGGGGACTCTGGGACAGAGGCAGAGAAGCAGCTATAGTTTCAAGTGAAGCTTGACTGTATTTGCAACTGCAAGAAAATTCATGGTCTGCTGGTACCTGCGGCACATGCTGCGTTTGCACAGACAGCAAACACGTGTGCCCGTCACCGCGGCACATGCTGCGTTTGCACAGACAGCAAACACGTGAACACTTAGCCTCTTCCCATTCCCCCTAAATCACACAGAAGCACGCACACTATCTCCCCTACCCCCAGCATGTATCTTTTAGAAGGCATCTCTTGAAGCTACTCTCCAGCTCTTGGATTTCTCCATTTTTTTGGAAGCAGGCAGACTGGTTTCTTGGTGGTGCTAAAAAGTCAAATTCATGTTGATGGCTCTATTTCTGAGTTCTTTACAACACGCAGGAGTGAGCGAGAGATCACGGTGGAGGGGAGAGAATGAAGAGAGGGGGTAATGGAACTAGGCACCTGATGGCTTTATCATTTTTGCCGTCACAGAAATGGCTTTCTCCTGCTTAGAAGGATCTCAGGCCTGGAAGTGTGACTAGCTATGTTCTGGCATGAAAATGAAGTTACAGGGCAGGCGTCAGGAGGAACACGTTGTATTCAGCAGTCTCTTATGTTCTGAACCATTTTGGTCATAAGGCTTTGGGTTCCCCTATGATTGAGTGTTCATATACATGCTTATCTCCATTTCTCACATGCATGCGGTTTCTCACCGGCCCCTGGGCAGGTTACAGCAATTCACTTTACTTGACAGGCTGCGCGATGCTACGGAAAGAGCCCTGCGTCAGAGATTCAGGGAGCTGTATTCAGGCTCTATCTCTGCCTCTAATTAATTTGTTCTCTGCTTGACCTAGTCAGCTAATCTGTTAGGTTTCTGTTCCTTGCGTTTTGAATAATGGGATAGGATAACATTCTCTGAGGTGTTGCTCAGCACAGAAATTTCATTGTTTTAATGTTGACAGGGGTAGTTATTCAACTACCAGATCTTCGTCGAGCCTTTTGTACATTTCAGGCCCAGCACGAGGTGCAGTCAAAAAGAGACAGTGCAGGTCAGGCGTGTAGACCAATGCAAGAGAATTAAGTGTCCAGAAATAAACCCATACCTCTCTGGTCAGTTGATTTCCGACAAGGTGGCAAGACTATTTAATGGGGAAGAATAGTCTTCAACAAGTGATGCTTCGACAGCTGGATTCCTGTATGCAGAATAATTGATTTGGACGCCCTCCTCACACTATATTAAAAAAAAAAAACTCCGCAAATCAAAGATCTAAATATAAGAGCTATTATAAAACTATAAAACTCTTAAATAAAATGGGTCAATCTCTGTGACCTTGGACTGGGCAGCGGTTCTTTAGATAAGACATCGGAAGCGCAAGCAACTAATGAAAAATGGACAAATTGGGCTTTACCAAAATTTAAAAAAAATTGATGTGTCAAAGCACACTATTAAGAAAGTAAAAAGATGATTCACAGAATGGGAGAAAATATTTGCAAATCATATCTATCTGATAAAAAGTCTACTACCGAGAGTATAGTAAGAATTTTTATAACTCAACGATAAAATGACCTGAATAAAAAATGGGCAAAGAGTCTGAATTGAAATTTCTCCAAAGATGCACAAATGTCCAGTAACACATGGAAAGATGCTCCACATCGTTAGTCATCAGAGAATTGCACACCAAAGTCACGTGAGATTTCACCTCACACCCTTCAGAATGGCTGGAATCAAGAAGACAGATAACAAATATTGGTGAGCAGTGTATGAATCCCATCACACACTGCTGTAGGGATTGTAAAATGGCGCAGCTGCTTGGGAAAGGAGTGCGCAGTTCCTAAAAAGCTGAAATGTAGAGTTACCATATGACCCTGCTGTTCTATAAGTAGGTATATAACCAAGAGAATGGAAATAATATATTTATGTAAAACTTGTATATGAATGTTTATAGCAGCATCATTTATAATAGTCCCAAAGTGAAAATAACCAAATGTCCAATAACTGTTAGTGAATAAATAAAATGTGGTATTATCCATAAAATGGAATAGTATTTAGCCAGCAAAGGAAGGAAGTACAGATTCATGCTACAACACGCGTGTATCTTGAAAAGTTTCTGCTAAGTGAAAAAAGTCAGGCACAAAAGGTCACATAATGTATGATTTCATTGATCTGACATGTGCAGAACAGGCAAATCTGTAGAGACACAAAGCAGTTTCCGGATTTCCAGGGGCTGGAAGGAACGAGGAGTGGCCACTAACGGGTTCAGGGTTTCTTTCTGGGACGACAAAAAGGTCGGGAAGTAAATAATGGTGACGGTGGCACAGCCTTGTTAATACACCAAAAACTACAAGTCGTGTACATTAAAACGGTGACTGTTTGGATATGTGAATTACATCTCAATAACACAGTTGTTTAAAGGCATGACCCTTTCCATCATGGGGCTAAAATGACCTGTTTACATGGTAGGGAGAGAGGAGGGTTCCGTGGGACCTCCTGTGTGGGGCTGGGGTCAGAGTCACGGAGCAAGTGATGTTGAAACAGGGCTAAGGACCGAGGTGAAGTTATTCCGGTGAAAAACTGCCAGCAATGAAAATGGAGACGTGGAAGACTGCAACGGAACTTTTAGTCTATGGCACTTCAGAATTATGAGTTTTCATGAAACTACACCTAGATTCCAGAAGTGTTTATGCGAGGGTTTTTTTCCTCCCCTTCGTCTATTTATATACTTTCTGGGCCAACTCTCCAGCCTTCTTTGCTATAGAAATTCTACTGTTCTCCTTCCTGTGGACACTTTGAGATTAATTTCAGATCCTTGTGAGCATTTGTTATTATAGAGTTAGGCTAATACAAATATTTTTGTTTGCGCTTAGGTAAAAAAATACTTTATTAGAAACTTCATGCATGTACAAAAGTAGAGAGAATAATATAATTAACCTCTCTGTAATCAACGCCCACTTCCAAAACTTTCAACTCATGCTCAATCTTAATTTATTATGTATCCACCTATATATTTCTTTACCTCCTGGATTATTTGGAAGCAGATCTCAGACACTGCATCATTCCATCTGTACCATTTATCTCTAAATGGTGAGAATTTAAACAAAAAAAATTATTGAATATTGGAATTTTTTTCCTTATGAAAAAAATTATTGAAAACATTATGAGTTATTGGAAATAAATAGTTACTGTTACTCTTTTATGCAGTTTTAAAATTTGCTTCCATATTCATTTCTTCTAATAAATATTAGGTATGCTTGTAAATAGTAATACAATCGATGTTGTGAAAATGTGGTTCCCATGGGGTCTTTATGCTCCTCGTGAGGATTCTCTAGGACCTGGCCGTGGTCAAGCTCATCCCCACAGCTAGTAATAATTTCCCTTTACCACATTCATTGGCCTTTGCTGTTTTGCCCTCTAGGAGTATCTGTGTCATGTGCTTTTACTGCCTCTCCACTCCTCCCTGAACACACATCTCTTAGCTTCGCCGACATCTGACTTTCTTGGTTCATTCCTGTATTGCAGCACCCTTTCACTGACACATTTTCTTTCAACACCCACAAAGTGTAACTAGATCCCATCTTTGCTTGTCCTTGAGGCTCTCAGTCCTCTATGCGAATTCTTAGCTCTGCTGCCATGGCTACGTGCTGCGTTCCCTGTGTGTTAGTGAACCCCAAATGTCTGACACGAGTCAATGAAAGACCCTCTCTTTAGTGCTGTATGGTTAGTGTTCCAGTTGAATATTTAAAATGTTCCCATGGATCTCCTGTTGTCATCAGAAATTCAAATCTTGAAAACTGAATCTGTCTTCTTTATTTTATTAATACTGATTCCTGTTCAGCTTTCCTCAACTGACCAATCATTCGGTGTCTTCTACAAGTCACTAGGCTAGAAATAGTCCTGTCTTCCTCTTCCTCCTGTCTCCTAGGCACATGCTGTTACTGCATTTTCATCATTATTGCTTATTCTTGGCATTTTCTCCCTCAGAGTGGAGATTCCCTAACCACTCTTCGGTCAGCTAAGTGCTCTTCCACAGTAAGGGTGATCTATGTACACATCTCTCCCTCATTACAACCCAAACCCGTTGGGGGCTAAGACTGGATTTTATTCATGGTCACAGTGCACTGTATGAGACATTGTAGTGTTCATTAAAGGTTAATTGAATTGGAATCCTAATCTCTTCTCCCATGTTTCTGCAGTATCTACCTAAGGTCTTGTCTCTCCCTTGCAGTACATCCTCTGTAAAGTAATCCTAACCCTTTGAAAATCTAATGAAAGCAATAGAGGCACTATCAGTGTACCCTAAATTTTCATCATAGAACGTATTGCAATCTAAAATAATAATAGTAATAATTACTATTGTTGTTTTTCCGCCTGGAATGTGCCCTTTATGATCATGGGGACCATGTCGGTCTCATATATATTTTGCGTACTTTCATATAACCTTACACATGGTAGGACCTTAATAAATATTTATTGCATATGAATGGGTACTCTGCCACCTCCTCAGTGGAGAGCAATGCATTTATACATGATACAAATAATTTCACAATCATACAAACCTTAGACTTTGGATGTTTGCTCTACTGTTACCAGACTAATCTTTCTAAAATGGCACTTCTATTAATGAAAAGTTTGAACTCCCGTGTCAGATCTAAGATAGGCTCTGGGGACACAGAGAGAAATAAGAACACCATTCCTGCTTTTGATGGAATTTAGGGATAGGACGAAAAGCTTAAGTCTCCTTGTGGACCTGGTCAAGGAGAGCTTCCTAGGGGACATCTGGTATCTCTAAGGCAGAGATTTCCACCCGGCGTATGCAAGCTGTTTAAAACATACACTATGTGATGATTTAGTCAAGGGCACTGACTTCTCTTCCATTAGATTGTCAAGTTAAAAAAAGTGACCACAGTCAACACAAGAGTAGCTTCCCTGTGGAATGAATCAAAATTATCTTTTTTTTTTTGTCAGATTGGCAAAATATTTTTTGGTGTGCCGCAGAATTTTATTAATTAGTTCATGTGTGCCATGAAGTGTAAGAGATTGAAAATGGCTGCTCTAAGGTGTTTTCCAGCTCAAAAATCCTATCGTTCACAGTTGCCATTTTCTTAGCAATAGGTGAGAGCCTGGGTTGCTGCTGGGAAGGAGGCTGAGAGGGGCCCGCAGAACATTCTAGGCTGTGCCTACGGTTGCCCTCATCCCAGTTAACATGAACATTTACTTCACCTCAGTAGTAGCTTGGAATTAAAATTTAATTCCTTACCAGATAATGATTATTTTTAGATTACCCATTAGCCAAGGTAACTGAAAGGAGGAGAGCAGTGCTCTGCATGGCTTTACTGAAGTCAGTATGAGTTCTTGTTTGTGGTCAGTGTGATTTTTGTGTGGTTGACAATGGAATCGGGAGACGTTAACACTTAGCACTACTGATATAGTATATAATTTATGTGTTTATTCTGTTTATTTCCTCTTTTGTTTCCATTAGAATGTAAACTCTGAGAACAGGATTTTTTCAGCGAGTGTTTGTTGAATGTATACTTGGGAAGTCATTGGTAATCTTAACAAGTGGTTTAAGTAAAACAGTGTGGATCGAAGCCGGTTTACTGGTTGGGGAAGGCCTGGGCTGGTAATCAAAGTCAAACAGGAATAGGTCCCCTTCCCCCTTTTTAAAGAGTTTGGTGGAGAGAATATTTATGAAAATTTTCTTCTTACTCATTTTTGTTTCTTTTTTCTTCTGGTAGCTTTTAAAATCTTTTTAAAATTCATGTGTACTTTTTGGTTTATTTTTTGTAATTCATGTAAGCTTTGTCATTTATTTATTATTGTAAGCCATGTGATCACAACTTATATTTTCCATTTTTAGAGAAAATGAAAATTTTAGGTATTCACCTCTTTAATCTAAATGCAGCTGTGAAATCATATTAATAAATGGTTTTAGACCTTAGATTAATTTTGTTTTTTAAAATTACTAAGCAAATGTGCTCCAAAGTAAATATGTGTGTAAATGACTTTACATTATTCAGAATTCTAGAATTAGACATCTGTCTAATGGATGCTGTTCTAAATGTTGCTAAATGATTAATAGTAATTAAAAGGTTAAATATAAGCTGAGGAAAGCTTTGAATTTTGAAATGTTTGCAACAGCTAGTAATCTGACTGATGCAGACGTTTTTGTCAAAGTTGAAAAAAGTTAGAGCTAATTAATTTCTTGGGAGACATATGATGAAATTGTAGGTGTGATAACATATTTGAGTAACATATGGTAGTTATGGGGCACCTTTCTAATGACTGAGCAGCCATTTAAATATAGACTTTTCGGTGTTTTTCTTTCATTACCATCCTTTCTTATTGTGTAATTTAAAATTAATTTTGTTTTCTAGAGGTCAGTAGTCAGAATTTAATGATTTATATTTAAATATTAACATCAACTTGTCATTTGAACCTAAATGGTGTAAATTTTAGTAAAAAGATTTCTTAAAACTAGAGCCAATCATTTTTTTCCTTTGCATATGTATGTAGTATGCTTATATGACTAAGTAAATCCAATGCATGGGGAAGTGTACTCTCAGTACATGCTGTTCAACTCAGATTACCTTAGACTGAGGACCAAAAAAAAAAAAATGCTAAGAGGTTATCTTTGTTTGACAACACAGATCGGTACATATGTTTAACATTTATCTGTATCTTTCTCTTATAAAGATTCGCTATTTTCATTCTGCCGAATTTTCTTTCATTCTTACTTTCTGAATATTGCTTAATGATGACAACAGATTAAAAAAAGAATTAACCGTTCTGTTATTAAAATAGTATCTAACACCTTGGCAGAGGAAATTTTGAGTTAAGAATTTTGCAAACAGAGGCAGTTTCAGCAGTGAATTACAGTTTGTTTTCATTTTTACAAGTTGAATTTTTAGTACAGTTTAGATGATTGTAATCTGGTGTGCAAGTCAAAAATTGTCTTAACTATCATTCAAAAAAATCCACAGTGAACTAAAAGTTCGGGAGGGAGGCGCCGCTGCTGAGCCCCCGAGGCAGCTCCTGGGGTAGAGAGTGCGCATTACCCGCGTTGACTGCCCTCGGTCCCACCCTGTGGGGCAGGCTGATCGGGTCTGCCCAAAAGCGAAGGCCATGCTTTTCCAGGTCTCCTGCGATGAAAGCGAAAGTGGATGTTTAGAATGAAATAAACTGAAAGGATTTATAACTTGAAACCTTACAGGAAAGCTGGTGTGTCAATTCTAGAATTACTAAGGAGGTAACTGCCCCATTTCTTTCGTTTCTACTCTGGCCACTATTCGGACTATTACTGAATAGACTTACCCCTTTAAAATTTTGCTTACACCAGAGGATCCTACATGTCCAGAAACCTCCCAAATTGATTTAATAAACTTTTTGATGTTCCTGTAATTGTTTTCACTTAAATTTGACTGTCCTATGAAGGATTTTGGTATGGACATCTGTTGTATGAATTCTTCCTTGTTCTAAATCTGTTGCAAAATTTTCCTTGTTAATTTACATGCTTTTAGCCAATGGTGATAAAGACAGATATCCATGAGGGAACTGCTAGAATATTTTGTTCCATGTGGGCTTTGAACTGAAGCCATAAGTTAAATAATAAAGGTGAATTTCAGGTGACTCACAGTAAAGCACTAACGTCTCATTCATTTAATAAAATTTGTAAAATTTGGATTATTACCTAATTATCTGTGAACACTCAGTTTTAAAGATAGCAGGATTCCCTGAAATATAGCTTACTCGTTTGAAAAAGGACTACAGGGATTTATTGTGGGGCTATAAACTTGAAATAATTTAATTGGTTAGATTGTTAATAGTGATTAGAATCTCCAGAAACAAAATCCTGGCAGATAGGCTATTCACATTTTAAAACATATGGATGTTTCAATAGAGTAAAATGATGCTTTAGGAATTAACTGATTAGTTTTATTCATGATCAACAATAATAAAATAAACTTTAAGTTGGATAATTTTTATTTTTTAAAAAAATTATTGATTTTTAGAAAGAGAAGAAAAGAGAGATGGAGAGAGAGAGAGAGAGAGAGAGAAACAGCTATTGGTTGCCTCCCATATATGCCCCAACTGGGGATTGAACCCACAACCCAGGTCTGTGCCCTGACTGGGAATCGAACCCCTGACCTTTTGGTGTATGGGACAACACTCCAGCCAACTAGACCACACCAGCCATGGCTGGATCATTTTTCTTCATTAATGTAGTAATCTATGCAGTTCTATGTAGCTACTAGGCAGTATTTAATGAAGAAAAGAGAGATGATTTTTTATTCAGTAGGAAAATTTGATATTTGATTTGATTTCATCATTGAGTAATTACACTTAAAAACAGCACTTTTTGCTTTTATAAGTTGTTAAAATGTTTTCCATTCAGATAAATCTTAGTTTATACCATAAACTATGTATAAGTAAACGATAGATAGCAGATCTCTTAAGTAAACATTAAAATTCACTATAAAATAGTTGGCCCCGAATCTGAATGCTTTCATTCATTCTAGAGACGTTTCTGGAATAGTGAGCCAATGATTTAGGAAGATTAGAAGATGTACACTGTAAACACAATGTTGACAGCCTTTACCTTGCCATGTGTACTTTGAAGGCGGTGTTGGAGCCCTTCACATACCTTATTTATTTTCTGTACTTGGTAAGTCCCAATGGGGCTTATGATTGAAAAGAAGGGTTTGAGAGAAAGCAGGTTAATGGTCTTATTAACAGTATGGAAAACAGTCCATTTTGTGGGGTATGATGTGCTCTCACATAGAAATACATTTTTTTGGATGCTTTCATAGCCATCTGTAGAGAGTGGATCATTGATTATATATAAGTCAGATAAAAAAAGATAGTTTTGACATTATTTTTCCTCCCTGAATACCTTGCTTCTGTCAAGTGGTGTGTTAATTTGATCAAATCATTATAAAGGAGTCTCAAAGTTGGCAATTTAAAAATACATAGAAAATTCATTGTTTATGATTTTATTTTAATATTTTTTGTTGACAAGGGTAGTTTTAAGAAAGAGGATCAGCAGTCTAGCCTTAGAATGAATTATTATTTTTTTGCCTCTAGAAATGAAAGGATAATTTTAATATACATTTTTTAAATCTATCCATCTTACATAATTGAGTCATTAAAGATATGCCAGAACTTTTCAGAAAACTCAGAATTACTATGAAGATATTAAACTTATCCTTTGGAAATTTGGGGGGAGCTGTAGATGCTTTATTCATTTACAATTACCAGGTATACTGACAAAAATATTATTTTGACATTTAGAAATTGTCCTAGCATCATAATTTCTTAAGAGATACTTAACTGACTTTGAATTAATATCAGTAGTTCAGCCAACAAGAAAGATTCTAGGATTAAAAAAAAAATCAAAGTTTTGTGCATTTTGGCTTCAACAATGAAATATTTATATTTCTTAAAATACATTCATATAATTTTCCTTGAAAAATATTAGGTCTTCAAGTTAACTGGCATGTCTTTCTAGCTAGTGTTAAATCCTTACTACGTATCAGGAATAGTGCAACGTACATTGCAGTAGATGCCATTTAATGTGTTTAAATGGTTAAGGATGAGGCAGAGAAAGATCATCAGCTCTCTGATCATAGTTGGGGGGATGGTCGTTGTCTTACCTGGTACCAGACGTCCCGGGAGCTGGGACAGCCCCTCCATCGCTGCATGTCGATGCTGCAGCTGATTGCCGACGATCCCAGGGATCTGAGAAATCTTTCTCAACTATTGCTTCTTGCCCGAATGAGTTTTCAGGAGCCAGAAAAGATGTTCTGCCAACTCCTGAACTTTAAACTTAATGGGCAGAATTTAGTAAAGACGTGGAGCACGGGTGAACGAAATTAGAAGGCTTACCTGATGGGAGCTGAGCCTGGGCTCAGTCAGCTGGTCTCCATCCATCCATCCATTGACCAATTCAGTCAAGAAATATTTATTGGGTCCTTACAATGGAACTTCAGTGGAAGTGAGGGAGGTCACAAGTAAAGAAGATAAATACATAGAGCATACAATATATTAGACAATAAAGAAAAAACAAGTCCGGGAAAGAGGCTATGAAATGTCGGGGTTGACGGGGCTGGGGCGGGGTTGTTTGGGCTGAGGTTTTATATCCACAGCCTGAAGGATGTGAGTTAATACCAGCCGTGTGTGGAAGACCACTGTTCTAGAAGGAGAGGCTACCTGGTATAAAGACTATTGAAGTTTGTCCTTTAGAGCTGCCTTTAGTACAGTTGGCTGGTGGGAAATGGTTGTTTTTTTTTTTTTTTTAATGGTGAAATATATAGAACATGGAAGGCACCCTTTTAGCCATTTTAAGTGCGCAGTTAGTTCAGTGACATTAAGTGCATTTGCATTGTTGTACAGCCGTCACCGCCGTCCATGTCCAGATCCTTTCATCTCGCAAAACTCAAACTGTCCCCGTTAAACGATCGCTCCCTGTCCCCCCCACCCCCAGCCCCTGGTGACCACCCTTCTACTTTATCTCTGTGACTTTGACTACTCTAGGTACCTCAAGTATGTGCGGTCATACACTGTTGGGCTTTGTGCCTGGCTGATTGCCCTCAGCATTGTGTCCTCAAGGCCCATCCGTGTCGATTATACCGCGTGTCACCGCTGCCTTGTTACGCCTGAATAATTCTCCGTTGTATGTCTGTACCACATTCACTGATCCATTCGTCTGTGGATAGCTTTTCATTTTTATTTGTGTGAAAATGTATTTATTCTGCCTACATTCTTAGAGGACATTTTTACTGAGTAGAGAGTTCTAGGTTGGGATTTATCTTTTTACTCACTGAAGATACGGTTCCTGTTTTTGAGCTTCTGCTATTACTTTTGGAATATTAGCTGTTAGTGTAAGTGTTGGGCCTTGGAAAGCAATGTCTTTTTCTCTGGTGGTTTTAACATTTTTCTTTCTTTTTTTTAGTGCCCAGGTGTGCATTTCTCTTTCTTTATCCTGACTCAGTATTCTTTAGCTATCTCAAATTACATAGATTAATGTCCTTCCAGAAAATTCTTGTCCATTCACTCTTCAGGTACCCGTACTCTACCAACCCAGTCTCTCCGATCTCCTGGGACACCCGTTAGAAACCTGTAAATCCTCCCTGTGTGCACAGTGTCATTTTACACCCTCTTGGTGTTTTCTATCTTTTTCTTTCGTACTTCGCTCTAGACAGTTTCTTCGGACAGTTTTTCAATTCACTACTTCTCTTTAGTGGTAACTAATATGTTAAATTTGCCCATTGAGTTCTTACTTTTGGTCATTGTATTTTTCAGTGCTAGAATTTATATCTGTGACTTTCAAATTAGCTATGTCACTTGCTCAGTTTTCTGTTTCACTGCTAATGACTTCAAGTTTCATTGTTCCCTTGAACACGTTAAGTCTAGTTGTTTCATTCACACCCCCTGGCACTTCGACACGGGGGCGTTCGGAGAAGTTAAGGTAGATCAAGATGGAGTGACATGAAGGACGGGGCACGGAGACCTTGAAGCTGGTAGAAATAATAGCAGGATGTGGGAGGAAAGTATGTGTTGGGAAAGGACGTAGGAAATACGCCAAAGGTCCACCTGCCCACTTCAAGTACTTGCTTATAGCCAATTCTGTGCCTGGGAAGGAAGTTAAAAACTTTGCTTTCCTTTTCCTCACCTTTCCATTCCAGTGACCTAGATTTAAGGCTGGCCTAGCTGGTACCAATTCATAGTGTTTAACTGCGTTCCGTGAACCTTTGTGAAGACATCGTCAAATTAACCCCTGTAATGTCATTGTCCGGGACACAGCGTTCAAAATTCCTAAAAGCTGTCCATGAACCTAAAGAGCACAAGCTAATTAGAAACCAGGGGACAACCTGCAAAGTATTTCTGCTACTTAGAAGTTTCCAGTTTTTTCGAGTTTGAAAAGATAAAAAGTTAAAAACACCAAATCTAAGATGTGTGTAATTGAAATGAGGCTGTTTTAGGAAATTAAATTTGGCAAGTGACTAATCCTTAATAAGGAATAATGGTTTTATCTATTTTAGGGGAAAATTAATTTAACAAACCTATTATTATGTGAAATTTAGGTAATGAACATGGGCAGTACATAACATCCGTAACATTTATAGCATCGGCCACAAAAAGGGCTGAATTGGTATCATCGGATACAAAGAATGTCCCTTTCGGAATCAAAGCTGTGTCGGAAAGCACTGCTCATGGTTACTGCAGCTAACTCGACATTTCAGGGCTATTTGAACTACTCTGTCGCCCGTCTTACTACATATCCCTTTCAGGTGCTCATATGCTTGGTTTTGGATAAGGATCCAAAAATAACGATCCATATTTTTTCTACATTCCTGTATCGAGTAGATATTCTTCTTAGTTGAAAACGTTCTTTCATCCAGTGACTTTTGGTTTTTTACCAAAAGTAGAGAAACTTCCGGTTTTGTTAAATAGTAAAACAGAGGCCTCCCAGTGAACGTTGCTTTGGACCCTGTAAGCAGCCTTGGCCCTGGCTCAACAGTTGGCTGTGATTGGCCAGCCAACCTTCTGCAGGTGGGTTGTCCCGCCTTTCCTTGCACCCAGGGGGATTTTGATTGGGTGGAATGTCAACGTGAATAGCAGATTGGCTAGTCAAAGTCGTCTGAGGCAGTTGCAGGTTCCGAGTTGAAATTCCCGAAGACCAGCCACCTTCTGGAACCCTCCTTGATACCTAGGAGCTTAGCCTTGAATAAATACTTCCCCAGATTCTGCTTTTCTTTGCGCCCACTCCCCGTTTCCCTGAGTCTGGGTTCTGTGTAGTTCTCCTGTACTCTTCTCAGGCCCATTTCTGTGGACAGAAGTTCCTTCAGGAGTAAATGTTCCCTTCTTCTCCATGTGGCATTTGGATCTGGAGCCCCCCTGTACTGTCCAGATCAAACCACCCCTCTCCCTTCAATGGTGGACTGAATTTGCTAAGCAGGCCGTTTAGAACAGAGCCACACAGCGAAATATCCTGACTTTCTCTTCACTAGAAAACAACAAAAGCAATTTATCATTAAAAACGATGGGTATAGCGTTACCCCCTCAAAAAAGGAAATGAGAGAATATTATATACATAAAATTTAGATACAGTTGCGTTTCTTAGAGTATTACTCATTGAAGCGTTCTTGACACTTAAATCCAAATTTAAGCATTTGGGAAAAATTCATCTTTGTTTATCATTGCCTTGGATATACTTAAAACAGTGCATCACAGCTGGTCTACGAATGGGTCTTTGTATACGTTAAAACTTTCCTTGCGGCAAATGTCTTCGGATCAGAAGTTGGATAGAGGCTTGAAGTGTGTTGTTGTTCTTCGTGATTTTGTCCTGATAATGTTCTGCAAAGTTCTCGTCCCTTTAGTAGTCTTTTTTTGAAATATTTAAAACATGTATATCTGGTTTGATGTAAATTAGAATTGTGACATATTATGGAATGGTTTTCACAAGTAAAATTGGGTTACAAAGCTCAAAATTAGTAACCTTTTTTTTCTAAAGTGTAATCTCACTTCCCATATGTTTATAACCTCATAGTGTGAGTATGAGCAATTGAAGCAAAAGGATTTGTTTTTCTTTTTTTTAACATTATGATTATTATTTTTTTTTCTGAATTGACTGATTATTTAAGTATCATACAGCCTTACTCACCATCAACAAAAGTTTACTAAGAACCTAATGTTTAAAGAGTAGTATGTTTAGATTCAGAACATTTTAAAGAAATGCCTACAGTTTGGGAACAAGGGCATTGAGCTTGATACCCTTGTAAAAACATAGCATGTGTGTGTGTGTGCGTGTGCGCGCGCACATGGTCAAAATGCAGAGGGAAATTCTGAGGATTCAAGAGAGAGAGAATCACTTACATAACCAAATCTTAGAGATAGATAACAATAAGATGGGACAAGAATAAGGGCCAGCCCTTAAAAAGGAGGATGTATGTAAATATCCACCTTTGAAATAGGGAAAAAGAGTATTCCAAATAGACTATTTCAGATGAAGAGTTGGGAAGTTGAGATTTAGTAGCTGCCATGTTTTCCGGGCAGTAAGGTTAACTACAGAATGAGACAGAGGGGGTTGAGTGGAATAGGGTTTGCATAGGGTGAAGAAGACGTGGAAAGTTGCTTTTGGTAAATAAGCATCTATCAATTTGACTTGATAGATGATCAAGTCAACTAGAGACAAGTAATTTCCCAAGGTTGCCTGCATTATGGAGGATCTTTTTAGGCTTAGTTTTATGATTTAATGTAGCAATACTCAGAACATCACACAGAAAGTAGATTATATAATTTACATAGGGTGGATATTGATAAAATGTGTACCATGAAAGAAAAAGTAGATAGAAAAAAATACAGACTGGCAAAGGATTCCATAGATGATGAGACAAGTGAGGATAGAAGGGAACTTACAGACTGGGAAAACAGGGAAGAGTGAGGGACCGACATGGTCAGTAAAAGGAAGGAGGAACTTCAGGACGGGGAAAGTAGAATATTAGCTTAAAATATTAAAGGTCGAGCAGTTTATTTGTGCCATCGTATCTGAGTACCTACCATGGGCTAGGTACTACTCATTTGTAGTTCTAAGAGATGTGGTGCCAAATATGTACTGTTCAGCGGTCGCCACTAGATGTCACTGTGACTCACATGGCAAGGCTAGCCTTGACATTATCTTCAAGATACAAGGTTTTGAAAGTGACACATACAGAAACAGACAATCTTTAAGAGTTTATGCAGGTATCTTATTTGTACAACTACATCTTGAGAGAACAGAAGCGATCCCTGGAGAGTTCATATGAAAAATACTGTTGTGTCGTTGACTTATGTTTACCATGTAAATCCCACTAAATAGTAGTATTCCTCCAGTGAACTTTAACATTTTTGAAATTCTACATTAAAGTTTGTGAAATTAGCTTCTTTTCTTAACACTGTTGTAATCATTTGTTTGCTATATCGGTTCTGGTTGCATAGGGATTAATAATTATTGGCATAAATGAAACTGCCGATTTCTAAGTGGACAAGATTGTGCATGTCTATGCCCAATCAGAGCTGTGAGTGTTTCTCTCTTCAGCTGTAAGGAAGAATACAGCATCTCTCCAACTCTTTTTTATCCCATTCTTGTTTTCTGTTTCACCAGATGGGATCGCCGAGTTTAGTTTTGCTTCCTTAGCTTTATGTTCAAATACAGGAGTCATGTTTAAAAAGCTTGGTTACCCATGGGGTTTTCCAACATGGTTCTTTCAAAACCTCTGGACAGTTTTGGACAGCTATGCAATATAATTACTAAACAAACAAGCAAAAGAGACAAGCAGACAAACCACATTGACTTCCTCAGAAACACATACGTAACACCTAGGTCCATTATGTGTTTTTAGGACTTATGTTTTCATGTTTCACTCCTGTTGATTTTTATTTATTTGACTGAAGAGGGATTTCTGGAACCCGTAGGTCTCAATAGTAAACAATCTGGAGATCATTAGAGCAGAAAAAGTGTAGCATTGCTTTGTCTGCAGGTGACCAGCCTGACCACGTATCTCGGCACTTTGTACGCACCCTGGTTCATTGCTGAGCCTTAGCTTGTGAGCCATTATGATCTTAAACCAGTTTAGCCATGTTTGCCAAAAATAAAAAATAAAAAATAACCTATACTATATCTTCAGTAAAATATCTTAAATTTGTCCCTTTGAATTTTATTGTATTTATGGGTAAAGTCAGTTTATATTTTAAGGCTGTTTTCTTCAGTACTTTCCAATGTAATATTAACCCTTTTATTTGGAAAGGTACTAATATTTACTAATATTCTAATTTACATAAAAACAAATATTAATCAGGAAAACCTTTTGCATTAGGAGGTCAGAACAGAACCAGTGACACAGACTTAGTGAGCAACAGAGTAGAGAAGACATTACCTGGAATAACTGGAAACAGGCAGAAGATGCCCCTGCAACTTGCTTGAGAGTTACACCTAAGACTTTCCCTTGACTGGGAAAAAAACTTTTTTTCATTGGTTTTTAAGACTCTATGTTGTAGATAATATTTGAGTCTATTAATTGAAGATATCTTCCTTTAATCTCTTCATGTCTCTTAGAAAAAAATTATTTTGCTTTTTGGGTACATGAACATGAAATGTTGCAGCTGCTGAGGCGAGCTGGGGAGAACGCTGGAATGAAAGAGGAGGCCCATCAGAACCTCCGGGGTGGCGTCATAATTCAGCTTCCTTATAATTAGGTCGAACCAGTCACTATGGAGGATAGCCTCTGTGATTTAAAAAAAAAAACAAACAAAAAAACATTGAAATATGATGCAAAAATGCTCCATTAATAAAATCCCCTGGAAATTATCATTCCATTTTTACTCTTAAATTCACTTTGCCGTATAATTTTCAAAGTGAAACTTGTGTCTGACATTTTTGCTGGCACACTGAAAGAGTGTTTATTTCACTTCTTTGTTGAGAGCTTTACAGTGACAATATTACATACTCTTTTCCGGGGCTGCTTCCTTTGTTGTGCTGGGAACAATACGTTTACTTAGATAATGGCCATCTACTCTCTGTCTCTAATCCCCAAAGGCCTTAACCTCTATTAGGAACAAATGTAGATTTTTGTCTGCTTCCAATCGCTTCCTGGGCATGTAAAAACTCTTTTGACATCATTATTTAGGGGCGCCCATCCTCCCCATGGAATCAAGGCCTGATACAAAAACTTTGCAGCTGGTCAGCTCCCAAAGCCCCTTTTGATGGTTGTTTGGAAGCTCAGCGTGGCAGCTTGCAGTTGTTTCTCTTTCCTGTGCTGGCACCCCCAGACCGCCCCCATGTTCATGTTACTGAAGACAATAAAGATTCTCCAGAGGTAAAGTACTGGGCTGAATGGCTCTGATGCCTTCTTCATCCTCCCCTTCCCAACCCTTTTCATTGTAAGCAGACTGGTAAAGTTGACCGGAGATTCTGAATGGGAAGATCTTGCTACCTCGCTGTCTTCTCTTCTCTCTCTCTCTCTCTCTCTCTTTCTCTGTGTGTGTCTTCTCTGATGCTTCACTCTCTTTCATAAACTCGTTTCTTAAAATTAAAAATAATATCAACAGCAGCAAATATCCACAAGTGATGGGACGCCCCTGTGGAGTGTTAGTTTGAGACGGACAAGGGATCAGAGGTTCAATATGCAGTGCTAACTGTGGTCTAGTTTTCAAACTTGGGAGGTGTTTCTGTCTCTTACTATGTTCTCTATTGAAAAAATGGAGTAACCCAAGCAAGTGTCACTCAATGGCTACGTAACTCAGTGACACGCTGATTGACAAGAAATTGTCCCTACTGCTTTTTTTGTTTAACTTAAAATAGCTTCATCAAATATAGGCTTATGTTGGTATTATTTAGAGGAAAAATATTACTCAAGATCAATCATGTTTAGTTCATTGAAATATAAACTGGGATATTTTAATTGATTAATCAAGTAGGATATTATTTAGAGATTATGAAAATATATAGCATGACCATAATTGAGACGCTGTAAAAGACAATGACCAAAAGGCCAAGTTAGAGATAGATATTAAACTGCTAGAAAAAATATACAGAGAAAATATGTTTGAATATAAAGTACTACCTATATTTGAATTCAGTAAGATAAGCATTGAACTAGGACTAGTTGGAAATGGAAAAAGAGCAAGTAGAAAATCCTTCAAGGAACCCGAGAGTTCTTTTCATTTTGGTTTCATATTGGGGATTTGTGTTTTTGCAGTTTGTTGATACTTACATTAAAGTTATATTTTGCTAAATTGATTTTTTGAAAGTCTACCTAAATGCATTTTAAAATCGAGGTATAATTGACACACAGCATTATATTAGCTTCAGGTGTAAAATGTAATAATTTGATACTTGTATATATTGCAAAATGCTCATCACAATAAGTCTAATGCATTGTTTTTTGAAAGCTATTTTCAAAAAGAATACTACTGGTATTGCAGACACTTTATATAGTTGTTCTATGTATTGAATTCACTAAATTGAACTGCAAAGTCATGCTAGAACCTGCATTCCCCGTACCAGTGGTTAAATGGGCAGGACACGAGTTTAGGGTAAGACTACTGAACTCTCACTCTCCTGAACAGAATACTAGTATCATCACTTATCACCCAATTTTGTCATTTGGGGCAAATCACTTTACCTGTTTTTTGTAAAATGAGAGGAACTGACCTCAATCATCTCTAAAATCTGCACCTGTTTGAGCATGATGTGTTGTTTTAAATTCATTGGATTGGGCATCATATTTTATTTTCTTACATAAATATGCCCCATACTTCTATTTTAGAACTGAGATTTTTAACAAGATTGTACCAAGAAATTTAAAAACCTCCCGTATTACTTGCAAGAGAAATATCATTTTGTGAAGTTAATTAAAAATACATAAATTTAATGAGTAAAGACTTATGAGTATAGTTATCACAAGTGAAATTCCCTCATGGTAACAAAACTAGCCATTTCAAAAAATTTCCATGCACATAGTAAGGGCTGTTGGAACCAACAGATGCTGGTGCAAAATACAATAAATCAAGAGCGTGTATTTCTGTTAGGAGTAATAATTTTTTAGGTCATTTTTTTTCTTAAAGTATAGGGTACATGCAGAAAAGTAAAAGAATCATAAAAATACTCCTGAAAAGTTTCACAAAATGAGCACACTGTGTAACTAACACCCACATAAGAAAACACATTACCACTGCCTTCAAAGCCTTCACCTCCTACCACCAAGTCACTAACTGCCACCAAGCTGTAGGATGACTTCCACACCGTGGATTAGTTTTGAATTTGGAATCATATGGCTTCTTTTTTTTCCACATTGTTTTTGTGACATCATTCATGTTGTTATGTGTAACAGTAGTTTATTCATGCCTGTTCTTGAGTAATGTTGTCATTGTTTGACTATACCACAGTTTATTTATCTGTCCTACTCTTGGATATCTGGGCTCTTTTTACCCTTTGGCTCAGTGCCTTGTGGTGTGCTACATACAGATTTCTGTTGGTTTATACCTAGAGTTGGGACTGCTGGATCATAGGCAATGTGTATGTTTAGCTTTTGTAGGCATGCTAGATACTCTCCTGAAGTGTTGGTTCTTGACATTTCATTGACATTCCTTGAGAGTTCCATTTGTTTTTCACCAACATATAAGATTGTCTTTTTCATGTTAGTCATTCTGGTGGTGTGTAGTGCTGTGGCATTGTGGTTTATTTTGCATTTACCTGATAACCACTCAAGTTGAGCACTCTTTCATATATTTGCTATTTATTCGAAATACTAAAATAATTTTATAATACTGCATTTAAAAGAAATGAAACTTCCTTATGTTAAGGAGGGACTTTGTAAATTAGATGTTACCTAAAACATTTGGCGTAACCACTTGGTCTATCTCTATAATTGATATGTTGTGAAATTCTTTGAAAATCTTTTTTAACTTCATGAAACTTCTCTTTATATTTCAAACCATAAAATTAATTTCAGATGTTTATTTTTTGTGTGTTCTTAAGACTCATTATTGATGCTATTTTTCAAAAAAATTTGAAAATGAAATAGTTTAAATAAGGAGAATAATTTTTTTCTTTAGGAAAAAAACATACTAGCCACTGTTGAGAGCATGATTTAAAGTTGATCTGCCTAACCCGTCTTAGACCTCCACAAAGCGAGAGCAGGGACGACGTGCTGCAGGGTTTTGGAGGAAGAGCCCACCCTCTCTGTTTGCTCCTGCATCCTCCACTTCCGCACAGCGAGGCGGCTCCATAGGTCTGGTTTCTGGCCAGTGGACTGTGAGCGAGTCTCCTACGTGTCACTTCTGGGTGGAGGCAGTGTCCCTCCTCCCTTGATCTCTCCTCTTGCCATGGTGACCTGGGATGCCACGCACTCCCAAGTGTGTACAGTACGCCAGCCAACACTTGTCTGTCATACTTAGTGCTAAGTAAGCTACTACACTTCATGGTAGTGAATGGTCTACATGTTTTTTAAGGAAAGATATCCTGATGTCTCGAAATATTTTTATGCTCATGATTTATGTGAGGAGAGTGCTGTCGTTCTAAAAAACCTGAGAAATACTGGAGGAGAAATAAGTTTCTGTCAGGAAAATAAAGAAGACCAAGAAGTGTGTTTTACGGTACTACCAAATGAAAAGAAAACATAAAAGCAAATGTTTAAGGTTTCTGAGAGTCATATTTATCATTTATATGTAATCCCATTTTTTATATGATTTTAATTAGTTTGCTTTTTAAAAAAAATTTCAGCCTAGGAAGGTAACAGCTCTCACAGGAGGCATATGTCACAGAATGTATCGAAGGATTATGAAAAAATATTACAGCCTACAAGAATTTGTCGCATATTGTGAATACAAAGAACTTAATGGCCTAATTGAGATGAAAATATTTAGAAAACTACGGTCTTTTTCATTTGAACAAAAGTGATTTCTTTGAAAAGCTGTAATTGGTTTATTTCTATTCTTGATTTTGTTCTAGAAAGAATTCCCATCAACCAAAAGTATACCTGTGTTAGTCCCAAGGTAGGAAGTATTTTGTGCACCACAATGTGTTTGCTGACCCTCTTGTATTAAATTAACTTGGACATGTGATGTGTGTGGTATCAGGAAAATGATCAAAAGGATCTTAAATAAAAGAAACAAAATTGGTTAAGAAGTTGAGGTGAATAAAAAAAAGCATGTGATAAAAATGTGCAATGCACTTATTGGCCTATATAAATGTTAGGTGAGATTTTTGTTGTATAACTTAGGAAAATCTTAATTCCCTCTTTAACATCATTGTAGTTATTGTCAAGGGTTAATACTGTTGCATGTAAATTTTTACGAGTATGCGAGACAGAATTGTCATTTGCTAAAAGGGTTTAGTTTAAAACAACATCACTATGAGAAAAGAAAAAAGAGGGCTCCTTAATAAATTATTAGAATAGTTTTCACAAGAGTTACTGGAAATAGTTGATCTAGTGCCCTTTTTGATTAATATTGACTCATTTAGAGAGAAAGAAACATTCAAGGAAACAAAAATCTGTAATGTTCAAGACTAACAAGATTTTTGTGGAAAATGCAATAATATGTTTTTATAAAACAAAGGGTCCAACATGACAACAGTATAAATCTTCAAATTGCTAGGCTAGAGGTTAGACTGCTAATATTGTTTATTGATAATATAAGGAATATAAACACAATTATGTGTATGATGAAGTTAACATTAATGATACAAATTTCTCAGATGTAGGGCCAACATTCCCTTCAAAAAACAGATACTCCATAGCTTGTACAAGTACTTGACTAAGACCTCTTCCTTCAAGCTTCTTACCCTAGAACTTAATAGATATGCCTGGAAAATTTACACATATGAAGTGCTGGGCTTCCTAGGGGCACAGTATAAGCAATGACTCTTTCTTACCTGCCTTCTATATAGTATTAGACATAGAATGAAGAGCAAAGATGGCGGCCGGAATATACTACAGATAAAGATTAAAAGGGAGGTCTTAGGGCAACATTACCAGATTGATGGCTGACTGAGTCAAAGAATTAGGCAGACTTTCCCAAGTGCACTTCAGGCTGCCCATGAACAGTTAGTGCCCGTAGAGCACGGGTCTTTTCATGTAAAGGACCAGCTCTGGAATTTCTGTGTAGGCCCTCTGGTTTCTGTCACAACTCTGCCTACTCAGCCCTGTGACTGTAGTGCGAGGAAGCAGCCATGGACAGCCGATGGGCGTGGCTGTGTTCCAATAAAACTTTATTTAGAAAAACAGGCTGCAGGCCTTGTGTAGTTAGCTTGCTGATCTCTTGCAAGTAGGAGCAAAGGCAGTTTTGCCTTTTCTGCTACAGAATAGCTTCAAAAGTTGGAAAAAGGGCTGAGCTTAATTCTGCACGCCAAGATTTTTTCCTCCAAAATCTATTCACCAGATAAATTACCCTGTCTCACGAGAATTAGAGTGAGGAAAGAGAGAGAAAGAAACCTAAAATTATTCTAATGAGCTCCACTTAATAAGAAATGGGGAAAATTTTTCCTCTGATCTTTAAGCATATTTCTTTCCAGCAGACACACATGAATCAAGGCACAAAGGTTTACTTTGTACTGAGTATTCCAACTTTGCAAGTCTGGTGTTTCAGTGTTAATTTTGGCATATTTTCTCATGGTCAGCCTGTTTTCGGCCGGTGATAGTAAAACCATTAATGAACTCACAGGAGGACTCTTATCTTCCTACCATCTACATGGACACAAGGACATGTCTTCAACTCACTTTGACAGCTCCAGTTACTCTGTTGATTGGTTCATACTTCCTGAGTAGCTTCAGAGTGCCAGGCATTTTAATAAACACTAGGGATACAACGGTGAGCAAGAGAGACACGTGCCTGCCCCCAGAGGAGCTTGTGCCCTGTAACAGGAAGGGATGTGGCAGGAGAAAGAGATCTCCGCACCGAAACCTGAAGGAGGAGCAGGAGGTGGCCGGCGACGGGGACAGGGAAGAAGAAGAGTGTCCAGTGGAAGGAACAGCACAGGTGGAAGGGACAGAGCTCGGGTTCCTCCTCGGAAGAAGCAGGTTGGACTGTAGCAGAGTGTGGAGGGACAGTGGGGGTAGATGAGTCTGGACACAGAAGGAGTGTACGTTGCAGGACCCCTGGGTGACAAGGTCACTGAGAAGTAGTCAAAGGACTTGGAGCCACAGGAAGGTGTGAGCAGTCTGCATTTTTGAGTCTATGGAGTCCACACTGGATGAGGCAAAGATTAAAGCCCCACAGCTGTGCCACTGTCCGTCACAGTAGCCGGGAGCCACACGTGGCCGTCGGGGAGTTGAAATGTGGCTCGTGTGCCCCAGGAACTGGGTTTCAAATTTTATTTAAAAAACAGAAGCAATATAAAATAGTTTTCCTTTCACGTTATTTCTTTGGTAGGACTATTTTGACACTTAGACTGTTGAACATGTAAAGCCTAAATGGAGACATACTGTAGGTGTAGAATACACACAGGATTTTGAGATCATGCTGTGGAAGAAAAAAGCATAGAATACCTCAATAATTTTTTTTTTTATGGATTACTTGTTGAAAGCATAATATCGGGTATATTCATTAAGTGAAATATATTGTTTAAAATAATTTTACCTGTTCCTTACTACCTTTTCACATACAGTTTTGAGAAAATTTAAAAGTCCACGTGCAGCTTGCAGTCTGTGTCTGTCGGACCGCTCTGGCCGGAGGTCAGCCAGAGCCCTGCGCGAACCGGGGGAGAGGGCGGAGAGCCGAGTTAGGGCGTGGCAGCCGGTTAGGTGGGCGGCTGTGTGAGCCATCCAGGAGGTGAAACGGAGAGGATTTGGCATTCGATTAAAGAAGGGAGCTGGCAAATTGGTTAAAAGGAATGAAGGGAGCCTCCAGGCCCTGAGATAAGGAAATGTATGGTAATAGACGATAGCCAATTAATCAAACAAAAAACACCGCATGTTATTTTTCATTGACAATTGAAATGAAACTCTGTGGTTAAAACAGTATTTTTTGCTTCAATTAGCATTTTTAATGTTTGATATTCAGCAGGTACTACCTAGGAATTGGCTCCTTAAGGGTTATTAATCTGGCATTTCTTAGATTGTATCCAAACACTCAACTTTTCAGTGAATGTTTTATGCTCTTCTTGTCGTTCATCCCTTGGAATCAGTTACCAAGTGGTGAGTAGGATGCAAATTTTTATAGTTTGAGGCTATAAATCCTCTAAGTATCCTCAAATTTGATAAGATAATTGAAACTTATTTACACTTTTCCCTTAAGATTAAGCTCATTCCTATTTAAAGGAATAAGCATTTTATTTACATACATATGAAGGTTTACTAGACCCCTCTCTAATTTATAAAGTTGAAGCCCTAAAGTATCTGATGAATGTTAAACGTTTAATACTTCTCCCTATTGTTCTCCTAAGAAATAGGATGCATTTCTAGCTTCATTTTCCAGTCTCTTAAGCGAAGGAAAGTGGTCGAGACAGTTTGTTGACCCCGAGGAGACCTTTTAGTCTCTGGCTTGTGAGACAGCAGGGTCTGTACTCTTCATTGGCATTCAGATCACAGGCGGCCACTGGGCTCAGCGCAGAGCCAAGCGCAGCTTTAGGGTTTAGACAAAGCCACTCTGGCAAAGGAGCCCGGTCGTCAGGGTAGCTGGCGCCATTGTAAAGGACTGTGGCATAATGGCGAGGCCAGGGAGAACTATTAGGATGCAAATGTGAAAAAAATGGTGCAGCTAACCTGCAAAAACAAACATTTCTTTTTTTGGTGAAGAGTCTGTTCATTGTGCTTTCTTCTCTTTAACTTCTCTGGGCTGTGGAGGTGGTTGGTGCAATTTGAGTCTATTAGTTTATGGTAATCTCCGGCCGGAATGCTGCTCTACGTAATTTTAAAATGAACAGCTAATTTGTACGAGGAGACCAAAGTACTTTAGTGCTTTGGAATCTTTTCCTCATTTGCAAGTGTGTCCTATTTTCGCGTAGGTCAGTTTTTCTGTGTGATTTTTATTCCCAAATCAGGACAAGCCATCCTTTTGGCCCTTGCTTTCATTTCATCTGATTTACACCATAATTGTGTTCTCATCATTGACACCCAGTGACCCCCCCCCAGTGGACTCTCCCTGTTGTCTGATTCAGTGCAGAGTCTCTGCAGGCTCAGGAGGAAAGTATCGAAATCCATAAACCAGGAGCGCAGTTTTATTTTACTGTCTTCCTGAGGGGTCTGCCCTTTCCCTCGTCTCAGTGTCTCCTTTCCTGTCTCAAGTGCCCACTTTTCCTTCCGCTTTCTACTTCCTTCACTTTTATTTCTCTCTTTCTGCTTTTCATCTTCCTTAGCAAATATAACAGAACCCATGGGCTGGTCAATGCTGTGGCGGGAAAGGAGAGAGAATAATAAAATAATGTGTTGAGAAGGGGCTCTTAACCTAGACGTAGGGGTCAGAAACGACAAAGCCAGCTATGCTTTACTAAACATTCCTACCTGCCGAGCAGCACGTGGGTGCTTCCCATGAATTATCTCATCTAATCTCCCAGCAGCCCTGGAGGTCAGGTTACTATTATCCCCATTTGCAGATGAGTGTACCGAGGCACAGAGAAATGGCGACTTGCCCACGCACGTGCGTGTTGAATGCAGTAGAGTCAGGAAAGGCTTTCCAGAGGGTGTGAAGGGAAAACTGAGGCCTAAAGGAAGAACCAGGGCCACCTGTTACACTGTGAAGCGAAGCAGGTTACTGGGAGAGGGACCAGCAGAAGGTGACAGAATCCGGGACCTTCCTGGCAGTGAAAGTAGGTAGGGCTGGAGAGCAGAACTGCTCAGTGTTCAGGTAATGTTTTTACATCTGCTGTTTACCCGTGCCACCGTTCATTTACTCAGCTCGTATTTTTAGTGTCCACAGAGAGCCTGTCACACAGGTCCTATCCATCCGGAGGGTGGAAGGAAAATGCCAAATACAGGTGGCATCCCACCGAATGGCATCCGATGGACCTGAGCAGTCTTCGTGCCCCTCTCTGCTGTATGATGCTGTAAACGGGCATATGCCTTGGCTTTCTGATGTTGTGGTTGGGCTTCCTTTTTTTTTTTTTTTTTTTTTTAATCTTAGCACTTGGCACTTGACAAGGTTCCTAATTTCTTTAAGATGATCTGTTACTGGATTCTCCATTCTTGTTTTTGCTTTGTCTTTGAAATCTCTCTAAGAACAGAATTGTTCTACAGCTGGTGTTTTCCTGACTTTTACATCTTTGTCTATAGAACCATTTTCTTCCTGTTCTTGCTATTTGTTTTCTTCTGGGAGTATGTTTCTTTCAGCCTCCTGTAGTACCTTCTATTTTTTTGACATCGGGCATCCAGGGCAGCCCTTGGAGGCCTTTTGTTTTTTCCTTAAGCTCAGTTTTTTTGAATTTGAACATTGATTTTTATAGCTGATAATGATTAATGGTTATACTGTCTGAAACATAGTGATCACTCCTACAGTATGTGCCAGGTACTCTGCCAATTGCTTTATATGTATTATATAACTTCATTCCCATAACAACTTTATGTGGTGGGCATTATTTTGTTAGTGTCTGATTTTATAGTGAAAGAACTGGAACTTTAGAGGGATTAACTTCATCTAGGTTACACGGAGAGTATGCTGGAATGCCAGGATTTGAACCCAGGTATCTGACTACAACACACATATTATCATCCAAAGCCTTCTGTCTGGTACTTACATTTTTTTATGTATACAGATTTATATATTTTTAAATAAATATAGCAGATAGTTTAGACAAAATATAATCAAAGCTAAATGTATCCCACCCCACTAATTACCTGCCACTATACTTAATATTTACTTAAGACACATTTTGTGTTTCTCACTAGTGAAAGGGATTAAGTTCACTTTTTAATAATACGTGAATGATTTATTTTCAACATCAAACTCATTCTGCTGTTCTCCTTATTTTCCCATGGCACTATGTTTCATACCTGTCATTTTCTACCTCTCTTTCCCAGGTACTTCTAAAATGAGACCCTTTGATTGGATTTAGATTTTATTTTCCACGTATGATTGTGTAAAACGTGCACAACCATGAGCTGCTTCTGCAGCTCAGTCTAATTAAAAAGGAAAGAAATAGCTGAAAAACACGAGTAATAATGGCAACGATGATGGTAATGATGACAATGATGGAAGGAAGACTTAGCCACTCAAACAGTGAAGCTAGTTGCCGAGTATGCTACAGTAGTCTCTAATAATGAAGGAAAATGGCGGAAAACATTTTGACGGGAAATAGAACACAATAGTTGTCCAGTTGTAAAATATTATCTGTTATGTTCAGTATGAGTAGCCTGTTGTTAAAGTTTCAAATGTCTTAGTAAAATGGTATTTTAACAAGCATTTAAAAATAATATAATGTGATTCACTTTTCCTTTTTGTAGCTTACATGTTTAAAAATGGTATTCTGGCATTTCAGTTGATTCGTGATCTTTTTATTTATGCACTAGTTCACTCACTTACGCATTCATTCATTCATGAATTCTTTCCTGGTCAGATACTGCTGATTCAAGTGCTAAGCTAGGCACAGGAGGTACCAATACATGGGGCTGACACAGTCTCTGCCCACGCGGACTTGACAGTGTGTCTATTGAGATTTTAGGAGGAGCAGCCCAGCCCAATTTTTCCTACTGATAAGTCCTGACATACTTGACTTCTGTGCTTTAGGGCTTTGCATTCATACATTTGAAAGTCCTGACTTTAGAATTATGTTTATAGTTATGTAGATATTGATTTGGTCACTATGTTCTTTTTTGATGGTTGGTTAGCCCTTAGTTCTTGGCATTCTGAAATTTCCTTTTTTGTCCCTCCACTCAGTGTTACGTTTCTGTGCTCTGTACATGCTGTGTAGGTGTAGGTAGAGCTAGGGGTAGGCCATGCCTTTTAACTGCTGTATAGTATTCCATTCGAGTAAACAGCACCCCATTTTACTTACTCTTCAATCGATGGGCTTTTAGGATATTTCCACTTGTGTTTAATTTTTGAGTCTCTTCTGAGTCAAAACTTTAATCAGCTTCTGAACAAAAACTCTCTTTTGTCTCATTGATAAATGTTTTAAAACAAAGGTTTTGAGTTTTGCCCGTAGTATTTTCCATGGGACTGTTTTGCAGAAGGTTCTGGTTAGTTTCCGTTGACTCTAGTGTGCCCTCTTCCTCTACCTTCAGAGTGAAAGCCCCAAAATGGTCACTTTACTCTGAGTACATGAATTGGCACAGCACAGCACTGAACAGGTAAAAGTAAACACAGTGCAGGAAAGCAGCTAATTATAGTAATTGCAGCTGGTTTCAAAGTACTTCTAACAGTTTGTGCATAATGCTTACTTGAAAGCATCAAATGGGTGCTAGTTGTGAAATAGAACACCTGTTTGTTGTTGAGCATGTGTTTATGCAGATGATTGTTGTTGTCAAAGCACCTTGATGTAGAGTAGTCCTGTTTACATTTACATTCTCCCCAAAGGATTAACAGTGTTCTCTCAATAAATTTGCAGTCTATTCTCCTCTCAAAGGCTGCTGTTTGGAGGGTGGTGTGAAAGAGGCAACAAGTGCTTGCTAATCACTTGAATATACATAATTAGCTCCAGTCTGGTGCACTGGTTTCTTTGTAGAACCATTACAATACTGATTGGCAAAGCACATAACAATAGATGTGTCATCCTATGGTTGTCGAGGGTACTTGTTGTCCATTGGTATGGGTTCCTTATTTTTCTGAACTTGAGTGAAGTTTTTAGTACAGCACACAAATTCTTTTGTTGTTCCTTTTAGTGAACCAATGTCAATTATACAACGTGCTTTAAAGTCACTATGAAGTAGCAGTGTTGCAGATTTCTATGTCACCTAGAGTCTGTTACTGTTTTAAAACACTTTTGAGATATTTAAGTAATTCCAGAGATTAAGAAACATTCAAGCTTATTGGAAAATGGAACTCAATCCGCACTGGAGGATTTTTAGAGAAATTAAAAAGATGCAAGTTTAAGATGAATAGATCTTTCTTATAAGCAAAGGAACAAAATACATTCTCATACTTCCTAATGTTCTCACATTGCATCACATAGTTGAATAACTCTGTTGTAGGAATTTTTAGACCTCAACCTTTGCATCTTGAAATATGGGTGCAAATGAGGGTCACAGGCATTTCAAATAGCCTTCCATAAAAGCTGTTTAGGCTGTGGTAATTTTTTCCCTTTCCCACTCCCCACCTCACTCAAGTCCGCTGAGGTCTGATCTCTGAAGCTGTGGACAGATGGTCACTCACAAACTTAGAATTCCAGAGCTCGGAGTGTGGTTGTCCTCCCTCCGTGAAATATTCTGGTAGCGCTGTCGGACTTCAGAATTCTGACTGGGCAGCGTTAATAAAGAAGACACTTTTTACATAGTTAGAAGGGAAGCTTGTTAACTTGGTCACCCCAGGAGGTTACAGTGTTGGCCTAATGTGACTGAGAATCCTCCGCACGGCCACCATTTCCTAAAGTGTGACATTTGAGATTATTGGAGGTGGTACAAGGGGGAGCATTTAAAATTTTGTTAGTTAAGTATTTGCTTTTATATCTTAGAAGAATACAGCCAGCCTTACAGTGCTGCACATGGTGTGGACATCTACACAAACCACCCCAAATTCAGAACAAATAGACAGTTCATTCAGAGCTCGCTTGTCAAAGGAGTCAACCACCTTAACTTATATTTGGCTGATCCTTCAGGCAGGCAGAGGAGTGGGAAAGCTGTAGAGTAAAAATAAGAAGGGCTGGCTTCAGCGCACCCTGACTGCAGCTTGGCGTGGGAGGCTGGAGGCGGGCATCTTCCCTGATTGTTTGGGGGATGACGGTTGGCTTTCTCTGGTTGGTTCCAGTTGGACCCGGGTACACACGTGGGAACTGGTAGTCATGGACCAAGTCCTGGCTCTTCTGGACAGTTTGATGCAGATCTGGTGATTTTGGCTTCTTGGGTTGGTTGCCAAGGTCAGAGTTCTGTTGTCTTGGATAGTCTGGCCACTTCCTGCTTCAGGGCCAGACTTTCGGTAGCTTGTGGTTGAAGGTAACACTGAATCTATTTAGGAAAAAGAAAATATATATAAAGAAAAACACGGAAAAGATAACACAGGTAGCAGGCGAGATGACAAAAAATGTGATGGTGCTGAATGAGTGAAATTAGGGAAGGAAACTAAAAATCGTTAAGTTAAAATGCTGAAATTAATAATAAAGATCCTGAGGGTTAGTGAAATGAATGGTCCAAGGATGTGCAGCTTGAAATAGAGGGGCTAAAATTCTGACCCTGAGTCTTCTGATTTGAAGGTCACTGTAAAAAGAGGCCTGCACTCTTCGTTTACAAATGTGGTTATTCCGTGAGCTGAGATATTTGGGTATATGAAAATTATCTTTCAGTATTTTACTTCCAGGGCCGGCTTTTTTCTCTTTATCTTCACAGACCCCCCCCCCGTTTTTTTGGATAAAGGGGGGCTACAGAATAATTCCTCCGTTGACTTTGAAATACCTGTGACTGCTGGGTTCCGAGCCTGTGGCTAAGTAATCCTTGTCTTAAGTGCCCCTGGTTCTGTGCAGAGAGGAAACTGGGGCTCATCCTTGTTACTGTTGCTCCCCTGAGATCATCCAATAAGAGGAATCTGGGTTTTGCCTGTTGTCTCTCATTGCTCCCTCAGTTCTTGTTGCTGCATCAAGCAAATGAAACAAATGTTCTCTAAATTCTCCTAGACTGCTCTCTGTGGCCTTATCGTTGGTGACCCTGTCATACCATTAAAAAGTATACACGGATGCACTGCTCAAACATAGTGTATAGCTGTAGCAGGTCATTGCGTCCTTTGCTTTCATTTAGGCTTGTGGTGATTGCCTTGAATTTCCCAGATGCTTACATATACATTTTTATGTTATAAACAAAAGTAACCCAAAGGTATTTTTAAAACATAAATATGTAATGCTATTAAGAAGGAATAAATAGAGAGGGAGATATTGAAAATACAGGCAAGATGAAAAGAAATTATTTTATTCTGGTATTTCAAATGGCCCCTTCTCATTGGGGGAAAAATAAAAAAATATATATATATATAAAACAAAAAAATTGTATCTTTATTATTTTACTGTCCAGAGATCAGTGATGAATCTTTTTTGTTTCTGTCTTATTTTGTCTTTGCACATACTTGTCTATATTTGAAATCCAACATTTGGAATTTTGTGGTTACTTTTTTCTTCAACTACTATAAACATGTTTTGGTGTCATTAAGGACTTTTCATAAGCATTTTATACAACTGTAATTTACCTAACAGTTCTCCTTGCTCATTAAGAAGAATGAGTTAAAATTCATTTTGGATTTTTTTTTAAAGATAGAATTATTACAAGTGTAATTACTGGCACAAGGATGTAGTTGTTTTCATGGCTCTATGTAGTCTCTTAAGTGCTTGGCTTTTATCTGGAAAGGTTGTACCAGTTTGTGTTCCCACCATATTCTAATGTTTGAACTCAGCGAGTGTGTCCTTCCTTTCGCTTGTATTTTGCATTCCCTCCCTTGTCATCTTCCCAAAGACATCTCACTTCCAGCTTCCCCTCCCCTGTGTCACCAGGCTCCCCCTCACTTCTCTGACCATTCTCATCAGCAGGGAAACAGGCACTGGAATCTTCCTTCTGAAAAGGAAAAGCCCTCCTTTGAGACCTTGCTTCCCCGTCCAGTTTCGGCCTCTATTTCTGCGTCCCTTTTTCATGGAAGTTCTTGCAGGACATGTCTGCACTGCCAGCTTAGACTCTCACTGTTCTACATGCTAATTCACTGTCGTCTAACTGCACTTCTGCTTCCCTGAAAACCGCGTTAGAAAAGGTACTGGCATCTGTGTTTCCCGACCCACGGGACATTTTCTCTGCTTCTATCTTTCTTCCATTTCTCAACATCATTCAGCATAATTACCAGCTAGTCCTTGAAACATCTTGGCTTCTCTTAACTCACTGCTCATTCCTTTTTGATCTTTCATGGTTCTTGAAACTGTACCCCTTGGCTAACTGTTGGGGGGCCTCTCACTTAGTCTACGAATCTTTCCTCTGAGGAAAAGCTAGGTTCCCCTCAGGCGATTTTGTTCCTCTCCTGGCAAGTCTGGCCTTTAACTCTGGCCTTAAAGGCAACAGCTAGGTTTGCAAATTTAGGGATGTGTGCTTTAAACTCATTAATCTGAGAAAGCTTTAAGATTTGGTTTTTTTTGGAAGTTTTCTCACAACTGATCATCCTTTGAAACCTTGAAGAAATACTAGTTTTTCTCAAAGGGGGTTGTGACTGCCCGTCTAGCCCTAACTGTTCTCATAAAGTCTTAGGTGAAGTTTTATAATCCAAACTCACAGTTGCTGGCATGATGCATTAGCAACCTGAAAGTTCCCAAAAACTCTTCACATTTTTTTCATGAAATAATTAAAATGTAGAGTTGGCATAGTGTCACATGCTGGCTCTTCATATAGTTTCCACTCAGCGTGTTTCTAAGGCCAAGCCAAGTTTATCACTTACTGCAGTACAGGAGCACACCACCGGGACAGAGCTTTGGTGATACGTGGACAGCGTCTTAGAGGGAAGAAGGCAAGGTTGGTACGTACTACTGAGGCTCAAAGTTGATTTAAGGAAGGTCATTCCGGGGGCGGGGTGGGGGGACGTGTGTGTGTGTGTGTGTGTGTTGTGTGTGTATGTGTGTGTGTCTGTTGTATAAGGGTCATGATAGAACAGTAAGGAATTCAGAGAATCTTAGAGAGCAAATTGTTGACACTCTCCAATGAGTAGGCAATGGGTGTGTCAGGAAGTGGCTGTACTGAACAGCCAGGCCGTTTGCCTGGGCCAAGGGCTCCAGGAATAGTCAAGCCCTCTTAGCGCAGGCAGGAAGTCGTTTAGGAAGTAGAGAGCTTCAGTCTTTAGTGTCCAAGTTGTATGTGGTTGCCATGGAGCTATTAATGTCATAGGACAACATTTTACTTTAAGCTTTTGGAATGGCAATTTTTCACTTATTTTAGAGATGTAGCTGAGTGCCATACAGTTATGTTAATTATAAAATGTCAGCATTCCCCTATGGGTAACTATCAAGTTAGTGGTATAATTCTCTTTCTCTCCTTTTTTTTTTTTTTTTTAAACTCAGGTCAGGGTCAGATCTATTAAATTTTCGAATTGATGTTTATAAAATGTTTATGATGCTTTGTTTTCTCAGTTCTCTTTTTTTGTCTTCACTAGAAGTACTTTGGCATATGAGGGTGGAAGTTCATTTTCTGTAAATAAGATGATGAGAAGTTTGGCTTCATGAGTTCACATTACCTCTCTAGCATTGTTCAAAGAATAGGGTTTTCAACGTTGCATGTTTCAGCCCATAAATTGCAATTAAGGGCAAGAACCCTGATAGTAATAAACCTTTGGTACTGTAGGTTTATTTGTGAAGACGGACCTTAGGATTAAAGGTTGTCCACCGTCTCCCCCTTTTTCCTAATTTTGACCAGCCCATCTGTATTCCGATCTAGTGTCTGTTTTGTGGGTTGGCTTCTTATAAATGTTCGTGTGTTCACATGAACTGAAAACATTTATACAGGTGTGCATCGCTCATCTTCTGCCATAACCTGGTGCTGTGGAAGGGATCTGTTGACAACTGAGTGCGGCCAGGGGAAGGAGGCAGGTTTTCCCCCAGCGCTGACACCTTTCTCCTGGGCTTGAGCAGGGCCTTGGGGGGGCCACCTGTGTCACCCCCAACAGGCAGGATAGGGGGGTGGAACGGTGCCTGCCTCGCGTCGGCTTTATGCGGGTAGACTTATTGGAGGGGCCAGGCATTTGGATCAAATGACTTCCCCTTTGCTCTCTATCCCTGTCCCTGCTAAATTACCAGCTTTTTGATGATACGCTTTGGCTTTGAAGGGCTGTGCAAGCCATGAAGACAAATTTGACCCTTACTCTGAGCACTCTGATGCATTTTAAAACCATATCTTAGACCTTTGGTCCACTTTTTTCTGAATTTTTTTTTGACAGCTCCTTTATGGTTGTCGGACTGAGCACTTATCCACTGATAAAGAACTTTCTCTTGGGTTGAGAAAGAATATTGGTTGATAACTTGAGCAACTTTGACATTTTAAGGCAAATCATTATCTGTTACTTTGAAAAATTCCTGTTGCAAGTTTATCATAGAAACAGAACTTAGGTATTACTAAATGACCATATTAAATATTTGCTGTATTTTTAGGTTGGTATCTGCAGTAGTTGACTTGACTTTAATGTGTAAAATATTTTTACATCTTTCTGCATTAGTTGATTTTACTTTAATGTGTAAAATATTTTTGCATCTAGTAGGTAGGTCAAATGATATATACCCCACTTATTTTTGATAGATTAATTAAAACTGATTCTTCATCCAAAGAGATTTTCCCAGATGTTGCAACTGAAATGGATTTGGCCTACATACTGGGGAGTAGGTTTTCCCCTAGTTGGAACTCCAAATTCATCAAACTTAGGATTTGTTATAGTGCCTAGCAACAGTAATCAAAACAGACTTGCAAAGATCATTGGCACCCGAGATGCTGGTGCCGGTGCTGGTGCTGGTGCTGGGGCCGTTGGACCCCAGAGCTGCCCTGTGGTAGGCTTCTGATCAGCGCTCACCTTGGGAAAGGCCAGCAGCCTTCCTCACCTTCGGAGGGCTTGATAAATGAGGAAATGCACACAACCACACTTCCGCGTGTACTTTTAGCGATGACCTCAGAATGTCAGCGCGTTGCTTACTCATTTTAAACAATTGCGACATCTTTTAACCACATATATGTGGTACACATACTCTTTTCATTCATATGTACAAACCTTATAAGCTGATTATTACCACTTTCACCAATTTTTCTTGGCAACGATGCTTTGGAAGAGTACGCATGTTTTATCTCTATATTGATAAAGCCCAAGTGGCCTAGGGTATCCTAAGAGGAACGTAAAGACAGATGATCTCTTACATAGGTTAGTTTATTTAGTGGCAAGCGAAGACCTAATTTCAGTGGTTCGTGTCCCTACCCCCAAACCTGGCAAGTGAGTGTGTGCAGTGAGCAAAGTTACTGCTGGGTGTATTCTTATCTCCGAAACAGAGACAGATAAAAGGCTGAGAACGACGGCTCTGTCATCCCTCCAGATTGGTCACTTTCACCCAGAGAGTGGCCTGCGCTTTCTTTCCCTGTCCCTCGCGGGCAGCTCCTTTCCCGCCTGGAGTCCTCATTTCACTTCCGCCAGAGGGCGGAAGCCTACCCATCGGTCACTTAGCGAGTCGTTCATCTGGCTTCATCTCTGTTGCCGTATCCATTGTCCCCATGTGAACGTGACTTTGCCCTCCTGGACCTGTGCCAGCCCTTGATCACAACCTCTGTGTGCTTATCTTTTTGTTACCTGTGTGCCTGATTTCCCCTTTTGTACTGTAAGGTAGTTTGGAATAGCAGTTGCCTTTTATTCATCTTTTTACCCTCAAACACCGTGTAAGTTTTTGCTGACCAGTGATGTGCTGAATGAAGTGTGGATTTTAATTTAAAATTCAAATACGTCCTCCCTTTGGAAATGTAGTACTTGTTACTATTTCTTAAAGGATGGGCTGTAACCCACCTGTATTAGAATCCCTTGGGATGCTTGCTAAAAATGTAGTTTTCTAGAAGCTGGAATTAGAATTTCCAGGCTTGGGATCCTGCAAGATGGATACATTTGCATTAAGTACCCCGGTAACTCATATTTACACTAAAATTTAGGTCTCCTTAAATTTTGTTGGCACTCAATAAGAAAATGTATTTCAGCTTAGAGGTGTTTATTATACATAATTTTGTCAAAATATACTTTAGGGTTAGTAATTTGTATGATATAGAAAAACTTAATTTGTTTTTGAACAAGTATGTCTTTGGAATTATTGATTCTCGGTTTTTTATTTCGATCACTGATTTGTTCACCTAATAGTTCTCTAATGCTGGGAGGTTTATACAACTATCCATACAGGTGTAACCAGATGATTTTGTTACTATGTAAAGCGGAAAAATGTACACTGCACACTCACTAAGGAGCAGTCTTACATTTCAATTTCTAGTGTTCCTTCCCCCCTTAATTTTTCTGGATTTTTTTTCCTGCCTCACGTGATCTCTGTCATTTACTGGTTTACTGGCTGCTCTTTCCTTCAAGGACATCAGGGATGGGGACCCTGTCTTCCCTAACTGTCTCACACACTGTTGGCACAGTGGCTCAGAAAAGCATTTCTGAATAATTTGAGGATTATTTATATGTTTCTTATAAGATAGAACTTGTATGCGACTTGGTAAAAAAGGCTGTACATTTTGTAAGAATTGATTCGATACGAAGTTTCATAACAGACACCTTTATGTACCTTGAATTTTGTAGTGTCATCTAAAAAGAAGCCAATGACAATACTCCATCCTTTGTTGTACCATTTTCCTTAGGGGTTGCTGGCTCAGTTGTGCTTTTATCTCCTAAGTAGTTTTGAAAGTAGTGGTGAGGTAGGTAGAGGCTTTGAGTATAGGGATCAGGTCCTTGAATCAGTAACCATAGAAAGCGATAAACATTAAGGCAGCCTATTGAATTTTCTCTAATTCTAGAGAGCATCATCTGCTTGTGTTCTCAGATCTGGAGGTGAAGGGGCTATTGGGTCAGAGTCGACTGGGTCAAAGGGATGCATTCCCTATCTACCTCTTCCAGGGCATGTCGAAAAAGAGAATAGCTTTGGAAGTATGGATCATTTCTTGTATTTTCTTCCTGTTGTTTTTCGGTTTTTTCCCTTTCTGTTTGAATAGTGACAGGCATCTATGAATAGTGATGAATTCAGGAAAACTCCTAGGCTAGACGTTATCTTGACAGTTGGTGGACAGATGCTCCTGATTTGAGTGTGAGACTGAGGTATTCAGAAAGCACTTCAAAACGCCCTCCTGTGCCAGCCACTTTATTTTCGTTATGTTGAGATTGAATATTTAGCTGCTTTGTAATAATGCTTCTTGATAGAGGACCCAGTAAGAGCTGGGTCAGGTATCTGTGGGTGGTTTATTTTGAGCATAACAATATTTTGTCATCTTTATAAATGGTCTTTCAGACCTTCTTATTACTTATAAACTGACGTATGAGGAGAAAAACACAAGATTTACCTATCAACAATTTCATTTTGGACATACGTTCTAAATGGAAATGATAAATGTTGACCGGCAAGAGGCTTCGACAACTTTGAAGAAGAGTGCTCAGATTCATCTCTTCCACGTCTTGAGAAAGATTCATTACTTCCCGGACAAGTGATATGTTTTTATATTACTCATGTCTAATACGATATTTGAGGTGTGATTTGTCATGACACTTCCGTTTCTGAGTTAGTTGATGTTTTACTGAAGGCATGAATCTTTCATTCATTTTTCTGCATTTCTAAGGAAGAAACAAATCCCTCATCCAGTGGAGTCTGGGCAGGGCGTTCTCCTCCAGGGCCCTCCAGCGTGGAATTTGTTCCTGTCAGTCTGAAAGAATTCGTTGGCCCTCTGTGGGTCATGTATGGGCCCTCTGACCACAGTCAGAGGCTTTGGCCTGGGTATGATAGCGGGTCCGTGGAAAAGATGAAGTTTTGCCATTGAGGAACACCTTCTGTAAAACAGGTTTCGGTAGCGATGTATTTTTCTTCCTCCTTAGCACTTTATTTATATGCCTGTGCGCAAAAGTCTGAATAGAATATGTTTTAGAAATGGAAAAAATTAGATGAAACTGCTTTGATGGAATTATGACTTTATATTATAAAGTAAATTTAGGTTGGTTGCTATTTCAGTTTGTGCCTGTATTTCTGTAAAGTTTTGTGCTACAGTGTGTTTCTCTTTCATGGTAACAAGTTCAAATGTAAGCATAACAGAATAATAAAAACTTAAGCCAGCAGTCTAGTGCTTGCAACATGAATTTAGCAGATGTGTCAAAATGTATGAATTGTTCTTAATGTCAAACATTTTGTTCATGAGAATAACATAACATCTGCTGTGACCTTTTAAGCGATGTAAATTTTAGTGACTGTAAAATTAAAATGTATTCATTTCCGAAATGAGTTATGAAATTATTTGGAAGGTTTTATGCTTGGCTCTTTTAGAGATTTTATTATGTAATACGAAGAGATTCAAATCTGGTATAAAAACTGAAGTATATCATAATGCCTACGTTTCTTTTATCTTTTTAAAGAGTTATCTATGGGGTAATCTCCCTGATATAGTTTGCCCAGGAATAACAGAAAGCATCATCTAATGCTCCACTAATATCTCTTCCCATTTAACATGACGTGCTTCAGTTCTACGAATATACCGATGCCTTTTTAAAGATAGATGGGATTACATTGGCATAATAAAATTTCCAGGGTTATTAATTACCCTTTCTCTCCATGACATGAAAAGTGAGAACATAGAAGAATTATAGAGGACTACTCTTTATTTTTGTGGCCCTCTTTGGCAATGGAATGTGTTGCAGCGCATACTTTAACAGAATGATGTACGTGCTTATTTTTTCTGAGAGATACACTGAGCTAGGAAGATGTTTAAAAAAAAAAAAAAAGACAAATGGTGATACATTTTGATTGCCCTAAATTGTATTACTCCTTAATGTTTATTAATTTATAGTTTTAGAAGATTCTTCATCTACTAGGAGAGTACCCCTACAACTGATTAGAAACACTTGAATTAAGATAATATCATGATATTACTAAGTCTAGTTTGTTGTTTTCCTCTCACATCTTTTAGACCAGAGCAATCAGGCCAAGTCAGAGACCCATTTAGGAGAAATCATTGAACTCGATGTAATATGGTAAAGCACGTGAAGAGTCTACTTATCTGTTACCTGTATTTGATACTTGCTTATACTTGATTTAGTCCTTTTATACTGAAATAGGTTTTTCCACTATTCTGGGGGAGGGAGTGTTACGCGTCTGACCAAAATGATTTTAAGCTCCTCAGGGGCAGAGAGTGTGTTCATTTCTCTCATCTTTGTTTTTGTTTTTGTTTTTTAAATTGTGGTAAATTCAAACAAAATTTACCATTTTACCTCTTTTTAGTTGTCCAGTTGCTTTCAGTTCTTCTATGTCCTTCATCATACAAGGTAGCTAAGTAAGAATTTATTTAGGATATGCGTTAGATGTTTAACATACCGGAGACTGACTGTTCACTAAACCCATTTGGTCGCCCCTCTCCTGGCCGCCTCCGCCCCGCACAAGGCTGGGCGATATTTCCCAGCTGCCTTGATATCCGTCATGCCATGAGAGTAAGTCTTGGCCAATGAAATATGAGCGACATGAAGGTGCGCCGCCTCCAGGCGTGGCTTATGAACACCTGTGTCCAGTCCTCTGTCTCTCATTTCTTCTGGTGGTGGTCCTGAAGCCGAGGAGATCATGAACCCTCTCTAAGGAAGGAGGCTGGGTCCCTGAGTCGCTGCCTGGAGCAGAGCCACCCACAGAGAAGGAACATTTTGTTTGACTTTACATGAGCCCACAATAAGATTTTGATTGTGTTAAGACATTGTGATCTCATGTTTTATCCCTTTCAGCAGCTCAGAATAACACTCTGCACTTTTTTACAAGGAATACTTTAGTGTATTCAAAACTGAAATCTCATTCATTAGGAATTGGAAGCAGGAGTCCAGAAAACGAAGTGGAATTGGAGGGTGAGAAATTGGGTAGAATTCTAACTGAGGGAGGAGTCAGCGTGGAACTCGGTGAGGGGACGTGAGTAAAGGAGAGCGAGGGAAGCTTAGGAGGTTGTGTTAGAGAATTGCTATGGAAAACTTAGAGCAGTGAGTTACACTATAAGCTCTTCAGGAGATCAGTTCTTGGGAATTGGAGGAGTGGGGAACCTTGTGAAATAAAAAAAAATCAAATGTTGGAGAGTTGGATAGAATTTTAAATGCTCTTGGTTTTTAAAAAAGGAATTTTACCTCATTCCATATGCAGCGTACAAATGTGTTTTTTGCTCATTGCAGGTTTAATTAGTGAATATCCTAACAAAACATGGTATTCAGAAAAATGTGGCATGTTTACATGAACGGAGTGACAGACCTACGTCTTGTGTGTTGCAATTTAGATTTATAATTTGAACTATTTTCCTAATGAGTTGTTTCCTTATGTGTGTCAACAGAATTGAAGTATGGCTATGTTTTATGCATATATAAATACAGTGTATTATACTCATATTTTTCAATGCCTAAATACAGTTGAAATGTATCTTATGTTTTAGACCTTCACCCCAGAACCAGAAGTACATAAAATATTGAATAGGCTATTGAAAAAGGAAGACATTCATTGCTTCATTTATTGTTCATATTTTAACTTGATAACTGTTTATCCTTTTGTGCCTCAAAACTGGATTTTATAAGGCAATAAAAAAAAGAAGATTGGTAAAATGTGGTTTAGGTAGCTTTTTTTTGTTGTTAAAAAAAAGCTTCAAAAATAAAAGTTAATGTGTGTAAATTAAAAATATACTACCTGACTGATCTGATGTTTCTAATTTTCATCTCTTACATATAAGTGATTGCAGATAGAACATATGCAGGCATTGACATGAATACCGATGTCCCAAGTCTTATGTACAGTGACAATAGCTGTAAGATGTGGGGATTTCCTTACCCCCTGTTTACAGGCGCTTCAGCTGCAGATGAAATTACCTTTCAAATAACTGATAAGAGACTATGTGACCTGTACCTTGGACATTGTTGTTGTGGAAGCCACGGCTACTTCTAATAGAAGAACAAGGCCTCCTTTCTTCCTGTGCATTAGATCCAGCCCCCAAAGAATATAGTACCCTCCTTGTACCCTCCACCTACTCCCATGCATGTAGAAGATCATAGATGTGTTATATTATGCAATGTCCTGGATTCCTCATCATGCATTTTAAAATAGAAATACTATAACAGATGATTTGAGTTTCCAGGACTTTTTACAAGTATGATGTAGAATGCATGCTTTATGCTCTGCAGGTCAGCTGGAACTGCACTGGAATTGAAGTCCAAACAAGTGATCTGTTGGCATGTCTCTTAACAACGCCACGTCTTGGTTTCTAAATCTGTAGAATTGTAACATCCTAGAATTTCAGTGTTAAAAGTGAACTAAGGAGCAATTTGCCACAACCTTCCACTCAAATGCCTTTTATAGTATCTTCAGTATATGGGCATCCAATGACAGGAAGCTCAGTATCTCATTCTCGTCTCTGATCAGGTACTGAGAGTTTTGGAGCTCTTGAGCGGAACATCTCCCCATTATTCCTGGCGTGCCGTCTCCAGGAGCAGAGAGTGCTGATGGGAATATTAATACCCGCCCCATCTCACAGTTGGGCGGAAGAGTGAGTGCATGAAATAACGGGAGTGAAAAAAGTGATCTACTGTGAAAATATCAGGTCTTATAATTACTACGGGGCCGTGCTTTTCCAAATAACAACTTGTGTAGGAAATAACTACCATTTATATTAGTAAAGTTTTTTTGAAGGTAAACGGGGTTTTAGACCTCTGACAAATTCAATAGTCTTATGCCACATACTGATTTTTTGGTCAAAGAAGGACCACATATACAAATGGTGGTATTATAAGATTGTAATGGAGCTGAAAAATTCCTGTCACCTGGTGACATATTTCTATCCTCCTAGCACAAGGCATTTCCCATCTGCGTGGTGGTGCTGATGTAAACAAACCTACTGTGTGGCCTGTCGTATAAAAGTGTAGCACATACAGTTAAGTACAGTACATACTTGAGAATAACTGACGATGTTATGGGTTTATGTATTCACAATAATTTTGTTAATTTTAGAGTGTACTCTTTCCACTTTTTGCTTATTAGAAACACTGTTTGCTGTAAAACGGTAGTTTGTGTTTTACGGGCAGCAGCCTCATACCTCTCATGCTTACTGAATCTCATTTTCTCTTGAGCTGCTTTAATCTCATGTTGTTTTGTTCATCGCGGCCCCTAAACATCCAAAATCGGCAGCTAATGTTGCAATAAGAGGCCACGTGGAGGGATTGAGCTGGAAAGGAAGTTGACAGGGATGAAGGACCACGAAGGTGGGAATCAGTGGTGGTCCGTGCTCGCCACTCAGGCGCATCCCTTTCCGCCACAGCTGCTTGATCTTGGAGAATAAGGACAGTCTGTCCCACTGAAGCCACGACGCTAACGCAGACTTGGGAAGGGCCTGTCTCAGACGGGGAGAGATGTCTAATGAACAGATTGAAGACGAGACAGGAGAGTGTGCGTTCAGCACCATGAAGATCGTGGTCAAATCAAAAAATTGATTTGTGATGCCGAAACGAAAGGCTGGCCCCGACCGTGGCGTTGACTGCACCGCCAGCTCTGCGTGGCATGAAGGGTTCAAAGACCACATTCACTCCTGGAGGCCCGAGTGAGTGGCGAGTCTGCGTGTGCCGGCGTGAGGGCAGCTGAGAATGCTGGGAAACTCCGGGTGCACTGAGTGGGGAGGAGAACCCCCTGCCAGAGACAACACTCAGTGTGGATGAAACCTCCAGCTCTGGAAGCGGACGCCTGGGAGGACTTCGTCCGTAAGGAGGCTGAGTCAACACCAGGCCTCAGGGCTTTGAAGGGCAGGATACGGTCTTGCTTGGGGGCAGTGTTGCAGGCTGCAAAGTGATACCGTCTGTGACCGGGCACAGTGAGAAGCCAGGGCCAGCGAGCACATCAGGACGCGCACGCTGCCAGTGGACCGCAGCGGCTGTGAGAAGCCACGGTCACCTGCCTCTGCTTCCAATATGCGCCTGAGTTGCTAGGCCAGCTACATGGAGAAGTACTGTTTGGAGAACAAGATACCTTTCGAGAATTTGCTTGTGGTTGATTATGCTCCCAGACACCCTCCTTTTATTGGTGATCTTCATCCCAATATCAAAGTGCTGCTTCTCTTTCCAACTACCACCTGTCTGACCCAGTCAGTGGATCAAGAAGCTATAGCAGGTCTTAGGGCCCATTACCTGAGGGGGACCTCGGCCCTGGCTATTGCCACAACTGAGGAAGACACTGAGAAGACATGAATGCAGTTCTGGAAGGACCACAGCATCTATGACTGCATCCGGGATGTTGCTTGGGCTTAGGATGATGTCACCAAGGAATGAAATGCATATGGAAGAAGACACCCAGGAGGTTTGTTTATGACTTCAGAGGACTTGCCAAGGATGCAGAGGCTGCAACAATCAACAAGGCTGTGGCTGAGCTGGCAAGCAACTTTCACCTGGGTGTGAATGAGGACTATGTTGAGGAGCCTGGGGAGGTGGTTTCTGAGAACTGACTAATGAGGGGGTATTGGAGCCGGAGCAGGAATGAGTAGCTGAAGAAGAGTCAAGAGAAGAGGAACTTGTAGGAGAAGTAAAAGAAGAGGAACCCCCAAGAAAATCTACAGTGAAGGGTTCATCAGGAGCATTTGCAAACATTTACAAGCTTCTTAAAAAATTTGAAAACATGGACCCAGCCCTGAAGAGTTTTCCTTTATTGAGAGAAGTGTTCGTGGTGCATTATTTGCTTACAAGCAGATCTGTGTTGAAAAGAGAAACCAAGCAACCCCCCAGGACGTGTCTCTGAAAAGAGGGAGACCCCCCTCGAGAAGAGCCTGCGGCAGGTCCTTCGGGACGTGTTCCAGAGGAAAGCATTGATGTCCCAGGTGACAGCTCCATGCATCTTGTTGGCCCTGAAGACCCTCCAGTGGGGCAAGATGTGGAGGAAGAAGACAGTGACGTTGGTGGGCCTGACCCTGTGTAGGCCAAAGCTAACCTGTGTGTCTTAATTTTTAACAAAAATGTGGACAAGTAAAAAAAGGTTAAGATTTTTAAAAATAGAAACTCACTTACACAATGAAGATATAAAAAGGAGAACAATTTTGCACAGCCAGAAAATATGTTTATGTTTTGAGCTGTTATTACAAGTCAAAAAGTTAAAAAAATATTAAAAGTGTTATAAAGTAAAAAACTAGAGTGAGCTAAGTTTAATTTATCAGTGACAAAATCATTTTTAAAGACAGTTGCTATGACCCAAGCGCACAGCGTTTATAAAGGCTAATGGAGTGTCCTAGGTCTTCACGTTCACTCACCCCTCACTCGCTGACCCAGAGCAACTCCCCCTTTGCAAGCTCCATTCGTGCTAAGTGCCGTGCACATGTGCGCCATTAAAAAAAAACTTCCATATCGTGTTTTCACTCTTGTTAAAAAAATTTGTGTTTAGATACATTTACATTCCTAAATGTCTACCATTATGTTACAGTTGGCAACCGTGTGCAGTATGGTAACTATGCTGTACGGGTTTGCAGTCCAGGAGCACTAGGCCACACCCCGCAGCCTACGTGTGCGGTGGGCTTTAGCTTCTAGGTGTGTGTAAGTGCGCTCGGTGACGTTCGCGTGACACAGTGGCCCAACGGCACATTTCTCAGCGCGTACCCCCTTCGTTACGCAACACGCACCTGTGACCTTGGGAACCGTGTCTGTCGGTCAGGCGGAGTCTGCCAGTGCTTGCGGTGTTGTGTTTTTGATACTCCTTAGTCTTTCAGAATCGATCATCTCGACCCACAGCTTAAAAACCACTGGACAAGACTCTTGAGAAGATGTTTAGGTTCCCAGTGCACAATAGTAGTCACTGAAAGACTGTCATACAAATTGGACTTGCATTACAGTCAAACAGAAATCACTTGGATGCTTTTGCCACAAGGTTAGTGTTATTTTTGAATATATTAAATAAAAAGTATTCGCTAGTGTAAAAACATGACCATTTTATGTACTAACAGTGAATGACAGACTCAAGTGGCTTTTGCCTGGATGCCTTAATAGTTATCTTAATAGTTCTGTCTAGTAGTCATACAAAGCAAAGGAGTTTGGGGGTAAGTTTTTGCTTTTTAACATATTCAGAAACTTACTCCACACAGTCTTTAATTATTAGTAATTTCTCCAGTTTCTGACAGTAATCTAGTAACTAGAAATCTGTTTCCTGAAACACACACACACACACACACACACACACACACACACACACACAGCCAGCCAGCATGACTAAGTGTAGCGCCCAGCGCCCCCTCCACCCCCCACCCCAGGGAAACTTCTCTACCCTCATCTTCTGTGATTCTGGGCAGACACCCTTGCCCCAGTCACGCTGATCACTAGACATGTGACCCATGGGCTCCCTCAAGGAGGTGGCATGGCGGAAGGCTGAAGCAGCTAAGAGATGGAGAGGCAAAGCCATGCCACTGGGTTGGGGTTAGAATTGCCATTTTGGGCTGAGAGCTGAATGGAAGGAGGAACAAAACTGGTGAGCAAGCCCAGGAGCTAGTGAGTAGAGAGAATGGGGAAACTCAGCAGACATAGTGAGAGAGGCAGAGATGGTGGCGGAGGACAATGGGAGAGACGGAGAGAGGAGAGAGGAGAAACTAGAGACTGAGACCAGACCACGCACCATCCCCGAACAAGACTTAGGGAAGTGATGTCGTGTTCCAGATCCAAACTGCTTATGTTCTACATAAGCTCTCTTCCTTGGATGAGTGTTTTTGTTCTTACCATAAACCATCCTTTGCTTGTATTAGCTTCAGTGGGATTTTGTTCCTCTCACCAGGTTTAACCTTGGGTCAGGTTGCCGTCTTTGTTAAGGCATCAGTAGACCACTGCACTGTTTTCTTAGTGGCGACAGACTTGGACCAAATATTTGCAAATACATTATAAATTGTATTCGATGTCCATTAAACCCCTGATGAAGACTTCAGTTCTCTCATTGAACAAGAAAACTAACTTTTGGCTTTCGTGGCGTGTATGAATGAACTCTTAAAAACATATTGCTGGGGAATCAGTATGAGAATGCTTACCATCCATACTCGTTTCATTTGGTTCTGTTATTCTAACTTACAAACATTTTCTTAATAACATGGTTCTGTCTGAATTTCATTTTCCCAGTCACATGCCCCCTTAGGAAAAGAGGTAGCCTACAGAATCGTGATTGCATAAAGGAAGGATCCTTCTGAAAACACTATTTGTGCTCCTGAAAAGTGCTTCTTATACGAAGCAACTCTTCAGACAGTCAGCTTATCCATGTGGACAATTAGATTTTCCAATTTTTATCATTGACATGATGCAAAATGGTTTCAGGGAGTTAAGAAATTGTTGATAGAGTTAGGTAAGGAGACATGATCACCAAAGCTGTAACGACACTACTTGGTAGTCAGGCCTGCCATTATTCCGTGGAACGTTCACTTCTTACGTTCCTACCCAGCATCCTCAGCACTGTAACTAAATGGAGCTTTCAGCCCACAAACATTTTCTAAACTTGATTTTCCTAGCAAGAAAAAGCAAGTTCTCGTTTCACAACGAAGAATGGCTCTTCATTGTTAAGTAATGAAGAGATCACTCATGGGTAGTTACATCTTTGAACCTGTTTTCCAAACAACACAGGGGTGGTCAAAAGTAGGTTTACAGTTGTTCGTTTGGAAAATCATACGATAATTAATAAATAACAGTACAAGAATAAACTCTGTGTTTTGCGTACTCACAACTGTAAACCTGCCTTTACCCACCCCTGTAGGCTCCTCTTCCTTTTGCTTATTTAATTACCCAGGATACTTACTATATAATTGTGCATAGTTTTAGAAAAGATTGATCTTTTTTCTTTTTTTTATAGATGGAGCCCTTTTTTAAACATCATAACCTTGTTAATATTTTAGGATTCACCTAGTTTGAGAGGAGACCTACAGACTGAGATACGTATTGCTGGTCACATAGTTCTGAAACAAAACATCAGTGTATGTCAAACCAAATTCTGATCGAGTATAATAGGCTTTTAAGACCCATTTTAATATTGTCAACTTCAGAATACAAAAATGAAATTTTATCTTAAGGTAAATTAGTCCTATGGTCCACTACTTGTAACTAGTAGTATAAAGGATAGCCGCGATGCTTGTAGTGGGTGATACATTTTATCATCTGAGATAGAGATTTATCATAGAAAATTATTGGTGGAAGTTGTTGGATGGGACTGTTCCTTCTGAATGTAATTATGCCTACCTTCCTTGGTGGATTACAATCTTGCAGTGTAGTATTGCGATGTTATTATGATTGATAGGTATTTTAAAGACACAGATTACTTCAAGCTTGAGTTCTATATTGAGCTAATAATTCCTTAAAATATTTGACTTCTTCATGTTCCCAATGTATTGATCAGAACAGTAATTGTGGATACATGTAAATTGTAGAAATTCAGACCTAGGATTTCACTCCACTTGGAATTTTAATGATTCATATGAGTTCTAGTATTTCGGAGTGTTTAAAACATAGTTGACGGAAGATAAATAAACACTTTACATTTTTATGTAAAAGGGCACATAGCTGGAATTAAAATGGATTTGCTTTTTAGGGAAAAACTAATAATTATTTTCTACACTTTTTTTGCCAGAAGAATGTCACTCTGATGTATACTGGACGTTGATAAGCAATGCTCTAATGTTTTTGAAGATTTTTTTTTTTAAATAGGAGGCAGATTTTTATGGAATTTTGAAGTGGACAAACAAAAATACTAACTCAGTTTATGCTCTGATTTCATTTTTAAAATGTGAAAACTTTTTGACATTGTATTATTTCCTCTGCGCCTAGCATGGTCTTTGGCATATAGTACTTAATAACTGACAGATTTTCTTGAAAAAAATGTTAAGACACCTACAAGGAAATTCTGTTAAGTCTAGTGTTACTGATCTATATGGAGACTTACATCTGCTTCAGTGAAATATAGAATGAACCAGATGGTCTTAATAAAAGGTCATCCTCTTGGTGATTTGGTGTCTTTGAAATGGGTCAGTAGAATCTTTCCAACAGCCATAGCTTATTCTTTTGGAATTTTCAAAATCTACCATACCTTAACTTAGCACCCGTCCAATGAACCTGCATTCATTCTTCTTCTTCTTTTTTTTTTTTTAATTGAGTTAAAGAAAAACCATTTTACAAAGTGGACACATTGTTTAATTTTGTTTTGCATTTACTAGATTGCAGTGCAAGGCCAATAAATTAAACCCAGGCAGTTCTGTTGCTAATTACATACAACTTCTCTTGAGTATCAGATATTCAAATCCATTTTATGAATATGGTGGAGAGAATAACAACTGTAAAACAAAGCAGTGTGCATGTAAGTGACTGTTAGCGTGCATTTCAGAAAGGATAAATGCTCACCATATGGTACAATTACTGTGTCCAAGTTTTCAAATTAGCTTCTCTCATCCTCCTTATTACTGTCTTTAAAAAGGGAGAAGAAAACCCAACATGATTTATCTACTCTGCAGCAGAACTCTTGACGCAAAACAGCAGCCCAGTTCTGTCCAGTTTTTTTTCTCCCTTCGCATAATAGAGGCTGTCGGACTTTTTTATACTAATTACTGTGTGAGCCTCAGATGAACCCCCTTCAATTCACAAGGCTTTGTTAAGGGAGGAGCTGTCAATGTGTCTGCCCGTTTGCAGCTGTGCTGTGGCTTTAGCTTGCTTGACATTATGCTGCTTTTTAGACTTGACAGAAGGGATTTTTTTTTTTTTTTTTTATTAAGGCAAAGCAGCCTTGTAGCGAAATGGTTTAAGCAGCTGCATTGTAGGGAAGCACAAAGAAGTTATTATTGTGTCTGTTTAGGGGGGAGGGGGGAGGGGGAGATATTCGGCTGCTGTTGATGCCGATTGTTGACTTGCCATCTGCCAGATAGGGAGAAGAAAAAAATGACAACTCCAGCAGGGTGTTCAAGAGGTTGTTTGGAGAGACGCATAAACATGTGCAGATGTCGAACTGAATAATGGCTAGAACTTGAGACGGTTTATGATGCGCTGATGTTTGCGCATATACAGAATGAATGTATGTGTGGGTTTGCTTAACCAAGGGTACATACTAATTATCGTTGTTTTCCTGCACGCCCCCGCTCCCCTTATTTCGTTAATTAGTTTAGGGGCTTAATACTTCCTCTTCCTCCTCTTAGGCACATCTAGTTTTAGAAAGCAGCAACTTCTTTAAAGGGCAGTACAAACTTTCTTGTTGCTCCACGCGGACCATCGCTAATCTGTTCGGATAATGTTATGTGGGAACTGCTCACTGATAACAGGAGAGTCTGATTAGGAACTCAGGTGAATTGGCACACTCGTAACGCACACATTACTGTTTCCTGCTAGTCGGTATGGAAACTACCGTTTGAAACTGAATTGATTTGTTTTATAGCCTACTGCTAGGGGTGAGGTACAGAGCACCAAACATGTTTTACTAAGTAACTCCGTTACACTTTGAACTTAGGTGTTGCTCGTTGTGAAAAAAAGTTCCATGGGAACCCAGCCTTCTTGGTTAATACCCTTTATTTCTTGGTTGTCCTTGATCCTGTAAATTACAGGCAGGCCTTCCTATTAGGGTGTAATCAATTGGTTGTATATTTCCTTCTCCATTCTGTCATTAGGTATTAAGATTTCATATAGCTGGAATGTCTTAAATGCTCTGATAACACATATTTAGGGTGAAGTGAATGTGTTTATTTAACTATTCATTTTCTTAAATAATTGAGAAGAATCAGGGATGGCAAATAAATTTCCTCAAAACTACTTCTGTTCTGGAACAACTCAAAATTTTTGTAACATTTCAAAACCGATCCTCATAGAAGTAAAACTCCTTGAAAATGAAGAGTCCCGACTTTTCTTTCCCCTTTGCTTCTCTTTTACGATTTGAATTTCTGTTACAAAGGATATCTGTGGGGAATTAAAGGGTCTTTATGTTGACTTCTGGTAAATTCACGCTTTCCTAAAACCTTGGGGGTTTTGTCGCATAATTATTAAGCACAAACATCTAAAGTGTGGGTAAAAGGCAAACATGCTGACAGAGCTTTGTGCTCAGAGAGATGCCTTTCAGAAGGGGCTGATGGGGGGTTATCTGTTGTTTTCTACTCCTCATAATAAAGCAGAGCTCAGATCTAACATTTAGAAAAACTTTCTCCCTGTCAAATCTTCCTCCAGTCGCTCTAATCTGTATTTGCTAAAAAAGGGGTAGAGAATCGTCAGCCAGCTACACTGAACCTTCTGAACCTTTCTTTTGTCTCATATATTTAGTTTCTTTCTTCCATTGATGAGGCCACGAATGTGTTCATATTTTTGTATGTACAAGTAGTTACAAATATTCATAGTTTCCTAGTCCTTCCTGATACACCTGCTACATTGGGGGCGGGGGCCGCCGCATGCCATTTTCCAGCGAGAGGTGTTAGGAAGCTGGGAGAGTCTGGCGTGACAGCGGTCAGGATGTCAGTGAGTGGCCGAGCAGAAGCTCGCCGGTCTGAGGGCGGACCCGCAGGCAGTGCCGGGCTTTGTTCATTATATCACTGCCCTTCTCCTTTCCCCGGAGCTATTGGCAGAATCTCGTAGTGCAGGCGTGGATAGGTTCTAAGTGATTGAAATAGGAAAGGCAGAGTGCCTTTGAAGTTACCCGGATCGGATTTAGTATCGCTTCGTTGAGAGGAGTGACTTTAGGAAAGTCCCTTAACCTATTTAAGTGTCAGTTTCTTTATCTGTTGAAAGAAGGAGACAATAACTGCTCTTCAGGGATCTCAGGAGGACTAGATGAGATAATATGCTTAGAATGCCTGGAACGGATGCAAGAGTGGCTGTTAGCAATCTTTGATTTTTGGTAGGTGTGGTGTGTAAGTCTGAGGTCTGTAGCTATTGTCACTGGAGCATGTGTGTAATGAATGCCCTAGTGAAGAGGGACCATACATAGTTTTAGAGGCCACTTAACAGACACAGTTGTTTTCTTAGGACCTTATGTTTATTTAGTGGTTTATGATTGTTTCATAAATAGGAAGGGAAATAAATTTTTAAAGAATGTAACTATTTTGGGTGGGTAGGGTATAGGTGTTACTCAGTAATGATGATTTTACATTGTATCCTATAAAATCACTCTTCTGCTAAAAAACCCCAACATGAGATTGCACAAAATTGTACTCATTCCTTTAATTCAGTATTAATTTCACTATTCGGGAGTGACATTTTCTCTGTTATGGCCAATACCTAAGCTGTATTTGGATTATAATTATTTTCATAGTAAGATTTTGGAACACATCAAAGGTAACAGGTAAGATAAGGATGATAGTGAACCAGCCGCACTAGAAACGTCATATCTCCTGGTGGAGTTCTAAAGCATTGTTGGATTGTCGCCACTCTTTACTTTGCAGAGGAGGGAACTGATCAAGCTCACAGAGGGCAGGACGTGCTGGGATAAGCAGTGGGTTTCTTCAAGAGGACTTGGCTTTGACTAGCCTGAGGGCATCAGTAAATTCAGGGTAGGGTGGCTAATGCCCATACAGATGGAGGTGGTTCTTGAAGATTTTTAAAATTGTTTCTGCCAGGCATTCTCTCTCTACGAAATATTAATAATTTGGAATGAAGAGTCAAGGGACTTGGCACCTGGGAGCGGAGCCTGATCCAGTTTCCAAGAGTGGGGATGGGACTGGATACAGTGACTAAGGACTTCTGCTTTGGTTTTGAAGAATTGGTTATACTAAAAAAATAAACCTCGATTTGAATGCTATACAATACAATGCTAGCTTTATGTAAGGATATTTTAATGTTTAATAACGCATGATAATGAATGCCAATACACACACACACACACTAAGTGTTATAGTCTAGTTTGTTTTTTAAATAATGGTATGTTTCCAAAACAACTCATATTACCAAAGAAGTGAAAATATCCCATAGTCTGTAAAAAGTTGTATCACAGATCAGGATGAAACTCTTTTACAATGAGGACATTTTCACATATGAATGAAACTGTACTTGGTACATTTTCAAGGTACTTCAAAAAAAAATTAGGAACTTCTAGCTTTAATGGTATATACATGTATTTGAATTGTGCCTCAGAAAAATCCTGCATGAATAGTAATTTTTAAAAATATTGGCCAGTAAGTTGAAAACAGAAGAGTATTTCACTGTCTGACATATTCTTTAAGGCATCTTGCTAAATGTTTTGGCTTAAAATTTTTAATGTGTTGTAGTTTCAAGAAAATCTGATTAAAGATGTTGGTAAACTTGGTAGCACTTTTTAGAACAGAAGATGATTAAGATACAAAGGCAGAAAGGCATAAACCGTGAAGTTCGAGTATTTTTTTGGCTAGGAAGCCACTTATTTGTTTGAGACTGCAACACAGCATCAGAGTTCATGATTTCATACTTTTAACTGAAAGCACATAGAACAGCAGCTGTTGCTTCCTGGCATGTTTCTGAAGAGAGATTTCAACTTAAGTACATATATTTGTTACAGAAGAAATTTTAGGAAATGACCTTCTCCCCTGCCTCTGCATTGTGTTTATCCGGCCCTGTTAAGATAGCACTTTGTGTTTTTGGTTTTTTTTTTTAGTAAAATAGGAGTTAGAATTTAATCAACTTTTTTTTTCTTTGACCTTAAAATTCTCTATGGTATAATGGAATTTAAAGAGAATAAAACCGTTTAATTCCAGGGGCACATATTTTAAAAACCTAGTTTATTCACACTTATCCCAGGAATGGAATAGTTCATGAGGGGAGAGTTACACCTTAAGTTATAGAAGCAAAACCTTTTCTTAAAGGCAATACAAATTCTGAATAAAAACATATTTCTGCTAAATGAAAACCATGTGTTAGGAGAGCTTACTGTGTAAATGTGAATTTTGTTATTTACCTGCTGGTAATAATTTTGATCCACCTTGAGAAGGTCACTCACTAAGACAGCTCTCTGATTTTTCCGCCTGGGTTTATCTGGGTTGGGGGAAGGGGGGTGGTTTGTAGTTTAGACTCGCATAGGCACTAATGAATTTATACGTAAGACTCTGACATGAGATTAGCACTTCTTCCATTCTTAGACATCTTTCATGCTACTGGATTATATAGCGTTAGTTACTCAGTGTTTTTGTACACACTAAAAATATCTTTGACAAGTGAGCGAATGCCAGAAAACTTTTTTCCTACTTTTGGAAATAGGTACTTCCTGGGCAAAAGAAATAAAACACTCATTGCACATTCCAGTAGATTGTAGAAAGTAAATTGATAATCCTTATGCTGTGAAAAGATTTTTACAGTTTCAAAATCAGTCTGAAAAGTAAGTGGGTGCTTTGATTCTACCTTGCCAATTTGTCATTTGTATTATATTTTATTAGTTAACAAATGAGCCTGTTGGCTGGGTGCAGAAGAAACCCAGATCCCCTATGCATAGTCGGGGGCTGAATGTTAATCTCTTTGAATTACATAATCTTTACCAAAAGGTTTTATGTTTTGATGTTCTGCGATTTTTTAAAGAAATTATTCTACAAAGACCCTTATAATAGGACCTTAATGGAATATTTACACAGTGCAGAATCACTTATATGATTTTTTAAAATTTCATTGTGTTTTGAACGTCTTCCATGATACCAAGGCTTCAAGTCATTTTCCTTCATGATGTCTTGATTTTAAGATCTTTCCTTTCAAACATAGGAACAGTAGAAAGCAAGCATTATTGTCTCGCAGAGGTGTGGATGATGATGGGGGAAGGCATACTTATGCATAATGGACAGATATACCCCTTTCAGATTTTTAAAAATACTCATTTTGATTAGGATGGCAAGTAAAGATCGTTTTCTGAAATTTCTCTCTATGAGTTAGGTAATACTGCCCTCAGAGGGCCAAGGTAAGTAAATTCATTTTTAGGATTGAGAAGCAGCTATTCTGCTACTTGTCTGATCTATACATTTGTTTTGGGGGGAGAAATGGTCTCCTTTAAGTAATTGAAGAGGGTTTCATTCATGATTCTATTTTTTTATCTTTTCTCTTAAAAATGTTAGATATAGCTGTACACTTCAGTTTGACAGCAGCATTTAAGCACATTTAGTTCTTTTCTAAGAAAATGGTAACAGATGCCAAATTAGATCGGTTTACAAAAAGTATAAGAAAATTACCTACGAAAGTTAAGATGATGTTACTTGGGCGTGTTTTACTTTTTATCCCTTTGATAACAGATATTCTGGCATTCACAATTATTTGAACCATACTTTTGAATATATAGCAGCATTCACTGAAATGGAAGCATTATATTCCCTTCATTTTTATGAACTTAAACATAATCACATGTTTAAAATACAATATAAATCAAGAATAATTTACTTTACAGGATATATAATTTTTGAATGTAAATATATCAGAAGTTGAAATGTACCATTATTCCTAAGCACTTATAAAAGCCTAACATTTATGTGTGGTTTAACATCTCTGAATTCAGAGTATTTGAGATTAAATGGTAATTTACTTGTGCAATAAAAGCTGAAGAGTCAGAAAGGGTTGATATCAGGGTATTGAGTGCTATACTTTTGTTTTTTGTATGTAGCAACTTTCTTCTGAGATAATTGGAAAGGAGCATCGCGATATTTAATAGTCAAATCCAATGAAGTGCTGGATATTTCACCCCAGATTTACTGGATATTGAACTAAGAAAGTCTGTTCATTTCTCTGAGAGCATTATCAGCTTTTAACAAAAGATTTCAGGTGGTTGCACATAAATGATATGTAGTTCATTATCAGTAATAAAGGAGAATGAAAATAAGATAGTAGCAAAGTGAATTAACAAACTTGGAATTTTATCCACAAAATACCCCCTCCCCCTGCAAGAAAAACAGCACCTACTTTGCTCAACAAATGCAAAGCTGTGATTCTTTGGACAAATGAAATTAATAAATTTTACTTTATTTCAAATACTTGATTTATTCTTGTGTAGCTTAATATGTTGCATGCATCAGGCACTCTCTATATCTTTTTTGATTGGCCATATTTTAAGATGTTTTATTCACTTAACAGATGGTTGCATAAGGCTTACTCTGAGTCAGATGTTGTTCCATGTCCTCTACAGATACTAATTTATGTCTTATCACTGTTACTGCCCCCATTTTCCAGAAGAGGAAGCTGAGGCACAGAGAAATTGAGTGACATGCCCAAAGGCACACAACTAGGAAGGGGCAGCATTGGCACTTGAACTCTGACCTCAGAGTTGTGTTCCCAAATCCCGTAATATTTGATGAGCTCTGTCCGGGAAAAGTCCAGCCGTTGCTAATATAACAAGAACAATTTGTGTGACACTGGTGTAACGTCGCAGCCAAGGAGAGTGGACTGGAATGCTCATGTATGAACAATGGTGACTTTACTGTACCAGTCAGTGAGGGTGGTAGACGCCATTGAGTGAGCGTGTGTACTGTGTAGCCATCTTATTCAAAATGACTGAGCGAGTAGAGCAACGAATCTGCATCAAACTTGCGTTAAGCTTAAACATTCCTCTGAAGAAACTATCTGGATGATTCAGAAGGCCACACCTGTGGGCAACTGGTGGTTGGCAGCTTCATCACGACAATGCGCCTGTTCATTTAATCACATCTCATGCACAGCTTTTGGTGAAATATCAAGTCACCCAGATGACTGAGCCCCCCCCCAACAGCCCAGATTTGGCACCCTGCGACTTCCAGTTTTGCCAAAAACTAAAATCACCTTTGAAAGGGAAGAGATTTCAGATCATCGATGAGATTCAGGGAAGATATGACAGGGCAGCTGATGGCGATTGGGAGAAATGTGTGATGTCCCAAGGAGCCTACTCCAAAGGGGACTGACGCATCATTGTCCTATGTACAGTGTTTCTTGTATCTTCAATAAATGCCTCTCTTTTCCATAGTGCATGACCGGATACTTTCTGGACAGACCTGGGGCATGTTGCTTCATTCTGAAAGTTTGGCAGAGTAGGATGTTGTCAGTTTCAGTAGATGTGTTTTCAGAGCTCACCCCTGTCTTATGCTTGTTCCAGCATCGCAGCACCTCAGTATGGCTGTCTGCCCCAAGGGGGAGGGCACTGGCACCTCCACCATGTGCTGGGCGGGTCTCTCGTGGGGAAAGTCTGGCCAGGTACATTCAGGGTCCTTTCCCTGTGCTTGCGTCTTCTGTCCTCCGCTTGCGCACTGAGCTGTGTCTCTGTAAGTGGATTGCCTAGGAAACGCAAAGGAGAAAGGGCCACAGATTGACCGTCGGAACCACTGAGTCTACGGCTTGATGCGGTGTCATTTTTGGGTTCCATGCTACAGAAAACTTATCTAGGAGACAGTCCACTGGGGAGAGTCTGTTCTGTCTTGTTGAGTCTTATTCTGTAGAGCAGTGATTTTAACACGGGGCGGGAGGGTTGCCTCACCTGAGGGTTTTCCCCAGTGGCCCAGGCCTCCTTCTGATGTGCCAGCCTGACGGCCTCTCTGCCAAATCCCGTCACCGCCTTAGGGAGACGCTAATGTTGTGCATCCTGTCCGCCAGGTGTGTCATAACACCTGCTGCTCTGCTGTAGGTGCGGAGATACGCAGCCAGGAGGTTTTTGTTATGGACTCGCTGCTTCCATATTTGATATTTGTTAAGGCATTTTACTACAGTGTGCATATAACACAGGATACTAATTACACTGATTTATATATTCAGAGACTGGTGTGGTGAGGTGGAAAATAGTCACAGTAAGGAAGCTGTAAATTTTCTGGTGCAATTATCTTTCAAAACTGGTTCAGCTCTTTGAAATAGTCTAAAAGTCTATGGCTACTGGGTTAAACTAGTGCAGGAATGGCTCTGTGTTTAATGCAGTGTGTCGAGTGGAGGACTTTGCTATAATGCATGAAGCAGATTAAAAAGGAAGCTCTGCTGTCACAATCTACAAGGGCGTAAATGTAAGCAAAATAATAATTTAGCTCACATTTAACCCAGCAGGAAGCGGAGTACAGATTGGGTAATTCCCCACAACATATCTACAGTTATGTAAACTAATCTCATGGTTTGTCTTCATTAAATCGCCAAGATACAGTTTTTCTGTTGGCTAGTTAGTATATGGATGCATTGTTTTCTCTCTCTCTGTCTCCGTCTATCTCTCTCTCTCTCTCTCTCTCTCTCTGACCCCCCTCCTCCCCCCCTTCCTCTCTGCCCGCCCCCCCCCCACTGCTTCTCTCTCACAGTAAAACTTAATACTAGAACTCTATGAGGTAGTTCTACGTTTAAAAATAATAAGTAACACATTGTTGGTTTAAAGTGCAGTGTTTCCTTAAAATTAAAAAAAGGAAACCAGGATTCGATTGACTGGTTTACAGAATACCAAGGAACAAATCCCAGAATGCGTAAAAGTGGATGGTGACTGAGCAGCTTTCTGGGTGACAGCAGAAAGTTACAAAGCGGAGGCAGTGCTGTCGCACCAGCCGCCCCGCAATCCTGGAGGAGCCGGCGTTCCAGCGTCTTGTGTTCAGGACGCAGGTACTTTTCTCATCATGGCTTCAGCTTCAAAGCAAACCACGGACCCCAGCCTTCCTTCGGAAGTAGATGTGGAAACTATTCTTACCATAAAAATGACAAGTTCATGCATTATGCAGTGGAAGCAAAATGTCTTGACTATAATATACTGTTCAAAATAATCACGAAGGAGCATATGTGATAATGCATAGGAATGTGGGTACATCTGGAAAGCTTTTAAGGCATCTTGGAAGCACAACGCGAAATCGCCAAAATTGTAAACACCTTCCATCTGGCCAGTTGCAGTGGTAACATTGACCAGTACAGAGCCGACAGATCTCTCAGGGACCTTACGCGATAGACAACCTGTGAGAAATCATGAAGACTGGAGCGTTTTGCAGGATGGCCTCTTTTAAGCAATACTGTGTAGGGAATCCTGAGAGAGAAAGACAAGCATGGGCAGCATCTCGCAACTTGAAAGGCTGAGGTGTGTTGTGTGTTATGGTAGATGAAAGCAGCATCATAAACTCTGCCGCCATGTTTGCTTGTATTGTCTGAGGCTTCGGAGAGGAGCATGTGCAGTGCCTCATCTTTCATGAAATATTGAAGGATCACGTGCCGATATCCCTCCTAGTCCCTTCACCCACAGCACTGCATCAAATAGCCAGCACCATTGCTCACGCTTTTTTCAAGGCACACAGGTGCTATGGGGAAATGCCAAGGCACAGGAAATACGGCCATCCTGGAGTAGGACTCCCTGGGTCACTAAGAGCGACTAAAAAGAAGGAGAAACATTCATTTAGAATGTTAATGGCTCAGATCATCCCCTTCCTCTATCCTCACAGCTGCCTGCCACACTGAAAGCTCCGTGCCGGCAAGTCCGATGCCTGTATCGCTCATTGCTGTGTCCTCAGTGCCTGTCCCTATTTTGACACTATTTTTTGAATGAATGAACCCATTAGAAGCCTGTGTCTCCCAGTTCTAAAGTATAAATGTTTACAGAGCCTTATTTTACAGCCATGATCGTCATTGAGCAGCACCTTGACGCAAGAGCAGGAGCCTGTGATGCTTTGGGCATGTTTGGCAGCTGTCAGCTGGTTTGCAGAGTCAGCACATGCCCAAGGCTGCTGTAGGTCAGAAAGGTGGCAGTGAAGGTACCTGGAGTTTAACTCTTTCAAGTTGCCCAAGGGCAAGGAAAGGACATACTTGAGAGGACTTAATAAGAAGGGAATGATCACCTAAAAATTTAGGTTTGCAGGCGCTGGAACACCTAATCAACATATATTTAGTAAGGGCCAACACTCTGCAAAAGCATTTTCCTTTTTTTAAAAAGTTACAATTCAGATTGTCCCTGTGCAATTGAGAAATTATTATGCCATCTCATTGCAGTGTAGGTGATGGAAAAATTCTTTAGCATTATTTTCAAGACATATGTAAATGAAGATCATGGCAATTCAGCAAGAAACATTTTTTCTACTCTCTGAGAGATGTTAACAGAGCTTTTACTTAGAACTAATTGGAATACAGTATCCACTATATAAAAATACAACAGGCAATTTCAAAGATTGCAAATGTTTTATTATGTTTTTCATGTATTTGTTGAGTAACTATTTTGCTTCAGGATATTTAATATATAGCACACTAATATGAATTATATATTCAGTATTTATTTGCTTATGCTGCTAATCATTATTTATGAAAATCCACTAGTGGATAAATATGCTGCTATAATTTTTAAGGTAGTTCATTTGTGTAAATTTAGTTGGTATCTGTCAACAAGCAACTAAATATTTACTACATTGTGAACCAAAATTGAATAGATTTTATATTGAAATTAACATTAAATCTTTTTTTTGTCTTAGGTAAAAATTGACCCATGAAGGCATTTATTTAAGACTAATGATTTCTTAAAGTCATATAAATTAATTCATTACTGTATTTTGATATTGGGTAGCCTTTTCATTTCTTTAGATAGGATTTGAGTTTTCTGTATCTGACACTAACTAATGAGACTTTTTTTTATTTTTGCTGATGGAGTAAATTTATTGCTGATTGTTGCTTATTACCTCATTTATGCAAATACTCCTGAGTACTGTGAGGCTGAAGATGATTATAAATGATATTACCATGAGTGATAATGGTTCCATTTAAAAATAACCTTATCTAACACTTGCTATATGCCAGGTATTGTCCTAAGTGCTTTTTATATTATGTCCCTCCACATGCCGTACAGGTAGGTACTATTATAATCCTCATTTTTCAGATGAGGAAGCTAAGGAGCAGAGAGGTTAAATTCCTGCAGCCAGTAAGTAGAAGAAGAGTCAGGATTCAAACCCAAGCCGTGTGCTTCCACAGTCCTTGCTCTTAATTAAGCATGGCAGTGTTTTACGAGAGGAGTTTAATGATGCAAGGGAGTAGAAAAAGAAAAGAGGCCTCCTTCTTTTACACAACATAGCATTTGTTTTAGATAAAGTTTCTCTTGTTTTGAAAATATAAATACCAATGACTGTCTCTCTCTCTCTCTCTAATGAAGTTTTAGAGTTGTTTTTTTTATCAATATATGTATTAAGTGTGGATATCATCTATTCATTTTTTCCTCAGGGATGATAAGGACAAATACAATACATCTTAAAAACTTGGATGTGATTAAATATGCGGTAAAATATATTAAAAAGCCCATATTCTCAGGGAAGCTAAGTTTATAATTGCTTCAGCTTTATGATCAATCAAGACAGTAATGCCTCTTTCCAAACATACGTGTAAAGCTGCCTTCACCGTGTTCCTGGGGAAGAGATTGGATTTCGAAGCCTATGCTATGGCAAGTGTGAGCGGCCACTGTAAATTAAAAAGCTGTATTGCCTGAAATCAGAATTTTCGTTTGCAGTATAACTGTTGGTAACCAGCATCTTTTATTTGCTTTATTTTTTATCCTAGGAAAGGAGTATATTTTTTTAAATGACACTTGTATTTAGACTAATCGAATTCTAAACGATGATGGTTTTCTGGGTGTACAGTTGCCTTTTCAATTGGCTTGTGTCTGACATTCCCTAGTTATTCTAGATGTAAGACCTTTTAAACATTTTAATCAGCCCATTTTTCGTCCTTAGACATTGTTGCTATAGCTCCTGCTTTGGTATTTTCTGATGACTTCAGCATTTAAAAAGTCCAACCGGTCACTCTATTTTTAACTTTTTGAGGAACTTCCACACTTTTTTCCACAGGGATGGAGCAGTTTACGTTCCCCCTAGCAGTGAATGAGGGTTCCTTGTTCTCCACAACTTCTCCAGCACTTAATACTCGTCTTACTGATAAGAGCCATTCTAACAGGTGTGAGGTGATGTCTCATTGTAGCTTTGATTTGCATTTTCCTAATAGCTAATGTGTCATAGAAATGTACACTTGAAACCTATATAATTTTATTCACAAATGTCACCCCAGTAAATTTAATATGAAAAGTACAAGTGTGATTCTCAGTAAAGTGTTAATGAAATAAGGTCTGTAGTATATGAGGATTAATTTAGATGGAACATTATTAAATAAAAATTTGATTTGAAATTAGAAGTTAGCACTGGAAATTTTGACTGTATATCCAAATGTATATCCTCAGTTGAATGTATATCCTCCCTAATAAAGATGATTTGAATATTCTATTGAAATTTTAAGCTGAAAGTGAGTATGAATTCAAACTCATACCATCTCCCATCTCAGGTTGTCATTGAAGATTAAGCCTGAGAGTCGAAATATTTTTACTTGCCTGAGGAAATCAAGAATGTTTTCAATGGCCAACATATTTACTCAGAAACAAAACCACTGAGATTTTTATTGTCTTGGTATTTTTTTTGGTATAATATATGTCAGGGATGCATAATAGATGTATGTTAAAGGACATTTTGACAACCAGAAGTCCTCCTGTATACTACATAAGATATATTTAATTTCCAAAGATTTGTTTAATAAAAAAAGTAGGTTTTATGTGGTGATGTTTTGTGTCTTTCATTTGAGCATATAACTATTTAATGGCTGACAGAAAGTTATTCCTAGAAATGAACACTTGATTTTTATTTTTAAAATTTTACATGTCTTAAATAAGTATATTTTGCACTTTTATAAAATAATAAACTGTATTATCCCTTTTTTTCTTCTTTCAAATTTTTTGAATGAATTGGTTTTAATTTTTACCTTTGGTATAATTAATAACTTATTATTTAGCTCAACAGTCTTATAGCATCTTATACCAATATAAATCTGTTGTTTTAAAATAGCATTTGAAATCTAAATTTTTTATCACTAATTAGAGAATTAATATCTAAATTTTATATAGGAATACATAAAAACAGAAAAATAATAAGTACAATCAAGAAAGGAACTTTTATTTTTTAATGAGAACTGTGAGTTTAACATTCTGGTTTATGAATTTGACGTGTTTCTTCATATTAGGACCATATTTTTTCATTAAAACAAAATCAGGAGGGACAGCCTGTTTTCCCTGTGAGTTTCCTTTATGTGCTCCTGCAATTGTGGGGATGACGTTTATCTACCTATCCTCCTTTTATTCATTCATTTAGTAAATTACTGAACACTTAATCAGGTGGTCGGCACTAGGGCGGGCACTCAGAGCACGTCACAGCCAGGAAGAGAACTGACAGTATTTACTGCCAATGGTGAAAATCAAGTCTTCAGGCAAAAATGTGAACTTCGGAGAACGTACCTGCCAATGTGAGCCTGACTTTTTCCAGGGCTTACTTTTCTGATGAGATGTGCATCGATAATGAATGTGACTATATAATGAAATGTGTCACTATTTGGAAGGTCATTGGACCAGTGTTTTCTAAAAGACCAATGTGCGTTGTTACAAAATCATGCATAATGTAAAAGGTTCATTCAATGTGCCTATAGACCAGGGGCATTTCACATAACAGTGCAGAAAGTTCACTGATGATTTCAAGTTGCACGCTGCGATTAATTTTTTTGAAGACTACCACTTGTCGAATGCTGGTATAGTATCAAAGAAAGAAATCCATAACTATCTGAATACCCTCCCCTTCTCCCGCTATGTATCTGTTTGAGCCAGATTTTTTTCCCTGTGTTTCAGTGAAAATAACACACTGCAACAGGTTGACTGTGGAAGCAGATATGAAAACCTGGCCATCTTCTTTTAAGCTAGACATGACAGAGATTTGCAAAAATGTAAAGCTGTTCTACTCTTCTCACTACTTCTTTTGTTTTAGAAAATACAACTTTCTTTATAAAAATATTTGTGACATGTAATGAGTTTGTCATTTGTAAAAGAGGTAATAAAATAATTTTTTTCAATTTCTAATACAGTAAACATCATAGATGTCATCTACATAAACAAACATTTTGGGGGGGGGTTCTCAGTAATATTTTTGGGTGCAAGGAGACCCGAGATCAGAAGTTGGAGAATTTCTGATTCAGAGGAAGGATTCCACATTGAAATTATTGATGCAGTTGGGCAAGATTATGGAGAAGCTTGCATTTTATGCTAAAAGAGTTGTCCTTTTCAGTCAAGAGTAAGGAGATTGGTAATACAGAAGTTTTGAGCAGAAGAGCGATGGGAGTAATCTGGGAGGACAGCTGCGCTGGGTTAGGAGCCAGGGGATGAGTGGAAGGGACGGAAGACACAGCGCAGTAGCAGGAGGGCCGAGGGTATGGTGTCATGTTTGGCCGAGGGTGGGCTCAGAGAGGCTTGTGATGGCGGCACCGACCCAGCCACTGACTGGCTAAGGTGGGGGAGTAGTCAGATGTTAGGTCTGAGCTTAGCCAACTGGGGTCAAGGGGAGCCGATTTGTTGGGGAAGTTGAACTGCTTCCAACTTTTTTTATACTACAATTCAAGGCTTTGAGGTTACACAGCCAGGTAGAACCATCCAGTAAGGAACTGAAAATTGAGACCAGGTGGCCTTGCAGCTCTTACGGCATCGAGCACATCTGTGGCTTAAAATTATGAAGAGTTCTTTATGAGATAAGGCAATGGCGATCTGGCTGCTACAGTTTTATGTTTTGGTAGCTAGATGATAGCTCATATCAAAATCTACTAAATTTGTTGACTATTGTGTATTTGGCATTATACCATGTGCTCTTGTAGTTACTATATTTGCGTGTGTGTGACTGTGTATGTGGTTTTTAAGCTCCGTCAACCCCAGTTCTATCATTTCCTTGACTTAACAGCGTTGTACGGAAAGTGATTTTCCTATGTAGAACAGTAAAGTGTTGTTTAAACAAGTTATGATCAAGATTGAACAATGAAAACAGGCTTTTTTCCCTTTCTTTTCGAAAAAGTGGCACAATTAGTCCACGGTACATGGAAGAGAAACATCTATTTCATATCCCTGCTTATGATAAGTGTTTCTCATAGAAATTCCTCAATACTGTGTGGATGATTTCACCAAGGCTTTTTAAAACGACTGAAAACATGCTCTTAACAACCATCTGATAAAATGAAAAACTGAACAAAATGTGTATGCATATGAATGATTCTCTGAAGAAATAATGGTGCAAATGAATTATCAAAGTGTGAAATCATTAAAAACAAAACATGTTTGGGTTTTTATTGAATCTTAATTGCAGGCTTATGTATTTTCTTTTGTAAGCTAAGTTAAAAGAAAATTGTCTAACTAAATTTTTGGAGGCCACTGTTGTAGGACATATATTGTACCATAATTTATTTTTCACATAAAAGCTGCTGTTCATTTTTTCCCCTGAGCATTAACATGCATGCTTTCCTCATATAGGAGAATATATAAAAAACTGGAGGCCAAGATACTTCCTTTTGAAGACAGATGGCTCATTCATAGGATATAAAGAGAAACCTCAAGATGTGGATTTACCTTATCCCCTCAACAACTTTTCAGTGGCAAGTAAGTTCATTATAATCGTTGATTCACCTTTTATTTATTCTTTCACCTGTATGACCTTGTACATCACATATCTTAGTAGATATGAGAGGCCAATGAAAAAGTTTAGGTTTATTTTTAATAGAGAAATACTCAGCTGTGGTAGACTTTCAACTCCTTAGCACAGAGATGAGCAAAAATATGTGGTCTTATATAATGAATTGTTTAATATTTTTTATAGTTAGCACGTGAATGTGATCATTGTAATCCTCCAAATCTATAGTTCACATGTACATGGGGTGAGCATAGTTTGAAGATGGTGCAGTCCTTCCTGCATCTCTCATCAGCTTCCTAGCATAACCTTAGCTCTTCTGATTGAGCGTATGATGAGACACAAGAGATTTTCATTAGAAATCATTTTCAGGGGAGATTTTATGTTTGTAGTTAAATATTTCTTCCTCACAAATATCTAACAAAAATGTTTGTAATTCAAACTTATTTAGAAATCATGTATTTGCTTGAACTTAGCACAGAGTAAACTGAGAGGCGATGGTGATGATCAAGACAACATCTGCTGTTGTTAAGCTGTGACCAGGCACTTCAGGCCATTCATTACGGATAATCAGTGGAAAGGTTTTCTGTGTTAATTTCAAAGTAAAGCATTTTAAAGTTGTGTTAAGTTAAAATAAACCTGCCTAAACAGCTAAAGTCTGTACCATTGCGACAAAAATCTTTAACAGGACACAGGTCTTAATTTTGGTTTTGATTGTATGTTGTTATCTATTAGCTATACTTGGAAAAGATATGAAGGATGATTGAAGCAGAAAAATAATAATAATAAATACAGTAAAATAGAAACAACAAAAAATCCAAGATAGCAATAGTCCTTGAATATTATAAAGGTTATTTTACTATTACCTAGAGTCCCAGGCTTTTTTATGGGGATTATCTTTTAATTTTTTTGAAGAATAAGATAAAACAATAAATCAAAGTGTTTGTGAAATCATTTGAACGATAAAGATATTCACTTAGAGAAAAAAGTGTGAACACTTATATGTATGGATTAAAGACATTATTTTTCCCACCCAAAAGCTCATTAGATATTTGTAGCTTTCCTATAGTTGAAAATTATTTTTTAAAATCCTATTGTCAGTTGAAATAATATCTTGTATTTTTTTAACACATTCTCATTTTAAAGATCTTCTGGGCAAGCATTTGCTTTGGAGTGATAGGAATTGGCTTTTAAAGCATTAGCAGCATAGATTGTCATCTACCACCGACAGCCAATATAGTTTCTTGGTTCCTCTATTTTACTAGCGATTGCTATTGGTTTGTCTGACATAATTTATGAAAGTATAGAACTCCTGTATCTGCTGATCAAAATGCAGCATTTTTTGACCTTATGAAATTTCACACCCCAACAAATTGTAAAGACACGCTGTATGTCACAATCTGCCAACATCTGCTCCCACACTTGCACTGGCAGAGGCTGAAATAAATGCTGTGCTCCTGGGGAGAGATCCTGTTCGGTGACTGACAGTCAGCTCATCCTCGAGATAAACGGTAGTCGACATCTGCACTCTCTTCTTGTGTAATCGAGTAGGTGCAGGTAGTGGACTCAAACTCACAAGCAAAGTCGTAGGCCAGCCTCTCAGTTTTCAGAAGTGTATTAGCTTGGATCTTGCACTAGGTATACTATTTTAAACGAATTATTCTTAAAGCTTGATTTATTGCAACCTTAAATCTTATAAATAATAATTAACTGGGGAAATAGAGTGGTAAAATGGGCACTGGCTGAAGTTCAAATTCCAGCTTTGCCATTAGCCATGAGTATGGCCTTGGGCAAGTCATTCTCTGAAACTCTCGTCTTTAATTCCTTCCACAAAATAGTGTTTGATGAATTTATAAGGCCCTTTTTGTCTCCAACTTTCTGGGATTCTGGGAGGGAGAAATTGAGCAGGTCCTTGAAGTATGAATAGGAGCTAAACAAATTAAAATAAAGAAGAAAGATATTTGGGGCGGGGCGGGGGGAGCGCACAACAAAAATGTTTTTATGAGACATTAAAAGAAAGAACAGTTGGAATAAGAGAGGATTACTTCACCAAAGGTTTCCCTACTTCTCAGTCCCTGTTAGTATATGAAAAAAGAGACTAGTTTACAAAGCATTTCTAAGGTATATTGGGAAATATTATGTATACGTATATTCTGTTGAGAGCTGCAGTATGAGTCTCTTGTTTTTCCTGATAATTAAAATGTTACTCAGATTTAACCTATGTGGGTTTTAATGGAATTTTATGAAAATAGGCTTTTTAACCATATGAAGAAAGAGAGAGCTAGAAGGGCCTTAGCATTGATCTCTTCAGTCTTCATTCATTTTCGGATTCCTTTCTTTTGAAACCACTTTTATTTAATAAGTTCTTCAGTGGCCCCTTAATTTCTAAGACTAGCGAGCATTGTTCAGTTCTTTTCATTGATGAACATCCAGGCTGCGTTTAGTACTAGTGACCAGCACATCCTTCTTGGGATGACCTCTCTCATCATTTATCTCCTCCTTCTGGAATCCTCTTTCTCCTGGTTTTCTTCCTCTGCCTGTTGCATGCATCTTGGGGTCTAAACAGGTTCTGGCCAAGGACTCCTCACATGGCACCCTCGTCCTCGGAGGGCGCGTTCACTTTTAAGGGTTCAGTTAGCCACCAATCTACAGCCTACATCCATTCTTACATATCTTCAGGGCAAGCCTTTCCCCTGAGCAGCAGCTTACTGTATTCACCTGATTCTGGGCACCCCTACCTAGATATTTTTGGGATTCAACATGTACTAAGCTGAACCTCAGATAATTTTATTAATTTTTTCTCCTATGTTCAGTACCTCATTTCTGTCTTGAGCAGAAACTTGAATCTGTTCCATGCCTTCCCTCCGCCCCCCATCTTTACCTCATTTCTAATTTATTTCTAGTCTTGCTTTCGCTTCCTATTTCTTGAACTCATGTCCTGCCCTGGGATTACCCTAAAACAAGGCCTCATCATCTCTGCTATAGATTCTTAACTAGATGCTTTGCTTTTACCTTTGACCACTTGGAATATTCCCTTCCTGTGACTGTCAAAGTGATCCTTCGAAAATCAAATCCTAAGGACATCAGTGCCCTGTGAGAGCCCCGCCCTGGGTCCTCATAGTCTGGTGGGTCAAATCCAGCTTCCTTAAGACATCACACAAGGACCTCCTCAGCCTGGCCCCTGCTGTCACCTCCTGCCTTGCCTCTCTTCTGTGTGGTGACACTGGGGCAGCCCTGGGCTGCTTGTCGCAGACGCTGCAAACTCTGCTGCTTTTCTACTCTGAGCCTTCGCTTATGCTGTTCTCTCTGATTAGAGTGACCTCTTCTCTATTTGCCTGGACCTTTTTTCTTTTCATTCTTTAGGGCTTTGTTCAGATTTAAGTTCCCAGCCTGCTTCCTTGCTCAATGGCTCCTCTCTGCCCGCCCCAAATCTGTTACCTTCTGTTGTTACCACAGTGTTTCCTGGTTATCTGTTCAAGTGCATGTCTCCTCTGCTCATCTGGGAGCTGTTTAGGGGGAAGAGCTCGCTGTTGTTTCTCTTCTGTCTCCTAGGCCCACATGCTAGGGCTTAACAACTGGTTTTAAATGACTATCTGGAAACATCTAGTCTACATTTTTCACTTTTTAGATGAGAAAAATGAAGCCTTTAGAAATTCAATGATCTTTTTGAAGGTTATTTTACTAGATAGTAGTAGTTAAGTATCAAATCTCTCTACTGTTATTTAAAAATGCTATTCCTCTCCCCAACCACATTCTGTGACATTTTACCTAGATTAAGAGCCTTGAGACTTGATTTTGGGTGGGAGTTCCTACACTTAAATGGTTAGATATTCTCTGTCATACAGAATTTTCCAAGCCCTATAAAATGTGGATAATAACATTTGACCTTCATCCTTTGGGTAGGTGAAACGTGAACTGTATGGAAAAGTACTAAGTGTAGTGCTATAGAAATGTAAATAAAAATAGTTTTGAAAAGCGAGGTACATTTTTAATCAGAATTGTGGTTTGGTAAATTGCTAATTATGGACTGAGATTATATTTGCACAGGAAATAGTACACTTTGACTGAAAAATAATGTAGGATTCACACAAGCATTGTTGCAAAGCCGTATTCAAAGCTACTTTGAGCCCAATAGTGTGTCTACTCAATAGTCATGGTCTTTAACACTTTGACAATTTTCAGTCCAACTCAAAAGTAGAAACAGTTCCTCCGTGGAGAACGGGAACATTTGTCCATATGTCTCAGGGCTCGGTCTTGCTCACAGCGAGGAGAAGGGAGAAGTGCCGGCCGTGTCCGCAGAAAGACTGCCTAGAATTCCACCTCATTCTGTGCTGCAAACACTGGCTCACTCTGAAAATATCAATTTCCTCCTTGAAACCCTTCTGCGGTTCCTTTTTTTAAAAAAATAGATTGGTCTGTGTTTCTTAGGCCCATTTTAAAAGTGAAATGAAATGTTTACTTATTAACCTGTTTTTCTTCTTCTGTTTGAAAGCAAGGAAGGAAGTTATGGGGCTTAAACCTACCAAAAAACACCCTTACCTCTAAATAAATATTAGACTTGGAGATTGTAAATGTGAAGACAAATATGTTGATTCCTACTAATGTTTCCACCGTGGCTGTTCCTGGGGAGAGAATAGGGTAACACATGATGTAATCTGTAATGGCAACCCTCTAATCTAGGATAATACGATAGTATATAAATATATAAGGATTCTGAGAGGATGATGCATTTATCACAGGAGTATGAAATACAGTCCCCAGTTTTTGTATGGGGGACTTTGTCATTGAATTGGATATCTGGAAGACATCCACACAGAACGTGGAACAGTGTGAGGGACAATCAGACTAATTGCCAAAAGGAACTTTATAGAGAATAAATGCTGCAGAATTGAGAGAACAGGCAAAGATAAGCTGGGGTGCTTAGCTAAGAATTTATTCATGAGCTGAGGTTAGCACGAGCCGTGGAGGATGGTGCTGTAGGCTTTTGGAAGGAGGACATTCTCTGTGAGGTTCACAACATGGGCAAACATACGAAGTCTGGAATTAAGGCTTAGCTTGTCTTGTAAACAGTATAGGCAACTTCCTAGATGAATAGAGAATTTATTGTAGAAAAATAAGTTAAGATGAGATAAATTTTAATCAGATTGTGAAAGGTCTTGAATACCAGTTGGATATTTTTAATGACAACTTACCGGAAACCACTGGAGACTTTGAGCATTAGATGTCCAAATGAGTATTTGATTAAAAATAATAATAATAACCTATCTGGTTTTATTGTGAAGTAGAAGGGATACATCCATAGACAAATAGTTGTTTTTCCACATCAGGCAATCAGTCAGCAAGGCATTGCCTTATTTTCCTCCCTTTCCAGTCATACTGCTTCCACGCTGGTTGAGTTCTTCGTCAGTCCCCCGTGGATTATTTTGATAGTCTCCTAATTGATCTCTTGCCTTCAAATATTCTGTCTGGAGTGTTTAGAAGCAACGCATAGAGTCATTTTAGATTTGTCTTCCAAAAAAATTTCCTTTGCAAATACCATCTCCTTGCTCATAAAAATCTCAGATTTTCTCCATTTTTTAATAAGAGGAAGAGAAATTACTATTTTTGGATATATTGTATATCAATAATTAAACAGTTGCCCAAGTCACAGCTACGTTTATACTCTATATATTGTCAGTATTTCTTTTCTTCCTTCTGTTACTCCTTAATGTTCCAGACATTTTCTTTTTGATATACAGTGCTACATTCTCTTAGGCCAAGTTGTACATAGAACTCCTAACCCTGTTTTTGTTTTAAGTGATTTTTAGACCATTTTATGTACTTAATCATGTAAAGATTGGGTGCTTCCTCCTTCCCCATTCCCCCAATTATGATCAGGTTTTAGACAAACAGAAAGTTATGTCTGGTAAACTGTGCATCTCAGTGTAAGAAATAGATGTCTCACTTAAAGTTTCATCATAAAGTGAATTACCCTAAATTTAATTTAATTTACCTCCTATCCTTTATTTTTATAGGTGACATTTTATTTATATATGTGCAAAATTTAACCCATAAACCAAGTTTAGAATGGGAAATGGAGAAAACCTTTTCGAAAATCCCTTTAAAAGGAGATAGTTCTTGGAAAATTACACGAAGTAGTAATGCCACATTGAGTCACATGCTTCCTGCCTCTCGTTCACATCACACTCCAGTTTGACAATTTCTCCTCTTCCCTCCTTGTTCCTACCTTACACAACAAAGGTGCAGAACAGCAAACGCAAGATCCCACGTTAATGGACGTGACTGTCGCGGACTAGGGTTTCACATCGGGCTCTGGGGTGGGAAAGCTACCCTCTGCATCTCCGAAAGGTTTCGTCAGTCCTACGTTATTTATAAATAGAAATGTGTCTGGGTATCATTTGAGTTTCCTATCAGACAAGCTGATTGTTGTACCGCTTCCTTCGTTACAACACTCCAGGCGAGCTGCTCCTATTGCTGTTGTGGGCTGTGTCTTCCCCGGTGTCTTCCCTGATCTCTTCCCCTCTTACCTGATCAACACTGAAGCTAATCTGTGTAGTTACAGTTTTTGCCTTCTTGGCTCCATTCATCAGAATATAAATTATTTTGGGGCTTATGTAGAATCAAGGGCGGTGTTAAACTTCTAGAACAGAATGACCGTGTCTGCTCATTTTAAAAATTTCCTTTACCATTTATTACAAGATCTGGTATTCTGGAAGATCAGTGGACTTGGCGTCAGAAGACCAGACTTTGTGTCTTGGTTCTGCCTGACTAGCTGTGCGGCTTTGGGCAAATCACATAACTTCCCTGCTCTTTCTTTTCTTCATCTTTAAACATGAGGTTAATAATACCTCCTATTTCTCAGGATTATGGTGAGGATTCAATGAGATGATATATGTGAAAACACTTTGTAAATTATGCAATGCTATGCAAATAAAAGTATGAATGTAAGATGAAAGGTGCTCAGTAATATTTACTCATTAGATTAAATGGCAGCCATTCTTCCCTCTCCGGCTAAGTTACATGGATGGGGAGGAAACTGTTGGTGGTGGTGGTGGTGGTGGTGCTTATTTTTTTTTTTTTTTCACAGACCATGCTGAGTTTTAAGTAGAACCTATTTACATCGCTCTCTTGCAGTGAGGTCAGCTGCTCTTTTCTGGGCAGCGGGAAATGTCCTGCTTTGATTTAATGCCAAGAACTTTGATCAGTAGGCGCTGGTCCTTATAAACCACGTAACAGGAGCCAGGCCCCTAAACCACGCTGCAGTCGCCTCTGGCCAGCGAGGAAGACCCCATCCCAAAAGAAAGGGCAGCGCCCCCACATCGGCCTCAAGGAGCTGGGTGCTGCCCAGGTTCTCCCACGCCAGCCTTTGGGACACAGGGCTCCCCCGGTGGAGGAAGGTCCATGGGACTACTATCACCCTTTTGTAATCAGAAGTTGTTTTTGTTAATAAAATTAGGAAAACCTTCATCTCTCTGTCTGTGCCAAGAGGATCCCTTGTTTACCATTCATTGGGGGAAATTAAAATCTGTTTGGCCCCTCCCCTGGATGATTGCTGTTTTGGAAGGTAGAGGGGTAGCACCGTCCTCAGGGGTGGCGGGGAGGCAGGCAAGCAGGGCCAGCCGTAGTGGCTCCTGTGGAGTGTGGGGACCACGGAGGAGGCCCCAGCACAGCCAGCCCTCCTTCCCCATCTCCTTCATCCCTTTCTTCCCTTCCCCACTCTCCTCGTCCTCCTCCTCCCCGCCCCCACCTACCCCTACCCGCTCCACATCTAGGTCGGCAGTCAGCTGTCACTCATCCAAAGGTACTTCAGGGACTCCCTACAGGGAATTATCTTCGCTGAGCTCTTCGTAAATACCTTTACCTGGGACTCCCTCCTTGTCTTCCTTTCCCAGTCGCCCCGGATGACAGCCTCACCCGCTCGCTCTGATTTGAAGTCTCCTACCTGGTGTGCGTAAGCTAATCTAACACAATTTGGAAACAGGAATTACCGCCAGGAAATTTAAACATATCTGTAGGATATCTGAGTTCTCATGAATTTTTAGAGAGTTTTTATTACGGAGAGTTTATTATGTTCTCAGCACTGTACCAGGCTCTGAGAGAAAAAAGAAGGAAGGGAACCCATCTTCCTTTGCGCGTTACCCTGTGCCAGGCCCTTTCGTGTATGTTAACTCATTTAACCTTCACAACAACCCCAGGAGGTGAGAGGCATGTTCTCCATTTTAAAGGGACTGAGAGAGGTGAGGGGACCTGCCTTAGGTCACTTATTTGGCAAATGGCAGGGCCCGGATTGTAAGCAGATGCTGACCGTGAAGCCTGCGTTCATTTCGTGAATCCATAGATGTGTGATACAGCCCTTGGCTTTGACGAATGTATCATCCTATAGTAAATATCTACCACAAACACCAGGAAATGGTATTTTGAGATGTTTTATGGTTCAGTTCTGAAGTTTCTAATTAATGTATGCAGTACGAGTTTAGGAAAAGGGGATACCATTAAGGACTAGTGATCAAGAAAAACTTAATTGGAAATTGATTTTTGGAGAAGCAGTAAGATTTCAAAAGATGAAGATTTCAGGTAACAGGAATGGCATTGATTTGAACTTGAGCTGAATCTCTTATTGTTGCCTAGTTTAAATGGGTATGAAATCCTCATATATGAAAGCTCCAGATGGTATGTTATTTCTTTAATCCCTGGATAGAGTGAACAATATCACAGGAGGAAAAAGGGCAAATGAAAGGAATAAATATGGCACTTGAAATATTAACAGAATGCCGTACTCATATAAGACACTGTTTCCTCAGGGTCTGAGTTGGGCACTTGGTCCCCTGTTACCTTGCCTGGCATTTTATGTGCAGTTTTTATAGTGACATCAACTGTTCATCTTCCTTCCTAGTAGAATATAAAGCAAATTTACGGATGCAAGTGCGTGCTCCATTTAAAAATCCAATCTTAAAGGCAATATTTTCTGTAGCTATAAAGGCTTTTAAAAAAGAGTACAGTGTCTCCTCATCTGCTGATTTAAAGCACACCCAGTGATTTTTGCGGAGGAGAGGTGCACTGGGGTGAGGACCGCCCGCAGCCTGAGTGCAGTGAGCAGCTGCGGTGGATTTGTCACGTAACTTTTCACATTAAGTTCATTACTGACAAGTCAACATATCTTAGCTTTTCAGGTGAAAATTTCCTGGTTGTAAAACAGTGCCCAACAGCAGCCGGCCTTTGATATGCTCAGGATCCTTGTACTGTTCCAAGGATCCTTCTTGTTTTATGTTATTCACAGCCTACCTCATGACACCCTTCCTTATCTGAAGGGTAAAAATAATTCTGTTTACGTACTTTTCTGACTATAGTCATTGATTGACAATTCATTTTTCTTAAGTTAAATGTAGATACATACCTGATTTATTTGTCTGTTCTTTATTTTTTAACTTACATGTTACTTTCTAGAAGGTGGAAGTTGGTGTAATTTTTTAAATTGTAAATTAAAAATGATTACATGCCCAACATATTTGGAGCTTTAATCCTGTCTTCCTTATAATGCACACATAAGAAATTAAGAGATACTTAAGGAGGAAGAGAACTGACATTTTTAAGAGCCTACTTTGTATGAGGTGCTTTATTTATATGATTACATTTTTTGATGACAAGAACAATGTGAAATAAATATTACCTTAAAAAGACAAACTAGATAATGAAACTAAGACCTAGAGAGAGAGATTAAGTAACACCTGGCTTGAATGTATTTAGTCACATAAAGGGTTCAGAGATGACAACTCTTATCAAGTACTGTTTAATCAGCACCCACAAAAATCTCGTGGCGACTCATGGCCAAGTGTTAGACGCAGTAGGTTAATAGCAAACTTCCACTGTTCTTGAGGGGGCTCTTATGTAACAGTGACATATTCTAGCAGAGGGGCAAGCGTGCAGGTGGCAGCCAGGTTATGTGATAGGACTGTATGGTGTAATGTTGGGTCAGTCACCTAACCACCCTGAGACTATAGAGTTCGGTCATTCTTGGGGTGAGAGAGTTAGAAGGAGGGTTCTTTAAAGTTTGTTCTTCTAAAATTCAATGATTTGCCCATCATCAGCTGGTAATTTCTTGAAACATTAAGTCTGTTGGGAATCAATAATAATAATAAGTATTATTATTATTGACCACTTGTTGAGCACATGTGCGCTGTGCACTTTACATCCATATGGTTGATCCTCTAATGAGAGCAGTTTATGTCCCTGTCATGGACCCAGTCTTGCCATTCCCACCTAGAACATGAATGTGTTTCAGAGCGTTTAGATCATCTGAAGCTCAATGCAGAGGATTTGCTAGTATGTGAAGATTTCAGCCTCATTCTTCTAATTATATTGCACAAGTCATAGGAGAAACACTCATTTTTAGAGGTAGAACCATCTGCATATTTAGTATGAATCCTGTGATCTGTGCATTTCTAACAAACTGGACTTGAGGGGCACATGTTTTGTTGATCCCTCTGCAGCTACACACCAAATCATTGCCTTTCTATTTTTTCTCCCTGTATCTTTATGCTAATCTAAAAGCATTTGTTATATTTTGAGTAAAGTTAAATGGGACCCAAGGCCATGGCTGGGGGAAGGACCTCTAACCCTTGGAATTTAGGAAAGAGATAGAGGCATTCTTTGGGGTTGGAAGTAATACATAATCAAGCATATGCTAATGAAAAAATGAAATGTAGGGAGAGAGAAAAGAGACTAGGGTGTCTCTTTCAAAGTTTTGTAGAGGAGAGTACATTGCCCCTTGATTACAATAATGTTTCTGCTCTATAATAAGGTCTTTCACTGCAAGTGCAGCTTTTTCATTCATTTGTTTTGTGCTCGGCTTCCTGTTGCTAATTGTCAGCACAATGGTCTTCCAACTATGAAGTCTCAGTGTCCTTTTGGACCAATTTGTCATTGTCTTTCTCCCTCACCCCCCAACCCATGCACCCAGAATCTATTACTATGGTTGCATTTTTAGACATTTTCTATGTTTTAAAGTGGCAGTGCTTTTGAAATATGCCAGAATAGTTCATGATAATTGAACCAGCCAGCCAGCAACAGTTTTTGCTTCCAAAAGCGCACTAGGAAGGTTTCTCTCTCTAGAGGATACTCTGAGAAAGGAATTAAAAATAAACGTATAATATACCCTCTTTATAGAATTATCTCGTATGTGGTATTTCCTTTGAGAGCTTCACAATAGGCCCGTGGAAGGAGGACACTTTATTGAAATATTTTTGTTAGCCTGTATTATTGAGAGATCGACTGTTTACTTTGTAAATTCTTGGGAAATCTATGCCTTTAGGAAGTTCCATTTTCCCTACTAGTGGTTATTCTTATAGTTTTATCGTGACTAAAGAATCAGTGTGTTCTCTTAGATTGACAAGCCTAAGCGAGTTCTCTATCAGCCTTCAGACATCCGCTGTCACATGCTAATTCATGGCAGCCTTTTCGCAGCTTGGCCAATAAATACTTGCCGTGCACTCTCAACCTTGTACCCAGGGTCTCATTGGCAGAAAGATAGTCTTCAAATGTAATTCCTATAAATAAATCTGGAAACTGTCATTCCTTAACAGCTCCTCTGTCACCTAGAACTTCCCCTATCTTATAATCATATAATCAAAGTGTATCGTTTTTAAATGTAATATTCTCACAATAGGTGGCAGTTCGTATTAGTGCATGAATATTAAACAAGAAGCTTCGTCAATTTTCTTTGGGGGAAAACTATTCCAATACTCTATATGTCACTTGTTTCTATCAATTTAATTGCAAAAACCTAGAAAGAGAAGTATATGAAGCTTGTTATAAAGAAATAAACCTGTACTTCCTCTCTCGTAAGCAGCTAACTCTCCTAAAACAGCACGTGACACACTTAAGAAGAGACAAGAATTTAGAGCCAGGAAACCTGGATTAGAGATTCAGTTTTATAACTTTAACGACTTGATGATTTTGAACAAGTGACTTAAAAATCAGACAGCTTCTATTTCCTTATTTGTGAAAGAGAAACAATGGAAATACAGTAGAACTTTATTGGGAGGGTTAGTGAGAAATAATGCACATAAAATCTTAATGTTCTGGAGGAGCAACTGGTAATATGTTCAAATAATGACTTATTTGTAATTATTTCAGAAGAATAAATTTTGGGAGAAAAGTAATGGAAAGGAAAGTTTCTCTACTGACCTAAATTGGCAAAAGATTAAAGATTTTTTTATATTGTACTAATTATGAATGGGCTGATTATTCCAAAATACGTTCTTCATTGAGCTTGTGATGCATCAGTTAAACTAGATTTTAAAGTGAAGTGTTTTGTGCTAAAGACCCAGAGACCTCTTTAGAGCTACGGTTGAAATCTTTTAAATTAGGAAAGTTTATTTGGAGTCAGAATTCCTAAGTGGAAAGAGAGACATCCTTATCTTTTTAAAATTTTAAGAAATGAGAGTGTTTTCTAGATAGGTCAGATTCTAATGATAACGCTTTGGTTATCTTTATATATGTTTTTAATGAAATTATTAGGATTGTTTGTTTACAGTCTCCTAAAGCTCAGGGTTTTTTTGGTAATTGTTATTATTGTTATTTTTGCAGTTGTGTGCTTTGCTTTGAATGGACAGGCCTACCTTTTTATTTTTCTCCAAGGGAAATGTTGTGTAACTATTCTGTGAATCTTAATTCTACCAGTTTTCCAAGGAAAAGAAAGATACCTCTTAAGTTAGAGCTGTAGCTCTGTAAATCAAGAATTTGATTAGGCTTTTAATTTTTTTCAAATTAATGTTACTAGGATTTAGGATTTAGTTATACATAAATATCTATATCTACCTATATATGCCTAATTGCATGTGTTCCTCATAACAGTATTTAATACTAATGTTCTCAGAGGTAGTTTAACTGGACAATTTAGATTTTGAAGAAATAAGTATTTTAGGTTATAGGGGGACAGAGATTATAAAGTAAATTTTATTTCCAAAGGACTGTGAATTTTTAAATACTGAGATTATTTTACAAGAAAAAGAGAATTAGTTGTGATAAACACTGTTGCATTAGAGATGTTTCCTGAAGCTTTTTTTCTTTGTATTTATGGTAAGAAATAAAAGCTGAAAAAGATTCATGTTGCTAATGAATAGCTTCAAAAGTCAGTCTAAGATATTGCAACTTTGTTCTGGAGAGAGCGGTATGTTTCTGAGAAGGAGAGCGACCTGTGGAATGTGAGTTTGAGTGGCAGACCAGGCTGGCAGTAGGCAAGGCGCTCGGCCGGGGTCACGGTGCGGACCGCCCTGCGTGGAGAACCGCTGAATGCCGTCAATCCCGGTGATTTAGTTTGGAGTAGAGCTCAACTGTTTATTTCATGCTTTAAATATAAGCATATTCAAAGAGACATTTTATTCTATTACTAGAATGCCAGTTAATGAAAACAGAACGACCAAAGCCAAACACATTTATTATCAGATGTCTCCAGTGGACCACTGTCATAGAGAGAACATTTCACGTAGACACGCCAGAGGAAAGGTAAGAAAGTCATTTTTTGTCCATTTTGTGAAAAAGCAACAGTCGATCTAAAAATCTGTGTGTCTGATCTCACCATTTGTAAATAAATGTAAACATGTTTGTAAAATGCTCTAGTCCCTTTAGTTATTATTATTCTGGTATAATAGACGAATAACTTGCAAAATACTAAATCAAAATTTTAGAAGTTCTGTAGGAGTATATTTTAAGATATACTTAAGAGAAAACATTAGAAAGTTAAATATAGTCCTGGCTGGTGTGACTCAGTGGATTGAGCGCCGGCTTGTGAACCAAAGGGTCGCTGGTATGATTCCCAGTCAGGGCACATGCCTGGCTTGCGGGCCAGGTCCCTGGTGGGAGATGCTTGAAAGGCAACCACACATTGATGTTTCTCTCGTCTTTTTCTCCCTCCCTTCCCCTCTGTCTAAAAATAAATAAAACCTTTCTAGAAAAAAGTAGTATGAACATTTTTTTAAAAAAAGAAAATTAAAATATAAATGAAAGAAGACATTTTTATAAGCAAACCACCTCTTTAAAAGAACGTGTAGCATTCATTGTGTTTGTGTGTGGAGCTCTGAGGCTAGGGGAGGCTCAGCGTGCCAGGTGGCACGCCGCTGTGCGGTGGCTGCCCGGGGTCTTGTTGAGAAGGATGCAGAGGCTGGGTCAACGAGAAAAAAGCAGAACCAGGACTGATTGGCACTGGCTGTCATCGTTGCTGAAGAGGATTGGCAGCGCATTTCTAACCAGCTCACCAGCCTTCGTTAGGACCACCTTTTCATTGTCCTGATCTTGTACTAATTCCTGGAAAGCCACCTGCCCCCAATTCTGTTTAATACCCTTTTATCTGGTTGCTCTGATACTTAGTTAGGTCCGACAATCACCACCACAAATTCATTTTCCTGCACATATGTTACCATATTTGATTAAAAAAAAGACGACTCCAAGAAGTTAAATGTTTTTAGCCTATTATTTCAAGGGAAATAATATTATTAGAAGAAATAAATTGACTCTAAAAACTAGTGTGAGGCAAAAGAAAAACTTCCCACCAAAACCTAGTAAATAATAAATATTATTTTAATAATACTTTTTGGTCAATAACCAATAAATGGTAATGTATGATTACTTCAGAAAACTTAGAAAAGAAAGAAAAAGAACTAGAAATTACTCAAAATTCTGACTCTATAACCAGAGTTAAGGACTGACAAATTTTTTTACACTCTTCCTATCATATTTTTGAGGTGTATTTATGTCTTCAGTACACATGCAATTTTATGTCCTCCCTCAGTATCCTCTCCCGGTGGTTTTATATGCTGAGTCCTTAGTTTGCTTGTACCTTAACCCATAACTATGGTTGGGCTAATTCCTGTGGATATAGCAGATCTGAACTTAAAATGTCCCATTTCCTACAAAACCTCTGACTCTTACAAACTATATACTTACCTATCTCCTTGAACCTTTTGTATCAAGTAGATCACTACTGTAATCTTTGTTTGCCTTGTTCATTAGACCCTAAGATTCTTGATTGGCGAGGATGATGTCTTCCTTGCTCATTATTTTATTGTTAGCACACACTCCATGGTCTGACACAGTATCCATTGACTTGTTGAATGAATGGAGCTTTTCCCATGGCATTATATATTCTTTGAATATAGTAGTCGTCCTGGATTTATAACATCCCATGTAACGTGATTCATTTTGCCTTGTGTCTGCAGGGCTGGACTTAAGCCATATCTTAAGACTCAAAGTCTCATAGTTTGCTGTTCCTACAATAATATCACACTACTTTTCCAGATAACCAGTTTTCACTTGCATTTATGACTAGAAGAAAGCTGTTCTAGTGAAAATGAAAAACAGCATATTTATATTCGCATTAGAGTTTGTTTTTCTAAATTCACCTGCAATTTGGTATTTGATATTTTATATAACTTTAATGTTAATGAAGACTTAATGTATTGAGAAAAATTATCTATCTTCTATATTCAATCTTCCAGTAAAAAATCCTAGCCATTGTAAACTAAATGTATATCTCTAATCTATCTTTAAAAATCTTGTATTTATCTCATTATATCGTACAAGTTTAGTATCTATTTTTCCCAAGAGATGAGCCTGCTGTCTCACCTCCATTTATTGAATAATCCATTCTTTTCTGACTGATTATGGGCATCATGTATATGTGTGCATAAATACTTATATTTTTGGATTCTTTTTATCATTCTAGCACTAGAACCACATGGTTTTAATTAAAGAAGCCCAATAAAACTTCGAGCTTTTAATAAGGCAAGCCTGCCATTATTGCTATTTTTTCAAAATGTTCTTAGTTTTTCTAGACCATGTTTTTAAAATTGTGATTTAAAAGCACATAACATGAAATCTACCAAATTTTGAAGTGTACAGTACAGGACTGTTAACTGTATCTACAAAACTACACAGTGGGTCTCTAGAACTTTTTCATATTGCATGACTGATGGTCTTCACCCATTGAATGGCAATTCCCTGTTTCCCTCTCTCCTGGCCCCTGGCTTCCATCGTTCGTCTTTCTGCTTCTATGAGGGTGACCACTTGTGATATCTCATATATACCTCACATGTATCTCTTACAAATACACTATTTGTACTTCTGTGACTGGCTTATTTCACTCAGAATAACGTCCTCAAAGTTCATCCATTTTGTAGCACATAACATGATTTTCTTCTTTTAAGACCTATAAGAGTCCATCCTGTGTTTACCCCATGTTTTCTTTACTCATTCCTCTGCCTGTAGACATTTAGGTTTTTTTCATCTCTTGGCCATTTTGAATAGTTCTGTAGTGAACATAGGAGTGCAAATACCTTGTTGAGATCCTGATTTCATTTCATTTTGGCTAAATACCCAGACGTGGGGTTGCTGGGTCTTATGGTAGTTCTATTTCTAATATTTCCGAGGAACTTCCACAGTGTTTTCCATAGTAAATTAAACCCAAGACAACAGAGAGAAGGAAACAATAGAGATCAGAAATCCATGAACTTGAAAACAGAAAAATAATAGGGAAGAATCAATAAAACAAAATTAGTCCTTTGAAATAAAATTAATAGAATAAAAACATTTTGGAAGGTTGTTAAAGAAAATAAAAAAGAAGACACAATTTAGCAAGACTGACCCAAGAAAAAATAGAAAACTCGAACAATCTAATATTAGTAAACAAAATTGAATTAGTAACTAAAACATTTTTTTCAAAGAAAACTCCCAAGTCCAGATGGCTTCATTGGTGTATTCTATTAAACGCCAGTCCTACAGAATCTATGTCAGAAAGTAATGGAAAGGAGAACACTTTCTAACTCATTTTATGAGGCCACTGTCACCCTCGCCCCAGAAACCAGGCAAAGCTGTCATGAGATGTGTAGCCCAATATACTCGTGAGCACAGCCCCCAAATTTCTTAACAAAATTTTGACAAATAGAATTACAAAATATGTAAAAAGGACAATACACCACGTTAGTCCCAAGAATTTAGTTCCATTAACATCTGAAAATCATTCACCTAAATTCTCTCTATTAATAGGATAAAGGAAAAACACTGCATGATCATTTCAACAGATGTAGAAAAAATATTTGACAAAATTCAACACCCTTTTATAACAAAAACTCTGTTGCATAGAAAGAAAAGGGAATTTATTCAACTTAAGGGTAGTAACAAGAAAAGTCTTACAGTTTATGCAATATTAAAGGTCAATAGAACAAAGTAAGAATGTCTGCTCTCACCACTTTTATTTAACATTGTACTGATGATCTGTCAGATTTAGGATCCTATAAGGCAAGAAAAAGAAACAAACGGTAAATGTATTAGAAAGGAGAAGTAAAACATGCCTTTCCTTGCAGACAACGTGGTTGCATATGGAGAAAACTCAGAAAAATAAAAGCTACTAAAACTAAGAAATGAATTCAGTAAGTCTGCAAAATAAAAGGTCAACATGCAATAACAACTATATTCCTAAATACTAGCAAGAAAAATTAAAAATCAAAATGTAAAGACCCTCCACAATAAAAGAATACCTAGAAATAAATCGAATTAAAGATGTGCAAGACCCTGTCACAGAAAATTACAAAACATTGCCCTGAGAAGTAAAAAGACCAACACAAATGCAAAACTATACCATGTCCATGGATTGCAAGACTTAATTTATTAATATGGCAGTTTCTACCAAATTGATCTATAGACAATGCAATTCCATTGACATGCTAATGGACTTGAAGAAATCAAAAAGCTGATTTTAAAATTTATATGGAAATAAATGATGCTTGATCTGATGAGACAACTGTCAGAAAATAAAAGCTGTGCAGTGGTGCTCAAGAAACTTATTATTTAAGCCACAATTTAAGCCTATCATTTTAAAAAAAGAAACAATAAAGATTAAATTAAAAAATAAAACTGTAAGAGAAAAACATGTTGAAAATCATGAAAAAATGTATTCAATCTTTTCCTCAAATGTAATTCTTCCAGTTTGAAATATTAAACATTATTTTCTAGGGAAATAAAAGTTATCTATGATCTGGGATCAGTGAAAGGCTTTGGCTTTGAACACCTTTTCTTAGAACTTTTGTTGGACTACAGTGAAGATCTTGAGTATATCAGGATGGACTTACAGTAGCTAAACAAAACATTAAAAAAGTACAGCAAATGAGGATGGATTTACTTTATAAGTAAGATGTACACAGATAATTAAAATTTACTGTCCTTTTAAAGGATTTTAACTGAATTTTCTTCTAATCCTTTTTTTTCCTTTTCTCACTTAACATACCTCCAAGTAAATGGTCCTATGACTTTAGGCTGTGATGCGAAATGCCTTGGGATTAATTCCACCTTGGAGTAACGGTGGGAGAATGTGTGTGCGTGCGTGTGCGTGTGCGTGTGTGTGTGTGTGTGTTATTCTGGAATAAACTTCTTGTGTGCATTTCATATTTTATAAAAAGAAAATACTTAAATTGTTTACCATCCTCTATTAATGAGAATTTTTCTTGTTTTCACAGGGAAGAATGGACAGAAGCTATTCAGGCTGTGGCGGACAGACTTCAGAGGCAAGAGGAAGAGAGAATGAATTGCAGCCCCACTTCACAAATTGATAATATAGGGGAGGAAGAGATGGATGCTTCTACAACGCATCATAAAAGAAAGGTAGAAAGTAGTAACGTATTCCCGTCCTTAGCACATTCCTGTGTATGGAAGAAATATGCTAAAAACTGTGATTTGGAAAAGAAAAAAAAAAGTCAGCCTGTTATCTAGGTGCAGTTGGTTTTTATTCAGGTGAATCTTAAATACCTGCCGTTGTTTAAACCCAGATCATTGAAGCAGCGTTTCTGAGGGTCAGCCCTCAGCACTGAATGCTGATAGGGCTTGTTACGGGATGGCGGCTGATGTGCCCTCATGCTGCTTTCTGACTTGCATCTTTCCCTTATTGTTTCAAATACCATTTTAGACACTTGGGACTAAAACGTTTTCCCTAATGATTGGGTCCTTTGCCGCTTGGCGCTCCGCGCGCTCCTGCAAGCAGAGGCAGGAAAGACCGCATTGCTCCCCCCACAAGGCCCCAGCCTCTCTCTGGCCAGCAGGAAAGTGAACAGCCTTGGAAATAATAGTTTGTTGTGTTTTTTTTTTTTTATTTTAATGGAATCTCATGAGCCAGTAAGGGAAACAGACTTTTCCTTCCCTTAGTGCTCAGAATAATAAGCGCCAATTTATATATTTATTGTGAATTGTTTTTCATTGCTGTAGAAAATTGAAAAGCGACTTCACTATGAAAAAAATGATATGTTAAGGCGAATCTAAAGATAGAGGTGTTTAAAAATAGATGAACATGACTTTTACCATGTTAGGACATATTTGTTATAATAGATTATAAATTAATCTTCAGGAGGGAAAATGCTGATTTTAAAGGTAATTATCCATCTGTTTTCATATAAGCGCAGTGATTCGGGACTCTTTGGAGTCAGCCTCCCTGGGTTCACATCCTCCTCCTTCTACAGGCTAGACATGTAAACTAGATAAAGTAATGCGGTCACACTTGGAGTCAGTTAATTATCTCTTCCTTCTTTGAAATTTCTATCCTAATTAGAATCCCATTCTGTGTTTGATCCTGGCCAAATGGCCAAGAACACTTTGTGTCTTCCTTGAAGACTTATCCTCTCTTTGTTGATTGAACTGAATTTCTCTTTACTTTTAAGTCGGCTTCCCCTGCCCCTTGCTCCCCAGTCGTTGCAAACAAAAACAACCCAGATTCGCCACATACTCGGGGAGAAGAATGCTGCTTTTCCTAGTGCATGCGCACTTGTACACAGTCACCTCAAAATTTAACCTTGCTTGTGATTTAAAATCAGATCCCAGTTAACCTTATCTTTTGAATTAAAACTATCCCATTTAATAACAAGCTATACCAGCTCTACCCTATTTAATTCTGGGAATTCCTAAAATCTTCTTCATAGCAAAGATTAATAATAAGACACTGTTGAGGTAGAGGTTGAAAGTGGGGAGTTTATAACACCCCAACTAGAAATATTGTTATTGATGGATCAAAGAATTTTGGAAACGAATATGGAAACTTACCAGAAGCATGTAGAATGGAGACAAAAGATGTAAAAATGGAGAAGTATAGTAGAATTTTATTTTTTTCAGTTAAGGCTGATTATAAATGATTATATAAGTGTAGTAAATTTTCCTCTTTTCACAGATTAACATTTGTAAGCATTTATTATAAACTTCTTTATTCTAGGCTCTGAACATTCTATTAGACTATAATATTCTATTATCTCATTTAATCCTCACAAGAATCATCTGAGGTTGGTACTATTATTATCCCATTTTATAGTGGCGTCATCTGACAGTGAGAGAAATTAAGTCATATGAGGACTTCCAGTTACACACTGTACAACTTCAATGTGCAACTTGCTTTTTATTGATTCATATATCTTGAACCCTTATAATCTCTCTTATACTCATAATCAAGTTATACTAGAAACAAAATTATACAAGTATCCATTCTCCTGTGATTGTACTCTTTTACAAATTATTATTTCAAACTGTTGGACTTATGCAATGTTCGGATATTACTTAATTTTATTTATATTAGAGAGCACTCTTGGAAGAATCAGTAGAATTTTAATATTACAGAATAGCAGTAGACAGTGAGGATTCACCGTGTGTGTAGCGGTGGGGAAAATTTCTTAGTCCTTCTGTTCGTTAGTCCCCTCATCTGTGAAGGCGGGTAACAGTGGGACTTCACTCATATGGTTTTGAGGATTAAAATGAGGGACTTCTTGTAAAGTGCTTATTTGCTAAGTGCTCAATGAATATTAGCTGTTATTGTTAGCTAGTATTCTACTTCATCCACACATACTCACCTTTTTAAAGCAGATTCTCTGAGAATTCTCTCGCTAAAACAGCCTCCAAAATGGGAACTTGATAGTATTTTGAATTTTGGGGGTTTTGTTGTCTTATTTGGCCTGTATCTGATTTCAGTTGTTCTTTTTAAATTTCATTTCATTTAAAATTGCATAGCTTAAAATACCTTAAATGACAAAGAGTTCAGAAAAAGAGAGAACATTGTATTACCACCTGTTCTCTAACGATCCTGATACTTTGGTTAAAAATGGGGAAACAACTGTCGTCCCTTCCCTGAGATAAATGGCTCTCGCATCGTATTCTTTATGTGTATCGATTGTCATACAAAGAATCGTAGAAGTTCAGATTACTTTTCCTTTCGGACTGCAAACACGGATATTCTGAAATAAGAACATCCTTCTCGTAACTTACAGAACACATCTCCTTCTCTGTTCACGTTTGAACGTCGAGCGGTAGGACGGAGCGGAGGGCTCCGGACCGGGGTCGCTGGGCTCGGAGCGGGCCTGGCTGCCCCCCGGCCTGCAGCCGCGGCCGGGTCTTCGCTCTGCGGGGCGCCGTCGCGCGGGGTGCGGTCGCCCGGGGAGAGGGAAGGGCGCAGGGTGGTGGAGGGCAGAGCGCAGGCCTCACAACCCGACTGCCGTGCTGGGCTGTGTTTAAACGCACAGATGTATCAAAAGAATTAGCCGGGAGACTTGACTGGGGTACAGATGAAGTGTTGTGGAATCATGCCCCTGAAACCTGTATAATTCTGTTAACCGGTGTCACCCCAGTAAATTCAATGAAAAGGAAAAAGAGATATTCTCAATAGAGTTATAATTTTATGTTTTTTTTTAAATAAAGACTTCGCTGGGGCTGCGAACTACCCGCTGCTGTTCTCTGGGCCCGGTCAGGGTGTAGGGGCACAGCCTTAAGGGACCATCAGCCAGAGGAGAACCAGTGTTGCTTCCTTTGTAAGCGACCCCCCGTCGGCCTCTCGGGGGCCGCTGACTATCGTCTCACGGTTTAGTGTAAAGTGCAGGCCGTACCTCCCATCTTCCCCTGAAGTCTGACTCCAGATCTTGGCATTTTCTTACCTAATTCCTGGCCACAGGAGCTCAAAGCTGGGTAAGCACTGGAGAGTGGGAGAAGAGACGGGGGAGGTGCAGAGATCCCGGCCACTGCCCGCCTGACGCGTGCTGTGGAAATGGGCCGATCGGGTGAGAGCGTTCCCCGCGCCCGAGGAAGAGAACCGGGGGCCACGGGCAGGGAGGTGGGCAGGGAGGCGACCGTCTGGAGGCGCGCCCCGCCCCGCTCCGCCGCCCTGTAACTTCAGTGCCCCGCAGGGCTGTATGTGGGTTAGTCCTTCCACTGTAAACGTCTGTGGGATTTATCTGTTTGGACAAAATTTGCTAAACCTCTGTATTCTTTTCTGAGAGATTCCTTATATTCCTCTTCAATTACATGTTCATATTTTAACCTGATTTTCAAACTAGACATTTAGTCTTTTTCTTATATGCTAGTGTCTATGATTTCAGTACATTTAGTAAGCATTTGTTACGTGTGCATATGTATCTATAAGCCTAACGCAGCCACATCAGTATGTTAAACAGTATGTAAAGGAAAGAGTATAACTATGTAAAATGTTTACTGAATAGATTTTTAGGATTGGGTTTTGAGGGGTTAATTTTTCTGGAGAGTAACCATGCTCTCATTTTTTTATTAAAATCTTACTGTATTTCTTCCCTTAATACCATGCAAAAGAGGAAAACATTTTGTAATAGGTTACATTCCACTTGTAAAGACTAGATAATTATCCTGTACACCACACTGAACGTGAGCATTTGGTATCAAAGAGGCTTTTACAATGTTCTGAAGGTTTGTCAAAATAGATACGAAATCTGTTTCTGATTTTATCACACAGAAGGCTTTTTCCTAATATCAACTTCCATGCAAATCCCTTTTTTTTTTAAGATAGAATCTCTGACAGAGCAGTGGGCTGTCAGACTTTTTAAATCTCTCTCCGTCCTGAAGAATCACAGTCCTAATGGAACATAGTAATATTTCCTGATGACGTATTACTTTTCACCTGAAAATATCATAAAGCAGTTTAAAAATTCTTTTTTGATTTTTACCCCTGAGAATTCAGTTTCAGTTTATATGATATTGAGTAATAGGACAGGGCAAGTATCATTTTCCAATTCTCTTAAACAAAACAATGAGAGGGCTGCTCAAAGGAAGCTTTAAGCAATAAAATGACACAGCCTATTCATGAGAATAATGTCTCTCCTTATTGCCATGGAACAAACTACCCACGTTCGGTGTCTTCAGACAATCACAGCGTGTTATTTTTCACGATTCTGTGGTTTGCTGGGCAGTTCCGCTGCCTTCAACTGTGTCTGTCAGGCAGCTGCATGCAGCACGTGGGCTGGGCTGGAAAATGCATGAAAGCCTCGCTCACGTGTCGGGTCCCTGCTTCCTCTTGCGTGATCTCTCTGTGCATGTGGTGCCTCATCTTCCAGCACCTCTCTGCATGGACTCCCGCTTCCGCAGAACAGCCTGGTCTTCTGCAGCGTGAGCGCTGGCTTTTAAGAATGACAGGCTCCAAGGCTAGGTCTGGGACTGGCACGCTGGCGCTTTGGTCCCACTCGGAGTGCAGAGCAGGACACACCGGCAGCCCAGGGAGAGAGAAGCTTGACTCCACCTCTGTTGGGAAGACTGGCCTGTGTATAGTTGAAAGGTGGAGGCAGGCTTTCGAGACCACTTAGCACAAACAGCTTTGTGGCTCTGTAGCCTTCCTTGATTTTTAAAATGTGTTAATGAAAATGAAATTACCAACTCGCTTTTTAAACTATAGTCTGTATATTTAGTCCCATTTGTGTGATTTTTAGTTGAATTAGTGAATGTGCTTGATTATTTTCCTGATGTCTTTTTGCTATTTTTCTTTTGAACTAGAGATATCACTGAATGGTTCACACATTATGACTTGACATTTGGAAAAAATTATAGGCAGCATATAATGTTGAAAATAAACGTAGGCATTCATTTGTAAAATTTTTACACATATTTACATAAGGAATATTGATTGGTTTGTCATTTTCTTACAATGTTTTTGTCTAGTTTGGTATCAGAGTCATGGTGACCTCATAGAATGAATTGGGAAATGTTCTCTCCTTTTCTATTTTCTGTAGGAGTTTATACAGAATTAGTATTATTTCTTCCTCAAATGTTTATAGAACTCACCAGCAAAACCATCTGGTCCTGGAGTTTTTCTTGACTGATAATTTGAGGAGCTGAGGAATTCTAGGTTCAAAATTATTGTCTCCAATATCTGAGAACTGCTTCAGTGATTTCCAGCACCCACGACTGCTAATGAGACAGCCAGAGATTCTCATTTCAGGGGGTTTAGAAACTGGTAAAATTGGCTTCTGAGTGGATGAGGCCAATGTATACATACATGTTTACAAATAAATTATATCAGATATTTCATAGATTTTTTAATTTGTATTTTTCAGACAATGAATGATTTTGACTATTTGAAACTACTAGGTAAAGGCACTTTTGGGAAAGTTATTTTGGTTCGAGAGAAGGCAAGTGGGAAATACTATGCTATGAAGATTCTGAAGAAAGAAGTTATTATTGCAAAGGTAACTGAAATTTTTGTTTTCACTATACATGTGTGTGTTCATGCATGCACATGATTAATGTAGAAATTCCATTAAATAATCAAAGTATTGATTGTAGGCTACTGCTATAATAATATCTGTATATTGATATTTATAATAGTAACACTTTCAAAGGTTTATAATATTATCTCAGTATTATTTACTGAAGCTATTTTATTCTCTTGAGGAGATGGAAATCTTTATGTCTGCTTGGGAGAATATTTTTACTATGTATTTGTGACCTATATCATTAATTACACTAACGTTGCTTTTTATTTTGTTCCCAACATTCTGAATTTCTTATTAAATAGGAGGGATTAGTATAACAGATGATTTGTACTCAAATTATAGAGCTTATGTGTGTTGAATGGAAAAACACATTAAAAGATTTGAAAATACTAGAGTAACAAAACTAAAAGAAATGATAGTCTTTGAAATTCAGCCTGGAGGCCTTAGCCACCGCCACCACCCCCCGCCCCCTCCCCCCATAACTTCATTCACTTATACAAATAATTAAGACGTTAATGGTCCCAGTCTTCAGGGGTCTAAATTAAATCCCATCTCCCTCAATAGACAGATTTGATATGCTTTATAAATTGGTCCATGCTTTATGTCTTGCTTAATGCAGCAAGTGACATATCATATTATTGTCATACTTTATAGACTGCATTATTCACGACAGCACTTCCTCATCTGGGGTGTCCTGCCGACCCACACCGTGAAGTGACGCCCCCTGTGTCTGGGACATTTGTTTCCGTCTCAGCTGCTTCCCTGTCAGGGTCTGGTGTTGGAAATAACCTTGACCTGGAGTTGCGCAGGCCCAGGTTTCTATCTCAGCTTTGACTCTCTCCACCTGATGACGTCTAACAACCAGGTGTTGGGGGAGTACCAGTCCCTCGGGGACATTTGAGAATATTTGTTGGGGGGCTTATGTGCATGTCAGCATGACTCAGGGAAGGGGAAGATACTGACAGTCACCAGGGAGAGGCGAAGCACGCCCAATAGCCCGCAGCCCTAGAGAGCCTTAGCTTACTCACTTATAAAAATTGTCCTTGTGAGAAACAGTATTCCTGGACAAAAATATGACATTGATTAGGATATGTACAGAACTCAGCATAATACCTGGCTCATATTAGAATTAAATTGATATTTGATATTTTCTGGGAGGCAGTACAGGTATTGTGGGCCCTGCTGCTTAGTAAATGATCCAAACAAATCACTCAACTTTTTGCCATTGTTCCCTCAACTGAAAAATGAGGATATGAATAGCATCCCTCTCATAGATGAGTTGTTGTCAGGATTAAATGAGTGAAAAAATAAATGGTATATAGCCTTTGCCATCATTATTGAATAAATTTAGTTATAGATATAAAATAAAGATAAAATTGTATTAAGTGAAAATAAATGTTATTGTTACATATATTGTCTGTGATTATCATTACCACCTACTGTGTGTCATGCATGACTAAATATCATTTCCGTTCTGCTTTTCCAATTATACACAATGTCTTATCTCACTAATTAATTATACTTTTCTGGGTAACTGCGCAGAGCTGGGTATATTTCATAAATGACAGAGTATTCTGATCACAGTAGATCCTTGCTGCTTTCCCCAAGAAATCCACATATCAATTTCTTGAAGGAAAAGATGCTCATTCACAGCGAAAAGATTAACAATGTGACATTTCGGAGTCTGACAAGACCTGAGGCCTGGATACTAGGGTGCCCGTCTCGACATCATCTCAGGAACAAACGATGCACATGCGCCTTACGACTACTGACGTCGCCTAGTTACGGTAGATGCCCCGCTGCTTGAAGATAGACGGCACTGTTGTGAAGTGGAAATGACCATGAATGTTGGACTCAGGTGTGGGCTCAGTCTTGACTTTCCCAACTGCAGTCTGAGCCGTGGAGCTTCTGAGAAACCTACCTGCTGAGCTGCCACAGGGACGAAAGGAGATGTCACCCTCAGTGGCCCTAATAAGGGAGTACAGGTGTTCTCTTCCTCCACTTCTGTGCCATTTCCTGCCTCTCACCCTCCCCACCAAAGCCCAGTTACCTCACAACAGTCAGACGGGCAATGAAGGGTGAATTTCAGACCATGTATAGTTAGGCGGGCGGGGGGTGATGGATTGGAGAGGATTATGAAAATAAATATGGGAAGGACTGTTCTGTTGTTCACGTTCTCAAGGAAGAAAATCCCATTTTCAATAAAGCTTCATTCTGTGAAAACAATTATATTTTAAAAATCATTATTTAGTATTTCACCACAGATGAACATACAGTCGTGTGCCACTGAATGATGTTTAAACCAGCAGTGGACCGCATATAAGACAGTGGCCCCATAGATGATGTAGGGGCCGAAGAGCTCCCATCACCTAGTGACGTCACAACGTTGTAGCTCAGTGAATCCCTCACGTGTTTGTGGTGCTGCTCGTGCAGACAAACCTATTGCTTGTCAATCCCATAAAAGTACAGCGCATTCAGCTATGTACCATCCGTAATACTTGATAATGAACAACTAAGTGGTTTGTGTATTTACTACTTATCATTATTTTAGAGTGTGCTCTTTGCAGTTAGTCAAAAAGCAAGATTTGCTATAAAACAAATCTTACTATTGGACGTGATCAAAACACACGAGGCTGCTGGGTTTGCCAGCTGTAGCCTCATACCTCTTGTGTTTACCACATCTCTTTAATGCATCATTTTCCCTTGTCCTGATTTAATCTCACGTTGTTTTGTTCATCACGGCCCCTAAACATACAAAATACGCTGCTGATGTTGCCAGTGAGAGGCCACGCGGAGGGATTGAGCTGGAAAAGAAGTTGAAAGGGATGAAGGACCACGAAGGTGGGAATCAGTGGTGGTCCGTGCTCGCCACTCAGGCGCGTCCCTTTCCGCCACAGCTGTGATCTTGGAGAATAAGGACAGTCTGCCCCACTGAAGCCACGAGGCTAACGCAGACTTGGGAAGGGCCTGTCTCAGACGGGGAGAGATGTCTAATGAACAGATTGAAGACCAGACAAAAGTGTGCCCCATTCAGCACTGTGATGATCACGGCCAAAGCAAAAAGTTCATTTGTGATGCCAAAACGAAAGGCTGGCCCCGACCGTGGCGTTGACTGCACCGCCAGCTCTGCGTGGCGTGAAGGGTTCAAGGACCACATTCACTCCCGGAGGCCCGAGTGAGTGGCGAGTCTGCGTGTGCCGGCGTGAGGGCAGCTGAGAATGCTGGGAAACTCCGGGTGCACTGAGTGGGGAGGAGAACCCCCTGCCAGAGAAAGCACTCAGTGTGGATGAAACCTCCAGCTCTGGAAGCGGACGCCTGGGAGGACTTCGTCCGTAAGGAGGCTGAGTCAACGCCAGGCCTCAGGGCTTTGAAGGGCAGGATACGGTCTTGCTTGGGGGCAGTGTTGCAGGCTGCAAAGTGATACCGTCTGTGACCGGGCACAGTGAGAAGCCAGGGCCAGCGAGCACATCAGGACGCGCACGCTGCCAGTGGACCGCAGCGGCTGTGAGAAGCCACGGTCACCTGCCTCTGCTTCCAGTATGTGCCCCTGAGTTGCTATGCAGCCAAATAAAAGGAGGATGACCAGGAACATTATCAATAAGAAAATTCTTGAAAGGTTTTTTTTTGGTGATTTTTGTATCATTATTAATATACTTTGATTAAGTATGACTGACTTTATATAAATTTATGCCTTATAGCCGTCTCCTGTAAGTTGATCAGTTGATTTTCTGTGTGTGTGTGTGTGTGTGTGTGTGTGTATAGCAAAAGCTTAGCAATAAAGGAAGCATGTCACTGTGTTATAAAATCTTTTTCTGTTCTAGGTTTTCATCTTCTGGCCTTAGGGAAATGGCAAAATTTTTATATTATTAATGCTTAGAACATACATTCAAGGTTTGCCTTTTTCTTTTGCAGGATGAAGTGGCACACACTCTAACAGAAAGCAGAGTATTAAAGAACACTAGACATCCCTTTTTAACAGTAAGTGAAGAGGGGACAGATGTTATAATCATAACATTTTCAATTTATGGGAGTTATACAGAACAAAGCGAAGAAAAATAACATTTTAAAGAACATTAATTTAGTATACCATTTTCTGTGTGGAGAGACTGTAAGTCCAATTTCTTCAAAATTATCCAAATGTATGGATTAAATTTACAGTATTGCATGCATTTGTAATCCCTCCAACTGTGTACCTACGACTTTGAGATTTTTTTCCGCCCATGAATTTCACTACCTTTAATAAAGTATTTCATACAGCAAATAAATCGCCTATGGCATTTTAAAGAGATCACTGAGAAAATGGTGGACTTAAAAAGGTTCTACTCAAAAGATGAGTAGTAAGTGTCTTTATATTTCTTTTGTTTATTGGCTTCTAATAAATGTATAAATGATCAGGCAGCATTGTCTTCACATATGCAAGGCAGAAATCTTCACTGAATCCTTTTTTGGTAAAATTGAGATTTTAGTTATACAGTACTCTTTCAAATACTGGAATACTGTAGTAAATTAAAGTTAAGATAAGCTAAGTCATGATGTTTCTTCACTAGGCAAAGTATAAATGGACTTATTTATTTGTTATGAAACAAACTTGATATTTTTAGTCCTTTTCCTAAAATGCTTATAACAGAGGCATAATTTGCAAAGTGTCTATATTTCTGGTTCCAATGAAGTATATTAAGATAAAAGTAACAGCTTGACTTTAAAAAGGAGGAGCCTCTTAAAGATTTAGGATTACCTAAAGTAGGAATTTTCAAAGGTACCATCAGATATCTAAACTTACTGTGTTTCATTGTTGTGTTTCCTATCTAGTGTATTAAGATAGTTCTTAAGTTCTCATATTTTTATAGCCTGTAAAATTACATGAACGAACCCCATTACATTGGGTCATGTTATATAACCCATATGCAAAAAGTTACGCTCTAACTATATTAGATCCCCAAATGTAACTATACCTATATTCCTTAGACTTCCAGTAATTTGTTACCCTCACTTTAAGGTCACATGGTTAAGAACTTTGGGGACCAGTACAATATGAAAGAGATGACCCCATAGATTGAGACATGCTTATCACAATTTCTAAGTTAATTTTTACTTAAAATTTTCCTTTTTCCCTAACAATACCCATTGCTAATCTAAACATAGTTTGTTTTATGTTTCTCATAAACTCTGCTTAAGCACTCTTAAGGAGTAAGGAGACTCATAAGGAAGAATAACAATTCATTTCCTTTGTCATGCTTACTGTGTCTACGTGTTCGGTTTGGTACCGTTATAACAATGTAAGATTATAATATAACATTTTCTCTTTTTCATTTCAAGTCCTTGAAATATTCCTTCCAGACGAAAGACCGTTTGTGTTTTGTGATGGAATATGTTAATGGAGGAGAGGTGAGTGGCCAAATAAATTCAGCCCTTACATCTGCATGATAATTTTGTCAATGACTTTAAAATACTATTTAAAATGTAAATTATAATATCACAGTTTTTTACTTCTTGGGAGGAATATGTGTAGCTCTTTCTATTATTGAGTGGCTGGGAGCTGAATAATTCCTAATGATAATGATCGTTTACCTTTTAATAAGTACTTTCATATTTTGGTAAATGTAATCATATTTTCCTTTTTTCTGTGTTTTCCAACTGTAAAAATTTTTAACAAAAGTAAAATCACGAAATCACGTTATTTAATTTTGAAGATAAAAAGTATAGGATTTATTATGCTTTACAAAGTTCTTTCTCAAGTTTTTGTGAAACTTATAAAAAATTATTTTACTCATTTTAAACGCAGTTGAACAGTAGTCCACAGGCACATGGTGACTGAGTTTTCTCTTCTTCTGCATAGTAGTTAGAGTAACCTTGACTATGGAAGACTTTCAAAGGGTCTTGCAGTTTTAAAGAGCAATTCATTAATTTTAGTCGTGTATTTCACCTATTCCTTTCTCCTTCTGATTTTGACCAAAATCAATGTGAGGGAAAAATAAAATTTACTAGAATAGTTAATTGGAAATATTTTATATTGTGGGCTTTCTGAAGTAAATTTAAATTTAATAAATAGGGGCTTGTGTTTCAGGGACTTTAACAGTCTTGTTTTCCAAAAGAAATTCAATATCCCTGTAGAATATTTTCTCCTATAACATTATCTGACTTGTAGGAGTTAGTTCATTGCAAAAGTTCATTTATTCATTTGGCAAGCACATTTTCAGTGCCTGGGTAGTATGGGCTTATGATAATGTCTTAAGACATCATCCTTGTATATGTAATGTCCCAATTTTTTATTCTTTTAGGTTATCAAATATACTTACACATTTTAAGTGCACTTTCTAAATATAAATAGTTATTTACTTGGTGGAACTTAATGGGATTATTTCAATTCTTAATGTACCACTTCTGGGAAGAAATCTGTTAGGAAATCTACAGTGATTTATTACATTTGGGTTTGCTTTAGGTTCACCAGGCCATTCATTCTGCCCTGGGATTCTTCCTAGAAATACAGAAAACTCAATTGCGGTAGAAAAAATACCAAACAGAGTACTTCAGTTTTCTAAATAGAGAGAAGTAAGGGAAGCTATAAACACACACAAACAATCCACAGCAACACCTATAGATGCATCCAGTGGGGAATATCTGTGTCATATCTAGAGGGTGTGAGCAGAATACTATCCTGTTGAAGAGTAAGCTCTGGTAAATTGTTGGTGCTTACCCCAACGACAGCATCCGCAGATCTCTTTTTCTGCAACGCTTGTCCTCAGAAAGGCTTGTTTTGTGGGCCCTTTGAAGAAGTAATTACAGCTAGCCTGGATTTTACTCCACTCGTACTTACTCTCTGTTGATTTTTAATTGGCAGTAACATCCTTTAAGTCCGTGTGCTGAACTGTTGGTCTTGGAATATAAATACAGCCGTTGAGACATTTCTTTTCTTATCCTTTCTTCACATGTTGTGAATACATGGGCTTCTTTCAGCCTAATATACTGCATAGGAGTTTAGCATGATGGTGGCCAAACCCGGTATTATCACTGTGTTTGCCAGTACTGTTCAAAGAACTAAATAATCTTGATGTAAGTGGATTTTGAATAAACAGTCTTTACGAAAAATCAACAGAGGAGGCTTATAGGCCTATCAGTATAATGGAGTCCCATCCTCATCACATTTAACTTATAAATAAATTAAAAGAAATAGGCTCAGCAAAAGACAGGGTGGATGGTGGGTAAGTAGATGGATAGATAGGTATCGCATGGTGATTCTGCCGTCCTTCTTGATGAGTGTGCCCAGAGAGTGACCTCAAGGTGAGAGATATAAATTTGCTCTTCTTTTACTCCATGTCGGTTCCTATTTGCCATCCTTAGAATTGCATGAGATGTAAACTCAGGTGCTTAAAAATGTAAAGTTTTTTTAAAAAAACATGGTCATTAAGTACATCATTGTCACACTTATTCATCTAAAGAAACCATATTATTTCAATTATGGAGGAAAAACTGTGCTGGGCGTAACCATATGGAGACAGAATGTTGGTCTCTAGTGTGGTGTTTCCCTAGGGAACTTTCAGGGGCAATTTTGATTATATTAGATCATTTATGTGTAAACGTTAGAATCCACTACAGTATAGTTCATCTGCCTATTAAACATGTAATGGGCCACTACTATGGGCTGGACCTCAGAGGAAACATGGTACTACCCTTTAGACGATGAGTAGGGACTGCCGAGAAGTAGGGAAAAAAACCTAATGTATTACATAGTTTATTTTAATTGGGGAGATAGGCAAGAGAGTGTGTGTCTGTGTTAGAGTGTCATTATCACCGTGATGACACTGGGTGCCATGAGATACCAAGAAGAGGCTCTTGAATCAAACAATCCAGAAGAAGAGAACAAGGAAGGAAGAGGAGGATGCTGAGGAAGGAAGCCCTTCTTAAATGGTTGCTAAGCGAAGACTTAGTTGTAAATAGATCAAAGTCAAAAAGGATGAGGAGGAGGACGTAGCTGCACAGAGGCAATAGAACGTGTAGATGGGCGGGAGCGTCAAGTTCTGCCCCCACTGCCCAGATCCCGCGCAGTCTGGATGCCACATGAGGTCCTGCAGGGGAAAGCCAGGAGGGCTAGTAGTCGAGGGCACACTGGGACAGGTCTACTCTCCCCAAGGCAGTGGAGCATCACTTAAGGACTTCTGTAAGAAAGTGTTGCAGAAAGAATACTCTGTAGCAGCATGAAGCTTGGGTCACAGAAGACAAAATTGGAAGCCGAGAAACTACTTGGGAGGCTCCTGCAAGTTAGAAAGTTTTCTGTGGTCCAGTTGCAAAAACAGTAAGGTCATTAACTGAGACAATATTAGCGAGAAGGAATCAAGTTCTACTGATGCTTAGGTACTAGAGTTTCCAGGGTTGAATGACTAAACAGGGTTTAATAACATCATAGAGTTTGCTGTTTGCTGCTGAAGGACCTGTGTGGGCACATCCAGAGAGACAGGAAATGCAAGAAAGGAGTGATTCTGCGGGGATCGTGCTAGATTTGAGGTTCCCAGGAGAAACACTGGAGAGAGAGAAGTGAAGAAATGTCAGTGTGAGAGAAGTATGTAGAATTAGAACATTATTGGTCAAGAGCTGTCCCTGGAAATACCGATGTCAGACACGTGGTCTGGAGAGGAGCTGGGGAGGGTCCTGGACAGGAGCCCGCTGAGCGCAGTATATTAACTGTAATGGCAGTTCTTGCAGAGTAGCACGGAAGAATCTACTGGTGCGCACGTGGAGCACCAGGGGCTGTTCCTTTCTCCCGGGGCAATCCAAGGTGTGCGTGCACCTGGGCTGAAGTACACACTGTACGAGGAGCGGTGTTGAGCTCCACAGAACAAGGTTATGAAAGTGAGTTCAGAGCAGCCTTAGGTGGGCAGTGAACCAGCATTTGTGGAAATAATTTAAAAAGCACCCTAGTAATCACAGTGCTGCTAACACGGCCAAGCCACTCTCTTTTTGTAGCTCAGGCGTCATCAAATTCACATAAGCAGAAACGTGTTCTGGGGGAAAATGAAACCGGAAGGCTGACTGAAGTGTTGTCGCTGTTGAGTCGGGTTTACGTCTCCACTTTGGACTGTCCTCCACCATCTCACTCGTAGCTGTATTTGCCGTCGGCCCATAAACCAGGCCTCTGTGCTTCTCTCTCAAGGCTGAAACTGCCTGGAAGTTAACATATTCATTAGGGGGGTAAAGGAAAATCATTATGTAGAAATGTTACTATCTGATACCTCACATTTTTTATGTCCTTTATATGGGCACAAATGAACACTTATTTACTATTCTTGTCCATATTTAGCTCATTTTACACTATATATCAATTTATTTGGTAAAAATTCATTTTATTTTTTTGCATATGACTTTCAGTTCCATGCCAATCTTGGGATCCTTTCATACTTATTTCAGATTCTCATTATTTGGCTGGCATTTTGTCTTCAGTGAACCAAAATCATCTCATTTTAAATTTACATAAGGCAGAAGTGCTGGCAGTCAGCATTCTAGTTCTAGTTACTAATTTATGGAGGTGTGATTTGGGTGATTTTTGAATTAAAAGTATCATTTTATATTCATAGTGATGATTTTTTATATTTTACTAAATTCATAGATATATAAATATCTTTATTGTCTGGAGTCTGACAAGCTAATTTCTTTGCTAACTATTTTAGTTATTATACTACATATGTTATGTCAGAATTCTATTACTTTTACCCAAAGCTTTTTAAAAAAATTCCCAAAGGCAAAAGAAACTTGGGAACATTTTTAATGTATATTTTCATAATATTTCAAGGCTAATTGCCTAAAATAAATCGTTAAACGAATATATCAATGCATGAAAAGTAATAATACAAAGACACAAGTAGCCTCAACATCCACGATGCTGATTTTCATATGTAGGATCTCAAATTAAGGTGACAGGAACTGCAGGAACTCACAAGGCATTGGTCTGTTTCCGTTATTCCTTTCCATGTGTTTATGGCACAGCACGGAAATCTCAGGGTAGTCAGACTTCTCACATGAAGATCATATGACCCCAGAGTGGGCATTTCAAGAGAATGAAGGAGGAAGATACAAAATAGTATAAGTGGAGACCATAAGAGAAAAGGCAGAACAGTGGAACAGAACAATATTTAAATATTAGAAACCATAATCCCAAAAGAGTTTCTAGTCATTTGTGTCCTTCACCTTTCATTTAGCAGAATACTTTTAAAACTCATCAGTGTTGTTGTTTTATATCAGTAATTTCTTTTTGTGCCTTTAGTTCATTATATTCATATATCTTAAAGTGTGTATACAATCACTAGTAGATAGATGTTTGGGTTCTTTGATGTTTGAGGTTATTAAAAAAAACTGTGACTATACCAGTATAAACCTTTGAACATGTATCAGTTATCTTAAGTAAATACCCTGAAATGCAATTTCCATGTCATTTGATATGTTCAACATCAAAAGAAATTATCAATTTATCTGTCCCATTTTGCATTTCTTGAATGTTATTTACTATCATCATCACACTTGGAATGGTTAACTTTTTAAAATTTTACCCATTCTTGTGGGTCTGTAGTGTTGTATTGTAGTTCTAGCTTGACTTTCTCGAACAACTAATGATACTGAATATCTTTTTCTGTGCCGATTTTCCATTTGCATTTCTTCTTTATGGAAGTAGCTGTTAAAATCTTTTGCCCATTTTTTAATTGGGTTGTCCTCTTAATATTCAGTAGTCAGACTTTATAGATTCTAGATACAAGTGCTTTATTTTTGTAAATAAACATAATATATGCTTTACAATTCTTTTCTCCCAGTCCATGGCCTGACTCCTCATTTTTTTAATGGGGAATTTTTTACCCTGTGTATAATTTTGTTTATATGGAAAAATAAATATGTTTAGTTAAATATAAAATTTTTTTGGAAAAATTATCTTCATGTATAATTTACATGCAGTACACTCCATCACTTTCAAGTCTGTCATTGAGTGAGTTTTGACAAATATGTTAAGTAGTTTGCCATCATCACAGTCATAGCACAGAACTTTTCTATCGCCCGAACCCATCGTCCATGCCCCGCTGAAGGCAGCCCCGCCCATTGCCCCTGCCTCGGTAGCCATTGCCACACGCTCTTCCAAGGGTTGGAGGGATACGGCTTATAAATTAGATTAAATACAGTCTATCAGTATTTTTCTTTTGTGGGTCATGCATTTTGTGTTTAATTTAAAATTTATTAACATTTTCTGTTTTCCTCTAGAAGTGTTAATAGTTTTAGCACTTGTATTTCGGTCTAATGTTTTAGTAGTTTGTATGTTTCCAGGAATTTGTCTATGTCATCTAAATTTTAAAGTTTATTTGCCCGACATCATTAATAATGTTCACTTATTATTGCTTTAGCACCTGTAGGATCAATAGCTGACTTCTCTCTTTTATTCTCTTTTTGTATCTTCTCTATTGTTGTAAGTCTTTCTAAAAGTTAGTATTTTTGGTATTTTTAGCTTTTGATTTCATTGATTTTTCTTCTATCAGTTTTATCTATTTCATTGATTTTTGCTCTTTATATCCTTCTGGTTACTCGGGATTTAATTTGCTTTCTTTTCTTCTTAATGTGGAAACTTAAAGCATTTATTTAAACCTATATTTTTCTAATATAAGTAATGTTATAAATGTCCCTGTAGCCACCAGTTTTTGTTATCTTTATATATGTAAATATTAGAAGCATATTTTTAATGTTATGTGTTTTATATGTTATTTTATGTCTATTATATCTGTTACTCTTTTCCCCAGTTTATTAATTTCTCTTGTCATGTTTTCTTTGACTAACGGACTATTTAAAGGTATATTGTTTCATTTTCAAATACTTGAGGGTTTCCATATATCTTTTAACTTATAGTTTAATTTACCTGTGTTCAGAGAATATACTGTACAGTTTACATCCTTTTAAAGTTACTGAGATATGGTTTTTGGTCCAGAAAATGTTCTGTCTGGTGCATGTGCTATGTGTTCTTAGAAAGAATGTGTATCCTGGCATGTTGGTTGGTCAAGTTGTTTGATAGTACCATGTTGTTCAAGTGTCCTATACTCTTACTAATTTTATGTGTACCTTTAAAAAACTCAAATATTGAGAGAGTACTGTTGAAATCTATCCACAATAGATTGTGGATATATCTATTTTTTATTTCCTTTTCTTAGAGGCCACCTACAGTTAGTTTATACTTCTTTATAAATGCAATCTGATAATTTCTGCCTTTTAAATTGGGAGTGTTTAATGCGACTGTACAAATCATTTTGATTAAATATTGCTATTTCTTTTATTTACCTCATCTGTTTGCTGTTCCTGTTTGGAAAATCTCTTTTTGCCTTCTTTGTAATGACTGTTTTTGCTGCTTTTCCATGTCATGTTCACTTTCGGATTAGCTTTGCCTGCTTTGTTTTGCTTGTTATAACGGTGGTATTAACAGAGATTCCTTGAATTCCTGTCCAGTTCTAGGCCCAGCAGGGGCAGCTATATAGACACAAAGGTCTTTCACTTACGTAGTTCATACTATGCAATTATGAGGAAGGCTTGAGGATGTAATGTCTTGTTAACGGAAAAATTTATACATTGTCTCAAGTGACTAAAAACTGTACGTAGTATAATAAATGATATGCTTTAGAGATAGATGACCTAAGTTTGGATCTCAGCTGTACCATTTAATAGCTATGTGATACTAGGCAAGTTTTATAACATTTCTAAGACTTCATTTTTAGGGTGTTTTTTTTTTTAATATACATGATGGAGATAATAATTGTGCCTATTTTATAAGGTTGTTTTGAGGATTAAATGATAATGCATACAACTTAGCTCAATGCCAATTAAGTACAAGCTCTCAAAAAAGTATGTATATTAATAGTAATAACTTATATTTATTATATTTACTCACCTCTAATGTGGAGAGAGCATTGTGTAGCTTCTTTTATTGTTGTTAGAATGGTCAGTTCTGAATGCTCAAAATGCCATGCTTTATGATTTTTATTGTATTGGTACTAAATATATTTCACTAATAACCCAGATAGTCACATATATCCTAATGGATTTAAATATTTAAAAATAGTTGCTGTTATAATTTTTGCCATTTTAAAAGTATATTTTATTCTCTAAATGAATTTATTAATATTTAATGTGGTAAAACTGAGCAATCTCTACTTTAATCTTATTAATATAGTTTTAATAAAATATTTTTATGGAAATCATTTTAATGATAGAAGCAGATTTGGAATTAAAATTATTTTTAAAATAGAAACTAGCTCTGGCTGGTTTGGCTCAGTGTATTGAACACCAGCCTGCGAACTGAAGGGTCGCTGGTTCGACCCCAGTCAGGGCACATGCCTGGGTTGTAGGCCAGGTCCCTGATTTGGGGGCAGCTGTGAGAGGCAACCAATGTATCTCTTGCACGTTGATGTTTCTCTCCCTCTCTTTCTCCATCTTTTCCCCTCTCTCTAAAAATAAATAAATAAAATCTCTAAAATAGAAGCTATCTTCATACTTATTACATTATTAAATATTGTCATTAGGTGACTTTTAATCCTACTTTTCTCTTGCATTACTTCTTTAAAAATTGTCACCTCAGGGCTATTATTTCAGATATCAGGGACCTAGTTGGTGACCTTGAATTGTTTTTACATTTCTAGACTTGTAAGAAGAGGGCAAGAAATAGAGGAACAGGGCTGGAGGTATTAGCTGATAATTTGTAGCTAACATAGTGAACTACTGAACAGCTGTTTCAGTGTTCAGTTGTCCTGTAGCATCCTAAGCATTTAACTTGTGTTAAGAAATTTTATATTGAACTATGTTTTTAAAATATGACACTTTTACATTTATATCTCATGTCTATATCACTCTTCTTTCTGGAGCTTCAAAAACTGAGTGTAAATTTACATTATTTCGCATTGATTTTTCTGTGCGAAATGCATGCAAACTGTGAGCTCAGCTTGTGAAAAGAGTAGACAGCATCTGGACAATGATTAATATGACTTACCTGCTAAACGTAAGAATATGTTTGACCCTATAAAAGTAAGTATTTGAATGTTCGTTTTATGTTGTAATATTATTCCAGTTGTGGAGCATCGTATTTGCTGGAGACAATATTGGTTTCCTCCCCAAAACTCCTTTGTTGAAACCTACTCCCCAGTGTGATGCCACTTGGAAGCAGGGCCTTTGGGAGTGATTAGGTCAGGAGGGTGCAGCCCTCATGGATGGGATTAGCACCTGTGTGAAGAGGCCTCCGAGAACTCTCTCCCTGCTTCCACCACCTGAAGACCCAGCAAAAAGACAGTCAGCTCTGACCCCAGAAGCAGGTTCTCGCCAGGCACCCTACCTGCCACTGCATTGATCTTGGACTTCAGCCTCCAGAAGCATGAGAAATAAATTCCTATTGTTTATAAGCCACTCAGCCGATGGTATTTTTGTTACAGCAACCAGAGCAGACCTAGAGATTGTTGTTGATTAGTTTCCCCATAGGTGAGCTAGAACCATTCTTTTCATCTTGGGTCTTTTTGCAAACCCAGGGGGTGTCTTGAATGCCATTATTTCACAGATCGTCATGTTACTGCTTAATTAATTAGTTGTCTTTAGGAGACTCAAGTTCCAATTTCAGTTAATATTATAATAATGAAGGTAATCATTGAAATTAATGAGACTTCTATTGAGCAGATTTTGTTACTCTTTAGCTAATCAATCTTTTCCTATTACAAAGGAATAACCGTCTGTGTAGGCGGAATTTGCAAGAGAAAAAAAGATAATTCAGTTTAAAACCCAAGATTGCAGTGACGATTCTCAGCACATTTTTAAACAACAGATCTTTATTTTGGGGGAAGTTTGTTGCATTAAGAATATAACTATTTTTGCAAAATATAGCAGTTGTCAAAATCAGCATCCCGGGTTTGTGATGAAATACAGATTTGTATATTCAGTAGGTTAAAATAATCTGTTTACATTGCTGTATTTCCACAGCATGGTGAAACAACATAAAAAAATGTAGTCTTTGCCTAAAGAAACTTAAATTTTTCAAGATACACTCCTTGCTTAAGCTGCAAGTAACTTATTATTTTCAAATAAAAACAAGTTTATTCAGTATTGTATGATTTTCTTGAAGTTTCTAATAAAAATGCTTTATCTTCAGAACCTTATTTTCCTTATAAATAATTCTTTGGAAGGAAGTTTTGAATTGAACTTTATTCTTTGTAATACATATTTATTAAGCACGTAATATGCGCCGCATATCAGGTGCTGAGGAAGCAAGGCTGTAGAGCACTTGCATAATTTTTCTCTTTTCCCTGTGCCTCTGGACCAAAAGAAATTAGTGTACTAAAGTTCTCATAAACCTAAGTCAGTACAAGCTTTCACAGTAAATTTATCAGAAACCGTTATATAGTTTTTTATTACAAAAGGGTTGACAGTACATATTCATTGCAGAGAACATCAAAAAGCCAAAACTTTATTTCAGTTCAATTAAAAAAAATATTTATTGACCATTTGTTCTAAGCTAGTTACTGTGCTATGTCAGGAGTTTCTCGGTGACATGAACAAGGCAGGTGGCCTCGGCGCTTAAGGAAGGCAGTGTTCTGGGGAACAGAGAGTAAACAAATAATTATAAATAATTTTCAAGATGTAAAACAAGACAAAAACCACTCTAAATCTCACCATATAGCGATAATAATTGCTATTACCATGTTCCTATATATTTCCTGTTTTTATACCATATATTTTCCAATTTACTCAGTGTTATAAAATACATACTAGTTGTCTACTAATTAGTTACGTAGAGCTACTATCACTTACTAAAGCCTCACCAAATCTTTGAACCTTTAGATTATTTCCATTACTTCCCCATGGCCTGCGTGCACTAGAGTGGCCTTGCTTTACGTACACTGTGATGTACTTAACAGACCGCTGCTTTCAGACATGTACATGTGACACTAAAGATTTGATTGACTGTTTCTAAAAGTTCGCAGAAATGGAGCATACCATATGTACTCTTTTGTGTCTGCTTGTTTTCCTCAGCCTAATGTTTTGGCTATTTTGCCTTTTGTTGCATTTCTCAGTAGTTTGTTCCTTTCATTGTTGAGTTACGATCCGTACACATGGGCTCTGCCGACATTTGCTCATCTGTCTGCTGGCGGTGGACATTTGGGTTGTCAGACTTGCTATAAATATTCAATTTTATTTATATTGTTGCTATTCTATGTAGTTCATTTTACCAGTTTTCCCTCTTAGGATTTGTTTCATTTCTTTTCTGCTTGGGAAATCCTTCTTCATCCTGCAATCAGATAACTAGTGACTTGTATTTTCAAGTTTTAAAAAAATAGCATTATATTTTATATTTAACCATTAATGACATCTGAAATTTATTTTGTTTTGAGGTGAGACGAAAATCAAATTTTACTTTTCTCCAGATTAGACCAGCTATTATGGCACCATTTATTAAATAATCGTTTTTTCTCATATGCTTTGTCATATACTGTCATTATCAATGTTTATCATACATTAAATTCTTATAAAATAACCTGTTTCTGGTTGTCTGATTTCATTGCTCTTTTAGTGTGAATCGTAGCTTTTATAGCACCTCTCGGTTTCTTCAGGCCAAAGTTGTCCTGAAGGCATTGTTTAATATGTCACAGCAGAGATCTTCTGTCTCCATAATATCTTGGCTCAGCTCATTCATTTTTCCTGAAAGAGTCCTGTACCATTTCTACCTTTACTTTCCCTTCCGAGCTCATGTAAGGACGACCTGTGTTCCTTGAAAGATAACACAAGACCTCAGTCTGTGCCAGGTAAACGTTACATCCTTCCTGAAACTGACTTTTCCTTCATTCCTCACATATACTCTTCTTTCCTTGTATACTTCTCTCTGGACTTTGTCACAGTATCCTGCTCTGCTTCCTATTTTTTGTCCTTGTGCATAGTGATACCCTAAGATTCTGAGCTTAATTCTCTTTTCAGCTTTTACTGAATTCCTGGGCTATACTGTTCTTCCTTGGTTTTCACAATGTCTGTATATCAATGACTCCCACGTCTACTTCTATACCCTTGGGGCCCCTAATTTCAAAGCTAAGGCATCAAATGCTTATTTATATATTAACAGGTCAGAATAAAATCAATCGCTCTTCTGTCCCTGTCCCCAGTTTTTTCCTCGACTCCGCTGCTGCCACATCCACTCAGCCACCCACAGGGAAACCCAGCATTGTTGTCCTCTCCCTTGACCCCCAACGGGGCAAGCAAGGCCCCTCTGGGATTTTGACTCTTGAAATGCCCGTCACTACCACTCTAGTTGAAGTCCCTCTGAAGCTCTTATTTGGCACGTCTGTAACTTCTGATATTGTCATTCCCTTATTCAAATGTGCTCTCTATTTTCTAGCTACCATATTTTTAGTAGAACTGTTGGTGTATCTGGGTGCTTTGATCAAACAGTGGCATCCTTGCGGGTTGCTCCCATTCTCTCTCAGCGTGTCTACGGCTCCTCACACAGCGGCGCTCACAGCTGCTCAATAAGGTTTTCGTTGCACTCTGTGCGTGTTTAGCCAAATAATTGATTCTCCAGGTGCTGCCCAAGTCGTTTTTTTAAATTATGCTAATTGTTTTAACCCCAAACTCTTTGACACCCCTTCTCTCAGAAGAAATCTCAAGCCCATATCTTGGCAGTCAAGGTCCTAAACAATGTGGCCTCCTCTTTTTTTACTCAAGTCCTATCATTGACCTGAATGTGTATCATTCTTCATCTGTGTGTGTTCCTTTAATGTTTTCTTGCTATTGCTGTTTCTTCTCTTTAGAATTAATTCTTTCACAAACATTTACTAGTTACCTAATGTGTGCAGGTACTATACTAGGCTGCTAGAAATATAAAGATGGATAAAATTTGAATAGCCAATCCTTTGTAAGCTTCCCTTCAGAGCCTCTGATTGTGAAAAACTTCATCCTTTAAAAAAAATCCTATTTTTAATTGTGCAGTTTCCTGAGGTCATCTCAATAAAGATTAATCATTCTTTGCCTCCAAAGCATTTTTACTACCACAATTGGAAAACTTATCACACATCTCTCTTGTTTGTATCTGTGCATGTTATCTCCTTATTTGCATTGAATATGTTGAGGTCAGGGATTGTTTTAATCATTGTATATGTCCTCTTTTTCTCTCCTGTGTGCCCAAGACAGTGACTTTAAAATAATTGATCCTCACTAAATGGAAAGTTGGTTCAAAGCCAAAGAATGTGCAGAGGGCCAGGTAGAAAATCAGAGGAGAATGGTTTGCCTAAGCCAGAGCTATGTTTCAGAAAGGAGACACATAGGTGTTGCACTGAGTTGCAGACAAGAAGAAGGCTCTAGACTGTCAGTAACTGGGCTTGGCAATTCTTGGCTATCGTAACAAAAATAAGTTCCATCATGTAGCAAAGGGAGACATCAGAGGACGGCAGATTGAGAAATAAATAGAAGTCTCCTTCAGTATAATTTTTTAGCATATATTTTTATAGACATTGGCTGGGAGACAAACTGAAGATACATGGTCTAAATAAAGATCTAGAATCCTGCATGTATTATATCGATTTAGGGAGCGTCTATATCTTTGTACAGTAGATGAGTGGGTAGTAGGCTTGACATTATTTTAAGAAAATGTATAACTTTAACCACTGTTTTCATTCTATTAAAACACTACTGTAAAGCTACGTAGAGGTTACAAGGGTTCCTTCATCAAAGTTAGTGATATTTTGTATAAAGCAGGGCAAAATTTATTTTGACCTAGAAATTATTTCAACCTAGAAATTACTCAGAGTAGTTTTAGTGACGTGCCATGTTTCTTTCTCTCCCTGTCTTTGTTTGAATGGTTATATGTATGCCTGTCTAAAATAAATGAATTTTGAAAAATATCCCTGAGTAATTGTGTACATTGGTTTGATTTTTGGCATAGTATATTTGATCCTTTGTCAGGCACATTTAAAATCTTTGCGATCAGAATGCCTTTTCTGTTTGTTAGTCATAGATATATGACTATCATATATGACTATCATAGTATATCTGTCATAGATATAATTGATTTTTTCCCTTTGTCTTACCATAAAACAATGATGGAGTCCTAGCCAGTAGCATCTTAGATTTGATAAAATATGGCAATAAAATAGCACTAAACCTTCAAGACTGACTACCTGATATTTTAGTTCTGCTATTATTAATGTTGAGCCAGTCTTTTTTGGCAACAGGTGCCTGGTATTACCTGTCTCTCTTTACTATGACAAGGGGCTCCACATAAAGTTTACATCAGAATCATAACAGACTCTTAAGTGGACATGAAAGTGTGAAAATGGAGGAAGGAATCTGTAGGGAACCTCTTGTATGTTATCTAAGTCTTGGTTGGTCTGTAAGCAACAAATCTTGTTAACCATACTTGTTAGAAATTTGTAGAAGCACCAACAGTCACTAATCCACTTGAAGGCAGAGTTGATTTCTGATCTTGCAGGCAGGAGTACCTTGACTGATGGGTTCATTTCTTTAATCAAGGATGTGGGTTGAGTATCTACTGTGATACCTGGCAGTGTACCCAGTGTTGGCCAACAACTGTCATTGTTCTTGAGGGTTTCTTAATACAGGGAAATGGTACAACGGAGGCCAGCTCCTCAGTCAAACTGAGAGATAAAATAGGCCGTTTCCTAAATAAAGAGCTGACCAAATGGAGAGCCGGGTGCTTGGCTACAGTGAGCACCCAATAAACACTTGTCGACTGCTGAGTGGAGAGCAACTAGAAAACGGCTGGTCTTCTGGTTTAAGTGACTATAAGAAAAAAGATCAGTGTTGTAATTTATTTTGAAAATAGAAAGAATAGACATTGAGCCTTGTAAGGGGAATAATGAGAGTTCCTCAGACCCTTTCAGACATGACTAAAAGCAAAACTTAAAGCTTTACAGGTTCTCACCATAGAAAACACAGATTCAAACTTTGAGAACATTTCTGGAGATACCGTGATGAATCAACAGATGGATGATAGAACAAGCACACATAAATCAGCCTCAGCCAATCAGCAGTCCTTTCTCTGAAATCAAATGTAAATCAGATAATTAAATAGAAATGTTTCATCTGTGCTGGTGTTCATTTATTTGAATAATGTCTCCATACCCAACCCTTGAAAGAGTGAAAGCAACAGCTTAGTGAGGGGGAAATGCAATCCGGTGATGCATACTTTTTTCCTCCGGTAACTGAAGGTTAAATGGGTAGCAAGCAGAACGCCTTAAACAAGATTGGTATATTGATTAAAACGCTGATTTAACAGCTCGCCGTCTCCCCTTGGAAACCTGGAAAAGATAAGCCAGCTGCTGTCTAAGAGTGCTGAGCGTCCACTGAGAGTACACTATCTATCATCACAATATGGTGATGAGAGGTGTTTTATGTTTGTGTTAATTTCCCCACTAAATCAGTAATTATTACAATCCTGTCCCTGCTGTTTACCCTGCAGCTGTTTTTCCATTTGTCGAGAGAGCGGGTGTTCTCTGAGGACCGCACACGTTTCTACGGTGCAGAAATCGTCTCTGCCTTGGACTACCTGCATTCCGGGAAGATTGTGTACCGTGATCTCAAGGTAAAAAAAAAAAAAAGTAATCAAAATTTGTTCTTGCAGAGACTAGAGGGACAAACGAAGTAATTACAAAGTTATACAGTTTGGAGAAAAGCAGATTTAATTGGGCAGAAAAGCATTCCGTTTAATAATGTACTTTACTGCCTTCGAAAGGAAGCTTCATTCACTCATATGTAGGAAGTTCCTTTATGTCTGAGTTTTTGATGGAGAAGATTTGGTGAAATATGATCTACCAAGAACAGTTTCAGTTTTCGGTGGGTGTTTGGAGTAGTGTTACACATCTGATTAGAAGTCAAGTCACTTTGCAAGTGACGCTTTAAAATAAATTCCTTTATTATAGTCTAACATCCTCTGATGCATTATGAAGAAACTTAAATAAGACTTTATTGGAGGGAAAGAATCAGTTTAATTTTGCTGTTAATTTTTTGGTGGGTTGAAATACCTGGAGCATTTTCATATAGCCTTTTATTTGTTTAACTTGCATTTTAAAAAGTACTGTATTTATTGGTAAGAGTGAGTTTACTTCTCAAAGTCTCCTCCAGATGAGACCTTCCGAATAGCTCAGAGATGGGCAAAGGTCAAATAGGAAATAATTTAGGCTTTGCTGCCCATATAGTCTCTTTGCAAGAGGCTCGATTTCACCCACGGGCCACAGTTTGCTCCTGGACTGACCCATCAAAGGTATAGTGATTTCGGATGTTGTTTTGATTCAGATTGGCCATATCAAGGAAATGTGCGCCCTGACACATGTTGAGCAGATTCTAGATATGAGAGTCTTGCTTTCTCAGTAAGTAAACCATATAGTAATGCTGACCTATTAAAATCTGACAGAAAATTGCTTTATTTATTTATCAAATACTAGTTTATTTAAGATATAATTGGATTTTGAGAAATAGGAGTTACGTGAGTCTTTTCTAAAGTTGTTTGTATCCCTATCATGGCATAAAGAAGAAACCACAAGGACCTGCTCACTCTCTTCTCACTCTTTTTTAAACACCCATGACCCTTAAGTTATCTAATTATTTAAGCAGTTGTCAAGGTTATTTCAAGATGTTCCTATCATGTTCCTTTACGTGATAAACAACCCTAAGGAATAACTCTCTCGCAAAGTACGATCTTACACGATGACAGTGAAATAGAGTATGTATGTTTGCATAATGTCATCATTAATCATAGTTTAAAAGAAGCTATAAAATACTGGATTTAGGAAAAAGGAACCATGTGACTATAACTAGATCAGGGATGGCCAACCAAGTGCCACAGCGGACCACAGATGACTGTCAGTCCACAGCGGGGTCATGTTTAGCCTGAAGCTTTTTATAACCAGGAATGTGACAGAATTCGACATCCCTGTATCTGATGTCTGCATGGCCAAATAATCCTATAACGTTTCAATGTCTTGAATTGAGAGTTCTTAAAAAAGGAAATTAGTTATATGGCATGACAAAAGTGACAACGTCCGTTATATGGCATTTCCAAATTTACTGAGAAACGATTCTCTATCCTCTGCCTGAATCGACTCCCTTCCCTCCCACTTTATATTTGATGAATTATCTTTGTAGGGCAAAGGGGGGTGACATCCTGGCTTGAAGGAAATGGGAATAAGTTTTGAGGTACTTGGTACCATGTCTAAAATGTTTGAAGCTGGAAGGTAGAATTATTAGCCTAAAGAAAAAAGAAAAGAATGTTAGCATTGTATAAACTACGGTGTAATCAAGATAGGCTTGGTCAATATTTACCATTGACAATATTACCATAAACACATTGGGGTACTGAAGTTCATTAATATGATTTTCATTGCCTCATCCATATACTGATGATGGAAATACTAAATTTATTAAACCGCAACATAAAGAACCTACTTCATGTATGACTGTAAGTCATGCAGTTACCATATGCATGGAACACTAACTTTGCTAAAGAATTAAGAGAGCTCTGCTAAGTTTACTTTTTTAAATATACCCTTACTTTAGAAGTCTTAAGTAAATATATGAAGCATGGGACAGAAACATTAACAAACACCAAGAAGAATACATACAGTGTAAACAGCCAAACATTAAAAATGTGTACAAATGTGATTTATATCCATACTGCACAGGATTACATATAATAGCGTGAGACCCTTAGGTGGTATAATAGAACTTTAGAGCTGATCCTTAGTTGACAGGGGAGGTCACTGACTTCTAGAAGCCTAGTAAGTGACTTAAAGTAATGGACTAAGTTGGTGACATAGGATTATTGGAGCCCATGAATCCTTCCTCCAGGTCTGACACTCTTTCCATTACATCATTCCAGAGTTGAAATGGAATCTAGATGGGGAAGTGCACTGAGAACTCTGGGAGAGTGAACCTAAAATCGAATAAAGTTGTCAAGGATCAGAGAATGAATGTTTTAAATAGGTTTATTCTAGATATATCTAAAAACATCACCCAAAACCGACTTAGGTATCCACTTTGATGGGTCTCAGATTCACCTCTATCATCTCCTTATTAATGACCTTGAGTTTATTCAAATAGATTTAGATCTTCCTAGGACTCGGTGCCGGTGCCGTGGGGTGGGTTCAGAGCATTGTTTACCGCCACTCCCATCAGCTCCCTGCCGTTCACCCCCAGTAAACTCAGGGTCTGAATGGAAACAACCAGTCCCCCTCCCCTGCTCAGTCTCAAGACACCTCGCCCAGCTGCCACTTCTGACCAGACAGCCCCTCGGGATTCCCTCTTCTACAGAAGTTTGAAGCCACTGCTGTTAGGAAAACCTCTCCCATCTCAAAAATTAAATCGTATCCTTGGGCTCTGTTTCTGATCTGTAGTAAATTCTTAAATTGTTTAGCAACCCATTGGGCTCTTCGCTGTTGTACAACATGACTCCTTTTCCAGCTCAGGAGGGGTGGAAGCGAAGAAATGTTCGCCATTTGGGGCTTCCGCATGCTCTCTGATCCCGTGGTCACCGATCCCTGCAGGTCAGCCCGTGAGACGTGCGGGCACCTTGGCGCCGTGTGCAGGAGGGACTCATCACTGCAGGCTTGGCCCCCGGCAGCCTGGCCACCCGTCACTGAGTGCGGGGTAGCTGCGCTCAAGTGGGGGCTCGGAGCGAGTGAAGGCGTTGTTTGCTTATGTCGCATGACAGTCATCGGGGCCCTTAGGAGCTGCTGTGTTCATTCCTTAGTTTAAGCACAATGTCAGCCATTGAAATAAAATGGCACCTAAAAGATATACTACTATATATTAGAATATTCTATTAGAAACTTTTACAAACATTGATACTTTCTAGTAGCCACCTTGGCGAGTGTTAGAGCAGAGCTTGCCGGCCTGTGTGCCTCTCGGGCTCCAGGTGGGCTCCAGCCGTGACCTCCCTCCGCCCACGGGTGCTTAGAGGGGCCCGGGCCATCCCTTCCGGCCTCGGGCAGCCTGGCCGCTGGCCCTGGAACTCCCTACAAACTTCATTGTATTAGAAAGTGCAGTAAAAGTTTCAGAAGCCCTGTATTAACAGGATTTCTAAGAAACTAAGGATTTCTGGAGTTTAACTTTATTTTAGGTACCAGCAAGAACAGGAGGGACCACAGTACTTCCTTGCTATAATATCCCATCCACAAAACACAAGGGAAAAAGATTTCCAACACTAGCATTTTTTCATATACACCGTGAATCAAACCCTTTAACATATAAAGCCTGCTCACGTCAACTGGGTGAAAAGCGTGGCCTTCTTACAGAAACTCCGTGACGTATATGTATATATCTAATAGTTTTTCTCTTCTCGAAGCGTGAACTGTTAGATCAACAACGCTCTCATACAACTAGTGAGCATAACCAGATTTTCATATATAATTTTGTCTCTCAAGCCTCCTGTTTTTCTTCATCGTTGCCTTTGCCAGTGGGTGCCTCCGCTAAGTGTACATAACACTCTGGTAAACTAGGACTGGCGGTGGCGACAAAGCGGGTACATTGAAGTTTTCTAAGCAGAGAGTACCTGACCGGCTGGTAACAGTACCCACCGTGCATTGTATGGCTAACTAAAGAAAGAAGCAAAGCCATGAGACTGAGGAGAGAGAAGCAAAGAAAGATCATTTGTAAATACCTGTCTTCCTCCCTTACGTGGTGGAAGTGTTGCTAGGGATGCATGGCTAACCCTGTCGGCCTTAGTGTTGGATGCGCTAAGGAAGCAGGAAGCGAGGGCCTGGTCTCTTGTTGTGTCTTGATCTTTGATCTGCTTTGAAAAGACTTCCAGGTGATTCTCTGCATCCTTCACGATACTAATGGTTCTTACATGTTCCAGAAGCTTCATTATGCATCTGTGTAAAATAACTATTTTTTAACAAGACTAGATCTTTATGCACATTGGATTTGGGGGTATTTTTTAAGGTGACACATCTCTGACTTTCATTTGTACTGTCTAAGGATAAGTTGTTTTTGTCGTCCATGCTCAGCAAAATATTTCTGGATGGTGAGAGAAGAAAAATAATTGATGGAAAAAGGTGGACCCTCTTGTCATAGCTGGCTTTAAAATTATGAAATGCTTTGTTGGTTTTTTCAGAAGGAACTATTGCTTATTAAAAAGTGTTTTTACTGAAGTCACAGAGGGGACAAAAGTGTTTTATAGGGTTTTGTTCCTGCACTTTTGTACTTTGCTTTAAAATACAGTGTCATCTAGAAGAATGCATGCCATTTTGATACTTAGACATTGACCACTAAACACTCTGTTTAATAATGATCAATGCATGTACTGACTGCTTAGGGGGTTAAGTTCTGCAGCCAGTTGCTCACTTAATTCTCAGAACAATCACATTAGGTTGTTACTGTTATTTGCCTCTGTTTTATAGATGACGTTGAGGCACATAGAAACCAGTAGCCCAAGGTCACACAGGAAGTAAGGGATGGAGCTTGAATATACGTGTGAGTTCTCTAGGGACCCATACTCTTACCCCATCGTCATGACCCCTCGCCCCATCTCTCAAAGTCATCCTTTTGGCTGCCCTTGTTTCTTACGAAATATATCATTGTAAGTTTTTAAAGCTGATTCACGAAACAAGGAGAGTGACCCGCTGTGCTGGTTTTCCCAGAGCTTCCCCGGTTACAGAACTTTTAAGCCCTGTGTCCCAGGAAGCCCGTTAAGTCCAGGGAAAACTAGGACTCTCAGTCACTGTCAACCTGTTCCTTACCCAACCCTGTCCCTGCACCTCATTTCATTCGTCATCCCTCCAACCTTGCTTGGTGTGAGGCTCAGAGATGAGATCTAAGGTAGAGAACTGGTTACGAGCCAGGATTTCAAATACGTGACAAGATAGCCTCGACGGCCTTGTCAACATGTGGAGAAACGGTGCCTGATACCGTGTGTCCAGGAATGCTCTCCCACGGCCACAGAGCACAGATGGAGGGTCGGCATGCCACCCCCGACTCGGAAGGGAGTGGGAAGGCGTGGAGTAGACGGTGCGTTCACATTTTATGCCGAACATTTTATAAGAAGTTCTTACATATTGGTGAAACATTTATTAAATATTTTTAAAAGATTATACAGTGTTTGAACTTAATTTGGTTGTGTTTATATTTATTATAATATATTGCTATATTAAAACCATAAGCGTTTTCTTAAAAATTAGGAACAGGGCATGGATGTTTTTATTCGACAAAACAACAGTCCCTCCAATACATACTTGTGTTCCTCATTGTGGCAAGTTAGGAGAGGGGGAAGAAAGAAGGAAAACGGGAGCAAACCAGAAGCATGAAGAAGAGACAGACAGACTAAGGCAGAGAGAAGGAGATCATGGGGAGAAAGAAAAGTAGACAGAGACACTTTCTGGAAGTTTCTGTTTGGTTTTTGGCTTCAGGACTTACTGCCTTTTGTGTAAATTAGCCTTGATTTTTAGGTTCTAGTTAGTAGAGGAGCACATGGAAGATGCAAGATTTCTGAATTTAGATAATAAAAGAACTTTTATGTTTAGTTTTTTAGAAGATTTTTGTGAGGCAGATGATGTTACTACTTGGTTAAGTCTTTAGATTCTTTTTGGTTTTTCATCTTCAAAGATCTTCAAAGAGATTCCAGCTGGATAATATTTGTGCTGTATATTTTCATTAACTGTTGAATGTTGGATAATTCTTTTTATGTTTAAAATGGTTGATATTTCTTTTCTACAAAGAACTGCAAAAGGAAATACTGTCTTACCTTGGAAAATAAGATTTAGGTTTGACTACAACAATCACCAAAAAAAATGCTTCTGCAAATGAGTATTTTATAATAGCAGTAGATCCCCAGGAAAAAATGTTGAAGGCCATCTGTATATATCCAGAAGAAGACGCTCATTTCTTTGGGGTTGTTTCAATCCAATTCATTTACAATCAAAGAAGATTGGTTTTTGTTTTGAAAAGTTGATTAGGCTTTAGTTCTTAGAACTTACACAATAATGACTCTTACCCCCATTGGTTTAAAAAATTGATAATTTTGTTATCAAAGTATTTAATAAAATGTATTTCATTTTACATACACATTAAAAAGCTACAGCGTTTATAAGTGTTGAGAGCTCTATTCACAACAACTGTGCCCTCTTTCCAAAGTATCTCAGTACTTTCCAAAGTATCCTCAGCATTCAATAGTGGTGTCAAGAAAGTATTTTCCTGTATTTCAAGAGTGTAGAACCAATCATGTTATTTTCCTTCCTATACAGCTGGAGAATTTGATGCTGGACAAAGATGGCCACATAAAAATTACAGACTTCGGACTTTGCAAAGAAGGGATCACAGACGCGGCCACGATGAAGACGTTCTGTGGGACACCAGAGTACCTGGCCCCGGAGGTAGGCGGGCGTGGCTCCAGCCCCGGGGAGGGAACCTGGCACGGTGCTCTGCACAGGAAGCCGTCTAAGCCTTCAAGAATGGCAGCATCTCCTGTTTTCACCTGAATTTCAATATGAATCAAATCTTATTTTGCTCCCACTTCTTTTTTAAAGATTTTATTTGTATATTTTTGGAGAGAAAAGAAGGGAGGGAGAAAGAGAGGGAGACATTGATGTGAGAGAGAAACATCGACGGATTGTCTCGTACGTGCCCCAACCACACACCACGCTTGTCTTCGCCTGCAACCCAGAAATGTGCCCTGAACCAGTGACATTTTGCTTTATGGGACAATGCCCAACCCACCGAGCCACATCGGCCAGGGCCTGTCACTTGTTTAACATGATATTATAGGGCAAGGATACACATACACGTTAAATTTTATAAACTTTATGAGCACAAAGGTACTAACTAAAGTCCATTTTTAGTTGCTGGCCATGTACATTTTATTTTTTGATGATGCCCTTTGATTCATTTATTAAAACGGAATAATTGAATGACTTCAAAATTGTTTACAGTTGTATGTACCATTTGAATTTTCCTTAGAAACAAACAAGCAGATCATTTGGATTTGTAGTATTGTCGGGTTTCATAATTATTGGAAAGTATCTCATTAGGAGAGTTAATGAAATGGCAGTAGCTACAGTTTGGAATTCAGACCAGAACAGCTCCAACTGACGACCTCATGCTGAGGGTTCCAGAACAACTCATTTCTTTGTTTATTCTGCAGATGTAGATGGCGTGTCTGCTATGTATTGGGTATTTTTCTGGGCCATGTGGTTACAGGGAACAAGATACAAAGGAAACTGCTCTCAGGGAACTTGCTGTGGACTAGGAATGTTTTGTGAATGTCGTGAAAAACAGATTTTTTGTTTCTCTGGAGTTCAGTTTCCACTGCTATACATTTGCCATGGGTGATGCTGTCCCATGTTTAGAATAACAAAATCAGCTGTGTCACAATTAGGGGAAATTATTTCTGGAAAAGATAAATACTTCTCATTTTAAAAGCAGATGATCTCCTAAGAAACTGAGATATTGTTCTCTATGCAAATGTCATCAACTGAAGAACAAAACCAAGAATTTAATGCAAGGAGGGCCCACCCCATTGTTTCTAAATAGAAAGTTTACAGTTCACAAGAAATGGCTAATTTCTTTTTAAAGACGAGTAAGAAAACATGTCTGTGTGTGTGTTTATATATCCACTTTAATATTGCAGAAGCCTGGTCTTTAAAAACAGTTTCCATACCTATGGCTGTTACGTGCCGATTCATAATTAAAATCCTGACACCTCATTTTTATCAAGGAGAGTGATCCTTGTTACTGTTTGAGGATGACACCTCTCAAAACAACTAATTTCTCATGCAATTTTAATTCCTGTATTTTAAGTATTTATGTCAAATACTGCATATTTGTTAAATCAGGGTAACTTTGAATGTGTTTACTCTTCCTTTTACAAACAAGAGTTTAGGTCCTTTTTCTGGTCTTTGATATCGACCATTTCACTAAGAACACTCACCCATTCATTAAGGAAATATTTGTTGAATATTTATTAGGTGCCATGCATTAGATTAGATGCTGGGAATACAAAGATAGTAAGGAAAGGTTTCTGTCCTCAAGTATCCTACTGTTGACTAAGGTGATAAGATATGGAGAGGAATTATTGCAGTGCAGACCCTAATTGCTCCACTGGAGGTGCGCGGAGGGTGGCGGAGGGAAAGGGGAGAAGTGGGAGCTGAGGGGAGGGTCCGGTGGCAGCAGGAACAGCAGAGGTGGGCCACGGGGACAGGATGGGAATGCGGTTTAGGTCACGTCTCAGGGAGAAAGGATAGTCACTTCTGAATTGAGAGCAAGGCGACGTTGCGATCAGATGGCCAGAGTTGGGGAGGAACGGGCCGGGGCTGAAACTCACTCTTTCCCTACTTCACATGGTGTCTCACATGTCTCTTGAGCCCTGAAATTTCTAGTACTCACCCGTGTTGATCCAGGCTTTTCTTGACGGCCTCTGAGTAATGGCTGTTGATCAGACCTGGAGCACATTCCTGAGTACTGCTTCTCTAGAACTGCTCACTGTCGGCATTTTCCCTTCTTCTCTCCTTGTAGAAGTGTACACGTGATAGAGAGATTTCTCTACCTTTTCAGTTATTTTTATCTGGTAGAAACGCTTTGCTCTTGAAAGACAGGGGAAGGGTATTTTAAAAATGCTTCAGAAAGACTATTAAAAATCAGTTCAAAACTAATTAACTGTCTTATATATCAGATATATAGCCGATTTGTAAATAAACTTAAGTTTTAAATGATCTCAAGTTTCTTCTTCTGGCAAAGACCGTCAGGGAAAACAAGTCTTACAGTATAAAAATGCCATTTGTTGAAAACAGAGTATTTTAAAAATATTTGTTCCCTTACCTCTTTTGACGAAGAATTATAGATGTTTGGTGTCATAGGGGCATGGGAGGGAGGTCATGTATTTCTTAAGAGATTGCAGAAATGTAGTCCTAGCAGGCATACAACCTAGGCGTTTAGTATACGACAGCTCTCAAACGCACTTGTATCTATAGTTATAAATGAATGCGTTTTTGCCCTTACTGATTAGAAGGCAATGAACTTGACCTGCCACGCATTATGGACAAGAATCTATTTTGAGGGGAATGTGGTTGTGCAAACTATATTCTGTTTTCACACCTAGAAATTTCAAAAAGAAATTAGAAATCATGTCTAAAGCCTTACTGTTAAGTTTTATTATTTGAGCTGGCTCGCGTTGAACCCAAACCCTTTTATGCGGTGCTAATTATTTAGTCTCAGCTTCGCTCTTGAGTTAGCAGTACCTGATCAACTTTCCAACTGTAAAACAGTCTGAAAATCAAATGTAGCTTACATGCAAGACCCAACAAAATTAAAAGTGTTAAGTACGTTTTGGCAGTTCAGTTTTATTATGCCCAGTCCTCAAATGTACCAGCAGATAATCATCTGAATGTTAGTTATTTTTCACATGTTTATGTGATCACACAAAAAGTACATGCTAAAAAGAAGCAGATGGTGACAGATGGGGAAGGTTGAATAAGGTGGTTTTGGAAACCTAGAGAAATGCACTTCTGTAATAGTGTAAAAATAAAAATTATTTGATAATCAAGTTAGAACTAACAAAAAAGATTGCAAAAAATGAGTTGGTTTTTGGAAAATATGTAGCCTCTAGGGTGGTTACTATTCAGAGAAAAAAATGTTTATAATTTTGTTTCATATAAGTGTAAAATAAATTTTTTTTTCCAGTGGCTGAAAATGTATTTGATGCATTTTTAGTTTTTAGAACCTCATTTTTAGGAAATATTCACTTACTGTCATTTTATTCATTTCTCTTGTAAAACCTACTGTGTTTAATATATCTTATATAATCCATATTTTGAAAATATCTGAAATAGACCAGATATGTTGATAACTATTTTGATACAAAGATTCACTCAAAGTCATTATAATGCTATATAGGTAATAGTGAAAATAGAAATTAAATTCTATATACATTTAAAGCCAAAGATAGAAATTAACTTCTTTAGAATGAGTTGGGAAAATCATATAAATTAAGAGTAAAGGTAGTTGGCAGCATGGACTGGTGTAGGTAGGGAGAGAGGGGGTTAGTTAGAATCTAGCTGAACTTAAGTGTATTGAATGCAATTTTACTTATTTTAAATACAAGAAAGAAGAAATTTAAAAGGTGTCATTTTCTGGGTTCTGTCAATACTATCTTTCAGAGATCTTAAGAGAAATAAGTGAGGCCAAAGTTACTTAGGTTTGCACATTTGATCTGTAGGTAAAAATAGTATAGCACACATACTTACATTTTGCTTAACCTTGGAAAAAATTCTGCTGTTTCTACCAGATTGTGAAACTAAGTCTTAAAACGTGGAAGATTTTCGTGAAAATGAAAAGTTGCATTGGTAGCCTTTCTAAAACTGTGTACATCTCTAATAGTTTGTTAATTATTAAGCATGCATGTAACACCTGTCCTTAAGGTACTTCTGAAAGCCTTCGCCTTCCTGATAGTTCCAGACAGGCCTCCTCACCAATATTAAGGGACAGATTATAAGTCCTTAGTTCAGGTAGAAGTTGTGTGCTTTGTAATTAGAATCCATATTTAAGAACCCTTGTCATATGTGTCTACTTACTATTTATACTGTTTTCTGGGTATTAAAAACCATCCCATTTTGTCCCCAAATTGAACATTTTAAAAATATGAATCAAAGTGGTATTTTTTAGTTCAGTGTTGACGTCTGTCAGTGTTTGTAAGTAGCAGGTTTTACTTGGTCTGTCGGTTCTTGTAGTAGCTATTTTTCACCTGAAGGCATTTTTTTTTCATTGTCATGTGGTCCTTTATTTGCATTTAATACTTTGGAAGGGTTCCAGTTTAGCATATATTTCATTTTTAAATTTTTCAAAGCATAAGAACGTATACAAAAATAATGTAACTGATAACTCTAGGGATAGCCTGTAGCATTTTACAATGGCCATTTTTACTTGGGTTACAAAGACCCAGTTTCTTGGAATCCCATAACATATGTTGCTTCAGAATAAAAAGGAAGTATAGAAATCGCTGGGCAGGTATGCGTTAAGTATTATTTAGTCACCAGTGTTATACCCACGCAGGTTTGTCTTGTTCAAGATCGTTGCCTATTGTAGCCAGAGATTGCTCTGGAAGGTCCGATGTTAGCTGTGTGCAGGAGATGTGTGTGAAGCTGGGAGGAGCTAGCCACAAGGCTTACAGCCTTCTAATTCCCAGCAGGTGGCAGTTATAGTCTCTTAAAAATTATTAGAGGATATATATTTATGGAAAAAATGCTGAGAGACCATGGAATCCATAATTCCATGACATATATGCTTCTCCGGAAGCTGAAGTACATTATAGAATGTGAATTAGAATATTTATGGGTCTTTTTAAAGCAAATTTCTGTGATGTTAAGAAAATGTGAAGAGCTCCCATAAATGATAAAGTATGTAAGAGCATGTATGTATATAAAACACACACATATCAGCTACCTGAAATGTAAAGGTTGCCAGAAAAAAGTTTTTTTTGAATTAGTGGTAAATTGGTTCATCCAAGTTCGCAGTTTACTTTCACAACATAGGTGGGCAGACAGTTTGTTTAGATGTTTAACTTTTTCCCCCATCTGTTCTGTCAGGATTATTGATTGAGCACTAAGCCACTGTAGGGCACGCGTAGCCTCCTCACCGTTGCTTGCCTGGGTGTATTGCGTGGGCACGCAGACAAGCAGAGGGAGGCCGTCCTTTGACCTTCCAGTAAATACTAACAGTAAAGGAACATTGGAGTGAACATGTTTTCTGGAAGTGACTATTAGCCAAATCAATATTTACACTGGGAATTTTAATTGATGGTATTATTTTAAAATACATAGTTTATTATTTAATATCATTTTTTGAATGAGTTACCATTCAAGAGCTATTTATGGTGATTTTTTTAAAACTCACCTGGTTGTTTTATAAATGAAAGCATCTCCCTCAAATATTGATCAAATGTTACCGGAATATTTAATAGTAATTGGTACCTGCTGTGCCCTCCTTGAATCTTCGGTTTTATTTGATCGGAAATTGAAGCAATTTCTGGGTCCTGGTGGAAACAATGAGACTACACCTTGTCCAGCATGTGTGCTGTTTAGGTGTGGCTTTGATGTGGCTCATCATCATATTTTTAACAGTTGCATTTCCTTTCGTGTTCCGGATCCTCTCTCGTCCTTTATGTCTGTTTGGGCGTTTGTGTTCAGTGTCGTTACAAAGTAAAGCTACACCTGTGGTCCCAGAGAACAGTGGTAATAGGAGGAAATACCAACTGTCTACATCCGTACCTAAACCTTGAGTTCAGAGAAATGTCAGCAGCATTGACTTTAGGGTCTAGAGATGCTTTCTTTAGATTCATTTCTTAAGATAAGTCTTTTAGTGGATGTTTCTCTAGGAGTAGGTTTTGGTCTGCGTTTCTATCCCAAGAGGATGACACATGGCGTTGTCACAGAGCTGAAGAGCTCACCGCCATTGTACCTTCACCCTTGGTCATGTCTTCGCATCGGTTCTCAAGGCCACATGCCAGGAAAGAAAAAAAGAAAAGAAAAAAAAAATCCTCAGAGGTGACCAGAAGGAATTTCAACTCACAGGTTAAAGAATGTAAATTTTGTATGTTTCTGCTGTTTTGGAAAAAGAAGTGCTTTGAGTAAGGGAGAAAATTATCTTCCAAAAGTCATATAAATGAGGGTGTGGATTGAAGTCCATTCTGGAATTTCTAGAGTATTTCCTAGTACTATTTTGAAATAATTTCTATTGAAGGAGAGTGAAAAGACATTTTATGAATAGTGATAACATGTTTTATGTTATATATCCACATATAAAATATCAGAATCACTTTTATTTCCTGTGTATTTCATCTTCCAGCTGTTTGGAGGTAGGCTTTGAACGGAAATCTGTCTTCTTAATTGATAGCAACCAAGAAGCCTGGTTGAGCTTTTAGGGTGTTTTCTCCTTAACATAGCTTAAGCTCGTGTGTCAAGAAGATAATACATTACATCAAATTTGTTCAGTACAAAGTGATTCAGCAAGCAGTTCTAATTGTAGCATTCTATCTCTATATCAATTAAAGCACATTATGTTCAGAAGCAAAACCACTTAGTTGGAGAGTCAGTATTCATTTTACAAAGCTAAATAAAATACATTTTATTTTATCAAACAGATTTTTTTACAATGCAGTTTTATTTTTCAAAAGCTTATTTCTCTTCAAAAATAAACCCCCCCCCCTTTTTTTTTTTTAATGCACTCACTTTCCCTTCTGGCTGCAAACCAGGTATTTAAACAAAAATAAAGGATTGCCAGTTCTGCCAGCTGGGGAAGAGAACCCGGCTGGTGAAATGTGGGTTCGGGAGGCAGTTAATCCAGCTTTTATGCTTTTTATGGTTTTATGAAAAAAGAGGTTAAAAACCGCATTTGGCTCTTTTTTGTGTGTGCCTGTGTTCTGTTGGTGTTGTAGGAATGCAGAGAAAGGTTACTTAGATTTTGAATTTTTGTTATTAGGTAAAATCCTGGATCTATTAGAAAAAGGCCCTCAAACAAGGCATTTAACTAATTGGACAGTGGGGAGAGTCCTGAATAATCAAAAATCACTGGTATTTAAAACAATGTATATTACAGCATTTTCTTTGACTTAAGTACACAAGTGGAATTTCTCTGCTTCGTTAGGTTATTTCTTGTTTTCTCTATGGTCTCACACATCACATTACTCATTTCAAACAAATAAGCATTTGAAATTTTTTTTCGGCCAAAGCTAAAGATGAGAATTTGCTGTTTTTCCTGAAAATATTTTGCTTAGTTTGTGATTTACAAAAGATTCTTGGAGCACGTGAGACTGGACTTGCATTTGTCTGTTGCCAGCGTTGCTCGTTCCCAGACTTCTTCAGCCACAAAACAGTCATACAGTTGAATTAAAAATCTTTCAGAGCGCTTGAAATCACTACTAAATATATCTTCAAGTAACATAGTTTTTTCTTGAAAGTATATGCTCCATCTTTAAATACCCTGTCTGCCAAAGAGCCTTCACTATCCCAAATGTCATGTGTAATTCTATGAAATTACTGGTCAATTTTAAATAAAAGCCACATAGGAGTAACTTTCAACTTTTAACAGTGTATTTACTTATTTCAAACTAAGAAAGGTTGGCATGTGAGCACTGCTTTGTTCTGCATCAAATTCTCTCTTATGTAATCAGTTAGAAGAGTTTTTTAATCACTAAATTCTATGTGTATGGTTGTGTTGATTGGTTTATTCCAAAGCTAAGAGGATCCAGAAAAGTAAGCTTTAAGATGATTCAAATATAATAATTTAAAATAAAATAATGAAAGTTCCAAATAAATGAAGAAAATTGCACTGGATGAGGAACACATCTAATAAAAAGATACCATGTTTTTCCCAAGCGAAATGGCAAGTTAACATTTTCCGATGCGAACAGGTCACTCTAACAGAACCTGATACTTTAATGTCATTTCTTCCTAAATTTGTGTTGTATGTCCTATGTTTTGCAAAGCAAATTTAAGGTATATATTAGACAGGTATTGAGTCCCTGATTCCTGTTGTTTGTGTTTAACAGAAACTGTCGTGGGGTACTGAAGCTTTGGATACTCACGTGTATTATAGCCCAGACAATACACCTTCATAGTCACCTTGTTGACTAAGTACTTCCTGAGTTTAAACCTGTAGGGGCCTCCCAGAGTTTTCCAGGCTATTTTCATGGTGATCGTGCCCTGCATTCTTGCCTGTGACATGGCTTACAGTTTAATTTGTGTCACTCAGCTCTTCTCAGTTCAATAGTGTATAAGGCTCGTTCGATAGAGGCTCCGGGTCTGGCATGCCTTAGCTTTAAGTTCCTACTTCAAGTCCCCATCAGTGAACTAGAATGAAAAATTAAGTAGGCCTAAAAGAAAATACGCAGATCTGCTAGTGGTTTCCACTTAATCCTCAGTGCACTCACATACTCATTTCCTTGGAATTGGTCGTATGATCATTTCTGTGTCTATGGAACATTTCAAATACTTGGTGTGATTTATATCTTTCATAGGATGCTTCATGGTTTCAACCCCAAGATATAAAAATTGCCTACCTAGGCTTTGCAAGTTAGAATTCATTGTCTTGTACAAATCTCCTGTTTTATCAATAATATTTTACAAGTTGATACGTCATAATTAATCTTCCTCCTGGTCTCACTTTCAGGTGTTAGAAGACAATGACTATGGCCGGGCTGTGGACTGGTGGGGCCTGGGGGTCGTCATGTATGAAATGATGTGCGGGAGGCTACCCTTCTACAACCAGGACCACGAGAAACTTTTTGAACTAATACTAATGGAAGACATTAAGTTTCCTCGAACACTCTCTTCAGATGCAAAATCATTGCTTTCAGGGCTCTTGATAAAGGATCCAAATAAACGGTAAGCCACCAGTAACACCCAGGGAGTGACTGATGAGCTCCCTGGTTAGCAACTGCAATATGGAAATTAATTCAAACATAACTAGCTCCAAGAAGCAATGTATTTAGTGTAGACATCTTCCAACTGAGATACTGGCTTATTTTTAACTGCATAATAGGGAACATTGAAAAAATTTCCTCAACTATTTCCTAACTTGGAAATTTTATGCAGATTTTACCATATAAGGATTTGGGGGGTTTTATCCATATTATGTGTGTTATCCATATTATGAACAAAGCTCCCTAATTGCCCTGATGTTTCTCTTGTAGAATGAGAGCATCCCTTTTATTTCCTTCAGCCTCCGGACCTTTATACTTCTGCTGGTTCACATTAAAAAAAGCTCAGACCTGTCTATGTCCTCTCTCCTCTCACCCCAACACATCTAATTACATTTTTGTTTGTTCTTTGATGATATTCTTTTCCATGCGTGGCTGAAAAGATTAATGGCAGGAAAAAAATCTTTATGCACTTTGTATTTCTGTTTTTGCAGCTTCAGCTTTGACTCAAAGAATTCTACGGCCCTTTGCTCAATGAGCTATAGTATTCCTTGCTCATGTTTCTATATTCATTTAGACATGCATTTTATAAGTCATACATGAAATGGCTGTTAATTTTTAGTGTCCCTTAAAATATATGTTTGTGTATATCTATATATATACCCATCCTTCCATCTAGATACATACCCATTTTTTCTGAAAATATCTTAAGCATCCTGAGGTTAGATCATTTCACATATTGTTGAATCTTTTATAACACCTCACATAACGTTTTTTCTTTACAAGTTCTGTTAATGGATGCTGCTCAATATGTATTTGTGGATAGGCTGATTCATGAAGGAAGGAGTAAATGAAGCTTAAAATGTGGGCTTTGTCTACCTTATATATGGTTTCTATCACATGCTCCTAGCTTCTAAATTTATGAGGAACATGATTTTGCCTTCAGCAAAAATAAACAAACATAATAAAAGAGGTACCATCTTTTTGCTTTGTGAAGAACCAGTCACAAATGCATTTCGTAATACTGGTGACTGGGATTGTACCTTCCATTTTTAAAGTGATTTTTTTATTTAGGCCGTTTTGTATCTGTTGTATTCTGGTCCGGTTCAGTACCTGGCAGAGTAGGTAGATAGGTAGGGTAAATATTATTGTCATTTCCATTTGATTGAGGAGAAAACAGGGATCCAGAAAGCCTTACGTGATTCATCCCAAATATCACAGAACGTTCTTGTGGAACAAGAGTAGAAATCAAGTTTCTTGTTGCCTATTTGATATTTCTTATACAGGGTGGGACAAAAGTAGGTTTACAGTTGTTCGTATGGAAAATAATACAATAGTTAATAAATAATCACACAGAATGAACTCTGTTTCATGTACTCACAACTGTAAACCAACTTTTACCTCTTCCCTGTATGTCTCTTACTTACGTAAAATACCTCAATTTGGGTCAGGTTTTGAAATATATTCCATTTAATGTGATGATTTCACAATTAATGTAACAGGTGGTACTTGATGATAGGCGATCACTAAAAAGAGTTAGGGTTTCCATTTTAGCTACTTGATTTGGGGACCTAATATTTGGTTTGTGTCTCAAGGGCGGTGAATTTTTATGCCGTCCTTTCCTGGCTCCCCCAGGTGATTCTGTGGCCCCCTCTCTATGTGGCCGGTACAACAAAATTGTACTGTGCTTTTCATGCCTCTGCCTCATTCATTTTTATTATCATCCTTAACCCTAGCCCATCCAATGGGTCAAGCATAGTAGGTACTTTATAATTACTCAATAAATGTGAGGTAAATGTAGAATGTTAGTCGCCTGGTAAGTAGGACAACTCTTAAAGGTTTGTGCACCCAGAGGCTGGTATTGTCTAAAGAGAAAGTGTGGTATTTTCAATCATCTGCCATTTCCTTTTGTGATGGATGTATCAAGCCAACCTGCTCCTGCTGCCTTAAAATACTGGGAATGCAAGGACGAACAGAATGATCTGCTCTAGCTGTTCATGTCGGGTAATTGGGGCACAAGACATATTCTCAGACGCTCAGGTTAAACTACATATAAATCGCTTTTGAAATTATTAGCTCTGTCTGGGGGATCGGGAGACCGAAGCTGGCTCGCCAAGGAGTTGGGCTGCGCATTGGCGTTCATGCTGAGAAATTCACATTTAAAGAACATCTAGAATTGCAAATGAATGTGGCATTTGAGAGGTTCAGTGACTACACTGTAGAATATGAGTTGGGTAACATTGGGAGATGAAGCTGATCGGTTAGATTATGAGGACCTTATGTTTCTTAGAAAATATTTAATCTTTATTCCGAAGGGGATGAGATGCCACTCAATTATTAAAGGGGCTAGATAATTAACCAGATTTTTGTGATGACAAGGTAACTCTGGCAGCTTTGTCCTGCATGGGTTAGAACAATGAAGGGCCAGGGGCCAATAGGCAGAGCAGCAAAGAATGTGTAGGTCCAGATCAAAGACAGGGTCCTTTCTGAAGCAGAGTAACAGCGATAAATAGAACTTTATGAATAGGGAAGTAGAAGCGGTAAGGAAGCAGGAGGAGGCGGGGTGCCTTCGCTTTCCAGCGTGGTGACTGGTTTGGAGAATGGAGTAGATTTAACAGACAGTGTTCAGGCAAAGGAGGAGGCTTCACGGGGTAAATGCTGGTACTTGCTTTCACTGTACCAAGTCTGAGGTTTTATATAAACCCAGATGGAAAACAGGACCAGTGCCTAATAGAAACCCAGGAACCGAATGTCTGGACTGAGGACCCATCATCGTCTGGGAGGGAGCTGGGGCCGTGAGAGTGGTGGAGAGAGTCCTGGGAAACGCGAGAGCCAACCAGGGACCCCGAGAAGTCTCTGGAAATATAATCAGTAATCGCATTATCGTGTATCTCATTAGTACTCCCCTTCCACTGTTTTAAATTCTGTCCCGCATTTTTCTGATCCTCTTTACTGAGTTGCTGTCAGTTCTGCCCAAGGATCTCGCTTTTATTTCTTATTCTCCATTACTTTATGCTCATTCTGGTAGCATCGCTGTTATCTTCCTACGCAGGTGAGAATTTATAGGGAGAGCATGATCTCACGTTGCCTTCAGTAACACTAGGAAAATAGGAATTCTGTGATGTTCCTAGTAATGAAGAATCCGTAGTAGCGGAGAATTTAGTTCGGCATTCTGGTATTGGAGTTCAGTATTCCTAGACATAAATATCTCAATGCAAATCATATTCTGATATTCTTTTGGAGTCTTAAGTTACATAGCAGGCAGTCATTGACGTTGACATTTTTGACAGCTTCACACTTTAAGGAAGCTCGTGTTAAAGAATCTCTCCCACCTTTTGGAATGCAGTCTTGAGATTCAGACCTTAGACTGCATAGTATTCATGGCCAATACTTTAGTCTTGTATGTGTTTGATAGATACAGATGAAGTGCTAGCTATGTCCAGAGCCTACCTATTGCTACAGACAGACAGAAAAATGAGGACGTGAGGCTGGTTTAAAACCTTTTCTCTGCAAGATCGCTCTGGTTGTCTCCCCAGCCCTCACCGCACGCTCCGTCTCATACATAATTCAAAATGGACACGGTATTGAGACAAACAGTAACAAAAGCGGAAGAAAACACAACGAACTTCTGCCTTTTCTCACACAGCCTACGTTGATGCATACTTTGAAACACTAGATCCTTCTCAGAAACGTGTTTTGGTGCTTCTGCTTGTCTGGTTCCCTAAGCACAAGCCTGCAGTGCTCTTTGGATAATCCAGTACTGTTGTCCACCCTCAAAAGTATTCACCGTCTAGCGAGACAGACACAACATGACATAGAATGAAAAAGGGTGAGGCCAGGGAGTCGGGGGCTGAGTGTCACCCACAGACACAACGGCCATTCGGGAAGTTCCAAATGTGCACACGGCTCTTACGAGCAGATCCACTCGGAAAGTTCCACGTCAGGGGTGTGGTTCATTCTGCATAAATCTAGACTGTGCACCTCTGCTCATCGGTACAGATGTTCAGACATCAGCTGATTGCTTTATTTTCCATTCTGACACTATGTCAGAGGATCGTGGATTCTTCCCAGTCTCGTGTTTCTCATACCTAATAACAACAAGAATTAATGACAATGGTACAGTTGTTTGTTTTCTTCGACCTGTTTGTTTTCTTCCTACCCAGTGGTGTGTGGGGGTTGGCCTGTGCCAGCTCATAAGAGCCAATTGTTAAATTTCAAGAATTGTGTGAGCTGGCTGTTTAGTCATTATAACTTATTAAAATTGTATACATTTGTAAATTAAATTAAAAATATTAAAATCAAAGGTAATAAATACTCAAAATTCACCCCTCTGTAAGGATTTTGTTCCATTTTACTATTGGCCATGGTCGGAGTTATTTACATCACCAGAATTGGCAAACATTGTAAGTCAGGGCTTGATTTATTGTTTTGTCAATTGTTTAAAGTGATGGAGAAAGTGTTAATAATACAGATTAAATTTTAAAGGTGGTTGTATCTATATCTGTTACATTATGAATGGCACAAAAATGAGGAAATATTCTTCTGCTGTTCTAAAAATATTAGCCATTCAGCAAAGAAGTTGCCCACATATCTGAAAAACAGGTGAAGTTCTGACACATGTCTCTATTATCACATTTATCTTAGTCTTTACTATATATAGTTTATAAACTATAGTAAAGACTATAAAAAAGACTATATTTTTTAGTATGAAAAATAGCAGCTAATGTTCATATCAGAACTACTCGTAAGTCAGTTGGTGGCTTTGGACTTCAGCAAAAATTAACAAAAGTTTTCTGGAGCATCCACTGGTTAATGTACTTATACTAAAGAACATTGTATGTTTTTACTGTTTTTTATAAATTCCATGCTTTGCATCCTTCATATCAGTACAGTTTATAAGAAGCATATACCATGTGCATATTAAATGTGCGTAATTTCCCCAGGGGCCTGGTGGTTCAGCATTTCCCAGGGCAGGTCATCCCTGAGCATGAACAAGACCGTGAGGCTTGCTGTTTCAGGATCAGATTTGACTAGGTTCCCTTTACTCTCTTTTCCTCATTCCTTCCCTGTTCTTTCTTTTTCCTCCATTCATTTCCCTGTCACCTTCCCTCCTTACTTCACTCTCTCTTTTTTCCGTCCATCTCGTTCTATCTTCGTCATGACTCATGTGCACTCTATGAACTGAGGAAGGCAGGAAACACCTGAATTGCATATTGCATCTGGTATCAGTTAAATAAGAGCACCTTCAAAGACGCGGGGTGGGGGGTGCATTTAATCTTTTCATTTATATTGAAACTTGCTTAGCAAATTACATTGTAATGCCATTTCACAGATTAACAATATCAGTTCCGTGGAAATTCATTTGAGATATGAAAACCGTCCATGAGTTCCTCTCTGTTAGTAATGCTCTACAAATTGTTTCTCTAACCAATTCAGACATTTCAGAATTCATGTTCACAAGGGTGCATTCTGACGTGAGCCCTTCTAAAATAAATCTGGTTTGTAGAATTGACAATGACAATTCTCATTAAGCTACCATTTCCTGTGCTGGGTGCTGGACTTACTATCCCCATTTTACAGATGAGAAAACTGAGGTTAAGCAGGTTTTTCACTGTCACACATAAATTCCAGAGCTGGCTGCCCATTTCAGGTTTGCCACCGAAGCCTGTGGTCTTTTCAGATACTGTACTATCCTGAGTTAATAGCCCATTCAGGAAATTAGATCTTCCAGCGAAAGATTTTTATTTCTATGACTAGTTATCACACAGAAAATTACATTTCACAAAAACTTTTTGTTAGGCATTGGCTTACGTAAACATTTCACGCTCGTTTAATTTCATTCCTATCCTCACAGCCTCGGCGGAGGGCCAGATGATGCAAAAGAAATTATGAGACACAGTTTCTTCTCGGGAGTAAACTGGCAAGATGTATACGATAAAAAGGTGCGTTATCTTCATGGCGTGGTGTTTATGTATTTTGGCTAAAATGAATTTACAGCAGAAAGATTTTAAAGTGAATACAATTTAATGTTATCATGATATGTTTCACTTCTACACTATCGTCTGATTGAATATTGAACTTTGTACACTATCATTTAATTGAATATTGAACATTTAATTGAGTATTGATACTTTTGACTCCTAAAATGTGTCTTGAAATTCTGCTCAGTATGGTCAAACAGTTGTTATTGTCTCTGAGAAATAATACACGGTCAGAGGTTTTCTCTGGTGCACAGGCTCCAAGCCACAACTAAATACCCCTTTGCTCCACCCTGTCCAAAAAGGACTCAGTCAAAAAAAGAAAGAAAACGTTCTCTACGAGACAATGGTAAAGCACCAGTGTGCGTGGCCGACTGTTAAGAGACCAAGAATGCCACAAAGATTTCCTCCTCAGTGTTGGGCTCCTCTTGGGAGGCGGTAGTTTGGCATCACCTGGAGAGAGCTCTGAGGGTCGAGCCCGCACCGGCCTGGACAGGCCCAGGGCAGAGGTGCAGTGAACACCTGCAGGTGGCTGCCTGGGGGTGATCGGACAGAGAAGTTGGCAAGTGGGGTAGGAACAGGAACTCCCAAACACAGCTTCAGATGATGCATGTGGCAATAGGAGTTTACATTGTCATAATGGGTAGAAATAGGTGATGCTTAATTTGAGCAAAGGGGTTAAGTATCTTGCGTAAAGAAGCAACGACCACAAAAATCACGAAGTTTCCATAAGTAATAGACGTCCTCGTGGACCGGCCTCTGGGAAGGTTACCTGGGCGGTGGAGAGCTACTGAGCAGGCCCGGAACGACAGCCTTACAGCCGCGTCCTTAACTTTGAGTCTCTTTCTGGGTGGGTTGTGAGTAGTTCTCTACCAATGGGACTTTCTTAGGTTTGATCATTGTAACATGGCTATACCATTATTATCTTAATGCACAGAAAGGATACATGTTAGTGCTATTTTGTTAAGTCTTCTCTAAGCCAAAAATTATTTCCATATAACAACTTATAAAAATTGGATGTGAGGATAAGTTTTGTGTACCTCCTTTATCAGTCTGAGGAAGCGCCCTTCTGTTCTCAGGGTGCTAATATTTTTTATCATGAATAGGTGTTGGGTTTTATTAGAAGCTTTTTCTGCATCTTTTGCAATGATCATAGGGGTTTTTGCTTTTATGTTCTATTAACATGGCGAATTACAGGGATTGGCTTCCTAATGGTAAATGAACCTTTCATTCCTGGAGGGGTATCCACCTATCTGTGAGGGGTAATCCTTATTTTATGTTGCTGCATTTGATACAATGTGTTTCTGAAGGATTTTGGCATCCTTTTATCATGGGTGATATTGGGAGTTGTCTTTCTAAAAATGTCTGTGTATGATTGTAATTTAGAGATCATGTTTCCCTCCGAAAAACAAGGTGGGCAGTATTCCCTCCTCTTAAGTTGTATGGAATTGTGTGTGTAGACTGTGTTAACAAATCCTTGAATTTTTGGTAGAATTTACCAGGGAAGCCACTTGGAGTTTTGTCTTTGTGGGGAGGTTTTCAGAAATAAATTCAATTTCTTTTAACCGATACCGGGCTGCCACGGTTATCTATTTCTTCCTGAGTGAGTTTTGGTATTTTGTGCCTGACAAGGAATGTGTCATCTAAATATTCTAATTTATTGGCTTGAATAAGTTTGTAACACTCCCTTACCATCTTTAGAGTGTCTGTTGTGTGTGCAGCGATGGCCTCTCTTTTATTTCTGATATCAGTCATTTGTGTATTCTCTCTTTTGTTCTTTATCAGTCTGGCTAGAGGTTTATCAATGTTACTAAATTTGTTTTTAAAGAACCAGCTTTTGGTTTTATGGATCTTTTGTATTGTTTCTCTTTGTTTAAATTTATTAATTTACTCTTTACTATTTATCCTGCTTCTTTTGAAATTACTGTTCTCTTTTTTTTTCTCTATTTTCTTTAGGGGGGAGCTTAAATGATTATTTTGAGACCTTTCTCTTTTTTCTATCATAAGCAGAAGCACTATCATTTTCTGTCTAAAGACTCAGCCATGCTTTGCGAATTTTGATATGTTGTCTTTTCCTTTCAAAGTATGTTTTAATTCCCCTTGTGATTCCTTCTTAACTCAGAGATTGTTTCAAAGTGTGTTGTTCGGTTTCCAAATCTATAGATTTTTTCGTTCTTTGTGTTATTGACTTCTAACTTAATTGTCTTGTGTTTGAAAAACACATTATGCGATATAAATCCTTTTAAATTTATTCACATTTTTATGGCTGAGAAAAATGGTTTCTCTTTGTATATGTCCTGAGTACACTTGAAAAGACTGCGCACTCTGCTTTTATCGCGTGAAGTGCTCTACCAGCACCCGTTATGTCTCGATGGTGGGGAGTGCCTTTCGTGTCTTCTATATTCCCACTAATTTTTTGTCTCCTCATTTTATTAGTTACTAAAAAGGGATCATTGTAATCTTTTAACTATAATTGAAAATTTGTTTTGTTTCATGCGTTTTGAAACTTCATTATTAGCTGCATACGTGTTTAGAATTATATCTTCTTGGTGAATTTATCCCTTTATCATTAGGAAATGTTCCTCTGCCTTCATAGCATTAATATTTGTTTTGAAATCTACTTTGTCTGGTAATAAGTACTCCAGCTTTCTTTTGATTTTGTATGATACATCTTTTCCCATTATGCTACTGTTAACCTGTGTTATATATTTGAGTGAATTTTCTTTTAGACATCATGTAGTTGATTCTTGCTTTTTTGGGAGGAGGTAGATCTTAATGTGTGATGGTCTTTATGTACAACTTTATTGGCCAAAAAAGAAGAGGGAAAAATTTCAATACAAGGCATTGCAACTGACCCTGTCAACTATATTTATGACCACCTATATACAGGAGAAAATTGTAAAACTGCATGTAAATGACAGAGAAACTTGAGAACAAAAGTTACTTGAATCATATCTGTGTTGTGCTTGTAGGTTAACAATGGTGGAATATTAGTGAGGGGAAAGGGATGGATATTTAACTGCATGTCTATGTTCTATATCTTAAGAAAGCAAAAAAAGTGTCAAAGTATCTATTGACAAAATGTTAACATTCGTTATGCCTGGTTGTCTTTATGTTATTTTCTATTATTTCTTTTATGCTTGAAATAGTTCTTTTTTGACTCCAGTGAAAGGTGAAAGAAATGAAAACACCAAGCATGAACTACTGAAGAAAACTGAAGAATAAAGAAAGAGGGGGCAATAGCTAAATGGAACAGCCTATGGAATGAATTATATTTGTTTCTGCTTCTGTTTCGCTTATATGTACTTAAGGGAAAATCCAATAAGGACTCCAAGTGGAGAGATATAGAAAAAAGTAAGACTTAAGATGCAAGTGTATGGATAGTGTGCTGTAAGATTTTAAAATATATTGTAAAAAAAAAAAAAGTAAGATAGGAGGAAAAGCAGGGTCTGTGAAGCATAGCTAAAGGGATTAATTAGCCTTTGCAGAGTGGGCAGGGCCCCCGGGCAGGGGCAGGGATGGGAAATGTTGTAGAACTGCCCACAGAAGCCAATGTGTTTGTAAATGTCTCTTCCGGAAGCTGGGGTAGTTGCTGCCTGAAGGCTCTGCTCTCTTGATAGGAAGCATCCTGCTTCTGAGAGTAAGAAGGGTATGTGTGCGCATGTGTAGTCAACATCTCAGGCTGAGGCTCGAGGACAGTAACCGGCTCATGTAGGGGGAGGGGAGGGAACTGCAGAGAGCCCAGCTAGGGACATGTGAAGAGGTACCAGGTACTGCTTCAGGGCCCAGCGGAGGCTGGAGATTTCAGAATGCCATCATATACTGACTGCTAAAGCTTTGTTCTTTGTAAAGAAAAATAATAACAGCATAGAACAAGAAAGAACAAGAGTATTTAAAGACGATTGATTTGGGATCTATGGCTCACTTTGAGAACCATCTTATACTTACTGTATTTGTACTTATTTTTCAGAGATTTCCTTCAGTAAAGAAGAGGAAACTTGCTTTTAGAGAGTAATTTAGGTACTGGATAGTTTATTTTGGTCACATGGTTAATATTCATTTCACTGGAAGGGCAACCGTTTAAATGAGAAAGACTCATGCTTATCACTTCCGTGGGAGGAACAGAGAGGGGCCTAAGTGAAAGAACACCTCTTCTGAAAGCGCCTAGTGAATCTTTGACCTCACTCCATCCATTCTAAAGACTTTCAGTTCATTCGTTAGACTTCTGTGTTCCTATTTGAAGATTAATCTTCGTGTCTGTCCCAAATTCTGAGTTAGAACTTTTAGTGTTTGTATAAAACTACATGTTTACTATTTCAAATGCTCCTCATTCTCTTTTTTAATTGACTTGTTTTAATGGAGATAGAATCCTCCCTGTGAAGTACCCACGCCTGCGGGTTGTAGTGTAGCCCCAGAGTTGCGCAGCCTTCCTCACCATCTGATTCCAGAACACGTTCGCCTCTTCATTCCTTCTTGAGGATTCAGGCTGCTTTCTGACATTATTCGCCTTTAGCCTGAAGAATCTCCATGATCATTTCTCATACTATAAGTCAGTTGGAGAGGAATTTGTTTTCTTTTATCCAATGACGTCTTTATTTTGGCTGTATTCTTCAGGGATGTTATCACTGGATGTAAAATTGTGAGTTGATAGCTTAGTGAGGGCTTATTCAATTATTTGTTCCTTGTAAATTATGTGTTTCATATCACCTACTGCTTTCAGGATGTTTTTGTGTGTGTGATGGCCTTAGAACATGCCAGTTTGACTAGCCTGAGCTCTAATTTCATACAGTGGCAACAGACAACCTACCATGAAAATTAGTAAAAATATTGTTTACTATAACAACAGAAATCTGAAGTACTTAGGGATACTTTTGACAAAGGGTATGAAAGACCTTTATTGAAAACTAATAAATATTGTTGAGAGAAAGTAAAGAAAATCCAAAGCAATGAAGAGATCTGCTGTGTTCATGATTTAGAAGACAATATTTTTAAGATGCCTGTTCTCTCAAAATTGGCATATAAATTCAACACTGTCCGAATCAAGATGCTAGCAGGCAATTTTGTAGAAATTGTTAGGTTGATTTAAAAAAGCATATGGAATGCAAAGGGCTTAGAATAGCCCAAACAGCCCTGACAAGAGACAAAGTTGAGGGACCTACACTACCCAACTTCAAGACTTATTATTAAATCACAGTAATCAAGACAGTTTGTTATGGACAAATAGCCTCTTTATTTGCCCATTAAGATGGGTGAGGAGGTCAAAGCAACACAACGAAGAATCTGGAAATAGACCCACCCTCATGTTGTTAATTGACTTCCAATAAAAGTACGAAGATCGTGCAATCCAACACATGCTGCTAAAACAACTGGACATCTATATTTTTTTTAAAAAGAATTTGCAGCATATACAAAATTAACAAAATGGATCGTATTCCTAAATGTAAAGTCTTCTAGAAGAAAATAGAGGCAAAAATCTTTGTGGTATTAGGTAGGGCAGAAATTTCCTAGATAAGGACAAAAGCATAATCTTTAAAGAAAAATTGATAAGTCAGACTTTATCAAAATTAAGAATGTCTGTTCTTTACAAGACACTGTTAAGAGGAAAAGGCACAGATGGGAAGAATATTTGCAAATCCCAAATATGATATGGGACGTGCATGCGGAATATATAGAGAAGTCTCAACTTCGCGACAAAAAAAAAAATGTATATGGGCAAATATGTGAACAGACACTTCATCAAAGAAGAAATAAACTCATGGAAAAGACAGTTACTCGTTAGGGAAACACAGTTAGAACCGTGGGGAAATCCACCGCGTGTTAGCTTGTCTGGTGCAGAGAAGACAGGCCCGGCCCACGTTGGCAGGAGCCACACAGCCAGAGCTGTTCTCGGGCACCAGGCCGCTGTGTCGCATGTGGTCCTTGATTTTGAAAACATTCTTTTCATTCTCCTTCTCCCTGTTCTCTTTTAAAACATAATCTTGTCTAGAAAACAATGTAAAGATTCTTGCCTTATTATTTAACATAACTTTGGTGACAGTAGGAGCGGGAAAATGTATTGATCTAAAGCCAATGGTGTATTTCCGTTTCTGTGAAATCTTTATGAAACACACTCAGTTCTGTCATTCTATTGTATTTTCCATTTTCTGTCCCCACGGGGATTTTATTCTAAAAGCAGCATCTCCTGTTCTGAGCGGTCCTTATCAGAGCATGTGCGCTCGCTCGGGGGCCTGGTGCCGGGCTTCCCGAGTTACAAAGACCTGCAGGCTCTACTGGGAGGCAGAGCTCTGTGAGCAGGGCACCATCCTGGCCCGTCCCCTCCCAGCCAGGGATAGTCACCGAGAGGGAGGCCCCCCGGGGCTCAGGCTGTAACCACCAGCCCCCCTATCCCATCCCCCGCCCTGGGCCTGCAGCAGGTGTGAGGCCAAGGAGTCCTGTTCCATCGCTCCTAGAGCAGTTTGTTACCCTTCACCTCCCTCGGTTACGGTCCCCTCTGAGGATCTCATGAAAACCGTGGGCAAGCGTTGGCTCGTAACTGCCAAGAACCCCCGTTCAGAGCAGGCCAGGCACGCCTGCCCGTCTCCAGTCAGCAGAGCGAGAGGAGGTCCAGGTTCTTCGCCAGGTCCACAGGCAGCACTCTCTCTGTGTGCCAGAGAATAACTGTGTGATTAGGTTGTGTTTTGAGTGATAACTCGTCCATCAGGTACCAGGAAGAGTCTACATCTATCTGGTTTTGTATGTGTGTGTTATTGGGGAAAAGACTGGAACAGGCTTTTCAGTAGCTCTTCCACCCTATTCTTGGGTTCTTGTGTGTTCAGTTTCATGTAATCCTTCACATTATATACAGAACAACCAACGACCTGCTGTCCCGGGTTTAGACTGTTGACTGATGGTCTGGTTGACCTTCCACGGTGACTCAGCAGTCTAGTCTCCTGCACCCTTCAGTTAGTTATTTGCTCTCCCATTTTATCCTAAAATTAATTTTCCTAAACTGAAATCTGTTAACAGGACTCTCTCTTTCTTTTACAGCTTGTACCTCCTTTTAAGCCTCAAGTAACATCTGAGACAGATACCAGATATTTTGATGAAGAATTTACAGCTCAGACTATTACAATAACACCACCTGAAAAATGTAAGTAAATCTAGAAGGTGATTCATAGCACACTAATATAATTGAAGAAAACAGTCATTTTTTTAATTAGATATTTTCAAGATCAAATTCCACAGCGACTTAGTTCATTTTACTTAAGAATGGAGTTAGTTCCCAGTGTGGAAATAGAAAGAAAGGTAGCTAAAAGAAAAGTTGTTTTCAGGTAGGAAAAACTCCATATGGAGAAATCGTACACTGAGAATTATAGACTAATTAGCCCTTCTTACTCTTCTCTAATAGATTCTTTTGACATCAGCTAAAAGGATTCTGAAATAGAGACTTTCCATGTTTCCCATTCACATACTACCCTCAGAATTTTCCTAATTTTGGTCTCCCACTTACTAGTTTTAAAATTCACTTTCAATTGAATCATTCTTTTTTTTTTACTTAGCTTTGTCTTAAGCAAGAATATCTGCGAAGACACAATTTTGTTTGCTAGTAATTTTTGGTGCCTATAAATTAAATTCCATATCTGTTAAAACTACACGTCCGTGTACCACTTAAAATCATCCCGTATTCATTAGTCTGTATTCCACACTGATAAAGGCCTGAAATAAATGGACTTTAATGAAAGGAAAGGTTATCAAATATAATTTAGACACATTCTCACATGCTGACAAAGGTCCGTATCTGCCATCACAAGTTTGGAAATGAGGATAAAATTGAGTCACAAGGGCATATGTGGGCAGTAAAAAGATTTCTTCAGGTCACCCACCTGGTGGCTCATGCATTAACTCTATGCCAGTTTTCTCTCCTTTTCTTTTCCTTTATATTCTTTCCTATATTTTTCTTCCTCGTTCCTTCTTCAGAGGCAGGCCCGCTGCTGAGAGTGGAAATGCCGCTGAGGGCCCAGGAGCAGGAAGGCTGGAGGGAAGGGTGGCGCCAGCCGCGGGCGCAGCAGTAGATCAGAGCAGGGATCAGCGTTTTTCATCTCGGGACACAAACTGATCACTGAACTTAATAGCGATTAAAAATACTATTTTTTGCTGATCTGACAAAAAAATACACATGGTTTTGATTCATTCACACTGGATGGCTATGGTTGCATTGCGGTTGTCATTTTTTTGTTTGACAATCTAAGGGAAAAGAGGTCAGTGCCCCTGACTGAATAACCAGGTATTGCACGTTTTAAGAATTCTTGCAACATGCCTGTTGCAAATAGCCGGGGTAGGGCACTGAAAGGCACACGCAGCGTCGTATGTCATTTAGGCCAAGAGTTTTTCATCGGGGGCCCATGGCCTGACAGCAAGGAACTGTGAGCAACCTGAAATGAAAATGTGATTCTGTGTGCTTATGTGCTTGTCCTTCAGACTTGCAAAACGAACCTCTTAACTTTTACGTGAAAAGGGAAGAAATTGAAACCCAGAGAAAAGCGGGGCTTCCCCAGGCCCCACAGGGAGTGTGGCCACCGCCCGTGGGACTCAGCAGCTCGGCTGCTGCCCGGGTGAAGCTGCGGGGTAGCAGTCGTAGAAGCGCCGCTTGTGGTCGGTCTGTCACCCGTGGTCCGGCGGCAGGCTTCCACACTGCCCTGGGTGCCACTGCCAGAACCTTAAGGTGTCTGACTGTCGAAGACAGTGTTAGAAAGCCCGTGGAGCTGTGTGCAAGGGGCTGAGGACTGTCTGAGTAGCAGCTGTGGCCACAGGCCTGGCGTGGTTTGCCGGCCCCCGCGTGGATGGTGACAAAGTAATTGCCTCACATGCTGGGCGACACCAGTGAGCTGTTGGATTGGCCCGTGAGCCCTTTCCCCCATAGTGCGTCTGGAGGACACTGTGAACTTGCCCTCATATTCCTCAATCCAAGGTCTAGAGAGAACATCAGATGAAACCGCTCAGCAGGGTAGGCGGAGGCCACGCGGCCCCACAGCCTGTCCTGTGTGGCCGGGCTTGGCGCACCCCCGGCACAAGGCCGTGGAGCCTCGCTCCTGCTTCCGGGACTGGCCTCGGGCCGTGAAGCTCACCCCTGGGTCCTTCCAGGGCACGCGGGCGGTGCTGGTAGGGGGCTGGCCCCTGGCCGTGAATTTATTTCTGAGGTCGCGCTAGTGGGCAGGCCACGGGAGAGTCGGTGGAGCCTGGCACTGTGATTGCATTTCCCACCATCTTTCCTCCTTCGGCCTTGAACCGCGGTGTCAGGAGCAACCATGCGGCGCTCTGGTCACTGAAGCAGGTTTTGTTCGCCGAAGCCCACGGTGGCCCCATTAGGGAATTGTCTTCCCACTTGCCACCTTGCTTTTATCCAACAGAACAGAGTTACGGTTTTAGAACAAATCAGCAGTCAGAAAGGCGCAATGTTCCTTTTGCACAAACCGCTGCAGTATTGTGCCAGATCATCCTCACTGGTGTTAATTAGCGGAATGAGTTTGGGGACGAGACATCCTGTGTTTCCTGCGTTAGTGCTGCTCTGCCTTCCTCTTATGGGAAAAGAGGGTTTCTTTGAGATCTAGTAGCTTTTACTGCCACATAATTACATTTGTTAAATATTCTAAGAATATTAGACGACAGGGATTCGGGCGTGAGGGGTTGGAGTGTGGAGCCGAAGCTTTTCTTTTTTTTTTTTTTTTTTTAAGCATAGTTCATGTTCATGGGCACCACTGTGGCCGGTGAGGCTCATCTGAGAGCAGGAATGTCCCGATGTCCACTGACGGGTGTGACGGGCTCTGGCAGGCAGTTACCCATGTCATTGTCGCCTACTTCTAGCTCTGTCCCCCTGCAGCCCCTCACTAGACCAGGCAGGAAGGGTCAGGAACTGGCTTTAACCAGATCGAGGTGGGGGGGCCCTCGTACGGTTAGCTGCAAGTTTAACTTTATCTTCAGGAACGTGTTTAATTTGTTACTGAAGTGATAGAATGAAGAATCTTGTTTATTTTTTAAAATTTTAATCCTTACCTGAGGATATGGATTTTGGAGAGAGAGGAAGAGAGAGAAAAAGAGAGAGAAACATCTATCAGTTTCCTTCTATATGTGCCCCAACCAGGGATCAAACCTGCAACCTTTTGGCGTGTGGAGCAGCGCTCCAACCCACTGAACCACCTGGCCAGGGCTTAAGGCTATCTTTTAATTCTCAACTGACCTGCAGCCTCATAGCAATAACTACACTTCCTCGGACAGGAAATCCACCACCTCCCCCAGCCAGAGCCTGGTGCAGCTGGTGGTAGCCTCTGCTCCTCTGTGGCTGAGGCCGGACCAGCCCCAGGCTCCCGCCGAGCCCGCCGGGGCTCGCCCGCGCTCACAGTGCACAGACACGCCCGCCAGACAGCTGGTACTGGGGAAAACTCTTTCTTTGGAATGGGACCGGCACAAGTCAGAATCAGAACATTTAAGATTTCAGCTTCCTTTTCTCTAGAGTTTTTATACTTTGTGATTCAACAATGGACACCATTTTAGTAGTGCTCCAAGTACTGTGGAAAGCACTTCATCTAAAAGATGCATGTGGTTTGCTTGGTGCCTCACCAGTATTTCATAGTCTGGAGGCAGAGCTTTTCCTGAATCGCAGTATTATTGAGGGACGTGTAGTTAAAAGGAGAGAAGCCCCCGGAGGTTGGTAGTTTGCAGGGAGCAAGAACCACAAATGCTTCCTGATGGATTGAGTCCTGCCTAATAGAAGGATATTTTCTAGTACATTCGAGGCCACCAGTTTTGGTTACCAACTTGATCCTGTTTCTAGAGTCTTCTGTGTTAAGAGTAGGATACAAAAAATAAGAATGGAAAAAAGCAGAAAAGTTCATTCTTCTCCAGAGGAATGCAGAGTATCACCCTTTGTTTTGTGACAGGGTCAGCGCCCATGACAAAGCGGCATCTGGCCTGTGTTCTCTCCCACTACACAAAATTGATGCTCCCTGGAGAGGCTGGAGAACAGAGAGAACTTGTAACGTGCTTCCGATATGTGTTGGAGGAAACGGAATGATTTTGCTTGAGGAGAAGAAGATGGGGTCTTTAAAAGAGTCCCTCGCTTAATTCAGTCTCTTCTCCCTGTTTGTTCCTGATGAACTCATACTTAGATGCTGACATCTTTCCCCTTTTTTCTTTTTCTCTTCGTTCTAGTTTAAAATTTTATCCTAGGGAAACTGAATGATGAGTAAAGGCAGATATTGCATGCAGAGTAAATACAAAATCTTAAACATGCAGTTAAGGACTCAGGTGAAATGGAATCATATGAAGCTTTATTTTTTTTATCACACCAAAAGCACCATAAAGAAAAACTCCAAGCATTTGAAGACAGTTGACAGTGAATTCTAGATAGGCGATTCAGGAGCCTTCGATTCGTTGATGTCTGTCATTTGGACACGCACACTTTCATGACACTAAAGGTTATTGAAGATTGTTTGTTCCTTCTAATTTAAAAAATCTTGTTTTCTTCAATAGCTGTTTCCCAGTTTAGTGAGTCTGCAAACGTGTCTTGAAGGTGATGATTTGATGGTGTAATTTCTTCATAGATCAGGTGTTTGAAAATCAGAGAATTTTGAAATATACTTCATCGCTGTATGTTTCACTGATAAATCCAAAGTTCTGGGCGCTGGCGCCTCTCTTAGTCTTCATTGGGTTAGAAGTTAGAACTATGTAGACCGGAGATGTGATGCCAAACGCAGAGGTAAAATTAAAAGAGCCACTTCCCGCCCGCAGATGACGAGGACGGCATGGACTGCGTGGACAACGAGCGGCGGCCACACTTCCCTCAGTTCTCCTATTCGGCCAGTGGACGTGAATAAGCCTCTCTCATCCTGCTACTGCACCGTCACCATGGGTTGATCACTGAAAACGGTTCCCGGTCATCACAGCGGTCCTCGCTCTGACAGACGGCAGGAGCGCCTTCAGACACGCAGACCGGTCCCAGGTCTTCGCCCCTCGCCACCTCTCGCCCACCCGAGAACACACATAACGCAAATACACTCGACTTTTTGTTTTTGCATGAACTTGTATCTCAGTCTAAGGTCTCATGCTGTTGCTGCTACTGTCTTACTATTATAGCAACTTTAAGAGGTAACTTTACAATCTGGGGAAGTCATGAGCCCACCATGATTCACGTGTGCACCAATGTCATCTTCTGATCTTTTTCATTGTTCTTTTTCCCTAACAGTGAAGGATAAGTGAGATACACTGATTCTAGGTACATTTTTTAACTTTCTAGAAGAGAAATCAAAAACTAATTAGACTAAGAAGATTTAGTTTATAATGCAGAACAAGCAGTTGTGCAAGGGTGGTGATGTGCATATGCAAATTTTAGCAAAGCATCTCAGATCAGTGCATAAAGTAAGCATTTATCACTAAGATCTGGCTGAAATGCATTAGGAAGCATTTGTGGGAAGGACTGAACAACGGCTGAGATATGTACGTGTATCTCTCTATGTATTTAAATTCCTGTTGGATACTGCAGAGGAAGCCTGGCGTTACGCGTGGACGTCATGGGCAGGCAAACGTGGCTCTGCAAGGAAGGAAGCCAGCCTGTGCCCTGCAGAGCCAAGTCACGTCAAGGGTCTATGGTAGGATTGGCACCAGAAAGCATTTTTTCCCCTGTGCTTGGAAACCTCTTCCCATTATACTGTTTTTCGCCTCTGATGGCTGAAGAATGTAGACAGGTATAACGATCCTGCTTTTCACCAAAATTCGTACACCAAGGTAAACAGTGTTTGCCATATTTGTTTGAATTTTTCATTTTAGTTCTACGGGAGTTAGCTTTTTCTCAGATGTTAGAACTTTGAATGTCCTCTGATGATTTTGTTTATATTGCAGTAGTATTTATTTTTTAGTGATGAGCATTGTTTGTCATGTTAGCAAATGCAGCTCCAACTTACATAAAATAGACGTACTGCGGTTTATTTTGACCCACGTGCAGGAATGTACACGCCGAGGAGATTCATGCACTTTTTCTCCTTTGTGACAAAATTTGGATGAGGCTCTGAAATTGTACATATTGGTTAGAATTTGGCTTTGGGAGAAGAGATGCTGTCATCTAACCCCTTGGTGCTAAAAATGCGAAAATTCCCAACTGCCCATGCCAAGGGGTCAGCGAAACAAATGGGCGTTGATATTCGCTCATTTGAGAATTGAGACGTTATGACGGCCTGACAACATAATGAGATGAAGAAAATTGAGACCTGAATGATGATAAATGAACCTACTTGGCAAAATAAACACATCTCAAGTGTTTACGAAGGAGGCAGTGAAAGATAAGAACCTGGTGTGTTTATTCTGATCCTGGTACATTTATCACTGAATTAAGCCATCAGGGAAACAAAACGAAACAAAAACAAAAAAAGAACACCTCCAACTTTTCTTTTTCTGTATATACTCATGTCCCCGCATTCCAACATTTCTCACTGAAAGGGGACATGTATGCAAACCTCATCTTTCTCCTTCATTATGACGATCTTCAGATTAAACCCTTTGGTGCTAGGAGCTGACATTTTCCAAAGCAGCCTATGAAATCCGGGGGCCGACGGCCCCCCGGAGCGATCATGGAGATGTATTTTAGTTAAACTCTCTGACAGCTCCCAAATGGAAGACCACAGTGTGATGTAGTATTGTGATCACATCACTGGATGAAAGAGCAAGTGACTTTCTGAGCAGGATGGATGAGTGATACTCACGGGCAGATGTCTTAGCCTCCGGTCGCTGAAAGTGTGGATTCACAGACACGAAGCCACTGCTGGCGGTGGGTGGGCCGCTGGGACTGCCGGGGGCTAAAGGGCATTTTACTAAGGCAGCTAAGACATATTCAGACATAGGTTTTATCCTAATTTTTCATATTTCTACCTGAGTGAAGTTCATCCTTAGTATTGAGTAGGAAGTTACCGTAAACGGTAGTTCACTCTTACACATATCGCTCAACTTTTTTTTTTTCCCACTTGGAATTATGTTGAATGTTGCACCTTGACAAGAAAGTAGACTAGAAGGTATGTCTTGTAAGTTGTCTTGCATTCATTTTATAAAAAAGAAACAGGTGAGAGGAAGAGGAGAGAGCTGAGGCTGGCTGCACACAGCATGGGGTCCTTTCGAGGGTAGGCATGGCACCAGACACTGAGCACATCGGTAACTTTTATTTTTGTTGTTTTTTGTTCTTTTCCAAACTTTAAAGTGATTTCCATGACCTTGGCCAAGGACGTGTCCTAAAGGTTAATAGCAGCGGTGACAGTGCCCCGGGCTGGCCCCTCCTCACAGCCGGCTCTCAGTCCCCAGCCGTGTTCCAGGCCCCATCACTCACCTCCGCCCCCACCCTCCCCCAGGATCCCGTTTGAGTCACGCCAGGTGTTTTCTTGGCTTCGATTGTGAGAATCATCCCTTCCCCTCACTCCCAGGTCTCAGTCAGCTGGCACGGAGGCCTAACAGAGAGACAGGAACCTGTCGGAGGAGGTTTCTTGAACTTCCCCCGTGTCTGCCCGTAGCTGTAGCTTAGATTCCAGCCAACGGAGAGGCCTGAACCCCGGCACCGCTCAGGCAGAGTGCAGCTCCGGCGGTGTGGACCCCACCTTGAACCACGGAGCTACCGTGACGTCTGCCCTCTCCGGGGCAGCTGGCCATTTCCGCGTGGTGTTTTTGGCAGGGTTGCCCACAGCTTTGCTTTCGACACTAACGACATAGCATCGTTCCAGTATTGTTTTCCATTTCCCATACCTGATTTCCGGCTTCTTACAGCTGACTGTTCTTGCGGGGGCCACTTGCTTCTCCTAGAGTACAAACCACGGTAAGGGCCTTCCTTACTAACTGCAGGGTCTATATATTACACCTCAGTGTACACACTTTGCTGCTACGTTCGTACTGTCTTCGGTAGAATTTCCTGACCTTGCTCCTGGTTAGTGCATTACAGGCAAGCATGAAATGTAAAGTATTTATTTAAATAAAAAGAAAACCTCTAAATTGGTCATTGAATTACCTCCCTGTAGCTTTATAGTTTGTGACATTTCTTGACTTCTTTCATTAGATCCGCGCAAGATCTAGTCATCTGGTGAAGGATTCTAAGCAGATGCAAACCATGACCCCAAGAAACTGTATTACTATTACTGTTGGTCATACTAAAACTGTTCATTTCCTGAAGTATATGACCCACAAGGATGTGAAATAACTACAAGAAACTGTTTTTGTACACTGTACATCCTTAGTATTTTTACACGTATATGATAGGGTGCACATTATTTTCCTCGTACAGACAGCTTAAATAAAGCACTATGTCAATCTCTTACTTCTCTGTTTATTGTTGTTGGACGTGGTTCTGTAATCTCAGAAAATCAAATACTGTTCTTTCCTAGAAAAAAAAAGATTTTTTAATAGCTCCACCTGTTACTAACCTACCCTGTATAAAGCGTGACAGGAAAATATGTAAATTTCTTGTAGCTCAAAACACACGCGGGATTATTTTATTACTTTACTAAAACGGCAATAGTGCAGTTGTACCAACTCTGATGAAGGGCTACGTCCAAAGGGGAGCCACCGAGCTCCCAGCACCGGGTGTAAGACACACCTGCGGCGAGGCCAGGGGCGGGCTGTCTCCCTGGAGATTGGTAAGACCCTAATCATCTTCACGCCAGATGGTTTGGACCCAGAATCCTTTAGGCGTGTAGCTCCTCAGTGACGTCTTCCTGCTCACGTGGCTCTGCGTACTTCCTTTCTGAGTAGATTTTTAGCACTTGATGGCAAGTTAAACTTAGACGTGGGTAGCAGATGGGTGGGATGATCGGACTACAATCTGATTTACCTAGAGTCATCGCGGACGGGGCCTTTTTCTGATTTTACCTCATAGACCTACTATTGTAGAACCTTGGCTTTGCTCCTGCGACTAAGCCAGCTACAGGAATGGCTTTGGGACCAAAGTTAGTCAAGCATGTATGTGTATGTCACACGCCAAATTCAAGGGCATCCTTACATATGCTCTTCCCTCACAACCACTGGGGTGGACAGTCCAGGAGGCTAACATAAAGTGACCTCTATAATTCTTTAAAGGTGCTATTTTTAGAATATTGTATAATTTATTTACTGTATTCCTAAACCAGAATTAGGGACAATTAACATATCTTATGTAACAGCCTTTCTGTCTAGCACATTTGGTGGAATCAAAAACCTGATTTTGAATAGAAGTTCTGCTCTTGCGGGCGTGAACCTTTTCGTGCTCAAGAGACTTGAACGGTCTTCGCCTGCGGGTCACCCCACCGCCTCCACAGCCCAACCCGCGCTGCTCTGAGAGGCCGTGCCGGACGTGGCGGTGACGGGTCGCTGGCCCGGACGTCAGCCTGAGGTCGGGAGCTTGTCCCAGCGGCAGCCCTGCCTTTAGTGTTCCATTGTCATCCTCAGAGGCGACCCAGCATTTCCATGCCCATTTCTATTCCTTTAAATCATTGGAGGGCTAACCTGTGTATAGCTGAAATACTCTTCTAAACTAAACTAATGACCTGTGTACAGATACTGGCTGAAACGCTAAGGGATGTTGTAGTTTCACTAAGGATGTTTTTCAGCTCCTCTCAAATACTGCATATGGGAGAAACAACGTGACCCCACGGAGCCAGAGATGCTTTCTCGTCTGTGTGTGGTGTTAGCCGAGTGGAGAGGGTATTGCTGAGTGCCGCTTGCTGTCTCCTGGCGGCGCGCCCGGGAGCGGGGTGAGAGCTGGCGGGGTCCTGCGGGACGCTGACTACCGGCGAAGTGGAAGGACGATGTGCAGACCGCGGGGAGGGAGAGAAACACAAGTGGCAGGGCAAAAGGACAGTCCTCGCTACCCTTTGGCCTGGTTACAATAGGTGCCTTTTTGGTGTGTTTTTGTTCATCACTGCAAGGTAGAAAGTAAACATTACAATTCAAGTCTTTTCAAAAGTTCATTTATTGGAAATCCTGTGTGTAACGTAGCATACAAATGAGCAACTCTAGAATGACAGTAACATCAAGCCGTTTCTGCACACCCACACCAGGAGGTCTCCCCCACATCAGACTTCGGCTCCAGCCCGTCCGCCGTGCAGGGACCACTCGGGAACACGCGTGGCGGCGACAGTGCCGCCCCTGCCGTCTGAGGCGGTGTCCACCGGGAAGGTCGCGGTGCGTTGTGACATATTACGTACAAATCAGATGAATGTAAATATCTCTTTGTAAATCATTTATTTCACTCTGTTTCATCCAGGTCAGCAATCAGATTGTGGCATGCTGGGTAACTGGAAAAAAATGATAATAAAAAGTAAGTTTAAATAGATCATGTTCTTCAATGTGATTTGTCTTCTCACTGGTTAACTCTGGGTAAAAATGTAGAAAGCGTATGTAACCAACTGTACGAAGAGTGTATTCCTCACCTTCCCCACAGGTCAAAGCCTTTATCGACTAAGAATACAAGGTGAACTACTTTTTAATGCTTCAAATCTGAAAACAGCCTGTAGTCCAGGTGTTTGTGTCCCTTAAATGACAGTGGCCTGATGACAGGACGTGGCCAGAGTGCCACCTCCTCCCTGTCCAGGACAAGAGACCCGACCCTGCCAGAGTATGGTTACTGAAAACCGTTCAGACACGAAGGAAGTAAACCCAGGATGCAGGTCAGGTGTCCCTGAGAAATCCCTGGGGAAACCTCCAACTCTGCAGCTGCAGACAACTTACTGTAACCTACAGAAAGGCATTTTCACCTGGAAACCGCCTCCCATGTTGCAGAAGAGAGAATTTGGTGCCGGGGTCTCTTAGTTTTTAAGCAGGTGTAAATGTTCCGAAACCAGCTCATGAATGTTGGGGTTCACGAGGTAGCAATGATTTCTGCTGCAAACAGCACCTGGGAGCGGTTCAGGGAACACTGGCACGGGTAACAATCCACAGGACTTTCCTCGAGTCCCTACCCTTTACTGTGTGAGAAGCTGCACAGGACACAGGACATCCCCGCTACTGTGGCAAGTCCCTGAGATGGTAGGGGCCGGACAGAGGGCTCAGAAGCTTATCCTGCCGATCCCAGTTTTCACTCCAGCACATACATCGGAATGTGATGTAGAGCCTTGGGCCCCACCCAGTCTCTTTAGCTGGGAATCGTCCAGAAAGACGAGGGGCCTTTGCACCTCCCCACGCAGGTTTCTGGAGTGGGCATCAGAAGGGGAGGGGCGCTTGTGAACCCAATTTAAACCGTGCTTACTCGCTGAGGATTTGCAAGTCCGGGCGACGCATTGATCCGAGATCAGAATTCATGCAAGAGATGTACATGAAAGTCAATCTGCTGGCTTATTTAAAGCGGAGAAAAGGTAATGTTTACATGTCAAGGAGCTTTCCCAGGTGTGTGAGGTGACTTCAGAGCATGAGTCTGTCAGCGCAGGGCAGTTACAATAATAGGTGCGCAGCCCTGTGAGGGCTGGGGGTGGGGGCAGAGGCGGGTGGACCCTCTTCCTTGGAGCATGCAGGGGGCTTCTGTTCCCGGGTCCCTCCCTGACTGGGCCGCAGGCAGCCCCCAGGCCCCCAGAGCACTGTCCTGGCAGAAGGGGTCCCTTCTGTCCTGGGTCTAAGACCCAGCACAGAGGCTGCTTGCCAGCGGCTCCGTTTGGCCACCAGACACACGGTGTCCCTCGAGAGCTGCTTTGCCTTCCGCCTTGATGGGCCGGCCTGGGGTGGCTGTGCTGGTGCTGGGCTCCAATGACCCTCGGCTCGCGCTCCCGTGGGTGGCCCGTCACCTGGGTGCTCCGGAGATGGGCTCACTTTCTAACTTTAAAGCCTCAGGGATGTCCTTGAAAGGATGAGCATAAACCACAGCGGGCACCTTCCTAATGAAAAATGTAACAAACCCATAACACGCCCAGTTCAGAACAGTGGTCAAGACCTGAAGGCGAAGGAAAGTGGGCAGCAGGGTTTTGGTGGGTTTTTTTTTAAGCCAGGCTCCAGGAAACGCATTTCTCACCGTGAGTCCTGGTGTGGACTCTAGGGCCAACCAGTGATTTGTCATCACCTGGCCCGGTCTGTGCCGGCGTGCGGATGGCCCCCCAAAAGCAGGGTCACTGAATGGGTGAGCGACCCTACTGCGCGACTGCTTTGCCTGCTGGCTGCAGCCCTCCCTGTCACCCTCCGTCTGCGGGAGCTCCCGGAAAGGACGCTCCTCGGTGCTTCCCGGGCCCGTAGGACACCTGGGAAAGGATGGGCATAAACCAGAGATAGAGAAGCTTCCGTTGCTGCCAAAAGCTGCTTCTCAGCCATCGCTTCTTAGGGATGTTAGCCATGCTCCGTCCCAGAAGGTCGGTTCCTCCGTCCGCTCGGCAGCCATCACGGTCCTGCTGCGCGGGAGGGGGCGACGCGCAGGGGCCCGCGGGGACCGTCTGAACTGTGTGGCCTGCGCCCTGAGCCGCCGTCTCCCCTTCCTTCCGCCTCTCAGCTTGTCGCCAGGGCCCCTGCCCGCGGCCTCCTGGGTGGCGTGAGCACATCTGCAGTGGCCCATGGCTGCCCTCCAGGTTAGGGGGGGCCCGCGGGGCGCCCTGGCAGCGGCTCTCCTGAAAGCCTGTCCGCAGCTGTCATCCCCGCTCCCATCAGCCAGCCCACCGATGCGGCCCACGTTCTTTGTTCTCATTTTCAATCCTAACCGAGCCTTCCCTCTGCAAACCCTGACTTTTGTGCCTAACGTATTTCTCAAGTTTGAGTTCAAACTCAGAGTTGTAAAGAAAGGAGGCTCCGGATGACCCCCGCTGCGGCCCAGGCAACCCCGCTGTGGGGGCCAGGGGAGCCTTTCTGCGGCTTCGGCCCCGACGTGGGTGGGCGGGGTTCAGGGCACCCGCCGGGCCTGCTCACGGGAGGTGCTCGGCCGCAGGCCAGGTCTCCTCCCAGCCTCTCAGCGGCCCCTGCGGGCGGACCACCCTGCTGCCCGCTCTCCCCCTCACTCCTGGGCTGCTTCTGCCTCTGTGTGCCTGGGTCACAAATGGTCCTGTCCTGGGGCCTCTGGCAAGAAAGCGCCTATTTTTAACTAGAGGGCAGATCCCCCCACCCTTGTGGGGCATTTCAAAGCTCGCCCAGGGCTGACTGAGCTCCAGGACCGCAGCAGCCCGCCCTTCTGCGGCTCTGTCCACACTCCCAGGGCCCCGCCGGGGCCCCACGGACCAGCCTTCCCGCCGTGGGGTGGACGCCCGCCCCGCCCACCCGGCCTTGGCCCAGGGACGAATACCCGTCTCTCTAGAAATTTGTTTGCTACCCACTGACTTGGCAGTTCTGTTCACGTTACCTCTCTGGGCCTTACTTTTCTATCTGTACAAGAAAGTTGCTACATGATTTTTTCCCCGCGGCCCCTTCACGGCCACACCCAGCTCAGCGCCAACGCTGGGGGCTCCCTGCCGTCTCTGCTGTGCGCCGGGTGATGTGGGGGCTTCCCCTTTAAAGGGAAGCTGGTTCTACTGCTTGTTTAAACCAGAAACTGAGTGATACGGGAGCTAAAGAATTTCCTGTAAGTGGTGCCCAGCTGAGATTTGAACCCAGGCAACTGGGAGTCTGGGCTGTTTAATACTGTTCTGAGCAGCGCGGTGAAGGCCCGTGAGCAACCAAGGCTGCGTTTGTGTGATCGAGTCACAGGCACTGAACAGGCCACCAAGACTGAACACACCTGCAGAGGGAACCGGGGCAGAACCGATCTGTTCCGGGGGCAGTGCCCTCAGCAGCCTTTGCAGGACCTTGTGGAAAGGTGGCCTGACATGTGAGTGCTGACCTGTGACAGCAGTGGCTTCCCGCCCAGCACAGGGCCCAGGGCCCCCGGCCACCTCTGGGTCGGTGGGGCCCTTCCTTCCTCCAACCCCTGCCCCCCACACACACACAAGTTACTGAAACTCTGGCTGGGCCCCTCCCCCCTCTGCTGGGCACGGCCTCTCGTGGAACCTGCCTGTTGCCAGCTGCAAAACAGGCAGGAGGTCACGGTGGGGTCACGGCCCCAGCTCCTTCTTCCCTCCTGGGCGGGCGGCAGCCATGACAAGGAAGGACCTGGCTGTGCTACCTCTAGGGCTTCACGAAGTGACAAGAACTGTGGAAGCCACAAACCCGAGAAGCTAGAGGCTGGAGAACCTTATTTGTACAGAGCGGGGGACCTGATTCCTTGGCTTTCTGGTGAACAGCATCTTGGGACTGGACTTGGGGGGAGGCAGGGGACCTGTCCCCAGAGGAGAGGGGTCAGTCAGAGGACACGCATGCCCCGGGGCCTGGCATCTGCTTGGCTCTCTGCTGTCCCCAGAGCTCGCTCTAACTCCACGTTCCCTCTGTGAGTCTCTGGGCCCCGGGTTTGCACCCCCCTGCTTTCTGGATCCCCAGAAGTCGCGAAGCATCCTCTGCACAGGGGCAGGTGTCTGTGTTTTATATGAACCATGTTTCCATGGTAAACAGAGTGTAAGGATTCCCAAAGGACAGACAGTGTCACCCACAGCAGAGAGAGGCGCCGCTGGCTGCCGCGTGCTGGAAAGCGTTGAAAATAAAGACAACATTGACATTTGGGGTTGCAATGTGACGGAATTACAGTCTTTTAAAGGCAAGAACCACTTATCTATCTACTCTGCATGTAATATTCAGTGTTTTGTTCACTTGTCTAATTGGATTAAAATATTTAGCTCCCTTTAAAATCTTGATTGTGAATTTATATTGCAAAATGTAATGTCTGACTGGGGAAGCACTCCACGGAGCACATGTATCTGAAGCGATATACGTTTCAGTTCATTTTTCTCCCATGGGTCTTATTCGGAGATCATTCACTCTTGGACAAAGGGAACTGTTAACAAGAGAGCAAGTTCGGCTTCAACAAAGCCGTATGCACTTTCCAATAATAGTGACATGCCAGGCTTGCAGTTTAAAAACCAGAAAGTTAGACGGTGCTATTCAAGTTGCTCAGGGAAGTTTCTCTGACGTCCCGCAACCCACACGTGAGGAGCATGGCGCTGGGGTCTGATGTCATCTTTGCAAACACTCAGGCAGCAGGGAGTTAATGACATTTGAGCTGCATATGTTCAAGTATATTTAAAAAAATATGCAAGTCACTTTGGTTGACAGTGTCTTGTACACAGTTTTGAAAGAATCAGGGCAAACTTTAACAGAGTCAGTTTTTATTTGAAAAATATTTTCTGGGAATGTATCAGTGTTTATTTTTGAGACTGACAATTCGGGTGAAAATCAGGATAAAAACAAAAAAACAACAATTTGGTTGAAATCAAATTGTTTGTTTTCATCTATTTAGAATTCGTTCCAAAAAAAAAAAAATCTTGGTTCAGGAGGAGGCTTTTTAATTTATTTTATGTGGTGTATTTGCTGTGCTATTCAAGCACCATCTGTCTTCAGGTAGCTACCTTCACGGAAGAGCCTGCGTCCTCTGGGGATGACCCCACAAACCCTGCGGACGCCTCCGCGTCCCAACTCTGGGCCTTGCACAAGGCACTGGGCGGGCACCTCCTCCCAGGTGGCCCCCGCCTCACAGTGGCCTCACGCGAGCCCTCGTTTCTGAAGCTGCCCCCGCCCTTGGCTTCCGGTGACAAACGGGCCTGTTTCCCTTCATCATCTCCTGGGTCTTTGTTCCTCGAGCTGGTTTTTCAGCTCTTTCCCACGCATCCTTTGGTGTAACAAGATCAGGCCCATGATTTTGAATAGAATCACATGGGGCTGCTGGGTCCGCACACACGTTTACGTCAAATTGGAAATTAAATTCACGGCCAAGGGGGCTCACAAGTCATAGGGCCCACAGAGTCATCACAGAAAAGTCAGTATTCAGAGGCCATTTTAGAAACTGTAAGAAGGAAGTCATCTGAAGGGACTAAAAAGGACCCCTCTCCGGACCAAGCCCTGGGGACAGAACCAAACAGCCTATTGGGACGGCTGCTATCAGAAAACTCAAATCAACCAAAAGCACATACATCACCAGATAAATACATCAACAAATAAAGTGATCGTGATGAATGAGACAGTCCTCTACGTGGACAGACAACTTCAGTTGTTCCTTTCCATCTCTCAGACGCCGGCCATTCCCCACATAGGATTCTAATTTCCTCACCGGCGGGCACCACCCTTCCTGGCCAGAGGTTAGCGCCCCAAGGCGCTGGGTATCAGACGCCCGCCCCACTCCCAGCTGGCAGGCCTCGCCTAGACTCCCCAGGACCCAGGTTCCTGTCCCGGACACCAGGCCCTCCCCCCGGGCGGGCTGCCTCAGCGCGCCCTGGACCTGCAGCGGAGGAGGACACTGGCAGCAAGGCCGGTGAGTGCTGCCAGCGCCCTGTCCCACCGCAAGGACCGGTCGCGCATCTCGCGACATTTTAAAAGCCATTTCCTAAAGCCTCTCCCACCCCAAGTGAGGCAGGCAATTCACAGATTCGTTGTTTTTAGTCAGTAGTAAAATGAAGAGCAAGTCAAGAAAGAAGCCTTGAGCTTAGTGGCTGCCGCACCCTGAGCCACAGCCCCGGGGTCAGCCCCCGGGGCCGGCCCACTCTGACCAGACTGGCTCCCTCGCTACAGCCACGCCTAAGGGTGAGATGGGACTTCTCAGGGCCAACAATGTCCCCGCGGCACAGTTAGGCCTACGACCAGCTCCCTCTGCCAGACGTGTTGGGGTGCACATTTCAGGCTAAGCAGAAACGATGTAGAATCATCAAGCCTCCTAAGCAGACTAGATGTTTCCTGTCAGAGGCCACAGGCCAGCCCGGGGCCCTGTCCCCTGCTTCAGGGCACAGGGCTCAGTACAGGGGAACAAACTAGGGGAGGTGACAGCTCAGAGTAGCTGCCCAGGCCAGAAAATATCCACGCTCTTTTGCATATTGTGGACAAAGGTTTTCAGAGTTTGTCACTGACATGCGAAATTAAGTGATTGTGTTTAATTCATCCAGGCTGAGAAAATGGACGCCTTTAGCTAAAAAAAATCCTGAAACCAGAGATGAGGCAGAGAACTGTCCAGGAACATCGGGACTGTGCTTGATCACTGCAGAGCCCTCAGAAGGCCTTGTCGTCTGAAATTCCTGGGCCAAGCGGCAGCCTTCCTCGCTTCAAGGGCTCCTGGAAACAAGGCTCACAAGTCAAGTTCATTCTACAGCTGAAGCAGTGAAACTCCCACTTGGGTGGGAAGAGCAGGCCTTTGGTTTAGATATTCAGCCGAGAGCCCGTAAACCTGGGCTCCTGCCTCCTCTTTGAACACCCATATTTGCTACTACAAGCCAGTAGTTCTCTACCAAGCTTCTTTTGTCATGTTCATATTTAAATTATTCCCCCATGTAGCATGTGAGTTAGAAAGACACTTCCAGAGAGCAGCCAGATTGGCTAATATGAGACAGCATAGGACGGTCAAACTGTTTTTGTTGCTTCAGGCAAGGGAAGAAAGATCTGCTTGTTTTTCTGAGGATTTTTTGAGGTTTGGGGTTTTTTCTTAAGTTTTTCATTTGGCCACTATGAGACTTGTAAAGACCTGGAAGAGTTTTCTAAGCATCGATGGTCCAGGGGAAGTTCAAGTGGACGTAAGTGGGCAGATGGGGACTTAAAAAGCAAACTCCATGGGATAGTTTCTGGTCCAGAACTGAGACGGAACCATCACAGAGAGAGGACGCCCCACAGTCTGCTTCTTAGGTGGCTTCTGGCCCTGAGAAGCCGAGACTCATTCACGCGGTGAGTCACAGTCCCTCCCCGCTCCCAGGCAGGAGCCTGGTCACCTTTCCGAAGGCCCAGTGCCCTGACCTTTGGCCGGCACCTCCCAGGGTGTCCTGCAGGATGGGTTGGACAGTCAGGTTCTCAGCCCATCTGAGAAGCCGGGGGCGGGGTGCAGGGCAGGGTGAGCCTTGTCCGCTGCTGCGGGCGCCACACAGCCTCTGCCTTCCCTGGGCTTCTCGGGGGCCCCTTAAGTTTGGGAGGAGAGAGAGAGAGAGGAAAGCCTGACATTTCTCCGGTGCACTATGCATGGCTGTTCCCCGCTCCGGTGCCCCTTTGAGCTGGGCTGGTCTGACGCGTAAATGTGCAGATGGGAAACGGAAGCTCGGCAGAAACGTCAGTGACTTGCTCAGGGCTTCACGACCTGACACAGTCTGGAATCATCCCCTGTTCTTCCTGCCTGCAAACACCTCAGGGGCCCTCAGACGTCCGTGTCCCCAGGATGACCCAAACGGCTTGTTACACTGCAGGCCCCTGGGCCCTGGTCCCAGAGGTGCCTCTGTGGCGTGTGTGAGCGGCGGCCCTGGTAGCCGTGGTCCTTGTGTTTGTTTCTTCACAGCACCTCCGACGACTGGCGTGTGGTCCCTGCCCCTGACTTTGGGCTGCATTCACCCCCCTTCCCTGTGAGCAGCCTCAGAGGCACAGGGGACAGTACAGGCGTGTGCTTGTCCCCGGGCCTCAGCTCAGTGACTGGCACGGGGGTGTGTGTGGGCGTGGGGATGTTCACCTCCTATCTGTGAAACAAATGAGCACTTTGCAGAGCGATTTGGTGGGCTGAGCGGGAAAACTCGCTCAGAGGACAGTGGCTCCCTGATATCCATTTGGCACATGGTCATTTTGAATGGACAATGAGAGACAATTTCTCATCCTTTTCATTTCCAGATGCATTGTCCCATGAATCATTCCAGACACGTGCATGTGACGTCCCCCGGGTACTCAGGGAGCACCTGGGTGCACGCCTAATGACAGGCGGTGGCGGACCACCTCGTTGCCCAACAAACTGCTGGATTGGGTGAAAGCTCGGCCTCTCCCACTGGAAGAGAAGCGATTCAGGAACAAAGGCTGCATCTCGTGCTCCTGACTCACTGGGACGTGCTTTCTTTCCTCCACTATCTACGATCTCACCGGGGCAGGGAGCGCCTGGGCTATGGAGTCAGACAAGCTCCACGTCAGCGTCCCTCCTTGCTAGCTGCATGTGCTTGCTTGAGCCTCAGTTTCCCCACCTGTAGCATGGAGACAATGACCCATCCTGCAGGGGAAAGGTAGGGGCTGCCTGGGACGCTGCTAGCACTCAAACCCTTGTGCTCTGGATTGTTGAGCATGTTGGCAAGTTACTCTTTTTTTGTTCGTTCATTTTTTTTTTTTTTATCCTCACCCAAGGATGTTTTTCTTTCATTGCTTTGAAATTTGAGAGAGGAAGGGAGAGAGATAGAAAGAGATAGAAACATCAACGTGAGAGAGAAACATCATCCGTCGCCTTCTCTACGCGCCAGCTGCGGATTGGACCCACAACTTGGGTATGTGCCCTGATCGAAATCGAACCCGTGACTTTTCGGTCTACAGGACGATGCTCCAACCCCCTGAGCCAAGCCACACCTCTCCAGGCCCCGCCTCCCGCAGCCCCAAGGTGCCGCTCAGCGAATGGTGTGGCTTCTTCATTCTTGGGCCTGTGCTCTGGCACCCACTTCAACTCGCTCAGGAGGACGGGCCCGCACCCCACATTTCCCTGGGCCCGCCTGGTGCCCCACACAGTGTTTGGGACCACCCTCCTGGTTTTATCAGCTGCCGGTTAAAATGCAGCCATGAAACTGGAATGAGATGAAGAGCCGCGCGTGGACCCCAGCGTGTCCCCTGGAGGGTGAGCCCCCCGACGGCCCCACCTGGCCCTGGGTGAGCACAGTACCTGGGATCTCAGCCGCTCCACCTCCTCCGACAGGGTCTGCCTCTCCAGCAGGAGCTGGTTCTGCTTGTGGAGTAGCTGCACCAGCTGATGGGCGGTGGCCTGGCTGTGCTTGTCCAGCTGCCTGAGTCTGGGGAAAAAGCCACCGCAGGATCAGACGTGGGTCCCGGGAACTGGGGCAATGGCTGCTTCAGCCCTGTCGACCTGTCCCATTGCTTGCGCCCCCGAGGGAGTGCCTGACAATGAACTTGAGCTGTAGTCTAGGGTGACCCTGAGGAGGAAGACCTCGGCCAGCAGTGGGCCTTGGGCTGCATTTGGTAACGCGAAGGGAGTTGTACCAAGTGTGAAAGGAAATCAGCGGACTTTATAATTAGCAAACACTCAGATCATTTGGATAAGTGGGACAACTGAAACCTTAAACTCACAGAGGTCAAAGGCCTCCATTGTTCATCTGGAACTGCCTGGAGCCCACACCAGCCCAGGCTGGGGCAGGGGGCGAGGAGGGCGGAAACACTGGCTTTCCATCATTAACCACTCAGTCGGTCACGTGCTGCGGCATCGCTGACCAGATGTCTTTAAAGATCCTAAATTTGTCATTCTGCTGATGGGCTCTCCTCTCCAGACTTGCTAATTCACTCCAACTATTATGCTCATTTGTCCACAGACGCTTCCCATACAGCGAGTAGCACGCCAGCCGCGGAGATGTAGGTTTCGGATTAAATTTAGAGCGGAACAAGTAGCCAGAACTAACTGTTCTGGAAAGAAGTTTGCTGTTCACGCCCTTCCTTGCAGTCCTCACTGACCAAAAGCATCAACAGTAAAACAAACTTGTATTTTCCACATGTTAAAAAAGGATTTTTAAAGCTCAGGAAGCATTTCAAACTGCAGGCCTTGTGGCCAACACCGACTCAAAGACCCTGAAGCCTGTTCTGCAGATGCTGGCTGCGGGCTGCCCTGGGTTCCGGCTCCCCCGCAGCGCTTCTGGAAGGGTCTCGGCACAACTGGACATCTACCAGTGCTACCGAACCCAGGGGTTCGCCCCTTGGGGTGCTCTGTTCCAAAGGGAGCCGCGGTTGTCACAAGGAAGCTGTTTTTACTTGCAGCAAGGAGACGATGTCCATCTGAAGCTCTGTGCCCCGGGGCGGGGGGGCGGGGGGGGGGGGGAAGGGGGCTTCACCTGGCTTACATGGGCTAGTTGGTCAATTACACACTGATTTCCGTCGGCTCTGCTTACTGGGCTGGGTTCCTCTCAGGTGTCATCCTGGTCACAGCTGGTCTGCTACATTTTGCCATTTAGCAAGAATGGCATTTAGGAAGCATGGCCGAGACCTTGAGACCCTTGTCCTGTTTAACACCAGGAGGTCAGGCCGTAGGGGCGCGCAGGCTATTCACTAAAAGTGACGCAGCCTCTGGAGACAGCGGAGCCTGCTTTGCGGGACCTAACAGTGTGCCAGCACTTCAGTCAGGCCTTCCTCGCCGCACTCCGAGGAGTGGGCACTCTCAGCGGGTGTCCAGCCAGCGGGGTGCAAGCTCACAAGGCCCTCCCACCCCGCATCCTGGCCTCGGCTGGCCACGCCCACAAGCCCATGCCCCGCCCACTGGCCTCCTCTCCACTGGTTCTGGAGGAGATTAAGGACCAAAGGCAGGACTCACTTCTTCCTTCCTGTGTCCGTGGCCGTTCAGGGCCAGGTTCAGGCGCCCCCTCACCCCCGCGCCTGGGCTGCAGGCGGGCCCTGCCCCGCCCAGCCTCCCGGCATCAGGCTGAGGCCCGGCCACACAGCAAGGACCCTCTACCCAAGGGTGCCCTCCTGCTTCTATACTGTACCGATGACAGGAATGCCCCCTTCCCCTGTCACCCTCCTCTGCGCTTGGAGGAAGAAAAAAAGGTTTTCTCTGGGGAAGCCATCGCATCGCAGCTTCGGGAAGCGCGGCCTGCCCCGCCCGCAGCACACGGTCCAGAGGCAGCAGTTTCTCCTGAGAGCACAGTCTCAAAGCCACCCAGCGGGCATCAAACCAAACAGAAGTGCTTCTGCACCGCCCCCTGCGCAGGGAGCAGCTGGGAGAGGCTAGGGCGTCCCAGGTGCCGGAGAGGCTGGACTAGTGGCCTGGGGAGGGGGAGGGGCAACAGGTGGGGGAGCATTGGGGGACTGGGGGTGGGGGATGGCAGGGGCATTCTGCCCAGACCGGTTCACAGGCAACTGCCGTTGGCCACCACTCCCGGGTGCAGCCCAGCCCTGGAGTGGAGCCCACTGGAGGTGCAGAGAGGAGAACGGCCCGTTTCCTTGAGAAGCACACACTAGGTGCCTTTCCTCCTCCAACGAGGTCGCGGGCGTGGGGACTGCCACGGGCTCAGAAGTACTGAGGTGGCGCCCCTGCTTTGCACTTGGAGGAAACAAACAAAACAGAAACAGGCATTGACTAGGTGACACCATGAAGGCTTAAAGGCCACAAGGCCCTGAGGGCGCCCCTGCCCTGTGCCCGGTCGGATGGGCAGGGGCCTGAAGAAAGACGAGTTCACCGTGTGTTTGGGGCCCCTGAAAAAAGAGGGCCGCCAGACCCAGAGTGGTGGCTCGGCCAGAGCCTGCGCAGGCGGCACAGGAAGCGGCTGTGGGTGGTCGCCGCCCGGCAGGGGGCCGGTTCCAGTCTGCACCCTCCTCCTGTGGAGGCCACAGAACCTCTGTTGCTGGTAGTTTGCAAACTGTGGGCCTTCGATCCCTGCAGCAATTACCTGGGGGCACCCAGGCCCTACCCAGACCCTGCCCAGACGGCCGACTCAAGGCCTTGGGGGCCAGCCGGGCGCGCAGCTGGGAACCAGGTGTCCAGGGCCTTCCTGCAGAAGCCCCACCGACGTGAGGAGCAAGCCCCTGGGACGGTCTTGCCTTCCCTCTGGGAGGCGGGCGCTTCCGTTGGCTTCACAGCAGAAAAGCTAAGGCTGATTCACTGGGAGTCGGCTGAGTCACCCTGAACACTGCTCTGTGCCTGGGTATCTTAACCATTATTAATCGCTGGCTACCTTACTGAGCTAATTCAGCAAACCCACCGACCCTGGGTAAACATCCTCTCAAGACTGTTTTTCTCTCTTTAAAAACAAGGCCCCCTCTTTTTGTTGACACCCCCGCCCTGTTCTGTCACTCCATGGGCAGCAACGATGTCAATCAAAAGCTTAGAAAAGGTAAAAATAACAACAACAGGCCCAAACCCATGTTTGTTTTAAAAAAAAAACCAAAACCAAACCAAAAAAAAAAAACAGATTTTAGATAAAGGGGACTTTGCTAAAGAAAAATATATTTCGATGGCAGCTCTCTCAAGGCCTATTCTGAATATTTGTAAAACAGATTTTTTTTTTAATTAAAAAGGTTTTTTTTGGAACAGCCTTCCCCAAACACTGCACCATCCAGCCTACAAGCTGTCTGTGGCTGTTTTATCACCATCAGCGAGAAGAGATTTCTTGGGGTGTCCTGCTGACACATAAGCTGTCTTTGATTTTCCCTGATGGTATCGCCCTCGTTTTTGTTGTCCTAAGTTCACGTGTGCGGCCAGTCACAGCTGCGCAAGGACCACTGACAACAGCTGACACTCGCTGAGTCCTGGGCTTATTCCCCCACTTTGATCATCTAGTTAAAAGTTCACCACAACCTTATGAGGTGGGTGCTAGCAACCCATTTTACAGATGAGAAAGCGGAAGCTGAGGGGTTCAGTGAACTTGCACAAAGTCACACAAGGAGTGGTAGAGCGTAGAGGCAACTCTAGGCAGTACCCAGGTATCTTAGCCATTATTAGTGGCTGTTTAATTCATTGAGTCAATTCAGCACAGCAACCATCACTTGGTAAACACATTTCAAGGGTCAAGTACTGAGATGGGTCCTGGGGATACACTGAGAATTACAACTGGTCCCTGCCCTCAGTAGGTTCCCAGCCAGTTAAAGGAGAGACCAACTGGGAACCAAGGTCGCAACCCTGAAACAGGGCACTGGGAACACTCAAAAGCCAATGGTCTATAGGGCGTGTGCAAGGAGGTCGTCATCATCACCGTCATCACCGCCACCATCATCACCCTTTTGGGAGGAGGAGTGACAGAAGCCTGATCACAGGGGACAGAAGAGGGGACGCTATTCTGGAGAGGGGCAAGGTAGCAAGAGCGGGTGAGCAGGGTGGGAGGGACTTGAGTTGAGAGCAGGGGCTCTGGAGGAGATGGGAAATCCTCAAGGCCAAGGGCGTGGGCTTCCCACGACAGGAAGGTGCCTCGACAGAGACCCTCCCTGGGGCAAGAGGAAGGCGGGGACACGGATCGGAAGCCTGAGGGAGCCCCTGCTCAGAGCCTGCTTGCTGCCCAGGTAGAAGGCACGACTGCCCGCTGAGGAAGGAGCTGCTGTGAAGGATGAGGGCATTGGCCGGGGGTGGGGGCAGGGACACGCCCTTCCCGGCCCCAGCAAGGCCCAGACCAGTGGCTACAACTCCTGCTCCCCGGCCCCCAACTACGCCCTCTACCCCTCCCACCTGCGACTCCCCACCAGCTGTCAGGAGCAGGCTCCCCTGGACCCTCACAGGCTCCCCTGGACCCTCACAGGCCTGGACACTTGTTTCCGGTGCTCAGGTCTCAGCATAACTGTCATCCTGAGAGGCTGCAATTTCTTGATTGGTTTGGGTTCCTTGTGTTGCACCATGTCCTCTACAAGCAACAAGGTGATTAAAGGACAGGGCAGGTGGCCACCCCCAGGCCTGCTGCAGAGTCTGTTCAGACAGCGGCCTCCCCTGCAAGGAGCCCCGACAGCCTGCAAACCACACACAGGCTCCGCACGGCAAGGAGGGAATCATCAGACTCAGCGCAATCCCTTCCTAGGACCCTTCTTTCCCAAGGCCTCTGTGTACGTTTTCAGTGTGGTCACAGTGCCTGGGGAGCCAAGGCCAGGCCAGGCCAGGCCCATTGGGGCCGGAGGCCATCCCTTCCCATGAGGCACCTGGCGCTCCCTGGCCCAGGAAGGACACGTACAGGCCACTCTGCACCTCAGACTGGCGTCACCATCCTAATCACAGGTCCGATTCCCTAAGGTCCTCTGGTGCACAGTTGGCAGAGCCGCGGGGAGGGGGTGGGTGTGGCAGAAGAGCACCCGTTCCGGGGGCAGAGCGGCCACCAAGGTCTCCCCAGGAGTCACAGGGCAGTGGCAGCGGTGTCCACGGGAACACGCCGCTGTGTGAGAGAAAGCACTGGTGTGTGCCGGGCCTGGGCACGCCTCTATTGGTCCAACAGTGACTTCTCCGCCACACCCCGCCGGCGTGAGCAGAACCAACATTACAAAAAAAAAAAAAAAAAAAAAATTGCAAGACTTCAAGATAAGATGGAGCAAGTGGTGAAATACAAAACCGCTTTTTAGAGCCGAGTGGGCTGGGGAAAATATCTTATGCAAAACAGAAGCAGTGTAAGCGGCCAGCTCGGGTCCTATGCTTCAGACACTCATTTGCTATGAATACTGTGAAAGCAAGTGAATACATATATTTAAATTTTTAATGTTGTATGTGATGCATACGAAATATATGCAGTGTATAAGCAAGTTTTCAGCACAATCATCAAATGAACACTTGTGAACGCGGTACCAGTACCATAGGGCGACGCCCTGTATGTTTGTCTCTAGGCCAGAGCTCCGGTTCCCCCACAGGTGGCCAGGGTCCTCATGCATATATGTTTTTGACTAGAAGTTTTAATTGTTTAAAAAAATATTTTATACTCAGCCTAGGACAATTTTTTCATTGCTCTTAGAGAGGAAGGGAAACATTGCTGCCAGACAGCAGCATCGATCAGTTGCCTCTAGTACGCCCTTGACTGGGGATCGTACAACACGCCCGGAACAGGGATCAAACCCTTGGCCCAGGTATGTGTCCTGAATGGAACTGAACCCTCAACCCTACAGTTACAGGACAACGCTCCAACCAGCTGAACCCCATAGGCCACGGCTGATTAGAAGTTTTAGTTTCACTCAACAATTTCACTTGGGAGCTTCCTACAGACTACTGTGGGTATTTTTTTTTTTTTTTTTGAAGGTGGTGGTAAAACGTCTCTAATCCTGAAATGTTTTCAGACCAGCGCTCTCTCCTTTGGTCACTCTAACTACAGTAAAGATTCCTTCTTTCCCTTCTTAGATATATTTTCAAAGTGTTCAGGCTACAATTTCCCTGGGAGAGAGGCCTTCTCATGCAAATGAAGAACATTTTTCAACCAACATACGGATTGTGCACTCAGTTCTTTACCATTCTCCACAGTATATGCCCTAACAGTTACTGAGCATTTACCACAGCATGGGAAGCATCCTAAGCAATTTACATTCATTAACTAATTTAATCCACCTAACAATACTGAACAGTGGGTATTATCTGCATTATTATCATCCGCATCATTTCTTGTCTGAGAAAAGCAAGGCCTGGGGCAGTTGGTTATTTTCCCAAGCTGAGGCATAGAAGGGGTAGAGATTGCCAAGTGACAATGACAGGTTTCTCCCTCTGTCCCTCTCCAATAGGGGGGACCATGCTGGTCACCTGTCCTCCAGTCCTCCAGGGTTCCTCACTCTCCTTCCATGTTGCTCAGCCTCCTGGTTCTGTTAATCAGTCCCCTACACCCGCTGAACCTCTTTGCAACCTATTCTACGCCCCCATCCACCCGCGCCCCCATCCGCACTTGCCTCAGGCATTGCTGTCTGTCCCTCCCACCGAACTATGAATTTCTTCAGGACAAAAATGGGACCTTGTTCAGCCTGCCACCTCCAGCACTTAGCAAGATGCCTGACGTTTAGACTGTGATGTACAAATACATCAGAATGAGCAAACCACTTACCAATGGACAATATTTACACTGAATTTGAGACCTGTAATTTCATCTATAGTACAAATATGCTGTACTATGTAATAACTTTGTTCTTCAAAGAGTAGGACATGCAAATTAAGTTTAAGTATGCTATTGAAATTTGCCTCTTAATTAAAAGACTCCTGGAATAGATGTGTGAGTGCGGGACTTAGTCCTGGACTTCACAACCCCACCATAACTCTGATTTTACTTGGGCAAGAGGCTTGATCCCGCCCAACCTTGGGTTCTCCTTGTCTACAACTGAGAGAAGAAGACTTCCAGACCCCTGAAGCTGGAATTCTGGGGTGGGCCCTTTAGTGACCCTCTGGGTGATTCTGATGAATTTTTAAAGGTCATGAACCACTGGTATGCTATCATTCATGATATTAACTACACACAAAATACGATCTTCGGGAGAATAATTGTTCTGTGTAGCTCAATTTTGATCATCAAAACAGCCAACTGCCTAAATGAAGACTTTCCCAGCCTCCTCCGAAGTTCTGGTGTCAGTCACAAGAAGGTCAGCAAGTTGGGCGATGGTGCTGAGTCTCAGTTTCCTTGCAGGTGAAATGAGAGCAGATGCTTGAACCGGGCTCAGCAAACCTCACGCCCCAGGCCAGACCCCGCCCGGCCAACTGCCTGTTTTTGTACCATCTGCGAGTGAAGAGTGGTTTTTACATTTTTAAGTGATTGAAAAAAAGGAGAAGAAGAAAAATATTTTGTGACATGAATATTCTATGAAATTCAACTTTCCGTGTCCCTAAATAAACTTTCATTGAAACACAGCTACGCTCGCTCATTCAGTGTCGTCTATGAGGGCTTTTGCACTTGAACGGCAGAGTTGCGTGGCTGTGACGGAGACCATATGGCCGCAGAGCCACACATTTATTATTTGACCCTTTAGAGAACAAGTTTGCCAGCCTCTGGGCTAGAAGATGACTAAGTTCTCTTTCAGCCACAAACATCTACAAGACTGTGACTTTACAGAAATTTACTATGGTCCTATCTTCAGATACTGACATCATTGCAACACATCTACATTGTCCACGTGGAAGTTTGAAAACCCAGTTACTCTAATCACTGCTCTAGGTAATTAATTTCGGTGAATAAGCCATGTTAATTTAAAGTTGCATACTTTGTTCCAATACTCAGGAATGGTTGTTGCTTTTTACATAATTCCATCTCACAGGATCAGCGTAAAGAAGCCATGTGCTTTGGAAACTGGACCACATTCCAGCCAGTTAACCTCACTTAGAAAATTAAGGCAGTTTCAACGGCTGGTGTGCCGATTAAATTTCCTTCGCCCAAATCCACCCTATTCAATAACGATTTCCATAGAGTCCTTCACTCTAAGGATCACGCCATCCTGGGGAGAATTTACATTGTCAATAAAAAGAACTTATGTTCCTGTACTGCCCCTTTAATTTTTCATTCTCTCAAACTTCCCATCAGCCTTGGCTGTCTGTGGAAGAAGAGCGGGGGCTGAGCAGGGGCAGGGACTCGGGGAAGACCCCTGCTCTGCTCTTCAAAACGATCTGAGCGGAGAGACACCTGGGAGGTCGTTCGGTCCCGTCCATGGAGGTGAACCTGAGGCCCAGAGGGTACAAGTGACTGCCCAAGGTCACACAGCTTTTCGGTAGTAAATCCAGGGCTGGAGCTCATGCCCTTGAGTCCAAATCCAGTGTTTTTTCACAGCATGTCAAATTCTTTCTTTTAAAAAGGCAAGACTTCTGTTCCATACAAAAAAATAAGGATGTTAGGCAGGGACCCTGAGAAAGGTAACAAGGGCCAACTTCCTGGGAAACGGCTGGTACAGAATCATTCTCTGAGGCCTGGGGAGGGGGAGCGGAGGGGGGGAAGTGGGGAATCCCCAGACATGGGCTTTTCCACCTAGCTCAGTGAAGAGTAGCAGTTTTGGTTCTGTTTTTGCTCTTTTTAAACTCCCACTTCTTTGCTGATTGAGTTGTGTGAAGTCCAATAAAAATGCTATGGGCATTAATTGCTATAAAAATTTCCTAACCTTCTCAATGTCTGTTCTTGCGGAGTCACTGACCAGTTTGAGGGCTCTTGGGGCTGGAAACCACCCTGACCTAGTGTCCAGGCTGGCGTTGGCGTGAAGGACGCAGACACAGGAGGCTTAGACGCTCCAAAGACCAACGTGGGAGACCAGCTGCTGCAGCTCCCTGGGGCCACAGCACCCTGGGGGACCAGGCACCAGGGCAGACAGCAGGGCTTGCGGCCTGTGACCGTGTCACGTCATGCAGGCTCTCTCCTGGACCAGCTGCTTCAATCAGAGCTTCCAGGGACATGAGGGTGAGCCCCACCTTGGCTCACTGGAGAGTCTGCTGCATTGCTACCTTGAACTCTTCAAGGGCAAGTGCGTCCTGGCCCAGACTAAGTTCCTAAAATCCGGGAGGGCTGAGCATGCATAAAGGACCCTGGCGCCATGAAACAGCAGGGACAGGAGAGGACGTGTTGAGAATCTGAGACTCTGAAGACCCTCTGAGCCCAACGGCCTTAAGCCTCCGTGACCTTGAACCAGCTCTTTCAAAGCAACGGCAGAGCTGTGGTGAGCACAGCCCCACTGTGCAAAGAGAAACGGGGCCCAGGCATGGACACTGTTGGAAGTCGCCACCTTTGCAGAGTAGAATCCGGGCCACATCCGGCTCAAGGCCATTTAGAAGCACTGGCAGAAAACACCACTCTGCCCCCAAGACATACCTACCTAACCCTAAACTTAAGCGCCTCTTGCTAAAAACTGTTTGTTTGGAAATAAGTTCATACTTATAAAAAGTTGCAAGAAGAGTACAAAGAATATCCACATACTCTGACCCAAATTCACCTGTTATCATTTCCCCGCTTCCGTGTGATTTATGATTCATGCTCTCTCTCCATGTATGTATTTATATATGCATGTATACACATTTCTTTTCTGACTCATATGTCACTAAGTTGCATACAACCATTGTCCTTTTCTTCTAGATATTTGTGTTTATTTCCTAATAATAAAGATACTGTCACATAACCATAGTATATCAACTTATTGAATTCCAGTTTTGTCAGTTGACCCAACAACGTCCCTTTTTTTCCCCCACTGCCAGGAAAGATCTTTTGCACTTCATTGTCACATCTATCTAGTCCCCTTTTATCTGGAACAATGAAAAAAGGTCCATGTTATTTTGATGAGTGCCGTTTGCAATGAGAGCAGCCAAAGCCTTCAAAGAAGACACGGAACCACCAGGAGGCACGGGGGTCTTGCCCAGCTCGCTGAGGTGTTTGCTGGTACATTCCATTCTCCTGAGGGCTTCCTGGTGCTCCCGCAGACTAAAACCCCGGGGAGCAGGCCTGCAGAGCATCAGGTTCCGTACTGCAGTGAGAGGTCCCCTCGATGCCCTTCGTGTTTGACCCTCCTTGAGGTAGCCAAATGGTCACAGAGGTGTGATGCAGTACGAGGAAGCCCATGGCAGAATCAGTAACCAGATTCAATCGCGACTGTGCACTTATTGGCACACATCTTAATTAGGTTTTAATGCAAGTAATTTGATAACTGCTCCTGGCCATCCACGGCAGAGCTGTCAGTGCCGCGCGCTTTTTATTGAGCTCCTCTTCCCTCTGTACCCAGGCAGCCTCCCCGCTGACCCTTGTCAAAGAACCCCATCTGCTGGTTGCCACGGTAACTGACGGCGACCAATTGAGCTGAACAGAGTGACTCAGAAATAAAATCTGCAGCCAAAGGAATTCTGCGAAGAGTAATAAATCATTTAGTAAAAGGGGGTCCTCCGCGTGGCGATGAGTGTTGGGCTGATATAATGGCATAACTCTTCCGGCTGGAAGGTCCGTGGCAGAGCAGGGTGACTAGGCCGGCTGGAGGGCTCATTCGGTGTCCAGTGTTCCCAGCAGCCCAAGGGCCGGATCCCGCCCCGCTCTGTGCTGCCGTGGGGGAGAAGGAACCCGTGACACCAATTGTTTAATGTTGGCGCTGCAAAATTTTGAATTTCAAGAAGTGGCAAGAGAACCAGTCAAGGCTTCCAACCATACTCCATTTTTTAAAAGTAGGACGAGTAAATAAAATGCCCAGGTAGCCCCGGAAACCAACGTGGCCTTGAGGAAGGTGACCAAGGGAACTAATATTGAAACTGCTTTGGGATGAGAAAGGCCAGCCCCATCTCTTGCTCATCAATCGGCTTCGAGGGGCTCCACGTGGAAACGGTCTATGTTTGCGCACCAGGCCCGCAACCCCTGAGAAAGCCAGGAAAAGGGCCTTAGCCCCGGGCCTGCGGTATTGTCATAGGCTGGTCTCAGACAGCCTCGGGCCCCTTTCTCTTGACAGGCAAGAGGGGTCCGTGTCCCTAATAGAGCAGAACATGCATCTTTTCTTCCTGAATAAGAGGGGCAGAGGAGGAAGAGAAGGGGACTTCCAGGGGCTGCTCTGGGTGACAACAGGCCTCATGCTGTGGGGCTGGGGGCGGGCAGGAGCCCCTCAGAGCACAGGCCACTGTTCCCAGCCCTGGCTGCACTCCTGGGGGTCTGCCTGCTATGTAGACTAGGGATCGCCCCGCCCAGATTGGAAGGTCAAACCCCGGACACGCTACATCATCCACACAGCATTGAATCTCTATGTGCCAGCCCCTGGGTGGGTGGGGATGGGCGATGCGAGGCTGCAGGCGGCAGGGACTACTGCCCCAGCAGCCAATTACCATAGGGGGTGGACGGCTGGGGGCTGGCGGGGGAGGGCTGGGGACGGCCTTGGCTCACAGGGCCTCTCTCCCCACGCTTTTAGGCAGTGCGGGGCAGCGCAGTGACATCCTCCCCACCCTTGACCCACGTGGGCCCTGCGGACTACTCATCCTAGAGGTAACTTCCCGCTTTGGAAGAGAACACCTGCCACCAGCAGCTATTCGTAGTTGGGCCCCCCGCCCCGCCCCGCGCCCCGCCATGCTGCCAATAAAAGGATTCGTCCTAGAGTTTTAGTGATATTCCGCTGAGCGAGTTAGTGCACTGCTCAGGACAGCCCGTTTCCAGCGCCCAACTCGTCCAGAGAGCCCACCCAGCAAAGTGAAAAAACCCCCCTTGCCGCGTCTCTTCACCCCCACGCTGGGCAGCTGCGCTGCCTCAGGTGGGAGAGCCTCAGAGGTCCACGTGGGCCTGGCGCCCCGGCACCTGCGCCCCGGCCGCCTCCGAGCACGCAGGGGGCCCCCGGGGCCAGCTCCGAGCGCCCCCGCTCCGAGCGCCCCGCTGTGGGCACTCCGGGTCCCCCGCCCGTCTCAACCTCCTGGCGGCTTGGCCGGCCGCGCACCCGGCTGCCCGGGGGAGAGCCAGGTGCTTCGGGAGCTGCGCCCGCACCTGGAGGGGCCGGGTCGGGCGGGGGCGGGGGCTGGGTGCGGAGCATCTGGCTTGGGGGCGCCGCGGGGGCTCGCGGGGCCTCTGGACTTTGGCAGAAGGAGAGGATTAAACTGAGATGGCAGTTGAAAGCAGGGGATGGGTGAAAGCTTCATTAACTCCTAACTCACGTCCCAGTTTCTTTCCCCTGAGAAGCAGAGAGAACAAAGTTTGGTTCCTTTGTGATGAGAAAGGTGCTGCGTGATTGCATTTGCTTTTCTTACTTTTTAATATCTTATTTGTACACAAAAAAATATGAATCATTGTTTGCTGATGGTCATGGAGGACTCAAATTTTAATTAAACAGGAAAAATCTTGGCTAGTGGAGAGGACGAAGAAATATTACAACCCATTTCAATTTCTATGTTAGTGATTAAGCTCATGTGACTTAATTGAAACTGGCAAAGGTCTTAAGAACGCAAAGAAATGAAAATTAAATGGTGCTGAGAATGACATTTCTTTGTATTTTCTCCCATTCTCCTCCAATAACTAAACTGCTTTTTCCAATCAACCCTAAAGCATGCCCTGGAAAACAGGACTTCCTACTCCATAAAAAATATTTGTGAGTGAGTGTACTGCTTTGCACACAGTTGTTTACACGGGCATTTCCTCTCCCTCCTCACCATTAGTTTCACTTCTAAACCCTACTTCCAATTCTTTGTCTCTGCTCGCTCTCCCGACTTCTCCATATTTCAGTTCCCAGACACTCTCAAACTTTTGCACACGCTGCCCGTTTGAGGCTGCACAGAATAATCAGTGTATTAATTCCACCCGGCGACAGTGAGAGTGCTCTAACACAATCTGCCCAACCTGAACTCTTTCCTTCAGAAACACTTTGCCTTTAAAAAGAAACTCCCAGCATGAACTCCTAAGGAGCGACATGTAACAGACAGTGCATGTGGCGCTGGGCATGCAGCTCAGAATTAAAAGAGAATTTTCTACTTTGTTTCTTCAGTTCCATGTGCATAATGTACATGTGGATGAAACTGACATCAGACATTTAAAGCAAAATGGGGTGGGGAGAGGGGGGTGTGATAGTGGCGGGAAAGGAAGAGAAAATATGTTGATAAAAACAGTAACTTCTGTTAATCTACATTTTTCAGTTACTGTCTAATTAAGAATGTTAGGAAATATGTTGCAGTTTAATTGCATTGTTTCAAGAAATTCTAATGCTGACAAATTTGGGACCATGTACACTTGGAAGGTAAAAGGGATTAAAGGGGTAATTGCTTCCATTTGATAGATAACAACCAAAATTGTGCTTTCTATTGACAGCCCCCCATCCTAAATTCAGAAGACAAAGGAAGACTATCCTTACACGTAACGTGTTCAGAATGAAACCAGCTCTGAAAAAATAAAGAAAAGAAGAGAGAAATATATTTTAACCTATGCATATGAGACAGGAAGAAATTTTAATACAAATACAAAGAATTCACCAAAGTGAAATAGCGGTTTATCTGAAATTACTGGGTGACATCGTTATCCTTGCAGAAAACAATTATTTATGAAAACAGTTTTTTAATGAAAGAAGTTGGTAGCAATCTTGAAATGATTCTCCGATGACCTTGTCTAAGACAGTAAAAACATCATTTGCCTCAGGCACAAGTTCATAAAAATGATGACAGGTGAAAGACATTCAGATTTCTAGAACCTGTGCCCTTTTTACCTACCTGGTCACATCACACTTGCTCTAGGTTTCATTTATTTCTCCTTTAGGGGAAGCTTTTACATCGTTACCCAGCAAAAGAAAAATCAGAATGTATTTTTCTTGCTCAAAGTACCTTGGGTGGCAGTGGTAGTAGACACGGTAGCTTCCTGCTTCCTACAGTTGACCACACCTAACTCATTTGTCACCCAGATGCTGCCTTTCTTACTGGGTCCCATTTTCTGGGGCCTGTACAGGTGGGCTTCCGGCCTGTGAGAAGCAGGGCCCGCGGAAACCCTGCAGGACCGGTGTCTGCCCAGTGCGCTCCGCCCTGTGGGGCGCAGCGAAGCCCGCACTGACCACTACATTCACGCTGGTTGGATGATTTGGTCAGATAAATGGGCCAGTTCTTCGACAGAACTGACTGCTCATTTCACCTGCCATTAACCACAATTTAAGGTCCACCTGCAGCCTCAGTGTCTGTCATATGTCCCACTGAGGAGGCGGACCTAACTTTGGCCCCTAAAAATACTACATTGTATGTACAGCTGCTTTGAAATGACAGCAAAATAAGATCTGGCTGCCCGAAAACGGAGCTGAAACATCCACAAAATTTGGCTAAGGGAACACACCGGAAGGACCTGCTCTTGCTGGGAGGTCCCACAGCTCCTTCTGCTTCAGCCTCTCCAGGCACGGATGATCATAGCCCCTGACTGGGAGCTGCCGGTACACGGGGTCTCAGTCCTTGCACTAGTATTTACACTCTGTATCAGGCAGTAGCTGAGTACACGGCAGGCGTGACCTAAGAGTCCAGAGAGCTCACCGCTACGAAATTAGTGTACTTTTTTTTAAATGCCACACACGGGGTCCAAAACAGCAAAGGGTCCCTCCCATCTCTCACGTGCTCAACACCTGGGAACACATACAACTCTTCGTGGACTCACAAGGAAATAAAAGATTTTCCAACACCTGAGGTTTCTGAAAATTCTGGTGGGAGGGCACGCCCCCCCACTGGCTGGGCCAGATCCCCGAGAAGGGCCTTTGTTGGGGCCACTGGAGGCTGGCGTGCAGAACCTGCACCCCTGCAGACAGCCTTGGAGGGGACGCAGAGCTGCACAGAGGGAGCGTTGTTAATCACCAGATCAGAAAGAGAGAGAGAGAGAGGGAGAGAGGGGGAGAGAAAACAGGCGGACGCAGGCATGGGGAGAGCCCACAAGCGTGATTATAAGTTGAAAATTTCTGAGTCAATTTTCAGAGTCTGAAGAACGTTCAAAGAAGAATACGTAATACTGGGGGGCGGGGGGGGGAAGGGAAGCAGTACTCGCCCGAGGGCCAACGGCCCCTGCAGCAGCGGCAAGGCTGTTCCTGGGCTCCCAGGACCATTTGTTCCATTACACAATCTCCTGAAGCCATTTAGAGAGAGCTCAAACAACTGCCTGTACCAACACGACACATGGCTTCCCATCCCGACTCTTTGCTAATCCAGACGCTCCAACCATCTTTCTTTAAGATGCCATATGGTTGGCAGAAGTCTGTGGATCTAGCAGCACATCTGCTTGTACGTTTCTTCTTCCCTCCATCCCCCCAACAAAAGCGGGCTGGAGAGACAGACCGAGAGGGGGGCACCCGTGTAGACCTCTGCCCGGGCAGTGATTTCTTTTTAAGCTCATCTCTAACTAAAAACTGTGAAAGGGACAATCGAAATGATTCAGAGCTCGATCATTTTTAACCAGGCAACATGGCGATTTATTTGCTTGTCAATGATTTGAAACAAGATTAGAAAAACAAAGAGTGGAGGCCTCCTTTCTCCCAAGGGATGATTACTTGAAAACCACTTCAAAGCTCTCCCTCTGGGGACCCTTGTGGTGCTTTCCGCCCCCCAGAGAGGGGACAGCACCCTGGGCTGAGCTATTTTTTCCTCTTCTTTTTGGTCGAGGAAGACAGACTAGCTGAGAAACTAGCAGATACCCAGAGCCTGCTTTGTTAGCAAGCACGTGCGGCTGTATGCTAATGAGCCCGCACGACACACTGCTTTTTTTGGTATGATGAGCAAAGATTGTTGACACTGTTGAAATCCTGGCTCTCCTGGCCTGTGAGCACATGGGCTGCCTCCTTGGAATCTGGCCCCCAGTAAGACAGGCTGCAAAAAAAAAAAAAAAAAAAAAAAAAAATTCTACCCTCCTGGTGACTGAAATCTGGCCATTTGTAACTCAGAGCAGTTGCGGGTGGAGGGAGGATTAGAAAGATAGTCTGAAATATTCTATCAGGCCAGGAATCAAAAAGGCACAGGTGAGAATTATGGGTTTCTTCCAAATGAAAAGTTAAACCTGGTAGACACATGTGAGTGATCAAGGCCAGGATGCTGGCTGGCTGGCTTCAGGGGCCAAAGCGTGAAACACGGGGGCGAGGGGCAGCTGTCGGAGCCTCTGCCCCACGGGGCAGCTGGGACATTGGCTCCACACCTGGGGGGAGGGCACTGTGCAGATGGGACGGCCCTGTGCAGGGTACCATCTCGGTCACAGGTGAAACGCTAAGTTTCTAATCTGCTTGTAAATTTCTCCGAACCATGTGCTGGTCGGTAGAAATGTGAGTCAACAAAAATGCAAAAAGCAAATATTCCACTATTGCAAATGCAGAGTTTTGTTTTGTTTTTTAAAGACGAAGACAAGGGAAAAGGGAAGCTATATCTTTTTGAGTGTTGAATACTTTAAATAAAATATCCCTTTACCTGCCCAGAAACAAGATCTTAAGAGGTGTTATTATTCCAATTTAACAGACAAGAAGACGGAAGCTTAGAAAGGACTAAAAAAAAAAAAATTTTTTTTTTTTAAATAAAAACAACAGAAAAAAACCCATGAAACTTTAACAACATTATACAGCTAGGAAGTGCCAAACAGAAAGCTCAGGCCCCTCTTGTCCCAGTCCATGAACTTCAGGTGGGACAGGTACACTGATAGATACATTTCCTTATGGATCTGCCCGGGGTCCAGATAGATACCAGCTGAGCAGATCGCTGTTAGCTGGTGAGCAATAAGCTGGTCACAATTTGTATGAAGCAGGGGCATTCAATTGTCAATTCCATTTCCTTGTAGTCTATAATATGAATGAAAATTCATGTAACTGAAATATAAAAACACGAGGAGTGACTAAAAAAGCACTGGCCATTTTAAAAAAGCTATCAACGTGTATCCATTCAAAAAGCATGCCCTTCAAACTAGTCACTTTGGGGACATGTGTTCCAATCACAGTGCCATTGTCTAGGACTTGCTGACGTGGTCCTTCCTTTTGGAACTTCCTTCGTTACCTAGAGTTTAATGGGTAGATACTTATGTAAGTTGGTGAATGAGTATGTATTATTAAGTACAATTCATAAAAATTGCACGTTTTTTAATATAAAGTGCATGTGGTATATGCTATGCTACTCAATGATATGAGTAGTCTCCTTCAGCCCAGACTAAATGATATGAGCTCAATTCTATCACCAGCAGGAACAACTAACTATTATGAACAATTCTGTCATTGCCATTGAGATGTGCCTATGTAGAATGAGGAGTTTAAATTGAAAAACAAAACAAAACAAAATAAATAAAAGCCTAGGCTGAAATCCCAAGCGTGATCCCAGGCAAATTCTAGGCCCGTTTCATTTCCCATATAAATTGACACTACTCACTTCATAGGATTGTCGTGAGAATCAGAGATAGTTTGTAAAAGGCTGGCACTGAGTAGATTCTCAAAAGTGAAAGTACAATTATCATTGTTATTATTTTTGATGGAGTGTTTCAGGGCGTTTACAAAGTGCTTTCACATACATTAGCTCATTCAACTCTGACAGCAGCTCTGGAACACGGGAAGCATTTCTTCTATTCAGTGAACGGTGACACGGAGACTCAATACTAAGATAACTAAAGCAATAAGTGGTGTGTCATTATTATTATTATTTTATTATTTATCGAGCCCTTTCCATGTGCAGTTGTTACACTAAGTGCTTTTCCAGCCATTTTTAAAAATCATAGCAGGAACCCTTTGAAGAGGTATTGTTGACATTATGATCCTTACTTTGCAAACAGCAAACTGAGACTAACAGATTCTACCAATATCTTGCTTAAGTGACCAAGCTAGAACACACTTCCGGGTCTGTCTTCTAAACCCGTGATCCTAACAGTAGCTGGGAAATAGTGAAGACAGGACTAAAAGCCAGACTTCTCTGTTTAAAATCTGTGCCCTTTTGGGTATACCACAATGTCTTTGGGTGGAACCTATCTAAAACTACAGGATATTTGACAAGGAAGTTTCCTAGCATAAAAAATCCTTGCCCTCACCAAATTTCCAGGTAAGCTACCAAATTCTGTAGGGCGCATGGTTCCAGGATCACGTGTATCTACACACTCAGGAACAGCCTGAGTGCGGGCTGCTCCACAGCATCATGGGAAATGAAGGCAGTGTTCTTTCCTGGTGGCGGGACAGGACACGTGCATGTGAACACATCGCACACATACACACGTGCCAACCAAGCTGTCGTTATATATGTGGAATCGAGTTTAAGATCGCCAGAATTGTCAGAAATGTCTTATCAAGAGAATAGCCTTTCACTAAAAATTAACTATCAATCGAAGGCTTCCAAATCAAAAGGCTTAGCTAGGGACGCTAGAACATTTGGAGGTGGTTGATCAGACGCTGACGTGAGGAAGCGGGAGCGGGCAAGCTGCAGCCTGGGTTTACGGTGCGCATATGTGCTAACCCAGACAACTGTCTCCCAATGCAGCCGCCGAGCTGCTCCCGCCAACCCTCGCTTCAGATGCAGCGGGACAAGGCGCTGTCATCTCGGACGGGTGTTTCTCCATCCCTCTGCTCTCTCCCTCTCTGCGTCTCCTTTATCGGATTGGACCTGGGCTGCCATCTGAGGAGCAGGTTCCCACTGGTCTCCCCTCTACTCTCACAGCTTCTAGGCTCCTAATTTCATCACTGACTTCAACCCAGTTCAAAGTGGAATAGGATTTCAAACAAATAAACAAGCAAAAGCATTTGCTCTCACTCTGATGCTTCCAAATTCATAAATCTTTGATCACATTTTCAGTCAATGGTCCATAGCGGTTTCCAGGGGGGTCTGAGCCCAATAGATTGTAAATGGAGATGTCTTACCTGGAAATCAGTGCTGTGTAAGTACAAGGTACCCCTCCCCGGGTTTCAAACCTAAAAGATAAAATCTTGATGGCTTCTCAGGAGTATTTGGAATGTATCATTATGAGGCAGCACTCAGTTTATCAAGAGCAGACACCTGCATATTAAATGTCCCACCGAGAGGGACACCAGAGGCAGACATTTTAAATTGTTTGTCCTTCATTAATTTCCTAGGCCGGAATGGCCCTGCGGTATAACACAAGAACAAAAACACTGTTTTACTCCAAATCTGCTAAAGGTGTGGGTCCGGTCGCTCTCCCTATCAGACTTGGCTGTCACGAGCCAGCTGATCCACTGGGAATGGGACCCGTTGAACACTCACCGCCCGGGGTGTGCTATCAGTCCCGACTTCCCATTACACAGTGTTCCCTGTAACTCTAGCAACTCACGCGGCTAATGTTTGCTGAGCACTTACTGTGTGCCAGGCGCCGTTCTCAACATTGCTATGTAATAACTCATGGAATCCTCTTAAGAACCCTGTGACATGTGGATGACAGAACTGTCATAATTTTGTGGCTGAAGAGACTTAATAGCTTGTCCCAAATCGTACAGCAGAGAAGAGGGAGAGCTGGTGACGGAAGGCGAGCTGCCTGCATTTAGCACGCACGCTCTTACCTGCCTTTCCCACGATCGCTCTCAGACACGTTCAGCAGGAGCAGCGAGGATGCCCAGCCTACCAGGCGCGGGAATTCAGGGACATCATAGTAAAATATAACTTTAACAATGCTCGTCCAACCTATCTATCTCACCAGGTTGACAGGATACATAAATATCACCCCCCTGCCACATGGTTACTGCTTTCTATCCCCATGTGCAAAGGTCTTTTCTAGGCCCGAGTGGGTTGTGACCCTTTTGAGAGGAGGGGAAACGATCTCACATATTTTAGTAGCCACTGTGGCCAGAGCTCATAATTAATTCTTACCGTCTCCATCACAGCCTCATAAATTGCCACCTTGGGTGCTAATGGGGGCCCTCCAACTGAAAAACCAAGGACCCTTTGCTTTGTCACTTAAGCACCTGGGCAAAGATTTGTTCAAACTGCATTTGGTGTTTAAATGCCTTTTCCGAACAGCCTCAGATGGATGGAGAGGATGGTGAAATTAGCCAGCCTCGCTAACATACGAAGCGATGGTCTGCCCAGGAGGAGGCCAGGGGGAACTGCTACCTCCTCTCCCGGAAGCACCTAGGGTCAGCTTTGTCATCTGCCTGTGGTGCCAAGGGACAGAAAAGACCACAACACCACCACAGCTGACTGAACACAGCTAGTATGATGAAAAGGGTAACGAGATCGTATATAAAAAAGAAACGCCGCCTTCCTAGAGTCAGAGAAAAGTGTTAATACAAATGAACAGCTGTTTGGGAAGAAACCATTATTTTCAAACCCAGACAAAGCTCTATTTATTACATTTCGGAGACACTTAAATTATAGTGTCTGAAAGCTCTCTTATCATGGGTATCTGTGATACCTAAATTATCCAAAAATCTGAAAGATTAAGCCAGAATAAAGATTTACTGTGAGAAAGCCTTATAGACAGAAAATTCCTCTTTTTTTCCTCAGAGTCAGGTCCATAAACCCGCTGTATAGCACAACCGACTGAGTACTAAGTTCCAGCACTAAACTTTATGAAAATCCAATACAATATCAAACGCAAAATTCCTTCAGAGATGTTAATCCTCATCTTTGCCATTTTTAAATCTAAATGCAAAATGCACTGTTCCTGTTGGTCTGTTGATGTTCTTGTGTCCATATTGGTTCTCTTGGCAGGAGACCACACCAAGCTCTGGGCTGCCTCAGCGGCTCCGCAGAAGCCCTGGGCGGTCCTCTGGGCGCACGTGCCGGGCCAGACCTGCTCTGGGACACACTGGGAGTGGCAGCCGCTGAGGCAGGCCCGGGCTCCACTTTGTCCCCATCGACCCTGACCCTCCTAGAGGAGACCAGGGCTCACCAGAGCCTTTCTCATTGATCAGCACGGGCCTGATGTTTCCAGACAATGGACTGTCACACTCTAATAAAAAAAAAATTCTGGCTAAGAAAAAAATAAAGGAAATCATACTTAATTGGGCCCAGAGAAAGTGACTGAATCAAGTGGGAGTCACTGTCATCGTCCACGGCAGGTTTAACCGTGAATGTTCTCATTTATCGCTCCAGCCAATTCGATGCAAGTCAACTATAGATTCCAGTCTAGGTTGGAGAGACAACAGAAGAGCAGCATCAGGAAGCATCCTGAAAACCGTAATTGCCTGTGATATTTATAGGCACCTTCAGTCTCTACTTCCTTCCTCTGAACGCCAAGGGGCCACCCAACAGGGCTCTTTCCCGCCCCGAGTGAGTGCGCCTGCCGGTCGGTCCCCCTCCATTCACTTCTTGTTTATTGTTCTACCTTCCTTCCCACACACCTCACCGGGTGTTGTGCCGTTTAGGAAGTTAGCGAAGGCTTGTGATTTTTCTAATAAAAGGTGTTATGGCGTTATGTAAATACACAGTATTATTTTGTCTTTATTCCAGCATTACTGGTTTGAAATAGTTCAGTGTGTGTAAATATGCTTAATAATGTGTAGTAATTGGATTTTTTTTTTCAGTAATCCCCTGACATCCCAGTTAACTAAGTGGGAGCAGGCCTACTTGCACGAGGAAATATTAAGTACAGTCTCAGACAGCTATTCATTGGCCTTTGTCTCTTTCAAATCAAATTCTAGCTAGATGAGGCCACCAAGCACTTGTACACTAGACAGAATCACTAAGCTGTGACCGCCCATGAAAATAAACAGTGGTAGATGCAAAGGTTCAAGTTTACAACGAGCAGCTAGGCCCACCTCAGAGGATGTGAGCTCCCTATAAACAATTAGCATAACTGGAAAGCCTAAGTATACACCACTCAGAAAAAAGTTTTAAAGTACCACTGAATACCAGCGCATGTTTTAAATGGGAACTTCCAAGAATAATATTACTCTGAGGATCAGCTGTCAATCAGGGTCATGTTAGCTCTTGGTGGTCACCTTTGTTCCCCTCTGAACGCCATGTTGTCCAACCGTGTTGGAAATGTCGGGTCAAGAGGACCCAACCGTGGCGACTCAGCTTTCTCTGCGCAGTTCTGAATAAAAGTTAGTCCCAGCCTTCTCTCTAGGCAGCAGCCCCTGCATCTGCTGGCTCTCATAGGAACACTGAGAGTTCACGTCAGTTCCTATTGAAGTGGCTGTGTGGGCATCTGCCCATTTGGCAGAATGGTCTTGCCATACCCTCAATCACAGATGGCAGACAGGACTTCCCGTACAAGTGGAGTCAAAAGCACAGGCTCTAGAATCATCGTGAAGACGGAGAGAAGGTGTCACTAGTTTACTGGAAAATGCACAAAACTCATCAAATGGCAAGTTTAATGAGTAATGTTACCATATATATTATTTTTTAAAAAGATTTTATTCATTTATTTTTAGAGAGAGGGGAAGGGAAGGGGAAAGAGCGGGACAGAAGCATCAATGCGAGAGAGAAACATCGATCAGTTGCCTCTCGCACTTGCCTCTCCTGAGGACCTGGCCTGCAACCCAGGCACGTGCCCTGACCAGGGATCGAACCAGTGACCTTTGGCTTTGCAGGCCCAAATGAGCTACACCAGTCAGGGTGTACTGACAGTATTTTTATATGTATTATTTTTTTTCTTTCCCCAAATAAAAATCTGCCTATAAGTCCATCCTGAAATTGGATTGTGCTGCACAGCCAGGATAGGAAGTGGCTTGAGTCAAGCAGGCTGTGGGGTGGGACAGCCACAGAGACACTCCGGGCTGGCTGGCTGGGTGAGCAGGAGGTCCAATAAGGCACAGGACCAAGCTGTGATCTTGGAAATACAAGCATGCTCAACCAGAAGTCATATGCTGCTCCTCATCGTGGGTCTTAAGTCTAAAACAGCCTTTCAAAGTGAGGAATCCAGAGGATTCTCTGCACGCTCCTTGCATTTCCTTAGAAGTATCGCTCCTCTTTCTGGTCGCCCCATACCCGGTTCCTTCTTCCATGCCCAACTGTGGTTCTTGTCACAACGCACCGTGATTGGCTGTCTCCTGCACTAAAATGTTAGCTCCTTCTGAGCTGGGGCTGAATCTTACCGCTACTCCCAGTGACTGAAAGAATGAAATAGAAGAGCAACATCACAGTGGACGTGGCTGTGCTTCCAAAGCACTTATTGGCCTGGGATCAGATGACATCACAGTATAAATTTAAAGATTCATTTGTCCTTTTTACAAAGATGGCTTTCAAAGAACCGCTGGCAAAAGTTGCCATTTCCACTTTTGGTTGAAGTAGTGAGTTGGTTGCATTTGGAACAGTCAGGTTATTTTTGTCTTTCAAAGACCCTGAACATTTTTTCTTTTGCTAAAATAAAACTAGATGCAAGAGGTCAATGCCTTCTGCATAGAAGGCCTTGGGGACTTTCTATGAAAACAATTTCATTGGCAGTGGCTGGAAACCTAGTAGCACTACGACTTTGCTAAAGCCGTTTAGCTGCCATATACGCTCACAGATGGTCATGTCGCGCAAATGACCAAGAGGCAGGAGCTTCAAGGCAGTGAGAAGAAAACGCCCCAGTATTCATTTGTTTTATTAGTCACTCATTCATCTTTTCAACAAATATTCACCAAACACCTACCACATTATTTCTAGTGGCTATTGGGAAACAGTGGAGCCACGACAGGCAAGATTTTGTCCCAAGGAGGTGGCGTAGTTGTTAACAGGACTCACTTATGGTTTGGCATCTTTTGCAAAGATGCTTCCAGGAATGTGGTAGGAGAGCGACCTCACTGGTGGAAGGGAGACAAGCTAACTCTAAACTTTGGGTTAAGAAATCACTTAATGGTCTCACATCGAAGGTGATGTGTTTCGGTTACAGAAGTTCATATATATTTCTGAGCTCTGGCTAAAATCTGTTAAATACTGGCCCTTCCCCTCAGAGGGTCCTCAGCCCATTTGGGCCCAGAAAAGACCTTTGCCCATGAGGAAACAGAAAGCAGTACATGTGTGTGAGGGGAACGGTCCAGGTGTGAGTGAGGGGTCTTAGAATTCGGAAGAGGAATTCACTCAAGGAAACTTCTCCATCGGCTCTGGAGCATTGTGTATGTTGATTTTAAAAATGCACAATGGAACGTTTTTATGCACTGATAGCCCGGAAATAAGGAATGGGCTGGAAATGAAATAGGCTGTCTCACTGGTAACAAAGGATTCAGTGCAATACAGTTCAAAACACAGGAGAATGGGAGGGTAGCTCAAACCCATCTGGATGTGCCAAGAAAGTGGAAATGCTCCCCATCAATGTAAATTTTTTTGGAGCCTAAGACAGTGGACTTCTAAAGACTCTCGGAGACTCTGTGAGTCACGCCACAGACAGTTACCAGGAACTGGGAGCTCCTGAACACCACGCTGCAGGGTGGCAGCAGCTGCCTCTCTGCCTAGCCCGCCTTCCTGGGGTCACGAGGTCAGGGACGCCTTTTGGGGCCCAGACCGCACTAGACAGACTGACCCAAAGTACTTTCCCTTTGATCAGCCTTATATTTGACTGTATTTTAGTAAATTATCCATGTAGTTGTATTTTGACAGCTCTCTTTACAGCAGTAAAACAAAATGTGTGCATCGCAAATGGCAAAGATTCAAATTTCAGCTATGTTTATCCAAAATAGCACTGAACTGCTTCTGTACTTATGCTATACTGCCTACAGCTTTACGGAAGGGAAGACAGATGGGATGAATTTAGCAGGGAAACAGCTGTGGCTTGAAGAAGAGACAAGCAAAAGTTTTGCTATCAGCCTTCATTATGTATCAAGGTACCAGTAAAATCTGTATCCATAAGGCAGCCAAAAAAGTGTTTTTCATTTGACTGGTGATAATTACCTTTTCTCAACAGCTGACAGTGTTCTAAGTAGGTAGAATAATTAAGCGATGAGATGCAACAGGCAGCGCCTGGCTGGGAATGGCAGTGCCCCTCAGGTGTGCTGGGGGCAAAGGCTCACAGGCCACTGATTCCAACCATCTGAGAAGCTCAGCAAGCCCAGGAATCTGCCGGGCAGAAGCGGGCTGGACCGGGGAGGCCCACACAAATAGGAAACAGGAGAACAAACTGTCCGCGGAGACTGGGAGCTTATCTGTGTGACCAGGCCATTATTGAAAGAAAGTTCATTAAGCTCCACCCCCGGCTTTTTCACCCACTCCCTACTCTTGCATGTGCGCTGCTCGTACTTGGCCCCAGGCGCCTGGACCCGGACTGTCTCTAGCTCCTGGGAATGGGCAGTTGGGCTCTTTATCCTCTGAATCGTCTTTGTCTCTGTTAACGTGTCCAGCCAGATGTTCTTCAGGACTGATGCGCTTGAACTTTCTGTGAACAGGACATTGGCAGCTTTTACCCTGTGGAGGGGGTGGTCAGCGGCCTGCAGGTGAGGCTTGCTCAGAGCGACTGTTCTTGGATGGCACCCATTCTGTTCTCACCCACGGCCCAGGGAAAACTATGTAACAAATGTGCCGCTGCAGAGCCTACAGATCCGCCCGTACAGAGCAGCGTCCGCGGCACAGACTTGGTGTTTAAAATAAGAAACTGTGCATCTTGTGGGGAAAAAAAAATGTGGCTTTTTATAAATTACCTTAAGTAGAGGTCTCTACATGGGATGACTATATACATATATAATATATGGGCATTATTAACACCTGAAAAAATTGCTCTATTAAATAGATTTTTAAAATAAATCTAATTTGTGCCACACTGGTGAATAACATGCTCCATCCAGAACAATAACATTAATATTGCTATGGCAACAGAAACAAGAAAGGCAGGGATAGTCTATGAAAGGAACAAATAAAACACGACATATAATAAACCCTGGTGTGACAATGATATTTGTTGATACAAATTTTCCTTAGAAGTTGGGAATTACCACATCACCACTCAATGGTAATAAAGCAAAAGCATCAACAACCCAAAAGTATGTGCAAAAGAAGTTTCTGATTACAAAACGTACTCACTTCTTAAGTATTTTACCATCACTATTCCTACTCTTTCAAAAGATGGTGTATTTGATTTCCATTTGTGGACTATGACTTCCTCCCTTTAGCTTTTTGGCAACACTTCTCTAATTTTTCAGTGACTTTGTTCCTGGCAACACTTCTCAGGCCTCCTCCATCTGACTGCGTCTTGACAAGCCCCCAGAACCGAGCCCAGGAGGACCACCTTCTTTCTGGAGGCAGGGAGGCAGCGAGGTGTTGGAGCGGAGCGCAGGCCTTGGGTGCGGACCGGCCTGTTAACTGCTAGTGGCGTCTCTTGCAGGCCATGTGGCTGCGCTCGCGTTCCCTGCTTTGGCCCCTCGGTTTCCACGTTTGTAAACTGGGACACAGCTTGGAGGGCTGGGGTAGAGAACCTGGAGTAATGTGGGAGTAAACTGTCAATAACTAGTTTTTTATTACGGAGAAAAAGAAAGGTTTCACTGAATTACCCTTTCTGTCATTGTCTTCTTTCAGACTATTGCTTCTCTCTCTCTCTCTCTTTTTTTTTTACTATCTGTCAATCTGGCTTACATTTAAGGTAACATAAACATATTTGAAACTGTTAATATTTTACTCTCTCTACCACATTTTCTTCCATCAATCAGAATATAGGATGTTCAATATAGGCAGAAGGTACTAATACTTAGGATATGTAGGCAAGGCACAGATGTATAAGGAAAGATGTGTAAGGCACAGATGTGTAAGGAAAGTATAGATGTGTAAGGCACAGGTGTGTAAGGAAAGTATAGATGTGTAAGGCACAGGTGTGTAAGGTACAGATGGATAAGACATATATATAGGTTAGGACTTGACTCAGAGACTGATCAGATGTTCCTTGTGGGACAATCATGGCAGTTTGGTGGCAGGAAAATCGCTCAGAGCACAGGGAACAGGAACATAATACAATGGCATATCTTACTGGAACTTACAGGAGAAGCTTTAAAAAAAAAATCGCTATTACAGGAGGCAAAATATTTCCAAGATTCCTCACATCAACATACCCTCTTCGGAGACTTGGGAGCAGCCCCGCCCAGCTCAGGCCCTGCCTCCGCCCTGTGTTCGATGGCTGACCTCGAGCCACTCCCTCGGCCTCACTGTGCCTCATTGGTAAGATGGGGACAATGTTGGTTCTTGCCCCATAGGGGGGTTAGGAGAATTGAACATGTTAATCAAGGTAAATGCTTAGAAAAAGAACAGTGACTTGTGCATCGTAAGTGCTATCTAAAAATTACTGCTGCCATAAAGATGCTTATAATGATAAACATTATTATACATGTATTATATAATTATATGCCCTGTAGTAATTATTGTTACTATAAGGAGTGCCGGGAAATTTGTACACGGTAGCAAGGAGTTTCATGCAATGTTCGATGGCTGTTAAACTACGGAAACTGAGGGGTGAAGAAGACGACTTGAAGCACAAATTGAGGGCAGGTGCAGGGTTCTGGGCCAGGAAGGCTAAAGGGCACATGCACTTCTCTTGCAGCGAAAATCTTAAGATTGTCTTTGTTAAATAGTCAGACTCCTTCACAAGAAGTATGCTGCTAAATGTAGTGGCTTGCTCAGGACCGCACAAAGGTCAAGATCAAGTAGAACCCTGTCTTGTGCCGTCTGAGCCTTCGTTTTGAGACAGATCCTGAAGATTCCTGCAGGGAGACGCATGCCAGGATGCTTGACGGTTACGTTCTGACAGAGAGAGAGAGAGAGATCTTGGCTATGGCAGCCAAAAAGAAGAAAACACACAACAGTCTAGCAGCAGCGCTGTCTCACAGTGGAAGTAAAAAAATTCCCGTCTCCTGGTTTCCTCATACTGTAAATAACAATAACCACCCTTGATAACCACTGAACAGAGGGGTTAGAGATTCACAAAGGGCGCTTGGGGTTGCAGCAATGTAAACACAGAAACGATCTCTCTTTCAAGAATCAGCTTTGAGTGACTTAAATCAGTGTGTTAGAAACAAAAGTTTTTTTTAAACGAATGAAAAACTGGACTTCATAGACACTGTACTTTGACATCAGCCATTAGCATTATAATGTCCCATTTGTACAAGGACCGCTACCAGCGGGAAGTTCAGAAATAAGCATGCTGCGCTTGAAAAACTGTCTCTGAGTGTGTGATGCTGGTCGATGGTGGAGAGCCAGCGCAGGTGAGGAAACGGAGGGGCTCAGCACGCCAACAAGGTGGTCGTCCCCCTTTGCAGGATTTTCTGTAGAGTTCCCCTATGACATTTGAAATTATCAGCAATAAGCGATCAACTTGAAAGGAAAGAACTACTGAACACTGTGGGCACTTCAGTGAATTATTATGGTATTTCTTTCATGTCTTCGGGATCAACAGAAGAAACACACATCGAATTTGAATATTTATAAGGTAATTCCCATAAAGAGAAATTATGCAATAATAAACTATTACAAAGCAGGGTGTATCTGACCAAAAAGAATAGAGTCCATTTATTGCTCACAAAATGTTAATGTTTCTAGCACGTGAGACAAATAATTATGATTCCTCTACCTGCTTTCCTTTTTGGAAGTTCATCACTGTGTATTCTGTGACAATCAGCTCCTCTAGAATCTGGAATTTGAAGAAAGCAGATTTGGTTGCTTTTTTTCCCCCCTGATGAATGTACAAAGACCCCTAAAAACAAACGTTCTTTAAAAGACAGTGTGGTGAGTGTGTTTAACACTAATTAAAAATATAGTATCTATCAAAAGATTTTCAAGCTGAACTCCAGCTTTTCCAACCCAATTCTATAATGAAAAGTTAAAAAAAAAGATCAGAGTAAAAGGTCCAGGAAAAAACACAATAGGAAAGGGGATAAAGATGGAAAATTGCCCCATAAAACAAAACCCAAAAACAAAATCTCCCCCCTCACCAAAAACAAACAAGCAAACTATTTCCCCAGCCCTCCCTTTTTTGAAATACTGGGAATGATTCCTTTTGACCTTGGCATATGGGATAAAAGTAAAAGCTAAAACACTGGTTTTCTTTATATACTATATTTGCATGAAAACAAGTACAGGCACAGCAAACAGCTCATTCAGATTTCTTTTATCATTTTCTCGAAGCATATTCTCCCATAATGGTTTCATTACAATTGGATTCATCCATTAAAAAAACAAAAACAAAAAAAAAATTATGTTGCCACTATAGCCCCAGGTTTGTCATCGGACTGTATTTCTGCAGGTTCCTTAAGCTCATCTACTGAAACGCTTCCCCTCCCCCCACACACAGCTGTTAGCTTCGAATAACCTGGAAAGCCTAGTGACCTCGAGTTACCTGCACAACCCAGGCCAGTCATGGAGTTAATAAGGGTGTTTCCCCACTGGCCAGGGCAAAGTCAAGGACGACCACGGGACCTGACCACCCTCCTCGGAGCCGATCGTGTCGGGGTTTCCTTTCAGGGACGAGGAGCAGGCTTTCCAGGCAGATAAACTGCGCCTCCGCTTCACCTGATGGACAAGCAGTTGGAGGGAACAGCAAACCAGGGGGACGGGCCACGGGTCCCTGCCCCTGAAGCGGGCACGCCTTCAGTGAGGAGGCTATTCGGGCCCACTGGTTTGTTTCCTTGGGGCCCAGGACAGTGGCCAACCAGATATGGGGACAAATTGGAAACTGCTGGCGTGGTGGGGAACATCATCAAATGTGCTCTGCCCGTGATATGTGGCACAAACCGAGGGTCCTGATAAAAAGAATCACATTTATAAGCATTACGAGGGGACCTCACCACACTAAATTACGTTGTTAAGTGAAGAATGACCACTTAACGAATCCATTTTTTAAATTTGGATTTAATATATTGGGTTTGCCTAAAGTGAAATATAACGACAATCTCTTGGCTTTCTATCAAGTGGAATCTGGAGTTAGACGTTTTGAATTAGGGTCATTTATTAAATTCCAGAGCCTCCAGTCTCTAGCACCATTGAGTGTGATCAAGAGAGGCAGAAGTAAAGCAATTAACTGTTTAGCAGTTGGCCCACTTTTTCATGTTTGGCAAAAAGAAAACCTCAGCATTCCCTAGGACATTTTTGCTATAGCTTTTAAAACTTTTCATTCCTTCATTCTGCAATAGAAAGATTCCCATCTTTTAAAAATGTTCTTTTCTTTAAAAATAGTGCCCAGATTTTTCTTGTCTTAAGAATTTTGGCACTTTTTTTTAATAAATAGTGTGTATCACTTTAAAGTTAATATTGGTTTTGATTATTGAGACTAAAATGAACACCGTTACAAAGTGATGTGATGGTGGATTATATTCATGTCATCAAGCATCTATTTCCTCCTTCATTAGGAAGGTTTCTCTGACTAGCCCAGATACCCAACTCCGTGGATGGTACATTTGCTGTTTATTGAAACCCTGATCAGACACAGCACAGATTGTTTGGTCGATGTGCTATGTTGCTCACTATGCAGGACACGGGGACAGTGAGGACCTCTTCCCTCCCGCTGCTCCCCATCCAGGGGGGAAGCCAGGTCTACGTAACCAGGAGACAGAGTGGGTTACAGAGGGAACATGGGTTAGGAATCTCAGTTATTTAATCATTTTACCTCTGAGCCCTCTTCTCAACTAGGCTTTGACCTTGGCCTTCAGTGTCTGCCCTTGTCAGGCCTGCATTGCCCAGTGTTAGCAAGAATTTTGCCAGTTTAGAGAGAATCCCCCACCCTAGCTATCCAATCAACCTAGATACCTGCTCAAATTCCTTTATGTCCCCTTCCCCGGCGTGGTATATGGTCCCTTTGGCCGGTCTTCAGGGAGAATCCCGTGACGTTGGTTTAGCCTGAATTCCCGCTGACCCCTGATGTTCCTTCTTTGTAATTTTCTATCTACTGACCTACCCCTATTCTGCTCCTTGGCTACAAATCCCTGCCTTTCCCTGCTGTACTTGGAATTGAACCCTGTTCTATACTGAGGTGCCTCTCCCCCTACTGCAATAGTTCCTGAGTAAAATCTGTCTTTACTGGCTTTAATGCCTGCCAGCCTCCGGCTTCTCTTTGATACCTCTCCAAGGTATCAAAGAGAAAACTGGCTCCTTTGAAGAACAAGATTATTATTAGCAGCAACAATAAATGAGATAACATATTACACTAAGCAGGAGCCAAATACACATTAGCCACTCAAAACATGCCGCCTCTTTTCTTACTCATACTTAAAATATGCATTCTAACACGCCCTCCCCCAAAGCTGCAATAATATAGCCTGTGGTGTTCTGGGCTGCAAGGTGAGGAAAAATGCATTTCGAGTGGATGCCTCACCTCGCACGGCACTGAGAAAACCACTCGTGCAAAGGCTTCCCTGCCCAGATGACCACGTATGGGCCCGGGAAGAGGAAACTCTGAACTTGAGCCCGCATTGCCACTGGTTCCCGGTCCTCTGCTTGGCCTCTGTGTCCCAGACTCATTGTCTCAAAGGGAAGACAATACTACTAATCTGTCTCACACGAGGTATATGAAAAGAAGAATCTATTTCATGTTTTAAAGGTCATTGAATATATAACAGCTAGATAGTTGAAGCAAAATACCATATTCATCAGTGAAATAGAAAAGTTTAGCAGCCTTCATCTGTTCTCATTTTAAATTTACCACAGTATGTAAATTAGAGGATTTAAAAAGGCATCAGGCAAAAATCTGAGCTAGGTGCGAAGAAAAGCACAATCGAAAGCAAATTTGTGACTGCCTGAAGTGTAAGAGTTTGCCAAATGGGCTGGTACTTAGCTTTTACTACTAATCTGAGTTTATGCAAAGCCAATAGAAAGATCCCAATTATTGTTAAATACCCAGAGTAGAAATTTGCTGCTAAACTGCTGTATAGTATCGGTCTCAGGTTGGCTTTTATAAACATCTTATTTCATGTACTGAAATTATCACAGGAATACCACACACAAAGCTGAACTTTAAACACACAGTCCCAGCCATAGATGTAGTCTAAAGAAAATAAACCAAATAGGATTTGGATTAGAGACTGAATTACCTGATTTTAAAAATATTTTGCTGCAGTGGAGAGAATCTCCTTAGCCAGGACCAGCAGTTATTCTACCAACTTAACATTTTAAAATACGATTGATGGCAAAATGAGATAACCTGATCATTCTTAACAGGATTTTCTTACATCCAGAACATTCACACGACATCAGAAACGTACAGAGGCGGGTTTGTGATTCACACTCTCGGAGCTCCCAGTGGGCCAATATGTTACACTGAGACATCAGCCTACTATTTAAACAACACCCTGTCTGGTTTCTATGGAACAAACTACCTTTAAAAACAAAATGAACCATATTAAAAGAAGCCAAAGGGAAAGTGGAACTCAAGAGTGTTGCACATTCTCTAATTGAAGGGACCGGAGGCCTGGCCTTTTGTACTGCGCCGACCCTACTGCCCCCGCCCGGGGCCTCCAGCCAGCCAAGAAGAGTGTGAGTTAGTGTCAAAGACGGCCTAGCTGACCACAGAGACCAGCCCAAGAGGAAAGGAGACAGATGTCCCCTCTGGCGCCAAACCGAACCAGCTTCAAGACCCTCTTCTTTTCACAAGACTGAGTGTAAACCCAGTCTGACTCTTAGAATGTTTTCTGATTACTTCCTGCTTCCGCAGGCAACATTATGACACTTAATCCACTCTAAAAAATGGGGGTAATAAAATTAATGTCTTTTGTATGTCATAATGCCTAATCATCCAAAGTGTCCCTCTTTTTGAGCGCCTACTCTGTCCCGGGCACCGTTCTGGGCAGTAAGAAATCGGGGATGAGCCAGACGGACAAGGAAAACAAGCACAGTGAGTAGGGAGAACAAGGGGTCAGGGAGGCTGCTCTGTCATGAGAGTCTGGTCAGAGACCCGATCTAGAGCCTTACCTGGCAGAATGGAGGCACTTAAAATGCTTTGGGTCTGCTTCCCAGATGAGACATGAGTACATACTAAATTTTGCAAACATTTTCTGGAGATTTACAGTCTATGGATTGCAGTTTAAGGGTCTCGTGGCAGGGAGAAGGGAGGAGTGGTCCGCGACACGGGTGAACCAACCAGAAGGGTCTGAGACACAGGAGGGGCACTTGCTAAAAACAGATCGTTATAAGGCGATGGTATTAGTGCTGGGCTAGAGTAATCGAAAGGGCCAAGTGGGGAACAAGTGGGGAACCCTGCTCAGAAGGACTTCGTCAGGGAAGGTTCACGACAAGAGGCAGCACGGGAGCTGCGCCTATACTCTTTTTTGCCTCTATTTTAAAATTTTACTGTTTGCATTTCCTTTTATAAAAGGAACACATGGCACATGCATGGTGCAGAAAACTTAGAAATTATTGGAAAATGTGAAGGAAGAGAACAACACATCAATAACCCCACTGCCTATGGACAGCTAATATATTACATTCTTGTGTGTGTCCGGGTGTGTGCGTCACAGGTGTGTAACAAGACGGAAAAGAATTATTCACTCGGGGGTTGAAAGAAATAGTTTGATAATTTGAGACGATTCCAAAGGGGCATGCTGTAATTTTGTGGTCATTAGATGGACTTCTGTGGAAGTTTTTCAAACTTAGGGTCATGAATCACTCGTAGGTCATAAAATAAAAAATATGGATTGTCCAGTCCATAGTAAAGTACAGGTTTATTAAACTTTCCTTCTGTGTGTGTATATGTGTGTGAGTGAGTGCACAAGGTTGTGATGTTAAATTTACTTTTTACTTGAGATCCAGGCTGTTCTGAATGTACGTAAGTCTGAGGCAAGAGCTGGGACAAAGTTGGGTTATTCTACATTTGAGGGGTGAGGAATCTGTGATCCCCAGAATGTGAGACAGCAAAGAATGTGGAAGTTTTGAGAAGGAGCAGAGAGGATAAAAGCTAAGGATCAATGGAGATCGGTACACTGTTGCTGAGGGATGTATGGTGGATGTTCTCCATCTTTTTTCTTATAATGTCTTCAGGAAAGTCCATGCTGATGCAGTGCCTTTGTGACATGAAATCTTTTGGAGAACTCAGCGAGACGCTGCATTCCACACGCAAGTTGGCACTGGTAAAAATCTGAGTCCACATGTGTGGGACACAGAGCTAGAGTGTGAAGAAGATAGGATATTTTGGGTGTATATCTATGTCGCTATGCCTATCTTTTTTTTTTTTGTAAAAATATGGAATCATGTAATGTATACTACTTTTATCCTATTTCCCCTTGGAGATATGGAGATATATTTTAAAATTGTGTCATGTCAATAAACACTTCTGACAAGTGATTGTATTGGAATTTCAGAATTGTTGCAGGGTTAGACATTTCAACTATAGAATATTTTGGTTTATTTTCAATGCCCTCCTCATTAGGGGTCTGTTTAGTTAGGCGTCTGTGCTGCCAGGGAGGACTCTTACTTAGCACCTAAGACAGTGCTGGGTGGGAGGTAAGGGTGCCGCGGGGAGGGGACCCGCTGGGAGGGGAGGGAAAGCTGTCCCCAGGTGATGTTTAGGAGTTGGCACGTCAGATACAATTTCTCCTCTGATGCAATCCTTGATGCCCATTTCTTGGGATTTAAAATACTTAGAGTAAAAACTGTAAATCTAGTTTAAATGGTCATAGACAATATGCAGTATGTAAATTTGGAAATAAAAAAATGTAGTCTTGCTTTAGGGAAAATTGAACGAAGATATGACCGGCATCTGTCATTTAAAAATCATTGGCTTTTTAAAGGCATTCTTCAGGCTTATTCCCAGAGATATAAAAACAGAGTCACTGGGATTTAGATCAAAGATGAAATCTTTAGTAAGATGAAAAAGATTACGTGATATTTCCTTTTCCTTACGTCTCATATCCCATCATCACTGGCCAATCTGACCTCCGAACCAGCTCTCCAAACATGCCTCCTCTTCATCTCTATTTCAAGCTCTCCTCATTTCCCATCTCGTTTCCCAGTCGGTCTGGCTCCCTTAAAATCCATCCTTCATGCTGCCACCAGAGTGAGCTATTTGAAATGCAAACCTGCTAGGATGAGCCCTGTTTCAAATTTTTATGGGGCCCCATCCCTACAGGGTGAAGAGCCCCACCGCACCCCCGACCCCGCCGTGGCTCTCCCATGCATCCCTGCTCCCCTTTCCTCTCCACCAGCACCAACCAGTTTGCAGGTTCTGCACCACATGCATTCGCCTCTCTCTCAGAGCCTTCCTCCTGGTCTTGCTGGCTCACACGCAGCGTTGCACAGCCTCGAAAGTCAAGGCCTGGCACCCTTTTCTCCTAAAAGTGCCCCGGTGTCTCCCAGGCTGGATGTGGGCCTCTCTCCAGTGATCCTTTGCTGCTACCTGTGGATTCTAAAGTCTGTACCACAGGGGCCTGGTGGGGCTGGAGGGAGGGCTCTGCACCTCGCTCTCCGCAGACAACAAAGAACCCATGGAGACAAGTGATTGTTTATTTTCTCTAGCTCCGTGGCCTGTAGTTCCAGTTGTGGAATGGGGGCTGTCATTTTTGCCTGTTTGTTTTTTGTTTTGAATGGACCAAACTGTACTGTAACTTAAAAGGGTTGAAAAATAGCGAATAAAGCTGGGTAATTCAAATCCCAATGACTTGGTCGGAAGAACTGAGCCCATAGGTGGAATTAGCATACGTGAACCCTAACGGTTAGCTCACAGCTTTTACATTCAAGCGACTTCATTTCCTGGAGAATTATTCACCCATTCAACATAGTTTCATATTTTGGGAACTTTGGAGATTGAGAACACATGGCTCATGCTGAAAACTTCCCAAATCAATGAGAGGAGGACACGGGATGCCATGGCTGAGCATCTGATTGCTAGAAAATAGAAACCTTGACTACAGAGACAGGAGGGGCGCTAACTGGAATGGGGGGCTCCAGAAAGAGCTCCAATTTTCTGGTAGTCCCCCCATCCCAAACCCCAAAAATCCTCAAAGTACCGTATATTGCTGTGTATAATGCGCACTTTTTTGCCCAAATTTTTGAGGGAAAAATAAGGATGCGCATTCTACATGGGTAGTACTAATTCCATATCTATATAAATGTTTTTAGTTCTTTTATTTATCCTTATGCATTAAAAGCGTAACTCTGGAAAACAATAACGATATCTGTATGCGAAATAATACCCTGGAATACGATCATCGGTTTCGTTTCTGAATATCAATACCTAAAAAGCTGAATTAAAAAATTAAAACAAAAGATTTTTTTCCTAAAAGTTTGGGCCAAAAATGTGGGTGCACATTATACTCGGGTGCACATTATACACGGCAACATACGGTAGTTCTCACATGAGCTATCCGGTGAGCAGAGCCAGACCTTCTTTCCTTGGGGGCATCTACTCTCCACCCTGAAGTGAAGGATTTAGAACCCTGTGAGGGGAGCGTGGACTCAGGAAAAGGGCCGAGGAGGCTCCTGCCTTCCTCCTTGGCGGTCTTTCAGGTCTCTCTGCTCTGGGAGAAAAGCCAAAAACCGTCCAGGGTTCCATGATTCAGCCAGATAACCCTGCGGGGGGGCGCAGTGGCGTAACTCAAAATAAGAAATGCGAACCGCAATACTAACAGTAGGTTTCAAGGGCCACGCGGGAAAATGGGAGCACTTCCAGGCTGGGGTCACGCAGAGGATTATTTTACATGTGGAGAGACACAGAGGCGGATTTTGAACTGCAGATGATGGTCTCTTTCCAAGGGCCGTCCTGCCTGGCGATGTTAAGGGAGTGTTCCCCAGCCTCAATTTTATGTTATCTCCTTCATCTATAACACAAAAATTACTAGCATGCTTTAAAATGTCAGATTTAGCTGATTTAAAAAACTCTTATAAAATTTGCAACTTCATAGTCTTTCTTTAATATATCAGGCCACTGGGGAAAGCAAAAGCTTGGAAACTATATAACTCATTCCAAATATAGAACTAATTCCAAATGACTGTCATAAAATTTGTAAAGTCAAAGCCATTTCTGTAACTGCTGACAACCTTAAGAGGCACCTCCATTAAATGTGACCTAGAACCTTGCAAAATAAGGGCTAATAACACGATGAGTAGTTAATGGCCTCAATAGAGTGAGCAGCTATTCTAGTTTTAACGAGATCAATGCATATTTAATAGTCTTGATTAATACTTATTGAGTGCTCACTGGATGCAAATCATTATACAATAAAATTTTAGATTAATAACTACATAATTTGTATTACACATATATTGAGTGGTATTTCCAAATGTGAGGATATAGATGAGAGATTACAAAATATTTTTTTAAACGTTGTGCCTGCACATCAGCCTCTGTTTTGGTCTCATCATTTTTCCCTTCTATAGATTTGAGAGACTGAAAAAGAGGAGGTAGAAGATAAGGAAGTTTCTGTATTCATCTATTAGGTGCCTGGCACTGTGCTACAGGCTACAGAAACAAAGATGACGAGGCTGTGTTTCCTGTTCTTAAAGAGTTCGGAGTCTAATGAGTCCCGCATTCCAAGAACAGCCACGATGCACCCTGCACGCTTGATCCAAGAGCTGTTCGGACAAAGTGTGCCGCAGAGAGCGAAGTTAAGGGAGGCTCCACTGGAGAGACGACAGCTGACCTAGCTCTTGAAACCAAAGGTCTCCAGACGGGGAAAGGAAAGGCGTTCCAGGCTGCTGGACGTGCAGGCAAGAGGGGGAGGACCGAATTCTCAAAGCCAAGAGGCAAGCCACGTGCATCTTTTTAATCCCTCAGCCTAGCACAGGTCTGCCGTGCTACTTGGCACTTGGTAGGTGTCTGAACAGCGTGTGTATAAACAGTGAAAGAACGAATTCATAAACGAATGAACACCAATCTTCTTTCTCAATATAGTAAGAAATGATTCTAGGTCCCTGAGATAAAGGAAGACCATAACGACAACGAAAGTTCCCTTTGGAGGGCCCACGGATGAGGGAAAATAGATGTCTCCTCTCCCTGCTCATCCTAGCCAGGTAGGTGGAAACATAGGGGACCCAGTGCTCCAGGGCCCTTTCCTCCCTCAGTCCATCCCTTGACACAGTCTCAGTGGCCTGGGTTAATGGTGCTTCCTGTTTCACCTCTGGATGACAGGCTCGCATTGTTGGCGGTGCGGCCACGAGCACCCTTGCCGGCCAGGAGTGAGGAATTGTGGGCTTGGAATCATGCCACACGCCACAGTACAACAGAAATAAAGTGAAAATAAAAACCGGGGCCGAAGGGAAGGGAGCTGGTGACAGAGATATGGAGATTCCATTCAGGTCCCCTAAGAGGTGCCGTGGTGGGTCATTTCCACCCATAGCGTGGTGACTTCTCCGAAAACAGCCCCTGAAGGGTGATTTGTAGCTTTCACTCCACGTCCTCATACCCCTGTCTGTAAAGTTCTAAATTTTTACAAATATTTTTTATTTATATTATTACTTTAATTAAAGGCAACTGAAACTTAAACACTGATGAATAATTTCTAAGACTTATCAAGGCTTTTACCATACTAATGTGCATTCTGACTCTCCAAAGGGTGGACAGTTTATACAATATGCGCCCTTTTCTACAAGACCATTTTGCAGGACAAGCAGTCCACAGAATACCTCCGGACAACTGCTGCCCACCCTTCTGGGACACCGCATGCGTGGCAGCCAAGAGAAGAGGCAGTAACAGAGCACGTGTTTTTGGTAAAGCAGCTGTGTGCTATAATCGTCATCTTGATAAATACTATGACCTACTTAAGAAAGGAAAAGGGAATGGATGCTCCGTCCAAAAAATAAATAAAAGGAGAAGTGGAAGGATTATATTCACCCAAGTTAGAGAGAGGACAGTTGTTCATTACTTGTTCGTTTGTTCATTCCTTATTTAGGAAGGAGACAATGTGCACAGTACCCTTGAAAAACCAGGCATAGGTATTTAGCCCAAGAATTCAACTAAACCTGCATTGAAACCATGTGCATTTTCAGCAGCATTTTTTTCTGAAGAAAGCAATCCTTCCGGGACCCTGAGCAAGGAGTAGATGAGCTCCCTAGAGAAGGCAGGGCTGAAGCCCTGAGCACCCCCAGCTGAGTAGCTGGTCACCTGAAACTCTGTGTGTGTGGGTGGTTCTGTAGGCTGACCTGTGGCCACTGCTTTGACTACCAAGTGGCTGTGGAGCAAGTTCTTGGCATGAGAATGCTCCACTGGCCCAGCTCGGGGAGTGGCAGCCGTCCTTCCTAACCCAGGGGAAGAGAAAGCAAAAAGGAACAAAGACGGTTCCTTTTTTTCTGCCTTCGGATCCGTCCGTCTCTGGTATGAAGGGCAAAATGGTACGTGGAGAATGCAATGCAGATTCTTCTTATAAAACTAGTTCGGATGCTGTCCACCTTCGTCTGCCTGACCCTAGCAGTTCCTTCCAAAGTACAGCAGAAGCTCTCTGAACAGACAGCCGCTCACCCCGGTCACCTACTGAACCAGCGCTTCCCTGTCACAAGCGCTGGATGTGGTCCAGGGTCCACTCAATCCTTATGGCCACTGGCCGCTGCTCCTCAGGCCGACTGGGCACAGCTGCTCCCGCCCGCTCCGCTTCCCAAAGTCGGTCGCGTTTCTTCCTAAACCTGCTGATGCTGTTTACATAAGCACAATTAATTTTGAGGGAACTCAGACATATGATGGTTAAAAAAGTTTGCTGATTCTATGAAAACAAAGTAAAATAATTTAGAAAGAGTCAACAGAGCTGAGTTTTAAAAAAGGCTGTCAAGTTAGGTGTGCGCGAAATGACTGTTAAAGACTTGGTGGAAGAGGGTCATTAGAACAGGGAGTTCGGCTTGGAGGCTGCTTCCCAACTGTCTTTGTGCTCGAAGCTGATTTAGAGGAACCAAAACTGGGTGCATCAAGAGGAGCAGGTTTGGTGTGGTGTGGCTAGGAAGAATGGTGTGCACTCCAAATCAGGTGATCCAAACACAAAGGAAATGTCTTGGCCCAATACACACATCATATATAATCCTTCATAGGATTTCCTGACCTTTCAGTTAATGGTCCAAATTCTGGTCTCAAGCTTATGGGATAAGACAGCTTCTGCTAGACAGCTAATTATTTATCTGCGTTTAACATTTTCCTTTTGATTATGAGTCCTAGGCCACCCCGCTATTTCTGGAAACATCTAAATTATTGAGTGGGTAGAGTAGAAAACACCAGATCAGAAGTCAGAAAACGTAGATTCTAGTCACCTTATCTTTTTGGGCCTCCGTTTTCTCAATTGTAGGAGGAGTAAGGACAGAGGGTGAGGGGTAGGTGACACCAAGGAGTTGGACTCTAAAACCTTCGGTCTCTTCTGACTCTTTAAAATGCCGTCCGTGCAACTCAGCTCATATTAAGATGGGTAGGGGCCCCCAAAACATTTATTAATTGTTATTTGTAATATGAAATATAACTATTTGGAAAAATATAAATTTAATGTTAAAAATAAGTAAGTTTTCTTGAGAAAAGTAAAAATTACCTAGAAATTTTAATTACAAAGAAGAAATTATATATCTAAAATGATTAAAATAAGACTTAATTTACCAACATAAAACTGGTCACTGATATCTTTATAAGTTGAAAATAGGAAAAAAGTCTCCAAGTGTTACTTCTCAAATGTTTATGCTTTCTATAATAAAAACTTTTACAAGAGACTATTCTTATTAATTTACAAATCCAAAGTAAACTACAAAGCTATTTTTCTGGGACTGGTATGCAATATAAAATTGTTTAAATAATTTCCAGCATTAATTCTGCAAACACAAAGCTACAAACAAGTACTAATTGGAAAAAAAACGATTCCAAGAAACATATGCCATCTTCTTTAATTCTGCAACAGAACTAAAAGGAAAAATTAAGCTCAAGACTCAATTTAAGTCACTAGTGAATTTCTTCAGCAGCAGTGAGACTTGACAAAAATATGTGTTTCTAAATAAAAAGAAAATTATTGAAAAACACTGCCTAACATATTGTTTTATCACTTTCATTTTAATTATGAGGACGGTGCCTGAATTACTCTTTCTGCCACAAAACTCACACTATTGAACTTAGATGCAAAGATAAAAGATTCAGATCTAAGTACATATCCTTTTTATTTTATTTTATTTCTGCAGAATATCTATTTTTTTTTTATTGTTCAAACACATTTGTCTCCATTTTCCCACCACCACTTTCCCCTGCCCCACCCACCCCCACCTCCCACCTCCAATCCTTCCCCACTTTCGCTTTGTCCATGGGTCCTTTATATATCATATCCTCTTTTAAAATAACCGTTTGCCACTGGTGAGTGGGAAAAGTTAGCGTAATATTCACCTTATATGAGGCCTTGGAATTCCATATCAATTTCAAGTTTTCTTTTATGATTCAGCTATTGCAAGAGTCTGAAAATATTTCATTAAAAAGTAATGTGTTATCCACACAAATGGCAAATATTGAAAAATAAGAATATAAATAAAAAATAATAAAAATAGTAAGTCTACTAATACTGAAGCGGAAGGAAGACAGGAGGGGGAGGAGCGCACGTGAAAGGGAGAGAGATTTCAAACATCCGGTTTCTATTCTGGGCCATTTATAGAAACAGACAGACACAGCAAGCGGAAGCCAAATATATTCTTGGGCTCTGACAGGATTTGTTTTCTCTCTTGTCATTATTTTTACTATATTCTCCCTAATAATATTTCCTGATGGACAATACCAGTCTCGTTAGGAGCATACACGTGGGTTGTGGGGATTCGGGCGCATTCGTGGAGCCCAGCTGCCTGGAGGTTTGACGTTTTCCCAGGATCCCTCCTGTACAAAGACACACAACCATGACAGCTTCATTCCCCACTTCTGCATCCTTCCCAGACACCCCCCCGCCCAAGATGAGCAGTAGGCACCTGGTCTATTTCATAAAGGTAACGAGGAACAAATCATGCTCACTTCACTCAGTCAACGTGCATCCTCTTTGTTCTTTTTATGAGAGTGATTCCATGTCAGACCGCAAGCTAGTGGCTACCTTATTCCATCTGAACCCTCTCAATTTAAAATGCCACTGAGAGAGAGCCATGTTCCTTATTAAACATGCAGCCATGGACACATGCTTGTCCCTACATCAAAATAAAACACAATACAGCTCCCCTACACCAAAGATAACGAGAGGACTATTTTGAAAATATGAAAGATTTGTTTATGCAGACTATAAAAACATCTCTTTGCATCAAAATAAGTGTCTCTCTTTATTGCACACTGATTATTTTCTATAGAATTTAAATTGTACATGAAATTATAATTGTGCCTTGTTTAATGTAAATTGATTGTCTCCATTATTAGGAAATGGATTTGAATTTTAATGGACTATTTTGCTGGAGATGCGCCAAGCAAATCAGCAAAAACTCTAGTAACGTTGGAGGTACACAGCCAAACATCGATATCAATTAGGGAGCACACTGTGTGTCTCAGAACTGACCCTAAAGTGGTACAGAATGGTTAGTAAGCTTTGCTCTGTGAAGACGAATCACCTGTGAACTTTCCATGATGGAAGATTCTGTGACAGTGGGGATACAATTTGTTTTTCTCTCTCTAAAAACAAACAAACAAACAAAAAACCCCCCGGGAGATCCACATACTAGTAGACAGAACACTTTTTTTTTAGTATTTCTTTCTTCAGATTAGGTTACCTGTGAAAATCTGAGCTTTCCCCTGAAGGTAGAACCGACATAGAATCCAGCAGCAGTGTGTCCCACAGGCACGAGGACACACAGGAATGTGACAGTTGAAAGTCTGAGGGACGGTCACCCCGGGAAATTGGCTGCAGGCACAGCCCAGCAGCATGCCACATACTGCTTGACATCTCTCCTTTATATAAATCCAACATCTAGGAAGTCAAACAAATCTCCCCCATACTTCCAATCCCGGCTAGCGCAGACCTCAGCCGTTTCGCTATCCAGATGGTTGCAACATTTTTATAGTTAAATTACAGCCAGTGACGCCGGAGCTACAGATGCACATCTGCCCGAAACTGCCAGCCTTCTAAGATCTTTTTCCCCCAACCCTCAGCCTCAAGAAGCTCTATTGACGCAGGTGTAACAATCACCTCTGGGCGCCATAGGATGAACCATCTACCCCACGGCCACATTTATACATCAGCTAAAAGCCATCATAAATTCATGGTGATGACTATCTACTTGAGATATTTTAGAGACTGAAAATATAAGGCTTTATTCATTTCAATCCCGAAAGAGCCTCTTTTTTTCTGATGGAAACTAGACATACATACAAATGTTATATACAGGGTGTAAATTGAGATCTGGGCCAGCGAATAAAAATTTCTTCAATTCATCCAACTTTTCTGAATGAATTTCCATGATGTGAGAAAATCAGGTTGATTATCTGATTTCTTTTTACAACAAAGCTCAGAAAGGGCAATAAATTAGGACCAACTACAGTTTTGATTGATTTCTCCCTAAGGGCCGATCTGACTTGTGTGAAACCACTTCCATGTTAAGAAAATTTGATGTCTACACATCCTTTAACTTGTTTTAAAGAACAGTTCCCTGGCAGCTGGACAGCTGTTGAAGAATCCATGTTTCATAATGAGTGAGTCTCAGATTGTATCTAATACAGCCTAGCTGTAAGTTCTAATAAAATGCCATACCTAAGGCACACCATTTTATGGTATAAGATATAAAATCTGGCCACAAGTGGGTATCCAGAAATAAAGAACCAAAGCAAAGCAACAGAACCATGAAAAGAGAGAGAAAAAGTGTGTAAAACGCAAGTGTGGTGCCAAAGAGGGAGAAGATAACGAAGTAGCAGCTAAAGAACACTAGTCGGTTAGAAAACAATTTAGCCTAACAGCATACTTGGCATCTTAATACCCTTCCACACCCAGCCCCCCGATCCCCGCATTTGCAGAATACGAGCAGAGCTTCACTTAGCAGCCAGAGTCAGCAATGCATCAGCTAGATGGATGTCTACTTTCTCCTAATGACACATTTGCCTGGCATATAAACATTAAAATTTGCATTTAGTGGAAAAAAGTGACTCAAAAGCCACTTTAATGCTGCTTTTCTATATTTCTACAAAGTGCCTTTGAAATACTCGCTCTTTAAACTGCTGCTTATTTTCCGAGGACGATAAGGAGGAAATGGTTCTGCCCCTACCTATACATGCGCACACACATGCTTCATGGGCAATAGCCATTTGTAAAATTAATTAATTTCTAGAAAACATAAGCGCAGAAAATAGCACTCTATATCATAAGGATATTATCACAAAACCAAGCATTCTTTTTAATCTGTTAAGTTTCCATCACCAGCAGTTTGCATGTTATACATGATGAAGACAATTCATGAAATTGCTTTTCCTCCATAAATATAAACATTCAGCGAAACAAAGGAAAACACTTTCAATAAAGGCTAAGAGGTAGTGTTCTCCTGATGTAATCACCCCAGAAGTTATTTTGTTCAAAATTACCAAAGAAATGTCAAAAACAACATGGAATCGCACTAAAGAGTTAATTCATTCCCATGAAGCTAAATGAAGAGCAATTTTATAATTAAAAGCCTGAATAGCAGCCTTTGACAACCAAGATGACCTCAGCTCAACACTGGTAATGCAATAATAACAAAATGGCCTTCCCCCAAGCCCTGGGAAGTCAAACTCCAGAAGCCCATGAGGTGTCACATACAGGAGCTCAGCAGGGTCTAGGGGTGACCAGTGAAATAGTGCATTCACATTCTCAGTATTCTACCACGAGTCCTCTTGGTTGCTTCCGAGTCTTGGCAACCATGAACACAGTTGTTACAGATATCCATGTACAGGTTTTGGGAGGGGGACAAAAGTGTTCAGCTCTTTTGGGTAAATGTCAAGGAGCACAAGTGCTGGATCATACGTTCAGTTTTGTAAGAAATCATCAAACTGCCCTCTAAAGTGACCGTACGATTCTGCCCTCCCACCAGTGATGAATGGGATCAAGCCTTTGGTGCTGTATCTAAAAAGTCATCGCCACACCGAGATCACACAGGTTATCTTCTATGAGTTTTATGGTTTTGTGTATTGAGGCTTCTTATTCATGGATGAACATGGAATATCTCTCCATTTATTTAGTTTTTCATTGACTTGTTTCATCAGAATTTTGTAGTTTTCCTCATACAGCTCTTACACATATTTTGTTAGATTTATAGCTAGGTATTTCATTTTGGGGGGGGTGCTAATGTAAATGGTACTGTGTTTTTAATTTTAAATTCTACTTATTCATTGTTGCTATATATGAAAATGATTGATTTTTCTATATTAACATTATATTCTGTGACCCTCTTATAATTATTAGTCATGAGTTATTTTGTTGATTCTTTCACATTTTCTACATAAATGATCATGTCATCTGTGAACAAAGATAGTTTGCTGTCTTCCTTTCCAAGTTGCGTATCTTTTCTTACTGCATTAATTAGAACTTCCGGTTTGATGTTAAAAATGAGTCATGAGAGCAAACATTCTTGCCTTGTACCCAGTCCTAGTGGGAAAGCTTCAAGTTTCTCACCTTTAAGTATGCTATTAGCTGTAGGGATTTTTTGTAGATATTCTTGATCGTGTTGAGGAAGTTTCCCTGTGTTTTTGTTGTAGTTTACTAAGAGGGTGTTTTTAAAAAGCATAAATGGGCTTTGGATTTTCTCAAATGTTTTTTTCTGCTATTGATATGATCATGTAATTTTTCTTCTTAAGCCTATTGATATGATAGATTACATTAACTCATTTTCAAATGTTGTGTCAGCCAGGATAAATCCTACTTCATTATGGCATAAAATTCTTTTTAAACATTGTTAAATTCTATTTGCCAATATTTTGTCTTATCTTTTTTAATGATGAAATGAAGTTTAAGCTTTCAGGCTTCTATTTTCAAGTGCTTTTCTGAAAATAGTGAAAAGTCTTAATTCCCCCAAATATGAAATGTCAAATTAGATAAAAATCAATACTCTATTTCCTATTTTAACATTTGTTTTTGAAGAATAAAATTCCTATTAGAAAAATAGAACTGACAGATTTACCAAAGATCATTCTGAGGTTAGTTCATGGAAGACATCAATTTTAAACTCATTATTAGTTTGTTACCTTTCAATCAGCAGCTTTGTGTCTTCAGTCAATGGTTTTTGTGTATATAATTTAGATCATAAATTAATATAAGAAAGAAGAAGACTACATAACACTGTATAACGGACAAACCACCAGAATTGCTGGGGTTGGTGACGTAGAACTTGACCACATGCGACGACATGACATGGCCCAGTGAGTTGTCACCCACTCTAGGGCTTGTTGCTTCTGTATACGCTGCAGGGCTCTCAGTGGGTCTCTATTCCAGGGGGAAATATGTGAGCCAATACTCAGTCTAAAACATAACTGGAAAAAAATACCTTTGCTATCTGTAACATGAATTTCCTGGGCTGTCTCTGCGGTTACTTGTCCCAATCTCTTTTGCCAACCTCTACCTTAACTTTAAATATAGTAGTGTTTTTGAAGATTCAGTAAGCCCTTCTTTCTTCTCAATTTTTTCTCTATATAACCTCATCGACACTTGAGGTTTCAAATATCCTGTATTGACTAGCGGAGATTTCTGTCTCTAGCCCGGACACTTGTCCTGAGCTCAGAGCCTTACACACACCTACTTATTCAACGTATCCATTCGAACAAGGCCCAAACTTAGCCCTTGGTCTCATCCCAAACCCAGACCATCTCAACCACAAACCAACTTCTTTTGAGTGTTCCCTGGTCCTCAAAAATTGGCACCATTGCTCACATCAGAAATATGCGTGTTATCTTTGATATGCCCCCTTTCTCTACCCAACACGGCCAATCAATCATCAAGTACTGCTGATTAAATTCCTAAATTCTTCGCAGGTATGTTTACTTTTCCCCACATTGCAATTATTGTCCCGCCAAGCCTGAGTCACCATCGCCGCTTGGCTAATTGCCCCGCCAGCTCCCTAACTGGCCTTGTGTAAACACCAAGGCCCGATTCAATCTGTCATCTACTCTGAAGCTGAGATGCTATTTCTAAATGCCAATTTGATCACATCATTCTCCTTTATTTTTTGAAAGGCTTTTTAATTTCTTCCCTTGTGTAATAGGCTAGTAAAATTCTATAATAAAAACTTAAAGACCCACCTATAAACCTGGCCTTGGTCTACCTCTCCATTCTGATCACCTGCCTTTCTTTCCCTTCTTCTTTATGGAAATCACAGTTTCTTCCCTACCCTGAAAGGACTACCTCAGGCCCTTCACTTTCATAGTTTTCTTAGAACGGGATCTGGCAAACGTTTTAGATAGTCATTGTTTTAGACTCGCAGGCCAGCAGGCCACAGTCTGTGACCCAACTACTCAACTCTGACATTGTGGTAAGAAAGCAGCCACTGTGTCACTGAGCTGTACAAAATGGGCAGCGGCCTTCGGCACAGTTTGGCAGCTCCAGCCATCAGAGGCTAATAATCCCTAATCTGTTGCTGACAGATTCATTTCAAGTATTATTTTCTCTTTGAAACTCTTTCTGGTCAGGACTCCCCTTAGAAAATGTGTTTGCACCACAAAGTATATTTCTCTTTCATAGAAATGAACATTACTATAATTAATTAGATATTTATAAAATTCTTTTGTCAGTATCCATCTTCCCTATGGGGTTGGAAGATCTTCCAGCTTCCCTGTTAGACTGGGAACTATATTTATTTTGCAATTTTATTACCAGCATGTGGCGAAGAACATGGCAGGTAGTAGCAATCAATAAATGCTTGTTGAATGACTGAATGATTAATTTACTCTCGGACCTTCAGTTGACGATTTTATCTTTCTGAGCCTTAGTTCTCCATCTGGAAATGGTAATGATAATAACAACTACTTTCCAGCTTTGTTTCAAGGTAAGACAATACGTGTGAGTGAGTTTGGTGAGCTCTAAAGCAATATACAAATATAAGAAAAGCAGATTCAGAAAGATGCCTTGGTTGCCTAGCACAGGGCACATTACAGACCAAGGGCAAATCAATCCTTTGCTTGTTTTGCTGGCCCTCTGGCTAAGAATGGTTTTTGCTCTTTAAAGGGCTGTTAAAAAATAAAGATAAAATCAAAACAAAGTCAACGGTGTGACCCCGACCATGTGTGGCTCCCAAGGCCTAAAATATTTTACTCTCTGGCCTTTTCCAGCAAGTTTGCTGACCCCTGACCTGCTTGAGCTCAAGTACACATGTTAATGTGTCAGTACATGAATGACTATTACTCTGCAAATATACCTATCATTTAGCACTTTGCTGACCGAAGAGCGGTGCCGTTTTCTGACTTCCTTTCTTCTATCCAACAGAGCAAGTGATCAAAGTGGTAAATGGCCCTCCACCCCTGGGATTCTATGTTCACTTTAAATTAAAATATAAGAAAATAAAAGGAGTCTATAAACATTTTCATTTGCTCTCCACTATAGCAACAGTTGGTTTTGAAACCGATAACACATGGGATTCCTAGGGAGGGGAAGGGAGTGGGGAGGGGAGCTGGCGGCCAAGGGACTCTCTTCCCTGGGAGGGTGACCTCGGTTGTTGCGGGTGCAGAATGTGGAGGTCGGATCTATGGGAACCTCTTCACGGTATGGTGTCAAATACTAAGCCCCCCTCCCCAGGAATCCAACATTACACAGAAAGTATAAATGACACGTTTACAAGAAATGATAAGGGGCTGTGTTCACAACAAAAAGTACTGCACAGAGGAGGGAAGGAATTTGGAGTCACAAGATCAAAATGCAAGTCTGAACTCGACCACTTAATCTGTCACCTTAAGCAAATGCATTAGTCTCTCTGAGCTTGAGTTTCTTCATCTAGAAAAAGAGAGTAAATATCACTGACACTGTTCAGTAGAAGGCTATTATGAGCCATGTGCTTTACACATATTATATTTGATCTTTACATGAAACTGCAAAGTAGGTATTATTAGCCCCAATATATAGATGATGAAAATAATGCTCAGAGAGGTCAAGTAACTTGCTCCAAGTAACACTGCTGGGAAGAACCAGAGTTTGGAGTTGAATCTTGACTCTAGCAATACTATCAGTACCACCTCTTATTAGATCTGTAACCTTCTGAGGCCTACAACATGTTTTATCTTACAAAAAACATATAAAACCTAATTTCTAGAGAAGTTCTGAAATTCCTCCATATTCCATTACCAACGTACACCTTAAAGGCGGGTGGTTTTCCTACAGTGTTCTATGTTAAACCTAATTCTATGTCTTCAGAGAAGAGTAAAGAGGGAAGGTGCTTTCCTCTTGGCATATTATAAGAGCCATGTAAGTGGAGAAAACATAGGTACAGAAAAGTATTAGGCTTTGAGCATGTCCATTAAGTAGCTGAGTGATCATGAAGTCTATTTATTCTGCAGCATTTTCACTCTGTTTATGAATCAAACACATTCAATATATGGCACATCAGTTGGTTATTTAAGCTTTATTACCTTTGCTTCATCATCTCATGTAGCCTCCCATGTTGGACACACTGTTCCTCCAATTCATCATTTCTCCTCTGTAACTTTTTCAGTTTGTCATATGTGTACCTTTTTTCTTGACTGAGCTGAGCTATTTCAGATCTAGAGAAGTAAAAACACAGAAATAAGAGATGTGAAAGGTTCTTACTACTAGAGCATGTTTTGATTGTATAAACTTAACATAAACTCCACATTTAAACATAGCTGTAAATAAAAATATGTTACATAAAATATTTCAGAAATTGCAAAATATCCATTAGAGGGATCTATACAGCAGGGACTCAAGTGGTAGACGGATAAAGGAGTGACAACTTACTCTAAATGAGATGGCTTCTCCAAGGGACAAGACAAAAATGATAATGATCGAACTCCTTTTTAAAAAGACTATCATTCATTTACCAAATATTTACTGAGTGCCTATTTTAACCCAGCCACCATGCTTTACTGTACAAGGAACAACCCCTGGCCTAATTTCTAAAATAAAGTGTTGTTTCTTTTAATTACCATAGCTAATTAATAGCACATGATTAAAAGCATTTAATCCCAAAGACATAATATTGAAAAATGCCATTCCTCTGCCTCCTGATGCCTCCATCCAGCTGAGCAGTGACAAGCAGCTTTCAATATTTTTTAAGTTATTTCTTCTGGTATTTATCTCTGTATTTCTTAATTTGCTTATATCAATACCTCATATTCCACCAATTAAGAAATCTCTACTTATTCATTTTGGTAGATGAAGATTAAAATCTTTCATATGCCCCCTTCCCCCACCTCCACCTTGTCAATGTACTTCACTGCGCATTTCAGCTTGTGGTTAAACGGTTATCAGTATCCATGCTATAATGACTACCTAAGTATTGGTCCTTGTTGTCTAAGTGGTCTGTTATGATTACATTTGCATTCATGTACATTTATTTTCCCCAAACAGGTGGGCCGTAGAGTCGAGTGATTGAGCGTCAGGCTATCTTTTCCTAGGGAGATTCCCAATATCAGTATTTGTGATTCTTTCCACTGTGGCCTTTCTGTTTCTCAAGAGAATGGGCTTCCGGTTTCCTGCTTGTTGTGTACACCCTGACCGTCAGCAGCCTCAGCGCTGGGTGGAAATGGAGGGCTGAGGACCTCACCTTTCACAAGGCACACTTTCTGTCAACCCCTCTATTCTAACTCAGTGCCCCTATCTTAACCAGACCCTGCTGGTTGACTCTCTTCAGAGAGGAAGCCCCTTGTTTTCTAAGTTGAGAAGAGACAGTCACCTGGCTGCATGGGGTAGAGGTGAAACTGATTTTGGATTCAGTCCTATGTGCTACTCCTGCCTTCCTAAGTTTTCTGGAATCCTGGGAGCAGAGCAGCTTGCTTCAGTAGACACTTAAGATCACCTTCCTCCACTTTGCTATGTCAGATACCATTTCCCCAGTCTCCTCTCTGTCTCCACGTATTTCGTTTGTGATTGTACACATCTACTCTGGTGATGGCTGATGTCCCTCAGGAAATATGTTACTTTTTTCTTGGATGACTCTCTCAAATCTCAGAATTTGAAGAACAGAAAGATGTCTGTCCAAGAAAAATTGTATCCCTGTCCTTCTTTTAATTAAATATTGTTCCCACTACCACCGTCTTTTCATGATCTACTGCCTCACAGGTTAGAACTGAGACTTGAAAACTCTTGCTCATTAAAACGAGTTAACAATGGGTTTATTTCTTGAAGTTTAAGTAAGACACTTGATGTAAAATTATTTCCCTCTGAAGAAAGAATGCCTCCATTAGGGGACATAGCCTGTTGGTTCTTCTTGGTCAAGAAAAGCTTTGGAGTTGCCCATGGAGTCCATCCCAAAGAACTCGCTGCCTACTGCAGACGAAGCTCCTGCAGATGCAGATTAGTTCACCTCAGTCCTCATTTTGATTTCATCTTGGTTCAAGTGTCACGTCAAAGGAAGCTTGCCCTGATTAATACCTTGCGGTTCTCAATATGTCAGCACATTTTCTGAAACTACCTCTGGCTTTTATGCATACATTAGCCTGTAATTTATTCCTCGGAGTTGTGCTCTATGCCTCATCTTTCTTACCAGATTATACAGGAGGGCATGAATTATCTCATTTTCAAGCTCAGATCAAACACTCAATCTACATTTGCTTCTCCTAATAAGAATTTACCCATATTTGAAATAGTCTAAATCAATTAATAATGACTTAAATGTTTCTCCTCTCAAAATCACATACAATATAAAAGAATTTGGGGGCAGTCTTCTAAGACATTAATTTAGTATTCTTCCAAGATTAGTATCTCTTATCATAATATGCACTGAAATAAAATTCTGAAAGGACAAAAAAAAAATCACTATACCAAATTAGGAAAAAATGCAAAGGAATATTTATCTGTTCTTAGGTAATTTCCCAGGAAAGAAAAAGTCACTTTTCAAAAGAAAAGGCATGAGGGAAACACAGACTTTATAATATAAAAATAGAAAACTTTTTCAAAAAAATCATAATGCTCATTGTAGCATTGTTTTGTGGAGCAACCTTGCTCTGCAATGCAATAGCTGATATGAGTACATATATACCAACCAGAATTTAGGTCAAGCACGTTAAAAGGGTTCATATCTTTGGATGAGCAATCATCAAAAATTCAGACATAGGTACAAAATTATTATATTATAACAGTTAAACATTGGAAACATGTTAAATATCTTACGAATACAAATTACTCAATTAAAATTATATTTCCAAAGTACTTAGTGATATAGAAAAATGTTCACCAGATAATATTAAGTGAAAAGGCAGGATGCAAAACTGCATTTATAGTATAATCTTGCTCACAATATACATGTATGTTACATACATATTTACATGCACATAGAAAATGACTGAAAGGAAAAATGTTAATAGTCAACAGTAGTTAGTTAGTTGGATGGCAATGCCATAGGGAATTTTTTCCTTCATTCTTCTTTGTATTTATATCCAAATGCCTTATATTGAGAATGCCTTACAGGATCCCCCAAAATATACATGTTATTTGTAAGGTACATAAATATCAGGTATTTTATTGCTACAGTATTTGTTCTGTTTTGTATATTTTTGGACTTTTTTTCTTTGTTTATAATGATAACTTGCCTACCAACTTCCAATGTACAATAAAAATTTGATAAATGTACGTGGGCATCATCTTTTCTCTGCCTGGAGCCCAAGACATATTAATGAACTAGTTGTTGGCAAAGTCGAAAGAATAAACTTACAAGTTTCTATGTTAGTTTGAGATTACATCTGTGGCATGATTATCCTAACGTCATACAAAATGATAATTGACTGTAATCCATTTTCATAGAAAATTTAGGTACTTTCTGGCTTTACAGAAACACGAACTTTTCCCTGCATTTTTATACACCAGTTATATTGTGTAATTGCACTGGCATGAAATATAATAATATTTTACTACTATCATTAGGATTGCAGTGATAATTGCTTTTTAGGAGAAAACATGATCCCTTAATTTTTTATTCTATTAGATTCTCATTTGACTTTTGGTAACAATTATCAGAGGCCGGTATCAGTCTCCTCTTGCAGAATATAATTTTTGTAGCATTCCAACCTTACATCTAAACATGCAAGGGGAAAAAAAAACTAGTTCAACCGGGTGTGTGTTCTTTACTTCAATTAAACTCACACAGTTGGATACCTACTGTTGCCAAACCAGTAATATAATTTATACATTATAGTCCACACAGTAAAACTACACTAAAAGTCATTTAACAATATTTATAACACCATAAAATACAGTGTTAAAATATATGAACTGCAATATGTACCAAAATTATAAAATTTGTTTCTCATCATCAGTGATTAAAACCAGGATCATTGCTCTAGCCTCAATACCCACAACCCTGGTGACAGATTAGAATTCAAATCTTAATGATCAATTTACAATTAACAAGATAGAAGTGAAACAAATTAAACCAACCATTATATATAACGAGACCCAGTGGACTCCCATTGTTCCTCTTAATTACAAAACGCAAATCACAAATTCGCAATGGGCAGGGTTAGACATCAATCCACAAGCCTAGCAACCCAGAAAGCGACGGTGACGGAAAAGAATGAAGAGAAGCAAAACCACGTCGCCCCCGGTTCTGCGCTCTAGAGCCTGTTCTTTTCAACGTGCAGGGGCAAGTGCTGAGAGGCTGAAACCCAGCACGTGTTTGATCTCCACTCCGCAGCTGGCGGAGGCGCGCTCCCGGCCAGCGCCCAGCCTTCCCGAGTCCTTCCCAGGCCGGTTTTAGATCGCACTGCAGGCTGCACTGCAAACACTTCACTGCTGATTCATCGAAGTGCCTGGGGAGAGCGAACGCTTCCTTCCTGGTGGTAAAGAAAAATCACCGTAGCACCAAAGGTATTCAAATGCCTCCACTGACCAAGTTCAAAAACAATCCTAAAACTGCAGTGAACTCTCAGAGCCCTGGGAAATAAAGAGGAAAGCGGAGCTCAAGTTTAGGCGAGCTTCAACGGAAATCAACCAGAATGTCTGCCTGGTGCCAATGGAAAAGAAGATGAAATTAATTCTCTTGTCTGATGGTCAAACACAAGCTCTATAAAATGCACAGCATTGGCAGTTCATTCTCAGTTTTAAAACGGGACGTGCCATTCAGAGACCCGGGGGTTATGGGCACCACACGGGCAGTGTGCAAGGCACAAGTACCACACTGTGAAAGCACTGTGCTAATCACAGTGGAGGGCTTCCTGGGACCGAAGCAACGCACGGCTCTTCTGTCGGCTTGAGGAGAAAACGCACAGAGCAGACACCCGCACACAGACGCGCACACACACACAGACGCACACACGCACGAGGGGACCGTTTCTGTATACCCTCCTGCGAGGCTGGGGTAAAGGGTTCAAGTGCACGGGAGCTGTGAGCCCAGATTGTCAGCTTTCCTAGTCACTCTGCATGGCTCTAGTCAAATGACTAGATCTGTGAGTTAAAAAAAAAAAAATGCTAATTTTAAATGGTATGCATCCATCAGTATAGTATGGGATTTTGAATAACATGAAACTCTTAGAGAAATGTCCCCAGTAAGAAAAGGAGAGCAATAAAAATGTGCCTCTAACTGTTGATAAATACAAAATAAATACACCTATTTTCAGGGGAAATTTCACTGTAGTACTCAGAAGCAAACCTGGATTAAAAGTACCGTGTGGTTTAAATAATTAGTTTGGAGACTGAGCTTTCATTATGACAACACTTTAGAAAGCTTAAAAAAAAACCCTGCAAGATCTCCACACCTCAAAGTACAGGGGAAGTTATTTATCCCCAAAATTTAGTAGGGTGTGTAGAGGCATAGTCCTGGATGGCTTCTAGAGGGCTTAATATGTTTATAACTTGTATTTAAAAAGAAACACTCTGAGTTTTTCAAGTTTCATATGTGGTTTCAAAGCAGAAAGCAGTATTCAAATGCAATGTTAAATTTTGCATGAATTTTGCAAATCTCATAGTCTTTACATAGAGCTGGGTGAGGAAGGGCATGAAGCTGGACCAAGAAATTTAAGAGTAAACAAATACACAAAACCCCTAGAATCACAATTTACCCTGTGTATTGTTTTCTTGTGAGACACATGAAATACGTATTTTATAAAGTTTAGAAGCCTTTTCGAATTTTAACAATAATAAGGAACAATTTATCAAGCGGCTACTATTTTCCAGGCCTTAGTTTTAGGTCACTTTGTGACGTTACAGGAGATGCCTATTTCATTCTTCAGATTTACAGAGCAAGGCGTTGGCCAGAGCGAGGCCAGAGTCACAGCCAGATCCACATTCTCCTGATCCTGCTTTGTCTTTAATAGAAAGGTTTTCATTGTACTATATCCTCTATATCTCTCAGGAAGTGACACGCACACCCTGGCACAAACAATAATAACTAGGTGAAGTGATGCCCAAATTGCCAGGCAAGACCCTTAAAACAATGCCATGAGTAACAACTTGAGAAGCTACCGGCTACTTCTGCGCCCTGCGCTGCGTACCAGGTGCTTTATATCTGTACGTGTACCTATGTATCTCTCTCTACAGGTCTAATGCCCACAGCTATCCTGAACATGGTTTTAGACGTGCCCTTGGTGCTGAAAAGCTGAGGTCTGGAGAGATCAGGCAGTGCACCCAAGGTTAAGGAAGCTACGTGGCAGAGCAGGGCTCAAACCTAGTCCTTTCTGAATTCCAAGGTGTTTTTTCCCTGCACATTGCCTGTGTCTCCCCCAAAGAAACAGGCTGTAACCAGAGTCAGATCGGGATATGGGAGTAGCACCACGCTGTTTCGTTCATTCAATTCATTCGTTCGGTCGTTCGTTCTTTCATTCATTCATGCAACAAATGTATATTGAGAGCTGTCTGTGTGCTAAATAAAAAGGAACACATTCAATTTACAAAGAAGTGGTCAAGAGCGAGAGGAATCAGAAGCAAGAGGAGAGGAGTTGAGGTTCAAGTTCACTAGACCTGCACAGGGTACATTAACAGACCTGGAGCAGGATGAAGGGGGCCCAAGGGGACAGGGGACAGGTAAACCCAGGCTCACAGCAGGTACCCTCACCTGCCAACCATGCCTACTTCTCCACGGGAATTTAAAGATTAATTTTTCCCCCAAACTCTCCCATCATAACTACTTTGGTCTGGATTTTCTTAAAGAGTAGATTTAAAATAATTGCACGTATTGTAAGAAAGATCTTAAGTTTTAGAACCAGAAATACCTAAGTTAGGAATCTAGCTCTCCCGCTTACCAGCCATTAAACACTCTGAGGATTGGTTTCCTCATCCGTAAAAGAACAATGTAATTCCTGTGTCCAGCAGCTGTGAGAATTAAATAACATATACCAAGCACACAGCACCCCTTTCTGCTTTATCCACTTCAAGTTCCTAAATTATGCCTTCTCAGAAAACAAGATAATTAATCAATAATCACAAAGCAATTGTAAAATAATATAATGTTGTAAACCCTAGATCAATATAATTTTTTCTTAAATTATATAATCCAGTTTGTTTGGATCTATGTGAGACAAATCAAATATTTCTGGTTAGGAGTAGCTACTGTTGATATTTTATGAGTCTCTTTCAAGACAAAATGTGGGTTTCCTTGCCAGAATTCCTGAAAATATCTGGTATTGTGGCACCCTGAGCTTTTCCTGTACCCAAACAAAACACGTCATTAGTGTTGCTAAGAAGGAGTGAATGTCAGGCATGTTCTCAGTGCTTATAGGAGCCTCTGCTTTCCTGTGAGCAGAAGGAGCTGGATTCAAAAGCCTCTGGATTTCCCCAAAAGTTCGGAGATGGGGTTTCTATTGGCTAGGGCGGCTTGTTGATGGAGGGACCTACGGTAGGGCTCAGGGCAATCAGAGGCTTCTGATCCACCTGGAAAATCTTTCTGAATGAGATGCCGAAGCCAGTGGTGCATTTGCTGAGCCCAGTTGCTTGCTCTGTGCAGGTCTAAGTGAGTTTCAGAAAAAATACAACAGACGAAATAGGTTATTTCTTCATTAGGTTATGTTGTAATGGGACATTTGCTATCTAGCTAATTATGTGAAAGTTGCCTTTCACAGTTTAATCAAAGGCTTCTGTCCACGAGTGCTCATCTTGCAAGAGGAACCCACAGCTCAGCAGGTCAAATAAATATCTGAGGGTAAACAGTTATGTCAGAGCCGAGATGAGAATTCAGGCTTCTTACAGTTGTGATTATAAAAGAGTCCATTCACTGAGATAATCTCATTAGAAAGTGTGCAGGAAGATAATTCATTAAGATCCCAATCAGTGGATTTATAGAAGAACAGTGTACATATAAAATGCATGATGACTTCTTTATTGAAATAAAGCAATTTTAGAAGGAGAAGGAAAGGGTGGTTTTAGTTCATTTATTTCAAAGTGCCATCTTTCATTTTTATGTGTACACATCATCTATTATAACTTGGCCTAAAGAGAGCTTTTGTGTGTTTATAGTTAAAGAGAGCTGTGCTAATAGAATAACATGTGCTTTCTCTCTCTCTCTCTCTCTCTCTCTCTCTCTCTCTCTCTATATATATATATCAACATAAGACTTTTAAACTGCTTGATTTATCTGCATCCTTTGTCAGAATAATTGCAATGTTGACCTTTGAGTTCTGAAATTTCATAGTTTTCAATCCTGACCATTAAAAAAAGCCAAATAACAGTATGTATACAAAATAATGGAAAAAAAACACCAAGGTTCTATAAGGACAATTAAGAAAATGTTCATTCAGGGAAAATATTTTCACAAGAAAACACAACACATACAGTCGCCCCCTTCCCCATCCACAGGGATAAGTTGTAAGACCCCCAGTGGATGCCTGAAAAAATAGATTCTTCCTGTACATACATACCTATGACAGGATTTAATTTATAAATTAGGCACAGTAAGAGATTTACAACAACAATAATAAAATAGAACAACTATTACAACATACTGTAACAAAAATGATGTGAATGTGGTCTCTGACTCTCCCGGTCCCTTAAAATGCCTTATTGTACCGGGCTCACATTTTCTCCTAAAGGAAGCATTTACAGCTCCTCTCTGGTGCATTCAATTGCCAGCATCACTGCTTTTGCACTTTGGGGCCATCATTAAGTAAAATAAGGGCGCCTTGGACACATACCCTGAGGGACCTTGACAGCTGACTTGATACCTGAGACAGCTACTAAGTGACTGAGGGACAGGGTCATACACAGTTCAGGCAGGGCCGGACACAGAAATGATTCCCGTCCCAGGTCGGGCGGAGCGGGCCGCCTGGAGGTTCCACCAACCTACTCAGGCCTGCGCACGATTTAAAACTCATGAATTATTTATTTCTGGAATTTTCCATGTAAACTTTTCAGGCCATGGTGGACCACAATTAACTGTTACACTGTGAAAAAAGTGAAGCTACGGCTACAGGGGGACTGCATCTAATTCCGACATTTGACTATAAAATAGTGGAAAGGCTGTCTTTTAAGGAAAAAAATCATAGGATTTAAACAAACAGGGCTCTGAAATATATTATATAATATCACCTACCTGCTTTTTTGAGAGACTTGTTCCAGTTTCTTGGCTAATGTACAGCACTCTTCCTTTAACTTTGTCAAAAATGTGTTCTGGGAGGTCAGCAATGAATACTGTTCATTTTCTAGAAATAACAACAAAGTCCCCACCAACATAAGATGTTTATGGTTGCAGCTCTGCAGGGCTTTCATATGCAGAGTGGTAAAAGCACATCCCCTATTAGCTACTAGGCCACGGTCAAAGTCCCAAGTCACTTGGGAAGACACTAAATCTTGTGAGACATTTATTTTTAGAATATTACTCACCAGAAACATTTTTTATCATACCCGCTTGGTGTAACGTTTTAACATGTTAATAGAGTATCCGATACCACAGTAGAATCATACCTGCTTGTAATATCTTGTCCTAGGCAAGCTATTATATTTTATTTTGACAATTTTGCTACAAAGTGTCAAAAATTATTATAATCGGATAATTCAAAACAAAGATATCGAGTAACCCCCAAACTATAATTTGCGCTTCACGTTCACGCACATGACCCGCCCCCTCCCAATCTTGCATATACTTGTCTAATGACAAAGGTAAAATACATAATTCGATTTCATTGTCAATGGTATAAGCTTCAATGAAGAGCTGGTCAAAGAAATTGAAGACAGTGTGGTATTTTTATGCAACATAAAAGGAAGTGTTGTTAAGATGGTTCTAACAGTCACATACTCTTATCTCACTCAGAGATTCTGTCTATTGCCATGATCGCTAAGATATGCTCGCCAGAGGTGGGGGGGTTGGGGAGGGGAGGACAATAATTTAGCCCATAATTTCCTCCTTTTTTTGTGAAAAACATCTAATAAGCCTGGAGAAATTTCATTTCTTCTGACCAAACGTTGGTAGAAAATCTCTAATGAAAGTGCTGGAGCGAATTACAAGTCAATGTGACGTCTGCCTCTTTAAGAAAAGGGATTATTTAATGAATTTTACTGTAGCAATGTTTCACCTATAGGATAAGCAGTCATGTTTTACCATGCCAACAAACACGGTATACATTACATGATGTGAAAATTACTTTCAAGTGTAAGGTCCTTTATTTCTTTTCAATCTTAGCAAAAAAAGCATATAGCATGCACAAAGCAAAATAAATCAAAGCACTAAAAAGTAAGCAACATTTTTCTGGAAGAGACGGGATCAATTAAACTTTTGTTTTAATAGGACAATCAGCTCGGAGTATGTGGTGTGGAATTATAATGAGTGATACTGTCTTGTTTTGACTAACACTGTCTGTGAACACCCAACTCAAAAGTGAAAAGAACTACATAATGCTCCGACTGAACAAATCAAACTGCCTATTTTCAAAGTGCATTTTACTTTCAAATTAAAGGTAAGGAGTTACTGGCCAACTCAGTGTGCAGAATAGCGCCAATGTGATGAAAGATGGCAATTTTTAGCCAAGCTGCCAGCTGTGGTCAATGCCTTGTATTAGTGAATTTTAACAGCAGTTGTGAGAACTTGAAGAATGCAAAGGATTAAACATCACTCTAGATTGGGCTGGGGGAGGTGGGGGCATCATACAAATGCTAAAAATGTTCGAAGCTGCAAAGATTAAATAAAGGAACATATCAATTTGGAGCCACTGAATTACATCCAGCTGCGACAGTGAATTAAGAACCGATTAATGGCTAAAGCTTTTCTCCAGTTTGGATGCTGAAGCAAACTCATTAGGCTTTTAGAGTAGCTATAATGTGTGTACTGTGGGAACTGTTCAATGCTATTCAGGAGACTTTAACTGTAAGCTCAGAGCATTTCCCGCAGAGCTTCTGATGCTATTTTCTTTATATAACATGTGTGCCTGCAAACCCAGCCAAAAACAAGCCCTTTGTTTTTCTACTTTGTTGTGGTCTCTCTCAGCTTTACGTTTCTTGAACACAGGTAAATAAACTCATAATCCAGATGGTGCAACAGATGTGAGACCAGCACTCTGAAATCAACAGACAGTGGGCAATACTTTCCATTTTCTCTTTTAAACGCTAACTAATATGTAATCCGGAATCTCCGGTGTAGTTAGCATCTGCTCCCTTCGGCCAGCCAAAGGTTACAGGTGTTCCTGATGTCATTTCACAGTAAGGCGTGGGCCTGGCTTGTGAGCCCATGTGCCGGGGCTCTAATCTCTCCCCACCACCTACCAGCCTTGTCATGCTGGGCCTCCATTTGCTGTATCTTCTCTGTCAGCTCCCGCTCTCTTTGCTGGGCCTGAAGGGCCTGGGCCTTTGCTTCGTTGCTAAAGCTTTGCTGAATGCTCTCTTTTTCCAGTCTACAAAGCAGAGCGGAGACGGACAGAAATTCAATCTACAGATGCACACACCCCCATCATTTCCCCTGCAGACCACAGAGAGCTGATCTGCAGTAATTGTTCAGCATAAAAAGACATCGGTCCTCCCACCCGCTCCCCACTCCCCCCGCCCCCATTTAGGGGGAAAATCCGAAGGGCCTTGCGTACAATGTTAGATACATACCATAAATCCAAATGGACTACTCGACCGTAAACCTCAAAAAATCGTGACAATTGGATAATGGTAGTTTGTAACCTTAAAACACAGACTCCTTCCGCTACAACATTCTTAATATTTTGTACCACTAGTGAGCATTTTATCTGATGACTGGTTAATGTTTCCCAAAGATTCTGGAGCTATAGGAAGAGCATGGCTCCATACACCAGACCTAAATTCTGGAAACGAGGCCCTGTAGACCACCTCTACTTTTCCTCCCAAACTTAAGATGGGATCGCCAAAATAATGTAAGAGATGCTATCTAGAGGCAAGTAAAGGATTCTGCAATACCACATGCATGTTTTTGTTAAATATTTTCACACACTGGGTCATGTAAATATATACACACACATATATATATACACATACATATGAATATGAAATAAATAACTTCCCCAGCACCTCACCATAAAACCCTTTTTTAGATCACATTAAAACTGCAGGATCAGGAGCTTATCTAGTCAAAGACACTATGCCATCCCACTGTGATTGGATATTGACTCAACCCATTGGGACCCAATGGTCAATAGTCAATCACAGTGCCTCCTAAAGAGACACTTCCTAAACATCAGAACCTGCAGGACGAAAGGGCGCCATGGTGCGCAGCACTGCGGGCGCTGACACTGCGTGTGTGCACACACACGCACACACATGGTGTTGGTTCTTCGCACTCTAAATATGAATAAGTGAGATAAGGGTTTCCTTCAATTAACTGGCCTAGTTATTTCTAACTCCTGATCCCTTGTGGGCATTTCTCATCCATGCTGCTTTAGTTTACTAATTGAGATATTTACTGCCTTGCCTTTGCCAAACTAAAAATAAACATTTCCATAAAGCTCTCACTACTAGTCTACGTACCGCTGCGGAACTTCAATTCGCTGGCTTCTAATTATAAAGCAACATAAGGAAAGCCTGTATTGAAATTGGTCAATGCATGTGGTAATGTTGTAGTGTAAAATTCCAGAATGAAAATAAACCCACACCTCACTCAAATGGAAGCATCAGGGATCCAGGCTGAAAATGTGAAAAAAGGTCTCTTCTGGTGCTTCTAATAATGACACCCCCTTGGATGTGCTCCAAGGTCTTGCCTGAGACTCAGTTCCAAACTGGTATCTAGCAACAAATAGAGAGTTGGACTAGGATACTTTTTGCCTCCCTAGTCCCTCCACGTACTTTCTGGCTATGGATCACTGCGTGTCTTTTTGTCTCTCTGGGATGTCTCCCCCCCCCTCCCTTTATCACCGCGCCCCCACCCCGTTCCCAGGCCCTGTACACTACTTCTTTAAGGCCTGCTCAAAATTCCCCCTTTCCATTTTTTCTTTCTACATGAACTATTCTTTTTCTAGTGACCTCAATATATGTTGTGCATATTTATATCCTACTAAGATAGCATTAATCCCATTTTAGTTACTGGTTTACACATCTGTTTACTTTACATCTGTTTTCACTTTAGTTACTAGTTTCTTTGTCATCTTTCTCTCTCTGTGGCCTGAGCCCAGCTCCGCACTTGGTACCTAAGTCATGGGCAGTGAGTGTTTAATGAATGGACATTCTTAAACCCTGACCGTAGTGCAGGGCGGGGGCCAGGGAGGCAGGCTGCGGTCTCTATGTGAAGCTGCAGATGCTGCTCAAATCTCAGATGCGGAGGCACAAACTTTTCGGCTATGTTACAACAGAGCGCCTAGGAGAGATGGCTCTAATAGCTTTGGCAACCAAGGATGATGCTGCTGAGAGAGTCAACCCCAAACGAGCACCGTGGACCCTTTCCCTGAGTAACATCCTCACGTAAGACCCAGCATAGAGCAGGGGATATAGGAAGGGAGACCTGGGGCTCTGAGTTCCCTAAGAACTGGGTGGCCATACAATGCATTGTTCAAAACCAGTACCCATGGGAGAATGAAAAGGGGGACCAATCATATTTACACATAGACAATAGTTGTACCTGGGACTGTCTTTGGCAAACTGGGGCTTATGTTCCCTCCACATAGAGGGGATGGCAGCCTCACTATCCATTTTCAGCATGAGAAGCTGCCTAATTACTGATGTTCTCAATTAATTGAAGAGAAGAACTATGGCTATTGTGGTTCTCTGAAGACAACAGTTTAAAGGATCCGCTACCAACAAATGTTGAGTTTCACATCAACTTCTCTTTCTTGAATCCTTCTTTACTTTCACTCTTTTTAAGAAAATACACATTTTATTTTTCATTGCATAAAAACTTGGCACATTTTTGCTTTCCTACGTCCTTCTTCTCCCTTCCTCCTATGTTGCCTTCTGCCCTTGCAGGTTCTTTCCATGTAGTAGGCTTTTCGTAAAATCTTAGAATGTTAGAAGTGAAAGGGAACCTCAAATTTGTTTACTCAAATCCTCTCATATTGCAGTTGGGAGAAAAGAGCATCCTAAATAATTAGAAATATGCTCAAAGATTACACTGTCAGTGATGTAAAGGCAGAAGTGAGATTTGAAATGCTGTGATTTAGGGAAACTTATTTTATAACCCTCTGGGGTAATGCAAAAATGGATTGAAAGAATTTATAAAAACCACTTAGGTATCCAAGGAAGGGATTAGAGAAAAATCCAAAGGAGTACAATTGTATATTTATTATAACTCTATTATGTGAAAGACAATCTACTAGGCACTGGGTCAAATAAAGATAAATAGAGCATAGTCCTTACCCTAAAAGGAAATCCAAAGTGGCAAAAATAGAAAGTAGGAGGTGAAATGCACCCCAAGAAAGGTAGAAGGGGAAAACTAGCAACACACAGAAAAATCAGAGGTTATTTCCAGCTAGGTTTAAGAGACCCATAAAGAGTGGCTGAGCCAGTTTCCCAACTGGCTTTCATTCAGTTCTCAAAACACTGATGATCACGTTGAATCAGACTTGTGGTTACCTGTATTTCACAAATCAGAATGAAAGCTATGGTGTTAAAGAATTTCTTGGTTGAAATTAAAGAATTAAAGTCAGACTGAAAGATTTATTCATAATAGCTAAGAACTGGAAACAACCTAAATGACCACAAACTGCTAAATGGATAAACAAACTGTGGTATAGCCTCACAATGACATACTCGCAATAGGAGCGATACAAAGGAATGAACTACTATTACCTACAAAACAGGGATGAACCTCAAAAGCATACACAAGAAGCCAGACACCCAGAACATATTGTATGATTTCATTTATATGACATCCTAGAAAACTACATACTAGAGTGAGAAATCAGCATTGCCAGGACTGGGACGTAGGGGACAGGCACAAGGGAACGTTTTGTGCTGATAGAAATATTTCGTATCATGATTGTTACGATTAAAACTGTATAATTTGTCAAAATACATTTAATTGCACACTTGAAATTATTCATTTTTATGATATTTAAATTGACCTCAGTAGAGCTGATTTTTAAAGGAGTAAATACACCAGAATAGGAACACCCACCCTTTCCTCCAAGCTACCCTGTCCCCTGAGGTCACACGGGCATGTGTGGCCCACATCAGTGTTTCCTGATGGCAGTTAACAGTGAAAAGGAGTAAGCAAGCCCTTGAAAGGCCTCAAACATGAGCTAAGTAAACACAGAGGGTTCGTCCCTCCTTTTTCCAATTATAGTTCTGGTTGATTATATTTTCTAAAACTGTAATATTAGCGTCCCATAAAAAAGGAGGCTGAAGAATAAACCTGATATTTGGGACCCTCGACTTTTCTATATCATTTTTTACTTTAAATCCTGCTATTTTAAAGATACCCATTCTGCAGAGTAAAAATGACTCATTAGAAAATTTCTAGGTACTTTTTTAATGTTACAGCTACATGAAAGACTATAGCTGCTGCTGCTGCTAAAGTTCGTCAACGAATCTGGGACAGACGTGACAGGAGTCTCAAGCCTAACCTGAGAACGAGGTCCTGGGAGCGGTGGCAATTCCAGTCACCAATTCCATCTGCCATGTTTCTATTTACTTCTCACTGAAGTTCTTGTATTAGACATACAACCTCTGATTAAAAGAGGGTTCCCTGTTAAAGTACAACCTGAAAGCTTTGGGCACACTAATGTGACAAAACTTAGGAGAACATTTATAACACGTTTACTATCTGAGATCCATTCACGAAGGACCTACAGAGAAGCAGCAGGGAGGCCTCAGGGACGCTTGTGAGCTAACACGCATGGTGGCCATTTGTCCCGATACTCGTGATAATACCTTTGACCACTTGGTTAACGTTCTGGGTGTGCTGGAAGATGTTTAATAATTAGTCTCTGGAGGGAAAACATCCCTCCTTATAGTAGTTGCCAATTTTCAGCGTAAATACTTCTACGATGGCTGGTTTCAAGCCACCAAGGTGCCACCGCTCATCGCAGAGCTGGGAAGAAGTATACACAACTGGCCTTCATGAGCTACTGTCCCTGGAACAAGCCTGTAAGTGGTGTGGTGGTCTTTCCCAGGCTTCTCCATTGCTGAGTTGCCATTTCCCTGTTTGTCATCATGCACTAGGTCATTTGTTGCGAGATGCTAAGATCATCCTATTCCACATCAAACTCTCACCTACCAGTTTTACATATAATGAGGACTTTTCACCTATAACGTTCCTTTTCACTAGTTAATACTGTGCTAAAAGGAAGAGCTTTCCCTTTTCTCTTATTTGTTAGTTTATTGATATCAGCATGGAGTCGTGGATAATCCATGATGATCATTATTTATTTTTATGTTCAACTCATCCTAGATTTGGCCAGTGGGAACCACTCAAGCTGGTTCCTGGGTGATATATTTCTGTTATTCTTGTTCACTTCCTGGCTTTTATCCCCACAAGATGTCCCAGGCTCAACTTATTTATTTTTTTATTTTTCAATTACAGTTTACATCCAATACTATTTTGTATTGGTTTTAGGTATATAGCACAGTAGTTAGACAATCTCACCTGGTACTATCCTTGTACCATCCTTGGAATTCAAATATGTCCAAGGAGCTCTTGTGCTTTATAGTAGAGAATGGTATTTAGAAACCAGGATTTGTTACTAGATGGTGCTCATTGCTACTGAGAAGTCTGCTTCTTGGTCACCTTAGTAGACATGGACAGGATATGAATATCCACATCAGTGTATAAATATAAATATCTTTATATTTGTTTATAATGAATATATACATATACATTTACACTGTTTCTAATTCCAATCCAACAGCATAGTGGGACCCATTCTCCCCTCTTTCCACAACTAACTTCCTTCCTCAACAGTAGAAACTTGGCTCCCATTACCTTCAACAGATTTACTCACTTGCTCAGACTCAGAATACAGAGAAAGTACTTTCAAAATTGCTCACCTACAATGGAACGCAAGTCTACTCATAACTAGAATTAAATATTTGCTCACAGGTTTTCTTTTCAAGTGCATACACCATTTTCAGTTGGTTCTCTTTGTGTTTTGGGGAAATTACATCCTGAGAGGAAATGGAGTACAGTAAAAAACTCAGAGGTAGAGGGTCCGAGTATGGCCTCTACCTCCTTATGACCTCTGTGACCACGGACAAGTAACTAATTGCTTTTAACCTTGGGCTCTTCATTCAACGAGGACAGAAAACAATCCTATCTTAAAGAACTAATGTTATTTATTATTGCTTACTTTAAGCTAAAATCTTTACATGTAATCCTTTATTTAACCTTCACACAACTCTCTGATAAGCTTGACTTTATCAATGAGGGAGTTGAGGCCTAGAAAGGTTATACAATTTGTTCAAAGTCCGCCAGCCACTATTGAGGCCTGCCTGACTATAAATAAAAGCCCACAGTTTGACTTCCTATGCTTCAGTCTCTTACTTGATCAGGGACGCAGTGCCACAAGAAAAGGCTGAAAGGAAACAAGAGTCTTATTTCAATTATCCACATGCGTGTGTGCGCATGCCCTTCTATACCTACACTGTCCATCCTGACAGTCAAGTCTCCAGTTAGCTCTCCTCCTCCCCACTTCTGTCACGTGCTATTGGGTCACTTCCTCCTACAATGACCCCATCATTGACTTGTGATCTTCCTTTAATAAACATATTGACCTTTGCAAAATCACTCAAAAGCTCACAAATACATCTCCTTCCTCAAGTAGGTCACAGAACCTCCAGAGCAGAAAAGGCATGGACCTCTCACCTGGAATTTGAGTGCCCGAAGAATAGAAACCTTTGCTTTGATCACTAATTTCACGAGCCTAGAATGGTGCCTGGCCCACAGTTGTGTGGTCAGCAAATATTTGGTGAACGAATGAATGAATGGATGAATGAATGAATAACTGTTAAGATAAAGTACTAAGTATCCTCACTAGTTTAAGGATCCTCCTATCAACTGATTCAAAAAAGAAAATGGGATAAGGTAATTCCTATTTTAGCCAAAAATTTAATGTATTATTATTGATAACGATAAAATAAAACAAATAGTAAAATTAGTAGAGAGCGTGATGTCTTCCATGTTTGAAACACAGATCATATACTTGTTTACTGCTAAAGGGGTTTGTTCTTGTATTAGGGCAAATGTAGAAATACTGGAACGGGACTAATGGGGATGGAAAAATACGATAGGACTTGGATTTGGTAACCCCTACTTCCTCAAGTATGCAAAAAACTTAATGGCCTCATACATATTTCCAAGAATAAGTTATTTCTATTTGCTTCACTGAAAAAGTATGTCAGAATTTTAAGTACAACGTCAAAAGATAGGTTATCAGATGAGAGCCTAAGTCACTTCTAGGAAAGGAAGCAGAAATAGAAAGGAGGTCAACTTCTTTCACAGAATAAACACAAAAGAAAGGAAATGACAGAAACATCCTTAAAATAATTCTCCCTCAAATGATGTTCTCTTCCAGTATCTCCAAAATAATTTGAAAACTCTTGGAGGACGTGTTTGACTAGACACTGCCTGCTTCCATTACACCTTCTGTACAATTCGCATTTACTTAAAACAAAGCCCAACTGTGACCATCTCATTCCCCATGTGTCTGGGCTTCCTGTTTCACAAAGCACATTCAAATTCATCACTGGCCTCTGTATTCTTCATAACAAGTCTGTAGGTCAGAGAGATGGAGCAGACATCACTGTTTGACAGAAGAGGCATCTCAAGATCAGACCATAAGAGATTTGCTTGATGCCACACAGTTAGTAGTAAGGGGCACAACAGGAACCAGCCATTGTCACTCCAAGTTCGGTGTCCTTTCCACTCCATGTCCTCACATGAGGGGGTTCGTCAAACTCTGTTGGTCATCAGTCAACAAATACTTAAAACGCCACTTTTTGCCACGCACGAAACAATGGCGGGGGATGCATCTGTATATAAGGCATGGCCCATGACCACGTGTTCAAAGAGTTCACAGTCTTGGAAAGAAAACAGACAAGAAAGGACAGCTAAAATGGTAGGGTAAATACTAAAATAAGGCTAAATTCCTGCTATGATACCGGCAGATAGGACAGGAGTTGGATAGGTACAGTGAGGAAGGACTTCAGGAAGCTTAAACAACCAGAGGCTTAGAATGAGGTGTGATTAGCCATCAAAGAAGGACATGAACATTGTTCCAAGTGAAGGAGCCAACGGTGCAAAGATCCGGGGAGGACAGGGGACCAGGTGCCTCTGGAAAGCTGTAAACGGCGCTGGCACGAACGGAGGGTTGAACGTACGTGTTGTGGGGTAGAAGCGAGCAGTTGGTGGAGGGGAGAGTGAAGGAAGATGGGGCTGGAGATGCAGGCAGAAGCCAGAACTGGCAGCTATTTTTAAGGCCTTCATCCTGAGGGAAATAGGGAGCCAATGTAGGGTTTGAAGCAGGGGAGTGTTGTGATCACACCCGAGCTTTAGAAAGATCACTCTGGCTGAGCGCGGGCAACAGATGGGGAAGGGACAACATTAGAAGCAGGAAGAGCACTTATTACTACAGCAATAGCAAGAGCAATTTCTGTCGCTGTTTCTTAGAGGTAGTGGCTACCACAGGCAGATACTGAGACTGAATGGCCATCAAATACACATTTCAGTCCTTTCAGCCTTAATGTTTTTTGATAGCTCCGAGGCGACTGATGCATTAAGTGCTTGTATGGAGCAAAGTCCTGTGAATGGGCAGGCCCGCCTATATTCCATTTGACAAGTCCATGGGCCCAATTCACCGGACCAAAGGATATAAATTAGATCATGATTTTGCCTTTGTATCTTCGTATTGTCAAAATATTCATATTTTCCATCTCGGACTTTTCTGTGTAAACTGGTCACTTCCGTCCATCCTGGCCTTTCCTCTCTGGAGAATATCAGTTTATCAACATATTCCCAATAATTAATGCTTCCGATGAGTAACATCAAATTAGACATCAGTAGGATGCTCTTTATTATATAGTATAATGGCACTTGTGTAACCTGCCAAAGGGTATATGTATCACTGTCAAATTGCAGTGCAAGTGATTCAAAGAGTTTCTATTCTATTAAAATGTTTTTGAAATTAATTTCTAGGATCTGTTACTAAATGGGGAACCTACTGGTTACTTCATGGCTATTAAATTTATTCAGAAATACGCTATAACAGCAATAACTATTAAATACATTAGATGCAATTATTAAACACATTTTATAATATCTTACTTCTCAAGCATGAAGTAACGCTTCAGTAATTAGGAATGTTGGTAGGTAAAATATTCCACCTGAGAAAAAATCTCCAGGCATCACACCCGTGGGGATCTAGTTGCAAGAGAACTATGTCTGAAATATATTAATTCTGCCTCTACACCAAATCTAACAAGCTCTTCCTGATGACCAAGGCTGTTTATTTCAGATGAGATGGGCTTGCTTGCTGCTGCTCTTCCTGCCGCCGGGAAGCTCCCATAGATCCCTGCTCACCACCGCGTCTCCACGTGCCTCACAGAGAGGCTGGAAACAGAAGGCATCCGGTCTCTGTTGCACAGAAAGCCTCAGATGCTGTTCTGAAGAACCAGAAAGCACAGAGGCATGCCGATCTGCTTCTTGTACTTTTTTATTGGTTGTTTTGCTATGATTGGCTGACATGCTTTTTGTTTTGTTTTGAATGTGTTTTTTTTTTAATACTTTCAAAACGACGCCTTAGGATAGTTTCCACTGATTCCACCGAGAAAAGTGCAAGGGCTTTGCAATAGATATTTGCTTCTTAAAAGTACCTTTAAATTTATGTCGCAGTTTATAGCTATGTGTCAAATGGCTGTATTCACCAGAAGTCTGAAGTCTGAGTAAGTGAGAGGCGGTTGTAATAGGGATAGTGCAGTTTTCACTAGTGTGGAAGTTGTGCGCCTCGGCCAACACTCGGTAAGTGTGTATAGAAATTAAGATTGTGTTCTGTTGACTAACCTTGGCTCAAACACAAAAACACGGTTTGTTTGTTAGGCTTGACTGAGATCCCCTTTTTGCCCACAGTCCTGGAGTTGAGAAGTACCACATTGCCAGAAGAGCAAACGGACCTGAGCCCAAATTTTCAGGTTCCTATCCCAGTACAAAGTAGAAGAGTATCTCACTCTTCTAAATAAGAAAGCCATTGTTCTTGCCCAGTAATTAGGTCAGTTTCTCATCAAAACATTTTTCCTTTTAGTCATTGTATAAGTTGATATTTTTTCTGCTCGGCTTGTAGCACACGTGTATAACTCTTCTTACCTACATTCTTAACTGTTTCCCTGCTTCAGTAACAGTCTGCTGGAGCTGGCTCTTCCGCCAGCCATTTCTAGGTTCTGGTCCTCACCTTTCTTATGCAGGCCTGACCTTTTCATTCCTGAAGAACCGCTTCCCTGGTATTCCTAATCTATAATCAAACTCATTCTATGAGGTAGCCTGTCTGAGCCTACCTGCACCGGGGAATTCAGGCCTTGAGCAAAGGAATACAAGCAACTAACCTCCTAAAATACCCCTAAAAACAAGCTCGGCCTTTATCTCCTAGCATGGAAGGTCTGCCTCCAGCAGGATTGGGTCATTCATCTGTGCACAAGGAGGTGGGCGTGGCGGCCAGATGGGACCTCTGAGTCCCAGTTCCTCCATTTACTAGTTGTGTACCTACGATTCAGTTTCCTCGGATGCACAATGACCCGGGTTCATAACGGTACCTCTCCGTATGGGACTACCAGCACAGTGTATGTAAATCCCACTTAGTGCACAGCACCGCAAGTGCTTAAAGTACGTTAATTAGTACCATTAGTATTGCAATGGTTATTAATTCCTAGAAGATGACTACTCCTAGTGTAACGACAACCTTGAGGAGAGAATAAACAGCTTCCCGAGTTTACTGAAGGAAGCTCCCTGGGAGAAGGTAGTGTTCACAGTGGACGTGGGTGTGGGCTTTGGACACACGGGCCACACGTGTCTGAGCTATGGGGCCCTGTGTGCTAGCTGTGGGATGTTAGAGAGGGATTGCCATCGAAGGCTCATTTTCTCATTTAATGAGGTGCTATTATCAGTATATTATCAGTGTTGAGATGCTCTCTGTAAGGCAAGTGGCAATGTCTGGCCCAGATCCCCAGGTAAAAGGTGTCTAAATTCAACAAATGGACTGGCCTCTGGGTATTTAATAGTCCAATGGATTTTCAACACCTCTTAGCAGGTAAAGACAAAGATGGGCGGTAAGATGTGGAGGACTCACTGCAACATGCTGCCGGTGCAGCTAATTGCTCAGCTGCTCTTCAACTAATGACCAGTAAATGACTATCCCTTATCTTCCCCCTCCTCCCCAACGTGACAGCGCTTCAGAAAAGGACGAATCAAAGTTAGTCTGGCTACCAGCTCCAAAATTAAAGAGAAAGCAGGCACGATTTTCTTGTTCTTCTAGAATGACTGCAATTATTGCAGAAATAGAGTTCAGGGATTATGCTCATGAGAAACCACCGGCATCTACACTGGGCCTTGTGGGAAAGCTCCGAAACACCAGCGCCAGGGCTACGGTGACTCTGGTGGCAGCCACGGGGCACGTGTGGCCACTGAGCGCTTGAATGGGGCTAAACTAACTGAAGATGTGCTGCAAGTGTAAACAGTACACACTGGATGGTGAAGAATCAGCAAAAAAAGAGTAAAGATCTCTAATAAATAATTTATATTAATTACATGTTGCCATCACACTGTTTTCTATATAGTGGGTTAAATAAACTATGCGATTACAATGAGTTTCACTTGTTTCTTTTTAAAATATGGCTATTTGAAAAATTTAAATTCCAGATGTGGTTTGCATTTTGCGGCTCCCATTAGTTTTCCGTGGGAGAGTGCTGAGTGCAACTCCTTCACCTGCCTTCCTGTATAGCAATGTGTCATTTTTAACTCTGATTTTTCAGAAATCAAAATAATCATGTTGCCCCAAACTGCTAACATTAGGTGCATCATGAAGATAGCAAATCCTATATTTTTTTAATAAAAAGCAAAAACTATTAAAATAACAGATTTTTACCAGGGCAAATTTCTCCTTGAAGTCAGCCAGTCACCATTACTTGAAAGGAGAAACAAAGAATTCTGATAGAACTAAGAATAGCTAGAGCTGCAGTAGCAAACAATTTTTTTTTTTTTTGTAAATCAGATCTGATTTGAAGCATCTCCCAAAATACATATTCATATTTAAAATTAAATTATAAAGCATATTAAAAAACTACTCAATACTGCCAAGATGGCAAATGATAGAAAAATGTCCAGTTATGTCCATGGATTACAGATACCTAATAATGTGATCTGCACACAGTTGGAAAATCTTTATCATTTAATAGTCTTTCCATAATTATTGAATGGGAAAGAGCAAACTCTCTGAAAGATTTTTCCTGCACAGATTTCTTCCCGGAATCTGCAGTAATCATCCTCATATTTTAAATTAATTACTTGTTTCTTCTAAGAAACTCATCCTTGCAAAGTTTACCAAGAGGACTTACAGTCATATTGTCAGTCCATCGGTCAGCCATTTAATAATTACGCCACTGCTGGTGAGTTCATCTGTTGCCTCTGTAGCTTTCACTCTTTGCAAAACATTATCTGTGCTTTGTGGAATACAAATAAGCCTGTGCATGATTTCAAAAATCTACAGATATTGCTGAAGTTTATTTCTTGTTGGAAATACAATTCAAGAAACCAGGAAACGGGGAAGGTGGGAAATCCAGGCCCACACAAAGCGAGCCTCCGTGATAATCACAATCCCGGTGATCATGATGATTACAAGACCATTATTTTTAGACAATCTCACCAATCGAAGCTACTTGATATAATGATATACTGCAGGCATCTTCAAGGGTATTTACAGGAAGGTTAACACATTATGAGAGCTAAACGTCTCGCCTTCTAGAACCTACTGCCCATGAGTTGCTCCATTTCCTCACAATTTATGAAGGGAAATACAGAGAAAGTACAAATACCAAGAGTTCAGGAAGAATAAAGTCTATTTCAGAGTCTGATCTGGGGGCCCATACTTTATAACTGTGCCAGTAATTCCTGGCAGAAGATTCTCTAAAAGGATTTCTATCCCATAATATATGATTCTGTGAAATCATATTCTAAGACTCAAGCTTTGAAAGGCACCCATATTCAATGACCTGACTGGCACCTAGTTATTTAATTGTCCAATTTATTTTCAAGATCTATTAACATACGAAGGCAAAGCTGAAGCAGTAGATATGGAAGAGCTTATTGAAATGTGTCTCTCGCACAGCTAACTGTTTCAGTCAGCGAATTTTAACCTGAGTGCCCCACGAATTTTTAAAATGTGCACTACCTGACTATTTGGTCAGGGACGCTGACCTCATTTCTCTTAGATTGTGAAATAAAAAATGACAGCAGCCAACACAGCAATAGCTGTCCAGTGTGAATGAATCAAAATGATACCTTTTTTTTTTTTTTTTGGTCAGGTTGGTAAAAACCATTTTTTGGTGTGCTTTAAAATTTTAGTAATTAGTTTATGTGTGCCATGAGATGAAAAAGGTTGAAAATCGCTAGTTTTAGTAAGGGTCAAAAATTCTCCCCCACCCGCACTTCTGTTTTAAGAGGCCTGACCAAGTGGAAGTTGAAAGTCATCTAGCTCCCTGCTCTGGTCGTGCAGGAAAGGGAAGCCCGGGGCTGGGGCGGGGGGCAGAACTCCAGAGCCAATGACGAGGTAAGAAAACAATTCCCACGTGACACCACAAGATAATTTAGATTGGTTTTCCCCAAAGTATATTCCCCAAAACCTAATTCCTGAAAACTATGTGGACACTTACCAGACAAGTTTCCCTAACTCATGTAAATTTGGACAACACTGGAAACCACCCCCTCTCAAAGGGAGCCACTGTGCGCGCTAGCCTGTTGAAGGCTTCGGGAGGCCCTGCGGTCAAGGACCCCATTTAATTCAACTTTCCAAAAGGAGTTGGTCACATGAACTCTCTTTTCACAACACCCACCGTCAGGGGGCAGCACGTAGAACAGATAAAACTTGATTCTGGAACCTGACTGCCCTGCCTTGGATCTCAGCTCCACCAGTGGGTGGCACCATGACCTTGGTCAAGGCATCAACCTCCAGATACCTGTTTTCTTATCTGTAAAATGGGGCTCCTCGTAGAATTTACCCAAAAGGTCGTATGGAGATCGAGTTGATGTGAGTGATGCGCTCACCGCAGAGGAAGCGGTGTGCCCCAGAACTATCTTCACCACCAACCCAGGAGGAGTTTTCCAAAGAGCTGCCACTGCTGCCTGTGAACTACTGCTCTTTGTTTTTGTTTCAAGAGCTAGTTGCTACGTGCCAAAGCCCCAAAAGAAAATCATTTTCCTTCAGCAACAGATTGTGCAAGACACCTACATTTTAATGGGATTTTAATGGGTTTATTCAGATAAGTCATATTATCAATGAAGGAAAAGGGGTCAAATGTGGAAGACAGGGAGGAACACGACTAAGGGCAAGGAGATGGGGAATCTACTTTCAGCTTCTGCCAAAATAACTGTTGACTTTGGGCAAGTTGCTTAGCTTCTCTGCATCTCAGTCCTCACACGTTATAGTGATTGTTGGACTAGATGGGTAGTTTCATTAAATCATTCCCTTACGATGATCCTGCGTTAAGAAAAGTTTACAAATCGAAATACTGCTTTTTAGATTTTACACAAACACACAATGGAGTTCAATTGACCTTAACTTTGTGTCCACTAGGCTGTAGGATACCTATAAAGAAGAGTCATGGCCTATTCATTTAAAAAATGGACAGAGCCTAATGCAGCTGGAATAAAACATGTACTCAATAAATGTGGAATGAATGTCTGTTTACCAGCAATTAACCCATTATCCCTTCACTCAAAAAAAAAATTCCAGATGTGTTTCCGGAAAGCTATTAGCTCTGCCTATAGAGAGCTTGCAATTTAACTTGTGGTATGAATATCAAATGATGATACTAATTGCTGCAGTTTATTTTTCCTACCTTTCACTTTGAATCCCAGAATTCAGGTAAGGTTTTTGGTATTGTTTTACCCAGCACACCACACCGGTAGCATTATTATATAAAGGTGTTGAGTAGCTAGGACGGAAGACATGGCAACATCAATACATTATAATCAAAGCAAATAGGTCCAATCAATTTTCTTTTAGGTTAATAAGACTATCTAGGAGATGATAACTTCTTAACAAATGGGGGGAAAGAGGCACATTTCGTAACTGATTTTGAAATAGGAGTTATCAATTTCTTTTGTTAGAAGAAATCACTTACCATTTTTTTCAAATAGGTAAGTTGTATACAGCCTCATCCAGTCTTTAAAAAAAAAAAAAAAAAGACCAAAAGTGTTGATCTCCATAAACCACTTAGGGGTAAGTAAACATCTATAGCTGCTAATCACATTTCAGTTCTTTCTTTTACTGACAAAAGCATGTCATGGATCATAAACAATGTCTCTAAAATCTCAATGTCCCAAACACCCCACTCTAGTCAAATACAATCTTTTGATCCAGGCTGCTGAGAAGGAGAATGTGAAATGAGTGCTCATTGAATTTGCTCTGAGTATAATCTTTGCGAAAAGTGTGCAGAAATTCTTGTGGGTAAATTACTACACCACTAAAATCTGAAAATAAGCGTGCCTTTCAGCGTCTTTCCTGGTGATCGCTTCACAACAGGTCTTCCTCTGTTGGTAACTCTTGATCAGTAATGTAACGAAGTTTTCAAGGACACCAGTGGTAGACAAGGACCCACGTAAATGGCATGCATGTGACCAGGCAAATGATTAGCAAGGATGTCTTGGACTTGCAGAGAGAGTTTAATTTTGATAGGTCTAAATAAGTAAGGAAGTCCTCCTGCCTGCCCCACCGTCTTCTGTTCCTATTGTCCACGGCTACTTGAGTTTGCAGGTGTCTGCCCGAAGGCAGGTCACTGAAAGTCAATGGAAATTGGGGCAACCTCAGCCACAGAAATTAACTGCAGATCAGGGCAGGCAAATGAATAATCTTGGAGATTATGCCAGCCCAAACCAACACACCGGGCTTTGCAAAATGAACAGAGACTCAGAACAACAAAAGCAACCGACAACATCTATCCTAACAGTGCAAATTTCTTAGATATCACTAGCGAAAGCACGCATTGGCTTCCCTCATGCGAACGGAACTGAGGCATCACAAGATAAATTTGAATGGAATGTTAACCTTCACTTAAGTTTTTTTTTTCCCTTTTCCTCGCTGACGACACAATTTTAGTATTATCACCACGGAGCCTCTGGCTGGAAAACATTAAATTAATGGATGGATTAAAAAAAGCTTAGAAACTTAAAAAAAATAAACAACTTTTAAATATCTCTCCTTGATGGTGTCAAGAGCCAAGATAAACGTATTTCAATTGCAACTTCCAAACTAAACTCACAAATTACTACCATTATGCTAAGTGTTAGCTACCCCACTGTGCAGTTTTGCTTTGTGAATTTTTACCTTCCTCTACGAACACTTTTAGCCACTGATCGCACAGCCTTTCAATGTTTTCTGCCTTTTCCTTTAAATAAACTGGCTCTGGCTCCTTCCATCTGGTTCCCCTTCCGTCAGCAACCCTGCACCTGTTCACACCTCCTCTCCTGTTGGATTCCACTGAACATTTCCTCCTCTGCCAGGGCTATTCTGGCACTTGCAACCTTTCTGTCATTCAATCCATCTGTCAGAAGTGAACTTTGTTTACCGCAAGCTTCTGCTTTCTTCTTCAAGAAGCAAAGCCCCTCAAGGTCATTGTCAAATGAACTGTCGGCGTGGATTTAAATCCTCTGCTGCTAACCGGCAGAAGATGAAGCTCTGTTGTGTAATGTACTTGTGAAAATTACTTTTGGGTTCGGGAAGACAATAATTTGGAGTCAAAGTAGTAAGAGAGGGTGTTTTAATGATCATTTCTAAAACCAGACAGCTGATATGTATACTTCCTTCAAGTGTGTCTGCACTTCTTATTATATCGAGTAGGAACTAGATGCATCAGAAGCAAAATGAAAGTTTTAAAGTGAAATCAAAATATCATAAACAAGCTTACACTATATAAAAATGGCTTCATACTATATAGCATTAACTTGAGGGATAAATATTTTCACTAATGGATTAGCCAAGGGAAAGAGTATTCCAGTTAAGAAATTTTACACTGAAATGCCTAAAATGTACAAATATGTACCATTTCAATTATAAGCTATATATTGACACACAGCTCCATCACTGCTTTGAAAAACTTAACCCATAGTATACAAATCAATTCATGTATATTTTAAATTCCATCATTAAAAAAATAAGCAGTTCTGCTTAAATAATATTCAAATATATTCTACCAGACAAACACATAATCCATCTAAAGAAATATAAGTTGTATCAGCTGGCTATTCTGAGGAAAAAAATAAACTCTTAGAAATTAGCTAAAAATTATGCTCTCAATTGAATTTATCCTGTGTCATCTATTGCTACCGAGTAATAGCCCTCCTTCATAAATCAGGCATAAAATCACTTTATTGTTGAATTATTTACCAATATTTTAGACAATCACATTCTTTAGGGGGAAAAAAACAGTCATTCAATTGAAATGTCTTAATAACAAAAGGAGAGATCACTTTTTAGGAGAAAAATGTATGGCAAAAATTTTAACCAGAGCAAACATTTGAAGACAAATGTGAACTCAAATGGTACTTCATTCATAATGCTGCTGTTAACTGTATGAAGAATTACCTCAAGATTTAATCTCATTGCATATGTTTTTTATTAAGTAAAATGAATCAAATCTGTAAAATTTCCTAAATTCTTTTTGGGAAAAATAAAAATTCAAGCTTTTATCATTGACATAAAATTGAATGCAGGTTTTATTAATAAAAGCAGTCTAAAAAAACATGTAATTTAAAATTTGCATCTGAAGGTTTTGACTGATTAAATACATAGAATTTATTAAAAAATATTGTACCAGAGCAGTTTTTCAGATGTGTGAAAGTAAGTTACCGTGACGCTACATATAAAAGCAAAAACAAAAGAACAAGAAAGACAGCTGAAAATCCAAGTGCAGAGAGACATTGTTTTTCAGCTCTATTTCAGTTTCACTACTCCTCTCCAAAACACCCTATGTCCTATAAATCATTCTTATGTAATATCTATAAAAGAGAACACAGGGATTTGGAACACCCAAAATGTTTTCTAAGACGTGCTTTCTCTTTCATCTTCCTGAGACATTATTTCTAAATAATTTCTTTTTACGTGGAGAAAACCTCAGATGCAGTGTCTCGTTTACCCAGCAAGTTGGTTAATACTTTCCTGGGCATGTTTTCCCGTTAGTGTAGCCTGCGCTTGATGGCGGTCCGGTTACCTGGCTCCCTGCTCCTGAGAAGCATGGGAGGGCAGTGGTAATTTGATCACTTCCCCAGCCTGGTTTGCTGTATAAAAGAACAAAGTAGGAGCACATTGCTAGTATAGTAGAGGCTGCTTAAGTCACCGGCAAGGAGCTCTACGTACTTAGCAAACTGCATTTCAAAAACACACTGGTAGGCTTGTCTGGGAAAATTTGTATGGTAAGAACATAAACAAATGAAAAACACTCAGTTTAACGTCGCAGTCACACCCAGATGCATGACTGTGCGCGCACACACACACTTTTCCCCTCCATCGATACAGGAATGCAGAAGAAAAAGAAAAGGGAAATGCTATTATGATTACTCTTACAAATAGGTAATTTAAGGAATTTGACAATACTGTTAATGTTTATCTGCCTCCTGTGTAACATGCTTATATTATTTTTCTAAACAGAAAAACTAGGAAAAAGTTTTAGATAGCTTGATACCGACACGTGAAACTAATTTTACAGAAAACAAACAAACAAACAAACAAACAAAACGGAGGCATCGAAGCAATGTTGCCAGGATGCACTACAGAGCAGAAAAGCCGTTTCTAAGGGCGCCGTGAGGTGAAGTCAAAAGCTGACGCTGTCCCTGTTCTTTAATATCAGTTTTCCTAAAACAGCATATGGACGTAGGATGGAAGGTAAAATATTTAAACTCCTTCATAAAGAACTGACCTTGATTTCTCTCCATTCTGAATGACTACAGTTCCACTTTTCTAAGAATTCAATCTGATGAAAACACTGTTAGTTTTCTCTGGTTTATTGATTTTTCTGCCTATCTCTTCATGAAGTCTTTTAGAGGAGATTCATTCTTCCACCCCCTTCCTCAGTTACCTGCAGGCAAGACCTTCTTTTGGTTGTGGAAATATTTGCAGGACTGCAGGACAAAGAATTGAGACATTTTCACAGATTTGATCAAGGGGAAAAACGGATTTGCGAGATTTTGTTAAGAGTAGGAAGAGACTAAATGACAAGTTTAAATCTGCCACAATCATTTACTAATGTGCTGCTATATCAAATAAGTCTAATTTTTTGACAGCACCAAATTAGATTTATTGCAGAAACTGCTGCATAAATAGCATATGGCTATGTTATACCACCTATTTCAATTTCTGGTAATGTTCCCCCCACCCCCTTCAAAATGAATAAATTGAGCCAAGCTACAAACCTCCTGCAAAAAAAGAAATATACCAGTCCAAAAACAGATGTAGAGATCTGGATTTCTTTGTTAAAATAATAGTTTTAGCATGAACGCCCCAATTCTATATTCAAAACACAACTCCCTAATAAGTGATTAAATTAAACAGGTCAGCTTTTTTCTTCCATTTCTTTCAGAGTGACTTAATTTTTGTTTTAGGGTTTGGACCTCTGAATTAGGCTCAACACTTTGATGTCTAAGCCACAGTTACATAGAGGGAGAAAGAAGGACAACTGACCCTGAATCAAACATGGTTTAAATAGCTTGTGGGAAATTATTAAGCACAAATGCATGTATCTTACGGTTGTTTTTTGGTCTTCGTTTGTGAAACACGTATGTGGTAGAAAGCATATCAAAAGAGGCTTTTTTCTGATTTTAACTGCAGCCTTGATATTGCAAACTCTTTGATGCATAAAATAGATACAGTGATCATTCCATGTGCCGCACTGTCTACCTTAGGACGGCAGAGCCTCACAAAGAGCAGAAATCAAAGTTCCAGGGACGCCGGGATTGAAAGCTCACACAACGAATCCCTGCATGGACAATGCCTCCTTCCCCACCTCTACCCTGAAGCCCACCCCCGCCCCTCAACGGAGACACAATGCAACTTGATTTTTCTCTCTGAACAAAAGTTTCAGCTCCTCCGAACACGAGAAAGACGTTGCAAGGTCTTATCTCAGACCAATGGGCACACCACTGCAAACATCATGGTACTCGGCTACCCCGCAGTTTCCCTCTCTGTGGTCAGTCTTCCCAGCTGCCCTATCTGTTACTGTCTGATTAGTTCTGCTAAGGAGCCCCTCCCCTGCCAGCTTTCGGTGCCATCTGTTCTGTACAAGATGGCTGCTGCCCAGCAACCCAGCACTGCCCTCCTACCTGGCACCCAGCTCCCATCCTTACCCCAAAGTGCTAACACAGGTTCTCTCTGCTGGCAGAGTCAGGCTTATCATTACTACTACTTTGACAAGTGCAGGGTTGTTTGTAATTTCTCTTTTATCCTGATTTTGATTGTACAACCACCTCCCACTGATTCAGTTTGCTTCAGTTTTGTTGCTCACAGATTTTACTCTCCACATTAATCTCCCTCTGGCATGTTACCGCATCTGTTCCCTTTTTTATTATTAATTTTCAAATTCCCACCATTTTTGACAAAAAGGAGGTAATCTACACTCTGTTTCTGCCCATTTCATTTTCTTTAATTTGGAAGATAAGTATGAAAGCATGCCAAAGAAGTTAATTCTCCGTTAACAGTTTATTTTCTGGCATCCCCAAGCCTTTGTATACGAAAAACAGATAGGAATAAATGCTGACTGAATGGCAACAACATCGTCGCGAGCGTTCCTGAATTTAATGAAAAGCAAACATATGAAACAGCATCTAAAAAGTTGATTAGTTACACGAGTTGTCTCAGGCTGTCGTTCTTTCTTCCACTTTGAACAGATAATTAATTTCTTTGTGCAGATCAGTCTGAGTGCAGGATTTACGTTCCGTTATGGTCCTGACATGGCTCTATTTCCCCTGCAGATGATGTTTATTATTCCTTAATAGCATTATCATCTTTCCTCAGCCCCCAAATTATTGCCTAATCCAATAGGGTATGATTCTGGATAAGTGCCTTCTTTCAGAAATAGGTTAAGAATAGAGAACCTCCGTCAGAGCAGCAAAGCAGGGATGCTTCCATTACATCTTGTTTGACAAACAGTGACTATCAGGGATGGCAAGTGGTGGAAAGACAAAGAGCATCGCTGAAGAGTTAGAGGCTAGGAAGGCCTGTATTTAGCAATAGAGTTTCTTTGTGTCCCTCATTTGCCAGCAACTCCACTGGGCCAACAAGGACTTGAGTGATCTGATTATGCCTCAACTGCCCTCGAGTCTGCTAGATGGAGCGCTGATTGCATTGTGTCTGCTATTTGTTTATTTGACGTGAATGCATTTATAATATGATAATAGCACTGGAGTCCCTTGATTTACAGAGACCTGAGTGACTTTGGGTGAGTTTTATTCTCCTAAATATCCTTATAAAATCACAGTTAAGATATGCAGGAAATAAAGTGCAGGAGGAGATTTTCCACAAGGTGACAGAAGATATTCAGAAACAACTAGGACTCGCGAGTGTCAAGATCAAGTCATGCCCAGCCTGGTGAACTGCACTTCAGATCAGCTTCCAGAAAACCAGCAAATCTTGAATCCCGCTAAACCCACTTGTAACGCCTCACCTTGAACATCCACAACCTCCACCCTTTGTATATATTTCAATAGCGATTGTTACTTTAGTTTATGTACTTGTTTTTTTTTGGTATAGTTATATTTATAAAAGTACCCCCTCAACACAAGGTGCATTCTTTTGATGAATTGCCTGGTCAGAAACAAGCTCCTTGGAGATAGATGCAACGCAGGTGTCAGAGGGATGCATTACTTAGAGGCTGCACCCTTGATGGAGGAATCTCTTCGGTACCATGTCTGTTTCCCCTCGTTCCCAACCCCATGCTCCCCACCGCCGGTCAGGGAGGCGCTCAGCCCTGCCACAGGTGACCTATGCCAGCTGGGAGAGGTCCCGCAGAGTCAAGGTGGAGCAGCCTCCCCCTCAGATGGACAGGGGCTTTACAGGCTGCTTCCAAATGTTTTCTGACCCACTTGGGGCCTCATCTGGGGAACTGTATTCAGGGAACCCTGTCCCCTGCTTAGCTAGTCTAATGGCATAGTGGCTTAATACAGATGCGTTTACTGGCATGGGGTCGTGGTCTCCCAGGAACGTTGTCCAAGATGGGCACTGAGGAGACTGGACAGTGTCTGAGCCTCTTCTTTTCTCAGATTCCTTAAAATCGGCTTCAATCCCAGGATCTATCAGTCACTGAATCGCTGCATAATCTACTTGCAGGGATCAGGGAAATATTAAATAACAAGTGAGTCATGCCTAATAATGGATTTCACCAACACATCCGATGAGGAAGAGGTGTTGAAGAAGAAATTAAAGATCATCATGTTGATGATCCTTTTGTCCTTCTTTCACACTAAATAATATTAGAGATCAGAGCTTTATTTTAGCAAAACATTCTTACTCCAGGCTACTAGGGTAACAATTCTATGTTTTTGGGCTTTTGCTCCTATTTTCATTGAACTTGGAGTTCACTGCTGTTGAGTCAGGCAAGTGGTGTGGGCAATACGTTCTCAGTTTCCTCTGGGCTTCTTCAGAAAATGAGTTGGCTGCGGCCACCACCACGCGCCCGGCTGTGGGCCTGGGCGGCAGGGGAGGAAAGCACATCCCCAGCGTAGATTTTCATTGCACACACATTTGGGCTTCACAGAGCTGAGAGGAGGGAGCCAGGGAACATTAAGCAGGGCCTGCAGAGCCACAGTCCCTGGCAGCCTGTGATGCTAACCTCTCCCGCCCCGGGCCACACAGAGACCGGGGTTCCTAGCCTGTCAAACAGGTGGAGCCGAGTGGGCTCAGGCAATGCGGTGTCCATCAGAGCAAAATGAAGTTCCTTCTCTTTCCTGGCTCTCTGACAGCCTGTTCTCTCTGATATGGGGTAAGGCAAGGAAAAGAGGACACAATGTAAAACAGTACCAAGGCCATCTATTTTGAGACTTGGAGATGTTGGTTGCACATAGATCCATTTAAAATTATTTTTGACATGTTCTCTGCTTAATTTATTCAAGAGAGGAGTGCAAGAGAACGCAGGAGCTTAACTTCTAAAGGAAACTTTAGGCTAAAAACACTTCAATAAACTCAGAAGGACAAAAACAAGACGAAGTCCCCTGGGAAACAGGAGGACCGCGCGCTAGTGTTACACCACACTCTGCGAGCGACGAAGGACTACAGTTTGGTATTTTGACCTAAGCTAGTTGTCACCTGAAGAGGAGCGCATTTCCTTCTTCATTTTCCCTACAATGAAGAGGAGAGGCGAGCTTATTCAGCGTGCACAGAGAACCTGCTAGGCTTAGCCTCACGATGGGGACATCGAGACAAAAGAGGCCTGCCCCCCGGCCCATGACCTCAGATTCTACAACAAGTATTTCTACTTAGCTTTGAAGTACGGTCTGTGCTTTTTTGTAAAGATGAGTTGCGAGCACAGGTTCTGGCGTCTGATGGCCCCTGTCCCAACCCTGCCTCCCTGCGCTCTCGTCCCCATCCCGGGCTACATGGCTTCAGGCCTCTGCGACCTAGAACTCAGTTTCCCGGGACCCACTGTAGGGATAAAGAAGGCAGGGTGTCTCAAATTTCTTGTGTAAAATATCTTTTAAAAAATATTTCTGACCCCGGGCAAAACATTAATTTTGTAAAATGAAATAAAACGTCAAGGATAATAACTATGTTATGTGTCAGGTGGTTCCTATACTTACCAAGGTGACCGCTTCGTAAGTTACATAAATGTCTAATCACAAGGTTGTACGCTAGTACAATGTTTGAATATGTGTTGAAACTACTTTAATATTGTATTATAGTTCAACAATAATCAGAAAATAAATGTTTACACATGAATTACTGGAAAAAATTTAAAAGATACCCAATACAGCCCAGTGATCATGCACTTAGATACTTAAAATCAATATAAAAGTTTCCAAACGCTCTCCTTTTTTGCATGTATCCTGTTGCAGACAGGAAACACATAGCCCACTGTGGACCGCACTTAACATAGCACTGCTGGAGGAGACCAGGCCCAGTACATGGCACATGCTGGACTTTCATTTATACACCCTTTACATCTCTCTCTTTTATATTCTGAGGATTCTCTGCATAAACCCACAAAGTGACCCTGTGAAGAACTGATTGTGCCCCATTGGATGTATAACATGTCAACCAGGGAGAATATCGCCCCCAAACCAACATAAACAGAGATGTAATCTTTTTCCCCTGCTTTCCTCTTCAAGCCATTCCTTAGTCCGGGGGGGGGGGGGGGGGGGGTGGAATCAGGGATTGTAATTTTTAGAAAGACAATAGAGGCAGCTGAGAAGACGCCTGCTGTTTTATTTACCCAGGATCCCTGACCCCCTTCCCCTAACAAAGTCACCTCCTGTTACTCTGGGGACTCTACAGGGGCTGCCAGCCAGGGCCCCCCAAAGGGGGTGTGTGCATGTGACTCAGTTTTGAAATCAGAACCGAAGGTTTTGACATTGGAAGCGCAGGAGCCGGGACATCACATTCTCCCAGCCTGAAACCAAGGGCATCTCCTTTATCTCCAGTTCAGACGGAAGGATGTGACTCCCGGTGTGGAAGAAGCTGAAAGAAGGAGCCAACATTCCAACAGAAGTCGGGCCGTGCAAATGACAGAAAATGAGAGCACACTGGCGTTGCCTTGAGTTCCTGGTCCAAGAAAGCCTCCGGCCAGCTGCACCTGGATTTTACATGGTCTAGTTATCACACCAATCAAATCCCCCTTTCTGAGTTTCTATGTCTGCAACCGAAGAGTCCAAACTCACACTGGCACACTGAAGGTCAAACAACTCAATGCAAAGAAGCATTTACAACAGTGACTACGTGGAAGCTCAATGCTCTGATTAAGAAGCCTTAACCACCTCTCCCCAAGGAAGCCACCGTCGTAACAGGACAACCTGGTGACTTCTCTTTTGTGCCCTTTCTCACTTTCGAAATGATACAAATGCTCTATTCAGGTCGCTATCATTCTAGGTCATAGGTCAGATCTTCCCAGTTGGATCACAAAAGTAGGTCAGGGCTACACCATGTTATGGGCCTCACTGAGATTCCTGATCTGATAAATTCCTTGAAGTTCATCATTGAAAATGTTACATTCAAGGGGAAATAAAAATTTTAAAGGTAGCCCTGCTGCTAGCAGCTGGAGCCTACAAGTTTAATGGCAGCTCAGCTTCCTTTCTGCACTTTAGGCGATCCAGTTTCTGAATTCTTTGGAGGATGCACAGAAGAATTGCTGTAGGAATTCCCCTCCACATCATATATGAGAAAAAGATGCAGGGTTCAAAGGCGTGTGTTTCGATACATCTATGATAGGTATGGAGAAGTGTGTTTGCTTCAATCAATAGTTAATAACAACCACACAGAGATTCAGAAGGGATTGTTTTAAATGTCACATCATAAAATAATCGATCCATATGTATGTAAATGGTAGTCTTGTCAGAGGAATTTAAATCCTGAGGCTCTTCAAAGATCTTTGAACATGTCAGAAACAAACATGAAGGAATTTCCACTTTTTTATAAAAGCCCCTCTTTCCTCTGGGGTAAAAATGAAGCACAGACGTTAAGGAGAATGACAGCCACATTATAACATGTAAAATGCCTCGGGCAAGTGATGAGCCACAGGACAGCTTCTTAGGAAAAGCCCAGCCGGGACTGAAATTCACTGACCTGTATTTCTACCAGAAAATAAGGGAGCAGCCAGTACTTATTCCTATGACAAATTTATGTTACTATTTTTCTCATTGTGTTTTTGGGACCAACTGCATTAATCCATTCCCCTAATAATTTACATGGATAATGGCATAGGCTTTGTGGGCAAATTGCTGAGATTCAAAACCTGCTCCCATAGCTTATCAGCTGTGTGACCTTAGATGAATCATTTTAGTTCTCTGTGGCCTAGATGCGTTTGCTGTAAAACAGGGGCAATATAGCCTATTGTTGTTTTTTAAAGAGCTACTACACATAGCATGGTACCAGGCAGACCTGAAGAGGAATATAGTCTTAAACCCAGACACAGATACATTTAGATATTTAAATGATAGGCTGTGTTTAACTTTCTTTCATGCATATATGTGCATGTCCCAAATGCCATTCCCCCCCCCGCCCCGGAATTTCCCATGGGATACCCTTCACCTCCATCTTTTAATATCCCAAGGTTACCAAGGTCAGTTAGAAGTTATCTGTCCCTCTGTCCCTTATTATACTTGATCTGAGGTCTCCCTTCTCGATCATATCACTTATCTTCCGAATACACATTGTACATATATAAATACACACACATATACACACATACGTATATACATACTGAGTTTTGAATGAATAGCCATAAACTCCCAATATATTAACCATTCCTATAACGACTTGCTGAGCTCCAACTCTTTGCAAACGACTGAGCTAGGTGCTCTGAGAAATATGATATTAATAAGATCTCTCCCCCACCTTGAAGAATAAGACATTCCAGAAGGGCTCTCCATAAAAACTCCAGAACACTCGTTCATTCATTCACTCACTCAGCATGGAGTTAAGCACCTTCAGTTCTAAATGGGCAGCAGGACCCACAGGGAGACGCACGTGCCCCCTTCCGGCAGGGGTCACCGGGGAGGGTTACAGTGGACAAGTCAGGATTCCAGGGGGACCTGGAAAAGAAGGCCAGGTTACAACAGAGCTAGAGAACGGTAAGGGGTATGCTAGGTGTGGAGAACAGTAAAGGGGGAGAAGCGTCCAAAAGTTCATGGGGGCTGCGCCAGCTTAGGTTTGGCCCGAAGTCAGCATGCGCAGGTAGGGGACTCCGGGGCACCTGCCATGCTGAGTGGCCCAGACCTGCTGTAGCAGTCAGCATGCTACCACGGCAGGTTTTGAGAGCAGGAGACGGGGTCAAGGCAGTGCTCACCAATACTCACTTGGCTGTGGTTGGCAAAAGAGATTGGAAGAATGTTAAGGGACTGTTTTCATAACCCTCATGCAGGTCAGCCTGAATTACGATAAATGTCAATGGTGGACGGGAAGGATATTTCTATGGAATCTCTGAAGTTTAAGCTAAGGAAGCATCTTAAACAAAGGATACTCCAAGCAACGGAAATGCCTAACATCTGGAAATAGGAACTTAATGCACTGTCTTAAACCACCATTAGAATCTTTGCCTTTCAGACCTAAAGGAAATTTGGAAATCGTGTCGTCTAACCTCACTTTATAGGCAAGTAAGCAGGCTCAAAGAATGAAGTAATTTGTCAAGAATTGCAAAGACAGTGGATGTCTGGGGGAGATAGTAAAACTCAGTTTCCTCAATCCTAGGACACCTAGGGGCCTCCCCGAAGAAAAGTATACACTTTTGTTGCTTCACCAAGGCATCTTTTGAATCGTTCTCTATACACTTGGGGCCCATTCCCGCCTCCTTAGCTCTGTTTCCATAGTACTTTAAAAAGAGACTCTCTCTAGGTGCTTCCCCTACTGTCTCTCCGTAAAAGCACCCAGAGCTAAGCCTCTAGTCATGACCTTTATCCGCACAACAGGCCTACACTGGACATCTTCACCTGAGCTCCAAAATAAAACGTCTTGTTTTCCTCTGCGACTCTTTTAAGTTCCCTTTTTGGGTTAATGGATCGCCCCATTAGCATAGGCTAGAAACTTTGGCGTCACCTTTCATTCTGGCCTCTCTTATTCTCTACCCAAAAGAGAGTAATTTTGGCTTCTACCCAAAGTGCCTCTTGAAGGTGCTGTATCCTTTCCATTTATTGGTACAATCTCAGCCCAGGACTATGATGGAGCTCACGTTCTAAGTGGGTTCTTGCCAATCAGCTCTTCCTCAACCAATCTATTTTCACGGTGCCTTTTAATGGCCTTTTAAAATGTACATTTGAGCCCATCAGAGTTCAAGCTCTCTTGACTTTTTGAGTTAAACAGCCTCCTGAGGGCTTGTAAACTTCTTCTGTAAAGTAAATGGTAAATATTTTAGGCTTTGAGGACCATAATCGACTTATGCTATACACAGTGACATAATACATAATGGAGGCTGTGCTCAGGATAACTTTTTTTGTGGGTGTATCATTTTTCTATATCACAAAATATTATTTTTCCTCCCTCCCCCAATCACTTAAGAGTATAAGAAGCATTCTCAGCTCAGGGAATCACACAAAAACCAGATGAAGGGCCAGGTTTGGGCCGTCCCTGCTGACTCTGTCCTGACTGTCTTGTCTCCTACGTTAACCGCCCCCCAGCTCACACACCACACTGCTGTCTGGGTCCGGATCCCAGCCCAAAAAGTTGATCATGTTGGAAGCCCTGCTTAAAATAGAAGAGGAGCCCATTACTCTGAGAAGAGCCCAACCCCCAGAACATGGTCCACAAAGCCTTTCCTCTGGGCTCCGACATGCTTCCCAGGCTTGTCCCTTGCTGAGCATCTGACGTGACTGTAGCATCTATGCTACTCCCCCCTTTATGTCTTTGTGTATATTATTCCCTCTGGATGGGATACTCGCCCCCCCCCCTTTTCCACTTTGATAACTCTTATTCATGAACTCATTAATCAAGATAATTACCAAATATCTGCTCCTCCAGGACGTTTCCCCATCACCTTCACTTCCTACGTGGAATGAGCCAATTCTCCTTGCTACATGCTCCTACCGCGATCCTTATTTCTATCATTATCACATGCTAATAATAATATATATCTGGCTCCTTAATAGAGTGTGAGCAACTTAAGGGTGGGACCTGAGTCTTTTTTCTCTATGCCAAGGGCTAAGCAATGTATTTAAAAGATAGTAAGTGCTCAATAAATACTTGTTGGATAAGTGAATGTTGTACTTACCAGTTGGGTCCTTCAATAAATGTTGAATTTCTATATTTTTAAGTCCAGTTAGACAATAAAAGGAAATGCCAAAAAAGTGATAGGTTATTTTCTTTTCAGATTGATCTACAGATTTCAACTCCAGTTTTACATTTTTCTTTGTCTTGGAAGACTTAGATCCTTATTTCATTATCACTTTATAACGTGGTTTTCATAATCAATTCTAAACCTTGTTTAAAATATGACATTAAAGGTGTTTAAGCTAAGACTAAATGAAGAGCTACCTGTATGGGATTTATTTCTTTCAGCTGGTATATATTGAAGAAAGAAAAAGACACAATGTTTCCCAGCCACACACTTGAGTACACTGAATACAGGAGGGACCCAAACTCTAAAAACATCCCAAAAAGCGTATCAGGAATACTTCAGCCCAAAACCAAGTTGCATTTTCAGTGCAAAGGAGAGATATACACAGTCCTTGCACTTTTTATGGCCATCTTCACATTTATGGATTTTACAAAATAAGGACATAGAATAAGTGTAAAATGCTTACAAAAGAGTGATGTACTTAGGAAACAGGTAATTAAGGTTTATTTCCTGTAAAACTGTGTTAAATTTTTTGTAACTTGGTGTAAATAAAGCTCAATAGAAAAAGCTTTCGACGGGAGCCAGCAAAACCGTTTTTCTTAGAACAAAAGGATTAGTTACCACTAGTCCACTTTCAGCAGTTGCTGCATCTTAATATGCTCTCCTTGCAAGAACTTGATCTTGTCAGACAGTACAAATTGATATGGTGCAGGAAAACTCTCCATGGACTACGACTTCCGAAATTAACTCTCAAAATAAGACAGAATGGCAAAGGGGCAAAGCAAGCATTAATATTTATTTACTGAAGCTCAGCCACACTGAGACATTAAAAGCTGTCCTATTTCAGTGGCTTAGCAGTGCTTAGCACTCAAATGATTGGTCTCAATAGATGCCCGACAGGGAAGAAAACTATTAACTATCATGATGAAACTAAATTCTGAAACTGCTAAGATTAAATAACCATAGGAACTATGTTAAAGTTACATTCCCAGTTCTACAAGGACCATGTTTTAAGTGGGCATTGAAAGAACAGTTATTATTCTCTAGTATTAAGCAATTTTTTTCTCATTAAAAGTGTTTTATCTGTTGGGATTTTTCCAGATATCACACATGTAGAAATGATGTCCTTTCTTTTCTTTCCTTTTCTTCCTTTTTCTTTCTTTCTTTTCTTTCTTTCTTTTCTTTCTCTTTCTTTCCTTATTTAAAAGGAAAGTTGGCAAACCATTTGGAATATTATCATAACAAAATGCTTTTAACAAAGTTTGATTTTAACAGAACCAGAGGCATCTTAACACTAGCCTAAAACTTTGGGAGGTTCATCAACCTCCAGAATATTTTTTTTCCCCAAATGCAGGCTGTTCAAGTGGCGTTTTTCTCCATCTGCTATCATACTGTGCTCAGAACTACATTGTCATATTTAATGTAAAAGGGAGCAGTCCCTTTTCATAGTTTAAATTCAACATATTACTATGATTAGAAGACCAGCGTTTTTATAAATCATAAACCAAACCAAATACCATAAATTTACATGTGCATTTAGACAAAGTTCTCCCTAAAAAAATGAGAACTCCAAAAACTGAAAAAAAAAAACCCCAAAACAAACCAAAGGCTTGACCTGAAAACTGATTATACTAAAGCTTAAAGTGAGAAGAAATCACTTACAGGATAATGTGAAATAGCTACAATCTCAGTTTGAATTTTTCTCTGCTATATTTTTGTGTATATGTGTGTTTTCTATATAGCAAATTATAAAATGTTTGCTATCAAAAATATCTTATTGTAATTTAGGGCTGAGTTATGTGTTTACTGAAGTTTTATGACGATGATCATAGCACAATATCTCATGATAGAAACAACGTCAAGTGAAGCCTCGATGTTAGAAGCTTGGTTATAACAATGGTTTAAACATGAATAGTGCCAATCAATTTCATCTCGAGATTTTACATATCCTTAGACTCGGCTTCCTTATTTTGTATCAGTTCCATCTCAATTTGCATCTCAGGATGTCTTTTGTTTTGCCTCTTTGACCACTGACAGTATCTGATTATTTTCCTAAGTGTATCACTCAGATCCTTCAGTTCGACATTTTTATTAGACATAGGATTAACAAGAGAGGTGGCGGTAGGAGAAATATGTCATTTTGCTTATACTGATAGAGAATCGCCTAAATATTTGAGCATTGTAGATGAAAGGTTTTGTGATATATCAGTAATTCCCTGCCACACTTATCATTCACATGTCTGGGTGTTTTGCTTACCACATCTCCACTTTTCTTAATATGCCTGAAAGCTGTGGGTGAACTGAATGACTAAGACGAACTCGAACAACTGTTTGGAAGCCTGTGGCAAAAATCAGTGGAATGAAATCGGGGCTCTGGTGCATAATGGGATTAGGGAGTACCTGGTGAGGTGCAGTTGGCGCTCAGCATCGCCCAGCCGCTCCGTCAGTTTCAGGAGCTCCTCTCTGGCCCCCGCCGCCTTCTGCTGCTCCTGCTCCAAGAGCTGCTTGCTCTCGCTCAGTCCTAATGTCAGTTTCTCTATTTCCTTAGGTAGGGAGGCAAGGAAAAAAGCATCCCCTATAAAATACATGCACTGGAATTCCAAATTCCCTCATTTTTGTTTTTGCCATGATTTTGACTGTGATAAAAAAAAATTATTAGGAAATTGAGGCTAACTTCCATTTGGTGACAAAGGGAATCCACAAAGCCAAAAATGCACATTAGTGACGTTATTTATTGATTTTTTTGGACCGTAAGATAAAATCGTTTTAAAAATGAAATAATTACAAGAGAGTAGTCAGAATGCATGGTCTGTATTTTCATTCTAAGGCTCAGTCCCTTTAAAAATAATATTAACTTAAAATGTCACTGCTTTTAAAATGTAACATTTTTGTTTGGGAGACTACATCAGACACATGCAAATAATTTACATCAAATATGTGGCTCTCTTCTGAAAGATATATTTATGGCTTTATTTGGATATTTTGAACACCAAATTAAAGGGTAAAATAATTTAAGATATCCTGCAGAAAAATGTGAGGTGTAAAAGAAGGTATCACAATCATGCTCAATGTTATTTAGAACAAAGAATTTAGGAAAAAAATACAGCATGAGAACCTTTAAGCACTTAGAGTGTATAAGATTTCTGAGCTAAAATAATATTACATTAAAGCTGCATTATAAAAAGGCAACAACAAAAGCACTCTCAGATTAATAAACATGAACATCTAAAATATATGAAAATTTATGTTGGTTACTTTTTTGGTCTCAGCATGAAACTCAAACATTTCAAAGCAAATATGCCTTCCATAGAACATAGTTTTAAATAATTTATACATTAAAGGAGAAATATTTATTTATTATAGAAGACCGATAAAATTTTTTTAAAAAGAGATCAGATTTATACTATTAAGACAAGAAAAACAAAAAAAGGGAAAATAAAAGGCAGAAACATTTTTAAATTCAGCAGCAGGCAAGAAGCAATTTAAATACAAAAAATGCAATCACCTTTCACAAAACAAAATCGTGCCTAATTAAATTGTTTTAAACTGAGTATTTAAGCACATTTCAAATATCCTCATGTCATTACTCAATAGTCAGAATGATTTCCAACTATACTTAATACATCAGGCAACAAAAACCAAGTAGTTCTCTTTTAACATTTATTACACTATAAATATTCAGTTTATCCCCATCAAAACCACATATTACGATCAACATAATAAAATAACTCATTACAAATTCTCAAATGTCATCTTAATTTTAAAAAGCTATGTAATAATGAGTGTATCACTTTCATCTGAAGTAGATTTTCTATGTTTCAGGTTAGAATACTAATAAAACTTGTTTCTTTAAAATATTTTAAACTGTTAAAGTTATACCAATATAATTTATTTCATAATTAAATATATTTAAAGACATAAAAAACTAGAAAAATCTATTTAGTTTTATTTGTCTGACATTTGTGAAATAAACAAAAGCAAAGAAGTAGTGAATATAAATTATATGTTGACCTTAAAATTTAACTCCTTAATTTTTCTACACAGTGTTATATGCACACATATACTATGTTGGACCCAGAGAGTTTCCATCTATACCCAAGAGTTAACAATTCAGTGGGGTAAATAAGACACACACACAAAGACCATTGACGTACAAAGCATATAAAAAAACAACAAATGAGTATTAGAGAAAATCTATGCTTTAAAAGGCCAGATTAGAAATATAGTAGCAGGGGCAAGAAAGTGGGAAAGAAGGTAAGTGCACATAAACTCATGGAATGATAGATTAGACCTCATTATGAAAGGTCTTGAATTCTAGATTATTAAAACTGCATTTTTCTTATATATAAAGGAGGAAATATTAATGGTCTAGACAGTATGCAATATCGGAGAAGCTCAATGTGCATGACTGATTTAAGATGGCAGAGACAACCAGTAGGGAAACGGGAGTCACTTGCAATATTTCAGACATGAGGAGTAGAGACATTAGTATACATATTAAAACAGAAATATAGAGAGAACATGTGTGTATATATGGAAATAAAAGGAGACATATCAGGAGACACCCAAGATGTCTCTAGAATTTTGAATTCAGAGGATACAAAAAAGAATGACAGAAATAGAAAATGTATAAAATTCCAAACTTCCTTAAAAAGAAAAGATGCAACAATTTTTATAAGTACCACTCAGTGACAGCATATATAACCTTACATTGACAATGAGGTTGTAAGTATAAGTGATCTGCTTTCTTAATCTCATGTGATAAAAACTCAGATGCTGCACTGGAAGCCAGTCACACTTGGAGATTAAGGCAGGCCCAAGAGTCAACACAAATCAGGGTTTCAGATGCAGCTCTGGCACCTTCCAGCTCTGTGACCTTGGACAAGTTACTCAGTTTCTTCAGTCTAAAATGGGAGTGATAACTGTAGCATGCGCTTAAAACTACTGTGAAGATTAAATGAGATTATGAGTATTTAGCAGTGCGTCTAGCACAAAATAAGAGCTGAATTAAACACGGCAGGTATCATTACTATTATTTGTGATTTCTTCTCTATCTTTTAAGAACAGTACAAAGATAAGTGGAAAAAATAACTTGCCTGAGGATATACGGTTATCCCTGCAGACTAAAAAAGTTCTTGATTTAATTCAACAACATTTCCCCCATAAAGGACTATTTCGGTGAAAACGGAATAAAACTTTATTATCATGTCCAAATGCAAAAAGCATTTTTGTTAGGAAGGTAGAACACTAGTGCCCGCTTCTGATGCTCTGCGCCAGGAAACGAGCTTATTGGTGCAGATAATCAAAATCAACAAATAATCTAACCAGCTGGACCAGGGCTCAACACCTACTCCCCGAGTTGGGAAAATCTGCCATGGCACCAACTGCAACAGTCAGAAGAGGGCTCTCTTGCCAGAAATGCCACGCTCCCTCTGGCAGGACAGCCCTTTGCCTCACCCAACTAGGTCAGCGCTGCTCCCTCGGCTGTACATAGCGGCTCCGGGACGAAAGACCAGCACCAGGCGTAGGCCAACTGTACGTTACTCTTAAAGCCCACTGTTAACCTGCAGTGTCTGCGATGCAGTTTGATGCGGCCATCTCTACACTTTACCAAAAGAGACGATACATTGCAAGTCATGAATGTGACCACCCGAACAAGAAAGTACCGAGGACTGCATGCGGAGAAAGGAGGGTTCGTTACTGTTCATTGATAATCTACACTGTGGGAAGTTTTTTCTTAATCATGGACACATGGAGCTTTATTATTATTATTATTCATTACATTTTCTGCTCAATTGTTCACAACCAAGAAGGACGGCGCCATGGTCAACTCCTCCGCCACCTCCCAGCCTAATCCTCAAAAGGCACACACTCTCCACTCTTCTGATATTTATCTTCACATTTTTAAATGACATGCTTATGATGCTGTTTCTTGAATTTTTGCAATGTTAGATATTTTATATTGACTTCCTGTGTTAAAATAGGTAATGACTTACATCTTTTATGCCATCCACCCAATAGAGCCACCTCATCCTGCCATGTAACAATTTTGGTTGAGTCATTAGTCAGTAGTCCATTTACATTATAATGACTACAGAAATATTTTTCACTATTGAGACGAGCATTATTTTGCTTGAAGTCATTTTCTTGTACATATTTTATTATCTCTGGAATTAATTGCCTATTTTTTAACATACTATTCTTCTAGGTAACTGACATACCCCCACAAATGATCAAACAGATCTGTCAAATGCTCATCAGTAGTATTTTTCCAAATAACGAAACACATCAGATAAATTATCAGTTCCTTTTAAATTTATTCCTTGGATATATTTTCTTGGTGCCTTATGTATGGCCTGGCTGGACTTTGCATTGGGTCAAGCCTTACCCATGATCCTATCAGAGTTCCCTGTTTTCTGAGTTGTTAATCATTCTGCTTTTAGGTTTACTTTTTTTTGGTGAAAGCATGTTCTCCAGGTAAGTTTCATAAAAAGAGTACATGAATAATACATTTTAAAGTATCTGTATACCTGAAAATGCTGTTATTCTCTGCATATACTTGATAGTTTGGCTAGGTATAAAAACTTATGATGAAATTAAATTTCATCCAGGATTTTAAAGGGATGCTCCACTGTCCTCAAGATTCTAATATCTCAACTGAAAAGTCCTATGCCATTCTGATTCCTAATACTTGGCCCACGATTTCATTTTTGTTTCTGAACACTTTCATAATTATTTTTCCTCCTGGCATTTTGAAATTTTACAATGTTAAACCTTGGACTAGGCCTTTGTCATGCTTTGTGCTCTGGGGACTCTTTGAAATCTGGAGGTTTGGTGTCTTCAGTTTAGGGAAGTTTCCTTGTATTATTATGTTAAAACACTTTAATGTCATATATTTAAATATTTCCTCTTCCTGGAACTTCTGGATATTGGACTTTAGCTCTGTTGAATTAATCATCTAATTTTCTTACATTTTCTATCTCTGTCTTTGATTCTAACTTCTGGAAGATTATCTTGACTTCATCTTCTAAAACTTCTACTGAGTTTAAGAAACTATTTCTCCCATATTTCTCATTTCCATGAGCTATTTCTTGTTTTTATTGCTTTATACAGCATGTTTTTATTTTATTGATATAACCTCTTATCTCTTAGAATATTTTAGTACTTTAAATGTTCTCCTCTGCTCATTATAAATCACCTCAGTTTCCTGTTTTCTGTGTCTCTGTTTTAAACACTCCACAGTGTTAGAAGCTTTCCTCAAATCCATAGTGGTACTTGGCTGTTTTTTTCATATTTTACATAAAGTAGTTAACAAAAATGTGGATGTAATGGTTTGGGGATAATGTGATAACTTAGATTACTGTTCAACAAATATTCACTTCTATCTCCCTTCCACTGGGAATGGCATACACTCTCTCCCCTCAGCGACTTTGGGCTTGGCCATTTTATTTCACTTGGCCCATGGAATTTTCATGGCTATAGTGCAAGCAGAAATCGTAAATACGGTTATGCGGTTTGGCTCTGCCTTTGTATTCTGGTGATTCTCCATTAGAAAAGCATGCCCTGGATAGCTGCTGCCCCTTTTGCCTGGATCACAGAATAAACACATGTGGAATAAAACAAAACCTAAACTGTAGCCCGGACAACCCTCAACCTGAAGCAGAGCCAACATCAAAGGCGGCATAGATCAGCCAAATCTCAGCTGACCGGAAGATTCATAAACATGAACATTGGTGGTTGCTATTGTAAGCCATGAGTTTTTTCAATATAAGCTAATTGACAAAGCACTTTAAAGGAAGGAGAGCTACAACAACTGTGTATCACCTTACAGTTTGATTTGGTTTTTGAAACAACTGCATCAAGCACATGGGGCAGTTATCCCTGTTTATATAAAAAAGAAATTGAGGATCAAAGACATTGAATGATTGTCCAAAGAAGTCAATCTAAGCTTGAAATAGATCTGACATCATTGCTTCCCCAGCACCCATGACTAGACAATGGCTTCCCATCTTTTTTCTTTTCTTTCTAACCATGATCCATAGTAATAAATCCATTTTACATCATGATTCAGAAACATACACACTCTCTCATATGTATAAATGTAACTAGCATTTCACAAAACTGTATTAATCCTTACTGTGTGTGAAACAGTCAGATCCTATTCCTTCTCATTCCATTCTATCTCTTTAAAAAAATCTTCCAATTTCAACCCATAAAATCGATTTCATGAGCCTGCAATTTGAAAAGCACTGCATACATTTGACAATTTTAAAATATAGTTTACGTAAATTAAGTAGAATCAAATAATGAGTTTCATTAAAAGAAGTTCTATTATATATTTCTCCTGCTTTCACAAGATAAAATATCTGAAGAAATGAATATAAAACCAATTCGAAAAATTATATATCATCTTAATCCTAAAGGATAACTTTACCTGGAAAGACAAAGTAGCAAGTAGAGACTATTTCAATCCAATGGCAGTTATTTATCCCTGCTATTAGATATTGTGTGACTTAAACATCCTTTAATAATCTTTAATACAGGGTAACTTATTTGTGTATGTTTACAAGAGAATGGGAGAAAAGGAAATAATACAGAACAGTAAGATGACTGGAACCCAAAGTACTTGCACAGTGAAAAAGAAGAACCTGTCATTTTGAGGGTCACAGAATTTGACAATGTGAATTTTGACTAAGAAACCAATGGATGAATTCATAGGATGTTTTTAGAAAAGTAAAGTGTTATATGATATTGAAAAATAAAACTTAACTATCTCTTGGGAGAGAAGTAATAGTTTCTATCAATTTCTGTGTGGATAAAAAGATTGTAGTCTTTGGAAATTTAGTATTCACTAGCTGACACTTTTATTAACTTGTAGATGTTAAGAATGATTTTACCAAATCATTAATAAGGTTTAGTCTGGAGCTACACTAGCTACCTGTGGCTATTTAAATTTAAGTTAATTATAATAAAAAATCGAGTGCCTTGGTTGCCTCACTCACATGATAAGTGATTAATAGTAGCCACATATGGATTGCACAGTGCAGATATGAAATAGTTTCATCATCACAGAAAATTTAATTGGATAGCATTGGTCTAGAATATAGCAAAATTTATTTCTAAGACTTACTCTCTAAACTACATTTTGGGAAAACCTGCCTATATGAATTAAAGGATATTATAAGTATTTGAAAGTCATTTTAGAAATGCACAAAGAAGAGTGGTCCTCTTTACTGTAGTAGATGCAGAAGGTTGCTAAGGCCACTCCAGAAGTTCTGATCACCGTTGTCGTTGTCAAGAGCACACAGCACTGATTTAATGTGTTTTCAGTGTGGGCCTCATGGTAACGCTGTTATGAGCTACCATTTTTGAATGCTTACCATTTGTTCCAACAATGGAAGTAAGATAATATGAATCAAAAATTTTGAGAAAGGGTATGAAAGTTTCCATTGTAGTAGGAATATGTGGCTCTAAATATATATAAAACCAATAGATGCAAATCCATGCAAACTATGTAAATTATGAGTGATTTATGAGATATTTCAAAATTAATTTTGACCATATGGAGTATTTACCTTTCAAACTAACTTTAGAAAAGAATCTCCCCCCTGCCCAGAAGTCACTTTACTATAATGAAACATACTGAGTTTATTTCAGTAGTAGAATTTATTTCAATAGCTTCACACATAATTTTAGTTTCATATTTATAAACATTCTAGAGGTTGAAGGAGTCCGTTATACTTTACTGCATTTAATGGGAAGGATCAGTTGCTTCTGCTATCATCAGTGAAGACCTTGGGATTTGTCCCTACAAGGGTCTGCTGTACCTTCAAAGACTTGACAACAGCATCCTAACGCCACCACTGATTCAGTCCACTCACAGCTGGGGTGGACTGAATCAGTTATACCTGCCTACTTGAGAACTACTAAGTTTAATTATCTATAGGTAAAAACTTCCCAGGAAAGGCTGCTTGATCGCTTACAGATCCACCTAATTGAATTACCATCCAAGAGAATATTTATTTCTGTTTTTTTCATAGCTTTATCATGAAGATTATGTTAATGGAGTTAATAAACTCAAATCACTTTAGATCTGTAGCAGTTCCTAGTTGTACAAAGGGGCATTCATTCTACTATACATACTATCAAATCCCATTGGGATATTAAAATAGGACAGTTTTGTAATGTTTGTAGAGAGAATATAACTAGAGACAAATGCAGCTCTATATTCTTATGTACCTATAAAGGAAATCCTTTAATATGCTGTAATTACTCCATGTTATAGCTTTTAAATTTAAAAAAAAGTCTCAAGAGGTAAGAGTTTGGCTTCTTATTTTCTAGAAGGAAATATATGCCAGCAATATACTTAATATTGCAAGTTAATAAAAAGTGAAACCGTTTTACACTTAAAGTGTTAACATACAAAATTAACTTTATGGGAATACAAATTGGTGCAACTCTATGGGGAACAGTATGGAGGTTCCTCAAAAATTAAAAAATAGACTACCATATTATTCGTCAATACCACTTCAGGGTATCTATTTGGAGAAATTGAAATCACTATTTCAAAACTACGTCTTTAACTTCAAGTTCATTGCAGCATTACTTATAATAGCCAAGACATAGAAACAACATGTGTGTCCACAGATGAGTGAATAAAGGAAATGTAGTGTATCTATGTATATGTATATGTATATGTGTATGTGTATCCATATCTACATCTATATCTCTACAATGGAATATTATTCAGCTATAAAAAGATAGGTAATCCTGCCATTTGTGATAACACAGATGAAGCTTGAAGGCATTATAGTAAGTGAAATAAGTCAGACAGAGAAAGACTAATACCATATAATCTCACTTACATATGGCATCTAAAAAACAATCAAACTCATAACTACAGAGAACAAATTGGTAGTAGCCAGAGGCAGGGGCGGGGGTTGGGTGAAGTGGGTCAAAAGGTACAGACTTCCAGTCATAAGTCCTGAGATGTAATGTACAGTATGATGACTAAAGTGAACACTAGACTGTATATTTGAAAGTTGCTAAAAAAGTAGACCTTAAAGCGTTCTCATTGCAAGAACAAAATTGTAATTACATAAGGTGATGGATATTAACTGAACTTATTTTGGTGATCATTTCACAATACATCGTCATGTACACCTAAATCTAATGTGTTATATGCCAATTATAGCTCAAAAAAACTGAAAAAATATATAAAATTACATGTATATACTTACATTAATATTTAAATATCTACATACATTTTAACGTGTATATTATATCATATATGCGTGTATATATTAAATATGTGCAATATATTCTTAATATTGAATAAAAGAGAGGTCATTAGTTTACAAAAAGCGAAAGAGAACCCGTGACTTCTTCCATTATTTCCTGAGACCGGAGCCAGACTCCTTCGGCTGAGAAGCAAGAGCGGGTGGAGGGGTGATGACAACCACACTGTTTCTGAGGTGTCACTGCTGCAGAGGAATCTTTGACCTGCATTTCCTCACAAATTAACGCAAGCTTTTCTAATAGTAACTAGGCCTAACTCTAACCCAATCCTTTTGCATGTACTTCAGAAGTATTTTGCTTGCTACAATAAGTACATTCAAAAGTAAAATAAACCAGCCCCGGCCAAGTAGCTCAGCTGGTTAGAGTGCTGTCGCAACACGCCGAGGTTGAGGGTTCCACCCCTGGTCAGGGCACGTACAGAAAGCGACCAATGAATATGTGCGTAAGCGGAGCAACCAATCAGTGTAGGGATTTCTCTCTTCCTCTCTCAAGTCAATATTTATTGAAAATGAAAGAAGAAAAAAGTAAAATAAACCTGGAGTTGTTTCTCTCAAAATGAACTGCAATAAAAACAGGATGATTTTTTTTTTTTTCTGATGGGTTATCCTCATATAAAACTGTTGATTTTTTCAAAGCTGCTCCCCCTCCAAAAGTGTTTCATATGCTTCTTTTTCTTGTGCAAATTAATACAAAAGCTGGGAAATAAAAGAAGTACTACAAAAAAATCTATAAATAGTTACTCCAAACTCAATTGTTCGTATAGTTGTTGACTTTTATCACCATTTGAAAGTTGTCTAATCACCTATTCAGAAAATTATCCAAAGCAAAAATAAAATAATATAAAATAATTCCAATTTAGGAAAACAAACTGCTAATTTATTCCCTTAAACAATAATTCCTTCCCAAGCCCTTAATTCAATACAGTAAATATTTTGGAATATTCCTATGTGCTCACTCTGTGGCTGACATTGTATAGTATGTGTGTTATGTTATATATATAATCCAGATGGCCAATTACATATATATCTCCAATCTGTTCACTTTCACCTCACTCTTTTTGTCCTTCATAACTATTAAAGTATAAACTAATTCCCTACCATTCTGATAAAAAGCAAACTCAACGATACACCCAGTTTATCATATCATTTCCTCCTCTGCTATAGTAAATAACAAATTATTACAACACACTCGTTTAGTTATTATAAAAATTTATAGCAGAAATGCTATTTATACGCATTAATAATAGTACAGCTTCAGGATTCGTGTTAAATGAAATCTATCCATAATTTTCACATTATATTACTATATTTTGGGATACTTTTGTTCCTTTTATCTCTGTATATTAAAGCTATTAATATTTTCCAATAGAATGATTCAGGTGAAAATGCATTGAAATGAGATTAAAATAACTCGCCGTGTTGCCCACTGCTATTTAGTGTTGCTATTGCAACCTTCCCTATGTGTAGAAATGTAATTCAACACACACACATACACACACAAGTAAGACTAAATATAAAACCAGCCTAAAACAGTTTTAATACACAAGAGAATGAAAGTCATTTTCGAGTAAGTTAAAGATGCTTTCACTATCTATAAAGACAAATAAATGTAAATGAACTGAACTGTTGCTATTTCTAAAGTTATATCTGATTGTGCCACAGGAAAACCGTATCAGTAAATTTAAATATGTGATGCTCATTACGTATTTATAGTTTAGAAAATATCTCTTTAATTATTAAATGTATTTACAATGCCTTCAGGTTCTCATTGTGAGCTTAAAAATACTTAAAATACACCAAGAATATAATTTATAACCCTAAATTAAATAGTTGTTTTTTGAAAGGCTTTTTCAAAATTGACACTATTTTACCTTAAACAAATTGCAGCCTAAAGGTTATTGCAATGTGGGATTGCAACAATTTCCTCTATTTTCTATTTGTGCTTCAAATGTAGCATTTTTTCAGATACTAAAATTACAGAAATACCAAGATAATATTTAAGTATGCTTTTCAAAGTCAAAAATTTTTAATAGTAGATATACAAGTACTGACAACTACAAAATCAATTTCCTAAGAAAACTAGTTAATAAATCCAGTAATATTCCAATAAATCATGGTTTTTCAGTTATTGTATCAACTATTTAAAAACTGTATAAAATAAATTGGCCTATTTTCTGGCAAAGCAACTTTGCCTCTTAGATAATGCATACATTTGTATTATGTTTCAATTAGAGCAAATTAAAACTCTTACACTCAATCTTACTTTTTTAGGAGTAGTCAGAAAAATATCAGTTAAACATTCTGTTTCCTAAAGGAAAAATACAAGGAAGGTTTTGGGTTATTTTGCAACGAACTTTTAAGACCTCCATATATACTTTTAATTTATCAAATAAAATTCCTCTTCCGTAAATATTGTGCTGTTTCTTCTAAAAGGTGCTCCTGCCAAAACATTTGGGAGTTAACTCCCCTGTTTACATCGAGACTTTAATAAAAACACAAGCCTTAGAAAAAGAAGTTACAGTTAGAGATAGAAGGAGATACCTCAGTCATATCTTTACCCCTCCCTTTAAAGATGAGACCACTGGGGTCCAGCAAGATTAAATCCACCTGAACCCAAACCTGAAGCCCACTCGACCGGACTAGAGCCCAGGTTTCAGATTCTTCACCGATTCCTATTTTCCTTCAAATATGGACAAATGCCAAACCACAATGCTAACTGATTTACAAGCACAAACAAGCTCCTATTGTCAATAATTAATTTTTTAAATGCAATAAGGAAAACACATCCTCTGCTTTTCCCCTGACAACTGTTACTCCACGGGAAGTTTTTCTTTTTGCTTCGTGTATTCTCTTATTAGTTAAATTCCATCAATCTCTGACAATCAGAACAAATTTAAGACTCAGGCCCCCTTAAAAAAAAACTAGCTTCATAAGACTATATATCATTTCTTAGTTTAGAGAAAAAATATTTTATTCCATTTTATTTTTATCCATATTTCTTTTAGTACCGATGTGATGGCAAATAAAATATTTCTTTTCTCTCAAACCAGTAGAAGCTCAAACATTTAGACCCAATTTAAGATCTCAGCCTTTCACTTCAAACTGAATGACTTCATATTATAAGAAACTATATTTTCATTTTTCACTAAATCAGCTTCAAATGACTGAGAAAAGGAAGCTCCTGTCTGTGTAGTCTGGATCGCTTAACAGTTCAGACAACGGAATACACAGCTTGTCCTCTTCCCCATGCAAATATACTGGACCTCTGTGAGGTGCCCTCTCTCCATCTACCCAGTTTCTGCCACTGCTCCGGGCACCAGATCACAGAGGACACCAATACAAATGTTCTGGCTTTAAGATGCTAGAGAGAGTAAGAAGAGCAGAGCATTGCTGAAAACATCCCTAGATCGTTCAAACCTACGGGCCCTTGAATGCTTTGATTCAAAATATTTTGACCATTGAAACAGCTTGCCTGTGTCGAACTCACCTCTTCGCTGCTACTCTGCTTGTAGGTGACAAAATGGATCTTCTTCCATTGGAAAAACTGGACAAGTTAACCTTATCTTGTTGGAAGGTTTTCACCAAAATTAATGAGATGTTCTTATGTGAAGAGGAAACAGCAAATTTTAACAACAAAACTAGGTTTATTTTTAGAGACATAACTGATTGAAAAAAATAAACCCTTCTGTACTGAGACATGGATTACGTGATCTCACCTTATGGGGAGTTTTTAGAAAATTCATTTTAGCTGTGGGTTATATAAATATTTCTGTAAAATTCTATTTGTGGAACTTCAGAATTTATCAAAATTTGCTTTAACTCAAAGATAACCTATATTTTCTAACTAATTTTGGAGAGAAGCTTCCAATGTAAAGTAGATATTTTAGTTAATAAACATTCTGAGTACAGTTCTTTTAAACTAACAGCATCCACATATAAAGAAGTAAACCCATCTATTTAATTTATTGAGCACCTAGTCAATCATGCTGTTCTATGTACATAAACAGCTTTTCATAGTTTAGAAAACACTTTCATATGCCTTACTGAATTTGCATGTTGTGACAATTAGAAAAATAACATAATTTCTGCTTTTACTCATTTTCCCAAAGAAAAATATAATAGGTGTAGAACAGATAAATACAGGGTAATGACTAGGACAGAACACATTTTTTTTTTTTGAGATAAAGCTGACTTATAACAGTATGTTAATTTTAGGTGTACAACAAAATGATTGACTGAAGTATATGAACAGAACACTTTTAAAAAGATTCATTTGATGGAATGAATCAAAGAAATCTCAAAAATAATGTTACAGATTTTAATTCCCCAAATTTCCAATTTAGCCCATTTATGCAGGTTTAGATGAAAAAATTGAAATTTCAGACAGGTCTATTCCCCTTCTATTGGGAGTCTCCTAACACAGGTTTAAATCCTGCCAACTACAACTCTGCTCCATATTTACAAGGGCAGTCTGATTTCTCAGCCATCCATGTCTAATTTCTTCATTATTTGCCGCCAACGTAGTCTTCCAGTATATGGCTCAATGCTACCTAAGCATACTACTTCTGCATAGTAGGTACAAAAGTAAGCATCCTTTGACTTGACTAGAATTATTCTGAAGAAGGCAAATGGTCCGGTCCTTAAACAGGAAAACAAACATATCAGTTGATAAAAACATGTGGAAGATAGAAAATAACACACTATATGGAGGTCTACAGCTACAGGTTGCAGGGCTATATTGTTGAAATCACTGAGTTTAATGAGGACACCAACGACACGCTGATCAAATTCGTTGTGACGTAAACCTGAGAGGAGTCCGTTGTTAAAGGTGAGAAGTCAAAGACAAGATCCAAAAGGGCTCAGGCAATGACAGGTCCAAACTAAAATGACCTTGTTTCAGGGAGACAAATGAAAATACCTATATCTACTGCCCAATTGCAGGGCAGTAGGCAGGGTGCCATTGGAGGTTTTAACTGATATTAGGAAGCTCAATAAGAGTTCACAATGAGACATATTTGATAATCACATAGCCCAAATGACAACTGGCTCTGAAGTTAGATTAATTAAGCTTAGATGACAGTCCCACTTGTTAGTACTGTCGGGTCACATCCAAAATACCATATCATCGCCATGTTACTGCCATGACTCTGAAAGGCAGCTCGATAAAATGGAACAGAGTCGGGAGAGAGAGACAAAGATGGAGACTGTGAATAATAATCATAACAACATCAGTAAAAATAATAACTATGAGGTTAACACAGGTTATCTCCAATTTGACAAAACCCTATAAAATGGAATTGTATCAATCCTCACTTTGCACAGACAAGAGAACTGAAGCTTGAACATATTAAGGACTTTGTCCACGTTCACTAGGTCACAGGTAATGAAGTGGCAGTCTACTTGTAGGGCCTTAACTCTTGGCCTGAACCTGTCTATCCAATTACTGTGACCCTAATCATATGTTAGGTATGAAACTGCTGGAATACAAGAGTGAATAAGACTAGTAGAAGACCTCAAATAACCTGCATTTCAATGGAAGAGAATGACTTTTAAAAGTGAACAAATAATAAAAAAATTACAACATGTTCCATGAAGGAAACAAATAAGACACTATGAGAGAATAACGGGACAGGTGGTGGGGGGAGAGGGGAGAGTATATGTTTGTAGTTAGAGAAGTGGAGGCATTCAATGGAAACCAAAGAAAGAGCAAGAGCTGGTTAAGCACAGGAAGAGTGAGGAAGAACATATAAGGTAGAAGTCTGTCCTAGCATGTTGGAGAAGCTAAAGGAAAACCCACTGAAGCTCCGGAATTGGAGCCAGGAAGAGGAGGTGAGAAGACAGCGGGGAGACAGGTGGGGGTCAGATCATACAGGGCCTCATAAGCTATGGGAAGAAGTTAGGCTTTATGCTTCTAAATGCAAATGGAAAGCCACTCCAAGTTGTTAAATAGAAGAACAACGTGATTCCTATTTTGCTTTGTCTACAGTGTTGAGTATGGACTAAGGGGACATGCTTTCATGAAGCTAATATTGTGTTTGGGGAAGACAAAATAAGTAAGATTATAAAGCAGAAAGGAGAGTCGGGGTGTTGGGGAACAGTGTACAACTTAAAATAAGGTGGTCAGGGAAGGGCTCACAGAGTAGGTGATGTTAGACCAATGGCTTAAAGACACCACGCTAGTGATTTCAAAGGCCATCATGGGGGAAAGAGTTCCTGCCAAAAGGGAACAGCAAGTACAATGGCCCTGAAATGGGAGTGTATCTGACATATCTGAGAAACAGCAAGGAAGCTAGTGTAGCTGGAGTGGAGTGACGGGGGAGACAAGTAGGAGGTGAGGGCAGAGAGGCGACAGGTGAGCCACGCTGTGCAGTCCCTTGTAGATAGTTCACAGTGACTGAGACAGGGAACCACTGGGTGTCAGTAATCAGAAGAGTGACAAGATCTGACACGGGTTTTAACAACATCCCTCTGGCCTTGAAGGTACCAGAGGGGGGAGAAGCAGGGAAAAGAGAAGCCAATGAGGGCTTTATTGCAACAATCCCAGGGAAAATGGCAGTGCCTTGAACTAGAGGGTAGCCGTGGATATAACTGAAGAAGAGAGACCAACGGGGGGAATGAAAAGATGTTCAATATCATTACTCATTAGGGAAATGCAAATTAAAACCACAATGAGATACAATTACACTCTCTGATTTCAGATGGTTGGTGGCCACTTCGGGGAAGAAACTTCAGTATCCTGGGGCTCAGTCTTTCCACCCTCACCTCTTGCACTTGCTGTGCCCTCTGGATGGGCATGGGACAGTGCCTTTGCACACTCTGTCCCTCTGGCCTGAGTGGCCTTTCCTTCCACTCTCTCTGATGCCCTCCTGACTAGGCTGACATACGACTTTAGAGTCGGACTTTTTTTTAAGTGGCAGTTTTATTGACATAACTCACATACAATCCAACCATTGAAGTGTACAACTGAATGTGTCTTTCATATAGTTAGTATACTTAAAGTCATGCAACCATCACTCTGATTAACTTTAGAGCATTTTATCATCCAAAAAGAAAGAACCCCATACTCATTAGCAGTACGTCCCATTTGCCCCCAACTCTCTCAGTCCCAGGCAACCACAGATCCATGGATTTGTCCATTCTGTGAATGTCACATAATGGAATCATACAATATGTTGTCTTTTGTGACTAAGCATGTTTTCAAGGTTCAACTGTGTTGTAGAATGCATCACTATTCATTCTTTTTCATTGACAACATGTACAATATTGATACACATAATCACATTTTATTTATGCATTCATTAGTTGATGACTATTTGGCTTATTGCCTGTTTTGAGTATCATAAATAATGCTGCTATAAACATTTGTGAACATGTTTTTGAATGGTCAACTTCATTTCTCTTGGGTATATATATGTAGTAGTAGAATTACCAGATCATATGGTAATTCTAAGTTGACTCTTTTGAGAAACTTCCAGACTTTTTTTTCAAAACTGCTGCACTGTTTTACAATCCTACAAGCAATGTATGAGTCTCCAATCTTTCCACATCCTCACCAACACTTGTTATTATCCACCTTTTTTATTGTGGCCATCCTCGTAGGTATAAAGTAGTATCTCATTTTGGTTTGGATTTGCAATTCTCTGATAGCTACTGATGATGAGCACCTTTATATGTATTTATTCACCATTTGTATATCTTCTTTGGAGAAATATCTATTAAGACTCTTTGCCTTTTCAAAAAATCCTTTCAAAACCTCGCCCACCATAGCAAGCCACTCCTTCCACTGAGCTCTCATCTTATCACATTTAACTTCCTTATCAGACCAGACTATAGGAGTTGTGTGAGCAATAAGTAGATTTTATTCCTCATTGCAACCCCTGTTCCTACTTGTGAGTGCCAAATAAAAGGTTATCTGTCACTATAAATACACAAATCCCTGCATAAAAATCAGGTAACACTTTCAGCGCACGCACAGGCTAGTCATCTACAGGATGAAGGAGCTGACTAAGTCATTAAGGTCGCTTTGGCTCCTGATCCGCACACATTGCTCTTTACTACCTGAGGTGCTTTCCTTGGTCCTTCGTATGTGGCCACCAAAACGTTGGAGACCAAAGATAAAAATTATCTTCATGAATTTGGTTCTGTGGGGTTAAAAAACGTCTTCTGAAAAATACCAAGTGATGTGAAGTTACTCTCAACAATCTGCAGCTACAGCTGGGGGCGAAGGTGGGAGCTGGAGGGGGTTACCATAGCAATTCGAGCTTCAACAATCCATTAGTGTGGGTCCTTCCTGAAAACTCTGGTGGAATATAACGATGGGTCTGGGGTCGTGTCTGCCCCATTGGAGTTATGGTTTAATGCGAAGCCGGGTAAGTCAGGGCAAAAGCCTACCTATGCTTTGGGTAACTGTCTTTTCTCATTTTTTCCTCCTACTTTTCCCCTCCTTTTCTGTTTCTTCTCTCTTTTTGTTTTTATAACTGGAAGGATAGTAGGGTCCTTGTTTCTCTCCTGGCTGATGAGGCAAGTCTAAGGTATTCTAAATTCAGCATTTAGAGACTTCAAACTTCAGACTCTACTCAAGAAAAATCATTAGTAGGTCACACTTTTTGTATTATATATTAGTAAGATCTAGAGATATACTATCCACATAAAGATTTTCAAATATAGATATAAATAAATATTTGATCCATCCATTGTCTTAATTCCCCCTTTAGACTAAAACATTTCTGGTTCTTGTTATATAAACTTAAATGGCTACAATCACTATACACATAGTAGACCTTCAGTAAATTAGGGAAGAAACTCTGACCCAGCTGTATTATTCTATAATAAACTTAAGTGTAAAGACAAGTTGAAAATGACACTTTAAAGTTGCGAATTCAAATTAGGATATAACAATTACCTCTCAGTATGAGTGAATTCAAATTTCTATGCAGAAAATTCTGAACAAGCCTTAGAAGAGCCCAAAAGAAAGGATAGTATTTACTTGAAAAGATGGGGCAATCTTTCAAGTGGAACAATTCTTTCTCCTCCATCTTCTTAAGGTCTTCCTAAAAGTTTTGACCTCCCTTTTTCCCTGCCACTCTAAGAAGACCTAGGCCCTTCTCTGTACTTTAATGGGAACTTTCAATCACAGCCTGACTCATAATTTGTGAAACCAGACCAATACTAGTACTTGATTTATTATGGGAGAGAGAGACTATTAGAGCTTCAGTTGTTAGTAGAGAGATTGTATGGAAAGAAGAATTTTCTATATCTCGAGGGAACTCAGAAATTCTCCAGGTGGCAGAGGGAGGCCAGGAATAAGGATACCGCTCTTTTCTTGCCTTCTCTTAAACACTCAATGGTAGTGTAACTGATCTGTTTAACTACAGATGTTACCTACTCAAGTACGGCACAAGGAATATAGGCAATAATACTGTAATAACTATATAAGGTACCAGGTGGGTACTGGAAATATCAGGGACATCACTTGTAAAGTTTACAATTGTCTGACCACTATGCTGTACACCTGAAACCAATCAATACACAATAGTAATGCATGCAGAATAGTAATGCATGCATGTAATTGAAAAACGAAATCTGAAAAAGGGTAATATGAAAATCTAAACACCTTGCCATTTTATTAATAGCCCCGAGCAGCCTGCAGTTGTATCTAGAATCTCTGTCTAGGGCCGTCTCTCACACTGGACTCCAAGGACGGCCAGCGAAATATACCGGGAGTATTTTTAAAAAATTGTTTTCATTATGTAGAAAAAAATTAAAAAGCCAAAAGTTTAACGTAATCATATTCTGGGTCACCTGGGTGCAGAAGTGCCACAGCGTTTCATCCCGTGGCCACACAGATGAGAGCTCCAGGTGAGAACCGAAAAGGAAAGCAGTCACTTTAATGGCACCGCGGTTCTCCCATGGGATGACCCCGAGGGACTCTGGGGCTTTGTGTGTTCACATGGATCGGAAACTGGCTGAGGAGGTTTACTTCCACGGGTCAGATGAAAGCTGTGTTAAGGTCTGATGTGTAAGCACCGACACAGGGTGTTCATTCTAGGCAAGCACAATGTGTGCAATATATTGTTGCTGAATGACAACAACGAGTCAAGTTTTGGGCAAGAGGATTCTAAATTTGTGACTGCTTCTCACTTTCAAAGCACATGTAAGTGGCCATATTAAAGGGATCCCTGTGAAGGAGAGGCAGCACCACATAAAAATGCTTAAGATATTGTTTAGCAAAAAAAGTAAAAAGCCAAATTATATCTAGGCTATGTTTACTACTTGCAAATATCATCTATGCATATGGACAAAAAGTGGAAGGTAAAACAGAAAAACGAAAACAATTTGCTCTATTGCATGGTGGAATTATTGGCTTCTGTGAGTGTGCTTATGTTTATACAATAAATATTGTTTTTAAATATATACATATGTGGTAAGTAGTAATATTTCCACTGGATATTGGTACTAATATATCTGGACTGTAAAAAAGAAAAAAAAGCGTACGTGTTATCCTCTGTCTAATGCCTGTCTGCTTGCCACGAGCAGTGACGCTCATTTGAAGCCATGCAGACTTGGTACCTAAGAGGGGACTCTGCAAGGTTGGCAGGTTGGCCGTGTGAGTCCAGCTTTTAAAGTCAAAGCAAACAATTTTTTAAGGGCTAAAATAGGTATCATCCAATGACATTGAACATTTAGAAAAAAGTTGTTTTTCTTTAGGGCTGGTTGTTGATCAATTTTATGTCTTCCTTTCTTAAAACAAAAACATTTCTTGAGTTCAGTTTACAGTTTTATATTCCTATCCAAAGGCAAACATCTGTATCTAAATATTTATCCCATCAGGCATACTATTTCAAAACGGGCTTGTTTTGTTCCCTATGTGTGACCTTATCTCCTAAGTAACTTTACGTTTTTATTTTCAGATATAGTTTCTGTTTATACACATGATTTTTAAAACTATATTATTAAGGCAAACAGTATTCTCATCTTTGCCTGAAAAATAAAATGCTTCTTTTTCAAGCACATGAAGTGTTTCTATGAACCAGGTATATATAATCTGCCACCTAAAGCCACAGCCCAAGTCATTAACAAAGCTAGTAAATGCTAAATGCCTCAAGGATTCCAACTTGGTGTTATTTACTGGATTGATCTGGTCCTGTCCCTTTGTGTAAAAAAAAAAAAAAAAAAAATCAAACTTACTTTTTCACTGCTAATTTTGTGACTGCACCAACATAATTACGATTTAAAATGAAGAAATGAACTTTATTTTACATGGTGTTTTAGAAAAAGAATAACTTCAATCATCTTTTATTAAATGGAGCTGTTTTGAATTATTTACATAATCCTATTTGTCCCATTCAAGCAACACACAAGGCAAGAACAAAAGAGGCTGATTGATTAGACATACGCCAGGCTGAAGAATTTTCTCAGAATTCTTGGTTAGGCGGTGATAAGAACACAAATTTCTCTAAGTATGCTGAACAATGCTTTAGGGCATACTTAGGGAAGATGCTATAAAAAAAAAAAAAGCTTTATTGCATCACACACAGAACCAGATTCTCCCTCTCATGGGCTGTAGCCAGCATGAAGTTCACACTACATTAATTTGCACTTGTCGATATGCTGCTTTGCAAGTATTTTTAAGGCATGTTCAAATGTGTACTCTGACTCCCCGTCTAGAATATAAACTCCCTCAGGGCAGGACCTGGGTCTTCTAGTTGTCACCCCACAGGGTCCAGGCTGGTCTGGGCAGGCCACGCCCTCGGGAGCGGCCGGGGTCTGCGAGGGGAGCAGGGAAGGGAGGGCGCTAAGCCTCCAGCAGTGAGAGGGTGTGAAGAACACTGGAGAGCGACTCTGTCATCACCAGGCCCAAGTGATTACATGCGCGAGCGACATGCCCAAGTGGCCCCTCTCCCAGTCATCCTTGAGAGCGAGAAGTGAGACTGCAGGTGGTAGTTGGAAAAGCCTCGGAAGTCTAGCTCTCAGGAAGCCATCTATTACCTCAGTATCTTCCCCAGAAGCCTTCTGAAGAGAGAATGCAGAGTTACAGACGCACAGCAGAGAACAGAGCTGAGCAGGACTTGACTTTAATCCGTTGGTGCTAAATGACACGTAGAAAAAGACTAATACCACCACTGGCCCCTTGAACAGATACAGTGAAATATTTCTAGGACGTTTCCAGAATCAAATAGGATACAGCGGACCTCAGAGGTCTTTTAATGGGATCTTCAGGTAACGCGTGTTGCTGCTACTGTTTAAAACTAACATTTCAGGGCAGAAAGTTCCCTGCTGCCTGTTGCAACAATCTATTTCAATCGCTGGGCTGTCACAAAGTCCTTATTTCAGGCGATTGTGACTCCCAGTCCCTGAGATTAAATCACTTTGTTCTTACTCTTTTCAAACCGAAGATCGAGAACAGATAGTTACCTTTCTCCTGGAAAGAATCTGTCAAGCCCTTGAAGACAGTGAGCAACCGTCCAGTCTTCCCTAAGTAAAAAGGTACAGTTCTTCAGCTTTCCTTTATTGCTTCTATTTCTCTGGCTTTAAGTAGGACTTATTTTTAGGACTTGCCAGGCTTCCTCTCATCTTCACACACAGCCAAACAATATAGACGCACTCCTTCCCACTCCCTAATTAATTCAGTTGAGCTTGGGAAATTACTCCTGTGTTGATACAGTCCACGTTCCATGTCAGTATTAAACTGCTGAATCATACTGCTGTAGACATAAGCAAACCCCAAATCCATTTTTTGCCCTCATTTGTCTAGACCAAATTGTCTAATCTATTTCTTTTGTATATGTGCTCCACCCTTAAATATTTGCATTGATCGGCCCACTCAGGTAGCTTTTGAATGTCAGTGGTTCCTTCCACAGTAGCCACAACTCTGAAATTATAACTTACACAATATGGGTAAGAAAGTCTTATCTCTACTTTTTGTTTTTTTTACAAATCTAAAAACAAAATTGTAAATATAAAACTTTTTTTAATATTTATGTTCCCATTGAAGCCATTTATTAAGTCCTATGCCACCAATAAGACAACGGACCTATAACCAGTCACTCACTCGGCAGTGCCATTAGATGACTAGGAGACCAGGAACGTGGCATATTTGCTAAGGCCACTAAGGTATAATTTAAGATCGGTGAGTCTTCTACCTCAAAGCTCCACATATTTTCTATTAAATGTATTGGGGTGATATTGGTGAACAGGATCATGTATGTTTCAAGCGTGCATGTCTACAACATGCGATCTGTATACCATACTGTGTTCCCACATGATCCGTGATCTGTGTATTGCATTGAGCTCCACATTTTCACAGGCAAGGGGAACTTGAACAGTTCTATTTCTGTTCCTCAGGCACCGGCTGGCAAACCGTTTCAGTCAAGGGTCAGACAGTAAATATTTCCGTCTTTGTGGATGATGTGGTCTCTGCCACAGCCTCCCAACTCTGCCTTTACTGCAGCAAAGCAGCCACAGACACTACATTGGTGAATGGGTCTCACTAGGTTCTAGTACACGTTCACCTGTGAAAGCTGGTGGCAGGGCAGATGGGGCCCATGGCTGCGGTTGGCCAACCCGTGCCTGCGCATGGCAGTGGGGGAATATTCACAGGCATCAGCACGCCAAACCCCTGTCTGCCCGCCCCCACAGCCGCGGCAGCTTCATGGGCGTGTGAGCAGCTGCATGGTCGACGTCTCGGAGTTCTGCAGGATTTTCTGCTGGAACCTGGGTTTCGAAGTGAAGTCTGACGGGACGGTGTGGCCCGGCTCCCAGGTGTGCTCTTGCCTGCCCACTGTCGCTCTGCAGCCCGAGGGCAGTTCTCAAACACTTGCTCCCCCCAGCTTCCTCTGCCCGGCCCTTGGCCTCGCTGTCTCCACCCAGGGCGGCATGTGTTCTGCTGTTGTCTCCTGCCCCTGGCAGGAGCCTGGATGGGGCCAGGAGAGGTTGGGTGGAGTGGGCGCACTAGTGGCATCTCGGGGCATGACGTGGGAGTGCCCTGCCTGTGCCAGGCTGGCTGCACCACAGCACCACACGCCCAGGGGACTCCGTGTGGTGCCCCTGCTCCCCTGGCCCAGGGACTGAGCGTGTCCTCAGTGGAGGCTGCAGTCTCTAAGGGGCCACGTGTCTGACGGCCGCGGGCTGGGAAGAATGGCTCCCTCCACTCCCACTGAGGGGGGGGTGGGTGTGGGTCCGTGGCTGGTGGCGGGGAGCACCCAGCAGCCAGGGCCCACGGGGAAATGGGCGGGGCCCTGCTCTCCCATGCTCTGCTGGCAGGTCCCCGGCATGAAATAGCAAACAGAAAACACCATGACAGGTCAAGTGAGAGAGAGACTGCAGAAGAAAGGAAAACATTTTATATTTTTGCACCTTGAATCTCACGTTCTTCCTGCTCTTTGAACAAAGGACCCTGTATTTTCGTTTTGCATGAGAGCCTGATCAAAGTTAGGGGCCCTAAGGAACACCGTCTGAGATCCATCTACCAAAATGGAAATTGACAAAGGAAATTCCACTCGTTCCAGAGTCAGCTAACCTTTGCGATGCCAGCGGGGCTGGCGGCGCTTCCTGCAGCATTCCTAGGTCGGCAGCGTAAGGCTCGGAAATGCATGATGTTCCGAGTTTCAAACGCCACAGGGTTCCTTTCGGGGCATGGTTGTTGGGGGGCTGCTGCGTGGTAGCATTTCCCCCAAATAGTTTCTCACGGGACGGATTCATATTTCTTTCAAATGATGTCGCCTTACCAATATAAAGCGCAATCAAATTATTGTGCATGAAATTTAACAAAACAATAGAAGAAAGTTGAAATTCTGTACTGTTTCTCTTTATTTCCTATTAAAGAAGGTAATACTATAACATTCTAACCTATTTTCCCGATGTGAATTAACCAACTGTAAAACAAATATTGTTGACATAGTAAAAGAAATTTGAACACGGGTTAGGCATTATATGATACTACAGAATTACTGTCAATATTCTTAGGTGTGAAATGACACAGTGATTGTGAAAAACATACTTCATAGATGCACACAGAAGTACTGATGGGTGAAATAACAATGTCTGAGATCTTTTTTAAATGCTTCAGCAAAAGAAGTGGAGGAAGAAGACAAGAAGAAGCTAAAGAGGAAGACAGAGAAGAAGAGGACAAAGCTGACGATAATGAAGACAAAGAGGACAGAGCGGGGAAATGTGAGAAGATGGAATAGGACAGATAAAAAGATGATGCTGATTGAAAAGTAGAAATTCATGATAATACTCTCTTTATCCTCACATATGGTTTTAAATTCCTATAATGGGGGGGGGTGCCTGTTGTCTACCAAAATGTCCTAATAAAAATCAACATACAGGTTTTTCCATTCTCCTCCACACCAAATATCCTTTTATTTTTTTAATTGTGTGTTGTGTATGTATGTACACAGGAAACATCCTGTGAGGTTGACAGGAGCTCTCTAAGCTGAGAAGCAACACAAAGGAGTTGATTGAAAGAATAATCTACCCATGGATTCCTGACACAATATTAAAAAAAAGGGGGGGGGGAGCGGAGAAAGTGGGAGGAAGAGATTGTCATTGTTACTCTCCTAACCTTTCTTTCTAATTATGCCACAGTCAAGCCTCGGGTCACAAGGAAAATGATTTTGGTGGTCAACCATTTGCCCTATTTCGCATACATCAAAAAAGCCCTTGTTCTCCCACATTCCAATATCAGTTTCCCACCTACTTTGGAAATGCACCAAGTGGTCAGATGAACAAAAATATGAATAAAATGACTATATTACAAGGGGCACCCTGGTTTGCACCCCTAGAGAGAGCCTTCGTGTTATTCTGAGTTGCATGATCTGCAACCTTTAAAAAGTTAAACACACTTTATACTATTCCAGGTATTTCAGATAAATGCTCAACATGCCCAGCTGCTAAAAGTTAAATGTAAATTTCTTTCTTGAGTGCAGATGGTGGCCAAGCAAAGTAGCTCTTGGGTCTGAGAGACAGAAGGTCAGGTCATGGCTGAAAGACCAGAGAACAATCGCTGCTTTGCTACTCAGATCATCCGTGGAATGAGACACCGCCACTTTCTTTTCTGAAACTGTCTGTTCAATGAAAAATAGTGACAAAGGCTACCTACAAGACTTCCTCACATTCTGTCCCAGAAAAAAACGGTAACGGGGACCTCAGCACAAACACCTTGTAACCGCACGGAAGCTTAATTCCTGACTCTCTGATCTCCTAAAAAGGCGCATCTCTATCTAAGAACAACACTAAAAATCATTATAAAATGGCTCATGTTTCCGTATTTAGCAGGGACTGTTTACAAATGAAAACTGCTCCTTTTAAAATCTTGCCCCTTGAGCCTCCACACCATCGCTGGTTAATTAAAATGAGATATGAAGTATAATGCTAAAAGACTAATATTATACACGTGTTATTCGTTGACAAGTGGCATTATAATGTTATTGTTCCTACAGTGTTTTTTCTCTTTAGAGTATTATAACGTAAATTTAAATAAGTCAGAAAACCTTCCTTGTTATACTTTTCCAGTTAGGCCTAAGGGTTATACTTGCAGATGCTATACAATAACACAAAAGCTATATAATAAGTACCATAGGAGCCTGCCAATATGACCCTTAAGAAAAAAGAGCCATAATGCATCAGGAAAGGAAAGTTCTGTGTTTGGTCTGGTAGTTCTAACCTTCAGTCCCTGATAAACAAGAATTTTCAATTTCATTATCAGGCACGCCCCCAACTGGATGGAATAAAATAGTTCCATTATTTGTACGTGCTAATAATGAAAATTCTACTTAAATTTATAACTCTGTAACACTTTGAATGTAGTGGTACAAAAGCAGAATTTAATTTAATTTGTTTAGAGTTTAATTTAGAGCCAGGGATTTCAGTTTTGACTCAAAAACCTTTTACACTGTTTCACTATTACTTTCATTTTCTATATTTTTCCTAATTGTGTTTCATAGAGAGTTGATCGGGTTGAAGGAGAAAATGTGTTGGAGAATATAATAAAAAGCTTTGAATTGGAAACACGTATTTTTAAAGTTTACTTAGGGCTCCCTACTTTTAAATTGCAGCAATTTCTTTAAAACATTGATACTAAGACCTGTCTTATTTTAATTGAATAGATTTATCAACCTGCTTTCTTCGAACATAAAAAATGAAAGCTGTCAATTTTCTGTACTGTAACATAAAAATAGAAAATCTAACTCAGCCAGCCAATTAGAGCTGCCTCTCTAAACTTTTAAATCCATGTTGTTAATTAAAATTGGGGTATCTATATGATCGCAACAAAGATTTAAACATAAAACATCTGTTCAAACTGAAGCAGAATTTTTTTCCCTAACATTTCTAATTTCACTGTATTTAGACATCCTGAACAAACGTATTCATGATTATCTTAGTTAAAACTGGTTTCACTCTGCCAACAATCAATTTGATTGACATATTTACATATCAACTCATCTCATCTTACAAATTTTAAACTTTTTCACTTAAAATTGGATTCAAGTTGGCATCTTTCAAGAACTTTGTGTACTATATTTTAGGTTCAAAATGTGCATTAGAACATTTTTTTTTACTTTTGTAAGTAATAGATACACATATCCAAATGTATATTTATGACCTGTCAAACTGGAATTTTATATGCGCGCAGTGGTATTCTCTCTATTTCAATGTGAAAGGTGATAATGTGAGGCAACTGTAAGTGAAATTCTTTTCATAGTATAAAGAAAATAGTTCTATTAGTTAGAAACAATATAATAGAAATAAATGACTTAGGAATAAAACCACATCAACTTCAGACAGAACATTAGTTATGTATTAACTGCTATGCGTCTGCATCATCTCTTACCTGATCTTTAATTTCAAGGTCCCTTATAGTTTTTGTTCTGTACTCTCTGTGCTCCTTTTCTGCCTCATCCTTCTCCATTTTGATTTTATTCAATTGATAGCGCATTTCCCCACACACCTGTTAGAGTATAAAAACTAGATCAATAGCTGCTGGAATCTACCAGGCAATGCTTGCAATTAGATCTTCTAGTGCCCCCTGGAGGTCATATACATAAAATACAATAAAACTTTTCTAAGAAGAGCACTTTGTATTAGAACACTCAATATAATATTCTGTTAAGATGCGGAGGCAATATCAGGCATTGTTGAGTCTAACAATTTCAAATTACAGATAAAGAAATGCATAACTAAGGGATCTAAGTAATGTGTTCATGATTTATTATGTAAAATCATAGTTTCAATTGCATATTATCACCCCCAATGCAGTATCTTCTCAATTTTAATTAGGTAAAATTATTAATTAAACTATTAAGCTATGTCATTATTCATTTAAATTGTTATGGTTAAATATACACCCTATATTATATAACTTTCCTTTAAAGACTATCAATTAGGCTTTTATTTAAGGAGATTTATAAAGGAATTTTGCTCTCTGCTAATAGACTATATTATTGATATTTAGGTTTAGTAGCCAGCATTTACCATAAGTTTTGTAGATAATGTCAGTCTTATCATTCACAATGCTATGTATTTAAGTTAAAAAAGATTGTCTGGTAAAAGTCATAGACTGAAACAAAACACATTCTGCATTAATAGCTGTAGATTTGACATAAAAGGAAAATGTACATTTAAGTGAAATAACTCTAATGTATCATTAAATAATGAACACATATAGTATCTTAAAAGTGTCTGTTATACAATTTTTTTCAATCTGTCATCTTTACAGATATAAATATATTTGGAAAAAAAGCAATTAGCAGATAAGCCTAAAGAAAGAAATTATAAGCCTCTGGGATAACTGAGAACCTGTAGAGAGATTAATTAATACACAATTCTGCTAAGTCAGCCTCTAATTTACAAAAACAAGTTTGAAAAATCATGTATCCCACAACTGTTACATTTTGCTTGAAACTATTCAAATTTGGTATTTCTTCAAAAATGATGATCAGAAGTTTGGAAATCAGGATCATCAAAATTGAGGTACTAGAATCTTAGTATGTAAAAATATACATTTTCTATGTTCAAATAAAAAATACTTTTAAAAGGAAATTGGGCTGCATTCAAAAGTTACAGTGACAAGACAGAAGAAAAAGCCACTAAGCTTTTCCCCAGTGGCTGTAAAAAGCTAGAAAAAGAACGAAATTACTAAAAATTCTATTTGAAATTCAAATGCTTTCAGTGTGCGAGTTGATTTTTCCCATTTCAAAAAAATTAGTAATTTGCAAGAAGTTATTCATATAAAAATTAAATAAAATTTAAAAATTAAGAGTGCAAAAAGAAATGAGAGGGGTCTTCATTTACTTTCTGAGTTCTTCACTGTTTCAATCTATTTGATTTACATACATGAATCAAATGAAAATATGCAACTTGATAATACAGCCATGGGGTTTAAAACCCAACACCAACACAAAATTATTATATGCAATAAATGTATAAGCATTAGGTCTTATTTAAAATTATTTTACCCCTTAATTTTATTTTTAACATTCCCTTGCAGTTTAGCATTTGGTAAGTTTACCCATAACATTTAAATTCTATCTGAAATAAATCAACAAATCAAATTGGACTAGAATGATATTATCTCAACGTTTGAAAGCCACTTCAAGACACTTTGCTGATGCCTGAGTCCCTTTGAACAATTCTATAGACCTACGACGCTCACTCTTTACTGTACACATTTCAACAGAAAGCTCTCTCCCTACAGTGAACTGAAAACTCTTACCAGAGCTTTTATCCACAAATCTGGGTTAACCATTTGAATCCCTCTGCATCAGTTCTCTTGCTTCTACCCTCCTTTCACACAAACACATCAATTACATTGGTAAATATAATATTTTTAAACTTTTGCACTTGCTAGCTTGATTTTAAAAAACAAATGATAATTATATAAATTCAAGGAAGAAGAAAATAGGCTCCCTTTCCTAATATATATTTAAGTTCATTTTCATTACTAACTTATAAAACAACAATGGCATTAAAATGTGTCAACATCTAGGAAAACGTGTTGAGAAGTAAAATTCAATATGAAAAGGGTATGCATTTTAAAATAATCTGTATATAGGTCAAAAATAGATTCATTTATCTTATTACAGCATGCATGCCCACATTTAGTTTCTTAGTGTTAAAGCAATTGATTACTGAAATTTACATGGACTTCTAGTGTTTCTTAAATAAAGACCATTAAGTACTTTAGTTCCAGGTTCCCAAGTCTGCGATGTCCATACAGCAAACACTGGCATTTTAAAGTATAAATTTAAAGGCCAATAAAATAATTAGCTGTAGTGTTAGAACCTTGATTTTAGAGGCCAAATCTGAAGAGGAATGGGAGGGAGTGCAAACTTTTTTATGGTGAGCGCATGTTGTAAATACCTCTTTCAGTATTATTGTGAAGACCAAACATACGCTATCTCTGTCAACAATTACTCCTGATTAGCAAATTTAGAAATACAAGTTTTATCAAATATTCAATAATTAAAGTAACAAACTTTGCTTATTTACAAGCCTGTCTCAGCCCCTGAAGTCTTAAGCTCTTTGGGAACATATATGTGTGTGTAACTGATCTTTGTATTGATATTTGCAGCATCCAGCAAAGAACCTGCAGATAGTAAGTACCTGCAGATAGTAAGTACTGTATTTGTTTCGCTGAATGACCATTAGGTGGACCTTTATTATCTTGAAATAACAAAACTTTTCCGCTCCAAACTTCTTTCTGAGCGTTGTGCATTAGGGAAAAATGTGTGGAAGACAATATTTAAGCAATCACTGAACTAAATTCTTCCTTGGTACCTTTGTGACATCCGTTTCCCGGGAAGCGAGCTGGCTTTGAATTTCCTCTCGCTGGTTAATAGCTGAAACCTTCTCTCTTGTAAGCTTTTCCACCTGGGCCTCCAGTTGGGCAATATTCTGAGACAGGGTCAACATCTGTAAGAGGAAATCAAAGTCCTAAATGCTAATGTCGCTTGGCAAACTAAATACGAAAAGTGTGTTGAATTCTCAGCCGCTCAGCCCCTGAGCTCGCTGCACGTCCTTTTCGCTGGGCGTTGGGCACGTGCACTTCTTGACCTCTTCAGCTCCTGCAGCCTGCACGACTTAAATATGTACTTCCCTGGTCTCCTCCCTCATTTTGGAAAAACAGAACATGACGATAAAATCAAAGGTTTGGTTGAACCTCTACAGGGACTGGAGACGCCTATGTACTTTGTGGAGGAGATGAACACGAATGAATTTCAGCAGAGGTGCCAGGGAACCAGATGACTCTTAAACCCTTCTCCCATCCAGAGGGCGTGGAAGGGATGGGCTGCGGAAGCTGGAGAAGCGAACACCCTCCGAGAGGGCTGCTGGAGGCCCATGAGGTCCCCCCACGCCCGGCATCACCAAAGAGGGGGCTCCTTGCAGTTCCCCCGCCTTCCCAATGCCCAGCGGTCCCCATCCCTCCTGCCGGGTTCCGCTCAGCCATTCTCTCCTCTCCTCCAGGGAGGCTTCCTGGACCCCTGGCTCCCAGCACCCAACAGAAGCCCCTTCACCCGCTCAGGGTTGATGTGGGGCTAACTAACGAGCACGGGCACCGTCAGGCCTGCTGTTCGCGGCGGCGGCCCTTCGCGCTGGCTGCCGTCCGAGCTGCACCGGCCGTTCAGTGAATGGTTTGACCAGCGCGCCGGCGTGTGCGCCTGCAGCCACCTCCCCGCGCCCGCATCCCACCCAGGCCCTGGACCCTCCGGCGCAGCGCTTCTCGCCCTGTTTCCCGTCGTCGGCTTCCTCGTGAGCATATCTACGTCCCTCAGGGGCACATTCCCAAGAGGCCCCCAGTGCTCGATAAATAACGTAATAGAATTAATGGCTTTTCCGAAGGACTCTCTGGATACCAGCCAGGCTCTTAGTTTTTCTTCTCAGTATTAGGAATCTTTCCTAGAGCTTAGATTTCACCTTTATAGTTTTGCTCTTTGCAGTTGCATTGTACTCTTCTCTGGTCAGTAAAAATGTTCTAGGCTCTTAATTTACTTGTGTTAGTAGTTTTAAAATGAAGAAGAAGTGCTACCTTACCCCAGAGCAGAACATACAGGGAATATCTATCAGTTTTTAACCTGTAAAAACAAGAACTGATAATGAACTCAAAATGGTAACATTTGAATTCTGCCATAGAACACTGCCGTGGATGTAGATTCAATTTTACAACTAAAAATCAATAACCAAAATTTTGTGATAGACATCAAGACTGCCTTGGAAATATACAACTGAGGTTGGCACATACGAAAATAATGAGCACTGTGGCTATTTTCTAATTTAGACAGTAGCTGTAGTAACTTTTCTGGGGATCGTGGAGAATTGTCTGTTTGACTTATGCTTGTTTGTATGTTCTTATCATTCAAAGATTGGCCATAAATCTAATTTGTACAAAAAAGTCACTTTTACTGAGACCAAGCTACAAACCATCCTTATGCACATTACAATCTGAACCTAAAATCAGAGGTCAAAAGAAGTTAAATGAAACAAATCAAAAATATGAATTTAATTTCCTTAAGCTACAAATTCAAGTTCAGGAATATCTATGTTATAAATGTGTCCTTGTGGCTCTTCTGGAAGACTATAGCAGCCACAAACTTTAATTGCCAGCTACTAAAAATTATATATTACTTACGCAGAGACATCCCTAATGGTAAACATACGAACATCATGTGGTTTTTGAAGTGACTATGAGGCCCATCAGAAGAATTGCTCATTGAAAATACCGAGTCAGTGTCTACGACCCGGCCGGCAACAAATGACATCCTTTCACTTCCCTCTGCCGCCCGTCACTCGGTTCCCCTGCCCATTACCTGTCTGCTCCCTCCTGTCACGCAGTTCCCGAGGCCTCCCCCGCCCCCGGTTGTCACACCTTCTTTCCCCCACGCCCACCATCTGGAAGGCAGCATCGCCCCGCAGGAGCCGCTCCACGCACATCTGTTGCTGAGACAGAAGGAAGGCAGACAGCTGCGGCACTGCTGGGCGTCCAGGCCGGTGACATCAGGGGAGTCCTTTAAACTTTGACAGGGGCAAGCAAGAGACAAGGACACCCAGGCTGGGAGAGCTTGACAGCCATTTCCATGCTAAAGCCGTCCCCAGCGGGCCGGACACCGAACAAAGTGGTGCTTCCTCTGCCAGTGGCACAAGAACTGAGGCTTCTAGCAAAGGGCTATTTTCCAGGGAACCGACTGAGAAAACACACGGACCGTAGAGGGCACTCAGTCAAGACGTGATGAATGGTGGATGGAACTAGCAAACCCGAGGAGCTCAGTGCAACCAAGGACCATCGCGGAAGACGACAAGCAAACTCACAGCAAGCACCTTTCATGGGGGTATGATTCAAAACCTGTCCAGGTGGAAGACATCTGCTTGCCTGGAGCTTCCCACACAAATGAACTTATTTAAAAAAAAAAAAAATAGGAGAAAGGGGAAAGAAAGACAAAGAAAAAGAAAAAGAAAGAAGAAAAAATCTAAAAGTCTTGCAAGCAAGCCTTCCTTATTGCTAGCAAAGCAGAAAGCTTGCTCCAGTGCTAACTACAGAACATTGAAAACATTGTGATTCATTGGCCCATCTCCTTATTCCATTAACTTCCTGTGCTAGGCAGTATGATAGACATTCTCTCTTAATCCCCCTGGGCCAGGAATTATATTGGATTAATTTTTGATTGAAAAAAATGAGATTCGGTAAATTAAGTAATTTGCCCAAGCTAATAAATAAAAAGTAAAGCTGGGCTTTATATTCAGATCTGTCTGCTCTTACTCACACGAGGATCCAAGAAATCGATCTAACAAGACTACTTCTCTCTTCCTCTGGAGTAAGAATGACAATAGCCACAAGCTAAGAGTTATTAAATGTCCCCTCTAAGTCAGGTATTATATTAGGTACTTTCAAAACATTACCTTATTTAACCCACTCATTTCCTTGAGTAGATGAACTCTATTATTTACTTTTTTGTAATTTGCTGAGGTCCAATGAATTCCTCAAGGATAGAGGAAGGTCAGTTTAGATTCAACCCTGAAGCCTTTGACTCCAAAGCCACTTTCTGCCTTTGGCTGGGTCAGCTCGCACCGCTTCCAGCTCTTTGCTCAGACACCTGTATTTAGGGCAGGGCCTTGCGGTCAAATGACAGCCAAGACTTACCGGGCGCAAAACAAATGACTCAGACTCTGAAATACATTGTCTTCCTGTTGTCATCTTTAGTCACGAAATAATCGTCAGTATAAAAAAGAGGTTCTGTTTCCTATGAAAGCACCTGGAATATCGCCTGGTGCCTTTCAGCCTTCCTTTGTGTTTTCTTATCAGGAATTCTCATCAAGATATTTTTATACGGTAGCACTACTCTGCAAGGTAAAAGTTTCCACTAAGCAACCCCCGCCCCGCCCCCCACACACACACAAATCTCCTAGGTGTGAACCACAGCTGGTCTTTGCAACTGATATTATTCTGTCTCACACACACGATGCTCAGTTAGTTCCCAGTTTTACCTCCCTCTATGCCTTACTCGTTACAGCCAGTATTCCTTCCCATACTCTGCATGTCTAACTCCTCCCTATGCTTTGATGCTCAGTTAAAATGCCACCTTCTCCACGAAACCTTCCATGATCTCTTACAGACAGGGATTCATTCTGATCATCTGAACTCTCAGCATTTTATTCATGCCTCTGGTATTACATTCATTCATTCATTCACTCAGCAAAAGTACACGGAGCACCTTTTATGAGAGAGGAATGTTTCAAGGTCTGAGGATGTTGAGAAGCCATACAATCAAGGGACTCCTAGTAAATTAGGGGAGACAAACAACTCAACAAGAACTTGCAATAAATTGAGTTACGGGAGCCCACAGGAAAGGCTCCCAACTCGTCTCTGTGGGACTATGAGAGGAGGTGGTGTCAACAAGAACTTTGAAGGACCCATAAGAGAGGACAGAGGAAGATTCCTGTAGGCAGGAGGCAAAGCACAGGCAAAATCCTGGAATAAAAATGCCGCCTGGCAGATTGGCGCATGTGCATGTCTGAGAAAGTTCCAGTGGACCAGGCTGGTGACGAAGCAGGAAAGAAAGGGGAAGGGAGATGAGACTCACAAGCCAAAGAGTGGAAGGAAAAGGTAGGATCTTTATGCTATACTATGCTAAACAATCCCAGATTTTAGCCAAGGAGCTGCAGGGAGACATGAAAAGAACCATAAAGTGAGAGGCAAGAGCCTGACATACCAAGATGCCCCATTTGGAAAGGCTGTCCCGGCTGTGGAGTAGGGAACAGCTGGGAGGGAGGCGAGGGTGAGCTGGGGACAGCCGTGGGCCGCAGAGGCCGGCACCCTAAACTTCCTGGGGGCCTGAGTCTCTAGAACTCGGTGACTTGATGATTTGTAGGGTACGGACAAGGAGGAGACAGAGATGGCAGCGAGACTTCAGAGCTGGGAAACTGGGTGGAAGGTGGTTCCACTAGGAGAGAAAAGAGGGGAAGGAGGCAGGTTTGGGAGCTCACTAGGGAGCTGAAGATTTAGAAATCAACGCCATATAGCTGGAATTAAAGCCACAGTAGTGCTAAAAATACCGGAACCTAGAGCTCCCTGCTACGTCCTGGAAGCCTTTCCTAAGCTTCTTTCCAAATGTCAACTTCATTGTCTCCAAGATACTTGAAACTCAGGACAACCTTAAAAGACACACATCATCATTCTCTTAAATAAGGAATATTGACTGTGGGAAAACAAGAAAGAAAACCTTTTAAGGAGCATAAGGACTAAAAACTATTTACCAAAAATAGCACAGGAAGGTCTTTGGTGAACATAGCAATGGTAATGTCTTTGTCGTAGGCACAGGAGCTGAAATGCTATGGGCCGAAGAGTGAATGGGAGGTGAGAGAACAAAGACAACATGTCTTTAAGGACCAATCCTTAAAGAAGCCTGGCTATTCAGGGGAAGAGGGAGGAGGGATATGAATTACTGAGGTGCCTTCCAACCTTGGCTACATGTCGGAGCCACCTGGACAACTCTCAGTAATAATGACCCCTGGATCTTACCCTCAGCTCTTTCAAAGCAATGGGTTTGGGGTGCAGATTGGGCCATGAGATTTCTAGAATTTCTATGTAACCAAGACTGAGAACTGCTGGATGAGAAGACAGTGTTTCTTTCAACAGGTGAGAGAAGTTTGAGCGTTATCTTCCCGGGTAAGAAAGAGGCTGTCGTGAAGGACATTTTAAAGATTCAGAAGAGAGAGGGGACTAAGAATGGGGTCCCTGGGACGATGGAAGAGAATGGGACCTGGACGAGAGGGAAAGACTAGGATTAAGCCTCTCCCGCTCTGACTGGGTTGGTTTGTGGATGAAATTTTATTTGAAGGCAGAGATGAGGGATAGATCAATAGATGAGGTGGTCACCACCCAATAGCTGCTATTTTCTTTAAGTAAGTGAGGATCTCTGCTGAGAACGAGGGGAAAGGGGGGACCGTGGAGACTCAGAGAAGGACAAAAGTGATCGGAAATAGTCCTTGAAAATGGGTCCAAGATGCCGTCACTTCCCACCTGGACTTACCGCAACTACCTCTTCCCTAACCTCCAAGCAGTTATTCCATTCTCCTGCCCATGTACCGACAGAATGGTTTTTACCATGATACTGCCTAACTGAAAGCCATTCAGGGCCTTTCCATCGCTTCTGGGGTAAAATTCAAAGTCCTTCTCATGGACACGAACGCCATTCAGGACTCGGCCCTTCCAGACTTCTCCAAGCTCTTCGCCTCTCCCCTGTCCCGCACTGGCTATGCCCCGGCCACCTGGGCCTTCGCATGGATTATTGCAACAAACTTGATCGTTCTCTTGGCAGAGGTCAGAGAGTATAATTGATGGAGAAATACATGGGAAATAGAAGCACCTTATGAACGATAAGTTATCAGAAATGTGACTCCTCCCAAGATTTTAAAATATAAAATTCTCTCAAGAATTGTGGCCCCCTGCACCATCAGCGCCGGGGCTCCTGGCCCTTCGGCTCGCACAACATGGCCTCTCAACATGGCTGGCCCAGGGGACAGCGCACCTTCGAGCCCATGTCCTCCCTTTCTGCGGCGAATTCTTTCTTCATCATCTCTTTCTCAAAGGCCCTCTTCTCTTGCTGAGCTGCAAGTTCTTTTCCAAGGCGCTCTGCCTGTCTCTCCAGCTCACTCTTCAGCTGCTCACATTGGATGAAAGCCTACAGGCAGAGGAAAACGGAGCTTAGGATTCAGGAACAACGCGGGGAATGAGGCAACGAAGCTTTACTTTCATCGGAAATAGTTAAAACACACTGTGAGGTCAATGGGAACATTTTTATATCGTTCGCTAATGCCACTTAGCGATAGAACAGTATCCGCATCTTATGTTTATTCGCATATTTCCTTTTCATAATTAAGGCTACATGAACTTACAAACTAACAAAATTCAGGTAATGGGCTTAGATGGGGGCCACTGATGAGTAAGAATTCTGAAAAAGGGGATCAGAAAGCTAAAGTGTTCTAGTACTTTCAATTATATATCATGTTTATACTACATAAAATACAAGGCCTGGCAGAAGGAACGCTTGCTTGAGTGTGGTGGGTAGGGTAACAGTATGGGTGTAATAATTTATAGGTTTAATTTGAACATTTCATCTAAAATGTCCTATGGTGTGCTTGAGTGATATTGTTGTGTTACAGAATTACATGCTTATGATCTTGTAATAAAAAAGGCGTTCTTTGTGCCAGACCCTGTATTTAAGTATCCAATTTAATTGACTTTTCATTTGCTTATGGTTAAAGTTATTTGAATACTTTAAATAGTAAACAGATAAAAATTTTTAAAATGAGGCATTGAATTCATGATTACATACAAGTTTCTGTTTTTAATGTTATGTAATATTCAAATTTCTTTATAAATAAGATAAGATTTAGTTCACTCTCCTTACACACATAACTACAGTAAAAATTAGGTAGTAATAAAAAGTTAAGATAAGGAAAGGTGCAAAACAGCATTTACTACTTAGTTTTATAACATAAAAATTGGTATCTTCCGTTTCTAGTAATTTAAAAATCCATAACTGTCCACTAGCCTAAATTTCCCACTCTGCAATACCAGAAGTGAAAATTTTATAATTTCCTCTTAGCTATATTCACAATATGTATAATATCCAATAATAAATGATGACTTCAAAATCCCAATTTAAAAAAAAATCCCAATAGAATTAGGTTGCTTCACATAGAAAATCGGAGTCACTCTAAGGTGTCTTAGTCTTATTCCAGTGGCCCTTATGTACAATATTTACCTCATCCACCCTCTATTTTCCCCTGAAGAAAGAAACCCAAGTGTTACGTGACTCACATGCTGCATGATTATAAATTTCACAGTCACGTTTCTTGTTCACAGAGAAGAAAATGGTCTCTGTGAGCAGGGACTGTAAGCTGTAGGCATGGCTTTGCTTCCCTCTGGTGAAAGTTGCAATAAATACAGACGATAATTATCTAGGCTAAGCGGACTCTCTCTCCTCATCTCCAAGTACTAAACTACAACTTCTTCAAACCCTCCTGGAAAGTTTCTGTCCTGCTAGAGAAAGTATTTACTTACCAGTTACGAAAAAACTGATCCTTGTAGGGAACTAGTCCCAAAGCCAATTCTAGTTGAGAAAGTTTTTCAAAGAAAAGAGATTTTAAGAGAAATGAAAAGTATAATTTTTTCTAAAATGGAAGCCCCTGGAACTTACAATATTATGAATTAGAGACTTTTGTGCTTCAGAGTACTATGGTCCGTGTGAAAAATATTTGATATGAACCCAATAAAAGTGTCCATAACTTTTGCTAATGTAATGAATATCACTGGTAGGAAAGAATAAAATCACTGTTAGTATAAATCAATATATCCAATCATAAGATTTTTTAACTGAACAGAAACTCAGGAATTAACATCATACTGTGTAGAAACAGCAGAAAGGACAGCTACTGATAGAGCTAAAGATCAGGTTCACATGGAGAACAAAAAAATCCATTCAAAAAATTCACTAAGTTCAGGAGCAAGAGATAATAAAAATCCTGACAAAATAAGAGGTCCAATGCCAAGAGGTTTTAGCCCAGAGTATACAGCAAGAAGTTGTAAATCACATAAACAAAACTATTGCTGAAGCCTTGGTTTAAAGGTTGGCCTTCTCTGTATTAGGACTTATCAGAACTAGCCACCAATAAAGAGACACCGAATTAAAATATTAGATTAAAAAGTGGTTATCAATGACTCTTGGCATGTGACCAATGATTCCATATTATAATATGGCACTTACTTTTATTTGTTTTGATTTTAATATATGTGTGTGGTCACAATGAAGAAAACATATTAATGCTTAATAACACTTGGAATTAGAAAAGTGACTTAACCTTTCTAAAGATATCACTCTTACCATGGTGATCACTTACTAGAAAGATTTGGTTCTACTAAATAAATATTTATACACTATTTCCACTACAGCGTTTTCTTTTTAATTCTAGGGTTCCCGCTCCTAGTTTCCAGAGTCCCAGCTGAGTCGGTGCGCCCTAATTATATTCACCTAACTGTTACTAAAGCCATAACTGAATTCTCAAAGGCTAGGTCAATGAACAGTCCATTATGATTATCTGATAGGTTTTCATGGGTGACCAAGTTAACCTCAGGCCTGCAGCCCCCATTTCTCACTGTAGTTGCCCTGGAGGGTGCGGGGGGAGGGATCCTTCTCCCTTCCCCTGAGCCAACCCCTGGATGTGGCAGAAATGGCTGTAGGTCTTGAGGAGCTGGGAAGTTATACTTTCTTACCAACCCACAAACTCAGTCCTTGAGGGACCTTTTCTCTTCTGGAAAATTTCTTTATTTTTGGTCATTTTATGTGGTTGTTCTTGATATTCCTAGTCCTGGTTTCTGAAACCAAAGAACATGCATGACTATCCTAATAGGGGCAAAAGATTTTCTAAAAGAAATTTATGTCTAGTCAACTTAATTTTTAAAATAGGAACGCTATTTTAAAATATAAGAAGGTCCTTCCCAATTGCCAGGGTTAGGGTCCTAGCAATCCTTGAGGTAGAATTCATAATTTAAGATCTCACAAGAAACATGTTTTTCATGGTTATGAATGTAAACTTTAAGACATATGAAAATGTTATTATCTTTAGGAAACAAAGCCTACAAAAATGAAAATGGTTACCAACCTGTTTTAAGCATTTAACTTGTGAATAGCATAAACTATTGATAATTTATAAATTCTTGCTTATCAGAAACCTATCAGCCAGTCTTATCCTTATCCTTCATCTTCAAGATATTTAAAATTTGTTTTTATTTTCTGGTAGACAATGTACATATCAAGAAGCATTATTTTCTATGCCTGTAGCTACAATAAAATATTCAATGTTTTTCTGATTTTTTTAAAATTCAGGTTTCTAATTCTTGCCTGATTCTGTTGTAATCCAGGAAAAAGAATAACTTAAATCCTTGAAAAGGAGAAGAGGTTTGGGGGCATTTATTCAACCCACAGAGTTGGTATTTTTGAAAAAAAGAAAATCTTTTTGTGAAAGGTTATCTCATTTATATATACCAATGGTAACTTCATGCCAAAGCCAAAAATTTCCCTTTGGATAGAAGCCTGCAAGTCTACAACCTGGTTGATAACCTTTTCATGTTGTAGCTTAACCAAGGCACCACTGAAAAGCCTCTAGTTTTTTCCCCCTAATTTATTCCCAGGTTATTTTTTTTTCACTCTTTTAAGATTATCCCCATTAGAATGACTTGCAATTTTCAAAGAAAACCAAAAACATTTATCAAGCACTTACTATATGCCAGGTGTTTTACTAAATGGCTTATATAGAATTTATTTAACTCCCTCATTAAATTTTAAGTGGTTCTTACCATTCAGTTAAAGAAACTGAAGCCTTGGGATACTAAGTATTTTGTTTGAGATCAAAAACCCAGAAAGTTGCAGAGTAGAAATTTGATCCAAAGTAGTTTTCAAAGGAATCTATAGGCATGAAATTATTATTATTATTATTTTCTAATTTATAAATTTATTATCTTAAAAATTTCTTAGGTATATTCACTGCCACTATAAATATAAAATTCCCTCTACTTGCATGAAATTCCCAAAATTGGACACTAGATGGCGCAAATGTCAAGGAACTATAAGAACAAAGTAACCATTTCAAAGCTCATTAATAAAGTGGGTGGTTTTAAAATTAAAATATGTTGTCTCAGTTTTTACTCTGAGAAAGCAAAACTACTAGTGTGTTCTAACATACCTTAGAGATAAAAACAAATAGACTTGCACTGCATTATGTAAACTGCTTAGCAATCAATCCTTACGTTATTACTAGTAAAAAAATGCTGTAGATTCACAATAACCTCTCTAGTTTTTAACCACTGAATTTTTAAAACAACTAACTACAAAAATTCATAGCGAAAGCTAATAATTGACTTTAATTCAATTCAACAAACATTTATTATGCAATTTTTATGTAAATGACCAAGTGAAAAATAATACAATGCTAGCGATCAGAGACCTGACTTTTAAGGTCTTCTGATGGGAAGACATATGTAAACAGCCACCAAAGTTGTACACAGCGTCAGTAGGGATGTAGAGGAGAAAGAGACCAGCTCAAACAAGAAGAGGCTGAGGAAAACAGCTACGTGAGTTGAGCCCATAGGTGTGAATAGGTATTCACAGGTAGATGCTGTGCAGGAAGCAGAGCATGAACGAATTCACGGAAATGGTCATTTGTGGGTCACGTTCCAGCAACAGCACAGGTCCTTTGAAAGAGTGTAGTAAGAGATCAGGATAGGAAAGCCAGATGTGGCCACGCTATGGCGGGTCTGGAAGACCATGCTAAGGAATTTGTCTTGTGTTCTACGGCAAGAGTAACCTCCTGTTATTCAAAGCTCCCAGCGCACCGCCTTATCACTGAGTGTTAACTACTTCTGTGTTGTCATTATCATTGAAAGTTTATCATTATCATTTGACTTAGTATATAGTGATCTTGGCTCATAGCTAAGGATGCTACTAAATGCACATATATTCTCGTCTGTGGTGTATTTGGATGTTCTCAACATTCCCTGTACACAGAGAAAACCCATTTGTCTTTAGTCACAAATGAACACATACATATGCGTGTTAAGATTTTAACAGCATTAAAATATATCAGCAAATAAAAAGATTAAGCATACAAGCCCCTCAAAGGACTTTACCACATGGTACAATGTCCTCTGAATAGTTCTATAGCAAGAGTATTTGCAGAAGAATAAGAACTCTCCAAATAGCAAATTGGTTTAATTTAGCAAAGTCAACATTAGCAGATTGGTATTCACTTTGCGTGTGCTTGGAAAAAAAGAGTTTAGTTATAGAAGAGTAAGTAAAGAACTACTCAGAGTGAAGAAAACGAGAGCAACCACAGCATGCCTTTCTTTCAATCTTGTTAGACTTGCCTTGGTTTTTTCAAAATTGGCCTCCTCGGTCATTTGCACAGCTTGCTTCACCTGCTCGTAAGCGCTGGCTTCCCTCTGCTGCATATCTGTCAAGCTGCTCCTTACGGAAACCAGCGCAGACATTAAGTCATCTCTTTCTCTGTCGGCACAAAAAGAACATTCAGCACCAGAAATGACCAAACGACCGTGTCGTCCTAAGTCAGGAAGGAAAAAGCCTTAAGATGTAGTAGAAGAAGAGCTAGAGCAGGCCAGCCCAGTGCATACGTCACAGCTCGCCCCAGAGAAAGACCCTCTGTCCTTCCCCGGCGAGGGGCTGGCAGAGGAGCCAAGAAGGCTGTGAGCGTTCATGGCAAGAAGGCATCTGCGGGGACAATGACCTATTGTGGGCAGGACTGGCACACTGAGGGATGCAGACTAAAGCCCAGAGAAGAAGAAATTTGTTTAAAAACAAAAGAGGGAGAGCTGAAAAGGACCAAAAAAGCAACAAGGTAGGGAAGCTGGGGACTCTACCCCAAAGCAGAGGTGAACATATTAAGAAGGCAAGACTAAGGTTTTGTTTACACTACCAATTCTCCTCTCATTTACTTGAACAAATATATGTCCTTCCTTTTTCATCTTCTTCCACAGCCCTCTTTTTCTTCCAATTAAATTCTTTCACCTACTTGCGAACACGTTTCTTCCTTCAATGGGTAGTGAGGTGAATCTCTTAAATGCTCTCCTTACCCACATAATACTCCTAATTTAACAAAATCCTATCCCACTGGCTCTCATCGCTGCCTAGGCCCACGTCGTCCACAGAGTTCTCAGCAGAGTTCCAAGCTGAGCTACTTCTCAGGGAGAGAATGCCAAAATGCTTTGGCACAGAAAACAGCAAGGACCCGTTCTCGTGGGTTAAACAAACGCCATAGAAAAGATTCCAGATATTTGGAATTTATCCACTGCATGCAATATGACCGGTAGACCCAAGACAAAGTGAGGTGTGAAACTTTCTATACACACAAAGTTAAAAAAAAGAAAAAGAAGAAAAAAGAAAGCAAAACACCCGAGTTGGGCTGTTATGTGTGTTTTGTTCAATAGCTCAAGTTTTAACTACGGTTTCAAGTGCAGCTGAAGTAGCTGCCTGCAGTTTCCTTTGATTGCCAAGTTCTAAACTATCAGAGAAAAGCCAACTGTGATTTTCTTTTTAATTTAGCAAACTTTGGATCATAATTTAAAAGATTATAAACTCTGGGTTGGAATTGCTTTCATGATCAACCAATGACTCCATTAAAAAAGATCTCTAAAAGATGAAATGATTTAAACTATTTGTGGTATTTGGAAAGCAGCCATATTTTAAGAAATATGTAATACTGAACAAAGGTACAATTATTAGCAGTTTCATAAAAGCTCTTTTTTAAAAAAACAATAGATTACTGCAAATATCATAAAATTCATGGGAGCATGGTAACCTTTATTTTAGAATATCTTGATATGTTTGTTTTAAATTGAGAAATATCATTTACTTTAATGTTTCAGTTCTAAAGGAAATTAAAAATAGAGTTACTTGTTTTTAGAAAACCTCATCAAACACAATGACTACGTGAAAAAGTGGAAAAGTCAAAGCCAATTCTTTTAGTTCTGTAATAAGTTAAATGCAAGCAAAACTGAATTTATATTTATTTTCATTTTCAAATAAGCTTCAGCATAAACAGAGACTAGCTTCATTGAGAACACGCAATCCAACTAGGACCGATAATTCTAGAACAAAAGAAGTCACTCTTAAGGGTAGTACTGACACCTGCTGATGCCCAATTACGGTTCAGGGCCACCCTTATCTGTCCCTGATACTGTGTCACCCTCAAAGCCAAAGTTGCAAATAAAAAGAATCAACAAAAAAGCTCACTGTTTATTCAGTATCACGACAGGATCAAAATCTAACAAATCTGTGTCTTATGTTTAACATATGTAATCCCTTCCCAGTATATCCTCTTGCTGAGGGGTTTGCCACACGATATCAGGGGTGTCCAAGCTTTTGGCGTCTCTGGGCCATGCGGAAAGAACAAGAGTTGTCTTGGGCCGCACGTTAAATACACAAACACTAGTGAAAACTGATGAGCAAAAAAAAGGTTTTAAGTAAATTTACGATTTTGTATGGAGCCACATTCATGGCCATCCTGGGCCACGTGCGGCCTGCGGGTTGCAGGTCGGGGACCCCTGCTGGATGCTCAATGAAATAAACAACAAAAGAAAGAATGAATGAACGATGACTGGATGCAGGGCATCGAAAGAGGGGAGCCCAGCTGGTGCATGAGCCCGGCTGGTGCGTGAGCCCAGCTGGCGTGGCTCAGTTGGTTGGGCGTCATCCCTAAAACTGAAAAGGTCGCCAGTTAGATTTCAGGTTGGGGCACATGCCAGGGTTGCAGGTTTGGTCCCCAACAGGGGTGCATACGGAAGGCAGCCAACTGATGTTTCTCTCTAACATCGGTGTTTCCTTCCTTCTCTCCCTCCCTTCCCCTCTCTCTAAAATCAAAAATAAAAATAAAATTAAAGGAGAGGTAAAATAGAGCTCCTAGTTCTAATATTTTATGATCTAAATTTAAAAAGTGACCAGACTATTTAGGATTGGAAGCTAAAGAGTTTAGTTGCTCTGACTGAAAAAATTTTCAGAGTATCAACTCACCGACTGCGGCCTATTGAACCACAGAAAATCATCAAACTCCCAAACACTGAAGTCTTGTTAAGCTCATCATTCAACAGTGAGACCATAAAGATCTGTGGGGCCACTGGATTGACACACTCTGTAACAGAAACATACTCTCCGCTTTACAGCAGCGATTGGAGAAGTCCGCATTTTACATACACTTACAGGCATAGGTAACCATTTTGGCAATTTAAGATTATCGACTCAGTCACTACATTTTTGGTTTTCTCTTATTATGTTTGCTTTTGTTTCAACTCAGCCAGCCCATATACCAAATAGCAAGCACTAACAAACCAACCAACCAACAAACAAACAAAAAGCCAGCTCTGGGCATGTTAAGCTCTGTCCTCAACACAGGCTTTGCTTCCTGTCCCAACATTCCTATGTTCGCCTGGCTGTCGCCTTCTTGATTTAGCTCCCATTTTTCAGCCCCAATGACTACTCACTATCTGCCACTCAGAAGCAGTCCACGCCAGCCACGCAGGGCACCTGCCCAGTCAGCTACGGTCCTCCAGGGCTCGTGGTCCCAGGGCTCCCAGTCCCCAGGGCCAGCCCGCAGCCGAGCCAGCCCGCAGCCAGGCCTGCATGGCCTGTCGCAGGGGGCACTTGTACATGTGCTGTGACAGTGTCAGAGGGAGAGGAGAGTTCTGCAAATGGCTGTCTTCCATGGCAAAATTGTGTGAGTGCTTAGAAACACCATGTACATGTTTTGATAAATGTGACCAAGGAGTTTTCTGGAACATAGTGAGCAAATCGGCATATCCCTGCAGCAGTCCCTGATCCGGAAGCAAGAGCAGCTGAGGCAGAGGATGGGGTAAGGAGCGTGGTTGTGAGTTCTGGGCTGAACCAACAAGTATGTAGTGTTTAAGGGACTTGGTACAGCAATCAAAGCAAAGAGGACTGAGCAAGACCATGCGTAGCCTTGGTCAAGTGTTTGAAATAGGGAAAAGAGAGACTTGGTCTGGTATATATGTATGAGCTTCATCCTGAGACATGGAGTGCCTAAGAAATGTCTTTAATTCCTTAGTTAGTTTACAGTTACTGCCAGTTTGCCGGTTTTAAGCATTCTTAAGTATCATTAATAAGTATTATCACTGTTTTTAAAAAGAAGTCTAGAAGGCTGACTTCAACATGTCCTTGTTCCTCATTTCTGGGAAGTTCCTGCCATCATCTTTCAAAGCCAAGTATATAGAACCTTGCCAATGATCCACCCCCAAATCACAAGCTGGACAAAAGTCCCGGGATAGGACAGTAGCAATTGTTTCTCTGAAAAGTGAAACTTCTCCAAGGCACCAGGAGCTGCAGAAGGAAATTGAAAACAAAGCAGTTGCATCTTGACTACATTCAAAGGTTTTGATCATGAAGCAAGAAAAAGAGATAACTGTTGCTCTTACCTACCTCATAGGCTTATGAATAATAAGGCTTATGAGGACTTCAAATCAACTTTTCAAATATATCCAATGCCATTAGCAGTTGGTAAGTATACTCTCCAGAAAGTCCCTAAGGCCCTCACAAAGCACCACAAGCATATGGGTGGCCTGGTCTCCGAGTCGTGCCTCACCCTCCCCTTTGCTAGTGTCCACGTCCTTCCTGAGTCACATACTTGACTCACTGCAGGCTCACCAGGCCAACAGAGAGGCTCAAAGCGCCGTCACAGAACCATGTTTCCAACAGAAGCAGGGACGCTCTTTTGACTTATCATATTTTTAACATTTCGTGTTCAAGTCATGCAGGAAATACTATGATACAGCTCATTGAGGGGGTCACACTTCGAATTATGCAGAAAGCTAGAAATCCAAACCCCAGAAGTGTTGGCTACTCTTCAAAGTCAGCATTACACTCAGTATTCAGCGTTCTGCATCAGTGAGTTGAAAGAGGCCGAACACCAGCTTCGGCCAAGGGAATGGTGTGGATGAAGATTTTCCCTGACAACACAAGCAGAAACCGTCCACTGTGTTCTGTTATTAAAATAGAACAGGAGCCAGGGCTAGGCTGACAAAGCAGAAAGCTGAACTGAGAAGGTTGACGTTTGTTTTAAGAGGCTAAGAGCTGAAATTTAAAACTACAGACAAAGGACTGTATAACTGAGAAAGAATCTAATTTCTAAGTGACTGCCAGACTTGGAATCGATGTAAACATTGTAGTTTCCTTTTAAAATATTTTTCTCGTGATCTACAAGGACAGTATAAAGGCAATATAAGAGGAACAAAAGTTTTGTTGTTGTTGTTGGTTTTGCTACGGAGTTTTAAAGTCTGCCTCTTTTTCTCTGTGTAACTTTGCATATACTTTTTCTCCTTTAATTTTTTCATTGCATTCTCTTTGTAAAATTAATTGCCAACATGGTGACAGTCCTATTTGACACATACTTTGAACTTCAATGCCCACGTCTACCTCTCCAGTGATAATCACTGTTAAATATTGGGTGTTTGCCCTTTCACATATTTTTCTATGCCTTTCTATGAACGTAGAGAAAATACATAGTATGGTTGTGTATGGTCTTTTAAAAAATACAAATGGTTTCAAACCAGGTGTGTCTTTCTCATTTTATTTTTTTCTCACAAAAATATATTTCAGAGCTTAATTCCATTTTAGTATACATATAGATCTATTTCATATTCTTTTTACTATACATACATTTCACAGTTTATCGAAACCACAGTTTAGTTATTCTCCTTTGAAGGATATTTAGGTTGTTTACACCTAAAAAGGAAAATCTTGTTTCCCTCTATGGTCAGTTTCTGTACTCACAACACTTCTGACACTGAATATGTGGGTTTTCCACACAAGCGATTCTCTCATACTTGGCAGATATTGATCACATTTGACACTAATGGCCGAAGTTAGCAAAGACCCTGTGGGTTAAGGCTCAGTCCCACAAGACTGTCCCCACTTCAGATGCCCATTGCGAGTCCCAGGCTGGCATCCGTATCGCTGACAGACTGGCTACAAAAGCCCTTCCATGGGTTTGAGAATTTGCTGGGACAGCTCACAGAACCCAGGAAAGTGCTTTACTTACTATTCCCTGCTCATTATAAAGGATGTGACTCAGGGATGGCAAGATGCAAGAGATGCATAGGACAAGGTATGTGGGGAGGGATGGAGCATACATGCCCTTTCTGGGCACACCACCCTCCTAGTGCCTTCATGTGCTCACCAGCCTAGAAGCTCTCCAAACCCCATAGTTTTTTTTATGGAGGTTCCATAGGCATGATTGATTACATCATTGGCCATCAGTAATTAACTCAATCTCCAGCCTTTCTGTCCTCTCCAAAGGTTGGGGAGGTCTAATCCTGTAATCTTATGGATGGTTCCTGTGGCAACCAGCACCCCATACTTAATGGGTTTCCTAAAGTCACCTCATTAACATAAACTCAAGTATGGTTAAGAGGGGCTTGTTAAGAAAGGAGATGTTCCTTTCACCTTTATGCTCTAGAGCTATATCATGAGCAGGAAGGAAACAATAATTATCACAAAAGACGTTCTTATTACTCTTATCATTTATGAAATTACAGGGTTTTAGAAGCTCTATGCCAGACACTGGACATGAAGACCAAAATACATACTTCTTATATCACGACATCACAAAATTACAAATAATGCTGCAAAAACAATTCCCTATAAATGACCCTATTGAACATATACAAGTTCTCTTGGGTAAATTCTTGAAATGTATACTACACAACTTAAATATTAATGAGTAGTGTTAAATTATCCTCCAAAGTAGTACCAATTTATACTTCCACCAGTAGGGTATGAAAATACTTGCATAATCATGGCCTCACCAATTCTTGTGATTGTCAATCTCCTTTAATTTTTACCAATTTGATGGCTTGGTTTTATTAAAAATTGTATTTCCTTGAATAATAACAGAATGAATTCCTTCTTGTGTATTGACATCGTCTTTCATTGTTCAATGATTGCTATTCTTTCTCTACTTTGCAACTGAGCAATTTGTTCTTTTTGTTAGTTTCAAGAAATTCTCTATACATCATACCTATTTTTTGTTATGTAGGATGGAACTATTTTCCTCAATCTTTTTATTTAATTTGTAATAGTGTATCATAAGAAAGTTTTTGTAATGGGGACAAATGTACCATTTTTTCCCTTTATGACTTCCACTCATCATGCCATAGTCAAAACTTTACCCCAAAGTTATAAAGACATTTTCTATATTTTCTTCTAATACTTCTATAGTCAGAATTGTATCTCGGTCTTTACACCATCTTGAATTTATTTTTGTAAGGTATGGTTGTATTTTTTTCCCCCAAGTATAAAAAGTCTGTGAAGTGGGGGTAAGAACATTTACCTCATAAATGCTTTGCTATGATTTGCATATGAAAAATATATGAGGTATATATTGCATATGAGGTATATATGAGGTATATAGGTATATATATATATATATGAGTGCCTGGCGCTCAGCAGCATATAATAAATGTTAACCACATGTTAGTTGGATCTGAAAATATGTTTAATAAATTTTATTGGTATATTGAATCTATGTGAATAATTTAATAATATGTTTAATAATTAATGTAATATTCAACCAAAACAGGACCATGAGCACAGATCATAAAAACTACCAGTCAGTCCTTCCTGGTGAAATTCAGTCTTTGTACAGCAACAAATAGGTTAGTCTTGTGTGGACGCCAGTGCTCCCAGATAGTTTGATTGCTTGTGGGCATTTAATATAACAGGAGGGATTTAATATTTATGGCAGGAACTGTTTTAAGCTCTACATATGAGTATTCTCTCAGTGACCCCTACTGAGGTACTTTTATCTCCATTTTCAAAATGGGAAATTGAGACAAAATAGGTTAAGTAACTTTTGTGAGGCCACATAGAAAGATAGTAGTAGAACCAGAATATGAATCTAGGCAGTTTAACTCAAAAGCTATGCCCTAGCCACGGGCGAGGCTGGATCCGTAAATTCCCAAGGGGTAGATAGGTGGGTGTTATATCTCCAAACAACAGATGACTCCAGACTTGGGGAAGGAAAGTCATTTGGTCAAAGGTCAAAGCATAGAGCAAACTGGTCCAACTTTAATGATGGCTGTCTTTCCATTCTCCAGACCACTTCCAACTGGGGGACGTCTGACGGTGAAGCAATACATGCCAAATGTCCTGTCAAGTGAACAGCCAGGGTTTACTGAGTGTCCATCACAGCTACTCTGCTCAAAGCCAGGGATACAGAAATGAACAAGACCTAGTTGCTGCCTCCAAACAGGCAGAACGTCTTATAAAATCATAGAAGAAAAGGGTCCATGTCAGTTGAGAGAAAAATCAGGCAAGGTTGATGGGAGAACACTTGCGGAGGAAGTGACGTTTGGGCTGTGTGAAGAGCCCAGAGAGAGAGAGAGAGGTGACCTTGGGCACAGAGAAAGGAGGGGGATGGGAGAGCACACACTATAAATCATCCCTGGGTAATTTAGTCAGTAATAATTCTCAATTTTTCCAGAATAAAATTTTCACAGGAAAATGGGACAAAATTAGATGTACATAGGGAACAGCAGTATTTCAGTCCAGATAAAAACTTTTTTAAATTTTCACCCAAGGACATTTCTTCACTGCTTTTAGAGAGAATGGAAGGGGGAGAGAGAGAAAGAGAGGCAGGTAGAGAGAGAGAGAGAGAGAGAGAGAGAGAGAAACAGAGAGCAGTGGCCTTCTCACATGTGCCCCAACTGGGGATCGAACCTGCAACCTAGGCATGTGCCCTGACAGGGACTCAAACCTGCAACCTTTCAGTCTGTGGGACGATGTTCCATCCAGTTGAGCCACACCAGCTAGGGCAATAAGAACTCTGAATTACATAAAAGCTCATCTGTAACCTGCTGTGAATCAGTCCTGGAATATTAATTAACACAGGAATACAGTGGGGCTTTCTTCTAATGAACTCATAATATCCTCAGGACAGGCACATGATGAAGACATAAAAATAATTCACTCTACCTAAGCTACAGCAGGCAAACCCAAGATGGGGCAAAATCAGAAGAATTCCTCTCAAACTCAGTTTAGTTAAGAATAGTGCTGGACTTGTGATTACCGAGTCATAGAAATGGATAGAATTATAAAAGATTATAATTTTCTCACTCCAAGATGAGTGTGAAACCAAGAGAGAGAAAATTCCTTGTCCAAAGTGATGTGTTTCCCAAAGGGGGCAGAACTGATTTGTTCTGTTTTCAAGAAAGCTACATGGACGAACCTTTGACAATCTGTTTTACTTGAAGCGTCACATTCATCCCATGTGATTTTAGCGTGGGCATGAAAGAACACGGTGCCCCTTTAAAGATAGTTTTCCAGGTGGCCAGAGACTCCACAAGTAGACGCGTACTCACTTAGTCAGCCTTTCAATGGTCTGCACGTGAACGTTACTATGGGTTTGGGAAAGAACGGCTTCGTGCTGGGCGCACTTCAAACAAAGACCGCCAACACGGTTAGCGACATTGCCAGCGAGAAGAGACTCTTTGTGCTTTAGTCGTTCTTTAAGATCTTCACAGTTTTTCTGATATTCAGCTAAGTCTTTCCTAAGAAGAAGGGGAAAAAAGTTCCAGTAAGTGGCTAGGTAAAAGTACACTACTTCCCAATGTATCAACGGGGCGGTAACTACTACTATTACTTATGGGCGTTAACCTTACAATGTGCTTTACATAGAACCCCTTATTAATTCTGACCACAACCTGGAATTCTAGGTGGATTAGGTCCAGTAGGATTATCCTCTTTGACTCTTTGGATAAAATGAAACTTGAATATATTAAATATTTAGTCCAAGTTTGTAAAATTAGTCTGCCTAAGATACTGGCTCTCAGTTCACAGGACCCTATGTCCCTTACTTGACCCACAACAGTAAAACTGCAAATGAATATTCTAAAGAGTTTCATTTAATAATGGGGTGGGGTGACGAACATCCCTGATTAGAGGGAAACACCCAATTTCAACTGTTAATGTCTTAAAATGTGTAAAGAATACCTTAAAGGATCACATAAAAGATATGGAACCTGTTATTGTCCGTTTTTCTTCAAGATCAAAAAGCTATCCAACCACAAAGCTCTACAAAGAGCTGTTTTGAAAGAGGGTGGCTACAGAAAGAAGTCGTATGGAGCTGGCCAGTCTTAAGGTTCCATAAGGAGCAGGTATTAGCTGGAAACATGCAGCTTACTTAAAAAAGGGGTGGGGGTGGGGCTGAGAAACTGGGGTGGTGTGTTTTGTTTGTTTTTTTTTACTTCAGAGGATAGTCCTTGGAGATGTTTTTCTCCAAGTTTTGGTAAAGTCAACCTGAACAACTGAGCTTCCTTACAAAGACAGCCCTTTCCTAATGTAGAAAAAGGAACTTCCTAGTCAAAAAGGAAAAAGCTGCCCTAAATTCGTGGACTACTGAAGGCAGGCACCTGACTCACGCTCAGTCCACTCTCTGTCATCAGTGCCTATTGTATTCAGGGACCTATAGCTGTCTCAGCTTGTTCACTGTCACAGAGGAGAAGCCAATAGTTGTGACACCTGGTCATTACACATGACCTCAACTTTATGGCAACCTGGGAGAGGTGGGAAGGATCCACAGGCAACCTAAGGATTAAAAAAACTAATCTCATGAGTGTCTGAAGTTGAAAAAAAATGGAACTGCTTGTGCCTTATTCCCAAGATAATATCTCCAACATAATGAGTTTTCTTCTTAAGTATCACAAAGGATTTATTAAAAAAAACTTGGGAAGCATATTCCAAAGTAAAAGGGTCTCCCTGACTATTTCTATCAGGTGCAAGTTCAAAACACTCAAGGAGCTATGATTATTTATAATGGCAAAAAAATAATAATGAAAAAGAAACAATTATCATAAAGTGAGAGTTTCTGAGAGTAGCGATTTTATTTCTTTCTGTAAGGAAAAGACCTCTTTCATTAGTCTTAAATTATACTAAAGCAAAATAGAGAAACAGAAGGATGCAGGGAGCAAAGTCTAGTTCACTGTAAGGTGGTGTTTTAATCTAATTAAAGATGGCATATGAATTCCGAATGAGACCAAATAAATCACACTACCATAAATATCATGAGTTAGAAATATATAAAGAATCAAAACACAATATATATCGAAATATAACAAAGATAAAAAGCAAGAAAGCAAAAATTAGACCATTTTCTAAATATTAGGTTTCTTCATGGAAAAGTAAAAATCTCTATGTAAATCGTAAAATGAAAAAGGGCGAGGTATGAAGAGAGCATATTAAAAGCAGTGAACTATAACACACGCAGTGCATGTCCGTGTGTTCTGGTTCTTAGCCTTACTCTAGTTATGTCTCCAGACAATGCATTCACTGAAGACTTTAAATTTTGTTTCAGATTGGACTACCAAAATAAATTAATCATTAAAACCATTTTGAAAAAATAAAATAAAGTTTATTATGAGTATGTTAAAGTTTATTTGATTTGAAAATATTTCATTACTGTGGTTTAAAATAACCTTTAATGTACAAAAAAAATTTCTGGTATCTTTTTGTATAAAAAAATAATTGTGTAGATAGATGCAAAAGGAGAATGTTGCATTGCAATTCTTGGATAATGAAAACTCAATAAATCACTAGTGGTTAATCTATAATATATAGGATTTATTGGGATTTTTGGAAACATATGAAAAAGCACATGAAAACTCATTATGTATACAGAAATTCACCATGTACACAAAACACACTCAAATATATTGTTGTAACTTTAAAATTAAATGAAGAAAAGTCAATAAAGAGAAAAACTCTTACATGTAATTTGAAAACTAAAGCAATTTATTTTCACTATTTATTTTTTAAAGTTTAATGTCTTTAAGAGCAGCTACTCATTCTTATTTCTGTCAGAAAACAAATATTTTGAACTGATGAGAAAACAAAACTTATAATTTAGTTCACAGTTATTTCAAATAACCTTTGAAAAAGGACTTCACAATTTTCTGCCCCCTTATCCTTTGATAATGTGAGAACATGTCTTATATTGCAAACAAAATGTCATCAAGTAATTCGTACATTGACTAAAACTAGGACTTCAGCAAACATTCAAGCATATGCTAAGATCGTTATGCTTTCACTATGATTTTATATAAATGATGATACCTTACCTCAAAAACCTCAACTGAGATTCCAGGATTTCACACTTTGCCTCATAAGTAAGTTTCAGCCTCTCCTTTAGCAAAGAAAAAAAATACATTTCTTTCGTATCCAGTGTGTTATTAGCAAATTTTAATTATTAATATTAAACTCAATAATTTTCCCAAGAGGAAAAATAATGTATGCTCTCACAACCACTTTCCCTAGTCCACCTAAAATTTTTCTATATTTATTAAGCGAAATAACTGCAAGAACTACTGAGTCATAAAATGGCCATTACTGACAAAAAGTGTTTTTTTCAAAATTGCATAAATCAGGTCTTTCTTCAAAAAGTATGATGCTGAGGAAAACCACTTATAACCAGCAACGTTAATGAGGACAAAGATCAAATCCCACTGGAGTTCTCTATTGTGACTGCTATATATTTGACATATAATAAATACGCATACAATACATATGTGTCTATGACACACAATGGATGAATAGTAAAAGGGAAGTTGTAAGACATATGATGACAGACCAAACTATCTACAAGCCCCTGCTTGTTATTCTTTCATTCAACAAAAATATATCACGTATCTCAGGTGAAGATGCCTCCAACTTCAAGGAACTAGATTCTAACAAGGCATAGAAAGACAGATGAACATTCATTTATATGTAATTTATGATAGCAAGGAATACAGAAGGTAGAGTTACAGGAATTTGTACTGCAATCAAAGGGAGGAAGAGAAAACTTCATGGAGGATGTGCTAAGAGACGTAAAGCATAATTTCCAATAGAGCGAAAGGCACAGCGGCCGGGCGTGGAAAATGCCAGGTGGAATAGTGACTCACGATAGTTAAAGAGGTGAGGCTAGGCCACAGAAAGAATACAAATATGAAGACCTTTATTTAGCCAGCCCATGTAGTCTCCATATAGTAGAGGCATGGGAGGCACACTGAAAACTTTGGACCAGATTTGACTCTTAAATCACTCAGCTGTGAAAAAAGCAAGACTGATTAAAAAGTCGCCGCAAATACATAGGTAAGAGATAAGCACATGAACAAGAGTAATCAAGCATGAAAGGTAGAAAAGAAATAATTTAGTATAGAGCTGTACAAAAGTGATACAGTTTTATCATTGAATAGATATGAGGGAGAAAACATTAAAAATAATCCTGGGTTTCTGAATTGAGCAGCCAGTTGAGTGCTGGCACTAAAGATATTTTCATACTGACGAGGCGGGTAAAAGGAAGTCATAAGAATAGTTTACTAATTCAGAAGAAGGCAGAAAGCGAGCAAAGGGAGAACAGAATAATAGGTGGGGGAAATGAAGCCAAATAGCAAGAGAGTGGATTTAACCACAAGTATATAAATAATCACAGTTAAAAGGCAATGTCATTAGATTGGATAAAAAAAATCAAAACACAGCTCTATATTCTTTTCAAGAAACCCACATTCAGTATGAAGACAGATCTGTTCAAAGTCAAAGACAGCAATAATAAATCATGCTAATATTAATCAAAAGAAAGTGAGAGTCAAAATACAAAAATCAATGTTTTGTGCTTTTTTCTATATCAGCAATGAGAACTGTGGTACATGCTACAACATGGATGAACGTGGAAAACATGCTAAATAAGATAGGCCAGACACATGGTTTGATTTCACTGTGTCAGGTCCCTAGAACAGGTAAACTCATTGAGATGGAAAAGAGCAGAGGTCACCAGGGCTGGCGAGAGGAGAGAATAGGAGTTACTGTTTAATGTGTATGGAGCGTTTTGGGGGAATGATGAAAAAGTTCTAAAAACGGATAGTGTTGATAGTCACACAACATTGGGAAGGTACTTAATGCAAACGAGGTGTACGCTTAAAATGCTAAAATGGTAAATTTTTAAATTATTAAAATGTTACATTTACCACAATACAAAGCACAAAAAAGAAAAGGTACATAACACGAAAACACCTAAATACTCACCAGTTCTAGCTTCCATTTCTCAGCCTCACTGGCAGACGAAGCTCTGGTAGCATCGGCATTGCCACGGGAAAGCGATCTCTTGGCAGATTCTTCCACCCCAGAATTTTCACCGGTTGTAATCCAAGAATTCTGCATGTTTCCCTAAAATACAATGTGCCAGTAATTGCAATCAACGTTTACCTTTAAATCAACATGCATGCTTTACAACTGATTCTTATCTGTGATAAAAGAATAAAAAAAAGCAGTTGCTTCCCAAGTACAAGTCAATAATTATTTTACGTTTTCCAGCTACTAGGGTCATATTCCACAGGTACTACAAAGTCGAATTCCTGCAGGTACAGACAACAAAGCAAATGAGCAACGAGGGCTGGATGCCAGTGTAGTAAATCTCTTACTTCTCTAAAGATATATACTCTCAAAATACAGCCTTCTCTTAGTTTGCCTTTCATTTTTCACATTACAGAAAGGTGTGACTAATAATAGCTGTTAATACATATGGTGTTTACTATGTGTCCAATGCTGTTTATGTCCTTCACATATATTAATTCATTTGATCATTACAACAACTGTGTAAGTTTCATTGTTATCTCCATTTTATAGATGAGGAAACTGAGTCACATGGAATAACCTGATGAGTTACACAGGTAGGAAGTAGCTAATAAGTGGTATAGCTAGGATTTGAACCCTAGCAAATCCAGCGGCCATGCCCTAAGCCACTATGCTCTTTTGCCTTTCCAGAAAAAAAAAATATTTATCTTCAACAAGCAAAAGAGTGCACGACATGTCAGGGATTCCAAAGGAGTGGTAGGAACCATGATAAACCACCCAAAAGACACAGCTACTACCCCTTCCAGTCAATTGCTGCCACGTGTGAATGCAAACTCATAGTTCCAAAAATCTGTTAATTAAAAAAATAAGCCAGATATATAGCTTTTTCATTTGAAACTTTGTTAAATATTGGCTCAACGCGTGTCAAACAAACAAACACATTCCACAGATGGAATCTGGTGGCCCTGTGGTCAGTCTCCCATCCCTGGCACCTTCTCAGCATTCAGTGAGGTAAGCAGCCCAAGATCTGTGCCATTTATGTGTACAGCCAGGACGAACATACTTATACTAATTCAGAAAATAATAACTGAACTCTTGCTAAGAGCCAAAGAATACGGTAGTATCCTGAAGAGAGGACAGGTCCCCAACCTGTCCTCCATATTGCACTGCCATATCGTGCCAGAAGGTGGTAAATGGTATTTCTCCAAAGTAGACTTCTGCGGTTCCATTCCATTTTCTTCTGGAAGTTCAGTTTAATGCAAACACTTCTGTAAAAATGCCTACTACGTCCAGGCACCATGCTAAGAGCGCAGAGGGTAAAAAATAAGCAAGGCCAATCTTATCCTTAAGGAGTTTAATGAGGGAGACAAATGTTTTGGCAAATAATTTCAAATAATAAGCTAAGCGCAAGGCCAGGGGTGTGCGTGCAGGACTGTTCCAGAACAGAGGAGGGACATTAAGAGTGACAGGAGATTCCAGGAGGATTTCCTGGAGAAGTTTAGACACTGGTATTATATCCTGAGGATAAATAAGACTGAGCTACATAGGAAGGGCATGCCAGGAAAAGAGAATATCGTGAGAAAAATCACAGCGGTGTGAAATAGGCTGGTTGCAGGGGACTCAGGCAATTTAGCATCACTAGATGTTGAAGCACAAGGAAATGGGTGTCAGAAGGTGAAGCCAGAGCCAAACAAGGCCCTGGAAAGCACAAGAGAATAAGCTTCCACTTGACTGGGTAGGTAGGAACGAATCTGCCAAGACGGGGTTGCACTCAAAGTTGCCTTGGAGAGCAAGAAGGAAGGGTGGTCTGATTTCCTATGGAGAGACTGGAGAAAGCATGTAGAACTTCGATCACTAACATAACAGAAACATCATGATTCTTTGAAAGAAGTGCTAGTCTAATTGACACTTTGTTCTTTCACAGACAGCTCTTAAAAACTGGAATGGTATTTGACCAAGATTTGAAATATCTAATTACATTTACATCCCTGAAGACCACTGGAAACCTTTACTTTCTTAACTGAATGGAGAGATTGGTAATGGAAGGGATGAGAATACACATAGAAAGAAATGGTTCAGAAATGTGATACTTAAAAAAATATCTCCGAGATCCTTGAGTGGACACGCTGAAATTCCTAGTAAATAGCATATTTTAATGTTATAATTTCTGAACTATCACAAAAAGCCCTCCATGAAGAGACATTTTATAAGTGATGACAAATAAAAATGGAAATGAAATATTCTTTAAACATGTTTAGTTTTAAAAAAAAACAATCTGCTTGCTTCTTCAACTGCTAGGTCAAAAAGTAGGCTAAAAGTGAAAAGTCACATAGGCTACCGTTCAAGTCCAAGGTTAAAACTCAGAAACAATAAAGAGGAGGCTCCTATCTTCTGAGGGAAATCTTTTATTCCAGGACAAACACAGATGGTCTGGTTCCGTATTGACAAGTTTTTACTAATTTATGCAAGCAGCACAGTTCAAGGCTAGGTGGATGGATTTGGGGTCAGACAGTTCCATGTTTGAGTACTAGCTTTGCTATTTTCTAGCTTCGTGACATTAGACCAGTTACTTTGGCTACTTTACTTGTCTTAGTTAACTTGTCTGAAAATAAACATAATTACAGTGCCTTGTGTGGCTACTATACAACTGAAATAAATATAATGTAAAGAAAGTGCTTAATATAGTGCTTGGAACACCACAACCATGTAGTCATCAATAAATATTAATTATTACTATATAACTATTTAAATTATTTTTCAAAAGAAGGTCTTCAGAAACACTGAAAATCTATATTCAAATCCGCCAAGAGCTTTGGCAAGATCTACCATCTGCATAGCAATAGACTCACTAAAAAGAGTTTAGAAAAAAAAAGGAAGACACTGTCTTTTGATCTGTTTATATATTTAAGATACTCTAAAAAGTTTCATTTACGTTAAGACTTTCTTTTCTTAATACAGCAGCATGCACGGGCGGTTGAAATGCCTCAGCTCACCCATACAGGTAAAAAGCAGGGCTCTCGCTACTGGAACAACAAACTAACAGACAGCTGACACTGACTAGGCAGCAAGGTCCCCGGCACATCTGCAACAATCGCTGCGATGTTTGCATTACATTTTCCGCATGTGGAAATGTGTACAAACAGAAACAGCAGAAGCTCTGTAGGAGTCTGTTCTTTCTCTGATTATGGCTGCAGTTTTCTTCAGCAAGTTGCCTTTGTTCATGCGGCAAAGCGTGCATGCCGTTCATTTCCTTCCCCTTTCGCATTACTCACTTAGCTTGCCCTCTGATTCACTTGCCTGCCCAATTTCCTTTCTCACTGCACTTCCCCTTCTTCCACTTCTTTGCCATTGTGTAAACAAAGAAGACTATGAACAATTGAGTCACCATGTGCTAAATGACTACACACTTGGAAGAAAAGCAAAATAACATATATATTTTAAAAATGAGCTACTTCTAAGGCTTTTTTGTATGGCTATGTCATCTTTGAATTGACATTAAAATAATAAGCAACTAAGGTGGAATTTTGAACTACTAACATTAATAATATAATGATATAATTATTCAGAAAAAGCCACAGTGAAGGGAATATAGCTGATCATAAACTGAAATGTAACTGCAGAAAAATAAACTGAAATACTAATCAGTTCGCTTTTCAAAATTAACACAATCAGCTACTTCTAAATAGCAAATTATAATGCATAGAACTCAAGGATTATAAATGAAACATCAGGCCAGGTAAATTAAAAAAAACAAACTTCAGAAACAAAAATCAGAGGACACCTAGGTAAAACATTAAGACATCTTTTCTTCCCAAACTGATTTACCAATGACAATTATGTCAAAACCCCCAGAATCCCTTGCAAGGTAAAGCAGCAACAGGCAAGTATTAAAACTTCCTCATGGAAAGCTGAATTTTGTTTCAAAAAGCAGAACTAGCTCTTATTAACTGTATTCCACTGTAAGAGTGAAAAACGTTTTCAGGGCAAAAGTATCTTTGACAAGTCATAAGGAGATGACCAAGTTTAAACACTATTTAAATACCATTACAAAAACTATAGAGATCATTTAGTTCACTGTTGTTCAAAATGTGATCCACTGAAATTAGAATCACTTAGGCAACTTGCTAAAATGTCATATTTTTAACTCAAAGACTCAACCCAGACCCACAGAATCAGACTCGCAGGGGATGGAGCTCAGCAATCTGCACTGGTAGCAACTACCTAAAGTGACCACTATTCTCATTAAAGACTAAGAACTGCTCATATAGGTGAATCTTCTCAAACTGCCAATAAACAGAGGGCCCATGAGGTTAAGCCATGTGTGAAAGTCCTATAAAGTTACAGCATTTGCTAAACATCCAGTTCATCGGCAACAATGGGCAGCCTAACACTTTGATTCTTGGACCTTCAGACCGGTGTTCATTCTGCTACACCATGCTGCTAATTAGACTAACTTGGAATTCGGAGCTCAAGAAAAATTTAGAGAAATATATCTAAGCTGCAGTTCTGAGCAGTTTTTGGATTTGACCAAGACCTTTTGGTCCCATCTAACTCCCTGCTTTCAGACCTGCCCTTTCCATACGGAAAAAACATAAATGGCGTGCTTCGAGCAGAAGCGGGAGTAGATAGGCGGTATTATTGCATCACTTCACTGGCGGATTCATTCCACCTCAGTGAATTTTAATGTTTGACGCCCCAAGCAAACTTAAGCATAGTACTTTTGCCAAACTTCAAGGAGGAAATCTAAGCAGTTCAGAAGGCTGGGGAGAGGGTGGGAGGGAACATTCGAACTAAAACACAATTGTGGTTTTAAAAAATGCTCACAGTTGCATCCAGAAGTGTTTGTTCCCTCATTGCTTCCTCTTGTCTTCGCAATTTCAACTCTTGCTGGAGCCGTTCATTGTCAAGCACCACTACCTGTAACCTATTTTTCATTCCAGAGAGTTCCTCCTATGAAAAGCAGAAATAGATATGAGATACGGTCAGAATTTTTAAGCAGTGCTTCTATTTGTTGATTATTAGACAATCCAACATGATGTAAAGCATGCAAGATTTTCTGCTCTCTATCCATTTTCTGAAGTACTAGAATTGTATTCAAACAAACAAATATTAGTTAACAAACAAAGAGAAGGCTGGGGCTGTGCAGTAGGAAGCCTTCTGACGGCCTTTTCACAGAAGTGTGTGGTCTGACTATTTTTTTCTCCAAGGGATCAAGGCTTATAGAAAAGCTTTAATTAAAGGGGTTATCTGAAAGAGTTTAAAGAATGAGGTAGAATGCAGAAAACTAAGGTGAGATACATTATTACTCACACGTAAATGCCAATAACTTGTTGAAAACTGACATAGGACTCAACAGTTAATACAGGACTCTGAGATTAAAAAGCCTGGGAAGTTACAATGATGATCTATGAACTGGTAGCCAGATGGAGGGAAATTATGAGGGAAATACTTTGGTGGAGAATTCTGAAAGAGTATTTTATTAGCCTTGCAAGGTATAATATAAGGAATTACAGATAAATAACAATTAGAAGAGCTATTGCATGGCATTTCATTTTCCAAAAAGTGCCAAAAATCATCACTATATTGACAGTATACTACTTAGTCTTCGTTACTAGTGTGACCAAAAACTATTATGCAATATATACAAATTCCATTCAATTATTTTATTCACACAAGAAAACCAAAGCCATAGCTGAAAGTAGTAATTTTAAAAATCTTGCAGATTTAGCTTAGGAGATCTCACTTCCACCTTCACAACAAGACAAACGCTAAACAAGCGGAAAAACCAACCACTCTTCTTAGATTCATCAGAGAACTAAAGCCCCAGGAAAAACTTGCACCCCCCAGTGCCGGAGAGCTGGACAGGTGCTCTGGAGCAGTACATCCCACAGAAACTTCAAGGGGAAGGAGTGCTGGGCGCGGAGGGTGTAGTGTGTAAGCGACGAAATGCTCATCGTGGACAAGTGTGAGCGTTAAAAACTCTAGGGGGACCCAGTGCTGGGGGAAATCCTATGCTTTTGTGAGTTCCATTCCTAGGACACCAGGTTCTTACAGCAAAGACTAGAGAAAAATCCCCTGATGCTTCCACCAGTAGGAGAGGAAAGCAACTATTCTGAAACATGCCCAAAGCATTCTCTTCTTTTTAACAAGGCCTTTCTCCGAAGAAACTGTTACCAGAGCCTAAATAGCTGGGTTGTTTTGTTTTGTTTTTCAGGTCCTACATGACCTGGGGGAAGGGAGATACCCAACTCCAGCTGCTACAAGACTTCCTGTCTCAATTAAGGGGAGGAGATAGAAGGCTGGCAAATACTTGTGTAGGTCATGGCCAAGGGGCACAGGCTGCCTAAATAACTGAGACCTAATCACAGGACTAGAGAATGCTTCCTATGTTCCTATATCTTACGACCACATCAAACGGGCTCCTATATAATAACAGGGAAATGCACTAAAATAACTGCATGCCTTCTACCTCGTTTTAGGAGAATTCCACAGGGAAGCCCAAAGACAACAGGGGAAACAAAAACCAAGACATTAGAGGAAATTTTAGCCTCTGACACCTTCAGCAACAGTCAATAGTAAATGCATCCTAACTCTTAGCCAAATAAACATAAAACAAAATAACCATAAAACCTCACACTAAATGTGTATTTCCCTCAGTTGCTTTTACTCAGTACATCATGTCTAGCATTCAACAAAAAATTACAAGGTGTCCCAAAAGACTTAAAGCACAGTTTAAAGTGACTAAGCAAGCACAGAACCAGACTTGGATATGGCAGAGATGTTGAAATAATTAGATTGGGAGTTCAAAATAATTATCATTAATATGCTAAAGAGTCTAGTGGGAAGAGTGGACTACATGCAAGAACAGATGGGAAATATAAGCACAGAAATGAAACATCTAAAAAAGAATCAAAAGAAAATGCTGGAAATAAAAAGCACAGCAATAAAATTGAAGAATGCATTTACAGACTGGACACATCCAAGGACAGAATTAAAGAGCTTCAAGAATTGTCATTAGAAATTTCCCTAACTGAAATGCAAAGAGAAACAAAGAATAAAAAAGAACAGACTATTCAAGAACGGTGGGACAATCATAAAAGATATAACAAGTATAATGGGAATTCCAGAAAAAGAAAAAAGAGATAAAGGAGAACAAATACTTGAAGCATTAATGATTAAGAATTTTCCAAAGTAAATGATAGTAGGCCCCAGATCCAGGAAGCTCAGAGAATACCAACCAGGACAATACCAAAAAGTCTACATCTAGGCATATCACATTTGAAATGCAGAAAATCAAAGACAAAGGGAAACTCTTTAAATAAGGAAGGGGGAGGGGAGAGGGGAAACCATACCTATAGAGAATCAAGGATAATTACATCAGGCCACTCTTCAGAAACCATGTAAGCAAAAAGAGAGTAGAAACAAATATTTAAAGTTTTGAAAGAAAAAAAATCCCCTCAGATGATCAAAAATATAGGGAACTTATTACCAGTAAACTTGCCTTACAAGAAATATTAAAAGAAGTTCTTCAGAAAGAAGGAAATGTATATAGGTCATAAACTCAGATCTACATTTTAAAAAGCATTAGAGAAGAAATGTATGGAGATAAAATCCTTAATTTTTCTTAATCGCAATTGATATGAGTCTATATTACATATAACATATTACATCTATATTACACATGGCAGTTTGTTCAACAGCATAATAGCAACAGTAAATATGGTGATGAAAGGTTATGTATAAGTGAAATGAATAACAGCAATGTTATAAACAGCAGAAGGGAAGAACTGAGAATGCTCCGTCGTAAGGAATCTGCCCTTGCCCTGAAGTGGTGAAGTGTTATTTGAAAGTAGATTTAGATTAGTGATAAATGCAATTGCAAACTCAAGGACAACCACTTATAAAAGTAAAAAAAGAAGTTCAACTGCTATGATAAGAGGAGTGGGGAAAGGAAATCATAAAAAATACTGATTTAAAACCAAAGATAGCAGAAAGAGTGGAAAACAAAAAAAGTAAGTCAATATAGAACAAGGACAATGAACAGACAACAGTAACAACTGTGGTTGATATAATAGATATCCAAGTATATCAATAATCACTTTATACCTCCGTGGTCTGAATACGCCAATAAAAAGACAGAGGCTGTCAGTGAAAAAAACGAGACCCAAGTATATGTTGTCTGCAGGAAACCCACTTTAAATATAAAGACAGATTAAAAGTAAAGGATGGAGGAAGACATACCATGCTAACATAAATCAAAAGAAAGCTAGAATAGCTAAATTAATTTCCAACAAAGCAGACTTCACAGCAAAAAAAATGTATCAGAGATAAAAAGGGGGCAATCCTTCAAAAAGACCTAATCCTCAGTGTGTATGTGGATGGGCCTAATAATGGAGCACCTGTGCAGATACCTCGCCAAAGAAGATCTATAAATGGAAAATAAGGATATGAAAAAAGTTCAGTATGACTTGTCATTAGAAAATAATTGCAGTTAAAACAATGAGATACCACTACATACCTTTAATACTCTAAAATCCAAAACACTGATCATACCAAGTGGGGTAAAGATGTGATACAAAAAGATATCAGTAACTACTATAAAAATATCATATGAGCTGATGCATTGATATTGAAAAACAAAAGGAAGAAAGAAAAAGTAAAACATGAACATACTTTGGGAAGTTAGAAAGGCTGCAACGGCATTCGTGGCATTATTAACTCCATGTGGTCGAGCAATATCACTGTCTGGTGTTTCGAGCCATAGGTGACGCATTTTGTTTCTTGGTCATTGTTACTAGTACCCGCATGAAGCATTCTTATCATTCAAAGTCAAGGTGTAACCCTTTATACTGACTATGGAGCAGATTTAGTCTAGTAGCATCAGTCCCTGCCTGCTGCACCCCAGGCTCAGTAAGTTGAAAAAGGCGGGAGAAAGATTGGAAGGACTATTCCACAGCATTTGCCATCAGCTGGGCTCAAGTAAATGGAGTGGAAAGAAAAGAATTCTGAGAAAAAAATGGGATCCTATCGTCAAGATGTGGGACGTAGTTTAGTTATGGACTGCCGGGAAACCAAGCAGCCCGACGTGGCATGGTCAACGGCGTCATTCCCGAGGCTGATAACGTATAATGGTGGCCTTTGTGACTGTATTGCTATAAATGTGAAGACTAATAATAGCGCCTTTTCATAAAAGACCTCATTCATATAAACTTCAATTTGGGTAACCTTAAATTTTTAATGAGAAACTTACCTTGCAGAACTTGACTTCTGCCTCTAAATGATGAATGTATTGAGACTGATCATTGATGATAGGGACAAGATTTTGGACAGTAGGCATGCTGGTTTCCTCATGTTCTGAGGACCTCTACGAAAAATAAACAAGAAGTGAAGCATGTTTTAATTTAGCAAAGACTCAATGAATATCACCCTCGTATTCAGTTTACCACGGATGGCGTATAAACACAGACCAGATCCTAGGGGGCTAATAGGATTTATTTCTCTATCCTATAAATTCCACAAAGGTATAGAATTCCGGGGTATGACCATTTTTTAAAGTTGGAGAGTGAAGGTGGTTATAGAAAGCACACGGCAAATGGAAAAATGCCAGGGGAACATAAACTGGCTTGAGATGAAGTGCCTGTTTGGGCCGAGCTGAGATGAAGAGACAGCGCTCGCCTGGGCACCGCCACGGAAGAGGAGGACCGGCTGCAACCGCAGAACCGCTCCCTGCCGAAGGGCTTCTCCAGACCAGCGTTTGATGCTAAATAAGTGTGTACTGATGAGTAAAATTCTATCTTCGCCATGATTTCGGCCACTTAAACCGGGTCAAAGCTTTTCCTCACACCTTCACACCTATTTTAGCCTTGAGGACATTGCATTTCTTCAATCAGGAATAATATGCTCTGTCAAAGCAACAGCAATGAAAGAGCTGCACAAGAAATCCGGTGCAACTTCTTGCATCACACAATTTCATAACCATGTATTTTTCTAAGTGTAGAATAAGATTACATATTTTGGTTTTGACATTTATGATAAGAATACTACAAAGGACGGCCAGAATTATAATCAATTCTAAAACTGATCGGATACAGATATATGTCCCCAAAAAAGAGAAATGACTAATCTTTTCCATAATGTGCTTCTTTTATAGTGGCTAATAGTTACAAAGTAAATTCTCCAAACTATTTCCTCACTCATGTTTTTCAAGTGAACAACAAATTAAAAAATCAGGATTCCTTTTGCCCTAGGAGTCTCTCTTCTGTAGCTAAAATAATCAGAGAAGATTGTTTCTTTTAATGATGTACACTCTTAGAATGTCCTGCTCAGAACCTGTCTACAGCATGCCCTACTAAAATGGCACTGTGAAGTTAAAACATAGTCAGAAAAATAATGCTTTTTTGCATTGCAAATGTTGATACTTACCAAAGGGGACATTTTTCGTCTTCTTGAAGGAGATACCTCACTTTCCTTAGCTGCTTGTTGATGCAACAAAGCTTTGAGTTGATTAACTACAGGGGAGAAGCAATGGGTTTATTAATCTTGAGATCCACGGTTTATTGTCACCCATCCTTCCTTCCAACAAATATTGTTTAACCATATATTATGCACCAAGAACTGGGATGCAAAGGAAAGATGAGAGAATCTCTCCCACTTAAGAGCTAAGGATCCACTGGGAAAGAGAGTGATACACTAATAGATATAAGACAACATAAATCTGTATGTAGACCCAGAGCCATATATAGTGCTACAAAAAGAGGAAGCACCTAATTGTGCCTGTTTTCACAGAGAAGATAACACTGTGAAGGATCTAAGCAGAAAAAGGTAAGAAAAATTCCAGTAGAAAGCATGGTGCATTCAGAAGCCAGGACGACGGCCAGCGGAGCATGGCTTGCGACAGAGATGATTGGAAGGAGGGAATAAACATGAGGCTAGCAAGGTAGCCTGGAGCCATATAACGTAAATATTGCTATGATACTAGAGTTTTGGACTTTGGTCTACACAGACATCAGGAAGTCAAGGGAAAAAAAATTAAGCATGGGAATTGTATTAGTTAATTTGTGTTTCAGGAATAAAATCTTAGCAGTAGAGTGGAGGATGGGCTGGAGTCATTGTTGTATAGGGTTTAAAGAATTCACTGTGGGTCGTCCAGGTTAGGGTCACATTCAGCTCACCAGCATGGCTGTGTTGTAGTTCGTGCCAGGCAGTCCCAGGGTCCTCATGTCCTACGTTCGTGCTTAAAGAAGGATCCAGAGCATCTTCCACACCACTGACATCGCCTTCTTTCAGGGCGCATTTCAGTTGGTGGATGCTTCTATTTGCACGTTCTACAACAACATGGTAAAAGAGAGGCTGCTGAAATCTGACAGCTGCATGCAATACTCGGGCAGTTGCTAAAGCGGAAGCAACACTTCTGAGAGTCTATGGAAAAAGGCAGAGTTCTGTTTCTAGCTTGCTGAGGAATGTGCTAGAAGGAGTGAGAGAAGGTTAAGTTCGTGGGCTAAAGGTTATACTTGATGATCTCTAAGGTCCCTGACACCTCAGTGGATGATATTCACAGTACTGTCAGCAGGAGGATTGAATGGGAGGGCTCCTCCCTCACCCATACCTCCAATCAGTAACCAGCAAGGCCAAGTGCCCGGGACTCCCCAACTCTACCCGGAGACATTGGGCTGGGTGGGCAGAACCAACAAGAGGGACTCCACCACACCAAGCATCTGCCCAGGGAAGCTTCCTTGTCCCCATGGGCCCAACCCCAACCAAGAGACAGCCAACTGCCTGGCCTAGTTTTGAATCAAGATGTGAATAACTAAAGTGCTTCTCGGGGTAACCTCTGTAATATACAGCCCTACAGACATATTGCTGGCTGACTGTATCCTCTGCAGAAATTCCTGGTTAGTGCAGCTGACTTACCCTAGAACTGAAGCTTAAACTCACCAGCACATGCTGAACATAAGCTCTGAAATCAAGTATTTTAAGGCACATTTCTACTGCCGTTCATTTCTAAAAATGGTCCCCAAGGAACCCAGCCTCGAGCCCTCTCCTCTCCCAGGCGGAAACTTGAGCAGGCCTGTCAGGCATCAACCAACACAACGCAGTGGAAGTTACCCCAGGGCAGAGCGGGCCTGGTCTTTGAAATGTCTCGTGGGTTCTGCCTCCTCCCTCCTGGAGCGGTTGCTTTTGTGAGCCCCAAACCACAAGTAGGAAGTCCGGCTATCCTGCTGGGGAGGTTGAGGGGAGGCCATGTGGAAGGAGACGCCCCGGAACCACGTGGAGAGCCAGAGGAGCCCAGCCTGGCCGACAGCCCAGCGGAGCCTTCCAGGCCACTCTACAGGGCCAGAGGCCGTCGGGGTGCAATGGCAAAAAAGAGACCCAATGATCAGGAAGCCACTAAGCAGCCACTGAGTTTTGCAGCGGTTTGTTATACAGCAATGGGTAACTGAACTAACTAGTAGGGAAATAGCAACTCAAAAACAAAGGATTTAAGCCTTACATTACTGACAGAACCACGCCGGTGACACTGGTGATAATATGCCTCGTAAGTCTGCCCTACATTAATGGGCACGTTCAGACGCCCAGCAACAGGAGACCCAGACAATCCATCGGTAACTTCCTTAATTAAGGTCCAGTTTCTTTTTTAGGTTTACACTTCTCATTGTTTCTTATAATCTCCTGATTAAATTCACTAGTTCCAGCCCTGGCTGGTGTGACTCAGTGGAGTGAGCTATGGCCTGTGAATGAAAAGGTCACCGGTTTGATTCCCAGTCAGGGCACACGCCTGGGTTGTAGGCCAGGTTCCCAAATTGGGGGTGTGCGAGAGGCAACTGATCAACGTATCTCTCACACATCCCACACATTGATGTTTCTCTCCTTGCCTTCCCCACTCTCTATAAAGTAAATAAAATGTTTAAAAAAAAACAAAACAAACTAGTTCCAATCCAGAAAACTATTTCAAAAAATGTTCCTTATATATTAGAGCTGGGACCTAGATTTCAGTCACCATTTTCAAATTTTAACATCTGTATTGGAAAGTTATTTTTTACCTCATTAATTTACCAGACATTTACATATATATAACAGAAATTCATGTTAGATAAAGATGAATTCCCACGCAAGGTCATGTACAGCTATTATCTAAATATTTCAAGTGGATTCCATTTAAACAACCCTTAAGCTCTTCAGAGACGGTGCTTCCTGAAGTAAGAGCAACTCACAACAGTGATGGCAATGAACTTCTTAGTCTCTTCTGATCTAGGCCCTTCTTTGACAATTTAGACCTATTTTTTTTCTCATGTCTTCAGGAGAAAAGGCTTCTTTTCCTTACTACCTACTGGGAACTGCAAGAAGGCTATAAAACACTCGTGTTTTCATTACCAACTATCACTGAGAATAGATTTATAAACATATATCCTACAGGACATTGAAAAAAATGGATTCCATTTTCTCCAAGCTCATTGATTTCAAAATATGAATCAAAAAATAACCATAATCGAAGAGAAGAAAATACACCCTAGATTGCAAAATATCTCATGTAGGTTCTTGACTCACAGGAACTAATTTTCTACCTGGATTAAACTAAAGGGAACAGGTCTTACAGGTCAGAGTTCATCATGAATAGCATGAAACACTATTACTCACAAGAGACCCAGCAACTTTATCACTACGTTTTTCTCCACACCCACCCCGTTTCCCCACAGACCTCCCTCTGACAGGAACTTGGTGCTGACTGCAGCACTAGGCCTGTGACTCATCCTGAGTTTAAGAAAAGTCCAGAGAAGATGCACTCCTGATTTTAGCCAAATAGGAAGCAGCAATAGTTTTCCAATAACTGAGTGCTGTATTTTCTAAAGAGACTTGTTAATGGAAAAGGAAAATCAAAGTGTTACATGATAAGCAATTCTGTTCACAGAGCTTTAGATTTATGCACTTAAATCTATGAATAAAGCACTTATCTCTCTTGCATCCATTAGAAAGGAAGCAGAGGGTCCGGCTAACATTAAGAGTGCTCCGTGGAGCTATCAAATGACTTCACCTCTAAGACAAAGGATTATTATTTATTTATACCTAATCTGAATAAAAGCTAATAAGCTATATTAAGAAAAATAAAAGAAATCTGAAAAAAAAGTCACATAGTTGAAATCCCTATAGAGAGTTCTTTCATCAGATTACAATGATGGCGCAGCTGGACGAGCCGATTTCATGCCTTTTCTAATGTTTCTAATGCCTTGTTTAATCTTTTAGAATTTATGACTTTCAAAGGTGACGTTAAAATGAAAATAAAATTATGTGAAATACTGAGATTTTGATAACTGGTATTTTTAAGTTATTGCAATATAACATTTCAAAACACGTGCTACACAGTTCGTGGACAAATAGAGTCCATCCTGAGGGTAACAGTGACCGAGGATTCCAGGCAGATGAAGCCACGCTGCTCTTCAGCCAGAGTCACTGCGACACAAGGCGCGTGACCCTATTCAGAACACCAACCCCCGACGCAGTGGCTGCTGGTTACACATTAGGAAACCAGACCACACAGGAGCTTCCAGTTATTTCCTACCCTGCTGCTCATGGGCACGGCGTTATCTTCCTATAACCAAGAGGGAGGAAAAAAGGACTCTCATTTCCTCTTCTCTCCTGAGAAGACACAAAGGGAGTTTCACAACACATCCTGATTCTTTCTCTTCAGTACCAAACACGGGCCGCATATAAACTTAATTATGAATACACAGATAGGACCGCTGGGTCTAACAAAATCACATGGACTGAAGTGTAAGCAAATAATATTTCTGCCCATCCACCATCCAAACATCAACCAGTACGATAAGCGCTGCACAGGTGAGTCAGCCCCTGATGGCTGACAATTTGATTGTCTTATTCATTTTTGTAACCCGGTTTCCCCACTTCTAACTCCTAGCTCACCGTCGGGCCTCTCTTCATCAAGATGTTTTTGAACAAAAGGTGAATATGTCCCAGTCTAGGAGGGATCATCGCTTCTACACATACTGTGAATTATTAATTTCTACATTGTCCATCTGTACCGGGAGAAGTGAAGGCGAATTATCCTGGTGACAGGGACGGGGAGCCACACCCTGTGAAGCGCCCAGCTGTCTCTGAGAAAACATGCAATCAACCCGACCTCCCTCGGCTGAGACACGGGATGCACCGCAGTTCTCAAAACAAGCCCAGACGAGGGTAGACAAGCAGAAAAATGAGACCACAGCGAGATAAGAGAGACATGTGTTTGTCCACCCTTAACTGGGCCTCAGCCTAGTTCAGAAGTTGGCTGTCACTGTTTACTAAGGGACAGGTAGCACAACCAAGATAAAACAGCATATTCCAAAATCAGACAAAGCCAGCTTTGTAAATGGCAATGACAATAATGAGAGAGATTAAAAGTGGTGCTATATAGAAAGTTAAAAAAAAATCTCAAAAGAAAATACTCTCATAAGACTCTCAAGAGCTGACAAATGTGCTCGAGCGGTTGGCGCCAGGAGTGAAAGATAATCTGAGCAAGAATGCAAACATCTTAAGAAAGCAGTGTCTGGAAGATCATTAATGATGCATGGATGTTGGCAAATCAAGGAGACTGGCTAGATGCAGAATGAGGGGTACACCTGGTACTCTTCTGGCACCAACTGGGAGGACTTATGCACCTGTCACTTTCCATTGATAAAGACGTAGTCCTAGCCAGACTGGCAGAACACGGGCAAAATCACCAGCCAATACAATCTGTATCCTTAATTGTAATTACTCTCCGGTATGATTCTGGCAGAGAAAGGGCTGCAAGCAAAGCCTTGCTCCTTCCAGGTCACGGTTTCTCAACCTCAGCACTGTTGACTAGTGGCCTTGAAAATTCTTTCTTGTAAGGGGCTGTGCTGTACCTGTTCAGCAGCATCCCTGGCCCTTACCCACTGGATGCTGGTAGCACCCTCCCCCTCCCAAATTTGACCAACAAAAACATCCCTAGACATTACCCAATGTCCTCTGGCCAGAGACAGCGCTGTGGCCGAGAACTACCGGTTTAGATCAATCTAACAAGAACGCTAGTGTTCGATCTGGAGGAGAGGCATCCATCAAATCCACCATATTGCTGCACAGTGACTACAGCCACTTCTTGATGAAAAGTGGGCAGGACAGCGAGCTCCTCTGGCACAGCAGTGGGGTGGGCACGCCTGGTCCAGATGCCTAGGCAAGGTGCTATAGCACTACCCACTGTAATCAGGAACTCGGGATTCCTATTTAGCTTCGTTTCAAGGCCTAACACATGAAGCGATTGCTATACTCTAAGGCCATTTTTCAGAGCTACCTTAGGTGATCATTTCTTTAAGTACTTCGGTGGGCTTCGGTGAAGTTTAGTCAAAATCAGGGTTGCTTTGGTTAAGTGCACAAGAGCATTTCAAGCTACTCTCTCTACATTTTGACCCTGAAAGGAGTATCACTGAGTGAAAAAGTGGAAAAAAACAAACAAACCCACACACACATACACATACAACAACCTTAGCAAAGTGCTCACTGCATGTCTTTTAAACATCCCAAGATAGAATGCAATTATTCTCAGTATCTCATTAGCTTGAAAACAACACAATCTCTTTTTTCTGTCCCAGAACATACGAAAATGACCTTAGAATTTTATAACACTGAGCCATGCTTGATTCTAGATGATGCTTGAAATGACTAGTTACTTTTTTAGATACTAAGTCCTATCTTTAGCCCATTTTACCCCATGAGTAATAGGGAAAGAAAACTGGAATCCTACTGGATTTTTATTATCCTGGTAAAAGAAATGGTGATAAAAGTTAAAACTACCCCCCCCCCCAAAGAAAGCCATATGAGTATATAAAACAAACAAAAGAATGTAATTTAAATTTCATTAGCAAAAAATGAACTCAGATGTTTACAAGTTTTATTTACATTACCAATCCTTATTTAAGAGCCAAACCATTCCATTTCTTTAATTTTTAGAAAACAGGCATGTTTCAGTCTGCACTGAAATACCAAAATAATTTTGTCATTTCATAATGAATGCTTCCACAGAGGCTTTATTATATTGTGGCCTGTCTTGGTCTCAATGAGGCTGATAGTAAATCAGACAAATAAGCAAACATTAGCTGTGGAGAATGTGTGTGTTTATGTGTGTACACAATATATATACTGTATATCGCATAATAAAATACCCAGAAAACATTCATGAAGAGTGAAGAAGAAGAAGAAGAAGAAGAAGAAGAAGAAGAAGAAGAAGAAGAAGGAGAAAAAGAAGAAGAAAAGGAGGAGAAGTTGGAAGAGGAGGAGTAGGATGAGCAGGATGAATAAAGAAAAAGAGGTAAAAGAAGAAGAAATAGAGGTTTGATAAGTAAAATTGAGAAAAAGAACTTTTGTTGGAGTTACACACATGTTTTTGTAGGCTTGCCAAAGACCCAGATGATATCACTGCTGGTTAATTCAGTGACCAAATTATTGGCCAGTAAGATTACCACAGGCCTTCTGCAGATGTGAGCCCTTCCCTGGGCGGAAAGACACCCTTTGTGGGATTTAGAGACGTGCCCATCACATACAAGTAAAACATGGGACATTGGCATTCTCTTCGGTTTTCTCAAAGGATCACCCCCAGCTTATACATTTCCATTTTCAACCTTCCCTTTCTATGAGCTAGCTCTACTCTCTACTCTTATTTTTACTAGAGAGAAACATAACTGTTGTCATTCACATGGTCCAATCCGGGGCTGATGGAAGGGACATCAGAGATCGGGGGTCTGAGAGTGACACCTAGAATGGACCCGGGCTCCCACGCGTGCTTTGTTTGGCCAGCCCAGTGTGGGGGAAACGGAGAAGAAAAAAGGGAGGGAAGGGAGGAAAGAGGAAGGAAGTAAGAAGGAAATTGGAGCGTTTTTAGGGAAAGTATCATCTGCCTAGTTCCACCATCTGCCTCACCATTCCATCATGTCTGCCATTGACCCCGTCACACATTGTCTGGCTCCTAAAGGCAGCCATTTTCAAATCTAGTCCCAACTTTATTTTATAGATGAAGACCAAGAATCCAAAATTGGTTTATTAACGTGCCCAAGGTAACAGATGGGTACTGTAAGAGCTACTGACCTGGCTCCTATGGCCACATCCTCCTCCTCTGAGTCCATCATACTCTTCCCTAAATTCAGTCTAGAGCTTGAAACACTAAAATGTGCAATACAAAGAGGGAGCGAGCATATAAAATGTATATAGAAAATAAACGATGTATTCCTATCCCTGTGCAAGTCTATCCCACCAGAGGAGGCCGAGAACTCCTAGGTGAATAGGTGAGTCATGTACACCGGTGTTGATAAAACAGAGTCCATAGCTAACACTGTGGCGACGGACTAGACATGGTTCTGTTATTGAGGCTGGGACACTGCATTTCTAGCAAATTCTCATCTTCCCTCTAATATCATACTCCTACATTCAAGTGTACAGAACTTAAAACAGCCTGGGCTGCCCATTCTGGTTTTTCTGACTCTTTCTTAGCTACAAACCAGTTTATTTCATACCTCGTGGTCTTCTACAGTGTGAATTTAAATGAAGCGGGGGCATTTCATGTTGTTCCCAGTTACTGATATAGTTCTCAGCCATTCTGTGGGTCTTGAATTATAGTTGTCTCCAGGGCGAATGAACCCCAAAGCGTACTGCCAGGGGACCTCCCAAGTCAGTTTCAGTTCTATATTAAACTCAGTGACTCCCAGGATACCTGGGATGTGCCTTTTTTTAAAAAAATTAATTAATTTTATTTTATTTTTTTACCATATCAGAAGCTCTCATGTCCTTTTCTGTGTAAGGATATCCCAGATTTGTGGGGCAGTGAATATTTCCAGCTTATTTTTTTCCCCAGAATGCTTACTTTGAAGGAACGTCATTAAACCTCTCCAATTTCTTGCGGTGGGGACATAGACAAACCAAAGCAGAGATATCCTCAGAGGGGAAAAAACGGTGACTGCATCCCAAAGTGTAAGGGACAAGGTGAGGGGTAAGGGTGGAGTCCGCATGGGGACCCCCTATTTCCAGGGCTGCTCCAGGACCCTCAGAGTTAAGGAAGCAAGACTTCCACCCAAGTTTTAAAAGCAAGAACTCTGACTGTGCTTTTCACATCAGAACTTCAAGTTCTTAATTTACTATAGTGATACCAAAATTCTATCTAAAGCATGTAAATGAGGAAAAAATGAGGGATAGCATGAAAAATTGTGAAAGCATTTCGCATTTTTATGGGGCTACTTCCTGGCTGGAAACAAATAAAGGAATGTTAGCAATGATTACATGTACAGTTATTTAGACATCAGAGGCATAACTTGCAAGGAAAAACCAAGAATTTGTATCAGCTTTTCCTCTAATCCTGAACTGGGTAAGACATGTCGGGGAAGCAATAACAGACAGACAAAACCAAATAAGCCAACAAAACCAACGCAAAACAATTCAAAGGAACTTTATATTGCATTTTATCTGATTATATAGGAACACAATTCTCAAGTTATTAAGCACAGACACTCAAAATCATGAGGATCCCCATATAAAGTAATGCCACCATATTTTGTTTATTCAGAAACACAAATTTTGACTTTAGGGGAATTATCCTCCTTATAAGTGGTAACTTAGACGTATGAAGTGAAGAAACTCAGACTATGCTCTGCTTCCAAATTAGCTGTTTTTCCCCCTTCTTTGAGCTGTTATATAAACTAAATGGACATGAAAATAAAAATGCTCCTACATAAGTCCTGAAAACCCATAAAAAACCAGGTTTCACTTCTTGATTTGGTTGTTAAACATATCACTAAAATTTTTTTAAGTTAACTTCTCTCTTTGCATTGTGTCTGCTTTTGATTATGTTTTCACTATCTTATATTGTTAGAACACTAAAATGAAAATTTATTTTAAAATGTACTTGCTTTGAATAAAAATTCTTCACATTAAAATTACTAAAAGCAGCATCATGGGTATGAAACATAGCGCTATAACATTAGTTTGAAATTCACTACTGCATCAAAATGCCTAATATTCAATGGTCTCTAATGTTTACATAAACATTCAAAATAAAGTCAAAGAAGGAGAAATATTAGGAGACACTTACAATGCAAAACAATGATTTTTAGCCAACCTCAAAAATTAAACAAAATCAGTCATATTATCATTGTGCACAATATTTTTCTTGCTTTCAAGTGAAAAGTTAGAAGTGGTTATTTCTTTATCTAATAGTTCTTGAAACATTAGTAAGGTGATGAGGGTATTCATTAAGACCAATAATTTTCCTCTTGCAGTTTGAATACTGAGAATGTTGACACTTTCTTTAACACCGCTGACAGATGGGAATAATAAATAATAACCCTTACAAAGTCTAGAGTCACTTGAAAATAAACTTTCTAATCTCCTCGAAAAATCTTCACTTTGCTGCAAGTACCAATTATAAATAGCAGCTAACATTTAATGAGTGCTTCTTATGTGCCAAACGCTGATCTTTACCCTTAATTTCTACCATAGTAATCTGTAATTATTTTGTTTCTTGCCTTTCTCGCCCACTAATCCAGAGGCTCCAAGGGGACAGGGACTTTGTCTAGTTCCTCATTGTATCCCCAGCTTAACACATAGTATGTATGTGCATACTATGCTTACATATGCACATATGTAAGTATGCTTAACACATAGGCACTCAATAAATGAGTCAGTGTTCTATATGCTTTTAATAGTTTTCAGTTGGTCATGACCTCGAGGGTTAAGAAAATGCAACAGAATAGAAAACAGTGTATTACATCCAGTAGAATAAATATTATTAATGAAACTTTCATTTTAGCTTATACATATGTATATGTCCCATATAAAATGTATTTCTGATGAGTAAGAGTAAAAAAAAGTCTGAAAATTATAGCTTTACATGGATTATTTCATTTGCTCCCCACAATAATCCTGTTTACAACACCGTGACTTCCACCTTAAAAGAACAGCACTAAGGTTTCTAGATGTTATGTATGATGTCCAATATGACGGCGCTATCTACAAGTATGGACTTCATGTCTCTAGATGCTCACTCATAGGGTACTATACTAAGAAAATCCGAATTAACTAAATAAGATTTTAGTCATAGTAGTTGTGACATGATTAATAAAGAAAACATAGGCTTTTGACTTTGTTCCTGTGCAGGCTTTGTCCTGACTTAATGTCTTTACACCTCCGTTTCCCCATGTGTAAAATAGGAATATTCATAAGTTGTTTGAAGTTTTAAATGATTTCATGTATGTAAAATCATATATTTATCAGCATACATTTAGACTGCCAAATATAGCTGTTGTGATTAAAATAATTATTAGTGTTGTTTCTCCCCATCCCCCGGTCCAATGCATCCCATTCAATCCACTACACCATAATTTGAATGCGTAAAAAGCGTGAATCAGGAACTTGGAGTAAAGAGCAAAGTATGGGAACTGGGCAAGAGTGGCACAGAGCCGTCCAAGAGTTTGTGCGGGCGCCGGGTGAGAAAGACGTCTACGTAAAGATCAGAAAGTTGGTTCAGGTAGCTAAGGTCATCAAGGGACACATCACTGGTTGATAGCAAAAACCAACACAGACTATCTCATCCTTCCTCATGAACATCCATCTTCTTCCTCTGCATCCCGGCTGGGGACGATCGGAGGTGTTAGGAAAGGTACCTGGCCATCTCCCGCCCACTAGACCCTGGTACTAAGGTTATGGCACAGGGGTTCGGAGCAACTCACCCCGGAGACTCCGTTGGTATTGCCCCAGAATCTCCTCTAGGGTAGAGTTCTCCGGGGACTTCGCCATGCACACACTCGGGGCCCAGAGTTGGGAGTTACTTGGCACAGTGTCCAGTGATCTCCCCTCCGAGAACAGGAGGCCTTAGCCTGCTTCCTGCCGCTGCTGTCAATGGGGAGCCAGGAACCCCGGACTGAGCTCGCAGGAGCTCTTTCCACCCAGTGGCCCTCCTGGTAGATGACGGGACATGTGGTTCACAGACTCCGGGCTTGCAGTCTCGACGATCCTGAGAGTTCTTCCAACGACACTACAATTCCCAGAGGGCACCGCGCTCCGATCTCAGGCTCTGGCCGTTTGGTTACCAGATCCGGTTGCCAAGAAACTGCTTGCAGGCTCCGCCCTCTTCCTGGCTCAGTGCTGCCTTCACCGCATCCTGCTGTTTGGACCACCCAAGAGACAGGGCTCACTGAAGGCCTTGACCCTTCCAAACCTGCTAGTAAGCATTCGATCCTTGAAGCTCCTCAAGGACACAAATAAGCTCCACACTCTTCAGCCACGACATTTGTCAAAACGGCCAAATAAGCAAAAGGAAGTAGCCCTAAATCTTCCGCAGAGACTAGATTGTGGAAAGGCGGTTGACACTACAAATCCTAGCATGCTCAGCAACCCGACCTCCGCTTGGATTTGGCGCGCTGCCCGCTGGGAACTGTAGTCCTTGTCGGTTGCGGTCCCTGCCAATGCCGGGGTCCTCTTCATTGTTCAACTTGGTCTTTGAGGCACGCCTGCGCAGTGGGCAGCTGGAAAAGTCTGGGGGTGAGACCCTCTGCACAACCCCTTTTCATTGTCTGTTTTTGGCGCCTGCGCAGTGAGAGATCGCTGATCTGAGCCGGAGAAGGGGATAGGGCCGGGCTCCTCGCCCTTTCCCCAGGCGCCTGCGCACTAGGCGGCCACTCTTTGCCGTTACCGCTATGTGTCGGGCGTGTGTGGAATAACGTTATTGCCCAGCGGAGCTGAGAGGCCGGGAGCGCGATCGCAGCCACAGCGACGACGACGACGACGACGACAGGGTGGGGGTGGGGGAGGACGGCGTGCGAGAGACTCACGGGACGCGACGCGCCCCGCCTTTCCCGTCCGGTCCCTCTCTCAGCGGTGAGGGGTAAGTGATGCGCTCGATCGCTGGCGTTAGGCGCTGCCGCTGCCGCCGCCGCCGCTCTGCCACATCCTTCTCCTCGGGATTGCAGCCGGGGCTCCGATCGCGGCCCGCGGCGGGGCGGGGGTGCGGGGCCGGGCGGCGAGGGGGCTCTTCCCGGATGCTCCGCGCTGCGCCGCCACCCCCACGCACCAGATCGGGGGCTCGGCGGGGCCGCCCCTCCAACCCAGCCCACCCTGCCTCCACCCGCCCGCCGGCCCTCCGGTGCCGCTGCCGCCGCCTGGTTCCCGGAACGTATCGAATCGTTTCAGCTCCCTCCCGGCTTTGTGCAGCCCTCCCCCTCCGCCGTGGCAGCGCGAGGGGCGCGGGCGGAGCCTTGCAGGGAATGGCTGCGCCGCCTCTGGGACGCGATTTTCCCCGGATCGGAGCAGCTAACAGTGCCGATCCCTCTTTGTGGTTGCTTCTGAGATGTGGGGTGGTTGACGGGAGGTCAGGCGAGGAGCCTTTGGGACACGGCTGGAGGGCGTGGAAGACGTGGTGTCACGCACCCGGCCAGGCGACTGCACCCGGCGCAGGCTCTGGCTCCGTAGTGAACCCCGGGGAGGGAGAGTGGCTTCCTGTCGGTTTCATTGTCCTGAGATTCGAATGTGGGGTTTGGGATGGTTCCTTCATTTGATTTCCCAAGGGGAAAAAAAATCTTAGGCAGTTGACTTAACGCTGGGCGGGAAGACGCGGGGTTTGTACCCTACGTCGTAGAATCTGTTTTCTTGGTGTTCAGTGAGTTTCGTGTATTAAATTGAAGAATGTAAGCCCCTTCCAGACAGGGACCGTGCCCGTGCAAGCACTGCCAGGGTGATCAATAAAAAATTACTGGATGGCGATGAAGACTGGACTGAGAGGGGCTGACGACGGAGCTATTGTGTAGCTGGGAAATGAAGCAGCAGGATTGTTTTTTCATTGGGTGGGGAACGCATTTACGTTCCCAAGTGAATAGATTAGGATACATCTAGCCTTTTTTTTTTTTTTTTAAAGCAATCAAAGCAAACAAAAAATAGGCCCGGTGCAGTTCTATTCACGACTTGGTTGATTCCTATTTTTATTCTCTTTATGAAGATTCACTCCCCTTTGAGAGAAATGAGCCGAAGCCGATTGAAAATGTATCTTTTAAAATGATTTGATCCTCCAGCTTGCAATGCTTCCAGCCGGGCGCTGGCGTTGGAACAGGCGGAAGAGGATGAGGCGGGAAGGGGAGGAGAAGGTGGGGGGACCAGGCGAGAGGAGAGGTATGTTCTGCGTCCAGGACCCAGAACGGCACCGCCGAAATCCCGCCTGGGGATGCGTCCAAGACTGAGGGATTCAGCCCCGGAACTATGTCACTGCAAGTTACAAACCATTGGGTCTTTTTCTGCCATTAATTTTTCTTAAGTGACACGAGGGCGGCTTGTAGTTCTTACTCACTTTGTAGATGTTGCTTAATTTTGCCGTTTTAAAACTGAAGAGCCTAAAGGGCACTTGACAGAGGAAGGCGCTACGATTTGGAAAGTTAACTGACTTGCCTGCTCAGCCCAACTGCCGATGAAACGCAGAGCCGCCTCAAACCAGGGTCCGCCCGGCAGGGCTCGGCCCGCCGCGGCGCGGGGACGGAACGCTGCTCCACAGCCCCTGTAGGCTGTCGGTGACAGTCAAGTTCATCGATACCCCAGGTGCATTAATCCGATCTTTGGTACTGTGAAATTGGTACTTCTACTGAAATGGAACTTTAGCTTCATAAATTAACTTAGTGATGGAGGGGAAGAGTCCGTAACATGGGCGTTTCATAAAAACAGGAACTTGGAATTTTTCTCCCTACTATGTACTAGTATCTGTATTTTAATATTTTATCATATTCAGTAGTGTTTTATGGTATGATGAAGTCTATAAACTCTGTTAAAAATAAAATTGCCACATAACAAGAGCCCGTGACGTTCATTCAATTAATGACTAATTTTAAACAAAAATGTACCTTTTCAGGAAAAAATTTGTTTTGAACTTTTTATCAAAATTAAATTTATGCTCTGTATTGAGTTAATTTTGCCACAGAGTGCTTTTTTGTTGTCTTAGAATTTTTAATGTTCAATTGTATATTGCACTTAATAGACTTTTAAAAGTAATGTGTCATTTAAATTTAAACTTACTTAAAAATAACCTGTAACTATATTCAGTATGTGGAATTATATTAAAGCACACTTGAAATGTATTTCACTGGTAAATTTCATGGTGTTCTAAAATTACTTTGTATAGAAATAAATAACCATCTGCATTTTTTATCTTAGCATTAGCATAGTGAAATTTATACTATAAAATTATTGTACATTATGCCTATTGATGCAAATACCAGGGTGCTTTCAAAAAGTCTGTGCTTAGTGATTTGGTTTATTTGTTCTAAGTATGAGTTTCTTGTTTTCTTTTATCACTGAAAAAAAACCCCACTTATTTTATTATTGCATCTGATAGTAATTAGATATCATTCATCTAGTACTGGATACTGTATATGTTTGAAGTTGTCAACATGTTTCTTATTCAACAAAATCTATTCCTGAGAAATAATTTTATGTCATTTCAATTGATGAATAATGTTTTTGTCTTCTCTGTAAGGAACACTAGCAGTGCTAAGCTATCCTATTATATATCTTACAGACAGCATGATGCTACATTGCCAGCTAAAATAACCATTTAGTTGCAAATTATATTGTAAGTGTAACAAAAGGGTAATTACATGCTATCTGAAAAATCCTCCCTGAATAAATACTAATGACTGGAGCATTGAATGTTGATGTGTTTCTGTAAGAAACGGGTTTCCTCTTATGGACAGAAATCTCAGACCATCTTTATTTCATAAACTCTTGGTAATGATCAAGATTTCTAATAATCAGCTAGACTTGGTGGAATGGATTTTAATTTATTTACTCAAATATTTCTTGAGGGAAGTGCTCAGCAATGACTTAACCAGTGTGAGCAATGCAAAAAAAATAAGAAGACATCTGTCTGGTGGTAAGGTTGATTCAACTGGATATATAGTCTAGTTCATTGAAGGGATTGCCCAACAGTATATTATAATTTTGGGGGGTCAGAATGAATATGTAATATGTACTGAAGGTAAAGTACACTTTTATGTCAAACAGAAATAGACAGGAAATGAACCAAAGTCAGGTTAAAGAAAACCTTACAAAAGTTACTAACATGCAAATAAGGATTGTGCAAAGCATAGAAGTGGAAAAGAATACCAAGCATGCATTAAGTTTGAAAAACCAAAAATGAGATACAGGAAGGAAGTTGATATTTAAGTATAACAATAATCAATAACTAGTATAAGAAATGTTATCCTTTGCTGTGTGGTGTTTATTACATAAATGAATAGTGTCTACCATGTACTTAAGCACCTACTAAGTGCCAGGCAGTGTGTGAGTGTGTGTGTGTGTGTGTGTGTGTGTGTGTGTGTAATTCAGGCAGCAGCCTTGTAAATAAGATGTTATTTTCGACATTTAAAGTTGAGAATATCTGAGGCCCAGAGTTAGAGGTAATTTTGCCTGTTGTCGCACATCACTAAAGGGTAGAGCCCATGATGGAACCTTCGTCTTTTTGACAAAAGCCAAAATTCTGACCGCACATCTTTTTCAGTAGGTTCAAAAGGCACCATTCATTCCCTCTGATTTACAAAATTGTAGAATTAGAGGAGACTTTAGAAGTCCTGTCATACCTATTACTGATATCCTTGAGATGTTATTGAATCCAGCTTCTCTGTGATACTTCCTTGAACAAATGGGCATAGCTTGGCTCACTGAGCTTTTGAAAAGTATGGAAAGATCTTACTTCAGCTGAGTGAGGGTCTGCTCTGCTATATGCATTATGGGACTTCTTCTTGGTTGCAGTTTTGTGTTTAAAAGTGAGATGCCGTAAAGTATTCCTCCATATACCGGGTCCTTGCTAGGTTTTCTCTTTTCTAACTTAAATATTACAACCCCTAAAACTTCATGTGATATGGTTACCTTTACCTTTCTCATCTCTCTCAGCTACATTCAGTCACTTTTGCCAGTGCTAATTTTTTCCTGATGTGGTTTCCATGTTTAATTCTGCAGTTATGGCCTGTATGCAGTATAGTGAAATTATTCCTTTTCTTGTTTAAGCAATGCGCTTGTGCTTACAGACAAAAAATTGTGTTAACTCCCAAATAACAGAAAAATGAGAGAAAAATGTTAGGTGGCATTTCAAGTTACATGTATGCAGTTCAAGGGTTTATTTTTTGAAATCCTGTATTTCTACTTTTCTGTATTAAAATGGCCTTTCTTCATCAAATGATAGTGTGTGGTAAGTTTCTCTGGATATTTGTGTTGGCTTTTTTTGTTTTGTTTTAATGTTCTTAAATAAACAATAAAAAGTTAGCAGCCTTATGTTGTTTCTCATTGCTTTTTGAAAAATTTGTCTGGAAACCACTGATATAGTCAAAATAAACTGGCATCTTTTTCTATGTTAAGATTTATCCCTTTCTGTACATATACATACATGATGTTTTCAAAGCAGTTTTGCCTTTAACCCTTTAAAAATCACCTCTTTGAACGTAGCCACAGTTTAAACTTGTGGAGAGCTCCTGGAACCATGATTCTGTCATCCAGGGGATTAGCTTCCCTTCCTGGCTTTTTGACATTTATAAATTTAACACACCAGCCCTCTTATGTCTTTATCCTGTCCATGTACTGGATATAGCCAGGGACAGAGCCATGCAGATTTAAAAATAGAATAAGTGTTACATAAATAAATGTGCTGGAGGTAAAGGATGACACAATGATACTGAAAACCCTTTGAATGTTTTTGTTTACTTGTTTTTAATTAAGAAGAAAAGCAGTCTATGCTCTTTGTGTATTTATCTTTCCAGTGAAACTTTTTTTAAAGTTAAGCAAAGAGTATATATTCTTTGTTTGGATTTTTTAAATCTTTATTGTGTAGTTTTTCCATTACCTTTTAGTCCTTTTTCCCCTCCCCCCCCAACATCCACCACACCGTTGTCCATGTCCATGAGTCCTTTTTCCTTTTTGCTCCATCCCTCCCCCCGCTAACCCCCGCCCCGCCCCCACCAACCACTAGCTGTCGCCCTACTCTCCATCTATGAGTCTGTCTCTCTTTACGTAAAAGATAGCCTCGGCGTACAACATTCTGCAACTGTGGGTACTGCTTTAGGGAGTCGTCCAGGAACTTGTCTCTGAGAAGGTGACATTTAGCAGAGACTTGCCGGAGGTAAGGAGGCAAGCCATGCAGGCATCCGGCTAGAGAGCGCGGTGGTCCTGAGACGGGAATGGGATGAGTGAATTCTGCAAACAAAGAGGCCACTGGCTGGAGGTGAGAGAACAAGAGGAAGGAAAAATAGGAGACGATGTTGGATAGAGATTGTACTGGCTGATTTTATTTAAACTGCTTTGGAGTTCATTGGAGTGTCTTGAGCAGAGGGTAATGACTTAAGAATCGGGTTATATGTTTAAAGTATGGCCCTGGCTATTTTGTGGATAATAGACTGGAGGGGGCAGGAATGGGACCCGGGAACTAAGCTAAGAGACTCGTGGAGTGATCTAGTCTAAGACAGTAGTGGTTTGCACTGGAGCGGTCGTGTGAATAGAGCAGGAGTTATCAAGTTCTGGTTTTAAAAGATCAAGAGTTTGGGACATAATAAGTTTCAAAGTGTAGAAGCACACCATTCAGATGGAGGTATCAAGTATGCCGTCAAATACCTAGTCTGGAATTCAGAGGAGAGGTTGGGACTGAAGATACTTACATTTTAAGCATCTTCAATAGAACATCTTTAAAGATGGAGGACTGGAAGACATCCATTCTAGGCTGAGAGTTGATTGGTTAAAGTGGTAAGAGGTCCAGGAATAGAGACCTGATGCTAATGGTGAAAGCTTAGCAAGAGAGGAGCATCGAGAATGATTGAACCAGAGTGGCCAGTGAGGTGTCCCAAAAGCTAAGAAAAATATTTTTACATGTAAGGACTGATCAGTCACCTATACCACCTTTAATCACCTAACTATTTAAGAAATCAGGTAATATCCTCTTTCCTTAGAAGCTGGCTCTGAGAAAATGATTTTATTAGATCTCACTTTATTCTAGTTATCAGTGGGGATGTTCACAGTATCTTCCCAGGAAGCTTCCACATCTAAAGCTCTGAACAAAGTTTTCATCATAAACAGGGCTTTGCCGTTTCTTAGGCGAGTGGAACTGGTTAACGCTGCCGCTGCCACCGAGAGGTTTGAACAGGAGAGGCGGGGCTCTTCAGAGACAGGCTTCGCTCTCAGGAATTGCCTCGACATCCCGAATTGCGTGATTGTGAGCATGCCACTTTCATGTGAGAAGCTCAGCGTCTTCATCTACAAAATAAAGCCAGTGGTCGTCCAACCACGTCCAAGGCTTATTGTGAAAAGCAAGGGAGGTGCCTGTAGAAGTCAAATGAAAGGTATAACCTCAGGTAGGACCCTCCTTCCCCCATTGCCGCAAGTGTGGTACCACTCGAGAGTGCTAGATTTGAAGAAATGCTTTGGTTGGGGTGACAAATAGAAATGTTTTTTCCTTCGGGCTCTGTAGGAATAGATTCTTACTTCTTGTGCGTTTCATTCCCATAAGCAGTTCTGCGCATATTCTTGCAGGGGGCAGGCAGGATGCTGGAGAGAAGCTTTGAGATACCTTTCTGTAATCCAAGCTCATCCTTTAATTCTAGGCACAGTTTGTAAATAACAGGAATGAAGTCAAGTGAGCTTGCTTTTTCCCAGGCCTATGGAGAATTTCCCTTTTATACCTGGCTTTTTCTGGCAGGTGTTTTACTGGATCAGAGTTTGTCACGTGCTACATGGAATAGAAGAAGTATAGATTCAGCCCTTAGGAGTGGGTTAGGGGTCCTGGATTCCAGGCAGTCAGCTAGAAACTGATCTGAGGAAACAAAATAGGGGAAATGAGCATATTGATGATGTAAGGGTCAAGTATACAATTTTATTTTGGTGAAAGAGGAACATTGCAAATAGAAGACTTTCTGTAGTAACTTTTTAGGGCAGTAACTTCAAAATAGCTATCTCAAAGACCTTATATAATATTATTCGCTCTGGTTACCCAATAAATACTTCCTACTGCATGAATACTGCATTGTAAACTGAGGGCCACCTTACTTTTTTCATACTTTTTCAAAATATACTACAAAACTGATCCTTGCAGAAAATTTAGAAAATACCATTAAATCAGGAAGAACACACTCATAATCCCACTAGTCAGTGACGCCACTGTTACATGTTGTTTATTCTGGTTTAATCTGGTAATATTTTATCATGAAATTAAACTTTCTGACTTTAATTTTTCATGGAGGTATAGCAGTCCATTTTATCAAACTTGTAATTTACTTACAGTTTATGGAAATTAAGGATATAAGTCTGTGCAAATCAGTGTTTTCCTTTGCTTATTTTTCAATAAATTAATTGTATCAACACATATACAGAATTCTAAAATCTTTTCTAATTTTCTAATGAAATCCTCCCCACCTCATCTTAGCCAATGAGCACTTCCACAGTTGATGTATAAGATGGCCTTTGTATCTTTTTGTAAGTTTTGCCAACTTTATAAACTAAAACCCTTTTTAAAATTTCTCTTATTAGTAATCCATCTGAACTATTTTTTTTTAACATCCTCACCTGAAGATATGTTTATTGATTGTAGAGAGAGGAAGGGAGGGGAGAGGTGGGGACAAAGAGAGAAACAGAGAGAGAGAGACAGAGACAGACAAACAGACTTTGATGAGAGAGAGAAACATCAGTCAGCTGCTTCCCATATGCACCCTGACTGGGGATGGAACCTGCAACCTAGGTATGTGCCCTGACCAGGAATCAAACCTGCAAACTTGTGCATGGGATGATGCTCCAACCAACTAAGCCACCTGGCCACGGTATACTTCTGAACATTTAAAACATATATGTTTATTGGCCATTGTATTTGTAACCTGAACTATTTGTGTGTACCCTTTCGCTCAATTTTTGTAAAGGAATGTTCATTGTTGTCTTCACTTGTAACAGCTTCTTTATCAATTCTTTATCAAAAATGTTATAAAATATTTTTCCCAGATTGTCATTTGCCATGTAAATTTATTTTTTTTTACCCAACAAAGATTTTAACTTGTATTTCGCCCTAGTCATCTTTTCCTTTTGCTTATGAAGTATCCCACTGCACACAATTGGAGTGAATACTTAATCTACATGTTTTCTTGAAGAATTTATGATTCAAATTTTTACATGCAAACCTGTTAATTGACTTAAAATGTATTTAGACATACATGGTCTTGTGTCTTGGTATCATTTATTGCATAACTCCCCTTGATCTGTCACAGTTTGAAATGTCTTCATAGGTTAATTGCTGGGTCTTTCATCTACCTGCCCGCTTACTCCGGCCTGGCTACGTTATCACCGTGTTGTCCAGCACAGGTTTATAATATTTGTTCATAAATGGACAGACTGCTCACACTGCACTGGTTTTCCAGAACTTTCCTAGTTAGGTTTGTATGCTTATTTTTTCCACAAGTATTTTAGAATTATTTTGGCAAGCTCATTTGAAAAAGGCTCTTTGATTGAAATTACACCAAGTTTACTGTGAAATTTATGATCTGAAAGCTGATAAGGGAACTCTGGAACAGGTTTTTCGGGTCCTTAGTGTTTTAAAGCATTTTCAGGTCTGTTCAGGTTTTTACCTGTTTTTAAGTCAGGTATGTCATTTTCATTTTCCTGGAAGTTTTTTCACTTAGTTGAGATTTTTAAATTTAGAGGCACACAGTTATAAATTAGTTCATAAATTTTTAAAAAATCACGTCTGTGGTTTATCCTTTTATTACAAAGCTAAATGTTTATGATGATTAAAGAAAAAAACTGCCAGGAATATTAGTACTTTTTTTTTTAAATGAGCTTTTTGATTTATCTTTTGTTTTGCTTTTCTATTTTAAGTGTATTAATTTCTTTTAAAATCTCTAATACTTATCTCTACTAGTTTGTTGACTAATGTTTATGTTTATTTTAATTTTTTTCTGGTTTAATAGAAAACATATGCAAGACTATAAAGTTTTTTTGTACAGCATTGGGTGCATTCCTTAGACCTCATATATAATATTCTCAGAGATTTTACTTTTTAAACTATTTATTTCCTCTTTTCACTGGAGTTAATTTGTGAGATATGTTTTGTGGTATTTTTTAATGAAAGTGGTTATTTACATGTGGTTTATTGTTATTCTAGATTTTTTCTAGTACTTGTAATGAAAATTTTCAAATGTACAGGGCAATTGAAAGAATTTCATAGTGACTATGTGCTTATTATAGACACACCATCTTGATTCTGTTTTAACATTATATTAGCTTTGTCACATTTCTGGCCATCTATCTATTGTGTGTTCATCAGCCAATTCTTCTGATGAATTTCAAGGTAAACTGCAGGGCGCGGGGCGGGCGGTGTGTGTGTGTGTGTCTGCGTGTGTGTTTAAGAAAAGGGTTCTTAAATCATTTGAAATTGTTTCAGTTTTAAGTTTCTGAATGTGTTATTGAAATACTTTTCTAACAACCAGTATTGTGTTAGAGTTTATAAATGAAATACTCTGTTTTCTACCCTAGTAGTGTGAATAGAACTCAGTTTTTCTGTGACTGGCTAGCTGACAAAAGTGACGCCGATGACACTGAGCTGTCCCTTTCTGTGAGGCTCAGGGACCTGCGTGTGTGTATGTGTGTGTGTTCTCTTAAAGAGGAATGGTAGAGTTTGGCTTCGGTTTTTGTTTAAGCTGAAGAGCCATTGAAGGAAACATACACTGTTTCTCTAATCTGGTGATTCTCCCATTTCCTTCTGTGGCAAATCCCGGAGTGAAATGCTCATTGTTGGTTTTACTCACTACCTTCCACCTCCACTACTCTCTATCCTTCACCTCCGTGAGCCCTTCTGTGTTGGGCTATTCAATAAAAATAAGAGTTTTTCCTGAGGTGAGAAAGCACAGTTTGACCCTACGTTTCCAAGTGGTCCGTAACAAATTCCAGAATGTCAGAGAGCCACTGTACAAAATCAGAACTGTAATAGTAGTCAGTGGGAATGGTGGGAATAAACACGATGCAATTTAATGATGGTGAGTAAAATTTAGAAATTTCTTTTGAGTTCTGTTACAAAATTACTCTCTGATTACACGATTTGAGTTTTTCTTTCATATGTATAGGGTCGGGCACAAATAACGCCCTTTTTTTATTACAAAATCATAAGCATGTAATTCTGTAACATAACATCACACTCAAGCACACCATATGACATTTTAGGTGAAAGGTTCAAATGAAAATTATAAATTATTACACCCATATTATTAACCCTACCAAGCACACTCAAGTAGGCGTTACTTCTGCCGAACCCTGTATATATACCATATACTCTAAAAAGTTTACTCTCTGACAAAATTCAAATATAATATCAAAATCACTCCTTAAAAATGTATACAAATTTGGATATACCTTCTATGCTGGGTCCAGCATAAATGAAGAAAGCAAAAGTAAATGTTTATCAAGCATATCGGTGTCAAAAATAAGGATAGAATAAGGGCTAATGTCTAGAGCAGGGAAGAATAATTAAGAAATTTATGAATCAGTTCATAGGGAACAAAAAATCATTTACTTCTTTTCATATTTTGAGTACGTATGTTTATTTAATTATGTAAAAGTGATCTAATTCTCCATAGGAAGTGAATATGAAACTAATGGATATCTAAGATATGCAAGATTATTATATCCTTTGCTAGAACTCTCAAACACCTAATGGAAGCAGTAAACTAGTTCAAATAAAAAAACTTAATATTAGCAGGACTTTTACTAGTTAATTTTTTTTTTTTTTTTTGCTAGCATTTACCCCATGGATTGGTCTTTAGCAGCATGACATGACTTTATCTGTTTAATATAACCATAGGAAGCCATTCATCAATCAACAGTTGCAAAACTTCAGGGGGGACAAATGGGGGTCACATGAAGGCCAGAACCAAATTAATTTTTTTGAGATAATTGCTATATAAACCTAAAGTTGTTCTATAAAACACATATCTCATTTTATTTAATAAATACTGTCATCACATACCTGCTGCAGGAAGACTGGGCAGTGTGGTTATCTTCTGTCGCGGATGACTTTTGAGGTTGTTTCCTGACCTTAGGATAAACACACACAGACACAGACGTATATACTTTGTCAACATGATATAAATAAAAGAATACTTTGCACACAGGGTCAGGACTTCGTATTAGTTTTGGCACTGTTACTAAATGATATATGATACTGAACAACTTTTTAATCTTGGGGTCTCATTTTGCTCATTTGTGAAAATAAAAGGCATAAACAACATAATTTCTAAGGTTACTGCCCAACATTTAAAGTGATATTGTACATGGGAACATTTAAAATATTCTTCAGTTTAGCCCTGGCTGGTGTGGCTCAGTGGATTGAGCACTGGACTGTGAACCAAAGGGTCCCAGTTCGAGTCCCAGTCAGGGCACATGCCTGGGTTGTGGGCCAGGGCCCCCCTGGGGGGTGCTCGAGAGGCAACCACACATTGATGTTCCTCTCCCACTCTTTCTCTTTCCTTTCCCCTCTCTAAAAAGAAATAAATAAAATTTAAAAAAAATATCCTTCAGTTTTCTGTTTATGGCCCATTGTGTCACAAAGAAATAGAAAGTCAAAGGAACTGGAGGGTGAATGTGGTTTGCAGTGGTGTTTAGAGATGGAATGAAAAAGGAAAAGAGGCCTACACACAGGAGGAAACAAAGGCGGAGCTGAAGAAAGTGTTTGGAAGGTAAACTTTTTGGCAGGTCCTGCTATTCATGTGGGCTTGGAACATTATCTCCTAGTATTAATTATTGTTAAAAGTACCAGTAGTCTATTTTAGCTGTATTTTTTATCCTCACACTTGCAAAAACTCTTCTCCAAATGAAATAATTGTCAATAGTGAATTATCTGTAGTTATACCTGGAGATACCCTCTTTTGAAAGAATTGCCTTGCCAGAAATATTCCCACTACAAAATATTTCCAGCAACAATTAGAGACCTAATGGTATTATGGTACCGATGAGCCCAATCATTTAAGCACCAATAGTCTAATGAATTATAGTAATGAAAGAATAAACTTATATAGTTAACAGTTGAAATGATTATTGAAAGATGTCAGCCAAAAGATAGCCTTGGTGTGAATGCTGTGTACCATTTTGTACATCTTTTTCTGCTTCTAGCGACATATGACCTGAAAAGTTTCTTCTGATACCTAGTTGTTTGGTGAGCCTAGAGATAGTTGACGGTTCTTTCAGTTTGAGGTTTCCATTCCACGCTGTACCCTGATTTATCAATCAGTCTACTAGATGGGTCAGCTGGTAATTGGGCTCTGATTTTTATATAAACTGATCGGGTCTCAATGGGCTTCTCAGGGAGAGAATGTTCTGTTTGCTGATAACCAACCAGTAGATCAGAGGCAGGTTGAAAATGGACTGAATTGTCCATGAGCTGTTAGTGTTTATTGCTCAAAGAGAAAGCGTCAGAGAACATGTTATGTAAAAATACATTGTTTTTGTAGTCATTTTCACATTCTTTAGCCAAATCTGGGTCTGTAGGAATTGGGATCATTAGCATCATCTGAAGGTATATTTGAAAAAAATATAAAGGGCACAGTGGTTGCGGAAAAGCCTAGAAGTTTGTATCTCAAAGCCCAGGTTTGAGTCCAGGTGGCTGCTGTTTATTATTCCCAGATTTGTGACCTTGGGTGGTCATTAACTTCAAGGGGAAAATATTTCTCAAATGCTTAAGGGAGTAAAAAGGAAGGATGAAAGTGTAAAAACCTCACACAGTTACTGGCACAAAGAAGTAACTTTGTAAATATTTGAATCTAAGTCTTCACTGACTTATTGATGTAAAACAACAACATTAATTTTTAACAGTTTTATGGCTCTAAAAAAGAGAGCCAGTCAAACTTTACATTTTTTTGTAAGCTAGCAGAGAAAATTTGGCAAGAACTTTGAATGTCTAGATAATTTATGGAAAAGTGTAACTTGTTTTCTCAAGCATTTTCTTTAAGTACTTTACAAAATGATTTTTATGAAGAAATGATGTATTAGTAAATTACTGGGGTTTTTTTCCCATTAAATCTAAGTCTTTTGAAAATACTTAAGAAGCTCAGATATAGGTTATATGACTATTGATATTTGGCACATCATCTTCACTTATTTTTTATGAAAAAAATTTTGCAGTCAAGTGCTATTTTAGGCAAAAGTTGTAAATTACCTTTTTTTTTAAAGTAGGTATTTGCTTTAACTGTTTTTTTAAATTTAATGATATAAATGGCAAATGATAAAGGCAAAATTTGGAGCACTCATTCCAAAATAATCAGGAGTATATGGAAGAAAAAATTTTCCCAGTGCAGAGTTTGTTCACATGAGCCTAGGACAAGTATCTTGGTAGGTATCCAAAGAAAGCACAGCTGCAGATTTATTTTTTTGGATTAGCTATACAGTTTCAAGTGGGGGTGGAGATTTAAAAGAAATAATTTTTTCCCAAGAGTATGTTTCATTATCTGTCCCGGGTCAAGTTAATCGCACAGCAGAGCTGAATTTTTGAATATGTTGGAAGCGTATGTCCCTTTCTCAGAGGTGTTTCCCTGGACCACTCAGCGCCACCCTGAAACGGTTACATCAGGCCACTCCCTTTGTTTTTTTCATGTGCCTGTCTTCCCACTGTCATGGAAGCTGTTTTATTCATTTACTTAACTTTTGTGTGTCTATTATTGGTTCTGTGAGATTAGAAACTTTTTCTGTCTTGACCATCACACTCTGCTACTAGTAATGCTTAGTACGGAAACACCTGTGAATGAAAAAAAATGATTAATTCATTTTATAGTACTCTCTATAATGGAATCCTCTTGTGTAATTGATGTATCACGGGTTAATGTTCATTTTCTAGAACTTAATATAATTTTTGCGGTTAAGAGCAATCGCGTGTGTGTGAGGTTATTAGAATGTTGTCGGCAGAGAGTAAATGCTACGTATTATAAGTAAGAGGTTATTGAAAATCATGTCTATTGATTTTGTAATGTATGATCAGTCATATATGTGCTGTATCTGATCTTGAGTTCTTAGCTGAAATGCAACCCTAATAATTTATTCATCTCAGAAATATGTGGGGTTGAAAGGCAGAGGTTTGAGTGTTGAGAATATTTTCTGTTAAGGATTGAGTAGGGGGGAAATGTTAAATATGAATCCTACATGTATACATTTATTTAAAATTTGTTCACTTATCTTTTGTGTACTTTGTATGATAGGATAAAAAGACATGATATTTATAGCAACTTTATTCATAATTGCCAAAATTTGGAAGCAATCAAGATGTCTTCCAGCAGGTGAGTGGATGTGTGACCTAGGGTACCCCGAGACAATAGAATATTCGTGAGAGCTAAAAAAAATGATTATCAAGCCATGAAAACATATATAGAAACTTTAAATGCCTATCACTAAGTGAAAGAAGCCAATCTGAAAAGGCTGCATACTCTATTATTCCAATTATATGACATCTGGAAAAGGTAAAACTATGGAGAGAGTAAAAAGACCAGGAGCTGGTGCGGGGGCGAGGGGTGAATAGGCGGTTCACAGAGGATTTTCAGGGCATTAAAAATACTCTCTGATACCATAAGGATGGGTACACGTCCATCATACGTCTGTCCAAACCCACAGAATGCGCAACACCAAGGGTGAACCGTAATGTATTGTAAACTGTGGACTTTGGATGATAAAGTGTCAGTGTGGGTTCAACAATTATCAAAAATGCGTCACTGACTGGGGAGGCTGTGTTTGTACGGGGGCTGGCGGTGCTGGGAAATCTCGGTGGCCTCCCCCTCGGTTTTGTTTTTATATTACCCTTTCGTCCCCTTACCCCGCCTTCCCCTCAGCCATCCCCACACTGTTGTGCATGTCCATGAGTCCTCTTTCCTTTTTGCTCAAAGACGTGATGGAAGTTTTAAAAGCCTACACAACAATCGGTGCAGTAGCTTAATTCGTTTTCATTTATAAGCCTTACTGCTTGTTCAGATGACACTTTCGGGAGGTGAACTTTATCCCATTTCCCCCCTTGTTTTAAGTTTTCCTTTGTTAGGAAAATCACATCTTCTTTCTCCTACTATTATTCATTCAGGGAACACAGAGCTAGCTGGGCACTGAGCCAAGCCCATGGAGATCATTGGCACCCGTTCATACCTCTTGGTTCAGGAAGAAAAACTGTCACGTGGCTGCATACATAGATGGTATTTTACTGAAATGAGAACTGCGCAGGTTCGAGGAAAGCATTGTCAGTTGTGCAGACTGATCGTCCTCGGGCGCAGCCCGTCACTCCTTCCTCGGAATTAGCAGGAGTTGTGGGTTAAGAGCAGGTTTACTCTCTGTAAAGCCTTGTGGTGGCGAATCAGCCAGCCAACTGCCAGAAACATAAGAATGGACGGCCCTTCTTAACATGTGCTTCAGCTCCCGCAATTGCATACCTGACGGTCATTTATATAATAGTTGCTTTTATTTCCCCTAAAACCTATTACTCTGAGTAAGCAGTTCTTTGCCGTGGGTTATGGGATGTATTAGTTCCTAGTTCTATTGTAATGTTATTGTATATTAAGGGCGCTTGTGTTGCCTGTCTCGCAGCTTTATAAAGCCACTCAGACTCCTTGTCATCATTCCTCAGTTTGAATTAGAAGTGACTGGAAGCAACCTTTTTTAGGATAAATAAGCCAACACTGAAACTTAGAAGTGTAGTGAAACTGTGTGCCCTGCTGAATATCTGCAGAGTTTTTGTTTTGATTTTTAAAATTTAAAGCTTTAAGTATTAAATTTTTAGTTGACAGATCATGAAATGAGCTCCGATCTACCAGGACAGTCTATTGCCCGAGCTAATTACAGCTACTAGGAACCTAGAAATGGGACCGGGATGCCGGTTCACTGTTTACCTCCATCTGACCTTCAAAGGTCAGAGCCTTAGCTTTCGTCAGGTAGCTGCCCACGACAAGGAGATAGAGAGGATAAGAGAGGCCGAAGAATGGGGAGGATTTAATGGCTGGATTTAATTGTCGCAAAGGTTCCATGACTAGTTTTTAACCTCTTACCCGTGGAGATTTCAAGATTATGTTCATCTCAAAAAGACTCGCAGCAGCTCCAGAGCTGCCCGTTCATTCATTAAAAATAGCTTCTGAGACACTCACTAGGCGGAAACATTGGACCAGGCTCTGAGGATAGAGAGAGAGAGACATGCCTGCATTTCAGCTCCGCACTTCCTTGGAATTGCGCCACCCCAGGTGTTTCTATCCCAGCCTGCTTCTTTGTTCTGGTATCACCTTAGGCTTATTCCTCTCATGGCATCTAATGATTGGAATTCCCCAGGACTGAGTTTCTTGTGGCAGGGTTGTCCAAAATGCTAACAGTACCTGGATCTGGTAGGTTTCTCAATAAATGTTTACTGAAAGAAGGGCGGTAGAGGAAAACAGGTATTTCCTGCCTGGAAAGAGCTCACCAGCTAGAGACATAGTCATGCAGTAAGTTATAGTTTAAATTATAGCATAATAGAAGTTTGAACCAACTATTCTGGGGTTACAGAGAACAGAACTGTTTGCTCTGCCATGGGGAAAGACTGAGACGAAGGCAGCTCTGTTAGCTTTGCATTTTGTCATACTCTGGGACTTCTTAAATGCTAAAATGAATAAGTGCATAAAGTAGAGACTAATAAAATTGTGTATTATGTTTAGTCTGCATATCTAACATTGTATACTCTTTAAAGTTACTCCAGTGTTTTTGACAATGAAGCCTGCTATCACAAATGAAAGAGTTTTGAGTTGTGTTTTAGTTATAATGTTAAACCATTAAATTGTTAAATTGTTTAAATGAAGCCAAAAATTTATATTCATATCTCAAAATAGGTTTTAATGTTTGTAACTCAAAAGTGAGATTTCCTGGAATTTTTACTATTTATAATTAAGGTTTTTACCTGTTCTCTTATACCTCAAAACACATACATTTAGAGTTTTGTTGATTTTTTTGGAATTATGTGTGAAATTTTTAGGATCCTGAATATGTTCAGCTTCTTAAATCTGAACCTAAGCCGTACACATGTTAATGTATGTTTTACGATCAGTAGGTCATCACATGCCATATGGTCTAATCCTTGGAACTTTACTAGTAGGTTTTTGGGCTAATCTTTAATCTCTTAAATTCCTTTTTAGATAAATTCTTATATTTTATCAGATAGTAAATAGTAATAGTATCCTGGGTATATTCTCATTTAATATAATCTTTAATTTGGAAGGGTGATGCTTTTACAATAGTATGTCACCTGTAGAACTCTGCTGCTTACCAACTAAAGCTCCAAAAATAAAATAACTAAAGCCTTTAGTTTAGTATGTTGTATATTTGTTTTCTCTTGTTTCTGTATTGTCTTGTTCTCTTATGATTGCTTCTTTTACCCATTGGTTGTTAAAGAGTGTGTTGTTTAATTTCCACATATTGCAGATTTTCCACTTTGCCTCTGTTATTGACTCCTAATTTTATTCCATTGTGATTGAGAAACTTGTTTTGTAGAATTTCAGTCTTCTAAAATTTATTAAGATTTGTTTTAGGCCTCATCTACTGGCCTCTCTGGGAGAATGTTCTACGTACACTTAAAAAGAATATGATCTGGTTAGTTGAATAGAATGATGTGTTTACGTCTATTCGGTCGTAGTGGTTATAGTGTTGTCAGGTTCTCTGTTTTCTTACTGGTCTTTTGTCTGGTGGATTGGGTGTTTAATTGTTAAAAGAGGGATATTGAAGTCTTCAACTATTTTTGTATTAATTGTAATTTATTCTTAAAAGATAGTGACAGTTGCAAGTCTTTAAATATGTCATCCACTGCCTTCTGACCTCCATGGCTTATGGGGAGAAATCAGCTGTTAATCTTACTGAGTATACCTTGAACATGACCAGTCTTTTCTCAATGTTTTCAAAATTGTGTTTTTCTTTCAGTCTGACAGTTTGAATATAATGTGTCCCAGTGTGGAACTTTGTGTTTAACATGCTTGGAGTTTGTTGAAGTTCCTTGATACTTTTTCATTAAGGCATATACATCATTATTGAGGCATAAGATTATTGTACATTCACAGACAGGATAGTATAAACACAACTTTAATATGCACTGGGAAACCAAACAATTCATGTGAATTGCTTTATTGTGATATTTGCTTTATTGCAGTGTCTGGAACCAAACCCATAATATTTCCAAGTTATGCCTTTATATGTATTCATTTTCCACAAATAGGTATATTTATATATGGGGAGAGGGGGAGAGGGAACAGAAGGAGGGAGGACTAGACATTGTAAGTATTATGTTATGGTAAATCTGTAATTTCATTTGTCCTCAGGGATTGCTAAGTCTTTCTTGTTGAGGGCTTAAGCCAATCATTTTTTACTTTTCAAAATTATTATTGCAAGATGTCATGTTGTGGTCACTGAAATTTCTGTTCTGTCATCTCTGTGATCAGGGAATGAGTGACTTAATACGTTTCCTTAAATACCTGGCTCTCAAGAGGGGATAGAAAACAAACCAATAAGCATACATTGTCTCTTTAAATTCCTTGAAAGTTGCTTCAAGCCCATGGGAGTTCAAGCAGGGATGGCCAGCTCAGAGGCTCAGTGGTCAAAAGCAGCAATCGGCTGTCAGAGCACACAAGCGTATTCAGAAGATAGTCTTTATGGCCCATCCTGGCTCCAGCAAGCCACCCAAGAAATGTAAGGTGCTCTTCCCAGAGTGCTGCTGAACAGCTTTTTGAATGGAGAATGGGGGACCAAGTGAAAGGCTGAAATTCACCAAAAATTACCATCCTCTTGGACTAGACACCAGAGTCCTAAATTAGGTATTTTAGGCAGTGTTAGGCAATTCGGTAGTTGTTTAGGTGGAGGAACGGAGTCTTGGGGCTTCTTATTTCCATATTCCATGATGTCCCTATGCAGCTTTTATAGAATTTACCAAGGTAAGGGTTAAGCTGGGGCAAATGATGACAGATCTTAATGTATTTATGATTTGACCAGAAAGTCAGCTACATTAAGGTAAGGAGGTTCAATTCAATGCTTTATCATCTGCTCCTAAAATTGTACCTGATAAGGGCAGAGTAAGTACCTGGTGACAAATGTATTTCAAAGTACTTCCTCATGCAACCCAAGTTTTCAAACCCATCGATGAGTTTTCCTTATCCTCGCTTATTTCCAAATTCATGCACCTACCAACAATAATCCCTTAGGCATTTCACCTAAGAGTAAAGCAACGTATTAGCATATCCTGTGTCCCATGATGAACTACACTACCCTCATGGCTCCAGTGACTGGGGACATATCCAGAGTTAGATTAACATGACTTGTGGCGACATTGGCCCCTTATAATTAGTTTCTATTGTGTCATAGCTGGTACTTTTAATAATATTAGTATCTAACTTGAAATTTGATTTCAGAAAAATGAGAATAAAATAGCCAACCTATGAATATAGAGAGCAGATATTATTGTTATTATTTGGAATGTACTTCTCTTGGAGCAGGTAAAATTCTTGACTCATTCTGCAAAAAAGAAATAAAGGGAAAATTACAACACATAATGAAAATGAAAATTGAGATAGTACATGGTCACTGAGATATTATAATCTGGATAGCTATTCTATTTTATCTCTCCTGTATTTTATTTCAAAATCATATGTTAGCTAGGATTAAAAAATGATAGGCTTTTATATTTTGGCACCTATAATATCATGATAATCAGGATATTTATGTACCTACATATAATTGCACAGAAGGAGGGAAAGCTTCAAATAACTAAAATAATACTAATCAAGTGTTGTGCTAGAAATGGTATCCCTTTGATTTCTCTTACTAAGAAAAGTAAACAAGAAATATAATAAATAGAAGCCCTGGAGTTTTCTCTATTCCTTACCAAAATTTCACTAAGACAAAGAAAGAGAGGAAACCACTTAGAAAGAATGAAGCTGAGAAAGTTTTGGAAGAGAGGAAGCTTTTGAAGGAAGATAGTGAAAAACTAAGTGCCTGCTAAGGAGGTATAAAGAAATCAGTGAATTTTCACAGAATCTTGGCGAGACTTAGGAATTTGAGATAATCAGGAACCTTGGGGGCAGAGATCAGGCATGAACCAAAACCGCGGTCAGTTGAGAGTCCATAAAGACCCTGTAGGGCCCACTGCCCCAACCCCCTTTCCCACAGGAGAGTCAGGGTTCATTATCGGAAGTTGATAAATCAGAGACCCCAACCTTGTGGACATCAGCTGCACGCAAGGATGGGGTAACGTGCCATCCTTAGCTAAGGAAATTAATATTCTGCAGATCACGCCTTCTGGACTCATCTCGTGTAACATCAGCGGTGTGTTTATTGCCCCCTGTTGCGGGAGGCTGTAAGATTCTCCTGCGGACCTACTGCACTGTTTCCGGGTAGGGGTAGTAAGTTAGAGATGTTGACTTTTTTCTTAAAGAAAAAGTGAAATGAATCCTCTTCCACTGTGGGATTCTCCAGTTGTTGGATTCTTTATTAAAATAAGCTGCGAATTTTCTTTACTCATGGGTTGTAATTCTGTTTTGTATAGCAGCCTTATGCTTAATCGTACCAATGAATGTTACCATCCTAAAAAGAGTAAACACAGGAAAGAAAGACAACTTCAACAAAAATTCCATTTGTGTATTTTTGAAAACATTCAAGTGTGTATATTGGATTGTGAATGCACTTTTTAAAAAGATACCATATTTTAGTATATTATACTCACCTTTTATGCATGAAAGTGATGAAGCCTATCACCTCATATCTCCCAATGGCTTCAAACAGCAACCATTGTTATTGTTGCTCGTGTGTCTGTTGTTGAGTGAGGGTTTGGATGACCTAGTGAGGACCTGGCTTCAAGCTGTACTTTAGGTCTATGTTGGCTCCGCATGTCTCTCATTCACCTCGGACCAGAGCACGTTCTTTTACTGATGATGGCAGAGGTGGGACGGAGCAGGCCCAGTTGCCCAAACACAGTGTGTGGCCTCTGTTTCCCTCACGTCTACTGACATTGTCCCATTGGCCAAAACAAATATGAGTCAGAATTATGGAGTAGGAAATTAGACCCCATCTCTGTCTGGAAGAGAGTCCCATATAAAAACTGAGAGCTAATACTTTCCGTCATATCCCACTCCCTCCCGTTGTAGATAAGACAGAAAAGGACTCAAGGTCATCGTTCCACCCCAATAACTGAAAAACAGTACCCCTCACCTTGAGGATTATGTGTTTTATTTTTGTTTTTCAGAAAATTTGTATTCTTTTAATTACCTTTTGAAGCCTCATTGAAAGCCAAAAGTTCATAAAAAGCCATGACTTTTATTTTATATTATTATGTGTTTGTATGGGAGCTGTATATTATATATTTGTATGTTATATAATTATGCTTGATATTTTCTGAATGCTTAAAACAATGTTTTTGTAGCAAAAGAATAATGCTTACATATAACTTTGTGATTTTGAAAATGCTGAAGAACTCTTCCCATTGCCTATGTTTGGCTCGGGTGTTTTAGTTTATTTAGGCTAATTTGACTTCCTTTTAACATCTTACTGTAATGTGTTTTCTTCAGTGCTGTTAAATAGTCATAAAGCCATTGACCTACTTATTAGTGTCATGTTTTAAAATTGTCATTCCTTGAAAAGGCAGTATGCAAATCGTATACTATATTTAGATGGGAGGTTTTTTCTTGGGCAAAGTTTGTTTGATCCTCTCTGCTTGCCCAGGAAGTATATATAAAATACCAAAAACCAATTTGACAGAAAGTAGACACGTGGAAGACTAAGGACACCTGTACCACCCTGGCTCGTGTGGCTCAGTGGATTGAGCGCCGGCCTGTGAACCAAAGGGTCACTGATTCCATTTCCAGTCAGTGCACATGCCTGGGTTTCAGGGCAGGTCCCCAGCTGGGAGCGCTTGAGAGGCAACCATGCTTTGATGTTTCTCTCCCTCTCTATCTCCCTTCCCTTCTCTCTAAAATAAATAAATAACATCTTTAAAAAACAGCAACAACAACAACACCTGCACCAAGGAGTTAGGTATTGAATGGAAAATTTAAGAATCCACACAAATTGACTATATCAATTAGATAAGCTGAAAAGGGAATAAGGCTTTTAACTTTACAGAAAATGTTTGCCTGTTTTGTTGAAACCCATTGTTTCATGAATGTGTAGATAAATTTATACTATATAGGATTTTACCTTAACACAGAATTCAACATTTTACAAGATTTTGCTGTAGTGTAGTTTGTAGTGTAGGTATCTATTTCTTATTGCAGAATAGCTCATTCCACTGTAGTATAGTTCGCTTCTCATTAAATTCTATCAGAATGTACCGTTTTATGGAAAAATATTTACAGGTACTACTTTTTTGATTTCATGAGAAAGAACTGTTGAGTAGATGCTATCATTATACTCATTTTATAGAAGAGAAGACTAATGGTTATGGGGTAACTTACAGAATAAAAAGGGGTGGAACCAGGAGTCGGATTCTTCCCCGTCAGTCTCTCTGAGTCCAAGGTTCATGTTCTTTATGACACAGCCACATCCACCAGGAGAGTAGTTCTCAAAGCTCCGTCCACGAGGCCCCTGGGAGTCCCTGAAGCCATTTCAAGGTCACGGGGTTAAAACTATTTTCATAATAATACAAAGCATTATTTGCCTTGTTTATTGTATTGATATTTGAACAGATAGTACCAAAAAAAGGGCAGGTAAAGGCGCTGGCTCCTTGGCATACAGATCAAGACATCTGTACCAAACGAGGCTGCTAGTAATTGTGTTCTTCACTGCTGTGCGCGTGCCACTTGCACTCGAGAATGTCCTTGAGGAAGTGGTAAAAAATGCTTAATTTCATTTAATCTTGACCTTCGAGTCACATGTTTTTCATATCTTGTATGACTAAGTGAAAACGCATACAAAGCCCTAATGCTCTATACCAGCGATTTGCAAACTTTTTCATCTCATGGCACACATGAGCTAATTACTAAAATTCTGGGGCACGCAAAAAATGTATTTTTTGCTGATCTGACAAAGAAAGTAGGTATGATTCTGATTCATTCATACTAGACAGCTATTGTTGTGTTGGCTGTTGTCCTTCTTTTATCTGACTGTCTGAGGGAAAAGAGGTCAGTGCACCTGACTAAATAGACAGGAATTGCATGTTGTAAAATTCCCATGGCGTACCAGTTGAAAATCACTGCTGTATACCGACATACCAAGGTTGTCTCAAGGAAAAGCATTTGCGTCACTGTTTGAGTTCTGAGCTGAACTAGCCACTTCTCTCCTAGAACACCATTTTTCACTTAAATCAGTGATTGACAGACACACTGGTTTGTAGACTTGAGTATGGATGCTTCTCAGCTTACAATAGGGTTTTATCCTGATAAACCTATGGTGAATTGAAAATATCATAAGTTGAAAAATGCATTTAATATGCCTAACCTTCCTAGCATCACGGCCTGGCCTACCCTACCTTAAATGTGCTCAGAATACTTACTTTAAACTACAGCGGGGCAATTAATTATCTTGAGTTTCACCTCAAGGGGGATTGCCTTCCTTCTTTTGTCATCAGAAGGAGGAGATATGTTTTGTAGACATGATGGGATGCGAAAACACAAACACAATATTAAAAAAAAATAGAGTCAGCACTGTGCGCTGTGGAGTATCAGTTGTTCCTCCTTTTCATTGGACGTGGCTGACTGGGAGCGGTGGCTGGTTGCTGCCCTCCGGCCTCACAAGAGAGTATCGAGAGTATCGGACTCCTTGTCACTAGCCCAGGAAAAGGTCAAAGTTCAAAATTTGAAGCATGGTATCTACTGAAAGCCTATGGCTTTTGTACCATCATAAAACAAAGCTGAAAACCCTTCAGTGGAACCATGTAAGTCAGGACCTTCTGTATTTGGCAGGAATCGAGCCTCTCATGCCAAAGAAAAGAATTGACAAAAAGATTTTTTTGCCAGTAATATTTGAGCTTTCAAGAAAAAAAGAATTTCAGAAAACTCAAGTCTGCCACCATGAGCTTAGCAGCTGACCACGTTTGTAGGCAATGAAGCAATTTCTTTGGTTTCTGTTATTCTTAATCAAATATCAAATATATTCATTTGAATTTAGTCTTTCTCAAATCATTTATAAGTTAGACATTTACTTGTGAAGCATTGCTAGTGTTTGCTGAGGGTTAACATAATATTAATGTGACCATGTTCTTGAGGATATATAGACCTTTATAAGTGATGCTCAGTCTTTCAGGAGGATGATAAATGTTTATTAAGTTGGCTATGAAGTTAATTACCTAATATCTTTTTAAGTGAATGAACTCTTAGTAGAGTCTCTGGACTTTACTAATGAGAATTTGGCAGATATGTCATTTCTGGGACCTGTAACTGTCTCTGGTGAGGGATAAGTGTTGAATGCCATTCTATTCTTAGACCTACTAATAGGGTTTCACGATTGGATGCTAATGCTAAAAATATCTGAATGTGTGTGTTTCTGAACATCTCTCTGCAGGATGATGTAGCTTTGCCAAAGACTTAGAAGCTAAGCAGAAAATGAGCTTAACATCCTGGTTTTTGGTGAGCAGTGGAGGCACGCGCCACAGGCTGCCACGAGAAATGATTTTTGTCGGGAGAGATGACTGTGAGCTCATGTTGCAGGTAATGGAATCAGCCTTCTGTGTCTACTCAAAATCTGGAAAGGGTGTGAAATATTTTTTCATTCCTTTGAAGAAGAACATTATATCGATTCAAACTTTCTGCCTTTCCCTCTTTTAGCTCTAGCTACCAGTTTAATTAATTAGTTTTCTCCTTGAATCATTTAAAAATAAGTTCTAAGTCTTGGGGGATTATATAGGGTTTGGCACAAATAGCACCCCTTTTTTATTACAAAATCTTTCATTACAAAATCATAAGCAGGTAACACTATAACATAATATCACACTCAAGCACACTATGAGATTTTAGGTGAAATATTCAAATTAAAGCTCTAAATTATTACACCCATATTATTACCCTACCAATCACTCAAGCACGCGTTACCTCTGCTGGACCTTGTGTTTTGAAAAATGAGATTTCAAGGGTGGAGACATTTATTCTTAAGAAGTTTCACATTAAGCAATTTTAAAATAAGACTTGTAAGCAATTCATAAAATTAGCATGGTGTAAGTAAAACTGCATATTAATCATGGACACTTCAGTGATACTGATACTAGTTGTACTGCTTCTTTGGGAGATGTTCTTTATGACACCTTCGAGTAGTTTGAGCATAATTTAACATCGTTGGTATTTACTGAATTTGGTTTAAAGGAGTTAGTTTTAAAAAGTAAGAACCCTGGCTCAGTGCTCAGTTGGTTGGAGCCTCATCCCATAGACCAAAAGGCTGCGGGTTTGATTCCCGGTCAGAGCACATGCCTCGGTTGTAGGTTCCATCCTTAGTCAGGGTGCGTACAGGAAGTGACTGATTGATGTGTGTGTGTGTGTGTGTCTCTCTCTCTTCTTCCTCTCTCTAAAATCAATGAGCATGTCCTCAGGTGGGGATTAAAAAACAAATACTTTTAAGATACTTTTAAGTGAGATAATTAGCAGAAGAACGGATCTTTAGATTTTTGAGGATTAGATATTTTAATAGGTCCTGGCAATGTAGACTAGAATTTTATTCCCTTGTTTTTTCCTGTACCCCTTTTTGGTTAAAAAAAATGTAAATAAGACCTTAGAGGAGACATGTTTATGAGCCCCGCGGTTCTCCACTGAAGGATCCTGCCTCCTCAAGGACATTTAGCAATATCTGGAGACAGCGTGATTATTACAAATGGTTGGTGGTTGGAAGTGGTTGCTGCTGACATCCAACAAGCCAGGACCAAGGGGCCACAGGGGTGCTGCTAAACTTCCAACAGTGGACAGCATCCTTCTTCCCACCGCTATACACACAACAGAGCTGGCCCAACATATCAATAGCGCTGAGACTGAGAAACCCTGAATTATCCCTAGAAGAATCAAATTTGTATATGCTCATTACATGTTTACTTTAAAATTGAAGAACTTACTTTATAATTTTGAGACAATAAAAGTAAAGCTACCATATAGCTTTATAAGTAGATGAGTAAGTTGCACACACAATGACACATTAATTAAACAACTTCGGTGAGAGAAATAGAACAGTACAGAGATTTTCCGGGCTCCTCATTGAGGTCGAGTGGTGAGAATGGCAGCTGAGAAAAAGGCAGTAATGATTCTGTTTGGATACAGGCCCATTGGAAATAGACCATATCTTAGGTTCAGATGGGGGAGCTTATTCATCAGAGAGGAGAAGAGGTGCTTCCCTTGCGTCCTCCCAGGAAGTGTGGGAATGGCTGTTTAGGAGCTTGAAGGGTAAGGCTCCTCTTACATGGAGATAAGGAAAGTTACAAATGGAAGCTGAGAGTCCAAGGAGCCTGACATGGGTCCCCCGGTCGGAGAAGAAAGAGCTGCCCAGAGAAAGAGCTTGGCAGAGAGAGGGTCCTTAGCGAGCATGCATTGAGTACTGATCAGCGCACCCATGTGAGGACTGGGGTTCCCTGTTCCCGGCGATGTTGCAGCCGGGGATGGTGCCCCTCCTAACGGCCAGACTGGGGAGCCTCACCATTCGCGGGGCACTGGTCTCTCCCACCTCCATAGTGGGGCGCCATGCACCCTAGGCTTTCTCTCTTCTCAGTTCTTTCATGGATTCCCATTGAGAATCCACATTTGAAGAAAGGAAAATTTTATTCAGGAACGTGGCACACTGTGTCTCTTTTCACTAAATCTTTAGCCTTTCTTGTACAATTTATATTGTAGTTTTCAGTATTAAAAGAAGAAAATTCTGTAGGGTACTTTTTTTTACAATATACATAAAACATTATAAAATTATAATTTGCACGATTTCCATATTACAGTTTTAAATTATAACAAAATATTCATACATTCAACAAAGCCAGCTGATTTAAATTCTCTCAAAAGTGGAATGTGTGAATTTGGTAGGAAAGAGTGTCTTAAAATTATGGCCGCTTTCCTCTTTGGAGAGCGATGCCAAGTTTGCGCTGTATAGTAACACAGTTGAAGTATAATTTAATGCACTTCTACTTTGATACTTTCCTATCTTCATCTACTAACCTATTAACATAATTGAAGTATCTAGCCAGAAATTTTTGTGCTTGTTATCTATTCCGGTATTTCCTTATATTTATTAACTTTAACACATGCCTTTCAGTCTCGTAGCGTGGATAAGCAGCATGCAGTAATCAATTACGATGCTTCTGCGGATGAACATTTGGTCAAAGACTTGGGCAGCCTGAATGGGGTATGTTAAGTATTTATTTTTCTTGTCTTATTTGATTATTTGCTTAAAGTTGTATGAAGACTAATCGGATTACATTTCCTATTTGTATTGTATTGTATTCTGTTCTGTTCTATTCTATTCTATTCTATTCTATTTCCTTTACTTTTGCTTGCATTTTACTTTTAAATACTTACTATGTACATGGCACTTTGGGGGCCATACAATAGAGTATGAAATGAGCCCATGTTCCCAAGAAGCTGTCCAGGAAGTAAATACAAGAGTTCAGAAGGTTGTTGGTTATCAGCTGTGATGTTTAAGAAAGTCTTCTTTAAGGAGGAGAGACGAAAGCGTGACCCCACCGAATGGCTTGAATTTATATGTGGGAAAGCAATCAACCGCCATGGCACTGAGAATACAAAAGAGCATTCTTGGGAGACAGAGAAGTGTGGGTTAACTTTAGAAAATAAAGGCGGAAGTGTGGTTTGGTGCTAGATGGTAGAGGACTTAGGATCTCCTATTCTAGAGTAGAAAGAAGTGAAACACACCCATTTACCTGGACAAATATGATCTAAACACCAGTGTTCATCATTGTTGCTTTGGATTCCTAATTTAAAGATACTTTTGTTATTGCAGTGAATTTTTTTCCTAATTCATCAGCAGAACATAACTAGCCACAGAATAAGAGAAAGATGAAGTACTGAATAATTTATCTTATTTTTTCTCAATTTCCTTATGGCTCTGCTAACATAAGCAAATAGAGTATTGTTCATATTTGTGCTGTTGAATATCTTAACACAAATGTAACAGAAACTAAATGTATCCCAACTGCTTCTAACTGCTTCTGCTTTTCCAAACATACATTAAACATTACATGCAAAAACATATGCAGAAAATTGGCAAATTCAGTAAAACATTTTTTCTGGTTCCGAACTGGCCTGCTATTGAAGGACTTTTATGTTTATTCTTTGAGGTAACTTTTGTAGACATACTTTTCTGTTGGTTTTACTCAAGCCTTTGTTTCCCGTGGCACAGAGAATGAAGCCTGCCTTCCCCAGGTTTGAACTGAAATGGCTCAGCCAGCATCATCCATTCCAGGTGCCGGCTCAGTGCTCTTCCTCTGCCACGCCTCCAAAACGGCTGTTCATGCTACCCTGTCTCCTCCAAAGGATTTGTTTGAGTTCCTGCAGCCTGGTACTTCTCCCATCCGCCTTGTCATTTATAAAATTCAGGCTTATTTTTAAAAGTAAAACCCATATTCCACTTTTTCACAAAGGAAGGAAAGAAAAAATATTTAGGAAGGGTAACTAGCTGAGGCTGTTAACATTGGGAATGGATTAAGGTAGAAAGAGATAGGCAGACTAGGTAGGCACTGTTTTAACGTGAGACATAGAAGGAAGCGAGCAGTTTTCCTTCCAGGTCCTGTGTGCAGAATGACTTCTCTACACCTCTGTGTCTTGGGGTGCTTGGTTCTCAGCCTGTGTGAAGCCTACTTTTGCAGTCTGTTGCTGCGCCCCATTAGAGCCCTTGAACTGTTCCTGTGTCCTTTGCTTTTATAGCGACTAGCTCCGGGCTCTCCATGGTGCAGGAACCCACTAAATCTTCTTTGAAAGGAACTGAAATAATCTTCTATATGAGGAACTTTACAGAGGAAGCTTTTAATCTACTTCTATATGTAGAGCATTTTAACAATGTTACATTCTGTTTTTAAGATCAGAGAGTTTGATCTTGACCACCGGGCTGTTCAAAGGTGTCCTTACGTTATTACCTTGGAAAATAATAAGTGAGAATTACGCCACATGTAATTTGTAAGAGATTATGACCATATAGAAAAATTACTTAGTGTTGATTGAAAAATCAGGTTAAATGTTGACTTCTAAGTTACTCTGGGCTGACCTTTCTCATAATTTGAGCATGTTGAATAATTTTATGGGATACAGTAACTCAACAGAGAGCAACATCTGCATTTTGAACTTGAAATCAGAACCGGAATTTGAATCTCGATCTGGGACAAACCACTTAATCTCTCTGAATTCCTTTCAGTTTCCTCATACTCATATTGCTTCCCAATGTTGTATGAAAAATGTAATGAGTTAAAGTTTCTGAGTTTTAATTACTTAATGCAACGTTTAGTTACCTTGCTTCCTCTTTAAAACAGTGAAACAAGAATTCCCTCTCTGTAGCATTAAAAGGATTAAATTTGACAGTACATATGGGTATGCGCCTGTTACAGAACTTCAAAGCATTACACAAATGATAAATGTACTATTAGCCAAATGACAGCCTAGGAAATTTGCCAAAGTCTGAGAACAACAACAACTATCATGCATTTTATTCATGAGAGAATGTGTAGACTATTGTTCACAGCCTACTTACTCTTAATATTCATATAATTCTAGAGACTTGAGCATCAGGTTACAAGTAGTAATTTCAGAAGTAAGGGGATACATGCAGTGGTTATGAGCTCAGCTTTGAAATTGTACAAGTGGCGTAGCCTTAGACAGGTTCCTTAATTACTCTGTTCCTCAATTTTTTAAAAATAGAAATAGTAAACTGGTAGTCCTCTCAGACTGTTGTGAAGCTATAGATAAGTTAATAATTAAAATGTTTTTAATGGTAAGCGTTCATAAGTGTTCATCACCCTTATGGTAAGAAAAGCGGTTAAAACAAGTTTAGCACCCTGTAAAATCTATATACTTTTCCACAAATGCACTGTTGTGGTTTTTTTTTTAAAACTAAACTCAGTTTTAAATAACTCTACCTGGGACCACTTCCACTCCTTGTTTCTTTTATTTTACCCTAAAATACACTCCCCAAGAGACCTAGACCTAAACTCGACGCCATTGGTCCCGGGAAGGAGGTTGCATTGCCTGGGAGCAGCCCCGGGATCCGCAGCTGGCGCTGGGAGCCCTTTCCCTGCGGGCCGCCGAGGCTTGTGTCCCTGCGGGCCCTTCCTGGCCTCGCGTTCTCCCTGCCGCGGGAGCACGTGCCCGCTGACGGCGGCAGACCCTGCGGTCCCGCTGGCGTGCGTTCCAGCCCCGCCTGTTGTCGCCAGGCTGCCCCCTGAGCCGCCTGCGTTCCAGCCGCTGCTGCAACCCTCTTCCACACTGGAGCGCCTGCCAGCGGGATCAGCGTGGCACGGAACGTGGAAGACACAGGCGAGTGGTCTGGGAAGAAGAGGACGCTTGTCACTGGCGATGTGACTGCAGTGGCGGTGCTCCCAGGCACTCCGTTCAGATTTCCAGGAGAACTGATATATTACATGGCTGTTTTTAAGATTTCATACTATCAATGATGTAACTTAGCTTGTCTGTAAGTCAAATAGGAGCCTATCTAGCTGAGTTTGCTTCTGTGAGGTTAGGGGTTTGCGTGGGGGAGTTTGGGGCCTGGGCTGGGCTCCCAGGCTTCCTTGACGAGGACAGGACTTGACGTCTGTAGTTCAGACGCCTGACTCGGGTTCCGCAGTCCCTCTTCTGCGCCTGGACATCTCGACTGTCACTTTGCTCTCTGTGGCCCGCTGTCCTGTCTGTCCTGCCTTCAGGTAGAGGTCAGATCAAACAACACATAAGAAACAAAACCTCTTTTTCTTTCCATATTTAATTTATTAAAAGGCTTTATAATTCTTCAATGAAATGATTTTCTGCATGTGCTACTCTTTGAAATTTTCTCTCCTCCTTTTGCAGTTTCAGACCTTCGGGAAACTCTTTTCCCACAGCTGCTTTTACTTGCTTTTTTGTGAGCTGGAACTTTGCGTATGGTTCATATTTCCTAAGTCTTTTTAGACCTTAGGGAGTATTTCTGTCATAAAGGGCACATGTTAAAATTATGTTTGTTGATCTCTGAAAGTACCTAGTCCATGTGTTAAACACGCAATAGGTACTTAATATTTAGGAGAGTTGAGCAATCTTAAGCTTTAAAATGGATCTTATAGATCATCTTAGGCATTTTGAATAAATATGGTGTTTTAGATTGAGATAGTTTTAAATAAAATTGACTCGGAACTGTGACATTCCTCTTACACAGTGTACCTAATTGTTTATCTTCTGCATACTACACATTAGTGAATTAATATTTTCTTTTCTCTTTTCTATCATTTATCTCAGCATTTTTTTTTTGTCTTGTAATTCTATATAGATTATTTTGGTAAACTGAAGGTATAAGTTTTAAAACACTCTAAAATACTTTATTTTGGAAATGACCCTGAAATTAGAGTTTTAAATGCCTGAAGCTTTTGAGTTTTCGTTATATTAATATTTTGACCTTTTTATGAAGCATGTTGGATGCATGCGATTTGGGATTACTCATAAATTAACCATATTAAGTTTAGCAGTATTTCAGTGTCTCCAAGTTATCTGTGCTCGATATAAAGATCACAACTTCTAATTTTTTTTGTAGATATAGAAACTAGTATCTGTGACATATGACCAAGTTTCAACTTATCAAAGAAAATCTTGTTGTGTATTTTATATGATGTGTGCATCCTGCGCAATTAACTATAACCTCATTATATGTTCTATAAATCTAGCAAATTGTAGGTCTTTAACTTCTATTATGCCAGAAATAATCACTATTTACTGTGTGTCTTGTGGACCCTTTGACTTTTTTTACAAATAACTTATAGATGTAAGCATAAAAAGATAATGAAAAATGTGAAATTTTAATAAAACATTAAGCATGACAAACTCAAATTTTTATAGCATTTTTTCTGGTTTTAAAAGGTATATAATACATAAAATTGTTTATGTTCTTTAAATTCCACTAACTGCTCATCATTTGTCATGCATTCTTCTGGGATATATTCATTTTATAAATGTCGAATTTCGGATTCAGATTTCAAGTGCGTCTCTAGCTGGTATCTCATCATTCTTTCTAGTTCTTCTTGCTCTTGCATTGTCAAAATGGATATGTGACAGCTTAATATTTTATTAAAAGGATGACCATTTTCTTCCACAATTGCAAGACATTTCTTATTTTTAGATTTATAAGCAACAGTTAAAAGAATCATGCAGTGTTTTTCAACAAAATCTAACCTAAACCGTTAGGTGTTTAAAACACTCTTGACTGGATTTTTTAAATTTTCTGATGCTTGTGACCTAACCTTTATATAAATATCTTCCTTGAGCATTTGTTTAGTACTTACAAACTAAACCGAATAAGTGTTGGAACAAAAGCACCAAAAATTGAGAAAGAATTCACTCAATAAGTTTTTTAAAAATACATAATTGTTTCAGTTAGGTTTTTGTTGAAAAACATTATGTGATTCTTCGTATTGAATGGCTAACTGGATGAAAAATACCGTACTTTTTTTTTTGTCTTTGAAACATACTCTGTCTCGAGTTAGAGAAATTCTTACATTAGAGAAAATTCATTTTAGGATTATCTTCATCTGAAGACTCATGGTCTTGATATGTTACTTACATTATTATCAGTTTTATCACTTGTTATTAGAGCCTGGAGTGATGCTGTCTTTTTGACTTCACCTTATAATTGTGAAATATCTGTCTGTTCTCTTCTCCTTTCCTTTATGGAAATTAAATGAAAAAAATTATTTTTGCTTTTCTAATTGCATTTATTGGGGTGACATCTGTTAACAAAATTATATAGATGTCAGGTATACAATCCTATAATACATCATCTGTATATTGTAGTGGGTGTTCATCAACCCAATGAGTAAATTCTGAATTCTCAGTTGATAGCTAAACAAACAAAAAAAAGACAGATAGTGTCTCCAGATGTCTTTTATATTTTCTTGGAAAGATGGTGTAATAGTTTGGGCAGTGCAGTAAGAACACTGAAGGTTGGTGCAATAAATGATGACTTATTTCACGATTGCATCATCCTGCTGTGTCTGTGCTTTTCAGGACAGTGGCCACTAGCCCCATGTGGCTGTTGAGCTCTTGAAATGTGCTTTTTAAAAAAGTACCAAAAAAATGTAAAATTTCATAAAAGGGTCTAAAGGAATCATCACAATTGTAAAATAGAATGAGTTTTATTCAATTTTTTTTAAAGTAAATTTTCTTGTTCTTTTGAAAAACTCTGACGACAAAGGTAATGAAATAGCAACTCTCAGAAATAATTAGAATTGTCTGAAAAAGCTAAAATCGAGTTCAGTACATCCTGATGATATCGAGAGTTAAGCATCCTTTACAGTTTGCCAGCTTCAGATTAGGAGGTTTTCTTGGCAGTATTTTCAGTGCCTACATCTGTCTTGGCAACGCGGCAGGCCTTAGAGGGACCGCGGCCTGGCTCTCTGTGTGTTACCAGTGACAGAGATGAAGGGCTTAGTGTGGAATATTTTATCAGCGCATAAGATGCATGACACATTTTATGACACACGGACTGTCTTAGCCACCATATGATATGTACTTCTAAGTATCCGTTTAGAGGATTTGCTTGTCTGAAATGCAACAGTTAATACTTCATATGTTACCTAACACCTTGTTTTTCTTCCTTGTAGACTTTTGTGAATGATGTAAGGATTCCAGAACAGACTTACATCACCTTGAAACTTGAAGATAAGCTGAGATTTGGATATGATATCCTTATATGATTTTGTGCATTTATTAAATTTATTCAAAATTCTTTGCTCCAGTGTAGATTAACATTTCTTGAGACATAAATATTCACAATACAGGCACGCTAGAAGTCACTGTGTCTTCCCATACTAAAATGCATGTTTAAAAATAATATATATATTATTTTGTTATAATGCCTGTTCCTAAAAATAATCCTGGAAAAGTGGTGGACTCAGCCTCTCCCCCTACCCCCAATGTATATTTTTAGCAGAAGGTCTCCCTGCAGTGCTAATGCATATGTAATTTGGATATCAAAGACTGGAACTGGGAAGAGGCCAGGGAAGTGTTTAATACTAGCTCAGCCCAGAGATATTTGGGGGCTGGTGGGGGGGGCGTTGATAATGGCACAGATCAACCTCCCAGGAGGAATGTAATAATTTAAACCTGCCTTTCCTTCCCTCCTACTTTTATTCTATTTTATTTATTTCATCTCTTTGCCTATTTAATTCAAAATTTTTAATATCCTGTGTATCCTGTGACCCATGCTGCCTTATTAAGTACATTATGCACTTTATATTTACAAATCGTCTGTTTAAAAATAGGATTCTAAGAACTAAACAGGGACGTGACTGGTTGACTCCCCATGGTAAGGCAAAGAATCAGTACTGAAGAGAAGCGACGTGATTGATTGAAGAAGAATAAAACCATTTCCACCTATACAAGACAAAGAGCTTACAAAAAGGACTTAACATATATTTAAATTTCAGATATTCCACAGTATGCTTAAAATACTTCTTGAATTTTAATTTTTTTAATTACTACTACATTTATCTAGAGTTTGAGATTAAGGAATGTATTAAACATATTGGCTACCTGGATGGATTTTTATCACTAGTAGAGATAATGTAGTCTCAGATCAGTAGAACTGATACTTAGATAAAGTAAATGTACTAACATTTTAAAATTGTTCTTAGAGCATAACTAGTTTTTATTTTATGTTCAACTTAAAACTTTATGAAAAAATAGTTTTATAGCCCATCACATAACCTTTATAATTGTAGAGCCAAAGGAACATGTGAATGGAGCCATTAAATATTAATACTTTTAAGTTGTGTATTTTAAATCCTTTTTAAGATATGTATCACATAAAAAGTAAGAATTAGCCCTAAAAACTTGATTCATGGTTCATTTTCCACCAGCATAATGTTTTATCGAAAAACAAATGCAGATGTACTTCGTGTTTAAGTACCCCCTTAATCCATTTGGCACCGGTTATTTCAAAACATGAGAAAATAGTAGGAAATTTGGGTTTCAGTAGAACTCTATAAAGTTTACTTCAACTTTTAAATTAAGAAGAGACTATTGTGATATAACTCATGGCTTACAGGTTGTATAATGATTACTTAACGGTGAACTACCATTTCCTTCTTACGGTATATACAGCTTATAATGTGTCTCCCCAATTGCCAGGGGAACTGGTTTGTTCCAAAAGACCTTTTGAGGATTGGAAGTCAGTGTTGAGCCAGAACTTGCACCTAAATCCTCAAGTTAGTCTCAGGTGACTTTATCTTTTTAAAATAGCATCTCATATTGCCAATGAGTTTTGAACACTTGCTATAAATGAACATTAGGCTGTTAACAGAGGCAGAAATTTTATTATATAGGATGAAATTTTACAAAATAAATTATATATCACTTTTACTTGTTCTGTATGTAGCTATGCCAAACTGAAGTACTTTATATTGAAATTAAGCATAATAGTTAGCCAATGTACAAATTGTTATACCTTGGAGTGGAAAACTATTTAATTAAAATGCTACAGCAATAGAAAAAACATTTTACCATAAATCGGGACTAGAACTAAGAAATAAAATGTATCTGCCAAAAATATTTTCTCTACTAGAGTAATTAAATATTTGGGGATGCCAGTAGTTAAATATCCAAGTTTAAGAAACGACTGTCAACTCATGAGGGATAGTAAAATGCTGCAATAATGAGGATAAACTTCAAAAAGAGCTCATAAATCTCCAAGTGGCCAAAAATATAGCAGCGAAGCAAGCTGAGATTCATTCATTTCAAAGTTTGTTGTGTTTTGTTTTTTTTTAAATTAAATGTCCCTTCTGTGCCAGGCAGAGTCCGTCCCCATGGTCCCGGGATACAGTAGTGAACCAAACAGACCGCAGCCTCCGCTCTCCTGGCGCTCACGCTCTAATGGGGTTGGTGAGAACTGACATCATGCACTCAAAAGGGCGATAGAGGGGGTGAGACGTTTTATGGAGAAAAACTGAATGGAGGATACAGAGAACTAGTGATGATGGGTGCCAATTACAATTTTAAAAAGGATATTCATGAAGACCTCACTGAGAAGCCAGTGTGGGAGCAGAGAGGTGGAGAAAGTGAAGGAGCTGGCCCCAGGGAGTCTGGAGAAATCCCTTTTCAGCCCGAGAGCAGAGGGAAGGCCGCAGGGCTGGAAGCAGATCCTGTTTGTAATGTTTAAGGAAGAGCATGACGAGGGAGCCTGGTTGGAGCCCTCAGAGGAGGCTAGGGGAGGCCAGAACTAGGGGAGGCCAGAACGTGCATAGCTCCATTGTTATTAATAAAAAGTCCGTTATCTTTTAAAGACATTTAAATGATAAGAAAAAGTTTGTATTGTTATGCCCATTGTACCCACACCTTAAACCCATGTAGCTACTTTTTCTCACGTGCTTCATTTTTATATTCATATTTTCATCCAGTATCATTTTCTTTGTGCCTAACATTTCTTGTAGTGTAGTTTCGCTGGTGATGAGTTCTTCGCGCTGTCTGGGGAAGCATTTCACCTCAGCTACTGAAAGTTACTGTTGCTGGGTTTGCAATCCTAGGTGATATTTCTTTCTCTCCACACGTTAAAGATGTTGCTCCATGGTATTCTCGCTTGTATTATTTCCCTTTATCCATGATTTTGAGTCATTTGATTATGAGGTCCCTGGGTGTTGTGCGTGCTTTTGTTCTTTGGGTTTGTTGGGCTTCTTGAATCTGCAGGTTTGGAGTTCTAATCAAATGTAGAAAATTTTTCCACCATTATTTTTTCAAATAGCATTTTTCTGTCCTCCTTTTCTTCCTTCAAGGACTTCAATTAAGTGTATATTAAATTAGGCTACTTGAAACCATCTCCCATCTTACTTAATGCTCTGTTTATTTTTTAATTACCTGTTCTCTTTGTGTTTCAATTTGGATTGTTATTATTGCTATACCTTTAAGTTTATTAATCTTTTCTTAGGTGATATCTAACCTGTATAGCTTTCATCTCTAGAAGTTCAGTTTGGATTTTGTTTTTCGTATCTTCCAAGTCTCTACTTAACTTTTCTAACATAGGACTATAGTTATGATAACTTTTAATACCTTTGTTGATATCTATGTCAGTTCTGCATCAGTTTCGATTGATTTTTGCATGCGTATTAATTTTTGATTGGATGGCAGACATTGTGCATTTTACCCATTGAGTAGTGCATGCATATTTTTGTATCTCTATCAATATTTTTGAGCTTTGATCCGAGGCAGAGGTTACTTGGAAATAGTTTAATCACTTTGGGCCTTGCTGGTAAGATTTGTTAGGCTTCTAAGATTAGCCTGAGCTAATTAGTTCCCACTACTTGTAGGGGTCTGCACAGCCTCGGCCTGCACTTGTAAATAAAGTTGTACAGAAACACAGCCACACCCACTTATTTACATATTCCTTCGGCTGCTTTTGCACTCCCCGAGCAGAGCTGAGTAGTTGCAGTAGAGATCCTGTTTCCCCAAGAAGCCTACATTATTTAATTTCTGGCCCTTTACAGAAACAATGGACAGACCTGTGCTTTGTGCAGTGACTCACGATTCATGAGGTTTCCAGCTGGGCTGTTGGGAGCAGACGCTACGCCTGGCTCCGTGCGAGCACGGAAGCACTGTTACTTTTCGTTCCTTCCCTGGCTCTTGCCCCCAGCCCACGGCAGCCGCTCTCCCGCGGATGTGCTGATCAGACCCCAGCGGCACACTTGAGCGAGACCCTTTGACAATGTCTGGAATTCTCTCTCTGACAGCTCCTCTTCTCTTCAGTCCCTTGAACTCTAGTCACCTTGGTCACCCCGTGCTCAACCCAGTTCCTCCAGGGCGTCTGCCAGGATTACTCCCGTTTGCAGCGTGACCCATGACAGTGTGACTCTTATGTAGTGAGCCAGGGTAGTGCCTGGACTCACCTTGATTTGTTTCCCTTCATTCAGGAATCACTTCTTCTGTTCACTGCTGTTCATTGTCTTGGAAACTAATCATATATTTTGTCCACGTTTTTGTTATTTTAAAATAGGAGAGTAAATCTGGTTCCTTTTATTCCATGTTGGTTGGATGAAGCCTGACAATTTGAGATGGGGCATTTTGGACATACAGGTGGAATCCAAGGGAGAGGTATAACGGAGAAACAGAAATTTGAGAATTTTCATTGTATAAATAATATTTAAAACTTTGAGTCTGAGTGAGATCACCAGGGAATTGAATATAGATTGGTAAGAAGTGCAAAGACTTGACAAATGTTATGTTCCATGGTGAAGAGGTGGGAGAGATGAGGAACTAGTACCAGGATAAAGGGCTAAGAGGAACCTCTGGTGACTTGGGAGGAAACTCGGAGTCCGGTATGGCTTCTGTCCTTAGCTGAAAATAATTTAAACATCACGTAACACACCTTAATTCTCACTCCTGATCATCCCAGTCATACGCAATTTTATAAGATATTTTATTATATATATAATTACATGTTCTATGTTTAAGAGAACATGTCCTGCCGTAGTGCTCACCCAATGACTGAGTTATTGTAATAGAAACATAGTAAAAATCATTGTCACAGCTTAGGGTCGCTGTCTGGGGTAGTGATCGTGATTTATCTGCACGTGGGACACCGTTGGCTTGGCAGTGGAGACGGTGGCTGCCAAGATGATCGAGAGGGAGATAAGCATAATTAAAAATTTATTCCTCTTTCGGAAGAAGTTAAGATTTTTCCTGATTAATGTGATTGATATCCACAAGACAAGAGCACACTTTTCAAATTTTAAAACTCAAGGACATTTTCAGAGCAGGAAAGAAAGAAATTGAGATGAGCTATTTGATAAAAGAATAAAGCCACAGAAAAAAAGTGAAACTCAGTTGTTTAAACACTGTGTTCCTATCGAACAAGGTCTTCTTGTAAGTTGGACAGGACATTCATCTGCTAAAATAAAATGACATATTTTTCTGAAGATACAGATAAAATTAAGCTAATAGATTAAAATTCTCCCCTTGAAAAGTTTTCTGCCATAACTTTTTTTAAACCTTTGACATTTCCTAGGATCTTAGTACAGTGTGGAATCTAATGTAATATAATTGTATATTTCATTATCAGATATCATCAAATAAGGGAAATTTCTTATTTTCCAAATGAGAAGACTCAAAAAGAAAAGATTTGGCTAACTTTAAGGTGAATTTTTAAGAATAAACTTCTTATGAATATATTTTAAAATGACATACATACATTTACAAAAAGTACTTTCTTTCCATTCTTTCATTGTATAAAATAATTATATTCAAATATTCTCATCAGTATCTTCAAAACCATATGTGTCATATATTTTAGTAATATATCATAGTTTTTAGGGAAATATTAATACTCATCTCAGTTGTTTGAGAATATAGCACTTTCTGAAACATTGGAAATCTTATCCCAAGTAACAAAATCTCATTATGCAATATTTAAAAAATTCAAAAAAAATTTTTTTCATTTCTTCTGCGATTGATATTTCCCCAGTGAAACAACGTAATGAATTAATTTTTAAAACAGTTTTTGAAAGATGTGTTCACAAAGGTATCTGATACCTCATGCTTTAAGGCCAGATCTCTAGGAATAACTGAAACAATTTAAAATTTTGCTTTCTTTTTAGCCTTAATTGTCATTAAGATAAAGGATGGTATAGTATGTAGATGAGTTCCCATGATGCCATTTTTAGATAAACATTTCCTGAATAAATTGCGCATAGTAATAACTTAGAATAACAATCATAGTCTTAATGTAAAGAAACAGAGAAATAGCCTATAAATAATATGATTTTTAATAAGCAAGAATTTAAACTTTTGTAAGTTTTTTTGGATTTTTATATATTCAGATATAATTGACATACTACTATAGTAAATAATACTGTGTTGTATATTTTGTAACTCATTGACATATGAATAATTGTACGTTAGTCTGTCATTTTTCTTCATTAGAGAGTTAAAGGCAATCACCTAGGTCTCTACCACTAGAAAGATGGTAAGCTCGGGCCTAGGGCAGCCTCAGAATCATATAGGCATATCAGAGTTCTCAGGTAAATTCAGCAACTAAACAAGAAGATTCTTGAGTTCTTTGGTAGTTCCACTGGCAGGAACATTTCGGTAGGTAAAGTTCATGGCCTGTCTCAGTTAGGACCCACGGACAAAGCCAAAGTGGGGAAGGATTGAGGATGGGAGGTGGGGGTGGGTGGGGCGGGGGAAAGTGGTTGCAGGAAAATTGAGACAACTGTACTTGAACAAGAATAAAAAAAAAAAAGAGCCTCAGTCCAAAGATGACACCCCAGACTAGCCCTGGGGAATCGGCTTCAAGCTTGCCCAGGAGTTGGCTGCCAGTGCCACAAAACCTCACAGCCAGCTAAAACCATTTGTGTTTCCCATTGAAAACATAGAAATGGCTTTCAGTTTTTAAAAGACTCTGTTTTCCATTGAAAATGTGAGAATGTTACAAGTTTTTTCTAGCTGTTCATAAGTTTCTTGGGGGTAGACTTTTATTTTTCATTAAATATACTTAGTAATGAAATATACACTTGCATAATATGTACCAGCATATGTTCATAACAAAAAAGGAAATTTTTAATATTTCACAGCTGTCGGAAGCAATGTAAAGTGATAGGGAAGTCCCAGACCAGATCAGTTGAGTAGATAATATTGTCTTTGGGTTCTGCCCTTCTAATCCTCAAGTTCATTAACTATGGAATAGGAAGCCAGGTTAATGGAATTGAAGAGTATATTCCCCCAAAGCTCTTTAAAATTCCCCCCCAAATTCTTACTTTTTATTATTTTAATGAGTAGAAATATAGGTTAAATATTCTTTTACAAGTGTACTGCTCCTTATGCATAAGAAGTCTCCCCCGACCCCAAGTAATCACAGTAATTACAGCTTTCTACCCTTGAAGTCATGGGTGCTCTGCGTTGGTAAAGAATCAAATTTAGTACATGGTTATAAAAGTCCTTTCATTATAGGGTTAAGCAATGGTGGGAAATGTGATCTCCACTGTTTAGTGGGAGATCTTTTTAATATACAGAGGCATTGTTCTTTTTTGGCGTAATAGTGAAAGCATTCATTATATCCAGCACTAGGGTCTAATCTGTATAGAATCAGTTGTTTGATAATGAAAGCCGACCCTGATTGCAGTTCACGGGGCAAAGAGGCGGCTGTGGTTGGTGTAAAGACCCTAATTATAGCCTTTCTTTTGCATTTTCAAACATGAACTTTATTTTTATCAGTGCTGGTAGAGTCTGAGTCATCTCATTCCTTCAGGATTTACTGATGGGTAATCACTGATGAGCTACTTCCTTTTACATTTTTGTGATTACCTATGAATATAATTTGATGCAGGTGCTTTTTCTTCTTTGTAGTGATATTATTGAACTGAAAATGTCTTTTGTGTTCTGATTATTGATCCAAGGGTTTGTTTGAAGGCCATCGTTACCTAAGTGTAGAATTACATGCTAGATTTCAAGATTTTCTTTGGTATTTAAAAAGGAAAATTTTTGTATACGCGAGCACAGTTTAACGTTTAACTCTTCGGGGAGCATAATAATTCTGCTATAGTTACCTGATTATAATAGCACAATTTCGAAATCGCATTCTTCCTTAGCCCCGACTACATACAAACCTTTTCACTGTAGTACGAGGAGAAATGAGGGTCCCTGAAGAAGCGCTAAAGGTAAAACGCTTTTACTTATTTCTTCTGTAAACCTACCGTTTGCTAGGGTGGATTTCACTCATGGATGTTTCACTTAAATATTTCATAGCACGAGAAATTCACCATTCAGCTTCAGTTGTCCCAGAAAGCTTCAGAACCGGAATTATCAAAGTCTGCGTGTGCCAAAGGCGTGGATTCAAAGGTAGCAGATACCGCAACAGAAGCACAGCCCAAAGCTCCAGAGGCGCTGAAGGCGGAGGAGAAAGCCGCAGGTACGGTCACGCCGCAGGAAGTATCTTACTCGTGCTTGATTGCGGAGAACTGGCAGGCTTTGTTCTCAGAAATTCGGCCATGTCCATGTACAAATAATTATACTAATGATAATGGTAATTTCACAGTGGGTTTTAACGCAGCCAGTGTCTCGCTGCAAAGCACTATAAAACGCATTATATGACATTTGTATGTAAGTGTATTTAATGTTTCAGTCTTAGGGGAAGTAAAGGTAACTTGCCTACAGCATTTTTACTAATTCGTGTTTGCTTTGCTTTTACTTCTGAATTATAATAACCAAAATGAATTAGTGGGAAGTATCCAATGATGCTACCTCGTCATAATTATCGTATTTATCATGTGCTGGAAACTGTAAAAAATGCTTTACGTAAATAATTCTATTTACATAACAATTTTTACATAACAATTTACAAAAACAATTTTTTAAATGGATAGACATCACCAAATTCGTTCACATGTCAATCTGTTAGTCCCATTAACAGCTAGTTTAAATATACTCTGTAATGCCCTACGGCTTTAAACATTTTTTTAAATGGCCGCTCATACCAAAGTTTACTTTAATCTTTATATTTAGATTTAATGAGTCATTTCTGTATGCCACAGAACTGATTATACTGCAGTAGAAAGTTATTGGGCTACAGCAGTTTGCATTGCTTAGATAGCTGGCGAGTACAAAATTTCCTTTATTTAGCCATGTCCACCATTCGATAGGGTCTTACACAAATATTGAGTTATTTAATTTAAGTACTTTTCACCTACGTAGACTATCCTTTGTTGTTCTTTTAATAAATCAACCGGGCAATTCGAGCATCCTGCAAAAGCGTATATGTTTTTCTGCTTCATATGCTTTAGACAGATTTTTCCCACCTCTTTCCAGATACTTCTGCCATGCCCCGTGGTACTCCATTATACGGGCAGCCTTCATGGTGGGGAGATGATGAGGTGGATGAAAAAAGAGCGTTCAAGCCAAATGGCAAACCAGAAGAAAAAAATCATGAAACTGGAACATCAGGTAAAAAAATCCGAGAGGATGAGATTTGGGGATATTTTGGGAAGAGTTTATTATCAAGCAAAAAAAATCTGTGTACCCTTAAAAGAGAGATCTACTGCTCTTTAGTTTGCGTAAAAAAAAAAAATAGCTGATGAATGTTTTATTGGTATTGACATTTTAATTTAAATTCATTTATTCTGATTGATTCTCACAGAAATTATTAATTCCAGTATCTTTGTAAACCATTTAAAAATGTTTTTCCAGCTTATTTATGAGGTTGTTAAAATGGGAAAGATAATAATGCAATTGGACATTGTAAGTATTTTAAAATAATTATTAAAAAGTCGCAGTTGGACCCAAGTAGTAGACACAAACTTATTTGGTATGTTTTCATTATGTTCACAAAGCTATAATTGTGTTTTTATTTTTCTTTTTTTAATGGTCTATTTTGTATTTTTTCTATGACCATTTATCCCCCTTATACCTTCTTCCATTTCCACCCAGCCCCTCCCCTGCAGTCACCACGCTGTTGTCCATGTCCGTGAGTCCTTTTTCTTTTTTGCTCTATCCGTCTACCCCCTTTTGCCCTCCCCCCAGACCTGTCAGCTTGCTCTATATCTGTGAGTCTATCTTTATATTGCTTGTTAGTTCAGTGTGTTCATTAGATTCTGCATATATATGAATGAAATCATATGGTATTTGTCTTTCTCTGACTGGCTTATTTCACGTAGCATAATGCTCTCCAGGTTTCTCCATGTTGTTGCAAAGGGTAAAATTTTCTTTTATACGGCCAAGTAGTATTCCATGGAGTAAATGTACCATAGTTAATCTGCTCATCTACTGATGGACACTTAGGTATAGTATTGAGCTAAGTGTCCATAAGCCAGAAAAGCAAGATTTTCAGGTAGTAAATGGTAGTATAAATTGTTGGTCAGATAAGGACTTAGCAAAGAAACAAACACAGAAGGTTGGAGCAGGTGGAATCCGTAGTAACAGTAGATAAGAACCCAGAACTGGAGGAATTAAATACGGGCACCAGGGAGCAGTGTGGAAAACCAGCTCTGCCTGAGTTAAGGGTAGATTCTGTCAGAGCGTTCCTCAATTTTCTACCTTTAACCCTAGTTCTACAAGAGAAGTACAACATTTTTGTTTAGCTGGGGAATAAGACTAGTAATGGTTCTTTCAGTGTGCTCTCATTTTTCCATGACACATCTCAGAAAGCTGGCTTTCTCAACGTGACTGTACAGCGCCCTAAACTGAAATTATCAACTTTGCAAATAAATTCCCAGCGCAGCTTCCTCATTTTTAAGACTAGCACAGTTCTCTTCATTCCCAAGCTCAGAAACTCACTATTAAGGAGCATGCCCTTAGGTGCAAATAGCAGAAATGCTTCCTGAGACTAAACAGGAAAGACATTTACTGACTTAAATAATTGAATCTCTTCAGGATTGGTTAGTGCCGCATCTCAGCAATGACATCAGCTAGCCTGTCTCTCTCGCTCTCCCAGCCCTTCTGTCCACAGTGGCTGTGTACTGGGGAGTGTCCCCTGACACACAACGGCTGCTCCCAGCAGCCTTCAGGGGGCTGTGCTACTTGGATCGCAGCCAGCAGAAAATAGCAGAGGTGGCTTTCAGAAGACTCCCAGCAGCTGGAAAAAGAACTTTCCCAAAAGTTTTCAATGCCTCTCATCTCATTGGCCTCTCACAGGCTCAGGAGTAGGCCACTTGCTTATTTCTGACCCAGTCCCTGGCAAGGGTTATGAGACTGTCCTTAAGCCCGTCGCCCCTCTTCTGAAGCTGAATGTGGAGTTAGTTTTGCCCTAAGCGGGGGCACATGAGCTGTGTCAGGGAAGGATAAAACTCCTGGGAATGGTGGCGTTCTGTAGGAGCAGGTCCAGGAAATGGGTATTGAGAGGCAGTCAAGAATGGCTGCTTCATTGGAAATCTTCGTATCTTCCCTTCCTGTCACCTAATACATTACCTACTTCTGTTGTCTTCCCCCAGCCCCCCCCCCCCCCCGCTAATTCATAATTGAACTTCCTCCTTCCGGTGTCAACCCTCCTACAGTTCATTTTGCATAAAATATCTAAGCTTTATTTTCATTAAAAAAGAAAAACACTACAGTAGCTGCCTTGTGCCTGCCGAGCAGATTTTATGTCAAAGTTCTAATTTTGTCCTACTTTCCTTAGCCTTGTGTCCCACTACCAGTTGCGTTTGAGCACTGGCCACCTGTGCCTTCCCACAGAAATTACACTAATTCCTGCCCACTTTTCTCCCACAGACATATACACACATGGATCAGCTGGAGAAGTATTCTAAATGATATCTCCATATGTCTGCATTGCTCATACGTAACAGTTTCGTTCAGTGTTTTGTGCATGTGCCTTCCTATCTGAACTTAAATTCCCTATTTCATGGATCACATACCGTCACTGTGCACTAGAGCCAGCTAGTAGAGAGAAGAGGGAAAAAATGTACTGATTTTTTTAGATGGCTAATTTAAAAGCAAACAGCAAAATCTAACTTGCCAGATTCTGAAAATAATTGTGATATTGATTTTTATCTCACTATTAAAAATCCACTCCTTCCCCCTCACACACAAAATAACGTTTGAATGGAGCGTGTGTGTGATTTTTGTCCTGGAGGCAGAACCATGATTTATTAATAATCGCTAACACTGCAGTGGTCCTTACTTATCCAGACACGCTTCTAAGTACTTTGCACATGTTTAATCGTATAATTCTCAAAGCAACACCTAAAGGCAGTGTTATTTTCCTCATTTTATAGGTAAGGAAACTGAGGTGCAGCGATGTGAATTTTCTTACCCAGCTAGCAAATGATGTAGCTGGGATTTGAACCCAGAGAACTTGACTCTAGAGTCCAGCTCTTAACTCTAAGGAGTTAACTTTTCAGCAGCCATTACACTTATTCACACACACACACACACACACACACACACACACTCACTCCAAAGAAGATATACTTCACAGAGAACAAAGATTTAAACAAATACTCCAAAATTAAATTGGCATAAAAACTTGATCCCTCACACTTCATCATGATAAAATAAGTTTCAACCTGTGAAGCATCCAGTTTGTGAATGAAACTAAATTCTTAAATGATTATCAGCTTGTGTGGCCTCTCATTGAGTATCATTTCTGCCAGAAGACAAAAACTGTCTCCTAATCTTGGGATTATTTTTGAGTAAGAAGGAATTAAGTGATTTATAGCTTGTGTTAAATAGCTTAAAGCTTTCTGTCAGATTCAGCTGATTAAGAGCATTATCAGGGTATCACTTGCTTCCTTATATAAGACTATCCCATCGCAGTATGAGGATATTGTTCCATATTTATCATTTGTAGTTTTTTTAAATACAGGATGAGGGGAACAGTTTACTGACTGGAAATAATTTATTTATGCCAGCAGAAACTGTGGAATCAACTTGAAAATATATACTAAATGTTATTTCATTTCATCATTCTGAAATTAAGGTGTTTTCATAAAAAAAATCTTTCAAAATGTGAAATACAAATAATTAGTCTAATTATTTCTTCTCTAACTGCTCTCTTTTGGTAAAACAGAAAGGCATTTTCTTCTTGGTTACAAATTTTTAGAATGTAAAATCTCAGTACTTAATCATGACAGGTGAACATTCCAGAAAGGATACTCGAGTATCTACAACGTGGTTGTTTTGCTGTTCCTCTTTGAGGGTCCCCATGTATCCAGGATCTCTATAGACTTAACCAAATAGCTGAAAACCCTAGAAGCAAATACGTATGTCAGAGCAAGTTCTCCTGAAATTCTGTGAATATTTTGAGTTCTATAGAGAAAAATTAGTCCTCATTGTAGCTACAGGTATGCTTTTTTACCTGCTAACTTGGTTTAAAGATTTATTTGTGTTACAATGAAAGGCTTTAATGTTGCATACATTTTGCATAGGTGTGCACAACTGTGAGGAGATTTTTGGCTCTTTTATATTGATTTTTAATCTCATCAAATTAAAGTTGAAAACTTACCGGTTGTAACTCCTTTCAAGCAAAAATGGTTTAGCAGTCTTTGTTATTTTAGGTACTTGTATGTCGTAGGTTGGATGGATGTCTCACGTAGAATGAGCCTTTATAATTACAGTCTGCATCATCTTGAATTAGTATGATATTTTACTCAATTTACTACAGAATAATGAAGGGAACATTTTTCCTCAATTTATGTGTAGTACAATTTTCCCAAAAGGTCACATAATCATAAAATACTTTAAGAAGTAAAGGATATTAATAAAATACCCTAAGAAGTTAAGGATATTATCAGCGATTGCTCTGGTTTAGGTAAAGGTAATTAATTCTAACATAATCAGTTATTAAAAAGTTTTAAATACCTTGAATTTAGACTAATAACTATTGGTATAAATACAATATTAGTATAAAATATTAGGATAAATAAAGTTAGTATATTATTTAGTTTAATTCAGTATAAGCAAAATAGATTTTGGAAAGAAATGAATGTTAAATTTGTAAATTCCAGAATATATTCTACCTTTGTCCTAAGAGAGGAGAATTGTTTTATTTCTCTATATTTAGAAGACCCCTACTAATTCTTCTAGTAGGCCAACACTTCCCAAATTTAGTAGGCCCACCACATTTGACCTATTTTTCTTATCTTCAGAGAAATAATTCCTTTCCATAATGCATTTTCCAGATGACTGAACTTAACTTTTACAACCGATGATTTTTTTTTAAAGTTGAACCATTTTATGTATTTCTATGAAATGAATTACCCATATCGCTGCCTTTTCAAGCAGAGAAGGCTGGATATAATTACAATTTTTGCTTTATGACTCGGAATCATTATGAATGTGGAATGATGAAGATCCAACTATGATACGTTACAATGATATCCTTGGAAGACTTTGAAGGGCTGTATATACATAAGTGTTGTACACGGAGTGGTTCTAAACTAGTGCTTCTTTGAGCCATGTCTCTGCTCTTGATCATTTTAATCTTCTCCCTATAACTTGACTCTTACTTCTTTGTACTCTGTCTGACCCTGATCCTCCCTTCCCCATCCCTCCATGTTCCCCGCATGTAATCTGGCTAAACAGTATAAAGGCTCTCAGGAGGGCCTTCCTTTCTAGTAAAGTTCACAAATAGGAGAGAATGGGCGTTGTCATATCTGTCCTGGTTTTTTTTAGAGTTCAGTTTTTGGTTTTCTTTGTTTGTTTCCCTCATACTCAGCTGTGCTGGAGATTTGGGGGAGGGGAAGGGAGGAGCATCTATTTGTGTGCCTGCTTGTGCCAGGCTTTGTTCTGGGTAACTTACATGATCTCATTATATACTTATCTCACTAAATAGTTACAACAATCTTATGGCTAGATTTTATTTCCCCATTTTAAGGTGAGGAAAATAAAGACTAAGGCTGATAGAGACAGGACATACCCGAGCTGAAGCTTATCCCTGCTTTTCACTAAACCGGGCTGCCTGGTTATAACTATCGGGTCATACCATGCTGCCTTCCCGCTCTATTGTGCTACTTGACATTGTGAGGTAAATGATTCCTGGATAAACTAGGTGTTAACTTGTACAGTCTTAGGTTCCTAGTCCTTGGAGAAAAGGCATTTTGAAGTAGGACTAAGGGAATGATAACCTTAAAAAAGTGGTGTGCACTGTTGATCTCTGCTGTTACAATGTGCACACATGTTGAACGTGTGTTAGTATTAACTGGGAGCTTTTCATTCACAAAGGAGGAGAGTATTTCTTTGAATGCTGAGTGACAAGTGGATGGGAAATCATGTGTCCCTGGACGAGCTTTCTCTGGTTTTTGCTAAGTAACGCTGCCACATCAGTATATAGGGGTACCCAGGTGGTGCTAGTGGGAAACTGCCACCCCTCGTCCCTAGCATTTTCTGTTATCTGAAGGATGAGCAAAGCAGAATGCGTGAGTGAGTGAGTGAGTGAGTGAGTGACTATATATGTTCGTGGTGCAGTTTATAAACCAATTTAACTGTATGCAATTGATCGAGTACAGCACATTGTACGAAGTAAATCAGTCAATGTATGAAAAAGTAAAAAATAACATTTATTAATGTGTTTATTAATATATGGGGAGTGGTTAATTCATTTTATGGAAATTTTAAGTGACAGGATTGCAGAGTAAATACTCAAATCCAAGTGCACATTTTATTATTAAGAAAAAAATAAATTAACTTTCAAATAAAACTTTTAAATGTGACTCTAAGATTCTTGTATAACCTCTCTCAAAAAGCATGTAAAATATTTGCTTTGATAATGCAGAATTTTTCTTGATATAATTTTTCTTCATTTTCAGTGGTGAAAACCTAATTAGATTTTGAAAAGGATTATTTTTACATTGTTGTTTCTGTTAGATATTTTTATTTCCTGTGTAGATTTTTTTTGCCTTTTTTTTTTTTTTTTGAAATGAAGCTTGATGTCTTCCATACCCTACCCCAGGCCACACATTTGATTACAGAAATGTTGCTGCCCAATTCTCTGTGACCTAAAAGCAAAGCGCTGTAATTGCTTCGCATTCAGAGTACTTACTGCCAGGGAGTCATCGCAGCCCCGGAAGAAGCCCATCAAGATTCAATACCCAAAAAGATGTTTCAAAAGAACAAATACTTCACTTAATTAGAAAATGATTGGAAACAACTTGGTATCCCTGTATTGCTCTCTCTTCCTAATAAATGACCTGCAAATGGCTTTGCTATGAATTTATTTTTAAAAGGAACGCTTTTTGAGCTTTCGGGGAAATAGTTTGCACTTGAACTCACTCTTTACCATGTCGATAATAGACATGGTCACTTGCTTCCTGAAAAACAGAGCAGTTTAATCTTTTTTATGTATATATATATATATATTTTGCACTTGCACTTTTGAAAGCACATATTTAAAACATTTCAATCATTTTCATTTCTATACCTTTACATATTTTATGTATGTGTTTATTTTTATACCTTTATATTCATTTCTGGGGCAACAAAAGAGTAATGATAGTGTTCCAGAGTTGTTTTGCTTCTTCTGCCAACTCTTATTGCTGATCTGAGATTTATAGTTTAGCTTTTCTCCCAGGATTTTTGACACTTGTGCATATTCTGTTGTATAGAAATGTACACGAGTTTTCTTCTGCAATTAATGGCTGGCATCTGAATTTCTATTTTTATCTTATTTTCTTCACACTGCTGCTTGGATTGCAATGCTGCAAGCAAACCACATATTTTGTCTTTAACATCCTTTTATTCTTTATAAAATGTATCTTCTTGCAAGGATCACACATCAGTATATTATTTGGTTATTCTAAAAGTAATGTTTCTGAATGTAATGGTAAAAAATGGTAAGTGGAATCATTACTTCTAGAACATTGCTTACATTATTGACTTCACATTTGTTTCCTCGCTTGAATACTGTTCTCCTTTGGAGCTCTGCGTGTGTTCACAGATATTCAGTTCATTCTCCTTACTTGATAGGAAATTCATATTTTTTTCTGTCACTTGAGATCTATAATATACACATTGGACATGCATCTTCATCTACATTGAACATGCATCTCAATTATGTCTAGATCCAACTTGGAAAAAATACGGCCCCAGCCATTCCAGATCCATCTCTTAGCTGCTTTGCTCTCCTTTGCCGCTGCCGCTGCTTATCTTGCATCTCCTGTTGGTAACTGAGTGCCATGTTTACAATCAAAATGATTTCATCTCTGCGCCATTTGCCATTGTTTTTCATCTGACTTCTGTGATCTGACTTCTGGTTCTCTTGAAATACAAATGGCCATTGCTATACTCCTTCGAATGCTCGAAGCTCCCAAGTATTTTGAATTGTCTCTTATTTTTCTCATTAGGGTGCAATTTAGATGCCAAGCAAGTTGAGGAACAATCTGCAGCTGCAAATGAAGAAGTACTTTTTCCTTTCTGTAGGGAACCAAGTTATTTTGAAATCCCTACAAAAGAATTCCAGCAACCATCACAATTAACTGAAAGCACCATTCATGAAATCCCAACAAAAGACACAACGAGTTCCCATACAACAGGTGCAGGGCATGCTTCCTTTACCATTGAATTTGATGACAGTACCCCAGGGAAGGTAACTATTAGAGACCATGTGACAAAATTTACTTCTGAGCAGCGCCACAAGTCCAAGAAGTCTTCTCCTGGAACCCAAGACCTGCCCGGGATTCAGACTGGAATGATAGCACCAGAAAACAAAGTCGCTGACTGGCTAGCCCAGAACAACCCTCCGCAGATGATCTGGGAAAGGACAGAAGAGGATTCCAAAAGTATTAAAAGTGACGTCCCAGTGTACTTGAAAAGGTTGAAAGGTAAAGTGAATTGATCATTTCAGAACTCCTTATGTTATGATAAAGAAAATTCAGTCTTCACAGTTACCAAGCTACTTTTAGATAAGTAGTTACGAGGCAGAGAACTGCTTTTGCCAAGGTTTATGTTCCATTTTAAAGCTCAAAAGCAAGCTATACTGCCCATGTCCAGCTCACTCATTCAAAATAATCAGCTTCCATTTTCTTGCCGAAACCAGATTGGTTTTGTTAATTTAGATTTATGCCATTAAATATGTCTCTTTTTCCTGTGGAAATCTAGGTTTTATTCAGTTCACCAGTAGAATTCCCTAGAAGACAATTCTCATCGTTTTCTTGACTTAAGGAAAAGATATTCAATTTTATTCTTCTCTACTGCGATTCTTCCAGTAAATTATCAATATCTAAACTTTGAAAGAAATTTTAAGCCATTTGACAATGGGTCAAAAGTTCTTTGATAATATAGCCACACTGTTGACAGGGTGTTTCAAAATAGTCTCAGTGGTTACTCATGAAACAAAAAAATTGGGTGTAGAGGTAACTTTCTGGGCATTAATTGAATTAAATTTTTTTCAATAGACTTTTATGAAAATCACAATTTATTTGTGTAATACTTTACATATATGCTTTACTAGTATAACACATAGCCAAAAATTGCAAAGTGTTTGTATCTGCATATCGAGGTATTAGCTAATCAATTTTTTCCAATGGTTTCACTAATTAAATTTACTTTAGAATTGCTGAATACAGTTTTGTGTTACTCTGTATTTTATTTAACAAGCTGTCTATAAGGGAAATGGTGGCATGTTAACCTGATTATTCTGTTACTACACAAGGAGTTAATGAGCATTTAAAACAATGCTCATTGTGGTCAGAGACAATATATTACGTACCTCGTATTCCTAACAAGTCACCTGAGACTTGACTATGTGATAGGTACCTAGAGATTAGAATAAACAATCAATGACAAGACTGGCTCTTGCTTAACTCGTGCTTCCTGCCCTGGGAATCTGATCAAGGAATGAAGCAATACCTATTTCTGATTTGCTTCGAAGGTATTTCAGGATAGTGAGATGAGGAGATTTTACCTACATCTTTGTTGAGGCCTCTTGCTCTATCTGATTATATTCATAAGCAATTACCTAGTGTATGTGCTTTGACACGTGATTGTTATCTTTCACTTCTACTAGATCATATTAAATAGAGAGTTGAGACCAATATATGTAGGCGTAGGTTAAAGCTCACAAACAGAAGCTACCCATTTGTAAACCGGCCAGTTTTATGAATTGGATAAATAATACTGATATTCTAGCATAATGTACAAGGTAGCATAAACCTTCAAAATTTAGAACTAACGTCGTCTTTTTAAAACCATTCTTAATACATGTATAAAAAGTGAACTAAAAGATCCTTTTTGAAAGCGACCATTTAAAAATATCCTTTTAGTGTAACTGTTTTTCAGCCATTAGCACTATTTTCTATATTCGCCGTTGTTTTTAAGCCGTCATTCTGTGGCGTGCTCTGTTCCTGAACAAGCCTGATCCCAGACAGCGGCATTAACACTCACGTTCACACTCCGTCTCTACTTGGATGATTGCGCGGGGTCCGGCAGAAGTAACGCCTGCTTGAGTGTGGTTCGTGGGGCACGTGAATGTCTCACACGAGATAGACAGCAACTTGTACATTTCACTTAAAATGTCCTATGGTGTGCTTGAATGTGACAGTGTAATGTTACAGAATCACATGCTTATGATCTTATAATAAAAGATTTTGTAATAAAAAAGGGGCGTTATTTGTGCCGGACCCTATGTATTTGAAAACCTTATCAGAAATTGTGCAAATTACTATCATTCCTCCAAGATGATTTAGAGGTAGATATATATTCTATGTTGCCATTGCTTAGAGCCCCGCTTTTGAATATGCCTTCATACCATTTTATAAACCACCTAAAAAAATATCTTTGTGGACATAACTCAGTTGGTCCAAGATATATTCATTGTATTGCTCCAGATATATTTACAAGTGACATTTGATTCCCCCCCCCCCACCAGAAACTTGCAAGTAGGCTAGACAAAACAAAACAAAAAAAAACTTTGCTCCTGCAAGAGTATAGTGCACGTGCTTTGGGAGAGTGAAGACTCTCCCAAAAGCCCATCCACTTCTACCCTTAAGGAGAGTTGCAACTTCTTTTGGCCACAGCTACCGACTTGGCCCAGCTAGCCTGCCTTAAAGGACACTTAATGAACTGCGGCTTATTTAGGCGTGGTTAGGGACAGACAAAACAGAGAGGAGGAAACTCGGTCGGGAGAGGTTCCTAGGGATTTTTTTGTTGTTGAGTGAAAACAGAAATTGCAACTCTAATCAGATGTCTCACCATGTGTGACACTGAGGAATACAAGAAGAAATAATAAATTTTCCAAAAAAGAAAATGGCTACTCTCCACATTAAAATAGAATTTTTAAACTATGACTTCAAGGGAAGATACTGAAAGGGCTTGATGCCACTTAAGTGCCAAGTTTTAAATGTTCGTACCAGAACTAAATTCTGTAGAAATGGCGTTTCCATGTTGTGTGTCTGTGATACGCGTTATTTGCGCTTCCTATGCAGGAAATACTGGAGTTTAGTTATAGCGAGCTCTTACAAACTGCCTTTCATTTCAATATACCCACCGTAACAATGACATAGGTGGTAAAAGGTCATGTTTTTAATGAGTTTTGTATTCGAACTAGTGATTTTGTTTATTTTTGCATTCCATGTGCAAGTCCTAATTCTTGCCTTAATTACTTGAGGCAAGGAGTCTATTAATTAAACAAATGTTTTTTTTCTTTCCAGATTGCATTTTGAATAGTTCCTAATTGAAAGGAAGTCTCCGATTTGTTGTCGTAGCTGAGGTTTATCCTATTACTCACCATCGATGTGCAGGGAGTGCTCCCCTAAACCCTTCATTTTGGTCCCCACTCCCTTTGGGTTCCTTGTCCACTTTCCAGAACTTTGCCCTCTTTTACGCGCTTCACCTTTCTCTCTACCGAGGCTTCTCACTCCCTTTATGTATCACATTTTTATAGCTAGCCCTCTTGTATTAAATCATTAGCACCAATCGATAATCTCTCAATTTATTGGAACGAGCCCATGAGTGTTAAAACTCAACTGTTTCCTAGGACATATATGTTTTGTCCCTCCTAGCCTGTATGTCTTTTATTCTGATCATTGTCTTTGATGCCACATTATTCAGCAAGTAATCATATTTAAATCTGTAGCCCAGGAACATGTCAAAATCAGATTGAGTCCTGGAAGGACTGGAGTGCACCTGGCTGACTCGATCCATTCGTAACTTTCTTCTAAAGAAGCCTGCATTTTAGCCTTCATTTGTGATTTGGCTTTAAACATGCAGAGAGTAACTCTTGACTTTCTATTAATTTTATGCTATCATAATATAATAATTATTTAACTATTCTAATGTTCTTATTGTTTATGTTTATGTAATGAGAAGTCTCAATTGGTGAAAAATCAAGTAATTTTCATAGGTTTTACATTTAATTCCTATGAAGGATAGCAAAACTCTGTTAGAAAGCTGATGTTTCAGAATTCAAATATTCTAACTTGACTCTGTTTGCTTTATAGTGAAGACAAGTAGATTTTTCTATGGTTTTGTCTAACACCAAACCCAGTAGATGCTTAGATCTATATAGGATTTTATAGATGGACCTTTTAGCATGCTTTCTTTAACTCTTCGAAGTCCCACCAGAGTTTAGAGCCCAAATGCAACTTTTCAAAGCTTCTCATAGCTAGAAAGACATCTGTAAACAATTGTGTAGCAATTGGCAGAAACTCAAAGGATGCTATACTTATGGATGTAGTGTAGATCATCCAAAGTAAGACGGATCGCATTTTTATGGCGTTTGTATTCTCTTTTCCTGTGTAATGATTCCTGTGACATTGCCCCTTCCTATCGTTTCCTCTCTAATGCTAGACACACATTTCTCATCGCTTAGATAAGATATAAGTTTTGAAGGTAGGGTTAATGTTTAGTAATGTTGCAAATACAGACTATCATGGATGATAGAGCATTACTGACCCGTGAAGGCACTGATGCATCGTTATAAAGTTAAAATTTGGAGAAAGAAAGGCAGTCCTATTCAGTTGTTCATAAAGGAGCTCATTGTTGGTTGATACAATCTGAATGTAAGCATTGCCGTTCAGGGAAGTTTGCAGAGCCTGTTACTGAGGAGAACATATGACTTTGGATTGAAAAGGAGACGGGGCAAAACAAATGACACTTTTGTGTATGCTTCTCATTTTCTACATGGGAGTTTTTCCTCCTCCATCATGCGGTTTCTTTTTTGTGCCCAGGAAATAAACATGACGACGGTACACAGAGCGATTCCGAAAACGCAGGGGCCCACAGGCGCTGCAGCAAGCGCGCGACTCTTGAGGAACACTTCCGGCGCCACCACTCGGAGCAGAAAAAGCTGCAGAAGGCCCAGGCTCCCGACAAGCAGCAAGACCAAGCTGTTGTAAGTCAAACTGCTTTTATGATTGCATTCTTTGATGAAGACAATCCCAGAAAAAGGAGGTCCTATTCCTTTACTCAGAGTGCGGGAATCTTATGTGAGGACACTACTTATTCAGCACCACATACAAAACTTGAAAAACCCAAATCTCCAACAGCAGACGCCAAAGTGGTTTCTTTGTCTTTACAGACTAGCTCTGCGCATCACAGAGGGGGGCATGGTGTTCCACATGGGAAATTGTTAAAACAGAAATCAGAGGAGCCAGCGGTGTCCATTCCCTTCCTACAAACTGCATTGTTAAGAAGTTCAGGGAGTCTCGGGCACAGACCCAGCCAGGAGATGGATAAAATGTTAAAAAATCAAGCCACTTCTGCTACTTCTGAAAAGGATAATGATGATGACCAAAGTGACAAGGGTACTTATACCATTGAGTTAGAGAATCCCAACAGTGAGGAAGTGGAAGCAAGAAAAATGATTGACAAGGTAAATAACTGAAATTCGGGGGTGTTAGTTTTCGTGGGGTGTGTTTGTTGGAAATTGTCGGCGAGTCAGCATGAGAGGCTCTCATGCAGTCAGCGGTGTTGGAACTTTAGGATTTGTTAGGAAACTGTGAGATTGTTAAAAAAAAAACAGAATGCCTTCTGATTTTCTTCTGCTTGTGTTCTGAGTTTGCCTGTGTTTCACAGGTAAAGTGCTGTACATTTAAACTGTCAGGACCTATTAATGTGTCAATTTAAGATAGGATTTTAAAATAGTATACTTTGTCTGGCCGCTCTCACTTTGCGTTTATTTAAAAACTAAAAAACAAACCAAAAAAGCCCCCAGATTGCTATGACTCTGTTAACATTGATATAAACATAAATGCTAGCTGATAAGAGTTAATTACAGGTTTCCTGCCTACTATTTCATGTTGGAAGCAGATGAAAGTACATATATTTTAATCAATTTTATTTAATCAGTTTGGTTATGATACTTTGAGTTTAGCGAGTATATGCCCAGGCACGATTATCATTTACCTTTCACATTTGTTCTGTTATTGGTTAATATGTGTAATAATTGTTGTATGGGTTAAAAAGTAGGTTTTCTCAGTTTTGCTCATGGTAATGGAAAGTTGACTTTCCAATCAGCTGTTTACTTTATTCCCTGGAAAATAGCAACCTAAGTTTGGCTAAACCGTAATCTCTTGTTTAAGTTCTTGTTATTCAGCACGGGAGCAGCATTAGCATCACTTGAGAGCGCGTCAGAAATACAGACTCTCAGGTCTCTGTTCACACACTCACTCAGAACCTGTGACCTGTATGCACATTAACATGAGGTGCACTAGTTTAAATGGCGAGTTTACTGAGTGGGCTTTCAGGGAGTAGACAGGATAACCCTTTGGGATACAGGCAGCTTATTAGCACTTACGTTTACTTTTAATTTCATGGTTTATATTTCCGTTTTGGAGTACGTTCTATATTTATATTGAAACAGGGACACAGTTTCTAAACATGCATTTATAGAGCACATGCTGCATGTTTTTTACTGTTTAGATGTGCAGCTCCAAACTTTGGGGACCCATTAGTCTGGGAAATAGAGGTTATGTGAACGATATTATGATAGCTGTTAATAACAGAGATGTAGCAAGTAAGAAACAGATTAACCAAGTGAGTTTTATGATTGTATTAAAGGAAGTCTAAAGATGCGGTCTGAGCATAGAAAATAACCCTTGGGGATTTTGAATTATTTTCATCTTTGGGAATTGATAATGACATTTCTTTCCAATTATTTTAAAGTTCATAATTTTTCCTCTATGGAGAACAAGTAGATTCCTATTTAAAATACTGTCAAATGGAAAATAAAGGAATGGGTTTTGGAAAAAAAGAGAATGGTAAGACATTTTAAATTCAGATTAATATTTTATGCCTATGATTGGTTTATGGATGTATTATTTATAGTGATCAGTATTTTCTCTAAAAAAAGATACTTCAGCGAGGGATTATATTACAGTACTTTAGAACATGAACACTTGCAGTTGGACAGACCTGGGTGGGATTAAATATAAACTCTGTGTGTACGAGATGTATGCCCTTGAGTAAATGAACCTCTTTAAGCCTCTGTTTCTTTTTTGCTCTAAAATGGACAAACTTTCACTAGGTTTTAAAAAGAACAATAAAACATATAATGCTTTTCACAATGCCTATCTTATAAGAGGTCTATGAATGTTATCACTCTTACTAGAAGTTTCCACATATGAATCTTTACCCAAGGCACTGATAAATCCTGGAAAGTTCTTTCAGCGCTCAGAGGGTCAGGTCTGAACCCCAAGGGGAAGTTCCAGTGCAAGGGAACAGTCTGGCCAGAATGGCAGAGAGTCCAGAGAGAAGTCGCTGTGGCAGCTGAGACTCTTTCAGAAACTACTAGAAGGAGGGTGTCCACCAAACCTGGTTGTCCACTTGCTTTCTCTGACTATCCAAAGCATCTTCTTTTTCCTTCTCAAAAAAAGTCTCAGTTTCGATGGCAAATTATGTGGTCACACTATGGATGGAGAATACTAAGATTTTAAAGCGGGATTTATTTAAGGGAGGAATGGTGCTATGTGACTGAGCGGGTAATTCATAGTCATTCTTAGACTGTATAAACCAGAAAACAAAGCTGAGGCCATCACAGCAGGGACAAAGAAGAGCCACTGCATTAGCTTGTGAATACCAAAGAAAAAGCTGAGACTCCTGTAGCTGTAGTTAAAGCCAGAGGCCAATTCAGGCCAACTGAAGTCAGGCTCTGGGGAAATGAAAGCAGGGAAGCAGGAATCAAATGTCTGAGGAAGATGAGGTAACCTCTGGGTGTGGAGAAAACAAATGGAGGAATAGCCAGAATCGAGGCATAAGAAGAACTTGGGAAGGAGTAAACACAGGCGTCATACCCAACGGCTGGGTGAGCTCTGCCATCCGTTTCCTTTCAGCATTTGAACTTGGAGTATGTGGTATGGACGTTGGGGCCCTCACCCCTGTCCCTCTGAATTTAATTGCTGTTTGGTCCTGAAAACTTCTATGAAGCCTCCTTCCTTTTTCTCTCCATCATGTGAGAGCTGGATAAATAAATTTCATTGACTGATTTATTTAGCAATCTTTATTCAACATCAACTATGTGCCAGGCTTTGTATTAGGAGAGATTTAAATTGAAAAGACAGAGTTCTTCCCATCAAGAAGCGAGCATATAGAGAGATGGAACTGCTCAGGTAAAAGCATGAATTAAAAATAGTATGATGAGTGCTCTGACAGACGTGAGCTGGTGGAGGAAGAGTACCAATAGCTTCCAAGAGGGAGCCTCAGGTTCAATATCCCTTCCTCCTAAAGAGAAGTCTTTGGCTGTGCAGTTAAAGACACCTCCCTAGTTACTGTCAAATCAGCCTCTTTTGTTGTAATCATAAGCTTTATTGCTACTGAAGAGTTTCCTATTTATTTATTCACCTCCCCGGTCCCTCACCTCTCCCCCACCTCACACACACACACACATGCACTCACGCACACATACATGCACACACGTGAATATAAACTCCATGACCACAGGAACTCTCAGACTGCTAGTGCCTGGCATTTTATATATTCTCAATAAAAATGGAATTTAATTGCCAGCTGAGCTCATTTTGAAACAGGTGGAATGATTCCCATAACAGGCGTGACTGAGAACAGTTTTCCATATGTTTCAATGTGTCTAAAAGCTTGGGAGGCCAGAGGACTTGTTCCGAGGACCACTGTTACGTTTAGAGAGATGCGATTGGACTAGATTTTAGAGACTCTCGCACATTATAATAAGGACTCTAGATTTTTTTAATGCCGAAGGCAGTGGGGGAGTCATTGAAAACTTTTAGTAGGGCAGTGACAACCTAATCACTGTCAGAAGTGTGAAGAATGAACTGAAAGTGGGAACGGCTAGAAGCAGAGAAGGCAATTAAAAAGCTGCTGACTTGTCCAACAGTCAGTTGAATATAAATGTCTGGATCCTAGGCAAGAGGTTTGGGCCGAAATACTAATTTGGGAATTATTATAGAGTAGCTGAAGGCAAAATAATAGATGCGTTCACCTAGAAAGAATGTATAGTGGGAGAGGAGAGACAGAACGAAATTCATAGCAACACCAACACTGGTGGTCAAAGGAATGAGTGGAAACAAAAAGAGTCTGAAAAAGATCAAACAGGACTAAAAGAAATAGCATCTTGGAACCCAAAACAGAATAAAGAACAAATGAGAAAGCAAGAGTATCACATAATACACGTTAACGATGTCAACTATGGTAAACACTGAATGCCTTAGTTTTGCCCCAAAACACATTGTATTCTTGGGCCTGAAAATGATAAACAGGATATATAAGCACCTTAACTTGGAAGAAATTGCATACAGTTTAAAAAGGATCTCTTTAAAGAGAGGACCAAGCAGAAATGTCACTTCTTTGTTTTTCTGTGCGAGTTGTAGTTAAATGATAGTGAGAGATCCCTTCCCCAAACCCCAAGTTATGAGATTACAGGATTTTGGTTTATATTTTTGTGCTGTGTGTTTGTCAGTAGGTAAGCTTATTTGATGCGTTGGATCCAAATTTTACTTCTTACAGTATTAATACAAATGCCTGTTATTTATAAAGATCTCTTAAGTTTGCACATCTAAGCTCGCGTGGAGAAAGTGCTGGTGACTGCCTGGGTCACAGGTAATTACCCCCGCGGTAGCCGTGATTCCCCCAGCCCTCCCTGCCTGCACATCCCTGTTAAATCTAGAGAACCCAGCGTAGCGTCCATAGTGTCAGTTTCTTCTTCCTGCCCCTCCATCAAAACAGGCTCTGCTGGGGAACAGGAGAATGTTGTCGGAGCGACTTCCTAGCCTTCCAGGCTAAATGACAGACGCTTACAGTGAGCACTGGAAATTAAATACTAAATAAACAAGAAAAAAATTGGTCATGGTAGAGGGTCTGAGGCTCTATCTGTTGAGCAGGGGTGGGGAGTATTTCTCCTTTCCATAAATTCACACCCTAGAGCCATTCTACCAGATACTCTTCCTGGACTGAGCCTTGATTCCTAGCATCTTCTCTTGCCACGCGCGGCCTTGTTATAACTCTCAGGGCTGGTTCTGTACACAACAGCTGGTAGGGAAGAACCCTGGGCCAGGCGAACCATAACAAGACTAGCAACACAGAATAAAGAACATCTACAGCATTGAGCCAAGTGGCCCAAAGAAAGTCAAAGCTGAGAACCTGGATCCGGATGTAAGGAGTTTGGGACAGAGTTGGTCCAAACGCTGAAGTTTACAGCAAGATTTTAGATCAGATCCAAGTCCGAGCCAGGGGAACAATGATAAACCAGAGTCAGAATCTAGGAGGACAGTGCCAGATGGCACCCGAGGCGACCCTCACAGTCCGTTCAGACCAAACCAGACTTGTGTGGGACCGAAGGAGTCGAGGATCAAGTAAGAGCCATGACTGGTAAGAGGGGACCTTGATAACAGGCAGCCTTGCATTTGGCCTTAATATTTTTTTCTACTTCCGGCAGTCCGGAAGTAATCTGAGTGAATGGGCCAAAGCAAATAGCGGTTCTGAAAAGGTAAATTCTGGCAGCTTGATTTTTCCTTCTCTTATACTAACCTTTTTGCTTGTCCCTTATTCACTGGGCAATGCAAAAAAATTTTTTATCAGAAGTTACTTTTGGTTACTCTGATTGATGCTCCTCTCCCCTACTTAGTACCCCGACATCCTCCTCGTTGGGTATAGGAAATCCTTTCCTGCCGTATTAATTCCCAAAGCCTCACAAGGGAACCCTCGCCGTTTCTCAGCCGGAAGCTCACTGTTGAATAGGCTTGCCCCATTTCCCTTTGCTGTATTACTGTGCGAAGTCTTTAGTTTCCTGCTTAAGAGGCTTTTCACATACTCTGCCCTCAGTCTCGTCCAGCTGGCTCTTCCTTGCGTTTCGCATGCCTGGCTCCCTCTCTCGATTACGTTCGTAGGCTTCCTCTGACCACCTATTTAAAGTAGCCCCAGCATTCACCTTTGGTGTTTCCATCAGATTCCCTGTTTTATTTTCTTTCTGGAACTCACCACTAGCTAGTTTATTTTGTCTTCACTTTCTAGAAATATCCTGTCTTGACCACTGCTCTATTTTATTTTGTATGTAGAACAAACAGTACCTGGCATGTAGTAGATGCTCAGTATCTTTTTTTCTTTTTTTGACACTCCGCATCTTTTGAATGACTGAATGAGGAGAAGAATTGGATATGCTTTCTCATTTTTGTCAATATATACCTGTGGTTAGCTTTATATTAGTGAATTTATTTTGAGGAATTTATAGATTGATCAAATCCAACCAAACCTCCACAAACAGGTTCTCCTATATTTTTATGCGCCAACACCAGTTCCTATCTTGATCCTAAAGCAAGTTGTTAAAATGTATAGCTTAAAACCTTGCATAAACTTAGCTTCTGATAGTACGAGAGGTGTGAAGGAGTATAGGTTGTGTCGGAAGAAATGCGGGAGTGTCAGGAGAACCGCTTTGGTTAGTGAAAGAGTAGAGATACCAGTGAATTTCTAGCAATGCCTCACGGATGACTTAGCACTTAAAAATCTTCTTGGTGAGGGAAGGGTAAGACGGTCATAGATGAGTTGCCAGATTTAGGGGTGAAAGGGCCACGTGACGGGAGATGAGCCATGAGGAGGGGCGAATTTGGACATTTTAACTCCAGAAACATTAGAGTAGACTTGAGTATAATGGGAAGATACGGAAGAAGGGTCTAAAGAAAAGCAACGCTGAACAGCGATGGGACCGGAAGAGACTGGATGTAACCGGCCTAAGGAGCGGGTGGGCTCAGGACGCAGGGAGAGGGCAAACCTTTGGATGCAGGTAAAAAGGAAAAGTAAAGGCAGATGGTGCCTTTTTTAAAAAAAAAAAAAATGGAGGTAAAATTCATATAACATTCACCCTTTTAGCCATTTAAGTCTATAATTCAGTGACTTTTCATACATTCACAAAGGTGTGCAATCATCAGCAGTATCTAATTCCAGGACATTTTTAATCCCCCAAAAAGAAACCTCACACCCGTTCAGCAGTCGCCTCCCACGTCTCTCTCCCTCAGCCCCTGGCAATGCCTGATCTACTTTCCGCGTCGAAGGGTTTGCTTATTCTGGACATTTCATAGAAAGAGACTCATTCAATATGGGGCCTTTTGTGACTGGCTACTTGCGCTCAACATATTTTCAAGGTTTTATCCATGATGTAGCATGTATAAGTACTGCATGTGTTTTATGACTGAATAATGATCATTGTGTGGATTCATTTATTCACTCGTCCATTGATTACCATTGGTGTTGTTTCCACCTTCTAACTATTGTGAGGAACATTCTTCTATGAACATTTGTGTACCGTGATAAATTATAAAATGTCTCTCCTGCCTTCATTCTGAGCTTTTGTTCTTCTAACAATTTTGTCTAAATTTTAAACTGAAAAGTTGATTATACACGTTATACAAATCCTGTGTAAAGCATTCAGAACCACTTATTCCACTGAATTTTTAAGGATTTTAAATGAAGTTAGAATTGCATGGGAGATTGCAAATTTAAAAACATTCTTCCCTATTAAATCATCCTGATTTTGTTTCCTGCTGTTAGTGGCTAGAATTTTGCATAGTTTTTAAAGTAATTATGTGTCGATTGATTTATAGAGGCCATGGGAGCCTCTGCTATGGGTCTGACGTGGTAGAGATCATATTTAGGGACCAGTCTTCCCCCCTCTACCCCTCTGCACACTGATCTCTACCGCTTGCCTCAGTAAGCATGCCTCCCTATTTGATGTTATCCAGTGTAGTCTGAACTCCCTTTACAAGCATTCAGGAGGTGTGAAGCTTACCCCACGCCCCCTGGGGAAAGTCGACCCAGTGTTTTTCAGTTGGATATACCACTGTTCTCTCCTCTCCAACCCTCCAGTTTCAGAATTAGAAACTGGGGGCATTTTCTGAACAGTCTGAGCTTTTAAATAATAATGACTATGCTGATGATATGCCAGTGAAAAAATCAGAGTCACACGTTTCATGGGCTTGGTTTGTTTTATACATACTCATTCTTTATCATCTGAAGAATATTTAGGTTTTTTAAGTTTAAAATCTAAAAATATAGTCTGGTTCTTATAGAAATTTTGTTTTGACGACAGAGCACCTCTGTATGGGTCAGGTGACTCTCTCTCTCTCTCCCTCTCTCTCTCTCTCTCTCTCTCTCTCCAAGCTTCTATATTAGACCTAAGCTCCTTGAGAGCAAGGACTGTCATAAACAGTCATCTCTTGATATCCGCAGCCTGGTTCCAGGACCCTTTGCAGTTACCAAATCGAAGGATGCTCAAGTCCCTTATATAAATTGCATAGTATTTGCATATAACCTATACCCATCCTCCCATATACTTTAAATTATTTCTAGATTACTCATAGTACCGAATATAATGTAAATACTATGTAGTATAGTTGTTATACTATATTGCTTAATGACAAGAAAAAAATGTCCATACCTGTCCAGCATAGACACAGTTACCATATGCCCGACTATATAATACAGGTCAGCAATGTAACCTTTTACCAAGGAAAAAAAAAATTCAATTTTTGGTTGGTCGAATTCATGGATATAGAACCCACAGATACTGTGGCCTACAGATAAGTCCCCAGCTGAAGGAAAACCCCAGACATTGTAACCCATAGCAAGTCGGGGATTTGATAGCAGTCAGAGCGGAGAAGAGGAGAGAGTCATGGCTCTGTGTGAACCCTGCACTGGAAATACCTCTGAGCCATCTAGGAGGAGAGGTGACAGGCAGGTGAACAGTTGTCTGTAGCTGGAAACTGAAAGGAAGCCCGTGGGTGTGGGTGAAATCACCTGGGTACAAATTCTAGGAGGAAAAGAGAAGAGAAAATGTGGCAAACTTGGCCCCTGCTTTGAGCAACTCGCAGGTTCTGTTTAACTATTAGATCGTATGGCAGACTATATGTACTTTTTAAAATGTGAAAAGTATACCTTCAGACTATGTAGACAGTATAAGAAGTTTTTTATATCCTCTTTGTTTTCACATGAAAGTTGTCACAAGTGGATGTTTTTGTACCTAAACACAAAAATGATGATACAGATTTCAAGCTGAGCTAGTCATTGCTCTCATTAATTTTTCAAAGCACTATCAAAAATACAGGAATGAATTCTGAAGGCTTCTTTCTCCATGTAGTGGTACTTTAGGCTCCATCACTTGTCTGGAAAATAAACAAATGTTACTGCTCTGGCAGATACATGTATAGTTATCTCTGATGCTTTAAAGGAAATCTGTAGGACATCTCCTGAGTACCCTCTCCATACAACTTCAGCTCCCCTTCCGAAAGCATTACTACTTGTGTTTATGCCTTTTGTTATCCTTTCAAAATAACGGCAGAAGTGATTTAGAGAGACTTACTATATTTTATTAGAAACTGCTGGTGCTTTCATGTTTGAGAAAGTCAAGGTTTGGAAGTCCCTGTAAGTATGATTAGAATTAAGTATCAGCAAATCAGAAAATCACTGCAGGTAACTTGTAAATTAACATGTCAAAGAGATACAACATGCAAGTAGTCATTACATGCGGTTATTTTTATCTTCTACTGCCAAACTTGAATTAGATTTTCTTCCTAGTAGTTATTATAAAAATAAGGAGATAAATCAGTCAATGTGGAGTTTAATGACTTGCGTTAGAAAACTTTTGAATTTTAAGATGGTTACTAATAACTTGAGCAGCTCTAATTTGCCTTTTGTTCAAGTGGGGCTCAAGGCAGAGCCCATAGCAAAGTATACCTGGTGTTTTTACTGCTTGTAGTTGTTAAACTTACTCAGTCTAATGTTTAGCAAAAGGAAGCAGGCTTGTCCCTTCTTTATATTGTGCTTCTATGTGTCATCAAAATTCCTATTTGCTTTAAATTTAATTATATACAATTTGCTCTTAAATTTGTATATTCCTGAGTGGTTTAAGAGACGATTAAATATTAAGTAATAAGGCCATCTAGTGGCAAAATTCCCAGGTCTGTTGTTTGCCTTACTAAATGTGGAATTCAGAATTTATCAGATAGAAGTATGATCATTACAAACTTTTCTAGAAAATAGCTTAAACACAGGTATTTTCTCCTTTTATACAAAATGAAGTCTCTTTGGTTATGTTCTAAAACTCCGTTTTACAAAGTGCTAATTCAAACACAATATTTTTCTCGATTGTAATAATTAGAGTCACAACTAATACCTGTAACTCATAAGCATTGACAGCAAAGTAGAGACTACGGAATGTTCATGTTTATGTAGTTAACCTTTCTTCAGCCTTTTATATAGCAAAATCAGGGCGTGTTATGAACCAGGAAATGAGTAAGACTCAGGTCCTGCCCTTAAACGCACATGATTGTTGGTCTCTGTATTTAGAATATTTCCAAAGTGTCCACCATACACATCTGCTTATTCAAAGTACCAACCTGTGTGAGACCAGAAACCTGCACTTCAAATGAAGGCTTTGAGTTATTTTCAGGTGAACATAGTTTGAGAATTATCCTGTACCCAATATAAAGTTCATACAATGAAATCTGTTATATGTGAACTTAATATATACGTATAAATTTAACTCGTATATGTAAATGTTAAACATTCGTTAGGGAAGGAACACATAAAATCCTTCATGCATTTATAGTTTCCCAACGTGCTTCTCAAAAATAATAGAACAAAGACAAACTGAAAACAAGCTCAAGTGGTACACTTTTTTACTCTGCATTATTTCAGTGTTTAACATGACTGACATCTTTTAACAAATGAAATATAATGTCCTGAATATTTCTTATTACCAAACAGTGCATTTGCCAACTATTAACAAAGGACAGTTACATTTCCATGAGCTGCCACTGTCCTGTTTTCCTCTCCATTTGGAGGGTCCCTTGTCATTAAACAGGTTTTCTCTCCTTATTGAAATCAATTTAGAATATTTTTATTTGCCACTGAAATTACCGATAACACTCACATGTTAATCTGACTTTTCCCTTGTAAAATGATTTCTCCTCCTAGGTGTTCGGAGTAGATGACAATCAGGATTATAATAGGCCTATTATCAATGAAAAACATAAAGATCTGATAAAAGACTGGGCCCTCAGTTCTGCCGCAGTAGTAATGGAGGAACGAAAGCCACTGAGCGCGCCTGGCCTCCGCAACTCCGAGGTATCCGTCTCCCCTCGTGCTTAACTCTGCGCACGCGCGGATGTACATGTCTGTCATTTGTAATTACGTTCTTGGAAATTATTGATCTGTCCCCTTGTAAAGTACTTCTGCTCTGAAAACCAAATTCTCAGTAATTATTTGTTTCTCATGAAAGCCTAGAGCAATTCTGCAGTAATCCCATTTCAGTTTTTGTTACCGTGTTCTTTCAAATTAATATTCTTTTGTCAGTGAGGGAGAAAATGTTAACTTTTAGTAAGCAGTTAATGAGCTCTGTGCTCGCTGCTTTAATTGGCATTGTGAGAGAAAACAAAAACATACACTGCTTATACTTTCTAGGAGGTCATGTATGTAGAATGGAAAGACTTACCATGCCAGGAAACACATGCAAGGTAGTACCTGATAGATCCGAGTTATAAACCCTAAGCAGTGCCATTGCAGCACAGCTGGGATGTAATTGGAATGATGTGAAATTAACTAAGGATGGCTTGGTTAAGGTAGTTTAGACTCAATGTGGCATGATAGAGCTAGAAAGACCTGAGTTCAAATCCCAGAACTGCCACATCTAGCAACATGCTTTCGACTTAGCCACTTCCCCTTTCTTGTCTTCAGTTTTCTCATCATTGCAAATGGTATTTTTAATAAAACCTGTTTACAGAGAGTTCAGTGAGGTATATAAAACACCCAGCATGGTAATTGACTGAGATTTATGCACTTAAGTGTTCAGTCCTTTATTGGAAATGATCTTAGAATGTCATTCCACACTGATGTGTCAAAAAGAAATGAAAAAATGCATGCAACTGAGAAGTATTAATTAATTATATAATTTATTCAGATAATAAGAGCTAACATTCAATGGAAGCTTTCTGTGTACTGTTTTACAAAGAAAGAAATGGAAGTATGTAGTAATTAAGTTGATCATGGTCTTAAAACTAGTGCCTTGTGGAGGTCGAGTTTGAACTTTAAGCAGCCTTGATTTCTTAACTTGTTCTCTTACTCATTATGCTATAGTGCCTCTTAGAAAATGAGTTCATTTAAAATACACAAATGGTGAATAAGAGAAATAAAATCTTAAGGTATAAATAAAACAAAATATAAATAGTTCCATTTGTATGAAGTATAAATAAGATATTTTTATAGACAGGTAAATATACCTACTTATATGTTAAAATTGCCCCTTTATGGTTTGCCATTTCCTGAAAAATATCAAAGCAATTACTGTACCTTATTGCTTTTTCTTCCCTCCCTTGATCTTGGAGAATTTTTATTCTGTGTTATAAGATCCTTAATTTACTTATTGAAAGTGAGCAGTACTTATCTGAAGCAATGTTTTGGTTTTCTGATTCATCAAGGAAGGATTCTGGTAAATGTGAACTTAAATAGACTCTCTCTTCTTTCCTCTGTCCCCTCAGCCCATGCCAAGTAAAATTTGTATGTAGCCCCAAGATGACCCTACCTTTGAAGGAGTCACCTAAAAAGGCCATTGAGACAGTTTTTGCAGAATGGTTCTACATGAGCATGTGCCTCTGAAACCCACTCTGTTCTGGGTATTCTTGGCGTGGTGTAAATGGCTGAGGTACTGCCTTCCGTGCCAGAGTCATAGGCAGTTACCACAGAATCTTGAGCGGGAATTCAAGGATTTGGCAAGAATTCCTCAGACTTCACTGTATGGGTGTTATGTATTATTTACTATTTTAACTTATTACTTTAGAAATCGTAAAGTATCAGTCTATAGGAAATATTTACTTTAGCAGTTTCTAGCCTGTCATCAGTAATGCAGTAAACCTGGCACTTCTCATGGACTATTGTTTTGAATAATTCAAAATAAATTTTCAGGCATAGCTTTCTACACCTTAGTTGTCATTTCAATTTCAGTATTTAAGCCTTGGCTTGGATTTTTAATGGGAAACCATTTTTTTCTACACTCCCTAGCTCTTCCATATTAAATGCCTAGATGGCTCTGGTCTTCAGAATTACCTAATAAGTCCGTAAGTCTTCGGATCCATATCACAAATTAAATTCCACTTCACATTTGACTCTAAGGGTTCAAAGAATACTTGCCTTAAGGATAGATCTAGACATGGGCAAGGTATAGATTCAGATTGGTTATAGAAAAGTTCTTAAAGGTTAAGTGATTTCTAGCTCTTTCTGAAAATACTAAAGGGTTATATAGAAAGAAGTGTTGAGCACTGGGTTTGGTTTTGAAATCCCTGAAGGCATGGCCTGGCAGAGTTCATACTCCTTGAGACTCTGGAATGCTCTGATTCCTAGGAACAATTAGCGGGCTAGAGAAGAACTTACGCATAGATCTTTAGACTAGACTCCCTCTTCTGCAGAATGGAGTAGAACTAACTCTGTTGTCATCGCCACAAAGCTGTGATAACACACCCAAGTTTACCTAGACCAGTACATTTTAGCTCCAAGAGTTTATTTTAGTATCACTGTTAGTCTTTAATAAGTTGAATTATACTACATTCACAGTAATAATAAAATGTTGTAGTTAAAAGGGGTAACTAGAGAATATCCATTTCATCATATACAAGGAAATTTAATAAATGATAATATAAGAATACAAGTTGTAAATATTGCTTTGTATGACAGGTTAATGTGACTAACTGGAATTATCTTTCATGAGAATCAGATTTGGCCAGACTGTTATTTTGTTATTTTTCTTCTTCAGGAAGTCCCACCTTCATCTGGCAGCAAGCGCTGGGTTTCACAGTGGGCCAGTTTGGCTGCTAACCATACAAGGCATGACCAAGAAGAAAGGCTAATGGAATTGTCTGTACCTGCTTCTTTAGAGAACGGTATTTTCTTTGTGTGTGTGCATCTGTGTGAATAGTACATATGTTATTTATAACAAGCTAAATCTATATAGTGAGAAGTAAATTAAACCTAGATAAGCATTTTCAGACATGATCGTGCTTATATTACATATATAATTTTAATTTCACTAATGTGGAAATCATTAAAATTAACTCTGATGATAAAGAGATAATTTATAGACGAAGCACATAATATACACAAACTTATGTAACACGAAAGTTTAAAAAGACTAACACAATTCCAAATTATCCCCTTCGTTAATACAACAAATATGTAAATGCTACTTTTTGTGCCATATATCAATTAAAAAAGAATTAATACATAATTTACTTACTACATCTTTTGAATCTATGTCATGTGATTTTTATTACCTTTTAATTATACTTCTGTGAACTGAAATACAGTTTCTTTCAAGAAAACAAATTTTATGCCTCTAATGATATTATTAGATTCAGTTAATTATGTTCTTAATTTTACAAAACCGCTGAAGGAGAATTTGCCTGTGGCTTTTTATGTATAGTCTTCATTTTGTTGTCTTTAGAAACGGAAATAGAAATTTATTTTGTCTCTGACTTGTGGCTCCCCACAAATCCAGCTTAGGAATTTCGGGAACACTGGTGAGCAATTATCTGAGCAAGATACGCAACAGTGGGCTTAGAAAAAGCTGTATCATTTACCAGTCGGAAATCATGGAAGCAATCGATAGTTTTACCAAACATCTTTGGAAAGACAGTGATTGGCAGCTTGTTTCACAGAAAGCAGTTCGTGTTTGGGAAACAGGGACCACACAGAGGAGCTACATACATTTACAAAAAGAAACCACTATGAAATATTTAAATATTAGCTCTGGAGAGCAAAATTCTATCCTCACTACAAGAAACAGACCACTTGGGTCTTCATTATCTCGCTCCTGCTTCTCGTTCTAAATTTACTGATAAATTTACATCTTACATCTAAAGTGTTCTTTTTAAACATTTCTCCAGTGTGAGAAATGCTAGAAAAATACAAGAAACATAAACTAGCTAGTACATTTTAGAAGCTTCAAGTAGCAAGGAAATAAGCCATAACAAAATAACACATGCTTAATTGCTAAATTAAAGTTAAATCAGTAAGTTTAGTATTTTCTTGCATCATATTCCTTGTATTGCTATGAAATTTAAATACTAAACTTTAAGAACTGTAAAGGAAAAAAAGGCCTATCGAAGCTATATCTAGCATCTTTTCCCCAATTTTCAAAAAATCAGGATCCTTTATATGTTAATTATATTTCTCTGAAAGATGTATCCCTTTTCTCAGAAACACATTCCATTTACTCAGGAAAATCCTCCTTAAGTATTCTCAAATTCTCTCACATGGAAAAATTAATGTATATATTTTCTCACTGGCTTCTACTTACTTGAAAAACAGGAAGTGGTCATGTATTAAGTGACCTTGATGCACCAGACAGCCATAATCTAAAACCCCTCTGTTTGTAAAACTCTGACAAGTCCTATCACCTTTTTTCATACTTACAGTTTAAAAAGTTCTTTAAATCGGCTTTGAATTTTATTTTTATTTCACACCCTATTGAAGTCCTACGTTTTCCATTTTACTTAGAACTCCAACTTATTCTTTCAGGTCGATAGTAATGATTATTAAAAACTAGGCGCTTACTGTGTAATTGAAAATATGGCAAATAAACTGTTTTTTAGGCACTCTCTGCAATTCTGCAACACGGTAGTTAGCGTCCGTTGTCGTGAGCAAAACTTGGACGATGGGATAAGTCACAAAAGCGAGAATGAGCACAGTGAACTTCCATAAAACACATTAACAGAAAAAGATGCAACAGATGGAGGTTTCAGATCAGATGACGCTAACTTTCATCCCATGTGGTTTACTCTCCTGGCTGCCCTGTCAGCAGTCTGCCCATTTGTGCACTTGGCATTGTTCTTGCTTTTTAAACTGCTCTGTCACAATGCTGGCTTATTTAGTCCAAGTTTCATTTTATACTTAAGTCATGTCTTACCTTGCACTTCAAAACCTAGTGTAATATGGTATTCATTTTATGCTTCCTTTTTGCCCTGATTTTTTCTTTGTGGTTTTATTTCGCAGACACAGATATCAGCGAATCTGGCATTTCCATGCGAAGCACTGTCTCGGCCAGTTCCTTGGCCAGTCAGGGAGAGAGAAGGAGACGGACCCTCCCCCAGCTTCCAAATGAGGAGAAGTCGCTGGAGAGCTCCAGAGCAAAAGTTATGAGCCAGAGGTCAGAGATAGGAGAAAAGCAAGACACAGAGCTTCAGGAGAAGGAAGCCCCCACGCAGGTATACCAGAAAGACAAACAAGATGCTGACAGAGCCTTGACGAAACCAAACAGGGCGGTGAACGGGGAGACTCTTAAAACTGGTGGAGACGGTAAAGCCCCGCTGCAGGCAGGCAGCTCTTCCCCGGGGAAGGAGAAAGGTGAAGCTGATAAGGAAGCTTCTTTGGTAAAGCAAACATTAGCTAAACTTCAGCAACAAGAACCAAAGGAACAGTGGACACCTACTAAATTATCTTCAAAAAATGCCTCAGGTCAGGTAGAGAGAAGTAGGGAGGAATCTTTCAAACAGGAGTCACAACCCCCAGAAAAAATTCCAGGACATTCTGCAAGCAAAGGAGAAAGGGTGATACAAAGCGAGGGCAAGCGAAGGAAAGCCGAGGAAATTCTGAAAAGCCACACTTCAAAGGGAGGGGACAAGAAGGAATCCTCCAAGTCATTAGTGCGACAAGGAAGCTTCACTATAGAAAAACCCAGCCCGAACATCCCCATAGAACTCATTCCCCATATAAATAAGCAGACTTCATCTACACCCCCTTCTTTGGCATTGACATCCGCCGGCAGAACACGTGAAAGAAGCGACTCTATGGAAACTGATTCCAGTATGGACACAACTCTTATTCTTAAAGACACAGAGGCAGTGATGGCTTTTCTAGAAGCTAAACTGCGTGAAGACAATAAAACTGATGAAGGCCCAGATACTCCCAGTTATAACAGAGACAACTCTATTTCACCAGAATCTGATGTGGACACAGCTAGTACAATCAGCCTGGTCACGGGGGAGACTGAAAGGAAGTCAACCCAAAAGCGAAAGAGCTTCACCAGTCTCTATAAAGATAGGTGTTCTTCAGGTTCTCCTTCCAAAGATGCTGCAAAGTCATCTTCTGGTGCTAGGGAGAAAATGGAAAAGAAAACAAAAAGCCGTTCCACAGATCTAGGTTCAAGAGCAGATGGTCGTAAATTCGTACAGTCCAGCGGAAGAATAAGACAGCCTTCGGTGGATTTAACTGACGATGACCAAACCTCTAGTGTACCTCATTCTGCTATCTCTGACATTCTGTCATCTGATCAGGAAACATACTCTTGTAAACCTCATGGAAGGACTCCACTTACCTCAGCTGATGAGCATGCACATTCCAAACTGGATGGAAGTAAGGTGACCAAGTCTAAGACTTCTCCTGTAGCACCTGGTTCATCCAGTAAATCCACCACTCTTCCAAGGCCACGACCTACCAGGACTTCCCTCTTGCGCCGAGCGCGACTTGGTGAAGCTTCAGATAGTGAACTTGCTGATGCTGACAAAGCATCTGTTGCTTCTGAGGTGTCCACAACAAGTTCAACGTCAAAACCTCCCACAGGAAGGCGTAACATCTCTAGGATAGATCTGTTGGCCCAGCCTCGGAGAACGCGGCTGGGCTCGTTGTCAGCGCGCAGTGACTCCGAAGCGACCATCTCTAGAAGTAGTGCCTCTTCACGGACCGCAGAAGCCATCGTTCGAAGTGGGGCCAGATTAGTACCTTCAGATAAATTTTCTCCTAGAATTAGAGCCAACAGCATCTCTCGACTCTCAGACTCCAAGGTCAAAAGTATGACCTCAACGCATGGCTCTCCTTCAGGTAAATTGGATCCAGACTTTTTATAATATTAGCATATTTATTTTATATTTTGGGATTCCTTTTTTTAAAAAATAAATTAAATCTCCAGTATTGCTTCTCAAAATATTCAACAGAAAAATTACTCTATAAAGGATTTTCTCCTATAAAAATTATTTCATTTAGCTTAATAAATAGAAAATTCAGACGTTATATACACTTCCCCTTAATATCCTGGAGTAAAATAGTGATTTCAAAATTAGAGGTATACTGAACTGATATAGGAGATTTAATTGTCTAGTTGGTGAGCTATCTGGATTTGTGTGTCAAAATCAGATTAAGAATTACAATCTGGTTTAGATAATAGGAATTAACTTTTTGCTCCTGAAAGCATGTGTCTAACTTTCAAATATCCTCACCTAGTTCAAAGCCCTTATGGATCTGAAGAAAAGCAGTGTACCTTTTATTACTCCTTTCAGAGCTAAATGAAAGGATCAATATTTCACCCTTTTTACTTATTTTTGACATGTCTTATACACCTTACTTCGGTATGTGGTCTTGTCTTGCACACCTTTAAGAGTTAGACCTGTTGATGGTTGGGGCAAGTGAAACTAATCCTTGATCTATTTCAGTGGAAGAAGATGGGTTCGTGAGGCAGTCGCTGAGCACATGGGTCAAACTGGGCTATAGAAATTTAACAGCTTATGAGCATCCGCTCATGAAGCACCCTTATATCATTTAAGTGTAGTAATTAGCTGTCATTGCCTGTAATCTTTCTGTACACGACTTACTCCCCCCCAGATTTTAACTGCCTCTGGCATATTCGTCTGTTTATATACTTCATATTGAGCGCTGAGGCCCATGAACACACATGTGACCCCTTGGGTACCGAGACAGATGTTTGTGTATATCCTGTGGACAGGGCCTCACGACCTCATAATCAGCCTCCTGTGTGGGTGTGGCTGGAAAGGCCAGTGCGGGGAAACCCGCGGTTACAACCTTGAACGTTTATCACCCTCAGGCAGCAGGCATCTCGGTGAGCCCAGGCCCCGAGTGAGGATGAAGGGAAAGTCGGCCTCTGGTCTTGTCTTTTTATTTTCACACCTGCCACAACGTAGCCTGCAAGACCCAAAACTAACAGCGCTTTGTGTATGTTACTTTTTTCACTTTTTGTTCCTCCTCTTCTCTCTCCACTGCTGGTTCCTCCACTCTATTCACATTTCCATCTCTGTCCGGGTCGGTGGGTATGGTGACGGTGGTCGTACCTGTGGTAGGAATGTGTGTAGGCTGAAGACACATAACAGACGATCATGATTCCAAAAACAATAGGTGCATTTTCCTTATTACCTGCATCTTGTTTTTATGCCGCAAACTTTGGTTGGTGGGTCATAGAGTTATTGCCAAGTATTTGAAAATGAACTACTGCTATCTCTCAGTTTATGTTTACTCAGTGTTATTCTGTCATTCCTTATGGCGCTACGTCTTCAATTCACATTTCCTTTGTGCTGCTTTCTCTGCTGTGTGCTCTGATAGAATTTCTCTGTCACATTGTGTATTTCGTCACCTCGTCTCTATGAGTTTATAAAAATGTTTAAGGCCTCTCCAGTCTTAACACAAGCGGTAACATAACATAGGCTCTAACATAAACGCTCTACCTCACCAAGTGGCTTGGAACAACTCTTCCTTCTGTCCTGTTGTTCAGCTTTTAGCACATGAGTGATTCGGTGTTATTCCTCAGTGTTTACTATGAGGGGCTTGTTTGCGAAGCAAACCAAATGTGATTACTTCAGCAAGTCTAAGAAATAGCTATAAAATGCCATATTATATGCGTGTCTTTAAAGATAAGCTTTGTTTTTGGTTTCTTTGACTGTGGAACTTGGCAAACGTGCAATTTTTCTATGTCCAAAAAGTGCCTTGAATTCGTTACTGAAATTCTTTAGGGCAGACTGAGGTACGTGATTTTGGCCACCTTCGTACATAATAGCAGTACATTAGATCATAAAAATCATGGAATTTAACAGCTAGAAGTTTTCTTCAGTTTAAGTAGCTAATAGCTAAGGCCAAGAGATGAAATCGCCTGCCCTGGTCACACAGCTGAGGCAGGGAACAGGATGAGAATCCAGGGCTTTTAATTCCCAGCTTTTTGCTTCTTCCACCACATCTAGTCCAGCTCTGAGAAACAGTCTCTGTCTCCTTGCACACAGGCCACCCGAAGACTGCTAGATGCTTGGATTACCGTCAGGAGTGCACGTAAGGCCAGTATACAGTACACGGGCCTTGGTGTTATTCACTATAACCTTTGTCATTCTGATGTTTTACCAAGTTCATGTTCCTCCTGATGAGCCTAAAGCCACATTATGACCCAGGATTGTATATCCAGACTCTCTCACAATGTCCATTTATGACATTTTATCTAGAAAGACAGTGGCCAGCATATTTCAGTCAGTGGTAATATATGAAAACGTTATAGCTACATGGGGCACGGGGTAGGTAGTAAACACACACACACACACACACACACACACACACACACAAAACAAACATTTTTTTTATATTGCTAATTGAGGTATCTTTGATATTATGCTATTTCTATGAAAGATAATCATGTCATGAATAGAAAAAGAAAATAAAATTCTTAGCTTTGAAATATGATTTAAAAGAATGTGAAGCCATACAGATCAGTGTTGCTGTGCACACTATAAATTTTAAAGATCTTTGAAATATCTGAACCTAGAACCTGTGTGATATTGCCCATAATGGCACATGTAAAAATCACTTTGTAGTAATTCAAATTTTATATTTTAGGTTATGCCTAAAAAAGTTTTTCAAAGAAATGTATATAATAAAAATAGAGGAATGGGAATTTCTGATTAAGCAAAATTAAGAGTAAAGATCCTTTAATACCTCTTTATTTCTGATGTAATTTACATTTAGTTTAACAAGCTTTCCCCCCCAAATTCCTTCAATGGTCCTTTAATATCAAGAATATAGAAATATCCAGGTCTATTTTAAATAAGGTATATTTAAAACTAAGTACCCTGAACTGTCAAAATAAAGTAGTTGGTTTTCATTATAAGTGCACATGGTAGAAAATAAAGACATCATGTTAACACTGTTAGAATTTTTTTAGACTTTTTGCTTTCCCCTTTTTATTCTAGTCCTCAAAATTTATAGAGGGTAGAAATTTAATGTTGGCCATGCATGGCTTAATTTATTTCTTCTTCCATGTCAAAGACCACTATAAGAACATTGTCAGGGATTCTTTTCCTTAAAGGATGTTACTGCCTTGCTACGTGCTCATAAATACACATGTAAAATGTGTTTGTGGTTTAAATTCCCACAAAAATATTCTTACATAAAATATGAAGATGCGTTGTTTGTTGTCTGAATGCTTCTGCTACATCTGTAAATGTGGATGTGTTTTAAAGCCAACAGAGTTTCAGTAACAGTAAAAGAAACTGGAGCAGTCACAGATAAAAGACCCTTATAACCCCTTTTTCGTTCTTTACTTCTCTAGATTTCATGGTATGTTTTTATAGTGAATATAGTTTATTACTTCCACAAGAGGGAGTGTTGCATAATTTTATAACCCAAATAAGTTTATAATTAATGTAACTGATCAAAATTTCAGGTTAGCTCTGAAATCAATTAATCCATCTTAGAACACTATCTCATTTTATTATACGTGCTATTCAGTATCACAGCAACCAAGAAACCTGTCAGAGATCGGCATTTCAAATACCTCAATATACATTTTCAATTTAATGATTTCTCTGCAATGCCTTAGTAGTGCCGATATATCAAATAAGCCTAATGATATAAATTATATTTAATTCTCTGCATGATTTTACCTAAGCAGAATAAGACTGAAGAGGAGGAAGTAACATTTTTTTTTTTTAGCAAAGATAGAGATCAGAAAATCTATCATTCTCTGATAAACTGAGGATGCCTTTAAAAAAATAATCAAACTGGAAATGTAAAAAAAAAAAATAAGAGAGTTTCTAACTTTTACTTGTAAAGCAATTGGAATAGTAAGGAATGAGTTTTGAACTCTGGGAGTCAGTAGATCTGGCTTCAACTTTGAGTGAAGCCAGGCAAGACCTCTCTGGGTCTGTTTCTTCTCCATAGTTTGAAGAATATAGACTATCTTAATGTCTAAGGTCAGTCTGTTCTAAAATTCTCTGAAATAAGCAGGCATTGGGATTTCCTTCCAATAAAATGGATAGCTGCTATTGTTTGGAAGCAAAGATTAAGACAGCAAAATCGATTAAAGGAAGGTTTTTGGGAAATAATTGATCAGGGGTCCTAGCATTCGAGTCTCTTTCCCAGTTGCTTTTTGCCTGCAGTCATTTTACTCCTTTTTGGCTCTCTCTGCTCTTATTACACAGGCTCAGCGGTGTCCAGAGGCACCGTGGGCTTTGCTCCAGTACACTGAGTAGGACGAGTTTTCCATCAGTAAAGCTAACCCCCTAATAATTGGAAGAGTATGCATATTTTCATCTCTCAGCTGTACCCTGCTTTATCTTTCACTTTACCCTAAATTTTAAGAGAAAAAACCTAGAAATGTTCCCTTTTAGTTTTCAAAATATGTTGTATTCTTTCAGCTGCTCTTCCTTTTAAAGATACTATTGGAAGCTGTCACTCTTCTTACTAGCTTCTCAGGTAGATCTAAAAAAAAATACCTGGGGCGTTTACAAATTTCTTTTGAAAAGAAAGTTTTTCTTTTTCTTTTTTTCTCTAACATTTCCCTACAATCTTATGATCTTGAGACTTAGGCTATTAAAAGTTAATTCTCATGTGGCTCTCCTTGTACATTGTCAGATGACACAGAATGTACGTTAGTAGCCCTTGGTGGTCCGTTTCTTACTCTGCTTCCCTCTGCGCTGCCACTCGGGAACTGTCCACTCTTGTGCCCATTCTTGCCATGTTGCCTCTAACCGACCCACCTCGGTCCCATCTTACCTGCTTATGGTTTCGTAACTTTTGCAATTTATTAACATTCTTTGTTATTGGTATTGTTTTCTCTCCCAACAATTTTCAGCAATATGCACGGTTGCCATAGTTCCCACATCAAAAATTGGGAAATTTAACCTAACAAATGACCTTTTTTGTATTTATGTATTTCCTTTAATGAATCATATTCTAAGGTACCAAAATAAACATTAAATGAAATGTTTTTATGGAAAAGTACACATTTGTTTTGCCATATTTTAATGGGTTTGACATATTTCTAACTTTTTTCTAAAACCCCTTTGCTCATGTTCCTAAACTTTTCCTAAAGTTGTTTTCAAGTTCTCAGGGTCAGTTCAATTAATAGAAATTTTCAAATATCTAGAAATGAGTAAATTACCCCCAGCGTTAAAATATTATTTATGTTAATGATAATAATGTTAAAATCAGAAGTTATATTTAATCCCCTCTTCAAAAAAACCTGTAATGGATTACCCAGAGTTCTGTATATGTGTTTGAGTACACTTCTGCAGAAAGCCAGGAAGCTTCCACATATCTTTATGTTCTTATACCCATGACTCTAGTTCCAAGCTCCAAGAGCTTCAAATAGGACTGTAAATTAAAGCGAATGGGTAGACTCTGATTTATGGTGTACTCCTGATTATATTTCTCTGTTTTATCTGAGAGCCAATTCACCCTTATAGAGCCCCATGCAAAAATGTAGTTGGGATGGAAAAGACAGGAAGGGTATAAAATTCTAGGGGAATAAAGTGAAAGAATTCTAGACCTCACCAGCCTACACAGCCTAGGGTGCATTTCTGTTTTATAAAGAGAGAGAGAAAGAGAAAGACATTCCTAATATTAATAGCAGCCGTTGGAACTTACAGCATGTGCTACAGTTTTATTCCTTTTAACCACCAAAAACATCTCATGGTTATTATTAGGTTTTTCCTAATGTGAGAAAAGCAAATGGTCACTATCCAGGAATTAGTTCATTTATTCAAAAACATTAAACGTTAGCGAGCCGGACACTCCACTAAGCACTAGGGCTTCACGTTGGCGGGTTAAACAGGCACGGTTCCTGTCCTCGTGGAGTTTGCCATAAATTAACCTGTGCTTCCCTTTTTTTACCTCTATTTATGCATCACAAATTATGTTTGATTCTTAAAATAACAGTAGTAGTGAAGTGTCTGCATTAATTTGTCTGTTGATTTTTCAAATGTGACCTCCTGTGCCTAAATGTCGATGGTGAGAACAGCTTGTGGAGTTCTGCTCCTTGTGGTTTTTATGCCGTTGTCTATTTTCACCGTATGCTTTGTGTCAAAGCAGCAGAGTTGTACTGAAGATGCATTGTTGTGCTTTTACCATGTAAAAAGATTTTTTCCAATCATAGCATAACAGGATGTTGAGTGACAGAGGTAATGTTTTTTTCTGCCATAATTTCCACAGCAGGAATTATGCACATGTATGTGTTGGGAAAAGAGGGTTTTTACCATCTCCATGTTGAAAGTCCATGTGGCATGAAGAAATCTTTTCCCTTAATTTATTTTTGTTGTTGTTGTTATTGTTGCCGTCATTTATTTAACAAAAAAAAATCCATATCTTCACTCAAATGAGAAATACTTGCAATTAAAAAGTACCTGGGCTTGCTTACTTGTTTACCATTAGTGAATTTTTCATCTAAATGTTTATTCACCATACTACAGAAAACACAGTCTTTCAGTTATTTTTAATTCTTCATTGTTTTTAATTCACCAAACTGTAATGTTTCTATCTTTAAGGAGTAGTAGACTTATGGTTTTTGTGAGGTATGTGTATGTCAGTTATTGAAAATTGTGCTGTGTGTGCTCATGGTGTTTTTGAAATCATGATTTTTACTTTATCGCCTTTAAAAGATAACATAATAATTCTTTTTTTAATAATTAAACTAATTTAGTAAATTCAAGATGGAGGCGCTTTCCTACTGATTATGCTTCCACCTCAGAAGATGAATTTGGATCAAACCGTAATTCCCCTAAACATACCCGTCTACGTACTTCTCCAGCCCTGAAAACGACTCGGCTGCAGAGCTCTGGGTCGGCAATGCCTACGAGTTCTTCGTTCAAGCACCGGATAAAAGAACAGGAAGACTATATCCGAGACTGGACTGCACACCGAGAAGAGATAGCCAGGTGGGTTAAGTGGATTATCTCTAAGAGTTAAATTTTTTGCCAACATTTCAACTTGATAGCAAAGTTAAGCTTTTACTTGATTGGTACTAATTGTCCAAGAAACGAAATCCACAGGTGACTGTGAACTTAGTTTTGTCAGATGTAAATATTACTTTCCATCCATTGTTTTTTCATTTCATATTTTCTACGCCAGTGCTACTACCATAATTGTAGGATTAATTTATTTTATTACTTTTTTACTTCTACTAGAGATGCTGATGAGTTAATATAATTTTTGAAAGGCAGTTAGTATCAGTTCTACATAATTAAGAATTATGTAGCTAAATTTTTTATTCCTCTTCCCTTTCAAAGAGGTAGTAGTAGTGTATTTGTGAGAGGTATGTCGTTAATATTCTCTGTGGAGAACTAGAGTGGGCAGATTTTTTTACTCACACTTTTATGAGTTTATTAAGTTTAGTTCAGTCCTTTAATAATTAAATCAAAGTATGTTTATTTTCAATGTTAAATTTCTTCATTATAACCTTTAGGCTATATAATAAAAAGTGAAATTCATGCCGCAGGTGTGATTTTTAATTGATAACTTATTGTGGTTGAACGTTGAGAGATACTGTAATCAAACAGATGCTATTATAGTTAAAATATAACTTCTTTTAAAGTTTGTAAGATATTAACTTTTATTGCAGTATACCATATGTTACCTAAATGTTTTCATCATATATGTGCTAAAATTATCAAGTTTTACATTTGGCCACACTATTAAAGAATTACATATTAGTCTACAGATGCTTTTAAAAAACCCAACAAACTAATAATATAATGTTATGTTCTTTATCTTTTTTTCTTTACTCTCTCTACTTCTGTGAATTGTGTTTTTTCTGGCTTATTATTTTAATGTAATGTTTAGAGGTTTTGTCTTTAATGTCGATTTACTTTTAATTGCTTGTAATTCTCAGAGAACATGCCTTGCTAATCCCCTGGTGCTACTTAACCATTTTTATTTTACCATCCAAGTAGCATTTCTACGAGAATAATTACTGAAGCATGGTAAGCCCATTCTGGTCTGAGGAAGGGCAGGCGTTACGATGGGCCCACAAAACGCCTGTAGTGAGAGGATCTTGATGCCTTTTTTATTCTTGTGAACACAGCTGGCAACAGCAGGCCTTGCTCCTGTCTCCTCGTTTTGTCCCTCCTTGGGGAGACGTCCCACCACGCAAGCTCAGGTGCTACTGGAGGGACTGGGCATGTATGCCTGCCTCTCCATAGGAGGCCTCCTCTCACAAGCTGTCTGCCCCAGACTATGGTGATTGAGCACCTGCTTGCCCAAACCCACACCCTTGCCCCAAACAGGAAAGGGGACAAGCGGAAAGGAACTGATGTTATATTTTCACTCGGTTCCATTGCATTGTTATGTGCGTTTTATAACCATTGTCTGTGTGTACCTTTGTTATCTAGAGCAGGGCTGTAAGACCAGGCCATTTAGCCTTGAATGATGTGGTGCCCTTTCCCAGTAGCTTGTCAGTAGCACTGCTACTAATAAAACTTGCCCTTGAGATTCTAATTTTTCAAGGTATCTTTTTCTGCCATATATCTCAAAACCAGAGAAGGTTTTTTTTTCTTTTTTTTAAGAATAAAAAAAGAAGGGGGCAGGAAGGATAGAAAGTATGGAAGGAAATAAAGTTAATGTTAATGTTTAATGTTCCTATAGGACACTGGTAAGGTTGTTTAACATGAGAAAATGTATTTTAAAATATCTGAGTTACAAAATGAGTCGAATGTGAGAAGTAGTTTTATTTCTGTAAATGGGTCACCTGTCACTTGAAACTCACATTCTGAGAGCATGTTGGGGAGGACACTTTTATTTTGAAATCATAATAGTGATTTTAATTTATTACAGGAGGTTTTGGGCTTTAGCAATATGCTCTTTGTTTAGAACCTAGGCCCGTACCGCTTAACTAGCACTTTGTCCATCTGTACATAGTAATTATTTAGCTGCATATAAACTTACAGTACAAAAACAAGGTCCATTTAGAATATAAAGTATATAAGGAGAATGTACTCTATTTGGTTTTCAATTAAAAAAAGAAACTTTTTTTCTGGGTACCCCGATACCTATGGTTTTGTTAGTTCCTGCTTCAGTTTCTCTATTATAACACAGATAGAGATTTCCTTCTAGTACAAATTTGATAGATTATACTGGTCTTATGAATTTTAGGATAAACAAAGCTATAAGACCACCTTTACAGATGATCAAATAAAAATATATTTAACCTGCCCTGGCTGGTGTGACTCAGTGGATGGAGTGCCGGCCTGCGAATCAAAGGGTCACTGGTTCAATTCCCACTCAGGGCTGCAGGCCAGATCCTCTTACGGGGGCGCACAAGAGGCAACCACACATTGATGTTTCTCTCCCCCTCTTGCTCCCTCCCTTCCCCTCTCTCTAAAAATAAATAAATACATACATACATTTAAACTAAAAATTATACTAGAAGATTATCCTATTCCCATTTGAATCAGAAGGTGATTAAATCAAAAGTTTTAAGTCTCTTCTGCATTTCACCAAATATAACTTACCTGTGGTGCAAAGCTAGCTTTTGGAGTTAGTTTCATTGACAATGGGAAGTACCTCTTTCTTTATAATTAAATGCCACTTTTGGTGGCCAGAAATAGATTCCAGTAGTTTACTTCCCTGTTTGGGCCATTCATTAAATCACCCTGGCTGCTCAAGTCTCCAGTTTCAGCTCATTATCATCCCAGCCTTAGCCAGTATTTTGTAGTTTAGGTTACCCATTTCATTGAATGTCCACGTGAGATGTGGTCTGCCGTAATTCCTTCATTAAGGTTTTGCAGTATTGGCACAAAATGCCCCTAACATGTAATAAATGTAGCAGAGAGCTTCCACCAAAAGTAGAGGAAGATATTATCGGTAGGAAACTTTTTTGTGAACCTTCCCAATAGGCTGTACTTAGGTCAAGTATGTGAGTTAATTTTTAAATCTGTTGAGAGCTTGACTTCTTCCTGATGCTTCGTTACAGTGTCAGGTTCAACATAAACTTTTCTGGAATGATGCTAACATGTTTCTTGTTGTACTAGTTTTATATTTTATCGCTTGGCCTTTTAAAACGAGACTAAATTATTTATTAAAAGCTAAGTAATTAAAGTTGTAGTTATGATCTCTTATCCACTGATAAAGTAACAGGAGGTTTGATTTGTTGTCGTTAGCTTCAGTGTTGGGATTCTAAAGCTAATATACTTCATTCGTAGCTCATCAGTTCCTTTCTTCCAGTAATAGCAAAGGTAACCTCATTGTAATGGTTTGTAGATATATCCTTTGGAACTCTACATAGACCTAAAAACTTTTGAAAGGTGATATGCTATTAAAAAGATAAAGCAGACTTTATCCTTTTACAGTTAATTTAAAACCTTAAAGAGTATTTTTGTCGTTGGCAGTCTAAATCAATAAAGTCTGACTTCCAGTATTTAAATCACACTAGCAAACATTGCATGTTTAATAATAAGAGATGCATTTCATAGAACTCTGATTTTCAGTATTTCTTTTAAACTTCCAGTGCACTCAAAGCCTATTTTAATACACCCCCCCCCCATTTGACCCTTTGGTGAAAGAATAACTTTTAATTAATTTAAATAAGAAAGAGTGATATTACTGAGATCCTTTATGTAAGAAAATTCCTAACTTCCACATGTTATCCCCGCTTACTACAAGTCATGCATATTTATTTCTACCCAAACTTTTGAAATTGGATCATTGGTTCTGACACTCAGGGAGATGGAAGATTAGCACTGGTGTTGTAGAACTTAACCCTCAACTGTATTTCTTTCCTTTGAGACTGTTGTCCTAGTCACATTTTATAAAAAGGAAATGAAATGTGAAAATTGTTTATTAGTTTTTCAAAATAGAAGGCTTGAATTTTTATTGGTTTTGCAAATGAAGCCGATGGATTGCAAAACTCCAAATAAAAGGTATCGCTTTAGACTTTCCTCCTCTACCAGATTTGATGTTGTGGAAATTGAGAATAAGAGCAGGCATTAGAAGCGTGGAGTTTAAAGAGCACAGATACAAGAGATGGGAAGAGAGCATCACAGAATCAATCTGAAGCTTAGATTTAACATGGTTGCATGAATAGATTCATACCCTATTCTGGATCATAAATCTGCTATTTCTACTTGAAGATATTCACAATTTTTTTAATATAATTTGCGTTTTACTGGTTTTAGTAGATGTGAAGGTTTTTAGGCAGTGTGGATTTGAGTTCATTGAATGGTCTATATTATTAGTCAACTTTAAGGTAGGGATTGCCATGCAAAGGCACAGCTGGTGTATACACAGCATATTTGCAAATTAAAAGGAGGCTTTTTGGTGCCTGTTGACTGAACAATATTGTGTTTATTGAGTTGTTCGTTTTAGTAGTTTTACTACATAACATCCTGCGATTGTGGTGGCCTATGTTTTTTCTGATTCATACTGCTTTATACAAATGTCAGACGTTTCTTTGTACATGTGTCTGCACAGAAAAACTTTAAAGAACAAATGGATTTTTGTAGAAGCTGGTGATTATTTTTTACCTCATGAGCTTGGTTAGTCTGTTTCTCACCCTAGTTCTTTCATTTCAGGAAAGTGCAAGAATTGAATATATTATCTAAGGAAACACTTTGAACCCTTTCCCAAAAGAATTACATCAATAGTTAAAAAGTTTTAAAAAATTATATGTGGAACGGTAATGTCAGGTATAGCATGACGTAAGATCTAGTTAGACCACTTACTGTTTGTGGCCTTAACCAAAAAACGGTCACATCCCCTCTCCTTAGCCTCATTTTCCTCATCTGTAAGACAAGGTGAGTGAGACCTCTCTTACAGGTGGGTGTGGGAATTAAATGAGTGGATGAACACAAAGCTTTTTAACGGTGCTCATTATGTTATAATATAATGGTTTTGATTGTATTATGTTTTATTGCAATGGTGCTCATGACATTTTTCCAAGCTTATTAGCACAGGGACCCTATCTGCTTCTTCACCACCATAGCTCTCTGTGCCTCGCTCAGTGCCTAACACATAATAAGCGATCAATAAACACATATACCAGTAAATGAAAAAGATACTGACCACTGATTGCTTCTGTTGGGCTACAACCGACAACTTAGGTTCTCGTTTTAAATTTATGGTTAAATTTTTATGCAATTACTACATTCCTTATAAGTCTTTCAAGCTCACATTTTGCATAAGTTAAAAAAAATGCTACATTGTACTTTGGATTTTAAAGTTGCAGGGAGCTTTCACATACGCTTTTAGAATGTTCTGTCTTTCTAACACCTTCTTGTGGAAACAGCCAAAACAGAGTTCATGTGCACCGGCTGCCTAACTTACAGACCTTTCAGGCCTCACTGAATTGACATCTTTTTGAGAAAAACATTAGTATCGATGGTAGATGTTGTAAGTTCCTCCCTCTTAAAAATCTAGCAGTAAAGGAAAAAAATTCTTTTTTCCTTTGATTATCCCCAACGACAGTTCTTCAGTTCTTCATTGCGTGTGGCCGACGGCACATACAGGGGGCCTCATGGAATGAGCCGCTGGCATCTGTCCTGCCTCAGCGGCCTCGCGTACAGAGCTACCACTTCAGGCTGTGTGGGCACGGGCAAGCCACTGAGCTGCCCTGGGAATGTGTCCTGCCGTACAAGGCCTGTGCGACGCTCAGGTGACGTGCCGTGCTGTGCGGTGCTGTGCGCAGTAACGGGGGCGCCTGCTGGGGTTCCCAGCCTCCGCTCCCACAGACCCCTTTGGCCGCCTGGGGAAGCAGGAGGAGCTCTTCTCAGAAGAGTACTTCTAAAGGCGCAAACCTAACATAGTTATAATGGCAAAAAATGCAATTACTTTGGAATATACTGATCAAAATAGTATTAAAGTGATATAATAACATACGGTTCTTCGTTAAAATACTGAAATGAACGTTACTGCTGTGAGTTGAATGACTGGTAATTATGAAGTAGCGATGACTCAATGTTTTGAGACACGTGTAGCAACTATGATGTGATTTCTGTTGGTGACAAAAATTACCAGTATTGCTAATGCTGCTCTTGTTTGTTGCTTGGATCTATAACAAAACAGAAATGCTAAGCTTCTGTTAGAGGTTAGTGAAAATAAAGTTGTAATGCTTTTTCTCACCCAAGGGTATTTTTAAAACCATGTCACTACTTCAGGGTGTTTCATGTATATTTTTCAAAATAACAATTTGAGATTACATGGAATTTACTTGCATTCATTCTTTTTAATTAAAATTTAAGATTTTTGAATAGCGACATAGTTAATAGCACTTCCAAAGAAGCGCTATGAAGTCTGGGGTACAAAGCTGTAGAGATACAACGTTCGTAACTGATTGTCTCGAGAGCTGTTACTTAAACAGGGGTTAAACCCCTTTTCTACAACCATCGCCAGGATCAGCCAGGATCTCGCTCTCATTGCTCGGGAAATCAACGACGTCGCAGGAGAGATCGACTCGGTGACGTCCTCGGGCACGGCCCCCAGCACCACAGTAAGCACTGCCGCCACCACCCCTGGCTCTGCCATAGACACTAGAGAAGAGGTAGGAGATCCTCATGGAGCAATGCATAAGGTTCTTCCTTTTCTTTATTTCTTTTGCTTTCAGCTTTTTGCCTAATTTCTTTTACTCATGCCCCTCCTCCCTGTTTGCATGAAGCTCTGCATTCTCCATCTTTGCTCTCACAGATTTCTTTTATGTTTTGGTAACACCACTAGCAAAGGCTAACTAACATCAGGCCTACTGTGAACAGGAAGTTGCGATATTATTTAAAATAAGTACATTGCTAATTATTGGCGCATAGTTTTACTTAAAATGTGAACACAAATGATACGTGAAAATCAAACCGGAATTTGATAAATGATTGTATAAATTTTCTATGAAGTTTGGCTATGAAATACTTCACTTTAAAAGGTATTTTCGTGGCTAGTTAACTAGGAGATAGCTCTAATAGCAAAGGAAAAAAACTCTAGTCTTACTACTTTAAACACTCTGTTGGTGGATACACACACACTAACGGGCACACATCCACACAAGGATACTTTGAAAATCGAAACGCTTATATACATACGCAAATACAGGGGTTGGGCAAAAGTATGTTTATAGTTATGTGTGCAAAGCAGTTTATTCTTGTATTGTTTATTAGTTATTGTATTATTGTCCATATGAACAACTGTAAACCTACTTATGCCCACCCCTGTACCTTTTCAGTCTTGAAAGGTTCCAGTAAATTCTCCAGCATGTCAATTAGCAGGTAGACCATTGCCCTTCCAAAGCTTGGGCTCCTGCTCGCCAACTCTAGGGGGCACCATTTACACACCATTGCTCCAGAAGGTACCTTTAAGGTATAACACAAAATTGATGGTAGTCTGGTGGAGTTGGCTCTCTTGATTGGCATTAGAAAGAATGAGTTGAAGTTTGCTAAGGACAAAGCCACACTCATTAGTTTAATTATCTTTTGGCTGTTTTGTGCCACAATGTCAAAATAAAGTAGTTGGACAGAGACTGGTTGGCTGCAAAGCCAAAACTGTTTATTCTCTGGCCCTTTACAGACAAAAAATTGCCAGCCTCTAATGTCGATGATTCCACTTGCTTATTTTATAGAATAACGTTCTCAATAGTAATAAACAATGGCTAGCCTTTTTGACAAACTTAATTCTGGTAAACTATGCTAATAATGCTGTCTTTGGTTGCTTTTTGTCACACGTTCCTTTTATCATCTAATTCTGGAATGGTCATTTTTTTGGTTGTTCCCCCCACCCCCCGTATGTTGTCTAACTTGGTAAATGATACTTCATCAATCTGTGTAGTTTTGTTACCACACCAATCGATTGTAAATGTGTATAAAGTCATCCTTATTGGTAAAAACCCAAAGGATCTTGGTGGCAAGACATACACAATTCTTCTGGTACATTTAAAATGATAAACATAATATTTTCCCAGCGAACTAAACTTTATCTAACATGATAATTCACTCGGACCCAGTAAAATCATTCAAGCATTTCATTGAATAGATTTTTCTTTTTCTTTTTTTGTTTTATTTCTGAATAGTATACTAGAGTTTATTCCTTCAGTAAACCTGAGTTACTTTGCATTGTATGTGCATAATTTGCCCTGTAGGTGGCAGTATATCCTTTTTATTGGAATATGTAATTTCTGTACCATTGTTAAAAGTTTATCTGATTCAGACCAAAATGCTTATTTTGTGTATTTAAAATTTTTTCCTTTTGTAAACTTAATTGGAATTTGCAATTTATGTATCTGTGAAGAAATTTGTCACCTGGACTTGGTGAGAAAAAAAAGGAAAAAACAAAATAGGAAACTAAACGTAAAAAAAAGGTGTTTTCTACTGGTAAGGCAATGTGAGTAAAATGAACTCCTTGTCCATCTACATGGCTCATTTTTTTTCAATTTATCACCTGTTTTCCATTTGGGGGAAATCTTGTCCATGGAAGAATCAAATTTATAATAGCTATCTATTTTGGATTTTGAAAATAAAATCTATGTAGATGAACATCTATTTTATAAAACAGACACCTTTGAAGTACTTAAAAAAAGAAAGAGTAATTGGTTTATTGAAGAGCTCATGCTTCTATTACTACTTGAGAATGAAATAACTTCTGTCTAATCATAAAAATTATAATGCCAATATCTATGCTTTTTCAAATTATTCTCATAAGGGTTTGCTCTTGTCCTATTAGTTGGTTGATCGTGTTTTTGATGAAAGCCTCAACTTTCGAAAGATCCCTCCATTAGTTAATTCTAAAACACCTGAAGGAAACAACTGTCGGCCCAGTGACTCAAGGCCTCAGCCGACTGAGCCTCCTGATCACTTAACAATTACACGGCGGAGAACCTGGAGCAGAGATGAAGTGAGTAAACCATCAGCATTAACAAGTGACAAGGGAGGGTGTTCTATTGTGGGAAAGTAGGGAGCTGTTCCATAAGTAGGGCCGGGGAAAGAAACTTCATCTTGACATCACCTCCTATATAAATCATTACCAAAAATATTACAAATAATATACAAATAATTAACTCCAAATGAATCAAGTTTCTAAAGGGTGAAAGCAAAACTTTAAAACTTATAATAGAAAAATATTCTAAATAACTTTGAACATTTCAGTAGGCAATGATTTTTTTAAAAGATAGAAAAAATTTTCACTTTCAAAGATTGATAAATTTGGGTATATAAAAGACTATTGTGAAAGATAAAACCCCTCACTGTCCAGAATCTATGATGAACTCTTACCAATCAATTAAGAAAAACATTACCCAAGAGAAAAATCGGCAAACATCAAGAACAAAACAAACAATAACCACAAACAGTATTTTACTGAAGGGAAAATACCTAAGAGCTAACTGAGGAGCAAAATGCAGAGGTGGTATAGGTACCAGCTCAGGGGCAGGGAGACGGCGACTATAGAAAGGGGCAGTCGAACAAGAGGCGTGTGATGCTAGGCCGACGTCATGGATCCTGGAGTTGAGGAGCAGGAGCTAAAAGTTAGCCGTCATGAATACGGATATTTGTAGCAGTGCCGAGTAGCAAAAATCTGCTTGATGGAATAGCACTGGGCCAGCTCACTCCTTAGGCGCAGCTGCAGGACACTAGGTGGCTCTACAACACAGAGTCTCTGGCCCAGCCTGATAGTTGATTTGAAAAGGACCTGTTCTCTAATCTTAATCTATAGTCAGTCATTCTGTCCTGAGGTCTAGGAAGATAAATTCCTCTGAATGTAATTAAACTATGTGGGAGTTTATATTTTTAAAGAGAATGGAAACATCTAGATTGATAGTTATCTCAAGATTAATATCAGAAAGTCTTTAATATATTATAACACTCAACTACACTGTGTGGGGGTGGAAAAGAGAGAGCTTTCCTGTTAACAATCTTTCCTTAGTCTCCCTTGCTGTTTCTCACTTCATCCTAATGAATATATATGTCTTCCACTCTTTTTATCTGATTCCTTAAGGCTCACGAAAATACCATTGTGCTTATATAGGCTTTCATCGCCCCTACGTGTCACACATTCTAAATGCTCTTTTATCCCCCTACGTTCAAATCCTTGTCATTCTCAAGATCTACTTTCCACGACGACGTCCTCCTTACGTATCCACCATCCCAGAACTCCCACTCCTTAGAATCCTGACAGTGCAGAATCACGTTAGCACTTCCGTTCACTCTTATAAAATAGCAGTATTGCCTGTGTATTGCCATGGTCTCCCCTGCTGTTCTTCATAAAGCTTTTCAACATCCAAAGCCATATGTTATATTCTGGATTTTTTTTCTAGTGTCCAGATGCAGCTCTGCCAGTCTGAGGAGCTGATTTTGGGACCCAGCGCTGAGCCCCCAAGCTTCATCCCTTTTTAAGCATTCTGCACTGGCTGCCTTTGACAAGGCACCGCACACAGGCCAAACCCAGCATGGCCACAGCCAAGGGGGCTTGCTTGTGCAGAACCTGTAGCTGCTTTTGCGCTACAGTGAGAGGTGAGCAGTTGTGACCGAGACCACTGGCCTAAGCTTGACTCTGGCCCTGCACACAAGTTTGCTGACCTCTGGATTTGCTCATGAATTTCAACTGAGGGCGTTGAAAATTCACCCACTGTTATAAAAACTTATATTTTGAGTAAATTTTAAAAATACATCTATCACATTAGACTCTGCCCTGGTGAACAAGGACTGTAATCTACATCTTTCTATTGATATCATTTGATGAAAGAATATCTATAAATTTAGTCTTCTAAATTATTTCTGCTTTCCCTGTAATGATCATATAACTGGAGGCATGAGAGACAATAGAATCTTGAAAGTAACAGATGGTAGGATGCTATGGACGGATGTTTGAAAGCGATGTGACCCAAACAATATGGAAACTTCACAGGTTACTTAATAAAAAGGAACTCACTTGCTAATAGTTCTTTCTTTCTCAATTTAGTTATACATGAATTATGTTCTTTATTGATCTTTTATTAAAATTGGCAGAAATACTAATTGCCCCGAAGTATAGTGAGCTGTGCCTCGTCTTCTTGGTGATGACACAGCGCAGTGGTGGTATATTAATGTCTCCTTTTCCCTTTGGCTGTTTCAGGTCATGGGAGATAACCTGCTGCTGTCGTCGGTCTTTCAGTTCTCCAGGAAGATACGACAGTCTATAGATAAAACAGCCGGGAAGATCAGGTGCCGTTTTGCTATGTGAACCTCCTTGCTTTTGTTGTAAACAGCCGCCTGTTCCCCATTTACCAAGTCTGCTGCCACAGCCCCGGGAAGCTTGAGGTCAAGGTCAATGGCCCCAGGGAAGCTTGAGGTCAAGGTCAATGGCACCAAGTCTTACAGCTGTTGTGACCCCATCCTTCCTTTTTAGACAGAAGTAATAGCCATAGACTATGTAGGCAGCATGCAGGGGGCAAAAAGAGAAATAAATGTCCCAATTACACCCCTTATCATTAAAAGTGAACAGCTAGAATCACTTGGGTTAATTCGATTAGTAACCAGAAACAATTTCTCTTCCACATTATAATGGTATTTTAAATTAACAGACTTTGGGGACTTGTTTGATAAGACCTCGAACTTTACTCCAGTTTGATCTTCACCAGTGAAGGGGACAGTTTGTGTAGTCTTTAGAGACTCAGAAAATTTATGTAAAAAGGCTTTATGTGAAATATGTATGGGTCAACAATTTGAAGCTCAAGCATTATACCTTTTTCTGGCAAAACTCACTGAATTTTGAGCCCTGTGTGGCTAATCACGGACTGTATAGTCCTGTATAGTACAAGACTACTGTAGTTCTAAGCCGGTCTGTGAAATAGTCATTGTTTTCTTACTTCCCTCCAACCCTAATGCTGTTAGGACTCTTTTACAACACACATAGTTTATTTATGCTGTAATATCATAGTCATTAAGATAACAGCCCTTAGATGGCTAGCAAGGATGTTTATTTTGGGGGTTTTAGAAAATTCAACCGTAGCCCTAACTGGTGCTGCTCAGTGGGTTGGGTGTCATCCTGCAAACCTAAAGGTCGCCGGTTCAATTCCCAGTCAGGGCCCATGCCTGGGCTGCGGGCCACACCTCCACTTGGGACTGTGCAAGAGGCAACCCACTGAGGTTTCTCTCACACACTGATGTTTCTCTCCCTCTTTCTCTCTTCCTTTCCCTCTCTCCAAAAAAATAAACTACGAAAAAAAAGAAAATTCAACAGTAGATCAGAATGTCCTCATGTCAGATCCTAGAACCATTATTGCCTTTTTTTAAGCATGGTTATGAGTAATTGTAGAATTTTACACTGGATTGGATATTCATGAATTCCTTGTTTGTAAATAAGTTGAACCTGGCATATTGATCTTTGAAGAAATACAAATAAGTAATTTACTTACTTGTACAGTGTTGATGTTTACATAAGGCAGAAAATTAGATTTCTTGGCTCACTAAAGAAACTTAAAAAGAAAACAAAAGGATGCCTAGTATTTACATCTTTCTAAAACTGCTGAGTCATGTCTATGACAAAGTCTATGACAAATCAAAATCCGTGGTACTTTGTCAGTTAACATATTTTAATTCACCTTCTCACATAAGGATAATTATCTTTATTGCTGATTGTTTTTATCAAAAGGATAGTGTCTTCACTCCTAACAGTAATTATGTGTAATATACTAACATGAGTTAAGATTTTTAAAGAAAAACACTCCAATTTTTAACCTTTGTAATGACATTCACACTTTACTCAAAGATTCCTTTTCCTATACAAAGAGTCTTAAGAGATACAATTATTCATGCCTAATTCAACCTATTTTTATCCTAATTTCATCTTATGTTTACACTGCATATGTTCTATCTGAACAAAGTTGTGTTTTCATTATAGCTGGTGGTTAATTACAAATACCAGATAAAAATTTAGGTGTTATATCATCATCTACATTTGTTTCTTATTTGTTTTTTAATAAAGAATGAGATAAATGCACAAGATGTTATGTATATATTCATAACCACTCAGCTAGTTTTTTAATACAGATCTCTCACGTAGATGAGTTTGCTGGTAATACAGGCTCAGTTACATAATATTTAGTGGTTTCTTTATCCTTGTTGAGTTTTGAAAAGATACATTGTTTTTGTATTATTAAAAATGTAATAGCTTTATAAATTAAAATGCTTCTGTTTTTTGATTTACAGAATATTATTTAAAGATAAAGACCGGAATTGGGATGAAATAGAAAGCAAGTTAAGAACTGAAAGTGAAGTTCCTATTGTGAAAACTTCAAGCATGGTATGGTAATATTCCTTGACTAGTAAAATATCTCAGTAGCAGTGTTTTATTTTAAGGGAATGACATGCTTATTTTTGAGCTGTTTGTTGATTTACATTTTTAAAGGAAGATATAAATGCAGTATTTGGGAAATGTTATGCCTTAACCAGTCTCTCACAGGAGTTTAAAATACTGATTGCTTCAGAGTTGTGAGGGTATGAAGGAGAAACCTTTTATGTTTCTTCTTCTTACTATTATGGACTCTTGTCCATATGATAATTATACATTAGAAGCAGGCAATTTTGAAATAAGAGCCAAACTCAAATGTAAGTTGACATGAGTCATTTCAATCTGCTTAATAAATTGCTTGTCTCCTCCTCAAAATTTGCACAGATTTTCATTGATCAGAGTCATTCTGAAACTGAGGTTGGAAACTTACACCGTTATCCAAAGAAAATCAAACCCTTAGGCACTTCTGCAAAGTTGTTGCAAGGCTGATCAATACAAGTTTTTCAAAACCTTTTCCTAATAGTAGTATTATTTTGAACTTTTCATCTTCTATCGTTATCTCATTGAAAAAAGTAATATGATTTTAACATTAATTTAAAGATTTTAAAACTTGAACCTTGTTTACTGGATACCCTAACCATTTCACATCTTATTGCTACAAATGTAGTACCATGTAGATAATGTTACGTATTTCAAATAGGATGAGTCTGAGAGTCGTTGCCTATCAAATAAAAACATTTTTTATAAAGTCAGATAATTTTTGTCATTGCTTTCCCTATAGGAGATTTCTTCCATCTTACAAGAGCTAAAAAGAGTTGAAAAACAGCTACAAGGTAAACTTACTACTGAATTAAGTAAGAAGTGCTAACAACTTAGGACAGTGCATGCTAAGTGGTATTTCTTAGACTATTTTTATTATTAGAACATTACTTGATTAAATGTAATGACACAGATAAAATATAGTTGTATATATCAAAATTACTAATAAAAAGAAAGTTGAAGGCCTAATATAAATAATTTAAAAGGAAATAAAGGGAAATCTTGAGCATGTTGCTAGATGTTATAATTTACAGTCTTATGTGTATTATCTATTAAATATATAAATATTAATATGTGAAAAATATGTAGGAATAATATATTAAAAGTATGTGTATGCAGCTGAAAATGCTTATTGAAATAGCATTATTTATTTGTCTTGACAATTCTTAAATTAGCTGTGGTATAACCCAAATGAACTAGTAACACAAATAATAATAGTGTGGCTGAAAAACAAGAAATGAGTCTATTACTTTGGCCACAGGGACTAGAGGAGAGAGAAGGAGAGAGACCCAGTTTGCCTCCCGAACTTTGACAGGGATGTTGCCTCGGTCGCGTCAGGTCTTAGTCAGACATCAGTGCCTGTGTGTGTCTTGACCCAAAAGTCCCCGCTGTACAACAAGCCGATTCCAGAATAAACTGCTAATTTTACTCAGTTTTTGTTGCTTGAATTATAATAGACGTGATATGTTAGTCCTACCTGAGTGATTTTCAATCTTGAGTCAGCCTCCACATCTCTGAGGGTTTGGATGTACCCCATGAGTAACAGTGGCTTTGTTAGCTGATAGAACGAGGGTGTACCTAAAGGACCTCTTAAATGATTCCTAAGTCTATGGTGCTTCCTCCTCTCAACTCTCCTCTCTACCCAATGCCAAGTTGCAAAGCACTGCCTCAGAGTTTTCCTCGTCCACTCAAAGATCTTTTGGATTGAAAACTGGTTTCAGCGGGCCCCTCCCATGGAGGTAGTAAGGTCTGCTTGGCCTGCCAGGGCTGCCGTGGAATATTAGCCTCTAGACTACGGGGGGGACCCTCATGGCTCGGTGGCACGTGCATACACACTTGCACCTGGCCAGTGTCCTGGCACTGTCACCAGGATGAGTGATAGCATGCTGCAATAGCATTCGGAGTGGCCTTATGTAGTTTAGTTTCCCTGGCCTTCAAGTTACTCGGAACCTCATCCTTAACAACTAATCCCCAGGCACCAGGGTGATTAACACTGCTGGGAGTGTTTATTAAAATTATAACGAGTATTTCCACTTACCCTCTTTTAAAAAAAGGAAAGCAAATTTTAAAAAGATCTTTTCTGAATTCCATATCTCCACATCCCAGTCTTCCAGGCTCTGAAATGCCCTTAAGTGAGCTACTCAACGCACCAGAGAGAGCAGTGAGTTCTGTGTAGCCTCTAGAACAGCCCCCAAATTATTGAAAACGGGGTTTAAAAACAGTGTAGGAAGGATTAGCCCAAATTAAGCATCAAATGAAAGCTTCCGTCATCAAAATGTTATCCACGTCATAGCGACGTTCATATCCAAACTTGACTCCATCGACAGTTGTCTCTTTTGTTTTTGCTTCAGTGATCAATGCTATGATTGACCCAGATGGAACTTTGGAGGCTCTGAACAACATGGGATTTCCCAGTGCTCTCTTGCCATCGCCACCAAAACAGAAGTCCAGTCCTGTGAATAACCACAGCAGCCCGGGCCAGACGCCGTCTCTCTGCCAACCGGAAGCTCGGGTTCTTCATCCCGGTGCTATCTCGGTGTCGGCGGAATTTGAGAATGTGGAGTCCGAGGCTGACTTCAGCATCCATTTCAATAGGTTCAACCCTGACGGGGAAGAGGAAGATGTCACAGTACCTGAGTGACTTTCTCTTGGTTGTTAGAAAATCATTACCTGTGGAATGACTAGGAATATTGGAAGCAGCATAGTGTTGACTTGCACAAAACAAGACAGCTTGGTCAAGTACAATCTTGTTATCTCTGGCTTTTTAATTTTATTTATTTATTTTTTGCCCTTATAACGTGGTATCATAGTCATCTTTTCCAACCACTTAGATAACCACTTGGTGCACATGTAGGAAAAAAAGCGGATTGTGGCGATTTCGCCTTTTTGGTTTTATGACTTTCAAATTGAATATAATTGTATCCTTTCCCTTCATAGATTTTTTGTTGTTGTTGTTTCTGTTTTTTAAGCCATGCTGTGACCTACAGGCAAACTAAATACCCAACATTTCTGACCCCGTGTCTCCTGTGCCAAGCTGCTCCCTGAAATGGACTTTCTCTTCACCTGTACAGGATTTGTTAAACACTTATATTTACTTCTCAATAATAGGATTTATATTAGTACTCATCAGCATTGGATACAGTGACATTTAACTCTCCTCAGTCAAACTGACCTTTTAAAACAGTCGTTCTTATGTTCTAAAATTTTGCAACATACATGTGATTTATATAATTTTGTTGCTGCGTGAATTGCCTTGGGGTTTACGGAGATGAACTATTATGTTTGCACTAAGATTTCCTGGGAGTGGTAGGTGGACATATCTATAGATCAATAAGGACTAACCGCCTTTTTTGTACATAGGAGGCTGATAATACTGTATTTGTTTTAACCCCACAGCATTTTACTCCACTTTCAAAAAAAGATGAATTTGGCACTTTTTTCAATTTTGGTTTTTTATGGAAGTAAGATTTTTGTCTCTCATTTTAGGGCCAATGATAACTAGAAAGATGAAACTAGACACTTAAGGTGGAGTATATTTTTAAAACTGAGAACACGTATATTGGTCCTGTGTTACCAAGTTTTTATGTGACAGTTGGAAAAAAAATTCCCTGAAACGATCATGAAGTTAAAATTTTCTTCGTTAGGACACTTGGAGAACCAGTAGTCATAAGCTTAGTTGATAGTTTCACTCCCAAGCAGAGTGATTTGCTTCTGTGTGTTTCCCTGTAGGACCCAGTAGTGAATTCTGTCTCAGTCTTTCTTACCATTTATAAGGACTCTGCAAGACAACAAGCGACAGAGGCCTTGGGCCTGTGTTACTAAACGGAAAGCCTATGAAAAGTATCTTCTATAAACTCGTTTTTTTTCTCTTTCCCGTAAGGTCACATTTGGATAAGTTTTAAAAGAAAGCAATTATCTCTGTGTTTCCAGAACACTGTAATTTGGGTGAATCTTAATTCAGTTAAATGTTATTAGTAGACTTGGAGTTTCCCCTTGACCCCACGAGTCTACAAAGGTTAAAACTGCGACCTTTGCAAATTTATGAAATGGTCTTTAATATATCAGCAATAATCCTGTGCTACATTTGTGTTAAGAAACTAACTACACACTGCAGAACTTTACAGGATTTTACACAAATCCTGTGCTGTTGGGCCAGTTAATAAAGATGCAAAAAGAAAAAAGGAAAAAGAGAAGCAAAAAATACCCCTTTGTAGAGATGTAAAAACAAAAGTCTGTTGTGTAATGGATCTCATATTTTTCTTCAAACTTTTTTTTTAAAAGGGTAAACAAACTATTCTCCTGGTGTAGCTAAATACCCCGTTCTAATAAAGGAAGACTGCAAAAAATGTTTTAAAGAACATGAATGGAAAGATACAACTGCTTTGAAGGAATAAATGAAACATTAAAACAGGGTCAATCCATTTGAAGAAACAAACAACATAATCACCATTGTTCCTTCTTTTATTGAATGTTTGGGTACTGATTATATTGCCGTGGAGGTAGAAGGTGAGGAGTTGTTTAGGACAATATTAGCATCTGTCTCCTTATGTTACTGTTTAAGTGTTTACACAGGTTTGTTTAAACATTTGGCCTTTTACTATGTTATTTTTATTTTTTAATGAATACATTATTCTCCTTATTTATTTTTGTTACATTTATTACTTATGTTATTTTGTTATGCATTTACAACTCCATTTTTAAATAAAGTGTTTCTGGAACTTTATACAATGATTGTATATTTTGTTTCTTCTACCCTCTGGATTGCTAATACTTCATCACTTTGACAGATTACCATTTATACACCATTTTTTTTCAAAGCCTAGCAAAGGAAAGATGCTTCAGCTCTAATTAATATGTGAGAACAGCCACGGGGTGAGAGGCGGTGGAGGCGGCCCTGTTTTCTCTTGACATTTCTAAGCACACGCTCCCCGAGCAGACCTTGTCCGCCACAGCAGATGTGACGTTTGGCTGGCCGCCTCGGGGACTCCTTGGGTTTTCGTTCTGTTTTTCCGGAGGAGGGGCCGCGGCAGTTCCCACCGCGCCTGCCGCAGCGCCTAAGTGGCCTGTGGCCTGAATGGGACATTCTGTGTCTAGCCAGTTTTGGAAGCAAACCCAAAGTTCAGAGAAAAGCAGAATCGGAGCTTACTGGAGCCCATGGCTTAGACGGGGAATCTGACAGTAGTACCAAGTGTCTCCTCTTCTGGAGAGAGATACAATGTGTTGGCCTGTCGGCCCTGGGAATTTTGTATATTTCTTAAGAAAGATACCTCACAGCCGCGGCTGCGCGGTCCCTGTGTCTAGCGACCCCCGGGGAGTCCCGGCGCGTTTTGCTAGCAGTTCTCACCGAGAGCGAGGGGTGCGGGAAAGAGCCGTGGCCTTCGCGGGTGCCGGGGGAGGCGAGCACTGGCGACCTCGCTGCGGGCCAGGAGGGCTCCCTGAGGCCGCGGATGTGCGACCCCGGCGAGGCAGCGCCACGCCCGCCCAGCCTGGCCCTGGAACGCGCAGAAGGACGGGAAGGATGGAGAACAGCCAGGCCCTGGCCAGTGGTCTGGCCGCGAGCTCCGCGAAGACCTGGAGCGGCTGAGACACTCCAGGCCCACGGCGGCGGCGGCCGCTTCTGCAGACTCCGCGTTCCGGGCCGCCGGCCGAGACCACGGCCGCCTAACCACCCAGCGGGCGCAGCTGGTCCAAGCAGAGCCGGGGTTCGAGCCCAGGGCAGTTCACCTGGCTCATCTCCCGCACCCGATGCCAGGCTGGCCCTGGCACCTTCTTAGTAGTCCCCCCTTTTATCGCCAGAAGGGTGTCTCTTTCGATAACACACTTAGGTGTTTACCCAGGTGTGGCGCCGCAGGGCGCTGTCCGCCCCCTCCAGCTGCCTCGCTCTCCAAAGCAGCGCGGCGGAGGGGCGCCGCCGAGCCGACCCCCGAGCCACGACCCCGGGAGCCAGGCGCGGAGTCAGGACCGCGATGGTCGCGGGACCGCCTCCGGGAGCGGGGGCCTGGCCTGGGAGAGAGACAGTGTTTGAGAAGAAACCAGAGGCCCCTTTTTCCAGAAGTGAGTTTAGACATGGATGCTCAGCTTTATAAATCACAATGAGTCTCAGGCCTCATACATTTCTTCTTAAATACCTGGTTATACTGTTACATTGTCGTGAAACTGTAGAACACCCAAGGCAAAGAGAAAATCTGAAAACAGAGTCAGAGAGCGGAGACAGGTTTTTTTGTTTGCTTGTTTGTTTTCACCAAGAACTGCAACTAGACTTCTCAACAGTAAGGACCATGAGAATGCAGGGGGCTAATCTATTGTTCACGGGAGCATATTTGTACAGAAGTACAAAGCATGTGAGATGGATTATACTATTTTCTGAACTGAGTTATCCCTGTGGATGGAGAGAAGAGGAAGGAGACAGACATTGGGTGAGGCTTTGGCTGTGCCAAGATATTTTCTTTATTAAAAATTAGCATTCTTGTTTACTAAAATAATGAGTTCAAAGCAAATAAGATAGAGTATTAACTGTCTTGTCTAGCTGGTAGCTGGTATGTCATAGAATTTATTTTCTGTGACTTTTTTTCTTTTTTTGGTATGCCTGAATTGTTTCAAGTTTTAAAAAAGATGTTTTAAGACATGTTTCCTTCCCTCTTTTTTAAAATTTAATTTGTGCTTAAAGAATGTCAATCAGTATCACAAATTGATACTGAATTTATGGCATGTTCAACAAGGAGAGTAATTTATCAAATCTACTTATCACGTACACTTGAAGGAGATAAAATGTAAGCACTAAATTGGCACTGAACTTCTGAAACTGAACTAGCATTACTGAAAAGAGCAAATCCGTTAAGCTCATGCAATTACAGACTCTGGAGCTTATACCCAACATCCAGGCCTCTGTACCCCCTGTCTCCTATTCAGGAATATGTATATGAAGTGAAGATCTGAATACCTAATGGAATGACTAAAGATTTTAGAATTCCATTTGTCAGATGTTTTTTCCCGCCCTACAATGGTTCTTTGGTCAGTGACTTAGCTGTGATGTAAGGGATGGACTAGAGAACTTCTCCACGAGTTTCTTGAGGATCTTACATGAGTTACATATTTTCTTAGCTTATTGCCTTAATTGGTTCCCAGAATTTTCTAATGATGGGAAGAGTGTGCCTAGAAAACAGGAGCGAGGAATATAGGGAGAGGGAACCCGGGAAGGAGGAAAAGTCAGTAACGATCCATCCTGAAGGCATCTCTCTCATGAGCAACGAGGGGCTTGGTCCGCACCAGAGCCTCCTAATGAGCAGTGGAGACTGAGCCCTGGAGGTGGGGGAAGCGTTTGCGCACCAGCTCCCACCTCCCGCGGTCGGGGGTGGCCCCTGCGGCATCAGCCCCCGGGCGCGTTCAGGGGACACCAGTGTGCGCGCCGGGCTGGTCCCTGCGGGCACCTCGTGCTGCGGAGCCGCACGCAAGAGAGACGCTGCTGCAGGTGGGATGTGCTGCCGGGTTCCCCCTGCCCAAGGCCGGTTGCTGGCGCGACGGCTAGAGCGAAAGGGCGACCAGGAGGATGGGAGGAAGGACGCCGATTTTGTCCCGTACAAGCGGTCAGTGCAGAAAGGGCCATCTCCTGGGTTGTGAAAGATTAGAACCCACTTAGATACTCTTTTTTCAATCACACACAAATCCATGTCACGCAGGGAGCAAACTGTACATCAGGGCTGCTGACTCTGCACATGGGAAATCATTATTTTTCATTCCTATGCATTTGAATTGAAACAGTATTATGTAAAGTAGGTCCTGCCCTGGTTTTCTGAGGAAGCAGGAAATCACTCAGAACCCCTTAGAAGTGCACCGATACAGGGTGTTTGGACAAGATACCATTCACTGAAGGCCACCGGGGTCATTTCATTCTTGAAGTAATAGGCAAAGAATAAAGTATTTTTCTTCTTCACATGTTGTAAGATAACACCATAGGGCTTCGTAGGGCAACGTGGTGCTTAAACTACATTGTGTATCTCAATGCTCAACTTTGGATTCTCTAAGTAGCCAAGGTTCACCCTCATTGGGTTTGGAGAAAAAACAAAATATCTGAATTTTCTTTTCTTTTCTTTCTTTTTTTTTTTTTGCTCCTAGACTTCAAGATCCTGAGAAAGAATTTGTAATAAGCCTGTCTTACAAACAGCTGACACAGCTGCCAGAAATGTCAATATGCTGGGCACGCGGGCACCTACATACTTGTAATATCTATAGGCTCCTTGGAAAGATGGGAAGAACACTTCCCAAAGTGCCTCTTGCAAGTGCCGGGAGCATGGGTGATGCACCCACCAGACCCAGATGACCCAGATGAAGGTAGCTCCCCGGAGGCTTAAGTGAGGTCGTTTCCAAACAAAATAACTGGTGGAATTATTTTATGCTTCAATAGGAAATTTAAGAACCTCATTTTGCCAGGAGGATATGTGCTTGTTGACAGTTTTAAATTTTTTTTGTTGCGATAAGCTAGACATAACTTAAAATTGACTGTTTTAACCATTTTAAGTGTCCAATTTAATGACATTAAGGACATTCACAATATTTTGCCACCATCACCACCACCATCTAGTTCCAGAACTTTCTCATCATCCCAAACAGAAGCTCTGTACCCCCTAAATTATAAATTCGCCATTCTTTCCTCCTCAGAGCCCCTCGTAACCACTGCTCTACTTTCCAGCTCTGAATTTGACTTTCTAAGTACGTCAAAGGGAGCCATACAATAGTTGACCTTTTGCACTGGTTCACTTCAGTTAGCATAACGTCTTCCGTGTTCATCCATGTGGTATCATGTAAGAGCTTCTCATTTTTTCAAAGGCTGAGTAATAGTCTCTTGCTTTCATCTGTTACATTTTATTTACTCATTCATCGCTGGTGGACACTTGGATTATCTGAGCTCCTACAAGCCCTCGGACTGTGACTCCTATGTTACAATTATTACCTTGCATTGCACTTAGATGTTTATTTGGTCCTCTGCCAAATTAGGAAGTGAGCTTTGAAAAGGCAGATATTGTGAATACTTTATATTTATATTTGCAAATCAGCTTTGCTCAGAAGGGCTAGCCCATAGTAGGTGTTCAAATGTATGCCAAGGACATGAACTATGTTAATGAACTTACTTAAAATACAAAATTAAAAACATCCATTCTACTACTTTCATTTTTTTATTCTTGTAAAGGTTTTGAAATGCTTTTATTGTCAAAGGAGTAGCAAGTTCACAGAGGAAAAATGTCTCCAATCACTCACGTTTACCCATCTGTGTAATTCTCACCCTGGTGCTAGGAGTTTAACAGCATCAGGTACCGTGCAGGCTCCCAGCTCAGCTTCAGAGACTTTTACTAACACTGTTGACCAATTTGCGCCTGATCAGACCATCAGCTGTGACCAGGCACTGTCTCCCCTCCTCCCTGGCCACCCCTCACCTACGGCAAAGTGAAAACCACAACGGGTGCCCTCCAGAATTTTCCTGATAGAACACCAGGGCCCTCTGCCATGCATTTCCAAAGTTTGAGACAAATGCCAACTAATGTACGTATTTTGTTGTCTTAATAATTACTCTGTATGTGTCTGCATGGCTAGGCTGGCTCAGAAAGGTAAAAATCCTTCCTGCTTATTAAGCAACTCCCATGTACCAAAGACCACATGAGACAGCTATTAGGACTGCTGTCTCCACGTAGTAAAGGAGAAAACTGAGACTTGGAGGCACGCATTGACTTCACCGATGTCCCTCAATGACTGGGTTTGAATACAAACTCTGAATCACTAAGCATCAAGAACTATGAAGGAGTTGAGACTTTGCCCTGCTTGTAAGCTGAGCCATTGGCTTGCTACCGTTTCACGAATGGTGGCAGGAAGTGCAGAAAACCAGAGCCAGTGACCGACTCTATCACTCACCACAACAGGGGTAACCAGAGTATCAGCACTTTCTTGAGCTGGTTCCCTAAGCCCCAGTTCCCACAAGGCAGTGCACTGAGTGCCAATCGGCCACTGCACACACCGCGCGGTGTGGTAGGTGCAGAGCCCTGCCCTCAGGAACCTCGGTGTTTTATACTGGACAGTAAGAATGGCAGCCCATTGCTATGGAGGGAGACACCATCTCTACCTTCCAAGCTGTAGGAACACCTGTCCTTTGTGTTAGGAAGAGACATTATCACTCTTCCAAGACTGTTTGCTATTCATTTAAAAAAAACACTCTGGACAAGGGAGTCTAGAAAAAATTCCTTTTTTCTCAAGAAAAGCATGTGGAAGACCCATAGAGAATAGTCTCTGATCACTAAGTGCCTCATAACTGTATCGCAGGCATCTTTCCTCGTTTTCAGCATGCCACCGAATATAGCTTTCTTACTGTTCAAAAATATTTCAGGGGTATGTTAAATGGCCAAAAACTGGAGTGTGTGTGTCTGCTATCCATGGTGCTGAAAAAGTCATCCCGCTGAGTTCCAACAATTTTTAAAAAATCTCATCCATGGCATGTTTTCTTCATGGTCCATTTTATTTTTTAAATATTTTTAAAGACTTTATTTATTTTTTTAGAGAGAGAGGAAGGGAGGGAGAAAGAGGGGGAGAGAGACATGAGTGTGTGAGAGAAACATCGACCAGCTACCTCTCACACACCCCCTGGGGACCTGGCTTGCAAACCAGGCATGTGCCCTGACTGGGAATTGAACTAGTGAACCTTTGGTCTACAGGCCAGTGGACAACCCAATGAGCCACACCGGCCAGGTTTTTGATCTCTTTTAAATGAAAACCAAAAAACTTATCCCTGAGTTCCTTTTTTTTTAAAACATAGAACCATGATAATCTACGTAATTAGAAACAAAACTCTCAAACAAAAACACTGAAATACTCCTTACTTCAAGCAGTTTTAAAAAAATGATTTTAATTCCATAAAGGACACGACACATGGTATGATAGCAGGTGACAGCTTATGAAAAAGAGCAGGCTTCTCAGTCTGCAGGAAATAATTACAGGTTATTTGTGCATATAGCCAATAAAATGGTAAATAACCTTAAGGTAAATGACTGTAATAACACAAGAAATAGTACAGGGTTTAAACCCTTGTTCTGCATAATATCAGATTCCTTTTTTGACAATGACACTGAGGAAAAATGTCAGCTGTCCTAAAAAATACAGAGCAATGTCATTGTGATAATAATACCATCATTGGATCTGTCATTCTTGAACAGAGTAAAACCTTTTCAGGGTTGATTCATGTTTTCAGTCATTGTTACCTCTTGGTAGTGAAGAGAGTGATATGTGTGTTGCCTGCTGTATTAAACAATGTGAATTGAACCCTTCAAATTCTCATTCATTTAATGAACACAAGTGCCTGTATTGCTCAGGTATAAGGTAGGTGCTGACAGAATGTAAGCTTCAGGAAAGCCCATGACTAGAACAGTGGATAGACTAGCCGGCGTAGAATAAAGACACATCCAAGTGCTAGAGCAAATAGAAAGGAACATGAGTCTGTAGGGAGGTACAGAAATGAAATTTGTATTTACCCAAAAATATAAAGGATAATTATCATTTATAGAGTTTAAGAGGATTTTTGGTTTCACAAAAGACTTTTCTCTAAATGGCAGCATTCCTGATTGAATTAGAACTGTCATTTGACCTACCACAATTGAATTTATGTGCAAGTCTTTGGCCAGGTATTTATTGGGTAAAAGATGACACTTCATAACCTCCTGTCATTTGTCCTCAAGTTACATTGAGTTTAATAATTAACATTAAGTAGTTTCTAAAATGGCAGGATCCCTGGGACAGAGGGTCACAAAGTAAAGAATTCCATTTAAAAATACAAAACAAAGTAAAACAAACTCCTGCTCTATGTCCAAGAGCAGCTCGTACACATGCAGACCAACCTCAAACCTCATTCTCTTACATGTTCTTCCACTTCTTTTTTGCTCCGGGATATTGTGCAATTCCTTTAAACTAGGCAAAGTAGAAATATAATTACATCAGGTAGACAGTTGTAATCAGCCCATGGATGCAAAGTTCCAGATGGCAAGGCCGAATTTCAATTTTGCTTTGGGCTGGGATTACTTATTGCTCCCTGCGAAACAGCCGGCAGCTCTGCGTTCTGGGCTGCCAGCAGTCTCCTTTGGACACGCTCTCCCAGCAATGGCAGAAGCCCAGGAGGGCAAAAGAAAACAAGTATGGCCTCACAAAGTTTGTGGACTAGCAAAATACCAGCAAACTGGTACTTTGTCCACACCCAATTAGCCCAAAGTTATAGATTGCAGAAGTTGACATCTTTAGTGGAAGGAACTGCATAGCTACGTGGCAAAATATGAGCAATTGGCCCTGGCTGGTGTTGCTAGTGGATTGAGCACCTGCCTGCAAACAAACCAAAGGGTCCCTGGTTCAATTCCCAGTCAGGGCACATCTCTGGGTTGAGGGCCATGTCCCCCATAGTGGGGTGCATGAGAGGCAACCACACATTGGTGTTTCTCTCCCTCTCTCCCTCCCTTTCCCTCTGTCTAAAAATAAATAAATAAAATCATTTAAAAAAAAAGAAAATGATTTATTGCAATATTTTGAAAAATGTGAGCAATTGGGGCCAATAATTCAATCTACCACAGTCAGCGAACATGAATAGAACAAATTTTTATACTGGCTCAAGTATGAAATTAGAGAAATGGGGAAACAAGACAGTTTCACTATGACAATGAATTACTTGCATCATTGATTCATTTGGAAGGTTAATGTAAGACTAATTACCAACTCTATGTGCTTGATGAAAACTGTTACTGGTAATTCATAACATCTGACATTCTTTAACAAGCCAAACATAAAAATATTAAGGGCCAGCCATAGTGTTAAGTGAAGAGGGGAAAAAACAGAATATTCTTATTGCACATGTTTGGAGCCCTCTGGGATTTCCTGAGCAGTGAAAAGCAATCCTATCTGTAATCATACTTTTCCTCTGGTGAATTGGAGTGAAATCCAAGCTCAGACGTAGATGTGGCTATAGATGTCTCGTTTGTGATTGGATATTTGATGAAAGTCACTAAAACCTCATGAATCTTCTGTTAGTCACAGTAGGCATTTCACATCTTATCACAGTTTTCTCATCCTGGGAAACCATTAGACCTTTCCGGGCAAAGGCAATTAAGTCAACAGACAGGACTCATTGTGTGTCTAAGTGCAGGGCTCCAATCCATAGCAGCGCTTCTGTGACAGCGTCTGGGTATTTCGGCTGACACTGGTGGATGGACCCTGGGGACTATTCCCCGTGCGAGGGTCCCCCACCGGGCTCCATGGCTGCTTTTACCAGCTGAGTGTTCTGAAAATCCCCCTCTCTGGTTGCATTTAGCGCTGCAAGCATGAAAAACATATGTCAGCACTTTTACAGGGAACCGGAAGTTGCGGCAAAAATCTGAGTCCCTAAATCTCCCAGTGATAAGGAACTGAAAATACATCTGTATTTGGAGTTTGGAGTATAGAAGTGAAGCTCCATTTCAAAACAGTAAGCACACACACAAAAAAATCCCTAATGTTCCGGGGACTCTTGTGAACGCAGTGGTCCTGGAGTGACATACTACAGGCAGAACTCATCAGTACTGCGGGCTGGTTTCAGACAACTGCAATCGAGTGAGGATTGCAATGTAGCAAGTCTCATGAACTTTTGGTTTCCCAGTGCATATGAAAGTTATGTTTATACCATATTTTCATCTATTAAGCGTGCAATAGCATTGCGTCTAAAAAAACCAACATACATACCTTAATTTTAAAAATACTTTATTGTTTAAAAAATGCTAGCCATCCTCTGAGCCTTCAGTGAGTCATAATCTTTGGTTGCTGAAGAGCGTTCTGTAAAAACACAAACAAAAAAAACCCCCAGTATCTGCCAAGTGCACTAAAGGGCATGGAATGAGTTATTCCTGTGTATGCTTTTGTTCCATCTTTACGGTTTTTTAATCTTCTTCATGAAGGGAATCAGGATGAAAAAGTGCTAAGTATTGTCAACACTTAGAACTTGAAGCCCTTATTGTTACGGTGTCTGCTTCCTCCTCAAACAGACTTCTTGGTGATGGAGGTGGCGGCATGTTGTGTGCGTGCGTGCGTGCGTGTGTGTGTGTGTGATTCCTATGTGGTTCCCAGAAACCCTCCTGTTACCAGTTGCTCTGCACTGTTTGTTTGTTGCCACCAGGTGTTCCTTCACCCGTTTCCTCCCCTCCAGCCACCAAGGATCGCCCGAAATTACATTCTCTGCAGGCCGTTTACAGTGTGTCTGCTTCTCACAGTGCAGCCCCTGTGCCTATATGCCTGTGGCAGACTGGCTGCCCCCTCCCCTGCCGCTAGCACCGCTGAAACACACTGCCGTCCCAGCCAGGCTGTTTCCAGATCTTTCTCCCACCAGGGAGAAGGACCTCCCAGCCCCCCAATAGGAAACACTTTGTTACCTCGCATCTTGTGACCATTGAGTTCTCTGCATCACACTAAATTAACCTCGGGAGCTCATGCTGGGACAACCAGCCCACAGAAGCAGCCAAGATTCAAGTCCACTAACCACTTTAATTCCATTCTGGGTCCTTCTGCAGTTTGCCAATATCTATCTTCCTTTCTGAGAGTAAATACCCTCATGCCTTTCCCACAGCCTTGAGTTTTGTGGGGGAAATTCCCCAGAAACGGAATCTTCCTTTGGCGTTATTTAGTGGGTTCGTACTCTTACAAATTTTTGTGTCCAGTGTGTGCCCTCTGTATTAAAATTGCAGCTTGAGCTGCTTGTACCTGGTGAATTCATCACTGCCTTCTAGCAGGATTTCTAACTACAAAGAAAGGTGATTATAGAATAATAATTCGTTATGCAGTGAGCTTAGGTAAGCCCACCCACAGACACATTTTCGATTATCAATGCTAATTGAAACCAGAAAGAGCCTGGATAATTGAAATTCTCTGCTATCCCACAAAGGCTATTTGAGTTGCTATGGTGGTTTTTAATGTGGCAATTAGGTTGAATTACATTTTTGTGAAAATCGCTTTCCTGTTGGTTTCTGGCTACGCTAAGCCACTAGACAGATTCTTATAGGGGGTGTGGGGGGAAGCAAGGGAAGGGGCTGCCATTTGTAGCTCACACACCTGTCGCTCCTCTTCCCGCTCGCCTTGTTAGCATGAGGCAGGCGCTGGGCTTGCAACTGCTCCTGCACCCCAGGTCCCCTTGTGCCGCCCACTCCAGGGTGTGTTTGGCTCTGGGATGAGGGGTCCTGGCTTCTGCAAGACATCCGTTCCTCCAAGGTCAGGTGCAGCAAGAGCTGACAGGGACTTTCATCCATTTTTGTGGGCTCAGGCTCATGTCTGTGGGTTCCCCTTGGCCTTGCTCTCTACTACTCCTCATCCCTCTTCTCTTCCCAGCTGCCTACGCTGTGGGTCTACACCTCCTATAAAATCTCCTCGTGGTTCTGCTTCTCTGATCCACCTTGACTGGTGCAGTGGCTACGGTCCGATGTCTCCCGACCAGACCTCAGCAGCTGAGGGCAAGGTAAGTGTTGAGAAGGCGGAAAAGCAAAGAGTTCTGTTCTGGAGTCTAACAAGGTCTGGGTAAGAGCGCGGGGCTGTGGGAGGTGCAGTAACACTGACGGCATTTCCTGGGTTCAGGCTGAATCTTCTTCCGCTTCCTGGTTCTCAGGCGGCTTTTAGGGTTTTGTTTTCCCTTGAACACGGGTTTAAAGCAATTTGATTATAATGGGCCTTGGTGTACTTTTCTTCATGCTTCTGGAATTTGGGGCTTTTGCTTTTAGATCTGTGGGTTCACAGTTTCCATTGTTGAATCTGGGGGGAAAATGTGGTTGTTACTTCTTCAATTGTTTATTTTGTTACTCCAGCTTCTCACTCCTTATCCAGGGAATTTAATCACTTATGCATTAGGCTGCTTACAGTTGTCTTGACGCGCTGTTCATTTTCCCCTCATTTCATTTTAGATAGTGTCTATTGCCTTGTCTTTACGGGGATTAATTTTGCCTTCTGCAATATCTAATCTGCCATCAGTCCCTTTGGTGTATTTTTCATCTCAGATTTTGTAGTTTTCATCTTTAGAACTTTGATTCGGGTCTTTAAAATAATATCTTTTCATATTTTTCATGACTATCTAACCTATTGCATCTTTCCTCTAACTTCTCAAATATATGGAATGTCATTTTAGTAACAATTCTCGGTCCTTTGCCTACAAATTCCATCATCTTTGTCATTTTAGGGTTTATTTCCATCAATTAATTTTTCTCCTCATTAGGGGTCATATTTGCCTGCTTCTTTATATGCCAGGTAATTTTTGTTTGAAAGCCAAACATTTTTAATTTTACCTTCTCAAGTGCTTAGATATGTTTGTATTTTAAAAAATATTCTTTAGCTTTGTTCTGGGATATAGTTAGTTATTTAGAAACAGATTAATATTTTTTGAGACTCGCTTTTGTCAGATGGAATCCAAACAATCTTCAGTCTAGAACTAACTCGGCTTCTCTATTGAGGCTAAAACCTTCCTCTTCATAGGCCGCCTCCCGCGTGTCCTACGAATTAGTTTCTTCTTCTTTGCCTCGGGGGACACACACACTATTTCCAGCCTTATGGGATCTCCCAGGGTAGTTTTCTCTCACTTTTGTGCTGATCAGACCTTGGTTAAAGAATCAAGATGACACCCTCTACCGATTTCTTTCATTCTTTTCTCCGTTCAACTCTGTCTCCTGTGGTACACGGTCCTGTGACTTTAGCCCCTTTGGACTCCTAATTCTGTGTCCTCACCTCCGGGAGACGGCTAGGGTCCACTCAGACCCTCTGTCTCAGAGTGTCGCCTGGGAACCCTCCAGGTGGCAAGTTGGGGCAATTTTAAGACTCACGTTGTTTACATCCCTCTCTTGAAATGCCTGATGCCCAATGTCCAAAAACCCTTACTTCAAATATTTTGTCAGCTTTTCTTGTGGTTTAGAAAGGATAAACCTAGTTCCTGGTATTGCATCTTGGCTGGAAGCGGAAATCTCAATGTATACAAATGAATTTTGAGAGAAATGTTTTCTCGCCACTGCTTAACCTAAGGGTATCTTGTAATTGCAAGCCAGCCACTAAAAAATAATAAAACAAAATACTCAAAGAGCTCTGTTGCCACATATAATTATGTATATGCGTAAGTCATGACTTTTTAATACCAAAACAAAACACAAAAATCAATTTCAATGTCAAGCCAAGAACAATGTAAGATATTAATATCCAGAGCCCCCAATTTGAAATATGTTTTTATTATTATTTTTATTAGTTATCCTGAAAAGTCAATGCAAATGTATATATCTAAAACACATCTATAGTAAAGGCTACTGTTTTTGTCTCTTATATAGAGAGATTGTAGCATTTTCCATATGAGCTTATTTTTAAAGCATGTTCCTGTGCTTAAAAAAAAGGTTAAAAAAACAAGTGTTTCAGGCTCTGACATGGAAACTTTCTTAGTAACAGTCATGAAAGAACATAGGGTAGGGACAAGGAATGAGGCGAGCGTACGGATAGTGAAAACGTCTCAACTCAGGATAATGAGTAAAGTCCAGTCCCCACCCAGAGCCCTAACAAAGACTCATTTCAAAAGCCGCGCTGTGCAAGTTTCGCTGTGTCTTATCACCACACAAGGGTTTCCCAGATTGTGTTTCAGGAGACTTCCCAACACAAGTTCAGATGTTTATAGGCCAAAAGTTGTCCTGGGAGCAGGCGTGGGAGAACCCTCGGAAAAGCCTGCATACAACCTTCCATTCCTGGGTATGTGCAATGCATATTAACATTGAAGAATCTGGCAAGGCCTGTTTAATTTTGGTTGATAAAACATTTTATTAAACTTGGTATTTCCTGAGGGAGAAGTGTTATTTGTGAAATCAATTTAGGACATCCTGATGTAGATGTTAAAGTATTTATAATATGAGTAAGTGCCATTATAATTGTTATTATCATTAGGACCTTACTTTAAATATTAAGTGTTCCTCCTTTGTCATTATTCTAATGCTGCTCTGTGTAATATATATCCATTAGCCACATGCGGCTATTTAAATTTAAATTAATTAAAGTGAAATGCAATTGAATATTCCAGTCCTCAGCCACATTAGTTACATTTAATGTTCAACAGCCACATGTGGGGGGAGGGGCTAGGTTATGGGATGGGGCTTCTCTAGTGTGTTTTGCCTGGTCCAAAGTAGCACCTCATTCATGCAACTCTTCATTAATTTCCAAAACATGCAATGTTGACACTGTTATCCAGACTTTGCAAACATCTTTGAATGACCAATTTATTAATCCTCATAAAAGCTCTGTGAAGTACTAAGCATAGTTCCTTCCTGGAGAGGAGACCTCAGGTGTTCTCGTTTAAGGAAGTTTTAATTGCTAGATTTAACATAATTGATCAATTAATTATTTGTAAAAGTTCCCCTGGTCCTCTGCATGTGCTACAAGCAAAGCAACAAACAGACAAAGTGGGAGACCAAATCCTCACCACTTTATGATAGAAAGTGAGGGAGCCACATGTTTTCTGGGTTGCCTACTGGGTATAAGTGGGGATGGGGAGGTGGTATTTGCCCCTGTAAACCAAAATTATTTAATTTGATTTTTTATTTATTGATTTGAGAGAGACATCAATTTGTGGTTCTACTAATTTATGCATTCATTGCTTGCTTTATGCATGAATTGCGTTCATGGTATGTAGCCTGATCGGGGATTGAACCTGCGACCGTGGCATATAGGGGCAATGTTCCAACTAACTGAGCTGCATGGCCAGGGCCCAAAATTAATTTTAGATTATCATTAACAATACAAAGCGAAAGCAGCTGCAGCCTGGGAGACACAGATTCAGGTAGCAACTTAAACTGTGCTCCTTGGTGACAAAGGGGAGGCCAGTTTTTATAGCACAAATTCCTAATTAGGCCTGTTTTAGGTAAATTAGGTATCCAACTTGCACGATTCTGATTGGACAGGCAGGTCTCATCAGTCCATTGGTGGAAAGGCAAAACCAGGGTTTTCTTGCAGCGGCTGATTAACCAAAACAAGCCAGAAACTGGGAGTCCAGTCTGAGAGGCTCTTCCCAGCTCAGACTACGTGAGGAGCCATCAACACATGGTTGCTAGACTATTATTATTTATACAATTTGGGCCTTTCGTTCACCATGGAGAGCTCATCTCAGCTCATAAATTCTTTCCCAGGGTTCATATCAAAAGAATCTTTCTTCTCTTCTTGGGGTTCACACCCATGACCTTGGGGTATAACCTGAACTTTCAACACTTCCACTCTTCTTGGCAATCGGTGGCAGGAACTGACCAAATTCCTGTCCCAAGCATTGGTTCCGGCAGCATAGCACAGTTAAAACTTTAACCCTCACACTGTTTAGATGGGCCCAGGAAAACACAGCTTCTGTTATTTCTTTATGGCCAGTCTAATTAATCTTCTCCAGGGCGTCCCACCTGCAATGGGAACAACTTCAACTTGGCATAAAAATATTTATTGTAAGATGCCTGGAAGATAGCATACAGCATGTAAGAAGTAAACTTTTCCAAAAAAGTGTTGTCCTTGAGTGATCAAACCCTAATGTCTGCAGGAAAGTTGTATATAAATGTAGGAGTGAATAAAAGAAGAAAAAATTAGTTCTTCAAAGCACTGAAGAACTCTCGGTCATAAATATTGCCAATCAAAGGAGAAACAGCGGTAGGATCCTGCAATGCAGTTAAGATGAAATGTTGGTCAGATGAAAATAACAAATAAACAGAAATCTTCCAGCCTTGAAATCTGTCCCTTGCTAGGGTTTTGAGATATAGGTGACCCATTGACACTACTTCTACTTAAAGGAATACACATCCCTCCCACACCCTACAAAACAAAATGAAATGAAAAGAGAAGAGAAGAGGAATTAAGAGAGAAGGGAAATGAAAAGTAAGATGCGGCCTGTAACCCAGGCATGCGCCCTGACTAGGAATCAAAACGGTGACCTTTCAGTTCGCAGGCCAGCACTCAATCCACAGAGCCACACCTGCTGGGGCTAAAACAAACCATTTTGAGTCATAAATACACAGGGGAGTTTAGGGGCAAAGTGGAAGGCAGCTTAATTTCTAAAGGTGATTAATCTTGTGCTTTTTAGAGGCCACTGCTTCTCCTGACTTGTGCTTTGTTCTCTGTCACCTACTCGTCTTGGATCGCTGTGCCTTCTGGTTCTCAGGCTCTGCATTGCCGAAGTCACTTCTGCTGCTCATGATCCATGAAAACACATTAGCAACAAGACAGCACACCCGAGCCGGGGCTCAGAGCAAATGTTTACGTCCCCTCTAGGTCAGAATCCAAATGACAAAAAAATAAGGACCTGTCAACCTTCCAAAGTAGTCGCGTTTTCTGAAACTCTACCCAGTTACGCAGTCCTTCTCTCTCTTAAACAAGGAAAATCAAAAAGCACCACAGATAAGATGTTTTCCTAGTTAGAAACACATGTTTATTATAGAAAATATGGGAAGCAAAAAGAAGAAAACAGAAGGCAACTATGATTCCACTAATTAGAGTTAACTATTATTTATTTGGATATATATATTTATATATATATATACTGTATAGATATATAGATGTATAGAGATATACAGATATACTTATATATATGTATACTGTTTCACAACCTTTTCCTGCTGAATAGACTATGAACAGTTATCTATGCTATTACCACAGCATTTTTTCCTCAAAGATCTAGAATCAGGCATTTGTCTATCTGGAAACCCCATATTTCCAACAGGCCTTTATTCTGTGTGTTGGGAAGAGCTATTCTGGTCAGTTATGGCCATGAAAGGGTGTAAGGTGAGCCCTAAGTTGAGTGAGGAATTGCTCTGTTTTGATGACTATTTTGTTGTTTTGAGAGGATTTAGAAACTTGCTGACCTTCACGGTGTTTGCTCACCACCCATTAAACTCTCTGAGAATTGCAAAAGCTCAAATATTTTTTATGGAAGAATGGACAGTTCAACACCCCCCTGTCAGCAGCAGAAAGGACATCTGAACAAATTCAGACTCCTGGGTCTTTTCCCCATGGTCCTTAATGTGCGTTTAGTACTGGCATGAGGGTGCTAACACAGAATCTCTGGTAAAGGGGGACTGTTCCCCCAACTTCAGGAGTCTCTTCTACGGTGGCCCCAACAGCAGGCGGCAGCCTAACCTCTGACTGAACTTCATAAAGAATTACTCTTCCAATTGTAACCCATGTCACTGATGGATCATTCTAGAGATTAGGAATTTATTACTTATGTTGAGCTAATTTCTGCTTCCCAATAACTCTCTTGCATGTGCCTAATGTCTGATTTCTGGACCACCACGAATTCGTCTACTTCTGCATGAGCCTTCATACTTGTTTTCCCGAGCCTTTTCCACCCCAGAGTACATGCCCTAATTTTTAATGGCTGACATACCCACTAGATTTCTCTGTATGTGCTCCTTGTGTGAGTTTTCTTCCTGTGAGTCATCGGATTGCGTGTGATCTCCAGCCTGTTTGATCTGGTCTGTGTGGGAGACAATAGGGCTGAGGTCTCTGATGATCAAAACCTAGAGTATATATTAATAGACCTGAAACCAGCTGATTGGATTTGTTTGTTTATCTTTAATCTGAGTCACTGTGTTGGATGACAGCGAATATGATGGTTACTCTGTTTGTTTCCCAACAGCTACTTTCTCCACTCTGTCCTCCCTGAAAAATTTCTTGGGACACTGACCTCTGCTGATTGTACCTCTTGGGTTGCCCTGTTCTCCAGCTTCTGGTTGGGCTTGGCCAATGGGAGACCCAAGCAGGAGTTTAGCAGGTAAGTGCAAAAAGGCATTGAACCGTTTGTAATAAGAATAATTGGTGTATTTTTCCACCTATGGCCTCAGCTCCTGTTGGGAAGATACGGTGCTAATCTATGGGTGATTCACCATTGCTAGTTAGTTGCCTTAACCCTGTAAACTGTCCTTCATTAAACTCTTCTTAGTTCAGCCCTGACAGTGCCACAATTCCTTCTGGGACACAGACTGATGAAAGGAACATGCAAGAGTTAAATGGTAAAAAATGTTTCCGATGAACAGGACCAGAACAGAGCTGCTGATTCTGTATTTTCTAACTCCCAAATATAGTACTTTGAACTAGGCCCTCAGAGAGTACTGTATGTTGGTGTTGGCCAATCTTTTCAGATTGTTGAAATGATTTGAATCTTCATTTTATTGATAATCTTAGCCTTTTTTCTTTAACATTTGCTAAAATGTACAAATTTTATTAGCATGTGATCTCTTTCTCTTCCCATGGAGAGGCAGTATAGCATTGTGAGGAAAAATTGACCTTGGAGTAGATAGAGTTAGGTTTGAATTATTAACCATGTGACTATGGAAAAAAGTCACTGAAACTTTATGAGCCTCAGCTTCTTCATCTGTAAGATAAGCATAATAGAAAAAATTGGTGTGAGTATATCATGAACATGTAAAAATTCAGCGTTTTGTTTTCTAGTCATAGTCTTGCTATATAATTTTATGTATATGTATTATGGCCCCTAAATATTTTCTTTGTTGTGTCCTTTGTCTATTACAAGACTAAAAATTAGGCTATAAAGTCAACATCATTTTTTTCTCTATCGTTGCATTTCTTGAGGTTTTATCATCATGAAATTTTTATATACAAAAATCATGGATAAGCTTTTGTGCATAACGTTTATATTTTCCCTTTATAAACTACTTTTATCTCCCCCTTGAATCTGACCTGGCCTGCTGTTGATGGCGCTGGTTGAAAATCCCAGAGAGAAACTTGGTTAGTGTCAGTAGGATTTTCGAGTTGCCAACAGTGGTTCTGCACCACTCTTAGCTCCCCTCTGGGAGCCATTTTCATCATCCTACTTGAGTATCTTGAACATCGTAAATCATGGAGTAAAGAAGAAATACGGAAAGTCATCTTCAAATGATCAGTTGATTCCTGGTCTTGTGTAAGACTTTATAGAAAGCTAATGAAGTCCACAAGTCCAGAAACTTCCAAAGTAGAGAGGTCATTTCTAGTATTCAATCTTTCTATCCCATTGTGCAGGATTATCCCTGTTGCGAGGAAGACTGTCTTAAACTATTTTGGCTGAACCATGTTTTTAAAAACTTATCCAATTCACTTCCCTTGTTCTGATTCCTTGCTCTATAAACGTCATCCTAATTTTAATTCAGCATCCCTTATCATTCCTTCTGCAGGGAAGAATGTACCAGACATGACAATGCTAACATTTCAGACCAGCCACTGCAGAAATCTCAGTATAAATTTGATAACTTGGTACCTTGGTTCTCTATGTAATTCTCTGTGTGCTTAGTAGTTTAATGACTTCACTTTAAGGAATACTCATTCTTTCTCAGATGTGGATAAATCAGCTTGTGCATCTGCAAGGTTGAGAGTCAAAACTTAAATCTATGAATTCACTAAGATATCACCTGTGACAGTAATCTGCCAACCTGCCAACTTGACATTATAGTACACTTTCTAATAAAGGCATAGACCACTTATGATTGGGGAGAGCTTCGTGGTACTTACCAAATGCTCCCTTCCAAGTTCACATTAAATTATTAATTAATGCTATCACATAAAACAACATAACTAAATCTGAGTACCTGGTATGAGGGTTAAGCAGCAATGTGAATATTCAAACATGTTTATTTCCTGAGAGAAAAATTTTAGTTTAAGATATGTATCTTTTAACAAATGTTTACCCCTGCCTGGTGTGGCTCAGTGGATTGAATGGATTTGGTTCCCTAAACCTGTGACCCAAAGGGTCGCTGGTTCAATTCTCAGTCAGGGCACATGCCTGGGTTGCAGGCCAGTGTCCCAGTAGGAGATGCATGAGAGGCAACCACACATTGATATTTCTCTCCCTCTCTTTCTCCCTCCTTCCCCCTCACTCTAAAAATTAAAAAAAAAATTAAATGTGTATATTCTTCTAAAGAAAAGCAAGCAAATACTTAATTTATAAATTTGCTCATTACCCTTTTCAACTGAGAACATTAGTGTTAAATGTTGTCATTTTTTTTCAGATTTTGCACAGAATAATCCCAAGGACGGCATGACATTGTGCCTGCAATGTGCACCTGAGGAGGGGCTGTAAAAGCAAGCCCGAGGCCGTGACTGTGGCACTTAGCTCTTTTGCTTGGGCCTTGGGAGCAATTTATTCTTGACCGCAGTATAATAAACTTGGGTCTTATTTGTCGCACATAAATACACTGAGGTTCATTTATATTTGACTTTCTAAAAAACCTGTTACTAGGCAGGCACATCAAACTATGCTGAGAGTAATTAAGACATGTAGGCTTCTTTCCTAAGGCCTTTTCTTATCTATCAAATGCCAGAGAAAGGGCATCTCTTAATTATTACGGCAACCCTTTCTTTATGAAGTCAAATGGTTACAGTCAGTCCATCTCAGCCAGTGGTATTTACTAAATGCTAGTAGAGCCGAAGCAAACAACAGAGAATCGTACTTTACGAAGGCCTTCACCTGAGTGTGCTAACTTGCCACCTCGTAGTGACGATGACCGTGGGCTCTCTCCTCTACGGCCATTGGTCTCCTGCTTGTGGCTGGGGGAGCCCAGGCTCCATGTAGCCTCCTGAGAGCCCTTATATGACCTTTCTAGGAGGGAGGACCTTGGACAACCAGAAGTTTTTCAAAGCTGGGATGAGTCAGCAGCAATAGCAGAAGGAGAAACATGTGCGTGCCCCCCCCAGAAGCCGTCTGAAGGCTAAGGCACCTGAGGGGCCCCCTGGTTGGAGAAGCATTTTGGAAGTTGCTGATGTCATGTCAGGACAGGATGGTAGGAGATTAGGGGTCTTGGGGACATGTTGCCTAATTTCTTGCCTAAATTCTGGTGCAAAGAGTAAACAGCGCTTCAAGCCCTTTTGCTTCTGCCACTAGAGGATACGACAGGTCCTCAAATAAGGCCATTTCCTTCCACGTTGTTTCATTATGAATGTTGATGAGAAAAAGCAAAATGGATTCCTGGCCAGGGACCCTGTCTGTGTGGACTTGGCATGTTCTCCCCATGTCTGTGTGGGTTTTCTCCAGGGATTCTGGGTTCTTCCCACATCCCAAAGATGTGCATGTGAGTTGAACTGGCGTGTCCCCATGGTCCCCGTTGAGTGAGTGCAGGTGTGTGTGATGAGCGGCAGGAAGTCACGTCAGGAGGGGGTTCTGCCTCGCACGCTGGACAGAGTCTGGCCGCCGCAGCCCTCAACTGCAATAACAGGCTGGAAAATAATGACCGTACCTGTTTTTAATCATTTTTCTTAAAAGTATAGCCCACACATATTTCAATGTTTAATATTAGTAGTGTTTTGGGGACTTTATTTAGAAGTTTGGTGATATTTTGTGACCAGAAATATGCTGTTAGAAACTTAACTCTTATTTACACCGAACAGCCTAGGGTCAGGTCGGTTTCATTGTATATCACGATGCTTCAAGTTGCAGTTTTCAAGCACCTATTGACAGCAGCCTCCTTTCATTAGGAGTTCTTCACTGTGGGTGGGGACATGTGACTTAGTTTTGGCTGCTCAGACATTCTCTGTGGGGTTTTGAACAGTGAATGAGAGATGGGCCTTGCTTCATGGGTGCAGGGAAACTGCCATGTCCGGGGAAGCCTGTATTCTCTGCTGCCCAGCGCTGTGGGGGATCCCTTTGCCCTGACCTTTGTTCTCCAAGCCTTGTTCTCCAATCCTCCATCACTCCTGGGAGCCTCTCTACACTTTAACGTAAGTCCTTTACTTTAAAATCTATTCAGATTTTGAGACTTGCAACCTAAGAGCCTGACTAATGTGAGCCTTCTCAGCATTGATAGAGTCTCTATTACACGTTTCTGTATTGAAAAGTCGGGATAGGCCAGGGTATGCTGTGCTAACAAACATCCTCCTCAGAGAGCCCTGCTCATCACTGTCACGTGGGAACCAGACTTCCACGTATCAGGCTACAGGAGGTGGCAAAAGTGTGAATCACTCTCAGGCTCTTATGGATTCTACTGGAAACAGTGCCTCCCTTCTGGTCATATTTCATGGACCAAACAAAGCACATGGCCCTACCTGCCCCCAAAGAGGGTGTGGAGGTACAGTAACTGTCCCCAATCGCTGCCACCACACATGGTTATAGTCTGTCTTATAGAGTTTACTGTGTTCCCTCTGTGTGATTTTCCTTTATGCCCAACCAGAAAGGAAGCTCTTAAATGGAAAAGTCATGGTAAAGTTCCTCGAAAAGATCTCCTTTTGTGACTCGGATGTGGTGGGCAAATGGAGTTCTTACTGATGAAATCAATCTCCTCAATAAAATGAAATATTGAGAAATGACTTAAAATTTAAATAATGGACTAAAGGAAAAAAATTTAAATGACCTTTTAAGAGAATTGAGACAAAAACAACGGTGGCATTAACACATTCAATTTAATTTTTTATTAAATAATTTGCAGAAAAGTGAAAACAACTCAATGGCCAAGTCAATACATTATTAGATGAGCATTTGGTTTAGATTCTTTAAAGTTAACAAAAATCAATCAGTAGTTAAGTATTGCATAAAAACATAGCCAATGTCTATTGAGAAAACAAAATTTGTGAGTGGCATTATTTCTGAAAACTGGAGCATGTCGTTACCTCTTGTGAGTCCTCATCTTGCCTAGAAGGAGCCTAAAAGGTAGTACAAAGCAAGCACAGGGTGTCATTACAGAAATATAACCTTGGGCTGATATATAGTTTTGGCTAAAGATGTTGCTAGTATTTCTTACAGCTTATCACCTGCTCAACAGAAATCCTTGGACTGAATGCTCTTATTCTTTATTTCTCATTTTCTCCCCCCCTGGTCCTGAAACACACACACACATACACACGCACGCACATGCACACACACACACGCACGCACACACCAGCTCCTGGAATTTCATTTATGTTGACAACTTTGCTTTTATTAGGGATCAGTCTTTCTCTTTAGACCAACTAAATAAAACCAAAACTCATTTCCTCTCGCTGAGTCTACTGGTACCGTTAACGGCTCAATCTTTCTCCCCAGGTCTGGCGTTCATCTTTTGAAAAGCATGCCTTGAGCCCATTCTGGTGTCACCTGGAGGCTTTGGTGACTTATTTTCACCCCACTGCAGACTGAAGTCTTGGCGTGCACCCTGAAGCATAGAGTCCCTGTTTGCCCTCCAGGATCACTGCTGGAACTATTTTTTTGCTCAACATGAAAAGCCATTTTTATAACTCACCGAGGGGGGCCCACAACCTAGCCAGGAGGTGTGACTAATTCCAACCATCCTGCCTCCTAGCTTTTGGTGGGCAGGAAGCCCCAGGCCCTGGGGATGGACCCCCACAGCAGTTTGGACGGTCTTCCCCTGCCCCCGCCCCAGCCACACTGAGCAGCATAGCAGGATTGGTGACTGGTGTCCCGTCTCCCGGAAGTTTGTTTGCTTGATTTGTCCTTGGATGGGTTCACTCTCTCCTTGTCCAGTGTGGCTTGCACATCCATTTTGGGGCTTGGCTCCCAACTTAACACTGGGCCTGACTAAGAGCAGATGCTATAGGCCAAGAAACCCAGAGCCTTGGCAAAACCACAGATGCCGCATATTTCGTGTGGGGACTCAGGAAGGTTGAGACTCTCTAATGAACATGACTTTTGGACAGCTAGTTAAAATCACACCTAACTCTTGACAACATTTAGCTCTGGGCTGTGAGATTATGGGAGACCTTTATTTTCTTCTTTATATTCACTGGGACTTTCTGCAGCGGGCAAAAATCAATAAAAAAAACCAACAAAACAAGATGATGCCATTCAGAAATTGCCCTTTGTCATATTGCTGTAGTTATTGATGTTATTATTTCTGATGGATAGGAGTCAAGGAAGGACATGCTAAGCAAAATAGAGAGTGCTTAGTTTGATAAATATTTTCACTTCCTAACACTGGGAAATTTTAAACACAAATCCCAGGAGATTAAATGAATAGTCCAGAAAACGGATGGGGGTCTTGGTTACTTCCTTTCTACCCCTCCTTGTAGCTGCCATGGCTCACAGTGCTTTGGAAATGGTGATTATAAAGAAAAGCGCACCACCTTCTTATAAATGGAACATCCTGGACCCCCCATTGAGTGGCTCTCTCTCCGCTCACAGTTACCCATAGTCCTAGGCCTCCTGGATTCCATCGGGGCCAAAGCAGTGGCCAAGGTCCTTTGGTTTCTCCTCATCTCCTTTGGAACACACTCAGTTTATGTACATGTCTCAGACTGCAAAATATGGTCACATACGCCTCCTAACCTGGTCTGCATGTCCCTTGGCATGAGCATGTGTGTGACCTTGCCACTCCTTCTATCAAGGGGCGGAGACTACTCGATGGGATCTGGACAGGGCTTGCTGCTTGTTGTGATAAAAATATGGAGGAAGCAACGTTATGTGACTTTCAAGACTAGACAGCGAGAGGCGTTGGAGTCTCTGCTTTTGGTACCTTCAAACGCTTCAAATGAGACCTTTGTAAGTAAGACAGTCCAGCACATGGAAATGAGAAGTCAGTGAGTGTAATGGAGGCTCCCAGTCATGTGAGCGAGCCCTTTATGGACCTGCCAGCCCAGGAAACCTTTCCCCTACAATCCATCAAATGTGGGAGTCCAGGCAAAAAATAAATCACGTGGTTAGTTTTGGGGTGATTATTACACAACGGTACACAATAACAGTCCAATGCATCTGTCCAAGGCTTTAGACAAAAGAGTAACATGGTCAGATTTCCATTTTAGAAAGTTACTCTGACATCCATGCAGAGAACAGATTAAAAGGTGTCAAGGCTGGAGACCGAAGACTGTTTTGGGAAGACAGTTTGGAAGGCTGTTTAAGAGTTGATGGTAGGCTGAGGAGCAGGGCGGGGGCCAGGGGAAAAAAATGGATTCCAAGATTTGAGAGAGATGAAAGAGGCAAGATTGGTGGGACTTGATTGGCTGAAGAAACTGGAGGGAGAATCCTGGCAGCAGGAGAGGTTAAATTTGGAAGGAAAGGGGTAGATGCCAAGTTTAGTTGTTTAAATATTGTTTGAGGAAGTGGCACGCAGATGGAGATTTCTGATGGGCAGTTTCATGCAGAGCAACATTTAAAGAGGTCAGAAGTGAACTTTAAGGACAATAGAAGCCACCAATAATTGTCAATTTTAAATAAACAAATATTTTCTTTCTTGTTAAAAGGGAGTATACATACAAGTCAGAAAGCTAGAATCTCATTTTTTTCCTGGCCAAAAATTCTCACACAGCCTATAGACCAGAATGCATACACTGATCTTAAAAATTATTTGTAAAATTCATAAACGAATGAGGAAGATGGCATTTCATGATTTATGAGAGGTAACATTTAAAAACTCATTCCATAAGGGAATTCATTAAGCCAATACATAGCCATGCCATTTTAACTACAGAATTTAAGTATCGTTAACTCTAATTTTTTAATTAGCAGGAGCAAATAAAGACAGCTTCATTTTAACTCTGGGAAATCACTCTTCTGTACTTCAAGTGATTTCAAATTTCTCCTGATGCTGCCATTCAAATAAACACAGTGATTATCAACAGATATTAATTTTCTGACTAGTAAGTCCATTCTTTGTCTTAGTTTCTCTCCTGTATGTCTGTATAAATCATGGGAATAATACCTATGAAGAGTCCTTACTGATAGGCTTCTTATGTAACAGGCACTAATTCTAAATCTTTCACCGGTGTTGGCTCATTTAATCCCAATAAATGAAACCCAATAAGGTAGAGACTATACTATTTTTTATTTTACAAATGAGGGAACTGAGGTACAGAGAGGCTCAGTGACTTGCTCAAGGTCAGCTAGCCAGTGAGTGGTGCCACATCTGTTTTATGCACCTTGAAATCAGGAATGACAGGTCCTTTACAAAGGAGTCCTCCAGTTGACACAATGCCTAACTAAATCGAAAACAACTCCCACAGGAACTAACCTTCCCCTTCTGTTCTGTGTTCTTTCTGTGATGCCATTTTGCATGTTGACAGCAAGACATCCAGGTGGGCTGAGCTTTTCTTTGATGCTGAATTGACCGGTTGTCCAAAGAACAGGTGGGTGTTGCCCCAGCCTCATCCCATGGTGCTTCCCTTTGTTCTATTTGGCGAATGGAAATGATGGGTCCCGCCTTCCAGGGAACCCCAGGGCCTCCGTGATGACTTGTGTCTGTTATCCTAGAGGGGACCGAGGCGCAATACTGGTGGGGCCCTCCAGTTGTCATAGAGATAACACTTTTACCATATAAAGCTCTTAGAAATTGTCACCGGGCATGATGTGCTGATAGGAGAGAATGATAATTCTTTAACTTGTTTTGTACTTTTCGTCTCCTCCTGGCTTCATACACATCCTTCTTCAAAATACAGCCATTATTTGTACTGAGATAAAAAGGCTGCTGATAAAGTGCTGGCCACGGAGGCCAAGAAGGGAGAGGGCCAAATGGGTTGAGTCCCGTTCAGTGTCCTTTTCTCAGAAAAGACCCCATCTCTGTTAATGCTGTAGATGGTGGGTGTGAGATTATGGTGGCGAACCTGCAGAATTAAGAGAGTAGGGATTCTGGCCCAGGTGGGTTCACTCACTCAGCCGCACCCAGGTAGGGACCCTGCTGCTCCTGCGAGTCTCTAGAAGCACCAAAGAGGCTCCCCAAGGTTTTCTGTCCCCTAAGCTCAAACATGCCCTCTGCTGGAAATATTTGGTAACGTAGTGGCATTATACGAGGGCTCCCTCAAGACCAGACTGTTCTCTTTCCATTGCAATTTTTCTCTTGAGACTTTTCTTTTTCTTTTCAGCCCATTTCTCTTCCTGGAGAAGATGCTCTATTGATGGTAAAGAGGAGCAGCTCTGTATGCCCGGTGAGTCATGCCTGGGCACAGCTGATTGAACGGGGATAGAGCCCTGGAGTCTTCTGACAACTGGGCCTTGGCGGCCCGCGGGGAGTTCAGCGGGGAGGCCTGCGGGCTTGAGCGATCAGTGGGCCATTTTGGAAGAAGCTTGAGGGGCCCCGAAGTGGATGAATGCCCAGAAAAGTCAGTCTGCAGACAGAAAGGAATGGAAAAAGACGCACAGAGAGAAACAGACAAGAGGTACAGACTTCCAGCTGTAAGGTAAATCAATCCTTGGGATATAGTGTACAGCATGATGATTATAGTTTACAATCCTGTGTTGTATATTTGAAGGTTGCTACAAGAGGAGAGCTTAAAAGTTCACATCACAAGAAAAATAATTGTATCTATATGTGGTGATGGATGCTAACTAGACTTACTATGGTGATCCTCTGCAATATATCCATGTGTCAAATCATAATGTTGTATACCTAAAACTGATACAATGCTCTATGTCCATTATATCTTAATTTAATAAAAAAAACAATGTTTATTGGTAGGTTAAAAAAAAGATTTTGGCTTAAGGATTTAAGTACATATATATTGTATTTTTATCTTATTGAAGAAGTAGCCAACTATTATTTTCTTGAGTATTGAATTTTGTTTAAGTTTTTTCAGTATTTATAGAGATTGGTATTATGGTATTTTTCTCCTAATACCTAATAATATAGTTTAGTAATAAAAAACATTTTTAAAAGAAGCAGCAACCAGAGATTTAACATCCCAGAGTGATGGAGGGAGAATCTACAAAGACTGAACTTGAGCTCTAAACTGGGTTCTGGAAGATTCCTGGATCCCAACAACAGACCCCCCTTTCCTGGGGCTATTGAGTAGGTTTCTGATTTTGGAATGATCTCTGAGTAAGATACTTGGTCCTATTCAGCCTGCCCCAGAACTCATATGAGCATTAATGTCTTAGAACCAGATTCATGTCAGGGACAGACGGTGACCAGGACAGAAAGCCCCAGTGCCTAGCAATGGGCAAAACTGGGAAAACGAGGACCCCACGCCCCGGGTGACCTTTCCTCCCCTGGCATAGTTCTTGTCCTGCAGTTTGTGCCTGCCTTGCGCTTCCCTCCCCTGGCCTGTTGCTAGTCTGCAGGTGACATCCATTTAGAAGAAACGAACGAAGGGCCAGAGATGACCTCTTTAGCCCCCAGGACGGTGAGGTTCTGAGCGGCATCAGATGCGTCTAGGCCTCAGTTGCGTTTCAGCTCCAGACCCCAAAAAGCAGCAAAATGAGACAAGCCGGCCATGGCTGACCTCAGGACCAGCTGCACTGACCAATGATCCCTTGCTCTGGCTCCAGCCAATCAGTGGAGCCCATGACCCTGAAGAGGCACACCTGGAAAGCTGATGGATGTTCTCTTGAGATCCTCCTCTGGGACCTCCCCTAAAATCTCCACCTTTAGAAGCCTGTAGGCCAGAGGACCAGGGCCCAGCAAGCTCTCCCTCTCCAGAGTACACGGTACCTTTCCCAATTCCCTCCTATTCCCCCCCCACACGTGACCTTTACCCTTTTCTCTCGTAGGCTCCAAGGGCTCTTCTTTTGCCTCTGTATCTTGTTCCCTGAGCCCATTTCTCTCTCTCTGTGATTCTCTAAGTAAACTGCCTCCTGTAGTTTGAGTCTTGGCTCTGACTATTTTCCCTAGTGAGAACCCAACTACCGAGGTTGCCGAACCAACACCTGGTGCTGTCCTTGCCACCAACAGGCAGGCCTACATTTCTGTGCAATGAACACACAGCTCACCTTAAAATGTGGCCACAGCACAGCATTCTTAGGGGAGAGAGCACCCACCTATGTGGCATTGCACAAGGCAGCCATATTACACATCATGCAAATTCAAGTCCGGAATTGCCATTCAAGTCTTAGAGACTCTCCCTGGCTCTGATGGGGTGTCCTGTGCATCTCTGAGCCTGTCACAGAGTTTGGAAGGATGAGTGGCTCTGAGTGACCAGGGTGTGGTAGTGGCTACTTTTCAAAAACCGCAGAGACTGAGGTGGGGGTGGTCGTGGCGCATTCCCCAGTGAAAATTGGGGCCTTTTCCCAGAAGTAGGGTAAATGGATGCTAAGTGACTCCCTGCAGGGAACTCACTTTAGATGCAACATGGCTGCAGCAGCAAAGGCATCTGGGAAATGGAATGCTGCCCAAAGATAAAGATCATGCCCCTAGGAAGGAGGTGACTGAATTATAGAGTGCCTCACTGCCTGATGTTATCTGTTAACACAGGAATGCATTGTTCTCTCTGGTGGTCTGGGTGACTACCCCCATATGGTTTTACTATTAAACCTCTATAAAAAGAGACCCTGTGCCGGGAGGGGTGTGCATATTCCCCCCTTTAACCACCACTGGGAGTAGCTGCTTTGCCCCCGCATGTAAGTGTCTCCTACTCAAGCTGGCATGGACTTGAATGACGCCACAAGTCAGTTCTTTGTCATTGATCCTGAACTTGGACTTTGGGGACTTTCCCCCAACACTCCCAAGGAGCAGTTACCCATTGATCCCTTTTGTGAACTCTGTCTGGACTCTCTGAGGACACTGTCCTTTACTGTGGCTCACAGCGCCACGTCTTAGGTTCTGACCTGTGATACGATCCTGCGTCTGGGACAGGCCCTCGGCTTGCGAAGTCCCCCTGGTTTCCTCATCCCGTGCCCTGTCCCACTCCAGCCGTCAGCAAAGCCCCTCTGAGCGCCCCGCTGTTTCAGCAGGCCCAGGTTCCTCCAGACTGTATCACCCACATCCAAACCCAGAAGCAAAACGGCATTTTCTTTTGAAATCCAGGGTGGAACCTAATAAGCTGAGTTCAGACAGAAGAGAAGGTGAGGGAACCTCTTTCATTAAATCCCTCTCCTCCAGTCAGAGGCCATTTCACTCAAACGGAAAAGCTCAGGATAATTCCCCCCCAACCAGGCCTTGTCGCGAGGGGAGAGGGAACGTCAGGAGCCTGAGGCTCAGGAGCTGATTGTAAGCTAAGAGGCTGCACTCTGTTCCCAGGAGGGAGCTGCAGGTGGACAGTGCCTTCCCCGCCCCGTGGGAAGTGACAACGCAGTGGGCTGTCTGGGGGCCTGACGCTGGCGTTACAGGTAATGAAAGCGCCAAGTGAAAAAAAAAGAGACTTGGCTAGGGACCAGCCTTTGTTCCCTGGGCCACACGCCAGCCAGGGTGGGACCAGAGCCAGGCAGCCTGCAGCTCCAGAGCTTTGTGCCATCTTCTGGTTGGGGAGGGGCTCCTGCCTGCGTCTCACTGTCCCAGGGAGAGGTTAGCTGCTCACCTTTCCCCCTTAGAGGGGCTGAGACAAATCTGCAGAGAGCATACCACCAGCACGCTGGGGAAGGGCATTCCCCGCAGAGCACAGCTAATCAGGCCAGACCATTAAACAAAGCTCCCACATCCTCAGGAGATGCAAAGCCCTGACTGATGAGCAGGCGTCCTGCATCTCAACAACCAGGAGACGTGGGCTGAGGCTCTCCTGCTGTGTGTCCCTTGTCAGGCCTGTGCAGAGTTAATGCTACTGGACTAAAGGGGTCCATTGGCCTGCGCACATGAAAGCCCCATAAGATGCCAGCAGGACCTTGCAGCAAAGAAAGGAAGTGTTGATGTGTAGGCAGTGGCCGTGCCCAGAGTCATAGGTGAGCTAATGCTCAAAGACCTGGATCCCCGAAGGCTTCTAGAGAATGGGTTATACAGTGGAAAAGCTATTAATTATGATGAGTGAGGGAGTTAGGGGTGTGGACGGGGTGATGGTCTCCACTGAATGGTTGGTGCTAGGGTTGGTCAGGGGTAGCTTATCGGTGTGTCTGGCCCGGATGACAACAAAGGCATCTCTTTGTCTGCTTCTTGTCGCTTTTCCAGGCTTGGAGCTGAAACGCAACTGAGGCCTAGCTGTTATCTCTCGTTTTGACAGGGGAATCAAGACTCGAAAAATTCTAGTTCAGGTAATAGCTAATACACTTAGTAATCAATGCATACAAAAAGCTATTGTTCCAGGAACTGAAGGTATGACTCTCCTAGACTCCAGGAGACAATCAAGACGGTCTCTGGGTGATTGTGTTCTGGATGAGAACTTCCACAGACCAGAATGCAAAGAAGAGAATGCTGCAGCTTTTATCTGGTTAACTCTTCCCCTGAATTCCAAATCCTTACCTACAGTTTTCTTCTCCTTATAAAAAGAGTCGGTTTAAAATAGAATCTAAAACGGTCTGGTAGGGCATAAAACACCCCCCCCCCGCATCTTCTCAGATCACCAGCCATCTGAATAAAGCGCCTGAAAAGATTCAATCCCTGTCTCTGCGTATTGGGCCTGGTAAGTGACAGGCAGCATGAACGTCACCTTTTCTGGTTTCAGTTTAACCGAAATTCTGTCTCCATGGTCCATAAACCTGAGCCTTTGTTCCTGAGATCATTCCCTGCTGATCAGAACCTCGTTGTCCTGAGGGCCTAAGGATGAAGGAAGTGGCCCTGCCAGGGAGGAGGTAGCGGGGGTCTCAGGCTGGATGAGGCCGGTTTGAGTCTAAGAGAAAGGAAGGATTAAAGGTCATTAAAGAAATGAAGTGCCTACAGGACGACAGTGATGCTGAGATTGAGCGCTGCACCTTGGATTCGGTGGCTGGTTTTACACTTCTTCCCTCAGCTGTGGAGATGGTGCTCTGTCATTTGTTTATGTTCTCAGTGTCTCCAAGGAGGAAGGTGTTTTGGTGCTTGAAATTGGATTGTTTCAAGTAACCAATGTGCCAGAATAAGAGTGAGGGTGCCAACATACAGATGCTTCCCCCTCAACTTCAGGGGACTCGTCACCAACAGCTGAGAGCTCTTCTGTGCTCCTCCCTGGATGGGGGACGTGCAGAGGTAAGTCGCGCTGGGTGGGATTGGCTCAAGGTCCAGGAGATTGCGCCCAGGGACTTGTGGAATGGGAATGGCAGGGTCATTTGGAAAATGGGACATACAGCTCCCAAATCAAGGAATGTCCACAGTCTTCCGCTGGTGGAAGTACCCAGCCAGGTTGAAAGATGTATTCAGTGTGGACGGAAGCACAGACCCTCAGGGAAGGGGTGAGGACGGCAGTCCCACTGGCTAGTCTGTTCGATTCACCCTGGAGGGGGTCTCAGCTGGTGCCCAGGAACCCGCTGGTGGTGGCCTTTGAGAGTCCCCAGGTCTTGGGTGTATGGCGTGTGGACTCCAAGAAGAAAGATTCATTTGATGTAAACCCTGAGAAAGAGTTTGTCTGGTGAGATGGACTCCCCATGGTCAACTGAAGGCTCACCTTTTATAAAGAAGAGCCTAGTGGTCATTGGCGGAAACGGTCCCTCGGGCACCCTCTGTCCCAGGAAGAACCTCAGACAGAGCTCTTGTCCTGTGTACATGGTCGGAGGCAACCACTACGGGGAAACCCTAGTTTTCTCTTTCTACTAACAGACGGAGACCTGCCCCATCCAATCAGAACTACATAAATTAAATCCTCATTTACATGTGTACTAACCTATCAGAACTGCATGATTTAGACCAATCAGAACTGTACAATTTGGATACCTTATCCACCTAAAACAGACCTAATTGGAAACCTGGGGGGAACTTCCACTCTAAAGCATGGCCTGCCCCCTGTCTCAGGAAAACACAGTTTAAGTTTCTACATGAACCTGTGTCTCTTGGGCCACAGCTTCTTTTGCTCAAATAAGTCCTTTTTATTCTTTATTACAGTCTTAATTTTGGCTTACAAGTCACAGATTTGCTTTTTACTCACATCTTTCTAGCTGCTGAAAAAGGAAAGAATATCAAGGAAGAATATCTTATAGGGCTGCCTTTGGTCCACTTACTGGAAAAACCTATATGGGTTGTGGACAATGGAACACATCTGGGCTGCAGAAATATGACTTCTTTAAAATGGCGCTTCAAAACATTTCTTGGAATCTTACAGAAAGAATCTTGGAATCATCAAATTATGGATTCAGTCATTTGAAGTGCAGCAGCTCTCGATGCCTGTCAGGCTCCTGAGTGTCTGACTTTGTGAAAAGAGCCCATGCAGGAAGCATATGTTCAACTTCTTTGTATTCTGGTGTGAGCACAGTATGTGACATGTGCGATCAATATTGATTTTTTTTTTTTTGGCTTGTTTTGGTTGCGTGATGAGATGAGCAAGGGATTAAAATTCCATGTTTGCTTCCAGTCCTGACCTGCACAACCCATTTGGGAAATAATTTGTTTTCTTGAACCTATCCTCTGATTTCTTTGTTTTTAATCAATAGAATCAAATGGATTTAAAAAAACCAACAGAAAAACTCCGGTGAGGCCAGGTCACAAGTAATTTTCCATACATTCCAGGTCATTGCTGCTTCTGTCCCCTCAACTAAGGGTACAAAAAGTTTAGGCTACCCCCAGAGGCTCTTGTCCGCCTGAATAGCATTGCTCAGAAATGAACCAGCACTTCAGCTGAAATGTAACTGTCTTGGAATTTGAATCTATGACATCAAAGGCATACGGAATGGCATTTGAGTAATTAAGTTAGTCATCAAGGCGTTTGGTTTATTTCACACACAGTAATCTCCTCTGCTGAATCTTTGAAGACTTCAGTAGTTTGATGTCATGTCAACACGGCCAATATTTAGTCTTCTTATTAAATCTTAATGAATTTAAAAGCCTCCAGCTTTGAAATACCTGGGGAATTGATCTTCTTGTGTTCCCCTTGGGGACCGAGGATGTGGTCTGAGATAGCAAAGCCTACTCATAGGAAAATCTGTTCATTCCGTTCTACAAAATAAGGAGAGAAGAGAGAGTGTGTTGCCATTTACTACCTAAAAGTTTATTGGCTTATATTGCTTTGGGAAATGGGGTGTCTCCGTGTGCCTGGATTCTGGTTAATGGAACCCAACATCATTTCACAGCATACCTGAGAAATAAGAACTTTGGGAACTACATAAAAATAATAAAGTGGGCCAGCTCCATCTGGGAATGTTCTGTTGTTAGAATCCCACTTCCATGAATACACATGAATAATGCCCGGCCTTACTTTATAGTTCTGTGCCTGTCAGCACCGTCTTTATTAATACTCCCCAGGTTTATATTTCACAGTTTCATTAGACAATGCAAATAGTTCCAAGAGCAATGCTATATATCCAGGGAGATGAATCTTTAAAAAACAAACCCTCAGATGAACTGTAAACTCTTTCACAAGGTAGAGGCTGTTCTGAAGGGCCTTCCCATTATCAGGGCTCAGTTAGGGGACAGGACTGGCCGGTCTGGTGACACCTGCAAAGCTGAGTCCAGATGACTCTGGAACATTCCTGGCTCCTGGGGCTAGTGCTATGCTGCTGAGTTAGTTCTCGCCCACGCAGTCTCATCACGCTTTGACTTTATGACCTTGAAATCAATCTTTGCCCTGAGTCCGTGGTTCCAAATTGTGGAAAAAGAATAAAAATACCCATCACTAACTGGAACCTGAAAAGAATGGCCGCATTACGTATTCACTATGTGCCATCCACAGTTGTTGGCACCTTACAAGGCTTAACTCGTGACATTTTCAGAGCAACCCTGAGAGGGCAGGTCTTGTCACTTTGTCTACTTTGCAGGTGAATGAAGTGAGGTTTAGAGAGGACAGACCACTTGCCCCAAAGCACATGGTCAAGACAAGAGCCCGGGCAGACCTGAACCTAGGCTCATGGCAAACCCCTGCTCTGTCTTCCCTGTGTGCAGTCGCTTAAACGGTACCTGCCTGGGACCCTTAAAGGCACAGGACTAAGGGCACTTCTTGGGTTATGCTGCCATGTTTCCTTTCTAGGGGTCTCTCGGAAGACCATTACATTCATTCAAAAGCAAACAAAAATAAATAAAGAAGCAAGCCTGTGAAACAGATGGAGCCGTCTCCAGTCTTCTCTCTGTTTCCACATCGGTTGAATTGAGCCTTGGTTGCTCCGCACACTGTTGCTGAGCAGAGAATGTTCCAAAGCATTTGTGGTTTGCTTTGCTCAAGACCCAGAGCAACTTCTCCCCACTCAGAAAGCTTTCCTAGACCCACAGGAATCCTACCTGATGGCTGAAGTGATAAACTCTGAGATCTGACAAAAAAAGGAGGGTTTAGTAAGGGATTCTTCCTTTCTCCTTCCCCAGCTGATCACTCACATTTTTCCTGTATAAAGTCTTTAAGGAGGAAGCATCGTGTAAGGCCATCGTTTGGATTTCTAACTCAAACGTGGAAATCCAGTACTCAAGTTATTTAGCTTCTGCAAGCATCAATTTCCTTCTGTATAAAATGGGCATGATGTTAGTGCCTACCTCCCAGTATTCTTAACAGGAAACATGGAAAGAAGTGCTTGGCACATGCCAGGAACTCAGTGAGCACTCACTACGTGTCCCTGTTATTGTTAGTAAGACTAATCCCCCGACGGGCTTCAGTGATGTGGCGCAAACTACCCCATAAACTAGCTGGTTGAAAAGCTCTAGTTCAAGGAACCCTAGAATTCAAGATATGAGATACCAGTTAGTTCAATCTTATTAGTTCACAGGCAAAACTCTGAGGCACAGAAAGATTAAATGATTTACCCAAGAACATACCATTCGTCAAGAGCAGAATCAACACTAGAACTTCAGAGCTTCTGACATCTACTCCAGTGTTTTATCTTTTCTTAAACTGTGTCAAAGGCCAACTCCTTGAATTTTTTCCCTGGGGGTCAACTCTCTCCTTGCCATCTCCAGAGTCACCTCTGGCAATGAATACTGAGTCCTTTGGAAGCACACGTGTTGAAGCGGGATTTCACATTGTCTGTTATCGGACTTTAGTAAATGCTAGAACTCTTGTTTTTCCCTCGGCACTTGGAAGAGCCCCATGGTAGGTTACGGAACAGAAAGGTGCCCTTTATAAGCGCTCCGTGGCCCAGGTGTTTCTCATATTTCCTTCTCACATCTGTTAAGGAGAGCTCGTGACACAACTGTCCAGATTCCCTGACTTGGTCTCATTCTAACATTTTATTTGACCTCCAGCCTATCCCTTTCTTATTCAGAATAAGTCCCTACACTTTGCCAGAGACTGTGGATGCACAAGCAAAAAGTCATGCTCTCTGCTCTCAGATGCTAATACAGATCCATAACCAATGGTAACTGAGCAGTAATTAACACAATGAAGGCACGTCCATTGCTCCCTAGAAGCATAGAGAATGGAAGTTTGATCTACCTTGGGTCAGGGGTGCAGGAAGAGAGGTGGGTGGACCCAGGAAAGAGTTAGGTGGCCGTACGGAGGTAAGTGGTGTCATTAATGTGACAGACACTGGCGAGTTGATCAAGAACCTGTCTTCCTCCCTTTTTCCTGGGCAACACTAGTCCTCCTTGTGGTCAGGAGGCTACATGACTGGGTTTTAGCCAATAATGTGAGAATAAGTGTCAGCGCTGCTTCAAAGCCAGGCCCACAAATTCTGTGACATGTGATTCTTCGTGTACTTTCTCCATCTATCGTCTAGAGGTGGACAAGGATGGTAACCTGAGAGCCACATGTTGCAGATGGTGGAGCCACGAGATGGAAGGGGCTGGGTCTCTGGCTCAGAAGAAAGCCTCTTGCTGATCAGGAACACGTGTGTCGGACTCTGTGGATATCACGCATAAACTTTGATTATGTTTGAGCCATGAAAGGTTAATGTGTTACTGTTGAAGCAGTCAGGATTACCTCTATCGCTGCTATCACTAACCTTAGAAATTGGGCTTTGATCATGTTGAAACTGATCAAAAGACTCAAGCCAGTCTGAGAAATATATAACTAGTGATCCCGTCTTCTTAGTCCACTAGACCATGAGCTAACTTGGGAGCTGGACTCACAATGCGTTCCTCTCCTGGAAAATTCCATTTGAGATATATTTGGCCCCTTATCCTTAAAGAAATCATTTTAACCCTGATTGAAGTGTTCCTGCTTCTCACCGATAAATGGCTTATTCTATAGCTGGTTGCTGCTGCATGCCTTTTTTTTCCCCCCCCTAAGCAAAAAGGAAGAAGGATACAACTTCACTCCTTATAAAGAGAAGGGAAAGAGAACTGGCAGCTTCTGTATACGTGCGGAAAAGACAAAGAAGGGAGAGTATTTTGTCTCTTGTCAGCGTGAGTTTTCAGGTCTTTTCCTGCAGTGAGGTAGGCTTCCCTCATCTCTAATTGGATCTTGATCATATTATATCATATTTTATTATATCTTTATTGCCACTTTTGACCACTTTGACAGAAAATAACTCATGGAATTCAGTCCTACAAGGAATAAATCAAATAAGGACACAATCAAATAAGGAATAAATTGGAGATTTTTTTTTTTTTAAAGAAAGATGCCTGGCTCTGGACACTCCTCTAATATATACATAACACATTTTCTACTCATTCATTTATGCATCTATATTAGTTACTAACCGCTAAATAAATTATTGCAAACCTTGGTGGCTCACAGCATCAGTCATTCATTGCGGCGCAAAGTTCTGAAGGTCAGGAATCTGGGAGTGGCTTAGGCGAGTGAGTCTGACCCAGGGTCTCTCATGAAGTTGCAATAAAGAAGTTGGCTGAGGCTGCGCGTACCTGAAGGCTTAGCTGTGGCAGCAGGATCCTGTTCCAAGATGGTGCACTCACATGGCTGTGTGCTGGAGGCCTCGGTTTCTCAGAAGGTGGGCCTTACCATAGAGCTGCTTACCGCATGTCAGATCACTTGACCCAGACTGAGCGATTCAAGAGGGAACGAGGAAGGAGGAGGCCGTAGTGCCTTTTATAACCCAGTCCCTGAAATCATACACCGTCACTTTTGCTTTATTCTTTTCATGAGACGTGAGTCAGAATTCCAGCCCACACTCAAGGGAGAGGGATTAAGTTCCGCCTCTTGAAAGGAATCACATCAAAGAATTTGTGGATGTATTTTAAAACTACCCTAGGGTCATATTTATAGAGTGCCTTCTTTGTGCCTGGCAACGTTTAATGAACTAAAGATCCAGAAGTAAAGAAAACAGTGACTACTTGAAAAAAAAAATGTCGTGCACTTTAACAATTAACATTAACAGATCGGCTTGGAGACGGTTTGCAAGCCCGCCCTTCCCCACTATCAGCTGTACCGTCAGACATTCAGTCAATTATGTCTGCTGATTGAATTTCTCCTCTAGTCTTGGATGGCTCAAAGAAGGAAAACATTATATATGGAATGCCTAGCTGAGGACACACCACTTTTGTCATTTTCCACATGATATTTTGTAGTCATAAGTATACACATTTACATATGCCTCATATTGTGTACAGCAGAGCATCGAAGAGGCACTCATGCAACCAGAGAGTTATAATTTCCCCCCACACATTCTGTTTTCTGGTCGAAAAGTCTTCCGATACAGTAAGTTTCAGGTAGAGTAAGAAGTACAAAACACACTAAAGAAAGTTGGGAAAATGATCCACGGAAATCAGTGAATTCAAGTGGCTCCTTCCAAAGATCACCTCTGAGGAGTGGGTAACTGGAGGTGTCTTTGGGTCACGCTGGGTGCTCTGAGGTGCGTCAACCCTGCCCTTACAATTCAAAGAACTGATTCTACATCACCCTAGCGGCTCTAAGCACCCACTGAAATCTCCTAGAATGACAGAGGTGGAGAGGGCCCTTGGATGTAAACCAGAGCAACCTCTTCATTTCCCACTGCAGGGGCTGAGGCTTAGGGAGGAGAGGCCTTTTGCCTTGAATCATCCAGTGGTTAGTGGCAGACAGGAGTTCACAACCCAGATTTCTCGGCTCTGACTCTGATTTTCTTCTCTGGAGTCCATTTGGCCTCTTCCAGGAGAAGTCCCCTGGTGTGAGTACTGATCAGAGACATGATCATGTTTCAGAGGAAAAGGCCGTCAGTCGCTGACATCTGCAGTATTCCTGTCCTTCGTAAACTGCCATCCACACATTTTGTGGAGTGTCATGAAAGCCAATATTGATGGGCTCGCTATTGCCAGAGGTTGCCAGACTCATTTAATTCTCACAAAAACCCCATGAGATTGTTAATACTATGATTATATATTAAAAATATGTTTATTGATTTTAGAGAGAGAGAGGAAGGGGGCAGGGTGGGGGGAGAGATGTGAGAAACATTGATTGATTTCCTCCCATACATGCCCAGAGTGGGGATCAAACCTACAACCTAGGTATGTGCCCTGACCGGAAATTGAACCCGCCAAGTTTTGGAGTGTGGGACAATGCTCCAACCAACTGAGCCACACTGGCTGGGACTTGATTATCTTATTACAGCCAAGGAATCTAGCACAGAGTGGTTATGCAATTTGCCCCAGTTTGCACAGGTAGAAAGTAGCAGAGCTCGTGTTCAAATCCTAGCAATTTAGCTCTTGGGTTCCTGCCTTTTATCATTAGGCTGTTGTTAGTTGTAACTCTGCTTACCACCTAGGTTTTTCTCTTTGTGCTTAATTAAGCTTTTCCGGGTGGGGTTCTGTGATTTCAATGCCCCAGCGCCGAATCCTCCTAATTAGCCTTTAGGACCCACAGCAAGTCCAGTCCAGCCTCTTTCAAGAAGTCTTCCTGGATTCCCTCCTGGTTGAAAGGCAATAATTTTTGCCCCCGGATCTTCTTTTTTTCCCATGCAAAAAGCTTTATTGTTTCCATTTGGCCCAACCCATGGAAGATGGCTCCAGGGTGGTAAAAAGGATGCCTAGAGGTTGCAGGGAGGGGCTCAGACAAGAGCCACACCCCAGGAGGATGCAGAGGGGCCCCTCAAAGGCCTCTGGCCTCCACAGGCTCCTAGTGGTGCTTGAGGGCGAGCCTTTCGAAGAGACACGCCCCCAGCCCAGCTGCAGCCCTGCCAGCCTGCGGCATGAACCAGGTGTCACGTCTTCTTGATGGGTTTCACCTCCTCATCTGGGAAGTGGTTTTCCAGGAGGTCAGAGCCGAGGGTCTGTGTGGGCAGGACCCAGGGGCTGCAGATCCACAAGAGCCTGGGTCAGGTTCTTCTCCAGGACTATGGAAGCTTCCATTGGCATCCTGAGTATCACCCCACTCATTGTGGGATGGCCTCTCTGTGTCCTGGAAGAGGGCGCAGCCGCCTCACTGGTAAGAGGTGCTGGGTGCCGTGGGGCATCTCCTCAGCCTACTCTAAGGAGAAGAGGCCCTCGCTCTCCAGGACACATCCTCGTGGTGGAAATAGAAGCCCAGAGAGAGGTAGGCGTGCCAGGCCCGCAGATGTGGGCTGACCGGGCGGTGGACGGGGCCTCTGCCTGGGTGGGGCAATTCTGACGAATGTGGGGGCTCCTGGTTGCTCAGAAACAAGGAGCTAAGCTCAAAAAACGGTGCTGGCTGGTCTTGGAGGCCGAAGAATGCGAAGGGCCTTCCAAAGGTGGTGACTGGGAAAAGGTTGGAGGGTGGTCAGAGGCTGGAAGGACAGGCTTCCCTGGTCTGTCCCCTCCAAACTCAGTTGAAGCAAAGACAGATCTGGGGGGAACACCTGGGAGCTGCTGCTCCTGGACCCCCGCAGGCAGGAGCCCCCCTGCAGCGCGCTCCTGCTCCCAGTTGCCGCAGAAGTTTCTTCGCACAGTCAAACAATAGCCTGAGGCGATGGGTTAGGAAAAAGGTCCTGGGAGCCGGTCCCTGTTGTGCCACCAATAGGCCTAGTGACCCTGGAAGGTCTGCCAAGCCATGCGAGCTTTCGAATCTGCACCAGCAAGTGTTGGCTATTCTGCAATCTCCGGGGAAATGGCTGAGTCGGGCCGGGCTCATCAGTGGATTCTAAAACGTTAGGTGAGGAGGTGTTGGGGAGCAGGCTGTCTACGCGCTTTTAATCTATCGCCCCACTGCTTGCTTACTGTTTGCAAAAGGAAAGTATACCTTTACTCTGGAGAGAGCTGAGTCACCATCTTTGCCAGAGATCAAAATGAGGTCATTAACTGGGGGGCAGCCGGAAATTATGAGTCTCTTGATATGATGCAATGTGACGGCCATGTCGCTATCTATGAAGTTTTCTCTTGTTTTAAAAAATAGCTTTATTGAGATTCAACACACATGCCATACCGTTCACCCATTTAAAGTATAAATGTCCATGTTCTGTTTTGTTTTTAATTCACAGAGCGGTACAGCCATCACCAGAATGTAATTGTAGAACATTTTCACTGCCCCCAGAAGTTCCAGATCCTTTAGTCGTCACTCCCACACCACACTCCCCTGCGTTAATGTGGGTCTGTTTCTGGGACCCGTGTTCTGTTCCATTGATCTGTTTGTTGGTTCTTTCCCCAACACTATGCTGCCTTGGTTATTGTTGTTTTATAACAAGTCTTGAAGTTGTGTAGCATCAGTTCTCCTACTCTGTTTTTCTCCTTCAGTCTTGTGTTGCCTACTCTGAGACTCTTGCTACTTCATATGAACTTCAGGATCAGTTTGTCGATATCCACAGAACAACTTACTGAGGTTTTAATTGTGATTTCATTTAATCTATAGGTCCAGTTAGGAAGAACTGACATCTTGAAAATATCAAGTCTTCCTACCCAGGAACATAACATATCTTTCCATTTATTTAGCTCTGTGATTTAATTTATCAGAGTTTTGTAGTTTTCCTCACATACATATTGTGTTAGATTTATACCTAAGTGTTTCTTTTTGGGGGGTACTACTAATGCAGATGATATTGTTTCTAATATGAAATTTCACTTGTTTGTTACTGGTATACGGGAAAGCAATAATAGACTTTTGTATACTAATTTTGCATCTTGCAACCTTGTTATAATTGCTTATTAGTTCCAGGAGTTTGGTTGTGTTTTTTTTTTTTTTTGTCATTTCTTTTGAATTTTCTCATGTCATTGTGAATAGACAGTTTTATTTCTTACTTCCCAATTTATATACTTTTTAAAATTTCCTCTTCTTGTCTTACTGCATTAGCTAGGACCTCCAGTAAGATGTTGAAAAGTAATGCTGAGAGGAGACACTCTTGCCTTGTTCTTAATATGTTTAATATTTTTAGGAACTTCCAGACTGTTTACCAAACTGCTGTATCATCTAACATTCCCACCAGCACTGTATGAACATATGAAATTTTTTTGTCAAACATGTTTAATCAAGGCTTTAGGCCTAACTTGCAGTTTACAGGAAACATCAGTTTACAGGAGGAAGCCATTATAAAAAATTAAAAAACCAGAAAGCGGGACATTCTCTAATTAACCTGATTGTATCAGAGAGTTAGGGATCCAATATAAGAAAAAAAAGCAGTGGTAATTAACTGATACTAAGAAAAGTAACAACTGAATATTGATGGGTGAACCTTAATGGGATCCTGGTTAGAACAAACAACATAGTTCCGTAAGACATTTTGGCAGGAGACAAACTGGGAAGTTTGAATATACATTGGACTTTAGATGACATTAAGAAATTATTACAAAATTTCTTAGGATATTTATAATGTGATTGAATGGAAGAAGAATGTTCTTACTTCTAAGAGATGAGATGTGGCTCATAGCCTTTGAGCGCCATGGTATCTGCAACTGACTTTCAAGTTGTTCAACATTATCTCTCAACACACAATCATGAAGCAAATAATGGCAAATGTTATTTTTTTTTAAAAAATAGAAGTGATGAACACACAAGTGCTCAGTGTAAACTCTTTCTTCAGTTTTGTGAGTGTTGCAATTTTACATAATCAAGAGCTGAGAAAGAGATTACAAATGGCATGATATGTAATTTTACCTTTGTCTCCTCCGTTAACCTGCCGACCCTAAAGTTCTGTACCTTTCCAGCCCCAGTACCAAGCCCAGTGTCTAGCAATAATGCCTCAATTATAGACATCTAGTCATTAACCAGGAGGCAACGGAGAAGCTCCCATAGACTAGCAATTTTGAAATTGTCACTGGAATAGAAGGAGACACTGACGTCCCTCACTCTTTATAGCCTGGGCTTGGAAAATGAATGGGTGGTAATTGTAGCCCTGTTCCTGATGCCTGCCAGCAAAAACAAACTTTTATAACTTTGCTCCCTGAGCAGTTAATGCAAAAGAAAACAGAAACCAGCCAGCATGCCAATTAGCATCCCTCATGTTGATTGCTGCTTGAGTCCAAGCTGAAGCAAGTTAGTTAAATCAAATTCTGAAACAAAACGTAACCCCTGGGGTACCGAACTGCTCGTGTCCTGAAAGAGATTTTTGGAAAGGTTCATGGTAGACAGGCACCATTCCATCACATAGGGGGCATTTCCAAGACCAGCCCGGGGGGAGGGTGAGTTCCTGAGGATTTTACAAAAACATCAGGGTCTCTTGAGCAAACGAAGATCAATCTGAATGTAACGTTATTGTCAAGCTTTCCATTCTCTCTCTGAACCCCACTGCCGGGAGACAGAGTAAGAATTGTCTTCTGTCAGTGCAGCTTTCTTCATTTCAAAACACAAGTTGAGTCACTTTTCCCTGCAGTATGGGTTTTAGAATTATGGCTGAGTGCTAGAAGTATAACACCCCGCCCCCGCCAGGAGAAACAGAAAAGTAAGTGCTTGAACCAGATAAGTCTATTTGGCCATTCCTCATTCAAAGATGGCACGTCTCAGATTTCTTGGAGACAGCTAATTTCAAATGTTCTGCCTTGTTAGTCCTGTAAACTGACAAAATGTCCTGGATACTCCCTTATTTTGGAGTGGAATCTGTATTTCTCAGATGGCTTATCTCCAACTCCTTGCGATAAAAATGAAAAACTCCTCTTTAACACGCTGGGTTGCATTAGTTTTTGAAAAGCGTTGTTGCCAGGAACAGCGTTGTGGGGAACAGGCTGCTTCCCTGGAAGAGAACGCTTTGTTTCATCAGGGAGCCTAACCTAAGGCTCTAGCTCCGAGAGCAGTGCTGGTTCAAGTACGCTGCCCCCAAACCTTCTGGAACTCTGTGTGTATATCTATAATGAAATTTGGTTATTTTACCAGCTATTCCCCTGTGAATTAGTCTCATGGCAATTAGATCAGCTGACAAAAAAGAAAAAAAAAACAACTTATAAAGGTGAAGGAGAATTTTTTCCTCTCCCCCATTCAGAAAGCCTTTGTGACTATTAAATCCGATGTTGTAATATTAAGCACCTGGTGAATACCAGATAATGATCTATGACACTGTCATCACTAGCTTTCCAGGGACAGCTCAGCAAGTCCTCTGAGCCCTTCTTTCCCAACAAAGAATGTGAAGAAGTGATGATACACATGAAAACATGTAGCCGCCAAGCAACCACCATAGTTGAAAAGAGGCATGAAATAATGACTCTGAGATCTCCATTAGGAAATGCGTTTCCTCTTTGGAAGAGTCTTCACCATAACTTATTTAAGTGAGAAGGATAGGCGATACCATCCTGATCTAGTTCGTTGAGCTAGAAATTAGGTGAAGTTCTAAATATTTTTTATTGGATTTATTGGGGTGACATTGGTTCACCAAACCATAGAGATTCCAGTGTACAACTCAGTAAAACATCATCTGCACGTTGCATCGTGTGCCCATTGCATTAAGCAACGTCCCCTTCTGTTCTCCTTTTCCCCCTCTTTGCCCACCGCCACCTACCCCCACCCCCTTTTGCTCTATCTCCACACTGTCGTCTGTGTCTGTGTGTTAATATATATGTGTGCTTTTCCTCAATCTCTTCACCTTCTTTCATCCAGCCCCCAAATCCCCGCCCCTCTAACAGCTGTCAGTCTGTTCCATGCGTCCATGCCTCTGTTCCTACTGTGTTCATCGGTATTTTTTGTTCATTGGTTCCACATATAAGTAAGATTATATGGTAAGATTGTCTCTCTCTCTGACTGGCTTATTTCACTTAGCATAATGAGCGGTGTCAAATACCATTGACAATAGAGTTTATTCTTGATTGAAATGTTTGTAGCATTCCTGTAAAAGTGACGTGTGGAGTGAATATTTACATTTCGAATTCTACTGACTCTCATCTTAACTTTCATAACAATCTCAGGAATGTTGCACCACAGGAGGAAACGTCAAGAGTGATTGTGCAGTGAGGAGCTCAGGTACCCCAATGTTCCTTTCAAGGAACACTTCGCATTCACGTGCCTTTAATTTCCCACACAATTCCTTCAAGATCCCAGATCATCAGATCAGGTGATTTTAGACTCTTAGAGCATGTTTAAAAAGTCATGTTTTTTCATTCCCTTTGGATTATCACAGGAATTTCTTAGGACTTAAAAGCAAATCTCCTCCAGAAATTCAGAAAATTACCACAATGTAAGCACCTCTGATTTTCATTCTGATCATAAGCAGCAAGACGTAAGGGCTTTGCAGACTAGCAGACCGGGATTCCACTGAGAAAATTATTTCACTTTGCTAAGCTTTGATTTCTTTATCTATGAAACAGTTTTACCTCCTGCAGTGGGTTATTCAAGGCATGAAAGGCACCAAGTATACAAGGTGTACCACATGGCAGGTGGAACTTTAGCTTTTATTATCATCGATGAACAATTGTCAAGTGACTAATAGATGTTTTTTTAAAATGGTTTAGCTTGATGGGAAGTTTTGAAATGTTAATGAAACCTGTGGGGTTCTCTTCTTGCCTTGTTCTTTGTCAGCTGTCCCCGCTTCTGGCCCGCCAGCCAGTGTGGAATAGTTGTATGTCCGTCTTCTTGGAGCAGCGTGATTTGAATTCATTAGGTCGCTTTATAACCTCTGCCCTGGGAGAGGCTGAAGATGTTATTCTTTTGTGGACCCTGCAGGTTGCTGAGGTTGTTGGAGGAGACTGTTGACAGTCTCCTGTGACTTTTACATCCTAAGCCACAGTGGGCGCCCGTGGAGGGCTCCCTTTGTTGCCATGGAGGGCTACCCCTCTGAACTTTGCTGAGGGATGGTTCTGGAAAAAGCTATTAGGCTGCTGATTTGGGCCGCTGCCCTCCCAGGTGAAGTAGTGTGAGAGCTGAGTATTCTTAAAACAGATAAGCCAGGTTTTTAATCATTCGGTCTATGCTTTCTGGTTAGTGACCAGGCTGTTGGACACATTTCCTAGTAAAGCCCAAAGCCAGAACTGCTTCTCTGCGTAAAAATGGATGCATCCCAGAAAAAGATGGTCTTGTGATGTTTCTCAAACAACAGTGGGCTTTTCCTTTCTTCCTTCCCCCTCTTTCTTTCTCCTTTGTGATTAAAACAAAGACGAAAACAAAACAGCCCCCCCACACTAATCAGCTACTCTATTGAAAGCTTCCATTTTATTCAAAAAGGCACATATATGTAGATTTTGTTTTCCCAGTTTTACCCTTTATCTGGCACATATCGATATAGTTATTTTTCTCAATTTTCAGGCAAACCATCCTGTGTCATAATAAAAGGCAGACAGATGCCCAAGTCCACAGATGCGCTCATCATCTCCAAAGGAAATTTCTAAGCCGTTTAATCTTTTGCTCATTGTCCTTCTGAATATTAAGTGCCAGGGAGTTTATTACACTGTTTTATTATCTTATGAGAAGGATATTATATAACCTCAGCCACATGTATTCTCTATACCTCTTTGACCTCATTATTCTCCTGAGCCCCAACTCTGACAATGAAAAAAGCACATAGATTTAAAACAAATGAATTTAACTAGTAATTGTGCTCTGCACTTGTTCGTAACATTCCCATTCTGCCCCGTTTCATAGCTTAAGAGGACAGCTCTTTATTCTTATAATTCACTGCTGACAGTTGGGGTCTGCAGAGAGTTAAGTGGGACTTTGGAGTGTGTATATCTGATGATGCGTTATTGTCAGAGCTCACTGGGATTTGGAGAGACCGAAGAACATTCCAGCCTATCGCAAGGACTCAAGTCTCTCCCCAGGTGTGCGGAACTACCGTGCATTCAACTAGGTGAACTAGAGCAGGAAAGTATTTGAGTCAAATTCAGGCCAGCAAGAGACCAAACGGCTCATGGATAGCAGTAGAATCTGATCATCAATAAACTATAGTCACACTCATATTCTTCTGGGCTCTAATGGAAATCCATTTTTCTCTGGCCCATTGAAGGTCCAAAAATAAAGAGCTCTTGGCTAAAGCAAGGACGGATCTTAGCTTCCTGATGTTTATTTCTGACCATCTAGAGTCACTGGCTTAAGGCTAAATAGATTTTAATTGAGGGGCCTATGAACATTGGAGAGACAAGAGAAACAATGTTGTAAGGAGTGGAGGAGAGGAGACACTTAGCAAGTTCTAGAGTAGAGGCAGGTTGGGATGCAATCCTAGAAAAACGGGATCTACTTCTTAAGACAAGGGAAGAATTAAGCAATGAACAAAGAGCCAAAATACAAGTGAGTGAGTCCTGTTTTAGTCCCGAAACATTTCCTCCTTGTGGGCACCAGCTGGCTCAGGATCAAAAGTGTCAAACAATAAGGGAATTTGCAGCTCCCCAGCTCATCAATAGGAAGACTTGTCTAAAGAACAGATGAGGTGAATTTGTGTTTCATCACGCCTGCTTGGTATCTTTAAGGATCGAGGGTATCTTCGTGCTCTTGGATGTTGGCTAGATTGTACTGAACCTGTCAATCACTGGTAAAGGCACAAGGGGAGCTGGAGGGGAACCCAGCCACGGGGATAGAGCTGGGCAAAGTGCCACGCCGCTGCTATCGCTCTCAGGCCACGGGGCAGGCCTGTAGTTACCCTTGGACCTGAGTTGGAAATGGATCCATAGATGCCAGTGAGCATCAAAAAAAAAAGAAAAGAAAAGAAAAGAAAACTCCTGGCAGAGCTGAGCAGGGAGGGTTATCACTGAACCTAGGGGGTGTGTCCAGCTGCAGAGCTACCTGCCTTGTCCCACTTGGCTTGTGCGCAGCCCTGCTAGGGGATTAGAAGGAGGAGGCCCTTCTTTTGACAACACCATCCGGCCACCTGCGATCAGGATATATAATTTATTTCTTAAGAGTATTGTCACCCTGAGCATGATTTGTGGTTGGCTTTCCAACTGAGCAGCAACAGGCAGGAGAAGCCCCACCCTACCCTGGCAACAAATGCGTCCTTTGCCTTGAGGGTCCTATAGGTTATTTCAAGCTAAGACAGCAGTCAGGAGAGGAAACATCCGGGCCTCCGTCCAGGCCGCAGACTTTGCACTGAAAGAGACAAGGGCTGGGGCCCGGCAGCGGGCTGCTGTCGGCTTCCTCTCCCTCCCCCCCACCCCGCCCCCTCCAGCTCTGAGCCCAGCCGGTAGCACTTTACAGCAGTCGGTAAATAAATAACTATAGTCAACGATTGGATGAATGCATGTACATTCTTGAAGCTTTAGCCTCCAGCTTATTTGCAAATGTAATGCAAACATTCAATCCAAATGATTATATTATTTATACTTGTTTGCAGAGTTTCCTTGAGTGTCAAGAAAAAAATGAGCATCCTAGGGAAAGGGCAGGTGCTCTTTTTAAAACTGAAGTATAACTGATATAACACATTCTATTAGTTTCAGGTCCACCACTACACATTGTTATACATTTTTTCCTCGTGGGGAGACCTTTTAAGATCTACTCTCTTGGCAACTTTAAAAAAAATACAATATAGCATTATTAACTATGGTCACTATGCTGTACATTATATCCCCCAAGACTCGTAATTGGAAGTTTTGTACCTTTTGACTTTCTTTACATTTTTCCCTCCTCGCCCCACCTCTTGTGCCTCAATCTGTTGTTCTCTGCCTCCGCGACTGTTCTTTTTTTTTTTCTCTTTTCTTTTAGATTCTACATAGAAATGAGATCGTACAGCATTTGGCTTTCTTGTTGTACTTGCTTCACTTAGCATAATGTTCTCAAGGGCCAACCCATTGCCACAAATGACAAGATTTCTTTGTTGTGGCTGAATAATATTCCGTTGCATAGATATACCACCTCTTTTAATCCATTTATCCACCAACAGGCACTTGGGTTGCTTCTGTGTCTTGGCTATTATAAATAATGTTGCAATGAACATGGGGGTGCAGGGTTTTGTTTTTTTTTGTTAGTGTTTTTGTTTATTTTGGATTAACACCCAGAAGTGAAATTGCTGGATCACATGGTAGCCCTATTTGCAGTTTTTTTGAGAAACCTCCTTACGGTTTCCGTACTGGCTGCCCCAATTTCCATTGCCACCAACATGCACAAGGGTTCTCTTTGCTACACATTTTCAACACTTGTTTTTCCTGTGACACCTTTCTATCTATGAACATAGGGCTTTGTTTTGCCAGAAGGTTAGGAGCAGTGGTTCTCAGACCTAATCACTAGAGACATCTGGGAAGATATAAAAGGATACAGATTCCTTACAACTCCTGGATATTCCTAACTCATTGGTTTGGAGAGGGGGCCCAGTTACTTAGATTTTTGGAAAATCTGGCCTAAAGTATCCTGATGAGTTGGGCGTTAGGAACTGCGGGCCCAGTGTGTGCCACCTTCCTGAAGGACGTGAGCGTGGGCCCAGTGCTGCTTGGCATCCTTCGCTTTTCCTGGGCGGTGGCACCATTTCAACATAGACCGGGCTAGGAAGAAGGGACCATGCTGACTTCAAAGAGAAAACTGTGAAATAAGTGAGGTTTGTACCCAATATTCCCGCTTCCTCTGTGTTGTAGGCTGAATCATGTAATTACACGCATTCCACCCCAATTCATCTGTTGAAATGCTAACTCCCAGCACCTCAGAGATTGGCTGCATTTTGAGACTGGGTCTTCAAAGAGGTAGAATGAGGTCGTTGTGGGTCTTAATCTCCCCAGTGTTGTAATAGGAAGAGGGTATTGGGACGTGCACACACACAGAGGAAAGCCCATTTGGGGACACAGAAGAAGGTGGCGATCTTCAAGGCAAGGAGAGGGGCCTCAGAAGAAGCCAGAAATGTCAACACCTTGATCTCGGACTTCTGGCCTCCAAAATCAGGAGAAAGTACATTTGTGTTGCGTAAGCCACCCGGTCTTTGTTACAGCAGCTCTGGCAAATTAATACCCTCTGCCTTCTGCGGCCCTCTCCTCAGTCCTCACTGTCCCCAACCAGGGTCACCTTCCTCTCTCTGACCTTCCAGTCCCCCAGCAGAGCTGCTTCACCTGAGGCCATCGCTGCTGCACACAACTCCACGTCCTAGACGCCTGTCTTTCATTCAGTTTCATCCCCTCTGAGGGCCACATCCGGGAACTAGAAGGAGGCCGATGCGTCTGGGCGAGGGTGTGTGCGAGGGATTGATCAAGAGGCTGTTGGTGATTGGCCAGGGTTTATGAATTTGTCACTATCACTAGTTGTTTTAAAAAAAAAAATTTCTGGTCCAGGTGTCCTTTCTGAGACCTTATTCTGCCAAGCTTGTGCCTGGCTTGAGCTCTGGCAGGCAATCTTTCCAATAACCCTAACAATTCGTGTGTGTGTGCGCGCGCGTGTATCCCTGAGCAACTAATCTTGTATTTCCTAGTATCTGTGTGTGTGTCTGTAGCCTTCTCACGTATGAGATGGGATTCTCCACTCCTAAGCATACACTTACATCCATCTGAAAATCAGTCTTACAGTTTCGGCCCCATCTTCTATCTTTGTGAATTCCCTGCCCTAGCAGAGCTTAATCAGGACTTCACTTTCTGCCGAAAATATTACTCGTGGCTCTATCTTCACTCTCATCTTAGACTGCGCTCCAAGGCGCAGCAGCCAGAGCAGAATCGTCCTGTGTAACTCGGAGCAGACGGTCCCCGGGACTGGGGCCTCATCATGAGCTGAGGTCCTTTCTCTTTCCTGGCACTCAGCACTGTTGTTCCATCTCCACAGAGCGGGCACACGGCAAATTCTGGGACTAATGTTTTAAGTCAAACAAAAACAAACAATGTTAAGTATATTTTTTGGCCTGGAAGGGGTTTCACTTGACACTGTTTCCTGCTTTAAAATATTGAATGGCTTGTGCTACAGGCACCTGAGGGAGGTGTCTTTCTATTCATGCTGTTGATTAAGAAAGAAACAAATCAATCAAGGCAGTAATTGGACACTTAGTTCGGAAAATGCCAGAGACGTGGAGTCTTTATAGGACTCTGTTAATTACAAAATTGTACCTCGTATGGGGTGTGGTGGATAACAGTAATTGCTTTGATATATAGTTTTCTTTTTTTTTTTTAATAAATTCATCACTTTTGACAGAGTTGCTGTCTTATTGGAGTTACTGAATTGCATTTAGTCCCTTCTAAGGAAGGAGATCGTGTCTTATTCAACATTGTATTCTAACACTCAGCACACAGAAGTACTCATATATATTTATTCAGATTATTATGGAATTCTAGGGTATGTAGATACTTCCTGTTTATATATTTTGTTCCTTTTAATCCTCACCCGATGACACTTTCTCATTGCTTCTAGAGAGGGAGAAAGAGAGACAGGAAGGGAGAGAGGGAAACATTGATGTGAGAGAGAAGCCTTAATGCTTAGTTGCTTCCTGTACGTGCTCAGACTGGGAATTGAACCTACAACCTAGGTATGCACCCTAACTGGGAATCAAACCCGCAACCTGTTGGTTATGGGACGGTATTCCAACCAACTGAACCACACCCGTTTAAATTCCTATATTGGTCACATTGTATTGAAGCTTTAAATGCATCTCCTGACTTTTAGGCCCTCAGAAGGTCTTTCCTAGTTCCCCGGGTGGCATGAAGACTTTAATCTGGGAACAAGTACTCTGTTCTATGCCCTCCACTGGACCAGGAGTCCCGCCCTAAGCCTGGACCCTTGCAGAACAGAACCCCTTCTTTCTTATCCTCTTAATTATTCGGCACAGTCCTGGGTACAGGGTTGCGTGGTCGACATGTGTTCGCAGTGGCAGTGAATGAAGGCAGCACCAGAGGAGGAATGGTGCCCGTTCCATGACCACGGTCACCTGAGCAATGAGTTGTCAACTGTGTAGAGATTTGCGCAGAAGACTGTTATCAGTACTGTTGTTAGACATTCGTGACACTTTGCCTGGAAGAGTCTCAACTCAGCATTCAGCCTGTCTCGGGGCAGCCTGTCTCGGGAGTCCCGTGGCTGCCTGGAATCGAACTCTCTTCTCTTACTTAGGTGGGAACAAATCATGCTCTTTGTCGGGGGGATGAAGTTTGAAAGGTTCCTCATGGCTTCACTGACCTCAGGTAGCCTTAGCCATCCCCAGAGTCTATGGTGGAGATCCAGTTGTCTGGCTTTGAATACAAACAAGCTCTACAGCCCCCAGGGGAGACAGTTAATGGCAAAGGCCAGAACAAGCCGCATTTGTAGTAGAAACTGTCAAAATACTGTGATTAGAGTAATAATAAAAAAAACAACCCTGCTTCTCTTCACATACTCAGGAATATTGCCTCTGTGCAGTAAAGCCTGAAATTCTCATCACTGCTCAAAAGCTGAGACATTGAAGGAAGACGACACTTTGATACAGTAGCAGGGATTATTTTAAGTAACGTACCCATAGTTTTTAGAATTATGTATTAGATTGAGAGAGTAGGTGTCAGTAGGGAGGTAAGGGTTAAAGATCAAGGGAAGAGCTTAAAATTAGGGAGGAAAGGGAGAAGAAGAGAGAGCAGAGGAGAGCGGGATGAAGGTGAGTGTGTGTGTGTGTGTGAGAGAGAGAGAGAGAGAGAGAGAGACAGAGAGAGAGAGAGATTCTATGCTTATTGCTAAAAGCAGCTCCCAGGAATTGGAATACCAAATTTATTTATGTCCTTATCTCATACTTTTTTGTTATTAAATCTTAAGGTAACTTGAGGAAGGATGCCGATAAACTGAATATTCACATTGCAGTGAGCTAATTGGCAAAAATGTCAGCCTTTCGCCTTTTGGGGGCAAGGACTTATTTAACACTGTATCCCCAGTGCCTATGGCAATGCCTTGCACCTAATGGGCCCTGGGCAAATATTTATGGATCAAAAACGAATTAAACACTACCAAACATTTACAGAAGAGTTAATGCCAAGTCTTCACAAACTCTTCCAAGAAATAGAATATGGAGAAATATTTCCCAACTCCTTTAGTGAGGCCAGGATCATGCTGAGAGCAAAACCAAAGACATCCCCAAAATGAAAATTACAGGCCAACGTCTCTTTCAAATATAGCTGCAAAAATCCTCAACAAAATATGAGCAAACTGAATCCAGCAACACATACAAAGGATCATATACAATGAAAAAATGGGATTTATCCTAGGGGTACACGGTTGGTTTAAAATACAAAATTAATCTAATATTGCATATCACTAGAATAAAAACCAAATGCACATGATTCTCTCCGTTGAGAAAGCATTTGACAAAATCCAACAGCCTCTCATGATAAAAGCACTTGACAAATGAGGACTAGAAGGGAATTTCCTCAACCTGACAATAGGCATCTATAAAAAACCCACAGTTAACTTCATACTTAATGGTGAAAGACTGGATGCTTTCCCTCTAGGATCTCGGAGAATAAATCAAGAACGCCTACTTTCACCATTTCTATTCAACATAGTACAAGAGGTTCTAGCCAGAGCAATTTGGCAAGAAAATGAAAGTAAAGGCATCCAGATTGGGAGGGAAGAAGGAAAAGTATCTCTGTGCACAGACTATCTGATCTTATATATAGAAAGTTCTAAGGAATCCATCAAAAAACTATTAGAACTAATAAAGTCCAGCAGCTTTTCAGAATATGAGAACCATGTGTACATATTAATCATATTCTTATATATTTTCAATGAACAATCTTAAAATAAAGTGAAGTGAAAACAATTACATTTATAATAGGATAAAACTCTTAGAAATAAATTTAACAAAGAAGTGCAATTCTTATACCCTGGAAACTATAAAGCTTTATTGAAAGAAATGAAAGAAGATCGCAGTAAGTTAAAAGACAATCCATTTTCATGGATTGTAATATTGTTAAAATGACACCCTTCCAGAAACTGATCTGCAGATTCAATAGATGCCCCTATCAGAACCGCCTTGGGCTTATTTGTAGAAATTCACAAGCTGATTTTAAACTTCACGTGTAATTCCAAGGGACCCAGAATAGCCCAACCAGTCTTGGGGAAAAAAAAAAGTAGGAGATTTCACACTTCCTAATTTCAAAACTTACTACAAAGCAATAGTTATAAAAAATGTGGTGCTTTCTGGTGTAATTTAGGCATAAAGACCAATGGAGTAGAATTAAGAGTCTAGAAATAAAAGCATGCATTTATGGTCAGTTGATTTTCAATAAAGTTGTTAAGACCATTCCATAAAGAGAGAGTAATCTTCAACAAGTGAGGCTGAGACAGTTGGATATCCACGTTCCAAAAAATGAAGTTAAATCCCTGCCTCACACTATATATAACATTAGTTCGAAATGCATCAAAGGCCTAAATGTAAGAGTTAATCCTATAACATTCTTAGAAAAAAGCAGAGTTAACTATTCCTGACCATAAATAAACCAAAGACACAAGCTGCCAAATAAAAAAATAAATGAATTGGACTTCATCAAAATTGAAATTAAAACCTTTTGTGTTCTAAAGAATGTTATCAAGATACAGAAAAGACAAAAAATGGCTGATAAATGCTACAACATAACCACTGAAAACATTACGCTAAGTGAGAGATGTTAGTCTTAGCCGACATATAATGATTTTATTTATGTGAAATGTCTATAACAGGTGAATCTGTGGAGGCTGTAGTTTAGCGATTGCCTGTGGAGGGTCTGTGGAGCGATATAGTTAAAGAAAATTGGTTTCTATCTGAAGCGATGGAATGATCTGAAATTGGTTGTGGCAATGGTCACAGAACTTGGAGAACATACTAAACGCCATTTAACTGTACACTCTAAATGGGGGAACTCAATGGTATGTATATAATGCTGTTATCAAAAAAAAGATTGAATTAATAGCTTGAGGGTTTGGTGGTTTGAATAGAACCTATTACACAAGGAAATAAAGTATATATCTAAGTTGCGAAATTAATCAACAAAACCTTTAGATATGCTAGAAGGTTTCTCCTTCAATATAGAAAAATCAAGCCTATTAGAATTGGATTGCACTTACTCTAAAGTCCTGCCTAATACTCTATGGAAATAAATTTTAAGGAGGAGCCTCTTATTAACCAATGTTGAGACAAGTAAAGTGACATAATGCATTTAAATACCATTTCAACTGGTAGGCCAGACTTGGATAACACTGTGACAACCTCCTTAATTCCTATGAAGCCGAGCTCCCAGTGGTCCTGGCTTGGCACAACGCGGCTTCACAGGAACATCAGGCTGACATCCAACAACAATATTTGAAAAGCAATTTCAATATTATGAATAATTCCCCAAGTCATTCTTAATACAGAGTAAGCTTATTAAAATTTCTTCCCCATTGCCTGTCTTTGTGAACAACTTTGGAATATGACAAGTACCCTAATAACTCTCTCCTCCCTTATCTGAACTCATTCTCCATCCCTCTAACAAAACTTGCTTTCCAACTCTGCCTTGGTGGCTCTTGTTTCTTACTTTCCTATTTCATCTTCTGTATGTAGACTATACTCAGGGGCCCAGGATTCTCTGTCCTTTCCAGTGTAAATCAACTCAGTCCATTTTGATGCCTTTGAATTCTCCCTCTCACTCATTACCCTGTTTCTATGCAAGCAAGTTCACAAGGACAGAGTTCACATCAACAGGCAAAAGGAAAGAAGAGGCTATTATGTTATTTTTCTAGTCACATTGCCCAATTCATTTAAAAATTAGAAATCACAGTTAAAACATATGGGAAGAAGAAGTAGGCCTTACTGTCTGGTCTCTGGAATCTTCTACTTACCAGGGCACCTAGAACATCAGTTGCAAGTAGGGGAAAGGGGGTATATTTCTCTGCGTACTCAGTGACTGTCAACACAATCTGAAGAACTGTTTTAAATCTTAGAAGACATGACTCCTCTATTCACATTAGTCATCTTAGACGAACTGAGCCCAAGCCTTTGAGGCCAAAAATTATAAGGCTTCTTAAGGATCTAAAAGAATTTTCAATGACCCCATTCTTTACACCAGAGACCCTGAACATACTGTTTCAAATGCCCGTCTGAAGACAGGATACAAAGGGTTAAGAAATTGTTAATTTCAGGAGCATCCAGACTACTTTACAAGTTACTTGCCAGTCAATAGCATTTATTGAGTGTTTGGCCCTGTGTAACAAGCACCAAATTAGCCTCTAAATTAGAAGTTCTGCAGAAAGAACTCTCCCTCAGCTCTTGGCCAAACTAAGTACATCTTTCTTTACAAATGAACTCCTTCGGGAGTTCCTGGCCTGGTGGATGCCTCTGCCCAGAGGTCAGAGGTCATGCTGTAATTTCACACCCATGGAGGAGGCAGTCTGGTTCTCCCTCATTGCTCTGATTATTTTTCTCTAAGTGGGTAAGAAAATTGTAGTCAAAGTTGAAATCCACACTGGGGCAGCCTAGGCAGGCTTGAGAAGAGTCACTTGATTGCAGATGACTTTCTGCTCTGCTGTCTCTCTCCTGTATTTAAATCTTTCCATCTTGATATCTTTCTCTGAGAAAGGTTAGAGCACAATGGCCCCAGGAATCTGAGAAGTAGGACTCTGTGCATCTTCTCCCCACAGGGTTACCTCTCTGCATCCCAGTTTCCTCATCTGTTAAGTGGAGGTGGTAGGAGTAATAACACAAGTACATAGATTGGCTCTGAAGAGGTAAACGATATGAAGAGAGCTTAGAACAGTGTCTGGCACACAGTAAACCCTATTCGTATCTCCTTTATTATTATTATTGTCATTATTATTAGCACCAGAGACTTCTAGGTTTCTGTGTCAGAACGATGCCTGGCTCAGTGTAAGGCAACTCAGTTCTCTAGTTTGCAGGGAAGAGAACTGAGTTGCCTTACATGGAGCCAGATGTCACTTTGAGATGAGTCAGCTGTGGCAGAGGTGGGCTGGTTATGTGAAACAGGCATGGCCCTTGGGGACCCATATCCCATCGTCTGCAGAGAAGGCAGCCCCAGAAAGAGCTGTCTACTGCAGTCACTGTCCCCACCTTACAGACGAGGCAACTAAACAACAGGTATGTCAGGTTACATGCTCAAGGTCACATTGACTCATCAGTGAGATGTAGAACTTAGAGTGCAATGAAAATTTCTACCCTAGCTGATGTGGCTCAGTGGATTGAGTGCTGGCCTGCAAACCCAAGGGTCACTGGTTCAATTCCCAGTCAGGGCACATGTCTGGTTGCAGGCCAGGTCCCCAGCAGGGGGTGTGCGAGAGGCATCCACACAGTGATGTTTCTCTCTCCCTCTTTGTCCCTCCCTTCTCCTCTCTTTAAAAATAAATAAAGAAACAAAATCTTTTAAAAAAATAAATAAAATGTAAATTTCTGTGCCTTTTAAGTTCATAGCCTCTCCATCTAGTCTACCATGGCCCACGCCTGTGTCCCTCTGGGCAGGCATAACCAGCTACTTTGGAAACAAACACTGTGATGTGACAGGTCCTTCTTGCTAGAAGAAACCATAAGTGATAAATCATCACAAGAAGACAATAATATCCTAACACCAACCTCACAGTAAACTGAAGAGAGGAAACCTGAAGTTCACTTTCCCATTTTAAATTAGGTTACACAGGCCATTAAGCCAAGTAATAATAGATTTTTGGACAGAGTGTACGGTAGCCAGAACTTATTGTTATGCAAACCCAAACCAGACATTCAAGGTTAAATACCATGAGTCCAGCTTAAAACCAACCTTGTTGCCAACATTAGCCTTGCAAGAAAGTATAGGAGAGGCTTTTAGGCATTTGTCTTGACCCTTTTTTTTAAACCATATAATTATCTCCTCTATGTTTTCTATTTGTAATGAAATTATTCAGTTTCTTAAAATTAAAAAAAGAATTACCAGGATGAAGAAGTTGTGCTGGCTTTAGAGCACGTACTATTGGGATGTTCTTATTATGAAAATCATGGTTTCAGTGGTTAATGACATAAATAGAGCTCGTTCAGCTGATGGTGTAACATTGAATGTATTTCCTGAGGCTGCATAGAAAATTCTGCAAATTCTGGATGTTCATGGAGTCTTTTTTAAATTCTCACCTTTGCCAATGAATATTCTTAGACAAGAAATGACAACAGAAATGCATACATTGCACACAGAGTTTTACTTCTCTGTGTACCCTTTGCTTTACCAGTTGACCAAATCTTCCTCATAGTCAGGGACCTTGTCTGCCTTGCTCATTACTGTCACCTCAGTGCCTGGGAAAAATTTATGGGCACAATCATTATTTATCAAGGTGAATTAGATTCCAGGGACTTTGGCTTTTATTATGATTATAATCACTATATACAAGTTGCCAGGTAGGGCAGATATAGTTATTAATATTTGGGGAGCATGTAAACTGAGGCAGGGAAAAGTCAACTTCCCTGTCCCAAAATCAAAAAGCCAGTGAGTTAGAAAGCAGAAGCTGGAAGCCAGGGCTAGGCCTCTGAGCCCAGCCTTCTTCTATAAGATGACACTAACTTTTCTGTGTCAGCGTCCCCAGCCAGGGCAGCTGGGCCTGTGCCCATATTTCAATTGGATTGTTTGTTTTTTTTGGTATTAAGCTCTATGAGTGCCTTGTATATTTTGGATATTAACCCCTTAGAGGATCTATTACTTGCATATCTTATTCCATTCAGTAGGTTGGCTTTTCATTTTATCGATAGTTTCCTTTGTTGTGCAGAAAATTTTTAATATAATCCCAATTGGCTGGCTTTTGCTTCTGTTGTCCTTGCCCAAAGAGACATCCAGAAAGCATGGATGGACTTAGAGGGTGTTAGAGTGAAATAAGTCAGAGAAAGACAAATACTCTCTCATTTCACTTACATGGGAAATCTAAACCAAAAACAACAACAACAACAACAACAAAAAAAAACACAAAGAAAACAGAAACAAACTCATAGATACGGAGAATACACTGACGGTGACCAGATGCGAGGGCAGGTAGGAGGATGGATGAAAAAGGGGGAGGGGATTAAGAAGTACAAGCTGCTGGGTACAAAATGAATCACGAGGACGTAAATCGAGCATAGGGCAGATATTCAACGGTATTGTAATAACTGTTTGTGATACCAGATTGGTACCAGACATAGTGTGGTGATCACTTCTTAAGGTATATAAACGCCTAATCACTACGTTATATAGCTGAAACTAATATAATATTGTAAGTGTAGTATAATTAAAGAAATAAATTAAAAATACCTGTGTGCGTGCTCTAGGAGTGGAGAAAGGAAAAGAGGATGGCTGGCTTTTATTCCTCTTGTTTGGAGGAATTTAATTGTCTTGGACTTGAAGACAGACAGACTGAGGATTTTGAGATACTTTTGGTTCCTATGATTTTGTGTGTGTGTTGTGTGTGTGTGTGAGAGAGAGAGAGAGAGAGAGAGAGAGCACGCAAGAGCAAGAGGGGAAAGGAGGAGGGAGAAAAAGTGAATACTTTCCTGAATGACAAGGCAGATTTAGGCAGCCGTGAGGGGTTGTGGGATCCTGGAATCACCTCCTTGAACGGGCATCTCGGGCAGGGCTGGTTTATTCATTACGGTCAAGAGCAGCTTGCTTGTTAACACAGGTATTCTCAGCAGCGCTGAGCACTCTCTCTCCCTTTCATTGGTCAAGCAGGACATTTCCTTTAAGATTCTGACTCCTGAGAAAGCCAAAGGCGCCGAGAAAGGGGGTTTGCTGATGCCTCATGTTCTAAGCCTCAGTAAGTCCCTGAAGCTTCTATGTGGATGAATTTCCAGTCCTGTCCTGCAATCACATTGAATAGGATGTCCCTGGGCCCATGGATCGCAATGAACAGGTGACCGGGCAGAGTCTCATCTGTCCTGGGAGTGTGTTAGTGTCCACTCACAATCTCAAAGCAAACGGTACTAGACTGTTTCATTAAGCTCCTCCCCCTGTTCACGCGATTAGAAGGGAGAGTGCAGGAAATGGGAAGTAAGTGACATTTTCTTTATAGCTGCGTAAATGGGTTGGATTCATTTTTAGTATCACGGTTACTTTGCACATTGGAGGGAAGATACACAATGACAGTTTTCAAAGATTACCTCTTTTATCTTAGTTTTCCCCTGGTGGAGTGTTTCTTTGTGTTGAAATTCAGCTTTGAGTTTCTTTCCATCATCCCCTCCTCCCACCTGCAGCAGTTAGAAGGGGCGGATGTGCAGTCTGGGCTGCCGATCAAACACAGGGGTTGGGCGCCTGAGACTGAACCTCGGTGCTGCCATTTGCTAGTAGCTTACTAACTAGTGGGACACTATTGGCAAGTCATCGGTCTCCCTAAAGGCTTAGTGTTTTCACCTGCAAAATGGGCACAGTGACAATTCGGTCACATCCAACCGGGTTGTGGACAGTGAAAGGAGGAAACATTGTACACACACCAGGCACCAAATTGAATAAATGTTGTTTGAATCAATACATTTGCAGGTGAGTGAGCCCTAGCTTGGTTTCGTGATGGAATGAGGATGAATCCTGAAGAGTTCCTTTCTGATTGCAGGATTGTTTCTCTTCACCCTTAGAGTTTGGTTTTTAGGAGCCCAATCATTTGAAGACTTAATTGAAATGTTTACTTTCCTGGATCTCTAAAAAAAGGTCTGTACTTGTAGCGTGTGCTTTCCATACTTCAGGGTAAAGAATGATATTTCGGTGGCACCCAAATTTCTATGTAGCAAACCAAACACACCAGCCTTCCTGATAGAGACATGTATTTCAAACAATGTAGTTTGGGACTGTGTCTCGTGATTATGTATTTCAAGCACAGCACCTTGTACTATGAACTATGTTTTCTATTACAGTGCGTCACAGCAGCTCCTAAAGAATTAATGGGTAACTAGAGGGATACGTAGGGATCTAGTGTCAGAAACAGTGTCTCAGGGAGACTGGAAATAGATGGTTTAATCCTTAGATGCAGGAAATGCCTGTTGTTTTTCAAAGTGCCCTCAGTTATAAGGCTTCATTTGATTTTGGCAATATGTTTTGCAGATACGTATAAGTTAACTGTTGTTATTCCCATTTTATAGATCGTAAAGTATACACCTAGTAGTTAAGTAACTTGGACGAGTTTTGTAGAGGAGACAAGATTAAAAACCATGTGATCTGACTTGAGTATTCTTTTTCACTGGTTGGTGTCCCGGTTTCCGTCCTCGTCCTCCTATAGACTTAGTGTCCTCACAGCTGTGGGAGTGACCCTCGAAAACTAAATCAGATCCTGTCTCTCTCCTGCTGTCTACTCAACCTCCATCCCTCGTAGTAGCTTCCAGGCCTCGGGATGAGCTGGCCTATGGCTGCCGCTCTCCTTCTTTACCTCCCATTCCCCCTCTTGCCCACCATCCTCCAGCTCACTGGTCTTCCTTCCCCCGATTTGCCAATGGCTTCCCTGCCTCAGGGCCTTTGCACGTGCTGCTCCCCTTTGCCTGGGATGCTCTTCCCCAGATGCGCATATAACAACTCCTTCCCATCATTTAAGTCTTTGCTCAAATGTCACCCCTTCCAAAGGCCTTTCTTGATTTCCCATCTCACAGAGCACCCACATAGCTTAGTCACCCACTGCAGCAGAGCTTCCCAGCCAGTGCGTCTCAGTGCGTCAGTGTGTTGCTAGTAGGGGACACGGGTGGCCAGCCCTAAGAAGGCCCGGGATAGCCATAGTCCTGAGCTGGGTGCCTTAGGCTGAGCACAGCCTTGTGCCCAAGGCTGTGCACTCCAGGGCTCTGCAGACACAACCGCGTTTCATGCTTCACGCTGGGAATCATTGCTGTGTCACCCTGGGTTAGCTTTTTCAAAGCACATGACCATCTGACGTTAACAAGTTTATTGACTTGTTTATTTCACCTCCCTCCACTGGAAGGGAACTGACTTTAATCTGTTTTGTTCGCTCTTGTAATCCTGCGATGTCTAAAATAGTACCTGCCACGTAGTAGGTGCCCAATATTTATTTGTTAAAAGAGAGAGCCCTCTTTAATGTCCAGACAGCTGCAAGGACAGGAAACTGGCTAGGATTTGGGAGGGAATTCAAGCATTGTGCAAGTGAAATAATCCAACAGCTGTTGAGAGGCTACATTAAACCTTAATTATTTTGAGGATTTAAACTACTACTACAAGCCCAGAAACAGAGTAAATGTAGTTACATAACATAATTTCCAAAAGAATAAATTTATAGCAAGGTCAGCAGTCTGAATATAAGCTGTGGAAAGTTCTGCCAAAATCAGCATTTGTAAATTTATATTTATTTAATATTTAATACTAAAACCAAACTGCAGAAATTTACTGAGGTAATAACTTTTATTCTTTGAGGAATATAGGAAAACCAAGCTATAAAAATAAGTTTCCCTTTTTATTGTGAGTTTCTACTTCCCATAAATTGCCGCTCTGAGTCAGTAGATAAATGAATGAAGGTCAAACCTTATAGCATGAATGAGCAAAATTACGGCTATAATTTTGACTGCTAACTACTGATTTTTTTCTCTCTGAAGAAAAAGCACAGAAATGCAGAAGGAGTTACCATTCTATGTAAATGTGAAGCTGTGCTAATAATAACACAAACAAGGTTTCATGGATGAATTCTATCTTCTGTCCACTACAAGAGTTTTATCACCAAAACGCACACAGAAAAGCTTGCCTAGGGGGTTGTTTTTCTCCTCATCTACAAAATTTATGAGAAATTTTGTATATGCCCCACCCCTTTCTTAACTCATAGAATGCACACTTGGGAAGGCAGCATAGGTCTTTTTAATTTAATGAACAAACATGACCTCTGTTGCCAAATAGGTAAGAAGTATTCTTATGATGGTTTCCACCCCAAGACCTCAAAGAATTATTATCTGGGGAGGCGGCCAGCCACAGGTCCTGTTTAAGGCGTTGATCAAGTTTCACGTCTATCTTCTTTGATTAGCAGCGGTGCACAGGGAATGTATTCTGCTTTATCACCATTCTTTTCATTTTTCAACATTGATTTCTTGTAAACAGGTTCCAGGATTCTGGAGGCATTACCAGCTGAGAAGGGACATTAGTGGAAAGCAATCTTTCGCTGTGTCGACATGAGGTCTCTATAGCCTTTATTTTTAGACAAGGGAGCCAAACAACCCACTTTACTGACTTTGCTCCACTAAAGAACTGAAATTACACCTGAATCAATGCACCAGTTTAAGACAGTCACTTTTGCCAACATTGCAAATCAAAGCGAGGGGAAAAGAAATTGAGCAATTAGATTGTATAGCAGGTGTACCTGGAAGAATCTTCACTTGAGGGTTGTTCTGATTGAAAGCAACACCTGTCAGGCTCCAATGCTGCTAATGCCAGAGGCTAGTTTGGGTGATAGCATAGCCTGATATTTCCTTCGTGACCCTCAGTGAGGCTAAGCCTTCATTCACCTTGAACCTCCTGGTGAGGCGAGCGGTCTCCTTGCTGCCCGGCTAATGAACTATCCTCATTTCTGCTCCGAGCCCGTGCCTACCCTGCCATGCCCTGCACAAATCATAGAGGGCTTGTGAGTGCTACACAGAATAATCAGTTCTTCGGTCAGATGAGAGGCCCGCTTCTGGCTAAAACGGGCATCTTTTAAAGAATTGCTCACTGCAAGTCTTTTCATCAGAGGGCCAGATGCTTCGAACTTACCTGCAGAATAAAACAGCAGTGCATCTGATGAATGTGGCTCTGGGAGAGAGAGTAGGGGATGCAGAGGTGAGCTGGGGGCTAGGGGTGGGGGAGGGGTGGAGAGGGATGGTGGGGGCGGTATTCAGCATCTGATGATAAGCAAATACCCTGGAGGGTCTTCTGTTAGGCCGATTGATCAGGCAGAGCTGGAACGGGGGTTGGATGGCGATGTGGAAAGCACAGATGTTAGTAAAGTGCTTCCACGTCTCTCTGATGAAACTGCTCAAGGCTGTTCTTGGCCAGTGGCTCCCTCAAATCCTCTGCGCTGGGCCGGTGAAGCCAGTTCTCAGGGCTTGGGTTAGTCCGAAGTGCAGAGCACAAAGTTCCTGTAATAGAAGGCGCCTTGGAACTTGTGCTCTGGCCTCAGTTTACAGAGGAGGAAACTGACACTTCAGTAAGCACTTAACCCACAAAAAGCATCAGGGAAAGAACTCAGATCGCCAGCTCAAGGCCAGTTTCATGGGCTGTGCATCCCGCAAGGCCCTGCGCTTTTCAGGGCTCTGCATGTGGGGCAGGTCGCTCTGCTGTGGCCATTCTGAAATTCTTAATCTTATTTTTGACTTTGTGTCTTGTAGGGGACGTCCGATGGGGCAGAGGAGAAACACAGGCCCGTGCTGTGTGTCACACTGCTCACGTGCGGTGTTGGCGATGCAGCACAGACATAGAATCTGGGGGGACCACGATGCACGGAGCCCAGGAGGCTCAAAAGGGGTACGAGGTAAGTGCAGAGGCCTCCCAAAGCCCATGCTTTCCATATCAACCATGATCTGCTTTCAAAATAGAAAAAAATGGTGTTTAGGAATTGCATGACAAAGGAACGCTGTCATATTCTTACTTACTCATGTTCCTTGTATTAGCCAAACACTTACACCAAAAATGATGATCTAGAAGCAAAGGCAAAGGTAGGGCAACCCCTAGTTCCTTTTCCTTCCAGTCCTTTCTTTCTCATCGGTAAGTTGATGGTAGGGTGTGTTGGTAGAATGAACACATACAAAGAGGTGAAACAAAGCTGAGTTAGTTTTGGGCAGCATTTCAGCTGTTCTGGTAAAACAAAAAACATATATTGCATGCATGAGCTATGAAAAAGGAATTGCATCATTTCTATGATTCTGCATTAGTTAAATGCTCTTGTTTGTATTTCAAATGGGCGTTCTAAAGAGGAACAATAAAAAGGTGACCAGTAAAATTCGCCCTATACATTTAAAATTTTAATTTCCCTTTACTTAGAGCAACGTTAAATTGCAAATGAAAAGCACCATGACCAGTTAAGCGAGACTGTGGAAGGAAGGGCAAAGCTTTCTATGTTAGCGTCTTCCACACTTTTTTGTTGCTCCTTGAACAAGGAGCCTGTGTTTTTATTTTGCACCGATCCTGCAAATTGTATCGCTGTCCCTGACCCAACTCCCGCTTCAGCAGTGTCTCCATGCTGAGCTTCTGACATGGCAACGGGTCCTTGGGAGGCGTGTAATGAAGGGCAAGTGGCCTAAAAAGAAGACCAGAAGACAGAGACAGGAGTCCCTCCCCAGACACAGTGATGTCACTCTGGCTTCTATAAAAAAAAATCTGTGTAGCAGCTTTACCTTGGTCTCCATGGAAACTGACACTGTATTAAAAATGAAGAGTTAAACCACCTTTCCACCAGCTCTCTCAGAAGGAATCCCCTGTTTAACTAAAATATGTTAATAGATGTAGCCAAGGTGCCTAGTTCTGCCCTCAGGCACAAGCCTCCACGAAGCAACTACCTTTTCTTTTCACGCTTTCATTCCAGCAAACAAGGAAAGAGGAAATCAGAGCCAATCCATTGTCTCCCAATGATGTGAGTTTCGGGTTTCTTTTAAGACACCTAAAATCGAGCTTCTCTATCTCCCAGCTTTTTGTTCAGTTGTAAATCTCAATTTTCTTAGAACTGAAAGCCAGCATCTCTTACAAGGGTTTGTTTATAGTTCGGTCTGAACCAGACTTGGAAGACTGAGCTCTCTCCCAACATGGAGTTGACTGTGGGGAGAAGGTAGTGAATTTCAACATTCCCTCCCACCTTGAGGTTCAGAAGCATCTGCGATGACCAAGGAAGGAGGTGTCTTCCATGACCCAAGGTGACACAGTGACCAGTTCTGTTTGGCCGCTGGGTACTAGCTCTGGGAACTCTGTTTACTGGCACTGCTGTGGCCGGGAAACTTCTCAGGTAGTTCTCCCAACAGCACATGGGGGGGGGGACACTGAATTTTGACCCTCCCCCATCCAATAAAAATCCCCTGAGAGTCCCTCCTCCCGAATTCAGTCAGGTTGGCCTCTAACTTCCAAGAATGGTAATTAGGCAGGGAGGGAGGGCCGTCTAGATCAAGCCTCCTGAGGTTCTGACCCACAGAACCCTGCTCCGGGATTCAGACCTGGCTCTCCTCCTCCTCCCGCCCCCATTTCCCTTTTGGGTGGAAATACAGAAATAAAGAAAAACATCAGTGGGGCTCCAGGTGAACTTGGCCCTGTGCCCACAGCATAAGCAGTGACATAGGACAAAGCAAAACAGAACAAAACACCCCCATCTTTCTGGTCCTCCAAGCAACACACCCACAGCTTTGCTGCCCACAACCTTACCTGCGGTCCTTGCTCAATGGGCAAAGAAACAAGCTAATGTGCGCTTTTGTGGGGAGCAGATAAGTGTCCTAATTAGGAAGACTTCGAAAATGAGTGATTGAGAAGTTATTTGATCCGCTTTGGGGACCACTCCAGTCTGAAGCCTGAACACATTAAGCGGCCGTGAATTACAGGAACAGGGCAGGCTTCTAGAAGGAAATGGAAAAGGTCTGCTGGGGGAGAAAAGCTTTAATGAGTTTTCTATTGAAATCACTAATAAATGGCTTGTTAGAAATAGGTCAGGGGAATAATATATTTATATATTCACTCTCCGTCTATTCTTTCTGTCTGGCTTGCTGTCCAGAGAGCCTTAGCTTTGTGGTCTATCACCATGAAATCATAATGGTTTCAACACGACAGAATGGGCTGGAAGTGTGTGCTGGGATTTGGGCTGATATCTTTGCAGGGATGCTTATACCGCCCTTCAAATTCTTGCTGAGAAATCAACTCCAACCTCCTGCCATGCCTCCCATATCCTAACACGTTAAAAAATCCTTTTAAAATGATCATTACTTTTGTCCTGGCTTCTGTTACGGCAGCGGTATAGTTCAGTGGGAAAGGCAGGGGGGTATCAGTCAAGCTGACCTACGCCCAGAGACCTCTTGCATACGAGCCACATGATTTGGGGCAAGAAACTGTAACTCAGTTTCTTCAGCTATAAAGCAGGGCTGATGGTAATCCTCTTTGGAACTGTTGTTATACGGTTTAATTGAAATACTACCCGTGAAATGCAGAGTGGGCATTGTAGAATAAATGTCCAAGATAATTATTTAGGCACTGGTCACCCGCACTATTGTCATAGTTCCGAGGTGGAACCCAGCGAGACCTTGAGGGTTATTTGTCCTCAAAGTTGAAGATGCTGCACCCGTTCAGAGTAGTACATGGTGGAACCAGCACTTGAGTCTTGGTTATTTATTTGGCATCTCAGTTTGTCATAAGCGCTTTCTTTTGTTCCTTTTAGCTGATGTCTTTCCCATCCGGGCCCACCAGTGGGGCTTCTTGGTCCTTTCATATTCCTACCTCTAGAAAATACATTGTGTTTGCCGGAATCTTTAGGGACCTACTCAGGACCATGCAATAGTTGATATTCATGTCTGAATACAACAGTTAATATGCACTGAGGGAACATGAGGCCCTAATGGAACTAAAAATACCCATGACCTCACATTACCTCTACAGGCACAACGTGTTGACCATGGGGCAAACAGAAGGAAATGGCTCTAGGGAAGACTCTTAAAATCACGTCACAAAGAATTGGCCTTTGTGACCCTTACCATTGGGCTGTCTGGTGTTAATGGTGCTGCAGAAACTGCTAAAAAAAATAGTCTGGGCCCTGTTTGGAGACTGATATCCTGCAGTGGTACAGGTTATTGAGGATAATCTTATTGGCAGGCTTTTGTTCCTCGACGTGGGTGGCATCTTGTTGTCCCGTGCAGACTTCATCCACATAGAAGTGCTGCGTCAGGTAGCATGGGTCACCTGATTACCCAGGACACTGACAGATTTTAAAACAGGAAATGAATAATGGTTTACTTGATTGAATTAAGAAAATCGACTACTTGACTCGTGTACCGATCAGGGTTTCAAAGCAGGTAATAAACACCACTCTGTATGTTTTTTTTCTTTTTGCTTTCTAAAATTATGGTAAGATACACATGACATAACATTTGCCATTTTAATCATTACGTGTGCAATTCAGTGGCATTAAGTACATTCACAGCATTGTGCAGTCAGCACTATTGTCCGTTGCCAAGGCACATCATCATCTGAAATAGAGACTCCAAACCCATTGTGTTGCAACTCCCCATTCATCCCAACCAGGACTCTCTTAGCCTGTCCTGTAGGGCAGGGCTAGTGGAAAGAACTCCCTCAGCCCCTCAGCTTCTATTTTACTGAGAGTGTCTTAATTTCCCCCACATTTTTGAAGGCCATTTTTGCAGAAACGGAATTCTTATTGGATAGTTTTCTCTTTCCACACTTCAAATATTCCACCCCATTGAAAGGCTTCCCCTGAGAAATCCACGGATAATGCCATTGAGAATCTCTTGTAAATGATGAGTCACACCAATATCAACTATTTCCCTAATCCTCGGACCCTGTCCTCTTCTCCATATTCAGACCAAGTCCTCTAGACTTCTCCGTATTTCTAGAATGTATCCCTTTCTCTCCATCCTCACCGTCGCAAATTAGTTTGTCATCTTTGGTCAGGATTTGCTTCCTTACTGGATTTTTCCAGATATGCTTTTGACTTTCTTTTAATACATTCTCCATGTTCCATAAATTTGACATGATGTTCACCGCTTTAAAGTTGTTCATTGATTCCCTCTTGCCTTTAGCAAAGTCCAAGCTTCTGGCCAGGATATAGGGGGCCAGTTATCACAGTGGCTTCCAGCCTTACCGGGCTCCTCTCTGCCCAGTTTTCTCCCACCAACTCAACTACCAGCTGTTTCATGAAAGTGTCGTGGGCATCTTTTGTAACTAGTTGCCTGACAAGTGCTGTCTTTTCATGTTCGCTTGTATAATTTCTACTCACCACTTAACACTTGGCCTAGGACACACCATTTTCTCTCCACCACAGATTAAATATTTCTTAAGCTTCCAGAGCCTCCAGCCCATATTTTTTATCACAGCGCTTAACACTCTGCATTCTGCAATCTTTGGTTTATGTGTTTCCCACTAGACAGTAGGGAGGGACAGTGTTCTTTTAGTTTTACGGTCTTAAGGCCTAACAAAACATAGGCTCTATAAATCCCATGGAATGAATAAACAAATGAGTCACCACCATCCTTATTATAGAAAAGCATTTTTAAAAAACACCATCAGCATTTCTTTTACCTTTCTCTAGAGAAAATAAATAAGTTGCACTCTTATTAATACCTTATAAATATTCAATAGATGGATACATGGAAACAGTATCACTAGTGTCTACCGTGGCTTTCCAGAGAAAGAAATGTAATTAACTACTGGAAGTAGTTTCTTTAAAGGCATTTTTTATAATGTAAAAATTCCAATCTTTTATTTCCATAGGATGATAAGCACTGATTATACGTTGCCCTCAGTCAATGAAATACTTGTGGACTTGGGGCCCATCCACATATTTCACATTAAACTGTCCTCTTAGTTTCTGTTGTTTCTCTAGCAGCCACTTTTATTGGTTTGTTTTTTTTTTTTCATATCAGCTTCTCAGCTCCTATGACCCAAAGCAGCACGTCCTTTTCCCTTTACTGGGGAGGCCTCACGTGGTGCATGACCCGTGGTTCTTCCAGCACACAAGTCTCTACGACCTTGCGTGACATTCCGTCCCGGTGTTTGCTGAGCGTTTCCACGGGTCAGCTCGCACCACTGCGCTTCCTTAGCCTGGGCTGTCTTTGGGTCTGGGTCTTGATGGCAGTGGCTAAACCGATCAGGCTGGAGCACAGCCTTGCCCTCCGCCTGACCTTCTGCAAAAGGGGTCAGTTCACTCTGCCAGAGGCGGGGAATAACCTGAGGAAAGAGTGCTGAACCGAATGAGGCCAAGTCCTTTGAGGGAGAGCCATGCAGTCGGCCCTGCAAGCTGGCCAGTCATGTCCCAGCTGTCATTTCTTTTTGAGAGGACCACCACAATTAGACCCTAGGAAGGTGACACTATTTAATGAAGGGGGAAGGTAGCTTCAAATTTCCATGGGACCAGCTGCCTAATGGATTCCTTGGAAGACACAGAAAACAGGCCACAGTAAAACTGATGCTACGCGCCTCCTCATTGCTTTTCATCAAGCTCCCGATGCTGTACCTAAGTGGGGCTACTCACTCTTTCCCAGCCATCTCCTGAACAGTCTTATTGCTCTGCTTTTAAGTACATACAGTTATGTCGTCTTGGAAGACATCCAGGAACATTCTATTTCTCTGAGCTCTTCCCATTCTAAAATACGGCTTCTTCCTTAGAAGGCCACTGTTTTCCCACGGAGTGGTCTCCACTCGCTTCCTGAACCCAAAGCACTTTCTTTAACCCCTATCTCATGATCTACTCTATGTTGAGATTATTTATTTTTTGTACATTATGCACCTTAAAATCTTCTGTCTGTGCCAGTACAGGGCCTGGCATCCAGCAAGGGCTCAATAAGCGATTGTTGAGTAAACGCGGCCCACGTGCACTGCCTTGGTGCTGTGCGGAGCTCCAAGGTCGCTCAGTGCAGGACAGACAGGGCTGGGGCCGGGGAGCACACAGAAGACAACAGATGTCAGAACCAAGGCTGCCTTTCCGTAATAAGACATAAAGGACAGGTGCCAAGTCAAAAGCCACATTAGAAACCTGAGGGTGTTGCTATATTCCTACCCTCTGAGAGAGAGCAACAAGGAGAAAGGGAGCCAGCGTGGGATCCCACGGTCCTGCTCGATTCTGCCCTGTCCTGGACTGGAGTTATTCTGGGAAGAAAAGGAAAGTAACTCCCAAGGCTCAAGGAGGGCGAAGAAGTGTGGCCGGACGAAGTGTTTTATGTGTCTTACATTGAACACATTGGCAAAAAGGACCCAGGCTTTTTCTCTAAGGAGCATTTGAGTTATTCTCACTGGCCCCAGGGAGGCACTGGTATTTGGAGAAGGGGTTCCGGTAACAATAATGCCAGCTACGTGCACTCGGCTCTCCCAGCGGTGCCGAGGTCCGTGTAACATTTGCTATTGCTGATGGAGGTTTGATTTGCAAAGTCCGCCTTCAGCTCTGGTTCTCACCTTGAACCCCGGGGTCTGGGGCTGTTTTTCATACCTCCAAACCCCTAAAGGAACTACATGTTTACTCATGACAAGGCTGCGCAGGCTAACTAAAATGTCAGGTTTTTACTTTAGACTGGAATTAGATTCATTCCAGGTAGAAATGCTCTCATGATAATTTGAGGTTGCTTGTAATTTAAAAAAATGCAGTTTCTTTGCTAGATAAGCTCTTTCAGGCGTTGGTTTTCCACACCATTGGGACAAAAACATCAGAATATTTTCTGCCTTTGTTCTGTGAGGAGATGGAGGAATATTTTAATTCCCAGCTCTGAGGTGTTCTGTATTCCTGTGTGCTGTCTATTTTGACAGGTCTGACTTTCTCTTATTTCCTTTCTCTACTTATCCACCGCATGTTTAGAAAGCTAATTAGCATCAGATTACTTTTTTAGGAGCAAGTTTGCCAACAATTTTAGGCTCTTATAATCTGCTAGAGTCGTTCATCTAAAGAGACTGTTTCCTGTTGTACTCTGAAAATTTTAAACTCTTCTGAATGTAACAATGTACAAAATGTAAAAAAGAAAACTGTCCTATGATATTTTTATTACTGCATATGTAAGAGGATTTACTGCTACTTTTATTTTTTCTTTTTGACATTTTAATTCAAATGATGAGGTGGTGAAGAACAATTTCTTGGAAAAAATTGTCATACATGGTCCCACAACAGTAACAAAATATTTTCACTTCTGCGCTTTATTCTTTAGTATTTGTTTACATGATTTATAGGTACTTTTTAGCGGTAAAATCATCGTGTGCATGCCATTTTGCTTTTGGTGTTCTTTAAGAGGCTACATAGTCTCAAAATAGTAGTTTACCTAAAACAAACAGGACAAGAAGTCAAGGAGATAACAGTAAAAGTTAGTATGCTGAGACGGGGGAGGAAAAAAACAGGGAAGGGAATGGAAGAAGTTCCTAACTGGATTTTTAGATTTAAAAAAACATTTGGTGTATACATGACAATATCAATAATATTATATTAGCTACACAACATTATAGTACAATGAATACCTGTAACCCACCACCCAACTTAGGACCTTGAGCAAATATCCCTAATTTGCATCTACCTATGTGTTCTACCCTTATCCCGCCCTACGGCCAACCCCCCAAAGGCAATTACCCTCCTGAATTTTGTGTTAACTATCATTTTTTGCTTTTACTATGTCAGAAGTTGGGTTTCTCAGTAACGTAGCTGAAGGTATATAACTTAGTGATACAATGAACCCATGTAGAATCCAACATAGACTATAGACCTTTCAGAATATCAAGAAAAAAAATCAAAGGAAACATCAAATCGTAGAAACAACAATAAAATGCAAAAAATAACAAAGATGAATTGGAAACACACAGTAAAATGGGTTACAAAACTAAACTCTTTCAAGAGCTGGGGATTACAAGACAAATAAAGCGCCCTGTCGAGCAGCTTATGTTCTGGTTAGTCAAGGTGATTGTACGTGATTGTGAGCAACTAACTATAAGCCAATCAGACCTCAAAACCCTGAAAGGAACACAAGCAACATATTATGGACGTTCAGAAGAGGGAAATCTCAGGGTTGAGAATTTACATTATTCTTAAACTCTTCCCTGCCTCTCACCGCCCTGCGGATATGAAAGAATGGACGGTTGTTGGAGTAGCGAGAGCATTTTTGGAGCGAGTTGTTGGATTAAATCACTGTCCTCACCTACAAGGAAGTTTGGAGGTGGTGCTTTCTCCTTCAGGTTGTGAGCTTGAAATGTGTTATGTGCAGTGTGAGGGACAGTGACCTTGTGTCCCACTCACACTGAGAAGTATAACAGGGCAGAACCAGAGGCGGGCTGGCTTCTCTGTGGCTGCTGAGGAGACCGTGCACGCGTGACCTGCATTTCTGATGGGTTGAGGCCAAGAATAATTAGTGGGCCAGGTGTGGGCTTGAACAAAGTTGGCATGATATCATCCTATGTCTCGTTGGGTAGGGTTTGCCTCAAGGGGGTACCCAGTCCTAGCAGGAAAAAAATGTAGTTGCTGCGTATTTAGGGCTAAAGAAGTGGGTCTCAGTTGTTTTGGTTTAACTGTCTCTTTACACCTTTAAAATCACGATGGACCTTGAAGAGGTTTTGTGTGTGTTGGCCACAGCCATCGATTCTCTCTGTCTCAGCAATTGAACCTAAAAGAAATTTTAAGCGTTTATTCATTCCTTGAAAAAGAGCAGTAATAACATTTTTAAATAGAATAACTAAGTTTCCAAAATTAAAAAAGTAATTTAGAGAGAAGAGTGGTGTGCTTTCACATTTCTGCAGATCTCTCCAATCCCTGGCTGAACAGGAGACCGCTGGGTTCCCCCTCTGCATTCAATCTGTTGAGGGACATTGTTCAGCCTCACACAGGTACACATCAGCTCCTCACCTCTTTAAAACAAATACTTACACAATGAATTATGCAATATCTAGGACAGAATGTTTTAGAGGTAAATAATAGTGGCACCTAATCTAGTCTTGGGAAGAGGGTCTTTATGGGAGGCGAAGCTGAAGCGATAGGATTGGGATCCTATGGGACAAGGGCTTGGCTGCTTGTCGCGGCTGCTTGCGCCCAACTTGTGAGGCAGCGAGGGTGACCAGAGCCACGTGAGGGGACCTGCTTCCTGTGGCACTGCTTTCTCCTTCCCATGGAGCTTAGGGGTCCATTCCTAGCCAAGACGGTCCACCTAGGCAGCATGTTTCGCAGACCTTTTAGGTTTTTCTCCAGAAATACTTCTGAGCCTTTCAGCTATGCATAAAGCATGTCTTTTACCTTCCCTTTGGATACTGGGGCTCACTCGCTCTCTAATCCTGCGCAGGGCAAATGTTGCTCCCGCGGGATATGAAAAATGCTGTCAGAAGAAATTCACTCTGTCCTGAGTTCAACCTGGAGGCAGTGGCCTTTAATTACATTGTTAGATTGTTCCCTTTTCCTTTTTCTTCTCTCTTGGCGCCCCATCTCCCCTCCTTACCACTCCAGTGTTCTAACCTACAAGAGCTCAGGAGTCTGGTGTTGCTTAGACACCTCATTAGAGCGGCTTTGGGCACCATCAGATCAGAGAAAATAAGCAGGTTTGGAGCTGAGCCAATTAGAGGCTTATTAGGAGGCAGGTCATGGGGTGTACTTGCTTCTCTCAGCGCTCCCCTTGAAGACGAGAGGCAAGCTGATGGTGACCTGTTAAAGAACAAAGGGAATCACAGGCCCACGTTAGAGTCCTTTGCTCCATGACAGCAAACCAAGCTTAATCGTAGTGTTCAACCTCTCCCAACCATGTGACCTTTAAGCAGTCCATCTGACATTTCCTCATTAGCTTTGGTGGCCCCTGTCATTTTCTTTCCCGCAAAAATGTGCTGGGCCCAAGCGATCCTTTCTTTTGCTAATGACCTGTCGTCCTGCCCAGTTTCTGCTGCTCGTTGCCATCCATTTGGTACCATTCTAGTTGCTAGGTGGGAGGCTGTTCAATTAATGAATCATTTAATAAAGCCAGTTAGATTCTTCACATTTACTTGGTGGAGTTGTGTTTTTAACGGTCCTATTGGAACAAGCCATCCTCTGGTGAAATGTGCTGGATCTGAAAATACCCTGCAGAATCCTGTTTTCCCAGGTAGACAAAGCCACCTAAGGAACTGGGTGCAAGATGACTATCCAGGAGAGTCATCATTTAGAATGGAAGGGCAGATAAGGTGCTTCCCAGACAAGAAAAAACTTAGGGGGTTCATCATCACCAAGCCTTTATTACATGAAATGTGAAAGGGACTTATCTAAGAAAAAGAAGATCAAAACTATGAACAGTAAAACAACAACAGACTCACAACTACCAACAACTGAATCTGAAAAACAAAAGCAAAAACAAGCTAAGCAAACAAGCAAAACAGGAACAGAATCAATCATAGACATGGAGATCATTTGGAGGGTTATCAGCTAGGAGGGCAAAGGGGGAGAAGAGGGAAAAGGTACAGGGATTAGGAAGCATAATTGGTAGGTACAAAATAGACAGGGGGAGGTTAAGAACAGTAGAGTAAAGCAGAAGCCAAAGAACCAATAGGCATGACCCATGGACATGAACTAAGGGTGGGGGTATTGCTGGAGGGAACAGGGGTACCAGGCAGAGGGGTCAAAGGGCAAGAAATTGGGATTAGTAGCATAATCAAAAAAATATACTAAAAAAAAAGAACTGGGCACTAGGAAGGTTTACTACTGATAGTTACTGCCTTTGGTCAGACATACTAAATGAGATGGAAAGCATCTCGTTTAGTTCTGAGAAAACTCGGGGAGCTAGGTCTTCTTCCCTCCATGCCACAGATGAGAAAAATAAGGCACTGAAGGATGAAATGACTTGCCCAAGCCGCACCACTAATTAATGGTAGAACTGCAGATTCAGCACCGGCCACTTCGCTGCTGATGGGCTTTCTCGCATTGCCCCGGTGGCCGCCATGCCCGCTGCTTGGTAGTCAGTCCCTTCCTATTACGAAGGAACTACTTAAAAACAAGAATACCAGGTCAGGGTTTCCTTCAAGTTTATTACATGACTCTGTTTTGGGGGCATATTATTTTTCATGTTTGTTTTTAAATTTGGCAGGTAGCGGAGGAATATAACCTAGGATGGTTGTTTTTATCCATTGATTTTGAAAGTAATATTTTCCTTTTGGGAAGAAGAGCCCTCTGTGTGGAGAAAAACAAGGTTTTTCTTTCTTTTCAGATTTCTCTAAAATGGTTTTCGTATTACAACATTTGAAAAAATACAGGAAAGTAGGAATAACAATATAATGAATACTCATGCATCTCCAAATGCTCCTTTCTAGGTTAAAAATCAAGATATCTCTAAAAATACTTTTTCCATGCCCTTTCCTACCAGTCCCCAAAAGAGAAATCATCTCCTGAATACGACTTTAAATTAAGATCTGGTTTTAGCGTCCTCACTGGCGGTCACTTAGTTGTTCTCCCTAAAGATTTGAGTTCTCTTTTCTCCATCCTCTAAATTCCCTTCCTCTCTCAAATATGGGGAAGTTCTTTGGTAGCTCTCTTCACAGGGATATTTCTAGAGTTAATGAGCTGAAATGCCATTTTGAGCTTCTATAGAAAAAAATTAATATATAGCCTATTTTTCCTGCTTCGATATATTTTTAGAATAAGAGACTGCCTTATCATTCTCTTACACATACACGTACTCGACAGATATCACTCCAGCATTTATTGAAGGATAGAAACTGGGGCATAGTTTCTAATTGAATAATGATAATAAGAAAAGATTCAGGGCCATTCGGAAACATGAAAGTCTGAAGAATAATTAACTGATAATGAAAACGATAAAGCCAAACTAGTTCTCCACTTATTAATTAGTAAGCAAACACAAGGCACAATAAAGTTACGTCAGATGGCAACATGCATTTGCTCATTGGTTTCTGGCTTGGGAGCTAAGTTTTCATTATTCTGTATAGTGCTACAAAATAGCAAGAGGCAAGGTGTCTCAGCTCTGCCTGTATCAGTTGCATGACCTCCTGAGCCAGTCATTTCCACGTTATAAGCCTCCCTGTCCTCCTGTGTAGCGGGAGATAATGCGGGTACTCACCCTGTCAGGTGTTGGGGTTAGATAACTTATTCACGCTGTCTGGTCCGTAGCAGGGGCCCGGGGAATGGGGGCTGCTGCTTCTGTGCTAATTACAGTGGTTTTAGCCCCACAGCCGGAACCCCCCACCCCATCACAAAGTGGCGCTGGAATTGCAGAGCAGCTTGGCTCCCAGCACATCCAGCAGGCAAGCAGGCAAGCAGGCAGGCAGCGAATGGCTTTGCCTTGACTCCCCGCTCAGCTGCAGGGAGCGTGGTCAACAAACGGCCTCCGACTGTCTCGGGGTCTGCTCAGCTGTAGAGACCTGCCTCGCCTGGGGATGCCCCTTCCCAGGGCGGCCCACGTCTGGGGACTGGATGACACGGAGACAGAAAGCCCTGGCCATTTCCACCCGGCATGGTAACATCCCGACAGGCACTGCTGGCTCCGAGCTCCCCCCAGGTTGGCTGAGGCCTTCTGGGGTCTGTGCTAGGAGGCCTTGGAAGCTACTGTCCCTGGCTAAGAAAGTAAATCAAACCAAAAGAGATTAGTACCGACCTTAGGGATGTAAAGGATGCAGGGGTGGTGGCCCCCACTTATCCCCATTCAATTCATCCGCCTGGCCCCGCAGAAGCTCGATGGGTTCTGCAAGCACAAGCCAGTCGTAGCCTCAATCCCAGCTGCCATTCGACACTTGCTGTCTTTACCAAAGCAGATAAAGTAGCCTTAGGCTCTTCATCCGTGGCTATTGACTTAGTCAATGCATGGATTTCTGTCCCAATTATAAAAGAGGATCAGAAACAGCTTCAAATCTAATGGAATGGACAATGTCATGAATATTTACAGGCTTGTACCATGCCCATGTTAACTCTCTTGCCCTCTGTCCATATCTAAAGACACAGCCATCATCTGGACGTCTATGGTACCCAAAAAGCTGCGTCTATCTGTTTGATGAGCAAGAGGCAGCACCCATGCCAGAGATCTTGGTAAGATACATATACTCCAGAGAATGGGAGACAGATCCTCTCCAGGGTAAGAGGATGGTCACACGGTTATATTTCCCAGTGCCTAGGGGCCACAGGCATGTGGGACTCTAAACTGAAAGACAAATAATTGAATCTTGGACCTCTAACGAAGAAAGGATGAGTGCCACGCCTAGTAGACCCCTTTGTGTTCCAAAGACTGCTCAGTGCCTCCTGCCCTGGGTGATCCAAAGGCTGACAGCCCCCAGTGTGGAGCCCAGAGCAGCAAAGGGCTCTGGGAATAGCCAGACCGTGGTGCAGGCAGCCCTGGTGATGGGCCACAGATGTACCAGGGACAGAGAAGAAATGCTCTGTGGCGTTTGCGGCCAGGTCACAGTGCAGGCCCCTCAGTCTGGGCCATGGCTCTGCCACCTGCAGCAAACCCTGGGTTGCTGGGCCCCGGGAGAGGCGGCCAGCCGGGTGACCGACCCTGACCGAGGACTCCCGGTGGTCCTGCAGCTGGACTTGCTCACTGTGAGCTGGATCCTGTGAGATCCACCCAGTCACAGGGGGTTCCGTTACCTCCACCTGTGACACCAATGACTTCCATATGCCACCCAGCCCCCAGTTTTTTTGTGTCCTTTCTCATTTTACTGGGTATGATTGTATTTCTTACTCATTGATTTCATAATCATTGGCTAGTTCTTTGCTCCTATATCTCTTAGTGCTATTTGCAAGAATCCTATGCAAGGACTCATATGTGTATTATAAGAAATGGAAATAAGTTCTGCTTAACCAAAGGAAAAGGAAAAGAGAAAAATTTGAAGGATGCTAGAGCAGCTCACAGAATCCTATTAAGGTAGCGGTCCCCAACCTTTTCAGCACCAGGGACCTGTTTTGTGGAAGACAGTTCTTCCACGGACTACAGTGGAGGAGATGGTTTTGGGATGATTCAAGCTCACCTCCTGCTGAGCGGCCTGGTTCCTAACAGGCCCAGACCAGTACCGGTCCCAGCTGGAGGTTGGGGTCCCTTGTGTTAAGGCACCACCAGGGTGTTCAGGAGCAAGAATTGATAGGCCTCGCCTTCCCCCAACACACCGCCATCATTACGGTTTCCAACATTACGATTCTCCATTCCAAGTGTGAGATTCACAAGAAAGGAAATGTGGTTGAGCAGCCTTGTTGGCTTCAGGGAAGACAGAGGCCATTGGGGTCCCCCAGCTGAGAAGGGGCTGCCCCACGGGAGGGGAATCACCACGGCAGCCATTCCAAGAGGCATTTACTGTGTTTGGTAATAAATCAATACGCAGAGAAGGTGAGTTTCAAGATGTACTTGGTTGTCAGGAACTTTGTGGGCAGAGTTAGAAAAACAGAAAGCCCAAGCTTGTGTTTTGGTGTTGACTCTCTCTTAGTGCTCTGCCAGTCTCTTTCTCCTTTTCTTGGTTTTTGGGGAGTTTGGACACTGTCCTCTGACTCTTCTGATGCCTAGAGACAGTATGTTCCCCAGTGACCTGGTGGCCACATTGTGGAGCGCTGGGTTTCTCTCCCTGTCTCCCTGGGTGACCAGGCTCTTCCAGACGAGTAAATGTGGGGTGGGCTCAGCCACTGTCACCCACTCCTTAGTCCTCACTGCAGAGGGCGGTTCTGAGATTCTTGGACCCTCGGTACCCTGGTAAGTTTGATGTAGAGAGTCATTGTTTCCAGAGCGAGCTCTATTATTTCAAGAATACCTGCATTTCTGAAGAGAAATTTATAAGCTGTAAGATGTTATGAAACCAAAGCCAAGTAAAGGGCGTGATTCTGTTTTGCCTTTAGTGGCCAGAAAAGTTAAATCAGTAAGCAATTCCCAAGAGTAGACATTTGTGCGGCTGCAGCACTTCCTAGCACTTTTCTTTGCCTTCCTGGGAGCTCTTGTCGCTCTATGTTTGAATGTCCTATTGTGCCTTTGTGCTGCGTGTCAAAACTGCGAGCTGGCCTCGAGTCCTTCTGGAAACACACAGGATATAAATCTCTAAATAAGCGAAGATAAGCCCTCTCTACCTCCAAAATAGAAAACAGCCATAATGGGTTCCTTTGGAGATAAGGAAACTGAAGGGTTTTGACGAAAGAGAAGTGACCAAATTGAACATAGCTGGTAGCCTTTGCAAAGAATGAGATCCACGTTGACAGATAGCGCACAGGCTCTTGGCACCAAGAAGCAGTTTCCAAACACACAGCCTTTGCCTCTGGGAAAAGGGGAGCCTCTATATCCATCTGACATAAAAGGCTACCCATGTCTCCCCTTTTCTTTTTAAGTCGGTTGAGCAAAAGATCTGTCTGTTCGTATTCTGTGTTCACCCCTGGTATTGTCAGTGCCAAAAATCATTCCATCCTGCCCCCAAGTTCTTTAAGATGGCTTTTGGACTCAATTTCTGGGGACAATTTTACAGGTGAAGGCATAGTAGGTATTTGCTGGGGCTGCCATAACAGAATCCACACACTAGGTGGCTTAAACCACAGATGCAGGTCCTGTTGGGGGTAACGGAAGCATCGAAGAATCGCTGCTGCTTAGATGGGCTCTGACCTTGCTCCTATCATGTGACATCTGGGGACTTGCCCCAGTGAGCACCAGGACGGAGTCTGGGAATGCCGGTTCCAATGCACTAGAACCACACAGCTTCTATGTAATGAGGGCTGTGTTTTCTTCCCTCTGCTGTTCTCTCTTTGGTCTGGCTAATATCAGTGTCCATGTGACAGAAAGAGGCAACAGCATTGGAATTAGGGAGCATGCTCACTGTTGGCAACTGCTGGAGATTTGATTATTCTGGAGTTTTCTAGGATGGTTGAGAATTTAACACTGTATCCTTCCAAACTTTAAAACAATTTAAAAACATTTTTAAAAGGAATCTTTCTCAGTTATACCAGAAAATACCTGTGCGTTCCCAAGGGGAATCCTTTAGAGAAAACAAAGCATTTGTATTCTGTTTTATCTAGAACCTATTTTTAACAACGCTGTGTTTCCTCATTTCCTTCGGGGGTCCCTTTAGCTAAGGAACTCTAATGAGCTCAAATTTCCAAGCAGAGTTTAATCTGAAGTATCTATTTCTGTCTGAGCAGTTAACATCCCAGGCAAAACTGCTTTCTCACAATCTTTTCAGAACTCTGTTCTCTTATCTTCTCTACCTTTATAAAGCTCCATTCTAAGATGGAAAGGGAGAATGAACAGAAACTGACTCTAGAAGCAATATGCCTATAAAAGGGAAAAAAAGGAAATTTTCCTCTAGCAAAGAAAGCCTCTAGTTCACACTGAAAGGCCTTGGAACTGGATGTATGATTTTTTTTTAGCCCCGAAGAGGTTTTGTTAAGCAAATACCTTTGTCCTGGACTTTTATCTAATGTAGGCAAAGCGACTTAAGGACAAGGCCGGCACGTAGAGAGATCTGGGTGGTTGCTTTTTGTAGATGAAAAAAAAAAAATAGAATATTTTCAAATCTGGGTGGTTGATCTGTAAAATGACCTAGAAATGATTAATTGATCCTTTCAGTCATTTACTCAACAAATATGTACTAAGGACTTAGCATGCCCCAGATTCAAATAGGTGGAGGGGACTCACTAGATCAGACAGAAAGGTCTGTGACCACATGGAACATTTTTCCAGAGCTGAAGGCAGACAAAACAGCACTAGGAATGGTATCTGAGGAGCGTGGTGACCGCGTTTTAAGGAGGTGGAACCTGGAAGAACAAAGCAAGGGTCCAGCACTGGGGAAGTTCTGACGCAGTGGCTTCTGAAGTGGGGCGGGGGGTAAACTAATAGGAAGAAAACAACCTTCCCCCAATTCAGTTGCTCTGTTAACCTCTGAACTCCATGTCCCGCCCTTCCTCCTTCCTCAGGGGCCTGTGCGAGGGGGCGAGGGGGGCAGGAGGTTGGGGTGGAGCTCTAACCCTGGTCAGAAATGAGACCCCAGGAAATGGAGGTGACTGGTGTTCTTGCCCCTCTCAGTGGGAGGTGATTGGATTTGGGCACTAAATCAGGTGATGGCTAAAAGCAAGACTTTGCTGATACATTTCTTCCTTTCGTCTTCTTCCCAAGAGCTTAAGGCCATTAACATGTTTTCTAACTTGTCTTCAAGACACTCTCATAAATTTTGGGCCAAATTCTTCTCCCTTCCCTGGTTTTAATTTATTTTTCCTGTGCCACATTTCTTTCTGGGTTTGATCCTTTTTATAGCTTTTGATAAAATTTTCCTGTGACTTTATATTCCAGTGTCTTAGGAAATTTCTTGAATGCCCCACTCAACCTGCACTTTGAACCTGCCTACTCTGTATTAGGGTTTCTTGTTACTGGCCCTTTTCCTGGCCCCAGCTGCTGCTTCCCAGCCTGCTCAGTACTTCTGGGTTAAGGTTTCATCTTTAGTATATGTGCTACCGAAGCGAGCACTGGGTTGATGCGTCATTAGGACTATATTCTTGAGTCTTGGCTGTGACTTTGCCTCAAGATACCATCTCTGGTCTCTGTTGGCTACAATTTCCAGAGCCCTCAGCCTAGCCAGTCCTGAGTCCGGCCCTCCCCCAGAACCTCTGCCGGGAGTCTACCCACAGACCCCACCTTTACCAGGGAAGTTTGGACAGAGTCAGCCACACTTAACAGGTAAGTTTATTCACACCACACCAAGCAGTTAAGGATCGAAAAAGACAGCAAGTAATCTATACCATGAAGACTTACTTCTTAACAGGGGCTAATACTTTAAACCAAAACAATAAGTAGCTGGTAGTTGGTTTTCAGACAGTATGAGAAATTAATGAGCAAAGAGTGAAGGGAAAAACAAGAAACTAAATGGGGGGAATGTTTTCATGCAAGATTGTCACGCTTTTCCAGAGTTGGCCACAGCTGAGAGGTCTTTCCTTTTAAACGTACAGCTGGATATCATTTTAATATTACTTTCTCCTCTGCAGTCATGATGGGGGGTTTTCAGCTTCCCATTCATGTTTCTAACAATCAGGTTATGCTGAAGAATTCAGCCATTCAAAAAGATACATTTGAGCCGTGTGAACTGGCATGGAGTGGACATCGACCCACGGAATTGGGTTCATTGCTGTCTTCATGGTGGGAGGCTGCTGGAGTGGGAAGGTATGTGTACGCGTGGATGGAAGCGCCCGTGTGTGTAGCAGAAGGTGAGGAGGGCGATAAGGGTGTCCCCACAACTCAGTGTCCCCTGCCAGCCTCCCCCGCTGGGCTCCTGAGTGGTCAGGGCTCTAGCTTGTCATCTGTCATTTCTCCAGTCCCTGGGACAGACTTGGTATAAGCTCAGAATTCAATCCTTATGTATGAACTGGATGAAATGGTGAGAATTATAGAAAGTTCATCTAAAAGGTCTTCTAGAAGATGAAATCCACATTTTGCAGAGGGAAAAGCGCAGCCAACAGAGCCTGTGTGATTGGCTACAGCTTGTTAGTAGCAGATCAGGTATGAGGCCTGGATGTTCTGATAGTGTTCACTGTTTCCTCACACGGTTCTTGTCTGAAGTGTTTTTAAAGAGTAGTTTGCAAAATCAAATAATGTAATAAAGCTTTGTTTTTGTTTAACTGTCTGTGCCTAAAATTTAAGAATTTTAAGTCATTGAGAACAAGTACGATACTTGAAATCAGCCATTTTCTTCTAACAAAGACCTTTCCATAGGGAAATGCCCTAGAAATACTACATGAAATTGCTTCCTGGTGTTGCCAGATCTTGCTTCCTAAGCCCAGGAAGGTGATTTAATAACTCTTGAATGGCTTGATATTAATATTTTTCTGTGATCTACTTTTATATAAAGGATTGAATTGAGGGGGAAGGAAGAGACAAATCTACATGAAGAAATATGTAATAATGGAAAGGGATATTGGACCATCTTCATTTGAAAATATACTAAGGAAATTGCAGAACAAAATGAGAGGATGTGTAGTATTCTAAGAAGAAAGCTGAATATAAATGAAAGTCACCAAGTGTATAATAATGCTGTTTCTCATTTTTCTTTTTATTTATGCTATTTTTAAACTTTTGGATTGGACTGAAAAATAATAACTTTATACTTTTGCTACAGAATAATTTCTAGTGACCTTTGATCATCATTAGCTTAAAAATGGAGCTCCATTTGTCTATCAATTTGTCCAAATTCTGATGGCAGGCAGGAGAATAAAAGATTTCAGATTCTTAGTTTAGCACCCAGTGGAATATGCCAAATAGGCTCCTTTGAAATGTAATTATTTTCCCCCCAAATTTATAAGATGTTTTGTACATGAAGGATGAAATGATCCAACTTTCACTTTATAGAAAAATTGTGTCTTTTACTGAAATTTGTGGAATTGCTCCCTAAAGGTTAGTTGGCAAGGTGCCACTGGTTGATGTCAGACTATAAGAGAAGAATAAGAATCATAATGTGTTTTCTGTATGAGAGAAATTGCAGGTTGAAAAAGATTGAAATCCATTCTTGGAAATTTGTCTTAATCAGCAATCAATATTTTCCCATTTGACTGAATGCTGCTGAAGAAATTCATGAGTTTGTCAAAAGGTAGAGCAAGACAGAATCTTGAAGATAACCATAAACCCCTTCCTTTTTATAAATCAGGGAACTTAGAGATCAAGGTTAAATAACTTGTCCCACATCCCAAACCTAATAAGTAGCTGGGACAAGAAATTAACTCTCCTGCCTTTTACACTAATTTCCCTGTCTAATTATTTATTCTTTTTTAAAAGTTTTTAACATTTTAAATTTATTTTTAGGGAGGGGAAGTGAGGGAGAGAAACACCAATGTGTTTCTCATTGCCCTGGCTGATGTGGCTCAGTGGATTGATTGAGCACTGGCCTGCAAACCAAAGGGTCGCTAGTTCGATTCCCAGCCAGGACACATGCCTGGGTTGTGGGCCAGGTCCCTAGTAGGGGGCATGCGAGAGGCAACCACACATTGATGCTTCTCTCTCCCTTTCTTCTTCTCCCCTCTGTCTAAAAATAAATAAATAAGATATTTAAAGGGAAAAAAGAAAGAAATTAATAAACTTTAGATTTATATTTAAAACCGAATAAAGTCTTGAGAGACCACTTTCAAAATTTCAGCACTGGACAGCACCCCTTCTGATAATAATTATTTTCATCACAGAACTTTTATAAGTCTTGATATTTATGTAAGAATGTGAACTAACACAGTTTAGTAGTGGGTTTTTTTTTTAAACAGCACAGTTGGAAACAAAAGGAATCCTCTGTTTAATCCAGAATTAATCAGGACATTAAATTAGCCAAATTACTCTCAGCATCTGGATTAATTAAATTTTTAATAGAAGAGAGATGCACATACAATGGAGGGGACATTTGGATGCACAGTGGGACTCAAAGCAGGATGTGTCGCGCCCTGAATGTCAGAAAAGCCTCCCTTATTGGGGGAGGTTCAAGAGGGGCTGAAAGAAGGTCACTGGGTGGCATCTTGCTTGTCAGAAAATCTGCTGAGGATCCAAGCACAGGACACTGTGTCTACCATTAGCCAAGAGGAAAATTTAGTGAGCTAGCTATTTGGCCTTTGGGGAATGAAACAGTCTACTTCTCTTTTATTTGCAATGTTCTTGTCTGAATGAATGGGTGTGTTGGTTCTGGATAGGTAACAGCCTTCCTCTCTAACATGTGTGAAGCTCCCTGTCTGGGGCCAGGGTTGTCTCCCAGCTTGATGCTGAGATTTCGCACCCCGGGTTCACTTGGGGAGTAACTCTCCAAGCTTCCCCCTTCGCCTGTGTGAGAAAAAGCCGTGACTACCTCGTTGTTGCGTTACCGAAAGATCTTGGCGGCAATGCCATTTTCCCTTTGTAGGTTTTCATTAAATATGAACAAAACTTGAGCTTTGGTTTTTCTTTAATTTCAACTAAGTTCAACATTAGTTATTTTATGAAATATACAGAACCTACAAAGTTTGTTATTAAACTTGAACACTGAGTCCAAGAACTCACTTCCTTTTGAGCATAGAACTATGGCATAGGGATCTCTCTGCTCTTAGAAAAATGCTGAGCTCGGACAGTCGGGAATATGTGTATAAAGAGCACAAGTCTGGTTGCCTGAAGACATTTTTCCTTTAATCTCCCACCATTCTCTTACTAAAGTATAAAAGGGCAGCGAAAGAGAAAGTTAATGACAGTTGCTTGCTTTCCAGACATCTGCCTGGCCTATGCCTCTCTATTCTGAAAGTTAAAGAGGGTCTTTCTCACACAGATTCACAGAAGACCCGCTCAAGGCCGGTATTTACTCTCAGTTCTTGAAGTGGTACCAAGTCTGTAGAGTCATATCCTGCTTTGTAGATGTCTGTCTGGCAGCAAAGGGCCACCAGAGTGGAGGAATAATGGGTCCTTGGGTCACCGCACCAGCCACGGGGCACCAGTAGTTTGTAACTCTGAGCAGTGAGTTTATGACGAGACATCTCACGTGCAGTATTGCCACTCTGTCCTACTGTAGTCAGGTTCTAGAGTCCCATTTGGATTGCCAGCTCCCCGAACACACATTACAGCAGAAACCAGCCTTTTCCCCCACTATCTTACTTAAACTATAGGGGCAAAATCATTTGTCCCTGAGATTTTTATTGCAAAAGGTAATGAGATTCTTTTGCACCATGCTAGGATAACAATAAATACTTTCAATAAGCTCTAGGACTGCTAAAATTAAGGAAGAAAACTTAGTTGGCATGAAGAAAGCTATTAAAATGTTTCCTTCCCAGTACCAAAACCCAGCAAAAATAATAATAGTGGGACAACTCTCATCTGCGGAGAGGAGTTGGCATCTATAGTCACTGTCTCAGTGACGTCTTTTTATCTGTCATTATCTTTTCTCTCCTCTTTCGAGTAGAAAAGTCTTGGGGTCAGATGGGATGTACAGTTTTGAAAGAACCAGTTTGTTAATTCTATTTTTTTCAAAAGATCAGTTGAGTACAAACTTCCAGCTATGAAATACATAGGCTTGGAGATGTAGTATCCAACATGGGAAAAATGGTGAACAACACGGTAATAACTTGGCAGGGTGACAGGTGATTACAGACCTAGTGTGGTGACCACATGGCGAGGTATCCAAAGGTCAAATCACTGGTATCCATGTGAAACTAATAGGCTACTGGATGCCAACTATGCTTTAATATTAAAAAGTTTAAATGTATCATAGAATTGTATGCTTGAAACATATAACCTTATGAACCAATATGTCAAGCCAGTAAATTTAATTTAAAAATAATGATTCCTCTGAAATTGACAGGAATAATCTCATTGTCTCTGTAAGTAGTTAGAGACCAGCAACTTTGCCTGCACTAATGTGTATGACTCCTTCAGGCAGGGCCTTGGACACGCAACACTTCCGTCCACAGCTAAGTGCCCCAACTCTGTCCAACTTCATTGGGGCCAGGAAATGTGGGTTCCCATGTGCCCAGGAAGGAAATGGAAATTGGGTGATACCCACGACAGAGTCTCTAACCTCCTTGTTGAGGGGATGTGTTTCCTGCCTTTTAGGGACCATGTACTCCTGGCTCCATCCAAAGTATCCCCTTAGGAAAAGGAATCTCTCTCCCCCTTGTAGCTACGATGACATCAGATGGGGTGTCAGAGATGAGAGGAGGGAGCAGATGCAGATTTCCTTGTCAGCACTCTGGGTGCCAAGCGCTGTCCTTGGGACTTGGCATAGCTGAACCCACGCTGGAGGGAAGGACCCTGTCGTTTCGGCTTGTAGCCTGGGCTACCGGGTGCTCTTTTTGCAGACGGGGCCTTTGTGTCATAATTTTAGAACCACCTGCCACACTGGCTCTCAGAGATTTGGAGCCCACTAACCAATTGAAAAGCAAACACAGACCACCCATTTAGGTAAATGAATTTTTACAAGATTCAGCATGAATAGATTTAAATTATTACATTTAAAAATAATAATAGCCCTGGCTGGCATGGCTCAGTGGATTCAGTGCTGGCCTGTGAACCAAAAGGTCGCCAGTTCAATTCCCGGTCAGAGCACGTGCCTGGGTTGTGGGCCAGGTCCCCTATGGGGGCGTGTGCGAGGCAGCCAAATCAATGTATCTTTCACCCGTCAATGTTTCTCTCCCTCTCTTCCTCCCTTCCCCTTTCTCTAAAACTAAAAAAATAAAATCTTAAAAGTAATAATAATAAAAAAATGTATTTTACATCAGCAAGTGGGATAATGTTTTCAGTTTCCACCATGTAACTCTACTAAGCTTGAGGGAGCTTGATTTGGGAGATAAATTAGATTTCATGTCACCTCTTTTTTTAACTTTTTATTTCTGTCAAGTTGGAAGTTCTGAATTCATAATCATAATGATCTAGAAGGGTTGTAAGTATTTATTTGGTGGCTCTGCCAGTGCTGATGCCTGGTCACTGAACATTTAAAAGTATAATTTGGGAAAGAGTGGTAAATAGGTCACTAATGAACTCACTGGCGGCACGCTGTTCCGGAAATTAAAAAATACTCCGTTCAAATATTTTAATGTGATTTTACATTTTATCATGGCCCATGATTAATTTCTTCCTCTAATAAGTAAAAGAAAATGTGCCAGATTGGGCCAGAATTGAATTTGTAGCAATTGAGTTATTTAATTCATTAGGTGGATTTACAAATCCTGATGAAAACCATGATGCTTGAGTCCTGATGTGTTATGTGCAGGTTATTTATGTCCCCACATATGTTTCTGAGTTAATCTTTTCAGTTAAGACACCTGAGGTCACAGAAATGGTCTTTACTACAATTTCTATGTCATTAAGAAATTGACTCTTCCTTCATTTCAGAAACTCACATCCTCATTTTTGTTTTTTTGTTTTTTGGCAGCTAAGTCTTATCCTTGCTGCTTGTTTCTTTGGCCTCTCCCCCCCACATTAAAGATGTACACTAAGGAAAAATAACCATTGTAACAGTTGTCACTATTTTGTTCAACACTGAATCAATGACAAGAGGCACCTTCTTGTCACCAACAGTTGTCTGTTAATGAAACAGTATGTAGACTGGGATTTAGAGACAAGTTCTATTCAGAAAGCTTGGGGCTCCATGAGTAAGATTCCACCACACATTATTCCAATCTAAAAGTGAGGCCAATAAATAACAATAGCTATTTTCAATGGCATTATTTCCAGTCCTACCCAGATAAAAGTCTCCTTTTTATACGTACTACACGTTTGTTGAGTGCTGACTCATGCTTTTATGTCTGCGATATCGTTCATTCCCAAGCACACACACACGACGGGGACTGTTCCTCCACCTTGGAGGCCATTACTTTGCTTGAAGTTCCTTTTCAGAAGGGATTTGTGCCAGCGACACATTCTGCATTCTCTCAGAGCATTATTCCATAAACCTTCCTCCTGTTTCATAAGACTTCGCTATCGGGTAGCTTGCCTCATTTTTGTTATAAGGAATGCAGCGTCGAATGATGACTCTGTTGTTTTTGTTCTTTACTTTTAGTGACAAACCTCATTAATTTTGTGCTAAAAAAGCATTATTTTTGCAATTGGTCCAGGACAACTTAATTAGTTTACGAGTTGGGGTATTGTCTTTGTAAATGATGAAAAATTCCTCAGTGGTTTTCTCCCAACATTGGACAGAGTTTCATAACAGCACTAGAAGAAAATATTCAATAAAATCCTGTCTGTGTAGATGTTATTATACTTCCTGTTCACACATTTTGTTTCCCTATCACTTGCTGCAAAATCCTCTTTTGTCTCAATGCGCTGGAATTCTTACCCCTCTGTGACTATTGCATCACCCTGGGTTGTATTTGGGCTCTATTTTCATCACTACCTTTATGCATCAATGCATCATTTTCAGAGCCAGTGATCCCTTTTTGTCAGTTTGGGAGTGGAACGCGTCAAAATAATAATGAAAAATAATGTAAATCAAACAGTAAGACATCATATGCCAGCAATGTGAAAACACACTAGCCAAGATGCATTGGAGCTTGGAATGTTAATGAATATAATCTGATTTACCAGCCCTTTTAGCATAAACAGATCATTTAAGAATATAATTGTTATGAAAGCTACAAAAGGTTGTTAAAGAAGTAATTCATTTTTCTATTTCTAATGTAAAATGTATGTGTAATAAACTGGGATTACAGTTTTCTGCTTCACAGCTGCAAACAACTTGACAGGTTTCCAGGGATTTCTGGGAACATCCTGGAGTCTGAGAACCTCCCTTATGTGAACTCTGACCTGGTGGGGAGCAGCAGAAGCGGCAGGCCTCTGCCCAGAAGCCCTTACTTCTCCTTCAGGACAGAAGCTTACTTGCCCAGGCACCAGCACATTTGGCAGATGACCGCTCTCAACTGAGTCTCGCTCAGGGAATTGGCCTTGGCTGAAGGGGGCCACTTGGCCATGCTCGCGGCCCTTGGAGGTCCACGCCAATGACCAGTGGATGTTGGGGAACATACGTCTAGTGCTTTTAGTTCACTTCAGGACAGTTCTGGAGCATCACATGTATCCATTCTTCTGCTGATGGACACTTGGATTGTTTCAATTAGTTTGCTTTTATAGATTAAGCATCATGAACATTATTTTCATGGACATATCCACTTTTTTTCAGGTATACATCTAGTAGGGAGTCATATGGTCAGCTTTAGTAGATAATGCAAAATAATTCTAATTTTTCCAGGTGGCTCAAATGATTTCCCCAAATAACAGCAATATTTAAGGGAGATTCTGTTGTTTCACATTTTCCCTATTCTGATGAGGGGGCAGTAGAAGTATACCATTGTGGTTTTGATTTGTATCTTCCTCATAAGGACTGGCTTTGAGCAACTTTTTATATACCTATTTGACATTTCTATATCCTCTTCTGTGAAGTGTCTAAGTCCTTAGCTTATTTTTAAAACTTGGACTGTCTTTTTCTCAATAAGTTGTAGGAATTCTGGATACAAGTTCATGTGTGTATGTGTGTGTGTGTGTGTGTGTGTGTAGATTATCATATGCATATCTGACTTAATTTTTGAAAATTCAATGACCACTTCCTAAACAACATACCACTCTTACAATAATTAAATCCCATTCCTCTTCTGCGTGCCTCTGGGCTATTACTCTCCTAGTTCACATAAATAAAAGAGGATAAGCAGTCCTTCTATTAACTCGAATACCTCTGAATCTGTTTTATGTATCACTGGAGAGCTTTTTCAGAGATGCTTTTGTGGTCAGCTCAGATCACAGCAATTAGCAGTTTAGGTACTTAGATATGGGGTTAGTCTGCTAAGGCTGCAATAATACAGTCCCACAGCCTTGGTAGCTTATGTACCAGAAATGTATTTTCTTACAATTCTGGAGGCTGGAAGCCCAAGATCCAGGGCTCAGCAGGGCTAGTTTCCTTAGAGGCATGTCTCCTTGACATGTAGACGGGGCTCTTCTCCCTGTGTTTTCACATGCTCCTCCTTCAGGACACGTCTATCCGGATCTCCTCTTTTTTAGAGACATCAGTCATATTGAATAAGAGCCCACCATCAAAACCTCATTTTAAATTAATTAGTTCTTTGAAGACCCTCTCTTCAAGTAGAGTCACATCCTACGGTACTGGGGTTAGGACTTTAACACAATTTGCAGCGGGCAGTGAGGGCACAATTCAGCTCCTAATAGGTTTCTTCCATTTTGACAGATGGTTTTAAATAATCAAAAATTTTCCACACTGGAGTACCTACCTGCACATGTAACCTTTTGGGATCAAACGGCTTTGTCCTTCCTGTTTCTAATGGATGAAGCATCAGAACGGCAACATGGGAGAGTCATTGGACCGCTGTGTCCTGGTCCTTCCTGCCAGATCCGCCCCCTGCCCCACCACAGTCCACCTGTGCGACGTGGACAAGCGAAACCCTAGAGTTTCACTTTCCTGATCTGTAAATGGGGTTACGGCTTCCTATCTTACAGCGGTGAGTGATTCTGAGGATTAAATGAGTTAATGTTTGCTAAGTACTTCCAGCATTCTTGACAGATGCGCGGAATTTCCAGAATCTTATAACGGAGCCCGGCTGCTCCACAGTCTTCATTCTGCCCAGCTCCTGTTTAACCTACAGCTGCCCTGGAGCCATAGCAGCCCTGTTCCTCCTCCTCCTCATTGTCTACTGTTCCACTTCCTCCTCCTCATTCTCCAGTGTCACCTCTCGCGGTCCCCCGCTGGAGGCCCTCTTCTCGGTCTGCGGGCCATCCATCCCCGCGGCCCATTCACTTCTCCGTGCTTCTGCTGACCCTTGTCCCCTCCCCCCACTTTTTATTGCTGTAATCCTTATTTAAATCAATCCTGCAACATAATCTGGCTCAAACACCACCCCTGCTGGAGTCACTGGGACACCCAGCATGCCTTTGGGGCGCATCCTTCAGAACTCGAATGAGGCTCATGGTGATACTTGTTCCTTTGTTCTGCGCAACACCCGGCTTTATTGTCGCATCGCTCTCTGCGTGATTGCCCTGCCTGGCGACCAGCCCGTTGCAGAGCCGGTGCTGTCTCCTTCTCCCATAGTCCTGAGGGCTCAGGGCAGCCTCCGGTGGCCAAGGCAGTAGAACGTTGCTGTGAGTCCAAAGCTCACTTCTTTCTCTGCCTTTCAAGTGATAGAATTAGCTACAAACCCTACTCATTGCCCATGAGAATATTTCCCTTCCCGAAGACAGTGTTTATCATTCTTTTTTGCCCAACTGACAGACTCATATGAATTAATATTTAATTTACAGTGACCAAAAAACCCCAGCTTGCCAAGGAACTGCCCAATTTTGTCAGCAATGGAGTTTTAAAACCCCAGCTGTCACCTGCATTTGCTTCTCTGAAATATCCCCTTCTCTTCAGTATATTTTTGCATGAAGTGGAAGGGCAATTTTATGTAAGGCTAAGGACCTAGTCTTCCAAGCCAAACAGCTCAAGTTTCAATCCCAGCGCTGCAGGACCTTAAACATGTGACTTACCCCTTTAAGCGGCAGAACTTCCTTTGTAAAACAGGGATAAAACGACCTGCACTTCCTTTTCCTAAATGTAAGCTGTAATTCATGTTAAACAAGAACTTCAATTGTTTTTATATCAAGGTTGGCAAAGAAATGTCACCTTGTGTACCAACCTCTATGGACGGGTAATGGAAAATTGCAGGCCTGTGTTGAAACAGGTTTGGAGGCAGGGGTTCCTGGTGGGAAGGAGTATTTGAACAATTATTAGTGTCTGCTGTGGACACAAGGGTCCTGGTGGGATGGCCTGCCGGTCTGGTATTTGCTGAATTTTTATCATTTGCCAAGGCCTGCCTCCTGTGGTGGTGAATCAAGCATCAAAATCGCCTTTGTTCTGTCTGAGGATGGACGCCAGGAGTGTGTATTGCTGAGCTCAACAAGCTTCCTCACGTAGACACAGCCGCAGGGTCAGGACAGGAGGGGAGACTGTGACCGACGACTCTGCATGAAAAGTGGCAGACTTTTTTCAAACAACTTTAAAAAAATCTTACGACGCAGATTTTCTTTTCTTTTCTTTGTTTTCCCCAATGCCATCAATGCCATATTGGCATTAGCCTGGATGTAGTTCCTTTCTTTTTTGGGTGATACCTTCTAGATGCTGAGATATGAGCATTGTCACGACATTATAGGATTTACAGGGGAAAACAGAATGACTGACTTTGAGCTCTTCTCCGCCACTTGGCTTAGGACGCCCATTCTATGTTGCCAACTCCTGCCCCTCAGCCTCCCTCCCATGGGGACACTCTCCTCATCTCCTTGGTCTTGAACACACGCAACCAGGCCTCTAATACCCATGCATGAATGCCCCGCTCACTCTGCCTGGACTCTCATACTCCCACCAGGCTGCCCCTTCGTGATGCCCTTCTCGCCCTGCTGGGTCTCCTGGCCCCTAGTGTGGATAAGCCCCTCACCCACTCGGGCGCTGACTCCCTGTACTGGGTTGTCCTCTGCAAAGGCCCCCTTGCCCCGTGGAGCAACTCTGACTCCTCATATTGCACCGCCCCACCTATGGACGACTCTTCTCTTTGCTTGGGGCCCCGTACCTCATGCTGGGCATCCCACCTGTACGATGCCCTCCTCACTCTGCGTGGGCATCGATACACCCCTTGGAGGCACTATGGCCCATTCCTCCCCAACCATCCTTCGCTAACAGCTCAAGGGCTGGATTGTTGAGGAAGGTAAATAAAAGAGAAAGCAGCTTAACCTCTTTGATTATAAAAGTACTTACCAAAAATATGTAAAAACAGAAAAAGCGAAAGGTAGAACACTCATATTGATCACAACATCCAGTGATCCTGTAGTGATCAATATTGTGCTGTATAGTCTTTCTCTTCCTTCTGTATCTAAAATGAACCTGCATTCCCATATCTATCTATCTTTATCCATCTTGTACCTTTCTAAATGTCAGGTATGTTAGCCATTTCCTCAACCCAGAAAGCAGAAGTGATGTGGAACTTTAGAGAATGACATGTTTTGACATATTTAAGGCTGAGACTTCATCTGTGGCAACAGGACAATCTTCCATAGACAAAGTCTGGAATTCCATCTGGATTTTTCCAAGGATTTTGGTCAAGGAATTGACATAGGAGCTGAGCCAGCCTATCTCAACCATGTGGTGTCGGGGCGTTCCCATCTGTAAAAAGAGGCTCACATCCTCATATTTGAAATGCTCTTAAAATGTTTTGAATGCACTTCATGAAGATTGTCAGTGTTTAGGAAATACTTCAATAAAAGTAGAAATGATTTCATCTATCTTTTCTACTCTTCTGGGAATAGAAGGCATCTCAATAAGCATGTAATCAGCTTTAAAACAAATACAAATCAGGAGGCTTACAAATATTTTAATTGTGAATTTAAACCAGTTTTCCAATAGAGTTCAAAAATATAAAATGTCTTCTCGGCAAGAAAATGGAAGTGCAAAGCCACGTTTTAATAATGCTTTAGTAGATTCAGATGTTTTGCTTTTTATTTCTATTGGGGTATTTGTGTGCGTTTGGGTGTGTTTATAACTAAGTTTGTTCATGTACATGGTCCGGCAGAAGTAAGGCCTGCCTGAGTGTGTTTGGTAGGGTAATAATGCGGGTGTAATAATTCATAGTTTTAATTTGAACAGTTTACCTAAAATGTCATATAGTATGCTTGCTTGAGTGTGATATTGTTATGTTACAGAATTAGGCACTTACAATTTTGTAATAAAAAAGGGACATTATTTGTGCCAGACCCTGTGTATATATTTATGCGTATAATAAGAGGGGCATATAGTTTCCCCTCTGCAGATGTGTGGGTGCTCTTTTGAGTGAGACATACGCTGTTGGTGCTTATAGGGTGATGGAATCGGATATAGCACTTCTAGAAGCTCTAGGAGATGAGGCAGGAACTAGAATGCAGTTCTGACTCCACATCTGAGCCCGTAAGGACTGATGGCTCAAAGCATGTAGCTGAGGGTAATAAACTCGTAATGAAATTTCTATCTAGTGCCAATATGTACACACGGGTTCGCTTCAGAATGGTGAACGGAGAAGTGATTCTTCTGAACTCTGTATATAATCAAACAACTGCCAACTCTTAACGATGTGGGATGATAAAAATAGCCAGATCTGGAGACCTGGAGGGGCCATTCCATCAGGATGTCATCAGCGGCGTCCACTGTCTGAGCGTGTCTCTGGCTTTGGGAGGCTCTGGGCAACCACGTTTTTGAACGCTGGTCCTCACGGTCTGTCCCAGCACCTTATTGTCGAAATCAGTACATCTCTGTTCTTAGTTGCATAAATATTTATATCACTAAGTGACAGAGCCCAGGAGTCTTGTCGATCTGTAACCTGTATGATGTTTCTTCACGTCGCCTGCGCGACAGCGCTTGTATTGAGGATCTGGCCAGGGCCCGTTGCAAGAGTTCAGGTGATCACCTGGACATTAGGAAAGTCTGCTCTACGCTCCAGCAGTGGAATTAGGAAGTGCACTGAGGATTAAGCAGGAAAGATGTAGCAAGAGACAGGTGACAAGCCCTGGTTGTGTGTCTGGCTCCACCGCCTAGTGGATCAGCCCCTCACAATGACCTTCCACTAATATAAGTCAAGGGAATGTTTTTCAGTCCTTTTGAACTCTTTGTGACATCTGGCAATATTACTCATTCCTTAGTTTGATCTAGTTCTTTAGTCTCATGGAGTTATTATTTTTTCCACTTATTTTAGTTCTAATAATTATAGTAATAGAATTTTATTAAATTCTATGTGTCAAATAAAACTAGGGCCTCTCTTGATATCTAATTCCAAGGTACAATGATTTTTTTAAAAAGCATTAAAGCATTATCTTCAAATACAAATTTATGCAGAAGCCCAACAATCACTCATTCACTGAATATTTTTTGAGTACCTACTCAATAGGCACTCGCTATTTTAGGCAATAAGTATAATTAGCAAAAGACGGTTACTTGTTGGCAGTTACAAATCTATATTTGTGTCTAGGGCTCAGTCCTCATATTTCATTTCTCTTCTCTAATTACCTTGATGAGTTCAACCAGTCTCATGACTTTAAGCATACTTTCACATACTGGTTGAACTTCAATTTGTCTCTCTATCCCAGACTTTTCCCCAAACTCCAGACTCATATATTGAACAACATATTAGACCCATTTCCTTGGATATGTAACAGGTATCTCAGATTTACTGTGTTCAAAGTCAAACTTTTGATTAGTGTTCTTATAAGCCCAATTTTTCTTAAGGAAGGAGATTCTGAAATTTACATACACAGGATGCTACTGGGCAGAGCTCTTTGGAAGAACAACTGTAAGGGATTGAATGAAAAAGGATTGAGTAGAGGGAAACAGTACAAAGACATGTAGTTACAAAAGAAGCCTCAGCTCTGCAGCTGGCATGGTTATTTGAGTTGTCCCAAAATGGCGCCAGGGGCCTTGGCCTTGATCCCCACCCCAGCCAGGGGGTTATCTATTGACTCTCTGATGAGGCATCTCCCTGCACCGACCTGTGTATTTTAGGAGGAAAGCTTCGGGTAAGAGAGTGTGGTGTCTTCAGTTTTATTAGGTTTTGCCAAATTGCTTTTCAAATTGGTTGTACCAAGTTCTGCTCCCTTCTGCAGTATGTAAGAGTCTTTTCATTGTTATTCTCCCTTTCCACACATTTTATATGTCTTTGTTTCCCTGTGTTATTTTCTGGATAATTTCCACAGATCTTTCTTGAGATATAAAAATCACCTCCTTGGCTGTGTCTAATCTGCTTTTTAAGTCATTGAAAGCTTTTTGTTCCCCAAGTTTTTAATTTCTGAAGTTTCAGTCATTTCTTTTAAAAGATACACATTTTGTCATTAAAAAGCAAATCATTTCTTCCTTATGGTTTGTTTTCCTATTTTTAATAATATACAACTTATTTCCTATACTATAGTAAGTAGTTATTATTTTTTTAAAGTTCTAAAGCTCTAATTTCACGGGTTGTTCTGTCTGTTAATTCTCTTGCAGGCTTGTTCCTTCGTATCTGTAATTATGCGATTGTGAGTAAATTGCAGGAATTTTATACTGCCTGGATTGTCCTCCAGAGAGATTTTGAATCTACTTCTGCCAGGAAACCCAGAACCCCATTCCTCTTCTTTTAATAGGCTTTAGAGCAGTTTTAGGTTTACAGAAAAATTGAGCAGAAAATATGGAGTTTCCCTATACCGCTCCCGCTACTGTCTTTCTACCATCAAAGCCCCTTGCTGGAGTGATATATTTATTACAACTGATGAACTAAACATCCAAATATCAGTGTTCATGATTTACATTGAGGTTCACCCTTGGTGACCATTTCTTTTTTTAATTAAAAACTGTGTATGTATAAATTTCAAACACATATAAAAATATATATATAATATTATAGCTTCATGCAAGAGTCTTCATTTTAATTCTGTCTCCATGGATCAGTGAACATCCAAGCTGAAATCAACAAAAATATTCTGAGATCAAAAAAATTGTCTTCATAGTAGAGAGCCATTGTTCTTTGCTCTCCCCTCTCATTTTAATTAATTTGTTAGAAGCTCAGCTATGCATTAGAAATATTTTTGTTATATATTATGCAGCTGGTCCAAGAGTTTTGTAACAGAAAGGCTTTTGGATGATCTACCCCACCATATTTTAATAAGGAAGCCTCTCATAGTTTCCCACATTTAAATTGCTACTTATAGCCCTGGCCAGGTGGCTCTGTCGGTTAGAGTGTTGACCTGATATGCTAAGGTCGTGGGTTCAAGCCCTGGTCAGGGCACATATAAGAATCAACCAGGGAGTGCCTAAATAAGTGGAACAACAAATCAATTTTTCTGTCTCTCTAAAATCAATAAATAAAAAATTAAAAAATGTATTTAAAAAAGGAAAGAAAAAGAAAAAATAAGTTGCTACCCATTTCCTGCTTCTTTTCACGGCCTCCTCTTATTTCTCCTGCTCCAAGATTGTGAATGATTCCAAAGATCCCAGCTCAGCTCTCTTTTCATCCACCTCCAAATCTTCAACCAAGATGATAATTCCCAGACTAGTGCTTCTAGTTAAGACTTTCTCCTCCCCTCCAGACGCAGATACCCAGCTGCTTAACTGGGCATCTGCACCTGAGTGTTCCACAGTTACCCACTCGTGTGCCAAGTTCAACACTGATTTTCTTATTGTTTCCTACTGATAGGCTTTCTTGAGTTACTGTCTTCAGATGGAACATCTAAACTCACAGTTTATGGACTATATACCCATGATTCACTAAATTTTATAGATAGGCCTATGAATATGGGTTCACAATGTCTTGGGGCCTCTCAGGCTCATCCCTGTATGAGACCACCGAAAAGGTTTACAGTCAGGTCTAACCAGGAGTCAAGTTTTGTTCCAGAATCCAGGCTTTTCAGACACAGAGCTGCTGCCTTCATTTACCCTGGGGAAATTCAGCCTTTAGGGTCAGATAACAGTATCTCTGTCCAAGGTCAGGGCACACAGGTGGAGCGTCTATTCCTCAACTTTGTTCTCATTCCCAAACTTGTGCAACCTCAGTCCCTCTTTGAGCCTTGGGATGGGGCTCCCAACCCCACCCATGGTTGAGAAAGAGGGATGATTGTGAGCTGCAGTATCTTTTTCTCTGCCCGAGGAATATCTAGCATGTTGCTGATATGCAGCAGACTTTTAATTACTTGTTGTGTTGAACTGAATTAATCCTAATTCTCACTACCACTTGAGAAAGGTAACCGGAAAATAGAGTAAAACAAAACAAAACAAAACAAATCAAATCTGAAACACGTAACTTTCATGGTGAGACGTGATTAGCTCTGATATGTTCGTACGTAGGAAAATACATCAAAAGCACATTGGAAGTGCTTTATCTAACATTGTGGCTTTAGCTAACATTTCTGCTTGAATATGTTGACCTCTGATGGACATATAAATGCAGGTGGACACGTAAGTGCAATGCACAAGGTATTCTCTCTGAAAAACAGCAGGGGAGTGGAACCGACAATGAGGCCTCTGTCTCAACAGCACTACACTGAGGAGCATATTAGGTCATTTGAAAGTTTTTCACAATTTAGCAATCTATTTCCTGCTTATGCATCTAGTTAATAGCTCAAATTCTGTTTGTTATAGGCCATTCACACTCTGTTAATCTGCCACCAGATATTGATGGATAAAGCAAGGTGTTCTTGAGACTGGAACATGAACATCTATAAATCAGAAACCTTGAGGAGTTGAAATAGGAGAGACCAAGCATACTTGGCCTTACCAGAGGTGGGGTAGAGAGCTGAATTGGACCTGGTTTTGCATCACTTGAATTTCCTTTCTTTTCTCAATAATGAATGTACCCTTTAAGAAGAGAAATAATAATAAAATTAAGTGCAGTCATTGGAATCATAGAAGCTGAGGAAAATGACAGCATTTGACTGAGCTAGGGTACAGTACTAGAAGAAAGAGGTTATCCTTCTATGTAGAATTTCCTTTACTTGTGGTTTTAGATAAATGGTAAGAATTTAATCCCAGTGTTTTGTTTATAATACAAACAGTACAAGCTGTGGTTTTAGAAAAGTTTTCTTTAGATTATTGTTTGTGCTTTTGTTCAAGAGAAATGGAATGGCGATTTTATTTTAAAAACCTATACACTATACAGAAATATACCAAATGAATCAACCCAAACAAATATTAACATTTGCTTAAAGCTTTTTGGATTTGCTTTCCCAGTTCCATGCATTTCCCACCCTCCTCAGAATTAGACATAATTATGAATTTAGTGTTTGTTCAATCCATATTTTTTAAAATTTTACTATACACAAACACATATACATAAGCAGAATATATTACCATTTTTAACAATTACACATAGAGTATGCTATATGTAATATTCTGCAGTTTTATTTGTTTCCCAAACATTCTCTCTCAGATACCTGTGAATCTAGTTCAGTTAAACAGAGTATTTTATAATATAGGTATACAATAACTTATCTATGCTTTTATTGACAGTCATATATTTGATCTCCAATATTTTTCCTATTACAAATATAAAAGTAGAACTTGACTCAGCAGCCCTCGTTCAGGTGATACCAAACCAAATGCTACAACTGGTTCTAGTAATTTAAAGCTGGTCAGTGACTAGAAACTTAGAGAGACCTTGGTATATCAGCGGGGTCACGTTTCTCTGGTCAGCTCTTGCACCCCACTAAATCGGTTCTCCTGGTCTTGCTGGAGGCAGTACTGGGAAAATATATGTGGAAATCAGCTTCTTTGCCAGTTAACACACACCTAAAATTTCCCAGCTATTCCAGATTAGTTCATATGCCCCTCGTTCCAGTACTTACACAGTAGACATTAGACACAATATTTTGGGGGTTAGTAATAAATCTGTGAAATTCTTAAACTTTATTATCAAGCCCTGAGATGTTGCCTTAAGATCCAGATCTTCAAACAGAAGCAATGTTTCCTGACTGCTCTCTCAAGCAGGTCCGTTGTTGTTTTCGTTTTGTGTTCAATGAATAAATGCCTTGAGATTGGGCTAAAGGGAGGAATGGAGAGCTAATGCGTATCTTTTGCATGGGTTTACTGATTCATTTTTGATTCAGATCAACCCTGAACTAGGTCCCCCATTCTCATGTGTCACTCACTGTGTTGGCAAATCATTAAATAATTGAACTTGGGCAACTCCTTATTGCTAATTATTCTTCTGCCAGAAGAGAGACCTGTTATTTTCTCATCACTCCCAGGGTTGCATGTCAGAGAATACCCCATTTAACCAATTATCAGCTATCAGCCAGAACTGATTTGCTAAAAGGATGAAGCTAATGATATGTTGGGATTGATGACTTACTGTGCACCGGCGATAATGAGGAAATGGAAATTCACTCTCTGGGCTACCACTTGTGCCTAATTAATATCACATTATTTAGTGAATTGCACCTTAGAAAAGAGATGTTGAGTGAAAATTGTAGTGAAACGCAAACCAGCGTTAGATGATTACAGAACCATTTGGTTCTTACTTTTCCTTTTACGATCTGACTAACCAACTCTGAATATAAGTCTGTTTTTCCTGTACCTGACGTGTTCCTTAGCACATTTAATGAACATCTGCCTGGCTTCTCTTACGTTCCACCAGTGTGTAGTTTTATTTTCCTAGTTTAAAGTAAAAGTTGTAATAAATTAGACAAGAAAGCAAGTATTTGGTATTACCATTTTTTAATGCTTGTATATCCTCAGTGTTTTTAATGAGGGAAAGCACCGCCAGATCTACAGTTTATTTTTAAAAATTGTTTTTTTATAAATCTTTTTATATTGATTTTAGAGAGAAGGGACACAGAGAGAGAAACATCAATTTGTTGTTATACTTATTTATACATTCATTGGTTGATTCTTGTATGTGCCCTGACTAGGGATCGAACCCTCAATGTCAGTGTATTGAGATGATGTTCTACCTAACTGAACTCTCTGCCAGGGGCTCAGATTTACAGTTTTAAAATAAAGGCTTCAGCTTCTTGAGGGCAGGAGCCTAAAGACCTGGCTTAGGGCAGAAGAATAAAAGAAGAGTCTGTAAACACTGTTATGAAATGAGCCACACGTTGCCTGCATAGAAAGTACCTTCCCCCTCAGTTTATATAGATGTCTGTAGGAAATGCATTACTACATGGCTTAGTTTGATGCACAAGAAAAACATCATTTGGCAATCAATAAGGCATTCTTCTTATTATAATTGCTATCAAAATGATCTGATAGAATCATTATCCCACAGAGAGTATAATAGGATGGAATACAATCAATACTTGTATAGCAGGTAGGCTATACGGGCAAAGTGCAGCTATGGCCTTTGGCTTGTCTTTTACTGGATTATTTCTCTCTTTATCTTAAAGAATTTGAATGGAAGGTTTATAAGGTAAAAAGTAAAATACTCTTCTCATCCTTATTATCTCATCTTGGAAGAGAGAGTTTAGACTCTTCTAGATCAACAATGATGCACAAGCATCCTATGGCAACAAGATATTCACTGAGTGGAGCTCAGCTGGTGGCACTCTGGTGACACAGAGTAAAACGCCAGGCTTTTGTACCCAATGCCATGCAGCGTTCAGGTCGGGTGCAACATTTTTCTCTCATAGCACAGTTCATGTTGGGAGCAACCTTGGTTTCATTCCTACAGATTCTTCCTTTAGAGAGGACCCACAGGGGCTCCGGTGTCTGATCACATGATCACACGATGGTGCAGGGCAGAGCTGCCTGAGTTATGCTTTAGGACAGTGTTTCTCTGACCCCCTGCATCAGAGCCACAAGCCCTGGGAGCGACAAGAGTAACAAGCTCCCTGCAAGACCCTGGCACGTAATAAATGCTGAGAACCGCTGCTTCCAGAAATCCCAGAGATCACCAACCATCCAGGACTGGTGGCCGCCTCCAGAAAGAATGTCTCAGACTGTGGGCCTTAGCTGCTCCTCAGGCAAACCCTAAACTCTAGTTGCTGCCTCCTGGTGATTCCACGTTGCTCTTGTGGGGATTCCCACAGGGGCAGCATTTGGGCTTAGACACTGGGTTAGTGCTGCGGACTGAATGTATTCTCCCCAAGTTCATATACCGAAGCCCTAATCCGTAGCATGATGGTATTTGAAAGTGGGGTCTTTGGGAGGTAATTAGGTCATAAGGGTGAAGCCCACATGTTGAAATCAGTGCTTGTCTCCTAAAAGGATACAGTGAGTGGACAGTCATCAGCAAATCAGGTGAGCTCCCAGCAGACCCCACCTGTGCTGGAGTCATGACCTTTGACCTGCCAGCCTCCAGAACTGTGGAAAATCAAATGCTGTTGTTTAAGCCACGCAGTCTATGGTGTTTTGTTCCAGTAGCCCGAGCTAAGACAGTAAGAAAACAACAAAAGTGAACTAATGAAAAAGGGAAAAAAAGGCCTTGGGATGTAGGAGTGTCTATATCTGTCCATCTGTCTGTCTGTTTATCTACCTACATACCTATCTATTTTCCTTGTAACTTGGAAAACTCCATGGTTTAGTGTCAGTTTTTAAGGCAGCCTATGATTCTGTGTTTAGAATTCTCTTCAGTTCCCTCTAGTATTAGGACTAGTATTTTTCCAGTCTGCTTTACTTTAAAGATCTGAAAAAGGCGGCCATTTCCTCTTTGATCGGTCTGGAACATTCCAAAGTGTGCCTCTTCTCTTTGGAACCACTTCTGCTTTTAGTAGAATATCCTCTGGTTATCTGCCTGGAATAAGCTATAAAATGAAGGGTTTGGACTAGATGAGATAAAGCTATTTTACAAAGTAGTCTGAATGGCCTGTGGCTTTGGAGTCTCACTTCTTTCTGTGACCTTATCCATTTGACTGCCTTCGGGTGCCAGGGGGTGAGGGGACACAGCAAAGAGATTGTCAGGAATCTGGACCCTTCATGTATCATTTACATAGAAATATGTTTAAACCCTTTAGCCACAACAAGCAAACATAAGAAGCCCATCAGGGATGGAGGCCCCTGCCTAGTGTTATATGTAAATGAGCCACTGATGACCCTACATTGCTTATTTCTTTGCTGCAGGCAGAGACCCATTAGCTCAAAAGCTTGCTCGTGCTAAACTCAAAGGCTTATAAAACCAATTGTTTTAAAAATAGCCCAAATGAACAGATTTTGAGACGCTGAGAGCCTGCCTGTTTGCATACCCTATGAAACCTGCAGCATCTGCTGCTCATTGATAAGAGAGACGACCAAGCTGCCGCCGCCCTCTGACCCAGAGACCCCCTGCCGTGCTGCTGGGATGGCTGGGAGCTGGGAGAGGCTTTCCTTAAGAGTGGACATTTGACCTGCGGACTGAATGACGGATAGGAATTAATGAGGTTCAAGAGAGGAAAGCTTCCAGGCAGAAAATTATCTCATGCAAAGCTTAGAGCTGAGAAGTACAGCGGCGTCTTTGCCTGCAGGGCTGAGTGTGAATAGACAGAAAGGGTCCGAAGTCCAGGCCAGTGCAATGGCTGGATCACAAGGACCTTGTCAACAAGGGAAGGACTCTGTGTGTATTCACACACGCAAGCACGTGCACTGGACACTTTGAAATGAGGAAAAGGTAGCAATGTGAACCTGTTGCTTCTGGGAACTCTGCCTGCAGGCCCAGAGCCCAGAGACTTGAACTGACTTACTTTGGAGAGGCCATTTGGATTTGATATGGGAAGAAGTATCAAGTTGTCTGGGGAAAGACCGCAAAACCAGGCAAAGCAAAGGTTGCAAATTCCTGGCCGGTAGGGCCTCGCTGCCCCCAAAATTTATTGTGTTGAGTTATACAGTATTGTTAATAAATAAACTTTGAATAGCTTGCTGGGTTTTTTTTTTAAAGAATGGAGATATTTCTTTTAAAATAGGAACGTATGGCGCCCTTTGAAAAAATAGAGATATGGAAACACTGATATTACCTAGTAGTGTAGAAACACTTTGGTGGAGGTGAATAATGGCAGTTCTTTTACACAATGCCTGCTGAGTTATTCACTCCCTCCAGCCTCTCTCCTGTTCCCCAGTGCCCTGGCACAGCCATCGGTATGGCCCTGTATGCATTTGAGCGGATGACCCCAGAATCAGAGGACTGAGTCATCTGCTCTTCTGGGGAAGACAAGGACCGTGGCCTCTTGCTGCCGTATTCTTGGTGTCTAGCACAGCCTATGTATGGCACATCACTAAGATACTCATTAACATATGTATTAAATCCAAGAATGGGCTAAGATGGACAAGAGAGCATCCTTCTCTCTAATAAGCATTGGTTCAAGGTCACAATTTGGGGGCTATCACGCTGGTCTGCAGGGGTGTGCAGTGAGAACTTTAAATTACCAACTCCCCCACTTGGCTTTAAGACGACCTTGGAAGATTGAATGAACTGAAGGTTTTGAAGCTGTAGTTAATTTCCTCTTGTACCTTGTCAACACATGTGATGATTTTGCTGGAAGTTACCAACATGAGCAAGGAAGAAAACATATTACACACAGTAAGAAGTCTAAACAGGTTCCTTGAATCAGCTGTCTTCTCAGGAAGAACCAGGGCGGAATTATAAGATTAAGAGATAATATCAGCATATAGTTTTCCCCAGGGAAGCAGCATTATTTGAAGCATTTAAATATGCAGAACCAAAGAGTAAAGTGTAAATTACATAATGCGACATGAGGAAGAACTTTTGTTCTTCCTCTTATGCTGTTATGTTTATGTGAATTTCACATCTCACAGCAAAGCCAAAAATGCCTTACTTTGCTTTCCAAAATGGATTGACTTAATATTTAATTTTAATCATAAAGTGTGCTCATTATAACATATATAGGTCAAAAAGCGTAAAGAAAAAAATTAAAAATGATCACACAAACCCTAGCTTAATATAGTTGTTAAGAGCCCAGACTCTGGTGTCAAACTGCCCTTGTTCGAATCCTATCCCCTCAGGACTGACTGTGTAACCACGTGCAAGTCACCTCATCGTTCTGTACCCCAGGGACACCATGAAAGTGCATAATGGGTTTATCTCGGAGGACTGACGTGAGCATTGTATGAGTTGACATTTGTAAAGTACTTGTCAAATAATGTCTTCCACACAGTAAATAACATTTTTATTAAATAAATGCGATAGAAAAATAAGCATCAAAATTTTTGTTTATATAATTTCAGACTTTTTTCCTATATATATACACAGATATAATTTATACAAACCCATTTTTAAGTGAATAACCTTATTGCCAAATCAGATTTTATCACCTATATGTTTGGTGAGTTTATATATAAAAATTTTACCCATGATAATTTTATAATTTAAAACATTTTTTTCTATTTTGTATTATAAAATATTTCATTAAAGATTTTTAAAAATGCATATGTAGAGAATGAAATAATATGACAAAGCTTAAATATTTTTCCATAAAAGTCTTATCCATATTTGGTAAGATTTATTTCAATTTACTGTTATGTTGCTATTGTAAATGTACTAAAAAGCACATTTTCGAACTGATTATTAATGTGGAGTAGAAATGCAATACAGTTTTTTATACTTGTCTTATATCCCAGGTCCTTATTAAATTCCGTTATCAATTATTGATTTTTAGGGTTTTCTGCATAAACCATCATCTGATCTGTATATAGTTTCAATTTTATTGATTTCTTAATACCTTTTCAAAAAATCTTTTTTTTTATTTCATTGTCTCTCTAAGTGGAAATATCCAGAAGGACCTATTTTACATCTTATTCATTATTTTTTAAATTGAGAAATAATTTGCATATAACATTGTGCAAGCTTAAGGTATATGATATGGTCATTTGGTACATTTTCAATATGATTACTACAGTAGCATTAGCTATCCCTCTTTATCATGTGACATATTTATCATTTCTTTTTTGTATTAAGAACAGTTAAGTTTTAGTCTCCTAGTTACTTTGAAGTTCATAATACAGCATTGTTAATTATAATCACTATGTTGTGCATTAGGGCTCCAGAACTTGTCTACCAGTTATAAGTTTGCACCCTTAAACCACATCTCCCCACTTCCCCTGCCCTCAGCCCCTGGTTCTACTCTGTTGTTACAAGTTCAGGTTTTTTTTAAAGATTCCACCTATAAATGATGTCATATACTATTTGTCCTTCTCAGTCTGACTTATCTCACTTATCTTAAAGCCGTCAAGTTTCATTCATTTGTCACAAAAGGCAGGATTTTCTTTTTTCATTGGCTGAATAATATTTGTGTGGGTGTGTAATTACATCTTCTTCATCCATTCATTGTCGATGGACACTTAGGTTGCTTTCTGACCTTGGCTATTGTGAATAATGCTGCAATGAACATGGGTGCACTAATATCCCTTTGAGATACTGATTTTAATTCCTTCAGATATACCCCTGGGGCTGTTGTTGCTAAATCATATGGTATGTACTTTAATTTTTTGAGGAACTGCCATACTGTTTTCCATAGTGACTGCACCAATTTAAACTTATACCAATAGTGTACAAGGGTTCCCTTTTCTCCATATCCTCACCCATATTTGTTATCTCTTGTTTTTTTTTCTTTTTAAATAAAAGCCATCCTAATAAGAGTGAGGTGACACTTCAGTGTGGTTTCAATTTACATTTCCCTAATGGTTAGTGATGTTGAACACCTTTGTGTATGCCTGTTCATATGTCGTCTCTGGAAAAATGTCTATTGATGTCCTTTGCCCATTTTTTAATTGGGTTACTTTCTTTTTTGCTGTTAAGTTGTATGAGTCTTTTATATATGTTGGATATTAGTTCCTTATCAGATATATGGTTAGTGAATATTTCCTTCTGTTCTGTAGGCTGCCTTTTCAATGTATTGATTGTTTTCTTTGCTATGCAGAGCTTATTAGTATACACCCACATGTTTACTTTAGTTTTTGTTGCTCTTGCCTTTGGTGGCCTATCCAAGAAATTATTGCCTAGACCAATGTCAAGGATCTTTTTCCCTAGTTTTATTCTAGGTATTTTACTGTTTCAAGGCTTATATTTGAAATTTTGGTCCATTTTGAGTTAATTCTTGTGAGTGGTGTAAGGTATTGGTCCAGTTTCATTCTTTTGCATGTGCATACCCAGTTTTCCTAGTACCAGTTATTGAAGACAGCGTATTTTCCAAATTGTGTATTTTTGGTACCCTTAGCCAAAAATTAGTTGAATATACACATGGGGGGTCAATACCTTTCTTCAAATTTAATATCTTTTTTTTACAGTGCTATTAGGACTTTTAGAATATTGTGGAAAAGGGTACCTTTGTCATTAGCTCTCCGTGTTATCTTTTTTAATTAACAGAATTCTTATGAGTATTTTGCCATTGAGTTGATCTCTGTTATTTTTGGGGTTTTTTTTTGTTTGTTTTTTGATAGATATCCTTTATTAGATTTAGGAATCCCCATAAATTCTTAATTTTATGAATTTTATTTTCTTCTATTTCTTTCATGCATGAATGCATGTAGAATTTTATTTATAATATATAATACATATATTTCCTGCAGCTATCAAGATAACTTTGTCATTCTCCTCTTTTAATCTGTTAATGTGATGAATTATACTATATTTTCAAACGTTAATCCTACCTTTCATTCTGGTAAAAAAACAAAACAGAACAAAACACTACACTTGATCACTCATCATGTATTATCTTTTATGCTAGAATTTTTGCATATTTTACATGGATGTCACTGGCCTACAACTTTCCTTTTATGTACAAATCTCATTGGAATCAGGTGTTAATTATATATACCGTATCATAAAATGAGTTGTATTGTGTCCTTTTTGCTCTCCCCGCAACTTCTTAAAGTTTTGACTTACCCATTTCTGTAACCTCTTTTACCTTAATATATCTCCCACATTAGTGAGCCTTACTCTAAATTGTTCCTTTTAATGGAGGCACAGTGATTCATTAACAAGACATGCTATAATTTATTTAATCAATTTCCACCAAGGGACATTTCCGCTAAGTTCAATTTTTTTCCTGTCATAACAAAAGGACATTATTCCATGTTGAACTTGCTCTTTCTCCTCTGTTAGGTGGTGATTTCTAAAGAACACATTTATTTCACTTTTACCTCTTCCTCTTTAGTAAATAATGTGCTTTTATTCTAGTACCTTCCCCTCAAGGACCTCCGATATATCATTCTGATTCTAAAGGTCATAGAGGCAGGAGTACAGAAATACAACTTTTGGATTTCTGATAAAATAGCCGCTAATGAGGGGATGAGAATGGACCAAAAGTTATTTATAACATAATATTCACATTTTAGCCTGCTCTGCTGTCTTAGTAACTTATAACAACCTCAGCAACTTATCTCCTAACCACTGCCGTAATTTTATCCCTGAATATCTTCTAATTATTTCTCATTTTCTTAGCTTTGTTCTAAATTATTGTTGCTTTACCTAGTCATAATATTTTCACTATTTCTTTCCTTTTCTTTTTTTTCATCCCTCTATTCATCATCTATCTATCTATCCATCTATCATCCATCCATCCATCCATTCACCCACACATCCATACATCCAATTTTGTGTAACAGGATAGTGGAGAAGGATGTAAAGAAGTGGGGAAAAAGCAAAAAAAAAAATTCCCCCTACATATTTTTAAAATGAGAGAGTTTGTTAAGGTTATGACACCCAGTTTTAAAATGAGACAACTTCTGGGAACCTAAAAGCTACCCATGATTCCTACATTGGTGTGAATTCATTGCTAAGTGAGTTTCTTTCCCAGCTTGTTCAAGGCCAGCGTCATTGAGAGATCAAAGGTTTGGTTGAGAGGAACAAGAAACATTTTGGGAGCATGTGTACTACCCAGGAAGAGCCCTTGATACCATGGGTGGACTCACATTCTTACATTATTGGAGCTTATTAGGGTAAAGAGGAGAGAAATACCAGGGAAGGAAGGGAAATTTAAAATACAAACCTGAACTGCTCCAGAACCTTCTTAGGGTCAGCCCTGATCATGCCACTACTAAATCTCTGGAGTCTTTTCCTGCCCTTGCTATGATAGCAGCTAAAACCACCAGGCGATACAACAAAACTAGCGTGTTTCTGAGCAGGTATGGAGAACAAGGAAGAGTCTAAACTTGGAGAGCAAGGACAGGAGAAGTGGCTCTGAAAGTAGGAGGTGCACATGGGGAGTACTTTTGCCAAAACCAAAACATTCCAGAAACTTCACTCGAATTCAAGACTAAGGCAGCTGGCCTTAGTCTTTGTTCTGTTCAAGGTTGGATTGTATGGAAAGGATCCAGGAGGCCCACTGCAGGTTAAATAAATCCACCACGCATGGCCGTCTGACGGGCCTTAGGAGAATCTCTTGAATCTCAAGCCAAAGGCAGCGTTTGAACTCTTAAGGTTTTGCTTTCTAGTTGCCACTTGGGTTTGTCAGGTGATGTGGGCAAGAAAAATTACAGCAGGGAGGGTAGGCAAGAAAGTTTTGTACGTTTTATTGATGAAGGCCTGAATACTTGAGGGTTATAACAGAAAAATAGGTAGTCACAATGTTTACAATAGCTATCACTTTAAACCATATTACTGTTTCATATTTATCTAAAATGAATGGGTCTCAGGTCGCTGTTGATGTTGTGCTCCCAGGAAGTGGGTCCAGCACAAAGATGATCCTAGTGGCCAACGGGCATGTGTCATATAGGTGAAAAATCCAGCCGTGCTGGACTAAGCCACTTGGGTAAACTCCAGTAAATTGGTGAGATATTCTCGTACTTGCAAATGAAGCGGAATAAACTGGCTTGCCTTTTTATTTTACAGAAATAAGAAAGAAAGCCAAATTGAACATAGAGAGCAGTACAATAGAATAAACTATAGTATAGAAAATCATTAAGCTAAAACAACCACAACAACAAAAGCCAGAACAAAACAAAACAAACCCCTACCTTCTTAATGCATTGCAAGGTTTACAAGAAATTAAAGGAATCTTTAAAGTTCCTTGCTTTCCCCACCAAAACATTAGTGAACCAGACAAAGGAGGGATAGGCAGTGAACACACACAAATGGTGTCATTTCTGAGGGCAAAGTTCAATATTAGCCCTGTTATTAAAAGACTAATCTCTGGGCCAGCAGCAAGGTGGGAGACCTTGGCCAAAGGATCCCACGTTATTCTGGGGGTGGGGCCTGAAATGGCCAGAGGTCAGAGGTGTAGCTCTGGAGCTTGGGCAGGAGAAAACACAAATCCTCTGGAGAAAAGTCTTCCAAGATCCCAGCGACAGAAATCAATCAAATATTATCTCATAAGCATCCATACGCAAATACAGAAGGAAACGGAGAAAGCAGAACATAAAACACTTAGACCCCAAAGACTTTGGATATGAGAGCTAACAAACCCAGGAAATAAAATAATTATGCATAAAATGATTAAAGAAATAAGAAATAGGATTATAGAAATAAGCACAAAACAAAATACAAAATGCCTCAGCACTCTACAAAATAACAAAATAGAATTTTAAAAATGAACATATAAGTTGTTTAAATAAAAAGTTCACATGCTAGACTAGATACAGCTGAAGGCAATCAGTGCAATGGGAGACAGCCCCAAAGAACTTACCCAGAATGCGGCAAGGAGATAAAAAGAAATAAAAAAATATAAAACAGACAGTAAGAGCTATGGCAGACAGAGTGAGAATATCTAACAAACAGCTAATTAATGTTCCAGAAGAAGAAAATAGTGAGAATGATGGAGGAGCAATATCTGAAAAAGTAACAGCTAAAAAATTTTTAGAAGAACAATGAATACACAGAAGAATAAATTAAAAGAACCCGTAATTTACTGTGAAATACTAAAGACAAAGAGCATAGAAAGCAGATGGGGAGAAAAGATAGATGACTTAAATATAAAGTAAAAGTAGACAAACAGAGCAGTTCTGCACAGCAACAATAGGTTCTTGAAAAAAGTGGATTAATATCTTCACCATGCTAAGAAAAAAAGAGCTGTTAACCTAGAATTGTATACCCAGAAAATCTCTTTCAGAAACTATTATAAAATAAAGACATTTTCCATAAAAGAAAGATGAGTCACATTTACCATCAACAGACTCTCACTTAAAGAACTTACAAGTGATACTTCAGGAAATCAAGGGATTCTGGGAAGATTTTTCTGAGCTGCAAGAGGTATGGGAGCCAAAAAAAAAAAAAAAAAAAAAGTTTAGCATGTAAGTAAATCTAAATTAGCATTGTATTTACAAAGTAAGTTTTAAAAATTATCTGCCTATCTTTTATTTGTAAAGTTTAAAAATGGAGTGAATGAATAGTTCTTAAAAAGAGCAGGTAGAATATGAGAATTAAAATTAAGGAGGGAAGATAATGAGGATTAAAAGGTCCTGAAGTTATTGTTCTGGAAACATTGTCAAATAAAACATTTATGGCAAAAATATTTTTTTGGAAAACCACTAAAATAGCAAAAAGAAAGGAATGATAAGACAGTAGTTGATACACTAGCATGGGATGAAAATTCTCCTCAGAATGAATCTTTTATAGACTTGTGATTTTCTATTTCTTTTTTACACCACAAAGAGAAAATGACAAACATTTTTAAAGTGAAAGGACAATTCTTTAATAAAGCCAAGAGAGGCAGAGGATTGCAAATAAGAGAATTATTATTTACACAAGAAAACTTTTACAGGAAAAAAAAATAACCATTACTTCTAACATCCATGCCCAAGATTTCATTTTTACCCAAGATTTTTTTAAAAGTCGTGAGACAGATTATAGAGAGAGTACATGGAAACATATGTGTGGAGATTACAGACCAATGATAAAAAAAACAGGATGTTTCCAGCCACCAAGCCAGAAGATGAATTACCATACCCCGGGAGCTCTCTGTGTACCTTCCCCAATCACATTCTACTCTATACCTGCCAGAAATAGTCGCCGAGCTGAATTTTCTTCCTAGTTTTGCTTCACTGCTGTTAACTAGACATTTTTATATTTTCATACAATATATTGATTAATCTTGACTGTATTATAGAAATAGAATCATACTTATGTATTCTTCTATGACTTCTTAAAATTATGTTTTTAAAATTTATCCATGCTGATCTCTCATCTGTAATTCACTCATTTTTTTTTTCAATTGCTATGTAGTATTCAAACAAAATTTATTGCCAGCGGATGAGAAATTGCCAAAAATCCTTTTGGGCAGAGGACAGCGATGTGAATACTCCCTGGGACTAATGTAGAATTTATGGGGACGGAGTGAGGGGGCTGGGGCACCAGACAATGGCAGGCAACTGTGTCAGAGTTTGGATTTGATTTCGGAGGTGGCAGGAGGACAATGAAGTTTTTTTTTAATTAAAGTTTTATCATTACTTTGTATTAGTTTCAGGTGTACAGCATAGTGTTCAGACAATCATATGCTTTACACAGGTGTCCCCCGATATTTCTAGTACCCACCTGCCTCTATACATAGCTATTAAAATATAATTGACTATGTTCCTCATGCTATAGTTTACATCCCCTTGATTGTTCTTTAGCTGCCAATTTGTACTTCTTAATTGCTCCCCCCTAACCCCCAACACCCCTCCCTTTGGTAACCATTAGTCTGTTCTCTATCTATGAGTCTGTTTCTATTTGGTTTGTTGGTTGGTTGGTTTGTTTGGTTGGCTCTCGCCAATGAAGTTTTGAAACAAGAACTGGGTGTGATCCGAATTGCTTTTACACAGGGTGGTTTTGCAGTTGCACAGAGAACAAGCTGGTTTGAAAGGAGTCTGTTAGCAGGACAGAGGGACAGAAGGACCCTGAAGGGGTCCAGGCAGGACATTGAGGCGCTGGATCAAGGCAGTGACAACGGAAATGTGGGGGAGAAGCTAGGAAATAAAGATGTTTCTAAGGCTGAAGCCTGGGATCTGGTGCTGGATGGGGTGCAGGTTGCAGGCATGGGGCAGCTATAGGTAAATCATGCAGACTACAGCCTCAGGGGATGCTAATAAAAACCAGAGCTGCCCTGGCCAGGTGGTTCGGTTGGTTAGAGCCTCGTCCCGATTCACCAAGGTTGCAGGTTCGATCCCTGGCCAGGGCACACACAAGAATCAACCAATGAATGCATCAATAAGTGGAACAGCAAAATCAATGTTTCTCTTTCTGTTTTTCTCTCTCTCTAAAATCAATTTAAAAAAAAAAAAACAACAGGGCTGGAATCAGGAACCTCAATTCCAATTCCGGTGCTGTGACTAATTAATTGGCTGTTGGGCACTAGGAAATACACTTCCTTTCCTGGGTTTATTTATAAAAGGAAGCGGTTAACTGGGAAATGTAATGTTTCTTCCAGCTTGAAGATTCTATTATTCGAAGTTTTTATTCCTCCTTCATCATACTTAGTTCTAAAAACAGTGAGACATGATACCCTTGGAATTTTTCTCAAAAGTAAACTTAGAAAAGTATATCTTGCGTTGCCTTTAAGAACTCAGGGGTTCAACATTTATTGAAAATGTTTTGAGGCAAATAGTGAGACACACAACTGCCCTTTGGAATTTGACCTTGACAAACCCATGCATCATAGATGCGGGGAGGAGATGAGGGGAACTCGCAGATTAGTCAGGAAATTTGAATTGAGCAAGATAATTAAAAATTGAAAACAGTTTTTCTTGCCTGCTGTATTTGTTTCAAGCTCCTGGTTATAGAAATAGTGAACTGCAACTCTTGGGCAAACCATGTAATGAAACCAGTTGATATTTAGGCTTTTGGGTCATTCGTAGCTTTTTAATCATTGCAAGTGCTTCGGGAAGGTTCTAGTTTCTGGTAGTGCAGAGTTAATAAGATCTTTGGATATTGCCTTCATGACCTTAGGAAAGTTCCAGAGTAAGTACAGAAAGTGGTCACAAACCACACATTGAATAAGACTTATTAGCAACAAAAAAACACATGCACTTCCCTCCATGTGAGGCAGATCTCCGGATAAATGTTTTATGTTCATGTGCAAATGTTCTTTTCGGTCTGCTTGATTTTAGTGAAGCAGCTGGAAAATATTTCATCCCACATTTCAAATATTTTGTTCCAAGGATATTGAATAATAAAATGTGCTCACTACCATCTTGTATAATAAATCCACTTATTCAGGAGGCAACTCATTTTGTGAACTAAATTAAATTTAGGTTTCTCTGATCTGATGTAAAAGTTTTCCAAAAAAGAAGAAAGATGGAGAGTAAGCACTCTTTTTCTTTCTTTTTCTTTTTCTAAGTGTCACATTAGACCCAAATATGCCACACAGGCTCTTTAAACTGAAAAACTGCATATTTCACCCAAAGGCCTTTAGGCTTCAGGCTTCAATATCCTTAAAATCGACAACAGGCTATGTCAGCGATGGAAGACGAGTAGGTAATGGTTTCAATTGAGGAAAAGGGCATTTTCAAACTTCCCGTGCTATGGCAGCCTACAGAGATGCTAAAGGAGAAAGAGACAAAAATTGCGGGGCGCATCCCCTGGAACTATGGGAGGAAGCCGAAGAGGACCTGTAATTATCATTTCTAAATCACTGGGCCAGCCACTAACTCCACTACCCTTTGGAAGTTGGCCCGGAATTCGGTTAGGGGTGAGTAAGGGGCAAGTGGTATATGGGGCTGGCAAAGGTCTGTTGGTAGCTGCTGAAAGTGAGAGAAGTGAGGAGCTTGTTTGTATGCATTCATTCACTTACTCATTCACCCAGTCATTCAATAAATATTTATTGAGACTTAGTATGTTCCGGGGATTGCTGAGGATAGAGCAGTGAAGAATACAGACAAAAGCTCCTGCCTGCAAGGAAATCACACTTCAGTGAAGGAAGCTAAACAGTGAATAAACAATGAAAAGCTATAGCAGAATGTGATAAGTGTTACAGAGAAAAATAAAATAGGAAAGAGGGATAAGGTGTGCTGTTGGGGACAGAATGCCATTTTTCTCCTTTTTAAATTGAATCTACTGGGGTGACATTGGTTAATAAAACTGTATAGGTTTCAGGGGTACAACTCTACAATACATCATCTGTATATTGTATTATGAGCTCACCATCCCAAGTCAAGTGTCCTTCCATCACTATTGATTCCCCCTTTACCTTCTTCTCCCTCCCCCCGCCCCCTTCCCTCTGCCCATCGCCATGTTGTTTTAAAGAGAGGGATGAGGGAGGGTTTGCCAATAAGGTGGCATTTGAGGAATGAAGGAGGTGACGGAGCCCCAGCCCTCTGGGAAGAGAGACTGTTAAGGAAAAGAACCCTCCGCGCAGAGAACAAGTAGCATAGGCAAAGGTCCTGGGACAGGAGAGTTCTGGCTTGTTCCTGAAAGCAGATGGTTGGAGAGGCATGGACCTATAGGGGGGCCTGTAGGAGAGAAATTCTGCAAAATCACGTGTGCACTGGGGGGCTGTCCAGAGCACGCAATGCCCTGCGGATTCTTAGTCTGCCTGAACTAGGAGCCATTGATCGCAGAGTGTTAAGATGGAGAGTAATGTGATTTGATGTGGATTTCCAAATAATGACTCTGGTTGCTATGTTGGGAATAGACTGTGGGCGGAGGCAGGTCAAGGACAAAAGCAAGGATACAGGTAGATGGATCTTTCAGTTATTACGACGACAGATGGTCTGGCTTGAACCTGGATGAAAGGAGTAGAGATAAGAGGTAGCTGGATTTTGAGTATATGTTGAAGGTGGAACCAACAAGATTTACTGATAGATTGGATATCTATTACAGGAGAAAGAGAGGAGTCATAAATAACTAAAATAAGGTTGTCTAGACCACTAGATGGATAAATGGCAAGACTGGGAAGACAGAGGGAAGGGCAAGAGGATGGGTCAGGAGCTTCTTTGCAAACCTGCTAAATGTGGAATGTCTCAAAGTGTGGAGGGAAAACCAACAAACATGCTCCCCCTCAGATTTTAATATGTCTTGTTTAAGAGTGAAGATACATGTGATAGAAGTTGGCAGAGGCTCTCCATTTTACACAATCACAGGATACGTGCCAGTCTTCTTCCAGGTTCAGGTGGGGCGCTTGTCAGGCCAGAGTTGGGGGAAATATCTGTGGTTCTAGATTTTGACAAAAGGGACCTGGGCCCAGTTCTCTTGTTTCAGCCCCGCAATCAGAGCCTTGGATTCCTCAGACCCTGGAGAGTTCAGGGAGTACATCTTGTGTCTTAGCCTGCTCCTCTTCTGGCTGGGCCTCCGTTTTCTCATGACTTCCAAGTCCTCATTCACACATCTGTTGCCCAGCTCTCAAAAGCTTGGTCCACTCATTTCTTCTCCTTCTCTATGTCTTTTCATGGGGTCAGAGGGTTTCAGTTCCCACTGTCAATTGCTCTTGCAGAAAAGCCATTTCTGCCCTGCTCAGCAATTGGCCGCGGAGCTGAGGCTACCCGAGCCTTCTCAGCCATGGGTCCCAGCAACCTGATGTTTATGTGAAATGCCACCTGCCCTGAGCAGAGGCACTCCATTTACCTGCAGGGGATGAAAACCAGAACAACACACCTAATTCCCCAGTGAGTTACCAGGCACAGGGGTCCCCACGCCTTTTGGCTCTGCCTCCTTTTAGTCCCTGGTCCCACAAAAGTGCTTTCACTTGATGCAAACTGAGCAAGCATCTCTCTGGACTGAGCCTCAGAGAAAGTGGAGGATGTCACATCCATCAGCTAACCCTCAGATGCTTTACAGCCGAGATACCCAGGCGCCCAGCGGTGCCCAGAAGCTGTGGGCACACATTGAGTGGCAGGACTCTCCAGCAGGCCAGGTGGCCAGTGCAGCTGGTTAGAAACAACGGACCTTGGTCTCCCACGAGGGTGACTGCGCCCAGCCTTCTGGCTGGAAGACTGGCAACTGCGTGTTCAGTGCTTTCTTTTGAGAAGGGAGAAGCTTGATATCTGGGTCTCTGCTAGGGCCTTCCCAGACTGTGCTAAAGCTTCACATCCTGCTGTGCACTAGGGGAGGATTTTCAGGTTTTTTATTCTTGTCTCCTAAGGAGCTTGGAAACACATCCAAACATATATTGAAATCCCATCTAACCTCCAGGTTGTAAATGTAGAACCAGAGGAACAGCCAGTGAACAACACGTCCACCGTAGCCTGCGCGTCGGACACAGGGTCTAAAACAAAGTTCAGGCCCATTTATCTTAGCTGACTATCCCGGAGACCCTAGTTCTGCCAGGAAGATAGCAGCAGATGAGTGAGCAGATACGTTTTAAAATGTGGTAACCATTTCTTGAAATTTTCAATGTTTATTAAACTTTTTGACTCGAGGCCATGGTGATGGATTTCCAGGTTTGTTCGTTTTTTTATTAAAAAATAAAAAGTTAAAAAGGCACTGAAGATTTCATTGGCAAAGCTGAACCGGTTCAGGCTTGAAAGGGCGCAGTCTGTCATGAAGGGACAGCTTGAATGATGAATTAATAATGAACTCATATAGCAAGTCCAGGGTGGAAATTGAATCCATTGCATGTGCATGCAGAGAGCTGGGCAAGGTGAATGAATCAATTACCTATGATCTCACACAGAATTCTGATTAGGAAATTTCTTTCCAATTGTCCTAACCAAACAAAAGTCCTAAATACTCTATCAGAGATGCCTTAGGAGTGGGCCAGAACAATACGGTCATTGTAAATTGCCCCAGGCTAGTATCATAGTTCACAAAACGAGAGATGAATGGACAGAACATTCAGAGCCTAATGAGGACCCATGGTCCTGTGGTGTAAGTTCTAATGCCATACCTCCAACCGTTGGATTTTCTAAACTACTGTTTATTAGGTTAGAATTTGCTTTCTGGTCAAAGATGTTTTTGTATCTTTCTCAGGTCAGCAAATGTCAAGAAAAAGGGGGTGGCTAATAGAATTGTCACCATGTGGCAGACTAAACTGTTGGTCACAGTTTACACTCTCCTGCGTTATGGGTCTTCTTTCACAAACTTGGCCCCCCTGAAAGGAGACAGTACTTGTCCACGCTTAGTTGGAGCTCAACCACGCGATTCACTTTGGCCAAAAGAATGTCTGGGTTTGTTCTCTCGTTGCTCTGCTATTGCCACGAGAGGACTGTGGCCCTGATTACCCAGTGGCCTAAGGGGAACGAGAGGCACGGGAAGTGGAGCTGCCCCAGCCAATCTGGAGTCGAGCGACCAAGAAGTACATGTTTACTTTTATATGCCGCTGAGCTGTAGGGCAGTGCGTTACCTGGAATTATTGTTGTTCTGACTGACGGATCTGCTCAGCATCTTATTTTATTTGCCAAACAAGGGCAACACAAGACAGCAATTCTCGTTGTTATTGCCATCATTTCATAATAGACAGAACATCTTTTAGCTAAAAAACAAGACAAAAATAACTTAGAATGAAGGACATTCCTTTAAATTGAAATATTTGACTTGATCAAAAACACATTACAAAACTCCCATCTTCCTCATTTTTTATGGGCCCTGTGACAATGTCATCAAAAGCTTGTAGCTGTCTGGGGGTAACTGGAAGAAGCCCTCTCCTTGGACAAGAGCCTGGGCACAGGCGCCCCAGGAGAGTTCTCTGATCTGCTCCCCACCCTCATGTATGAGTCAGAGTTTCTACTTATTTATTTGTCTGTATCTCAAGGTATCATTTTGGTGCAATATATCTTTCATAGCAATCTACTTTATTTTTTTAACTCTTCAAAAGACAAGCAGCAGCCCTTGCACTTAAAGTATGCTGTTCCTGAGAGGCTAGGGTGTGCTGAAATGGCCTGATGGGGTTCCCCGAGGCCCATGTGCATGTCCGTAAATGGAGCAAGTTGTTTCCTTGCTCCTTTGGGTGTTTTTGGCTGCTGACACCAATTGTATCTCTGACCAGTGGTCCTGATCAGCATTGCTTAGGCAGTGTGCAGTTGGTATGTTTTTCCCACATCGCTTTCCACTCTTATTTTTAGCACCACTGTTTACAAAGAACATAATCATCCAAAACATTGACTATTGAATCGCTGGTTGCAGAATATAAATTATAGCCCAAGAGGAGGAATTTGGTTCTTCTTCTTGATATAAAACATGAAAAGGGCTATTCACACAGGAAATCATGGTCTAGGGAAAATAACAAGAAAAGAAAATCCAATGGCAGACCTTCCCATGGCAGGTGGAAAGCTAACTGAGTTATCTAGACAATGGCAAAATCCAAACCCATTGGTTTCCACCAGTTCTGCTGCATGGAGCCTGGTAATTCTCAGGCTCCTGGGCGAGCCACGGGGCCCAGGGCAGACCAGACAGTGACTGGATGGAGCTGCAGAGGACTCCGTATTGCAAAATCCTCAGACTCTTTTGGTTCTTGCATTGGAAATTAAAAAAAAAAAAAGAAAAAGAAAAGGAAACTATATGTATATGTACATATACAAAGGAATGCATTTGAAAATGGAGTTAGGTCTGTAGTCCAGTTTTCAACATTGTACCAATGCCAATTTCCTAGTTTTGGCGTTATACTTAGCCTTGCCAGATTTTGAGAATAAAAATACAGGACGTTGAGTTGAATTTGAATTTCATATAACCAAATATAATATTGGGACATAGTGATGTGAAAAATTACTTGCTATTTATCTGAAATTCAAATTTAACTGAAAATCTTATATTTTATAGGACATTCCTAATTAGACTGCCGTTATTGGCAACGTCGCTATGCGGGTAAGCTCAATAAAGGAGACTTGGGGCTCTGTGGACCACTTTTGCAGCTCCCTGTGAGTCCCTACTGTATTTCAAAATAGTTTTAAATCATATCCTCCTCTAGCTACCATACATATAAAACTATAAGAATAAGAACACAGGCATCTTCAGGTAAGCTGGGAATGGCATGGATTTTTCTGCCTCAGTGGTCTATATGTTTTTCATGGAGCTGCTGTGGGCTTAAGGAAGCTGGGTACATTTCTCTCAACTCTAGGAAAAAAACAATTAAGAACACTAAACCTGTTTGCATGTTGGAAAGCCAAATATTATCAAATTTTTTCTTTTTATAAAAATTGAGGTCCAATCAACATATACCATTGCATTAATTTTAGATATACAACATAGCGACTTGATACTTGAATGCACTGCAGTGAGCATTTGTTCAGCACAATAAGTCTGGTTCACATCCATCATCATATATGGTTACAAATTTTATTTCCTGTGATGAGAACTTTAAAGCTTTGCTCTTCTAGCAATCTTCACCTGTACAATGAATATTCGTAGGTTTAGTCACCACGCTGCACATTACATCCCCATGACTAATTAATTTTATAACTGGGAGTTTGTACCTTTTGATCCCTTCAGCCATTTTGCTCACCTTTTCTCCCTGTCTTTGTATGACTCTTACAACCACTTCTTTATATTGACCTGACATCACATCTACCACTCTATGGTTTAACCAATTACAGACATTGCTTTTTTTCTGGCTACTCAAATAACATAGACTCTTAGCAGTCATAGATTTAACATGAGCAATTTCACCCTGGTCCTTAAAAGCTCATGAAAAGACCTAGATGCATTTTGTTAGGGCCGATGACCATCTGACCCTTTTTCATCCTGTAACAGCTTGATTGTGTTCTGGGTCATTGTGATGTGGGAGGGAACAGGAAGGCAAGGTTTGGGTGTTTGATTCAAAGAAAGAGCCAGGAGGTGGCGGATTATGGCAAAGCAAAACAGGGAGAAAGTAATAGAAATTTCTTTGTAATAATTATTCCTGAGTTTGATTGGCTGTGAAATAAAGATGGACTATGTAACTTCTAAGGAAACTTCTTGCTTTAAAATTCTATATTCATAACTTTTACAGACTACTTCGAAGTCTATCTCTTACTATTCTGCTAAAAATCTTTTCCAAAAATGCAGCTGATTAAAAGCTTGAAACAGACAAATGTGACCCCAAATTATCTCATAAATCTTACTCTAATGAGTTCTAAAATAGCATACTTCATACAGACTTAGTGATACTGACATGTTGAAATATTTGCAATTCAAAATCTCAAGATTTTGATTTAAAATACAGTTCATGTTCCAGTCCAATATGGCGGCACTGACATCTCTGTAACTACCCCCTTCCTGTGGACTCGCTGAATCCACACTGTACCCAGAGCAATTTCCTCTCCAGGTGACCCAGAAAGTACACATCGACTCCTACACGTCAGGCGAGTGAGAAAATACCCCCGGAGGAATGGGTAGGCAGGCCTGAGACACACACTCTCCATAAACCCCCATCCTGGGCAGAGTGCCATGCAGCCAAGAGGGAATTTCCACTTCCAGCTCCTTCCTGAGGAGCAAAGGGTTTGGACCCACATCTAGTACCCCAACTTTTAAGACTCCATTTGAGGGATGAGCCCCCATAACACTTACCTCTGAAAGCCAATCAGGCTTGTATCCACAAGACCCATAGCAAACAAAGAAATAGTTCTTAACTGGCTTGCGAGGACTCCCCACTGTTTTGTCCCAGGACTCAGGAGAGAGGAAGGAGGCCCCAAGCTGCCAACCTCCCAGTCTCTCCTTAAAAGGTGCCTATTTGCATACTTCAAATGGTGCTGCCTGAGTCAAGCTCCTGATTTCCCACCCATCTCAGGACTGCTGTGATCCTCCGCAGAGTCAGGGGAAGCCACCAGAAGCCACCTCAGCCTTGCCCTTCCAGCTCACCGCAGATTGCTAGCATCTCTCTGGAAGATGATGCTGGTAACACACCTGCCATCTCAGCTTTTGCAGCTACTGCTCAAGAGGTGGGCCCCTGGATTGCCTGGCTCTGGGAGCCAATGGGAGCCACAGAACCCTTGGAAAGAATTCATTCATATCAGGCACAGGGGCGCCCCCTTCTGCAGCTATACGCCCCGGGCTACCCATCTCCCAGTTTCTCCCTGGAAGGGCCCTAACTGCATTATTCTGCCAGGAGCCTGAGTGTCTAGCTTCTAGTCACCCTGCATCTAGGTGCTGGCTATGATTCTCCCCTTTGGCCACTGACAGACCTTGTCATATCCTCGACTGCTGGGAGCTGCTAAGAACAAATAAAATGTCTTAGACAATCACAAAGGTTTAAGAGTCAAACAAGAGCTTGGGCCAGCTTGTAGATAAGGCTCATCCCCTGCATGAGACTGGGAGACGGGGCCGGTTTATCCAATGCACAGAAATTCACACAGAGAGTCAAGGAAATGAAGAAACAAATGAATATGTTCCAAACAAAAGAATAAGAGAAACTTCAGAAACACAGCTTGGTGACACAGAGATAAGTATGTACTTCATAAAGAGTTCAAAACAATGATCATAAAGATGCTTAGGAAGGTTAGGAGAATAATGCCTGAACAAAGTAAGAATTTCAACAAAAAGGGAGACCATATAAGGAAGTACCAAAGAGAAAACATAGAGCTGAAGAACACAATGACCCCACTGAAAAAAATTAACAGGGGTTTTCGACAGTAGACTAGATCAAGTGGAGAAAAGTATCAATTTATGGTGATTAAGTGCCTGCATTAAGAAAAAAATCTCAATAATTCAACCTAAATTTACACCTCAAGGATCTACAAAAAGAAGAACAAAGTCCAAAGTTAGCAGAAGGAAAGAAATGACAAAGATCAGAGCAGAAATAAAGAAAATAAAGACTAAAAAGACAATTGAAAAGATTAATGAAACTAAGAGCTGGCTTTAAAAAAAAAAAAAAGCAAAATGGACTTTAATTAGACTTACTAAGAAAAAAGAGAGAGAACTCAAATAAAATTATATCTGAAAGAGGAGGCATTACAACTGATGCTCCACAAGCAGAGAATCACGAGAGACCACTATGAACAATTATATGCCCACAACCTGAACAGCCAAAAGAAATGGATGCATTTCTAAAAACATACAATATGTGTAAAGACTGAATCATGAAGAAATAGGAAGTCTGAATGAATCAATTAAAAGACTAGTAAGGAGAGCATCAGTAAATAAAAATCTCCCAACAAAGTCCAGTATCAGAGAGCTTCAGTGGTGAATCCTACCAAACATTATCAAATAATTAATGCCAGTCCTTCTCAAAGTCTTCCAAAAGATAGAAGAAGAAGGAACACTTCCAAACTCATTTTCTGAGGCTGGCACATTAAGCTGATACCAAAACCAGACAAGGATACCACAAGAAAATAACAGGCCAATATTCCTGATGAACGTATGTGCAAAAATCCTCAAGAAAATATTAGCAAACCAAATTCGACAAGACATTAAAGGATAAAGAGTTGTTCAACATCCACAAATCAAACAACATGATACAACATATTAACATCATAAAGGATAAAAATCTTATGATCATCTCAATAGATGCAGAAAAAACACTTGATGAGATACAACATCCATTTATGATAAAAAAATTCAATAAAATGAGTATAGAAGGAAAATACCTCAATGTAATAAAGGACGTTATGACACACCAATAAATAACATCATATTCAACAGTGAAAAGCTTGGGAACAAGACAACAGGATATAACTTATATGTGGAACCATATATATATATATATGATATATATATATATATCTCAAACTCATAGAAATAGAGAATAGAAAAGTGTTTTCCAGGGGCTTATATATATATCTCAAACTCATAGAAATAGAGAATAGAAAAGTGTTTTCCAGGGGCTTGAGTGTCAGGTAAATAAGGTGAGGTTGGTAAAAGGATACACACTTCCAGCTCCAAGATGAATAGTTCCCAGGATCTAATGTATAACATAGTGACTATAGTTGATGACACTGTATTGTATAATTAAATTAAATGAAGTCAAATTTAAATGTTCTCACCAAAAAAAAAAAAGAGACATATATGAGGTGATGGATGTAATAATTAACAAGACAGCAAGAATCCTTTTACAATGTACATTTTTATCAAATCATCATGAGGTGTATCTTAAATATCTCACAACTTTGTCAATTATATACCCCAGTAAAGCTGACAGAATACATCTCTTGTAAGAATACTTTTCCTCAAGTTCTCAGTTAGAGGATCAAAAAATAACAGAGTTCAACCACCACTTTTTCCCGTTCTTTTGTAAATGATTACAACAATTAAGATTCTATTTGGCTGCCTAAAAAAATAACAACAGAAGCTTAAGTGAGTTAGAGGTATAGTTCCCTCTCACATAATAAATCCTGATGGAGCTAGTTCAGTCTGGTGTTGTGGCTTCACAGTCAGGGATGACTAGTCAACAGTCACCTATGGTGCTGTTCTATCATCCTAAGCATATCATCTCTAACCTCTAGGTCACCTCATTGTTCAAAATGGCTGCTGGAGCGCCAGTCATCGTGCCTGCATCTTGTGACACAAGGTATTCTTCTTAGGTAAGTCAGCCTTTTTAAGGAGCCTTCGTAGACCACAAACATATCATTTATAATTATATCTCATTATCAGAACTTAATGAAATGACTTCACCTGGATGCAAGGGAGGCTGGGATGAATATCTTTTCTATCAGAGTACACTGCTATCTGAATAAAAATCGTTGACCTATCTTGAAGACAGGGAGATGGATGTTGGATGGGAAATAGCTGTTTCTGCTACAATGATGAAGAAAAGAAGCTGAATAGAGAGTTACTTCTGCCTAGATGCTGAAGACACATGGGATGGGTCTCCTTGGTTTAGTACATGTAGCAGAGGCATGGCCTACATCAGCATTCTAGACATTCTCCTTAGAGCTTAGTTCATTAGAAAAAGGAAGGGACGGGGATCAAGAAGATTTTGGTCTCTGTCCTCCACTTATTACCAATGATGTCTCAGACAAGTTACATGCCTTTGAGTATATTTATTTATTCAAAAATTAGTAATTTTATACGCTACTTTTTCCAGGGTTGATACAAGACTCAAAAAAATGCAATAAATTACCATTTTTCAAGCATTCATTATATTCCAGGATGTGGGCTAAACGTTTTATGCACACTATTTAATTTCACTACGAGCTTAAATTGACATTCAAGATTTTACTAAACATTTATCGAGTGTCTATTATGTGCAAAATATTGGGATTCAGTGGCATATAAGAAATAGTGTCCCTACTGCCTTAGAATCCTATCCTGATGGAGTCAGACAAGCATCATGTTTACACACTAATTGCTTCATGACAAATAGTCCATGTGCCATGAAGACAAAGCACCGGTCCTACGGGGGCTGAAGGAAGGGTGACTTACTATGGAGGGGAAGGTGAGGGATCGTTGAGGGGAGACATGAGGCTGATTCTGCAGGAGGATTATGAATTAGGCGACTTTGGGGAAAGACCCCCACAGACGAGACGTTCCATATGAAAACTCAACAAATGTTAGGAAGAAAAATGTTCTGAGTTGCCCATTTCTCCCATTTCCCCAAGTGTGCACATAAGCACTTGCTTCTTAACCTAAAAGAGAAGATTGAACTCAGAGCCATTTAGCCTTTTGTTTAACTGGGAGTTATTTTTACAGATAAACTAAACTTCGGTTCTAGCCAATTTGGCCCTGCCCAAGTCCCACTGAGGTTGAACAAGTAAATGATCTAAGACACAACACCTTGCACCATGTCCCCACACAGATGGAAGGCTGTGGTGCTTGCTGTCACTTTGTAAATTCGGAAGGTGCCCAGGCCCAGAGGCCAGGAACGCCTGTGGCAGAAAGCAGACTGGATCCGGCAGTTGGTAATTTTCATTATCAGCAAACCTCCACGGTCGGCTCGCACAGAGTTATTGTTTCAGCCAAGAAAGATGGTAAAAAAGGAATTGAAGCTCAGTGGGAAGCCAACCAAAATGCCGACATCCTTTATTTGCTGATGGTTTCATTGCCAGATTTGAGAAAAAATAACTTATGTTGGATGTTTCTGAAGAGCAACAGCTTCTCTAGAGCACGCGCAGGCCCTGGAAGTGACCTTCAGAATTTTTAAGTGACTTGGTATCAAATCCCCTCAAGCTGCTGTTCCCTGTGTTCAATAGTCTAAGGACCTGAAAATAGTACATTCCCAATTTATCTCTTCCATTCTTTGTTCTATTTTTTCATACATTTTGTATTTATATGTGGTATAAACACACAATGTATGGCTATTATTGTTACTTTAGACAGTTATCTTTTGGAGCAATTAAAAGTATAAAAAAATAAAATTTTTCAGTTAATTTGTTTCATTTCTGACACTCTATTTCTTTGTGTAAATGCCAGTTTCTATCTGGTATCATCTGCCTGAAGATTTCTTTTAACATTTGTGTGGTGCAGGTCTGCTGGCAATGGATTTTCTCAATTTGCTTTTGCCTGAGGGGGAAAAAAGTTATTATTTCTCTTTTATTTGTGAAAGATATTTTCCCTCGATATGAAATTCTGGGTTAATAGGTTAGTTTTTTTCTTTTTAGCACTTTAAAGAGAAGCTGCTCCACTGTTTTCTTGTTTGCATGGTTTCAGACAAATTCTGTTGTTATTCTTACCTTTTTCCTTTTTATGTAATGTCTTTTTTTCTTTGTTTGCCTTCAAGATTTTCTCTGTATCTTTGGTGTTGAACATTTTGAATATGATGTGTGTAGGTGTTTTTTTTTTAAAGAATATATATTTATTTTGGTGTGGTCTGAGCTTCTGGAATCTGTGGCTTGGCGCCTGTTATTATTTTCAGTTTTGTTAACAATTCCAGCTGCGTTCGCCCCAGGTAAGCAAGGACGCAGGTTCCATTTCTCCCTGAAGGTGCCCGTCTCTCCTTACAGTTCAGGCTAATTAGCTGCCTTATTATAATCTCAGGTTCCTGAAGGTGAGTTTAAGAAGTCATGAGCTTTTAGTTTATCAGGCTCTTTGTTTTGTTGTAAGGAGAGAAGCAACAGTCTTTCTAGTTCTCTGTAGAACTCATAAATCCCCAAATTCATAAGCTAACTTTGCAAAGAAGTACATAATGCAATGAGCCGATGCAAACAGGTTTCAGGACTCTTACCATATACCTATTCCCTATAGGCCACTGGCAGATGGAGTGACTGAGCGAAATCTCTGTAAGCACGCCAGGCTGGGGAGTTAGCCTCCAGTTTGCAGTCTGCTGAGTTTCACTGGGCCATATATTGTCTGATTTCTCCCTTGGGATGCAAAGGTCACCTGACCAAAAAGTAAAAATAAATTGTAGAAGCACCTCATGCTGTTTTTGGAAAACCTTGCTTCCTTTTTCCTCTGCCACTTGGATATTAGTTTCTAAGGAATATATGCTCTCACTGTGAGTTGTCACAAATATTCTGTAAGTTCAATGCTGAGAACTGCTACCTATTCATTCAAGGCTCCTTAGGCCACACCGTGAATATGAAACAGAAAGCATTACCATGCACACGTTTGCCCATTCATGATGGCAACGAGGAGAACATGTCAGAAGGGGGGATCTTCTGGGGGCCATTCTCAGTGTTGTCAATCTTAGAGAAAAGTTGATTCAAGACAGGACTGTCAAATTCTGGGAATGGAGTGTTGGCTCTCCCTTCCAGGTGTAGAAACTTGACCTTTTTTTGGATCTGGCTGAGGACATGGGAACTGAGAAAAGGGAATAGAGAAAGAAAATCATTAAATCAACTACAGCCTTACGAACAGCTGCAGAATTAGGGACATAACGTTGATCTACTCGTATATTTTATCTCTTGCTCCAACTTGTATATGCTCTAGATTTTAAACTAATTTTATTATTCTATCTTATCCCTTTCCCCCTCTTTTTAAACCCCGGGTATGCTATGATGATTTTCTTTATAATTTAAACTCTGAGTCACACAGTATCAAGATGAATCACAGAATAACTGGGTTTGTTTTGCTTCGTTTTCTTTGGTTAGCAGGGCCCATGAATTAGGGGTAGTGACTGGGGTAAATCATAACCTTTGAGACTCTATGTTTGTGCTTAAAGGTTAATGGCATAAATAGCAAAGCTCACCAGAAATCATGAGCACCCCTTTATTTCTGAGTTTTCCCATAACCTAGTCTGTCCTGTGTGATGAGTTCTAGCTAATGGCCAATCTGAGGGACTGACGTGGGTTACTCTTGGGCCAAGGCATTTCAGAGCTGTGTGCCTCATTCTATGTTTTCCTTCTCCATCACCGAAATCGTGGAGGCCATATGTTCAAGGCGACATAGGCACAAAAGAAGGCTGAGTGATCTGCATATTCCTTTTATGAGTAAGAAATAAAATTTCATTGCATTAAATCACTTAGATTTTGAAGTTATTTTTATCATATACAACCTATTCTTTGATGATTAAGATTGAAGCACCGATGGATATATATAGAGAGTTATCTTTTATGATATAATTAGACTCATAGTCTTCCTATAGTTTCTTACTGACTTTTTCTACTTAACATGATCCTTTTCTGGTATTTAAATGGGGAGTCATGAACATCCCTATTATGCATTGCTTATTTGCTACCATGTTAACCTAGAAATCTCCAACTTTGTCCTATGGATTTATATGTGTGTGTGTGCACATGCTATAATATGTATGCATAAGTACATGTGCTATAGAGAATAGATGGAGCTATAGACATACACATAGATCCAGACGATATAGATATAGCTCTTAACTGCTTTCTTTATTGGAAGCAATGTTTCAAAAATCAGAACAAGATAATACACCAGATTCTTCCTTATCAATGGGGCTCCTGGTTTCTTAAGCAAAATGCAAGTCATGCTGTCCCTTGAATCAGCTGGGTCCAAGGGACAACTCAACCCATACAAAGCCTTGCACACATTTGCCCCCCCATGACAATGTGCTCTAAAATGCCTAAGGATAACAGTAGATACTTATAGTTATTTTATTAAGATTTTCCTAATGCAAAATAAAATCTTTCTAATTAAGTTTTTCTTAGAATATGAAAGACCTTTTCATTTCTCTTCGGTTTTCTCCGTCGGAGGTTTTAAAATAAGACAGACATTTTTATGTGTGTTTCTGTGGAAAGACCAGGAAGCAGCTACAGGTCTAAAACACTTTGCTGGCTCCCTCATGTGCAAAATAAGAACAGTTGGATTGAGCGATCTTTTCTGATCGAAAATTCTGTGATCCTGCTATTAAAAAGTGCCATTTTCAGAAAACGTATCCAAGATTAATTTCATTTGTAGTGACCTTTATGATCTTTAGATTTTCCAAGTGATGTAATTGAACACTTACCCTGTGGGGAAGAGAGGCGGACAGGGGGTACAGGGAATAGGAGCCTGGAGGAGCGACTATCATCTATTGTCACTAATGGTACCTGGATGCAAATCTACAGCTTGGCAGTAGGGGTGCCTATGAAGTCACCTACACCTAGCCCCCAGGGTGATGGGGAGCCCACCAGAAAGATCTGCTTGGCTAGACACATTTCTTCCCAGCCCTTCCCCAGGCTACTTCCATACCCCTCAATACAGCATGGCTACCCTCCGTTAGGAGGGGGAGTGCTCCGGCAGGCCAAGAGCTTCATTGGCAAGGACGACAACAGAAACAACAACCAAGGACCTATTATTTGGCCCTGTCCTAAATAAAATTAGCAAGTCAGAGAAATCCCTTAGTCCACCACAGACACTCCTTCCGCTACGTCCACTTCTCCACTTTTATAATATGGGATAGAGTACTGTCCCTCCAATCAGGAGACAGGTCTGACAAATGCATCCTCCTTACATTGTAAGGAACTTAATGTCTCTCCAAGGATGATTGTATTTTAAAATAGACCTAATGGGAAAAGGTAGGCTCCAGCACAAAGAACTGAGCCTCTAATGCTGCGACATCATGCATCAGGCTAGGAAAGGAGGGGCAATCCTTATCTTTTGAAGTAAAGGGACTATTTGACCTGCCTTGGGCTGGTTCTGCTCTTTAGTTCTAATCTCTCCTGCAGTTTAATCTTTGAGCAAATTCTTTAGACAGTCCACCACTTCCCAGCCTTTCTGAGATCTGGGAAGACTTCATGTAAGCCAGATGCTAACTAAGCAGATCCTCTCCCCTGGATAGATTTTGTGACCCTAGGCTGGTGTCTTTTCCCTGCTTCCACTCATATTTTAATGACCAACAATCATCTTCAACCTTGGTGACAAAGAGGTAGATAAGATCAGTCTTCTGTCTTAATAGCTGTTCTCATTGTCTTGGCAAAATGCATCATCCAGGAATTGAACCATATCCAAAATCTAAGCACTTTCCTCCCAGAATTTCCTTCCCAGACCAAGCAGGCTTCATAATCAAGCCCATGCACCCCAGCTGGTTGGAGCTGCATCCAGTCCTTATTCATAGGTGGATATGGCTGACTCTCTCATGACATATAAATCCTAACACCCAGCTATAACACAGCACTGTCTCCCTCTCTTAATCTATCTAAGTAAAACCAGAGAAGAAAGAGTTAGAGTTTACTTGTCTGCTGCAGAGTCTATGATATAAATAAACAACAAATAGACAAACATTTCAGTGGAAAAAAATAAAACAAAACAGAAACATGAGGTTGGGAGCCAGAAATTTATGGTTTGAAATCTGTCAAGTTAGTGGGGATGTGGCCTTAAATCAACTTCACTACTTTGAACATCTTTTACTCATGAGCAAGAGCCAGAGCCTACAATGATGAAAAATGGGATGATCCCCATTGTCTATTGCATTTGTGTGGGTTAATCGCAAGGACTATATCATATTTTGCCTTGTATAATGAGCACTTTCTGCCCACATTTTTGAGGGGAAAATAAGGATGCACATTATACTAGGGTAGTACTAATTGTGTATTTATATAAATGTTTTTAATTCTTTTATGTATGCTTATGCGTAAAAAGTATAACTCCAGAAAGCAATAACGATATCTGTATGCAAAATAATACCCTGGAATGTGATCGTTGGTTTTGTAAATATGTTTAAAAAAATGCTAAAATTCCTTTATGTTACAAAAAACCCAAGTATCTAACTATAAATAAATGAAAAATTGAATTAGAAAATTAGAAGTAAAGGTTTTTTTTCCTGAAAGTTTGGGCCAAAAACATGGGTGCACATTATACACCACAAAATACAGGTAAAATGACTGATACAAGGTAAAATAGGACCAGAGTTTTAGCCCTCAGAAGACAGACATCTTTCACAACTGCAGCCTTCCAAAAGATCAACAAGATATGTATTAAGTACATATTGTGGGAAAAGCAGTTTTTTCTACATGACTTGGGGAATACAAGAAAATATGAAGTCAAACTCAAGGTATTTGTACGTCATGACTCAAACATATGCAATTGTTTATTTCATAGAAAGATGCTATACATAACAATTCTCTAACTTAAAGGTGTGAAAAGCTCCCAGGTCTGCCCTCATTTTAAGACAGCAGGTAAAGAAGACAGACTTCATTCTGTGGCATTGGGACAAAGATATCTTCTCTGTGATAACAATGTCCCGGGTTGGATGGGCTTACCTGCAGGTCCGGCAGAAGTAACGCCTGCTTGAGTGTGGTGGGTAGGGTGATAATATGGGTGTAATAATTTATAGTTTTAATTTGAACATTTCACCTCATATGTCATATGGTGTGCTGGAGTGTGGTATTGTTATGTTACAGAATTCCATGCTTATGATTTTGTAATAAAAAGGGGGCATTATTGGTGCTGGACCCTGTATATATGCAGAGTCGATTAATATATGAGGGCAAACATTTCACTGGAAAAATGAGTCAGTTTATGTTCCCTCCCATGGATTCTGACCCCTGCGTGCCCTCTAGTAGCTGCCAAGACCCTCCGCGTTGGCCGCCCATGCATTCCTGGAAGTCTTGCGGCTGCCGCGTTGCTTGGGTTATGCCCTATTTTTTCAGCTAACTAGTAAAATTATGTAAATTATGCAATTCAAGTTTATTTATTTTTTCTCAGGACTGCCTTCTCTGTGTCCCCTAGATTTTGGACTGTTGTGTGTTCATTTTCATTTGTTTCCAGAAACTTTTTGATTTCTCCTTTGATCTCACTATGGACCCACTCATTGTTTAATAGGATGCTATTCAGTCTCCATGAGTTTGAATGTTTTGGAGTTTTTTCCTTGAGGTTGGTTTCTAGTTTCAAGCCCTTGTGGTCTGCGAAAATGCTTGTTATGATTTCTATTTTCCTGAATTTGTGGAGGCTTGTTTTGTGTCCTTTCATGTGGTCTATCTTTGAAAATGTTTCATGTGCATTTGAAAAGAATGTGTATTTTGCTTCTTTGACACGGAAGGTTCTATATATGTCAGTTAAGTCCATTTGATCCAATGCGCAGTTCAGTGGGATTTTAACACCCAACCGTCAAGAATGGATAGATCTTCCAAACAAAACATCAACAAGGATATTGTGGAACTGAACTGCAATTCAAGTTTAATATGGATAGAAGGTTTGAGGCAAAGTTTAATTCACTTTTCCTCAGGAAACACATGGATTAAAATACTAAAAATTAAGCATATGTAAAATGTGGTACAATTTAAATGGGTGACTAATTTAAAACTTTTTCTCTCACAGAGCAGGGAAATGATGGCATGGAGCAAAGTTTGTGATGTTCCTCAGACTGTCACCTGCATCAGTCACTAGCCTAATTCCCTCTCCTGTATGATTAAAAACACATATCATGAATGACTATAAATTATAGATTTATTTCATAATTACCTAGCTAGTTCTACGCAGTTTCCCATAAATGATTATACTTGCAAAATTTTACTAATATTATTCATTAACAGAAACGTTTTTTCTATTCTGAATTCTTAAAATGATAAATTACTTACTAAAGAGAACCTAAAAGTAATAAAGAAACATGAACAATACATGGAAATGAAAAGAAGATAAAATTATAACCTTTAATCTCCTTCCTCAGAGATAGTCATAATTAACATTGGTTTTTAATCTAGTTTAAACCTTTTAAAATACTTAAGTAGTGTATCCCTATGGATACTAATTTATATTTTTGAACATTTATTGCACTTAGGCAAAGCCTGAGATTTAACCAAAGTTTTAAGTTGTTTCTAATTTTATATTGTTGCAATAGCTCTAGTCAACATCGAATTTTTAATCCATTTTCGGTATTCATGCATGTGGAAGCCCCTAGTCCATACCCTGGGCCTACAACAAAGAACACAGCCACGGCTCTGCCCTCAGTTAGCAGGGAGCTAGAAAGGCACCAAATATACAAGTAAGTGTGTAGCAGGTAGTAACAGCGCTCTGAGCGCAAATGAGAGAGTGAAGAGGTGGGGAGAGAGAGGGGGCTGCTGTTTTAAAAGGAAAGATGAAAGGAGGTCTGTCCTAGGGCGTGACACCTCAGCAGGGACCTGGATGAGTAGTGAGCAAGCCATGGGGACACTTGGGGACAAACATTCCAGGTAGAAGTAATAGCAAAGGCAGATGCCAGCAGGCAGCAAGCTGCTTAGTGCTCTTTCCCGTGTGCAGAAGAAAGACTAGGGTTGCGGGACTGTGGGGTCAGGGGGTGGCCCTTCAAGGTGAGGCCAGGGTGTCAGCTCCATTTCTAATTACAGTGGGAGCCACTGGTGTTTTATGGGTGGGAGCGGCCCTGTAAGCCCCTCATTCTGGCTTCAGTGCGAGAGGGGTGACGGCAGGGGCCGGGGGCAGCGTGTCAGAGCGGAGGCCTGCGAGAGGAATGACAGTGGTAGCTTGGATTGACTTTACAGTCATGGCGATGTGAGAAGTCGATTCGAGGTCAATTTTGAAACTGGTATTGACAGCCCGTGCTCCTAGGTCGATGTGGGATGTGAAGGACAAGTGGAATCGGGGCGGATTCGGGTTGTAGTGTTGTGCCTGAGTGTGAACGGTTCTGAGAGTAAAGACCAGAAGCCTGGGAGTTTACCGTGTGCCTGGGGGAGTAGGCTAAGCAGCGGGTGCTGGTGGCGGGAGCTGTTTTTGGCTTATTAAGTATAAAATGCCATTAAATATTCCAGCGAGGGCGTCTAGTGGACATTTGGTGCTAGGATCTGAAAGTGTGTGTTCCCTCTCAAATTCATATGTTGAGATTCTAACCTCCAAATATGTTGGCGTTAAGAGACGGTGGCAGGAGAGAGAGGGGAGATGCAAGGGGCGTGGGCCCAGCACGCGTGGGGCCGTTGGCCTGGTGGTGGCGGGACATCTACTTCCTTGGGACAGGAGCAAAGACAGAGTAGCAGCTGCAGACGAGGTGGATTTCTGGGTTTGTTAAGAACAGGAGCGGGCTCTAGTGCCATCGCCTCTGCGCTGTTGAAGAAGTGCGAGGAGACCTGCCAAGGGGAAGCGGGGGGAGGGGTCTGGAGGCCCGAGGAGAAGGGAACGTGTGTGGACGGGTCCCCCTGGAGACCGAGAAAGCGGACTTCCCTGCGCCGGGGAGCAGGCTTGCCTTTTATCCAACCACGGCACCGACCTCATCAAATTCGATCATTTTTCAGGGCTACATCTGGGTTTCCAGATGAAGAAACATGTCATCTCTGCATATAATAGCAATTTACCATTTTCTCTTTTCCGTGTCATGCCTTGTTTCCTTGGAGAAAACTTCTACAGCAAGATGATGGCGGGCATCTTTCTTCCGTTCTCATTTCAGTAGGCATTCCCTCAATCTGCTGTTGCTGATTATGATATTATCTCTCGGTTGGAAATAGATACTTCTTATCGAGTGGCAGCATCACCCTATGGCCAGTTTATTAAAATGTTTCATTAGAAATAGTTGTTGAATGTCCATTCATATCTGAATGTTACATAAAAGCTTTTTCTTTCCTTGCTTTAAAGCTTTAATTTGAGTCTTTCAGACCCCAGTGGGTGATTTCTCTTTCTTCTGCTTTCTTGCAATCCAATCTGCTGCTTACTTAGAGTTACCTGATACCTGGTCAGGGATTCCTGCCAGAGCCCCCGTGCCAGCCCCTCTCCCATGACGTCACCCTCTTCATTTCTCTCTTTCCCGCTGGACTTGCAGCTATCTCAGAACTGGTTTTATTGACCATCTTATCATCAGCTCCTGGCGCAGTCTGTACTGATTGCTCTCAATCAATTAATGCTGTAGCTATCTGAGTGCTGGTCCTCTTTATTATTAACCCTCCAGGTACACTCACCCTACTGTGTGGGCTAGGAATGTGCATTTATCATCATTAACAATAAGAACCACCCCTGCATCAAATGTGTTATATTCATCACCTTGTTTAATCACTGCAACAATTACATAGAGATAATTACTGTTATTATCCCCATTTTTGTAGATGAGAAAATGGTGACTTCGGGAGGTTAAGTTGTCCAATTTCAGTGTGGACTAGAACACACTATGTATGCTCTTGACCACTGTATTTTGCTGCATTATTTTATTCCTATCCACATCTCCCTTTGTACTGTGGTGTTCCCTGTAACTGTGGACACTGTAGCTAAGACAGAGTAGGAAAATCCTTGCTGATTTGAATTGATAGTAAGATTAATGATAAGGACATTTGCTGAACCAAAAAGTCTGGAATATATTTTGTTCTAACTTTGCCTCTTAAAAAAATCCTTCTCTTTACTATATTAGGTGTTATTTATTCATTTATCTGAGGCCAGCTGTCTTCCAGTTCAAAAAAACATTTTTCATAAAGTCTGACATAAATGATTTGTCTACACTTCTTTGCTTTCCTCATGTCATTTTATTCTTAAAACAATTCTATAAATAAAATACTGTTACTGTCAACCTTTTTGAGATGAAGAAACGGAGCCAGAACAGTGGTTAGATAATTTGACCGGAGCTATAAAACTAGTAAGTGACATTGAACTCAGAAGACAGTTCTTCAGTACACTCTACTACCTTCCTTGTTATAACCTGCTCTTATTATCACTTAAAAAATGGTGTATTAGGCATCCTTATAAATATTTGTAAAGAAGCCCATTTCATCTGTCTCTCACATTACCTAATCCCTGTAGAATTTCATACACCGATTTATAATAGCCTGAAGTAGCCAATATTCTTCTGCCAGGGTGAAGGCATTCCGTTCCTCCCGTGACAAAGCCTGTTTATTTCCCTCATGCCTTCTGGGATGCCACTTTCCTCTTTTAGACACTGTTAAGTCAGAACTCGGCACCAAACAATTTTCTCAATTTGATCTGGCCCTTCAGACAAACCTGGCAGTTCCTCTTCCGTGTAGACTAACAAACAGAAAAGAGTTATTTCCCAACTTTGGGCTGACAGAGAATGAAAAGTTGCTTCTCTTTTGTTTTCTCAACGGCCTTCACCACCAGCAGTAAGTCCAGGATAAGGCAGAAAAGCTGCAAGGGTCTGGTCAAGGTTTTACAACATCTGAATATGAAAGGAGCAAATTGCTTCACAGAAAAGAAAGCATTTGTCTCTGTCGACAGGACTCAGGCTGGACAGCATGCCAGTGCCTACTGAGATATTTTAGCTCTGGCTCAATGTCTTTTAAATGGTTTCCTGGTGGTTTTTGTCTTATCCACCAGGGTATCTGGATGAATGGCTTCATATATTCTCATCTACGGAAATTTGATGAGATGATCAGATAGGAATGCATTAACCCTAGAAGAGTAACATCGGCTACTCCAGGCTGTTATGAATGGGCATACAAAATCCTAGAGGGATTGGATAATCAGAAAGGCAAACCAAAAAAGGCATGAGTCATTTACAGATGGGCCAACTTCTTTAGTTTTCTAGGTATTGTTCTGAAATTTTTTTCTCCCCAGTCCTGAAGAAATTTGTGTGCTCCAATAACCAAAGTTCTTATTTCCAGAGAAAATGGTCAACGAGCATTTTCCATGGTATTCCATGGAAATGATCAGGTCACACCCAGATCCACAGAATGAAGTTCTCTAAGATTTGGCTCAAGAATTTGTATTTTTAATGGACTCCTCAGTGAGTTGTTTTAACATCAAGTATTGCTAACACTTAACCATTCTGCTCGAATCCTCTAGAATCTCTTCCCCAGACATCTTTAAGCACAGGGACCTCCAGGCCATTGATTCCATTCCTTTTCCCCCAAAACGTCCTTCCTTCAAGCCCTTGCTTTGCTTCTTGCCCTATTAGACACCACAGCTCAGCAATCTCAATTCCTGATAATCGATTTTCATTCTTTTGTCTCTTTTTCCATCTAATTAGAATTAGGAAAATTCTAATTCTCTACTTCTGATTTTTGTCTGACTATATTCCTACCCTGTGCCTATGCCTGAGTGGCTCAATATTTCATAACAAAACCATAAAACTAAGTTGGTTGGTCAAATTTTAATGTATTACCATACATTTCCATATGAATATTCAACGCTGCCAGACTATCCTAAGACCCCTCCCCAACGCCACTATTTCAGATCTTGTTTCCTTCTCTCTAAGGTCTCTAAGCCTCTCTTCCAACTCTGAGAATAGAAGCTCTGATGAGACACCCTTCAGTTTGTCACCAAATAGTCCAGCAGGCCACCTGCCTCTCAGGTGATTTCCCTTCACACCTGCTGTGCTGGGAGGTGCATCCTGCTTCTGTCTACAGGCAACCCGCCCACTTGTCCTTCGGGTTCCGTTTACCCTCCTTTCTCAAGGACTTTATCTCTACAGTTTCCCTTTTGCATCATGACGTTTGTTCTCTCCTCTTGGTCATTTCGATCAGTAGATAAACATGCCATCACAGTTTATATTAAAAATACTTCTTTGATCCCATGTGTTTCTTTACCTACTACCCATTTTTCTGCCCATGGGACAGCAAAACTTTTTGTGACATTTGACTGTCAACTGTCTCATCTTTTTCATAGTCCCATCTCATTTGATTCCAAAAGCACCGTTAATCCAATGATTCATTGAAATATCATTTAATAAGATCCCTCATAAGTTCCATCTTAACAGAACTCACCGTCAAACCCCTGTTCTTTTCCTTACCCTACATCTAATTTGATTCTGTTGATACACTTCATCTTGCTTTTCTTTTAACAAATACCCTCTTTTTTAGGTTCCACAGTTGTCTGGTTTTCCTTCTGCCCCAGGTTTCTCCTCATTAGTCTTCTTTGTCAAAAACCTAGGAGTCGTGTTTGATTCTATTCCTGATTCTTCATATCCAATGTCTGATCTATCAGCAAGTTTGGTCGGCATTACGTCAACATACATCCTGAACACAACTTCTTGCCTTTCATATTGCTCTAATTCTAGGGCAAGCCATTACCATCTCTCACTTAGACAATTGAAATAGACCCCTTTCCTCTACCTCTTTCTAGTCTTGACATCTTCCAATCAATCTCCACAAAGCAACCATGGTAACCTTACTAAAGCATAAATCTAACGCCATCATTTCCCCATCTAGTTAAAATTCTTCTTTGGCTTCCTATTTCAATTATTTAAGAATACAAACATCTTACTATGTTCTGTAGGGCCCTATGCTTATTCACCATTCAACAAAATGTATTGAGTATCTATGAGCCAGATACTGTTCTGGGTTTTGGGAGACTGTTACTCAACAAAATTAAAATCTTTTCTTATGAGGCTTACATTTTAAAGGGGAAGGCAGGTTATAACAATTAATATAGGATATTAGATAAGTGCTCTGGAAAGAAATAAAGCAGGGAGTGAGGGAGGGACTTCATGGGCATAATGTTGGTACAATTTTATTTATTTTTTAATTAAATTTTATTGAATTTGGGGGGGTGACACTGGTTAATAAAATTATATAGGTTTCAGGTATACAATTCTATAACAGGCCATCTGTATATTGTATTGCGTGTCCACCACCCCAAGTCTCCTATCCCCATTTACCCAGCCTTTACCCTGTTTTACCTGCCCCCACCCTACCTTTCCCTCTGGCAATAAGGTGATGCACAAAGACATCCCTGAGAAGGTGGAAGATAGTGTCTGAAAAGACCCAGGGGGAAAGAGAGGAAAGTCAAGGGGCTGTCGGAGGGCAAGAGAGCTCTAGATGGAGGAGCAGTCGGTGTGAGGGTCCTGTTGTGGGAGTGGGCTTGTGGTGGGGTCCGGGAAAGGCCAAGAGGTGGTGTGTTTTGACGGGCAGGCATGAGCAAGGGGGCAGCAGTAGGAACAGGTTAAAGTGGAAACCCAGCTGGGGGCGAGTCAGAGATAGAAACTGTGGGGCATTGTGGGTCATATTGAGAGCATTAGCTTCTAATCTGAGTCAGATGGGGAGCAATTAGAAGCTTTCGAGCAGCAGAAATGACTAACATTTTAGCAGGTCCCTGGAAGGCCTCTATATTAAAAAGAGACAGAAGGGCCCGAGGTCAGATTTGGGAAGATCAGTTAAAAGATTGTTGCATGGATCCCCCTGAGCGGTGCTGGAAGCTTGGATCAGTCTAGTAGCAGCGGGGGCGCTGAGAAGTGGTCAGAGGCCACGTACATTCCGAAGGCAGAGTCATCCCGATTTGCTGACGGATTGGATGAGCAGTATGAGAAAAAGGGAAGAGCCAAGCATGACTCCAACATTTTGGTCTGAGTAATTGGAGAAACCAAGCTGCCATAACTGTGATGGTGAAGATGTAGAAAGGGCAGGTTACTGAGAGCAAAAGCCAAATTTCAATGATGTTATTTCAAGGACATGTAACTATATGCTCTGGTCACTGTCCAAGTCTCTGATGAGACTCTGACTCTAGTGACACACTGGTCCCCTGTGGAACCGTGCGGCAGGAGTGAGTCCCAGCCATCCTGTGCCTGGACTTCTGAGCCACCAAAACTGTGAAAGAGGAAGTTGTGCTGTTTTAGCTGCCAAGTTTGTGGCGCTATTGTTACATAGCAATAGATCATGAATACAGTAAGAGTCTGCTCTGATTGGCTTGATTGCCAAAGGTTTTATTATTTTAAATAGTGATCTCTTTAGTACAAAGTGTGATTTATTAAAATTAAATGTAAAATTTATCAGAATAACATACATGCTGTAAAGTGAGGTATACTTGTCTTAAGACCTACACTTTAGGATTTGCAGAGCTTTTACAATATCTTTTTCTTAGGAAGTTTCTATTTTATTCACATTTTCAAGACGCTTTTTAGAAAGAACGTGTAGGTCTCTAAGCCTGATTCTTTTGTCTGGTATCTTCTCATAGGGGTTCAGTCAAAGGAAGCTAAAAATGCCAAGATAGACATGCTAGCTGGTCCTGGAGAATTCATTTTACCTGAAAATTTGGGGAAATGAAGACAAATTCTCATGACATTTCAATATTTTGTAACATAAACGTGCAAATAAATTCAGCAGATCAACTTACACATATGGGACAATTTCTGAGGAGGAAGAGAGTGAAAAATGAGGTTGTTTTGAATTGTTAGGAAATATGATGCTCCTAGCCCTGCTAGCAACAAAAGGGTCAGAGGACAATAACGTTAGGCTGGTGCAGAAGAAGGGCTGCCATATAGCATTCCCAGAGATGTGGGGCTGGCTGGCAGGGCAGGGTTTGTTTTTTGCTTGTTTGCCTTAATGCACATTTCACTACACAGAAGTGATTTTTTTAAAGCATCTAATTAGACCAAAAAGCCATTATCTATCATAAATCAGTCTAACTTTCTTGCCTTGATTACAATAAACCATTTCTTAATCAGCTTGCAACTGTACTTTAATCTACTCCCTATTCTCTGATTTTGCCAATATTGTTTTTTGCCAAATTTTATTCTTTCATAAATTAATGTTGGTATTTATCTTCTAAAAGAGAAGTAACTTTCAAAATTACATTTTTAAGATGGGGACATAAAATGATAGCTAACAATAAGAAATTAGAAGCATCAGCTTGAAGCCAGAGGGAAGGAAGGCTCAAGGTCACCTGCATCAGGTCTCCTCTGAGGAGCTCTCCACGGTCCACCTGGGTGTGGTGGGGACACCTCTCACCGCCTCCTGGACAATCAATGATCCAAAAGTTTTTCCTTTTTAGGGGGATGTGAAGAATACCAAGCCGTACGAGATCCCAGTGCGCTACCAGCATGCAACCCATACTTTCAAAATTAGTAACATTAATTTACAATGAAATACCTGTAACTGAAAAAATAAAAAATCTTGAGTAGGTCATACAGTGAGAAACACCATCCAATAATCAATTTTTAAAAGTGTTTTGAAGCCTCCAATAAAGTCCTTGCTCCCTAGGTTCCACTCATCTAAAATGAGACCTTTGGATGAAACCTGGAATCTGTTCTGGGTCTGAAATGACTACTAAGCTTCAAGGAGGCACTTATTAAGAGACACTATGATATGGTACATTTTAATGTGCTCAGCAAACATACTTAAACAGCTGGCTGAGAGACGAGGGTTGACCTCGTTCTTTCCATTGCAGGTGGCTGAAGGCGTGGGCATGAATAATGCGCTTGTTTTCCTGGTCTTAGGTTAGCACATGTGTGATGATATTGTCTGTGGAGATGTTCACTTCAAAAGGGCTTTTGGCAAAGTAATTGGTAAAGGCATTCTCACAAGATGCATAGGGTATTTAGCAAGTACTATATCAATTACAAAAAAACCCAACACAACAAAACATGACCATGTGCCCAGATGGCGCTAAGCCTGGCAAGGCCAAGCAGAGAAGAGAAACCCACTAAGGGGGTTAGTCCACCCAGGAAAACACCAGCACCCACTGGGTGTTTTACTGAGGTTTCTCAGCTCAGAAAGTGACCTTCTCCAGTTTGTTTGATGGGGTGGGGGCCACAAAATTATGACTCTTCTAAAAAAAATTGCTTAAAAATCTCAACCTTTGAAAATAAGTTTGTCAGAAAGCCAGAAAAGTTTTTCAAAACTGTCTGTATTGCACAAACATAGTAAGCTGGCTTAGCCTTTTGTCTGAATTTATTTTTCCTAAATGGACTTCGGGAGTACAATATTGGTGAATCATCCTTCTGTTTCATACCATGCTGTCATCTTTAATTTACCCCTAAATCACTTTGTATTATTTATTTGAAAATATACTTTAGGAATATGATGAACTCCAATAACCTCACCACCCACCCCCAAGAACTAGAACACTAATGGTGATTTATATTACCAATGATCTTCTCTCTGTCCTATTGTCCTGCCGGCTCATCAACATCTTGAATTTTGTGGTTCTTGACTCCCTGGTTAAAAAATACATAAATATACGTGTATGAAATACATTGTTGGTTTCGGTTGATTGTAACAATTATAAAAGTAGTCTTATAATTGTAATTGTAGTCTTATAATTAAATTATAATTGTAGTCTTCTGGGTGCTTGCTTTTTCACTCATTTTACTAAGACTTTTCCATTGTGTGGTAGGTAGCTATAGTTCCTTTTCACTATGATATATTTTATTGTGTGAACATACCAGGTCAGGTAAATCCAATTTATCCAGAATATAATGTTTTCCTTATACATTGCTGAATTTAGTTTGTTAAAATACAGTCATGTGTTAACTGTGCCAGTGATTTTCTTTTGTAGGCTCTCCCTATCCAATTTTGATATCAAAATTAAATTAGCCTAATTGTATGAATGAGTTAGCCTATTGTAATGAGCTGAAAAATTTCTTCTTTTTTTGGTAAAACCTTTTGTTTTGAGATCATTGTAAATTCACATGTAGTTATTAGAAACACAGAGAGATCTCATTTACTCTTTATCCTGTTTCCTTCGATAGTCACATTTTGAAAAACTAAATATTATAACCAAAATATTGATATTAATACAGTAAAATCCAGAGCACTTCCATTACCAAAGAGACCCCTTGCATTGCTTTCTTATAGCCACAGCCTCTTCTTCCTATACCCTCTCCTAGCCTTAACCTCTGCCTCCCATATACATGTTCTCTATTTATATGATTTTGTCATTTCAAGAGTGTCATACACATTGAATCAGGTATTATGTAACTTTTTGACATTGGATTTTTTTGTTTCTTACTCAGTTCTCTGGAGATTCATCCAAGTTGTTGGCATATTTCAATAGTTTGTTCTTTTTTTCTTGCTGAGCAATATTCCACAGCATGATGTATTTAACCATTCACCCATTGAAAGAAATCTGGGTTGTTTCAGTCTTTCACTATTATGAATAAAGCTGCTATAAAAATGTGTGTACTGGCTCTTATGGGAACATAAGTTTTCATTTCTCTGGGATAAATACCCAGGAGTGCAATTCCTGGGTGGGTTCGTAGTTGCATATTCTTTTAAAACATGCTAAAATGACTTCTAGAACGGCTGCATCATTTTGCATTCTTGTGAGCAATGAATGAACGATACAGTCTCTCTACATCCTTGACAGAATTTTGTGTTGTCACTATTGTTTGTCTTAGTCACTGCGATAGGTGTGTAGCCATATTTCGTGGTGGTCTTAATTTGTATTGTGCCAATGGTTACTAATTTTATGTGATTATTTGCCATCTGTATATCCTTTTCAGTGAAATGTCTATTTGTGCTTTTTTTTGCCCATTTCCTAATTAGTTTCTGTTTTTAGTGCTGTTTTGAGAGTTCATTATGTACTCTAAATCTTAGTCATTTGTTGGATTTGTGATTTGGAAATATTTTCTCCTGGTGTGTAGATGTGTCTTTATCATTTCAACAGGACTCTTTGCAGAACAAAGGTTTTGCAAAAGTTCAGTTTTTATGAAGTCCAGTCTCTCATGGTGTATTTAATGGGTCATGTTTTCTTTTATGGGTCATGCTTTTGGTGTGAAGTCTACAAACTCTTTGCCTAGCCCTAAATCTTGAAAATTTCACATGAATTTTTCTAAAAGCTTCATATTTTTACATTTAAGTCTATGATCCATTTTGAGTTACTTTTTATATTAGCTTTGAGGTTTAGGTAAACCTTTTCTTTTTTTCTTATGGGTATCCAAGTGCTCTAGCACTGTTTGTTGAAAAGGGTATCTTTCCTTGCACTGAAAGGCCTGTTTCTGGGCTCTGTATTCTGTTTCTTGGACCCACGTCCAATACCACAATACCACAATACCCTCTGCCAATATCACAGTCTTAATGAATGTAGCTCAGCAACAATTCTTGAAATTAGGTACTTGCTTCTTCCCACTTCCTTTTTAAAATTTTTTTAGTTCTCTTAGTTCCCTTACCTTTCCATATAAATTTTGGAATTATCTTGCAATAGCTGCAAAACATCTCGGTTGGACTTTGATGGGTCTATTTATTTATGTGTTTGATTATTTTTGCTACCTTGGCAAGTATAGAGTCATCACTTCTTTGATAGCTTTTTTGGTCCTGCCCCCTCTTCTCTTTTCCTGGGCACTGCTGATGTGACGGTAGATATTTGTGATGTTTGCACAGGTCTCTCAGTCTATTTTATTTCCATTTATTTTCATTCTTGAATGCAGCCCAGTTTTCTAAATTCGATAGATTCAGTACTATGGTATGTTTTTTTACTAACCAATGAGCTCTGAAGAAACTTATTTTCCCTGACAAGTGGAAATGTTATTTTTATGTTAAACCACAGGAATGTATTAAGAAATAGAATGCAAAAACGATGAATTTAAGGATGAAACACCTAACTTGGAGTAAAACATTTTAGTCTAAACTGACATGAGATCTATAAATAAGGTCCTTTCCCCTCTGCCAAAAGTAATATTTTGGGTAGAAATGTTTGAGAAACACAATTCTAATTCAATAACTTACCATCCTTTATTTGACACTATAGCTAAGGCTGAGCATTACTGTCTTCAAGCAAGATTGTAATCTCCTGAAGGATTCACATTGGACTTTTGGATTCATACTGCCTTTTTGCTTAAGTTGATGAGCCCCATTGAAGAGTACATGTTGGCTTCCAAATGAGGGCAAATTACGTAATGCAGTTTACAGTGTGATTTTTGAAGAGTTCCAATCCCTCTAGCAGTGTTTAGAAATATTAGTACAAATATTTGGCTTTATTGCATTGAAAGATGTTGTTGGGGGAGGCAAACAACATAGCAATTGAAGTGGAGTTTTGACATATTTTTCAAGAAGGGAGCTAGAGGGAGGAGGCTTGGCAGCATCTCTGTAGAACACCGCTGACTGAAGTAAAAAATCATTCTCCAACTTTCCATCTGCTACATGCTGGCTTTCTCCTGCAAACACCAAGTTTAATGAAACATACATCCTAATGTAAAATACATTGAGGAGAGAATAACAATCATCAGCTTCTGCTCAGATGAGTGTTTACTCTAATAAATGACTTGCCTACACAGATGTTCCATTTCATAATTTGTCATGGTGGTTAGTCCTCATTCCCATCTTTGAAATGTTTTTTTAAAACCTTGAGAAAAACATTTGGCTTTTTAATTGAGCAGATGAGTGATAATCTTATCAGCAAACTGATAATATTTCTCCTTTAGTGGGTGGCTTCTCTGTGAATCATGGGAAATTCTGGGAAGTCAATGCCCCTAAACTTTCTGCTAAGAAATGTCTTGCCTAAACAGAAAAGTCTGTGTTATGCATGCTGTTGTGAATATGGGCTCCTGAAGAAACTGGCAGCCTTGATAGATACCCTGAAAGTGATGATGTAGATTGTATCAGTCAGTTTTGCCATGGTAATGCTGCATAATAAGCCACCCCAAAATACAATTAAACATCTTTATTTCTGGCTCATGACTATGTGAGTGAACTTGTTTGGATTCAGCTGGGTTTGAGTCTAGGCTGAGTTTAATTTAGATCTGGTCCAGGCATTTCATTTTTCTAAGACTCACGGATGAACCCCTGAGGCATGTTCTTCTCATGGTGATTGGAGAGTACAGAACCGTGAGCCTAGCCATGCAAGTACATCAGATCATACCCCACCGGCCAGAGCAACCATGTTAGCCAAACCCAAGGACAGAGAAATGTATCCTGCCTCTAATGGAAAGAAGAGCAAAAACGTAGGGCAACAGGTATAGATATAGGAAGGATGAAGTATATGAGTCGATCTACTACGTGGAGATTTTCTTGGAGTACGTCAAATTATAATAAAATAAATTTTTCACTGTGAAGGTACAGCACTGTGAAGTTAAAAGGGTGAAGTTACACCCTTTTCCTCTCTTATATGCCCAGAGATCAAATCTATTTGCTACAGGGCAGTGGTGACGTTCAACAATGGCCTTATTTTATTTTTTTGTAAAGCACCAGAACTCCCCTTTAAACAATTACTTGGTGGAGCCACTTTAATGGGAGGAGAGAGAGAAGGGGGACTCGAGGATAAGGTGTCTGGGTAAGGTACAGGATGCCCAGCCTAAATTTGAACTTCAGACAAACTTTGAGTAATTTTTTTTAGTGTATATATTTTCCATGCTGTCCTTCTCCTTTTCTACTTTTCTTTCTTCTCTGCCAACCTCCTTCCTTCCCTCCCTTCTTCCCTTCCATCCTTTCTTCTAAATCTGACACCTCTAATTGAGAGCACATGTGACTATGCCCCTCACCCCTTACTACCCGCTGTACTGAAATCCACCTTGATACTCTTTCTGCTTGCACGGGCCATGCCTCTCTCCTTCTCCGGGCTGCAGGAGCAGCGGGCTTCTAGGCCTTAACCTGTCTTCCTAGGGCTCTTCCATGTGAAATACAGTTCAGAAGTGCCTCTAGGGCCCCCTGGTCCTGCCCTGGGTTCCTTAGGAAAAAGTAACTGGAGAGGGAAACTAACTAACACTGGGATGAAGTCTGAGCCTAGAAGAGTAGACCCGAGACAGCTTGAAATTCTCCCAGGAGCCCTCAGTGCTAGACTGAGGAGTAAGCACTGAAAACAGAAGCCACATAAATTGTTTGGAAAAAAGGGTTCTGGTGCTTAAAAAAATTATAGGAAGGAATGTTGAACTCCCATGCCATTAGAGTTTCTGATTGGCATAGGGATGGATTCTTCTTTGAACACCTGCAATTTTCATTTTTAGTCAAGGTGGAGGTAGAATGGGCAGGGTCAAGATGGACCCCCAACTCCCAGTCCATCACCAGCAATTTTTTGCTCCCTACTAGAGCAGCTGCACATTCCCGTACCTCCTACACTGAAGTTCTGAATAACCTGTTGGAGAAAATCCAGGTTCTTAGTGGACCAGGCAAGCACTGAGGAAGCTCTATTTTCCTTTCAGAAGCTGGGCTTCTCTGACCCTCTGACCATGCTATCTTTGCAGAAGTGAGCTCCTTATAGTTTATACAGCGGAAGTCAGCCCTGTTACACCCAATGCTATTGGTTCTCGTCCTTCAACGCAGGGGTTGAAATTATGGGGAGTCGGGAGGGGGCCTCAGGGCACAATGAAATAGAAACTGCTTTAGGGCTGTGTCTCTGTACATCATAAACAGATAGGCACCTGGGAGCCTGAAGATGGCTCTATTAGAATAGCCTTCCTTCAACAGCCTGCCAGCTAAGATTTTTTAAACAATTTTATTTATTTATTTTTAGAGAGAGGGGAAGGGAGAGACACAGGGAGAGAAACATCGATAGGTTGCCTCTCACATACCTCCAGCTGGGGACATGGCCAGCAACTCAAGCATGTGCCCTGAGTGGGGATCGAACCAGTGACCTTTCAGTTCACAGGCCAGCATTCAATCCACTGGGCCATACAAGCCAGGGCTGTGTGAAGATTTTAATGAGCGGGAAATAGTGAATCTACTTTCCTGTAGACATCAACAGTATGCTCAAAAATTCTGAAAAAAATCAAGCTGCTTAGTAGCAGTTAAATGCTTTTGCTTTTGTGGGTTGAATTTCCTATATTGAAGGGAAGTCTGTGGAAGGTAGACATCTCTGGAAATCTTTCATGAAAGTCTTGCTGTAGTTAATTTTGGAGTGGGTGACAAGGAGGGACAGACAACACCCTTGGGCTCCCCCGCTCATTTCCGTCCCTTTCAAGATGAAGCCTTGAGCCATGAGCACTGTGTTCTTTGGTCTCCTTTCGATCCATCCAGAAGATAAATAATGCATTGGTTTTATTTATTTACTTCAAACAGTAACTGCAAAGGAAAAGAAAAAAAAAAAAAACAAAACAAAGCTCCTCTTCATGTCTCAGAAATGACAGAAAACTCTGAATGCTTTGGAGAGAAAAGCCTGCACAATAAATGGAAATATTGGAGCAGGGCGAGAGGGGCTCATAATGAGAGCCACAAAATTAAACAAGATGCAATCTGCAGCGATAATAAGTGATGTAGTAGCTGTCACTTTAAATGTGCATTGAAAAAAACCGAAGATGTTTGTTCGCCTCAGTCTTGCCCTTTAAGAGCTGAAGATTTTATTTTGTTTTATTTTATTTTTTTTATTCGAGGAGCCGCAGCAAGCTGGTGCTGTTATGAAGGCTGGCAGGAGCAGGTTCCCGGGGTTTGCAGAGGTCTGCAAAGCACCCAGGGTCATCGGCATGCCATTTATGTAACCTTGTTAGATGGCCCTGATGCCAATTTCTGGGAGAACAGTTATGCGCACGCCTGCGAATGGCTTTATGTGTATGCAGTCCTCTGTAGAGGCAAAGCCCATGTACCATTACAGTTTTGCCAGCAGGTTCTTCCCCTTTGGCTGAACAAAAGGCATGGTCCAGGCTCTGCCATGGAGAGACGAAGCTCTTGCTCAGAAACAGATTGCAACTTCGTTTCATGATTAAAGTGAAAGACATGCAGGAGGTCCTGTTGCGAAGGTAGTTCAGAACTATAATTACAACATTAAGGTTGTATGTTTTATATTCTCTTGCAAACCACACAGTGTATTTGATGCTTCTGATTAAGAACTGCAAGACCATGGGATAAAGCAGTGCTATTGGCAAGGTGAAAAATCCGCAAATGTATATACTAGCCACGTGGAAGAAAAGAGGAAGAGAGCAGAGACTTTGTACCTATTGTTTATGATAACACTGCTCCTGGTATATTAAGGATGCTTTTGTGCCATCTTTTAATGCAGAATAGACTTCCTTTCATATTTGATTATTTGCTGAAGATGCTAATGATCGATAGGCAAGCTTTTGTCAAGGTGGCAAAACAATCTATATTGCTTACTTTCTGGACATTCTTTCTTTCCTTAATGTGCCCATAAGTACTTTTATACATACCCCACCTTTTCCTAGGATTTGTCTTGCCCCAAGGCCTCTAGGTTGAAAAGAGACAGTCTTGGACGTGAACCCAGCTGTCTGTATAAAATCCTCTCTCCGCTTCACTACAAGGCCACCAAAATAAGAATGGCCTTAATCTCCATTTATGTGGTCAGTTTACTGAAGACTGTAACACACGGTTAAGAGGTTTGTCATGCGTACAACCTCTTCTTAAAATTTTCAAAGCATGGCAGAATTATGTGTCAATTGTGGCCACATGGGGGGTTTTTTTCACATGCGCATTTTTCAAAAAAGAAAACTCATCCTTTTTTGACCCAGAAGAAATAGAATCGCTGCTCCAAGCTTTATAGTTTTGTAGAATTTTACAAAATATGAAATACTGCGACACCCACTGGGAAAAGCTCCATGCCAGGCGTCTGGAGATTCGGCCTCTGAGCCGCTATCTGTCACACACCTTTCAGCAAGCAGTTCCTCTTCCATAATTTCCTCATCTGTAAGCAGATCCCTGGACAAACCCCAGACCAGCACCTCCAGTTGCGGGTGAGGAGGCGAGGGGAGGAGCAGGGACAATGAGTTTGCTGGATGCAGCCTGTTTTGGGGAGGGCCTTTGAAAGCTCACAAGCTTTCGCTGCTGACAAAAGTCAGGCTACCTCTCAGCAAGCTTTGAGGAAACACTACTGGTTACATCTCCCTGAACATCATTGTCCCTAACATTCATTCTCAGAAAATCCAGGGATATGAAGGTGCCCTGATGCCTCATGATAACCTGATTTTTACCTATCCAATCATTGGGGAAGGGAAGAGAGCCCTAAATCCTACCACATATGACCTGGGCTAAAGGTGCAACCAATAGCATTCACCCCTGTGCCAAGGGGATTCTCTGTACAGAATGTTGCTAACTATTCCCCTCGCTATTCATAACACATGCGATCCATCATTATTATTAGTTGCAGTGTCCGTATTATTTTCACTGCTAAACCTCTTCCTCAAGTGGTAGAGCTTGGTCTTCTCTCTAGATAGGCCGACCCTGAAGCCAATATTCTTAACCATTGCTCACTAATTTATTCATTCAACAAGTATTTGTTGAGCACAATCTCTAGGTCAGTCATGCTCTGTGTGTACAAAACAAACAAAATCCCTGTCCTTGAGGAGCATATAGTTTAGTTGGTGAGATTGGGTGGGTATGATATAAACAGTAAATAAAATAAGAAAGAAATAGCATGTTAGTGATAACTGCTCTGAAGGACAATAAAATGAGAAAAAAATAATAGAGAATATTGGAGGAGTTTAAACATTTAAATAGCATCAAGGACAGTCCCTCATTAAGAAAGTGAGAACTAGGATATTCTAGATAATTTTAGGGGGGAACCAACCTTGGATAGAATAAAGAAAGATAACTGTTAAATCAGAAGGTATTAAATTATATTAATTAAATGAGGCACATGGTCAAATGAACATGATCTTGAAAATAAGCCTTTGTAGTGGATGCCACTTACGATAGTGGCGAGTTAAGCATTACTATGATGTCAGATGCATTTAAAAATGGACTCCCTGCATTGGCTTCTTTGGAGGGAAACACCTTACTCTGGACGAAACATTGCTCCCGGACACGCGTGCGGGTGTGTGCAGAAGCTTTGGGACGCGGATTCTCCTTGTTGGCCGCGATCGCTGCAGGGTGCTCCTTTCCCCGGCTGCTCTTGACCAGCATGGCTGGGTTTAGCTGAATGTCACCACATTCTGTTCCTTCACAGATTACCCAGCAGCTGTTCTATTGCAAAGGCAGGTCAGATCTGATAAATTTAGCACTGATTAAAAAACGAAATCCTTGAGCTGTAAGATGGGTTAAGGTGCAGTTGCTGACTGAGCACAACTGTTTTCTCTCCCGCCTGGGAAAGTAAATGGCTTACTAGGAAAGCCGGACGCAAAGCCTCCCATTGGATCTCAGACTTCTTTAACCTGTCTGTCCGCTCACACAATTATTTGCTCCCTAAAGAAAACCCGGGCTCTGGGTGCAACCGCCTTATGTTGTCTGTAAGTCACATGCAGCCAAACAGTAACAACAGATGTCGAGGTGTTCGGCAAAGAGAGAATTTGTGCCTGGCTGTCAGGCTGGCTGTGAGGTCCCAGGTCATAAGCAGAAGGGGTGATAGCAATGAATCAGAAAACCTCACGAAAGCGATGATTGAATTAGACACTGAGCTGGCCTTCCATGTGGGCAAACGGCCTCTCATACCATCAAGTTCAATAAGGGCTCCCCGAACAACGACCACGTGCCGGGTTCTGCACAGGGTGCTGGGTTTACAATGATGAATAGTGACGGTGGAGTAATTACAGGCTAGCTGAGCTTGGCCTTCAAAGTGTCAACGCCAGTGGACTGATACAAATGCCGCACTAAGCTACCGTTGGGACAGTTCTTAGGACTAGAGTATTTTCTCCGGAAAATCCTTGTGAAATGGAAATGAGCATTTTCTCCGGAAAATCCTTGTGAAATGAAATTGTATTACCTGGAAAAGGGTAAGGTATTAACTCTTGCCTGTGTTCGCAAAACTCAGAGCTGTTTTCCAATAGAGCGGGAGCTGTGTTTGTGCATTTGTGGGTGACTCATTTGTTTGGTTTTTTATCGAGTGCTTACTATGGGTCAGGCACTGTTTCAATAAAACAGACTTTAATTTCCTGCTCTCAAAAATTGACTGCCTGGTGGGAAGAGAGAGAGAGAAACAAACTAAAATACTTACATGATGTGTCCGATAGTGAGAAATAAGCCAGGGAAGAGGGATGGGCTGAAGCATGGCTAGTTTCACAGGGGGCTCTCAGGAAAGAGGTGGGATTTTTGTTTGTTTGTTTGTTTGTTTGTTTGTTTTTTAATCAGGTAGCATTTGAACAAAGACTTAAAGGGAGTCAGGGAAGGAGACAGGCATCAGTCTGGGCCGGAGGACCGGGGCGTGCCGAGGCCTCGTGGTGGAAGGAAGTCTGGATATAATCCAGGAACCTGGCACAGGGTCTGGTGTGGTTGGAGCAGAGTCCGGAGGAGAGTCTCGGCTCAGCAGAGATTTCACAGGCTGGAGAGAGAGCAGGCCCTGGAGGAAGATGTGCCAGCAGCTTTGAATGGGAACGAGGGTGGACCTTCAGGGCACCCACCTGTAGACTCTCGGTAGAAGGGGAGAGAGACTAAAGGAGAGGGCGAATTAAAAGCAGAAATGCAAGAGGGAAGTCAGTGCCCAAAGACAGGTTTCTCCTCTGTCATACTTTTCTGTGCAGGCCTGGTCCCTGTCTACATAACATTGTCACCCTAATATTATACTCCCCATCTTGTCCATGGGCTGAGTCACAGCTGGCCCCAAACCCATCTGCTTTTGCTGCTGTTTCCTTCTGCCTCCCTCTCCTGGACCAGCCCCTGGGAAAACCAACCCAGCAGACTGAGAGTCAGAAGACATGGTTTCTAGCCCAGCATCTGCCATGAGCAGCCGTGTGACTTTGGGCATTTCCTCATTTTACAGGTGAGAGATCCGGGGGCCAGCGAGATGAAGTTCAGCTACAGAATAGGAAGTGATGGGCATTGAAGGGAAAGTAAAAATTCAAGAGACAGTTTCTCTAAGGGAAAGGAAGGGGGAGGGGAAGCCGGACACCGAGCCTCTGGGCACCTGCATAATGGAGCACTAGGAAGCGGAACAGAGTGGATTTGGCAGGGCAGTAGCAAGAAAACCAAAGCAAAATAGATTATGTGAGGGCAGGGGTGGTTGATGGTGTCAAGTATTATAAAGGTCAGGCGGGATAAGGGCTGTGAACATTTAAATCTGTCTTCATAAGACTGACCTTCAGCATTTTAATAGTGAGATGATCTTCTTGGACGGCAGTTTGGCTCTGTGTATTCAGTGATTTTAAAGTGTTTATATTCTTTGTCTTAGCACTTCTGCTTCCAGGAATGTGTCTTTAGAAAACAGTCAAGGATTTGAATTGGAAAAGTAAAACAAGATAATTGTAAAAAAAAAAAGAGAAGAAGAAGAAGTTAAGTATTTTTCGTAATAGTAAAATACAACAAACATAAAAGGAGGCACCAGGGGAAGTGGGTTAAATAGTGAATATCCATATGGTCAAATAGTATGGAGTCCTGGAAAACTGTTTTTGAGTAAAATTTTAAGATAGAAATATAAAACTCTTGTGAAAGGGTGCAGAAATCCTGTGTTTTTTTCCATGAATTTTTCGAGTGAGCATATGTGTAACCACCATGCAGATCAAGAAATAAAACAGCAGCACATGTATCCTCTCAAACATTAACCCCCAAAAGGTGATCGCTATTCTGATCCTTGTCATCATAAATCAGTATTGCATATCTTCAACCTTATACCTGGAATTAACAATATATATTCTATTGCATGTCTTCTTTTGCTCAAAGAAACGAGATTTTCCGATGTTGTAGCATGCCCCAAAAGTTCGTTGTTGTGTTGTATTCTATTACAGAAATACATCCGAATCTATTTATACATTATATTGTTGATGGACATTTGGCAACTAGTTTTTTAATTATTGCAAAGAATGCTGCTATTAACATTTTCATACCTGTCTTTGGAGCCTATATATATTTATTTCTGTTGGTGTGTACCTATGATAAATTGCTTTATTAGACAGTGTCAAATTAGCTAAAATTAGACTTCCTCTAGCAGTGTTCAAGAATTCCACTTGTATTATATCCTTGTCAACTCTTTGTATCGTCAGCCTTTTAAAATTATTCCTATTTCAGCTTATTTCTATTTATAATACTAAAAGACATCATAAATGTATTATCAGAAGGCAACTAAGATCTAAACCTCATGTTTAGCTTAGAGAGATTTCAGGGCCACCTTCAGTGATTTTCCATTGACCTCCAGGAATACCACCAAAGCCTCAACACAAACCCAAAAATCAAAAAGACTTTTTTTTTTTAACCATGCGGCAAATGTGATAAAGTCGGAAAAGGCCTCCCTGTGGACACCAAAGACCGGACTTCAGTGACTGGTTTCACCATCTCTAGCTGTTTGGCTAGAACAGTCCCTGGAACTCCTTGCCTACCAAAACCTCCAAAGATACCACTTGGTCTCCAGCTTTCGCAGCTGGAGGCTGTTTTTCTTTCACGACCTCTTTCTTGTTCCTAACATTTGGTTCTTCCTCCTCCCAAACCCTCAGTTACCTTGACACTCACGCGTCTTCTGGTTTCTATTATCGTCTGGCTTCCTGGCCACTCTCCCTCCTTCAAGGGCGGTGTTAGCTCCTGGCTCCCAGCCGTCGTCTCCTTGCCTCCGTCTGTCACCACGTGTGGTGAATTCGACACCCACATGGGATGATCCCACCCTCTCAGGCCCTTGACTTTCTCACCTCCATTTACTTTCTTCTTTCCACTCTCCAACGTAGCACCTATTCCTGTAAACTGTGTCGTCATCTTAAGGGCACTGGCTCAAGTCCACGCGTCCCATCCCCTGACCAGCCCTTCCTTTTCTCCAGCACAGCTACCCTGCAGTGCCATCGGCCACAGTTCTTTCGCCCCATTGAGCTCGCTGCGCCACTCACTTCTTCATTTCTTGACCTGCCCATCTCTCTTTTTATCTGCTACCCTCTTTCATGCCCCTTGAACTCCACCATCCATCAGTGATCACATTCTCTCCATCATGCTCACCTGGGGAAACACCTATTCGTTGTCAGAATTTTCCCCTTTCCCTGTACCTGTCACTGAAAAATCGAGTGCTGCTGAAGGTGGCGATGTCACTCTGTTGACTGGCTTCTTCTGGCTGCAGACTTTAGTTGTTAAACATCTTTGTTTGCCTTCTCATTTTCTGAAATGACTTTTTCATTCCCTATGTCTTTCCTCAAACCTCCCACATGCCTTCTCTCCCACTCTTGCCTCAATACCCTGCTGATGATTTTGCTTCCTACTTGACTGAAAAAGATAGAAGACATTGAAACTATCTCTCCACCTATAACTGTACAAAATATTCACATGTATACACATCTTCTTCCTCTCCCCTCCGGTTACTGTGGAAGAAGAGATATTCCACCGATGCTCTGGAACCATCTCTGCCTTCACAGAGTCTTTGGTCAGTGGTTCCAGATATCTCAGGGTCAACCAATCTCTGCTGGATCCGTCCTTTTTAGTCCATAAACACCATCCAGCATCTCCTCTGGCCTCATATCCTTTTTCATCTACTGCACCATTTTTTTTTGTGCTAATCTTCTCAGTAAAACTCCCTGAAGTAGTTGACTAAAACAGAGGTCTCCATTTCTTTACTTCCTGTCATCCTTCAGCTCCTTCCAGTCTGGTTTCTGATGCCACCATTTAACAAAAACTGTGCTTTGGAAAGTCTCCAGTGAATCTGATGCTGCCAAATCCAGTGCACACCTCTCCTTCCTTGTCTACCCACAGCCTTTCAGTAGTATTTTACACAGTTGAACATTTCTTTTTGAGAAACTCTTCCCTTTCTTGGCTGTGAGTCACCACACTGTCTTAATCCTCTTCGACACATCTGGCTCATCATGCTCAGTCTCCTATGCTGACTGCATCTCCTCTATGACCCCTCAATGCTGGACTCCCTCATGACTCAATCCTGGACCCTCTCAGCCGCCTATACCACCGTCTAGGCTCCAGGCTTCAGCAATCACCTATGGCGATGAGTCCAAAGTGGAAGTCTTGTCCCTAATTTCTCTAACGCTCTAGACTCATTTGTCTAATTGCCTACTTAATATAATATGTAGATATTTAACAGGCACTTCAACCTTAATATTTCCAAAAGAGAAGAACTGATTCTGTCCTCCATTAATTTGTATTTCCACTTTTCTCACCTGTTTTTTTCCGGTCTCAGTAACTATCATTATCATTGACCTAGTCGCTCAGGCCCAAAACATACATACATGCAAATCAGGCAAACAAAAGAAATTATCTTTTATTACTCCTTTTTCTTTGTGTCTCACATTGGATCCATTACCGAGCTCTCTTATCACTTATTACTATCTCACATTCTCTGAATTTTACCTATTTATCACCTTTATTATTTTTTCCTCTATCAGAACATGCATTTCATGAGAGTAGTAGTTTTGGTCTTTTTTGTTCCCTTCTCAAACAGAGTCTCATACAGAGTAGACATACAATAAATATTTGTTGAGTGAAAACCCCAAGTCCCTTCACCTCTTCTCGAGCATGTTATAGTCTGGAAGACTATATATAATTTTTGACCTCATTTGTTCACTCAAAGCAAAGGGCTGGACAATGAGTAACACATGCAATAACATTTCTGTTAAATTTCAAAACTAGTGATCTCTTCATACAACTTTTAATTTGTTTCTCCTATTATAAAATAAATTGATTAAAGAGCTAAACAGAAAAAGGCCATAGTACAATAGCTTAGTTTCAGTCCAAAGTGCTAGTTTTATGAAATGAGTTCTTATTCCAATGCCTCTGTCATAGACAAATAATATGAGGCTCCAAGTGGCTAATTTGCTTAGGTAACAGAATTGCATAATGGTGCTACCCAGACTAACTGAGATTTCTGGGTTTTAGGCCATAGTGCTGACATGCAGACTCATTCATGTGTACTGAGCTGCAGAACCTAGTATATGGGTTCTTTTAGACACATGTAATCAGGCAGATTTGTACACAGTATGTTACCCTCTTGTTCTTTGTAAATGACTATTGATTCTCGAAATCCATTTGTAGAGGAAAAATCAAAGTACACATGGTGTAGCATATATGTGCTAATGAATGTGGCCCGTGGCAGGCAAAGGTTCAAGAGAGAAGTTTCTGGGTCAACTACATGCTTAAAGGACTTGCCAAGGATTAATAAGCACATGATTGAGCCATGGAGGTTTCTGGAAATAAAGGCGTTTACTGACTGTCAGACACTTCCCACTTGGGTTTGACGATAGCCCGTATGTAGTTTCCTGGGAAACTAAAACATAGTGTGTTCTTGATTCATCCATTTGAAGTCACTGTATATTTGTATCAGAATTTTATTCAAAGACTGAATTCTGGAGAATATGAATACACTTTTAAAAATCAGAGATTGTATATTGGGGTTCATTTTCAAATTTATGATTCTGGGAACAAAATCTAAAGATTCTCTCTTGTCCTTTCACTGTGAGCCTCTGGAGTAGGAGAGACTGTGGAATGCTTTTCTTTTTCCTTTCGTTTTGGATGGAATCCAAGAGCCTATTGATTGGGTTTCACTTTTTATGTTTCAGAATCTTAGTTTTAAAACCATAGGAAGCAAATAGATAGTGGTAAAAACCAGAGCTTTCATCTTAATAAACATGGACAAAAGCAAAAATGTGTAATTTAAAAACATGCTGAGTGCCCAGGAAGATAGTTTTATGGCTAAGCCATTTTATGTAACGAACCGGCAGTGGAGAATTAAATGTGCTGGTATACTGGAGTTTCCTAGCAGTAATCTATCATTTAGATAGAACTTTTTGACTCTGTGTTAAGTGCCAGGCTCAGGGAGGGAATAGATGCATAGAAAGAAGATGCTTGTTCCATGACCGTCAGAGCCCATAGCAGTCAAGGTCAGTGTGAAGAAATTCTCTCCCTCCAGATAACGCACATTTTTGCGCACACCTCACCTTTCCCCAAAAACAGTTTCTGATCCTTTTACATGACTAGATCCTTGTAGAAACTTGTGTTTCCCATAGAATTTTGTCTTTCTCTCTTCAGATCCTTTACCCTACTGTACTGAAATCATATATTTTCTCTTCGGACTGCCCTGTTGAAGACAAATACTTTTTAAAAGATTTTACTCATTTACCTTTAGAAAGAGGGGAAGGGAAGGAGAAAGAGAGGGAGAGAAATATCAATTTGAGAGAGAAACATCAATCGGTTGCCTCTGGTACATGCCCCAACCAGGGACTGAACCCACTACCCAGGCATGTGCCCTGGCTGGGAACTGAACCCTCAACCTTTAACTTGGCAGGATGACTTCTAACCCACTGAGCCACATCTATCAGGGTAAGGCCAAATATTGATTCTTATTTTTTATTTTGTGTTTAGCATTGCACATAGTAGATATTCAAGAAATATTTGTGGATAAAAGAAATGCATGAATAAAAATATATATGTGTGTTGTGTGCATGCATATGCATGTATACACATATCAAGAACACATAGCACTAAGAGAGGCATCAAATGTGCATTTAAGAAGGACAGATACAATGAGTGCAGGTGAAGGCAGTGATACTGAAGGCTGAGTACTCTGAGAGGCTTGGTGAAAGGAAATTAGAGTCATTGCTGGGCCTTGAAAGAGGAAAGGTAGGATTTTTGATAATGATTAGACAAGACTAGGAAACCCTCAGATTAGGGTGGGAACGAGGGTAAAAGTCAATCCCGTACCTTTGCTCTTGGTTGTGCCTATGGGATCATATCTTGGGAAGGTTACCTTTGACTCTGAACTTTTCTCATCCTGCTGGTTGTCACCCCCCCCAGGACAGCCCAGACGCCTCTGAGTTTCCTGAGAAGCCCGTACCAGACCACCACCTCCACGCCCTTCTGCGCATGTGTTGTTTTGGCTGCAGCTTTTTTTTTTTTTAAGCTCATGACAATCTTTATTCCCTAAAGGACCGCAAAGTCTACAGAAAATTTCAAAGTTTTAACAGCAGAACCAGGAATTTAAAAAAAAATTTTAATTTATAAATCATGTTTATTCTATTACATTTGTCTCAGTTTTTCCCCCTTTACCCCCCTCCACCCACCCCACCCCCACCCCCACTCCCACAGTCAATCCCCACTCTGTTGGCTGCAGCTTTTGTCCAAAAGAGGATTTTATTCATCTCACTACCAGTTGCTCTATTATCTCCATTTAGTAATTGCATTGCTTATGGAAAGGACAATCTGATAGCATAGAAACTGCTATAAATACAACTTAATTACCACTGTATTCTCTCTGCCTCTCCATATTACTCAGTAGAGAGAGATGGCATCTCAAAATAAATGATGAAGAAGATGCATGCTAATAGCTAACAGATCCAGTGACTTAAAAGCTGCTCTGGAGCCTGTGAAAGGGGCAGAGTGCCTTGGCCGGTCCCCTGTGCACACACCAGATGTGTGCCTGGCTCGCCAGTGGGAGGTGGAATGTGAAAAGTTGGCACGGGGCGTGGTTTTGAATGAAAGGCATTTTGTGCACAGCCCCGGGATGCAGCAGGAGACATGGGTGCGGGGAGGCTGCAGAGTAGTGATGTGCAAGATTTGGGCCGGACCCTGCCCCTGCATTGAGAGCAACTCTCACCTCTTTCAGGCAATGAATCAGATGAGAAACAAATCAGGGTAGCATCCTCGACAATCGCCAGGGCTATGGTACAGAGTATATTAATCAACACATTGTTTCTTCTCCTTCCCTATTGGCTAAGCGTCATATAGCAACACATATGATTATGTAAAACCACTAATGATCAAATTCTAGCTTTTTCTTAAAGCAGCCCCTGGAAGGGGGGATGCAAAGATGAAGGCCTGAATGTGTGCTGTGGGTGCTCCTGAGGCACCGCCAGGGTCCCAGAGTGAGCAGAGAACGGCGAGAGTTCGGGGAGGAACTAAAATCAGCTCTCGTCTTGTGCGCGGTCAATCCAGAGAACACTGTTCATGACAAGGGTCAGAAGGAGGCGAGGCTCTGTGTCTAGCTGCTGGCCTTATTCCAGATCAGGATGTCCAATAGGAAACTGAACTGAACTTCTCTATAGCTTTTGTCTGTAACCATCTCCTGTCTTCAAAGAGGTGTAGCGAAGGTAACATTCAGCTAAACTTTACAAAGGAAGGGATCACACAAGTCAGGTGGAGCTGTGGTTGAGATTACACCCACTCATCAGCCAACCATTTAAAGTCTGAAATAAGATCATCAGTTGAGGCAAAATCCAGTTTTTGTATGAGAACCAACGAATCTTGGCAATTAGGTTCAGAAGAAGCAAATACTTTCTCTTTTTTTGTGTGCAAAATTAAAGCTCATTTATTAATGCATTGATTGAAGACAACATAAGTAATTCTCTCTGTGTGCGGCTTGAAGGAAAGAAAACTTTCCTATTTGAAATTTTCCATTTGTTCAGTAATATCTTCTTTCTATTGCTCTTGCTGGGTGCTTACCCTTTGTCCACAAGTCTGTGTTTTATTTATTTTTAAGTGAACACAGCAGAGAGGACTTGCCACAGGGGAGAAGGGTCGGGGTGTAGCATTTGGCAGGCATACTGGGGAGATGAGCACTATGGTGCTGGCTTTGAATCTTCTGACCTTGACCTTGAGCTGGGACTCCTACCCAGGACTCTATCAGCTTTCACGCTGCCCCTTGCAGATTGATACCAAACAATGGCAATCTCTGGCCCACTAAGGTATCTGGGGCAGGTGGATGGTTTCTGATTATGTGCTATTGCTGTGGTCCAATGACTATGTGGTCAATGACTTGATGCTGCTCCAGTGCACACCTGGAAACCCCTCCTTCCTGATGAAGTCCTGCGCTTGGTGTTTTCCTCTGAGATAGAGACTATCCAGATGGCAAGTTCTAAACAGCCAAGCCCAGCACCTGAATCAGCCCTGTTTTATGTGCCAAATGCCTGGTGCCAGGACCTCTCTGTCAGATGCTGAGGTGAGGAACTTAGCAGCTGTTGGCGTGGATCTACCAAGGTCTGACCTGCTGGGCTTTGTGCTGGGACAACTTGGCTTTCTGTAACTCAAGGGGAAAAATTCTGCTTGCCTCAGACTTGTAGAGGCTATTTTAGGGAGTTCAACTGAGCCTAGAGAATCCACATGGAGTAACTGGACCCACAGCTGTTATTCCTGAATAAGTTTTCACTCCCATAATCACCATATTTTGGGGTGTATGATGCGCTCCCATGTATAATACGCACCACGTTGTTGTGCGCATTATACACGGGATTATTATACCCATGGTATGTAATTATTATACCCATGTATAATGCACATCCTTACTTTCCCCTCAAAAATTTGGGCAAAAAAGTGTGCATTATACACAGCAAAATACAGTACCTGCTCCTCACACTCGGCTCTGAGAACGTCCTAGATTTGGTTTGAAAAGAATGAAATACTTCACTACCGCAGAAGTGGGAAGCTTAACCCACTCTGGCAATACAAACTAATGCGTCCAGTAATTCACTTTGCAAGGACACTGACCACTACTCCAGACCCAGCTGGAACATTCTAGTGCTGTGCTGAGAACAATAAAGTAGTAGGGGGTAAAGTAGTAAAGTAGTAGGAGAACAATAAAGCAGGGGATGACCAGCGCTCTGATGGGGTAAGCAAAGGGGTTTCCTCAAGTTCAGAGGAAGAGACTTCGGGCTGGGTTTGAAAAAAGGCTTCCCAAACAATGTGACCTGTGACCTGGAGCTGGAAGAAGTGAGCCAACTGGAGGAGAGGTGGGTGGGGCAGAGGGAAGAGGCTGTGCTCAGGGACCTTGTCCTCCCTGATCCCGTTGCCTCTGGAGGCTCATCGCTAGAGGGGCTGACAGCATGGAAGGTGTGTGCTGGGTCGGTTTTAGGACGCACTTCTGCTAGTAAAGTCAAGTCTCTTTCTTCTTGTCATTCTTCTGTCTTTTGCCACCTTGAATATTTCTGCATCTCGGACATAAATGCCAGAGCCATTTGCATTCCCTACAAGGGAAACCTGGGGTGCAAGGTAATTCAGAAGAGAGGTCTGAGCTGTTAGGTGTGCTTGGCTTGGGTGGAAATAGAGAGTAAAAATTGTTTCACAAGATGTCAGAAGATCAGAATTTAAATCCTGGCTCTGACAATTACTAGCATTTCTTTTCCCAGTATGCTTCTTATCATCTATAAAATGGGCTTAATAGTACCCAGTCACTCTTTCTCATAAATAGTAATGGGATTAAAAAGACGTGGTCCATCTCAAAGTGCTTTGAGATGACAGAAATAAAATAAAGTATTTAAAATTTAATCTATTAATGGTTTTGTTTATTATTAATTGCACTTTTAAGGAGTACAGTGTGATTTTGATTTGCTATAAAATCTTGTGTTAAACAGTTGTTATGTAAAACTCTGCAGATGTTCTTAGTTCACTTTATTTCATTGATCAGTATTGGTAGCAGGAATAGATATCTCACAGATTCCTGGTTTCAGTTGAAAGCCATGCATTGTTGAACTAGTGCACTCAATTGTAGTATTCATTTTAAATAAAAGTCTCTACATCCATTTTTGTCTTGAACTTTATTTAGTACATTTCCATTTTCCCACATGTCAGGCAGTACCCAAGCAAACTAAGTGGAAGGTGCTACCTCATATTTCCAACAAATAAAATTTAAAACTCACTAAAATGCTTCATTTGAAAGACTGTTTAACAAGTTGGAAAATTCAGATTCCAAGTTGAAGTGTGTAGAAATGAGAAGACATAAGTGACATGCATGTTTCAGGTAACAAAATTTTGAAACAATGAAAATATTTCCAAACATGAGTTTTCCAAACGTTCTCATCATCATCATGCCAGGTTTTTCTCTTGAAAATTAGTTTTTCCTCACTCATTTCTCAAAAGCCACCTTCACAGAGAAGGGACAAATTAACTGCATTTGTTTTGTGACGAAGCATACCACAAACTTGTCATTGTGTAATGGTTAAACACTTGAAATACTTGTGTTTTTATAGAAGGACAATGTGTAACCCATTCCTGCCAGTGTCAAGGTATGTATTAAATATTTGCAAGGCTTAATTTTCTATAATTTTGGGGTGTTCTCTGTACATAAGAGTCCCATCATTCCTTGCTGTGCCCTAAAGAATCATAAGCGTTGTACACACCCTACTACTATAAAGCCACTGCTCTAATAGTTGAGGAAACGGCAACGTCCCCCGCATCTTAGGAAGCCAGGACATTGCTACCGATGATATGACATGCAGGGGAGAGGCCCGGGCTCTGTCTTCTTCCTTTGCTGAGTAAAGTGTGTTGCAGAAGGTGATGGATACGCAGTGTCCCCTCTCCAACCTGTGTTTATGTCACCAGTCAGTCACCAAACCACCCAGAGTCCCATCTGCCTGGGGTCACTGGCTTCTCAGCCGCCTCCCACTCACTCTCACGTTCATCCCTCAACTCCCGTTGCTTTTGATGGGCTCTCAAATCTCAAAAGAGCCATTGCATTCATCAAACTAGTCTTAAAATTCATTACTGATTAGAAGCAGAAGGCATACAATCCTATAAGTCGGTTTCTTCTTCTGTAAAGAAGATTCAACTGTATTTCAAAGGTCTCCTGTATCTTCAGGAATCTTTCTGTATTTCTGACCTTCCTTGAGCAAAGATGCACCAACTCATAGTTACCCTGAATGTCCGCACTAGCTCCCCTGTACTCTCAGTATAAATGTTGTTACTGCATTCTAAGTTCATTGTTATAACTGTAACTCTGATGAAAATACCTGTTGGAGAGCTTAGGAAGCCTATGATCATCTTTTCATTAAATACTCTCAACTACTTTCATTCATTCTCAGACTTGAAAAAGGATTGATCTGTGTGTATCTTGTGTTGTGTGCCACTTAAATGATTTCAAACCCATTGTGATTGACCTTGCCTACCATTTATGATGTTCAATATTTACAAATTGGCATTGCAATGCACAGAAGTGTAACAGCTGCTGACAGGATTCCCCCTTAGGCTCTGGCAGGAGTGTTTGTTTGCTGTTGTCGTACGGGTATTGTGAGCACAAGCCCAGCTGACTTTGACAGCGAGGTGTTTGGGTGGCCTGTCCCTCAGGTTAGAGCCTTGAAAGTTAGGACACTAGTTTTGAGTTCTAAACCCTTCACTCCTTAGGGAGAAGCTGGGAATTGGGAGCTCCTCTTCCCCACCATATGGTGCCACCCTGGGGCTGGGTTTATGGTGGCAGTGGGTCTCAGCCTTTCCTACCAACTCACTGTGGGTTCTTTCTGATGCACCTAATGTGTGGAAGTCACTCCGCTCATTTCTGGACATCTCTGTGTAGCTGGACATTCCGTGTGTTCATGGGAGGAGGGGGCTCGGGAGCCTCTTACGTTGCCATCCTAAACCAGAACCCTGTACACAAATCTAGATCTTATATTTTCAATTTTTGCCAGGATCATAAAGAATTTTAATTCCAGAAGTATTAATAATGTTAGCCTTTAGATGTGTCTTTAATTTACTTAGAGGAAATTTATATTTGTATTGTGAGGTATGGGCAAAGATATATTACTCTTTTTTGCATACAGATATCCAATTATTTCAGCATTGTTTGTTGAAGAGCCAGTCCTTTTTCCCTACTGTTTCATTAGCATCTTTGTCAAAACTCAACTTCTAGACCAGCACTCTCCAGTAGAAGACCCTATGATGATAGAAGTGCTCTATGTTGCTCTGGCTGGTGGGGCTCAGTGGATTGAGTGCCGACTTGTGAACCAAGGGTCTCTGTTTCAATTTCCAGTCAGAGCACATGCCGAGTTGTGGGCCAGGTCCCCAGTAGGGGGCATGTGAGAGGCAACCGCACATTGATGACAAAAAGGAAGTGCTCTATTTTCGTGCCATCTGATAGGGTGCTAATAGCCACATGAGCTGTACACAGCTTGAAATGCAGCTGGAACTAAATTTTAAACCTTATGTAAGTTTGATTCATTTAAATTTATATTTAAATAGCCACACATGTCTAGAAGATACTATATTTAACAGCACAGTTCTAGAATCTCTCTGTTATTCCATTCATTTATATCCCTGTACCAATGCTAAGCTGTTTTGATGGCTGTGGCTTTATAATATATATTAAAATCAGGTAGTGAAGTCCTCAATTTTTTTTAACTTCCAAAATTGTTTTGTCCATTTAGGTCATTTGTATTTCCACATACATTTTAGAAGGAGTTTATCAGTTTCCATAATAGCCTGCTAAGATTTTGACTGGGATTACACTAAATTATATAGGAATTATAGGTAATCTGGCATTAGTTCTTTTTAAGTTCCTCTAGCAATATTTTCTACTTTTCAGTGTACATGTCTTGTACACATTTTATCAAACATACCTATAAGCATTTCATGTTTTAAGGATTTATAAATGGTGTTATTAAATTTAATTTTTAAAAACTTCTTTGCTAATAGTAAATGGACATATAACTTATTTTTCTATATGACCTTGTATCATGTGATCTTGCTAAATTCACTTCCTTGTTCTAGTAGCTTTTCTATTGATTCCTTAAGATTTCCTATATAAGGTGCATAATTATGTCTTCTGCACAAAGGCAGAGGACTTCGATTTCGGATCTGGCACATAAGACTCTCGGAAGTGTCACTTTGATCTAACTAGTACTGAAAAACTGAATAAACTGAAAACGAATTTGTCTTGGATCCATCAGAAAATGAACCAAAGGGCAAACTGCTATCTCTCCCCACAGGGGAGAGAGACAAACAAACACGGGGAATCACAACGCCCACAGGGGAGACCCGAGGGCAGACCCCCACAGCACTGGCCCTAAACCGTAACTGAGGGATTTCTGCAGGTTCACTGTGGGCGAGTCTGGGAGGTAGACTTCCGGGGGGTGGCAGGTCCTGTCTGTGAAAGCCTTACGCTGTCCAGAGTGTCATTCCCAGAAGCTCTCCCAGACTGTCACATCGTGACTGGAGGACAGTCCCTCATGCTTCTGGGAAGGCAGAAGAAAATAACCTCTTTAAAACACACCAGGGGATTCTGTTTTTCCTGACAAGAACTTCCTTCCCTCAAGAGAACTACTTTACCAGAACCTACCCTGCAGGGTTTTTATCAGAACCTACTGACCTGAGGGAAGGAAAGTACCCAACTCAAGCTTTCTCTCCTCATCCTCTCCCGCCTAAGCGGGAGGGGGGCACAGGAGAAGCCCCTGGGAGGTCACAGCCCAGGGGCACAGGCTCATTAAAAGCCTGGAACCCAACCCCCGGTGTGTACGTAGACTGCGTCCCCTCCCCTCACACCTTCATACCACGTCACTAAGGGACTTTTGCTCAGTACTTGTCCAGCTTTCAACACAAAATTACAAGGCATACTAACAGCTAAAGAGTTAAAAAGACACTTTATGGTCGGCAACTATTTCCAGAGGGAAGGAATAGTTTAATTCTTGACTAAATTATATAGGAATTTCCTGATTTAACAACAAACTCAGGTTCTCTTAACTTAGAGCATATCCTCATCCAAAATGAGGGATTTGACTCTTCTAATTGTAGCAAGTAGTGAGTCCAAGGCTTATACTATGTCTGCTGCCCCCGAACGCCATGCCGTTTAGAGACAATCTCCGGAAAAATTTCTTGAGTACTTCCTGGGTGAGCCATGGTTGAGCTGGGTGAGCCATGGTTGTTTAGAGAACGGAGAACACGCGTTTCTCATGGTAGATTTCTGGGGTCAATGCCTGGAAAAATTCTAGTGATTCTTGTTTAGTTTTTCCTCCTTTCATGGTGTATAATTTCTGTGGGGTTTTTTGGGGGAGTTGTTTTGTAACTGCCAGACAGTTCCGCAAACACCTCACCCTGAGTCTTTCCAGAATTGGTGATTTCCATCTCTTTCCTGAGGGTCTATGTTCTAAGCTCTTCCATCAGGAAAGAAGGTTGGAAACAAACAACCTCTTCTATTTGGAAAAGAAATAATAAACATTTTTTTACAGTTATTTTGCCTCAACAGCAAAATATTGGGATCAAAATCATTTTCCCCTTTTCCTTGACCTCTTTTCTCATCGTCTCCGGAGAAACTTGATTTTTGCATCTTGTGTTTTGTTCTTGTACAAGTACCAACCAGGCCACAAAGTAAGGAGACCAAATAAATTGTTCAAATTGTTCACATCACCCCTTTTCTTGTGTTTCTTAGGCTCCATTACTGCCATTGCCCCAGGTAAAAAGGTCAAGGTGACAGATAAAATGTAAAACCAAACTGGTCTAGTCACACTGCCAGGTAGAGTGGCCTCACAGAAGTCTCTATGGCAACTGTTGACACCTTTGTCTGCCATGGGACACAGTGAGCCATCAATAAGGTAAGTGAGGCTCCCCACAGAGTAGACTCTCTCTGGATCCCTGATACTGGCCTTGACCCGAACTTGGGGGCCAAGAATCTAGTGTCTTGAGAAGATAGAATACACAGGTGCTAGACACCAGACTTCTCTGTTACTAGAGAGAGAAAGGCAACATAATTCAAAACTTTCCCCTCGATTTAGAGTCATCATTACATTTGCTGGACTGTGGGCTAGAGGCCTGCCTGAGGCGGCTGTGGAGCAGAGTTCCCCTTGGCCCGCACTCGTGGGCCAGGCTGCCAACCCTTCTTTGTTTCCTATTTTCTCTCAATTCCTGGGCTCATTCTTCACTGTCTGAAAGTTAGATAACACATCTTGCTATAAGCCTGCTCTTTTTTTATCAGCCACATTCGCTTCTAATTTGTTTTGGGCAAATGACCCAATGAAACCAGACATGAATAAAAAATGAACTTGGAAAACATACACGTTTTAGCTGACAGGCTGTCGCGAATAGCACGTGAAATTGGACTGTCATTACTCCAGGCTCATGGACTTTTAACATTTATCTTTATGTTAAGCTGCATCTGAGAAGTTATTTGAGGTCAGAGATTGTGCTGGATTGTTATCATCAGAGTTTTATAAACTTGACTTTACAGCAGAGTTCATCTTAACACTCCTATGCTATTACACTGCTGTGTTCAGAGTTCAGTTGCAAAGGACAAAGTCCACTCTAACTGGCCTAGCCAGAGAGGAAGGCACTACAGACTAGCAGGCGGTTCACAGAGCTGACGGAAGGCCGTGAGGAGCTGGCTGCCAGCCGAGCTTCCGAGGACAGCTCTCAGCTCCTGGAACTATTGTGCTTGTGGCCACAGAGAGGGAAAGAAGCTGTCCTGGCCACTGCAGACTGCAAAACCACACTGTCTCCCCAGCACGACCCATGCCAGTTGAACTGATATCTCCATGCTGCGTGTTCCTCCATACAAGTCTCACACAGCAGATGAGTGGAATCTGTCACTTCCTGAACCCTGGCTGCAAGGGAGCCTGGGAACTGCAGATCTAACTTCCCAGCATCAGCGCTGCAGGAAGTGATGCGAGAAGGTTCTTGGAGCGTGCGTTGAGTGCCAATCCTGAGAAGGCCTCCCTGAAATCAAATAACCTTATCACACAGTTTTTGTCAAGGAAATCAAAAATTATCTGTCACAACAGAACTATGAAAAGAAACTACAAAAGATGTGCTAGTGACTTAGGTGTGATAGATTTTTATTCTTTGATATTTGTATGTGTGCCCGAGTATGTATACGTGTGTATATGGATATTTGTCTATATACACAATTTATATTTTATATATGTATGTGCAATAAATACATAGGGGGCACTATAGTAAGGAGCAGAGTCACGTGGTACCAAACGTAACTGACTATGCTTTTTTTTTTTTTTTTGACCTTGATGCTCTTGAACCGGCATTAAGGTGAGGACCAAAGCCCTTAGAATGCTTAGAAGTGAACAGGCATTTATCAGGTTGTGTCAGGTGCTGACGATATACAGACAAACATTTGGTCCATGTCCTTGAAGGAATTCATATAAGAGGGAAATACTCATAAATAATTATAAGACAACAGGGTAAATTTTATGCAGAAAAAATACAGCTTTAAAGTTTTCATCAAAGTATTATTGAACTACAGACAAGAAAAGCATGGAGGTGTGGCTTACAATGGCCCTCCGTAAAAAATGAAATTATTTGGTATCTCAGATTTTCTCCTTAAAATTTGTGTGAATTTTGTGGTCTATTTTATATTTTTAATTTTAAAGAGTTAGTGTTCTAAATAACTTGCCATCATAAAAAATACTATTTATCTTTTTGGTTCATAGACAAAAATTGTGTTACATTGAATCCATCATTATCAGAAAATAGGACTAAGTTGAAAGGGTCTAATGCTGGATGAGGAAATTCTTTTCTCTGTCTCGATTTCACAATATTTCCAAAATCTAGGCCCACCCAGATAAATGTTTATGAATGCCTTCTTTTCTCAGGATGTGTAAGAGTATTATAATTTTGTGATCTATCTTCTATTCTTTGGGTTCACAATGAACTCATTCACCTTAGTCAGGTTTTCCCTCTTTGTTGCAGTTTTTTCTCATGGAAAACGTAAAGCTTCAGTACGTCAGCTATGAGGTGTACCTCCTCTAGCTAAGGCAGGGGCAGGCCTGCGGCGATGGAGCACCGCGCAGAGGTAGGTGCAGGGCGTAGAGACGGAGCTGTCCATACCTGTGGGAGAAGTAGATATATGATCGCTGAAATTATCTGCAATTGCTGGAACATGTGGTGATAATAAAAAGCAGACCTACTTTGATAGGCTTTGCAATTGTTTTTCAATTTCCTACAGACAATGCATCCCTTTACGGCCTGTCCCCAGAACAGATGGTTCCCACTGCCTCATTTAAGAAGTCACTGCAATATTTTATGGGCAAGGCTTCTAGTCACTTCCCATTATAGCGCGGTTTGTCTACAAAATGATTATTTAGTGTGCTTTTTCCTTTACGAAATATATCATTTTGATCACCTCATTGAACATGCACACTTTACAAACATCATCTTGATGAGCATAGGGAACAAAGAAACCAGTCAGTGAGACAGCTCACGGGCATCCTGTGCTCACTCAGATGTAACGTAAACAACAGGGTTACATTTGTTTTCCAGCCAACTATTTATGTAAGTCTGTGGATATCAACAAAATAGACCATTTGGTAGTACAGGAGTATCTTTTATACCTTATTACTACCCTTTGAGTCTGGAACAACTTAAACCAGCTGGATCATTCTGAATTGGCACTTGAATTATAAAGGGTTTAGGGGCACCAACCTTACCCCCTGCCACTCCCCACAGTCAAAAATCCACCTATAACTTTTGACTCCCCCTACACTTGACTTAAAGAGCCCACTGTTGACCAAAAGCCTCACCGATAACATAACCTGTTAACAAATATTTTGTATGTTATATGTGTTATATACCGTATTCTTTAAGAAAGTAAGCTAGAGAAAAGAAAATGTTATTAAGAAAAGCATAGGAAGAGGAAATACATTTACAGTAGTTATTGAAAAAAAAATCTGCATGTAAGTGGACCCATGCAGTTCAAATCCATGTTGTTCAAGGGTCCACTATACTTGTTCTGCAAAGCGTGCCTGAAACTAACTTCAAAGAATGTCTCAAATTTTTTCAGATGGGCTTGTTCAATGGTATTTTACTATTTTCTTCTTCGGTCAAGACTTGCTTCACTTTCATTGCCAATGTTCTTGAGATTATCTTTACATTTTCCATATGTTGGTTTGAAAATACCTCCACAATAGTGATAGTTTCATGCAACAGTTGGATGGGATGTTTGAGAATGTGAGTCACAGGCAGGGCAAACGTTAACACTGCTATTTCTCATAACCCCAAAGAACCAAACTTTCTAGTCATTTCTAACCAATAAACATCGTTTACTTTTTTGGCTTTCTACCTGCCTTTCTTATCACTGAATCAGTTAATTTTTGCTCTGTGACAAGTCGCCCCCATGTATAGAGGTTTAAAACCACAGTCATTGATTTAGCACACAATTCTGGTGGTAAGCAATTTGAGGCTGGGCCCAGCTGGACAATATTTTTTTTTCTGATGTGATCGAGGCAGATCTCTTCTGGGACTCATTCATGTGTCCTAGTGAGCTGGCAAATTGTTTGGGGGCTGGCTTGCCGACAGTTGGGGAGCCTGGGTTCTTCCGTGGCCTGTCCTTCTCCAGCAGGTGAACCCAGGCTTATTCACCAGGTGGCAGTGAAAACAAAGCATTGGAAAAAAAGTCTTGATAGGTGTATGGCATCAAATGGAGAGCACTTTGAAGGTGACTGAAGTTAAAATATGTAAGAATTCATACACAATTTTTTTAAACAAATTCCAGGTTTTTGGGTACCCCCTTTGTAGAGCTGGCACGTGGAGCAGCTACATGAGTGCTGATATTCTTTGAAGAGTTTTTTCATTCTTTAGGGATCTTAGAAGTCCTTAGCACATAATTGCTCTGGCTGGCTGCCTGGTGGATTACTCGATGTGTCTGGTCACCATTCATGGACACACCTGCCACATGAATCAACACCTCACACGCACATGGGTCAGTTGTACTTCCATGTATGTATACATCACAGGCTGAATTTTTTTGGAACTGAAATCACTTATTAAAGCCTAATTTTTAAGACAACATCAATTTGGGTTTTGATGAGATATTTATTTAGTGTGATTCTTCTCCAAGTCAGATATTCAGACTTTCTTTCTAAGATAGCAGAAGTAGGTTTAGATGGAGAATGATTACACAACACACTCACGTATAATTTTAAATATTAGTATTTCATTTGCTGTAAACTGAATCTCCCCTGTGGATAAAGTGATTAAAAAATTATATTGTAAATTATCTACCGAAGTTCAAACTCCCTACACTAACCTCTGGAGGAATAATTTGAATGTGGCCTCAGGTGTTGGGTCTTGAAATGCAAACACAGCTCAATTAGGCACGGCAGCTGTGGCTGATGTTGCCCACCCACGCTGTAGGTTTGCATGGTACTCTGGCACTGGTATTGTCTCTCTTCCCAACTTTCTGAATTGAAATGATTCTCACACAGAGCCTGTTATCATGTCTCATGCATTTCCAAAATCATTTTTCTTTTATGAGCGAACTTCAGTCTCCCTATGTACCTACCATGTGGTCTGGTAGATGGTGGACAGTCATCTAATATTTGTTAAATACATAAATGACTGAAACACTAATTTCAGAAAGGTCAAAGAATTTGGCTAACTTGTGCCTATAATACCTTATATAAAATGACTTTATTGTTCTGCAAAGAAACGAGTTTCTATATTCTTCCTAAGATATTGTTACATTCTGTTTAGAAGTGTTTGATCAAGTTTTTGAATGACATTGGACCAACTTCTTTGATTACCTCCATCTTACAGGTGAGAATACTCAAACTTGGGGTGTTTTGATCACTTCTCCCACGATGCTCAACCAGTGACTGGAAAGCTCCAGAGTCTGCATTTTTTTCTTTTGCTTTAAGACACTTAAGACAAATTATAGGCAATACTACTTAATCAGTAAACATCTATCAGCTAGAAATAAATGGAAGGCGAGAACCTGAAGCAATTTAAAAACTGTCAGGGAAGTCACCGATTGGAAAATGTAGTCACAGACTGTTCTGAGGAGCAAATTCACTCCTTTATTTCCCCTTGCTCCCTTTACAGAAAATGTTTAAACATGGGGGACTTCTGAAAGGGCGTTCCGTGATGGACAGGTAGACGTACCTGAGTCCATTCACCTATGCGGCTCAAGCAGCACCTCTTCCAAACTTCTGGACATTTAGGGTCATTTCTTCTTGGGAGGTCATGAAATCTTTGTCTTTCAACTACCTGCAGCAGACCTTCTACCAATGATCCTTGGCAGGTGGGGTTCCTACTAGAAACAGCTCTAACACAGTGTGGTCACACACCCCAACCAAGCAGGCTGGATCCCAGAAAGCTTTGCAGCAGATAAGCTACCAATCAATGGGCCACCTACCCATTCCATTAAGAGAGCTCCCACCTCTCTCCATGCCCCACCCCCCACCACATACAGCATCTTTTTTCTAATAGGTACCTCTCTGTCCAACAGAAGGCTGGTCTTTTACAATGAAAAGTAAATTTTACTCGCACGGCTTAGAAAGAGGCCAGAGACAGAATACCAGGGCTGAAACTTAATAACGTGGCCATCACACCTTCAAGAGGCTTCTGAACCCCTAGGCAGAAAGCAATGACTGGGCAGGAAACCATGTATCCTCCTTTGCCATACAGGGTATGGAACTCAATCTGATATCCAGTTGAGACTTAGGGTGTGGTCTCTTCCAAGGAGAAGGCCCCCTGAGCCCATTTCTGGGGAGCAAGGGCTGTGGAGGTGACTCCATGACTCCAACCAGCAGGATCCAAATTGCCTACAGATCCAGAACACATCAGGAGCATCGCCCTGAAATTTCCTTGCTTTCTCTAGAATAATGGGACTATGCAGGATGGTCAAAGAGATTGTTCAAAGAAATGATTCAACGTCCTTTAAAAGCAACATTTTCTTAAAATCAGAGGGTAGTCAGCAGTTACCTCTTCTAGAAAGAGAAGAAATGCTACAAGATACTGTCTACAAGGGCTTTTGCACAGAAAAACATGAGCTATGGGTAAGCTTAACAAGAGAATTAGGGATGATAAGATCATCATGTATAGAAAAATATATGTATACTAAACTGGTACTTAAAACCTACTTAAATTTACTGTTCTGTCTTTAAATGTTGATATAAGTTGTTTTATTAACTATTTCCAATCAGGTCTAATCAGTGATCTTATTAACCATTTAAGGGAAAGTTTTAATTTACAGAAAAACCATATTTAAATACCTGGGTAAGACATTTCCTAAATTATCCATGATTATGGAAGATGGACTTTATCAAGCACGTAACTATAACACAGAAACTACATTTTATCCAAGTTTTATGTGTGGAAAGCAAAGCACAATAAGGTTGCTTCCTGCACTCTGGCCTTGTAAACACAAGGTTATGAAGTGAAATGAAACCTTCAAAACTGGAATTCAAAACCCAACAAATACAATGTATGTTTGGCTTAATAGACAAATAAATTTAAAAGTGTTTTTTAAGAAGTGTTTCCTTCTGAAATTTTTAAAAGAATAATCATTTTAAAAAATATTTTATTTACTTATTTTTAGAGAGAAGGGAGGAGAACGAGGAAGAGCGGGAGAGAAACATTGTGTGGCTGCCTCTCATGCGCCCCCTACTGGGGACCTGACCCCCAACCCAGGCATGTGCCCTGACTGGGGATTGAACTACTGACCCTTTGATTTGCAGGCCAGTACTCGATCCACTGAGCCACACCAGCCATGGCTCCTTCTGAAATATTTGATGGATGCTGCCAATGAATATTTCTCAGTTTTCTTCTTAAGTTAAGCATTTTGGTGCAAACATCATCTGTTTTGGTAATGCATTAAATAAAGCATAGCCTCCAATCTACCCTGCAAAATGCCATTAAGTAATTGGAATGCAATTGAGGTTTAAGATGTTACAGAAATTCTGCCAAGATTCATTAGCTCCCCAAATTACCTCCAGTGTTTATTTGGTAAGAAAACAATGATAGATGAATCTCAGGAGGTACCTTGGGTGACCTTGAAGCTCTAGGTTGAAAACTCGATATATAAAACCCAAGCGTTTTTTTTTCTCATTTATTTTAACTAATGACTTTGATTATAATAGAAACAGGACAGAGCCTGTGTTTATTTACCTGTACACATGCCAGAATTTTATTTCCAAGACCATAACTGTATGCTAGAATGGCAGATTCTTGTATCAGTCAGACTAACTAGCTTGGGCTGTGATAACAAACAACCTCCAAACATTAGTGGACTATTTTTGTCTCACACTTCGAGTGCACTACGGATTTGAGGGGTAATGGGGTCAGAGCAGCCATCTTCTCAAATATTATTGTTTTGACCAAGGAAGAGTTTCCCGAGGGCCTCACACTGACAGTGAAACTCCCTTCTAACAGCAACGCTTCTCACTTGCACTCGTAGCTTATGTGGCAGGTCAGTCACGGGGCCCCATCCAGCCCTAAGGTGGTCAAGAGGTGCACCCGCACATGTGCTGTCCAAAGAGAGAGCCGGGAATGTTTGTTGAACCTCACTAATGACCATGACACTGGATATGGGCTTAAGTCTAAGCAATAAATACCGAGAAAAATAAGCCCAGTATTTAGGGGATAAAAGCCAACCCTTGGAGAGAATTTTCAGGGAAAAGATGAAAAGGCAGAGAAAAAAGCACGAGATGAGAAAATAGGCAGGCATCATGCATTTCAGGAAAACCTTAATACTGGGAGACTTAAAAATCACTTAATTGCACGTAAGTATGTATGATTACAAATACTTATGTTGCAACCTGCAGAGAAAAAGGAATAAAAAGAAAGAAAATGATCTCATGATCTCATAAATACTCCAGAGTGATAATGAGAGAGAATACATGTCTGAACATATGAATAGATAGATAGGCACTTTTTTCCTGGACAAATTATACACACACACACACACACATACACACACACACACCCATACACACATATATATATGTTCAACCTTCAAAACTGGAATTCAAAACCCAACAAATACATATATATACAAAACCCAACAAATAATATATAATACAATATATAATATATTATATATAATTATATTATATATAATAACAATAATATAATATAATATAATATATTATATATTCACATAATTAAACATATATCAAATAATCAAACATATATCTAGACTTTAGGAAGATAAACATCAAAACTACTCAGAAGAATTTAAGTTTTTATTCCATGGACAAAATCTGTAAAAGGGAATGTAGCCCACAAAGGATGGCGCATAACTATTAAAATGTACCTCTGACCATCAAAAAGCCATCAAAAGAATTCAGAGAGGCTATATGTAAAAGCATTCTGATTTAAAAGGACAGCTATAGAAGAATATGTGACCCAAAGAATGACACACATGTATTAAGCATCAAGCCTCAAATGAACCAAAACCCATGACAAGAGTCTAACGTGGGCGTTTTGTGAAAAGAAAAATTAAAAAACAAGAGCAACAGCTGATCGACGCATAAACCTGGTAATAAATAACCAAGGGACTGCAGAACCACTTAACTATGACTTTGCTTCATTTTTCTTTAGTCCAGATAGTCTCCATGTTCAAAGATGTAGAGCAACTAACTTAAAGGAGGAATAACTATCCAAGATGGTGTAACAAATCTGTGTGCGGGGTCTCCTCCACGGGGGATCATTGCTGCTTAGCTGCCGGAAGAGGCATCCCTGAGTGGTTTTTAAAGAATGAATGGGAGTTCTTCAGCCAGAGGAAGACAAAGGAATTCTGTGCCGAGGATGAGCTGGGATGGGGGAAGGTCCGTGGTACCAAACAACAAGGTGGGCAGCCCTGTGAAGTCCCTACGTGGTACGTACCAGGAAGCAGGGTTTTGCCTCCAGCTCCAGTACAGTCTATTTGGAACGGGGATTCTTTTGAGCCAAAGACAATTGAGACCCAAAAAACTCAGCAAGAGCTTTCTGCCTCTCCTTAAATGGCCTAGAAGTTAGATAAAGGGCCAAAAAGTGTGATGAGATCATCGGAGATATCTACCAAGAACTGGCGCTAACAAGATGTGGTGGCGGGAAGTCAACGGGGCTTGGAGACCTAAGTCCTCTTTGCGTCCCATTGCCTGGCAGCATGGCCAGCTTTTGTTTACCAAACGTTTGTTTCCCACCCTTTTATGAATCGCCTTCCTCCCCTTGAAGCCCCAGACTCCTACTCCTTTCCTTTAGTTCGGAGTGGCATATGAACTCCAATTGCCTGGCGCTCTGGACTATCACACGTGCAAAATTAAATGTTTGGTTTTTTTCCTATTCTCCTGTCTTGGGATAATTTGATTATTAGTCCAGCCAAAGAACCTGGAAGGGTAGAAGGAAAACTCTTCCTCCCCAACCGTATCGAGGCAGAAAGTCAGGATTGTTCACACCAGAGAACCTGAGATGCCTCTAGAACTTAGGAGAAAAGGGCAAGAGTTTGGCCAGCGGTGCATGGCAGGGCGGGTGCCGGAAAAGGGGGGCACTTGAGAGCCTGGCGAGGCGCAGAGAACTGCCGCAGAACTGGAAGCTGGAGCTGAACGGGGAACCGTGAAAAGATTGCCAGGGTAGCGAGAGCCCAGACGAGGCTGGTGTCCAATGCCTCCTTAATAGCTCTGCTTGTATCTGATTGGTTCTTTTTTTTTTTTTTAATTTGTCTCTACCTCCCCCCCACCTCTTTCCCTTGCCCACTCCCACCTTCCCTCCCTCAGCTCTTCCCCTTTGTGATTGGTTCTAACACAAATAACATTTCCACACACAGAGACTCACGCGGGAGTGTCAAGCGAAGACAATTCCGGGACTGTTTTGCCCCAGTAATGCAGGTGGTGCAGGTGGAACTGTGCCTTGGCAACTGGTCAGATTAGAAGAGCAAGATGTGGATATTTGTTTAGCCAGTTTGCAAGGAGGGTTTCAGGTCTCCTGAGGCTCCACGGGCAAGCTCCCAGCAGCTCTGTACCTCTTTTCTGCAAGAACCTGGAACCAAGACGATAGGAAGAATCCCAGGACTTTTACGGCAGATTAAGGGAAAGAGGCCAGGCTCCAGCAAGGTAAGGACAGGAAATTGGATGCAAGAAATGTGGAGCCCCCCGCAAATGTGGATACCTGCTGCAGGTATCAGAGCTCTCTTTCTGCTTTTGCAGAGCAGGAAATGCCTGTGACAATCGTTTAAGTCCTAAAACCCAGCGTTTGCAGACACACACAACCTCCCTTTCTCTCCTCCCTTACCATTCTATTCCCTGTTCACCTCATTGATTTTTCTCACTCCTTTTCCTCTCTTTCTTCCTCCCCGCCCCCCCTTCCTAACTTTAGACTGGTAATTTTTCTATTGGGAACCTGGTTGCTATTCAATGTTGAAGTATACAGAGCAATTCCTATTGGCATGGATGGGTGGATTTCATCCAAAGTATCCTGATTATAGGGTCTGTTGTGTCCTGAGTCTTTTTCTGGCTCTCTGTTTGTCACAGGGACACGCATATACCTGTAAAGCCCTTGAATATATACCTGAAAAGCCACACTGCTAGTGTGGCTTTTATCTGTGCAGCCCGCCCCTACTCCACCATCACACTCGCTAATAAACAGCAAGTTGACTGGCGGTTGAAATAGTTTTAGATGACTGTCAGGCCTAAATATTGATATTAAAGGAAAACTGGATTGAGGAAATTCAGGGGATCCCTCTATGTTAATATTTGACTAACTTCTGATTTCGTTTCCTGGCTGCGTAGTATCTAGAATATAATAAGCAAGTCAATATTTTCAAGTCTGGAGAAGGATAAAGTCATGGAGATGGATTTCACGGGAATCTTCTGGGCTGCAAGTATAAAAAGAAGCCATCCTGGCGATGAACTGCCCAGTCCATACCTGTATCCTGGTAACTGGATAATTCCATTTGAATTCAATTTGAATTAAATTTAAATTCAAAATGTCAGCCCAATGCTCCCAAGCACTGACACTCAAAACAAAGAGTGGAAATCATGTTCATAAAAACACAGACAAATGTTGGAACCATGGCTGAGATACATTAAGACTTTTATTTAATTTAAATTTATTTTCACGTGTCCCTTTCATATCACTGTTTCCCTTCTCCTCTCTCTAAAACTGAACAAACAAATAAATAAATAGTGTTGGTATACAATCATTTGTCAGTTATATTAGTTTCAGGTGTACAATATCGTGATTTGACATTTTTATGCCTTACAGTGTGATCGCCCCACTAATTCTAGTGATCATCTGTCATGCGTGTAAACCTATGACAATATTATTGACCAAATTTCCCTTCCCCTTTTTACCCATCCCCTCACCCCCTCCCTTCCGGTTACTATCCCTTCAGTCTCTGTCTCTATGAGTTTGTTTTGCTTTAGATTCAACATATAAGTGAATCCATATAGTGTTTGCCTTTCTCTCCCTGACTTACTTCAGTTAGTATAATATCCTCCAGGTCCATCCATGTTGCTACAAATGTCAAAATCCCATTCTTCTAATTGTATACACATTCCACAACTTCTTTATCCATTCATCTCTCCTGTGATAGACACCTAGGTTGCTTCCATGTCTTGACTATTGTAAATAATGCTGTAATGAACATAGGAATACATATATCTTTTCAAATTTGTGTTTTCAGGGTTTTCTTTTCTTTCTTTCCTTTTTTTTGGATAAATACCCAGAAATGTGGTCATATGGTATATCTATTTTTAGTTTTTGAGGAATGCACACACTGTTTTCCATTGGGGCTGCAGCAGTTCGCTGTCCATCCAGCAGTAGTGCACAAGGATTCCCTTGTTCCCACATCCTCGCCAATATGTTATTTGTCAATATGTTATTTATTGACTTTTTAATAATAGTTTTATGGCTTTGACTTAAGTCTTCAATTCATTTTGAGTTTATTCTTGTATATAGTGTAAGAGGGTGGTCCAGTTTCATTTTTTTTTTTTGCATATACCTGTTCAATTTTCCCAACACCACTTATTGAATAGACTCTTTACCCCACTGTGTGTTCTTGCATCCTTTTCTAAATACTAATTGACCATATAGGTGTGGGTTTGTTTCTGGGCTCTCATTCTATTCCATTGATCTGTATGTCTGTTTTTATACCAGTATTTGGTGGCCCTTCTACAGGGTACAGCAGAAGTAACACCTGCTTGAGTGTGGTTGGTGGGATAATATGGGTGTAATAATTTATAGTTTTAATTTGAACATTGCACATAAAATGTTATACGGTATGCTTGAGTGTGATACTGTTATGTTACAGAATTACATGCTTATGATTTTTGTAATAAAAGATTCCGTAACAAAAAAAGGGGTGTTACTTGTGCTGGATATGTCGTCTTAAATTATTTGAGATTTTACAATTTTCCTGATTGCTTTTCACTTCGGACAATTTCAAAATACACTCTAGGTTTTCAATTTCTCAGAGCCATAAAAACTCTTTAAAAAAACCTTCGAGCTATTTAAACATTGAGCTATATAAACTGTGGAGTACTGAATAGCATTGAAAACTGTAAACTCATCTAATTCTATTGTTGGGGAGGGATGAATTATTTTTTTCTTCTCTTGGGTTTTTTGGCCAATCCAGTAATTAAAATGACGTAAAACTGATTAACAAGAGGATATCAAATTTAATCTTACAGGGAACTTGCATACACAGAAGAGATTCCAAAGACAGTCAGGCAAAATGAGGCATAGATGTCATTCTGGACTAAGAAGAAGGAGGGACAGATCTGGAACTAACAAAGGAAGTGTGGCCAGCCACGGGAAGATGAAGAGAGTTAATGTTTCATAAACAAACGTTTGCTGGGCCATTCAGAAACACCGGGGCACAGAGCAGATTTGCTAGGTTGCTCCCTGTCTATCACCCCTGGTTCATATTAAACCTTACCTGTCTCTGGTGACATGTCCCTTCTATCTAAATTCTTTTAGACATCTGGGGAGAAGATCAAAGTTTCTTTCGGAGTCTTTGGGGCCTTGGTTGTTTCGGCCTAAAGTAAGCTGCATACCACTGTGGCACATGCTGAGATGATTAGCTCTGAACCTCTACACTGTCCTTCCAGGTCACCAGCAACTACAGCATAAAGTGGCCGTGGTCACTTAGATAGGCACTGTGTTCAAGTTCCCTGACAGTTTAGATCACACACCACAAATATCAGAAATAGTGACAGGTTTCAGTTATTCAGAAAGCGGAAGATAAAAGCACACTCACATCCCAGACATAGATGCCAGAGGATAAAAATCATACAATTTTTTAAAATACTGTTTTGTGGATAATATATCACTGGAATAGAAGCTTCGTAATAGCAGGAATTTTGTCTATTTTGGTGACCGATTCCCTGGGTCTAAAAGACCGCGCAGCAATAATAGGCACCCACTGAACATTTGTTAAATTGTGGGGTAAATATTATTAAAAACAAAATCTCCTTCTAACCCAGAAATTCTTTCCCCAAAGGAAGTAACGAAAGAAGAGACTTTTATTATTGCACGGGCATTAGCCAGAATGTGGTGCTCACACAGGCAATCGATCCCGAGAGATCCACAAGCCCCAAAGACAGAGGGAAATCTCACCCTGTTACACAGCCAAACACGCACAACCCACTGCATGCGTGCTCCCAAGGAGCAGTAACTAGTCCTCAAGTACAAGGACTTGACAACACCGTTTGTCGCTCATCCCTCACCTTAACTTGACCTGGCAGTTGGGGTGACCATCTGTGCCATCGAATCGGCTTTATCGGGAGGAAACACCAAACTTCTCAGAGCCCCCTGACTAGGCTCAAACCCTCTCACGGAACCTGGGGAAGGGAGGCCCGCTGCTCTGGCTCCCGGGTTCCTGCGAAAGGCATTCTGGGCCTTAAAGCTCACAAAAGGCCTGTCTAGTCTTCACAAAGATTTACATACATTTCAAAGAGAAGAGAAAAATACTTACCAGGACAACTTTCTAAGATAAATGTTCCAAGAAAAATGGGCAGAACGTCCATTTCCTTATTTTTAACTTGTATTTTTCCTTCCAAAATGAAGGAAGGTATTTCTACCATCCCGATTGCATTTTATCCTAAAAGGCAAGCGTACCTGTGGCCTTAAGGACTGGTGACAATATCTCTTAAGGGTTTTACCATACAAGCAGGATTGGAGAACGTCCAAATAAAACATTATTTACTTTTAGTAACAACAAACAAAATGCTTTACCTTTATATCACATGTGTAGACCAGACCGTGCATTGTAAGCTTGCAGACTGTTCTTTCCAATCATGAACAGCAGCGTGTATGCATGTGTAACTATGTAAACAACTGTGTAAACATTCATTAATGAACCTTTAATGCTTTAATGTTCTTCCAAGATCAAGGCAGGATTTTCAAAGCAACTAAAATAGTGTTGCAAAGACACTGATTAAACTAGGGAAGGCGTGTGAAAGGCACTATTAGATTAATCACAGGTACATAAATGCTATCTTAATTGAGCTAAAGAAATTCTTTGATTAAAGTTATCTTAATGATGATTCCAATTCACTTTTCATATGTAAATCAACCCACAGAGTGCTCAGGAGATATTAATTGGCCCTGAAATTAATCATTCCTTTGGGTTCAATTCTCTTGCTGCTAACCCCTCTCTCCCACCCAGATATTGAAGAGTGAGAAAGTGTTTCTTCCCTCATCACCAAGCACCCAAGATGGAGCCCTGAGAACTCCAGCATAAGCTCCTTAAGTGGAAAACAATAAAGTAATGAACATTGTATTGCCCCATAGTGAAGGATTTTTCTCTGTTATACATCCATTATCTTATGTTGTCCTCACAGAAATGTTATGAGTGAATTTTCGCAGATGAGAAATTAAGACTTGGGTGTTAAGCAATGTATCCATAGCTTGTAAACAGCAGAATGCAAATTAGACCCAGATCAGTTCAACTTCAAAGCATGCGCTTGATAAGGCATTTCTCTTCTGCAAAAAGCTATGGCCAGTGAAAAATAAGTTCAATTTACGCCCTTTAGCCAGGACCACTTAAGGAAATCTCAAATCATTCAGTATTAACTGCAGGAGCAAAGGACGAGCCCTCCTGGGGCCAGAGGAGAGCGATAGATAATTGGGGATGATTAGGTGCCTGTCCTGCTTTCTAGGTTTTCTTTGGTGTGTTTAGGTGTTTCCTCCTGCCGGCAACCGACCGAGGCGCCCAGCTTCTCAGGTGGGCAGCCTCTCTCCGTCACCCTCAGAACCGTCGGGACTGCCTGTGCACAGCCTGCCTTGGAGATGGGAAAGAATTAACTGAGAGCATTTCACTTTGATGAACAAACATCTCCTGGGTAATGGAATGTTTTCATTTTTAAAAAAAAGTGACAGTAAAAGCCTGTTTGTTTTTTGTTTGTCTAATTTTCCACTAAGTAAGCTTAAAAAGAAAGGAAAAAGGAAGGTGTCTTTTTTTTTTTTCTTGGTGTAAATGGGTTTGATTTAAGTACAGTACGTCTACTGAGTTAAGTAGCTACAAACTAGTCCCAGGCGTTGCGTCCAGCAATCCCAACAACCATGTGGCTGACCTTTTACTCCCTAGCAAAACTTCAGTAGAAAACACGCATGACCCCCTATGGTAATTTTACAACCAACTAAACTGCAAGGCAACACCCCAGAGCTATGGTGCTCTGCCCAGGAACAGAACACAGCCATGTTTTTGAGCCATTCCACAGGACTGGAACACAGGAGTGAAGATCTCCCATGTTCTTTTCTTGAGAGTAAACTTAAGTGACATGTATTCTTTGCAGAACATCAGAACTTTGAAATATTTCTTGGTAAGAATGAAACCGAGAGATAAATACGGAACTAGCAAATCGATCGAAATAATTAAAATGCCTTTCAATAATAGGTAAAGATTAATGATATTTAGAGTCATCTTAATTAGCTGGGAAGAGGATTCTTGGGCACTTTTAAGGAATATGCTGAGAGTAATGTTTCCCTCCCTATTTATTGCCATTTTGCCCTGGAAATATACTCTTATATTGTCACTTCATAGCTGTCTGGTTTTGTCAGCCAGGTTTCAGCTGGAGAGTCAATGTGAAGTAGACATAAAACAAAAATAAAAAAACTATACAGAAAAAGGCAGCACATGCATATATAAAAAATGGCTGGTCTGTTTCGAGATGCTTATCTCAGGTAAATATATATTTATTTGAAAACTGTCGTGTCATTATTCTAGGTCCTGAAACCAACAGTCCCTAAGATCTCTCAGAGGAGATTTATGGCAAAGACTCTCAATCTCAGATTCAGGTCCCTTTTAAGTCTAACTGAGCTTCACAGAGAGTTGAGAGTCCCCTAAAAGTCTATGCAAAGTTGTGTACAAATGTGTGGATTTGTATAATGCCATGTGAGAGGATTTCCTAGGAACTGGGTTGTAGTTTTCATCGGTTTCCAAAAAAATTTATAATTCAATAAGTTTAAAAGCCATATTATACGAATGTTTTTGGTATGTAAATCTAGAGTGTTAATGAAAACAAAGGACCAGTGGAGTTTCCCATTTTTTAAATTGGAGAAACTCCAATTTATGGAGTTTCCATAAATTCAGAAGAAGTATCTATTCTTTCTTTAGGAATATAATTTTCATTCTTTAGTCTCAGACAAGAGTGGTTACTGCACCATAAATAGTGATGAGTAATTAGAAAAATTAAAAAATACGGTGGCTGGTAAAAATAAGTGTTTTTGAGAAAAACAATCATTTAGGTCCAAATTAGAGAAGTACATAGAATCCCTGCTTCATGGTGAAATTAGGGAAATTCCACTTAAATATTCGACTTGTACCCCCTTTGGCTCCTGGAAAACAGCCATCCCAAATTGTGTACTTCATCTCTAACAAAGCAACAGTGTTACACCCTGTCTGAGACAATTTGCCTCCTGAGAATAAAAACTTGCATGGTTTATTCTGCATAAAATCATCTGGTTTTTACTCGCTGCAAATAATTGATTCTTGGCACCAGAACTTGAACTATGTACAGTCCAAGTCTGTTGAAATGACATTGAGATTTAGCTTAAACAAACAGAATCGAAGTCAAGGGTATGTTTTCTTAATGCTGTGGGTTGCCCCTGTTCTAATTAAATCTTCAAATGCCTGCAAAGATCTATACTAGAAATGGCAACGACAAATTCCAAATTCTAATTCAATGATACGGGGGGTCTTCGAATTCAGTGGTCTGTACGGGAAGGAGGAGGAAAACTGAGAGCCAGAGAAGAGGCCTCAGAAAAGGTGAGACTTTCTGTGAGTGACACATGGCGTAATCTGGGTGCCCTGACCCCCAAATCACACTTAAGGATGCCTATAAAAATGAAAACTTATTCAGGAAGCACCATATTAAGCAGCTATGTTATAATGCTGTAGCATATTTTATTGACCTAAGTAATCTAATAAAGAACTCTATCAAATTCTGGGAGAAGAGGAACTTGGGCAGCAGCTTTATGATATTAAAAGGGCAGAAGTCAATTAATTTTCAGCTGAGAAGGGAGTGTCAAAATAACTATAAGAATGAACATTACTTGAATGAATAACATATGGTAAGTATTGTTTTACATTATAAGGACTAGATGGATTCCTATGTATAAGACACTTATGCCCCTGTCTGGCGTGTGTAAATGTTCATTATATTAACTATTATTATTAAGGTATTAGTGTTATTAAAAGAGATCTTGGCAGTTACTCTTGCCTTGTGCATTTTGAAGTCAATATTGACTGAGGTTTCAGATTTAATAATGATTATTTTCATTACTACTTCTTTTAAAAATAATTATATGTAAATTCACAGAACAAACAAATATAAACCGCTTAAAGTGCTTATAAGCTTTGGAAAGTTTAACAAACAGAGAAGCCCAGAGTAATGGATTTTGGGATGAATAGTACGATTAGCTGAATATTGGAGCCCCAGAGCTGTACGGGCCCTGTGTTCATTTGCTGATGCTGCAGATGTGAGACCTGGCTCCGGGGCTGTGCCATCAGGGGCAGAAGCCAAGGTACAAAAATCATCACCAAAGAGAGGGGAGGCTAGAACCCCTTAGGGAGAGGGCACACCAGAGCTAGACGACCTGACTCTTCTCTCCTTACCCACCAGAGGACTGCAGATAAGGCCCCGTTGGGGCTGAGCAAAGTAGAAGGGAAAAAAATGGAAAATTCCCAGGAAATTACGTGTCTTCGGGCTTCTGCCCTCTTGGAGTTGTACAAAACCATAGCAATAATGTCTAATGAGGTTAAAGAAACAAAAATAAGATAAAAGATACCAGATACAGTCCTGGCTGGTATGGTTCAGTGGATTGAATGCCGGCCTGCGAACCAAAGGGTCGCTGTTTCGATTCCCAGTCAGGCCACATGCCTGGGTTGTGGGCCAGGTCCCCAGCAGAGGAAATGTAAGATGTCACCACATGCTGATGTTTCTCTTCCTCTCTTCCTCTTTCCCTTCCCTTCTCTAAAAATAAATAAATAAAAATAAAAAAAAGAATACCAGATAAAAGTAATATAGAAGTTTCAAAAGGTAGAAGGAATTATAATGTTCTAATGGCCATGCGTTGTCTCAGAGAAAGATAAAATCTACATTAATTTTAGGTTTGGATAAATTAAGTAAGAATATTATCATATCCAGAGTAACCACTAAAATAATAGAAACAGAATGAAACTTCCAAACTGATGGAAGTAAAAAATAAAAAAATAAAATATGCTTAGTCAATTTTTAAAAGGCAAGAAAGAACAGTTAAAGAAACACTAAACATATGAAATGAATGGAAAATATGAAATATGATAAATGAATCCAAATAGATTTGTGATTAATTTTATGTAAACAGAACGTTGAGTTAAAAGACAATTATTGTCAGACAGTATTTTAAAAGAAAGCACAATAAAATCCAACAATATGCTATTTGCAAAAGACAGTTCTAAACAAATACATTCAGAAAGGTTGATTGTTCAAACAGAGACAAAGATGAATAACTACTAATATAGAATCAATGAAACTGAACTCAAAGTGAAATAATATCCTTACTGATAAAGAGGCTCACTTCAGAAGGGTAAACATTTTCATTTACCATGAAGACAGGATAGGTTTGAATTTATAAGCACCAAATAACACCTTTAAAATGTAGAAAGAAAAAATTGGCAACTAAAAATAAGAAGTAAATAAATCTATAATCATAGTAGAAAATTAAAATACACACGTTCTAGTACTTTACAGCATAGGCGAGAACAGCTTACTAACTTACAGAATATTTGAACACCACCACTAACACGCTGACTCAGTGTGTTAATCATGCACAACACACATGCATCATTCACAACCTAAAGCTCTTTTTGGCCCCTGGAGTAGGGGACTTGGCTATTAATCACATGCAGGTATTTTTTATATACTAGGCAAATATAGTTTGCATATAGTCAGAGAACACATAACAAGTAGTAGCATTTGCTCAGTTGTTCCATCTACCTCATGCCTTACTTGAGCTCCCGATGATAGGAGATTCAACCTCAGAACACCTTTAACTAATTCATCAGCTGCCAGAGTGCATGGCACAGCTGGGAAACTGAGGCAGAGAAGATTCTTGGGGGCTTTCAGCGTGGGACGTTCAGGGCTTTTGGCCAGGCTGTGGTCACAGGTTACCAACAATTCATATCCCGTGTTTCATCCAAAAAACCCCTAGCATGGGTTTCTGGGCTGTGTGACTCCTCTTTCTCTGCCTCTTTCCTGTGGTCACTAGACTCCAGTGTGGCCCCGTGAGGCTCCCCTGCTGGCTGACCAACAGACGCACATCAATAGGTACCTAATGCCAAGTACAACAGGACACCTTTCCAACCTCTTAGTCCAATTTCAGGCTCTAAGATTCCACACAGATTCAAAACCACCCCACACAATCCTGAAGTTGTATCGGATTCTCTCGTATTTACTACACGCAGGAACGGACACGCCCCGGGGGGATCCTGGGGATTGCGGTGGCTGGGCCATGGGGCAGAAGCGCCGAAGCCGCCGTGCCACGCCAGGGACCTCGGCGTCGGCAGACCGGCGTCCTCCCCCTCCGCACCGTTCTCCAGCAGAAGTCACTGCTGTGTGACACCGGAGCAGCGACTGTCAACGTTTTTCTTCTTATGCCACACATAAGGGAATGACTAACATTCTGTGGCACCCCCAAAAATATATTTTTTGTTGATACGACAAAAAAAAAAAAAAAAATAGGTGTAATTTGATTCATTCACACCAGGCAACGGTTGTTGTGTCGGCTGCTGTCGACATGTTTTTATTTGACAGGCGAAGGGAAAAGAGGTCCCTGTCCCTCAGTAAATAGTCACCTATTGCCTGTTTCAAACACCGTTGCAGCGCCCCTGGGTGCTTGTCACCGCACACCAGTTGAAAATCACTGCACTGGAGCATCTGCGTTGCCATAGTAACGGGCATGTTTGGTTACTAGATTTGACGAGTGGGTGGTGGAGAGGGCTGGACAACCTGCAGAGGCTTGGGGGGACCCAGGCCGCGCGGGTGGGAGAGGCAGGAAAATCGAAGGGTGAGTTCAATCTGTGGCCTAAAGGGCACGGAGAGGCAGGGCGGAAAGCCTGACCGCAGGGACAGGCTGGGCCCGGGAGCAGGAATGAAGTGAAGATCCAGACCCAAGAGCACAGGGAGCAGAGGAGGGAGCCCAGAACAAAGGCAGATGAGGCACAGAGGGTGGGCGGATGCTCCCCAGAAGGGGGCTGGGCCTGGGATGCATTCCCAGGGGCACCCGAAGCCTCAGCCTCGCAGATGTTCGGGAGCCCCGGGGCTATTTCCATTTTGTGAGGCTCCCAACAAAGTACAAAATACATAAAGAAGAGAGAAGACTCACAGAGAGAGAGAGAGATCAGACTGACAGTTGCCAGAGGGGAGGGGGGTTGGGGGACTGGGCGAAAAAGGGAAAGGGGTTGAGAAGGACAGATTGGTAGTTACAGAACAGTCACGGGGACGTAAAAAAGGAGAGTGCAGGGCACAGTCAATAAGATTGTGATGGTTACGTGTGGAGCCAGGTGGGTCCTAGCAAGGTCAGGGGCATCGCTTTGTAAAGTATACGATTATCTAACCGCTACGCTGCACCCCCGAAACCAATACGGAATGATATTGAATGTAAACTCTCATTGAAAATGAATGAAAGAACAAAAACAATAGCTCCTACCGGGTTATGCAATAATGACATATTCTAAATGATTGTAAGTACCAACCTAATATTTTCACAACAAAAAAAATTAATGCACTGTATGTGATACTTGCAAGATGGTTACAGGTTTTATTTGAAAAACAATGATCGATGTCTAAATCTAAAGCCCCTAGTGAAGGTAAGGACAGGGACTCATGATACTCCCGCCTCACCCCACTACATCTTGGGTACCAGGCATGACCGTAGGGTCAGGATGACCTAATCTGACCAGAAATGGAAGCCGAGAAAAGCACCAGCCTTGGGGAAGACAGCGCTGAGAGGGATGCGTGGAGGGTGGAAGGACAGCAGGCGGGACAGATGCTATTGTTAGTGCTCCTGGGATCATTGTGGACACGCCCTCTGCATCCTCCTTCTCCGCAGGCTGACTCCGTACTTAGATGCCGTGTTACGTTAGGACAGAAACTCAGCCTCGGTCTCCTCTATTGCTTTTTGCTGTGGAAAATGGAGTCTGTTTTAACCCCATGAATTGTCAGCAGACTAGGCGATTGAAAATTGTTAAGCTTTCTAGCCTTCGCTTTAGCGAAGGCTAATGAAAGTAATCTCTGCCCTATAAAGAAGGTCTTCTGCAAGACGTCAGAATCAATAGGAAATATTTCAAATCATTTCATTGGGGTATTTATTTTTCTCAGTTCACAACACAGACAGTAAGATCTTTGCATGACCCTTGCAGTGTAGGTAAAGTAGCAGGTGTTTCTGAGGGTCCCCAGACGTGCTTGTACCCATTGCTGTCCCCACTCAGGCATTTCCTGCTTCCAGGAGGGCGGGCCAGCTCACGGCGGCCACTGCCTCTGGGCTCCCAGGGGAAACCCTGCTTTGTTTTCTAAGATCTTTACAAAAGACCACAGATGCCCAGCAATAACAGCCATGAACTTTTAAAGTATGCACTGCAATATAAATGTCACATTAATAAAATAATGTTAACCTTTACCATTATATAAGTGATTTAAATTCTACATTCACTGGACTAGGGGTGAATGCCTACATTTTCTCCACTTTACATCGCACATTCTTTAAGCTCACATTCTGTTGTTCACATGGCTTGTATGATTTCTTTAGAATATGTGTTCCCCCTACCCCGCCCTTTACATACACCCCGATCTCTTTCATGCTGTTATTTCTGGCTGTTTCAATGATACTAACTGTCAAGATGTCTCCTTGCTCAGCGCAGAGGGACTCAAGTCCCAACACCCATGACTGAGAAACTTCCAGAAGCAGCTTCCACCACCCCAGTGTGGCTTTGGTCCACAGTTTGTTCTGGTGGCAGTGGCATGGGGGCAGTGGCTTCTCTTCCCTGACTGTCCCATGCGTAGTTCAAGGTCTTCTGCGTTTTTCAGCGAGCAGCCGCAGTATCTTAAACCTGTAGTGTGCCCTTGAGTTTACAAATCAGAAACTACCTTATTAGCTTCCCTGGTCATGCGCTTCTTGGTTCACCTTGGCCAAAACCTTTCATTCCGAGTCTCTCTAATGTAATTTAGAAAAAACAAGTTTAATGTTTTATTATATAATAAAATACACAGATATAAGCTTCTTGCGTTCCAATCTATTCCAAGTAGACAACAGCAAATCTTTGATTCTGAAGATACAATGCAATTAGACATCCCTTTCTTAATTCTAAGTCCCAAGTGAGTTTTAAAAACCCACTAAAGTCCATGTGACCTAATATCAGGCTGCTGTTAGATCACAGAAAGGCAAGGGCATTCTCTTTGAAAAGCCTGATGACTTTCTTGCAGACAGAAAATTTCCAGGAAGTGATAACACCAGAGAGAAAAATGATTATTATATCTGTTACTGTCACTTAAAGTCATCTTGCGTAATGCAATAAATCTCTCCCTCTATGTCTCAAATGACTCCGTAGGCACATACCTAGGAGCAAGGGGAAGACGTGCATGAGGGATTCCAAGTTCACAGGGTTGTTCCATGGAGTAAATGAGATGATGCTTGTTGAGTACTTGGCACAGTGCTGATGGAGAACTCGACTCAATTGGCGTTGGTTACAATTATTGCTTTATCCAACCTCTCTCTCTCTCTCTCTGTAATTTCTAACAACTTGTATGTGCCTGCACTCTGGAGGTTCACTTAGTGGAATGTCTCTCCCAACTAAATAACAATCCAACTAAAAATGGTTAAATGTATCAATGGACACTTCTGAAAAGTGAATGGGCACATGAAGAGAAGTTCAACATCATTAATCAATGTGAAAATGCAAATGAAAACCGCAGTGAGATACAAAGAGCCACTGTGAAAAACAGGGAAGCAGTGTCTTAAAAAGTTAAATACACACTTATCATATGACCCAGAAATTGTACTCCTAGCTATTTACCTCCCTCCCCAAAATGAAAGTGTGTCCACACAAAGATGTGATGGAAAAGATCAGGGTAACTTTATCAGGGGTGGACAAAAATTCTGGAAAGAACTTAGCTACCCTTTAATAAAATGTGATTTATTTAATACAAACAAATCTAATGAAATTAAAAATAAAATTCAGAAATTTAAATTTAAAAATTTAGAAAAAAGTAGAAAAATCATTCAATGAGAAAATAGCGAGGTCTATCTTCCTAACGGAACACTTCAGCAATAAAGAAGTGAACTGCGACTATGCATAATGACATGAATAGATCTCAAAAACATATCATTCTAAGTGAAAGAAGCTAGAAACAAATGTCAGCACTTTGATTCCATTTCTATGACATTCTAAAAAAGTCAAATTATCATGACAGAAACCGAACAATGGTTGCCTGGGGCTAGAGCTAGCAGGAGGGGACTGGTTATCAGGAATGGTTTTGGGGCAATGGAAGGCTTTTATATCTTGATTGAGGTGGTGGCTACACAATTATATGCATTCATCAAAACTCATTAGGCTGTATACTTAGAACTACGTGATTTGTTATTTGTAAATTGTATTTCAGCAAAGCAAACCTGACTTTAAGATACTGAATATATAATCTCCAATATGTGTGTACTATATATACCTCTTTTTAGAAATTAAACCTCTTTATTCAGAAATTTAGAAAAATAAAGGCATGAAGAAAGGTAGGCATGCGTGAAAGAGGGAGGAAGGACGGTGAACTATGGAACACTGTTGTCGCCCTGGCTGAGTGGCCCAGTTGGTTGGAGCATCATCCTGTGCACCAAAAGGTTGCAGGTTCTATTTCCAGTCAGGGCACATACCTAGGTTGTAGGTTCAGTCCCCTGTCTGGGCACATACAGAGGGCAACTCGTTGATGTTTCTCTCTTACCTCAGTGTGTGTGTGTGTGTGTGTGTGTGTGTGTGTGTCTCACTCTCTCTCTCTCTCTCTCTCTCTCTCTCTCTTTCTCTCTTTCTCAAATCAATGAACATATCCACATACCCCCTGGTAAAGATTAAAAGAAGAAAAACACTATTTTTTCAGAGCAACTCTCTAGTTCAGGAGCAAACTTGAGAATATGGGAAGAGAGCAATCAAGCCATTTCAGCTGTGCCTGAACATTTACTTTCTATTAGGTTTTTCTCAATCTAAAATCCTGGAACGACTAAAGTGAAAATACCTTTCCTCTGTCTACTACAGCTAGGTACCCCAAGTACCTGTGAATAAAATGCCCACCGAATACGCCAAAGCCAACACAACCTACTAAAGCTTTACTCATCCCGTAGCTCTACTAACATCACCTCTCCCAATGACACTAAATGACGCCTTTCATGGCTTGAGATTTGGTTTTTATGGCTTGGCTGTCCATTACTTAAATGTATAATAACTAAACTCCTTTCTCTGAGCACAGCTTTGGGAATATGTAGGTAAGTCTGCAAAGTCATGGGGACTGCTTATGACTGTCATTAGTGAACCCAAGGTAGCAAAAGCTGTAAACCAGAAGCAGTCATTCTGTGAGACAGCACCCTGACCAATTACCTTTGTGCATGAAAGTTGAAGCAGTTCTTACCATGCAAGAAAATTAATCCTGCTGTGTTCTACTCTTTAAGGTACTGAGAAGGAAAATGCCAAAACACAGAGATGACAAATAAACCTCAATCTTTGCTAAACATTCCGATGCACCAGTGATACTTCCTGTCTTTATACAGACAAAGTATTTTTGACCTCTGTTCATCTGAAGCTCTCTGGTAGATCGTGAAAGGACAACACGACAAATGTAGTTCCTGCTCATTTTCTTTTCCTTCCTCAGCAAGTGTGCCATAGCAATGAGGGATGGAACTGAGAATAAAAGACAACAGCCTCGCCTCCTTCTCTGAACCCATTCTCTCCTGTGGAATGAAGGCAGGCAGACCATTTGAATTTCCCAAGCATCAGCAATCCTATTTGTAAAATAAGATTATCAGAGCCCATAAACTCTCCCATTGTTATTCGTACTAGAGACATGATGCCTCTCAGTGTTGCCAAGGTTGACTCCCTCCATGGCACCTGCTCTTTGACCTCACTTCGTTACATTTTAGAGATGGAAAGGTTGTGAAGGGGGTGGGGAGAAGAAGTAGGAGATGAAGTGAAGACTTCACAGGTTTGAAATCAGCAATAAAAATGGGAACGGCAGCTGCCTTCCCTTCATTCCTCATCCCCTCCTGCCCCAGGTCGCGTTCAGACGTATGGGAAAAACAGAGAAAAGTATCGAGGGTAGAAGCCATTCCTGCCCCACCACCAGATGCCCTCCCATGTACAAGGAGTGAAGTGGGAAAAGGAAAACCTGGAGAGTTGTCCCCACATTGCTCATAATTTACTGTTACATTCTAGAGAAGGAGGAAGTCAGGAGAAAGGAGCCAACGGAGAGAGAACCCAGCAAACGCTGATGCCAAGGAACTCGGCTCCCCAGGGAGAGAGAACAGGCTCCTTAGATGGGGCAGGTGAGATATTGGATTGCAAGAAGACTGGAGTTTCATTGACTCTTTGCATAACCATGGATAAGACCTTTCTGTATATCATGGTTTGCCACCTATATATTAAGGGTCAGTACAGAAACTCTATTCAGAAAATATTCATTTAATATCTGCTCTGTCTAGGCACACATTCCAGGCACATGCACCCTGGCCTTAAGTAGCTCACAGCCTGATGAGGGTAACAATGTGCGCTAAGTAACAAGAACCACGTTAGAGGCAGGGCAATGCTCTGGGAGCCTGAGAAAAGAGAGATTGCTCAGCAAAGCCTTTCCTTCCTCCTATCTGGCTCAGGATGGCTTTTCCCCATCACCTGCTGGATTTTCTGGGTTGGAAGCTCTTCTCCGGAACGCTGGTCATTGGTCTTTGTCTTTCAGTACTTACTGCCAAGCACCCTGTTAATGATCACTCGAGACTGAATTGACTGACAGTCATTTTTGATGACAGGTGGCATTGGGGGAGTGTGACCAGCCATGGCACTACAGTGGACAGGGAGACAAGGGGAGTCCCTTTCCACCAAAGTCTGTCACAGGTTCTTCCCCCAGAGACATAATCACTCCTGATTCTGACTCACTGCCTACGCTCGCTGGGCAGCGGAATTCTCTGGTCATTTGACAAGTAGCCCCGAAACATAAGAAAGTACGAAAAAACCTTTTTAAAAAATAATTAGCTACCCTTTCAGGGGTGAGGGCTTTTGGATGTAGGGAGAAAAGCAAGCGGAGGAAATCTATACAGAAAAGTGATTTTCAAACTTCTTGGATAATTCTATTTAGCCCAATTCTCTATTTTTTTAATGTGTCACCCAAATTGCCCTCCTTTTATCAACAAATGTTACCACTCTCCTGCCTTCAGTGGGAAAAGGGCCAAACTTTGGAGAGACCTTTCTCAATCCCTATGGCCTCTAGTAAGTCTATAGGGTTTGAATTCAGTCCACCTGGATTTGAGGCACAGGCCTGCTATTAACAATGGCCACTCTCCTTGTCTGAGCCTCTGTTCCCTTTTGTATTCCAGTTTTCATCTGTAAAATGAGGATAATAATTGCACCTATTTCATAGTGTCATTATGAGGCTTCAAGGAGATAATCCATTTAAAAAACACTTGGAACACTACCTGGTACACAGAATGCGCGCTCAGCAGCGTTAACTAGTGCTTTAGAACGTACTACCCTTAGTGTGCTCTGCTTGCAAAACCCATAGGAACACCTCGTCTCTGCTCTTTTAGACCATCCAGATATTCACCCTCCAAAAAATCCACAAAAAACAAAAAACAAAAGCGTGCTATTAAACTGTGGGCTTCAGGGACATTTAAAGCATAATAATATCTACTAGAGTACATTCTCTGCTACATGGTTTTTGCACTTGATCTTATGAAGCCTAAATTTCTTTTTCTACAAAATGAGGATAATATCTACTCCATATGTTTGTTGGGAGGATTACGTGAGCTAATATATGCAAGTTCCCTAGCAAGATACTTAAATTCGTCAATCGTGGTTCCTATCTGGCTAAGGAAAGTGGTTCCTCTCGCCATCCCTCCAGCTGAATTGGTCTTAAACAGCCAAGTTATATATAACTTAGAGCAATGTCCCTATTGGCTGTGGCTCATGGGACTTGAACAGCACCAGAGTTAAGGGACCCACAAATAAACTTGGTGGAAAAAGAAACACGCCTAAGAAAGATGAGTTAGACCAACCAAACACTTGCTTTGGGAAATTTTATTTGAGAAAATTGGAAGGGAATCAACTGTCTGCAGTGGAATAACAGAACTAGGAGAGATAATGAGATACAGTCTAGACCAGGAGGGAGCATGGCAAATTTAAATTACAAATAATTAGGAAAAAGCAAAAGCTATGATCATGAGAAAACATACACCAAATAGAATCTAAGGAGGCCAACAAGAAGAGATTAGAAGAAACATTTGGAAGTATTTGAGTTCCTTCAATGGTGATATACTTAAAAGAACACCCATGGTATTTTGCTGCTGACCTCCTTAACACATTCTCTTTCTGAGGCGGCATCAAAGTTTGGATTCTGTTCTTGGCTCCCCAAGCAGCTCCCCCTTCCTCTGTCTACAATAAGCCTTCTCCTCTCTCTGCTCCTTCCTTTCTTAGGCTAATCTGTGGGAGTCTCTGAAGTAGAGGCCCTTTCATTGGTGGGGCCTGACACCAGCTTCAGGTCGATAGTGTCAGAATTGCATGTAATCGCAGGATGTCCAGCTGGTGGCAAAGATTTAGAGAACTGGTTATTGGTGAGAGAAAAAGATCTCAGACCTTGTTATATTTCTCTAGCCCCTCATTTTTAACTTTCAACATGTGGTTAGTGAACGAATGGACTTTGTTTGACAAGTAGTCTAACAAATTTGTTGGGTAAATGTATGTGTGTGTTTTGGGAGGGAAGTGTTGTATGCATCATCTAAGACACAGGTTCTTGCTGCTCTAGAAGAACGAAAGACAGTTTAATGAGCTTGGGAAGTAGTAGTGAGGGGAAGCAGAGTTTGCTACCCCAAAATATGCCTTTTGGCGATATTGATTATTTTAAGCTGGCTACATTTAAGAAACAAAAGGCTCAGAAAGAAACTTTGAACTTCCCCCTTGGCGTGAAAGGGATTCGGATAGAAAAGCCTGCTTGAAGGAAAGGAGCTATCATCTCAGCAGGACTGGATCTAAGTGCAGCAGACAGGGCAGATCCAAGAAAAAGTCTGTTTGACAGACTCTCCTCTGTGTCCCATTTTCTGTGGGTGGCCCGGTGGCCCAGCAGCCCAGCAAGTATTATGTAGTATAGTTTGCTCTTTTTCATCTACTTGTGAATTGCATACTTTCCCTTTGAACTCCCAGACCCTTGCCTTCCTTTCCTTGTCCAGAATGGCATGTAAACCGCACTTCCCAAAGCCTCCTAAAGTCTCATATTCTTAGGGAACCCCCAAGGTACATATGAAGTAAAATTTGATTTTCTTCTGTTAATCTGTTTCACGTCAATTTAACTATTAGGCCAGCCAGAAAAATATAGAAGGGTAGGAAGAAAGTTGTTTTTCCTCTTCTACAGTTTTAGTGAGCCAACGAGGAGGAGGCAAAATAATTTTCCCCAAAAGGCATATTTTGGGGTTGCAAACTCTGCTTCCCCTTCAGTAGCTATTGAATCCATATTTGTTACTGAGTTCGATTCCTTGATGCTGCCATTTCTTCAAGTAGCCAATGGAGTAACAAGTGCCTAGTGACTAAGAAAGAATTAACTAATTAAAGATAAAAATTTCAACAATGTCACCATGCACTTGTATGATATTTTACAATATATAAAGAGCTTTCATGGACACTAAGTTTGGTTTCACAACTCTGTAAATTAAGCCCATCTTAGCATGGGAAAATGAAAGTCTACGTTGTAAAGCTAACAAACTATAGACTCCGCATTCAGACCCATGTCTTTTCATGTCAGCTCCAATATTTTCTTCCAGTAGGTGACAGTAAACCCCAACTAACCACAGATCAGAGTAGCCCACATAAACCCAAAGAGGGACATCATCTGTGTATAAATATGGGAGGCGTGTTCTAAAGCATAAGTGAATGATATTGTGTCGGGCAGGACCTGATTCTAGGGCAGAGTTGAGACCAGAACAGGGCTCAGAGATTGACCCACAGGCATGAAAAAACATTCACCTGGGAATATTGTCAAAATATATCTATCCCGATGTTCCTCTTTCACAGCCACACAGCAGTCTAGAAGTCATTGGGAATGCAAAATGTGCAGCATGCAGATTGTCAACTCTGCAGAAAAGTTCATCTCTCCAGTTAAGCTTGGTTGGATATATAGAAAGGGAATAGAAAAATATTTCTCTCTAATAGAAGAGAGAATGTTTTCAATATGTAAATTTCCTTGGCCCCTTCCAAAGTCCATTAATGTTTTCCTTTATCTTCGACCATGGATTTACTCTCATCCACAATTCTTTTCAGGCTTTTCCCTCAATGTTCTAACGGAATGCCATTAGCTACCATGTCACTTCTATTTTTAATGTTCTAATAAATGAATAGGTACTATTCATTGAGGGCATAATATATTCCAGACATTGTGCTATGTTTATTCATGTATTATCTCAATTTCTTTCCCCAAACTCTATTCTGTAGGTATTATTATTGCCCACTTGACAAATGAGGAAACTAGGTCATTGGGAAATAGCAGCTTTGACTCCAGGTTGTGTGCCTCCAAAGCTTGTCCTCTGACCATGAAGCTATACCGCTTCCAAACCCAGGTCTTTCGGTTCCCAAACATACCAATAATCTCTTTCCCTCTATATTTCCTTTCTTTCTTGGACTTTCTTCCTTTGGAACATTATTGCTTTTCTATACTCAGGAACACCCAGTAGGTGCAGTTTTAAACCCTAAGGAGCCCACTGAGGTCCCTCCAGCTCAGCTCCCTTCCCTTCTTTAATCCTGTACCTTTAATAAACCTTTTCATGGGAATGTTCCTCTAAAGTTCAGTGCTGATATTCATTACCAGCTCCGTTTATTCCGCCTCCCCTACCCCCCCGACCATGGATGACACTCCCGTTTGTCAGTCTTCAATCCCAGGAAGCCGAGGACCAGTGACTGGGTCAACCAAAGTGCCAGCTGGCTGGCTTCTTTATATACAAACCCTTATATTGGCCAGAAATAGTGCAGGGGTAGGGGCCACAGCTTTCTCAATGTCCTTTCCAACCCCACTAGAAAAAGCACGACCGGCAGGCAATTGCCTCAGCTTCTCTTTGGGAATCTCTCTTGTCTCGCTCTCTGCACACATTTCCCGACCAGCAGTTTGCCTCTGCCGTTCACACCCAATCCTACACCACTTGGGTTAGTGCAATGCACATTTGTTACGAATGTGTATAGCAGCCCCACTGTTCATGTTCTGCATCGTGGTGGCTCTGTGGGTACCGGTCCAGCGTCCAGCTTCAGCCAGGAAAAGATGAACCACAGTAGGAACACGGAGCAGCTGGCATGGCCTCTGCTGAGCGCTGCAGTCACACCCCAGCCACGGGCAAGAGGTTCCCTCTTCACAGTGTCCCATATCACGGTGCCCCACAGGGTCCCCTTTCCATCGCCAAGGCTGCTTCCGCAGCATGTGGCTGCTGTCAGTGCATTAGGCATTCTCATCACACCGGCGATGTTTCCAAATCTCTGTGCCATCACAGGTCCCTTCTGAATGTGGCACAAGGCCGAGGCGTGGGCGCTGATGTGGGGACGGCTCCTGAAAGCAGTGGTTCATGACAAATGTTCACAGGCACACACGGGTGTTAGGAGGGGGCTGTCATTATAGACTGCCATTTGCTCAGATGCTCCATTTAGTGAGACCTTGAGAGAAAACATGAAAAACACTTTATCTTTCACAAGAAATGCACTAGCACTGAATATTTCTCCAAAGGGAAAGAAGAAAAGAAATCTTGCAAAATGGCATGGTCTCAAATGCAAATGAAGGTAAATCCCTTGGGGAAATCAAGGTGCTACATGCTCTGTATATAAAAACTAAAAGGATCTTACCTTCTGTTATCTACCAAAACCAACAGTTCTCCCCAATCTCTTGTGTCCTCTTAAATATCTGAAGTTGCCCCAAACAGCTCCCTTTGAAAGCAACTCAGAAGTCACATAAAAGCACTTTGGGCAAATGCTCTTCTGACATCTCTTATCTATCTTCACAGTATCGGGCACCCTGGCTTCCTAATGATAAAAACTTCATTTCCCACAGATAACTCAGAATGCAATTTACTTCTGATGCATTCGGACTCTGTCATCTGATAATCAATGAACACAGGAAACTACTTTGACCCACGTCAGAATTGGGAAGATGCATGCTTGTATGTACTGAATGAGCAAAAAGAGAAGCAAATAAACACTCTATCACAAGACTATAATTCCAAAGTCAATAGATATCATTTTCACTTTTTAGGTAGAGAGTAAAGAAATCCCTAAAAAGCAGATGTAAAAGATAAGGCCATATGCCTCATGTGTTGGCTCAAAAATATTTGGAAGTCATTTCCTTTGCCATTAATAGCCTTGTACATATACTATGTCTTTCTTTTCTTTTTCTTTTTGCCAGCATCACTGGGGAATATTCCTAGAAATGGGACTGCTGAGTTGAAGAGTAAATGAGTATAATTTTTGCTAGATAATGCCTAATTCCCATAAATGAACATTGTATACAGTAACAGTTTAAACTCAATAGTTCAGCGACCTAACATAAAGACATTTTTTCTTTTGTGGCTCAAGTTTCAGTTTCAAAACAGAGGAGTGGGAGGTGGGCAAACCGAGCTGTGTGATGCTAGTGACCAACTCAGGGACCCGGGCTGCTGAGGGCTTCAAGCTTCATAACGCCACCCTCTCAATGTTCAGACTTCCCCAGGTGAGGAAGAGTTCACGGAGAACTCAGCTGTCTTACTATGCTTTGTCTACAAAGTGACATAGATCATGTCTACCAGAACTTGTCACATGAACCTGTTGGACAGCAAAGGGTCCGAATTTAGAGGACAATAAATCATGGCTATTTGATCAAGCAGTTGTTATTCACAGCTGTTTGATCTTTGAAGTCACATGACAAGAGTTTGTTCTACAGATACTACAGGAAGGAAGGAAGGAAGGAGGGGAAGGAGGGGAGGAAGGGAGAGAAGGAGGGAGGGTAAGAAGAAAGAAAAGAAACAATTTAGAATAATAGGGAAGAGTTAGATATAGTGCATTGTGTACACAGGAAAAGCTGAGTGATATAATTCAGGGCATAAACCCTTAAGGTTGGGATATGCAGATTTGCATTCTATTTCTCTCATTCTCTAGGTATGTGTTCTTGAATATATTACTTAAGCAAAATTTTGAGTTTTTCAGCTACAAAATTACGATAATAAAGCCAAACTTATAGGGTTATTAGGAAGATTAATTTTAATAAAAATATATAAATATTTAACACATGGCTGGTTCTATAAAACACTTCATTATTATTTTTTCAGCCATTAAATTATGCATAAAAATATTTGCCGACATGAAAGTGCTCATATTATGATTCTGAAAGAAAAAGAAGCCTCAAAGCTGTTTGCTTGGTATAGCAGATGTTTGTTTTTTAAAAATCACAAATATATACATAGAAAAAAATCTGGAAGGTACACCAAAATGGAGATAACAGTAATCTCCAATTTATGCTTTTTTTATGTTTTTCTGTAATAAAATAAAACCTATCAAGAAAAGAAAGGAATTAAATGTAGATTAGATTTCAGCAAGAGCCAAATTGCTTGTAGATTATGAGTCTCTTTTTCTTTTACAGTTCCATGGTCTTATAGCTCATTAGGGGGACTAAAACTATGTCCTTAGTTGTACTTATAAAAATGTGAAGTTTTCTCTTCCAAGCAACTAGCCTTCCATGCAATTAAATATATGTGCTAGCCATGCCCAGAGGCCTTTGGTAAGTTTTATGGATTATGTTGCATGAAAAAAAGTATATCTGTAAGACAGAATTGTGTCCATTTTTCTCCTGTAATTGCATGGTCGTTCTGGAACATGAGTTTCCCCTCTTCCCATCACGATGTGGTACCTGCCTTGGGAGAATTTCCTGCCTCGAAAGGATCTAAAAGAAAAACATGCCTGCAGTCTACATGGCATTGTGTTTTATTCATCCTATGATATCCACTACTAATTAGGAGGTTACAACCCCATGTTCATGCCATTTAATCTGATTTTGGTTTAACTTAAAAATTTTTCCCTAAAGAATAGGGGGTTCTGAAATTTTTATAAGTAAGCTGAGGTGCACTTCTATCTTTACAAAAACACACACAAACTTCCCTATAAGCAATTAGAGTATTTTCATTGAATGAATGTGATCTAGTGTTTGATGGGCCTCTACTAATGACAACTTGATTCCCAATAGCTAAAGTGTATGTCAGTCAACTGTGCACATTTTTCACAACATGATTTGTTATATGAAATAGTTTTGCAATTTCTTACAAAACTAAACATACTTTACCATATGACCCAGCAATCTCACTCCTTGGTAAATACCCAGATTAGTTGAAAAACTACTTCCACACAAAAGTTTTGTTCTTCATAGCCAAAACTTGGAAGGAAGCAAGAGGTCCTTCAGTAGGTGAACTGAAAAATAAAACTCATACACCCCCACAATGGGATATTATTTAATGATTAAAAAATGAGTTATTGAGCCACAAAAAGACATGGAATAACCTCAAATGCATATTACTAAGTGAAAGAAGCCGGTCTGCAGAGGCCACATACTATGCATGTCCATCATGTTCTCCAGAGAAACAGAACCAATAGGAGATACACCTATAAATAAAGATAGATCTACATAAATCTCTATCTACTTATATATAGGATATATCGAGAGAGAGAGAGAGAGAGAGAGGGAGAGAGGGAGAGATTAATTATAAAGAATTATGGCTCACACATTTATGGAAGCTAACAAGTCCCAAGATCTGCAGTCAGCAAGCTGTAGACTCAGGGGGGCCAATAATCAAAGTTCCAGTCTGAGTCTAAGTCCAAAGGCAGGAGATCAACATCCCAGCTGAAGACAATGAGACAAGGAAAGCTAATTCTCCCCTATTTTGCCTTTTTGTTCTATTTAGACTTTCTTCATTAAGAAGAGCGATCTGCTTTACTAGTCTCTCAATTTAAATATTAATCTCATCTAGAAACACCCTCCCAGACATACCCAGAATAATGTTTAACCAAATATCTGGGCACCCTGTGGCCCAGTCAAGGTGACACATAAAATTAATCATCACCCTATATGACTCCAGCTAGATGACATTCTGTAAAAGGCAAAGCTATAGAGACTAAAACTATCAGTGGTTTCTGGGGACTCAAGGGATGAGTAGACAGATGAACTGGTGGAACACAGGGGATTTTTAGGGCAGTGAAACTGCTGTGTGACACTATAGTGCTAGATACATGTCATTGCACTTTCATCAAAGCCCAAACAATGTACAACACAAAGAGTAAACAGTCACGTAAACTGTACATATTGATACAGTAGTAATGCTGCATCAATAGCGGCTCAATGACTGTAACTACTATATTGAACTAATGTAAGATGTAATAACAAAAGAGACAGAGGTGAGGGAGGAGAGGGTTTATGGGAACTCCCAGTACTTTCTGTACCGATCTTTCTCTCTTTCCCTCCCTCCCTCCCTCTCCCTCAAAAATTAACAAGCTTGTCCTTGGGTGAGGATTAAAAAATAAAAATGAAAAAAAAAAGAGTGTTAGAATTCATAAACATGTGGGTAAAGGGAAAAGACTATCTCTTCCGTCTTAATTTCTCTTCTAATCACCTCTATCAGTCAACATGATGTTACCCTGAGGCTCTGGAATGTAAATACAGAGTGAGAAAAAGATGGAATGAATTTCTCAAAAATAGTTAATAATTTATATTTTTCTAATTTAAAAAATCTTTCATCCTGATTCAGTGGAATTGGTGGGAGTTCACTTAAAAGAATATGTATGATGTCTGAAAGAGAAAAGTTAAAATTGTAAAAATACATGCTCTCAGTTTGAGCCTCATTCATTCATTCCGGCCTATACCGGCAGCAATGGCATGGGCCGCGCAGACCCTCAGCAAGAGAGGACCCTTGAAAGGACTGCAGTCAGCGGACAGCGTCCCTGGGCCCCCGCAGCCGGTGACAGAGGGGGAGGGGAGGACGTGGGGAGGGAGCCGCACGGAGCTAGATCATGCGGGGTCTGGTCGGCCACAGGAAGAACCTCAGATTTTACTGGGCATGAGCTGCACAGTCGGGGAGCGTTTTGAACAGAGGGAAGAGGTGATCTGACTTACCTTTAGCAGGATCTCTGGCTGCGATGTTGAGCATGGAGCATGGATAGGCAAAGGCGCGCCCATGACAAACCCCTGCCCCGCCCCAGGCCTCCGTCCTGGCGGTTTGTCCTGCTGTATGCTCCTCCCCCCAGACATCAGCATCTCGAATCTCCCCCCCTTTTTTTAGGAATTAATTGCAAAATTGTTCAGGTTTAGAATCAAGGTCCATTCTACCCCTCTCTGTTTTGCTTGGGAAGTGGCACTGGAGCATGTCCTTAAATTCTCTAAACCCAGCGATGAATTTAAAAGTCACCCCCATCCCCGCCCCCGCCAGCTGTTAGGTGGGCGATCCGCTCTGCTTCAGAATCGGCTGTACTCCTAGAAGCAGAATCCCCACAGAATTTGTTCTTTCCATATTTATCAATTGAAATAAATCATAAGAGGTAGAACCTAAGCCCTAAGTGGCCGGGCCCATCGGGAATTGGGACTGGGTAAGCAAGCCAAGCTTGGGGACTGAGAGTTGCTCCGCGGAGCACGTGCCAGCCTCGATGCAAAGCAGTTCAGAGTGCAGCCTCTGGGGTCAGGATTGGGAAATCCCAGGTGACAGGCTGGGTATGACCCTGGGCGCCCCTCTGAGCCCGTCTGTGCCTTCATCATCTCTAAACTTCACATGATGAGAATGGTAAAGCTCGGGGGCAGGGGAAATAAGTGAGATGGTTCCAGGTATTTTAATGACTTAGCGCAGAGATAAGAGAGTGCAGTGAATGTTAACCTTATCGCCTTCTAAAATGTAAAATGTGCTTTCTTTTGTTTTAGTGCTCAGATTTGACCCTTTAATTAAATTAAACTGATCTGTGCTTTATACATATATATTACACCTATCATGACAGGCTTATCATTATATCGTTACTGCATTTACCTGAAAGCAATAGATCTTCCTCTATCCCAAAGCAGCTCTCTCTTCATAAGGACGGCAGCGGGGGTGGGAAGCTGCATACTTGGGTGTCTTACTTTTTGGGGGTCAAAGAAAAGGCTCATATGCTGTGTCTGCTGTACTCCCCCACCCCACAAAAAATCTTCCCTTCATCTTGGTGTGTTAGCCCAGATGCTGAGAAGGGGTTAAATGTTTAGGGATGTTATTAACAGAAATGCCTGTGGGAGGGAAAATAGTAAGGGAGTCCGAGAAGCTGGAGAATTGTCAGTCTGGTCCCAGATAGAGGAGTGAGGGACACCAGGCAGGGACAAGAGCCCTAGGCTGTTGCCCTGCTGTCTCAGGTAGGGTCAGCAACACCTGCAGGACACAGTCAAGACAAAGTCAGCCATTGGAGAAGGCCCTTCTCTTTAATCAGGTGTTTCTTCCTCTGAGCTCAGGTTCCCGAGGCCTCGCAGCATTGACTGGGCGCAGCTGGTGGGGACGTGGCTTCAGGTGATGTCCAAGCGCAGCTCGTTCAGCTGAGGGCTGTGAGGTGCCTTCTTCTGGCTGCCACCCCTGAGCAAGGAGATATGCAGAAAACAAGCCACATCTCAACAGGAGGATGAACAGGAAACAAGCCACACCTGAGCAGGAAGAGGAACAGGAAACGAGCCATGCCTGAGCAGGAAGATGAACAGGAAATGAGCCACACCTGAGCAGGGGGACGACTGGGAAAGAAGCAGCAAAACGATCTCGTATTAGGCATTGATGCAATCTGGTTGTTAAGCCTGGGGTGCATCTGTAGACCTGCGTTTTCAGCTCTGTTTGTCCTTACTTTAACTAGGAGCTTTAATTCTCAAGCTTAGTATTTTTCATTGGCTTGAGTGGTGTGTTATTCTAATGAGGTGATAGCTTATCTGCAGAACCTAACAAAGTGTTCCATGCTTGAGGAGCTTCTTGTGATTTACTGAGTCCTTGAACCTGTTCATTTATTTCACAATCATGCATCAAGCGCCTCCTATGTATAAGGGCGACCGGGACTCTGTACTTCCTGCCCTCAAAATGGATATGACATACTTTCTGGGATGGCCGCCATTTTTTCGGTGGGATGTAATGGGCTGGGACCCCAAAGATTAATCTCTCTAAAGGTAACCTTGAAAGATAACAACACTGTATATTTTTAAGAATAAAAAAAAGTATCCACACATTTAAAGATCCAGGTTTTGTTCTGACTGAGAAACTTTGGCAGAGGTGAGAGAAGACTGACTTTCTGAGCGTCATCTGCCTCAGGGGACCTCCCAAACCTCCCTTTCTCTGACAGCAACCAGTTTCTCGGGGTTCGGATTTCATTCACTGACAGGTGCGATGCGACTTGCAATAACATTTACATTCTTCGAGTCAAGTCCCAGACTGCCTGATTGAAACCCTGGCCACATTTTGATTAATGTTAGCCCTTATTTATTCTATGTACTCTCATGGTGGAATTAATGACGATTCCTGGGGCTCCAGATGCCCGGACTGGCATCAGAATGGATGGGCACTACCTGAGGCTCAGGGAGTAGAAGATTGCTTTTGCATCAGCCATTCCCCGAGGGATGTATTTGTCAACAGAGAAGGAAATTTCTTCACCAGATTTATACACAAGTGGTCCTTAGTAGTGCAGGAAGTAGTGAGTGCCATAAATCTTGGGAAAACTTTACATATATCTGTGCCCTGGAAACTTTAACAGCCTCACACCTTTCTATCCACAAATGGTATCCCTCCCAGGGGGAAAATCAGTTATGCTCTCCGACTCCATGATGTTGGTAGAGTAGGGATGAGGTTACCGATTGTTTGAATCCGGGGACCAAGGTCCTGAAAACCTAGATGCCCCTGGATATCAAGAGAGGTGTATATTTTTATTAGATGTAGAAATTAAGGTCAACTGCTTTAAACGTCGTAGAACCAAGACCTCATTATTGCCAAACACTGGTAACACTCCCCCATATTGAGCGTTTGAATAGAAGTATTTGTACTAAGTCAAAAAGCTTAGGAAGATTTTCTTCCTCTAAGTGAGTCATTTTAAGTGGTGAAATTTAATTCCCTTAAAAAAAAAATTCTCTTGTATTTTGAAGATTTATTTATTTATTTATTTGAGAGGGAGAGGGAGGAAAGGAGGGAGAAAGAGAGGAGAGCTGGCCCACAACCCAGGCATGTGCCCTGTTGGAGAATTGAACCAGTGACCTTGCAGTTCATGGGATGATGCCCAACCCATTGAGCCATACCAGTCAGGTCTGAACTTTAACTCTTGATAAATTGCTCATCATTGTGAAGTCTATAGATATAGACTTCTGGTCTATATCTGGTTAGAACCACAGTGTGGTCAAATTAATTATTTTAAGGGGCATTTCTCTGTCTCACCTTTCATTACAGATTTTTTAGCTTACTGGACATTCCACTTACTCTGTGTGTGACCCTTTGTCATCTATAAAGTCTGAACTTTTTGGACTTCTATTTTCATTAGGAGCAGGTGCCTTTGGTCAGTCTAATTCTCCATTAACTGTTACTATGCTTTGTATAACAGTCCCCCCTTATCTGCAATTCTGCTTTCTGTAATTTCAGTTACCCCTGGCCGACCACAGTCTACAAATATTAAATGGAAAATTCCTGAAATAACAGTTCATACATTTTAAGTTGCACACTGTTCTCAGTAGCTTGATGAAATCTCTTGCAGTCCCGCTCTGTCCCACAGAGAATGCGAATCACCCCTTGGGCCAGCATCTCCACCTCCCCTGATCTTTACACGTGGGTTTTGGGCCAGCATCTCCACCTCCCTTGATCTTTACACGTGGGCTCTGTGGCATCACACATCATCACAAGAAGGAGAGGGGAGAGTAGAGTACAGTAAGGTAGTTTAAGAAAGAGGGACTGCGTTCTTATAACTTTTATTACAACATGTTGTTATAATTGTTCTATTTTATTATTACTTATTAATGTTAACCTCTTACTGTGCCTCATTAATAAATTAAACTTCATCATAGGTGTGTTTGTATAGGAAGAAATATAAGATACATGGGGTTCCATACTATCTGCAATCTTAGGCATCCATGGGGGGTCTTGGAACATGTTATCATGAGTGGATCATATGTAGTAATTGATAGTTTCATTTGACCTTTGCAGGAGTTGGTTGTAGGCTCATCTATGTGGGCTCAGTTATGGATGTCCTCCTCTAAATACTTAGAGACAAACTCTGGTTCACCAAGAATGGCTCTAACAAATCCAACAGCACTTCAGAGTTAGGCGTAGGAGGGAAGTCCCAGGAGAGAAAGGGGTCAGTCAAATGGCCACAGAGAAGAGACAGAGGAAAAAAGCTGGTCTGAGAGACAGTCCTGGAGGGTAAAAAGATACCTGGGGACCTTACCAGAACTGCAATGTCTAGAATTTAAGTTGTCCCCTGTTCTGTGCTGTGCTCTTTTTAGACCACCCCCAACTTGCTAGCTGAGACCTCCAAACCTGAAGGAAAGTTCCAGCCAGTACAGCCTCATTAAAGGGGGGTGAGAAGTTAAGGGACAGATGACAAAGACAAGTGTGATCTTCTCTGTATCACCCTTCCAGCACCTTGAAATATCTCCTACAAGTCAGTGAGGCTCCTGGGGCAGAAGAACACCAATAGTTGTGGCCTTTCTTCTCCTTTGGCAGAACCAGAAGAAATGAGTCCTGGAAGGGACTCTCGAATTGGTCCAGTCCTTCATATGTATAGAAGGTCTTAGAAGAAGGGGGCCTTTGGTTAGACCTGAGCTAAATAAGGTGTCGGTTTCAGGTTCTGGAAGACGCTGGTGATTTCTCCTCCATGGCAAGTTCTCAGAGCTCTGACTACTCAGGTTCCATTCCCTAAACCCTGCTCCTCAGGAGCACTTGGGGCCAGAGTGGCCAAGGATTATCCATTTGTAATGCATCCTCTCCCTTTCTAATACTATCCTGCCTCTCCCGCCTCACATCCCGTAAGGACTGAAGGATACTACTCCTTCACTGTTGCCTGGTATTTCTAAGCAAAAGGCAACAACTATTTGTCAGGCAGGTGCTGAGATTTACAATTTGGAAAATGGAACTAAAAATGATGGTGCTCAGTGAGGTATCATGTGGATCATAAAGTAAATTTGGACACAGATCAACAGTCATGACTGATAGCAGGTCATTGTCAGGGCAATGAGTTAGGTAGCAGGGACCTCAATTCCAGAGGGTCATCTCAGCAGAGGAGGGTGGTCTGAAAGGGAGCTAGTGGCCCCTGAAAACATGAGGAAAAGCAGCCGATACCAGACACGGGCTTCTTTTCACAAGGGAAATGGAAGCAGGGAAGGAAAGTACCAGTATCAGGAACACAAGGAAATGCCTAGCAGACAGTGAGCGTCTTCACTGGGCCTCTTGATTTTGCCCAGAGTTGTTTCTCGTTATCTTCACTAGCACGAGGCAGTGGAGGCTTCACTGTGGGGTGTTTTTGTCCTGTGCTCTTGCGGGGAGCATTGCCCAGAGTAGAGGAACCTGCTCCATGGGCTTTTTTAAAAAGCCAACTCCCTTACAAAACACCTTTGTTATCAGGGACTTGAGTCTTTCTCATTCTTTCTCTCTTCGGTTGTTCTGTAGCCAGCTGTCCTTGCTTTTAAAAGTTGTGCGTGGTGAATACTCTATTTTAGAGTAATGGAAAGATTTTAGGCTTTAGAAATCAGAACTCAAAAACTGCTGCCACTATGATCCAGGTGAGCCTGAAGAAGGGGATGGGTGGTTTCCTCATGTGTAAAAATCATAGCTCAGGGGCCCCTTCTCTCGATAGTTGTACAAGTCTTGGGAGATCATGGATATGACAGTTTCAGGTACATAACTGACTCTTAGTAACGCTAACTGTCCTCACCCTCTTCATCAATATTCTAAGTTTCACGTTGCAAGACACGAGCTTTGACCTTGGTATGTAGTCACGCAGCGGAGGTCACCCCTGCCATTTGTTTTTGTAAACCAAGTTTTATTGGAACACAGACGTACCCATCCATTTTATATTGTCTGTGGCTGCTTTCATGCTACAAAGCAGCATCAAATAGTTGCACCCCAGCTTATATGTGGCTCACAAAGCCTAAAATAGTTACGATCTGGCCCTTTGCAGAACACACAGACCCCTGGTTTAAAGCAATGGTAGGACCTTCAGGAAATTGGTCTAGTGAGTTATTAATAATATTTTTCTCCTACCTATCTATGCTTTCCTCAGCCCCTTCCTAACATAAAAGCAGCCCTATTTACATTCATACATTGATGAATTTTGCTTCTCCTCCTTACTCAGGAAGGTTAGCATTATGTTCAGACAGATATTTGTAAAGCTGCTTTTTATATATGAAAATTATTGAAATACATTTACAACAAAGGGAACATGCATAACTCTTTTCCCTCTTGGAGAGGCAAGTTTTAACAAGGACTTACAGAAACTATAGTGGGGTGGAGTGTCTGGAGCTGCCGACGGAGAAAGTTTCTCGGAGGATGGGAGATTACCCACTTTTACGAACATATTTCACAGCCATGTTGAGAGTTGGTCTCACATTAAGTTGCTTTTCTGCAATTTACACAAGGAAGTGACCCTGAATGAAAATGGGGTCTTGGGAACTGCTGATCTTTCTTTCGCCTCAGCATCGGCTCCCCTCCCCCAGGTCCTCCCCTGTCCTCTTCTTCTACTGTCATTCAGGTGCCGTCCCAGCCCTCCCTGAGGAGCGCTGCTGGCGTCTCCTGGTGCCAGTCCTAATCGAGACGCTGTGTAAACATTACACCATTTCATCCTGACACCACTTGGGGATTTATTGGTATTACATTTAATATGATTACATTTATTTATGAATATATGTATATTATTTTATTCATTCAATTATTCGTGTAACAGCTGAGGCAACAAAAGTTCCTCGGACATCACAGAACTGATCGAGGACCAAGCCCTGATTCAAAGCAGAAATGAGCGACTCCTAAGTTGGTGTTCATCCCAGGACACACACAGCCGGACATCACCCGGCCACGGACAGGGCCACCTGACACAGTGCCCTGCAGGAAGGACAGGGGACATACCATACTCTTGCATCATTTTACCTGTCAGGTCTTGCTTTTCTTCATTTTGGGAAGGCATCTTATTGATTTATTTTTAAGTTTTGTCAAATTCTGCGCTTTTAAAATTTTTGTTTATTTGTAATTTCTAAGGTGTACAATGTGATGATTTAATATACATATATATGGTGCGATGATCACCACAATCAAGTTCATTAACCTGTCCATCAACTTACGTAACTATCCTGTGTATGTGTGTGGTGAGAACACTTAATTACATGATTTGGTTCATCCACATTTAATGTCCTATTGATAGAGTGAGGCTTAACCCTACTACCCAGCTCTTTGGTTGGTTTGTCTGTTTGTATCTGGAGAGTCCAAGCCCATTTTTGATCTGGCTTTAAACTGAGGAGGTGGCCATTCAGATTCCCCTGGAGTTGCTTTGAGCTATAGATGTGACACAGATTTCATCAGTGCCCCGAAGCCACCTCTCTTCTCTGTTCACATCCCTTGATGATCTCATCCAGTACTGTGGTTTTAAATGGCAGCTTTTTGTTGACTGCTGCTTGATTTTTACTGAGGCCACAGGCTTATTACTAAACTCCAGATGTTTATATCCAACCACCTACTTAATATGATGTTCTGATAGATACTACACAATCAAACAGCATGTTCAAAATTAAAGTCCTTCCAAAATATGCTTTTTCTTATTCTCCTCCAAAAAGTAAGTGGCAACGTTCTTCTTTCTGTTGCTCAGGTCAAATCTTTGAGTTCACTTTGACATTACTCATTCTCTAATAACTTACATATAATCTATTAGCAAATCCTGTATGTCTATGTTCAAGTGACACCCACAATTTTTTTTTAAGATTTTATTTATATTTTAGAAAGAAGGAAAAGAAGGAAGAAAGAGAAGAAGGGAAATGTTGATCACAGGTCCCCATGCCCTTTCTGGGAATTGAACCTGCGACCTTTATTTCACAGGCTGGCACTCAGTCCTCTGAGTCACACCAGCCAAGGCTACAGCCAGAATTCAAACACCAACTTTACTGGAGCCACCCTGGTTCAAGACACTATCCTCCCTTCCCTGCGTCACTGGAATAGCTTCCTGACCAGTTTCTCTGCTCTGAGACCCAGCTGCTGCCGCTTCCCAACTTCCACATCACAGTGTCCTCGAAACAGCAGTGAAGAAATCCTGTCAGTCCCTGAGGAAGATCGCCTGCCTGCTCTGCTCTCTCCAGTGGCTTCTCTCATTCAGCGTTAAAGCCAAAGACTCTCCCTGCCCCTCTCTATCCCTGACTCAGTGAGCATACAGTCCATACACTGGTGTAAAAGTTACCTGCATTAGTAGTTTTCTTCTGAGAATTAAAAATTGACACACTTAGGATCGGTTGTTTCTGTTGATACAAAGTTTTTTAAAATTATTTTTATTTCTTGTCGAATTATTTTTATTTCTTGAATATGGAGCATATTAATGTGGTTCAAAGGCAAAAGAAAAAAAGTGTTTAAAAAGGTGTAGCAAGAAAAATCTTCTTTCTTCCCCCTGTAGCCATTTCCTTCCCGCCCCGTGGGTAACTAATTTCACCAGTTCTGGCTTATTTTCCTGTGTTTCCTTTCACCGTATTATGCAGAACAAACTGAAAAGGAGCCTGTGTCTAACACAGAGTAAAAAATTGTGGTAGACTCATGCAACGGAACATTGTAGAGGGTGAAAATGACAGGAACACAGCAAGACACGAGAGTGTGGGTGAGTCTCACAAACACGATGATGAAGGAAGAAACAAGATCACAGATCAGTGGAACGAAATGTCTGTTTGAAGGTACAGAGCTAGACAACAACATGTAGAGTAAAGCGGAGGGATGGCAATCACCGAAGTCAGGAGCGGCTGTCTTGGGATGGAGTCTGGTTGGGGAATGCGGGTGGGCAATGTTCTGTTTGGCTATGTGGGCACTTGCTTAATCTTTTATTCTTCAAATGCACGTATGCATGTTATATAGTCCTCTCTCTATATGACATATTTGCCAGTTCAAAAAATGATAGCCCAAATATAACACTTTGACTAAAAGAATAAAGATTTGGGGTTATTTTCGCTAAAAATTAAACTTTAGTGGATAGTGTTTTATAGCCTTGTCCACTGTGATTACCTTTATAAATTATATTTATTGAATGTTAACTCCCTAGTTCAGTGTGAAGCTTACATTTCCCAATATTAAATTGAGAAGAAGGGAAATGAAAAGCTTATTTACATCTCCGTGTTGAACTCTGGGAAGGTACTGATGCCTGGGTCCTCTTCATTCGTGGGGTGAAGGGAATAATCAGAACGTTAAATAAGGCTGCAAATTTTTCACCATGACATTTAGGACCTGGCTCATCTCATTATTTCCACCAATTATTTCCAAGAAGGGCTGGAAAGATAAGAAAAGAAAAAAATGTCTCCTCCTTTGGTCATTTCAATCTATAGGCTAACAAATTCATTTTAATGGAAAGAAACCGAGAGAGGCTCCGCAGGAGACAAGCAGTCGATCATTTTTACAGCGCTGGGATGCGGCGTTCATTCTCAGGCCCTTATAGCTACAATGCAACTTATTCCAGAAACTTTATTCCTTGCAGGCCCTGCCCGAGAGAGCTTGAGTACTCTTGATCGCTTGATTAGCTGAAGAAGAACCCTGAACTCAGTACGATATGACTTAAATAGTAATGATCATCTGGGGTCAGTGATCCTTGTACCACTGGGGATCTATAGCTCACGGACGTGCACCAAAGAGATCAGGCACAGAAGGCCAGCCACCATCTGATGGTGGTTAGTGCCTGGAGGAGCAGCCTCCACCACCCAGCAGGGCTCACTGCCTTAGCATGGGGTGGGGCTGCCATCCCTGTGAGGTCCCTGTGGCTCCTCCTGGGGTTCCCTAAGGACTTTAGTGCTGTCTTGGCTCCTGGACTCCTAGTAGCCGCCCTTTAACACTGAGAAGAAGGCCATTGACCAGGCCCAGTATTTCACATGCCCATGTTGGGCAGAGGAATGAGGTGCCGACCTCCTCGTAAAAAAGATTTCTCAGTTTTTATTCTCCTATGCTCTTCTCTACTCTTGTCAATGTTCAAAGTAATTTTATATCAGTTAACGTTCTATTTTGACATTCACAGCAACCTTGTTCTAAGTAGGTTCCCATGCAGACAGAAGAGAAGGACCAGGGTGTAGAAAAGCCAGAAGACTTGGACTGAAAGCCTCTGGAACAGAGAAAAGTTTAGGTATATGGTTGAGTATGGCTCTCAAAATGGCTTAGTGCAAAGACCCGGATCCCACAACTGAAATTTTGCTTCTCGGCCTCCAAAGGCTAAAAGTTTTCAGTGGTGTCTGCTTCCTGTCTGCCTCTGTCCCCGCCTCCTCTCTGTGTACTGATGAGCAAGGTCCAGAGCTGCTACAGCAAAAGATTTATCTCCTCACCTTGAAGTAAATAAAGGTCTTTTGGCAAAGGGAAAATCAGATCAAACTACTGAGGAGTCCTCCTTGAGGCCTATAACTAGCTGATTCTGCATCATTTTTTATCTATGGGGCTGCTCTGTCCTTGCTTCTTCTGGAATGCAGGACCTGCCTGATCAATACGCTGTCCTTCGCTCATTGAGTAGCCCTCCTTGAGCTGGTTACTTGGCTCTTTGAACTGCATTTCCAAATCTACAAAATTAAAAAAAATAGCCAATTGGGAGGATTCTCGTGGGTATTAAGTTAAATGGTGAAGGTAAGGACTTTGCCCATGATAGACCCTTGACAAATAGCTATTTGCAGTGGCTATTATTTGTCTCTACCCAAAGTTTGCTGTCACTGGCCATGGAAACACCCTTTATAAAGTAGATGGAGCAAGTTGATGGGTAGCAAGGAAGTCAGAAGGTGGTGAATAAGTAGGTGTTTGGCGTTTAAGTATGTGTACAGCAGGCTTGGAGAGGGGATAGGCTAGACTTCCAGACTTCCTCTAAGGTCAATGCAGGTGAAAGGGCTTCTTCCCAATTTTTTCCTTTTATCCCTAACCCTGGAGACTCAGTGGCCTTACTGGCATCAGCAAGGACTGGACTGACTTCTCCATTCCTCCAGAAGCTGTTCAAGTAGGAGGCTGTTCAGGCAGGAGGCTGAGAACCTGCCATACACGCACAGAGAGGGACAGGCACTAAGCGGTAGAGCCGGGACCTGAATGCGGAGCTAAGGCTGACCCGTCAGGTGTCCTTTACTTTCCACCACACATGCTGGTGTTAATGTCACAGGTGGGCACAGGGAATCAGGTTCTTGGTGATCACAGACAAAAAATTGAACTGAACACACGGAGTTTATAGCAGAAAGTGAGAGAAAGCAGATTTATTAAGCCACACAGAACATGGGAACAGGCCAACTCTGAGCAGAGCAACACTGAGCTGAGCAGAGCTCAGCAGAGCTAAGCAGAGCCTAACAGCCCTGACCTCAGGGGCTAGAGGGCTTTTATTCTTTTAGGGTGGATCTCTCCTGGCTAGTGTTGGCAGGCTCTCATTGCGCATGTGCAAGTAGTTATATTATTTTAAAGTTACTGCACATGTGGTCTCCCATGATTTCCTTGATTGGCTACCAGGAAGGGGGTGTCACAATGTTAATTTATTATAATACTATTATAATGAAGCAGGGGTCAGAGAGCATCTTCTGCACAGGTGCATTCCTGATTCACTAGGATTCAGTGCTTTCCCAGAAAGCAAGAACTACTAGTCTTAGAACAGGGTCTCCGCCCTTTATCGATGTTTTTTATCTTAACCCTGGGACACCTCTAGAGTTTTCTCCTTCCGGACTATCCCCTGCCTCATGAATAAAATTAAAAGGTGAAATTTTGTCTTCACAATCACTAGAATAAAAGAGCCAAGGAACAAAAAAACCAAAACAATCATTAGTTCAAGAACAGTCTAGAGTTGGCAATGAATATGTTATGAATATATGGATATATATGGATAAACATACATGTCTGTGAAATATATGTGAAATATGTGGATACACATATGTGTGTTTCATATGCATTGATATATCCATTTAGTATGCATACATGTTGTGTATATATCTACAGAACCAAATGCAGACCACAAATTTTATAAATTCTATTCATATTGATACTGATTTCAATTTGATATTTGTTCGTCCTTCAAAGAAAATTTTTATATTAAAAACATCATAGCTATGTTTTTAAGGAAAAAGAATGTACTCTAGAAAGTGTTAAAATTTATATCTTTTCATTCATTATAATCTTATTGAATAAAATGTGGAAATAACAAAAAAAAAATTGGCTGAATCTCAGAGCCACAACACAATGCTCATTAGCATTTTGATATCATTCCACCCAGTCTCCTTCCTTAAAGATTTTTCTCTGCAATAGTCTTTTCTTTATACCTCTTGGTTAAAGTATTTTAAATAAATACGATAACTCAATAATCTGACAGCATTAGCCATTACTTCTCCCAGTAGACTTAAAATTCCTTTAGGCAGAAACCATGTCTTTTTCTATTTCTGATGTTTCTCTCTTTCCCCCAAGGCCTGCCATAGTGCCTGGTACCTAGCAGTATGCAATGAGTCTCAGTGAACCATATTTTGCTGAAAATTGTAGAAGACATAGGAGGCCCTGGAAATAAAGACTCAGTGTCAAATGAAAGATGGGTTTTAAATTGAAGACATAGTAATAGAGCATCTAGGCTCTTCCCAGGAGACCAGCCTGGTTCCCACTGTGCATCGAGCACTCAGATTCCCATTTTCTCCCAGGTAAGCGTTCCAGTTCATTGGGTCCATTCTTAACTTGGGACAGATTCCTGTCATTCAGGTCAAGTTGGCCTAAAGCAATGGACTTATGCAAGTGGAACACGCAAAGTAGATTTTTATTAACAAACGTCCCTGCTCAGTCTCCAAAGAAAGTGGCAGAACCGCTTTGTGCATGGTAAAAAGGATTAACTAAATGAAGAAGTGCAGCTAATCTAGGAGTTTGCCCTGGTTGTCCTGGAGTGCTCTTTTTGAAAACTGGAAGGTTTTCATTTGGCTGGGGTTTTTTTTTCATTGCACCCTAATTCAGTCTGCAAACAGAGTTGCAAGTGTGGCTGAAGTGTGTGCACGCACTCAGGTGTGAGACAGACTGTCGCACTTTTGTCTAAGATTTTTTAACTTTAAAACACTATAATTGTTATTGAACTAAAGGGGTGCATTTCCCTGGCTGCATCAAAACCCAAAACACACAAACAGGAGTTTGCAGCAAAGAAAGTAAAGGTTTGTTTAAGGAAACGGTGTCAAACCTGGCTCCTTGATGGCTCCTAGGGTATGGATTATGCGGGGAAATCAGGGAGTTAAGGTCCTGGCTAGGGTCAGGTCACGGTCTTTACTGATTGGTTGGTGCTAGGATAAGGGGTAGTTTGATCTTTGCATCTGGTTCTACTGTCAGGCGTGGTTCCGATCAGTCCAGTTTTGCAAGGGTGTGGTTGGTGGATGTAGCTTGGTTTTTCTAAATCTGGAGCTAAAACACAAGGAGGCCCAGATATTATCTCTGGTTTGAATGAAACTCTGTCTCTGGGGCCAACAGCCCAGAGGCTTTGTTCCTGAGATTATTTGATGCCCTGAGGGCTTAATGTGCAGGGGAGAGGGAGGTGGGTGGGCCAGGTGCTGGATGAGGTCAGCTTGAAACAAAAGAAAAGTATAAAAGGCCATTAAAGAAATGAAGTTTCTGCATGATTACATAGTGATCATAATGTCAAAATAAAATGAAATTTTGATAGAATCGTGGTATCCTGGGTTTGGTCCTCTTATCCATTCCTCCTCCCTGTATTAAAGTATGGATGGTCGTGGTCTCTCAGCCTGTGCTTGAATGTTTTCAGTGATGGGGAATTTACTTCTCCCCAAAAAACCCATCTTTGAATGTAGAAACCTCTGAAGGCTGTTTCTCTAACCCTTCTGCTCACTGAGGCCCCATTATGTTCACTGGAGGTAGGGCCGGCTTCTGACCCCTCCGGATCCACCCGTGCCCCCACCCCCAGGAGACCCAGGTACTTAGCTATGGTGATGGAAGATACACATCTGAGATGGTCAGAGGCAGATAAAGCAAATTTTCTATGGAAAGATGGCAGAGGTATTTCAAATCCCCTACGATGGAACAGAACCGATGGGGGGCCTGGGGTTGTGTGTGTGGAGGGACGTGGGGCGGGCAATTTGCCAGAGGACAGAGAAGAAAGTAAATTCCAAAGGAAAGGAGCCTCGGGGACGCAGGGGGCGGGCACAGAGCACTGTCATGAACAAGGTTTTGATTCCAATTTTAAATGTCATAGGATTTCTACTGGGTCGCCAACCCCGTAGCCACACTCATCCCACAGTCTTGGGAGCACCAAGGTGAGGGGACAGGGCAATGGGCCATCCTCAGTGAGCTGGATCCACTGGGGACCCTCTAAAACAATGCTAACCATCACCATCGCTAACGAAGCGCTAAGGTCTTTATCTCTACGGTCTCTTTAAACCCCAGTGGCAACGAACCCTCTGAGTTATCCTCATTTTACAGATGAGAAAACTGAGGCTGAGTGAGGTAAGGAACATGTGAAAGTAAAACAAAGTAGTGACAAAACCGGGCTGTAAACAAGGCCATTCGACCCCAGAGCCAAGGACCCAAGCTTCATGCCACGCTGCTGGAGCTCTATGTAGCCACGAACAAGTCATGGTGGAGAGGTGGCAGTAGGGAAGGAACGTATGTGTGTACACGGTTCTCTGCCCAGCCTGCCTGTGGACAGGCACAACTAGGTTGGACCAGAGAACATATGAAATCAGAGAGCAAACTCAACTGAATAATCTGAGTCTTTTAGGGGAATGGAAAGAGATGAACATTTGTTGAGAATCAACTGTACGCCAAGCAGAGTGCCAGGAGGTTAAATAATTCTAACATGTAATGGACATAATAAATTAAATAATAAATTCTGTTTTGAAAACTAAACATTTCCCAACAGAATATCTAGAGCAGAAGAGTTTTATTGCATTCAAGGCATACATAGACCTCACTCTAATACCACGTGCTTAATATATTTATTGAATTAATAACAGGTGGACAAAAATCTCCAAAAAAGGTAAAAGTAAGATTAAGTCAGCAGTGTTTATGAGCACCAACAGGATCCTACGCAAGCGACACTGGGGACATGAAATGAAGATGACACAGCCCCCTCCCCTCACAGACACCTGCGAGACAAGGTATTAAATGCTAAGTGTCACATGTGAGTAGACAGGTGAGAGGAAAAAAGGGAGAGGCACAGGTTTTACATAAGAATGGGGAGAGATAAGAGCCGTTCCCCTGTCCTTGAATTTCAAGGCTCAGCTTTGCAAAGTTGAAAAAAGAAACTCCTTTGTTCTTGCACATGAAACAAGTCCCCAACTACCCACTACAATGACTAATGATGACTGAGCCGGGAGGAGCTTTGGGAGCCATCTGTGAGGACACACTGCTTGTACTTGTTTCCAGTGGGAATCACTGGAAGGAGGGCTGCTCACTGAGCCTCAGACAAAGCTTACGTGTGACATCAGGTTTTCCTCTGCTGCTAACTGCCTCCCGGGCGAATGAACGTCAATTCCGGGTCCCCCGGTGGCCTCTACGTCACCCCCTGCCCTCAGCCATTTACTTGCTCTCTCTAAGGGCCATTTGTTTAATGCTGGGAAGCCAAATACAATTGTATATTTTTTGTTTGTTTTTAACAGCTAATCCTTAAAGCACTGGTGATTCTGATTGATCTATTTTGGCCATTCCTTCCCAAAATCCTGATCCTTTGTCTCTATTATTTCTAAATGCCTTCAGATTTTCACATAAGAAAGCTAAAAGATCAGAGTCCAAGGGCATTGCTGAAGCCTGTTCATGTGGTATGTGCTAACAGGATAGAGGTGGCGTCTGTGAGTCTCTTAAGTTTATTTTCGAAGAAAATGAGAGCTATAAAAACCAAGATGTAAATCATATGGAGGTAAGTGAGCAACAGGTGCCCTGAGGACTCAGAACAGGCTTCCTGTGGTCACAGGTCCAGGGAGCCCAGCTGTGGTCCCTAACACCAGCCCTCAGGGCCAAAGGCGACACTGGATGCAACAGTTACATTTCCTTCTCTTTTACCAACTCCCCTGCAAAGGGACAGACAAGATAAATGCCACAGGTGCTAACTACCCCAGCCAACAGTACGCCATGCTAGGGGCTCTGTTCTCTGTTCATTTTCGTCAGGAGCTGATCTTGTAGCCAGAGAAGCAGCTTGCTGGTTTCCAGCCACATCTATGCAAATCAAGAACTAATATTTTAATGAAATAAGGCTGTTGCGTTGTAACAAAGTAGAAACATGAGCCACGTTCCTCTCTTCTTCCTTCCTTCTGTGCGTAGTGGTGTCTGGTGGATGTTTAACAACCAGCCCTTGGTGGTGGGGGCAGGGGGTGCCGATTTGCGGTGTTTGCTGATTTTCACAGTGTCAGTACTCCGTTCCCTGATGATTTCAAGTTACCAGCCGGAAGTCACCGAGCACAGGTTTGAGAAGAGCAGCGCACACTGGCCCTCACAGGCCTATGTGTTGCGGCTTCAGGCCCCCACTGCCGACTCACACAACCAAGTGATTAATATTCTACAGGAAAACAGTCCTGCGGTGGGAACTCTAATAGTTTTCATGATTGAGTCCTGACTGGCAAGCTATTACCTCCTAACTAAGACAAATGAGTTATTTACTATGATATCATCACAGTGAGTACTGAATTTTTGATGTATATTTCCTGTCCAAGCGCACTGTACCACTCCGATTCACTCTAACAATAAGCCCTTCTCAAAGCTGACTTCATACTGCCTGTACTTGCACGTTGCTCTGTGCTTTCCTGGCAAGTCCTAACATTAGATGCTGTTTTGGTAAATGATGGTAATTTCTTAGGTGGCATTTGTATTCCCAGGGAAATTCTGGGAAGAAAGTCACATAATCTCATAGAGAATCTCTGTTGAAATATGTTTTCTAACCAGAGGATTCTAGCTGAGCCTCTTAAAATAACTTCATTCCCCTTTCTCCCCATAGTCTGCCCATGGAGTTCAAATTGCTGCAAAATTGGAAAAGAAAAAAAAAAAGAAAGAAAGAAAGAAAAGAAACTCTTCTCATTGAGAAGACGGACAGAGGCAAGTAAAAAGAAATGATTTTTAAATGAAGGGAAAGAAGATCTTTGGAAATTATTCTATATTCTGAGCTTAGGGACTTGGAGGAAACAATGAAAAGCCTTGGGGTTTAAAAGCCACAGATTCTTAGATAAGTTTTAATAAGACAAAAAAAGAGAGAGAGAGAAAAAGAGAGGAGAAGTAGGGGAGTGGGGAGGGAGAGGAAAGGGAGGTAGGGAGGAAGACAGAGAGGGGGGGAGGAGGGAGGCAGGAAAAAAAAGTACAGACCGTATCTTTCAAGTGATAAACTTGTACCAGGCATATGGTCTTTGTTGCCTTTCTCTTCGACCCTTAGGTCTCCATCCTAACCCCCTGAACCATCTCCAAGAAGTAGAAATAGAATATATCATTCCCTTTGGTCAACATAACATAATACGCATCATCAGATGATACCGGTCATGGAGTTTTCCTCTCACCTCTATCTCTTCCCCCTCCTCCTGCAGGTTCTCCCTTCTCAAGGGACTAGGACCTGCAACAGTAACTTATCTTCCTGTTGAGTCAGGATTTCTTCACCTATTGAAAATAGAAGTATTACACTGGCCCCAGTCCCACCAGCTGTGAACTTCCCTTCGCCCTCTGTCTGGCCTGTCCGCTCTCACAGAGCCGGTGTTCTCATCCCTGGGCTCCGAGAGCACAGGAGGTGTGGTGCAGGGTGTAAAGAGAGCTCCCTCTCTGCGCAGTGCCCTCCGCCTCCTGAGACAAATGAGGTGCCCGAGCAGCGGAGCAGCGCCTGCACTTTGTAAGGGTCTCCATGTCTTTGTAAGACAGTAATGTCATTACGTTCCTTGATTCCTAATCACATTTTGAGGTGGGGAAATTCATAATCTTGAATCGCCCTATGCTGCGACTGTCAGCAGAGAAATGGAACGGCCACTTCGCCTACCAGTTATTGGGCACTTTCTTGATTTAGATCATTTTAGTGCACCCCGTGGGAACAATAAAAATCCTTCCCTTCAAAAAGCACAGAGGGTAATGTTCACTCTTTTCTTTCTTCCTAGCCAGTCCGTACTTGGAAATGCAATTGGAAGTGGATCACTTTGAGATAGAGGCAAGGGAGAGAATTCCCCAACTTTTCTTTTTTTTTTTTTTTTTTTTTTTTGCTTTCCTGTACCTTAAAGCACCATGAGATCCCTGGGATCTTGCACAGAATAGCTACTTAATAAAAAGTGCTTCCTAAATAAATGATACATGAGTGACAGGGTGTTCCAGCTTGACCATCTGGAGTCAATCAATTGGGCATCACACAGAGAGATCTCTCCTGCTGCTTCCTGAACCAGGAGGGATGGGGTAAGGGCTGGAGAGGGGGCGCATGATGCAGGGCCGGGGGGAGGGTCTATTTTTCTTTGGCTCCTAGTTGCAGTTACGACTTGAATGGGGTCAGTGCTTGTGACCATCACTGATTGCTCTTTGGGTTAATTTCTTGAGGACTAGGAGCGTTTTGCAAGTGCAAACCACTTCATTGTCTCTTGACCCTACCAATACATTAACCTGGGTTGCTTGTGTATACATACTTTTCCCTTACTTTGCCATTTGTTATTTCCTGCTGGACAAGGAAATAAATAGATCAATAAAAATATCTATGCACTTGTAAGGAAGCTCCGCTCAAGAGATTGAATATTTCCTGCTGGCGAATGAGAGAAAATCCACAATGGGATGGAGACTGGGTTCTCTTGCTCAGGTCAGGATTCTTCGTGACTCTCGGTGGGACAGGATTAATCACATCCAGTGGCACATGGGGGGCTAGTCACCCCTACATGCTCTCCCGACTATTCATTTAATATTATCGGGGAGGGGACGGGCTTCCAGCACATCTTATAAAGCTGCCCACTCGTGCATTGTGGACGGATATGTAAAAGCCACTTTAAAACCTGAGCACTATTCAAATGTATGGTATTATTATCCATACTATTTCCAATGATTATAATACCCTATGTCTTGTACTTCACAGGGACTAATATGCAGAGGATGTTGCCCAGTGTCCCCCTTGACTTTCTACCTGCATACGCCAGAAGCCGGGGCAATGCTGTAGGTATTCTTAACATACGGATCTGCAGAGTGAGAATTGCACTGAGTCCCAGTTAAGTCCCAGAGGACTCACTAGAATCAAATGGAGATTACAGAAACCAAGGCTATACTCCTTGGTAGTAGTAACAGGTGCTTGGGATTCAGAGCCATTTTTGCCCTTACCAGTTAGTGGATTGACACCCCCGTAGCATTATTTTAAAATATATGTATCTGACCAGGGTTCTGGTGTTGACTGCATGGACTGCGTAACCTTGTGAAAATTGCTCGTCACTGGAGGGGAAAGTAAAAATCTCAATGTTCTCAAAATGCACAAGTGGAGGGACGGCCCAGATTGCTGGAGCAAGTCATCAGGTGACAAGAAAACATAAATATCTTGGGTCAGTGAGATTGCTCAGGCTCTTGTCTTCACAGTGTGACATGTGGAAATAGAGGCAATGCAATCACAGAGAGGTAGAAGTATTTAACACATCGGTTGCGTGGTCCCTGTCCTGTGTAAGCTCTGATCATCTTGTCGCAGACCCGGTGGGCTCTGTCTCCGCTCTTCCATAGGGGACGCTCTCGAGCTGTGCTCTCTATGGATCCAGCAGTTCCCGGCCAGAAAATAAAAGCATTCCTTAGTGTATTCAAATGAAAAATAAGAGCACAACCAGGCTCATTCCAAAGGAGAAAATGGAGGAGAACGGAGCTGGTTTAGGTGATAGCATGTATATTTATACAGCACAGAGTCCAAGGTCCTCATTTTATGAAGCTGAAGATTTCATTATCAGAGCATTTGCAAGTAGTTTGTTAGCAAAATAGACACTCAAAAAGGTTTTTGGATTGAACGATGGGTCATAAAAATGTGAAATGATTTGAAATACATAAAATAACGATTAGATGGGGATTAATTTCCAAACCCGAGACTCAAGGCCAGGAGTTGGCTGACGTCTGATGTTCGCAGGGACTTCTGCCGGTCCTGTCCTTTAAGCAAACAAGCAATTTGGGACCGTCTTTGACAGCTGGGGTCCCTTCTAAATCCAGTAAGTGATGACACGGTACGGATGAAATACATTCAGCTTGGAGCATTTGGGTCATGCCTTATCAGTCACTATTTGGGCAAGATCCTGCTGCTCATGGCATGTAACATCAGTCTTGGCAGGAGTAGCAACTGGGAGAAAATATGCCTGTTGATCTATTTTTCTTACCTACTCACAACGTATGCCTGTCTTCCCTCCTTCTTATGCGTGACCTACAAGCACTCCTCCTTGCATTGGAACAGGAGGGGGATTTCAGGCCAATGTGGGCAGATTAGTGGAAGGCAGTCTAGTAAGACTTCATGCTAAAAGCAGACTTAATGTCCCCGAATGGTGGGAATAATGCCATAGGTGCCAAGTGCTCCTGAGCTGTTAGGCCAGCCTGCAAACGGCCTACTTCAATAATAATTCTTCCAGAGCGGCCCCATTATCTACTTCTAAACTAGACCAGAAAAGGAAGAAAATTCACTGACAGGCGAAGAAGCTAAGTGGTGAGGATTTATCAGGGGAAGAGATGTTTTTTCTGGTCACATCAAGCCACGTGAGGGGTCTTCCAGAGAACCAGTTTGGGGACTTGAGGGGTGAGCCCTAAAGTTTGGCGGGGAGCACTAGACTCAGCACACAACCCCTCCCCGTGAACGTCTAGAGATGGAAGCTCAAGTCTTCCTCCTGAAGAGCACAGAATCAAGGCTATACAGAAAGGGTCTGGCCATCTGGGGTTCAGGAACAGGGATGTCTGACCTCCTGGGCCACCGTGGAGGCCTTTCCAGCCTCGATCGTCCTTGAAAGCTCTACCCAAGAAGCCTCCTTGGAAGGGGAAGTGACCCAGAGAATGGACGGACCAGAGGAAATCAGAACGAAAGGAGGGTGAGAAGGACGCTATACGCGCTTAGCCTGAGGACACCTGAGCCGCGCGCGTAAGAAGAGCAGGCGCACAGTGTTTGGCGCTGAGACCTCCAAAGAACCGGTGAGAGGACAACGATCAGCCCTCAGTCTACTCAAAGAGCATCAGGGCCAGGAGACTCCGATCGGGAAGACTGTTCTTCCCCTTTGCCCTTATTCCCTGCAGTGGGGCCGCCAGGCCACGGAGATCCCCCTTCAGAAGAGAAAGGCTTGTCCGCAGGTTTTATGGGCGCTGCCCAAAGGTGGTCCTCAGCCACCAGCTTTCTTTGGGGATTGTCTCAGCCCAAGAAGACGACCTCTCTCAAGGTCACGGCTCTTCCCAGGGCAGCTGCCCATCCAGTGGCATTAGAGCGGGGTACAAATGAATTCCCAGCCCCTGGCTCCACCTCAGGCCGACTCTGGAGGGCCTCTCCAGCTCCAGAGTGCCCCCCACCCCGAGGAACCGGAAGCTTTTTTTGGGGATTGACAGCTTCTCCCTGTGCCCTCTTGTTTCCACAGGTGTTGATTCCCAACGCATTTCTTGACATTTCTCTCCATAACAGAGCACTTTCAGCAAAAGTCACCCTGCGACATGCCGCATCCTACCCCTGACCTGGAGGGGTCCCAAGCAGCAGGTGGCGGGCTGTAGGGTACACAGGGCCTCCCTCCGCACTGCAGGTTCCCAGAGAGGGGAGGACCTTTCACCTGCAAGCAAATTTGGAGTTCTGTGATTCTTAGGTGAATCTTCTTAAAGTTAAAAAAAAAAAAATGACAAAAATAAACCGGAAACATGCCATAAATGTCCACCATGAGCAGGGAGAGAAGAGATCCACAGTTCAAATTCAACGGAGAGAAAACGCTCAGAGGCTCTCTTCTCACTTCCTGACCTGGTTGCAGCAGAAGACGACAGATCGACAACCTGGGTTCTGAAATCAGCCCTGGGTTGGATTCCAAGTTCCGTCACTTACTCCTATGTGACCTTGAGCAGCTCGCTTAACTCCATGAAGCCACAGTTTCTGGACTATGAACTGGACGTGATAGTAGCCTGCTATGACAATGGAAGAGGCTGTGTGTGAAGCCACCAGGCCAGGAGTGAGCTTTCAGACTTGCTCCTCTACTGAACAGCTTCTGTGGTTTTAGCCCAAGCGACAATCTCTCAGGAAAGGGAGGGTGCAGAAAACAATGTCGCAGGCTGGTCTCTGTCTCTTCTCACATAGGAGGAGCGTGACAGGGTGAATCCTAAAGAGAGTTTACATCAATCACATACCATTGTTTTCCCCTGATAAGATTGTAACTGGAAGCAATGACTCTGCAACTTCAATTGGCCAGTTGCAATCCTATCTTTTGCTAAATGGATCCATGACAATTTACACGCAATTTATGAGACCCAGTTATCAGCAAAACCAGTTTTTCACCTGTATTCGCTAGGCGGGTTCTTACCTAGCTGCTGATGCCTGATTTTGTTAACCTGTTTTCTGCCTTCTGCCTTTCCATCTAAGACTCTGGTCTGGAGATATGTGAGTCCTTTTGTCTCACTAAGGGACTCTTTGGTTCACCTGTGCTCTGGGTCCTATGGTTCTTCTGCTGGAACTTACAGCCTCCCTCATCCATCACTTGCAGGTGGGTGAACACTGTGATCTCTAGGTGTAAGTCAGGGAACTTCCTTCTTGGGGAACCTAGAAGTTTTGATTGCCTTTCAGTCATAGTATATACATTGGCTGTGAGATTCTCTGCCCAAATTTTAGGAAGTGAACATACTCAGAGGTAGGCACAGATTTAACAAATAGCTTACAGTAATTTAATTTTTTTATCAATAAAATTCTACTCACACAATCACTTGGACTAATCCAAGTATACTATTGGTTTATTACATTAAAATTCTAGTTGATAAACCTATAATAGTAAAATAAGTGTGGGCAATTTGTTAACAGGATTAAAAGGGAGGAAATTGCACACACCTGTTAATATGATGTTAAATATAAACTATTCCTCATGTGTCCATTCCTAATAAAGAGACTGAAGCCTACAGAGTCTACATTATCATTCGGAAGCTGGGCATATGACCATCTTATAACCCTAGGCCCAGGTGGTATCAGATTCAGAAGACGCCTTGGGCATGCACACTATTTCACAGTGATGCCTGAGCTACATCAAATAAATTAGTATCTCTCTTCTTAAAAAAGCCATTTTATTTTTTGTTTGCCTCTGTCAAACAACTCTAAGAATGAGCTTCCTGCCTACAACCTACTGACTATTTCCAACTACTTGGACCTGCCTTTGCAAACCGGGTTCTGAACCCCAAACTCTGGTAATGTGTATTTTTCAACAGCATAAAATGCTGCCTCATTTGGGAACTAACGATCATTTCTTAACATTTGATCCCACCTAATGTTATTTATACTTTCATTAGGATTTGTTTATTTTTAAGATTGTAAATTCATTTATATCAGGGTTTATGATTTCTCAGAATTTTGAATCTCTGTTGTGCTTATTAAACTCTAAATACACACTTAGAAACTCAATACATGCTTGTCAAGTTGAAATTATGAGTTCAATTTAGCAAAGCCCAACTCTATGTTTTTGCTAAGATCTTCTATATGTGTAACTACATTTTCTTTTTAGAATCTTATCCCCATTTGGGTCATTTTCTCCGGCACAGTCCCGTCAGCTCACCCTCCAATCCAAGTTATTTCCTCCCCCCCTGCGGTTGTGTTCTGTTACAATATTCATCTATGTGCTTCTCCAGCCGGATCAAGCTGAAATGATTTTTAATCTTCTTCTGTTTTATTTATCTTGTGTCTCCATGGTCTAGCACACATCAATTACGAAAATGAATGCTTTCAGAAAGAACAGGAGTGGCCAAGCATAATTAGAATAGAAATGTTAAAAGAAGGAAATGGACGGTATTTAATGTGCCCTGTCTATCCTTGTATATCAATTTAATAGTTTTTATAACTTGAAACCAATCCGTTAGGTTGACATATTGACAGGCAGTCTTGGTTCATGACAGATTAATAGATTAACTAATTCTTCATCTATTATTTATACTCTGCCTATATTTAACAAAGCCATTAGCAAAAAGAAAAAAAGAAACAAGAAGAAAGGAAAAAAAGCGTTGTCAAGATATTAAGACAAGAGCAAAGAACTAGAACCACATAATAGGGAAAAGAAGGATATTGTTGGCCTAGGCCTAGAAAACCTAAGACCAACAAAAGTTCTAGCAACTGAACGTAAAAATTAGCTCTGAAATTTCTGAATTTCATTGCTGGGAACTGAAATGTTACCTCCTACCTTCAAAAGATTTGTGTAATGTACAGAAGCTATCAACAGTGAACTTGGACAAACATTGAAATAATACATATCAGCCTATATTTGCTTAAGTGATTTACAGCAGCAGAAGAAAGTACTCTAATTGCCAGGAACATTAAAAATCTATGGAGTCAGTAAATTCCTCTTTAGCACAGGTGAACAAATCAGGGATGGCAGAGGTCCAAATGTCATAGTTTTATGACATTTACTAATTCCATTTTGTTGGTCTCAATAACAGCAATGGGTTCCTAAAAATATACAATAAAATAAAATGTAAAAGAAAGCCATGACCACCACCAGGGTGGAATAAAAATATAAGAAACCACACTACCAACATCCGTTTATTCATGGGCACCCCAAAATAGCAAATATACATCATCCTCGCATTGCTTGACTTAATATTAGATTCCAGTTTTAAGAATCGAGGGATGGGTGAGAATTATGGTGTGGCCTACGTTATCATCAGACATTTCTTCTTTACTGTTGAGTTGCACATACTTAATATTGGATACCATGATAGATACCATCTAAAAGATGGTCCCTGGTAATTGTAGTGGAATTTAGACTCTCAGGGTGATTTTAAAGAATTCACAGTTCAAAGCCTTTGGGTGTAATGGCCAAATGAAGTGACGACTTGAGCAATTGTCTCATTGGCTTAATCCATCCACACTAGAAATCAAAGTAGTTCAGATGTTTTTGGGTTTTTTTTTCCTACCAGAAGATTTTAGTTGTGCTAAGTATAATCATTTCAACTATCTTCTTTTTTTTCAGTATAGACATTGGCTAATTTTTTCTAACAACAACATCAGTTGTGTTGATATGGTGGATCTGTCTCATGCTCACTGCAAAACCCAACTTTGTGATTACACCAGAGCAACTTGACAGATTCAATTAGGCAAAGCAGTTTAAGTCCCTACTGGTGGTTCATCATCAGCTGAGCTGGCCTTACAAGCAAGGTTTCTAACTCTCAGACATAGCCCAGTCTGATCTGGCTCTCCTTGTGTGAATAAAAACGGGAGCCTCCATATAAAGATATAAACTCACTTTATAAGGGTCTCACGCTGGGGCTACTCGATTTTCTCACTGCTCTGCAGCTTCTCCCTGGTCGCTGTGGAGCTCTCAGCCCAGCAGAGAGGCGGGTTCGTGTTGTGGGAAAGCACTGAGAGTTGAACCCCTCTGGGCTTCAGCCATAATGTTGTCTCCTGATAGTGTGTCTCTTGGGCATATTAGCCTTCCTGGGTGTTTGTTTCCTCATCTATAACATGACGGTGGATTATGTTTGCTTTGCAGGGTTTTTATGAGAAACGAAGGACATGATGCCTTTGATAATGGGCCAACCCAGTAAACAGAACACAGTAATCACTCAAAAAAATGAGTTGTTAGTGTAAAAGAAGTTCGTATATAGAGAAATTTACTTTGTCAATAATTTAACGAAACAATTTTAAAAAGTCACATTATCATTTTATAATTGCTCAATAATAACTATATGGCTGAAGAAAATACTATATATAGAATAAAAGATCCTTCTCAGAGAGTAATGTGCTATATTAATGCTTTCAGGAAACATGATAAATCTAGAACTACTTTAATTTTGTTCTAAAATATTTTATTATTCAAATTTTCTGCAGGGATAACCTCATAATTAACTTATGTATTTTAAAAAATAATGTTGTCTAGTACTCCTTGGTATTTGCCCAAAGGAGACAAAGCTTACGTCCACACAGAAGCCTGCGTGTAATGTTTATAGCATCTTTATTTATCATTATTTTTACTTGAAAGCAACCACAATGCTCTTCAGTAAGTGAATGGATAAATAACTGGTACATCAAGGTAGTAGAACATTTTGCAGAGCTAAAAAGAAATTTCTGTACTTTCCCCTAAATTTTGTTGTAAACCTAAAACTGCTCTAAAAAATAAAGTCTTACAAGGAAAATAATGCTGTCTAAAACTGCCAGACTTACTTCTTGATAACAAAGAATAATTTCTTGGGTCAGTGTTTTAATGTGGTCTTGCATAATGTGAGGGGAATTAAGGAGGTCGCAATTCAAATTACTAAGGAAGTTCTTGTAATTGAAATGTTTTATTCATTAGTAATAAACCTTTAATAAAGCCTGGTCATACTCAATAAAAATACACACGAAAAATAAAACATGTGAGGACTAAGAAGTATTTGTGATCTTTTGAGCTGACGCAGTAAAACAAAAAAAATCATTCATTTAGAGTCAGCGAACCTGACTTGTTGACCAGATTCTGATGACTGGCTTTTGACCAGGTCATTTAATCTCTGTAAACTTTGGTTTCTTTTCTCCAAAAATAAAAATAAAAACATTAAAAAATGGACACAGTAGCAACAACCAAGATGACTTTTGGATAATTAAGTAATTAAGTAATGTGATAAAGGGTATGAAGACATGCTAAAGGGCATGAAATGTTATGGAAATGTTCATGGTCGCTATGAAAGGCTTAATAAAATCCTCCCAGTTACTTCTTGATCCTTTCCACCTTAGGTTTTATTCTTATGCAGATTGAGTAGAGACAGTAAAAATTTATGCTTTTCTTGATATTTTTGATCCTAACAAACATTATCTATAAATTGATATAATGTTCTATTCAGTTGTCTGTCTATAACACATATGCTACCAGGATACTTCTTGAAAAAAATGGACACGGTAGCAACTACTAGAATGATTTCCCTATAAAGGCATAGTTTAATTAAAAAAATAAATAAATCTTTGACATGAAACTCTGACACCACTTGTTTTAATTCTCCAGCAGCGGGACACTTCGTAATTACTCTGGGTTGGATATCTGTCACCTGTCCAGGTTTGGATATATCACCTAACCTATTGTATCTCCTATAAAGCAAAAATCAGAAGAATCCTTTGCAGAAAGGCAGTCAGAGTTTTCTAACACCAATATTATAAAAGATATGTGTGTGTGTGTGTGTAATTGCAGTCATTTAAATTGTGCATTTATACTTTAAAAAATGCAAAATCAGTAAAGACTAAAATGTAGTAGCAAAATATGGGAGACAAGACAATGGGATGTGTAATGTTCACAGCCTTTTCATCCTGGTTCACGTCCTTGCTTTGAAGTGCAATTTCTGCTTGAGCCTCAGTTGTCTCACCTGGAAAATGGGGTTAATAACCTTGCAGAGTAACTGTGAAACTCAAGAGATACTGGCCAGCAAGGGTATGTTTTACGCAAACCATTCAGCTCCTAAGAAAGCCAATCTAGAATAATAAAAAAAACTATGTGTTACTTATATTTAGTTGCTACATCCCCAAATTGAAATAGGATTTTATTTAGACTACTGTTACTACAATAACATCTACTATGGATACTCTAAAAAGGCATGATGCACAAGGCTTGCCCTCAGAAACTTTAAATTCCTCGGCACAATTTCTTCTTTGAAACCACCTGAGTAACACCTGCCCAGGGCCGGAGAGAGAGAGACTAGTTAACCTCAGCAGCTGTCTCTCTTTCAAGTCTCCAGAATACTTTCCCAGCTTCCATACACTTCCCAAGCTTTTAAATGGACCGGAGAAATCCTTAACACTAGTTGTTATACAGTTTTGGTCCAACCAAAAAATGTTTTGAGACGCTGACTCCAAAGATCGCAAAAGATAAAGAGATTTAAGATTTGATTGTTGACATGCCACCTTCTTTCTAAACAGTCCTCATGCCTGGCTGTGTTAGGGCAGGGCCTGGGAGGGAAAGCTGGTGCAAATGCCGCTGGGGCGTAAAGCTGGGCCCTGGGGACGGATGAGCAGAGTGACGGCAGAGCGCTAGTGGACAGGGCCCAGGTGTCGCTCGCCTAGGACGCGGTGGGGTGGGGCCGCGGGGAGCTTTGTTCGAAGTGAACGCCGGGTGTGAGCGGGTCCCGCAAGCCTGGCCGCCCAGCTTCTGCACCGCTGGACCCTCGCAGGAAAGTGGTGTGCAAGGCTGTACAGAACATGCATCCTCGTGGCCATTTTCTGGGGGTTGCTAGGCACCCTATGCTCTAAGGCGTCGGAGGTGGGAAGTTATTGAACTTTCAAGAATCTGGGGACAGGAAGCCCGAGGAGCCGGGGCGGGCTGCGGGGGCGCTGCAGGCTGGCAGTGGGGGAAGGGCGGAGGTGGCTCCGGAGCGTCTCCGGATCCATCCCGACGCCCGGCCGCAGGCGGGAGGAGGCGCGGGAACAGTGCTCAGTTCTCCAGGGGCTGCTCGCCTTCAAGTGAAAATGCGGGAGGGAGGGCTGTAGCCGGTGGAGGACAGGAGGACCCGCAGCTCGAGCCGGCCACCCGGCCAGGGCGCGGCTGGAGGGGCGGCGGCGGCGGCTCCTCACTGCACCAACCTGCGGGCTCGGGCTGGCTCGGCCGCGGCGGCCCCTCCCACCGCACCGCCACCTCCCCACGCTCCCGCCCGGCCGGACCCCGGGTTCCAATCGGTGCCGCAAGGAGCCGGCGTGCGGAGCGCCCGCTCGGGACGCCGCCGGCGGGTGACAGCGCGGCCAAACCGCGCGCACCGGCACTTCTGCCTCCCGGAGCTGGCTCCCTCCGGTCCCTGACTCCCTCCTGTCCCCGCCCCTCCTCCCCTCTTTCTCCTACACCCCTCTCCCTCCCCCGACCTCGCCCGCCCGACTCCCGCCCCTCTCCTCTGGAGCTGCCCCTCCCTCCCCGCCTTGCGCTCTCCGCGCTCCCCGCGCCCGCCCATTCCTTCTCCGGCTCCCACCCGGCCTCCCGCTCGCCCTCCGTGCCCCGCTCCCGCGACCATCCCAAGCCCGCTGCGCGCCGCCCGCAGCCTGGTCATGTCAGGATGGAGATCCGGCAGCACGAGTGGCTCTCGGCCTCCCCGCACGAGGGCTTCGAGCAGATGAGGCTCAAAAGCCGCCCCAAGGATCCCTCGCCGAGCCTGACCCGAGTGGGCGCGAACTTCTACAGCAGCGTCAAGCAGCAGGACTACAGCGCCAGCGTCTGGCTCCGCAGGAAAGACAAGCTGGAGCACGTAAGGGCGGCTCGCTCCCTGGGCCCTCGGCCCGCACCTGCCGCGCGCACACCCACCTACCCCGGTGGCGGCCCAAGCGCGCGCGGGGCTCGGCGACCTCGGCCGGCGGCCCTACTCGGAGGCTGGGCGTCCGCGTCCTCCTTCTTACCCGGGGCGTCTCCTCCTGCACTTTCTTGCCATAGTGGCCGGACGGTGGGGAGGGAACGGGGGTTCCTCTCCAGGGGCTGCCTGGCCACCGCGCACCTCGATCTGCCCGCAGGCTCCCCCGCTGTAGGGTTCATTTGCACTGTGCCTTGGGGTGCAAGCGTGGTCCGAGGAACCCGGCGTTGCGCCGCGATGGGCTTTAGAAGGGTGCGTCTTTGGGGGCTATTTAACTCCGTCCACAAACTAACAAATTAAAAAATCCGTGAAGTTGTCGCCGCTGGCGACTCACCCTGGAGCCATGTACAAGCAGAGTTTTCTGCAGAGTGGCCTCTGGGATGAACAACTGGCGATCCTCTCTACCTGAGCCCCTCTCGGGTGAGGTTTGCGCGTTGCAAGGAGAAAGGAAAAATGAAAGCGCGGGTCGCCCTGCTCCCCAGGAACCCGGCACTGGGGAGGGTGGGAGCAGAGGGCGGGGACCTCCACTCGCGTTCACTGTGGGCTTCTCGCAAAGCATAGGGGCTCTGGGCTGAGCCCCTAAGGCACATCATTCTGGAAGGAGGGTCCTTCTAAAGAGGCGTTTAGTGGATCCACAATTTCAAACCTGACCCATCAACATCCCCAAATGTTAAACCAAATGTTAAAATGAAATGAAGAGAGTTATCTCAAGAGTGCAGCACAGCCCGCTAAGGAGAGGATGATATTTCTTCCCGCGGAGCTGCATAATCTAAATGGATTCTGCTCATGGAACGTGGAGGTTCCCTTGTATTTGGGTCACAACGCCAGTTATGATAGAAAGGTAGGAAGGAGAACTTCTGGAACTCACACAGCTCCTACTGCTGCGCCATGAGTCCCATTTGCACTGCCCGCCGCCCCCCTCCCCCTTCTCCTGGGCTTTGCTGAAACACCAGGAGGGAGCCTGCAAAACGGTATTTCTCTTACCTCTGAAAGGCAGGTCTTTGCCTTTTCTCCGAGGGCCTGATTAAGTCACTGGAAGCGCATATTTAAAGCTTTGAGTTGGAGAATGACCTCTGTCTTGTGTGTAGAGAGAACCCTTTCCTTAACATCATAAAGGATGTCTCAGCCTTAAGACCAGGGAAGTCCGGTAATTGAAGATTTCTAGGAGGGCAAGTTGTTTGAGAGGCAACTCTAGCTACCTAAAAAATGCAAGCTCCGGAATTAGCCAAGGTGGCGTTATTAGTTTAAAGGGGAGCGAATAGCATCTTCATGTAATGTGGCACTTGATGTTACCTGGCTGTGGTACCAGGGAGGGCGATCTGGCCTTAGGATGGCGATGTATCTTCGTTTCAGTGTCTCTCGGAATGTGGGTTCATTTGCAGCTTGTGCTTTTAGCTGATCTATTTCCATTATTCTCTTACTGAAAATCAATAGTGCAATCATCAATAGTGCAGTCTCCAATGAGTATGTCTTCTTGAGCCACAGACACTGCATGTGTTATATTTAAAGGGTTTCCCCATTTAGATTTTCATTGAAAGCATGAAGACATACTGGTACCAGGTGAACCTTGGCAGCATCACCTTTCTGGACAGGTAGAGGATGCTCAGCCACCCCTGGGAGTTAGAGACCAAGGAAAGGAGAACGCGGTGGTTTGGAAGCATGCAGGGATCTCTTTCTTCTTCACTTGGGTGCTCCAAAACAGAACACTGGGTACATGAAAGAAAAAATATGTATATGTCAATTGCCCACTTTGTCATTTGAATGAACATAGTGTGTTTGTTTGCTTTCTCAAATACATTTCGGAAACGTATTCTGTTTTCTTTTCTTGCTTTCCATTAGAAAGGGGGCTTTGCTTGAAAGGAACATTTTTGTGATGTCCTTTTGCTCCTTTGAAACATCTACAAACTTTTCAATGAAATAATATTTATGAAAGCGGGATGAAAAATTAAATTCGTATAAAAAATGTGAATTTCTATGAATTCAGTTTCTGGGTGTTCAGAGTATATATCACATGTTGTGTACATATTATGATGCTTCAGGTAGTTTGGTGTTAATTTCAAATTAGATACTGGAAATTTAAAAAACCACAACAAATGTAACATAATATATTATGGCCACACAAAGCATGAAATGTAATGTTGCCTTTATTATAGACAACATTCTGAGCGTATGTGGCACCTTCAGATTTAGATGTTACAGAGACTAGGATGAGTGTGTCATATGAAGTTCAAAGGTGATGTAGTTAAACGAAAGAAACCTTTTCATCTGTCTAATCAACTGGATGAGCAATGATCTTTATTTTTAACAGCGAATTAATAATTATTATGGAGATTGTTTGCATGACAATGATCTGTTACTTTGCTGCAGCTTTAAGAGTCATTCTAGTATTAAGGGCAAAAATAAACTGTGGCTTCAGATGACACACGTCCTCAGTCACTGCAGTGAGGGAATTCCCTGAAATGAAGCATTTGGCAGTGTGGACTCCGTCCAAACTTCAGAGGCATTGCTTAATCTGAAAGTCAATAACAGTGTAAGGTGACAACCAAAGGATATATTTCCACCCACTCAGCTAAAAATGAGGCTACGTGGTTTCTTTCTCCTCTTCTAGTTGAAGGACTATCCCCAGGCTGGACAAGAGAAAAGTGCCATGAGTTGGTGCAGGACTGGAATACTTCCGACCCGTCTGTCTATTTGATTCCTGTCATTCATTGGTTGGTTGATACTTAAGATGAACACCCATCCAGAAAGAAATGTACGTGAGGGAATTCTTCCGTTCTTACGTCATGATTAGAAGCTACTAGGAAGAGGTGTTTTTACCATGGATTCTGACATTGAACTCCACTGGGAAATTTCAGGGACAAGTAAAATTGCTGGCCATATGTAGAATGTTGTCTTATTAGCTATAAACAGTGCTTAGGGTTCTTCGATTATTTTCCTTCTGGTTCTGCATCACGATGCCTGTGGCTTTAGAAGGGTTAGGTTTGGGAAACAACGGAAGTCTATTCTCTGTGGGATCTATATTTACTTTAGATATAATGTAAAAGGGAAGTATATGGTCTAGCAAAGCAAGAGGACACTTCTTCAACGCCTCAGCCCCCCCCTGCCCTGCCACCCCTGCTTCGGTCACTTTGAGAGTCACCATTTCTTATGGTTTGACTCTCCAGAGAACAATGTTAACATTAGACTGGTGTCCTTTGCTGGTATGTGGCCTGTTTGAACTTCTTCTCCTTCTTTTTTTTGCAGAGTGTGGGAGGCTACTCTGCTTAGTGCCCCTGGTTTGATGTCAGTGGTGTGTGTGTCGAAGCTTCCTGATGCTTTTAGGGAGGCGGGGACGCCTTATTTTCTCTCGTGCATATGCAGTTTGCTTTGCCACAGTGCGGGTCAGGGTAGGGCTCTGCTTAGCTAGGCCTGGGTTTAGGCTCTGACTGTATCTCTTATTAACTCCGTGATCTTAGGCAAAGGACTCACACTCTTAGGGAAAGTCACCAGGGTGTACATTCACAGTCCTCTGTAAAGGAGTTGCAGGTTTGCTGGGACGATTCAAGGAGACGGTCCGTGTCTATGCTGCAGTGACACACGGTCCCCTGATGTCGGGGACTCAACACCACAAAAGTGTATGTTCCCCTCATGCTTCTCGTTTGTGCAGGTGGACAGGTGTCCTAGTGCCTTTGGGCTGCTATTAACAGAATACCATGGACCGAGAGGATTATACACCAGAAACATCCACTTTTCATAGTTCTGGAGGCTGGGAATTTCATGATCAAGGTGTGGGCAGATTTGGTGTCTGGGGAGAGCCTGCCTCCTGGTTCCTGGGAAGCCCTCTTTTCGTTAAGTCCTCACATGGTAGAAAGGGTGAGGGAGCTCTCTGGAGACTGTTGTATAACGTCATGCATCCTTTTTTCATAAGGGCTCACCGTCATGGATCACCTTCCAAAGGCGCCACCCCCAAATGCCAGCATGCTGGGGATTCGGGTTCAACATCTGAATTCTGGGGAACAGAAACATCTGATTCCGGGGAAATACAAGCAGCCAGCCTATAGCAACAGGGTGTGTTCCTCATCTTAGTTGTCTGGGCTGATGCAAGCTTCATCCTGCTCATTGTTTTCATGAATGTCAAGGTTAGATAGACGGATGCTGGTGAATCATCTCGTGTCACTCACTGTTTCCATCCAGAAGCGATACATGCTTTTACCCTTTTCTATTGGACAAACAAAGTCTCATGGCCAAGGCTGCTTCGGAGAGGGTAAGGGCCCCGGCTGGTGCGGCGCAGTTAGTTGGAGCATCATCCTGTGGCCGAAAGGCTGTGGGTTCGATTCCTGGTTGGGACAAATGCCTAGGTTTCAGATTCAGTCCCCAGTCAGGGTACAACGTTCCCCAGTGCAGGTGTGTATGGGAGGCAGCCAATACGGCATTGATGTTTCTCTCTCTCCCTTCCTCTTTCTTTTCCTTCCTCTCTAGAAGCAATGAAAAAAATGTCCTTGATTCTAGACATCTTTTGTTGGGGAGAGAGAGAGAGAAAGGCAGATTCACCAACACCCAGAAGAAAGAGAAAGGCAACATCCATGACCAGCCCATTAGGACGACTACAACACATAAAGCACTTAGCACGGAGCACGGCCCATGTTAACTCTCACCACCTGCTACCCGGGACTGTAATTTCTTCTCAGACATTGCCTGGCTGGCTGGCTGAGCCCTTACACTCCACACACAGAGCTTCCACTTTCCTAATTTGAGGTCAGCCTGTCTGCATAGTAGATCTGGATGCAGGTGGTATGGGTTCTTCAGTTTAGCAAAGCCGTCGCACCTCCTGGAGCCTTTTAGGTTCTGCTTGCCTGGCCCCCAGTCTGTCCCCTGGGGGCCTGAGCCGTTCCTGGGCCGTGGGCCCAGCTTGCTCCCTGCCTGGCCATTCTGTGGCTTCCGACTCTTCTCACTCTCTGCAGGCCCTGACAACAGAGACCAGCTCCTTGCTGGGTCCCCAAACCCCTCCTTTCCTTTCCAGCGCTGTGCACAGTGACTCAGAAAGCCTATTTAAAATTGAGAGAGAGAGAGAGAGCAGAAGAGAGAATTTGTAAAAAGTGGAAGATAGAATCGTAGACGTTCACACGTATACGGAGCCTTAATATCGGGCTTTGTTTAGTAAGTGCTTCACTTAAAAAAAAAAGTCTCCTCTCTGTGTGAATTTGCACCTGCTAAATGGAGTTTATGTTACCAGTGAATAGTAAATAAATGCCAAGTGCACACATGCCTCCTGGAATAAATTATTCACATGATGAGCAAAGAATAAATGGACTGAAGCAAACTTGGTCACCGTGGTCGAAGCTATTATTATGTAATGCTATTTACGTCCCACAGAGCAGATTCATGAAAGTATTATGCCCCACAGAGCAGATCAGTAAAGCACCAGAAGATAAAGTTCAACCTAAGGGAATGAGTCTTTAAAATGTTCCATTAAAAATCAATCAAACAAACAAGCAGCAAATATCCTTTTCTGTTGTTTATGTATTATTGGCCTGACTGGGTAATTTTAGTCTGGCAAACACTTACGAACATTCACATTTATCAGGACTATTTGCTGTGTGATTTTCGAGAAACAGAACAGACAAGGCCTAGGCTGAGGCAGGACTCTCTGCCTCTCTCATCGGTGAAGAAATAAAAGTTGAGATATCTCTTGAGTGTGTTCTAATGGATCTCATTGTTGTATCCATTATCGTATTTGTCACTACTGTAGATAGCAAATTTATTCCACTAATGGGCTTCTCTCGCTGTAGGCTGACATTTCAGCTTGTTTTAAAGAACCTTTGACTTCTTTGAACTCTGTTGGGTGTGGCTTATTGATTTATTTTAACATCAGAGCCTGTGATATCACATTTACTATATTTAACCTGAGAAGCTCAAGGTTATTGTATTTAAGATTTCTTCCTTCCCTTGTTCCGTACATATGATAACCACATACCAACTTCTAATTAGTTTCGCTAAGAGTCTTTGCTTCTCTTTACAGACTTCTGTGTTTCTCTCAGGGTTAAACCTATGGGACAGGTTTCAGTTCTTCTAGTTTTAGCTCCAAAGATTGAGAAATCTGATGAATCGTTTGAACTTCTGGGATAAGGCAGCTGTGTTACATTTTTGTACTGAAGTGGCTGACAGGTGGACAGACAGGCAGAGACAGAATTTGTGGTAAACCCTCAGCCCAGGAAGCCTGCTCCAGGTATGTGTATTGGGGACACATGACGCCCCTGAATTGACTAAGATTCATACCTGCGCAGGTTGTGCGGTGTGCAGTTAGACGGCGACAGAAACGTTGCGAGCAGTTGAAATGCAAACCTGTGGTTGTGGAGAGACAGACTTTTTCTTATCAAAAGAAGTACATTTCGGTTTCCTCAGAAACAGAAAAATGGACCCAGTCTCTGAAGTCATATATCAAGCCCATAGGCAGGGCTGATGGAGAAAAGTGAAAAACAGGGCTAACTTTCCCCGGTGGACTCACGCACATCGGAACACCTCACTGCTCTGTCACACGTGAAGTGGAGCTGCCTGACCAGGTAGCGTAGGACTGGCTGCCCTGGTCGCCGGGTGATAAATAGGGCTTGTTATTCCCTCAGGAGACAGCGAGCCTTGTGAATATGCTGTTCTTCTGAATTGAGGCCTTATTGTGCTCCTGCCAATAAGTTGTTAGATGTGATTCTGTGATAATGTGAGGAGTTAAACTGAGAAGATGGGCCTCATAGAAATATTTTTTTAAAAAGCACTAACTGGCAAACTCATTATCAGTAGACATTTATTGAGAGTATCTTTTATGTGAAAGACAGTTTGTTAGGTTATGAGTACTTCACTGAACAAGCATGTACATGACATATAGTATGCTCCAAACAGCACAGAATATACAGAGATTAGAGCAGGGTCTCTCCCTGGAGATGTTTTAAGTTTTATAAATACAGTTATAATATAATTACAGTGTTGTGAATAACACAGAAAAGTGCAAAACAGTATAAAACACTGCCTTCAAAGGTTTTGTCTAAGCAAGGATATTAGACAGCTAAAAAACAAGTAATTAACCCTGTCACATATAACAATAACATATATCAAAGTTGAACTTATTCCATGATGCAAAATTGATAAAAAATTTGGAAATCAATTAATGTAATTTGTCACATTAACAGAAGTAAATTCACATGATTGTCCCAAAAGATGAAGGAGAAGCATTTGATGACATTCTCTGCCTGTGCATGAAAAAATTTTAAATAAACTGGAAGTAAAAAGAAACTTCATTTTTCTGATAAAGGGTTTCTTTTAAAAAAATCAGAGTTAATGGTAAAATATTGAAAAATGGTTTTAGATTGTGAGACAGGGATGCCCACTCTCGTGACTTCTGTTCAGCATGGTACAGGAGGTCATGACCAATGCACTAAGGCAAGAAATAGAAATAAAAATATAAGAATTTTTTAAAAAGTAATAAAATTATTACTGATGATACGGTCATATACACTGGAAAATCCAAAGTAAACTACAGATCCAGTTAATGAATTAATAATGTCTCTGGATTTATCACAGCCACTGGATACAAAGTCAATATACAAAATTAAATTAGGAAAAATCAATTCCAAAATAAAACTAAAAACCATTAGCATTTACCCTAGCATGAAAATATCAAATAGTTAGGAATAAATCTAGCATAAAAGTATCAAATACTTAACGAGACCAGTAAGGCCTTTGTAATTCTCTCCTACATCGATCTATAAATACAATTTCAATGAAAATCCTAACAAATTTGCGTGTGTTGAAAAATGGATATAAAAGTTATATGGAAATGCAAAGGATCAATAATAGCCAAGACAATCTCGATGAAGAACAGGTGGAGGACTGCTTCTGGATAGCAAAACTTAGGATAAACCTAGATTAATTTATAAGACTTATTATAAAGCTAGATTAATTAGAGCTGGGTGGTTTGGTGTAAGGATAAATGACTAGATCAGTTGACAGAATAGAGGGTACAGAACAGACGTGTATATTTTATTATTGACAGGTACTTGATTAATGACAAAAATGGCAGGCACAGAGGTGCCATGGGAAAGAGATGGCCTTTTAAAGAATGGTGTTGAGTCAGTTCTATAGCTATGTTAAAAATGGATCTTGATTTTTCCATTCACCACGCACAAAAGTCAGGTAGATGTGGGCTGTAGAACGAAATTAGAAAGTGAAACAATGAGACATCTAGAAAATAATATAATAAAAACCTTTCATCAACTTGGACTAGGAAAAAAATTCATAAGGAGTTTTAGTAATCCCAATTTATTAAGATTAGTAAACTGAGCTATATCAAACTTAAGTAATTTTTGTCTCTAAAAGAGTCTATTGAGAGAATGAAAAGGCATGCCACAAAGCAGAAGGATATATATTTTTTCAACACAGATTCTGACAAAAGGTTTTAGCCAGAATATATAAAGTGCACCTACAAATCAATAAGAGCAGAGACAACCCAACAGAAAGATGAGCAAGATGTTTAACCAAGAAAAGGTGCTTGATGTCCTCAGTGATCAAGGAACAGTTAAAATCATACACCATTATGCAATCACCAAGATGGCAGAAATTAAAATGACTTGACAGTAACGAGTTCTGATGAAAACAAGGAACATCTCTAGCTTTCATGAGTTCTGGTAGGGTTATAATTCATAGAGCCACTTTAGAACACTGTTAACAATATCTAGTAATTTGAACACATGTATACCTTATGACTCAGCAATTTAAAGTCTGTATATATCAAACAAGTATGTGTTCATATGCCCCAAAGATATGCACCTGAATGTTTATGGGAGCTCTATTTTAGTAGTTCCCAATAGGATGCACCCATAATATCCAGTGCAGTTGAATATTCCATTTTCTAATATCTAGTATCCTAATGTCTAATATAGTTGAATGGATAATGAATTCTAATTTATGCATACAATATAATACACTAAGCAATGAAAAGAGTTTAATTATAACTGTACATATCTATATATATAGGCATTAATGTGGATGGCTTTCCTCCACATATAATGTGGATGATTGAAATGAAGACAGATATATGAGGAGACTACAGGTTTCAATTTATGTGGAAAAAATAGGCACAGCTGGATTATCGATATAAAAATCAGAATTAATTAACACCTTTAAGGGAAAAATGGGTACAAGGGAAGCTTCTGGAGGACCAATAGTGTTCACTATTTTTAGGAAGTGGTTCCAAAGTAATATTTATCAACATGTACACTGAAGATTTGTGCACTTTACGTCTGTCTTACTTCAATGATAGCTTAGCTAAAAATAAGTCAAATGTATATATAGTGCCCTTCCCTGGCTTACTACTAGTCTCTGGCTATACTCCTCACACTCTAAGCTTCTGTCCTGCTCTCTCCAACCCATACACCCTGGGTCGTGGTGCCTTCTGTCGTTGTCGTCTTCACGTGGGTGACTCTTCCTTGTTACCTCCCCGGGGGTGGTTTCCTGGATCCTTTCTTCTCCCGTCTGCCCTCACGTGTCCTCCCTGATGCACATTTTACATTTCACACTGTGTTCTGATGGTGTGTTTATTTGTCTCTTCCACCGGACCGTACATCCTTTAGTAAATCCTTACTGAGCTCCCTTCAGGAGCAATTGTTCACTGAATTGTAACTCCTGAGGCTGGGAAATCTTGAATCACTCCTGGCCAGAGAATCAAAGAAGGCTTCTCCCTAGGCAAACATTTGCATCAGAGGAGCCCACGAAGAAATGCCGCTGGGCGGAGGACTGGCATGAGCCAAGACTTTTGGAATCTGGGTAGCAAAAAGCGTGTTTGGAAGACCAGTGAGTTAACAAGTATAACCGGAGGGTTTGCTGAAGGGGACGCTGGGTGTGAAAACACAGGGTCGATTAGGACAAGATCTTGGAGGGTTTGAGGATTTGAATGGTAAACTGAAGGCGCTGAGCTTCATTCTATAAGCAAAGGGGAGATATTTCAATAGGCACTTTATTTAGTGAGTTCAGGCTGCAGAAAATCTACTGGTGGCAGGCGGTGTCCAGGAATGAGAGCTGGAATCAGGGGGGACCAATGTCAAGTTTCTTTTAGTGGTAGAGATGGGAAGTCACAAAAAAGTATGGCAGAAGGAGAAAAGTTGAGGGGAGGACAGATGTGAGAAATATTGTGAAATAAGTGTTCATGGGACTTGGTGCTTTGCTGGCTGTGGGGAGTCTGAGAAAGCTCAGGCACTCAGCACACATTTCCTGAGTGGTAGGGATGCCCCCCAAATTGTAACTGGCGGAGGGATACAAGGATGAACAGGGAAGATTCCAAAAACTCCTTGGGAATTGGAATTCCGCTCTATTCATCTTTGTGTCCCGGACCCTCGCCACTGTTGCTCTCCTGATCCATAATACCAATGTTGTTATGGCCATCATGAGCAAAGATCCCGATTCCTGCTCCCTGCAAGGAACTGAGCTTCAGGCTTGAGAAGATTCCAATGTCTGTGATTGGGCCTTTGACTTCAGTTGCTTATGATCTAGTCCTTCGGAATTCAACTTAAATGTTTTCACCTTTCAACCTAAAGCCTGGTTAGGTGCCCCTCCTGTGTGGTCCCATAACATCACGTGCAGGCATCTTTTATAGCACTTAGTGCACTGTTTTTTTAAATTGCCTAATTGTCTGTCTTTTACCTTCAGTGTTAATTTGAAGACAGCAACACCGTCTTCTTCATAACAGTGTACCCTTAATGCTCAACATAGTGCCTGGTAGACATCCAGCATCGATTGACTTGACTTTTATTGAAAGAGTGGATGGATAGATGGATGGATGGATGGATGGGTGAATGGATGGATGGATGGATGAATGGATGGATGAATGGATGGATGGATGGATGGATGAATGAATGGATGGATGGATGGATGGATGGATGGATGGATGGATGGATGAATGGATGGATGGATGGATGGATGAATGGATGGATGGATGAATGGATGGATGGATGGATGGATGGATGGATGGATGGATGGATGGATGGATGGATGAATGAATGGATGGATGGATGAATGGATGGATGGATGGATGGATGGATGGATGAATGAATGGATGGATAGATGGATGGATGGATGGATGGGTGAATGAATGAATGAATGAATGAATGAATGAATGAATGAATGAAAATGTGGTGAGGGAGGCAGGATTTACAAATGAAAAAAAACAAGGTGGCATATGCTACTTGCCAAAGAAATGCTACAGATACTAAATGCAACAAAAATTGAGTAGAAAGAAACATCAGAAGCTCCATGAGAAACTACTGAAAAGGATTATGATTAAATGTCAGATGGATAAGATAATTTATCAGGCTGCATCTAAACCATCCATTTAGATTCTATCAATTTTTTTTTTAAGAATTGGAAAGTGTGGGCTTTATGGCCACTTTAGTGGCCTATTCTAATATCGAATGCTATTACTTAGAGTGAATATTTTGGTTTTAATTGCTATATATCTTTGTTTTTATTCGTCAAGAGGTGAGCATTAACTTTTTAACTTCTCCCAAGTATACTTTGGTATGGCTCGTTGATGTGTCTAAATCTGCTCGTTCATTATTTAGCATCTGCCTTGCTCTGGCTGAGTGCACTTGATTTGAGACTGTAAGACGCTGTGCAGCAGGGAATGTGTCAAAACTGCCAAAATCCCCGTGAAGACCTGCCAGTCTTGATCCTTAAGAATCGCTCACTATGATTTCCAGAATTGTCTGTTTCCAGACTTTTTCCATTCCCTAAGATCTTGCTCTAATCCATGACAGGTGCACACATTGCTTAAAACCTGCCCTGTAAAATTCCTAATGTACCTTTTTTAAAAAAAATAAACTTGTATTTTGGAATGAATTTAGATTTATGGAAAAGTTGCAAAGATGGTAAGGTCATTTCCTGTATATTCCTCACCCAGTTTCAGTTTTCTTTCATATTAAATTTCAAACTCTAGACTTTATTAGACTTTCATCAGTTTTAAAATTAATGTCCTTTTCTGTATTACAATCCAATCCAGGTAACACATTACATTTAATTCTCATGTGTCCTTAGTCAACCTCTGAGCTGTGACAGTTAATCATCTTTCATGACGTTGACAGTTTCTTTCCAGCTTTATGGAGGTATAACTGACTAATAAAATTGTAAGATATTTGAAGTGAACATTGGGGTGATTTGATATATTACATATACATTGTGAAAGGACTTCCACCATCAAGTTACTGAAAACATCCATCATCTCACCTATTTATTTATTTATTTATTGGTGTGTGAGAACATGTAAATTCTGCTCTCTTAGCAAATTTCCATTATATAACAGTGTTATCAACTATAATCACCATGTTTTGTATTAGATCCTCAGACCTTATTCATCTTATAACTGAAAGTTTGTTCCCTTTTACTAACCTCTCCCTATTTCCTCCAGTGGTTCTACTTTATTTCTATGGGTTAGACATTTTAATTTAGATTTTACATATTAGTGATACCGTGCAGTATTAGTCTTCCTCCATCTGGCTTATTTCGCTTAGCGTAATGCCTGCAAGTTCCTGCATGTTGCTGCAGACGACAAGATTTCCTTCTTTCTCATGGCTGAGTAGTATATCATTTCTCTCCTTCTCTGTCTCCCTCTCTTTATTCAGCCATCTGCTGATGGACACTCAGGTTGCTCTCCCTTCTTGGCAGTTGGAACTAATGCTGTCTTCATTTCCTTTGGGTAAATACCCAGAGTAGAATTGTTGGATCACATGGAAGTTCTATTTTTAATTGTTTGAGGAACCTGTACATGCCCACTGGTTCCCACAGTGGTTGCACCAACTTACATTCCCATGAACAGTGCACAAGGTTCCCTTTCTCCACATCTTTGCCAACGGTTATTTGCTGTCTTTTTGATGATGGCATTCTGACAGGTGTGAGGTGATATCTCATTGTAGTTTTGATTTACATTTCCCTGATGATTAGTGATGTTGAGCATCTTTTCTTGTGCCTGTTGGCTATTTGTAGGTTTTCTGTGGAAAAATATCTATTCAGATTCTCTGCCTATTTATGTATTGGATTGTATTTTGCTCTAGAGTTGCCTGAGTTATTTCTATATTTAGGATATTAATTCCTTATCACATATGTGATTTGCAAGTATTTTTTCTGTTTGCTAGGTTGCTTTTTAAACATTTTATTAATGGGTTGTTTTGGTTTGTTTTTTTGCTGTACAGAAGTTTTTTTAGTTTGATATAGTCCCACTTATTTATTTTTGTTTTTGCTGCCTTTGCTTTGGTGTTGTCTCCAAAACAAACAAACAAAAAAAACACCCTCACCAAGATTGATGTTTACTGCCTGTTATCTTCTAGGAATGTTACAGTTTCAGGCCTCACATTCAAGTCTTTATTCCATTTTGAGTTAATCTGTGTGTGTGGCGTTACACAGGGCTCCAGTTTTATTCTTTTGCCTGTGGCTGTCCAGTTTGCCCAACATCATTTATTGAAGAGGCTGTTCTTTCCCTATTGTGTATTCTTGGCCCCTTTGTTATAAATCAATTGTCAATTGACCATCTATACACAGATTTAATTTTGGGCTCTTTTTTCTGTGCTGTTGGTCTCTGTGTCTGTTTTTATGCCAATATCACACTCTTTATTCTACAGTTTTATAATACAGTTTGAAGTGAGGGAGCTTGATGTCTCTGGCTTTATTCTTCTTTCTCAAGATCACATTGGGTATTTGAAACCGTTTATGGCTTCATACACATTTTAGGATTGTTTGTTCTATATCTGTGAAAAATGCCATTGGAATTTTAATGGGAATTGCATTAAATGTGTAGATTTCTTTGGGTAGTATGACCATTTTAATGACGTTAATTCTTCCAGATCATAGACATGTAACATTTTTCCATTTATTTGCGTCTTCAGTTTCTTTCATCAATATCTTAGAGTTTTCAGCATATAGGATTTTCACTTTTAGTGAAAACTCACAAATATATGGGGATTTTTTTTAAAAAGGTCCCAAACAACAAATGGGTCAAAAAAGAAATCAAAAAGAAAACTGAAGACAAATGAAAGGGAAATACAACTCATCAAAATACATGGGATGCACCAAAAGCAGTTTTAGGAAGAAAGTTCATAGTGATAAAAACCCACATTAACAAAAAAGAAAAAACTCAAATAAACAATGTACTTTACTCCTCAAGGAGCTAGAAAATGAAGAACAAACTAAACTCAAAGTTAACAGCAGGAAATCAATAACAAAGATCAGAATGGAAATAAATGAAGTAAAGACTAAAAGAAAATAGAAAAGATCAATGAAACCAAAAACTGTTTTGTTAAAGAAAAACAAAACAGGCAAACCTTTAGCTAAACTTCCAAGAAAAAAAAGGGAGACAAAGAAAACTATAAATGAAAGAGGACATACTACAATAGATACCAAACAAATACAAAGGATCATGAAATCATTATGAACAATTATACACCAAAAAATGAACAACACAGAAGACCAAGACTGAATCATGAGCAAACAGAAAATCTTAACAGACCAATTACTGGTATAGAGATTGAATCTGTAATTAAAAACCTTCTAACAAACAGAAGTTCATGACCAGATGGCTTTACTGGTAAATTCTACCAAACATTTAAAGAAAAATTAATACTAATTCTTCCAAAAAAAATTTTAAAAATACAACAAGAAGGAACACTTCCAAACTTATTTTATGAGTCCAGCATTAGCGTAATAGCAAAACCCAGACAAGGATACTACAAGGAAAGAAAGTTACAAGCCAACATCACTGATGAATATAGATGTAAAAATCTTCAACAAAATATCAGCAAACTAATTTCAACAATGCATTAAAAGAGTCAGACACCATGATCAAGTGGGACTTATTCCAGGATGCAAAGATGGTTCAACCCATAAATCAGTTATGTGCTATACCCCATAAACAAAATGGAGGCAAATAATCATATGACCATCTCAATTAGTTAAAGAAAAATCATTTTATAATACTACAAATCCATTCATTGAATGTTCTGTAAATGTCTAAGTCCCTCTAGTCTTATATGTAGTTTTAGTTCAAGAATTCTTTATTGATTTTCTGTCTGGGTGATCTGTTCATTATTCAAAATGGGATATTGAAATCCCCTAATATTATTGTATGGCTGTATATTTCTTCCTTTAGGTCTATTAATATTTGCTTTATATATTTAGATGCTCCTGGGTTGAGGGCCATATGTGTTCTATCCTCCTGTTGATCTCTTTTTATCATTATATAATGACCTTCTTTGCCACCTACCGCAACCTTTGACATAATGTCTGTATTGTCTGATGTAAGTATGGCTACCCCTGCTTTCTTTTAATTTCCATTTGTATGGAGCATCCTTTTCCATTCCTTTACTTTCAGCCTGTGTCCTTAAGTCTGCAGTGAGTCTCTTGTAGGACATATCTCTATCTCTTTCTTTAAATTCATTCAGCCACTCTGTGCCTATTGATTATTTAGCCCCTTTACATTCAAAGTAATTTTTTGTTAGATGTGTATTTACTTTTTCAATTTTGTTCATTGTTTTCTGACTTCCTTGAAATTAATTTGCTTCTCTTTCTTTTACTTCTTCATTTGTGATTTGATTTTTTTTAGTGGTATGTTTAGATTCCTTTCTCTTAATCTTTTGTGTACATATTATGTTTTTTGCTTTATGGTTACCTTGAAGCAAATAAAAAATATGTTATATTTATAACAGTGTACTTTAAGCTGATAGCAACCTAAGTTTGAACTTATACTAAAGTTGTATATTTTTATTTCCCATGCAATGTTTTATGTTTTTGATGTCACTATTTACATTTCCCCTTGTGTATCCATTAATAAATTATTGTAGTTATAGTTATTTTTTCCTTTTAACCTTCATACTAGATTAATAAGTGATTGTCCACCACTACTAAAACATTAGAATATTGTGCATTTAACGATGCATTTACCTTTTCCGGTGAGTTTTACTTTCATATGTCTTCCTGTTACTAGTTAGCATCCTTTTACTTGAGCTTGAAGAGTCCCTTTAACATATCTTGGTTGGCTGGTCTAATCTAATCTAATCTAATCTGCTCTAATCTAATCTAGTTTAATCTAATTATAATTAACTCCTTTACCTTTTGCTTGTCTGGAAAATTCTTCATGACTCAATTCTGAAGGGCAACTTTTCTGGGTAGAGTGTTCTTGGTTGGCAGGGTTTTTTTCTTGTTTGTTTACAGGGAGAGGCAAAAGTAGATTTACAGTCATGAGTGCATGAAACAGTTTATTCTGGTGTTATTATTTACTAATTATTGTTTTTTCCATGTGAGCAACTGTAAGTCTACTTTTGCCCCAGCCTGTATTTTAGCACTTTTTTTAATACACCGCACCACTCACTTCTAACCTACAGAGTTTCTGCTGCAAAGCCTGCTGTTATCCTTAGGATGGTTTCCATCTGTGTAGTATGTTGCTTTTCTCTCGTTGCTTTTAAGACTCCTTGTGAGAACCTTTGACAATTATAATGTGTGTGGGTGTGGGTCTCTTTAGATTCATTCTATTTAGAACTCTCAGGGCTTTCTGGATCTGGATGACTATTTCTTTCCCCAGGTTAGAGGAGTTTTTTTACCTGTTACTTAAATAAGCTTTCTGCCCCTTTCTTTCTCTCTTCTTTTATTCCTCTGCCTCCTCTCTCTCTCTCTTTTCCTTCTTGGACCTTAAAATATATATATTGCTCTGCTTGATGGTATTCCATTAGTTCCTGAAAATATTTTTATAGCTGTTAAAGACCTCCCTCCCCCACCGAAGCTCACTAGCCCACTCGTACTAAGAAAACATCTCCAAGCAGAACCAAAAGAGCTGGGCAGACAGAGAAGGAGCTATGGTGAGATAGACATTAAGATGCTTGAGGGAGTGTAGCACTCCAAGGAAGACACACTTTTGACATGGCTTTTCCGGTGTGCAAGAGTGTGAGGAACGTACACTTGTCCCTGGAGTCTCCTACCTGTTATTTCAAGATGCTTCCTCCCAACCACAATCAGCCTGCATGCCTGTAGGGCTCCCAACAAGTGACCAGGCAATTTTGGCTTTCCCGTCCTTCCGCCTTCCCAGTTATACCATGAATGTAGGCATAGTGGGTGCTTCTTCATAGGGATAGCCTGTAAACCAAAAAAAAATGAATTGTCATTATTGCTGTACCTTTTTTCCACTCTAGGAAGTGTTACAAAAATGGATCAGGGCCAGATAAGAGTTCCCAGGGCTTTGCTAAAAGTGGCTTATAAAAGAAATGTTTTACTATCTTTCTACCTATTTTCTTTAACAAAACCAAAGATGAATAGGAAGCTTGTACATCCTCTGAGTGTAAAGAAAGAAGAAAGAAAAGGAGAGGCCCAGGGACCATGTGGACTAGACACAACAAATGTGATGAATTGGCATTAGTACTGTTTGAACATCAGCCATGAACAACATACAAGGAGCATTTGAAAGGCAGACCTTGTCTCTATGACTTGCCTGTAGTTGCCTTTCTTCTTTTTTAGTATAACCTTTTTTCTATCTGGATACATCACTTCCCTTGGTTTTATATTGGGTTTAGAATAACTATCACAGAATTGGTGCTGAGATCAAGGAAAGGAAGCTAATAGGTGGGGAGAACCTCAGTGTTCAAGAGGAAGGCAGGCAAAAAGACATACAGATCCAGACACACTGCTGGGGATGGAGGAGTATTCACTTGAGTATAGTCTTTTACCTCTTTCCTGCATTTAAATGGCAGCAGGCAATGATGTGCTGCTTGAATGCACAGAGCAAGATTAAAAGTGTGCTAGTGGGGCAACTTTTAAAGAGTCCCTGGGTTTCTGATGAAGAACTCCGCACACAATACACTCAGTTATTTTTATTTGCTCACATAGTAAAAGGCTGGTGAGAATGAACATTCATTTCCTTTACTTAGAAACTTGACAAACTATTGGAATAGAATTGCTGGTCAACAAAAAAATGGATTAAAATGTTTTTCATTGATAAAATTACTTAAAAGGAAACTTCACAGATAGAGAACAGTGACTTCTTATTCCTCTACATTAAATTTGATCCCCACTAAAATAAATAGGCCAGTACCTCACCCTGCACCTATTCTAAATCTCTTGCTTGCATGTTTCACCCTAAACATAAGAAGATAAGTAGGCTTCAGGAAACAACCGTTGGGTGGTTGTTTGTGCTATTAACCTAGAAAGACATTTCCTTTTTGGAGCAGAGTAGATTTATAATTACATTTATGGTTGTGTTGTTTTGGCCAATGGGCTTGTTTGAAGGAGAAAAGAGACTTAATATGATCTTGGCCTGAATGTAATTCCAAGATTAGTCATCCAGTCTGAGTAGGATATTAGATGAATGGATGTATCATTACATTAATATTTATTTTTATAGCTTGGGATGGTTATCAACAAAGTGTAGACGTTCACATGGGTGATTTAGTATTTTATTAACTGTCACCATCTCCACGGTGAAACGGCTGTCATTCTAACAAGGAAGGATCTTTCTAGTGCAGCCCCTTCCTGAAAAGAGCGGGGGTCCCAGCAACATTGCAGAGAAATGCCGAGTGTTGGTGGCCCGCTCGCCTGGCTCACTTCCGCACAGCACCGTGTCTGCGATTTGTGTCTCGGGCTTTACAGCCATTACACTCCATTGAATTTCAGGGTTGCCTTTAAAAATTTAGACCAAATGTATTAAATCGTTACATGGCAAAGGTCTGCTGTTCTCACAGCTTTTCTAAGCCAGAACCAAAATTTTGAGTTTTAAGATTTGCAGGGAGCAGGGATCGCAAGGATTTCTAGACATCGGCTCTTCTCAGGAGCTTGTCGGGGGAGAGGTCGTGAACTCCAGGAGAGGCCCTGACATCCGCGAAACGGGGCGCTTGCCAAGCGTGCTGCTTCCTGCTGCCCGCCAGAACTGGACTCTTTTTCGGAAGAGTGGTAACAGCACTTCTGATGAGCTCCTAAGCGAAAAATGGGAACAGCTGACGGTCTCCACCAAGCTCTACATATTTGTGTCCTCACTATTTTTGTTGTTGTCGTCGTCGTTGTTAAAGCCTCTTTCCTTTTCGGTGCCCGCAGTTACGCTGGCAGGACTTTTCTGATGCCGTGGCTCGGTGCAGACGCACGGGTCTCGGAGGATAGAAAGGACGTGGTTTTCCCAGCGTACGGGTTGGTGTGTGGACGTGGAGGTGCCTGACCGGGAGAGCTGAGAGACAAAAGCCGTCCCCTTTTCTGTCATTTCCCAGGCAGGCGATGCCATTTGTAATTCCCAGGTCAGACAGTAGGACTCCCTTTCTCTGGTCCATTATATGAAATCACAGGATCCAGAGACGATGCCCAGAACCTTTCTGTGGTGTCTACGGAATACAATACAATTGCAAACGTATTAAGAACATGTGCCCTCGACAGCCTCCCTTAGAAATGCACCTTTATTTAGAAAGCCCCTCCTGCTATCTAATTAAATTTTCTTGTTACAAATAAACCCATTTCCCCATTGTTCTGTCCTTCTTAGAACAGAATAATAAGTATTGACTCACTCTGTAATTTTTTGGGGAGAGAATAGCTTTAAAATATCAGTTTAATTTCATATTAAATGTTAATTTTTCAAATTTTAAGTTACCTATATTACTCTGCATTTCAGTAGAGTTACAATTAGTAAGAAAAGTTTTTTAGAATAATTCTGAATAATTTCAGAATAATTAGAAAAACTAGTTTTTTAAAAAGTCTATGTGAAAATTTAAAACATAAGGAACATTATTTTTCACCTAGGGGAAAATCACCTTTTCTTAGTACTCAAATGGTGTTTTTAGAGATATGAATTTCAAAAGTGGAGATTAATAAACATATATGCTAAAAAGTGAACTTAAGCTGTAGGTTCACATTGGGGAGAGTTTAGAATTTATTTTTAGATGTTTCAGTGTAAGGAATGCTTCCACAGATAGAGGTAATTTGACAAGAACCCTACCTTATAAACCCTGGGGGTCAGTTTGTCTGATATGAATAGGAACTGGAGAACATTCTCGCTCCATTCTAGAGTAAGGCCTCCTAAGTGGGTCCCATGAATTGTAGGGTTCAAGATGTGGCTCCGCATGCATGTTGGAATTTAATAGGCTCTTGAAAGACACAGGCTGACATCCTCATATGTCCATTTTTCCCCCCAAATAAGCTCCTGAAATAAATCAGTTGAAGAGAAACTAGCTGCTTTTGACAGCACTTTTTAAAGACTGGTGATTTAAACAATACATTTTGAAAGGTGCCTATGGCGGCAAGAAACAACATTTCCTCCTATCTTTCTCAGTTTTTCTGTCTGAGCTTATACTCAAATTAACAGGGGACAAATTTACAGGAGAAAAATTTCCAAATTTTTTTACAGTTGACCATACAGGGGTGCCATAAGAATATGAGAACTGATACCAAGATGTCTGGAGACAATAAGTTAGAGGACACATGCTGTATATTAAAGATAGAATAGTTAATCCATTATTATGGTGAATTAGAGTTTAAAATGGTGCATTTGTGTAAAATCGTAATCTGAGACATACTTTGTTTTTTATGCAGATGACAATTTTGGGAGTTCTGTTTAAATTTTGGCCTCAGTTTTGTGAGTTTAGGAAGAACTTAACTGATGAAAAAATTATGAGTGCTTTAGAGAGAAGAAAAACATATAATAAGCAGAGAAAGAAATCGGCGATCACAGAAGATGAAAAATTTGCAAAGCCAACCTGGTGCTACTCGAAGTACATAGGAGCCTTAGAACCGGAAAGGATTCTTCTTAAAGTTCAAGAAGAACTAGAAAAGAAGTTGTTTGCAGGAATTCTTTAAATCAAATTTAATGCATGGAAACTCGAGTGATTTTTTTGATGGTCTGCATTACAGCAAGCCTGCCTCTAAATAAAGTTTGACTTGCTAAGAATATGAGAACCAAAGATTTAGTGGGCAGTTGAGGTTTATGTGCCATTTTGGACAAAGGAGAAGGGTCCTGAGACTTCGGAAGTAGATGAAAAAGAGAAAATATATGATAATCGAATTCTTCCTGGGCCACTCAGAAACCATAGACACTGAGGGAAGTTCAACAAACAGGCTTTGCTAGATTGTTCCACAGCTGCCATATTTAGTTTATATTATGTTGCTAAGGTGATGCTCTCTTCCTTTTAGCAGGTTTTCCTCTTTGAATCCCTTTAGGCAGGTAAAGGGGAGGGTCCAAGTTACTTTCTGACTCTTTGTTTCTTAATAACCAGCTTAAAATAATCCATATCCCAAAAAGCATATTTTTGGAGGCAAAACTTGGACCCCTCACACCCTCAACATGTGATTCCTTTTGAACTTTTTCTTTCATTGGCCCTTCGTCCCCTCCTCACATGGATTTGTTTAATTCTGTTTATTCTGTATCAGAAAGGGCTTACCTAAATTACTTTCTGCACTTTTCTTTTAATGAGAGAAGAAATGGCAAGCATGTAAAAAATAAAACACAACACTAGAAAATACGCATGTAGTCCAGTTATGATAGGTTCAGCTTTAATTAAAAGAAAACCCAAATCAGAATGTCTTAAATAGTAAGGAAGTTTGTTTTTTCACATGAATAATTTGAAGGGTTAGATTGTTCAGCAACTCACCAATATGACATGACTGTGCCCTGCCCAAATTCCTGACCCACAGAACCCAGAGCATAAAAAAAATGGCAGTTGTTTAATACCACTGAGTCTAGGGGTGGTTCATTTCGTAGCTATAGATAACTGGCACATTTCCTAAAAAAAAGAGGTTGTAATCTTCATAGCTCATCCCCTATGTAGCACATCCTACCGCCAATTACATTACAGTAGAACAAATAAACAAACCAAAGTACAAAGTAAGAACAGGAGAAAACCTTAAAAGAAAGAAAAAGAAGAATGTGGTCGAAAAGGCCAAGGATGTAGATACAGATGCAGATAACTATAAATATAGATAAAGGCTCAGGTACCTTATTAGCATAAATATTTATTATTAGACTTCGCTTCCAAATTCTTTATAATACTCAATTTACTTAGTTTATTAAGCCCTTTGCTCCATTTATTATCCTTTCTCCTAACTTATGTTTCTTAAGGAAATATACTTGTAGCATATTAGGGCCTGAGAAAAGAAGCAAATGTGGTCCAAACTTTTCCCTAATTATCTCCTCTGAGATATTCATGTGCAATAAACACATGAAAATGGTTCATTTAACTAACAGATAGATGCAAATCAAAAGAAGAGTAAAACTTTTAACTCTTCAGGAGGAGTAAATTGTAAAAACCCTTTTCTCTACTAATTTGACAACATACATCGAAAGAGTTAATGCTGTTAATAACCTTTCACCCCGAATCATTTCCTCCATAAATTTATTTTAAGGAAGGCGGTATAAATGCATACAAATATTCTTCAAAGATGTTCATCACAACATTCATTCTTTGATTTATTTATTTTTTCTAAAGATTTTATTTATTTATTTTTAGAGAGGGAAAGGCAGAGAGAAAGGGAGGGAGAGAAACATCAATGTGCGGCTGCCTCTCACACACCCCCTACTCAGGACCTGGCGCACAACCCAAGCATGTGCTCTAGACTGGGAATCGAACCGGCAGCCCTTTCGTTTGCAAGCCGGCCCTCAATCCACTGAGGCGTACCAGCCGGGGCCATTCTTTCATTTATTTAGTCAAAAAAATTATTGGCAAAAGATTAAAAAAAGCATAAAAATTAAAAAAAAAAAAACACGTTTACTGGCATTACGATTCTGACACCAGTTCCGATGTGTGGGTTCTTTCTGCACACCAAGCTGTTCTCTGACGAGAGCTGGGTGTCCGACGATGCAGCTCCATTCTGACACGTCTGCCTGGAGATAACATCAGATCCTGCAGGACAAGGGCTCGGTTCCACAAGACTGCTTCCTACTTCAGGTGCCAGTTGAAAGTACAGCTTGTTACCTCTGCTTTGGATGGACTGGCTGTAATCAGAAGTTCCCATCCTCCTTGCATCCATTAAATTTGCTGCAGCAGCTCTCGGAGCTCAGAGAGACATGTCACTGGATTACTGGTTTCTTATAAAAGAAGATTGCTCCGGAAGAGATGCACAGGGCATGTGGGAAGGGCGTGGACCTTCCATGTTCTCCAAGTGGGCCACTACCCAAATCTTCAGGATGAACCTAGACATGTGCCCCGACTGGGAATCAAACCGGAAACCTTTCAGTTTGCAGGACAGTGCCCAACCCACTGAGCCACACACGTCAGGGCAATGTTGGTGATTTTTAAACTGCCATTTCACTCAGTCCTCTTATAGGAGCAATCTCTTAACATCTGATGAAGTGAAGGAAAGTGACTATATCTAGAAATGCTTCTTTAAAACCTGCCAGTAGGAACATAATCAAGTGATGTTTGATAAAGCTGAAGTAGAAGCTATTAAATCCTTACCTTATGTGACATTCAATAGCAAAGAACAGCATATTGAAAAATTATTGAAAGGGGCATCCATCTGCAGCTACTGAAGTTTAGCTGATTTTTTCAAGCGTAATTGTACAGAGTATTATTTTTTCCCCAGCTGCCTTCCATCTCAGGAGAACAACATTCAAGCAAGGGAGGGTTTCTTTTCTTTTTTTTCCCCTGGCTATATCTTCTTTATGCATTTTAAAAAAGAATTAAGCTTATTTTAGTTCTCTGATCATTTTTGCCCGTTGCAAAAATTTTCTAGTTGGAACGTACCCCGACGTTCTGAGATGTTGTTGTGGTCTGAAAAGCGTCCCTGGCTGTGCAGCAGGGCATCAAAGGAATAACTGTTCTTCCTTCAGCGATAATTGCAAAAACAAAATGGAACATTTGGGCGTAAGTACCGGTAGTAGTTTCTTCTTTAATTTACATTATACCAATATGATGCCAGAATTAATGGGAGCCATAAGATGATAAAATCAAATGTAAAACATGACAACATATGGAAGGTTAACATTTCATCTGTAGTTTATAAGTTACCACGGGGCCTGATTATGAATGACACATGTGGTACGTTGGTAGTTTCTAGCACTTGAATAATCCAGACTTTGTTGATTTAAATTGGTATTCCTTATTTCATAAGCCTTAACCCCAGATGAGGTTGTATTTGATTTTAAACGAGTGATGGTCAGGATTGGAAATCTAGCTAATCACATCCTACCTTCCAGGCTCTCTCTTCGTGTTAAAATCTTCACCCTCTCCTGCCCCATATTTCATCTTTACTCCCTTATTTATTCAGCACTAATAGATCTGTAAAATGGATACAACGCCTCAGTAATATTAAAGATAATTGTTTTCCTTCTAATTTTAGAAGGATTGCTATAGCTTTGCTGTGTTTCTGCCTGAGATACTGCTTAGAGCTTATATCTTTTTAAAAATTTTTATTTATTGATTGTAGAGACATAGAGGAAAGGAGGGAAGGAGAAAGAGAGAGAGAGAAACATCGATTTGTTGTTCCACTTATTTATGCATTCATTGGTTGATACTTGTATTTGACCGGGGATTGAACCCACAACTGCAGCACATTGGGACGATGCTCTAACCAACTGAGCTACCTGGCCAGGGCTAGAGCTTATATCTTCGCTGCTGTTTCCACTTGTGAAGTGGTTGGAATCCAACTCTTCCAACCTTTTTCTATGCCTGCTTGAAAAAAAAAAAATCGGTGGGCCTCCTGCTGGAGGAAGTGGTGTTAGTACAGCCAAGGACTCCCCATCAGGCCTGTGGGTGCTGGTGAGCAGCATTTATTGAGCATCCACTGGGTGCACAGTCAGGGAGCCAGGAGACTCGGGTGAGGGGTAGAAATTAAGTAATAAAGAGACCCGTGTCTGCTTCTGGAGGAGGTTAGACACAAAGCCCAGTCCCGATAATTTTTTGCTAAGTGTAGGTTTCAGTTGAGACAGAACTTGCTGGACTTGGTCCAGGCACTTGGTTTCTGAGCATTAGTATTTAATAAAGATGGAATAATGGCACTATTTCCTGCTGTCCCTTAGAAATGTGGCCACTTAGATGACAATAGGAGCTCCCACTTTCAAGGGGGCACTAGACAACCAATTGCAGGGCGTGATTAACAGAGAGAATGACATTGGACAAGAGCATTCACAGGCAACCCAGGAATGCACGTGTGGCAGGGGACCAGAGAGTGGGGGGGGTGACAAGAGGCAGCATGTCACCTGGACCATCTTCTCCCTTCCAATGAGGCGAAGATACGGCATAAAATGCAGCTTGGGAGGAGTTAACATAAGGAAAGAGAAAAGATTGTAAGAAGAGTAACGAGGAAAGCAAAGAAGGGCAATTTGTATTTAGTTACCCGTAAAGGCAAAAAAAAAAATAAGTAAATTTATGGTAATGTTAGCTGATTTTTAATAGCCTGATAAAAGGAAGGTTTGCAGCAAGAAAAATAGGCTGCGATTATTATGTAAGAGCCCCCATAAAGAAGTAATTGGTGATGATAGGGCGATGTTCTCTTGCCGTTATTGAGATTCCATGGATGAGAGAGCCAGAAATGAGTTTGGGACAGTTTACGGTCATTTTGGAACATAAAATAAACCTTGGCTCGGGGTTGAGGTGGCGCGCACCAGACAGCTCTGAGCCCCAGCCGTTGTGTTATGTAAGCCCGGTGCAGACGCGTGCGGGCCTGTGGTCGGCCCGCACCAGGATTGTATGACCGCGGCGATCGGGAGGACTCCGCGCAGGGAGAGGGGGCGCCAGCCCGGTGGGGAGGCCGTGTGACGCGGGAGCAGATCGGAGAAGCACTTGAGCTGGGCTGTCACACGCCCAGGTGTGCCTGGTGTGCAGAGCAGAGGCGCTGGAGGGCGGGGGAGAGTCAGCGTCCGGCGCAGCCCGTGAGAAGCCTATGGGAGTGCCCTTGGCCAGCAAGCGGGAAGGACACCCAACCTTGACGTCCAGAGAGAGAAGCCGGGGGCACCCGACGCGTGGGCAAATCTCATTATCAGATAGAATGAGAGATAAAAAGGGGCTCGATCGTAGGGACTGCATTTTATATCTCGTGGCTATCGTCCCTTTGGGCAGAGCTTACCTCTATAAGAAAAGACTTTCGCAGTCAGCCATGCTGGGAAGGAAGCTGTGGGGAATGTTAATTAAAATGCTGAGCAATATAGGTGCCTCGCTGCTGGAGCCCTGCTCCAGGACAGGTCCCAAGGAGGTGACAGCTTCCCTGCCTGCCATGGGGACAGGCTTACAGTGAACGGTCTGCAGCTGTCCTCTGCTGGAGACCCCGCAGGGAGGGCTGTGGGTGGGCACGGGAGCGTGACCCAGCCCCGCTACTGCCTGCTTCTGCTCAAACAGCCCCGTCCTCTCTCCATCTGCCCCCAGCGGCATGTGGCAGCCGGGGGCTTTGGAGGTGGAGGGGACTCTGACTTCTCTCCCTGGCTTCTGTCAGTCCCTTCTGCCCCTGAAGTTTCTCATTTGTTCTGGGCCTGCCCAGTCCACCACCTGGAAATTTCCCTTTGACCCTTCGAGCGGACACTGCCCAGAATGTAACCTTGTGCATCCTTCTCTCTTCCTTCTACTCAGGCCCTTGTATAGTGGTGCTTGAGTGAACTCGAGTTTGCTGTGTGTCCTCTGCGCTTGGGACATGAGACTTGAACTTCAGGAGAAGGGTAGCACCAACCCCTTCATCTCTGTGGGGTTTCCCAGCTTCTTCCTGGTCAAGTCCACGGGTGGCCCTTTCCCCTCATTTCAAGAAGAAGGTGGTGTGTGGCAAGGGTGAGCATGTATATGATAGTCATGGTAACTGGCCAAGTAAGACATTCTGAATAAAATTTAGGAAAATTGCAGACTTTTTTTTAATCCTAAAGATAATAATGAAGTATTCTAAAACAGAATTAAAGCATTTCTAGCTTCTTTTTCTAGTGTGCTTGAACTAGAAATTTATATGTATATCAGGTTTGTTTCTTATTCCTTTTTACTTTTTTGGTCACGTATTTAAAACATAGAATTATGGACTGAATGTTTGTGTCCTTCCCAAAGTTCATACATTGAAATCTGACCCTCCTGATCATGGTAGGGGATGGGGCCTTTAAGGTCACGAGGGTGGAGTTCTCATGAATGGGATTAGTGCCCTTACAAGAAGAGACAAGAGAGAGATGACCCAATTTATGATATTCTGATAAAACAGTCCACACTGAGTGAGACACATAGTCTTAGTCGTGTAGATTGTTTTGCAGTTTCATCTGACCGATGGGATTACTATGCCATAGACCACGATAGCAACACTATGCATTCTGTCACTATACCATGTGTTCCCGTTGGTGGCTGGGTAGGAGAGACAAAGCATCAGAAGAGACTGTGGGTATTCGTTGACTTCTCAGCTATACGCCTTGACAGTAGACATGCTCATTAGGAATTACTTGACATATTGAAAATCAGTGGACTGTGAGAAAATAAGAAATTAGATGTGTAGAGCTTGACATCTTGCTTACGCATTGAAAAATAATGGTCACTAGGGAAGAGATGAATTGTGAGTTTCAAGCCTATGATAAGTAGAGATCTTGAGCTCCAGAGTTCATGGGATTTTGCTAATTCCTGCTCAATGGGAATGGCAGAGGAAAGGGAAGGTATAAAGATGCCAAGTTTTAGGAAATGTATGTGAAAGTTTACTCCAACAGGCTCACGGAGACAAAGTCTGATGACATCAAGGGAAGCCACACATGGCGTAGAGTCAATTTCCAAAAGAGAAAACAGGGTACCACAGGGTGCGGCCTATAAAACGCTGCAGGCAGGGTTCCGGGAGGAACAGAGACGATGGCACACCAGTGAAGGGGAGCCAAGGAGTTGAGAGCAAAATAAAACAGTGGGCTCCCTAGAAATCTGTCTTTGTAGAACAGAGCCGAACTCACAGAATGAATTAAAATACCTGAAGTATTTGGACATAACAGGATTACTACTTTTTAATTTTTCTACTATTTTGTGCCATTGGGTTTTCAGCTCAGTAGAGCTGTGTTCAACGTGTTTGCCTTCTCAAGGCTTGGGCTTTTATTTTTCTTAGGTAGGTCGGTTTGTATACATGTCTATATCTAAACCTATGTATCTCTGTGTATCTATACATCTGTCTGTCTGTAAATACCATGGAAGAGAGGAGTGTAATTGAACTTTCTCATCTGGAACCATGATTAACAACTCAGAGAGGAAAATTTTAAATTTATAAAAAAGACCTAAAGAGATGGGTGGGTGTGGATTTTGGAGGTCTGATACAGAAAAAGAAGGTGCTGCGTGTAAGCATCCTCAACTAAGAATAGGGAAATGAAGAACGATGAAAGGAAAGGAAGATGCAAAGAACATTGAAGCGTGCCAGCTTACTAGTGAGAATTAGGAATATAATTTAGATCAGTGTAGCCTCAGGAATCTCTAAGTCAGGGTCAAGGGAATAAAATATTTCTGAAGGCAAGAGACTGCTGTGTCCCAAGGGTATATATGTGGGGAAAGACCAAAGCCCCAAGTTCTAGAAGCTCTTGTTAAGCCTTGCAATTCCAAGCGTGGTCCACAAAGCACTGCCTGAGCATCTCTGAAGCTCTTAACCCTGAGATGTCTCCCTTCCAATTTACTGAATCAGTAACCAAGATTATGGAGTGACTCAAGAACACATCACACTTTGAGAAGCACTGTTCTTATGGGGACTGCATAAGAGTAGGTTTGGTGGATAGTTTTGGGAAGACATTGACTTCCCCAAGATTAAAAAGGAGATGAGCAGTGAAAAAAATTTTGTGACGTGCCTGTGGGTTCTAGGCCAAGGGTTAGACTGCAGACTGGGGCATTGCCACGTTGTCCGCATATTGGATTAGAAATAAAGCTAATACAATAGAGGAGCTGCTTGACCCAGCCAATGAGGAATCCAGTCTATTAAAAGAAAAACATATATTATTAAGAAAGAGTATTGCTGTACAGAACTGGAGTGGGTCAAAGATTAGAAATCTTATATTCAAGTTATAGTTTTGAAATGTTATGTTTAAAGGGAAGACTGAAAGAAAATTTCTATGTATACAGACAACTGCAATACAAGGAAAAGTGGTATTTGGTTTATTTTAGCAAAGCCATGGTCCCTAGGAGCCAGGACACAGCTTGCTGATTTTGACTGCATGGGTTTATTACAAATGAATGCATAAAAGCCTTGAGGCAAGGTGTGATTCCAGAAAAGCAGGTGGTAGAGAATCACCAGGGAGACCCAGCGCCCAACCAGAGACTGTTTCTGGGACCACGCTGCTGGAGAAGCGTTATTATTATTTGTCCATGGCGGGCGTCAGAGCTCACCGACGTGACGGTGGCCATGTGCAGAGGTGAGCTCAGCCATCAGTGAGTCCTTTGGAAAGTTCTGAATCAGACGTCCCTTCATTCCTGATGCGCTGTAATCCCAGGCTTGAGTGGAGCCTTTCTCTGTGTTGCAGGCAAGAACCTGAGGACAAAGCAGCTTCATCCTTTACATGAAACTTCAGAGTTCTGTCTTGAGGAAGCACCTTTCTGCCTTGTCCACGTGCACTTCTGCAGAAGTGAAGGTGTAGTGATCAACTGAATACGTTTCCACACGTGTGTGCACTGTTATAGCCAGTGCTTCAATCAGGACATGTATTTAGTGCACAGCTTGTTAGATTTATCCTAAATCATGTGTGCTTCTATGGTCCTATGAGTTGTATTTTTAATTGCAGCTGTCAGTTGTTCATTGCATTTTGTCAATTTTTTATTGCATTTGTCAATTTTTCATTGTTCTAGATGCACAATGTAGAACAATGTTCATTGTCAATTGTGTATAAAAATACAATTCATTTTTTATATGGGGCTTATTACATTTCCTGCCTCATTTCCTGTGCTGTCTGTAGTCCAATGTCTGAATTTTTTATATATTTTGTTCAGTTTCTTAATTATTAACAATGGCAAGACTTGTTCAGTACAGTAATTCATCAGAACCAGGAGTTTTACGACTTTTACTTTAGCAGAATTGATCTTATTCCATAAATCCTGTTTTATATACCACAGTTTCATTTAGCATTATCATTAACATATCTTCAAATCATTAAAATTTCTTCATAAAAACTTCTTTCAGTGGCTGTTTAGTCTTCTATCAAATAAACGTTCTATAATTTATTCAAGTAGCCCCTTATAATTGGACTGTTACGTTGTTTACATTGGTTTGCATGTTGCTATAGCAAACCTTTTTATGTCACCTTTTTGCATGTCTCATACATTATACTTATTTCCAGTACAGTGATTCTTTGTACCACAATTTTTTTCATGAGAGTGTCTGCGAAGGGATTACAAAGGATTACAGTTTTTCTCTCTGCCTCGGTGTCTAGCCGTCCATGGAGCAAACACTCAGTAAATTTCCACAAACAGATTGAACTTGGTACTCTCTGATCATCAAACTTGATAAATACTACCTTTCATTTCCGTAAGCTTGGACCTTTCCAAGAGACACCTACTCTCTCATTTGATCCTCGCATGACTGGGAGTCAGAAAGTTGGATTTGAAGACACAGGCGCAGGGAGGTGGGGAGCGAGGCCCCTGAGTTAGTTGCTGGCCGAAGGAGACCAGGGTCTCAAACCCCCTGTCCTGCATGCCTGTGTCTTTCTTCCCGGCTCGCCCCGAATCCTCTGAACCAGGCCAGCCTTCCAGAGACCATCTGAATTTCTGTGCCCCTGTTTGGCATATTCTCCTCCAGATAACAGCCGACGCCGTGAGCTTCTGAAGGACTTTTTAAGACCCAGGTTTCCCCCTGGGAATCTGGGTTTTGGGGCCAGAGCCTTCTTGAGAGCCCATCAGTGGCGATGAGCAGAGATGCTCCGGCTGACTTTGACTATAACTTGACCCACTGTTCTAGCATGTTCCATTTGGCAGTGTGCCCAGACTTAATGGTGTTCTACAGGGTTGCTTTATAAGTGTGTGCTTTGAAAGGTGCTTTAGAGAACATACTCTTATGTAGCGCTTTGACACAGTCCATGTCCCCAGACCTCACCAGCTGTGAACACCAACGCGGACATGTTTACACTTAAAACTCCGCATCCAGAGCTTGTTGGGCTGTCCACTTATGTAACAGAGGGAACTCAGAGCACATTTTACCATCCCTCGTATCTTTTTTTTCATCCTCACCCAAGGATATGTTTATTGATTTGAGAGAAAAAGGTAGTGGGGTAGAGAGAGAGAGAGAGAGAGAGAGAGAGAGAAACACCGATCAGTTGCCTCTTGCACCACAGCCTACATATGTGCCCTGACTGGGGATCGAACCTGCAACCTTTCGGTGCACAGGACATCACTCTAACCAACTGAGCTGCCTGACCAGGGCCATCCCCCCATACCTTTTAGTACCTCCGTGCACTCAAGGTGCAACTCCTATGCTGTTACGGATTCTTTCAAGGTTGGATTCCTGTCACTGTCCCTTCACTCCAGGCTATTCTTAGTGTGCCCCCCGGGCCATGACTGCCCCAGCACCATTCTTTGCTTGTCCTGAGCCTGATGACCTCGAGCGTTGCTCGCTCTGCCACTTGCCATCCTCGTCCGCCGGTTAATGGTGTGGTCGCGCTGTTGCTCAGCCTGCCCCGTCCTTAACACCCTGTGGCATGACGTCTCTCCCGAGTGCCCAGCCTCACCTCTGAGCTGCCCCTGGTCCTCTCCAGATGCCATTCCACTCCTCTGCTCGCCTGCGGGTGTAACCCAGTACTGCAGGGGCAACATTGGGGTGTGACATATTTCCTTTGCTATACTTCTTCTTCTACAGTGGCCCAATACCGTGCCATGGGGTCCAAAGCTGTGCAGAGTACAGGAGGGCAGCTCTACTGATGTCACGCATCGTCTCCTCTCTTCATGAGCTACACGCGGTCAGTGAGTGGCCCTGTGTTGGTTCAGTCCGGTCAACAACTTCCCAGCACCGGCATTTCCTGTCTCCCTTTGGCCCTGACTATAGTGTCTTTCTCAGGGGGTCCTCACTCCCTTCTCAGAGTATGTCTTCTCTTGCTTGTCCCACACACACCTTGCCTGTATATGTGTAAGCCCCAATAGTGGACCGGTTTGATTTCTTTTCCCAGGAAGTCCTTCAACCTGCATGTCAATCAGTGGAGGAGAAGGAAGTAGGTGGGCGGAGACCAGAAGGTATAACGGAAGTACCTGAATTCCAGGGTCTGACCTCGGTAATTGTTATACGATGATATTTCACATAAAGTATCACATAAAATACTACCCATTTATGGAGGTGTTTTGTGTTCCTAAAAGGCAAATCTTAGTCCTGTCTGTAATTAAACATTTTTAAGAGGAATATCTTTTTCAATGATCATAGCTATAAGGACTAGAAGGTATCTTTAAAGTTAATGGATCCTGAGATGAATCCTTCCTATTTTGAACTGAAATGCAGTACTCCTAGGAAAAAACAACTGGGATTTTTTTTTTTTTACCTGCCAGGCTTTCAAATACTTGAAGTCAGTCCCCACGTCTCACATTTGCTCTTTTCCTTACTAAACCCTCATATGGAGGGTGCGTATTAGTTTTCTAGAACGGCCATAGCAAAATGTCATAGTCTGAGTCACTTGATTGGCTTCAAAGTTCACGAAAGGACACATTTTTCCCCTAACCAATGCTGCCACCAAAACAGCCGTAGCTCCTACAAGACTCTGTTTCTGAAATCCAGCCAGTGCCATTGTTTATTGTGGGGGTAGCTTTTATGGTATTAGATAGAGGAAATGACTGAACCTGGCTGTTCCAGTGGGGAGGGGGAGGGTAGTATGTTGTATCCATCTCGTTCAGCAATGAACTTCCTGAGCTCCAAGGCCCATCGTGAGTGTGGGCCTTCACCTTGTCTTCCTGCTGCCCGTAAGCAGCCAGAATGGGCTCGAATCCTCAAGAACTACCTACATCTGAGGAAGGTCCCTTGTAATGAGGTGACAGTAAAAGATATCCTGGAGTGACCGGCATTGTTTCTACTGAAATAATGCCTTGCATTCTGCCTCAGTGAAAGGACGTGGGCAGGGGCAGGGGGGAGGGACTTCGTAGTGAGGGGAGGAACCAGCAGGTGTAGAGGGTGAATGCTCCCTGGGCAGGCAGCCCCGCTGGGAGATGCCAGCTGCCTGGGAAAAGCACCTCTGCGTGAGTCCCAGGAGAGGGGAAGTCGGGAGCCCAGGCCAGCTCCACCAGGGAGCCCGTGGACGTGCTCCGTCTCGTGTAGGATGACGAGCAGACGCTCTGAGAACCACTGTGGTTTGGAAGGCGACCGGCCCTTGCGCCAGGACCAGAGGCCTGGCCACACCGTCTTGGACAAAGACTGACGGCAGAGGAGCCCGCTAACCTCAGAGGGAACGCCCGAGCCGGGAGCCAGCTGCCATGCAGGGGCCAGCGGCGGGTGTCCTGGGCACAGCCAGACTCCCGGACAAGGGAAGAGAGAAGGGCAGATCGGGGCACAGGCTCCTGCTCGCTGGGTGAGTGGAGCGAGACGTGAGCTTTAATTTGAAAAGTAAAAGATCATCGCCTCGTTTTACCCATTGCCCAGCTAGCAAAGCCAGCCAGGTCGATTGCACTTGGCGAATCAGGCCGCTGGTTGCTCCTGAGTCACCATCAGAAATATCAGCACAGTTGACCCTTGGACAATGCAGGGGCTGGGGCCCCGACCCTGGAGCAGTCAAAAATCCACGTGTAACTAGGCATGACCTACCAAAATTCTCAATGTCCGTACAAGCAACCTCACTTCTAGAAATGAGTCTTCAAGAACTATTGATACACAATTTGTGGGTATTTATCGTGGCACCATTTAAAATAGCGAATGATGTAAATGTCCACTTCTGGGAGACTGTGGAGCAGTTTAGAACATATCAGTCTGGTGTGGTGGTGGAAGCCATGAACTTTGGAACCAGATTGTCGGAGTTGGAGTCATAGCGTCACTTCTTAGTAGCTCTGTGACCTTCAGCAAGTTATTTGTCACATCTGTGACTCAGCTTTCTCATCTGTGATGATGAATAGCACCAAACTCACAGGTTGTCATTACAGATGGAGCTCAATCATGTAAAGCACTTAGAGTCTAACACATAGTAAGCGTTATAGAACTGTTTTCTACTATTGTTGTTGTTGTTGTTATTCTCCTGAGAGATACCATTTGGTCACTGAAAAGAATGAACCTTTCTGACCCGGAATATTCCAGCATAAAAATGTTACTTGAATAGAAGAATGCTTCAGAACAAAGTATATGGTAAAATCCCATTTAGAAAAGTAAAGCATAAAATCATATTTTTAAAATCTGAAAATATATGCACAAAACTGCTAATAGTAGTTTAAGTAATTTGAAGAGTGGGGCAAAGGTGAAGGGAAACATTTATTTTATATGGCCCTAAAATACTTGAATTTTATTTACTACAAGCTTGTATCACTTTTACAATGAAAAAATAAGAATATCATACCTATCTGCTCAGCATATTATGAGCTTATTACATATGCTTGTATGTTCATTAGATGTTGACCTAATTATAATATTGGAAAGACCAGAATTTCAGGCATAGCTTAAAAATTACATTGTTTAAAATTTTGTTAAGTGAGAGCTCACTACAAATGCCTCAAGTCAGTAAATTACTGTGAAAACTCAACCATTTGGGGATGTGAGTTGTTTTGGAACTCAAAATACTTTGGCTAAATGAAGAGACTTTATTATGAAAATAACAGATTTTTCATTTCCTCTCTAATTTTATAACTCTTGGCAATGCAACCTTTGTTGTACTGCGAAAGGTTTGAAAAGTGTAACACACTGAATTGTATTTTCCAAAGTAGGTACATTTAAATTTTTGTCTAGGGGATTCTAAGATGCTGCAGTATCAGGTATCTCTTGGAAGGGAGTTTGCAGAGCCGTGTGGGCAGGGGCGCCTCTCCTCCTTCGGGGCTCTAGCTTTAAGCATGAGCCCCTAAATCCCAGCCATGCTTTAAAACTATGAGTGAGGACATTTGAGAGGGGTGTTTGGGATGCTTGGGAGACCGTGGTGGGTACTCGTGCTGCCGCACACGCACGCCACCTGGTGGGCTCTGGAGGTAACGTCAATTGAGCGTGACAGGAATACCCGTCCGTGTTGCAACTTGGATTGTTGACCCTGTGTCATCACAGCGTGGAGATCAAGCGAATGATCCTATTTGTAACTCTGTAACTCTGTATTTGTAACCCGGATAGTTCCTTTCTCTGGGGATAAGAGATGGAAATGACTGTATTTGGTCAACAAAAGATATTGTTACAGATGGGAAAGATAATAGCATGTGCATGCTGGTAGGAGTGATTCAGTATGGAACAAAATAATAATAATTAATAATAATAATAATTTCTTTGTAGAAGAGGGCCTAAGTACCGAAAAGACGGCCTTGAGTAGACCTGAGGTGGGAGCGCAGGAGGCAGGAGGTGAAGTAAGAACAAAGGTCAGAAGCTGAGAGTGAGGATGAAGAAGGCGGCACTGGAAGTTTGGGGAGAGAGAAGAAAACGTGAACTAGCCCTTCGGGAGGGGAGACAAATGGATGGGCTGGTGACGAGAACGGCTGGTCGGGGCCGTCAGGGGTCCACCCGTGGTGCCAGCGTGGACGTGAGCTTGCGTTTGTCCAGCCGTGTGTGGCCGTGCAGGTGCCGGAGCGGAGCGTAGGGGAGGGCGGAGGACAAGCGAGCCCAGCAAAAGCAGGGGGCGTGCGAGGGCATGGAGGGCGCGTGCAAGTAACGACTGACCCGATTGGTTTTGGTTTTGAGCTGGATAAGGGGAGGGCGAAGACAGCGAGGGCTGAGGTTTATAGCGACATGGCACTATGATCTACGGGTTGTCAGTCTCAGTGGGGGCAGAAACTCGCCGAAGTCAGGGTAGCAGAGAGAGTGCAAGGAAAGACAGAGGCGCACGGGCAGCGAACGGGAGGCGTCCCATCGAGGCTGTGGCGCGTTTAGTTAGGCGGGATGGCCCGGGAGAGCGCGGCTGAGGCCCACTGGAGACGAAAGAAAGGGCCGGTTCAAGGCAGGGGGACCCAGAGCACGGGGAGGATCATTAACATACCGGGGTTCTCAGGCTTAAGACACAAGCAGGGATGGAGTCGTTCCATCACAGTGAAAAAAAGGAGACGAGATCGACCTGGGGACTCGTATGTAGTGGGGACAACAGGGACACTTAGCATTGGGTGATCTAGTCTGGTGGCATGTGATCCCAAGCTGGGGATTCCGGGGGCAGGGGGGAGGGAGAATGGGTGGTCTCAAAGTGGCCACAAGGAGCAGGGAGGACATCCATCCCCGCCTCCTCCTCCAGTGGTACAAGGACTAAGGGAGAAGAAACAGGCTTCCCTGAGGGGCTGCAGGGGAAAGAGTGGCCCAGAGGTTAGCCAGGTTTCTCTTGGGGCGCCGCGGTGAGGGAGAGGTTGAGGAGTAGATAACACAGTAATAATATACTAGGTATAGCTCATATAATAGATGTTATAGATAGAGACCATAATAGACATGGGACTTAGTAGATAACATGTTAGATATTATAAGAGTAATAGGATGCACAAATTATAGTATTGTTTCGTGCAGATACAGCTTTTTACAAAAGGCAACAAGTTATTCAAAATTAAATTCTCCTTGCAAGACTGCAGTGACCTTCCTAAGCATTTGACCCAGGGCTTAGAGCCTCAGAGCTGCAACTGAGTGCATCTCCGCAGAGCCCGGCGCGGCAGAGCCTTCGTTGAGTGAATTAATATAAATGTCATTATGACAGGTCGCCATCAACGGGAGTATAGCAGAGACGTAGTTTCTAAGGTGTTCCATTCCCCGTGGGAGTTCTGACACTCCCTTTCACGCGTGTTCACTGAGCACCTGCTACATTCTGGAACCGAGCAGGACCCAGAGTGCCCCTGCTTCAGCGGGGGTAGATTTAAATGGGTACAGAGCATGCGCAAGAGATTAGATTTTTGAATGAAGAGACTTGTGCATGGCTGAGATGCTTTGCCATTGTTTAAAATCTTATTCACAGCGGGCTCATGTTTATGTACGCATAACTAGACTTTGATCGGCTCGGCTATCCCTGAGGGACATAGGGTTGCGTGTGGGTGTTTGTGTTGTGTGTGATTGCGTGTCAGTGGGTGTGGTGTGTGTGTTGCATGTGGAAGAGCAGGGGGCAGTAGACAAAGGGGGAAAGAATCACCTCTCTGTCACTTCTGCTCTCTCTTGCCTTCCTTTCATCAAATTTGAAAGTCTAGGCTGTTGAGTACAGAATTACTGGAAATTAGGACGTTTACTTCAAGCTCATTTTGTAGCTCACTAATCCTATCTTTATAGATCTAAGAGTACCATGTGGAAAAGTGAATGGAACGTTTCTGTTTAAAGATCCAGAAAGAATAAGAGTGTTCTAGGTATCTCTTATGGTATTGCATTACAATTACACGATTTTCAATGCTAGGTCTGTTATTTTTGTTCTATTCAGATGCATACGCAGCAGGAATTAGAGGAAGCCCCCACCCCCTATGCAGTGCAGGTGGGGATTTGGTGCCAAATGGAGGCGCGTGATTTTGAGGGGCAGCAGCCCTTGACCCCAGGGCTGTGTCCCAGGGTGGGAAGGCGGGCCTGGCGGGGCCAGATCTTCTATTTTTAGAAAGAAATCAGAAAGCTAGATTTTTTAAGTGTTGGAAACTAATTCCACCATGTTTACAATGTGACAGAAACCAAAAAAATTATTCATTCCACTGGTGGCCTGTTTGCAATTCCTGATACAGACCGTCACCAAACCAACACTACCATTTAAAATGTCTAATAACAGCTAGGGTCCCTTTGGACTGTAACTCCAATAAGCAAACTTACTTGTGGGTTTGTCCTCTAGGAAGTTCTGCAATGATAATGTTTTCTGTGTCTCTTGTCAGACCCTGTAGCCATGAGTCCTATGGGACTCCTGAGCACTGGAAATAGAGCTAGTGTGACTAAGGAACTGGATTTTAATTTTTTTAACCTTAATTTAAACTTAAATTTAAATAAACACATGTGGCCAGTGGCTGCCAAGCCTTATACCCTGGTCTGTGCAAAGTTCTCATCTGCACAGAAACACAACCAAGAGTTACTGAATTGGACCAAACCAGGATACTATGCCTTTGACTCGTGAGGTAGAAGGAAGAGGGAAGGGAGCAAAGCCACCCCAGCATCGGTGGGGGCCAGGGAAAAACGTAACACATCTACATACACAGAGCTTGTAGATCAAGCTGACACACTCTTCAGTGAAGTGTGTGTACTCCTCCTGCCTGCAAGGCCAAGTTCAAATGTAGAACGCCTGGGTTCCCAGGTCTTCTGCCCTGGAGCATGGTGCTTGGGGAGAGCTGGACCTTTGTCCCCACCCCAGCTCCATCCTGAGGCTCAAACAGCCTGGACAGAGTGGAGCTCTAGGAACCCAAGGACCTGGATCTTTGGGACACTTCTGCTGTTCCTATGACATGGACCACCTTCCCCTGCCCCTTGGCGGTAGCTGCATTTGACTTTGAGACCCTGCACACAGCTTTGTAGAAGTGTCATATACAATGAGTTCTGTATCCATCTGGCAGGGACCATGGGCCTCCCCTCTGCCTGATCAGCCGGGGGGCTGCCTTTTGGGACCCTGCCTACTCATCGCCTACAAGTTGAAGGATAATTGCTTTTGTAAATGGGTGTGTGCTGAATCCTTCAGAGGCAAATTAGAACTGAACTTGGCTGCTGCTTTTAAAGAGTATTTAAGAGCCCAGATGAGGAATAGACACAGGTGTGACTTTGGCCAAAGGTTAGTAAGGAGGCTCCACTTCATTAAACGTCTTACTCATCATCACTAAATTGTCTTTGCAATCATTTATGCCAAAAGAATTGGGGAGTGGAAGATAAATTGCAGCTTGCTTTTAATCCACGTGTAAATCAGTGCACTGAGTTTCATGTGCTTAAAAAATCAGTCTTCTGAGTGCTTAGGATAGGTAAGTGGATTATCACCTAAATGACGCCTGCCCGATGATTTATTACAAAATTCGCTATTACGGTAGATAAAAGGTGAAAAGAATAGCTGCAGGAAATGCACGCATGTATGTACGTGTAACACTGGAGCAGTTCCCGTTGGAGGACAGCTTCTGAAGCTTATTTTAAACAAGGGACGGGTCCCATCGTTTTCTGGTTGGGGGCTTTTCTGCCAGCGTTGTAACTGGTGGTGGGAGTCACCGTTCCCACGGTGACGGCGGGGGAACTCCGCCCTGATTGTGCTGCAGCGCCCTCTGGTGGTGGAAAGGAAGAACAGGAACAGGATCGTGACAGCTGAGAAGAAATTGGTGGTCCCAGCAAAGAGCCGGAAAAGGTAAAGGTGGTGGTCTGCCAAGATTCGGGGCCGCGAGCCAGCTGTCCCTAGAATTGAGGGCGGTCTAGAAACAGGTCGTATGTCTTCTGCAAGACTGCTTATACCCTGCAAAGGACTCTCTCCGATGCCTGCTGGTACCCCTCCCCCAGAGGACTCACATTGCATTTTTCCCGAGTTTTCTCCTTACTGTACCCACTTCTCAAGGTTGGAAACGATCTTGTATGATTTCCTATCTCACAAATGCTACCATGATAGGAATTAATGTAAATATTTTACTGCCAACTTACGCTTTCCTCTGTGTCACTGTTGGCGGTCTTGGAGTGGTTTTAGGATGTGCCGGTTTCTTTTTCTCAGAAATTGACTTAATTTCTCCTGTGCCAACATCAGTGTCAGTCTACTGAAAGAGAGACTTTTGAGATATTATTAGAAGTTGAAAGGCATGGCTACATGCTTTGTGATTCTTAGACTGAGTGGCTTTGCTTGAGATTGAATTTGAAAGCACTGTCCGGTCCAGGCTGTCATTTCTAAGGGATCCTGTAACCACTGGTCCATGCTGGGCTCTCGGAGCCCTGTCGCTGAACGGGCTGCATCCGTGGGGACCGTCAGGGGTGGGTGGGTGAGGCCAGCCTCAACCAATGACAGAGCAAGGCATCCAGGCAATAGGGAAGGGGTGGGGCTAACGCTGGAGCTGGGAGAGGCAGAGGAAGGGGCACAGCTCCCAGCATGCCTCTCTGTGCTTCTGAGGGGGGATGGGCGTAATTCTGCGGTATTAGGAGTCTCCCACTCTTCCTCTCCTCTGGGTTCTTGCCCACGAGGAAGCCCCGAGTGGTGATAGAAGGGCTGGGTGTCATAGGGCCACATGGAGCTTCCAGTCCGTACTGGCTACTTTTTGGAATGCCAGATAAGCTTTTTATTAATGCAGGGCCAACATTTTAAAATACCAAATAAGGTGAAAAAAGAAAGGGATTAAGAAAAAAAGGGAAAAACACCTTGTAGACACAAACAACCGTATGGTGATTAACAGAGGGAAAGGAGGTGGGGGAAGGGAGGAGAGGGTATCGGGAGGATAAACGGTGACAGAAGATGGCTTTGGTGGTGAACGCACAAGGTAATATACAGACGACGTATCACAGAGCTGTACCCTGTATAACTTGATTAGCCAATGCCGTTCCAATAAATTCAAAACAAATTTAAAAAATAAAATATCACGTCGATGAATAATCAGCCCTCTTTGGAGGGAGGTGACCGTGTCTTGTTGGCCTTCTCAGATGCATTTAAAATATCTTTTAAAGGTGTGATAAAGACTTTACTAAAAGGATAAAGTGGATTTGTTCTACAAGAAAATGTAAAATAGGTGCTATCTGTACACGTTTGTAAAGGAATTTCCCTTGTACCCTCCCAGGTTCAAGGTCGGGGCGGAGCGAACCCCCACTAGGTCTTTTGCAGGGGATCTGAGATTCCTTGTACTGTACCTGGGCACTCCCGCTGTTAGGAGTGTGGGGGAGGGGGGACCTTGGGAAGCAAAGAGGAAAGGACTGGCTTTCTGGATGTCCACATTTTCCCTGAAAATATACAATCTGCTGTTTCATAGCAAATTTCCTTTTTTTCCACTTTTCACTTTCCACAGATTTTTTTAGCTTTCTTGCTGATAGCTTTGGGGCTGGGTGTCATGAGGTGGCTGTGATTTAGTGATTCATTGTGTTCTGACAAAATCGAGCTGAGAAGTCTAACAATTTTGATTAGCACAAGTGTCCAAACGATTCTTAACATCAGTAGAATCCTGACTCAGTAGGCAGATAAGTAGCCAGAAATCCTTCTTTGGATTTCTCTTGTGGGTTATGCCCAATGGTAACTTATTTGAGGAAAAAGTCTATTTTTCTTAGGGAGAAATAAGACCAACACCCTGTATGAGCATTGCTCATTGCAGCAAAAGCCCCAAGCAGTGGAGGTGGGGGGTCTCGACTGCTTATAAAGACAAAGGCTGGTGGAAAGTGGGGGGCAGGGCTCTTCTCCTGGTCTCCCCACCATCAATGTCGCCACCTCATTCCCCTTGAGTCCGAGTGGAGGGGACAAGTTGAAGCCATGTGGCCAAGTGTCCGAGAGAAAGGACCAAGAGATGCGATCATGAACTGAGACCCCAAATTAGGCAGCATTGGCTCCTCTCAGCTTGAGGACTAGTGTCTGACGTTCCAGAATTGCAGGCAGTCCTGTGAAGGTTTATATAAACTCAGTGAGGACCTAGAACCTGCTACGGGCAAGCACCGAGCTGCCTTTTGGCTGCTGAAGTAGGCTCTGTTGTCTCACTCGGGCACCTGATTTGCCTACCAGCTCTGCTTCTCTGCTCTGGCAGACCGCAGCCTATGGGAAGGAAAACCTGAGTAGTTTTCTGGGTCACCATTGATTCACAGCTACTTCTCGATGCCATCAGGCCTGATACGTGCCACGGATTCTTGTTAGAAACCAGAAGCCTTGGCCATCAGTGTAAACACACAACCAGCTCAAATTGCTCCCGCCTTTGCTCTAACAAGACCAGGAACCAAAGTTGAAACCTTGGATATGCCATTTACAAGTAACACTTGTGAAACACCAATCACGAGTAACCCTGGGGACTCCTCGCTGCTACCTCATACCGCCCTGCCACGAGCCCTGGGCCAGGGAGGCAGATCTGTGCCCTGTCTCCTGTACCCTTGCCAGTCCCTTCTCAAATCAAAACCGTTCCTTCTCCCAAAAGCCAGTGCTGCGATATTGGCTTCTATGCACATTGGGCAGAGAACACTTCTTTGGCAGCCTAAGCATGAATTTTGATCTGTGGGTCGAATTTGCTCTGGAACAAGTATTTGGCTTTGCTGGAGGTTATTCCTGCCCTTTCTGGGCCTCAGTGTATTAGGGGATGTGGACCTTCCCTTTTTGATAAGAGAAGCAGCAGCGATGAAAGAAACGCATCCGAAGCCCAAAACACAGCTGTAAAAGGAATTTTACTAGTTTGTGGGGCTCTGGCAACATTTCCAACCATTATGGAAAATAATGAATTCAGCCAATAAATACCCTTCAGCGGAGGGGATGCTGTGCTAGGCATAGAGAAGTGAACAAAAGACACATGACGATTTACTGAAAATTGCTGGAGTTTTCAACAAGTGGAGATGGCGAAGGCGGGTGAACAGTTGGCGATTGATAGATGTTTTGCGTTTGTGTACTATTACTTTACTTTGTTTTTTATTGTTATTTTTGCATCTTCACCTGAGGATATATTTATTGATTTGGGGGTGGGGAGAAAGAGAGAAAGAAACATCAATTGGCTGCCTCCTGGATGTGCCCTGACCAGGGATTGAACCCACAACCTAGGTATGTGCCCTGACAGGGACTGAGCCCGCAACCTTTCGGTGAAGGAGATGGCGCTCCAACCTACGGAGCCACCCGGCCAGGGCTGTGCACTATAATTTTAAAGACCCTGGGCCTGAGCTTCACTTGAGGTCCATCTACGCCATGTGCAAGTTCTATGAGCGAATCCTCCGAGATACCATTTTTAAGCAATAAAATGTTGACAAAACATGGGAAAAACAAAGAGCACAGCAGTTTAATGCAGTTTAATTAATTGTTTGATACCACCCAGCTGGATTCAAGGAGACTAAGCAGGTGGGAGTGCCACCCTGAACTTCTTTTGCTCTTCAAGGTGAGGCTGTGCCCCATAGGCTCCTTGGCTAAGCAGAGAACTTTCCTTCCCTCCTGTTGTTAGTTGACACCACATGGTTTGAATGTAGGTCTGATGTTTGTTCCTCAAAGCACTTTGCAGACTCCCACCAATCACGGAGCTGCTGAAACCTGGAGTTCTCAGCCGCTTTCCCCTCTTCCTTCCAATCCTCCTAGAAAGGATTCTTGTCTTTGATTGGAATAGCAGCCAAGTCTGGTCAGTTGGAGGTCGGCTCAGTGCCTGCGTCCCCTGGGTCAGACGGAGCTCTGGCCATAATTTCATTCCACAAGCAACAAAACCCAACTCAGTTGCAGAGGAAAAAAAGAGAGAAAGGTAATTGAATGTAGCAGCCCTCGGTGTCTGCTAAAATGCTTAATGAGGGGCCCACCTTTTGAAGAGCACGTTCCCCGGGGAAATTCTGAAATGCAAGCTGCAGCCTTCGTGCTCGGCTTGGCTGATTGCCAAGGCATCCAGGCCAGCCACTGAGGGACGGAAATACAACCGGTGGCGATCCATTTGCACCACACGAAACCCCGTCTGCCGCCAAAGGCTCCAGTGGCTTTGGGAACGGCACACCAGCAACAGCTCCTGGCTGCCCGGCTCTGCGGGGACGCAAGGTCGGATCACAATGGTAAGACCTTCTGACTTTGCTCAGACCTACTTCATTACCCGAGGCAGAATACTTAGCAGGTGCTGATGACAATGGCTGTTGGTGGCATGAAACTGACAGTCACCTGAGCTCTGGGGCACTGTCAGCTTTTCCCTGGAAGGGCAGGAACACCCTTGCCACCAGCACACTGATTTTTGAAAAACGATTCCTTTCCTGTCAGGGGTAATGCTGCCTCGTAAGTGACAGGGACCGTTTGCTGGGCTCTGCCAGGGAAGGGACCGTCCCGCAGCGACCGCAGATGTGAGCCCCGGTGAATGCTGTCTCTGAAGTGGACACTTTCCTCTGGATGCCATTGTCATTCTCAGGAGGCTTCTCCAGAGAAGTGACTGCCTGCTTTCTTGATATTTGCGTGTGTGGGTCGGAGCCTATTCAGACCGAAGCCGCTCTCTGTTCTGAGGAGTGAATTGTCACAGTCTGCGAGCCTTGCTGGTGCTTGGAGGCATTGAATGTTACTACAGCAAACTTCTAAGTGATTTTTTTTTTCTTTTTAAAACTGTCATGTGCAGGCAGGGACGACAAAAGCCCACATTGTATCAGAAAGTGTTGTGTGACTTTGTTGGGAGGAAGTTTGTTGGATGCACGGGACAAAGCAAACGCTGCCAGGGTCGAGGATGCCTCAGTGAAGACAGCAGGTTCGACCGGGCCTGGGAAATGGCTGAACGCTTAGTTCATGGTCTCTGCTCCCTGTGCGGCTCCTCCGCGCGCCTTCTCTCTGTCACTCATGATAAAGGGGTGGGGGGCGGGGAGGGTGACCTGATCCAACAGTGAAGCCACTACACGTTTTCTTTAAGGAATTTGGGATGAAGGACATCGGTAATAACGTTACATAACGTCTAGGAGAAAATAAAATCTATTACTGTATAGAGAGAATGCCTGAAATACACTTATTTGACTGCACAGCTGATGTGTGGGAAATGGCTATTCCGTTCATAATCCAGATGAATGAAGGGAGCGCTGAGGAGGGGAATGTGGGAATTTATAGAAGCCAGTCGGCCTTCCCAGCGCCTCAGAAAAGGGGCCACTAGAAGCCAGATCTGTGAGACTATTTCGGTTCACTCCCGGTCCTCCTCACCCATCCAAGGTCCTCAGTCATAAGCAGAAAGACCCCAGGAAGAAAACTGCAGAGATAAGCGTCAGATTTTTTTCTCCTGGATATCCGGTCCCTTTGTCATCCCTTCCATGGCAGAAGCCCCTTTGTCCTGTGCAGAAGGCAGGGGACAGGCGCTTACTTCTCCTGAACCAGCAGCATGGGCAAAAACCAACCCTTCCGTCCTGAGGGTTAAATGGGCGCCTTAGTGCTTGGAAATGTTTTGCCTGCTTTCTTAAGGCGCAATCATTCTTTCTTCCCTTGAGTAGCCTGGGAACATTCCTTTAAGGATTAAAAAGCACAGGACTGAAGTGCAGAGAGTCCCCTGCCAGCACACTCCAGCGTGGGCACAACTAAGCACAGGGACAGTCGTGTACAGTAGTCAGGGAGAAAGGCGAGGAGCCAGTCAGGGGCCAGCAGCGCTTCAATGCAGCGGCACAGCCTGCTGTGAAAGTGGATAGACTTCCAAAGGGGCCCCCTCTCCTTCTGAGTTGGGGGAAGGAACCCTAGGAGCTGAGAGGGCGGCTAAAAAGTGGGGGAGGGGAGAGCATGTGACTGCAAGCTGCTTGATCCTGGCCACGTTCTCGTTAGTTTGGTTAATCACAATTTAAAGAGTGGAGGGGAAAAATGACCCAACGGTACAGAAATCTACACGAGTTCTTCTAACTGCAAGCACTGAAATGGTAACACTTGTAGGGAAGATGTCCTAACCAGCTAGCTTCCCTTCGGTGAGGACTCTGTCCAGAAAACAGTGGATTCACAGACCAGCCTCCGGTTGTAAGGGGAGGGAATCTGACCATTAGATTTTCGTTAGTCCCTTCCCAGATGCGAAGGAAACCGGTCTGTTTCCCGCCACGTGAACGTGGTCGGTTTTCGCATCCTAGAGGAAGGCTGCCCACGGTGCTTGGAGCCCTCTGCTTGGCCTCATTGCAGGCTGGAGCCTGTCAGCACTTGCTGGGTGTCCTTCCAAATGGCCAGTGTGACTTGGGCTCTGGCTTCTGATGTCTTTTTTGGTCTTCATTACAAATTTAAAAGGAATGCAAATAACGAAATCCATACTACATTATGACAAACAACTCTAAATTATTCCGATATCCCAAAGCAAAGGAAATGTCTAGATGTTTTCAAATAATATTTTATATGTGCTATGTACCAAGTGTTTTAAGCACTTCAGTAATCTTCATCTTTCCTTTTAGACAGGTAATGTTATTAACATCATCATCCCGATTGTACCGAGGTCAGGCTCAGAGAAGGGAAGTACTTTTCTAAGGACACACAGTTAGTAAGAAGTACTGGCAGGGTGGGAACAAATGCAGGACCCTTACTTCTTAAGCCCCCTCATCACCCAGCCTTCGAAGATAGAGTGAAGGGAAGCCAGGCCAAACTTTCAACAACCCAGCCTCCAAAACCTCCAGCCTTCAATGTGTCTCTGTCTTCCTCGCATCCAGACTGCTCCCAAGGCCTATTCTCTCCTCTTGGTATCAGCTCTTCTGGGGTCCTGGCATTTGCAGTACTGTGATTTATAATAGGGCATATGTATTTGGTCTTTGTCCTGTTTTGAGCACAGAGCTCCTAAAACCCTTGGAATTTCCTAAGTAATGAGAGCAGTAGAAGTGTCTTTTGTTTTGTTAGTGAGGTGACTTTTGGACCACACCTACGGATGGGGGCCGGATGCCAAGAGAACCATCCATATGATTAGAAGACTGGAATGTTCAGTCCCACCCCCCGACCTCTGGCAAGGGGAGAGGGGCTGGGGTTGGAGCCATCACCGATGGACAATGGCCTGATCAATCATACCTATGTAATGAGGCCTCCTCGGGACACCTGAGAAGACGCGGTGTTAGAGGGCTTCGGGGTTGGGGACCACATGGAGATGCAGGGACAGTGGTGTACCCGGAGAGAGCATGGGCGCGCCTAGCCCCTCCTCACCTACCTCGCCCTGGGCATCTCTTCCTTCTGGCTGTTTCTGAGCTAATACCTTTCACAATAAATCGGTGATCCAGCGAGGGACCTATTCTCTGAGTTCTGTGGGCCGTTCCGGCAAATTAATTGAACTCCAGGAGGGTGGCAACCTCTGATTTATAGCCAGTTGGTCAGAAGTGCTGGTGACAACCTGGGCTTGTGACTGGCATCTGAACTACATGTTTGTGGGCAGTCTCATGGGCTCAACCCTTAGCCTGTGTAATCGGATGCTCTCTCACGGATAGGCAGTGACAGAATTGAGTTGAACACCCAGCTGGTGTCAGAGAACTACTTGGTGTTGTGTGTGGGGGAAGTCCCCTTCCCACCCCCACCTGCATGTGGAAATTGGGTCCTGGAACCTAATTTACATAGCAACACTGTAATTCATACCTTCTGTTCTCACGCTGGCCAACTCCCCTTAAACAGTGTCCTTCAACTGGGAGATAGCCTTATGGTGTGCAACGAGAGTGAGATCTCTGTGTTATCCTCCTGTGATTGTGTGACTTTTAGACAGTATTTGTTCTAATTCTGTAACAACTGCTGTTCTTATCTGCGAAGTGGGGATAGTGATTCTCACCTCCATCGAGTCATTGTGATAGTTACATTAACGTTTGTTGAAGCGGGATGTTTGACCCAGCCGGAGGCCATGGCAGACCGGCCAACAGGAAGAAGCTTTTGAAATTGTTCAGGTACGAGATGGTAAGGAGGTAAATTAGGATGGTGGAGCGGAAATGGAAAAGAAATCAAAGTAGGAGATGATGGGAATGAAAAATTCATCTGCAGTGGCCACTGGATGTGAAACATTAAAAAAAAAAAAAACAAAAAAAAAGCGAAGACCCAGGCATTTGAAGCAAGTAGCTCAAGAAAAGCGGACAGAAGTCCCTGACTGCAATTCCTATGTTACCTGGCATGATGCCTCATAACATGGCAGGGTCTATGTGTTGCAGAATGAGAACAATTGACATACATCGAGGAAGAAAAAATCTGACAGTCAGAATGTATAACGATGACTTCTATAGCTTGTTACCCGAACTCCAATAAAGTATTTAGAAGTAAGTGACAATGTGGTATGTCTAGGAAGGATGCAGAGGCTTAAGGTAGAAAGTGGCTTTTTGATTATGTCCCTGAGAAGGTAGAGGTTAAACGCACCTACAACCATTTGTCCACAGGTTTGAGAAGTTTGAAGGTGATGTGTAGAGGACAGATGGATATAGATGGAAGTTCCTAATAGCCGCAGTGCAGTTTTCTTGATAATTGATCACCTGTAGCCATATGGATAAGACGAATGGGACGATGTGGAGGACAGGGAGTGGATATGAAAACCCTGCTTCTCAAAAATAAAACCACATAGAATGAAGGGATGAGTAATTATATTACTTAAGATAGGTACAATGCTGATTGTCAAGAAAGGCGATATTGTGGTGACAATTTTAGGGAATTGAATGTATTGGTGTCTTTGAGTAACTCCTTGAAGACAGTGTCAAGAGCATTAAAAATTACAAATTGCTCATATCAACAATATAACAACGGAGAACAGTCTCTCTCATTCATTTTTCTCTGCTCTCCTGTGAAAGAACTACATTTGATGGGCTAAAGGAAGTGCAAAGCTGAAAATAAGAAAATACAGACTTGGTTTAAATTTTCATCTCATTGTTCAGTCTTGTGGATACAGGTGATTCATGATGGATGCTGGACAGGCTCCATTTGGTGAGAAAACCCAGAGCAAGTATATATATGGGATGATGGATAAAAGGCACCCATTGAAGTTGTTGCTGATTAAACATAAAGTTGATTGTAAAATCAATGTGCTCGATGGAAGACCTAGAATAAAAAAAACTAATTAGTTGGAAAACCTAGAAATTAAATAGGTTCAAGATGGATGAAGTCTCTGGAGAGATGCTCAGAGAATTGCAGAGAAATGGAATAGTTCAGGTTGTTAGCTTGAACTGCGTCTTTAAATGCTCTCCTGTAAATGTGGACGTGGGAATAACACCAAGATCCTCCTTAGGTCCTTCCGCTTGAGCTTATATTAGTCCAAGTTCGCTCACCCCTGCCTTTTATTTTCCTGTCTCAATGTGTGATAGTCATTGGCATTCCCAGGTACCTATTAGCGTTTGTCTCTGTCCATCAACTCTTCCCATCTTGCTTTTCGCATTTAGCAATCCAATGTGTGGATAATCTGCCCAGACATCCTTGACCCCTGAAGGCTTGTCTGTGGGCACCTGCTTCTTGGCTCTATGAAGGCCTCAGGCTCCCCAGAATGCACTACCCTGACTCACCCTCCCTTGTGACCCCACTCTAGAAGGGCAAATATTATCTATTTGAGGAAATTTGGTGTTTGGATTTTGAAATATGCTATGGATTTAAAGCTTGTGTTACAAAAGTACTTGGATTAATGTCTTCATTTTTAAATTACTGTATTTACTTTAGTTTCAATAGTGAAATTAAAATATAGTAAAACATGTGGAGAAATGTTTTAAGAAATGGCTACAATCTCTGATAAAGAGAAAAGGAGGAATCACACCCATTAAACAAATCTCACTTTTATACAGCTGTTATGCTCTATCTGTCTGATTTTTATGTTTCTTGTATCACTTTGGAGAAGTGTTTATTCAGGGACTTATTTTTCTGTTGGATTGTTTGGGTTTTTTTGGTGTTAAATTATATAAATTTTTATATTAAATTTTTCATATTAACCCCTTATCAGATGTCTCATTGGCAAGTATATTCTACCATTCAGTAGGTTGTCTTTGCATTTTGTTGATGGTTTCCTTTGCTGTGCAGAAATTTTTTAGTTTGATGCAGTTCCATTTGTTTACTTTTTCATTTTTGTTTCCTTGCCCAGGGAGATATATCAGAAAAAAATATATTACTATGAGAAATGCCTATGTTTTACTGCTTATATTTTCTTCTAGGTTTTTATGGTTTCAAGCCTAACATTTAAGTCTTTAATTCATTTTGCATTTTAATCCATTATTCTTGTGTGTCATGTAAGAAGGTGGTCTAGTTTCATTTTTTGCATGTATCAATTCCATTTTCCCTGAACAATTTATTGAATAGACTGTCTTTATGCCATTGTATGTACTTGACTCCTTGTCAAATTTTAATTGACCATAAAGGCATGGGTTTATTTCTGGGCTCTCTATTGTATTCCATTGATCTATACATCTGTTTTTAGGCCAATATCATGCTGTTTTGATTACTATGGCCTTGCAGTGTACTTCTGTATTAGGTAACATGATTCTTTTAGCTTTGTTCTTTTTTCTTGAGATTGCTGTTGCTCTTCGGGGTCTTTTGTGGTTCCCTATAAATTTTTGGAATATTTGTTCTAGTTCTGTGAAATGCACCACTGGGCTCTTAATAGGAATTGCATTGAATCTATAGATTGCTTTAGGTAGTACTGACATATTAACAATGTTAATTCTTCCTTTCCATGAAGATGGTATATGCTTCCATTTATTTGTATCTTCTTCAGTTTCTTCCTTCAGTATCTTATAATCTTCCAAATGCAGGTCTTTTACTTCCTTGGTTAAATTTATTCCTGGATATTTTATTTTATTTCTATTATATTTTATTATTACTTTTTAATCCTCACCCAAAGATATGTTTATTGATTTTAGGGAGAAAGAAAAGAGGGGAAGGATGGAGAGGGGGGAGGAAAGGGGGCAGAGAGAGAGGGAGAGAAACATTGATGTGAGAGAGAAAACATTGATCAGCTGCCTCTCATACACACCCTGACTTGGGATCAAACCCGCAACCTCTTGGTTTACAGGACAGTGCTCGAACCAACTGAGCCACCTGGCTAGGTATTTTATTTTTTTATGTAATTGTAAATGGGATTGTTTTTCTTAGTTCCCCTTTCTGAGAATTCATTATTGGTGTATAAAAAGACATTGATTTTTTTGATATTATTGTCTTTACTAAATATAGGCCCCCTCAGAGCAAGGACATTATGTACCAAGGGCCTGGATCAGCGCCTTGCCAGTAGTGAGTGCTCAATAGATATTTGTTGAATGAATAAGTGAAACAACAAATATAGAACAATATACTCACGATATTAAATGGAAAATGTAAGGTATAGAATATGGGTGTGGACTGCTCTATTTGCATGAAAGGAGGACAACTCAAACACGAATATATCCCTCTACTAGGATAAAATAAGGATTCTGGAACACACCAAACCTGGTAAGAGTGATTGCTTCTGAGATCGAGAACGTTCTCAAGGGTGCATGTAACATCTTCTTTTCCCCCAAAAACCAACTAAAAAAGTGACAGAATATCTTACTTAAAAACCATCTGTATTTTATGGAAGAATTAGAACTTCAGGACACTAGAAGGTGCTATTGCCAGATTCCTACGGAGCATGAGCATTCAGTTTCTTTTGTGTATTTTTGAAAGCTTCTGTTTATTATCGGGAAAAAGAATTGACATTTTGGGGTCATTTTACTCCTCGCCATCTGTCACAAAAACCTTGACATGGAGATAGTATAGGCACAATGTCAAGTTGGCAACCTTTAGAGTGTGATTTTTTTTTTTCCAATCCGAAAAATTCGAAGTCTGTATCTCATTTTCAACGGCCACATTTTTCTGTAAATTCTGCCTTTTGTCTTTTTGGCTTTTTTTTTCTCTTAACCCCTGTGACTTTTCCCCTTTGGTTTTTACATTTGGGATTTCTGTACCACGAATCTATTTGGGAGAAAATGGACAAGCCTGCCCAGGAGCGTGGCCTCCCGCAGCCCTGCGCCCTCCTTCGCTGAGTTTCTCCAATGAGGTCCCACCCTGGGGCCCAGCCTCCAGCACTTGGCAGCCCACCAGGCTTTATGGCAGAGCAACTTGTCCTGGGACCATCTTGGAAAACAGAGAACACCGTTTGCTCCTTAAATGGTTGTACTTAAACACGCATGTCTGGCTGATAAAGGTCTCAGAGATGGGCTGGTGGTCTTAAGCTTCAGCTTTGGATGATGGATTTCTAAAGACTTGCCCTCTGCTTATGAGCACTGAGCAGGGGCACAGGCCAGACAGAGATGGAGTGAAGGCCCCACCTCTATTATCCCGCGATCCTTAGACTTGATGAGGAATCCCCTAAATTGGCAGCTTCCATCATGACGCTGTCTTATAAGAAGCTAAATTTCTCCTTGAATCTTCCAATAGGAATCAGTGACTGACTTCGAATAATCACCCTCAGTGATGTCAGTATTTCTCATTAACGTTATTCCGTTTCCTTCCTCCTATCCTGTCCAATAGCCTCTGAGGTCTTTGGGCTTGTGTGTACAGGGTAGAACAATAGTAGATTCACAGCTATGAGTACATGAAACACCGCGTTTATTTTTGTATTATCATTTACTAAGTATTGTATTATTTTTCAAAAGAACAACTGTCAACTTACTTTCGCCCCACCCTGTACAGTGGATGGACTAAGAAAAATATTTAAAAAACCCCGAGAATAATATGAGATAAAATAACCCCCCTAGTTCCTCACCCACAGCAAGCGGGTGCTCCGTGAATGTTGATTGGCCGTGATGCAATAGTAACGACAGCACGGACTTTCATTGCCTTCGCCCTTCCACGAATCCCACTTCCACTTCCATCTGCTCCCTTCACGTCGCTGGTGAGCTGGGATCCTTTCACTTTAGCGCATGGCGAGCAGAGCAGGCAGTTTCTCGTATCGGCTTGTAGGGTTCCCCTGACCAACGGTGCCTCTGACTTAGCTCCAAGGTCAACGTCAGGGCGCTTACGTGATTCTAAGCAAACACCGGGGCAGAGAGCGTCCCTGAGCCTCCTGACTTGAAACCCCCCTGACTTTATCAACTTCTAACGTAGTTAGGATTTAGTGGTCTGGTTTTTATTGGCGCCCAGTGAAAAAGGGACACATAGGATGTGCGGATCTCTAGTGGCTAACCGAGGTTACCGTAGCTGAAAGGATAAAGGAAACCTACACGCTGATCAGATGCTTGTCTATTCAGATATTTGTGACTTAAATTTCTATTACTCTGTCTGTCAAAGTTAAATCTATGTTAGGCCAGTGACAGCCAGTGCTGGCCAATGGTGTTGCTCTTCTTCTTGTGTTTGTTTTCTCCGAAAATAGCTAAAGCAAAGGAGAACATATAAATAAGCCATGAATGTGAAATATAACAGATACCCCATGGGCAGAGGCCACATGTGTCACGTCTGAGATCGAGTGAGAGTGAACTATGAAGAGCTGGGTGGGTGATGGGGGTGAAAGATTTAGTCCCCCTGTGGAACTGACTTAGCTCTTAATTCCCTAGAAAAGGTCCTTCGAGGGAATCTCTTTTCCCCTTTAAAAGAGATGATGGCTGCCCTGACTGGTGTGGATCAGTGGGCTGGGCAACATTATGCACAGTGAAAGGTCACCGGTTCGAGCCCCGGTCAGGGCACACACCTGGGTTGCAGGCCAGGTCCCTGGTTAGGGGTGTGCGAGAGGCAACCAATTGATGTTTCTCTCAGGCAACCAACTGATGTTTTGCTCCCTCTCTTCCTCCCTCGCTTACCCCTCTCTAAAAATAAATAAACAAAATCTTAAAATAAAAAAGAGATCATGACCCCAGAAAACTTTAACAAACATGTGTGTTCTTCAAAGCCTGTGGGATGGCCCAGACTTGTTTCATGGAGCAGCTTTTAAATCAAACCTGCATTTCTTTGGAGACATGTAGAGTTACCCAGGGCTTGGATGTGAGGCTTCTGGAATCAGCTTGCAGGAACGTGGGAAGGCAGGGCCAGAGGACATGCGGAGTCCAGGGACATGACCTGCCAGGTGATGAGGAAGGGGCACAGAGACCCAACTTCAGAGCTGTGCTCTGGAGTGGTGTAGGGCAAGCAAGGGAGGCACGATGCCATCTTCAGGGTTTTTCTAGAACCAACAAGGATTAGAGTTAATGATAGGGACCCAACACCAGACCCCAACGAGAATGTCAGACGTGACTGCCACCACCCAGCTTTGAGGCCTGGGTCATTTAGGACAGGGGCCCCATCAGAGCAAGGGACAGAGAGTCTACGTGGAGAAACCAGCCAGTCACTAGGAGCAGGAATCAAGCGCGGGTATATGTTGAGCACCTGGATGACTTGTGGTCATTTCTGGGGGTTATGGAATGAATGTTTGTGCCTCTCCTAAATTCACATATTGAAGTCCTAACCCCCAGTGAGACGGTGTTTGGAGGTGGGACGTTTTGGAGGTAACTAGGTTTAGAGGAACTCTTGAGGGTTTAGAGGAACCAGGATGGGTTCAGTGTCCCTGTAAGAAGGGACCGGAGCCCCTTCTCTGTCTCTCTGCCATGGGAGGACATAGGAGAAGTGGCCAGCCTCCTGCAAGCCAGGAAGAGAGCCCTCACTAGGAATGAAATTAGGCAGCACCTTGATCTTGGACTTCCAGCCTCCAGAATTATGAGAAAATAAATTTTACTTTAGAAGCAAACCCTCATGGTGGTTTAAAGCTGCAGATTAATCTTGAATATAAAAAGGAAACCATGATGTAGATGTCACTGAGAATGTATTCATGGTAAGAAGTGAAAATGGTACTCAGTCAAAAAACAATAAAAATATTTTATACAGTTTTCCTGGGCTGTTCCCGATGTCTGGAGCCTTGCTGATAAATGTTGGGAGGATATTTCTATTCTTGTTTACAGATCCCACAGTTCGGCTTAGGCTGCTGATTTGTTTTCCGGGGGGTTAAGTATTTCCAGAAAGCTGTGTTCTCACTCCTGAGTTAAATGGAAACATCTTCCACCGAACCGAAGTTAAACTGCTTTTGGCCGACGTTGAAGTTGGATCCGCCTCAAAGGAAATTCTCTTTGGCTTTGAGGGTTTTTTCAAGATCAAGCTTCCCTTTTCGTGTTAATATCATTTGTGACATCTTGTTTCTCATTGGATGACTTTCTTGTGCCCATTCACCTTTGAACTGTAGCTTGTTGTTCACAGAGTCCTGGCTTGACGCCAAGGCGTGAAGGGACCGGGACATGTCAGCCAGTCTGGCAGGACCACATCCATCTTCCGAGGAGGCTGGCTGCCTGAGACAGGCTGGCGAGTACCTTGGCCTGGATGCCTCAACATCCATCACAGAGGCGTGTGACCGCTGACCCCAGCTTGAGGGACAGTTTTGTCATTTCTGCCATACTGCGACATCCCACTGCCTGTTTTACCCACGTACAGTTTTACCATCATGCCTTCTTCCTCTCTGATCCTTTTCTCTGCTACTTCTACAATTAGGTCCTGGCTGAGTAGCTCAGTTGGTTCGACCATCGTCCCGATGCACCGAAGTTGTGGGTTCGATCCCCAGTCAGGGCACATACAAGAATCAACCAATGAATACATAGATAAATGGAACAATAAATCGATACTTCTCTCTTTGTCTCTCTCTCTCTTTTCCCCTTCCTCTCTCTCTCTCTCAAACCAATAAATAAATTAATTAAAGTTAGTACAATTAAAAGTTTGTACAACTGAAAGTTTGTTCCACATTTTTTTTTCCCCAGTGTAGAACTGCAATGTGAGATTATAAAGTACTGGGAAAATAGAGGGTAGAGGGCTTGCGTTATGGGGGCAGCTGCTTAGGTTCAGTGTCACATTCAGTGAACAAATAACTTGTAACTGAAGAGCCGAACCCATTGAGGCCACATGGTCTGCTCTGGATTTCAATGGTAACCTGACATTTTGCACAGAGAGGAGACTTGCCTGGTCAGCCATTTGAAGGAGTTTCTAAACAAGGACCGACGTGCCCCTCCGTCCCTTTTTCTAACCACAGCCTCCTTTACTTGTCACTATACCTACAAAAATAATGCTTGATTTAAAATAAATATTGGAAGAGTGGTCAGGCTATTTTTCTAGCCAGAAAGTAAATACATCCTCCTGTAGGACAAGACTGTGAGGCTGCAACTGGTGTGTCAGCCAAGGCAGCTGTCGAAATAAGGAATGATTTTGGCTTTTGTTTCTGTACAAGAGCTCATTTATTTTTAAATGCTCACCACATCAGTCAAAATGGGTATTTCTTAGAGAAGGCTTTGGTGGCATCTCCTTGTCCCTAAAGCCTGTTGGAATTTGGTATGTCTGCTTAAAATGGGGACAAGAAAAAGAAAAGCATTTGGAAGTTTCTGAAATTTTTCTAGGGCAAAATGTCCACTGTATTAGCTCTAAATAAGCTCATTCCCAAGGATGAAGAGGGATTCAGCTCTGTTTCTTTTCTCCTGGGTCCCTCCTCTTTTGGAGCCCAGACTTTGTTATTGAGCCTAGAGAAAAACTATCAAGAACGTTGAGGAACGTCTGTTAATCAGAGTTGCTCCTTAAAACAGTGGAGGAAAGAATGGGAAGAAAACTGTTTTTAAAGATTTTATTTATTTATTTATTTAGAGAGAGGGGGAGAGAGAGAAAAAGAGAAACATCGATGTGAGAGAGAAATAGCAATCAGCTGCTTCTCGCATATACCCCGACCTGGGACCAGTCTGCAACCCAGGTGTGTGCCCTGACCGGGATTCGAACCAGCAACCTTGCACTTTGCAGGGCGATGCTCAGCCAACCGAGCCACATCAGTCAGTGAAAAATCAACTGTTTTAAAGTGCACATGTGCTCCTGGGGTGGAGAGGCGTTAGAGTCAGCTTCCCAAGGCTCTTGGGATCTAGGGTTCCACAGGCTAGAGGCAAACAGTTTGTCAGCCAACCATCGCTCTGCTCAAAGTGATGCACAGACTAGTCTAGGAATAAGTATGTGAAAAAGGAAAGTGATTCGTTTTCCACATGGGATAGTGGGGTTTATGCCTTGTCAATTTCCAGGAGCATAAGACCTGCTGGATTCCAAAGTAGGAAGAATAACTAGAAAGGCTTTCGCATTCCCATCTGTAGTATGCAGGGGACTCCGTGGTTGTTCACATTTCCTCACTGCCTGACCTACAACCTCCTACACCCCAAGCTCAGGCATGGCACGTGATTTGCTTTGGCAAATTGAACCTCGATGGTATGTATCTCAGCCCACATTTCAGTAGAACATTCACTGTGATTGCAAAGTTTAGGTCAGCACCCCGTGATCCTGTGCCTTTTGACGCGGGATGGTCTATCCAGACAGGAGCTGCTCTCTCAACCTTATTCTCCAAAAAGGAAGATGCTGTAACAGACCCAAACCCACCTTGTGGCCTGGAACACCGATTAGTTCTCTATTTATTTATTCAGTAAATCTTTAGGAAATGCCTTGGTGCTAAGGATACAGTGAGGAGCAAAAAGATACGGTCCTTATTCACATTCAGCTTAAAATTAAGTAATGAAAAACAGTTCAGTACTAAAGTAAGTGTGAATAAAATCTAGAATATGGAAGTGACATGCATCTTTTTGAAGATAAAATACTAGAATCCTGGAGGTTCACAGTTCTGATGGTCCAAGTCAGACAAGCTGCAGAGATACACACACAACCTTATGACCATTTCCGTAGGAAATTTCAGAAGCGCTGACTGGGAGGTGTAAGTAAGTATAAGATGAGGGTGGGTTAATGAATGAGCCAGGAGAACAGACATAGAAACATAGGGGAGTTGGAGGATTCGCACGTATATATCAATTCTTCCAGTGCTGAAATAGTTATATCCACGCAGGAGACGGGATTATAAAAGGCATTACAGTTTCAGTCAGTTGCATCATAAGAAATGAATGCAGAAGTAAACTTTTGCAGGGTATTATTAAGATATGCGTGCTTCAATATATTTTAATATCTAAAGAAAGAGTTAAGTAATGACGTAGAAGTAGGAAGTTGCATAAGAGCACCATTCTATCCTCAGGTCATGAGAATGAAGTGTGGACTTTGACAGCAAGGAACCATTCCCAGGACATAGGACACGCTGACTGGGGTCCAAGGGCCTGGGTTTTGATCCTGACTCTACCGCTTATTAATTATGAGAGTTTGGACAAGTAACTTAATCTTTTTTAATTTTAATTTTCTCACTCATATGATGTTTTCACTGTATAAAGGCTTTGTGAGTACTAATGAGATAATGCCCATGAACCATTTGTAATGGTGGCTGGCTTATTGCAAGCACTCAGTACAAGATGGTGTTATTTGCAATTATCATTATAATTTATGTATTATAATTTACTACAGTTATCATGTGTAATTTGCAAAAGTGTTACATGGTAGAAGTGCCCAATGATCTTTCTGTAGCAATAAGCAGGAGTCCTAGATTTAATAAATGTACTGAAGAGTTTTTGTAGGTGTCCCTGAAACAGTCTATTTCCGTGTCTGGGGCTCCTTGAGCAAAGGACACTTTTTCATTGTACTTCCTTTTGTCATCAGAACAGCTCTTAAATTAGGTGAAGCCTATAGGCCTGGGATAAAAATCCAGCCGGTATAATTCAATTCTGATACAGTGGCGTCAACTGAGGTGCCAATGCTGCGTTTGAAATGTAAGAGAGTGGTTGGCTTCTCGCTTGATATTTTTGAAAAGATGATGAAGTACTTTGTATTTGGGCAGTCTGAGCTCTGTAATTCTGACTGCTTATAATAGAATTCAGGACCCCACTCAACTTGCACCATAACATGGCTTTATTCCTAAGATGGCCTGATACCACAGGTCATGCACCTCTCTTTTGCCATGATTTTTTGTGTCCTCTCTTCTATAACCCATTCCCTGACATATAACAGGGGCTTCATTAAGTGTTTATGGAAGGGAGGAAGGAAAGAAGGAATTTACCTGAGTGCTACTTTGATGTTAAGTTGTCATGCACTAATGGAGCTGACATTTTGGCTTCAAGAGCAAATTGCTCACCAAAGAAGTAATCAGGGAAATCTATTGAATCTACCCCCTTGTCCACAAATGGGAATTTTTGTTTTCATACAGTGTAACAAGTGTTATTTTTCAAAAAATGAATTGGTCCACTTTATTTAGCTCAAAGTGTTTGTTGTCAGGGCCGACAAAGCAGTAGCTTAATAAGAAGCCATTTAGGAATCTACTCAGAAAGCAGGTTGTTGACATTATTGACTCATTTCAGATTGTTAAAGCTATAAATTACCTTGTATAAATATATGCCAAATTACCTCTAGTTCAGGAATCACTTCATGGTATCAGTTTTTGTGATGTCACAATATAGCCCTTTAGTGCAAGTAAGGTAGCATCTTTCAGCCAATCAGTGACCAGGAACCAAGAAGCTGCCCTTAGCCAAAGGCGGGGTAGTTATTTCTAATAGGGTAATTGTATGTTCTTTGTCATCCTTTCTGGTTCATGTTATTAACTGAATTTGTTGACTTCTTGCAGTTTGAAGAATACTGATCGTAGACTCATAAAACTAAGAGATCCATCCTGGCCTCCCTTCACCTTCTTTTGAAGGACCATATTTAGGTATTTTGTGTCAAATAATCATTCCTGAATCTTTTCCTTACGATGTCTGTAGGAACTTATACTTCCATCATTGGTGGTAGTCTTTTCTTTTTTAACATTTTATATAGAAAAATGTCAAACATATACTAAAGTATATAGAGGAGTTTAATGAAACCTCCATGTATCCATAATGCAGGCTTAAGGTTTATCAACAAATGGACAATCTAATTTCCTTTATACCCTTTCCTAAAAATCTAGGTTTTTTTCTCCTACATTGAGAATTCGTTTTCAACAGTCCTGGAGATGATAGTATTAGAAATACACCCAGAACTGTCTCAGAAAACAACACCCAACGCTGCAAAGCTCAAAGTTTGAGTTGCTGTTCTCTTTGTCCTTAGGATATATCCTTCTAAGGGTGCACATAGTCATCTCTTCATATCTTCTTACCAGTGAATCTTTGCCATTGATTTTCCTAGAAGGATACTGAGTGGAAGGCTAAGTAAATATGTAAATTTTGTTAAAGGCTGCCAAATTCTTCTCTATTGGAAAGGTGTCATTTTGCATTCCCACCAGCAGTGTTTAGGAATGACTGTTTTCTCAGCCATAGAATGTCACCAAACTTTGAGATTTTATTAATCTATTAAGTGGGTGGCGGGGGGGGGGGGGCGGATATATACGTCAGCTAGTTCTAGTTTGAATTTCTCTTAATTTGAGTGAAATTGATTATTTTTTCCATGGAGTTAAATGGATATCTGCATTTCTTTGCTTATGAGCTATTTTTTCTCCAGTCTGTTTTTCTGTAGGGTGATTGGGCTTTTTTCTTTTCTATTTTATTAATTCTTCAGCTGTGATACAAGTTGCAAATATTTCCCTAATTTGCCATTTGTTTGTTTACTTGATTTATAACTTTTGCCGACAATAGTTTACTATTATTTTTACATAATTAGATTCATCTATCATTTTCCTATTTCTTCTGTGTTTTGAGTCTCTCTTAGAAAAGTTGTTTTTACTCCCCCATTGTAAAGGGATTTGCATGTAATTTCTCCTAGTTCTTTTTTGGTTTGGTTTATTTACATCAAAATCTTCGATCTGTTTGGAATTTATCCTGGTATGTCCAGTAAGAAAAGGAACAAATTTTTTCATTTTTCTATACAGCTGTCCTGTTTTCCCAGTACAACTTACTATAAAGTCTTTCCTTGTCCTCAAACTGATCTGAGATGCAGCCTTTATTGCTTTCAAAATATGCATTTGTAACTTAGTTGTCTTTTCTAATGCTTATTAATTCAAAAGTTATTCACATACCTGACATATATTTTTATGATTCCACATGAGCCCTTTCTTCTGGGAAAAGTGGAGGAAAGTGCGGCTGTAATTCTTAATCTGGAATTGCTCTATGGGAGTGAAGGTCAGAGTCAAATTGCCCTTTAGATTTAATAACTCAAAATATGACCTTTCCTTCTAAAATCTTTCTTCTCTTGCCCCAACCTTCAAGCAAGTGAAATTTCCATCCTTTTACATTTCCCAAGTCATAGTCTCTTGTTAATCTTAACCTGCTTTCCCTCAATTTCTCACACTTAAACAGCACAAAGTTGCAACTTTTGCCTCCTAATTATTTCCCCAAGCCTTCCCGTTCCTTCCACCCTTATTTCCAGTGTTGTCTGTAGTTTCCACCTTAAGCACATTGCATGTGGACAATGTCTACAGCTTTGCGCGTGGCCCTCCTCCTTGTACTTCTCAGATGCACCTTCCTCGCAGCTGCCAAAAGGATCTGTTTCCAACAGCAACCTGACCTGCTCCTCCTCGTTTCATACCCTGTCAGCTGCGGGACAGAGTCCCGTTTCCTTAACAAGTCCTTCCAGGCCTCCCTGCTCCCCCGCCTTCCTCCGTCCCTGCCCTCTGTCCCGCATAATTGGGCTTCAGCAACCCCATGCCACTTGTGGGTTATCAGGTGCTCCAGATGCCTTCCAACCTCCCTCCTGGGCTAAGGCTAGTCCCTGCCTTTTCCTATATCTCCATTTTCTAAAAAGATTTTATTTATTTATTTATTTTTTACAGAGAGGGGAAGGGAAGGAGAAGGAGGAGAGACACATCAATCTGTGGTTGCCTCTCAAGGCACCCCTGACTGGGGACCCAGCTTGGGCATGTGCCCTGACTGGGAACTGAACCAGCGACGCTTTGGTTCACAGGCCAGCACTCAATCCACTGAGCCACACCAGCCAGGGCTCTCTGTCTCCGTTCTAAGATATTACTCCTTCCACACAGCCTCCCCTTTGCTGCCCCACCTCCAGCCCTGTCCCCTTGCTCTCACACTACACTGAAATTATACTGATGCATTTATCCTTTATTTTACTGTGAGTCCTTGAGTGGGAACTGAAGTTTCATGAATGCTAACATTGGCCTTCCATGCATGCATAATAGTGAAAATGTTCATCGTTCTTGGTACACAGCTCTATAATAACATGTAATGCATGGTACAGTGTACATAGTTGCTTCTGTGTTTGTTCCCCTATAGATTATGAACATCTTGAGAGAGGAAATCTTGTCTTATTTGTCCATCTATTCTTAAGCCTAGGATAAAGTCTATTACAGGGCGTGGGAACTCAAGGAATGAGTGTTTGGGGATAAAAGAATAAGGGAGATCGTGATGGCAAAAGGCCTGCAAAACAGGATTTGGGGGAAATAATGAAATAACCGCAAGTGTCAACCTCAGAAAAAAGAACATTTCTGAGACAGGGAGGACGGGGGTGGTCCCGGAGAGCGTGTGTGGGGTTCCAAAGAGCAGAATTGGGGTCCGAGCAGAGAAGTGACAGAGAGGCCCAGCTCAGCTTCCTGTACAGGGAGCGGAAGGCTGTCGTGGGGGACTCCCGAGGCTGCGATCCCTGGGGCTGTCAGAAAAGGCGGGGCAGAAATCCCCCTGAGAAACCACGGCACTGCACACCCACCCGAATGGATAAAATAACAAATAGCGACCACACAAAATGCTGGGGAGGATGCGGGGAAACTGGGTCAGCCCTACCTTGCAGGTGGGTGTGTAAAATAGTACACCCTGGACATACGATTTGACAGTTTCTTATGGCACAAAACATGTCAATACCATGTGACCAGCAATTGCGCACTTGGGCGTTTATCCCAGAAAAAAATGAAGACTGATGTTTATACAGAAACCTGTAAGTAAAGATTTATAGCAGCTTTATTTGTAATAGCCCCAAATTGGAATCAGCCTGAAACAGGTGAATGGTGAAACAAATTATGGTACATCTATAATATTTGTGTTAGTCAAGGTTTTCCAAAGAAATAGAATCAATACGAGAGATTGATTGTAAGAAATTTGTTTATGCAGCCAGGGAGCTGAGAAGGCCCAAGATCTGCACTGGGCAAGTCAGGGGCCCGTGGTTGCCGAAGGTGTAGTTCCCGCCCAAAAGCCACGGGCTCCACACGCAAGATCTGCTGCAACAGTTGCTCTATTTCAAGATCAAAGACAGGAAAAGACTGATATCCCAGCACAAGTAGTCAGACAGAAGCTCTTATTTAGTCTCATAGTCAATGTTTGGTCCTGGAGACATACAGCATGGGACATAGAATCTCAGCACTGAAGAGGACATTAATAGTCTGTGGGTACAGCCTCTTATCAAACGTCTGCAGCCTGCCAGGCACCTGAACCCCGTGTTTATCCTTTACTCATCAATGTTTAGTGGGATTCATTGGGCTCCCCTTAGTTTCTCAATGAAAGAAAATCGTTTTAATATAACACTTAAAAACTCTATAAACAGTTTTCTTAACTCCTTTTCTTCCAGCATGTCTCTCGGTTTTGTTTTTTTTCTTTGTTCCCTTTGAAATAGAGAGTGAGGCACAAAGCAGTATCTCTCGAAATTTGGAGATGAAGACATACTATTACAGATCCCATATATCCGAAAGTGAATGGTTGTTTCTTATTTTTAATTAGTGTCTGTCCGAGCATACCTTGTCCTACAGCCTCAGGTTCCCTTGGGGACTGAGTTTGTGATGGTTCATACACAGCAACAATTTCCTGTTAACCTCGGCGGCTTGGTCGTCCCTTATGCCCCTCAGGTAGGTAGGGGCTGGGAATGCTGCATGTTTCAGCCTGAGTACTTGCACCAGAAGCGTTTTCCCCCTTCTGTGATAAGTGAGAATAGAAGAACTTTCTTCCTGTTTCCTTATAGTTGGCATTTGCCATTGTCTTAAATGAAATGGGCCTCAAGAATCATCTAGTTCGATTTCCTGCCCCTCCCCACTTTTGTATTCATATTTCTTCAAAGTGTTTATTGCTCTTGATAGGGCGGAAACTGCTAAGGTAAGTCACGTGAGTGAATAGCCATTGGCAGGTTGTTTACCCAAAGCCAAAACGCTAGTCGTGACGAAGCTGGGTCTAGAACCCATGGCTGGAATTCCCCTCTATGTAACCCTGGCTTGTCAAGGGGTAGCAACTGCTGTCTTCCTGTCTAGTCTCCATAGTGATTAGTCCTTCTCTGTCAGGAAACCCTTCTCCGCTTCAGAATTTAATCCATCCTTCACTCCACAATTCTACTTTAATCATCCTTCACCGAGGCACATGGATGCTCTTCTAGTAAGAACAGTGGGATTTTTAGTTTCCACACAATTTATGGTTTGAAATATATGTACAAGATAAGTTAGTCATGGAGGATGTTTATTTTTAAATGTTGACCTTTTAAAAGAAATCGTGAAGATCCACTATACTCCGAAATACTCTCCAGCTATGCAAAGAATGAAGAATAGTTTTTGTCCTGATGTAGAAGAGTCCCAAAGACTTAGGCATATAAAAAGCAAGTAGCAAAAAATGTGTACAGTTTGATTCTGTTTTGTTGGAGGAAAAAAACCAAGCCAAACTGTATATTTACATAGGAACATACATTTATAAAATTGCACGGAGAACACTCTAGAAATATAGCAAACTGTCAGCTGTGATCATCTTTGGAGGGAGCGGTAGTGATGTGGGTGGGGGAGTTTCCGTGAAAACTATGCTAGACTATATCCCAGTTTAAAAACAGAATTGTGTGATATATTACTTGAGAAATTTGAAAATATCATTGAAGGACCAAAGAGTAGGCCAAAAAAAACAAAACAAAACAAGCCACCGACAACCAAACCCAACAACAGATCTCAGGACACAGACCTTCTGTGAAAAGCCTGTTCCGGTTGGGGACTTGTCGCGTTCCTGCAACTCCAAATCCAAATGAGAGAGGAGGAGAAAGGGGGAGAAGCACATCTCTGAGTAAGTCTCTGAGATCTCATTCCCGCTCATGGGCTTCCAAACGCAGCGTGCCTCTCAGGCCTGCCCGCTCAAGGACCCCGGGGAGGAGCGTGAACCCACTGTCTCCTGTCCCCGTGGGTGCGGAGTGGCCCTGCAGCATCGACTCCCCTCACTTCTGGTGTGTGCCTGTGTGTTTAAAGCAGATTTGCAAGGGCGGAAGGTAAAGACACCTGCCGTGCTGGAGAGCAGATGCTGTCAGTGGGAGGGATCAAAACTCACAGACCTCCACAGCCACGACCCAAACCAGAGACTGTGAGCAGATAGGCCAGGGCTCTGGAGGCTGTGGTGGGCCACCCTCTCCCCACCCTGGCAAATGGTCCTCTGACCTGGGGACTGTCAGGCATGGCACTGTGCCCAAAGTGCTGCTGTCCTTTCCCTGAAGGGGAGACTGAACATCTTTAGGAAAGAAACCTAGTGTGTCTTCTGTTTCTCAGTTTAGAGCCAGAAGGGTAGGGTAGGCAAGATGAGAGGGGGCTTCTCACAGACCCTGCTACAGAAATGGCGGGGAGCAGGGCCTTTGCTGTTCTCTCCTGTGACTGGCTCTCATCACTGTGTCATTTACTGCTGGCGTCATCTGCTTGTACCTCTCGCCACAATTTATGGATCTTAAAGAACTCTACCTCCGCTTGCTAGGCACAGTATAATTTTATTAGTTTGTATATCGGCAATTACATTTGCCCCCACAATTCCCAGTCTTCCCACACTCGCTGATTACTACATGCAGTGGGTGGTATTTGTCACTTTTGAGAGAAACTTCCTGCTATACATGTTCATATTTTAGAGGGAAAAAATGAGCTTGAATATTTAAGAACAAAATATACTGGTTTAGGGGGAAATTTCCCCCATGGTGGGCATGGTAGATAAAAATATATCTTTCAAGAATGTCCAACCTTTTGGGATCTCTGTGCCAACACTAGAAGAAGAGGAGTCGTCTTGGGCCACATATTAAATACGTTGTGACATGTAATCACGCACACACAAAAAAACTCATAATATTCTAAATAAATTTATGATTTTGTGTTGAGCCACATTCACAGCCAACCTGGGCTGCATGCAGCCATGAGCTGCAGGTTGGGCGCCTCTGGTTAAATCTGTATTTTTGTAGAAAAGTACCAATAAAAATTGTTTTTTCTCTGTAGCTAGTTAAATAATAAATTAATACTATAAAGCTTCCAATGAATGAGTGTTATATCAAATAGGTGACCATATAATTTAATTATTCACATTTTAAATTATTTTCTTTTTTGTGCTATAGCTAGAGAGACCTTGACATCTCGAATCATTTTCCTTGTAACTCTTTATTTTTTCATCTTTCTACAATGCACAAGACATCTTTTAAAAAAAACAGCTCTTTGGAAAACTTTTGATGAATACAGGGAAGGTCAACATGGTGAAGATTTGTGCAAAAAACATCTTATTTGTATTGTTCTATTTGTGTAGTGGTAACTGTAAAATTGTGAATAATTCTGTCCCATTTATTCTCAAGTTTGTGTAAATTACATCTTACAGTGATCCTGTCACAAACGTAATTGACTAACCTTGCTCCTGAAACGCATTTCATACCATTCTCTCAGCATGGATGGGCTTGAAATCTCTCAGTCATTTTCTCAGCACATTGATGGCAGGAAGAGCTCTAAGCATTGGAAAACAACAGAAATCTAACAGGATGAAGCCATTGTCAGAGAATATTCTTTTTAAAAAAAATATTTTATTTATTTTTAGAGAGAGGAAAAAGGAGGGAGAAAGAGAGGGAGAGAAACATCAATGTGTGGTTGCCTCTCATGCGCCCCCTACTGGGGACCTGGCCTGCAACCCAGGCATGTGTCCTGACTGGGAATCAAACCAGGGACCCTTTAGTTTGCACGTGGGCACTCAATCCACTGAGCCACACCAGCCAGAGAATGTACTATGTGCAAAACAAATATGTTCCTTTTTAAATATGTATTTTTTAATTGTTATTATTTTCAATTACAGTTTACATTCAATATTATCTTGTATTAGTTTCAGGTATACAGCATAGTGGTTAAACAGTCATATATCAATACTTTACAAAGTGTTCCTCCTGATATTTCCAGTACCCACCTGGCACCATACATGGTTACTACAGTATTATTGACTGTATTTCCTATGCTGTACTTTACATCCTCATGACTATTTTGTAATTATCAATCTGCATTTCTCAATCCCTTCACCTTTTTCAGTAAATCAACAAACAACAAGTGCTGGCGAGGATGCAGAGAAAAGGGGACCCCCGACCATTGTTGGTGGGGGGCTGGTGCAGCCAACTGTGGAAGACAGGATGGAGTCACCTCAAAAAAATAAAAGTGGGACTGCCCTGTAACCAAGCAATTCCACTTTGGGGTATATATCCAAACAAAATGAAAACACTGATTCAAAAAAATATACCCACCCCTGAGTTCATTGCAGCGTTATTTACAATAGCCAACAATGGGAGTAACCGAAGTGCCCATCAATAGATGATGGGACAGATATATTCTTTTTCATGACTCTGATCTCATTCATTAAGTAATTCATTCATTTAACGAATGTTTACTAAACACAGTTAGGACTGTTGTGTCCATTGGGGATACAGTGACGAACAGGACAGACAGGGTCCCTGCCCTTGGGGGACTGATGAGCAGGAGAATGGACCAGGTGAGGCAGTAACAGGCTTTCAACTCAGTAACAGCCATGGAGGAAGTAAGCAGGTTGGGGTACAGAGTGCACGGGCTTCTCCTTGTCGGACAGGACTGTCAAGTGTAGCTCCTCTACAGAGCTGATGTTGGAGCAGAGATCAGAACAAGGGAGAGCATCGCAGACACGCAGAACAGGAAGTACAGATGATCGGAGAAAGTAACGTAACATCAAGACCCATGTGGCTGGAGAGCCCTCAGGTAGGGAAACGTATGGGATGTGAGGATGAAGGGCCTGCCGAGGCTGGATAGCGGTGGCCTTCACAAGCTGTAGAACAGAGTCTACACTGTGTCCTAGGTGAAATGGGAAGTCGGTGGAGGGAGGGAGGAGTCAATATGGTCCTGTTTCTGGTTTCTGAAGACCACGCTGGCTTCTGGGTGGACAATAAACTGTAGGGGGCAATGCTGGGGGTGGGGGCAGAGACAGGGACCAAATTTTGGAATACGTCTTGGAGGTGTTGTCGATGAAGTTCGATGATGGCAATCAATGCGGGTGCAAGAGGCGGGGAGAAGTGAGGATGACACCCAGGTATTTGGGGGGAGGAGGAGGCTTTGGGGGCAGCAGAGGCATCAAGAATTGTGCTTTGCTCAGGTACTGTATTTGAGTTGCTTGCTAGACATCAGAGTGATGAGGGGGCGGGGGCGGTTAAAGATAACCGTCTGGATCTCAGGGGTGGGGGCAGGGCTGGAAATAAAAAGTGGGCAGCACCATAATGTAGGCGAGAGTTAAAGCTACTGGATTGGTTCTATCTACTTTCCTCTTTGTGGCTTCTGCCAACTTCAGGATTTCCTTCCGCTCTGGCCGGGTCCCCCTTTCTGCCCCAGGACTACATGCAGATGAGGCTTATGCCCACGGAAACGTGTTTGGCAGGAGATCTCAGGAGGCTGCAAGGGCAGCCTGATGCTGGAGAAAAATCCTGAGACTTTCGGCGAAGGTTGGCTTTAGGTCCATGGCGAAGCGCTCTTGCCTTGAGCTTCAAGTTCCTTATCTGAAAAATAGGGGTGACAATCAATTTCAACTCATGTCACACCATGAGCCTTTGTGTGTATAATCACATAGATATAAATAGACTTGGATACAGGAGGTGCTTGATAATGTAGTTAAAACTGAATTTTCATCTTATCTAACTAGTAGGGTCCTGAGGATCAGGAACAACGTGTTTACTCTTCCTACAACTGAGGTCTACAAGCTTGCTTGTTGTCAGAGACAAGTATGAGTTTCGTTATTTTGTCCTTCATGAAGCCTCAATATTTGGGCATTTAGTTATATTGACCAAGCCAGGATTATCAGCTAGTGTGTGTGTGTTGTATTTTGTTGGGGTTTTTGTTTTTTTTTTTACATTTTAGCCTCCTTTACCCACCCCCACCCCACCAGGCTCAGAGGCAACAGTTAAAACTAGGAACAATTTTTTTCTGTTTTGTGCTTATTCAAACCTCTTTTTTTGAGACAGAATATGGCTTTATTCTCTAGTAATATGGCTTCTCCTTCTAGGAAAGAATGAATAGGCTGAGCTAATTTTACATATCCGGCATTTTCCTAATTGTGTCATGTGTTTTTGTCCATAATGCATTTCATTTGGAAGCATTCCCAAACTATGTAAAAAGTGAGGGCCAACATCTTTTTCAAACACAAATTGGATTTGATCGCATTTACATTGGATGCATGTAATTCAGTTATTTCTTTTTCACATAAATTCTCTCTACTCATGCTGAGATAACCTCCAGAATAGGGACGCTTATTATAACTCCTCTCAATCAAGCCACAAGTATTTATTGAGCCCCTACTATGTGTAGAACACAACTCTAAGCATGTGAGGAATGCAAATAAGAATCATGCAAATAAGTCTCATTCTCCTGCTTGGGAATTAATTATTGAGGAAGGTTTAGCTTTGTGAGAAAGGAAAATGCTAGAAATTTAATAGTGGGAGGAACCTTAGGCTGATGCCACATCACCTCTTGCTTAGTGCACAGACCCCGCCTCCGGCTTCCCCCGACACTGCGGTGTTGTCCCCTTCCGTTGGTCCCTCCTAGCGAGGGTGCCCAACACCCTCCTGGATTTCCTGTCGGAATTTTGGACAACTTCGATTCTTAAAATTGTATGCTGATAGCATATAAGGATTCTCTATGTGCTTTCCATGTGATCTTTCTGTCATATGCTGGGTCTACAAAAATTTGAAGATCTCTAACAGGCCTTGTATTTTTATAACTGGGATTTGTGCTGTGCTGGAAGGTTGCACGCGAAGGTCTTTCACATATTTCCTCCTTCCTGTAATCATGAGAGGTAGGTCTTTTGCTCCCCATTTCCCAGACGAGAAAAATGGATCTTAAAAATCAGATGACTAAGCTCAAGATCACACAGCTAGCAGAGCAAAATCTAAAACTTACAGTCAAAACTCCAGAATCTTTCTTCTTTTCAGGCATGCCCTGGCCTCTCATTACTCTGTGCTTTCTCTGTGTTAAACTTCCCTTGAAGTAAGGTGCATGTCTGACTTCTAGGGCAACCAAGCATGGAGTACGTTTCGGGAAACCCTGTAGAAACTTCCTTTTTGTCAGATTGCTTCTTGGTTATCGGATAACTTCACTTATGTGGTTAAAAGAATACAATGAGCTTCTTGATGTTAGCCCTGTTCCTATAACCCAAACTCCCTCTGCAAACAATACTTTTCTTTTATCCTGCCTCTAATTTTAATATTTCCCATACCTTATATTTCAAAATCAATTTTTAAAGTTCCCCATTTGTTTTTCTTTTTCCACTGGTATTACTTTACTGCATTGTTGTAATGCTAAAATAAGGATTGCTTTATTACAGCCAAGCCCCCCGCAGTACTGAACTGTAAAAATATCTACTGCTGGGATCCTTTTTCTCTGAAGTGATTCCTATAATCAGGCCCCAATCCTAAAGAGCCATAGCCATGACTTTTAAACACCCTAGAACCTAATTCCTTGCTCCTCATCCTGGGTACTGCTACATTTTCCTGCCATGTCTCTGGGTCTTCTACATAAAGAATGGAGATCATTTGTTCTTAGGAAGAACACAATCTTCCCGCAGGCTAAGTCGGGAATAATTTTAGCTGGTCTGACTGAGGACTGATTCGGTGGCAGGGTGCATGCTGAAATGTAGAACCTTTTGCTATTTCACTGCGACAGTACAGACATGGAATCAGATGCTTCTAATCTGTGACTTCATCTCTCAGCTGTGAACACATCATCTCTATTATTTTTGTCCTTTCGGTAATTGGAATAAACGATTACACCAGGCTCGTTTTGACCTTGGCATCAAATAATCCATGTTTGGCAGGTTTTTGTTCATGGAAATGTTTTTAAAGTGTATATATTTTTTTATTTGCCAAGAGAGGGAAGTAGATATAAAGACTGGACCTAAAACAATAGTGAATGTGAAGAAGTTCCAGCAGAGAGCAAGGAAAGAAAGAGTTTTTTAGTATATCTCTGCTTGTCTCTCTCTGCCTAACTCCAACTTCAGTACCGCCACTCAAAGGTGTTTCCTTGAGTTGGCCAGGGTCTACCCTTACCTGGGCAGGTTACTCTAAGCAGGAACTTTAATAATTTGTATTGTTATTCCTAGTTAGCTGCACCAAACCTTTTAAACACTCCAGCAATGGTATAGAGCAGAGGCTAAGAGCATTCTGAAGAACATCAGACTTGCACTACAGATGGGATTATCGCTCTCTGAGCTCATAAAATAGAAGGATAGCTGACATACGGGGTTATTGGGTTCCCATAAATCCACGGAGCTATGAAGGGAGTACTTATGGGCATGAGGGAGCCACTGTTTATCTTAATTTCACATAAAACATCACTCTGGTCCCTGTGGACAGAGAGCTGGAACGGACAGCTATTCTTCAGGCCCCTTTGGCTTGAGTCTCCCATCATTTTATCTTATTAAGAGGAAGGGCATAGAAAGTCAGAGCGGCAGATCTGTTCCTCAGTCTGCTGCTTAGGTACCGCTCAGAAAATCCTAAACAGACATTTTTTTCTCCTCTAAGCGCGTGTGAGGGATTTTTAAATTCTAGCACAGGGAGATATTCATTACTCTTTTGGGATTTTATTAGACATTGTTTTAGATGCTACATGTTACCACGGTAATAGCATAAATAACATCTAAACACAGGCTTTTGGAAGAGACAAGCAGACATCATATTGGTGACTAGGTTTATGAAAATTGTTGCCGTAGACGATTACATGTGGAGAACGTAAGCAGTTATAACATGCACATTAAAATGCAAATGCTCTTTTTATTAATTAGAAAAAGAGCCGCCAAGGAATGGGTATGCCAGAGTCCAGAATTTAAAATTGGAGAATAATTGGATTTTCACACTTGAAAAAGTATTCATTTCCTTACAAGGGTAGGACATTGGTTCCTACTACAGATTGAAGAATGGCTTGCAGGTTGAGCTCGCAGCTTGTGAGACTTCCCTCTCTTAGCAGACTCATGTTATTAACCCTCCAACATTGATTTGGAGGACTCGCCCAACAACCCCGGCTTCTCAGTGACTTAATTGTCATCATTTCTGCCCCATGTCATTCATCTCCTGCTGCAATAGCACCTTTGATTTAATTATTAGCAGGACAGCATCGCTTCTGATACCCCACGTTGGATCTCCTCTCCCTTCAGCTCCGGTACAGCATGACTGTAATTGTATTCAATACATAGGTCCTTTTGTCCATGAATGTGTGCGTCTCTGTTCAATTAGGTCCCTTGTTTGTTTTATATACAAGGAAATATTACTTGGCCCTAAAAAAAGAATGAAATCTTCCCGTTTGCAACCATGTGGATGGAACTGGGGGGTATTATGCTAAGTGAAATAAGCCAGGCAGAGAAAGACAAATATCTTTCTCAGTGTGAAAGTGAAAAAGTGTGATTTCACTTCTCTGTGGGATCTATAAAGCGAACGAGCAAAACAGAAACAGATTCTAAGACACAGAGAACAAAGTTGATGGTTGCCAGATGGGAAGGGAGTTGGGAGACTCAGAGAAAAGGGTGAAGGGATTAAGAAGTACCGATTGGCAGTTATAAAATAGACACAGGGATATAAAGTACAGCATAGGGAATATAGTCAGTAGTATTGTAATAATTACACACAGTGCCAGGGGGCGCTAGACTTACTGGTGGGGATCACTGTGAATTACATAACTGTCTAACCACTATTCTGTACACCTGAAACTAACACAAAATAATATTGAAAAGCAACTGTAATTTTAAAATATAAAAAGTTTAAATTTAAAAAGATTGTGAAATGTTTCCAAAATACTAAATGTTCACTCATATTCACCACTAAATTCAATAATTGTTAAGGTTTGCTACATTTACTGTGACTGTAACTGTCAGGTAGGTGCTTAATTTTCTCTCCTCCATTATCAGTTTTTAGAGTAAGCAATGGGTGTGACCGTCTCTTTCAGTGATGCCACATGAGTGGAACTGAGCACATTTGAAAATACATTGCAGACGACATGTAGACTTCACTTCTAACCACTTCTCAATGCAGACTCCTCTTCGAATTAAAGCATTATTCATAATGGCCTAGGTGTCCTTTGACAGATGGTTGGATAAAGATGTGGTACATGTATGCAATGGAATACTACTCAGCCATAAAAAATGATGAAATAAGGAGTATTGGATTTTCTAGTCTTGGCAAGATTTTGCCCTCCTAATGATGCCCAAAATGCTAGAACTAAGAAGAAAGCAGTTAGTAGGTTTTGTGTTTATGGATATTGACACAGTTTCCATTTAAAGATAAAACTAAACAAAAGGAGAGGCAGAAGCTTCTGGAGCAATAAAGAATAAGAAATAAACAGAAAATGAAGGGAGAAAGAACTTCATTAAAAAAAAAAACTTGGTCAAAGCAGAATCCCCCAAAAAGGAACAGAGGGGGGAAAGAAGTGAAAACCAAAGAAAGGGAAAAAAAAGTTCTGACATCAAAGAGCAGAACATAGAGCAACTTCTTGATGATACAAAAGTCTTGAAAGTTAAAAAAGAAATAGAATTAGTGAAGGAAAACATTGAGAAGAGCATGCTAACAAATGACAGAATAAAATCCAAGATGAAAGATGGGATTTTCTCAGGGAGAGGGAGAATTGCTGGGTCATCTTCAGCAGGCGCCCTGAGAGAGAGAAAGGAAGGGCCTGGACCCGAGTCTGCTGGACAACCCACACTGGTTTCCAGTGAAAATCAAAACCTCTCTGAAGGAGCTAATTCTGCCCAGAAAGCTATCCCTTCACACCTAAGAGAAATGACTTTTCCTGTGACTCGTGAGTCTTTGAAGAAATTTAATGGAAGAGATGGTAAAATCTATTTGAATGTAATTAATAAATGTCAACATTTATTCTGATGAAACACATATAATTAAAGATCATATTTTCCTGTGGCTGAATTCTATCAATTTTTAATATAGGGACACTTGCCTGTAATCAATCAATCAATATTTTATTAACCGTAGTCTATGTTTTCCATTGGGAAGGTTTCTTCGGATAACTTGGTCTCCATATTGCCAGACAGACATTCATTCATTCACTTTTCAACTTCCTCCAACCCATCTTACCACAATAGTAGAAGTGTTTATACCCAAATCCATCAGTGATTTCCATGGGACGTCACTTTCTTGACTTACAGCCATGTCAGCAACTCCAGACGTGGTCACATGTCCCCTCCTCCCTGAAACACGGTGCTGGCTTCCTGGGCGCCATAGTCAGATTACATTCTCGTCCTCCACCCTCTCCCCTTGTCCCTATTCCTTGCTGACTCATCCTTCTCTTCCTGTCTCAATGGTACAGCACTTGAGGGCTTGGCCTCTGCCTGTCTTCTCATTTCTATCTTCATTCTTTAGCAAAGTCTTTTAGTCCCAGTGATATTAAATGCCACCTTCAATGTGGATAATGATGTCAGTCTGTGTACCTTCTGTCCCAACCCCATCTCTGGGCTTCAGACTCATAGGGTCAACTGTTTACTTGGCAGTACCCCTTGGGCGTGAACAGGAATCTTCCATTAAAATTCCAAAGTACAACTCTTGATAACTTTCATCTCACTGCAAACCTTCTGTCCTTGTGTTTTCTTATCTCCATGAAAATTCCCACCATCAACTGAAGTCAAACCCTGAGCGTCATCCATCAATTCCTCCTTTTCCCTCACACCCCACCCACATCGACCAGCTGCTGAATCGCTTCTCCAGCTCTAACTCCAAAACATGGTTTGGATTTTTTTTCACCTATTTTTATCTTCTTAAGTCATTTGTCTCTTGACTAAATTGGTGAATAGGTGACTTCCTAAATATTTTCCCTGATTCCACTCTTGTCCTCTGACTTCACTTGGATAACACCTTCAGGTCTCAGGAGAAATATCCCTTCTTCACTCTGACTGGTGTGGCTCTGCGGGTTGGGCATCATGTTGCAAACTTAAGGTTGCTGGTTCAGTTCCCGGTGAGAGCACATGCCTGGGCTGCAGACCAGGTCTCTGACTGGGGATGTGCAGGAGGCAACCAATCGATGTTTCTCTCTCACATCAGTGTTTTTCTCTCTCTTTCTCCCTCCCTTCCCCTCTCTTTAGGATAAATAAATAAAATCCTAAGAAAAAAAAAAAGAAACATCCCTTCAAGTGAGCCTCGCCTAACTCCCACCAATAGTCACCTACATGTCAGCCTGCTCATTTTCTACACAGTGTTTTTCAATGTTGGGCATTACTTGGCTTATTTGTTTGTTTTCCCATTTATTCCTCACCTCTCCTACCCAAGGGGAGAGATCGTGTCTGTCTTCTTTGCTGCTCAGTCTCCAGGCCCCAGCACAGTGTTGAGATAGGCTCTGAACAAATAGTGGTTTCATGGATTAATTTTTGTTCAGCCTTGCATTTTATTCATTAGGCAGTCAGCCAAGTGCCAAACTGTCATGCCAAAATATGTCTAAGTCATAGATCCCATTATGTGTGAATTAATTCATTTTTGGCTTGGAGAAGTGAAGTATGCCCAAATAACATTTTGTTTATTATTTTATTGTTTCTTTCTGCTGAGATGAGTTCTTATCTAAGGGCCTCCGTGCTTAGTATCAAATGACAGATAATGTCATTACAAGTCCTGGTTTCCACTGCTGGAAGCTTCTACCAGACCTTGGCTTTGGAGGAGAAGTTCCCTCCAATTAGTAACCCTTTCTATATCTTCCACAAGCCAGTCCCCACTGTCTAAAAAGAGACTAATAGTCTTAATATCAGTCTTAAGAAAAGCCTTCCATTTAACTACTTTTCAATATAATATCATTATAGAAAATCTTGCCTTTTATTAATGAGTACATCACTAGATGTTACCAATAGGTATAATGTAGAATATTCTGTTATTAACAAGATTATATATATATATATATATAGACCCTTATATATATATAAGTCACGCCTGCGGCTTGGCCATTTCATAAGTATGGAAAAAGAATGACATCATTCTATGCCAATTGGAGTCCAACTCCAATGTGGTTTTCTGTGTTAATATAAGACAGCTTTTAGTTTATTAAGATATAGTATCCTTTGCTGAGGGTGTGTTTACAGGCTACAAACAACGGGAGTATAAGCTCATTGGAACTGATTAGTTTCCAGATCTTCTTTTGGTTTTTACTATTTCTGAGTTAAGATCGGTAGATAGGCTGGTGCATTGTAATATTAATTATGGGGTTTTTTTTTTCTGGATTTTACAATGCTTTAACATATTAGGAACCTTGCTAATTCTGAAGAGACTTCCCCTCCAGGGCTGGCTAATTTCTAGAGATAGCAAACAACTCACGGGCAAGCCTTTCATATGTAGAACAGTCAATCCAAAGTCCAAACTCCCAGCTGCCTCCTTTATTTTATGTTCACACAGCAAGCCAATTTTCTCCTGCCTTAAAGTGACCAGACATCTGGAGACCATCCCTCTAAGTCCGAACCCACCAAAATTATTCATGCTATTCATCCTGACTCCGCTCAAACTTGCCTACCCTGCCTCCCTGCCCCTTCCCATGGAAACCACAGCACAGACTCTGGCCTGCTGTCTCTGCTGACAGACTCCGGTGCGCCCCCATGTGGCCCCGTGCGGTGCAGCATACCCCCTCCTCTTGGGAACTCTTAAGTAATAAACTTTTCTTCTCAAAGGCAATTGGCTCTTTGTCTACCAGCCTACCATATCTGATTAAAGTAAATCCTGGGTACGTTTCAAAACAATTGTACAGCACAAGGGGGGAAAAATGTATTTTTCATTTCCTCTTCAGAATGCCCAAGGACATCTGATCATATTGTTTGTCACCTTGGGCAGAAGACAAAATCTTTCTCTCTGTCTCATTCCATTTAGTTCTTTTTTCCACTCTGTGTGTGGAGTCCTGTATTGCGGTGAGCTCTGGCTGGAGTAGGATTATGTTGTACTGTAACCTCTGGAGAAATGCTTATTCTTCAGTTCAGGTGTATCTGGAGGTCAACGAAGAAGGCAGACATTTGCACACAAGCAAATGCTTACCTGACTCATACCGCAAGGTAACAGTAGCACTTAATCAGTGTTGAGAAATAAAGCAAAACCAGAGAGGTATAGGATGTACCTCCCTCCTCAAAACAGTAGAACACCAACCCTGGAATGAACATGATGATGAAATTGGATTTACACAAACATCTTGATTGAAATCTGAAAAATATTCTAAAGTATCAGACAGCAGAAGGGCAGAAATGAGTCGATTTAAAATACGTCCCAGGAGATGGTTCCCCAGGTATTGTAAATACGGATGTGATAAAGTTTGAAAATGATTAGTAAAGATCAAAACTGTTCAAAAGCTAGCTGGGTATTAATAAGCACTTTAGAACTTGGATGAAGAGAAGCATAGGCTGGCTGGGGGCTCTGGGCCTGCCAGGACAAAGCAAAGAAAGACAGAGAAATTTCCAGGAAGGGAATTTAGGATGAAGGGGAATCATCGGGGCCCCTGAGTGTTCACTGAGGACATTGTTGCTTGGTTTTAGTTCCGTGAGCTTGCATTCATTAAGTTCCACCACTCACCAGAGGCTGGTCCCTGTCAAATGACTCATCTCTTGTCCCCTAACCGGTATGAATGGCAGCGACTACGCAGTGTTGTTAAAAGGAGGAAGGCTTTCCAGGGAAATACTCCAAAGGCAGAAAACAGCGCTTATTACTCCCAGGGGCTTAAGGGCATATTCAATGGAAGTGAGAAATTTCCCAGTAGTCTCATATATCATCTACAGGGATGGGTGAAGGTGGGTTTACAGTTGTGCTCCCGGAGTCGACACTCCGGGCGAGAGGCGGGAAAAGCAAAGGGCGCCATCTGTCGTCAGCGTGTGGTGACTTCTGGGAATGTGGAAGAAGGGTTCTGTGGTGGGAAGACCCAGGAGGGAGGTGAGGGTGGGCCAGGGCCTAGAGGAAGGCTTTGGACTATTGAGGAAGAGACCAGGGAAGGGATGAAAAATGGATGAAGTCCACACTCTGCAGTGTTTGTTGCTTGTTGGGGTTTTTTCCTCGTGAAAATCTTTTTGTTGTAAGGGATTAAGCAAAAATAAGTACATAAATAAAAATCTCATAGGCAGACAACAGCGTGATGATGACCAGATGGAAAGGGGGGTGGGGGAGGCAAGAGAAGATCGGGGACAAATGATGAGGAAGGAGACTTGACTTTGGGTGGTGAACACATAGCACAATATACAGATGAAGTATTATAGAATTGTACCCACAAAACCTATGTAATTTTGTTTACCAATGTCGCCCCAATAAATTCAATTTTTAAAAAAATCAATGCTTACTCTTTTTCTCTTCCTGGTTTGACCATTTTCTAATAATTTATTTTGTGGCTTAGGAGTTTGCGAAGTGGTTTTCCTGGCTTTCGAGGGCATGATAAATCTGTCTGCTAGGAAGGTACGAAGGCTTGAAGAGCAATTGCTATTAATGGCGAAGCCAGAGGGAGATTTATGAACAGCCTGGCAGCGACTCAGCTCAACTTGCCTCCAGCCCAAGACCACAGTCACCTGCACTGTCCCTGTAGAAGGCGACTGGTCTTTGGCTCAGGGTGGTGCCGTGCGGAGATGTTCTTACACTCCACTCGGCTCCAAAAAGCAGTGTTCTTTTTACTTTATCCTCACCCAAGGATATGTTTTTATTGATTTGAGAGAGAGAGAAAGGGAGGGGGGTGGGGAGAGCGAGAGCGAGAAAGAGAAACATTGATATGAGAGAGAAACATCCATCAGTTGCCTGCCATACACTGGCTGACTGGGGATCGAACCTACAACACTTTGTTGCGTGGGATGATGCTCCAACCAACGGAGCCACCCGGCCAGGGCACAAAGCAGTATGTGGAAATAGCCGGACACATGGCTTGTGATGGACTTGTACCTGAGTCTTTGGAAAAGGAGGTTGATAACATAGAGTTTACAAAGTGATAGTCATACCAGGGACCGGAAAGTATTACCAAGCCACTCTGTTTCATTGTTCATCTGCAGTAATGGATCGTGTAGTGAACTTTTCTTCACTGCTTTTGATGGGAAAGGAGGAAAGCAAACTCTTCTGGGAGTCTTGGTACAGCGGTTCAATTATTGAACAGGCTCTAACGTAGTCTGTGGCAGTTTGAAGTCCATGTTGAGGCACAAGATTGAAGGTCTTGGGCATTTGCACCCCGAGAGCCACACTTCTCTGGCACAGAGGAAGGGAACTCTTTCCCCATGGATGTGCATGGAATCGTGGAAAGCCATGCAATCTTACGTCTCCCAAGCAGAAGTTGCCTCTCTGACCTTCCTTGCTCTCTCTCCTTCCTCCCCTGCAGTCCCAGCAGAAGTGCATTGTGATCTTCGCCCTGGTCTGCTGCTTTGCCATTCTCGTCGCGTTGATATTTTCGGCTGTGGACATCATGGGAGAGGACGAGGACGGGCTCTCAGAAAAAAACTGTCAAAATAAATGTCGGTAAGAGGTAACAAACAAAAATTCTCTTTTAGGGGGTGGGCAAGAAAGCCAGAGGCCCTGGACACGGGAGAGAAAACTGTCCTGACCACGCGTGTCCATCCGAACTCGCCTCGGGTTAAGTAGAGGCCTGATTCTGGGTCCGCTGACCCTCTTACTCGTAGATCAGGAAAATAAAAACGAGCAGCAATTTAACTCTCTGTGCAATTTGGGCAGATTCTATACAGAGGGGTGGTAGATACGATGCCATTTATTAGCACAAGTCTGCGTTTCCGGAGGCCTCTAAGTGGGAGGTTTTGGCCTCTTTTGGGATGGCCAAAAATGAGGGCCCCAAAGGAGCTGGGGACACTGGGGTAGATGTTACATCAAATGGAAGTTTAGAAAGCACCAACTTAAAATTAGGGATTAAATACATAAGCATGCCTGTTAGGACACATGAGCCTGTCAGTCTGACCCAATGTAGCGCACAGTTGGTTATCAATCTAGAAATGACAGAGGCTTTGCCTTTATGTTTCAGAACGATGTCTCTGCAGTTACATTAAATTATGCCTCCCTGGGCTTATTTCTGGTAAGGGCAGAGCCATCAAAGCCTGATTTTATCCCATAAATCTCTGCATCCTACTCAACACCGAGACGGTGATGAGTTCTGGTCACAGGGCGGGTGTAGCAAAGTGCCCAGAGGGGACAGATAGATAAGAGGTCTATTTTTAATACGTGTTGCTGCAGAACTGAAGTCAGACCACAAAATTACAATGGTTATTATGAATTAGCGCTTCTAATGCATTTTAACTGTATTTTTTCCGTGTGGGAAGCATTAGTCTCAGTGTCTCTCCTTCCTAACTTAAAATGAAAAGCCTGGTGATGTGTATGTGAGTTTTTATCCTGGGTATTTTGCCCTGAGAGTTGAATAGCACACCAAAAAAATGTCTGAAAAGGGCAATTGAAGTTTGTTTTCTTTCTAACCCATGACACACTAGAGTCTAGTTACCAGGCAACTGCATTATATACAGAACAAAGGATGCAAGAGAGAAATTGGTATACATTTTAGATTTGTTCCTTCATGTTCAATATATTTAGAAAGGTGATTCAAAATATATTTACCTCCCCAATGGGATTTGGGAGAAACGTTGTATCGGGATCATAAAGCAATAGAACAACAGTGACCGTTCGCTGCTTCTCACTAAAAGCTCGACGCATTGAGTGTACAGGGGCAGGACTTCTCAGGAGACCAGCTGCCCTTTCTCTCGCCTCGCCCAGCCGTGGAGGCTGCTGAGGACTTGGAGTGGCAAACCCCACCACCTAGAAAGCCACTTTATAAAGGCCAAACTGTAACAACCGCCTTAAGACAGAACACCCAGTACCTTTTAATACACATGACCACGTATAGGCAGTAGTTTTCAACAACAACAAAAGGAACCTTCAACTTATGTCTCTTTTATTTGGGGGAAGCTATAATTTAATCTAATGTTTACTTTGAATTCACGCAGTTGGAATGTGGGTCTGGTTTTTTCTTCCATCTCAGTCAGCAACTCAACTGGTGAGTCGACAGAGCTTCCCCCTCCTTCCAGAACATGTTCTTCAATGACCAGCCATTCTCCTGCTTCCTGTTCCTGGGCAGTTGGGATCACAGCCTGGTTGCTAGGTGCCATCCCTATATGCGGCTGTCTTTTCTAGAACCTGCAGCCCCTCCAGGACTTCCTGTCTTCTACAGGCTCGTGCCCCATGTCCTGTTCTTCTGTTCTCCTACATTCTCAGCCACACAATAGGCACATTCTGTATGTCTCTCTTTGTCCTGAGGACCTCCTGCTTGTTGGGCAGCTGTGAGTCCTGGTACCCCAATCCGCCTCCATCCTCTTGTGGGACAGTCCATTGTCCCACCGTCTTGTCTCAATCATTCTCATTTTAACCTGATGACATTGTCCTACGTCGCCTGCTCCCTCCTTGTCGTCGTAGACAACCTCTTGTTCTCACTTCCCGGATTCTCTCCCACCCTGTCTTGTGCCTCTAACAGACCTCTAGGTGGCAGTAGGGAGAGCACAGGCTGCTCCGCTTCCACTTACCTTTTACAGTGGCTCCCACCGTGGTCTCTTCTTGTTTTTCTCATAGGATGTATTGTCACAAAGCGGGCTGCCTGCTCAGCTCAACCTTTGCTGAGATCCTCTTACTTTGACTTTGTATTTAAACTCCCTTTACGTTTATACCTCTTCTCACTCCTGGGAGTTGAAAGAGTATAAACTCTGTCAACGGCTTCACACTGTTTTGACAACTTGTTCCCACATTGTTCTCATTCAACATACTCTTTCCTAAGTGTATTATTTAATTCATCTTATCTCTGATACTCCGAGTCACACTGCTTACTCAGTGTCTCCCCAGCTTTTATGTCTTTCTAAAAAAAATGTATCTCCCTGTTAAAAAAAAAATCCTATTTACAATTCTTCTGTCTGACTTATTTCTCTTTCCCTTTTTTATCACTTTGCTGCTGTAACACTGTACTAATACTAGAATAATGAAACCCTCAGTGATCATAGTTTCCACGCAAATCTATAAAATAAAAACTGCTCTAAACTTATCCTCCAAAGTGCTGTTAGCCAGCCTTGACTGTTATGCTCAGAAATGAGATCTTCTGACCTCAGTAAATGACTTTGACCTATTTCTTGGTTTCTTTGTACTGAATTCCTGTGTACTTTTCATCATTTCCCAGGGTGTATTTAATTGCTGATTCAGTCCCTAGAAAGGTACACCTCCAGGTCCCTTGACGACTTGAGGGGGGTAGATTTCTAGTTTCAGCCAGGAAATTACATCTCGGTGGGCCCTGGGGCGTCGCAGGGCTTGCGTGGCCCTGCCCCAGTGGCTCAGTTGGTTAGAGTGTTGTCTGGACATGCCAAGGCTGTGGGTTCCCTCCCCAGGCAGGGCACATGCTGGGATCAACCAGCGAATGCATGGATGGGTGGAGCGATGGATCAATGTTTCTCAAATCAATTTGAAAAAAAAAAAAAAAAGAGCGGCTTATTCTGTGAGTTTAGACTGCATATGTGCTGTGGCCTGGCTATTTTATGATTTACTAGTGCCCCCACTTATCATTTTATGCCATTCTTGCAAGAGGTAGCTGTGTACTGCGAAGCTTCCCACACGTCACATCCAGGGACCCGTAGAAACAATGGAGTTTACCTTCAGGTCTGCTCAGGTGCAGAACACCTGCTCTCAGCGGAACGCCCACCCTTTCAGAGGACAGGCTTCCGTTCTGAACTTTACTCCTGCGTCTGTCTTGCCTCTCCTGGAGCGATCCTGCATCAGTTGTTTTTGGTTTTTACTCACCCACTTACTGGACTAGACACTTAGGAGAAGAAGACCTTTCTTGACTGCGCCTGCCTGATAAGTCCGCCCAGAACTAGCCTGCACCCTGCTCCCCCTCCACACCAGGCCCAGTTTCCATAACAACACGGGAGTTCATGTCCCCAAACTCACTAGACGCACTGAGTGAACATAAGTAACTCATAAAAAGGAATTTGGGGTGGGTTATCATCGCCTTTGGGGGACCCTTGCCACCTGTTCTGTTCAGGTAATTATGGAAGCCCCCGCTCCTGGGCCTCCTCACGCTGGCCCCTCGCCCTCCTGAATGAGCGCCATGCCTGGGAGGCCACTGGCCCGCCTCCGCTCACTCTGGCCCACAAATGTGCATATCCATTTTCATTTACGCCCTCTTGCTCTGAAGCAGGAAGGGAATGGACAAAGCCTGTGTACATGTGTGATACCCACTGTCCCTGACCCCAAGAAACTTCCTTCACCCAAAAGTGAATGGACTTGGGTCTGTACAAAAGGGATCCCAGGGAATATCTTGGGCTGGGTCCCCAATGGGTAAGTTACCAAGTGGTGCTCCAGTAAGGGGTGGCCCAGAGCTCCAGGGTTTGGCCACAGAAAGTATAACAAGCACCAGACACACACACATTCTTTTTACATATACTTTCTAAATTTTTAAATTTCTCTATGAAAAAGCTGAATTTCCGCTGTTGCCAGTGTGGCTCAGTTGGTGGGAGCATCGTCCCATAGTCTGAGGTTCGATACCCGGTCAGGGCACATACCCAGTTTGCAGATTTGATCCCCAGTCAGGGTGCCCACAAGAAGGCAGCCGATTGATATTTCTCTCTCTTTCTCTCTCCCTTCCTCTCTAAAAAGCAATGGAAAAAAAAGCTGACTTCTCTACTTTCTATTTCTCACACACTTTGTGTTCTGAATTTCCTCCCCTGATCCAGTATCTTCTTACTTAAAATAATAAGCTCTACCTGTATCTGCATCTGTATGAATAACAGAGCCGCCGCTCCACCGCAGGGCGTGCATGACTTGGTTCATCAGGAGAACGCTGAGAAGAGACAGCGCTGAGACTCTCTGTGCACCGACAGTTTCCTCCTCGTGTTTCGCACATTCTCGTTTGGCGTCGTCACCTTGGAGCTATCTGAACCGACCCAACTGGCTGCAATAGAACTTAATCATTGTTTTTTCTTTTAATGCCCAAATTGATATTACTTGGCTAAAGGGAGCTGTGTCTTGTCCTGTTTTGACACTATTCCACATGCCTGAGAGCTTCCTGGCAACAGCAAGCTGTTCTAGCCCCATTTTGATTTTTTTTTTTCCTCTGAGCCATGGTATTATCTACTCCCTGGTTCCTTTCATGGACAATTCTACTAAAATCCTAAGTTCCAAGGCTGTCCCCCTTGGAACTTAGATCATCCCCAAGGGTACTGGGGGAAAACACAACGACACCAGAGGAAAACCCCTTTTAATTACTTTTATGACTGAGCAATACCCCCCCCCCACAACTTTCCCGTCTTTCCTTTCATGTGATAGATGTAAGAATGCGGTCCATGTGGCGCAGTTTCCTGGGTTTGACTCTGGCTATACCACGTAGGAGATGGAAGATCTTGGGCGAGTTTCTTACTTTTGCTGTGCCACATTTTTAAAATCTGTCTAATGAAGACAGTTATAATCCCTTACTTGAAAGGTTCTGTAAGGACTCAGTATGTTAATGCAAGTACCTTTAATCGATGATCAGGTCATGTTGGCTCTTATTCTTTTTATTAAGGGACACAAGTTCACTGCAGGTGTTTATGGTCCCTTTTGAGTTTCGTCTTGCTTTGCTCCAAAATGAGGGAGAGCTTACGATCCATGTTTCATCCTTTTCTTAAACTACAGGTTTTTCCTTTTTAATTTCCTTTTATCCACATTAACTTTGATCTGCCATGCTCTATATTGATAAACCCAGTGACGTCTTTATAGTGTTGCTCCCAAATTTAGAAGGCTCCCTTTGGTTGTGGCTTCAGGTTTGATATCTGAGTGCTTTTAGCACCATCTAAGGAGAAAGAGAAACTTTCATCTATACCCTCACCCCCAGGAGAATACCAAAGAATTAAAAAGCTGAGTGCACCTGGTACTGCTAATAGGTTTCCGATGTACCACACAGGGAAGATGATGAAAGGAAGAACAAAGGCAAAAATCGCCTCCGGGGCTTTTGTCTGCCATCCTCTCCCACGTTCTCCATTTGAATGCCTAGTGAACCTGTTTCCTTTATAATCGTCTTAATGTGTTTTTTCTTTTATACTGTATTTTTTTACAGAATCTTCTAGAATCTCAAGAAAGAAAGGAGATAAGCACTTACATGCAAACCACTCTATTAAACGGAAGTGAGCCATTCTATCCGTTTCTTACTGGCTCCCCCTTGTCTGTTTCTAAACTCCTTTCACTTCCCTACAGCTCTAACCTTTACCTGTGCATCTCCGTTCAGAGGCGATGTGAATTCAGCAGGTGGCATCCACCTGCAACGGCTTCTTCAGCTTTCCTTCCAGTGCAGCATCGCCCAGTGTCCTCTCTCACCCTTCCCTCCTCCCACCCGCTTCAGAGGGAGAGGTTTCTCTCGCCCCTCTCAAAGCCGCCCTCTGTCTCCGCACGTGATCCTGCAGCAATAAACAAAGACTAACCAAATGAGAAAGAAACAATGGCTCAGGCCCGCCTCCTGAGCAGGGTGCTTCAGATTGTGGGTCAGAATTTTATACACACACACATATATACTTACGCATTTATATATATCCATTGTCATTGTGTTACTCAATCTCTCTTATTCTTTCTACTGCCCACTTCTACTAGACAGACAATCAATACTGGTTGTTGAAATTGTCTCATTTCTCTTTTTCCACTCTCCCCTTTGGCAATTTCTAACCCATGCCTGTGGCTTCACCTCTGCTTCTCGTGAAGTGATGCTGAATTCCCAGCTCAGGCTGTGACCCCTCCCTTCTTTCACCTTCTCCCCTTGGGCACTACTGGTCTAGCTTTTCTACCAGCGCGATGCCACCGTGGGGCTCTCAGAACCCTGCTCGGCACCGGTTCGGTACTTACCACACATTGCTTGCTCTCTGTGTGGAGCCTCTAGTCCTTGTCCAGACCTCTGTGTTCCCCCGGGGACCTGGGCACTGGCATCTCGCCTGCTTTGATTTCTCACTCCTTTGTCCCATTTCTAGTAATACAAGGCCATTTCGTTTCTGTAATGGAAACTTAGGCCTTCTGTTGGTTTTATCAGCATTTCTGTCTTCCCATTGTCTCCTCAGCTAGATCAGAAACCCCCTGAGAACGAGGGACCTCATCTGTTTCCCTCTTTTGCATCTTACAGAGTAGCTCGCATGTCGGAGCTGAGCGGCTTCTCTTTCTTAATGGGCAATAATTTCCATGTAAAAGCAAGTACCAAATACAGCAATAATACTGTTCATGGAGATACTACGTATTATCTAGATCAGTGTATTGGTCCTTCATGGGGAACTCACTTTGGGGGGAACTACTGGGAATTGTGAGAAGGGAAACTGAAGCTAATAGATTTTTCACTTAAAGACTATCATATGGAAATTAGTTAGAAAAAGAAAGCTGCTGAGGAAATTGCTAAAATGAAAGAGTATAACCTAACATGTAATTTTTTTCCTTACTGGCATCGAATGAATAACTTTTAATAATAATTGGGGATGGGAGGTAAACGTTTAATTTTAAATAAAAAGAAAAGGAAGTCCTCAAACATTTAAATGCAGATATGTCTATACTTCTGAACTCTGTTCTCATGTGAAATGGCACATATTAGCATATTTCACTAGTGAGTCAAGTAAAATTTAAATTTCCTGAATTATGAGAGATTTCATTAGCTTAGTACCCTGAAAGTAGCATTTATAGTCCCATAGCTAAAATCTTAAAGATTATTTTAAAGATAATCTTTTATCTTTAGCATTTAATGTTTGAAGGAGGAAATGTGAGTGATCATGACACTTCCTAATGGTCTATAATTAATTACCACCGTAGGAAGCAGCAGAAGCTAATTACTCCAAACTATTAATTTCAATGAAATTTATATGATTATCAATGTTGACATTTCCTATCACCAGCTTTGATCTCTAAGGAGATTATTTGAATGTGGTATATATTTTTCAAAAAGTTCACTGAACCCTCCCTTATAGGCCCAGCCTTTTTTGATCATCACAAATAGTATTGGGGACAGAAAACACAGGTGTCTTTGCCAGCGAGAGCTTGTGTTTCAGCTGCCTTTGCAGGAAGGACCTCTTGTAGTGACAATGAAGAGCTATCCCTTATCCTTTGGCAAGAAGAACACTGACGAAAGAAGTGAAGACGAACAAGAAAACCCAGGTGGATGAGCCTGGTGGATATTCTTATAGTTCCCCGTATAGACCGATAGTTACAAAAGCTTCGTAAACAGAACTTTCCGTTAAAGTTGTTATTACCATCATTACAAAGACTATATTGAGAAAAACAAAGCTTTTTACAGAATTCACAGGAACTCAGCTTCCAAAGTTGGAGAAGCTTTGGAATTTAGAACAGCTTGCAGATTTGGAACACAGCATTTAAAAATGGGGTCATGTTTCAGAGGGAAAACTTTGAGCTTGTGAGTCTAAAAGCCACGGCTGTGAGCAATAAAATACTCTGCCATTAAACCTCAACTGCAAATCCGAATCTCGGTTTCATATACTACTCACACTTCGGGTAACGGTTCATGTAGAGCACTGAACTTGGGTTCAGAAGGCCTAGGGTTGGTCCCATTTCTGTCCCTTCGAGCTGGGTAAGTCACCTAAATGAAGCCTCAATATTGCCATTTTTAAACTGGTGAAAATGCTTCTTCCGTGCTGTTATAAGATGAAAATACAGTCACATGTCATGTAATGATGTTTCTGGCAACAACGAACCATATATACAGCGGGGGTCCCCTAAGATTATGATGGAGCTGAAATGTTCCTGTCACTTAGTGATGTCCTAACATCACAGGACAATGCGTTACTCACGTGTTTGAGATGAGGCAGGTGTAAATAAGCCTACCATGCTGCCTGCCATATAAAAGCATAGCACATACAAACAAGTACACGACATTATAATTGATATTGATAATAAACAACTATGCGACTGGTTTATGTATTAACTACACTATGCTTTTAATTGTTATTTTAGAGCATACTCTTTCTACTTATTAGAAACAGTGTGGCATAAACAGTACCCTATATTGCCGATGGCAGCCTCATAACACTCATATTTACTATGTCTCTTTTAATGCATGATTTTCTCTTGTGCTGACTTAATATCACATTGTTTTGTTCATCATGGCCCCTAACCATACAAAATCCACTGCTGATGTTGCCAGTGAGAGGCCACGTGGAGGGATTAACCTGGAAAGGAAGTTGAAAGGGATGAAGGACCACGAAGGTGGGAATCAGTGGTGGTCCGTGCTCGCCACTCAGGCGCGTCCCCTTCCGCCACAGCTGTGATCTTGGAGAATAAGGACAGTCTGCCCCACTGAAGCCACGAGGCTAACGCAGACTTGGGAAGGGCCTGTCTCAGACAGAGAGAGATGTCTAATGAACAGATTGAAGACCAGACAAAAGTGTGCCCCATTCAGCACTGTGATGATCACGGCCAAAGCAAAAGGTTCATTTGTGATGCCGAAACGAAAGGCTGGCCCCGACCGTGGCGTTGACTGCACCGCCAGCTCTGCGTGGCGTGAAGGGTTCAAGGACCACATTCACTCCCGGAGGCCCGAGTGAGTGGCGAGTCTGCGGGTGCCGGCGTGAGGGCAGCTGAGAATGCTGGGAAACTCCGGGTGCACTGAGTGGGGAGGAGAACCCCCTGCCAGAGACAACACTCAGTGTGGATGAAACCTCCAGCTCTGGAAGCAGACGCCTGGGAGGACTTCGTCCGTAAGGAGGCTGAGTCAACGCCAGGCCTCAGGGCTTTGAAGGGCAGGATACGGTCTTGCTTGGGGGCAGTGTTGCAGGCGGCAAAGTGATACCACTTGTGATTCCTAGAAATTCAATTAGTAGGTTAAAGGGTATATAAATTTTAAATTTGGATAGATAGTACAAACTGTATTCCAAAGCAGCTGTATCATTAAAATGTAATATTACTTGTTTCCTCCACTCTTGCCAACATAGTATATTATCAGATTCTTTATCTTTGCCAACCAGATAATGAAAAAAGTGGCATTTTTTTAAAAAATTATGAGTAAGGTTGAAAATCTTTACCCCTGTTTATGAGCCATGTCTACTTCTCCAATTGTGACTTGGCCGTTCGTGTCCTTTGTATGACCTAGTTAAGGAAAATGTGGCCTGATAGAGGACTAGTAAAACATTGCAAAGTCTCTGAGAGCAATAAAATAATCATTGTGATAACACTAATAGTAACACAGTAAATAACATCACACAGAGTGAATCTGTTTTGTCAGGGAGGGATGATGAGATTTTTGAGCCTTTTCTGTTAGATTAGAAATACCACCTTGTAGGAGATATTCACAGGTAATTATTGTTTTACTTCTCGAGGACATGGGAAATTGATTATTTGTGCATCTAGAAGGTGAACCTCCACTGTAATCTCTTTGCTTCAGTAATTGTGACATTTATTACATAAGATGAGCCAAGCTTGTCCCGTCTTATAAATGAAGTGCTTGATTCTGAGCACTCTTTTGGAAATAACTGCAAGCTGGCATGCTCAGTTTTCCAGCTATTTTGTCGATGTTTTCTTGTCTTTAGTACAATTCTCAGTGACGCTATTTACTAGTAACTGAGAGAAGCATCGGCCGTTATATTTTCATTGATTATCACATTATCCTGGTAGCCAGTTCTTGTCACTTCAGGGACTTGGAACTAGATTTCCAGGTAGTAGCGGACTGTGACCCATCACCGTCACCATTTTTAGATATTATTTGGTTTTAGTATTACATCTATCAATTCTCATATACCTACAAGATGCCAGCTACTGTATGAAGTGTACCTAATGCTATCTGACTGCTTCTTACAATAAAGCAGACCTTATTTTTATTTGACAGATGAAATGGTAGATTCAAAATTATCACATAATCTGTACACCTACTAGAGGCTCAAGCCAGGTTCAAATCTAGATGTCGCCAACTCTTTTCTTATTTTTAGGCTCCGAGGGCCGAGTCTGGGCTGCTGTGACAGGGCTGTCCGCTGAGGTGGGGCAGTGTGTGGCATTTGCACGTTGTCCAACACCCCACGCCCTCCGGTGGCACGGGGGAGCTTGCGTCACTGTTTCCTCCGCGCTCAGCCAGCCATCAGCCTCCACCTCCTTACTTTGCCCTGCTTTATCCAACAGCATGAGCATCTTCCATCACTAGGTGTCAGCTGTCAGTACAGACCCCCTGCTCACATACTGCTGTGTCCTGTTCCATAGCTCTGCACTTCTCTCTGGATTTCTCTAACCAATCCCTTAACCAGACCCTGGCCCACCCCTGTTCCCTCCCTCCTGGAAGACCCTAGTCCAAGGCCACAATGTGCTTCCCCCGGGACCCAACACCGGCATCTCCCAAAGGAAGGGGACACTTTCTGGGGGACAAGTTGCTGACCGTTGACACTTCCCCATTGATTTCCCTCCTCAAAAAAATTAATCCCTTTTTGCACTTTGCAAAGCCTTAAGATATAAATGCTTGCACTGCAGTTTTTCACCTAAAATTCATCTAAAGGTTTGTGCCAAGAGATTGTTTTTGTGCATAAAGTAGGGACTTTCTTTGAACCTGAGGAAGTTGCTTTGCCTCATTCTGCTTGAAGTCCTGTTGTGCATGAAGTCAAGTGCCTGCCTGCTGTGTCTGACGGCTGTGCTCTGGTCAGACAGAGGTCGCCTGGGCCCTAGGAGCGCACGCTGGCCCCGGCCTCAGTGCTTTGTTACCAGATGCATCCTCCTCAGGGTATGACTTTCCTCTTCCCTCCATCTCTCGGTTTTACCTGAGACCACACCCCCCTGCAGGGGGTTTGCTCTGGTCACCTGGGCGCCTTTGACTTTGCTATTCCAGGTGCTGCTGCAGCACCCGGAGCCGACCACTCTTACAGAACTCATTATCTGCTGTGAATACCAAGTATTCGTTCTTCCAGTAACATAACCAATTGCCAGAAGGACTTTTTTGGACTTTTACAAAAGTAGCATCTTGGAGTCACTGAAAATTCCCACTGTGTGAATAGCAACCACTTCTAAGTTTAACGCAGTCCCTGATGTCAAGCTAAGCTGCTTTATATAAAAGCTTTTGTGAGAATTGATTGTTTTTCCTTTTCTATTATTATTTAAAAAAGAAAAAAGTTGAGGAGCCATAAGTAAGAGAGAGACTTTCTGGAGTTCTGAAAGTGTTACCACCAAATGTCACATATCTCTCTAAATCTTCTTAGGTGGATGAGTATTGAGTTTGGTTTTGGTTCAAGATGGAATTAATGAAAGTTCAGTCAAGGGGTATTTTTAAAAATCTTAAGACTCTCTCGATTTACGTGTAAATCAATCTAGCCTGGAAGTGTGATATTAAAGTTTCATTGTGTTGCTCCCTGACTACTGTGTCCGTTTTCAGGTGTCGGTATAAATAATTATGGCCTTAGAGGGCTCCATTTTATTCTCTCTTGGGAGTCACTGGATAATTGAAAGACCCCCTTCAGTGGGCAGTTTGGTGGGACAGTTTCATGACAGATGAATTAAGATGAGACTTTTCAAGTATGTGCTTTGTTATTTTTTCATGATTGACCTTTTAGTCCTTATTGCAAATTTAGTGAGGAAGGGAACAGTGACATTTGTCTTTTGTATACATTGTCACCAAATTTCCATTCCGTGGTTGTCCCCAAGAACACCATGGAGCGCCCGTTTGGTTAGGCTGGTAATGCCCACATTGGAGGCGCCATCTTGTAATCGCTGTGCCTTTTCCTGTCTTCTCTTCTAGACTGCAAGCTTGTGGGGCAGGGAACTCTGTCATGAGAATATTCACATTCTTGGCAGCTGGCACAGGGCCAGTGTGTATTAATGCCCAAGTGCCGGCAGTGGAACCAATGAAGAAGTGCAGGGCGTGGTAGCATGTGCAGGCCAGCGCTTTAGGCAGAGTGGTGCTCTGATAAACATTTGTTCCTGCTACACTAGAATAAAGGAAGGAAAGAACAAAAAGCAACAAGGGATAGAGAAAGGAAAGCTAGACCAGGGAAAGAAAAGCTTTCAGTTTTCTGGGAGCCTGCAGAGTAAACTTGGGAAGGTCACTTAGTTCTCCAGGTTTCTGTTTTCCCAGCTGTATAATGAGGAGACCGTCTAACATGACCTCCAAAATCCCTTCTCCTTCAGTGATCATGTGAGTCCTGGAAATGCCAAAAGATTGAGATAGTTGATCATATATTTTATTAATATGTATGAAATACCCCAAGATATCCACAGGAGTTTTAAGCTTTTAGGACTAGCTGCCAAAATCCAAGTGATTGATTTACTTTACTTTGCATTAGCCCACTATTTATTAAGGGCCTATGTTGTGTCAAGATTGTGCGAAAGCTGAAGGTGCAGAGAGGAATGATCCGTTTTTACCACCAAGAATGTGTTAACAGGTGCACAAGGTGAGAACAGGTCTATAGGAGGGACGTCCTCAGTGTTAAGGAACCACGGGAAGCAGCACCTAGCACCTAACTCTGCCAGAATGACGGAGCAGGTAACTGGATTCAACAATTGCAGGCTTTCAAATAGAGGCCACAGCCTGTGCAAAGACTCAGGGGTTAAAAAAGGCTCGGCTTTGTCACAGAAGAGCGAGCTCTGGGTTCCTCGTGACTGGCAAGTGAGGCAGAGGCAGGGGATGAGGCAAACAAGGCTGTGACCACCGCATTCAGGTCGTGTGTGCAGTGCTTAGGAATCTGGACTCTATTGTGAAAATAACTAGGAGCTATTGAAGGGTTGACAAGAAAATAGACATGATCCTCTTTGCGGCTCGAGGGAAAATGTTAATATGTCTGATGCAGTAACCGGAGCATGATCTTAGATGACTACTTCAGAACCACGTGGGTGCTGGTTAAATTCCACACTTCAGGGGTTAACTCTATTCCTAGAGAACCAGAATTTCTGTGGGTTTGGCATAGAACCTGCATTTTAAAAACCCACAAAAACCTTACAACGTATCAGCTTACCGTGTGGATGGATGGGAAGTGGATGGGAAGTTCGTGTCAGGGACCTGAGAAGAGCACCAATTTGGGAGTCAGATAAACCTTGACTCTCAGCTCTGTCATTTTTTGGCTATCTCACTGCAGCCTGATTACATAGCGTCTCTGAGGCTGAGGCTTTTCCTTCCATAAATGGGTTTAAAAGCGCCGACCTCCTAGGGATGTGATGAGGATCAGCCGAGATATATGTCAGGCACCTAACACGCTTGGGAGCATTTTGGAACCACCTGGAGAAGTTATTCAAACTTATGCCCCCCAAGATTCTGGCATGGGGCATAAAGGCTTCAACAGACTCCCCAGATGCCCTTGGTTAGGAACCAGGAGAAACACTCAGGAATCAATGGGCTCTCCTTCCCCTTAAGTGGTGACAGTAAAGGTATAAAAAGGGGATACATTTAAGAGATTGTTTTTTGAAGTGACAATATCTAGGATCTGGAGGAATTGCCTAAGCGATTATTAAGCTTTTAATTTGTATGGCTGGTGGTGCCCAAGAATCGCTGGAGAGAGCAGTTGTGTCTGAGCAGGGCGGTGTCGATGGGTCATCTAAGTGGAATGCGCAAAAGCGAGTGCTCCCCACTGGACCAGGGCCTCGGGAGAAAGTCTGGGGGTGGCGGTCAGAGTGGGCGGTGAGTGGCGGCTTAAAGGAGCTTGATTCCCCGGGGACGGGGCGGAGGATACAAAGAGGCCTCGTGACTCACCTCCGTGTTCACACCAAATTTTAAAGGAAAAACCTCAAGTGAAGAAAGTTGAAACTAAATAAGAGTAGGAAGAGAAACAGGAAGGGCTTTTATTTTAGAAGCACCCTAAAGAGTGACTGCCAAATGCCACAGTCACATCAAGGGAGAATAAAAGTTTCTGTGAAGCAGGAATCCTGTCTTACCAGTACCAGTCCTGGCTCATGTGCCATGGTACCTGGTGGATTAAATTTGTAGAAACATTGGTGTCTTTGGGTTTATACTTGGACCTGAAATACCCCCATGAAGCCTCAGAAACAGGTGGTTTAGTCCTGCTCACGTGGGAAGAATACCCCAAAGCATCTCTTGTTCTGGAGAAGAGTTTCATACACAGAGTCAATCTAGAGTTGATCTAGAGAAGGCTGTGTCACTGGACAATCGAAATGATAGTTTTTACTCCAAAAAAACACCTCCTGATGCTTTCTTCTGTAGTTATTAATGACTGACTATCCCATGACATCTTTATTCCTTGATATAGTTTTTAATATGGGGGGAAAGCATTCTTTTCTGGAGTAAGAACATTTTGGGATAAAAGAATGCACATCATTAAAGTTAAAAGTCCAGCTTGCTGAACTCTGTGTCCCATCTTATACCGATTAACTGCATGCCAACGCTCATCACCTGGTAGTTCTAAAGCTGTTGGTCTTTTGCCTCCTATTAAATTTGAAATGTGTACATCTGATGAACACTTTCAAGGAGTCAGCATATGTGAAATGTCCCATCTTGTTTTCTTATTCTAAGTTAACTCCGTTCAAAACTATTAATAAATACTGAGAGCCCATTAGAACATTGTGTTGTTCAAGTGCTTACAAAGTTACAGCTCACTATATTTCAAGTTTGAAACACTAGACACTAAGGAAATGTATTGTCAAAGGTTATTTGATACACCCTCTCAAAAACACTTATAGATCAAATGAACTATGTGCAGTCAATTTAAAAAAAAAAACTTGTATAAAAGATGGAAAGAGATATCTAATAACCAAAAGAGAATATAAGCAATGGCTATTTTTTAAAAATTATACAAAATTTCAAGCAAAGGGTGGACTATACTTTTTAGTTTTGTTTTTTTTTTCAGATCAGATGAAGGGATGGGGAAGGATCTAACATCGATCTAACATCAATCTATCATGAGCGTATGTCAGGAACTGTCAATAAACAGCATCTTCTCACACTTTGATTAGGCTGAGGGAAGTCAAGTAACATTCACACACAACCAAATGGAATAGCTGTCCCGCTAGAATCCAGTCCTCATCCTTAGGGTTCCAGCACCAACCCATGTTCCCACTCAGGGAAGGACAATTTTGACCCACTACACACCTATCTTTAGTTTGCAAATACTTAGCAGATAGTCTCGGTCTTCAGAAACCAGTCCAAGTCCTTTCCAGCAAGCTCTTGAAAACACAGGTCATGAACTATTTGCTTATTCTGATTCCTGATCAGAAATAATAAGTGACTATAACATAATAAGATCTCCTAGCATATATTTGGCTCTCGAGGTAATTTTCAGGAGTTCTCAGTAAGTTCTGGGTGCTGCAGGATTGCCAGAGAAGGGGTGCCGCTCCCCAAGGTGGAGGGGTGTGTGTGTGAATTCTGCTGGTTGCCCTCTGTTTCTTTGGTTACCTCAATGCGCACAAGCCTTTGGTCCAGTGTAAGGCAACATGTAAGATATAGAAAGCGTGAGCTCTGTGGAGAAGCAGAGTCCGTGCTTGCCAGCAGGCAAGGATTTAAACACTTTATTATTTTTTTAAGTCCCATGCAGGCTGAACCATCCTTCTGTATGGAGTCAGCCCACAGGCCATGACCTGGAGCCCTGCTTCCCAGGTAGAGCACGCGGGTGTAACAGATATTTACGCAGAACGTAGGGAAGGTTGGAAAATGATAAACCACAGTCTGTGCTTGTTTCATGGAGGATTTAGGAGGACCCTTTAGACCTGAAGGTTATTTGCTAGCTTTATGCTCCATAACTGTTTCATCACCACTAAATATGTACTCCACAAATGTACTTTGTTTTTAGCAAAGGGTAATTTAAGTCACTTGGGTTCGGCATGCAAATTAGCTTTTTAATGGAAATGTAGTGCTGCCTTTGATCGTTGTAATGAAAGCATCTTGCTACCTGATCTCACATTATCTAGATTTATCCCCCTACCTTGCAGTTGGCTCTCACGTACCTAAGGGTAGTGTGGAGGGCTGCCTCCGCAAATGCTCCTTCAAAGGATTGCTTGGTTGAGAAGGGGAAGGTGGAACTGAAATTGATCATGCTCCTTTCTGTCAAATGTTATTTTTCATTGTATGCATCTGGTGAAGATAAAGACTTGAATGCTAGAGTGCAAGAACCTGCTTCTGCAGGGATTTACTTAATCTCTTTGTTGAAAACACAATGATCTCATAGTATCAGCCTCCAACACACTGCATTGTTAGCTTTCTTTCCAAGTCCTCTCTGGCTTTTCTGGTTCCCCCCTCGCCCATCCTGATCTGCTTCTGACCATCTGGGGAGCCTCTGACCCTGTGTGCAGAGTCCATTGGAATATTTTAGTGCTGCAGGAGTGGACACCTTGTAAAACTGTAAATTGTTTTTCCTACTGTTACGCTGGGACCAAAAAGACACATCTTCCTGTGCTCTCCTGTCGACAAAGGAGTTTAGACATTACAGACTCACGTGCAGAAAGGGCAGGGGTACAGTACACCTGGAGCAATCAGAGAACGGCTCCAGGTAACGTCTGCAAAGGCACTGGAGCGATCTGGGTGTCCCCTTCATTGCCCACGTAGCTGGTGGTGACGATCTGGGTGTCCCCTTCATTGCCCACGTAGCTGGTGGTGCCGATGTAGAAGGCACCATGGAGTGACCTGCGGGCACTCCTGTGGCACGTGTGGGGTAGGCTCCTGTTTTAAGGACATGCCATCACCCTTGGGCTGTCAGACTCCTGTGGCTAAACTGAGGGAGGTGGCTGTCAGGTGCCACCTTTGAAAATTACAGAAGAACATTAAATTAAAGGAAGGACAATGAGGATAACTGAAAGCCTAAAGCCACCTGCCTCGGCTTTGCAAGCCCTGTGTGTGACCTTGATATTTATGTTTCACAAAGTAAAAAAATCCGTAATTTGGTGATCATAGCAATGTCATTAACAGCCAACTAAGGTGTTTTATTTTTCTTTCTTTACAGTTTTTTTTCCTTTACCTGTTTTTTAATGAAAAAAATAAAGCATTTTTTTAACTTTCTGTTTTTCAAAATAATAATAGATTTTGTTACTCAAAATAACAATAATGGCAATAATAACTTACTCTAGTATTTCCAAAACTTGTATTTATTCAACAGCGGTTGTGTTGGGTTTTTTTTAAGTACCTACTAAACATCAAACATAGTTAGGCATTGTTCATTGGGTGTGTGTGGGGTGCGGAGAGTGGGTGCGTGGGAGAGATACTGAGATTGATTCCCAGCCTTGCAGAACTTAGATTCTAGATGGAAGAGAGATAACAAATTATTAGATAGATAGATAGATAGATAGACAGACAGACCAAGAGATATGAGAAAGTGCTGTGGAAAGAAGAACCTGGAGCAGAAGGGACAGCAACAGGCAAGCAGGCAAGGCAGAGGCTGGTGGCGTCTGTCCTCAGGCAGCCCTCGCAGCGGAGGGGAAGGTCAGTCAGAGACAAAGGCGGTGGATTCTCTGTGGAAGAGCATCCCGGTGGAAGGAGGCGGGGAACTGCTTGGCGTGTTTGAGGAGCAGTAGCGGGACAGGGTGGCCAGGCTGAGTGAACACGCACGTCCACTCCGTGGGATCGTTGATGCCAAGAGGGCGTGGCAGTGCCCGACACCTGCTCAGCGCTGCGGTTCCAAAGCTCTGAGAACTCCAGTCTGCCTCCAGCCAGCTTTCACCCGCTGCCCCCCCCGTCATAAGCACAGACACTTCCTAAGGCAATCCAGGGTCCCTGCTGGTCTGCCAGGGGGTGCGTGGGACCTTCATGACATGGGCATTTGCATGAAAATGTCTGTTCTGTGGCTCCAATAATGTTACTTTCCATTGGACAGGCTGTCTCATCGAGGAGCAGAGTAGCTTTCTTCCTGCTACCATGGCAAAGTTTTTTTAAAGATTTTATTTATTTATTTTTAGAGAGGGGGAAGGGAGGGAGAAAGGGAGAGAAACATCAAAGTGTGGTTGCCTCTCACGCACCCCCTACTGGGGACCTGACCCGCAACCCAGGCATGTGCCCTGACTGGGAATCGAACCAGCGACCCTTTGGTTCACAGGCTGGTGCTCAATCCACTGAGCCACACCAGCCAGGGCCCATGGTGCACTTGTACAGAGAAAAAGGAGAGCCCCCCAGTGGCTGATTATGTGGTATCTGTCTTACTCCATGTAGAGTGCAAATAAATCAGCTTGAAAATATCTGATGAGGGAAATTTTCCTGCCGCCTCTGTCTGCCTTTTAAGCAGTGGTTCTCAACTGAGCTACGCACTAGAATCATCTGGAGAATGTAAAAAAGGAAAATACTGCAATCCAGGCTCCACCCCGCACCAATTAAATCCCAGGTATTTTGGTTAAGCTACCCAGCTGATTCTGACGGGCCACCAGGGACGAGAACTGCTGCTTAAGTGATTTGTCTTAAACTGAACGCCAGGTCCCTCTGGGTTGATACCAAGGATGTTCGTTTTTGTCTTATGATACTTTGGCTTCTGCCTCTTGATATTACCCCGCCTCCAGGGTCAGGAGACCCTGAAAACTTTCTGTCTGAAGCTTTTCATGGGCTTCTCGTCCCAGCCTGTTTTAGGACTGGTTCGCAGGCATCCGCAGGTGCGGAGCCAGAGCCAGTTCATGGCCAAGCGCCGTCTGTCCGCAGCATCCTTGTCAGGTGCTCAGATTGGATGACGACTTTTTAGATGTTAGTATGAAGGGTTCCTGAAGCGAAGCGTGTTAATCAGCACCCTCATTCCTGAAGTTCCCACCACTGTCTTCGCATCAATTAACCATGACGCTGTGGTTTTCATCAGTAGGCCTATGCCTAAGTATATATGTTAAATGTTTTTAAAAAATTGTTCACAAGTTATACTTCTTGTTGCACTGTTCAGCATGAACCCCCAACTGACCCACTGAAGTTAAAATAATGATCATCTATGATGTGATACCATAAATAAATGGTATGTTAAATTTTTTGTACTTATACTTTAACAGACATAACCATACATATCAGTGCACCTGCATATGCTTATATATATACACATAAATACACATCTTTATGTATATGTATTTATTTGTATCAGTGTGTATTTATAGTCATTATATATAATCTGAATTATATATAGTCTGAAGTTCAGCTGACCTTTCTTGAAAAAGACTATTTTTTCCTGGAATTGTGTTCTCTTTATTAGGGGGTGTGGATATTAAATGAGGATATATTGAAGTTGTAGGATTCTTTTCCTTGGCAGAATAAAAAGTGGAAAATTCATTCCACTTATCTGGAGGTTATTTTTATTTCATTTTACTGGTGCATGATATTAAAAAACCTGGGAAGTCCCAGTTAGGGCTAGAAACCCCTGTCGTCCAGGTGGGTTTCTTCGGAGCCCCACCTGGCCTTCCTTGATCAGAGCCACCCATGGGACTCAGCTCAGCAGGACAGACTCACCTTCACTGCTGGCCAAGGACAAGTTGCGATTCTGCCTTTTAATCTCCTCTAACTCTGTGCTAGAAAACACTGCTTCTCTCTATTCTTCCCCTCCCTTGTCTCGATGCCTGTTTTTCTCTTTTCTAATGAAAACCCAAATGCCCACTGTTGAAAAAAATGATCAGCGCCTTTTCCTGTACTGCATCCCGTTTGCCTGAGGCAGGCCTGCCCCGGGCCCACCGGGAGTGACAAAGGACAAAAGTAGCCCCGGGTGGACTAAAATGGTCAAAGACAACTTGCCGACGAAGCAGAGGGCCATCTGGTCACGGAGCTCTCTTTCTTTCTGCCCCTCAGCACATTTGTTTGGGAACTGGCCCAAACAAGCGGGGCCAGGTCCTGGCAGTGCCCACCTGCGGCACTTGGCAGGTGCGACAGCAGAGGAGTCTGGGAAAAGCAAACTGCGCCTCCCTCCAGAGGAGCCCCGTGGTGCTGCAGGCCCAGCCTCACACAGAAGAGCTCCGTGGGGCTGGCCTCCCCTTTCTCCGTGGGGCTTTGCCATCTGGGAAAAGGAGTGTGTGGAAACCCCCGTTCTGTGCTCACAGTTTCTTTTACAGCCCAGGGCACATCCTTTTGTCCTACTTAGGGTCATTTGTCACTGATACTCCCTTTGATTCTTTTTTTCTTAGGCGAGCCACTTTTCAAGAATATTCTCACATCTCATCCCAACTGCTCCCCACCCCCTTCCAAGCTGTAGATAAAATGCACCAGTAAAAGCAAGCTTTTAAATATTTTCTTGACCAGGTGCCCAGAACCTCATTCCCGCTAAGGATCCTTATTCTGAGGCATTGAGCCACAAGTGGAAAGTGATTTGCCACCGGCCCTCCATCAAAAGGGACGGCATGGTAGCCGGCGGTCAGGCTCCCAGGCCTCCTCGCTCTCCGTGGCACATGTCCTTGGCTAGTGCTCATGATGGCACTTTCCTCAGAAGCGTCTCATGATTGCCCCAGAATAGAGAAAGGAGTTTATTTTGAACACGGAACACGGCCAAGATTTTTTTGAAACGAGATTCTTAGCTATGGATCTATTTGTTTCTTTAACTACCTCTGACCTAGTTCATAATATCACCAGAAGCAGAGCTGACAGAGAACATGGCTCTTGCTATATGAACAAGTCATAAAGATTTTAAAAGAAAAGCACAGTTCATTGTGAGATGAGAGAGCTGACTTCAGTTTGAGCTTTTTATCATTGTTAGGATAAGAGAAGTAGGATGGACTTGTATTTTTCTGGAGGAAAAAGTTGTACATATTCTTGACTATGTCCCAAGTTTGGGTTCTTTATAAAAATAGATTGAAGTGTGTTACCAAAATGTTAACAATAGTAGCATTTCTAAGCAGATAAATATGTCATAGAATGAGAAAAGCTAAATTTGAGAAGAAGCTTAAAAAGTCATGTCATCCAAGGTCTTCCCAATGTAGGAGACATTTGTCCCCAGTTGTGACAAAAAGACCAAATGTCTTTTTGGTCGCCCCCAGTGACAGAATACACTGGTTCCTGAGGCAGCAGCCCCACTGTTGGACGTCGCTACTATAAACTATACTGAAAACAAAATGGCGTCTTTGGAATTTGCTGCCCTCCAAATAGGTCCAGCTTTTAAGTGTGCTAAATGCTTAAAATATAGTAAGTCATTTAATGATCAAATAATAATGATACCTGATATTTATTGTGTGATTACTATGTGTTAGACACTGTGCTAAGCACTTTATATCCATTATATCATTTACTTCTTGTATCAGTATTATGAAACCTGACTGCTTCCCCTTTTTACACATGAGGAAATACGCATAGAAGAGTTAAGTGACTTACCAAGATAACTTTGATGGAAAGGGTCTGAACCAAAATTCAAGCCCACACTCTTTTTCCTTAAGAACCCAAGCTCTGCGCCATTGGTTGCACTTCTCATTTCAGCCCTAGCAGGCATGTGTTGAATTCCTGTTTACATAAGGGACTGATGCTCACTTGTCTAAGGAATTTTCCCAGGATAAGTGGGATCTTGAAGCTGATCTCTCTGATTCTAAAGCCTACACTTTACGTGAGAGTAATTCAATATGAAATCAGCAGAGCGAATCAAAAAGTTAAGTGATGTATGCAAAAAATTGTCACTGCAGTTGGAGTGGAGGACGTGAGTGTCTCCATGTCCACTACAACTGTATTATTTCAATAAAGGAAATATCAACGCATTTTGAAGACTCTTCACATGCTAGATAAGTGTTTGTTAGCCTGAGGGGTAGCACTGCATTTTTCATCTCTACTTCTCAAACATCTCGCATAGTTCTTGACCCACTCATTGCAGGTACTCAACCAATATTTGACTCCCTAAATCTTTCTACCAAGAAATTTAGAATTAATAGGGCAACTATCTTTTCAATATTATTTATTGATTTAGGTTTCATTTATTTCCAAAAGGAATTTAAAGCGTCATCCTTTCTAATCTAATTTTTGAGTCATTGGTTTCAACTACTTAGTTAAGTTTTGGTGCCTATCATAGTCTTTTGTTTGGTTTGTAAGAAAATCATGGCAGCAAGGATGACTGTAAGCAAGAAAATGCATCACCCTTGGGGTTTTCAGTTATCTACAACAGCAGCTGAAAGGCTCCTTGCATCTTTGGATATGTAAATGCTCAAGTAGGTAACTGCTGGACCAACTCAAGCATAACATGGGAAGGAAAATACACAGCTCTTCTGAGTGGTTTTGGGTTGCATTCAATTTATGGAAATTATGAAGCATTGCTGCAGAGAAATTTTAAATGTTCTGATTTTTTAATTATTAGACTTAAAAATGTAGTTTTGTATCTGTTAGTATGCAATAGGAGCTAACAAAGTCACTCTCCCAACCTAGAAAAAAACCTTATGATCAGAGGTAAATTAGTAAAAACAATCAAAGCCAGGAGGTGTGTGTGGGAGGGAGCTGAGAGACCTATCTGTAAATACGTAACTGAGTAGTTTAGACTAAACATCCAAAAATCCAGTCAAGGCGATCTGGATGTATTTTCAGCAAAGCAGAGCTATTATGTGATTAGAATTTTAAATAAGAAATTGTATCTTTTTGGAGGAAAAATAAGGGAGGGAATGGAAAGGGAGTCAACCTGTAGTGGAAACAGAAGAAAGGCTACAAAGCAAGCCCTGGTTTAGTGTTTTTTATCAAGGGAACGAGAGGCCTCTGGCCAGTCGGCTCCTGTACGAGGTGCAATGACTCAAGCTACCCTAGATGACAGATGCTTCTGAAGACTTATAATCTCTCCTTTTTCCTGACTTCATTCTTACATAAGACTTTGACTCTTTGAGCTTCCACGTAGTTGTCAGTGGTAAGAATATATGCTAGCCAGACTACCTGTGTCATCCCAGGCTATGGGAAATTCACATGAGATCATGTGGCTTGTATCTCTTTGAATTTAGTTCATGCATTAATAGAAGGCATACCACTCTCTGTGCTAAGGAAATCAGGTTTCTGGGATGCAAATCCAAAAGCCAGTCCTGAGGTGGCGGATTCACCAAGTCTTGTGCCACTGGTAGAGATATGCTTAGATGGTTAGTTGACCTTCTCAGAGGTGGAAGGTTTCTTTAAGCAACAGCAGCAGCCTAGGCCTGGTTCTCTTGCTGGTTGCTTCTTGAATAGCAGGTGAACACTAATCCTATCAAATAAGCTTTTGACATCGAGCTCAAACAGTTTCTCTTAAGTTATGACCTTAACTGTTGTCTCCTGCCCCCAGGTTGTTTTATCCCAAGGTGGTCTTCAAAGAAGCTCTGCAAGTCACTGGCTCAGTGGTGTCTTCCCAGGATAAGACCGATGAAGTGTTCTCTAGAAAGACAGCTAGTATCTTTTGCAAAGAGATCATTGTGTCTATTCATCAAAATGGCAGATGGGCAAAAAGTAAATGGAGATTGATATCTGTTGGACAAGATGGAAGGACTAATATCAGTATTTTGCCAAAATGTGAAAGATGAGGGAGCCAAACAAGGGACATGTGTTATTTGAGAAGTATGAGCTATAGTATTTCAAAAAGAAAAAGATGACTTTACTCTTCTGTTTTATCACACACAAATGTTGAAATTAGGTGTGACCAGACCCATATTAAAGCTAAGACTTATGTCTATGTGCAACTTTCTCACATTGTCATTAGAAAAACTTTTTTAGACCTTTCGATAGGTGATGGGAATGGAAACTTCTCTCGGCAGTTGTGAATAAGAATGACGTACAAAAACTAAATCTTGAAAGTCTGCTTTAAATATTCAGTAATATGTACCCTTTCTGGATAATAGATACAAAATAGCAGTGTAGAGGACGGTGGGCATAGATCAGACAACTGATATTTATTGGAGAGCAGGGCAGGGAAGGGGTTGTGTAAAATAAAATTAAGCCAACATTCTGCCACTCACACTGAAGTCTCCCAGCAATGGAGATAAGGAATATTAGGAATCAAACCTATAGCCAGTTGCACTATTTTTATGACAATGATAGTGGCCAAAATGTATTGGGCTTTTACTGTTTTATTCTAAATATGTTAGTACATTTTCTAATTTAATCATGGCAACAACCCTATGAAGTAGATACTATAAGGAACTAATGTTTAAGGAATTATGTAATGAGGACATTAGCAAGATAGCAGACAAGGAAACTCTAGGCCTTTCAGTTTTCATAGGAAGATCCTGTGGAAATTTTAAATAAACACTTATAGAGAGGCTAAAATAATTTTGTAGTAGCTCTCAAATTTAGACAAAGATCTACAGCAACCAAGTGAATGTTCAATCAAGAATAATTTACATTTAACACCACAGAACATTGTGTGGTGCTTTTAAGTAACCTTCCCCATACTCTCCCTGACATGGCATGATAAAGTTTGGGGGAAACAGTTTCCAGCTCTTGTCCACAACAAGAGAGAGCAGAATTGACTGAAGCTGCAATCTTCTAACCTGCCTGTGTTGCCTAACTAGACACTCAGACAGCCAAAAGCTGTACCACTCAAATCTCAGGCTAGGGGAAGCTACAGAAAGCAGCAGACATGGCTCATGAAAACCACAAGTGGACTACAGGCCCATGGACTCTTGGGACAAGAGATTATTGATTGAGGAATACAATGAACAGCTAAGGGGCCAGGAAGATGCAGGAGTGAGACTCTTAGGGAAATGGACACATTTAAAATCACCAAATGTATGGGGGAATCAGAATAAATGCCTACACATAGGCCCAGGGAAGATGCATGTCCAGAAAAGGCCTGAGAAAATGCTGTCTTTACATTGGACTGATGAGTATATGTCTTCCCCTGCCTTGAGCCAATCTGCAAAGACTGGGAGAGGTGATTGCTTTTTAAATGTCTAATTTTCAACAAAATATCACAAGGCATACAGAGAAACAGGACAACATGGTCAATTCAAAGGATCAAAATAAATCTTCAGAAACCATCGTTGCAAAAACATAGGCATTAGACTTACTAGACAAAGACTCTAACTCTTTTAAATATTCTCAAAGAACTAAAGGAAATTAGAAAAAGATATGTGTGTAAAGTGGTATTTGAACAAAGAGATACAAATTTAAAAAGAGAAGTCAAAATTCTGGAGGTGAAAAATACAATAACTAATCTGAAAAATGCACTATAAGGGTTCAGCATCACAGGCAGAAGAAAGAATCAGTAAACTAGAAGATTGGTTATTTGAAACTCTCCAGAGTCTGAGGAACAAAAAGAATGAAGAAAAGTAAGCAAAACCTGAAGAACTTCTAGGTTTTGGTCTAAAGTGAACCAATATGTGTATTATGGGAGACCCAGAAGAGGAAGAGAGAAAGGGAAAGAGAGTTTATTTGAAGAAATGATGGCTAGAAACATCATTTTGAAAACAGATATGGATATACAAATACAAGATGCTAAATGTAGGATAAACTCAAAGACTCACCTGGACTCATTTACTCAGACTGTCGAAAGGCAAAGACATAAATGGAATAAAATATTTTTAAAAAATATTTTATTTACTTTTTAGAGAGAGGGGAAGGGAAGGAGAAAGAGAAGGCTAGTGATCCATGAGCGCTCCATCAATAGGATACCTATCACACGCCCCCAGCGGGGGACCTGGCACACAACTAAGGCATGTGCCCTGACTGGGAATCAAACCGGTTACTTTTTGGTTTGCAGGCTGGTGCTCAACCCACGGAACCACACAAGCCAGGGCCGTAGATGGAATCTTGAAAGCAACAACAGAGTAACTTGTCACATACAAGGAATCCTCCGTAAGATTATCAGTGAATTTCTCAGCAAGAATTATGTGATTTGCCTGAAGATACAACAGCAAAAAAAAAAAAAAAAAAAAAATAGACTTGAACACAGATTCATACATGCAAGATTTATGTTCAAAGTGGGGGCCTGGACCAGAAGAATCAGCATCACTCAGAAAAGGCCCAAGGAACAAGATAAATCTTCAGAAACTATTTAGAAATGAAAATTTTCTGGCTCCATTCCAGACCTCCTGAATCAGAAACTATGCCAGTGGGATGCAGCAATTGATCTTTTAATTAGGCCCCTGGATGTTTGAACTGATGTTAACCATTGTACTTGAATGGATGTTCTACTTTTAAAGGCTTAAGGGTTGTTTGTTTTTTTTTTCTCTCTCTCTCTCCCTTACAAAAAGAGCTACGATCCATTATATGCAATTCTGAAAATTAAAAAAAAAACAAAACTCTAAACATCAAAATAAATTTTTCCCTCATAATTTGTGGTGGCAAAAATCTTACCTAATGAACAATTGGCTGCTTAGGTTCTTTATCTTGCTCAGTGTGAAGGGATATGAATGTATTTAGGTACGGGGTGTTTTGTTTACAGTAAATATATCATAAACACTCGAACCCTAGGAGTTTCACATAAAAGACCATGGATCATTTTGGTGAATAAAGAGCATCAGCCAGCAGTTCTGGCAGCCTCAGTTGAAACCAGCCCCAGTTCTGTTACTGGCTGGCCCTGCTACCTTGAAAATCAATGAGACCTCTCTTTGCCGTGGTTTCTTCCCTTTTGAACTATAAGAATTGAAGTAGCAAATCTTACAATCTTTTCCATCACTAACGATAGTGCAGGCTATACTTGGAGCACACACTTATGCTATTTTCTTGATCCTTGTATTTCAGTTGCAGATTACTCTTCCCTTGATACCAAGATCCTGTTTATGTGCCTCCCCTTGTCTTGGTGCACAGAAACTAAGTGTCCTGGCCACGTTTATTCCATACAAATTGAAAAAAAGAATTTACCTGTCAGCAGTCTTTGTATTATAGGGGAGGCTAACTAAATTCAGGAGGATTTGGTTCTACTGAGTATGCTGGATAGAAGAGAAGAAAAAGAATTTAATTGGTGCCCCTGGGAAGGTATCCAAGACACAGGAGTCACATACGTCTGCCCATCACTTGTCCAAAGAAAGAGGGTGAGACAGGTGCCCAAATGACGCACTGTCTGCTCACAGAATGTGTGTTTAGGGAACATGAGACCAGGCTGAAACTCTGCCTGTGCGCCACCGTCTCTAATACTTGATAATATCCTGTTATAATCGGTGTTGCTGACTTAGGCCTGGCAACACAAGAACAGTTTCAAGTCCCTGCTGAGGGTGACTTTTTGCGGAAAGCAATCAATCCTATAACCAAGGAAGCTTTGGCATTTAAGTGCAAACTCTAAAAGAACTATGGAGTATACTATTATCCTGATTCAAATTTCACATGGTACATCTGTCTTTTATCATGACAAGATGTTCTCTGTGACCTTCTCCAGGTAAAATATTCTTCCATACTCTAAGAATATTTTTTAAAAATCTAATACATTAGTGATTTCACTCAGAGAAGATCTTGCTCAAAATACGAATATTGACCAATAATCAGAACCTTGGAAATTTTCATCCTTAAACTTGATCAGAAATGACTGACTGAATTCCAATTAGAGAATCATGGAAGGAATAAAATTAGGGGAGGAAGTATTTTCCTGTGATAGTTTGAATTATAGAAAAACTGTCTACATGTTCTCCGTAGCCTCTTCTTCTTGAGTATATCCTTGCGCTCAGTTCAAGTTTCCATTTGCTAAATGTCACCTTCGTCTCTCATGGAAATGCCAGGATGCCAGTGTCCCCTTGATGGCTTGTAAGTTCTTTTTTTCCCTCTTCTGTTTTTGCCTTAGGGTATAATTTTATCCCTACCCTTTCCTTCCATCTTCTCGTTCCCTCCTACCCTCTCACCCTCCGCCCCCCAAAAAGATCCCACAATAATAAAACGCAGAAGAGGGTTCATGGCATGTTCAAGCTTGAGGGTGGGTAAACTAGAGGAAAAGAGAACCGCTTTCTATTTTTTAAAACTTAAGTGATAAGGCTATTACTGTTTCCCTATGGGATAAAGATTAAGGAGTGTGTCAAAAGGTTTTAAATACTTTAAAATGATTAATTGTGTAAGTGACTCTCAGTAGTAATAGTTGGAAAACATGAAGATGTTTAGAATTTAATGTTTCAAGAAATCATTTTACCATTTAAATTGAAAGCTTATTGCTCCCAGTTAACTGTGGTTTTATTGTATCAGGAATTATTTCTGATATTATATATAATGCTATCTATGCATACACATATACAACTAATAATATTTTTAATGAGTTTAAATAGTTTTGAGTTCAGAAATTTATAACTTAGAATTCTTAACTCTGGAAAGGACCTTAAAAGTTATCTCTGGGACCCTCATTGTTTTATAGGTGAAGTTGTTTTCAAAGAAATAACTTGAGCAGGAGACAGACTTTGACCTAGAACCAAGCTCTGACGACCTAGTTCAACATTCCTCTCACTAAACCCTTATGCCTCCTATGCAGATTCTAATTATATCTCATGAATTTTTAAACTTCCTAGATTAGAGAATTGCAAGATTGAAGTTTTTCATAGACTGGCTGTAATGAGAGCAAATATAAATTAGAAGGTGATTTGGAAGTGAATCAGGGGCCTAAATTTATAGCTCCTGGGATGCTACTTAAATTAAAAAGTTAATTATAATGTGAATATGAATGAAAGGTTTATTGCTCATTCTTTAAAATATTTACATATGCATAAGAAACTTCATAGAACACTTCAGTGTTCATTTTTCTTGTGTCTGTAACACCTAATAACTATTATACTTTATAATAAAGTTAATAAGTTTTAAAATATACCTACATCCATCAAGAGTTCAAGGTGAGAAATTATACCCCTCGGAGCTTTGAATACTCTTTTAAAGGATGGATAACAGCTGCCGGAGAAAATTGAAGCTAGATTTGGGTAATTAATGTGGCCCTTTCAGGATTAAAAACCCATCAGTGTGGATTATAGACACGTAGGGTAAAGGGAATAAATGTTTTATTATATTGCGAAAAGAGAACAAAGGAGAAGCCCCACCCGTTAGAGTTGGTTGGTGTCGGTGTCCACACTGTCGCTGGCATCCAGGCAGCGGCGGGGCTGGCTCTGTCCTGGCCACCCTGTCACAGTCCTGTGCACACTCAGGAGAGAGGCTTCCCAAGGGAACGTGCTGGGCAGGGCAGGTGCGGGCGCCAGGCAGAGCAAGGTTTGAAAACTGCTTCTATTGCTGACTTGCGACATCAGGCCTCCTACGTGATGCTGTCTCCCCAAACCTCGTAGTTTTTGTCTTAAAAATGGGAGTACTGATACCTGTGTCACCAGGTTATAGGACCACGTCTGCTACGTCTTTGGCCCATGGGCACACTCAGTAAGTGGCAGCTATTACTGATTAATACCACCATCATCATGTTTGCTATTTTTCAAGACATGGATGTATTAAGGGGGAAAAAAAGACAGTTTTTCTCCTCTGTGTGTCTCCTTTACTGCTCACACAGACCACTTCACTTCTGGCACTTCCCGTCACTGAACGCACGGGGGTTTTCCCACACCAAGCAATCTGCGCAACGCCAGCTGGGCGTCCTGCCATTTAACTCAGCTCTGATACTGTCTCTGTCGGGATAGCTTCAGACCCCACAGGCTCCCTCACCTCTGTCCCGTGAGACTGCCACTGCTTCAGATGCTGATCACAAGTCCTAGGTCCCCAGGCTCCTCACAACTTTCGTCCAGCTCGACTACAAATTGGACATTCCCACAACCCCCTCCCTCTTGGATTCATTACCTTGCTAGAGCAGCTTAGGGAACTCAGGAAACGCTTGTGGTCACCCATTTCCTAAAGGACATGAGAAAGGTACACAGCCAGGTGAGAAGACTCGGAGCGTGTGAGAGGATCCTGCATGCAGAGGTCTTTGTCTCTGCAGAGGTCGGTGGGCCACACTCACGGCACAGGGATGGGTTCACCCACCTGGAAGCTCTCCGAACCCCGTATTATTTTTATGGAGGCTTCATCACGTAGACATGATTGATCACTCATGTCATTGTTAGTCCTTCTCACTTCTCAAGACAGTTGGTAGCGGGCAGGGCTGGAAATCCCAAGCTTCTAATCATGGTTTTGTTTCTCTGGTGACGAGCCCCGACTCAGGAACCCACTCAGCATCAGACTCATTATAGCAAAAGACACTCCTACCACCCAGGAAGTTCAAGAGTTTCAGGAGCCCTGTGTCAAGAATCGGGGACAAAGAGCAATATATATTTTTCTATTATTTCATAATGGGTATTAATGTGCATTTTTCTAAGTTGAGCAGGAGTGTTCTTTTGATAGATCGTGATCAGTTACCCAACCCAGAAGTTCATTCAGCTCCATGTGGTGCAGCAAGTTGCTAAATAGTTAAAACACAGGAGGATTTGGCTTAATATTCTGTGTGCGGACCACATCACCGTGAGCAGCTGGGGCTTCCTATTCAGTGACATTTTCAGTCCCTCGCCAGGAATGAATAAGCCATTGACCATGACTTTGCCCTCCAAACTGATAATGAGGAAAGAGCAAATGACAGCTTAGCCCAGAACGCACATGGATTAGCCCCTCCCCTCCCCCTCTGGGATTTCTCTCTCAAAAATTAACGGGAACTGCATGGATGTTGTGTAAAGGGTTTTACGGGATGGGTTAATTTTTGCATGAACTTCCTGTTTTTCGTCTGTACCTGTTTGTGTACATAAATGTGTGTGTGTTTTAGTGAACTTATATTTCTCTTGATGTATGATTGGGGTTTTCTCTTTGTTGCGTGGTAGGTGAATGAGTTTGTTTTGGGAAAGTTTTTGAATTTTAATTTTGTATGTTCTAACTCTGACTTAGGAGAGGAACAAAGGCTTATTTGTGCAGACAGGCAGGCGTGGGTTATGTTCAAAATAACACTGGTTAGAGATCATCACTTCTTGCTTGCAGAACAGTTTTAATGAGGCCTCTGGTCCCTGCCAGAATGTGCCAGCTACAGCCAAAGGATGTTCGGTACAAACCATTTCTTTGAATGTAAGCTTTGCGGGTTGGAATGTGGCTCAGGATCGCGCTATCTGGCCCACTGAAAGACCAAATGTCACTTTTGTGTGATGGAAGCAGATTTAAGCCCCAAAACTCCGACTTAAAAGAAATTCCACTATGTCATTAAATCAGATTCTACATCATCACTGAACTGCCAGGCCAATGGCTGGAAGGAACTCGGGCTCAGCACCGACTGCCTGAGGCTGCACAAATCCCCGGAGTCTTTCTAGCAGCCGATCATCCACAGGCCTGTGGCAATGCACGGTGTCCTTGCTGGCTACCTAGAAGCCATCAGCACAGTCTGATGTCCCTTCTATGTCTGGGGACTGTAAACGGGAGCCCCAGGGTCTAGGGTCCAGCCTCCCTGGGTGCAACACAGGACTCTGACCTCTTGGAGCTGCCCCGCTCACAGCACTGAGGCTGCTCGCCAAACTGCCCTACCCTACCCAGCCACGGGACCCTCTCCTCTCTGCCTGGATACTTCTCCGGGTCACTCCCCTGTCCCTTCCACTGGGGACCCACAGGGTCAGCTCTTCAACAGCTCAGGATTTTGGACAACATAATAGAGAAAGGGGAGTAGCCTATGGGTGGCCTCTGCCCTTGGCCTTGAACTAAACCTCTCCTGAGGTCCTGACTTCCTCAGGGTGAATCAGTGAAGGAAAAGCATATCTGAATAAATTACCCTGCATGCTCTGAAAGGTCCCAACGTGGAAAGTAGGTAAGTGAAGGAATGTATATGCAGGAAATACCTTAGTTGAAGGAAATAGCAAGCAATGACCATAATTGATCCCTGGGGCCCAGAACTGAAAAACAGAGTGACGAGGAGTGGAGGCGGAGTCTTACTTTTATGCGGGGGGTCATCTGTACTGTTTGATGTATATATGTAATATATACATGTAATGCTTTTTTAAAAATGAAGGCTTTCCTTGAGTCTTTAAAAAGAGATTAGTAGATTCCAGTCACCGTCTTTCCACGAGGCTCTGGACTATTGTGGTGGCCTTCCGATCTCTCTCCTGCTGTGACTCTTGTCTCCCCACTGTGACTCTCCCCCACAAAAGCCATCACAAAATTGTCCCATCCCCTCTAACATCTCAACTCAGAGGAAACTTAAAGCATAGTTGGACGGTGAAAGGACACATTTAGAAAAACTATTTTAAGTCTCTGGAAATAGCACGTGTTCTGCCAGAGGATGCTAACTGCCCTTGGTCGACTTGAAATACAGCAGCCAAAATCGTCCTCTGTGCAAAGTGGCTACACTCCAGCCAACTGGACCCCCTGTCGAGGCCTCTTGATTGAACACTGTGGTTCACAATCACTGTGCTCCCAACGGGCCACTTACCTGGCCCTTGCCCTGCCTTTCAGAAGCCATGCTTTGGTTCTAGAAGTAGCATCGGCTGTGTACAACTTTCCGAAACAAGAAACTGCTATGTTCCTCTGAGGAGTCTGACCCTCCGTCTACTTTCTGTTTCAAGGTTTGGAGGAGTCTCACTGAGGCGCAGAGAAGTTACCCAAAATAAGCAGCTGGGCTCTTCAGTGGCCACCAGGCAGCTTGTCATTTAGCTGATGTCAATGTGACATGGCCCATGGTGAGCAAAAAAGAGTTTGTCGAATAATAGGATTTATTCATGTGGCGTCAGAGTCTGAGAATTGCTGAGGTTCAAAATAAAGGATGAAGGAAAGGGGGAAAAATGTATATAATCTCTCAGGGGACAATACCTAGCCCCAGCCCTGGGCAATGATAGAACAAAGCTTAGCTGCTGAATAGTTACTAGGTAAAATCTAGTACTAGGATCTCGGAAGGGTCTCCTATCTTTGTCTCGGTCCTTACTTTGAAAACAGGTACAAGAAATAATTGACAGCAAGTCTTCAATTGCTACGCATTTCACTAGGCTTTCAGGGAAAGAGACAACTTGAATCAAAAAAGTGTTTGAGCCAAAACCAAATAAATTCAGCGATAAATCCTGCACTCTACTGCATTGGACGACCTTCCTGTATCTTCTACCAAGTAGTGTTCAGAGGTCTTCAGACAAAATTTGAAATTGTAAAATAAATTCCACTCAGTTTGTTTCCATTTGAGAAAATAGTATTTATGTATTCCAGACATATTTTTAACAAAGGTCAAAAGAGAAATGATTTTCTGGGCAAGTCTGGGCTAACCGGAAAATGTTAATTAGCCTCAGCCACATCGAGTCTGCAGTCCTAATTGTTAGTAGCTGCCTGGAGCCCTTGCCTGGGAGAGCTTTGAAGGCCAAGGCCAGGCTCAGGAAAGAACACCATGACTGATATCAGGCCTCTGTTGGGGTTAAGAGTGGGAGGGGAAGCACATGTTTGTCGTACTAGCCATAATTTTCTATCAAGCCAGGAACAGAATTGGGATTCTTAAGCTAATTAATAAGGCATTGCCTAGCAACAGTGCCTTCCTCATGATCTGTTTCTCAATCTAATCTCTCCAATGAAATGGTTCATTCTAGATTCTGACCTGTGGTTCCTCATTCCATCAAAATATCCAGGAGAATTTCCTCTGTCAGAATCCCAACGTATGTCCATTTTAGAGTCCCTGGTGGGGCTCAGTAAATGTCTTCTTTTTTCCTGAGCAAATTGACAGTTCTCACAACAGTAGCAGGTGGAGGCTACACTGGGAGATTCTCCTCAATATGAGATCACATGGTCTTCTTGGCTGAAACACAGAATTTTCCAGGCTTAGCGCCCAGCCACAGTCAGCATTGGACTAGGGTCAGGTGGGACTAAGGGGCTTGTCCAGCCTCGGCTTGGTGGGGGGGGCTGGGGTGGGGATGGCTGTCCCGAGAGGGAGAGGTGAGGAGGAAGCTGAATGTTTTTCTCAATCTCCTGATTAGGCAAGTCACTCCTTTCCTCAAGGTCTGGAGAAAGACAAAGTTGTGTCACACCGTAGAGCGACCTTGAACCTGGAGATGGCATCGGGAATGAGGCAGAAGAATTTCCCTCCATAGGACCTGTATTCCTATCTGCTTAACCTTCAAAATATGATGTGCACCTCTCTCCTTCTCTCCATCTGTGGGACTCATCTAGTTGAATCTACCATCATCTTTACATATGGCAGTGTCTTCCAGTCGTCCTTGTGCGGTGGCTCTTGCTGATACCCAGAGCCAAGGGAGACCAAGCGAGGGGCACCCGGCCCACCCCTCCATCCGTAGTCAGAAGTCCTGGAGGTGCCTCATGGAACATGGATTGGAGACCTCTGTTTGGATGCAGGGTAAATGAGGCACAGAGAGAAGATGAAACTTGGCCCAGTTCTCCCAGAGCAGTCTATCTTTAGGGATCTACTGATGTCTCTATCTCTCATTGAGGGGGTTCTCAGTAGACCTGAAGCAGATGCTGTGGAGCAGGCCAGCCCATGGCCCACTTCTAAGTTCCCCTGTTGCTATGGTGAACAGTGCAGTAAGAAGCTGTCTCTGGTGCCTGGGAGCTGGCTGGACCTTCACTAGACAGCCTGAAAGTCCGGGGCATCAGGCACCCTGGAGGTAGCTCTCAAGTGCGGGGGGATGGGTTTTCCAAGGAGAGTTCCATGCAGTCCCTCCAACGGCCTCATGGGACTGAACGCAGTTGCCCATGGCTGTGACCTACTCATTCAGGGATTTTTTTTTTATGAGCTTTCCCCCTCCACTGACCCTGCTCCTCCATTCCTGCTTCCTGGGAACCCCTCCCCATGAATGTCTTACATCCATGTCACGGCTGCAGGCTCAGCTCAGGGGGTCCAGAGGGTTCCGGCTCTCAGCCCTCCGATCCCTCATGTGAGAGCCAAATCTGCTACCTGGGCAGTGGGTCATCTTCTACCCCAGTGTCACAGACTCCACTTTCTCTTTGGGAAGGTTAACTTTGTGCCTTGTCAATGCTGAGCTTTAGCGACAGCCCGCTGACCCACAGTAAGGCTGCAAATCTGCATCATTCTACTTGGAGTGCAAATCTAATCGTACTGAGGAACGAAGGCCCTGCATTCAGGTCCACCGGTGAATGCCATCGGAGAGCCAAGACTTAAGGAACAAAAGTCAACGAATTGACTGCCAAGCATCCCACATAGAGCATCAAATCCCAACAACCGACCCGTCGCACTAGACAATGATTCTAGAAAGCGCTCATCCATGCTGAAAATAATCATGTAGGTCCTGGCTTATAAGACACTCCTTTTAGCCAATATAAGTAGATTCTTTGTAGTAACTGTGCTATATTAAGTTTGGGAACTTGAAGAAATTTTTTAATTGTAAGTTTTTAGACTGTTAATTACTTTTTAAAAATTCTGTCTCGTCTTTACTGCTTACTGTGAAACAGGCGCTGAGCAAAGAACTCCACATAGGTTATTTCCTCTGATCTTTGTAATAATAGCTTTTTTTCTCTCGGAAGTGGAGGAAGTGGAAGCAGACTTAAAGAGATTAGTCAAACGTCCAAGGTTTCACAACTAATAATTAACTGACAGAGCTGGGCTTTGTCTGCCTCCTTGCAAATCCTTTCCTCCTAAACACTTCTCTGCAATATTACCAAAATGAAGTGTGAAAACCTAATACTTGACAAAGATTCTTATGTTTAACACATGCACTATGTTTTAAAACAAGTAAATGCTGAGACTGCACTATTTAGTAGCATATTCGAGGGGAACTACAGGTATTTTTTTTAATCCTCACCCAAGGATATGTTTTTATTGTTTTTTTGTCTTGTTTTTTTTGAGAAAGAGAGAGACATCAATGTGAGAGAGAAACATCAGTCAGTTACTTCCATATACAATCTGACCGGGAATCAAACCCACAACCTTTTGGTCTGTGGGGTGATGGTCCAACCAACTGAGGCACCCGGCCAAGGCTACAGGTATTTCCTTAAAAAGGTGAAATATAGTTCCTGAATTGAAGGAGACATCTTGATGATCACATTAAGTTTGGAGAATAGATGCATACAATTAATAAAAACAGTTCTATTTAAAATCTACTAATAATGTAAAATGCTTTTTCTTATATTTATTGCACCTAAGCTCCCTGGACTCACAGTTCAAGTCATTTGTAGTTTCTCGCAAAGTACCATGAAAAGCATGAACGTATTTTTGCTGTATTGTGTGTCTATATATACAACTTTCCCCCGTGTTATTAGGCATTAGAAGTAGTGCTACAGCCTTTGGGCACCGTCCTCTTAGAGATAGTTTGCTGGCATTTCAGGGATTTGCCCAAAGGTGAATTTTAATAAGCTCTGCCCACTCCTTTCATTGCTGGAGAAGAGCAAGGGCTGCTGTCACAAGGAAATGAGTCCCATGTGGATGCTAATTAGATCTGCCCTGGAGAGAAGCGGGCAGTTGGCTGTTAAGGAAATAAAACAATAGGTCACAGAAATACAAGTCATCCAGTCATTTCAAAGATTATTTTGAGAGGCTTTTTCTAGTGGGGCTTAGGAAACAAGCTCTGTGTCACAGAAGGGCAGTCACGCTCCCCAGGCCTTTGTAGAGGCTGGAAAGGGAGGAGGCGAGCCAGGTCTGTGTTCTGAGCGTTCATTCCCCAAACATAAGTGTGCTGCTCAGAGCAGGGCTTGCATTTGTATGTTTGGTACAATTCATAATGTACGCTGGTATTTGTAAAACCAAACAGTCATAATCTTGGTCTTCCTTGGCTCCCAGAGAATTTCGTTCTCCTTCTCTTCCAGTCTTTTCAGCACTTTGTTCTTGTCTTCTTTGCTTGCCCCGGTTTCTCTACCAACCAGAAGGGATTAGATATTTCCTGAACTTGGCTTTGACTCAATTTTCTTCCTTTGAAAATCTCTCTTTGTGATCTTACCCACTTTCAAGGAGAAAAATTTTTATGAGAATGGTGTAAAATGGGGCGGGGCGGGGGGGGAGGAACAGGTGTTGCCTTGTCCATCTGATGAGCACTTAACCCTTTTTGTGCCAGAGACTCCTTTGGCAGTGAGATGAAGCCTAAGGCCCCCTTCCTTGGGTAATGGCTTTAAATTAAAATACACAGAATTGCAAAGGAAACCAATAGTGTTGAAATAAAGTTGTCAAAATATTTAAAGGAAAAAAATTTGTGGCATAGCAATGTATATTCAGCAATAATTCATGAAACACCAAGATCTGATGACTACCATAATTTCAAAGAAGTGATGAATGCTTGACGAGGGTGACAATAACTCTAGTATGTGCAGACATTCTTAATGATGGGAGAATCACAGGTTCTTCTAATATCCTGTGATTTTTAGGGCCTACGTTGATAACTAAAGGGATGTTCAATTTTAATTAGAGATGAGGGAAAATAAAGATCAAGCTTCTAGGTCTCCCTGAGTTCCATGGATCCCCAGTTAAAGACTCCTGGTTTAAAGGTTTTGAAGAGAGATAATCCTTATTTGTATGCCTATCAAAAGCCATGGGGGATGGAGCGGAGCCATCTACACACACACAGTTGCTCTGCCTCCCTTACTTCCTGTGTTCTGTCTAACTGGGCTTCATGGGTCTCCTCCTGTCTTTCTCAGCATGTCTTTTATACTGAAGTAAAATAGAAACTAGTCACTTCCATGTGTTGGCAGCTCTTGTATTTTGGTTTTGGTTGTTTGGGGAGGTTCTTTTTTGTTTGATTTTTAGATATACCCGTAGTTGTAGGGGATACTGAAGATGCTGGTTATCTGGGTCATTTCTTCATTCTATGTCTAGCTTCTATTAACATAGAAAATTGGACTTAGGTGGGGGTAGAATGAAAATTTCTAACTTCAGTCTCTGTCTATTGCCTTTCAAAGTTTTGAAGCAGATAAAAAAAATCCCCTCTCACCACCTTTTTGACCCTGTTTCCCCTTGACATCCCAAACGCTGCATTCTCCTGGATCTTTCTTGTCTTCCTGCCTTTCACATGGTCTGATCTGAATCTTCTCATCTCTCTTCCAACCTCCAAAATATAGACATTCCCTCACATTAGACTTCGGGATAGTTTTTTAAAAATAATCTCTCCCAGTCCTCACTCTACTTCCTTTCCCACGTTCCTTGTCAATTTTAATGGACTTTAATCCCTCCATCTTCCCAGTGATTCAGATTTTAATGAAACTCAACAGATAGTCTTTGGATATTTACTGGGTTCTGAGCAACATGTTAGGCACTGGAACTACTCTACCGAACCAATGAGGGCAGCTCCCTGCCTTCATACACCCTACAATCTTGTAATTACAACCAAGTAATTTCAAGAGTGGTGAGTAGGGTGACAAAAAGTAACAGGTCACCAGGGGTGTTGATAATAAGGTGATCCAGCCTAATTTGGGGGCACAGAGAAGTCTTCAAGAAGTGATGTTTAAATTAGGACTTTGGAAGTTCATTGAGAGATAGTACAACGAGTAGTATAGGAATGGGGATTAGAAAAATTCACATGAAATGCCAGTCTAGAGAAAATAACAGGGAAGGAGAAAAAGATGTCTAGTGTGACTTTGATGTAAAAGTCAAAGAGTGCAGCTGAGTCCAGTGAGGCTGTGAAGAGGCAGGGCCAGGCTGGTAAGCACTTGTCAGCCATATTGGGGGAGAAGGGGGTATCTCCCTAAGAACAGCAGAGAATCCCATAAGAAGTTTTAGTCAGGCAGCAGAATACCTAGATTTCCTTTTATTTTAACTGACTGACCCAACTGTAGTAGGGAAAATGGTTTGGAGGGGCAAGAGTCCATGTGAGGAGACCACGGGGGTGGCTATAGGGGTGCCGTTATGAGAAAAAATGCTGGCCCTGCAAGAACACTTGTTATTGTCGACTTTCATCTATTTCTACTTTACCTGCTTCTCTTACCCACCAAACGCTAAATCTTTCAAGATTTGCTTTCTAAAATATTCATGACATGCGTGCCTCTTCTTATTCCTGTTGATCTAATTGAAATTTCCCACTTTTATTTCCTGAGCTATGGCAATAGCCTCTACTCTCTACTGGCTTGCCATCGTCTAGTCTCCTTTATCTTTCTATTGTTTCAGCGTTAGCCCCGAAAATGTACTGGGTTGCTCTCACAGGCATCAAAATTAAGCCCAGACTCCTCTTCCAGGTTCACGGCCTCTGCAGCATGGTCCCTGTGGGTGTGCCAGTGTCCTTGGCCATTGTGAGCTCCTGCTATAACTCTCCTCCCTCATGCTCCCCTGGGCTCGCCAACTCGCAAATAACTAAATACACTGTACTATACGAGCACCCCTCTCCACCTAGAATAGCTTTCTCTTCCAGCTCAGCCTAAAAATTGCATCTCTAAAGACTCATTTCAAGATCCCCTTCCTCCAGCTCTAGGTATCCCCAGCCAGAATTAATTTCTCCTTTGTGTCCCTGTCCCAGTGGCACTTTAGATGACGCATTGCTCCCCTAGTTAAACTTCTTGCTGTTGTTTCACCATTTCTTAGAGTCTACCTCCTATGTCAATCTTTATGCCTGAGACAGGCGGTTTCACTTGACTATAAATTCCAGATGATGAGGGAGATTTGTTACAGTCATTTCTGTGTTCCGTACAATGGTTTGCCTCTTCTGTGCTTGTACATGCTCAGCCAATGTTAAATGCAGCTTGTGGTGGCGGTGGTGGTCGTGGGGGAAGGGGATGATTGGCCCCCAAAATTGTGACTGTGTCTGGGTCACATGCCCAAAACCCATTCTGGCTATGACATACACAAGGACACTTTACTAAGAGCATTGTTTTTCTTTCTAAAACTGGCCAAATGGAACATGCCTCATTAAGAGGAACAGTTCAGAGTTTCATTGAGAAGCACTAGATTCCATTGCTGGAAGCAAAAATTCATCCTATATTTCTTGAGCCCTCACTCTGTACCTGGCACTGAGGAAGCACAACTAGGAGTAAAACAGATCTCTGTTCTAGAAGCACTTACAGGTATCTTTATAAGGGATCGGAGTTTTCCATCAAGAGTTTGGGAGGATTTACATTTCTTAAACTCAAAAAAAAAATGTTCATTTTTAAAATTAAAATGTTATGTATGTCACCTAGCTAAGTCAGAAGTAAAAACGATGCAGCCTTAGTTGCAACACTGTGGTGAGCCAGGCATAGTGATATGTTGTCAGTATAAGGGGACATAGAAAAAGAAAAACACATTTATTAGGATATTGCTGATTGTAGTTTATTTAGGGCTTGATTGTTGCTGTTATCTTACATATTCCTTATTTCCATCTTTAATAAAGTCCTGCAACAGGCGGGTTTTAAAATTCCCTTCTCAGTGTCATTGTATGCCTTCGGCTGGGAAGCATCAATACAATGTCAAGCAATAATCATAACATTTGTTGTTTTTATTTTCTAGTAGTAATGAAACTAAAAATGCTTTAGCTTATAAACTAGCTCTAATATATGCCCATCATTGTGCAAGAAGCTGGGAATGTGCATAACTTACTTCATGGTCTCAAGTAGCTCACAGTAGTGGTATCTTTTATATAAGAGTTGCTTTGCTGTAGGGAAAAAAGGACTATTGTTATTAGGGGAATAAGATATTCCCCTAATACTGTGTTACTAGAAATATATTATTAGAGGAAGATGCTTGTGTAGGCAGCTCTGAGTTTTTTCAAGGCTAGTTTAAAACTGGACATTAGGGACAAATACCATGATTTTATGAACTGCGAATGCTATCTGGGAAAAACACAGCATAAACTATTAGAACACAGTAGATCAGTATAGGGGCAATGCTTAAGAGGACTTTGGTGGAAACTGGAAATTATGAGAAACGTATACATTCAGAAAGAGTAAGGAGTATTTTTCAGATGTCTCTGTATGCATTGTATAAAGATCCATGGCTTCCAATTTGACTAGATTTTGTTTGTTTGTTTTTCAAAATCTCTTCTAAGAATTGCCCTGGTGGAAAATATTCCTGAAGGCCTTAACTATTCAGAAAATGCACCATTTCACTTGTCGCTTTTCCAAGGCTGGATGAATTTACTCAACATGGCCCAAAAGTCTGTTGACATAGTGTCTTCCCATTGGGACCTCAACCACAGTCATCCATCAGCATGCCAGGTAAGCTGCGTCCTCTGCGTGTGACGATTTTACTGATGTGCCTTTCACCCTCGTCAGTATTCTTGCCTCCACTTCTCAAGTTCAAGCTCATCGTTTTAGTCTACTGTCACCCATGGTATGTGTACATCATCGCATTTATATGTATGTGTTGTTGTTAATCATATTTTGCTAAGCTCTTGCTGGAATGCCTGGCTTTCAAGGGTAAAACCATGTTTCATAGGCTCTCTATATAGCATTTGTTGTGTTGGGCAACTTTGGGGGACACCATTTACCTCATTGTACCTGTTGATGATGTGCCCCAGAATTCTTCTATGCCCAGCATGCATGTTTATAGTTCTAATTCCATTAACTGCTTGCTGAGGCATTTGGTTGGTTAATTGGTGTCATAATTTGCCTTTCAGATCCAAAGCCAGCTTTTTTTAATAGTAGAGTCAAAATTTCCAGTATAGTTGTATATTCTTTTTCTTTCGTTTTTTTATTTTTCAACTTAGGTTGACATGCAATATTATATTGGTTTCATGTGAATGATGTAGTGATTAGACATGTATATAACTTATGAAGTGATCATACCATTGAGTCTAATAACCTTCTGACACCACACAGTCTTTATATTATGATTGACTGTATTCCCTATGCCGTACTTTACATCCCTGTGATTATTTTTATAACTGACAATTTATACTTTTTAATTAGTTGTATATTCTTGACCCTGTCGTATTTGGGTGAATAGGAAAAAGAAAGGTACCAGTTCTAATTACAAGAACAATCTTTAAGAAACTGACCAAATGACCTAAATACTTTCTAAATGAAATGTCCTGGAGATACAAAAATTATCCTGGTCTTCATGAGTGTGTTTCCCTTTATATTGGTGTGGCCATGATAGCGCTGAGCTATCTAGGCTGTTCTATCCAAACAGAGGCTTATAATTCAATATCTTAATACAGGTCAAGGATGAAATGTTTTTTCTCCTTGTACACAACATGTTATGTCATTAAGCCTATATAGGCGTGCCTCGTTTTATTTCACTTGGCTTTATTGCACTTTACAGATGTCACATTTTTACAAATTAAAGGCAAGACCCTCCACCAGCAAAAAGATTAGGACCTGCTTTATTGCGACACTCACTTTATCGCAATGGTCTGGAACCAAACTTGCAGTGTCTCCAAGGTGTTCCTGTAACAATTACCTCATTGGCACTTTGAAATGTTACTCAACTATACTATTTTAAAGTAAAAAGATATTAGAAAATAAGCAAAAAACAAACAAAACCCCACAAAGGCTGTATTAAAGAACTGAATAAATTTACTACACATGTTCCTTGACTTAGGATGGGGTTACATTCCAAAAAACCATCATAAATTGAAAGTATTGTCAGTTGAAACCTCACATGATACAGCTAACCTACCAGACATCATAGTTCAGCTTAGCCTACCTTAAACAAGTGAAGAACACTTCCATTAGCCTACAGTTGGGCAAAATTATCTAACATGGAACCTATTTTATAATAAAGTATTTGAATATCTCATGCAATTTGTTAAATACTATCCTGAAAGTGGAAAAAAGAATGGTTGCACAGGAATTACTTTCCGACACCAGAAAGTTGAAACATCATTAGGTCCGCCCCTCATTGGTCGGGGACAGTCTGTAATCATGTTCTGCACTTCTCTACCTTTACTGTTTAAGCAGGTGTTTCAGGTATTTATTGCTGCACATATGACCCCAAAACTTAGTGATTTAAAAAGTAACAATCACTTGTTCACGGTTCTGGGCAGGATTTGGCAGAGAGAACTTGTCCCTGGGCCACAGCCTGTTGGCTGATGTGGCTTGCCTGGGGCTGGAGGATCCAAGATGCCTTCCCTCACTCGCCCAGCATCATACCTAGGGTGGCTGGAACAGCTGGGGGCTGGACTCTCTCTACACATGTCTCTCATAATTCAGTAAACTAGCCTGCAATTCTTTATATAGTAGTTGTACCTTAAAAGGGCAAAAGCAGAAACTGTGAGGCTCCTTATGATCTAGGCTCTGGAATCCTGGTTTTCCTTCTACCCTATTTTAGTCATCAAAGCAAGTCACAAATCCAAGATGAGAATGAAGAAAATTGTTGTCAGGAATCTTTAGAAATTATACACTGCAGCGCACGGTGGCCATAGCAATCCATAACTCTTCCACAAAGGCACTCACCTACCCCAAGCTTTCGTCCCTGACAGCAAAGGCTCAAGGTCTAGGGTCTCTTCCTCTGCATCAGTTTGGATCTGGGGGAGGCTCTTCCTATGGGTTTCTCTTGGTTTGGAAACTGGTGAACTAATAAGACAAGTTCTATGCCCCCAACATATACTCCCGACATCCAGTGGCGGAACAAGGTAGGGTAATGATATGAGATAGTCCTGTTCAAAAGAAGAGAAATGGAGAGCGCATGTCAGTCATGAGTCCATGGCAGTTTTGAAATCCAGCCCAGCACATATTAGTTTGTCCAAACTCTGGAAACAAGGGAGATTTCTAAACTTGTCTCCTTTACTATTTAAAACCAGTTGGTTTTCTGTAGAGTCTTGGGCCTAATTCCTCTTTGAGTCTTCACAAGGAGAGACCTGAGTTTGCACACATTAGAAGAGAGGGTCTGTGCTGCTCTGGACATTAAATGGATTCAAGCAGCTGGTGAGGCTGGTCTCGTGAACAGCCCCCTGCCCCCGCTGTTCCTGGTCCCCACTCCCATGGCCCACGGGGAATGGCAGACAACCCTAAGGAATGAGGCTGACAGCAATATTGGGAAGGCGTGTAGCTCAGCAAGACAATGAATGTTCTCTTCTTCCTCTAGTGCTTTGGTAGCAAGTGACTGTTCCTGGGGAATCCCAGGCCTGTGGTCCTCACTGGTGCAAATGCCTCACGGCGCATGACTGTGGTCCTTAAAGAGAGAGCAAGCTTGCGGAATAGAGTCCTTAGTGCCTGATTTGCTCCATTTTGCACCTTCCCTCATCGGACCTCCAACCCCGAGAGCAGTATTCAAAACAGGACTTGGAATTTAAAGGGCCTGGGAGAACTTGTCTAGATACCGCATGTCTTGTGTTTTTAAAGAGCCTGATTCTTTTCCTCCCTCCGCTCTCACCATGACAATAAACACTTATTTATGGAGAAGGAAAAGCAGGCCCTTGCTGCCAACATTTTTTCTCTGGGTGCAGTTTAAGAACTGCATAGCCTGTTCTCTTCAGGCTACCAAGTTTTACCATTTCTAAAAAAGAAAGTACTAGCTGAAAGTCTATGTGATTTAAATTTTGCCTGATTTTTATCTTCCAAATGGAACTGGAAATTCAAGACGCTACTCAAAATGTCAGATCGGGGGTGCCCAATCTTTGGACCTGTGAGCACATTTTTATTTTCATTAAGACCTTGTAAATATTGGCATATTGTCATTGATTGGCTTGTCTGACAGCAAAAAAAAAAAAAAAAAAAATTCACATCCTAATTATTCAAGTGAGCTCATTTAAATTTTCTTTAAGATGTTCTGGTGTAATGAACATTGGCTCAGAGTCACAGGTTTTTTTAAAGAAAATATTTTTATTTCAGACACTAGAATAGTCAAACATGGCATTTACTTCTAAATCAGCAGAACCTGGAAAGTCCTAAATGGAAACTCTAAGTGGCACATAAGTAAACAGGAACTATAGCCAAAAAAAAAGCTCATCCACTTATTATAATGCCGCTGTAAGCAAAATGCACCAAGGAGCAGCACAGCCCGTTATAGGCAGACTCTGGCTCAGCAGGAAAAAAAGATACAAATAAACATGGCACGTGACATCTGTGTCTTCTCTGGACAAGAAACAATTTCATAAGAGTGAGTGATGGCCGTTATTAACAGAATGATAAATGCCTGCTTTTCCTTTTTTCATTTTCGAGGAAACAGACGCATTCATTAAACATACATTTTTAATCTATGTTGCCAAAGAGATGCTGGGGTTTTTTTCTCCTCACCCGAGAACATGCTTAATTGATTTTAGAGAGAGGGGAAGGGAGAGAAGCAGTGTCGTGAGAGAGAAACATTGACCACTTGCCTCTTGGACGTGCCCCAGCTGCCCAGGCAAGAAACTGAACCCGCAACCTGGGCATGTGCCCTGATAGGGAATCGAACCCGTGATTTCTTTTGGTTTATGGGATGACATTCCAACCAACTGAACCACGCCAGCCAGGGCAGGAGTTGCTGTTTTAACTCCCTGAAAACCTCATCTTGTCTTTCCTCCTCACACTGGGGAATCTCTTTGTGTTGATTTCCTTCCTTGCTGGAAAAAAGTAGGCGGGGCTTCCCTCTGTATCACAGCCACGTGAGGGAGTGGTGAGGCATACAGTTAGTTCTGTTAAGAACCCTATTTTCAAATTTAATCAAACTACATGATCAGGCAACAAGCTTTGTTTCTTTCTGTCTGATGCTGTGTTTAGACTCTGAAATACTGAAATTTCTCTGACAACTTGATTGCTAATTTATGGGGTAAAATGATGCAGATTTATGAAGTCAGGACTGTTCCAGAAAAGCCAGAAAATACCTCTTGATGAAGGCTTATTAGTAAAGTTACATAAGTCATTGGGTAAAAACAAAGCCCCTTTCTCAATGAGTTCACTGTAGGAATCAAATAAAATGACAAATGAGCTGCAACAACTGAATCTTAAAGAGATGTACTTATGCTAAATCAGCTAGTTACTGGGCTGCAGTGAGCCGTGCTTGCCAATTGATGATGCATCATAATTGTTTAATTTAAAAAAATTATGATTTCCTAAGTTGAGCAGTATCTGCTTGATTTAGTGAGTAGCATGCATGAAAGCTCAGTGATCCAGGAAGTTGTTTTGGTAAATACACATCAAGGTCCTGTCTCTGCACAGTAGGGCTGGCAGACCCTTGGAAAGACTGCGGAAATGGGCGGAACCAGAACGAGATTCGTTGTGTGACCTTGAGCAAGATGCTGAATTCTGTGTGCCTCCATTTCCTCATCAGCGAAATCAGGGTGATAGCAGCACCGACCCCATAGGTTACTGTGCAAGGTTAAGCTAGTTAATATATATATATAGAATGTAGAACAGTGTTCGATGTTTTAGTGCCTATATAAGTGTTTATTGTTATCATGAATATTATCATGCACATTCACTTATTGGTATACACACAGTGACTCTAGTTCAAGTCCATTTAATTGTACTAATGAATAATGAGTTCTTTTTGACCTTATGTTGGGCTAGAAACTGGGATGGTTACCCTGTAAAATTAAAAGGGAGTATAATTTTTACAAATGTGGGATTCTGAGTAGGTAAGAAGGACTTGGCAAGTTATCATTTCATGTTGACTTTCATTTGATGTATTCATTACAAATCCTTACATGCGTACCTTGTTCTGCTCCCACCCACTGGCTCACGTGGTCCTTATGGATGTTAACACATCCATTCAGAAGCCCCTGCTCTCTTCCTAATGAAGCAGGAAACCCCTGCAGCCTCGGTGAACATCTGGAATGACTGACCACCCCCTCAGCACCCAAAAAGCCTCATTCGCAAGAATTACACAAGCTTAGAAATACCTTTTTTTAACCTCTCCATTTGTCCAGAGGTTCTTGATCTATCACTATGTGGAAAACCTGTTACGTCAGTCAGGGTTCTCCAGAGAAATAGAACCAGTAGGATAGAGACAGATATAAATAAAGATATAGCGCATGTGGAGATGGATTGTAGGAATTGGCTTACTTATGGAGGCTGACAGGTCCCACGATCGGCCACCTGTAAGCCGGAGATCTGGGAAGGCCAGCGGTGTAATCCAGCCTGAGTCTGAAGGACTGAGGACCAGAGAGCTGATGATGTAAGTCCAGGTTTGATGCTGAATATCAAGAACCAGGCAGGAGCGGTTCATCCAAGGACAGGAGACGATGGATAACCCAGCTCAAGCAATGAGCACATTCGCACTTCTTCCACTTTTTGTTCCGTTCAAACTCTCAGGGGATTGGGTGATGCCTCCCCACATTGGTGAGAGCATCTCATGTACTTGGTCTACAGACTCAGATGCCAGTCTCTCCAGCAGACACCCTCACAGACACACCCAGAGACGTGTGGCCAGCTGTCTGGGCATCTCAGCCCAGTCAAGCTGATACATACAATTGCATCACATTTGCTATCTGATAAAATTGTGACATGTTTGCTCTTAGAGCAGTATAATTTAATTTAAAAAAACAAACAGACCTCCAACTCCAGTGTGTATTTGATGAGAATTTGAATCAGATATCCATGAGATGAAAACCCCTCTGAACAACCAACATCTTGAATCTTGACTACAAAAGAAGCAATGTTGTCTTCTTAAAGCTACAGCCACTACCGATTTTGATGGTTGGTTGGCTGGTCTGTGTTTTTTTGTCCTTGGTGTTATTGTTTTTGTTTTTGTTTTTTTTTAATTGAAGATCCCTATGACCAGTCAATATTCAGTGACCTCGCCTTGGTGTTGGTGGGATACACCCTGCACACTCATGGGACTCACATCTCCAGGCTCTGTCTGGGAGCCCAGTCATTCCTGACGGGCAATGTTCTTCCTACCTGACCGTGTCAATGTAGGTCAACCAACAGACAAGAACTTCTGTGTCACCTAAATGATAAACCTTTTCTCTGTTGTGTCTGGTTCATACCCATCTTTATGATTTGTTCATTAATGATATTAGTGACATTTTCTATTATAGTCCCTTTATATTTCAACCAATAATGCCTCTCACCCATCTTCAGAAAACCCGCAGCCTGGGGTCAGCTATGACTCCACACACTCAGCACCTCTCACTCCCTGTCCCCATCATTTTGTTAATTCTCCATTTTTAATGTCCCCTGAGCCTACTCTTCCTTTCCCTCTCATTCCTACTGTCCCAAGATGGGTCTCTATTCCTTCTCCAAGTCTCCTTGCAAGAGGCTCTTCATGTAAACAATCAACATCTACTGCAACAGGGGGATATTTCTGGAATCCAGAAAAATCTAATTGCAGCCTGATCATGAAATATTTCATTAGAATGCCTTTTATTACTGATTTTTTTTGTTTGTAATCCAGAAAAAATAAAATTACAGCAGTTCCTGCTTTTCATTTTGCTTGGCAAAATGAAAAGATGAACATAGTTGGTGGTGAATGGATCTTTTAAATAATTGAAATTTTTTGAGCCTATTATAATTAGTAGGTTGTAGGGAAGCAGCCAGAGGAAGCAGGAAATTCCAATAAAACATGGAAAACACACATTTCATCCTTTGTTTTGATGTAGATCCGAAGGCTTGCATGCATTTCTACTGTATTATGAGAGACTTCCTACTCTATTTTACATTTTTTTTACAGGGCCTAGAGAAAAGTAAATTAATGAAAACATAAATAGGATACATACTAGTGCTCTGTTGTGGTTTGAATCCATTTGGAATTGGTTATTCTGTTAATTTTCAGTGCTGCAGAGCTTGGTTCTGCAGAAAAAGCAAACTTGCAGCATTATTCGGGGGTGGCCGACATGTATTACAGTGCAGAGCATGGAGTCGGCACCTAACACATTTGCCATGACCAACAGTTTGGCAGTTGTGGTCACTCTGGGCAAATGTCATAACACTGCTGATCCTCAATTTCCTCATCTAGAAAGCGATATAATAATGCCTGTCTCATTTGACTCCTTCGTAAATTTGATCGGTTAATTAATGTTTATAAAACAACAAATCATTGAGCTCATAGAAGATGGTTGCTGTTTTCATTTCATCTTTCTGTGCACTCTTAGGGCGGGAATAACTCTCAGCTGTCCGTTCAGATCTCAGCTTCTATTACAGAAGGCTAAGGTAATTCTACGCAGAAGAACAATTCAAGTTATTCTACAGGGTTTAGGTTAAAAAAAAAAGAAAGAGAAAAAAGGCATATTTTTTTAGATAGATTCTCATCTCCCTCTCCCAGTTGCGCAATTTTCAGCCGTGGCTGCTGGTCTCTTGGGAGCTACTGAAACATACCGGTACCAGCCCCACCCCAGGCCAGTTAAATTAGAATATTTAGAGAAGGGTTCAGGCTTTGATACTTTTTAAAAGAGGGCTTGGGGGATCCATTAGGCAGCCAGGACTGAGACTCACTGCCTTAAACCACTCCAGTCTAATAACTACTGTTTAATTTTTATAGACTTCAAGAAATGGGCCACGTCGGTCCCCTCCCCCATCCAGCTTGTCAACCTAATTTTTCCTGTTTCAGTTCAATCCTGTTTATTCCTACTGTTCCCTCAGTGACGAAGTGAAAGGGTAGCGACTTGTACTTGAACGTTCTGCATATTCCTGACTTTAGAGCCCGTCTCCTATTAATTCCTGTAGATTTATTGTCTGGCACATGGCCAGGAAGAGAAGGGACTGCTCGTGGATTTGAAACAGATTTCTCTTCAGCCCTCTCATATCCAGGCTTAATATTATTTCAGTATAACTGGTGCAGTGTCAGCATGAAAATTACCGAACCTCATGGAAAGAATGTCCCCTTCTAAAATAGCATCTTTCCCCCCATCCTACAAAATCAACACTCAGCAAGTGCTTATAAATTAGCCTTCTCCCTTTTGAAATGTGGCTACAAAGTCATTTTGAATGTGCCTTTATTGAATAAATATTTATGAGGGTACTGGGCGGTTGCTGGGGAGAGAAAATCAAATAAACATGATCCTTACCCTCTCCTGCCCCAAGTGTAGTGGGGGAGGCGCAGAAGGCAGTGGTAAGAGCACAGAGCACGGGGCGGGGTTGGGCAGGGGCTGGGGGTGGGGGGAGGGGAGCCTGCAGGCTGGAGGGGCGGCTGGCCTGACTTGGTTGCTCAGCTGAGCTCTGCTCCTGTGCTCTCCTGCCCTCCCTCCACGCTGTTCTTCCTTGGTGCATCGCTGCTGGTTTTCCGCGCTTCCATTTCCCCATCTGTCGAGTAACCCTAATTATGTGTTTGCTTACTTTCCCGTATATTTCCAGGGGAAATCATCACTCTGCTGTAAACTCATAAGCACTATGATTAGCAGGAGTTTAACTTCTTTAATTCTTTTTCAAATCCAATCACATAGACATGAATAAATTATGAACCCAGGCAGTCTTCCCAGTTAGTTGGATTGATTAATGACTTTTCTTTAAAGTTGTTTACTTCCACGGTTGATGGTTGTCTGTCTAGATCTTCGTGTCTGTATTTTCTATTTCCCTGAGGTCATTTTATGTTTTGGGAACTTTCTTGTAAAATGAATAGGTTGGATTTCTTTTCTCCTTGTAATAGTAATAGCTTCTTACTATAGAAAATTTGGAAACTGCAGAGAAATGGAAGAGAAACAGAAGCATCCATATGACTTTCAACAAAAAATGTTTTAATAGTTTGATATTGTATGCAGAATTACATACATATGCTTATGTTCTATAAAGAAACATTTATCTTAATTTTGAACTTAACATTACACCATAAGCACCTTTCAATGCTTTTAGAAACACTGGTACAGTATTTTAAACTGGCTGCATACTGTACAAGATAATGGATGTACCACATTAAATTTCTCTATTATTAAACATTTACACTATTTCATTTTTTTGTTTCTCAATAAATTCCGCTACAGTAAATACCTTCTCTGTGCAAAGCATTGTTTCCTTTCAGCTCGTTTGCCCAGAGCTAATTCTCAGAAGCAGAGGGCTGAGGAGTCTAAGCTGCTTCCTTAAGGTGGTGGGATTTCCGGGGAGAATGAGGGGCCCCCTCATGGTTGCGGGGAGCTGGGACATCGCCAGGAGAGAGGGCGTGAAGGAATTGCGCCTCCGCTCTGTGAGGGGCCTTCTGCTCGCTTGACACAGTGACCAACCATGGAAGAGCTGAGGGCTTGGCACATGCTGGTGCCCCTCCCTCCCCCCTGTTGCACCTCCTTCCGCTGCTGCAGGAGCGCTGATCGGCTGTGCTGTCCGCACACATCAGAACGCTGCTGAGTGACCTGCCAAGGTCGCTTGGGGTTTGCCAGGGTAAGCGCTGGAGCAACCCCAGAGCTGCTTTCTAGCTACCGTGGGGAACCAGCTGCTGAGGAGCAAACTCCTTGCTATTTCCTGGCCCAGTACCGTCATGATACGCTTACTCATCTCTCTTCATCTGCCCCTGGCAGGGATGGATATGGTCGCACCGACGGGGTGCATAATTGCGGTAACCGTCATTAGGCAAAACCTCAATGATTACCTGTTCCGAATAGTTAAATCCTTTCACGGGATGGAGCCTGACAGCCTGCGCCCCACAGAGCAGGCAGTCTCTGCTGGCAACGAGCAGGCAGCCCTTGCTGCGCATAACCCCCGAAGCAGGCGCGCCCTACCAGGTCCTGAGCCTGCTTGGTCCAAGAGCTCTGGACATTCGTGAACTGGTGGAGCGGCCACCATCTTCTGGCTTCAGATGAGAAATCCATACTGCACAGGCATGTCCCTGAGAGCTGCTGGGACTCTGGCCATCGCCCCCAACTCCACTGTCTCTCTCAAGCCCAAGCCTACCCATCCCGTGCATCACTGTGCCACCTCAGAAATACCTGAGATCCTTCCGATGCTCGGACTGCCATTGACACCACTCTCAGGCCACATCTCTCACCAAACCACGCACCAACTTTCTAATTCAGCCTCCGGTCTTGCTCTACGTCGTATCTTCTCCATTTGCAGTCAGAGCCTTCCTTTTTTTTTTTTTTTTTCTAGAACAAAAATTCATTTGTGTCCTTCCCTGTCCAAAATCCTGAGGAGGGCCACGTTGCTTTCCAGATGAGGTCCAAACTCTTCTCATGGCTTACGAGAGCCGACCTACCTGTCACAGGTCTCCACTCCAAACACCCTTTCTTTCTTCCCTTCCTTTGGGGACTTTCCCTGAGAGCCTTAGTCTGGCTTACGGTGCCCCTGCCACATTTCCCCTACCCTGGCATCTGACACGTTGGGCTGTATGTGCTAATTTGTCACTTGTCTCTAGCACACAGCAGGTATCCAGTAAGTGTGTTGAGTGAATGGATCTAAAAAACAAACATGTTGAATGAGTTTGCTTAAACGATACTATCCGGCGTAGATGAATAAAAGTTGACAATGACAGATATACAAGGAAATAATACATTAATGTTCATATCCCTGGTAAACTTTGTCTATCCTACAAACCGAAAATTTTAGCAAATGTAAGTAAGTAAATAAGAGAGCAATCTCGTAGATAATTCAATGATAGTTGGTTAAATAAATAAACTAGCAAACTAAGTTGAGAGGTGATTTATGCATGTATGGTCTTATCTCTTTAAGTCATAAATTTAAAACCAAAAATCATGGCAAGTGTATTGCTTCCAAAGGACCCAGTGGCTTAAAATAAATCCTAATCTTGTTTTCTTGTGACTATATCATTAAATATTTAATCGGATTAATCAGCCATGTTTTTATTTGTTGAAATCTTACACATACATATGTGAGTATATGTAAGGATCCATAAGGAGAACAATAGTACACCTGAGATATATTCTGCATTTTTCCATGATCATATAATGAATGATAAATACATACACAAGCATGCCTAGGTGCTTAAGTTCCTGAGTGGAATATGTCAGAGGACCCTTTTCCCAAATTGCTGACAAGAATAAATGTTGCCGCTCATAAATTTTTTCCAGTCTCTCGGAGTACAAAAGTAATCTCTTTATTGCTTTGCTTTGAGCCTCCCTGGACTACATAAAGCATCTCTTTATGTCTCAACCATGTAGGCTTGCTTCTCTTAGGCATGCCTAGTCTCATATTTTGCCCACATTTGATTGGGTTATTGGCCTTTTCTTATTAATTTCTAATATATTTCTGTAGAGTCCAGCTATTAACCCATTTCTCCTTTGCACAGCAAATATTTATTCCAAATTTTACTGGTTTTCATAAACTTGTGGTATTTTTTGCTGTTTCTTGAAACTTTTGTAACTCTCTATTTCCGTATTATCTTTTATTGCTGCGACATAGCAAGCTTGTGTATTTGTTTCCTGTGGCCACTATGTGAAGTTGATACAGACCGTGGCTTAGAACACAGACGTTTATTCTCTCGCAGTCCTGGAGGACCGGTGTCCAAAATCCGGGTCACTGGACTGGAACGAAGTTGTCGGCAAGGTTCCAGGGGAGCAGGCACGTCCTGCCCCTTCCAGCTTCTGTGGGCTGCGGGCATCCCTTGGCTTGTGGCTGTGCCAATCCAATCTCCCAGGCCAGCAGCTTCAACTCTCTGCTCACTCTCACATTGCCTCCGCCTCCCATACAAGTACACTGTGATGGCGTTTAGGGTCCCTTCGGATAGGTAATCCAGGATAATGTCCTCATCTCAAAATCTTTAACCACATCTGCAAAGGTCCTATTCCTAATAAGGTATCATTTACCTGCTTCAGATTAGGTCCTGCATCTTTGTGGTCATCATTTAACCTCCTACAGCTTGATAAGGTTTTCTGTACCCTAAGACTGTACATATAGTTGCCTAGATTTTCTTGAAGGTATTGCTGTGTCCTTAGTCTGCCTGAAAACATATTTTTTTAATGTGGTACAATAGAGGGGTCCTTCCACTTGGGTGCGATTAAACCACTTTCTTTTTTTCCAGACTGAATTAAAACAGCACTTTTGTTATTGATTAACATCACATTGGCACCACTTCTGGATTCTCCATTAGTTCCTATTTTTATTTCTCCATCCCTGTGCCTCTGCCAGATTAATGTGGCAACTGTGACTTTATGGTATTTTTTTTAATAATACTGAAAACATTTACAGTTATAAACTCCTCTCTGACGCAAGATATTGCTTCATTTCACGGTTTTGCAATGAAGTGTTCACTTATTCATAGGTTTCTAGAGAATCCAAAAATTCACTTTTTCCCCCCTTTGATTTAAGGATAATGTAAAAGCAAGTTTTTCATTCCTCAAGTAGGTAAGATTTGTTTTGTGAGTTACATGTTAATGGCCTGCTTCTCATTTTGGTAGGTCACGGCCAGGGAACAATGCCCTTGGGGTCTCTCATTTTAACTTCTGTTCAGGTTTCCTGAATGGCCTTAAACGATTTCTGTACATGTTCCACAGACAGCTAAAGATTGTTCTGAGAGGTTTGATATAGAGAATCTATATAAATATATACATAAAGTCAGGTTTATTGATAATATGATCCAATTTTCATTTCTCCTCATTTATTTTCTACTTGATTGGCCCAAATCCGAGAGACATATTTAGAAGCATTATATTGTGTTAGGGTTGGAATTACATTTTTGTTAGCTTTTGCTTTATATATTTAGCTGGTGTGCTGTTTGGGGCATACTCATTTGTAACAGTCCTGACTCCATAAATTGTACCATTACATAATAATCTGGCTCCATAAGTTGTGCCATTACATAACAGTGGCCTGCTTTTTCCCTTTTGTACATTTAAGTCCCCCTCCCCAACTCTTATTCTACTCTTTAATGAGATTCTTCATCCTGATGATTATAGCTGAGGGTTTCTTCACCTTTTTTTCATTGTCACCTTATTAAGGAGATTTTTTGGAATATTTTTGCCTAATCTTACCCCCCGCCCCTGCCATGAAGTTTTAATACTACAGATATATTGCATGTTAGCTATATGTGTGTGTGTTTTATAAAAATAGTAACTCACACACATGCACACACATACACACACAAGAACCAGTTCTCAGCTTCTTTAAGGTAAGAACACCCCCAATGAGAATGCACGTAATAGGGTCTCAGTAGACTTCTCCCTGTACGTGTCTCTTCTCTTTCTAGAATCTTTATTTAGCAGGTATGTCAAACACACCTCCATACTGTACTGTTCATCACTTGTATCTTCTCTGCTTCATCCTCCTTGATGGTGCTTAGTGTTATTTACTATTTGGTTACAGTCCATCCTTGAATATATTCCTCATATAAGTTATGTAGGTGATATAGTCTCTAAATCTGTATATATCTGCAAATATTTCTTTCACCGTAGGAGGTAAAATTCTTGACTGGGCTTCAGTCTTCTTCTCCCATAGCCTGAGTTAACTTAGATGGTTCGCTCTATGCCAATCTGATCCATTTTCCTTAAAAATTACTGCATTATTTTGTTTTGTTTTTGGCCAGAAGTTTGTAAGAATTTCTTTTTCTCCTTGCTATTGAGTCATTTTACAGGATGTGCCTAAATGTGTCTTTCCACATTCCATCTGCCTCTGTCTTCAAGTATCTTCACAACCTGTAGAGGTAGGTCTTCAAGTTAAACAATTACTCTTCTGGTATTTGCATACTGACTCCTTTTGCCTCTTTTTCCCTTTCAATGCATCTGTTAGTCACGTGTTCTATCTCTTCAATTGATCCACCGCCCTAAAGCCTTATCATGTGTTTTCCTGCACACCCCAAAGCTGTAGGGTTTTCATCTTGGGCTTCTCTCTTTGCTAACATTGAATTGCAGGAATCACTGCTCCTCTTCCACGCTCCTCTATTGCCTCTTCTTTGTCACCATATCCTTTCTCTGTAATGACCCTCAACAGCCCATTGTTATCAAAGTAAGATAAGACTTTGCCACTTGGGGACCATTAAGACCAAAGCCTTTGCCTGTATGGCCCCTGAAGGCATTTGTTTGAGTTTGTGGCTGAATAACAAAAATACTGAAAAATCAATAAAAGAAAAAACAGTTCCCTTTTATGATCAGGAGAGGGAGTCCATAAAAACACACAGGGGAAAATGGACGGGATAATGTCACGATCCACCCACCTGAGACCAGGTAATGACTATGCACGGTCACTACCCAGGTTCTCCCTGAGACCAAAACTCACCATACAATCTGCATGCCTGTGAAAATGCCTCTTGAAAACTATTTTTTACTTTATTTTCTTTCAGTTATTTTTAGGCTGTGCTAGTAATTATAGATTTCTAGGCAGAACACTAATTGAATTCAATAAAACAAGCTTTAAGCAAGATGGTAAATTGAGGCAAATCACTGATAAGTAGCCAGTGATTCCCCCGCTAAGAGCTAACACTTTAAAGATACTAACCTACTACTAACACCTTTAATTCTCTCAAAAACCTTTTCCAGTAAATACAAATATCTACATTTTACTGAGGGAAGAAACTGGAGATTAGTGGGATTAAGAAAACCTTTGTGTATTGGAACACTAGCTGGAATCCAGGCCTCTCAGGCCCGAACACAACTGTTTAATATTCTCTGCTGCCTGTCCGTGCGTAGATAACCTCCCAGTTCGTGAAATGGTAAAACAAGGGGGAATTTGTACTGTAGCATTGACGTTATCGTTGCAGTAATGATTGAATCGCACAGCACAGTGCTCAGCAAAAAATAATGCTCTGTAACCTGTGTTTGTGTTACCAACTCTGATAGAATTTGCAAGACCACCAATTGCTGAAGTGCTTTCCTTTGAAAATTTGAATGAATAGTCTAATTCTTCTTGTGTTTATTGATGCCCATTTAAAGTGGCATCCATTGCAGTTTTCTGACTTTGTCTCTGAATATTTTTTCTAGGGTCAACGTCTTTTCGAGAAGTTGCTCCAACTGACTTCGCAAAACATTGAAATCAAGCTAGTGAGTGATGTAACAGCTGATTCAAAGGTATTAGAAGCCTTGAAATTAAAGGGTAAGGCCAAGGTTGATATGCTACTCTACCACCGGGTATTCTGTTAGGATACCTTTAATTCATTTAATATATAATTTCTTGATAATTAATACATTTCACTTAGTACACTTATTTCTCCTTTGAAAAATAGTCTGAGTAAACCCTGTAGATGAAAGAACTAATCAATCAGTACTACTGGGATTTTTAATAGTGTTGCATATTAGTTTATGTGAAATAATCTACCGGCCATTAAATGAGAATTAACTAGAAAGAAGGATCTTGCCCTCTCTGAGCACTTCAATAATATAATTAGAGAAAAGAGACTTTTCTGATCAGAAAAAACATAGTAATTCTGTTTTTCTCTTGCTCTTCAATGGTAATTGTGCTCCTGCTGCATAGAATTCAAAAGGGTATAGTTAGACGTTTGAGTCTGGGAAACTTCCTGATTCACAGCATTTAAGATAATTTCACAAGAGAACGTCATTGATCAGCCTCTTTGCAGTAGGGCTCACAATCCCGTGAAGATAGAAAATACATAATCCTAAAATCACTTTCTTCATTTTGCTGTCATCTTCACTAAGGGAACTCTCACTTGCAAATATTTTTACTGATTTATAAAAGTTTTTACCCAGAATTTACTATCTGAATGGTAAGCCTCCAAAAGAAATTGCCATGTGTGAGCCAGTGACAAAAAGTTCACATTTGCCAGGCGTCCCCAGGGGAGGACAAGGCATGGACCTCAGTAGCGACATCTCATGTGATGTCCTTACATCTCATCTTGGTGCAGTTTAAACGTGCTGGGCATTTTGCTCATCATCTTTCCTGCATATTATATTATGTAATGTTAATATTACATTTCTAGTATTATAGGCACATACACTTATCACCATGCATATTATTTTCCTATGCATAGGAAAACAAAGAAAACTTATGAGAAATGGCTTCATCTGTAAAGCTTCCCTCTGCTACTGGAGCACAGCATACCATTTTTGAAAAACTAGAAAACACGCAGCTTAGTGCATTGACAGATACAATCCACCTGAATCGGAAATGGATTACTACTTTTCCTATTTAAAAAATATGAAATTGGGTTTCCCACTATCTGAAACTTGGTTATCTGACATGTTTCTGAAAATGGATTTCTTTTGGTTAACTCTGGGTACCAGAACTTGCAGATAAGCTTTCTTGTGGAAGTGATTTGCACTTGGGTTTGATTATCTAGGACACAGAGCAGTTAGGAAGAGAGAGGGAGAGAGCAGAAGAGTTTTGTGACTTCTTGACTTTCTGTCTGCAAATCTGTTCTTTGCCGTAACTCACCCTCAGCCCTGGTAACTCAACCAGAGTTAACGCCAGGGAATACGAGGGGCCCTAACAGCCTTTCTCAGGCGCTGCTGGAGGTTTGGCTGCTGTAGATAGGAAACTGCTATTAATGAATTTATGGTAAAGGCATGGCTTACATTTCTGTTGTGAACTATGAATTAAAACTTCATTGCAGTCATTGCTTCTCTCAAAAAAGGAAATGTTTGACAATCACCAGCTTATGGACATAATACTACAATTTAGGCTCAAGTTCTTATCAAAATGAGAAAATAAATGATTTCCTTTATGATAGTGGAGCAATAAACAGGACTCTAGTTTATCACAGCAATTTCCCAAGTCCTGATGATAGGCCTCCCTGGCTTCATTAATATACATATGTGTACATTAATATATATATGTGTGTATCTTTAAAATACCGTTGTATTTCTCTACCTCATCCTCTGGCAGAGACATATTAAGTGATAACAATGATTTTAGAAATATTTTTTATGAAATAATTTTAAATCTGTGTTTAAAGACCTTGCTTTAAGGTTATCTTTTAGTTTTTTTTAGGGAGGGGTCCTGGTCTTTTGGTGAAATTCCGGGAAGGTTTGTCCATAGATAGTCCATAAAAGACAGATAAGCATAAGGCAGCCGTGAGCAAGTTACTGCACATAGAAGCTCATCAGTTATCCTGTGAAATAGAGTAAGAACGAGGTTTCCCTAGAAATGATAAAGTTGAGTGCATGTGTAGGCCCAGTGGGGGCCGGGCAGGCTGGAGGAGTGGGGCGGTCCCCTCCCCCAAAAGCCACAGTGCCCTCCGAGGGTGGGATGAGATCCCAGGCCCTTCCTGGGTCCTCCCACCGCCCACTCCAGACCTCTCTTCCAGACTGAGAAGTCAGAAAGCTACCCTTGGGTTTGCACTAGGCCACCAAAGCATTAGAGCCTCCTCTGTCTGTGGCCTCCCGGTTTAACTAATTTAAAAGAATGATGCTCCTTCAGATCAGCATATTTCCCCTGCCCCTTCCTTGACCTAACAGTAGACAGTGGCTCACCATCATTTTTAGTATATTCCCACATAAGACTCTTATATCACTGATGGTGTGTTAAGTGATTTCACATCTTCCTGGATTTTTTACATGTATTCTTTTAATATGTGTTAGGATAAAATAACTAGCATATCAGACTCATTATGTTATGGGTAGTAATGCTTAGGGCAAAGCTAAGTTGGAAAAAATGACTCAATTAAAATATGATTTAAACATAATTTGAGTAAATAATAGTGCAGATGAGAGACAGACATGGTTTAAAAAAATAAATAAAAGACAATCTGGAACTTAAATGGCAGCTTAAAAAAGATACTCCGGAAGCTTATAAGGCATGAGACAAGTTCCATAGAAATATATTAGTGATGGCCACATACTTTAGGTTTTGGTGGGTTTTATTGTGGGTTTGTTTTGTTTTGTTGGGGTTTTCTCTGGAGCCAAGGCAAATTATTATAATAATGACCGTTTATAGTTGTAGCTGGGGCTGTTATTGTAGTTTCTTTGGTAAAATTTAATTTCCTTCTTTGGTAAAATTTTTTACCCTATTTAAATTTTGATTATCTGTTCTCTCTGTATATACCCCCCATACACTTACAGTGTTTATATGATAGTGTGATAACAGAATGTATTTTTTTTTTAGGTTTCCTTACTTTCCAATTTATTTTAAAATGGTAACTTTAATGTACGCATTTAGAATACATGACTAATAGTTTATGATTCACAGGCAGTTTAAATTTGGTTGGGGCCATCTCCAGATGTTTGAGGGAGTTTAGAGTTTTAGAAAGGGCTGTCATTATGGATAGTAATGTCTAGAGGACTAATGTTGCCCCCTGGGCACACAGTAAATACTCTCTGATGAATTTGAAAGACGCAAACATGAAATGGCTTTATTTTCCCCTTGCTACTCCCTTGGGCTAATTTTAAATCTTGATGGGCAATCACTAAGTAGGTTCATAATATACATGACAGAAGTTAGCTTTATGTTACAAAAGTCAAGATTCAGTCTTTAGCTTTGCAAGTTTTATCTTCACCTTAGTTCTGGAAGTAAATTCTAGTATTTTAGTTGTCATGTGTAATGAACACATTAAAGACTGCGTTGAAATACTGCCTACATGCTCTTATTTATAAAACTTCTCCTACATCTCTTTACTGAGAATTGACCTTGGAACAGTATAATACTGTAAGGTCATGTGTTAGCTGGTAAAGTGATGAGGTTAATTAACGTATATTGGTAGTTGGGTTTAGCAAAGAAACCGAGATAATCATGATTATACTTTTATTTTTACAGGAAGAGAGGTAACTAGAGTATGTGTGTACAGGAATAATAATAATTTCCAAAAAGTATTTTTAAAGGAAGAAACCGAGTATGAATCACCACTTTAGTATCAGCTGTGAAGTAATAGTTGGTTGTGAATTATAGTGGCACCAGCTAGAACCTCTGTGACGAAGAGGTTTTTCAGTGTTTCTAGAGTGAGCCCTTATTTTCAAGGGTTTTTAACAGGAATAAAATCTCTTTCCTGGCTAAAGCTGAAATGAAAAGCCTCAGCTTGAGAAGATAGATTTTTTTTTCCTAATTACAAAATCTAAGTCTTTTGCCCTGACTGCTGTGGCTCAGTTGGACGGGCATCCTCAGTTGGCAAGTTCCGTCCCCAGCCAGGGTGCTTATGAGAAGCAACTACTTGATGTTTCTTTCTCTCTCTTTCTCCCTCCCTTCCCTCTCTCTAAAAATAAATCAAAATCTTTTTAAAAAACATCTAAGCCCTTTGACCCTTCATTTCAGAGGAGAGCAAAAAATTGGAAGTCAGAAGTTTTATATTACATATTTTCAGCATTCAAAAAAATGCATTCACTGTGTCGTATATGATTCATAGGTCGATCACTCCTAATAATTGACACCAAAAGGCTTTTGTTAAAAAAAACAGCAGAAAGATTAAATCTTGAAGTAAGTCTGGGGGAAAATGGCCACTCTGCAGATGCATTGAATTTTTTTTTTTTGGAGCAATAATGAAATTAAGAAAAAAATTAAATTCTGTTGGCAACTTGTGGGGGAAATATATATATATATATGTATATATATATATATATGTATACACACACACACACACACACATACACATATATTTACACATATACATATATATATATAAACATATATAAAATAAACTCCAAAAATATTCTCCAAAGCCCTCATTGGGGTTTCCCAGGAGACCTCTCCCATATCCCTCCAATCTGAGGCTCGCCCCCACCCACCAGCCCCTGGGCTTCCCTCTTTCACATCATTTGCCGCAGTTTTACTTCTAGGGCTTTAACCTCAAGACAGAAGACTTGATGCCTGGCTCAGGTAGGCAGTAAATTCATTATGCTGAATTAACAGCCTGAATGCTTTGCGTGTGTGAGGCATCGCAGAGAATGGCTTTCAGATTTTTCCATTTCTGCTTCAGTCTTCATGTTTGTAACATTGAGCATCCTGTATTTCTGTGGAAGGGACTTAGGTGATGGGACAAGTTGCTAAATTTAGAATCAGAAGATTTTTGTCTGGCACGATTAAGACCTGAAAGGTAAGGAGAGGTCACTTTCCCTGTCCTAAGAAACAGTACGAGAAAGGAATTTCCCTATACTTCAAGCTCATGATGGTTCTCAAATATTATGCTAATTGGTAAACGATGCTGCAGCATTTTGAAAATATAAAAGTTATGTAAACACTCATTTTCATAGAAATGTACGTGCCACTTTTCTTCTGGTACAAAACAGTAAAAATGGCATTTGAAGGGTTGACATAACTTAGACAACTTTGGCTTGCATTTCAGTTTCCTTCATCAGCTCCTGCGGAAATCAGAGATGGGACCATAATTTAAAATGTCCTCCTCACCTGGTCATTTGCCCAGCTGGCGGGTGGGGTCAGGACTGGAACTTAGGAGTGTGTGTGGTTTGCTGAGGTGTTCCGGGTTCTCCGTTCATTCTCCCAGAAAAAGTCTCATTTAAATCCTAAAGGCCTTCTCAGCTGAAAATGCCAACACTTACAAATGTTGGATGAGAATGAGTTAAAACTACCAGTGGGGGCTCAATCCTCCCTGTGGTTCTGAGGAGGAGGCGAGCAGAGGCAGGAAGGAGCTCCTCACTCATCCTGACCAGCCTGAGGATGGGTCTGCGCTCCCTCATGAAGCCAGACTCGTGCTTTCCCCGCGGAACCCGCACCGCTCGGCCCCCACGCACCCACCGCGCTGAGCAGGCAGCCCTTGATCTGAGGCTGCTACATTCAACAAAGGGCTGAGGAGTGAATTTAATTATTCACAAAGCAAAGCTGATGAGAAAGCAAGCGCCAACCTGCCAACCTGAGAACTGAACAATTGGTGCCCCGCTATGGTTCCCTTAAGCGAATTTTCCATAATGATGCTTAAGTAAAGATTTTTCATATTCATTTTGGGAAGACATTACTGAGAGAGTTTCTTTGTTGCCTTTATTCCACTTTTAGTTATCGCCAAATGCAAATTATGTTCCTCTTTGAGATTAACTTTCTCTATAAGGCCTCTTATTTTGTCTTAATTGGCACAAGTCAATATTATAGTGGTTCAAATTTGAAAAAAGGAACATGCTATATACTATTCAAAAACAACAACATGGAGCCCTGGCTGAGTGGTCCAGTTGGTTGGAGTGCCATCCAGTACACCAAAAGGTCGGGGGTTCAAATCCCAGTCATGATACATACCTAGCTTGTAGGTTTGATCCCCAGTCAAGGCACATATGGAGGCAATCAACCGATGCTTCTCTCTCACGTTGATGTTTCTCTCTCTCTCTTTCTTCCTCTATCTCTAAAATCTATAAACATACTTTTTTAAAACATGGAAATTTACTAGGAACAATTTTTGAGGCTCCTAGTATAATCAGTAATGATAAAACTTATTCATAAGCTGAGTAGAGTTTTACATGATTAATTTATGTTTGTAAAATAACTCAATAACATTTGGAGTTTTAATTAAGGTTCTGAAGTTCCATTTGAATTTCTGAGTTTGGTAGTCATCATATTCTGATTTGGAAATTGAGCTGTAAGTTTATGGCTTGATTGGTTATTACTGAGACCACACCTAAGAAAAGATGACTTGGTCAGGGACTGCCCCTGGCTCAGAAGTTTATATGAATTCAACAGAGAGTGGGGGACCGCCTGCTAAGGCACCATGAGAACCTGAAGTCTTCACTTTTGAAGTTTCAGAAAAATGGAGAGCTATGCTGAGTTTTCTGTAGCCCATTATCCCAAAAGATTTGAAAATTCCTTCCAACACCTTCTTCCCTGATAACAGGTGGAAACCATACCTTGGTTATACTTGTCCCCTCAGTAGTCTCTAAACCATGATTCTGTAAGAGTCTTATGTGTAGCTGCACTCATTCAAAGCTGATACTTGCCAAGGTGAATCTGTTGTATGAATTCCTATTAGTACCTAAGCCACGTCACATACTCTACAACTTCGTTAGATGCTGCTTTGTTTTGCCTCCGAGTTGTCCCTATGCGTGTCTCCTGTCCCCATGATCAGGGATCACCTCTGCCACATGATGAGCACTTCCAGGGCAGCTTAGGTGCCTGCTGGTGAAGACTCCGCCATCATATTACACTGCAGGCTAGAGGAGTGCAGCCCCTGCTTTTCCATGCTGTCATACGTAATGGCCTGGGTGAACATTTTCTCTATCCCGGGACATTCCGTACCCAACCATGGGCTGACACTGCACAGCAGGCCAACTATGCGTATATTTCACCTCTAACGGAGAACATATCCACTCTCCATTTGTTGAAAGACTTGGAAAATGGTCTAGAAAATTTGGGAGCTTTAAGGAACACAGAAGAGCTGCTCCTGTGCTTCCTCAATCACAGGAACCCCAGGAAGTGGAAACACCAGCTGCTGTTTAAAAGCATCCAAGGAGTAGCTGGCATGTGTTGATATAGGATGTTGCAGTGTTTCAGATTAAACAGCGAACGCTCTATTGACTTGTTAACGGAATAATGGTAGGATAGGCTTCTGTAGGGTTGGGAAGAGAAAGAAGCCCCGTGGGCACCTGACTTCTGATTTCGTGGGCCACAGAGAGGCGTCCATCTGCAGAAGGTCCAGAATGGACGAGAGCTGGCTCAGAAAGAGTCCCCAGAACTCCGTGTCTCTCCCCCATCGTCTCTTCCACACCACCCGGAACTAGGAGGCCCGGGTCGGTTGCATTGAATTAAATTTCCTGCCGTGCATGCAGCACCACCAGTGCTCAATCTATGTTTACTGACCTGAATTTCCAGACAAGACTGGATTTTGGCTCCCAGAAACCGAGACTAGGCCCCTGCGATAATAAACATCTCTTCTTGAATCCTGCGTTTCTTTGCCCTCTGGTTTAGCTCGAAGTTCTCTCAGTGTGGATGTTCCCTCTGTCCCCATGGCAATGAAAAGCCACCTCATTTCATCTGCACTTCAGGGGAAACTGAGAATGTCATTCCTTTCCAGGTTCCAGAAAGAAGTTGTACAGACTCTAGGTCCCTTCTTCTCTGATCACGTTGGTCCCAGACTTCTCTTAAACTGCCTTTTCCTGCCTGAGTTGACTCCTCGCTCCAGCCCAGTCCTTACAGTCACGCAAGTCCCCATCGGGCCCCTGGCATATGTGTTCGGTGTGTGCCAATCCACCACCGCGGCTCAGCAAGCTGTCTCTTGGGCAGCCCCAATGCCTCCTTTCCTCATTTTCACTGTGTGAGGAGTCTCTTTAGTTACTGAGGTAAAATTGCCCGAGAAGCCATTGTTTTAAATCACGTGTATGTTGAGTCCTTGCTGGGTGCAAGTTTTTAAGGGGGTAAGAGAAAGAAGCGAGGCACAGGCTCTGCCTATAGTCACCAAAGGGTGGGATATATATTCAGCTGTTGACTTGCTAGAAAACCTCCAGATTAAGGGTAATAATAGGATTTCCTAAAAGTCTCTTTATTTATCAACACATTCACCACACACACACACACACACACACACACACACACACAAAGATAGTTTAGGTACATTTGCAGTATACTTGTAGTTAATAATAGTTGCAACTAATAGTCAGGTGTTGTTCTGTATACTTTACCTGTATTCGCTTTTAACCTTCAGGCATCCCTAGGAGGTAGATAGTATTATTATTTCCATTTTCCAAATTAACTGAGACGTAGAAAGGTAAAATCATGTGCCTAAGGTACCACAGTTAGTGGGAAATAAAAGATGTCTGTTATGCTAATTCTGGCAGAATGCCCATGCCTATGATTCTGGTCAATATTATTGGATCTTTGTAAATTATACATTTAGCAGAGAACTTAGAAAATTACAAAAACATTCACCCTCTCCAGCTTAGCTCCTTTGCCTCCAAAATCAAATGAAATGAACAAAATTCTAAGAAATATGACAGTGCTACCACTGTGCCCAAAATGTAGCTATTTTGAAAGATCTATTTTGAAATTTGGCAAAGCATGGTTCTTTGTTCTCAGCAACACATGTTGAAAAGTAAGGGCCGGCACCTCTCCTATTCCCAGGTGAAGGTGCATATCTTGATGAAATAAGAGACTCAGGTTTCCGTTCTAGCTCTGAACCTTGAGCAAATCTCCATCTATCATGGTCAGTCATCTATTAGTTCATTCTGTCTTTTAACAAATACTTACTGTGTCCTTACCATATACCACTGATGAGGCACTGATGCAAATAACTTGATCTGATTTGGATTTTCAAAAGATCTCTTTGGTTATTGTGTGGAGAATGGATTGGAGGGGAATTGAGGCAGGCAGGGAAACCAGTTAATGGGCTATTGAGTTACCTCCAGGCAAGAGGTGAAGGTTGTTTGGGCTAGTGAAGGTAGAAAAATAAATATATCTTAGAGATAGATCTGGTGGACATAGACACTGTATTGGCTATGGGGATGGGGTTCAGAAAAAGAAAGAAATCAAGAATTGCCCCCTGGGTTTTAGTCTGAGCAGCAGATTGGAAGATGCTATCATGTACTGAGACAAGAAAGATAATAGGATAAATAAGTCGGCATTTGGGGAAGATAAAGAGCTCTATTTTGAGCATAGTAAACTCTGTTTTGTGCTCATTAATGATGCAAGTAGAGAGACTAATTTAGGCCCGTTCCTATGAGTCTCAAGCTCAAAGAAGAGTCAAGCCCTCAGATATGATTTGGGGAATTGTCAGTGTAGAGAGGTATTTATAGCCATGGAGCTGAATGAGATTCTCACAGGAGGGACTGCAGCCATAGAAAGGGCCTGAGGACCACGCCCAGGGTCTTTCTGACACTTAGAGGCTTTACAGAAATGGAGAAGCTGGGAGAGAAAGGTTTGTCTTTCTTTCCTAAGAAGTAAAGTTAGCTAAGAATAGAAGAGGAGCCATTGGATTTGTCAGCATAGTGTTCTTTGATGAACTTAACAAGGGTGTCCTCAGCCAGATAGACAGGAACTAAAAAAAAATGATTGGTTAGGTGAAGAATTAGAGATAAGTATGGATAACTCATTGCAAACATTTTGCTATGAAGAGAAACGAAACAATGGCGAGGTAGCAACAGTGGGAGATAGAAATCCAACTTAGCCAGGAAACAGAAGGGGTTGTCTCACAATGTTGATTGTCCATTAAAGGCGCGTGGTCATAACTTTAAATTGAAATGGAGCATCATGATTGTGAGGTTTTCTCCAGCGACCTTTGGTGAAGGTATAGGGAAGGCAAAAAGTTGAATTCACCTGAGTTGAAGATTTTTACTAGGAAACTGTTACGGAGCGATGACCATGAAATGTCAATTTGATCAAGAAGGAAGGAACCACAGGAGTTGTGTGATGGACATTGAAGAAGTGTAAGGCCAGCGATTTGCAAGCCTCAGTAATGTCCCAATGGAACCCCAGGGGGAGTGAGCCCGAAGGAGAGAAAGCAGAAGTCAGAAACTCTGAGCCTTAAAGCCAACACTTCAAATGTACATTTTCTGGTAATAACAAAATCTAGGATACTATGGGAATGGGTTACTAAATAGAAAAGGAGAAAAAGGTCAGTGGAGTGTAAAGACAAAGTAGCTAAGGGGTGAGAGTGTTGAGTTATCCATGTGGTTGGCTGTATCAATTAACAACCATACAGGATGGTGGTGAGCAGAGGAGAAGGCAATTAACTAGAGTGTTGAAAGATAGAGACGCAGAAGGTCGAGAAAGGGTAGCAACAAGCACTAGTAATGGGGAATACAGCCACATGGCAAGAATTTTAATGTAGCTTGGGATTTTGAAAGATGTAGGAAACAGAGTTTGGAAGTAACCAAAGAGATTAGAGAGAACTCTTACTTTACTTTCTAGCCCTGAGGTACTGGAAGTGTAAGAGATAAAACAGCTTCCCAATAAGGGGATTGCAAATTAATTAATGGCCCTAGAATCACTGAGAAAGCCTTTAATAGAAGAGCTTGTTTGAGACTAATCCTCCTGCAGAGAAAATACAGTCACACAAAAGAAAGCTATTTGAATGTAGCAAGAGGAATTAGCCATCAGGGCTTTGTGGGGCCAAGATCTGAGAGAAGGAGAATTCGTTAGGATGAGCCCTTTATTCACTACCAAATTTTCTTTTGAAGAATCTGTCAATAACCTCACAGGGAATAGAGGTCAAGCAGAGAGCAGAAGCCTGGACTTTGCTTGAGTATCGCTGGACTGAAGAGACAAGAATTGGAATTTTTTTATATGAAATCTATCATTCAATCAGAAATTAACATGCCGATGCACAGCAATAGATAACTGAGAGCCAAGAGAAAAGAAGAGAGATAAGAAGCAAATCTACAGAGATCCAGATATTGGAGAGGGACTTTGACATCACTATCATTAGTGTGTTTAGGGAAACAGATAACAGAATGGAGAATTTTGCCAGAGAACTAGAGTTCTAAAAAATCAAATGGAAAACCCAGGACTGAGAAATACGAAAGCCACAATTTAAAATTTCACAGTGAACTTTACTGAAGATTAGACACAACAGAAGAACGGAGTAGTGAATTTTTGGTCAGTAGAACATATCCATAGAGGTGTTTCACAGAGGAAAAAAAGATGAAAAATACAGAAAGAGCAAAAGAAAAATATGGAACATGGTTAAGGAGTCTAACACAAGGATCATTGGCACTCAAGGACTACCGGAAAGAGAGAAGAGGATGAAGCAATATTTGAAAAGATACTGTCCATTACTTTTCAAAACTAACAAAAGGCATCAAGGTGTTCTACAAATACCAAGAAAGATAAATACAAAGATAAACATGCCTCGCCATGTTTTAGAAAAACTGATGGAAACCAAGAGAAAGAGCTTTTCAAAGCACTGGGAGAAAAAGGACATGTGACGTCTGAAGGAAAAATAATGAAATTGGCAAGTGCCTTTTCAACAAAACTTATGGAAACCAGAAGACAATGTAGTGACATCTGTAAAGTGCTGAAAGTAAATAACTGCTCCCATCCAAGTGCTGGCCGGGCCCGACCCTGCTTAGCTTCTGAGATCAGTAAATAATTGCCAACTGTAAATTCTATACCCAGCAATCATGACCTTCAAAACCGAAGGCAAAATACAGATATTTTTATACAATCAGAAATTCAAAGAATTTATTTGCAGAAGACTTTTAAAAACTAAGGTAAATTTTTTAGTCAGAAGGACTAAATATATATATATATATGTATATATATTTATATGCTGCTTACAAGATACCCACTTTATATATTAGGACACAGAAAATATGACAGCACAAGGAATGAAAAATATCTTACATGTAATGTTAATCAAAAGAAAATTAATAAAACTCTACTAATTTCAAAATAGATGTTTTATACAAGAAGAAATATCACAGATAAAGATGGTAATTTCATAATGACTAAGAAGTCAATACAATGGGAAGATGTAACTATATTCATTTTTATATAGACCTGAAAACATTCCCAAACTGTAAAAACTGAAAACCAGCACAAGGAAAAGGAGACAAGTTTATAATCATAAAGATTTTGCCATAACCCCTTAGTAACTAATTATACAACCATACAAAAAATCAATACAGGCAAGTGGATTTGAACAGTTAACAAACTTGAACTAAGTAACGTACGTAGAGTGCTACAACTTACAAATGCAGAATATACACTCTTTCCAAGAGGAATGGAATTTTTGTCTAAATAGACTATATTCTGGGTCACAGAGTAAATCTTTTAACACGCTTTAGAGCATTTGAGTCATATGGACTGTATTCTCTGGCCACAGTGAAATTAAGTTAGAAATAAATAACAAAAAAATGACTAGAAACTAATCTCCAAATGGCAGGGAAAGAAGCATTTTATTACTTATTCCAAGAAATGATGGGTCAACAAAAAAATTACAATTGAGATAAGTAACTTTTAAAAATTCTGCCATGACAATATATCAAAATATGTAGAATGCAGCCAAAGGAGTGGATAGAAGGAAAATTATAGTCTTTAATGCATGTTTTACAAAAGAAGAAAAGCTAAAAGCAGTCACTTAAGCCTCCATTTGAAGAAAATTTCTTTGTAGGAACTGAACCACTTAAGTCACATTTGAGGACTGTCATTCCAGAAGTTTTATGGCATGTGAATAAATTCTTTTTCTGCCTGTGATAAAATTCAATTGCTGTATTTTTTAAAAAGTAATTTGGAGGCGGTTTTTTTTGTTTTTTGGTTTTTTGTTTTTTTTTTTTTTGCTATTTTCATACCATGTGAATATGAATAAAGTTTTTCATGGTGTATTAAATTCTTTTGAACACTAAGAAAGAAAAAAGGACAAATATTAAACATAAGAGCAACACTTAATGAAATGAAAAACAAACACACCATAGAGAAATTCAACAAAGCCAAAAGGTGATTTTTGGAAAGATGAACAATTTCAAAAATTACTGAGGAAAGTGGTCAAGAGAAAAAAGGAGAAAACAAAACCAATCATTATCAGGAATGCAGAAAATCATCATACAGATATTAGAGACATTAAAGATATTGTAAGAGGATGTTACAAACAACTATGTACCACAGTTTGAAAACTTAGATGAAATAGATGAATACCTTGAGAACTACCTCATAAACGGACATAGAAAGTAATGGAAAACAGAGTGCTCTCATGCAATGGTTGGAATGGTTGTTAGAATTAGAGGGTAATTTATGTAAAGCCCTTAGCATAGGTCCTGACATATATTCAGCTCTTGATGAATGACTATTATTATTAGAATAATCATAGATGGCAGGAACAAGGTCACAGGATCCTGGGCAGGAAATGATTAAGTGTCGTGGACTCACAGGCCACGGACATCGTTTTGTGACTATCAGGGGGAATGGCATAAGAAGCAGCCATGTGGGATTTATAGGTCAAAACAGAGCCCCCCACACAGATGAGATGCCGGGGAGGAGATGGCAGGGTTCGCGCCCAGTGGTAGAAAACAAGAATGTCACAACCAGGGGCAGCTATCGCGGTCTCTGACCATTAAGAATGTTACTCTGACATGAAAATATACGTGAAAAATATACCAGAAACAGTCTTAGAATGAGTGGAATGAACATAAAGGAAGGATATGTACAACATTTATGTTGTAGTTCGAACATGAAAACCTATTCATTTGTTCTTACAATAACTTTAGAAATTAATACGTAGCTGCCTTTATTCACAGCTTTAAAATATTAATTAATTCTTTTGATGTTTAAAAGGCACCTTTTCCTTGAGTTTAAAAAGTATGCAATGTATGAAAAGCTAGTGTTCTTAATATACAAAGACCTTTCCCTACTCAACTACCAAAAAAAATACAATTAAATTTTTAAAAATGAGATCAGTATATGAAGAGAAAACTCACAGGAAAAAATAATGATCACATTTCAATATAAAGCAAATATAAAACAAGATTCTCCACTCTACTCACATTTAAAGAAGTACAACTAAAACAACAAACAGATGCAATATTTTACCTGTCAGATTTGAATTTACTTGATTTTGGACAACGTATCCCCTCTGGACTTTTGTTTCCTCATTTAAGGAATAGAGAAAAAGACAGAAGAGAAAGCTAGATGGAAAGACAGAGAGAGGATAGACAGTTAAATGGATATATGCGGGGATGTGTGTGATGTTTGTACAGCGACTGATTTCTTCTTCAAACCCTCCCTAATATTCCTAATGCTTGCAGAGGGCCTAGAGATAAATCATAGGAAATAAATGCACTTTTTGGCCTGTGTGAATAGGTATAGGAAGGAGTTAGGGGACTGGCAGCAGCTGGGGAAGCCAGCACCTGCAGCCCCCAAGCACACCTAGAGCCAAGCGACCCCCTGGAACAGCCAGGCCCTGCTTGGAATTCTTTTTCCCACAAAGCTTGATTCCACAGTTTACTCACCATAGTCAACACGACGGCAGCTTTTAGTCAATCACCACGTTTGTCATTTCGGCACACCCACGTAACCATGCTGTCAAGTCTAGGAAGTTACCTATGAGCATTCCTCTTAAGATTTGAAAAAGATCATCTGTCAGTTGGAAATGACAGTTGGTACAAGAAAAGAAAGTAGTGTTCTGGTATTTTGCTAGGGGTCTTTCATTTTTAGGTTTTCCGATTGAAAAGAAGTCCAGGGACTCTTGAAGATGTTATAACTTGGGGGACTCTAAAGAGATAATCAGCAGAGTTTAAAATGTCATATTTTTCAATAGGACAGAAACGTAACCTGAGAGTTCTACACTCTTTGGGCTGCTTTCCCCACATCCCATAAATGCTACCAACCCTATTGGTGGGCCTGCCCAGCAGCGCCAGAAGAAAACCCAAACCTTTGTGCAGAAACTTGGTAAAATTTACATTTTGTGAGGCTACCCTCTCATTCCTGGCTTGGTCTAAAGGAGGGCCCTCTTAAACCCTTTTTCTTTTCCTTTCTAATAAAAGCAACTGCAAATTCATTATGAAAATATATCAGTGCAAATCATACTTACCTGAATTTGTCTTCTGCTTGGCATTTACCTTCCTATGACTCTACGTCCTGTAACTACCCAAGTCCCCTTCCCAGCTCTGATCCCAGTTGTGTGCTTTATTGGGCTGACATTGAACTTCACACAGGCAGTGGGTTGCTCCAGAGAGAAAGAACGTCAATGTCTATTGATAGAATGAAGAAAGAAAATACAAGTTTTTAAATGGATGTTCTTTTTTGCCATAGATGCTTCTTATTCTTCTTCCAAAATTCTCTTCTACCTCTCCTTCTGTCTCATCAGCTAGTCCATTCTGCCCCATGTCCTCCACCTTCACTTTGGAAATTCTTTAGTTTTTCTGGGTAACACTTTCTTCCTCTCCTTAAGCCAGAGATATTCCATTTTCTCTACCTTTGGCCCGAAAACTCCCTGACCTTCTTTATATGCTTACCTTCGGCCTCTGAATAGCCATGCTCTCTCGGGGAGGGGAAAATAACCCACGAGCCCTCCTTACCAATACTAGAAAAAGACCATCTAAATTATGTATAAAAATACCAATTCAATTCCAAGGTCATTACATTTACTTTATAATGGTCCACAGGTCATTAACTGCCCAGACTGTGGCTTTCAAGCACAGCTGTTGAGGAGCTAAATACTAGAAATCACTAACGATGTTTGGGGGAAAGATTTGGGGGAACAGTAGGGATGGGAATTAAACCCAGCAGTAGAGCGAGGGGTGGGAGGAGGCCGGGGGGTGCCGGAGGCTGCCTTGGTGCAGGGAGAGGGCGCAGGGATTCCAACCAAGGCTCGTCCAGGCTGTCCTGCCAATGGGTGCTGGCCGGTGGCAGGATCTATGAGTTAGGGCAGTGGAAGCATTTTTAAAGACATAAGAGTTTTGGCCACTTGCCATGTGCAGTGTAAGATAAAAGCCTGGCAGCCAACTGGGAAAATGCTAAAGATGTTGGCAGTTGTTAACGATCCCCATCTATGACACTAATAGTAATCATGATGATACATATTTATGGAGTATTAGGTGCCAGTTATTATCTCTTCTGTTCCTCTCAACAACTTGAAGAAAACTATTCTATTATCATTAACATTTTGCAGATGTGGCTCTGAGAGGTGAAGGGACTTGTTCCAGGTGACAAAGTAGTAAGGGGTAGACGTGCAGATGGTCCGACTGAAAAAGACCCTCCATTTCATCAGCTCCTGCTGCTGTCTCAGGCGGCTTCAGGTGCCTGTTGTGAGATTGTGGTTCTAATACACACTTTGTATTTGGTCTTATGTCATAATTTTGATGATAACCAGGGTAGTCACAAATGTTACGACCATTTTCCCAGCCACATAAGTAAGGGAAAGACCTTCAAAGACTGGATCAGCTGCCCCAGATAATTCTGGCGGTCGTTAGAAAATAAAATACTTTGTCTTAACAGATTCTACAACAGGTGTGTGGCACAGGCAGGAGTTCTGGGACATGGGGTCCACGGAGAGAGGGCGCCATGGGAGAGTTATCACGTGGCCACACAGGGCGGCAAGGTCGCCCAGGGACCCTGTGTCCTAGATGCGTGGCTGCGGCCAAGCACCTGTCCTCACACCCACGCAGCAACACGCAGCTGGAAACAGCAGATGGGCCCTTGCCTCCTGCCCTGTGACTCCAGCCTGTCGCTCGCTCTGCAGGAGAGAGGCTTAAAGGGGCTCCCTTCATGATCCAGGGCAGGCGTTGAAGGGTGAATATAAAAGTCAGGCTATGAACTGATACCCTGCACATGATGTCTCTTTCTCCTGCCAACCACAGAAAGTGTTTTTTCTTTACCTTTAACAAGATCCTCTGGCTTTGATGTAAAATGGAAATCAGCTCAGATAGTGGCATGCCCAGCAGGTGAACTCACGAGAACTCCGGAGACTTAGCTGAAGACAAGGTTGGCTGTAAAACATTAAAAAGAAACTGTCCCTGATTTCTGTGATAATTTGAGATATAACAAAACTAATTACTGCCTCATTTGGAATGGACAACAGCATTGTGATTCTCTTTCTTGAAGACGAAGGATAAATGTTGATACTGTTGGTTCTCAAAACAACTGAAGTGTTGGGCATTCTGTTTAAGTCATGTTAGTAAGAAGTCCTGTCAAACTGCCTAAATTTTCCTTTGTTATGACTTTTGCTTGGAATGGAACCAAATTTTCAGCTTTACATAGCCATATCTCCCACATATAAAAAGTATTTTTCTTAAGCTTCTTTCCTTCATGTTGTTGGGCCTAGTGGTTTCTTAAATCAACCTTTCCTATAGACAGCTGAACTATTAGACTGCGAGGCAATAATCAAAGCCTAGTATTTCCCGAGAAGCAGGATATTCTAATTATAATAAACATGTGTGGGAGAGAGGAGATAATTCCTAGAAACTATGCTTGTGAGTCTAAACCTGAAGACTAAACACAGAGTAGGCAACGCAACCTGTAAAAAATTCGCAACAGCTTTGACAATGTTTGAATAGATATGTTAAAACTGAAACTGCCACGTGCCCTGAGAGTCATTTCTTTCCCACAGCTGGCACATGTAATTGATTATGTTAAAATTGTCCTGACTACCAGTCACCGAACGACTTGAAAGCAGGGCTATGTCACGCCGAGTGATTTTTACCCTTTGGTGTTCCCTTTCACCTTCAAGCCAATGGATTCCAAAAATGTTGCTAATTAAATTGATTACACTGTACTGGTTTTATTAAAGTTCCCAGGAACGGGCTAACTATGACCTTTTTCTCTGTGCACACAAATCAATGTATTCAGAAGAAGAAGCACTTGATTGCTGAGACAGACTCCTGGTGCAAACTTTGCTTTCAGGAAAGAACCAAAAGCCTTTCCAGAAATCTATAATTATTGATGTGGATGCATTTCCGTTTTATACACACTTGAGGCTCATCAATACTCTGTTTAAAAGCTGGTAATAAACTTTTTTATAATGCTCTTAGGGATCCATGCACATGTGGTAAAAATATTTCAAAACAAGACAAGAGTTACATCAGAGCAAAGTGGTTGGGGGTATGGAATCAAACAGAACCTCACAAGTAACTTGAATGCAGGATTTGAAACTCTTGGGACCGTCAGCATTTGGACAGGCTCAGTCTTTGTTGTGGGCGCGGTTCTTTATATTAGCAGCACCCTTGAACTTTATCCACTGGACGCTAATAGCACTTCTGTCACTAGTCGTGACAACCAAAAATGTCTCCAGATAGAACCCCGTGTCCTCTGGGAAGAGGGGGACAGGGCTGCCACTGATTGGGAAGCACTGCTTTGATAAGATAGTGAAGGTTCTGGCTTTTAGTAAGATGGAAGCCTCACAGGTGTCTGACTGTAGATGGTGCTCCCTAGCTTATTTGTAATTCACATTTATTCTCTTGACTCTATAAAGGTTAGGGCATAAAATGTATTAAAGCTGCTGATAATATGCTTTCAACAGGCGACTTTCTAGAAATAAACCTGGAGGTGGAATTTGTTTGATTTTCATTATGATGATCCACAAGGAATGCGGAACTTTATTTTTCACTTTTTAACCACAAGGTCCTGGAATGTTTCCTTTTGTGTCATTATGACAAGTATTTTGACAGGATGTTTATTTTAAGTCTTCAAATTTTGAAACATTCAATTGTGCAGTTTGTGCAGCTTACTAAAAATTGCACGATTTCAGGCTAGAACTGAATATTTTCAGCCAAATATTGAAAATATATAAAAAGTCTTGGGACTTCTAGAACTATGTGTGCACAAAATAAAGTACAGAATTATCTAATTAGCACCATAAAAGTAACGGTGAAGAAACAGAACCCCTCCAGAAGCAGCTTAAATAACAAGCAAGTTATTGTAAAGATTTTGAGGAGGTCAAAGTTCGAAGTAGAGCTGGTCTAAGGGGATGCACAGCCACGGCCCCTACCCCACCCACTGCCCCATTCCCTCTCTTGGGAGGACGTTGTCTTCTCTCTCTCCTCCTTATATATCTGGCTCTCTCTGTTGCTTGTTCTCTCTCTCTCTCTGTCTCTCTATTTCTCTCTCTCTGGCTTGCCTTCTCCTATGAACTTGGACAGTCATGTTTATGCATGTGTGACTCTTAAGCACAGCTTCTGTTAATTAACTTATCTTGTGACTCAATATTTAAATCCCTCAAAGAGCAAATCTTATGGTTTAGCTTAGGTTAGGTGTCTACCTTTAGTTCATCAGCTGTGGCCAAATAGAGACTAAATAGATTGACTTTATACCTAGACTGTCCCCCTTGGCTCATGGGGGTACATCTTGCACTCTGAGAAGAGTGTGTAGACCAGGAAGAAATGGTGAACATCTAAACTATATGTAACATCAGCTAACAAAAATATCCTGTGAAGATTTTGTTCCTCTCCTGAGAGAAAGAAAACTGCTACTTACATAGGAGGTACATCTGATTACATAAATTATGTATAGGAAATACATGGATTACATAAATCGAAACATAGGTAGAATTGAAAATCTTCTCATCTATACTGGAATTAAAAATTAAATTCTTCAACCAAGTGTCTTCTGAGTTGCTCATTTCCCCCTGAGCTATCCTCCTTCTGGGTAAGGGCATATGAACATCCCAATGCTCGTCTTCAAAATCTCTACCATTCATTCCATTTGCAAACACTGCTCTCATATTAGTCTCCAGAGAACAAGACATTTCTGGACCTTCAAAAAAAATGATAAAGAATGAATTAACTAGCATTCTTTTTATGTTTTTATTAGTTTTGTATTTTTAAGTTGATGATGAATAAGAAGCAGCACAAACATAGTCACACCCTAACATTAGCATACTAGGCACAGATGGAAGGAGGGTCCCCTGGGGTCTGCACTGTAGGAAATTGGGAGTGACTTTGAGCTGCATCCGTGTACTATCACCCATATCTGCATCGCACGAGGAACAACGAGGCACCCTGGAATCTGCCTAGAAGGCAAATATTTAGCATTCCGGTAAAAAAAAAAAAAAAGAAGCTATGCATGAGGCTGTTATTAGTTCCATTAAAGGGGACAAGGGACAGATGATATGCCAGTTTGATGCTGGCAAGTCTTCCTAGAGGAAGGCTCTAGAGGATATGCCGGCAGCTTGATTCTCCAACATCATAACATGAATTTCCAATTCATTGTCACGTTATATGTTTTTTAACAGGTATTAGCCTTTCAGGTAGGAGCAGTGTTCCCTCCAGTGGGCCCGTGGGCTGGGGCTGCCGGGACCTGAGCGAGACCAGATGGGGAGTCTGAGAACTCCCAAACCATCCACTGCACGGGGATCAGATCTCAGGCTCAGTGTCCCAGGCCACGAGGTGAGAGCCAGCTGATGTCACAGAGGATGAAGGATGTTTCTAGGCAGACTCAGAAGGCAGGCGAATGACCTGACTGTAGGCACAAGTTGAAGGTGGAATCTGAGACAAATGACAAGATCACCTTCATTGTCTTTCTTTCAGGGACAAGAAAAGATACTTTCTTCAGTGCTACCCAGTCGAGTGCTATTAAAGGGCATGGCCAATTAAAATGGCTGGGATCCCTGTCATGGGTTGAACTGTGTCACCCCAGAAGACATGCTGTATGTGACCTTATTTGGAAATAGGGTTGCTGCAGATAAAGTTAATTAAGGTGATGTCATACTCCAGTGAGGTGAGCCCTTAGGCCAATATGACTCATGTCCTCATTAAAAGAGGGGAAAACACACAGGGTGAAGATGTTACATGACAGCAGAGGTGGACTGGAGTGACACAGCTGCTAGCCAAAGACCGAGGGCCACCACCGTGAGCTAAGAGGCCAGGAGAGACTCCACTACAGGTTTCAGAGGGAGCGTGACACTGCTGTCACCTTGACTTTGAACCTCTAACCTCCAGAACCAGCAGAATAAGCTAATTCCAAGCCAGCTTGCAGTGCTTTGCTTCAGGACCCACAGGAAATGAATATAGTCTCCAAAGACGAATGCGCCACCCCCCTCATCCCCGCCCACAGGAGCACTTGCAGCTGCGTGCCTAGGGCACGCCACCCTCTCCGTGCAGATTTGACTAGTGCCATCGTTGCCATGGTAACTACCCACTTAGGCTATTGAGAGTCAGCTATGAGATGCAGCTGTCTCTCCTCTGAGGCCTGTACCTGTTTTTTGGGTGCTACTATCCAGGATGGCTGGAGGCTGAGGCACCTGCCCCCGCACCTCTAGAATAAAGAACTTGCTCTACCCATGAGAAAACCTTCCAGGGTGCTTGCTCGTCCTCGCTCCTCTCCCAACCCCATAGGCTCCTCCCATCCTCCGGTTGCGGGAAACCAGATGCTTACCTCACGTTTTTTCAAGTGTCCCAGGTTAAGTTTATAGGGTAAATCGCTCTTCCTTTCTGGTATCCTGGAATGATGCGTACAACGTCTTCCTCTGGTCCTGAAGGTTCTGACAGTAAAGGGGGCCATCCAGATACATCCTCTTCATCCATATTGAATGTGTAAGACAGAATAACTTAGTTCACTAAATCTATGCATGTAGGTCTTTAATTTTAAAGAACTAGACCTTTAGCAGAAATTTATTTTAGTGGCTTTGCATTCAACGGACTGTAGGATTATACACTTGGAACCTATATAATCTTATGAACAAATGCCACCCCAATAAATTTAACTTAAAAAGATTTTTAAAGGGAAAAAAAGAGAGAAGTTTTAAGCGCATAGCCCTGAGGCTTGAAAATTGATGATGACACATCGTACTTTGAACAGTTGGTTACGTCCAGCTCTTAAAATGTCTTTTTAAAAAAATTTGAACAGTAGTCTGAGTGACCTAGTGAACCATTCTAGGTTCTACGGTGAGACTTGAATCATTATTGTTTAAACTAAGAACTATCAGATCAAGAAAAGGGAGGACGAGACCAAATCAAAGTTAAATAATGAAGAGGAAAAACGAAGTAAAAACAAATAAAAGGGTAAAATGTGGAAATGTATAGGAGGTATACGAGGGTCATTTTTATGTTGAGGAGAGCTGTAACACCAGATAGGACTATCGTTTTATTGACTGCAAAATTGTATGAAATTCATTCCAAAAGAAGAAGAAAGAGCCTGGATTTCCATCTGGATTTGCGTCAGATCTGACCCTTGTTACTAAGCAGAGCCCCCTCCTCCTATCTGTAGGAAAATGTTTCTTATTCTTTTTTTTTCCCCCTTTGTGTTCTTCTTTCTGAGAACAAAGTGACTCCTCAAGAGTCCTCTTATTTGGCTTCCCTGAGTTGTTATCAGGAGTTTGGGGCTGGTAGGGGACTGGTTGCCAGCTCAGGGCCTTGACAGATGTCCTTGAACTCCTAGGAGCCGAGGTGACCTACATGAACATGACCGCCTACAACAAGGGCCGGCTGCAGTCCTGCTTCTGGATTGTGGACAAACAGCACGTTTACATCGGCAGCGCCGGTTTGGACTGGCGCTCTCTGGGACAGGTAATCTTTCCACGTTATATAAACGCAAGGCTTTTGTCAGCATCAAAACTGCCACATCCATACAGCACTCAGTCGCCTCTGCTGTGGTTGAGGGAAAGAAGCGCTTCTGCCTGAGCCTGTAACATCCCATTAGCTCCCCCGCGTCTGTAAGTCAGCTGCTCACCGACTGGAGACTTCTCTTCCATCAACACCCACCCTTTCTCCCGCTCCTCTCCACGCTGAGCACAAGTGCCGCCTCCTACCTTGTCCAGCCCTGGCGCATAGTTCTCCATATTTGGGATCATGCTATTACACTTAATCATGTCACTTACATTAGCTTCCCTTTCAACTGTGCTTGATGATGTGGGATTTTTTTCCTGGTTGACTGTGATGTGACAGAATATTGCACAGCAGGAGCCTTGCATTAGAACAGATTTTAATGCGAGCAAAGTTGTGCATGAAGCTCACAATTACACGAAGCATTATAATATGTTCTCCAAGTGTCAAATTCAGCCTAAATCATCAGCCTTATTGTTTTGGGAGGTTTTCCAGGGAAACCAGATTATTGCCTTCAATCTATGGTAAAGAGTAAAAATATTACTAATACCTTCAGTATATTGAGGGATTGCTCTATATTAGGTCTTCTTCTAAGCAATTAAAGAGTGTAAACTCATTTCATTTTTATAATAAGCCTTTGTTGTAAATACTACTATCACTCCTTTATTTTACAAAGACAGAAGCTAAGCAACAAACAAGCAACTTAACCAAGGTCACCTTCCAGGAAATGGCAAAGCTAGAATTCACACTGCAGCAATCTAGCTCCAAACCCCTCGCTTTCACGTCACTGCTAATAATTTTTTAAAATTAGTTACATTTATGAAAAATCATTTTCTTCCACAATGTTGCTGTGATACTAAGCTATCGATTCCCTCTCTCACATACTTTTCTTTAAGAAAAGCTATCACTATTCATCAAAAAGACCCTTCACACATTTATATTTTCTGATTCCAAACCCAGGATGACATCATAGCCAGAATATGAAATGGCGCCCACCGTCGCTCAATACTGGAGTTCTGTGAACTCAACCTCTGGGTTGCATTTCCCTAGGAACTATGTATGTTTGTGCTGCTCCCTTCCTATCCTCCAGGGGCTCAGGGTCACCTACTAGATTCCATGGCCACAGGGAGTCCTGCAGGCAGGAAAAAGGCCTCCACAAGGTTTCCCATGTAGGGGTCTGGATTTGTGAATCTCAGGAGCCCCTAAAAAGCCCGTGGAGGAAACAAGCAAACAAAAGAAAACATGGCGTTAACCAAGCAGACAAAAGACTGGCTAAGGTGTGAAGTAGGAAGAAAAGGGCACAAAGGTCCTCAAGCTGCAGGACTCTGGGGACGCAATTCTCAAATAAGAGAAGCTGGGAAAGAAAAGGTGAAAATCATGTTTTGAGAAAAAGTTGCCTTTATAATTTTTTGAACATATCTTCTTAAATGAACTACTAACCTGGAGTTGAAGGTGGGGTTCAATAGGTTCATTGATCACAAGAGTCTGGCAGTTCTGGAGTAGGGGAGATTTTTAAATAAGTAATATTTTTAAAAATAATCGAACAAGCAGGAACATGGCATTTAAACTCTGTTCATGTGTATTTTGATCTTAGCCCACCTTTAGTCTGAAAGGACCTACATGGCCCTTGGAGTGCACAAGCTCCAAAGGAGCAGGAAGAGCTGCTTCCAGCGACTGCCCATCACTGGGTTGGTGGTGAGGCCGTGCAGCCCCCGGGACGGGATGACACAGTGGCATAGCCACCTGCCCAGACCTTGTCCTGTAGCCGGGACAGGAAGAGAAAGCTGACGAGCCCTGGTTCGGCTTGGTATCTAGGCTCACGGAAGCTTTTCATCTTGGACATTACCCCAGAGAACAATCAGCCTAGTGTTTTCCAAAATGTACTCTATGAAATGCTATTTCAGTGATATGGTGGGTCATCACCTGAGAAAAGGGCTCTCTGCACCCTAAGATTGAGAAACTCAAAGTTTAATTTAAATATGTTTCTTCACTGTCAGTTTCCTTTGAGCTATTCATATGCTAACGAGCCTTGCGACTCTCTAAGAGAGTTGAGAGTCTCCAACACTCATTCGACCATTTTGGCCATAAGTTAGTTGTCATAAGTTAGTTGCCTGGATCAAACGTTCCTTGAAGCCTACGTATTCCCCCAAATGGTGGTCTGAGCTCATCCTCCCCTTTTACAGATGAGAACACTGAGGCACAGGTTTGGAGGGCTGGGCTGTGCAGACTGAACAGTGAAGGGCCACAGTGAGGAGATGGGATCTGAGCTGAGACTTGAGACAGGGCTTCGAAGAGTGAGTGAAGACCCAGAGCTGGGAATGAACGTGGTCCATTAGACGATGTATGAGCAATTTCTTGAACGACCAGGGTGCCCCAGCTGGAGAGCCTTGGGACGTAAGGCTGGGAAGCACAAGTGTCAGCTGGGGAAGGACGGTGAGAGGCCGCCTGGTATAGAACGTGGATTCAGACCTTCAGGCCGCCAGGGAACCACGGACCGTCTGTGGTGAGAGCCAGGACCCGAGAACAATGGAGCAAGTCAAGAGGAAGTGCTTAGGTTGAGGAGTGAGGAGAGCAGGGAGACAGGCAGCCTACAGCTGTAACTAAAGAAGGAAGTGGCAGGTCTTCATTTGAATTGAAGATGAATTTTATGTGTCAACTTGGCTAGGCTATGATGCCCAGCTGTATAGTCAAACACCAGGCTAGAAATTGCTATGAAGGTATTTTTTTTTTAGCTGTGATTAACATTCAGAGTAGTAGACTTGAGGAAAGCAGATTATCCTGCCTCCTGTGGTGGGCCTCGTGTAATCAGTTGAAGGTCTTAAGTGCGAGATTGAGGTTTCTAAAAGAAGGAATTTGGTCTCAAGGCTGCAATATAAAAACCCTGCCTGAGTTCCCAGCCTGCCAGCTTGCTCTATGAACTTCAGACGTGCCATCGCTCACAATCATGCGAGCTAATTCCTTCAAATAACTCCCGCCCCCCACCATATATATACACAGTTGATTCTGTTTCTTTGGAGAAGCCTGATTAACACAGGTCGTGACTGTGAGAACTGGAAGGGGGTGACCCAGGAGAAACACGGTAAAGCTGCCTCATCGTGACTGACTCACTGACTACGAGGAATGTGCCTTTGGAAACCGTGGGCATTATTTCCAGCCTCTGGAGCTGGGCCAACTGAGAGAAGGGCCTTCTTGTCAACAGAACTGGGGACTATCAGGAGGAAGGGACAGTCCCGATATCCAGCAGACAGTTGGAGAAACACCAAAGAGATTGGCTGATACTGTGCTTTTTATCTAATAGCTTGAGCACCTGAACAGTAATGGTTCTTGACTGGCCCTAAAGCTACTGATTTCATCGTATCTGCTATTTCTGATGATAACCATCCAGAGGGCTGTTGAGGAGAGCGGCACACCTTCTGCCTCACCCAGCCTGGATTCCCTTCAAGTCTCCCTGGGGGTTGGAGCTGTTGCTTCACATTAGCGATGAGAAAGGGTGCTGAGGTTTAGAGAGTCTTTGATTCCTTCTTCTTGTCTTTTTTTTTTCTTTCACTAAAAAGAACAAAGGACTGAGGGATAGTTTTGAAGACCCAGTGGGCGTGCAGGTGGGCAAGACACATCTTCACAGCACATCTGCTAGCACCAGGCTGACATTGTTATCAGAATTTTTGACGTTCTAAAGATGTATGGGAAGGGGTACATTGCTAATACAGGCAACCAGATATCAGAACCAACATGAAGATGAACCACAGCGAAAGGCGACTCAACTGCAAGTACACCAGAGAACAATGAATATTTCTTAGGCAACATGGAATGAAGGAAACAAAGGATTAATTCTCCCAGTATTGATTGAGAAGATTACCTAGGTTGCATAGAAAGATTATTTTTGTTGGCATATGCATTTTACTTTTTTAATTTTTTTCTCAGTTGAATAAAGGGTTTTTAAATTGAATTTATGGGGATTTAAAATTCCCCATTGGTTAATATAATTATATAGGTTTCAGGGGTAGGGGGAATAGGAGAGGGTAAAGGTGGGATAAATGGCAAAGGAAGACATATGCATTTTAAAGTATATGAAGAAATAGAAGGTGCTGTTTCTTACAAAAGAAATATATTAGCAGACTGCATTTTCAATAACAAAGTTACGCTTCTTTTCTTCAATTTCTAAAGCAACAGCTTGGTAGGTAATATTGTTCAAAAGGGCCTATGTAGGAAATTCTCTTTCCCAGACTCCCCCATGGGAGACATTCTCGAAAAGCTGGTTTATTGTCTGTTGTAAAATAGTCTCAATTTGTGCAATTAAGTGAAGAAATAATAGCGCCATTGGCCCTCTTCTGTTTGCCGTTCCTACAATGAGATGTAGTCAGTAGGTTGTTCCCACTTGTTTCCAAAATCTTCCCTCATGTGTACCTCCAACCCTTATTGTAAATGGCATAATTTGATATGTCCATTAGGACCCCGTATGTGAAATGTCTTGAGGTCTCTTATCTTAGCCACCTTTTTTTCCCCTAGATATAATCCATTTGGTTATCGCCCTCTTAAAATATGATGCTTAAAATTCAATACAATACTTCAAAAGTAGCGTCCCCAGGTGGACTTCGGCTTGTAGTCAGCTGAGCATTTTATTTCTGAAAACGCGGAGTAACTGTAGAGTCACCGTTTGGCAAGCCTCATTGTTTTTGTTGGCTGTTACTAAGCTTGTTGCTTGGCAGTATAAGGTAGTGGTTGGAGTCCAGTAGGACTGAAATTGAATATTTTTTCTACCTTTAATAATTATATGACTTTGGGCAAGTTCTTCCATTTCTGTGAACTTCAGTCTACAATTGAACTAACAATGCCGACCTCCTACGGTTGTTGGGGATTAAGTGGGGTATTCTGAGACACCCCAGCCCTGTGCATGCAGCATGGTTATTGCTCAGTGACTTATAGCCTTGGAGTTGATGATAAGGAAACCCTTCCTTCCTTGATCAGTTACCTCGATGAATGAGTCATGGGAATGCCATAGAATCTAGTGTTTATTTATTGTCTTGGGCAAAGATTACATAAATCTCCCCAGGTTCATCCAAAATCATGTGGCCTAGTTAACAGCAGAATAAGGTGGGCAGCGACACCCAAGGGGCCTGGACCATGGGCCATGTCCCTGTGAAGGGAGGTCTCTGATGTCTTGCCATTGAGCCACTTTCTACATCAGGTGCTTGCTGTTCAAAGTTATCATCATTGCTCATACATAGAAAGCAACTGACCAGATTTACAAACAACACAAATCTGGGGGACAGGGCTGAAACCTCGGTTTTCAGAAACATAACTTAACGAGATTTTAGCAAGTGAATCAGACCAAGCCCAACAAGAGGAAATTGAATGAGGATGTGAAATAAATGAAGACCATCCAAGTGAGAATAAGAAAAAGCATTGATTCTAGAGAGAGAGAAAGGGAAGAGGAGAGAGAGAAAGAGAAACATCCATGTGCATGAGAAAATACCCATCATCCCGACCAGGGACTGAACCCACAACCTAGGCAGCATGTGCCCTGACCAGGACTCGCATCTGCAGCCTTTCAATCTACAGGATGTTGCTTCAACCAGCCGAGCCACACTAGCCAGGGATAACCATGTCACTCGTAAAACCATGTATGACAACTGCGATCAGAGCTTAGAAATTACAGGAGGAAGAATTCTCATCAGTGTAAGCAAGAATTTTCTAACCCTAGAGCCTTCCAGCGGTGGACAGTCCAACCTTGTGAGAGAGTTAGCCCCCTGTCCCAGGCAGGGGCGGAGAGAAAACCCCTCTGGGATGCAGAGGAGGAAATATTTTGGAGGCTGGGGCAGGAGGAGATGGCAGGCAGCTCTGGTTTCTTCATCAGAGCTTAAACATATTGCGGTCAATAAATGCGAGCAAACATCATCATCGCCATCATTATTGCTATTATTTTACACAACTTGCTACACACAGCAGGGAGGATTCCAGACACTTCTGCTTCCCATCCTTCCATAGGGTCCAAATCACAGGTGTGGTTATGCCCAGGAGACTGGCCACGCACACTCTCTACGTTGGGCTTGGGGACAGAGAGGGGACCTACCTGCAAAGCCGGTCCACACCAGTTTAGTAACCCTTCTGACACTGGCCTCATGATGGTTGAGAATATATATATATTCATCATAAAAATAAGCTTTTATATGCAGAAAAATACCACTGTACACCATGAAGGTTTGTTTTGTTTTGTTTTTAATATTGAGGTAAGACTCTTTAAATGGCAAAGCTCGTTGAAAATATACACACAGATTTTATTTCCTTCAACAAAAGTTTATTAAAAACATTTCACTGGATTTCTTTGAGAGTTTAGTCAGACTAAGAAATGCATTTATGTTAACCACTATATTTAAAAAGTTTCACTTAGGCAATTTTTACTACCCCATTTTTCTTTATGGCTTCCCTATTTTAATTTGAAAAAACTGGAATGTATTATCTTGATACAATGACTTGCAAAAATACTGCTCTCACACCCATAAATCATTCTGCATACTTCAAGTGTTACAGCTCAAGCATCAATTATAATTAGCTGTCACTTCAGTCCTTTATTGTCGAAGTCACCAAAGTGTAGCTGTCATATTTTTTTAAAACATTTTCTGGAATTTGATTCCCTCAGCAACTGCGTGGGGAAAATTAGCTCCATTGCCTGGCACCATTGTAACATGGCTGTCTGAGGCCCCGCCCACAAACTACGAAACTGCTTCTGCATTGTTTTAACCAAAGCGGAAGGTACCGTATTTGGACCTTAAGAACTGCCTGAAAATACTATTTCAGTTCTGAATCGCCTGCGTGACTGGATGGTTTTTCTAGAAACGGTGGGTCTGAATTTCATTTTTGGGATCCTGTAGGAGACGCCAGACTTCATGATAAAGCAAGATGAAGACAAAGCAAACACACAGGGACGAATGTTAATAGGTTCATAGTTTTGAGTAAGAGCTTTTTACTTGTTTAGAAAGTTCCCATAAACATTGATTTGTTTGGCCTCACAGCAGTCCCGTGATACCCAGGGAAGACTTTAGATGTTTCATCTTACAGATCAGGTGACGGTGTCCAAGAGGCCCGTGGACGATGTCCTGGAATTATTCCACCAGTTAGCATCAAAGTTAGGACGAGGACCCAGACTTCTGGTTCATGGGACAGTCTTGCCTGTACTACACACTTTCTCTTAAAAATCTGCTCTGCCCTGTCCCGGTGGCTCAGTTGGTTGGAGTATTGCCCCGCACACCAAAGGGGCAGGTTCGATCCCTGGTCGGAGTGCATAGAGAAGGCAACCCAACGATGTTTTTCTCACACATCAATGTTTCTCTCTCCTTCCCTTCCTCTCTCTCTAACATCAATAAACAGATCCTCAGGTGAGGATTAAATATATATATTTGGCTGAATCAGTGGTCCAAACACAAGATGGGGTTTATTCTCATACTATTATTTATTAATCATTGGATTATTTTCCATAAGAACAACTGTAAACCTACTTTTGCCACATCCTGTATATAGCAACATCCCACATTTACAGTAATATCCCAGAGCTCTAGAAACTGGATATTTGAGAGGCTTCTCTAACTAGAATACAACCAAGAACCAAGAAATACATATATATGCAAGAAGACCCTGCACAGCCCAAACTGCGCAGAGCTCTACCCTGTTGCTTATTGGAGCACCACGTAGGGCCCTGTTAAAGATCTGCTTGTCCTTAGACTCACCACAGATCTAATGGACTCCCAAGCGTTAGCCGGTCAGAAGTCACAAGATGGAAGAACACTGACCGGACAGTGAGAACTGTCCATGGGGCAGAAGGAAACACTGACCGTTAAAAACAAGACACGAGATCAGAAATCCTGGCCACCAGGAACCCATCCCGAGGCTCCCAAGGCTCCCAGCCTCCAGGATGACTATGACTTTCTATTGAGGAAAAGAAAAAACTCTCTCCACTCACCCCTGTCGGTTCAGGACACAAGAGATGTGCTTACACCGTCAGAAGGGCTAAAGGTTTAGTCCACAGAGCAGTAAACTGTAATGCTGGCCCAGGCCTGACCCGACTGGGTATCAGGTTAAATGGCTTTGAGATCATCTACCTGCCTCCACGTGGCAGGACCCATCCCCCCGGCCCCCATCCATTGAGCTTCCATGGGAATTCTGTGATGCTTCCATCATATATAAACACAGATACCGATTTTTTTCAGATTTGTATATTTAGTGAAATTACAAAAAATTTATCTGCCTTCTAACTATAATTTTTTTAAACATGGGGCTCAAATTAACTTTAATTCACTTGCATCTGTCTAGATGGCATTTTTTTCCTTTTGTCAGCTCTTACCCCAAACCGAAGAAATAACAGCAAAAATAGCTCAGGCCACTTTAACATTCTATTGCATTTTATTCATGTCCTCAAAGCCCTACTCGTTCTCATTTAATTTATGTCTGCCCATCCTCTCCCCCAAGACAAATTCCCATTTCCCCCTGCTCTCTCTTGGCCCTTCGCCTCGTTCACTTGGGTTCCAACCCATCTTTGCGTTTTTTGTGTTAAGTCCTGCCTTTAAATCCATATTAGTCCATTTCTAAGCTTAAATCCCCAAGCAAAACATGAGATCTGTATAAAGATAATTAGCCCTCTTCCCTTTATTTCATATTTGGTGATCTTCTCACAAGGGATTTTCATGGAGAGGGAGAGGCAGGCAACCTTGCTGACTCTCCTGGGGGCCTCTCCCTGGGTAGGGGTCCCTGATGGAACCGCTGTGACTGCAGGGACCCACAGTGCCTGCAGGGGGCTGGGAAGCTGGCCCTGGAGATGTCTCTAACTCTGACAGGCCTGCCAGATGGCCTCAGAGATCGCATCCGCAACAGGCGGAAGACGCCATATTTAAGGCAGCCTGAAATGGTTTTATTTTCAAGTTATTTTTAGTGGACATTGTCAGTTTCTTGGTGTCACTGGGTGTCTCCACCCAGCACCAACAAAAGAGTGAGAGAGAGTCTTAAGGAGACATGTTTTCATCAGTGAAAACAAGCAGCAAAGCAGAAGAGGCTAACAAATAGGTGTGTAAGGCCTTGGAACATTTTCAGGGGGAAAGAAGTTAGTTGAGGGGAGCTCTTCTCTCTTTGCCTTCATATGCCACAAACCCTACATAGAACTCCTGGAGGTGGGCGAGGGAAGGTCCTAGAACTCCCAATGTAGAGCCCTCCCAGGCAGACAACATTCCTCACAGTGACAGACCTCCACTTGCACATCTCAAGTGATGGGAGACTCACTTCCACATAAGCAGCTTACTTCTCGATGTCCCCTTTCATTAGAAAAGTCTTCCTCAATTTTAATCCAAAATCTGCCTCCCAAATCTTTAATCCATCCACCCAAGTTCTAGAACAAACGTTCTTATAGGCCCTAGCAAAAATTATGACAATATACACTTAAAAACTTTTGAGCATTGAGCCATTCCATCAAGGGACATATTCATGAGGACCCTGAACCGATTTATATTTCTCTCTCACATTGACGTTTCTCTCCCTCTCTTTCTCCTTCCTTCCCCCTTCTCTCAAAATAAATAAATGAAATCTTTATTTCTAAAGTTTTTTAAAGAAGAAAGTTAATGAAAAAAGCAAGTTTCAAAATTCTGTATGCAGAAGGATATGTATATATGGACATAGACATATACCCAGTGTTAATACTGTATATACCATGAATGGGATTATACATAATATACATATACTGTATATACACATAATAGTGTATATATCAGTTATGCATATGTCCAGATGCAACTAACAATAAAAACTCACACTGGCTTACACAGATCAGACTTTGGTTGTTTGCGCAGCTAAATGACCTGGTGGCTCAGTGGATGCCACCGAGGACCTTGAGCCTTTCTGTCTTTTTGCCTCCATCCTCATGTCAGTTGCACTGGGGGCAAACGGTAGATGAAATCCCGTAGTTCCCTCCTCTGTGTTCCAGGAAGCAAGTGGGAAAGACACTGATACTTCAGGCAGAGGACAGAGGGGTTGCTCCCACCGAGGGCAGGCTCTTTGGGAAGGGAGGTCCCCAGGCCCTTCTGCACCCCCTTGGTTGCCATGTGGCCGTCGCTAGCTGGGGAGGAGGGCTGAGGCCGGGCGCTGGGTCAACCAACCAATGGACAGTGTTTGCCATAGTAGAGCCGTGTGGAGGGTTAACAGAGGCAATGATTTGGGCCTCCTTGGGCTAGAATAATATACACGTTCCTTGGATATTAGTGAAAATTTGGAAACTTTTCATAAGAAACTGCCAAACCCTCCTACATCATCACAAACATCACCTCCTCTTTTAGGTCTTCGTTTTAATAAGTACATGATGTGCTTACGTGTTTGTTTTCTTCCCTGCAGGAGTTGGTAGATCATGAGTTCAGATTGCTTGTGTGTCCATGACTAAGCTGTGTGATTTTTAAAGGCCTCCATTTTCTAATCTGTAAAATGGTGATTATACTACATTACAGGGGGTGTTGCTAAGCTTGCATAAAATTAGACGAGAAAATATAAAAAGGATGAAGTAGTTTTGCAGTAACTATCTTTCTTTCTCCTTCTGAAAATTCATAAAATGCCCTGTCTTTCTCATGTTGCTTCTGTTTTGCCTCCTGTTTTAGCTGTTTGTTAGTTTTACATCTTTTCAGCTTTTCCTTATGAAGGACAGTGACTATACCTTTTTTTTTTAATTCTCTACAGACTGTAGAATAGTACCTAGTACATATCATCTCATTCCCCAGTATATTAAAATTGAATTTACATTTTATTAAAAATACTTGAGCCCTGGCCAGGTGGCTCAGTTGGTTAGAGCGTCATCCCATACACCAGAAAGGTTTTGGGTTGGATTCCCCCTCAGGGCACTTACCTAGGTTACGGGTTCGATCCCAAGTCAGGGCACATACAGGAAGCAACCAATCAATGTTTCTCTCTCTCCCCCTCTCTCCCTTCCTTTTTCTCCAAAATCAATAAACATTTCCTCAGGTGAGCATTTAAAAAAAATACTTGAGTTATCTATCGCAGAGTAACTCCCCCAAAATTGATCGTACTGCTTTTTCCTCCACGCTCTGGGTTCTGATGTGGCTAATGAATTGGAACTGTCGCCAAGCACCTATTTATGAGTAATCACTCTGACTTGTGCTGACAGATGCTGCCTCTGCAGTTGTCATCAAGAAGCCACAGGGGTCTAGAAACTTCTGGAATACTGTCAACCCCCCAAGCTGTGAAGGTTTTCCATTCTTTCCAAGAAAAATGAAGGCGCAAAAGAATCTCAAGTTAAGTTTAAAATGCCATTCTTAAAAAAAGTAAAAGGCAGAGAGATTTTTCTTTCTATTTCATTTCAGTAATATAGGCATTAAAGTTCTAATTAGGGGAGTTGAGAGACCCTTAAGAAGCCCATGAAAACGAGTCCCTGACAAATAAATAGCTTCCCTTCTATAATATGTCTGCCCCTGGCAAGCCCTGTGGGGCAGACTTATCATTGCTCTGTCTTACCTGAAAATAAAACAGACTCCTATTTATGACCATCTAGAAAAGAGCTATAGGTATGTATTTGCCCTCCTACCCCCCGATAGAAATTATGAAAAGAACATGAGGTAGTAAGAGTTTATTTTATCAATGTTCTTGGTCAGAACTCTCCCAAATAATATACGCATCTAATTATCCCATTTTAGAAGTTCCCCAACTGATGTACTGATAATTGCTTTTACTCAGCCTTTCTCCCTTTCCCTCTTTATTTCCTCAGTTTTTAGAAGCGGCCAGCCTGCGGTAGGTCCATTGCCTTTGGCAAATGAAGCATTATTCTTTCTGATGGCGACGTGGGGCTGGGCTGCTCTGATTTTATGGGGCCAGTTCATTCATTTCAGGAACACACTGTGATGAATGTCTGTGTTCCCCAGGTAGATTCCAAATAACATAAACATAGGCAGCCAGCTGTCTCCGCAAATTACCATTGTTTCATGCAGTGTGATCCTGAGTAAATCAGTTAAGCTCCTTTCCTTAAGAAGCCTGCTCTAAGCCAGAGAGGAAGAAGTAGGAGTCAGGAGAGACAGCGTCCTAGGGCTTGGTAGGGAAGTTCTTGTACCCACTCCAGGCTATAACTTCTGAATCACATCTGCTGATGATTGCCTTTCATCTCAAGAATCCACTTCTACTATCCCATATGAAAAATAACAAAGTACTTGTTGATGTACAAACATCCAAACCTATGAAAAAAATTGTATAAGAGTTTATTAAAATGTATTTGAGCCAAACTGAGGACATGCCCCGATGCATGATTTCAACAAACTATAAAGTCCCCCAGAGAATAATAGTTTGGCAGTTCTTTTCTATGCATTTGGAATCAAAGTAGGGCATGTAAGGAAGGTTACATGAAATCCATTGGTGGTAGATGAAAGGGGCCGAGAAAGCAAGGCAGAGAAACATCTATGATTGGGTAAAAAGGAAAATGGAACGATGCATACTTCTTTTACATTGGTGGTGAGTACAGGATCGTTAATATTTAACATTTACAATAAATAGAGATGGTGTGAACAGGCAACGAGATCGAGGGTGGTCCGGCCTCTGAGGGGCATGGGGAAGAAGATTACACTGGTGTTTCATAAATGCACAAGAACAGTGGGCAGGGCCACTTCAGAGCAAAAGTTAACCTTTTACGAAGATCGCTTCAGGGCTGGGCTGTGACTTCACGCCTCGACCTGCCCAGTTAGGAATTTATGATCAGATCATCTTGCGAGGCTACTTTTGGTCACTTAACTTCTCAGGCATGTCCTGTGGCCCCAGAGCTTGTCAGGTTTACCACACAGCTCCCCTTTTGTCCATAAACTTAAATGCTTCCTGACCTTTTATACACAGTCTCACTCTTTTCTGACATTCCTGCTATTTTTTTTTTTTTTTTTGACAGTGCAATGGGATGTGAGTCCCAACAGTGGAGAGTAAGTAGTTTCAAACTTAAAGTTAAAAATCTTTTGAATTATAACTTCTCAAGAGTTAGAAGATAACTCAGAGCTATGTTTCCCAAACTGTTCACCAAGGCACCCTGGATTTCAATTGTCAGGGAAAACACAGCAAATCTGTTGGTCTGGTCACCACAAACGTTACTAACTCAAAGGCGTTCATAGTTTCAACACTCTGTTTTTGGCAGGTGCTCTGATAAAAAACAAGTACTGAGCAAAGGTCTTTGTGGAGCAAGAAATGAGGCTGTGCCCAGTATAGTTCCAGATTCTGAGTTGCACCAAGCAGATGTACACATACCATTAATAAATAATTGTGGTCATTGGGGAGTGAAAAAATGTATTCTACATTTATTGGTACAGTTTTTAAAACAACCATGAAGTTGTTAATACCTCAATAAAAATGAAGCCATTTGGATCCAACTACTTAATAAACCCAACTTTTAGGTGTTTCTTTTGACTTAGGAGTCCTATACAAAAATTACTGAGACATGAAGGGTCCTGTGATCTGAGAAAGTTTGGGAAACTCTGCCTTAAAGTTCAGAAAGTCCAACTAGTCTAGATGCCTATTTGATGGCATTAAAATATTTACTAAGGAATATTTTAATAAAATATTTAAATTATAATAAAGCAAAACATGCTATAACCAGCTGTTCTCATGGGGGGACATCACAAATAATGTTCAATAATAAATACTCAAGTCGGGGATGAAGTTGATTGACATTGTATTAGTATCCATTCAACTTTCCTTTTGCTACTTTTCTTGTCGAAGTTAAGGCAAAGCAAAATTAAACCTCCACCACCTCTTCCCTTTAGATGACGCTATGGTGACTTTCTGTTAACCCTGATTGTATGTCAGAATTCATGAACAAAGGCCATCAGAAAGTGAAATGACATGTAATCAACTGTGTAAGGAGAGGGAGGAACAAGTCATGAGAGGAAGAGAGAAAAACAGATACAGCATATTTTAAAAGTCGACGATTTTATAGAAACACTTAAAACTTACATCCCTTTGGTGCCCGTGAAGACCTCTCTAAGCTTCCTGGAGCCTTAGAAATGCCCCACGCTCAGTGTCAAAGCACAACCTGCCTAGTTTAACCTGCACAGCAGAGCAGCTGCCAGTCGGAGCCCCTGGGGAGGCTTCCTTGGTCGCCTGCACTGCAGGGCGTTCTGCTCTTTGGAGAACAGCTGGGTGGGAAGCCAGGCAGACCAGCTACGCTTCAAGAAGAGCATCTCACACATAAACATTTGTCCTGCACTCTTCTTCATGGATATCCAGGGAGGGGGATGGAAACCCATTAGGCCTATATAATCTCGTTAAATTCTCACATCAACCCTTAAAGGTAGAAATGAGCACCCTAACTTTTACCACTGAGTAGACATTAAAGAATTGACCCTGAAGGGCCAATTTAGAAATTCTCTTTTTTGATACAGACCAAAATCATCGTGAATCAAAAATTCGGCAAATACTTCTGAGCCTTGTGCTTAGGGAAGCAACAATACAGACTTTGGAAAAGGAAATTGGATAGACGGTGAACGGCCTGGGATGCTAAATTTAAAAGTTTGGGGTATATCTTTTAAAGAACGGAGAGCCATTGGCAATATTTGACCTTGACCTAATCAAAGAAGTATTGCATTTTAGAGAGATGAAGATAAAAACATCAGGGAGGAGACATTTACACAGCAGTTTATAGTACTTTAAATTCCTTCAATGCTGGGCGCAGGAGGCAGACCATAGTTGAATGTTCTCTGCAGCAGGGCTTTAATAACTTTGGAATGAGCTGCACGCAAGTTATTTTAAATTTTTCTACACATTGAAAAAGTTCTTAACAGGTGAAATCATCAAAATTTCATTTAACCCAATATGTCTAAAATATTAGCATTTCAATATGTAATCAATAAGAAATGGAGATATTTTACATTTTTTCATACTAAATCTCCTAAATTCAGTGTGTAACTTACACTCCTAAGCACTACTTGATTCAGACTAGCCACATTTTAACTGCTCAGTAGCCTCACATAGTCATTTAGCTACCTTGTTGGAGAAAGCGGCTGGAGAGCCTTGCTTCTTCACCTGTGGACTACAGACCAGCAGGGTCAACATCATTGGAGCTTGTTGGAAATGCACGATTCTCGTGTTCCACCCACAACTTTACCGAGTCAAAGTCTGAATTTTAATAGGATGACCTGTGTGATTTCTGTGCTTGTTAAAGCTGAGAATCACTGTCTTCTAGAACAATGCTTCTCAACATGTGATATTTGGGGGCCAGAACCAGCAGCATCAGCGTCACTTGGAAAATTTTGGTGGCACCAACACAAACCTATTGAGTTAGACCAGGGCCAGAAATCTGAGTTCTGCCAAGCTCTCCAAATGATTCCAATACACGCTTGAGTCTGAGAACCACTGTACTAAAACATCTTCCTCTGAGGAGGACACTAACCATTAGCCTCAAATTCTCAGTCCTACAGCAAAGTGTCTTTGTATTGGAGAAGAATGGGAAAGACTCAAAGTACACTATTTTTTTTCTTTACTTTCCTTTATTTTGAATCTTTGAAGTATCTGTAGATAAAATCCTCCAGATACTTCATCATCAGGATTCTCTTTATTATTTTCAGGTTAGGTTATTAGACTGTGATTTCTTGGTCTACTGCAAGTGTTTGTTTTTAGTTTGTTTTGTGTGTGATAGTCTCACTAAGATAGCACAGTATTTCCCTGAATTATGAAAAGCTTGTGTCCTTTCTGCACATTTGGTGAGATCAGCGGCTTCCGGATAAGGTTAGTTTTAGTACTTATATTCTAAAGTCAATTATCATTTTTGTTTCATTCTATAATATGAATTCTGCAACATGGCAGCAGCTTGTAATTCTGTGGAGATTACATTGTGATTTGAGTGTTAATTAATGCATTCGTAGCTGGCAGCATATTTTGAACATCCTGCTCCATAAGCAGAGAGAATAATTGAAATGCCATCCTGTCTTGGTCAAAATCCTATACTTGCAAACTGCCTGAGAAATTCAGCATTGTCTAGGGAAGTATCTAGGAAGAAAAAAAGATGGTCCTAAAATGGGCGCATGAAGAAAAATGCAGATTTTACTAGGTTCATTTTTTTCCAGGACAGAGTGATGGGCCTCACAGATAAGAAAAAAGCAAGGGGAGTGTTTATATCAACTAAGCTGATTGGTTGCATTGCATCAGGACTCACAGAGTTGTCATGAGTGCAGAGGGATTCGCTCGGACTGGAGCTGGCCATTGGACGCTGGCAATGGGTGAGGCTAACGCGCCAATAATATTTACACAAAAGTAGAGTAACCGGGCTTTGTAATGAATATATATGGCAGGCCTATGATGTGGACAATCACAATAGCATTTCAGTACGTAGACATAGGATAAAGAGTTGGTTCTTGAAGCTGGGTAGACTTTAACCTGGAAAGCTGGTTCAAAACATAGGTCAGCACCAAGGACAGCGCAGGGGTCATTTTTGTCCTCAGTTAACCTGTCTCATCTAGAGGCAGACTTCAGGGTAACACCATTTCAAGATGTGAGCACAAGTTCAGTGGTAAAAGGCTAGTTGGTTAGATCCTGTCCGGTGCTCGGAGTCAGGGCCTGAATCCTCATTTGAACTAGACTTTCCCTGTCCCTCCCTGTCATGGCTTCCAAAGGGAGACCCCTGGGAATGTTGTGTGGTAATCCACTGTCCAACCACTCCTTCGCTCCGTGGTGAAAGAGATGAATGGAAATCTATCTGTTGGTCTTTCATTGGCATCCTCTGTCTCAAGGCCTTGTTGGCCACTGGCATCTTGAGCCCAACAGTGGGGACTGTGGCCTATTTTTTTTAATTTTTTATTTTTAAATCATGTTTCTTCTATTACAGTTGTCTCAATTTTTCCCCCTTTACACCCCTCCACCCATCCCACCCCGCCCCCTCTCCCACAGTCAATTCCCACTCTGTTGTACATGTCCGTGGGTCATTCATACATGTTCTTTGTTTAGTCCTTTCTCCTTCTTTCCACCATTGTCCTGTTTCCCCATCCCCTCTGGTCACTTTCAGTCTGCTCCATGTTTCCATGCCTATGGTTTATTTTGTTCGTTAGTTTGTGTTTTTTTTTAATAGATTCCACTTATAGGTGAGAACATACGGCATTTGTCTTTCACTGACTGGCTTATTTCACTTAGCATAATATTCTCCAGTTCCATCCATGTTGTTGCAAAAGGTAGGAGTTCCTTCTATCTTTCTTTTTTTTAATGCAGATTAATTTTATTTATTTATTTATTCAAATGTCAAAATCCATTATAAGATATTAAAAAATTTAAGTCCATTGTAAAGTTATCAGCAATTAAAACAAAAGGATACCAGCACAAAAATAATCAAGTAGATCAATGAAATAAAATGAGCATTCTAGAAACAAATGTATACATCTGTCTAACAATGTAATATATGATTAAATTGATATTTCAAATCAATGGGTAAAATAAGGCTTATTCACCAGATAAGGTGCATGACTGCTATTACTTGAAATAAAACAAATATAGAGCCATATTTCACACATTATACAAAAAATATTCAGGTGAGTTAAAAATCAATATGTAAAATCTAAGGAGTTTTAGGAGAAAATACAAAATAATATTTTTCTTACCCTGAAGTAAAATATTCAAACCCAGAAACTATAAAGTAAAATATTGACAATAGGACTGTATTAAACATTTAAGACTATATAATTATATACATAAATATATATATTTATATACTTAAAATAAATTATAAATATAATTATTTTATATATATTTATGTATATAAATATATACATAAATATATATATAAAAGTTATATATATAAAAATATATATAAAAAAGTTAAAGGACAAGTAATAGAATAGGAAAGTATTTGCAACACATCTAAAACAGGGTTAATAGTTTTTTTTAGGGAAAAAAATGCTACAAACCTTTAATCAAAAAATGAATAAAGAATACCAAAAAGTCACTTAAAGCTTTTTAAAAATAATAGAAATAGGCAATAAATATACAAAAACAGGTTTAGTTTCAACAAATAATAAAGTAACAATTAAAATAGCACATCATTGCCACAATCAGCTTAATAAGTATTAAAAGTATTTGTAATACCAAGTATTGGTGACTGTGAAAGGAACTAGGTATTCATTGACTCTTTTCCTTCATCTCAAAGCAGTCCTTGTAGTATATCTTGTGATGCTGGTTTGGTGGAGGTGTGTTCTTTTAGCCTTCTTTTGTCTGGGAAACTCCTAATTTCGCCTTCCATTTTAATTGAGAGCCTTGTTGAATAGAGTAATCTTGGTTGCAGGCCTTTGCTTTTCATGACTTGGAATATTTCTTGCCATTCCCTTCTGGCTTGTAGTGTTTCTGTTGAGAAGTCAGCTGCTGGCCATACTGGGGCTCTCTTTTATGTTCCTACCAGTTTCTCCCTTGCTGCCTTTAGGATTCTCTGTCTTTCATATTTGCCATTTTAATGATGATATATCTTCGAGTGGGCCTCATTGGGTTCCTTTTGAATGGGACCCTCTGTGCTTCCTGGAGAGTGTGACTTTTTCTCTCCTCCAATTAGGGAAGTTTTCCATCATTCCTTTTTCCAACAGGTTCTCTAACCTTTCCTCCTCTTCTCCTTCTGATATCCCTATTATATGGATATTATTACATTTCAGGTTGTCCTGCATTTCCCTAAATACCTCTTCATTCTTTTTAAGTCTTTTTTCATTTTCTTGCTCTTTCTGGGAGCTTTTTTCTACCTTGTATTCCAGTGGGCTGATTCAATCCTCTGCTTCATCTGGCCTGCTTTTGATTCTTTCTACTGTGTTCTTCAATTCATAATTGTATTCTTCATTTCCTCTTGTCTCTTATTGATAGTTTCTATGTCTTTTTTCATGCTGATATAGTTTGCAGTAAGTTCCTCATAGTTTCCCTGTAGTTTTTGGTAATTCTCTCCGAGCTCACTGAGCTCACTGAGCTTCCTTAGAACCGTTGTTTTGAACTCAATATCTGATAGTTTACTTGCCTCTATTTCATTTAGTTCTCTTTGTGGGGATTCTTCCTTTCCCTTTGACTGGAGGATGTTTCTTTGTCTTCCCATTATTTGTGAGACTCTTCTCTTTTGTTTCTGCTTCTTGAATTGACCTGTCTTGATTTCCTGACTTTGTGGTGTGAACTTCTATGGTAGGAGACTGCTGTTTTTTCTTTCTGGATCTGCCTCCGATGATGTCAGATGTTGACCCTGCCTGACCTTAGGCAGTCTGTTCGAGACTTCCAGGAATCTACTGTCTGTGGCTGTCTCCTTCAGCTCTTAATCTAGTCACTCTGCACTCAGCAGGCCAGCTTAGACACCACAGGGTGGGGCGGAGTCCCTCCCAGGATGGGGTTACTGAATCCTCTCATGCTGTTGCCGCCCAGTGGAATGGTCTGTCTGAGCCAGATGGCTGCTGCCATATGGAGGAGGAGTCAGCACTGGGTCCTGCCATCCACTCTCTCAGTTCTCTCCCCAAAGCCTCCACCTCCAGTCTCTCCTCAAGTGTCTCCAGACCACTCTGCACCCTCTTGAACCTGGGATCTACTATCTGTGGTTGCCACTCCACTCTGTACTCATCAGTCAGGCTTTAGCACTACCAGGCCAGGGTAGAGTCCCTCCTGGGGGTCGGGCTATTGTGACCTCTCGCGCTATTGCCGCTCAGAGGTGTGGTCTGCCTGAGCAAGATGGCCGCTGCCACATGGGGATGAATCAGCACTGGGATCCCACCAGCTACTCTCTCAGTTCTTTCCCCAAAGCCTCCTTCCCCAGTCTCTCCTCAGGCACCTCTATCCCACTCTGCCCCCGCCTTTGCTGGAGACCAGGGTAACTGGCTGCAAATACAAATTTATGTGTTGGCCCTTTAAATGGCTCTTTGCATCTCCAGTCTCCTGTCTCTGGCAGAGAGCAATCCTGCCACTTTTCGCAGCTAGCTGTTATCTGTGTCCTTTTGGGCTCTGGTGCTGTAGGCTGGAGAGCCTCGCTTATGGTTTAGACCCCGCTCTTCTCAGGGGGATCAAACTGGCCATTTCAATATCCATCTGGTGCTGCCACCTGTGGGTGCCCCACCTGCCTTCTCAAGTCTCCACCACACTCCTTACCAGTCAGGTTATGCTAAAGCTGATTCTTCTGTCTGTCTGAGGTTACAAGGCTCCTCTCTTGCTATTGTTCAGTTGTTTGTTCCAGGTGATTTCTCCACAATTTAGCTGTAATTCCAGGTTGGTCCTGGGAGGAGGTCAGTGTGACTTCCACTCACTCCTCCACCATCTCAATTCTCTCTATTCCTGAAAGATGGATATTTATTCAGAGATTTCTTTAAAAATTATGAGATTCTCAACAGCTCCCAGTATGAAAAGAAGAAACCAATTAAGCTGATGTGCTGTAATTTAAAACCACTTAGTTGTAATTATTTCCTGTGTTTTGGGAGCTAATAGTTAGAACAAGAAGGAGACCCTTCATCTACATTAGTGGAGTCCTTCCAGTAGGAACCTGCATTGTTTACAAGAGAATTAAGGCCCTCACAGCCATTTGAGTGGGTGAAATTTTTTATTACTTATATTGTGGACCCAAATTTATTAGAACCTCTTTCCTTTGGCATTATAATAAGTGGTAGAAGCCCAAACGTTCATTCTAGAAAACTTCATTAATTCAAAACAATTACAGGTAAAAAGTGTGAATGAGTGAAGTCTCATTTAAAAAAGTACCATTTTATTACTTTTAAGTGCATATATAATTTAAAACACCAAACCAGCTAGAGGTGCAGTTTCCAAGTAGATATTAAGCAGCAGTTGTTGCTTTAATGAGCAGATAGCTTACTTTTAATTAGCATGTTCACTTGGGTACTCAAAATGAGTTGGTACATTCAAACAAGTTAAAGATGTGCTCCTAAAAACCTCCAGAGTCCTCTCATCTCATAAATAGGGCAAAAGTATACTGTATTTTTCTGTCCAGTTATCATCTTAAACTTGTATTGCTTAAATTAATGAGGAATTATTGTATCCATTATACTTCTTATATAAATTTGGACATGAGAAAGAACTACTTTGACCAATTATGTTTGTCACCTGCTTTCTGAACAAACAGCAGTGGAGTCGTTATAGCTTCAAAGTGCATCTTTTCTATTATCTATAATACATTGATAGTTCCCAGACTATATTCCCAGAAAAAAAATTCATTAAGAAAAAAAATATCTGAAATTTTGTTTAATGGACATGTTTATATTACTCTGGTATTGTAAAAGACAGGCATGTTTGATTTGTTGGCCCAATTAATACATTCTTTGTGTTCAACCAAAGGCTTTCTTTAAAGCAATAAGAAATTTCTTGTATCAGTTTTCCATGACATAAGCATAAATAAACATCTATAAGCTTATTCAAAGATCTGCTGATCTTAATTAAGGATTGTACTTTTATCCCTTGATTTTGGTCGGTTTGTTTGAATGTTTTTGCAAATGCTGGACATTTTGTTTCCATGGGTTTGTGGTGTTGCCCTAGCATGAGCATTTTGAAAATGCTTTTCCAGTATGTTCTCTTATGCAACTTGGTGAAGAAGCACCTCCTGAAGGAAACATTTCCCAATGTTTATCTTCACCAGCAGGCACCGAGGTGAATTTTACCTCTTTATCCTCAGCAGTGGTTGAGTAAACTATTATTGAAATATTTTAAAGGCAGATTGCAAATCAGCCAAAAAGCACAAGCTCTTTGCATGAATGGGTGTCTAACATATGCCAGATTATTTTGTTTATTTTTATCTCTGCCATGATATACTTCCCAGGCTGCTTTCACATGAGCAACACATGCCCAGAACATAAGTCCCTGCAACTCTTTGCCTTGATTGACTCATCTGTACAATGGATATGAATAACACAGCACCCACCACAGAGTGGTGGTGTTAGATTGAACACGATTGTGCCTAGAAGTTGCTCAGGAAATGAAAGATTGCATCGATGTTCGTTGTCACTGTGGTCGCTGTGAGTGCTGCTGTTACTGCCACCGCTGTTACCAGATCCTGTCCTCCTTTTGCGTCCCACTCCAAAAAGGCTACCAGAAAGCAAGTGAGCAACAGTGACTTTACACTAAGGACAATCTTAAATCCACCCTGTTAGGCCAAAATATGCTTCCAGCCTTGGTTCTTTCATTTTACCAGTAACAGGGTTTTCTGTACAACTCACAGCCCAACAAGACAGCAGCCTGTAAAATATGCCATCAGCCTGTGAATTGTAAAGCGCAGTGAGCGCTTCCATTTTCCCCAAGTTGGCTTCCTTCCTGAATAACTGCTATCAGCCAGCACCTATGTAGCCAGTAATTTCAAATAACATTTAGTCAATTCTTTGAGTAGAACTTTTTAAATTTTCTCTCTCCATTGGAGGACAAAATGGGGAAGGATTTCAAGGAACTTTTAGTGACTGAAGAGGTAGAAGCTCACTCACTGAATAAAGTCAGCATCACTTTTGATGTACCCTCCAATTTTACTAGAACTTGGAATTTATGGAGGGAAAGAAGGTGGATTTTATTGAGTTGCCACTCAATATTATTTTCCATTATTTTAAGGTATATGCATAGTGGTTAGACAATTATATAATTTACAAAGCAGCTCCCCCCCCCCCGCCACTAAGTGTAGTACACACCTGGCCCCATACATAGTTATTACAATATTATTATCTATATTCCCTATGCGATACTTTATATCCCCCTGAAGCTCCTCCACACCCCTCCCATCTGGTGGCCCTCAGTTTTTTCTCTGTATCTATGAGTCTGTTGGTATTTTGATTTTTCATTTATTTTGCTCTTTAGAGTCTACCCAGAAATGAAAAATCATACAGTATTTGTCTTTTTCTGTCTGACTTATTTCACTCAGCCTAATACCCTCTAGGTCCACTCCTATTGTCACAAATGGTAAGATTTTCATTCTTTTTTATGGCCCAGTAATGTTCCATTGTATATATGTACCACCACTGTTTTATCCACTCATCTGTTGATTGGCACTTGGTTTGCTTTCACGTGTTGGATATTGTAAATGATGCTGCACTGAATATAGGGGTGCATATGTCTTTTTGAATCAGTGTGTTGGATTTCTTCAGATGTATACCAAGAAGTGGGAATTGCTGGGTCATAAAGCCATCCTATTTTTAATTTTTTGAGGTATCTCCATGTTGCTTCCCACAGTGGCTGCACCGGTCTGTTTCCCCGCCAACAGTGCACGAGGCTTCCCTTTTCTGAACAGCCTCGCGGCACTTGTTGTTTGCTGATGTGTTGGTGGCAGCCATTCTGACAGGCGTGAGATGACATCTTACTGTGGTTTAAGTTTACATCCCTCTGATGATTAGTGTGTTTAAGCACCTTTTCATAGGCCTGTTGGCCATCTGTATGTCCTCTTAAGAGAAGTGTGGGTTTAATGCTGCTCTGTGCCAAGGAGAAAAGCCTGGTGGTATTCAATTCCCCCTCAGCGCCTGCATGTGGGAGCGTGTGCACACATGTGTGAATGGAGGCAAGTATACTTTAAAATAGCTTTAGCATATGGTTTTTCCTTAATTACACACACCACTTGGGTAAGGATCGAAGGGCTTCTTGTGGCTTCCAAGTGTTTGCCATGGTAAAGGTATGAAATATGCTTTTTGGGCATAGTCTAATTTTGCCTGTGTGAAAAGCATATAAGTAAAGAGAAGAATGAAAGAGAAAGGGGGCCCTGGCCAGATAGCTCAGTCGGTTAAGATGTCATCCCGATACGCCCGGTTGTGGGTTTGATCCCTGGTCAGAGCTCATACAAGAGGCAAGCAATGAATTAGTGGGACAACAAATCAATATGTCTCTGTGTATGTGTGTGTGTATCCCCCTCTCTCTAAAAATCAATAACAATTAAAAATATATTAAAAATTTTTTAAAGAAACAGAAGAGGAGATTGTGGGGAGCTATTTCTACTGGGAAAATCCTCTAATCCCTAGTATATGAACCCCCTATGGTTTTTCCTGATTCTTAGTGAAAAGCCCTTTGTAGGTTGATACGGGCAGGTGAGAAAACAGGCATTGGGTCTGTGGAAGAACATAGACAGAATTTGCATTTTAGTCAGAGCAGCACGAAATTCATGAGAGAAAAGTGCCTTCAAAGATTTACAAGTCAACATCCAAGTACTTGCAAATTAATCATGTATAACCCAAGTGTAGGAGTACAAAGCAGCTGTATAATAAGTTGCAGAAGAAATTGGAGACTAGAGATAATATAGGCAAGGCTTTCGAGAAGTAATGCGATAAACGTTGTGAAAGTGCAGATGGAAGGAATGTGGAGGCAGGAAGTAGTTTCCTCCACATCCATCATAAATCCATCCTATCTGTCAAGTAGATTAATTAACTCACGGAATGCTTGATTTCACTTCTATATAAAAACAGACAACTGAATGTGAATTTGGGTTCTCAAAAAAGCCATTTCTAAAACTCCCTTCTTGGCTCCTACTGTCTTTCTCTTGCCTTGAATTCTATTTGTAAAAGAAATAGGATAATTGCCGTGACTCAGGTTTTGCAAGAAGTCGATGAATCTGTAGAGTAGATGTGCCTAAGACTGATGCTGGAAAGCCTTTTTACTTTCTAAAACAGTGGGCAACTCACTGGATAAATTTGATAGAACTTTCCAGGGGTAGATAGTTTCGCTTGCAGTAAAGTATGGACATATTTCACATGCAAAATTAGACTTAACACTACTTCCCACACAGTCACTGGGATTGTTTACATCAGTGCAGTTGAGGGAAAATTGATTAACAAGACCAGATGATTTCTCTGTACTTTCCATAAGCACACACAAACTGCATGAATTTTGTTTTGTTACTTTCAAATACATGACCAATGTAAGAGTATTGAAGGTTTTACCTCCTTTGCCCAAATACCTCTTTTCTTGAAGAAAGATAATGGCTTTTACAGACAATTATTTATCCATTGCATATATAGGATTTTCTAAATTGACTCCCTAAAAAGCCTAAAACTTTGCCATCATCTGGAATTGAATCATGAAATTAGTGGTAGACACCTAGAAGCTTATTCACAACTGCTTAGTATATATGCATTTTACATATATATGTATATATATACATATATATAATATAAATAATGCATGCATGCATTATTTTTTAGAGGGTTCCCAAAAGAAATAAAATAAAAGAAACTTCTTTTATGAGATGAAGGGAGTCATTCTTTGCTGTTCTTCCTCTCTCTCTGTTCCTCTTACTCTTTGCTCATCTTCTTTTCTCTCCCTGTTTTTTTTTTTTATTCTCTTTCACCTTTTCCTTCTTCTCCTCCTCCTTCTTCTGGGTGGTGGAAGTATTGAGACACAAAAAGAAAGGAAAAATTCTGGGAAAAGAAGAAGAATAGAAGCAGGTTTCACATTATGTACTTAAAGAGTAAGTGAAGTCACTGTCCAAGTTGAAATTTATGAGAAAAAATTCCCTTACTTTTCTGACATGTGGATCAAGCATCATTACTCTCAATTTCCATATTTTGGTTCTTTGAATTCTAATTGAATTTTTTTTAAATCCCCACAGAATCTCTGCCCTCTCAATGAAAATAATTAAGAAAAATACTTACTTCTTTCCTCTTCTTTGTTTATATTTCCATGGGTTCTTTCATCATTTTTATAGTCCTAAGATGTTTATGGCATTTAGAATCATCTGATGAAGACCAGTAGATACAAAGATTAGGATGGACCGGGTCACAGAAAGCTGCAGGGGTCTCTGATGACTATTTTTCAGAAGGATGATATTGCTTATTGTTAACATGATTTTTTTTCATGTATTACTCTTTCTTCTTTTGTGTTCAGAACATAAATGGGATACCTTGATGCCCCTCCATCTTGCCAGGTTGGAGAGTGATTTTTGCTATCATGCTAACATCTCTTCCCTGCAAATGTTTATAACCTAAAAATAATGCATATGCTCCATGATTCCAGGATGACTTAAGCTGCTTATTCTTTCTAATTTAGCAGAACCTATTTTGACAGGTTTATTCTTTTAAGTGAGGCAGAGCAAGGCTCCTCATAGCTCCTTAATACCGCAACTTGATCCCAAAAGGGAAGCTAGAAATGAAATGTTTATTAGCAATATTCAAATGAACATTCTGTATCATTAATAGCTGGGGTCTCCTCTATGGGCAATTTTTTTAATACATTACAGTTGCATACAGGACTGAGAAAAAGAAATAACTAAGCCTGAGAAATAAACACATAGTAGATTCCTGAGAATTTACCGCTAAACAATTTTCTCTGCGTTTTAGCTTTTTCAGTTACAAAGCGACAATAATCATATTGACCTGCTTCCTAGATAATGGTTGCAGTCATTGCACAGTGGCTTTTAAACTAATAAATGAGTGCCCTGCCAGGGAAAACGATTGAAGGAGCATAACAATGAAAAAGCACTTTAGCAGTGACGACACTCAGGCCAAAGCATCCAGTGTTTTCAGAGGAGAAAGAAATGCTCCTTCCTATTAATGGAAAACAAAGGGCCCGCTTTTGTGTTTCCTGCTCCTTCATCAGTGATGTCAGCCTTTGGGAATTTTAACTGGAAATTTAATTTGGTGTGAGACTCAGAAGAGAATTGAACTTCCAATCCCAACTTGTTAGTGGAATTAAGGTTGCCCCTGTCTTGATGACTGAATTCATCTTATATATTTTTTAAAATGATGCCAAATAATTATCTCTCGCCTACTAGGCAAGAAACAGCCTTTGAAACATACAGGAGATGACAATGTTTGCTCCATGCCAGGGTTGAGCGACTGTGTGTCCTGTGCTGAGATGTTCAGTGTGCAAGTCCAGGGCATGAACCAGGGCCGGACTCTCTCCGTCCCCACGTGTGGCAGCTCTGGCTCTTACTGTGGTTGTACTTGGGTGTTCTTCACGTGGACTGAGAAAGTATCCAGGCCTCCAAATATATTTCTCACAGCCCTTGCTAGACATTTATAATCTCTACTTTCTTGATGTCTATTACTCCCAGAGAGATCTCAACCACTACAATGAGCAAAGACAACAGGGAAGGAAAGGACGGAGGAGGGGACAATCAAAGAGTGAAATCTCCCTAAGAACCACAACTCTGACGTGGGTGCATAAATCTGTCTGCAGATTCTGATCATGTGATTATACCCGCCTACCTCAAGACCTCTGTGTCAACCTTAAGGAAGGCATGATCTTAAATATGCACAGTGTCTCTTCCCTCCCAGATTATATTATTTTAATATAGGAAAGTGCAAAAGGAAAACAGTATACCCAAAATCTAATTACTTTTAAAACTATTTTCCTTTCTCTGTTCCTACCAATCATTCTCCATAAGTACATATGCTTTTATAAGCTGTAAATAGAGCATGTCTAAATGTACCAAAAATGCATATTTAAATATCTTCTTATTGAAAATACAATAAGCATGGTACCAAATTTAAAATATTGATCAAAGTACCAATAGAAATTAGAGACCATTAAGTCCCCATACATTGCCGTTGTTTACTTCTTTCTTACAATAAAAAGCAATCATACTATTTACAGTATGACACAGTGCAAAAAGAAATGGTACCTTTTAAAAAGTCTGGCTGAATGTTTCCCATATAAAAGGCAGGGTAGAATTTTCTTAGAGTACTTATACCCAATTCAAATCCACAAGAATGACCATAGATAGCAAAACGAGGTTGGTACCATTAGATGTGGAAAGCCAATAAATAACCCTCTCTCTCAATCCTCCTGAGCTCCAAGCCATTAAAAAAATATTTTTTAAAAAAACCCCACCTTCCAGGAATCAGACAGATAGTGATTAAACGATCAGCTTTATCGCTGATAAAAGCCAGAGTGGAAAAAGCAGCCGAGATGCATGGTCATATCTAGGCCTCCTACTCCTTCCCCTAGAATTACACTTGTCCAAGCTATAGGTATATTTGTAGCCTTGTCCCATGCGTGCACCGTGGAAAGTAGGAGCAAAATGTCCTACATATACAACAGTGGTCCCGCAACACTGAAATGGAGCTGAAAATTTCCTACCATCTAGTGATACCATAGCCACTGTAAGGTAATGATAAAATGCATTACTTGCATGATTGCAGCATTGCTGGTGTGAACAAGCCTACTCTACTGCCAGTCCCATTAAAGTACAGCACATACAGTTACATCCGGTACATAATGCCTGATGATGATAATAAATGGCTATGTTTCTGGGTTATGTGTTTACTATACTTTTTATCACTAGAGTATATTCTTTCTACTTATAAAAAAAAGTTTTGCTCTAAAGCAGCAGCCTCATACATCTCACCTTTACCACGTCTCCTGATTGCCTCATTTTGTCTTGTGCTTGATTTAATCTCCTGTTGCTTCGTACAGTAACACGCTGCTGTAGGCTTATAGCCTAGAAGCACTAGGCTATCCTTCGAGCCAAGGTGTGTGGTAGGCTAGGCCGTCTGGGCTATACATTCTCTGATGTTCGCTAAACAACAGCATTGCTTAATGAAGCATTTCTCAGAACGTATCCCTGTCGTTAAGGGGCACAGGAAGGAAGGAAGGAAGAAAAACAACACCCCTCATTCGTCCTACAAATGAACCCCCTGTGTGGATTGATTTTATCAATAAGGCAGAGCTTTTCTGGGTGAAGGAGACCAAGACCCGAAATAAGGACATTATTCTGTGGTCTTGCAAGACACTTTCCATTTGGGGTTGTCAGATTCCTTAATTTTGAAATAAGGTTGAACTAGCTGTTCTCCAAGGTTCTCACAGTCTCCTCTCTCTTCAATTAGTTGTGTTCCTTCTGGCAAACATTATCATTCCCATTTGGTAACGAAGACACTGAGCCATCAAGAAGTTAAGGGCACACCACCCACTGCGGCAGGGAAGGGGCCGGAGAGACATCTCTGAGCTGCAGGCAGCCCTTAGAGCTAAGATTCAATTCTTTCTTTCTATTCCCAGTAACAAAAATTTCACCTGGAGGGCAGAAACAAAATCAAGTTACAGCTCCTAGTAATTACATTTCCTGCAGTAACTCAGAATATAAATCAGCAACTAACTGGAGCCATGTTAGTTGCTCACTGTTGCAGGTTCTTTTGTCTCTGTCAAGAAAATTAAAGAAATGCTTGTTCGTGTTTTTATGAAATCATGAAAACAACAAACCGGACATTTGTAAATGATAAATTGAGCTGTGGTTAGGCTAATTAGTATTAATCATTGTGTATACAGCAAAGAACAGTGCTGATGCCTCCCTTCTCGTCGTTCTGCTTTGAAACCAGGGACCACTAATACAAATAGCAATTCCAGGGTGGCAAAAAAGAGGACACACACACACACACACACACACACACAAACAGTAGGGCTTGCCCCTCACCCACAGGACGCTGTGTTCTTATGGGTGCTCCACTTTGTAAATAATTCTTCCTGAAAGTGAAATGCTAAACTAGAATGTATCATAGTCTCAGCTTCCCTGCTCTCTAGCTGTGCTTTTGAGCAAGTCCCTTGATGTCTCTGCACTTCGGTTTCCTTCCCTGTGAAGTGGGTTGTTGTGAGGTTCAAATAAATGCAGACTTGTAAAGCATTAGAGCAGGACCTGGTGCACAGTAAGTGCTATATTGAATCAGTACCTGTGGTTATTTCTCCCTAAGCAGTAGGAGGATTGTATCAAACCCACACATTCCGCAAGGTCTCCCTTTATGTCCAAGTGCAAGGGACAGAGTGAAACCATTGATGTAACTCGGGTTTTATTAAAGTCATTACTCTTAGAGCAGCCTCTTGGCAGGGAACCCAGGTGTTTGAGGTTCTAAGCCTCTCTTAGTTCTACGGTTGATGGCTAACACCGCACCCATTTTGTCGAAAAGACAATCAGTCTTTTCCTAAGAATAATTATCTTTCAAAGAATCATTAGCTGACAAGTCTCCAGCCTTTTCAAGATTATTTTATTCAAACATTTGAAACATTCAATCAATCGTCAATTGTGTGATTGAACCAAAAACTCAGGGCAGCCCATTAGGATGCTCAGTGGTCATGTGGCCAGCATGTCACTGGCATGTGCCTGGTGTGATGCTGACATGTGGCTGGCATGTGGCCAAGCTGTGCTGAGCAGCCCACCTGCAGGCAGAGAGCTGATCCAGGCATGTAAGTTTTGCATTTATTGGTAAGGCAACTTTAAAAGTAACTCGGCTAATCCATCAGTCAATCAATCGAGCTTTTTATTCCTTTGAAAATCTAGACATGGAAGCTCTACAGAATCCCAAATCTGTGTCATTTTTCCCCCTACCAACATTATAAGAAGGTTTGTTCATATACCTGTCCTGAATTCTTTTGTTCTGGCTGAAAAATCTGCAAAATACGGCCAGTGTCTTTTTCTCATCATCAGTTGACATCAGCCTGAACCAAATACGAATAGTCAGGAATGGGCGTGAGTAGTTCTCAGGTTAAGAGGAAGATGCTCATAGGCAGTATCATTGTCCTTGCATCTCCAGAGGGCCAGGCATGGCTTCTTCCATCATCTTCAGCTTCTACTGCTGGAATGGAGTCACCGAGCAGAAAGAGATCAGGCCTGCAGAAAGCAGGTTAGACAACAGAGGAAGAGGAAGGCTAAGCCTTTGTTCAAGACAGAGTCGTTAGCAACACTGGTAGCACGGACAGTGATCCCTGGCATCTTGATGATGATAAATGGTGCACGAGGAAGGTCCTGGGGATGATAATTCTAGAATGTTCATAACTGTTCTTCAGATGAAGCTCTGATCATGTGGCAGAGACAAACATCATTCGTAATCATGGTGCCATTAAATAAGACTTTTTATTTTATGCTTCTGGTTTCTCCATTAGCTCTTAAGGAATGGGTCCACCAGATTTCCAAATGAATATGTGTGATGGTAGACATTCCCAAACAGGGTACACAACAGAGGCCAGAAGACAGAGCCACACTGACTGTCTAGGAGCATCCCTGGGCGGTAGGCTCTAATGGACAAAGCTGCTTCCCAAAGCGCAGCTCCTCTTTCTGCCTTTATTGCTCATTCGCTCCTTCCCCCTGGACCCTCCTGCTCTGCTGCCTGGGAACTTCCTGCCCCAACTCCAGTATTGAATACCTACCCGGCACTGCCCCCTGCAGGGTGACTTAAGATAGAGCAACAACATATTGAGTGTAGGTCACTGTTATCCACTGCATTGGCTTGTCCTCACAGCACTGCCCTGTAGATGTTGGAGGGGACAGGGTGGTGTCACTGCCCCCCAGCAAAACATAGGAAGCACATGAAAGTGAAGGTTGATGTTTCAACAAGGAAGAATGCATACTACGGCAAATCAAGCATCATCGCAGTAGGCGGGACTTACAAAGGACTTGGTATGGAATTTGGGCTTGTGCTAGGTAAGGTGGTGGAATGTTTAAGGAAGCAGAGCTTTGCTTGGGGTTGGATGCTGTCAGGAAGGAGGGGCAATTTTATGACCAGGTATCTTAATAAATCTGTTCTACATGGGAGGGGAATGAAGTGATGATAAGGCTGTAGTTGGAAACGAAGCAGCAGTCACATTAGCCAGGGTGGGGCTGTCTGGTCACTTTTATGGCTTGGACGATGCTCACGTTTTGTCTATATTCAAACTTGTATGGCATGGTCTTGTTTCTGTCTTGATCCACCCCAGACGGTCACAGGGTGGCCCTGTGTGATGTTGGCATGCTGGAAATGGCTTATGTTTAACAGATGACCTAGGCTCAGCTATGATGCCAGGCCAGTTCCTGCAAATGTTAAAGCCAAGTTGACAGTCACATGCTAACTTATGGATGACAGGGTCTGCCTTTCTCTTTCTAAGTGGCATAAATAAGTGGAAGCACTGGTCCAAATTCATACAGCTCATGAGCTGAAGAGACATAATGTTAATACAACTCTATCTGGTCTCTAAGCCCAGACTTAACAAGGATTTGATCTCATTTTGCTTTCATGAACCTGTTTTCCTCTCCCTGGATTTCTCAAGGGAATCCAACCAAGCTTCCTGGCATATTCTGCAGACAGAATTGCACTGAATCTTGAGAACAACATTGTCCACTGACTTCAGTGAGAATCCAAGGCTAATAGGTCCTTCACCCACTCTATTTCAAGGACAGCCTCCAGTCCTCTACACTGCACTCCGTTGTCGGAAATCAGATTTTGTTCAAGTATTTACATGTATGGTACAAACACCTCAAGTCAGTGCTGTCCAGATTTTCGGCTCCAGCTGCCTAGTCTGATAGAAGAAGAGTCCATGGAAATGTGGAGGAGGTCTGAGGAAGGTCGCTGTTGCCTCCACGGGACCTCCCTTCACGTGGAGTCTTTTCATGAACGCTCTGCAGGTCAGGAGTGGGAGTTTAAAGCTGGTGTAATCATTCTGCTTTTGACATTACCTGCCCCAAACCTCTGGTTACTCTCCTGCCCCATGGGGACCCCTCACCAGCCATTTAAGGCATCCTGTGACCTCATCTCCACCTACTCTTTCCCTGTAATTCCTGCATATACGCACTACCCCAGCTACATAGAGTTAACACCTCATTGTTGGAGCATCACCGTTTGAGCACAGCAAATGGGCTGCCTATGCCTCCCCTGCCATCTGCCAAAGGCTCAAGTTCATAACCAGCAAGAACAGACCTGGAGGATCAAGTGGGAATGCTGTGGTTCATGCATCTGAAATAGCCTGGCTGTTGTGACCACTCAACTAGCCACAAGTGGCGTCTGAAGAATGAATTTTATGTCCTCACACTTGTGACTGTGTGTCTGGACTCTCTTGGTGGTTAAAGTAAAATTGTTTATGGGTAATTCTTTGATTCAACGGAATCTTTAACCCTTTAGGGCAAGGGTGTAATAAGAAACATCCTCAGAAGGCAGAGGAAAAGTGGACCTTGGTCTAGCTCCCTAATATACATAAACATGCTTCCCTATCATACTCAGCTCTGATTATATATCCATCAGCCTAGTGCCTTTGCATATACCTGATTTGCCCTCCATACTCTATCTCCTCCCACTTTCTTTTTCTTTTTTTAAAAGATTTTTTAAATTTATTTTAGAGACAGGGGAAAGGAGGGGAAAAGAGAGGAAGAGAAACATTGGTTGGTTGGCCCACAACCCAAGCACATGCCCTGACTGGGAATCGAACCACCTCTAGGTTCTCAGGCCTATATTCAGTCTGCTGAGCCACACCAGCCAGGGCTATCTCCTTCCACTTCCTTAACCCCTAATTGTCCTTAATATGTTTGTCCATCCAAGTCTAGGAATATTTAGCAAAGAAATGCCAGGTACACAAAGACATATGTACAAAGATGCTCATTGCCTTATTTTTGTGTTAGGAAAAGAATAAGGACAAGTCCATCTGCAGGATAGATAACTTGCTGTGTCCATCTATTCTGTTGTTAGTATGGAGCTGATAATATGATGCCAGACAGGTGTAGATGAGTGTGAAAGATCTCCATGACATGCTGTACTGGGGAGTCTTAGGGGCCAAGGTCACATGGTGGGTGACCTCTCCTTCAATCCTGAACAGAGTCTTGAGTAGCAGGCTGGAGGAAGAGATGGGGGGGTGGTTAACATCGTTGGACCCGGGTCGCTAATAGATGGGGGGAAGTTTAACATCGGTGGACCTGGGTCCCTAAAGGGTGAAGGCATCTCTAACAAAGCCCTTCCTGGGTGTTCAAGTCATAAACCATGTATATTTGTGCTGTTCTTTTATGACCAAAACTTCACTTTGTCAGTTTTATTGATTGTATCAGAAATCATTTGTAATTTTTACAAAGCAATACCGCGCTCAAATGCAGCCAGGGCTGCTGTGATCCTGGGGGTATTTGATCAAAGTCAGAAAACCTGCACTCAATTTCATAATCTACTGATCACTAGATCTCTTGTATTTTTATTATCTGTGTTACCTTTATTTTCCTCATCTATAAATCTCAGGAGGTGGGCAAAATAAGCTCTACAGTCTCTTCATTGCAAGATTCTAGGTCTGTTCTTCTTGAGGCTTGGGCAGCATTGATAAGAATATTAATTGCGATGTTTTGTAGTGATTATCATGGGACAGGCACTCTTCCAAGCTTTACATGCAGACCCGGAGAATCATTGCAACTCTTCAGAATAGATAATATCGTGTCTACTTTGTGGAAGAAGAAAATGAAGCCCAGAGACTCAAGTGTCTTGTCTGAAGTCACATAGCTAGAGTGTCGTGGAGCTGGCACTTAATTCCAAACAGCCTGACTCCAGAATCCATGATCTAAACCAGTCTGTTAAATGCTGCAGTTAAAAGTCAACCTTTATATGGCTGCATGATTTTAGTGTTCATACCAAAAATTAGTGTTAATGACACAAATCTGAAGAGCTGATGTGAAAAGTGTAGGTGAATGTGGAAAAACTATTTGTAAGAGCCCAAATGCAACAGGAAAGCAAAATTTTACATTTTAAGTATCTTTATGAGGCTTCATTTTCATATACTGCATTGTGACTGTACCTACCTACTTCTATATAAAAGTTCAAGGAAAAAAAACTCACTACTATTTTATTCTTGTGCATTTTTTGTCAGAAACTAATGCCATCAGATGTGCGTGGCATTGATGCTTCCGATTTTAATTTCACAGATGAAAGAACTCGGTGTCATCTTCTACAACTGCAGCTGCCTGGTCCTAGACTTACAAAGGATATTCGCCTTATATAGTTCATTAAAATTCAAGAGCAGAGTGCCCCAGACCTGGTCCAAAAGGCTCTATGGAGTCTATGACAATGAAAAGAAATTGCAACTTCAGTTGAATGAAACCAAATCTCAAGCATTTGTGTCGGTGAGTGGTTGCCCTCTCTCTCTCCCCCCTACTCTCCCTGCAGGGACCCTGTATTAAGTTGGAATGTTCGAGTGTGATCCTATGCTGGGCAAAAATAAATTCAACAGATCAGCTCTGTTGCGTTCCTTGAAGAGTTCAAATGCGTCTACTCTTTTGCTCAGTCATATGCTATGTCTACGATGATGACCAGCATGTGATGGTGACAATAATAAATATTGATAACCATTCCAAATTCCAGGTACTTTGTGTTACCTGATTTGACCTTCACCACTGTCCCTTAAGGTAGACCCAGGATGGTGATGTATGACAAATGAAGCCATTGAAGCGTATCTACTACGGCACACAGAGCCTCAGGTGCCAAGTGCCAGAAGAGCCACCAGCAGGGCTTCTACACCAGACCCTCTCCTTGACACCTTACATCAGCGATGCTCAGACTTGTTTTAAGCAATAGAACCCTTTGATGAAACAAACCTGAAGGACCCCCAACCCCATGTGTAAAGCAGGCAGAAGTAAAGCTGTTGTACAGTAGATGGCAGCTATAGAGCAAGAGACCCACCCAGGAGGGGAGGGCTCCTCCCATAGCTCTCAGGCCCCTGAGTTCTGTGAAAAACCAGCACCCCACCCACCTTCCCCCACCTCCCCTGCCATCCCCTACCCACTCACCACCCTGCTGCCCACGTGCCACAGCTGTCCCCATGGTGTTATTGGCAATGGCTGACGGCCCTGTCTTCAAACTTTAACGTACTCATGTACCAGCCAGGGAGCCCATTTAAAACACAGATATACAGCCTCCCCATTCTTACCCGGGATCCGATCACTGAACCTTGGGTGAGACCTTAGAATTTTGACTTGCATAAATCTCCTGAATAGATCTCATGCTTAGAGAGACTTCCTTAAATCACACTGCCAATTTAACATGGTTATTTCTCCAATGATTGATATCAGCACTTTTGTGCCAACAACTTTTATGACACTGAAGAGCATTTCATTGAAGAGTGGCTTGTACCTTTTTTATCTATTAAAATGAAAGTACACTTTTCCACCATCTTTCCCTGCCACCATAATGGTGCCCATGAGTGACTTGGCTGAGGCTAACCTGGAGGCCATTTAAATCAGAGGCAACAGGCTGAGGTAATTAAATAATTTGAATATTTAATGTATTAATGAAAGTAGAAAAACAAATAAAATACAGTCCCTAAGCTAGTAACAGTCCAGGCAGGGAGCTGAGGCAAGGGCACGTTTATAAGTTGGAATATGCTAAACAATTTAACAAGAACATCATATTACGGGAGGAGAGAGGAAGGAGATATAGCCTCCAGGTGGGCCTACGAGAAAGTTTCACAGAGGAGACAGTATCTGAACAGGAACTTAGAGAATGTGTAGGACTCTGATTGGCAAAAATACAAAAAACACGTCAGCTAGAGGGCGAGCAGCGCGACCGAGCAGAGGCCAACGAGGAGGGAGGTGGCCGCGGGGTGATGATTCTTTCAGTTTGGGGTGCAGATGGCATGGTAGTCGGCAAATGTGGGAGGCGAGAAACGGGAGGCCATAGATACGTTCCTGGCGTGAGACGAGGCTGGACTCAGAGACCAGGAGTCCTGAGAGCGGCACATGTTTGTTTTTCCGCATCATGAAGACCAGGAAGTGAGTTAGGGAGACAAGCGGGAGACCCAGCAGACGCACTGGTGCCCAGATGCGGGGACCGGCCATCAGGAGTGAGGGGGCACAACACGGGAGACACTGTAGGAACACCGGCTCTCTGTCTTAGTGACGGAGCATCTACGTGTGTGCGGCGGGCGAGGGGCGGGAGGAGTGTGGACCTGGATTGGTTTTTGTTCGGTGGGTTTTAATTTATTTATTTTTTTGTTATTTGGGAGGGGGGGTGACTGTTTATTTTTTTAATTAGTTGTTTTCATAAACTTGGGCCTCATCCCAAAAGAAAAATAGTGTAAATTATCAGAAACCCATGCTGACACCTGTCAGGATGACTCTCTGAGCAAGGACACCCGGAGGGCGTGTGACCTTCAACACTCCCCTTCCTCACCCCTGCTCTTCCCGTCTGAACAGGAGTCCAACAGCTTCATCTCCCCTCTGTCTAATGTGGGATGCGGTCCCAGCAGCACAGTGTGGGGCACTGGCCCCCAGCATTGGAAGAGGAGCCCCCGCCGCCATTACGGAGGGCGGGGGGCATGTGATGAAGGGCCCAGTATGGGCTTTCCAGGCAGTTCCATTTATTGGGCCCTTTGATGTGAAGCACTTCTGACATTTTTTTGTGCTCCTCTGCTTGTCACAGTGTATTGCTTATGAGAGTAAGACACAAACTACAGAAGCACCAATTTTTGGCCATTTTCATTGGGAAAACAATGAAAAAATCAAAGTACATCTTTCCCTTCTGTAGCCACTTGGTTTAAAAACACCATACACTTTTTAAAAAATGGAAACCACTTTGAACAAGAGAAAAATATACCTCAGGTATAATTTGCCTCTTTTTCATTTTGCTTAAGTCTTTCGGAATACCTTCTTTCCCCCGTCTTTCCTGTTGAATTTGGGTATCTTAATAAATCTCTCAGTTTTTCCTCTAGAATTATTGATGACCCTTTCTCAACAATCAACACTCCTCTTCCTGACTTACTGAAAGATTAGGGGGAAGAAAATAAGCTTTTTAGATTATATTGAACATTTTTATAGCCATATCACCATACAGGTGAAATGACTTCTAAGGTAAATTGCTTGCTCTATGTACATATGTATCATATGGTAATTAGCCTGAGGAAATTAACAGCTGTGTGTGACAGGGATATATACCAGGGTCCATAAGTTTAGAGTTGGAGCATTTCTCCAAAAATCAGGGATGTATGTATTGAAAGCAAGAATTTCCTCCCAAAATAGACTTACAGGACAGACTTGAGGCTAACCCCACCATACTTTGGCCTCTACATGCCTCAACTTTGACAGGATTGAAAATAGATTTGTCTTTTCTCATAGAGAACCGGAAAATAGTTTTACAAAAATTTGGTTACAGGCCGAGGTCCATTAAAACAGATTAAAAACAATGACAAAAAAGAGAAACTCCCAGGTGACAAAAGTTAATACTCTAAAAGTTTGGTTTTTGTGTCTTCACAGAATTCTCCCAAACTCTTTTGCCCTAAAAACAGAAGCTTTGACATCGACGCCATCTACAGCGTGATAGACGACGCCAAGCAGTACGTGTACATCGCCGTCACGGACTACCTGCCTATCTCCAGCACGAGCACCAAAAGGTCAGCACGGGCATGACCTTGACTTAGAACCTGGTCTCCAGGGCCGGGCACTGAACTGGGGACCGATGAAGACACCAGCCTGGACACTCAGATGCTATCAGGTCATGTTAGGTCACACGTTATTCACATCGGCTGGGTGTACGTGTGCAGCTTACCCATGATGCATCCCTTCCCTCGGTCCATTTTCAGGACTCGGGGGTCTCACCCTACAGAAGTACCTCGGTAGTTTACATTAGAGGCATAAGAACAACTTCAGAATGAAGAGTGGGTTGTTTTCAACTTGAAAATTATTTGAAAAATAAAAGAGAAATAACATTAAAAAAAATTTTTTTTTAAATATTAGTTGAGATGTGCCTAAAGGACCTCCTGCAACTGAGTAGGCCTGGCAAGAGATTCCTTAAAGGGTACATCACTCTGTTGTATGCACATCAGTCTTTATCAAATGCTAAATTGTCTTTCTATTTTTCAACTTAAAGGAGAAGGAAACTTAAAATGTGTACGTTGTCTGCCAGTCCATCCCACTGTATGAGGAAGGGAGCATGTTAAAAATGGAGAGCTTTCTCAGTAATTCCCCATCGTTTAAGCGTGGAAGTATGTGGAATAAATTCAGGAGCAGAGCACATAGCCCTGCACCACTGCATGTAGGGATTTGGGGCTCCACCCCCAATATTTCTCACTTTTGCTTTTGTGTTGGGAATACAAAGATTCAGGTGCCCTGAAATGTATGGAATAATACACTCAATCCAGGAAAAGTGTTCCAAATGCACATTTCTGGGAGTACAACCTGAGACCTTTTGAATTTGGAAAATTACAATTTCAAAATAACCATTTACTGAGGTTAAGTGATGAAGTGTGCTTATATGGCTTGAATATTTTTCATGTTGCCAACTTCACATATGCATGACATGCAGCTTCTTTATGCTAATGACCGTAGAGTTACAAAAGGCATATTTCACCAGAAAGCGATTATTCTTAATGGCAGTTGAAAAGCACTTTAAGATGCACATTATTAAATCACTTTTACTTTTAAATATTCGATTTTTCTTAACATTCGTGGATGTTTTTCACATATTTTCACATCTTTTTTATACCCTTTTAAATGTTTCTCTCAGTAATTATTTTGTTTTAGTTTTACTCTTCAGCTTCACTTTGGGAAGATTTTGGAACATAACAAATAGGTTTTGCCTGATTTTATCATTCAGAAGGAGAATATTGTCAAGGTTTTGTTAGGATTGGATGATGATTTCTTATGACTGACAAAATCTTCATTCCATAAAGTTCCAGAAACAAAATTAAGATCCTTCATGGCCAAGGAGAAGGACTGGTGATAATAAAATATATTGGAAATATAAAAGTTCGAGAAAACTAGAAGAATGTTGAAGAACTGGGAACTTACCTCAAATTTTGCCCTTTCATTATTAATCTACCATTTCAGCTATTATGCAAAGAGTATTTTTATCCTACTTTGATATTTCAAAACTTTCAATGCCTCTGGCATTCAAAATGAAAACTCATCAAAGACATAAGTAGTTCAAACATCCGGGTTATAATTAAATTCCATGAATAAAAAATTATTTTAAAAGTCAGACTGGTTATTTGTCTTCAAATCATCCTGGAAAAATTTTTCAGGAGTTCTGCTTTAAAGATGCACATAGAGCAGGAGCTCACTTTGGGGACAGTCACCAAGGGAAGAGAGGTTTGAGCAGTGTTTGGGGAGAGAGGGGTGGCTTAGGCGCCCAGCTGGAGTTCTGTCGGGAAGTTAACTCTCAGAGCACAGGTAGGGTTGGAGGTGCAGAGAGTAGGCTGGAGGCTCATGGTGGTGTCAGTCTGCTGTGCCCTCTGGCCAGATACGCCAAGGCCTGTTGGAGGAGACCTCGTTTTGGCCAGGGACAGGTCTCCCTCATCCCTCAGTGCCCTTACCTAGGAGACTTGCATTTTTTCTTTCTTTTTTTATTTACTTTTATACAGAGGGGAAGGGAGGGAGAAAGAGAGAGAGAGAAACATCAATGTGTGGTTGCCCCTCATGTACCTCCTACTGGGGACCTGGTCTGCAATTCAGGCATGTGCCCTAACTGGGATTTGAACCACCAGCCCTTTGGTTCACAGACCAGCGCTCAGTCCGCTGAGCCACACCAGCCAGGGCAAGGCTTGCATTTTTTCAGTGTATTCTACAAGGTCATGTATATATCACAGAACAAAGTGATGATCAGATTAACATCAAAGTGCTCTGAAGTCTAGTTAATTCATTTTCCAAAACTAATTTGCTTTCTTTTTTTTTTCTTACCCATATGAATATTATTTCCACAGGACTTACTGGCCAGACTTGGATGGGAAAATAAGAGAAGCATTAGTGTTGCGAAGCGTTAAAGTTCGACTCCTTATAAGCTTCTGGAAGGAAACTGATCCCCTTACATTTAACTTTATTTCATCTCTTAAGGCTATTTGCACTGAAATAGCCAACTGCAGCTTGAAAGTTGTAAGTATGACGTTGACTCGGTTATTAATGAAAACGAGTTTCTTCCCTTTGCACACCTGTGAAACCTATAAGCACACACATACACATCAACTTCCAATAAGAACTGGAATAACAATCTTTGATAGTGAAAGACACTGTACAGGGTAGGGTAGATAATTTTTCAAAACAATCACATGCCCCAAAAAGGAGACTAGAACCCAAGTGTCCTGGCACCCTCGGAGTCCAGCCCTCCTTGCACACACTTCCTGTTATACTCTTCTTGGGTTTTTTGAGCAGCCTCCTTCACCTGCCAGTCTTTTCTGTAAGACAGCGGCCAGCACAGAGTTGGACCGTGCACCAGCGCAGACTCATCCAGCCTCAAGGCCCCCTTAGCCTGGCTTCCTGCGCGGGCTCCAGGTCTCTGGGGTCACATGCCAATCCCACTCTGCCTGCCATCTTATGGAAAAAAACCAAATGAACCTTTTGGCCAATCCGATATTTCATAATTACAATTGACATACAATGTTATCTTAGTTTCAGGTGTACAACACAGTAATTAGACGTTTATGTAACTTACAAGGTGATCACCACACTAAGTCTAGTGCCCACCTGGCACCATGCAGTCATTACAATATTATTGAATATATTCCCTATGCTGTACTTTCTACCCCCCATGTGAAGTCAGAAAGTCCGTCTATGTTCAAAAACATCATACCCATCTGCTCAAAAGTGTGAGAAGCTACACATCCAAATTGTGTCCCTGAGAATCAACAAAAACACCAGATGAAATGTTTTTAACTCATTCAGGCCATTAACATATTTTTGGAAGCTGCATTCATTTACAATTTAAAGGCATAAGGTTCTAGAATTTTCTGTGAATTTCAAGACAATAATGCTTTTCACATGTGTGTTCAACTTTGTTGCCCTAACATTCTGGTAACATTCATGGAAAACAGAAACTCTAATCTCTGTCTAACTGGCTTTGGTCAGCTGTCATGCACATGTCTGTGGGCACAGAACCAGCACAGTTTTTGGAAGTATAAACAGGTCTATGATTACTACCACCGATATGGTCTCCAGAACAGTTTGCAAATGAATGAAATAGCCAGGAGTTGGATCAGGACAGCAGCCTCTGTTTGGAATCAGATATTAGGGATTGGAGGGAACGCTGGTATGTGCCCAGGAAGCCAGGCAAAGAGAGAGAGGAGAACAGAGTCAGATTGTGTTCAGTAGCTTTTCGTGGACAGAGGAACGCTGGGAATTGTTTCAGCTTAGGGACCTGTTCCAGCTCATTGAAGTGGCCTATGTGGATCCAGGAAAAAATCACGTAAGGCAAAGGACAAGAGTGTAGTTCTCCGTCATGCTCCCGGTGCCTAGCATGATGCTGGCATAGAATGCTCCATGCATGAATGTTGGATGAGTGGGTGGATGAATCAACGAATGAAGTCAAAGAAGGGAGCCAACAAAGGCAGAGGGAAGAGAAAGGTTCCGTGAGCCCACGCGTGGAGGGAGCAGAGGCCAGAAGGGGACATGGAGGATGAGGAGTCCTTGTAGCCATTTTCTGGGGGTGTACTGGGGTGAGGAGCCTGCTAGGTGAAGCTGTGCACACGGAAGTTCAATATCCTCGCAGCCAGAGGACCTACCAGGCCTAGCAGTGTTTTAAAATAGAGATTTTATTATTACTCAGATATGACAAAGCCCACAGATCAGGAGATGACAGCCATTGAAAAGATACCCTTGTTGCATTTTCAGATCTCAAGAGAAGGGGGCATGTCATTTCATGGAGGGCCACATGGGGGAAACGGCAGGGTCCTCCAAGAGGCAGAAGGAGCGAGGGAGGAGCTGGGAAGGGCCTTTGAAGACCAGTTGGGATTGGCCAGCTTGAATAATTTCAGAGGGCTCTGGGGCCTCTTGCCTGATACCTGGCCCTGAGGTGGTCAGGACGGGTGGGTAGTGGCGCAGAGCGTGAGCGTTGATCAGGGAGGTGATTCAGAGTCTGAGCTGCGGATTGGTTGGTTGGCATGTTGAAGGTGGGCTCACAGGCCAGGTATTTCTTATCTCCAGGAACAGGCTCACCCTGGGAGGTGCAGTCCCTCTGGGCTCAGGGAGGCCCCAGGTGTCAAAGCATCCGAATGCACAACATAAAAAGACCCAACAACAAAAGCAGAAGCAGAGAACAGAGAGTGCCACTGGGGGACTCAGGGCACAGGGTTCTTTGCTCCTTTCTCTTCTCTCCACTTCTGCTCAGGCCAACTCAGTGGCCTCTGCCCACGCAGCACTTCCCGACCCACACCTGCTACGGAGGCCCTGTCAGCCAAAACCCTGGTGTGAAATGTTAAGTCCTCTCATGTAACACCAGCAAGAAATGACCAGGAAAGTAGGATCCGCCACTTTAACCTCTGCACTACTTACCCAGCTCCACCCTTCCAACACCGATAGCCATATTACTTGAGTAAACCGAATATTCGTAGCTCGCTGTTGGATGTTTTATGAAACAGAGACCCCCATCTCCATGGAAGCCAGGCTATGCCTTTCTAAGCATTAGGAAAAGCTTACATGGAAAGGAGCTTATGGCCCCAACATCCGGGGTGAGGATGGGTGAGGAGCTTTTCTAAGAGGAGGAGGTGTTGGAACTTCACACGAAGCGTGTCTTCAGGAGCCTGGGAGCACTGATGGAGCAGATGGGCTGGGATCAGGGCAGAGCATCCATGTGCCTCGCAGAGTGGGCACCCGCCCCTTGCTTAGTGGGTATTACCCACAAGGGGACTCATGGAAAGACACTGCCAACTCCCGAAGGTGTCCTAGGCAGCTGGCGTTTTATTTTTTAATCCACTTACAAATCACTTTTAAAAGGTCTTTGCTGTCACAGCATATTCCATGTCTAACAGTATGTCAGTGAATACAATATAATTTCTACTGTCATGTTTGCCTCCCAGACAAAGCTGTTTCCCCACTTTTGGACCATTTTTGACTTTCTAGAGCAAATGGGTTCTCAGTAAAGCCTCAAGCTGTGATGTCGTCCCTGACTTGAATTAGGATGTATATTTTGTTCTCTTTTGAACCTCTCTCGGTTCTACAATAGCTTCCACAAAAGGAAATAGTCCAGTGTGCAGGCACGTGTTTTGATGCAGTGTCCGAGCGAGGTCACTCCCGGCTGTCACAGAGTGATAGAAAGCCTCAGCGCCAACATGGCCTCCGCTTTGACTTAAGAGTGTTCACAGGGTATTAAACTGGTTTGAAGAGTGCACAAGGCTATATGGGAACCCTCAGATTTTGCAGAAGACAGAACGGAGGAAGGTGATCTGGCAGCTTTGCCTGTAACCATGGCGATGTAGCCCTGGAAAAGGTTCCCCATGAGGCGCAATACCCAGTTCTTCATTGGTAGATTTTGGCCTGTGCACCATGATTTTAAAGGTTCTATAAAAAATCAGAATAAAATTATCAGGGCTGGGGAAGACCCTAGTGATCACATATTTTAGCTGCCCCTTTTTCACTTCGGGGAAAGGGAAGACGAGGTCATTGTTTCCTCGCACCCAACCTGAACACATAATTTTTAAAACTAGACAATGTTTTCATTCCTAGGTATCATTCTATTGCCCTCTCAAACGCATATGATTCCTCCACCACTGTAAGATATTTCAGGAAGGGTCTGTGCAGTTCTGAAAATGTGCAACATTTTCCAGTGTGGCAGATGAGCCCTCTTCTTCAATGGTGTCTTCCTGTGAGCTCAGCCACAGGGTCCTGTAAACAGTCACAATTTAAGCCTCATCTAAGCATTTACAATTTCAAGAGATTCCTGAGGCACCAGCCCACCCCCTCCTGCTCTCAGCCCCACTCTCAGAACTTCCCCATCGCTGCCACGAGGTGCCCTGGAATGCTGTGTTTTGGGTCACACAGTTGAAATTCAAGGTTCATGATTTGAAGGTGTGACTTTTTTTTTTTTTTTGCCTGTGAAAAGAGCCTTAGACCCCAAGTGTTTAAATGCAAAGTATTTTTTCCTTTGGCAAAATTTCTTTTGACCTTTGCAAATACCCAGTAGAATCTACTCGTCATTGACATGAGCCTGCTGCTGCGTCTAATGTCTGCAGCGTGTGAGAACATCCATTCAGCTCATTGGCATGCTTGACAGAAGGCACCCTGAGGTCCTCCTCAAATGCCAGGGCACCCTGATGGGTAAGACAAGGAGAACTTAACCACCTTCTGGCCCTCGCCCTGTTGAAAGAATGAATTTCATGTTCATTTTGTAGCTTACAAATGTTCATTACAGTGGAGCGTGCTCATTTTCTCTCTTGCTGCCTATAGAGAGTTGAGAACAAAAATAGCTTCATCTATACAAAATGACAAGATTGTGGTTTTAATAACCCAATATGAGGTCTATTGCTGATATTTGGATCATAAAACCCTTTTGTACTCTTGAACAAGACCGAAAATGTTCTCTATCCACCTGCTTCATTTATTTATGTATGTATTTTTGTCTTACAGAGATTTTTTGATCTGGAAAGAGAGAATGCTTGCACTACAAAAGAACAAAGGGATCACACCTTTCCTAAATTAAATCGTAACAAGTACATGGTGACGGACGGAGCGGCTTATATTGGTAGGTGTCGGGCCCACGAGGCTCCTGAGGGGATTGTGCAGGTGTGTGGTGGGCCAGCTGGGTTCCACGCCCCATGGCGAAGTAGCAGAGATTCTGGAGGCCCTGCCAGTGCAGAGGGTAGGGCACCCTGGAGGTCAGGAAGCAGGAGGGGCATCTCCTCTATGGCTGACTCACTTCCTTAGAGACCATGTAAGATGTTTCTTCATGACTGTTTTGCAGAAATTCTGTGGTCCCTTTGCCTCATTTTGCAGGTGAGGTGATGGGCCCCTCAGAGGCGAGTCCTGGCCCTTGAATGAACGCAGAGCTCTTTCCTCTCTCACAGCACCACAGCCAGCCTGTCACGAGCCACGGAGCAGACATCGTCGGAGTTCAGTGGCAAAACACGGTCCCGGCCATACTCCTGCCCCTGACTTTTTTTAAGTGTCTAACTTTAGACAGTTTACTTAAGCCCTGTAAACCTCAGTTTCCTCATCTGTAAAATGGGGCTAACAATGGCTTCCGCTTCAATGGGTGAAGATTAAATGGGATAATATATGCAAATCCCCTGGCACATGGGTCATCCTGATTCATGTTAGATGCAGAAGTCCTATGTTCTGGTGGAATTACTTACTAATGTATCAAATTCCATTCTCCTCTGCCACTGTGTGTATGTGTCCAGGGTAACCCCTTAAGCTGGTACCATCACAGGCAGAATAGAAATTACCTGTAAAACCAGGGTGCATACATCTCAAAACAGCAACATGGTTATTACATTGAACAAATGGCATGGTAGGTTAAAGCAGAGAGGAAAAACACGCATAGTAGGAAGGACTATGGAAACTATTTGTTTTCCAAGTTCAGTGAGTGAGGAAAAATACGCCCTTTTAATGGTGTAAAGCACTTTGTCTTATTTTATTCTCTCAGCAACATTGCCAATAGCAAGGGCGGTTTTTCTTGCCTGCAGTTTTGAAATGAGGAGACTTGGGTAAGAAGATATGAAATGACTTACACGTGCAGATATAACGAGAGAGGAGCCGGGTCTGGAATCAGGGCACCCAGACCCCACCCCCTCTCAGCGCTTCAGAAAACACTGCAAAAACAAGCAAACAAAAAACCCCTCAATCCTCACAGACAGACAACAGCATGGTGATCACCAGAGCGAAGGGCAGGTGGGGCGGGGGGAGAGGGTAACGGGCAGGTAGATGGTGACAGAAGGAGACTTGACTTGGGGTGATGAACACACAAGACAATATACAGATGACGTATTATAAAATTGTAAAAAATTAAAAATAGAAAAAGAAGAAACTGTCACCGACCATGGGAAAGTGACTACTTCCTAGCTTGGTAGGAAGATATTCTGCTGTTTTCCATTCGGACGAGTTAGGGGTCACATTAGAACAGAGTATTGGGATTTTTTTCAGTGTATATCATGTGGGCTGTTCTAGAATATGAGCATATCATTTTATTCGTGTTGCCCCCTCAGTGTCCCACGATGTGGTCATTTGACTTTTCTCATGTTTATCAGCTTATGGGGAATAGAATGAAATCAGCCTCTTTTTAAGCAACTGACAAAAACAAACTCAAAATCTTTCATCAAAAGTGAGAACTTTTGGCTCAGGTACTGGGAAACAGATGGATGGATCAGGTTTCAGGCACACTTGGATTCAGGGACTCCACTCTGGACGTTTTACCTGCAGGTTTACTAAGGGTAAGGTGGTGTGTGTACCTTCAGCAGTGACTTGTGCCTGTATCCACATGTTCTTTTAATGAATTAAATGTTTTGGAGTCAGACAAACCTACTTTGAATTTAAACACTAACACTTAAGCTGGAAGATGGTGGAAGATCACGTATCCTCTCTCTGCTGATGCCTCATTTGTAAACTGGGATGATTTTATCCCGTTCTACCCTTTGATGGTGAAATGAATAAATGAGATGATATATAAAAAGCTACTAACTCTGTCTCTGATCTGCCTATGTAGATCTCTAGTAAATATTCATTCCTGGCTGTCTCCCTTCTTCCCTTATAGTGCAGTCTTTTGAAACAGATTTTATTTTTTTAGAGACATTGTAGGTTTGCAGTAAATTGAGCATAAATACTGAGACTTGCCGTATGCCCCCTGCCCCCAAACATGCACAGTCTCCTCATCATCCTCCACGGGGGGGCACATTTGTTACAGTTGATGAACCTACACTGGCACATCAAAATCACCCGAAGTCCCTAGTTTGCGTCAGGGTTCACCCTCGGTATTGCACATTCTCTGGGTTTAGACAAATGTGTAATGACATCGTTATATGATGAATGTGATATTACTCATCATTATGCGATCATACAGAGTATTTTCACTGACCTCACAATCCTCTGTTCTCTACCTGTTAATCCCTCCCTCCCCCGCAGCTGCTGGCAACTACGGACGTTTTTACTGTCTCCGTAGTTCTGTCTTTTCCAAAATATCAAATATTGGGAATCACATGATATGTAGCCTTTTCAGATTGGCTTCATTCACTTAGTAATATACAGTTAAGTTTCCTCCACATTGTTTAGTGGCTTAAAAGCTCATTTCTTTTTAGTGCTGAATACTATTCTATTGTCTGGATGTACCACACTTTATCCATGCACCTACTGAAGGGATACCTTGTTTGCTTTCAAGTTTAGGCAGTTGGGACTAAACTGCCATAAACATTGTGTGCAGGTTTTACAGCAAGGAGCAAGATTGCTGAATCATGTGGTAAGAATGTGTTTAGTTTTCTAAGACGCCAAACTGCCTTCCAAAATGGCTGTACCATTTTGCCTTTCCACCAGCAATGAATGGGAATTTTTGTTGTTCCTTACCTTCACCTGTATTTGGTGATGTCAGGGTTCTGGATGTTGGCCATTCTAATAGGTGTGTAGTAGTGTCCTGTTGTTGTTATAATTTGCATTTCTATGACGACATATGGCGTGGAGCATCTTTTCATAGGCTTATTTGACATCTGTTTATCTTCTTTGGTGAGGCGTCTATGAAGGTCTTTGGCACATTTTGTGACTGGGTTTTTCATTTTCTTATTGTTCAGTTTTAAGAGTTCTTTGTAATGTTGGATTGCAGTCCTTTATGAGACATGTGTTTTGCAAATATTTTCTTCCAGTGTGTGGATTATCATTTTATTTTCTTGACTGTTTTTCACAGAGCAGAACTTTTTAATTTTAATGAAGTTCGGCTTATCAATTATTTCTTTCAAGGGTTGTGCCTTTGGTGTTGTACCTAAAAATTCTTCACCAAACATCAGGCCATCTAGATTTTCTCCTAGAAGTCTTATACTTTTGCATTTTACATTTAGGTCTATGATCCTAGTTTTTGTGAAGGGTGCAAGGCCTGTGTCTAGATTCACTTTTGCATATAGACACCTTGTTGTCCCAGCTCCATTTATGGAAAAGTCTGTCTTTGCTCCAGTCTACTGTCTCTGCTCCTTTGTCAAGATCAGTTGACTCTATTTATATGGGCCTGTTTGTGGGCTGTGTTTTAATGCATTTTTAATTGAGTTTATTTTACACATAGCATTTTAGCAAAACATTAATTCCCTAGAGTGAAGCATAGTTCTAGTATAAAAATATCAAAAGGGCATCACGAGGAAAAATTCACTGATAATTTAAATAATTAGCAGCATGTTCCAGGGAGTTCTCAAGTCATCACCCAGACACCAGCTGAGCAATCTGAATTCAGAAAAATCCACACTAGACCTTACCTAGAATTATAGCTCTCTTAAATGTTCACAAGACTTAGAGAAAAATCCCCCAAACAGTGAAATCCCTCTACTTTTTAGTTCTCTGGAGCATATTTGAGTTAAGCTTGGCAAACTCATCTGGAAGATGGTTTGAATTATTAGAGGACTGGCAAGGCAGTGGTAGGTTGATTGAAGGCACCAAAAAGTCCCACGGAGGCCTATATGGCTTCCCAGTGGTTTTGTCCACACCACCAGCCTGGTGTTCCTGAGGGGCGCCGTGGTTCTGGCCTGTGGGGCCTAAACCCGTGTTCTGGAAGCTGGAATGGCTGCCTCAAAAAGCACTGGTGAACCCATTCCAACTGGAAAAAATACTGATGCATATGCTGTGATTTGGAAGTGTAGCCAAGCCATCAGGAAGTGGAAGATGAGAACACGTGGTAACACTGGGAACAGGAAGGCCTCCCCGGGACCATGAAAACAGCCTGCGGCTATTATTCCAGAGAAGAACCAAATTAAAGCTTTTGAGAAGCAATAGATAGACAGGATTTTTACTTCATCTATTGTATTGAAAGAAAAAGCTGTAATTCACACACACACACACACACACACACACACAGGCTTCAAAATCTCATCCCTTCTCTCCCCTCACCTTTCCCCTCCCTCGTGCTACCCCAACGCATATTTCTATGGATTTTTCTCTCAGAGAGTGTGGCCCATAGATGCATGGAGCAAAGCTCCCAGTGTGGCCTGATGCACCAACCCTGGAGGCTGGCGTTCGAGTCCAGGGAACATGCACAAGTTAGCACAAGATATACCTTTAGGATCAGAGGTAACATGGAACAAAAGTTAACTATGGACCGTGGGGGCAAACCTGGCTTGGAACATCGCCCTGATACTTTTTCACTCCCATCTTGGACAAATGGCTTAGTCTTTCTGTGCCTTAATTTCCTCATCTGTGTAATAGAGTTCATATTATAACTGCGGAGGGCTATAGTAAAGATTGAATGAGATCATGTTAATGAGAAAAAAATGTACTGCCCTTGCTCCAATGCCCGGCACTTAGCTGTAGGGATGAGATTTTAGTTCTTGAAAAACAGGAGCCTTTGGTTTGCATAATGAATAGCCGGCTCCAGAATAACTCAGCCTGCGGTGGCCACTCCCCACTTAGAGGCCCAAGCCCTCGTTCACCTGGCACAGCGCATTGGCACTGAGCCACAGCCTCGGAGTCTGGCCGTATGTCTGAAAGCATATTGCTGGGAACACAGAGCCAACAAAGGAGGTGTGTGCAGAGACCCCAACGTGATATTGTGAACCATTTAGTAGACATGTCACTCATTATAGCACTAAAGTTCATCCAAAGTTATATCTCTCATGAAGCTGTGGACAGCATCTTGCAGTGTTTTGGGGGGATGGAGGTGAGATAGGGGAGAGAGGTAAAGAGAGACTTCCTTCAATCTGCTGATTATATTTGACTTAAGCACCTGGTAGTAGGCCCTGAGGAATAAACTTGAGTCGAATGAGAGAGACAAGGGAATCACCTTCCCGCATCCCAGCAGCGCCCTATGGAAATGCGAGCTGACGTGTGTGGGGGCGTCTTACTCAGCAGACTCTCCCTCAGTGGTGCCTGAGGAGCTGCTGCGTTGATGGGAAGTCAAGTTCACACTTCTAACGCCTTCCATTCCCATATGGAAGAGGGGCGCAAAACTGAGAGCTTAGACCAGAGCCCGGCTGGTGGTAATTTATGAGGTAATTTTGTCAGTCTGGACACAGCTAAATCTTTTTTAGGGAGAATAAGGCTTCGTATATGGCATTGTAGTTGGTTTATGGAACTGGCAGACCAAGTCCACCCTCGATTAGCTGGGCAATCAGCTGGGCAACTTCATTCCCCTCTTTCAGCCTCACACTCCTCACCTGTAAAGTGCATTTTAATCCTACCACCATCTGAAAAAATGTAAATAACAAGCACAGTGCTTTCCTCATCAGTGACACATCATAAATGACAGCTCCTCTACCCTCAGCCCCTTAACCCATCCTCATCCCAAGCTCCGCCCCGCCATGTTCCAAGATCCAAATCATGTTTTTATCACATCCTTTTGGGGGTGTGGCTCCCTAATTTCCTAACGAATAAATTTCTACGCATCTCTTATTACCCAGTGACATGCCCCTTTGTTGAAATATCTAGCTACAGTTAGATATTTCTTTCTCCTTTCAACTCCAAAATGTGGAGGGAAAAGTCTTTAATACAATCAGTTTGATGGCAAAACCTTATTTTTAATTATAAAAGGCATTCCTGGGAAGGTTTATAAATGCTGATTTTTATAAGATTCATTCTATCATAAATGAACAAATAAATTTCTATTAGAATTTTGGTAGAAGTTTCCATAAGTGAAAAATCTTCATCCTACAGGAAAAAGAGAAAAGAAATTTCTTTCCCTTGCTCTCATGGCATCGTATCCATACACATATTATGTGCTTTGTATTATAATTATTGTATTTCCCCCCTGGATCCCTCCCAGGCAATGATGGTCTTTTTCGGTTCTAGATCATGGCTCCAGCATAGTACCTGGTAGACATTAATTAGACACTCAGTACATAAACATTATATGAAGGACAAAGAACAAAGAAGTAGATGTGCTGTTGCCTCCTGAGGAGAACCTGTGTCCTGCTGGAACCCTCGCCCTACTGGATACCAGACATGAGATTTGAGTGGGAATTTTGCGTAGCTCAGCCCTGTATCTGTTCCCATCCTAAGATCGACCACATGGGAGCAACTTAGGCATGATTAACCCCTTCTGGGACACATCTCAGCCTTAGAACCTATTACGGGCTGAACTGTGTCCTCCCGAAATTCATCTGTTGAAGCGCTAACCCCCAGTCCCTCAGAATATGACCTTATTTGGAGATAGGGTCCACACAGAGGTAATCAAGTTAAAATAAGGGCATTTGGGAGGGCCCTCATCCAAGCTGACTGGTGTCCTTTATCAAAGGGGACATTTGGACACAGACATGCGCAGAGGGAAGGCAGTGTGAAGACACAGCCATCTATAAGCCAAGGAGAGTTCTGGAACAGACCCTTCCCACTCAGCCCTCCAAAGAAACCAGCCTAACCCACACCTTGATTTTGGACTTTTAACCTCCAGAACTGTGAGACAAGAAATTTCTGTTGTTCAAGCCACCCAGTCTGTGGTACTTCATTACAGCCGTCATGGCAAACTAAGGCACTTTCTAACACCAGGCACTCAGAATGGGGAGCCCGGGGTCACGGCAGCGCCTAGTCTGAGGAGACAGAACCAGAAGGCCAACCAAGGAATATTTGCATATTTAAACAGGAGCTGCTTCTCCTTCTCTGGCTTTTTCTTTGATATGAAAGCATCTGAACATGTAATTAGAATCCCCCGTTTACCCATATGGATTAGATGTTGTCTCTCTGAAAAGGTAGTAATCATTCACAGGATTTTTAAGTGGATTCCTGTATATTTTAAATGTTGCTGTATTTAGTGTGTCTTGTGAATGTCAATAAGAAATAACATTTACAGAAAAGAACAGCAGGTTCCTTGTTTTGAGTTTCAAGATGAGCAAAGCTAAAGAAAATGCCAAAATAACATGCAAATATTAATCTGCCATGTGTAAGGCTTCTTGGAATTTTTTTTCCTGAGCTGTCAACAGCATGTAGCCTCCCTGCCGTTATTCCTGGGTGTTCATTTTTTTTTTTAACAGAATCTGCTGTGTATTTCACTGTATGGGGAATATTCCCCAATACATCCTCACCATTATTTCCTTTTGTTTGCAGGAAATTTTGACTGGGTAGGGAATGATTTTATCCAGAATGCAGGCACAGGCCTTGTTATCAACCAAGCAGATGTGACGAACAACACGAGCATCATTAAGCAACTGAAAGATGTGTTTGAGAGGGACTGGTACTCACCCTACGCCCGGAGCTTACAGCCAACCAAGCAGCCAGACTGCTCCAGCCTGTTCAAACTCAGCCCCCCCTCGGACAAAACGGTCACGTACAACGCGAGTGGGAAGGACCCTGCAAGTGTATAACACATGAATGAACATACTGACCGGACTGCTTGTATTTCCTATTTATATATAAAGGACCGCAGGAGAGAAAAACAATTTAATATGTCTTTTTTAGGGGAAAAAAGCACACTTATGAAAAATAATCTCTGATACGCCATGTAATATCTAACCATCTTAGTGGCGTGTACACTCAATTTAAGACTTTTGTACTTGTTACTTCTGACAGAGAATGTCATTTCAGCTTGGAAGTTAGCTTTTATGTTTGCATACCAATTTTAAGGCTTTGATGCATCTTTCTTTCTGGTTCTAGAACTTTTTATGCTGACCCACATGGTCAGTTCTTAGGAAGCTTAGCATGAGGTAAGCTCTTTACTATTCTGAGAACTACAGACTTAGAGAAGAATGAGGAATTCACCTTAAACAAGAAATCAAACCAAGTGTTTATCCTTGTAAACTCTCTCCAAGACCTATATAGTCATCTTAGCATGAACTTCTCATGCCATCCTTCAATACTCTTGAAAAATACCTTTTTTGCCTCCCTGTTCATTTTCTCCTGATACCGTAGATTTTCTTTTGTATCATTTTCCCTTCTCACAAAAGAGTTTTATGATATAGTGTCCCTATATTCACCTCAACACTAGTTCTCCAAGTATATTTTTGAAAGTGTATGAATTCCTCAGAATGGATACAAAATGGAAATAGCAGTCTTTAATTTTCACCTTTCAGCTGCATTTTTTTCTCTACCACGTTGATATTTTAAAATCACAGCCAGCAATATGTATCCTTTCCCTCAAGCTCCGAAAAATTATATAGCCACCTGCTAATATCCAGCTAGCTATTAAGTCTGCATTATAGAGAATGAAGTAGTTTTTCACATTTTTGTTTAGGTTATGATATTAGAAAAGAAAGGTCTCTATGCGTCAGTTGATTTGAATTTCTTTAGAATCATTATGCTGTTAAAGAGTATGCCAGCAAACGTTTACAGAGCTATTTAATATACCTTCTGCTATTTAATATACCAAATGCAATTTAAATACTCTGCTTAACATATTTTACTAAGAAACACAAATATTGGATTATTGTTCTATAATATCATTGTGTGTTGTTTTATATCTATACAATGTATATAACCCTATATTAACAGAGACTGTTGCTACCCTAGAGAGAGGTGTGACCTCTTCAGAGCCCAGAGCAGGCGGCCTCAGGACACTCAGTCTTAATGTTGCTCCTGACTCTCTCCCTGACCTCGGGTTTCTATTGGTAATGTAGGGACAGCAAATACTCACCTACCTCTCGAAGATGTTGTTACGGTAGGAAATATTTATAACTTGTTTTGAAATCAAAAGAACCTATATAAATGCTAAGCATTATGATGTAGAATCTTTTTCTTGAAATAATCTTTGTGGTATCCCGATGGAATCCATAGCAGGTTCTCCCTGAGAACCGATGAGGGAAAACAAATGCACAGCTTCTGGTTGCAAAGGGGGGAGGAACGCAGCACTTCAAAGCCCCTGCTGGACCTTGGGACTTGTCATCCTTGTGTTGGGTCACTTTGGCATGAGTGAGAGCAACGTAAAACGTGACATTGTGCTAAGGATTGTTGTTCAGGACTGGCACGCACAGGTGCTTTCAGAGCAAAGAAATGGAATCTTCACTACATTTTTTGCTGTTTCTAGAGATTTGATCTTGAATATGCCATAAAGAGTGACGGAGGAACCTGTGGATCATCCAGTGGGTTTGCTTGGTGTAGACACCTGTTGTTGGTTATCTGGCAACCACATAGCTCCTCTTGTTGTTTCCAAGTACTGCTTTACTGAATATTTAACAGACAGTGAAGAGAGCTGTATTTTTTAAGGGTAACATGTTTTTATGAATGATTGGATTATTAAATACTTCATCAATAATAGCCGGCCTCTGAGGCTCTAAATAGTTACCATATACCCAATCTTTGTTTGAGTAGGACATTATCCAGCCAGGCATCTCGGTAAAGTAAAGGTGGTTCGGGTGATGATTATAAAAGAAAGCAAGCAAGCAAAGAGTAGGCATGGAGACAAACATACCACGCTCCGTCCCGGGGAAAGAAAAGCAACACAGGCTGAGTTTGAAAAGGACATAAGAAGGGAGGAGAGATAGCCGCTTCCTGGTGAGTTCTCAAGTTGTCTCTTGGAGTGTTAGTGATGGCCACAGAAGAAGCACCAGCTTGGTCTAAGGGGGCCCCTTCATTGCCGCTGTCTTTTGCGTATCACAGGAGAAGAGAATCTTGTCCTTTGTGAATGGACCATCATTGCCATTTCCCTCTGAGCCCCATCAGCAGGCAGCCCCAGGACCTGCGCCCTGGGGTTTGCTGCCACGCACCAGCAGTATCAGAGCCTGCCTGGCCCAGCAGCCCCCTCTTCAAGGTGGCCCAGGCAGCTGTGGCCGGGCCACCGACTCCGGGAAGTGACGCTGGCCTCCTATGGCAGCCAGGAACGCAGCCCCTGTGCAGAGCGTTACAGCTGGCTCCATGTCTCCCGAGAGAACATTTCATGCTGCAGAACTTTCTTTTTCTTTTGGATGCTTCCTTTACCCCTCTAGAAGTGGTCTTCCTCTCTTTTAGACTGTGTCTGTGTTCTGCAGACCACCGACTTCCATTTCTCTGCAAACATCTTAGGAATTCTCTCCCAGGGGGTGGGGGAGGAAAAGCAGACACAATCGGAGACTATGTTTTAGATTTCTGTGCCACTTCCATTAACCCAGTGCCTTATGTAACCCCAAGCATTGATTTTAAACAGTAATTTGCTCTATGAGAAGCTTCTGATGGGCCTTCCAGATGAAAGCTTGTGTCTACGGATTCTACGCATCCTGTTCTCTTCCCAAGCCACACAAATCAAATCATTGACACTCAAATATTGATACTGTTGGTCCCAACTGCATTGACACAGGCCACAGGCCACTAGCATATCAAATAATTGCATCACAGCACTGTAGAGGACATGGAACATTCTAGATTATATCCATGCTGTGGAAACAGCGCATTCTGAGGACCTGAAAATGATAGAAGGTGCACTGAAAATGTCCACACTCTCTTTAAAGGACCCTGTAAAGAGATGCTTCAGGGACTTCTGAAGTCTCATGAGATAGAGAATGAAAATCAGCGTCTCTCTTTTTTAATTTATTTTTTTGTTGTTGGTCAAGTACATTTGTCTCCATATTCCTTCCACCACTTTCCCCTGCCCCACCCACCCCCACCTCCCCCCCTCAGCCCTTCCCCACTTTGGCTTTGTCCATGGGCCCTTTGTACATGTCCATGAAGACCCTTCCCCTTCTTTTCCCCCATTATCCCCTTCCCTCCTCCCCTCTAGTTACTATCAGTTTGTTTTTCTGTCATTGTTGCTCATTATATTTTGCTTGCTTGTTTGGAAAACAAGTGTCTTTAGAAAGTCAAAGCAGACCCCGTAAAAGAAATGAAAGGGCCTTGGATGAACTTTGCATCTGTGTAGCTCTGGGCACCCCTTTTCCCATCGGGCTGTATTTGTGCTCGTGCCTATCTCACTTCTGATTGGCTCTTAAGGAGGTGGGTCTGATCATGTTTGTGGCTAATCTTACCCTTTCAAAAGCCTGTTCTGTTACTGCAGTTAAAAGTGCCTCGTAGAACCTGGGACTGACAGCAGCTCATTTCCCACAGCCTGCGGTTATTCTCAAGTGACTTTGATTCATTCTGAGTTTTCTGTTGATTTTTAGGAACTTCTCCTGAACTAAAATCTAAGGAAAAAATTAAAAGACCATAAGAATTTCTTGATAAGATCAGACCCAGGGTCCGGCTGTCTCAGGAATTCTGTCCCAGAATCTGCCTTTTTATCCTGTGTGACCACTTGTGTGAGTTTCTCTGTCCAAAATTCATTCCATTATTATTAACATTTAAGGAATGTAAAAAGCTGCCTTCACTTGCAAAGAACAGTTATGGTCTATAATGAAGGGTACTTTCTATTGGTTTTTCAAGCTCAGTCCCTTATAAACTGCACCATCTACTGTGGACTAAAGGTTCGGTTCTTCAGTTTTCTGTACCTAGTCTCAATGAGCTGGAATACTTTATTATAAGCTCTTTCAAAAAATTATTGTTATTTGAGTATAGCTGGTATACAGTCTTATATTGGTTATATTAGTTTCAGGCATACAATGTAGTGAGTCAACATTTTTATATCTTACAATGTGATCACTCCACTAATTCTTCTAATTATCTATCACCATATAAATTTAACACAACATTGTTGACAAATCCCCCTTCCCTTTTCACCCATCCCCCATCCCTTCCCTTCTGGTAACCATCCCTTTGGTCTGTTTCTATCTCTTTATTTTGTCTGTTTGTTTGCTGTTTTTAGATTCTACATATAAGTGAAATCATATGGTATATGTCTTCCTCTACCTGACTTATTGCAGTTAGCATAATACTCTCTCTATCCATCCATGTTGTTGCAAATGACAAGATTTTGCTCTTTTTTTTATTGCTGCAAAATATGCCATTGCATATATGTACCACATCTTCTTTATCAATTCATCTATCGATGGACACCTAAGCTGCTTCCGTATCTTGACTATTGTAAATAGTGCTGCAATGAACATAGAGGTGCATCTGTCCTCTCAAGTTAGTATTTTTGTTTTCTTTGGATTAATACCCAGAAGCGGAATTGCTAGGTCTTATGGTATATCCAGCTTTTGTTTTTTGAGGACTATCCATATTGTTTCCCACAGTGGCTACACCAGTTTACAGTCCCACCAACAGTGCATAAGGGAGACAATAAGCTTTTTTTGAAGGAGAAATTAATATAATGTCCATTTGGCCTAAGGTAGTTTGGATAAATTAATTCGTATTTAGTTAGCTGCTGGGATTTAGCATATTTCCCTTGTATATGTTGGTAGCCAAATAGGCATTTATTATTTTTACCTTATTGCTTTAAATTGGTAGTTTTCCAATAGCCCTGAAGTCCACCTCCGTTCATAGTCTGCCTTTCCCATTTGAGAGAATTTCCATCTTTGGCTGAATGAGAAAGATACTTCATTTTATGGTGACTGTTTAGATATTCTCCAGGAGTTTCTCAAAATTGTAAAAACCAAGTTTTCTTATTTTCAACCTATTAGCAGCCTTGTACTTACAGAGTTCTACAAAAGGTCACTGATTGCTTATGCGACTTTTGGCAATTTGATGAAAAGAAATTATTTAATAGGCTATTATGCATTTTCTTTTGCTATGTTTAACTACTAAACTTCTAATTCTTTTACAAAGGATATCTTGAATTTTTAATGTTTCTTTATGTAAATAGAATCAAGTTGTACCTGGACATATCTATATTATTAACCTTAAGATACCTAAATAAATTATGTGATAAAGGGCTGAATTTGGGGACATCATTAAAATTCTCAACCTTTTGTATAACCAAGTGCTCAATATTTTTTGTATAAATATTATATGTATTTCTTTTTTATTCTGTGAGATGAGGCATTCATTTTTCTCTTCACCTGGTTTCAGAAACAAACAAGTCTCCCTGAGTATCCAAGCTGTACCAAGTGTTGAGTAAGGTAACTACAGCTGCCCCAATGGGCAATGTTCCCTGTTTGGTATATTTGCCCAAGGAGGCACCTTTGTAACAATATTCTTGTCTCTATAAAAAAAAAAGTGTGTTTCCAACATGTCTTGGTTTTGAGTAAACAATTGGTTTTTTAGTGAAGAATCATTACAAAGAGCAGGCCGTACATCTGGCCCAGGCACAGGAAAGGCATTTGTAGATACGACTTCAGCTGCCTCCTGTACTTCCCCGCCACGTTCTTCTTTCCAGGCTTAAACCCATAATCAAAAGCTCCTGCTATCTGCTCAATAAACCCATATTGAATTGCAGGTTTAGAGAATTCCTTGAAAACCACCCAAGCCAACTCCTCCAAATGCACAAATTTCCTTCCCAGGCAGCCAATCAGAAGTTGAGGGTCTACTCAAGCCAGACATGATTGAGCTCTTAGTAAGCTGCCTTTCATAAGACCTGCACAGAATATACTTTTGCTGATTTGCTAAAGTAAATTAGACTTGAGGCAAAATCTTAAAAAGATTTTGCATAAAAGCATAAAAGAATGTGCATGCTGTGTGCACACTATGATGACCTTTTTGTAAAGAGAAAACTGAAGAGGCACACTTTTTTAAAGCTGTCATTTGAGAGTTTAGCAAAGGCTTAATAAAGCCAGCTTTCTGAATCTTTAATAGTCAATAATAATTTGATTTTATCAGCATGTTCTAGATCCTTCCATTTATTGGGGGGGCGGTTTTGTTGTTGTTGTTGTTTAGTTGGGCTAAATCTGATGAGGGAAGATGCTGTGCAAGGAATTTAGTGAACTCATAGTAAGGGTGAAGATTATTGATGATTTATTTTTGTCATGTGAGAGAGAAATGAGTAATGAAACAGTTTTCCTTTCATAAAATGGATATCTGGCTCTTAAACCCATTCCTTTTAGCTTAAGACATGTTGAAAATTGTTAATTCCCTATGGACTCTACTGTCATCCATGGGTGGAAAGTTCTAAGGAACAGTTGAGAAATTTTGAGCTTGTAAGACACAAACACAGATACACCTGGTTTCTAATTTGGGGTGCCCCGACATAGGTATATAACAGATCTTGGGAGTATGACCTCAAGTTCCGGGATTAAAAATATTAAAATCATATGTGACTTTCTAATATGAGTGGGGGAAGAAGATCTTTAGAGGCAACTCAGAAAATATATTCCAACCATATTTATGCAAACCAAAGCTTCATGTTGCATGTCATTTCCTTTTACTTAAATGTAGAGATTATCTGCTTCTTTTGAAAGTGCATGTTGCTAAAGCAACATTCCCCCTCCAAAATGTAAGAAAAGAAAGGCAGCACCATATTAGGGAGGTTACAGTATTGGTAGAGCACTTTGAAAATCCTCCATGAGAAAGGGTCACTGCAAAACAAAGGCTTTTGCGCCCAGCAGTAAAGCTGCACGTTTTCCATATTTCATGGGTGGGTTTATAGCTTTCCTGGAGCGCTGGACAGACCGCACCATAGTTGCTGTGTGATCAGAATCCTGTTTTCTGTTATGGGAACTTTCCACACTGGCCACAGTTCTTTGTACCACGGTTCATACTTGACCCAAAGAAACCATTTACAGGTCAAGGGATGGCCTCGGGAAGGAGACGTACCCAGCACCAGTGTTCTGGTTGGATGGCACCCAGCCCCACAAGGCAGAGCCCTCCTTTAGGGAGTCTGCAGTGGAAATGCAGAAAGTGAATGAGTGCCGCTAATAGCATCCAAAAGGTAGAGAGGAGCCAAGTCGCCCTAATGGTGTGACTTGGAGCAGTAAGGGCAGCTACTTCAGCAATTTAGGTAACAGTGTGCTTGTTGATCCACCGTTCACGCTCTTAGACTACTGGAGTAATCATGATTGATTCCTGAACAATGAGGCTGGACTTTGTGATTCCTGGGTTGCTTTCTTATCTTCTTTACTTTCTTATGTATCAACACAAATAAACTCACATTAATTGAGATAACCTGGCTGCATGTCTGTTCTTGGCAATCTGGAAGGGCCTACCACACTCAGTTAAAGCTATCTTCATTTTTAAGGAGCTTGGAAGCAAAGGAAAAAGTCAAAGACGCATTGTAGTTTATACGTTTTTTTCTTCTTAAAGATTTTATTTATTTATTTTTAGAGAGAGAGGAAGGGAGAGAGAAAGAGAAGGAGAAAAACATCAATGTGTGATTGCCTCTCGCATGCCGCCTACTAGGAACCTGGCCTGCAACCCAGGCATGTGCCCTAGAGTGGGAATCAAACTGGTGATCCTTTGGCTTACAGGCCAGCACTCAATCCAATGAGCCTCACCAGCCAGGGCAGTATACCATGCTTTGATTAGACATGGACTCAGACTGGAAATCTTCGTGGCAAATTGCCTGGATCCAGTCTGTAAGGGTTAAACATCAAATCAATGGTAAACAAGTATCCTAGACTCATTAAGATAAATTAGAAGCATTGAAGATGGATATTAAAAAGTCATTTAGGAGATGACTACATGACAGACACAGATTGTTAGAGCTGGAAAAAAAAAATTAGAGCTCTTGAAGTCCAAACCCATCATTTTTTTATTATGAGGAAAATGAGGCATGGAACACACAGTGAGTTAAGTAGAGGCAGATGTATTCCAAATTTAGAAGTTGTTTGTAAGAAATATACGGATGATCGACTTAATACATGCAAAAGTTGCTCATAATATGCTAAACATTTGGGGCAAATGGTTAGTTTACAGGGATTTGTAAAAGATGGAAGTCAAAATACCCCTAAGAGGTCTGGCAAAGGCTGGTGGGTCTTGAAGATGCCACAGGAAGGAGTGGAGGAGGTGGGGGTAGGGTCAAGGCACATTTAGCCTGGCATCTGTCCCTACTAAGTTCGGGTGGCGGTAATGCTGGAAGATGGTCTATGGTTATGTGCTCTGCTTCACAGGTTGCCCATTATGGGCACGCATTCAAAAATGAAAAGGATGCTACAAAACTACCATTTAATTTAGGGCTTGGAAACAAAATTCTTTTTCTTTTTTTGAAGTTTGTCACTCAGCCAGTCAGTTTGTAGTTATTTATATTAAAAAAGGTGCATGAGACAGATCATTTAAATCTAAGGGTTGCTGACAGTCAAATACTGCTAAATTGTTGGTGGTATGTTCATGTAATCGGGGTAACCTAGTGTTGTTGTCCACAGTGTGATGGTCAGTTGTGTGTGTCCGTTTGGCTGGGTGATAGTCCCCAGTTAGTCAATAAAACAATAATTTAGGAAATGTTGTGAAGGTATTCTGTGGGATAGGATTAAAATCTATAATCAGTTTTCTTTAAGTAAGGCAGATTATTCTAGATAATCTGGGTAAATCTGATTCAATCAGATAGAAAGTCTTTTTTTTGTTTGTTTTAATTCTTTGTGTGTGTGTTTTGGGTTTCATCAGGCCCAGCCTGTTCTTCCTGAGGGCCTGCTGGAGGGGTTTCAGACTTGCCCAGGCAGCCAGCCCCCCAGCACAGAAGCCAATCTCTGGCCATAAATCAATCTCTCTCCCTCTCTCTCTTTTTCTCGTGTGTGTGTGTGTGTGTGTGTGTGTGTGTGTGTGTGTGTGTCTTACTTGTTCTATTTCTATGGTAGAACCCGGACTCATAAACACAGCAATAAGCAATTCCAAAATCTTAGTGACTGAAAACCACAAGGTTTGTTTTTTTGCTCACACCACATCTTCATCCCCAGTCAGCAAGGACGCTCCACTCACTGTGACCACTCAGGGATCCACACTGACAGAACCAATGTCACTGGTCACCATGACAGACGGAAGGGAGCTCGCTGGAGGGTCTTATACCCATCGTTACACTCGAGGGAAGAAGTAGCACATGGCACTTCCGCTCACAATAAACTGGCCAGAACTAGTCACGTGATTTCACCCAGACTAATGCTAAGAAATTCATTCCTACTGGCATTTCTGGAATGGTGGAGAATCCAGAATATTTAGGCAATAGTGTTAATGACTAACAGAGTTGATTAGAAAATGCATGCGCCTGAAACAAATATAATACTGTATGTCAATACTAATTGAAAAAATAAAAACAAAATTTTAAGGAAATTTAAACTTGTCAGTGAGCTTCTCATTTAGAGTTGATTACAAGTTCATGAAGATGAAAGTGAGGAATGTTTAAGAATGATAAAGAATCTAAGAATTCTCAGACCAGAATGACTCTCTGAGGCAGAAAGGTGAATGGAATGAAAACACAATACCCTAAACTTTGGTGTCAGTAACCATTAAGAAAAAAAGCCACACTTGAATTTTACTCAGATGTCAACCAGCTGACTTAATGCTTTGGCTAGGGAAAAATATCCACAAATGTAAGTAGTTCGGGTAGCTTTCTTTTATGTGGTCCTGGGTTTTAGAGTTCCATTAGGTGAACTTCACTGCCTGCCAACACCTAAAATAGCAGATGAAGCCCTGGCTGGTGTGTCTCAGTGGACTGAGTGCCAACCTACAAACCAAAGGGTCGCCGGTTCCATTCCCAGTCAGGACACATGCCTGGGTTGCAGGCCAGGTCCCCCGGAGGCAGCGCAAAAGAGGCAACCACACATTGATGTTTCTCTTCCTCCCTTCCCCTCTCTTAAAATAAAGTAAAAAATCTTGGAAAAAAATAAAATAATGAATCAATATTTAAAAAAATAAAATAACAGATAAATAACAGTATAACTAAAAAGAAGAGTGTTCTCAGCTGCGCTTTGGGAGTCTGTCAATTCTCCCAATGTGAGGAGCCTCAGTTTGTCTTTGACTTCCATGAACTCACCTCTTGATGTCTGCATGGTATTTCCCTTCACTGCTCGCTCATCTTTGACTCATTGTCTTCATGAAATAAAACTATCCATTTTAAAGTATGTGTTTCCCTCCTCTTTTAAACAAATAATATATTCCCTCACAGTGACTGTGGGCTGGACCTAGTGACTTCTAACATATACAACATGGGAAATAGATATAAAACTAATAGAAATAAAAATATAAAACTTCTGTGAAAAGGTTACAACATACTGCAACCTCCATATTGCTGGCAGATTCTCTGTATTGCTTTCTTAGCTCATGCATTTTTGTTGTTGTTTGTTTCTTAAAGAGAGGGAGAGAGAGAGAGAGAGAGAGAGAGAGATGGAGAGGAACACTGATTTGTTGTTCTACTTATTTATGCATTCATTGATTGATTCTCATATGTGCCCTGACCGGGGATTGAACCCACAACCTTGGTGTACTGGCATGACGCTCTAACCAACTGAGCCACCTGGCCAGGGCTAGGCTCACGCATTTTTAATAAAGCCAGCTGCTATGTTGGAAAGGTCTACCTGGCAAGTAGTTGAGGACAGCTCCTTCAAACCACAGCCAACAGGGAACTGAGACCTTCAGTCCAGTAGTGGTGAGGACTGGAACCCCACCAGCAACCACACAAGAGAGCAGATCCTCCCTGACTCTAGCCTGGGAGAGACCTCAGGCCTAAACCTGGACAGAAGCTGCACAAGAGACCGTGAAACAGAGGGTGCAGCTGGGCCCAGATGCCTGACCTACAAGAACCATCACATAGTAAGTTTGCATTGTTTTAAGCCATTACAGTTTGAGGTGATCTCTTACACAACAAAAGATAAATAATGTGATACACAATTGAAATAATAAGTCGTCATCTTCTGCCCTTGCCCAACACCCACCATCTTTTTTTTTTAAGAATCATAGTTTCAACGTTAAAGGCCCAGTGAATCTTGAACTGTTTATTCTTTTGCCTCACAACAGTTATTATAACATAACTGAAGCATTTTTTCCTTTGCTTTTCATGAGCTTCTGAAAGGCCTGTGTTGACTATTTACTGAGTCCATTGGGATCCCAGAGAATGATGAATCGTAGTCTTATCCATAAACACTAAGGTAAGGGCTTCAGCCTGGAAAAATATTTAACACCTTAAATCTGCAGAGTGCACGGGTGATGAAGATGCAAGTAATGAAATAGGAGCCCCAATGTGCCAAGGTTGTGGGTTCAATCCCTGGTTAGGGCACACTCAAGGAGCAACCAATGAATGCAGAAATAAGTGGAACAACAAATTGATGTTCCTCTCTCTCTCTCTCTCTCTCTCACCCACCCCACATCCTCTCTATCTCTCAAATCAATAAATAAAATTTTTATTTTATTTTATTTTATTTATTTATTTTTAGAAAGGGGAAGGAAGGGAGGAAGAGAGGGGGAGAAACATTAGTGTGTAGTTGCCTCTCGTGCACCCCCTACTGGGGACCTGGCCCACAACCCAGGCATGTGCTCCAACAGGGAACTTAACTGGCAACTTTTCGGTCCACAGGCCAGAGACTCAGTCTACCAAGCCACATGATCCAGGGCTCAATAAATAAAAATTTTTTTAAAAAGAAATAGAAGCATTTTGCAAAAGACAATGGGTGAGGAGGAGCCTAAGCACTGCAGGAGAGGGCGTGAAACAAATTGTTGCTGTGGGGCGACCAAGCCTAATCTGAGGTCACATTCCCTCCATTTTGTTGTAAGCTAGGTTTAAACCCATCTATGTTCGTCTTCAAATAAAAATAGGCACGAAGTCTGGACTTCTCTCTTTACCCTTTTTCAATATTTAACACAAAGACTTAAATCTAAAAATCAGCATATAAAATAGACAGTGGGTTTGGAATATTATTTTCACCTAGTGAATATCCCCTCTTGCCTGATGCTTTTAAGTAGCTGAAGTAGGCAGTTGCACAGTGGCAGTTACATGGATGCAATTTAAATATTGACTTTCCCTGGCTGGTGTGGCTCAGTGGATTGAGCACCAGCCTGTGAACCAAAGGGTTGCTGGTTCGATTCCCAGTCAGGGCACAAGCCTGGGTTGCAGGTAAGGTCCCCAGTAGGGGGCGCATGAGAGGCAACCCCACATTGATATTTCCCTCTCTTTCTCCCTCCCTTCCCCTCTGTCTAAAAATAAATAAAATCATTTAAATAAATAAATAAACAGGCTTGAATTGATATTATTAAAAACAAGCAAAGAGCAGAGAAAGCCTCCATGATTCCAGCAGGTAGATCTTGAGCATCAGCATCTGGTTCCTCGGACATTTACAGGACTGGAGCTTTCGGGGATACTATAGACCCAGACTTCAGAGGGATCAGTAATGAGGTCGCAATATCACCTTCCTTCCTGTCCATCCTGGGTAGAAGGGAGCCTGTGGTTCCCCTCCCCCCAGCAGCCTGCCAGCTGGAAGCATGAACCTGCCCCCAGTGGGCATGGTGGGCCATGGTTCCAGGGAGATATCAGTCTGGTAGGTCCCTGAGTCCCCAGCGCTCAGCACACAGGTAGCCTGTAGTAGAGAGATAATAAGCAGTTTTGAACAAATTTTTTATATTTCAATTACAGCAGACATACAATATTATATGAGCTCCAGGTGTGCAACATAGTGATTACATGTTTATATAACTTACAAAGCGATTATCCCTGTAAGTCCAGTACCCATCTGACACCGTACATACCATTACAATATTATTGACTATATTCCCTGTGCTGTGTTTTACATCCCTGTGACTGTTTTTACAACTGTCAGTTTGTAGATCTTAATCCCTTTCCCTTTTTACATCCAGCCTCCAAATCATCTCCCACCTGGCAGCCTTCACAATGTTTCTGTTATGTTTGTTCATTTATTTTGTTTTTAGATTCCACATTTAAGTGAAATCCTATGGTATTTGTCTTTCTCTGCCTGCCTTATTCCACTGAGCATAATACCCTGTAGGTCCATCCCTGCTGTCATAAATGACAAGGTTTCATTCATTTCATGACTGAGTAATATTCCATTGTATATATGTGTTGTATCTTCTTTATCCCTTTATCTCTTGATGAACACTGGGTTATTTCCATATCTTGACTGTTGTAAATAATGCTGCAGTGAACATAGGGGCACACATGTCTTTCAACTGAGCATTTTGGATTTCTTCGGACAAATACCCGGAAGTGGAATTGAATAAGCAGTTGTTGAGTGAATGAGTGAGCTGACGAATGTGGTGGCCTTGCTTTCAAGGCCATTTTTTGGGGGGTGCAAATTAAAGGCACATGCCTCTCTATGTGAACTGTATGTTAATGAAGCTGCCTTTTAGGCTGTGATGCATTTGGGGCTGATCCATCCGTATGCACAGGAGAGAGCCTTTCAGGAGCCTGCACATTCCTGACCAGCTAAGGTTTAAAAACTGCACAGCAAGGTGCTAGGCAGCCTTGTTGAGGATCAGGAGCAGCTGTTCCTAGTGAAATCTCCAGGCGAGATGCAGGTGGTTTTCTCAACAGTGTGTGGTATCTCCTGGTCCTGCTAGCTGGACCTCAGTGGATGTAGTTGGCATCACTTGGATTTGGGGACTAGAAAGACGAGCTGGTTGCTCTCGCTGGGCTATCACCAAGGCTCAGTGACTCAACTCTAGCCCATTCCCCAAAGTCAGTTTGGTGAGACAGACACACAATAGGAGTCAGGGGGTAGCACTATTAATAACCCTGGGTAGGATGGGAGGAGGGGCGGGGTTGGCAGTAGAGAGACAGTTCAGGGAGGAAGGAAAAGATAGCATGTAAGTGGACCCCTGCAAGATGTCGGCAAATGAAATGAAGAAGAAGTTCTTTGACTCGGAAGACATTGAATGACTGATGTCACTGAGATGAGGACGAACTACTGGGCATGTAAGGACCTGTCATGTGGGGGATGGTTGGAGGCAATGGGCGGAGTTCATTTAGAGGGGCCTGATGGCTGTCTTCAATGTTTACCAATCTTTTAGGGAAAAGGAAATCAGCCTCAATACATTGGCAACTAGGATCAATGGTGAGGAGCTACAGAGAGACAGATCTTAGCCGAATAGAAGCAAGTGCTTTCCAACAGTAGAATTGCCCAAGGAAATTCAGAATTTACAATTTACAAGGGAGGGTCCTCAGAGATTTTTAGACGTAGGCTGGGCACTAATGTGGCAGGGAACTGATGGAGACATCGTCATAAGGAGACCCTTGTTACTCAATGTGTGGGGTGCAGAAGTGGGACCTGCTAGAAATGCAGACTCTTGGGACCCATCCCAGGCCACTGAGTCAGAGCCTGTGTGTGAACAGTGATCCCAGGGGATCTGGGCACAGGTTACAGTGTGAGAAACGCTGCTGTGGAGGAATGGCCTTCAAAGCTCCAAAGCCTAGATTTTGCATGTGGTAGAAAATGAAATGGGAGAAGGAGACTGTACTTAAGTCAGAACGATCTTGAATTCAGCACTAATGAGGAGTAAGGACTTTTCTAAGTATCCAGAGAGCGAAGTTTGAACTTCTGTTTGTGACAAGGGAACGTGCCGTGATCAAATTCTAAATTATTTTCCAGCCATGTGGATAGTGGGAGCATGTCATTAACAAAAGAATTATTTGCATTTTTACAAACGGTTTCCAAGACTTTATCTCCCAGGTAACCTGCTTGTGATTGTCTGGAAAGCCAGACAGCAGGAAGCTCTGTTTCTCAAGGAAACTGGTATTGACTCCCTAGCTCAACATCCAAGGTCTATCCACTGATAGTTTTCATTATCCATCGCTGACAAGCTCATTCATATCTGGGAGAACCCACATTGGATGGTCGACATTGTGTAGCTCTGAAAGTTGGGATTAGGAAACTATTTTCTTCTTGTACACCTGTGTTATTTGGCTTATTATAACAAGTATGTACGATGACCCGTCCCCATGACAACCATAAGAACTCAAAAACAAAAGCTTCAACCCTATAAAGTGGCGATTAGAAAGAAGGAAGCACCCATTATGCTCTTGCTGCTTTTTGCTTAACGTTCTCCATCCCCAGCAACTGAAATAATGATGAGCTTTTCTGCTGGATGGTTTTTATCTCCACTGTTACTCTCTACTGGTGGGTAACAGCTATCTACTTATAACGGAGTGACTACAAGACAAATGAGGGAAGGGAGCCTGGTTGTCAAACATGACAAATTCCTCCAAGAAATGCCTTTTTCTGGCCATCACCTACACTGATTTGCTATAGGCACGCATGTAGAAAAAGGCACATCTGCTTTGTTATCATTTTCCCAGAGGGTTTAGTCTCCTAAGGGTGATGACACCCAGTATTAGGGAAAGAAGCTTAAAAATATCATCGCCTCACATTTTACATCTTGCAAATGTATTTTCATATATTATACTTCAATTGCCCACACACGAATCTATGATACATACTATTTTAAAATTGTTTTAATCTATGATACATACTTAAATACAGATCTTATAATTAGCATTATCATGAAAGAGTTGTAGACAAAGGGATCTCAGAGTGGTTCATTCAGAAAAAGAATGGGAGGACATTTTTATACCCCTATATGATCTTGAGTAAATCATATTTATAATATTCATTGGTACAGCAATAGAAGAATGATCCTGTAATTTATTTCTCTACAAAATAGTCCTCTAATATGAAGTTTAAGAGTGACTGCTATTGTCTATGAAGCAAGTATGTATGCCAGACAATGCATGTGCATCATTGTTCATTGTCACCTGCAAAGTGGGCTTTAGTAGCCCCACGGTAGAGATAAGAAAGGGTCGGAGTGATTAACACTGTGCCCAGGGTGACTATTTTCAAGGCTGGATTCAAACCCAGCTTTAACTCCCAAGCCCGCGTTTTGTCCCAGGAGACACAGTTTCTCACCATGAATCCCCTGCTGCTGCGAAAATGTGGCCTTGCAGGAGGAAACATCTGTCCCCAGCGCTGTCACATCTCCACTCAGGCTTCACCCCCACCCTCCATTGTCTGCCCCTGCAGCCTTTGAACAGACCGTCAGCTCTCTTTTTCCTGCCAAGTCACAAAGAGCTGGTATGAAAGCCGTTTTTTCCAAACCACAAAACAGGTTCCCAAAGTGGAATTCAAACTGAGTCTTGAGGTGATACTACACCGATTTTTTTTTCTCCTCCTAATAACCTTTCATCCTACCTATTTGCTAAATTCTTGGCTGCATCAATATTCATTATGTTATTTAGAGAGAGAGATATTAGAGAACAAACAATTTATGATGTCTTCCCTGATCGCTAACAAAGATAGATGAGGGGGAGGCCAGGGCATTAGGCTGGCAGACATCCATTTCAACACACTTGGCTCCTGTCCTCAGAGCCTCTGCCCTGTAGATGGAAAAGAATTCTATAGACTCCTGGACCGCACCCCAGGAGGGCGTCATTGGCAAAGGAACCCAGGGCTTAGCGAAACGCAGATCCCGGACTCCCCAATACTGACCACCGCTGCCTTTCAATACCCATCGTTTAGGAAAAGGGGCAGTGAGGAAAAGACCCTCCTACCTACTCCCCTCTAAACCACCCCTAAAAACATACAGCAGAAGCTGCGGGATTCGGAAGCTTTTTGGTGGATTATAGGTAGAACCTTTAGAAAAGGAAAAATGTCAAAACAAACAGCTCCGGGAGCCAAGCATTATTATCAGTCCACTATGGAAAGGAAGTCAGGCATCGCACTGCGATTATAATAAAAGACCCGTTAGATCGTTAGATCGTTGCAATGGAGCGACGGTTTGGGGAAAGAGCTGTAATTGGGAAATGGGAGCCCTGCGACCAGACAGGTGTCGCTTTACAGTGGAAAGAGGAGGGGCCCTTGGAGCCCAGGATGCTCCTCGGAAGCTGGCCTTGGCCCCGGCTGCCAATGCACAAGGCAATTACTTTTTTAAAAAAAAAGAAAACTTTTTTTTTAAAGACTTCATTTATTTAGTTTTAGAGAGAGGAAGGGAGAAACATCAATGTATGTTTACCTCTTCTGCGCCCTTTACTGGGGACCTGGCCCACAACCCAGGCATGTGCCCTGACTGGGAATCGAACCTGTGACCCTTTGGCTTGCAGGCAGGTGCTCAATCCACTGAGCCACACCGGCCAGGGCCAGCTACATCTTTTTGAACCCCACTTCCTTCTTCATTTGTGGCGAGGGACTAATGCCTGCAGTGCCTCAGCATGGACTTCTTCTGAAAATCAAATGAGAAAATGCATCTGAAAACCCTACGCAAAGGTTATTTATTATTAAATTGAAAAAAGGCAGCCAGTTTCATAGAGGGCCCAGGAGGGCAGAGGAGCCGCCTCCTCCAGACAGATGGTGCACGTGACTTTCACTTTCTTTTTTTAAATCCTCACCTGGGGATATTTTTACTGATTTTTTTTTAGAGGGAGAGGAAGGGAGAGAGAGAAACATCAGTTGCCTCCCATAGGCGCCCAGACAAGGGCATCGAACCTGCCACCTTTTGGTGTGCGGGGTCGGGGGGATGGAGGGCGGGGGCGACGCTCCCAACACCTGAGCAGCCCGGGTAGATTTTCCCTTTTGATCAGGCTTTTAGGTGGGTGTGACCAGAGCGCACATTGATGCTCAATCAACAAGGGCGGTTTAGTCTTTTCCAAAATTATGCATCTGATGTTCTGATGTTTTGGAACAATATAACATTAATGAGTGAGTGAGAAGGATGGGACACTTGGGTGGAGAGAGGTAGAGAGAGAAAGAGAGAGGTGTGAGGAAGGGAGTGAAATGTAGTCGTGAGAAGCACAAAAAAATTATTTGGTCTTTCCACTAAACTTGGCCAGTAGAGACGTGGAGTTAAATATAATTTGGTTTAGATAAATTGAAAACATACAACACATCCTGTACTTTATGTGTTGCTTGTCACAATTCTTAATTGTCGCATACCTTTGGAAATGTATAATTGGTACAAATAAAGCTTAACATTTGGTTATTTAAAAAAAATTATGCATCTGAATTTTTTTTTAAGTATTATAACAGCAATAAAAACCAGAATTTCTCTTAGGGAGGAATTTTTGTTTAGGAAAGTAACTTCATCAGCAGCCTGGAGGTAAAATGTGTCCCCCCGGCCCCCCCCCCGCTTCCTCCCCCCCCCAAACATCAGTAGGAGTTACAGCAACGGAAGAGAGCGCTAACCCCGCCCCGCCCACCCCCGGCCCCCGCGCGCGGGGCGCGAGCGGGATTCGCCCGGAGAAGGAGCTCTGCGTGGAGGGAAAGGCGGAGCCCCGACCGCGCGGAGACCGGCAGGGGCCGCCACAGCAAGAACGACGGAAGGGTTCTGAAGAGGACGAGCTGGCAGGGCCGTTTCAGTGGCTTGTGTCGCTCTGACTCTCTGCTGCCCCCAGTTTTCAGTAAATCATCTACATTCATAAATGAATGTGCGGAGACCGTCTCATTTGGGAAAAGCTGGAGCCTGAAGCCAGAGGTGGACGAGAGTCGGGGGCCCCGTGGGAATTCGCAGGACGGGGGACGAGCACCGGCGGGGCTGTACCAACCGCGCCAAAGCGACCCCGCAGCCCCTCTCCCACGCTCCCCTCTCCGGGTGCTCCCTCGGGAATCCTCTTTAAATTTATTCTGTGATTATAGCTGACGTGCAATATTATATTAGTTTCAGGTGTACAACATAGTGATTAGACGTGTGTATACCTTATAAAGTCGTCACGCAGTAAGTCGAGTCCCCACCTAGCACCACAGGTAATTATTACAATAATAGCGACTATGTGCCCTAGGCTGCCCTTGTCATTCCCACGATTATTCTTATAACCGCCAATTTGTACTTCTTAATCACTTCACCTTGTTGGCCCATCCCCCCGGCCCTGTTCCATCTGGCGACCATCAGTGTGTTCTCTCTATCTATTAGTTTGTTTCTGGTTTGTTCGGGGTGGGTTGGGTTTCGTTTTCAATTTCTCATGATAAGTGAAATCGTATTGTAATTAGCTTTCTCTTTCTGACTCGCTTCACTTGGCATAAAGGAAGACTTTGATATACAGGGGACAAAATCAAGAAAAATATCATCAGAGCCAAAAAAGAGAGAGAGAGAGGGAGAGAGAGAGAGAAAGAAAAAAAATGGACCCAAACCAAGATTTAGCGCAAAGCAGCTGCATGAGGTTTGCAGCAGCGTTGTGTCCTCAGCAGGTTGCTGTTGTCCCCAGTGACGGGTCCAACCTTCCCGACCCTCCTGAAACTAATCCCACGTCTTCATCTCGCCCTGGAGGAGGCCCGCCCGTGCCCGGGACTCGGTCCACTCCGGCCTCCACGTGCGCCTCACAGGGCGTCTGCCTCTCCCTCCCGGCCAGCTCCTCCCGGGCGTGGAGACGGCAGGCAGGTTCATCCCGCCTCCCCGCACCGCCTTCCCTCCAGCTGCGGCTCGCGCCCGGCACAGCCCAGCCAAGTTCCTGAACGCGCGCTTCCCCGCCTTCCACGTGCTTCGCAGCGCACGGCCCAACCTCAGCCAGTCCCTGGCGTCCCGGACGCGGTCATCATCACACACCTCCTTTAAAGGCTTTATCTTAAAGGACTGATGGCCTTTGACAAAATCCACTGCTCTCTCACTTGAAACATGCATTCTCTTGGTTTTCCTTGCTTTGCGCCACACTACAAGCTGCTGGGTTTCTTCCCAAGTCTGTGGCTACCCCGCCTCGGGCTCCTCTGCAAGGTGAACGAACTCCAGGTCCCTAAGACTCGCCTCTCAGGGCTCTTCGGGGGCTCTCTCCTCTCTACTCCTCTCCTCGGCTCTCTTCGCCTTACCCGCTCACTCCAGGCAGTTTCACACACTCCCCTGACTTCAACAATCTTTCCAGATCTTCGTATTCTATTTCCTATTGAACATTAATGCTTGGATGTCGCGCCTTCCTTTCCAACCTCCCAAAATAAGTCCCCTCCCATCAGAATGTTTTTCCACTCTCCCTCCCCGTCTCCCCCTGTTGTGGAAACTAGAAGTCCTCAACTCTTCCTCAACTCCTTAGCCTTTCTCCTCCCGCCCCCAAACTTGCAGTCAATCACCAAGCCTCACTGATTCAACCTCCTCTGTATCTCTCTCATCTGCTCCATTTTCTCCTTCCCTCCGTCCACACCCATAGTTCATGCCTCCATCACTCCTCACCAAGGTCATTCCAGCAACTTAACTCTCCTCTTGCCCCTTGTCTTGAGCCACCAGATTAGGGATTAATTCTTCATACTGCAGCCAGAACGATCTTTCTAAAACAAAACTCTGTTATTCCTCCGTTTAAGCCTTGATGGCACCTCAGGCTGCTCTGGGAATAAATGTTAGACTAGGTAAATGCTCCGAAGGCCATTTCAGATCTGGCCTCTACAACATCGCCCATCTCTTCTCACCCCACCCCAGTCTCCTCCCGTAAAATCTGTCTTATTCCTCCTCATCTCCCCGTGACCAGGTTAGGGTCTGCCATGGACTGGGTGTGAATTATGTAAATAATGCTGCAATGAATATGGGAATGCAGATATGTTAGATTGCTTTTTATTTCCTTCATATATATACCCAGCCAGAACTTCCTCTAAGGGGATTGGTGGATCATATGATAGTTCTATTTTTAAATTTTTTTAGAAACTCCATACTGTAATTCTGGGTAAACACAGGTAGAGGGGAGAAGTCCATAAAGACCTGGCAGATGAGATCAGAGCAGCAAGAGGAAGCAAGTGAGGGTGGGGGGAGAGCTCAGCAGGTGTCCCGGCATGCCGGGCCAGCCAGGAGGGATCTAGGATGTTGGTCATTCCAAAAACAATGCGGATCCACTGAAGTGCTTGAGCTCGAAGTTGGCATCATTAGACTTCCTTAACACACTGTTAATCTCAGATGAGTCCCCTACTTTCCTCCACTTAAGTTATCTGATATCGTATTTAGAAGTGCAGATTAATATTAACCAGGCACAAAAGTAAAGGCAAATAGTCTGGGAAGAGGCTAGATGGTGCATCAGAGAGCCCGGGCTTAAGCCTGTTAACAGCAACTACGACACTAACGTTACAAAACAAACACAGCTGGGGAAACTTAAGCTCCTTATTAACTGAGAGAGCGTGGGTGTTCCGAGGCAGATGGGTGATGCATAGTCATCATCAGACCAAATTCCAAAGTCAACTACAAGTTATTTGTGCAACACCCCCCAGATGTCCTCTCCTCCTATGTAAGTGAGAAATTAAAAGCCGAAACTTATACCAAGAAAGCCTGGTCAATAAATACGTTGTTTTAAATGGCTGAGATTAGAGGCTACAGCAACATGAGGTTTACTTTCATACTACAATCTAAATGAAATTTGGAGTAACAGGTTCGGCATTTTCTGTTGACTGTTAAGTGTGGTGTGACATCTAGTGGCTGAAGTTACCAATTTCCATTTCTTGCTTCTTGGAATGATTTAGACATACTAGTGATAAAATGTATACTGAAGCCAATAAACATTGAGCAACTACTGCATGTAAAATATGAATCTAAGGCATGAACAGGGATGCAAAGATAAAGATAGGCTACCTCTCCTCTCCTTGGACTTTGCAGACTCGGTTAAAAAGGGGGGAGAAAAAACAAGTCTCTAGATATCTAAACACTGGATTCCTGGAGCTGAGTCACTATCCCACCTTCAAGAAGGTGTTTGGCAGTCAGACGGAAATGAGGAAGACCTGGGCTGGAGACGCATTGCTTGGACCCATCAGTGAACAGGTGACTGCTGAGGCTAGAATGTGGGTGATTAGCAGCGACACAGCACTACACTGGTACAAAGTAGTCGCTCAATAAATATTTACAACTATAAAGGAGTAGTTAACAAAAAATGCCAAATGCAAAAAGAAAAGGCCAGGGTCAAATGCTCTTATAGCAAGAGGAGGATGCAGACAGTTCCAGCTACTATTGAATGAAAGTTCTTGGGTTTGATTAAATCACAAAGTGTTCAATCATAGATACAAACACCCATCTTGTTATGGCTGCAATGTAAGCTTTGGGTGTTTCTAACATGACTATAAATCAGGTACCTCTGGGGAAATGACTCATCTGCTACGCGGATCAACTGAGATAACATGTGTGAAAGAGATTTTAACCCATAAAATATTACACTTGCAAAGTGTGTCTGCATTTCGTGAGGTCAGGAGGCAAACTGTACGAAGGAAATGCTTAAACGCCTCAAATCCTAGTTGCGGGCAATGACGCTGTGCAGAAAGATCCTCAAGGTCAGTTTACCAAAAGGATCAATTTACCAAAAACATCTTTAACTGTTGTTTTTCCTCCTGAATTTTTATTCTATTTTGTAAATTTAGTATTTCAGATGGAAATTTTTTACTTTGCCATCAATTCTTTAAGTTAATTTCTGATTTGCCAATATTTGGGCAGATTTGGGGTTTTAGTCATTAAACTTTTGAGTTCTTCTTACAATTTCATGTTTATACCTACTGTTTTCCAAATTTGGGTTACCACTCATTAAGTTTATGATAATTCTTCTCATTCTGCTTCTTTGCATGCTTTTTAAATAGTTTAATTTATTAATTTTAGGGAGGGAGAGGAAGGAGAAGAGAGACAGAGAGAAACATCACTTTGTTGCTCCACTTATTCATTCATTCATTGGTTGCTTCCTCTCTATACCCTGACCTGGTATCAAACCCGCAACCTTGGTGAATCGGGATGAGGCTCTAACCAACTGTGCTACCAGGCCAGGGCTGAATACTTTTTTAAATATATATTTTAAAATTTTATTTATTAGGGTAATATTTGGTAGTAAGATTATGTAGGTTTCAAGTGTATAATTCTGTACTATATCATCTGTTTTATATAGGGTGGTGCAAAAGTAGGTTTACAGTTGTCAGTATGTGAAACAGTTTATTTTTGTATTATTGTTTATTAATTATTATATTACTTTCCATATGAACAACTGTAAACCTGCTTTTCCCCCACCCTGTATTGCATGCTTACCGCTCAGCCATTCTTTGAACACTTTTACCAATTCATTAAAATCTTTGTACAAACTGACCAGGCCAGAGTATTTCACATACTTCTTGTTCAAAATCAGATTTTAGGAATTTATAAACAGGGATAGAGTTTTGGCAACTTCTGATTTTTTTATGATTTTAAATGTAACTTTAACTTAATTGAAATTTAAGTTCAATTCAATTTTTATTTTTATTAAGAGTGGAAAGTTGACGTTTTTCTTTATTTTAATTGTTGACACCGTGGCAGATGTCCCCTCCCGCCCCCCCTCCCCGCCCCGTGCCCTCCTTCTCCCAGCCCTCGCCCCCCTCCCCGCTGGCCGTCACCACGCTGTCGTCTGTGTCCACGGGTTATACATGCATGTTCCTTGGCTAATCCCTCCACCTTCTTTAAAATTTAATTTTAAATTCTCATTTCTTTAAGATGCTTTAGAAGGAAGATATGAAGGTTGACTCATTTAAAATAAAGCTACTTAAAAAATGATTAAAATATATTTAAATATTTTATTTGGATAATATGTTTTAAATTTTCACTTGAATATATTATTAATTGAAAAGTATTTTATAGTATATAACCAGCAACATTGAAAGAAAAACAAACCCGTCAGTAACCAGAGGGGTGGGGATGGGGGGGTAACGAGGAAAAGAAGCGGAAGGGTCAAGGAGCATGTATAACGGGCCGCGGACAAAGCCCAAGTGGGGAAGGAGTGGGGGCGGGAGGAGGGGGTGGGTGCGGCAGGGGAAAGTGGTGGAAAGAAAATGGTGACAACTGTACTTGAACAATAAAAATATAAATTTTAAAAAAGTATTTTATTTTCAACTTAGTCCTTCTGGAAATTTAAAGTGAGCAAGTCTAACATTCCTTTTGAGAAAATGGCAAAATAATATAAAAAATGTTTGAGTTCTGAAAAAAAATAGAAATAACATTTTAAAAATTTCAAATGAAGTGAGAAATGTCTGCAACTAAAATTATCACATGGACTGCCAAATTTTATGTTGGAAAATGTCCTGGGAATGTTTAATATCATACTGGTTTTTGCTTAGAATTTGTAGCATTTTCTTTCCCACCAGTTTTTAGGCTTATTAACCGGTTTCCTTAATATTCAGAATTTCATTTTTAGGAACTAAAAATGGAAGATTCATGCCAACGCTGTTAAGGCCACAGTTTTAAAACTGTTAAAAACCAGAAACCAGTCAGGAAATTTGGTCGATGTTTTCGTGGTTTGTCATTTGCTAAATTTGGAAAATTGACACCAAACTGATTCAAGGTAACTGGATGTGGCCAACAGGCAGAACAGCAGAGGGCGACAAAGAACCCGCATTCTCGGCGAGGCCCCATTTTATTGGGTGTGCGCATGTGCGAGGGCAGTTGCTCACCCGCTTCAGTATCGTGATTTTTTTTGTAGGTGAATGCCCCTTCTAGCTTCAATATAATCCCAATTTCTAATCGACGATATCACTTCAAAGTGAATTGTCTTACTTAATTTTACTTGTTAATATATATATAAAACAAAGCTAAGGTTTTACAAAGATAAAGGGAGGGTGGGCTGGCAGCCCTTGGATCGATAGCTCTAGGTTCATCCTATTCCATAACCTGTGTCATTGTGTGGTTCTCCCCACCTGCCGGGGGAGCAGGGAAGGACCCATTCCAGCTGTGTCCTGGCTTCAGCGACATGCCAGAGACTCGGACACAAGCAGCCCAGCTGGCGCACCGTTGACACAGAGAAGAAAAGGTCCACACTCACCTTCCCAATCAGGGAAGATGCACCAGGTACATTTGTGTATCTCACACAGTGTGGGATGAGAATAAGCCAAACCCACTGACACTTACTGAGCCCGTGCATGTTGCCCCCTCCGCCTCACGCACTTGCCCAGCCCCCACCCCTGGCCACCGCCCTGCTCTGCCTGGTTCATGCCCACTCACTCTCGAGTGTGAGCTCCAGGACCACTTCTCTAGGAAACCTTCCCCCCACCCCCTGCCTCTGCGGGTACTAAATCGGACCCCTAACCTGACCTCTCCCAGCACCATGGCCTCCCTTCACCACGCTGTGGAAGGGACCCTGTTTGTTTTTATTTTCTCTTTCATCCTGGGACTCACTGGGGAATGGAGGATGCCTATCAACAGGGTAGGTGTCCGATAAATATTTTATAAGTGATGGAATGAATAGGCTGTTGTCAAGCCACAATAAGTATCTCCACTTTTAAAGATAAAAAAAAAAAAAGAAGAAGTTCCATAGCAAGTAACCTCCCAGAATCCGGGAGCCAGGATGCAGCTGAGGCAGGTTATCCCTTGCGAGGGAGGAGGCGGGCCAGGCAAACTACCAGGGCTTCCCAGCGCAGACCTCCCTGGGAGGCCATCGGTACACCCTCCGACCTCTGAGGACGCTGAAAGTGGGGCTTCTGGTCGACCCAGGACCCACGCCCAGCGTCCGTCAGCACCAGCAAACCAGGCAGACCCTGAGCGCAAGAGATGCAGAAAACCAGAAACGACGCTGCCTTCCGCTGAGATGAGCTCGCTCTTCCGTGGGGCCACATCCAGGGAGGTCTGTTTCCTTCCCCAGGCAGTTCCCAGCCTCCCTCTTCATACGCGTCAGATTTTTTCCTCTTTCCATCCTCCTCTGTCTGGAATGCTTGCCGGTGCCCGAGAACCATTTTTCATGCCAGGTGGGGCCGGGGGCAGGGGGTAAACACAAACACCTGTAAGGCAGAGTCAGGAAGGCGGAGGAGCCGGGCTTGCTGGCAGCGCCCTGGGCTGGGATGCGGGGACATGGCGCGTTTCTTTCGGCACCTAACGATCTGAAGCGTCCTGCGCAGCCACTGAGCTCTTCGGCCTCGGTTTCCAATGGGTCTACAGGTGTAAGCAGTGGTTGGGAGCTGGGGTGTTTATATCTGGGGAGATCTCTGGCACGTGGTCAGTTTTAATCAGAATTTAGGGATCCCTTACCTTGTGGGCATTATGGGAAGTGAAATAACCCAAACAGAGACGGACGAATACTGTGCTGTGTGATCTCACTTATATGGGAAATTTAAACAAACACAAAATTAACAAACAATAAGAACCCCCAAACTTACAGATACAGAGGACAGAATGGTGTTTACCAGAGGTGGGGGTGGAGTGGGTGAAATGGGTGAAGGAAGTCAAAAGATCCAAACTTCCAGTTGTTAAATTTCCCAGTCCTGGGGATGTAATGTGCATCAAGGCAGCTATAGTTAATAATACTGTGTTCCATATTTAAGTTTGCTAAGAGAGCCCTGACCAGGTGGCTCAGTTGGTTGGAGCATTGCCCTGTACACCAAAAAGTTACGGGTTCAATCCCCAGTCAGGGTGTGTACAGGAAGCAACCGATCAATGTTTCTCTCTCACATCAATGTTTCTCTTCCCCCCTCCCCCACCTTCCTCTCTCCCCATAAAAATCAATAAACATATGCTTGGATGAGGAGTATTTTTTTTAAGTTGCTAAGAGATATAAATCTTGAAGGTCCTCATCATGAGAAAAACATTTTGCAAAACCATGTGAGGTAATGGATGTTTGCTAGAATTATTAAGGTGATCATTTTACAGTATCTACAAATACTGAATGGTTATGCATACACCTGAAAGGAATGCAATGTTATATGTCAAGGGTATCTCAGTTTTTAAAAAAAGAACTTGGCAATCTCTTGAGCAGAAGGAATAGAGAAGCCCTACCCCTGGAGCTGTTAGGGAAATGTTTCTGGAAGTGTTTTCCCCATGACAGCAATGGCTGTTTTAAGCTAATTTTTAAAAGTCTAGAGTGAAGACCATTATATCATAATGCACATTTTGGTGGAATATAGTCATAAGCTCAAACCTCATCAGTTGGGTGAACTTGACCAATTTTTCTTTTAACTTTCTCAACATCAGATGTCTTTTTTTTTCAAGGATTAAATCAGAAAATGGATTAACCAGCCCCATGACTAACATGTATATGTCATGTTAGTTTCCACCCCCAGCCCTATGGCTTGTGCATGCTACATTCAGGGAGAGAGGACAGTGACCGCAATGTTAAAGACTGTGTGGATGCAGAGTGACAAAGCCCAGATCCACTGTCCAGGCTGAAGCCCGAAACCCCCAGCTGCAGGGGGCGCTAATGACCTGGGACAGCAAATGGTGGAAGGAAGGTAATTATAAGGACTCTGGAATTGCATAGCTATTGCTGGGGACTGTGGTGCTTTCCAGAAAGCAAATGAGCAGCTGAAGTGGATGAGTCACCAATTAAAAACTACGTATGGCATCCAGAGGGTCTCCTTGGCAGAGACTCTCACCTCCTGCAGCTAGACAGCTGAGAAAGCTGAGGGTCAGGGCCGAGTCTAAGTACAAGAACAGGACTTCAGGGAGCATTGACCTCTCAACCTAGGCGCGGTCACTGTGCCTGGGGTCAGGGCCCTGGCTGGGAAGCCTTAGAACCTGACATTTGGGGCAGACGCATCTAGGTCAATTCATCTCAAAATCTTGAGCCCCCTGGTTCCCTTGAAAAATCGGGTCTGCTTTGTCCCAGTCAAGTCTACCACGGTTGCCTGAACATAACCAGAGACATTTACCTTACCAGAGACCATGTGTCCCTGCTCGAGACATACCAAACCTTTCCTACTGGCCATGACACTGATAACCAGGGTTAGATTGTGACACAATGCAGCCGGGTGACTTGTGGCCCACACCTGGTTGTTAGCACAGGGACAGATGTGGGCCATAGCTTTCCCTCAAAGGAGCTGCAGGACCTTGCCAGCGCGTGCCCCCCGAGCCAAGAGAGAACATCTGGGCCTTGATTCTAAATGTGCTGGAGGGGAGGTGTGTGTAATGGAGAGGCTTGGCATATAAAGTTAGACAAGAGAGAGGTAACTAATACAGGAGCATTTTCCCAGTACATGGATTTGATGACCTGGTAAGGAACTAAAACATCTAGACATTTCAAATAATATGGCATTAGTCCCCTCTATTGATGATAAGATGTTGATCCAATTGGAAGAGCAAGAAGTAACATGCACCTTGGAAGTCTTTGTAAGACACATGCACTCCAGAGAGGGGCCATGAGTCTTTCATTGACTCCTGGGCCCCCCCAAACGAGTGCAGCTTTGGGGGATTGGTCGGGGCGGGCTGGGATATCTCGTCAAAATTCAAGAACACATTATCACATATCACAACTCCCACTACAACAAAGGAAATGCAATGCCTGATTGCCTTTTTGGGGTTCTAGAGACAGTGTATTGCACACTTGAGGATACTGTCAATATTTCAATCCATATCCCATCAGAGATAACACTTTGCCAGCTTTGAGTGTGGCCAACCAGAAAGAACTCAGTGGCAATCAGCCGTGCCACCTGGACCAAATGACCAGGTAGACCGTACGGTATGGTGATGTCTGCGATGGAAAACGATGCTGTGCTCAGTTTTTGGCAATCTTGGAGAAAAGAGGCCCAGTCTGGAGCCCTGGGGCTCCAAAGCTCAGCATGCCATCTGCAGCAGGGAAGGATTCATCTTTTAAGATTAGCTGACCATGGGACATTAAGAGGCAAGGTGGCTCTGACTGGTGTGGCTCAGTTGGTTGGGCATCATCCCACAAAGCCAATGGTTGCCGGTTCAATTCTCAGCCAGAGCACAGGCCTGGATTGTGGATTCAGTCCCCAGTCAGGACACATACAAGAGTCAACCAATCAATGTTTTCCTGCTCACATCGATGTTTCTCTCCCCTTCTCCTCCCCCCACTTCCCTTCTCTCTAAAAAATATAAATAAAATTTTTTTTAAAAAGGCAATGTGTCCAGAACTGGCCATTCTGAGCTAGATTTTGTCAAACCCATAGGTCATAAGCAGCAGCAATCCATCATAGCATGGAAGGGTACATTTAGGATATGACACGTGCAAAGCCAAGGGCACAGTTAGCCGCATTAGCAGGTGGCCCTGAGCCATGTGTCACCCACCACTGTTGCACCCATGTCCTTCCTTTGTTCATGCTGATGGCCATTGTGGGAGCTGGCTTTTTACGATCAGCTGACAGAGGAAGGAAAGGCTAAATAATTTACAGATGTGCAGCTCAGTACGCGGTGCCCAGCAAAAAAAATGGATCACAATTGTATCGTACTACAGCCCCACTCAAGGTGATGGGCAGAGCTTCGGGCAGTACACCCAGTCCTTCCCCTGGGGTCAGTACTTCTGGGCACTTGCAGGTGTCTTAGATCAGGTGCTTTAAGAACTTGAAGATTGGGGACCAGGAAGTCTGAGAGAGCCATGAGGACAGACCTGTAGGTGTAGGCATGATGTGTGAAGGTCTTTACGCCACATGCTCATGTTCCCAGAGAACAGCCAAGGGGACAGAATGATTTGGCCACTTAACCAGTTGGCTTTGGCCACCGACACCACTCGCCCCAGGGCTGGAACAATGAATGCATGCAGGAGTAGCCGTGGTGGCAGGGACGGAGGCCATGCGTGAGCCCGGCAGCATGAACTCCAATTCACCGGGTCCAGCCACCTCTGCACTGTTGTCAAATTGTCCAGCAAAAAGAGACCCACGCTGAAGCCCCAATGTAACAGAGTTCTCAAGGAGACCAATCACTCAATGACAGGGGACAGCACTAGCCTCACGTCCCTGCTGGAAGGAGCTGCGATTCATCCTGACTGTGATCAACACACAGCTGGAGATGAGCTTGCCTTTTCTGCTCTCAGGGCTTCGGGCAACACCATCGTTGGCTTGGACACTGTCCCGTGTTAGCAACTTGCATGCAGACAAGTCTCCTACTAAACTTTTTTAAAAATTTTTATTGAGTTGAGAGAGAGAGATTTGTCATTCCACTTATTTATTCATTCCTTGGTTGACTCTCATATGTGCCCCGACCAGGTATCGAGCCTGCAACCTTAATGTACCAGGACAACGTTCTAGCAACTGAGCCATGCAGCCAGGGTCTATTGAAGATGTATAGACCATGAGCTAAATGCCAGGCTCTGAGTAGCGCCTGAGGATGCAGAGACATCTGAGGTCATTCAGTCATTTAATAGCTATGATGGGTTTCTTTTCTTCTTGGTACAGGAGAATAGAACTGGTGGCATTAAAACCATTTCATGGGTTAATAAGCAAACAGTGAGTTCAAGTAGCTTTCTAATTCAGTGGCTAATTTGGGCCTGGAAACCACAACTGTTCATTTCCTTTGATGGTCTGGCTCAAAAGAAAATGTTTTCATTCCACGTTGACCAAATAAGGCCTCCTGGTAGGTAGCAACGTAAAGGGTGCTTGATGATATTAAAAAGCAAAAAATAAAATGGAATGAAATGCAGCTTGAATTTCAGCATTCTACCTTGAGGTTGTGAACGTCACCCTCCCATCCTGGGTGAGTCATGGCTCGAGAGTCGCGCGTCTCCCATCTCCCCCACGGGCCCCTCCCATCTCCCCCACGGGCCCCTGTGAAGCCGCGAAGTCCAGGCAAACGTTGCTGGAAGAGTGAGGCAACATTCTGTGGCAGTCCAGAGAAGCCCTCTGCTCTCCGAAACGGATACATCGATGAAGACTTCCTTTTACTCGGGCCTCCAACCCCTGCAGCGGCCCCTTGTGTGAGATGCACACATTTCCCTCCCGTGTTGTGGTAACTCTCCACCCTGTTTCCCACTGGAACCGGGGCTTGTGGCCAGGAACAATGAATGGCAGCAGCCACAAGAGGACAGGACAGAAACGAGGCGGGTTCACCCTAGCCACTCCTTCAGCCCCAACATCCGCATTTCCCAAGGGACAGGCCTATTTTAGTCACATTGGGGAAACTCCTTGGCAATGGTTAAAATCGTCCTAGAAAAGCCCAGGGAGCAAGGAAAGGACTGGGTGGGGGGACCTGGGGAAATGCCAAGATCAAGGCGCAGGAGAAGCTGTACTGGGACCTCTAAGCTTTGCACAGAACAAGCGCTTGGGCAGCGGTGGGGTTGGAAGGCGGGCGATCCCAGCGGGGCTCGTCCGCACGCTCACGTGCCTACAGCTCTTAGATGAGACTGCATGCAATCTACACCACAGGTCAGGAAACACAGAAAAGCTTTGCGAAAGTTTTTCTTCATATAATGCATGTGAAGTTATGGATAAATGGACATTCCATTTATCTCCTCGGGGGGCCCTAAGGAGAACTGGCTCAGCATGAACAAGGGAGAGGCAACTGGAGGAGGGAGAAGGGGGAGAAGGGCCCCGAGAAAGCGGCATCCTGGAATCCAAAAGATGAAGAGTTTACAGACGGAGAAAAGGCACCATTCCGCACGCTGAAGGATCAAAGATCAAATAAGGTAACAACTTAAAGAAAAAAAAAGGTGCGTGTGTGTTACTGCTGACCTCCCAAGAGCACGCATTAGGGTTGGGACGGGCTCCAGGCTGCAGGAGTCCAAGGCGTGGAAAGGCAGTGAGCTAAGTGGAAAGAGTGAGCTCGGCCAACTCTTGCACAAGGTTCAGGCAGTGTGAGCGGAGTGGGCTGGGCTCCTAGCGCCGCAGGACCTCAGTGGGCTGAGAGCTCCTGTTTATTGGGTGCCTGCTGGCATCCCATATATGTGTGCATGTCACAGATTCCCGCATGCGAGCTTCACGCAGCTCTGTGAGATGAGTGGCGGCATATTCATCTTGCTAATGAAGAACATGCGGCTCGAAGAAGTGACTTCTTTGCAAAGTAAGCAAGAGTGAGAACACAAGTCTATTTTCAGAGTTGTTCTTTCTGTGACAGTCACACGTCTGGTAGAGTCAGGGGAAGGTTAACTCGCTGTTATTTTTAAAGGGGGTGGGGGCATGCAGTATAAGTATGTTCATATAGGGAAAGGAATAAAATCTTCCCAATCCCAATAGCAAGTGTCCCACTCTCTGCCAGATTCTATATTCCCAGATCACTCTCTCTCTCTTTTTTTTAATTTATTGATTTTTAGAGAGAGAAAGAGAAACATCAATTTGTTGTTCCACTTTATTTATGTGTACATTGGTTGATCCTTGTATGTGCCCTGACTGGGGATTGAACCTGCAACCTCAGCTTATCGGGGTGATGCTCTAACCCACTGAGCCACCAGCCCCCTGCCCAGCACAGGGGCCTGAGAAGACAGAGGGATGAGAGTGGGGTGGGGTAGCGGGAATCACATGACCTGGGCCAGCTCATGTTGCTTTGTCTGCAGGGCAGATAAAGTTCTGAGAAGCACACTCTTTTCCACAGCACGTTGTGAGCAAGGTTGGTTTTGTTTATGAAAATGTCAGTAAAGGACTCTGGAAGCCTGGGCACTCCTGCCCCGGCCATTTTCCACAGCGCTGTTCTTATCTCCTCCCCCCCAATGCAGGTGGCATTGACGTTATGTGACTCTGGTTACCTATCCGCCGATGAGGTTCTGAGGAGCGTAATGGGGCCCTACGGCACCCAAGGACACCCCATTCTTCTCAAAAAAGGAACTTTTCAACAAAAGAAAAACGATCTAGCCCATTCCTCTGCTGAATGATGACACATTCTATGAGGATTGCTACATTTCGGTATTTCCCCAAGGCCCTCACCCTATGACCGCCTTCACCCCCTTTACACCCCGGGAGGTAGACTTGGCTGAGCTAAACCCACATGCCAGGCAAGAAACCAAAATGCAGCGCAGTTAGGAAACCTCTCAGATCCCCAATAACTAGAGACCAAGCCCTGCCACTGACCCCAGCCCAGGGCTCTTTCCTTCAATCTTCAAACCTGAATGCACATGAACTTTCCCAGGGCTGCGGGGGGTGGGGCGGCACGGTGCGGGGAGAGGGAGAGGGGACATACGCTGAGTATCGGATTGGGTGCCAGGCCACTGAGCTAGCTGCTTGATACAAACCAGTTCACTTAGGTCTCACACACCTACTCTGACTTAACTCAAACTAACCACTTTAATTAGATAAAAATAATCAGTTTGCAAAAAGGAAAACCGTAGTTAGTAAAGTAAAGTAATTTATTCAAGATCAGAAATTAAGGTGATAGTAAGGGAGGGTCAGGCCTGGAATTAGCTCTTCCTGGTCCGGGATGCTGGATCCACTCTTGGGAATTGGACAGTCTGGGCTGGCTCCCACCTCAGTGCGTTCTGGGTAGAAGTGGATCTGCAAAGGGTTCGTCCCCCCTGCCTGCCCTCCCCCTCCCCCCCGCAGGACAAAGGCAGTTTCAATGACATCATGGATGTGAAAGCCACTTGACTCCAGAAGGGCACAACACACCTGCTCCTTGGAGGGAGGGGGGCAGAAACGAGGCCATTTGTCTCTTCAGTGATGCCATCACTTAATGACTTCATGCCCATCCCTGATCACTAACCCTGAGATCCGCTCCTTTGGATTCACCCTGCAAACGTGGAGGACGTACGATCACCTTCCTTCCCAGCACCTTGTTCATCTGAAGCCTCTTCACCGTTGAACAACCTCGTGGGGAAATCAACGAAGGGCACGCAAGCCTGCTCATTCAGGGTCCTGCCTGGATGCCTGCAGGCTTGGAGGCAAGCTCTCGACCTGGGGACCTGGCACAGCTGTGTCCTGCCTCTGACCAGCCGTTTGGTCCCAGGCAAATGGACCTCCGTTCCTTATCTCTCAGATGGAGATTTTGGGAGTAAATGTGCTTCCTTCCCTCCTTTATTGCAGGAAAGATAAAATGACGGACTATACCGGCATGTAGCACTACCTTGTACCAAATCTGGATTTTAATCCCAACTGCCTCACTTGCTAGCTGTGCGACGTTGGGCAAATCCCTTAGTGTTTCCGATCCTAGGTTTCTCTCCGGGGAAAATGGCAAGGACTGTTGGGAGAATATTGCAGCTTGCTTCCGTATCAGGTGGATCCATCTTGGCCTTCCTTCAAGATGGTTTATTACTGAAGTACCAAAATGTCTTTTGCAAACGGCAGTTTCTGCTCTCCAGAGTCCTCAGCTCAGACCTAGGCTGTTTGATTACATAGCCGCCGTTTTTATTATGAACCCTAACTTCTCCAGCAAAAAAAAAAAAATATCTTGAACTGGTCATGAGCAAAGTGACGTTTTCTGACCAGTAAGCAGGTGGCGATCCCATTTCCATCCCCAGACTTGACCTCCTCCTGCCGAGGGAGGGGGTGAGGGGGAGGGGACGGTCGGCGAGGCCTGATGTCACACAGCCCTACATAAGGGCCTCCTTTAGGCTCCTGCAGGCGGATTGGAAGCAGCTGGAGGAATGAGTTAGATCCTGGCTGTGGGATTTTTTTTTTTTTTAAGTCAGACACAGACACAGCTGTTGAGCAAAATGCAAACTGCACAAAAAAGCCCAAGCCTCAGACCCTTCAAACAGAGGAAGAGCTTAGGTAAAGTGCTCGGGTAGCGTCTGGGTCACCAGACAGAGAGGGGAGAGGGTACAGACTGCTCTTGCTATTTACTTACTCTTTTGTACTTGAAATGTTCACAGCAACCAGACAAGAGCAAGTTGCTGGAATCCGGGCAAAGTTCCCAAACAAGATCCCGGTAAGACTCCATTGTGCTTTTTGAAAAGGGTGTACTGCTCTGTTCTTGAAAACTAAACAAGAACAAAACCCCACTCTCTCTCCCTGCTGTATGATTCTAAGAGACTGAGACCTCTCAGTCACATTCTCAGGAGCTGAAACTCTCAACAGGTGGTAGTGGAACGTTACTCCAAGGAGAAGTCCCTCCCTCTGCTGGACAAGACCAAGTTCCTGGTCCCTCAGGAGCTGACCATGACCCAGTTCCTCAGCATCATCCGGTAGGTGACAAGGACACGTGAAGGGATTGGGGGGAGGGGGTGTATCCCAGGACTTTTTTTTTTTTTCCTGTTCGCTTTGTTAGTTTAGCTTTGAGGGTGGGGTTTTCCAGGAGAACAGAGGGAAAAGGTCTCCTCTGGGACTCACCTTTCAGATTCTGTAGCGACCAGAAAAGATGTTCTGTGAGTTCATCTATTTTAAACAGGTGGGGGAAACCCCTCAGATAACAAATCTAAGGAGAGTGAGAGCTGCCCATGTTTCTAAGAATTTTCTAAAATTGTCTTGACTGTGAACTAGTCCCGAGAATCTTTTCTTCCTGAGAGTGTGGGACACCCTGTCAGTTTTCCCAGAAACGCACAGCAGCTCTGCAGGGCATGGGCACCCGGGGAGTGGGGACCGCTTCAAAAGGTAAAGGCACCCTTCACTGCCCAGAGAAGAGGGACAAGGGTGGTGTCCCCAAAACACACCCCTCCCCGGGACAGGGCACAGCAGAGAAAATGTAGCTACTTCTAAAGCTTAAAAAGGTTAAGTGGTATCTTCAGACCCAGGCCTTCCATGCAAATAACGGGAGGTGACGTGCATGTGACCCCGTGAGTAATTCTTCACAGGCCAGCGGTCTGGAGAGGCCAACCCTTGGAAGCCCGGGTAGCTGTTGCAGCTTGTGTTTTCAAGACTTCATCAGGAATAGACATGCGTTTGTTTTCATGATTTATTTGGGAGCATCTTGACCCTGCCTCTCAGAGCGAGGCAAAGCCAGGAGCAGCTGGAGGTGCCGACGCTGGGAAGGGCGCTTCCTTCAGGGCCAAGGGCAGCACAGGCACCCCCAGCTGCACCCACTCCCACTGCAGCAGTTCTTTGGCACCCAAATTCGGCCATGCAGTTGTCAGAGCGAAAACCTTTCAGTTATGCCGGGAGCGGTGGCCTGGTTATAAAATTAATCGGGCCCCAGCCACCAGCCTCCCACTGGTGCACAGACCAGGCTCATAGGCAAGGTCAAAGCTCGGAGGCTGGAGTGGGCGGGCTGGGCCTGACTCACGGAGCAGAGCAGGCAGGCGTGGGCTTCAGGTGAGGCTGAGCCTTTACCTGTGTATCTGCCATCGCGTGCTGTTCTCTACTCTGGGATGAATCAAAACTCAGGTTGACTCTGACCTGTAAAGCGCGACCAGTTGAACTTTGTAGCTTCCGTGTCTCCTTGATGTGGAGGGAGAAAGGGCAGAGGGAGGAAGGGGCACTGGGAGGCAGAAGGCCCCTTCCAAAGGTCATTCAAGCCTGTTTAACCTGAGATGCAGGAAGAGATTGGGATCCCCATGTATCTCTGGGGAAATTCCTTCAACCTCAGGGCAAAGAGGGGCTCATTTACATTGCATTTTTGTGTTGGTATGTCTCAGCTAAGAATGGGAAGGCTTCCCCCTTGTGTCCCAAGTAGGAGGCCTTGCGGCAGCTGAATCTCCAAGGAAGGCGTGCGGAGCAATTCATTCTTCCTGAGCGTCACAATACTGCGGATTCCCGGGCCCCTCCCCAGGTTTACTACACCAAAACCTGTGGGTGGGGCCCAGGAATGTGCATTTCAACAGGCCTCTCCTGGGGGGTGCTCAAGTTTGAGGATGACAAGCTGGGGGGCGAGGGACGGTGCATCTTGAATCGGTTTGTCTGCACCCGCCAAGGGAGGTAAGGCCGGTCACTGGGTTAACCTTCCCTCCGGCCCAGGAGCCGCATGGTCCTCGGGGCCACCGAAGCCTTCTACTTGCTGGTGAACAACAAGAGCGCAGTCAGCATGAGCGTGACCATGGCGGAGATCTACCGGGACTACAGGGACGAGGACGGCTTCCTGTACATGACCTACACCTCCCAGGAGATGTTCGGCGGCGCCGGGGCCCCCGGTCCCGGGCATGGAGCAGCCTGGGGGGCGCACCCCGCCGTCCTCTGCCGCTCGGCCCGGGCCTGGCCATCTCACCCAGGGGCCGACGCCGGCAGGGCCGACCAGCCCCCTCGTTTGCACGATGGACAGACCGACAGCCCGGCCTCCCGGAGGGAGCAGGGCCCACCTGACCGGAAGTTCCAGCCTCACTAAAGTTCTAGAATACCGCGGAGGCTCCTGGGAGTTCTGTAGTTAATGAGTCTTTTCTGGGTAGCAGGTGGTTACACGTGTGGGGGTTTTGCACGATGCTGGTGTCTTCCGTGGTGCGGGCCGCAGGCCCTGGGGTTTGGTGTCATCCGCGTGTCCAGAGTCCCACGAGCTTCGTCGTGAAGATCTGGGCCTGCGGGAGGGTCTGGAACCGAGGAGCCAGCGTGGGGGTGGGCGTGGGGGTGGGGTCCTAATCTGAATCATTACAGAAATTGTTATATCCCCCAGCACCCCTTCGAGCTGGTCATTCCCCTTATATTCTTTTGTCTGTTTGTGTCACACAGCTTTATGTCAAAGTTGTAACTTTTCAATATAACGAATTGAACCCATTTGAGTGTTTACTGTGTGCCAGGCACTCGCCTAATCACTCCACATCCTCAACACCCCGTCACAACTCTCGGTGGTGACTTCTCGTTTTATAATGAGGAAGCCGAGGCCTAGGAGGTCAGACCCATTGTCCGCGTCACACCACGCAGCCTGCGGAGACCGGAGGCCACGCGCCTCTGCCAGGCGCCCGGTGTCAGCTGAGCTCCTCCGCAGGCTGAGCGGGGCTCAGCTTGACCCGGACGCACTCACATGGCCCACAGGGGAGGCAGGGCAGGTGGCTCGGCGAGTGCAGTCGCGGTGGGGCCTCGGGGTTGGCATCGGCGGCACAGACGCAAATAGGCATGGCCCTGGCGACCGCGCCAGCGCCGGCCCTCCTCCCAGCCTCCCCTATTGCCTCGGTCTTCCTTGAACCCCAGTATCGAAGGCTGCCATCTCACTGCAAGTGCAGGGACCCTGCCCTGCATGGTCGCTGGGCGAGCTGTCAGGTTCCATTTGGTGTCCAACATCCTTCCTGAAGTAGCTCCCCTGCTACATCCACCTCTGGCTCGAGACAAAAGGCTCCAGCAGCCTTGGTAGCGATGGGCAGCGTTCACTTTTCTACGCACCTAGGACCAACCAGCCAAAACTCGTTGCGTCAAATCCCCACGACTTCATTATGCTCATGGAGTCTTCGGGTAAGGATTTTAAAGTCCATGCATGTGCGCGCACACAAATACATAATGCCTACAGCGGGTCTCTGCGCCGCAGTACAGGGCTCAGCCTGGAAGAACTGAAAGGCTGGGAGTGACTTGAACAGCTGGGAGCTGAAATCATCTGAAGGCTCCTTAATGCTCTTGTCTGCCTCCGGCTGGGATGACGCATGGCTCCTCAGCTGCAACCGTGGACTGGAGTGGTTCCATGTGGCCTCTCTCCGCAGGGGTTCCAGGAGGGAGCCCCTCAGAAGGAGCAGCTGGAGAGCACGTGATCCAAGAGGCCAAGACCGAAGCTGACCTGTGTGACAGTGATGAATTTCAATCGATTTTGCTGCAGATTTCTTGCTTTGTTTTCTTAGCCTCTACTTGGGTAGTTAGAATTAATTGGCAATCTGTACCTTGGTAAATTAGGACCACTTTTCTTTTAGGCTATTCCTCATTTCTTATTGATTTTTACAAGTCTGTGCAATTCAGTAATTAACTCCTTGTAAGCCATGTGTATTTAGAATAATTATAGAGTTCCTTTTGGTCTTGTTTATGGCACACTTTCTTTTTCATGTAAATGCCTTTTATTCTTGATCTTTTCCTTTGTGGATTATGAGGTTCATGGTCTCAACAGGAAGACTCTCACGATGCCAGAATTACAAAAAATAAAAATAAATAAATAAACCCTTCCTATTTTACTTCTAGCACTATTTCATTTTGTTTACACTTAAGTATTTGAACCAACTGATGTTTGAAAACAGAAGTACCCAGCTTCCACTTTTTCCAAATGTCTAACCAGTTGTCACAAGTGCCTTTAATAAATAATGTAGTCATGTTGGGGGAGGGGAGTATAAGGGGACTATATGGTAATGAAACAATGCAGTAAAGATTAAATAAACAATAAAGAATGTGTCCCTGGGCATTGAATTTGCTGTGATTGTCGATGTCTTATCCCCAAAATAACGCCACCTCCCTAAGAACAGAGACTGTGTCTCTTGGATTCCCCATGGCTTCCAGTAACGCTAAGCACATCTGTGGTGGTCAATTCATGCGTGGTGATAAATTAGGGAGCCGTGGTGTCAACTTCAGAGGGAGACAGTAGAATGAGTGGGCTGTGCCCGGAGTTGTCTGCACAGTGGTTGGGTCAGGCAGGAAAACCGTTTTTCCCCTGTGCCTGTTGCAATGCATTAGTCACCCTCTCCTCACCCCCAGAAAACCAAAGAGGGCCAGATAAAAACTGGGGCTATTTATGTCACAGCTAACACAGGGTTTACAGCTGACCCCCAGATTTACTTGAATGCCTAGCTCAGAGGTCAGCAAACTACTGCCCGGGGCCACCCCACCTGGGGCCCATTTTTGTAAGGGAAGTATGACTGGAATGCAGTCCTGTCCATCGGTTACTATTATTGTCTCCCGATGCTTTTGTGCTACAATGGCTGAGTTGAGTAATTGTGACAACAGGCTTTATATTTATAAGACCTAATATGGGGGGGGAGGGGGCGGGTGGTGAAAGTAAGTTAAATTACCAGCCATTATTACCTGAAAGATAAATCATAAGTAAGGATATGACATAATAACCATAAGAGGACAAGTAATACAAATAAGAATAGAAAATAAATAAGACAAATAAATACAAATAATACAATAGTAATAAATAATAATATAAGAATAAACTGTTTCACATACAACTGTAAAACTACTTTTGCCCACCCCTGTATTTACTATCTGACCTTTTACAAGAGTTTGCTAACCCCCAATTGTTAACAGTTATAATTTTATCATTCAGATATTATGGAAAATAAATCACAATAGAAAGAAGTATCTTTTTGTTGTTGTTGCTGTTTTGGTCCTACATGGGATAAAAAGAAAAGAGTTTCCAAGTCTACTGGATTCACTGATTTCACATTGCCAAGTCCTTGGCTGGAGGAGTTTTATACCAAGTTCCCCACAGGTCACTCGGCGTTCAAAGTCATGACTCCGTTTTTACTGGTTTCTCCACGCCGCCTTACCTTTTGCGTAAAGACAATTTGTATGAGTTGTTTCTAAGGGTGTGTTGTTTTCTTTTATGAACAAGAGTAAATCGTTCATACCTATACTCCAGCACACTCTCTCCAGGCTAGAGGACCTGAACTTCCCACAGCAGACAGGTCCAAGTACTAGAAGACTAGGTCTAGGTCAGGATTTCCCAATATCCATGCAACTGACATTTGGGCAAATAATTCTTTGTTGTGGGAGGCTGCCATATGCATCCTGGTATGTTTAGCAGTACACCTGGTGTCCGCCCACTAGATGTGACTGACACTGCACCCCAACCCCTGACAGTGATACCAGAAATGACTCCAGCCATTGCCAAGGGCCCCCTGTGGGCTGGAATTGCCTCCATCTCAGAAGCACGGGTCTCGAGATCTAGAGTCCACTCTCGACTCCAAGTGTGGTCTGTAGACCAGCAGCGTCAGCCTCACCTGGAAGCTCGTTAAAAATGCAGAAGCTCAGGCTCCTCCCCTGAACTACTGAATCCAAACCTGAAGTTGATCAAAATCCGCCCTAGCTGGTGTGACTCAGTGGACTGAGCAACGGCCTGCGAATCAAAGTGTCTCCAGTTCTCTCCTCAGTCAAGGCACAGGCCTGGGTTGCAGGCCAGGGCCCCAGCAGAGGGCGTGCAAGATACAATCACGCATTGATGTTTCTCTCCCTCTCCTCCCTCCCTTCTCCTCTCTAAAAATAAATAAAATCTTTTTTTTAAAAAATGAAACTGATCAAAACCTCCCAGCTGACTCATTAGCGTTTGAGGAACTCTGGTCTAGGCCTTTGAGGGGGTAGCACCACGGCGGCGTGCTCCTCGCCGCCCTGGGAAAGAGCCGTCATTGTGCTTCATCCGACCCAGCCTGTGTCAAATTTTTGAGCCCATACCTGCCCCGGGACTGTGTTAGGAGACAGTGCAGTGTCCTGGGAAGAGCGGGGCTTTGTCATCGGACATACCTGGGTTCAAAAGGAGGGTCTTCCTCTGTGTTCTGGGGAATCATTTAATCAGGTCAGTGCCCTCGTTTTGAAAAATCGCTGGTTTGTACTTCAGAACAGGAAGGCCTTCTGAGCACGTTAATGACGAAAAATCAGCACCTCTTTAGTTTCAAGTTTTTCAAAGACTTTATTTTATATGAGTTTCTACACAGAGAATAAAATCGCAAAGGCGGCATGTTTCCGTCTAACAGGACTACACCTGGAATTGCTTCCTCTGTCCAGGAAATTCCCAATTAGTCAAACCTGCCTCCGTTGACATTGAAGGCAGACCTGAAAAGTACCACCAGGTGGCGCCAACACCGCTTTATTAGATACAGATGGCCAAGCAGTTTGTTGCCCATCAACATAATTACCCCCAAATTTAAAGTTCCTAATGGGTGTATCGAACGAAAACTGCTGGAAGGCGAGCTTTAGCCAAAGAGGAGAGCAGATATAAAGGCATGGCTGGCCCAGGTGGATTCAGGGAGTAGGCTTGGGGAGTGAGGACCCCAGACCCCCTTGTAGGAAAGGAAGTCAGGAAAGGGATAAAAGTAGAGAATTTCTAATAAGGCCCAGATGTTAATGTTATTTTATCCTTATGTGATGTCCTTAACAATCACCGTATTCAGAAGGCTTAGCCACCACTATGCCTCTCACACACTCAGCTATGGTATTAGAGTGGCTTTTCAGTTACTAAGTAGAATTGACACTTGGGTATCAACAGCATCGACTCTTGGACAAACGGGCGACAAGAATCTGAACGAGAGTGGGGGTCAGTGAGCAAGAATCTTCCTAGAATTGATTCAGCTTCCAAGGTAACTTGATATGAAGACACGGGTGCCTGGAGGGGGAACAGAAGATCTTCAGTCTGCAAATGGCCAGCCCCAACGGTAAAACCAAAATGGACCATATCTTGTAAATGTAAGGATCATGGCTTCCTCCAAATGCCAGGTCTTTCCTGGGAGCGACCTTTTGTCTTGGCCTCCAATGATGTCACCTTTTCTCCTCATTCTGTGTCTTTTTTGCTTCCTGTCAAAAATTTCATACACTGGCTCATTCATTCCAGTTTGTGCTCTATTTTTTTCTTTTTTTTTTTAACATTTCAGTGTCATTGCTCACTTTTTTTCATGCCTGGAGTGTCCTTCCCTCTAGGGACCAACTCCTCATCCTTCAAGATTCAAGGCAAGCCCTTGACTTGGTTCTGCACTCATTCCATTTTAATCAGTTTCACTCATTTATGTGGGGTCTGCAATGATTTGAGAACTTTTAGCCAATATTCACTAAGCTCTTGAAAGATTTATTATTATTTTAAAAAAATATTATTCCTATTTTGAGGACAAAGAAACCAAGATTAAGGAAAATAAATAATGTTCCTAAAGGCACAGATCCCATAAACCTGCAGATTAATCTCAGTTTCGTATTATCCTGGGTCCCAAATATTACATGCGACATACTTAGAGTAAAAAAAAAAAAAAATTGCCGTCTCTCTGAAATTTAACTATATGTCCTTTATTTTTATTTCCTTTTTTCTATTTATATATTTTTTTCTAAATCCAGTAACCCCATGTGTGGCTCAGACATGGGCTGCAGATGCTATTGTTGCATAGTGTGTTTTAACAAAAAGAACTACACCCAACTTTGGGGGCCCGAACTTTCCATAGGCTGTTCCCCACTTTGACTCTGGGAAATGCTAGCTATATCTTCAAAACCAAGGCCACCTGGCTTCTACCACCCCAGGCATGGATGGCTGTCACCCCCCACCCCCATCCTTCCTGCATATACACCTCTCTCTCTCCCTCTATCTCTGTCTCTCTCTCTCTCTAATCTGCATATTCATACCTTTTTATTGCATACTCCATGATGGCAATTATTGCAGTCACTACCTTGCCTAGCAGAATCAATATGAATTAAAATTGCATGTGTGAATTAACAAACAAATGAATGAATGAATGCATAAAGCATTGTGAAGACTGTTAAATTAATTAAACAAGGAGACCATTAGCCTAAGGTGGCTCTAGCATCATAGAGACTCACGTAAACAATCCAAACATCTAAGCCTGAAACGCTAAGGCTTTAAACTATAGCCCATCAATAATTTTCTTACTTTGTTTCCCCTTTGGCTCTATAAAAATGTCTTCCTGAGCTCCTGGTGGCAGAACATTCCTCAGCACTTGGATTTAAATTGACTTTTGCTCAAATAAACTCTTAAGATGTTTCATATGCCTCAGTTTATCTTTACCAAGTCAGTGCACATATTCTTTGCATCTACTTTTCCGAAGAGATTCCTTTTGCTTGGGGATAACAGGGAGGTTGCTGGAACACAAAAAACACATAAGTGCAGACACTGCAAAACAAAGAAGATGTTGTAATTAATAGACCAGGACTTTGGTGTCTGAAACATCTTCACACAAATACTAAGAAACTCCAGATGTTTAGATCAGGAGACCAGATAAATAAGGGAAAAAATAATGAATAACTACAATGTTTCTGGTGATGGTATATGCTTAGATTTCCCAAGACAGCTCTGAAGACTTCAGAAAAAGTGATTTCAGGTTTCAACCTGAAGGAATGACCAGATGAAGCAGGGGAGAGGGTGTGGGTCTGCGAGTAGCAGGGTGGGTGTGGGTGGGGTGCAAAAGACAGCAGAATCGCCCCTCCCTTTATTCTTCAGGGCTAATTACCATGAAGTTGGGCTTCTGAATAGAGTTGGAAACCCCATGATGTGCCTCAGTGGCGAGCACATTGTTTTGAGCCAAAGGCAACTTCTGCCTCTCCTGAACTTCCTATAAGGACTTGAATTAGGGGCTTTACCCACAATAAGAGATTATATTTTTCAAGAGATTATCAGAGATAATGTGTTTTGACCCACCTATCTGGCAGGGTAAACTTCTGTTTACTAAAAATCTGGTCTTCTTAGCTCCTGCAATGACCCTTTGAAGCCCCCAAAGTATATGACCTCATCTTTTGCTGAAAATGTCTTACAGACATGCTTCCTTTCCGTCTCTGAACCTCTCCTGCATGTGGGGGTCTCTGACTGCCTCAGGTACCTGGAGTTCTCATACATGAAGGTGTAACTTTGGTTATTTTCTCTTGCTAATCTCTCTCATGTAGGTTTCACTATCAAATCAGCTGACCAAACTTGGAAGGTGGAGGGAAGTTTCCTTTTCTCCCACAGATCCTAATAATGAACACTTACCTACAGCAATGAACCAGGCATTATGCTAAGATCTTTCCATGAAAGCTTTTAGTTAAACCTCACAATAATCCTCCAAAGTAGGCACGATTATAATCCCCATGTTAGAGATGAGAAATTGAGAGGTGGGAGATTAAAAAAGGTGACCAGACAAGGAAGGGGAATGTTTCGGATTCAACAGTCTATCAGACTCCAGAGCCCAGTCTTCTTCCTCGCAAACATCACCTGCAGGAGTCTGACGTCAGTCAGGACCCTGAACGGGCACAAGCCTCCTGCCCACTGGCCTTGGGACAGCTGACCCCTCTGTCTGAACTATCTTCCTCTGCCCCACCCCCCCAGCCCCACGGTGGCCCACAAGCTGAGGTTGGGGTGGGGGTTACCTCGGAACATGCATGTCCAGATTTGAGGTGTCTTGCTCTTGGGTTTGAGCACTTTAAAAATCTTTATATTAAATTTAAAATGCTAAACTGTTTTGTTTACATAGTTGTTTCTCCCAGTAAGCCACAATTTGTTGACGGGCAAGAACAGTATTTTGTGTCCCTAGAGCCTCATGCAACCTGCCACTGAAGAAATGTGTCCCCCTGGACTTGCAACACCTGGACCACTCCTATCTGATTCTTAATTGAAAAAGTTAACATTAAAAATAATTAATTAATTAATTTTAAAAAAGAAAAGAGCACTGGCTGGTATAGTTCAGCGGATTGAGTGCCAGCCCGCGGACCAAGGGGTTGCTGGTTCGATTCTCAGGCAGGGCACGTGCCTAAGTTGTAGGCCAGGTCCCCAGTAGGAGGCACGTGAGAGGCAACCACACAGTGATTGTCTCCCTCTCTCCCTCCCTTCCCCTCTCTAAAAATAAATAAATAAAATCTTTTTAAAAAGAAAAGAAATGTGGCCTCTCATTTTTCCATCACAACCAGGCCACGATTCCCAGATAGACACTGGCTACATCCTCACTTCCATAGTATGTTATCTACTGTCCTCCAGGAGCGAATTCCCTGCCTGGCCTCGTTTTGGGGGTCCCTACTCCTTATACAGAAAGCTACAGGCAGATGTTTTATTTACGTTTTACGGCGTGTCCTCACCTGTGCCTGACGGCCCGGGGTACACACCGTGTTCAGCCAACGGTGCTCCTCCACATGATTTTCCCTTCATTCTAAGCTGAATATAGTTGGGTCCCAGCTCAAGCCAGGCTTCACATTCCTCAGACTCTCGCTAGTCCTTTTTCCCTGGATACTCCTAATTGGCCCATGAAAAGCAACCTCCCTGCCCAATAGTTGCCCTACAGAGACATAGGTCAGTACCAGCTAGGCCTAGCTGGCAACATTTCCAGCAACAAAAGCAGACGTTTCGGGGCTGCAAAAACCAGGTTTATTTATTTGGATGTGGGACTGGATGGGCCTTTGGAAACTTTTTGAAATCCCAGTGCCATTTTTAGCATCTTTTAGAGACATGTGTTGCGACCGTTCAGGGCCAGACAAGCATAACTAATTTAACTACATGGCACAGAAATGGATCCCATGCAGTGACATCTGGGATAGTCGTTTGGCCTGTTTTTGGGGAGCCACTGACGGCTGCCGCACCCCAAAAAAACATTGTGGATTTCAAAACAGCTTCGCCTAGCGTAGGGGTCAACAAGCTTTTCCTCCAAAGGGGCTGATAGCAAATATGTAGGTTTCATTGCCTTGGTCGCAGTTCTGCAGTTACAGCTCAACGCAGCCAGAGGCGACTTGCAAATTAGTGGGCGTAGCTGTGTTCCAGGAAAGCCTCAGTGGCGGACACCAACATCTGCATTTGGAATACCTTTTCACGAATCTTGAAATATCACACTTTTTTTATAAGTTCCCCCCACCACTGGAAAACCACTCTTAGCGTGTGAGCTGCAACGAAACCAGGTGACAGGCTGGATGTGGCCCGCAGGCCACAGTTTGCTGGACCTAAAATGGATTAGTGCCTCCCCTTGGACATTCATTAACTTCCCTTGATGGGTTTATTAAACAAGATTACCAGGCCTCATCCTAAGGGTTTCTGACTCAGAAAATTTAGGGAGGGGCCTATTTCTCACAGACTCCCAGGTGATCTGTTGCCGCAGGTCTGGCGACCACACGCTTTGAGAACCACCGGCCTGGAAGTCCAGAATGGCCCCTGTCTTGTTTTATCCAAGAGCGTTCCAGTTTTAGCCCTGCTGGCAGTCACTGCTGTGTAAGGACTTACGGATGTCCCCTGTATCCTGAATTAGCTGTGACTGTGGTCCAGAAAGTCCCAGGGCAGGCCTCTGTCAGAGGCGCCTTGGGCCAGAAGGCAGCAGGACAGAAAGAATTGCCATCCAGCCGGGCAGCTGGTGGAGAACAGGCTGCAATGAAGTTTCTGGGAGAGGCCAAGGCTCCTAACGGTGCCTGGCACGAGCACAACCTGCACCTGCTGTGGGCCTTGTGTCCTGGGCGACCCCGCCCTGGCAGGTGGGAGGAGCAGGGGGCAGGCTCCCCCCGCCCCCCACGCTGCCGGAAGGAGGCCAGTCTGAGGGGTATGTGGGGCCAGTGGCTGAAAACCGCCACCTGTCTGATTTCTGTAGGAATTTTCTTCACAGTGATAAGAAAAACCAGGATTGTGAAAGCAGAATCCAAGGCTTGGCAGGGGCGGGGGGCGGGGGGCGGGGGGGCGGTGCATTTTAAAATTATGTTTGATATGTGTTTTCATTTGTGGTTGTTTTCTATCACCAAAGCGCTTCCATGGTATTTCGGCATCAGGGACCTGGGCATCCAAATCCTAGAACAGCATGTACCCAGTCCCTCTCTAATGTAGACTCCCATTCCTGCTGTTAAGGAAGAAAACCTTTTCTCCTGCTCTCTTAGGTCCAATGCCTTGGAGCCTTGGAATTGAACAAACCAAAGACAAACAGGCCCTGGTCAGGTAGCTCAGCTGGTTAGAGCATCGCCCTAATGCACCCCGGTTGTGGGTTAGGTCCCCAGTCAGGGCACACACAGGAATCAACCAATGAGTGCCTAAGGAAGTAGAACAACAAATCGATGTCCCTCTCTCTCTAAAATGAATACATCAATTAAAAATGAGCAAAATTTAAAAAGAAAGACAGATAAACAAGAGAAAAGGTACACAATTTTTATTCATATTTACATGCACGGGGGAGTTCACAGAGAAGTGAAACTCACAGAAGTGGTTACACGTGGGGATCTATAGGCCATTTTAACAAAAGAAAGGGGTTTGGGCTTCGGGGGATGACAGCTCTTAAGTGACCAGGAACTACCAGGTGAGGCACAAGTAGGTTTCCAGTTGAGGGTCCATGCAACAGAGTGTATTCTTGCATTATTATTCATTCACTATCGTATTATTTCCCGCACAAACCACTGTAAACCTGCCTTTGCCCCACCGCGTACCTGGGGAACTACGCGGGAACCAGGGTTAAGTTAGTGAGGCCTGTTTGTGCAAACTCGTCTCCCCGTCTCGGGGGGTGAGAGTTGCTCTCCTCCTCCGGGTCCAGGAGGCCCCTCACAAAGGGATGTTTCTGCCCCGCTTTTAGGCAGGTGAAGAAGGGCAGAGAACCATTCCTGCGTCTGTTGAGTCTCCACTGTCTTCAGCTCCAAATAACTCACATTCCAATGCATACACCCATGGCATATTTTGGGGAGGTGTATCCTGATTCCTCGCTGTCACCATCGCAGACTTGGGAACCAGCCTGCTGGGCTGTGAATGGTGTTTCCCCACTTACTCCATGACTTTGGTAAAGTTCCTGAAAAGTCTCTAAGCCTCAGAACCCTCATCTGTAAACGTGGAGATAAAAATAGCACCTGCCTCACAGGCTTAATGGAAATTTAACGAGTTAATGTGTGTAATGAGGTTCAATAATGCCTAATAAAGACAGATTAAGCAGTAAGTAAACATTACCTACTACTGTTAGGCAGCTGGCCTGCTGGGCTTCTATTTATGGGACAGACTCAAGTGGAAGCCATCTTTATTTTCTGGTAGGTTTTTTGTTTGTTTGTTTTTTTAACAAATCTCCCTATTTATTTCAATCTTCTTTAATTTCTCTCAGCAGTATTTTGAAATTTTTAAAAAACTACTGCATACATTTTATTTTTTATTTATAATTTAATATTTTACTTTTTTAAGTTTTTCAATTGTAGTTGACATTCTATTCTCTGGTACTTTTTAAAAAAAATCCTAACTTTGTCTCTCCAAAGACTGTGGCGCTAAGACTCAGCGGTAAGAAGAGCTTGGGGCTTTGAGAACAGCAGAGACATCTTTAAGCGGTGCTGGTCCCGTCAGGCAGCTCCTTGGCAGGGCTCCTCCAGGTTCCCCCTGTGCAACTTCCAGCGCAAGACCTCACTCAGGTGGCCTGTGAAAGGTAGAAGAACATGCCATCTCCAATTAGGACACTTGGCACATAGATTATTTTGAGCTGCAGGCACTTGAAAAACAACAAAGGAAGGGAGAGGCTTTTTCAGAACTCCTCTTATCTGCCTAAAGGCTGATGCTTCCAAAGGAACTCAATTGTCATAAATCCCCGGAAGTCTCCTCCGCAGGGAAGGCTGACTCTTATCCCAGGACAGGAGATTAGAAGTCACTATGCCCCACCAGCTGTCACAAGCTGTCATACCTCACACCCGTTCTTCTAAAGGACCCGCAGTCTTTCCTAAAAATCACTGACGTTCCACCAAGAGGCCTACACCTCTCTTCCCTTTCCCTATTAAGGTGGTATTTAAGCCTGAATCCTAAGCCACATTTTAGAGTTACTTATTTCTGTTGGTTCTCTCCCATGTGTACATGAGCAATACATGTTCCTGTGGTTTTTTTCCCCTTGTTGTCTTTCATTATAGAGGGCCTGTGTCCAGAGCTCAGAAGGATAGAAGGAAATTCAATTTTCCTCCCCTACACCTGTCTCCAGCCACTTCTCCACCCTGATGTTATTCTGCCCTCTTTGCTCATTCCTTGTAGCTCCTTCTTCCTGTTCTCGTCTTTTCCTCCACCCCAGGCCCTCTGAGCACCCTGCACCTGCCTTTTAGAGCCCTTGTCACCATTGCAGGTAAGTTCCCGTTCGTGAGTAGTCCCACGTCTGTCTCCTCCATCTGACTGTAAGTTCAGCTAGTGCAGGTGCCTGGTAGTAATCGACCCTGAATACCCAGCACCGGGCACAGCGCCTCCTGTAGACACGTGGACAGTATGTGTGGAGTGAGTGAAAGGCTGTTAGTGACCAGTGAAGTCACTGGAGAACATGCCATGATACAGGATTTGTTGGAGCTGCTTAGTGGGTCCTTTTAGTGAGAAGGCATTGGCTGGCTACACTTACTGACAGTTGCTACCATTCACTGAGTGCCTACCATTCACTCAATAAGCATTGATTGAGCACCTACTGTGGGCAAAACCCTGGACTTGGCACTGAGTCAGAGCAATGCACACAACAGGCAGAAAGCCCAGCCTTCAAATCACCAGGCACAGATGCTCTGATGATTTTGTTGAAAATTTGTATTTTGATAGAATTCAAATGCATGGATACATTGCAAAAATAGCACATGGAACTCCCCATTCCCTTCACCAAGATTGATCTACTGATTTCATTGCACCCATTTTGAGAGGCAAGCTTTCTCTAGTTGTTATATTTCATTGAATAAAGTTAGAGGAATTTTGGTAAAGGAGGATTTGGGGGTTCAGAGAAGTTTGCGGTATTTAGTACCACATTTCCAGCTGCCGGGGAATGTTTTCCTCCATTCACTCCGACTCGTGAGTCACTGAGCTGACCATAGTGCCCATAAAACGGGTGACTGCCCCCTCAGCGCGGTGCTCGAGGAATGATCGACAGAGAAGTGTGTTTTAATAACTGCTGACGAAAGACATCCTACAAAAGTCAAATCCATGTTATTCACTTTTCACTTCTCTCACTGCTAGCAGCTGTGACTGATTTTATTTTTGTTACCAGGGTTAGCATACATTTTCCCTTGCCCGGTTTCCATGTCCCTCCCGGTGAAATCTTGCCCTCAGCACCAACCCCCCCCACCCCAGCTCCACAGGAACCTGTCACATGCTCGCATACTCAGCTGCCTTTACAGTTGCATCATTTGTGAGCTCTGGTTGTCATGGCAGCGCGCGGGCTTTGAAGGGTGTGTTTCCCTTTGTGAAGATCATTTTGCTTTCCTCACCTCAGCAGTTAAGCATTCTGAGCTGATTGACAATTCAGATGTCTCTTGGTTAATATTCATGTCAAGTAAAACTCGTTTATTGTTCCTAGCAACTTTTCACCTAACACTTTATCTAATCCAGAACTGCCATGCTGCGCAGTTCCGGGGGTTTCCATTCTCCCTAGAGTCAGTGAAAGGGGGGCCCGCGTAGGGGTGCAGTCCTATCAAACCCCACTCTCCCCCTCCAACTGGCAGCTTTCCAACAATTCAAACCTACCTGCTTAGCCCTTTAAAATTTCTTAGGGCTTGTGATGCATATTGGACAACTGCTGCTTGGGTATTTCCGAACCCTGAGAATAGGTAAAAATTGATTGCCTTCCTTCACAAGAGAGGGAATCCAAATGGTCTATAAGCACCAAATGGCCTCTAAAAGAAATTCCAGTAGAAACAACGCTGAAATGTTTTTCATGTAATAGATTAGTAAACATTTTTAAGGCTTGATGGTTAGGATAACAGGCTCGCGTAGAAGCTGTGCCCTTCGAGATGATGCAGGCGTCTCGGACCCTGACTTCGTTGTGCTCGCGGCTTCCATCCGGGACTGCGAGAGGCTGCTTTCCTTGTCCACGGAAAGCATGGATCAGGCCCTGCAGTGTGTGCCTCTGGCCTGGAGGCGCAGCCAGCGGCAGGCTGATCGCAGGGCTATGGATTGAGGCTGATGTGTTCAACCGGAATCACGGAATCACGAGAGGCCCTATGTGGAGTGGAGCTGGGTGGGAAAGAAAGAGGCATACATGGTCCATGGTCTGTGACCCGCACAGGATGTCTGGAACTTCCAGGCGCTCAAGAACACTGCATTTGAAATCGGCCTTCCTGGTAAAGATAAAGGTGTATTTGTCATGGTAGCCGGAGAGAACATATTTTAGTGAACAGTTTGTAGCGTGATTTATTTTAGGTATTCACACATATGATACAAGGCCTCCACTTGTGCTCCTGGCTTCATGCATGTTAAGGTGGGTTTGGTGCAATCGGTGAGGAGTGATGCATGGTAAGTTTTTTTAAATTTAAAAAAACGGGGGTAGAGGAGTATAAGAGACGAAGTGGTAATGGGAAAAACAATCAATAAAAATTAAATTGAAAAGTTTTCATATTCATCCACTCAGAAATTCGTTATGCAGAAATTTGTGCCATAGAAGTAGTCAAATAAGTCACATAAGCATACACAACTTTTAAGTATAAGGATGTATATAATATCTTCATTCTTATAATGACAGTAATGGTAACAAAATGTGCTGGGTACTTTACTGAGCACTCGAAATACCTCCACTGAATCCCTATAATTAGGTGACATTAGTACTACTAGCTCTATTTTATAGAAGAGAAAATTAAAGAAAATACCTAGTTCCCATGCATTTAGCTTGTAAGTGACAGAGCTGGAGAGCTGCGAGTTTTTTTTTTCAACTTTTAATCGCATTTTTCAAACTTAAAGGTTGTGTCTCTGTGTCTACTATACTATTGTTTTTTTCACCTACATGTGAAATCTAAAAAAAAAAGAAAAAACAAAAAGCCTGAACTCAATGACCCAGAGCACAGATTGACGGCTGCCGGAGGGGTTGGGGGTGGGGGGCAAGTGAATGGGAGAAGCTGGTTAAAGGCACACATTTCCAGTCCTAAGATAATTAAGTGCTGGGGGTGTCGCGCACAGCATGATGACTACGGTTAGCGCTGTACTGTGTATTTGAAAGTTGCTAAGAGAACATATCTTAAAAGTTGTCATCACAAGAAAAAAATTCAGTGAGATCATGAAGTTGTGTCATATCTTGCTTATTGCAAGGGGCTGATCGAAGGCCAAACCTCACGAAAGGTTAGCTTCCCCAGTTCCCCACCTTCAAGAGGGTAGAGATCTCTCCCTCCTCACTCCAGTGTAGCTACTTGAGGAAAAATGCTCACTGTTCTTACAGGATTTTCGCCCTGATAAAACGCTTTCATCCCCATTATCCCATTGAGTTTCCCGGGCATGTGAAATAAGCTAGGTTTCAAGTAATTGACCCTAGGGCCAAATGTGGCCCCCAGATGGTTTTGACGCAAAATGTTTTCAGGTATTGAAATGAGTTACTGTGATTTAGAAACCAAGGAATTGCCTAAAAACACCCAGACCTACAGGTTCTCCTGAAAAGTGGGACGCAGGGAGCCAGGGTGTTAGGCTGGAACTGGGGGCAGCTGCAAAGCCCTTGACCCCTTTAGATAGTTCATGTGCTTCCCAGTTCACCTCCTTGGCTCTAGGTAAAAACAATGAGAGTACAGTTCTTCGGAGTTTGAGTGCCTCTCAACGCGACCCAAGACTGAGGAGAACTCTCCTCAAGGGGTGTTTCCTCTCTACTCCGGACCGGACCTGCCGAGCGAGCCCTTCCAGCCCTGCCTTTGACCTTCACCTCCCTGCCTCAGGGCAGGGACTTGGGCTTTTGTTCTGAGAGTACAAGAGGAGCATGTGCAGGACTTGATACAATTTGCATTTTCAAGTCCTCTGGCTAACGTTTTTTTTAACTCTTGAGCTCTCCATAGGGGCTCACCTCATGCCCCTTAACAGACCTTTGGCTTGATCAACCCGAACAGAATGCGTTGGCCACCCCCCGCCCCGCCCCCCACCTCCCGGTGACTCTCAACATAATGGCCCAGCCCAGTGACACATTTCTCACTTTATATCATTGAGGAATGTGTAGAAATTTATTGAACGTTCCTCAGGGATGAAGGGGGAGGAGAGTTGGCACTATAGATCACAGCAAAAAATTAAAAATATCTCATCGATACAGATAACAACCTGGCAGCTCTTAGAGGGCAGAGGGTAGGGGGATACTGGGTAACAAAGGTGAAGGGGTGAAGCAAAAAGAAAACCACACACACAGGCAACAGCATGGTGATCACTAGAGAGAAGGTGAGGCAGCGGGAGAGCGGAGAGGGTAAGGGGCAATAAATGTGACGAAGAGAGACTTGGCTGGGGGTGGTGAACACAATACAACAGACAGATGATACATTATAGAATTGTACATGTGACGCCTATAATTTTATTAACAAATGTCACCCCAATACGTTCCATTCAAAAACACCTTTGAATATCCCCCACTCCCAAAGTTCTACGACAAGCACAGTGGCCCAAATTTCTTTTCTCATAAAAACATTGCAGACCTCCACCTTTTGCTTTACCACTCCCTCCCTCTCACATCCACCTACAGCCCTTTATGCCATCACTTTGTAATTTAGTCTTTGCTGTCATTTTGACTTTGTCCCAGTGGGGACGCGGACACCCCTGAGCTGGGGAAGACCGCGATGGCTTTGGTCTCCTCCGGGGAATCCTTGCATCCCTCTTAAACTGGTGTCCGTGTGGTCCTTTATGATTCAAAATGACAGACCTGTTATACTCCTCCGTTTTACGATTGATCTAAGATTTCCACAAATAAAATATTTCCAAGCAAGACAATAGCCCCCTCCCTCAGCGGAAACACAGATTATTTTGGACAATACTTTAGCGAGACCCAGTCGAGGCTGCACTTGAGATTGGTGAGCACGAGCCGGAGGGCCTTGCTCCACCGCTCCTGCGTGTTCGGGTAGGTTCTGATGGAATAGGCTTCCCCGCCAGCCCCAGGCTCCTGTATCAGGCCCTCCGCCACGTGCATCCGGCAGGGCATGCACAGGCCCGGCCCCTCGCCTTTCTCGGCTTCTTTCTTGAACTGCTGCATGCAGTCCAGGAAAGCCATCATCGCGTGGTCAAACTTGCTGAACAAGGGACCGCTCTGCCCCTGGTCACAGAACAAGGGCAGCTCCACGGAGCTCTTGCTTAAGTACTTCAGGTGGGACCGGCTTCCGCAGGGGATGAGCCGGAACCTCCGAAACTGCAAGCCGACCTTGTTCGACAGGGCCAGGAGCAGCAAGGCTGCCTGTCCCCAGGCGGCGTTGACCTCGTTCCAGCTCACGGGGACGGCGCGGAGGCAGCCCAGCCTGAAGTTATTGATAAGGGCCACCGGGCCGTCATTGCGGATGTCAAACGCTGACCTCAGGGCGTTGGTTCTCTCCAGCCGGGCCAGCTGGGTCTGGGCGCAGTGCAGCTGGTTCTCCACGCTCCTCAGCTCGTCAAACAGTTCCAGCTGTTGCCACTGCAGCGCACTGCAGTCCCTCCGGTACTGGCTTTCCTGCTGGCCCAGCACCGCGGTCTCTGCCTGGGCCGCCGCCAGAGACCTCGCTGCCCGCTCTCGGCTCTTCTCCACCTCCTCCAGCTCCCGGACCAGCCTCGCTTCCTCCAGCTCCGCGGCCCTCAGCTCCTCCTGCAGTGTCTCCCTGTCATCCTCACCGACCCTCTCCCCGGCCTCCAAACCGCGTTTGTAGCTCTGACCGTCAGCTTCCGAGATCCTGAGCTGGGTGTCCAGATGCTCCAAGAGGTTGTCCGTGCAGTCCTGGCATAGAGGCTGGTCCAGATCTTCTTCACCGGAAAGGATGTCGAAAGTGCCCTGAACGGACTTCTGGATGCTGTGGAGAGTTCTCCCAGGGCCCAGCTTCCCAAGAAGGGTGAAGATGCTGGGGACAAGCCAGCACAGCCTGCCATCGCCAGGGATGGGCCCGCCGGAGGCACCATCTTGTCGCTTTTCAACATCTGTCTCCCCTGCGGAGGTAGGTCCTTCCTCTGGAGTTTTTCCGGGCTCCCCGGGAGCCGAGGGGAGACTTGCGGCGGCGGCTTCCCGGCTGGTGTCAAGGCCCAAGGTCTCCGAGGACTGAGAGAGCTTCAGGGGCTGGTAGCAGCGCTGGCAGGTGAAGCGGATGGTGGACATGTTTGGAGGTCTTGACTGGCAACTTGGACTCGAAGTTTCCACTGGCTCCGCGGTGACTTCGTTTAGGCTTTTAAAGCTCCTGAGAGGTGTGATTCTTTTCAGATGCATATGTCACCTGTCACTCTCCCAATTCAGACCTTACCCTGGTACCCTCCTGGGATACCTGCAGCCCTCCTTTAGCTGCTTTAGACAAGGGAGTCTTTCTCAAAGGCAAGTCCAATCATCTCACTTGCCTTTAACAATTTCAAGGCGTATCTGAAGGGTAATCTTTTTAAAACTAAAATCTGATCATGGTACTCACGTCCTTACAATGTTTAATGCTCTTATCTTACCTCAACATAAAGTCTTAGCATCTTCACCTGATACCAAGGCCTCTGCCTCTGGCCAGGTTTCCAGCTTCCTGTCCCCACTTCCTGCCACCCTCACCCACAGGCTCCTCCGTGGTCCTGAAAACTAAATGAATTTCCGTTCTTCCAACATATCCTGTTGTTCGTTCTGACTGGAACACTCTTCCTCTCCTACGTTACCTAGATAACGCCGACCCATTCTTTAGGCCTGGGTTAGATGTCATTTCCTCCAGGAAGCCTTCCCTGATCACCAAATATAGACTCCCTGCTCTGTTGACATTCTTTACCACATGGTAAATGTAATGGGAATACATGAAAAAGATATTTGTTTAATGAACAAATCAAATCAAATAAGTAGTTTGGAGGTATGCATCTTACTGCCAGAAGCTAAGATAATAAGATTAATACACCAAGCATTTGTATGACAAAAACCGAGCCAAACAAAAACTCTACGAAGACATTGACTTCCATCTATCAACCATCCCGTTAAGCTCATTAAGGAGCCAGAGATACTTGCTCTGAAACAGAAACCTGTGAGCTTTTAACTTATCGACCTGGTGGAGCCAAGCATAAAATAAACACAGATAAAAGACAAATAAAAATGGAAAATAAACACAGAAGGCCCCAATGCCTCAACCACAATAAGGGGGAAAAGCCACAGGCCCGGTGCCCCAGGATCCAGCAGAAGGCAGCGTGCCAGCCACTCCCATCCTGGCAGTGGGGGCGGGTGGGGGCGGGTGGCCACGGGAAGCCTTCCTGCAGACGGGATACAAGTTTAGGCACTTCGGGCAACTGGGCATCACTGGACCACACTTCAGGGACATTGTTCTGGCAGGAAACGCCCTTTCTACTGGCCACCTTTGGCTGCAGTTTTCAAACCCCAGCTCGCCCAGTCACTGTCGCGGAGGAATTGGTAATTTACACCTGTTAATTACCACATAGCCTTTCATTCGGGCTCTTACCAGCATCCTACCTGAACTGCAAAGTCACTGGGAGGTGGAAAGACAGGAAGTACGTTGGGGCGAAGAGTTTAAACAACTAGTCAAGAGTCCCACTAGGCCTTGTGACCTCTCTCTCTGATATTCCCCTGAATTAATAAATAATAGGACCATCCTCTAGAGGTTGACTGCAGCACCCCGAGCCCCTCACAGTTGATCCCCCAGAATCTGTCTAGTGGGCCAAAGTCACCCCCCCACACCTGACTAGCTGATGGATCAACTGCTGCAACGTAATCGGTGTCTGCCACAAATTGAGCAGTAAGGATTGCCCAGGGCCGCAAAGGGGCGCACGAGTCCTCTGAGATATGCGCTCTGGGGTGGGTGGTCCACCGGGATCTACCGCACCCTCTGCCTTTCCTCACCTGACACTCCCCGGAGGGCTTGGGGAGCAGCAGGATGAGGAAGTGCTGCCAATGGCGCCATCAGCTCTGAGCCCCACCTTTGCCCCGCCTTCCCATGGTGAGCGAATGCCCGTTCTGCGTGGGAGCTGGTGGCGCTGAGGTGCCGCTGTTGCTCTGGGCTCCTGTGGCCAGGAACCCTACCTCATCCCTTCTGCTACCAGGCTCTCATTTTATTAAGGTCGAGGAGTCCCCAGGCGTGAGAACTCCCTGGCTTGGAAGATGCTTAGGGCAGGAATTCTCATCTGCTTCATTCTTTGCGCGGAGCCCAGAACAGGGCCTGACATGTAATGGGTGCCCCATATCAATGTGTTTAAATGCGTTAATGTAGAGATTCAAATGTACTGGGATGGAGAATGGAAAGTGCGTGAAAATTAGAGGTTCATGAAAATTAGAGGCGCATCTATACAGAAAAAAAGGGGGGAAGGGTGTCAAAAAATCACTTTTTGGCAACGCCACCGATGCCCCCCAGCGTCCTGCCGCCTGAGGGGATCTAAGCCGGGCTTTGATTTCTTCAGCTCCCCCTGGATTCAGCAAACCTTCAGCAGGTCGCAGGAGGATGCAGCCTGTCCTCACAGATTTGTCATCAACAAATCACGTGCCTGCTCTGAAGACTCTGTCTGCATCAGCCAACAGCTTTGAGAGGTGGTTTCCAGCACCAGGAGACACACACCAGTCCTGTTTATGTGCCCTCATCAACGGTTTTTAGTTTCATGTCATTTTTTATTGAGTTTAGCTGGCAGGTGACAGCTTTCCTCCTTTGAGCTTTGTTTTTCAAAGTCAGTGATGTTTTCTTTGCTTTGCCTGTCTTTGTTCCGGGTGGGAGGTGGCCGGAGGTAGGGAAGACGTGGTTCCACTGCCCCGGGATTCTGGCAGGGGGACAGAGCACTTCCCACCCAAGAGGTCCCTCCCTGCCATGCAGGAGAGAATGCTCAGAGGCAGAACACCGTCTTTGGGCTTTGAGAACACTGGAAACCGGGGGGTTCTTTGGCCTAGTTTCTAAAGTTTCTTTTGGAAAATTCATAGACAAATCTGAAGCCAGAAATTAAAATCCAAGACCAGTACAATGTTGAGATTCAAGAGAAAACAACTGTCCCATCAACATTGGGAGTTCTCACCTTTTTTAGGTTTGCTAGCAAAGTACTGGCCACTTTTTAAAAACTGATTATTTGTGCTCTGACCCGTGTGGCTCAGTTGGTTGGGTGTCGTCCCACAAAGTGAAGGATCACCGGTTGGATTCCCAGTCAGAGCACATGCCTGGGTTTGGGCGTCGGTCTCTGGTCCAGGCATGTACAAGAGGCAACCGACTGATGTTTCTCTCTCACATCGATGTTTCTCTCCCTCTCTTTCTTCCTCCCTTCTCCTCTCTCTAAAAATAAATAAAATCTTTTTTAAAAAATTGGTTATTCATGAGAGCATCCTTTTTTAAGGCACAATTGAAGGGATGAGATGAAGAAGCATACATTCTTCTCTTAGGGTGCCGGATCCCATGACCCCCACATCCCAGATCCACATGACACCCGGCCCCATGTGTGCCTTGTCACCTACTGGTTGACACTGAGGAACGAGGTAATGGTCAGCTCCTGAGGGACCAGGAACTTGGGCTCATCCAGTGGGGAAGGGGATACTCCATGTCACCCATCAAGAGGTGCAGCGTGAATCTCTTCTGAGACAGGTGCTTAAAAAAGCACCTCAGTTCTCCATGTCTTAGGGACTTGGAACAGAGAGAAAGCGGTCATCGGTTGGGTTTGGTTTTGATTTTCAAAGACCAGGATGTCCAGACCCCCTAAGGAAGCAGAGTGGAGTCTCTCCCCAGGACCTCGCTGGGGATTGTGTCCAGATTCCAGCAACCGCCTCTGAAGGATCTGCTTCCATGGTGGCTCACTTGTGTGGCCAGGAAGTTGATGCTGGACGTTGGCAGGAGCACCGCCTGCTTTCTTCTTCCTGTCCTTCTCCTTCTTCTTCTTCTTCTTCTCCTCTTCCTCTTCCTCCTCCTCCTTCTTCTTTTGCCACAAGGGCCTCATTTATAAATGCTGTTTAAATGTCCATACAACATGGCAGCTGGCTTCCCCATGACAAATGGATCGAGAAAGAGAACCAGGTGGAAGCTACAACCTCTATCCCCCTCCCCAGTGTTATTCATAAAATTGACATTGTGTAAGTTGAAGGTGGGTCATGTGATTATTTGATATAGGTATGCATTGCAAAAGGATCACCACAATAATAAGGTTAGTTAACGTCCGTCACCAGAGTTACCATTTTCTGGTGTGTGTGGTAGGGACTCTTAAGATCCATTCTCCTGCCAACTTCCAAGTAGACAACACAGCACTGTTAACTATAGTCACCGTGCTGTCTGTCACATCCCAGAGCGGATCCACCTTATCGCTGGAAGTTTGTACCCTTAACCACCTTCTCCCATTTTCCCGACTTTGGTGACCACCAGTCTACCCTCGGTTTCTATGAGTTTGGTGACAGAAAGAGATGACTTTGGATGGTGAACACACAATACAGTGTACAGATGATGTATATAGAATTGTACACTTGAAACCTATATAATCTTATTAACCAATGTCACCCCAATACATTCAATAAAAAATTAAAAATATGTATGTAAAAGAAAAACTGAAATGAGCAGGAACAAAGAGATAGTTGGAATTTCTCTTCGGACGTTAAGCAATGTGGAAGAGCTGCCCTCTTGTGGGCAGCTTTTGAAATCACCTTTAAATGATTATTTAGAAATCAAAGAATTTACTCTGCTTGGTTTACAGAATTTTGAAGATGCAATTTCTGACGTTGCAATCACCTGTCTTTTTTGACCTGAGGTTGCAGGTCAAAAAAGACAACAAAATTGCAGTGGTTTACCCAAAGTCACTTACAGTTTCCGATAAGTTAGAACTACAGGTCAAATCTTTGGACTTGTAACTGGAATTCTTTCAATTATTTTTCTGCCTCCCCTCAACCATGAGTCAACAAGTATTAAACACGAAAACGTGTTTAGAAAGATTTCAGGTGCATTATATCATGTATGATAGCCTGGTAGCTAGAAATCATCTAATGCAAAGAATGTGAAACGCCAACCATGTTGCCAGGATCTTGCCGGGAGTTGAGAAACAAAGGTAGGAAGTGCTTTTATGGTGTCGTGGATTGTAAAATTTAATACCATTGACACGTTCACTCTGACAGCGTCCCCCTCAAGGCTGCCTTTAGTGGTTAAGCACCAGATTGCAAACAGCAGCAGCCTACTGCTGCGGAGGGTCCAGGGCGTGGAGAAGGACCCCGTTGCAGCCACGGGTGCATGAGGAAGACTGAAGACAGGATTAGAGCAGGAATATTGAAGAAGACAACCTTGACCACAGCACCACAGCCCGCAGCCAACCACAGGGACACGCGGGAGGAATTTGAGGTGAGGGTGCACGTGCGGCGACCGCAGCAGCAGCAGCGAGGAGCCCTGCGTGGTTCCACCCCTAGCCTCTAACAGCACCCCACTCCGACCACCGAGTGCTGAAAGGGGCATAAATGTTACCTCCTCCAGTCACTGCTGTTCTACATCAACGCAGAGTGCACCCAGTCACAAAACTGCATGATGCACAGAAACGGGGAAAAAGAAAATTGTCAAAGACACAAGATACAGAACCAGATACTAGAAAGATCAGAAAAGGAATTTAAAATAACCATGGTTAACAGGTCCTAGTGGAAAAGGGGGATAAAATGCAGGAGCAGATGGGGACATATCAGGAGAGGAATGGAAAGGAGAAGAGTAGAATGGAAATGCTAGAAATGAAAACAAAACAAAAACATGGTAACAGACTCGGAGTTAATGCAAGAAACGGTGAGCTTGCAAATGGGCCCATCAAAATGTCCCAAACTGTCTGGCACCAATTGGCCAGAGGAAACTTCCAGCCTTTGGGACATGAGGACACTTTATTCTGCCCACGAGGGACAGATCCGTGGTGTCAATTGCTGCACCTCACCTATTCCAAGGTACATGTAACATTTTTAAATATAGTCTCTTAAAGTTGATGGGGTGTCAATACAGTGGTGATCTAAAGACCTTTCTGTGGTTTCTTTTGAAGTGAAATTAGTTTTCTTAAACTTTGAGAATGAAGTATGGTTCGTAGGAGCTTCTAGAACTTGCTTTTCTTTATTTCTTACTTTTTTTTTAAGTGTTCAAAAACAGAGTATTCGGCTGAGCTTTTCTGGTCAACTGTTTCTTCTTCCATGTCTTTTTCTTTTTTTCTTTTTATAAAGATTTTATTCATTTATTTTACAGGGGAAGAGAGGGAGAAAGAGAGGGAGAGAAACATCAATGTACGGGTTCCCTCTCATATACCCCCTACTGGGGACCTGGCCTGCAACCCAGGCATGTGTCCCGTATGGGAATCAAACATGGGACCCTTTGGATTACTGGCTGGCACTTAATCCACTGAACCACGCCAGCCAGGGCTTCACTAGTTACTTTAACCTCTTTTCTTCGTCTCTGTTGTCTGTCTCCTGATCAATTTTGGTTAAACTTCACTTTCTCTTCTGCAGGGACCCTATCCTACAGGGGAGCTGTGGCTAACTCATTTGGACTGCATCACAGCACCGAGAGCGCAGAGCCTCTGTTTCAAAGGCAGGTTCCAACTTGGCCTGCTGGGCGTTTCAGTGGTTATTCTAAAGCTCTCTTCTCAGGCCACTGGATATCCTATACATTCCCTCGATCCCTGAACATACACCATCTCTTCACGTGGTCTCGTGGCTGTTTTCTTTTGTGATATCAGGATAGCACGCCACTTAAATTTGTTGTAATGTTCGTAGGTTTTTGATTTGCTATCCGGTTGTGGGGATTTGAGGACTGACAAACTATGGCACTGCCCCCGTTTGCCCTTCTCCGACACTAACTTGAAACGTTTTCAGCCGATCCCGTTGTCAGCCCTACTTGGAGCCCCTGCTTTAAAGGAACCTGCCTGACATCTGTACTTACTGAGCCCATCCAAACCTAACCTCTTGTTGGCTCCTGCCCCTGGAGAAATGATTAAATCCCTTTCTACTTATATATCTGGTTCCTTGCCTCTCTTCTTCTCTTACCCTTTGTGAGTCTATAGTCTGCTTTATTCCTTTTCTATCATTTAAGTGTCATTTTACACAGGTGAGGAAAAAAGCATATGCAGGCAATGTTTGGTTCACATTCTTAATTCATTCATTAGCAGGAAATATTAAAAGAAAACTGAGATTTGCTTCTGTTCTTTGGATTTTGGTGCTCCCGGATTGGTATTTATTTTTGTTTCTTTTTACAAATGTGTTGTTTCTTAAAATGTAATGATTATTGTCCCATTCGGACCTCGTTAGCTTCTGTTGAGTCTCATTTAAAAATTAAAACCCTCTGGGTCCCTATCCTTTATCTCCTGTATTTTAGATATTCCTCTAGTAATGTCTTTTAAATTTTACTTTAAAATCATGTTTGTTCTATTACAGTTGTCTCCATTTTTCCACCTTTGCCCTCCTCCACCCACCCCACCCCGCCCCCCTCTCCCACACTCAATTCCCACTCTCTTGTCCATGTCGATGCATCATTCATACATGTTCTTTGTTTAGTCCTTTCTTCTTTCTACCATTGTCCTCCTTCCCCATCCCCTCTGGTCACTTTCAGTCTGCTCCGTGTTTCCTTGTCTGTGGTTTATTTTGTTCATTAGTTTATTTTGTTGAGTTGATTCCACTCATAGGGGAGATCATATGGTATTTGTCTTTCACCAACTGGCTTATTTCACTTAGCATAATATTCTCCAGCTCCATCCATCATGTTGCAAAAGGTAGGCGTTCCTTTTTTCTTTCTTTTAAATGTAGGTTGATTTTATTTATTTACTTTTTAAATGTCAAGATCCATTATAAAATATTAATAAATGTAAATCCATTATAAAGTCTCAGCAATTAATACAACATGACACCAGCACAGAGATAATCAAGTATATCAACAAAATAAAATGAGCATTCTAGAACAAACATATGTATCTGTCTAACAATGTAATATATGATTAAATTGATATTTCAAATCCAGGGGAATATTAAGGCTTATTAAACAAATAAGATGCATGGACAACTGTTATTTGAAATAAAACAAATATAGAGCCCTTTTTCACACATTATACAAAAAATATTCAGGTGAGTTAAAAACCCATATGTAAAATCTAAGGAGTTTTAGGAGAAAATACAAAATAATATCTTTCTTACCCTGAAGTACAATATTCAAACCCAGAAGCTATCAAGTAAAATATTGACAATAGGACTATATTAAACATTTAAGGCTATATAGTAATATACATATAAAAGAAGTTAAAGGACCAGTAATAGAATAGGAAAGTATTTGCAACACGTCTAAAAAAGGGTTAATAGTTTTGTTTTGTTTTTAGGGCAAAAATTCTACAAACATTTAATCAAAAAAATGGATAAAGAATACCAAAAAGTCATTTAAGGCTTTTTAAAAATCATAGAAATAGGCAAGAAAAATACAAAAACAGGATTAGTTTCAACAAATAATAAAGGATCAATTGAAATAACATCATTGTCACAATCAGATTAATATGTATTAAAAACATCAGTAATATCAAGTATTGGCAACTGTGAAAGAGTCTATTCATAGATTCTTTTCCTTCATCTTCAAGCAGTCCCTGTAGCATATCTTGCAGTGCTGGTTTGGTGGAGGTGTATTCATTTTAGCCTTCTTTTGTCTGGGAAACTCCTTATTTTGCCTTCCATTTTGAGAGCCTTGCTGGGGAGAGCAGTCTTGGTTACAGGCTTTTGCTTTTCATGACTTGGAATATTTCTTGCCATTCCCTTCTGGCTTGTAGTGTTTCTGTTGAGAAGGCAGCTGCTGGCCATACTGGGGCTCCCTTATATGTTCCTATCAGTTTCTCCCTTGCTGCCTTTAGGATTCTCTGTTTGTCTTTGATATTTGCCACTTTAATGATGATGTGTCTTGGAGTGGGCTTCACTGCGTTCCTCTTGGGTGGGACCCTGTGTGCTTCCTGGACTTGTGTGACTTTTTCTCTCCTCCAATTAGGGAAGTTTTCCATCATTCTGTTTTCAAACAGGTTCTCTATCCCTTCCTCCTCCTCTTCTCCTTCTGGTATCCCTATTATATAGATATTATTACATTTCAGGTTGTCCTGCATTTCCCTAAATGCCTCTGCATTGTTTTTGAATCTTTTTTCATTTTCTTGCTCTTTCTAGGAGCTTTTTTCTACCTCATCCTCCAGCTCGCTGATTCAATCCTACACTTCATCTAGCTTGCTTTTGGTTCCTTCTACTGTGTTCTTCAATTCAGAAACTGTACTTGTCATTTCTTCTTGTCTCTTATTGAAAGTTTCTACGCCCTTTTCATGCTGATATAGTTTGCAGTAGGTTCCTCTTAGTTTCCCTGTAGGTTTTGGTAATTCTCTCTGAGCTCACTGAGCTCATTGAGCTTCCTTAGAACTATCGTTTGGAACTCAATATCTGTAGTTTACTTGCCTCTATTTCACTTAGTTCTCTTTCTGAGGATTCTTCCTTTCCCTTCGACCAGGGGGTATTTCTTTGTCTTCCCATTATTTGTGAAACTCTTCTTTTTTGCTATTGCTTCTTAAATTGATCTGTCTTGATTTCCTGACTTTGTGGTGTGAACTTCTATGGTAGGAGACCACCGTTTTCACTTTCTGGATCTGCCTTTGATGATGTCAGATGTTGACCCTGTCTGACCTTAGGCAGTCTGTTCAAGACTTCCAGGAATCTACTGTCTGTGGCTTTCTCCTTCAGCTGTTAATCTAGTCACTCTGCACTCTGCAGTCAGGTTTAGGCACCACAGGGCGGGACAGAGTCCCTCCTGGGGACTGGGTTATTGAGTCCACTCACGCTATTCTCTCTCAGGGTCGTTGTCTGCCTAAACCAGATGGCTGCTGCCATATGAGGGTGGAGTCAGCATCAGGACCCAGCCAGCTACTCTCTCTGTTCTCTCCCCAAAGCCTCCATCTCCAGTCTCTCCTCAAGTATCTCCTGACCACTCCGTGTCCCCTTTAGCCAGGGATCTGTGGCTGCCACTCTGCACTCAGCAGTCTGCCTAGAGACAACACAGTGCGAGGCTGAGGTTCTCCTGGGGGCGGGGCTATTGGGTCCTCTCACACTGTTGGCGCTTAGGGGATTGGTCTGCCTGAGCAAGATGGCTGCTGCTGTATGGGAGGTGAGTCAGCACTGGGATCACGCCAGCTACTCTCTTAGTTCTCTCTCTAAAGACTCCTTCCCCAGTCTCTCCTCCAGCATCTACAGCTCACTCTGCCCCAACCTTTGCCAGAGACCAGGGTAAGTGGCTGTAAATAAAAATGTATGTGTTGGCCCTTTAAACGGTTCTTTGTGTCTCCAGCCTCCTGTCTCTGGGAGAGAGCAACCCTGCCACTTTTTGCAGCTGCTGTTATCTGTATGCTTTTTGGGCTCTGGGGCTGTAGGCTGGAGATCCATGCTTATGGTTTAGACCCCACTCTTCTCAGGGGAATGCAACTGGCCATTTCAATATCCATCTTGTGCTGCTGCCTATGGGTGCCCCGCCTGCCTTCTCAAGACTCTATTGCACTCCTTACCAGTCAGGTTGTGCTAAATCTTATTCTCTTGTTTTTCCAAGGTTATAAGGCTCCTTTCTCGCTATTGTTCAGTTGTTTGTTCCAGGTGATCTCTCCACAATTTAGTTGTAATTCCAGATTGGTCCTCGGAGGAGGTCAGTGTGACCTCCACTCACTCCTCGCCATCTTGATTCAAAAAGGTCCTCTAGTAATTTCTTACTTTATGTCAGATCTTCACTTGTACAACTGGTTCTCTTTCCAGGTATCTGCCTATTTTTCTGTAGAGTGTACATACTATAGACTTTGCAATTTTAGTATCTTACATCACACCAAAGACACTAGTTTTATGTTATGTTATATATGTTAACATTGGTTAAGTATGTTAAATACTTAACATATGTATGTTAAGAAATCTGTTAAGAAATGTTTAGCCTGTACTTCAAAAAGATGAACTTTTTAAAAAATTGGTTATTTTGAAATTTAAAAATATTAATAAGAAGTTCCTTTTATAAAAGTTTAAAAGCCATTTCATCCACTGTCAAGTCTGTACCCGAACCAAACTCATTGGGGATAATAAAGTGCTGTCCCATCTGCATAATGACCTTCCAGCGTTCCAATGACCCCTCCTATCCCAGCAACTTTATTTTCAATTCAACCCTGAAAGGTAGACAGATGAGGCAGGTGGAAAAATTTAACGCTTGGAGAAATACAGTGATTTCCTCTAGAACGAAATAATTACAGAATGTGGTTTTCCATTTACTATCGTTATGTTTGACAAAGAAATCTTTAAATGTTTACAAATTCCAGCAGACTTGCCCAATTAATATTAAAACTTCCCAAAATTGTCAAAAATAAAGTATTTTCTCATTAGCTCCTTATGAAAATATAAAAAGCTGAACAAGAGAAACACATAGTTAATGTTCAAAATGTATTTTATTAAAAAAAATGGTATAAATCTAAGAACATATATTTCAGACTGGTAGCTGCCTCATTTCCAAAGAGGACTTCAAACTGATAGAAAGTCTCTCGTAGGTAGGAGCTTCCCAGCTTCCTGTGTTTGTTGGAATATTGCTCTCTGGACACGCGTGCATTCTGATTTGTTAAATATGTCTTCTTCTGTTTCTGGAGTTAGTTGGATATTATCTTTGACTGGAGACAGAGGATCTGGCTTCTTACAAGAAGTAAGCTTTTCAGAATCTCTGCAAAATAGAATAGAATAAAATGAATTTGCTGTTTTCGGGGTAGCGATGGTTAGAGAATGACATTCTTGGATAGAAGAGCGGCATATAAAGAGGAGAAGACCCTTTATTGTGTAACTTGCTTCAGTTCATTATATGTACATTCAAGTTCTCTGAGTACATCTAATGAAATCTGCTTCTCAGCATCCCTTCCTGCTTTTCAACTATCTTTCAAAGTAGGGGCTAGGTCACTAATAAATATATACTAGCTAAGGCAGAATGATTCCCATGAAGAAACTAGTTCCTTTCTACTCAGCACTCTTCTCAAGTCTTGCTAAGAACCCATGCAAGTGAGGCATGGGCAACTGTTTTAGCCCCATCTTTTACTCCACCCTGGTTGTGTGTGTTTTGCTGGAAGATGGTATTTGTAGTCTCCACCTCAACATACTTACAGGTTAAAAAAAAAAAAATAGGCCAGTCTGACTTAACATTCTTGATGAAGTAGTAAAAATCATTAATTTCATTATATCTCAATCCTCTCAACTTTCTACTATTCTGTGATCAAAAGGGAAACACACTTCATGCCCTTTGTTGGACACTGACTTCTCCTGCTGAGCTCTGAGACACTGAGAGATGATCACTGTCTCAATAAAAGCACCTGTGACCCTACTGTTATTCTTACTTGAGCACTGGGCAGAGGGCTGCTCTAAGATGAACAAAGAAAGGCTGTTTGTTACTACAAAGAAAGCTACAAAAGTATTTGTTACCAATGCAAACATTTAAGCTTTCAAGTGAAAGTATGAATTTTGGAAAACTTCAATTTTCCACCTGACAGCTTCCAAATACTCAAAGACCTTGATGATAAGATTGTGGTGTTTTTGTTTTTTTTTTAATAGTGGGTAATAAAATATGTCAATATTTGAAAAATAACAACATTTTCCAAATGGCCAATTCACAATGCTATGAAATTATGCACAAGGAACAGGTGCACTCAAAGTGCAATATAGACCAATGGGCTGGGGCCTAACACAGCACGTCAAGTCCACAGATAAGGTTTCACATTCTGCATTGCAACCACCTTAAAATCTACTGCCTGTTGAATTTTGATGTAACATCAAAAAGAAAAATTACAATTCAATAAAAAGGCCATTAAAATATTCACTTTTAAACTGCAGATACATGTGGGGCCAGGTTTTCTTCATATACTTCAACCAAAACATACCACAACAGATCAAACACAGAAGCAGATATAAGGGTCAAGCTTAGTTCTATTAAACCAGGTAGTAAAGATTTGCAAGAATGTAAAAACAGTGCCACTCTTCTAAATTTTTTTGGTTTTGGAAAAATATACTATTGATGTTAATATTTCATGAACTTTTGTTATTTAAGTATAAATATTTTTAAAATGTTCATTTTAATTTCTTTAAAAAAAAATTTCATTGATTGATTTTAGGGAGAGAGGAAGAAAGAAAGGGAGAAAGGCAGGAAGAAGGGAGTGAGGAAAGCATGGATTTGTTGTTCTTATGCATTCGTTGGTTTCTTTTTCTATGTGCCCTGACTGGGGATCGAACCCACAACCTAGGCATATTGGGACAATGTTCTAAGCAAATGAGCTTACAGGGCAGGGCCATTTTAACTTGTAAAATGCTTAAATGTTGACAGACAGAACACAGAGACCAACCAATGTATTTTGGGGCCTTCAGTAACTTAAAAATATAAAGAGTTCCTGAAGGCAAAAAGTTTGAGAACTGCTGCTATATGGTTTACTCTTAAGACTTTACACAATGTAAAATAGGAGAAAAAAAATTGTCCAGCATGAACTTATTTATAGTGTTTTCATTCATATCATCTGATTGTGACATTTCTATTAGGTAAGGTTTAATCCTACCACACCCATGCAATTTTTCTGTTTTTTACTTTTAATCTTAGCACAATTTGCTTTATTAAGAACAAGAAAATAAGTGAATTATAAATTGATGTTACTTGGTCACTAATTTCGTAGTCTAACAGAAGGAAGTACTGTGGTTCAACAAATGTAGATATATATAGGACCAAATTATTTAAACAGTGTTTGCCACACACACTGGAAATCTGGCCAATTCATCCTATAAACTCAATGAGTTCCCCCATTTTAGATGTGATAATATGGGGAAGCAAACTGCTTTAAATCCAGAAAGTACCGTTACCTTCCCACGCTCTATGTCTTAAACAACTTTATTCTCATTACATTGCTGAGAGGTAAGAAGGAAAGAGAACTGAGAAACATAGGCCAGGAAAAGTAGTTCGCTTAACAACAGAGGCCCGACTGAGAATGGAGTTTTTTTAGTTGGCCATCTGGATCGCTCCACGAAAAAATGTACAGAAATTGAAGTTAAATATACTTTTATGAAGGGTCAGCTAAAGGAAATAGAATTTTCTTAGGTAAGAGAAAAAGAAATTCCTTCATATTAAAATAAAGTTGAGAGAATGATCGAGACTACAGAGAAAAAAAATTTATCCTATTTTAGAGGAAGTAACAAGACAACTCACTTTTTAAATCCAAAATTCTTCCAGAGCTCATTGATTTTTATCTGCAGTCCCGGCCTGTTCTCGGCATTCTGATGTTTCCTCTTCTGGGTGCCTGTTGCCTTCTTGCTCAGCCCGCTGGCTCTGGCAGGAGCGAAGGCTTTGATCTTGGTTGTAGAAAGACTGTCCATAGAACTAGATTTATACAGCCCGGGAACCTGGAGATTAAACGCTCATTTTAGTACTATTCTGTTAAAGCAGCTATCTTTAGTTAATCCGCACAGACAAGTAACTTATAAGCAATGCGTAAAAAGTGCTTCTCATTAGCATATCTGAATTTTAGTAATAGCAGCACTACCCTTGCGCGTTGGGGCCATTATTAAGGAAAATAAGGGTGACTTGAACACAAGCACCGAGATAACATGACAGTTGATCTCGTATCCGAGATGGCTGCCAGGTGACCCATGGATGGGCCGCGTACACAGTGTGAATACGCTGAACAAAGGGGGGGTCCCCATCCCAGGCAGGATGGAGTGGGACATGAAATTTCAGCATGCTACTTAGAATGTGACGTGCAATTTGAAGCTTATGAATTGTTTATTTCTGTAATGTGCCACTTAATATTTTCAGACCACAGCTGGTCAGGGGTAACTGACACTGCAGAAAGTGAACTGTGGATAAGGGGGACTAGTGTGTACACACACGCACACACACACACATACACAGCAGCATAATATACATGTTGTGTCCTTTGTCTTTCTTAATGAATCTTGATTCTACTTAATAATGTACCTTGGAGTTTTTTTTTCCATTTTACACAAAGAACTACATTTTGTTTCGAATAGGTTACCTGTTCTTCCACTGTATACATGTGTCTCTTAGGTTATTTCCACCAAAGGGTTGGCTTTTATTGGGGGAAATATGGGGTCATTAAAATGCTGGTGTTTGGGGGGATAGTTATCAGTGAGGTATATAAAAGAAGGTTTTAAAATTAACGAAGCTGGCAGACAGTGTATAAAGAATGAAAAGGATTAAGAAAAAAAAATCCTCATAGACAACAGCATGGTGATAACGGGAGCGGGGGCGAAGGGGGAGCAGGTGGGAGAGTTTGGTAAAGGGGATAAATGGTGACAGCAGGAGATAGGACTTGGGGCGGGGACCGCAACACACTATACAGACGCTGTTTTACGGAACGGTACCCTGAAACCTGCAATTTTATTAACCAATGTCACCCCAATACATTACACTTTGAAAAAATTAAATAAAAAGGATTCACACATGAAAGGTGAAATCCTAAGGTAGGATGTTGGTGACGGGAAAAAGGGAGCGAGCCAGAGACCAGACAAAGAAAGCAGCACCAGACCTGGATGGGTGCAGGGGCTTGGCTGCTTTGCTTTACTTCTGCAGAGGGACTGAGCGGGCAGTTACAAAGAAAAAGGACAACCATTCGATTTTGAAACTAAATGAGAAAAAGTAATATAATTTTATATAAAGGATACATATAAAAATGTTCTGAGAACGGGTCAGAGGTGAAGAAGGTGATGGGTGCTGGGGATGGAGGGGAAGGTTCATCGGGAGTTTTCACTGAAACAGAAGCGACGGTTAAACCCCGACAATGCAGTGCAAGGGGTGGAAAGACGATGGTTTAACGTCTCCATATAACAACTCCTTTCAGGGAAGTACGTTCTACATTTCTAATCCTATCTCTTACTGTAAATAATTTTGGGATTTATTTCCAGACTTTTTACTATGATTACACAAATACACACATTCATGCATGATTATTTTTACGTATTAAAGCAAACAAAAATACCGTGCTAATAGCATTTTTCCTTTTCATTCAAAAATAATATGGACATCTTCCCAACACAGGATATGTTTGAAAAAGTCTCAAAGACGTTAAAGTCTTATATTTACTACTTTACATTAATATTTTACTATGTTTGGGATTTGCATTTATACCGTCTGAGATTAGAATATTCTTTACATGGATATGCAGACTATTGAACTTTTCAAAAAGTTTTTATGTTTTAAAAAATAAATATATGTTCAATATAGAAAAACATGAGAAAACAAAGAACAACAATCAAGCACAGACAAGATCCTAGAGGGTTTGAAAGTAGATATTTTTGTGAAAAAAATATAGGGATTTCAGTTCTAAATTGTGGTGGTATTTCTTATTTTCTGATAATAATCATGCACTGCTTCTGAAATTTAAAAAAAATTAAATGTTTTACCTTATTCCTTAGAAGCTTGTCTTTGTTTGAAAAATGAGATAAGTGTAGCTTGGATTTCTGATTACCTTGATTATCAAGTGACTTAAAATTGCAATCAGATTCCTAGATCCCCCAGATCAAAAAATAAAATAAAATTAGATTTTCATTTGGAATGTATATAACTAACCAAAATTCAACAGAACAGAAAACAAGCAAACAAGAAAATTCAGTGTAAATAAAATGTAATTACTCCAAGAATAAAGTATAAAAAGCTTGGGAGAGAACAGAAGAAAATGAAAGAAATGTGAGAAGAATGCGGTTTGCCAGTGTTACTGCAAGCGACATTAAAGAAGCTAGCAAGATGCTTTGGCTGGAGAATAAATTCCACAGAAAAAAGCACACCTTTAAAATGGAAGACTTCTCTGAATTGTTTCCGAAGCCAGCCAAATGCTAAAACTTAGGTGGGCACAAGTCCCCTCCTGTGTAAGCTTGGCGAACAGCTTTCATACAGTACTAGCTACGGAATGCCAAACCAGAGTAGGTCTACGGCTCTCTCTCTTTTAAATTGATTAGAGAGAGATTTGTTGTTCCACTTATGCATGCACTCACTGGTTGCTTCTTCTATGTGCCCTGGTCAGAGATGGAGCCCACAGCCTTAGTGCATCTGGACCACACGCTAAACAACTGAGCTACCCAGCCAGGGTTGGTTCGACATCTCTTAATTGTGTAACATGTTCAACATTAAAGAGAAAAAAGGCATTTACTCTCAAGAACTAGAGTAGCACTGTATCAAACGCACAATTACCCTTAGGAATGACTTGAGGACCTACTCTGTGCACCCCAATCCCATCATGTAAGACTTGTCTATAGACAGAATAATCCGAACACCCACCAAGGTCAAATAAAAAGGACAATGAATGGAAATTTAGAAGACTTTACATTCTGCATTTCATGAGGGTTTTCTTTTAATATTTATCTTGGGATTCTACACAGTATTATATATTGTACTTCAAAAAATAAAAACCAAAGTGAAAAATACTCCATTAACTTGGGTTGTGACTTACAGAAACTCTAATATTCTTCACTCACAGCCAACAGGAGGGGGGACTCTGGGCTAAACCATTTCTTCAAAGAAAGACCTCGAGCAAAGACCCTAAGACGATCCCCTCAGATGGGGCGACCGAACTAACAGAGGGAGCCGCGCTTCAGGGAACCATGGCCAGAGACTCAGACAGAGAACATTCTCTCCAGAGCCAGACGGTGAACGCTGACGCTCAAGACCAAGCCGCCACGGCCCTGGGGCTTCCTGAAACACTGTCTGGATCAAAGACAGATGGTACTCTTTTTATTAGCAATCCATCTGCCCTCGGGGGAGTTCACTACATCTGGAAGCAACCGATGACCTAAAGAGTGATTTCTAGCGTAGCCCATCTTTCTCGGTCTTTCTTGGTTCACGTGTCTGTGGCTGATTAGCACAGCAGACCCCGAGCCCAGAAGACGGCAGAGGGCTGAGTCCCACGGCACGACTGGCCGCAGCCTGCGAGCGGCACAGGCTTCTGAGCGAAACGTGCCTACAGGCTCGCAGAGTAGGTGGAACACAAGACATCTGCAGGCAAAAGGAAAAACAATGCCCCCGAGGAGCTCTGCAGACGTAAAAAAATGTCCTCGCAAACAGGCGGGGACTTTCCACGAAAGATGTTCAAGAGCTGGCCTTCGTGGGGGCACCCACGTGGTGCAAGAGAGCCTGCCCGGTGAAGGGAAAAATGGAGACGGTGACATTAAAAGGAAGGCGCATGTGCGAAGGCCAGTCCGGGTGAACCAAAGGCTTCGCAGCAGCGCAGCTTTCGCTGGGCGTCCTCTCTCTAACACTTAGAAACCCCACGTGGCAGGGCCCGGGGTTTCCCGTGAAAGCTGCCTTCAACTTTCTCCATGTGAAAACGGTTTGTTTCCACATCGTAACTTGGCTCTTTTCTTCCATTTGAGCCCAATACGACTTAAGTTTCCTTTTGGAACTTACGGAAAATATTTTCCTTTTGGTAAATATAAGCTATGCCGATTTGTTAGATGCTGTTCAATACTCAGCATTATCAGGCATCGAATTCCACGGAGGCCGTAACTGTTCTTACAGCGTGGTAATTAGAGTCAGTAGATATAAAAGGAAGTTTGTTACACTGACATGTTATTTAAAATAGCTCCAATTGAGGTTCGGAAGTATTTTAACTCAGATTCGAAGAAAGCTATTATGTTGTCATGTCTTTTTCAAATATAATGTCACTGGATCTTATGAACAGTACTGATTTAGGGTTCTGATTGTAAGTCAGATTAAAAGGTATTTTATAAATCAAAAATGGTTAGGATGCTTTTATGAATTTAAAACAAAATAACAAAGTCACTTGTTTTGTTATAAAGTAGAAGTGTATAGGAGAAGAGTAAATGAACAGATATTTCTGAAGGACTGAAACTTAGGATGGACAGCACCACGTTAATAGGGCCATTTCCTTATAAGGTTTTCAATGTTCTCTGGATTCAACAGTATATTAAGGAATAAACATTAAATTTATAACAACTTTTCATTTCATAGCTTATCATTCTGCTTAGGTCATAACTGGAGGCTGCGATTCAAACAGTACAGTTAGATTAAATGTGTAAGAGTTTAAAGTGCGAAAGATACAGAGAAGCCCTTCAGATGAAAAAAATGTGGATTTCCTGCACGGCAGTATCTAGAGTGAAAAATTAAGACACCCAATTATTTCCCTGATGTAGGCAAACTTTTCTCAATTATACGGTAATAACACCCTATTTTGCTTTACATACACATTTAAAAACAAAGGTTTCATAATGTGACTTACCTCTGAATCGAAATCCTTATTAGAAGGCCGAGAAAGCTCTGATGCACTTAAGCTGAGTGGTGATAATTCTACACTTTCCCGAGACCCTGAAGACCAGCCCAGTCTGCGTGAGGGAGGTGCATTATCGCTGGACTCATCGCTCTTTGCCTGGGGTCCATCAGTCGTCTTAAGCTCAGGCAGGGAGCTGGGGGAATCGTCCTTTCTCCGGAAGCGATGCAATGCTGTACTCGGAGAGGGGCTCGGAGTTCTCGAAAACTCTCTAAGACTTCCAGACCAACTAAAACAACTTCTCAGTGTCCCCAAAGTGGGTGGGGAAATGGTCCTTGTGAGTTTGTTGGTCTTACAGGACTGAGATTCTTCATCAGCAACCATGCTTCCATTATCTGAAATCTGAGCACTTGAATCATGTGCTACATCCCCATCAGCCAGCTTCTGGCCCTCTAGACTTTCTGATTCATTTAGATCAAGCAGCTTCTGGCCCTCTAGACAATCTGATTCATTTAGATCAAGCAGCTTCTGGCCCTCTAAACAATCCGAATCATTTAGGTCAACCAGTTTCTTGCCCTCTGTACATTCTGATTCATTTAGATCAACCAGCTTCTGGCCCTCTAGACAATCAGACTCATTTAGATCAACGAGTTTCTTGTCGTCTAGACATTCTGATTCGTTCAGTTCGACCAGCTTCTGGCCCTCTAGACAATTGGATTCATTTAGATCAACGAGTTTCTTGCCCTCTGGACATTCTGATTCATTTAGATTGGTCTTTTTATCTGTGACAGCAGTTTCATCTAGATGCTGGCTGCTTGCTTTGTTTGATAGAGAGTCCACTGAATCCATAGAATTACAAAAAAACCTAACAGAAAAAAATAACAGAAAGGACGCATCAGTATCTTCGTTTCCTCACAAGGTCGTAAGATTCAGAATATGGCCCAGTTTCTTTTTAAAACAAAGTCTCATAAATACATAACTTCAGAAATAAAGGCAAAATAGAGATTTTTTTATTATGTCAACATTCACACATTTAGAAATTTTATTTCTACAATAAATTTGGGGGGTTCTCTAAAAGCAGCCATCTATATATGCATGTATTTGGAGGTCTGTACTTTACTACATGCCTGGTCATTACATAGATATTCTTTCTGCTAACATTTTTAACTACAAAACAGACCGTAAACTCCTTGAGGACAGGTACTGTCCAAGCCTTTTTACCCTCTGTAGGACTAAAGCCGTGGCTAACACAGGGCGGACAGCCAAATACCTAAGCAGATATAGAAATAGGCAACAGCAAAGACAATTTACAGTTGCTGTCTCACATTTTGTAGAAAGCAAAATTAAAAGAAATAAGCCATTTGCCCATCATCTTAGCGTTACTTTTAGTAGCAAACCATTTGGGAACTTGTAGTAGACTAATCTACCAGCTTTTTATACACTCTATAAATTTCTATACTATTTTAGTAGTGAGGTTAAGACTTTCAAGTCAATCATTAAATTCCACAATACTTCGGTGGTATTGTTTATTCAGTGTGACATCTTTCTTTAAAAAAAAAAAAAGCACTTAAAAATGCTCCAACTGCCCTGGCTGGTGTGGCTCAGTGGACTGAGTGCTGGCCTGCGAATTAAAAGGTTTGATTCCTTTTAATTTTTACTTTTAAGGTGCTGGTTCGATTCCTGGTCAGGCTACATGCCTGGGTTGCAGGCCAGGTCCTCAGTTTCTTTCCTTCTCCTCCCTTCCCCTCTCTCTAAATATAAATAAAAATTTTAAAAAAAATACTCTAATGCAAAGGAAAGAAAGATCAGTACCATTATTATTGGAGAAATGTATTCAAGGAGTGTTTTTAGGTTTAAAAAGAAAATCCTAGAGTACATGATCAGATAAATAGGAAACTTAAAGAGAATTTTTCTTCTTAGTAAGCATTATTGAGCTCAAGTTCAAGACAGAGGCAGAATATTGATTAAATCCTAGGAAGTGAAGCCCTCTGTATCCTTTCCTCAAACCCTCTGGCTGCAGGGAGCGGAGGCAGGGTCCGAAGGAGGCAGTGCATGTAAGGAAAGGTCTCACTAATGGGCAGAAAGTATCGGCTCCCAGATCTGATCACATAGCTCATTTTTAGGTAAACAATAATCCCTATGATATGAAATGTTCCTTCATGTATTATTTCATGGGTAAGAGAAGCCACACTGCCCAAGGTTATATGATTAATGTGCTAGGGAACAGAATTGAAACCCAGAACTGCTCGCTGCTTCTTCCCAATTAGCCTATGGTATTATCAGTACTTAATTGGTATTTGTATTTCTAGATCTCAAAAGATAAAATGGCATGATTCTAAAGTATCTACTATATATAATAAAGATAGAGAAGACTTGAAAAAGACAAGCTTCTCAACACGTAGTATTGTATCAAGTTCTCAATATTAGAGCTCTTACATTCATCTGTATTTAAATATATTTCTAGTAATACTTCGCAAAATTGTACTTAGTTCTTAAAGAAACTAAAAAAGTAGAAACAAAGAAGTAGGGACTCCCCCTACCCAAAAGAATTTTTCTAATACAAAACATATATAAGGTCCACAATTCTCATTTTGGTCCTGTATAAAGTGATTACAAAAGTAGCAGAAGTTCAGGGAAAAAGGAGTGCGTTCAGGTCTGAACAGAAGTCATACACAGTAAAAACTGCAATTGTATTAAATCGGCTCCTACACCTACCCCAACAAATTCCATGTTTATTTAAGTCAATTCACTACATAACCACAGAGTATATAATACAGTGGACAAACCGCGTTCTAGAGATACGCCCATACCTGCTTCTGGTCCCTGGAACGGCAACTGCGCCACTTTCTTCATTTTTTCTCCGTAAAAATGCTGCAAATTTATTTCTTTTTGTAGGTGGTGCGCTTAAGCTTTCTTTAACAGTAGTCGCATCTAACAGGTCGGGCATGCACGTTTTGGAAGACTTCAGTGACTTACTACCTTCGCAGCTGCTGTTTCTCTTGGTCTTCTTTGTGGATGAAAGAGAATACTGACTCAACAGGTCATCTTCTGACAGCTCTTCTGAATAAAAACAAATCAATAACCTTCCGTTCATATGCAGTTAAGAGATTTGCGTTTCACCTCACAATCTGTGCTCCTCTGTCCTAAGAATGAATTCTTTTTTTAAAACCGTGCATAAGAAAAGGAAACCCAAGAATAAAATAAATTCCTAATTTATTTTATTAGGAATTTATAAAATATACAAATATCAATTATTTGTTTAATTTCATGTGAAATAGCCCAAACCAAAGTTTCAGGAGACAATTCTGTAAGGCTATATACTCAACATACTTATTTTGAGGATACTCAAAATAAGGGCCTAATTTTGAATGTAAAAAAAATTTTTTAAGAGAACTTACTTGTAAATATATAATTAATGTTTAATTTTAAAAATGTCCCTGCCTGAGATAGGTGAGGACACACAGACAGCAGTAAGAAGTTTTAATCAGTCCAACTAATTCTCAGTCTGTGCGGCTTCTACGCTCATCGCTCTAAAACGCCAGTGACCAGCTGAGGGCGCCAGTAGGCCAGGGACAGGAAGATGATGCTCAAATTTCAAAATGTACAGATTTTTAAAAAGCTGTAGATCAGTAGATTTGATTTGGACTCCTGGCAAAAGCGTAAATCTGTTTATTATGAAGCGAATTATAAGCCCTTACAAGTGAGGAAAAAACAAATATTGTAGGAGCCCCAACAAAGCTTCCCCAAGAAGCCATGCCAGACTAACCTCATTTGCTTTTTGTGACAAGCTTTAGACTAGCTAGCTATTCAGGGGGAGGTCATTGATTTAGGACATTCAGTGTCTCTCCTATTATCCAGGTAGACAAACAGAGCAGAATCTACTGTATAGAGTTACGTGGATTTGCAGCAGTTCATCAGCCCTGAAAGACTAGTCATGATTGAGTCTGAAAGGAGGCCCGTCTCTACATCTTTAGATTTCTGTACTCGCTCTGATTCAGTTAAACATGACATAGGCAAACACATTTTACCCAAAACTTTAAGACACAGGACACCACACTTCTTAAACTGTTAGCTGATGTAGATAATACCCATAAATTACAAGGTAATACAGATTCAAAAACAAACAAAAAAATTAGTGGGCAGAACAATGCATTAACATGAATTCAGATTAGGTAAACAGGAATAATTTCACCTCCATTTAAGTTCAAAAGTATAACTGTAACTGGTTTAACAGCAAGTGGCGGAATTTGGTTATAAACTCAGGAAATGCCAGCAAAATGACAAGGATGAAAATAAAAGCGAACACTATCTTCGTTTGCAATAAAAAAATGAAGAGTCTCTGGATAAACGACTGAAATAGTGCCACAATTTTAAAAATTTACTATGTTCTATGGTAAGCAGATCACATCTAAACAATCACTCTAACAGACAATTAAGCTCAATGTAGAATAGGTAAGGAACTTTTAGTTTGGAAAAGAAATTTAGGAGGGTCGCATTGGCTGTCTCTAAATATATGAAGGGTTGTCACATAAAAGAGAAATTCAACTTGCTCTGTTTTGTTTTTGTGCTTGTGTTTGTGCCCAGGGTACAAAATCCATTGACAAGTTGTGGTTTAACAAAGCGGACTCAGTCTGACATAAAGGACTTACTAGTAATGAGCCCTCTGCATAAAAAGAATGGTCTATCTTGATGGTAGCAGAAGGGCAGGAACTCACACACAGCACACACTTGCTATGTACCAGGTGCTTTTATAGTTATCTTATATAACACACACAAAAATGTGTGACCTAGGCAATTTTGTTCCCATTGCAGAAGAGAAAACAAAGGTTCAGAGATATTATCATGAAAAATATTTAGGTTCATAAGGAATCAGAATGTTTTGGCCAAAAATGTATAATGTCTAGATTTAAAAAATAAAAGCATGAACTACAAATTTGTAAAAGGTTTTGCTTTGTTTTTGTTGTTAGTCTACTATTATGTCAAACAGTGACATAAATGAATATGAAAGGAAAGAAAATAGATTACTATTCTTTATATTTCTGAACATGTTCTATGGTGAAAAAAACCAAAAAACAAACACTCTTCCCAATACCTAGTATTCCATTCTCAGCACTGCTGTTCAACATTGCACTGGAGGTTCCAGCAGGCAAGAAAAAGAAATAAAAGGCATCCAGACTGGAAAAGGAGAAGCAAGACGGTCTTTACTTGCATGAAATGTGATTGTTTATATGGAAAGTCCTAGCGTTTACAAAAGTGAATTCGAGAAGGTTGCACAATACAAGATTGATATACAAAATCAATTCTTTCTATATACTAGCAACGACGAACTAGAAATCGAAATTAAGTATCATTTATAAGTTATAAAAAGTCTGAAATATAGGGATATATTTTATAATGGATGTGCAAATCCTATGCAGTGAAAACCATGAAACACTGCTAAGACTTAAGTTAGACTTAAATAAATGAATTGGAAAATTCAGTATCATTCAGAGGCCAGTTCTCCACAAATTGAACTATAGATTAAACTAGACCCCAATCAAGATCACAGCAGGCCTTTTTTTTTTTTTTTTTTTAAATAAAAGAAGCTGAGAGTTCATTCTAAGATTTAAATGGAAATGTGCAATATACAGAATTGGCCAAAACGACTTTTCAAAAGAACTTAAGGGACTTACACTGCTTGATTTCAAAATCGACTATAAAGCTACAGTGCCCAAGACAGTGAGTCTGGCATAAAGACAGGAAAAGAGACCAATGGTACAGACAGAATCAGAGTTCAGAAACAGACCCATACATATATGGTCTATTAATTGAGGATAAATGTGTCAAGACAATTTAACAGGAAAAGGATAATTTGCTTAACAAATGGTACTGGGACAACTGAACTGTCATGTACAAAAATGTGAGCCTTGATCCTTACCTTACACTGTATTAAGGAAATCAATTCAAAATTAATTATAGGCCTAAAGATAAGAGTTAAAACTATAAAAGTTCTAAAACAAAAAACAAACAAAAAAAAGACAGGAGAAAAATCTTAGTGACCTTGGGTTTAGCAAAGATTTCTTAAATGTGACTGATACTCACTAGTATGTCAGAAAAACAAACTACATACCACTTCTTGGTCTTTTCACACTGGACAACTTTCTTGGAAGATTTAACCCTTTAGTACTAATCAGTTGTTCAATGCCCACAGTACTTGGATTTTCCTTCAGTCTTGTAGCATCTGGAACAACATCCAGCTCAACTCTAGGGGAATAATTCCTATGCCAAATGCTATTAATATGAGATGACTTTGGACACGTTCTGTCATCCCAGCTATGACTCCTTGACTGGGCAGGCTGAAACAGTAAAAGAACAAAGGTTACTTGAAGAAAAATAGTCAATTTATTTCCCTCAGCATCAACATAAGTTATAAGCAAATAATTAAATTACCCTGAAAAAGAACAGCTTTTTGATGAAATATCTGTCCTCTAATAACATTTTCTACTTTTCTGTTAAATGTGTCCTGTAGTCTTACGTTTGTTTTTCTTCTAACGAGGGTCAAAGGACCTTGTTAGCTCATTTCTAAGAAATAAAACTTCCTAAGATGAATAGTGCAAGATATGAGATTGCAATTGAAGAAATATGGGCCACAAAAAGTACTTTTAAAATTTGAGTATTATTTCAGTACACATTAATTGGTTTAATAACCACCTGGCAATAAGCCTCTAAATAATTATTTACATACCCTTTACAAAGCACCAGAAAGTTAAGACCATAACATCATATATTTAAAGTAATCGACTATCCCACCTCTAGAAACTGGTTGAGTCAAACCAAAACAACCTAACTTACAAAATACTAGTTACCATTAAACCCATCCTTGGAACCACCTATACTGGGCAATACAAAAAACAGCTACATTGAGACTTACATAAAACTTTCCCTGAGAGGCCTGATTGTCAGTTAGGATTGGTGTATTTACCTCCTTTATTTGCTGAAGGAATGAATGTCAGTATGTGACCTCTTTCATCCCCTCGGACCAGAAAACTGGGAAAGCTGGCCTGCTTTCATTGCTAAGTCCTGTTGCTTCTTTTAGTTGTCTTGATTGATAGTTCCTGCTTTCTCATAGTTTCTAGCCCAATCCAGTCCTTTTTACCCTCCTTCATTAATTCAGTCCTTTACTAAGCTTTTATTAAGAGCATTAGACATAGTTAGGTTAGCTAGTCTTCTGGAGTACAAAGAAAAATAAAATATAACCCTTGCTTGTAAGGACTTAGCAATGAAAGATGGTCATAAAACCCCACCTTTACGCAGATTACATTCTTTTGGGAAGAATCAGAAAATAAACCAGAGACGCATAAATTATGTAGCACAAAGTGCTAAACAGCAAAAAAAAAAAAAAAAATTGAGGGAGCTGTTATTTACTAGGGAAAGCCTACGTGGAATGAAGAGTTTGTTTTTGACTGTGGATAGATTTGAGGTTACAGAAGTCATTTATGTAGATTCAGGAGACATTGAGAATTACGGGGCTGGTGCACAGACCAAAGACGGGGTTAGGATCCATATGAAAGAAGAGAGAACAGAGTCTGAATGAAAATGTGAACAGAAAAGAGAACGGTGGGAGAGTGTACCAGACGGGGCATATACAACCTGGAAAAAGCAGAACCGGAAAGGGTTAAAAAACATAGTGGGTGCTGATTAAATATTTGCTAAACTGTAAATGAGTGAAAACCAGCTCGGACTCCCAAGAGTAGTGCTTCTGGGTCTCGGTCTTCTTCCACAAAACCAAACGACAAAAGCTACACAGGATGAGACGAGAGGCATGAAGTCCGTGGTATATTCAAGTGAAGTGTTCAAGTCTAAAGGTTTGATAATATACAGTGTGGTTGCTTTTTAATTTAAGGACATTAATCAATCTACCTATGTTCTAAGGGATAGAATTTCTCTACCATCAAGTTGTTCTCAATCTATACTCTGCAAAGTGCCTCGGTATAAAAATGCTTAAGATATGTTTACGAAATAAAGATCTGTCTTTAGTCAGTTTCTGAGACAAAATTGAAATGTAACTAAAACGTGCTTTTAGAGAAGCCATTAAAATGTTACCATAGCAGAGTCTGGATTGTAGTCATCGATCTGTTCAAAAGTATTTATATCTTTATTTCCAAGTGCTATCTGAAGAGCTATAGAATCATCAATATACCTAGGTTGGTAAGATTAAGGAACAATGCTTTTATCAGCAACCAAACAAAAACCACTGTATTAAGATAAAAAGGTACATTCCATTGTCACAGAAAGTTTTCAGTTTCTTAACTTCAATGGGCCCTACTTCCACACTCAGCAGCATCAGAACCAGGAGCATATTTACTCATCTCTAGTTGTCACCGCAGGACTTGGCTGTGTTCTGAAGCAAAGCCCCACGTCAACACTGACTCAGAAAAGTCCCGCCCCTGGGCCGGGTGGGGGCTGGGATGGGCACTGCCCCAGGGTGTGGCCACTGGCTGTGGGAGGAGCATCCCCAGCGGAAGTCCCCGCCCACCCAGATGCTCCTCCCACTCCATCAACCTTGGTTGCCAGGAGTGTTTCTCTTCAGTGCCACCTTTGGAATATGTTCCTTAAGTGACTGACTCTGGACATGTTTCTATCAAGTCACTCTAAGCAATTAGCAAGTTAAAATGAATGAGCCTCAGATTTATAAACAAGAAGTTGCTCTACCTTTTCACTAGACTGGTAATTAAAATCAACAAAATACAGATTTCACTATAAAAAGAGAAAGCAAAAAACAATTTTCAAGCTTTTTACTGAATGTCAGCAAAAACACAGGGAAGAACGGAAGCATTCTGCCGCCCTGGCTCAGAAAGGATACCGCCCAGCATAGCTTAGGGTTTCAGGGTCTACGTCATCTCCGTAGTCATTCAGAGGGACGAGTTTCCTTCTCATGGGATCGAAAACTAGCTGATAAAGGAAGGTATTGTTGGCCCGAATAAATCCTTTGACGTAATCTTCTGGCACTGTTATATTCGTCTTGAGATAATGTCCAATTTTCTTGATAACCTAATAATGGATGCAAAAATATTTATGAGTTATCTGCAAATGAAGAATGCAGAATGTATTAGTCCTAAGGCCAATCAGTTTACATGACAGGAGAATGAAAAAAAAGTAGAAAAACCAATTGCTTTTATCCACATTAAAAACCTCTACCACCAAACACAAGCATGTTACATCACCAAAATTCGGAGTCTCTATAACAGTGTTTTGTTTGCTTTTTCTACTAATCCAAAGAATGAAAAATTCAGTTACACGTCAAACTTACATTCCTAGTTACAACTTTAAGATATTCTTCACTCTCAAAAGTCCCTTTCGTTCAGAAGGCAAAAAACAACATACAAAACTTGAGAATTCCAAAACCGCAAGTATTCTCAGATCCTATTTTTAAAGCGAAGTTGGCGTTCTCATACTAACAGAGTCATGGATGATTAAAGCTGGAAGTGGTTTTAAATATTTTATGTCAAACTCCTAGATGGAGCAGGGGAGACCCAGAGAATGGCAGTGACGCTGGAGTCACAGGCTGCCGAGGCCACGCTGCTCCGTCCCCAGCCCAGGATCGTTCCCGGCGACTGCACCACCCGCGGCCCTGAGGGCTCACGCCGTCCCCCGGAAACGGACAACGGGAGCTCTGCTCTGCAAACTCTGAGGGGCTGTAGGGAACCACCCAACGGGGAGAGACGATGCTTCTATCAGAGAAATTATAGAGCGCCGAGGTGCGGCGGCTCAGAATTTTCCAGGGGCGCCATGACACAGGATGCTGCGTCAGATTGCACGGGGAAGGAGACATGAGAACCCCACTGTCTCCTGTTAAGCCACGTTAAAGAGATTTACATAAACGTGCAATTCTCAGAATTTTCATTGGTTTTAGAAGACATGGCTACTTTTCATAAAAATATACTATTTATGTAAGCACGTGATAAATTTGTTATTATTAACTGAATTACTAAGCATTTCAACTTTGGTTTTAATTTCTGATTTGGTAACTGTCCAGACCTATAACCCATATAAACAAAAACTACTGCCACAAAGAAAAACTACTGCTTTTAAGAGTATAAAGGGATCCGGAGACTGAAAGTTTGAGGACCACTACTATTGAGTAATTGGACAAAAATCAAAAGACGGTACGTGTTAACATTATTTCTACCCTAGAATATTTTGAATAGCCCTTAAGTCTCTTTACATTACTCTTCATTTTAAAAATCACTACTGCTCTTTTGTCCATTGCAGAAAACATGGTTCATTTGTTGCCAAAAGCTAAGCTCTAGTGTGTGAAGTCATTTTATTTTTTCGGTGACACATAGCTGGCTATTGACATAATAGAATATTTAAAATCCCCATTCTGAGTGTCCTGTCACTTGAGAAATGCCTCTGACGTGGAACGCGACGGGTGGGAAGTCGCTCTGACCTTCACGATGTCGGGGTTGTTGGCCAGCCTGAGTACCTTGCAGGCCTTCGCCAACCCGATCCCGCGCAGGGAGGCGAGATAGTCACAGCCTGAGAGGATGCACATGTACCGGAACTTCTCTTCTGTGAACACGTCCCCAAGCTGCTTGCACATTCCCAGCCGAGCCTGATCAATTTCTAGTCCGTTCCCAGCCTGGTCCATTTTTAAAATCACCTTCAAAAGGAAGGGGAATTGTTAATCCCTAAAAGGCCATTTTTATTTTTTTTATTACGCAAGTCATTGCAGTATTTCTAAGAAATCTCTCTTGTTCTTCGTCGTAACAATGGGAGAGGGGGAGACAGGCAGGCCAGTTAACTGCGTCATATCTGCAAATAAATTGAGCGGAAGCACCAGCTCCGACCGTGACGGACGGAACGCCCTCTCTGCACCTCTCCGCTGCCGACCCACGTGACAGGGCTGTCAACCCGCAATTCATACAAAAAGCACTTACCCTCCACTGTTACTTTTTTTAACGTAGCCCTTTTTTTTGGTTTTTAAAGTAATACATGTTCATTATAGAAAATTTGGCAAACAGAAATTCAGGAGGAACAATATAGAAGTTGCCCTAAATCTCTCATCTATCACTGTTACCCAGCATTAACCTTTTGACATGGATCTTTCTAGTCGTCTGTGAGATATACAGAAATATAAATAACATAGGGGGGGACAAAAATGAGATCACCCTATACTTTTGTATCTTAATTTTCCCCTTAATATATCATAAAAATTCCCATTAAGCAGTTTTATACACAATCCCATTAACAGGTAAATTAGTTTTTAACCTAATCGAATTGAAAAATATAAAGCATGTAAATTATCATTATTATAAAATAAGACTAATAAGTCTATAGTCTGCTAAAGAATTTGGATAAAATAACATGATGCTCTAACCTTAGAGCTTTTTCTGAAAGCAGCAATGTCAAGCAGCAAAACCTTTCTTTTAATTTTAAATAAAATAATTTTTAACATTATAAGTAGTTATTAATTTCAGGTATTAAATATTATTAGAGAGAAAAACTTTAGCTCCTTGATGTACACTAGGTTAAGTACCTTTTTGCAGCCAAACGCGAGGAGGTCAGAGTCCTCTGTAATTATGGCTTGTACAATACCAGCTTTGTTAAGATAGGCCAACTGCGCATCCGCTTCATACGGCGCCACGAGACAATCCACTCCCTGGGCCCGGGCAGCCTGTGACAGAGGACCCGTCAATGCGCAGGACAGCATCTGGAAATAACTAATCAACTTCCTATTCCAAATCCATTCTACTACCAGCCTTCACATGCAAAATACTACTTTCAAAAATCATTTCCTTTGAAGTATGCTTTTTCTACTTTAGTCCTCAGATATATGTATTTAACTGATCATATAGCCGCTAAGTCTTTTAAAAATTGATTAATACATTTGGAGAAAATACTGCTATACTTTGAGGGAGTGTGGGGGGCAATAACTATAAGCCACAAAGTTTAATTATTTCAAATTATTGAAAGGTTCCATCTTAAGAATGGCGATGCTCCAAAAGTACGTAAGGCGTTGTTAGATATCTGAATAGATTTTCAGATAACGGGTTCTCTTATCAGCCTACAAAAGTCTGACAACGATAAACGATACAAACTACAGAATCTAATCACTGTATTTATTTTTCCCATTCGTTGATCAAGCAGTTTGAACACAGGCCTGAGAAGGGGAAGTGAGGGCTGTGATTACAGGCACCTGGACACTAAATATTTACAGTAACAAAAAGATGTTTCTAAGCAGAGCAGATCAGGTGGCCTGGAAGTCCTTGAGATCTGTCACCTGGGAGTGAGGGGCCAGTAAATGCTGAAGACGCATGGAGGCTGGGGCGGGACTCATCCTTCGGGAATGCACCCTGTCATCTCCAGGGGACATGAGGGGGTCAAGGGGCTTATCCAAAAAGGGAGGCTTTCTCCCTGGAAACTGCTGGGTTCCTCTATCTAAACATACTGTTCCCTCCTTCCTCCGACACCAGCCCTCTCCAGATTAGGCCGACAAGAATTTCCTCCCTTCCTTTTCTTGCTCCCCCATTATGAAACAACTTGTAACCAGCTTCGGTGAACTTCGCCATTGGTTACTTCAGCATCCTTTCTCATTTTGCTTACTTTAATTACTTTGTGGGCCATAGCATGCGTGATATTGATGCAACGGGTAAAACATTCTCTGGCTTCTGAGACCTTCCCCTCCCGAAGGAGCTGCTTCCCCCTAAGAAGGTTGGCTTGTCGTCTTCTGCAAGGGAAAAAAAAATAAGAGGTCGAATCAAGACACTGTAACAAAACTCCAATTCAAGAACTGTTTCTAGAATAGAAAGAACTTTGACTCATTTGAAAGTGCGCACCAGCCCCTTGAGACTATTAACCCAGATCTCTTGGGCTGCTGGGCAAAAAGACCAAGCGATTTATAGGGCACACTCACGCATCGGCGGACCAGGCCGGCCCATGGCGGGGTTCTCCGTCAAAAGAAGGTGAATTCACTAAGACACTTAAGTAAATGTGAGTGAAGACTTCTTCACCATCAAAACTAACCTTCAAGTATAAAGGATGGAACTTTATCAACATACAGGAGACTTGAGGAATACTGTTTCTGTGAGCTTCCCTGTGAAATCTGCTAGAGAACAAACTTCAGAAAAACCAAAATAACGAGAGAGACAGTGATGTAAGGACTGTTAATAACCATAAAATATGTGGTAGTTTGTCGAGTCGAGACTAACTAAGGGTTAAGCAGGGAGAGAGCCACAGCTACATGCTCTGACAATATAGTACCACTATTTTAAAATGGGGAAAGAGTATATGCGAAGGAAAGAAAAAGAGATTTTAACTGTTTTCAACCATCATATTAGTAATGCAGATACTGGTATTTTATTCTGAATCTACTGTTGAGTATAATGTGGGAGAAAATAAATAAGTTGTCTCCCCTTATCCCCAGTTTTGCTTTCTGTACTTTCAGTTACCAGCAGTCATCTGCAGAACAAAAATGTTAAATGGAAAATTCCAGAAATAAACAAAATCCGTAAGTTTACATTGCGCGCCATTCCGAGTAGCAGGATGAAATCTCGTGCCAGGCTGCCCTGTCCCACCCTGGACACAAATCAGCCCGTGGTCCAGCGTCTCCTCCTCACTCCATCTCATCACGTGGGCTCGGTGACATCTCACCTCGTCACCGAAGGGTGAGGAGAGTGTAAGATATATTGAGGGAGAAGAGCGAGAGACTACATTCATATAACTTTGGTCACAGTATGTTGTTATGATTGTTGTATTACATTAATTATTGGTGTTAATCACTTACTGTGCCTGATTTATAGTTTAATTTATAAAAAACCCCCATAGCTCAATGTAATTCAGCCAGAGATTAAAAAGAAACTCCACTTACTCTTTTCTTGATGTCTCCACGTCCTTCTTCGAAGGTAAGGTACATCCATCAAATACAAGAATGGGTTTGATCCCATGACACAGTAACATATTTACAAATTTCATACAAAATCCTACATACCTATGAAAATAAAGGAAGCATTTAAGTGTTTTGCATCTTGTAACACTTTTGCTCTTTTTAAAACCCATGATATGAATCATGAAGAGAGGTTTTTATTTTTTTAAGAAAATGTTTTCTTAGGAAATAGAACCTAATTTAGACATGGGTTCAAATCTTGCCTGGGATCCTAATGAACTATAAGTCAGTCAATGGTTACTTTACCCTCCAAGCCCTGCTTTCTTCATCTCTAGATTAAAAGGCTTTGATATCCCTTCCAATTCTAACATTGTATGGTTCCAAATCTTGTCTTTTCTCCCATTTTGATTTTTTTGGCTTGGAAAAATATCAAATATATTGAAAAGTTGAAAGGATTGGCCAACTATACCATTATCACACCCAAGAAATTTAACAGCAATAAAATATCATCTATTATACAGTCTGTATTAAAATTTGTCCACTGTCCCAGTAATGTTTCTTATAATCAGTGGTGTCCTGGTAAATGTTCAACAACTAGTTTTGGGGTAAGGAATGCCTGATTTGTAGCATGTCAATTTCCCTGACACGAACAGTCTACAACGATGGACAAACTACCGCTGCGGAGTCACTAAACTGGGAGGAGCGGTGTATGGCAAACTCGCGCGGGCTGGCTCCAACACAGCACTGCTACAACTTCTACCCCCAGTCCAGGACTCAAACAAGGATCACTATTGCATTTGTTTTTTCATTCTGGCAAGGCAATTAACAAAAATAGCTACTCCCATCATTTCATTAAAAAGGGATATTTCAACGCAAACTAGAAAGACATAACCTTAAAAAGTAATTGTTTAAATCAAACGCATTCATCTTAATGAAAGAGCCACTACATTGCCTTCATTTTTCTTTTTTCTTATAAGCCAGAGACAACCTGCATGGCTCTGCACAGCGATCCTTGTGATCTGATTAAATATCATGCAAGAATAGAGGAAAGCAATATAAAATTGTGATTAAAAAATTTTTAACTAGACACAACACAAACGTTCTTCAGTATGCTGTTGATAGTGTAGCTTATTCCAAATAAAAACTAGGCCTATATCAGAGAAGGAAGTCATTCCTGTTTCTAAAACACTCTTGCTTCTTGAAAAACCTGGCCTTGCATGAAAATGATCCTTTCCTGAAAATAATGCATTATAATCTCACTCTTAATTGGCAACGAATTAACAGGAGGTCCAAACTTACTTATCAGTAGGTTCACCTTTGGCTAGTTTTTCAGCACAAGGAATAGCTCCTTTGTGAAGCCAGCAGTATGTGTCCACCGCTACTGTCTGCCCCTTGTACTTCCTCACGTGGATGGGCTCAGAAGCTTCTTTGATAAATTGCAGTAATCCTTGTATTCCCATTGTGCCAAGTTAACTACACAATATGAAAGGAGAAAGGGAAAACAGCAATATTCATTTTTTTAAAAGATTTTATTTACTTATTTTTAGGCAGAGGGGAAGGGACAAAGAGGGAGGGAAACATCAATGTGGGGTTGCCTCTGGAGCACCGTCTGCTGGAGACCTGGCCCGCAACCCAGGCACGTGCCCTGACTGGGAATCAAACCAGCGACCCTTTGGTTCACAGGCCGGTGTTCACTCCACTGAGCCACACCAGCCAGGGAGAAAATAGCAATATTTAAAGCAAATATATATTTACCCAAAAGTTTTAGGAAAAAGATCCTGCAACTGAAATCGATGTTCTCAAATATTTTACCTGGCCTCCTTCCTGTCAAACAATTTCCATAGTCCAGAATTTTTGTACTAAACCTTAATACCATCTCCAATGCCATTTGATAGCTCCTTAATGTTTCTTCTTTCCAAAGTGCTTTCCCACTTGGAATCGTAATGTGTGCTCTAAGCCCTTACTTAACACAGTGCTTGACACACGGAGGTGCTAAAAAAGTATGAGTCTCTCTTCCCTCTAAAAAGGCATGATAAAATCAACAAAATTTTTCTTGCTATGGCATCACATTCCCGCTACGCGGGCATGATGAGAGCCAACATGTAAATTAGCATAGGATGGGGAAATCAAAACAGTTTGTAGGAAGGTAGGCATTTCAACAGAAAAACATAATAAACACTTCAGGACAAATGCTTTCACTTCCCACTTCCATCCAGGTTGCAACCCCTGCGCCCTTTCTCTACGGAAACTGGGGAGCTGCCACAGTCCTTCCAGAAGCAACTGCCCCCCTCCCAAGTCCCCGTGACAAGAAGAGACAGCCGCGGGCACTGAGCAGTTGCTTGGCGTTTCATAACATAAATCTCTCCCGCCAAACGTTAGGTTTGGAAGGCAGGGAAGCAAGCAAGCACAGGCTCAGAAGTCGGCCTTACCCTGTTGACACTGGACTGAAGCTCTGAGGCTCTAGGGCAGCAGTTTGCAAATTTCAGACGTTGGCAGACTCTCAGCGCCACTCCTAGCGACCGCGATTCACTTAGTTAGGGGGCGACGTGGGGGGTTCTAATTTTAATCTCAGCAGGTTACTAGGATGCAGACGATCCTCAAGCCACAGTTCAAGAACAACTCATCTCCTGCCTCTTAGACAATGTCCCTAAAAAGAGTTTTCTTGCACTCGGAGGCAAACTGACACAGGACGCATTTCGTCGAACAGTTCCTTCTACGCTAGGTAAATATCCTCGAATAAGTAGTTCCTCTTCAGCATAGTGAGGACGAAGGAGTGGCGTGGGGCCCAAATCATCTCAGGTAGAGCACCCCAGGCAACAGGAGCAGCCGCAACATCACCCCTCTATCCTCTGTCGCCCGGAGAGGTACAGGGGTGGCCCGCCAGCCCATTCCAGAAGACAGGTTTTCTCTGGCCTGCATTAAGGAAAAAAACCTACTTGTCAACAGTTAAAAGTCGGGAAATCGCATGTAAAAACGGAACTGCTACCTTCTGCAGAAAGTTTCAGAGTCCGACAATGGGTGCCGGGTCCCGCCGGGAATGGTCGGCGGACAGCGCGGACGATCCCTCGGGACCACACTCCCTCCCACATCACGAACTGCACTCAGCGCCCCCGCCGCGCTCCCCGGGGCTGGGCTGCAAGGTCGGGAAGAGCCCGCAGACCCAGAATCCAGCCGCAGACCCAGAATCCGAGGCCGGAAAGGGACCCCGCGGGGAGCAGCAGGAACCCACCCGCGCCTCCGCACAGCCCGCTCCGCTCACTCCCCTGGAAGGGCTCTCCCCGTCCCTCGAGGGCAGCCGGGTGGGCACCCCGAACCCCGTCCCCAAAGTCCCTGACTCACATGGGCCGCCGCACTGGAGGCAGGCGCGCTGGAAAGGCCAGACCTTTCAATTTGCGCGGGAGAGCCAGCGGCCCGCCCGGCGGAAGTGGCGTCACGCACTCCCCACGCCGGCCCCTCCTCCCCGAACGCCGGCCTGCCCGGAGGCGAGCGTGGGCCCGCAGCCGTGCGACTCCGGGTGGCGCTGCCTGCCGGGTGCTCACGCAGCCTGCTCAAAGTTTTCCTTTCGCAAGGGCCGCTGGGAATTGTAGTTCTCCCCGACTGCAGCCTTAGAAGCCTTAGAAGTCCTGGGCTTCTAAGTTTAGGACTGCACCACGTGTCTGTGTTGAGGGTTTTTTTAAAACCTAAAAAAGGGTTACAGGGAAACAGAAGGTGCAGCTAGTGTTATATTAGTCTTTGGACGCTTCCTGTAGAACTTGGGACGGGAGAGAGGTGGCGCTTGGTAAATAATTTCACTGAGAAGTGGCAAAGATTCTCTCCTTGACCAAATTATAGCCCTTTCTCAACCATAAAGACTGCATTGTAAAGACTTGAAAAAACACTAACATAGTTTCTAACAACTCAAGGCCACATCCCTTGGGTGGGGGCGGGAGGGAATGACTCCAGCTCCCTTTAAAGTGCCTCCAGGAGAAACCTCAAGGCTGCCAAAAGAATTCACTGGTTGTTCCAGCCAACACCCTAAGATAAGGGCCCCTGTTTCCGGAGGAGGGTAGGAGCTTAAGTCCCCTAAGTGCTGCTTAGCAACACCAGCTGGGTCTCACTGTCCCTCCCGATGCTGGTAGCTTTTCACTTCGCGACTCTCCTGAGCTCCCTTGCCCTCATTCTCTCTTTAACTGCTCCCTACCCCCGCCAAGTCATCTCTGCACAAATGGAGTTGAATTCACTACACTTTGGATCGTTTTCCTGTTGCAATAGTATTACAGATTGAAATCTGCCCTCACCACTTTACCTGGTGTCCAGCGTTGTTCATCTTTGAGATAAGCCAGGGGAAACCTTACAACCAAACAATCGTGAACAGGGTTCTTACAGTGCACAGACTTTAAAGCCACTCTGGACTTGGGTGGCCACTTGGGGCCAGGCTTCCAGTCCTCAGAACACTCTACACCTCCTTTCTAAGGGGGTTGTGGTAAAAGAACAGAAAAAAAAAAAAAAATGGGAAGAACCTTAGTTAGGCCAGACTGCAAAATATGCCCTGCATCCAGAAATGGGCAGAATTTTCCTCCGCACCAGGGAGGCATGAACGTGGGGATGAACTCAGGTGCTGGGCCAGTCAGCATCCTTTTGTCATAGGGTTGTGAGACTGTGTTTTCATTTTGTTCTTCTGTGGTATTCACTGTGAATAATGTTAAAAGTGAGATGCTTAAAGTATAAAGGTGAAGGCGAGGATGGAAAAGTGAGCCGTGGTGGGGATAGACAGACATGGAATAGTGTCCTTTTCCCGGGATGATCATTAACAGCCCTGCTTCTCTAACTGGGGGACTTTTAGGTGTTCGGTTTTATAGCTCAATTAGACTGATTTTTATTTACATGGTATTGTTTTTGCCTTTTTTAATTATTTTACTTAAATGACTTGTTTTCATTGTATTTTTACAATTACTTCTATTATGGCAAGACATACCTGTAGTGTTACCATGGAGTTTGCTTTTAAATAAGTTAAAAATTAGTCAATTTAAGAAAAACTATTAAGTGAATAATAGGACAGGTGCTTCTCGTGCGCGGCAAATATGACTAAGTGGAGTTCCCAAAACAGTCATTTCTCCCATCTTTAAAATAACCCTTTAAAAAAGAAAAAGAAAAAAGAAACAAAAGGAAAAAATAAACGACTAAAAAAATAAAAAGTAAAATAACCCTTTGGCTATTGCACTATTTCTCAGCTCTTCTTGTGGTAAAATTTCTTGAAAGTATTGTCTGTCTTTGCTATCTCAAATGTTCCCATTCACTGTGGTGCATTTGTTATTTTTAAAAACTGACATAAAACATGTACAGGAAGGTGCACAAATGCTAAGTGAATGATCACAAAATGAACATACCACATTACCTCCTGCCAGCTCTCCCAGGGGACCCCTTGGGCCTTCTTTCGAATAAAAAATATCTATTTCCTCCTCAAAGGTAATGATAACCCGTCTTCTAATGGCATGTGTTAGTTTTGCCTTGTTTGTAAAGTTTATATAAATGGAATCACACAGTTTTTAAAATGTTATTATTATTACTTTTTTATCCTCACCAGAGGACACAGGTTTTTTTTCATTGCTTTTAGAGAGGAAGGGAGAGTGAAAGGGAGAGAAATATCAATTGGTTGACCCCCCCGACACACACATATGTGCCCAGGACACACATGCACATACAGGGAATCAAACCTGCAACCTAGGCATGTGCCCTGTCCAGGAAATGAACCTACAACTTTTTGGCTATGAAATGACACTCCAACCAACTAAGCCACACTGGCCAGGGTTCATAGAGTTTTTATTACATAGCATTTGGCCTCTTTTACCTCACGTTGTGTTTGTAAGATTTACCCATATTATTGAGCCAGCCTATGGTCTTTTACCTTTTTTGTGTCCATGTAGAATTGTATTATATAACTATGACATAATTTATCCATTTTGCTGTTGACAGATCCCTTGCTGTTTCCAGGTTTTGGCCATTGTTAGTAATGCTTCATGAACGGTCTGATAACTTCCTGTGCATGTTTCTTCAAACTTCTCCTGCCTTTGCTCTTGATTACTCCACATTTTCCGCACTGGCTTCCTTGCCTCTCCTTGAATATCCCAAGTCCACTCCCACCCCCAGGCCTTCGCATGTGCTCTCCTTCTTCCTAGAACGCTCTTCCACTACGTGTCCACGACTTGCTCCTTCGTTGCTCTCAGGACTTTGCTGATAGTTTCTCTCTCAGCTCTTTGCAAAGCCGTTTTACAGTCAAATTAGAAAGTTATCAACATGAGTGTTACTTGAATAATACAGGACATAGGATGCAGAAAGAATAAATGTTGGTTCTCATTGCCTACTTTAGAAGTAATATTATTTTAAACAAGCCTCTTTTTTCTTTGAAAAAAATTATAATTCATTTACACAAATGATAGTTCTAAAATATAATAAAGCTGGACCTACAGTATACGTGTTTAGAGAAACTGGCAGAGATGTGTGGCAAAGCCCTCTTTTAGGGGATTGATATAATAAGATAAACATTCCCTCTCTAAATAATAAATTCTACTATGAGAGTCCTGAATTAAAAGCATTTAGCTATTTTCAAATTTGTTGTATATTTTTTACCTGCTTAATGTCTTTAATACTCATAGGAACACTGTGAAGTTAGTGAATTTATTATCCTCATTTTATAAATAAAACAAGTGCGCTACAAAGAGATCTGAACCCAGGGTAGGCTGGCCCCTGGGTCTGTGAGCCGATGGCTGCCGCAGTACGGATTTATCTTTACAGAGACAGGGAGATGCCATGCTAACATTCTGAAGTTATCATTTACAGATCCCCTTCAGAATTATCTGTTCTTTTTTGAGATAATTTGGGAAGAAAACGGAAAAGGAACAACTTACATGTAGAACCCACTGTGTTTTACATGTGCTCACATTTAATGCTTAAAATAGCTCTGGAAATAACTATTATTACCCCATTTACAGTAAAGAAAACTGAAGCACAGAGAAGTAGATAAGCTTCTCAGGCCAAAAGCCCACATTCTTCACGACGACACAGCAGGGGAACTGGTGTGACCCAGTGAACCGCTGAGATCCAGGAGCGGAGGAGGGCACCAAGTTCCAGCTGGGAGCGGGCTTACAGTGGGGCTGTGGGATCAGGAAGGCGGTAGACACAATTCCCACGAGGATTTCTGGGTCCACAGATTCCTTTTTCTAACCGTGTCCTTCAAAGCTACACTCTCGGGCGAGTGCTCGGTGAACGAGCGGACCGGCCTCTGCGCGCACTCCCAGGCACCTCTCCATTCTTGCGTGAGATCCTTAGTAAAGCCCACGTCCCGGCCCGTGGCTCAGACTGAGGAAGCTCCTCCTGCTTTTGGAGCAGCAATTCTCAGTGCGACCACAGCATTTTCACGGTTCCAGGCTATTCCCTCATCTCAGTGCTTCCACTTTTTGTTATGTTGGAAAAAGAATGAAAAATACAGAAAGTTCAGAGGGTGCTATCCACTTTCCAGGTGAGCACATCAGTCATACCAGAAGCACAAAATAGATATGGCTTTTCTGACCTCAGAGGGAAGGCGTGACTTACAAGTGGATAGCACGGCAGTAGTTCCAAGGTGGTCATCTGATGGAGGACATTCCCTTGACCAGCCAGCTCGAAGGGACACTTTTCTACGGAAAAACTCAGTGAAATACAACCTGAAACAATGAAACAGACATCAATATGTCAAGAGAGTGAGAAAAGCAACCAGGGATAGATTGCTTAGTGAGGAGAAATTCAAGATGGAGAGGCTCATCTTGAACAAAAGAGTCACATTGACCGAAAGAGAGCTCCTTAAGGGGCGACAGCCGGAATCTGCTCGGAGAAGCTGTTCTCAGAATGAAACAGTAACGAATTCTGGGCCACTCATGGTCTCTCAGCCTCCAGGGACTGACTCAGCCAGCAGTTCTATTTTTCAGAAGCAGAGGACAAACACCTGCTTTAATCTCACCCTTTAAAATCAAATAAACAATTTCGTTCAACACCTGTGGCCAAATTTCCCAATATTACTTTGCCTATCTATGCACATATCTATAGCTCTGTGGATGCCTGCTGTTGCCTGTCCCCTACAAGCTGTCTCACGTGATTAAGAGCTTAAGCTCCACAGATGCATTGCTTGGATTCACATCTGGACCATGCAGCTTATTCAATGTTATTTAGCTGGCTTTGGAAAAATTTCTTTGTCTCTAATTTTTCATTTCTTTGTCTTTTTTTTTTTTCAATTTATCTGAAAGCTGGGATGAATCATAAATCGACCTTCACTGCTTCCTGGGATTGTGAAGAGTAAATGAGACAATGTATGCAGAGTGTAGGCAGGGTGTCAGGGTCAGTTAAGTGGGAAGCAGGTCCTCAGTACTTACCTGTGTGTGGTGACCAGGAGCTTTTGCACACAGTTCTCATTTGGTCTTCACGTCACCTCGTGGGACAGGTTAGGTTTGTATTTTTCATAAAGAAGGGGGCCTCCAACTCTGTTCAGGAGCTCATCCAAGACCACAGAGCAAATGCTGGAGTCAGAATATTTTTAAAAAGATTTTACTTATTCTTAGAGAGAGGGGAAGGGAGGGAGAAAGGGAGAGAAACATCGATTGGTTGCCTCTCACATGCCCCCAAGTGGGGACCTGGCCCACAACCCAGGCATGTGCCCTGACTGGGAATCTAACTGGCTACCTTTCAGTTTTCAGGCCGGCGCTCAATCCACTGAGCCACGCCAGCCAGGGGAGGATATTTTATCTAAAAAGATATTTTCATCCTAAGATTAATGTCCTTTTCACAACTTCATGCTCGTTCCCTTTAAAATACAATTGCTCTTCCTTTTGTAGCTGTCTTGGCCAACCTTATTCACAGCAGATGTTGAACCCTGTTCTCCTGCCTACTTCATCCTGAGCTCCGGTTTCCCACTGGAACTACTCTGAAGAAACTGAATTAGTTACATAAAACTGCCTGTGCATATTATCGCCCCTTTCTGGAAACTTGCTGGTATTTCAAAGAATATTTAGTTACCTAAGGCGGGAGGGGGGATTGAAATGTACTGAGCAGAAGAAGTCTTTTGGTTGTAAATGACAGAAACTCAACTCACGTTAGCTCCCGTAATTGTGGAATTGCATCTCCGTCAAGAAAGATGTGTTGAAGGCTTAACCCCCAGAAGCTCAGCATGCGATCTTATTGGGAGATAGGATTATCACAGAGACAATTAAATTAAGATGAAGTTCGGAGGGTGGGCCCTACTCCAATATGCCCGGTGTCCTTTTAAAAAGGGAATATTTGGAGACAGACATTTACACAGGGAGGACACCATGTGAAGATGAAAATGGTCACCTACCAGCCAAGGAGAGCGGCCTGGACAGATTCCCCGCTCACAGCCCTCAGAAGGAACCAACTGTTCTAACATCTGAATTTTGGACTTCTCTCCTTCAGAACTGAGACAATACATTTCTATTGTTTAAGCCACTTGATTTGAGTTACTTTGTTAGAGCAACCCCAGAAAAGTAATAACACCCTCTTGTACCTGAAAAGTTTGGGAGTAGTTTAAGGGTTTAGGCACGGACGAATCTAATGGCTCAAATGACACCATTAGGACTTGATAGATCTCTTCATCTCTTTTTCCTCTGTGCTGCTTGTACTATATTTCATCAATTCTAAAGGGCATATTTTTTTTCTTTGCATTTCCATGTGTCTGAAATCAATGTGCAACTTACAATTTCTTTGTTCTTAGTGGTACGTGAAATAATGGTATGCTTTGCAATTAATGACACTTCAGAACACATTAGAAGTGGTGTGTTCACAGTCAGGCTGCACATGTGGGCAATTCTGGCAGCCCAGAGTTTGACATCTAAGTCACTTAGCAACCCCTGTGGAACAAGGGAGCCTTTCCTAACTGTTTCAGCAAACAGCCTAAGCTCCCTGACCCATCCGGCTTTGGTTATACTCAAGCCTAGAAAGCAGGGTTGGGGGAGGGGCTGGTAGATGGAGCACCCTTGAAATCACTTGACCTGAGAGTAACCAATGACTGATTTCCCAAAGGTGTTGGTTCATAACCTTGGAGTTCCTCTGGTAAAATTCAAAACCGGCCCCCGCCCATGGAGGGCAAGCCGAGAGCCAAAAAAGAGGCAGGCCATTTCAGATTGGTAGGTGGCAGTTTGATCAGCAAGGGAATTTGTATTTGTTCCTTGCCTTGGGGCCAAAGATGGGTAGACCTCTGCACCTGCCCATCAGAACCTTAAACGTTTGTATAGAGGCCTTAACTGGGTTCAGACATATATCCACCCTGGATGGTCTCCCCAAACCATTGCTCTCTCAAATTGGCGTCCGCGAAACACCTGAGCCTTGCGTCGCCCCAGCCTAGCTTTCAGGGCAACAGGAGGTCACATCCTCTCTATTTCCTCTTCTGGCAAAAGGAAAATGAAGTGGTGTTACCAGGAAAAAGAGGGCTGAACGCTCAGAAGACTTGTGTCACCGTGGCGCCCTGCCTGTGCCAAGCACTGCCACATTGCTCGTCTTAACTGCCTACTCAGGTAACTGAGGCTCAGTGAGTCCTCAATCTGCTGACAGAGCTGAGTATTACCAAATAGTTATAGAGTGTTTACAATGCATAAGAAATTCTCCTAAAGGTGACAAATACAAGGATGAACGCTGTCCTTGTGCCTAGGGTCTCTGAAGACCTGTGGGGAGGAGAGGCCCAAACAATGAACAGCTTGCTATGGAAGAAAAGGGTAACGAAACAGAAGCGTAGTTCTATGGACTTAAATCTGCCTTGGCAGAGAGTGGGGGTGGTCCAGTATGGATGGGGAATTGGAAAAAATTCTTTTCCTACTCTTTAAAAACACCTTTCTTACACTTTGGCAAGTTACAACATCAGAGCACTGGGAAGCGATGATCTTACAATGAACCTAGTGTATGGAAAGTGTTTGTTAAATGCTTATGGGTAAGTGGTTGGAAGAGTGAAGTGGAGGTCGCATGGGAAGATGCTGAATGTCATTGGGGCGTGATCTGGTTTTGCAGGCTCCGCGTGGCTTCGGTGCATTGGCAGGGTCCTTCATTTATCCAAGGGTTACCTCTTGTTCAGGTCTGTCTGATTTCAAACGGGGGACTCATAGCTCTCAGGTCACACTGTCTTTTGCTCTGAATTTTGAACAACTTGCTTTTGTTGTTCCTTTTAGCTATTTCATTATGAATCCTCTGTCCACATTAATACAAACTTGTTTTCCAACTATTGGTTTTATTTAGCTTTCAAAACAGCCTTAGCAGAGCAGGCACATCCCACACTACCGCTGAGCTTGATTGGTCTCCAGAAATAACACAAGCGGTGATTTTATAGAACACACAGTCTTCAATAAACCTTTGCATCTCAGTTTGTAGTAAGGTGATATACGAGGATATATATTTCATTTCTGTTCTGCTGGTTTTTGATGATCACTTTTTACAACAAAGTAGGGGACTTGTTCCCACACGTGGCCCTCCAAGCTGCCTCATTCTTCCCACCCCTCCTTTCTGGGGCCTCTCTTTCCTGCCTCTGAGGAGCTCACTGCCCAGCGGCACCTACGTGAACTCCAGTGTTCTTCTCAGTGGGGCTCTTGCCCACCACCGCTGCTGAGAATCCCAACTGCCTTTCCAGAATTAACGTGTGAGTTTCATTGACTCTCAAAGGTACATAGGAGTTGGATTCCTTTTCTGGGCACCGGTCTTTGCGCTGAGGTATTTCAGCATCATCAGCTGTCGAGGCTTGGTTCAGGGAATGGCTCAGTCGCGGCGAGCCTGCCACATTCCACGACAAGCCTGTCTCCCTTAGTCCTGGTCTGAGGTTTCCTGCCTCAAAGCCCCCGTAAGGCAGAGGGGAATCTGTAAGTGTTTTTGCAAACGCGTCCTGGGTTTGTATAATCCAGATGTAATTACCTGAATCTCCACACCATTTTATCTTGATAAACCTGTCTTCAATAGCTCTTCAAATGATAATTACTTTTTTTCTGAAAATTTGGATTTATAGGTTTACCTCCGATACTGGTGAAATGTCTCCATATAGCTTCCTAGAAATTATCAAAACAACCTAGAAATGCCTCTGTAGTGCTATAGAGCACCTTCATGTTTGAAAATGTCGCTGTTCTAGTCATCCAACGCTCCCGCATTGGGTGACCTTCTGCCATTGAATGTGAGTGGAACATGGGTCAGCTACTGCTTCTATCTTATTCTGCACATCATCGCTTCTCTAAATGCTGTGGACTTAGCAGTGCCTGTCCTAATGGACCTCAAGTCCCGCCCACCTTTTTTCCTCACTGTGCATTTGGTAAAGCTCTGGCCTCTAAAGAACAGCAACTACAAAAACGCCTCCAGCAATTCCTTTGTCATCCTTGGGTAGTGTTTCTGCTGAGACCGAAAATCACATCCTCCCTTCTCAGATTACCTGTTCTTCGCAAGACAAGATGCCCCCGTGTTGCCTCAATCTATGCCTATTGTCCAACTACAGTAGAAATGTATTTTTGTAGTGATCTTAGAAAAATACAGAAATGTATAGAGAAGGAAAAAACCCCAGTAATATTGTAAAACTGCTATTCAGAGAGTACTGTTTGCATTTTAAGTATTTTCTTGCACTGTATATATTATCTTGTATTTTTCTCAAGTATCATAATTTCATGAGAATTTCCCTGCACCGTAAATATTCCTTGAACACAGCGTATTATATATTCCTTTATTATGCATGTGTCATAATGATTTAACTCTTTACTTATTGTTGGATGTTTAGTTTGTTTTTATCTTTTATTGTAAATATTGGCCATATTTATGTCTTTATTCTCCTATCTAATGATCTACTTAGGATAAATTCCTTGAAGAGGAATGGCAGAATTAAAGGGTTTATTTATCTTTACCTTTAATGTTCTTCATATATATTGCTAGATTGCCCTTCAGCAAAGGATCAGCAATTTAAAATACCAGCTTATCATGAGTGCGTCTTTAAATATCCCCTCGATAGTATAGAATGTTTTATTAATTTTTTTCATTGGATGATAGATGAAGGATGTTATCACACTCTTATATTTTATTTCTTTGGATACTAAGAATTGAACACTATTTCTCATGTGATTTTTCCTTATTTACATTTATTTTGTATGTCCAGTCTTTATGCCCTTTGCCCATTTTTTCCTACTAGGTTGTTAAAGTTTTCCTTTCTCTATATGATGTTTGCTTTTTTGATGTTGTAGGGAGTTGGGTTAATGATATTCCTCTCATGGACATTATCCGCATCACCCCCTTTTACTCTGATCATAACCCCCTTTGCTGCCTCTCCTCTCCCCAACACACACAAGCAAACTTCCTAGTGTGTTCAATGAGTAGCCTTCCTTTATGTGAGTTGTTGTAAAATGTGTATTATTGTAAGTACGTATTTTATATTTACATAAGTCAAATGGGATTGCATATTACATTTAATTTTTTTAAGTTTGAACCTCAGTTTTTATTGTTGACACTATCACAGATGTCCCGAATGCTACCCTCCCCCGCTTTGCCCACCTCCGCCCAGCCCCTGCCCCGCCTTCCCTCTGGCCCTCGCCACACTGTTGTCTGTGTCTATTGGTCATGCATATATGTTCTTTGGCTCTTTTTTTCTTTTTTTTAATTTTTATTTTTTAAATCATGTTTATTCTATTACAGTTGTCTCAATTTTTTCCTTCCTCTTCTTCTCCTTCTGGTATCCCTATGGTATGGATATTCTTATGTTTCAGGTTGTCCTGAATTTCCCTAAACGCCTCTTCATTCTTTTTGGGTCTTTTTTCATTTTCTTGCTCTTTCTGGGAGCTTTTTTCTACCTTATACTTCAGCTTGCTGATTCGTTCCTCTGCTTCATCTTGCCTGCTTTTGATTCCTTTTACTGTGTTCTTCAATTCAGAAATTGTATTCTTCATTTCCTCTTGCCTCTTGTTGATAGTTTCTATGTCCTTTTTCAGGCTGATATAGTTTGCAGTACATTCCTCCTAGTTTCCCTGTAGTTTTTGGTAATTCTCTCTGAGCTCACTGAGCTCATTGAGCTTCCTTAGAACCATTGTTTGGAACTCAATATCTGATAGTTTACTTGCCTCTATTTCATTTAGCTCTCTTTCTGGGGATTCCTCCTTTCCCTTCGATTGGGAGGTGTTTCTTTGTCTTCCTATTATTTGTGAGACCCTTCTTTTTTGCTTCTGCTTCTTAAATTGATCTGTCTTGATTTCCTGACTTTGTGGTGTGAACTTCTATGGTAAGAGACCGCTGTTTTTTTTTCTTTCTGGATCTGCCTCTGATGATGTCAGATGTTGACCCTGCCTGACCTTAGGCAGTCTGTTCGAGACTTCCAGGAATCCACCGTCTGTGGCTGTCTCCTTCAGCTGTTAATCTAGTCACTCTGCACTCAGCAGTCAGGCTTAGACACCGCAGGGTGGGGCAGAGTCCCTCCTGGGGGCAGGGTTATTGGGATCTCTCACATTGCTGCCGCTCAGGGGGTGGTTTGCCTGAGCCAGATGGCTGCTGCTGTATGGGGGAGGAGTCAGCACCAGGATCCCTTTGACTACTCCCTCCATTCTCTCCCCAAAGCCTCTATCTCCAGTCTCTCCTCAAGTGTCTCTAGACCACTCTGTGTCCCCATTAGTCAGGGATCTACTATCTGTGGCTGCAACTCTGTACTCAGCAGTTAGGCTTTAGCACTACCTGGCCAGGCCCACATCCTACCTGGGGGCAGGGATATTGTGTCCTCTCACACTGTTGCCACTCAGGAGCATGGTCTGCTTGAGCAAAATGGCTGCTGCCATGTAGAGGATGAGTCAGCATGGGGATCCCGTCGGCTACTAGTTCTCTCCCCAAAGCCTCCTTCCCTAGTTTCTCCTCAGGTGTCTCTCGCCCACTCTGCCCCTGCCTTTGCCGGAGACCAGGGTAAGTGGCCGTTAGGTTGTGGTAAAGCTTATTCTGTCTTTCTGAAGCTATAAGGCTCCTGCCTTGCTATTGTTCAGTTGCTTGTTCCAGGTGATTTCTCCACAATTTAGTTGTAATTCCAGATTGGTCCTGGGAGGAGGTCAATGTTACTTCCCTGGCTCTTTTTTTCTTAATTTTTTTTTTTTTTAATCCTCACTCGAGGACATTTTTTTCATTGCTTTTAGAGAGAGAGGAGAGGAGAGAGAAACATCAGTGCAAGAGAAAAGCATTGATTGATTGACTCATGTCTGTCCCTGCACATTGAACTGCAACCGAGGGTTGTGCTCCAATCAGGAATGGAATCTGAGGCCTCCCAGGTTTCCTGTTTCCCTGTGCCACTGTAAACAATGCTGCAATAAGCATCTACCTGCACATCCTGTTCAAGCTTGTGAGAATTTTTTTGGAACGCACATACTAGTGGAATTGTTGGGTTACACCTAATTTGGATCACCCTGCTGATTGCTCTTCAGCTAGACACTCCAGTACAAATTCCCACCAGCAACGCTCAAGAGTTCCTACATTCCTGCATTGTTTCTACACTTCCTGGCTACTGTGACACATGAAAGTGATGTTATTATTGTTTTAATTTGCATTTCTCCAATTGCTAATGACTTTGAGTGTTGTTTTTTAGATTTTCTATTGCGCATATTGGCTAATATAGCCTTTACCCCCTTTTCTATGTGTTTCCTGTTTTCTCTTCCTGCAGGTTTCCACATCTCTTGTACACTTTGCTCTGTTTTTATGTAGTTTGTTAGAAGTGTTTTCTCTAGTTTATTTACTTTAAATTTTATGATGTTTTATACATTTCTAAGTTTTAAATGTACTAAATAATCAAATTTACTAATATTATCTGATTGAATCCAATGCATTTATGACATTTGGCAAAATAAATTATTTTTCTTTGTTTTCTTCTGCATTAGCAATGTCTCGTCTCTGCTTTACAGCTTTCCCAAAACACATTCTTCCAGAATGTCGGCCAGGTGCCCAAAAGGTGTGTTTTCACTTTTACTCCACTAGAGGACAACACTTGCTTAGGAAGGAACTGAAGTTCCCTCCTAAAACTTGTGTTCTTTTTTTCTCTGGCTAAGATGAGCCTTACAGAAAGTAATTTCCATTTAAATTCAATGACTGGAAATTTTGTAGGAAAGTCAGGACTGAAAAGGCTGAAAATTTTAAGAGAACAAGTCCACAAAGTCGTGTGTTTAGCGAAAAAATTAAAGAAAAAGATGAAAATAAAGCAGTTAATTTTTTTAATTGACTTAGGAGACAGTTTTAGTTTTAAAATAAAAATAACAATGGTCCAGCTTCTACTCCAAATCAACATTAAACATCAGTAAATAAGAAATGAGTAACAAGAAATAACAATGGCTTTGTCTCCTGTTCCTTTTTTTTTTTTTTTTTTTTTGCCGAGAGAAGCCAGGAGGTGGTGCTCACCTGCCTTCAATTTTTCTCTTGGGCTCCTACATGGGTAACTAAATGGAAAACAGTTCTCAAGCGAAAAACCAAACCAAACCAAACACCCCGTTGTTTTCATTCGAATGAGGTGATCAGTAAAAAAGGACCACGCTGGTCCAAACAAACATGGCCATTGGGATGTGCCTTCTCTCTGAGTGTCTCATTAGTGTTCTTATTAAAATCATGCTTATCACATAAAAGCAGACAAATCCACAAAGGGAGGGAGGGAGGAAGAAAAGGAGGAAGAAGGAAAGGAGGGAGGGAGGGAGGGACAACTAGCAAGACAAATTCTAGTCTCTGAAAACAGAAAAGGACGGCTAAAAGCAGTTCTTCACATATACATAACTGCTGATATTTAGACCTTGAAAGAACAGTCCAGATCAAATGATCATTCATGCAAAGTGCCATAAAAAGCAAGGAACTATTATTATTGCCAAGGTGCCTATGCCGTTGTGGGACTTGGTTTGCAACGAGGTGGAAAAACTGGAACCCTTATACGCTGCTGGCGGGGAGGCAAAAGAGGGCGGCCACTAGGAAAACAATGTGGAGGGGCCTCAGCCAATGAAAGGCAGAACAACCTTGTGATCCAGCAAGTCCACACCTGGACATATACCGCCCCCCCCAAAAAAAAATTAAAATCAGAATCTCAAAGGGAAATCTGCTTCCCTATGTCAGTTGTAGCAGCATTCACAACAGCCCAGGTAGGGAAACAACCCAAACGTTCAGCAGCAGATGAATGGATAGGGCAAACGAGAGGTATACATACGATGAATGTTAGCCTTAAAAAAGAAGGGAATCCTTTCATTTGCAGCAACATGGCTAAACCTGGGGGGCATTATGCTAAGTGGAGTCAGCCAGTCACAGGACAGATACCACATGCGTCCACTCATGTATGAGGCACCTAGAGTCATCAAATTCATAGAAACAGAAAGTGGAATTGTGGTTACCAGAGGCTTGGGGAGAGGGACGTGGAAAATTATTTTTTAATGGGCATAGAGTCTCTGTTGTACAAGATGAACGTGTACCCGCAACCTCTTATGAAACACAACACCTATAGTTAACAAGATGATACTGTGCACTTTAAAATATGTTAAGGACAGATCTTCCTGTTAAGTGTTCATATTAAAAAACCCTCAAAAAGCCAGACACCCGCACAAGAACGCAAGGACACTTTTTGGGGGTGATGAATAGGTTTAGCCTCTTGGTTGTGGTGATGGTATCACAGGTGTGTCCCTATGTCCACACTTACGTGTGTAACATTTAATATGTCCATTATAACTCAGTAAAGCTAAAAAAATCTGGAAGGCCTAGTTTCTTCTTTTTAAATTTTTCCCCTGAAACATAAGGATCTTCATTTTCCCCTATGAATGCCAGAAGTTTGCTTTAAAAAATTTGCTATTTTTAGTCATCATTTACCCAGAGGTGGGAGGAGGAGGTTCATCATTGTAATACTTACACTTCTGAGCCACAACAAACGCTGTTCTATTTTTAAGCGTTCTATATTCCTCAGTTTAAATTTTTAAATTAAAAATTATAATACAAGGTTAAAATTGTTCAATACAGATCTTGTTGTTAAATGTATTCCTGAGGGAATGATTTAATTTTAAATGCTATTTAAATGCTATTTTAAATGCTATTTAATTTTAAATGTACCAGTATATATTTTTCCATTATGCTTATTATTTAATAGTTGTTTTTATATAGAGAAGTTACGTATTTTTGCATTAATTTTGTATCTAGCTAGCTAACTTACTGAATTTTCTTCTTGTTTATAAAGGTTTTTAGGTTCATTTTCTTTGGGTTTCCAGGTATACAGACATAAATATGTGACAATAACATGACTTAAAACTTTTTCTGTCTCCATTTCTAGGGAGCAAAATAAGAATATACCAAAAAAAAAACCCCAAAAACCAAACACTAAAGTTGCATTTCTTATAATAAACATCTGGGATACAGAGTAAGTTTAGATATATTTTTAAATAATCAGAGAGAATGGCAGGGAGAGAGAGAGAGAGAGAGAAAGAGAGAAAGAGAGAAGAGAAGAGAAGAGAAGAGGAGGAGAAGAGAAGGGGGGGAGGGGAGGGGAGGGAAGGGGAGGGGAGGGGAGGGGAAGGGAGGAGATATTTCACCAGGATGAAAAAAAGTGAGCTCTTGAAAGTCATTAATTCAAAAACCTATGGTGCAAGTTGGGGTGCTGAAAATATCGAGGGGAACACTATGTAAAGTATATGATTGTTTAACCACTAAGCTGTACACCCCAAACCAATACGTAATAAAAACATAAAAATAAATAAAAAAGAAAATTAAGAAACCTAGTTAATAACCATTATGTATCATGAACAGGAACATTACGGATATTAGCATTTGTTAATTCTCTCATATTATGGCACCTACATTGAACTTTAGGCTGCCTTGTCCCTAAAATTGTGACTGGCAGTCGTGTGACATGTCCTTTAAGCTTGTTGTAGCAGCAGCTAATGACAGGCAGGACCTCTGTCCCCTTTTCTGCCAGCAAAAGCTGTTCCTAATGACAGTGGACATCCTGACCTGCTTCTTATTTTCCTCGTCCTGAAACTAAAGAATTCTCCCAACCCAGTAGAGGGCAGGAAGAGAAAAGACACCGCAGAGCCCCCTGGGTCCAATGGAACATGACTCAGGGATGGACTGGTCGTTACCAGAAGTGGACAGCCCTCGCTTTGATTGTCATCACTTGCGAGAAGTGTCACCTCCTCGCTGGCTGGACGTGCAGTGTCCTTCCCTCTTTAGACACACTTTTTCGCTGAGCTGGCTAACTCAAAGCTGGCATTGCTGCGTGGCCTCCCTGCCAGAAAATGATCTTGGATTCAATTCCCACTGTGTTTCCCAATTTATTTTTGCACTTCAAAAAACTGAATACCAAGATGCATTTCTTAGTCCCGTACAGAGTAAAACCGAATCGGATAAGATATGATTGAGCACAAACATAGGTATTTCTGACTGTGGTCAGTCGATAAGCATTGATTGAGCTCTTAGAGTGAGCAAGGCATTGTATCAGAGTGAGTAATGAGGAAAAAGAGTGGCTTATGTTTTTAAAGATGTCTGTATGCCAACGCATTTAGAAATTGATCGCAAGTATTATGTAATGACCTGAGTCAGTCTTAACGACCTAAAACTGTCTACACATCACAATCAGCCTGGTGTCTAAAATAATGAGGATGCTTTGCCTCCACACCAGATACAGGCTAGTTAGCATTTTTAGGAGGTTGACCCGGGAATGTGTATTGTATTAAAAAAAACTTCTCAACTGATTGGGCTGGCTTTACAAATCATTAGTCTGTATTTCACCTAAGTAAAAATCAACTGAGAGATCTGGATAGGGAAATAACTAAGAGTTATGTTTTCATTTATCTTTCCATTGTTAGTCACACAACTTTCAGAAATTCAGGACAATTTTCAGTTTTGTTACTTTGTAAAGTGAAAGCTCAGAGAAAAGAAAAATGCAAGAGCGTGTCTTTTATCTGAAGCGGGGCAAGGACTGAGAGGGGGCGGGCAAAACTGGAAAACGGGGGACAATGGTAATAGTGTAGCCAATAAAAGTAAAGCTAAAAAAGAAAATGAAATGTCTGCATTTTTGTCTTATGTGAGTTATATAAAATTTACTTGTCACGCCGCAGTAGTTCATGATTCAACTTCACTCATGAGTGCTAACAGAAAGAGCACCTGGCATATTGGAATACAATTAGTTATGGCAATCATGAAATGCAAATCAAACAAGAAATAGTATCGAGTGCCTGCTATGCACCAGGCATAGTGTGCAAATAACCCAGAAATGGTCTAAACATTAAGGAAATGGGCTACTCAGTCAGACTACAGGGAAATAGTAACAGTGATTTATAAACAGCAACATAGTGTCAGGGGAATTATCATAATAATCCCTTTGAGTCAATCAAGGGCCACATTTAATTAATTCCTATAGTGTTAGAGTTAATGCCATTGACATTGGTGTTATTCATTTTATATTTTTAATATTAATCAAAATGAACTTCAAAGATCTTCTCATGCTGCATACATCCAGCAGGTTACTTTATCAGTTTCTCATGCTCAGGAAGGTTAATATGCTAATTTTTAAGGCAGTTCATAGAATATAGAGGGAGGAATAGTAAAGGAATTGGAAGAGGATCACAGGTTCTTGATCCATGATTATTGACCCAGGAACCAAAATTAAATCACTCCTTTGGCAGAGAATAAGATGTCGGGGAGGAGAAGAGAAAGAAGAGTTATAATTGAGGGTTTTGGGAGAAGTCAAGTGCGTGGGAAAATGAGGGAAGTCTTTAAGGAAAGGTAGAGGAAAATGGTGTTTGAAATCCACAGTGATGTTCTAAAATCTCAAAAGGGCTGGTGGTGCTCCTTAAAGTAGAGGGTTGAAGGGCAGGCACAGGGAGGGAGAAGGAGGGGCTAGAAGGGGTCAGAACAATATGTGGTCTTGTAAGGGTTTGAAAGCAGGTTTAACTTCCTACCTCTTCAGTACCAATCAAGAGATAGTTCTGAAATTTCAATTGAGAACAATTTAAAAGTTAGATAACCTTCCCTGTATTTCTAAAGAGTAAATTACTAAATGGTTAGATTTTTCAATAGAGTAGCCCAAATTCCTGAAAATTTCTATGTGATATAGTAGCAAATAAATCTAAAAGAAGTTTTACCTCTGGACATAATAAATATATTTTTTTCTAATGATTGCATGTTTCTTGTAAGGCGTCTAAATGGCTTAGTGGTAAAATATTCTTCGTATTGATTACATATCTTTCAAAAACAATTAAGAAGGATTGTATTAACAAAAAGGATGCTTCATTAGTTATGACAAATGCCATTCATGCCCCAGGTTCTGTTTTCTGTCTTATCATAATTTGAGTAACAAAAAAAGATTTTGTATTCTTACTCCTTGTCCTCTTTACCATGGATGACTCCTTATGTTGAAAGATCTAAGTTTACTCTCTCCAACTCTAGAGGTTTCATGAGTCCCATCTTGGGAGGGGAGCTCATTCATGCAAACATTTGCTATTGAAACTTGGATTTACAAATAGACAGCTTTATGTTGGTGGTGCTTTATGAAAAATGGGAGAAGGAACTTCTCATTCACCAGAGGAACGTCATAGAAACAGGCAAGATAATTCTTGAAAGAGAACTGGGGATGTAAAAGAAAACTTGAAAACAAATTTTGAGTGTTTTTCTATTCCTTAAAGCCTGAACTACAGAAGAATATGTGTGCTTATGCATGTAACTGTCTATCCACAGTAGATCTTATCCCACAAAAGGGCTATGTTAATGTACAAAAATATACACAATACAAAAAGTTAACATAAATTACTCGGGCAATCTGGGCCAGAGGACTCCTTGTACAGGAATGTAAGATGTAGTCATGTTCTGAAACAGTTGCTAAGAGAAGGATATGAATTTTGTTCTAAACGTCCTAAGCCATCGGAGAAAAGAGAAACAACATCTACTTACGGGAATTATGGAGTCCACAAGATCAAAGCAGGTTAGTTCTCCAGACAAGGCTCAGCCTCTCCTACCCTGGGCCCTGAGGCACGGAGTTCTCTCTTGACTCTTTGTGAAAAGGACCCTGTGTGATCTGGGAATGACGCCATCATCTCTGTATCCTTGTAATAGCTACTACGACAGCTTCTGCTTGGCTGTGTAGCACAGTGTTCCTCAATTTAGATCCATCAAATCACTGATATGATTTAGTACATGTAATTCAGTGAGTTACCAAAATAAGGTAGTCCAAGTAGGCAGCTGTGGAACAGAATAATATGCTACAAGAGACACATGTATTAAATTGCTTTTCACATATATTGAATGGTTCTCTTAAGCGATGAAATGAGAAGAATCATGTTATATAGGAACTCTACAGAGGAAGAACTTCAGAAATGGAAAGAATAACTTCTTTTATTTTGTACAAAATGATAGCTTTCTTTTAGTCCTCCCGGCACTGGGAAAGACAGCAAAGCTACTGGGAAGATGGTTTGTGCGGACATTCTCCCTACCAGAAGGCTACCCATGGGCACTGAACTCCAAAGGCCCAATATTTTCCATTATTTCCATGTGTTACTAACATTTGCCCATCTATTTGGCTGCCAATAATGTGGATCTTTAAAGTGAAGACTGGTAGGCACACTGAGTTTTTGCTTCCCCTTCAGGAGGAACCGAAGAGGCCAGGAGTCCTGGATGCCTTGGTAGGAGGGGTGGCTCTGCTGGTGAAGTAAATCTGTCATTAGTAATTCACACTGTGTCTCGCTCCTTCAATTTCCACAGCCTCTACTCACCAGCAGTGCAGTGTACACGGGCCTATCAGTGAAAGACAAGTGATTTTTTTTCCAGTTTTTTCAATTAGAACGCAATGGTTATAGGACAAAAATATGAGACAGGTCAGATCTTACTGGGCAGCTATACCACACTGCGCTCCCCATGGGTGGGGCACTGAACCCTTTCCATATATTAACTCATTCAACCCTCCTACAACCATATAAACTAGGTACAGACCAAATCCTCAAGTGTATACCATTGAAGGACATTCAGGTTGCTATCGGTTTGGGACTATTGCCAATGATAACACTGTGAGCATTCTTTTACATGTCCTTTTGTATACATGTGCACATATTTCTGTTAAGTACACTGACCTAGGAGAGGAACTGCTGTCATACGATGTGCATCTCTTCTATGTTCATAGGTAATACCACATTGTTTTCCAAACTGGTTGAAGCAATTTCCTGTCTACCGCAAGTACATGCGTTCTTACTGTTCCACATATTTGCCAACACTTGGCATTGTTAGTGCATTTAATGCTAGCCATTCTGGGGTTTATGTAGAGGTATCACATATGGTTTTGATGAGCATTACCCTAAGTTACTTGGGAGACTGAGCACGTTTTCACACATGCATTCACTGTTTGGATGTCCTCTGTTAGGAAGTGTCAGTTCATGTCCCTTGTCTGTTTTACTGGGTTGTCTGTAATTTTCTTATTGATTTGTTGGAGTTCTTCACATATTCTGGATAGAAATCCTTTCTTTGTTACACATGGTACAAATCTTTATAATTCTGTGGCTTGTTTTGTCGCTTCTTTAACAGTGTCTTTGGTGAGCAAGCATTTTAAATTTTAATATAGTTCAATTTGCCAATGTTTTCCTTTGTGTTCAGTGCTTTTTGTATACTATTTAAGAATTTTTCCTGTGTCCCCAGCTCATTAAGAAGTTCCTTTTTTATTCTAAAATTACTTTATATTTTCCCTTTCATTCTTAGAATTACAATCACATGATATTAATTTCTATGCACAGTGTAAGGGAGAAGCCATTTTTGTTTTGTTTTTTTTTAGTACAGATATTTAATTCTCCCAGGATCACTTATTGAAAAGATAATACATTTTATACTCTGTAAAGTGCTGCTTAAGACCAAATCAAACATCCAGATATGGGAGGGTTGCTTTCTGTGTTTTTTATTCCTTTGCATTGATCTGTTTGTCTATTCTTATGCCAATACCACTCAGTCTTAACTGCTGTAGCTTTTTAATAGGTCTTGATATATAGTCAAGCAGTTCTGTACTCTTCTACCCTTCTTCAAGAGTGTCCTGGTTATGCTTGGCCTTTTTTATATTCTTGAATAAAGTTTTGAATCTATTTGTCAACTTAAATTGTTTTAAATGTGGAGATTTTGATTGAGAGCATTTATTTAGAGATCAATGTCTTCAATTTCAAAATGCATAAAACATAAGATGGATTGATGGGCTAACAGATGGATATGTAATAAAGCAAATCAAATAACATGTTAATTATAGAATCTAGGTGGTAGGTGTATATAGGTCATCATTATGGAGTTCTTTCAAGCTCTCTGAATGTTCAGATTTTTTTCCATAAAAAAGTGATGGAGGAAAAAGAAGTCTAATGAGGAAATCAATAACACATTTTAGAGAAAATAGAAAGAATCTCTGTATAAATACAAAGGTGTATTTATATTCATGGCTTTGAGGACTTAATTTTATAAATATGTAAATTCTCTCTAGGTTATTAAGAAATCACCAAAAATATCAAGTGGCTTAAAATACCAATTATTTATTTGCTCACGATTTTGTGGGTAATTTGGGCTGGCTCAGGTTGGCACTTCTTCTGGTCTCACCTGTTGTCTTGGCACTGATTGTCTGGATAGCCTACATCACATGCCTTGCATTCAGTGCTGGCTATTGTGGGACCTCTCTGTTAGGTCTCTCGTGCCCGAAGAAGCAAGGCCAGAATTATTGATGGTTTCCCGGTTTTAAGAGATAAGACCATTGTGTTTCTGATTCTAGAATTTCCACTTAGTTCTTCTTCAACAATGCCTAGTTCTCTGCTGAAATTCTAAATGTTGTGTTTTATCTTCTCCAACAGAGCAAGCACAGTTGTTTGAATGTCTTTATCCGTTTTAAAGTCCAGTATCTGGAACCCCAGAGGTGTTTGTTTCTGTTTCCTGCTTTTTTGTGTCAGTTCTAATTCTTGTTCTTTTTCCTCATGTGCTTGGCCATTTTTTATAGTGGTCAGACATACATTTGGAACACTAAAGACATAGAATTTAAGGCCTCAGCTGATGTCATCTTTCTCCACAGTGTTACCCTTGCGTCCGCAGGCTCCTGAGGGCTCTTGCAATTTCAGGGATTGAAAGAGTTGGGCGTGGACTACAGCCCCCAGCTGAAGATCTGTCTGCTTCTGTGTCAGCCATATTTCTAGGACGCAGTTCTTCGGAGCCTGGATCAGAAGTCAGAGAAACTGACTGCTTGACAAAGCCTGGATTCCATTTCCTGTCTCCTTGGCCCTAATTACCACCTCAGCTTCTTAGCTTCTCTAGCTTCCCTTCCGAAAACAGCATATTCTCTGGAGGAGGAAATGGGCTTCAAAACTTGGGCTCACCTGCTTGAGCCCTACGCCTCCCCCGGAATCTGGCACGTTCATGGTTCGCCATCTTGTCGGTGCTCAGATGCCTTCCTGGGATGTTTTCTGCATCTTGTCCACGTGTCCTAGTTGTCCTCAGTGGGAGTGATTGGCCCAGCTGACCTGGACTGCTATTCCCTGAAGCAGAAGTCATTGCTCTCTATTCTAGTAAACCCTTTAATACCACACCAAATACGATGTGATAAAATACTCTTAATTTGTCAAGATTTTTCTTAAATTATTTCTTTAATCAGCCTGTCATTTGATACACAAGGGAAGAGGCAAAATTTTCTACATCTTGTATGGATTCTAAGAAGGCATAATGACATGATTAGTTATACTGCCATTCTTACCAGTATACTGACTGATATAAGATCTTTGGTTACATAATATGCAAAAATACTGAAAAGTTTTTCAAGTTCTAAAATATCAAGAAATTGTATATTTATGTTAAAAGAGGTTTGAGAGAGTTGCTCAGTCAAAAAGGGAGGTGAATGGTAATGTAGGATCTCAAGGAGCTGGGCGCACTGAAGGAGTTGGGCGCACTGAAGAGTATTCACCATTGTCTTGTTTTAGGAAATCTATGCCTAGAGGTGAAATTACTTTCTGTTACAGCTGAGATTAAAAGGTAGGAAAGGGAATCATTTCATAAACCCCTTGGAAATTTTCTTTTTTACTTTTAGAATTTTTTAAAAAGAATTTTCTGGGGCAAACTGAGTGAAGGAGTTCAAAAGGTACAAACTTCAGTTAGAAAGTAAATAAGTCATTACACAGAATGTACAGAATGGTGACTATAGCTAATAATACTGCGCTGCATATTTGAAAGTTGCTTAGAGAGTAGATCTTATAAGTCCTCATCATAGGAAAAACACTTGTAACTATCTGGTGATGGATGGTAATTAGACTTATTGTGGTGATCATTTCTCAGTATATATTAATATCAAATCCTTATGTTTTACACCTGAAAGTAACATAATTTTATATGTCAATTATACCTCAATTAAAAAAATAATCTATGGCTTACTTAGGTATAGATAGTGCTAATTTTCCATAACTATAATGTTTTTTCCTAACGTTTCTTCTTTCATGTGCGTAGATTATCCAAATTATTTTTAAAAAATCGTAAAAACCTTAACATTCAATATTTTCTTTTGGAACTTTAGTTTCTTGTGTAATTAAAATACTTGAAGAACAAAGTTAAAAGAAAAAAATTAGGGGAAATCACTTTAAATATTACTATATGCCTAGAAATAAACATAAACAGAAGTGTGTAAAGAAAATTTATATGAATAAAAATTTCTTTAGTTTTCTGAAGTTGTTGGGATTTTAAGAACTATAGACTCCTTCCTAGAATGGAAAGGCAGAATTAAATGTAGGGACCATAGTATGTGTGTGTGTGTTTGATTGTTTGTTTGTTTGTTTTAACGAAATGGCCTGGTGCTTTGGTGAAAGTAGGCTAAGGTTTGGCACGGGGATGCTTTCATTACTCAAAGCTTTGAGTCATTTCCCAAAGAGGCCTAGGCCAGCCTATAAGCAGGTTGCAATTCTAGTACTTTCTTCATGGTTTTGACTTATTTAAAATCTCATTTATTATTAATCAAACTTAAATGCTTTTATTTTTTACATGAGTTCCCACTGGTGAAATTAATCATTTGGTCAAGATAACAAAATCAATTAATAAAAGCATTAATAAGCAATAAACCCTAGGAAGTTCAGATAATCATTCAAGATCTATTTATCTGGAGTTACTTCTAGGTTAAATGTAAATAACTTCAGACTTTATCTAAGAACTCTGAACATTTTCTTCCATATGTCACTTTTCCTAAATAAACAAGACAAATAGCTAAGCTTGACTGGCACATTTTTCTTTTTAATAATAATTCTTTTGTATACCACATAGCATGACATACAACAAATTTGCCTCTTAATGGATACATTTTGATAGTTCTGGCTATGAATCAGGGTGAACAATGGAGAAGGCAGAAAGCTAATTGTTGATGACCGTATTATTTTAGATCCACTTATACTATTGATTTCCTTTGTTTCCTTTGTTATTTTGCTGACTGTAAATAAGAAGCATCGCCGATTCCTTAAGTAGTTTTCAATGTGTGGAGGAAGTTAGCCACCTGGCTGCTTGCTGCTTGCTTGGTGTTCAGAGTGAGACCGCCTGAGCTTCGTGAGCCATCTTCTCCCTCGGGTGGCTGGCCTGAGGATACAGGGGACAGTGTCTTGTGGACCCTCGCTGTCATCCTGAAATAAAGGCTGGTGTATCATTGAGACCTTGCCATTTCACGTGCAGCTCAGGCCACGACAGCCAGTTCTGATTTTTCTCTCTTATTTGGGAATGGTTGGGAAGAAGGCAGGAGCCAGGTTTATATGTGGGACGAAAGTTCTTTTCAGACTTCTCCTCCGCTGTGTCTGTGAAATAAAGGACGTATCAATTAATAGTCAGCCTTACGAGACAAACACTGTTTTCTAGAGTCAAGTTGCATCGCTAATTTTTACAAAAATGTAGTCCTCCTAGAAAGAAAAGATATTTATTTACTTAGCTATCCTCTGTGCCTGCAGGGTAAAATATGTTAAAAACAGGAGGTGGAGCCCCAAAAGTGTGTGGCTGGAAGAGTAGAAGCTTTAGAAATGCTTAACTGGGTAGTTATTTATTCAGGCACTCAACTGCTCAATCTGTAAAGGGTTGGTTAAAACAAAACAAGACAAAGAAGCATGCTAGGCCGTTGTAAGGCATAGAGATATTATATAATAATATCATCTGAAGCCAGCAACTTACAGGAAAATAAAGTGATGACCCCACAAATGAGAAATGAAAGTTAGTTTTGAACTGGATATTTCTGGAAGACATAAATATAAAATGTAAAACTGATTTGGTTTAAAAACTCAGATCAAAATGTGCCTAGTATTATCAATAGTGTTCAGACAATATTTATAGTACACATCAATTTGATTTTATGATCTATTGTGGGGAAAAGAGAAAAAGAAGATAAAGGTAAGAGAAGATGTAGAGAGCTATAAGGTAAAGAAAAAGACAGAGCGAGCCCCAAGGTCAAAATTTAACCACCTAAAATCCCTTAGGTTTGGACACGCATAGGTCATGTGACTGCTCCGCTTTCTCTCTAAGACAAGATGGAAGACTTAGTTCCCTAGATCATCTGCTAAACAGCTGAGTGACTTCCTAAGCTGCACTGATCTTTCTTCAGTGTTCTAGTCTCCTCTTTCTTTTCCTCCTTCTTTTTAAAAAGGCTTTATTTATTTATTTTTAGAGAGAAGGGAAAGGAGGGAGAAAGAGAGGGAGAAAAACATCAATGTGTGAGAGAAACATCGACCTGTTGTCTTTGTTTCTCTCCAGTTTCTCTCCAACTGGGGACCTGGTCGGCAACCCAGGCATGTACCCTGATGGGGAATCGAACCAGCAGCCTTTCAGTTTGCAGGCTAGTTGTTCAATCCACTGAGCCACACCAGCCAGGGCCCCTCTTCTTCTGGCTCATTCCTTCATTCAGCAAATGTCCTCTGAGTGTCACTTATGTGTCAGTCTGTCTTAAACATTGGAGTTCTGGTAGAGAATCAGTCAAAGTTTCTGCCCTCATGGATCTTAGATAGTGGGATAGAATCAATAAAAAGAAAAGGATGTTTATATCATGGAATCTCGGTAGTGACAGAAGCTAGGAAGAAAAACAAACCTGGGTGAGGCGACAGACACTGATGGGAAGGGAAGACTCTTCAATAGTCATTACTGCTTCTAAGTTACAGGCTCTGAAATCCAACTGCTGGGTTTAAATCCTAGCTCTATCACCTACTTCTTTTGGGCTCTTAGATAAATGACTTAGTCTCTGTGCTTCAGTTGTCTCATTTGTGAAATGGGAAGGATGATTGTAACTACCTGAAAGTATTGTAAAGATAAAGTGAAAGTGTCTATCAGATGTTCAGTATTGTACCTGCTGCATGAATTTTACACTGTTTTACCTGGTTCAATAAATTTTAGCCATTATCATTAGCAATGTCACTCAGTTATGGTTTTGTTAACCTAAATGTAAAAGGCCAAAGTGAGAGGCAACAAGTGTTTATTAGAGATGAAAAAAATAGTTATTCTGGAAGCACTGATTCGGGCAAAAACCCAAGTCATGTTCTTACTAGAAGGTGAAGACAGGGGGTATTTATGGGAAAGTGAAAGGGAAAACTACACAAACACGAAAACAGAAGAAAGGAATTTCTATTGGCGCTAACAAGTCAAAGCAGGGATTTCTATAGATACATACAAACTAAGTTATTATTTAGCTATATACTCTGGTGCTAATTTGAAAGAATGTCTTTAAATTTTCAGCCCCGTACTCAGGATTTCTGATTTTTTATTAGCTTTACAAGCAATTGTTGGTTTGATATAGTCCAAAAGTTACTTTGCCCAGTTCAAACACCATTTTGGGTCTGTTGTTTCTCTTGAACAGTACTTAGAAAATGTAAAGTATATTTAATGCCAGATAAGGTTACAAAATGCAAATATGGGGCATAAAAATACACAAATGATACAACCCCAAACAAGCACTCTTTTGATTACTTGTTAGTTTTGGGTTATTTATACCACTGTGCTTTATCCATTACTTAACAAATTAAAAGTAAATGATCCTATTTTTATTAAAAAGTCTTCCATTGACAAAAATCCTATTCAAATCATTGGTAGAATTGATGATTAACAGGATTCATTCATATTTTTTCATTAAGAGCATAAACTAACAAAATTATGGTCAAGTTTTGTACACTAATTAAATACAGCAGCTTTTTGTTGTTGTTGTTGTTGTGTTTGTTATGTTATTCATTTAGGTGCAATAACAATCCAAACATAAATGGGATAGACCATGGAAGTGTAAAAACTAACTTACTTTTTCATGTTGAATGTGACTTCCCTTTTTCTTTCCCGGAGCTCCATCTGAAGAATCCTTTAGTGCCTCTGAACCAATGAGTGGAAGGAACCTTAGACTCGTGGGGCTTTGTACCTGTTGGCCGTAAATAAAGAGTGAGACACACTAAAGCGATTACCTCTGTAATGCTAATTCAGGGGAGGGGGTTACTGAGTGAGAAACTTCAGCCGCTTCAAAATACACCCTTCCCTTCACAGTTGCCCGCTATTAATTCTTAATAGTTCATCCTTGGCATCATCTGTAGCTTAGGTCTTTAATACCTGTTACAATGAAGGTGTTTTGTGGTAGAAGTAACATTTTAAGAAATAGTAAGTTAAAATTAAGTTGAAATATTTCACCTTTAGTGTCTTATCCTTGATTAATCAATTAGTTCTTTAATTTAACAGAGGTTATCTGGAAAGGAGACTTGAAGGATGAGTAAGGATCTGGAGGGAAACAAGGGGTGGGTGAATTCTGGGCAGAGAAGCAGCACAGATAAAGTCGCCGAAGAGGAAAGGGTAGTGATGCTTAAGGAACAGCAAATGGTTTGGCATGGCTCAAGTATCAGGTACATGGAGAATGTGGTAGAAATGAGGCCACACAGTTCAGGCCAAGGCAAGGTAGTGAAAGGGTTGTAGGCCGGGCTAAAAGCATTCGGATTTTATCCTGTAGGTAATAAAGAGCCAGAGTGAAATTCAAAACAGTTTCCTGTAGTGTTGTTCATCTGGAATACCAGTGACAAGTGATCAAGGCCGTTGACACACAGAACCGAATACTCCTCTGGGGTCAGTCGTGCATGTATATGGAAGCATCAGTCAGCTTGGTTGTGCAGTATTCTCCAACCTGGCTTGGTAGCCCAGGGTCAGGACTGGGCTCTCAGATGCCCTATTGTTCTGTAACGGCTCTAGCCCTAGAAATGGTTGACTCACCCTATATATGGGCAGAGAGCCAAAAACAATCCCTGCCTCTCTGTTTTCAGTCAGGAAGCCTTCCAAGGCCTGTTTTCGAATCTGCAAAACAAAGGAGCGAATGTTTAGTGAAAAGGGAACATTCTCTGAGTGGCAAATTTCCTGGGTTCAAATTCTGACTCTGTCACTTAGTAGCTGCATGACCTTAGGCAAGTTTTTGCTCTGTTCAACATCAGCAAGGATCAAATAAGATAATGTATACAGGAAGGTGCTTCTTAAATGGAAGATTGATTATCATTGTAGTATTGCTAATAATATATCAGAAAGAAAGCAGAGAAGTGAATAAAGAAACAATACATAATTTATAATGAAAAGGAATGGGCAAACAAGATTGCTGGTAAAAAGCAGGGATTCCTAACTGCAAGGTATTTTAACTCAACACTAGCGTTAAACCTTTATTTTACCAAGCAACTGAGAAAATGAAAGTGTAGTAAGACGAGGATAAGCCTTGTGGTCTTTGGGGCACTTGACTGTTTTAAGAGCTTTAAGACCTTTCTAGAGATTTCCCCAAATTTATGTTTCAGTTAAATGACTTTTAAAAAATATTTCTTATTATCTTTGGTGAGCAAAATAACGGCAACCAAAGACGTCCATGTCCTCTTCCCCCCAGCCCCAGTTTGTGAATATACTGCTTCACTTGGCAAAACTGACTCTGCAGGTTAAGGTTAAGAACTTCAAGACGGATTATCCAGGTGGGCCCTCTCTCTCTTTTTTTTTTTGGAATGCCCCTTTAACAAAATAGGTCAATGATTAATACCTCATCTTATTTCCTTCACCATAACATTAATCAGAGATAATTTATATAGTACTCGTGTGGACAGACTAGATGATATCTTATATGTTGCCCTTGATTTTGATTCTTTTTTTCTTTTTTTTAATGCAGATTGATTTTTATTTATTTTTTAAATGTCAAAATCCACGATAAAATATTAAAAAATTTAAGTCCATTTAAAGCCTCAGCAATTAAAACAACATGACATCAGCACAGAAATAATCAAGTAGATCAACGAAATAAAATGAGCATTCTAGAACAAACATATGAATCTGTCTAACAACATAATATATGATTAAATTGATATTTCACATCACGGGAGATAATAAGGCTTATTAAACAAATAAGGTGCATGGACAACTGTTACTTGAAATAAAACAAATATAGAGCCCTTTTCATACATTATACAAAAAATATTCAGGTGAGTTAAAAACCCATTTGTAAAATCTAAGGAGTTTTCAGAGAAAATACAAAATAATATATTTCTTACCCTGAAGTAAAATATTCAAACCCAGAAGCTATCAAGTAAAATATTGACAATATGACTATATTAAACATTTAAGACTATACAGTAATATACATATAAAAAAGTTAAAAAACAAGTAATATAGGAAAGTATTTCCAACACATTTAAAAAAAAGGGTTAATCATTTGTTTTGTAGGGAAAAAATTCTACAAATATTTAATCAAAAAATAGATAAAGAATACCAGAAAGTCACTTAAAGCTTTTTAAAAATAATAGAAATAATTGAAATAGGCAAGAAATATACAACAGATTTAGTTTCAACAGATAATAAAGTAACAGTGAAAATAACACATCATTGTCACAATCAGATTGATATGTATTAAAAATATCGGTAATATCAAGTATTGGTGACTGTGAAAGGAACTGGGTATTCATAGACTCTTTTTCTTCATCTTAAAGCAGTCTCTTTAGCATATCTTACAATGTTGGTTTGGTGGAGGTGTATTCTTTTAGCCTACTTTTGTCTGGGAAACTCCTTATTTCGCCTTCCATTTTAATTGAGAGCCTTGCTGGGTAGAGCAGTCTTGGTTACAGGCTTTTGCTTTTTCATTCCTTGGAATATTTCTTGCCATTCCCTTCTGGTTTGTAGTGTTTCTGTTGAGAAGTCAGCTGCTAGCCCTACCAGGGCTCCCTTATATGTTACTATCTTTTTCTCCATTGCTACCTTTAGGATTCTCTGTTTGTCTTTGATATTTGCCATTTTAATGATGATGTGTCTTGGAGTGGGCCTCATTGGGTTCCTCTTGAATGGGACCCTCTCTGCTTCCTGGACAGTGTGACTTTTTCACTCCTCCAGTTAGGGAAGTTTTCCATCATTCCTTTTTCAAACAGGTTCTTTAGCTGTTCCTCCTCTTCTCCTTCTGGTATCCCTATGATATGGATATTATTACGTTTTAGGTTGTTCTGAACTTCCCTAAATGCCTCTTCATTCTTTTTGAGTCTTTTTTCATTTCTTTGCTCTTTCTGGGAGATTATTTTCTACCTTATCTTCCAGCTCACTGATTCGATCCTCTGTTTCATCTTGCCTACTTTTGATTCCTTCTACTGTGTTCTTCAATTCAGAAATTGTATTCTTCATTTCCTCTTGCCTCTTGTTGATAGTTTCTATGTTCTTTTTCAGGCTGATATAGTTTGCAGTAAGTTCCTCCTAGTTTCCCTGTAGTTTTTGGTAATTCTCTCTGAGCTCACTGAGCTCACTGAGCTTTCTTAGAAGCATTCTTTGGAACTCAATATCCAATAGTTTACTTGCCTCTATTTCATTTAGCTCTCTTTCTGGGGATTCCTCCTTTCCCTTCGATTGGGAGGTGTTTCTTTGTCTTCCTATTATTTGTGAGACTCTTCTTTTTTGCTTCTGCTTCTTAAGTTGATCTGTCTTGATTTCCTGACTTCGTGGTATGAACTTCTATTGTAGGAGACTGCTGTTTTTTTCTTTTTGGATCTGCCTCTGATGATGTCAGATGTTGACCCTGCCTGACCTTAGGCAGTCTGTTCGAGACTTCCAGGAATCCACTGTCTGAGGCTGTCTCCTTCAGCTGTTAATCTAGTCACTCTGCACTCAGCAATCAGGTTTTAGTACCACCAAGCCAGGGCAGAGTCCCTCCTGGGGGCGGGGCTATGGTGTTCTCTCATGCTATTGAGGCTCAGGGGTGTGGTCTGCCTTAGTAAGATGGCTGCAGCCATATGGGGGATGACTCAGCACCGGGATCCCGCCAGCTACTCTCTCAGTTCTCTCCCCAAAGACTCCTTCCCCAGTCTCTCCTCAGGTGTGTCTAGCCTACTTTGCCCCCGCCTTTGCCGGAGACCAGGGTAAGTGGCTATAAATAAAAATGTATGTGTTGGCCCTTTAAATGGCTCTTTGTGCCTCCAGCCTCCTGTCTCTGGCAGGGAGCAACCCTGCCACTTTTCGCAGCTGCTGTTATCTGTGTCCTTTTGGGCTCGGGGGCTGTAGGCTGGAGATCCCCTCTTATGGTTTAGACCCCACTCTTCTCAGGGGGATCCAACTGGCCGTTTCAATATCCATCTGGTGCTCCCTCCTGTGGGTACCCTGCCCGCCTTCTCAGGTCTGTACTGCACTCCTTAACAGTTAGATTGCACTAAAGCTGATTCTTCTGTCTGTCCGAGGTTATAAGGCTCCTCCCTTGCTATTGTTCAGTTGTTTGTGCCAGGTGATTTCTCCACAATTTAGTTGTAATTCCAGATTGGTCCTGGGAGGAGGTCAGTGTGACTTCCATTCACTCCTGCGCCCTCTTCAGGTGGGCCCCATCTCATCACAGGATCCCATAAATGCAGAGGACCTTTCCTGAGTCATGTGACCACAGAAGACTGGTCAGAGAGATGCAGCATTTTGGCTTTGAAGATGGGGGAAGGGGGCCACAAACTGCGAAAAGTGATATTCTCCCCAGAGCCTCCAGAAAAGGAACACAGCACTGGTGATACTTTAATTTTAGCCCAGTGAGAGCCAGGTCAAACTTTTGACCTACAGAACAGCAAAGTGATACATGTCTGTTGTTCAAACCACTTAGTGCATAGTAATTTGCAACTGCAGCAATAGAAAACAAAAACACTGTACATATCTAAATTCAGGAAAATGAAAGTAAGGTATTTTTGTTTGTTTTTATAAAAGTTACCTTGGGGGAAGAAAGAGACTTGAAAAACTTAAAATCACATTCCACTTCAAAGGCCTTGGGAGGTGTACGTTTGAAAAGCAAAGACATTGAGCTCATTTTCTGCCATCTGCATATAAATATACAAGAAACACTGTGAAGTACATACCCACACGTTGTATTCTCTGCCTACTAAACAAATACTCATTCTATTTTTCTTTACCTGGGTCCCCAAATTCTTTGGGTCCCATGGCACCAGCCCTGATAGTGCCCTGACTTAAGTCTGCACTTGCCTTATTCCATTGGTTTTCCCAGATTTCCCTTCAGGTAAATGAGAGATTTCTACTAGGCCTGAACTTTCTATGTAGTTCAATTCATGAATAGCCACTGGGAATAAAATACTGTATGGTAGGGATGAGGAACCGAGGGTGCAAAACCAATGCTTGCTATTTCTATGACTCAGGGAAGCTTCTGCTAATGTTAAAACTTACTTATGCATATGTAAAAGCCATAACAAAGCATTAAAAACATTTAAAAACAATAACTACCCCCATGAGCATCTGAGACTTCAACCTGTCCAAAACTAAACTCATTGTCTTTTTGTTTTTTCTTTCAATTTTCTTTTGTTCGGTTTCAGACGTACAGCTCAGTGGTTAGACAGTTGTTTACACTGCTGTTTTCCTCAGACCTCTTTTCCTCCTGTGCATTCTGTCACAGTGACATCAGTTAAGTTTAAAATCCTTATGTTGTCCCATTAGAAAAGCTCATTTTGCTTTAGTATTTATAGACTTTTCTTGCTTTATCTTCTACCACGTCCTCCCAACTCGCTCACTGTTTTGTGCCTTTGCTTAGGAAATTGCCTCTTTGGTCTTCTTTGTCTGGATAAGTCTTGTTTCCACCTGTGGGGTTATCTTAAGAATTAATATTCTCAGCAGTACTATTATGCTAAATTATAGATTTTTGCGCACCCTTCTACTAGATTGCAAAATTATTGAAAAGTTTTGAGTTTTTCACCTCTGAATTCCCCATGTCCAGCACAGTGTGACAGTACATAATAGTTTAATTCTTGTCTGCTCTCTAAAGGACACCCAGTGGTCTTACCTTTGCCGGTCAAATACCAGAGGATATCTGTATTTTTGTTTATTCTCTGTGAACTTGCTTTCTTCCTTTATTTCTATGGGATACTCATTAACATCACAAGGCAAAATGAAATCACTTGTCTGCAATAGGTCAAAGGCCCTTTGCTGTCCAAAATACCCGCAGTAATGACCATCGAAGGCGTGCCAGAGCCTGAGGAAAGGCAAAAGTAGGAAGAATAAACTAACTGGAATTCTGTTAAGGATCAGATTTTTATTGGTTCATCAGGGATTTTAAACTTGAGTCTAGGACTCTCCCTAGTAAATATATGGAGCTAATCAAACATTAACATATTATCAGTTAGAATTCTAATCTACAACAATTTTGGGAAATGTCCGTTTGCATCTGTATTGATATCCTCTCATTAAAGCTAGAAAATAAGGAAGCGATCTCCCCCGGTATAACACTGCTCGTTTAAGCTCATCACAACTCAGGAGGACTGACAGCGGATTTAGTTAAATTATGTCTTGACTGGGCTGTGTCTCAGCTGTCTACTTTCTGCATCAGCATCAGTAGAACCTGGGGGAAGAGAGACCCACTGACGCTTTTACTATGACCAAAACACTCTCAACATCCATCCATGATTCTTACCATTGTGGAAACACCATACTAATTTTTACAACCGAGTTCTGAAATAGGATGGCAAAAGAACTGGTTCTTCATCCATAGGCACTATTCCACCATCAGTTCACTCCAAAAGGTCCCTCTCAATAGTCCACATGGTTTAAAGCAGCAATTTTCCATCACTTTGCTGCAAGAATTTTTAAAACATGCACTGCCTGACTATTTAGTCAGGGGCACTGACCTCTTTTCCCTCAGACTGTCAAATTAAAAAATAGCAGCCAATGCAACAATAGCCATCCAGTATAAATAAATCAAAATTGTACCCATTCTTTTTGTCAGGTTGGCAAAAACATATTTTTCAGTGTACTGCAGAATTTTAGTAATTAGTTTATGTGTGCCATGAGATGAAAGAGGTTGATAATCGCTGGTTTAAAGCGTACAGAATGTTATTAGCAGGAGCAGATGCCCTGTGTCTAATGGAAAGGTAAAATAGTATTTGGAAGATCTTCCTTTTATGCTGACTTCAACTTCAGAGCAGCAAATGATAGGAACAATCATCCTATGCCTGAGGCAATGACCCGGGGAAAAAGATAAGCTAAATGACCTAACAGGAGGTTCCACCCAGTCCAAGTGGTAGCCCGGATTCAAGCGGAAGCCACTGCAGGAGAGGTACCCAGTCAGGGCACCCCACACCCGACAGTGTTCTGAGGTGACTGATCCTACTGCTCAGCCTGATGTCCTTGGCCTCTGCTACTAACCCTCAGCCCTTTCTACCCTGTGTCCTGGAGTGAAACCTTGTCATGCTTTCTCCTATTATAAAATTATAATCTTTTTGACAAACACATTTGCAGTGTTAGAACTGCTTACTCCTTTAGAAAGCGGCAGCTCCTATTGGCAAAAGGATGTGGCTTGGTTATGAAGAGCAGTTATTCTGAGATAACTATTAATAGAGCTTGGTTTTTACAACTATCTAGGAAGATCTCCATGTGTAAGAATCATAAAAGTAGTTTCTCCATGTCAAGGGTAACTGGTTTGAGCAGGGGCTGCTTGTAACAACAGAGGTGTGCACACACATGTGATGTATACGTGTACATGTGTGTGTATTACAATCGCCAATTAATACTTCAGAGGTCAAGCAGCTGAAAATAAGCTGGAGCAGAGACTCAAGGGACGGAGTTGTGACAACCATCTATAATTATGTAATGTCATGTTCTTAATTTTTCCTCATTCTTACAGAGGAAGCAGTTCTGTTGGCCCCAAAAGAAGAACTTATCCCCACAGATTGATCTTGAACCCAACATTTCTATAAGTTCTCCATCCTTTCACATTCTAAATATTTTCCTCTTTTAGTGACTCCTCTTTCAGAAAATGGCTAATTGTATATGCCAGGAGTCACTCTTACCATCTATCGCTTACCCTCTCTTTCAGTTAAAGTTCACATCAGGATCTCACATTCTAGATGGTTCCCCAATCCAAAATATTTATCTGTGGCGCTGCTGCCTCTCCCCTTGCCCAAGCCAAGATAGATACTCACCACAGACACCTAACAGGTTTCTGCACCCCTACTTTTGCTGCTCTAAAATCCATTCCCCATGCATTATTTTTTTTGTTAAATTCTTTATTTTTAAAATTAATTAATTTTTAATTGAGGTAACATTGGCTAACAACATTATATAAATTTCAGGTATACAACATTATACTTCAATATCGGTCCCATTCAGTTAGTTACCTTTTTGTTTTGTTGATAATTTTCTTTGCTGTGCAAAAGTTTTTAAATTTATTTTTAATTTTATTTTTACTGAATTAACTGGGGTGGCATTGGGTAATAAAATTATATAGGTTTCAAGTATACAATTCTATAATACATCATCTGTATATTGTGTTGTGTAGATTGATGTAGTCCCATTTGTTTATTTTTGTTTTTGTTTCCCTTGACTTCAAGTGGTAATAGTTATAAATTCTTTAATTTATTTTAAACTCTCTAATATACTTTGAAGCCTCTCTATCTCTTTCGATGTTACCGAACTTTCTTCCCGTAAGAGGATAATTCATTACCATAATTTTAAGACATTTTAATATGCAGCAATTTGTCTCAATAAATGTCATGACATTTCTATTCATATTTATATATTTGTGTTTTTAGTATTTTGTGCATGTATATTTAGCATTATCTAGGCAATTAAAAACAAGTAGGCTATACTTGGTGACTACAGTTAATAATACTATATTGCATATTTGAAAGTTGCTAAGAGATTAGGTCTTCAAAGTCTTCATCACAAGAAAAATTTTTGGTAACTATGTATGGTGATGGATGTCAACTAGACCTGATGTTAACTATACTTATTGTGGTGATCATTTCACAATATATACAAATATCAAATCTTTCTGTTGTACACCTGTAACTAATGTTACTTGCCAATTATACCTTAAGAAAAAAGGAAGCTAGTCCTGAAGGGATACCCTCTAGAGAATGCAATTGACCACAGTCCTAGCGTAAACCATTTCCGTCCGCTCCAATTGCAGCCCTGTGCTGACCCTTCTGAATCAGGCGAGGCAACCATGAAAGAAAATAAAGTCGGTTTTGCAAAATCAATCCCATTGTCATTGAACCAATGAGGTCACTTAAAATTTTCTCAATATTCATTTTCCTTTCCTATGATTTTTTTAATGACTGCTAATCCTGTGGTCTTCCCTGGGCTTGGGCTTATCTCTTTGAGCTAGCCGTCTTGCTTAATTCCTTGAAATAAGTCTACAAAAACACTCACTGAAAGTATTTAGTCTTTCTAAGATAAATGAGCATGGTATCTTACTTCCTTGGACAGGGAAAACAATTCCAAGTCAATGGCCATCTTCTCAAAGCCGTTTTGTGCCACGTTTACTTATTTATTTTACTCAGTTAATCAAGATTGCACGTAGGCTATGTCCTTAAACTGTAACTTAATATCTTTTCCTCCCACACTCAAAACCCTGAAGTCACAGTGTGAAAGTCCCTACCTTACTGAGCCATCGATGGAGGCAGTTAGCACCACTTGTTTGTCTTCTACATAGATTACTTGACGGATTTCTAAGGAATGAGCACGCCACGCAAGCAGCTGTTTGAATTTCTAGAGGGCAAAATAAAGCATATATCTTGGAATAAGTATGTATGATCAAAATTCAATCTTTAGCAAAACTATGAATCATTAAAGAGCCCACCTTATAGGCGGACGGTGTGGGGATATGTGGAAGATGATGATGTCCCTACACCAATTAGCTCTGTCTTGCTTTTAAGGTACCAAAAATTCCATTATTATTATTATTATTATTATTATTATTATTATTATTATTATTATTTATCCTTACCTGAGGATATTTTTTTCATTGCTTTTAGAGAGAGAGGAAGGGAGAGAGAGAGGAAGAGAAAGAGAAATATTGATGTGAGAGAGGAACGTGGACTGGTTGCCTTCCATACACGCCTAGACCAGGGACCGTACACACCAGGACCAGGTATCAAACCCACAACCTAGGTATGTGTGCTGACTGGAATCAAACCTGCAATCTATCAGTTATGAGACAATGCTCCAAACAACTGAGCCACACCAGTCATGGCCCCAAAATTCCATTTTTAGATATTTATTAATCTACACAGATCCCTGAAAGAGAAAGTACCTTATGCATTTAGCTGCTTATTTAATTGAGGATTAGCAATTCATTTAGTTGAAAATTATTGGCAGACTAGATGAAAAAATAGAATAGCCTTATGCTAAAGGTTGTGGGGGAACCCAGAGTGAATATAATCAGGAGCTGGAGGTAGCACAGTTGAAAGGTGGAGACTGAAGAGGAGATTGGCAAAATTTGTCTATTTCCAAATTTTATCCAGATATAGCCTTGGCTATTTTGTTCCTTTTTTTTCTTTTTTGGGGGGTGGGGGTGGGGATGGGCTATGTATAATAACTACATTCCCCAAGGAATTAACAAAAGAAATTTGCCCAGCTCATTCTTTTTCAAAGACATCATGATGCTTGATTGGCACATGCCTTCAGGGTGCGGTTTATTCTCAAGTCTAGAGCTCTAAATGGGCCACGGAAGCCATTCTAAATTGTGTGAACTTGAGTGTCAACTGAGGAGTGACGCTTGCTCTGCAGGCACATTTTCATAGAGTACGTTCCTTCTGTCATTGATGAACACAGACTAAGACCTTACTTCTTCCTGGGTCCTCTACTTAGGAGCATTTGGCAGCTTAGAGGTCTCCTATGGAGCTCCCATCGTTTACATGTTAAGAAAGGTTGGGCTCAATTCCTCTGGAATTACTTGGCCTTCTGATTTAATTCCCTGTGGTTCCGCTTAGAGATCCAGGCTGAAATCTGTAGTCTCCTACTTCTTGTTGTCTGCAAGCTGTTTAAGAACATCTGGTCACCCAAGGGCCCCTTCCCTGCCTTGATGGGGACTTTTAAGGCCAGCGTTTCTCTAATATGAACCACATCTATAGTAAGAAATACATTTTCCTTCATGACACAGGAAACACATACCTGTACATGCATCTGAAGTGAATTTCAGTATCTTTCACAAAAGGATACTTAACCTTATTATGGGTAATTCACACTGATACTGTCTAGTCTATGCCATTGCATTTAATTCCACTTTATTTTTTTCTGTTTTTATGAAAATACTACTGTTTTCCACTCATTAAATTGATTTTATAAACCCCTAGTGGGTTATAACTTATAATTAGAAAGACACTGCTCTAAGATTTATTTGTATGCATGTTTATACAACATATTTATGATTTTATTTCTGTGGACAGATTTTCACTATTCCATCTCTTAGAATATCTGTACCCCATGGAGTGTCTTTGTAACATAATGGTTCAAGAGAACTAGATTAACCTCTGATTTATAGACTTACATATTAAGTTTTCATTGTAGTTGTGATCTATAACTAAATCTGATTTAATGTATGACATATATTAGTTTTTGTAATAATGAGGCATCTTATAACCAGATTCTGTTGTATTTTTATAAATAGTCATGTAAACATTGGAAAATCACATTGTTCAAATACAGAAAAGATTGAAATGAGGTTGAATGGGGAAACATAATAAGGTAATAAAATAAATTCTCTTCATTTAAATTGGTAGAAATGCTTTAAAATCAATTCCATTATTCTTCAAATTCAATATTAGCATAAAACTTTGTTTGAAATATTTTGTCTGAATTTTGAAGGGTCTTGGTTCCTAGTTTATAGAAAATCCATTTGCAAAAATCCTATTTTTCCTGTCAAAATTAATAATAGACTATTGATAATCATCACAAATAGGAGAAAACCATTTAATAATCTTCTGCCTACGCACGGCTCAGCTCATAGCATGCCTTGGTCATAGGACATTTATAGCTGTTGATGAATGAAACGCTGTGCTTCATAAGTTGAACCTTATTGTTTTCCATTCGGTACCAGGACTCGGAGCTCCGAGTACACATGGCGAGAGGATTGGGTTAGGGGACAAGAGCTCTGGTTCTGACCCTGACCCATCAGTAACCGTCCAGGCCATCACAGGGAAGCCACTCTCCAACTTCTCTGCAAAGTCGAGATAATCCCACGAAAGCTAAATGCCTGAATGTCATAAAGATGATCATGAATTCTTGGAAACAACAATGACAAAATCCACCATAGATAAAATGATATTATATTCTAAACAATAATGTTGTAAAAATGCTATGCAAAGAATCCAATTCTAACTCTATTGCCACCTATAATTCAAAAATAAAACATTACTATTTAAGTTAACATTTAGCTTTTGGATTTGAAGTGCTAGCTTAAAGGAAAATAAACCTATGCTAAAATGGTGCTTCCTTGCTGTACTCCTTAATTAGTTTTAAGTCTTTATAATATATGCATATATTTGTATATCCAAATACATAGAAGTGCATATTTATATGGTTATAAAATAAGGAAATGTTGACATTTACATTATATTAACACTAAAAATAGAATATGTATGTTTGAATTATAAGAAGAGTTTAGACTAGATGTGAGAAAGAGTTTCTGAAAATAATAATAGTTGAACACAAGGTTAGGCTTGCAAGAATGGTTTTATGGAATTTTTCTATGAAGGTATATAAGATATAAAAACTGACTGTGGAGGACTAGATGATGTATGAATTCTCTAAAGCTCTGGGTTTCCACATAGATTCTCACAAATAAGTCACAACATGAAGTAGATGCAAAGTGACCAGTGGCTGGCCCACTCATTCACTCATCTCCTTTCCACCAGTGGACCATTGTTATTTGTCATGCAGGGTAAGTTTCAGTCATAGTATATACAGCTAGAGAATAGAGAGCCTTATCTTGTATTTCTATCTTCTTTGTGATGTCTAGCACAGGGAAATGCTCAATAAATATGCACAGATTCCCTAATTAAAGTAAAATTAAAGTTCTTACCTTTTCATCATGAGGTGGATCCAGGAAGGAACCAATACTGCAAAGGATAACATGTCCTTCTGTATAAAATTTAAACATTGTAATATTTAATTGGGTATTCTGTTGTCTAAGTAAATACTACCCAGACTGCTAAAATATTGTGATTCAGGCATTTATAATGGTAAATAAAATCAGAGAAACCAGAAATGAAAGAAGACATTTCATATCAACTTTTTTAAAAAAGTAGAGATTCTTTTTTGTATCTGGCTAAGTAAGTCATAATGAGGTTGCCTTAGACACTCAAAATCAAAGTTCTTCAAGACATCAGGGTAGATGGAAAAAAAATGAATACACCATGACCAAATGGAGCCTGAACTGTTATGGAGATAATCATCCTACAATCCAAATGATAGTTACAACAACTAGAAGCTATTTTAACAAAAGAACAAAATTTTCCTGATCTTAGGTTTCCCTACTATTCTGCTATGACCAGAAATGGTGTTATATAAACTATGGAGATTGATGGATAAATAAATGTAAGAAGTCAAGAATAAGAATATCAAACTATAAAAGGGTTGGTAGTGGGTAATAAAACCAGATAAAATAAAGATAACCTTAAGTAAATGTTGTAAATCTCCTGATACTATTGAATGCAAATACAATTTCTATAATTTCCAGAAGATTCAAATAATTGTTGATATAAAAATGGTTTGTTGTGACTTTCATAAAAAACTTTTGAAATAAAAAAAGTTCCTAAGAGAAAAGATATAAAATTTAAATATTAATGTAATAGCAGTATCTGAATGCAAATCTCAAGATTACATTAGCAAATGATAAGTAGGGGGTGTGCAGAAAAAAGAGAAAGGCAAAGTGGATTAAGCTTTTTGTTTAACTGCACGGGTGCTATTTCAGTCTAAATTCTAGAAAATTGGTTAATTTTTTTTTAGAAAAAATTTAAAGGTAAGCACTGGTAAAATTAAAAACTGTATGTATGCATTCATGTACATTTACATATACATAATCTGTAAACACATGGGAGAGAGGAAGTGAGAGAAATTTGCAATTAATTCAAATAGCAGAAGAAAGAAAATAGAAAGGAAGCATCCAAAAAAGAATAGCATACATGAAAGGATTAAGACCAACTATGTGAGTTAAAACAATAAATATAAAATAAAGTCTCCTTTTGAAAACAATAATTCCTTTCCTCTCTGTTCATGCCACCAATCCCTTTAAGGATGAAGGTTAACACAACACAACCCTTTCAAGATTAAAAATGAAAACTTTACATTCTTCCCAATATGTAAGGTATGGGTAGTCCTATACCCAACTTAAAGATGGAAGAAAGAGTGTTTCGCTGTAAGGGAAGAGCTAGGAAGAAAATAGGTTATTTTCATGGGAGCAGGGAGACAGCGGGGGGAAAAAAGCAATGAATAGTAACTACAATTTTAGGAATTAAAAAGTAAGCATGTAGTGCATTGTAAAATGCATCAACATTAAAACGAAATAAATGTACAGAATTAAATATTAGTAACCATAATAAATATTACCAAATTGAATCCAGAAAATGAAAAGGAAGACAGGTTCTTTTCACATCATTCATATTTCTATTTATTCAGCAAGCTATTCACAACCCTCCCAACACTCCCTCAGGCTTGAGCATCCCTCTTATTCTTTTGCATCAACATATGTCACACATTTTCCTATATTCCTTTTTATATCTTGTAGTTTAAGACACCTGTGGCCAACTGCAGGAGGGCAATGACTCACCGACATTGCCGGTCAGTAGTATCCTGGTGCAGGAATCAGTACACAGTGAGGTCAGAGAAATGGCAGGATGTCTTGTCATAGGTAGCATGTCTTTCAGCAGCCTTCCCTGCGTAAAGTGTAATAACAAATTCTATAAAGTAGTCATACAAGATAGTGGAGTTGAGTTCCTCTCTCTAAAACAGTATCTCTACTGCTGAAACGCGATTCTATTTGTAATAAAAGTAATTTGAAACTCTCCATAGGAACTGATATTCTTGAAAGTAAATATTCATAAAGGTGAAGACAACTATTAATGATAAGCATCTACACTCTATTATAGATCATTTCTACATTTGGGGGTTGTTTCTTGTACGTCTCGTGACACTTTTCATGCAGTTCCTCTAACCGGTTTTATATTCTTTTAAACATTCTTTTCAGGGTTTAAGTGTATCTCACTTGTTTTAAACAGGAATATTGTGTTTGCCTTCTTAGAAATACCTAGTTTTGAATGTTCATGCCAGATGAGAGGCTGTAAGAGATTTAAATTGAGCAGATCAGTTTTCAGCGCTTAGTATGTCAATGTCAGGAGAAACTTCCAGATGCATCGCCTCGCTTGGAGAATAAATATCCAAACTTGAGAAGACAGAATTTGAATCTGCTGCTCATTCCTGGAGATTTGCTTGGATATCATCTTTTTTCCTCCTAATTCTCTCACTCACTTATTTCTCTATCAACAAAAGAGGCGTTGCTCCAATGCTAAGATGATCTCAGGGAAAGTTATTGTTACACTATTTTGTATTTTCAAACCAAGAGTTTCCCCTAATAAGCCAGGATCTGTGGACTGGAGGTTCTATCCAGCATGGCAACACTGCCCTGTGTTGATGGATTCCACTACATACCCCGACAAAAACGTTGCTTTTTTCCTGGGTTTCCCTCTAGAAAGGAGCCTTCGGAGTGGTACCCTCGCCCTTGCCTCCCTGACTTCCCTGTTTTCATGACCAGTCTGCTCAGCATCCTCTCTTCCATCAGCCCCTGTCCTCCAGCTCAAAGTCCACCCACCTTCCACCCCAGGCCATTTATAACAAAAGCTCCTAGTAAATGCAAGTTTTGTTTTGTTTTTCATGTGAAATGCCTAAGGACACCAAATACGATGCAATAACTTCTAATAGTTTGGATAACTAAAACTTTAGGGATATTCAACATTTCGGTAGTCTTATGTTAAAACAATACATCATTAGCATCCTCTAAAATTAAATATGCAATAAAATATTTAGCTGCATGTACTCCTAGCTCAATTTAAAGAAAAGAAAGACGTGAAATAGTTCACTTGGCGGTTTTGATGATTTGATCTCTTGAGTTACAAAACTGGCCTATTTTAATGTTTGAATGGCATTTTCAGGGAGCAGACTGCAAAGCTAGCAATTTGGCTAGAAGGTTAAAAAATATGAAAATTGCATGTTATACGGAACCATAGAAGGCTAAGGTTCACTTTCTGGTCCTCCTCTTCTTTCCCATCTTCTGCTATTCCAGGTAGCTGCCGGGCCTCCTCACCTCTATCGTCCATAAGCGCAGGTGCCCGTCGTCATGAGCGGTGACCAGGAGCGGCGGCTGAGTCTCCGTCACACAGGCACCTCCAGGGTGTTTTATGTCCACTGGCTTTGGCTCCCCCACAGCGCCATCTGTTTGCTCACCTGCTGGGAAATTAGTGAGCATCCATGGTCTTGGCAGTACTTGGAATTTAAACTTTTATAGAACGCAAAACAGGAGACAACTAGAAAATACTGAAAACGACACATTCTTTCCCTAGAATTTTTTCATTTTTAAGCCCAGAGAAGAATTTCAGTCAGGGCAGAGAACAACACAAACATTAACAAATGGAATCCTGCCCTACCAGAAAAACCAAAAGAGCTTATTTTTGGTCCTCTTGCAAAGCCTTTTCATTGTGCATAAGAGCTGAAATTATATTAGCATCCAGTTTAGGTCTTGCACACACAGAATGGCTTATGCATCTAGTCTAAGTTTTAGGAAAATGGCTAGAGATTAAGAAGCTCAGTAATATTTTGGGTTTCTAAAACCTAGAATTAGTATTTAAAAAGGTATCATCATAATGAAAATGCTACCTTGTAGAGGCCGAATCCTATAGCTCCTCAACATGTAGTCACAAAAAGGATATATGTTCATGTTCTATCACCTAAACTTCCTATTGCAAAGGAATCGCTTTATTACAAGAAAGAGAGGTGATTTTATACTGACCTTTAGACTCACTGTCATGTATGCTCTGTTTGCTTCCCTGAATTACGGGAGAGAAAGAAGATATTTCTATAACATTGTAAGGAAATGAGATACACTGGGTCAGTAGATTCTTCAGATAGGTCATACATTTCTGAGCATGAAAATTATTTTTGAGGCAATTCTTTGAAATCTGTATTGCAGAGATTTTCACGTTGATAAAGTGGGTACTTGTAACACTATATTTCCCTAGTGGCTCAAATCTAGCATCATAACGAGAGTAATTAAATGCCTAATGCCTGTCATGTTCTTGGTGTACAGTGTTCCAAGTTCTATTAACAACCACGCAAGTTAGGCTTATTACTCCATTTTTACTGATGAAGAAATGGAAGGTCAGAGATTAAGTGTTGTGTGTAAAGCTAATCAGATGAGGGAATCATTTGGATTCAAGTTAAAGTCTGACTCTTACATCCTTATGTTTATTCTTTCTACTATGCCAGTGGTTTTAAAACAATGTTTGCAGCAAAAACTTCCCTTTAAACAAAATCCTAACCAGAAGTGTAATGTGTAAATGTGTAAAGCTGGAACAAAAAATGCAATTTGAAAACCACACATTACATTTTGTTGTCTCTTCCCCCATAGAATGTGTGTAATACTTTTTATCCAAAGAGTTAGTCTAAAATTGTTTTACACATGTATAAGTAGAATATGTGATTTATTTTATTCATGATTATGTATTGATTATTTCCAGATAGGAAAGCCTTCAAAAACAGGGAAAAAAGGGAAAAACAGTTTAGGCATTGCTTTCTAAGGAAAAAAACCAGACGTTTCACATAAACTCATACACAGAGAATTTTTCACCTTTACTTTCTATCAAAGGAAGAGCTCAAATGCAACAGATTATTATTTTGGACCAACCATATGGGGTGTCACAGGAAGACCCACTCTCCCTGTCCCTTGCTTACCTTGCTGCTCTGGGGACCCTTACTAGACCCACGTTGGGATGAAGAGCATATGGAATCCTGACTTGATTGCCTACAAGGAGAGGGAGGAAGCCCAATGAGGAGAAGTTAAGATAGTCTACGGTACTCAAAGGGTGCTCTGCTCCATGTTAGCTTCAGTTGACTCCTTCTTTCATCCTCTGTAGATACGGAACCACTCACTTACAAAACAAAGCTTGCCCGGCATCTCGTGTAACAAAGGCTCATTTGTCTGGCATGAGTGGAGACTATCGGGGAGCCTCAAGAATCAAGGTTCACTGCTGGCTGGTCTGGGAACTAAAATTTCTGCCCTGTCCCGCGGCTAAGGCTAGATGTAGTTCCAGAGGCTCTGATGCTGATGTGGTGGGAGCGGGGTGCTGGTGCTGGTGGCGGTCCTGAGTAGCCTGACAACTTCTGCTCTGCCCTGTCCAGGTCTGGCCTCGTCCTGACCTTCCATGCTTCTGGAACATGCTGAGATGTGCCTTGGGGTTCTGGTGCAAGCAGACCCAGAACACGTCCTCAAATTATTCTCAGAATAAGGAAATTTCCAGCCAAGAGGGAGAGAAGGTATTGTTATATTCTGGCTCATGACTGGGTGACCCAAAGCTAGCACAGAGGTGTTTATCATGGCCTACGGACTAAAAATCAGAGCTCTCATGCAAATATAAAGAGAAGAAAATATCTTTTCTCAGATATACAAACAATGACCTGCTCTCAGAAATGGATGAAGATGGCTCAGTTTTAGTGGATGTCCCGTGACACTTGCTGCCGTGTGATTGGTCATAGTGGCCTTGCATATCCCATCTGCTTCACATCCGTGCCCATCGAGTTTGACGTTGGCTACATGTGTGGTCAAGTGAGCATTTTCCCTCTTTGCTACTGTTGTAAGGAGTGCAGTGAGACTGACAGAGATAGGGAAATTAGATCTCCACACAGCAAGTCAGATCCCTGGGGACCACCCACTATGAAAGACAGGGTCAGTGAAGAAGGCTGAAACTAAGTTGTCTGCCCAATTTGTCTCCCCTTAACTGTATTTCTCTGCTCTGCTTTAATTTCAGTTGATTTCTTCTTTCATCCTCTGTAGACACTGAACCATTTCCCTAAAAGTACAAAGTTACCTTGCACATTCAGGGGAACGGAAGAGGAACAGTATGTCATTAATTCTAAAGCATTTGGAATCCAAGTCAGGATTTTCTGTAAGGCAATTTTCAGGTCTGTATCTGGAAAGAAGCATACATGTACATAATAAATATTTAAAAATTAGGTAATGTACATTACTTATATTACATATCCCATGCAGAGCTAATATCCCATGTAGCTCAAAAGCTGGTGAAAAGGACAGACTCAGACTAAGATTGGAAAGAGCAAAGAGTCCAGGTAGACCAGTAGTATGTAACACACTGTAACTAGAGAGGCAGAAATTTCCTTTGCATTTTTTTCTTTTCCCTTGTCCTCTCCCATTCTCTTTTCTCTTCCTTTATATCTCTTTCCTTCCTCCAAATGCTCAGATAGACTTGGTTTTATTATTATTCATTCACCAAGTTTCTTGACCACCTTGTACCTCAAAGTACAATATTACAAATTCCTTTGACATAGGGTGTTCACACATGGCCCTTGCTTTCTAGCCCGATTGTACAACATGGATTGTTTATTATTTGGAATCCAACCACAGCAAATAATACAATGTTATATTATTTCCTTTACAACTGATGGCAAGAACTTTTAGAAATGGATGGCAGGGAGAGGATAAAGTTTCTGGCCATAGTAGAAAGAAAATCTAATTGGTTGAGGTTTAGAATTGCATATGCCATGCCCTTGCTAGTATGGACCTGTAGTGAATTAGATGTGTTGGGGTGAGGAATGAGAAGGAAAATCCATCTGGAGTGCCTCTTGCCACTTGACTGTGGTGACTTAGTAGACAGTGGTGTCACTGGGAATATAGGAAGAGGAGTTTTTTGGGAGAGGAGTAGACTGGAATGAAGTTTGGGGCATGCGCGGCAATTACCAGATAATGTATGTTTGAAGCTCTGGGGGAGATTAGAGTTTAAAATTAGTATGCATGTTAAGTATTTGTTGAGGTTATAAATTTGGATAAGATAGCATGTGAAAGCAGATACTAAAATGAGAAGAGTAAAAGTTAAAGCACTTGAGAAGACAAATATTCAAGGCTCACCTTATTTACATTATTCTGGGATTTAGACACTTAGAACGTAGTCTCTTTATGCTCATAACTCCAAGAAACCTCGCTTGAGTGTATTTACCACTTTTATTTATTGCTTTTGCTTATTTGTTTGTTTGGATATTGAATGTTCCTTTGGCTCTTCTGTAGTACGTCTTATATTGTTTAAGGAAAAACTGCTACTTACATTTCTTTGACAGTGGATGTTACAAAATTCCATAAGATGATCACACCGTTTAAGGTTCCAGCAGCTATCAAATTATATCCTTCTACTTGGAAAAAATCAATGCAGTTCACTCGTGTAGTAACTGCAGGATCCTGAAGAAGGAAGGAAATCAACTCATGGAATCCAATTGTGAACACACTATCTAACCACAGTCCAATGCTATATTATACTTTGTTACTCTAGAATTCACTTAAAATGTCTTATGATTTTTTTAAAAAATTTATTAAAGTATAGTTGTCACACAATAGTATATTCATTTCAGTTGTACAACGTAGTGATTTGACATGTATATACTTACATTGTGATCACCGTAAACCTGAAAACCGTCTGTCGTGCAAAGCTATTATGAGGTTATTGACTATATCCCGTGTTACACATTGCATCCTCATGACTTCTTTATTTTATAGTTGAAGCTGAGTAATAGTACATTGAAGTTCATTATAATATTTTCTCTATTTTTGTGTGTGTTTGTAATATTCCAGAATAAAAAGGAAGAAAATCAAGAAATGAAACTCACATTAATACGTTGAGAAGAGGTTTCCTCAACTATCAGCGAAACATCTGGGAAAGGAATAGCCATGCTCCTGGCTTTAGCAGGTGACTTCAGGTGCACAACACGATTACCATCTTGTAGGACAGGTACCACATTAGGCAGCTCCCATGTCACCAAGAGAAAAACATTACCTTCTTTACCCTTTAACAGAAATCCAGTGAGTACATGAACAACTCAATTAACTATTTTATTTTGAGCTGTTGTAAGGATACAGAGAAAAATAGAATGTACCATGATATATCTACCACCCATTTTTGTCAAGTCTTAAGTTCTCTCTCTCTTTCCCTAATATAATTCCTCTCTCTTCTTCCCTCTCCAGTGGTAACTAGTAATCTGAATATGGTGGTAGTTATGGAAGTTTTAATATTTCTACATAAACAAATACATATATTCTACATATATATGTACATATATATAAACATTGCATTCAGGCTTTTAAACTTTTTATAAATGTTATTGAATTGTATAGATTCTTCTTCAACTTGCTTGCTTTTTAAATTTATATTTTTGAGATTTATACAAGTTACTACACAGAGCTCTAGTTCATTTATTTTTAACTGCTTTAAGGAATTGTATAAATATACTACAATTTATTTTTTCCTTAGTGATGGGTCAGCTTTTGGGTGCTTGTTTTTTTTTTTTTAATTTTTAAATTTTTTAAATCACCACCCAAGGACATGCTCATTGATCTTAGAGAGAGGGGAAGACAGGGAGAGACGGAGGGGGAGAAACATTGATGGAAAAGAAAAACATTGATCGGTTGCCCTTCATACGCACCCCGACTGGGGTCCAAACCGCAACTTGGGTATGAGCCCTGACGAGGAATCAAACCTGTAACCTTTCAGTTTAGGGGATGATGCTCCCATGAGCCACACCAGCCAGGGCTTCTGCTCCTTGCTTTTATGAACAACTGCTATAGCTTCTAGAGCAATGCCTTGAGCGGAATTATCAAGTTGTAAGATATGCACATATCAACTTTACTAGATATTACTAAGTGACTCTTCAAGGGAGTGCCATCTATTTCCACTCCCAGGAGTAGTAAGAGTTTTTCTTTCTTCATGATCTTGCCAACACTTGGTTTTACTTGATTTAATTTTTTGCCTATATGATGGGTTTGAAATGGGACATTTCAAAACTATTTTTAAAATTAATTATATTAATCATATTTTCTGAGTTAGTGAGGTGAACCTTTTTCTTAATGTGTTTGTGAGACATTTGGGTTTTCTTATCTGTCCTTTGTCCATTTTCATCTTGGGTTATTTGTTTTTCTTTTCGGTTTGTGGGATTTCTTTAGCTATTCTTGTTCTTACTCTTTTCTCAGTTACCTGGGATAAAGTGAGTGGTCTTTTCACACCATGTGACACCATGTCACCTGCTAAAACCAGGTAAACTACATTCCTGTCTTGTACACTTTACTGTTGTTTTTTCACTTTTTAAAAAAGAAAGGTGATTATTTTTAACTTGAATGTAGCAAAGATATTTTGTGATATCCCATCTGTGAAAATGTCAGCTCTTCATATTTTCATGTTGTTTTTTCTATGTCCTTTACTCTTTTCTCCCCAAAACTCTTGCATATGTTTGCTGAATTTATTTTAGGTGCCTCATATTTCCTTTGCTATTATAATATAATCATTTATTCTATCTCCTAGTTGATTATTATTGATGACATGCTATTAATTTTTGAATTGTGAGTTTTTATATGGGAATAAAGGCCAAATTTGTAAGGTTGAAAGCAGCTATGGCAAAGTGGAGAGAATATTGGTCTAAGTGTGAAGACAGCAAATTTCTAGCCTTAGATCTAGTGAGAGACTGAGCAAAGTACATGCCTTCTTTGGGTCTTGTTTTCCTTATTTGTAAAATGAGGACTTCAGCTACTTGTAAAAAAGACCAGGCGGTTGCACAAGCACTTTTCTGAAGCTTGAAAAAAATAAAATCAATGATATAAGTGCAGAAGAGACAGTATATTTCAAGCCATTAAGGACTGGTTTGTAGGCGTTAAAAATAAATACGTAAAACTTATGGGAACTCGGCCTCCGTACCTAACGCACTAGCAACAGCCCTTGAATGACTGAATGTGACCACAGAGGCAGCGTTTGCCTGTTTGTTGGTTCGTTTAGTGCAGCTGAGAGGCTGGAAAGATAGAGGTCAGGTGCTTCTTTCCTTCATGCCACTCCCAGCTCCGACTCCAGGGTGAACTACACTCCTGCCTGGGACACTTCTTGTTGTACACCTTACAAGAGATTTCTCTGATTTCTTTATGGGAAGAGTATACTCAACCAGGGAATTTTTTCACTTCTTTTTTCCCAGCAATCGGGCCATCAACAATCATCTTACTCTGTGCTAAACTCTTTTTTCCTCTGATCTTAGCGTTCAGAAGGCGGATGATGATGGTGGTGATTGAAAATGAGCCCTTGAGTTCTAGGCAGGGAAAGAGTCACTCAATAGGCAGAATAAATGATCTAGCCCTCACTTGAAATATGAAGAAGGCATTCTTCGGTGGTAACAGACTCACAGGAGAAAGAAAATAGCCTGCCTCCAACCTCCCGACACAGCCTTGAGCACACCGCATCACTAACCGAAACGTAAACAAAGCAATTTCGGTGACAATCTGAAAAAGTGACTTGAGCACCCCTACATGCACTGGGGACCCTCAGGGACAGAGAGGAACCACTGCTCCCTGTCCCTCTGTGCTCTTTGCTTGGACCTGGGCAAGGTTACTTAGGAGCATCGTCGGAAGGTTGGTGGGGAGATGCCATCCTTAACCGGCTGGCAAGAGAGGAGTCCAGTGAGGTTACCCACTCACTTAGTTGATTTTCCCAAGAAGAGCAGGGAGAGTATGAAGGTCAATGCGGGACTGCAAACCTGGATCATTTTGATCTTCCCGCTGCGCTCCAAGACGAGGAGCAAGGACTGCTGTTTTTCCGGCGCTTTCAGAAAAACCAGGCTTTTCACCCCGTTCTCTTCCTCCATCCAGTCCTTCCCTTTGTGCAGTGTTTTCATCTCCTGCCCGCTGTCGAAGTCCCAGATTTTAACTGTTCCTGAGAGCACACAGGAAAGACTTGGTGGGTAAAAAGAATTGGTAGCAAGCCTGGCTTTCATCTCAGTGAACATGGATCTCTTTGAAAGTTTTCTGCCGACAATTTATCCTCTATTTATTTCCTACAGACGTGAGTCTCCCCAGCCTTGCTGGGCACAAAGTATTATTTCTGTGTGCCTTGATTTGTCACAGGGCAGATAAAAACTAAACAGGACAGCACAATGTATTGAAATCGCAATAGTTTATTTTTTCTTTTTAAATTCAGGCTCTCCTGTCTGCGCTTTGTGTCTTAAATGGATCTTTTCTGCCTTTATTCTCCCATTGTTTTCAAGTTTGCTAAGTAATCCCCAATATCTACCAATTATTATTAACAGTAAATATCATCATTGCAGTAAAGTCACAGTTTTGAAGGTGCTGACATGTTTTAGGACTTTAGTTCTCACTGGGTAAGAGAAGGTTTCAGAGAATCCCAGCAGATAAGAAACTATCAAGCTTTGAGTTGTTTTGTTAATTACATGGGGAAAAAATACAAAAGGAGTGCTGAGCTTCTTTTTGCATTTGAAATTACAATCTCCTTTGAGTTAACTTCACTGCTTTAATTAAGGAATCTTGATCAAGGAGCCAGGAATGGTGATGAGCAGTGTAGTTGCTGGCTGCCTAGTTTGAGGTCAATACTCAGTAAAGAGAATTATAGGTCTTCACAGCGGTCACCTCAGGGCTAGATCCAGCAGACAGCCCCCTCAGCCCTTTGCCTCAGCCCCCTTAACTGTCAATATTTACAAGAACTCTAGATCTAGCACTAACAAATAGAAATACTACGCTTGCCTGAAAACAGTACCATCTCAGTCACGTTGAACTGCTTAATGCTTATGACCGATAATAGTTGGGCACATTGCTCAGAATTTCTGTGATGGCTAATTCTCACATTGTGCAGGGTGTGCTAAGAGCAGTGGACCGCTTTCTTACGAACTGTCCCACGTGGAGAGCAGCTGCATGCATTCCCACCCCATCAACTCAGCAGTCCCGATTTCATGTCATGTGCAGCCTTACCGGCTCACACTTTTAAAAATCAGACTTTTACATTAGGATGTTCACTCAAGGCACCGACTGCCTTACCAGTCTGCATTTATTTAGTAAATAGGCCTCCAGAATAAATGTATTCTGCAAAGTGCATGCATTTGGTCTAGATAAAGCGGTTCTTTCCCACAGTTCAGAGTGAGAGACAGTGAGAGGGGAGGCGGGCTGTAGTTCCCTAGTTCCTGGAAGTCCCCTGTGATGATCCCAGCACGAGGAACATCAAACAACACGGCACAGCCCGAACCTGACGTTCTTCCACGTGTACACGCACATGTCCCCAAGGAGCTCGCACACATGAACAAGTCCCAAGGAGAACTCTGGGAGTTACGTGACAAAGCTGGCCAGATATTTTGTCTGGCCCCCAAACTGACTGTCAATAAAAATATTATCAGCAATCACCGAATCTAATGTCTACCTCTTAGCTGATGATCCCCAAGAGTAGGACAGAATGAGCCAGTGCAACACAGATGAAGTCGGACCGAGGATGGAGTGAGATTGTAGGCGTGAAGGACTTTTGCAAAGCGGAAAGCAATTCTATAAGTGTAATGGAAGGTACTAATTCCTTTGGACATCAGTGCCGGGACATTAAGGCCCATTAGAGAAGAGCTTATCACTCCTCAGGCAGACGCTGCCGCCTCACTGGCTTGGGTGTTCATTTCCCCCGGACCCCTCCCCTCCCCGTAACCCCAACCAGCTAATAAGCTCCTAGGACAAAGCCTCAAAGTACTGACACAGGGAGGCCATAGCAGAATAGTAGTCTGACCGTTATATGCTCCTGTGGCAAAAAGAAATCCGCTTTCATTGATAGCTGCAGAAGTCAGTTCAACATTGAAGCCATGAGGGTCTAAAATCTGGTAGATTTGGAGGCCAGTCTCAAATTCCCATATCTGTAGGTAAGAACAAAAAACAAACAAAAAAAAAAATCCAATAACCCACATGCCCTCCCGTTCTTATCAAAATTTTAATATATTCAAAACAGCCTCAAGATCATTGTTATACCAATCTAACAGCTTTCCCAGCATTCTGCCATGCGTATTGATTTGATCAAAGGAAGTGCTAAAGGAAGTGTCTGTGTTGTCCCGGAGCGCGCGTGTCAGCTGCATGTGCCCGTGGCTGAGACAGGCAGCGACTCTGTCCCAGGGAGCCCCTGGCTGCAGAGGAAGTAGTCAATCACTATTGTAAGTATAAAGCTAGATAGAAATGTAACAGTTATGAGTCCAGCAGACAAAAACCCAAACTGGATTTTTTTTCCTCTGTTCACACTCATCCAAATTAGCTACGGGCCACTGGACAGGATCTGTGGTGAATAGCATGGAACGTAAGGGAACCTTGAGGAACGGGGTCACTGACCTTTCTAAGGATTGTTCTGATTAGGGAGATGGGTTCAGCTCCAGAGAGACAGAGACTGAGACTTGGGTGGCGGGTAGGGAGGGAGAAAGAGAGAAGCCGGGGGGGGCGGCGGGGGGGGGAGGCTGAGACTTCAGAGAAGGCCGTCCCTGTAACTAGGCTGGGTGTACTCAGAAAATCCAGAAACACGCCAGGACTCTCCATCATCTCTTTGGAAACACAGCGGAGACTTTATATTCCTGCAGCCCTTTGGTCGGAATGTCCCCTCCTCAGTGGAGCTGCTATGCTCACGTATAATAAAACCGAAGCAGCAGCACAGGATGAAGTTGGCTGCGTTCAAGCTGTTTGGGGACAGGGCAGCATATGCGAAGGGCGGGGGAAGGGAAGGGGCATTGACTGCTCCTTCAGGAAACTGAAAGAAGGCAGTTGCAGCTGGGGCCACAGAGGGAGAGGGGAGGGGCTGAGGAAACCGTGGGGAGGCCGGAAAACAAATGGTGACCAGCTGGGAGGTGGTGGAGCCAAGATCCCAAGGCAGGCAGTCTGGCCCCGGAGGCCATGCTTCCGATTTCTGTGTGCCTCTGGGTACAGAGGGACCGTTCAGGGAGAAAGAGGAACGTGTGTCACTGCATGAATGCGTTTCAGAGGTCACCCATCTCCTGGCTTGAGGAGCATCCCCCTCTGACCCATCAGGTATGGAAAACTCACCTAGAGTCTTCCTCCCCCAGGGGAGACGGAGAGTCCCACCGCGTGAAAGCAGAACAGGCTTTCGTTTTCATTTCCCTCTGCCTACTCCCTAGGCATTACCAGAATTAAGGGATAGGCATGAGCTTTGGGCCTGAGAAACTCTCCAGCAGATGTGCAAAGAAGGTCAGAGACATCGAGGGGACTGGAAGGGTTTCCAGAGGCAGGCTCCCCAGCAGCGCACGTCTCCTCCCAGAGGGCACACTCGGAATGGAAGGACGAACACTTGAAGCGAAGACGCCCAGCCACTACTGCTACGTGCCGGCCGTGGACGCAAGCACACGGCCACAAACCCTGGCCTTTACGGAACACAGGAATGGCAGGGCCAGAGGAATGCGGAGGAAAGGTCATAGGTATTCACATCAGACAAGCCTGTGTTCATATCCCAGGCCTGGCGCTTGCTCTCTCTGAGCTCTTGTTTGCTCCCCTTTCAAGTAGAGTTCTATCTGTCCGCAGAGAATTACTGTAAGGATTCGCTAGGGTCATGGGTTTAAGGCGCTTGGCACATAGCCTGCACCTATAGGGATTCTAGGAAACATCTATCAGTTCTTTCCCTTTGTTCTTAACATAGCATTTACAGTTTTTAAAAAATTGCTCATACATAGTGTATCTACTGTATTTTGCCATGTATAATGCGTACCCACATTTCTTGGCCCCAACTTTCAGAGGAAAAAATATCTTTTGTTTTAATTTTTAATTCAATTTATTTATTTATATTTTGATATTTGTTTTTTGTATTATTGTATGTTGCATACAGATATCTGTATTTTAATACAGATATTATTGCTTTCTAGAGTTACACTTTTAATGCATAAGCTTAAATAAGAGAATTTTAAAAATTTATACAAATACAAAGTTACTACCCATGTATAATGCACATTCTTTTTCCCTCAAAAATTTGGACAAAAAAGTGCATTATACATGGCAAAATATAGTATATATTATTTTGATAATAACAACTAGCTTTATTTATTTAATTGATCATGTGACTTAATTGCACACAGTTTGAGCTAGCTTAAAATACTTGTTTTTTAATGTGTTTGTGAAAGCTTAAAAATAGATCGAATGTAGGGTCTTATCATACATGCCACTACATTTACTTAATCACTCAAAGACCTACCAGTAAGAAGAGAAAATTCTATCTGCTTTGCCTTTTTTTTTTCTTTTTGAAGAGTCAGTATATGCTTACCTTAATTATGGATTCAGAGCAGATAGTAAGTACTTGGTGAAAACATTTGTTGTAAAGCAAGACATTGATTTCTCGTTCGTGAGTATGAGGGACCTGTTTTGTATCTTGTATCATCCTAGTCAAAGGATACATGTCTATAACACTAGATCCTGAAACAGAAATAAGAATCTCATAAACACTCAATATGAAAGTTTTGCATCACAAAGGGTTTTATCCAACCAGTTGTATTTGTAAACAGCCAATCAGTGAGATTAGTAATATCAATGCCTAGGAACTCTAATGAAATTAAAATATATTCATTTACTCTACAACAATTTTGATAAATAGAACAAATATCATTTAGTCAGTCAGAGAAAAGCATTCATTTTGGGCTTCATGATTTTCAAGTGCATGGAGGCCATTTGGAGTTCACTAATAACCTCTTTTCAGTGACTTCTTTTTTTCCTGTTTTTATAGTCTCCTTTTTTCCTATTTAGAGCGCTTACAGCGCACACTCCATCTGGTGGAGAATAATAAGGGAGATGGAATTGGCAGGTAAGCTGCCATTCAGTGACTAGAACTTACTGTTAGAGAGCCCTTTTCAACTAACAAATGTTAAAAAAAAAAACATGGTAAACATTGTCTTATTAAGTCTAAGCAATGAGAACGATTGCAAGTCAGTGCTTGTAACATTAATATTAAATAAGATTATTTTCCACATCACCATAGTGAGGTAGATGGAGAGCAGGCATTCCTTACATGAATTCTAAGGGTGTTTGATTCAGCTTTACAGTGATATGGTAATCTGCAAGTATGCATTAACTCTCAAAAGCAACAAGCTGTGTATCCTGGTTGAGTGTAATGTCTGGAAATAGAAATAAGAACCCCAAAGCATCCCATAGCGCAAACAAAAATTAAATCTCTTTCCTATGTTTGATGTAATTTTTTTCCTTTGTGTTGAGTTTCTCAAGTCTATCCAAAGAAATCTCAACTTTAGGAAAGGTTTCAGTGGGAGTTACAAGTTACTAAACACTTTTTTCTCAGGTGTTTACATTTTAAGGTAAAATGTATTCATGTGTGAAAGACTGACGGCTCTTCTGGGAATGTTTTTCAATTCAAACATCTCAATATAGAAATAGGAATATGGTAGCCAGCTAGTCAAATAACACTTGAAGCTTCTTGGTAGATCCTTTACCATTATGTGTATATTTTTAAAGATTTTATTTATTTATTTTTAAAGAGGGGAAGTGGGGAGAAAGAGAGGAAGAGAAACATCAATGTGCGGTTGCATTTTGCGCTCCCCGTGCTGGGGACCTGGCCTGCAACCTAGGCATGTGCTCTAGGAGCACAGGAATCGAACCAGAAACCCTTTGGTTTGCAGGCCAGCACTCAATCCACTGAGCCACACCAGCCAGGGCCCTTTAACATTATATTGACAGTGACATCTGCAAATCTAGATCAGCATGAACAAGTGCAATTCCCCTCCCTTTTTGGCTCATTATACTATTGCTGTGAAAATAATGACATGCTGAGAAGGAACGTGGCTTCAGGGTTAGAAGCTTTTGGATTGACCTTCTATCTTTCTACTAGTCAGTTGAACAGTGTGATATTCACTTTTGTCAGTTATAAAATAGGATAAATAATAATCCCAGCCTCGTATGGCGACTGTGCAGATCACATGGCCTGAAGCACATGATAGCACTTTGTAAAAGAACTATACAGTTGGTAGTTGTCTTATAGGAGTAATAACAATAACAGCAATAGTACCACAGCATATTCTATGTAGGGGTCCCAGAATGTGATTTAGAAGATTACATCAGATGCTTCATTCGAATCGAAGCATGAATGAAAAATTGAGAAATAAACTTCATGTAATTCTGATGTCAAGTTGACAGTTGCAGTCAATGTATGCAATATTAGTGATTAGGTAATATGCAGAACTCTATATATTTTTAATTTTTATTTATTGATTTGAGAGAGAGAGGAAGAAAGAGAGAAAGAGATCAGTTTCTTGTTTCCCTTATTTATGCATCCATCAGTTGATTCTTGTAAGTGCTCTGGCCGGGGATCGAACCCACAATCTTGGCATATCAGGACCATGCTCTAACCAGCTGAACTAACCAGCCAGGGTCAGAGCTCTATATTTTTATAAGCAAAATATTATCACGATTACATAAAATTGGGAAGAAAATTTGATTTTCTGTCCCTTTTTTTGTCTTAATACTTGAGTCCTCAGTTACTCTGATGATAAATGGGATGGAAATGAGGAGCCCAGTAATCAAACACGCAGGTTGAGGCACTAACAGAGAAAATCTGCTTGCAATTTTTAGGATGTTATCCAGAAAAAAACACAGAAGTTAAAAATAATGATGTTCTCCACCAGCAAAAGCACCAAGCGCTTCCCTGCCCTAATTAACCCCATGGGAAGTCAGAGCAGGTGGTCACTGGGAAAATGCTTAGGAAATGCATTTTGGGTTGGTGTTCCAGAAGGAAGATGAATTATTAATACGGTTCATTTTTCTCCTAAAGCCTGAGGGTAAGCAAATGCTTAGTATTTGTCTCCTTAGTAAGCACATGTTTCCAAGAGGCAACAGGAAAAGGAGGAAAGGAATCTGCTGGCATCAGCCTTGGGGATCTGTCATTCGTGCATCTGTTCTCTCTCTGCTGTTCTTTGTCCAGCAGCAAAGGCAGGTGGGAGGCTCAGCATCCTTCCTACCAAGTAACCAGTGTCTCAGTATCAGTGTCAGGGACCAAACTACCTCACTGAAGAAAGCGGTGCACCCGTTTTAAGAGGGACCATATTCCTGCTCCCCAGCGTCAAAACCGAGCTGAGTTGACCTTGCCTTCCCAGCAGGGCACACCCCACATTTCTGCTGGACCCGCACCACGTCTCTCTAGGTCCAGGAGCTTGGAGCCCTGCCGTGGTATTTTCACAGAAGGTCAGCTACACATTGTATCGCCCCCCCACCCCCCGCCGTGGCTTTCATCCCAGCCATGAACACACAGGAGGAAGTGGAATTAGATGAAGTATCTGTTGTGATAAATCATGGTTTATACATCTCCTTTCCAGTTTTGTTTTTCTTCTGGTTTGTGCTCAGGTGCTAGTTAAGAAAAATACCAGTTAAAAGTTAAGGTATGAGTTTTGTTTGCCATTAGCTGGGGGCGCTTACCTGCAATAAGCATGCCATGATTGGAATCATAGACCATGGAATAAATCTGCATGTCTCCGGGGCCTCCCTGGCTGTCGTGGAAGACTTGTAATAGTGACAGAGTCTGGATATCCCACACCCTGAAAACCTGGCAGAGTAAAGAACACAGTTCACCACTGTGACACTTTGCCCTCTCCACTCAAAGCTGTTTATGTAAAGCATTTTCAGAGTCTGCAATATGCTCCTAAAAACTTGAAGCAATGAATGTCTCACACAACGAGCACACATTTGCTGAACTCTTATTGGACTCCTGGTTCAGTTATTGTTCATTAATATCCGAGGAAAACAGCAGTGATTAAATGTTTGCTTAAAGGAACTTGATTTTTGTATCATTACAGAAGGGAAGGGAAAACAGAGGATTTATTTAAGAATTTGGAGCACTGGCCAGGCAGCTCAGTGGTTAGAGCATCATCCTGATACGCCAAGGTTTCGGGTTTGATCACGCACCAGTCAGGACACATACAAAAAGCAACCAATGAGTGTGTAAATATGTGGAACAACAAATCGATGTTTCTCCCTCTCCCTCTCCTTTTCTCTCTCTCTCTAAAATCAATCAATACAAATTAAAAAATAAGTATTTGGAGAAATAATAAAAGACTCCTATGACTTACAATGCAATGGAAGTCGTGTTTCTCTTTGTACCAGAGATTAGAAAACAGATGGAAGATGAACTTTAGGTGGAGTGTTTCAAGTTGCTCTCTCATGACTTAAGAAGATGGGAAGACATTACTAAATGAGGATTTTAAGAACCTCCCCTTCTTCCTGTCCAGGCATGCTAGGATTAGAGAAAGTAGTTTTTAAGGATGGTGTAAATATAGTAAGAGTGTGGGGAAATAGGTTATCAGAATTCTCCTTTGAGGAAGGAAAGAGAACTACATAATACTGAACTATAACTTGGGTTGATAAAAGAGACTAGAAAGAATTAATTCAACAAACTAGGTCAAGTTTGCCCTTCATCACTTGAAATAACTGGTCTTTGTTTTCTTCATCTCCTAGTTATTTTTTAAAAAGATTTTATTTATTTATTTTTAGAGAGAGAAAAGGAGGGAGAGAAACATCAATGTGTGGGTGTCTCCTGAGCGCCCCCCACTGGGGACCTGCCCCGCAACCCAGGCATGTGCCCGGCGCTGGGAATCGAATCGGCAACCCTTTGGTTCACAGGCCGGCGCTCAAACCAGGAAGCCACACCAGTCAGGGCTGGTTTGCTTTTTAAAGCAAGTTACAATGTAATTGAATTTTGGCAATAAGTGTGATTTCATCAAGAATTATGTCTCCTAGCATGCATCAGCTTTAAGTATTTCCATATTATAGTCATTATGATTAAACTATTAAGTTAGAATCTTTGTTGAGTAATACGATCATTTTATTGTTAAATTTTCTTCCATTACCTTCATTACCACTTAGTCCCCTTACACCCGCCTACCTGCACCCTCCCAGTCACCGCACTGCTGTCTGTGTCCACGAGTCCTTTTTCCTTTTAGCCCAATCCCTCCACCCCCTAACCTGCCCCCACCCAGAGCTGCCAGCCTGCTCTCTATCTATGCGTCTGTCTTTAGTTTGCATTTTAGTTCAGTTTGCTCATTAGAGTCTACGTATGACTGAAATCATATGGTATTTGTCTTTCTCTGACTGGCTTATTTCACTTGGCATAATTTTCTCCAGGTCCATCCCTGCTGTCGCAAAGGCTAAAACTGCACAGAAAGCTTTAATAAGTACTTCTGTTAACAGAGATACTAACTTCTTATTTGAGACACTTGTAGCGAACTGAGTTAAAAACTTCACCGTTGCAGGGTGGTCCACATGTGTAGGAGCAGAGGATGTCGAAGTCACGTGACTCGCAGAACACCGGTGAAGAGCTTTCGTCCTAGGTATGCTCCCTGTAGGCCAGCATTACTTAGAACTTGTACTTCCTTGTCCTACTAACACGCATATTTTGAGGGAGTAGCTACAACACCGAACCTTATCCGTCTTTTGCATCATAGAGTAAACAAATGTAAAGGACTATTTATGAATTTAGGTTCAGAGCCTAAATGAGAGGCCAGCAGAAGTGGAATCAAGAAGTGCCATAGAAACTGGTCTCCATTCAAGTTGTTTCTCATGTTATTGCTTTGGCTGGGATACCTTCCCAGCAGGCAGTCTCTCTAACTCCCCTGGGGGCACTCTGACCTGTGGCTGGCAGAGGGGGCAAAGGATGAGGCAAAAGATTAGGGTTTCAGCTCGAGCCTATCACTGAATTCCCTAAACCTCAGTTTTCATGTGTCTAAAAGGGACTCTATAACACCAACAAGCTCTACCTTATTGCATCGATGTGAATGTGTTCTGAAATCTGTGATTTTTTTTCTCATAGAGTAATTCTATTTTTTCGTATCTCTCCCCTCTTCAGTGTTCAGTCCTGTTGGTGTCCCGGGGGCTTCAGGGAGGCGGGGACCGCCGAGGGGGCAGAGGCATGGAGATCTTCGTTACCATGCAGCAACTGCCCTCTGGATTTTTCTGCACCCTCTCCCACACACCTTCTTTGTTACTGTCAGATGAAACTGCTTCCAGTTTCCTAAACCCTCTCTCTTTCTGGTGTCTGTGCATCCAAACACACGCTTCCTATCATCTCCAATTTCCTCCCAACACCCTTCTCCAGCTAGCAAACGTGAACCTTGGACAACTGATATTTACATAACCCTGAATCTCATTAAATGCAGAGCTTAATTTGTTGGGGTATATCTTACAGCAGCGGTCCCCAACATTTTTGGCACCAGGGACCAGTTTCGTGGAAGACAATTTTTCCACGGACTGGGGGTGGGGGTGGGTTAGCCTAGGAATTATTCGAGCGCATTACATTCAAGCTCGACTCCTACTGTGCGGTCTGGTTCCCAACAGGCCACAAGCTGGTCCCCAGCCATGGCCCGGGGGTTGGGGACCCCTGTCTTACAGTACAATAGTCCCATGTTCTTAAATACAAGTGTTCTTTTTTTTTTTTTTTTTTTTAAATACAAGTGTTCTTAAATACAAGTACCTCAGGAAAAACTTCATAGTTACTTCACATTAACAGTGAGTATTGCTTGTTAAGGTTATTTTTAAGTATTTCCTACTTCTTTTTCCTTGTAAATGCTCTCCATTTGACCATTTTTTTCCCCAACTGGTTACTGCTCTTACATAGAAATTTATTTTTATAACTTGCCATTATAAAACCAGCCACCTTATTCAACTTGTCCTAAAATTTTGAGCTGATTTTATTACATTTTTAAAGAAACCCCATTATCTGCAAATAGAATAATTTAGCCTCCTCATTTACAATATTTATAACTATTTTTTTTTCTTATTTTATCACATGGGTTAGAACATTTAAAACACTGATGACAGCCACAATAACAGAAATCCTAATTTTTTCTGCACCGAATGATGATGCCCGTGTCTGCAATGGGAAGGGCCTCTTGTGTCTGGCTGTCGAGGAGAATGATTGTTCTCTTCCCAGATCTGCATTCTTTCTATTCTTCAAACGTGTCCTTCCTTGTGCTGTATTCAGTGGAGACAGAACAGTGGCTCCTCATTTCCTCCTCCACACTGATAATATTTTTCTCAGCGGCTGCCAGCTATTTCAGTCAAACACTGTCTGTATTCTAGATTTCCCAGTAGCTGATTTCAAGGGAAACAAACAGCTTTTTTTGACATTGTTTTTCCTTCCCGTTACCTTGGCAGAGGAGAGGCTGATGACGAGCTGATCTTTCTCATTGGTCACGATCTCGATGATGCTGAACATGTGTCCCACAAGTTTCCCCACCGGCTTGGTGCTGATATTGGGGTGCCACAACCGGAGCATTTTGTCATCCCCTGGAAAGGACATGGCACAGTTGCTTATATTCTCAGGGATACAGGCGGGCACAGGTTAAAGAGCCCGTGTCTCCCCATTTCCTCCACCCCCAGCCCATGTTTCTATAAGTTCAGTTTATATATATAATCATACAGTATTAATCCTTCTCTGTTGGACTTATTGCACTTGGTATAATGCCCTCAAAGTCCACCCATGTGGTCACAAATGGCAGGATTTCCTTCTTTCTCAATGCTGAACAATTTTCCCTTGTACATAATGTACCACCACATCTTCTCATCCATTCGTCTGTTGACAGACACTTAGGTTGTTTCCATGTCTTGGCTAATATGACTAATGCTGTAATGAACATGGGGAGTGCAGATATCTCTTGGCGGTGTTGGTCCAAGTGTACAAACTTGGAGTCATAAGGTAAAGACATTCTGAGCATCTAATGCACAGAATGGTGATTGTGGTTAATAATACCAAATTATAGGCTTCAAAGTTGCCAAGAGGGTAGATCTTAAATATTTTCACCATAAAAAGACTGGTAATAATGTGCCATGATGGGGGTGTTAGCTGAAACTTTGGTGGTAATCATTGTGCAATATAAAAGCATAGCACATCAATAAGCTGTACAACTTACACTTGTACAATGTTATATGTCAATGAAGATGGGAAAAAAGAATCTGTCTCTCACTCAATCATATCCTTATCTTCCTTCTAATAGCAAATCCCAGCCTATCTTTTCCAAGATACAGTCTGGGACTTGCTAAGAGCTTGCTAGCCTTGTTTGGATCTGCTTCTCATCAAAGTTGTTTTATAAGAATTGTATTTACACATACAAATGTGCATTCTCATAAATACTTGAGTTCTTTTCTTGATTCAGTACTTTCCTACCCATTCATGCATTAATGTATTATTCATTCTTTATTTACTTCCCCAAAGCATTTAAGGCAGCTGTTCTTTTGTTTTCACGTTCTTAAATTGTACAAAAATCATAATCAGAGAAGAAATCAAAGGAAGAGGAAAACTCCACATAATTTATACCATTATAACAAATTAACTGTTTTCATTTTCCGATCTTCCTTTCTAACATATATATCCATAAGCATATATAATTTATATGTAGGTACTATCATAGCATAGATACTATTTTTTAATTGTTAAAATCATGCAGGTACATGGTAAAAGATTTATATAATATGGAAGAGTACAATTTTTTACTAAAAAAAAGTCATCTTCCCCCCCATAATCTCTAATTATACCCCCAATAAAAACCCACTGTTAAATTTTTTTCTTTCTTACAAATTAACTGTTTTTAGAGTTAAGAATCACACTTTCCATTCATATTTAAATACTTTAAATTAGGAAGATTACCATATCTCGACAACAACAAATCACTGTCACTAATTTTTATCTTTGACACGCACCTAAAAATGTGTTATAAATGTTGACAAAATGCAAAATCATTGTTTTAATATGAATTTTTACCAAGAAATTACAGCCCACCGTATTGAATGGACAGAGACAGAGACCAGATTAAAATTTCCTAGAGTAGATTTGTCATTTTGTTATTATATGTAGATTAAAGGGAAGATTGCTTTCTTTTTCCTGCTAGCTTTATTGAGATATAATTGGCATAAGACATAGTGTAAGTGTGAGGAAATAAATTTCTATTGTTTGAGCCACTCATTCCAGTCTATGATACTTTGTTATGGCAGCCTGGGCTGACCAAGACAGCAGCCAAGTATTTTAAGGACTATTGTCCATGTATAAGTGGGATATTTTATTAAATTGAAAACTTCCATGGTAGCCTTATTAACAACAAGAAGAAATAATGTCTTGAGAAATTACTGTATGTTTGGCATTTTGCTGAGCATACAATGAAATTCTACATGTTGACTCTGTCAAAAGTCTACTTTTTCAAAAGCCTCCTTAAATCCTTTTCTGATTGCCTTCCCCAGCCTCAGATCACGTTCAGACTTCTTCCCTGTTGCTAGGGTGTTTTCTCAGATTTTTTTTAAAGCGTGTATTCTATTCAATTTTAGTTGTTTGCGTCCATCTATTTTACCCATTATCTGGTGAGCATTATATTTCTCATTTATAGCAGTGTTTGACAAATGGTGTTTCATACATGATTGTTTAGTAAATTAGTTGGCTAGTAGAGTCACTCATGAAGTGGTTAAAAATATATATTTTAAGTAAGTCTGCCTCAGTTTCGAACCTGGCTCTCTCACTTACTGGTTTTAGGACTTCGAGTTAAGTCACTTTACTACCCTGTGTCTAAGTTTCTTTATCTATGTCATGGGGATAAATGGAACTGGTGTCACAGCTTTATTGTGAAGATTAAGTGGATCACACATATGTAAATTTTTCTTTTAATTTTTAAAATTGATCTTAGAAAAAGAGGGAGAGAAATGATTTGTTGTTCCATTTATTTATGCATTCATTGATTGATTCTTGTATGTGCCCTCATGGGGGATCAAACCTGCAACCTTGGCACATGGGGACAATGCTCTAACCAACGGAGCGACCCAGCCAGGGCCATACATGTGTAACTCTGAACAGTTTCTGGGCCGTGAACTGACTATTACTACGACTACTACTACTATTCTAAGTCCCTGCCAGGTACAATTCATTTTGTAAAATGTCTGGGGGGAGAGAAGGGGAATTGAGACACAGACAAATGAAACGTGGCCCCTGCCCTTGAGAGTTTGTAACCTAGCAGTAGTATGGCAAGGGCGAAAGACACACGGGTAAAGTAAAAAACCATAGAAAAGACATCAAATCGGAGGATAGGACATTATACTATAAATAATATATTATGGTTTATAAGGTGCTGACTTCCTGTTTCTTTGATATTTTCCATTCATTGCCTTTTATTTTGCTGTTAAACCAGGATTTTAATAAGGCCACACATAAAAGGTAGGATTTCTGTCCTTTAGCAAGCTCTTATTTCAGTTGATGACTCGCCTGACCAAAACACATCACTCTTGATGAGATGAGTGGACTTTTCAGGGAGAAAAGTAAGGGAGGGAGAGTCTGGGGTGGACCAGATTACTGTCCCCAGACAGGACAAGAAGGACAGGGGCTAGAGCAAAGGGCATTAAGTCCAGCTCAAATCCCTGAGCTAACCAGCTGTGTGAGTTCTGGCCAATCACTTCCTTTACTGGGACCTCATTTCCTTCTCTGTAAAATTTTGATCTCCAAGATTCCTTCTGGCTCTCAAGTTTTATGACTGTGTGCTCCGGAGGAAGAGATTACTACAGTGAGAGTAGAGAGCAATCTGAAACTTCTTCAGGTAGTGAGAAACACTCCAGATTAGCAGTTACGTGATTCAAACTGAATACTTCCGATTATGCAATATCTTGCCTGCATGTGCTTTTCACTGACAATGGCCAAGAAGTGTCACAAGACAGTACTCAGGTATATTCAGAATCCCAAGGCTCGGGTTCACAGATAGTTCTAGATCATGTTGGCTGGAGCAGCCCTGGAATGGGCAGGTCACTTCTGGAGGATGAGGCCAGGCTATCTCCAGCAGAAAATCTGTCACCTACTTATGTGTCGCATCAAGAAGGATCCAATTGAGGACTGCCACCTCAAAAACGTCCAGGGCTCGTAAACTAAGGGCTACTTCCAATGCACGTTGCCAAGGAAACCCAATCTTCCAGAGGTTTTCTGCTATCTTCTGCCAGAGGTCCTCCAGCTTTGCTTGCTTTCTGTTGATAGTAATAGAATCTATACACAGTCTGTGTGGTGGCTTTTTGGAGCCAGAATAAGCAGGAAGGAACATGATACTAAGCTCTAAATGCATACAGTATTCCATCTGTGTTTATTATTATTATTATTAACTGTTGACTCATGCTCCACTTTGTATGAGAACCATTTAGAAACATGTCTTATCTGTACCATTAGATTTCGAATTCTTAAGGTTAGAAATACAATCTGATCTTTATGAGCTTTACAATACCTAGTCCCAAGCAGCTGTGCAATCAATGTCTTGAATGAAACATTAACAAATATATGCAAAGCCCCTAAGGTATCTTGCCTGGCAGAGAATTGCTTTTAAACACTTGACCTTTCCAAGTAGGAGTTTGATCCTTAAAGTGGCTGACAGAGACAACTATTGACTAAAGAATTTTTGATGGTCATGAAAATAATGCTCAGGAAATTGGCTTCCTTTTTGTTTTTCTTTTGTGAATATCTTGTCCCAGGTTGGCTTCTTTCTCTCTTTTCCACCCCAGCAAATGCTTCTGTATTTTTTTTCAAGCTCATCAAATGTCCCTGCACGTTTACCACATTTAATTAAGGCTAGTAGAGCTGCTTTCTTGGTATATGTTGAGTCGTCAGCTGGTACATGCAGATCATTCAGCGATGTGATTGGCCGAGTCCCTCGTCAACAAGAGTATCCTCCTGAGAAAAACGTGAGTTCAATTACTGAGGATTGTCTTTTCTACTAATAGAGGCTTCATAACTGTGATAATTTAATAAATTATGCGTGGGGAAAAGTATTAGCCGTTTTTCAGTCATACTGCTATGTTCTTTGCCATTGTAAGAGAGCTAGAAAGCTGCCATTAATAAGTTTTCAAAGCTGTAGATGGGGATCTTAGAATACAATGAACACTGAGGTTAATGGGGGTCAAATGCCTTAATCCATGTGAAGCAGTCTGAACGCCCCAGAAATGCCTGCAGTACTTAGGGTTACGACGTACACGAAAGCGAGTCCATTCTCCTGGTTTGTGTTCTTTTCTGTGAGAGCCACGGGCTGTGCAAAGGAGTTGGTTCAGATCTATATGGCAGCATGACATTTTAGCACCATCAGCTTTTAGGAATCAAGTCTCACTGTAGCCCCATATTTAACTATTGCCTTTTCAAAGGGTTTTGTGTGCAAGGTTTGAGGAGAAGTAGGTAAAAATAGCTAATTGAGACACACAGCAATGAGTGCGGCATCCGTCGCTGTTTGATTGTCAGGCCTTTTCCTGCTTCTTCCCGGGCCGCCCCCACGCTCCCCTTCCGTCATCTCTTGGAGCACCCATCACCTCCTTCAGGCATGGGGTCCAGGCCGGGGACTCTGCCCATTTCCACTGCAAGTAACGATCCAAGACAGTTATCAACTCAGGAGGGGGCAAAGGCGATCGAGAAATTGTGACACACACCTTCCACTTCTTTTCTGGAAAACATCTAGTTTTGCTATCTATTCCCTTACGTGTTTTAGACGTAGCATGGAGGTCTTTAATGAGAACCTTAATGAGTACAATTTGTTCTTGGAATCATCACAACTAAGCTTCAGAAAACTTGCTGCCAGTCCAAGCCAAGACTCCCACGTTCTACTCTGCATACCTCTTATCCACTTTTCTTGATGTCCTTAGTTGAAATTTAGAAGTCTGGCCAATTAATGCTTTGTTTTCCAGAATACCCAAAGCCGCGACACTCTATCAAATAACATCTAATTGGCAAACTGGGATCCAAATTTTCCAAAGGACACTGTAGTTTATGTCCCTATGAATAAGAATCTCTTTAAACCACGGCATCAGAGTATTTTAAGCTCCAAGGGATCCTAGACTTGAGGTAGTCCAAGTTTCTCATTTTATCCAATAGGAAAATGGGAACAGGGAGAGATTAAGGAACAATCAAACACCACGGGGTTGGTTTGTTGCCAGGCTATGACTACACCTAGGTCTCCTAGCTTTTAGGCCATGATTTTTATTTGTTTTGCTTTTTAATAGACTATAATACAAAAGTATTTGCTCCTAAAGTTAATTTTAAGTAAGTGTTGTAGAGGCCTCAAAGCCAAGAAGAGATTTAAATATAACTTCAAATACACAGTGTACTAAAAAAAAAAAAAATACGAAATCGATTCCCTCCGGGAGATTACCCAGCCACGAAGTGAGAGGCAGCTACCTTTGTCCTGGTCACCATGCGCACTTCGGGCTGAGGGAGGATACGCTGGGCAGGGGAAGAGGGATGTGAAGAAATCATACACGGGGAGGGCCAACAGCGCTTACTCATTTAACGTCTCGGCTTCTTTAATAAACACTCTTGCTCTAAACTCTTACCAAATGGTATACTTGTTTTTTTCCAGTAAGTTTTCCTCTTAAAAAAATGTTTTTTGTTCTTACTTTTTTTTTAAAAAAATAGAGATCTGCAGTCGAGGCCATTTTCTTGATGTTTGTTTGGGTTTCTGTTTTGTTCATTTACTTCTTTCAAGTCTCCCTGTCTTCTGTGTCCTTGGAGGTGACCCTGACCTGGGAGTGTTGCTTCAGGGTGTGGGGGGCCCCTCTCCTCCCACATGCAGCCGCCCTCTGAGTCCTTACAGCCGCTGTCTCCAGCCAGGCCTTTTCCCATCAAAGCAGTAGCCTCCTGGAATTCTAACAAGCGCTTGATGGTCAAGTTCAAAACTGAGTTTTGCCTGCTCTCCTTCCCCGTGTGAGCTCCCTCTTCCTCATCCTGTGTGACCATCAGCACAACTGCCATTTTCCCACCTTACAAACGCAGAGCTGGCTGATCCCTCTTGTTAATCCCCAATACCACTCTAGCTCCAGGTTTTAGGAATAATTTATTTCCCATGTCTTTGAGACTGGCTCTTTTTCCCCCTCATAGCACCTACAATAATCCAGAGTCTTATTCTTACCATCTATCTCATGACTACCTAAATGGAATCTCAGATTGCATTTTATTCCAACAAAGCCTCCGCACATATGTCAGAGTAATTTTGCCTAGGTGTTGTAAATAGATTGCATTAATATTTATTGAGAACCTACTATGTACCAGATCCACATGACCTCAGCTCAATCTAAACATTGCCATGGGAAGTGGGTGACCCCTTTTTATTGGAGTATTATTATTAGCAAATTTGTAGTGAACGCTATGTGCAAGACACTGTGCTAAGTACTCTATCTGAACTTATTTAATTATTTTAATAACCTTATGAATAGGTACTATTGTCAACCGCACTTTACAGATGAGACTGAAGCTTGGAGGAGTTAAATCACCTGCCCAAAGCCACACAGCTTGCCAGTAAGAGAGCCAGGTTTGTACCTAAACCATCTGACTCCAGAGCCCAGGCTCAGAGAACCCCAAAGTGACAGAGCAGGAATCTGGGGCTCGAAGAGCATTTCCGTCCCCCACCTTCGCCTGCTTCTCAGCCCATCACGTTGGCCTCCCTTACTCTCGGCAGATAACCTGGTCTCCTATCTCCTACCCTCCTCAGCCCTTAAATGTTGTCATTTTTATAAAGGCTCTATCCATGGTCCTCTCCTCTGTGAACTCTAAACCGTGGGCTCTTGACTTTTTGGGTTCTGGATCCCCTTTGATGATTTGATAAATTTTGAACTTTCTCTCCAGAAAAATACACGTAGACACACAACTGGCATTCAGGTTCAGGGGCGACAAGATTCCTCTGAAGGCCACGCATGGGTCCCAGGCTAAGAACATGTGTTCTCACACATTGAAATAAGTTCTTGATACATTAAAGGACTACAGCTAAAATATAAAAGAAGACAGTTAAAAAATCACCGTAAAATACAGGAGAATTTGTTTCACATATTCTTGGGCAGGGCAAAGCGTTTCTGAGAACGCAGAAGCTACACACACACGTGCCCCCCCCTACACATGCACACACACACACAAGACGACAGATATGACTTCATATACATTTTAAAATTCTCTAAAAGGTTTTTCCAGCAGCAAAATTCCACAACTTTATGGAAATTCTATAACTATGTTAATTAAGCAGATCTCTGTGCAATATGAACTGTTCTCTTACCTCCAGTGACAATGATATTTGCTTTTACACAGTAACAAAAACTGTTTGCTCCTCTTGGCATGGAAAACTCTCTAACAGGCCTGGGAAACACAAATCCGATGTAAGACCTATGTTTGCCTGTATGAAGCTAATTCATATTTATAAATAATGTTCCATAGGTTTATTTCTCAGTTGGTTATAAATCCACTTACCCACGGAAAATATTGTAATTGTTAAATCCTCACTGACTCACAGAATCCATTTACTCCAAAATGTGGTGATATTAGCACAACACTTTATATTATTTCTACTTAATAAAAAATATCTGAAGGGAACAGGATTTGGGGGACTGAATGAGAAAGGTGAGGGAGTAATGGAATAAACAATTTTTAAAAATTCAAAAAAATAGAAAAAGGTGAGGGGATGGAGAAGTACAAATTGTTGTCACAAAATAGTCACGGGGACGTAAAGAACAGCACGGGGAATATGGTCAGTAAAACGGTAATGCCTATATAGGGTGCCAGGCAGGTACTGGAAGTATCACGGCTGTCACTTTGTAAAGTATGTGATTGTCTGAGCACTATGTCGTACACTCGACACTAAAACAAAATAATATTGAATGTAAACTTTAATTAAAAAATAAAACGTAAAGAAGAGGAGATCTAAAGAACACACCTTCCGGCCCTCCTCCTTGCGGTGGTTATGCTGGCGGTGAGGAGGGGCGGAGCTAGATCACGTCTCAGTCCACAAAGGACGCTGGGTGGCTACGTGAGCCCATTGGTAGCATGTGTGTCAGGGAGGCATTTGGACATTTCTCCTCTCTTACCACCCACGTCCAACCAGCTATCAAGTCCTGTTGCCTTCGCCTCTAAAAAATACCTGAAAACTCACTATTTCTTCCCATTCGCACCGCACTATCTTAGGTCAACCCTCCATCTTCTCTTACAGAGACGCTGCAATGAACTGCTAATTTCTCAGCTCCCACAATCGCCCATCCTCCCTTCCCGTCCCCACGCCGAATCCCATCGTCATGCTGCAGCCAGAGTGATCTGGGCAAAGCATGAATTAGATTCCACCTCTTGCCTCCAGTGGCCTCCCGAGGCTCTAAGAAGGACCCTCTATTCCTTCACCTGGCTCACCTGGCCCAGGGGGTCCCTGTCACTTTCTGGGCTGACCCCATGCCCTCCTCGTCCCTGCACTTTATGATGCAGCCACACTGTTCTCATCAGCCTCCTTTCTGGCTGCACTGAGCTCTTCCCTCCTCAAGAGCTTCTGCACAGGCTGAAGATGCTCTTCTTCCCAGATCCGAACCATGTTAACAACCACCTTCCTACAGGTGTTATTTTCTCAGAAAGGCTTTTCCTAAACTTCACCATCCTACCCCTACCAACTAAACAATGTGTTTTGTGTTATTTTCTTTCATAGTACCATGTTCTTTCTCCTTAAAGCATATGGCACCTATCATATAATCTTAGTATAGATGTTGGCCCGTGTTGTTTATCCTGGAGCAAAATTAATTGTAGATACCATGGGACTTGAACATAAAAAGCTCCCAATAAATATTTGTTTGAATACCCCTAAGGAACAAATACCTAGTTATCACTTTCCAGAGTCCCAAGGAAAAAAAATGTATTGATTATGGAAAGTTCCCTTCAAATTTTTCCCTGAGACCCTTGATATAATAGCACTTTTGAAAAAGAAACATTTTCCAGCAATTTTTTCAAAATGGGAGGAAAAAACCCAAAACGCATTGCTGTCAAAGGACCCTGCCTGAATTACAGCTGCTTCATCTCAGTTCTCCCTGTGGCTGCACATGTGACCTCCGACCTGGAGAGCGAAGTGGGTCATCGGTTGAAAGATAAAGAGGTGACTCCACAAAGGCACGTGATACGTGACTGGGGTTGTTCAGTGAATGTGAGAGGACGCCCAGACACGAAGGCGTCCCAGGGGGACCCTGTGCTCGCTAAGAACAAGGCCACTGAGCAAGCAGCGCATCCTTCTATCTTTTCTCATTTTGGTCACTGGGAGGTTAGCAGGAGTGAGGTTGGGGGACAAGGAAGAAGGCATTTTTATTGACTCCTTGACGATGTTGAAAAGAAATTCCAGATCTAAATACCTGGAATACATCACCACTCCTAGGCATGTAAATGAAAAAAAAAAATACCTTGGGTAAAGGTATTTTTTTGTGTGGTCCTCACTCTGGATTATCAGCTGCCGTTGAACTGTATGTTGTGACTATTCCCAAGGGAGGGCGCCATAGAAAACTCTAGACCAGAAGTTGGCAAACTTTTCTTTAAGGGACCAGATAAATATTTTAGACTTAGCCATACAGCCTCTCTTTCATAACTATTCAACTTCGCTGTTGTAGCACAAAAACAGCCATAAGTGAGTAATAATGATAATAAATAAATAATAATAAATAATTTATAATTTATGAGTAATAAATAATAATAAATCAAATAATACATAAATGAGAAAGGATGGCTGTGTTCCCATACAACTTTGGGAGCAATTAAATTTGAATTTTATATAATTTTCATGCTATATTACTTTTTCAATTATTTAAAAGAGTAAAAACTATTCTTTGTTAGCAGATATCACAAAAGCACATGGCCTGCTAGACTTGCCCTGGCTTTTCTGACTCCCATTCTAGATGTGAGGACACAAGGCCCCAAACCATACAGCTCTATGGTGGCTCCACCTGTTCGATGCACTATCCAAATTCTTTTTTTAGATGCTTTTCAGTGTCTTCATTAAGGAAACAAAAAAAGAAACTTATATTTGTTGAGCACATTGTGCCACACATCAAGTCAGGCACTTCATGCGAGTTGACTTAGGTAGCTTCTATAAGATTATAAGGTAAGTGTATTCGTTCCCATTTGAAGGTGGAAACGTTGAGACTAAGAAGAGCTAATGGTAAAGGCCGTAAAGCTAGTGAGTGTTAGGAGAGACCAGTTATGCCTGGCTACACAGGAACCCAACTGCTGGCCACTGAACAAAATTGTAAGTACACGGTTCAATTATTTTTAGTAAACCTACAGAGTTGTATAACAACCACCCTGAGAAGTTTCGGAACGTTTTCATCACCCCAGAAAGTCCCCTTACCCCCTTGGGACCCCTGTCCCCCCATCACTACTCCTAGGCGTGTAAATGAAATCATTTAACATAAGGCTTTTGAGGTTTATCCACATTGTAGCATATATCTCAATGCACTTTTAAAACTGACAACATACAATAACTTCCAGTTACTATATATTACAATAATATACTATTACCACATATTAACATAACTATTAATATATAGTTGCTATATATTAATAGGTATTAATAGTTAACCATGCTCTTCAAATTTAGCTGCCTATAAGAAAGCCACTTTGTGCATATATTTATTACACATGGGAACTTGACAATTGTGCTGTACACTATTGGTCAGCCAATTAACTTGCAAGAATGATATTAAAAGTATACAGATTTTAAAACTATTCCGTTTTACCCGTAGAACTATATTTGGAAAATGTAGTTATGCATACACCTGCATTTGTTTATTCCAGTGCATTATAGCAACAGACAGCAAGTTGTTGCCAGGAGGACCCTTCACGTTAAGATTTGCATGAATAACTTCAGTTTTTTTCCTGCAAATCTAATCTTATCAAACAGATGGAAGAGTCATCATCTGAATCTAAAACCCAGTTTGAAAGCTCCAAAGCTGCCATGGGCTTATGAATTATAAAAAGCGTGAGGCGCACTCCCTCTCGGGAGCATGGCTGGCCTCTCCCGCTTCCCTTTTTACGGCCACCCCCCCTCCCCAGCCTGTTACCTTGGCCTTTGTCTCCCCTGAGCTCCAAGAGCCCCTCTCCTGCCTCTGAGGTTTGTTTCCTGAGCCCACGCAGCTTGGCTGGCCCACCTCTACCACCCCTGCAGATTTCTAAAGAAACGTTCTCTTATAATTTGCAAAAAAAATAAAAATAAAATAGAAAGCCTGAAAGTCACAGAATATTCGTGTCTATAAACTATTGTACTTACGAATTGTCCTCAAGTCTCTTCAAGGATTCCAACACTAATGAATGAACGCTGTCTAAGGAGCAGGATCCAAAGCAGTTTAGGGTTGAAATATATCTAATTTTCACAACCCAGTCATTATGTAGCTTCCTTTTAACACTGGGAATTGAAAGAAAAAAAAAGGTAGGGCTTCCGTGAGATTGTCAGACACACAAACCCATCCTGTTGAGTGTCCATTTGGCATTTCAGCCTGACTTTAACCAAACTGCAACTCTGAACGTAGGTAACGTCTGCATATATAATACCAGCCAATGCACTCTACCACTTCTAATTGTTTAACTAAATTTTCAGAACCTAGTTTATTTAAAATGGAAAAATAAAAGATTATCTGCAAATTTTGAGCTATAGGTTCAGAATTTTTAAAATTATATAAAAGAATCTCAGTCCACTATTGGTACTATCTCCTTTACTAAAGAAAATTCTGGTCATCCACATGAAAAACTTTGTTTCACGTTGTTTTTATCTTATATGAGTCCATTTATTTTTATATTTTCCAATGAATGCTGATCATTTAAATCAATCATTCTCCTATTGTTGGACACTAGATATTTTACTCTTAGGAATAACACTGTGATAGCTATACTGAGAGCTTTCAACACATGGGGATCCCAGATCCCAGGGCATACATTTATTAAGACACTTGATGCATCTGCCCAAGTTGTTTTCCACCAAGAGATCCAGCTCTGAACCTCCACCGCCAGCAGCATGCAAGAATGCCTGTCCCACAGCATCTTCCCCATTTTTAATCTTTTCTGATTTTTCAAGTGAAAAATTACATCTGATTTTGTTTCTTTGATTAATAGAGAGGACACATTTAATGCAAAATTTGTTTTTCTGCTATTAAAAGAAATACGTGTCTTACTCTAAAATCTTCAGAGACACTACAAGTATAAAGAAGGCATTGAAAATCACTCATAACTTTATCAGTTGAAGATAATTGTTGTTAGCATTTCTGCGCCATGAGCATTTGGAAATGTTTATTGACAATTTGTATTGTGTGTGCATGCAAATTATCTCCTCACAACCTTTGCCTATTTTTCTCTGGGGGGAATTATCGTTTCTTTATTTGAATTCTAATATCTATTAAAGAGTATTATTAGTCCATTGTCTGTCATATTTTTATAAATATTTATACCAGCTTATTTAATTAAAAAATGTTATCTTTTGATGCCTGAAGGTTTTTTCATGTCATCAAATCTATCAAACTTTTTCTTTGAGTTTTATATCTATTGCTTTTCTTGAGACTTTTCTTTCATATTCAAGTGCTAGTAAATAGACACATATAGCTTTTATAGTTTTTATAATTTAATTTTTTATTTTACTCTTTAATTTATTCAAGTACCTACAAATTTTAATTGTCAATAGCACCTAGAATAGGAATTTTAGTTGTTAATTTTCCTGTGTTTCTTCCTTTTATGTCAGAAGTTCCTTGAGGTAAGAGGCATTTCTTGTTCAGTTTTCTGTTTCGAATCTTTATCATGTGGCCTGACACATCATTTTCCTATATAAATACTTGAACGATGTCTATGTTAAAACAGTTGGAATACCCATGTACCCACTTACCTTTTAAAGTTCTTTGAGTCCAAGACCTGACTTTGTAACTTCTTTTTGGACTTTGCCTGCTTCAATCCAAAGTCATCAGTATTGACTGTGAATTTGTTCACAAAGCCACCGTCGTCCCCCAAGAGGATGTCATCTCGGCAGAGCTGGTCGGGCAGGGACACGACACAGATGCAGAGGAGGCAGTGGTCCATGGGCTTTATGACAAAATAGTTTTCCTAGAAACAGGGCAACTATAACTTATTAAAATTATAGTTTTTTAACTATAAGTTATTACATTGCTCCAAATATCTAAATATTAAATTTAAATATTGTCCCTATTCCTTTTTTTAAAGGTTTTATTTATTTATTTTTAGAGAGAGGGAAGGCAGGGGGAGGGGGAGAGGGAGAGAAACATTGATGTGAGACAGAAACATCAAGTAGTTGCCTCTCCTAGGTGCCCTGACCGAGGACATGGCCCACCACCCAGGCATGTACCTTGGCCAGGAATTGAACCGATGATGTTTTGGTTTGTGGGATGACACCCAACCCACTAAGCCACACCAGTTAGGCCTGTTCCTATTATTTGATAATGTTTTACTTCTGATATTTCTTATTTTAGATCCTCCCACTGTGTTAAAGTGGCTTGAGGAAAAAAAGTTAATCAAGTAGAAGTTAATGAACACTCACTGTGAGCCCTACATTGTATTCTGGGTTGTTTTGTGGGGAAAAAGGGCCAGGTACCAACCTCTGGCTCAGTGGTGATGAGATTTTCTGATGTAATACTGTGAACGTCTCTTTCTTGGATTTATAAGGCAATATTAACAGGAAGCATAAAAAGGTTCAGGTGTTAAAAAACCATTGATATAAAATTGGATGGTAAACAGGAAAATCAAGTATTCAAGTCCTAAATATTTGACAAGGAACTGCCCGGAGAAAACTATCTTAACACTTAGGTTTATCCAGAGATACTCAGCGAGCATTTGCCCCGCTGACAGCACCCTGAACTGGGTTCCCTAAGCGATGCAGTCATTGCGCTTCCGGAACTCAGTCACTACCTAAGGCAGAAAACAACAACTATTAAAAAAATTTAATTTGTTTTGTTCCTTTTAGAATGAGTGAGACTCGGACATAGTTAGAGATTCTTTCATTCAGTTGACAAACACTCATTGAGCACCAATGACATGCCAAGAACTACAGTAGGCGCTCGGCTGTACAGTGATGGACAAGACAAGTTTCTGACTTTGCAGAGCTACCATTCTAGTGGGGAAGGCAGATGACTAAAACAGATCATTGCACATAGTGGGAAGTCGGTTAAGGAAATAAACCGCAGTGCCGAATTGAAGAGTGACTAGAGTCACCTCAGGGGAGGTGACCTTTGACCTGGGACCTGAATTGGCTAAGAGAAGGATTCAGAGGAGATTAAGAGGAAGGAGACCAGAAGGAGCGATTAGTTTATATGTATAAATGTATAAATGTATATATAAATTAATATATATAAAAATTTAAAATTATATATATGTCTCAGTCCCAGTAGAATTTTTTTTTTTTTTTTTTTTTTTTTGCCAGACTTAAGTATTTGACCTGAATAGTTTTCTTACCAAAAAAATCTGATCTGGAGAGAAAGGCTTTGAACTTGATAAACATGAGCATAGGCAAAAGGCTAAAACTTGGATTTAGAGAAGTTTATGAAAGGAAGGAAGGCATTAGCCTCTATCAAAAACAAACAAGCAAATGAATACTCCCCAATTAAATACACGCTGAGTGGAAAAATATTAATAGTAGTATTAATGCTGGACTTGATTATTTACTTGAACCCCCTCATTTTACACAGGAGGAAACTGTTCAGTACACAAAGGGTGGTATTCACATTCTACCAGTGTGGAGAAGGCCATCTCATTTCTTTGAGTATTTCTCTTGATACAGTACCTGGCTGGTCCCTTGAGCTTTGTAATCCCAGACAATAATGGTCCTTTCCGTGGTGGCAACAATCCGCTTCAGCTGTGGTAGGTAATCACATCCTGTGATCCATGAGGTATCCTGATAGAAAAGCGTACACTTGGAGGGGGATGTATATTGAGTTTTGTCCTGTCATATAGTGATGGTTACTGAAAAATAGGTTCGTTACATTAAAGGCCCCGTTTTGGCCCCTCCTTTGAAGAGGAGGCTCCAGAGGTCTCTTCTGGAAGGTCTTCAAGAGGGGAGGCCGTCGCCTTTCCCCCTTTCTCTCTTGCCCCGAGTTTCTCAGACCACCAGCTAGAGGGCGGTGGAGCTGGAACCCGGCGTAGCCCTGGATGCACACAGTACCGGGTGCAGCAGCCATCTTTGTACCCTATGCACTTAGGTGAGAAGGCTTCTTCACAGGGACACACAGGGAGACCGGATGCATCAAAGTCTCTGGCCCCATAACCATGCATAACATTTTTAGCTAGAAATGATCTTGTGATCCCCGGTCAATGAGCAAGTGGAAGCCAATGAGTTTGTGTCTTGCCTAAAGTCACCAAGCTGGCCTTCAATGGGATCAGTAATATCCAGGAAAACACACGACTGAACAAGGAGAATAGCTCCCTTTCGTGAGTTCCCCAAAACTGCTGGGTGCCCCTGAACCTTCTGGAAAACACACTGGGACTCTAACAGTTTTTGTCAGTTTAAGAAACAAAGGCTCGGAGGTTTAGAGAGAAACCATCCCCCTCCTTTGCAGTTCAGTGCGCTGGGTGTTGGCAAGCAGGGTTTTGGAGGAGTCAAGCGTTTCCCCCTCCCTCCTGGATGCAGGGTGGGATTCTGAGACAAGCCACTGTAACTTTACGTTTGTGGCTGGGTTACTTTTCCAATTAACAACGTAGATGAAATAAATTCCAACATTACACTTGGATTGTAATGCTCTGTTCAAGTTTAAAATAAAATGCTTTAAAATTATTTCTAGTAGCTATTCCTTTGCTGTGCTCACACTTGGATTGCGTATATTTTTTACATTCCTGAGTTAGCAGGTGCTCAGAAGAACTTAGGTGAAGCTTTTAAAGGGAAGCTTCGCGGAGGAATCACGTTCCAAGCAATCACTGCAGTCTGTTTAACTCCACAAAGCAAGGCCTGCGTCCCCTTTGCTGTTGCCCAAGGTTTAGTTCTAGTCAAAAAACCTAGGTTTACAATCTAGGAAAACGTCTTGTTCTCAGAGCATTTTGCTGAGAGTGGGATTAGTTATGGGGGAACCATCCATCATAGCTCTACATTTGACTTAATGGGGAATTTTTCCAATGTACTTACTGTGACGTTGGTGCTGGTCTGCACTCTCATCTATAAATGAAGGAAGACAACAATGAAAGTTCGTTGGCTCTATGATTAACAATGTGGATGCTCACTCTTAAACAACACAGCATCTCCTTGTTTAGTCTCACTTCCTCCGCCCTCCTCCCTGTTTCCTCTGAGCTTCTAGCTCTTTGGATCAATGCTCTGTGTGCTTTGGCCAGGCTTCCTGCTTCTGTGGCCTGTCTTGAAGCCTCGCGACAGGGCTCTAAGTCTTACGCTTTTCTAGTCCTCTCGTCCCCTCTATTTGCCAACTGCCTCACATTCTTTAGTTATTCAGAGCAAAGCAAAAAATGGCAATGCAACATAATACTAACAGCAACGGCAAGAGCAGTTAAAAGAACACAAAACAGCTTGCTGAAAGAATACTAAGTGGGTTGCAATGGGTATAGATTGATGGAGGAAAAAACATGGCTTTATGTGAGATTTAGCCGTCAAGCTCTTGTGACATTTAAGAACATTCCGTCCAGGGGGCTTCCTGTTTTATTCAGTAAGTATTAAATACCATGCCCTGGGTGCTACAGTTCTTAAGGATCGCGGATTGTTTCCAAGCGTAGCTAGAATTCACGTGAGTGGCCTCTTAGACCCTTAAGGCATGTTAGTTAATTGTTTAATTGAAGTATGTTAATGACCTGGTTTCTTTTGGATGCTCAAATACATAGGACATGGCTGCCCAGAAGGAATGGATCGTGTGAAAAAGAGAAATTAAATCAGGGCAGTGACTAAACAGTCATCGCAGAATGTCTTTCATCTGAAGAGTTCAAAAGGCCTTTTTTTTTTTTTTAATGTGGGACTTCTTTCTAGATGGGTAAATTTCTAAGGAAATCGGTGAGCAGAAAACAGGACACTTGTGGTTTCTCCTCTTCAATTTCTTGAACTTCATGTTTAGCAGATATCACTAAAGTTCTCTTCTTTAAAACGTTATGTTTTGAATTTTCAAAATCTACCCTTTTTGGCAGGAATTTTCATTAATGACATTTAAACTCTAGACTGTGAAGCCCTTCACGGAGCACCAAGAAAATTCTTAAATGTATTTATTAGACTTCAGATAGAGCCTAAATTATAGATTAAACTGTTACAAGATATTTTGCATTATTGGCTACCTTTTAATAAATTATTCCTGGGACCTACCCTACCAAATGCCTATTCTCATAGAATGTGTTATCTTATTCCATAGACATGCAACATTCAAAATGCTCCTTATTCCTGGTGTATTAAGTCTTAAAATAAGTGTTTAAGCAACCTTTTCTCTCCAATTACAGTATCTTATAAGAAACAGATGTGTCTGTGTGCTTGTGAGTACACGTGTTCACCTGTAAGCATGTGTGGGTGTGTGTATGAAAGAGACATATTTCTGCAAATATGATAATGGCATCTCACTTCACCTAATCCTGAACAATTTCATTACGAAGTTCATTATTTTCCTTCTCACATTTGTATGTAGATACCACCTCAGTTCTATTTTTTGAGAATATAGAGGTAAAAATGAGCAGAAAAATGATGCACTGCAAAAAGACATCAGGAAAGACATTCTCATTTTGTTTCCACGGCATTTGTTCATTACCCTTATTGCCAACATTCACTGAACATTTACAGTGATGCTAAGCACATTATGTATATTAACGCATTGGATCAGCACAGCTACCCACAAAGGGAAGCTATCTGGTTCTGAATGAGGAGGAAGCAGGGCTTGGGGATAAACTTGGAGGTAACATGCACAGCTGGGCGGGGGACCGGGCCCCCCCGCCCAAAACTCTGTCTCCCACCGCCGGGCCTCTGGGTGCCGGCGCCCCTCCTTACTGGGACTGGCTGCTGTACCGGAGATCCCTGAAGGGCTGAAAATTACTATTAACATTTTAGTCATCTGATGATTATTTTAACAGATAGGGTCCGGCAGAAGTAAGGCCTGCTCGAGTGTGGTTGGTAAGGTAAAATATGGGTGTACTAATTTATCATTTTAATTTGAACATTTTACCTAACATGTCCTATGGTGTGCTTGAGTGTGATATTATTATGTTACAGAATGACATGCTTATGATTTTGTAATAAAAAATTTTGTAATAAAAATGGGGTGTTACCTGTGCCAGTCCCTGGTATAAAGCTTGCCTTTCGTTGGAAATCAACTAGTAACTGGAATTATTTTTTTATATTTAACACCAAACATTCACCTTGTCTATTCATAGTGAAGTGCGATCTAGTCTATGTTTCCATTAAAATCTCTCATAGTTTAAAAATAGAAGTCCGACAGTATAAATTTAGAATGACATTAATGAGAGCAATGCGTTACACTTGTACGGAAATTTATGGTTCGTAAAGCACGTCCACCTTCCTCATCTCGCGTGACCTTCGCTACGCTCCTCTGGGAGAAGGAGGACTGGTCCTATTGTCCTCGTTTTACAGATGTAAAAAAAAAAAAAAAAGGGACGTGAAAAGACATGTGGGCTCCTTAAGTTCCCTACTCAACCACCGTAGCTAGTAAAACAAAGAGGCTGGAATCTGAGGCTTTTTTTTTCTTTACTCTAAGGTTCTTGTTCAGATTGCTTCTACGATTTGGTGGGATTATGACAAGAATCACTCAGCTTGTGCATTTTTCTGATTTTTTGAAAGGACTTTATTTATTTATTTTTAGAGAGAGGGGAAGGGAGGGAGAGAGGGAAAGAAACATTAGAGTGCGGTTGCCTCTTGTGCACCCCCTACTGGGGACCTGGTCCACAACCCAGGCATGTGTCCTGACTGGGAAACAAACGAGTCACCGTTGGTTCGCAGGCCAGCACTCGACCCACTGAGCTACACCAGCCAGGGCACATTTTTCTGATTTTATCTGAGAAATTATCCCGGGTCATCCTTTAATTGTGTGGATGCCACATGGTTCATATGCTACAAGAGGAACGATGCTAAATGCAGTCACTAAATCAACTATCGCTCTGGGGTTCAGCAACCTCTGCATGTTGCTCACTTTTAGTTTGATTCTTGGGGAATAACTCTGAAGTATGGTTTATGGCATCTGCTGTACCAGCTACCTATGTATAATGTGCAGGTAAAACAAAAGAAAGGGAGGGAGGGAAGAAGGAAGGGGAAGGACAGGAGGAATCCAAGATTTGAAATTACCTGGCTATTGAAGACGGTTATTAATCCTCTCTGAGAAGCTGCTATCAGTAAATCCAGCTGTGGAATCTTGACAATGCACTTAATCACATCCCGCCTCCTACTACCTGTAAATGGCATAATATGCAGTTCAGCTCCCAGCAGGAAAGATCCTAAAAGTCCGTTGTTAGGTCTGTTTAAAAAGAACAACCAACTTTTTCTCAACAGAGAAAATACTGCCCCCACGAAGGTGCAAATTGGTGGTTGGGAGTGTGTGAATGAGTCTCATTCTATTTGTGTATTATACTCAGATATACATATGGTCCAAAAACAGCTACACAGTATATCTGAGGTATTAAAATGCCATGGGGTGTAGGGAGGGAGTTGGGAGGGGGTTTGGGGTGAGAGGGGCCCACAGTTAGAAAGATGTCTCAAAGGCTCCTTAGGGGGTCAATAACAGAAAAAAGGCTGAGGACATATTCTTAGGCCAAGCCACCTCCAATTCTCTCTCTGTGTCTGGTCCTTCCCTACTATAGACTGTTTTCAACACAGAAGCCAGAAGAAACACTTAAAATAGGATCTGTCCTGCCTCCCTTCTATCTGCAGCCCCCCTGTAGCTTCTCAGAAGTCTTTGGCGTGGCCACAAGACCCTAGACCTGTGTCCCCATACTCATTGGCATCTGCCCCTCCTCCACTCCTACGAAGTATACGGTTCTCCCTCTCATTCACTCCAGGCTTTTATCACCATCTCAGTGTGGTCTTCCCTGACCACCTTCCTTATTTAAAATCCCACACCATGTTCCCATCTCAAAATCAACTTCTTCTTCCACAACCGTACTTAATTTTTTTCTGTACCGCTTAATGCCATCTGACCTATTATATATATTACTAGTTTGATATTTTTATATTACCTCCCTCTCTTCATTAGAATGTAAATTTCAGGAGGTCAAGATTTATAGTTTGTGGTTGTTTTCTCGCTGCTGTGTCCCCAGCACTTAGAAAACTACCTGGCTCATGCGGTAGACCTTAACACATGTTTGTTGAGTGAATAACTGAACTACAGGACTTAACTGCCATCTGGAAAGATGTTTTCCACCAGCCTCAGCTCAGGGTGGGGGCAGTAGGAATAGCCCCCTTGCTTCTGTTCTGTGATGAGAGTTTCCATGGTCAGAGTTTGGGCTCTGGTGAGGCCCATAGTCGGGCTAAAGAAGGGCCCAAGACAAGGGCAGGCTCGGGTCACAAAGGACTGAAATAAGGCCAAGTGCTTTTTAAAGGAAGATAGGATTTGACCTAGACAAGGCTCTTTGTTTCAGAATTTGGAAGAAAATGCTAGAGAACAAGGGCAGATGCCAGGGCTTGCCTTTCCTCTTCCTGGACCTCCCCCTTCCTGGGCGGCGGGGGGAAGGAAAGAAAACCCACAGCGTCAATAGTGCAGAGGGATGGGACTTGCTGGGTCCCAGGCTCGGGTTTCAAAATAACTGACATGTCAACTGGAGACTCCCTAACATGAGATACCACCCTCTGTGATTGGCCCAAATGCACAGTGTCACATCCAGGGTTAAACTTCCGTGAGATCATCGGGGATGAGTGTGTGGAAAGCAGTTCTAATTAGTGAAAACTTGAACATTCAGTTTTAAGGATATTGTAAAAGAGATGTGATTCCATTTGGTACTGGAACTTGCATTACTGAGGTGCCATAGTGGAGAATTTTAACTTCAGATCTGTGCCTACTCAATAAAATGTGATTCTCTACCCCTCCCTCACTTTCCCTATTTAGTGTCCTTTAGAGCAATGACAAGATATCAGACTCATCTGGAGGCACAGTTTCCTCTGAGTGCATATAAAACTGCACTGTTTACTGATAAAGTAAACAAAAGGAAAAGTGATTCTGTGGAAATGTTATATTCTCAATATTTACTTTTGAGAAAAACATGAAAACCCATATTAATTTGAAAGGGACATTAACAATATCACCTGAAATGACAATTCGCTGTTTTCTAGAAACAAGGAAAATCAAATTTTCTTCATTCATCTGGGAAGTAAGAGAATCTTCTTCAGAGGAGAAGTATCCAAAGATCTAAAATCCCAAACAACACATATGAGCATGAGCAATATTTCAGAATTGCCTACTGCGTAACAGATTGGGTGTTGTTTGGATTTAAAGCCTTGAATTAATGGTCAAAACTTGCTTTATAAATGTCAGGGGGTTCCCATATGAAGAGAAGACCATTTGGTACCTTTAACACACTGAGTGCTGATGGCGCATGATTTTTAAACAGACTGTGGTTTTGCTTTGTGATGGATGGACCAGGCTGGGGTCCTCGCCCACACTGATAGTTCTGTCGGGAGTGGGCACTTGGTCGGAAATCAAATCAGCCTTCATCTGAGTCCCCTGACATTGAATTTGGTCACTTTCATGACTTTTCCTACCCATTTTCCATAAATCTTCCCGGGCAAGATTTGGTTTCCCTCTTAGGGGGAGTTTGGCATTCAAGAGGCTGTACAGCTTAAGATAGATGTTTGATTGTCTTATGAATAAGCAGAAATAAAATTCTTATAAATTAATTACAGTATTTCTCATGAACTTGAGACTGGTTGGTGCTTGTTAATGAACAGACGGGTTAATGAACTGAAGGGTTTTTCTCAAACATTAGTATAAATACGAATCGGTGGGAAGCTTGTGAAAAGGTAGGGGCTGATATGGAACGTCCGGGGTGGGGCTTTTATTCTACAAATGTCAATGTTCCCAAGTGCATTTTTACCGAAAATGTAGAAAAACAAAGTGCACCTTTTTTGTGGTATCGCTACAATAAAGTGATTTATATTCACAATCGGGTTTGTACCTGTGTGCCTGATTTTAAGAGTTCTCTTGATTTGTATTACCTGATAAGATGACTATTGGCTGATAAAAAAACAGTTAATTCATACTGAAATGAAGTTAATCTTCCAGCATCAAATTTCCATTTTACTGATGACAGATCGGAAGCCCAGAAAGGTTAGGTCACACGACTTGAAATAGATGTGTCTCTTAGGAGCGTTGGCACAGATAGTTTGTGATGAAAGTGACAGAACAATAGAAGAGGAGCTTTTCTGCACCATTTTTTCAAACCTCAAGTTATTCTTCAAATGCATACAGTATGTCAGACGGTCAGCCTATGCTTTCCTATTAAACTTGCATAACAGTTATGGGAACCCATGAAATTGACCAGGATAGTGTCATGAAAGGAAGAAGGAAAGAAAAGAACAAGAAAAATGAGTCAGCTTGGCAATCAGAACTCATTATTTTTGGTGCATGAATCCGGTATTCCAGAAATGACTTTGTAATGCACTGCTGGATTCAACGTGTTAAAATTTCATTTAAAACTTAAGCATTTATATTCATAAGTAATATTGGCCTATAATTTCCTGACATTTTATCTTCACTCAAATCAGTGTTATTTAGCCTCTTAAAATGAATCGGATAACTTTTCAACTTTCCTAAGGTGTAGGAAAAATGTAAAGGCTTAATAGAAGCTCTTTTTGTCTGCAATTGTTTTATAAAATTAATTATTTTTTATTTGGTTGGTCTGGGGGATTTGGATTGTCTTCTGTTATTGGTCTCTACTTTTATTATATTGGAATTTACTGAAATGTTCTTTTTAGCCTCACATATAGTCAATTTTGCCATGGTCCCTATATGTAGTTAAGATGTTATTTGTTCTATATCTTGGGTTCAAAGTTCTATTTATACATGTCTACCAAGTTATTAAATGTTATAGTCAAATCTCTTAAGTCTTTGCTTTTTATTTTGCCTGTTATACTACATGTTTTTAAGAGAGAGTTGGATAATTTAAAAAATCATTTTAACTACTGTTTACACATGCGTGCAATTTTTTTAAATTGTAAGCTACTGCAAATGATTTCATAAGAATCTGGTTTATAACTAAGTCTATAGAGTGTCATCTTCTGTTAATTTAAACAGGGATCAGAGGCACTTTGGCTCCACTTCCATCATCCACTTAACAACCAAACATGCTTCTATGCGCTCTTCCAAGAACACCAGAATTATATCAATACTGTGCCAGTCAGGAAATTGCTCAGAAAATGGAAGAGGTAGTCAATGACCTCCCTTTCCTTCTCATACTGAGGATTTGGATGCACTGAAGTTTGTGTATATTGACATGATTGGAAAGCAATATTTCATTTAGAATGTAAAGAAGGCCATTAACATCTTGATTATTGTTAACAGCATGTATAGTTCTTCCAGTTGGCAGCTTGGTCTAGAAGTCACTCAATAATGCAGTTAAACGTCCATCTGGTTTACCCACTTTCAGTTATGGGCAGCGGACACCCCTGGACAGGTGTAGACACGTAAACATGCCACTACATTGTGCACGTACCCCTTATGGGAGTAACACTTCGATTTAATTGTTTATTCTAAATGAAAAAAATAATGCATGCATTTCATATAGACATAAAAGGTGACTACCTCACACCAGTCTGTAGGTGCATCAGGGTTGTGGCAGAGCTTCCTGTAAAAGTATTTCACATCTTGATTCTTCACCTCAGGACCAAAGAGTCCTTGTACTGCTGCAAAGAACTTCTCATAATCAATCAGATCTGCAGTGTAACAAAGTGCAAAAACATTGTCATAAAATCCCAAGAACTATATTGCATTTGGCAGCCGTTTTTTCTTCCTTTTTTATGAAAAGAATTAAAAAAATATGTTCATTGATTTTCGAGAGAGAGGAAGGGAGAGAGAAACATTGATTGGTTGCCTCCCAGATACGCCTCGACCAGGATCAGATCCAAAACCTCTTCGTCTACAGGATGACGCTCCAACCAACTGAGTCATGCTGGCCAGAGCCAGCTGTCTCTTCTATTTGCTAGCCTATTTCATCATTTTAACCTACAAAAGACAGATTCTTCTGCATTTGAAAGATTTTTTTTCTCCATTGGAAATGTAACTGGGGGCTTCATTAAAGTCAGAAGAAAATAGTTTACTTTGGTGTTTAGTACTTTTCTCTGTAGCTTATGTTGCAACTATTTTAGGAGTTTTGTTCAGGAAGGCAAAGACAAAAAGTTGAGCTACTTCTTTCTTACTGTTAGAAGTTTTACCCATCAGGAACCTCTGCTAGAGTTCGTCTTGAGTGAGCAAAGAGCAATTCTTGATTGGTTCTTTGACACTGTAAGCACACAAACAGGCCATTTTTTGAATACTTATTTTGCCTAATTTGATGATTCAATGAGGTATGACTATTGAGTCTAAGGACAAGAAGGAGTTAGACACAAAAATGTATTAAGCATTTCTTATGTGTCAGAACAGAGCTAGACGCTGGACTTTCAACAGAGAACTAGATAGACAAGATCCCGTTTTCAGGAAATTCACATTCTAGCAAGAGAAACAACATGAACAGGAACAATCCAATAAATATTTGCAGATTGTGAAAGGAAACCTACTAGTGATAGATATTAAATCAGTGGCTATCCGTGTTAAGTTGAAAAGGGCATGAGGAAGTCTCTGGGATGCTAGAGATGTTCTTAGTCTCAGTCTGGTGGGTAGCTACAGGTTTGTTTACCAAAGTCTAAATTTCTCGAGCTATATACTTCCGACCAGTGCACTTCATGGGCTTCATTGTCCGTATGTCATACCCTAATGACAAAGTAAAACTCATGACGTACCGTGGGAGATAAGTGCTAGGAAGGAGACCAAGAGGGATCTGTGAAATGTAGTGGTGAGTGCACCAGCGGTGTTGGTGGGTGGGGGTGGGCCTCCGGCGGCTCGCCCTAAAAGCACAGGGAAAAGGTTCAGCTCAGACCCGAGAAGCAAAAAGCAATCGCTGCGTGTAACGCGAGATAAGAGCCTTCAGAAGGCTGATGAACACAAGGGTGCTGGGCTGGGAGGAGCCTATCAAGTTCGGGGAGGTCAGTGAGTAAGGCCACGGCCACGGCCACGGTGAGGTCCGAGGGGAGCGCAGTGACGTGGGGTCCGAGGAGGAAAGCGGAGCTTGAATGGGAAGCCAGTCCTTTATTCTGAGCAGGCTGGTGAGCTGCCTCTAGGGTGTTTTACGCAGGGAAATGACATGAGTGGACTTAGATGTTTTTTGAAAGCACAGTGGCTGCTGTGAGGAGACGAGAGTGGAAGCTCTCAAAGCAGCCAGGGACTGGTGCGTTCACCGCGGTCCCGGGCGGTGGGGGCTTGGGCCAGGGCAATGCAGAAGGTGGTCATACATCCTGGGTTTCCAATGGACGGTCTCCTTTACGCCTATTTTCCCACCTTAATTATTAATTACACCCCCTCTCACACTTGAAAGTACCCTCAAGTGGATGATAAGTGATAGAGGCACCCAAGAGACAGCCTGCAGATGGTGAGAGGCGGCGGGAAGTGGAACCGCAAAGACCTGCGTGTGGGGTGGGAGTGGTTGGGGCTGGAAGTGGTAAAGGAAGGACAGGCGGGAATCCAGAGTTCCCTGGGTTCACATCCAGGGGAGATCTTGCCCTTCCTCTCCCACAGGGACATTGACAGTGTCTGCGACATTTTTGATTGTCTTGACTAGGGCTGGGGGTGCTACTGGCATCTAGAGGGGACAGGGCAGAGATGCCACTGAACATCCTGCAATGACAGGACAGCGCAGCCCCCGCACACATACACACACATACACAGAAACACACGCATACACAGACACATACACAAAACAAAGACTTAACCTGCCCAAACGTTGGCAGCGCCAAGGTGGGGACACCCTGTCCTACAATCACATGCGGGTTTCTGGTTTTAAAACTCAGCAGACGTTGGTACTATTTACCAAAACAGAGGAAGGGCCATGGTTCTTGGGGCAAATAAACTTTCCATCTTGGTCATATTAAGTTTGAAATTCCTGTAAGATACTCAAATAGCTTCACTGTTTTAAACTCATACCACCTAGGATAATAGTCGAGGTATGTGTCTCATTGCAAATGCTTCACTGTTTTAAACTCATACCACCTAGGATAATAGTCGAGGTATGTGTCTCATTGCAAATGTCACTGGATGATTTTTTTTTCCCCCTGGCATGTTTTAATTCTATCAGGACAAGAAGATTTAATTCTATCAGGACAAGAAGGTAGGGCTATCAGGACAAGGTTGAAGGGCTATGGTGCATGGAAGAGTTCCTGCAGTGTACTTGATACCATTTTTGAGGTAGACACTGTTACATTAAAAACATTCTCTATAGTTCTTAGCTTCTTGCCTATAATGAGAGACCCCGTATTCCAACATTAAAAATGAATGGGAGTGTATGCCAGTACTAGCAGGCTGATGAAAGTTAAGATTACATTTCTCCCTTCTCAATCTTTCCAATCAGTCTCTCTGTCATAGAAGGTAATTTATCTAGTAGTTCTTAGTTTTTATCAAATCTATATTCTCCCTAAAATATGTACTATACACTAGTAAATTTTGTATGAAATGTATAATATACACTCTCTATGTGTATGTATATATACTATACATACATATACAATAAAGGAAGGAAATTTTTCAGTATGATTTTGTGATTGCAAGCTTTTAAATGAAAGCAAGGGTAGCTTGTTCATTTAGCGCACATTTTAGAAGCACAGTACTTCCTGGACGCCCGACTCTGGGCCAGCCCTGGGTTACAAAGCCTTCAATGCACTCACCGCTCGGTGACAGAGGAGGAGGGGCAGGTCACGTGGAGACAGCAAGTTCAGCAGCGTAAGTGCAGCAGGCAAATTTCTCGAGATGACATAATCTCTTGGGGAAGGTTTGAAAGTCTTAAAAAGGGGTGCCTTTAGGTCTTGGATTTAGGTCTTGAAAGAGGACCAAGAGTTTACCGAGACAAGAAGGGGAGGGAAGGCACCCACACGGGGCGATGACCTGTGCGAAATCAGAGTCGTTAAGAATAGGGCATGCGAGGAGATGCTGAAAAGCTCCTACTACGGCGGAAGGTGCGTGGACGCAAGTTCCAGGAGCTGAGGCTGGTAGATTGAGGCATCACTGAGTAGCCCTGGATGCTAAGTTAATGTACATGGATTTTAGAAGTGAGCCTATAAGCCAGCAGTGTGGCTGTTTATAATTTTTTTTTAAAGGAAAAACTCTCCACCAAAATATAAAGGTTGAAAATAACTCTTGGCAGGGACAGTAGTCTATTAAGAGGCTGTTGTAATAGCCCAAGAAACAATGAAATAGTCAAAGGTTTTCCCAAGATACCTGGCTCAGGAGACCAGGTAGAAGGTGTCTGTGCTATAAGACTGAGAGAGAACACAGGCAAAGCCCAAGAAAAGAGAGGCAGAGACAAAGGGAGAAAGTGGAAAAATAAGAGAGTGGAATGACGAGAGACACAGGAGAAAGTTTCTGGAAGCAGAGGCAGCTAACTGTTAATGCGGCAAAATGGCCAGTACGCTGGACAATGAAAACCATTTATTGAAGTTGGCAGCCATATTAGGTGATCAGATGCCTTGGTAAGAGCATTTTCAGCAAGCTCATGAGGCTTGAGTAGAGGGGATGTTGCAGAGAAATTTGGTGGAGAAGCAAAGACGTACAGTGGTAGCTTAAAAGGAAGAGAAAGTCAAGGTCAGGAGGGTTGGGTATATTTTTAGTTTGAGAGGACAAAGCCAGTGAAAAAGGAGACTTTGACATTGTTGCAACAAAGTGACAGCCTTGGAGAGGGTGAGGAATGGAAGAATCAGCAGGGCGTGCTTTGGGTATTCCGGGAGGAAAGAGAGTCGGGGAGAATTCTTGTCTTTTGGTCTTGTTTTTTGTTATGACGTTGGAGGCTTGGCTGGGAGGAGCTGATATCCCATAGAGGATTCAGGAAAATGGTAAGGGTTCGAAAAATCAATTAAAGGGAGAGGTAGAAGAAACTGACTAAGAAAATGAGAGTTTTGTTAAGTAGGTTAGAAAGCCCAGCCAAGTTCATAATCATCTAAATCTGACTCTTAGCTCAAGCACTTAGCGGCCGAGTGACTTGGGCAGGTGAATTATGTATGCCTCTCATTTTTTAACAAATAAAATTGGGATATCAACAAGAGTAATATTTATCTATTAGAATTTTCATAAGAATCAAATTATATTTATCAAAGTGATGGATACATTTTTAAATACTATTCAAATATTATTCGTTTAGGCTTGAACACATGGAGTCAACATTTTCACTCCCTAGGGCTGCACAGCCTGGCTCACTACGAGGTTGTCCATGCTGACCCCTTAACAGTTATATGAACCCTTCTTCTTCCCTTGCCATAGAAGCTTTCTCCTGCGGGTCTTGCACTCTGCTGGCTGAGCCTTCCCCTCCCCTGCTTCCTCAGTGCCCTGAAGCTGCACACCACCCCACTCCTCTGGAACCCAGACCCTGTAGTGTACTATCCGTTCTGCACTGTCATCTCCGCTGCCGGTGATCTGGGCAGATTGCCGCCTGCCCTATTCCCCTTACTTGACATGCTCAAAGTCATTCCAGCCTAGAGACACAGGGAGAGGCCCAGCCAGGAAGCCGCTATGGTCTCATGACACCCCAGATTAACCAGTGAGCCGTGAGATGCTATGTCCTGCAGAAGGACCCTTGGATGCCATGTAACCCAACCGCCTGATTTTACATTTGGGACAATTAAAGTTCAGACAAGTGAAAAAAAAAAACTTTCGCCAAGACCACTTAGCTATATCAAGACTGAGTTTGAATGAGGACTCAGGCCCTCTATGAAGTGTCCTTGCTTTTAAGCTGCGTTCCTTCTCTCCGACGGCTTAAAACCCCTCCCAGTTCTAATCCCACTGGACTGCCCTTTATCACTGGTCTTACCTTCTTTCTGGACAAACAAGCCTGCTCTTTCATCTCTTTTCTGGGCTGCCACACGTTCAACCAGTTTTTCAAACTCGTATAGGGCTGTCTTGAAATGTTTCATCTGAAGTGCACTATCGAGACTCTTTTCCTCCCTGACATCCATTACGATGCAGGGAATTTTTATTTCTGCACAGGGAAAAAGAATGCAAATTTGTCAACTTGGAAAACCTCCAGGTTGTTACACTGCCTTCCTGCTGTCTCCGTTGTTACCGTAGGTCTCATTCCCTTGATCTTAAGATCCCATTCCGTGGGGAGGAGTAGGAGTTGCCACCAGGCTGTTGGCAGGGAGATTTAATGCATGTCACATGGGCAAGCATTTCAGTGCAATTCTGACCTCATAATGTTACCAGTGTCGTTCATACGGCACCCATTACATCATAATGCCTCTGTAACTTCCTTCTTCCTTTATGAGGAGGAGGCTGCGATTGATTTTCCCACAAATGGCGTAGGCCTGTGTGTTTGCGTGTATGTACAGGTGTGTGTATGTACGCTGCCAGAGAGGGGAGAAGAATGGGTAAAGACCAAGAAAGGAAACTGGGCATGGCTTTCTCCTTTCTGTATCTACTGCAGACCATTTGCCTTCTTTCTCAAGACGCTGTGGAGAGTGACGTTCACATTCATCCTCGCAGCAGTACTGGATATGAAAGCATGAACTTCTAAAGATGAAAACGTATTTCAGCATCTGTCTTTTCTATCACAGAGGAAAGTATATTTAGAGGTTATAAAGGATAAAAATGCCTCTTATTCCTTAGGCATTGTCCTTCAATTAAAATGGTAAATTGAGCCAGAAATGGAGAAGGGTAAGTTCCTGAATGAGAAGTTCTCCAAGGGGTTATTCATTGAATGAGAGCAGAACTATCTGCAAATCTCCTTTCCTCTTTTCACAGTCTCCACTACTCCAGTACCATTTAGTCCAATTGCTACTGAATCAAGTTTTCCAAACTTGAACACCTTAAGCTCCTTGAGAGTGGTGACTGATTCTTACTTGTCTTTATTTCTCTAGAACTGTGTTTAGTGCAAAATAGGTGGTCAAAAAAAAATGTAATGAATTGGCTCTGGCTGGTGTGGCTCAGTGGATTGAGCACCAGCCTGTGAACCAAAGGGTCACGGGTTCGATTCCCAGTCAGGGCACATGCTTGGGTTGCAGGCCAGGTCCCCAGTGGGGGACACACGAGAGGCAACCACACATTGATGTTTCTCTCTCTTCCTCCCTCCTTCCCCTGTCTCTAAAAATAAATAAAGTCTTTCTAAAAAAAGACCTGTAATTTTTTAAAAAATCAGAAGAAACACATTCCTAGCTGTATAAAGAAAAATTGTTAGTAGCACCCCTGTGAGAGAATGGCTCTAGGAAAAAAGAGGTGGAATGGTTTCCCTGAGCTACTATGGATGGCTTCAGCTTCTTTGAGTCTTGTCAGAGCCATGTGTGGAAACCAGTGGGAAAGGCCATGACATGGGCTTGCAGACAGGTCTTCAGCAGGTCTGTGACATGGCCCAGGCACCAGCCACCTGGTGGAAATCCTATCAGGAGAATAGGTAGCTCGGCATTTTCTGCATTTGGCTTCACCGCGGCCAAGTCCAGGTCTCAGGATGAGCAGGCCAACGAAGAACTTCTCCGGGGTGACATGAGGACTCTCAGTTGAAGCACGTGACAGGGCACAGGCAGAGGACAGGCAGAGGACAGTGCGGGGCTGGGCAACGCTGGCTGACCAAGTACTGGGGGGAGTCGGGGCTGTGCTCCTGCAGGCGTTTTCAGGATAAAAATACGATCCAAGAGCAGAAGGCATCTTGGTAACACTTGTCCAGATGTCTCTTAAGTGGCATCCCTGCAGCCTGGCCTGGCCGGTGCCTTCTGCCCGCCAGGCCTCGCTGGCACCCTGCTACCTTTCCCTGCCGTCACGTGCAAATGTCCTTCTCTTCTACAGTCCGGGACGTCCTCCTTTTCCCTAGTTCATTCCCCCATTTTGATGACTCACGTCCAGAAATAGTACCTGGAAGGTACATTTTGGATGCCTTGCATGTCTGAAAATATCCTTAATCTCCTCTTGCAATTTGATTGATATTTGGTTGGGTGTTGAATTTTACGTAGGAAATTGCTTTCTTTCAATATTTTGAAGGTGTTATTCCATTGTCCTTTTGCTTCTAGCGTTGCTATTATAAGAAGTCTAATTTAACCAACGTCTGTTGCTGATTACAAGCTATTCCGATCCCTGGTTCTGTGAACATCACTTGTTTTCATCCCCCGTCCTGCCTCAATCAGGAAGCCTGTAACTGCTCTCTTTGTCCCCGGTGTACCCAAATCTCACTGTTTCACTACAATGGATATCAGTGTAGAGGTTATGTTAACTACAAGCGACCAGACAGGCTTTGATGCCTGACAAAATGTCATCCAAAGGCCGTAAAGGACAGGTGGAAGGAAGACATTTGAAAGGAGTCGTGGGACGGAGGATCAAGTAACCTTAGCTTGGGCCATACTGAGTCGAGCTTGCTCAAGAAAGTGATTATATCTGTTTACTTCTACTCTGAGAAAGGAGATGCAGGCACAGTTTGCATGGACTTTTGTGCTGTGAAAAAAATTTTAAATTTTATTTTTAATTATAATTTATATTTAATATTACTTTCTATTAGTACTATGTGTATAGCATAGTGGTTAGACAATCGTACACTTTACAAAGTGCTCCCCTTGAAATTTCTAGTATCCGCCTGGCACCATGCATATTATTACAATATTATTGACTATGTTCCCCTTGCTGCCGTGTACATCCCCGTGACGCCCCTGTAACTAGAATCTGTACTTCCCAGTCCCCTCACCTCTTTCACTCAGTCCCCCAACCCCTCTCCCCTCTGGCAACCATCAGCCTGTTCTCTGTGTCTATGAGTCTGTTTCAATTTTGTGTGTTTATTTTCTTCTTTAGATTTCACCTCTAAGTGAAATCATATAGTATTTTACCATTTGTGACAGCATGGATGAATGTAGAGTATATTATGCTAAGTGAAATAAGTCAGTCAAAGAAAGATAAATGCACATTTTTTTATGGTAAAATATACACAATATAAAATGTACCATTATGTGCCACTGTAAGGGGACAACCCAGTGGCATTAAGTATATTCACAACAGTGTGTAAACATCACTACTATTTATTTCCAGAACTTTTTCAGCTTCCCAAACTGAAGCTCTGTAGCCAGTAACCACTAAGGCCCCATCCCTTTCTTTCTCCAGCTTTTGGTAACTGCTATTCTACTTTCTGTCTCTATGAATTTGCCTATTTTAGGTACCCTTATATAAGTGGAATTATACACTATTTGTCCTTTTGTGTCTGGCTTATTTCATGTAGCATAATGGTTTCAAGGTTTATCCATGTTGTGGCTTGTACCAGAATTTCATTTTTTTCTATGACTGAGTAATATGCCATTGTATATATATACCACATTTTGTTCATCCATTTATCTTTTGATAGATATTTAGATTTTTTACATCTTTTGGCTATTGTGAATAATGTTGTTATGAACATTGATCTACAAATATTTGTCTGAGTCCCTGCTTTGAAATTTTTGTGTGTATACCTAGCAGTGGAATTGTTAGATCATATGAAAATTTTATGCTTAATTTTTTGAGGAACTGCTAAGCTGTTCTCCGCAGTGGAAACATTTTACATTCCCACCAGCAGTATGCCAGACTTTTAATTTATCTACATCCTCACCGACATTTGTTTGTTTGTTTTTTTGTTTTTTTGTTTTTATTTTAAAAAATTTTTAATAATAGCCATTATCAAAGGTATGATGTAGTATTTGGTTGTAGTTTTGATTTGCATTTCCCTAATGACTAATAATATTGAACATCTTTTCATGTACCCATTTGTACATCTTTATAAAAATGTTTATTTAAGTCCTTTGCCCATATTTGAAATGGGTTGTTTATGTTGATGAGTTGTAGAAGTTTTCATATAGTCTGGACATTAATCCCTTACCAGATATATGATCTGCAAATATTTTCTCCCAGTTTATGGGTTGTCTTTTCATTCTCCTGAGAGTATTTTTTGATAAATAAAAGTTATAATTTTAATGAAGTTCAGTTAATTTATTTTTTCTTTTATTGCCTATGTCTTTGGTAGCATATCCAAAAAATCATCGCTAAATCCAATGTCATGAAGATTTTTTCTCCTATGTTTTCTTCTGAGAGTTCCATAGTTCTAGTGTTTAAGTTTAGCTCTTTGATCTTTTTGAGTTAATTTTTGTATAGAACGTAAGGCTAGGGTCCAACGTCATTGTTTTGCATGTGGAGGCACAGCTTTCCTGGCAGTATTTGTTGAAAAGATTGTCTTTTCTCCCATGGAATGGTCTTGGCATCCTAATGAACATCAACTGAGTGTTCACTGGTGTGCCTCAGTTGGTTGAAGAGTTGTCTGGTACACCAAAAGGCTGCGGTCCTCGTCAGGGTAAATAGTTGGGCTGTGGGTATGATCCCCATCTGGGGCAGATGTGAGAGGCAACCAATTGATGTTTCTGGCATCGGTTTCTCCCTGTCTCTCTTTCTCCTACTCTCCCTCTCTCTCCTTCTTTCAATCTCTCTCCCCCTTCCTCCCTCTCTAAAATCAGTAAAACATGTTCTTGAGTGAGGATTAAAAAAATTTAAAAAAAAAGAAAATCAACTGACAATATATGTAAAGGTTTCTATCTTGACTCTTTTCAGTTCCATTACTCTATACGTCTCTCCTTATTCCAGTGTTGCACTCGCATTTTAGGTTGTAGTATTTTGCCATTATCCTATCATTATGTAATTCTGAGAATAAATAAAAACATACATACATTACTGACAAAATAAATCATATTTGTGGTAACATTGTCTATTTCTCTCAAGTATAAATAGTATCCTTAACACTGTTGTAAAAATTATGATATCAAAATTCTTACATATTTGCCAAAAAAAAAATCTTATTTCTCTTTTCCTTCACTGTTACTATTACTCTCATGTGGTGGTTGCCCTGGATGTTTACTCTGATAGAGAAAAAAACAAAGTTCTTTTATTAAAATGGCAAAGGTACTGTATGATCTGGCCAATCACTAATCACCCACCTTTCTGTCCTCACTTCTTAATTCTCGTTTGACTCCAGCCCCCTTGGTTTCCTTGTTTTTCCTCCAAGCGCAGCCCCACCCTGGTAACAGGTACCCTGTGTCTACAGTGAAGTTATTCGTGACCACCCTGTACAAAATGACTTCATGTGCTCTTCCCACACCACCAGCATTTAAGCTTTAGGAGGGCAGGAACCCAGCACCAAAGAACGATGAATGAACAAATGACTGAATGTGTGAATATTTTAGAAAAAAATATAGCGAATCCTTCTTTATTCATTTATTCAACTAATATTTATTGAGAGCTTACTGTAGACTTGACACCATGTTGAGAACACAGTGGACATGAAAAATATAGAACTTGTTAAATGGTTGCATAAAACTTACATATAAAATTAAATGAGGTTTTTAAAGAGGTGGTGTGTTAAGTCTCATAGGTGACAAATCCAGGCTGGAAAGATTAAAATGATGGTTTGGGGGGCCGAACCCACTGCTCCTCAGCCCTTGCCCGGGACACCAGGGTGGACGGCTGACTGTTCGTAGAAGATTAGGTTCCATCTGCGGGGAATTTGGAATGAGGGCTCATAGAAGCTAGTCATTCTTTACTGGTCTTTTAAACAGAGATGCGAGGGATAAACCCCACCTGGAGGGCACTTCCTTTGCCCTTCCACACACACCGTGCTAGTCACCAGTGCCCAGGGCAGCTCAACGGTGTGGCTCAGGGGTGTGGTCCTCCTCCAGGGCCTTGGTAGGGACTCAGGAGATGCCCTCGCAGCGGGCTCACATTCACAGTCTATATTTGACTTGTACTATATTCTCACTGCTACTGGGGAGAAGGCCAAGTGGAAAATGCGTGCTGTTCTAAATATACACCTACCTCTGCGCAGCTGCTAGTTTTAGGCTGAAGCTTCGAGGGCACCTCCTGGGCAGTCGCCACCAACGCCGGCTGCGGCAATCAATGCTCACTAACAGGATGTATCTACCGCGACTTCAGGGCGGGAGGGGAGGACAACGCTGGCAGCCTGGGGCCCAGCCTGGGGCTTCCATGACGCGTCTTGGGGGACTGGCGTTGTCGGCTAGCGGCCCGGGAAGGGGAGAAACCGAGGATGGAGTCCCTCATCCAGCCCTCTCCTTAGCTCAGAGTAGGCGCAGGCGCCCGGAGATGTTTAGGAACGCGGAAATGCAGGAGTGAACAGACATGGTGCTTGCAAGCTGGATGAGGGGACTCGGTATGTGAGACTCCATTGTGGTTGATTTGCCTCCCTGCTGCTTTATCCTCCCGGGAGCAGGACGGGGCAGGGGTGGAGGGGGCCTGAGGACGCGAGGGAAAGGGAAAGCGTGGGAACCAAGACCTGACAGCGGGGCCCAGAGGCCGCGCCCTCGGGGAGAGGGCGTGGCTACGAGGGCGCGCCGGGGGCGTGGCTACGAGAGCGCGCTAGGCTACGGGAACGCAGCCGAGGAGAGGGATGTGGCTACGGGGTGCGCCCGGCGGAAGAGGCGGTCCAGCGGGCACTGGCAGGAGCTGGCGGCGGGTCCCACTTCCCACCCGGTGGCGAGCGCGCCCTCGCCGGGCCATGTACTCGGGGAACCGTAGTGGTGGCCAGGGCTTCTGGGAGGGCGACGGAACGGCGGGCGCGGAGGGATCGGGGACGGCAGGGACGCAGAGCCCCGCGCCGCTGTTCGCTCCGAGCACCTACGAGCGCCTGGCGGTGCTTTTTGGCTCCATCGCGCTTCTGGGCGTCGGCAGCAACCTGCTGGTGCTTGTTCTCTACTACAAGTTTCAGCGGCTTCGCACTCCCACCCACCTCTTCCTGGTCAACATCAGCCTCAGCGACCTGCTGGTGTCCCTCTTCGGAGTCACCTTTACCTTCGTGTCCTGCTTGAGGAACGGCTGGGTCTGGGACAGCGCAGGCTGCTTGTGGGACGGGTTTAGCAACAGCCTCTTCGGTGAGTTGGGCTCGGAGGAGAAAGCACCCGCCTCTCCTCTGCAAACTTACCCTTCCCCGCGTTGCCATCCTGTCTGTGCGTCCTGCCACCCAGCCCCACCCTCGCCCCATCCCCGCTGGCCTCGTCGCTCCGACTCGCCCTGGTCGCGTCCCGGGACCCCAGGCTGCTCGGTGTTCCTTCCTGCTTCCTTCAGCTCTTCCCGTCCCACGCCGACCTCGACTCTGTCCCCGTGGCCGCTCATCTCCCTCCACGCCGACCCGACCCCCCCGCCCATCATCAGCCCTAGCTCCTCTGCAGCTCTGACCAGCCGCTGTCCCTCCAGCTCATCTCATTTCGGTTTTCACCTCTTCGTGTAATTCACCAGGGCACGGAACGACGGCCTTGCCACTTTGAGGAAAGAAACGAGGGACTCTAGAGTCAGAGATTCAAGAAAAAAAGTGATAAACTGGTGAACGTTGGAGAGGGTCATGAGATTTAATTCCTATACTATTTGTTTCCAAAATTGAGAGGGTAGACACTTGGCAGTAGCAGGGTGTAATTTGAGAAACAAAAAAATTTTTTTTTTGGTTCACTAGCAATTGTAAACATTCGACTGCTTCCTAGGAAGAGAGATCTTTCATTCAGATCGTCAGGATGCAAATTGGCATGAGCCCTGTAACCTATTTTTACTATATTTTTCTCCTTATAGGTTCCAGCGTACCAAAATCTAAGGTGAGATTAAAAAAGGCTCAGAGAATCCCAACTCAAATGAACAGTAATTTAGCTGTGCAGCCAGTCAATTTCATTAATGTAGAACTTGATTCTACTTTAATGGAAGATTTCTTTCAACAGTACTCCTAATCCTTAGAGAAGATTTAAGTCTCACTGGGACTTGACGTTTTGAAGGGTGATCCACCCAGCATATCATTCACTGAAGATGTGATTTTCTAAGAAAGAGAAAGAAAGAATTGAGAAAGAACCCTTTTGTGTGTGCTCCAGAATATCATTTGTACAATGATTTGAAATAGAAATATGTATTTCTCAGGTTTAAAGTTTCTCTTTTAAAAAATCCTGAATTTCATTGATACTTTACTACTGTTTATTACTGTTTTATCTTGGCAGGTTTTTTCTTTAATGAAAAATTCATTCTTAAGTTTATTGGGAAAATTGAAAAATGAAAGAATAGTTACGAAAAAGTATTAAAGAATGAGGAGAAAAATATTTGCATTATCACACAGCAAAATATATTACAAATCTGTAGCAACCAAAATAGTATGACTCTGGCAGAAGAGCTATGAACCGCATCCTTGCATACATGAAGGTTTGGTTATGTTATAAAGATGCCATTTCAGATTAGTTGGAAGAAAGACAGAATTCTTAAAGATGTGGCTTTTGGACAATGAGCTTATTATTTGGAACAAAGTAATTTATCTCACACTGCACACAAAAATAAATACAAGATGGGTTAAAATTTTTAATATATGAAGTTCTAAAAATTGAAAAAAAAAACTCAGGATTTTTTAAAAAGAAAGCAAATGACAAGTTTGAGTACCTGGAAATAAAAGTTCTGCAGGATGAGTGAGAGACAGTTAAAGGATAGATGACAGATTGGGATAAAGTATTCATAATACATGTGTAATGGAGTCCTAATGTCTGGCATGCACACACACAGCCTCTATAGACCAATAAGTAAAGCAAACTAGTCCAGTGGGAAACTGAGCAAATTATATGACGGGTTATTGTGAGAGTAAGACATGAAAAAAGCTCAGAGGGAATCAGAGAAAATGAGTTGGAACAGCAGTGAGATACATTTCTTCTTTTCTTTTTTTTTCAGATGCCATATTTTATCTGTCTGGGAAAATTGTGCTGGCAAAGATTAGGGAAAATGTAGGTTCTCTCAAGTTGTGTTAGTAAGAATACAATTTAATACAACACAAAGTTTTTTTTTGTTTTTGTTTTTTTGAGGGCAATTGCTTGGCTCAATTAAAAATATCATACATTCTTTGTCCTAGAAACTTTATAGAGGTTTTTTACTCCAGGAAAATATTGGTATACTTTGATAAAGATAAAGCCACGATTTGTAGCATAGGCTTGATCTATTTTGAATTAATTTTTATATATGGTGGAAAGTAAGGGTCCAACTTCAGTCTTTTGCACATGGATATCCGGTTTTCCCAGAATCGTTTATTGAAAAGACCATCCTTCACTGTTGAATGTTTTGGGCACCCTTGTCAGAAATCAATGGACTAGATATGTGAAAATTTATTTCTGGGCTCTGTATTCTATTCTTTTGATCTATACATCCATACTTATGAAAGTACCACACTGTTTTGTTAACTGTAGTTTTGTAGTAAGTTTTTATATCAGGAAGTGTGAGTCCTCTTTGCTCTTTTTCAAGATTATTTTGGCTTGTATATTGGTTTTGAGAGGTGTCCATTATCAGGTTGAGGAGTTTCCTTCTCTTCCTAGCTTGCTGAGAGTTTTTATAAGGAGATTTTGTCAAAAGCATTTTCTGCCTTTATTGAGATGATCTCATGGTAAATTATACTTAGCTTTGAATATTAAAGCAATCTTGAATTCTTGGGATAAGTGCTACTTAGTTACGACATATTTTTCTTTCTATATGTTGTTGGAATCTATTTCCAGAAATTTGGCTTAGAATCTTTACTTCTACGTTCATGAGGGACATTGGTCTTAATTTTCTTTTAATGGCCTTTTCTGGTTTTGTTACTAGAGTAATGCTGGTCTTATGACTGCAAATGTTCATTCCTCTTCAGTTTTCTGGAAAAGTTTGTATAGAATTGGTGTCACTTCTTTATTATTTTCTAATTTCTTAAAATGGAAGCTTAGATTGATTTTAGATTGTTCTCTTCTAAGCAATATCATATTTTGTTATATTTTCATTGTTGTTCAATTCAAAATAGTTCCATTTTCCTCTGGGAGTTCTTTTCTTCCTCATCAAGAAGTGTGTTCTTTCACTTTCAAGTATTTGGAGGTTGTCCTGTTATTTTTTGTTGCTTTGTAATTTAATCCCATTATAATTAGAGCACACTGCTGTTATAAATTTCTTAAGATTTGTTTTATGTTCAGTGGTACTAGAAGTTCTGGTTTCCTTCTCTGAGTGCCCTGCTACCAGATAGATGCTCCAGGTATTCTGCCCAGGATTTTGGTTGCATTGAGTAGGACAGACAGGAGGAAGCACTTGACCCCCAAAACCAGCCTCACGCACAGTGTCTTTATATCTGCGGAAGCCCCTTGCGTCCACACAGCAACGCTGCTCCAGAGCACCCCGGGCTCCATGAGTACCTCCACCAAGGCTGTCTTTTCTGGAAGGCTGGGCGAAGTTGGCCGGTTTTTTTGAGAACAAAATCTTTGTAGTAGTATCAAAATTTCCTATTTACAACCTCTTTTTTTGACAAACTGAAACGTTATATGTGTTATGTTTCATCTTTTGATATTTCAAAGGAAACAGAGAAATCATGATTCCATCTGTTTTGATTTCTTCGGTGATTTTATTATTCGAATACTACCTTTCCTGATAAGCCTTAGTCTGAGAATTTCATCTGCACAAAGAGTTAAAACTTGGGGGGAGGGGCTTAAGCGTATCTAGGTAGTGGTATAGATGCCTATGTGATTACTCTCTATGTTAATGTAAAATACCTATCAGGCAATTTTTTAGGCAGGGCTAAGCTTTTTTTTTTTTTTATTTAATATTTATTGTATTTTTTTTCCCCATTACCATTTGAAGGCTAAGCTTTAAAAGAGGGCAACTCAAGGTGAAGCCCAAGGTGTAGGATGAGCAATAGGTATTTGGTCACAGACATGAAAGTTCTAATTTATAAGAAGTGCTTTTTCTGTGCTAGGGACGGCACCCTGCTGCGTCTCCCTGTCTCTGCCATCCCTTTTTAGTCTAAGTCATCCCTACAGTGGACACCGTCCCTGTCAGAGGGACAGATATTCCACGGCTGCTAGACATGTTCACCACGTGGCATTTTCCCCGATGACTGCTTGATTTCTCTGGACATTTAGTTAGTGTTTTCAATGATTGCCGCTTGTGAATTAGAGGTGAAGACTCTGGGGTAAGCGGGTTAAGGGACTTGTTTAAGCCCCGGGAGATAAGGCAGTGGTGGTGTTAGGATGGAGTTTAAAAAATTCTTAGTAAAGATTAAGAATTTCTTTGCCTGGAACCAGTGCTGAGGATTGTGCTTCTAGATAAGAGTTAAAGATGGGGAAAGGGAGGCTCATTTTCCCTTGGTTACCCCTGAGTAAGAACTAGCCAGTCATGGAGCACTGAAGGGGGCAGGTGGTTAAAAAAAGTGGCTGCCTGCTTCGGAGGCCTCTGGAGAGGCTGCCCTATCTTGTGGAAAGACTGCTGGCTCGATGGCATGGGAGTGGGTCCTCCTTCTGACCCCGTGGCTAAGCCATCGTGAGGACTTGGCCACCACTTAATCCCTTCAGCCATCATAACATCTCTATTATGGGATAACTGAGCTAAGTCATCTTTAAGGCTGCCTTGTCCTACTTGCTGTGTACTTTGAGGACTCCTTTGATAGTTGTAGGTTAGAAGGTATTTGATTTTAGCACTTGTGGCTTGTATCCTCAGCTCTTATTCCCACCCACAGGTCTTTCCCCCTCTTATTCAAGGACAAGCACATACTTTGCTCATACTTCTTCATAGACCCTCATGCGTTTTGTCTTCTGCAGACCCTACTGGAAAAAGGCAATCTAAGTAACTGAGACACACTTACACATACATGAGAGCGTCAGGCGACCACTTCGCTCTGTGCTCAATTCCTGGTTTCCCAGGGAATGCTGGGAGCAAGCGGATTCCCTGACGCTCTTGGGGCAGAGGCTTGGACTGGAAAGGACTGTTACGAAAGTCATGTCGCTGAAACTGGCCAGTTAAATCAATTTCAGTTGATTTAAGTTCCAGCTGAATGGCTTGTTTTACAGATATCCAAGATAATTAGTCATCTCAGCCCAGGCAGCCCAGATTTTACTGGTCTAGATTTTAGTGAGTTTAATATTGGGGGAGATCAGAGCTCAAAGAGCTGTCAGTCTTACTGTGCAGGGATGAATGATAACAGGTCCCCCTAGCATGTGTCGTTCTTTAGACTGAAGACGTCTCGGTGAGTATGTTTTTCATCCATTTGGTTGCCCCCCCCCCCCCGCCCCGTGCCACACAGGTCTCCTACACGTGGAATATAACCGGTGTTATGCCCACAGTTAACAGGAGAGCCTTTTGTCACTACCGCTTCCTACCCCTTCAAAAGCAGGAACAGCAAACAACATGTTAATCTAGGCAAAGGATATTTAGGCCTTCATCTTGGAAGACAGAGATGCAGGGTCATAGAGCCAGAGTCTGACAAAAATGCAAGTCATCCTATTCAGGTATTAGAAGTAGGTGTTATTTAGGTTAAGACATTTTAACGTATGAACCCAGGGGTTTTCCTTTTTAACTTATACCTAAAAATGCACACGCACAGGTACATCCATAATGTATAAAGATTTGTTATAAATACATTTTCCCTTCAGTAGACCTATTCTTTTATGCACTTAAATATTTTAAAATCCCTGTTGTTTTACTGAATCAATGGTTTTGTGGTAATCTGGTTAATTTAGTTGAAATAGTCTCCTGTTTCCACGACAAGATCCTAAGGGTGGATGGGGTGTGGCAAAGTCTTCTATGCAGCTGTCCTAGAATCGCCCACAGGCTGCACTGGGCCCTGGAATATTCCTAGTCGTGACAATGTGCACGTCACAAATAGCCTGTTTCCATAGACACAGTGGAGCCACACATTTCTTATAGTCTAAGCTCACCATTGTGTATAGTTTTATTCAAATACTATGCTGTTTGAAAATACTAGTTTTATTAAAAGCAAGAGTTACAGAATTGTATTGTGTTAGGTGTCTATTATTGTAGGACATTATTATGTCCATTCTTCATTATTGAATTGCCTGGTTTGGGGGAGTATGTCTGTGTCACTCATTTCTAAGAAATTAGGAAATATGTGAGGAAGCATTTAATGACTTGCTTTAGTAGAGGCTTTTGTCTTAATAACAAGTCAGGCTGTAATGAATTGTAATTACTGTTGCATGAAATTACTTTTTTCCTAATATTGTTTACAATTGTATTATTTCTTAAATTTTCTTTCACAGAAAAGTTCCAGTCACAAATGCATGTGATGCATTTTGACATTTACTGCTAAGATGAAATGCAGAAACGAAAACCACCCATCCGTTTTATTATTCTCAGATATGATTAGATGTCCTTGGTCATGTTTTTATGCTACTGACCTATAAGGAAAAAAACACACTAAAAAGGTAACAGCACAGCTAGGACCTGCAACCTCGGTACTTCTGGGACGATCTGGAACATCACAAGGAGAGATTTTATTACAGCATATTTACACCTCACCTGAGCCCTCAGCCCGGATTCATACGCATTTCCTTCATTGGCAGCTGTCACCAGACACTCTCCCTTCCAGAATGGCAGACAGTCTTCCCACAGAGTTTGATGTAGTCATTATAGGGACAGGTTTGCCTGAATCCATCCTTGCAGCCGCATGTGCAAGAAGTGGTCAGAGAGTTCTGCATATTGATTCAAGAAGTTACTATGGAGGAAACTGGGCTAGTTTCAGCTTTTCCAGCTTGCTCTCCTGGTTGAAGGAGTATCAGCAAAGCAGAGACGTTGGGGACAGGAGCACTGCCGTGTGGCAAGACCTGATCCAGGAAACAGAAGGAGCTGTCACTCTCTGTAGGAAGGATGACACCATTCAGCACACGGAAGTGTTTTGTTATGCCAGTCAGGATATGGGTGACAATATTGAAGAAGATGATGCTTTGCGGGAAAACCCTTCCTTTGCAGCATCTAGTACCCCCGCTAACCCTTTGGACCCTGCATGCCTGACTCAAGAAACACACTCATATGTTACCAGCTTCGAAATGCCTGCCAAAGACGCTCCAAACAACGGGGGCGAAATCTTACCAGAAGTAACTGATATAAGGGAAACTCAGACAAAAGAAAAATATTGTGGAGATAAAACTTCTATACACACAATTTCAGACAGAGATAAAGACAAAAACAAACCTATAGTCGAAGACAGCACTGATCAACCAAAGAGAACTAGGATTACGTACTCTCAAATAGTTAAAGAAGGCAGGAGGTTTAATATTGACTTGGTATCAAAGTTGCTGTATTCTCAAGGATTGCTGATTGATCTTTTAATCAAATCAAATGTTAGTCGTTATGCTGAATTTAAAAACGTCACTAGGATTCTTGCATTTCGAGAAGGAAAAGTAGAACAGGTGCCTTGTTCCAGAGCAGATGTCTTCAATAGCAAAGAACTCAGTATGGTAGAAAAGAGGATGCTAATGAAGTTTCTTACATTTTGTGTAGACTATGAACAACATCCTGATGAATACCAAGAGTTCATACAGTGCTCATTTGCAGAGTACTTAAAAACTAAAAATCTAACCCCCAACCTCCAACATTTTATACTACACTCAATTGCAATGACGGAGTCATCCAGCACTACAATAGATGGCCTTAAAGCAACAAAAAACTTCCTTCGGTGTCTTGGACGGTTTGGCAACACTCCGTTTTTATTTCCTTTGTATGGCCAAGGAGAAATTCCCCAGTGTTTCTGCAGAATGTGTGCAGTTTTTGGTGGAATTTATTGTCTTCGCCATAAAGCACAATGCCTTGTGGTTGACAAAGAATCTGGAAGGTGTAAAGCCATTATAGATCACTTAGGTCAAAGGATAAATGCTAAGTATTTTATTGTGGAGGACAGTTGCCTCTCTGAGGAAACATGCTCGAATGTGCAATATAAGCAGATCTCCAGAGCGGTGCTCATTACAGATCGATCTGTACTAAAAACAGACTCAGACCAGCAGATTTCTGTTTTGACAGTGCCTCCGGTGGACCCAGGAGCATGCGCTGTTCGGGTCACTGAATTATGTTCTTCAACCATGACATGCATGAAAGGTACCTATCTGGTCCATCTGACCTGTTCATCTTCTAAAACAGCAAGAGAAGACTTAGAATCAGTGGTGAAGCAATTGTTCACCCCCTATGTAGAAGCAGAAATGGACAAGGAAGAACTTACGAAGCCAAGACTCTTGTGGGCCCTTTATTTTAATATGAGAGATTCCTCAGGAATCGGCAGGAGCTCATATAATGGCTTACCTCCCAATGTTTATGTCTGCTCCGGGCCTGACTGTGGACTGGGAAATGAGCATGCGGTCAGGCAGGCCGAAACGCTTTTCCAGGAGATCTTTCCAGGAGAAGAATTCTGCCCCCCACCTCCAAATCCAGAAGACATTATTTATGATGGTGACGACAAGCAACCAGAGGCCTCTGGAGCCAATAATGCAATAATGGCCAAACCAGAGTTCTCTGAAGGAACCAAAAACCTAGAAGGCCCAGGGAAGGACCTTCAAAATTAGGAAAAAGGAAACTGGAAGTGCTATTTTGGGCCTTCATCCTAGCATCAGAATACTCTCATTTAAAGGACAGTTTCTTATATGCATAATTAGAGGGGTTATATGATGAATGCTATGCAGATGTTGACTTTAAGATGTTGACTTAACAAAGAGATATCTTTGTTAACCTATAAGTAACTGATTTATTAGTTATTGGACTGTTTGTTTCAGAATGTACTCCATGATACAGAATCTTAAACAGAGTTAGCTTTATTTTAGAATTGGGTATTTATGTGACAGTTCCATATTAGCCACTGTGCTTAAAGGAAGGTCGTATTGTATATGCTAATGATCTTCAGGTGTTATTGTCTACAGTGACAGTATCTAAGGAATATTTTACTTTGCAGCTATTACAGTTTCTACCACCTCTGAATAAAACACACAATAGATTATGTGGGTCTTTTGTAAATAATATATATACACGGTAGCAATAGCAACTAATGCAAGTGCCAATATAAAATACATTTTGTCGGATTAAAAGATTAGCTTTGCATGATCTTTATTTGTGAAGGTCTGATGTTTATGTGTTACTCTTGAATTCTCCTATTTGACCCTTTAACCCATGAGGCAACATCACCACCACAATCTTGTACTTCAGAAAAAGTGCCAGAGAGTTCCCTTACTTGTTGAAGAGCTCATTCTTGGGAGGTTTGGTCCAAAGAAAATCTAGGGGATAAGATTAGTTTTGGTTTAATACTTCAGAAAATTTCTGCAGAACCCTGCACTGGCACCTGAAAGAAAAGAATATCCCAACAGTAACTGAGGCCAAAAGAAAAGATAAATTGCCCCAGGAAAAAGGCACTTCAGAATGACTGTTCTGAAATTCCTAAGGAGAAACCAAGGGAGTCAGCTTTAACCTGGAGTTGCCTCCCCAAGCTTCTCAGTGCGGGTGAGCGTTCCTCCTCGTTGGCTGTACCGCTGTCGTTAGCAGCACTAACTACAACTGACAGGAGTGAATCTAAGGATTTACTTACCATGTCCCTTCCGTTGTGTCCTGTCTCACACATGTTGAGTAACCACCTTCATAATCACTCCGGCCTCTTAGCTGTTACCTATGCAGAGGATAGAATTCTGTATTTGTTTCCAGAACCACCAGAAGTCATAAATCTGATGATGTTATTGCAGCAGTGAAAGCCTGTGGAGCTGCCCAAGGAGGTAAACATCCTTTCCTGTTAGTCCCTTTTGTGTTCCTCAGTCAGAGACAGGTAATCCTGTAGGGAGAGAGCCCTTCAGTGAGTTTTTGTTTGGCAAATGAGTGTTTACTATGACCTGGGCTCTTACTATGCTCTCCCATTAAGGTTTCTGAACCTGAGAGGCAGAAGTTATTGAATACGTTTTCAAAGAGGAAATAAAGACAATTCGTAATTTGCTCAAGAGTCTGGCATGGAGAAGAGGCAACATTGGAATCCGGGCTTTAATGATCTCCAAGTCTTCCCCCTAACGTTAACTGGTAGAAGAGTGCAGGTACTGTGGTAGAAGAAAATTGCACATGAAAGGCAGTCTAGTGCTGCTGGTGAAGAAAACTTGACAGTAATTGGTCTCCAGCTTCTTATTGAAGTAGACAAATGTGAAGATTGAGTAAGCCCTGGCTGGTGTGGCTCAGCTGGAGCATCGTCTGCATACCAAAAGGTTGAGAGTTCTATCCCCGGTTGGGGTGCATATGAGAGGCAACAGATGTTTCTCACATCAATGTTTCTCTCCCTCCCTCTCTAAAATCCATAAATATATTTTAAAATATAAATTAAAAATAAATGTAGCTTTGAGCTGTGTACTCAGAAACAGAATTTGGCTAAGTTTTAACAAAATAATGCTGCTTAATGTATTTTTTGATCTGAACATGGTGTCATAAAAAAATACAGATGTACTAAGCCAAAATATGCTCTGAATAGTCTTTTGTTGCTCTTGTATGTGTGAGGAAAATGAAACAAGAAAGATTTAAGTAATTTACACCTTACTGAAAGTAGAGAAGTCATAATTTGGTATTAATATTTTTATAGCTTTTTTAATATAGTAAAGTATTATTGGACGGACCCTAAAGTTTATATCCAGCCAAAATACCAAAAATAGACCTAAGAATTAGTCATTAAAGTTAAAAAAAGAATATAAGATGAAAAATAAAATGGAGGTGAAGGTAATCCAGACCTATTGAAAAAAAAAATTCAGTTTCAATATGAATATAATGAGAATTTGAGAAAAGAAACAGAAGTTGCAAAAAATGGTGGAGCTAGATGTAGTAGAAACAGAAAAGAAGTGTTAAACTAGTCCAAAATAAGGGTGGTTTTAAAAACGAATACAAAATCAGAAATGAGAAAAGTTATAACAAAAAAAAAAGCCTTAAAAATCAGGGGATACTGTAGCCTAGTATAGTTTTCTGATGAGTTAGAATCTTACCCTAATGGGCTTCTTAGTGTACTTTTTCAAATGTTCGAAGAGTAAGTAATATATTTATCATGAATGATGATATGCTAATTTTTGCATTTTGAGGTAAATATGGCCTTAATACTAGAAGTCAAACATTTTGAAAAGGGTCTAATTCTGAACAGATGCAAAATGGAAAATATAGTCAAATAATACACAACAAATAAAATGTAGGCATACCTCATTTTATTGCACTTTGCTTTATGGCACTTTGTAGATGTTCCTTTTTTTTTTTTTTTTTTTTTTACAAATTGAAAGTGACCCTCCACCAGCAAAAAGATAAGGATTTGCATTTTTTAGCAATTAAGTAATTTTTTTTAGACATAATGCTGTGCACACTTAATAGACTGTAGTATAATGTAAACATGCTTTGATATGCACTGGAAAAACCAAAAAATTCATGTGACTTGACTTTATTGCAATATTCACTTTATTGTATAACTGAATCCACAATATCTCTGAAGTGTGCCTGTAACTATTTCTATGACTCAGGATTATAATGCCAGTGTTCAACAGAGCAAAATAGTAAAAAATTCAAATTACAGATAACTTTAAAAATCTGAATAACATCATTCATCTTTGACTTAATTATCTCTGGTAAGGATTGTATTGGTTTCTCAGAGTGTGATAAATAATTTCTTAAAACCAAGAACTGAAATCATTCCTATTAGGCAAATATAAAGAAAACATTTCTCAACCAGAAAATAAACAGTCTTGACACTATTTACATATCGTTGAAGGAGCTTGTAATAAAATCTTAATGAGCAGTCACTGAATGGGAAAGATGAGGAAAGAAAGTGGCGCATTTTCTAAAACATGACTTTGTATCTAGTGAAATCTATAATATATAAACATACTGACAATAAAAGACTAACTCAGGGAGTTGCGGAATATACAGTCTTTAAAAAATTAATCTCATTTCTAGATTTCAGCAGTGACAAGCTAAAATATAAAGTGTTATAAAACTATATTGGGATAGATTAAGAAAGATGCTCATATAGAAGCAGGCTGAAGGAACTACACCCTAATGTAATGGAAAAGAAGGAAATAGGGAGTCTGAAAACCAAACTTAGAGCCATCACTATACTACTCGCCAGTTGTATAATCTTGGGAAAAATCACTCTAAGCTTCAATTTCATAATCTATAAAATAGAAATAATTCTTTGCAGAATTATTCTGAGGATTAAATTAATGTACATGAAATGTCCAAAGGAATGGGAGTGGGTGCCATTAGTGTGTAGAGTTACTACAGCGCCACTTAACATTCCAACTGGAAGCTTTAGAGAACTTGACAGAATTGTGATCAGTTATTTAGGAAAATAAGCAAGGAAAGATAGGTCTTTTTAACTTGAGAAAAAAGGGAGTCTTTTACTTCAAATCCTTAAAATGTGCTATTAAGCAGACTTTCTGAATGTACTGTGTACCAAGTAGAAAGTTGAACTAAGACTAGTAAGCCAATTGGAAAGAAATCCACAATAACTACCAGGGGAAAGATTAGCTGACTATCAGTATGAAAAAAGAAATGAGATCCAAATTATATAATAATTCATTCCAGATGATGAATTAAAATGTTAAGTATCAAGCTAAAAATAAAGACACTACAATTCTCATTCCAATAATGGCACAAAGGAAATGTTATGGCAATGAAAAAGATTAAATAGATGAGATTGACTAAAAAAAATTAAAAATGTACTAAATAGAAGGCAAAGAAGAGACCAGATTAGAAAAAGGTACTTGCATTATATATAGATTAAATGCTTAATATTTTTTTTTAAAGGGAGATGCTAATCCATAAAGTTTTCTACTTTTTATTAGGCAAGTTTATTAAAAGGATTGGCACAAATGAGAAAATACAAATAAAAGTAAATCCTTAGAATGATACTCAGATTTCCTAATATTAAAAATGCAAGTTGAAACAACTTTGACCTAGTTCATGCTAGTAGCAAAAATTTTTCCACTACATGTTTCCTTGTTCCAGCAGCATTGTATATTAGTAGTTTTTTTTTAAAGAACTATTTAGAAAACTATAATAAGAGCTCTAAAACCAATCTATCTTTTGATAGATCTAACCTACTTTGAGAAGCATATATCCAGGAAGATAAAAGAAAAAAACTACTTGTTTAAAGATATTTCTAGTAATTCCATCCATTTGAGATTTTAAAAAATCCTAATAATTGAGAAATGTATAAGTAAAATTCATGTATTGCTATTGCTATCAAAAACATGTAGCCATTAAATAATCATATATGTAAAATTGTATGGAAAAATGTTTCAACGAGACTCAAAGTGTTAGAACATAAATTATATTTACTGTTTATGTACATAAACAAGAAAGAGTCAGAAGAGAATGTAATTAATTGGAATTTAACATCGGGTTCTTTTTTTTTCTGTAAAATACTGATGTGTACCATGAAAAATAAAAGATTAATGGTATAATGGTTTACTGAATTGGTGAGAAATTGATTCCTTGGAAACTTCTAAAATTCTCCTTTAGATTAAAAAGTATATGTATTGTTAAATGTTAAATTTAAAAGATAATTTCCAAAAATGTTGGTAACAAGTTTTACAACTCTTGATGGGAAGCATTCTTGGTCAGAATGGATTTTGTATCTTTTGTATATGTTCTCAGTTACCCAGCATTAAGAAATGAGAAGCCATATTGTGATGATACTTTTTTTTTTAATGGAAACCTCAGAGCCAGAGGTAGAAATAATAGAAATAGTATTAATGTATCCCAGGGCATCAGCATGAAGACATTACCTACTGGTTGAAGTGTGTTTCCAAATCCAAGAATACACTTCATTTGGGAACCTTGGAGGTCCAGGAAATAAAGGTTGGGTTTGGATTTCTAGAGGGAATCCTGGGAATCCTGGAAGAAATTCCTAGAGGGAATCCCAGAAGGCCAAGCCTCGGTCTGGGGAGCGTTTTCAGGGAGACCCCAAGCTGAGAACAGCTCTCAGGGGACCGAGGATGCTGGGCTGGGCTTTCTTCTTAGCCTGAGAGATCCATATCAAGGTGATTTAACTCTGCAAACATCAGTTGAACATCAGCTGTGAGTGATCAATTGGCATTTCTCTAAGAATTACAAATAGAAAAATGAGTAAGACAGGTTTTCTGTACCTGAGAACCATTCTCTTAGAGGACATGCATACCTTTTACCTTAATGAGAACTAAGATGTTTTCTATCCATCATACTGCCCATTATAACTACCTCCTTTCCCAAAAGAAAAGAAAAATAAAGAAGAACCTCATCTTTGATGATATTCCTTTAAAGGGGCTCTGAAACCTTTTATTAGGCTGCTGGAAGTGAGCTTCATAAGTTAAATGGTAACCCTGGCTGGTGTGGCTCAGTGGATTGAGTGCCGGCCTATGAACTGAAAGGTCGCCGGTTTAATTCCTGGTCAGGGCATATACCTGAGTTGCAGGCCAGGTCTCCAGTTTAGGGTGTGCGAGAAGCAACTGATCAGTGTAACTCATATCCATGTTCTCTCCTTCTCTTTCTCCTTCCCTCTCTAAAAGTAAATATCTTTTACATTAAATGGTAGATTATTAATACTTTCTGATATCTACTTCAGCTAACATTCAGTTAATTAAAAAGTTCCTGACATTAACCAGAATTTTCGGTCTTGCCTGGGGAAGAAGTGAAGAGAATGTATACAAGATAGGGCCTCAGAAGCCCAAGCACTGAGAGCTCAGGGAGCAGGAAGTGTAAAGAAACCAAAAGGAGAGGCGCCCATAAGAAAATTTCAAGACCAAGACATCTGATTTAGGATTACTTTCATTTACCTTCTTGGCAGGACGAATGGAAGTCATGCTCTTCTTGCTTCAAAGTAGTGGCTTCTTTTTGGAGATTTAAAATTTTTTAATGTTAGTATTTTTACCTTTATTATAACAAAGCACTGTTTCCAGTATCCCTCTTATCCTTTTAACCAACAACCAAATGTGTTCACAGTTCAGCAGCAGGGGACATGATACCTCCCGCTTTCTGTAAGGCTTGAACAAAGAAGCTGAGCGATTCGGTTGAAAGAATTTGATTCCAGCATGAATATTATGACCACTGTTCTCCCGCATTTGTAGGAACACTGCCTTTTCTCCTGACAACTACATGTTTTTACGTGCACCTCAGGACAGCTCTTTGAGGTAAGAAAAGGCAGGCATTTATACCCATTTTACAGATAAGACGTGCAGGAATTACGTGACTTGCCTGGACTTTCGGTAAGCATTCAGATCCATTCATTAGAATTGAAATGTAACTTCTGCTTTGCCTTCATTACATAAAAGATTGCATATCACATAAATCACTATTTTAAAAGTCGTGGCTTCTAGAATTTTAAGAGTACACTTATTTTTCAACAAAAAATCCTATAAAGTAAGATTTGGGTAATTAGAGTGAGCGGACATGTTGGAAGAGGGAGAAGACCATTGTTCACAGAGTGATGTAATGTCTTCAGAGAGGTATCAGATTAACTCCAGGAACAAGGAACTGCTGTGTAGCAGAAATTACACTTCCTGCTGTGAGGTTATATATATATATATACATATATATATACACACACACACATATATATACATATACACCTCAGTTTTTAACCTCAGCAGGAGATATATATATATATGTGTATATATATACACACACATATATATATATATGACGTCAGTTTTTAAAATAATCCTGTGAGATAGGTATTAATGTTTCTGTGTCGACGAGAAGTAGGCTCAGTAAATTCCTGAAGTTTCACAGAGTTCCTAAGCAGCGGAACTCCCCTTCCATTGGTACTGACATTGCTGAACAATTAACCACTACAGTAATCGGGCAGAGATCATTTCTGTGATGGAGGGATAAACTTTAATGGATGCACAGAGAAGTTATTTTAAATCTGGGGAAATCTAGGAAGGCTTCATGAGAGAAAAGACCTGGGCCCCGTGAGTTGAGAAGGGTTTCTTCAGGCTGGTGTGAAAAACACACACACACTCTGTGTTGGGAGAACAGCAGAAACGGAAGCGGGGGCATCGGGGGCGTGGCAGGGTGTGGGACACGTGGCAGGGCACGTGGGACGGGCTGCACACACTCAGCGGTCTCGAAGATCATGGGGCTGCTTTCAGCGGAGGAGGGGGCTGTTGAAAGTTTTCCTAGATAAGGCTGAAGAGGCGTTAGCCTGGTGGCAGCGTGGCATGGGGCCAGAAAGAAGGTGCAGAAACTAGATGCAGGTGACTGGAAGGAGGAAAGCCATGACGAGACCTGAGTAGGGCGGGGTGATGGGAATGAACCACGAAGAGACAAATTCGGAGACAGACCCATAGGAGCTGGACTATGACTATGTTGCAGATAAGGTAGAAAGAGAAAGGAATTGAAGGTGACTAGAATTTCAGCTTTGGTACTTGAATGAGCGTCATACATGTAACCAAGATTGGGGATGTGTTTGGAAGAAAAGCGAGTGGGTTTGGTTTTGGTCACACCAGGTAATCAGGAGATGGTTCTGGAAGGTATCTGAGGGCTAAGGAGTTCTGCGTCCTAGCAGAGCAGCCCTTAATGTTGTTAAACAAAGAAGATGGGTCGCAGTTGGAGCTATAACCGTAGTGTCTATGGGAGGGTCCATCCAACGGGGGAGGAAGGTAGGGAGGAGACCAGAGGGAAGGCTATTGAAATAGTCTGGCAAGCGATGGCGAGGGTCTGACGGGGTGATAGCAGTTAGGCAGTTAGGACAGAGAAGGGCAGATCTGAGAGCTACTGCGATTAAGTGAGCGTGACTCAGTGACTGGATGTGAGTGCTGTTAGAAAGGAAGAGAAATCAGAAGACGATTCAGTGAGAGGTGTGGACCTACTGGGAATGAGGACACGGCGCCCTGGCTGGTTTGACGCAACTCCTGCCCCTGGATTAGTCATGGGCTAGGAAAATTTCTTCTCTAGGCTTCCTAGGTGCACACGTTTTTCCCCTTGCAAGCTTGTTACGCCTCAAGGATGTGAGTCAGAGGCTGCTGGTTTGTACCTTAATTACCAGGGACTGTCTGAGACTTATGCCAAAAAGAGAGCAAGCAAGCGAATGAAGGGAGGAGAGACAGAGTCCCGAGGTTATTTCAGGCTTACGTGGCCCATATTCTATTTCCATTAGATCCAATGCCTGAAGCCACCGCCACATGGAACTTCCAGTTACACAAGATAATCTTTTTTAGTTTTTCCTTATAAGGAAACAAAAAAAGCTGGCATTGAAATAGGGGATGGGGTAGGAGAGAGGTTTTAGAAGTTAAGGGGAATTTCAAAAAGAACCTGGTCTAAAGTGTTGCTATTGCAAAGAGGTTGGGTGAACTAAGGTTTTAGTAATTGAGTGATTTATCGATTGAAGCAAATGGCAATGTCTTTAAAATACAGATTACTGGGCACCGCTCCTATGTTCTGGCTCAGTGAGTAAATAGGGCAGTTGTAAGTGGTTGATGGGTGGTGGCTGGTTGTCCTGCTTTGTGACAGTACTTTGAAAGTACGAGGGAGCAAAAACAATCTTCAGTGTCTGGTGGTGGGGATGTAATTGATCTTCCGGTGGGTATTTTAACAAGTTGTATTGAACGCATTAAAAATCTGTACACCTGCTCACCTAACAATCATATTGCCAAGGATTCCTAAGGAGGTAATCACAAATGTGCATAAATTTATGGCCAATGGATTATAATGCCCATGGCTAGCACTCTAAGTGCTTCATGCATGTTGAGTGCCTAACTCTTAACCTTCATCACAACTCTGTGAGGTTGTTCGGTGCCACTGTTACCCCACTTTATACTTAAAGAAATTAAACCACCAGGAAGTTAACTTGTTCAAGGTCACATAAAAAAAGGGGGGCTTCGAACCTGAGTCCAGTGTCCTCGATGGTTACGTTGTCCTGTCTCTCCTCACATCACTATTAGAATAGTGAAGAATTGATGTAATCTAAGAAAACACTTGTTCCTGAAATCAACACCCACCAAGCAAGTCATTCAGGGCCCAGACCCTGGAAACATTTTCCCTACCCCCACAAAAAAGGATAGTTAGAATGAATCCCATTGTACCTCACATTCCTGCTCAAGCCAGTTGTTGCCAATAGGACAAGCCTCTCCAGTCGGCCCTGGCTAGACTCCCACCTCCTCATGGCTCAGGGTATTGCTTGACCCGGTCCAACCCTCGGTTCCCACTGTGCGTGCTCAGAGCCTCCCCTCACGAACAGTAAACTCCCCTGCATCTGCAACATCCTCTCTGAGCGTCTCCTCACCCTCCTTTCTCATAGCCCTGGCTGCCCCCAAGGACCCTGACTTCCCACCTCCAAGCAGTAGCTGTGTCTTTTCCTAACACCCTCTTACGACTTCGTTAAAATAATATTTGTTAAATGGAGTGCAGGGTGCCCGATGGTGAATCTCAGTTCAGCACCAGATTACACGGGAAGCTGAAATAGAGTTTATGACTGCGGGTCCTGCGGGAAGTCTGTGGTGTACTTTGAGGGTCTCACAGGGAGGCCAAGGCAGAAGGCACAGAGAGAGGCGCAGGACCTGGGCACACGCCTTTATTGGGGTCTCTGGGTGAACTTTTTGGGGTTCCTGGGCTGAGGCCAGACTGGTCACTTCAAACCAGGAAGAGCAGGGCTTCGATAAGTTCCACAGGGGCCTAATCTAAGGGCCACATAAGGGGAAGGTCCGGGGAGGCAGGGGAGACTGTTGAACCCGACGGCTGTTGGGGAAGTCACATCAGGAACTTAGATCTGCTTGTGACTCATCTGTCTGCTGCCCAGGGCATGTTCTCGCACGAGACGGCTAGTGTCAAAAGTCTGTGCAGGCTTCCTGGCCAAACAAAATGGTGGCTGAGGCTGCAATACCCTGGAGTCGCTGAGCTAACCGTTCATCCCCCACGGGTGCCAGGGCCACATGTGTGAACAGGGGGCCATTTGTCTCACTGCTGCTTCCCAGGCACATCCCTCATGCTGCTGTAAGACTCTGCTCCATCAACACCGGCCCGGTGTGAGGTGGCAAAATGAAACTCCCGCTGTTACAGGGCTCACAGTCTAGTTCTGCTGGCTAGCAGTGCTCTGGGGCACCTAAGAAAACCTGGGACTGCTGGGCGCGGTAAACGCTGGGTAAGTTTTCAAATGGATTTTCTCACTCTCCTTCAGTCCCACCCTTTTAGATAAAGCCCTCGCATTTTCCAAGTCCTCGGTGATCTCTCCTCTCTCTGAGCTCCTACGGCACTGAGGTTTTTCATTGTCTTGCATGGCACTTTGGATACGAATTTTCTATTTTGCTTAGGCTTTTTACGTCACTTCCCCCCATTGCCATCAGGGACATTATGACTGTGCTTCCCCCAACACTAAGCTCAGGGCCCCGCATGCTAGAGCCACGAGAACACTCACAGAAGGTTTAGACACTCCTGGAGCAGACGCTGTGCTTTTAAGCTGTGGTTTGTCCTGGAAGAGTTTCATCTTATTTACCGAGAATAAGCCTAAGCTTCTTGCGCGGCCAGGCTTCACTCTGCTTGCCATGATGTGAGAAAATTCCCTAGAAAGCAGCATTAGTTTTCACTCTGTATCTCTTTTCCTGGTGAAAGTGCCACTGTCTCCTCATCAAGGTCCTCCCTTGCTAATGGGTTCTGGAAATTGGCATCTGCCTACTCCAGGGAAAGCCTCACACATCCAGGGTATTTAGTTAGATATATAACAGCTCCTTTTCAAATTGCGTCACCTTCGGTCCTTTTCTGATAGCCTGCCTCTGGTTCTATAAAACATGGGTCGATGGCTTTGGGGGCTAGAAGAAGCAGCGGACATGCAAAAGGCAAGGGAATAGGTAGAGAGGAGTAAAAGCTAGAGGTGAGTAAAATATTATGAAAATTAGAGCAGTCGATATAAATGAGACAAGGTCCCCTTTGCAGAGCTGAAGCTTTGTGAGCGACATAGTATTTGGTGTCCCCTGAAATCCTGCTTTGTGAAGTGTTAAGTCAAACGGATGCTCCGGTTCAGTTTATTTTACGTGGGGCAGTTTATGAGCACCTAACATGCAGCCTCTGAGCAGCAGAAGGGGAAAAATACAAGAGAGTTTGAAAAATTTGCATCCCTGAAAATTTTCTGGAATGTTGGTATGGAAAGATCTCTCAAGAACAAAGGACACAAATGTAAAAGACTCAATAGCACCGATTTGTAGGGTGTGTACTATTTGCTTGCCTGGGACGATCCTCAGTTATATCTGAAAATATATGTAGAAACTGGTCTCTCTGCTGAGGCATGTCTCTCTCCTCTATTTCTTAAATATGTAGGCTTCTTAGATAGAACAAAAGATACCTAAAAATAATGATAATAAAGGAACAAAAGGCAGGTGCACAAAATAATATAAGATGAAGAAGAAAACTAAACTGCTGAAACCCTGCGATATATGTGAAGATCTCATTGAACAGACTCGCCCCATGGAGTACTGAGGTCTGGCAATATTTTCCCAGTCCTGAGCTACAAGCTGGACAGAGACTTGGGTGTCGCTGCCCTGCTGTGAAGGATGGAGGTCACAGTGGGAGACTCTGAAGCCTAAGCAGAGATGGGCAACCTCCTGACCACGCAGATCCTCAGGCTATGTCCCCGGTCTACTAAAGCGGAAGCATCAGGTCAGGGCTTGCAACAGGCAGCATAAACATGAAACTGTCCCCTTCCCGACTCTTTTCCCCATGTCGCTTCATTAGCTCCCTTTCTCATCAGCGTAATTGTATTTCTCCGGTCGGCTTCTCAGTAGCCAGGTTTGTCCCTCCCCACGATCTTTCTTCCATAATGCAGCCCAAGGGAATTTTTCATAAGGAAATCTGCAAGAGCAAAAACGAGAAAGTAAAACAAAATTCTAGAATTCTACAGACACATAAGACCACAAAAGCATTTCAATGGCTCCTCGGAGCCCTTGAGATCCATTTCAAAATCCTTGCCTGCCATTTAAGGGTCTTCTGGGAGAGCCCCTAGTTCTTGACTTCTCCCTTATTATAAGTCCCTGCTTCTACTGTATTGAATTATTTGCAGGAATCCAAATGGTACCAGTTCTGTCAGGTCTCCATGTGTTTATACAAGCTGTTCCCTCTTCCTGGGAAAGAGTTAACTACCCCCGCCCCACGCTCCACCCTTCTGTATTCATCTGCTTAAAATGTGCTTAATATTCAAGACTCACTTGGGTGGTACCTACTTCCCAGAGAAAGTCTTTCCCGGTATTGGATATTCTTCCTTCTGCTGTTGGTCTTGGGGTGTCTCTCTGTAACCGCTTCTCTGGAATGCGAGCTCCTTGAAGGCCTTGGCATTGTCATAGTCACTTTTTAATCTAACACATAGGAATGAACTGATCTGGGGTATGTCCAAACCTGTTCTAAGCACCTGCTCTGCACCTATTCTGTTTGGTATAAACGTGCTTACCCAGAGTCTAGAGATTTGACTCTCCCATGGGGACATGTCCTGGCCAGTGTGGGGAAATGACCTTGATCGGGAGCATTTGTGTATGTTTCTCAATGTCTATCTTTGAGCTCATTAATTTTCTTTTCCGTACAGTCTTCTCTATTTCCAGTGCTTTCCACTGAATTCTTCATCTCATTTACTGATTTCTTTAGCTCCAGAATTTCTGTTTGGTCCTTTTTATAGTTTAAATCTCTTTGGTAAAATACTCCTTCTGTTTATTCATTTTAGACCTGAGCTCACTGGGCTGCTTTTCAGAGTTTTCTTACATCTTGTTGACTGTCCTCATGGCTGTCCTTTTGCTTTCTCATTTAGATCACAGTCTTCCATGATTTTGAGTTTGGTTTCTGGAAGTTTCTTTCTGTATGACTGTGTTATTTTGGTTGTTCATAGTGCTTGATGGGTTGTTCCTCCGCTGGTGCCTCTGAAGTAGTGAACACTTTTCTCATTTAGGTACCATGTTGATTTTAATAATTTATCAGTTCGACCAGATGTTTTTCTTCTGCTTTCCAATAGATAGTGGTATAATTCAGTTTTTGTTTTCTTTAAAATTAAAAACATTTTTTCAATTGTAGTTTACATTCAGTAATATCCTGTATTAGTTTCCGATGTACAGCAAAGTGGTTAGAAAATCAGGTACTTTACAGAGTGGTCCCCCTGATGTTTTAGGCACCCACCTGGCCCCATGCACAGTCATCGCGATATGATGGGCCACATTCCCATGCTGTGATCTCCGCCTCCACATTCTGTAGCTACCGATCGGTGCTGCTTTATCCCTTCGCCTTGTTCACAAGCCTCCCAATGCCCCTCCCCTTTGTCAACTGTCAGCCTGTTCTCTGTGCCTCCAGGGTCACTGTGGGGAGTGTCACTATGGTTATGGGTATCACTGCCTGGGTGACGGGGGTGGTGGATGCCCCTGCTGGATCTGAGTCTCCTGATTCTAGAGGGACCACCACCATGGTGGGGGGATGAGGTGGGTAAGAGCCAGCCCAACGTCTGCGATGCTACCTGACTACCCAGGGCCAGGGGTGCTGTCGGAGACCATAGGCGTGTCTGTGCTGCCGGGCTCTGGTGAGGGCGCTGCTCCTGCCCCTCTTTCCCTCCACCAGGCGTGTGGGAGCCTCATCCCAGCTCCTTCATGGGTACTGCATTGTCTGGGGCCGTGGGCACAGCCAGGTGGCCATGTCTACGGGCACCGTCCCTGTCCTCCCATTGTCCCACCTCCCCAGGCGTTCTAAGATGCCCTCCACCAGATGTGCCGATGTGTGGACCTCTCAGGCATCCGTGTGTTGAGCAGGGGAACCTTTGTTGGGTTATAGATGCCTGACTAGCTGTCGATTTATGGGAAGATACAAAGGGTACAAAGGCGTCTCTCAGTCCGCATGATGCTCCATTGTTTTTTATAATTGTTATCTCTTGTACGCACTGCTCTGTAAGTTCCATGAGACACTTATTTCACTCACTTCTTTACATCTGTTTTCTAGTAAAATGACTGACACATGCAGATAAGCAATAAATATTTAATAAATAACTAAATGAATGAATATATGAATGAAAGTTAAAATTATATCAACTTGTTGCTCTAACCATATCACTACTTTCTGAAGTATTTCCTCTGTCATATTTCAAAACCCAGTCTTCTTCCAGCCATTTATGTATTTACTGGACATTCACTCATTTATTCAGTGAGCATTTACTGATAGCCACAGATATCAGACACTGGGCATAATACCATGCCCTCCTTCCCCCCGAAAAACCAAAAGCCTGTCATGATCTAAATGAATATTACCAATGTTCCATCAATTGCTTTCTGAGTCTAGGATCTCTCCATTTCACACGTCCATAATTGTAAAGTCATAAAAATTTTATTATGTGAAGGGATTTTCAATTTTATGTAAACAAAAATAGAGCTAAAGTCTAAAGAGATTTCATGACTTGCCAGTCACAGAGCCATTGAGTGGGGAGCTGGGGCTCACTCCCAGGCGTCTTGAAAACCTACCCTCCACACCCCTACCCTACTTCTCATGAGACCAGTCCTCTTTTCATCTTCCATTAGAACCAGTTTTACAACCTTTTTTGACCTATTCATCTAACAGATATTTTTGCTAATGTAGGAAACTCGCAATTTCATTTTCTCCTTCATATCTGCTCATACACCGTGTAGTTTTTCTCTCTATTAATGTAATCACTCTGCTTATCACACAGGTTAGAAATCTCCAAGTTATTTTCTTAATTAATTAATTTCGTATTGTTTATTCTATCACAGGTGTCCCATCTGTTTCCCTTTTGCTCCCCTTTACGCAGCCCAGCCCTCTCACGCAGTCAGCCTTCCCTCTGTTGTCCATGTCTCTGGTGCTGTTCACACATGTCCTTTGACTAATCCCCCCTTCTCCTCCCACCGTTCCTCCTCTCCCCCCTCCCCTCCTACAGCTATCTGTCTCTTCCATGTGTCCATGTCTCTGGTGCTGTTTTCCTCATTAGGTTATTTTGTTCATTAGATTCCAGTGATATGTGAGGTCGTACGGTATTTTTCTTTCTCCGATGGGCTCATTTTATGTAGCATAATGTTCTCCAGGTCCAGCCATGCTGTCGCAAAAGGTAGGACTTCATTCTTTCTTTCTGCCGCATAGTATTCAGCTGTGTTCGTGTACCACAGTTTTTCGATCCACTCATCTACTGATGAGCCCTCGGCTGTTTCCAAGAATTAGCTGTTATAAATAGCACTGCTGTGAGCATAGGAGTGTGTAAGTTCTTTTGAATTGGTGTTTCAGGATTCTTAGGGCATAGTCCCAGCAGTGGAACTGCTGTGTCATAAGGCCGTTACATTTTAAATTTTTTGAGGAAGTTCCATTCTGTTTTCCAGAGGAGCCTCGCCAGTCTGCATTCCCACCAACTGATTGCAGTTGACATACAATGTCATATTAGTTTCAGCTTTACAACATCGTGATTAGACATTTATATACCTTACACAAAGTGGTCACCCTGATAAGTCTAGTATCCATACATAGTCACCATACAAAGTTATTACAATATCACAGACTATATTCCCTATGCTGTATTTCTACGTTATTCTTTACGCCTCTCTTTTCTTCCACGCTTCACATTTAATAAGCTGATGAGTTCTGCCGATGTTGTTAAATGTCTCTAAAATTCATACGTCATTGTTTTCAAACTTTTTAAGGTGCCCTTCTTCAGACCCCATGGTATCTTGCCCGGGCTGTCGCAGCAGCCTGCCAGCTGGTCCCCACGCCCTGGCCGGTGTTTGGAGCTCTACGGTACTGCCGGAATAAGTCCTCTCAGAGGGGAACGGAGGCCAATGGTTAAGGAGAACCTAACCATTGTCCCTTTCATGCTTAAAAAACACGACGGACTAACATACTTACTATCTACTATTTTATACAGGAAAAAGGTTGTTTTTTTTTTTAAAGAAAAACAACAAAACAAACAAAAAACCTTAACAGGAAATTGGAAGTCTTTCTCCGTATGGCCTCATCTGCTCTTTCTAACTTTCTCTCCCCTCCTCGTCCTCCGAGACCCTTCCGTGGCCTCGATGCTCTGGTACAAGGCTCTTCAGTGCGTCTCCTGCCTTGTCCACAAAGGCCCCGTCCTCTGTGGGTCCCACAATCCACCGCGTCAGAATTGCAGCCCCCACACCTGGCGCGGCGTCCCAGCTGCTCGCGCATCTGTCTTGCCCCCAGACAGCTCGCGTGCTGAGCCTCTGCCGTCCCCGAACCTCCTGTGTCAGCGTGCCGACTGAATAAGTGACTGGGGGAGAGGCAGAGAAATAGGCAAATAACACTGTAAAAGTGTGTTTATTGCAAATAGAGGGATAAATGAGGACCGTGGCAGCACTGAAGACTTCACTCCCTCGCCAGCAGTCCTAGCCGCGGACCTGTTCCTAGACCGCCATCCGCTGGCAGGTGGCTGAGGTGGCCTCCTGCGTGATTGAGACCATGACTTTGGTCCCTTCACACTTGTGGTACCCACTCTGACTTTATTTCTAACAGCTGAGTCAGACACAGCTGACGGGAGGAAACACCATGTGAGACTCGCTTTAGTGATTCACGTTGACTCGCTCCAGAGCTTTTCTTTGCGGGAAATTGAATGCAATAGGGTCATCGGGTCAGCTGCTTGTAGGGCTTTTATTTTTGTCCTGCTGCAAACCACATGCCGTTTTCTAGTCCACGTTTTCCTTTATGGGTAAATATATTTCCTATCGAATTTCCTGAGGATAGTGAGACGGTATTCCTCTTAGTGCAGCATTTGGGGTCCGTTGTGGGCTCCAGACACGCTCAGGTGTCTCTGGCGGAGTGTGGGAAGGTAGCCCTCCGGGCCGGCTGCCTTCCCCGGTGCCATGCTCCATTGTCGCCCTTTCTCTCCCTGCAGGGATTGTTTCTGTGACCACCCTAACAGTGCTGGCCTACGAACGTTATATTCGCGTGGTCCAGGCCAGAGTGATCAATTTTTCCTGGGCCTGGAGAGCCATTACCTACATCTGGCTGTACTCGCTGGCGTGGTCAGGAGCCCCTCTCCTGGGCTGGAACAGGTACATCCTGGATGTACATGGACTAGGCTGCGCTGTCGACTGGAAATCCAAGGACGCCAACGATTCCTCCTTTGTGCTTTTCTTATTTCTTGGCTGTCTGGTGGTGCCCGTGGGCGTCATAGCCCATTGCTATGGCCATATTCTGTATTCCATTCGAATGGTGAGTTGAAGACTTTGAATGCCCTTCCCCCAACTGTGTCCAGGGTAGGAAATTTTGTGTGAAATTGAAGAGAACGAAACTCGTCCTAAGTGATCAGTAGCTGCCCACAGCTAAGCAGCTCTTCCCATTTGATAGAATTTTGCAGTATGAATCACTCTGGGAAAGGTCAATGAGGAATAATATTTATTCTTTCTATGCCACCAGTCCAAACTGGAAAGGGGTTTTGGACAGAAAAAATCAACTATAACTTCCTCCCCAAACCCCTTTGTTTTCTAGCACACTCAGCATTTAAGAACTCTAATGAAGGGAATTCCACACTCCTCATAATTTTATTCACAGAAGGATCACATAAATCCATGAAAGATTAGCACAGGTATTTTGCTGGGAGATCACCTTTGAGTCATAAAGGACAAGAACTGACCCCAGGCAGATTTCCTGTTGGGTGTAGCAGGAATGACGTCTGAAGTTACCATGTGGGGCGCACTCCATATTCCAGCTGGTACAAAGGGTAAGAACTTCTTTTTTACAGTTCTGTAGTATTCCACTGTGTAACTGTACCACATCTTTTTAATCCACTCATCTCATATCTTTATTGCTGTCTGTCTGGCCCACCTTCTCAAGTCTCTGTCAAGGGCTTCTTTTCCATGGGCCTCCCCTGCATTCTATACTCTCTCATTTCATGCTAGATACTAGCCTTGGACAAATCTAATGTGTTACTAGGACTTCTCTTCCTAGCAATAGCTTGATGACTATGAAATCTCTATATCTGATCCAGGTTGTTCTTCTGACCTCTATTAGATCTGCACAGTCAATTGCCTATTGAATATCTCCACTTGGACGGTCCACAGACTAGTGAAATTCAACCATGTGAAGATGAATTGGTCATCTTTCCCCCTCAAATCTGTTACATCCATTCCCTTTCTCAGTGAACCATCGTCATTCCTAGCTACCCAGAAATTAAAGAGTAGTCTTTGACTACTGTTCATCCTTGTTTTCCCACACATCCAACCAGTTATTAATTTTTATCTATTCAACCTCAAATATTTTTTCATGTATCATTTCCCCCCTTTCCCATAGCCACAGACTCAGTTCTAATAGACCTTCGTTTTCCTCCCTTCGTTCTTGCTTTCCTCTAGTCCGTTTCCTTCACACTACCGCCAGAGTAACTGTTCTCAAATACAAATATTCTCACATCCCTGCCTACCTTAAAATCCTGTAGTAGTTCCATTGCCTTCATGATGAAACACAAAGTCCCTGAGTATGACCACCAAGTCCAGCAAGGCCATCTCCTGGCTGCCTGTTCTGATAATTTCTTGACATGCTCTCCCTCTGGCCACCTCTGGTTTTAGCCAATTGCAATCTTAATTGTTTCTAGAACCTGACATGTGTTCTTTTTACCACTTTGCCTTAACATTCATTCTTTCTCTGGAACATTCTTCTGTCTCTTCTCCTTACTTGGCTAACTCCTAATCACCTCTGAAGGCTAAGATGTGGGTATTCTGCCTCTAACCTACCTCTGAACTGACTACCCATCCTGTGTATTCCCATAATCCTCCCTGCTCACCTCCCCCCAGCACATATCACTTAGGGAAGCAGCCTGTGTGTTTGTCACCCTCGCCAAGCAGTGAGTTAATTCCTCAAGAGCAGAGACCCAGTCTTATCGTTCATCTGTTGCAGGAACAGTGCACACATGTAACAGGTGATCGGTGACTATTCTGGGGGTAAGAAACAGACAGATGGCATAGGAAGGGGAAGTGGTGTGACCGTGAAGAGAGCCGTCTTTGTTTCTGTGGTCGGCGGGTCCACAGGCTGAGCTGAGTCTGAGTGCTGGAAGTTCTGCGCCCCTCAGCCGGGCTCAGGGTATTTGTAAGGCTGGGAAATCCAGTTTGAGCGTAGCATCCGAAGTTTGGAGACAGTTCCTAATCCTAGACTGAGAAGAGTCATCTGGTTAATAGGCAATAAACCTTTGGAAAATTTCTTTTTTGGACTCATGGTCTGTGAATGTTCAGGAAAATAATATGTGAGAAAAAGTAAGAAGTATATGTGTTTATGTTATGATTGTTTATGTGATTTTTTTTTTTAAGATTTCACAAACTAGAATGAGAAGAAAAAAATCCCAAGTGGAATTATTTGTATCTGTGTCTTGTTCCTCTACTCTAAAAAATAATCAAACATTTTAATTATCCATGTTATCTTCTGTTTTGGTTTTTTTTTTGTCCACATGAATACATGATTCTAATAAGAATCTAGTTTCTTAAATACAACTTCAGATAATATTAATAGGTTACATATATTAGTTCAAATATATATTTTAAGTACAATAAGCACATGAGTTGACTTATTTGGTAATTTTCCTTAATTTTTACAGTAATGCTAAAATTAAAAAAAAAGGTTGTTGAAATGCCATCAACTTCCCAGTTTAAAATTACATATTAAATATCAACAGTATGCCAAGCACCTTTTTAAAAATCAACATTTAAAGCATTTGTATTTTTTGTAGCATAACAAGCTTAGAATAGTCAGAAATAACCATTTTATTTAAAAACATACTTTCGGTGTACAGGAATATTTTTCCCCTCACCTTAATAACACATAATAAGAACAAGAGGAACATCTAAAGAACATTTTTTCAGAGAAACTTTGTCAAAGAACTTTAAAAATGTAAGAACCAAAAAAAATCTAGTGGGAATACACTAGAAGTAGATATGCTGATTTTTAGTGAAAACAACCACGGAATTTTTGCCAGGTGCTCATGTCTGTAGCCAAGGCCCTGATGAAACCAATTACAAATTCCTCATCAAATCCTACTTTACAGTCATTAGCTGTGAATCAGAAGTCACAGTAGTTTCTGGCAAGAGTTCATGTGTGAATTCAGTTCTCACCACAGCCAGCTGTGGGCTTAACCATGCAGAACTCTAGATATCACGCTGAGGATTATGCTCTTGCTAAGAGTTTCCAGCATCATGGAGAAACTGTTACCAATTTACCGTGACTCTTTCAGGCTGTCTTTTAGCGACTTGACGATCTATGCATCAATAAAATTAATCATTTTATACTTCTTGAAGTAAATTAGACAACATCAAACACCATTAAGGGATCTAAGAGACGACACAGTTTAGTGTATTATGTTAAAGACGGGAAGACTGAGCCCTGGAGAGGTTAGGACTGGGCCCGGATGCAGGTCCCCGGTCAGAGCTCGGCCCCCAAGGTCCTGCTCAGTTCTCTTTCCTTTAAGGCAGGGCCAAGAGTGGTGCCTGAATATATATTCTAGAAACAACAAAAATGATTCTTTAACTTTCAACCCTTTCCTTTCTTTCTGCAGCTTCACTGTGTTGAAGATCTTCAGACAATTCAAGTGATCAAGATTTTAAGATATGAAAAGAAAGTGGCCAAAATGTGCTTTATTATGATAGTCACCTTCCTGATTTTTTGGATGCCTTATATTGTGATCTGTTTCTTGGTGGTGAATGGGTATGGACACCTGGTCACTCCAACAATGTCTGTTGTTTCCTACCTCTCTGCTAAATCAAGCACTGTGTATAACCCGCTTATTTATATCTTCATGATCAGAAAAGTAAGCTTTGTAATTCACTGATTACTTTCACCCTGGGCTGGGGTGGGGTGGTTGGCTGTTGACAAATAGGATACCTTTATAGAAATAATTCAGAGAAGCTTCCATGATAAAAACCCAAGTTGAAAATTTTACAGGAAAGTAAAGGCTTCGCGAAGAAAAAGAGGATATTGCCAAAGAAAATGATAACAGTTCTACCACTCTGGAGGTTCATGCTTGTTAGGTAAAATTCGATTAAAATTAGTGTTTAGCAGAAACTGTTTTATGTCTAGTGACAATAACAGCCGCAACAGACATTAATAATAAAACAGGCATACCTGGGAGATATTGCAGGATTGGTTTCAGACCATGGCGAGTGTGAGTATATACATGTAAAATTCTTACTATATTATGCAGGTTACACCTATTATCATCACAAAACTCCATGAAATAGGCACTGATATTACTTCTTATTTTATTTATGAATTATTACATACATTCAGAGAAGCTTCATAACTTGCCTGATCCAGGAAGCACGCAGGGCTGGATGTTGACCTTGTTTGTGTAACTCTTCACTTTGGGTAATAGGCGTCGTTAACAATCGGTTGGGTTATTATTATGCCGCAGCCAATGTGTAGCTAAGATTAATCTGGCTCAACAAACTCCCTCTAGACCTGTTGCGTCTGCTCGTGCCACAGGGAGCTTTAGTGCGCGCGCACCACTGCGGTGCTGGCTCGATGGTTGCCCGTCAGGCTGTGAGAGGCCTCGTTGGGACTGACGTGAAGCGGAGCCTCTCAGTTACGAAGTGGAAAGATCAGGGAATTTAAAAGTTATGTGTAATGGTTAATGACACTATTGGAATTTTTAAGTAACAGGTCATATTAATAACAGGCAAAATAACTACTGTGACTTCTAATGCTTCAAGAGCTGGGAAGAAGGGAGCACTTTTATATTAGCTTTATAATGCTCACTCCTAATGCCCTTCTTACGCCTCCTTGAATGTTGTTGGTTTACCCTCCCCATGGGCTTGCTTGCATAGGGCTCAGTTTCTTATCACTGATGGTCCCTCTCTCCCTTGCATGTTGCCTTCTGCTCCCACTGCGCATGTCTAGGTGCTCAGCATGTGGCAGGTGTGTAAGCCCAGAAGTTAGCCAGGTGTGTTAAAGATGCTGGAGGCCAGTGATCTTTAACTTGGGAGTGTGTTAGAACCCCAGGCTTTCTTGAATTGGCCACAGGAGAACTATCAGGACCCTGAAAGTATTTATAAAACTCTGAAAATTTACATGTGAGAATTTTTCTAGTGAGATGGAGTAGAACCTTAATTTTCTGAAGGAGTATAAGACCTTATTTTAAGGACCTCCACCTCAACAGGCAAATTTTAACTACATTTTAGCTACATCAACTAATTTTTTTTTTTTTTTTTAGCTTTTTCTCTGGGCCACTGGGCTATCAATCAGTGCTTTTAAAACTTTAATATGCAGACACCACAGCTAGAGCTCTTGTAGAGAGTGCATATTCTGATTTAGTATGTTTGGGTGTCTAAGATCCTGCGTGTCTAACAAGCTCCCACAGGGTCCTGATGTTTCTGGTGTCTGGGGGTACACTTTGAACAGGAAGTATAAAGGATGCAATAAACAAACAGAACCAAACAAATAAATAAATGAAACAATGGTCCTTATCCTCAAGGAGCTACCATTTATATTGGAAGATACTTTCTTTGGCATACAAAATCTACTTAGTACTCATAATAATGTGTTTAGCAGTTATCCTGACATACCAAACAATAGATTGGGAAATCAAAAAAGTCTCATACAAGTAAATATTTTGAAAGTAAGTATAAATTAAATGTTAACTTATATATAAATGGACCTCAAAGAAAATCAATATCAATGTAGCCATTATATTTTTTATTTCCTGATCTGGGAAAGCCTATGTATTCCTCTAAACGAAGGGGATGCAAATGAAATTAAGTACATTTTTATTTACATGTTTTACTAGTCATGATAGACTATTATAACAAAACCCCCAACATGTCAGTAGATTCACAAGAAAAAGGTTATTGCTCATTCAGATCACGGTCCACAGTCGAGTGTCCTTGATGGAGAGGATGGGATCTGTTCCGTTCAGTCACTGAGGAACGTGGTTTGTGACCAACTTCACACCTTGACCACCAAAGGCCTGGGGAAGAGCAAGGAGGAGCCGCTGAAAGGGGCTGAGAAATAGTGTTGAACCCAGGACGGAGAAGAAACGTGGGTGCTTGTGGACACCAGCCTTCTCTGCTGTAGGGTTTTTGCTCTAAATGATTCATAATCTTGATGGGAAAAAAAATTCTTCCCCTAATTAAAGGAACATTAGTGGGCCCGCCCCACCGTCTCTTTCCTCTGCCAAGAAGGGCCTTGCCTATCTTTGCTGCCCACAATATCCCCAGAGTGTAGCATAGTGACTACCACCTAGAGAACACAGTGCTCACTGAAGATTTGTGGGATGAATTTTCATTCAAAATCCTTTAAAGAAACAAACGTAGCTTCCCTCTTAGGTGCTTCATGCAACTTGAATTTCTGGAGATGATAAGGTATGGAAACATTCCTACTCAGTCTAGCTAATAAGAATCATAATAAACAAAAGACAACTCAGGTAAACCTGAGTGTGGCCACCTAATGCCACACCTCTATCAGAAAATAAATGGGAGAGAGCAGCCCACATTGAATTTAACTAATGTTCTTGAATGCTAATCCAGATTAATAGCTGCACTTTTCTTACTGTTCAACTTTATTTTCTCTCTGCCCAGTTTCGAAGGTCCCTTTTGCAACTGCTGTGTGTCCAACTACTGAGGTGCCAGAGGCCTGCAACAGACCTACCAGCAGCTGGGAGTGAGCTGCAAATCAGACCCATTGTGATGTCCCAGAAAGACGGTGACAGGCCAAAGAAGAAAGTGACTTTCAATTCTTCTTCCATCATTTTTATCATCACCAGCGATGAATCACTATCAGTCGATGACAGTGACAAGACTAATGTCTCCAAAGCTGATGTAATCCAAGTACGGCCTTTGTAAGAATAAACAGTAGCAAGACAGGATGGGGACTGCAACTGAACACCACCTTGAGATTCCCATTATAAGGACTGTTTTGGAATCCACGTTCCATGTAACATCAACTGAACTTTTGTGGCCCAAAAAGGACATTCAAGTTGCTCGTGTACTTTCTAGCCTCTGGGAGCAATTGAGCAAGATCAGCTCTTTCAGTTCAATGGGTGCTTTATCCAGTGAAAAACCTTTTGGGGGCACAAGACAGGCACCTGGCACCATCAGCTTCTAACATGTTGGAGACTTTCATTTCAAATATAGTTTTTAAGTGACTGTATTTTCCGAGGCATACCATACGTTATTCCCAAAAAATGTGGAGCTGTAAAAATAATTTTGTCTCATCCACAGGTATGACAGAGCTAGAAAAATGGGAACTTTCTGTAGTGTTGGGTTCTATTCAGTGTCATGTCCCATGTTTGACCATTTAAATTTATCAGACAGTTCTAGGATGAAAAAATTGAACCCCTAACTTTATCTAAAACAAAAGACTTGCTATATGTTCGTATGATAAAGAGGAGCTTCAGACAAATGTGCTGCTCCGTGAGCTCTAGGAGATGCTATGCAAAAGCAACATAGCCAGGAGAATAGGATGGTGAACTTCAAGGTCATCGTGGCATGTAGGCAGTCATGCATGAGCCCAGGGTGTACATGGGAAGGATAGTGTTGATGGAAAACAGCTATCTCCTTCAGGGATATCCAACCTTTTGGTATCTCTGGGCCACACTGGTAGAAGAAGGCTTGTCTTGGGCCACACATTAAATTCACAAACACTAACAGAAACTGATGAGGGGAAAAAAGGTTTGAAGTCAATTTACGATTTTGTGTTGGGCCACATTCATAGCCACCCTGGGCTGCCCGTGGCCTGCGGGCCACGGGTTGGACACTCCTGAATCTGTATGTCTTCAGATATGAACATGGCAAGATTATCTCTCCTCTTAATCATTTTCCAAAATTTTGTCAAGAGTTCTGGATTTAAAAAGGACTTGCAAAAAACCAAACAAATTACTTTCAAAGGGGGATGAAAGTGTAGAACTGTACTAATAAAATATATTATTTAATCTTTATTACTCTTCAATAAAGCTATGGGATAATTAACAGTGTAGAGGCCATTTTTCCATGAGTCATGGTTTAGACTAAACATACATTATTAGAACTGAAGGATTTCTTTGACACTATGGAAGAGAAACAGTGATAAATGGTTATATTTATTTTATTGCCTAATATTTATTTCTTGGATGACTGCCCTACTAGTGTTGCGTTTTCATAATCAGTTGTGTTTGAAAGACTCCTAAGTGATTCAGTTGGCCTACTGAAGGAAGAAGAAAGAAAGAAAACATTTTTCACCGAAAAAAATCAGTTTATTTCTGGTTCTGCCACAGTAAGTGGTTCATAAATAAGTTAGTAATTTGCTTCTAAAAGCCTGAAATGGAATAAAATATGCTGTCCTATTTATACAAATACCATCTCCCTTTGTTTCCTTTCTATTCTCTTGCCTATGTAGATACTTAGTTTATAAAAGCAGCCTTTCCTGTGTTTCACTTAGCATGGCATTAATAGACTTTTCTAGTCTTCAGAAGGTATTACTGGCCTTTGAAGACTGGGAAATAATATCGACTCATTGTGAACTCTCTATAAAGCCCCCCCCAATTTTTCATTTACATTTCTAGTTTAATCAAGTGAATCTGAGCTCTGTGCTTAGATAAGTTCCATACAGGTGATCAGAAGTGCCATTAACAGGTTAGGCAAATTGGAATATTTAATCCCAGGTGTTGAGTCAAATCCTATCATGATCTCTGTTACATCCTTTAAAGAAAGTGTGTGATCAGTGTCTTCCTTAACACCTCTAGAGCCTCACTTTTTGAGAAGTGAAAGCAGTATTAGTCTTTGCACTTTTATATTTAGATGTAAGCATAGTGTTGTGGGAAGCTGCTTGTTGCATCTTGAAGTGGTGGCTTTTAAAAAATATATAGTTTCAGTGAATACACAGAGTTTAATTCTACACTGAATTTAATTCTAAGATCACAAAAATTTTCCATTAATTAAATTTGATGACAGGAAACATGGTTTTGATCCTTTCATTTGATTACAGAGAAATCAAGTACATTGACTACTGCAGGATCTCTGTCACCTGCTAGTGACATTAGAGATTTGTTCTAGAGCCCCCATGAGGTTTGCAGGGAGACATGTCCTGTATTCCGGAAGTTAGTGACCCAGTCCCATGGTCTTCTCAAGTAGTCCTGGGGTTGCGATGACATGAAGCTCACAAGCAGGTAGGTAGTACCAATGGCTATCAGTGTTCCAAAGAAAAACAATCCTTTGTTTATTACCTGTAGAGAGAGCAAGAACTCTCATGTTATTTGTGCAGAGATTAAAATCTTGAAACAAACTTGGTTCTTAAATGACCAAGGTGTACACAATTCCCTCTTTGTTCTTGAACCTGAAATAGCAATGTAATTTCATGACCACTAGGTAGTCTTTCAATGGCTGAAGCTTCCCCCTTCTCTCTTTCCAGAAACAACTGAACCCATGTGTCCTGTATAAGGAATTCTTAGCAGTCAACCTTTGCACAGTCATTTAAAAAATTGACAGTTTAGAAAAAGAGCTATCTTAGAAGGGCACTGTGATGAAGCCACAAACAATCCATTGCTCAGACCTTGCATTAAGTGTCCATAGGAAGAGTCATGGACGTGGTGGCTTCAATGACTCAGAAGATACACCCCCGCAAAGAGTTTAAACACAGCATCTTTACCACCTGCAGTATATCAACTGCATCAGTGAGGTTCATTCTGGCCTGGGTTAGGTACACTCCCATGTCATCCTGGCCTCTGTCAGTGCACTTATTGTCCTATATTCTAACTGCCTGTCACCGTCTCTTTCCCCTATTAGACTGTTAGCTTCTTGAGGACAGAGGCCCTCCTTTATTCGTCTTGGAATGAGTAAACTTGATTCCTTCCAATCCATTCTCCACACAGCAAAGTAATCTTTCTACATCTGCACCTGAGTTTATTAGCCTCCTTCAATCTCCCTGTTTCCCTCAGGTTAATATTCAAGATGCTTATGAAAGCCCTTCTGACAGGTATGAGGTGATAGCTCATTATGGCTTTGATTTGCAATTCCTTGATGATTAGTGATGTTGAGCACTTTTTCATGTACATGTTGGCCACCTGTATGTCTTCTTTGGAAAAATGTCTATTCAGATGTTCTGCCCATTTTTTAATAGTTAACAAATTTTTAATTACAGTTAATGTACATTATGTTAGTATCAGGTGTAGGACCCAGTGATTAGACATTTATGTAAACCACAATGTGATCATCCTATAAATGTAATACCCACCTGACACCACATGTAGTTATTACAATATTATTCACTATATTCCCTATGCTGTACTTTACACCCCCATGACTGTTCTGTAACTAACAATTGGTACTTCCCGATCCCTTTCCCTTTTTTACCCACCCCCTCTCAGCGGGTAACCTTCAATCTGTTCTCCGTATCTATGAGTCTATTTCTGTTCTGCTTTTTTTTTTTTAAGATTCCACATATAAATGAAATCATATTGCATCTGTCTTTCTCTTTCTCACTATTTCACTCAACAAAATATCCTCTAGGTCCATCCATGTTTTTGCAGATGGCAATATTTCATTTTTTTTTTTATGGTTGAGTCATAGTCCATTGTATACATGCACCACTTCTTCTTCCATTCATCTTACTGCTTTTAGGATTCTCTCTTTATCTTTAAACTTTGGCGTTTTACTTATGGTGTGTCTTGGGGTGGGCCTGTTTGGGTTCACCTTGTTTTGGATTCTCTGTATTTCTTGGACTTGTATATCTATTTCCTTCACCAGATTAGGGAAATTTTCTGTCACTATTTTTTCTAATAGGTTTTCAATTTCTTGCTCTTTTCTGCTTCAGGCACCCCTATGATGCAAATGTTGGTACACTTGATATATTCCCAGAGGCTCCTTAAACTGTTATCATTTTTTTGCTTTTTTTTCTTTCAGTTTTATGAAATTTATTGTGGTGACATTGGTTAGCCTCATTTTGTTTTGGATCCTTTTTTTTTTTTTTTTCTCTGTTCTGATTGGGTGTTTTCTACTTCTTTGTTTTCCAAACCACTGATTTGGTTTTCTCCTTCCCCTAGTCTACTGTTGATTCCCTGCAATGCATGCTTTATTTCAATTACTGTATTCTTCACTTCTGACTATTTCTTTTTAATGTTTTCTGTCTCCATTTTTATGTTTCCTCTTTGCTGAAGTTTTCGCTCAGTTCGTCTACTCTTTTCCTAAGTTCATTAAACATCCTTATAACCAATGTTTTGAACTCTGCATCTGGTAGATTGCTTGTCTTTATTTTGTTTAGTTCTTTTTCTAGAGGTTTTTCTCTATTCTTTCATTTGGGACATGTTTCCTTGTCTTCTAATTTTGACATCCTCCCTGTTTGTTTCTATGTATTAGGTAAAGCTGCTGTGTCTCCCAGGCTTAGAAGAGTGGCCTTATGTAGTAGGTGTCCTGTAAGGCCCAGTGGCCCAGCCTCCGCAGTGCATCCAAGCTGGGAGCTCCAGGTGTAGCCCCTGTGTTGGCTGTGTTGGCTTCTGTTGTATTTGAACCTTGACTGCTGTTGGCACATAATTGGGGAGGATTTAGCCCCAGACCAATCGGTTGCAAGGATGAGCTACAACTACAGTGGAGAATCTGCTGTGCAGGAGCTTACTCCACAGAGAAAAACTTGCTTCAGTGGGGTCTGCTGCCCTACCAGTCTTCCCCTTGATACGTCACTGGTGGAACTGGTTGGGTCGTGCTCTGGCATGGTCTTAAGTTGGCCATTGGATTTGTTGGCTCTGGGGCCTCCTACGAGATGTAGGCCATGGTCAACCATCACCTGTGCCCTGTCTGGGGCCAGCTGGCGTGAGTTACAAAGTAATCTGCATATGGCTTCTATTTGTGCTGGGCCTGGGAGAGGCCAATATGCAAACCAGGGCTGTCTGCTGCTAGTGCTGGGCCTGGGGCCACTTAGCAAGCTGTACAAGACATGCTGAGGCTAGGTGCTGCTTGTTTGGGGCTTGTGAACCTTTGGGAGATTTTAGAAAAGTCTGCCATATAAGCCAAGACAGGTCATTTGCATGGAAAAGCCACTGGAAATGGCTTGGGTGGACCCTCAATTTGGGTAGGGTGGGGTCTCAAGGACTCACCAGGGTGGGGCAAATAGTGTGAATGGTGTGAAAGGTATAAGCCAGGCTGATAAAGACTCAGAGAAGATGCTCACCTGTCTCTGCTGGCCCAGTTGGGAGAGGTGAGCTCAGCCAGGAAACAACAGCTTCTGCCAGCACTTCTGTCTGGGATATAGCTACCCTGCCAGCCCCCTGCCTCTCCATAGGACCCTGGCACACTTAGAGCTGCAATCCCAGCACTGGAGCTCAGAGCAAGTAAGTCCTGGTCAGTTGCTAAGAGAGCAGATCTTAAAAGTTCTTATCACAAGAAAAAATAATTTTGTTAATTATATGTGGTGATGGGTGTTAACTAGACTTATCATGGTGGTCCTTTTGCAATATTTACAAATAGTGAATCATTATTTTGTATACCTGAAACTAAAATAATATTAAATGTCAATGATACCTTAATAATTTTTTTTAAAAAGATGTTTAAGGTTCTCTTCCCATTCCTGCTCTTCCTTTAGCCATTTTCACATGTATGTTGTCCCTTCCAGCTCCCCTGAAATATTCACCACTTTCACTCTGGACACGTGAGAGGTTTCTTCCGCTTCTGGGTGTCTGGCCCACTCTCACTCTCCTCCATGGGTCGTTTGTACATTTCTACTGCACTTGTTCATTCTCCCACTAGTCTCTGAGCTCCATGAAGGGTAGGGACTGCACCTTGTTCACCACCCTGCCAAGCTCAGTCTCTACACTAAATACAACAATTTGTTGAGTACATGAAGTTGTAAAACTTCCAAAATGGAAGATCAGGAATCTGAATGTCTATTTACTGGCTTCTCTAGGTCAACTGCCCAAAATGAATGTAGGATAGCATTACATTAGAATTCAATTATTTTTGTCCAGTTTTACAAATTAAACCCATAAGAGTATCACATGATGCAAAAGTCCATTGATAAATTAAAGGAAATAGCCACTCTGCTAAAATAAAGTAAAAAGGTTAGAGTTTGCACCAATTTGTTTTGTTTTGTTTTAATATCTTCCCTTCCAAAGCTCTCTCTCTCTCTCTTTGCCTCTTTGTATTTTTGTTTGCTCAGCAGGCTGCCTTCTGTTTTTAATCAACACATCAGATTAAAAACAAATAAACAAAAAAGCTGAATCTGTCCTGACCTTTTTTTGCCAACGCCAGCGCAGCACCACCTCATGGTACCTCATTCTGGTAAATACGACCTGTAAGAAAATTCAAAGAGTACCAGTACTCTGTGTATTCTTTAATGGCTAATCAAGAGATTAAAATAAGGAAAAGTCTTAAGTTCAGACCTTACCATGGTATACAGGGGGACAAAGGTAGAGGGCATGATAACGTGAAGAAATCTCTCCACTTTCTTTTGGAAGATGAACAACCTTGAGTTGACATGTGCTCGCATCTGCAATAACGCAAGGGTTTTAAAGAATACCTCGGAAAAATGCCTTAATATCTTTATTATAATTTATTAATACTTTTTATTCTTCATATAGCTAGACACAAAGAAGTCAAATTATTTCCAAAATAGTCATTCATAATCCCTTTTAGTGATTCTCAATAATATAGGCCACTATCTTGAAAAGTGGAGCAATTATACCCCATCTGTTAGAGAACTCTATTTTGCTCAGAGGTCAGTACGGAAACTCTGCTGTGGTACAACTGGATCTGTGGGTAATGTGTGAGCCCAATGATTTGACTAATTTCTGTTGCTTTCTGGTTGGTTTGGAATACTGTTTATGGCAGGAAGGGATCTGCTTAAACCTCCTCCACCTTCCGAACAAATACTTGGTTGTAGTTGTCTTGCTTTTAAAGACACAGGGAAGGTGCATTAATGAGCCATTTAGGATATTATAGAACTTCCTTCACCACATAGGAAATTGCTCTGCTCATGTTGAAGTCTACTTTATTACTTTCTGGCTTTGGAAAAGAAGGAAAACAACAACACTCTCTTCTTTAAATTTATCTTGTAAAATTTTAAACTATATATTTAAACTAAACACTTAAAACTATAACCACAACAATTTATTGTGAGCACTTTATGTGACTGGTTCAAAATGGAATTGTGTTTTTCTTCAGGTTATTAATTTTCTGACCATGATTTCTTTGGTGTTACTTTGTTGGTTTGTTTGTTTAGTGTATAATATCCTGAAGGATATTCAATGTGGCTCTAAGGGTGCAGCTTATCATGTTAGGAACGGAAATTCCATTTAACATTTCTCAGTCTTCAAATGTATTGACCCATATTAAAGTTCTATTTTCACTAAAATGGCATATTGCAAACTTTACTCAATGTCCAAGGTTTGAGCTTGTGAAGTATCAGAGATTGAACCAGACACTTGTCACCTCTGTTACCTCCTAAATGTCACTGAAGTGCAGATGGAGATGATATGCATGGGTCATTGTTACTAGGTACACAATCACAATCCACCTGTGTGTAAGGAATGCTCTGTGTGTGTGTGTGTGTGTGTGTGTGTGTGTGTGTGTGTTCTTTTGTACCTATTCTTAAACTGTTTAAAAAAGAGCACTTGTCAGAGTTTCAGTGAAAGACCGCATGGAGGAGAGCCATACCCTCTTGCTCACCTCTATGTAATTATACATGGATAGGTCCGAAATCGCATGGTCATCTGGAATTCTAAATCTTGAGAATTCGGGAAGACACATACCTGGAAGCCAAGTAAAATAATGCAATTTTTCCAAGACGGTTTAAAGAAACATGCTGGATTCTACTCAGGGAAACTTAAATAGTGTCTTTTATCTAACCTTTTAAAACTATGGGTAACCAGGCAATCAAGGAATATTGAGAGATAACACACAAGTATTTCCTATTGTGATTAAATAAAACATATGGTAAAGTTCATATAATGTATTACTGGTTGTTTAGTAAATCATTATCTTTCTTGTTTCATAAATGGAATGCAGTTCATGCATATGACTGTACATGACCCCCAACCCCTATCCCGCTTAGAATTCGCTCTTCTCCTGTGTGCTCTCCCTTGCTACTCGATGCATCATCATTCCCAGCACCTATGACACCTTATTGGCTTAAAAAACAGATCCTCCATTATGCTGTGATCTTCCAGAAGCAGGCCCCATGTTCTATTCATGGTTGAAATCTTAACCTGGTATGTTAACTACCAACTAAGTATCCGGTAAATTAACAAGTAACTATTATAACTCTCACATGGCCAGACAACTCTCGTGATTTGGGAAGCTGTCTCTATAGTCCAAGAACCTGGGTGCAAGTAGCGACTTCTGGGCTGCATGACTCTGGGCAACCACTTCTGTGTCTAAATTTCCTCAGTTGTAAAAGAGGGACAAGAAGAGTACGTATGCCCGTGTTTTTCAGTGAGGACCCCATGACATAATGCATTGAAAGGACATTAAGTTACCCAGCACATATGAACTGTTCAGTGACGTTAGTTTTGATCACTATTGTCCCATTACTATTGTTTTATCTTTGTTGTCTAGTAAGCAAAGCCAGTATTGGCAGTGTGTTCTGACACATGTGCCCTCCATCCGCCTCATCATTATTAGCAGGTGAAACCAATCACATGAGGGCTAAGAAGGGAGGAAGCAATATGCCTCTAGATCCCCAGCACCCGAGTGAAATGACTGGGAAGGAAAGGGAGAAAATCACAGCTTCCTTGGCCTGGAAGCCTTAGTCTCTGCTGACCCAGATCCCACAGTGCCAATGGCTTCCTACGACCATCACACACTCTTGCTGGGCACTTACTTTGCGCCAGCCTTTTTTTTTTTTTTAAAGCTTTACACAAATTATTTAATTTTCACAGCAACTCTCTGAAGTTGCTATTATTATTCCCCCTTTAGAGATGGAAAAAAGAACACTTGAGACTTTCAAAAGGTAAGGTGATATGAATTGCTCAAGGTCACACAGCTAATAAGTGGGTGAGTCCTGACTGGAAGCTCGGTGGAGGTTTAAAGCCAATTCTCTAAGTCTATCCCTTACTTGACACAGGGTTAAATTCAGAGGGAGCCTTTGAGAACATATGATGCTGGGAAGCAGTAAATTCTTCAGGTGTTAGGCTATTGTTGGCAATTTCATAAGATGAAAATTATGTACATTTGATTTCAGAATTACATGTCAAAATTTAAAACTTTAAATTGGTCAAATTAACATACTGGTGAAATCCATTTTAATCAAAAGACAAATGGAACTATCAGACGAGGAATTTTGATCAGGCAGAGCAAGAAAATGCCAGGGCTTCAAACAGGGTTTCTGAGGGCCTGCCGAAGTGGGTGCAGGCAGGTTCACGCCCACATTGGAAGGGACAGAAAAGAGCACATCTCCACCAAGTTTTGGTCTCAGCACTTTTGCCTTCGTATGGATCACTGCATAGACCTCCATGTACAAAGCTTAAAAAACACTATGTTTCCCTCTCTGGGTACTTGTCTGATATGTGCAACAACAGTAGCAGGGGCAATTAACAGAAACATTTATAGTCTTGAACCAGAAATATGCAGTGGACCTATTTGTGGACCTATTACTGATATCCAGAAATAGGTCCACAATTAACCAGCAAGGCCAGTGCATGTCCATTTGAGAAATTTTACTTACTAAAGTCATTATTGAATTTATCCATTAACTCATCAAATACCAAGCAGTCTTCAAAGCCCTGAAATAAGAAAAATGGGGAAAAAATAAACTGGAAATAATAAAAACTTCTTAGCAATTTTGAATAGGCCTTCTACCAGCGGTTCATGGGGTGTTTACCCTCAGCCAGTGCAGAGCACCTGACCAGTCCGTCCACACCTGGAATTGACTGAAGATTTCTCAGGACCATCAACTGCGTACATGGTGGTTTTGTCTTTGCCCAATTCATATATGTTATTTACAGTGATTTGGAATTTGTTCAAAATTTAAATTACTCTTGTAATTTTGATGGATTCCATTGCTTCTTCAAGAAGAAAGAATAATTATGTTGCTCTACCATGAGTGTTAGAATTATATTTAAACTATTCCAGTCTCCAAGACTCATATTTAGAGCAATTTCATGATAGATTAGAACTCTCATATTAATTTAGTTCTTATAAGCCAAGAGTAAAGCAAATTTCTAATATTAAGAACTCTACAAAATTAGTAAGGTACTATGTTAAATACAATGGGGAAGGAGAAAATCAAAAGCTATGTTTCCTGCTGTCTAGGAATTCAGACTATAGTTTTGGAGACAATATAAAGTATGTAAAAGTTAAAAAATAAAGTAATTTTCACATCAAATATAGAGATTACACTGAAGCAAATAAATTTACTTGTCAATTATATAGACTGTTAATTTAGATGTGAGAGGTAGCATATAAGGCTGAGATAATAACACTTTTAAATTATTTACTTAATTAATTCATTTATTCCACAAGAATCTCTATGAAGCAGGTACTGTTAAAATCCCAACTTTATAGGTAAGGAAATGAAGATAAGTTAGTTATCTTCACTAAGATGGTAAATAACTATCTTAGGCTTAATGCTTTTTTCCTACATTAAAGTGCTGGATTAAGTGATTCAAGACGACTATAGTTAGTGATAAGTCTAAACATCTGCTATGATATCTGAATTAATTCTGCTCTCAGAGATTCTGTGGGGATAGTTTTAGACATTATTCTTTTAATTCTTATCCAAGGATATATTGATTAATTCTTAGGGAGAGAGGAAAGCGGGGAGAGAGAGAAAAACGAACACTGTCTTGTTGTTCCACTTATTTCTGCATTCGTTGGTTGCTTCTTTTATGTGCCCTGACCTAGGGTCAAACCTGCAACGTTGGCATATCAGGACAACACTCTAACCAAGTGAGCTACCCGGCCAGGACCTGCAAATGTTTTTTTTCTTTTTTTAACCTAAGATGTTTTGGTTGGGATTTACCTGGACAAAAGAACGTACCGCATTCATTCCTTGCCCAAAAAAGGGCACTATGGCGTGAGCAGCGTCCCCCATGAGTACACAGTGGGATTTAAAGTGAAAAGGCGAGCACTTCACAGAGATCATGGGCTGGGCAGGCAACAGAAAGAAATCTCGCGTCAGGTTTTGCCTTCAGAGAAAAACAGAGTGTAAAGATGTTCAGTTGGGTGTGAAATGCTGCACAATTCTTTCACATTGACTGGCTTTATGACTGTAGGATTTTACGAACAGATACACAAGAACACCAGCAAGAAAACAGGAAAGGGAGGAACTGAAGTTTCATCATCCTAATTACCTTCCTGATTTGCCACAATGTGGATCACATTCTAAAAGAACACGTCTGGTTGCACATCAATAATTTGAAATAGGTCAGCATTATATGTCATAAAAATCTCTTGTACGTGGGTCATGCAATTTTCAGTGACGTTGGTAGGTTTTAGGGTGTGGACACATCAAGATGCTGCTGTGCATTTGATTAAACCCCAACAAACCAAAATAGAAATTAATGTCAATTTATATGTACTTGAAAGTGGACAGTTCTAATCCTAGGTAGGATTACAAAAGAAAAATTAATGTGAATTTATATATCTTTGAAAGTGGGCAGTTGTAATCCTAGCTAGCGTTTGAAAAGCATCCACAGAGGTTTTTGTGGACGCTCTAATGAGAGAAACAGTATGTAAACCTGGATCTTAAATCTGGCTGAAAAGGCAAGAAAGAGCCATGGGAACATGGGTTAAGTTTTAGTGCCAGACAGATTTCCATCAAGGTCAGAGAGGGAGAGCTGAACTGAATTAGTCATCAGGAAAGGATGAAAATGGACACTTTTTCAAAGACCTGCTAGGGGCTGGCAGTGGGCTATCCCTTCTACAAAGTTAGCTCACTGAATGTTCGCAACTGCCCTAAAACATTGGTATCCTGGTTCCATTTTAAAAGTAAAAAACCTGACACTCAAGGAAGTAAAAAGTAGAGAAGCATTAAAATCTTGCCCTTTCTGCAGCCTTACACTGCCTCCATGAAGACATCTCTGGAGGGTGAGAGTGAGCTGGATCCCCGGGGGAGAGACAGTGGGGACTGCGACCCTGAATGCCCGCAGATGACAAAGGTCCACCGGGAGGGCGATGCGGACAGGGGTTCCTAGATGCCAGCGCCCCTAAACCAGACAGTGAGCACAATTAGCTATCAACCTTGAACTTCCTGTGTGCCAGGCCCTGTGCTGCATCATTGATAGGCACGGTGTCCTTTAGTCCTTTGGGGCAGGTACAATACTATTATTATCGCCATTTTACTGTGAGGGGCTGAGATGTTCAAAAGCTTACGCAGCTAGTGAGTGGTAGACCTGAACCTGAGGTTGCTGGTACCTGCTGTGCCACAGACATGCTTATCTACTGGGGGCCCGAGTACCTGAACGGGATATAGAGAGGCCTGGGGACATCGGTGGCTTGTCTTTCCCAGTGAAACCAGCCAGGGCCTGGGCTTCTTGAACTAACAGCTCGTAGCACAGCATGCACTTTTGCTAACATTGGCTTCACGTCTATATTGCCGCGCAGCCAGACATGTTTGAGCAAAACTGAAATAAGGTGCATCACCTGCATTTGGATTTTGACTAACTCAAATCAGTGGGGCCCATGGCATATCTTGAAACTTACTCTCCGATGAGAGGGATGGAGTCCAAAAAGTACTTATGGAAGAAATCCAGCACGTCTCCACTAGTTTGGAGTTTTTCAAACTCTTCAAAGGGCATGAACAAAGTACACGTGAAAGACTTGTCCTGTGAGAAAAAGAACAGTGTGAGAGGGAAGAGGAGACCATGATGAGGACACAAAGGAGGGTCCCTACACCACAGGTCCTTGCTGTGGCCAGGACAGGCACCCGGGAGGAATGTCCCAGCGAGCAGGGAAAGCGCCCTCGCTTTTTCCCACGGCTCCCAAAGGAAAGCGCTGCCTCGTCTCAGGGCTACTCCCCAGCTTCTCGGTTAGTAGGAGAATTTCTACCCTGTAAATTCCAGACATTTCCACCAAGCAAGCACTACAGCTGAGGTTACTAATAGGTTGGTTGGATTTACTTTCTCCTCTTTTCTCCTCTATTGTTCTTTTTATGACAGTATGAATGAATAGGCATTGGACCCGAGGCCTGATAACAGGGAAAAAAGAAGGTAAAAGAAAGAAAAAGACCAACCAGAGAAACAGATAGTTATATCTATCTATACCACATAATAATAATAATAACAACAACAACAATAAAATGAGAACAATGATATACAGGGCCCAACCCAAATAATGCCCTTTTTATTACAAAATCATAAGCATGTAATACTGTAACATAATAATATCACACTCAAACACACCATGCGACATTTTAGGTGAAATGTTCAAATTAAAACTACAAATTATTATACCCATATTATTACCCTACCAACCACACTCAAATGGGCATTACTTCTGCCAGACCCTGTACGTATTTTATATATTTATATATCAAAAAAGTGTATGTCTAATGAATGAACAGCCATACTGTTTGATAATCTGTATTCCAATGCTTTATCAATCTTAAAGGCTGAAAGTACTTCCTATCACATAACCGAAGCCTCTTTGGCTTTATTTGGGTGTCATTACATCCTACAGTGTCTTGGGAAAGGTGACAGGCTCTGCCACACCAACCCCCCAGTTGTCTTCCATGTGTGTTAAATCTCCTTTGCAAAGTACATCATCGGAGTGACTTCCAATAGGATTTTCCTCAGTCATCCCAAAGTTCAAGATGTGATCACTAAATAGATTAAACAATGATGAGATTAATTATGTGTGTGTAGATATATATATATATATATATACACTCACACACATACACACACACACAAAGCACATGAATGAATAAAAAACATTCATTACAGATGTAAATTACCATTGATGAAAGATTCTGAACTACCTTGTTAGGAAGTGCAATCATCATGAAGGTATTTCTAGGCCAAATGTGTAGATAATTCGGTTCCATGGCATACTGCAGAAAAAAATGTATATATACTTGGTTAATATATTAATGCAATGCTTCTATAAAGCTGACTGTGCTTATTTTATAATTGTTTCCACAGCAATTTAAATCAGTATCATATTCATGGTGCTATGCACATCTATTGCTACATAAAGTAGAAATAGTCTTAGAAAAGACTTTGTGTTCTGTCTTTATAAACTGAAACTTAGGTGAGGTGTTTTACAAATAGAATCATTCATTGCCTTTTATTACAAATGTCCTTGATCACTTGACTTCAAAATGTTTAAAATCAATACCGTATTTTCTGTATGTCAGTAGGATGAGTTTTTGATACTCGGTATAACTGAAGGTTTGTGAACAGGCTCTTAGATGTTCTCTCTGTCTTTCTTTGTTTTAATTTCATACACACACACAATCATGCACACATGCCCATACACATATGTGTGAATATACATGTGTATATGTGTGTACATTTTTATGCTTTTTCACCTTATTTAGTGACTTACTTGTATGGATAGAAAGGTCCTAATTTAAATTTTATGGGCAAAACCAAATTTTACAAACAAGGCTCTTATCTCTTGTTTCCTATAAAATAAATAGCGGAGAGGTCTGGTCTCCATAGTGACCCCGCTACAACGCAATAACAACCTGAGGAAGTACTGATTCCTTGGGGAGGTCAATGGACCCAAGACCCAATTGGCCCAAACCCTAAAGTTTCCCAAGGATATTTTATATATACAAGAACACACCATCAATTTTCCAGCTATTTCAGGTTTGCATTACTTTTTACAAACTTTTAGAAAGTACTTGCCACGTGTATATGACATAGATGAATAAATGCATAACTCTTTGACCTCAAAGATCTTACAGTGCAGTTTAATAGGCACCCTGCCTCCATATAAAAAGCCAAATAACTTGTCTTTAACAGCAATTTAAGTGGTAGATAATAGGCAATTTGCTGCTAAATTAGAAGCAGAGGAAGGAAAAGCTGAGCAGGGAGGTAAGTAGTAATGAAAAAAATACAATTAAAAATACAAAAAAACAATAAGAATTAATAAATTTTAAAAAGAAAGAAATTTGTGGGGCGGGAGTGGTTAAAACAAGGAATTCATGGATTATAGAAGGAAAGAAGGGAGGGGTCAACTAGCCGAGCAGAGCAGGCTGTGTGAGTGAGCCTGTCTGAGACTGGCAGGAAGGAAAGCAGCCCGGGCAGGCGACTGTCCCCGCTTGTCCCTCTTGCTGTCTTTTGGCCACTTCTGCAGCCTTTTAGAGCTCCCAAAGATAAGAAGGAGCAGACAAATGACAGCTGACCGATTTCTTATTACTGCAATAATCAAGGTTGAAACTGCTGAATAAAAACTGTGTGGAAGGTAACACCCACCTCCCGTCTTCACCGTTGGCATTAGATAAGGGTTATACATTGTTTTGAGAGAGCAAATAGGATATCAAGAACATTTTGGTGTTCATACCTGTTTCATGACATTGCAAAATGTTTTGCCATGTATAATGCATATCTTTTTTGCTCAAATTTGTGAGGGAAAAATATGGATGTGCATTATACCTTGGTATAACGATTACATACCTAAGGTATAATAATGGGTATAACAATCCTGTGTAAAATGCACACAAAAACATGGGTGTGCATTATACAGAGCAAAATACGGTAACCCTTCACATTTTAGCTTTTTATGACCAATTCATGCTCTCAACAGAAGAGCTTGAGGCTGCCCAAGGTCAGGCTTGTAGGAATCACCATTGGTCCTCTCGCCAAAAGTCCCTCCAAACATAAAGTCTAAGCAAAAGAATTTTGCTGGCTGTGCCAAGGCAGCTTTACGATGCACCTCCCATTCATTTCCCTCTAACATTCATCCACTTCTGTCACTCACCCAATCTCTTATCCCCAATTCAGTCTTTACAGGTGGAGCAATAGTATCTGTTACATTAAAGAAAGGGGAAGGAAGGAAGGAAGGAAGGAAGGAAGGAAGGAAGGAAGGAAGGAAGGAAGGAAGGAAGGAAGGAAGGAAGGGTAATTTTTGGTAGACTCATTTGTTGCCATGTCAAAATACTCCTATGTGTGGGTCACGCTGGTATGTCAAAACAGTAGAAATTTTTTCGTAAAGCACTAGTTATTAGTATTAAATGTAGATAACTAGAAAATAAATGGTATCTTAAATTTACATTGGGAGACATGCTTCCATGCAAGTCTGGGGTAATTTTCAATAGAATCCTAAAATCCTGTAATTCAGAATTATTGGCTCTTGGGCCATGAAAATAAAATCTACCTGAAACCATAAAATCAGCATTGAAGAATTAGTAAACACACTTTTGACCAGGAAGAGGAAATAGAAAGACAACATAATTTTAAAATATGTATTTGACTGATGGATAGAGTTTGGTATATAACTGGTATAAAATACCACTATCCCAAATTGACTAGCTATTTTACAGATATCTGAATTTCATGATGAATTTCATTAGATTAAATCCATGCCTTAAAAATGGATGTTTAATATGCAAATTAAGTATTTAACTAACATCGTTTACTTATCCTTATTTATAAGCCAAGATCCTTATTCCTTTTGTTGATATTTTAGTCTTCCTTATTAAATTCCCACACATATTTGCTTATGACAATATAAAATATACATATCACATATTTGCTTCAGGCCATATACGGATTAACATGGGAACAAGGAAATAAGAAAACCCCTTGGAGAACATAACTCCTTATTAAATTCCCACACATATTTGCTTATGACAATATAAAATATACATATCACATATTTGCTTCAGGCCATATACGGATTAACATGGGAACAAGGGAATAAGAAAACCTCTTGGAGAAACCCCAGTGCTACATCTGATAAGGAGTTAAAATCCAAAATTTATAATGCACTTATAAAACTCAACACTAAAAAATAAATAATCCAATTAAAAAATGGACAAAGGACCTGAATAGCCACTTCTCCAAAGAGGACATACAGACGGCAAACAGACAAATGAAAAGATGCTCAATGTCACTAATCACTCGAGAAATACAAATTCAACCACAATGAGATACCACCTCACACCTGTCAGAATGGCTGTCACCTATAAATCAGCAAACAGCAAGTGCTGGCGAGGACATGAGGAAGGGAACCCTCGTCCACTGTTGCAGACCGGTGCACCCTCGGTGGAAAGCAGCATGGAGATACCTCAAAGAATTAAACATGGAACTGCCTTATGACCCAGTGATTCCACTTCCGGGAATATATCCGAAGAAACTCAAAATGCTCTTTTGAAAGAATATATGCGCTCCTATGTTCATTGCAGCGCTATTTACAATAGCCAAGAATTGGAAGCAATCCAAGTGTCCATCAGTAGATGAGTGGATAGAAAAACTGTAGTACATTTATACAATGGAATATTACTTTGGTGTAAAAAGAAGGAAATCTTACCCTTTGCCACAGCATGGACCTGGAGAGCTTTATGCTAAATGAAATAAGCCAGTCAGAAAAACAAGTACCATATGATTTCACTCATATAAATCTAATAGACAAAATAATCTAACAAAGTAAAAGCAGAATCACAAACAGACAACATACTGACAGCTATCAGGATAGGAGAGTTTCAGGGCTGGGTAAAAACGGTGAAGGGACTAAGCAAAAATAAATAAATAAACACTCAGAGACAACTGTATAGTGATTGCCAGAAGGAAAGGGGGAGGGGAGAGGTAGAATGTGATGGAAGGAGATTTGACTTGGGGTGGTGAACACACTGAATATACAGAAGATGTATTATAGAATTGTGCTCCCGAGAACATGTAATTTTATTAACCAATGCCACCCCAATAAATTCAATTTAAAAACTCGTTGGAAATCCTTTTGCAACAACTTGCTATTCACTGTATTTAATAACTCTTATTAATTGAATCAGGAAGACAAGAACTCCCAATTGTCAGTGTATAGAATTGATTCCCACCCCATTTTTCTCTCCCAAGAGAAAATGGAACAATGATACTGATATCTGAGACAAATTCCTTGTGTGTTTCCAGTAAGGTAGTTGTAATTCCTCTCTTTCTTTACGTCTTAGAAAGGTATAGCAAAAGGTAAGGGAGAGAGAGTGATATTGTTAAAGGCACACCTATAGACCAATTTATTATTAATCACAAAATACTTTGCTAAACGCCCAAACTAAGACATGTGACTGAGAACAACTGCACTAGAATATGCCTTTAATTAATAGGATGTAGGGTATGTGGAAAGGGGACCAGAAAGAGAAAGACTTACATCTCCATTCTTAGGTGGAATGGTCAACTCCATGTACCCATGAGGAATGTACCGTTGACTATAATCAAAGCGAGGTTTCTTCATGAGCTGAGCTCTGACCGTTGAATAGGCACCATCACATCCTACAATGAGGTCACAAGTGAGATCTTTGGGAACTTTGTCAGATCTGAAAAATAAAACAAACCATCCAAATTTAAGTGGTGAAAAGGACCATGTACCTCCACTTGGGTATAAAAAGTAGCAAGTCAAGGAGGCTACGACTCCCTTTTACAAATCTGACTTACAGCTTTGAGTTGATATCTAGAGAGATGGCAATACTCACCCCTAACACAAGTTTTCCTCTGAGAACGAGAATAACACACAACCATATGGATTAGCGAAGGCATGCTAGGCCACGGAAGTGTGTCTGAGAGCTGACTTCCCCGCATGAAGGAAGAGAATCTTGAAAAGAAGGCAAAATGTCCCAAGTGGAGGGCACATATGAGCCACTGCAAGGATGGCACCAGGATTTTTTAGGAGCACTACGTTCGTTTGGCTTGAGCAGAGGGTGGCAGGAGATAAGCTTAAGAAAAGAACGCAGTGTGGGGAGGGCAAAAAGGGGGAAGATAATTTTGAATATTAAGACAAAAGGTTTAAATATATTCCCCTGGCACAAGGGGAAAATGGAATTTTTTTCATTTGCGTGGATGATATTTGAAAAGGGGCAACTTAATCTCAGTTGCAGTAGGTGTCTTGAAGAGGTGGCAGAATGTAGAAGAGAAAGGAGATGGGACCAGGTGACCGCAGTAGCCTACCTACAGCAGGGGTGACAGCCAAGGACTGTGGTGCTCAGGAAAAAGCAGAAAAATCAGGAGAAAATAGAGAAAGGGGGCCATGACAGTGACTCTAATTACCTTGGTGATAGAACTAGGGACGTCAGGAGTGGGACATGCTTGGAGAAAAACAGACGATCAAGGTTTCAGATGTGTTTGAGGTCATGGCAAGAGGTCCCGGTACTTATGAAGATGTTTAATGAGAAATTAACATTGACTAGGACTGAGTTTAGGACTGAGAATGAAGGCACAGGCCTTGGCTAGAAAGGTTCATTTTAGAGATGTGTGTTTACAAGTGGTTATGGAATGGACTGGGAATCCATGACTTATCGCAAGAGTGGGACATGAGGCTTGGCACTTGAGAGGCAATAGAGCACGCTAAGGAGAAGCAGACAGGTAGCATCCTGAGAGAGGAGAGGACAAGCAGGGCTGTGGAGGATCATCTGTTTCTAGGGAGGAGAGAGCGTGAAGCAGAGTGGGGTCCCCAGTGCGGAAGACCATGGGAGTTTGAGTGACCAGGAGTATTGTTGGCATCCTAGGCAGAGGGCATATAAAGTCTATTTTCAATGTAAAACTCAGCGACTCTAGAACCTAGTTGAACTGGCCTTTTAGTAATCCTTTAACTCTTTCAAAAGAGCCAAAGACCAAAGTTTACAGATACAGTTCTCCACTCCAAATCTTCACTCTTCCCTCTCAAGTCAAAAGGCTGCCAGCTAATTACCCAAGCACTGTGATCGTTCTCTCTCCAGGATTATATTTCAACAGCCTGTGGCCAAAGTACACCTTCACATTGGGATATTTCTCAACAGCTGAGGAAACAAAGAATGCAAACAAAAATAAAATTCCAATTTTCATTTCACTTGCTCAGGTTGAAATATTAGTCATTTACTTACAACAGTATGATAAAGCTATTTCTTTTTATTTTCTTAAGAATAACATGAATCTATCTAGCCACCTAGCCCCACCCACCCATCTGCGCATCCAAAAGACAGTCTTACAAATGTTGGTAAAGAAGTTGACTTAAGCATACTAAGCCCTATTTCTTAAGCCCCTGCTGAATCACCTAGAATGACTTTCCCATCACTCCTCTTTCCAGTTCAATTCAATTCAATTCAACAGACATATTGTAAATGGGCTTTGGGTGGGGAACTGTGGAGAAACAGATAAATCCCGTGGAGACTGTTGAGACTGCTCAAGACAGACTGATTTAGGAGACAGGAGAATTGCTTAAGGAGAATGCTTTGCAGGGAGTAAATATGTTTGGTACAAATGCTGGAGAGGAGAAAAAACTACTCCTGATCAAGGGCTACCTGGGATGTGACTGGATTGATTAGCCAAGCTACAGATTTAATTACCAATCCAGGGGCTTTTCCATCAATGACTAGACCTTTTTTAGTTACATTAGAAACCCCAGGGTTATATTTTACACATTCCTCTTTCTCAAGCTCCTTCGCTCTCTATTGGGTCTCCTATGAATACCACGAATCTGCATCCTTCCCTCCAACCATGTTGCTATAACTTTAGTCCAGGGCCTCATTTTTTGCACACAGAGATTGTCCCAACAATCTTGAGGCCTCCTATTAGCCTCCATACTACTGCTTTTTGTTTTTCTGAAATGCAAATGTAATTGTATCACTTTGCAAATCATGAGAGCCTATCTATTGCTACACTAGACTGTGCGTTATTCATCAGGGAGGGCACTCATTCATTCCAGTGCCTTAAGACAACAGGAATTCAGTGCCCGTTGAACAAATGATTTTCATTTAGATTATTGAGAAGATGAAAAAGAGATGCCAGAGGATGTATCACTGCTACTTTTCAAGAAGGACTTGGTACTATGCACGGTCCTGCTCTTAATAATCACAAAAAGAAATAGTAAACAAATCCCAATAAATCATGTGACAAGATTAGTCTCATGTGCTATACTCAAAATGACAACTGGTAAATAAAGCATTGGACTTACCGGTTAATAGATCCTTGTTTAGATTTTCTCTGCTTATAGAAAGAATATACTGCAAGAAAAATATAGTAGATACTGTTTGTTTCTGGAGAATGGGCAAATATAATTCTATGTTACTCACTCAGAAATAAGAACAATTTCTTATTTAGCAGAAGGTTGCAATCTTAGTTTTGTGACCATTCAGCTAAGTAGCCTTTAAAATATTAAATATTTTAACCAAATATATATAATATGATGCTTAAGTTTAAACTTAAGCTTTTTCAAAATTTGATACTATAAAAACCAAACCCTCCTCTTGTAGGAAAATATTTTCACTAAGATAGTTTTATTTTAACAGCAAATTATATATTTCATATTTTTGGCTTAGGCCTCCAAATTAAGCTGTTTAAAAGAACTTTAGAATTGACAACATCACCAGAATAAATGTACCATTTCCAAAAGGCCTTTGTTTCAATGCAAAAGAGTGTGTGCGGGGAGGAGGCAGCCAGAATGGGGTTGGTAAGAGTGGATCAAGCTTCTCTGGGACACATGTTGATTGTCTGTGACTTTATAGGACAGTTCATGACTGTTCCGTGAGGCCCGGCAGACGCTGTACGTAGGGCCCACCATACTTTAGGGGTCCATGAAAATGCTTTAATTTTAGTTTATTTTAAAATCGGAAGAAAAAAATTAGTACAATGGATATAAAGAATGAATCCAGCCTAGAGTACATTAATATTTATACCAATGCGCTCATAAAATCTGATCTTTACTACTTACTGTTTAACAGAGGCAGGGGCCCACGGCGCTGGCATGACTGCCTACCCAGAGCCCGCGGAAGGCGCACCGCAGCCTGGCAAGGCGGGGTGCCCATCGCTTTGAAAAATTTAACCATGCAGCTTTCCGCACAGGGTCATATATCCCACTGAACACAAGTATACTACTTTATGAATCTTCACCTCATCCAAATGCAGAGACGTTTAAAATGAGCAGCTCCTCCTATGCTTGGTATAAAAAGAACTAGTTCATGCTACAGAGCAAATGACTGAGAAAGAGCTCCCTGTGTCTTTGCTCTACATTGAAATTCACAGGGATCTATTAATTGTCCCTCTCCTAGCTCTGCTTTACAGTCTTCTATGCCACGGATGGCCTCATTCCCATGGAAACCACGCTTGTTATTCCAAGTGTATTAGGTAACATTTTCATTACAAAGGCTTGTTTACCTGGGGAAGATATTCTTTCCATATCAGTGCCCAGGCTGCAGGGAGGGTCCCTGTCTGGTCTACTCTATGTCTTTGGCTGGTACTGTTTCATAATCGAAAGACAGAGTCACTGCCACGAAGTCTCCCTGTTCTCAAAGGTCGATCTTACGAAGAATAAATATAAATAAATAAGTCAAGAGCTCTACAATGGCTCTTATAACCAAAATAACGATAATAATGATCAGAGTAATCATCTAAAGGGAGTTGGACTATCTCCTTTGGAGATCTGTGAGACAAAGTTTGCAGTGCTAACTTGTTTAAATATATGAGGAAAAAATGTTCACATTCTATGTACTGAATGCCTTCAAAAGAGAATGTTTCTTAGTAAGGGAGCGCCATCGTTTTGGGCTTGGGAGATTAGAAGTAAAAACTGGGGAGCTCTGACCCGCTCTGTACACTAGGGGATGATTTGATAGTTCCCAGGGCACTCTGGGAGGGAGAAGGGAGGGATCAGCAAGACAAGAGGAGCCTGTGGTTGCTGCAGGGAGAAAGGGCAGAGAAAAGAGCCGGAGGAGGGAGGCTCAGCTCGGAGAAGGATTCGGAATGGATTTTGGAGATTAAATTCTGCCCATTAGGGACTTGAAGGTTGTTTGCTGTTGTGTGTGCAATGTAGGCCCTGGGGGACCCACAGCTCTTCAGCACAGTCGTGTGTCTTTTGAGCATTGTTTGCAGAAATTGGTGGAAGAGATGGACTTCCTGTCTGGATCATCGCGGTATATAGTCAATACTAGGGGACAGGGAGTGGACACCAAGAGGCAGAGGAGGTCAATCGGAGGTAGGCTCCCTGGGGACCCATAGAAACCCTGGGGTCATGGGGAGGGCTTTGGACTTCCCCAGGTGTAGAATTAAGCAATTCGAAGCAATCTTAAAGGATAAGGAGGCTCCCGTGTTCGACTCAGACATAAAAACAATGCTGCAAGCCAAAGAAAGAGGGGCGGCTATAAATTTAGCATTAACTCAATTCTTAAGGACTGAGAAATGGCAGGATTGGTGGGAGACGAGTCATTTCCTCCTCCTTTGAAGGTATGGACAGCCCCCAAATGGAACCCCCCACTGACACTGTCACCGTGTTGGAAAATCATCGGTGATGAAGCTACTTCTGTTTGTCCCTCTCAGGTGGTACAGATAAGGAAGCCGGTTTTAGTCTCGGGTCCACGTCAGTCCCCTCTTCTAGCTTTCCTGATGCCACTTTGAGCCATATCTCACTCCTTGGTCTGCTTGCACTTTATTGGCTCGCTCTTTGCCGAGAGGATGGATGTGATGCACTGGCCTTCCTCAGCACGTTCCACGCTAATCCAAGAGGAAGAGGGGATGATCATCCCAAGTCGTGCTCCATTTAGTAATAGATGTAGCAGAATGAAGCAGTGCTGCCCAGCAATCCGGGAGGGCCCCCGGACACCACACCCTGCTGGCTGTTGTCTCAGAGGAAACCTGCCTCATTTTCCCTTTGACCCTGACCTCAAGCATTCGTGCAGCTCCTGTCTTCACCTGTAAAGCAGGTGGGTGGAGCCAGTGAATCTAAGGTTGCCGATCACTGGCAGAGTCTGCTATGTGAAAGTGCATTTACACACTTTCTCATCCAATACACACTTGGCACTTGAAAATTTGTGTTTTTTAGAAGTCTGTTCTCACCCAGCTTGCTTCCATTGATAGACCCTCACTTGGTTGGGATGATACTATCTTACTGCTGAGTTAAGATTTCAGCAAATTGTCTGTCTCAAATTTCACTCTCTCTGTGAAGACTTCTCTAGAAACCAAAGCTTTCCTCCCTCTCTGAACCACACAGCTGAGTTCTTTTCGCAATGAACTTGATTGCCAGCTGTCCTGAGCCTAGCGAGGATTTTCCTGCCATGTGTGTTCCAACTCTTTCTCAACTACCTGTAAGTCGCCCATTCTCATCCCTTTCTTTCTTGTCCAAAAAATGTCTTATATATCCAATGTTGCTTCACTGTCCTTGGAATTTTCATGGATTTTTTATGTCTATGAGAATTCCTCATGTGCGTGTATTGAACTTCGATTTTCTTCTGTTAATCTGTCTCTGTTAATTTGGTTATTAGCCCAGGCAGAAGAATTTAGAAGGTGGAAGGAAAAGCATTAATATTTTTTAGCCCCCACCGTTAGCACAGCTTATACGTGCCTATTTAGAAGAGGTGATTCTTTTCTTTCCTGCAACACCAAGCGCAACTTGGGACCAATTAAACAGAATATATTAATTATCTAAAAATGTTTAGTTGACTACAGGTGGTCAGTGGACTTTCTTCCCCTTCATTCCCCTTCTAGACTCAGGAATGAAGACTCTGTACCTATGTTTTTAAAATGCCAAAATAAGCAGGCTATTATTTCTGAAAAGTCATTAAATAGACATTTTTATTCTTCCCTGCTACCTCTTCCCCCAAAGCCCTTAATTCTTAGAATGTTTTACTTTGGACTCACCTTTTAAACACATTTTAATTGTTGCAGAATACATATGATAGAAGCTTTACCATCTTAAAACAATTTTTAAATATACAGCTCAGTGGCGTTACGTGCACCCACAATGTTGTTACAACCATCGCCACCATCCACACACAGAACTTTTTTTTTAAATGTAATCTTTATGGTATTTTTTTCCATTACCATTTAGTCCCCTTATAGTACTTTCATCTTTTGAAATTGAAAGTCTGTCTTCAGTAAACAGTAACTCTCCATTCCACATCTCCCCAGCCCCTAGCAACCACCGTTCTACTTTTCTGTCTGTGTGAATTGAACTACTCTAGGGAACTCATATAAGTGGACTCATACAGTATTTGTCCTCTTGTGACTGGCTTATTTTGCTGAGAATAAAGTCCTCAAGGTACCTCCATGTAGTAGCACGTGTCCCTTCCTTTTAAAGGCTGCATAGTATCCAGTGTCTGTTGCATAAAAAACCTACAATTGTCCTGGTGTCTCTTTAACCTTCCCCTGACCAACCCCAACTAGGTGTCCTATAATTTAATCCGATTCTGACACCAGCTGTCTGCACTTAGCCTCGGATCCCAAGGTTAAGAGCCCCATCCCACAAGACTGCCCCCACTTCACATGCCGATCATATGTCCAGTTTGTCACCTGCACCCCTGACTGATTGGCTAGAAATCAAAGGTTCCCCAGGACCCCTTTTCAGGTTTGATTAATTTGCTAGAGCAGCTCACAGAACTCAGGAAAATGGTTTATTGTTCACCAGTGTATTTACAAAAGGAAACGATAAAAGATGCAGAGGAGCATCCAGACGGAAGAGACAGGCAGGGGGAGGCACGTGAGAGGTGCGTAGGGCTGCTGCGCCCTCTCCAGGGCACCCGCGTCCCAGCACCTGCTCAGGCTCGCCAACCTGGACACTCTCTGAACCCCATCGATGGGGATTTTTATGGAGCTTCCTCGCACAGGCGTGATGGATCATTTACTCCATTTCCAGACCCACTCTCCTCTCTATAGAATGGGGGTTAGAGCTGACAATTCCCAGCTTCTAATCACAGCTTGGTCTTTCGGGTGACTGGCCCCCACCCAGGCGTCCACCAAGAGTCACCTCCTCAGAACAAAAGACACTCCTAGTACCCAGGAAATTCCAAGGGATCGAGGAGTCCTGTGTCAGGAACTGGAGTCACAGGCCAAACATTGGAAGAAAAGAGGTTCCTGGTGCTCTTGCCACTTTGGAAATCACAAGGGTTGTAGAACTCTGTGCCAGGAGCCGAGGGCAAAGATATATGTGTATGTATATTCTATTTTCTCACTTGGGTTGCTTCCACCTTTTGACTATTGAAATGCTGCTGTGAACATGGGTATTCAAGTATCTATTTTTGGCTCTTTTGGATATACACCAAGAAGTGGAATTGCTGAGTCATAGGGTACCTCTATTTTTTAAGTGTTTGAGGAACGACCACACTAGTTTTCATAGCGTCTGTACCATTTTCTGTTCCCACCAACAATGCACCAGGATTCGTTTCTATTTCTTCACGTCCTTATTTTCTATCTTTGTTTTTGCTTCTGATAGTAGCCATCATAATTGATATGAGCTGCTTCAGCTACTTTATCATCACAAGATCTGGGAGGACCTTGGTCCCATGAGCATGTGCTCTATCTCTTACTCCCTACCTCAAGTGTGGTCCGTGGACCAGCAGCGTGGAAAGCACCTCAGTGTTTGGGGGTTGCAGAACTTCAGCCTCCATTCCAGCCACACAGAATCTGACTACATTTTAATAAGACCCCAGGTGAGTCTGACCATCACTGTTATACCTGCAATGGCAGGTCTGGGCCGGTTGGGGGGCACGGTGGCGTTCAGAGACTCAGAAGAATATGAATCTCACTTGGGTTCCACACTTAAAATGAGGTGTTGCTGAATAAAGCAAATTGGAATTTTTCTCTTATTGATTGATTGTTTGCTACATTCATTCTCCCAAAGAAACAAACTTAGAAAGTACAACTAGATAAAAATGCATACTTCGCCCAACACTGTATGTTACTGTATAAAAGATAAGAAAACACAAAATGAGAACATGGATTTGTTTTGATAAATGCTACATCACATTCTGTACTCTGATGTTTTAGAAATTATAAACACTGAAAGCATTTTGGGTTTATTCTATAAATTCTGTTATAATTTGCCTGAGAGAGTCAGGGTAGGTAACACCATAAAACCCTCTCAAGTTGTTTCTGCATATTATGCATATCATGTAAATACAGGGCAATTTTCTCTGCGGAACTGAAAGGAGATGGGAGGGGAAAGGTGTCCAGTAGAGCAAAGCGTAGAGGCCAAAAACATCCTAGTAGTGATGACAACGATAACTAACTCTTCTTGGGTGTTCAGTAAGGACAGAGCCCTATTTTAAGCGCCTCATGTAAATTAACTTGTTAACTGGTTTATGTTCCTGAATTCTAGGCTGATGCAGGAAATGTCCAAGATGGGACCAAATGGCAAGTTATAGACTTCAGACTCAACTATGACCAAGCAAGTACCTCCAGTGTCAACCTACCTGCGACTTTGTCCCATAGGGAATTGCAGACTTTTTTCCTGAAAGAGAGTGAATCATTCTTGCTCTCATGGGAATACCTTGAGCTACAATCTGCAATAAAACCAGAAATGCCAATTTCAATTTCTGTAACTTGGCATTAGGCAAGTAATATAGGTACTAGTTTTAAAGTGTGCTTTTTAAATATGTTCAAAATATTTAAAAAATAATATAAAGAACCATGGAAGCACAGTATGGTGGAATTAATCAATGAAAATGGTGTTCTTGCAAATTTTAGATTTTGCGTTCTTTTGAAACTTTAGATTTTGGAATTCACTTCAAGTTTATTGGGTCTAAATCTAATATGACATCTGAGGCAAGAGTTTCATTGTCCAAAAGGTGAAGTGATTTTCTCATGATCACCAACGAGAGTAGCGCCTGGGGAGTAAAACCCGGGGCTCCTGAAACCCAGTTCAGTGTTTTTCTATGCACAGACCTGAGACAAGGGTAGAAATGCAAACAGAACCTATATGGACTTACGTTATCATTTTGAAGGCCCATTGTCAGCAAAAGTCCAATAAAAAATGCATTATTTCTGTTCACATTTTCAAGCTGCATGGTAGACAGGTAGTTCAGCGACATCAAGGCCATGTAAGAAAAATCTACTGCAGGCCAATCATCCTCATCCACAATCTTAGGGCCCATTGGTTTCAGAATTCAAAAGTTTTCAAATTTTCGAGAGGTAGTTTAGTGTATATGTGGCAATCACAGAGCCAGCAGAGTCTGGGACACTGCCTCATAATGAAACATTATTTCTCCAGTAAAACATAGCGACACTGAATGAAAAAATGGGTTAGGCCATAAAAAGTCTTCCATAAGGTCAATTTTCTGCTGGATGGATAACGAAGAGTTTTCTATTTTCAGAGGTTTTTGCCGCACAGAATTGTGGATAAGAGATTATGGACCTGTATGGTCAAAAGTATGGAGTTTGCCTGCCTCTCACCATCTGATGTCACTCAGATTTCACATTCTGTAGGCAGAGATCTACCATGCTGTTGAGAGCCCACGTCAGAAGTAACTATCAGGTGGGCTTGCAGTATCTCCTGCCCCAGGTCAGGAGGTACCTCAAGTGCCAAGTGTTCACCCTCTTGCCAAATTTAGAGGTTTGAAAACCTCTATAGAATGAGCCTGCAGCAGAGGTTCTTGGCATTCGATAGTCCTTTGCACTGGGGTAAAATCAAGACCACGCGATTGTTGGAAAACAGCAGGTGGTGTCTTCTATAAGGAAAATGCATTAACAGGGTACCTGATCTTCGAGGCCAATGGCTTTCAAGGCTTGTCGTCCTCTATAAGAAAGGGCCAAGTTAATGCTTCTTCCACGTGCAGCTTTGACCTCTCGGATATCTAAGACATTGGAAATAGACTCCACGTTACACATGTCTCCTTATATTGAGGACAGGATGAACAACTGGTTTGGTCAGAACCAAATTAAAAGACCTAAGTTAACTCTTTTAAAGAAAATACGCCCTGGCTGTTGTGGTTCAGTGGACTGAGTGCTGGCCTCTGTAACAATGGGTCGCAGGTTCAATTCCCAGTCAGGGCACATGCCTGGGTTGCAGGCCAAGTCCCCAGTAGGTGGCGTGCAAGAGGCAACCACACATTGATGTTTCTCTTCCTCTCTTCCTCCCTCCCTTCCCTTCTCTCTAAAAAATAAAAATAAAAAATAAAAACATTTTTTTAAAAAAGAAAATACTAATAATAGTACATTTGTATTAAATTAATTTAGATAGTTGAGGTTTAAAAAATTCGAACAGTTTTTTAAAAAAAATCTTTTTAATATCTAAAGAGAAAGAGGTCAGAGGATGAGAGCCACATCTCACCATTTTTAGTATTGTCTCACCTTCTCTAGCTTCATAGACATCAACTTGGAAATTCCTCTTTGCAAGGAAGCATGCGTTTAACGATCCAACCTAGGATTCAAAGCAAATTTTTTATTTTTATCTGATTCCACCACTATAGGGAATTTTTACTGGCAAAATGAAGCATCATGTGTGGCTTGGTTATTGTGCTGATTTATTCAGTCACTACTAGAAAGCACCATTTGCAAAAATAATGGGATAATTCAGGGATGAAAACTATAATTTTAGAGATAGACTTCTTTTTACTTTTTTATAGTCAAATGTAACTTTCTTACAGAAACATGTATACAGTTTACAGAATAATTAGAAAGCGAACCCCCCTAGAACCATCATTCTGGTCAAGAAGTAGAACATTGCTACCCTCCTACAGCTGCCTCCTCTTCCTCCCCCCCAATTACAATCCCCGACCTTTCACCAAAAGGTAAACATTATGCTGACTTTTGTGATAACCCACCCTTGCTTCTTTATAGTGTTACCACTTAGGTAGATATCCCTAGGCAATATAGGTTAGTTTGGTTTGTTTTTGAATCACATAATTAGAATCACACTTGTGTATTTTTCTGCATCTTGCTTCTTTAACACAACAATATGCTTAGGAGATTCATCCATATGGTTGCACGTAAACTGCAGGTCCTCCACTTTTACTACTGTTTGATTCGTCATTACGTGAAATCTCACAGGTGGTTTAGCCATTCTACTGTTGAAGGGCATCTGAGTGTTTCCTGGTTGGTGAATATTAACAATGCTGCAAAGAACATCCTTGAACATGAATCCCATGTACAAATGTGCATGATTTTTCTCTAGAGGATTATATTCAGAGTGGAATCCTAGTTCAAAGGCTTGTGTTTCTTCACCTTTATTATGTCACATGTTCCAACATTTTGTAGTAATGTATTTTTTCAACCAGCAGTTTCTGAGAGTTCATCTTTGTTAACACTCGGTGTTCTCAAACTTTTAAACATTCAAACATTGTGATTGGAGGGTAAGACTGGGAGGAGTGTGTTTCAATTTGCATAAATCTGATAACTAAAGAGGGTGAACACTTTCCATAATTGATTGGCTGTTTTGACCTCCTTGTTCATAAAGTGTAAAGTCTCTTGCCCATTTTCTATTGGGTTGTCTGACTTTTTTTTTTCCTATTGATCTTTTGAGTTAATCATATATCTGAGTAGAGTCTTTGTAATTTTTAAATATTGTGACTATCTCCTATTTTGTGGCTTGCTTTTTTCAATTCTATAGTATGTTTTAAAGGTGAGAAACTCTATTTCATGTAGTCACAATTATCAATGTTTTACATTATTGTTAATGTATTTGGTATCTTCTTAAGTCTTTCCCCACTGTGACAATATGAATAATTTTTTGTCTATTGTCTTCTCAAAGCTTCCTGGTTGGTCTTACACATCAGTGGAAATGCAAAAACTCACATTTCTTTTGAGCTCTTTCTTGAGCTCCTGCAAAACCAGTTTGCAGTGCAGTGGGTTGGGCAGCATAGGTTACCACCAAAACGCCCTAAGAATGTGGACTTTCAACCATGATAAACCCTTTGTATTCATTTCCTAGTGCTGCCTTAAGGAAGTACCACAAGGCAACTAGCTTAATGAGCAGATACTTGGCCCACGGTTCTGGAGGCTGGAAATCTGAAGTCAATGTGTCAACAGGGTTGGCTCCTTCTGAGGGCTGGGAGGGAAGGATCTGTTCCAGGCCTCTCTCCTTGGCTTGTAGATGGTCACTTTCTCCTGGTATCTCTTCACTTTGTCTTTCCTCTATGCACCCACTCGTAAGGCCAGGAGCAGGCACAGAAGGACCCGAGGCTTCGTTTGTTTACTTCACACCTGTTTTTACTCCTCTGCTCCAAGACACCTTAGTATGTAAACATTGATGTATTCTTTTAAAAAATATTCCCATGGTTCAGTTCTTGCATCTCCTTTTACCATTCAGTGATATTGCGACCACCTAACTTTCTTCATATTTAATTTCTGTAGACTGGTGATGGCGATTAAAAAAAAATGTCAATCATTATTTAAAACCAGTGAGTGTATGAAATTTTTCAGATTTAATTTTTTCAAAGGAATTCACATATTTAATATTCTGAAAGGCCAAACAAGACATTCATTATGAAGATTATGATCATTCCAGTTCTGTGTAACCAAGATTTAAATAAAACTAAAAAAAAAAATATTGTAGATGTGACAGAATTTCAGCTGACAGAATTTCAGCTAGAAGGATTGGTAATGTGGCTACTAGAGTGCATTTAGGCTCGAACTTTATTTCCTCTCTCTGTAAAGTGTGCTGAATCAAGAATAACTGTCAGTAACCTCTTTGTTGTTTTACTGGCAAAAAAAAAAGAAAACCCACTCAAACTACTATGAAGATATAAATGGAAAGGAAAATGTGTGTACACTACTCTGAACCTACCACAAACTCTCACTGAAAGCACAGCTGGTTCTGAGAATAAATAGGGAAGAGGGTGTTGAGAGAAGCAAAGACAATGCGTAGGGTAAGACTCTTGGGGGCAGTGGGAAGCATTCAAGGTGCCAGTTCTTGGGAGCAAGCCTCGGCAGACATAGGACAGTGCTCCTGAAGATGGCAGCCGTTCTGAAAAGGCTCTAAATTTGATTTTGAAGCGCCAAAAGTCCAGGACAGTAACCTGTTTTGATCATAAGATAATTTGTAAAATCAAAGTTTTATTAACAAGTGGTCTAACCTTTGGGTGAGTAAGCAGAGCTCTGAGGAGATTTTTTTGGTTATGTAATTATGGATTTACCCAGTTTTCTGTTCTCCTTTTCTATTTTCTTTTTTTCTCTTCTCTTACTTCCTTCTTTACAGGTCATGTCTATTGGCCCCACCCTGCCTGTGATATTGATGCCTAATTTACCAATTAAAAATGTTATTTGAGAACTTTTTTTTTTTAATAAAAATGAGTAGATATCCTTCCTGGGCGTTCAGCTGGCGTGGTTTTATGTAATGTTGGGATTCACCAAATTTCTGCTGATTCCCAGGTGACCTCTACAGCTGTGAGTATTCATAAATGCTGAACCTAACAGGAAAAAGCATCAAGACGATTAACATTTTATGTATTTTATGCCTCTTGTAAAATGTTTGAAATTAATCTGAGAATGTAATGTTAAACAGGTCAACTTGTCAACTACTTTTGACCTAATAAAGCATATAGAACTCTTCCTAAGAATCAATCTGAGTTTGTCACCAAATGACTTTTAAAAAGCCTGTTTATGTCTCCTACTCACAGAATCATAGTTTGGTCTCAAGAATTTGCTCTTTGGGCCTATCAACATAATAAGAAGAACTACATTGGTAACTGCACTCACTATGGGATAAGCACATAAAAATGTCTTCATCCTTAGTAACTACTACATCTGCTAGGATTGTATATGTTACACCAAATATTGTTTTATTATTTAAACCTCACCCTGGACTCTCTGACTTGTAGTGTCTGGATTTCATCCCTCTGGCTAAGCAGCCTTGACTATTATGTCCTTTGGTGACGATAAGATGAACATCCCACACACTTGTCATGGGACTGTTAGGAAACCTGGTCCAGGACTTTTTCTCTCTCCCCCATCTATCTCCGATTTCTGACTTCTCTACCTGGGTACCTTACGGACATCTCCACCCCACATGTCTCGGGTTCAACTCATTCCCATCCTTCAGCCGTCAAAAGCTTCTCCTTTCGCGTTTCATAGCCTTGAGAATGGCAACTTGCCCGCTATTTCACCCAACCAGGATACCTTGGAGAACGTTACCACCCCTGTCTACCACCAATACACACTTCATGAGGTGACAGGTGCTACTGGTTGCTCTTCTGGCGTCTTTCTCAGCGTAGGTCTCCCATCCTTACCCTCCTTTCTTGGGGCCGCCATTATCCTTCACCAGGACCACAGCAGCAGCTTTCCAGTATCCCTCCCGGCCCCGTCCTTCAGTCTCTACCTGTTCGGGCCAAACTCCTCACTAGGTAGCATCTAAAATGGAAATCGGGTGAGGCATTTTCTGTCTTACATCCTTTATTGGCTCTCAGAAGCCTTCAGAGAGGTCTCACGTTTTCAGTATGACCTCAGTCTCTCTCTCTAGCTCATTTCTTGCTATTCCCATGCACTATCTGTAAGAGGTGCGGTATCCATGCATTTTTATATTTACCATAAATAGACCATGCATTTTTATATTTACATGCCTTTAAATATAATGTTCCCTCTGTTCAAACCATCCTTTCCTGCCTTATATTAAATACATCTGAAAAATGTTTAGCCTTCCTTCAAAATGTATGTCTTTATGAAACCAACCTTCCTTCCTTCCTTCCTTCCTTCCTTCCTTCCTTCCTTCCTTCCTTCCTTCCTTCCTTCCTTCCTTCTTTCCCTCCTTCCTCCATACTCCCTTTCTACCTCCCTCCTTCCCTATATTTCTTTTTTATGTAGGTGTTTTTTAAAATATTTTTCATTAATGTCTTCTAGTTTTCAATATACAGGTCTTTCCCCTTCTTGGTTATATTTTTTTCTTACATTTCATTCTTTTTTATGCAACTTTAAATGGGATTGTTTTCTTAAGTTCTTTTTCTGATTATTTGTTATTAGTGTATAGAAATGTAACCAATTTTTTTGTATTGATTTTGTATCCTGCAACTTGACTGAATTTGTTTATTAGCTCTAACAATTTTTTTGATGGAGTCTGTAGGGTTTTTATATATAATATAATTTCATCTGTAAATCGTGAGTTTTACTTCTTCCAGTGCAACTTTGACACCTCTTTCCTCCAAAAGACTTATTTGCCTTTTCTTCTGTAATTCCATGCATGTATATATGTATATATGTGCTCTAACATCTCTCAAAAGGAATTTAATTATTTATTTATATTCCTTTCTGATTTCTTCATGAGGCTGTGGGTGCGCAGAGAGTAATGTTATTTGTATGCCAAGTATTTTATCAGTCTACTTCTGGTACAAACCAAAATACCTCATACTTAGTAAGAACTCAGTGCTTTTTAATAGAAACTTAAAAATACAGAGAAACAAAGAGGAAAAAGTAACCTCCCACAATCTTACCACCAGAGAGAACCAGCGTTAACATTTTCTATGTATAAAAAACATAAAATTTCTTTTTTTTAACTTATTTTTTAATTGATCTTGGCGGCGGGGAGAGAGAGTGAAAGAGGGGTTGACTTGTCGTTCCACTTATTCGTGCACTCATTGGTTGCTTCTTGTACGTGCCCTGACCAGGGATCGAACCCGCAACCTTGGTGCACTAGAACAACACTCTAACCAACTGAGCTACTTGGCCAGGACCACATGATATTTCTTTTAAAAGGGGTTGTAAGCTGTATATTTTATGATGTGTTTTAAAGAATGAATAGTGTATTGTAAATATATTTCCACGTCAAAAAATATTTTAAATCAAAATATTTAAAATAGTTCCACTACATTTCATTGTATTCAATGCCCTCATACTTGGAGTTTCAGGTTTTTTAATTTTTTAGGATTATAAACAATTGTATGGCATGCAGTCATTTCTTCTGATAAAATTCCAGTAATGAAATGGCCAACCAAAGGGCAAGCTTCAGTGAAAGGGACCAAACCCACAGAAACACCTGAAATCCATGCCCTCCTTCTGCTCCATTGGCTCTTGGGCCTTAGCACCCAGGAGGCATAAAAAAGGGGAGAGAAGGGAGAAGGGAGGAAAACAGAGTCTGGAACGACATGGGGAGAGGATTTTGACAGTTCAGATGTCGGTGGAGGAATTTAGCTGCAACGCTCATGAAAAAGACTGAAGGTGAGTGGAGCAAGATTATTTTGAGAGGGGTTTGAATATAGTCCATGTTTGGTTTTTTTAAGAGATCTCATTAACTACCTAATTGTTTTTAATGTCCTTTTGGTTAAAGGACAATTGTTTCTCTCAATGCAATGCCATGCTGAGGCTGACTTCAGGAAAGGAGTAGCTGCTGCTGCTTTCTGCAATTCCCTCATATTTTAAAGATCATATATATGCACACATAAATATATGATCTTTATGTATGTATATATATGATATAAAATATCTTACAGAAAAAGTACCAATTTAGGTTACCATCAACACTGCATGAATATACATACAAATGGATGGACAGATGAATATATATGAACAGATGGATAAACTGTCAGGGAGTATTTTGGGGAAAATTTAAAAAAAAAACACATTCTTTGCAGGGAGTTAGCAAAGCTTTGAGCTGTCTAAAGCAATTGCTTCTATTCCAGATGCTGCTCACTAGGTAATAAAGGAAGGAAACTCTGATATGACCCAAGATTCTAAAACGTTTAACTGTGTGTGTCTAGGACTTACCTTGGGGAAAATTTAAATTCTGGTGATGTCTGATTTCTGCTTTTATAAAGACTAGATTTAAAACAAAGCTAGAGATCTGTGAGTGAGGAACTATGGGAAAAAAAAAAAAAACCCCAGTAAGATCTTGAAGTTAAAATAGTTAGGGACCTAGTGTTAGCCCAGGATGAGGAAACTGAGACCCAGAGAGGGTAAGCTTCCCTGGGCTTCTCGCTGGTCACAGACCCTCCTGTGCTCAGCCCCATCACTGTCTAATGCTGCTTCTATCCCATTAAGCGGGGTAAGAGTGAGTTGTGAAAGGGAAGGGTCCTAGGGAGACAGGGCAGGGCCACCATCTAGGGCCGATTAGGTATCAAGACTATGTCACGTGTCTACATCCATGACAGAACCTAACATCTAGAGCTGTGACTCTACGAAGTCTCAGCATCAAGGTCAACCTGCTTCAAAGGCAATTTCATTAGTAGAGGTCACGAACTTGACTTGAATCCTAGGGCTAGGGCGCAGTGATCCATAATCCATCATAAAATGCAAGAATTATCTCACTCTGATGTTCCCTTTAAATATTTCTTAATGGAGAATCGTGATGGGCCAGATATAGGAAGAATGAATCACGCAACACAGTAGTGGGGTTGCTTGTCAGCAGGGGAAATGGATGAAATGCTTTAACAACACCCTTAAATGCACCTTCAGAGTGCGCGCCAGTGCAGCAGGCAGACCTGCGACAGCAGGTGACAGCTGACCCGGAGTGTTCAATAGACTTTTAGCGAAAGTTCTAGGCTTCAGCCAAAAAAATGAGGGCTCGAGTGGCTGTAGCTGTCCCTGGAAGAGCGCTCTTTGGCTCTCATCACTTCATCACACCTGCAAACGCTGGAAATAGTCATGAGAGGCGACATTTCTCAGTATCAATGACTGAGTAAGGACACATGGGCGGGTTAGAGAGCCTTGCTCCTCTGACTTCCCTGCTTTGTCACTTGGTAAAGAAAAGAAACGAATCACTTGAACACAGAGGAAGATAGCTTGAATGGCAGTCTTTCTGCCCCTGGACTGACTTGTTAGATTTGGAAAAGCTACACCAAGTCCTCCCAGCTGGAGAAGTAGAGAGGGTTTTTCAAATACTTTTTCAAGTTAGTCCTTCAAAGGACTGCATTCCTTACAACTCCATTCTAAGGGAGAACATTGTCTTGTTTCTAATCCCCATAGCTCCTAAGAATGGGATTCCCTACTTCATTCTAAAAGCAATTTCACACACACAGTATATTTTAGTGTGTTTGATTGTGGGAGGCATTGGTATAACCTTTATAAAGGAGAAGGCAGCAGGACCCAAAGATGAAACAATCATTAGACTCATGAAGTTAAAAACCTTCTGTGGGGAATAAACTGATCCATCCTGTGTTCTTATAATTTTCCCAGTCCTTCCCCACCTAATAGTCTGAGAAATCTTTAAAAATTACAGCTTACTTTGCTACCCAGAATCTTCCAATGGCTTTCCATTGTGCCTGGAATAAAATCCAACCACCTTGCCTTGCCCTCTGAGATCGAGGAGCTACAGCTCTCTCAGCCTCTGCAGCCTTAGCAGCTGCTCTTCCCCAGCCTCAGTTTCTCTGCCTGAAATCATCTTTGTATAGCCCTTCACGGGGTGGCTTCTTGCTCATTTTTCAGGTCCCTTATCACCTATGCCCTCCCCAAAGAGGCTGTCCCTGACCACACGCTAACCCGATACCCATCAGACACTCTACGGTAGTGCCCTGTTTGCCTTACTTCCCTCGTACTCTCACTGAAATTATTTATTTCACAATTGAGCCACCAGTATCTAAAACAACATTGGCACATCGCAGGCGCTCAATAAGATGTTGTGTAACATGTGAATTCTCACTTTACGCAAAATTTTGCTCAGAAGGAATTGGACTGAAGCTCGGTATGAAGAAATGATAACATATGTCACATGCATTGGCCAACATGGCACGTAATGGCATGTGTTAGCATTTTGAAATTTAGAACCAGAAGTGTTAGAGGAACTGTCCTAGTACTTTGGGGGAAAAATAAGGAAGGCAGAACCAAAGACAAAATTAGTGTATACTATGTAAACCTGTGTGGTGTTTAATACACTGATCCATATACCACCTAGTACAGTGTCTGGCACATACTAGTACTTCAATACATGTTTGTTGAGTAAATGAGTGAATGAATGAATGCCTATGAGCTAACAGTCTACAAATGATTAGACCAAAGGTAAAAACAAAATGATTAAACTTTAACTCATGGGGAAATTTTGGTGAGAAGGGAAAAAAGGCAATTCACCAAGGCAATCCTATGTTAAACAGAGCTGGCTTTGGTACGATGACAATGGAAGCAGAGAGCTCCCTCCTGCATCCTGCTAAATGGGGGACATGCCCCCTGAAGGTCATGTCACCTGCTCAGTGAGGGGGGCACTGCACTCCCAAGCCTGAGGTGACCAAATAGGTATCAACTCCCATTACTCAAATAACTAGCGAGTGCCTGACATGATAAGTTTGCACTAGCTTCATGTTTCTTAACACTTTTATTCTTATTAGACAATATAAACTGAGTTATTACCTGAAGTGAGGCAAATGTTTGAATCAAAATGACCATAGTAATACTTTTAAGAAGCAGTCAACTTGAAAATAGATACATTCAAAGTTCTCTTTTTTAAAAAATGCTAAATTGAAATGATAAGGGAAAACAGATACTTTTGTATTTAATAGAAATAAAATACCTTCCCTAGAAGAGAGCAAGTTAAAACTGATGACATATTCCTTTAACTTTTTTTATATGTATATTACTATATAGTCTTAAATGTTTAATATAGTCATACTGACAATATTTACTTGATAGCTTCTGGGTTTGAATATTTTACTTTAGGGTAAGAAAAATATTATTTTGTATTTTCTCCTAAAACTCCTTAGATTTTTACATATTGATTTTTAACTCACCTGAATATTTTTGGTTTAATGTGTGAAATAGGGCTCTATATTTGTTTTATTTCAAATAATAGTAGTCCATGCACCTTATTTGTTGAATAAGCCTTATTTTCCCCTTTTATTTGAAATACCAATTTAATCATATATTACATTGTTAGACAGGTACATACATTTGTTTCTAGAATGCTCATTTTATTTTATTGATCTATTTTGTTATTTCTATGCTGGTGTCATGTTGTATTAATTGCTGAGACTTCATAATGGACTTAAATTTTTTTAAATTTTATAATGGATTTTGACATTTTAAAAAAGAAAAAGAAAGAAGGAACTCCCACCTTTTTGCATAAACATGGAGGGAACTGGAGGATCTTATGCTAAGTGAAATAAGCCAGTTGGTGAAAGACAAATATCATATGATCTCATGTATAAGTGGAATCTATTCAACAAAATAAACAAACAAAACAAACCACAGGCATGGATACATAGAGCAGACTGAAAATGACCAGAGGGAATGGAGAAGGAGGAAAAAAGAAAGAATTCAGAAGTGGCATTTCCAGTTTCAGCCTCTTAGACAAGTGACAGAGTTTCAATTCATCTGCAACCTAGATGGTGGAAAGCTATAACTGAGAACATGGGCCATTGGAAGCAGCATTCTATTATTTTTAAAAAAGTAGTGACATTTTCAAATATGTCTATTTAAACATTAGAAAAGTTTTCAGAGGACCATGAACAATTTGTGCAAGTGAGTCATAATAATTATTTAGGGTCATGATGGTTAACATAACGCCACCAACAGGAATAATATCCGAATCGATGCTTACCAGGCCACCACCAATGACAGCGATTCTTTTCCCTTGAATGCTGGATGGATCCATGACGGCTGAAGTGTCTTCCATAACCCCTAGCTCCTGTCACAGAGAAAGCCGTAGCTCCTACCCACAGACTTGCCCAGCCTTTATACTGCAGTGTTTGAACAGCCTAATTCCTCTTCAACTAAGAAGTAGCATTTAACCCCTTATCAGCCAAGTCTGCTTCAAGAAAAAAAACAAATTCATTATATTAACTGAATTCTGAAAAACCCAGCCAAGTGGAAACACTCTCTCTTTTACATGTAGACACCAAATTTTTGAAGCACAGTCTTACGGCTTTTCTTCTTTTTCTACCACATGTATTTTCTTACTTTCATTTTCATTCATTTCCAGCCTTGAATGAAACTTCCCTTTACCGACGTCCCAGAGCATCTTATTTTTGAGAGTCAGATGGCATGATTTCATAATTGAACTATTCATTGTTTTTGTTATTAAGACCCGTCGGGTCCCCTAAAAGGACTTCACAGATTGTCTATCAGGGAAAATGTTTTGCCTACTCTTAATATTCTCCCAAAAAGGTTTTGAATTGTATAAACTGATCATATTTCTTTCCCATTCCCCACCCCCTTGCCCAGCATCAGACACTAGAAACTTTAGAATCTAATTTGTGCATTATCACTAGGGGAGATGATTAATAATATGCCTCTTGTAAACTCAATCCTGGCTTCATACTATCTCCAATTTCTTTGTCTCCTTTAATTTTATTTTAAATACCTATTAGCATTTTTTTTTAACATGGTGTGGTTGGTGATAAAGTAACATGAAAGGCGGTCCTTCTTCGCTTCCTAGAGACAGCCGGGAGATTCAGAACGGTTTTTCTCCGGTAAAGAGCTCGAGTTAAACATCGTTCAATAGTGACCCCTTGTGGATACGTATAGAGTTACTAGAAAACTTTTTTGTTAGGTATTTTTTAGTCCACATGATACGAAATTCAAAACGCAAAAGGGTATATGGTGAATAGTCATTCTTATAACACTATTTCTTGGCCACCTGTTTTTTCTGCCCATAGACAACCACTATTTTGGTGTTTTTTACCCAATTCTACAAGCATCTCTCTGTGTCCTTTCTCCCTTCCCTGCCTTCTTTCCTTCTTTCCTTTGCATATAGTAGCAAGTTTGACACACTTTCTACATTTTTTTTTCATTTTACGACACATAGCTCACTAATTGTCCAGCATCAATATATATAGAAGAGTTTCATTCATTTTTTTAAATTATGGTCTATAAAACAACAAAAGTGAAGTGCACAAAACACAAGTGTGCAGTACAATAACTTACTACAAAGCAAGCGCCCATGTGACCAGCAGTCAAGCCCAGGAAAATAACACTGTCAGAACCTGTCACGTGCACGTGCTCCTTGCAGTAACTGTCACCCTGCCTTTACCTTTCCTTGCTTTTATTTATACTTTTATTGCCATACTTGCACCTGTAAAACAGATTTGCCTCTTTATAAGCTTTACTCTAAATGAATTCATGGTCGTTCTTTTTCTTCTGCTTGCTTTTTTTTCTCATCACCATACTTCTTAAGATCCATCTGTGTTGTTGCATGTGGCTGTGGTTCACTCATTTTCATTGTCATATATTATTTATCCGTTCTACTGTTGATGGACATTTGGGTGCTTCCATTTTTTTTTTTTAAATATTGTGGCTAGCGCTGCCTCTACAGCCAATCATGTGTATACACTGTAGAGCACATTATATATAAATATCTTTAGAATTTATATGCTGTTAATGTATATTTTTAACCCTTCTAACTGAACCAAAGTTATGTTTTGAAGTATTGTACTAACTCTTACTTGACACAGGGAATTTCTAGTTTTTGTAGGTCCTGAGGGTTTGTCACTGTACCTCATTGTCATTTAATTTGCGGTCTTTGTTAATGAAGTTGAGCACCTTTTCACTTGTTTCTTCCCAACTTGCTTTTCTTCTTTTGCACAAGTGCTTATTGTTTTTTGAGCAGTCTGTCTTTTTTTATACATGACATTGAATATGAGTTTTATTCTTTATATATATTACAAATATATTATTTTCTTGTAAGAATGTAGGTTTTATTTGTGTATGTGTCACCTATTTGCTATCTTAGCGGTGTCTTTTGATGAAAGGATATTCTTAGTTTTAACATATTTGAATTCATCCATTTTTCCCCTTTCTGGTGAGTACTTTTCATGTCGTCCTTTATAATTTTTTTTATAATCATCAGATCGTAAAGATATTCTTCTTTGCTATTTTCTAAAAGATTTATCATTTACTTTTTATTTCTGGGTCTATAATCAACATGTAGTTCATTTTTAGTCATGCTGTGACATAGGAACCCAAATTTTCTTTTCTTTTCCAAGTGAATACCCAATTTCCCCCAGTGCTCCGGAACAAAAAGACTTTCCTTGTCCCACAACTGTCTTTATCGTAGGTCCAGGTTCACATATGTGTGGGTCTGGTTCTGGGTTTCTGTTCTATTTCATTTGTTTGACACTTGCTTATACCAGTACCAATTCCACAGCCAAATTTCTATGGCTTTAAAATGAGGCTTGTTAGCTTGAGCAATGCCACCTCCCTTGTTCTTCTTCATAATTTTCTTGACTATTCTTTTAGTGCTTTGCATTCCCATCTAAGTTTTAGAATCACTTTTTCAATTCCACCAAGAAAAAATAAAAACAAAAAAGCTCTGTTGAGATTTCTTTAAATGGGATTGCTTTGAAGTTATGACTATTTCTGGAAAGAATAACATATTTAGAATGTTGAGTTTTTCAATCCATAAAAATTATTTCTTTCTCCATTTGTTTAGGTCTCCCCCAAGTTCGCTCAAAGTTTTATATATCCTCCTTTTATATTTATTTCTAGATTATATATAAGTCCCCCATTTAAAAGTTTAAGAGTTTATTAATATTTTTTATTTTACTGTAAATGATACCTTTAATTTCATTTTCAGCTGTTGATGATATGTAGAAATACGATTTATTTTTGTTGAGTTTATACCCAGTAACACAACAGAACTCTCTTACTAATTCTAAAAATCTTTATATTCTTTTGTTTTTACTATACTGATAGCAATTTTTTTCTTTTTTATTGATTAAATGATTGCCTTACTGTTCTGGCTAGTAATTCCAGTACAGTGTAGAATAGAAATGCATTTAAGTTCCAAATAAATGGGATTCCTAGACATCCAATTAGTATTGATTTCTAGAAAAATTTCATTGTAGTCAGAAAATCCACTTTATATATGTAAAAAAAAAACTATAGTGTTATTGGTATTTATTTCCTCAGAGTTTCTGTCCACATGGAACAAAGCACATTTAAAATTGCTATGTGACTGGCAAAGTAAAGCTTTTATTATTATAAAGCAGCCTCTCTATCTCAAGGAGTGTTTTTCGCCTTGAAGTTTAACTGTCTGATATCAATATTACCTTTCCCTATTTAGTTAGCATTTACATATTATATCTTTTTCAACCATTTGATTTCAACTGTCTTGTATGCTTATATTTTAAATGTGGCCTTTTCAAACGTTCAGCTGAGTATTTTTAAAATCCAAGGGGAGCATATGTACAGTGTTCCAGAACACACTGAATGTTTCACCTTTCTCTACATGTATTTATAAATTTAACAAATCAGCATTAGTGAGAGAGATTAAGGGATATAATATTTGCTTTGTTGCTTTCATCATTCTCATTCTTTTGACATCAACAGGCTATTGACTTAACTTCGTTCAATCACCTCAGTTTGCTCAATAACTGTTTATTCATTTCACTAGGCTCTTTGCACCTGCAAGTGCACTGCCGGCATGTTCTCCTCCTGTCTTTGTTCTCAGTGTTTAGCTCTCAGATCAAATTCATCATCCTTAGTCTGATCACTCTATCCAAAAAAGGTACCTATCCCATCATTCTCTAAATAAGTTCCTGTTTATTTTTTACTGTATTTACCATTGTATGAAATTTACTCTTATGAAACCTGGTTTATTTATTTACTTATTTGATGAACAAATATTAGTGAAAGTGAAGGGGTATCATTTTGAGGTAGAATGGTCAGGATTTGTTAGTAAATTGAGTGTGTAGTGTATGCACATGTTGGGGAATCAGAGCAGAACTTAGGAATCAAAGACTTCCATGTTTCTAGCTTGAGTGACTCGTGGTACCATATACTGCATATGAAATGATGGTATGAGGATGGTAATTGAGTCTAATCCTTTTGAGGTATATTAAGTTTGAGATATGAGTACTGAGATAGATAATTAAAATATAAATATTAAGTATACAGTTGGATATATGAATTTGGAACACAGAGGAGAAGTCAGGGCTGGAAAAATAAGTTTGGAGTCATCAGTACATAAGCATAAAAATGGTGATTGAAAACTGTGAACGACTAACTCACCTAGTGTGAGAGAATTGACTTAGAAAATGGATAGAAGGTGAGAAAGAGAACAGCATGTGTATTTCAATACCTTTTACATGAAATTTTAAAAATACACAAAACAACTGTCTATACTTTATAAGAATACACATGAATAAAATGATACAGAATAAACATATTGTAATAGTTTCTTAGGGGTATGAAAGGAAAAGAGGTGTAGGGGATGAATGGAAAAGGAAGTAAATATTTCGATAAAATAAGAATGGATCTTTTACTCTGTAACGTGCCATGTGCCATCAAGTTAGGATGCCGGTTAACTCAAACCTGAGGTTCACTAAAAAGGTTGTGTTTAGTGTAAAGAAGAATAAGAAAAGGTCGTGTAGGACTGAGCCCTGGGCACTTCCACATCCCCGCGTGGGGTGCTGGAGAAGGAGGCTGCCAAGGAACAGCCAGTAAAAAGCGGAAGAGAGAGCTCTGACTATGAAGGCCAAGAAAGAGATTTGGTCAAGGGGAAGCGGTGTCAGCTGCATCAGCGCGGCCAAAAACAGAGAGAACTACCTGTTGGATTGGCGTCATGGAGGCAATTGGTGAGTTTCACAAGAGCACTCTCCGAGGAGTCACGTGACAGAGGGCAGGAAGTTGGAGGAGAACCAGGTGAAGGTGGTGAGTAAATATGTCGTGGAGATGCGGAGGTAGTTGAAGTGGGACACCAAGTCATGGCAGTTGGTTGGTTGGTTTTGTTATAAACCTGGCAGGTAATACATGACTTCAAGCAATGGTCCAATAAAGAGAAATGACCTGATGATGAAGGGAAAAGGGTGGACAGTTTTAGGGGCCATGCCCTTGAGAAGGTGTGGAGTCCAGCATATTAGTAGATTTGATTTGTTTATTCTTTTCTGGGGGAATGGAGAGTTGGTCGGCTTTCTTGTTGCTGTTAACTTTGGTGTTTTTAAAAGTTTTTGTATATTGTATGTATTTATAAGAGTCAAAAAGTTCCATAAGACATTCAAAATAAACAATGATTGCTCACTCCCCTTCTCTGCCATTTGTCCCTGAGCAGAACCATGGCTTCCAGCAGCAGGGTGTACAGGTCCCAAATCTCTACATAACATGCCAATATGAGTACATCTTGTTGTAGTTTAGTTTGTGGTTTGAACTCATGACTTCCCACTACTAACACTGAGGATTTGTGTCTTTTTACCTCTCCATTCTTTTAATATAATTACATCATAATTTGGCTTAGAACTAAATTCCATATTTGATTTAATATAGCTATGGCCAAATTTAATAATGACTCTCCCTTTTCTTACAAAATACAACTCTTTATTTTTCAATTTAATAATTGTCTTTTTCGTGGCTGAATTGTCTACATCATAAATTCAATCCCAAACTCTCCCCCAATTATCTAAAAATCTAAGTCTCTAGAATAATGAAAATATTTTGATGGACAAGAATTGAAACTGACTGCCAATTTTGTCAACAAGGTGTTGAGATTTAAAACAGAGGAAAGAGAAAATCATCGCATTTTTCCTTTGCCCTTCATGGCAGGACATCAAGTCCCACGACTTGACCAGAAAGCAAAGTAAAAGAGACACATGAATAAACTACACAAAAATCAGCAGGAGGAAAGCAAATCAATACTGTCATCAGACAAAGTTCAAAGGAGAAAAGCCCCACAAACCTCTAAGCAAAATACAAACGTTATTTTACATAGGAAAATGTTGCATCTTAAAATGAAGATGGCCGGCATCAACCATTGATTTAAAACATGTATGTCACATTTTCATTATTAAGTCATGATTATTTTTAAAAAAAGATTAATGAAGACAATTTAGGTGGTACAAACAAACTTTATGGAACACTTCATGAAATGGATGGCCTTCCTTTGGAGAACTGGCAAATGGAGGAAGAAGTCAGGAAACTTTTATAGGATAAAGAATAAAAAACAAAGAGAGAAATAGAAACTATCTGATTGGCTAGGGCTGTGAAGTCATCCTTATTTGGAGTGAGAAGGCCCAGAATTGGCTTGGAGTTTGGAGATTGGCCAACTGAATATATTGCATTTCTGGTCAAGCCTACTCACAAACACACAAGAGTCATTTGTGTTTCAGTGCTGATGTGACACCCAGGCCAGGCGTGCCTTCACATTGGGTGTAGAAATGCATTTTAATAGTAATTATTTCTTTATTAAGACATTTACATTTTCATTATTGAGTAATAAAAATAGATGAACTAAGACAATGTTTGCCAAATTTAAATTATTTTTATAGCCCTATAATAGCATATTTAATATATTGTCTCAAGCCAATGTACCTTTTATTTAAATAAAATTAGAACTTTATATTGCTTCTTCAGATGGAAAATCATTTTAGTTGATAAATAGAAGGGGGCATACATATAAATACTAAATTGTGGCTGAATTCTGTAACTGTAGATGAACTCTAGCCAAAGGTTTTCCCTTCCTTTTTGCAAAAGGATATTAGCAGGTATTAGGTGTGAAAATACACTTGCACTAAAAAAAGACTTTTTCTTACTAAATGGGAAAGACCGGAAGAAAATCGAAAATGGAACAATAGTCAATGTTATTTAATATTGCATTCCTGGGCCACCTACAATTATCTGAGTACTGATACTGGGTTACACTGTACCCTTGTAGACACTCTGAATTAGATTTCAAGTCGGAAAGTTGAAAAAAAAAATACAAAGGAAATCAATAGAAAATAGGGAAAATTAATCATCAAAAAGCAGGTTCAAAAACAGAAAGAAAAGTTGATATATGAAACCATAATTTGATTTCTAGAAAACACCAACTGTCATGCGAAGATGTAAAATGAGTGGGGCTCCTCCTCTGACAAACTAGTAATGGCTTCCTTTCTCTGCTTGGAGAAATAGGCTCACCAAAAGTCAGAGGGAAAGGTGAGAAAGCCAAGTCCAAGAAAGCTGGAGCAACACATTGCAACTTAAAAACTAATCATTTTAAAATTAATTTTTAAGTTCTGTAAAACTAGGATGCAATATTTTCAGGGATGAAGAAGAACTGTAAACAAGGCAAAGATGGGTCACCGGTCTTGGAGACAAAGAGAGAACTGGGCTAGGTGGGTAGGGAAGCCGAGTGCCAACCTCATAAAAGGCAACCAAATATCCCTGGAATAAACTGTACACAGGGTGCTAGGTAACAGGGATTTGCACACACCACTCCAACATAAAGAATAAACATAAACTGATTTTGATAATCCTGAAACAAACAGACTTTGAATGGAAATGAAAATGGGGAATATTTATTTATTTAAGCATCACTTGAAGACATGGTTATTGATTTTAGAGAGAGTAGAACAGAGGGAAAGAGAAACATCAATGTGAGGGAGAAACATTGATCAGTTGCTTTCTCGTTGCCTTGTTGTATACACCTCCATGGGGGACTGAACCTGCAACCCATGCATGTGCCTTGATCAGGAATCAAACCTATTACCTTTCCTTATGGGAATGACGCTCCAACCAACTGAGCCACACTGGCCAGGGCTAAAATGAAGGTCACACTGTAGAAGAGCATTTGGGATGAGAGATACTGTTGTGACCCTATTTAAGAAATAGTTTGCCACAACCCACTTATTTAAAGAAATTATTTTTAATCACTGTAGTGCCACACACTATTACCTGAGATATATTAACAATGGTATAGAAAACGTACTCCATAACATGTCTTTAAAACATTCTGAGTTAGTGGGATGCTCTTAGGCATCCATTTCCTCTTCTATAAACAGGAACAGTAATAATACCTCCTTATAGCACTGTTTTGAGTATTAAAAGAATTCATGTAAAGAGCTTAGAAAAATATCTGGATCATAAAATATATCAATAGGGGGTTGTTCAATGGGATGAAAATAGCTCATAAACAAAAAGCCTATCAGTTTAGATTTTAGAAGTTTAAACTGTGTGGTAGAAAGAGATAAATTCAAAATAAAAATGAAAAAAATTGTCTAAAATAAAACAAGAAATATACATCAGGCAAAAATAACTACTACAAGTATTGGCATAGAAATATCAATAATAGAGGGAAGTTCATAGCAATACAGGCTTACCTTAAAAAGATAGAAACATTTCAAATAAAAGACCTAACACTACAACTTGAAGAACTGGAGAAACAACAACAAATAAATCCCAGAGCAAGTAGAAGGAAGGAAATAGTCAAGATTAGAGCAGAACTGAATGACATAGAGACAAAAAGAACAATTCAGAGGATCAACCAATCCAGAAGCTGGTTCTTTGAAAAGATTCATAAAGTGGACAAACCTTTAAGCAGACTCATCAAGAAAAAAAGGGAGAGGACCCAAATTAATAATATCAGAAATGAAAGAGGAGAAATAACAACTGATACCACAGAAATACAAATGATTATCAGAAACTATTATGAACAATTATATGCCAAGAAATTTGAAAATCTTGATGAAATGGACAAATTTTTAGAAAAGTATAATCTTCCAACACTGAAGGAGGAAGAAACAGAAAGCTTGAACAGACCGATAACAGTTGGGGAAATTGAAGCAGTCATCAAGAAACTCCCAGCACACAAAAGCCCAGGGCCAGACGGTTTCCCAGGAGAATTTTACAAAACATTTAAGGAAGAGCTAACCCCTGTCCTTATCAGACTATTCCAAAAAATCCAAGAGGAGGGAAGACTGCCAGACTCCTTCTATGAGGCCAGCATCACCCTGATCCCAAAACCAGATAAAGACCCTACAAGGAAAGAAAACTACAGGCCCATTTCGCTGATGAACATGGATGCTAAAATCCTCCACAAAATATTGGCAAACCGCATCCAGCAATACATTCAAAAGATTATCCATCACGATCAAGTGGGATTCATCCCAGGGATGCAGGGATGGTTCAATATACGCAAATCAGTAAACGTGATACACCACATAAATCAAAGAAAAGACAAAAACCACATGATCATCTCGATAGATGCAGAAAAAGCATTTGACAAGGTACAGCACCCATTTATGATCAAAACACTCAGCAAAATGGGAATAAATGGGGCCTTCCTCAATGTAATAAAGGCCATATATGAAAAACCTACAGCCAATATCATACTCAACGGGCAAAAACTGAAAGCTTTCCCACTAAGATCGGGAACACGACAAGGATGTCCACTCTCACCGCTTCTTTTCAACATCGTATTGGAAGTCCTAGCCACAGCGGTCAGACAAGAGAAAGATATAAAAGGCATCCAAATAGGAAAGGAGGAAGTAAAACTATCATTGTTTGCAGATGACATGATAGTGTACATAGAGGACCCTGTAGACTCTACCAAAAAACTCCTCAACCTAATAAGTGAATTTGGCAAAACAGCAGGATACAAAGTCAACATTCAGAAATCAAAGGCGTTTCTGTACACCAGCAATGCAATAGAAGAAGAAGAAATCAGGAAAAATATACCATTCGATATAGCACGAAAAAAGATAAAGTACCTAGGGATAAATTTAACCAAAGACACAAAAGACCTGTATGCAGAAAACTATGCAACATTGAAAAAAGAAATTAAGGAAGACACAAATAAATGGAAGCATATACCGTGCACATGGATTGGAAGAATTAATATCCTTAAAATGTCCATACTACCAAAAGCAATTTATAGATTCAACGCAATCCCTATTAAGATACCAATGACGTATTTCACAGAAATAGAACAGACATTTCAAAAATTTATATGGAACCATAAACGACCTCGAATAGCCGCAGCAATTTTGAGAAAGAAACACAAAGTAGGAGGGATCACAATACCGGACATCAAACTCTACTACAAAGCCACCATACTCAAAACAATCTGGTACTGGCACAAGAACAGACCCATAGACCAGTGGAACAGAATAGAAAGCCCAGAAATAAGCCCAGGTCTCTATGGACATCTAATATTTGACAAAGGGGGCAGAAGCATAAAATGGGGCAATAACAGCCTCTTCAACAAATGGTGTTGGGAGAGCTGGATGGCTACATGCAAAAAAATTGAAATTGGATCATCAGCTGACACCATACACAAAAATAAACTCAAGATGGATAAAAGACTTAAATATAAGTTGCAACACCATCAAAGTCCTAGAGGAGAACATTGGCAGGAAACTCTCAGATATCCCACGCAGCAATTTTTTCACTGATATGTCTCCTAAAGCAAGGGACATAAAGGAAAGAATAAACAAGTGGGACCTCATCAAAATAAGAAGCTTCTGCACGGCTAAAGAAAACATCAGCAAAATGAAAAGGGAGCCAACCATTTGGGAAAATATATTTGCTAATGATACATCAGATAGAGGTTTGATCTCCAAGATATACAAAGAACTCACTCGACTTTACTCCAAGAAGACAAACAATCCAATCAAAAAATGGGCGAAGGACCTGGGCAGATGCTTTTCTAAGGAGGAGATACAGAGGGCCCAGAGGCATTTGAAAGGATGCTCTGCATCACTAGCCATCAGAGAAATGCAGATCAAAACCACCATGAGGTATCACCTCACACCGGTCAGAATGGCCATCATAAACAGATCCACAAACAACAGGTGCTGGCGAGGCTGTGGAGAAAAGGGAACTCTAGTCCACTGTTGGTGGGAATGCAGACTGGTGCAGCCACTATGGAAAGCAGTGTGGAATTTCCTCAGAAAGCTGAAAATGGAACTGCCTTTTGATCCAGCGATTCCCCTGCTGGGACTATACCCTGAGAACACCAAAACGCCAATGCAAAAGAACCTATGCACCCCAATGTTCATAGCAGCACAATTTACAATAGCCAAGTGTTGGAAGCAACCTAAATGCCCATCAGTAGATGACTGGATCAAAAAATTATGGTACATATACACAATGGAATACTACGCAGCAGAAAGAAAAAAGAAGTACTAAACTTTGCGACAGCATGGATGGAACTGGAGAGCATCATGCTAAGCGAAATAAGCCAGGGGGGCGAAAGACAAATACCATATGATCTCACCTATAAGCGGAACCTAACCAACAATGCAAAGAAGCAAGGAAAATATGACCAGCAACACTGAAAGGAAAAGAAATCAACAGAGACAAGAGGGAAGGGGGGGGCAGGGAAAGGGAAGGGAAGGGGAAAGTCAAGGAACATATAGCAAGGACTCATGGACAAAACCAAAGGGGAAGAGCTGAGGGAGGGAAGGTGGGAGGGGGCAAGGGAAAGAGGTGGGGGGAAGGCAGAGACAAATGTATTTAAAAAGTAAATAAATTAATTAAAAAAAAAAAAGAAATATGAAAAAAAAAGAAAAAAAAAAAAAGAATTTAAAGTAACAAGCCACAATAGAAATAAAGATGGATGTCACTCAGTATAGGGAGGAAGATGATCTATAAAGTAACCACAAACTTATGCTCATTGAAGCATTGTGTGTAATAGCAAAATATATCCTTCATTAAGAAAATAGATATTTTATATTTATGTGACAGAAGACCATTACATTAAAAAGATCATGGCTAGATCTGAAAAACATAGCTATAAAACTGTAAAACTTTCAAGTAAATTTTTCAAACCATTGCACACAGGTGAACTGAAAAGATACATATCAAAATAATCAGAATTGCTGGGAAGAAGGGGGGAAAATGCCACTTCATTATTAGTAATTTGTTACTTCTTTTATTTTTAAAGAGTATTAAGCAAATACCTCAAAATTTTAGCGTTTCCTAGGAAAGGATAGCAATCGTTAGCGAATGTTTCTGTAGTTTTTTTGTCAAGCCAGTGATAACACTAGCAACATTACCTTCACATTGTTTTAATGTTAGCATTGTTTGCCTTTTATTGGCAGCACATATAAATAATGGGATAGATGATTCATTGTTTTCTTAAACTGTTGCATTATCTTTCAACTCTTAATTTTTTTCTCTTTTATTCTGAATTTCTACCTTCTAAATAATCCTTGGTTTCACTTTTTCATCAAATATTTTAGTGATTTCTGACTCATCAGTTGACAAAGGAAGGAAATACTGAGATATAAAGACTTCAGGTGGGTTTTCTGGAGTGTTTTGATTGTAGTTCAACTATTATGTTCTATCATCCAGGGGTATCCAACATTTTGGTGTCTCTGAGCCACACTGGAAGAAGAGTTGTCTTGGACCACACATTAAATACACTGCAACACACAATCACAAAAAGAAATCTCATAATGTTTTAAGTAAATTTACCATTTTGTGTTGGGCCACATTCACAGCCATACTGGGCTGCATGCGGCCCATGGGCCACAGGTTGGACACCCCTGAAACTTTCATATTTTAAATATATGAGTCAAATTCATACACTACAAAATAACATACACAGTGTTATCAAGAGCTTTGACAGAGACCAACTGTTAAAAGCTTTACTGGACTTTGATTTCTGGACATAATCCAGTGGTTCTTCTTGATCAACTGTCATCTCCTTCCAAGCAACAGAAAAAAAGAGACTAGAAAGATTAAATTGTGGTTTAGGTGCAATTTTATGTCAGTTTCTGCATTTTTATCACATATTACATTCAAACAATATGCCTTTAATTTGAAAATGTATATATTAATCAATGCAAACATTTGGAAAACCTACATGCAAATAGTAAAAATTCCCAAATCACCTATAACAATGAATATCCACACTACATTTTAATAGAGTCCTGACAGCACACATCAAGAACAGGAAGGAAACTGAAGAGACTTCAGAATGACAGGTTAAAAGAAATGAGTCATTGTCTTAAGTATTGGCATCATGGATAATTTTTATTTCATTCTCTATTCTTCACTGGGTCTTCCAGAATTTCTATACGGAATCTGTAATCTGGAAGGAATGTTTTAAAAAATCCAATACAAAGAACATGTAATGCGCGATTACATAACTAAATGAATCAATAAATATTTCTTTCCAGGATGTTCCACCAACTAAACACTAACTGAAGATTCATAGCTGTTAACTCTCGCTCCCCAGCAGCCACACACATCAATCAACCTGGCTGAAAGAATAACCTAAACTCCCTTTCCCATAATTCCCTCCAAATTAGTTTCCCATGAATCCGAGGGCTTCAAATATCCGCTCTACGAGGAAGTTAAGCCTGCCCCCTCACTCTTTACTGGTCATTCACGGTTGGTTCCGCCCCCGTGATCAGTTTCCGGGTGTTGATTGGCTAAGAGCGAGTTCGGTGGGCTGGTCGGGCAATGACAGCCGGCGCGGAGGCGTGGCCTCCGCCTCTCAGAAAGTCTACCCAGGTTCCTGCTGCACCATGTACCACGCACTCCGGCTCCTCGCGCGCTCGCGTCGCCTTGTGCGAGTTCCACCCTCAGCCTCAACCTCGGCTCCCGGCCTTGGTGGCGCGGCCGCCCTCCCATTCCGGCCCCCGAACGCCGCTCGAATGGTGAGCGCGGGCTCCCGTCCCCCCGCGTCCCCGCGGTGACCTTCAGCCCTGTGGCTCGCCAGCCGAGCGCCAGCGGGCTGGTGGGGAGGATTCCCCGGGGTCCCCGCCGAGTCCGGCGCTGGGCTGAGTGCCCGGACGGCGTGGCGGCCTTCTCTGCCCGGGACACCGCCTCCAGAGCGGGGTTGGAGTTTCCACCCCGGGTGAGCGCTTGGACGGGGCGGCAGCTGGCGGCGAGGGTCCCGCTTCTGGCCTCTCCCGAGACGCCCCACGAGCGGGCTGGGCCTTTGCCTTTTGGGGCAGCCCTCCTCGGCCGCGCTTACTGCTGAGCTCTTGCGGGTGCGGGGGCCCCCAGTCCTCGGGCCAGAGCACGGTGAGAGACAGTGTGGGAAGAAGGGCAGCTCCCGTCCCGGCCGCTCAGTAGGGCCTGGCTGGCCCGACACTGGCCGAGTGATTAACTAACCGGTCGCCTCTGAACTCTGGCTTGTAGGATCACCGCGCTCCCTGAACTGCTTTCGGGTTCAGGTGATTCTAACTATGATATTAAAAGATATTCTGATTTATTGATTTTTTTTATTACTTAATGACTTTATAATGCAGTTAATTATTTTTTCTTGTACCAGTTTTCCTTTCTTGTATTCATTCACTCTCATGTTACAGTGGGTTTGAAGAGCTATCCAAGGCAGAGTGTTATTTTGGAATGTAATGTATCTAACAGAAATACATGAGCTTTGTAGTCTGAAAAAACAGTCAAATCCCAATGCTATCTTTTAGTGGCTGTGTATTTTTGTCCAAATTATTTAATCTATGCAAGCTTATATTTCCATATTTATAAATATAATACTTATATTTGTGTGGTTATTATGACAAATTGAGAAAGATAATTTACATAAAGCCAAAACAGTATATGTTCAAATAGTGGTTGCTATTGTTTTTATTGTTTGTTCTTCAATATAAGTTTGGCGGTATAGTGGAGGATATGTCGACTGGTGAATGAAAGCTTATATGGAAACTATAATGTGGATAACCCATTTGTTAATTTTGTTAGTTAGATCTTATACTAAACACTCTTAAAAACCATTAATAACCTTTGCATTCAATATTGCATTACTTACATAACTCTCTAATACCATAGAAAGTATTAGAACTGTCCACAAATAAATAGCATTCTTCATTAAGCCCTAAAAGGAAATGCAAAAGAAACTAGTATATGAAGTTAACTCTAAACCAAATACAAATTTAGATACAGGCATCAAAGTCATGGAGGAACGAAGTTAATTATCAAGATTAGAGTAAGTATAATGAGTAAATATCAAAACTAATAAATATTCATATAATACTAGTTCAATATCTTTTCTTCTTTGTAAATAAGAATTTACTCTCATGGGTGACACATTTAGGTGGCTTATTGTTTCTATTATATTTGACTTTGTGAAACAATAAATACAAGATCTGTCCATAAAGTATCCAGCCACCTACTATCAGAAATAGAGACATTTATTGTAGAAGGTACAAAATACAGGAAACATTGTACATAGGACAGTGATGCTTTTCACGTAAGCACTTTGGGAACTCACACAGGTCTTCCAGTCGCTGTCCGCTGCCCCATCCTATTTTCTGAAATCTCTTCCCTTTCAAAAGTGACTTTAGTTTTGGGAAAAGCCAGAAGTCACAGGGCACCAAACTTGGCCTGCAGTGGGGCTGAGGAGCTCGCCACCATGCAGATGTTGTTATGCATTATCTTGTTCCAGAGGCCCCTTAAACCATTTTCATTCTTTTTCATTTTTTTTTTCCTGCTCCGATTAGGTGTTTACTATCTTTTCTTTTAAAGCGCCCATTCGATCCTCTGCTTCATCCAATTTTTTTATTCTTTCTAGTATATCCTTCATTTCAGATAGTGTGTTCTTCATTTTTCACCTTTTTAAATGTTTTCTATGGCCTTTTTTATGCTTATAAAATCTTTACATTCTTACTGAGTTCATCCATTCTTGCCCTAAGGTTCTTCAGAATCCTTACAACCACTGTTTTGAACACGATCTGTTAGATTATTTGCTTCCATTTCATTTGGTTCTTTTTTGGGAATTTCTTCTCCTTTTTCACATGGGGCATGTTTCTTTGTCACCCCATTTTCATTTCATCTCTATATTGGTTTCTGTGTATCGGTTAGATCTGCTGTGTCTCCCAGCCTTGGTAGGGTGGCCTATGTAATGGATGTCCTGTGGGGCTCAGGTGTGCAGTCTGTCTTACTCACCTGAGTTAGGTGCTCTAGGAATATTCCTTGTGTGGGTTTTGTGATCTTTCCTGTTGTACTTGAGTCTTAATTGCTGTTGGCCCTTTATGAGAATTGCTTAGACCAGTTCTCAGGCTGGCTGACTCTGAGGATTGTTTCCAGCCACAGTGTATGAGCTGTGCTGTGAGACTGACCCCACAAAGTGGAATTTGCCCCAGCAGGATCTGTCATCTGCCGAGACCTCTCTCTGGGTGTACTGCTTGTGGAGCTCATTGGACTGTGCTCTGATGCGGTCTGAAGCACGCCACTGGGTGTGTTGGTTCTGGGGACTTTGGGGAGGGACTCCAAAGCAGGTCAGTTTCAGGCACTGCCTTTGATTGGCCCTGGGCTACCTGTTTGGAGCCACAAAATGATCCAAGGTTTGAGGCCGCCTCCGCGGGGCCTGGGTGTGCAAGGGAGGGTCCAAGCTGCGCACCAAGGCTGCCTTCCGTAGCTTTTCTTATATTCCCAGAGGGTTTCATCACCCTGAAAAGTTAAGAACTGAGTGCAGGGGCAGGTCAGCAGAAGGCCCATGGCGCCTGAGTCTGCCAGCTGCCTCGTAGGCTTAGTCTCCGAAAGAGCCCTTGGCGGTATGCGAGTTCCACTGAGTCACCCGGTAGGGCGAGCGGTGTGCATTGGACTGATACAGATTCAAGCTTGGCACGAGTGCTGCGTGAGGCCGCTCGTGAAGGTTCCAGGGTACACCGTGGCCAGTCACCACCCGCCAGTTGCCCTATGACCTTTGTCATGGGGCGGGGTCTCAGGGAGTTTGTCAGGGTGAGGCCTGTCATTTAGGGGACAAGGTTATTGCTATTTTATGATGAAAATTTAGTAATTTTGGACAGAAAAGGCAAAGGTATAAATTTGAGGAGTGGAACCTGATTGCACAGATGACTTAGGGAAACAGGTCTCCCATCCTCGTCGCCAGCATCTTGTGACGGTCACATAACAAGGTGAAGGAAAGGAAGAACCACTCGGCTCATGTGTCCAGGGCCACTGCTGTCGTTGCTAGTGTTGGACTAAGTAATTTTTCACACACAAGGCTATTTACTTAGGGTGTCCAAAACCAGGATCCTAGTGCAATTTTTTTTTTCCTGCATCCTTGAGGTATAGAACCAAGCTGCCTTTGGTTTACAGAGTAGGAGGCATGATTGTATACAGTGGTGTCTGTGTAATCCGCTCTGTTAGACAAAAATCAAACTGCCTCTTCAGCCTCTGTTTTGCAACTCAAGGGCTTGTGGGCTGATCTGGAGTTACTCCCTGTTTCTTGGTTTATGGGAGAGGTGATAAGAAATAAATCATCAGGAACCGGACAGTCCAGGGTTTGAGCACTTCAGGCCTCCGCTCCTGGCTCTGGGTGATCTGCTAAGAGTATGTAATTGCTCCAAGCCTGTCTCCTTCTTTAAGATGGAGATGGTACAGTAAACTCTCCTAGGATGGTTGTGGAAGTCAGATAAGGTAATTACTGAAAAGTGTTTGCTGTCCAGCACAGTAAAGGCCAGAGTCTGGTTATTTTTACTAGCCTCTGCTATTGGCTTAGGCCAGGTCTCTGCAGACTTTTAGGCATAGAAAAAAAAAAAAAAAAGTATAACTTTACTCCTACATTTCTACCGAGATACAATGTTATTTTTCTTTTTATGCAATCTAAAAGTCTTCATAATAAATAAAGGGTTTTGTAAATCTTTATAGTCTCAAGGGATAACTATAAATGAAAATTTTCTTTGTTGGAACTATTTACTAAAACAAAATTAGTTGGCTAGGGATTTTAAAATCTTTTGAATTCTTTGACTATGCTTATTTCATATTGCATGCTAGATGAACATTAAAGTTCTAAGTATCTCTCTGAAGCTTCCTTAATATAAAGTATCATGTGTAAATTCCAAATTTCTAGTGTTTTACAATAAATTTTTTTAGCGTCTCAAAATATTTTTGAGTAGTTGTTAATTATTTTTTATTAGTGTTAAGTTGACGTACTTGGTAGAATCCTAGGTTCTCCATAAAAGAGACTTTGGGTCATGGGTTCTTATTCTGGATGGTGGAATGGCTTGAAGATATAAACTCACTACAATCATATGTAAGATTTTATATATGTGTATTTATGTTAATGGTTTTAGAGAGAGGATCCATAGCTTTCCTCCTATTTCCAGAGGGTCCTGTCACCCCAAAAAGGTTAAGAACCGACCTAGCTCGTCACGCTTTGTCTGTACATTTGCTTCAGTTTATAGAGGAGAAAAGCCGACAGCGGAAGGTGACGGCCAAGTCTGGATTATTCGAATTGCCCTAAGCCGTCTCTCATGCGTGGTATTTATAGACCACTGTCCAGCTCTGTTTAAATATATAGTATTTTCAAACCTTAAAGTATCGTTCTTAGACCATTTCTAAAGTTCCCAATAAAATGAACATTGCCCTACGTACATTGAATCTGCCGGAGCCTGACCAATCACAGGCATTCTCCTGAACTGGAAAAGATTGTTTTTACTTCAGAAGCTTTCTTTGTACTTACATCTGCATAGTGTGTAAATGTCTTTAACATCTCTATCAATCAGTTTGTGTGACAGTCATTTCTCAAAAAAGCCAGAAGACGGGAGTAGAATGAGAGTGAAAATGTACTATCTTGGCTTTACGGTTCTTTTCCCTAAGTTTTCTCTTCCCTTACAGTTGATATGCTTTTGATACTTGATTTCTTTTCAAGTCATAACAGTGCCTTACCTCTATCTTTAGGCGAGCCAGAATTCCTTTCGGATAGAATTTGATACTTTTGGTGAACTCAAGGTCCCAAGTGACAAGTACTATGGCGCCCAGACGGTGAGATCTACGATGAACTTCAAGATTGGCGGAGCGACGGAGCGCATGCCAGTAAGTGGGCCTGCAGAAACACTGGCTGCCTCTGGATGAGCCAGGATGTGTTCTAAGGAGCCATTTTATTTTATAAATAAAATATTACAGAGTTAAAATGTAGTTACTAGAGAGCTTTGTGAGTAATAAGATGTTTCCTTCATTAAAATGTCAAAGAACTTTTTGAAGGCTAGCATTTTGAGCTGTGACTTTGAATGTTTTGGATTTTTATTTGGTAGAACTGAGTGATTTGTCTTTTCATTTTTGCGGGACTTTTCAGATTTTTACTAGCATTTAACGGTTTGTAAGCATTTTACTTCAATTTAATTCAATTTAGAATTCAAGCATTTAATTTCAATACTTAAATTTTATTTATTTTACCAATTAACACTGAGTTTCAGAAATTTGGTTAAAAGAGACAGAGTTTTCTTTAATATTATACTTTCTATCTATCTTCATGTCAGTTTCCAGAAAAGTATACACAGACACCTAAAAACACTATTCTTCACCATGTCTGGCATATAATAGATAACGTATATGTATTTGTTCAATGCCACAGGAATGGTTTAATGATTAGATCACTTTCTGTCATATTTCATTAAGGCTAAGATGACATCTGTTAGAAGATGCACTGCAATGTACCACTAAGAAAGAAAAGGGCTGCCATTAAAGTTGTGACATGTCATCAATTGTAAGATGCATCTTGATTTCACAGATGTTAAAGTGTGAAAAGAATTGATTAAACATATTACATGTCCTACTGGAGCCCTACTAGGGTAGGAACAGTAGTCGCTTTAGGAACGCAGGATAGCCTCGTAGCCTGGAAGCAGCCAGGGTTCACCTGGTGAGATAATGTTTCACAGTTATCTTCTAAATATACATTTTATTTTATAATCATTTTAGCTTCCATATTTTAACTTATTCCTAAGCCTTCAAGACTGAATCTTGACAGATGCATGCATTTATACAATGGGCAGCTGCGTCGTCTTGGAAGAACATCTTTGTTATCGTTACCTGCAGCCAGCTTGGCGAGGTCAGCCACCTCGGGGTCCGATGACGTGGCTGGGTGACAAAGGGTAGCAACCGATCCTGAAACGTTCCCGGAGAGTTCAGCTCCTGGGAGTTAGGAGGTCTGTCCTGACCCCGGTGACGGTGCCGGGAGCAGGCGTGGCCCGTGGCCTGTGGTCCTGCTCCCGCCAGCCAGGTGTGCGGCTCTGGGCGCTTCACAGGCTCGCTGCCGCTGCACACGGTTCGGATCCCACGGCTGGGAAGGATGGGCCGAGGGGGTGTCAGTTTTGTCACATTTGCCTTCGTCGGCATTAGTTTCCTGAACTTCGTTAAAGATGAAGCAGACTGTATGTGCCCTGAGCTGAGCAGTGTGACTAAAGCCAACCCTTTGTACGTGAAGGCCAAAGGAAGACAAAATTTAAAATGGTTATGAAGCTCTAATGTGAGTAATTTAAGAATAATGAGACCCTTCTTTTCTCTCCAGTGACACATTTTGCCATTTTATTTTGGTAGGGCTCAGCGACGCTGTGCGCTGTGACCTCTTCCTTTGCCCGCATCCGCAGACAACGGGGCCAGTCACCCCAGGCAGGTGGCCAGACGGGACTGGCATGTGCTTACGACCCACCCAATTGCTGTTGAAATTTAAATTCCCCTTCGTTTCCATTTTCACAGTTTTAAGTTTCTCATCCCGGTGCTATTTGTGCCCATATCATTTGGGTAAAGCACTTACAATGTTTTATTTTATTGTCTTAAAATTCAAAATGAAAATACTCTGTTTTTTATTTCCTCTTCTTCTTGCCCCTTGGTTTATCTTCTTTGGCCTAGGTTTAATGTGTCTTATTCTTTATTCTTTGTTTTGTTTTGTTTTTCCACTCTCAGCCCCCTAGGAGGATTGTAGCATCTCTTTTGTGAATTCAGCTTTCCATGCTCCCTCCTGCCCCTCCCCCCACCCCGCGCCCAGCAGGGGGTCTGAACCACAGTCTGTAGTATTGAGTTTGACAAGAACACATCATTTTCTTACCTTTTGACAACCAGGTATTGTTTCATTGAAACCTCATCAAAAGTTAGTTGGCCTTACCCTTTTAAATTTGGTAAGATGATTTGGAGTAGAAAATGAAAAGATCTGCACACTAAACGAGTTTGAAATGTGGTTACATATATGAGAAGCTATTATCTTTAGGGACTCTGGGTTTTTTTTAAAAAAATGCTTCTGAGAGAAATTTCCAGTGACTTAGTGTCAAGGCTTCATTGACTAAATATAATGTTTTTTGGATTGATACCCATTTAGTAACTGCTTAGTTCATACTAATTGGCAGTTGAGTATGTTTTTATTTATTATTTTATTGAGGTATAATTGACATATAACATTATATTTTAGGTATACAGTGTAATGATTTGATATTTGTATACATTGCAGGATGATCACAGTAAGTCTAACGTTCGTCACCATGCGTAATTACAAAACCTTTGTCTTTTGGTGATGAGGACTTTTAGTATCTCAACAAGTCTCAGATATGCAGTACAATATTAACCGTAGTCAACACGCTGTATATTACGTCCCCTTGACATTTATTTTATAACGGAAGTTTTGTACGTTTTGACCCCCTTCCCCCGTCTTACCTACACCTGCCCCCAGCAATCACCAGTCCGTTTTCTGTAGCTATGAGTTTGGTTTTTAGTTTATGTTTTTTAGATTCCCCATATAAGTGAGATTATAGAGTGTTTGTCTTTCTCTGTCCCACTCATTTCAATTAGCATAATACCCTAAAGTCTATCATTGTTGCAAATGGCAAGATTTTATCCTTTTTTATGGCTGAGTAATATTCTGTTAAAGATGTGAGAGGTGTGTGTCTCTGTAGACACATACATATATTCGTATGTATTTATATTCTCATCCATCAATGGCCACCTAGGTATTTCCATATCTTGGCTATTATAAATAATGCTACAGTTAACATGGGGGTGCACATACTTTTCAAATTAGTGGGGGGGTTTTTTTTCCAGATAAATACTAGAAATGGAATTGCTGGGTCATATGACGGTTATATTTTTAGTTTTTGAGGATCTTCCATTCTGGTTTTCATAATGGCTACACTAATTTATATTTCCACCAACAGTACACAAGGATTCCCTTAATTTATATTCTCACCAACAGTGTACAGTGGTTCCTTTTTCTCCTTACCCATACTTGTTATTTCTTGTCTTTTTGACAGTAGCCATTCTAACAGGTGTGAGCTGATACCTCATTATGGTTTTGACTTGCATTTCCCTGATCAGTGATGTTGAGCATCATTTTATGTGCCTGCCAGCCATCTGTATGTCTTCCTTAGAAAAATGTCTATTCAGATCATTTGCTAATATTTTTTTTTCCATTCAGTAGTTTGCCTTTTTCTTTTCTTGATGATTTACTTTTCTGTGTGGAAGCTTTTTATTTTGATGTAGTCCCACTTGTTTATTTTTACTTTTGTTGCCTTTGCTTTTGGAGGCAGATCCAAAACAATCATTGTCAAGACCAGTGTTGAGGAACTTACCACCTGTTTTCTTTGAGGAGTTTTTTGGTTTCACGTGTTTCACTCAAGTCTAATCTATTTTGAGTTAACTTTTATGTATGTGGCTTCCAGTTTTCCCAATACCATTTTGCTACCTTTATTTTATTTGCTATTTTTATTTATTTTTTTTAAGGAGAAAGAAAAGAAAAATTATAATGTAGATTGGGATCCAGTGAGAAAAAGTCATGATGATTCCTGGTACTATGATTGAGCCCATGTATGAAATAAGCACATATTATTATATTATGAAAATAGGCCCTAGCTGGTGTGGCTCAGTGGATTGAGCACTGGCCTGCAAACCCAAGGATAGGGCACATGGCTGGGTTGCAGGCCAGGTCCCCAGTGGGAGACATGCAAAATGCAACCACACATAATATTTCTTTCCCTCTCTTTCTCCTTGCCTTCCCCTCTCTAAAAATAAATAAATCTTTTTTTTATAAAAACCTAATTATTTCAAGAAAAAAGAAAATAGGATCAATTGTCTATATGTGAATTGCATTTGTGCATGAGACACACATACATATGTGAAGAGTTAGTGCATTTGCTTTTGCTTGGTTCCCTAAACAGGTACACGATGATTCTTGGCGCATTATACACCTATCTATATAATCTTTCTCTGTAGCCTAAACATTTTAGGGTCATGGTGTTATTTAACTTACTGTTTTATGTACAACTTTTGTACCTGCATATGATAGTAACCTTAACGTTTTCATACTTAACTAAAATCACAAACTCGAGATATTTTTTCTAATTAATTTTAGATCCCAGTTATTAAAGCATTTGGCATTTTGAAGCGAGCAGCTGCTGAAGTAAACCAGGACTATGGTCTCGATCCCAAGATTGCGAACGCAATCATGAAGGCAGCAGACGAGGTAGGAGCGATGAGTGTGCTTATTTTTAATGGTGCCGGGCCCACATCATCCACTGGGTGATAGCAAGCGCTGGCGGGAGGAAGTGGGCACTGTGAATTTGGAGTTAATGAATCTCCAAGGTGGGGTTGTGGTACCATTGCTGTTGAACGAGGATTTCAATTTGGTGCTTAAAATATTGTGGCAAAATTTGTAGATGATTGTATACCACCTTTTTGATTCTCTTGATCTTTCCTTTCATTTATATAGTTGAAGGAAAACTCTGTGAAGAAAACAGTCTTTAGATTTATATATTTTATGCATAAATGGTACATTTAAAAACTAATTGGTTATTTGATAATATGTATGGGAAAAATTATTTCACTAATTCTCTAATATCATCTGAAGGAAGCAATCAAAGATAACAGTTTAAACACTCTAAACGTAACATTGTTCATTGCAGTACCATTTATAATAACAACAGATTAGAAAGTATCCATCCAAAACAGCTGCCTATATAAGTTCTATTGTGATACCATAGAAAATTACTTTTCTAAAGAATGTCAGAACAAAGCCTACCATATAAGAAGTAGTGGGGGGAAAGGGGCAAAATACATGTATTTTATGATCCTGATTTTGTTGAGGAAAAATGAACAGAAAACAGAAAACGTGCTTTTTTTATATATGCATATACACTCCCATTGCTTGGAGTGGAAACTGGAAAGAGATGCCAAAATGCTAATTGTCATTATTTCCGAGGACTGGGGCTGTGATGTCTGATATAGTTTTCTTAGTTCTCAAAATTTTCTTCAACGATCACCTGTTATTTTTATATAACTAGGAAAAAAGGTTTATATTAAAGTGAGCCAATTGTTTAAGGTAATAGATTTCTAAAGTGCATACTGATTTTTTAAGCAAAAATTATTCCAGAAGATGGTTAGGTACCCACTGTCTTAGGAAGCTTACAGTCCAAAATCTAGCACATTAGCTGGAAGTATAAAAATATGACAAAAATAACAAATTTGGACTGTGTGCCTTTGCTTGGCAATCGCTACTCACTGGGCATGTGCGTGATGAATAGCTATTAGTGTATTCATTTTCAAGTCACCAGTTCATTTCATAGTGACTCCAACGATAACATCTGTTGGATATTCCTGCTGAGCACCAGCGGTGAATGGAACTGAAGACTTAACACTTTGCCAGCCTTAGCATGTGGCCCTGTCTGCGTATTAGGAGAGGAGGCAGTGGGAGAAGTAGACGGAAGATGGCTTTGATTCAGTTTAGGTGACTCCCAACAGTTCATCATTCACTTTTTGAAATGATGCTGCAGACACTTAGACTTGCTGGACAACCACAGACTGGGTGGTACCATCAGTCAGTCCCTTAGCGCGAGAAAAAGTGAACACCTTTAGAATAGTGTAATAAATGGTGCCTTCTTAGTCATAGTTGATTAAAATAGCTAAATGGATATTGCCTTTCTTACTTTAAAACAATTCCTTGTTTAACGTTTTGTCCTGCAGGTAGCAGAAGGAAAATTAAATGACCACTTCCCTCTCGTGGTGTGGCAAACTGGGTCAGGAACCCAGACCAACATGAATGTGAATGAAGTCATCAGCAATAGAGCCATTGAGATGCTAGGGGGTGAACTTGGCAGCAAGAAACCTGTGCATCCCAATGATCATGTTAATAAAAGCCAGGTCAGTATTTTTCTCTCTTTTTTTCTTTGTTGTAAGTTGTAAAGAATGCCTGAGGTTTGTCCATCAAACAGGTTTCGGCTTTTTGACAAGGAGGTTCATTCTGCAAATATTCTTTAATGGAAAGGACTTCCTCAATGTTCTTATTTCTTTCAGGAATCTTGGGTTTAATGTCTTAAACTTGATAAAAATCGCTTTCAGAAAAAAATTACTTTTAGGACACCTGAATTTAGTATACGTGTATATTTTCATTGGTTTGGGTATTTAAAAACTCTTTATTTTGCATAATATAAATTTATAAAAGAATTGCAAAGATACTTCAAAGACTTTCTGTGTACCCTCTACCCAGCTTCCCTTGATCTTAAACAGTATATAAACCTGGTACATTTACCACTTTAAAAAATTAGTGTTGGTACAATGCTCTTAACCAAACTGACTGTATCAGGATTTCTCTAGTTTTCTACCAAAAGCCTTTTTGTCTTCAGGATCCAGTCCAGACCACACGCTGTGTTCAGTCACCGCAGCCCCGTGGTCTCCTCCACTTTGTGACGGTGCGTGTTTGGTCACTTTTGAAAGCAGTGGGCAGGCATTTTGTCCCCCGGTTTGGCTTTGTCCGATATTTTCCCATGATTAGACCAAGACCGTGGGTTGCACGGAGTGTGTTAGAGAAATGAGGGCTCTTCTCCTCGCGTCGTCTCAGGGGGGTGTGACAGCCGCTGGGCTGTCGTCCGGGCGAGCACAACCTGAGTCGCCTCGTGGCGACGACGGCGTCTGCCGGGTCTCTCCGCCTTCCACCCCCGGCTGGTGGCGAGTCACCAAGTCCTGCCTGTACCCCAGGAACTGCGCTTAAGCTTCACTCCCTAAAGGAAGGCATTTCAAGAAAGTTCTGGACGTGTGCCAAAATCACTGCAGAATTAATAGAAAGCTTGAGACTCTGCAGGTATCCTCCGCCTCCTTAAACTTTGCCCATGATTTTAGCATTCGTCGGCGGATCTTGCCTTTTACAGTATTTTAGTAGTGATTTTCTATGCCTTTCGTTCTTTATATATTATTAAAGTTTTGCTGTAAAGATTTGTCTTCTTTTTTCTCCCCACATTAATTTATTTATTTAATCATTAATGTAGATCAGTATGGTTTCATGCATATTTAGTTTATTCTTAGAGTTATAATCTAATGCTTCCCTCCTCCCCCCCATACTTTTGTTATTTATATTGTTCAGATTGTTCCAACTTCGGGAGCCCTCTCTGCTGGCTCTGGAGTACTTAGGACATGCCACTATCCTATTAAAAAACCCACTTACTTACATTTTCGCACCAGAAGGTGCTCACAGTTCATCATTGTCTTGTATTTTCCCAAGCCCAGCCCCATAAGCACCTGCTCTTCCCAGGAACTCCCAGAAGACCATATTGGAACATGACATGTAGAAACTAGGGTCTAGGTCCTAGGTGAAATTTACTATAGGGATATTTAAATATTAAGGGGGAAGTTTTTCTCTTTTCATTGAATTTATTGGAGTGGCATTGGTTCACAAAATCTTAACAGGTTTCCAGTGTACAACTCAATAAGGGGGGAAGCTTTTTTACGTAAATTTATTTTATGAAGGATTTCTGAACCCAGGGCTTGCCTTTAAATATGAATTTATCTTTTATATACACTGAAATCTGCTTCAGAATGATCCAGTGCATATGGTCAGGTGGAAGAAATGAGGTGGTGTCGTAGACAAAACAAGGTTCACTTTGTGCTGATAATTATTGGAACTTAGGTGAGAGGTACATGAGTGTTCATTATATCATCCGTCCTACTCTTGTAAGCAGTTTGATATTTTTCATAATAAAAGGTGAAAACATAAATAATGGATATACCTTTTTACATAACATCATAAAGTATGGAGTTACAGGTGAGGAAAGAGCGCAGAGTTTTGACTTCCTTCTCAGGCCCCAGTAGTCCTAAATATTTTGGGAAATCAAATGATGAGAGCTTGGCTTTCCTGTTTTTCAAGTGGTGACCTACCTGAAAATTTTCCTTAAGTTCCATTAACGGAGAAATGTTTATGGGAGACGGTGTGCACTGTGTAACTGTAAGATGTTATTGCTGTCCTTGCATACACTTGTTAACTACTTCTCTATTCCTTGCTGTCACTTGTTAGCAGGGACATAGAATAATATATAACATATTCATTGTAGGTGGTATATATAGTACAGTCCTAAGGACAGTCCATAAAGGAAAACAGGTTGCTTCTTATTTGAGCCTAAGTGACCTCTGACTTGCCACACAGAAATGTAATTGGGTACTAAAACTATGCTGAGCGTTGAGTAGTCACCTAGTGAGATTTTTAATTGAGACATTCAAGTTTCTTTTTCGTTGCCTCCGATTTGACATTTGACGTTTCTTTTGCGAATGTTCCGCCAGAGCTCGAACGACACTTTCCCCACAGCCATGCACATCGCCGCGGCAATGGAAGTCCACGCCGTGCTGCTGCCAGGACTGCAGAAGCTGCATGACGCTCTCGAGGCGAAATCCAAAGAGTTTGCGCAGATCATCAAAATCGGGCGCACCCATACACAGGACGCCGTCCCGCTCACTCTTGGGCAGGTACACGGGTGCGATTAGGGTTGATTCACGTTAAGGGTTGGTACCAATGCTGGTGTATTACCCGCTAAATCACGCTGGTGTAGAAGGCCAGGTTTATAACAGCTCAGTTCAGTGACAGAAATCGTCCTGCATTTATCAGTCAGTAGTTTTTATCGATACCCACTTAGGGGAAGGGCAGAGCATACTGGCCATGAGCTAGTCTCCAAGTCAGTCTGCTCAGGTTCAAATCTTAGCTTTGCTGGGTACAAGCTAGGGGACCTGAGGAAAATTATTTAGCCTTTCTGTGCCTCCGTTTTCTGAGCTGTCAAATGAGGAACATTGTATCTTTTTCATAGGGTAGTTGTGAGGTTCCAATAAGCTCGTCATTGTAGATTGGAACTGTGCCTGACCATAGAAGGCATATATTGGTGTTAGCCAGCATCATCTTCTTCTTCATCCTTCTTTGTCTCTCTTACTTTAAATTAGTGTGTTCTTTAAATGCTAATATTAAAGTGCTTAAATGAGGCATATCTTACTCTAAAATTGTTTTGGCCACATTTGAACGTGGTATTACTCTCTTCTGTAAAATACCAGGAAATATTTGTATGTTTATCAGTACCTTAAAGGTGTCTGATAGTATCTATCCCAAAGGAAATGTAGGAAATACAAGGAACAGTTTTTGTCTTAGTGAGCTCACTCCAGTTTGGGAGCTAGGGCGTACACAAATTATATATCAAGAAATGTTTATATAGGCCAAGTATCAAATGCTAGTTTTGTAGAAATTGAGGTAAGGGTGAGAGGTTGGCTGCTGCTGACTTACTACCATTTAAAGTCTTGTTCAGATGACAGCAAACACTGAGAAAAGCTTGATTATTTAGCTTAATTTTGCCACTGAAGGAATGAGGAAAACTTGAAATGATTAATTGAAATACAGATGACAGGACTAAATTGGGGCCATTAAGTTAAGATACATTTTAAAGCTGTATCTGTTTTACTTTGCATTGCTGGTTCAAGTACCATGCTTAATTTCTTAGGAGATGTAGTATATGTCTTTGCAACTTCTCCATGTCCCTCTGGCTTCCAGATTTTTTTCGTGTGTGTGTGTGTGTGTGTGTGTGTGTGTGTGTGTATCACATGGTGGAAAGCCACTATGCTTAAGCCCATTTGGGCCACAGCACACCCTCTTGTGTAAAATTATCATTCTACCTATTATGATAGAAAGTTAGGTTTTCCAGTTTGACTTTATCTTATCAGAAGCACTTATACTTGCTTTTATTGGAATTGTCTTTTTAGTTTGTGCAGTTTTTTTTCCCCAATAAAAACATATTTCTTGAGTGAATCCAGCAGGTGCATGTATGGGTGATGTTAGATCAGAAGGATCAGGTTGACTTGAAAGAAGTTACATCTTCTAAAACTAATCAAAAGGAGTTATGGCTTCTAACTAATCAAAAGTACTTGTGGTTTTTCAGTGTTTTCAGACAGGAAAAAAGATAGATTGAGTGTAACCATATATCCTGGCTCGTTCAGTTGAGTTCCAGTTTATGCTTTTTGCTCCCATAAGATTCTTAATTGATGAGATCCTTGCTTTCACTCAAAACACAATAAATTCTGTGGTTACCTTATTTAAAGTATGGCATATTTTAGAAGCCAGTGTGACATTAATAACAGAGTTAAAACATTATCATATTCCCTATCAGGCTTTTAAACTGAAATCGTATGGAGAATATTTCTATCTTTATATTTTTCTTGAAAGGATTCAATATTTTTTTTCCTTGAGGTTGTGCACCAAAATATAAGAAATAACTTGCAAATAACAAATAATTTAATAGAGTCGTTCTTCTTTAAAGTTTGTTTTCTGTGTTCTTTTTGTTTGCTTTCTATTAAGACTAGATTATAGACAGGTGGCATGTTATCATCAGTGGTGTCGCCTTATCTTGTAAGATTATAAAACCTCATCCTTTCCTATATTTTGCTCATCATATGAATTAAAGTAGCATAAATGCCTCTTGAGTAACTTAAAATTTAGTGTCTGAAACATAGATAAGAAAACTTCTGTTTAATGCAGTTAGACTAACTTCTAAGTCATTAGGCAATTCTATATTCTCACCTTAATTTCCTCCTCTTTTCAGGAGTTTAGTGGGTATGTTCAACAGCTGAAATACGCAATGACGAGGATAAAAGCTGCCATGCCGAGAATCTATGAGCTCGCGGCTGGAGGCACTGCTGTCGGTACTGGTTTAAATACTAGAATTGGCTTTGCAGAAAAAGTTGCTGCAAAAGTGGCCACACTCACAGGTCTGTGATAATATGAATTATTGCTCATTTTATTATACTAGTTTATATATTTTCTGGTGTTTCTCCTTTAAATTTTTTGTGAATTTAAAGTTAGAAATGATATTTTGCCATCAAGCATGTGTTTTATTTTAGGAGCGTCTTTTCTACTTCATACCATTGTGGTTAGAAAAGATACTTGGTATGCTTTCAGTCTTCTGGAATTTGCTAAGACTGATTTGTGGCCTTCACACATGGTCTGTCCTAGAAAATGTTCCATATGCACGTGAGAAGAATGTGAATCCTGCTGTTGTTAGACAGAATTTTCTGTATATGTCTGTTAGATCTGTTGGATATATAGTGTTATTCACATCTATTCTTCCTTATTGATTCTGTCTGGATGATCCGTTTCCATTGTGAAAAGTAGGATTTGAAAGTCTTCACCTTTTATTGTAGTAGTATTTATTTCTCCTTTTAAATCTGTTAGTTTTTGCTTTATGTATTTAGGTGCTTCCATGTTGGGTGCATAAATATTTACAATTGTTATCTTCTTGACCCTATATCATTATATAATGACCTTCATTTGTCTCTTTTCACCATTTTTAGTTAAAATCTGTTTTACCTCTGCTTGTTTTGTTTGTCTGTTTACCATTTGCTAGGAAGCCTTTTTCCATCCCATCACTGTTGGTCTATGTGTGTCTTGAGGGGTAAAGTGAGTCTTTTCTAGATAGCGTATTGTTGGATCTTATTTTTTTAATCCATTCATCCATTCCGTGTCTTTTAATTGGAGAACTTAATCCATTTACATTTAAAGTAGTTATTGATAGGTAAGGACTTTACCGTTGCCATTTGTTACTTGTTTTCTAGTTATTTTGTAGAGTTGCTATTCTTTGTTTCTTATGCTGCTGTCTTTTTGTGTGTTTTGATGTCTTTTGGTATCAGTACACTTTGACTTTATCGTGTCCTTTTGTATTATTATTATAGGATTTTCCCTTTTACCATGAAGCTGACATAAAATATCTTAAATTTATAACACCCTGTTTTACACTGGTAACAAGTAACTTCAGTAGAATTTTAAACTTCACGTTTTTACTTCTCCTCCTCCTCATACTTTAGGTTGTTAAAATTTACATGTTTTTTATATTGTGTAACTAACAAGAAGAAATTCATGGTGGGGTTTAGTATATGTGGATCTACAAAACTTTGACCATAGGAGAGACTGTCGGAGATGGTCTAATTCATTTTGGCCCCTTAATGTCTCAGGAGATTTGTGGGCCCTCAAGAGAGGAAAGAGCAGAACAGCCTAAACCAGAGGCGAAACTACCAGCAAAGGCACGAAGTGAATTTTACCTACTTTTTGTCTTTATTCAAATATTAGGCACCGTACATGTGTGTGTACAGTAGGGTGGTATTTTCCTCTTTCAAAACATTTATTGTCCTTGTTTTTTCATCCTTTATATGTGCTAGTATTATTGATTCTTTCTACTCCTTTAGGATTCTTTACACATACGCAAATGTTAGTCTTGAAATAGACTTATTTTTTCCCGAAGTAAAATATTTTTCCTGTTGTTTTTCATTTTTATATACCGAACTCTCTATTTAACTTGCTGATATTAAAAAATCACTTAATTTTACCTGTTAACTCATATAGGTTATTATCTTTTTTCAGGCTTACCTTTTGTGACAGCTCCAAATAAATTTGAAGCTCTGGCTGCTCACGATGCCTTGGTTGAACTCAGCGGAGCCATGAACACTACCGCTTGCAGTCTGATGAAGATAGCAAATGATATTCGCTTTCTGGGTTCTGGCCCTCGCTCCGGCCTGGGAGAACTGATTTTGCCTGAAAATGAACCAGGAAGCAGTATCATGCCAGGTAATTCCATAGCTGGTAAACGTTAGACCTGGTACTTGACAAAACCCAGGCATCTTGCCCACTCAGCCTGCGCTCGGGATCCCATGATCCCAAAGATGGGTGGGGGCATGCGTGGCACCCTCGCTGCAGAATGTCTTTTGGGGCCACCTTTGATCAGGACTTCAGGGGACCTCACTCGACCTTATAGGAGAGTAGACTTTTAGTTAGTAACGTGCATTTTGATTCCCACACTAGAAAATGTATAATAGTTCTGTCTTTCACAATTCGAAGCCAAGGGGGGTTTAGAACAGGCTATTGAAGTGATCAGCATGGGTTAGATAAAAATGGATTGTACCTAAGGCCTCTTATTTCCGTTCTTGCTTTGGAGAAGTGACACAGGCATTGGCTACCTGGATTGCAGCAAGTCATTTGACAGACTCATGTGACAGTCACTGAATCTAGTGGTGGAGTGTGGGCAGGACTGTTAGATGAAGGTAGCCGGGCTCACAGTGACATTTAAGGAGTGACTAATGAGTTGACTTCAGCCTGGAGGAGTATCTTGGTAGCAAGCTGACTGGTGAACGGAGGGTGGAGGTAGAGAATAGGTGCTCATGTCAGCAGCTAACGAGGCAGAGATGGTAGTACATCAGGTGCCAGAATCAGGTTCAGAAAGGCCTCTGCAGGTTGGACTGAAACCGATGAAGTGACTTTTGATCGTGAAAAAGAAAGACCTGACTGTAGATGCTTTTAACTCTGTGCATGTGAGGCAGGAGGAAAGATCTGATTTTAAAGGATTTCCCGTTGAAAGATGACATGAGTTTAGTTGATTGCAAATTCAAGGTGACTGCCTACAACGGAGAAATGCAGAGTTGCAGAAAAGGAAAGAACCTTCCCACTGTGTTGCTTTGTATTGGTCAGAGAAACCTGGGGCATGTGGTTCAAACTTGAGCTTGTCAGAGGAGTGTGACCAGAACGGTGGGGTTCTGGAGAGCCATACGATGACTAGGAAAATTCCAGTTGAATGTCATCGTCCTCTGAGAAGCTTCCCAAGTGTGGGGGAGGGCCCTCTTTTATAAGCGCTCGCATAGCAGCCTGCCCCGCTGTGCCTTTAGCCCTTGCCTGCTGCATTACCCACGCGCTCCCGCTCCCTCTGCGTCCTGTGCCTGCCTGCCTGCCTTACCACCTGCGGCCAGCGCCTGGCTCTGTGGGTGTGGCTAAAAGGGACGAAAGCCACAGAGATGGAGTGAACTGTACTTAAAGTGTAGTCGCGGGTTCTCATTACCCGTTATTTATTAGCCTGTGAGTGGTTCACAGCTTGTGGCTCCCTGTTTCCCTTTCTTTGGTTGGTTTGTTCATTAAATCAGCATGGGTAGCTGGGGCCTGCTTTATCATATGTCTTTATTTAATGAAGTCAGATTTCCCTCTGTTCTTGATTATTTGCCATGAAACCTAATCTTAACTGATACTTGAAGCCATGAGTGTGTTTGATGTGGCGCTTTCCCCGGTGGTTTTCTTGAAGGCAAGGTGAACCCTACCCAGTGTGAAGCGATGACCATGGTTGCCGCCCAGGTCATGGGGAACCACGTCGCTGTCACCGTCGGGGGCAGCAATGGACATTTTGAATTGAATGTTTTCAAGCCAATGATGGTAAGCTTTACATTTGATTCTTAACGTTTTTGACTGAAGGCTAGTAGTCTTGGCTTTTGTCTTTCGTAAAGGTTTCTGTAGATCTCACATTACGTACTTGATGATATAATCAGCAGTTGGAAGTCAAGTATATATTAATGTTAGCAGATATTAATCCTGGATATTCAGTTAGGTGCCTTTTAGCTCAAGTAATTTGATTGTTTGCTTTTTTTAATAGGAAAAAAATTCTGGAAGGTAGGGTATAGGTTTCTTCCTTGTCCTTGACCAGTGGAGATACCAGTGGGTGGAAATAAGTGTAAGCCTCCTCAGTTTAAAAAAAGAAAGAAAAAGAAAAAGCTCTGCCTCAACCCTGTCTCCTCACACTGCTTCTCTCTTCTACTCCTCAAATTCAGTCTTAAAAGAGTAACCTGTCCTGGCCAGTGCGGCTCAGTTGGTTGGAGTGTAGTCTGTGGACCCACAGGTCACTGAAGTCATGGGTTGGATTGCCGGTCAGAGCACATACCCATGTTGTGGGTTCACTGCCTGGTCAGGGTGCATATGAGAAGGCAACCAATTACCAATTGATATTTCTCCCCCCCCCCCACCCCGCACCTCTAAAAAAGAAAAAAAAATGTCCTTGGGTGAGGATTAAAAAAAAATAAAAATAAATAAAAGAGTCACCCACACTGTCATTCACGCTGGGCTCACACTTGTGCTTGGATTGTTCTTGCAGCCGCTGTGCCCCCCTCAGCCCGGTGGCCATGCCACACTGTCTTACTGGCATCCAGCTCGGCTGTCCCCTTCCTGAAACACTCCTCGCCCTTGGTTTCTTCGGCATTTTCTCCCCACTTTTCTTTCCTCTCTCTCACTGGTTTTCCTTCAGTGATTTCTGTCTTTCACTGGTTTTACCTTTTCCACATACGTTGAAAACATTATTGGGTTCACTAAAACTTCTTTTTCTTTCCTGTTTATGAAGCTGGAACACGGTGGTGTCATCTGTCATCCATTTCCCCAGCTGTCATTCTAAGAGCCCTTTATTGGTGTAAAATGTTACGTCCAAAATATAGGAGCTTATTTCCAGTTTGTATCTGGTGTAAAGTCTAATTTTAATTCGATAAGAACATGCAAAGGACAAAATTAAGTATATTCATTCAGTGTATTCATGAAATATTTATTGAGTACTAGTCCGTATCAGGCGCTGCACTGGTTGCTAGTGGCAGAATAATGAGCAAGACAGATTTTTTGCCCTTATGGATTGTCCATTCCAGTGGAAAATAGAAAGACAACAGTCCAAAGCAGAACTCAGACCTAAAAGCTTTTGCTCTCAGGTCACTTTGCAGACAGTTAACACTAGCTGCCTGGCAAATGTAAGTGCGTAGCCATAAATGGCTGCTAATCTTCTAAAAAAAGAAACCAAAAAAAAAAACTTGGTGTCTTTAATAGAAAATAAATCAAGATAATCTACATTAGAAATAACAGCCGTTATTAATGAATGGATGAATCTTGAAGTTCTGTGAATTCTACTGGAGTCCGTTGCTAGGAGTATAGTTTTCAGACCCTGGGGTTTTAGACCAAAAGAACTTAGAATATGGAGAGTTATCTTACTCCATGTTGGACTATTACCAGAAAGAAAGAAACTGCTAAAACAAACTAATTGATTTGACACTATTTATATATCGTGTGAAAGATTATTTTAAAGTGACTGTGGAATAGGTGTTTTTGCTAAACATAAGAAAACATGGGGACCGTTAAGAGCTGGCAAGCGCTGACCCCACGGCGTCCGCAGGCACTCGCCGAGCGGCCGGACCTCTGCGTCCAGGCGCCCCGTCCTTCTGCAGGGGCTGCTCGTCCCCCTCCGGCCTCCAGGCGCCCCCCATGGAGGAGGGCTCCACGGGCCCCCACCGCGGGAATCAGTTCCTTTTCTCTGTGCTCTCTACCATTTTATACCAGTGTTTTAGGACACCGCAGGCTGTTTTGTGTGTGTTAGCTATTTATATTTATTATTTAATCCTCTTTTCGATTTCTCTGCCCTCCAATGTTTACGATTTTTTTCCATATTCGCTGTCTTGAGTCTGATGCCTTACAAGTTGTAGGAGTGCTGTCTGTGTATTGAATTATGTATTCATTAGGAACCAGTAAATAATACTATATATTATTGGACCAAAAAAAAAAAAGTTAGGCTTAATAAGTCTCTCTCCCTCTCTTAGATTAAAAACGTGCTGCACTCGGCCAGGCTGCTGGGCGACGCGGCTGTTTCTTTCACGGAAAACTGCGTGGTGGGCATCCAGGCCAACAAGGAGAGGATCGACAAGCTGATGAACGAGTCACTCATGCTGGTGACGGCTCTCAACCCTCACATAGGTGAGTGCTTGAGGGAGAGCGATGCAGTGGCGAGGGCAAAGTTAAAAAGCTGAGGAGACTACTGCATCTGTGCTTATAGACAAGTTTTCTTACCCTGATCAAAATGTTTAAGTTCTAAGACGCTAGATATAACTTACGAATGTCATGGTTATTTCAAAAACTTGATCGATAATGCTTCATTTTATTTGAAAATGTGGTAAATTCAGAAGTAGTGGTTCAAACGTATTTTAATCTTAACGGAATTCAGATGCTTTATATTCTGAGAAGCTGGGAAGGACCCTCTCCGTTGGCGATGTCACTAGGTGGCGCTGGCTGATTAGCAACAGGGGATGAATTCGTTTGTTTTTTTTTTTCTGCCTTCTCCAAATGCTCGGCTACGCTTTGTTCCGTTCAGTTAAAATAAACAGGGTAATTCATTGCTTATAGGGAAAGGGGGAAAATGCATATATTTTGTCTAAAACCATGGCTTGTGTATTGCAAGCCTTTTCCAGACTTGTCACTATTTCATTCTGGAGATTCAAGCGTAGACTTCATTGCAGACTGACCATAGGAATCCCATTAAATCAGTGAATCGTAGGTTTTGAGGCCTCCACCGCGTTATGTGATGACGTGTTAACAGCCTGTTCCCACCTTCCCCTCACTGCTGAGCGGAGAGAGAGAGTCTTTGGTTTTCTATTTCAGAACACGTTATGATGCAGTCATTTGGCACATGGCCACCGCTTTAAAACATGCTCCTGTAATCCTGACCTTTCGGGGCTGGGTGTGTATTCTTAGCCTCACATGACACTGTACTTGCAGGCTTATGAAGGGAGAGCTCATCTCACAGCTCCAAGTAACTATGAGCCCAACATAGTAATGACATTTTGATCCTTTTAAAATTATTGTACCTCAGCATTCAACTGGTGACAGACGCGGGAACTCAAGGGCTCACGTGAGAAATGCTTTACTACATCCGTACTTAAGAGCGCGTTGCCAGCACACTTGAAGTAGAGGTGCTCCTAAAGCTGTGTTGTTGATGAGTCTTTCCTGGAATAAGTTTACTGTGAGATGAAGGCCATAGGAGGGTAAGCAGGCAAAGCGCACGTCCTGGTGACAGCCTGAGCCTCCCGCCTCCACATCGTGGGCTCTGTGTGCGTGTGTCACAGGCTGGTTGGCAGTAGTGTTCTGTGGGATTGGAGAGAGCTGAGAGTGGCTGGCACACTGCTTAGGCCTCCCTGTCAGTGTTCACATGAAAGTACAGAATGGTCAATATCGCCCCCTAACGTTTAACAGGAGAATTCTTTGTCAAAATTACTCTGATCAGTAAATGCCCTTTTCAACATGTTTAACCTTCACAAATTCAGTTAACTAGTAAAATTAACTGTGCCCATAATTTGTTGTGTAAGCGGTGAGTAATTGTATACAGACACGTAAAGTCTTGCCTGGGTGATGGTTAGATGTCTCAGCAGGCTTCTCTTTGGTCATAATTCTCTGATCTTGGTAGTTGGTTTTTTTTTTCTGTGTCCTTTATTGGTTTCATTTTCATTTTTTCTGTTCTTTCTCACTTTTGCCTTCTGACTTCTTAAAATTACGTTGTCAGGACAACTTGTAGAATTGTCTTGCCCCTACCTTTGTTAATTTTAAAAGCTCGTAATTCTCCGGTAAACAGTACAAGCACATATTTATGCTAAAGCCCTTCCCCACCCCCCACCCTTATCCCTGAAGTGTGGGAAGAGGCCGGGTGCGGGGCGCTGAGCAGAGGAGCCAGCGGAGGCGGCTCTGAAGGCGCCCCTCCGAGCCCAGGCTGCGCCGCCTCCTCCGCCGCAGAGGGTGCCTGGGCGCACGGTACCCCGCAGGTAGCTCCTCAATGCCGTCTTATGAAGAGAGTTATTTCTGGTTAAACTGCTTGAAACAACACATTTATACTACTTAGATGTATATTTTTATGTCTCGTTGCTCTATTGTTGGTTTTTTTCTTTTCCTCTGTGACGATATCTGAGCGAGTGGGCAAGTTCAATTTAGGAACAAGTCTGTTGTAGAAACTATGTTTAAGTCTGTGTTACATAAGAACAATAAAGATTTCATCCTATGTGAGAAATGGCAACTGTTAAGATAATCACTGTTAGAAATGGCTATAAGGTGATCACTGATATGTATTTTTAAGATTAAAAAATATTGCTAAAGAGCTCAGTACCTTCAATATCAAACAAGTAATGATCACCACTTCAATTAGAAAGCCAGCTTTCACTGCTCACTCCTGTGTCACCTTGCTCCTCTTTCTTCAGGCTATGACAAGGCAGCGAAGATCGCGAAGACTGCACACAAAAAAGGATCCACCTTGAAAGCAACTGCCATTGAGCTCGGCTATCTCACGGCAGAGCAGTTTGACGAGTGGGTGAAGCCTCAGGACATGCTGGGTCCAAAGTGATTTCAATACTTTTGTAATAAAAACGTGCTGTATAAAATATAACATGAAGCAGACTCCTATTTTTTAAGCAAAAATGGGTAAATGTGGAACGAAACCACTATTGAACTTGACTGTCTATAGCAGAGCAGTTTGGACAGTATATAAAACTCTGGGATGTGCAAGGCCCACAGTGAATTTAAAAGGTGTAAAATAAAATAATTATATAAAACCAAGAAGAAAACAGACTCTTTTCTGTTAATTGACCTGTGTATTATAGTTGAATCTGATACTTGTTTGTGTTTATCACTTCATAGGTGTTTTATAAAAGAGCCATATCAATTTTTAAAGAATGTTCATTTTTTTGGTTACTGGTGTTTTAAAAATATTCCCCTGGTAGTGAAAAATTACTTGTTACCTCATTCCCAAATCTTGCCTGGACGTCTTTTATTTTCCGTCATCTGGGAGCATAAGCTGACGAAGCATTTGCCCTTGTGAGTGGGGATGTGAGTGTGAGCGTATATATGACAGGACTTTCTGGCCAACCCAATAAATAACAGGATCATGAAGAGAGTGATTCCCATTAACTAAAGCATCTCATCTCTAAGCAGCGCTCTAGAAAGGAAGTTTTTAAAAAAAAAGGAAAATGGGGTTCTTACTGCTGATATTCTTGGAAAATTAGTCACATTAATACCAACTCCCCTGTGGTACTGAGAAGGCAGCATACATAGATTTTAAAAGTGTAATTAAAACAAAAGTCCTAATATATTATATGTCAGTTATACCTCAATTTTTAAAAAGCTCTAGAAACGTTGTGGTGAAAGATGAAACGATGTTCTTACAACTAATCTTTTAAGCCTGAGTGGGCATTCTTTTTAACCGTTAGTGTTTCAAACCTTTTCTATGGAACTGTAGAGCCTACAGGATTGACTTTTCAGCTCATGCAATGTTGTTTTTGCCAGCATTTTCCACTTGGTGATGATGTGGTATTTGTGCAATTTGCTTTAAAACAAAGCATGCTTTCCCTTGGTGTATTTTGTGTATTTTTTAATATTTTTATTGGAAAAAAATTATCAAACAACATCAGCTGGATTGCTTATCAGTGCCTCGAACCGCTAACTGGCAACTGCGCTATGGTTGTGGGCCTTGATGCTGAGGTTTGGCCTCAGCTGCCATCCTCAATCTAAACAGGCTGTCATTCAAGGGTTCAGCTGGAGACAGAGCTGTTTATGTAAGAAAGACAACTGGAGATCAAGTGCCCAGCCTCAGATTTTGCACAACTGTCTATGCTCTTCTAGCATATTCTCAGCTGTCATTGAATCCTGTGAGCTGACGGTCACCTTTGTGTGAAGGTAGTGAAGTAAACTGCTTTTTGGTGCATTCCTAAATAGGATTCTAGAATTTCCTTGACTAGAAATGCTCGCTGTTTAGTGAGGCTTTTCTGCTGGTGCATGTGTGTGTCCTGAAGATGCAATGACTTTACTCATTGAAAGCATGAAGTGTCTTAGATGTGAGCGCAAATAGGAAAGCGTTCATGGAACATTAACCAATCACATGTTCATGCCATGGAATGACATTCCTCAGGCAATGTGGCCAAAGTTTTGTGATTGATGATGAGGATCAAGGATTTGCAAAAATGTCAGGTAGAGACGTTTAGAATGGAGACAGGAAGAATCCATTGATCCCTCTGAGCAAGCATGCAGATTGACAAGGGCCCTTCTGGAGCAAACAGATTTCAGGGGAGGAACATCCGTCAGGACTGCCCCCATGTGACACACAGAAGCAACAGGGAAGGTCGTAGAAAGCCCCGGGCCAAAACTACTCATTGAACTGTTTGGTTGATGGAAAAACCATATTTTCACAAAAATTTATGAGATGTTACATACGCAAACATTTTAAAGGTCATGCTCTTGAATATGGCTATGTTCTGTCTCTTCTGCAGCTGTCCTTTTGGTCTGTAGCTACAGCAGCCAAAAATCTTGGGAGAGACGCGTTTTGTCTTTTCAAAAAAGATCATGAAGATAAGTTTAAAACTGGTAAACTAAAATGAAGTAGTTTCTTTGTAAGCAAATTTTGTTACCATTTTATCTTAATGATCAAACATTTTTCAATAGCAGTTTCTCTGCAAGAAGAGTAAAATTGTAGTTTTCTTAGAATTGTGCGTATTTTCACCAAATAAAAGTGCCCCCCACACACACATACTTGGCATATATTGTCTATTGGTATTATGATTTTAACTTGAACAATATTTGACTTTATATTTCCATAATTGTTAGATGTAATTTCTTAACTATCCCTTTCAATAGTCCCCAATCATAAATGATCATGCATTTCAGAAAATTTTCCTAACTTTACAGGTACAAAAACTAAAACAGCAACTACATCACAGAATATTTTCCCAATGTATATAACTCCTTGGCCTAGCATAGCAGTAGTTAAACTGGGGCTGAAAATCAGGATCTTTGTGTCCAGGTTGCTTGGGTTAAATCATGGAACTTTTCTATTTCTCTCTCTTTTTTTTCTCCCCTGAAGAATTAGATTAAAATCTTCCCATCATCAAACTTCGAGGGATGAGTTCTGTGCCTATAACAACTTTTAATGTGTTTGAGTCTTTATCTTACTGGGGATGAGATATTATGAAAATAAACACATATTGATGTGTTCCTTCAAAGCGGAATCATAACGAGATAAAGATGTCAATTTTTGCAGGTCCCACAAGCCAGTCTTCTCAAGCGTAGACCTCAGAAGGCCAACATGCGCAGAGAAGCACAGGAAAGGAAGACAGAGGAGGGAAGAAGCAGGGGACAGAAGTAACGGGCACATGGATTCAGTGAAGGGAAGGAGAAATGGGGTAAAATAAGGCAGAGAGAAGGGGAGAAAAAAAGGGATGCTAAGCTTGGGGAGGGCTAGGAGCCTGTAGCAACCCCGGCTGTGTGTAAGACCTGCTCTACTCTGATTTCTTGGCAAAGGCCAGAGTCCTCAGAAAACGTTTTTTCCCTATCATTTTCGCCCACGGTCTCAACTACAATTGCTTTTGAAAGATGCTCATCTGTTTCTCGAATGTTCCTGCAGAAAGAAGTCTTTAGAATCTCCACACTGCTGTGTGCCGCCACCAAAGGGAACACTGAGGAAGATCAGTTGGGCAAAGTGAGGGTAAGGGCCCCAGAAGAAACTGTATTTTAACAACAACAACAAAAAATTGGTTGGTAAATGTTAGGGTTTTTATGAATAATCATGATGAGTCTCTAAACAATTATAATTTGTTCTGTACTCTGTCACCGTTCTTTTGATTTGTGGCTTTTATCAGTGAAAAAAGTTATTTCATTATCCTTAGTTTTAGGAGGAGATTCACAGCATTGAAATATTTCAAATGTCAATGATGTTAAATTTCTTGAATATTTTTCCTTTCTAGTGCCTGATGAGTCATAGGACTGTCATTCTGTCCCAGAAACATTCTGGTGACACCAGCATTAGTCACAAAACCTTTACAGTGGCAGGAGCGGGGAGAAGGATGTGGAAGGAAATCTAGACAATGAGGAGAATCTGGCTTCATCTTAAAGTTGAATTATGACCCACATTTTAAAAGCAAATTATTTTAAAGTAGATTTCCAAATCTACCAATGTTGAGCTGCCCTGTTCTCATGCCCCCATAAGCACAAAGCCTTAGCTTTCAGGGATACGCAGTTTAGATGCTATAATTTTATAATTCAATTTTTTTTTCACCAGCGTGATGGGGTTTGGGAGGATTATCCTCCAGAGAAACTAAGTCCAGTCATCGAATGTGAGCCCCGACAGGCACTATTATACAACAGAAGCACAAGGCTGGAACACAGCTAAAGCTCTCCTGCTTCATCCCCTTATGAAATATGAAACTCACGGCATCTAGGCTCTCCTTTCATAGGAAGGAGATGGATGGACATGAAATGTTGGTTGATTAGTAAATCATTTGCATCAGTAAATCATTGCATACTGCTGAAAAATCTAATCAGAAGAGCTGTTTTCAAACGAGAAATAGCTCAAATAGTTCTCTAAGAATTAAAAGGGACAGCTTCCCTAGTTATGTTATAATACATCAAAACATAACACAATATTGTGACTTTCGTGTCTCAATGGGAAAATGAATTACAAGTGGAACATCAAGAAGAATTGACTGTTTTTCACTGCATCTCAGAGCTGGGGCAGTTAAGGATTTGGCAATGACGTAGGAAGATGATATGAAGGGTGAACTCCATAAACCTGTTGCATTTATTAACAGACAAATTCAAACACCAAGAAACTAATAAGGAATATCTATGCTATTTAACCACATTCTTACTGCAATGTGTTTAATACTATGTCATTAGTTCTTCATGAGACCCCAGGTTAAAATAAGACAGTCTTAAACGGAAAAATAAAGAATTTCTCAGGGCATCATGGGAGACAAACATAGTATTGGGAAAATACCCCTAGCAAATATCTTGGCCCATAGTGGCAGGAGAGCAGAGGGCAGCGGCAGGGAGTTGCCGTGGGCTAAAGGCCAGTGTCTGCCATCATTTTCTTGAACCTTCCTTGAAAACAAAAGAAGACGACTAGAGAGCACTAATGTAACTGTGGACTTTGAGTGATGATGATGTATCCGTGTAATTCATTGATTTCCTAACTCTGGTGGGAGATGTTTAGTGGGGGAGGCTACTCATGTGTGAGGAGAGGGGACATATGGGACATTTTTGTACCTTCCTCTCAATTTTGCTGTGAACCTAAAACTCCTGTGAAAAGAAAAATCTATTTTAAAAGGAAGATTAAATAGCAAAATACCTACTCTCCTTTCTGTTCTTTCACCTCCCCGCAAATACCGGGCCCACTTTTGGTTCATTAAAAACTGTTGTTACTGTTATAGCAAACAGAATTGCTAAATATGTTTGACATGTAACAATTTGTTTCATGGACACATGAAGCAGCCTGAGCAATAAATCCTATGCCTTTGGTTTCATTGTATATCCAAGAAATACATTGGAAGCTAAACATCACTTTTCATCTTGACCTTCATGTGTTTGGTGGTGAGAAGGAGAAGGTATATGTAACTTGTTGCTTCACCTTCTGTGTAAAATAGAAGGCCCACTTTCCCATCCTCATATCTGCAGAGTGGTTGGGTCAGATGTCTAGGTGAACATTACTTTAAGCTTTGAAATAATCTTACTTTTCGTATTATCTTGTAACATTGTAGTTTTAAGTGGATTAAGAAGTATGACCTCTATTCTTCAGGAATGGACTTAGGACTTTCTATTTCATCATAATTAACAAATACTTTTCATTATTAAAGAGCTTTAGAAACAAAATAAGTTCTCATAGGAGCTCCATTAAAAAATACTGTTAGTCATACTTTACATACGTTGCATATAGAGAAATTGAAAAGAACCCAAACATGGGCTATCGAGAAAGAGCTGGCCATTTAACTCACTTAAATGGCTGTGCAGTTCTGGTAAATCAGTAATTTTTTTTGAAAAATTAATTGAACCTGCCCATTGCTTTAGCCTTTTGTAGCAATAGTGATGATATATAAGATCAGATTTTTTTCCCCTGATTATCCACATGCACTTCTGTAAATTCTTTATTTTTTGTGTATGGACATGGACTGTTTAATGAGCAAATATTATTTCACTTGGTTCTGACTATTAATCAGTTAATAGTCAATCTTTGACTATCATTCAGAGTTAGAAGAAGGAAAATTATCTTAATTGTTAGTGACTTAACAATTTAGTGATTGTAAGACTTTTCCAGTGCTTAAAAAATATATTATCAAATATATCTTACTGAGAATGATGCTTGACTGAAAACTTACGGCCTTGGCCGGTGTGGCTCAGTGGATTGAGTGCCAGCCTGCAAACCGAAGGGCTGCTGGTTTGATTCCCAGTCAGGGCACATACATGGGTTGCAGGCCAGGTCCCCAGTTGGGGGCGCATGAGAGGCAAGCGCACATTGATGTTTCTCTCCCTCTCTTTCTCCCTCCCTTCCCCTCTCTCTAAAAAATAAGTAAATAACTAAAAATTAAAAAAGAAAACTTACAATGTGTTTTTCTGAAATTTTCCATTTGCTGATTTCAGACTCCTTTTGCTACAGTTAACTGAAACCACAGATAAAACCACAGAAAGCGAACCCACAGATGAAGGGGAAGGGGCAACTGTACTTGGGGAAACTGAGGGCCGGGGAGAGGGTACGTATGGGAACTCTTTGTACTTTCTGTAAACTTAAAACGGCTCTAAAAAGTCTATTCATTAAAAAGTTAAATATATGCAAAAGAGTATAGAATATAAATAGATTATATTAATGGACTTTCACAAAGCAAATACTATAGAGTCACCAAACATAGAATAAGCTTGCTATAGAATAAGCAACTAGCTAAAGTGGACAGATGCTTGACGCCATGAGCATGGTGGCACTGTGCCTGGCTTTCACCTGAAAGAAAGAACGGAATATCCTACCTGCATGAGCTTCCAATTTATTTGGCAACACTGGGGATTTCTATTATCATATTTTAGCAATTATAATACATATTATATTAGAGAAGCTAAATAAATGTGCACGTATGCATCTCTAAAACTGGATGCATCTTACAATTCATGGCGTTTTATAATTAGCAATCTTTCTTTTTCTTGGCGGTACATAAAAGTTATGACATCTTGAAAGTCAATGAAATGTCGTAGCTACTTCTTTGTTGTCTCTGAGAGGAGGACTTGCATCCCTAACTTGCAGAGAACTATTCAAAGGTCTTCCAGACCAGGTTCCTGGTCTTGTCTTTATCATTAACGAGGTGTTGATTTTAGCCACACCCATTACTATTTCTGATCCCTGGTTTCTTCACCTGTAAAATGGCAGATGGTAAAAGACCCTTAAGGTTCCTGCTAGCTCCACATCTGAATCTAGGCCACTTTGTAGAACAGGGCAGGGGAGGTGCCAGGGTAATACAAGTACAATTAAATTGCTCTCTCTTCTCTCCCTCTGAAGCATCTGGGCTGTTTCCAAAGAGAAAATGCGGCTTAGTAATTGTAAGCAACAAATGTCCTAGCCAAGCTCAGCCAGGAAATAGCAGCAGAATCGCAGGACTCCGGGTATATGTGATGACACATTTTATATATTTGGCACCACCTCGGACTTTCATATGAATAGAAATGGAAGGCTTTTTAGTTTTTGAAAATCCAATGTTTCATTTGGTTTGCGTCTGAATTATACTCAGAAATAAGGGGGAATCAGCTCGGTCTCTAGGACAGCCTCCGTCTCCCCATCTGTCTGCGTATGCCCCCCACTCACCCACCCCTGCTTTCCCTCCTCCTTCACTCCTACCCCTCCATGTTCCCAGGGCCCTTCCTTGAGGCAGCTCCCCAGAGCTTCAGTTTCTGCATGCAAGTCTGCACCCTGCAAACTCCCTTCGCCACCGGAAGTCACATTGGAAGGTCAACTCCATCCCGTCAAACACTCGCCAGCAAGCGTGTGACCAATACTCCCACCATTTTTAATGTCACAAGCCAGCGGGCCTCCTCCAGAATCCAGTATAAAACCCTGGGTTATGTTTCTTATAGTGGTGATCTGTGAGCGAATTAACAACCCCAGAACAGCTGCCAATCTCTTCTACTTGCTTGGAAGAGCATGCTGATCATAACAATGATATTATTTGTTAATGATAATCATGTGCTTTATTATGGTGATGAACTATTGTTCTTTCAGATTAACTCCACAAGGGCATCAGTCCAGCCTTTAGTCTTTAGTCTTAATAATTCTTTTTATTAAATGGCCAGAGGTATCTACATAAAATAGCAAGCATTTCAGGACAAATCTGAGAAATGATTCTGGGAGCCAGTTTACTAATTGGCGCTCAGCCTATTTATTGCGTGCTCTTACGAAATCAATTTTGATTGTTGTGAACTTGTAAATATCACGTCATGTGTATCACACAATCTGTATAATTATGTAAATCTAGAGGAGTAATTATGGATATGGACCAGGTGATGGAGAAGAGAAAGGGAAATGAGGAAGACGAGAGTGATCATTTTTTAATTTAGCTTACACTGTTCAGAGCCAGGAGGGTGTGAGATCTGAACATAGAAGTAATGTCTTCCCTCAATGTCTATAATCCTCCCAGTACCAAGCAAGATACCAATATGCATGAGATTTGTAATAAATAATAATAAGCTGAAGAAGGCAAATTTGGGAATCTATTCTCAAGTGCTGGTAAAAAAGCAAAGAGTAGGCTTTCTGTCTCTAGTATTTAGAATCACATATTAGTTTTTCGATCACACCATACACAGACAACTGCTTCAGCGAATTTTTTTTTTTTTTTTTGAAGACTTTCAACGCGTTTGCCCATTTCCTGATGGGTGATTTACAAGCGCACTGCCCACACTGTGTTGAGCGTTCAGCAGTTTTTGACCCAAAACGGCATGAATCCCATGCCCCGCCCTCCTTGTTCACCTGATTTGCCACGTGATTTCTTTTGTTTGTTTCCCCTGGTGAAAAAAGCCCTCAAAGGGAAACAGTTTGCTGATGTGGAAGAGGTGACACAAAAAAAGGCAGAAGCACTAAAAGTCATCAGAATTAACGAGTTCAAAACTGTTTTGAGCAGTGGAAAAAAACATCTCGACAGGTGTGTTGCATCAAATGGAGAGCACTTTAAACGTGACTGAAGTTTAAACATGTAAGAACAAATACACAACTTTTTATAAATAAATTCCGGGTATTTTTGGTCCCCCCTCGCGATCTTTCTCGATGACCCAGGGGAAGGTGGCAAAGTGAGATTCAAACGTCTGTGCCCCGGAGAGCGCACGGAAACAGCGGGGACTTAACGTGGACAGTGGCTGGTAGAGACCACCTCTCCTCTCCGTTAAGTCCCTCATGGGCCCCATGTGGTGGAGGAAGCGGCTGCCTCGGTGACGGTCCTCCAGTCACGAAGTTGGTGCACAACCTTGCTGTGACTAAGTTCCTATGGGCTAACAATGTGGAACTTGACCCCAAGCTCTTGCGCCCAGAAAACAGTCACGGGCAAGAAGTGCCCACCCTCTGTGTTCTGGGCAATGGCTGGCTGCAGAGGTGTAGTCCCTTGCTCCACCTGACTTAGACAGGGCTGTGGATGACCTTCTCCAGTACCTGTGACAAGGCCAGATACAGACCTGCCACGTTCTCATCCTTCGTTTCATTGGCGATTAGCTCACCTGTTGGTCTCCGCTGGCAAGTCTGGAAAATTGCTGCTAACATAACTTCGTTAAACTTCATGTGGCTTCTCTCCTAACCTTCCCTCCTCCCGTCCTCCCTCCCTCCCTCTCTTCCTTATCTTTCTCTCTCTCTCTCTTTGGAACATTACGTTTCTCGCAGGTATTCGGCAGTTTTCTCCAATTCTCATATCAAGTATAGAAGGTCAACTTGATTTCTCCCCCCAATTATTTACAATTAATAAATTAGTATTTTGCTTTTACTTCCCCTCTGTCCTCACCTAACTATCATTTGGTCTTCAATGCCTTTTTAAAAAATCTCCATGTAATCCTTCCTGTCCTAAAATTGTCTTCAGAATCACTTATAGTAAAATCATGCAGTGGACTCATGATTTTGATAGGAGATAAAATTTTCTTCTCATCAAACAGAAAATCTATTTCAGGAGAGGCAGTAGTTCTAATTACGTTTGATCCATTTTGTGTAAACTGCAGTTTATTGTCATAGATCCTACAATATTTCAGGTTACTCATCTCATGGTGAAGTTTTGAGTCAAATAAGAATTAAGATGAACACTTTTGGTCCTGGTCCACAGCTTTTTACAGAAAAGCCTACAAATACAAACCATTTTTATGTCCAACAGCTTGGGGCACGAACAGGGAACATAAATCATAGATTATTGTCAGTTCCCAAGAGAGAATCCCTGCCATTTCTCCCCTCACACACTCACAAGTGTAAGGAGCAAGACTTACTGTAGCTATTGCTCTACTTCCTGGGGCCCATGAAGAAAGAATGGACATGTGGACCCCTGAGTTTATTCGTGGAGCCCAAGTCCTCCTTGTGGGTAAAGGCAGCAGGGAGTTAAAGCCCCAAGGCCCATTATGCCTCTAGTCCTTGAACTTGGTAGTTTGTCAGTGAAACCCTTCTTTCTTCCATCTCTTATTTCTTAGAAATAGTCAATCATGATAGCTTTCCGCCAAACCACCATGTATGAGGTGTGGATAATATTAATCTCTAGTTCTCAGCTGTTTAAAAGCTATATTTGTATATTTTACCGGTTATTTAAATAGGAATTTGGGAAGTGGAATAAGAATGTCTTTCCTTATACCACCTTCTTGCCCAAAGGTAATTTCTTTGTATTTTGCTCAATAGCAAACGCAGCCTCTCACAACACCGCCAGCTGGTACACTGATCCAGATGGGTTCCAAGAACACTCACCTAGCGGGGGAAGTCTGTATTACAAGGGGCCCACCCTCCAGGTGATAATTTTGGGGGGTTTTGGCCCCCTTTCATGTAAAGGTGATTTGATGGGGGAGGGCAGAATATATATCTTATTTCATTCTCATAATAACAGTGCTAGAGCTCAGATGTCGGTTGTAAATCAGAAGAACGGAATGAAGTTGGTTATGTTTTCTTCCACTTAAATAGCTTGCTCAGGGAGCCAGCCCTGTTTCCTAAACTTCGTTTTGAACTGACTCCCACGATGCTGCCAATCTTATTAAATACATAAATCTTGTGTTTTCTAAAGCGCCACTTTATATGAACAAACCACCTCAAGTTCTTCCTGTAAACTTTAATGGATAATAACTTTCAGGAATACGAAGCATGTATTGGTCTTGACTAGGAAATATTGGAAGCTTGGATGTGGGAGAATGGCCTTAGAGCAACCGCATCCAGTCCCCCAGGCAGCGTCCAAATTCTCTGCTGATAGAGGCAAATCTCTGGGTACCAGTTCTGTGAGCACCTTCTCCTTGGCCCCCCATGATCACCCTAAGATAAGGAGGAAGGTCGGGTGGTCCCAGGGAGGAGGCAACTGAAATGGGATCCTGAAATGGCACCTGGGAAGAGTTACTTTTTCAACAAGCAGGGAAGAAAAAAAAAAAAAAGTAGCGCCTTACAGTTGTCTGGAATGGATACTTTACAAAGTGCTTTTAAAAATACCACGTCATTAAATTTCACAACAATTTGGCAAGGAAGAAATTATATCTCCATTTTGTTGATGAATAATAAAATAAGAGCTGTTATCTATTTCACACTTGGTTCTCGCCAGGCCCCCTGCTAAGCACTCATTTAATCCTCACAACAGCCTTATGACGTGTGGGCTGTTACTATCCTGATACACGGACTGAAAGTTACACTGAGAAAAATGAAGGGATTTGTCTAGGGCCGGGCAACAAGGGAGTGGAAGAGTGGAGATTTGAACTCCCCTCCTGAACTCCGCATTTGTCTGAGTCATAGTGCTCTAAACCTGTGATCTTGATGTCATTTTGGCTGCATAATTTTAAAATTATCTGTGGACTCTTGTACTAGCATGTGCATTAACACATACACAAAATAGAAATCAGAGAATATGATAAAAAATAAATGCAAATAGAAGTTCTAATAATGCCTTGTCACACCCTGGTAGACGACCTTGTGCGCCTCGTACATTTAACCACGACCAGTCCCGGCAGGGACCGTGCGGATGAGAAAACCAGAGCCCACTGTGCCTTGGTAACTCGTCTGTGGTCACACGATCAGTATAAGATTCATTGGCATCCTCAACTCTCCTCTTACAACTTCAGGCTCTTTTCCTGTCCATCCCTCTGTCCCCTGGTTGGCCTCTGACCATGACATTCACCTGGAAGCCTACAGTCCGCTGCCTGGACGCAAACAACCCCCTCTCTCTGAGTCACATTCTTCCCAGGCTCTCTGACGAGTAAGAGACATCGGTTCTCTAGCTGTTACAGGCGTTTGAATGAATCGACCCCAAATCCACCTCAAGCCCAATTTCTCTCAACAGAGAATGTCCCCGGCTTTCACTGGGTAAGTGCTAAGCTCTCTCCCCACTATTGATGCTACGGAGGGCTGCCTATTGAGCCTGGCTCAGTATAAAGTTACTTATTTATTTGGGGGAGTAGAGGTTGTATTTGACTGAACTGTTATTTGGGGGCTGAGCGTCCCCCAACTTCGTATTCCTCCCTTTGAGTTGCTTTTGCTCACTTTCAGTGACTCTGTGAGCTCACTTGACTCTGAATGACAAAAACTGTCACTCTAACTACCTACATGTTCGAACCCATGTCCCTCTGCTGCCGGTGCAGGGGTGATGGGCACACAGGGTTTGTCCTGTGGGTCCCCCAGAGGGGCAGCCAGAGTGGATCAGCCCCGGGTGTGGAACCTGGTGTGATGTCCGTCCCAGGAGAGAGGATGAGCCCGAACAAGCTGTGCCTTTCACTAAGTCTTCGCTCCAAGAGGCCCCAAGGGACTGCTGTTCCCACACAGGAGCCGGGGTAGGGACCCTGAGGGTCAGGACTCTGGGAAGCCACCGAGGGGAGCAAGTGTTTTATCAGCTTTCTCATGCCAAGGACTCCAAGCCTTGACCTCTCATTTCAAAGCTCCCCAGCTCTAGCCATTTATTTTTTAAACACTGTTTACTCTTACCGAATATAGAACAGGGCAGATAGCAACTGAAATATCATTGTTTTTACTTTCTGTTTGCTTCAACAAGTAGTTTATCAAGGGCAAGGAAGTCGGTACATCTGCAGCTCATTTGATTTGATTTGATCTCACCTGTTCTGGAAACGTGGGTTAAGTTTCCATCATTGGCCAAGCGCCACGCTGTGTGCCGGGGGGTATAAAACAAGCAGCAGGTCAGTCCCTGTCCTTCGGGAGCCTGCGGCCTGGGGAAGGAGAGGAGATGAACACACGATGAGGGACGTTACAATGTGACAAGTGAGGTGTCTTGGCGGGGGAGGGACGGCTCGGGTGATACTGTGTGGATGTTCGTACAAAGCACAGCATTTGTTTAACTCCCTTCAGCTCATTCACTTCTACGCTCCTGAGATTTCAGGTGGGCTCGACGCTTCCTCCTGGGGTAACGATAAGTTCCCGCGGGTGCTCTGGGGTAAAAGACTGGGGCGTCTGGGCACCTAGACGGGTGCCCGCCCAATTTGAACACTGTGCTCCTGCAGGCTTCTCTTTTATGTCACCGTTGAAAGATGTGTCAGGGGTGCTTCCGTCATGGGCCCCGTGGTCTGATAGCAATGCCGATGACTAGACCCCACTCTTGGCTTCTTTGAGCGCTTTGTAAGGGGAGAGGAGGCCTTCAAGATCTGGCTCACCTTCATCCCCCACAAAGGGAGTTAAAAATTATTTTTAATTGTATTTATTTATTTTATTATTTTTAATGAAATGTATTGGGGTGACTTTGGTTAAAGAGATCCCATAGGGTTCAAGTGCACGTCTGTTTGAAGCCCTTTACCCTTCGCTGCCCCCATTCCCTCCCTCTGGTACCTCCACGCTGTTGCCTGTGTCTGGGGAATTTTAATATTTATTCTCTTAGAGCATCGAACTTGAGTCACTTACAGTTCTTTCTCACTGACCCTTGGGAAATGTGATTTGCCATATTTTAACTTATTCTGTGAGCTTAAACCACACCAGAGAGATAATAGACACAAAATCTATGTGATTCCCCTGACCTCCCATCTAATCTAGCACCCACGCTCCATTCCTTATTTCTCCTTCGACTGTGCCGGTGACACATGATATCTTTATGTCCCTCTGTGCTGTGGTCTGACTCCCCCGTGAGGGTGTAGCTGCCTCCACAGCAGGACCCTGGCCTGGCTCGTCCCCTGTGTCCGTAAGACACAGAACCCTGTCTCTCCCAGTACTGTTAGTTGGTTGGTTGGCTGAATGAATGAGCAAGGGAACAAACAATCAGATGACCATCTTACTCTATGAATAGCTTGCACAGGACCTAATTCTTTTAACGTCTTACCAAGAAGTTGGTGAGATATTTAAGGAAGTCAAAGATTGCCTTCCATAAACCAGAACTCCTGTACGTGTGATTCTTCATTTGAGGACATTAACTTTCATGTCCATAAAAGCATGAAGACCCTTCACTAGAGTTGTTTGAGTGACTCTGAATTCATAGAATGACTGTCACACATTCCAGATGTCAAGGTTTACCAAAGGGGGTTGATTTTACCCAGGATGTTGTGGACAGTAGGGTCCCAGATATCTCTGAGAGCCTCTCGAGAAAGAAGTCCTTTCATCATGTTTTAAGCAAGCATATTTTTTAGCCAAAAAAACAAAGACTCCTTATGCTACTTTAGAGAATGATGGATGTATGGAGAAGCATCTGTAATAACATATACACAGGGAATGCAGTGAAATCTGGATATCAGGCCTTAAAAAATGGTGCTTCTAGAAGGAAGACAACTGTCAGCTAAAAATGGTGAAGCCCCTCAGGTAGCATAGCTACCTGCTGCAGGTCTTGTCTCTCTCTTATCTCTACTAACTCTTAATTACAGATATCAAAAAAATGTGAATATTGAGATAGATGTCTTCTGCCTACCTTGCAGCATCTGTTTACTCATCATTTCTATTCCCACATCACGTCAGCTCAGACAGGCTCATCCTGACCCTACTCCCAGCCTCTCTATACATCAGAAAGTGTGAAGGATCCTCACAAAGTAAAGCCTTAATCCTTCCTGTTGAACATAAGGAGAGAGATTTCCCTTCCCTCCTTTTTCTTTGACCATATACTTTCAAGAACTTCTAATTGTAAGTACTTTATCTTCTCCCAAATATATATAAATCATTTTGAAGACTAGATCAACCTTGTATGCCCAGCAACATCTTTCTCAAGGACCTGGGAGACATCTCTTTGGAATGCAAACATCAGAGGAGCTGTGTCCTAGTGTCCATAGTAGGGCAGATGTCTACTTTCAGTGAGTTTCTCCTGGCATAAAGATGGTCACCCAACTACCAGGAAAAGTTAGGGTGAAGCACAGGTGACAAATGAAGACTAATTATAGTTTATCTTGAGAACATGTATGGAACAGGTTGCATCTGCTTGGCTGTGTAAAAGGGTAAGGATTCTGTGTTTTCAGTCTCTGAACTGATTGCCTATGGATACATCACATTCTGGCTTAATGCTTATTCAGTAACAAAAGTGTTTTCTTTTTCTACTACCTTTGTGAACCGAATTTCTGGGCTGGGAGATGTTGTTTTTACTTATATTTCCACAACTCCTTTCAATTTCATCTCCTGTGGCTATGTAACTGAATGCAAGTCCAGCTGCTACCACAACAGAAGCCAAACTTATGAGACAGGTGCTAGTGAAGAGGAAAGTGGATCATTCAGATACCAGTCACCTGAGAAGGTGGGGGATTCATGTTTCAAAGCCCATCTTAACATCTCAATGCAGGCAGAGGTTTTTTTAAGGAGAAAAAGGGAAAGCAGAACAAAGAGATCAAGGGGAGGGGTTGAAAAGTTCTCTGCATGCAGACAAGCCCAGTCCATTCTAATGAGGACCTCAAAACTGGTCAAGTGATGGTCTGATTTTTGTCATCCTGGTTTTATGTCTTCCTGGTTTTAGAGTTGAAGTTCAACAATCATCTCAGAGCTGGGATGACTGAAGGTTGAAGTCTGTATCTTTTGAAGTTAGTTCCTAGAATTCTTATACAAACATGCTGTTTATCTCCGAGCTATATACTATTCAGAGTCAGCATTTACAGAAACAATGTCAAAAGAATGGTGGAGTGGGTTACCATTCCCCACTGATCCAATTCCTCACCGTTACAGTTACCTGCCTGATTTTCCTTTTCCTCAATCAGATCATTGGAGAAAGGCTATTTTTGGTCAGCTTTTCTTCTGAGGCAAGGTGGTCAACCTCTGAACTAGCTGCCAACGGGTAAAGGGCCCAATTTGGTCCAGTCTGTGAGAGGGGGCAAAGCTGGATCCTCTGTCCTATGCATTGTACTGGGGTCTGCTCTGTGATGGGGACTGTGTTTGGGATGAATTCTCATAGTGGCTGCATGCCAGCAAGTATTTTCGACATGTACACATGCCCACTTTGTTTATCACCTGTGACTCCCAAATTGGCAATTAGAATTTGAACCTCAGGCCAGCTACCCAGCTTCTCACAGAGAAATCCAACTTGGCTCTCGAATACCAGGTTACACTCAGAACCTTGAGGAGCCATCTTGTGACGTTAGGCACTGGGGACAGAAGGGTACCACAAGGAATGGGGAGCTGAACACAAGCCCACTTGGGAAAAGTGTTCACTGTTCTGGTGCTATCAGTAACATTGTCACAGGGAGAGGGCACAATGAGTACGATATTCCTGAGGAAAGAAAATATGCTGACTAAGGTAGAGAAAAGGATGAAAAATGGAGGGAAACACCTAGGAAAATATGGGGACAAACTGGAGGCCATGAGACCCAGTAGAGCAGCGATTTTCAACGTTTTTCATCTCCTGGCACACATAATGCCATTACTATATTCTGTAGCACACCCAAAAATATATTTTTTTGCGGATCTGACAAAAAACACATTTCCCTTTGATTCATTCACATCAGCTATTGTTGTGTTGGCTGTTGTCCTTTCTTTTTAAACGATCTAAGGGCAAAGAAGCTAGTGCCCCTGACGAGTCAGGTATTGCATGTTTTAAAAATTCTCTGGCACACGGGTTGAAAACGGCTGCAGTAGAGAAATGAGCAAGACAGAAGAAGGAAAGATTCCTCAGTTTTAGATAATGCGATGCGAGGAAGCAGCCATTGGTTCAAATCACCTGTGGTGAGTTTAAGGACTATGGGTACTTAGTACATACATATTTTAAGAGCTTAAATAGGATGCTGTCTCTTTAGCAGGAAATTCTGCAACTCTTTTCTTGGATGGCCCAGAACCGGGGTGGTCTGGCTCCCAGCACAGCATGGTCACCGGGCTCTGTGAGACCTCCCTCCCTGGAGAAGCCACGCAGTTTCATCTGATTCCTTTTGTCCTCAGGATGGAGGTTTATTGGTTCTCGGCACAGCTGGGAAAACATCCCTTTTGGACTATGAAGACTCTTGATTACCCCTTCGAAATGCAGTTTTTCCTTCCTCTGTTGGCACTTTTAATCAGTACACAGTTTGCCAGGCGGAAGGCAGTGTATCCAGAAAGTGGAACACCTCTAGGCTGGGCAGACAGCCATTTCCAGAGGTCATATCACTCTTACTTCATCCTAATAAAGGGAGATGGTGCAGGAAAGAAACAAACACATATTGAGACTTACTGTGCCCCCGCCCTGGGGGATGTGCCTCATATGAAATACTTTGTAGTATGCGGGTAACACTGGGATGCAGTAGACGCCATTTTACAGAAGTTACCTGAGACCCAAAGAGACTGAGTCATTTGCGAAGGGCCACCCTGCATGAAGCACGGGGACCTGAATTGGAATCCAGCTCTTTGCAGTGCCTAGCTGGTTAGTACTCCATTAGCCTCCGATGAGGACCGAGCTAAAAACAGGGCTGAGAACATGCTGCATTGATAACATTAACGCAGTTGAACTACCCCTTTGCCCTGTATATGAGGTGATAAAAATCTGACAAAGCCTCTTCCCTTAGCCCCTTAGCTCTGATTTTGCTCCTGTATTGAAGATACTATGTTTTGAAACTCTCCTTGGGTGTATTTTCTCTCATTAATGCAACCTTCCTCCCTTCTTTCTTTTCTTCCTTCCTTCTTTTCTTTCTTCCCCCTTTTTTTTTTTTTTTTTACTTTTGTAGCCTTTTCTACCGTTAGAGCAAGTTAGTGAGATTTATCGGCCTAGTGAAAAGCCATAAGCACAGCCCAAGTCCATAGCACGAGAGAGAAGAAGGTGAGCGGGAATGTTCCTCCAAGATGTGGTTCCATGGCAGGAAGAAAATGCCCAGAGGTAATGATCCGAGGGTTAGGATGTTACCCACATCCCCCAGGACCACACGCCCTCAGGAAGTGAATATCTGGAAATACAGGGTTTCTTGTAGTCATATGGATCTTTCATAACAATATAATTTATATACTTATTTTTTTAATTATTATATTCCACATATAATTATTTGCTTCTCTCTGGTTTATTTCACTTACCATAATGCTCTCCAGGTTCATGCATATTTTTGCAGGATTTTCTTCTTTTTTTGTGACTGAATAATATTTCACTGTGTGTCTCTTTCTCTCTCCCTGTAATATACATATATTTATATATTTATATAAGTGAAATAAGTGAGACAGAGAAAGATGAATACTGCGTGATTTCACATATGTGGAGAATCTTAAAAAACAAAACAAATGAATAAAAAACAAAACAGAAACAGACCCATCCATATACACAGAGAAAGGGGAGCAAGGCAGGGTAGGAATTTTTTTTAAAGCCAATATTTAAAACAAATTTAATAAAATAGAAGCTTGGTTTTTTCCACTTCTGGTATCTAAAGTACATCTACCTTTGTAGGACAGAGCATCAGCCCTCATATCCCATCAGAAAATTTAACTATTAATTGACTCAAGTCAATTTAATTGAACAAATTTTGACTGAACATCACTTATGTGCCGAGTTTTGTCTTGATGCTTAGTTATGTCATTGTTTTTAAATGGTATGTTGTTTGTTCCTGAAACTCAGCTTTTATTATTGTCAATGGGATACACTTAGAAACATTCTGCTCTATATCTCTCTCCAGAGGACTGCCTTTCCCATGTTGTATCTCTAGATAATAGATGTTTCTTATTGACAGTGAAGTTTTTACCCCCACAATTTAAAACATGTAATTGCTAAAGTAGAATGCTTTGCAATGTGGTAAGATAATTGGGTTCTTGAAGGAGTAATCGTCCCCTTAGGTAATGTCCAGCAGAGACATAATTCAACGCTCTGCTCTGACTGGCAACGAGGCTTCCTGTTGTGAAACTGATGTGTTCTGCCTGGAGAGGACAGGGATGAATTCCTCCCATCAAAGGTCATGTACTCAGGTGAAGTAGCCAGTGAAAATTCTAGCTTCACCTATTCAACATCTCATAAGGAATAGCAGGATGATGGCTGGGGTTTGCAAGGCAAAGGGCTAACTTTTTGCTTGCTTTGTTTGCTTTGTTGTTGTTTATTTTATTTCAGGTGGGAAAGAACTGAGTCTATTTATATCCTGACCAGGTACAGCCATAGAGAGTAAGCTCCTAGGGGGTTATGAGAGCGTTCACGGAGCCAGAAAAACCTAGAGACGGGAGACTATGGAATTTAAAGTGTAGCCAGAGGGAATAAGTCACTGGTCCTCACCCCTCTCTGTGTGTTAGGGTTACCTGGGGGGCTTTACAAGTTACCAATGCTGGGACCCTTTCCGAGCAATTAAATCAGAGTTCCTGAGACTGTGGCTGAGGTGTGGGAATTTCCTGAAGCTTCCCAGATAACTTCAACATACGTCAGCACTTTCTAAAAGCAATGAAACACTTCCAGCCTTGGTAGAGGGTCAGGAATACTTCCCAGGCTGCAGGATGATGGAGTTTGAGGTGGTCGTCACCCAAGCCTGGGCCCTCCTCAGGTGTCTCCTTTAGTGGTTCTTTCTGGCACCTGACAGGTTGCAGAAGTGAGGTGTGGGAGGCATGAAAGGGGCAGAGGGCAAATGGCTGGCAAAAGTGAAGTGTTTGTCCTCTAGGGACTGGGGTTTCAAGGAACTGCATTAATTTTGCCAGAAGCAAGGTGAAAAAAGACACTGAATTAGTCTTTGGGGAGGGATCAGATTTTGTTTAAGGGAAGAGGGGCATCTGCTCATCTTATTCATTGAGGCCAAGACTAAGGGGAAATGACTTAAGATTCAGCGAGATGCCAATTAAATACTCAGAAATCCCTCTGGTGTTATATATGGGTTTTGAGACTATGGAAGGTATGTGTGAAGAAGGTATATAATCTATATATCTCTAACTCTATGTCTCTCTCTCTATAGAGATATAGATATATATTTTAAATGTAGACAATATAGGCATGGAAATAGAGTAAATAGATTCTAGGGATCTTTTTAATCATTGGGAAAACTTTTATATTGAAGGTATCTCATAAACTTCCTATTATTTCTGTGAGGAAAAAAATAAGTCAGCTCTGACTTTTTTAGTAATGTTCTGCCAACACACACATACTCACATGCACAACACACACACACCCATGTGCGCATGTGTACACGAAGAAAGGGAACTAAAAACTATAAGACCAATATTTAGGAGTTTTATTGGTTATGAATGTATTTGTCTATAGGCAGCAGAAAATGTGATGTCAGTGACTTTTTAACAGGATTTTTTCACAAACGAGGCCATCAAAGTAGCTGTTGGTGTTGGTTCAATGGCTTCACAAAGACAAGGCCAGAAACCTCGTGACTCATTTGCCTTTGTCTTTTATCCACTTCTCAGCACAAACACAAATTCAAGGCTGGAAGAAGAAGGAAGGGGAGGGGCTCTGCAGGCTGCCCATGGCCTATTTGATCAGGAAAGCAAAAGCCCTCCTGAAATCTCCTTCAGTGACTTCTGCTAGGAGCTCCCTGGCCGAGATTGCTTGCTGTTTAGCTAACATCCTTCCACATTTCTCAAAAACAGAACCCAATTTTATTTGGAGTGTCACTGTGCTCAGCTGAAAGACCATGTTTCCCGCTTCTCTTGCAGCTAGGGGATGTCAGTGAGATGACAGGGAAGTGGTTGGGTGGGGTTTTCAGGAAAGTTCCTTAGGAGGTGCCTGGCACATGGTTTCTTGTCCTCCCTCTTCTCCCCTCTCCAGTCCCAAGTCCTGCCTGTATTGTGGCATCATAGCTGGGGCCCTAGGGGACTTCTTCATGCAATAAAAGGTACTGGTCAAACCACCAGAGTGGTTCTTTTCACTGTGTTTTGGCAGAACACAGAGAAAAAGAGATGGTTCCTGCTGGGAGCCCCATCCCAAATTGTTTAAAATGTTTTTATTCTGTCCCATACCTATCAAATTTAGAAACAAACCAATTTCCAGCTTTGGGAATAGTTAATACAGGCAATGTTATTTTCTGACAGCCCCATTCAGAATTTTGCCAAAGACCAGGGATAAAATTCAATGATTTCTAAGGGAAAGAAAGTATGTGAAGATCATTTTGGACTTAGCTTTTTGTTTTGTTCCCCACAGATACAGGTTAATTAGAGCCCAGATTTGTCCATTTAAACTCAGTAGGAAGAAATATCCACAAGTGGTTCATTTTGGCATGATGTATATACTGTGACTGGGGTTGGGGCAAGAAGACCCCTGTGCATACCATGGTTTTCTCTCAGAGGGAGTGGCATTTGAGGCATTGCTACATTATGCAAAGTCAAGCCATTTGCCTGGGTGACCGCCAGGTGACAGGTCTTACCTGAGGTGCTTTTACACTCTTCGTCGTACTCCATCTGTCTTCATTGTCATATCCTTCGAAGTCCCTGGTTCGGCACAGAGTGTTGACCTGAGAGTGGGCTCTGCCTGGGACCTTCCCTGTCCCTTCAGGGTACCTCTCAGTGGCATGTCGCATGACTCCTGTCTCTCCTTTATCTGTGAAAGTGTTTCAACCTGTGGAGCCCACCTCCCGTGGCACAATATTTCCTCATTTCCATTTGCTCTCGGCTGGAGATTCGCACAGCAGCTTCTGTGGATGTTGGTGAAGATTTGGAGCCTGGTGAGAAGCTCCAAATTGTCTACTGTTGCAACGACATTCCAGAGTCGGTACATCCCCTTCGCCCCAGCCCTACCTTTCTCTGCAGGAGTCGGACACAGCTCTGCTCTTTTTCTTCTTTTTTAGATCCACTCAGCTGTGCTTATAAGCCTTTCACTTGCTGCTTTTATCCATTTCCTTTTTCTTCTAAAACATTCAGGTCCCTCTTAGCATAGGCAACCCCTACTTGAAATTTATTCAGTTACCCTTGAAGTATGTAAAAGAAAAAAAAAAAAAACCTTCAATCTTTGGATAAACTGCAATATAGTCAATATTATCCATTCACCATTTACTCCCTAACTCTGAAAAGCATAATGGAATTTGGGCGGCAGATCTAGCTCTTTCCTACTAAGCTTGGCATTAATAATTTAAAGTGAAATCCTCCCTAGTGTCTTTAGCATACCTGAAATGTGGCTGTCCTGAAATTTAAAAGTAACAGTTTTTTTCCTGCCCAACAATGCCTTAAAATCCTGCATATGGAGAGAGTGTCTTTGACATAAAGTTATATTTTTACCTCAGCTAAAACTGCTTAGAAAAGTTATGCCTTCTGGTTCAAGGTCAAGCTATGGACACTGGCACCCCACTGTACCCTGTCACTTTGCTGAGGCTTTTGCACTGTTTTTCCAAAGCTCTAGTGCGTGAAATTCTCTCTCTATAGAAAGAGTAGCCGTGAGCTCATGTGAACCACTAAGGTGAAAAATCCCATATGGCTGTGCCTCAGGCCAAAAGCCACATACCTTGGTAACAATCTCAATAAATGCATAGTTGTAAGAAGCAGCTACATGACCCAGAATAACCTCTCCAAGTTGCCAGGGTCTAAGCTGTGTCTTTACTGGTCTTCACCTAAATGTTTATGCCCTGACCTCAACTAGAGACTCGCCACCTGTTATTTGGGTCTAGTTCTCAGATTTCTGGCCCACGCAACAGATGTAAACAGTGTTTTGTGCCCCCCCATTCCAAATATTAAATCAATTGAGGAAAAAGAAAAATCCGGCATGCTATAGACTGCTCATGTCTCCCCCAAACCCATATGTTGAAACCTAGTCTCCAGTGCGATAAGATTAGGAGGTGGGGCCTTGGGGAGGGGATTAGGTCAGGAGAGTGGGGCCTTATGCTTGGGATTAGTGCCCTTATGTTATAAGAGATCCCAGGGATTTCCTTGCTCATTCTGCCAAGTGAGGACACAAAGAGAAGGTGGCCATCTATGAACCAAGAAGCAGCTCTTATCAGACACTGAATTCTGCTGAGACCTTGATATTGGACTTCTCAGCCTTCCCACTGCGGGAACTACATTTTTATTGTTGTTTATAAGCTCCCTGGCCTCTGGTGTTCTGTTAGAGCAACTCGAATGGACTAAGACAGGGCATATGGGAAACACGTACCAGTTTTGTTATGGATAAAGCTCTCATTTGTAATATGGCACACATTTATAGTGTGTGTTTTCTAATACAGGTAGGCCACGCTGGTCCACAGCAGTCCCCGTCCCTGAACTGGAAAAGGCAGATCTCTACTGCCATATGGCAGGGTAAAGAGCACATTGTGGGCCTGAAAGCAACCAGAACCAAAGAACAAGGAAAGAGGGAGAGGCTGGAACATATGCTGCTTTATGTCCCAAACTCACCAATTAGGTTAAATTACGTCTTGTCTGGGGAGGATTGTCTGTGGCACTGAGGGAGTGCTTGCCACAGGGAAGGAGATAATAGGGTCAGAGGAGATAAATAATGTACCCAGGATCACAGCATTGAGTATTAACTGGAACTTGCACCTGGCCGAGCAACTCCAAAGCCGCACTGCACCCTGATGCCTCTGGGGATAGCTGGCCACTTCCTCAGTTGTACGCTTCTGTTCCTTGTACATTCTGCTCTTGCTGCCTTGATTAGGGCACTGCGCTATAATTGTTCGCAGCGTGGCTGACTCCCCTCCTTGGCCAACACTGTGAAATCTGGGACTATCCAGATCTTGGTACAGTGCGTGACACAGAGTAGGATTTCCCTATATGCTTGTTGAGCTCAACTGAATGGAACCACCGTCTTTAGAAAGAAGTGATGATTGTTTTGTTCTGGCTGTATAACAAATTGTCCCCTCAAGTAGGAAATGAGAATGGCCATTTCTCGTTCCTTCTCTTGCGGGTTAATAATTCTAGAAGAGCTTGGCTAGGTTAGCCTTGCTTGGTGTCTCTCGTGTAGTTGTAATCAGATGCTGGCTGTGGTTGTGGGATGGTTTGACGGGGCCAGCGGTCCCGGACAGTGCTCCCAGGTGGCTGGCTATCGATGCTGGATGTTGGATGGACAGGGGCTCAGCTGCTGCTACCAGCTAACTGCCTCCTCCTCTCCAGCCTGGTGCACTCAGGGTAGTCAGCCTTCATCCATGGGGGCTGACTTCCACCAAGCAAGTGTACCGATAGAACCAGGTGGGAACTGCATGGCCCTTTCTAACTTACGGCCGGAAGTCACACAGTAAGCCTGGGGAGTCACTTCTGCTTCATTTTGTTGGTACATTTAAGTTACTAAGGCCAATTCTGATTCAAGATAAGAATAGACAGGCCCTACCTCTCAATGAGAAGAATGGACAAGTTTTGAAACTGCCACATGACCTTTCCCATTCAATTTTATGCCTTCCTCCCTCCCCTTACCTCCTCATTGGCATTCCATAATTTATTTCCTTTGTTCTCCATTCCTTACTAAGTTGATAAATTAACTAACTTTGAACTAATTCAGGGAATTCACAACTATACTGTTTCTCTAAAGAAAAATATTTTCATTTTAAGGAGGGCTGTCAGAACTGAAAAGAATTGCTTGAATAGCATGATTTTCAAGAATGATGCTTTGTGAAGAATGTTTTTGAGAAGACAAGGCATTTGGTGGGTCTGAAATCACACAGCATCTGTAAATAACTATGTAGATCAAAATATGAGGACTACGTCCTAAGCAAACAGATTTATATAAAGTCCTAGGACATCAAGTGCAATTCAACCATTGCTTGACTTAACTGAGATAGTTTATTGGTTATTTTAGTGAAATGAGTGCCAACCCAGGAAGGTTCTAATTACTGAGTGTAAATTAAAGTGTAAATTTTGCCAAAATACGCATTTTAACTTGAAAAATACAGACTGTGTGGTAGGTGCTTTTCAGAAGAGAAAACTGTACCGTGACACCATAGTATAATGTCGTGACGTTCTAAATTCCTACAACATTTCATTCAGGTTGTTTGGTGATCAGACGCAGAGCGGCCTAAGGCTGAGACGGCATTCAGTGAAAGGTGCAAGATGCTATTCTGGACAGTGGAAAAAGCAATTTACATTTTAATTAAAAAAGGTGTCTGTAGGTTTTCCACTTAGGGCGATGTGTTGGACTACCTACCTTTAAAAAAAAAAAGATTTTATATTTTTATTTAGAAGGAAGGGATTGGAGGGAGAAAGAGAGGGAGAGAAACATTGATTGGTTGCCTCTTGCACACACCAGCTGGGGACCTGGCATGTGCCCTGACTGGGAACTGAACCATTGGCCTTTTGGTTTGCAGGTCAGTTCCCAACCCACTGAGTTACACCAGTCAGGGCTAAATACCTTTTAAAAAATCTAATGAAAACCAATAAAACTATATAAAACATCTGTTTGGGGAAAAGATTTGTATTGAAATAATATATATATATCAAAAAATACAAAAATCATAAGTCTATAGCTCTTCAATTTTTATAATTGGTATATTGAATGTAATACCACTGAGATCAAGAATATCATCAGCATCTCAGAAGCTTATCTTATTGCTTCCAAAGTTCACATTATTCTGATTTCTATAAATATAGGTTAATTTTATTTCTGTTTGAACTTTATATACAGAGAATGTTATGATGTGAAACTTACTGTATCTGGATCCTTTTGTCCAACATTCTTTGTTACTCCATCCATGTTGGTAAGTGTAATGGTAGTTTATTTTCACTGATGGGAAATGTCGTAATAAAGTAATATGTTCCCAATTACGCATTCATATTATTTTGACAGAAATTTAGGTTGCTTTAATTTTAGGACAGAGGTGTTTAACTGGAGGTAATTTTGCATACCCTCCCCACCCCAGGGGACATGTGGCAACATAAGGAATCATTTTTGGTTCATACAACTGGGGGAATGATACTGGCCAGAGGTGCTTCTAACCATTCTACAAAACACAGGACAGTCCCCGCAACAAAGAATTATCTAATCCAATCTATCCATAGTGCTGAGGCCGTGAAACTCTGGATTGGAATGATAGGAAAAAAGTGCAAACTCTGTTGTGTGTGTCTTTTGGTGAATTTATATGGATGTTTCTCTTGGGTAAATACTTAGAAATGGAAGTCTTGAGTAATAGAGTAGACAGATGCTCGGCTTTAGAATATCTAACCAGTTTTCCAAATGGATTTTACCAATTTGCTTTCCTACCAGTAGTCTAGGAGAGCCCCGGTTCCCTGCATCCACACCAACATGGTTTTTTGTCTCTGTAATTTTGATCATTCTATTGGCTGTGTAGTCATATCTCATTGCGTTTTTCAAATTTCCATAATGGCTAACAATTATAAACACCTTTCATGAGTTTACTGGGCATTTAAATGTCCCTTTTTGTGAAGTGCCTGTTCAAATATTTCACCCAGCTTTCTGTAGAGTGGCTTGATATTGGCATACTCATTTGTAGATCTTTATACATTTTGTAGATGCATCCAGACCCAGAACTTCTCTCAGTACTGCGAAGTGACCATGCATTTGCTTGCCATATTTTAGAATAAAATTTTGACCACTGGGGACAAGAGTTGATTGATCAATGTTTTTCCTGTTTACCTCATATTGGGGAAACATCCTGAAAGCATGTTATATGTTTATTCAGCCAGTCCCATTGAATTGTACAACCAGTTTTTCATATCAGAGGCCAATTTAGTAATTCCTCCTTAAACTCTCAAATTAACAGCATTCTTCCAAGACTTTCTTAGAGCTGTTTTCCCCTCAAAGTCGGCTTACCTCTATTATGAATTTCTCTAAATAACATATAGTATTTTTATGAACAGCCCAAATTTATTCACTTCTAAATTCCACCTATCAACAGGTAGCAATGAGTGTGCATTTGCTATATTTACAGCACTGTGCTAAGCCCTTTATATGTATATCAGCAAATACACACACACACACACACACACACACACACTCTCTCTCATGCTAATTGCCATTATTAGCTCTGTATTACAGATGAGAAAATTGAGCATAGCAGTTTAGCAACTTAATCAAGAGTACACTGCTAACGTATGCTGAAACAGAAAATCAAAGTCAGATCTTTTTGGTTCAAAAATCATGTTTGATTAATTGCAATCACTGCTTCACTTTGATTGTAGTTCTAAATTCAAACATGATAAATTTGCTGCTGATATCACGTGACAAAATTTCAAGGGTATGAAGATGGCCGCCCTGTTGTTTATTAAGACTTTTCCGTGATTTCGTATCGATGAGGAGGAAGAGGAGGAGGATACAGATGAGGGTGATGACGGCGAATCACCTCATCTGGCTTTCCTTATAAAATAAAAAATAGGGAAATCGCTGGAGAAACAGGCCATTTACCGTAAGAGGAACAGATGGCTGAAGCTTATAAGAAGCTAGGCAAACACAGCTAGGAACCTGGAGCCTGTTCCTAAGCATACAGTGGGCTAATAAAAGAAAACAAACATTTACTAACTGATGCTGAATGAGATAAGAAAAAGAACCACAGCCATAATAATAGGACTTCAGGCAAGCCAGGAAAAGCATCTTACCCATATAGCAGCGTGGTTAGCTTCCTATTTGCCCACCCGGAGATGTTTTCATCTCCAATTTATCACTGTGATTCACCGAACACAGAGACTGAAGAGAAAAGACCATAGGCTTTGGGGCTGCCTACTTTGCCACTTGCCTACTTTGCCACTTACCAACTTTGGGAAAGTTGCTTCATCTCTCAGGCTTAATTTTCTCATCTGTAAAATGAGACTGAAAAAAGCCTGCTTTTCTGGGATTTTATGAAGGTAAGTGTCTGAAATTGGTTCCTTGACAAACGTGATAAAATGTTAATTTGCATGCAAGAGTTTTATTGGGCTGTTCTCATGAGCACCACTGTGGAGGAGGGAAGGAAGCAAGATTGGGCTGAGCAAGAAGCAAACCTGCTGTGCAGTTGCCATGGAAACCTCAGCTGATCTTGTAGGACCTCTGGAGCTGGGATGGCCCACCAGAATTGTCCTGCCTGCTGCAAAGGGCCTGGCCTTTTTACCTCTTCCTGAAGGACCGGACATTGGGCATGGGTTGTTTCCAGCGAGGGTGTATGAACTGGTCTGGGTGACTCTCTTGCGCTTCAGCAGATTTCCTGAGAGCTGATACAGCCAAGGGCTAGCTGGGGTGTTTCGTTGTAAAGGAGGATGCAGGTAGTGCCTCATAGCACCCACTAGAGTGGGCTCAGCCACAATGCTGTGATCCAGTAAATGCTGCTCACCTCAGCTCCTCTTCCCAGAGACTCACCAAGTTTTTCCTTAACACATTTCGTAACGCTCACGAGTTTTCTCGTTTTTCACGCGCCATCTGTTATGGACTTTAGATGTCAACACACTGTCTTGTCCACATCAAATGAGGCGATCTCATTGGTGGAAACCGTGCAGGTCAATCTACGAAAAACTATAATTGCACGAACCCATAAAGCATTGCAGTTACATTGTATTTTGGTCATTCGACCCTGGCGTATGTCTTAAGAGGTTTCTATGTGATACGCAATGCGTTAAGACGCTGTACAGCTCCCCTCATTGGGGTCTACCCTAGGGCTCCTCTGTCTTCCTGTTCCCAGTTCCCGCTTCCTTTCCTGAGGTCATTTCCCGAGGTTACAGATACTCAGCCACTCAATTCAGAGATTATTCATGAGAGGTTCCTAAGAGCTATCAGCTTCTCCAGCCCAGGCCCTGGTGCTGTTTACTTCGAGAGTCTTTGCACATTTCTGTCCCTCGCTGCTCTAATCCAGATATTAGAGCTTAACGTCCAAATGTGAATCTGGTGCCAATGTGAGCCTAGCAAAGAAAACTGCCAAAAGCCAGACACTATCCAGACAATCAGGTGGGAGTCAATGAACAAGCCCACTGAAAATATTTGCATGGAGGTCAGGCCTTTCTCCATAATAGGGTCAGAAGAATGAATGGCCCAGCGGGCAGAAACAAGCAAGCTGCCAGATGGCACTCTGCGCACAACTGCAGGGACCACTATTATCTTGTACATTATGCGACACCTTCCACAGCATCAGGATGGAGTTTGATTAATGGCAGCTAGTATTTATTGAGCCCTAGCTATAGGGTCACATGCTGGGCTAAGTGCTCCATTGGGATTTTCTGTTAATCCTCACTGCAACCCTGTGAAGTTCCCATAAGGAGGGGAGCATTAGTTTCTCCATTTTGAACCTGAGGAAACTGAGGCTAAGAAGGAATTTACTTGTCTAGGGTCAATGTGATTCGAATCTAAGCAGACTGACTCTTAACATCTATGCAGGAATTGTATCCTAGGGCATCGCGAGAGGTGCAGGGTCCAGAACTTGGTCCCTCAGATCCACAGGTGACCCGTGGTGGCACGGAGGAGCACTGGTGTACAGCGGGTTCAAGAGTATTTCCACAAAAATTCACATCTAATGGAAACTTCACATTCTGAAGTAGTTGTGATTAGTTACGAAACTTAAGCTGAACTCATCCTGGATTTGGGGTGAGTCCCCAATGCAATGACTGGTGTCATTAGACGATGAATAGAGGACACAGAGACACACACACGAGGCAAAGCCGTGTGGAGACAAGAGGCAGAGATTGGATTGATGTGGCCACAAGCCATGGACTGACTGGGGCTACCACAAGCTGGAAGAAGCAAGGGCTCTTCCCTCATGCCTTCAGAGAAAGGGTGGTCCTGCTATTTTGATTTTAGACTTCTGTGTACAAGAATAAATGCTCGTGGTCTTAATCCAGCGAATTCATGGTAATTTATTATAGCAACCCTGGGAACTAATACATGGTGTGATAGAAATGGGGCTCAACTGGGAACCATTGGCCCCAGCGTCTCATTCTCCGGGCTAATTTACTCTATAAAATGAGGAGTGTGGTTTAAATGGCTTCTTGGACCCCTTTCATCCTTGTCCTTGAATGATCCTATTCACATTCTTCCCTTCCAGAACCTCCGTGCCAGCCGATCTCTCTGCGAAATTTGTCAGGTCTACACAGGCACTCTCGCTCAGCTCCTTCAACATAACTTTTCAACTGGCTTTTCTCCTACGAATCTCTTAAATACAATGCAATCTAGAATGACTTCAATTTTGGAAATACTTTATTTGTTCTTGCCATCTCTTCGCCTCCTAAGCCAAGCGCTTGGAGCACAAAGGACAGCAGCTCAAGTTACTGCAAGCATTTGGATTTGCCTGAATGTGTCACTTTTCAATGGCCTGCCAGTAATATCTAGGTACCAGAGAGAACCGGAGCCAGAAACAGGCAATCACTTCTATGACCTAAAAAAAATAGGCTGCATATGATGAAAGGCAGGACTTTTTATAGTACAAACCATGCCTGCATGAAGGGTATGTTTTCAACTTTTGCAAGAAAAGATGGACCAACACCCTGTTGTCTTGGAGACAATGGAACTCAAAGAGGACGAAAGCAGACTTTTAGCCCTAGAACAATTCACTGCTCAGTAATCCCACAACTAGGTATAGACATGGATCACACTCCTTCACTTTAGAGACCCTGCTTCAGTGCACGAGGCTGAACTAAAAGCAACAGGAGACTGAGCTAGCTTCAGACTTAGCTCGGCCAGATTCTGGAGTGTGTGCTCCTAATCCATACTGTATGTTCACCACTTCCTACCATGATATGGGAAATGGATTAGACAGAAGACAATGAGACCTGTCAAGAGACTGTTGTAATTTTCCAGGAGAGACATGATATACACTTGAATTAAGGTAGGAGTGATACGGCAGAGAGAGCAGATTATAATATTAAAGAGGTGGAAGTTAGATAGGAGGGTTGATTTGCAGGAGAGAAAGTCTGGAGATATATGACAACTAGGTTTATGTCTTGTTAAGTGAGTAAATGGTGGTGGTATTCACTCAGGTGGGGAGCAGAGGGGGAGAAGAGGCAAGCCTGGTATCAGAAAATGACTTCAGTGTTGGACATGTGCAATGTGTAGTAGACAGTTGTCTAAGTGGTATACCTGTTGGTCCCAGTGTTTACATCTCCCACATTTGCTTGGCCTCTCTTTCCCAGGCCACTTGGGCACTTGCTTAATGGACAATCCATACTGCTGTCTCCGTGACCGTCAGCACTGTGGGCATATCAGACACTGCTGGGGACAACCAAGCCTCTGACAGCCGCCACTGTCCCCAGTGCCACTTTGGGCTCCAAACCTGGCCTGAATGGATCCAGAGATGCTGGCTTCTCCCACCACATTGGATGCAGACGAGGTACAATGCTGGGAGGTTGGTTTCCCTAACAGCTTCCCGTAGCCTGGAAGTACAGTGAGTCAACAACGTTCCATGGGGTGAAATTTGACTAAGAGACAAAAGATGGAGAAGATACCGTATTCTTCCTCCTTTTCTTTAACTGACTGTTCCACAGCACAATGGTTCCAGCATCCTACTTGGAGATACCTCATGCAAACAAGGCTTCAACTTGACCATGCACCACTTTGTGTTTGTTTTCCCTATTTTCTTTCCTCCTAGTTTTTGATTTTCTGCTTGCGCCTCCTCCCTGAATAAAGCGCCAGCTTGTCAGCTACACCATTGGCTTTGTTTTCCTGTTGAGCTTGGTTATAACAATTGGTATGAAGGACGCGCCCGGGAAGCAGACGCTCAGTGTGCGGTTTTGACAATGGCTTCCCACCTGGAGTAAGTATGACAGTCAAGCCTCTTTGGCATGTGGAACATAACAGATGCCAGGTATTCCACATGCATTAAATTGGGACAAGGTGCAGAGAGAAGAAAAGGAGAAAAGAGATCAAATAGAGGCTGGACGAGAGTGCTAGAAAGGCAGGAATAAATTGTACACATTGTGCTATGAAGTGAGTATTTTTGAGAGGATTACAGATCTCGCCAAAAATAAATAAACACTAAGTCAGGGTAGTTAATAGCAAATGTAAAGACTACTGTGCAAGCCAGAGACCCTTGGTGGCAGTTTAAAGAATCCTGTCCTGGGCAGCCTCAGCATCTGCTCTGCTGAAATATCAGCTCTAAGATCTGACTGCAAGGCTGCCTGAGTCTCTTAGCTCATTTATTAATTATTAATTAATTAATTAATAGCATTACATCGCGCTTCCTTGATTGATCATAGTCCAGTAAAAATGATTGTTGTTACCACTTACCCAACAATGTTAGAACTTCAGAATATTGTAACTTCCATTCAACATTTTGTTAATTTTGGCAGGCATTTTAATTCTACATATATTTTAAATATCAGAAAATATTGTTTTTCTAAAGTAAATGTTTTGTTTTGTTTTTTTTATACACACATTTGTCCTTTTTAGTGCTCTTCATTTTTTTCATTTTTATCTTTCCTGGTAACAAATTCTTTAGTTTTCTTTTTTTTTTTTCTGGAAATGTCTTTAATAATTTTAATGGATATTTCCAGTGGTTGAAGAATTCTAAATTGGCAGTTATTTTCTTCAGCACCTTAAAAGTATCATTTTGTTACCTCCTGGCTCCATCATTTCTACTGAGAACTCAGTTGTCATTTTTAAGTAATGTGTCATTCTTCTGTGGATTTTATATTTTTTTCTTTATCTTTGGTACTGAACAGCTTTATTCTTATGTGCTTGTATCTTATTTGATTTATTTAGCATGTGGTTTGCAGTGCTTCTTTAATACCATTTTTCTTCTCTCTGGAGAACTTCTTTGAACACTTCTTGCAAGGCAAAGCTACTGATGAGAAATTTCTGCAATTACTGTTTCTATGAGAAAGCCTTTATTTCTCCTTCTCATTAAAGAATAATTTTGTTGGAGATAGAATTCTAGGTTAGTGGTTGATTTGTGGTTAAAGTCTTTGACTAATTTTGGAAAATTCTCATAGCTTTTTAAATGTAAATATTGCTCCTACTTTTTCTCTTCTTTATTTGTACCTTGTAGCTCTTCCTTTTATCCCACAATATCTTTCAGCCTTTTCTGTATTTTCTATTCATTTTTAATCAAATGCTTCTTTTAAATTACTTCTTGCTAACATACCTTCCAGTTCACCGATCTTATCTTCTTGTTTGTCAAAACTGCCACTAAAATGTCTATTTGATTTTTAAATTCAGTTATATTTTTATGCTATAGAATTTATATTTGAAATAAATTACAACTCTGGTGAAGATCTCCACCTCTTAATCTTTTTTCTTCATTTTTGACTTTGTTCTTGAACATGCTCATCATAATTACTTTGAAATCCTTAATTACAAACTATCTATCTTGATCACCTTGGGTCTGTTTATTGTCTTTTTTTTTTAATCTCTTGGCTTACAAAAATATGTTTCTCTGTCTTGGCATATTTACTACTTTTTTAATTAAAAGGTAGACATTGTATGTAAAAAATGGAGAGGCTCCTGTTAATATTTTTCAAGAGAATCTTTACGTTTCTTCTGCTGGGCTTGTAGAGATGGGGCTTGTAACTGTGCTCCAATCAGAGACTCTTCTGAGTCAAGTGTCTGTTTCATCTTTGGCTTTGTTTCCATCTGGTTCATCCCAAATCCCAAGAGGTAGATCTTCAGTGCTTCCTTCCTAGAGGCCGCCATGTTCCTTGGCAGGCCTTCCCCCCAGCAACCCTGGAACTCGAATTCTTGTGTCAACATTGCAGTAAGACAAACAGAAGCACTACTCTGAAGTTCACGGGATTTCTGCTCAGGTGTGTAGCCACCCAAGACATCAGCTTGAGAAATAAGCCAATTCCTGGAGGAAAAACTGGCTCTCCACCAGATTCAGTTTCCGCTCTTCCCTGCTCACGGAAATGTTGCCCCTCAGGTTTCCAATGTTGTCTCTCTAGTCCTGTGAGATAGCGTTTTTTCCTGATTCTGTCCTCCAGCTGTGGCCATTTGCTTGGGAAAAGCCTAAATTATTAGCCTCTTGGCTTGCAACTAGAATTGACATATGCCCTCAGGTATAAAGTACCAAATATCAGCTTACCTTTCTGCAGTTTTTCACTCTTTCCAGAATTTTGGCTCCTTTAATCCTTTCTCCTTTGGCAACTGAATCACGCTGTTAAATTTTTTTTTTTAATTGGATTTTTCTAGTTATTTTCATAGGAACTGTTGGTCTGCTGCAAGGTACTCACTCTATTATATCTGGCAACAGACATTTGAGTTGCCTTTTCTTAAAGTGGAAAAGATTGATCTGGGATGTTTTCTGCTTTTCCTAAGGAGCAGAGAGCAGGGAGATATTTTCACTTAGCATGGATGTTGAAATAGCTGACTTAAAAAGAAAGGAAAACAATCCCAGACTGAGTTTAACGAAAACTGTCATGAATGAAAAAAGAATAAAACAGGTAAAGCATGGAATAGATATTAAAATAATTTAAATTTTCATCACACAAAATGAATGACAGGCTGTAAAAGGTATAATACTCCATTCTTCTTGCTTATCTTATGAAATACCCTTAAACTATAATAATAATGGTGTTGGAATACATACAAAACTGCTTTGGACTAGATCTAGAATGGGTACCAAAAGATCACATATCAAGGATTAGTAGTAAACCCTAATGAGCTGATGTTAGTGAATTCTTTGGGACTTTGAAGTTAGCAGTAAAATGTTACTTGGGAGAAGAGACAAGACTCAACCTGGAGAAGCGGCAAGCCTTCTGTTAGAGAGCTCAGCAAGGTTTCCTGTTTCTCCATAGCTAACTCCTCCTAGAGATACTTATCTTATAGAAACGTGTAAAGGTCAGCGATGCAAAGGAAGCCCTCTGCAATGATAATTTTCCTGGTACTCTGTAATTCTTCAGTTTCTCTACGTACATGTAAGCCTCGTTCTGTTCATTGGTCCTGACAACTTGTGTCGTCGCCACGCCCGGGGCTGGGGTACAATGCCCTGTGTGAGACCCAATTTGACTTCCCCTAAGTAAAAAGAAGTGGATCTATTGTTTCTTGCTTCTCTTCCATTTCCCTGCCACTGATTTAACCAACAGAAACGGTCTTCTCCGGTTTCTTTTATTACGAGAAAGTGTACTTTTAAGGGACGGAAAGAGCTCTCATCTTAAGGTTAACGTCTGATTGTAATACTATTGCCATGAGAAAAGAACGTTCAGCTTTGGAGTTATTGGAGTCTACAAATGCGAGAGCTCCTGGAGAGCGAAGAAAAAGACGCAGAAAGATTGCGGTCCATTTGTGATTTTAACCTTTTTTGTTCTTGCTAAATGTCTAAAGCTAAAAGTTACCTAGAAACAACCTGCAGATATAAAATTCATTATCAACTGTTATGTGGAAGTCAGCAAGTGCATAATTTCCATTGGTTTGTTGATTTTAATTAGTTCTGAGAAATTTGTAGGAAAAAAAATGTGACACAAACCAGTTCTTAATCTACAGAAAATACATTTTTGTCTTGTGCAAGTCTCTTCCTGAAACTAGACAATTGGATAAATATTTAAAAAATTTTTACAGGTTGACTTAAGCTCTACATACCTCATTTAAAATGGATTTTGTGATACTATTCTTCCAATCATTTAGTCATCAATAGAGTAATTTTTTAAAAAAACTGGCTGATTCCTACTGTTTTAGGAGTCATCTAAAACTCCTTTTCATTTAAGAAACAGAGATACTAGTCCCGAAGCAGTTAAATGGTTTAACAAAAGATACTTAGCTGGTTTGTGATTGGAGGGGAGATTGGAAACAAAAGAAAGCTATTCTAGTATCTTTCTACCCCATCAAAAGGCCTGCAGGCCTCTTACAAGATAGCTACATAATTCTCCACTTATCATACTAGCCAATTGCTTTTGCCTTCTGTTAGCTTCTTGGATTAATTCTGCCATATGCTGTGGGTGATTCAAAAGGATAAAACCTATTTTATTCAGGAGAATTCCTAAAAAGGACTGTTTTTTAATACAATGTTCAGAATATGCAATCATTCTCTTAGTTTACAATTAAAAATGTATAGGCTGCTATCCTTCAAACTACCTCCTCGCTCGGCCACCCAGTTCACCTCCCCACAATCAGCCTGTGTTATTACATTCTTGTTTCACCTTGCAAATATATTTTATGTATATGCAAGAAAATAAACTTTATATATATTTTTTACCTCCTCTTTTTTTGGTAGCAGATTTTACTGTGACAATAAACAACTCCCAAATGGCAGTGGCTGATACCAAGAAAGTTTTGCAGGGTCCAGCAGGGCTTGGCTGAGTTTGAACCAGGTCTGCCCTGCGTGTCTCTTATTCTGGTCCCCTCGCTGAAGGGGCAGCAGCTACCTGGGCTTACTTGTCTCCTGATGGATGGCAGGAACTCCAGAGGGACTTGCAAAAATATAGGATGAGAGGTGTGGTGTTTGGGGAGCCGGAAAGAATCAGAAGAGATGGCTTGGGGGCTTTGGCCTGCTGCTCTGGGGCAGCCGGGAGGAGGGGGGTGGTTGTGGCTCCGGGGTGGCTGAGGCTACACTGAGAAGTTGAAAAAACCTTGTCTCCAAGTATCTAATTAATGGGCCCTATTAGCCAAAGGTAAATAACATTGATTTTCATACTTTGAGAAATGATCCCTGGAATAAGCCATGATAAGAAAGAAAAAGAATTCTTTCTAAGAGTTTAATGTTTAAGGAGAATGGGAAACATCCTGTGTCAAGCGGACTAAGAGCTGCAGAGGAGGTGGTTAAATTACCACAGGAGGAAAAATTACATGGTCAGAGGAAAACTTAATCCAGGTGGCTAAGTTCGCATGGTATGTCGCTTGCCATAAAGCTCTTCAATGACAACATTATATTCTTCCTGTAATATTCAAAGTTGATGGACATAACTAACTGATGTAGAGTCAGTTCCTAAATGTTTTCCTACAAATTACAGAAGGCCATGGAGTAATTTAAATAAGTCTTTTAGTTTCTTCATCTTTTGTTTTTCTTCGACCACTTCTTTCTTTTATAAAACAAGCTAGGTCAGTAGAAGTTCTGCAGTGCTAATGTTTGGTTTGTTAGGAAAGCTAGAAAATATTTATAAGTAGAGATGATGAAGAATCAGAGAAATGGAGAATAAGAGAATTACTAAGTGAGGTCATGACTTGGGGTGAGCAGATGCTTTCTTTCCCTGAACGTGGCAAATTTAGCATCTCCCAGGGATCTATAAGCTGCTGACCAGAAATTACACTTAGGACAACTGTGGCGAAGACCAGCCTCATGACAGTAGATAATAAATATTTCTGAGTGTTCAGCTTTTCTCATGCTTACACTTCAGCAAGAACCAGTCTACCCCTTTCTCTGTACCCGAGGTTCAATGCTAAGTGAGACTTCTCTCCTGCCTTGGGTCTTTTCTGGCTCCCCAGAACCCCCAAATGAACTCAACAAAAGAACTTATCATTGATATTTACTCCTCTATCATTTTTATTATCTCATGTCAATCTAGTCTCCACGTAGATTAAAATAATTTTAAATCTTCATAGGAGAATGGTAGCATTCAGTTTTCAAAGCACTTCCTTCTATGTCATTGAATTGTGGAGTCAAAAAACATGGAGGGGCAGTCGCTTTTGTCACCTCGACCAGCATCTTCAATGTAACAACAATCTCTTCAACAACCTTTCAGACCAGAGTCCTATCGCGTAGCCTGAGACGCCTCCACAGGCAAGCGACTCACCTTCTCTTCTGAAAAGCCCTTTGTCAGAAAGCACATCCTTGTTCTGAGCTGAAATCTATCTGCCTGAAACTTCTACTTACTCAATTTAAATTTGTCTGGGGCTTGAAAAATTATGTTTGATTTTTTTTTCACATGAGAGTCATTTAATGTTTTAAGGTAATTATCACAAATGACCCAAGCCTTTTCTTTCATGGTCAAAGTTTCTATTTCTTCCAACCATCAGAGTGGCTTTGAGCGGCTTTATCATCCTTACTGCTTTCCTCCTGGTTTATTTACTCCTTCAAAAAATAGTTCAGTGCTTGGCGCTCTCCAAGGCACTGGGTGTACAATAAAATGCAATAAATAGTGAAAACAGGGTGAAATCTCTGTGCTTATGGACCTTAAAGCAGTGTAAAGAAAGGGTTGATTCTGGAGGTCTGTGCCCTTGGTCTCCAGAACATTCTAGATGTGTCCGCACAGAGCAGTGCTGTGATAGGCCCAGTGTCCACACTTCCATCCATTTGGTCTACGTTTCTTCATCGCTGTCTCGCTAGGAAAGCAATTTGAGATTGCATCACATGTTTTTGGCAGAGGCATGCTTTTTCTGAGCAATACCAAGTTTGCTTTCAACTACAAATAAAACAAACAAAAAACAAAGGTCTCCCTTATTTGAACTGATGTTCAGTCATATTTTATGCATCCTGTACTTAGTGCTAATCCAACTTGCGCATCAAGATATAAGGCTTAACTTCTATCCGTGCTAGATTTCGTCTTGCTTTGTTCAAGTTCACCGTTTCAGCCGGCCTTGGCCTCCTTGGGTCCCACTGTCATTATTCAGGGTGAGCTATTTCCCATGGTTTGGGGCCATCTGTACATTGGAAAAGGAGGCTCTTTGTGTACAAGCTCGGTTAGGCCAGGGAAATTCTAAGGTCGGAACTCCGCCTCTTCCCTCTGTAGTCCCCCTTCCTGGTGTGCCCTGGCCAATTGATCAGCGCTCTTTTTCCTGACCTTATTCAATCTCTTATGAATCCAGTTCGAGTCCCCATCTGACCATCACGTTTATAGAGCTGTCACAATAGAAACTGTTGGACGCCTTGTTGAATCACAGATACCGCCTTCATATAGCCCTCATTTGGGACCATACTCACAGAGGGAATGAGGCTAGTCTGTGTGACGTGTGGTTGGCTTCTTGTGATCACAGACTGATGGCTGTCACAGGGGAGAAGGTTTGGGGGAATGGAGGGAGGAAGGTGAAGGGATTAACCAGAAAACATATATACGTAACACAGAGACACAGGCAACAGTGTGGTGACGGCAGGGGCCATGGAAAAGGAGGGTGGAGGTAGATGGAGGCGGGCAGAGGGGGGAATGCGGATGGAGGAAAATTTTGCTTGGGTCGAGGAGCACACGATGCAGCAGGCAGATGATGTTTTGTTGAGTTGTACACTTGAAACCGTTACGGTTTTGCAAATCAATGTTACCCCAATAAATTCAGTAAAATAAACAAAAGACCACATTTCTCTCTACGTTTTCCAAACTCATTCACTTTCTGATTGCTTAAAGCCCCAGCTTGCCAGCATAGGCTGTCAATTCTTCACAATCTGGCCCCCATTTATTTATATTCCCGCTTCATTTCTACCAAAGTCATTCCTTCTCGCTGAAGCCAGGCACACTGAATTTTTTCTGTTCATCAGACGTTTGACTTTATTCCTGTTTCTGCGATTCAGCACATGTTCTTCCTCCCACCTGAAGTGCTGCTGGGCTGTCCCTGCTCTGTGTCCATCTGGGGAGTGTTGTAAGTTTTAAAGGCCCTGATAAAATGTCCTTGGCGCTCATCTCTGTGCGTTTCCAACACATTGTATTCATGTGCACAGAACACACGGCCGTGTAGAGACTTACCCGTCTCTCTTTTCTACCAGACCCTGTCTTGGGGAAGGCCCATCCCTCAGAGACTAGCATGATGCCTGGTACATTGTACAAACCGAGTAAACATGTGCTGATCTATCGCAGAACTTCCCCATGGACAGGCTCTGAGAACCAATTCAGTTTCTTCCCCCTTATTTTTGCAGATTGGCTCTTTCTGCTGCCATCTTTTCTCTCCTGTGCTTTAAAAAGTTCCCAATAATTTCACTTCCAAATTCTCTCAGTGCCAGTGACTGGAAGGGCTGCTAGTCTGGAGACAGACTCTTTCAAATAATCGAGTGCCCTTTCACTCTCTCTTCCCTTCTCCCGAGTCTCCACGGGCTCGTAAATGCACCCTTGCATAATGTGAGAAGCATCAGATCTGGCATCTCAAGACTGCGGTACAAGTTGGCTCTAACTGTTGACCTGTGTGAACTTGAGAAAATGAGTTTATTTCATTGAAGTGCAGTTTCTTCATTTGTTATTTTGAGGGTTATTCCTTCCATTGTTATTATGTGATTCTTCTAATCATGTCTTCTCTCATTTCCAGTTCGAAGGCTGTTCATGGCTAAGAGTTTGGAAACCAAGTAAGAAATTATCAACATGGCCATGTGGTGGGAAAAGAGATTATTCTTCCCCTTTATGACACATAGGAAACACATGAGTTGCTCTGTGTTTTCCCACCTTCTGCGGTCATGACCACATTGACGCCTGCCAGCTGCTAGGACTCTGTCCCCATCCACCCTAATGTCAGTTCTGCCACCTGCTGAAAGGTCCAGATATGACCTGTCCATGCCAGGCTTAGTCCTCCTGCATGGGCACTACCTTCCGCTCTTGTTGTGCCCTTTCGATTCTGTTATGTGGTGTTCACTATATTCTAGACACCACACACTACCTATTGGATGGACTGTTTTTTGTTGTTGTTTTTTTTTAAAAGAAAGAAAACCTTCAATTTATTTTAATTCCTCTTTCAGCTACAGCTACATTTCTCCCCTCCTCTTCAGAGCTAAACTTCTTGAGGTATCTACACTTATTCAACTCCCTTTCCCTTTGTTTCCCTTCCATTTCAGTCACCTCCTATTCTTTCCACTGCAGTGTAGTCTTCAGCTCCATGAACTCCACCGAAACTTCTCTCACCAAAGTCTCCAACGAATCCAAAGGGAATTTTCAGACCTTATTTCACTTGACTTTTTTGTATGGATGGACTGTTTTTATTGCTATTGCTATAGCGGTTGCTGGGACAGGACCAGCAGGAATACTGCTACTCCTGATACGGTCAATATGTTGCTACTAGACTGTCTTTCCAAGTACTTCACTTGCCTTAAATAAAAAGAGGGGCACAGCAGCGCAACATGGAGCAGGAAATGTGAGTTTTGTTTTATAGTAAGGAGATTGAGGCTTAGAATGGCCAAGTCACCCCACGACGTGACCTAGATTTTGGGCAGTGGAGTCAGGGCTACACCTCAGATGCTCTAGTGCTTTCCTCCTGCCCCACTGCGCCCAAAGGAGAGGGACAGTCCCAACCCTTTCTGTATCTTCCCACCATTCTATAGCATCTCATTCCCAGTCTGCTCAACCAGTTCTCCAGGTAATTGAAAAATGTATGCCATTTAAAAATTGTGTCAGCTTGGGAATAATTTAGACCAGAATTTAAACATTTCCACGGGAAGAAGAGAGGAATAAATTCCTGATGAGAATTTTCTTTTTTCCATTTTTTTTTTTGGTGGCCCTCTGACATTGATATGGGAATTCTAATTAGCAGGAAAATGGTCATAATGGACAAAGGGATGGTAAAAGTGGCAAATAATTCATTAATGAGGAGGCTATTGCACTAGAAATAATTGAGAATTGAGTATTTTTTTTAAAGATTTTATTTAGTTATTTTTAGAGAGAGGGGAAGGGAGGGAGAAAGAGAGGGAGAGAAACCTCAATGTGTGGTTGCCTTTCATGCACCCCCTACTGGGGACCTGGCCTGCAACTCAGGCATGCGCCCTGACTGGGAATCAAACCGGTGACCCTTCGGTTTGCAGGCCGGCACTCAATCCACTGAGCCACACCAGCCAGGGTGAGAATTGAGTATGTCTTAAAAATCTGTCAACTTGGGGTAAGAATTTTCAAACCACTTTGCATGTTCCTTTTTCACTGTGCTTGTATCAATCTCAAATCATTTATGTCATAAAATACCAATGTAGTATTGTGAACAGTGCAATTCCTTTAACATTGTTCTCATCTTTGTACTTGTCCCTGTATCACTTACAATTCTTTTACACAATACAAGCCTCAAATTAATAAAATGCGTTCTCTTTGAAATTCAAAATGCTTTCTCCATGTTACCATTTAATTAATTCTCAAAGCATTCCTCTGCGGAGTGGGCGTGTGGTGGGAAAAGAAATTATTCTTCCCCTTTATGACACATAGGAAGCAGATTTGAAAAGTAGATCATTTTCATCCACAGTGAAACTTGATGCTAATTCAGTTTCGTTCAAAGTTGTTGACTGCATTATTCTACTTCACCCAGTTTTTCAAACAGAGTCATGTTCATGGATTTATTTGCTCAAGAAATCAGCAAACAATTATGGGGTTCCAACTATATCTCAAATTCTGTTTTAGACCCTGGGGATACAGCAGTGAACAGAGGGGAAAACACCCCTGAACTTCCAGAACTTAATTTCTCCTAGAGGACACAGACAATATGCATAGTCAATAAGGACGTCGTTCGGTTTGTTAGAAGGCAATAAATGCTCAGATGAGCAGATAAATCAGAGAAAGGGAACGGGATGAGAGTGAGGGGAGGGTTACATCATTTTAAACAAGGTATAGAGAAGGCCACATGGAGAGGGGGTCATTTGAGTGAAAATTTGAAGAAAGGAAATGACATCTGAGGGAAGAGCATCGTGGCGGGGGGAGCCGCCAGCGCAAATGCCCTGTGGTCGCAGCATGAATGGGGTGTTTAAAGAAATAAGGAGAGCAGCGTGGCTGGAACAGAGCACAGAAGGAGAGCGGCGCAGAAGAGGCAACGCAGTGCCTGGTGATGAGGGCCTCAGCGGTGTTTCAAAGGCATCTTTTTTACTTTGAGTGACATGGTGTCTTTAGAGGATTTTTTAAATTTTATTTTTCAATCATGGTTTATATTCAATATTGTTTAGTATTAGTTTTACATGCACAGCGTAGCGGTTACACAATTACATACTTTACAAAGTGTTCCCCCCTCCCCCGCCCTACCTCCAGCATCCACCTGGCACCATGCATTGCAATCACAATATTATTGACATATTCTCCTCCTATTCTATACATCCCTGTGACTATTCTGTAACTACCAATGTGTACTTCTCAATCCCTTCACCTTTTTCACCCAGTTTCCCAAAGCCCCTCCCCTCTGGCAACCATCAGTCTGTTCTCTGTATCTTTGATTCTGTTTCTGTATTGCTTATTTGTTTGTATTGTTCTTTAAAGTCCATAAGTAAGTGAAATTATATATATCTATACATAGATATAACATCATATGTATATGCTGGGTGGATGGGGCCTCATGTAGCAGGGCATTTCTTTATATGCCATGCATAAAAATACATAAAGTTGGTTTCTTCTTCTTCTTCTTCTTCTTCTTCTTCTTCTTCTTCTTCTTCTTCCTCCTCCTCCTCCTTCTTCTTCTTCTTCTTCTTCTTCTTCTTCTTCTTCTTCTTCTTCTTCTTCTTCTTCTTCTTCTTCTTCTTCTCCTCCTCCTCCTCCTCCTCCTCCTCCTCCTCCTCCTCCTCCTCCTCCTCCTCCTTCTTCTTCTCCTTCTTCTTTTTTTCTTATTGATGGGAATGATCTCTTAGTGCTGAGCTGGGATAGGCCCCCTATGGGATAGAACCTTAATCGAGAAATGCAAAGAAGAAAGCCTGCTTCCTTTCACCATTTCTCTTTAAGAGGAAATAATCACACTGAGTGAGCATGCCCAGTTGTTCTTTCCAAATTTCTTAATCCAATTCGCATCAACGTCCGAGGAGTAGACTGAGCAAAGGGGAAGAGAGGGCCTGAAGGGGAATTGGTAGGTTTCAGTTCAAGCACGAATGTTAAGGAAATATTCAGAGAAGATGGGAAAAAAACGCTATTTTCCTGAAAAAGATCAACATTTCCAGAGAGCCCACTCACTGAAAACATTTGGGGAACTGTGGAATAGAGGGAGGGGGATGGGTCAGCGTAGGGTGCACGTCCAGTAGTTTGGGACAGTAATCTTTTCGCTGTGGTATTTACAACAGAAGATAGGTGGGACAAATATTTGTTCCTTGAGTGAACCCTGGCAAGGCCTGGGAGGGGCTGGGAAAATGCTCGGTCCAAGGCTCGCATGTTTGGTGGGAAGAGAGGTCCTGCCCACAGGTGAGTTCTCTTCTGTTAGACCCAGATCATTGATTAACTTCTGTCTCTCTCGTGGCCCCAGCTCTGAGGAAGGAACTCTGAAAGCCAGACACAAGCCTCTTTACTATAATCGGGGCAAAAGGGATGTTTCTCCTTCATGTCATTCTAATGCCTAAGGAAGAATTAGTGACAGCAACCTGGAGAATAATTCGGGGGGATCAGCTCCCCAGGTCCTTTTTCAAAACTGCTAGTGGATCAAAGTAGTGGGTGCGAGGACATTCCTGAGCTCCTTCTGTCAAAGGGAGAAACCAAGCACGTGGGTGGTCCTTCAGGTTCACAGGTGGCAAGATTTTCACCTCAAGCTGGCAGCCTCCGAATCGGTTCCCATTTCTCTAACTTGGGAGTTAACTGTGAAAGCCGCAGGCAAATGAGCTGAACGGCTCATTTGGTCCTGGCCATTTCTTCCACTCCTAGGATGTGTTACTGTCTGTCCACTCTGGTTATTTAAAAGTATACGGATAATAGGTGAACTGCTCCCCCCATACTGTCAGCGGAGTCACCAGGCACGTGAATGAAGCCAAGGGGCTGCACGGGGCTCCATCATCCATCCATCCATCCACCCACCTTTCCTCCCTTCCGGCTGCCACTGGGCGTTAAGCTCGGATCATCAGGCCTTCAGCGGCGCGCGCATCGGGGCGGGCGGAGTGTACGAGAACGCGGGCTGATCTCCCCGGGGGACAAGGGGCGGGGAGGCCTGGGAGGCCCGGGTGGCCACGCCGCGCAGAGCCCCTAGGAGCCCGCACCTTCCGACGCCCGCGGCCCACGTGATCACCCCTCCCCCGCCTCCCAGTCGCGCGCACGGGCCGGGCGTCTCGGCTCCCGCGCGCGCTCGGCTGGTCCCAGCGCCCAGGCGGAGGAGCGGAGGAGGGAGGCAGTCAGCCGGGCGGCCGCGGGGAGCGGACGCGAGCGGCGGGCTGCAGGACCGCCTGTGCACGGCGGCGGCGAGGGTGGCGGTCGCCTAAGCGGCGGGAGCCGGGACGGCGCGGATTCCGCATCCGCCGAGTGTGATGAAGCTGCCCTGCTTCGCTGCTCTGCTTGCCGCCAGCTGACACCGCCTGCACTCGAGCCTGCCCGGGGAGGGAGAAGCGGCGGGGCCGTGACCTTGGCCGAGGAGGTAAATAGGGGAGCTGGGAGGGGAGGAGGCGGCGCCACCCCAGCTCTTCAGGCCCCCGCCCCGCACCCACCCCTCGCCCTGCGCCGCGCGGCCGCCCCCGGGAGCCCCGCGCTCGCCGCGGTCCCTGGTGCTGAAACTGCCGCCCGGTTCCTGCGGCCGCGGCTGGCGCGGGGCACAGGCTCGCCTGCCATTTGTGCTGCCGTGAGAGCCGAGCCGGGGAACTGCCGCTTGCTTGTTGTCTCCTGTCGGCTGGTGGCTCCGAGGCTTCTCAGTTAGGTTGCTTCCCGTGGTGAGCGCGCTAATTGCCGTCAGGTGGGGTTGAACTCCCACCCGTTCTTGCCGCCGGGGTAGATCCTGATGCCTTCTTGCAAAGATTGGGCACGATTACGTCCTGACTCCCGAAGCACAGCGAGGTGAGAGGAGAGGGACCAGTGGCTGGCAGCGCAGGCAGGTGAAAGTAGCAGAGGCTACCCGGACTGTGGGTGGGAGGCGCGGGGGACGAAGAGGAAACACCTGTGCCGCGGAAGGGCATCGCCACGCGCCTGCAGGTGGGGGAACTAGACACACCTGGGACAAAGTGTGCAGAGCCGGGCGTGCCTTTCCGCCCTTTGGGGAAAACATTGAGCGGACTTGCAGGTATTGGGAGAGAAAAACTCTCTGTAGTATGGAAATAGTGACCGTGGGGATTTTTTCTTTTTTTCAGGTGAGCGCCAAACCTTTTTTAAAATAAGTACCCAGAAAAATCAATTCAGTTTAAAGCCATAGCCAAATGACTACTTGAACTAAAAGACGGTCGTTTCTTACTGTTCCCTGGGATTACCATATGTATAAATTCAGTTAAAAAACAAACAAACAAACCCCAAACAACTCTGCTTGTGCCACTTCCTCCAGCCAGCCCCAGCCTATAAGCATTCTCCCCGGGAGGGGGCGGGAGGTAGGTGCTGTGCATGGTGGAGGTGAATCGAGAGCGTCAGCCCCCTTGAGCATTACCACTGGGATCTCACTGAAGTCCCTCTAACCGTTTGCAGCGCAGACCGAGAATTCCTGTGTCCCACAGCGAGCCGCGTGTGGGTGACATGGCCCAAGGGAATAGCTACGGGCAGACCAGCAACGGGGTGGCGGATGAATCACCCAACATGCTGGTGTACAGAAAGGTAAGAATGTCTTTGCTTTCTTGGAAAAGGGGGAACTTCTGGCTTCCTTGAAATTTTTCCTCAGATGTCAACTTTCTGGCCTTATGGATTTCCAAATCACTAGTGACTGCACTTGAGGGTGATCCGATAGTCTCAAGTGTGTAGAGATACTAGAGAAAGAGTGTCCTCACACTCTTTCTGGCTGCTTTTGCAGAGTTTAATCTGCAGTCAGCAATAACAGAAAATTTGAACATCCCACACATGATTTTATAGCATCCTTAATAACTTTTAGAAGCATTTCCTTATCCTGTCCCTACGCATTTGGATTATTGTGGTAATGTAAATGTTTAACATTAGAAATGAAATGGACCACTTTGCAGTTCTGTGGTGAGTGTGAATGTGTCCGTGAATGTACGGATGGTTTAATGGTTTTACTCCTATCTGAACAACTCCGGTTGTAGTTTTTCTTTGTTTTAGCCTAAATTATTTTGTACTTTGTGTTATTTTTACAATTTTATGATTTTTATGGGTATTTATGTTATAGTGCCCTATGACCAGTAAGTAAATGTTTACATTCCAGAGACTGTGGTTTTGTTTTTGTTTTTTTACCACAAAATGATCTGATGGCTTTATGCATTTGATAACAATGCTATCAGCAACCAACGTATAGGTATTGAGCTACTATAATAAAGATGTATTTGAATAGTGTGCATGTTTCAGAGTAACTGCTTATGTAACTTCACTCTGGTGCTAATCAACAATATTACTGAAATTAAGGAGTCAGTATTTTTTATTTAACTTTTATACCAGTCATTTCTAATGCATTTTATGCTGGGATTATTTTTTTTTCTTTAGCATATTATCTGTAGTGCTTATTGGGAAAGATTTTTTTAGTTAGCATTAGCAATGGTTAAGAGGAAATCGTACCTTGAAACCAAGAAAATTTTAAAGACTTCGATTAGCAGGAGCTCATTGAAAAGTCAGGATGAGTTTGCATTCATCTTTCAGCTATAGGATCAGGACTGGTTATGAATAAAGAGGAAAAGCTATGTGCTTCCTGGACCTATACGAAATCAAAACTTTCCTTCATGTAGCCCAGGGTCAGTCAAAGGTGATGATGAATATGCGTTTGAGGGAGTATTGTTATTGCTAGCGTGTGGATGCATGGGCATAGTGACCCAATGCTAGCTGTTTTTTTTCCTCTAGCCTTATGGACAGTCCTATATTTTGTACCTGTAAATACAGTTTTGTGTATCTGGAACAACATAGTATGATAGGGAGGAAAAAGTAGAGCTTAGTTGCCTATTTAGCCTAAAGCAACCCATCTGGATAAAGCAAGAAAATAATCAACTTGATCCTAAATTATTGCTATTGTATTTCTATAGTGATGAAAATAACTGTTTTTTTTTTTGCCCATTCTATATAGAATTGGTTCTGAGAACTATTTGGGGGCAGTTTTGTGTTTTAAAATGATGTATAAGGTTTTTATTGTTTGGTATGAGTCTATTTTGTTATATGCAAGATATGGGAATTATTAATTCTGTCTTATAGGTGTGTGCCATGTAGAGAATTGGACTTTTGGATGTAAAATGACAGTGGCTAGCGAAGCCAATCACTACATTTTCTCTCTGTTTCCTATAAAAGATTGGGGCTGAATTGATTAGACATTAAGTTACCCTTGATTAGAAATAGACATAATATGACATCAATCCATTGTCTTATTTAGTCACTTATCATGAAAATAAATTAAAAATGAGGCTACGAATTTTAGAAATAGTTATTGGGTTATTTCGTGTATCTGAGCTTCATGTTACTAATTTTTAATTTACTGTAGAAATTGTATAGCATTAGTGCTACTTGTAAATTAATAGACTATGATGGCTTCAGGGAGAGGATACCACACCTCATTCTTTTAAGTGTTATTATTTTGCTGGTTAAGCTGAGACCTGCTTGGGCTGTATATTGTGAGCTCCTTTTATTAGCTATTTGTTTAGGGTTAATGCCATATGTAATTTATTTTTAGGAAGGTTTCCCTGATAAACAGTTATTGGGAAAAATATCTTAGTTCAGTATCAATAAATACCAGGTAATTTATATAAAGAAACACAGTGTCCTTGGTTATCATTTGCTAGTGACCAAGTCAAATGGCCCATGTCTGTGTGCACGTATAATATAAGATCATGGATTTCTTGAGACCATTTTTGTCTCTTTTTTTTTCTCTATCTCATCTGGTCTTTACATTTACTATCTTCTCAGTAGAGGCCAAATTTTAACTTGGAGAGGGGTCTCTGAATGAAGGAATAAGCACTATGTTACAAATGCTTATTAATCATGAAATCCATCGAAGGTTTAGAAAAGGACTTCAGTCCCACAATACACTGCCCAGTAACAGCAGAGAGGATGGACAGAGAAATTGCTGTTTTATTGATTCATGCCAATTTCCCCCCCTCGGCTTTACTGTTGAAACCGTTCTTGCAAGTGGCTTCTGAACTGAACCACTCCCTGCCCCCACCCCCCAAAAACAACCTCTTGTTAACTGCCAGGATTCTGATGATTTATGTACACACTAAAGATATGTAAATGCTGTTTCCATTTTATCCCGGTAGGCTGTGAATGACTGACTCTTAAGAATATTCCTGTGAGGGATGGGGAACTGTGAGTGTCTGGTTACCAAAGTGGCACCCAGAGGAAGGAGCTAGGATGCTTGAATTTTTTCCCAGCATCTGATGTCCCTCCCCATTTTTATTATCATCATATGGATTTCAGGAATTCCCCCAAATAACAGGAAAATTCCAGGGATTTTTTTTTTTCATGAGGACTTCCTTAGTGATGTTATGGAATAAAATGTAAAAGGGGCTGAGCTCTGTGATTCTGCTGCCATGATACAGGCAGTAGAGATGCTACCTCACCTTCAGGGTTGGTACCTGCAAGTCAGTCTCAGGTGTTTGCCTGTAACTTTTTGACTTAACGTGAAGAATCTCTGTAGGCTTCATTTGATGTGGAAGTTACCTTAAAAAAAAATCCATATGGACAAAATATTTGCCTTACCCTTTTTTTAAATTTATAATGCTACTTTTTTCATAAGCAGGCGATCAAGTTAAAGTATTTGTGCCATTTTAGGTACTCGAGAACCCGTTATTTAAAAGCTCATAAAATACGAGCCTTGACCCCTTTTCTTCCTGGGGCTTCCAGGTTCTCTTCAGACGGGCCTTGATGAGAATGAAGGTAGATGTCATGAACTTTCATAATCAGGGGTCCACCGAGCTGGAGCTCGCCTTGGATTTGGACTAGCTTCCCGAAACATTTGTAGCAGTGACAGTTCAGAGTGAAGATTTGTTTTGGGTTTGGGCTCAGACACTGTTCTCGTTCCTGGCCTGCTTTGGGCGAAACCCTCAGTTCTGGAGCTGGCATCTGCTGTAGAGGACTTAAGGTTCAGGGAGACACATCCCAAACTTGGGGTCAGGCCAAGACGCTGCCCACCAGACGGCATACATCACTTTTGGGCCGAAAGTCATCATATGGATTTCAGGAATTCCCCCAAATAACAGGAAAATTCCAGGGATTTTTTTTTTCCCCTGCATTTGAAAAACAAAATACCGAGAGCACCTTGAGGCCAATATTTTACATTGGCTGGCGTGTTGGCTCCTTACTAGCAAGGGTGCTCACAGTGACCAATAACTTCTGATATTATTGCAGCAATCATTTTGCTCCAGCTGACAGAAAAGAAAATGAAAATGTTTTCCTCGCTCTGCGTGTTAGCGGAATGAACATGTTTTTGGGAATAGCAAACCTGTGAAGTTCCCCGAGCCCCTTCCCCCACTTCCCCTCTACATTCTCCTTTCATTTCTCTCTCCTCTCCCCTCTCTCCATCTTCCATTGGCTCACTCTGCTCCCATTTATCTCTTTCTTTTTATTTTTTCTTACCAAAACAGACTCAAGAGTGGCCCTGGACAGGGAGGCTCAGTTGGTTGGAGTGTCATCCTATAGACTGGAAGGTTGCAGGTTTGATTCCCGGTCAGGGCACATGCCTAGGTTGCAAGTTCGATCCCCAGTCAGGGCGCATATGAGAAACAAGCAACTGATCGGTGTTTCTCTCCCTCTCTCCCTCCCTCCCTTGCCTTCTCTCTAAAACCGATAAGCATATCCTTGTGTAAGGAAAAGACCCAAGAGTGAAGATACAAGAGAAAACAATGGCTTTGGTGGAAGAGAGTGAACACCGGCCTTGTTTGAGCATCTGTTGTGTACAGTCACTTAGACAGGTGCCTTTACACTTGGCATCCTATGTGGCATGGGGTCCAGTGTGTTGCCATGTATGAGGTAGTGGCAAAGGTTAGTCTTTATGGATCAAGACTGCTCTGTTCTTGAATAGCAAGAGGGGACCACTGGCCTTTGTTACATGGAGGCCCAATGGGAGCCGTCACCCCAGGAAGAAGACCACCTATGCTGATAGACCTGACCTACACCGTGTGTCTGAAGGCTGTTTCTGAGCTCAGTATGTTCTGTAAAAATAGACACACCTGCAGGAAAGAGGCGTGGCTAGTCACTTTGAAAGAGATTGAGCGGCACAGGTAGCAGACGGTACTGGTCTGTTAGAGGTGCGTTAGCTGACACTTTCTGCGGGAATTCAGTGTGCTGGTTTCTTCAGGATTACCCAGTCTGGTCGACCTTGAGGGGGTCCATAGTCCCCCCATTAAAACACCATTTTAAAAATAACCTTTGACATTTTGAACCTTAGTTATTTTGATCTGTCTGGGTTTAGGGTGTTAGCAGAGTAAACAATATTTATAGGTGGTAACAAGAGAAAAGTCCCACTAGGCAAGGAAGGGATCTTTGCAGCTGCGTCACCTCAGAGGCCTGAGCCACTGGCCTGGGGATTTCTGAGTTAGGCTCTGGGATGGGAGGCAGCGTTGGGAGAAGGAGAAATGTCTTACCATTTCTGAGGAATTCCAAAACGGAGTACCTTCTAGAAGTTCGATTATTTGAAAGCACCTTTCTGTGCCAGTTGGGGCACTGGCAATATCGAAGGGAACACTATGTGAAGCGTATGGCTGTCTAACCTAGACTAAGCTCTACACCTGAAGCCAATACAAAAGAAAATAAAAAATAAACTGTTTAAAGAAAAAGTACCTTTCCGGGCTAAGGGATGTGGTCTGCCGTAGATAGGAACTTAATCGGAGTCAGGGGCAGACCCGATTTTCCCTCAGAGACACACATACTGACACGTGTTTGATCTAGAACAGGACCGTCACCTATGATACTTCCACTGACAAGCATGCAGAGACATGTTATGAGCAGTAGTTTAATGATGAATTTGGGGTAATAATTAACTTGAGCTCAGAGCAGAAGAGCCTTTCCTGGTTCAGCTTCTTCCTCCCCAGTTGCCGCTTGTTGGTGCTCTTTGTGGGAAAGATGAGGATTTGTGGCCCAGCTTTTATTCCTTCATTTTTCACCTCCAATCTTCCCGAACCTAATTGATCAGAGGAAAGTGTGGAGGTACAAAAGTGAGGCCGTCGGGGATTTTATTGCCTTCTAATAGCCTTTGCGGTTGTGCTGAGTGATGGAAGTTGGGGTATTTTTAGGCAGAGTGGGTGATAGAATGTGATCACTGCAGAGAATAGGGAAACGTTTTGGATTTGGATGGGTTAGTGACTTAATAAATGTTGTCTCCTTGAAAACAGGCTTTTGGAAAACAGGTGACACAGATAATTGGTCTTTGCTCCTTCTTTTATAGCAGTGAAAAGCAGGCATTTAAATGTCAGGGTTACAGACTTATACCTTACAAAATATCAATCTAATTATAAGATAATTGTAAATGAGACAGTGGGTACCCAGATCCTCAGAGGGAAAATACTGCTTCTCTCTGTCATTTGGCCAAGGCAATGTACGAATTTAACTTATACTTCTTAAATTTCCTTTGCCTTGTGTCTTATTCAATTAATGAAGGGCTCAGGGCATTGGAACTCTAATAGGCAATCATGAACTTGATTCCAGCTCCATTAAAATTGCCACCTGGTGGTGAAAGCATCTCAGCTCATCTCTTCCTGTGACATCTCAGAGATGCAGCTTAGCCACTATTGCATTTCCTGAGAAGACCAAAGGGAAAACAGAGGCTTCTCAGTAAAAATGATCTGAAGCGGTTGGAATCCTTGTTGGGAGTTTAACAATGGGGTGTGAAGGAATCCATTTTTTGTAGAAGCTCATTTCTCCTCGTTATGTCTCAGAGTGTTAAAATAGGAAGGGACAAAGCCCACTGAGAAGTGGCAGGGACAGGCGGGGCAGAGCACAGGAACAAGGAGGGCTGGGTGTGGATTCCGACTTCGTGGGGTTTGCTGTGCAAGCTTGGGCTGCGCCCTTCACTTCCCTTAGAGCCTGCTCTGCAGAATCACGGAGAAGGTGATGCAACGCACGGGAAAATGCCCATCTAAGGGAGACTGGCACGTAATACTTCTGGAGTCTTTTTTGGGAACTGTGGAAACTGCCGAGACTCCCTGCAAGAATAAACTTTGTGGGAGTCTTCCCAACAAGTCTACCCCAGCTTTTGCTGAGTGTCCCTGGTGCTGTAGGTCATTCAGAAGTTCAAGTGACATGATTTCCTGTTTGGTCACTGCTAGAATGTCAAGAACAATATAAACCTATATGACTTTTTTGTTTGTTTGACCACACTAAGCTTTTGAATGTCAGGCAAACTGGTTTATTAGAATGTGATTTTATAGTACAGAAATCTGAGGAAATTTTTCACCCTTAATATTTAAGGTGATGTATAACCAAGCGTTTTGAAGGCAATTAAGTACTACATAGAGAGAACACATTCCTAATATTTTCTCCTGCTGCATGAACTCTTCTACACACATGGCCTCTGGATATCAATGCCTTTTGGCACTTGCTCTAACTTTTATACTTAGTATTTTGTGTTTTGACTCTTGGTTTCTTGTTAATTAGAGTAGTTGCCATTGATTGCATGCTTACCCTGTGGCAGGTCCTTTACGTACATTACATGTTTCCCTTAAAATAATGTTGCACATCGGTTATTAGTATCCTACTCCTGTAATAAGAGAGCTGAAACCCATGACTCATGCCAACTGACTACTGCCCAAGACTGTTCCGGAATCAGTAGCACAGCTGGTGAACTCCATAAATGGGGAGCCACCTGTCTCTCACTTCTGTGTAGTAGGTGTCCCTGAGTAGTGAGGGCCTAAATGTACAAGTGAGTGAATGAGGTAATGCGCGAACAAACGAACGGAAGCTTGGTCCCTACTCTTGCCTCTCTACTGTGCTGCTTCCAGTCAACTTAACAAGTGGCCGGGATGCGCAGCATTTGATTCTGCGTTCGACATGGGCGTTGAGCCCGGGCTCTGACCACGCACTGTGGTAGGCACTGCAGGGAGAGTGGTAGACGAGAAGGGGTCTGAGCCCTCAATGTCCTTATTTCACAGCAGCAAAGGCAGGTATCAAGCAACTCATCATAGAGCGATTAATGCCACGAAAGGGGAGAAGAGGGAGATAGGAAAATGAATTTATTTGGGGGTCACCTGGTTTCTAAAATAAACATCATGTTGGTCTGCATCTTCTGTTTGTAGTTCTGAGTGCCTAGCTCAATGCTCAAGGTCTTACAGCCCCTGACCCTTAGTGCTCAATGAATGAGCTAAATGGAGACAAGCTAGTGTCAAACACCCTTAAGGGCTTTACTGAGGTAGGTGAGGCAAAGGTGTTGATCTCCTCCCTTAGAAAACCAAGTATCACCTTCCTCAGCTTCTCAAGCAGGCACCCCAGTTCTAGCAACTCAGGACTGAAGAGCTTCTCCTCGATTAGCGAGAAAGGGAAAGAGATACCCCTGTAGTTAGAGAAAAGTGCTTGTTAATCTTAAGGCTTTGTCGTCAGACTCCTCAGCTGCAGTGGACACAAAACGTGAATGTAGATCAAATTAGTTTGCCTCTTTCTGCCTTAGTTTCTTCATCTGTAAAATGGGGATAAGAATGATAATAGATTATTATGAGGATTACCTAAGTCAGGCATGTAAAACCTGGATAAGTAGGAAACTTTCAGCCATAGTTAACATAAATACGTAACATAAGTATTAAAGCCCAGAAAGGAACTGGATTTACCTATGAACGGAAACGATGGCATCTAAGGAGCACTTCTTTAAAATTTTTCTTTCATTTTTGAAGCTTTTTATTATGGTTTAATGTATTTTAAGTTTTAAATATAGTTTATTGGTTATGCTGTTGTTGCCCCAATTTTTTCCCCCTTTGCCCCCCTCCACCGACTACCCCCCTTCCCGCCACCAGTCCCCTTGCTGAGTTCATGTCCGTGGGTTGTGAATGCAAATTCTCTGGCTTCTCCATTTCCTATACTGTTCTTTAGAATTTGCTGCTCTTCATTGGTTCTCAATAATTTTGTTTAAAACTGTTTCACATGGTAATGTACAATAAGTAGTACTTAGAAATGTTTAATTATGGCACAGTTCAAACAAACAGAAGAGTAGAGAAAATATAAAGGGCCTGTATCCATCACAGAGTGTCAACAGTTATTAACTGTGGGTAAATATTATTTAATTTATACTCCCCACTTCTGCTATACCCCAGCTGATTCTTTTGAAGCAAATACCAGAAAATATATCATTTAAGATATAAATTCTTTAGTATGTATTCAGTATATAGGTTTCTTTTATGAAGATAAAGGTAAATGAAATGTTGATCACTCTATTACTCGTCTTGGGCCCTTAAAACAATGGCATGTTATACTTCATGAGCTTTTTAATTTCTTTCATATTTGCTCAAGTGGGTGGTATATCAATCTTTCTTTTCATTGTGGTAAAACATAGATAACATAGCCCTGGCTGCGTGGCCCAGTTGGTTCGAGCATCACCCCTACAGCAAAAGACTGCAGGTTTCATTCCTGGTCAAGGCACATACCTAGGCTGCAGGTTCGATCCCTCGTCAGGGCATGTACAGAAGGCAATTGATCGATGTCTCCCTCTCCTTCTCTCAAAATCAATAAATACACCCTTGGGTTAGGGTTTAAAAAACACAAATATTGTAAAATTTACCATTTTACCCATTTTTAGTGTAGTGGCATACAGTAAATTTACATTGTTGTGCAACTATCACCACCATCTATTTCCAGAACTTTCTCACCTTCCCAAACTGAAACCCTGTATCTATTCAACCACTCCCCATGCTTCTTCCCACAGCCCCTGGCAACCACTTCCACTTTCTGTCTCTACGAGTTTCACTCCTGTAGGTGCCTCATGTAAGAGCGTTTGCCTTGTTGTGACTGGCTTATTTCCCTTACGAGAATGTCCTCAAGGCTCATCTGTGTTATTGCATGTGTCAGCATTTCCTCCCTTTTGAAGGCTGAGTAATACTATGTTGTATGTATGCACCACATTTTGTTCATCCGTCCACCCTTTACTGGGCGCGTGGGCCACTCATACCTCGGCCGTTGTGACTAACGCTACGGGAACCAGTGGGGCTTCCATGCTGGACTGAACATAATTCCCTGATTTACCAGTTGTCTGCGGCTAATTCTTGCTACAGAAATACACTGTGTATCACACACTGTTCACCAAATGACTATTCAAGTTCTCATTGATGAATTGAGGAGGCCCACAGCTCAGGGCAAGAAACGAAATTCATATGGGACAACGGTGGAACAAGGAGAGGAAGCAGAGGAAATAACGAATGGACTAGAGAACCCAAAAGAGGGGAGGTAGGTGTTTTGAGAACCCACTTTACGCCAAGTTGATTTTCCTAACAGTCCCATGAGGTACTGTCCCTCCATCCTGCAGGTGAGGAAAATGAGGCCCAGAGAGGAAGAGAGTTTTGTCTAAGACCACACAGATGGCAGATGGTAGAGTCAGGCTTGGAAATCAAGTTTGCAGTTACCTCCAAATCCTGTGTTTTTCCCACTGTGCCAGCAGACTTCACTACTGGGTTGGGATATAGAGTCCGAAGCCCATGGGTTGAAGGCCGTGGGCTCCTCTCTGTTGCTTTGTGAACTTGAGGGTTATCTTCAAGTTCCCCGAAGCTCTTTATCCTCACATAGAGAGGAGCTAGGAACAGCGACTTTAGGGGATTATTGTGACAATTCTGTATGACGACACATGTGGAAGTGCCCCACAAATGTTAAAAACGTTAGGCAAGCAATAAGGCATTTCATTTTCTCATCCCAACACGTTTAGCTCTTTACATCGAAAATGATTATAAGTATCAAGTTTTGTTTTTTTTTTAAGATTACAGGCTTAATAGTTTATATAGTCACAAGTACAAAAAGAAGAGGAGGGTTTCTGGAGGAGGCAAAGCTGTTTGGTTCCAAAGCAAACTGCATCTGTACGTTAAGACAGCTGGGGGAGGCTCCGTGGATTCCGGCTGCAGAGACTGCGAACATTAGCTGCAACACCAAACAGCTGGCATCTCATTGACTCCTGTCTCGAGATGCCAGTTTGGTGGAAGCAGTAATGTTCTTGCTGGGATTCCTGCACTTAGGACCAGCTTTCTCTTTGTTCTCACATTCCTCCTCTTCTCCCACATAGAGACTTTCTATGAGTAAGTATTTAAAATAATTGAGAGCGTGTGATGGAAGCAGGGTCTGTGAATACAGATATTTTATAAGATACAAGATCTGCCCAGAAAGTATCCAGCCATGTGTATGAGAAATAGAGACGTTTATTGAAGAAGTTACAAGATATGAGAAACATTGTACATAGGACAATGATGCCCCCTTCCCCTTCAAAGTAGGCACCTTGGGACCTCACACAGTTCTCTCAGTCGCCATGAGCTGTCCTGTCGTATTTTTCTGAATCTCATTGATGGTCTGAAATCTCTTCCCTTTCAAAGGTGATTTTAGTTGTGAGAAAAGCCAGTAGTCACAGTGCACCAAATCTGGGCTGTAGGGGTGCTGAGTCACCTGGGTGATTTAATGTTTTGCTAAAAAATGTGATGCCTGAGCGGGCATGTTATTGTGATGCAGCTGCCAATCACCAGTTGCCCATAGCTGCGGCCTTCTGAGTCATCTGAATAGTTTCCATGGAAGAATGTTCAAGCTTAACGCAAAATTTGATGCAGATTCGTTGCTCTGCTTGCTCAGTCATTTTGAATTTGATGGCCACAGAGAACACATGCTCATTCAATAGGCATCTATCGCCCCCAATGACCAGTACAGTGGAGGCGTCATTGTTCACACATGCGCATTCCAGTCCACTTTCCTTGGCTGCCAGGTCACATCGATGTCGCGCAGCTCATTCTCCTTATGTTAACAACGGTTGGGCTTTTTATGGACAGGCCTTGGTTTAGGGAGTCACACGGTTATGAACCTGGGACTGAAAAAGGAGCACTGAGAAGTTAGTCAAGCTCTACACCATTTCCTGTCTTAGTTCTACCAGGACAAGCGGCTTGAAAACTAATCTGTTGTGCCTTCAAAATATTTCAGTCTCTCTGATCCTCTGATAATTCTGGAAATGTCAGGACTACCTAGAAAAACTGGTCTGGGGTAAGGAGCTTGCTACTTATACTAGTAAAGTATTTTTCTCTTTATAAAAAAGGTGGATGCTAAAAAAAATGTAAAGAAGAAAAATAAGTCAATCGCAGTTCCGCTGCTCTGAGATAACAGATATAAAGTGTTTGGTTCGTTATTTTATATACGTGTGTATAAATATAAATAAAGGTATAAACCTAAGCTAGCTCAGACAGGCTTGTACACCCCTCTCCAACCCCAGGTTCAGTGACAGCATTTCATCAGGTAGAAATCGGCCATTGCAGGAGTATTTATGCCATGGGAATGGGCAGATGCTACAAGTCAGGGCTCCCTCACCCTCCTTCCCCCAGAAAATTAATTGTTAAGCATTTACTAGCTCTTCACTCTTGTGTGTATATGTGCTTTTTTTTTTTTTTAAGCCTTTTGAGCTCTTTAAGAACAGGATCTGGGCCTGATTGTCCTTTGTGTTGCTATAAAACCTAACACATTGCCTGGCAGGTTATTTGTTGGATATTTAATAAACACCTGACAGATGAAGGACTATATGAAGGAAGGAAGGGTTAGAATTGTGGTTAAGGTTTTTATAACAGATTATACATGTTGACTAATAGGTAGTTGTATCAAGAAGAAGTGCTGCCAACCAAGACAAAAAAAATGGCAGCTTTGCAGTTTACAGTGTGACTTGTGGAATTAATACCAGCCCTATCCACTCCAATTCTAGGAGAGTTCAACAGCCATGTCAGCCCCCACAGAATACAGAGGACTTTGGATTAATGCAAAGTCTCTGGTTCTGACTTCGCTCATCAGTACCAGCTGATGGGCTTAGATAACCTGTTTGAGTCTTAATTTCTCAATGTGAAACATGCATGTGTTTATGGATGTAGGAGGTGGAATGGTTGATGGGAAGCTGATTCCCAAGCTTAGCTAAGTTTTTAAGATATGACTCGGACCACTGGAACGACCTCCCCCTGCCCGCAGTGACCTGAGAGATGGTACACATCTCTCAGCATTACAGACCGCCCCCTTACAAGTGGGCTGTCTTTCGTTGCTCGCTCTGCTCTTTAATTTTATTTGGTTTAGACCCACTTATTAGTTTGGAGATTTGGATAATCAATGTGAAGGAAGTTAAATACCCCATGGATATTATTTTTGATTGTTTGGAGCATCAGACTGGCAGAACCCAGCGCCCTGTCTGTTGATTGGTAATGACTCCTAATATGTCATAATTTAATAATGCTTGTGGAAATAAATGTGTGCTTTCTTTTCTCTTTGCATATATATTACAGAGGCCTTGCAGAACTCAACTAATGACTCTTGAAATGACTTGAGAACTACTGGTAGGGCCTTTTGCCAAGACATGACCTTTTTTAATTGCAATTTGCTCTTTTTACAAAATATACGGAATGGTCATAAGCCTGCACAGAAAATGAAAATCTATGGACTTTCTTATACCATTTTTAAAAAACTGCAGTATGGGAAGAATTTCATCAGTCACGCGGGTACTGCTGTCTGGGAGGGGCGCTTAGTTATGTCTTCACTCAACCGCCCTGTAAATGCACAGCAGAACTTTCCCCCTGGAGGAGCTATTTGATGTAGGGTGAGGCCTCCCAGGGCAGGAGGGTTCTTCTCCTCAGCGGTGCTTCCACTTCTGTTCAGTGGGGCTGACCCTTGTGTGGGGCAGGAGAGGAGAGCCTTTGAGGTTAAGCTTTCCATCTAAAATGGCCTTTGTAACCCAGCCAAACCCTGTGACTGAGGAGGAATCCCGCTCTTTCAACCATTGCCCTTGTAACTGCTCTTTAAGAGGAAGAGATTTTTAACTCTTCGATTAATCATGATCTTCATAAGATCTAGAAACTAAAAATTCTGAAAAGTGTTTTCCCATCCATCACCTATTTATTCTCGGTAGGGATGTGATCTCTATCTTAACTTTTTTTTTTTTGAGGAGAATAAAATACTTTTAATCATGTAGATATACTTTAATTTATTTCACTGACTTGTTCTACAGTTATTCAGTTTCTGAGCAATGCTGGTCCTTTGTGTTTATGGCTTTTGCTTTGCTTAAATATTGTAGAAGCGAACACTATTTGTGAAACTATAATTTTATCATTGCTAGTTATGTAGAACCTGCACAGATACTTATTAAAACAGGGTAATACCAGGGACTACTTTTTTCTACTAAAAGATGAGAAAACTAAGATGCAAACTAAATTAAAAAAAAGTGCTAATAAATTAACCTAAAACTCAAAATAACCTTTCAGTAATCTTGCTAATAGGTTATACTTTCTATGCAAATACAGTTGACTCTTGAACAACATGGATTTGAACTCTGCAAGTCCATTTATATGTGGATTTTTTAAAATAAATATGCAGTTGGTTCTCCAAATGCCTAGGCTTTACATCCATCGATTCACCTAACTGGGAATGTGAAGGACTAATGTATGAATCGTCCTATATCATTTTATAAGGAACTTGAGATTCCATGGATTTTGGTAGGGGGTGGTGTTGCTGGAACCCGTCCTGTGCAGATACTGAGGGAGAATTGTAATGAGGTTTTTGGGGAGTCAGAAGCCATATAGGGATTTTGAACTGTGCAGCGTGGGCTAACCCCTCAGCCCTGCATTGTCTAAGGGTCAATTGTAGTTTTGATATTCTTTAAAAAATAAGAAAATAATAGTGCATGCTTCAAACAGATATTAAATTATCAAGATTTAAGGAGTCAAATCGTGACTATCAGGCATAGTGAAAGATTGCCACAGTCTCACATTTAAGCAGTGGTTGCAAATTGAGAAAGTGCCTTTGCAGACTCGGTCTCCTTTTAGTCCTCAGGGTCATCCTGGGGGTGTTACTCTCTTTATTGTGGGTGGCAGGTGAGAAACCTCCGTCTCAGACTTGGCTTCGATTATGGACAGGCACACACGACCCCAGGTCGTCTGATTCAAAGGGCAACTCTCATTCTCCCAGCCTCAAACCCTCCTTACGCCCCAGCCGCCTCGATGTCATTTTGTCTGTGTCTGTTAGCCCGGATGAGCCTCAGCCAGGTTCCACCTGGTGACCGATGGCGACTTTCCGCATGTGGAGAAACAGACTTTGTGATGTCACTGTCACCTCAGTAACCTCATCACACCAGCTCTGGGTTTTTCTGTCAAACCAGCAGTCCGCCAGCCCTCCCGAGGCAGGTGTTGGCAAAAGCAGAGAGGCCCAGTGGCAATGTCGTAGCAGTGGGGACCTTTATGGAGCCCCTGGGTGTGCCCCTGGGTTCACCGGCTCCAGAGATTCTTTCCAGACTTCAGCTGCTGAATTTCCTCTCTGGGGACGACACTTCAAAACCAAGCCAAGCCCCGTATTTGTTGTTCTTCCTGCCTCCAGGCATGAAGTGAAGCGAGGCAGAGGGGAGGGCACAGCCTCAGGCATCATTGTTCCCGCCTGGGAATAAAACTCCCTGCCCTTAAAGCAAAGGCCGAGGGGGAACGGAGCTGTTGACCGAATCCCTCTAATGCCAGACACTACTGTAGGGTTCAGAGGCTGACATTTTTCCTTCCCTTACTCCTGTTTGTGTGTTGGTTTATGGGGAGGATTCAGAGGCTTTATTTTGTTGGCCTTACAATAAATTCCTCAAGGAAGGCAAGGCAACAATAAGTGTCTACTTCTCGTTTGCTTATGGTTATGAAAATAATAGATGTACACCACCATTTAAGTTTTCCAAAACAGTTTGCACAATGAATTAGGTTTTCTCTAAAAGGGAAGTGTTTCACTGTTTTAGATACTTCATAAGCAGAGTGTGAAGGGACTGTGGAAATTGTCTAATTCATGTTTCCCTCCCCAGCTAGTGCCAGAGTTTTCTCCCCTCTGTGTGACTGCTCTTAATTGCGAGGAGTTCACGCCCTCAGGAGCCATTCATGGTCAGACATCTCAAAGCACGACAAATTAGTTTGTTACATTCATACAAAATCTGTTCTTCTGGCTCTCTTTCCCATGGTTCTAATTCATATTTCTGGATTTGCATAGAGTGTGTCTAAACCCTCTCTTACAGAAGAACACTTCACTTACAGGAAAACATCCATCATGCCTTCCCCAAGCCTTCTCTTTCCAGGATTAGCGTCCCTGTTTCTTTGAGCTCTGTCTCACATGATGTGGCTTGAAGATTCATTTTCCTGCCTGTCAGCCTTGTCTGGACAGACTCTCACAGCCTGATGCCTCACTTAGCGCCAGTCCTATGCTTTACAATTTCCATTGCTGTGCCTCATACGAGTACTTCTAAAAGCTGCAGTGTACTCTTGTAAATGTTGAAAAGTCAGTTCCATAAAAATGGAAGGCCTGGAGTGGAGACCGGCCGTGCCATGGGTGGGAGAGAGGAACAGTGTGAACGTAACCCAAGAACAACTTCAGAAACTAGGCTGTAATCTCAGTCCCTTAGTGCTAACCTCCATCTGTGGAACTCCCTGCCTTTTATTGATGTTTCTCTACAACCCTGATCGTTTTCGCTCTGCGCGTTACCATAAATCTCTGTGCTGGGGAAAGGAAAACCACTTTATGACTCCCTCACTTCAGATATCTGGATAGACGCTGTCCCGCTCAGCCCGTGTCTCTGTGAGGCGTTGCTGCTCAGGCTTGCTGCCGGCTACGAACATCGCCCTGGGCTCTGCCTCTGAGTCGTCGTTTATGTATACGTCTCCTGTTAGGCTGACTGTGGATGAAGCAAAACTAGTCAGTAAATGCAGACGTGAAATAGCAAAAACAACCAGATCGCGGATTTAAAACTTAGTCTTACAATATGTAAAAGGGAGTAAGTAATAATAACGGCAGTAATAAGAATATTAATAACAACAACATAACAGTGAAAATGTCTTGTGTCTTTACCATAGGGGAGGCATTTGTGCTAAGCACTTGGTGTGTCCTGTGTAGTTGACTCTTTAAACTGTTACCGATTTGGAGAATTTAAGGAACGTGCCGAGGCTAAGCTGTGTGTGGCGGTGCCAGGATTTTAAACCTGGATTTTTTTTTTAAAGCTTGTTCTCTCAACCACTTTATTATAATGCGTTATATTCCGTAGATTCTGAGTAAAGTTTCATTAGCATTTTTTCACCCTCAAAATAGAGCTGAGAAGTTTAGCGATCTTAGTGATGACTTCAGTTAAATAAACAAATTCACAATGAATGAGTACATGGTAAGCCAGGATCATACCCTCTTTCTTAATTTAGTCTTTTTTCTCTAATTTTTAATAGAGGGGATCTGAAGTTGGCAACAAATAATATAGTTTGTAATGCCTCTTTAGTCATTTTTTTTTCTTCTGCTACAGAAAACAGTTTAAAAAAATAAAAGGAAAAACCTACTGAGAAAGAACACATTTAATACAGGAATCGTGAAAAAGCCAAACTAGTCAAAGATGAAATGATGAGCCAATGAAAACAATGTTCACATATGAATAGAAACAAGCTGTTATTTTGGTTGTAGTGTAGGAGAACGTGCCTTTAGGTTCTAGGGTGAAATGCAGTTTCCGCGAGAGAACTCAACCGCCGCGGTGGCTGACTAGTGGAGAGGGCAGTCGAATTTCCGCTGCTGGTTTTCCGGCTGTAACCATTGTTTTTACATGATTACCTTTAACAGCTTTCTTTTTTTCTTTCCTCTCTTCTGCTTTGGTGATCGACTATTTAAACCCAAACAGTGGCTTTATGTTTCAATCCGATTCATTAAGTTTTATTAAATTCAGTTTAGCTTTCCATCATACTGTTTTTTTCTTATTTGACAGATTACAGGGTGTATTCCTTTTCCTCTCAGGTGTAAGAGGTGTGACTTAAAGCTCATCATACCAGAGGACAGAGCCATGAGGCATGAGGCCCCACTGTAGTCAGAAACTTGGTCACCAAGTTTTCAGTGACTTATTAACTAGTACTTCCTGGTGTACGACTGTGAAATCTAATTTTAAAACATCATGTATTACTTGTACCTACATCTCATTCATCAGGAACACACAACAGACTTGGTCAAGTGCTTTCCAAGATTTCTCTTCAGTTCCTAGACCTGAAGAGCATCTTTCATTTATCTAGTACCAAGGACAGCGCCATATTGTCCAGTGATTAAGGACCCATGGGAGCGTGCTTTATACGTGGTGATTGATGACTTTTTAGCCCTTTTGTGCTCATATAGGAGAACATTAAAGGGATCCTATGGTATGCTGATGTCACCGGTGGGGAGGATTGCTCTTGGTCGCATTAGCACAACCATTAAGTCTCCCGTGAATGATGTGCAGGGTGATGCTGGAAGGAGACAGGTCTTCTGCCTGTGATGAGCAGCCCCTACGTCCAAGCAGCTGTAAGTGGGTTCTGAAGCCTCTGGACACTTAAACCCCCTTGTGTAACCGAGTGCACTTTGTACACATTCTCATCTTCATTGACAGAATTCTGTCCTCCTTCTCAAATGTGATTTTCTCTCTCTTCCCCCACCCCCCACCATGACTTTACCTTTGTATCCTGCCAAGGTAAATTTGGAAATGATTCTGTGATTCCCTGGGTATCTGTTGATTACATTTGTAACTCACTAGTGGACCTTGGGTATGGAAGGTTTGATGTAGATACAGGTTGCAGTCAACTCCTGAAAGCTTTAGGGGATAAAAGACAGCCCCAGAATTGGCCAGTGAGAAGGGACCTGGGCCTGTATTTTCTGGTAGTTAAGCATGTGCACCGTGACGTGGAGTTGGTCAGTGAGTAGTGATCTTTTTAGAAACCTACAGAGTTGGGGACACAAGGGACCATGTAGTGCAACACTTTTATTTTACATATGGGGAGATGGAACTTCCTAGATGCTAAGTGATTAGTCCAAGATTGCTAGCTAGTTGCAAAGCCAAGGCTCTGAGGGCAGTTACACACCACATAGCAAAAGATGTGAACATGAATCGATTGCTTTGAAAACTAGGGTGGGCTCTTTTATTTATTTTTAACAGCCTATAAGTGAATCCACCTTTAGCCAAACACACACCTTATATTTTCAAAATGGCCATTACATGCAATATCAAATTTAATATGTACATAAACTGTAATATTTTATCGAATATATCTCTAAATTCACATATAATTTTTCAAGCCTTATGTTCTTATTTCTGATTGGAAAAATATGGTCACTTTAGCTTTATAGTCTGTGCTATAATGTGATGACTATACCCTAAGAAACCTTTCTACCAAAACCCTGAATTATGAAAATAATTATTCACAGGAAAAATGATATTAAAGAGTTCCAGATCCCTAGTACGTAGTTACTTTCCCTGTAGTAATTTCAATAACAAGAGCTGCAAAAATACCTGTAAATGTATAGCCATGAAACCTAAACACATGTAAGCAAATTTATTCGTCATTACTTTCCACTTTTGCTCCAGAGCGATGGCCTTTAATGCTTTCCACCAATGGCACTGTTGCTTTGTGCATTCTGGTCACATCCACCGAGTGACACAGCCGCTCAGGCAGATGGGCTCTGGGGCTCTGGCTCGTGATCCCGCGAGCTCTGTCATTACGATAATGACCAACATAATGGAACTCATGTCACAATTGCTGTCCATCGACTGGGTTTAATTTTGAAAACTGATGCTGTAGTGTTCGCTGCTTGCCTGTTATGTATTATTTAATAAGGGACTCAACAACAAATATGTTTTTACTCTTCCGGCTGTTTTGTTCCTCTCCTTCATCCTTGTAATACAAATGTACAAGAAGATTAAGTCTTACGATGTTTGTTTATGATGCCTCATGTCCTAGAATCTGTTGCGCTCTCCTCACACGCTGGGACGTTCGGCGGTCATACCCATGGCCTGCCTTAAGTAGACGCGGAAGGGGCTCCCTGGCAGGTGTCACAAGGACCTCGCTGTACTTATGGCTTGATCCCCCTTTTTCTACTGTTGCTTTTGCTTCCCCGGGAATTCCTAGCTGTTAAAAGTTAGTATATCTCTGTCATTGACCTTATATTTAACAAAAATAAAACAGGCTATGAATAATTTAGATGAACTTCAAATACGTGTTTTTGAAGACCACGACGGAGTACAAACAATAAATATATGCAGATTTTGGTGGAGCCGCTGTGGGCAGACATGGAGACGTGCTCTAAAGGCGGACGCAGGGAGGAGGGCAGTGCCTGCTGGGGGGGCCTGTGCCTTTGAGAAACTGGTGTACAAATGGGGAGGAACCAGATGTGCCCAGAGGGCAGACTGGGCCTTCTGTCCTTTTTGGAGGGTTCTGAGAAGAAGGCGAACTCAAGTGCCGTTTCGTTGCTCCTCACTGAGGAGCTGAGGTAATAACATCACCGAGGGCCTTCTTCTTTCCCTCCGTCTTTTCCAAGAAGCGCTGGCACTGAAGACAAGACCACTTTAGACCCTTCTGTCTGGGTACAGTCTTAAGGGGGAAACTGAGGTAGCTAACAGCTCTTGGGGAAGTTGACCTTGGCTGGCAGAGGTGGCAAGGGAATTACTTTGTTTTATCAGCGTGTCCTCGATATCTTGTCCTTTCAGTATTTAACAGGGTGGCTTCTAGGGTAGAGGGTGCATGGAACACTAAAAAAAAGAAAAAAAAAGTGGTTGTTTCAAGTCATCCTATTTTCCCAGAGTAATGAGACAATTTATACTTCTCTGTGAGGATTGACTTTTATCTATTATATATTCTCATTCTCTCTGTCTTTCTCTGTCAATGCTTGTGCTAATTTAAAGGAAAAAAAAAAAACAATAATGGCTTGTGAGCAGGATGCTGTCTTACAACACCAGAGACACATGCACAACAAATACCAGATCTCAAATCGATGCGTGATGCTTGGCATCTGCAAAATGGTCTCTGTATAAAGCTTGCCAGTGACCCAGATGTAGAGGTGTCCTCTTGTTACCTCCCTGCAGCAGGGACGTGAACGCTGAGGAAGATCCATCTGGAAGCAGGCTCACGTGCGTGCACCAAGCCTGGCAGAGGGCTGTGCACAGCTGGAAGAGGCCTTGATGCTGTTCGGGTCCTTTAACTTTCTCCTATTTCCAACTCTCATCTGAACAATATAAATGACCCCCTTTCTTGTCCCATGGTCAGTTTGCAAGTTTGTATTTTTACGACTTTGTGTGAGTAACTGTGGAGAGACATACTGTGAACTTTAATCAGCAAAGCAGTACTTATTGTATGAATTCTTTTCCTTTTCTGTCAGTTTCATTGAGACATAGTTGACATCAAGCATTGTATAAGTTTAAGGTGCACAACCTAAGGATTGGATACATGTGTACCTTGCAACATGATCACCACGTGAAGTTTAGATAACATTCATCGCCTCGCAGAGTTACACATTTTTCTTCCTTGTGGTGAGAACGTTTAAGATCTCCTTCCTCAGCAACTTCAAATATAAACTGCAGTAGTGTTAACTGTCTTCATGTTGCATACCACATCCCCAGAGTTTATCTCATCATTAGAAGCTTGTGCCTTTTGACCACCTTTACCCAGTTCCCCCAGAAACCTCTCCCTCACCTCCGGCAACCACAAATCTGATCTCTGCTTCTGTGAGTTTGTCTTTTCAGATTCCCTATATAAGTGAGATCATGCGGTGTTTATGAGTTATGACCCGTTTCACCTGGCACAGTCCCCTCAAGTTGCTTTTTATATCATGACAAATGGCAGGGCTTTCTTCTCTGTGACTGAACGTTGTTCAATGCATTCTCCCTCCCAGACACACACACACACACACACACTCCATCCATCCATTCCATCCCTCCCTCCCTCCATCCCTCCATCCATCCCTCCATCCATCCCTCCATCCCTCCACCCACCCACCCACCCACCCATCCATCCATCCATCCACCAATAGACACCCAGGCTCCTGGGCACTGTAAACGGTGCCACATGAACATGGGGGTGCAGACATCCCTTTAGGACAGTGATCCTGTTTCCTGTAGACACACCCCCAGAAGTGGAGCCGCTGGACCTCATGGCAGCTCCGTCTCTAATTCTCGGAGGAAGCTCCATACTGTTCTGCACATCAACCCCCCTTTTCACGCAGAGTGCACAAGCGCCCTCACCCCTGCATCCTCACCAGCGCTCTCGCCTCCCAGCCCCCTGGGGACATCCATTCCGACAGGGGCGAGGTCACATCTCACTGTGGCCCGCATGTACACCTTCCTAATAACCAGCCATGCCAAGCCCCCTCCCGTGCACCTGCTGGCCACCTGCATGTCTTCTCTGGAAGAATGCCTGGCCAGTGTGGTATAGAGTCTGTGCAAGTAGCAGGTAGGAGGGTCCCCCGCTAGTTATGAGCGCCATGATCGCTCACTAAGAAATCATTTAAAGGGCCCGCATTTCCCACTCCCATCTACTTTCAGCTCGGTGTGCATTCTGGCATTGGAGTGAGTAGAAATGACAGACTTGTTAGGAAAGCTTGTCACATTGAAATAGAGAAAATATTTGTTGTGTAAATGATTTTTTCCTAGTTACTAGAATGCTTTTAATCTCTTAAAAATCAGGTTATTGATGGGGCACTTCACATTAAAGTATATGATGTAGAACAATTTACGCTATGTTTACCAATATTTTTCTCATATCACAGTTACCTTGTTTATGAACTTTATGATCAGTTTTCAGTTCCTGTTTGTTTAAAAATGTAGCTGTAGCTTTAAAAAAATATAGCCATATCTTTATAGTAGAATGTGATGTGTTATAGTAGAAATAAAACTACTCTGTGACCACAGGAAAATTAGGAATTTTGAATATAGGGATAAGATATGTTTCATAAGGAGAGAGATTTTGAGCTGAACCTCAATAGGTTGTAGTTTGATCTAGACCTGCATGTTAGAAGAGGATTCGAGGCAGGGGAAAATAGCCCGAGGAAATGGATAGGAATTGATGTCACATGGTGAATGGGTGCAGCGATCACGGAAATGGAATTTCGCCTCCATTCATCAGATAATGCTGCTCTGTTGAAGAGTTTTAAATTTGAAGTGACTGTGATTTCAGAGAATTTTCTGAAGCAATCAGAGGGTGCCAGTGGGAGAAGGTAGGAGGTTTAATGAGGAGGCCCTTCCTAAAATCCCCATGAAGGTGCTGAGTGCATGAGTTATTAATTTGCAGAGAAAAATGGGAACGTGAGTATGGGTTACAGATGACGTCTAGAATCAGTGTGTTCACAAGGCAACCGAAGAATCTAAATGATAAGGAAAAGAAAGTGCTGTGGTTTTCTTCTTCCATATTTAGTATTTGCCATCTCCAGTTGTCTCCAAAGCTTTCATTCTTCTACACTTAAAATATTAACAATAATAGTCTACTTACTTTAAGTGAACAAGCTGGTGACAAATAGAGAGTTAGTTTAAATTTAAAGCGCATTTACTCCTCTATCGAGCCATTATGCCAGCGTGGATAAAATCATCATCATCAGCATCATCATCATCATCAACAGCATCAAGACTATGTTCACCATCTAACAACAGTGAAGGATATCTGTGCCAACCACTATGTATTCATCATTGCACTTATTGCTCATAATAACCCTGCGGGGCTCTCTTATGATACCCATTTTACACTGAGATATATGAGGCCTAGAGAGCTTAAGTAGCTTGCTGAGGCCACAGAGGTAGCAAATGGAAGAGCTGGGCTTCGGACGCGGGCAGCCTGGGCTTTTAATACTACACTGTTGGCCTATGCATCTTTGCTACAGGGGTCTATCAAGAAGAGTTTAAGTTATATTATTATGAACTCCTGGGACCTGCCCAGATTATTGGGGCACATTATGATTGTTGTTTCAGTTTTATGTCAGGATTGCTCCACGTGGTCAGATGCCCGGGGCATCAGGACCTTGGACAGCTCTCACCACGCTTCTCTAAAGTCTGCCTGTCTGTCTCTCTCTGTTGGTCTTCCCCTGTATCTCCTCTTTGCCCTTCCTCGGGACATTCAATGACACTGACTTACTCTCCTGCTTTTCTAATTCCAAATTTTTGAGATGGGAATCTGGTTGCCTAGTTTATCTTTCAACCTTTGGGCAAAGGTTTGTCACTGCCTGGAGTGTGTAGGGGCTGCTCTTGAGGGACGGCCCAGGTTTTCTTCTTTTAACTGGACCGAAGGAGAAGGAGAAGATTGTGGCATGAAACCTGGTCCCCCGGGCCTGCCCCTTTAGCGAGGGTGGTGGAGGACGCAGGGTCCGACAGGGGCCTCTTTGGTTCAGAGGAGGTAGATGTGTGTTTTGAAAGTGCATGGCTACTTAAATGGAAAAAAAAATCACAGTACCAGCTGGTATTTAAAATACTGTGCATTAGCCAAAACCTGGTGTATTCACTGGTACTTAATATAGCCACAGAAACATCAAGAAATTTTATCACAGAATCAGATGCTTTACTTTTTACATGGCTTTTATTTCCAAGCAAAATATCAGAGTAGTTTCAGGTTTGTACAGTACTACATGAGGATAAATATGATGTTTAAATGATTAGATTTGCCAAAGTCCCAAGGTTTTGTTTGCTCATTTGCTAAGATTCACATATATTTTCCTTGTTGTCAGAAGAATTTAGAAATCATTTTATTTCCCAGCCCTACCAAATTGATTTCTATCTTTCAGAGTATTCTAAGACTGTAGGTAACAACAAAATTTAAGGTCTGTGCAATGTTTGCGATTCTGTACGTATTTGTTCCTCCTCTGGGAATTTATGGGTTATAATACCTTTATCTTATATTTTATAGAATATTGTGTTAGAATGAAGGAAAACTATGGACAATGTGTCCACACAGCCTTGATACTTACCTACTCTATATGTTACAGCCTCACACCTTTAATAGTGATCATGTTAGTATTACCATTTAATGCCATACAGACCTTAACGTGTTTTTGTGGTTGGAACTGAAAGACTGTCAGAAGGGTCGCTTAACATCAAGGCTCAGTTCACCCATCAAGAGCAAGGTTTGCAGCTGCACATTAAATTCAGGGTGGCAGATAATCATAAACTGTTGGACTTGAGTTTATACAGGTAGGATATTCAGACACGAGAATTTCTTTCATTATTGCTTTTTATACAAAAATATAATTAAGTGGCAGATTAACTGCTCTCTATATTCACTAAAACAGCTCCTGATACTAGTTATAGGGTGAATATAGAGTCAATCGATCCCTGACACTATCAAATAATGGTAGCAGGTGCGTGGAATTATGTGGAGAAATGAAACAGTCCTCGAATGTCTTCTGAGTAATTATTTCAAAAGATCCTGTCAATCACTTATTGTTCTCCACTTGTATACCAATATGTGCTCACTGCTATCGGAGGCTCTCAAATAAGAGGTAGCGAGAGAGAGAGAGAGAAACGAGAAGAGCGAGAGTAGAGGGCAGGCACATTACCTCTGGTGGTGTAATATGGGCAGGCTCCATCGCAGACGGTTTTGAATGAGTTGGATTTAAATAAATAGGGGAAAGAGGAGGGAGGTCAGTCCAGTTGAACAAGCAGTGAAACCATGGCGCAGAGGTCAGAGAGTTCTCCGGATGCCCAGAAGACAACCTAAGGTTTTATGGAGATGGAGGACGGAGCTTGCAAGGGACATGTGGCTTGCCTGTGAACGAGGTGGATTGGAGCCAGTGTCCAGAGGCTGGGACTTTATTCCACCAACAGTGAGAAAGAATTGTACACTTTCAATGAGCGCCACATTTTTGAGCTATGTTTTAAGATGTCTAATCTGGCTCCTATGTGTGGAATGTCTTAGAGAAGATTACCTAGGCTTACGGTTATCAGTTCTAGGCACATTTCGTTCTTTAAGATTGGTGGTAAATGTATGATACATGTGGTCATTCTTAGAAATGAAGCAGCCACAGCCTCCTGAGTTCCCGTTGTTATGTATCCATCCCAATGTTCTATGGTTTGAGGTAACGGTTTTAGGAAGAAGAGTTGGAAAGAGCCAGAAGTTGAAGTAGTTAAAACTCTAGCTTGCAATTCTGAATCAGAACGCCGATTTTTCGTCATGTCTTCGCAAAGTGAATCCAATGTGCCACCAGCTCCATGTGCCGGAGGGACAGGGAGGTGGCCCGGAAAGGGTGACTGAGTTCAGGTTCATCGGGGGGCTCTGACCTGCTTGGGAGCAGAACGCCGCGGACACAGAAAGGCTCCTCGTGCTTACCTGGTTTTTAGGACAGAGACAAATTCATTCGAGAGATGGGAGGGGCACTAATGTCCAAATGTGAGATTGAGCAAAATGGCTGTATTATTCAGCAACAATTTGACCCCAAAGAACTTCCCCCTGTGGCGGTACAGTTTAAGGAGAAGTGTATTATCCACCCCCTCTCCCAATATTAGACCTAGGGATTGGATTTGGGAAGAAAATAAATAGACACCACATTTAAACGTTTATAAAATCTGCATCAAATTACCTTTTCCAGCCCTAGACTTCCTGCAGTCCGTGGAGGTCGACACGTCACCCCATCCTCCACTGTGAGCTGGTGCTAATTAACAATGGCGCGTTTTGTTGTTTCTCAACTACAGTGATGTAACATTGCATGTTTACATCGATTATATTGCTCTGGTCATCGTCCGGCCCAATCTCTGTTTTCCTTTGTGTTGTAGACACAGCTGCTACTTAATTTTATACGTCGATGAAAAGAAGAAAGCTTGTCCCCACACCACCCCACCCCTGGGGCTGCTGTCTCAACACCCTGCTCATGACCCTCGACTGAGCTTGTAGATTCACATTCACCTACGTCCCCATTGCTCTCTAATTTTATTGAGAAAAGAGAACTGTCTCTCCGTTCTATGTTCCAACCCCTAGCAGAACCTGGAACTTACTATGCTGTCACTGAATGTTTATTGAATAATACTATTAATTAAATTAATGGATTGGATTTGTGTAAATAACTGTAACCCTTTTCAAAATGCCAAACACCTCCTTAGTTTAACCACTCCAGTCAAAGAGCCAGTCACTGAAGTGAAAGAAAGAACAGAGATCAACTATTTGTTTAAATTACGGAAATGTCCGAATTGCTTGTCTCTACATTTCCCTCTCTATTCAGTAGGTGTTACGGTAAGTCACTTGGGAATGACACAGTTTCTTCAGTTATTTCAGTGTGACAAGTGCTTACTGTTAATGAATGCAGAAATGGGGGAGAACAGATTGCACTGGGGAGTCACAAAAGTCTTCCTGGGGAAGGTGATGCTAAGTTTTGAAGGAAACTGGGCATTCTGCACATTAGTTCCTTGAAGAACATAGGGAAAGACGTTTAAGGTATCAGGATGGGCGCCTACAAGGGCAGAGACTTAGAGTTACGTGACGCTTCAGTGAACTGCAAGTTCAGCAGGCTGGGAGAGCAGGTAGCTTCTTTTGGACATTTAAAACCTCTTTAAAACAGAAATTAAATTACAAAATGTTTTTTAAAGATATTCAGTAAGCGAAAGGAGATAGGATTATTTTTGTCTCTTTTTGTTTACTATGTGATTAAATATGACCCTTTATCCAACTCAACAGTAATACATGCTCATTTGGAAACCTGGACAACATAGGAAAAAAAATAAAACGAAATACCATTTATAATCCCTCCATTTAGAGACACTGCTGGCTTAATATTTTGGTGTATTTTATTATAGGTTTTTTTAAAATACCAACTTTTAACAGACACCATTAGTAGGAATATTTTGATGTCTTGTATGCTTTTTGTTTTATGCCAGTAGTTCATGTCTCTATTTTATGGATGTAGAACATGAAACAATCCAAATCAAGTAGCAAAAGTAATAAATCCTTATTAAGTGGCTTTTTAAAGGCATTTTAATTATTTTATTTATTTTTATTGTTTTTCTATTACCGTTGTCCCAACTTCCCGCAGTTGCTGTTTCCTGCCCCGCGGAAGCCCCGCCCCCACAGTCAGCCCTCCTGCTGTTGTCCGAGTCCAGGGTCACTTACTCCTTTACCTTGACTAGACGCTTCCCCTTCTTTCCTCCCTTTTCCTCCTTCCCCCTCCCCTCTGGGGGCTCTCAGTCTGTTCCTTGTTTCCAGGCCTCTGGTTCTATTTTGCTCATTTGTTTGTTTTGGTCATTAGGTTCCTCTTCTTTTGGAAAGGGGGAAGAAAGTTAACAGTTATTAAAAACCTACGAGGTTTTTCCTGTCAAATATTATCAGTCGACTAAGTTCAAGTTGCCAGAGGGATTCAGGCTGTAGTCTCTGGAAGATCAAAACGCCCGTGGGGTGCTGTCATGTCCACATAAATTTCTTGTTGCAGCTTCGGTTGTTCGCGTAATCATTTTAACAATCTGATGAATCCTTTGGAAAAAATCACAAATGAACCAAATGCCCTTCGTTTGATCATCTGTTTCTATTTCTGTGTTAAAAAGTCAAATGCCATGCATTTTTAAAGGGTTAATCATATGCAGTCTTTTATAAATCAGGCAGCTAATTGAATAACCAAATAGTTATTGCTTTATAATCAATATCATCATATAAACATAATCAATTTATCATGTATAATTTAAAAATAATACAAATTTTGATTATTTCTGCTTTTCAAACAACACTGAAAGTGTTCATGGTAGAAACACTTAAATGGTGGCAAATGCATACATGCATCTAAGAATAGCTGAAATGCCATCAGATATAAGAACTGACTTTTTAAGGTAGAAAGCTCTTTGAGGACAGCCATGGCATATATCCCAACCAAGTCTTATTTTATACTTAAATGTGAAATGTTGTACGTGTGTTTAATTTTATCATTTATTTTTTTTGTCAAAACTGAGATACTTCCATTTATATTTGACATTTGGATTCCAATATTGACTTAATAATTTTAATGTATTGTGTGTGTGTGTGTGTGTGTGTGTATGTCTTTATTTGTCCTTTTCTACTAGAATAATTACTCTTTGGTTATAAACTCTTGGTGGCAGGATATATATCTGTAATACGTAGGTGAATGTATTATACAAGGCATAAACATGCTCAGACTATCAGTTGAGAAGGTGAAACGTGTTCGAGCATCCAGAAGGCAGGAGATGGTTAGATGGTTTTTATGTGGGCCACACAGCAAAGGATTTAGTTTACACCAGGAAGCCGAGGCCTTGAAAGGGAATCTCAGAAAAACTGGGATGGCATCTGAATCAATATTTACTGCCAAATACTGTCTGGCAAAGGATATGATGATATTATTGTCCTTGTAAGTTACATTCGGAACCTAAAAATATATCCAACAACTGCAATGAGAAGCAGAAGTCTGCAACCTTGATGATCCAAGAAGGTACATCTATAATGTCAGCAGCTGAGATGTTTATTCCATGATATTTCATGAGGGGCGCGTACTCAGTGTGCAGCTAGCCAGTCCTCCCCAAAACCATCATCGGAATCCTGGGCGGCTGGGAGGGTGGCCTTAGAGTGGTGAGTTCTCAGGGCCCAGGGTCCGATTCAGCGAAAGGGTCGTTGGCAGCTTCCCTCGGGCACCTTGAGAGACATATGAAGCAGGTCTTTCCCCCACATTTGGCTCCAGAGTATCCTAACAAGTTGCGTCCTGGGGACCAAGCTGCCGTGGTGTTCTTGAGCTGATTTGTGTCATTTCCCAGTAGACAATTGTTAAACTCTCAGAAAGGTGCTGCGTTGATTGTTAAACACAGCCATTATTAAGTACTAAATAATATAAGCTTACAATTCAGTAAATTACATTAAAAGTATATAGTATATACTCAAAACTCACCATTTTATAGTTATTTTTCCATATTTCATTTTTTTTATCTGTACTCTTAAGTTATTTACATCCTGTAAATAAACTCATCTCTACTCTGGGTTTCACAGCATACATTGGATGCTTGAAATGAGTCATGTCGGAAGTATTTACTTGGTGGAATTCTGCAAACTGTACAAATCAGTGCTTGCATGATTGTTTTTTGGCTGTCTAGACTGTTGCTCCTATTCGCTTGCCCCCATGAGGGCAGGTACTTTTGTCTGTCTTATTCATGGGTGCATCCACAGTGCCAAGAATGGCACACAGTAGGTGCTCGCTGAATAGTTTGTGAATGAATAAAGATCAGGAATGAAAATTTGCTGAGTGATTGGAGAATGAAAGGAAAATCTCCCTCTAATCAGTAATCTAGGGATCTTCATGCCCTAATCAAATGTTCTTTGTGAGGCTCAGAGTTAATAATATAAAAAAGTCCTCATTGTGTTGAAGTTCACTACTGAAACCTTTAATTTTTCAAAGTATCCAATGTTCATGTCTTTGCTGATGAGAAGGGAGGCTCAGAGCAGTGACCGGTTGCTGCTGCTGTCTCTCTGCTCCTCTGAACTCTCAGGACAAAGAGTCAACTGACTTTCTCTTACTTATTCTGGGGTTTTACGTTCCATTTTGGGGACGCATTTCATGACAATTCTGCTATAATACTCATTTGAAGTTACAAATTTGTTTCAACGCCATTGACCTTAGGGAGCAATTTACATGTGGTGCAGATTTCACCTTTATTTGTGCATGAGTTCACTTGTGAATGCATGTAAAACACTGTGCCAAGCTGAACTCAGCCACACAGAAGTACACGGGATGCCCATTTCTCAGCCTTTACCATCTACCTCACAGTTCAGACCTGGGTCACGAGCTTTGCTGTTGGGACTTTCTGGTTTCAGACAACCCTCTTCCCGCCAATTCACACTAACTCACAAGTCGTAGTGCACGCCCACTTCCCCACTTCCGTTAGCCAACATCAGATTTTTTCAAAGGATGGAGATCATGTATTTCTTAAGAAATGGACATGAGAAAAACCTCTATTATTTTTATTAGGTTCGTGTCTTTGTTTCTCATGTTTTACAGATGAAGTTCTTGAGTGTGGTGTCCTTACCTACGCCTTTTCCCCACAAACTCCGTGATTTTTATTGCTCAGTTTTACCTCATGCAGAACTTTTAGGAATACCCAAGTTATGTTACAGCAGAACTAGCTGTGTTTTCAAAAGGGAACACAGTATCTTATAATAAGTAGTACCTGATAATTGTGTTATGCTTCCTAACCTGCAGCTTCCATTTTTATCTCATATAAAAAATATTCATAGCTATTCCTCAAGGAATATCCTCAAAAGTCGACAATCAAAACCTAAAAGAAGGTTTAGAACCTGGAAGCACCTTGTTGGGGGCCAGCAGTCAGTGCTCACACCGCAGTCAAACCCGAGCCTCCGCCGCCCAGCCCAGCCCTTCTATCCCACCGCCTCCAGGGTCTGATAGGAGAGGGTACCAGCTCATTTCTCTGATCGCTGCCTTGCTAAAATGTACGCTGTACTTCTCTGTGGGAAAATTATTTCTGACAGCCAAATGAGCACCTTTGATTAGGCAGTCAATTTGAAGAAGTCACAGAAGGATCTTAGATTCAGGATACTTAAATTGCAGGTTTAACAACAGGTTGAATAGGAAAGAGGACGATTGGAGTTGGGCGAGGGAAGCCTTTAAAGGCTAAGGGAGGGCGACTCACTCGTCAGTCGCTCCTGTCAGCTCCCTTTCACGGACAGTCATTGGCCCCATGGGGATTTTATGATGCGCTGATTTTGTCCCTGATTGTGGTAACCTTGACTGTGATGGTAAAAAGGACATGTTCGTGGCTTCCTGTGCTGTATGGCTCTTTCTTTCATATTGCACACAGATGCGCGCACTTCTTCTTCATCCTGGTCTTAATTTGCACTGTTTCCAAAGATGAATATGCTTTAATGGAAAATGGCTAACTTGATTAAATTATAAGATGGCTTTGCTACCGGGAGCCAATTTCTCAAGGTCTTGACTTTTTTCATAAAAGGAAGAATGATCTCAAGTATTGGTTTCTTGTCCTTATTAGAACGAAAGTTAGTCCTTTGAAAAGCATCTACCTTTTATACGCCAGCACGAAGACAGCACGTCGCCTGGCGTGGCTTTATTCCCTCAGTGGAATTACTCACAGGACAGCATTAATGCCGCTCTCGGGCTGACGCATCTGTTCTGTTGCTTTGGAATGCGAACGTATTTTTGTGAGTAACGTCGACCACTGTGTTAGAGCCCCCGTCACTAAAGTTCCTAAGGATACTTCTGCCAGCATGACAAATGGATTCTTTTACGTTCATGAGAATCTGAACTGTAAAACGGAGGCAAGCATGGCGATCATGAATCTGTGCTATTTAAACCCCCACATTCAGTGCAGTGTTGTAATAGGAGGTTAACTCGAACATTTGCATTTTGCTTTGCCACCTGTGCCAGGAAACGAAATGTCACAATATGTGTCCTCTTCCTAAATTTCCACAAAACCATTCCTCCTTTATAGGGAAAGGCTCTGTAAAGCATAACATTACAACAGTAGTCCTCAGATCTTTGGTATTATACCAACTTTACCACCTATCACATGCTAGTAAGGTTTTAAAGGGTGAGTTTATTGTCTAAATCATCCGTATCCATTGGCAAACGTCAGTTGCCTATGACTTTAATCCCAGAGTCCATGGCACTTAAATAATTTCTTTGAATAGCAAACTTTCTCTGCCTTAGCCGGCAGTGTGACCAGGGTTGATTGAATAATTTCCATTCTCCGGGGACCCCTTTGGTGGTTTACACTTGTTATTTTCTGTTGAGTGCTTACACACCTTGAGTGGTACAGGAGAGGCTGCTGAAAGATAAGCAAATGAAGTCAAATAAACAGTTTCTGAGCCCCTTGTTGGCTCATGTACTCACCCATTAATGCCATGCTGACGTAGCCGATGACTGGCCTCGGTTTCGAGAGGCCGGTGGAGACTAAAGGGACAAAGGGGACCTGACCTTGTAAGAACCAGCCTGTGTGACTTAAATAATTCCCATTGGCACTAGCTAGCTTTTCCTTCATAGTCCTTCCTTTCTTTTCCTTGCTGGAGTGGGCTGTTTTCTTCTGTCGGCACTGAGCTCAGAGGACCCATACTCTGTGGACTCGCTGTGAGTATTGGTGTTGTGAACCCATGCCCAGGCCTGGAGAACATGTTGTAAAAAGCAGCCGAGAGTCATGACCAAACCTGCCAGATTGAGGATATCTGCATCCAGGCCATGTTAAAGAATGCTTAGCAACGGTCTAGCCCCAGCCCTCGGAAGTACTCACACAGTGGAGCACATCCACTCTGGGCCTCTCAGGAAATAGACCGGGGGGGTAAAGACAACTCTCTCTGTCCCTCTGTCGGGCTTGCTGTTGTCGTCTCGCAGGGCAGATGTCTAGTTCACCCAGGCGCTTAATACACCTTATCATAAAAACACAAAGCAGATTTGTCCCTCTACCCCCGCCATTTTCCTTAGCAATTGGCAAGTTAAACAAAACTGAAATATCAGAATATAGCTGGGGTTTAAGCTGATATTTTGGTGGTTCTATTTTAAATACCCAAGTGGGATTGCAGCTACTTTCCCCCTCAGTGGACCGTGGGGGGTTGGATTGGGAGGCCGGGCTGGCCTTGCTTCCACATTCTGGTCACTCTGTCCTGGGCTGCGGGCTAAAGAAAGCACCGAGCGCCTCCGCACCCTTTCTCTGCATCTCCCTGGCAACTGCACTGCTTCTAGTGGAGCATTGTCTGAAACAGTCCTTGAAAAAGAATCAAGTTCTTTGTGTTCTGAGTTATTCCTAACTTCCCTCAGGTAAGGATGTGTGCGTTCATACGCGCACTTGAAGCATAAAATCCTAAGAGGGAAATCAACCATTGGCATGAGGCACACAGCTGAAATGATCATCGGACACATTTCCTCATTGCTTCCTGTGTCTGTACCCTGAGGCCCAGGGAAACTGCCACTTCCGCCCAGGATGCCCACTGAGGACCGAGGGGCTTTGGATCAGGTTGTCTTCTGGGAAGACGTCCCATTCATTCAGGAATTCATTCAAGAATATTGACCAGGCGTTGATGAGTGTCAGACAGCGCAGTCCTGGCAGACATGGCAGAGACACAAAACAAATAAGGATTCTGCCTCCGAGGAGTTTCTGTTCCAGTGTAGAGACATTCGTGTCTTGACATAATTCACGATAGGGCCTAAGCAAAAGGCCTGCCATGGAGTGGCTGATGAAGGTTCCTATCTTCCCCTTTTGTAGAATTTAATTTCCCAAAGGACACCTATGTCTTTTAGCTGGTTTGAATGAATAACTAAAGCTCTTTTAGCAATTTGTCGAGATCTATTGGTGAGTTAATAGAAATATATTTGAAAGGCCTCTCCTCTGCCGTCGCTCAGGAGGAAGTATCAAGATAATTGATGCACTCAAAACAGGCTGATGCTTATTTTTAGACAATGTGCATTTGTTATTTATTTCCCTTGGCAATTGGTTACACTGAATTTCCATTAGAATCTTCTTTGGTGTGGCGTTATTAATAGGTCAATGAACTTAATAAGTTTTCCTTTAACCACTTTTAAATTCATTAGGGTAGACGAGAGAGAGTGCACTTTTAGGGCCCACTCATAGTATTTTGGATGTTCTCAAGATCCTCTAAATGACTCATTCAGTAAATTGCAAATAGTGATTGGATAGGAACAAGAACATTTTCTATGGTCACATTTATAACAAAGCTTAAAAAAATGATGTCTAAACCATGAGAAACACAATAGAATCTTTCAGTAAAAACCTATTCAAACAAAACACCACATTCAACAGGTGAACAAATACTGAATTGGCTGCCAAGGGCTTTGATTTCATTTTTCCAGCCTTTCTCCTTTACAGCATATTTCATTACCTTGTTGTTAATGTGCTTTAAAAGGGTGTGTGGGAGGACCAGTCATTTAACACCAGCTTTGCTAGTTAACTTCTGTTCCAAACTGGGTGTTTAGGTGTGTGTAGGGGGTGGGGAGAGAGAGAGAATATCATGTTTTCTTGTAGTTGCTTAGAAAATACATTAATCTCTCTTCTCATTTTCCTGGTCTGAATTCCATGCTCCAAGACCCATCAAGCATTTTCAACCTTATTTTCACAGGTTAGTCACCTCTTTACATGTTTTTCCTTTTTTTTAAAAACAAGATTTTATTTATTTTTAGACAGAGGGGAAGAAAGGGAAGGAAACATCAATGTGTGGGTGCCTCTCATGCGCCCCATCACCAGGGGACCAGCCCACAACCCAGGCACGTGCCCTGACTGGGAATCGAACCAGCAACCATTTGGTTCACAGGCCAGTGCTCAACCCACTGAGCTGCACCAGCCAGGGCTACATGTTTTTCCTTTTGTAAAAAGACACTGGAGAGAGTGACGTTTGTCAGAAGTCCTTCGAAGCCCATCCAGGTGTAAGACTTGTTACCCTTCTTATGAATGTCTCAGGGAAAACACCGACCCCAGGCTCTCTGTGCAGACATCCGGACATGCTCGCTGGCACCGGCGGCCCTGTCGCGGCCTGTGAGAGCAGGCCGATTGCTGAGATGGAGCTGCATCTAGAAGCCCAAGATTAAAAATGGCGTGGCTGAGCATCAGTTTTTCAGTAATGCTTCCTTCTCCTGTACATGTTTTTTAAAAAAAACGTTATGAGTTAGCAAAAACTAGTCAGTGGGTTAGAAATGCTGGAAAAAACATACGTTGGTAAATTATTTCATTATAACTTAGAGGAGGAAATTTGCCAGTAAAAACTGTTAAAAACTCATAAAAGAATCAATTAGAGAAAATATGAGTTGTCTTCAGAGAGATCAGGCAATTTCATCACTTATAAACAGAAGGTCTGAAAATTTAAAAACCTTTCTCTAATATAATAGATGAGGCTTATTGTAAAATTTGGTTGTTAAAGAATGGAACAACTCTTTTTTGACAGATCAAGAGCATTACAACAGACTATAATTACTACAATTAGTCATTGTGTTTTAATTCATGGCATACCTAATTATAGGTAATAGCAAAGTGTGCAGTTAAGGAGGTAAATCTTTGACACTGCATTCCCAAGACCTCATCCAACCTCACATATTTGCAAATAGATGATTTTCTTAGACTTCACTTCTTAATTGTCAAGCTGGCACACTATCTTTAATGTTCTCTACCATCTTTCAAAAGTAAATAACTGGATTTTTACGCCAACTGCACGTTTCCCGGTAAGTGCATGGCCCCGGGGTTTAAGACAGGAACCCTGGATGGTCAGTTCTTCTCCCCACACGCCTCGCTTACAGCCCCACCTCACCCTGCTGCTGACTGATCTGCTTTTATGTGTAGCTCGTAGCACCCAGAACTAAAATTCCTGCCTCAGCCACGTTGCAGACTTTTAACCACCAGGCACCTCCTGGACCACTTAGAAGTAGCGAAGCCTGCAACTCCAACCCATTGAGAACTTTTTTGGATGTACTGCAAGGCCGATCTAGGGTCTGATGCTTCTCATCGCTTTCAGGGTCACGCCCTGGTCTTGGCTGTGACCGCGGCTCTCCTTGGCCTGCGAAACACCAAACTCCCTTCTCTCCTTTCGCACTTGGCCTCTGCAGTCATTTTTCTGCACAGCAGTCAGCGCGATCCCGTTAAAATGGAAATTCACGGAGCGGGTCGAGGAACGGAAATTTCTCTTACCGGGGTATTCCAAATAACAAATGAAGGGTAAGTGAAAGAATGCACAAGTGTTATCCTTTCCAAATGATCGCCGAAGTCTGTTACAGCCACCGAATAACATCTATCCTGCATTATTATTCTCCTGGTGAAAGTACTCTTCTTACATCTGTGAAGGACTGTTGCCCAGAAAACTGACCCTAAATCTGAGCAGGCCACTTGATCTCACGGCCAGTTTCTAGGAGACAGAGGACATTTTAAGGGAAACCACAGGCATGCGATCAGCGAAATCCAGAAGCTGGAGAGCGCCACAGCAGAGACAACCCGGTTTCTTCAGTGACAAGAAAAACAAACGCAAGGGGAAAAAAATAGAGATTGGAGACCTTATGGATTGAAGGAAACTTAAGAGATAGCAGCAGATCACCAAGTGTAGATCGTATTTTGATTCCTATACAGACTTACAAGCTAAGACATTGTAAGTTTAGCAAGAGACTATGACCGCTGACTGGACAGCTGCTGAAATTCACAAAGCATTGTTAACTTTTCAAGCACGAATCAGAGGCATGATGGGAAATGTTTGATAGTTGGATCTCTAGGAATAAACACTCCGAATTTAGTGTTTGTGGATTCCCATGTATTCTATGGTGATCCCTCCCCAACCCCCACACATGGCCAGTTTTGGGTTGTCACCCTGAAGTCAGGGACCCTGAGTGGGAAGACATGCACACAGGGGTTTGCAGGCCACGCCAGCGTGGGCTGTTGCAGCCCGCACTGGGGGTGGTAATTATATTGCAGTGATGTTAAAAAACTTGGTGTCTGTATTTTGGAGATCCTACTAGAATGTTTATGGTTGAAGTGGCATGATGTCTGATGTTTTCTTTAAATCTGTCTGGGCTGAGGTGAGGTAGAGAGTAATAGGAAACAGTATTTATCTATGATTGAGGCATAGATGAACTGGGGTTTCTTAGACATTTTCCTTTACTTCATGTGTTTTAAATTTTATAAAGTAGAAAAGATCTTAAAAAGTCATTCATGCTCTGGCTAGTGTGGCTCAGTGGATTGAGTGCTGGCCTGTGAACCAAAGGGTCACGCGTTCGATTCCCAGTCAGGGCACATGCATGCCTGGGTTACAAGGCCAGGTCCGCAGTTGGGGGTATGCAAGAGGCAGCCACACATCGATGTTTCTCTCCCTCTCTTTCTCCCTCCCGTCCCCTCTCTCTAAAAATAAATAAATAAATAAATAAAATCTTTTTAGAAAAAGTCATTCATTTCTTCTACTGAAAATCTTCCAGGGACCTCCTACCTGGATAGAAACCAAAGTCCTGACTGTAACTGAAAAGACCTACACTTGACCCCCCTCCCTTCACACCGCTTCCCTTGCTCTGGCCTCCCTGCTGGTCGCTCTGTGGCTACATCTGCTCCCTCCTTGGGGCCTCTGTGCTGGCTGCCGTCTCTGCCCAGGATACTTTCCCCGGTGCGCACAGAGATCGCTCCCTCACTTCCTCCCAGCCTTTGCTCTGAGGATCTTCCTAACAAGGAGCCCATTCGATGCTCCGTCCGGCCCCCGGCCCCAGCCCCAGCCCGAGCCCCTCACTCCTGCTGCCTAGCTCTTACCGTCTTCTAACATATCATATTATTTGCACATTTGAATCAATATAAACTACATGTTTAGGTACCTAAAACTGCCTGCGATGTCATGATGGCTCAGAACATGTTTTTATGGAATGAATACATAAATGGAAGTGAGATCCGTGAACATCACAGAATTTTTCTTCTCCTTTGCTTCTGATAGATTACCCACACTGACTACAACTTTTAAAATGTGATTTTGAAAGACTGAGTTGCTGGAAACACTTTTTGATATTGATAAAAATAGTGCAAGTTGCACTAGATTCTCTTTAAAATGTCAGCAGAAGCTTGTTTCTACACCGGAAATGCAGAGGTAGGAACCTTGTAAGAGACTATAACACCGTAAGTATCTGAAAAATAAAATCAATAAGTTTGAAGAGGAAAAAGTGTGACAGATTAGTTTACTTCCAAAATGTCTAGCCATTATTTTAAGGAGTTTCCAATTTTTAGATAGGATGTTGGTTCTTTTTTCTAGCATATTTCCTTAAATTAGAATGATCCCTCTTCCCCCATTTATCCTGCAGCACATACTTAGATAACATGCTTCTTTCTCTACAAGTTCCTGTGAGTAGATTAAACTTCATACTCCACAATCATCATCTTAAAGTTCAGGGAACACCCTGTGAGAACTTCAAAGAAGAACAAAACTCCTTACTTTTGGACTTTCAAACAAACACGGACAATTCTAAACAAACTCCTTAACATTACGGCCTAAGCAGCAGCAAGTTCGAGAACTTGTTTGACATTTTCTCCTATGTACATATGTAGGCTGCGTGGGTCTAAATGCTGTAGTAAATTGTGTTGCCCTTACATTATTTTTCATTTCCACACAGCTTTCTTTGCTGAAGCAAACAAAATGAGCTATTTCAGTGACTCAGTAACAGGAGCACCACCGCTGGCTCTTTGCTTATATCATGGCTGACTGCTCACCGAATGGCATGTTTTCATTTTGTTGTACAACGTCAAATGGGTCCTCAGGCCTTGGTGTATGAAATGACTAAAGGGAAAGGCTTAGAAAACAATAATAATAGGATGAAAAGATGCTCAACATCATTAGGGAAATGCAAATAGAAAACAGCAATGAAATACCATTGCACACCTATTAGGGTGAACAAAATCCAAAACAGTATTACTGAGTGGGTGGAAAACTTCTGTCTACACAAAAACTTGTGCGCAGGTATTTATAGCAGCTTTATTTATAATAGAGTTGCTATAGTTTATATGTATTAATATTAATATGTATTTATTATATAACAAATCACATTATTTATAATTTATTTTATAATAAATTATAATAATTTATAATTTTAAAATGCTAATAATTTATAAAACTTGGAGGCAACGTGAATGTCTTTCTGTAGGAGAATGGATAAACTGGCACATCCAGATCATGGAATATTACTCAGCACTGAAAAGAAACGAGCTACCAAGCCATAGAAAGACATGGAAGAACCTTAAAGGCCTATTACTAAGTGAAAGACGCCAATCTGAAAAGGCTACATCATGTGTGATTCCAGCGATACGATGTTCTGGAAAAGGGAAAACGATGGAGACAGTCAAAAGATCAGTGGTTGCTAGGAGTTCAAAGAGGGAGGGCTGAATAGATGGAGCACAGAGGGTTCTTAGGGCAGCGACGCTACCCTGTCTGCTGCTGTCATGGCAGAAACATGTTATCATGCCTTAATCCAGATTCATAGAACGTACCCCACCAAGAGTGAACCCTGATGCAGACTAGGGACTTGGGCGATGCCGATGTGTCTGTGTAGGTTCTCCCATTGTAACCCCTCTGGTGGGGGGTGTTGATAATGGTAGGCCGTTTGTGTAGGGAGGCGCAGGGATATGGGAGCTCTCGGTGCTTCCAGCGCAGTTTAGCTGTGAACCTAACGCTGTTGTAAAATTGAACTTTATTAAAAAAGAGGTAAAGGCTTAATAAAGCTGGGAGGAGAGTACCTAAGGGGCAGCTTCCTGTGACTGGTTAAGGAATGAAGTGAAAGGCCCTCCACTGGTGCTCATGGGCCCTGCTTCCAGGTTGTTATCCATTGATTTGCAAATATGAGCATCCCTCGATTTCAGGAATGAAAATGGAAGCTGTATATTGAAATGTAGAGTGGATTAGCTCTCATAATCTTTTCTGTTTCCTGCAAAAAGATGCTGGATGTGTAGTGATACTCACTTCAGATCATTTCCGAGATATTCCGGTTGCCATGGCAGCAAGGGCTGATGATGGAATTTATATACAAAGCTCTCAGGAAAGAGATTTGCCAGAAAGTCTTTGGATAGTTGGTTTTTTCATAGCTCACCTTCGAAATTTTCTGTGCTTATAAGTCCTGCATTTATTCTAGCAGCGAAGACAGTAGTATTTTCTGAGCTAAAAATATGCCTCCATCATTTAAGTGACCCATGGGACGTGGTCACTGTGGTAACTGGACAGAATCATTGAAACACTGACTTTTCTTGGAAAATATGGAAAGGACTAACAAGCCTGGAAGTGTGAGAGGTTAGAGAGGGAAGTTCAGGAGTCTTTAGAACTGTATTAGCTTAGGGTAGTGGTCCTTGACTTCTCTGTAAACATATTATCATTTCTGTGGACTGCTCCTGTTATTTAAGCTGGCGCGCAATAGAATTAAGTTAAAGTGGTGAGAGAGAGACATGCTCTCCACATCTGCAGAGACCACTGTACCAGCTCTGGATTTTCCTGAAGGTGAAGTTTTGCAGTCTTGTGTTCTTTGCTGCATTGTGTGATGGCAGACATGTCCCCAGACTTGGGCACAGCTCAGTTGACCTTATTACGTTTGTTTTTGTGTTTTCCAAAAGATATCCTAAGGTCACCAAAATACAGAGTCGGGCAGAAGTAGGTTTACAGTTGTTTGTATGGAAAATAAGATAATAATTCATAAATAATAATAGAAGGATAAACTCTGCTTTGTGTACTCACAACCAGAAATCTACTTTTGCCCCAGCCTGTATCCTGAAAGGAATCAAAACAGTGGACACCGATCTTGAGTATATGATCTTCTTGGACGAGTCAGTGAGGAGAGTCCTGGACACGTGGAAAGAGCTCGACTGTTAGGATATTGCTACCACCAATAACACGGTCCCCTGTTGGCTGGTGCTGCCCCCGTGTGTGCTTAATGCTTGACATACATGGAGAGGAATAAGCCTGATTTGGGGAGAATTCTTTGTGAGATGCTTTTCTGGTCCACCCGCTGTAGGCTCCAGAATTTTCTTTAAAGTTGGGTCTTGGTTTCCACTTAAGCTAAGGATTTCTTTAGTAACGCACACGGGTACGGACTACAGTGCTGAGTGCTATGAAGCACCAGGAGAAGGTTACACTGGGGGATGCATGGAAAAGCCTGACTTCGTTGGAGGAATGAGATAGGGGAGGTGTCCCTGCAGTGGTGAAACTTGAGCTGGGGCCGAAGAACTAGCAGGTATCAACCAGACAAACCCTTCTTGGACTCACGGACCTTATTTCAGCTTTTCAAACGTCACGTAAATTCCCCCGTCGAGGTTTTCACACAGACTGCGTGGTGTGGAATGCCGACCCTCCCCTAGGTTGTGATGAATTCTTTTTGTGATTAGACATTTACGATCACATCCGTCTTCCCTAGTCATCCACAGTCAGGAGGTGAGATTTTTTTTTTTAATCTGGATTTGAATAATTTAGACTTATTTTGTGATTGCTCTTCTGTGTCCCGTTGGATGCTGTCCATCCCACTCCTTTGTGGCTGCGGGTTAACGTACTGCTAGCAGGTCCAGCGGGACATGCATGGGACTCAGCTTGAAAATTTTTCCGTGCTGCTTGAGTTCCCTCTCATACACTTTGGTGGTTTTCTCATTGACCTTTTTCAAACACTATTAATATATTGCTTTGCCATTTACAGTGACGCACACCACGCTTCCGTGTTTGGTTCAGGCCTAGCAGTAATTCAGCCTGGCAATGTATTAGGGTGGTTGCTTCACCATTTCATTGGGCACCTTCAGTGTGCACTAGGTGCCACTTCTGGCCCTTGAGGCTGCTTCCTTTGACACTGTTCATTCAGAAACACTGCCATTACCTGGTATCCTTACCTCTCAGGATTAGGGTACTTGTACCTTGCTGTAACTCCTTAAATTGGCTGGTTACTGAAGCCCAGGCTACTGGGGGACTTGAAGACTTAGGAAGGCAAACTGCTCATAGGTCAGTACTGTCATTGTTTTCATATCAAGAACTCAGCTCTGCCTTTTAGAGACCCCATGGTAGCTCCAGGCTTATCATGGAGTTCTTCCTGGTACTGGCCAGTCATACTGTGGGAGTTTCACCTGGCGGTAATGTCCCCAGGACCCTGTCATGTGCTAATGATTTCCTAACTTTCGGAAGTGAGGTTTTTAGGATCCCAGAGTTTGTTACTGCTTTCTCGCCTGGTTGTGATGTATAATCAAAGCTAGATTTTAAGAAAACTGATGGGTCCTCTATTCCTTTACCTCGTTACAGTAATTCACACTTTCTCCCTACATTAGTAAGGCACTCTTGTGTCATCTCTGAATTTAATCTACTGACTTTAATTTCGGTCTAACATGATGCTGCTCTCCTCTGAGGATTACATCTCATAAATTATGTGTCCTTCCTATCCCTCCTCTACAAATTCATTCCGTAAGCATCCACTGAGCACGTTCTACCTGTCAGACACTGACTTCGGCTCTGAGGACACAGGAGTCAAAGACGCAATGATCACTTTCTTGATGCAGTTCACCTTCTAAAGGGCGAGACAATGAGTCAGAGAAGTAAGTAAAACATACAGCATTTTACTTGGTGATGAGTGCCACAGGGGAAAATGAAGGGAAAGAATGGAGTGTTGGTGGGCAAATTGAGATTTTAAATCGTGTGGCCAGGGGAAGAGCTACTGAGAAGCTAACCTTTGAGTGCAGGTATAAAGAAAGTGAGAAGGCACCATCACGTGTCATGCAGAAAATGTCCAAACAGAAAGGGCAACAAGAGGAAACTGTCCAGAGGAGAAAGGCCATCTATCACGTCAGGGGACAAAGACACCAGAGGGACCTAAGAGGAAGGAGCAGCAGGTAGAGGAAGAGAGGACAAGGTCAAATCTGTGCCAGGGCCATGCAGGGCTGTGTGGGCCGCCTAAGGACGCTTTGGCTTTTACTGGGAGGGAGCTAAAATGCCCCTGGAATTTTGAGGACAGGAATGGCAGGACCTGATTTACGGATGCTCCGAATTACCCTGACGCTTGTGCGGAGAGTAGACTGGAAGGGATGTGGGTGGAGGCAGGGAGACCTGTGCGGGGACCGTGGCAGGAACCCATGCAGGGGCGTGGGTGTGTATGGCTCAGTGGAAGCGGTAAGGACGAGGACTCCGGGCGCATTCGGAAAGTAGATCTAAGGGAATTTGTTGATAGATTGCATTCTAGTGAAAGAAAGCAGCAAGTCAAGGAGGACCCAGAGGTTTTGGCCCCACAACCGGAAGTGTAAAGTAACTATTAGGAGAGATGGGGAAGATTGGGGGAGGGCGGGGTTGGTAGCAGACCCGAGGTCTGAGACAAAGGCTTTCTCATCCCTCCCTTTGTCAATGACCAAGGCTGTTCTCAGGCATTCCTAAACAGAGACTCCGACCCACGGGCACACAGGCATGCTCCCTGGTCCCCCACTGAAAGCCGCTGGCAGGTTCCCAGTAGCTGGGGTCCCATTCAGTCCTGAAGAAAAGGGCTTTGGGCAGGATGGTGGGGCGGGGGGGAGGGTAAGTGTAGAAAGAGAGCTGCATTGTTAGCCTTTGAATTTCAGATGAAGTCCTGGAGGGCCAGGGGCTTGAAGAAAAATGTGCATCATGTAACAATTCACTCTTCATTTTAAAGTAATATAATACCGCAAGGCATGAAATAAAAAACTTCATTTGCAGCTGTTCTGGTGTGCGGGTAGGTATTTTCCTCTTTAGTGTCAGAATTGAGATCTCACCGTAGAAGCCACTCCGCTGGGGATTCATATTTCGTGGTCCCCCTCCGCTGTCCCTAACCTCTGGGGCCCCTTCAGCCTGGTTTGTATCTTGCTCCCTGGCCCGTTGGGCAGGGACGCTATTTGCTTGTTCACTGCTGCACCCTTCGTACCAAGAAAAGCACCTGCTGAATTTGCTGAATGAACGGGGTGCAGATTCTAGGATAGGACTTCGGCCTTAAACTTCGGTTTTCTGGTTATTGGCGATCATCCTGTCATTTGTAACTGTTTCCTCCCCATAAGCATTTTATGTTGAGATTGGGCAGTTGCTGGGAAGTACACTGGGGTGTGGGTACATGAGCATTTGAATGATAACAAAGGAATACAGGGGCTACAAAATCTTTAAGCTGTGAATGGAATAAACCTTTAAGATTCAGATCTCTTAGAGGTACGAGCATGTTGGTGGTTTGGTAAACTCCCTTTTATCTGGTCAAGGTCACTCGTATACTCTAAGGTCAATTGTTATCACTCCAAGGGAGGCTTAGCTAAAAATGCTGATTTAAGGAAAATTTATTTAATAGTTCAAGGGGGTCACAAAAATATTAGTTCAAGAGGGTTATAGCGAAGGTGGCGAAGGTTGGGAATGTACACGTAAGTGTGGGGAACATGATTTTAATCTAAATATCCAGCTAATACCTGGAAATAGTCTTCTGTATCTGTGCCCAGTGGTTGTACAGTCTATCATGTGTACGTTGAGGACTGAAGATGTTGCACACCACAAGGTCGTGCGTGGACAATTGGGATTTATGAGAGTTCTGCAATGTGTTGATGGTACATTTCTACCGAATCGTTCTAATAATTACAGGAAACATAATACGTGGATCATCTGAAGCAGGTTTTCTTTGTTGTTTTAACATTATTATTATTGGTGATAATTAGATTGGTAGCACAGATTCAAATACTATTAGATATTATCATCTTTGGCTCACAGAAATGAATAAAAGGAGAATCAATTTATGTGAAAGGAGAAGAGCCCAACAGCTGATTCTTGTCTTCATCCCAGGCTGGCCCTTGGGGGCCAGCTGAGACAAGGAAGGCTCAGCTAGTGCACTTTTGCAAGGATATTTTAGGTGTGAAAAAATCTCTTTAATATAAAGACAAAGAGTCATTTGGCGTACTGAAAAATTGCTAAAACTGTGACTTAAAAAACAATGAATTAAAACAAATCCTATTGGACTTGATAAGTATACACATTTTTAATCCAGGAAGCTAGGAATTAATTTTTCTCTTCTTGCCTGCTACCTCACTTTGCATGATGGATTGAAGCATCCCAGTAATTATAGAAAATACCCCAAATGAGGCAGTGTTCACAGGCACCTGCCACCGTGCTGAGTTGCACACAGTGGCGTCTGCAGGCTCAGCCTCGTTCCCTCGCAGGCCACCGGCTGGGGTGTAGTCGGCAGCAGGCAGAGTGGAAATACAACGGTCTGTCTGTTGGTGGCTGTGGCGACCTCCTCAAACGGGTGGCACTCCAGAGAGAACCTCTTCTGCGCGTTGGGAGGGGACAGAACTGGCGCGAGGCCCAGGGTGTGGGTTTTCAATATGGCAGTATCTGCAGAGAAATGTCGATTCCAGCTACATGAGACAAGTCGATTTGAGGTTTTTACCTTAAAAAATGTTTCTGTCGCTTGACCGAATCACCATTTCTAACAGCCATTGCTCAGTGTGCGGCCTCTTTGAACTTGGCACAGTGTTTACCATTGAAGGAGACCCTGACTTTCTCACCTGCTTTTCTATGCGGCTGAAATAAGGGCTCGCCTTTCTGTTTGTTCCTTTTGGCCCTCTCAGCGCTGGCTTTTCTTCTTCGCTTCCGACGTGCGGTCCACCCATATTGTTGCCTATCTCCCCTTTGAGACTTCTCCTCGTCCCTCTATCTCCGCTTCCCCATCCTCCTCCTCCTCATCTTCTTTCTCTCTCCCGCTATTACCTGACCAGCTCTCATGTCCAACGCCACATCCCTGGCCTTGCTTCTCTCTCAGGATGCCAGTTCACGTCTCTGACTCCTAGTTAGAATCTTCTAAAGATACCCCACGAATGCTTTAAGCCCAACATGTTCAAAATCAACTCATCTTCCCCCCTCAGTTTCTGCAAAATGCACAGATCTCAGACTGGTCGCCCAGAATCAAGTCTTCGGGCCGTCTTCACTCCACTCTCCCAGGCCGTCCACGCCCAGCCCGTGGCTGAGTTTTGTATTTGCCGCTCGTAGCTACCACATCCTTGCCTTTGCCACTGCGGCCACTCAGTCTAGCTGTTTCTGCCTGACACGTGCACCATTAGAATAGCCTCTCATTTCTGACTGATTTAAGATACTACTTGCTGGAGCTTCGACACAGTCCTTCCTGATACTCAACACATGTGCTGTGCACAGAAAAATCTCTGTTCCTAAGTGCGGCATCCGAGGTCGTGTGCGGTATGACTCCCGCCTCTACTTCCTGCCTCGCCGCCACGGTCTGCGCTCCCGGCTCCCAGCTCCAGCCGCTCTCAGCCCATGGGTTGTGTTTCTTACTGACTGGTCTTTGCTGACGTGTCCCTTTTGCTTTGAAGATTCTTTCAACTTCTGTTATCTTTACACTTGTAGACTTAACTATTTTTCTGAACATGTAACAAGTTTTAAATCATGAAAGTAGCCTTCTCACTGAAATGTTGGAAGGTGATAGATAAATATTAGGAAGGAATGAAAATTCTTGCCTATTAACATCAGTCAGATGTAAGGACTATTACCATATTTTTCCATGTGTAATGCGCACTTTTTTCCCAAATTTTTGAGGGAAAAATAAGGATGCACATTATACATGGGTGTAATGACTACATACCATGGGTATAATACTCCCTCGTGTAATGCATCAAAACCATGGGTGTGCATGATACATTGCAAAATATGGTACCTCAATTAAGTTTATTTTAACTGATACATACGTAGAACCTATGCAATATTTTATAATCTCCATATACACTGTATAGACAGGTTTTATGCCAGCACTTGTCACTGAAAAAATATTACACTGTACATCTTTCTGATGCATTAAATGTTTCTTGGGAACATGTGTGCTAATATCTGCAAAAATATTGTAGCAGATGGATGTATTGTAATTTATTCAGAATCTACTGGTTTGTGTAGTAAATTTTAGAAAGGTGTATTTTTTTCTCTGAGTTTTTAGAATGATTATCCCTATACTATTTTTTTTTTTTTAGGACACATAGTTCTTTCCTTTCTCTGTCCCCTCCTCTCTCCCATTCTCCCCCTGCCCCCCGCCATTTCCCTTGGGAAGAGGAGGGTTAATTAGAACACTATCAGGGTTAGTGTTTGGTAGCAGGGTAGGTGGTGTATCCATGGATTCACCTCCTCTTGCGTTCTGATGGTGTCTCCTCAGAGCCACCGCTGGGGCTGGCGGAACTGTGGGCGGCTCTCACCCTAACCTTGCTCTGTCTTGTTAGATCGATGGCACCCTCCTCTGTTCCCCCTTTACTCTCTCTAGTGAACTAAATGGGTCAAGTCCATGAATACCTGCATCTGCTGCTGCTAGAGGGCTCTGCTCCGAAGTCTACTCCACAAGCCACCCTGGAGCATTTTGCTTCGTGGGATCCTGCCCTTTTCCAAGGAGTCGTTGATTTCCTAGATGGCCCTCTTTACATCCTCATTTTTTGTTTTTGGGAGTTAGCTTCTGTGAAAAGCTGTGGAGAGTAGAGGCCAACTTTCCGACTCTCTGGGTGGTTGCGCCATCGAGAGGCAGCTCCTTGTGCTTCGGTTGGAACGTGGGGAGTTCCCGGAGTAAGAAGGAGAACAAAATGTGTCCTGACCTGCCCTTCGGTGGCAGTGCTGCCCCCGTCGTGACCCTCGTTCAGCTTCACAAATTGGCAACCAGTGGAAATTCCTCCAGGGCTCTTTATTAGTGGGAGTCTGCCTTAACCTCGATCTTTTTCTGTGTTAACATGTATGTTTCAGTCATGAGACTTAATCCAAAACTACAAACCCATGTGCACTATGAACACATCAAGAAGGTCCCTCCAGTTCCACGGGGCCCATGTAAAAGCTTATTCGTGAAGCTGATGCTGACGTCCATGCAGCGTAGCACGCCGTCTTTCTCCCTCGTGTGGTTACAGCACTCAGGTTACCCTGCTCACAACGTGTGTGTCTCATTGGGCTTAATCTGTGTATAGTTTATCCCCTTCGCCAGGATAAGTTTCCCAGTAGCAAAATCTGGAAAGGCAGGGCAAGTGGAAGCAAAAACCGCAGGTGTTCACTGTGCACCAGGTCATGCACGTGGCACTTTATGCCATTTGACTCTGTCATTGTACTCTGGTTCATCTCACACATGCATGCAAACCTCTTATACAGTTCTAAGGACACATTTAGAAAAGTAGAATTCACATACACCAGTGTTTGTGAATGACAAGTTCATAACCTACCTTGCCAGTCGATGAGATGTCCACCGCCACCATCCCCACTGACCACTGAGACAACTGAGCCCTGCAGAGCTGGCGTCATTTACCCAGAGTCGCACGGCCAGACAGGGACGAGGCTGGGATTCAGATTCAGGTCACACCAACTGCAAAGCCTCTTTGCCACCCTCCCACACCCCTACTTTCTCGGGAATTTATGCTGAGATATTCAGTTAATGTACAATTGAGTGGAGTGTTTGTTATTCTAGGGGAGTTCCTCCTCTTTTGAAATCAGCCAGGCAACCTAACTCAGAATGAGACTTGGCCACAATGCCCTTCCCGCTTAGCCCAACTGTACGTGAAGCAGACGATTTTGATTTCGCACCCTGACATACTGGGATGCTGTGAGAGGTATTTGCACCTCGCCTCACCGTGCTACTTTTCTAAGCCAGTGCCATATTTTGCTATGCTTTTGTCAGAGAAGATATTCCTACCTCGTAACAATTCAGCCTGTTAGTGAGTGGACCGGGTCGGCGGGAAATCTGCACACGTTCTTTGGAATGCCCCTCCAGGTTCAAGTCCTCTGACTCATGCATTTGGCATCAGCTGCTGCTCTTTCCCCCTTCGTTGATTTTGCCTGGAGCGATGCTGGGTGGGAAGTTCCGTATGCACTTCCGACAGGACGCACTTTCCTTTGGCAAACACCCGTACATTGGACCCCTACTTTCTAATCGGGCATTTGCGTTTAAATGTGCTCATATCTATGCCACTAACTAGAATATAACAGCACTGAGCTAGGAAATGCTTAGATTCTAATGGCATCTCCCCTCGTGAGATAAGAGGCTCCACGACAGAAGAGTCCCCCTGAGCTAGAATGACAGGCTGGGTGGGGGGTGCCCAGACCTTCTCCATCAAGGTGAGCGCACTGCGTCGGGGGCTGGGAAAGCGCCTCTCTGCTCCACGCCACCTCCATCACCTCGACCCACTTAGGAAGCAGCAGGCAGTCATGCCCACCCTTGGGTCTGCTCGATCTCCTGCCCCTGAGAGAGGGAGAGAGGCGACGAAGGCTTCCTCACCCTCCAACCCATGCTCAGGAGCCCAGGTGCTTTGTAAATATGCCTGGCGGTTACTCCATTAATATTTGTTCAGTCAGTGAGTGACTTGGGTGCACCCTTTCATGAAGCACTTATTTAACAACCACTGTGTTAGAGAATCTGAAACTAAAACATTGAGAAAACTTCTTCAAGTTTCATACACGACAGCTGCTGCGAAGGGTAGGTAAATTCGTTAGCTGTTACTATAAAACATGGCGGGTGTTGTGACAGAAGTGTGCACAGGCCACTCAGAGGAAAGACGACTGTTTTCTTCAGAACAGGGCTGGACCCTGATTACTGGCAACGCATGATATTTATGCAGGAGACGCTCACCTGTTGTGTGTGTACGTAGTATATCGGTGGATATAAAGGGTCACTGGAAGGATCTTCCCTTTCTCAAGGTCATGAGATGAGGCAGAACACTTCCCGGTTGTAGAGAAATAAAACCGGGAGCCCCGCAGCTGTGGACTTGCAGGATGTACACGGTACTCGTGGCCTCAGTGGCCTGAGAGAAGCATTCTTCCTTCACCGGAAGCCGTCACATTCATGGGCAGAGACCTTTCTGTATGTGCTGAGTCTCCTGGACGCATCCTGACTTTTCTCAGCATTGATCGGGTTAGAAGCAGTTTGTGTTGTCGACCTGTGTCAGCATTCACTGGCTTTAAAAAAGAAAAAAAAAATTCATCCTCAGTTGTACTGTGAGCTTTGAGCCAGGTTCTTTGATCATGACATACAGAAACCTGTATTGTTCAGACTTTCAGAAAAGTGTGTTTGCGTGTTTGGAGTCTGGGCTTCGGCCCCGACATCTGGATGCCCCTCGTTGATGGTGTGGGTGGTGTAGGGCATGAAACCAAATAACGAGATGCAAGCGGCATATTTATGGGGCTGTGAAGTCACTTTAACATTATTGCCCTTCCTTGAGCAATGTGGCTTAGAGACTTCTGGAAATTTACAATAGTCAGGCCGGTAGCAGCAAGCCACAGGGGGCCAGCTCTTATCCAGGAAGCCGAAAAGACCTGAGAGCAGCTCCCAGTTTGGGCAAGGCGGAGAGAAGGAGAAGCAGCCCAGAGGCGGGGTCAGTCTGGTTCCTGGTGAGGCAGGTTTGATATCTCTCGGTGATGGAAGAAGCCGGTCGTCTGTGCATTTAGACTTGGCAGGACACCATAATGGACCCTCCCCTTGTTTTATGTTTATTACAGTGAGAATTCTTCCTCGTGGTGGTTATTTAAAAAAATTATTAAAGTAGGGTTGGCGTGCAATATTGTGTTAGTTTCAAGTGTTCAACATAGTGATTTGACATTTATATACCTTCTCTCATTCTCGGTGATGTTTCTGAGTTAGGTGTGGGTGGAAGGACAGGAAGTGACATGTATGAAATAGTAGGAAACGGCGTCACCCTTCTTAATGAGAACGGAAAAGGTGGTCACTGTGATGCAGTGGAGGTGGGCTGGCTGGGGAGCCTGTGTTCTAGTCCTAACTCCACTGTGTTTGCATAGAACACACTTGGTGTTTACGTTCCCTGAAGATAGGAAGAAAAATCATTGGGAACCAACACTATTCTTCACTGTAATTGGGCCCTTTCTTCCCTCCTGAGCCCGAAGTGGGGCTCTCCGAGCTTCCTCAAATACTGATGGAAGTAACATCTTTGTCTTAATTCTCTTCCGTGTTCTCCAGTGTATTTCTGTGCTCAGCTGTATCGCGGAGAAGTTCTTGAGGTCCTGCCGCCTTCCGGAATGCCCGAGGTTGTGTGGTCGGCCCCGGGGGAAGGCCGCCTCGGCAGGCGCCCCACTGTCAGGGAGGTGTGTGCGGTGGAGGCCGCCACGTGAATGGTGGTGGGTATGTGCTGCTTTTATGGGGAGTAAAGGGAGTGCCACTCCCGATTTTCTCAGGAAATAAGGAAATCGCAGTGAGGAGCCATAAGATCCATTGTCATCAGAACTAGAAGGCACCTACTACGTTGGAGAAAAACAAATGCAAATGGCAGGTGGGGCATGTACAACTAAACAAAGTCCCCTAAACAGAACGATAGTGGTATTTTTTTAAAGAAAGCAGTATGCAATATGCAGATGATGTGTCATAGACTTGGACACTTGTAACCTGTATAATTTCATTAACCACTGCCCCCCCATAAATGTAATTTAAAAAGAAAGCAATAGTTTCTGTAAAGTAAGGAATTAAACCATGTCTATGAGGGGTATAAAGGGTCATGGAAGACCCCGTGAGGCAGTGGAACAAGGTAAATCGTGAGTTGGTCAATGTCAGGATATAAGTAAAAGGAGAAAAAAATAAAATCATCACATATGAATTCCTGCTGGCAAATAACACAAAGGAAGTTAGATTATTGAAACATGGTAGATACAGGGCGAACACGCCTTAGAGATCTGTACAGCATAATGCCTATGGTTCACAATGCCCTACTGTGCTTAAAACTTTGTTAAGAGATTAGATCTTAAGTGCTTTCCATTATAAAATATAATATTATAAAAAGAGGGCCGTAGGAAACTTGGAGGTGATGGATATGTTTATAGCATAGACTGGAGTGACGATTTCAGGAGTATAGCCCTGGCACCAGACTCACAAGTTGTATGTGTTACATGTGTACAGCTCTCTGTATGTCAATCGTTCCTTAATGCAGCGGTTTAAAAATATGGCTAGGAATGGAAATGTGACAGCACTGAGAAAGGCAAGCAAAATGAAGACATGAGAAAAGGATTAAAGTGATTTTTAAAAAATAAATGTGGAAGGCAAACAAAGCGAATTAACTTACAGCCGCTCTGCCTGAAGAAAAGACTCAAAACGAAATGGAAAAATGACCTAAAGATGCACGTCAGGAAAACGTTTTATAACCAAAAGTTTTATAACCAGTATTCCAGTGCCAAGAAATGTTGAGGCATCATCGTCAAGGTAGCTCTATATCGTGGTAAATTTGCTAGACCTTAAAATTAAGAAAGTAATTTTTTGGGTATAGCGAGGTAAAAAAGCTGAGCTCAGCCTTATAAGGTTTTACAAAATACCAACAGAAGCAATAGGAGAAATTGGAGCAGTGCTCTACACTGTCAAAAATGATCTAAAGTCTATCAATAGAGAACTATTAATAAATAAGTTATAATATTAAATTATAGTCTATGCATGCAATCTGTTACTACATAGCTATTAAAACAATGCAGCAACACTAACACTAATAATATGCAATGATTTCCAAGATGTATTTTAAGCAAAAAACAAAACAAAACAGTGAGGTGCTACTTTGTATTTACATTTCAGGATATACTTTTAAAAACTATAATAGAGAATAGAGATTGTCACTGGGCAGAGGTAAGAGACCTCTTTTTCTTTCCCCCTTCCCCATTCCCTCTCTCTGCCTCTTTCTCTGTCTCTTACTCTATGGACAAGCTATTCAGGTAAGGAGTTTGAAAAGAGAAATAGACTTGTTTATTCAAGTGACTTTTCTGCTGGAGCCTGAAAATTCACCATTAGATCTATTTTTATTCACTGCCTTCCATTTTAAGATGCACATATTCATAGGCCAGGTAGGAAATTGTGAGTCCCTTGGGACAAAGCTACCATTGTAATTCATTTTTCTTCAAAATACTTTTATCAAAGAAGATGCTCAATAAACATTGATTGTCTGGACCTTCAGGACACTAAAATGAAGCAACAAGAGAGAATGCTTAAGATGATTTATACTGTTGCCTGAGTATGGAAATCGTACCTAATTATCAGGATTGTTTCTTAAACCCATTTGGCCAAATGGAACAGGGAATTGAGAACTGGAAGGAAAACGAGCACTTCCAAGCCATTCCTTACTCTATTTTAAGAACCGTATTTTTCATTTTGGCCGGGAAGATGTATCTGCGCCTGTGAATAGACTCATATTAACTTTTCAGGCTTTATCAAGAGCTAAATGTACTGATGGCAAGAGTTACCCCGAGTTCATTGTGTTTAGGCTAAACCTTTTCAGAGAGTATTTTTAGGTCCCCAGCGTCTCCTGTGCTCTGATTCATTCTGAGATGACCCTACAGGCACTCACTTCAATCATTTCCGGGCTCCTAAGACAAATCGCACGGCATCCTCTGTGTTCCTGCTGCCAGCGCAGAGTTGTGACGTAACAGGAGTTCTAACGGGGGGGAGGCCGTGCGTGCAGCCAGATCCCCTCAGAGTCTCACATAGAGTCTCAGCGCTACTTCTCAGCCATTAGCATGGCACGCTGGGGTCCTATGTAACTAACCCACGCCCGCCTGGGTGAAGCACACACCTAGCTTCATTATAAGTTTCCAAGGATGGTCTCCAGGTGAAATATTGGCACTCCTACTAAACAAATAGGGATCTGCTTCACGATTTTATTTTGTTTTCTACTGTAACTCTTTGAGAAAGTGATAGTTAGAACTGCGTGACAAGCAGCAGCTAAAAATACTGCCACCTGGGACGTCCGGGCTTGGGCTGTGGCCAGGCGAAGGTACGCGAGCCTGCCCTTCCCCAGGTGTTGTCGCGCAGGGCTCTGTGAGGTCCTGGAAGGCGTCCCCTGCCAAGCTTTGATGGATAAATATCTGCCTGTTCTTCACTCTGTTTTTCCATCAGGCCATTATCAAAGATGTATCAGTCGGTCAGAACAGTGCTCTCCAGGGTGGCTAAGGCTTCCCACCACAGCAGGTTTTAGAGAAGCAAGTCAACGTCTTAAACTACCGCAGGATGCGAATAGGAAGTCAGCATCCTCCCAAGGCAACCAAGTCTAAAAATGTCTGCACAAGACGCTGTTAGGGGTGTGTCATAACACGCATTTTTACAGAAGCAAGTGACTCATTGCACAGACTGTTCCTACTAAATATTACCTTTCCTCTCTTTGAAAAACGAGACGGCCTTCCTCCTCGTCTGAATTAGTAGGCACTGAGAGATGTCTCGTCGGTCTTGTGTCAAAGCGTTGTTGCCGGACTGTGGCTATTAGCCTATGGCCGTGGCCACGTCCGAAGCGTTTTCCCAGTGATCCACTGGCTCCCCAAGTGGGGCCGCATGGAGGTCAGCTCCTGTGTTCAGTCTCTGCGGTGAGGGGGGTCCTGCTGGGCAGCCCTGCCTCCTCCAGGGTGTGTAATGCCGTAAGTGCCCTCCCAGTACCGCTGCTTCTGGGGGCCCTTGTTTCTCATTTCTGTTGGGAAAACCAGGCGCCGATCCAGGTAATGTGGGGGCAGATCTGCTCTGCCAACGTTATTTGAATAATCGATCCCTCCTGTATAAGGAAATGTCTTCTCATGGCTCTGTCTGGAATGTGACCTGAAAGCACCCATTTATAAGGAGGACGATACAGGTCGTTCAGCATAATTTCTCAGCCTGATATGAACCGGGGGGAATGGAGACCTGCAGTTTTTCATAGTCAGCCTCGAGCCTGGGAGGAAACACTGAGTGCAACCACTGGGCATTTCTTTAGGCAGTAATGGGGCTTTGCTAGCAATATAACTGTGTTCGTTTTAAACCCAGAAAAGTTATGAGGAATAAATCAGTTCAACCCTTCCATTAGAAAAATTCTAACTTAATTTCTGTACTTTTCATTTAAATACATTTGCATTTACCTTTCCCTTCTTGATTAATGTCATAATCCTATTTGTATAGGTTACATTAATTTCCTCTATCTGCAAAAACCTATGCAGATACCCATGTAAAAAAATCATAATATTAGTTTCAAAAACAAAATTGCCTAAGAATGTCAGAATTTCTAAAAATGATTAAATAGTTTTGTTATTTGTGTAGCTTTTGCTCCTTAAAAAACAGGGCAAGTTTAGTTTAATTAATCTTGTTCATTTATGTGTCTGGTAATCCAGCCGCTTTGTTACCGGATTAACACCTGATTGATAGAAAGTGGGGCAAGGAGTGAGAAAGAGAGGAGGAGAAACAGCAGTGTGAGAGAGGAACACCGGTCAGTTGCCCCCCGACATGCACCCTGCCCAAGGACCAAACCCCGTAACCCAGGCACGTGCCCTGAGCAGCAATCAAACCAGTGACCTTTCAGTTTATGGGACGATGCCCAACCAACTGAGCCACACTGGTCAGGGCAACCACGCTTCTCTTCTTACACATTTAACAAATATTTGATTGAGCTGCTACCAAGTAAGGTAGTCCAGGTGCTGAAAATATGAAGGTGAAAATTGGGTAGAAATTGTAAGCCATAGTACAACATCAATGAGAGCACTCAGGAGTGAAGAAAACAAGTGCAAAATCTATAAATTGGTAGTAACCTCTTGTGTTTGAGGACAGTAGGAAGCCCATCGAAGGGGGAGCTATTAGAAATAACTTGTTAAAGTCCTCAGGAGTAAGATCATGCGTGACCCTGAGTAGGCCTTTGCAAGAAGTGCCGGTCACATCCCGCAATGGGAAGCCGTTGGAGAGTCTTAATGAGTTTCATGGGAATAGTTTGGACTATGGGAACTATGAGACAGAATCCACATCTGATTTCCTTTTTGAGACATGAAATAATTTAGGAAAGATTCTTCATTGGTCTACCTAGTCAAGTACATCGGGAAGCTTTGATGTCATCCTTGGATGAGGCTTATACTGTTTTTGAAGGCTATAAAATCTTTTTACAATTTTGAACTTTTTAATTAACATCACAAAAGAGATATTTTAGTCAGGTAAGTTCCCACCAGCGGAAAATACACAGGTTCCCTTTTTACAGAGGTCAGCAGTAAGATGAGGAATGTTTCAACCATTGCAGTGATATTCAAAATAGAAGCCATGCCAAGTCAGAAGAGATGTTTTATGTTTGAGCACTGAGTTTTATTTCTATGAATGTTACATTCTCCGTATTTTCATGACCTAGAGCGGTAGCTTCCCATAAAGAGAGAAAGAGCAGGCACGTGACCACACCAATTGGTGACTATTTTCGTTAAACTAAGACAGGTTCTTAATACCTGAGTCATAAGCACAAATTTCAAAGCCATCAGAATGGAAAAAAAATTGCTTGAGTTTTTCTGGAAGCCACAGGGGCATGGCTTAAATTTTGCCTGTTAGGAAATAAGTTTAAGTAAGTTTAGATGAAGGTTTATCCTAGTAGACTTTGCAATGCAAAAACCAAAATGACTCCAAGGTCATGAAAAAGAGGAGCATCGTTGTACCTGAGAGGGGTGAAGGGAAACATTTAGTGGCTCCATGTGTCCAGTTGAAAATGTGCTAGTCATGCCAAGAACATGGGCTTGCTTGTAGCATAGACTTTGCTTAGCCCCCCTCTACCCTGCCCACTGAAGTGGAGAAGTTGGGTGGGAACTGGGCCCACGGGAGAGGGAAGACCATTGTAAGGCTAGGGTTGGTGGGAGTAGGCAAGGAGGCAGCGGCAGGCACCCTTCAGTGGGGCCGGTGGAGTCGGGCAGCCCTGGCCCAGCAGCGCCCCCTGGTGGGGTGAGGCTTCTTCCGCCCGTCCTAAAGGAAGTGAGGTGCATTAACTAAGATTCCATGTTACGCAAGGTCTGTGAGTTCACTTTAGAAACATGTATCTACTTGGTGTGCTCTCCAACTCATTGCACGTGCTGAAAAGCACTGCCAAAAGTAGTGATGTTCAGGAAGCACGGGCTGTACTTAATTCAGCTGCATCAGGCCCTAAGTCGTCCAACCGATTTCTCGTCCCAAGCCCTGCATGGCGAGGGTGATGATGTATAAAGCAGGATTTGAACCTGTGTTGTTCAGGCTGTACTATTCCACGGGAAAACCCATAGAGTTTTGAAAACATGACACGTCTAATGTGGGATCCCAATGATGCATTTAAGCAGAGAGAATGTATTTATGGTTCAAAGACTAGCACATCCCCCTCTTGTCTTCAGAATCGCTTTTCTATTTTTTTCCATTTCTTTTCAATTTTTCCTCTTTTTAATTTTCCTGACTTAGTTTTTATTCTTTCCTTTTTCTTTTTCTTTTTCTTTTCTAAATCTGACCAGAAGCACATGGGCACATAAGCTAAAGGCATATTTCTGGCAGTTGTTCTTGAAAAAATGGTTTGGAAAATGATGTGATAATTCTATTATAGCTGTTACTAGCTAGAAACATCTAGAGTGATAAAAATACACAGTTTGGCAGAAGGCCTTGCTGAAGGGTCCCCTGGAATGGATTTGCGGTTGACCCCGAGTCTCTTTCAGGTTTATTTCTATTTGCTGGCATCCATCAACACTGTTGTGTGGGCCCCCAAGTGCGTCTGCCCACGTCTCCACAAAACACAGCATGAGACTAGAGCATCACCCCCACAGTCCTGCCGTGGTCCTCCAAGGTCGTTGGGCTGGTTCCAAAAAAGAGTCTTCTCATCAACTCTTCCATTCTCCTCAAACTATTAAAAGTAATCTCCCGAGAACATGAGATAGTTGATTTGAGTTGGGGAAAAAAAATGGCATGGAAGATCAGCATCACTCTATACAGGTAGTGAAATTTCTGGGAGAACTACTGAAGAAATTCCTTATATAGTTATCTAAACACACGAAAGCACGAAGCAGCTTTGTGAAATAGTGGCCCAGGGTTCTAGCTGAGCATGGTCCGTTGAACACGTGGTTCATCTCAGCTGCCTTCCAAAATGCCCATGTAAATGCCAAGGTCATCAGCAAAGAGGACAGGGGTCAGGAGTGGGCCAGAGGTGCCCACGCATTTTCGGAATGTGTAAAGAGTGATTTAGCTGAAAGGAAGCTGTAACTTAGGCAGTGTATCCAGCTACCCTCCAGTGATGCTGCACAGAGAGGCACACACTGGGAGGCTCAGGTGCTACAGGCAGCGAGGAGAGAGCATGAGGCAAGATTGCGGAGAATCTATACACGCAGCCTTTACACCTCCATTTCCCTCCCATCCCCATGGCGCTAGGCAGCCATGCCCCACCCCCCTTTCTGTAAGTGGAGACGCTCTGGCCTCAAGGGGCTCAGGAGCACTGCAAGCCTCTGGTTTTCAAATTAGTTTGGGCCCCATCTGCCCCTAGAGGATATTTGTCCCTGTCTGGAGAAATTTTGTTTCTCCCTGTGCTTGGGGATGCTTCTGGCATCTAGTGGTAAGAGGCCAGCAATATGCTAAACATCCTCCAGTGCACAGGATGGGCCTCCACAGCAAAGTATATCTGGCTGAAGTAGCTGAACATGTCACTAGTGAGAGGCTGTCAGTCGCCAGCGAGGGGCGCAGAGCTGAGTGTGCGGAAATGAGCTGGCGTCTGCATGTTGGACGCTGGGAGTCCCAGCCCCATTTCCCACTCTCTCCTGGGCTGCCGAACGGCAGGCGGGAGCTCCAATGATTCATTTTCCCCAAGACAGAAGACAGGGCCACCAGATAGTGACTTTGGGGACATGCCAGTAAAAGCCTGTCCCTGCTGATTACCCAACCTTGAGGCCCACCAGCCGACAAGACCACCCATGTACACGAAGGTCCAGTCAGCTTGTTAACAGCTCGGCTTTAAATACGAATGACAGGAGAAAGTTTTAGAAGCGCTGCAGAAGCGGGAAGTTTAGAACAAGCTCTAGAAGGAAAGGCAATAGCATAATAAACTGAAATTTTAAAAAGGTATAAACTGGAAACTAAGAAAGTATAGATGAAAATCCCTTCAAAAATACTATAATTAATATTCTTAAACACATAATAGGGTAGTTGATGTATTTTGTACTAGGAAAAGAAGTCGGAGAATTGGAAAGAGCTTTTTGAAATTAGGGATACGTGTGCTAAAAAAAAAAAAAAAAAAAGTTAAATGATGAAGAACTCTCCCGAGGAGGCAGAAATACTGACAATGGGAGAGCAAGGATACAGAAAGTGGGGGCTTTGCCGCGTGACTACTGGAAGCTCTGTAAAGTGAGAAGAGAAATAATAAGGGCAAACAAATGAGTGAAAATAGTAATGGGAGAATAATTCCCCAAACCAAGGAATATGAGTCTCCAGAGGGAAAGCCTTGCCGAGTAGACAGTGCCGAAAATTGAACGAGAAAAATCAAAGCAAATCCCTGTACGTTTTTCGAACAGCAAACAGAAGCATAGAGAGGACCAAAGAGAGGACTAGGGTTGGGCAGGGGACCACGCTCAGCAGCAGCCTGCTTCCGTGGAAGTTAACGGAACTATCCCTTCAGCGTCCTGAAGAGCAATGGCTTGATCTGGTCACAGTCATGTAACAGGAATTCTCGATTCAAGCAGATGCTCCGTGAAAGGTGAGGAAGGAGTCAAGGTATTTCAGATAGGCAGGGAACCCCCCCACCCCCGCAAATCTACCTCTTATGTATCCTTTTTTGAGGAAGATACTGGGAAAGGGCGGAGACAGAGAGATGGGCGTGGGGTCTGCGAGTGTCTGAGGACAGGTGTGGAACAGCCTTGGTGGCGAGTCCCCAGGCCAGCCTGGGGATAGGGGCAGGGCTCCCTGACAGAGGACTCTAGGGGAAAAAATGGAACCTGATGACCTCCTGATTTGTTGGCGTTGTGAAGCATGGGTTTTAATTCGGGCAGGCACAGATGTGACTTCTTCTCCGTGGCCCTCACCGACCCCAAGGACCTGAATGACGACGTTCCTCTCACAGGCACAAGCTCAGATCCCAGATTTGAGAAGCTTTCAGGGAAAGGAAGAGTGTTTATTTGTCTTGGTTTTGTTGTCACGTTTTTCTATCCAAATGGCGTGCTTACATGCTTTAAAATGAAACGGGATGCCTCACTACATTTCTGAAGTTTCTACCGGGTGCTTAGAAAATATTATGTGTGTCACAAGTAAGTGTTTGTTGAATGAATGAACGATTCAGGTATGGCCTTTGGTCCCACGAAGTGCGGGAGAATACGGAAGACCACGCAGAAACTTTGTATCCTGCACTGAGGGAAGATCGCTCGCAGGTAAAGTAGCTGTGACTCCACACGAGAAAGCTCAAGAAATGAATGAGTGTTCAGCAGTGACAACATACTGGCTAGAGCTTTTAAATTAAAGTAAAAGGAATGGAAAGATTCACCCAATTATGGAGCCACGGTAAGCCCTGTAAAAGCCACATCCAAAAAAGCAGTTAATGGAGTCAGCATGGGATCCCGACAAAACCCAATCCCCCAATCCTAAGGGTTTAGCTAACAGATTTAATGAGGTACTTCCAGGTATTTGAACATCACGGAGACCTGTCATCCTACCGGAGCTCTGAAGCTGCAAAATAATTTTTCAAAGAGGCAAATAACAGTCTTGAAACTGCGGTGCTAAGCCCCAGAACAGTAACACAATTAAATGAGATAAGCGCAGAAGCATGGCAAATGTCTCCAGGGCTCTCGAATCCCTGAGAGCCCTGAGGGACACCCTGAGTTTTGTCCTGGCTCCACAGTTCACCTTGAGCTCTCTGCCATCCCCCCCACAGATCAACTCTATTTCGGCCTCTGGAAACTGTCTTTTCTGTGTGTGTTCAAAACCAGCATGTCTTGCACATTGTGAGGCAGGGAGGGAGAAGAGGGAGCTAAATAAACAGGCACCGCTCGAGGTTACTGCCCAGATGACTTGGGGTCAGGGCGACCTGGATGCTAATGTTTTATCTCACAATTCAATCCAAGTAATCAGAGTTCTGGGTGGGCTTTTTTTTTTTTTTTAAATTTTTGGTTTTTTTCCCGAGACTAAAGGTCTGTCCCAAGGGTGCCATCGACTTGTTTGTTCTTGCTTCCCTGCACCTCAGTCCTTGCCATGTAACGGGTTCAAGCCCATTCTTTCTTTTGCTCGTCCATCCCTCACAAGCCTGCCTGCACCCTGAGGATAGACGTGGATCTCACAGGCCCACCCCTGGCCGCACCTGCCCTGGCTACACCTCCCCTGGCAGCCGTCCGCCCGCTCGCTGGGAACCCGTCTTGCGTCTTCTTGGCCTCTCCTGCCTCCCGCCCTCCTGGACGCCCTATGCTACATACGCTACCTTCTGGGTACTCGGAATCGACTGTGTGCTTTAACTTTGCCCATCATGCATCTGCTTTGATTGCCTTCTTTTCACCCGATCGGTGAGGGAGGGAGTCCCGTCTTGGGTTACAGGGATGGCAGAACACGAAGCATCCGACACCGGGCCGAGGAGACTCAGCAGTTGGTCAAGCACGGGCACTCGCAGCCTGGGGGAGAGCCCCGCACCACGCGGAGCCGCGTGGAGGCTGCACTGGGGAACAGGGTGAAGGAGCAGGGGACGGGGGAGGCAGCCTTGGTCGTAGCCGGAGGTTAGGGTGATCCTGGTTCTTATGGGAGGATGTGATTGGCTTGTTGGAACAATCCCATGGGCTGGCGGGGAACCGGGGCCGAGTACACTCAGGAAGAAGTGAGAACTGTGCCTGTCCCGCTTGATAAAGAGGCTCTTGAGTGAGGGGACCTTATCTGAGGCCGCACCGCTGGGAGGGGAGCTGCCGTTCGGCCATTCTAGACCCTTGTTTTCCTCTGCTGTCAACACGCTCATAATACGGGGCCTTCACTTTGGCATCCTTTCTCTACTTGTGAGCTTACATCTGCTTCATTCTCTCCTGCCCCAACCCCTGCATTGAGCTGCCCAAGGCTGTAGTGGTCCTGCAGCTTGATGGAGGCTTCCACATGGTCTCCTTGAGTCGCATCCTGTCGTAGCCGAGGGAACGGAGGCGGTGGCATGCTGTGATTACAGCCATGTATGCTAGTTATGACCAGGAGGGGTGTTCTCAAAAGCCGGCTGGGAAATTTTAAAGTTTCTGCATCAATAAATAGAATTGATGTCAGAATATTTTAAAAGGACATGGTCTTGTGAGAAATTGTCTATAATTTATGGGAATTTAAGACATACTCAAATATAAGTTAAAATGGTAATTGTTAAGTACATCATGTTATTGGATAAACTCTGTAAGCCCCTTGCAAATTTAGGGTGGGGTACAGTGGCTACTGTAAGTAACATGGCCAACTTTAGGATTATCTATTATTTCTTAAAATTTGGAAAAAAACAGCGATTTTCCTATTTCCTATTAAAAACCCCAGACACAGCCCTTGCGTGAATCCCCAACAGGAAGCCCTGCGACTTCTGACTCGTGCCTGCTGCATTCTTCATGGACATTAGCACTCCCAAGCCTGTTTCCCCCCCTCTGGCCCCAGAGTCTGCAATGTCAAGATTGGCAACCGTTTGCAACATTTCCATAAACTCCAGGTGCTGGCATTTTGGACTCTTATTTTTTGCCGCATCCTCAGCACCTTGGCACATGCCAGGCACCCTGCCAAGGCATGCTGAGTGATGAGTGAATTAGCGAGTGGTTTCCACACAGGTCCACCTGCTTCCACGAGTTGCCACCTGGGTTAAGGAATGTAAAGCCCCCCCAAGTTCAGATCAGTGTGGTCTCATCTGTCCAGGGTGCCCTTGAAAGACACTGACAGATGGCCGGCGATGCTCCTGCTTGTGCTCGTACAAAACGAGACAGAGAAGTGCCAGGGACCAGCTGCAATGGTTGTATCCAGTCTGCTGTACCCACATTCTCTGGAGCGATTCCATGGCAAATGATAAATTCCTCTTCGGTCACCACGTGTCTCCCAGGCCCTGGGAGACTAGAAGCAGGCTGGAGGAATTGCAGGAAGGGTCCTCCTCACCAGATGTTGATATTTTAAATAAATGAGCTAAATATTGTGATGTATTGGTTTTCTGCATGCAATTGGAACAGAAACACCAAAAGCTAAGGCTGCCTATAGCCACGGTCCTCTTGAAGGACTGTAGTATCTGTCTCTGTGTAGACCTTGAAACATAAAGACTCAGGGAGGTAGCATTCTAAACTCTCTGATTTTGTAATCATGTTGGGACGAACAACAGTAACAATGTGAAATGTGGCCACAATTCTGAACTATTGATTCAGAGGTTAAGCTCATTTTCTGTTTTGGTTAGTGCTGTTTTGCTTCAGAGTTTACACAGGAATTTCTGTTCCCACAGAGCTGTGCATTAAGGGCAGGTGAAACAACCCCTCTCCTGAGGCTTATTGAGGTTATTGACAGTGCCCGTGAACTTCTGGCAGCTTTGTTATTGTTGCTGAAAGGTATTGTTGCCTTGGATATTCTATTATTAGTATAAAATATTTATTTAATTGACAGTGAGATCCTTCGCGATTTTCATCCGGCGGCCATAGAATGCCTGTGTCCCTGCCACCTGAAAAGGGATTCTAAATATTTTAAGAATCATAACAATGTCATCTCTCCTGGAGCCTCACCTGTGCTTGGGACCCATCCAGAGAGACCTCCATTCCTCTCCCCAGCCAGACACTGTGAACTGCTCAGACACTGCAAGGGGGAATGAGGCATTGGGTAGGGTGGAGGGCTCTACCTCCTTGTGTGTGAGGGTCTGAAATTCAGACTTTGAAGATCTATAGGATATGTCCTCATGTTGATCATTTTATTTCACTTGAAAAATCCTGTTTCCAGCTTTTTTGGGGGTAATTGTTATGTTCTCTGGCCCACCACCTAGTATATACATGCAATACATATTTGTTATTTTCATTTCCAGCAGAAAATTACTCTCATCTTCCCACACCATAAAGAATCAGGAAAAATAGCATCTTTGGTTTCTTGCTTTCCTAATCCAAATCCTTTTCTACAGATCTAGTGCTCCTAGCTGGGCCTTTTTCTCTCCTTGATTCCAGTTAACATCTCAGCTTGTTGAGCGCCTGTCTCTCGGGTATAAAGGGACAGAACGGAACTCTGGAGCTGGGAAGGATTTCCGCGACCGTCTCAGGTGCCACCCTCGTATCTGAGAGGAACGGGCAAACCGAAACTAGAACACAAGAGTCCGGGGTCCCAGTTCTCTGCACTTTCCAAGCCACGTCGAGGCCGCCGCTCACGTGGCAGGACTCCACGAGCGGGGCCAGGTGGGTGTTCTTCCCCAGCACCTGCTCCCATGCCTGTCCACGTCCTGAGAGCGTCAGCCCTCGAGGCTTGTGCAAGGTCTGCGGTAGAAGCCTCCTGTTGAACCACAGAGGTCTTAGGACGGACTCCCATCTTCAGCCTATTTTAGCCAGCTCTTGAGATATTTGCCAGAGTCTTATAAAGAATTAGCAGAACGAGGAATTGGATAAATCCTGTCTTGAGGGACAGGGAGCAGCAGGATGAGGGAATGGCAGCAGAATGGTTTGTCACTGACTTTAGAGCTGTCTTTAATCCCATCAGTGTATCTACCTAGAAGGCAAACACTATTAGTTCCTGTTAGGGAGGCGCTCAGGATTCAGAGAGGCTGAGCATCTTATCCAAGATCTACACACAAACGGAGCAAAACCTACAGATGCCCCTAAAATAAACTCTATTACAACACTTTACCTTCTGCCTTATCTAAACCTGAGTCGAAAGTCCTTTGAAGGTTGAAGCATAGATACTTGGATTGGTTGCCGTGTGGGAAAGGAAGGGGACACCTTACAGAGAAGTATGGCTTTTTAGGTAGCACAGGTCATCGATGGGCCCAACCTCTGTGGACAGGAACCGTCGGGTTACATTAAATGATGACTTAGCCGTTGAGCGGGTATTTAGAACCACCTTGTCTATGGCCAGCAGAAGCCAGGATTCGTACCAAGTAACCATTCCCTGCCCAGCGGTAACTACAGTGTTTGTGAGAGTTTCCTACGAGAAATGATAGAATGTTTGATAGGGCTGCTGTGTGGCTTAGAATGTGTGGTGCGACGACCGTATGAGTGTTGCAGGAGCTCAAGGAAGAGTGAGACCACCGAGCAGGGTGGTTAGACGGACTCCACGGTGAAGGTGGGGCTTTCAGGGAGCCCAGCAGCGAGAACCTGGGAGGTACAGGACGAATCCCACGTGAATGGGAGGCCGTGTAGGTGGAGCCGGAAGCGCACAGGACCAGGAGCAGGTGACTTGCGTTCACTAGTCTTCACTATTCAACGAACTAATCATGGGATTATGAACCCATATTGTAATCTCTAGGCTAAGTCCTAAAATGAGGGAATAAGACTAGACGACCCCCTAAGGTTCTTTCCAGTCCTAATATTTTACAGTTTTAAGCTTGTTCGGCTGTAGAGTGGTAGCAGCTGGGGCTGGGCCACTTTGTTACGGGGTGCCTTGATGCAGACAGGTGGGAACGGCACGAGGACCCAGTGTCCTACCTGCCGTGTCTTGGACACTTTCACTCCTGGGTACCAAAAACGATCGTTGTTGGTTTTAGGTCCGTATTTTAGTGATGTATAATTTGTTACCAACTTGGTGTCTTTTTAGTCCTTCCATTAATCACACTTTCACACATCGACCTTGCAGGCCAATGACCTGGTGAGCTCCTGGGCACCACGGCCGTGTCTCATTAATACTTGCCCGCCACGGCGCCTGCCGCATAGTTGCTGCTCGATAAGTATTTGCCAGGGAGAATTACACAGAATATTTAAAGTACTTTCCAACTTTTTGAGACATGAGAAAAATTGCAGTAATTCTTAAAATCAACACTAGAAACTGAGAGGAGGGAGAGTGAGTAACAAAGGGGAAAGTGACCTAGTTATGTGGGCCAAAAAAAAAAAAAAAAAAAAAAAAGGAAAAAGAATTGGGGTTCATACTTCTATCTCTCTGTAATTTTTCTGCTCTATGACATGGTCCCTTGCTGCAAGAGACCTTGACTACAGTCTTGGAGAATCACTGTTCCTATTTACATGTAGAAATGAAGGAATGATGGAGTAGATTTAGACAAGTTCTCTGTTTTTCTTGAGGTCCAGTAGGCTGGCACTATGGAATGTGAATTCCCATGTTGGTGGGCTGAGTGATTGATATAGAAAACTTGCCTAGTGTCTTGCCTGCCATAGATCACGTGAGTAGTACCTGCACCCCATCCCACTGATTTTTCCTCGTTAAAATTCAGGCTTCTGTGATGTTCGCAGTTTCTAGCCCGAGTCAGATTAGAGCCCCCTCAGCGTTGCCACCTCCTTGTTAGGACTGTAGGTGGTCTGACTTGTGTGACCATCATCTTCGCTGATGTAGGCATGGGGGGCGGCCAGGGAAAGAGGGCTCCATTTTATAACTCCCTCATTTTATCTACCGAATTCTGTCCCTGAGGAGACGGGGCCCACTTCAGCCCCCACCAAGTATTTAAGGAAATTAACTGCCTTGGAAAAGGTCACCAAATGCTTTAAACATTACAAATGATGATATTCAACAAAACTAAACTCTGCCCCTACGTTCTTCCTATGACTCCTTGAGTCTGAAACATGGGAGACGTTTATTGTAGACGAGTTTTCTCATTTTTCTCACACCTACATTCCCTGTCAATTTGTTTCACCCACTGTGTGTCTGAGGCTTTTCTCCATTTTCGCCGAGATGATTGATGCGCTGCAGTTACCTCCACTCCAGAAGGAAAGGGCACCCTTCACAGCTCCCGCCAATCAGAACGCCTGGGGTGACATGAAAATGAGGACCCTCCTCTGGCCGGCCCAGTACCTGAGGATTCTCAGAGACGGTCTCCCTAGACAGCCAGTAGATTGTTCTTTACTTGTATCTGAAGTTTGCAGGAGATCTACATCTTCAGGAGGTTGGGATCCATAATGTCTTTCAATATACTAGTTAGGTCATTCTACCTGCGCGGTGTTTTTAAAGACTGAATTTTCAATGACAGTAAAAGAAATGGGTTCTCTCTCCTTACAGTAAAGTAATAGCTGATTGTCATTCTGGCAGACACTTTCTGCATGAAATGTGGTGAGGCATTTCTGTTCTCTGGGCCTCTGGTGTCTCACATATGAGCCACCGTGCGGTGGCTTTTCTTCCTTCCCTTTGTGTGTGCCGTGCAGGGACGGGGAGAGCGTGACGGGGCAGGGGGGTGGGGGGCGCTTCCTTGCTGTTGGCTCACGGAATTCAAAATTGATGTTTTACTTACTCTTTGGACAGGGCTTAATTTCCCAGAGGGTAATGTGTTGTCTTCCCTTCAATTGGATTATAAGAATTTTGAAGACAGGAATGTGTACCTTCCCCCAAGACGGTACAGGGCAGCCTCAAAAATGGCATGTTTTTATTTTATCGCTTTGTTTATTTTGGCACAGCGTCAGCGGGTTGGTTTAGCTTTTTTGGAAAGCGTTTCAGAGTTTTCATCAGGAGACAGCAGCCTTACAACAGTCACGTACGCGCACAGTATTCTAGAGGTGGTGTAAAAATCACTGAGGTCTCAGCCTGTGGGGGAAGAGTGAGGATGTCCCTGCGGTGGACTGCATGTTCGTGTCCCCCTGGCATTCATGCCTGGGCATCGGCCCCTAGCCCCCAGATGCTGGTGGCAGTTTCTCGTTGCTCCCATCATTGAGTGTGAACGCAGGATTATTGCTGTGTGGCTCTTCCCTCACGGCCAGTGCCTGCTTGGTTTCCTGTCTGCCCCGATAGTGCCTTTCACGTTAGTGTTTCCTGGCAGGGACAGTTCGTCCCTGGAATTCAGCTGCGTTCAGGTTGGACACCACTGTGCACAAGCTGTGGGTGCCACTAAGTGCCCCTGTCTGTGGCATAGCGGGGGAATTTTAGGTGGTGATTAGTGCCAGTCTCTCTCCAGGACCTGGCCTCGGGGGTGAAAAAATGGAGACATAGTCTCACTCCTAGGAGATGCTCCAGATGCAGTTATTTATACCTCATAAATTTGGGTACGACTGGTGCAGACCGGTGCCCCTTGGCCTGCTGTGTCTCACATTTGTCTCCCACACGAACCGGAGGAGAGTTGCGAACTAATGATTGTATAAAAGGTCAATGAAAGCCGTCGATCACTCATTCAGAACAGTGAGAACTTTCACTAACTGGGTTTTAAGGTTCTATACCCTCAGATTTCAACAGGCTCATAACAGTGAGCTTCTGTCTGCAGGAAGCCCTGTTTCTTTGTCTTTGACAGGAATGATGATAGAATCAATGGGCAGATAATTGGCCAGCCCAGAAGTTCAGGGATGCTGTGCTGTGGGGGTTTCAGCACAGAGTTGGTTCTCGTCCGCAGTTATTATCAACAGTCTTGCTCGTCTTCATAAATCCTGCAGTAAACTGAATACGAACAAAGACTAGGTAGAAACTGATTGGATGCTCGACTAGGAAGAAAAATTAGTCACTGTAGAATCTTGTCTCTAGGCTTATTCCTGATGGGGGGTACCACACAGGTTTCCCCCACATTTCTGGGAAGCCCAGAGCTTCAGAGAGCAAGCCCTGTGGTGGCTTCTCGCCCCAGCAGTAAATCCCGAGGGTGAGCCAGCCACCAACCCCCTGCCCCAAGCCCCGCAAAGAACAGCCCTGTCTTCCTCAGGAACGTGCACTCCAACCTCCTGTCCAGAGGAGGTGGAAATGCCATCCTGCGCACCCTCGAAGGACTGACAGTGAATGTATTTGTAGAACTTAACTGTGGGTGTGTGTATGGAAGGGGCAGGGGGGCGGTTAGGCTTAGTCAAAGTCAGGCAAGACACAATTAGCTACGGCCTCAAAGCCCTCCCTTCCTCTGAATTCTGTCTTCACGAAAAGAGGCATCACGTCACAGCATTTAAAAAAAATTTTTTTTTATTTTTAATTTTTTTATCCTCACCTGAGGATGTGCTTATTGATTTCTTTTTGAGAGGGGGAAGGGAGGGAGGAAGAGGAAGAAAGACATCAATGTGAGGAACACCTGTCAGTCGCCTTTTTGTACGCACCCCAACCTGGAACTGAACTCAAAACCCAGGCATGTACTGGAATTCGAACCCATGGCCTTTCAGCTCATGGGATGATGCTCAACTAGCTGAACCACACCAGCCAGAGCACATCACAGAATTTCTTTACGAGTTTCTGGGAAAGAGCTTCTAAATGAAGTGAGAATACACTGCATGTAACATGTTGCCCAAGTATTGAAACATCACAAAGTGATGTTTCTCAAAGAAAATGACAATGCCTCATTGTTCAGGGGAGTGTTGGCTCAGGGCGAGCTGAGCTCCTGAGAAACGGGGGTCCTGCCCCGTGGTCATAAGCTCACCATCACCTGTTCAGTTGCTTTCACCTTCACCAGGAAGCAAGGTCTGTTCTGAAGGAAAGAAGGGGAGGGATTATCCAAAGAACACATATGCATAATCTGTGGGCACAGACAACAGTGTGGGGATGGCCAGGGGCTGGGTAGAGGTGGGCATGTGGGGACACCTTTGATAGTGCCAACAATAAAAGGAAAGAAAAAATACAAATTAAAAAAACAAAACATCTCTTGTCAGCCCATGCTCTGTAGGCTCACCGTGCAAGTCTGGGGGTGCCTGGTGAGGCTCCTTCTGTTCTTAACAAAGCCCCACATAATTTACCTCTTGAAGGGGCAAAAGTATTGCCTCCGGATGGTCTGAATGTGTGAACCTTGAGTACAGGTTCTTGAAAAATCGAGGGTCTCCTGCTAGCTTGAGGGCCTCTTGACTGGGAAGACCTCCTTCCCTCTGGTCAGACTTTGTCCTCGAACTACTTCCCGTGTGTACCTGGGTCCTCACAGTCACGTGTTCGCCACAGCCAGGGCTTCATGGCAGACGTTTCGGCAGAGGCTCTCCTCTTGCAGGAGTACAATGATAAGAGCACTTGCTTCCCATACTTTTTCATTAGCATCAACTGTAAAAATTAATTCAGAGTAGCCAGGGATTGATTTTTATCTGTGCCACTGGTAGTATCCTCTTAGTATCAAATAGGTATTTGAATAGTATCTCCAAAATGTTGTGAAAGTTCATGGAAACTTTCAAAGGATTCATGATTGGGTGCAAAAGCCAGCTTTTGGAAAGATACCATAAAAGATGGCTTTGATGTCATTTCTTTTATTTATTTTAACATTATTATTTTAAAGAAAGATTGGTACGTGGATAGTAGAGTAGCCATCAAGGACACACAGGGAGCCATTACTAAGTGCTAGGGAGACCGAGGTGAGCAAGGCTAGTCCCTGCCTTTGACAAGACCAGAGGAGACAGACATGGAAATGACATAAAACAGCAGAATTATTCATTATTCAGTGGGCCTCCCACATAGCTGCAGGCCCCGCCTTCTCATTTGCTGAACTTCCTCATGCCACTAGTATTTCCCGGTTTGAACAAGTTATTTTTCCTCTTCAGTTATAGAGTTCTGTATTTATTACTTGACAAATGACAGACACCAGCTGACAGAGGTACAAATGCTGTGGAACAGCCATTTGTCAAAGTAACTATTTCTATAAAGGCACAGTGCTCTCTCTGAGATACCGACAGTTCGTGCGGGGACAGCCAGAGAGGCAGAGGAGGGAGGCCCTGCCTGCTTCATCCTCCATGTATATTTTTCCAAACTATGATTATTCTCACATTTTAAAGTGCTTCAGTTACTTTGTAGGAGGTGAGTGTTAAAAATTATTAAAATGTTTAGTACTGGTGCCTGTTTAGGTATTATTTAGGACATTGTTTGGCAGTTTGTAGATCAAAGTAGAAAGGTGTAAATAAAGAATTATTTACACAATTTTAAAAGAAAAAGAACTGTAAGTGTGTGTTATGGACTGAGTGTCTGTTTCCCCTCAGGTTTTATGTTGTAATCCTAACCCCCAAGGTAGTGGTGTTGGGAGTCAAACCTTTGGGAGGTGATTGGGCTGTGAGGGTGGGGTCCTCATGAATGGTGTTAGTGCCCTTGTAAAGGCGACCCCACAGGGTTCCCCCACCTTTTCTACCAGGTGAGAATACGGGAAGGAGAGAACTAGGACATGGTTCTCAGCTGATGCTGAATCTGCTGGTGCCTTGATCTTTGGCCTCCCAGCATCCAGAACTGTGAGAAATAAATACCCATTGTTTATACGTCCCCCAGTCTACGGTGTTCTCTTACACCAACCCAAACAGACTAGGGCAGCACTTTGGCCTGTTTCCCAAGTGTTAAGGTTTAATTTACCCTATTTCCCCCTCCAACAAAATTGTTTGCTCTTTTCTTTAAAAAATGAATTTTTATTAAATATGAAATAGAAAAGGATCGTGTAAAACATATGTATGCTGCAGAGGATAGCATTTCAATAAATACGAACTTGTAATCACGATTAAGAAAAAAATCTTTAAAGCTCTTCTAAACTTATCACTTTCCTCTTTATTAAAAAGCTACTCTTTTTTTGTATTTATCTTTCTTCTGCACTTCTTTACAGCTTTACCACATACATTTGCATTCTGAAACAATGTCGTTGCCTTTGCATATCTCTTAATGTAGTATTAATAGAGTCGTACTGTATCTATTTAAAAATTAACCATTATGTTTATGAGTTAATCCATACATATATGACATATATATCTAGTGTTAAATTTAGAAAATAATTATACACTTATCAAAATATATTTATCATAGTATTGCTTATATTAGTGAAGTTTTAGGTACAACCTAAATATCCATCAGTTGAGAGGTAGTTAATAAATTATGGTATATGCGTACTGTGGAATATGTAGGCAAGATACATGATTGACCAGTTTCTCCCATTTTCATCCATCTATCTAACCATCCATCCACACACTTCTTCGTGTGTGTGTGTGTGTGTGTGTGTGTTTGTGTGTACACATGCATAAGAGCAGGACTCGCTCTATTTAACATGATTATTATGTCACATAAAATAATGTGAAAGACTTTATAAATGTCACTGTCCAATGCATACAGACTACTAATAATCAGGTATTTCCCTAATGTAAATAGAATACATTGTGACTTAGCTTTTAAAAATAATGTACACATAATTTAGGAAGGCATATCCTGTGCTAAAACACAGCTGTAAATATAAATGCAGTTGTCGTAAGTGAAAATATTAGCTCTGCCACTCCACCAAGTGAAGGGACACATCCCACCCTACCCACACTCTGAGGAGGGCAGGTGGGCTCCCTATGTGATAGAGACAAAGAGGTGACAGCGTCTGTCGGCAGGAACCCTGAGGCATGTGGATGGGAGGTTTTCCTGCGGCTGCGGCTGCGGCTGCGAGGCCTGCCTGAGCCAGTCCTCAAAGGAGCGCTTAACACCAGCAGAAAGAGCTGGGGAGCAGGCTGTGAGGTCTCTACCTTGATATTTGCTGCCAAATCACAGCGTTTATCTATAGGTTCATGTTATTTAAAATTACAATGTCAGTAACACATTCGAATTTTGTTATAATTTTATTATATAATTGTGTTACAACTTTATTATATTTTGGTGTTATAGTCTCAATATATAATTTCTAAATATGTGACATATAAATATATATAATTCCTAACTACATATAATATATAGCTATGTGTCATATATTTACATATGCTTTTTATATACTTATTATTTATACTTATTTGTAATACACATACATATGACACACATTTATATGTAAAACATATGTAATATAAGACGCCTGTGGAGCAGACCCATGTTTCTATGAGGTTCCCTCTTTTACATGGTTAGCACCTTAGAAGCAGCAGCCTAACTTGAACCGAACAGGTTTTCTTTTTTCACAAGTAAGGTTCACCCCCGCCCCCACCCCCCCTGTGCGTGACATTTGCGACTGTGTTTAACGCCCAGGCTCTATGTCTCCCTCCCTCTCCTGCTGCTGGGGTCCGACCCCAGCCGGAATGACGCTCCCCTCTCCGGGGCACCGCTCCTACCTGGTGGCAGGGCGTCTAAACCGCAGGATCCGTTCACGGAGTTACTCGGAGCAGCATGCGTCGCACTTCTCACTCTGCCTCGGTGCCCACTCAGCGCACCTGCTTGCGACAGGGGCCGTTGGCTCCAGGGTTTTGCTGTGCAGCTCTTTCCTCCCACGACACTTCAGTTTCCGCTTCCGCTGACCATCTGCCTGCCCCTGAGTGAGCCAGCTCACCTTCCCGGGCCTCGGGCTCACCAGTGAAAGATGAGATTGAGCAGTTTGACCTCCTGACACCCTTGAGATGTTGAAAGCCTCCATTTCTCTCTTTATCTGATGCCTCAAGCCATGAGCTCATTATCCATTTACTCTGCTCCAGCCTCTTTCGGCTTCCATAAGGGACCCCCGTGGTCTTGACTTCTGCCACATGGGTGCCCGGTTGCAGGCCGTGTAGTAAGTGATGGCCTGCTGCTTCTCTGTGCACTTTGCACCTCCTTTCTTCTCGGGGAGAAGCACAGCAGCTGCAGGTGTAAGAATACAGTGCTTATGTACAGATTGCTGGCCCCGCTCCCAGAATCTTCAATTCAGGAGCTCTGTGCGAAGCCCAGTATTTTGCTTTTCCTACAAATTTCCCATGCTGATATGGCTGATACTCCCTTGGAAACCACTGATTTAGACTAAGACCAGGGGCATTTCATCCTTGGCAAAAGGCGTGGCTGTAAAATGTTGACACACCAGACTATGGCAGGTGTGTGGTATTACGGGTGGCTCATTTGTCTGGAGCAAGTAACAAGAAAAGAGTCAGGTTATGGAGGGCCATTAAGAAGGGACCAAAAAGTGTGAACTTTATCCTAGAAGGCTGTTGGGAGAAGAGACTCAAGGGTTTTAGATGGATGAGGGACATGATCGGATTTGTAATTGACACAGATCGTTCTCCCTGCTGGGTGGAGTACGTCCTGTGTGGGGTCCACAGAAGCAGCAAGGAGGCCAACCAGCAGGTGCTATTGTCTAGACTGGAACAAGAAGGGTTAATGTCACAGAACCCAACATAGTGGCAATGAAGAAAGATGAACAGCGACAGATTTAAGAGCGACTTGAAGACTTAGCGGCCAATTAAATATGGAAGATAGGCTAAAAAATGTTTTACAACAGATCTCAAAAAACTCATCAGGTTCTTTAGTACCCCATTATCTCTTTATCTTTCTGTCTTTAATATTTCTAGATATGATGCACATATTCACTTTATGAAATTCTTACTTTTCTCATACTCTCTCTTAAAGAGAGTATTAGTAAAATTGCCATAAGGGAAAACAGTATTTGTTACAAATCTTGGGGCAACAGATAATGTAATAAAGCTCTCGGTGCAGTCTGTTTTCATGGCACAAAAAAACTGGTCTCAAAGTACCTGGTCCCAAATAGTTTGTTCAAAGCAAGACTTCGCGATATACACAAAATCCTGTGCTAGAGACAAGGGCATAGTATCTTTAGAAAGAGGTTGTAGCCTCTGCTTCCTTTTCTCATGCACGCATACACACACACACACACATAACATAGACAGAGGCGCTTGTGCACACACACACACACACAGTGTAAAAGACTGACTAGGTTGGCCAGCCCCAGCCGGCCCCCTGTCCTGGACCCCTCTGCATCCTGCACCCCATTTCTATCACTTGCCACACTGCGCTGTTGTTTTCTCCCTGCGCATGGGAGGCCCTCAGGGGAGCCGTGGAAGTGAATTACCTGTGGCTACCAGGCTTCGTCCTGGGCACTGTCTTGGTAGATGGAATTGTAAGCTCAGGCGGAGGGACTGGTTATTGCAGGATGTCCTCAAAGCGCTTGATCGATACGCCTAGCCTTTCCCAAGTTGGTTGGGAATCTCCGAGGAGCCCAAGAAAAACCTTTCTTTTCCAGAGGATTCCAGAACAGAGTAAAAAGCTGCATGGACATATGAGCCCCAGTTGTACTTGCACATTGACGTCTGTGGGCTTTATTCTGTATTAGTCTTTACTCAGAAAAAAATCTTTAGAAACAGTATGTAAACCAGATACAAGGAGAGCTACTCTGTTAACTGCCCGCCCCCCTGTGCCCCTGTGGTTCTCCTGGTAGAGCCTCCAGTTTATTGTTTTTCCTGAATTATACTCTCTGAATATAAATTACTTCTAAGTGAAATATTCTGACCTGGGATTAAGAATTCTGAGGTCAAAAGTAATGTTAATTCTTGAATGTTTTAGGAGTGTGGCAACAATGTCTCTTTCAATTTTGTTGTCATTATACCTGGGTTGTTGGCTAACTTTTTTGCATGCTTTATTTTCTTCCTGGCTTGGACAATGAGCTTAGACTCAGCGCTCATCTCAGTTGTTAAATCATTTTCTCAAAAGACATTAATAAGTGCTGATGTCCTTGTCCTGCTCCTCATGGGAAGTGCTACCTCATGGACTAAAATGGGCAAAGCGGAGCTTTTGGAAAGAAGAAGAGAGTTTTTCTTTGTAATATTAACAGGGCACAGGTCTTACTCCTGGAATCTGTATACATGGAAGATAAGATAAATGTTTCCTTAGAGCCTAGAATTATGTTGAGCCCTTGATGGATTGAAATTGTCTTCCTGTAGCTTTTCTGCTCAGCCCTATTTTCAAGTTTTTACCTGTGTCAGCTTTAAATTCAAACCAAAATCATATTACTTCTTCAGTGAGTGGAACTTGGCATGATGGCAATGCTGGAACCTTCCGCTCAAATTTGTTGATATTCTGTCAAATCAAACCGTGCTCAGCCCAACTTTGACTTAGCTTGTGACTTAGTGGCAGATGATATGCAGTTTAATAAGACAGGAGGTCTTTCCTGTCCATCACCAGTGTGTTTATAAACTAGAAATAGAAAACCAAAAAAATAAACATCATGCTCTACAGGTGACGGGTGTCCTTACTCAGGGTCAAATGACAAGCTAGTCACAAGAGAAATTAGCATGAGTGAGGGATCGAGCTGAGTCATTTGAAATCCATAAATTTGTTTCATGGCTAACTCTATACACAGAGGAAAAATGAAAACCTTGAACTGTGAAATTGCATGTTATGTAATATTTCTGAATACATTTCACTTTGTATCCATTTCCACATGAGAACACGAGGTGACTGATTTCTTCTTCAGTGTTTCCATGTGTCTGCTCCCACTCTGGCCAGTGTGCTCGGTGGTAGTCATGCATTCAGTCATTCCATTATGTCTCTAAAGTCCCAGCAATAGAAAATGTATAAGTTAGGGACCTCTGTTGTTTGGGATATTCTGCCTCCTTCTCCCTTTTCCCACGGCATCTCAATGGGAAGGCCAGTCAAGGGGCCTGGCTTTATTCTACGGACGCTGGAGGGTCCCGGGGCCCTGCTACCACACTGTTCCTCTCGCTGCCCCCTGCCCACTCCGAGGCAGACACAGAGCCACGGATGGGCCATCAGACCCTTTGTCTGTGGACTTGAAATCCTGAGGGATGCATAGGTTGGGATGTTTTGGGGCCAAAAGCAGGAAATGCACCAGGGCCTGGCGGTGTAAGCAGTGAATACATGATCTCACACAACAAGAGATCTGGACGGAGCTGGTGGGGTGGGGAGAGGCTCATTCGCTTCATGGTGTCACAGAGGACACCTCCTTTCCTGTCCCTTCAGCCAGCCTCGGAGGGTTGGCTTTCGTTCTCTAGTTTGTCATCTCGTGGTCCCTAACAGCGGACTTCACGTATTCACTACATATTCACACAGGCACACAGGAGCATGTAAAAACAGAAAGTGAGCGCGAGCCAGGAAGCCCGGAAACGCTCTTGGAAAACAAATACTTCAGAGCGCCTGTGAGACTCCCCATTATGTCTTACTCTCCTACACGGATTTCAGAGAAACAGGGACAGTGGATAGCTGGCATTCTCAGCCACTGTCCTGGGAAGCAGGTTCAGCCAGCAGGGAAGAAAGGAAGAGAGGAATGGGTGCAATATGTATATCATCTCCCACAATGAGAAGAAGAAATTGCTGGAGTTCATTCATTCATTCCATTGGCCACATCCACATGAGCCCTGTAGCTGATATTGCCATGGAAACCTGATAGAGCTGCTTGGCTCCTGTCTGTTCCAAGTTTGTGATCTTGCAAATTTCCAGATGTAAAGTATACTTCCCTCTCTGCTTATGTTAGCCAGTTTGTACTTCGCAATCGAAGGAGCCCTTGCTGATTCAAAGAGCACCAAGTCTGAAGTATCAGGGTTCTGCCATCAGCTCTGTCACTCAGGGTTTGTGTGACCTGGAATTAGTCACGCTGTCTTGCTGAGCCCTAGCTTTTCATCTGTGGAATCAGATTGTTAAACAGCTTGCATGCTATTGTCACCAACAGTTCTGATTTTGTGAGATCTATTATTATATTCAATTACGGGCCTTCTGTTTCTTGAATATCCATGAAATCATTGAATAAATTTGCTTATTTCTGCTACATGAAAAAAAACAAACAGCTTATTAGTATCATGATGAATAAATTAAAATAGAAATTAGATTTAAAAATCTGAGAGGCTTCTGAAGGCCAAATTGTATACCTAAAATACTAGGATTTTAGTACCCTAGGAATAGATTTGGTAACTATATGGTGTAGCATGGAATTAGAAATTAGAATCCCAGTGAATTCCATTTTCACTATGCAAAGATCACTTCAACAGTGAAAATAACACTACTTCATTCACAATAGCATCAAAAAACCCAAAACACCTAGGAATACATGTAACAGAAAAAGTATAAAATGTGTCTACAAACATTAGAACACATGGGCAAGAGAAATTAAAGATCTAAGTAAATGGAAGGAAATTATGTTCGGTAGTTAGAAGACTCCATATAGTTAAGATGGTAATTCTCCAATTGTATTGAAAAATTCAATACAATCTCTAAGTCCCCACAAGCTTTTTTGAGAAATTGATGAGCTAATCCTAAAATGTATATGGAAATTCAAAGGACCTAGAATATTTAAAACAATTTTGAAAGAAGTTTGGAGGACATATACTACTCAATTTAAAACTTATTATAAGCCTATATTAATTAGATAATTTGATGTTGGTTTAAGAATACACACATATAGGTCAATGGAACATAATTAAGAGATCCAAAAATAAATTCTTATATTTATGGTCAATGGATTTTTCAACAAAGGTGTCAAGGCAGTTAAAGGGGGTAGGGCTTTTTCTTTTTTTTAAAGCAAAAAGTACTTAGACAATTAGATATTGACATGTAAAATGGCGAGTTTATATCTTTACCTTCCATCACATCAAATTTTAACATAAAATGGATCATAGAACTAAATATAAGTGCTAAGATTATAAAGCTTCTAAGGAAAACAGTAGAAAATCTTTGGGATCTTGGGTTTGGCGATGAGTTCTTAGATATGACACCAAAAGCACAACTCCTGAGAGAAAAATCGATACATTTGGATTTTGTAAAAATCAAAAACTTTTCTTCCTCCAAAGACACCATTAAGAAACGGAAAAGGCAAGCCACAGTCTGAGAGAAATGACTTGCCAATCACTTCTCTGATAAAGACACGTATTCAGAATATACAGAGAAGTCATACAACTCAGTAATAAGGCACTTCATTTAAAAAATAGGAAAAGAGCTGAACTGAAATTTCACAAAAGACCTCACATGATGTGAATAGCCATTAAGGACATGGAAGGATGCTCTGCATCACTTGTCAGTAGAGAATTGCAAACTAAACCCCCAGTGGGACGCCACGTCTCGCCCACTAGGTTGGCCGTTATCAGGAAGACAGACAACTACCAGTGTTAGTGAGGATGTGGAGAAAGTGAAAGCTTTGTGCATCACTAATGGAAATGTCAAATAATTCAACCACTTTGGGAAAGTTTGGCATGTTCTTGAAAAGTTAACTATGAACTACAACGCAACTAAACGATTTTACACTTAGATGTATAGCCAAGTGAGTTGAAAGTATATGTCCACACAAAAATATGTTCATGCTCGTAGCAGAATGATTCATAGTAGCCAAAGATACAAACAATCCTAATATTTATCAAATGGTGAATGACTAACCAAAGTGGGGTAAATGCATACAGTAGAAAATTTACAGCAATAAAAAGGACAAAACTATCAATACAAGTTACAACATGTAGGAACCTCAGAAACAGAATTTAAGAAACCATACTTAATAGGTTACATTTATGTGAAATGTCCAGAACAGGCAAATCTATAGAGACATTGGATTGGCCAAAAAGTTTAGTTTTTTCTGTACTTTGGCATTGGTAGTGCTAAGTTGCCTTTAACTGCATGTAAAGCAATTTTGTTACATTGTATTGTGACAGCTGTCATATCAGTGTACATTTTTTAAAAACTTACCAAAATTGGTGAATTTTTGTGCAGCCATTTTAATATTGAATATGGAAGAAGATATGCATATTTTTGACACAGTATGATTTATTATTTCAGGAAAGGTAAAAGCACAACTGAAATGCAAAAAAAGATTTGTGCAGTCTATGGAGAAAGTGCTGTGACTGATTGAACGTGTCAAAAGTGGTTTGCAAAGTTCCTTGGGACTATTGACATGTTGACCGTATAATTCTTTGCTCTGGGGCTGTCTTATGCATTGGAAGATGTTGAGCAGCGCCCCTGGCCTTGTCCCACTAGAAGCCAATATATGGAGAAAATGAAACATGCTTAAAATTCTCAAAATTTGGTGAAAATGAAAAATGTGTCTTTTATTTTATGGAAGAAAACCATATGCACTTTTTGGCGAACCTGACAGAAAGCAGACAGTAGTTTCCTGGGGCTGGGAGTTGGAAGCAGGCCTCACATGGACACAAAGCACCGCGTAGGGGTTATAGGGATGTTCTAAAGCTGGATTGTGGCTATGGTTGTCCAACTTCGTAAATTTACTAAAAATCATTGAATCGTCCTCTTAAAAGGGGTGAATTTTATGATATGTAAAATTATACCTCAATAACACTCTCGAAACAAAACACAATGATCTGAATTAGAGTGGTCTGTGGTCTGAATTAGAGACAAGAATCTGAAACGCTGGGAAGACTTATGAATATATACATGTCTAGGCTCACCCCCTTCTCCCACCAAATAGGAGTGGGATTTTTAGGCATTTGTTTTATGAACATGCTCCCATGTGATTCTAATGTGCACCTTAGATGCTAATGTAGGAGCGGGGATCTGAAGACTCGGCTGGGTGACGGCCAGGGTTACGTTTATGTTTTAGATATAGAACAATGGTAATTTAGCGGAGGGTGGATTTGAAGATGATTTGATAGCATGGCGGAGACACATTAGAAGCTTCCCTTGGTCAGGAAAAAAAGAATGACAGGGACTCAAGTTGGGAGGAGCTCATGTGCCTGTTTCCTTAAATATAAAAATGGGGATAGCCCTGGCTGGTGCGGCGCAGTGGATTGAGTGCTGGCCTGTGAACCGAGGGGTTGCCAGTTCAATTCCCAGTTGAGGTGCATGCCTGAGTTGCAGGCCAGGTCCCTGGTGTGGGGCGCGTGGGAGGCAACCGCTCACTGATGTAATCGAACATTTTATTAGACCTTACTTCACAGAGTTGTTGCTAGCACTGACAGTGTCGTGAGCATTAAACGAGTTTATGTAATGTGCTTTGAAGAGCTCTTGGCACAGAGCACTGTATAAGTATTTGCAATGATTATTTTGATTATTTATTATTAACAGCAGCTTGGGAAGTGCCAAGGAACAGAAATGTAGATGTGGATGATCAGGTGAAAGTGGTAATTACGACTTTATAGGAGTGAAGGGATATTCAATAGGAAAAGGGATCAAGATGACACTGGAGAGAAGTGGGCGGGCAGAAGGGTGGGAGGGGGCACACCTCAGCTGGTCCTCCGCCACGTGACCAGAGGAACGCTGGTGTGGATGTAGCGGTAGGTGTGCTCGTAGGCGGGGAGGAAGTGGTGTCTGATGACAGGAACAGACCCTTTAGTTTCCCCCACATTGGGTCTGGTTACCCCGCTCTGCTCTAGGAGGGAGACGGGAAGTTTGTGGGCCCAGAGGGGCATAGTAGTGAACATGGAGAAGTAAATAAATTCTTGTTTCCTCATCTTTTCAAATTTTACCTCTGATTATGAATGCTTTTACCTACTTTTAGTGCCCTCTCCTGTTTCCCTTAGTGACTAGTCTAGAAGTCACTACTCCTTTTAACTTTTCTACATTTTTCTTTTCTTCCTTGAGCAGTCAAAACTTTCTCAGGTTGTCTTTGATGGAACTCAATCTGAAATGGCTTCTATTTTATTAATTATTCTAACAATTTATTACTCAAATGATTTATTAATTTTTCTGTCCCTTGAGGCCAGACAGGTAAGACTCTGCCAGTTTGTTTGCATTTTACAAAGCAAAAGAGCATCTATTTATTTATCCCTTTTCATAACATAGAGCTGTTATGTTTTTAATGAAAATTAATAGTGCCCCCTTTAGTTCTAATAAAGTTCATTTACTACCGTAATATCTTTATGGATATGCAGTGTCTTTCTCTTAATGATTTTCTAGAACTCCAGTGACAGAATCACATTTTGCTTTGTACTAACTCTGGGAGATGCTTGGGGACAAAAACAAAGCAGCCTGTCCAGGAGCCTGTAGTACAGACCAAGGAGTTGACATCTTAGGGAAATAATCAAATGTGATCTAATTTCATAAACAATAAAGTGGTTGAAGGAAGAAATAGGAATAATTCGTTCCTGAATATAAAGAAGTGAAAATTAGCAAGAATAAGTGATGTCTGTATAACAAGCTACTTGCAGTAGAACGGTCGGAAAACAGTGGATCCTAATTATTTGCGATTTTGATGGAGATTTCCACTTAAAGCCAAAGACAACTAATTTTCCAGGAATCAGAATAAAACAAATGGAATTTGGCCCTATGGCTTTATTAGACATCGTTTAGTTTGACTTGATGATTAAGAAAGTGCGCAAGCACTGAACAGACCCAAGGTTGCGAGTGCTCGCGCAGAATAGCTGGAGAGGACCAAGGACGTGCCCATAGTTTGTGGTGGCTCTGCGCCCAGGAGTTTCCCTAGAAAAATGAGTTTTCGTGCCCCCAACTTCAGTGTGTTTTCTCGCTCCCTGGACTCACATTGGGTAGGAATTTCCAATATTAATAAGGCAATAAGTTCAGACAGAAGTTGGCCTAATATTAGAGAGATAGTGTAGTACAGTGAAAAGAACCCTGAACACAGATGGCTGGAAATTACTGGTTTTGTCCGCTGGTGAATACTGACCATCTTCGTAGCCAAACTTCTGAGTCTTGAACAGCAGCCCTTCACACTGAACTGTAGAGGTTATTTGTTTCTGGTTACAGATCCACAACAATATATTCCAGAACAATTAATTTCTCGGGTTTCGAGATAGGAGGCCAACCCCATTGCTGTTCTGTTTGTTCTTCATGTGTATTTTCATACGTAAGTTTTATGACTATTCCCAGGATTTGAAGATCTGCATTGGTAAAATTGTTTTTAAAGTGATTGGGATGATGTTCCAGAAACTTCTCCAGCACTTGCCCTGTTACGGTAATGACAGGGTTCCAAGACCAGTCAGGTTCCATTCTGATCGTGAGCTGATAAGGGGCACGATCCCTTGTGGAGGAGGGAAGAAGGAAGTGGCCTATTACACTGTTAGAGAAAAGCTCTTTAAATATTTTATTAAACCATCTTTAGCAGAATCCCATTTCTGTCTCTTCAAATATTTAGAGCAGCTCAATTAGCTTTGGAAGGCAGTTTCCGAGAGCTTTCAAGCTAGCTCGTAGCCACAGACAGATGGCATCAGATGACTGTCGTGCCGAGGACGTCTGTCCTCCAAATGAGGGTTGAGTAGATGTGGAAGCTGCATGCGTGAGGGCCCTTGGCTGGAACATGGCTTGTGGCTGCCAGGAATTCAAAGGTCAGAGAAGAGGTTTAGCGATGCCACTGCTGTGGGAAGCTTCCAGTCGTCTGCTTCCTAAGTTAATGTTCTCCGAAATGCTCTGGCTGCAGCAAGTGAGGACAGAGCCTCAGAGAGCGGGGCCTGGATGGGGACAACGCAGACCATCTGCTCTTTATCAGCAAGTTGAAATGCGAGTAGCAAAGGGGAACGGTGTTTGAATGCTTTGTTAATTACCAAATGTGACAGTTTCCTGTCTTCTTAAAAATCCTTACTAAGTAGGTTTTCTTTTTTATCTTTTTAAACTTTTCCTTCAGATCCAATTTGAGACTTAGAAACAATTGCAAAAACAGGATGGAAAATTCCCATTTACCCCTCACACATTAAGCTTCCCTTAATATCAGTATCTTGTATATACTCACAGCTTAATGGTTAAGACCAGGCAGTTAGCATTAGCACAATTCTGTTTGACCTCCTTCAGATCACAGTGGTTTTTTCCTGTTTCTCTATTTTTTTTTTTCTATTTTAAATGTAAGGCCATTGAGGCATTAAGTGAATTTACCTAAGGATATAATCCGCCAAGGTCTGATTCTACAACCTGTGATCTTTTTAGTAGATCATGCCTGGTCTACTCTTTTGGAATGAGTTCTCGGCTCTGGGAATCTTCAGGAAATCTAAACTCCGTTCCTGGATCTGCCGGTAACTACATATCTTGATTCAAATCATTTTCTCTCTGGGTGTCAGTGTCCTCAGAAGAACTTTAGATAATCATTTGATTGCTGTGACTGTAATTCTCTTTATGATTCTATGATCTAATTGTCTTAATCTCCCTGCACCTTGGGAGTCTCATCTGTTCAATGGGCCCAATGCCAAGAATAACCCTTATAGAAAGAAAACAGAACATTTGTTCTGGCAGTTTATTTCTCGATAACAAACCCCTCTAAGACTTGTGGCTTTTTTTTATACTCATGCTCATGGTTTCTGTGAGTCGGGGCACAGTGGGCTGTATTTTACCTGCTTCCTGATACCAGGTGAAAAACCCACCTGGGTAGGGATCGCTTCTACAATGGTTCCTTTATTCTCACCTTTTGGCATCTTGGCAGAGACGGATGGGAGGCCAGCTCCCCTGGGGATGCTGATTAGCGAGCATCGATGGGAAACCTTCCCAGTGTGCAGTCTTAAGGTAGTCCGGAAGCTCCCAGGAACGATGGGCCTCTTCAGAGCAAGTGTCCCAAGAGAACCATGCAGGCGTCACTCAGTGTCACTTGCACCAGATTCTGTTGGCCACTAGCAAGTCATAAGGAAGCCCTGGTTCAAGGGGAGGCCAATTAGACTTCACCTCCTGATGGGGGAATAGCAAGGTCCCATCATAGAAAACCGTGTGGGGAGGGAGATACTGTAGGGCACATCTTCTGAAAATCAATCTGCCACAACATTGAATAAAAGAATAATAACCAAGAGTTCTAAGCTAAGTAGAAGATTTCTTTGGGGTATCTGGTTAATCAAATCACTATGACTTGTTAAAGTGCTAAGAATCGCCTGTACCTGTAACGTGACATATGTCTTTTAGGGACCCTGAAATCTGGCCTTTTGCATAATGAAATAAAATTTTGTCCCAGGCTTTCAGATTCCACACCAACATCTTGCTACCTTGTCCCTCTCCTGACTGTTCTTGCCACAGACGTCCAACGTTCGGCGCTCTCAGCCGCTGTCCCTGGCTGGCGGGGCAGCCGGGGCAGTCTCTCCCATCTCTGCGACCCTCCTCTGCTGTGAGAGGAGTTCAGGGTGGATGGTTCCTACCGGGCCCTACAGCTCACATCGTCTGTCGTTGCCAGTGTGCTCACGGGTTATACTGTGCTGCGGGAGACCCCTCCAGAGACGGCTTTTACCAGCTGTCGTAAGTGAATTTTGCCGTCCTTGGAATTCCTCCCCAGAGCTGACCCCTCTGCTATCAGCTCACAGCCACTGCTGACCTCAGAGTGCAGTCTGTCTTCTCAAAGCGAAATCCACCCAGGTCCCTGTGCATTGGAAGGTCCACACAAGTCACGGAAGTAAATCATGACAATTTTTTATAAAGGGCAAATAAAGCCTATTACTTTTAATTACAGTGTGCTTTCTAAAACTTTCTAAACCTCAGAACTGTTTTTAAAAGCAAAACAGAAAAAAAAATCGAACATTGCCTGCAAAATTAATTGTTAATGTAAAGAATTTTGAAAAATAATTATTTGCTATTTTTATCCAGGGTGGTAGTGGTGGCTTTTTCTGATCAGTTCCTGCTTATTCTTTAGTGTTAACTCAAATGTTACCTTCTCACGGAAGCATCGAGGCCAAATTTCGTTATTACATAAGTTTTTGGTACTCTTTTCTTATCTTTTATAATTTTTGCTGCAACTGTAATTGAATAACTCATGGCTGATTATCTTCTACTTTCATATTAGCTCCATGGTGGTCTAATACCCAGCACGTTGGCTGGCCACTCAGGTGCTCAGGAAAGGTTCACTGTAAGAATAAAGAAGGGAAGACATCCCCAAGCCTTTGCATTAAGGTTTCATGACCACGTGATCCGCTAAACCACCCCGCGCTGTGGGACCTGCCTTCTCCTGAGCCTGGCGCTCACAGACCAGGGTGCAGCTTCCCCCAGCGCTCCCTCCAGGGTGCCTGCACACCGGGGTGGTCGCAGGCTTATTGCTTCATGCATTCTGGGGGAGCATCTAATATCCCTGCAGAATATTTTATTTGTGTTTCTCACCTAGAGGGTAAAATGGATTTTCGTGTTCTCTTTTTCCTTTCACTAAGGGAACTTCTTTACTTGGCTAATGCCACTACTTTCTTTTCTATGGTAAATGCTTTTATGTTTTTACTTTTTTATAAAATTTATTGGGGTGACCATGGTTAAGAAAATTACATAGATTTGAAGTGTACAATTCCGTAGTGCATCATGTGTATATTATATTGTGCATTTACCGCCCGATGTCAGATCTCCTCTGTCTCCATGTATTTGACCCCCTTTGCCTTTTACTACCTCCCCCTACTCCACTTCCCTCTGCTACTAACCACCACACTGTTCTCTGTGCCTATGATGTTGTGTGTGTTTGTTTGTCTTATTTGTTGCTTTCGGTTTTATATCCCACATGTGAGTGAAATCCTATGGTTCTTACCTTTTTCTGCCTGGCTTCTTTCTCTTAGTATCATATGCTCAGATCCATACATGTTGCTTCAAATGGCCGTATCTCATCTTTTCTTAGAGCTGAGTAGTTTTCTCTCGTATGTACGTACCACTTCTTTATCTAGTCATCTACCCAAGGCCATTCTCTTCTTTGACCAACGAGTCTGTCGGGGAATTTTAAGGGATTTGGTTGGCTCTTCCTTCTGTCACTCTTGTTGAACATCTAGCCACTGGATGGCCAGTGTGGATGAAGCAGCACCCGCTGGATCAGGTGAAAACTTGCTGTGGCCTCCTCGGCCCAAGTTTCAAGTGTTGTTGCAAATGCCAGCACCCCTGAGGAGGTTTCAAATATTTAGCCCGATGCATCAGCTCTCCCTTACTCTTACCCTCGTTAAATGGCATTCTTTTCGCAGTGACAGAAAACAGAGCCGACGTAACATGGAAACTGCAATGGGGAAGTTGGCATACAGCTCTTGTTTATATCTTGCTCAGGCTGGACTGTTATCACTGTTGATATCTGTACCTAACAAGTCAGAAATAACTGAGCTCGAGAAAGAATTCATACGTTCGCCCTCTCTGTCAACATGAACTTTAAGATGCTAAAGAAGTCCTATGCTCAAAGAGAAGCTTGGTGGAAATGTCACAGTCATTTGAAGGTCTGTAATCTCTCTCTACAAGGCACGTCAGACATTTTACATCCAAAGCCTGCTCCTTCCTTCCTTCCTTCCTTCCTTCATTCATTCACTCGCTCAGCCAGTATTTGTGAGGCAGACACAGCAGTGAACACAAAAGGAAGCCTCCTGCCTTCAGGTGGCCTGCCTCGTTAAATGGGAGAGGAAGCCAGGCCTGGGATTTGAAGGTCTGTTAAAGTCTTAGGATGTCAATAATAAAGTCAGATCTATGTTCTACCCAGAGACAGTTGGTATATTTTCTACCTATGTCATTTTGGAGAATTGCATGAATTGTTTAGGTAACTTAAGCCCAATTCTTTTACTTTCCCTTAAATTATAGGGATGTGTCTAAATGTATTTTTCCCAAATTGCACATTTTCCTCTGTTTTCCACTGGGCTCTGAGTTTAGGACTGTAAACATCTTTTTTATTTTCCCTTTGGTCTAGGTCATTTTCTTTTTTAAAAAAAAATATTTTTAGAGAGGGGAGAGGGAGAGGGAGAAGGAGAGGGGAAGAAGGGGAGAGAAACATTGATGTGCGAGAGAAACATCAGTCGGTTGCACACTCCCCCGACAGGGGGTCTGGCCCACAGCTCGGGCACGTGCCTTGACCAGGAATCGAACTGGCAACCTCTTGGTTTGCAGGTGCAGGCCAGCACTCAATCCACTAAACCACACAAGCCAGGGTGGTCTAGGTCATTTTCAAAATGAAAATTTTTATTAAAAACATATTACGTTTCAGTCACTCTGCTATACAGAGTGGGGGACCTAAAATTGTAGTGGGCCTGTTCAGGGAAGCCTGTTGTAGAGAAGACTGGGTGGCTTAAACCACAGACATTTATATTCTCCCAGTTCTGAGGTTAGAAGTCCATGGTCAAGGTCCCTGCAAGTTCAGTTTTCAGTGGTAACAGCCTGACTTGTCGACAGCTGTCTTTTCACCGTGTCCTACATGGTCTTTCCTTGGTGTGTGCTCACAGGTGGTAAGGGGAGGAGAGAGAGGGGCAGGGAGGTGGGGGAGACAGTGTTTTCTGGCCTCTGTTCTTTTAAGGACACCAATCCTATTGGATCAGGGTTCCAATTTTATGACCTCATTTTACCTTAGTTACATCCTTACAGGCTTCGTGTCCGCATAGAGCCACGCTGGGGGTTAGGGCTTCAACATGCAGATTTAGGAGATCCAAACATTCAGTCTGTGACACCAGCTCAACTGCAAATGTCTGAAGGGCAATTAAAAGGTTCAAATCGCTGAACGTTTAGATGTATCTGTCGGAGTTACTGGATTCTGTCCTTATCTGTTTCTCAGTGTGAATGTTCCCTCTCAGGAAGAGTCTGTCCAAGAGGCAGTGAAATGGCCGCCGCCCCTTGTGAGTTCTTATCCCACCATCTAACTCAGTGAGAGGTGGCTCTACCACACCAGTTGTTTTGTTCAGATTCCCAGGCTTGTGTCTTTTCCGTTTATTTGGGCCACAGGGTCATTTCCAAATCAATTACATTGATGAAGATGTCTCTTGAATGGTGTACTTAAGGAATGAAGTGCTGTTAGTAATGTGTGCTTTTAACAAGATTTCTTTTTAAGTTGATGCCAAATAATTCCAATACTGAGCTTCTTAATCTGTTATTTGGAGTATGGGTTGAGTTTGGAGCTAGGTCAGACTAAAGGCGGATATTACTATCTCTTATTCATGAAAAAAGTTTTACTCTAAATGTTGTTTCTTCTTCATTATTAACAAGGAGAAAAAATTAATGTCCTGAACTTTTGAGACAGATTTGGTTCTAGTAAGTATTTAGACATATTACTTGCATATCTGGGAGAAGAAATGAAAGACCATAGTATATTTTCAGCTTTTTAAAAAAGATTTAATTAATTATTTTTAAAGAGGAGAAGGGAGGGAGAAGAGAGGGAAACATCAATGTGTGGTTGCATCTCGCATGCCCCCTGCTGGGGACCTGGCCTGCAACCCAGGCATGTGCCCTGACTGGGAATCGAACCGTCAACCCTTAGGTTCACAGGCTGGCACTCAATCCATTGAGCCATACCAGCCAGGACTATTTTCATCTTTAAAAAAAGAAATCTTATTTTCTTACCTCTTATCAAGAGAATTTTTAGTTTGTTTTATTACTAATAACTTGAGCCCCTTTAATGCTGAATTAACTCCTCTACCAGACTTTTAAGTGTTTATGTGTTCTTACTTTGTTTACTTATAAAATATATCCCAAGGATTTTTAATGTCCCTTTTTGGCTATATGCAATAAAAAATGTTGACAAAATAAGGTTAAACCTTTTGTGTTAAAATTATTTTGCAAGGTGACAAGTTAGTTGCTGTTTATTATACTAAAATTAATTCAACAGTTATAATTTCAGAAATGAACAAAAAATCAAGGGGGCAGATTCTAAAATTTTAAAATGAAAGATTCACAATATCACTGTACAGTCAAAAAGTACTAGAGCATCGTTGATATGTGGATAAATATATTCTATTTAAATTTTTTTAAAAAATATGTAAAGTCAATTGAATGTGTATGCTTAAATTAATGACAATGATTGGCATTTATGAAATGGATAGGTGTTCTTTAAACAAGAATGAAAGGATTGGGAGGCCTGTAAATGGAATTATACTTTTTAGAGGTTCTTACATTATATATCAAGTGGTATAATGTTAATTCAAAGTAAATTACAGTAAGTGAAGGATACATATTCTGTTCATTGTGGCAGAAACTAAAAGACTAGTGAAAGAGGAGAATCCAAACATTTAATAGTGATGGTTGAGTTTGATGTTGAGAAGGGAGGTGGATGTTGGCTACTTCTTATACAGACTTCAGTTGTTCTGCTTCCATTTCTATGGCTAACTTGCCCCCCCACCCCGACACACATAGTTCATTTTTACGTGAATCTCAGCAGCCTGATTCAGATGGCTTTACTTTCATTCAGGATTCATTCTGATTTGTATGCACTGAATAGAAAGTAATGATAGCAGCAGAAGGCATTTCGGTACTTTGCCACTGCAAGTGAGATTTTCGGTCAGCAGTGGTATTGTAGCATCTGATGTCCAAGGACATGCCTGTAAAAAAGACACTACCTGTCAGTGAGACCTCTTCCTCTAAAACATTTTAATAGATAAATAACGCAGCACCCCAAGTGTGTTCCAAATTGGCAACATCAGCACAGAGCCCACAGCCTTTGCCTGAAGGTTTATTCTTGGCTCTATTTCATCAGCAGGCTGACAATGAGTGAGGATAAAGAGGAAGAAAAACCCCAGTAACACTCAGATTAGTAGGAAGCTCAGCCCTTTTTCTCAGTTGCTGATTTCAGGGGCTCTGAGGAAAGGTAAAAGACCAAATAAATGGAGCTATGACCCACGGATCTGTAGGCGTTTATTATGAAAGAGATATCTGCGGTGCAGAACACAAAGCCAGTCCTGCTGCATCTGCTTACGTTCCAGGGCGAGCCATTCATTCCACAGAATGTAGAGAACACACCACTGATGAGCTGGGGACCTTGGCAAGTTGCAGAAACTAGAGAGACCTCAGCTGCTTTTAGTGAAATAAAAGAGTGGATCTGAATGACATTCAAGCCTCAGTAGACCCTGACTCAGCGCAGCAATCCACTGTAACTGAGCCCCGCCTCCCGTGTGGGCCACCAGGAGTTCCAAGCCCACCTTTTTCTCAAACTCCCCCACACCTGGTAGCTTCAAATTCAGCTTATATCCTCAATGGCAGGCCTGGCTGTGCAATCTTTGAAATCTAGTGCCAAATGAAAATGCAAGGCCCCTTGGTGAAATACCAGTTAGAGTTTTAAGACAGGTACAGCAGAGCCTTGAACCAAGCACAGGGTCCCCTCTAAGCGTGGGGTGTCCTGTGACTGCCCAGGTCACATGTCCAGGAAGCCATCTCTGCTCCCTGTGCTTTGCATGTGAACACATAGCCGTGATACACATTTTCCCAAATGAAAAATAGGCAAATGTTGCATATCCAATGTTGGGATATGTATAAACCATAATTGTACATACCTGTCTCCTTATAGCACAAGTTCGATATCTGACACATGAGGGAAATAGTGATAATGTTAACCATAATTTGTATGGGCTGAGTTAATGAATTACTAGTGATAATATTGATTTTCTAATAGACTTTATTTTTAAGAACAGTTTTAGATATATAGTAAAAGTGGAAGATACAAAGAGTTCCCATATACCTCTCACCCACACATACAAAGCCTTTCCCATGATCAGCGCCCCTGACCAGAGTGGTACATTTATTGCAACTGATGAGCCCACAATGACACATCATCATTACTCCAAGTCCATAGTTTACATTAGGCTTCACTCTTGGTGGTGTACGTTTTATGGGTTTAGATAAATCTGTAACATATATCCACCATTACAGTATCATATGGAGTAGTTCCAACGACTAAAAATCCTCTGTGCTCCACATATTTGTCCCTCCCCTCTCTTGAACCCCTGGCAACCACTGCTGTGTTTACTGTCCCCAAGCCATTCAGTCTCTCCCAGATTGTCACATAGTTGTAGTCATTGCAGTGTGAAGCCTTTTCAGGTTGGCTTTTTTCCCTTAGTAATAGGCATTTATGCGTCTTTCATGTCTTTTCATGCCTCGATAGCTCATTTCTTTTTTAGTACTGAATAATATCTCATTGTCTGGATGTACCACAGTTTTATCGACACATTCAACTTGCTGAAGGACATCTTAGTTGCTTCCAAGCTTTGGCAATTAAGTGATACAAATCAATGTTCAGGTTTTGGTGTGGACATAAGTTTTAAATTCCTCTAGAAATACCAAGGCATTTCTGTACTGCATTGTATGGTAAGAGTGTGTTTAATTTTGTAAGACACCGCCAAACTGTCTTCCAAAGTGCCCATGATACTTTGCAGTCTTAATTTGCATTTCCCTCATGATACTTGGGAACATTTCTCATATGCTTATTTGCCACCCACATATCTTCTTGGGTGACGTGTCTGTTCAGATCTCTGGCCCTTCCTTTTTCAGTTGAGTTGTTTTCTTATTGTTGAGTTTTAAGACTTCTTTCTTTATTTGGGACAACAGTCCTGTAGCGGATGTTTCTTTTGCAAATATTTTCTCCTCGTCTACGGCCCCTCTTGTCATTATCTTGACAGGGTTTTGTGCAGAGTGGAAAATCTTAAATAACTTTAATGAAGTTTAGCTTATTAATTTTCTTGTTCATGGATTTTGCTTTTGGTGTTGTATCTAAAATGTCATTTCCAGAGCAAAGGCCATCTGGATTTTCTCCTTTGTTATCTTCTAGGACTTTTATATCGATAATGGATTTTTTATACTTGTACAATGTGTCATCCTACACAGAATGCTTTTCACCAAACCCCATTATATTAGAATCTTGTGAAAAATATAGTTATTTTCCAGGTTAAGAGAGCGTGGCACTGAGACAGAACAATGGTTCAAAGCCATGTTTTTCAACCTTTGGTCCAATTTTCTTTCTTTGAGACTATGACACCCCATTACATGGCCTCCTTGAACTAAAGCTTGAAGGACCATAAAGACCCTTTCCTTTAGAAGGTTTGGAGTTCATTTAGAAAGGGCCGTTCCTTATGGAAGTGTGATTTGCCTGTTGTATATAAGCAGACTTGCTACAGCAGCTTAGAAAGTAGCCTCCATTCAACAAACCTTTCTGAGCACCAGACATGTGCTAGATTAGCCTTGAATGCAAGGTCTTTTGTGACCTCTTTTGTCGAGTCCAGAGGAGTCTTAACCTGTGAATGGCTTTGGTCATCATCATTTTGTGTTCTTTGCTATTGAGTAAGAGTGCTGGGTCCTTAGTTATGAAGGTCAGGGATTTCTAAACCTGAAAAGTAGTTGCTATTTTAAGAATGAGATGGCATGGCTTCCAAATAATATTGGAACTCTTTGCTGCTTGATACTATATTGTGCCTTTCATTTCATGGTGGGGGTTAGAGGGCGAGGGCACAGTAGCCTGGTGGGTTAATACACGGGGTTGGGAGTTCTGGTTCTAGTTCCATCACTTACTAACTGTGTGGCCTTGGGCAAGTTTCTTAACTTCTCTGTGCCGCTGAAATATTGGGAAATATTTGTAATAACTAAAAAGGATTATTGTGTTGACTAAAAGAAATCTAAACCACATAGTTTTCTCTCTAACAATTAGATAATACTAATTAATATTTTTAGAAGAGGTAAAGTGAGGAGTTGATAGAAATATATTTTGAGAGTGATTTTGCTGACATCTCCCAGGAATGGGGAAGCAGTACTCAAATTGGAACAAATACAAAATGGGTTTAGAAAGAGTTGAAAACTAATAAGGTTCATGTAATTTGTGGCCAGGTTCAAATTCAGATGGTTCTAGTTTTGCTTTATGTCAGTGTACTCTTGGAATATCTATTTGTAGCACTTTCCAAAATAAGAGGTGACAGTTCTTTTGAAAAAGTTATTCTTATTCATGGACAATGAGCTGTAGGCTTATAAATAAGGCACGCTCCCTGCCTCTGGGAAGCCAGCATATAAAAGTCAATATGTATGTATTAAATTTAATTGAAACACTCAGAGATACAGGCAGAGGTCTTCTCAGAGGACTTTTAGTTTGGTTACATAATTTACCTTTAGCCTCGAGTTTACTTATGTAGCCCTGTTACCAAAATAATGTCTGCAATTTATTGCTATTAGAATTGCAGAGGGAGGACCTTTGGCAGACGCCTGTTCCCATGCCACCCGGTGTCCACTGCTTGTACCCCGCTCCGTGAGGCGAGACCCCTGTCTGACGAAGCAGTCTTAGCGGAAAGCTTTTTTTAAGCCGATGTTTATTCTTCTTTGCATCTGTTCCTTGTTCTTTGTAACCTGGGAAACACAGAGTAAATATCTGCAAAACGTGCTCAGTCTTATGTCCATGACCAGCCTCTGCACGAGCACAGTGCTAAGTCTTGGGGATAGCCCCCGGTGTGAGGACCCCCACGAGCTCTCCTCTTCCTGTTGTTTAGGTATCAATTGACCAGTCTTTTTAATGTATTAGTCTTCTTTTAAAATGGTTGCGTTCCTCCTAGCTTCCCTCTTCGAAGTTGCATTTTTCCCAGAACAGAATGCAGTAATGTAGTGCAGTCAGATGTGGACATACTAGAGAAGCATTATTCATTCTCTCGTCCTGAGCGCTGTTCGCGTCCAACACGTAAGATCCCAGGAATATTTTTGATAGTCATATTACATTAGCGATTCATTGTAAGTTACTTTATATCTTTTGCCTCATTTCTTCACCTGTAGACCAAGGACGCCAATAATTTACTTCAAGGGTTTTGTGGAGATCAAATGAGTTAGTAATACATTTTCCGTGATTACAGCAGTGCCCAGTGCATCGTAAGCCCTTGATATATGTCAGCTGCTGTTACCATGATTATTACCATTACTATTATTAATGTTCAATTAAGACTCCTCTGTCTTAAATGCATTACCGTTCAATCACATTCTCTCCATCCATTTATGTGGGGTTTTTGTTTTATATTTTTAAGGTTAGTTTTGGGTTTACTAAAGTGTCATCTTACTGAATATGCATCATGCCACACTATCCGGACGAAGATGCCCTCATCCCATTGGTGCTGTGTTCCCCTAGGCAGTGTGCTATTTCACACATGAGAAGCGTGTCGTCTCTCTGCCCCCGGCCGCCCAGTCACTGTTGAAAGTGTCAGATTGGACCGGGTCCTGCATCGGGCCATTAGAGACATCACTCCAGCTTGACACTGATTTAGTCATTGGTTTTCATTGGGGGCGAATGCTAGCTGCGTAGAAAGCCCGCCAGAATTCTTTATCGTTCAGCCTTATTTCACGAGAAGTAGATTCCGCGTTCAGGCACGTGGTATTGGGGTGAAGGGGGAGCCCCGCCTTCCAAGAGGCGCCCATGCCGCTGGAGGGCTCACAGATTCCCCGCGGTGGCTCCGAGATTTCTTCAGCAAGTTCTTTCAGTGCCTGATAATGGAGTTAAAACAACCGAGAGTCCTCTTACCGCACCTGAGTACCTACCTGTTTATCGTGCTTTTTACCCTCTCAAGGGTTCCTCCCCTTGTCGCCAGACCACATAGGCAGATTGCAAAGGACGAGAGAGCTGGTCAGACACACGGCTCCTGTAGTGTGGTGAGGATTTGGGGATCTTGTTTGTGATTCCGGGGTGGCAGTGGGAGGACAGACGGTGGGTGGAATAGGGAATTGGCAGTAGGCTTCTCACCTGGGAGGTTCCCCTTCATTGTGGCAGATGGACAGGACCAACCGGGAAGGGTACAGGGTTAACATTAGATTGGCTCGTGGCGGTGCTCCCTGTCGCCAAGGTGGCAAATCACAGCTGTTGGGGAGGAATTCAATCTGCTGGGGGGACGGACGGGGACACACACACACACACACACACACACACACACACACAGTTTAGCAGGCAGAATTGGTGTCCTTCTTCTCTCTTCCACCAACCGAATCCTGGTAAAGTTCAAGAATGCCCCCCCCCCCCGGTCCATGGGCACCACTAAGCCTGCCATAGTAATCACTTCGATGATCAGCGATTGTCTCAGGCGTGGGTGTGAGATGCTAAGTGGGGGCCAAAGGCCAAATCTGAAGGACTGCGTTCTACGTCAAATGCAAGAATTACGACCGTTTATATTTTAGGGGGGAAATAAACAGAAGGAAAAGATATTAGGGTTTTGACTCAAAACCCCAAAACAAGTACAGCAAAGAGAATCAGTCTGCATTTTAATCTGGAGCATCAAGCCATTGTTGTTATTGTTATTTTTTCAGGTTGGGCCTCTTCCGTGAGCCTTCCATTTGAGAGTAGTGTATGGACAATTAACTACTTCTGGGCGTGGAAGATCTCTAGGCGAACATTGTTAACTCGAACATTACATTCAATCACTTTTGTGGGTTCGGTTAACGGATCCTTTTGAATAAGTCCGTCATACCTGCTGTTGTTATCACCATTTTCCTTTTGCTCCCAGCAGTTGTCACAGCCTAAACTTCCCGTGCTTGCTCATGTGTTTGTTTCATGTCTGTCTCCTCCAGCTAAATGTGGCTGCATGAACATAGGGACCTTGTCAGTCCCATATTCCAATGTCTGGACCGTATAAGTGCTTAATAGACCGTCCTTGAATGAAACATCAGACTTTGCGGTCATCTCTGTGACATCAGCATGTAAACTGTGCTCATGTGTTAAGTGCATGGTCTGTTTCCAGCACAGTGGTGAAAACAAACTTGTTCCTTATTTTTTAGAAGGAAAAAGAATAAAACAAGGAAAAGACAGTTGAGACAATAGTTTCTATTCTCTTGTTGGTAAATATAGCTGGCTTTTGAAGGGAGTTCTCTAAATCGATTATTTTGTTTTTAAACATATCTGTTCTGAATGGGCAGACACCACAATTATTAGCTTTTCAGAGAGAAAGAAAAAGGATGCTAGAGTTACCTTAATTTTATTTTTTTTGCTAAGTCAATTTCTTCTTCATTCACTAAGAAAAGTGTATAGTACGTATCTGAAATTTGTGATAGGTGCTTGTCTATTTTAAAAACTTGCACATCCCCAACCCCTTCCCTCCCCATGGTCCACAGGGGAAAAAAAAAAAAGAATATTCCAGAGGTTGGCAGGCGCACACAGCTATTTGGCCTATTGTGCGCCGCCTTCTCTTCCCCTGGGATCCTTTTCATTTCAGCCAATTATCCTCTTCATTCTGTGTTGCCTCTGACCCTAGAGCTCCCTTCTTTGTGGTTTTTCTAAGAGTATCTCACTGTGTATGGTTCCATCTATCCCTGTCCGCACACATCTAAGTTCTTACCATCATTTCAGGCTGCTTCTTTCTAAAATTACCCCTGAACTCTATTGAACGCCTCCCCTGAACTCCTATAGTATTTACTTGCAGTCATATTTGACATTCAGTCCATGTCTAGATTCTTAGCTATTTGAAATGGCCACAGCAGCTCGCATAGGTGTGGCCCTTAGATTTCGGCTTTAAAAAGAAATTCTGTTCTCATTGCACATCCTCATCTGTACTGTTTGTGTTGTATCTGTAGGCTTCCAACAGGAAAATATTACAAGAATTTTAAATTCCATGAGGTTTAGGATTATTTTTATCCTGCACCTACTGTACCTTTATTATGTAGAAATGTACCTGCCACGAATGAATGAATAAATAAAAACAGTGAATTTATTATATTTCAACCGGAAAAAAAAGTAGAGTTGTTGGGGGTGAGCATACTGCTGGTGGTGATTGCTCTGTGTGTGTCAGTCAAAAGGTTGATTATATTAGGCAGGGTTCTGCACTTCAAGCCATAGGATCTCACTTCGAGTGGTTTAAGCAGGAAGGATGTGTTGGAAGGATGTCGTGCAGGGCCCTCACTGGAGCGGTAGGAAACGGGGGACCCAGCTTGAAAAGAAGCGGGAATCAAGGTACCTTGCTACGGTCATGGCAGCCAGAAATGCAGATGCCCCTGGAGAGAGGAAGGTATTGCGGAAGGAAGGCGTGGCTTAGTTTAGAGTGAGAAAAACACACAGGTAAGAAGATAAAGGGTCCACCAAGGAGAAAGATTACATGCTGTGTTCAGAACAAGGCATTTCAGGGTGGCCCTTTCTCTTGGCTACATTCCTGCTCTTTCTGGTGCTCTAGCTCAGATTAGTTGTTCTTATTATTCTCATAGAGAGATTTATTTTCTTATTAGGGGACAGAGAAAAGCTGCTGAGGCTTTGATGAATCTACATACTAACCTTGGAAACAGTAATGTACGTACTTTCCTAACCAGGAGCAGGTATGGTAGAGTACTCAGTATATTGACAGTGCTCTCCCTAATTTCTTCAAGTAAACCTCGCCACGAGGTAAATCAGTCCCCATGTATTTAATCTGCTTTTGTTGTAATGGAAACAATAGAATTAATGTTTATAGAATTTCCTTGTTGTGTATCAGTATATATAAAAATAAAACACCTATGCATACAACATATACGTGTATTATATATAGACATACATACAATTTTTTTGGTCATGCTTGCAGCTAAACTCATTACTTTCAGTAATTTTTGGTTGATTTCCTTAGATTTCTAGGTCTGCAGTCATGTCATCTGTAAAATAGATATGTTTGTTTTTTCTTTTCTACTAGTTATGCATAACATTTTCTTTTCTTTTTGCATATTATTAACAACATTTTTGGGACAATAAATCCTAATTTGAGAAAACCAGGGGAAAAAAATGTTTGCTTGTAGGTGAGCTACTTTTGGAATGATAAACTATGCCAACTAATGTTACTTTATTGTTATTCTCTATATTTGTGAATTTGACAGGGACAGATATACTTCTTTTGTTATTACTGTTTATCATAAGAACTGAATCAAACTGCCATGAAAGAAATCCAACGGGGCGGGGGGGGGCGGGCGGGGAGAGAGAGAATGAATGTGTGTGTGTGTGTGTGTTTGCAGAGGTGAGGGAGTGGACCAAAATAAATAATTCCCATTCTCAGCTCTCTAAGATCTTGGAGTGTTCTCAGGGAGATATGTATACAAAACCAATTGTAGAAATTCTTCTGCAAAGTACAAAGACATCTGAGCCTGGAGTCACGAAGTCCTGAACTCTGCTCGGGCTCCTCCGTTTGTTCCGCCTGCTGCGATATGACCTGGGGAAAATCGTTCAGCCCTAAGGAGCCCGCGTTCCTCACCTCCGAAATACAGGGTTACGACAAGGATTAAATGAATTCTAGTGTGGAAAGTGCCCATTAGAAAGCCTGGCACAAAGCGTACACCAAGGTTTGCTTTTCAGTTCTACTGTTTATTTTTAACCTGTGGCTTCCGACATGGAGGAGTGATTCAGTCTGTGAGGATCACGAAAGAATTGCAGCCTGCCTCGAAAAAGCATGCTGTTTCAGTGAGTAAAAGAGAACCAGAAAGTTAAGAACAAAGGCATGATATTATTAAAGTACAAGAAAAGTGAATATTCTAGGCCTGAATGCAATTAAAAAATTTCAGACTGTGTGTGTGTGTGTATGGAGATATATATATATATAGATATAGATATAGATATAGATATAGATATATCTATCTATCTATCTTGCAAGAGACCCACCTTATATATAAGAATACACTAACATTGAAAGTAAAAATGGGAAATACATATGCCATAAAAAGAGTCATTGAAGTAATTATGTTAATTTCAATGTAGACAATAATGCAAGAAGCACCACTAGGGATAAAGATGGCTTTTCACAATGATAAGAGAGTTAATGCATGAGAAAGATAAAATATTTTAAAATTTGTACACAGTTAACAGACAGCCTCAAATTATACAGAAGATTTTCAGAAATAAAAGGAGATAGATTGTGTGTGTGTCTGTGTGTGTGTGTGTGTGTGTGTGTATTCATAATTATAGTGGGAGATTTCAGTACCTGTATCTCAATAAATGATAGACAAGGAAGATGAAAGCAATCTGTAAAGAAAGAAAAGATAACAAGAAGCATGCTTACAAATTTGATTTAGTTGACACTTATAGAACTTGTCAGCTGATGACTGTATATTTCCAAGTATATAATTTACCAAAATTAAACATATGGGCCAAATATTGTTTCCGGTGTTTGAAATTATAGAGTATATTTTTCTGACCCTAGTGGAATTAAGCTATAAAGGAGTAAAGAAAAAAGAATAAGACGTTGCCTAAAAATAAATAAATAAAAAAAATAAAAACCACATAAAAACAAAAAACCAGAATCATCTCCATGCATAGACCACAAAGGCACAGTTTCTTTTGTTCACTCCTTTAGACCAGCTTGGTGGTTCTCCACCTTTAAAGTTAAAAATACGACGGGATTATAGACCATTGTACCGCAAGTGTACTGCACGGATGATCTTAGAAATATGCAAGGTTAAATGTGAATCTATCTGAATTTTTTCCTTATGTACGTATTTTAGAGCCCTGCTTCCCATAAAGATGCACCTGCACATTATTTTCTTTCTCCTGTATTCTGTTGGGGAATATCCAAATCAAAGGTTACTTTTCTCAGCAAACTCCTGTGAACTTCTCTTTTCCTTAGTAAATTAACCTGGGCATCCTTATCTTTTCAACCATGTCTCTACCACAGCACCTGGAATTCTATTCTATTTGACATATCTATGGGTTGCCTTCCAAGAATAACTTTGGCCTCTGTTGCACCACTGCATGTTGCAGCAACCGGGTGTGTAGTCCAGTCCTTAGGGTTTAAAAAAAAAAATGAAGAAATGAATATGAATTTTCTGTTATTGTAAATAAAGGCACTGGGAAACCCATTTCTTTATTTCTTTATTGGCTCTTGACCTCACTTAATAATTGTGGAGTCATGGTCCTTAGCAGAATACTTCTCTGAATACATTTTTTTTTGCTAATTAATTAACCAGAGCTGTTTTATGATCTTCGAGTGCCCAAACAATCTAGTCAGTTACTAAATCGCATCCTTTCTTTCATAGTTTTTCTTACAGTGCATCCTCCTTTTTCTGTTGATTGATACAAACTTGTTTGGAGGTGCCACGCCCTCACTGGTAGCACCTAGGGGTGAGCTACTGTCGATGGGGTGGGTCCCACTTTCTTCGGCTACGTCCGTCTGCTTCTAGTCGGTAACACTATCGCTTCTTTTAACTGCTGCTGTCTCTTTCCTGACAATGATGCCACAGATGGGCTTTGGTCTGAAGATGCCTAAAGGATGCCAGGTGCTGTGATGTCTTCCGTGTGCCAAGATCATTGGAGAAGTAGAGAGAATACTCCTCTATCATTAGTGTTCTACTTTTCCATGTGGTGCTTCCCAGGTGGTGCTCCTGTGGTTTTCCCTGGTTTTTCCCCCTGCATACAACCCCTCCTGATTCCCTTTCTAGGATTCAGGCATCAATACATGGGAGGACTGGGCTGGAGGACAGAACCGAACTCAGAAATAACCAAGCACTTTTTCCTCCATCCTTGAAATGAGTGTGTAAAGAAGTAAACAAACTAATAACTCACGTTTTATAACTGTTCTGGGCAGCTTTAGTGTTTCCAAAGCTCAGTTCTGATACGATTGACCTGCCTCATAACAACCTTCAAGGCTTTCTATTGCTTCTGTGTCCTCTCTTAGGACAGTGCTCAAGGGCTTCTGATGTCAGCCATGACTCCCTTTTGCAACCTTAGCTCTCATCTTCCCTTCAAAGAACAGCAGATGAGCAAAGAGGAGCTGGGGTCGGGTCTCAGCTCTGTTGCTTTCTCAGCACCTTGGCCAGTTACTGCAGTGAGTCTGAGGCCCTATTTATAAGGTGGCTGTAGAGGCAGTTCTTGCCTTTATATGGATAGTACCCACTTTATGGCAATGGACTGAATCAGACACTGCATGTACATCACTTATTATAATTCCTGGTAAGGAATCACTGCTCTTTAAATGTTCATTGTTCTTACTCATCTATCCCTCTTAGCTAGCTGGGTCTCTGAAGTTGACCCATAGGTTCCTGCTTCAGTTCCTGTGCTTGTTTATGGCTGTTCTTTTTCCCCCTCAATGCCCCGATTTTCCTCTTTCCTAACTATCACCACTCTCGCTAAATAAAATTTAGTCTTCCCAGGCAGCTGATCTTTCCATGGTTAAATTCACTGAGAGCGTAACGCCCTCTGTTAGCTCTATCGTGGATTCCCGCCACCCTGTGACTTGGCACACTCCTGTTTTTGGATTCTCCCCTTTCTCTACTGCTCTCCTGTGGTAGTTGAGATACTTTGTCTAGTGCTCTGGCATGGACGCCGGTGGCCGCTTGCCTTCCTGGTCTGCAAGCACCTCGAGGCCTGGAACAACTCATAAACCTTGGGCCAAAGCCCGGTCTTCCCCTTGGAGACGATTCCCCCCTGCCCTTCTTCTTCCCACATGTGTAGTCCTGTGAGCTTATTCATGGAGCAGTGAGTGAGGAAGCTGACACTCCCTCAGCTAGACGAGTCCCCGGAAACGAGCGATGACCAAAGTGACTCTGTCGTGACAACCAACCTCCCACTCCTCTCTTCCATAATTTGCTTGGAGTGATGGTATAAAAATACTAGAGAAACTTATACACTGCTCATATGTAACAGGAGATGAGAGTCACTTCTTCTTATGTGTCTTCCTTTCAATGATTTCTGTGGCTTGAAGTCTAGAAACACATGGGAGACGTTTTTCCTTTCAAACACACTAAAAAAACCTCCATAATGTGCTTTTCTGTTTTCCCAGGATCGCAGACCCGCCCCTGACAGCTCTACTCTTCCTATTGGCCACAAGGGTATGGAGGAGAAAAAAGAGGTTGCCCCAAAATAACAACTTTTTTGCTTACTTTTGGAAAATAGCTCAAGATTGTGATGCATTCTGGCTTTGGGCCCACCACTAAATAGATGTTTTCTGATGTGTAAAATGAGACTTAGTAACAGCCCCATCTAATAGAGTTTTACGGATTAATTAAAATACTTCATACAAAGCTCTTGGCCCGCTACCTGGCAAAGAGGATGGGTGAGCTGAGATCTCAAAAATAAAAGTGTCCCCGGGGTTTGCCACGTACAACATCGAGTCCTCATCAGTATTGGTGGCTCATTCTAGCCCTGGGAAGCTGAGCAAATTCATATCTTACCTGGCGTTGGGTACGGAAGGATCAGCCTCTGACAGATTTGCACGTTAGGCAAAGTAAAGATTTTTCCTTCTAAAATTACCTCCCGCTTTCTGACCCCGATTGTGACCCACAGGAACTGCTTTTGTGGAGTGCAGTTAAAGCGGTGGATTTTCCAGGTCAGATTTTCAGTTTTCTGAACGTGGTACTTCAAGCAGTGCCCCAAGTTCGCCATTTTATCTAAAGATGGATCCTGTCTTATTAAGTTCCCAGGATCATTAAAACTGCTGGGAAAGTCCTCCTTATGTTCCTGAAAAATGGAAGCTTGTGTTTTTCTTGAATTTCTTTTCACTGGCCCTCGAGTTGGGCAGCAAGCGCTGGCACTCCCATTGAATATGTGAAGGTCATGCACTTGGGGATCATTTGCGTCCTTAAATGGTCAAACTCTGTACACCGTGGGTACTAGGTTGAAACTGACCCAGGTACATTAATGGCATCTTATGACTCGTCCTTTCTCCGGGATCAGTAGAGTGGGTGTTGTGGCTGAGCGTGTTCTAGAAGGAAGGGAAGGTTGGCCTCGGTGACCAGCACCGTCTCAAGCTGTATGTCTTACTGTAAAGCTGTGTGGGATTCTGTAGCTTGATTTGTGAGAGAAGACGCAAAAGCTGATAATTTTCACATTACTATCAAAGTAGCCAACTTAAAGCCAAATAACCATTTTCTCTTAGCACAGTCACCGTATTTTTATATGCTTTGAAATAAAAGGTTTTGGCTATTAAATTTCTAAAATATGCTTATATACATAGTGACACTTGACACCTGTAAAACCCTATGAGCTAGGTAAGGCAGGCACCTTTATTTATTTGCACAGAAAAGGAAACAGAGAATCAGGTAATTAAAGTGTCAGGATTTATTTGAAGATTTAAGCTAGAGTAGAATCCTAAGGGTGGAGTTTTAAATGATACACCTGTCCCGTATGAATGGTGACTTTGCTGAGGGAGTTAAACCTCTGAATATGAGCTTATAAATCTGAAAAATGAAAATAATACTAGTCATCATGTATGAGTTACTACAAGGAACATAATTTGGAAGCTGTATTTAAGACAGCAGGGTGGTTTAATAACCTCTCCGGAAAGCATTTGTCGTGGCTTATTTATGCTTTTCTTTCACGAACCAAATAGTTATGCCAAGCAAAGTTCTTGGCTCCCTTTAATTGCAGAAAATTTAACAGGAAAAAGGTCTAATTGCTACATGTGTCCTTAAAATTGCTTACTTCTTGTGTTCTTTAAAGGAGTATTATGAATTCTGGGGGAAAAAACAATAAGTTACTGGTAAATAGTCTCCACTGTTGATTGCATTTTCTCTGAACTTTGAAAATAAGATTTACTAGCCTGCTGATTTTGTCCTTTTCTAGTTGAAGAAACAGATGACTCATTTCTCAAGGTTTGAGGATGACGACGATTTAAAGTTTTCAAAGTCCCCAGCAAACTAACTGACTTATCAAAATCAAGGCTAAGTTTAGATACATTAACCAGATTTGCTTTGTCCTTGGGTTGTCCATTCAGAATCTGGAGCATTCTGTCCGATGTGAGCTCAACTTGCTGTCCGCAAAGCATTAAACTATGCGTAGTACCGTATTTTTAGTTAATGAGCTTAAAAAAGGTAAAATTCCAATCACCATGTCCCATTCCTTTTTTTTTTAAACTACCATTTTAATGGTTTTTTAAAAAAATTTTATTTATTATTTTTTTAGAGAGGGGAAGGAAAGGAGAGGGAGAGAAACACCAGTGTGTGGTTGCATTTCATGCACCTCCTGCTGAGGACCTGGCCTGCAATGCAGGCATGTGCCCAACATTGAGAATCAAACCAGCGACCTTTTGGTTCGCAGACTGGGGCTCAATCCACTGAGCCACTCCAGCTAGAGCTCGCAGTGTCCCATTCTTTGCCCTCCTCTTCTTAAGTATTGGATTTTAAGGCTATTTTTTCCCCCTGCAAGTGAATGTAGTTATTTCAAATAAATGTAGTTATTTCATCCTGAATGTAATACCTTCTTTTACCAATTTATATTTTGTATTTCCTTATCTACATTAGTATGTGCATTCTTCCAAAAGAATAATCAGTAATGCCAGGGAAAGCCTTGGAATCTAGATTGACACCCAGCGTGTGTTTTTTTGTTTTTGTTTTTGGTTTTTTTGTCTGTTTGCTTGGTTTTTTTTTGTTTGGTTGGTTTTTTTTTTTTTAATAACTTGGCAGAACCAGAACGTAGAAGAAAAAACCAACAAGTGTCTTGACAGTACAGGCAAGATTCAGTTAGGAGACTGCACATGCATGTTCTTGGTGGAGAATGTTTTTCTGCTTTAAACAATGGGAGAAGCAGTAGTGCGCACTGAGTTCTGGTAGACAAACCCTGGTTGGCTAAGGGCTCATCTGAACATAATCAGCTCAGTTAACCACCTTTCTGTCCCATAACTTTCCACTTCGGTGCTTTTTTCCTGGGTTAAGTGGGATACTTCAACAAGAGCATAAACACTAACCCTACCCAGTATCAAAAGAAACCAACTGAAAAAGAAACATCTAGCTGATCCATTTGCTGCACGTTCATTAGCTTTGACTGATTTTTTTTCACCTACTCAACTGAATGATCAACCAAACATGACAAAGTTGTTTAAATTAGCTAACCATCTGATGAACATATAGAGAAAGCTGGAATCTTCCCATGTTATGTACCCCTGACATTCAGGGATTAGGTATAGAAATAATCCATTTCTCAAAACATCCAAGGTGTCCCCACTTGTATCTCCGTGGCAGAGGTGTTATCAAGTGGTTTAAAAGTCTCCTAACAGGGGCGTCCAACCTGTGGCCCATGGGCTGCGTGCAGCCCAGGATGGCTATGAATGCGGCCCAGCACAGAATCATACGTTGACTTAAAACATTATGAGATACTTTTGTGATTATGTGTCGCAGTGGTCCAAGAGAACTCTTCTTCTTCCAGTGTGGCCCAGAGATGCCAAAAGGTTGGACACCCCTGCTAGAACGTACTTATTACTATAAAACTGAGTGCTAGAGATTTTCTGAATCATGTCTCACTATGATTGTACAGTTACAACCATCTTTAGACTTTCTGACATTTTGTTTCATAGAATAGTGGGTCATATTAATGCTCAGTAACTATGTGTTCAGCGAATGACTTGCTGGATGGATGAAAGAACACTTATAGGAGTTAAAAGAACTGAGTCATTGGCATGACTAACATCAAGTGACAATGTCTCAGCTGTGTCATTGGCACAAGGAGACTAATGTCTGGCTTTTGGAGTAATGGTAAGAAAGGAGAAAAAAACTCTGAAAACCACTAATAGCTCTGCTCCCATGTAACCTGATGCTTTATTTAGTATGGTAATATTTGATTTTTCCAACATTATGACATATTTGATGAATGAAATTTCAAGGCATTCACCTATTTAAGTAACATTAAAAATAACTAATTTGAGAGAAATATTTCTAAAATATGGTACATGTCTCTTTCCTCTATTAAAGAGAAAATAATGAACACAATTTCACCTTGCTTTAATGACTCATGGCTATTATTGCAAAGCAAGCTGCAAAGCAATCATTTTCTCTTGATTATAAAAATTTGCAGGACTGATGCTCCCACATTAAATGGCTCGGGAGTGCTTTGCTTGTCTAATGAGGTTATTTCTATCACCCATCACTTCTCAGCATCCTAAAAAGATGATATTACTGCTTCTGATCCTCAGTTCTCTGTAGGCTGGGATAAGATAGAATTCACAGGAGAAAACTGGAACCTAAGCCCGTTGAGAGTAACACTGGCTCACCTATAAGGCAAAGTAAACAGTGGCCCCCCTGGGGCAGGGGTGGTGGCTTCTGCTGTGACAGTAGAGTGAAACCTTCCCTGCCGCACAAAGTCTCTTTCTGCTCGCTTCTCTTCTGCTCTCATCTGCATCTGCTCTTTGCTCATCAGCCCATAATTATAACTGTGCAATCGCTCCACCAGCCAGCCTCTTCCTTGACAGGGTGGTAAACTTGGGCAGAAATCATAAGCTTTATACCTCCTACCGTGGTGCCTCACATGCATAATAAACATCACGAATGTTTGTAGAAATAAATGCGGAAGAGATTTGCTGGCTTTCTTTCTCTCTACCTCCCCAAACAGGGCTTCTGATATTCTCCAAATATCTTTTCAGGCCGATTGCAAAGTTGTCAAGAATCAAAACGTTTTACAGGATAACTTTTCTGATTATAGTAGTCGGGGATGAGTCAGTCAGGTTTCACTTCTAAAATGACGTTTTTTTATAAAAGACACTATCCATTGGGTGAAGAAAAGGGAAGGGGTGAGAAAGAAAGGAATGTAAATGAAGTTTATTCATTATGTCAGATCTTTGGAAATTGACCGAAAGCAAAACCCCGAATGGTTACTGACACGCCTTGTGCGAAACAATCTAAACAGTGTTCCTGACACACTTTGTGATAAAGAACTGGCACATCGAGGGGATTTCAGGAGACCTGTGTATGACGGCGCTGCCCTGTCTGTGACGGTCAGCCGCCGTGGGGGTTGTCCCGGGCTGAGGAGCCTTTCTGGGCGCAGAGCCACACAGTAGCTGTCCCAGAGAGTCATTGCAGTAGTTCATTTAGGGATGCCACTGAGAGACCAGCTGAGATTGGTGTATATTCTTTATTGCTGCTACCGTATATTCTCAGCCAAAAGGATGGTTGAGAACCATCCTAATCATTGAGAAGGTTAATTAGAAACACACACTACAAAAAAATTTCTTGTAAAGAAATATATATATCTCACACCCAAATTTAAGGAGGAGGTGATTAACAGAGCCCTGGCCCTCCACGCATGCACGGCCCGGTGGGGCAACAGTCACGGAAGCAAATCCTTCTGGGGGTATAAATGCTCTCACGGAGGTGGCGGCAAGTAACATGGGAGCTTCACTGCTAATGAATGCAAAAAACCAAGAGAGGGAAAAGAAGGTATTTTCATTCTTTCTCAGATGATGTCACGTATGTGGGGAAGATAAAAATAACGCAGCGTGCTTCTCAGCAAAGTGCATGCTTTCTGGCGGGTTTCTGCCGTTGTCTGTTTTTCCCTTGCGATGGGTAACTGCCTTGTTGACGGAAACCATTTCGTCTGTGCGCTTACCTCTGTCACTGATAGCACTGTGATAACAAGCTTTCTGCTTTGTTTTACTTTTCCTTCATGGTGTCAAGCACACAATAAAGTATTTCATTGCAGACTGTTGTTTTTTCAGTGTCACCAGAAACAAATAACAAAAACTAACCCAATAAACAAGGCATTACCACGAGCAGCACCCGCCCGCCCGTCTGCTTTGCATTTGGCCAGCACTGTTTTGGTTTTAGCCGACGCTGGCCTACAAGACACTCTTCATCAACGACTTGTTTTACTTCCTATCAGAATCATCATTTTAAAGCTGGATGCATGAAGCGTGATCATTGCCTGGTAATAGTGATGACAAAAGTATTGTGTCTTGTAGGATTTCCCTCGGGGTGTCCAACCTTTTGGCGTCTCTGGGATGCACTGGAAGAAGAAGAGTTGTCTTGGGCCACACGTCGGACACATTATGACACCAAAAAGTCTCATAATATTTTAAGTAAATTTATGATTTTGTGTTGGGCCACATTCAGAGCCATCCTGGGACACTGTGGTCTGTGGGTTGCAGATTGGGCACCCGGGGATAGACACACTTGGAGAAATGCCATCCTGTCATTTGAGATGGTGTATATACTCGTGTCTGCCTGGGACCTCTGCCCAAAAGGATATTCATTCCTCCCAGAAATATGGGTGCACCAGATTTTCGGTGTTAATTCCTGGTGGGCAAAGGGCACAGTACCAGGGCCACCACCTAAAGAGAAGAGGTTCTCAGGCTTAAAGTCCATCAATTTTTGTACATGTGACTATCTTGAACAGTATGGTGGGGTCCGCCAACAAGGATTTTCATGAACATGGAAGCAAGATGGTAAGCGTGATTACTACTAGGTCCAGGAATTGCGGGGTCTTCTCAGAGTGACTCCCCGTGCCAAACACTGGGCTTTGCAGGAGTCTCCTGTCTTGCCTACACATGCCGCCTTCTTCTTGCACTAATCTGGTCCTCGTTAGGTCTCTGCTGTCCTAGTCAGTATGTCTGTTTTCTTCCAGTGTATTCTCTTGCTCAAGGATGCTTATCTTTGTACCTCTTTTTTTCCTCTATAAAAATAAATATTTTTTTTTGTCTGTTATGTAAGGAGGTAGTGAGAAGAATTAATCTGATAAAGGTCAGAAGAGAATTAAATATATATATTATTATCAGGTCGTTGCAACCAAATAAAGATCATCCTTAAACTGTCACAGAGGTATGGTAGATGTTTCTTGAAAGTCAGGCACTTGAAATCTGAAGTGTCCCGAGCGTTATTTTGTGCATGGCTTGTTCAGGGAAGTGTGAATTCATTTGGTGTGAAGTATTTCTTTAAAAGTCAGCATCATCTGGTGTGTGTGAGAGCCCGGAGCATGTCTCTCTGGGAGGAAAATCCCACCGAGCGTGTTGTTCAAAGCCCCACCTTGCTTTTCAGCCTTTTCCTTTCCCTGGTCTTGGTCTGTGGTGTCAGCGCAAGGGAGGAATTGTTGTGGCTAGAATTGACCACCGTGTTTAAATTTCCAGTACAGTCAGTGTTCTTTGATATGTGGCCTGGCCAGTCCACATACTACTTGCACCTGACCAAAATGATATTTTACTTTCAAATGACATTTTAGTTAGAAACCTCGGGCAAAATCTACAAAGATAATAGAGAGTAGTCATGAAAATGGTCAACCTTCAAAACAACTATTCTAGTGGGTTGGAATAAAATTTGCAATTTGATTTCATGTGGATTTAGGAGTTTGGAAGGGAAGGCATGAGGGAAGCTCTCGCAGTGGCCAGGGCCTGCCCTTGTCCTGCCCCCAAGAAGGTGCTGAGCATGATTTCAGTGAGGTCAACCCTCTGTGCCCCTGGGGCTGGCCTGGCCCTGCAGAGTCAGAGACCTGACTCTATCAGCCCAACCGAGCCGCCCTATCCCTACGCATGCAAATGCCTATTGCTCCAGCTCCTAAAGCTGGACATAGAGCAGAGTGGAGTTTATTAATTCACCGTGGAAATCGGTAAGAGCGCTGCAAACTTGTGTCCTCTAGTCAATCCAAGCGCCCTCTACAGACAAAACACTAAAAAGCCAAATAACAAGTGGAAAGCTGGTTGGAGACTATATATTTGCAAAGAGGGGTGTTACACAGTCAGCTACCCAAAGCCACATTTAGCCCTAGGATTGGACGAGTTGAGTTAAATCACCCTTTTTCCATTGAAAGTGTTGGACGTTTGCTGCAAAGCCTTGCTTCAGGCCCCTTTTTTCCTGGTTTTCTGTGATTAAGTCTTGTCTGTTCCACTGGCTGTGTCCAAGCCACGGTGGCTGTGCTTTCCTGGCCAAGGAACCGATCTCTCTTTAAAGCCTTTGCACAAACCTCTTCTGATCGTACAATCGCAAGACAAGCTAACTCCCATCTTTTATGAGTTTTTGGAATTTCCAATATACTGTCATTTCCAGTATGCCAGCTTTAGGTCTGCATTCTAAATATAAGGCAGGCTTTTATGAAGGCAACAATTATCAAAGGATCGGAATCTGCATTTTAAAAGCAGTTTCAGACTTAATTCAAATAACTGCAGTGCTATCCACCTGCTGCGTAAACTTGGCAAAGGAACTTTTGACTGTGAGTCTCAATTTTTCCACCTGTAAAATGGGAATAATAATAACGCCTGCTTGGTAGGATAGTTATGACTACCTGAGATGATCTGCATGCAATATTAAGCAAATTTCCTGGCATTTATTAAAGTAAGCATTGAGTTGAATGGTATTATTGTTAATGATATTATAGCGCATGACTTTTGCGTAAACTTTTTTTGTTGTGTCTTACAAACACCATTCAGATGGAAGAGCTGGCCAGAGCTGAATGGAGATTTTGGTTCTGTCAGTGCAGGTGGGGCTCCTTGTGTTGGTAGAACTTCCTGGGTCCTTCTGACTGACGCTTAGGGATACGCTGATAGCTGTCGTTCCTTCTCGTGGCTAAATGCCATCAGAAATTCCCTTTCAGTATTCTGATGCATCTGCATATGAAGACTGAAACTTGGAATAATGCAGTTCTAATCTGAAACTTCTACTGAAAGAGGGTGTCCTATTTTGCGACTATTTCTTCATCACTTCTACTGATTCTTTGTGTGTCATTAGTTCCTGTCTAACCAAATTCAAGTGCGTCATCCACTATATTCCTTCTGATTTCAAATAAGCGAAGTGTGGAAAACAACATGTGTTCACTTTGAAAGGTCCTCCCGTACACAGTGAGGCCTGGATAATGTGATAGGATCAGGGAAAGAGAAATCAAATTTCAGTTAAAAGAGGTAATAAGCTGGAACTCCAATAAAATATGCAACTTTTCCCATAGTTCCCGGACAGCTTAGGTACCACGTTGACTGATCACCATTTTAATTCTGAATTGATTTGTTACTTTATGCAGTAGCTCTTATTTTATGACTGTATTAATTGATAACACATACAAAGAGCCTATGCATAAAACTCACATTGATTTTATGAGCAGAAAAGTTGTAACAACACTCTTTTAAAGTCAACACACATCCTACATCCCAGTTCCTGGTCGCTACTTATTTCACCTGTTCCACATACCATTCACGTGGTGGACCACTGGCCCTCCCTTGCTTCAGCGAGGAACAAAGTAATGTCTGCCATCTGTGGACTTTTTAGAATAAAGGTAATGTATTGATCTTGAGAGCTAAGTCATGGCTTGTAAATATTACAAGATGGCAAGGCAAGGGTGATGGCGCACTGCTTTTCCAAAGACCCTTCCAGGACAATGTAGAAGAGCTAAACTAGGAATCTGGGATCTATCTTACTTAATGATACCATGAAGTTCTAAGTGGTCTATCAAAAGTATGACAAAAAAGGCCCTAGGAAGAGGTCTTCTTCCTGCCATGTTGACTTACCCTGTTCCCGAGGCACCTCGATTTCTCACCAGCTGTGCTGTTGGCCCAGAGCCCCTTCTCCCCTTCCCATCCTGCATCCGGCTGGCTGTTTGACACTTGTCCTGCACAGGCTCAGCATCACCTCCTCTTAAAGGTGCTCTCTGTATTGGCCTTTCAGTCTGACTTAGGTGTTTTTCCGTATTTTTCTTCTTTGATCCCACAACACTTTGCTCCTACTTCAGTGGTACCATTAACCAAGCAGAAAATATATCATTTTCATGTCCATGTTCGAGTGCAAAGTATTGGGTTGGCCAAAAAGTCAGGATGGCTTTTTCTGTAAAGTAAAAGACACGTTTTTCATTTTCACCAATAACTTTATTGATTTGGATATTTTCAGTATGTTGGCTATGCCCCCGCATGATATAACGTCGATTGTTCTCAGTTAACATCTTGATTTGATCATAGTCAACATCAACTGGCCTCTTCAACTGTGGAGCATTGTCCAGTGAGAAGTCTCCAGCATGAAACTTCACAAACCACTTTTGATACGTTCGATCAGTCACAGCACCTTCTCCATATGCTACACAAATCCGGTTTGGGTTTGTTTTTTTTCTTTTGCGTTTCAGTTGCGTTTTTACCTTTCTTGAAATAATAAAGCATAACATGCCAAAAATGTTGCTTATTTTCTTTCATGTTCAATAGTAAAATGGCTACACAAAAATCCACCAATTTTGATGTTTTTTGAAATGCTCGCTGATATGACAGCCATCAGAATACAATCTAATAAAATTGTTTCAAATGAAGTTAAAGACAACTAAGCACTGCTAGAGCCATCTTATGGGAAAAAACCAAGTGAACTTTTTGGCCAACCCAATAGATGCCTAATGTTTGTTAAATAAGGAATAAATGAACCGATGGATGAAAAGAATTTTATTTACACCTGGGGTAATTAGAAAGTTTTTACCTTTGGATTGCTAAAGAAGGATGGGCAGGTATTTGTCAACAAAGGAAGAAAGAGAAGGGGATTCTTGGTAGATAGAACAGTACATGCAAAGGAAATGGAGTTCCTGAAAACACATAGTCAGTAGGGGAGGAGTTACTGCTTTGGGGTTTAGTGAGGCAAGCACTCAAGATCAAGTGGAATTAGGCATGTAAGAACACAGTGTTGGACAGGTAAGGAGAGATTAAATTAGGAAAGGCTCTTAGAGCTGGAATAAGCAGAAAAGAAAGCATCGTAACTTCATGGGAAAGCAAGTGATGTAATAAAAATGGATTATGTGTTCACAAACAATATAAAAGATAAAAAATTTATCATTCCTTTGTGAGCTCTGATTCCATAAAGTTCAACATACCTTGGAAGAGAAGAATCAGCATAAACTTGGGTGCTCTTTTGAGAAATCCTGCATAATAAATTGATGGATGGAGACACATAGATGGGTTCCTAGATCGGTTTATGAGAAAATTGATTTTTATGATTTGCAGTGCATATGGGAATCTCACGCATTTGTGTACTTAATTAACTTTTAAGTTGGCCTTTGGGATTGAAAATATCATTTCTAATCTTCTAATATCCTTCATCACATAATTTCAGATATCTGAGGAGTAAGTGCTATGTTTTCAAAGCCACTGACTCCCAGGAATGAATTAGAATTCTGAAGCTGTTAAGGAAAAGAACAGAGAAAACATTTTCCACCTTACTGTGGGAGGTGGATCTAAAATGCTCTTTTTGCTCGAACAGGCATCACTAAAGCCAGCACATTTCTGTACAGCTTGTGTGTTAGAAGATACATCCATGCATTCATCTATTCAACGTCAGAATGACTGTCCGTTCTTTGACAAATATTATTTTCCATCTTCCTACTTAATGCAAATATTTTGACCTGGAAGGATGTGGAGAAAGACAGCCTTTAGGTTTGCATCTCAGCTGGGGTCTGTAAATCATTGTGCTCGTCTGTGGAAAGCGTTGAGCGTTTCGTGAGAAGCTGGATACTTATAGACGTGCGTATGTAGCAAGTCTGTCTATGCGAATACCCAAAGTGGAGCACTCACCAATGAGCAGATGTATGATATTTTGTGCGTGGAACCTTAAGTCACGTGGCTCGGTAGGCAGGCACTGTTTTCTCTAAAGAGCCAGGTAGTGTAAGTCATCGGCTGTGGGAGCCTTACAATATCTGTCACAGGGTCTCACCTCTTCCATGGTAGGGCAAAAGCCACCATAGACGATCTGTAATTAAATGAGCATGGCTGTCTTCTAATAAAACTTTATTTATGGATGCTGAATTTGAAGTTTATATAATTTCTACCTATCCTGAAATATTATGCTTTTCATTCCTTTCAACCGTTGACACACCAAAACTTATCCCCGGCTCAGGAATCGTACAGAAGCAGATGGCAAGTGGGGTTTGCTGACCCAGACAAAGAGGGTCGTCTCTGCCGCTAGAAGGGCCGTCTGGATCCGCCTGACACACCCTCTCCAAGCCACAGGGATGAAAAACATCCCTCCCTTGGAAACCAGCTTTTTCTTAAGTATTGATGAGAGTTATTCTCATGCCAGCTATTAACCACTTTTTACAGCAGGTGGTTTGCATATGGAGCAAAGCGAGGAGCAGATGGTAAGCCATGGAGAGAGGCAGTGTGGGAAGTCCCGTGCCCACCTTCAAAGCTTCCCTAGCTTCGGCTCCTCTTCCCTTTTACTGACTCATGTCAGGGCGGCAGATTTTTCAGGAGCTCATGCCAGCTTGGACTCCTGGAAGTAGCCAGAAGCAGTGGACAGGAACGTTCAGTAGGAGCAGAGTGGTTCTGGTTTCCAGGGTCCATTGTGGCTGCCTCTTTTTTTTTTTTGCAAGAACTGCCCGGGACATAGAGATGCAAGTCGCTCTGCTGGGAGCACCAGTCTTCAGCACTGAGTGACTGCTGACTCTTGCTAGGAATTTTTAAAATAAGTACGTACACACACATATGTACTTATGTATATAGGCATGTGTGTACCAGAAGCAGACTGTTGTCAGAGCTTGGGATATGAGATGCTTATTAGGGAGTGTCCTTGGCACCAGCGTTTGGAGGGGAGGAGAAGGCAGCCAGAGGGAGGAGGGGACAACTTGGGGCTGCTGCGCAGGCCCCGTGACGGAGACGTCATGGGGAGCTCTGAAACGAGGACGGCCTTCTGAGTTCTGTCATTGATTATGTCATTAGATGGTGAGAGAGGGTTTGACCCTGCATGGGGACATCTGTGTAGCTGGGGTAGTCCCTCAAGGGGCTGACAGCTGAAGTCTGCCTTCTGACTGCTCTCAGGTCCCGGCTCCAAGTCCTTCAGTGAAGTGATCGGTCTGTCTGCCCACTTACCTGTCTTTCTGTCCACCCACCCATCCACCCACCCATCCATCCACCCATCCATCCATCTATGTATCAGTCAGTCTGGTGTGTGCGCGTGCGTCTGTCAATCTAGGAATTCTAATATAGATTCTAGCGTACTGCCTACAGCTTGAAATAACTGTCTGGAAAGATTATCTCTAATTGATGTCTGACTAGGCATCAGTTGGCCTATTGTAGTTATTTTAATCGTATTTAATAGTATAGGAAGGACTACAAAGTAATTGAGGTTTAGAGAAAAGAAGAGGAGACTAAAGAGAAGAATTTCTGATTCTCAATCTGTTATCCATCTGGCCTTTTCTAAAAACCAGACAATCCCTAAACATTAGATTTGAAGAATCATTCTCCACGAACTGCAGCGTTCAGTTGTAAGATTAAGCATCTTCATTTGTGTCTGTTTTTCATACTTTTAAAAGAGAAGGCTACTGGCAATCTCGTTTGGAGGCCAAGGAAACAATTTTACTTTAAACATCCCTATTTTAAACAACTTTATTTTTAATGCGCTTGATTTCTTAGTTGACTGGGCAGCACAGGCCATTTGCATTAGTTTTCCTCAGATGAGCCTCAGCTTTGGGCAGTGTGCTTCTCAGAGCCTTCGGAAAGTTCTCAGCTTTGTTGGCCTCTCCTGAGGCCCCCAAGAAGACAAAAGACGCCATATTTATTTTTTCCTTCTAAGAAGTTATTCTATGTTAATCTTCATTTCATTGTTTGAAAACACAGAATCAAAATCATTATATCTCAATCACAACTACGTGAAAGTATTTTGTTTTCATTATTAAGCATGAAATTATTTTGAAGCTAGTGAGTTTGTGCTGATGTTTTTGTTTTTTAATTGCCTTCATTTTTATTTTTTATATTTTTGTATCTGGACATCTCTTTCCTTTAAAAAACATGGCTGTTTGGACACTACATTTTTTGCAAGTTACTGCCGTTGTTGACTGCCATCGCCTGGATGGATCACTGCCAGTGACCCCAAATTGTCTGTCATTTCTCTCTCCTCTTTGCCCTTGGCATCCAGTATGTCTCCAAGATCTGCCACCTTTACCTTAATATGAGTGTTCAGATTTTGGCAGCTGCAATCACTGCCTAAGGCTAGCTGCTAATTGCCTTACACCTGAAATATCTTAATCGCCTCTAGCCACTTCTCCTGGCCTTTCTGGAAACACCTTGCAACTAAGCAGCAGGCTCATTTTCAAGAGTGGTCGAATCACTTCCCTGTCTCGGGGAGCTGCCCTGTTACCCACTGGCTTTTTCTGAAGGCCCATTTCTTGCCAGTCTCTTATCGCCAATGGCCTAGGCTCACCCCCGGCTTCTTGCAGTGCCGGCTTCCTGGGGAGCCCTGTGAGTTTCCCCTCGGGCCTGCACAGCTGCTCTTTCCCCAGAGATCCTCCTCCACCCGTGTCTGCCCGGGGCTCTTTCCATCTCTGCCCCCGGACTCTGCTCGCGCGCCCTGTCCACAGAGCAGAGTTCCCAGACCACCTGTCCAAAGAGCCAGCCCCAAGTCTCTCCCTTCCCCTTGCCCTCCTTTATTTTTATTCATGGTGCTCATTAGTAGCTGAGAATATTTTGTATACCTAGCACTGGTTTTTGTCTGCCTTCCCCAAGACAATGGCAACCACAAAAGCAGAACCTGTGTCTGTCTCCTTTACTGTTTATCTCGTGTACCTAGAAAGCGGCGTGGGTCCTTACGCTGACCATCTGAGACGTTAGGCAATTTAATAAAATTAAACGTTTTTATCATACCTATGGAAGCATGTTGGGAGAATTTAAAATATATTCAGATAAGAGCATCCGTCCTTTGCTTTGTGCATCAGTACTGCACCCCGAAATTCTTCCCACTCTTCTCGCTTCCAAGTCACATTTCTCCTTCCTTCCAAGCTCAACTTAAGATGAGGCTTCTCCATTAAACCTTTCTGTGGCTGGATTTGAGGTCCGTAAATAGTACCTGCTTCGCTGCTCAGATTCTGGACAAATGGAGACGAAGAGCAGTAAGGCCAAGTGGATCAAAGGACCACCATTATTACTGGTAAAGGCTACCCCGGGGGCAGCTGATTTAGAGCTGCAGACAAGTGTGCCTCCCTCTGCCCCGCCCACCCCCAGCCCCAACCATGCTGAGCACCCTAAGTGCAATCCCTCAGCTTCGGTGGCCACAGACAGCACTACCCCAGGCCAGACCCCTCCTCGGATGGGAAAGGCTTTCCCTGGAGGGAGGAGCAGCTCAGAATAATCCCGTAATGCATTTTCCCTTAAACTCTTTGTGAGTCTAGCGCCCACCCTTTATTTGTTATTTTTTTGCAAGTCATCTGATCTTATACATGTAATTTCTATAATCGTTCTTCACCAACTTGTGCAGTATCTCATTATGCACGTTATAATGTGATGTTCCTTGTGACCATGCAGTTATCATCTTTAATTTCAAAGTGGATTGAGCTGAATTGCACACAGCTCGAGGGCAGTGGCTGGGTCTCGTGTTTCCTGCAGGAATGCTGTGCTGTCATCGTAACTGTCACGCTTCTTTTTGGTGGTGGTTTTTTTTTTTTTAGGTTTTATTTATTTTTAGAGAGAGGGGAAAGGAGGGAGAAAGAGGGAAAGAAACATCAATGCGTGGTTGCCTCTCGTGCACCCCCTACTGGGAACCTGGCCCACAACCCCGGCATGTGCCCTGACTGGGAATCGAACCAGCAACCCTTTGGTTCGCAGGCTGGCTGGCGCTCAGTCCACCGAGCCACCCCAGCCAGAGCTGACCATCACACTTCTGACACTGTTCTCTCCGGTTCTACTATTCTCAGTTATCAGTCCAACAAATTAATCCAATTTCTGTCTTACGACTTGAACACAAACCATGTGTGGGTTTCTGTATAAATCCACAGTGACTGTCATGATCATTCGCTTCTATTTTGAGTGACACGTCAGTGGGAAACATTATCTGTATTACCCTGAGCTTCATTATAAAACTCATAGATCTTTACAAAGAGAAATATGCGCCGACTTGCAATCCACGCATGTTGAATAAGCGAACTGATCAGCAAGTATCAGTGAAGAGACAGGCAATAAGACATTTGTTTCAGTCATAATAGTGAAACATATGGAGACAGACAACCTCCCAGTCTGAGTGACTTAAAGCTATCTTCCTCACTGTTATGCGACATCTAACACCGGCGCGGAGCAGTACTGGCAGTGCCTGGAGGAGGCATGCTCTCCCCTCCAACAAATACATCAGATGCTCAGCAGAAGGGCACATCTCTCCCGCTCACATCTCATTGGCCGGAGCAAGCCACATGGCTTAGCTCAACGCTGTTCCAGCTGGCATCCCAACATTTCCCCAGATAGCAGAAAGCCAGGATGACTCGGTGAAAGCATTAGGGATTATATCAACATTGCTGGTTACCGTGAGTCAGAGAAACGGAAGCGTACTACGGTACTGTGGCTAAAAGCATCTGGCGCATTCCACAGGCTTAATGAAAGCATTGGATTCAATGGTCAAAACAGGGAAAGGTAAGTGACGTACCCAAGGTCATATGACAGGTACAATCATCCCAAACAAAAAAATAATTCTGCTTGTAGTTTAAGGTTTGTTAATCTCAGCAAACGGTAAGGGTGGTCTAACCTTACGTCAGACTTAAATTAATGTAGATTACGTAGTCTTGGCATTACGTACATCAGATACAAATGAGCGGAGGAGGAGAAGAACTGAGGGCACTGAGTTTGTTTGCATTGTTCATTCCTCTCCTGGTTTTCATAATAATCTCTGGACCTTCCACTGACTAGCCAGAGAGCAATTTGTTCCTGGAGAATGACCTTGATGGGCCACGGAACCTTGTGTGTCTGTGTTATTAGTTCCCTGTGGCAGGCTGAGGTGGTGCTTGTCAAGGCCAGGGGTGCTTCAAGTGCAAAATAAATATGCCAGCAGAGTGGCAAAACTTAGCTGTCAGTGAGGCAGAAGGAAGAAAAAATAGCATTGCCTTCTTGGGAAAGGCCATGAGTGACCGCCGGGGAGAAAAGAGAGAATTTCTTATTTTCATGCTTTGGCATAGAGTGCAGGTTGAGAATCTTGTCCCTAAGTTATTTATGGTCAGAGGTCAGCTATAGGGACAGGGTCGATTTTTACTTACATAAGCTTCTTTGAATGCTGACATGTCACTGAGGAAGGAAGGATAAGGGGGCAGCTGCCACCCCACCCCCCACAGAATAGAGCTGTGCTTGTCTCTTGATCTTCGGTCAACAGATGAAAACAGCTTATCCTTCACAATAACCACGAAGGATGGGAAACGATGGTCATCGCTGTGCTGTCCTGCGACCATGATGAGTTCAAGGGTTCCGTGCCCCGCAGGCAGCCGGGCAAGGCCCGTGTCAGCTCTGCGCGGCAGACGTCTGCCGCCGTGGGGGACAGCAGACGTCAGATGCCACGGTTAGCATCACACTGCTGGTATCGCACAGAAACAGCACTTCTCTAGACAGGCCCAGGCTACCGCAGAGCAGAGATGACTAGGTTTCTGCTGAGGGTCGCCCTGCCTGGAGGAGGATCGGTGAAACATTGCCTTCATGGCTTCCCGAGGAGGGCGGAGTTGTCCATAGGTTCACAAAGCCGCTTCCGTGATTTACCCTCTGTGCCCCAGTCAGTCACAACAGTGCCTAGAAATTCTTACCCATCATGTCTTTTGCCAGACATTGCTGTGACCTTGAAAAACAGGTACCGGGTCGTGCCTACAGTGTGTGCATGGGGTGGAAGCCTTTGCAGGAAAGGGTTGGTATAGCGACAGGAGCAATAAATAACGTGTGTACCAGCACGTGCGTGTCAGTTTGAGAATTATAGCAAGTGTTGTAGTCTGTCTCCCAGCAGCTGTCTATTGGAAAAATGCTTTTTTCTCTGCATTATACAAACAAACTTGGAAAGCCAGTAATATTGTACAGTATAATATTTCCGCTAAATGAATGGTTCATTTCCATGGTGATGCATACCTCCCCTGCTTGCCCTGAGGATCCCACGGAGAGCCGCCTGTGTGGGGGCTGCTGTTCTTACCTCCTGAGGGTGTGGTCGCGGTCGCCCCCCCCCCCCCCCGCCCCCTGTCTTCAAGGCCTTGCAGAAGTGCACATTTCCAGTCTTGCCCCCGGAGATTCCAACTCAGTGGTTCCAGGAGTCCAGGAACCTGCATTGCACTTGGCATTGGAGGCAGTTTCTGCACTGGGGTTTCTCAGCCTCTGGTCCAGGCCTCAGCTGGGGGCAACTTTGTACATACAAACTCACAGCTGCTCCCTCCAGGGCGGCCCCTGCTCCTCTCTCTCTTCCTCTCACTCCCTGTCAGCAGGGAAGGTCAACAGTCAGTAACCCAGAGTTCCCATTTGGGGAGAGAACGCCTATTGTAGAAGTACGCTGTCTCTTAAGGTCACTGTAATCCTTTGGGTTGGAGAAAACTGCTCAGGGGACATTAGGGAACCTGAAGACATGCGGCTTTTCCATTTTTCTGCTGTTCAGGGTGAAGGTGGAGGGATTATTTTCTACTGCGAGTGACTACACGGGACACGTCCTCAAGAGAAGCCGGAAGAGCTGTGAGATGAGGGGGAAGTAGACACTGACGTGTAACTTGGGTCAAATATGTCTTCCTCCCCAATTTTGATGCCTTTTATTTCTCTTTCTTGCCTGATTGTTCCGGTTAGGACATCCAATACTATGTTGGATAACAGTGGTGCGAGTGGGCTTTCTGGTCTTGTTTCTAATTTTAGAGAAGTCTTCAGGTTTTCGGCCTTGAGCATGATGTTAGCTGTGAGCTGGTCTTATATGGCCTTTTTTGTGCTGAGGTACGTTCCTACTATAGCAACTGTGTTGAGAGTTTTTATCATAAGGGGATGTTGGGTTTTGTCAAATGCTTTATCTGCATCCATTGAGATAATCATGATATTTATTCTGCATTTTGATAATGTGGTTTAACATGTTGATTGATTAGTAGATGTTGAACCAACCTTACACTGATGGAATAACTCCTACTTGATCCTAGTGTATGATTCTTCTAATGTATTGTTGAATTTGGCTTGCTGATGTTTTGCTGAGGATTTTTGCATCCATGTTCATTAGGGATATTGGTATCTTTGTCTGGGTTTCATATCAGGGTAATGCTGACCCAGTGGGTTTAGAAGAGTTCTCTCCTCCTCAGTTTTTTGGACTATTTGGTGAAGGATGGGTATTAAATCTTCTTGGAATGCTTAAGAGAATTTACCAGTGAAGCTAGCTGGTCCTGGACTTTTGTTTGCCAGAAGGTTATTACTGATTTGATCTCCTAGGAGTAATTGGTTTATTTAGATTTTCTATTTCTTCATATTTCAGTCTTGGAAGCTTGTATATTTCTAGGAATTAATCCATTTCTTCTAAGTTGTCTCATTTATCAGCATAAAATTGTTCACAGTAGTCTCTTATGATTAGTATTTCTGTGATACCAATTGTTACTTCTGCCTTATTTTTTTAATCTTCCCTTTTTCTTGGTGAGCCTAGCATAAGGTTCGTCAGTTTCTTTCTTTTCAAAGACAGATTTTAATTACATTGATTTTTTCTACTTTTTTAATCATCATATTTATTTTCAATCTGATTTTTATTATTTCCTTCCTTCTACTAACTTGGTGCTTCATTTTTTTCTTTTAATTTTTTCCTAGTTCCTTCATGTGTAATGTTAGATTATTTATTTGAGATTTTGCAGTTTCTTGAGATGGGCCTGTGTTGATTAAAATTCCTCTTTGGAACTGATTTTGCTGCATTCCATAGATTTTTGATGTTGAATATCCATTTCCATTTATTTTCATGTCTTTTTAAATTTTCCCTGTTACCATTTTTTTACTCAGTAGCATGTTATTAAAACTCCACATAGTTGTAATTTTTTTCATGATTGACTTCCAGTTTCATGCCATTGTAGTCTGAAAAGATACTTGATGTGATTTTAATATTCTGAATTCATCGAGACTTATTTTGTGGCCTAACATATGATCTATCCTGAAGAATGTTTTCATGTCCACTTGTAAAGAATGTGTATTTCTGCTGCTTTTGGATGTGATGTTCATATATATCTGTTAAGTCTATATGACTTAATATGCCATTTAAGTCTGACGGTTCCTTATTGATTTTCTGGCCAACTGAGCCATTTTGATGTAAGTAGGATGTAAAAGTCTCCTTGTGTTATTGTATTGCTGTCAGTTTCTCCCTTTAGGTCTGTTAATAGTCTTTGTATACTTATATGTTTCTATATTGGGTGCATATATATTTACAAATGCTTTATCTTCTTGTTGGACTGACCCTTTTATCATTATAGAATGTCCATTTTTGCCTTTCGTTACAGTCTTTGTTTTAAAGTCTCGTTTGACTGATGTAAGTATAGCTACTCCAGCTTGCTCTCGTTTTTGCATGAAACAGCTTTTTCCATTCTTTCACTTTCAATCTGTGTGTGTCACTTGATCTGAAGAGAGTCTATTGTAGGCAACATAAAAATAGATCTTGCCTGCTTTTATCCATTCATCTACTCCATGTTTTCTGATTGAGGAATGTATTCCAATCACATTAAAAGTAATTATACATAGGTATGCGCTTATTGCCATTTTGTTCTTTTGTTTTCTGGTTGTTTTGTAATTAGTTTTTCCTTCTTCTCTTTTTCTCTTTCCTTGTGGTTTTCTTGACTTTCTTGAGTGTTGTGTTTACATTCTCTTCTCATCTTTTGTGTACCTAGTGTACATTTTTGCTTTGTAGTTAACCATGATACTCATACATATTAGCATATATATGAGAGACCTTTCCAGAAAAAGTACAACCATTGTTAATATAACAAGAACAGTTTGTGTGACATCAGTGTAACCTGGCAGCCAAGGAGAGTGGACTTGAATGCACATGCGTGAACATAGCGCTGTTTTTCTCTTGCTTCTTTTAGTATTCTTTATCTTTAACTTTTGACATTTTGATTATAATATGTCTTGTATATATCTCTTTAGGTTCATCTTATTGAACCTAAAGAGAACTGTCTGGGCTTCCTGGATCTGGAAATCTGTTTCTTTCCCCAGGTTAAGGAAGTTTCCAGCCAGTTTTTCTTCAAATAAGTTTTCTGTCCCTTTGTCTCTCTTCTTCTGGGAACCCTAAGATGTAAATGTTGTTCCACTTGATGTTGTCCAACATGTCTCTTAAGCTACCTTCGATTTTTTTTCGTTTTTCTTCTCTATTTGAGTGAATTTTCCTGCTCTGCTTTTCAAGTCACTGATGTGTCTTCTGTTTTATCTTGTCTGCTGTTGAACGCCCACAGTGTATTTTTCAATCTCTGTTACTTCTGTTTGGAACTTTCTTATATTTTCCCTTTGTTGGAGTTCTCTTTGTGTTCCCTTATCCTGCTCACAAGAGCAATGAGGGTCTGTATGACCATTACGTTGAACTCTTTGTCAGATAGATTACTTATCTTCATTTCATTAAGATTTTTCTGGGTTACCTCATTCTTTCAGTTTGAACATCTTCCTGTGTTTCCTTATGTTGCCTGGCTCTCTGTGTTTGTTTGTGTGTGTTAGGTAGATCAGCTGTCCCTCTCCGTCTGTGAGGAGTGGTCGATGGAAGGCGGGGGCTGTGTTTCAGTCTGTGCAGTCATCTGTGGCTGGTAGCCTTCCAGGAGCTCTGCCTGCTTGCTTCAGTCCCCTGAGACCCAGAAACATAAGCCCCCTTGGCCACCACCCCTGAGCATTCAAGGGGTGTTCTCGGAGCTGCAATCTTATATGGAAACTTCTGGGAAGAATTTTTTTTCCGTGCTCATTCAAGCTGCAGGTCGAATCCATAGCCTTCTGATTGGAGGGCTCGCAGGGGGTGACTGACCTCAGCTCCTTGAGACTCTCTGCACTTCCTTGACCTGGGTCATCTGAATAGGCCCTTGCACAATGTCACGGCTAGTTGCAGGATTCCTCAACTTAAATGACACTCACCCTCAAATTTCTGACTTCCTTTTCTATAACCACTGGAGAAAACTACTTCTAAAGGACTTCAGTGATTAAATGGATAATCTCCCACTATTGAGGTCATTGATTATTGGCCTTAATTGTACCTGCGAGATTTATTTTGTCATGTCATAATCAAGGGAAGGGGGTCATGGGAGTTATCTCAGGATGACTGAGGAACAGAATTTTAATTTATCTTAAATTATTTTAAATTTAAATCTAAACGGTTACATGTGGCTTGTGGATATGGTGTTGGATAGTACAGGATGAAATGCTTGATTAAATTCAGGATGAACATTTTTGATGATAGTACTTCATAGATGATGTTGTAGACTTCTTATTGCTTTATTTTCCTTACTGCTTCTCATTTGTATTCTCATTCTCTCTCTCCTTCTCCCCCTCTCTGTCTCTCTTTCTCTCTCTCTCTCTCATTGCAAGTTCTTACAGAAGCTTTTTTCAAGTTAGTTTGCGTCCCCTGATATAGTTTGATTTACACTAGTTTTGGGAACAATAAATTGTCCTAATTTTACCTTGTTCATATCTAGACTTGAAATCTGCTGGCTTTTTATCTGGTGGGGAATATATTTAGAAACCAGAATTAGGGAACTAAATTTGTTCATTGCTACTGTGCAAATGTTTCTAAACCTTTTCAGTAGAAAGAACCATGGGGCATTGGGTGGGGTGGGGTGGGGTGGGATATGCACATACTCTTTAGTTTACACTAATTTTTCCATTTAAAATTTAATACTGTAAACATTGAATGGAAAAAATTAATATTATATGTATTCTTTTTTACTTTTAAAAAAATATTTGTATCTCCTTTTCCTTAGAGTAAATGTGGTTGTTAATATAATCAACACATCTACTTGGTTTTTCTGTTGTACAGTAAGTACCAAACAATCTCAAAATTATATACCAATATTATTAGGAACAATGATCCTACTTATAAAATGTAGAAAATGTTTCAGACTTTTTTTGTTGCCTTTAGTTTTATGTATCACTACAACTAGGCAAACCACTATATTCAAACATTATTTGAAATAATTCTTTGCACTGCATGATTATCAATTTGCAATATAGTCTCTCATTTATTCCTATTTATATTAAATTTTATGTAAAAATAACAGGTTTTATTTTTGCCTTTTAGTCATCACTATCATAACAATATTTTCTACCCTTTACCTTTGTTATAGAGACAGTATTTTGGTTGTACTGCAATTTCTGCAATACATTACATTTCTACAATGTATTACAACATAATTACAGTGTTTCACTGTTTTTCAGAGCTGTTTCTATAGAAAACCCATTCTTATAATTTGAATTATTGACTAATTTTAACAATAAAACAGATTATACATTTTGAGATTGCTTGTATTCTATAAAATTTTGGGCTAATATACCACCCTCAGAAAGTAGAAATAGGCAAGATGGCGTTCTCCAAGCTGGACAGGCCAGCTGCAGCTGCGGGGAAAAAGAATTGCGTAACCAGAAGCCGCAGCCGGAGAATCAGGATGGATCGGAACTTCTCACTGTTCCTCATGGCTGGAAGGAACCAGCTTTTTCCAAAGAGGACAGTCCCAGAGGACTCTTGGAGGAGAGCAGTTTCAAGTAAGTCAAGCAACTTACTTGAAAGAGTGCTGGCCATTGGTACAGAAAGCGTTGAATGAACATCCCATTAATGCAACCCTGGACCTGATCGCGGGCAGCATGACTGTTTCCACAACGAAGAAGACTTTTGATCCATTCATCGTCATTAGGGCCAGAGACCTAATAAAACTATTGGCACGGGGTGTTTCATTTGAACAGGCAGTACACATTCTTCAGGATGACGTTGCATGTGACGTCATTCAAATAAGTTCTTTAGTAAAAAATAAAGAACAATTTGTAAAAAGAAGACAACGGCTTATTGGTCCCAAAGGATCTACATTGAAGGCATTGGAACTCCTAACAAACTGTTACATTGTGGTTCAGGGAAACACGGTTTCAGTCTCTGGACCGTTTAGAGGCTTAAAAGAGGTTTGAAAAGTAGTTCTAGATCCTATGAAGAATATTCATCCAGTTTACAATATTAAAACCTTAATGATTAAAAGAGAATTAGCCAAAGATTCTCAATTAAGATCACAAAGTTGGAGAAGATTTTTGCCACAGTTCAAGCACAAAAATGTAAACAAACGCCAGGAACCAAAGAAGAAAACTGTGAAGAAAGAGTACACACCGTTCCCACCACCACAGCCAGAAAGCCAGATTGATAAACAATTGGCCATTGGTGAATACTTTCGGAAGGCAAGTCAAAAGAAGCGGCAGAAAATGGGAGCAGTAAAGGCTAAACAAGCAGAAGTTCTCACTAAGAGACAAGAAAGAAACAAAGCTTTTATCCCACCTAAAGAAAAACCAGTGGTGAAGCCTAAGGACGCGTCTACTGACACAAAAATTGATGTGGCTGCCATCAAGGAGAAGGTTAAGAAAGCCAAGAATAAGAAACTAGGAGCTCTTACAGCTGAAGAAGTTAAGCTTAAAATGGAAGCAGATGAAAAGAAAAAGAAGGAAAAAAATAACACACACAAAAACACTGAACTAGAACTTACTAAGCTATCTCCTTTTGTAAAGGACTTTGAGATACTAGGGCATTTGTGGCCTTATGTGTAAGAAGTAATACTCTGATTACTTTTTTCTGAGTTTGTTTTCTTTATAAGAGTTTTTAAATATACAACTGTTTTTTATTAAAAAAAAAAAGTGGAAATATGTCTTCTCACAAATTTGTGCCATAGTCCCCACGACATCCTGTACTCATGACAATTGTATTTAATTATTCATTTCTGTGACTATATATTTTTTATTAAAACATTATTGATTGAAAGTTTTGCTCATTGTTAAGAGCCGGTGGCCTGTGACCTCCATGAGGGGTCTTCCCCACCCAAAGCATAGACGTGGTCCAGTGTGGGTGCTACACGAGTGGCTGTTATGCTGATCCGTATGTGGACATTTCTCTCTTCATTCTCAGAGGAGCCACTTACGCAAGGCAATGTGACAGTCTAACAAAATTTCTATGTATTTCAGCTTGAAAAAAAATGTTAGCCCCCACCCCCCGCCAGACTCGCCTACTTTTCAATTATCTCCGTGTATGACACACAAAAATAAGTATCCTACTATGTATTATCTTCAGGCTTTGCAAACAGTTTAAACTGTGTTCATGGTAGTTTCTCATAATGGAAAAGGGAATAGAATCCCTGGCTTGTGAACGGTGACTGTCCTTAGAGAGGTAAACATCACCAAATGGACTGCCATCCTTTCTGCCTTTTATTAAATCCAGTCCATCACACTGGAGAGACGATGATTCCATACTTAGTTTGCTGTATTTTTAAGCACCATCTATTCTTACCAGGATATGTAGTGTGATTCAAGCTGATGCCATGAGCCAGGCCATTAAGAAAGTGCCTACCAGTCTTTGCTTGGTGAATAAACATTTTCTCTGAATTTTATTATGGGGAAGCTAGCAGAGGGAGCCAAAGATTTTTGTTGTAGTTTTTTTTTTTTTTCCTTAAAAAAATCAGTGAAGTAACACTGGATGTTGGACACTATCAGCACTAGCTTGTATATTTTTTTACTGCTCAGAGTTGGAATAACAAAAAAGAAAAAATGAAGGCTGTGGTATTATGAGAGAAAATTCTGGTAGATCTCTAACAGATCTACCGGATCTTTTAAATATTTCTTTTTTCTTTTTTCTTTTTAAATATTTGTCTACTGTGTCTCCAATTTCACACATATATCTAAAAGAACTGCCTATTCCTCACTATCACCAAGTTTTATCTGCCGTCTAGAATAGTAGTTTTGAAAGTGTGGTCCCCAGACCACATCATCCAGCATAGTCTGAAAAATTCTTTTTTAAAATAAACTTTTATTTAATGATTTTTTTTTGAAAAAGGAAGGGAGGGAAAGAGGAAGAGAGACAGAGGGAGAAACAGAGAGACATAATTGATTTGTTGTTGCACTTATTTCATGCATTCATTGGTTGCTTCTTGTATGTGCCCTGGCTGGGGGTCAAACCCGCAACCTTGGTATATTGGGACGTTGATCTAACCCACTGAGCCACCTAGCCAGAGCATCTGAAAGTGCAGATTTTCAGGCCATACTCCAGATGTACTGACTTGGAATTTCTGGTTTAACAAGCCCCCGAAGTCATTCTGGTATAGGCTTAAGTTTGAGAGCTAATGTTCTAGAAAGACTAAAATAGCATTCTCATTGAAAGTTCAAGTGAATGAGCAGAGATTCAAATTCCCTTACGTTTCCAAGTAACCACTTGGCTTTTTTTCCCTGCATGCAGCATTTACTTTAACTGAGAATCTGTATGACTCATGCATGACTCTGGAAAGGTGTCTTTTAATTTTTTTAAGGTATAGCGATTAAACTCTCAATGAGAAAATCCTATTTTGCTCAGTTTTTTAAGAAAGTGAATTATATCATTGGCATTAAGATATCATTCTTCAAACTGGCATTACAATTAGGTGAACTGTGATTCAGGTAATGCTGTTTCCTGAATTGTCTGTCACAACCAACTCTCCTTTCAGAACGGAATGTATTATCCTGGCCTCCTGTTTTCTTACACTTTGTAATTAAATCTTATTTTCTCTTATTTTGCGTTTAACTGCTATTAACACCTATCTCCAAAGATGGATGGGACAGAGAAAGAAGTGGTCACCCTTAGGTTATATAGTGGAAGGGACAATAAAAAACAAAAACACCCATTCCAAACGAAACAGTGCTCAAGGAAGTTACATGGCTTACTACGTTCAGAACTTTCATGGTTTAGCTGAGTATGTCTTCCATTGTTTGTTGTTAACATTTCCTTTACATAATTCGAAAAGAAGATTTTAGACTTACTAAGAAATTTTTTTTTTTTGGCATGAGATCATTACTGAATTTCATCTTTGTGTTTTTCTTATCTTCTCCATTCTTATTAACAGACATGAACAATTGAAAGCTTCCTGCATGATTTCCTGAAGTAATTACTTGCTCAGATGTTGCCAAGCAGAATAGCAAATTCATTCCAGGACCTTTTTTTTTTTTTTTCTTTTTGCATGTCAAAATGATTGTAGTTCTTAAAAATGGAAATGAACAATGGTCCACGTTACAATTAAAAGCATCAGGACAGAGCTTACTCCTTTTTTGTTGTCCTTGTTGTTAATGACTTAAAATGGAATTAACACTCAAATTAATCCCTGGAAAATGAAAGGAACATCTGGTGAAGTGCATTATTTGGACTTTTTATATAAAAGTGATTACCAAGTGGGTACTTGCTGTGCTAGAAAAATTTTAACCTCCATGTCCTTATTTCTTCCTTTTTCAAGTCAACCAAACGATAGTCATTTCTAAATAAATGTTTAATAGCTCCATCCATAATAACAAAGACAATCAGAGACTACAGTTGCTGAGCTGAGCAGTGAATGCAACTCTCTGACTGTATTCTTGTCCTAGCTTCACAGAAGTGATTTGTGATGATACACGTGAAAAACTTGTGATATTGAAATACCAGAAAAAGTTCGTTACATCACTAATGGGATATAATAATAATTTTTGAGAGGCAGTCTTGAAATAATATTAAGAGGTCTAGCGTAAACTGTGATTGATCACTGGAGTTACCCTCCCTGCCCCTTTGCTAACATACCCCTGATTTCACGTAGGCATTCATGCTCCCGCATGCTTTAGGGCAGTGCAAGGCATGCTGGGAAGGACACCTCCCCTGGGTCCCATGAGCCCCAGCCTAGGCCTACTGATTTCTGGGTGCTGAATAAGCTCTCCAAGTATCTCTGGTGCGCTTTCAAGTTGGAGAACCCTGCTCCTTTGGGGGCTGATTATATCTATCCCTATCTCTTTGCCAGTGATTGGCTTGTGCCGCGCACAGTGCACACAGCCCAATTCTGGCTGATTTGACCTTAAGGGACGTCTTCTGTACAGCTGTTGGGAACGCTTTTTTTGTTTTGTTTTGTTTTTTGCTATTTAAAGAAGCAAAGGTAAAAGATGGGTGTCTCCCCCTTTTTGGGGGCCTCTGGACCATAGAAAATGTGAAAATGTGATGCGCGGGGTTGCTGAAGCTCTCCGGTGATTGTGAAGGTCATATTCTGATAATGCAGAAGAGAAATATGGAAAGAATCTGGTTCAACAAAATCTGAAGGCACCTGCCTCAGGACGTCTCATTTCGTGGGATTTTAAAACAAACAAAAGCCTGATAACTGCCTAACGCGTTTTGAGTTCAGCGTCTTGTTTATTTGCTTGTTTGTTTGCAGCAGGGAATAGTCTCTGAGGTACAGTTGAACACGCAAAGTTCTTGATGACACTCAGCAAATAAAACTTACGGTTGATTTGGGTGTTATTTCAGAGTGGGGATGGAGGGTAAAAACTTACCTCTTTTCAAGTCACTTCTGTTTTGAAAATTGTTTTTTGAGAAGTTCTTTAAAGATGTGTTTACCCCTCTCCACAGCGCTAATTGGCATATAAATAGTAGCTGTTCTTCTGTTAATATTTCTGGGTTGGAACATAAATGTAACTATTTACTTGTTTAACTGTTGTTTATTTGCCTTCTTTCTGGCACCATGAAGGCATATCCATATGGGAGAAAAATACGAACTGTATCCAAGGCTGAAAAATCATAAAAGAGTTACCACCCCTTTCTATAAAATGCTCTACTTACTCCTCTGAAGGGCTGGGTTTTTTCTCATTATTCCGAATTTTCAAATAGCATTTAAGTAATCGGCCTCTGAGAAATTGCTTAACAAACTAATTTTGAAATATGTTGTAAAGATGTAACTTATTCACATATACACATATTTCATTAGTTATCTTTTTTGATGTGAAATCTTTTCTGAGCTTCCTTGTAACATTTCTTCCTCAAATCTATTCAGCTGTACTTTTAAAAGCTCAGTAGTTTTGTTATTTTCAGGTGAAGTTTTTCATTCTTATATATTTATAAAATATATCAAATCATTTTCAGGGAACAATCTCTGAAACTGTGTTTTTACATCTAAATATATATCCCTAGATACACAGTGTTACTATTTGTAGTCTATGCTATTTAAATACTTACCTCTACTTTTATTTTACTTGATAAAATAACACGGAAATTTCTTATTTTGTAAATGGCCATCTAATGTGAATTGTTAACTGGTTTAGTTATTGATTTCTAGATTAATAGAATTATTCTCTGCATTATTTCAATCCTTGATGTGTTGAGACAGGCCTTATGATCTCTTATCATAAGGCCTTATTGTTCTTATGAACAATAAATGGTTATTGTTTTTTTCTTTACAGTTGCTGCCTGTGAACTTTAAAAAATATATTTATTCCAGAAAATTTTACCCCTAAATATTCTTTATTTGGCAAAGCTGCATTTATCCTTCAAGATTCAGCTATAGTGCTTCTTCCTCGGGGAAGGCTTTTCTGATACTTTCCGGCAGAATTGGCTGCTCTTTCCTCTGGGTTTCCACTGTAATATTACTTTGAATGGAAATATATGCATTTATGTGTATATCCATCTGAGACCATAAGATCTTAAAGTCAAAATTACCTTCTAATTTATTTTTATTACTGTACCTAATCCAGTACTGTATCATATCGTATCATAGGCACTCAGGAAATATTTCTGGGAGAGAGGGAGGGAGGGAGGGAGGGAGGGAGGGAGGAAGGAAGGAAAAGAAAGGAGGGAGGGAAGGAGGGAAGAGAGAAGGAAGGGAAGGGAAGGGAGAGGGGTGAGGGGAGGGGAGTAGAAGAGAAGAGGAGAAAAGAAAAAGAAGAAGAAAAGGGAAAGGAAAAAAAGTAGGGAAGGGGTAATAGAATGGATATACATTACATTTAATCATATCTTAGGGTTTTGCAATGTTGGTTTCCATAGTTAGACAATGCTGTCACCCGACAAAAATCAACTCAGTGTTACTAAATAAAGAATGTACAATGAGAAAAGAAGAAGTAATTATAGCTAACCCTTACGCGGTGTTTCTCTGTTCCAGGCACCTTCCCAAGCTCCACAGTGGGTGTACAGGGGGCTGAGGGTAGGAGGGTGTAAACGCTTTCAATCTTCAAAATAGCCCTGGGAGGTGGATACTATTATTTATCATTTCTATTTTTCAGGTGCTGAGATTGAGGCACTAAGATGTTGATGACCTTCCCCAAATTCAGAAGCTAGAGAGTAGACACACTGAGATTTTACCTACAAAGCCTCGTTCTAGAGCCTGTGTTTTGAACTCTGTGTTACATTCCCTGCCTCAATAAGTACAAACAGGTTTTAGTATTTTCGAGAGGAGAAGGAGCAAAACTCAAAAACTCTTCGTGAGGCAATATTGTCTGTAGCCCTAGATGAAGTTTCTGAGCATCCAGCCCAGCAGCCCTTCTGCGCCGTGCGCCTGCAGGCTGGCCTTGGCACCCGGCTCCCACTTCTGTATCTCAGCTCCACCTGCATTGGCCATAGGGGCTTTCCCCGGCTACTTTAAAGGGAAAGTGTGAGAATTAGTGAGATGATGTCTGAAAGCATTGTGGGTCCCTAAGAGGGAATAAGGTCTCTCTAGTAAAGGCGAGTTAACATCTGCCCATACTAATCCTTGATAGGCGAGGTGAGGAGTATGAAACTGTCCCTCAGGCCCAGGCTGGGTCTGTGCCAGGTCACAGTGAGGATGACCCTACTCAGAGCAATAAATATGATTTACATACCTGTTATATTCTAAGCATCTACTATGCGTCTAAATTAGTTTTTAAACGTAGGCAGGTCACTTTGTTCTCTTAAGGGCTGGCGTGAGAAGGTTCCTGAAATAGAGATCTGAGTTTGTGGGGAAGGTTCCTGGCGGAGTGTCCTCGGGCGGAAGCTGGCAGCGGCCTGCGGGGCAGCAGTTCTATAGGACGCAGGGGCAGAGCCCTTGGTTTCTCATAGGCCAGGGAATGGGTGTGTGCCTCTGGGATGTCTGCGTGACTGGGAGGAGGGACAGAGACCTACAGAGACTGGACCGCTGCGGCGGGATGTAGCCGTCTCCCCGATAGCCCCTCAAATATTAACTAAATTCTGGAAAACCTTGAATTGAAGTGAGTACCGTTCTTGTGGAAACCTGTAGAAGAGCTGAACTTGAGCTCAGTGTGACGTGGGCACGGAACATGCCCCTCTGTGTGGACCAAGCTGAGCCAGGCAAGGAATTAGCAGAAACCTCAGATGAAGGGTCAAAGCGACCCTCCATAAACTTCAAGGACCAAGTCTCCTGGCTGACGTCTAGGTTATGGTTCATGGAGCCAAAAGGCAAGACCATAGCACAAACATTTAAGCAAGGTCTGAAGAAACATTTTCTATGTAATCTCTTGGGAGAAGGCAAATGCTTTAGCTTCTGAAGAAGGTACCCCACCGCTTTGTAACATCAAGTTTCTTCAGGTCTCACCAGTCTAATGAATGGTACAGAGAAAATAAATTGATCAGTGATAATCTATAGTTCTGCTGGCTCTTGCCTCTACCTGCAACTCCCCACAATTTCCCATCAGTTCTTCCCAAGCACCCCTGGCAGGCCCTGGGTGTGAGTTTTGTGAGTCCACATGATTCAATCAGCTTCCAGGGGCCTTTCCATGGTTCCATTGGGGACCAAGTGGCTCCGACCTATGCACTGAGCATCTCCTGCCACAGCCTGGGCCCCACAGTTCTGTGACGCTGCACTATAGGAGTCGAGATTGGTTTGAAATAATTACGGCTGGTTCCCACTAATGTTACAAATTTAATGGGACAGCTTTTTATTATTATTGTTTTCTTTGCATGCTGCCTCCAGCCCCCTACCTCAGCCTTCCATCACAACATGACACAAGTCTAAAGAGAGAACCAGGTGTCCTCTAAACCTCTCTCCCCTTGTGATGACTAATGCTCTCATAAAGCTTGGCAGGGAGAGGTGCCTTTTCGCCACTTCTGGGCCTGTTCTGTAAGCACGCCCTATGCTGTTGCCTCCCTTGCACGGTCTCGTGGCCTGATGAAGTCACGTGGTTAATTTGGTCAGTAACTTCAGGAAGAATAGCTGAGCATCCCAGGTCCATCATTAGTCTTCTTCTTGGGGTCAAGGTTCTTCCCACAGGGGCACAGGTCCCCTGCTTCTTGCCGGGGCAAGCCCTTTCTTAGGGGGAGGGGGAGACAGGGAAACTGGGGGTACCCAGTTTACTGCTGTCAGACAGGAATAAATCTGCATCATTCTGGGATGAAGTATCATCAAGTCAATTTTGCATCGAAACCTAAAGCCACGTTCTGTTATCTGGCCCATAAGCCTTCGATTGATTGATTTTAGGGAGACTATACTTGCCAGGGAGTTGGGGATTATTAGAGTAGAGAGAAGGGTATGTCCCCTCTACTGAGTCCAGCCATAACTCCCGGAACCAAGGCAGTTGTTTTAGGGTCAGAGAGGAGCAGCTTTTTCTGAGCAGCATTGACGAGGGAGGAGCAGTATAATTTGGAGGTTGAGGAGTCATGGAGAAATGTGGAAGAAGAGGGCATTCTTGATTCAGACTAGACTTACGGGCTCAGATCTAAGGGCGTTGCTGAGGTTAAGTGCCTGAAGGTCACAGCAGGACAAGCCATGGGGTAAGTCACCACAGAGGCTGGAGGAGGCCACCCTGTTTTATGTCCCTCGGGGCTCACGGGCACTTGTGACAGTAGTTGAACCAGGTTCCAAGACACCTCAGCCTTGGGGATCACAAAAATGCAAGAGCTTTATTTTCTATTCATTCTTTTAACAATCCTTTATCAAGCATGTAATGTCTACTAGACACTAGGCATGTGGATAGCAGAGAGCAATCAGAAGGCTAAATAAGAGGTACAGCACTAACTATAGATCACATATTCATTCAACTTTTTACTCTTTATTTGTTCAACTTGCCAACAAAAGTGCCAAGTAGCCAAATTACTTTAGTGTGAACCCACTGAATAGCTTCCTTGAAATTGGCAACTGTATTTGCATAGCACAGAATTTGCTAAAGAACAGGCCAGTGAGCGAGTTTTACAAGGTAATAAAGGAGTTCTGAAGAGAGCTCTGTAATTACCCAGAGTTCAGAGCTCAGAAAAATAATCAGCAGTTACAGCACAGGGGAACCGGCATTTAATCTTTTTCCTCTAAACCTCAAACGTTGCAAGTTGATCATGACTAGATATTTATAATAGCGTGGTCTTCTAGAAGCTTCCAAACAACTTTTTTGCACCCCAGATTTTTACACTAGAAGGTCAGACCATAGTTTGCCACACTTATGGATGGCTGCACCATTTATAGGGTTTATTTTCAGATGAAGTTTCAAGCGACAGTTTTACTGTTCTCCTTCTTAGGGACCTTTTTTAGTCCATCCCCCCCGCCCCCGTTTTGGTGTTCTGTTCTTACCCTGAGACCCATCCATACCTCAGTCTGCCTGCACATGTGTTCTACTGAGCATTGGCCCTTGAAACTCTCCTACGAAATAAGGGTCTAGAGCTTCACTGCTTTGGAAGCCTGTCATCCCATAATCCTCTCCTACAGCTCTTTGGTGCACACTAGCCAACACTGCCAGAAGTCTTCCATCAGGGACATCTGTGCAAAGCCCCATTTTACCCAATGTTACACAAACAATTTGACCCGCTGAATCCCTTTTGCTGACACCATCTGTGAACTGTGTTCTGCTCCCTGGGAATCCTTCAGAGCCTAGGCAGGGATATTTGATGAAATAAGAAATGCTGTCTATCATGAGATGATAATCTACAGAGCATTGTTCATGTGGACACACTTTCCCGGGGTTAAAGCCTCTTCGGGGATCTAAGTATGTGTGTAGAACCCCTGCCTCTAACCTTTTCCCCAAGTCCCCACTGTGGTGTGAAACATGATGATTTACTCTGTTTAAAATGTATGCACCTCTACTCTTAAACCCCAACGTCCCATTTCCCAAAATGAACAAAATGAGCCTGTTGCTTCAAGGAAAACAACGGACAGTGCTCATTGCCACTAGCATAGGTCAGGGTTTTGAGTAGAAAGTTAAAATTTTGTAAAACTTATCAGGGTGAACATGGCTGCCTCCTGGTAGTTGAAGACTTTTCTCATAGATTGGAGATGATATTAACAAACTGTCATTTTTAAAAATATTGTTAAAATGAAATGTGCCAGCATTTGAGAGTCCTGTATCATTCAATGAACCATTATTTTCCAAAAGACCAAAGTCATTTGGACTATATTGTATTCAAAGTGCAAGATAGATCAATGGATTTTAATGTCATAGGGGGTGGAAAGTTGATTGATAAGGTCTTATAATCTTCAGCTCAACTAACCATTAGGAAACCGGTAGTATTTTGATGTAGTATCAAAGAAGAATATCCTCAATTGTCTGCAAAGTCTATTAAAATATCTCTTTCTTTTCAAACTGTTCTCTGTGTGAGGCCAAATTTTCTTCAACCACAAGACATAATGCAACAGATTGAATGCAGAATAAATGTGAGAATCTAGCTATTTTCTTTAAGCCAAACATTGCAGAGATTTGCAAAACTGTAAATAATGCCACTCCTCTCACTAAATATATTTTGGGAAATATAGCTATTTTTGTGATAAACATTTATGTTAACATGTAATAAATTTATTATAATAATTTGAAACTCATTTATTCACACACATATATTTTAGATTGCTCAGTTTTAATTAAAAAAGTGGTAAATAATAGATATAACCCATTTAATCAAGAACTTTTTAGGGTTCTCAATCATTTTTAAAAGTGTGAAACGTTCCTGAGATCAAGACGTTTGAAGACTACATGGGATAGACAACTCTTTGTAGAAGACCAGAGATTTGGCTTTAAATGACGTGAAATAAGATGGTGGCCAGAGGAAGACAAGTTTTTTCTGTTTGTTTAATTATTTGATTGGATGGATCTTAAGGATAGAAACTACTTGCTTGTATTTATTTCCTCATGGAATGTACCCAGTAGAGTAGTAGTTTACAAACTGCCAGTTAAATTGTGTTCCATTAGTAGGTTATGAAGCCCAATGAGAAGGCTGTCACTGGTATTATTTCTTTTAATTTTAAGATACTGGAATAAGATGGAAAATGCCAGACTTTATTACCCATAGGATTATAAATATTGTTTCATAAAACTTCTGTTTCAATTAAATCTGTGTTTGTAGGAATATGCATATTTACACTGAGTCAAAATGAAAAGTGTTTCTTTCACTGTAGATTCTGTAAAAGGTTTGAAGGCTTTCGCAGGAGAGAATTTTCTATCGCTCCTCCAAGCGATAAGAGGTTGCCTTAGCCCTTCCTCGGTTGGATTCGCCCTCATGCTGTCTGAGTTCTCCTAGTACTGGCTGTGCTTCCCAGATATTCCTGGACTTCTTACCCAAGGTCCTTTGGGTCTTTGTTGGCTTCTCCATAAGGACTTTAGATTAATCTGGGTTGAATGATATTGCAGCTGTTCCTCCCCCTGTGGTTGTTTCTCCTGTTCGCCTGTCCCATTTCCACTCAAGCGTGTGTGTAAGACTCTTCAACTTGACTCTGAGGATTATGGCTCCACACACTATCTGTTCTGGCCCAGTGAACCCAGAGCTTTCCTCTCACTGCTGTGGCTTCTCTTGCATCCCTCCACTCGACTGATTTGATTTGTAATCGGTGTTCGAAGCACAGCTTGGAGGATCCTGTCTCTGGGAAGCCATCCCTCACAGACCGCGACAAGCATTGACCATTTTGACATGTAGAGTCACAATAAATACCAACCACTTTAGTGAGGCGTTGGGACAGAGTCATGTAACATTTGTTTCAACAACCGCCATTTGGATGGAAAGACGTGGGTTCTGTACAGTTGCGATCATTCTAGAGGTGCTAGCAGCAGTTCCCAGCAAGCGCATTAGGACCACCAGAACTTGATGTGGGAGCATTTCAAGGTCATGGTTCAAGTGCAAAGGGCTGTTCCCACTGTGTGCCATTGGGTGGAAATTTTTCAGGGTGGGATAAGTCTCTTCCCCACATTCCCCCTGAGAGAAGACTATCTCCCAGGGATTTTTACATTATATTTGAAGAGAACATTGGCATTGCTTTCTTTTAGTAGTATATTTCATTGAAATATCACTTTCTATTTCCAGGCTCTGAAAGGTGCCTCGTTAGACAGTGTGCTTCTTAACAGCTGTGTGAACTTGAGTCTATCACTTCAATGTTCAGGTCCTTAGTTATAATAATTCCCTTATCTGTATTGCATGGTGGTTAAGAGAAAACTAAAGAATGCATATAAAAGTAGAAGGTAAATTTTGCTTAGTAGTATATGGACCATTCTTTTCCGCTCATTAGAGAAAGTCAGACCTGGTGCCCAAGGTGTCCACGGCAGTAGGGGACCAGCAAGCAAAACCTGACACATGAGCCCAGTAGCTTTTTCTGTGGAAAATTCACATTAATTAAAAAAAATCACTATGTGTTTTTCTAAATAACATCTTTTGTAGAGGAAGCTTATATTCCTTTTCAAATGAGTTGAAATGAGTTGGCGTAATAACTTAATGATCTCCGCTGAATGATGAACGTATGGGGGCCCAATGTGTTCTGTTTACTTGTGTCTATTTAAATTTTTCTACAATAAAAGTTTCAGGAACTACCTGTATAATGCAAATTTTAGACTAGTTTAAGTGTAGATCTCTCATAAGATTTGATTTATATGATGCCACTTGCTAAGAGCACAGATTTCCCAGGCAGGACAAATTCATGGTCTTCCACGCTAGTCAGCACTAAACACCGACTAGACCCAGTATGGCCCTTTTAGAACGCAGGGTAAAGAACGTTTATACTGCCCAAAGGAAACTGACCCAAAAAAGGTGACGAGGGCAGGCGGGAAGAAAGGGAGCCACACAAGCCACATGATACCAATACACTGTGAGGAAATGGTCACGTGCCCCCACTGGGACCTGAATCCATTGTCCGTGACCTTACAAATGACTCTATTTGAGAATTCTTAGTATCCAGGGCTCTCAGCAACCCCGAAGGCTGCTCTTGAGTGTACTTTATAAGTGGTTTTTGTTGGAATACTTTAGTTATAATCCCCACTAAGGATTGTACTGTTTGTTCCATAGAAATTTGATTAGCTGAACAATGAAATAATGAAAAGACTAAACAGAAGTAGTATTGGGTGAGGGGAAGGGAGTGGGGAGAGAGAGACAGCAAGAAGGGATAATGAGGAGATAAAAAGAGAAATTAGGGCTTTTAAAATCTTCAAGGGCTTTATCTGAGTACTTAACAAGCAGACTTTTAAAAAGTGAAATTCTTGGTCGTTCATGTATCATTCAGAGAGTGCATCTCCATACAAAGGGAATGTATAACTGTTCACACCAAATCCCTAATCAACTGCCCCATTAAAGAAAGAATGGAAGCCAAGTTCTTCAGTTTTCACACTAAGCGTCATATTTTCTATTGATTCAGGTGGGTGAATAGTATCCTTATTGTAACCATAAGTGTTACATAAATTTCAGTTTGAATCACACTTCTGCCTGTGTGGATCTTAACTTCCTTCTATGTATCTATTCATATATAAAATAATAATAATACCTATGCCAAAGCTTTCATTGTGAGAATCAAGCTAGAGAATGTTATCTGTAAGGCTTATGTTAAGTTATAATATTTCTTTTCAAAAATTGCAGCTATATTATCAAATAAACTTTGTAGATTTTCAGAATAAGTCACTACATGACTTTCTACTAATAACGTATACAAAGAGTGCGGGTGGGACCATTGTACTACTTTGCATGTCTTCGCCTTTGTGAGCTTAAAAAGTCCTTTCATACAGAAGAATAACCCCGCAATAACGTCATAGCTTGATCCCAGACCTGGTTCTCAATGCCTCGTTCTCTCCTTCCCTTATATATCTTATACCCCATCATCAGCAATTGTCTTCTACTAAACAAGGAATCATCACATCTCATGTGTTGGGGTAGAAACTCAACAAAAGCTTTTCAGATGTGATATGTACTGTATATATTCACACGCACACATATTCATATGCATACATATATATGTGTGTATCTATAAACATACACATACCCATAAATATGTATATATACATGTTCATGTACATAGGTGTGTGGGTCACAAGGTAAGTCAGCACTAGAATGTAGAATTGTATATTGTATAGAAAACTTGCACCCTGCTGTATCTCTCATTTACTTTCATACTACCACCACGCTCACAACATTACAACACTTTTGAAACCTGGTGGGTGGGTGCGGCACCGTGAATGTGTCTCACACCAAGCAAATCTCTGGGACACCAGATGAATGTCTTACAATTCAACCCTGGCACTAATTGGAGTTGGTGAAGACACCACACAGTGAGAGCCCAGTCCCGTGAGATGGGCCCCCACTGCAAGTGCCAATCACAGGCAGTAGGTCCCCAGGTTTCCCATGACTTTGTCCAATGTGGCTACAAATCAGAGGTTCCCACGATCCCTCTCCTCCTTGGATTTGATTATTTGCTAGAAAAGCTCACAGGATGCAGGAAAACACTTGGGCTTAGTGGTTTACTATATAATAAAGGATATGACAAAAGATACAGATGAACGACCACATGAAGAGACGTAGGGTGAGGTCTGAAAGGCTTTGAAGAGCAGGAGCCTCTGTGTCCGGGGACTTGGGATGTGCCACTTGCCCAGCATATAGATCTGTTCGCAGCCTAGAAGCTCCTTGAACCCAACTCTATTGGGATTTTTATGGCAGCGTCATCCCCTAGACCTCTCCGATAATAGACTCCATTCTCAGCCCCTCTCCCCTCTGGAAAATCAGAGGGGGTTGCTAAAAATTCCAAGTTTCTAGTCATGACTTGGTCTTTCTTGTAACGAGCCCCCAGCCAGGAGACCACCAAGAGTTACCCCATTAGACTAAAAGACACTCTACAATCCATGAAATTCCAAGGGATTGAGGAGCCTAGTGTCAGGAACCAGGGTCAAATACCAAACAGAACAAAATGTGCTCCCAGTGTCCTTATCATTTAGGAGATCTCAAGGGTTTTAGGAGCCCTACATATATAATACTTTCCACTATTTCACACCTACGTTTTAAAAGCTTGCTGGACATGCCATTGACAGTCACCCTCCCCAGAGGACCCATATGCAAATCCATGTATGTATAAAATGTGACATAAGATTTTTTTCTTCTCCTGTGTAACTGTAGCCCCAGTCCATCCCAGCTGCCTCTTTCTCCCATAATGGTAGCTCTACCCTGATTTCCACTGCCTGGAATCTCTTCTTCCATTCAGACAGCCATGTGTGACATAATTTATACTATGTCATATTTTACCTCCCTTTGCGTAATGCTAGGTAATTGTCCGAGATTAATTTCTATTTTCCGTGCTTGGCATACATCTTTGTTGTCTCCTTGGCAGCATATGCATGACACAGCACGTGGCGCATGCTTTGAGATAAGGAATCTTGGCTTACATGTGTAATGCAGTGTAATGAAAGATGCATCTTGACAAGGGTTTAAACATGCGTAAGGGACACCGAGCTCTTTCCCAGCCTTTTAGGTGAATGGATGCTGTTAGTATTTATGTCTATTGCCTCAGTATTTTCCAGCTACACTTCAGTCACATCACTGGAAGAAATGGAATGCATTTAGGACCTAAGTTAATAGGCATGAATGAGAAGAATAATTACCAATTTTGTATATGCATTCAATCAATCCTATTATGTTTTCCTAGGGATACAACTTGATTTTTAGCTTCACCTGGTGTTATACATGTGTGTAACATTCAAGAAAGCACTTAATAGATTATAGAAAATAGAGAGTTTTTGCCTGTAAGACACTAGTATAACATGGCTCCTCCCGGCTCATAAGTTCATGCATTTCAGGTCAAGTTAGACCTCAGGTCTAACAGTCGTAAACCGCATGCATCTTATAGCATCTGGAGGGCAGGAAATATAGTTGATATAAGGAATATCCCTTCAAACCAGTTAAAAAATGGTCATGTCCCTTAATTATGTTAGACACACATACATGTAACTAATGTAATAGCATATTGTTTGACATTACTGTATTTGAAACACTTTTAGGACAGGGCATGCGCTTTGGGCAGCAGCAGAACACAGTGAGGATTTCAGATGGGGACTTCCCCTCAGTGTGGCAGACCCCTCCCAAGCCCACCACACATCACATATACTGCTGGGTCTATTACAACCTCTGATGTCCATGTTTTAACTCTAAGAAAGTAGACACAGGCTATCCAGCAATAAGTGACGGAAATTTCTTTTTTCCTTTTTTTCCAATTTCTCATGAAATCGTTGAAAACTGTTGTCAGGAAGACGGCAGCCAGGAGTTCTGACTTCCTGGGCATGGGAATTTTGTTTTCATCAGAAAAACAAAATCACAGGGGACATCAAAGGAACAGGTATTGGACTAGAAGTTGTACATTTGCACGTCTAGGCTTGAGCCTGCTTTGCTTAGGGATTTTATATAAACCAGTCCACTTTGCATCTTAATTTTTCTCTTGATAGTGGAGCAGAATGAATAAGGATAGACAGTTGGACACAATCCTCTGCAGACAGCTTTCCTTCTTAGATGGGTCAGCAAGAAGGTGGTGGTGGCTTTGCCCAGAAAAGTGACATTGAATTTCCCTTTCATTACAGTTAACTGTTGAGTGGGCTGGAAAGATCAATACAGCTGTTCAAAGGCTTCTGAAAAATAAAATCCATTCTCACATTGCTGTGCCTTGAATTGGCAGCGCCAGCAATGAATGGTACAATGAAAGGGGACATTCTTTTCCTTATGTCTTTCTAAAATTTACTCATCGATCTCAAAAGAATTCTGGAAAATTGAAATTTAAAAATCAATCTATGAAAGCAAACGCAAGAACATCACACAGAGAAAAAGGTCAGGCTCAGCAGCAGCAAAAGCCAATTTAAAACTTTGCAAAGCGTGAAACACAAGGCAAGTAGCCAGATCGCCGAACATAGATAGATTCCTAGCATGTGTATCTGGGCCAGACAAGCCTTCATCCCCAGGGTGAGTATGCTTTCATCCTTTTAAAGTGCTTTTGCCTTACCTTCAGGTTATAATCTTTGGGGAAAACATTTTAAATGAGAGTCACAGACATGGTATTCATTCTTGGACCATGCAGGCTGAAGGTCTTCCTTTTGACCGCGCCCGGTTAAACAACACTAAAACCATCTCAGAGACACGTCTGAGCCTCCATTTACAAAAGAAACGGTTAAAAAAATAAGTTCCTTAAGTAAGATATCTTGGTATCACATCATTAAAAATATGTCTTTTTTAGCCCTCCTGCCTCCATTTAATCCAAAGCCCTCCTGGCTCCTGTCAGTGGAAGGAGAGACTAGCTACTGCTTGTGGCTCTAAAAATAGCACTCTGTGCCCCCACAGTTAGGTCACATCCAGAACAGCACTCTCTACATGGGTTTTCTGGGAATATTAAGCCCTAATTGCCTGAGGGACCAGTTGTATGCGATAAAATAACCCCTCTCTTATGCATCGGGGATGCCGCTGCTCCTCCACCGACCCGGAGAGAACCGGAAGGTAATCATTAACATCACGCGCTGAACGGCTCACTTCCCGACAGCATCCCCGGTGAGGAAGGAGGCAGGGCCTCGCTTCATTTGGCACATCCTGTGCATTTTTACAAAAGGAGACTCCAACACAGGCAAACCTGCACATCAGTGTGACCCCAGAACAGGCCTCTTTCCTTAGTCCTTGCAAAGGACTTGCCACCTCTGTCCCCTGGGCCCTGCCAAGAGTGTTCAGATTCCAGGTCTTCAAGCGTGCCGGCGGGCCAAGAGCTGCCTGGGGCTTCCAGGCTGGACATAGTGCATCACAGGGTGAACACAGACCTCTTGTCTCCCTGACTCCGAAAGTGGGCCATTCCTAATTTGATTGGAACCTTTGTCGCGTCCATTTCCTTACTTCACAGACTTTCCCTTCTGGTCCTGATGATTTTTTGTAGCTGAAACCCCCTTCTGGTGATTGGACTCAGAGAGTTTAACTTTACATTTGCAGCTTTAACCAGGCTAAGGGCACAGAAAGGACAAAAATAAATAAATAAAACTAAACCAGCATGAGATGCGAAGGACTGGTGCCTTGTTATCTTACCTACATTTTACTTGACCACTCTTCTGAAGTGACGATTTAGCTCCGCTTAAGAAGGCCCTGGGACACATCCTCAGTGACTTAAGGGTAATATTCATAAAAATAGTGGGTTTTGGGAGACTGTCACATACACATATGTCATTTCGTCTTCATTGAACATGAGAGTTAAGAAATATCTCCTTTTAATGAATAAAGACACAGAGCCTTAAAACAGGTGGCTTCCCCAAAAGAATTTGACTAATGTGCCACCCAGTTGAGTCTTAAACTTAACTTCATTTCATTATTTCACACTTGGAGTGAACCACAAAGTCACCTGTATTGTCTCTAGGCCCTTTTCTAACTCGGGAGTTTTATGTGTTCAAATAAACTGGTAGAGAGCTTTGCCTGACTCTTTGCCTTCCACTGTTCTCAGTATTGGTTCCACATTATACCAAGAGTTGTTTTGAAAATTTTGTAATGATGCAAACCTTGTAATAAGAACCTGTAAATCCTTCCCTAAGAATCTCCATAGATTCTTAAGTGCAAATAACAGGTGAGTGGATGACAACATCTTTCCCTGAAAGATGAAACATGGTATTCATATTGTCATGGTTATTGTAATTTCATTAGGTTGATTTCTCTACTGCTTCCCACCTAATCCCCTTGCCAAAAATATAATTTATGAAGGCATAATGACCTGAGAACATTTTAATTAGGCCGGGAGGGAGTAAAATAAATTCAGGTTTTTTGTTGTCTTTCTTGCTGCTCCAGCATGAATGTTTAACTTCAGTATGGTTATCTTAATGACTTTCTTAGTCACAGACATGGGTGTTCGGAATACGTGGAAGGAAGACTTAAGTGCATTTTATAAGTTCATAGGTAAGGGCGATAAAACCAAATGATAAGGTGAATAACTTTTAAAACTAACAACTGTAATTAACATCTCCTGATTAAATTCCAACTTCTCTTTGTAGTCATTTGTGTCTGTCATTCATAGATTTATCCAAATATTTTTGAAGCCATTTAGATTCTCTGTAATCGAATGATGAATTTAATGACTGATTTGATATGATTTTTTTTCCTAAGAGCTCAAATATATTTCAAAGGTGACCCCTTTGTGGGCGGTAGGTATGAATGTTTTAAACTGTAATAGAAGATTTTAAAATGTAATGACCCCTGAGAGCAAAGAGGGACAAATCTAATGAGAGGTGAAGATTCATTAGCTGAAAGGGAAGGTGTGAAGGGCAAAGTCTCAGAAAACTAATATAATCATTTTTCGTTTCAAAAGTTCTCAAGAATGAAATGTGTGGCATATTTTTAGAATCATGAGAGCATTCTAGGCCTTCAGCGAATGTGGCATTTTGTGAACCGTGATGCGAGAGCTTTCTTTCTGCCAAGAGTTAAGTCTGTTGGTCTCAGTCAATTTATGTAGGTGCCAGAGATTCTGTGAGGCCACTGCAGAGATTTGGATCAATGTATGAACCACAAATGCATAAATGGCTACAAAAAGAAGCTAAGATTGAAATAAAAGAACCGAAACGGTAATCCGTAGGTTCCAAAGCTACTGTGAAGCTATTATGCTCTGTGATACTATTGCCCCTTTGCTTCAGCTAAAATGGCGCTTGCGGTGGAGAGCCCCTTGGCCTCTCGGGTTGGTCCTTCCTGCTCCGTCTCAGAGGATGAGTAAATTTGGGGCACATGCTGTGTCCTCTGCTTTTTCCTCACCAAATCGTTGGCGGTCTTCACATACTTTGTTTTCTAAGTATTCATTGGCAGTCTTATTTTAAGAGAATGACCTGTCTGTCTTTGCTAAGCCCTGCAGGTTACTGAATTTCAAGTTAATTTTAGAAGCCAAAATAGATCTCACCTGAAATCATGCACCTGCATCAGTGAGAAAGTTCACAAGAAAGACTTGTCACTTCTCAGGAATTCTGGTCTCTCCTGGGAGAGAATTCATAACAACACTATTGATTATGTCTACTAGGGTTATAATGAGGTATCACTTAAAAATAATATAACGAGTTTAGTTTATGAGCTCTGGATTTTAAGAAATGAAGGAAAGAAAGATCATTTCTAAGTGGACCAGTTTAGTTACTGAAGACCACTGGAAATTGTATAGAATGTTTACATACAGTATATTATAACCAACAGTTGGGGACATTTGACCCCCAAAATGTGTGGCAACAGATATTTGAATAAAGGAGTTAAAGTATAAGACTTTAATCTTGTTAAAGTGAGAATTCTCAAGTAATCCAAATTTGTCATTAAAAAAATTATAAAAGTAAATCATGCTCACGGATAAGCACACACACGCATAAAAACAGCATCAAAATCTATAAATTGGAAAATAGAGGCCCTCTACCACCAATTAGGAGACATTGACAGATGTCCTACTTGAATTTTGACTGCGATAGATATAAGCCAGTATTCAATGTCCTTGGCATTTTCCACTTAATGGGCAAATAATACCATGGCCAAAAATTACATGTAAATTACCAGAGTAGCTTGTTTCATCATAATATTTTCTTTTCTCTTAATATCTGTGAAAATTCCCCCAGTCCAGTTGATTTGCTTGTCTGTCCCGTGGTTCCTCTCTGTGTCCCTTTTTGTCTTCCTGTGGCTCTCGCTCGTTATTCAGCAGCCTCGCTTTCTCTCTTTTTTTCCCCTCTACACTGCTTCTCTTACAGTTTTTCCTATTATACAACTCAATTTCTCTGCCTTTCAAAAGGTTTTTCATATGGAATAAAGCTTGAGCGAACAGCATTGTTTTTTCTGCCAGCACCTCCTCCCCCACCCCACCCAACATTGTAAAGCAGAGTTTTGGCCCAAAATTCAGGTATAGAAATGAGAGAGGGAAGCAGTGTCCCCTTGGGTCACTGGAGTATGAACTATAAAGCTCAGGAGGCACGGGCAGTGTGCTTCCTGCTCTGTGCCGCCGAGAACCAAGAAAAGCTCTGGGCCAGGGAGAGCCGTGAGGCCGAGGCGAGGACACACACCGAGGTGAAGGCCGAGGGCGCGCTGAGGGCACTGTGCTGACACCGTTCTGTGGTCTGTGAGCTCACGGAACATCCCGCAGTCCTCCCAAGGCGGTTCCTTGTCTGGGACTGTTCAAGACCGGATTCTGTCACTGTAACCCAGGTAACTCTAATAAATACAGTAAACACAACTTTTCATTTGTCTCTTTATTTAAAGTAGAGGTTAGGTTGCTCGAGATGAATGAGAAAAATGCTTTATTTAAAAACAAACAACATCCATAAATCAGAGAATGGTTCTTCTGTCTTCTCTAAAATTTCAAAAGCATAAAATCTCAGTGTTTCCAAATTAGTTATTGCTTTCCAAAAGATAAGTTTGTATTCAAGATGAACTAGGGCAGATTAACATGCAACTAGATTCTGCAAGTTTATGCTTTTTAGTCAAAAGGATTTATCAAAACAGGTTTTTCACATGAAAAGAGTAATTCTGAGTTAATATCAGCTGTAACATGGAGGGAAGTTACATAAATTAGAAGCAGCTTTAATTAAATTACTGCAGCAGAAAACAGTTTTGGTTGCAAATTTGAATCTCATTATTGTTACTTAACCTTCATTAGAGGCTAACCCTACCTTCTCTGCTTTTACTAATAAGTTCAGAAATGCAAATTATGTTCTTCTTTAGAAAGGCTTCTTGAAGGAAAAAAGAATCCTAGGCAGATTTTAAATTACGTAATACATGCCACTACCCAATTGTCTAAGATATTCAAGAAGCACTTTCGTGATCATTTCTCCCATTTTTTGTTTATTTTTCCTTTCTCCCATTTTTATAGCTAGCACTTAAAATGATGGTTACACACATATGATTTCACTCGTATGTGGAATCTAATAAACAAAAGAAACTGATAAAATAGAAAAAGACTCATAGAGTCAGAGAACACACTGACAGCTTTCGGAGGGGAGGGGTGGTGCAGGCCTGGGCGGAAAGGGCGAGAGGATTTAGGAAAAGATCCTAAGACACAGACAAGAGTCAGTGTGGTGACTGCCAGAGGGCGAGGGGGAGGGGACGTAGGAGAGGGTAAGGGGGGGGCGGGACCGCGTAGTACACCATACAGATGACGTGTCACAGACTTGTACACCTGAAACAGATACACTTTTATTGACCAATGTCACCCCAGTAACTTCAATAAAAAGGGGGAAAATGGTGGTTGCACACAATAATTTGACAGTATATGCACAGAGGAAAAAAGTTCATTCACTATACCTACGCAGTCTCTCATATTTGTTTCTAAACGCCTGCGCTTAAACAGTAGATTACAATAAGACCTTGGAAAACTTTCTTTGAAGTTTTGACTGAGTCATTTCTCTTTCAGTCCTACAGAGTACGAAAACTATTAACAAATGCTTCACTTACAGTCAGGGTATCTCTGTAAAGTTGTTGGCTTAATGAATTCAGTATTACTGATATTATGATAAAGTTCTGGCAACAAGTAAATTTAATTAAACTCCCATCATTCTTAAGAACATTAGGGAACTAGATAGGGTTCAAGACAGTGATTTTGTTTTCATCAGTATGTGGGAGTTCTCTGTCTGGCGGTCCCCTCTTGGATAATTAGTAACTCTCTTCGAAGATGGAGCTGTGTAATAGGCTCTCTTTTTCATTCTGCTGAGTGTGCGGGTGGAGACCGTTTAACCTGAGCCATATTTGAAATACATCAAAGGCACTGAAGTGACATCTAAACTCTTTCAATGAAAAGGCTAATTATGAATTCCTGGAAAAAGAGCAGTGTGTTGGAGTTCAATAGCATCTTTCATCTTGAGAGCTTACACATGACCGTGAATTTGAGTGTCTCATCTACAAGCAGGAAGACAGCCTCATAAACAGCCACTGATTTACTCTCATGTTTTGGAAGAAAAAAAAAAATCTCTACTAAACAAGCAGAGGAATCTCTGCATCAAATGAAAAAGAAATCATAAGAATGTTTTGCCTTATAGAACCTTAAACTCTTCTGTTCCACCATTTTTGACTAAGCCTATTTTTTTTCTACCAGATGTTAGCTAAAAAGATAAAAAGCATTTCAAACATCTGAAGACAAAAATCTAAATTTATTTAACTTGAATTTTTGCTTTGGATATCTCAGAAAAATAAAACATGTGCCATACATTAAAACTCAATGTTTCTCCTTTTTTTCTTTGGGGCTACCTTACGGGCCAGCACTTTCTATATTGGCAGAACAAAAATGGGTAGGGTGAGGTTCCTTCCCTCAAGAAGTTTGCCTCTATGGGAAAACAGACAGTTATAAGATAGTAACAGTCACTGCAATGTGAAGGATTCTGTAAATGAGGTTGTAAGGATGTTTAAAACAAATTGAGCCATAGATATTCTCAACAATTACTTTGCAAGAGACAATTGTTTTACTCATGTCAGGAAATACAGAATTAGTTTGCATAGATAAGATTGTTTTGGCAAAGGGTATTTAATCTCAATTCAATATTTTGATTCGCTGATGAACTTCAAGAGGCAAATGCATCAAGAAAATATGGGAGCAGAGACACTTTCATATTGTCAAAACTGGATGCAATCTTATTTCCACTTTTCTTCTATTATTTTTTCATAGTTTGCTTATAGTCCTTACTTATATGCAAGATTGTTCTTCCTGACATTTTTTTTTCTAATCAAATCCCCTGTCCTTTTTTTTTTTAAAAAAAGATTTTATTTATTTATTTTTAGAAAGAGGGAAGAGAGAGAGAAAGAGAGGGAGAAAAACATCAATGTGTGGTTGACTCTCACACACCCCTGACCCGGGACCTGGCCCAAAACCCAGGCTCGTGCCCTGACTGGGAATCAAACTGGCGACCCTTTGGTTTGCAGGCCACAACTCAATCCATTGAGCCACACCAGCCAGGGCTCAAATCCCCTCTCTTTTAGGGGACAACACAAACTCAGTCTTCCATAAAAAGTCCAAGAGAAACCTTGTTCATAGTTATCTTTGTCTACTTTGTTGTTGATAGTTTATTGCTTCAATAAATAATACATGGCATTTGACCACAGCTATCTTTACCAACTGGATTATAAAAGAAAGAGTCTGCGGCTTTTTAGAACAGTGATGAAGGAAGAAATTTATGTTGATGATGATGACAACAACATTATGGTAACATTTAATTAGCATTGTTTCATTAATTATCACTTGTAATAAGATGTACGCTTTTATTACCTTTATCTTACAGATGAAAAACTTAGTCTTAGAGTAATAAAGTTAACTTACCTATTTTACTCTCCTACTGGCACTGACATTAAAATGTGCTGACAATTGGAAGCAAATACATTTTGTAAAAGGTCCTGTTCAATTTTATAGGCTCATCTATTTGTCTCTGATGGGGAATTGGCTCTTCGGGTAAGTGAAGAGACTTACCCAGTTCTAAACACTCATTATTTCCAGACTTAAATAATTCTGTAGCTAGGAGAAATCTTACAGGTCATCTGCTTCTAATTTGAAGGGCAAAGAAAATAAAAAGGCTTTTCTGGTGGCAGAGAAAGCCTCAGCCACCAAAGGCATGCCCAAGTCTCCTGTTCATAGTCCTGCGTTCTGTTTTTTTCAGGCTCAAAAATTCTTCACCCTCAGCCAGAAACAGGCTTAGGGGAGTTAAAACACATGCTAATCCTTTACAACTCAATGGCACCCTTACCAATATAGGTGATAGATACATAGGAGATAGGTAAATAGATAGCTCTATCCATCAATAGATAGATAATTTATATACATCTTCTTCTGAGATGCTTGAGATACTGAGTCTTTTGGCTTAAAATTGTCCCAAAGACTTTTAACCTTTATTGGAGTTACTTTTTATAGCCCCTCACCCCTCTTGCTGTATAGCTTGCTCTATTAGTTTGTCTGCTTTCAATATTTTCCTCATCTAATTTTCTATTCATGAGAAAGCAGGTAATCACATGCGTAAAAACTGTGCTTAATAGAAAAATAGAGTCTGAGTCAATGCTTCAGGAAATTCGGTAAATAAGGTAGATGTATTTTTGTAGGTTGACTTTGTGACAGATTTTAGCTTTTAGAAACTAGATTTTTTTTGGTCTTCCTTTGCCTTTGTTTTCCTTTTGTCTTGTAGTTTTCTTTGTTGTTTTGCTCATTTTAGACCATAGTACACTTCATGGATAAATCACATCTAAATAAAGATTAAAAACAGTTGAATACATTTTTTATGATCCCATTTTCAGTCTAGAACACACATCCTATTTTTACAGGAGGTTTATGTTTTTTTCTATTATGAAAATTATATCTCTGAAAAATGGAGGATTTTAAAAACAGCCACAGAGGTCACTTTCAATTCCCAGATCCCTGATCTTGTTTCTCTGGGATCCAGTGAGCTGAGACGTGGTGTGACTTTGCAGAGAAAACACCTCCTCATAATGACGCCTCTTAATTCAACCCCCAACCAAGGGTGCTGGTGGCACCATCCCAGGTACTCAGGTGATTAAAGTGGGAGCTAGAGAGGTTTCCCTGTCTGTCTAATCCGGCCTGGTTTAAACCGTTAAGCTGATAATACAAGGCTTTGCAGGCTGATACTAGGCAAGGGAGAGAAGCTTATTCTTCATTTCTAAACACTGTATCAGGTGCATGAAGGGCAAACAGTGATGAAAATAAAAAGACATAACAATATGTCTTTTTCATATGTTCTGTACTTAGATGAGATATCTTTATTACATGAAAAGAAGTATGCTACTTGTTTACCGTTGGGGTCTTTCGGTGGTTTGATTAAAAGGCACATACTCACACACACACACCTCAGCCTTCCTTTTCTACCTGAATTCTGAATCATTTGAGATTCATGACCAGCTGCCAAGCAAATGGAGGTCAAAGTATCACCTTGATTGCAGATAAAGCTATTACTGAAGAGCGCTCACTGAGCTCTCCTCCTGAAACCCAATTCTGAACACTCACTCACATACTAGAGCTTTGATAGCTCTAAATAATAGCTTTGCTGGGTAAAGCAATCTTGGCCGTAGGTCCCCATTTGTCATGACTGAATGTTTCTTGCCAATCCCTTCTAGCCTGCAAAATTTCTTTTGAGAAATCAGCTGACAGTCTTAGGGGAACTCCCCTGTAGGTAACTAACTTCTTTTGCTGTTTTTAAGATTCTCTCTTTATATTTAACCTTTGGCATTTTAATTATGATGGGTCTTAGAGTGGGCCTCTTTTCACCCATCCTGTTTGGGACTCTCTGTGCTTCTTGGACTTGCATGTCTATTTTTTTCACCAAATTAGGGAAGTTTTCTTTCATTATGTTTTCAAATAGATTTTCAATTTCTCGCTCTTTCTCTTCTCCTTCTGGCACCCCTATGATGAGAATGTTGGAATTCTTAAAGTTGTCCCAGAGGCTGCTTATACTATCCTCATTTTTTTTTTTTTTTGGATTCTTTTTCCTTCTTTTTGTTCTGGATGGTTGTTTTTTTTCCTTCCTTATGTTCCAAATCATTGATCTGATTCTTGGCTTCATCCACTCTACTGTTGTTTCCGTGTAAACTGTTCTTTATTTCAATTAGTGTGTCCTTCGTTTCTGACTGGATCTTTTTTATGCTGCTAAGGTCCTCACTAAGTTCCTTGAGCATCCTTATAACCAGTGTTTTGAACTCTGTATCTGATAGATTGCTTATCTCCATTTCATTGAGGTCTTTTTCTGAAGTTTTGATCTGTTCTTTCATCTGGGCCGTATTTCTTTGTCCCCTTGTTTTGGTTGTCTCCCTGTGTTTGTTTCTATGCATTAGGTAGAGCTGCTTTGTCTCCATGTCTTGGTGGTGTAGTCTAATGTAGTAGGTGTCCTATAAGTCCAGTGTCAAAGCCTCCCCTATCACCTAAGCTGGGTACTCCAAGTGTGTCCTTCATGTGTGCTGAGTACATCCTCTTGTAGTTGAGCTTTGGATGCTATTGGAAGATCAATGGGAGGGATTTACCCAGGCCAGTCAACTGCAAGGACTGGCTGTGACTACTGACCACCAGCCTCTGCCCTCTGTGGAAGATCAGCTGTGCCAGGGTGGGGTGGTGGTGCTCCGATGTGGTCTGTAGCTGTCCAATGGTGCGCTGGCCCTGGTGTTTCCCGGGTGGTGCAGTCCAAGGTCAGCCCTCACCTGTGTTTTGCCCAGGGCCACCCTGCCTAAGCTATAAAGCAACCTGAGATGGCTGCTACTTGTGGTGGAGATTCTCAGCAAAGCCAATCTGTGAATCTAGGCTGGCTGCTTCTGGCACCTGGGCTCACTGAGGCCAGCTGTTGCTTGTTTGAGAAGATTTAGGAAATTGTGAAGCATGAGCCAAGGCCAGCCATTCATACAGAAAAGCAGCTTGGGTGGGCCCATAAGTTGGATGGGGCAGAGTCTCTGGGGATCTCCAAACGGAGTCTCAGATATGGCACCAGCTTGCCGGCTCTGTGGCTCTGAGGGGAAAGGAACAATGGCTTCCGCTCGCCTTGAGGCCAGACACTTCACTTCCTCCCTGTATTCTCCACTGGCACCTTTCAAGCTGCTATACCAGTGCTGGAGCTCAACGGGAGTGAGTCTGAGTAGGTGAGTCATGTGTGGGTTCTTTAAGAGGAACTGCGTGGGGCTCCAGAAGTTTCTTCCACCGACTCAGTCCTCACTGGTTTTTGCAGCCAGAAGTTGTAGGGACTTGTCTTTCTGGCACTGGAACTCTGGGCTGGGGGGCCTGGTGTGGGGCTGGGACTCCTCATTCCCAAGATATCCCCCCCAAATTTTTATCCACCACACGTGGGTATGGGACCAGCCCGTTCCGCATCTCTGCATCTGCACCCCTCCTACCAGTCTGGATGGATGTGCTTTCTTCAACTCCATAGTTGTCAGACTTCCATTCAATTCAATTTCTGATGATTCTGAGTGATGGTCAATCTATATTTTAGCTGTAATTGTGATGTAGTTTTATGAAGAGACAAGCTTTGTCTGCCTACACCACCATCTTGCCTGGAAGTAGGTTGTGATTTTTTTAACTTTTTATTTTGAAATAGCTTTTAGATTTTTAGAAAAGATGCAAAAATAGTACAGAGAATTCCCATATGCCTTTATTGCAACTTTCCTTGATGTTAACATCTTATGTAATTACAGCATAATTATCAAAAATGGAAAATTGCCATTGCTCCAACACTAGTAACTAAACTATAAACCTTACTCAAGTTTTATCATTGTTTTCAATATTAGCTGAATTTTTAAGTGCAGGAACTGTATTATATTTATTTTCACATCCATAATGCCCAGTGGTGAATTTGGCCTCAAGTTAGTGATCAGTAACTGTTTGGGAACTAAGTAAGTGAATGAACAGATGTCGAATTCCATACTAAAACATGTGTATTTGTTTGTATGTGTGCCACCAGTTCCAAAGCACATAAGTGAAGTCTGAGGCCATGTTTTAAATAAGTGTCATTCAGAACTAAGTTCCACGTTAGACTTTGTGGAGCACAGCCCTTTAAGCTGCACAAATTTTTCAAAAGCAAAACTGAATGGACTAACTAGATTGAAAGGAAGACACAGTGGAATTCACTGAATGGGCGGAAGGCTATGCTGTTACATTTATTTTTATGTGTGTGTGCCTGCGTGAACATTTTGCTTTACACCTCAGTAAATGCCTGACGAGGGGAAGAGCACTTGCTGGCAATCAGTCTTGTGTTTCTAGGCAGGTTTTAGAAGTTTATCCTGAACCAAAACACGGAAACTCTCTTGCTTGAAGAGGAAATCCATACAGTTGTTTTCAGGGTTTCTCTTTTCTTTCTCAGTAAGTTCAGTAGAGAGAACTATATTAATGAAGTGTGAATTTTACTATGACAGTGATTTCTGACAGCTTCCAAAGTACGCACTCTTTTATCTCAGCCTTTACAACCAAAGAATGTGAAACCAGAAGAGAAGCACTATTCAAAGCACAAAACTCCTCTTAGTAGTTAATGGAGCCTAAAATAGCCACTCTTCTTGCTGTTTTCTCCATCATGTTTTAAACGAACTGAAAATATTGATGTGACAAAGTCTAGCAAGGTAAGAATCCCATTATTCTTAGTTGGGCAAAACTGGTCTACAGAATTGTTATGAGAACTGATTTTTCTGAAAAATTCAATTTTTGAAAGGGTTTAATTATTCTGTTATTGTTATTTAGATGGAAGACGTCATAGCACGCATGCAAGATGAAAAAAATGGAATCCCTATTCGAACTGTCAAAAGCTTTCTTTCCAAGATACCTAGCGTCTTCTCTGGTAAGTTTGCATTCAATATAGCTCTGTTTTGTCCAATGTCTTTCACAGAACTACTTAAAGTCTATTCTAACTTTTCACTATTGAAACTCTCTAACTCATTATTCAGCAACTACTTATAAAATGCTAATGCCATATTTAACGTCATGTTTAACACTTGAAATGATAATAAAAGAAAAGAAAAGAAAAAAGCAAAAATCATGACCCTACTCTTAGTTGCAAAGACAAAATGAACAAATATGAAATAAGAGAAGGCAATATTAAATAAAAATGTATGGAACAAATGTGATGTCAATTGTATATAGAAGTTAGGAGAATGAAAAAAATCCATAAGGAGGAAGCAAAAGGTTCCTGAAGATCTTTTCCTGAAACTCAGTGATGAGCTGAGTTTCAAAAATATGGGGTCATATTAGCTTCAAGAGCAGAGCTGGGAGGGCTTAAATATAGAAAACCAGGCTGGTAGACAGGCACAAACAGAGTTGAGTCAGGTTATGAGGGTCTTTGAAAGCTAACCTGAAGAAACTAATTCTTATGTATGGGGAAATGGGGAGGCATTGAAAATTTTTGTAGAGAATGTTATGGTGGAAGTGTTCCGGCTGAGCTGGCATTCAGTAAAGGCCATTGTCTCTGTTGCAGATACAAGGCTCTTGGAGGGATAGGTAGGACGGCAAGATCCTGGTATGTGGGGAAGAAGGAACAGAGAGGGAAACGCACACAGAGTTAGTGAATGACTGGGCGTACAGGATAAAAGAGGACCAGACCCGACTTCTTGTTGGTGTTTGTTTCTGAATTGGGTGACCTTGAGATAAAGGAGTCATTACCAGAACTGGGGCAACCCCAGAAGTTTGATGGGAGGTGAGCACCCAAGAGAAAACGGGTGGTGATAAGTTAGAGCCCTGGGCTCCGGCTCCATGAGGCGGTGAGAGCTCAACCTGTGGACACTCGGCGCGCTGGGGCCTGGGCCGGCGAGGCGAGGAGAGCAGGTGAGGGAAGACCAACCACAGGCGTGTGGGTGACACGCGGCAGGGGGAAGGAGTCTGCTGCTGAGCGCATGGAGAGGATGGTGCTCAGGGGGATTCAGGAGCGAGAGCCGGGACGCCTCCTGATGGACAGGGTTGAAAGAAGACCAGGGGTCAGCAGGGCTTCAGCCTCGGTGAGAGGGTAATAATTAGGGCCAAGTGCAAATCAGCAGCCCGGACGCTGGCGTTTGAACACGTCATCGCTCACGCATCAGTGGTGGATGCTGATCAGAATCTGGCCCATCGGCTCTCCTCTGGGATTCTGCTGACTTTCCTGAACTTTACTTAAGAGTGTGTGGGGGAGCGGGGGAGGCACTGAGGCGGTGACAGCCTGTGGGGCTAGATAACTGGCCATGAGCAAAAGCAAAGGACGCACATTGGCCGATTGAGAGAAATGAAACACAAGAGGAAAGAGAAGAAGAGTTGAAGGGGTAGAGAGTTCTGGATCCCTGGTGGCTCTGCAGCCCTTGTCCCTGCGTTCGGGGACACCATGACGCAACCTGCAAAAGCGTCCTTTGGGGGTCCTCGCCTCTGCCATGGCACTTCCACCCTTTGGCCTGCTGTGTTCTCCGCTTCCCTTTTCTGGGTCAGACTTTTCCCCCAACGCCTGCAACCTGTTTGTTGCTGGCTCTTAGGAATGCCCACTTACAAACCTCACCACGGAGATTTTCACCCACTCGAGCTGGGATGCAGCCATTCTGAAGCTGATAAAAACAACACAGAGGACTGGCACCTTCTGCTCTCAGAGGCAGGCTGACTGTAGTTCCCTTTCAATTTTTTTTATGCCGTTCAGCGAACACTGATCAGATACCCACTGTGTTCCAATTCCTGTACTGGGTTCCCAGGACTACTATTTTTGTCTTCATGGGGAAATAGATTATTATATGTTGGCACTAAATGTTCCACTTGTAGGATCGGCTGAGGGGAGTCCTGTTCCCGGAGGTTAAAATTCTTTCACTTTATAATCAGATCTTCAAGAACCTGAATTATGGGTACTTAACTCCCAAAAGAAATACGTCTGTGAGGTTTGGGTATAACAGTATAGAGGCCCTTAGAGTAGGCAGAGACATGATTACTTACTCACTATTTTTAACTTTTGCAAAATTATAATCAAAGGTACTTACTTCATGTTCTCCAAGTTGCCTGGGACTCATGAAATGCATTTATTCCATAATAAATCACTAAGGGAGTTTTATCTTTGCAGACAAACTTGACTTTTTCCTTTTTAAAAACAATAAGAAATGTGTGACTTGTATTTTTCCTTTTCCTGTTTTTTTTCTAATTTATAGGAAATTTATTGCTAAATTGGACATTTCATTCATATTTTCTCACCTGACTCACCACTGACATACCTATCGTTTCCTTCTAATTGGTTTTCTGTCTGTCTTTCATGGCTGTGATTTTAATTGGGGCGGTTTGGGGGCGGTGTAGGGGGGGGTGTGTGTCTGTGTGTGTGTGTGTGTGTGTGTGTGTGTGTGCGTGTGTGCGCGCGTTGAGAGAGAGAGAGGAAGATTCATATTATAAATTGCTTAAAGCCATGTTTTAGAGTAGATAAGGAATAAATCTGAAGGAGAATCTGAGAAGTGTCTGCTGTGTGTTAAGGAATTGCTTTGCCCAGAATCCCCTTTCCAGTGGAGGTGTATCTTGCCTTTGAACCGAAGCTTCCCATCACAATATAAAATGAAAGATGAAGTTCAAACATTACTGCACGGGGCTTTTATAAAAGCATTTATGCAATTTTTATGCAATTGTGTCCTCAAATTGGGAAAATAACTATAAAGCTAAAAAATACAATGTTTGAAGATTTTGGTGAGGATTTTCCCTGAATGAAACCCAGAAGTCTTATTCCTACATAATAACCCTAAAATCCATATCCTCTAACGTACAATATTTATTCATCTTTCATCTGAAGATTTTTGGGAAGGCAAATAATGGCACTCATACCAGCTGAAAAGCCTTTGTATTGTATTTAAACCCTGAATGGAAGATCCAAGTTCAGGTGGAACACAGAATTTTGTGAATAAAAGAGGAAATGATTAATTTTAATTTTTTAATGGCATTTTATCCAGCTTTGGTAATATTTTACAACTGTAACATTTGCCTTGGCTACATGCACATTTGGATGCCTTGAAACTGACAGCAGGTTTTCAGTTGCTTAACCAGATGCTGAAATTGAGGGAGGGGTCCTTTAGTTCTAGAAATGTAACACATTATAAGAATATTGAATATAACTAGGGAGTAGACTTTTTCTTGATTCACAATCTTGGATGCTTTATGGAGTTTAAGTATATAAACATAAAAGAAACAGACTTTAAAACCTGATGGGAGAAAACAATTGGTTTTTCAATATTGAATGTTTTAGGAGTTTGAATCAGCCATTGGGATTCTTTTTACTGATAAAGGTATTTTTAATAAGAATTTGTTATTTTGATTTTACATATTAAAATAACAATTACTTATTATATATAACAACTACTTTTATATTCTATAGGATAGATATATTTTACTTTGGAGGGGGCTATTAGTGATTTGGGAGCCTACTATGTAGTCATTGGCTCTTAAATATATTCGTTTTATTTCTTACTATACTTCAAGGTAATCATTGTTTACCTTTTTCATAGAGAAGGAATTACAGGGTCAGAGAGTTCAAATTTATGGCCCAATGCCGCAAAGCTTACTAGCACTCAAACCAAATCTGTCCATTCAAGAATCTGCTTCCTCTTCTGTCACCACGGGTTCCTCCATAGTGCCTCTTCTCACGTGCCTGTGTTGGTTCAGCGTGACAAATGAACATCCATCACAGTCTGTGGGATTCTGAGTACTGGGGCTGCTCACGTCTGTCTCCCAACGTAGCCCCTTCTGGTTGGAACTCTGAAGCACTTGCCAGAAAGACCTGAGCCGCTGTCTGTTTTACCTCCGAGCACCTGCACAGCCTCGAGGAAACAGCTGCAGTTTCTTCACCGCCAATATCTGGAGGTTAGGCCTGATGATCCCCAAGCTTCCTTTCCATGTAAGCTCTACACTTCAGAGAACTCAGAAGAGGAAAGTGTGGAAAAGCATTACTAGAAGAGAACATAGTAGTAGACTAGACCATTCACAAGATGGCGAGAGCAATATAGCATCAGTGGAGATCTTACTGAATTTTCTTTCTTTAGCCAATTCCGTCTGGCCTACAGCTTTAGTCACAAACTCTCTGCACCCTTCCACGTGTGTATGTCTGGTCCATTAAACTCCTCTGAACTCTGAACTCTGGTCTATTAAACCCCTTATGCAACGTTTCCACGTGGATGTCCCAAAGGCACCTCCAACTCAACATGTCTCATATTAAACTCATAGTCTTTTTCTCAGTCCCTTCCCTGTGTTCTGTCTCAGGAAAGATGGCAGATGCCGGAAATGCCGGGCTCACCGTGACCTCTCCTCCTGTAGCTCCTTCTTCTCATGGCAGTTTCATCAACGCCTCCTACCCGTTTTTTCTCCGAAGCCGCCATCAGATCGTTTGGCTCTGACCATCTGCCCGCGTTCCGCTCCAGTCCACGCCATCAGCTCCTCTCTCCTGGGCTGTCGCAGTGACCCAGCACGTCTCCGCGTCCCCCGAGTCCTTGGCCCTCTCTTCCCCACAGGGCAGCCACACGGGCGTTTTCAAGTTGCAGACCTGATCCGTTAAAACTGTTCTCTCAATGGAGCCTTGAGACCCAAATCTTTAACAAGATTCCTGCCTGACTCTCACCCCAGCCTCACAGCACCTGCTCTCTTGCTTTCTCCGTTGCAGCCGCCGCAGGTGCTTCCCCTTCCGACACTTTACCGCGGGTGCTTCCCCTTCTGACACTTTACCGTGCTCCCTGTCGCCGTGGGTGCTTTCCACCGCTGGGCTGCTCTGGGTGCTCCCTCCCCTTTTCCCCTTTGCTCGGCTTAGGCCTACTCATCTCAGGTCTACCCCAGTTTCCTTGCTTAAATACATTCATCAAACTGCATTTTTTTTTTTTCTGTCAAAGTACTTTATTCCCTTGTGTAAATGTAAACTCACTAATGGCGGTAATTGATGAGTGTCTGTCTTCCAGGTAGTACTGGAAACTATGAGACGGTTCCATGTGCTCACTTACATAATCCCAGCACTAAAAACAGCATCTAATATAGGAGGTGTTCATTCAATATTTGTTAAATGGGTAATAATGATTGCAGTTTTAGAGGTAATATTTGCATTCCTTTGGATTGTGAAAGCAGTTACACTATTGCGATCATGCGGCTTTGTGCAACATACAAAAATATCTGGACTTTTATAAACCTTTTGTCGTAAACATTTTTACCCTTTAAATTGTGTCCAAGTAAAAAATTCTCTTGTTAGTGACATTATTCATAACATACGTCACATGACCTACTTTTGGCAGTTTGTTGATTAAAAACCAAGGGCATGAGATCTCTTTCGGAGTTGTGTGTGCAGTGAGGAGATCGAAGGACCAAAGGCGGACCTCCAGGGAACAGAGCATTTAGGGGGAAGCAGATAAATATATGCCTCACGCAAGCTTGGTCTTGGTTCTTGGTCAGCAGGATTGTTGGCTCAGGTCACTTGGAGCAGCAAGGGAGATAAGTTCAAGGTGAAGCATGAAGACCTCATTTAAGTGACTGGAAATCACACTGGTCTGTGTCCAGAGGGCTAGTGCTCAGTGTTTAAAGACTTGAATGGTTTTCTCTGAGTCATAACAAAGAGAACCAATCAGCACTTTTTTTTTTTTTACTCTTTCCTGATCTGCATTGTTCAAAAAGGACCGTGACCTGTGCACTGTAGGGGAGTGTAAAATTGAAGCTGTCACTGTGTTCACTACATAGAAGCTTAAAACCAACGCTCACCCGAACCTCGGGTAGCGTCTCTAGAAATAACCGCCACTGCAACCGCACTCCCTGCAAATTAACGGAAATGAAACAAGTGGCCTGGCACGCCACTCCATGGTTCTTCAGGGCATTGGGATGTGCTCATATTCTGGACATTCAGTATTTCAGTTATTCCGGATCATGGCGAAATAAGCCTCACCTAGTGGGTGAGTTTCATTTCCTTCAATGGACTGACTGGGAAGTGACTGTGTTTCCCATGTAAGCCACAGCAGGAAATAAGCCAGAAGTCTCTCTTCGGCTCTCTGTAAATGGTGTAGGTGTTCATTAAAATTGAATTGTACCACGCTGGTGAAGCAGCCCGCTGAGATCACAGAAGGACCGCCTGTGGCAGCTCCCACATCAAACGGGTGATGTAACGTGTTTGAGGATTGAACTTAGGCCACAGGTGCTCCGGATCCCAGCCGGCTGGAGGCTGCTCTGAATCACTAAGCATCGTGAACAGGGGAGAAACAGAAATTGGTAGGGAGTTGTAGTCAGCCATCCCTGTGTTTCCTTGGTTTGGGTTTTCTTGTCTTTCATTAGTTGGAGACAGTTCTCCATCACAAGAATGTCTTTGCTGCCTCGCTTTTGCAGCTTCAAACTATTCCTCACCTAAACCGGTCCTCGGCTAGGAAGAGCAGAATTTGCTGTGGTCTGTGATGCCTTGTTTTCCGCCATGAATAGGGAAACCAAGCAGCATATGTGCACTTAAAAGACAAGTTGTCTTTAATGTAATAATTTAAATGGGCTCTGCCTCTTGTCCTTTATTCCTCTAGAGGACGATCTCTGTGCAGATGTCATCTCAGCCTGTGGGCAGCTGCGCAGACAAGAAGGAAAGGAGCGAGCCTGCTGACATGAGCTGGGCCAGTGCAAGTTTTAAGGGGGTCACATTTTGCATCCCAGTGTTTTTGAGAGCAGCTTTCAAGATGCCTTATGTGACTGAAACCTGATTATATTTGGAGTCAATTTTAAGACAATAAGAATAAATAAGGTGGAACTTTTTTTCCCCCCTTGGCAATTTCTAAAACTAGGCAGTTCTAAGGTGCTTCTATGAGTCCCAGATTCTTCTTTCTGAAATGGACATCTTACTGTGAAATATTTTCCATCCCCCATTGGAATGACTATCATGGGTTTTACAGAAGTTCAAAGAGTCATAAATTGCTTTTGAAAACAGTTCTAAACTATGTTGGCAGAAATCATGTGTATAGTATTTTGTTTTTATAATATCCCAAAGAAAATTCAAGAATGCAAAAGAGAAATTTATGAGCAGTAAATAAGAAAAAAAAATCTTAAGTACATTGGCAGTTCCTAAAGTTCACTACAGAAAAAGAGAAATTTTCAGAGGAAAATTTAACAAGAACTGTTAACTGGATCAGCAAGAGACATGAATTGTTCACCCAAAAAAAGACCTTTTTTTTTTTTGTCATTTTCTTGACACACCTCTCTGATAAAGTGACAAGTAAACTCTGTTGACTACATAGTCAACAAAGCTTGGGAACAAGAGGAGGCGCTGAACTGTCACATAATCAAATGGGTATTTAAATTGTTGCTGCTGTGAAAGATTCTTCACCTCCTCTTGGTTGTCATTCTTTCCTTATTGTGAAATAGCAACATGAAGTGATTAGAGATACTAGTAAAGAATCCTAACCTCAGCCACTTGGACTCTCTGGCCTAGGTTCTAGACAATTATCTTTCTAATAGCTAAATGCCTCTGAGAAATGATAAGGTTGGCTGTTTATTGGGCACTCACTGTATTTGTAGAGAAACGACTTATTTTAATATGTGGTGGATCAATTTGATAGGACCCTGATGAAAAGCAAGCTCATACTCATTTTCACTAGAATGTTAGAAGACACAGTCAAAATTCAGGAATATTCTAATGCTTTGATTTTAGCCTTAGCTTTCTTTGCAGCCACGCAGACGATAGGCCCAGACTGTTTTCTCTTTCAGGGCAAGTGTAGACAGTGGTGCCACTTCCCATGATGCTTCCGTGTGCCTAAATCTGTTATTTTATATGTTAAGTAAATATAACTTGGATTGGAGTTGATTTTTGTCCTCCAAATGACTCCATTCCAGAGAAGGAAATTCTGTCCAAGTTCATAAGTATTTCTATCCAAGTCCACAAATAAGAGTCCTCTGTGACTACCAGCTGGGTCGGAGTTTTGGGGACGGTTCTGTTACCCTTCCTTTCACTCAGAATACTGAGGCTTCTCCCTGAGGTGTCTCTGCTGGAAGACAGACTCCTCCCAACACAGCTGGATCATTTTATTGTTGCAGGACCCACAGCTGTAAGCGAATCTCTGAAGGTGAATCGTTCTGCTTAAACATATGCACTGAACTGAAGAGTCAATCACTAACAACGGGCCAAAATACATAATTAACTGGACAAATATGACTGTGCCTACCGAATACTGGGTTTCTATCTCCACGGAGCTCTCTGGAAGAGACTTTAAGAGCCTTGAGGGTGAACTCCCAAGTTCTCTCATTCCTGTCTGGGAATCTGACAGGATCCACAGTTAAATGCAGAGTGGATATGTAAACACATGGTTAAGGCTCTGTGAAGAAATACTGAGCCTCGTTAACATTGTGACTTCTTTTTTTGGACTTTGGGAAAGGGGCAGTCCATGTACTTTATTTAGAATTTCCAAAAATCATTACCGTATTTTTGCAAAAGGACTGTGCGGGGCTGTACTGGGAGTTGGGACTAGTTTGGCGTGGCTAAGCAACAATAATATCAGAAAATAGTGCAGTCATAAACAAACAACTTTCTGGAAGTCTCAGAAGTCCCAGCTGGTGTTGAATTTTATCTTAGCATTTAAGGGATATTTTTATAGGCATCTGGACTCCTGAGATGTACACATGATGCCAAATTGGATTAAAAATGGAAAATCTAAGCCAAGAAAGAAAAAAAAAATTCAAAGATGAACATACCAGGATATGTGAAAGTCCAGAAACTTATCAAGAAAGATAAATTCAGCCATATAGCAAGTAATAGATTTATAAAAAATGACACAGAGGTGGGTTTTGGGAGTCCAGGTTCAGCACTAATAGTTAAGACCCATAAAAGGAACCAGAGAGTCACCAGGGGTCTAGTCCCTGAAGTCGCTGCACTATTGTGCTCATTAATCAAGGCTACATGAGGTGTCAAGTAACGTGCGAAGAACATGGGAGGAAATTGGATAGAAATAGAAAACTGTACTACCCATATTTAAAACCAAATGAATATAAACTCACCAGAATTAGAATCATCTCATGCCCTTGTTTTTTGTTTTTTGTTTTTTTTTGGTCCAACCTCACAGTCAACAGAATTTGCAAATGTTCAGTAATGGGGCAGCCCTTGAAAAGGCAGCTTTGGGGGAAAAAAAAAAAAATTAGTAACTTGTATAATCTAACTAATTAAAAGGTAGAGCTTATTACTGGTCATGTGTTAAAAATATAAATACTAGTCAAAAGAAAACATATAACTATTAATAAATGCACAGGAGATGAAACAAGAAAATACTGAAATATTTGGGCTCCATTCATAGTTTTTGATGTTGATGACACTGGGCAATTTAATATTTCTGTGGGTGGCAGGAAGAAAGTGAGAACTAAGTGAAACATTGTAATGGTTATTACAATAAATGGTATGACTTTTGTCACCACCTTAGGAGAAGGCTCAGATTAGGCGCAGATCTAGACTTCTCTTCCCTACTAGTTAATCTGTTGTTGCAAAACCAAGGAAGTACCTGAGTTGGAGGCTCTGTAGCATCCAACACCTGGTTTTCTTAGTAAGTTCTCAAAAGGTAATTGTTGGATTTCTGTAACATTCATCAAATGATAATCATTCCCCGCCTTTTCAAGGTGCCTTACAGCTTTTAACACTCTGTTTTGTGTCCTAGCTTTTATTCCTTCCCACAAACAACTAAACAGATCAAACTGAAATCTTCTAGGGACATTAAGTTTTCTTAATGGCCCTTCTTATATCTTGCCATTTGAACATAAGATCATTTCCTCTTGATATTATTTTTCTTAAATACCTCACATTTTGACTTTCTCGATGATTTTGTTACTGTCGTAATGTCACCACGCCATGGCCTGTGCCATCAGGACAGTTACTGAAAGAAGAAAATAGTGAAAGTCCGAGGCAACTTTGCATATTTATCCAGAGAGATTTAACTGATGCAAACAGATTTTCATTTTGTAGTAAATCTACTCTGGAAATTGTTTCTCACAATTGTTGACTTTTCTTTAAAGCAAGGGACTTGAAAAACTTAGTTTTGTTCATTGGTGAGTTACTGTCTAAAATCCTAGAAATGAGAGGTCACTAAAGAAACACCTCTTAAAGGGAAGCTTTACTTCTTTGAATGAAAACATTAACATTGGTTTCTTTGGAGAGATGAAAATTAACCCTAGAGATAGATACTGACTTAGAATGGCAACTGAAGTCTTCATTATCACCAGGAATGAAGGAATCTTGGTGTCTGACTTGCTACTCTGGATGTGTTTTTGTGAAATAATGCATTAGTGCACAGCGTGTTTGAGGTGCACATACAATTCATCATTTTGCACTTCTTTTGTGTCTGTTGGCACCATCTGGCTTTCTCTTCATACCTCTCTCTCTCGGGACACATGAAGAAGGACTTCCAATTTCCACTCCCCACCCCCAGTAGTTTTAGGGTAGAGAAGGGTCCCAGCCTTATTCCTATCCCATTCTCATCCCAGGCCAGCCTGTATTAATTATTCCTATCTTTGGGTTTTCCGAGCACTGTGTTCTTCTGCATGGAATTTGTTTTTCCTGACATTTTGTCCTCAATGGACGTGCGCTGTGATTCTTACTAAAGGCTGTACACACCTGGCGACCAAGAGAAATATCACATTTCAATTTGTATCCTCCGTCGTACACAGCGTCTGGCACATAGCAGGCACTCAGGAAATGTTAATGACTTTTCATGGGACAGCCGATGTCCTGGCCACAGGCCATTCAGTGGCATCCACAACAAATTTCCCTCCTTAGCTTGCTGGCAGTGGGAAGAGCACACATCGCATCATTTGCTCTCTTGGCAGCCAGCGCTGCGAGATGCTTTTATCTCATCAGGGAGCACCAGAAAGAAGACAACTTTGCTTTGCCGTCTGTTACTAGCTTAGACGGGTTTCGAGATGGAGTGCAAGGAAATTGAACAAAATGTCCAAATTTCTCCAGAGTCCAAAAGCACTCTCAGTTTTAGTGTTATTATTTACTTTAAACATTTATTTGCAAAGATAGATGCACCCCTCTAGGCATTGCAGCGTTACTCACAGTGGCTAAGGCATGGAAACAGCTGAAGCGTCCTTCAATAAAGGATTTGATAGAGGAGCCGTGGTGCGTATATACTGTGGAATACAACTCAGCCATAAGAGAAGATGAAATACTGCCACTTGCGACAACATGAATGGACCTTGAGAATATCGTACTGAGTGAAATCAGTCAGTCAGAGAAAACTACGACCTATATGATCTCACTCATGTGGGGGATCTAAAGCTGAAACTCATTGACACAGACAACAGCATGGTAGTTACCAGAGGGAAGGGGGTGGAGGAGGAGGGTTCCGGGAGCCCTCCCCCTCCTATATGGCGAGGAAAGACGATGTGGCTTTGGGTGGTGGGCACACAATGCAATGTACAGAACACGGACCATAGAAATAGATGCTTGAAACCTACGTGATCTTATTAACCAATGTCACTGCAATAAATTTAATTTTTTACAAGTTGATTTTTAGAACATTGGGCATTCTCGTATTCAAATATAAATATTTTACAAAGCCTATCTGAAATAGTGAAGAGAGTATATCTAGGTGGTAAAGAAACATGGGTTTTAGTCCTATTTTTCATGCTGCAAAGGAAAACAGCAGATGTTAAATGGCAGCCCAGGCCTGGTGCTTAACATGAACATGAACATGAACATGCTTGGCTCGCAACAGCTATAGCAACTACTGGCATTTATTGAATGCTTATGATGTGCTCGGCATTCAGCAAATATTAGCCCTGTAGATATATTGTTTTATATATTAGTGTTCTTACAAAGATATGTAGAGGAAAGCACAGAGAAATTCAAAACTTACCTTAGGTGATACTGTTAGTTAGCAGTAGAGCTGACATTTGAATCTAGGATAATCTAGTTCCATAATCTGATTCTATACAATCATAAAAAAGCACGGACCACTGATATATTGTACATATGATATATCTTATATAACATGTAGAGGCATATGTACAATATAATGTACTATGTATGATTCCATGAGATAATTTGAGTTCTTTATCCTTCTTGTTTCATTCTGCATTTAAATTGGAAAATACCTCTTTATTTACAAAGAAATCAGTCTAGGAAGAACGTTCTCAAGTTAAGGTGACACAATCAGTAATCAAGTGGTGTTTTTTGTTTCTGAGATGCAATTGCTTTATAAGCCTCAGTTCACTCAAGTGAGTGCACTGCTGCTGCATCCAGTGGGAAAGTGTCATGTTTATTTAGGAGACAGGAGCAGACAAAGAAGCGAATGGAAACGGCATGCTGGGCCGTGTAGGAGAGCCATGTGGTGGAAGGAAAAGACCGAAACAGGCACGGAACTCAGCAGAGAGCGATGGCTAAGGGGCTACAGAAAGAGCCATGCAGGCAGACCTCAGAGACAGGGTAGGTTCCCGTCCAGACCACCGCAATCAAGCAAGTTGTAATCTTTTTTTGTTGGCAAAGGGTCTTACCTCCTATTTTGGTGGGGAGGAAACGACATCTGTGGAGCCAAACAGTGAAGAGCGACAAAACGAGGTCTGCCTATACTTGTGTCAGCTTCCCTGAGTCATCATGGCGCCAGATACGCTGCGCGATCTCTGTTTTTCCTTCCCTTCCTTCTGTCCCCTTCCGCGGGCTCTGAGCCGCAGACGTAGGAACAAACGACCAAAGGTTCCCAGAAGCTGGGCCGGAATCTGGGCGCATTCACAATTCCACAGCAGCACGTCCTTTACTTCTCTCCAAAGGCCGTGGCGGTCACATCCCATGATTTTCAGGTGTTTGTATTGTTCATCCCCACAGAACATGCCTATATCCCAATTAGCCATTTTCCCCCTTTCATTTATTCTTCCATTCAGGTTTCTACCAACTCATGTTATTTGCATAACTGCTCATCCTGTTTCCAGGGAAACAGTTGTGCTTTCTGCGTAAATACAGGATTTTGTCCTAACTCCCCTTGGTCACATTTTGTTACAAAGAAATAATTTAGGTGGTTGTTTGTTTTTAAATTTCTTCTCTGAAACATTTTCTTATGGAAATCACGCACAAAATTATTTTTCTGAGCCAATCCCATTTTCCCCCTGCAAACAGTACTCTAGAGAAAGGGTAGAGTTGATTTACCCCTCTGGACCAGGAAGAGTTGGAAAGGAAAGTTATGAGGTTGAATTTTCAGTTTTGTCTCTAGAGTGTGATATAGAATAAACTTAGAGCATGACTTCTCTCTTTAGCTAGGGATTTGGGAAATTATTTATACAAGGTCAGATTTTACCACATGAACAAAAAATGACAGTTTGAAAGCTTCACCCTTTCATTTTCAGCATTGGTGATCCTCACTGAGCAAAATTCTCTGCAGCTTCAGAGTTCAGCTTCTGTTTACTTCAGAGCACTTAATTCTCATGAAAGAACCTCATGTGCAAAGAATTATCAAAATATAAATAACTGTCAATGGACTGTTAAGCGCAGGACAAAATGTTCTTTTAAACAGACGCTATATACTCAAACTATATTCAAATAAGTAGACACTAAATCTGAAGATTGCTTTAATGTTATTTGAGGTCTGCTACTGGAAATTTAGATATTAATAATCATTCCAGTCTAAATACATAGAATGTCTGTATATCAAATTTCAGATTGTCTGTTTAGTGTTTGCTCAGTCAGGTGTCAGATGAACACGTATTAGAGCCATAGTAAAATTTCCAAATATGAAAGCACAATTTCACATTCGAAAGAATTAAGGAGGAAGGCAAGACAGTCTGTTGTCAAATGCTGAATTGGTCATGTCTGGGGGGGTTCCAAGGGGAGAGACGCCATGAAGGAGGCCCGGGGTGGTCAGGGAAGGGCGCATCAAAGAAAAAGAGTTGTGAAGGGCCCCCTAGGAGAAGCTCAGTCTGAGAAACATGAAACCTGAAGGAAACAGAATTGTCTTTTGCACACATCAGGGCGGGCGCAGATCCCTCTCACGCCTCAGTGCCCTCTCCACGGTGTCTTCCAGACTGGCCGCCCCGCGCTCAGTGTACTCGTAGGACAGCTTTGAGCGGTAAGCCATTGCAAGCTGAAACCTGAACACTGACAGCTTCAAATGCATGTGGAGCAGACTTTGGGGATGGACGTGTCCGTCCAAGAGTCAGCCCAGAAGACCCATTCAAAGGAATTGCATTGATGACTTAAAATGTTTGGACAGCGAAGCTTGATGCAAAGAATCATTGGCCGCTGGTCACTTTCGCCGCACAGATAGTGGTATCTCAAGTTTACAAGCTAATTTGGCAGCTTTTTGAAAGGACAGTGTTCATGGCCCATACATCTTCATGAGATCATGTGCTTCTAGTGACCATTGTCCCTCAGAACAAATTCTCTTTTAGAATTCTTCCAGGGCCCAGCTGGGGAAGACACTGAGGTTAGAGAGGACTGGATTGCTTCTGGGAGGCCCACTTTCTCTCTTTGTTCCTCTTATTAAAGGCTTGTCAGTAAGGGGTTAATGAGTTATAGGTGGAACATGTTTTGTCTTCAAAGCTTTCTGATACCAGACCTGTGTTCCTCTTAGCCTAAGCCTTAGAGAATCCAAAAAGGGAGTAAAAAAAATAGAACTAACATTTTCTTTAAAAAATATAAAGAACCCTCTTTTGAATGAGAGCAAGAAGGTTTTCTTTAATATTTGACTTTGCTCCCCCTTTCTCTTTTTGGCAGCATTCAGATGTGCAAATCTCACTGAAGTCATTCCAGGTGAAAAACATTTATGACCAAATACCAGAAAGCTAAAAATAAGTATTCTGACCTTTCTCTAGGGGTCATTGAATATCTCTCGTAACCTTTCCAATCAGGTGGGCTTTTAGCAAGAGATGGATGTTAACAGTTGCTGGGTACCAATGCAGGGGGAGATCATTAAATAATTAAAAAATAGGTGCACTCAAAACTACCCCTCAGCACTAATGAGTCTGGCTGGTTTCCGGGATTAATAGGTAGCTGAAAATGCTGGTGTAGCCACAACTCCAAGGCCAATGTTACCTTACACCGGTTAATAGCTATCATATTGGATGGCTTTTTAAGATGGCACCCTTTTCTTGGCACCATCTCCTTGAATTTTGGGGGATTAACCACTTCATCCTCCTCTCAGTCCATGTAGTTTCAGTGGGGCAGCCTATTCCCCGGATCAAGGGTGTGGGGAAGGAACGTGAATCAGGCTCGGAAAATGAGAGACGCGTGGCTGATAATTTTGTTAGAATCACTGAGGAAGAGAACCATTCTCTTTCTGCATGTTGTTCAGCTGGTAGGTATAAACCTGAAGGAAAAATTTGTCTCTAAGGGACACTAGTGCAGAAGAGAGCAGAACCATAAAGCGAAGTGAAATTTGGTCCTGAAAACAACCTTTGAACGCCTGGATCCAACTGTGCCTGAAGGTTTTCAGCTACTGAGATGATAAATCTCCAGTTTACTTATTTGCTTAATTGGGGCTTCTGGTAATGAGGTTTGAAGTGTACATTTCTTTTCCTGATCTCTGCTCCTCATCTAAGGGATTCTTTCCATCTGACCCCAAACTTGGTTATTTTGATTTTTTTCCCTTTAGATGTAAATGTCCTTTTAAAATTACATTCTTTTATTTCTTTGGCTTGCGAAAGCAAAATAAAGACTCTTTCTTTTCTCTAAAATTAAAACAAGCTAAGATACAAAGACAGTTAATCATCTCTTTTTATCACTGAGGCCTATGATGTAGACTTGACTTGCCACTCTTGGAGAAATTCAAAGAAGAAAGAGGGCATTTATAAAGGATGTTAAAGGGTGAATTAATTCCCCAAGGTACTGTCCATTAACTTCTTAATTATCTGACTGTAATTAGGTTTCTGTGGCTTTTTCTTCCTCCCAGACGCTAGAAACACTAAGAACAAACCTGGGTAATGCATACTCTTGCTGTTACTGTAATTTTTCAGATTAACTTCTTTCTAGAAGAGTTTCACCACACTATGGACCACCAGGTGTAAGAGTTGTGTTTTATTTGTCCTCATATCAAGTGTCCGTGTTCCTGGTATGGAATATGTGCTCAAAAGTATTTGCTGAACCAAACTCATTTACCTGACTTTGTAGTCAAAGTGTACATTTATTCAGAGTAAGCCAACTTTTTTTGCAAGGTGTCTATACACATTTTAATCTGAACAACCACCTTATCATTATTTCCTGCTATTGCCTCAGTTTTATAGATTAAATAAAGACCAACAGAGATTAGTTAGCTTGTCAAGTTTACACAACTAGTAAATGATGGACATATGTCTTTCTTCTTCTAAAATCTATGCTTTCTCTTTGATGCCATATTTAAAATAGCATGAGGGAGTCAAGCTGGAGCCATACATACATATATATATATATATGACTTTCTAGTGATGTTACACTTCAGTGATTTTCAAAGAAGATCTTTACGAGCAAAGACCTAGAGTTGAAGAAATGTCTACCCTGTGCTCATTTAATGCAACCAAACAATGCCAAAAAGATGTCTACTGCTTTAAATTCCTATGTAAAGTAGAAATAAATGCCTCGACTCCACAGCACTCGTCTGTCCAGGTACGGATCCAATGGAGGGGATGATACAGCATTTCTCAGTCCTATATTCCATGTAGTGGTGCTGATGCAGGTGTTGTGGGGAGAAAAATTCTGTCCTCAAATACTCTTGTAACATGAAGGGTTTTAACAAAGGAAAATTAGATCATTTATTGGAATGCTAGTCTTTAACATAATAGTGTGCTTTGTGAGTCTCCAAACCAGAGCTATATAACGCAGTGTTTCCCAAAGGTATGTCCAAAAGGTGCCCTCTCACAGAACACCTCCCAACAGTAGTTGTTGCAGGAGAACCCTTTATGAAATACTGCCTTTGTTTTCATACAGGAGCAAAGCATGACTGAGGAAAAAGTGGACAGCGTTTGTTTATTTTTCATTTAAGAAACTGCTGTAAAATATTAGCAGCCTCAGGACACAATTCGGTAACTGCGGGTTCTGGGGAAAACAGCTTTAGTTTTAGGTCATCTATTTTGATATTGTTCCCATATGAAATGCTCTAATTCTTCAAAACTATTAAATTCCACCAAGAGATTTAAGTAATTTGTGTCTCTTCTACCTCACTCTGACCAAATTTTTAGCAGTAATCTAATGATGGTGAGAATTGTGAGCGAATAAGGCTAAGTCAAAACTAGGTGAGGGACCAAGGAAACTTTGTGACTCTACCGCACCGTCCTGCTGGGTATTTGAGATGGTCAGGACAATGTGCCACAACGAGAAATCACATGCATTCAGCTAAGTGTACAGTCTTGGTTAAATAACATTAGTTATGACTATACACATATTGATGTCACTTGGATATGTATTTTTGAATACACAATTCTAAACATATGAACTGGTCACTTCTCATGAGAAGAGAGGAAGCACTTTACACACATGCTCTTATCCACCATGAAAGACTTCTTGTAGAAGATAATTTTAAATAAGGTTTCGAAAGATGGTGATGACACAGGCTGATGTTTGTTTAATGAGTAAGAGAGGTGCTGCTGATTATTTTAAAAAATCACAAATAGAATCTGTGCAAACGAGCCTTCTTCGGATGGACAAAATGGCCTCCGGTTCTTGACCGTTGAGACGTGACCGAGCATGGGGCTTGGAACAAGATATACCTCACACGTGTTACAGGACCAGCCTTAGAGAGCGAAAGCTCGATGTGGCCATTTTATAGATCACAGAGGGACCACGGATGATGGTCTAGGAGAGCAGGAAACATGAGAAGACAAGTTCAGGGGGTTGGAATAATCCCACCACACAGCTTCTCTGCGCCCCAGCTTCCCAAGTTTTCTCCTGCCTATTTTGTCACTCAACACCTAACTCAGGCGTCACTTGCTCCAAAATGCCTTCTCTTCTCCTGTCTCCTACCCTACCCGGCCATATCTGATTTAGTTGCTTTTCTGTGTATTCCTAAGACACCCTATTTTCGTCTCTGCAATAGCTGTTATTAGGGTGGATTAAGACTTTTAAGGCCCTTTGTACTGGGAGGACAAAGCTGTTGCATAACCCAATGTGTGATCAAAATAAAAGTAATATTAAATGGTAATGTAAGTTTAAGGAAGTCCACAAAGCTCTGAATTTTTCCACTGGTGCTTGTTTTTGATTTTTGGGGTTTTTTGTATCAACTATATCAAACTCTTAATTTTTTCCCCCCTCAACGTCCTGAGTAAACTGCTATTCTAACTGTGACTTTAGTGTTCCTGTTGGGTAATGCTCTCTTACTTAAATGACTCATTTGCATATTCACTTAAACCAACATACAGTGAGTTCTTCAAAGGAAAGAGATTATGACTCATTCATAATGGTATTTCAAGAGTTTGTCAATAAATACCTGTCAAGCTAAAAACACAAGAGAATTAGGCAAATAGTCAGAATAAGGGATTCAATATCAGGGCTAGAAAAGCAGCAAATGTGATTTAATGTTGAGCCTTAAAGTGTTAGAACACTATCTCTTGAATTCCTACCACTCTCCACCCCCAAATTAGGTTAAGTATCAGTTCCAGAAACAAGGATGCTAGAAATAAGATTGAAATCATTGACACATTGATTGGTTGAACCCTTCTCTCAATTGTTTTTTTTCATTTGTGTAACAAGAGCCTACTCTATGTCAAGCTGAGTGCTAAGGATACAAAGGTTCACCATGGCGCACAGAATCCGGGTCATAACAGAGTTTACAGACGAATAGGGGATAGAATTACACAAATAACCTGGCTTGTTTAAAGGAAATAGGTTGTCATTTGCTTTGACTGGTTCCCACTTATGTTACTAACATTTGTTAGCTATTTTGAATATAAATCTTATTTTACAGTAGATAGTTAAAATGTAATTGAAATACAGACTTCCATTTTATATGGGTCATTCTAGCTGATGTATGGAGCATAAACTATTCCTCAAAAGATTAAAAAAGTACTACCAATTGATCCAGCTATTCCACTTCTGGGTATTTATTAGAAGAATACAAAAACACTAATTCAAAAAGACACATGTGCCCTTATGTTCATTGCTGTATCATTTATAACAGGCACACTAAGGAAACAGCCTAAGTGTCCACTGATAGATGAATGGATAGAAGAGATGTGATATGTCACATATGGCAAGTACTCAGCTGTAAAGAAAGAATGAAACCTTGCATTTGTGACAACCTAGATGGACCTTGAGAGTATTACAGTAAGTGAAATAAGTCAGAGAAAAAGTACTGTATGATTTAACTCATACGTGGAATCTACGACAAAGCAAAAATCACAGAAAAGAGAACAGATAGGCGGTTACCACAGGGGAAGGGGAGGGTGTATAGGTGGGTCAAATAGGTGAAAGGAGTCAATGTCATGGCGAGGGATGGCAACTAGACTTCTGGTGGTAATTACTTTGTAGTATGTACAGGTGCCAGATTATAATGTTGTACAGCCAAGACTTACAGAATGTCCTATACTAATTTTACCTTGATAAAAAATACTTAAAGACCAAAAAGATACCAACTACAGTCCAATAGATGTTTAAGAGTGATGAGACTTACCTTGAACCTTGCCTGGTAGGACCCGTCAGCTGTAGGGTAGAGACAGGCAACAGAATGCTTTATGAAGTGGAGAGACAGGTCCATCGAGGCTAGTCCTTGACTAGATGCTTCAGAAGTGTAGGTTTCAGGGATTGCTGGATTCTAACGCCTCCCTTATGTAGCCAAACATACCATTCGTGCATCTCACAAACAAAAATTATTTCTAACATTGCTGGGTAATTCAGCCACATTGTGGGTACAGGCAGGGAAAGCAGATCCTGAAGTGGAGACCATGCATAGCACCCGGAGAAATGGGAGAGAAGCTAGGAGGATGCTAGGTCACCCAGCCCAAGGGAGGTGAGTGCTTTAAGGAAATGGGAGTAGTCAACAGTATCAACTCTCCTCAAGAGATGCCGTCATTTATGATGAGACGTGTTGTTGTGAACTGACTTTGGCAAGAGCCGTGTCAGTGGCTTGAGGGGGTGAAAACCAGATCGCCGTGGGTTGGGACGTGAGCTGAAGGCGAACCCGGGCAGACACAGCCCAGGAGCCAGCCCCTTCAGGGAGAGTGTTCGCCCCTGGGTCAGAGAGTCTCAGAAAGGACCTTAGACTCTATCTCCTTTGTCTCAAAATTGTCACATGAATCCATCTCCACTCCTGACAGTTGTAAAGTAACTATTAAATACCTACTAACTGCCCAAGATTGTTCAAAGATGGGCATAGTTTCTACACTTGAGTAGTTTACTATTTCCTGGAAGAACGAGATAAGTATACGGATAAGCTAATGTAAGATCTAAGGATTTAAAGCTCGTAAATTTAACTCTTAGAGATGGACGGAACATAGGTCCCACAGTAAGACAGGTGAACAAGATTGTGAGTTCTGAGGTCAGACTCTGTAAATTCAGGCTCCCTTCGCCACTTAACTGCCTGTGTTATTCATTTTCAGGCCCCTTCCGTTTCTCTTGTGTAAATGGGAGAAGTGATACAAAGTACTTGAGAAGGTTTTTGTAACAGTTAACTGGGGATTAATTTAAAATAGCATTGGGAGTATAACAAATATCCCTGAGTAATAGGACTTTTGGCGTAAGTTGGCCCTGTTATTATAAATGAGAAAACTGAAGCTCAGGGAATTTAAACAACTTCCCCAAGTATTTCAGCTGGTTAAGAGTAGAGCGGGGGCCAGGTCACAAAACAACTGGCTTCTTGTTTCCTAATCTTACCTCCTTCCAGTGAACCAATGTTCCATCTACCTCAATGAAAATTTAGAGAAAACAATACTTATATGCTACATGTTATACAAAATTATCCATTTGGCTGATTCTCCGCAATGAGCTTAAAAATTACTTAGTGTCTAAAATGATGTTAACTAAATTGGCAATGCCAGAAAAAAGAAATTCACTGTCTTGGAAGTAAATTACTATAACTAGATTAAAGGATTACTTTGATCAAAGCAATGGCATGCATATTAATGTGAGCGAGGAAATCAATAGGAAAGCAGGCAAAAAAGGCATCTTCTTATTCTGAGCAGGTAGTACACATGATAGTGAATAAGAGAAATATGGATGCTATTAAATCAGTTTGTCCTAATTTTAAATAAATGGCTTTATCAACATGTTTGTGCAATTTTAATAATGGTTGCCTTAAAAGGAGTCGCTGCCTTTTAAATAACTATTTAATAATAACTATTTGTCCTTTCCACATAAAGAAAGGAGAGGCAGGACCCCATAATTGAACTGTGTAATATGCTAAACTGAGTGGCCTCTTGGACTGAATACAAAGCCAAGAGAGAAGAGTTTTGAATACTAATCCCACTGCTTTGTCTTCTTAAATGGAGCCCTGAGCAGCTCAGGAGAGACTATAGATCCCCCAGCATCGCCTCCACAGAGAATTGTCTTCAGTTTCATTTAGTTATTCAACCAATGCTTCTGAGCGCCTGTTGTGTGATAAACAATATTCTTCGCACTGAAGGTAAAGTAGTAAATCTGACAGATGAGATCCCTGAATTCGTGGGGGTTTACATTCTATTATAATACAGAGATGCAGAAGATAAAGACACGGTCAGGTGAAACACAGGAGGCGCGGGGGCAACGGTGTGAACGGGAGGCTTAACCAGAGTGAGGGGGCAGCCATGGTGGGCTGCGTGGGGAGGAAGCCCCTTCTTTAGAGAGGACACCTGTGAGGAGGTGACACTTGAATTGAGATGAAAAGTAAGAAAGACCCAGCCCCATAAAATTCTAAAGGTAAGTCATTCCAAACAGCGGGGTGTGCGCGACGTTCTTAAAGAAGCCATGAGCTTGTCTGATTGAAGATGGAAACGGAACTAGGTGAGGCTGTAGCAGGGACCGAGGTAGACAGCGGTGTGAGAAAGGCTTGCAGAGGTGGACGTGTGCCGTACTATGTAGGTCAGGGGCTTGCAAATATTCTCCTGATAAAACTCCTTAGAAATATGTTTTGCATTTCAAATGAATACATAGCCCATATATATACAAGTAAGGGTATTGCATAAAATGTTTCCATAGTACATAGGATGCCTGATGATATTTTGTATTCTGCTCTTTTTTTCTTTTTAAACTGTAGCTCATAATCTGCCAAACTGATACTATGATTAATGGTTCATGACTTACTACTATGGGCTCTTATAGAACATAGTAAGAAAGCTTGAATTTTATTTCATTAGTGATGGACAACTGCTGGACTGTTTTAAGGAGAGTGCAGATTTAGGTTGTTAAAAAGGCAACTCTGCTTGCTGGACCATAGGCCTGCGGAAGCTGACGCAGGGAGACCAATTAGGAAGAAGAGGATGATGACTTCAGTAAAGGTGGGACCTCAGAGAAGGCGAGAAGTGTTTGAATGAATCTGATACAGATGATTATTTGAACACGGGCAATAAAGAAAAGGGAAGAGTCGAGAGTAACTACGAGGTTTCGGGCCAGGCAACAGGTTGGATGTGGGCATCCTTAGCGAACTTGTGGGGCACGGGGAAAGCAGCAGGTCAGGGACTGAAGTTTAAAAGGTCTGGTTTTTGACACGTTATATATTTGAACTGCCATTAGACACGGGAGGGGAGCCAAGTAGACAAGGATGTTCACATCGGGTGCTCAGTGGGGAGGTTGGCGTTGGAGACAGTGGTAAAGACCATCGTGAGCTTCATGGAACTGGATGTTTTCACCTAACGGGACCACGCAGGCAGGGGTGGGAAGAGGGATGGAGATTAAACCCTGGGAAACGGCAGCATTTCAGTTCTGGCAGAAGAAAGGAGTTTGGCCACTTGTGCATTAGAAACTGGCATTTTAGACAGTTTTCCCTCAGTATAACCCCCTCTGTCTCTTCTGGTGCACACTGATCTCTCCATTTGCCAAACTGTCATAACCAAAACATAGGTTAGCACTTAGTGGCACTTAATATTGTTCAGAGGTCATTTAGGAATCCTTGGTTTTATATCTTCTCTTCATACTGTTATTGGAAATCTAATGAGATCAGAGACTCTCTTCGACCTCTTTTTATTTCTGTCACATCTGTGATTTTAATACATATTTATTGAGCATGAAAGCTGTAGGTCATAGCAATCAGTTCTGAGCACAGAAGAGTAGATGCTTAATTTATATATTTTGCATCAAAAAAACATAATTACAGTGAGCACCTGATTGCTAGGTGAGATCCTGAAGGTAAAATTATTTATATTCACAATCAATCTTGAATTAATAGGTAGCCGAAGAGTACATTGTAATATAACTGGAATTTGCTGTGTTTTTTGAGACAAAGAACAATGGAAATTTTGTTTTTGAATTGCCCAAATTAACTTGATAACTTTCTTACTTCCCAAGGAAAGCCCTGGGAAAATAACCACTTTCTCCAGTCAGTCCAGGTAACATTCACTAAAGCAAATGAAGCAGGTGTCTACAAGGTCCCCCGGGGAGTTTCCTGTAGGTAACTAAGCAGAGGTCTGCTTGTCTTATAGGATGTCCGTCTGTCCAGAATAACCCCACTAGAAATATTCAAGATACCAGTTGAGATTTGGTTTTGTGGGTCCAAGAAATGAGGAGAGAGGTCTAAGAACAGGAAAGAGATACTCTTTGTGCTTGGTAAGTTTATGTGCCCCATTTTCTGAGTTCTGCTGGACCACTTCACTATGCAACTCAATCTTCATTTCATTCCTGGAAGTCTAAATATGTGTCTGGAGGGATTTTGCATGATTGTTTTATGGTGAGAGATTCCTCTTTCCAAGTTCATGTGCCTTGAAACACCTGACATTTAGTCAAATAAATGTTGGCGTCTTTCAAATCCAGCAGAGGATGGTGAGAATTAGAGCGAAAAGGTTTTGTTTTTCAGCAGATTGATGAAATTATTAGGCTCTATTTAAGCTCAGCTGTACTGCTGCTTTCTACTCAATTTCAGAAATTAGTGTTCTATCAAAAAAAAAAAAAAAAAGCATTTACACTATGCAGTAAAATTCAGCGTTTGAGAACCAATTCTCCTGAGAGAATTGCTTTGCATCAGGGGAGAGCTATGAACTTAATAGTTTTTCTGAGAAATTTCTAAGAATTAGATCAGGCTCACCAGAGGAGAAGGGGGCGGGGGAGGTAGACAAGGGGGAAGGAAGGATAAATAGTAATGGAAGGAGACTTGACTTGGGGCGGAGAACACGCAAAACTACATACAGGTGGTGTATTATAGAACTGTACCCCTGAAAGCTATATAATTTTACAATGTCATCCCAATAAATTCAATAAAAACTTTAAAAAATAATTAGATCTGGCTTATTGTGGGATCCCTAAGGCTAAGTCAACTTGGCCAGTTTTGAAATAAAAAGTGGTTTTCCAAACTTGACATGAGGCATCCGAGGGAGGAGCAATTGTATCATTTGTCTAAATAGAGAAAGTCAAGTTAAGACACGTGGCTTTCCACAGTGCGTATGACAAAGGCTTCAGAGTGGGATAGAGTCTTATGTGGCTCCGTGTGTGGGCCATGCTTACCATACTGTTGGGCCTTGATATCATGCCGCTGTCCCTGACTGGAAGCATCTCTCCTGCCTTCTACACCTGGCTGATTTGGACTCATTCATTAAGATCCATCTCAAGTTTTTCTTCGCCTGGAAGCTTGAACCCTCTGCCCCGACCTTGTTCCTTTTCTCCTTCTCGGCATTGTTGGCTGAGCGCCCTTCCCCTGGGCGTCTGCAATCCACCACACTTAACTCTCTCCTAACACTTAACCATTTTATTTTTTAGTGTTTCCATTTTCCCTAAAAAAAACAATGAGGTTTTCAAGGGCATTGATATCTCATGTTCATATCTTTATCCTCAGCGTCTAAGTCAGGCCCTGGGGCATGTCAGGCTCTTGGGAAATGATGAACAGATTTGAACAGGCTGGTCGTGCTCACTGTGTGTTAAATGCTCATGGAGGGTGTTCACAGCCCTGGAGAAGCGCGGTGAGGCTTCCCAGATGAGGCCGTGGTGCAGCCACACAGTGGGACCAAGAGCGGTCATGAGGCCTCAGTGGGGGACTCTCGAGGCTGTGGGTGTGAGGACTGACTTCTCCACTTAATATTTGGTGGTTGCAAATGAGTTGTTTAACCTCTCCAAACTTCCTCATCTGCTAAATGAGCTAGGAGTAATAGTAACTACTGAGTAAGGAAATTATAAAAATGAATAAGATAACAGGCATATGTACAGTACTTAGGATGGTGTCAGAGTGAACCCTCAATAGATGTTAGCTGTTACCTGTTATTTAACAAGCTAGGGCAAGCGTAACTTAGGAGTCATGTAGTACATGGCTGGAAGATACGTGTCAGAGGCTAAAAAGATGAAGATCTGTGTCATTAAGTAACTCTGTCATCTGTGGTAGGTTAGACGACCAACTCAATGCTCAGTTAGCCTGTGACTCTGGGGGAGTGAATGGGAAAATCTAGAATCTCACTGGAGGGGAAACTCTGCCTTTAGGGTTTACATATGCCCATTTTGTGTAACTTAGGAAATCTATTTCACTTTTGTAGTTAAGTTCTCATCCACGGGAGCTTTTTAAACAGTCCAATTGATTACCTAGTTAAACAAGAGAAGAGGGAGTGGAGGGGAGGAAGAAGACAGGAGGAGGAGGGAGAGACAGAGAGACAGAAAAATATGAAAAGACAGAGACAGAGACAAACAGAAACAGAGACAAAGAGGCAGAGACAGACACACAGAAACAGAAAGGAACTATAAAAAATAAATTTTAAAAAAAGTCCGATGACGAATTACTATCTTTCCTCATGTATTATGCTAGTGAGGTTGAGGGTAGCATGTTAAGAGAAGAAGCATTCGGACACTTAAAATCATTCTCTGTGCAATTTTCTCTTAACACAGTTGTGACTGTATTATTTAGGGCCAGCTGTACCTGCAACAGCGCTAAGTCATAGTGTCTTGACACAATAGCAGCTTATTGCGTATGTAAACCCTAAAGGCAGGGTTTCCCCTCCAGTGAGAGTCTAGATTTTCCCATTCACTCCCCCAGAGTCACAGGCTAACTGAGCATTGAGTTGGTCGTCTAACCTACCACAGATGACAGAGTTACTTAATGACACAGATCTTCATCTTTTTAGCCTCTGACACGTATCTTCCAGCCATGTACTACATGACTCCTAAGCCAATGGAAGGCTTCTATTCGAGCAACATCCCATTTCCAGGTACCAATTTCTGTGTTAGTTTAGTGTAGCCTTAACTGCTCTAATAAATAAACCCTCCATTCTTAGTTCATTAGCTGATTCATCATAATAGAAATATTTTTCTTATCCAGACAAAAGCCAGCACAGCTGTCCCTAGTCAACTTTCTTTCTAGGTTGTACTTCAGGGGCTTGGGGTTTTTTTTTTATCGTGTGGTTTTCTTTAACTTAAGTATGTGGCTCCCATGATTACCATGCTTGTCATTGGACTGAGACAGAAAAAATGCCTAGCGCTTCATACATGGGAGGATTTTATGATCCAGACCTGAGAATACCTGCTCACCTTCCATTGGCTAGTTCTCGATCACATGGTCACAACTGCAACGGAAGCTGGGCGTCCTTGGGCTACGTGCCTGGAATGATTTAGTTCGCTTGTGTCAACGACAATGTACTTAGGCTAGTCACTGGACCCTTGTCCCTGTTATCCATATTTGTGAAATAAAGCAGTAAATCACATATCACATAACAGGCTTCGAAGGGAAACTCTGTTGGTTGTTCAGACTGAGCTGGGCGAAGGCATTTTTAGAATAAAAGGTATACCATTATTCATAAGGACTTTAGAGTTAGAACTTTGATGTAATGAATATTGCTAGAAACAACCGCCACCACCCCAGCAAGCGCCCAACATATACAGCATAGCTGTTTAGTAGATGACACTTCTTTGTCCTTCACAACGTCCGTGGCATAACTTGTGAATACTCTTACAAATCAAGAATTTCAAGTATAAATGGCCAATAGCACAATTTTTCTGTTTGTTCTAGTTTTAGTATTTTTAATTTTTAAATGGAATTTATCGGGGTTACATTGGTTAATAAAATTCTATAGGTTTCAGGTGTACAATTCTATAATACATTCTGTTTCTTTAAATGTGCTCTCCACTTTTGCTCACAGCTCCATACTTGCGTTGCTTTCAATGGGCTAAGGATCAGTTCTTACTTTGGTATCACAACTAACATAAGATTTATCTGTAATTTGTCCTTTATTTTCTAAGAATTTTAAAGACATACTGTTTGACAAAATGAAGGTAATTAATTCACCTCTTTGAATGATAGATTGAAAGACTGGTTTGGATCCCCCAAATGAGATTAGTTTTTAAAATATCTTTGGGCATTTTTGTTTAATTCATTCACTTTGGAAAAGTCTATCATTATACAATTACTAGTAAGGCAATGTGCTGGGTAGCTTGAGAGGCATAATAGGGAATTGGGTACCATCTGTCCCTCAAGAAGGTAAATAAGTAATTGACATCTATATCATAATGTGGAATAATGTGCTTTTCCATTGAAGAACTGAGCTTACAGAGACAGATGAAAATCTCATTCAAGGGAGGGAGAGCAGGATAGTCAGGGACGCATTCGGGGGGGAATGGCATGTCAGCTGGGATTTTGAAGAAAGTTTACATTGGAATGGTTCATTCATGTAAAGGGTTTAGAAGAGCAATACCGGTAAGAATTCAGTGAGTGTGAGTTTGAAGATGATTACGGTGGCGGCGATGGCGGCGATGGCGGCGATGGTTGTCACGGTGACGGGGGCGGTGGTGCTGATGACGGTGCAGCTGTCGTGATGCTGGCCTCGATGCTGTGGGCAGTGCTGGTCCTGTGCTGGCGCTGATGGGAGTGCTGATGGCTCCACGAGTTGATGCAGCTAAAACGCTTAGGGACAATTTTTAGTACAACCTTAGAACTCTCAGTTACTGAGATGTTATTGACAATGCACACACCACATAATTATTTTGAGTGAATGTTGAGCTGTACCCCAGTTCTGAAATTTTCCCTAATCATCCCAGCCAGAAATGGTATTCTCTTTTCTAGATCCTTCTTTGAAATAATCTTGGCGGGCGGGGGGGGGTTGTTGTTTGTTTTGTTGTTTTTTTAAAGTATCATCTATCTGATCAAGGGCTAAAGATGCATGCACTGTGGACATACCTGAAGAAGTTCTGCACCCCAGTTTTCTTCCATCTTTTAATGAATTCTCTTATCTGGGAATACTAGGGGTGAACTTAGACATTCCCTGCACCTCACCTCACTTAATTTCAGAGCAACACATTGCCTGATGCCTGTATGCTGCGACCCATTCTTGCCCTGCTGGCTCCCTGCCACCAAATGCTACCCCAAAAAGAGATGATACCTTTCCTCATTGTATCAGAAGACCCACAGCCCCTCTTGCATCCGGAGACCCCAGCATGCGACCCTCCCTCAACCCCTGCTGTCCAGTGCTTTCTCTCTTAAAAGAGGGTCCATTCTAACCTTGAGTATCAGTTAATATTTAACTCAAGGAGAATTGGAGGTTCAAAGAAGGGAAGAGGATGGATGTCCCTACCCCCTACATAAGCATTGCTCCATGTTCCCCAAATCATTTTCCATCAATAACATAGATATTTATGAATTGATCCATCATTGTGCTGGTTTTAATTACATGCCCCTTGTTCAGCACATTGGCTCCCTCGCTTCCCCATGTGGCCTCAATAAATTCTCTCTGAATGAAAAAATTAGAACTCATTTTGCCACTCCATGCCTGACACAGCATAAGATATCTACAAACAAGTGCTGATTATAAAACGACTTGTGTTCTGTTATGTAACCAGCATAATTTTACAGCAAGAAGCATAATGCTACTTAGTATCTTAAAAATAATTTATTGGGTTTTTTTTTCCGAGAGGAGCTGCAACTGTCTCATGACTCTTTGTCATCAAAAGGACCTTGTTAGCTCTCATTTGCAGGTACAGATACAATAGCTTTGTCACATCCTGTTTCATCACGTTTCCGACTCTTTTGCTTTATTCAGCACTTGATACCTGAACAGATATTTTTCTGCCATCCCCTGCCTGGTGATACTTGATAGTTACTCTGGCAACTTCAATAAGGATCTAAAGATGCTTTTTAAATTTATACAATGGGTTGACATTTTAAAGTCATTTGGGAAAATGATAAGCATATGAATCAGGATTATTTTTCACAAATGTTCTGGCCTAGCTAAGAAAATGACATTTTGAAAATACTGAAGGTGGAGCCGAGGGTGACGTGACACAATGTCTGAATTGAAATCTCAATTCCAGTTGTGTCCCTTTGCTTTCTCTTTCTATAAAAAGTGTAACGCTGCATGTATCCTTAGCAGCAAACATCAGGTAAATGGTGAAGTGTTCCATGAGTCTCTTAATTAACAGTTCCCAGGACAAATCTGTTACGGTGACTCTTCTTGAGATAATTCCTTGGTCCAATAGTTGTGGGATATGCTGTATCCTGTAGCTTCTTTTCTGGAGTTAACAATGCACATTGGTATTTCCGAGGTTCTGAGAAGTTCTGTAGGAAGAGTATCTTTGTATATTTCTTAACCCAGCACTGCTGAGTGTATTTGACTATAGACGCCTCATCCATCCTTGCGCAGGCAACCTCAGCTGCAGTTTCAAATGTGCTTTTGAAAGGTATGCTCTAGATTAAGGGTTCCCAGAGGTTTGGGTATTATGAACAAGTGAAATTAAATCTTATATTAGGAGGCAGTCATAGAGTTGGCAAAATAACCTTATTTTGCCAAATAAAGACATAAAAAGAAAACTGTAATCTGATGTTTTTCTAATTTACTAAAAGGAAGGGTATTTCATTGCCACAAGTTTAGAAAGGGCAGGAGAAAATAATGAAAGTTAAAAAAATTAAATATATTTAACTTCATGTCAATGTATCATTTTTATCTTTCTAACTCTGTCTTGAATCAACGAAAATATCAGGAACACAGAATGCAGTAACCACTGTTTTTGCCTCTTTCTTAAGATATGAGAATGCCCACTTTTCTATAAGGAGAATTCACTCGGTGTGGTTTGTTTGGGGGGCGTTGTGGGGGGCTGACTGTGCTCCTTGGCCGAAGGGGGAATGTGACTTGGGCTGACCCATGAGAACCTGCTGCCCCCAGATCACCGCCTTCGGGTGTCAGCTTCCGTCTTCAGTGCTGTGTGGAGAGGGTTTTTCAGAGAGGAGCCTTTTTGTAAGGTCACTGTGGCTGCTAAGTGGAGAACGGCTTTAGGAGAAAGAGTGGGGACCAGGAGAGCCTGGAGGGGTCCAGGGCACATTCCAGGAGAGCGGTGGTGTCGTCAGGTTAGTGCAGAGGTGAGGAGGAGTCAGGGTTTGAGATTCTTCTACTGACAGAGCCAGTATGGTTCGATGACGGGAGCAGTGAGGAGTGGAGGGCGATCAGGCAGACTCTCGGCTTGCGTTTTCACAGCAGGATGAAGGGTGTGCTGTCTACCAAGATATGTGTGTGTGTGCGCGCGCGCGCATGTGCACGCATTTTTAATAAGTTACCTAGCTTGTGGAAAACTAGATCAACTTAAAATAAATTTATTCCAATGCTCATGGGGACATCTATCAATCCGTATCGAATGCACCTGCTGTCTCAGCAGACTGTGGCTGATGTGAAAGAGAAAAGAAACCCCCCTAAGCCTCACAACCCACTCAGTTCCACCATCGCCACAATTGAGAAGGAGGTAAAACACTACACCTAGCTTATTCCTTTAAATAAGTCGCCAAACAGCCGTGAGAAAGCGACAACCTTTACACTCAGCGCAATAGCTTAATCAAATGCTCTCGGGCAAACCTGAAAGCTGTAATGTGTTGTCCATCATTTGAGAAGGTCTTCAGGAGAAAGCTGCCGAGCCATCGCCAGTATAATGGAGATTTTCTGTTATTCCTGCCTCTCAGTTTCACATATTGCCACAACCAATTTCACTTAAAAAGGTGAAGACCACTGACTAGAAGTGAAGTAAGATTAGGCTAATGTAGTCTTTTTGGCAGCTGCTGTTTCCATCGGCAGTGATGCACAGAAGCAGTTGTTTCTGTGAGTATATTTGTGTCTTAAAGCTGTGAAACTGGAGAGCTTAGGGACCCTCTGTCAGTAAGAGTACATTATCCCCTTTAGGTAGAATTATTCAATTTCGCAGTAAATAGATCAGCACACTGGGAAGCCTGATGGTAAATAGGACCCTGGGATGGAAGGTAATTGAATAATCATGGTGTTTCTTCTTGTTTAGATGTTGTAACATTCATCCTGACGGCCTGAGATGTTCAATTTCTTGTTTTGCACCGGCCGCTTGCACTTGGAACATCCTCCTCGAATGGCCAGAACAGGCTCCACAGCAGACTGTGGAAACTCCTTCCCAAAATGTTTGACTTGCCTCCAAAATTGCCTTCACCACAGTTCCAAACCCCATGTTATATTTTGTGTGGGGGTGGGTGGGTGGTTGTTGTTTTTTTTAATAAAAACCTAGCTTAGGGAGTTATAGTTAAAAGGGATGAAAATAATTACATGAGTTTTTAAAACTTTGCACTTTAAGTATTGCTGTCTGTCCCTGAAGCTAAACAGAACTGGGTGCAATCTATTTTGCTAGCTTGTTGCTTTTTTGCATGGTAATTGTGTGTCAGTGAGAAACTGGTAGCTTGGTGCTGCCTTGTAGAACATGTTCCTCTCGTTTCTGCTTTGCTGTTGCCCCACCCGAAAACCTCCCCTTTCAACCCTCCTGATTCACCTCCAGAAATCTTATCCCTCTGACCTCTCTGTGCCTCTTCAATCTTACTCTCCCTTATTCTGAAGAAAAATCTGCTGCCGCAGCCCCACAGAGAACAGATTTCTCCTACCTGCCCACATCGGTCAACGTCCTCACCTGGAACATTCTTTCTCACTCTGCCCACTTATCTAATTTCCAGTTCTTTACAATACAGATCAAGTGTCGTAGCTTTTGAAGCTCTGCCTGGCTGCCCCAGCTCATCCTGGGTCACAGTTGATGGCATTTAACTCTAATTGTCATTTTATGATGTATCTTATTAAGAATCTGTCCTATTTCACTACCCAGATTGTTAGCCTCTCAAAGACAGGAATATAGCTGTTGACTCTTTCACATCCTTTCCCTTGTTCCTTTCTGTATTACCTATCCAAAGGTATTTTTACCTTCAACAAAGCTAACCTTGTCTGTCTAGGTTCTCACTGGTCCCCACTTTCTTTGCTTTCATGTTACCCGACTTTGAAGTATCTTTTGGTGGAAATACTTCCTTTGGCTGGATTTGTGGTACCCACGTTCTCATTGACCGCCTTGATCGCATCCTCAGTCTTCCTTCCTGGCTCCACATCTAACATTGAAGTCGCTCTAGAGGCAGCGGGCTGTATACTATGCTCCACTTTTTATTCTCTAACTGCACATCATCTCTAGCTGTGTACCCGGCATAATATTGCGACACGAAGCTTTCTAGATGCACACATTGTATTTATTTCTACAAACTGCGTATGAGTTCCAGACTCAGCAAACAGCTGAGACACATTTCATTTAATAAGGTGATTTCTTGGTCAAAGGGAAGATGATTAACATGTGCCCCCTCACTTAGAAGGCCCTCTCCCTCACAGGAATCTTGATTTTCTTCCCATCACTTAATACCTGAGAGAATTTCGTTTATGCAACATTGCAATCGCCTGTCTCCCTCACAGTAATGGACGTACCTCCTTGCCTGTCTGGTTGTTAGAAACGTGGTTGTTGCCCATACAGAGCTTCCTACTCAAAAGGTGGAAGCAGACACTAAACAAATAATTGCTCATTTAATTATTTAACAAATTGTGGAGTGCTATAAAGAAGTTAAAAATATTTGTAGTATTCAAGGCACAGCTTGCCAAGATCCATCTAGCGCTGCCACATCTAGAATGTATGCCTTCATTACCGCATCACATTTATACTACGTGCTGACGAGGGAGCTGGAAGACTTTAGGCTGCATTTCACCTGAGGGACTTGGCGTCCCTTTGTGATTCACTTTTAACACAAGCCTGCCCTCCCTTCCAGAAAGTCACTGCACTATCAATTATATTTATAGTATTGATTTTGTTAATTATCTGGTAGACATGTGGGCATCTGGGATATGTATTTCTCTCCAGTAGCTCCATCGGGTAACTGAGTTAATTGGAAATGATCCCTGTGATAATAATTCTCTTATTATGAACGGCAGTGTCCTCCCTTCAAGGGAAAGCCCTGACAAGAGCCTGTTTGTATGCGGGCTTTCTCTCCCTGGTCCTCCAGGCACAGAGAAAGGAAAAGGACAGTCTTCCTCCCCACAAGTCTGGTGTGAGTGATTTTTAGTGAAGCAGAATATGCCACCACCCCGAAGCCCCAGGCACTCCAAGCGACTAAGAATATGAACCTGGTATCAGGCTGTGGGTTCGAATCTCAGCTTTCTCGCTCTGTGACTTGCGATGAATGACCACACCTCTCTGTTTAACTTTTCTTACTGTGCACCGGGGATCATGAGAGTATCTAAAGGATCGTGTGGGCATTAAAATACCTAAGAGATGGGAGGCCTTTGAGTCACTCACTGTTGGTGAGCATTCAGTCGAGGTTGTACGGGGCTGTGTCGCTATTCCTGGTGCCTGCTAACCACTGGTCCACCCTCTCCCACCATGGTGCAGTTTCATTTTCTTTGAAAGCTGATACCCTCGACATAGAAAATGGAAGGTGGTCAAAGAGAATTTATTTCGCAAAGAAAAGAAGCAGAACATGTAGACTTGATTATGTGAATCTGACATGTAACAGGTAAGACATTTTGAGAACCACTGTTTTACAGCCTTTACCTGGAGCCGCCTGCCTTGGCCATTTCTCAGGGTGATGGCCGGACACTAGCGAGGGGACCTGCGCTGGTCATTCTCTATCTCTCCGTCCTTGGCCGTAGGACTTAAGGATAGTTATCAGGTGGAAAGTCCCCATTAATATGCCGACTCTCAGAAGTGACATTACCTTGCTTTGTCCCTCCTGCCATTATGTGTCTCACTAAAATGATGTGGTAGAGACGTTTTAATTATAGCGTCACGCTGAGGAACCATAACACCATAGGTAATGTCTTCATTGTGCCATTTTAAGGTAACACCTTCCAAAATCCACGGACCAGGGGCATTTCTCTGTGCTCTGCGTGAGTGGGAAGAGGCTCATTTTTTTTTGAGCTGGATTGTCTCCCAAGCAGGGAATAGCCACTCGTCAGTCGAGCCTTCTGAGCTGTGAAATGCAGAAGAATTTTCCTTTCAAATTCCTGTTGCAGCTTTTAAAGTTAACCACCATAACGCAAGAAGGGTAGGCAGAGTATACGTCTTTTTGTTTCTGCATAACTGACCCAAACCTCTTCATGAATCCTATTCGTATTCATGAATGAAGGGTCAGGAAGCGGGAGACTGGCTATGTGGCTTAATGTTGCCTATTACATATAACTCAGTCCCTTCCTACCTACCCTGTCACTTCCTGCTGACTTGCTGCCACTTGGGAGAAGTTGCCTCCCAGGTCCCTGGTCCTCGCTGGTCCTCAGGCACTGAGGAGTCTTGCCCCTCTGTGTCTCTGGGTCACACCCGGTGCCCTTGCTACGTCCAGTTTTCCCGCGTTGGTGTAGCCTGTGGTCTCTCCTCCTGGCACGGCCATCATGACACATCTCCCTCTTGCTGCCACCGTCACTGTGTCTGGAAGCGCACGCCCTCCTTACAGGCCCCTCCTTCCACAGTGCGGAGGACCCTCATGGGCAACGTCATTCTTAGTTCTCGCCCCGTGACAGGCCCAGCGCTGAGGAGCCTCGGGAACTCTTGGCATCTCTTTGGATCTCTTCCACCTCTCGCAGGCCACCAGGGTCGAACCTACTGTTTTGCTACTGAGGCTGTGCCACTTTGCCACCGGCCATCCCATGACGCTGGGCCCTGCCCTGGTGCTGGGAGGGGAGTGGCCCCGGCGTCGCTCTGCCTTTGGGGCCCCAAATCTGCGTGGATTATTCTGGAATGAGGGTCTCTGGCAGTCAGCCAGTACTTTATGCTGAATATCACAATCCAAGAACTCAAAAGATAAAAATCAGCGCCTTTCCTGTTTTGGGGACTAACAGGAAAGGTGTAGCTCTCCGAGGGGGCATCCGCCCTCAGCTTGCTTTTATGCGCTTGGCTTGAAACGAAACAAATTTCCCTTTTCTGTCACCAGAGCTGTGTATTCAGTTTTAGTTAAAACGTATATAGCTCTGGTGAGACGCCAGAACAATCTGTGTGTTGATTACACAGGATTTATGAAAACTGTCTCATTATACAGATTTCCCAGGCGTAGGAGCTCCGTTGCAGGAAGAAAGGTCGGAGCAGTGTTTCTGATGCAGGGACCCAGCCTTTGAGGGGGCTCAGCAGCTCTTGCCGGTGCCGCTCCGCCCGGTTTCCCTGTTTGGGCGTCTAGAGGCCGAACGCCCAGAGGAGACCCGCTGACACGTCTCCGCAGGAAACTGGAGCAGTGGCCGAGAAAGACAGTAATCAAAAGTCCCAAAACCACAAAGGGGCCGGTCGCATGAATGTTAACGGATGTGTGACTGCGTCTCTAGAAGAGAAGTCAAGCTTTTGGCCTGTGAGTTTTAATTTAATTTCTGCCTCTTGGCCTTCTCCTCTAGGGAGGAGAGCAGAAGAAAATATCCTAAAATGCAATCACAGCCCTGGCATGGAACAGTCAGCAGTTGCTCCTTTTTGGGTGTGGAACCTGCCAGTGATCACAGAGCAGCGCTCTCAATTCCTCTGAGATTTTCCCCTGACGTGTTTACGTTAGCAACGGGAAAGCATGTTCTTTGCCTTCAACGTGTGTTTTCTTGCGAATATTAATCTATAGGAGGGTCCCAATTCTTTGGCTCTATGACAGGCACCCAGACTGGGGACTATCACAGCACCCACAGGGTAACCAATTCAGAGCAGAATCCCCTCCAGAGGCCCAAGCCCAGAGAGTCACACACAACGCCTGTCCCATGATCCTAGCCACGGCCCAGGCGCCACCTCATTCACTCCACTACCTGCTGGAGCTGCCACAACCAAGCACCGCAGGCCGGCTGGCTCAGACGGTAGAAATGTGCTGTCTCGCAGTCCGCAGGCCGAATGTCTGAGATCAAGGTGTCGGCGGGGTTGGTTTCAGATGAGGCCTCTCCCCGTGGCTTGGAGACGGACATCTCCCTGTGTCGTCATGTGGCCTTCCTTCTGCATATGTCTGCATCCTAGTTTTCTCTTCTTACAAGGACACCAGTCAGACTAGATTAGGGCCAAGCTTAATGATCTTAGGTAATCTTAGTTATATTTTGAAATACCCCATCTCCAAATACAGGCACATTCTCAGGTACTAAAAGTTAGGTCTTCACAAATATCATATGATCTCACCTAGAAGTGGAACCTAACCAACAATACAAAGATGCAAGGAAAATAAGACCAGCAACACTGAAAGGAAAAGAAAACAGAGACAACAGGGAAGGAGGGAGCGCGGGGGGGGGGCTGGTGAAAAGGAAGGGAAGGGGGAAGTCAAGGAACATATAGCAAGGACTCATGGACAAAACCAAAGGGGAAGAGTTGAGGGAAGGAGGGGGCCAGGGAAAGTGGTGGGGGGTAGGCAGAGACAAATGTATTTGAAAAAATAAATTAATTTTAAAAAAAGGTTAAGTTTTCAACATAGGAATTGGGAGACATAACTCAGCCCATAACATTCTTAACTCTTCGGTTTTTTACTTTTATTTGACTCTACTCTTTTCGCTTTCCAATCACTCCCCATTGCTGGCTCTGCTTGCAACCATTCACAATATGCCTTCCAACATGCCTGTTCAGTGGTAAAGGTGACAGAGGTATCCACTGCTCATTTCTGGGTATACTGTCATGTGTCAGTCTGTCCCCAGAGTGCCAGCTCATTCTGCCAGTTCTCAACTCAATAATGAGTCGAGAAATTTGGGGATAACATCTTCTATTGGAACCGTAACTGCCAAATCTATTGAGCAGTCTTAAAACTTAGGTCAGTGTAGACTCCTTCACGGTGGAGCCCAAAGGACCTTCTGTGTTCCTTTGGCTCTTTCTCTGATATTCCCAGATTCTCACACACAAAAACCCCATTATTTCACTCAGAATTGTTTTATACTCCTCAGGTGACCTTATCCCCACTGGCCAGTCCTGAGGTCCTTTCCTCTATGCATGATGTCGGTAAATAGTCACACCCGTCTGGCAGTAACGAGACACCCTCCCCCTCCCCACAGCGGTGCTGTCAGAAGCCTAGTAGAGAGCCAGGACTTTCAAATCACCCAGGCGTAAGCAGGCCACCCCCACTGCACTGTCAGATTTTACCCCCATGTGACAGTGAGGACAGAGCAGCCCCTTCCTCCCTTGATGGAGCAGTGTCTAAGAGAGCCAACAGAAAGTGTATTGGGAACATAATAGACCCACATAAATATAGTCAACTGATCTCTGATGAAGGAGCAAAGACAATGCGATGGAGCAGAGAGAGTCCTTTCAACATAAAGCTCTGGGACAACTGGACATCCACATGCCAAGAATAAATAAATAAACCTAGACACAGACCTTAGATCCCTCACAAAAATTAGCTCAGAATGAATCACCGACCTAAAGGTGACATAAAAGAAAACTATGTGACCCTTGGTATACCAAGGGTTTCTTAGATACAACACCAAAGCCGCAAGCAATTAAAGAAACAACGGAGAAGCTGGACATTATTAAAATTAAAACTTTGTGTTCTGTGAAAGACAATATCAAGAGGATGAGAAGATAAGCCACAGGCTAGGAGAAAATAATTGCAAAAGACACATCAGGTAAAGGACTGTTATCCAAATTATACAAAGAATTCTTAAAATTCAACAATAAGAAAACAAACAACCGATTAAAAATGAGCCGAAGACCTTATCGCATACCTCACCAAGGAAGATGTGCAGATGGCAAATGAGCATATGAAAAGAAGCTCCACGTCATACGTCATCAGCGAAATGCTAATTTAAACAACAAGATACCACCACACACCTGTTAGAATGGCCAAAATCCAGAACAGTGACACCACCAAATGCCAGCAAGGATGTGATGCTGGTCGGAATGCAAGATGGTACAGCCTCTTCAGAAAACAGTGTGGTCGTTTTTTACAAAACTAAGCTTACTCTCACCCTATAATCAGATAATTATACTCTTTGGTATTTGCTCAAGGGAGTTAAAAACAGTCCACACAAAAACCTGCCCATGAATGTTTATAGCAGCTTTATTCAAAATTGCCAAACTTGGAAGCAACTAAGATGTCCTTCATCTTAGTCAGCTGGGGCTTAGTCACCATACAGTGGGTGGTTTATAAGCAACTAAAATTTATTTCTCACAGTTCTGGAGGCTGGAAGTCTGAGAGCAGAGTGCCAGCAGGGTTGCGGTCTGGTAGGGACCCTCTTCCGGGCTGCAGACTGATGACATTTTGTTGTACCCTCACGTGGAGTAAGAGGGCTAAGGAGTTCTCTGACCTCTTGTATTTCCTTTTCCCCCTACAGAAGCTTTATTGGGTTATAACTGACAAATGAAGTATGTATTAAAGGTATAAAACATGATCTTTCAATATACATATCGTGATATGATCACCACAAACAAGCTAATTAATGTATTCATTGCCTCAGAAACTCTCTGAGCAAATTTAAGTAAAACAATAGTTATTAAATACAGTCACCATGCTCTACACTAGATCTCTAAAATGTATTCACCCCGTATTCTAAAACTTTGGATCCTTTAACCAACATCTCCTCCATTCCTACCCCTGCCCCTAGCCCCTGGCAACCACTATTCTATTCTCTTATGAATTTGACTTTTTTTAGATTTCACACGGTCAGTGAGAGCTTGGAGTATTGGTCTGTTTGTGCCTGGCTTATTTCACTTAGCATAGTGTCATTCAGTTCATCCATGTCACAAGTGGCTGGGTTTCCTTCTTTGGTAGGGCTGAATAATACTGTTCTCGATGTATCACATTTTCCTGATCCACGCATCTTTTGATGGGCATGAGGTGGTTTCCCAGTCTTGGCTGTCGTGGGTGGTCTTGTGGCGATCATGGGAGTGTAGATATCTCTTCGAGGTACCGATTTTATTTCCTTTGGGTGGATGCCCGGAAAAGAAATGGATGGATCATACAGTAGTTCTATTTTTATTTTTTTCGGGAATCTCCATACTGCTTTTTTTTTTTATTGGCTATACCAATTTACATTCCCACCACGTGTCCAGCGGTTCCCCTTTCTCCACATCCTCATAAACACTTTATAATAGCCATTCTAACAGCTGTGAGGTGACAGTTTTATTGTGGTTTTGCATTTGATTTGTGACAATTAGTGACATGAAGCACTTTTTCATATACTTGTTGACCATTCATATATCTTGTCTGTTCAGGTTCTTTGGACATTTTTTGATCAGATTGTTCATTGTTTTAGTATTGAGTTTTGTGAGTTCCTTAGGTATTTTGGATATTAACCCCTTAGTGGCTATATGGTTTGCAACTTTTTTTTTCTGATTTTTCCTTCTTGTCCCTAAGGCTGCAAGTCTGCAGACAGACGTCCTTAGAAAGTCAATAAATATTCAGTGTTCATTATTACTGCTTCATGATGATAATGGCAAACATCTTCGTGTGCCTCTTTGGAGGAACTAAGAATAATGTTGGAAAGAACTAGTTTCCAGATATATAAACAGACTGTCTTACATTTAGCGAGAATATGAGAACAATCACCCTCTTAAAAAACATAGATTATGGTATTCATTAAAGAAAACATTCACAGTGCTGGCACTGTGTCTGCGTGGGCCTGCAGGTTCATCAGATGGATGTGGCCAGTGCAAACGGTCTGCTCATCTTCCCAAAAGAGAAATATTGTGAAGGTCAATGTCTTACCTCAGGAATATTTGGGGCCCTTCCATTATAATTAAGAGCTGAAGTTGTCATTCATGACTGTAACAGAAATTGAAAAAAGTTTATTTTTGTAAAAGATACAAATCTAAACTGTAGCATTTCCATTGCTTACAAAGTCCTCATATAGCATATTTACAAATATATAAATATATATATAACATATATACTTACAAAGATACAGAATCACACATGCTGTGTGTGTGAGAGAGAGTGCGCACGCGCACGAGAACCTCATGTTCAGGTCCAGGGTGTGCATAGCTCTAGTTGGCAATGTATGTGGACAGTCAGAAAAAGGCTGGTTGTCCAGCATTTCTCCTGGGTGTGGCCCAGGATTGAAAGGAAAAGGTCCTGGACTAGTTCAGCGTACGAGTAAGTTAAAACAGAATTGGAAACTTGTTTCAGCACCTCAGTCTGTGGGAGATTCCGGTGAGAACTCAACGTTTCCAGTCCAGCAGCATCGTGAATGAACTGAAGGGTCAAAACATGAGCAGAAATCGTAGTTAAAGAGGAGTGATGGGCCTGGGATGTGCATTTCTATTTAATTTGGATGTCTCATTCCTATATAAAATGACAACAGTACACATGAAAATAGTTGTGCAAACATTGTGCAGTAAAAAGCACAATATAAAACTACACTGATCCCAGTGAGGGTGTTGTAAACTCCATGGATGAAGGCAAAGGTCAACAAAAGTGCGACTGTGTAAATGAATCTTGACTGTCTTGAAAACAGTAGAAAGACCTTTCAGTCAAAGAGAAAAGTTCTGTAAAGACACAGAGGCTTGAAACGCCCAGGAGGGTTTAAAAACTGACAACAAATTTGCTTGGCCTAGGAATCAAGACAGGATGGGATGTGGACAACCGGAAATGAGGCAGGGACCCTCAAGTATTGGTCATGCCATTCTGAGAGTTGCGCTTGAAACAAAGTTCATAATGAATGAATGAATGAATGAACGAACCACTTTTTCCACTACTCATACATTAAATCTCAATGTTTAAATATTTCATATTTAATAATTTACTAGTTGGCACTTTGGCTTGTTGGAAAAAAACCGTGTGCTCACTATTTTCTGTACTCTATGTATGGCTAAGCTTTAATCTGTTATGGTCACAGTTAGAAACCTTCTTACTAATGAGCACCAAAAGTTGAGAGTTCTTAAAGTTAATATATAGACAAATGTTCACATATATTTGTGTTTTTCTTTTTTCTTTTTCTAGGGTCAGACATTGTTCAATGGTTAATAAAGAACTTAACTATAGAAGATCCAGGTAAATAAATCATTTTCCCATTGATAGAACTATTTTTTTTGTGGTTTTAAGAAATATGTTTCTCAGGGCTAATATGACAAGCAAGCAAACCTGAAAAATCACAGTTACACTTAACTATGCTTGTAGCATTTATACAGAATTTATTGTAGTCAACGTATATTTATCTGAAATTTATTTAGTATATGTTTACAACTTTTCATGTGTTTAACATTCCATTTTATCAAATTTGATTCAGGTGATTTGCAATTGTTAGAATGGATGAACTATATACATGATCATGAATAATTGAACAAATAATTTATAGTGACTGATCATGAGGTAATGAAATTTCCCTTCATAAGTCACAAATCTCCTTAATTTATAATTTCGCCTTAACTCCGTTTTTGCATGAGGTTTGAAGACAACGTTATCTCCCATGATGCCCACTTGATTATTTTTAATGCTGTGATTTAAGTCGCAGAGTCATCCCACAACGTGGTGGACATTGTGTCTATTCTGCAACACTAGCCTTGCCCCCAGAGTCTGGGAACAGTGTTGCGTGACTTAGAACAAATTCCTACGTATGCGACGTCTACTTAATGACTTTTTAAAAATACCTTGTAAGAGCCTTCATATGAGGCAACCAACTCACATTACTGGAATGACAATAAGGGGTTTTTGTTTTGAGAAGACGCCAAGAGAAGGAAAAAAAGGGGATTATAGTGACTGAGAACGACATGGCAGAGAAAGATGGCAAACCTCTAACCACACAGCCTCCCTCCCTCTGATTAGGAAAGAATTCGGTATGGCTCCACTCCTGCCTTCGATCGCCAGTACACGGGCATGCCAAGTTACTATTTTTCTTCATTTTGAGCTAACCGTGTAAAGCCATGCTATCATAAAAGGTAGCTCTAAATCTAACTGCCTGTGTACATCCGCTGTTCCTTTGGTACATGAGCTTTTAAAACACTAATCTAAGCAGGTCAAACAGAATTAAAACAATTAAGTCAAGATGAAGCCCTCCTGTCGGCATCATATTATTACAAAGGGAGAAGAGGTAATGGCTATTGGGAGAGGAAGCCATAGTCTTACACAGTTTACATCGTAGCCTCCATTTAGTGGCGTGTCTGACTTTATAAACTGTAGCACCAGATGAACAACACCCTGCCCAGCCCCCACCAGAAAACCAGACTGGTACAATCATTAGTAATGAGAAACCTACTGATTTGCAAAGAATATTATTGCTCAACGGGTGAACTTGATTCAAAAGAATACTTTTTGTAAGTTAAAAGTCTATTTCAATGACAACATGAGAAGCAGGGAAATTATACAGATATAATAAGCTAGTAAGACACAATTACTGCTTCTAATGCATATACGAGATTATTATAGCTAGAATGTGTATAAAAACCAATTTTATTTGCTTGTTTAACAGTTGAAAGATGTTTCAAAGCTTCATTTGAATACATATAAAAAGATAAAATCAATCGTATCTGGGAAGAACCATACATATCCTTTAGTCATATTTATGACGGGCTGAAAAATTAGCTTTTGTTTGGTTGGTTGTTTTATTTTTTTTTTAATCAGCTAATTTACCCTCTACAGAGTGAAAAGTTCTACGCTAGATTTTAAGATGTGTAGATTTCAATTGATTATTGCTCTGAAGATATAACAGATTTTGCCCATAGAAAATGAATCAACCTGGCAGCATGGTTCTAATTAAATATGGCCAAGAACAGAGGTGATATTATGAAAGTTACTTTCGTGGTCACAGGGATGAAATTGATCATAACATTTAGAACTGCTCATGAAGAAAGGCTAAATAGTTACTGTAATGCCTGGTCTACTTTTAATCCTGTAAGTTACCTGAACATATTTCAAAATAATAGAGACCCATGCCAGACCCATGCGTTTATCTGGTGGTCGGGTGGTTGTTCGAAGACCTCTGGAGATTACCAAAGTGCTAGATATCGGTGATTTGTTGAAAGAGGGTTGCGTGGCAAGTTGGAAGAAGAGACTAGTACCTTGCCAGGGCAGCAGGTTCTGATGGCCCTTCAGAAAGAGGGGGGAGGGCTGCCTGCTCTTCAGGGTCTTATCCAAAACCAATGAGTCCAGGTTATTTGTACATTTAATATTCAATATTTCATTAATGAGTAGTTAGCAGATTTTCATTTCTATGACAGCAATTCGGTGCACATTTGGCTGGATATTTCTTAGAGATTTTTGGTACTGGTAGACAATCGGTCATGTTGCATTATTCATTTAAAATAAAGCTAGAGCTGGGCCTTTCATTAGAATTTAGGATGATTTTTAGCTGTGTCTATGCACACAGATATTTAACATATTCATATAATACACATGCAGAATTAGTCTAAAACTTTTATTTATTTCTACCTCGAGTCCATTTTCCCATTTTACATTTTTCTAAAACAATTAGTTTCTTCATCACTTATCTACGCTTCTGTGCATTTAACACACACATCGTTACCCTGCGTCAGGCACCGGGAAGACAGGGTGAGCCCTCCCTCCTTGGGTGGCGTCACTCGCCGGCTTCCGGTGTCCCGCTCTCGGCCTCTCTCCTTTCCGCTGCCCACACAGCCAGCCCTCAGTCTGCCGCGATGGCCCTCCACGCCCCAGCTGACCCATCAGTGTCAGCATGTCCAGATTGCTCGCCTAGGTACCTTCCTTTTCTCCATATGCACATGCTGCTGCGTGACATGTGCTAGGGACTCCCAGACATAGAGCTTCCGTGATGACCCCTCCTTGGTGCTCCAGACTAGCCTGTCTGATGCCTGTGTGCCCTCTCTTCTGAAGCATGACCCAAGTAGAGCCCGGATTTACTCCCTCTCAATCCTGCCTCTTCTTATCTTCCCCAGGTCGTTTACAGGGTCGAGTCTTCTATCCAAGAACATGCGGTGTCTTTCCATGTGTTCAAGCTTGCTTTGTGGTCTTTTTGGTGTGTTTTCACATATAGTTTCCTCATATAGGTTTTGCATGTTTCTTATGTGTATTCCTCATTATATTACATTATGTTACTGTGGGTTTTCCTTTCCATCTAATTGTTATTGTATGTACATACAAAATTACTGATTTATTTATGCTAATTTTATATAATACCACTTTACTAAATTTTATTTTTGTTGTATTTTTAACTAATACATCATAAAGCTAGAATACTTCTTCTAGCAGTTCATGAGGATTGTATGTTGTTCAGTTTCTGAGCCCTGGCGTACCTGACAGTAACTTTTGTTGGCTGTGTGTATGTTGACAGTTTGGCTCCATATAGAGTGGGAGAGATAAACTTGCCTCTTTAAAACACTGCAGATATTGAATCTTTGCTCTCAACATTCACTATACAGGCATATATATATATGAAATTTTTATGTGTATAATTTTCCATATACATCTTTTTCACCTGCCTAGGCTCCTATATGTCTTCCCTCCCTTTGAAATTAAAAATATAGGTACTTAATTGCAAGGGGTTTATACATTTCTTTCCTTTTTTCTTTCTTTTTCTTTTTTTTTGGTGTACTTGTATTATCTGTTCAATCATTGAAGTCTGTTGATTCAGGTGTGCTTAAGTTGAAGAAACAATTTCCTGTTGTGTTAATTAAGCCTCATTTTCGAAAATGGGTATAATAATTGTGCCTATTTCATGCTTTCCTGAAAATTAGAGAATTAATATATGTAATATATAGAGCAGTTATTACTGTACCTATTACATAGTAATTGCTCAGAAAATAATAATAATTATAGTTTTAAATGTATTTTGGGTGTTATATCTAATTATTATTTTGTATAACAAACCACCCGCAAAGCAGTGGCTTAAAATAAACAACAGTTCTGTTTAGCTCATGATTCTGTGGCTCAGCTGGTCACTTCCTGGCTTGGGTCCCCTTGGCCGATTCATGCTGGGCTCTCAGCTGGCGGGTGGACAACCTAGGACGTGGGGCATATGTGGTACCTGGTAGGCTGTCAACTAAGTACCTCTCGTCTTCTCCCCTGAGCCCTGCCTTCTTACCATAGTGTGTTTAGGCTTCCAAGCACAACACAAGTTTCTGCTTGTGTCACAGTTACTGTTGTTTTATCTGCCAAGGCAAGTACCACGGCCAAGTTCAGAGCCATTCTAGGGAAGGGCTATCTAAGACCATAGATGTGGAGGGGTGATAACAAATTGGGACCTTTACTGCAACAATCTTTTATATATATATATATTTCTCTGCTTTTCAAAGCTGCCAATTCATAATCTATCCTACTCTCTTTTGGCTTGGGTTTGCAACACTTATCCTCCAGAACATGTGTATTTTTTTTCTTAGTAAACATGCTATCTGTCCGACACCATGCCACATTAAGTATGGCTGATATTTCAGGTAAATTTGGGAGCTTTCATAAGTTTTGCATTCTTCACAAAATGACCAGCAGACATCAGTAAGTCCTTGACCTCAGCCTGCTCGTTTGCAATCCCTGCTGCCTCTCACTGAAGGGGCCACCAAAGTGATGTTAACCAAGGTGGGGGAGGTACGTGAAGACCCTCTCAGTCTTAGCAACAGCTACAATTTGAAGTGAATCTCTCTATGACCCCCGGATATCAGAGAATTTTATGTATTTCTGTGATCCCGGAGCGGCACCCTGCTTTCTCTACCTTTCTACTTTTTTCCATCAGCCTGTGCTTCTTGAGATCCCAGTATTCCTTGAGAGGCATTGGGAATGACTCATGGGCTCCGCAGACAGACTTGAGCTCAAATCCTGACTCAAGTAATTGCTGACTGTGGGGAACTGGGCAAGTTACTTGATTGCTCTTCTTTTTTTTTTTTTTTTCTTCATTAGTAAAATGCTTTCAATACTGTGTTTGGTGAAGCTTAAGTGAGTCAACATGCAAGTGTGCCAAAATCTTGGTTTTATTTTAATCAGGTCAGATTCCTTTGAAACTGTGAACATTTGCAAGCACATTTAAGTAAATTGAATTCTTTATAAATGCATGCAATTTTTATACTAGCTTTCAAGCTCAACCCATTTTATGAAGGCTTCTCTCCATAATTCAGCTCCTTTTGGCATTTCTTTACCCTAAATAGTTACCAAGAATATTTATATTTGATACTACTCAATTTGTTGCTTGATTTTATTATTTTTTATTTGTTTAATTTCGCATGTGTTGGCCTATTACTTTAGTTGAATCTAAACATCATAATGGTAGAGGACAGGCCTACCTGAGGTGACAAGGTCAGTCAGTTTCTGATAATAACTCAATTATTTTTTTAATATGGGAATTCACTGAAGTGGCAAGTTCTGATAAACAATGATTCAGTAAGTACTTTCCTAAATCGATGAGAAGTCAGGAGAAAGAACTTTTAAATGAATTGTTCTATTTTTTCTTTTTTTAATGAATTGTTCTTCATTTAAATCAAACCGGTGTAAAAGAAATAGCCTCAATCAAAATAGAAGAATAAGATTGGGAATAAATATGGATCCAGAATAAAAATTAATTTTGAATAGTTGCCAAAACTTCCTCCTCTGGCAATATTACTCCTAAAAAATACCTGTGAAAAATTGAGATTCAGGCAAGTCAACCAGATGTTTTGCTTACACATCATCATACTGAATTGAATATCTTAACTGTCACCGAATTAATTAAATCAACCCATTGTGCTCACGATTATACGGATTTTGTCATCTGCCTCACAGTCCTGCCACAAATACTGTGGAGAGAATGATCGAGATTCTGTTAATGGATAAATAAAATTTTGCTACAAAATACCTTTGTCTCCCCCCTTTCATGCACCTATCAGAGAAACCATAGCCCGAGGGACATGAGGATATATTAGAGTGGAGAAAATATAGGATGTCTCCTTATCCTTGGCAATGTTTTAGACTTGCAAAGCACTTGGTGCTTTTCCAAACCATTGTTAAGGAGAATTATTTCATCTGATGTCCGTAACAACAGCACAGGCAGCCAGGCAGACATTTCGTTCATTTTATATGAACCGTCAACTGAGAAAACTTATGAATGCCCAAAGTCCGCCAACAAAACCAGGTGAAGGACATACAGCCTTGGTCTCCCCATCGCTACCGTGTGTGCCCGCCCCTTTCTGCACCATTATTTCAGACCCACGGTCTGCTTTTCCATAAAGGGTTGGCAATGAGGAGGGGAGTCTGCACCACCCAGACCAGACGGGCCATTACATGGTGCCTTTTGGAGTAACGCAGTTGATTTCCTTGGATTTGGTGTTATAGTTACCTATTTCACCCTTGGTATATCCTTTATTAGTGCTGTTTTCCATGTATTTCAACTCACAGGTATTACAGTTTAAAAAAAGAGATCTTTCGTGTGTATGCTATTCAAGGTGTTAGAAACAACAGCCTCACTTGTGTGGAGGGAGGGTAGAAGCACCTTGCAGAGTGTAAGACACTCTTGGCAATAAGCAAGGCCCTTCTGAGCCCATAAAACACATTATTATCATCCATTTGGCAAGCTATCATGTCAATGTGAACTAAAAAAATAGTGACCCCTTTATTATTTACTGATTCAGGGCAAGGAGATCATTCTGTGAAAACTTCCTGGGTTCTAAGGCATCATTTAACACTTGGAAGACAACAGGCAAGAAATCACAGATTGCAGCCATCACAATAAGCTCTAACAAGATTGATTAGTTTGACCTAGTTCAAGAGAATAGGTATTACCCAAGCATACATCTCGCAAATGTGCATTTTCTGTTATAAATAATGCCTAAAGGCGAAAAGACTAATAAACTCCTCGTGTCTTTTGGCAACTGCCCCTAACTCATTTTCCTGCCACTGCAGCTGGAGCTTCAGTTACGCATACAGGAGAGCGTATGGGTTGTTCTCGTTATTTTCCCGTGAGATGAGCAAGAGCCATAGTTTTCTTTCTGTATTACTTTCAGAGCATTATTGGTTACTCCTCAGAAGAGAAAAGTAATTGCTTTTGCATATATTACATTCATATCCCAGTTTTGTAAAAATCATGGTAGCTTGTGCATTGGGTATCATCAGGAACCTGTCTTGGGTGGCCTTTGCTCTTTGGGAAGACTCTAGCAAGGTATAAAGTGAAAAGTCTACAAATCTTAAACTAGATATCTCTTATTCAAAGCAGTCAACACAAGCAAACACAATATACCCAGCCTATTGAGATCAACTGTCTCAATTAACTTATTATCTGGCTGCATGTCTTTCTCTTCAGTTCATTTATTTGTTTGTTTAGGTCTTGCATTTGCATTTAAGTACAACACTTCATTATAGAACAGGTGACTGCTGCGGTCATTTGACCAATATAATTATGCCTTCACTTTCCACCATTAAAACTCAAAACCCAGAACGTGCTGAAAAGTCTTCATGAGGTGCGTAAATCAAAGTTCTTGTTGCCAGAATAAGGGTTGTTCCACCCTGCATGTCTGTTGTGGTTTCAGCCACAGACAGGCTGCCTTCCCTGTTGATGGAGGCTTGTTCTGGTTGTGGCTTCTGGTTGCCTTCATCCCCCGCCTCCAGTCTGCATTATTAACAACAACAGAAAAGAACTGTAATACAGGAACCTTAATGAACCGGTGCCCCCAGGTATCATGCTGGATTTGCTCCTTCCTGTTTAATTCCTATAAATAAAAAGGAGACAAGAGAGCTCACAGGTACTGAACACCAACTGTGCGTCAAGCAGGATGCTGAGAACTTGGTGTGCGTTATTGGATATTACAGAAAAAAGAGGGGGACTTCATGCGGTAGATGGTAAATCGGAAAACTAAGAGACAGAACCAGTATGCAAACCCAGATCCACTTGCTCTCAAAATATGAACACTTTCAGATGAAGGCAAAGAGTGAATTTCACTGTCCAGATGGCAGGCGAGAACAGGGTTAAGACGGGGAACTGGGGTTCATGCCTGTGTGTCAGCCAGGATGGCGACACAATGCACTTGTCAGAGATGCAGCAGGTGTCTACTGGTAATGCCAGTTTCTTCTCTTGGTTTGCACTGGCCAGCACATGCATCCCTAAATACCAGCCCCAGAGTTTGGGGATCCCTCTCATTTGTATCTGTTGGATGAATTACTATATATTATCTATTAGACTTGCCAACCATTAAGGGAAATACTAAAAGCAGCTGGGAATCTAATTGGAATTGTTGTCTCTTCTATTGTAAGACTTAACCAGCAAAATGATGCCAGAGTCCAATATATTTTTAATAGTGTTTTAACTCCGGTTGGGAACATTTCCTCCCATAGCAGAGCGATTTCTATCCAGTCCACTAGAAAAACCAAAAATAAAGCCTCTCTTCAGGTCGAATGGAAAAACACAATTGCCCCAAAGATTCGTCTAACTCTTCTGTAGCTCGTTGACCTATTTGCTTTTTTCTTCGTTTTAGGTCTTCATTTTTTATTTTATTACCCTTTTTGTGTAAACGTGTTCCTTTTATAAGCCAACTTGAAATTTTGTGGGGTTTTTTTTTTTGGAAAGAAAGGAAAGGAAGGTAGGAAAGAAGGAAGGAAAGAAGGAAGGGAAAAATTAGAAAGAAGGAAAGAAAAGTAGAAAGGATTTGGTAAGGCTAATAAGACTGAGAGTGTAGCATATCATCTAAAAATAGGCCTGTTCATCAGGATTAACCACTTAGCAAAGGATGGGGAAATAGAAGTGATTATATCTGTTATCCACAGGGAGCCACAGAAAGTAGCGGAAGAGCTGTCTGAAGTCAGTGCTCTTTATCTCTTATAAAAGATAACATAGCATTTTCTATTGCCCATCTAAAGAATGAATTAGGATTTTTCCTCTCTATATTTGAGTTGAAAACAGCGCTATTTGTTCTGTTTCTGTTACATTTCATGAAGCTTTCCTTTTCATTACAACTAAGAACGAGAGGGAATGCTAGCTGCAGTAGTTGAGAAGACAAGACGCCAGGGCTGATAGAAGTTTTGTAAGCTGAATACGACCCGGCTCTAGCACAACGCACCCAGCGCTTCGCTTTATCATCTGATAACCACAAGTAAGGATTACTGCTTTCACAGTGAAAAAGATTAATGTTTTCCCAGTAAAAAGATCACCCTTTTTAGAACAATGAGTCTAAGAAACTCAGTGTAACATATAATAGGACTTTTAAACTTTTAAAAGGCTTCCATAAGCAAGGAAGTCTCCATGTCTGATAAAACTAAATGCATTTTAAAGTTAGCAGTTTTGTATTATAGTTCAAGGGATTGGGGCCTCCCGAATCACCCCTTCTCCCTCCTCCCGCTGTGCTCACTAGTGCCTGCACTCCAAGGCCCATTAGAGAACATTCCGTGGACCACACAGGACTCTGATGAACTCACTTCACCTGAGGCACATGCTCGGATCAAGGTCTGTGTCATCTATTATAAATAACTGCTCTTTTTACTTAAACCGTATTTTTGGAAGCAGATCTGCTAGGTGTCACTTACACTTTGATCCCTACCGAGTGCCCATGGGACGAGGAAGTGTCCAGTTCAGACTGTCCTGGGTTACTTGTGTATTTCAATAAATGTGACATTTAAAAAGATTTTTTTTTTAATTTATTGATTTTTGGGGGTGGGGGAGAGAAAGAGAGGGAAAAAGAGAAATATCAGTTTGTTGTTCCACTTATTGATGCACTCAGTGGTTGATTCTTGTATGTGCCCTGAGTGGGGATCGAACCCACAGCCTTGGTGTAGCGGGATAACGCCGTAACCAACTGAGCTACCCAGCCAGGGCCCACAAGCATGCCGTGTGATTCTTCCTCTGCCGTATTCATTTATGAAAACATCCGTGGTCTGGGGGGCTGTGGGCTTGTGTGTGTACAGTGGTGGACACACTGCCGCTCTTCCTGTCTCTGGCAGCTCCACCTGTGGACCCTTGGCCTTCGCTAAATGACCTGCCAGGTCTTCCTTGGCTGTTTCCTCAGGTATCTCCTACAGCTTGGTAGGCGGTTCAATAGACCTTGCTTGGGGATAGATGACAGCTGTCACATGAAGTACCTTAAAATGCACATTTTGTTTCTTAAAACATTTTGAATGATTAAAAAATCAATATAAATCCAGCATAGGTAATTTGGGAAATATGGGAAAGATAATAAGGAGAGTAACAAGCACTCCGGGAACCCACTAGGAGATCGTCCTGGGGAAATGCGGCACTTCCACCCAATCTTCTGTGAAGGCGTGAGCTCTCAGCTTTATTATTATTGGACTGTGTCCCACTTAATTCCTTCCTCTCCTCATGTCAGGTAGCATCTTTGGGCCTCTCATGAACAGCATCATATGTCCCTCTGCCCCCGCCTGTCTGTGGTGCCCAGTCCTTGCCACTGCCTCCACTGCCCTTTTAAGCAGTGGGATGTGCCAGCACAGTGACCCACTGCTGCCATCGCTGTGACTTTAGCCAAGGGCATCACTCATTCCGGGAATGTTCCGAGCCGGTGTACCTTTTCGTAGGCTTCCCCTTTCATCTCCAGACTAACTATTCGCAAGATGTTTTTGAGCCTCAAGATCAGTAGCAGGAAAACGCATCCCAGAGGGTAATGGTCGCCCCTGTCACAGTCCAGATCTGTTCTCGAGTCCTTTGGCATCCACTTTCCTGTTGCCTTTCCCACATCTGCGGACAGGGACTCACATCCCCAGCACTGAAAATCTTCCAGGTGTATTCAGGCCCAGAGCGTGGGCTAAGCTCACTCGGAGAAAAGGGTAGCATTTTCCTTCTTCCGACTCTTTTTCACCGTGTCCGAATTCTTCTATCTGACTCTTTCACGATTGACTTCTCCCAAGGACATGTTGACCTAATACAGCCCCTGTTGACAGGGGTATAGACTGTCCCTCCACTGTCACATGGTGGTCTGACTTCAGGACATTCCCCACAGTCAGGGGCACGTATTTATTTGAATGTTAGCTTTGTAAACAGAAGGACTTCGTTGTGCCTTTGCTCAGTCTTTGGCTCCTGTAGTGTGTGCCTGGTATACAATGGACGTTCAATAAATATTATTGAATTGAATATACTTAACAAAGAAAATATCAACATAAAATAGGCTGTTTATATCTTTTCTATTTCATTTTAAGTTACATAAGGTACATTTCCACATGTGAAAGGTCCTACCCAGACCTCCCCGTGGCCTTCCATGACACAGAAAGTGTTTAGTTGTAGAACAGAAGATGAAACTTCCCAGGGTTACTAATCCATAGGTTTCAAATAATTTATTTTTTTCATGCTATAATAGATATTATTCAGCTGCAGGAAAATGCCCAAAAGGTTCTGAAACAGCCTAGGAAATTTGCTTTTATGGAAAAATGAGTTTATGAGCAAATAGAAGCTCCAATTAGAAACAAAACATGATTTATTGGTTGAAATATTGCAGCACTCTGGAAAACTAGCAAAGGCATAGCAAGGACATAACAAGAATCTCATAAACATCATGAAAAGACAAATTCATCATTTGGAGATTTATCTCTATGCCTAAAATAGTATCACACTAAGTGAAATAACAGCTTTACATTATGCTTTTTTTCCTGAGATTTTCAAAAATTTTAAAACCATTAAACAGCATCCAGATACCTGCAGATATTCTATCTTTTCTAAAATGACTCAAGGCTGGACCACTTACTCCCAGCTTAGCAAAGAAGAAGTTATAGACATTTCTTAAAGTTCAGGGAAAGTAAGTAGGTTAGCTTTTCCAGAGTAACAGATTTATGTTGGTGAATTATAGGAGGTAAGACAAAGATGGCGGATGTTTGGTTCACACAAAGCCCTACCCAGTCTGATGTGCAACGAACAGCCATTATGGAAGGAGGACGTCTTGTTCTTCCACAATAGGTCCATTTGCGGTGCCTTGCCTTTTTATAAACATGCGTCCTAAGTATTATTAATGCTTTCCAGCTCTCAACCATGCCCCCAAACTTGACAAATATGCCTAATTTACTAACAGATGTGCAATGGCATCCTAATAAATTTTGGTCACTGATGCAGTGCCATAAACAGGACAAAAGTGTTCAAAGTATGAAAGACTTTTTTAAATCCTCACCTGAGGACATGCTTATTGATTTTTAGAGAAAGGGGAAAGGAGGGAGAAAGAGAGAAACATCAAGGTGAGAGAGAAACATCAACTGGTTGCCTCTCATAAGTGCCCCCTCCAGGGACCAAACTCACAACCTAGGCATGTGCCCCAACTGAGACTTGAACCTGAGACCTTTTGGTTTGCAGGGCAATGCCCAGCCAGCTGAGCCACTCTGGTCAGGGCTGGAAGACTTTTTAATCCAATACCTTAACTTGCCTTTGGTCACACCCCCACACACACCAAGCCCTTCACTAGGGAAGCAGGAGCAAGCAGTTGATCATTAGTTTCTGGCAGCTGCAGGCACCTCCTCACTGGCATGTCTGAGGAGGAGGGGCTCATGGCAGCTGCTTGTCACGCCTGTGACCATTATCCACCTGCACTTCCTGCCTATTTTGTCCCGTGTTCACTCTTTGTACAGGCTCGCTCACTCTGAGAACATCTTGGGAACATGGCTGGCAGGGGCTGTGTTTGTTGGTGGGGTGGAAGTGAGGCATCTTAGCAGACAATGGCTCTCAGGCACAGGATATCACAGGGAAAAGGTTGCAAGGAAAGAGGCAGTGATGTGAACAGTTTAAAAATAAATGACGGCACAGAAATATAGTTATTGCTTGGATTATGTCATACAAATGAGGTAAAACTCATCATCTTAAAAAAGACCTCTGTTGAATGTGGTGTTCTGTGAGCAATGACGGTAGAAACCTGGAAGAGAGTTCATTAAGAAGCACAGAGGTTCTAAAAGAGTTAGGAAATAAACACATGAGAATAATAAAATAAGGCTAAACCATTTTGTCAGAGATGCAAAAATAAGAGGAATTTAATGCCTAAGCCTTTTCAGCTCCACCGTGTTGAATCAAATGGTGACCTCCTGGATGTTCAGGAAGACAACGCAGCCAAGTTTTAGGCTGCACCTGAGACACAAGGCAACGGAAATGAGTCCGAATGGGAAAATTATCAAAAGCCCATGGGGCGTCAGGGAAGGCAAAGGGCTGTCTTTTTTCCGAGAACCCTTTAGAAACAGATTCAGTATTTCCTCATCTCTGATGATCAAATGGTAAACGGAGTGTCTTGGGTGAAAGTAAAATGCCCACTTTGGTCTGTTACAGAGTAAATAGCCTGAAAACCCGCCCTGCCATGTGAGGAGGTGATGAATGAGGCCATTCATACATTTAGCACATTTTTAACATGCGCACACAATGTGCCCACTCCGACTTCATGGCTACCCTGCTCTCAGGCAAGATAGACGTGGAAGAAACCATTTCATCCACCGCAGAACACTCAGCCGATCCGACTCACAGATACTCTCAGTTCCTTTAAACTTGTGTTTCCAATGGCCCCACCAAGAGAGTTATGTCTGTGTTGGGTCAATTTTACTATGTGCCTGTCTCTAGCTGAAACTGTGAACATGCTATCGAAAAAATCACTCAGTGCTATAGAGTATCGTTACCAAGGCGCCCTGATTTCTACATCTCTGAGTCTGTTTCTGTTTTGTTTATTTTGTTCTTTAGATTCCACATATATATAAAACATACAATATTTGTCTCTCTCTGTCTGACTTGTTTCACTTAGCATAATACCGTCTAGGTCCATCCGTACTATCGCAAATGGTAGGGTTTCATTCTTTTTTATGGCAGAGTAATATTTCATTGTGTATATGTACCACATTTCCTTTATCCATTTCTCTATTGGTGGGCACTTGGGTTGCTTCTATATCTTGGCTGTAAATAACACTGCAATAAACTGATGGTTGTGAGAGAAGAGAGGGATGGAGATCTGAGTAAAAAAGGAGAAGGGATTAAGAAGTACAAATTGGTAACTACAAAATAGCCACAGGGATATAAAGTACAGCATAGGGAATATAGTGAATAATATTGTAATAACTATGTGCGGCGCCAGTTGGCTACTTGAAATACTGGGAGAAGACCACTTTGTAAAGTATGTGATTGTCTAACTGCTATGCTGCACACCTGAAACTAATACAAAATCATGTTGAATGTCAACTGTGATTGAGAACTTTTAAAAAAAAAACAAAACAAAACATGTCATGATGTCTAATCCCAATCAGGCCTTCAAGAGTCTCTGGAAGTATTTTTCTCTTTATTCATAGTCCTATTCCTTAGCCAATTATTCAGCAGGAGTGATTATTTAAAACCATCTTCATTTTCCTTAAGTCTCCTACCATGCTCATTCTCTATCTTCCTCAGAATCAGACCACAGCTTTTCAAAAAATAAAGAGGAAATGCCTCAACTTGCTAAATTTTTTTTGTCTCTCCAAAATATGACGGTATCGATGCCCATTCTCGCCTCCTTTCTTTCCATCTGTGTTTGGCTTCCAGGTATTTATTATCCCCTCTGAACCACACAGCCTCAGGGTTCCTGTTGTACCCTCCCTATATAGTTTTTCCTTTCATGACCTACTGTATACGCATTGGTTTTTTCACCACAATTATCTCCCATCATAAAACAGTTCGGTACCCACGGCCCACTCCATTTTCTTGAGTCTCTACTTTTACAAACTCCCTTGCACTTCCAGTCTCTAATTTCTGTCTCTCTAATTTATTTCTTAGTTCACTGGACCCTGCGTGTCTCCTCCACTTGTAAACTGGCATGTTCTTTACTATGGTCAGTAATATTCTGCTTGTTGCTAAATTCAGTTTTCGCTGCTCAGACCTTCATTTGACGTCATTGCAGCATCTCTAGTGTCTTCTTTGTCTTTTGCTGCTCCATTCCCGAATTTGCACCATAACTTCAACTTAGTATCTATCCTTCAGAGCCCTCTACTGGCCCCGTAACTGTCAGGGTTCTGAGACCTGCCTCATCTCTGCGCCCTGCTCCTTCACGTGGAAATACCCCTTACTCGTATTAATTACCAAGTGCAATCCTCAAAGTTGGTTTAAATTGTATTCTGTTTTTATTTCTTCCTAGTAAAATCTATTTTACATGCTCTATTTTATATCACCCTAGTATTCACCTCTGCGTCCTGATTTGTGATAGCTAAAAAGCAAATGGTACTTGACTTTTCTATGTGGGAATGATGTTCAAAATAAGATGAAAGAGAAAATAGACTTAACCTCAGAAATTCCTAAGTCTAATAATATTTCACTTTCAATTTGGCCTTGGTGGAGAATGAGATGTTCTCCATGTGTGATTTTTTTCCACATGATTTCCCTTTTTCAATGCCAGTTCTTAAGAAAGTATATTTTCACGTATTTCTAAAATGACCATTTTCCTTGTCTTCTTAAACAGAAAATAACAAATTGGACAAGCCTTTCTTCCATGACTCAGAATCATCTTGATGAATGCCTGTTTGACTGTTTTGTAACTTAGACCCCTGTCTACTTTTCAGCTTTTTCCTTTCCTTGGTACCTTATTATTAGCTGTCATTTCTTTTCCATTTTGAGTAGCTCTCCTCCTAAAATACTTCTCCCTATACACTATGCCACATGCTATAATGAAACAATCACATTTGTTAATACAAACACATAAAATGAAAGTAAATAACTCATTACAGGAATGAAAACATAGAATTTAGTGATATTTTTAAATTACTGTTTTCTTGCCTCAGAAGCATTTTTCCATCCCTTCAAATTTATGACCTGTGTTCAGAAGAGACTGGAGTTGCCAGGAGTGGGACCTCGGAACAAGAAAAATATTACTGAGATCTGAAAATATGTTGTAAATATAGAACTGAATATATAAATACGTATTTCTATGCATAGAAATATAGAACTAAATAACATAGGCCTCTTTCATAACGTGATTTTAATCCTATTAACTTTCTGAAGTAGTGTTCCAAAGACGAGTTATGTTATATAGATTTTTTTTTTTTCCTGTTAAAGGATTTTGGTAATTCTCTTGCTTTAGGGTTGAGGCAACATGATGAATGCATCCGACTTAAGAAAACTACATTAGTCACATAGTAACAGTGGTTGGGAAATGGATTTGTATTTCTCAGCTGCTTCATGGCTGGCCTGTCCAAATGAAAAATAACCTGAAATCTTATGGTAGGTTTGTTGTTGAAGTTTATTTAGCTGTGTGGGTGACGTGAACGACACATGTACAAGAAGATTAATTAGTGATCGTTTTGCCGAGAAGCATAATGTTGCGGAGCCATCTGGCGCACCGTTGTGGGGAGGGCGATCTCAAAGGATTACTCATTAAACTTTCAGCACTGTTCCCGGACTGCCGGTGGCCCTCCAGATTCTTATTAGATGAGGCTGTGCTGAGATTCAAGAGCAGCAGGACCGTGGGGAAGTGGAGCTTCGTGTTTATCACAGACAGCAAGCAATTCAACCTTGAGAACTCTACCTCGAGCCCACTACGATTTCCCTTAGTGGCATGTATGCCATTTATATTGCTATCATCTTTGCCGTAATAAAATACCCACAATAGCCCTGCCTCAAAAGCTTGTGACATTAGTTTGAAAAAAATAAAAAGATTTTAAATATTTACATAACCTTGGAAGAGCTGAAAAAGTTCCTCATTGTTACACGTAAAATACCTCGTTTAGTATTTTTTCATGCAGTACTATATTTTTTTTGTATTCTTTCTGTGTCATTTATTCATGAGTTTACTTCTTCAACCTTGCAGCAAATATTGATTCAATAGCTACTTCTGCAATTTTTATACTACGCTTATAGTCTTAAATGAAGCAGAAAATTTACTCCAACTCCCTGATTCTTCATCTGAGAATTTGTCGGCCTCTGGAGGCCCGTGACAGCACGTGACTTCTATAATCTCTGTCTCCTTGGGTTACTATTTGATCAGTGACCTCAGAAACATTTTATAATCTTTGTTAGAAGTTCGTTCCTCTTATATATTAAGTTAAATGTTTTGATTTGGATTCTACCTCTGAAGCATATGTGAGTCATGTAGAAACTAAATATTGATCCCATCGCTGCCCCCACAAATATATATCTACCAAATTCTAGGCGTTTTGAAAACTGATCAAAACCAGTCTTTTCTATTCATAAGACAGCAGAGTGTGAATATCTCTTGGCAGGACAGTGAAATGAGAATTTATGTCATCAAATGAAACAAAAATAGAATATTGCCTATTCAGATAAAAAATGGAGGTAGGCGTTGCTAGATGATTCGCTGTTACTCTTGTCAACAGACATTTGTGCAGGTCTAATTACGTTAGTGCCACCTGAGGAAAGCCTGCTTGCATACAGCTAGCCCTGGAGGAGAGGTGTGGTCTATCACAGAATTAGTATCTAATAGGTGCCCAGGTAAGAACATGCGTGTGTCCATTTGTGTCTTTTGTATTTCTTTCTCTACATTTACTTTCACTACAGTTTTTCTAGGCTTCATCAACACTTCATCGTTCAACTGTTTTTTATTGTCTTCTTGTGTATAGTCACAGCCTTCCCTATGCTTAGAGGTCAGAAGCTCTTTACAGTACATGCTTCTGAGCATCTCAGTTTCATTTCTTCTATCTACACTCTGCAAACTTCCTCAGGAGCCATAACGCAATTTCTCTTCCTGGAAACAGTGATAGCAGTATTTTCCTAGGCCGCAGACTTCTGGGAAAACAATGAATCGAGATGGCTATCACGAGCTAGGGGAGCCGCCTGATTTTGAATTCCTAAAAATGGATAGGACACATTTTTCTGCCTGCTGCTGGTACCTGACGGGAGCATCAGGGCCTCTGAGCAAGCCCAGGGCTCTGAGCACCTGCTTGCCGATAGGGACCAGTGATCCTGAGGTCCTCTTACCATTTTAATTTTATACATAATCCACAGAAAGGAGATGCAAATGGCTATGGCTCTTTAGGACTGCCAGCTTCCCTCCCTCAGCCAAATTGAAGGCAAATTCGTGGAAGTGGATTTCATGAAAGAACTTTGGAGAAAAGTAAAACTCACTCAGTGTGTAAATATGAAGCACTATAGCTACCATCTGTTGAATACCTACTATGCCCAAGGCGCCATTCCAACTTCTTTACGTAGATTCTTACTTGATTCTCATACCAGCCCTGCAAGGTGGCCTTGTTAACCTTTATTAATAGATGGGAGAGGCACAGAATATTTAAGTAACTAAAGCTAGTGGGTTTCTCAAAGGTGGTTTTGTTCTACCTGCAACATACACTAGTTCTAGACTTTTAAGATTCACACAATATGTTAGTATATAGTTGTAGGCAACACAGGTTGTGAGAAGGCGTGGACTTTGAATTAAAAGGGTGCGGAAGTAAAGAAAAATGCTCCTTTGTAGAAAAAGATCGTTCTGTGCCGGGAGGGGCTTGAATGAGAGTGTGAAAAAATGACCGGGGCACTTGATACCAGTTTTCCAGGGACAGGATTGACACTTGTCCTTTATGACGGACAAGAACAATGCAGCAAAAGGCTGGCGGTAAAAGTTACCAATTCACATGTTTGCAAGACGTTAGATAACAAAGGGAGCATCATAGTAACCCATAACAGATAAAATTTTATTATTTTATTATTAGCCAATATGGTCATGGAAGGGGCGCAAAGCGGGTAATTCTTATGCTTCGCTTAGTCGCTTGGTGACTTAGTTCTGGCCGGAGTGTCTAAGCTCCCCTCACTTATGGCTGGAGATACAGACAGATCCTCTCAGTTCTGAAATGACTCTGAAAATCCTAAAGACCAACTTCAGCTACTTGTGTAAGAAACAGGAATAAATCTATAAATAAATTGTGTATAAATGTATGTAAACAAAGAAATATAACTTTATTGTCATTTTATGTATGTATATGCTTATGTTAGAATAAAAAAACTATTTTGCAGTTTCATATTTTCTGAACTTCAAGTTAGCAAATGAGTATTGTCTTTGCACAAGGGCAGTGATAACTCTTTTAATCAAATTTTATTAATCCTTTGTTAGAAGAAATTATTGGCTGCTGTAGGTGGAGTATGACAATTAAAGTATTAGATTTTAACTACTTTCCAGCCTACTGGGAAAACATAATGTTTTCATTGTCAAATAAGCCTCTTCCTAGTCTACATCTAGGATACTGAATACAGAGTATAAAGCTAGAACAGTTTGGACAATCACAAGACTGCAAGGCTCACTTACTGACGCATAACTAGCTCTAGATGCCTTCGCATTCCCGGTGAGCATCACATAATAACGATTGGAAAAATCACTGACAGTATTTGATATTTATGATGCAGGCCAGGGAGTGATGCAAATGAGAACATTTAAAAAGTTTAATGTGCCATATAAATGCCAGATAAAATTGTTTATGGATGTGTGGATGAACACGAACATATAGCAAAATATGCCCCATCTACAAAATGAAGGAGTCAGGTTCTCTGATTCCAGAATATTCCTTCAGTTTCAAGGTTCCACAACTTTATGTTTTTCCAGGCTGGTCATCACAGGGCGAGCTTAGTCACCACACGGTCACTGCCAGCAGCCAGGGCCGGCTCAGTCCCTTGTGTAAAATTGCTGAATGGAGGAGAATAACTACAATGCATGGGTGTTTTGTTTTTTGGGGATGCAATAATGTACTCAGAAGGAAACATGACAAAACCCTACACTTTGGTAAATCAATTGTTTAAAAAGGTTTTCCTATATTTCTGTTTGCTCTCATGACACAGTGGAGGCGCTCCATTTGGGGACACTCATGGCTGCCCATGGCTACTTCTTTCCGATCTCCGATCACGTCCTCACGCTCAAGGATGACGGCACCTTTTACCGGTTTCAAGTGAGTTTAATAAAAATCGTCTTTAACGGTAAAATAGGCCATCTGTGTTTTGTGTGCTAATTGTTTTTACAGAAAATTTGAAAATTGTGACATTTTAACTGAATTTAACTTAAGCTAGTTAGAAACTGGCTTAATGGTTAAGCTAGTTATTGTTAAGACATAAAAATGAACAAAGAAAGAGGGAGCCTGTTTAGTAAAGATGATTTGTGAAAGCTAAATTCTGTGATGGCTCAAGTTATACTTTATAGAAAAAGCTCAAGGGAACTTCAGAGGGTCACTTAATGGAATTCAGGAAGCTAGGAGAGTTACCTGTAATTTATATTTCAGTTACTAAATTTGTGATACTCTGGACCCCATCTGTGATCCAGAATCATCTTCAGTCCAAGCAAACTTTCATAGACTGTTTGAAGCTCCAGGATAGCACTGAGCTAACTATATAAACCCTCCACGTGTGGGTATCTGAGGCCCTTCTACAAGCCTGTGAAGACTGGCATGCGTGATGCTTTCTTTATGTGTCTACACCCATCTGAGATAAGAGGACACCACAGATAAATTTGTGAATGGACAAGAGTCCTACTACGTCACATTTCTAATAAGACAAGCTACTCTTGTGTCAGGAAATGATTGTGGACTCTAATTTCAGTCCTTGAGCATGCTTTTGATCTTGAGGTCCCAGTGATTTATCTGGAGTGTATTCTATGTTTCATTAGACATTATGATTCACTAGTGACCGACTAGTAAATTCTAGCCTATAAAATTAGGACACCCATGTGCAAACTCCAGCTTAATTCCTAGAGGTGTGGTTAGAGGATCCTCCCCATTGTCCAACTCTCTGACATTGGAGCATTATTCTCACTTGTTCTGAATATTATTAGATGTTCTATACCTAAAACAGTGACTAAATAGTAATTTGGGTGCCTAAGAACTTGCTTGGGAAAACTGAAAACAAAGAGACAATAAATTTTCAAAGATTGTTCTCCAAGATTATTGTCCCCTTTAGGACACTCTCATATCCCTTCTTTTTGACTCTTATCTGAGGCAAGTCATCATGGGACTTTTTACACTGAGTAGTTAGGAGATAAAGCCATCTCCTAAAACTGTGATACTGACCTAAGTATTCAAACAATTTAAATCACTCAAATTATTTCATTGTAAAAGTCTTTAAAATAATGGAACTTTATCCCTTTGCAGTTAAACTTAAGGTAATGGTAGCTTAAACAGTTTATTAAGTTAGTCCTAAAGTTAACATTTTAATCAATAAAAATTATTGGTGGTTAGCCCATTATTTCTGTGCTACTAACACTGTTTGATTTTTAAAGGAGTTATTTTTCTGTTGCAGGATGACACTTTCGATATATCATTTTCTTATAAAATTTTGATACAGATACTATAAGTAAACATCTAGTAAACTTTATAATAAAAACCTCACAATTCTGAATGGAAGGATTTTGAGTTTGTTTTCTCATAAAAATAGAAACTCTTATCCATCTTCACAACATTACAAGTAAAACCATGCATGTATAAAAGAACATGAACATGAACACATAGCAAAATACGTGCCATCTATAAAATGAAGGAGTCAGGTTCTGTGATTTTGGACCAGTCCTTCAGTGTCAAGGTTCCATAACTTTATGTTTTTCCGGGCTGGTCACCAGGTGAGGTTAGTCACCGCACGGGCGCGGCCAGCAGCCAGGGCTGCCTCAGTCCCTTGTGTAAAATCGCTGATGGAGAAGAATAACTACAATGCATGGGTTAATAAGGGACACGTTGCATGTAGGCTTTCTCTTGAGAATTATCTAATTCAAAAATTATTTTTAAAACAAACTAGTTCAGACATGGCCCAAAGTTAGTGATGATGGCTTTAATTAGCATAATTTGCAGATTTGAACTCTGCAGACTTTAGCGGCAATTACTAATTTCTCAGCCTGAAATTAGTGGGCAAACAAGGTTTAAATGTCTTAGTCTCATGGGTCAAAAATAAGCAAAGCTGGGAATGAGTCATCATTCTTTCTAGAGGAAAGGAGACACTCTTTAAAGGGCTGTAAAACAAAATGAAGGAATGGGTGCAAATGATAAATGAATCACATCACTACCAGGTATAGGCAGGTCATCGACTTTCGTGTGCCTAGACAGATGATGGATAATCTCTTAAATTACACCAATTATGTTAAAAATTAAATAGTAACTATTTTAATGACCCATCCACACTTGAAGTGGGATCCAAGTATTACATATTTGTAAATCTAATATTAGTAGACTCTTAAAACCAAGATTTTAAAAGCAAAAAAGACAAAAAAGTCAAGAAAAGCTGGATTCTTGCTATAATATCTACCAAAGCATTAATCAGTCTATATTTAAACAGCTCTAATAATAGAACACACATTATTGTTTAAGGTGTTTACTTCATTTTCTGGCTGGTTCCAAGAAGCAGGGAGTTTTTAATTACATTGAACTGGATTCAACTCCTTGGAAGGATTTTAAAAATCATGAATTAAAATGGAAAACTTGTAATATGTTTACAATTCTTCCAGTGAATCATTGAGATTCTCCCCATCATTAGGAATCTGAAAAAGATTCGGGGCATGAGTTTGAAACAAACAGAGCTCTTAATTTAATTTCATTGGCATGCAACAATATGTAAATTTGTCTCAATTTTCAGTACATTTTTAACCATGTGATTTTGTATAATGTAAACTTGCAATTGTCTGATTATTATCCTCTCTTAGCTAATTGGAGTTGAGACCGGACATGATTTTCCAGATCCCTTTTATAACTTTTATCACAATAATATATGTGCCAAAGATTATTAAGAAATGGCTGGACAGTTTCGGATCAGCTTTATCATTGCTAAAGAAGCCAACGCTCGTAGATTAAAGTGTTCTAAGGTCTATACAGACTGTAAAACATATTTTTAAATTCCAGCAAACTACAAGGGTTTGCTATTTATTAAATTGCCTTTTACTATAAATAAAAATATTTTTCCTAGAAAAAAAATCTTACATTATTAGTGAAGAATGTTGGCCTTACAACACTTCCACATAATATTTCAGAATACAATAGTTTCATTCTTTTATTTTTACATTCAGGAAACTCTCACTAAATACTAAAATAATGAAGAAAACAGGAAAGAATGCAGCAAGAATGCCTTGTGGTTTGAAGGGGAAAATGTGTGTATCTGACCAATGTGACTAGAATGGGCATTTTTAAAGTTAAATAAATAGATATGTGTGTGCACCCACCTGTGTGCAAAGCTAGTATCAGTAGCTTTCTCTGTCACACTGCACCAGTTGCCAAGAACAAGTGGAGAGGAAATAAAAAACCCTGGGCGTCTTGGACAGCCTGGAATGCTCTCCCAGAAACGACCCATTCTCTCGAATGACCCTATATCCCTTCTTGAGAATCCCCCTTCCAGAGGTAGAATTATCAAATAGGTACTCAGAGAGCACCCAAGTGTGCCCATTACACGTGGATAGTTAATATAACTGACTAATAAATACAATGAACTCCACAAGGCTGAGGTCTACAGTCCCTGTCCCCTTGGGTCCTGAAGTCGCCATCGTCCGCGAACACAGAAGTTTGATAGACAGTCCTTGCATTTTCTCAAGGTCTGGAGCCAAGCACGTCCCCCGAGCAGAGAGAGAAAAGCCCTTTTAGAAAACATAAAATGTGGATGATGACCATAGCATTTTCCTGATCAGATATTTTCTTTATACTTTTTGTCAGTCAGTTTCTAAAATTTCACAGGATCAAATTTCTGTCAGTTACTAATCACATCAACCAACTACAACATTATTAGTTGAAAAAGTAATCTCTGGTTTATGCAATTTAAAAATGTAGAGCAAGAAGTGTCTTTATTAAGAAATATCTTAAAGTGAGGGGGGAATGTTGTTTTAATCTGATTGGATAAATTTAAAGCTGCAGTATATAGTTAAGAGAGCCAGGCAAATGACTGCCAGATCTTAGGGAAAGAGTTTGACTCACGGATAAGCTTTTCAACCTATTGGCAGCAATATTGGGATACATTAATCAGAGAAAACAATTTGTTATATTTAAGCATGTCTTATCCTGAATCCTACTGAATATAATACTCTGCTTTCAGTCTTTGTGGATTCAAAATTTTGTTTGAAAAATGGAATCAGACCTTTGACCTTCATGTCAGTTGACATAAACTTGCAGCAAAGGTAGGACATTCTAAACACCTGTTGGTGCTGCACATATTTGGGGGCTGAACCGTTGCTCAGAAAAATAAATGTGGAAGAAAAACCCTTCATGCCTCTCTGGGATCCTTTTCTGGATTACAGACATACCTTCGGTGAACTCTTCTAGAAAATCGTCAAATATAAATGCAGCTCATGAAACCAAAACTCTTCCTTGTTTGTGTGTCTCACTGTGTTCCACTTCTTTTACTCCACAGACGCCCTATTTTTGGCCATCAAATTGTTGGGAGCCAGAAAACACAGACTATGGTCAGTGCGATATCTCATTTTATTTTTGGCAGCCAGTGCGGCTGGATGAACGTGTGCTTGCATTTTATTGCTTTGTCATCGTGAAAAGTAAACTACAGTTCTCACTATGGGATTAATATTTCTAACATTGAATTTATGAATGGCCTTTTTTAGGGAAGTTACTAAACCTGGTGGCAACTTGCTTCATCGTACAGTGTCCACTGAGACTATTAAAGAAAAATGTATTTTCTTCTGAATTGGTTAAAGAGCTATCAACAATCTTTAAAAAAAAGGCTATTATTATCTTTCCATAGCACATTGGTCTACTTGAAAGAGTTACAAAGGGGCTCAGAGGGCCAGAGTGCTAGCTTAGCTCTCCCACTAGGCTGTGTGAATGTGGCAAGTCCATTGACTGGCTGCAGCTTGATTTTTCCCACTATTATATGAGGTATTTTATGTTTCTGTAAGTGGAAGCTTCTAATACACATGGAAATGCCAATTGCAAGTGAAGAAATGTTACAATAGAAAGTTGAATAGTAATGAATCACTTTCAGTGAACTTAGAATGTAATCAATCCAACAATCATGATTTCAGTTAAGCTCTTCAAGGAAATAGGCCTCTAATAAGTATTCATCTTCTTATATCTTCCTAAAGGCTATCGTGTTCAAAGATGAGATAGCATGGTCTTAAAATCTCATTTCTACAAATATTTTCTTAGGATTCTTTTGCTATGCCAAGGGCTGTAGTAGGTGCTGAGACACCAAAGGTGACCCGGCCTTCATCTGCATGGTTGGCATCTTGTAAGCTAAATGAGAAAAGAGAAATATGCAGAAAGAGTTATGGTAGAGTTAATATAACAATGGTATGTGCAAAAAAAAAATCATAAGAGAGGTCTGAAGAATAAGAGATTGACTTTAGCTGGTGGATTCACACAAAAGAACTGAGATCATTTGAAGTTGTGGGTGCACAGTGCAATATACAGATCATGTATCATAGAAACGTACACTTGAAACCTACATGACCCTATTAACCAATGTCACCCAATAAATTTAATATAAATTTTTTAAAAAATAGAGAAAGGAAGGTTTTTTGTTGTTGTTGTTGTTTTTAAGAGACAGGTCAAAGAAATCATTCGAGGCTGAGAACCAGCATATGAAGGGCGATGAAACACTCCCTGCCCAGCAATCTGGCTTTCCTAGCTATTGCTCCTGGAGAGGCATCTCTGTAAGAAAACTAGAGGAAAATCCACTGAAGACCAGTGGATTTTTTTTGTTTTTCATTTCAGAAACTTGAATGTGCCATTCATCTAAGAATGGTCAGGGCCAGCCAAAGATGCAAAGTGATGTACTTTGCGGGAAACAACCTATAAACCAGAGTACTGATAAATTAATAGAGAGAAAATAAGGAACTTCTTTCCAGTTGTGCTAATGCTCATTTCTTCATCCAGAAACACGCAGTTCTCAAAACCGAAGCACTTGGAGAACAAAGTCATTAAAAAACAACTGTTGATTTGTAGATCTGAGTTGGAGAACTTTCTGGAGCCTTTTGTCCAGCTTGCAGTGAATGGGGTTTGTCTCACTAAAGAAGGAGTATAAAATTCTAGTAGCGGGAACACTTGGCCAGCTGCGAAGGAGCTCATGGAAAAAGCCCCAGATGTTAGGGACAGGCAGACCTGACCTAAACTACTGTCACAGTCTCGTACCAGCTGTGTGACTTAAAGCAAGGCAGGCAACGTCTGTGAGCCTCAGTCTGCTCATTTTTTAAGTAGAAATAATAATATTGACTTTCTAAAGTTGGTGAGTTGACATAATCCAAACTAACATCCCTAAGGAAACTGGTATTGCTCCTCTCATACTCAATAAGTCAGACTTATTTTGTGCTCGCCATCGTTTTTGCCTGACAGGGATACTTTCTTCCTTCCAGGTAGAAAGGCAAATTCTTATCCTCAGTGTTTCTCTCTGTCCATCCTTGGTGTTTTTCATTAATATGTTAGTGTTCACAGTTACAGCTCATGAGTCATCACTCCACAGAAGACGTATGTTTGAATGGGGAGCCTGAGGAAATGGCATGATCTTTTGCAGGACATCCCTCAGAGTGGGTCATCCCCAATTAGCAATGGCATGCAGTTTTACATTAACTCTTACGGATATCCATTTCAAAGGGGGTCGCCTTCTGACCTTTCTCCGCAGACCTAGAGCATCGGCAATTGGCTAAGGGTCTCTAGACACAGTTTTTATTAGGCTTTGTTCTTCTCCTTGAAGAAACATATACCTGTTTGTGTCTAGCTTGCTTAGCTTATATACAAGAGAAGAATAAAATAACTATTCAATAAGAGGTTATGAAAAAAAGGAGAGGGAGAAAATTGACAGTGATCTCAGACACTGTACCACTTCCCCAGGCAATGAGCTTCATCTGTGCTTTTTCTTTTTAGAGACAAATAAATCATAGTAGCAACCTGAATGACCCAAAATTGAATTTCCTACCATCGTTTGGTTACAGCATATCCCTGCTTGTAAAAAAGACGTCAATGGCGTGATGTAGTTATGCTGTGAGACCCACAGCACAGTGATTACTTAGGGTATTTCTTTTTAAGAGAACTTTGAGGCAGAGTTTATTGCTTAAGGCAGGTAAAAGAAATGGTTTCTTTTCCTCTATGAGCGTCTTGACCTCTGTTTCCATCACCAGTTAGAACTTACTAGGCAGGTTCTGCAGAACCTAAACCTCTGTGGGTCAGTTTATATACAGAAACACTTTTTACACTTACCTTGATCTTATTAAAAAAATAGACTATGTCAGTCATGTTCAAACAAAGACAAGCCAGCATGAACTATAGGGCTATAACTCTATGAACACCATTCTTTGAATATTAGGTGAAATTGTTGATATTTTTTCACCCAAGTATAAATAACATTCCAATCTAAGCCCATTAAAATGGAGTCAGGAATGGACTCTTCTGGGTGTATTTGCATCAAGAGTGATCCAGAAAAAAGGGTGCCTGAATTAAGGGCTGGAAGCTAAGACACGAGCAAGCTTAAGAGAACTATGGCAAGAAGCAGAGGCAGTAGACCTGGGCCAGTTTGCTCAGTTGAGTAGAGCATTGTCCCGACACACCACAGTTGTATTGGAGCACTCTTTTAACCTTTGACATCTGGGCAAGAGCCTCACTCATCTCGTCCTACTGATAAGTCAACTGAAACCTACACATGATAATCACAGAAAGAGATGCTTTCTCATGAATGATGAAAATTGCCTACAACTTCGCATTGTCTTGTCGGATGATGAAAATAAATGTTCTAGTTGAGCAGTTCGGTAGAATTCACCAGTGAAGCCATCTGATCCTGGACTTTTGTTTGTTGGGAGGTTTTATGTTAGTAATTGATCTGTTCAGATTGTCTGTATCTTCATAATTCATTCTTGGTAGGTTGTTTGTTTCAAGGAATTTATCCACTCTTTTAGCTGCCAAGTCTATTGGCATGTAATTGTTCATAACAGTGTCTTATGGTCTTTTGTAATTGTGTGGTATCGATTGTAACATTTCTTCTTCATTTCTGATCTTATTTATTTGTCTTCTCTTTTTTTCTTGGTGAGTCTAGCTCCAATTTTGCTTATCTTTTCATAGAACCAGCTCTTAGTTTTATTCATCTTTTATATTGTCCTTTTAGCCTCTATTTTATTTATTTCTGTTCTTATCTTTGCTATCTCCTTCATTCCACTGTCTTCAGGCTTCATTCATTCTTGTTTTAGTTTCTTGAAAGGTAAAATTTGGTTGTTTATTTGAAATTTTTCTTGTATCTTGAGATAGGCATTTATCACTATGAACTTTCCTCTAAGAACTACTTTGCTACAGCCCATAAATTTTGGTATATTTATTTCTACTTTCATTTGTCTTAAGGTAGTTTTTGATTTCTCCTTGATTTCTTCTTTGACTCATCGGTTGTTCAGTAGTATGTTGTTTAGTCTCCCCATATTTGTGAATTTTCCTTTTTTCCCCAGCTGTTGATTTCTAGTTTCATACTATTGTGGTCAGAATAGATATTTGATATGACTTTAATCTTCTTAATTTATTAAGACCTGTTTTGTAGTTTAACATGTAATCTATCCTGGAGAGTGTTCCACATGTGCTTGAGAAGAATACATATTCTGTTGCTTTTGGATGGAATGTTCTGTACGTAGCTTTTGAGTCCATCTGTTTAACATGTTGTATAAGGCCAATGTTTTGTTACTGATTTTCTGCCTAGGTAATCTATCCTTTGCTGAAAGTGGGGTATTACCCCACTATTACTGTATTGCTATTTCTCCCTTTAGGTCTATATTAGATAAATTACTCATCTCTATTTTATTAAGGGCTATTTAATGAGGCTTTATCTTGTCATTTTGTTTGGGACATATTCCTTTGTTTCTTCCTTTTCCTTGATTGTCTGTGTAGGTTCCTATGCATCAGAAACCTACAGTCCTGAAGTAGTGGCCTCCTATAGATTAACTCTGTAGCTCCACCCTGCCCTCAGTCTTGGTTGTCTCCCAAATCTTTGTGATTGCCCAAGCATCTTATTCTATTTTTAATACCTCCCAATGCTTGAGGGCATGCCACGATCTGGCAGTGGTCCAAAGGGGAGCATCTCACTCAGCACCCAGATTCAGGCTGATTGGAAGTCAACTACTCAGGCAGCAGCTTTTCAAGCACACAAAGTAATACAGTCCTGGGTGACTGCCGGCATAAGAGCCCACTGGCCACCAGAGGCAGGGGATCTGGCGGTGTCTCCAGGCAGCAGTCACAAGCTTCAGGGTCCCAGATGAGTGTGTAAGCTCTTTTCTGGGAGATACCAGCAAGCTGTTGCAAGGCAGAGGGATAGTAGAGATGGCATCCACCGTCTTTGGTTCCCGGTGAGCAGCTCCATAGGCCCCTCCTTATGTTTGTGGCAAACCTGAAGCTGGCCTCTCTTGTTGAAGCTCAAGGACAAGTAAGTAGACCCTTTTTCTAGAAGGACCTGCAGTGTGCTTCAATCTGTTGTCTGCAATGCCCTGGAGGTGGTAGTCTTCCAAGAACTGTCTCTGATCGGCACAGCCCTGGGGGACCCAGGGACACGCCACGCAGGACCACTAGAGGCAGGCAGTCAGTGGGCTCCCTCCGGCTGCAGCTGCAAAAACCAGGGCACCAGATGTAAAAACCAGGGCAGAGACATGTGCAGGAGCTTCCCTCTGGGAGGTGCTGATGCTCGGGATTATGGCGGAAGGAGAGCACAAAGTAGCACCCAACGCCAAGGCCTGGGGCAAGGATTCCAGTCTGCCTTTAGCTGGGGGTCTAATTGGAAGCTTGCCCCTCAGGCAGCATCCAGGATGATCACGGTGATTGGGTAACAGGCCTCTTTCACAGAGGGAAGGCCCTCCTGGGGCCGAGAGCTGTTTAATAACTCTTTTTCTGTCGGGTACAGGCCTGTGGGATCTGTGAATATAAGCCACAGTGGCTGCCAGAGCCAGGTCTATGTAGGCGTATTCGCTGGCAGCAGCTGCAATCATCGGGGTTCCAGACAAGAGTCTATGCTTTTCCTTCTGGGAGGTATCAGCATGCTGGAGCCAGGCAGAGGGAGAGTGCAAAAATTCACCCACCGGCTGTGTTCCTGAGAGCAGGGTCTTGGGCCAGGAGATATGTGTCAAACCAGAAGCTTGCCTCTCAATCCAAAGCTCCTGGAACAGAAAAAAAAGCCTCTCATCCAGAGAAGACCAGGGATATGTCTTAGCCTGCGGTCTATGCAGTGCCCTGGAGGCGGGAGCCTGCCAAGAACTGCCTTTCTCTGGTTATGGCAGAGACCTGGGACCCCGGAGTCCATCTACCCTGTCCTCCAGAGCCAAGCCATCCTGCGGCCTTCCCTTGGCAGTAGACGCGAAACTCTGGACACCAGACATGGGTGAAAGCTCCCTTCCGGGAGATGCTGGTGTTCCGGAGCAGGGCCAACGGGGAGCGTGAGGATGGCACCCACTAGAAAAAAAGAGAGATGGTCACCCCTGTCGAGAACAAAGCAGAGGCAAAGTAGGCCGCCGGGGCCTGCCCACCAGAGGGCGCCAGAGGGTAGTGTAAAGTTGGGGCAATTGTACAGAGAGCCTTCCAGAGGGCTCTTGGGGGTGGGGGAGGCGCAGGTGTGTGTGTGTCTGTGTGTGTGGCATTTGGTGCCTGCCCCTTAGGATGGTGCTTGAATGTATGCAGTTGAGCCTCTTCCACCTCAGTTTGAGTGAGGCTTCTGAGCTGGGCGTTGGGGTAGGTGAGTCTAAGTGCACACGCTCTTTACAAACCATTTCTCACATCGCTGCGGCCTTGTAGCCTTGTGGGTGAGAGCGAACCCCAGTGAGTTTCAAAATGAAATGTTTTGGTGTTTTGTTTCTCAGGTGCAGGTCTTAAAAGTTGGGGTGCCTGGTGTTGGGTTCAAACTCTTAACTCCTCAGGGGGAATTCCAGGTTTTGAGTTTCCTTTCACTTGTGGGTCACAGTGCTGGGGGTGAGGCTTATGGCCAGACTGTGTCCCAAGCTCACCTACCCACTTCAGTGTGGCTTTGTTGTCATTTGCCTATGGGAATACTACTGTCCCATCCATTCTATGCTGTCATGTGGAGCTGAATTTGATACACTCTGGTTATGGCACATTTAGGTAAGGGAAAAGACTCTATGACTCCATTACCTTTCCCTGAGTAAGTTCTAGGTAGTAAAAGCAAAGTGGCACATTATAGGCAAAATTGTGTGATAGGGGTGGAACTATACAAGGGAGACATCTATCTGTTTCAGAAAAAGGAGTGTGGATAAGTCATATTTGAACTATATAATGTATGCACGTTGTTTACCTGTGAAATTATTGGAAGCATAGAGTCTAGGAATGCCATTGATACCTATATTGCTTCACAGATACCATGGTGTTAAGCAATTCATAACCAACGAAATCGGTGACAATGACATAAAATAAATGTTAATTTTTAATTTAAATTTACCGAACACCAGCCACTGAAAATCATGGCCAATTCAGAACAACACTGAGGGTTTAGTAATAACAAAATATCCTCCTGGCAAATGACAAAGTAGCCCCCTGAAAATCCCAGTTACTCATGGATATGTGCGTTCAACACTTTGTCACATTGCCAGGTAGCATGTGACAGTCAGGCTTCTTAGCAAATTCTGAATTAGAGGCCTTAGTAAGTTCTGTTAACAGGCTAATTTTAGTTTATGCTTTCCACAGCATCCCCAATTTTAGTGTAGGATTAAGCTCAATAACTCCAGGAAGGGCTTTCTCATTTTAAGGTTTACTCAAGAAAAATCAAGGTGGCAATGATAAAAACAAGAAAATGTTCTGACTCCTCCTGGAGACTTTTTGAAGATGAAAGAGAAAATTAAAATATAAGAAAAGAGCATCAGGGAGATCATGTATAATTTAAATAAGCACCAGTTGGCATGCATTTTATGAATTAGCAATATTATTTCATGAAGACTCAATTTGCTCAAGTCTAGCGATTAAAGCTGGCGAGATAGTGTTGGTTAATAAATGTATCAACAAGAGAGGTATTACTTTTTCGTGGTTTTAACATTGAGTGGCAGGGGGAAACAGACTATCCCTCACTTATGAAAGGACAAGATTCGGTTTTTGGTCTTACTCTGAAATTTTCTCTACCTGGGAACTTAGCGACATCCTGGATGGTGGATATTTCACGTTGTGTGATTCTCTTGTGAGTGACAGAGGCCTTTTTTGTGCCGTAGATGCGAAACAAAACCGCATCTGAGCCCAAGTGATTTACCGAAAATTTTCCTTTAATTAAAACCTGCTTAAAGGAAGATTTGCATATGTGATTCCAATTTTCCTTGAGCAAAGAAGGGATGCAGGGACGTTAGTAATTTGCTTCCACATTCTCTTAACAGAAGGGAGGTTTAAGCTGCCTAAGTCATATGAGACAAAATCTCTTTTGAGAACCCTGGGGAAAGTCAAGCAAGAGAGTAAGCTTGAGGTCCCTAGCCAGGTTTTGAACTTTCTGTAAGCATAGCAGTTGCATGTGCTAAATGTCTCCCTTGCCCTAGAAGGTCGACATCAGAATTAAACCAGAAATTCCTCCAGTCGTGGAATTTCAGAGCTGAAAGGAACCTTGGAGACTGTTCCGTTCAAGCGTCAGCTAACGATGAGGCAGTCTCGTTCTGGGGAATGGCGGGACTTGCTAAGCCAAGGTCATGTCTCTCATTATTGGCCAAGTTCAGACCACACTAGACAGTTAGAAAGGCAGAAAGATGCTTGAATCCCTACTTAACTAAGTATTCCATAAAGACTTTCAATAACTTGTTCTTAAACGATTGCACTTTCTCTCCAGCTACTAAGTAGCCCAAGCGTGCTATGCCATTGTATTGCCATCATTGTTAAGGAACAAATTCTGGCAAGCTGTACACTCTGCAATAGACCTGGGCTGTGCTTTGGTGTCAAGTTCAAGATGCCAGATTCTTGCTAAAGAAGTTTCTCTTAAAGCCAAGAAATGTGTTTCTAAGCCCTCAGAGTCTCCTGCTGTTGCTCTCTGGTTTCTTTATAAAGCTTTGGCCAGCTCCCAGCTCTTACAGTAAAAGCTGCACTGATAACAGATGTTACTCCTGGGTACCATGCTATTTGCCAGGTTTCAGGATTATACCTCAGGCCGATTCCCTGGAGGAAAAGCAAAGGGCAGAGCTTGCAAAGGCTTCCTAAACACATCTGTGTTCTAGACGCGTTGTACCAGCCGCGGAACAGTGTCTCCGCCTAGGTTCTCGGGGACCTAGAATTCCTACACTCAGCCGACCACTTCAATGCTCAGTTCATACCACCAGATGAAATACCTTGTAGCTAAAATACACCAAGAGGGACTAATGGGAGTGGAATCACCAGGCCACTATTTAGCAATTATTGAGGACACTTGAGAGGTGAAATCCTGTTTCTGTAATCCTGGTACTGTAAGCGGGGGCAGTACCTCCCAGGGCATTACGTTGGTAAGAGCCTGGCAGCCCGCCCAAAGCACAGGTACACACAAGAGGAGGAATTATCAAACTGGCTATTCCTACTGCCTCTTCGCAAAGCGACCGGCAAAGCCTTGCGGTGAACTAGAGAGACATCTGCTTAGGGATCCTAGTCTCCATCTGGCATTTCTGTCCCTCAGGACAATCCCCCTGAGCCCTGTGTCACAATATGGGTGGCAGGACCATGACAGGTGTCAGATGGACACTGGAAAATTAGTAGCTCAAGATTCAAAGCCCCAGCTGACATTTCACTAATTAATGTTATTGCACACCTGACAGGACCAGTTCTTTCAGTGCCCTTCAACAAGTACTTACTGAATGTCTATGTACGCAGAGATTGTGCTCACGCAATAGCCGGAAGGAACAAAGGTAAGCAAGAGGCCAGGTCAGAGGGAAGGAGTGACAAACTATGATCTCACTCGTTGGTGGGATATAAAACTGAAAGCAACAAATGAACCAACAAGACAAACAAAAACTCATAGGCACAGACAACAATATGGTGGCTGCCAGAGGGAAAGGGGCTGGGAAGGGTGCCGTAGGGCGAAGGCGGTCAAATAAATGGTGACGGAAAGTGACTGGACTTTGCATGAGGGACACACAGTGCAATGTACAGGTGATGGATTATAGACGCGTACACTTGAAACCTATATAATTTTATTAACCTCACCCCCAATAAATTTAATACTTTTTTTAAAAAGTAAGCAAGAGATGATCCCTGGTTCTTCTCAGTTTCCCGTCAAAGAGAGGCAACAGTCAGGGCCTAAAAATGAACTTCACACTTCCACTGTCTCCAGCGTGATGTTTTCCTGACCTCCAGCTCTTTGTCTAAGGAACACATCAGCCCAGGAATTAAACGCCACACCTTAGCACTTCCTCCCAGTACCCAGAATGCATTGCATTTTGCTTGCCATTCTCTGTGCATGATGCCCTGGGGAAAGTAGTAGCTCTGAAGACAAATTGCTTCATATCCTGACTCAGCACTTAATAGCTGTGACTGCGTGTCAATGACCTCATGTTTTTGAGCTTCAGTTTCCTCATCAATAAAATGGGATCTCAAGTTCAAATTCCATTTTCTACCCAGCAGAGCATCAATCATAAATGGTTACTCAAGCCATAGTTCTCTCTCTCTCTCCCTCTTTCCACTCACTCCCCTAAATTTCTTCTTCTTTTTTGATGTTTTTATTCTTTTTTGAAGATTTTGCAAAATCTTCGTCTGTAACAACGCACTCGTGCACATTCTTCGTTACATTTGACATATATCGTGTTAAAGGAGCAAGAGAAGAAAATGAGGGTTTCTATCTCAGTTATTGCTACGTTGATGAACATAAGATTTTTTTCTGACTCCCTTAGAAAATGTGACAAGCACCAATTAACACATAATGCTGCGGCAACTGTCTTAAATGGATTTTGATTTGAAAATTATATTATTCTTGTCTTGAGATATCTTTATTGGTTTCCTTGGAAATTTTAAATTGATTTTAAGGTGTGCACTCAAAGTTTCAAGGTTCATAAGCATAATGACATGGATCATTTTAGCACGCCCTGGTTTCTAATTCTTTTGCTCTCTGAACCAGGAAAGGTACTTACTGGTCATCTTTAATAATAGACCCACTGCCATGTTTTAATATTATTTATGATATTTGTATATTTAGCAATGTGTGAAACATTTCAAATAATATGCATTATGAACTGAAATTGGAAATAATCTGAATTGTACCTTATGCAGTGTTTTAAAAAATGTTCTAAGGCTATATATTTCATGTTATCCAGTTTCATTGACTAATGGTCAATATTTGTGACAGGGAATGCACTTATACTTTTCCAGAACCTTCTTTGCCCAACCCCAAGAGTTTTAGAAAATTTAGAAAACTTAGATTTCTATTGCTTCAACTCTCTGGGTAATTTGAAAGTGACAGAGGTTTGGAGAGAGACAGAGATAGGAAGAGAGAGAGAATAAATACTTTTTTGGAAAGCCACAGGTGGCAAGCATATATTTCAATAAAAGCAATCGGGCTGTGACTAAGTAATTAGACTTGCTCCAAAACTACAGGAGAAAATAAGTTTATTTGCTACCCACTTCTCACAAATGTCTGTGTATTGGAGAGGAGCTGTTACACAGGGTCCGCGCCAAAAATGCTGCAAAGCACGCGTTAAGGAATGTCAAACCTTTTTCCATCAACAGGCCTGATATTTTGTGGGAGAAGGTAGTGGTTGCTTACTTTGAGTTCACAAGTCAATTACTTTGCTAACAAAAATTCAATGGATTCCTTTCTCTTCTCCACCCTGACTCCCCACTTCCAAACAGAGGGACTAGCCTATGTGTATAGCTTGGAAATTGGACCAGGAAAGAAAGAATGAGGTGTAAGAAGCAGTGGTGAGAAAAGAAATTGATAAATGCTTAAATAAGCACTGGTAATTTTTAAAATGATAGTTTTAGAGTTAGACCAAAGAGCAATTAAAACGGCAATAATACGTCGGTTCGGAAAAGCTCCCATTTCTCATACGTTTGGTAATTGAAGATTACATTTGAAAATACTGTGCTCAGGGAAGAAATTACAATGGGAATTACAAAACAATCAGAACTGTGTTACAGTTTCCCCTGGAGGTATTTGTCGACTTTGCAAAATGTTCCAGCGAACTTCCCTCAACTATTTTTTTAGGTAGTCTTAGCCTTTCAATTCTATTAAAAAGATGCTCTCATATTAAGAAAATAATTTTGCAATAAGATTCCACTTTTTAAAAATTATTTAGAATAGTTTTCAATATATTATTTTCATAAACTATTAATAATTGTAAGGAATAACTGGAATGAGAAGGAATCTTAATTATAAGAGCTGTATGATCTTAAGAAATTTTAAAATTTCAGTTAATTTATAAATGTAGCTCTGTTGCAGGGAAGACTAATGGGTTATCCTCAGGGTAATTTTTGTTGGGAGAGTGAAATTGATATATACACACAGGAAGAAGGGACAATAACAGCAAATTTCCCCCACAGAGAAGCTTGTTGCATATTTCCTTTGATATTCATAGTCCATTGGATACCTTTAGAGGGAGGTTTAATAATTTCAATTTAAAATGTGGATATTTTCTTTATTTTTATTGTTTACAAAACTCCAGGACTGCATTATCTGCCAATGTTTTTGCTGAAAAATTTTAGAATCCACTTCAAATACGCTTTCTATCCTCTTTTCTGAGGTGAGCGCATACACCAAAGCACTGCGTTCCCTCTGCTATGGAGGGCTCGCCTGCAGCGTGGTCAGAGGCGCACATTTCAGAAAAAAGGCTTTCAAGAGCTATTCCAGAACAATTTCCAGAGAAGTGTGGTTAAATATTTGTTTTAAATACAGTGAGAGGAATATGCCCGGTCTTAAACTGAATAAACGGGGGAAGAGAAAGGAAGCTGATTCCTGCCGAGCTCCTATGTATAGAAATCTCTCTGCTGCTTTACCTGGAAGTTAGGGGATTTTTTTCCTTAAGGATTTCTTTATGTGTAACTTTTTATCATAAGGGACTTATGCCCATAATGCAAAGGCTCGAGACCAAAGAAAAACTAAGTCATGGAGAAAGTTCACAGCTAGATTAATGCAACTTGTCCTTGAAGACTCAGTGAATAGGTTAGCAGTTGAGGAAAGCCCTCCTTGACCTCTGCTTCACCCAGATTAGAGGGTGGTCCTGCTGTCTGGGTCAGTCAGCTGTTTCTTTCCTTTTTAAATTAAATATATTGGTGTGACTTTGGTTAATAAGATTACACAGGTTTCAAGCGTACAATTCCATGATACATCATCTGTATATTGCATTGTGTGCCCACCACTCAAGGTCAAATCTTCTGTCACCATATATTTGACCCCCTTTACCCTTTACTACCCTCTACCCTGCTTCCCGCTGGTAACTAACTATCTCTTTCACTGGATTGAGAGGCACTTGCAAGTTGGAGGGCTACATCTTCTTTAACTTCCTGTTGCCTCTGCCTAGGGCCATGTATGGAAGGAACTTCAGTGGGTGTTCAGTTAAGATTTATTGAGTGAATGAATGAAGAAACAAAGGGTCTTGATTCTTAGAATTTATTGTGCGGTTCAATGGCATAATACTCAGTTGTAAATACACCAGCTATCCGTGCTCAAATTGGCAGTACGGAAACAATGCAAGGTTGAGAAGCGCAACATCTGAGATGACCATCTCTGAATTTCAGTGGGGAGCTTTATGCTTCTGCTATGGGGCTCTTGCCTTTAAAAAATAATATTGATCGTTTACTTCCATGGTTTAAAATTATAGTCTAGCAGGCATATAATTGCAGCCCTTGTCCTAGGACCTCTAGAGAGACTTTAAGGTACATGATTGTAAGATGTTATAAATATATATCAAAATTTGTCGGCTGATGAAAGCAATTTAGAACACTGTTCCTCAAATTTCATATTTTAAGTGGACACATGGTGGCTATCAGCCTCCAAAGAGAATGGTAGCCAAATATATGAAAGAAATGTAGGATATGCTACCAGAACAACTTACGGATTATATGGTGCTTTATGCACAGCTTGAGTTCACTACCTTATCTGAACACTAAATAAGGAAATAGCGTGAGGAATTCTTACCACAAAAAAAGCCCCCCCCCCAGGGCAATACTTTGCTGGATGAAGGTAGATCCTCTCCAAGTCTCTCTGGTAATATAGGGACTTCTCGTCCTAAAGCTTCTCGTTGAGCCGTTGCTCTTTTATTCGCTGGCTCTGAGAACTTCGGCCAGACTCCTTTCCATTCTGAGACTTATATTTTACATCTAATAAAAAGTCAATGTTTTTTAACACATGCCATTACTGTCAGGCCCGAAGGAGGTTAGATAGAGATATAGATATATAGATACAGATGACTTGCACACTAGATTAGCACAAAAAAAACCATTACAGTTATTCACTCATCTATGAAATGCAGAGCAAAATATTAAAAATAATTATTGTTTACTTGCGTATTTTTATCTTCCCAGTTTAACATAAGGAACCAAAAGACTGAGAACATCAACCGTGTTATTTACCTCTGTATTTAGTACCTGGAATGTACTTGGCACACTGAATGAATTAATGAACAAATGGATACAGTTAACTTAATATAAAATCATATCCTACATTTGCAAGACTGCATCTGTTTTAATTTCTCCCCTAATATATTTTGGATAACTAATGCTTAAAGAAACGTACGCATTACCAAGAGATTCTGAATGTAAAATAAATTGTTCAGAACATAAATGTTGATTGTTGTAAAAAGTGAAATTTTTGCTAAGGTTACAAAGCCAAATACCAATTTATTCCTAAAAATCCTATGTTCTTTTGGAATTGAAGTAACACTGAGTATTATAATTAGTCATTACAGAATAGCTGATAATCAGTCCCGCTGCATTTATCTTGCATTTGCATAATACATTGTAAGTCCCCAAAAGGCTTTTACACTGATCATTCCCTTCAATTTTCACAAACTACTCTGTGAAGTCAGAAAAAAATACATTAAAATTCTCATCTCTCAGGAATCGGGCTCAGCAAGGACAGACGAAGTCACCCAACTAGGAGCACTAACTCAAAAATGATTCCTCATCTCTCCTCCTGCAGAAGCTCCGCCTTTTGCCCACTGAATGTTGTTCTTGGGTTTGGGGAAGGATTCGGCTCACTTTCCTTTATCATCTTAGCTAGACAGATGCTAAGCTCGTTTACAGACCAGAAGGGTCACTCTGGTCACTGATCACTTGCCCTGAAATCCTTTAAGAAATCAAGAAATCATGCTTGGAACCTCTGGGGAAGTTCCTCAGGAAAGGAATGGAATACAATAATCGGGTGAAGTCGAAGGGTAAAAATTAAAGGTCAGCTTTTTAGACGTTAACAAAACAGGTCCCTAAATGTTTTTGCAAAGTCCTGTCTCACTCTTATCCTTCCTTTCTGCATCAGGAAGTCTGTTTTCATATTCTTTCCTTGTGCTGTCCCGGATGTCCTAGGCCTCTTATTTCCGCGCGTAGATGCATGAAACTGCTCCCACGGTCCTTTTCATTTCAGGATATACCCTTAGTTCACTTTGTTCAGACTATTTCTCAAGCTGCAACTCAGCTTCTATGTCCTTGAAAGTCATATAAATGCCCCGTGCCTCAGTTTCCTCGTGTCTAAGACAGGTAATCAACCGTCCACCTCACAGCCTTGTTTGAAGGGTTAACTGGCTCATTTATAAAAAATTAAAACAGTGCCCGACACGTAGCAAGTGCTGGGAATGTATTACTACTATTTTAGTCATACTATGTTTATTATCTTTATCATTATGTTCAAGCTATTATTAATATTAACACTATCTTCTAAAAAGAAGAGAAAAGACCTCAGAGGTCATCGTTCCAGCTGGAAACAGACTTTTGTTTTATAAAGCCTGCTTTATGCAGGACCGAGGACAGGAGTGTGGAGGGAGTGGGGGAACCGAGATTCTGCCGGCCGGATTTTGTCCCGGGGAACAGGAGGAGTGGAGAAACGAGGGGTGGAAGCTTGGAGAGGGAATTACGCACGTGTTAGCCCCATCACTTTTAAAGCCAGCTTCTTCTACTCTGCTGGCTGCTTCTCTGAGCACCGACATCAGCCTCCTGGGCACGTTAGAGGTCAGGGTCACCATCAAACAGGCCCTGGGTTATTTTCAGATTTGCCGTCCATGAGGGATGTTCTACGCTCGAGTTCAAAATCGCCACATGAGTCACATTGGATTGCTCTGTGTTTAGATAAATAACAGAAACCATGTGGGTTATTTTAGAGCAAATCAGAATGTATTTCAACTATCACTAAGGTAGCAACTATGTTGTTTTGTGTTCTATTGTATTATTATTGTTATTAAAACTTATATTATCCACCCTCACTCTTTTATAATCCATCTGCCTCATATAAGCGTGAGTAATTTTTTAAACGTATGTCACATCATATCACACTTCTCCCAACCCTCCGTAGTTCCCTGAGCACACCCCAGCCTATTGCCAGAGCTCCCAGTTCTTTGGGGGCCAGCGCCCCACCCCCGCGCCCCCCCACTAACATCACCCCACCCACCTCCCCAGGCTCTGGCAGGCCCGCGGGTCTCCTGATCCCAGCCTTTTCCTTACGCATACATTGCATGGTAGTCAATCTTGCTGTACGCTGCCCCCAGATTTTTCTAGACCTGATCCACTCTCCCGGTTTAGGTCTCAGCTCACAGGTTACCTCTGCAGGGAGGCCTTCCCGGATCCTGCCGTCTGAAGTCAGCCTGGCCCCTCCACCTCCTTCGCTGCCCCTCCCCTCCTCCCCTATCTCTCTGTCACAGCTTAGTGCGTAACTATGCGGGTTTTAGTGTCAAATGCCTGCCTGACTTTAACTCTTGCCCCAACTAAGAATTACTTAATCTCTTTCAACCTACATTTCCTCACCTGCAAAATGGGAAAAGTAATAGCCCCTGCGTGTTAGTGTGGCCATGCAGTTTAAACAAGGTAATGTATATGGAATGCTTAAATAATTCTGGCACGAGCAAAGCATTAAAGAAATACCGGATGTTGTTACCTTATTTATAGAACTGTCCATTGTCAGTCACACCCTAGACCAGTAAAATGCAAGCTGAGAGCAGTGATGGTCTCCGGGGTTCATCCCTATGTCTCTGGGGCCTAGAAAAATCTTGGCATGTGGTTGGCGCTCAGTGAGCATTTGAACAAACGAATGCATGCATTATCCATATACACCTGTCTCATTTTTTTCCTTTTCTTATATTTTCTCCCCCTGAAAGCAGAGATCCTGTTCTTCTACAGGAACTAGGGTACTTTAAGCTCCATGCCATTACTTTACATAGACCCTTTCATCCCTATGAGATTATTAGAACCTTTGTAAAACTACCATTTTTAGTTTGATCAGTCCTGACTGAAAGAGTAATTGGTACAATGGCGCCCTCTACAGGTATAAATCAGGATTACAGTGGTTCACCTCAGGGGCCTGACCATCAATCACCCTGTACGAGCAAAAGGGAAAATAAATGGAAAGCTTCTCCAAGCCACCTTTCCTCTGTCTGTTTTGCTCACAACTGTACTCCATCACCTGGATCACAGCCTGGAACAGAGGCAGTTAGTAAACATGTGTTAAATGAATAAACAAATAACACGTTTCCATCTCTTTCTGCCACAACGTCCCTGAAAGCCAGGCACCACTATTAACAGAAAATATTGGTCCTTTGCTTAGTTGTGTGCAAGGGTTCAGTATTGAGATGATAACAGACAGTGAGAATGAAAATAATGAGTGAAGAGCAAAATTGAAAATAAAAAATACAGCTTAATAGTATCAGGTTGCCTGTTATAAACAAATCTAGTCATATGTTTAAATGAAATATATATTCAAGGTAAAATTTTTAAAGGTTTCAAAGTCATTGGGCAGTATATAAGATATAAGGCATATATGTGACAATATACTCCAGATATAAGACATATGTGTTTCATTTTTATTATTTAAAATCCTTGGCTTTGCTCATTTCTTTCTCTATGAGAAAGAGACACCTAACAAGTAGAACACTTAAAAACTCGAACAATGGCTCTCTTTGTAGTGTCTCACTTGAAAAAAATACAACAGCTTTATATAAAATTCTGTACCCAACAAGACTTGTGAAGGGATTTTTCGTTATAAAAAAAAATGTGTGTTATTTTCTTTTAAACAGAAACCTCTCCAGTGAACGTAGTGGACAATACACATAGGATTTCCATGCATTGATTTCCCTGTGCAGTTAGCACAGCGCGGTGCAGCGCACTGCCTCCCATAATGCCACCTAAGTCCTATGGGACAGAGGCACTGGTGGCTTTATTCTCACTATAGAAGTGAGCAGTTGGAGGTCTTAGAGAGGCTAAGTGGCTGGTCCAAAATCAAAGTCAATGAAGGCCGCCAGAGCCCCGCATCTCAAAACATGTGGGTGGAAGGATCTTAGTGATTTTTTTCACTGACCTCTGTAATACAGTTCTGTACACTTTTTCACGGACATCAGTGGTTAGGTAACACACAACCTCACAGAGCTTTAGGAGGTTGAAAGGAAAAAACTAATGTCAGCACTCACTTCCTGTTTAATTACACATGTGGTCCAGAAACTGTGACTTTCTACCTCTAATTCTAAATCGCATTAAAGCCAAATTCTAAACGCCCATACTACACAGCTAGTTTAGCCAGAGTAGTATGTTAGGACTTCTTAAACTTTCTTCCCCTTAGTTATATGGAAACCTATTAAACTACTGCTTATTGACTTTCCAAGTCCATAAAATTGTTTCATTTTAGTCTCCCGGAAAACTACTGCAGAGAGATATATTTAAACTCGAAACTCAAATTAAACCCTTGATCATGGAAAACATCTTACATAGAATTCCAGGAATGGCTTCTTGTAGCTTATGTTTTTACTGTTTTTGGTAATACAGAAAATAAAAACAAGAGTTATGTTATAAATGATTCCCACTTTGTACCTGGGCCTAGCCCCACACATAAGGCCATCTAGAGCTGCTTTGGTACCTAAATAATTAAGGATAAGTACAAAAACAATTAGCCTGAGCTGTAGTTTTGACTATGCCTAACTACTCCCGTGTTTTTCCATCTTTGACACTAAGTTCGGAAGTTTCCTGGAAATGAAACCCTCTATTACCTATTTGGACCTCTTTCCTTATCCACATCCTGTCCAATGTTGATATTCTCCACTGAAAAACAGTCAGTGTCATTTGTATCTGTCAGCATACTGTGCTGGGTCTAGGCCAGCTATGCATTCATGACCACACTGTGTCTACTGTCTTTTTTTTTTTTTCATGGTTTTAATTTTTAAATCATGTTTATCCTTTTACAGCTGTCTCAGTTTTTCCCAATTTGCCCCCCTCCACCCATCCCACCCCCTGCTCCCACAGTCAATTCCCACTCTGTTGTCCATGTCCATGGGTCATTCATACATGTTTTGTCTAGTCCCTTCTCCTTCTTTCCACCATTGTCCTCTTTCCCCATCCTCTCTGGTCATTTTCAGTCTGCTCCATGTTTCCATGCCTGTGGTTTATTTTGCTCATTAGTTTATTTTGTTGAATAGATTCCACTTATAGGTGAGATCATATGGTATTTGTCTTTCACCAACTGGTTTATTTCACTTAGCATAATATTCTCCAGTTCCATCCATGTTGTCACAAAAGGTAGGTGCGCTTGCTTGCTTGCTTGCTTTCTTAAATGCAGATTGATTTTATTTCTTAAATGTAAAAGTCAATTATAGAATATTAGAAAATGTAAAACTATTATAAGTCTCAGTAACTAAAACAACATGACACCAGCACAGAAATAATCAAGTAGATCAAAGAAATATAATGAGCATTCTAGAAACAAACATATATATCTGTCTAACAATGTAATATATCATTAAATTGGTATTTCAAAGCAATGGGTTAAATAAGGTTTAGTCAACAAATAAGGTGCATGGATCACTATTACTTGAAATAAAACAAATATAGAGCCCTATTTCACACATTATACAAGAAATATTCAGGTGAGTTAAAAATCAATGTGGAATCTAAGGAGTTTTAGGAGAAAATACAAACTAATATTTTTATTACCCTGAAGTAAAATAGTCAAACCCAGAAGCTGTAAAATATTGACATTATGATTATATTAAACATTTAAGACTATATAGTAATATACATGTAAAAACAATTAGAGGACATGTAATAGAATGGGAAAATATTTACCACACATCTAAAAAAAGGGTTAATAGTTTTGGGAGTTTTTGTAGGGAAAAAATTTCTACACATCTTTAATCAATAAATGGATAAAGAATACAAAAAGTCATTTAAAGCTTTTTAAAAATAATAAAAATAGGCAAGAAATATATAAAAACAGGTTTAGTTTCAACAAATAGTAAAGGAACAATTGAAATAACATCATTGTCACAATCAGATTAATACGTATTAAAAATATCGGTAATATGAAGTATTGGCGACTGCGAAAGGAACAGGGTGTTCCTAGACTCTTTCTTCATCTTAAAGCAGTCCCTTTAGCATACTTTGCAGTGCTGGTTTGGTGGAGGTGTATTCATTTTAGTCTTCTTTTTGTCTGGGAAACTCCTTATTTCGCCTTCCATTTTAATTGAGAGCCTTGCTAGGTACAGCAGTCTTGGTTGCAGGCCTTTGCTTTTCATGACTTGGAATAATTCTTGCCACTCCCTTCTGGCTTGCAGTGTTTCTGTTGAGAAGTCAGCTGTTAGCCATACTAGGGCTCCCTTATGTGTTACTACCTCTTTCTCCCTTGCTGCCTTTAGGATTCTCTGTTTGTCTTTGCTATTTGTCATTTTAATGATGGGATGGGCCTCATTGGGTTCCTCTTGAATGAGACCCTCTATACTTCCTGGACTTGTGTGACTTTTTCTCTCCTCCAATTAAGGAAGTTTTCCATCATTCCTTTTCCAAATAGGTTCTCTACCCCTTCCTCCTCTTCTCCTTCTGGTATCCCTATTATACGGATCTTAATACATTTCAGGTTGTCTTGCATTTCCCTAAATGCCTCTTTATACTTTTTGAGTCTTTTTTCATTTTCTTACTCTTTCTGGGAGCTTTTTTCTACCTTGTCTTTCAGCAGGCTGATTTGATCCTCGGCTTCATCTAGCCTGCTTTTGATTCCTTCTACTGCATTCTTCAATTCAGAAATTGAATTCTTCATTTCTTCTTGTCTCTTATTGATAGTTTCTATGTCCTTTTTCATGCTGATATAGTTTGCAGTAAGTTCCTCATAGTTTCCCTGTAGTTTTTTGTAATTCTCTGTGAGCTCACTGAGCTCATTGAGCTTCTTAGAACCATTGGAACTCAGTATCTGATAGTTTACTTACCTCTATTTCATTGAGTTCTCTTTGTGGGGATTCCTCCTTTCCCTTCAAGTGAGGGGTATTTCTTTGTCTTCCCATTATTTATGAGACTCTCCTTTTTTGCTTCTGCTTCTTAAATTGATCTATCTTGATTTCCTGACTTTGCGGTGTGAATTTGTAGGGTAGGAGACTGCTGGGGGGTTTTTGTTTTTTTTTCTGAATCTGCCTCTGATGATGTCAGATGTTGACCCTGTCTGACCTTAGGCAGTCTGTTCGAGACTTCCCAGGAATCTACTGTCTGTGGCTGTCTCCTTCAGCTGTTAATCTAGTTACTCTGCACTCAGCAGGCTGCCTTAGACAGCTCAGGGAGGGGTGGAGTCCCTCCTGGGGGGCAGGGTTATTGGGTCCTCTCACACTGCCGCTGCTCAGGGGCGTGGTCTGCCTGGGCAATATGGCTGCTGCCGTATGGGATATGAGTCAGCACCCAGATCCCGCCAGCTACTCTCTCAGTTCTCTCCCCAAAGCCTCCTTCCCCAGTCTCTCCTCAGGTGTCTCTAGCCCACTCTGCCCCCGGCTTTGCTGGAGACCAGGGTAAGTGGCTGCAAATAAAAATTTATGTGTTGGCTCTTTAAATGGCTTTGTGTCTCCAGCCACCTGTCTCTGGCAGAGAGCAACCCTGCCACTTTTTGCAGCTGCTGTTATCTGTGTGCTTTTTGGGCTCTGGTGCTGTGGGCTAGAGATCCCAGCTTTTGGTTTAGACCCCACTCTTCTCAGGGGGATCCAACTGGCCATTTCAATATCCATCTGGTGCTGCTGCCCATGGGCGCCCGGCCCGCCTTCTTGAGTCTCTACAGCACTCCTTTTACCAGTCAGGTTGCGCTTTAGCTGACAGAAGCTGATTTTGTCTCCGAGGTTATAAGGCTCCTCTCTTGCTATTGCTCAGTTGTTTGTTCCAGGTGATTTCTCCACAATTTAGTTGTAATTCCAGGTTGGTCTGGGGAGGAGGTCCATGTGACTTCCACTCACTTCTCCACCATTTTGATTCCTGTGTCTACTTTTAACAGTATCTGAGTGCTTCCTACTCTAGCAGCCCAGCCTTTTCTCTGCTTTACCAAAGAGACTCGTAGAAATCACTTGAGTTAATTTGACGTCTAAAGACGTCCTTCTGAACATATCCTATTTATTTATTCATTCACTCATTCCACAAATACATGTGAAATAACTACTGTATTCTTTGTGCAGCCTGTCCACACCTTCATTCTGTTTCTTAGGGAATTAAAGAAAATTGTGTTACAGGACAAACGGCTGTCGTAAAAGATGCGTAACGTCCTAGTGAAGAGTCCTCTAAAAAAAATTGCCCTCCTTTTGCTTTTATTCATTAGTGTATCTCATGAGTTCAGAAATACAGTTTTCAAAAGGGATCTTATATAGAAAAGAACAAAGATTCAATTAAATGGCCAGAATCAATAAAGCAGGTGGAGGCCGATGCAGGAGGAGGTCAGGAGGGCTGACTGAACACTTGGCTTGGGCTGCAAATTTGATTAAAGGTAATTCTACAGGAAAGTGGAAATTATTTAATTAGATATTTAAGTAGATTCAATCTTTTCCTCATGAAGAGACACCCTCAGGAATACTGTGTATACGCTACAATCTCTCTTATCAACTGCCTAAAACATTTTAGATACTTGTTGCAATCACAGCGGCCTCTACCATAAGAGATTTTTCAAGAGCCAGCACAAAGTGTAGCCATCAGAATGTTAACACATCATGTCATTCTGTTTTTCAAAGTTTAGTTTTTACTAACTTGGAAAATTAGTGATTGTGAAAATCAGCAGTTTGAAAACTACTATGTGTAGAAAAGCAGTTACCATGATAGGTTGTAGAAAGACATGTTCTAAAATTCCACCTTTGGTTCTTAGCGTTTGCGGTGATGTGAGCCCCATTCCATGGCTGGCTCTCCTTTGCCTTGACCTTCATACAGGAAACCTTAGCAGGGACCTTGAGCAAATAGCACCAATGTTTGCAGTGGCCTCAGGTTTTCTGTGTAAGATACTTCCTCAGTGACACCAGCTGAACTTCGTGATCAAAAACAGTGTGGGGTACAGCTTCGTACAAAGCTGCTATTTACAAGGCACCCCCCAGCACTAGGCCAACCAAGAGTAAATGTAGACAGTCCTCATCCAGTGGATTTATTCAGCCTCTAGAACAGATAGCGCATATATGGAATTTTATGAGACTCAAGTATCATATATTATGGAAAATGATCAAGATATTCTGGTCATTGGAACTGGACCAGAGGGCTCTGTGTGTCTTGATATCATTGAGAGTCACTGGTGCTGCTGAGATAACTGCGTGGTGGCCATGCTGTTGTCACCGTCCTTTCTCCATCTGTCATCCATTCTGTACATCTGCCACCCAGATGGACTTTCTCGGGCAGCCAGGGAGACTCGGTCCTCCGGAAAACAGATTAGTAGGTGGTTGTGTTGTAGTTAGGTAAGATGGTACACTCTTCTAGTGACAAAACGATTAATGATTGGCCCTTAAGAAATGACGTAAAGAAGATGCCAAGAAAGGCTTTCCATTAATAGATTGTTTCAGCTGGCAGTAGAATACGGAAATAATCGAATGTGCCAACAATGATCCTCTCTTCATGCAATTCCTGGGTACAAAACGGTGTTATTCGTACATCTAGGTGTTTAAGGTCATCTGATGTATTATTTAAAAGGCTTTATCTTTTCCTCATGTTTCGAGGAAGCAAAAATTGTGGCAGCTATTTAATAAAAATAAAGAAGTGGTTACCAATTTTCTAAACTTGTTTATTTTCTTGTGAATACCATAAAAACCACTCTGTTTGAATTTTAGCGATACTGTTACAAATTATTTTTATCTAAAAAAAGGTAAATAAAGGAAATTACGCCTTTTGGAAAAGAGTGACAAAACCAATATGTCTTGATTTCTAATGCTATATTTTTATTTTTAGTGCCTCAGTGTTAATAAGCAGACAGGATATGATTGATTTTTTTTTCCCCTTTCAGCGGTTTACCTCTGCAAGAGAACAATGCAGAATAAGGCAAGGCTGGAGCTAGCAGACTATGAAGCTGTGAGTACTAAGGACATTCTGGCACCAAAAAAAAAAAAAAAAGTCATAAAATGACCAGGAAAAAGGCCTATGGTCATTTCTGGGCACGGGGTTAACTTTCTTCATTCATGGCTGTTAAGTGTCAGATTTCCAAGGAATCATGTAGCATAAGACTTAATAAATCTCTGACTTGCTTGCTTGCTTTCACTCTCATTGAAGATGATGAAATTCTCAATACACAAACTCAGAGTAGAAGGGGGAAGTATATTTGATTTGCAAAAATTGGCTTAAGTGTAAAAACTTCAGATATATACTTATATATCCTGAAGATATCCAAACATAGAGAATTAAAAAACATTTATAATGGTAAAATGGTTTTCGCAAAACTTTCAAGCTCAACACCGTCAGCAAGTACAATTAATCTGATGTAATATGTTCAGGTAATCGCTATGTTGTGATTTGCTGAATTTGAAACACTGCCTAGAAATGGGCAGTAGGCCCATTATTTACAATATTGTCAAGAACTGGCTAGACTGACTGAATCAGTTGTAAACACAGCCAAGTGAGTACAGGAAAGTCTTGAGCACTTTTTTAAATGATTTTGAGTTGTGGTCTTTAAAGTCCATTATTCGTAAAAATCAGTATTTGTAATAGGTTTCCCTGTTTTTCTCGATGACTTAATGCTGGCTTCAGTGACCATGACCTGTTCAGACCAGAGGGCATGTACTACGTTAGAAAATCTGTATTTGTTTTCTTGATAAGCACGTATGGTAGGTGAACGAGACAGGGGTAGTGAAGATGAACGCCTGGATGTCTTCACCTGCTCTGTGTCTTCCAGGAGAGCCTGGCCAGGCTGCAGAGAGCCTTCGCCCGGAAGTGGGAGTTCATTTTCATGCAGGCGGAAGCACAAGCAAAGTGAGTCCTTGTGAGTCTTTTGGAAGATCGGTTCAAGTTGTGGCCTTTTGTTCAGAGAGAAGGCACTACAATTAACAGTATGCATCCTTCTTTGTTACGATGTTGACAGAGTGGACAAGAAGAGAGACAAAATTGAAAGGAAAATCCTTGATAGCCAAGAGAGAGCGTTCTGGGACGTGCACCGACCCGTGGTAAGAAAATGTGCCCCCAACGTGGTCTCCAGTTCATAATCGCAGACTTTGGACAATGAAGGAGGAATGTGCTAACCCCATAATTTCTCCCAAAGTCTGTGTAAACTAGTTAAGAAAAGATTGCCACTTTTCCATAAGGTGATCAGAGTTCAGTAATGTAGTATTCAATTTATTTGAATATAAATTCAATATAAAATTGAATATAAAAACTGCATTTTCCTTCCACCATAACGTCACTGGCTTACTCACTCTCGGCATTTGAGTTGCTTGATAATTTTAAACATTTGAGGAAAAAAGGCTGCCACAAAGCAGTTTAGTATGGCTTACTCTTTATATTTTTCTGGATTTATAATAAAAGTGTAAGTCAAAATTTTGTTCCTCCCCTATTTTTTTTTAAACCTGTTAATAACCAGCTTTGGATGTCAGATTTCATGGAGATCTTAGATGGCTCAGACTCAAATCAGCTCATACTATTACTCATGTAACTTGGACCTACATACAGTAGCTTAGCTGTTTTTCTTACACAGTAATGTCAAACCATGTGTCTCAGTATAACACATAATGAATGGCCTTGAGTAATACCAGAAAACTCTGTGTAAGGAATTAAACCATGTTCATGAGCATTCATAAGAAAGCATGTCTCATCTCACATATTCCTATTTTGATGCTGTGTCTTTGTCATCTACATATTTCTTGAAATACAGATAAGGCATTAGAGAATGATATTTACATAAGCATTATTAAAATAGATAACAGGTCCACAGCATCAGACAAATCAAGATTGAGAATACCCGAGGATTGTCCTCTCAACTATCAGTATCTTCAGGTTCTGGCCAAAATTGGCTTGTCTTCCAAAAATCTGTTTTTATATACATGTATTTCCATTTCAGATGGCAGTGCAGTTGTTAAATTCTTTGTTGAGTCTTTCTTTTGAATTCGCAACAGATTAGAACTGAGACTTAACTGGCTTTCCCACTCAAAATTCGCCTTGAGTTTCCCTGCCGACAGTGAAGAAGGATTCCGAGGTCACACGCATGAGCATTGCAAGGCTACGAAGCAGGACTTTGCGTGTTGTTTGTTTTAAGCAGTCTCTAGAAACTGGTCGGCGCACGTCCCCACAGAGGTCTGGTCTCTGTGGCCCCCCGCTGGCCTCGCTCGGCTTTCATGGCGAGCGGGCTCCCCCGTGGGCCCGCTCCCCTCCGCTGCGCAGTGCTCAGTTTTTCTGGAAGACTGCTCAAAGGTAGTGTATTTTTTTTAAGCTTAGATAAAACTATTTTAAAAGTAAAATGGAGGGCATGTCACAGGAGTAATGAGCCCAAGAAAATCTCTGGCCACAAGGATACAACAGTGCTGATATTACAACGGTAATATCAGCAGATAAAAACGAACTTTATTTGCATAACGTCAGGTCCGTCCTTGCAGAAAATCTGCTGGCTCTTTCATCGTGTGTCTTTGTACCCTCTACAGTCATGACCTTGAAACAGAATATAATGGAGCCTATTTCTTGGTTTTCTGTTTCATTCAGTGAGCTCAGTTTTCTTTGCCACCTGTGGCGGATGCATTTGGACACAATCAGAGTGGTAAAAAGTGGAATCCCATGAAAATGACTTGCAGAAATGTTTTCTGATCTCTCTGAAGGATCAAGCTAATACTTCATAATAGAAATATTTTTCTCCCCGTGAGTGTTGTGCTGGGAAATCCTGCCCATGGTTTCTCCTAGCTGAACATAAATACATCTTAGAAAATTAGAAAAATTCAGAATTCTTTTTCTTAAGGATTGGTTATACTCCTGGAATGTGAACACCCCACATATTATTTTGAGACACAATCATAAATTGAATGTGCACCTTAAACAAACAAGTACATCATAAGATTTCATTGGGTCTGTGGAAGATATTTTTCTAAATATACAATAAATAGAGAATTTTGGGCATGCAGTAAGTGGAATAAAGGCATTATATTTCTTTGATTTTCACTGAAAAATAATGTAGGTGTACCTTATCAATTCATTCAACTAATATATCTTTAAAGCAGGATTTATAGAAGCTGGCTGCATTACAGGTTAAAGATACAAAGTGATAAAACACTATTCATGTGATTGAGAATTTCTAGACGAGAAGTGAGTGGAATGGAGACTTAACTGGATAATTATCTAGCCAGCACCATGATGAGCTCTGTAACAGAGGGATGCATATAGTGCTCTGGGAAGTACAGGACTGACTTGAGTAATCGGTTAGTTATGATTATCCTGAGGGGAGAAAAAAGACTTAAGAGAGCAGAGACCTTTTTCTTAAATATGGAAAGCTACCCAGTATAGGGAGGGTGTGACTTAAACATGCTGAATGAAAATGGTATGGTATATGCCAGTGACTGTAAAGTAACTTTATTTGAGGAAATTGTTCCCTCTTTGAGTCCACTCTGCAATGCCAGTTCTCCTGAACCATATGATCCAAAAACGTGTGTGGGCTATGACTCTGGTCCCATTTCAGCGAGCGGGGCTGCAGTAAGTCCCAAATGTAGTATTGATTAAATAACTGTTCCAAGACATAGCCAAATTGCAAACCTAATTTAAAACTGAGGCTTCTTTTTCCCTGGTTCTACAGGTGAGGAAAGAGGCAGTTGTTGGTTTCTTCTGACTCTTCCCATCGAGTATCTTTGCTCCTAATTCCCACCTCTTTAACCATGGTTTCTGGCACGTCCAGGGATGGAGAGGAAGGGGGCTGGACAAGCTGGGAGCAGTAGCTTGTTAGCTGATCTGCCTCCTCTGATCATTGAATGTTGGTACTCTCTGGGCTTGGCCTGGTGTGCAGCCCCTTTATCTCGTGGGTGCTTTAGTAAAAGGCCCTTTCCTGACCACACCCCTGTCCCTGGGCATTCCTTGCTGGCAGCTAACTTTGATTCAGGTCAATGGATCTCTGATTTGGCCAGTTCTTCCTCAGCCCCTAGGGGTCCGGCAATATCTACTGTTTTCCTTGCTGTGTCATCATGCTTCCAGGAAGCCCTCCTCGACCAGAACCTGAGGAGACCCCCCGCTGCAGCCGGCCCCCTAGAAGCCCCTGTTCTCTGCCCCAGTGAACCCTAGGACTGCACTCGCTTTCCAAACTTCAACCCTCCTTTGCGGTGCCACGGACCAGGTCAGCAGCCTCTTGTGCTGGTTGTCCGAAGGTGGTGCTCCCACCGATCTGCTGTGTCCCTCACGCTGAGGAGGTGTGTGTTGAAGCCTCAGGACCCCCTTAAAGCTCTTCTCTCCTGTCTTGGGCAGAGAGGAGGCAGGGCTCTCAGAAGACCTCTCCCGCACAGCCCCTGCTAATGTCTGGCTCTTGATGCATTCACTCTGCCCACTCACCTCCAAAATTAGAGGGGTTTAAGGATTGTCTACTGCATCTCTTTGTGCCTCCGGCACAATGTTGGTAGAACCGGCAAGAGCAGACATTTGTGCCTTATCCTTGTTCTTATGGGAAAGGAGTTGAATGTTCTGTCCTTAAGTGTAAAGTTGGCTGAAGGTTTTTCATGGGTGGCTAAGAGGGTTAAGGATTATCTGATCCTTGAACTTCTATTTAAAATTTTCTACTGCTTGGCCTAAATTATACCTTAGCTGAAACTTCCATTTTCAAAATCTTGCTACTTTTGGAAGATACTGGGTGCATATCTATCCATTTATATCGACTTAAAATTTTGCTTTTGCTTATCCTATGAATTAAGAAAAAATAAACTATAGCAATATTCTATAAATGCAAAAAAAAAAAAGTCCCTTATGGTATGTATAAAAGTCCCTTATGGTATGTATACTCTCCAGGAAAAAAAAAAATGGTTGGCTACATGTAATCAAAACTTTGGATATGCCACAAGACAATAGACATGTATGTAATTTAAAGAAACAAATATTATACTTAAACAACTTGGATTTTAGTCAATAAATGGTGTTGGGAAAATTGGACAGATACGTGCAGGATAATGAAACTAGGCCACCTTCTTATGCCACACACAAAAATAAATTCAAAATGTATTAGAGTTAAATGTTAGACCTGAAACCATAAATATTCTAGAAGGAAACATAGGTAGTAAAATCTCAGACATTGCTTGTAGCAATATTTTATCTATCTCCTCAGGCAAGGGAAACAAAAGAAAAAAATATACAAATGAGACTACATCAAACTAAAAATTTTTCGCACAGCAAAGGAAACTATCAACAAAATAAAAAGACAACCCACTGAATAGGAGAACATATTCACCAAAACATTTGGTAAGGGTATAATATCCATCTGATAAAGGTATAATATCCAAAATTTATACAGAACTTATAGAACTCAACTCCAGAAAAAGCAATGTAATTAAATAGGCAAAGGACCTGAATAGACACTTCTCCAAAGAGGACATACAGATGGCCAAAAAACATGAAAAAATGCTCAATGTCACCAATCATCAGAGAAATAAAAATTAAAACCACAATGAGATACCATCTCATAGCTGTTAGAATGGCTGCCATCAATACATCAATAAATAGCAAGTGCTGGCAAGGATGTAGAGAAAAGAGAACCCTTTGGCACTGTTGGTAGGAATGCAAATTGGTGTAGCCACTGGAAAACAGTATGGAGATACCTCAAAAAATTAAAAATGAGACTGCTTTTCCATTTCTGGGAATTTATCTGAAGAACCCCAAAACACTAATTCAAAAGAACATAAGCACCCCTGTGTTCACTGAAGCATTATTTACAATCGCCAAGGTACCAGAGCAGCCCAGGGTCCATCAGTAGATGAGTGGATAGAACAACTATGGGGCATTTATACATTGGAATACTACTCAGCCATAAAAAAGAAGAAGAAAACTTTACCCTTTGCAACAACATGGGTAGACCTGAAGAACATTATGCTACGTGAAATAAGCCAGTCAGAGAAACAAATATCATATGATGAACAAGCTGAACTAACAAGCAAAAGAGAAACAGACTCATAGTCAGAGCTGACAGCTCTTGGGAGGGGGCGGTTGGGGGTGGAGGGTTCGAGCAAAAAGGAGAAAGGACTCATGGACAGCAGTGTGGTGATTGCAGGGGAAAGCGGAGAGTAAAAGGGGGATAAATGGTAGCGGAAAAAAATAAAAAGCACACAGGTTTTTCTGTCACTGGGCTGTGACATTTGAACCAACGAAGCATCAGTGACCAGATCTGAGCCAAGAGAGCTTTGTCAGCGCTCACGAAGCTCGTTAATTTCTGGCATTGTCCCCGCACTCCAGGGACTTGGCTGTTCAAGCTGTGCCCAATCAGATGTACATTTTTCATCTGAGCCACGTGAAATACATGCCGCAGGAGTCCTCTCTCCAAAAATAAGAGAACAACAATGCACGCGGTTAATATCAGTGACAATAAGGACATTGATTAGAACCTTTATTGCAGTTTCTAGTTACAGAAGCTTTTTACATTCATCAGATTGCTTATCCTTTACAGAGACCTCATAGGGCTGATAATGGTTGTCCTTCATTCATAAACAGGAGAAAGCATGGCTCTCCTGTTGAGTTTTGTTGACTACCATACAGATAAGAGTCAAATTCTTACTTTTGACTAAAAAAGTAAGAAACTTTTGCTCCGCAATGCCACAGTGTCTTCATTAAACAGCATGCAGTCTTTTTTTGTCACTTTATAATGCACATCAGGATATTTTATTGCATCAGGGCCAGATTTGTTCTCCCCAACTTTTTTTTTTTTAATTTTGAATTAGTGGAATGATGATGTAGAGAGTGGAAAACTTTTCCCTTCTTGCCCTCTAGGGTCTTTGACTGGTCTAATAAGCAAATCAACATAAGGAAGTTAACAGGAGAAAAAAAAACCCGTAATTCTGTACATGCAAGAATCCAATAAAAACATGAGACGCTTGGGCAGTCAGGTAATTGGGGCTTGCACAGAGTTCTGAGAAAAGGAAAAGTGGGTAAGGGATGTGAGGAATTTTCAGGAAGTTAAGAAGGGCACAAGTTTGGTAGACAAGTATTTGCCATGCCATGCACATGTCTTTTGCATATAACAAGTTATTTTTGGTAGTAAATTTCTTCCTGGTACAGATTCCTGATCTAAGGGTTTTTGGGGTTGTTTTTTTTTTGTTGTTGTATTTTGTTTTTGGAAATTCAGAGGGAGGTACAAAGCCCTTCTTGAGTCTGCTGGGCTCTGACCATCTTCAGCTCTAAATAATCCACATGCCAACGTGGTACAATCTGGGGCGGCTTATCCTGCCCCGCCTCAATGAATTGAACTTTTCATTTGTTAGATGGTCTACGGTGCCTCACACATCTGCTTGATCTCTGAGGCAAGGAAAAGGCAGTATGCCTCCATCGTCACAGCATCTTGGAGAGACCACTAGCTATCATCAGCCTTGCTAGGCTGCTAGGAAAGAGTCCTCATTTGGACCATCCTGTGTAAGTGCGACAGGCGTCAAACCTGGAAATACCCAGGTCAGAGTCTGGTTGATACCGCGGGAATAGTTTTCCATAGATGGAAGGGTGCAGGTACCTTTCATTTCACACTGCATGTATAATCTGCAGGCGTGATTTGATGTACTCATTTGGAACTTGTTTGACCCAGAAAAATAGAATTGACTAGGGATAAATCCAAAATAGGATTTATTCAAGAAAAGAAAGGGATTTCAATCTACTTGCAATAATGTACACATGCAGAACCAGAGACAGAGGAGGGGAACTGGCAGAGGGGAAGAGGAAGTTCGGGGGAGGGGCTCTTGCAACCCTGGAGCTCTGCAGAGTCCTTCCTGCCGGGCTCTGGCGGTGACCGGTGACCGAGCACCAGGGCCCCTCCCATGAGCCCTAGGCGCTCCCACAGTCCTTCCCAAATCACTCTGTCCAAGTGAAGGTGTCAGTCAGGTGTCACATTTACATAGCAGCAGAACTTTAATCTATGTCCTAATACCTTCCTGGAAAGGTCCCCATGATACTCCTATTGTAAGTTTTGGAATTGTCCGCTGGGCGGTGTCCATGAGACAGAAACTGTGTTGGAGCCAACAGGGATGATGCAGGTTTGTGTCTTTAAGCCCAGCTCATGGCGCCGCCTTCCCTGTCGGCAGTCTGTCATCTTGTTCCTTACTTCTTTAACTGTTCTAGAAAATCCAGAATGTGTTTGTCCCCATTTAAATCTTCTTTTGTGTTATGGAGGGGAAAAAAAAAAAGAACAGCCTTTCTGCCTGTCATTCTGATCTGTTCCTTTAGATTGAAAATATTTTGATAACGTGGGTCTCTTGAGCCTCAACGAGTGAAATTGTTCTCTTTTCCTGGCTATGTCTTTTATCCTCTGCCTGTTCTTTTCATCCTTGAATAGATTTGGAGATACACTGTCCTATTATTATGTAATATCTGATGCTATTTGTGTGAGCCAGGGGCAGACAGAGAATAAAAACTGCTTTCCCTGTTATTAAGTGGGCGCTTCTATAGCCTATGGGTTGGCAACTTTCTGCAATGATGCACTCGATGTCTGCTCTGTTTTTTCTGCTCTTGTGAGCCTGTGGGCGATGGCTGGGCGGTGCTGGGAGTGAGGCCCCGAAGGCCAACAGCCAGTTCTGAGAGAAGAGGGCAGGGAATATTGATCTCCAGTACTGCTGGTGTCTTGCATCCTCCCCCGGGGCCTGGGGCGGTGTCAGGAGGGAAGTGCAGCCTCCAGCTCTGATGTGCTACCCAGAAGGCTGTGCCGTGGATCACTGCTACCAAGGAAGAAGTAAAGTTCTATTTGCCCGTGGAAAGGGTCCACAGGGCATCCTGTAAATGTAGACAGAGAAAGAGAGTAAACAGTGGACATCTGGGCTGCTTCCACATTGCAGTGCACACACGGGTGCTTATGTTCTTTCGAATTAGCAGCTCACATGGGCTTCTTGTACTCTCGGTGTCAGAAGCAATGCTAACTTCTTACACATGTTATTTCGTACAACAGTGAGTCTGGTACTATTACTGTCACCGTTGCTGGGTAAGAGAAGGGTTGGATAGGGTGCTGCACTCTTTCAAGAAAATGCAGCCCCCAATCTTAACTATTTTGCAATCATGTTGTTTTGTTAGTAACATTTTAAACAGTGACATAATCCTTTAAGGCGACTTATTCCAAGATTTTCTACATTCTAAATGTGCCTGAAATGGGGTTATTTTAGGGGAAAAGTGCATTCAAGCTAAGGCTGAATGACTCTTGGTGTAGAAGGTTTAGAAGAAATAATGAATTCATTGCTGAGTTTGACCTGATACTATTTATACTGTCCTCCAATGGGCAAATCTTTGATATTTATGGTTCAGTAAAAATTAGGTTCATAGTGGCTGACCTGTATATTTAATAGAATGCTTATGAAAATCAAAATATGTAATGGCTATGGTTGGAAAACGACAAAGTTGTCCACGATTTAAGAGCCATTATTATTATCTTTATATAACTTTTATTGCTTTACGTCTTGAAGGCAATTTTTATAGGGGTTTGAATCTTTAATTCCACAATACAGAGCAATACAGAACACATTGAGTCCTTTGGAAATTAAGCTTTTTTCAGTCTGTGTCTACAACTCACATACTTTGTTTTTTCTATGATTTTTACTGTGGCAAAATAGTTAACATGGGATCAGATCTCTGGAGCTTATTCATGTTCGTTAATTCAGACGTTATACCTGTTCATTAGCAACTCTGTGGTCCCCCTCCCCTCAGCTTCTGGCAACAGCCTTTCCCCCTTTGATTCTCTGAATTTGGCAGCTGTAGATGCCACGTCAAAGGGTAATCATGCAGTGTGTATCTTTCTCTGACTGGCTTATTTCACTTAGCATAACATTCATAAGGTTCATCCATGTTGTCACATATTACAGCGTTTGCTCCTTTTTGAAGGCTGACTAGTATTCCATTTTACGTGTACACCACAGTTTATTTCTCCAGTCTTCTGTCCCTGGGCATTTTCGTTGTTTCCACAGTTTGGCTATTGTGAATAATGCTTCAGTGAATACAGGAGTGCTAATAATCTTCAAAATTGTGATTTCCATTCGTGTGTATAAATGCCCTGTCCTGGGATTTCTGGGTCACGCAGTCGTCCTGTTTTTAATTATCTGAGGAACCTCCATACTGTTTTCGACAGTGGTGCCACCACTTCGCATTCCTACCAGCGCTGTGCAAGGGCTTCAGTCTCTAACAATGAACTATCCGAAAGGAAATGAGGAAAACAGTCTCATTTACAATAGCACAAAAAAAAATAAATAAAACACTTAAGCCTAATTAAGGAGGTAGAAGACTTGTATATTAAAAGCTACAAAGCACGGATGAAAGAAATTAAATGAGAGAAAAACAAATGAAAAGACAACCTGTATTCATAGATGAGATGACTCACTAGTGTTAAAACCCATGTGTTTTTAGAAAACCAGAAGCTGATGCATGAGACCTGCTGTCGTGTTGTGTAGATCAGTGGTTGGATCTTAAGTCTGCTGTGTCCTTGCTCATCCAGGTGGGGAAGAGGCCCAGGACAGAACTTCGTTCGTCCTTAGATGTGTGTGGGTCAGCTGGAGACAGCCTGAAACAAAACGACAGAGGCAGGGACAGAGGAGCTTTCTTCTTCCTTATCTTGTATTCTCTAGAGCTGAGCTTCTTAAAGTGCCCAGTGTTCTGCTGCTTTCTAAGTAGCCGATTCCCATAAAATCTGAAAGCAGTCTGCTATCAGCCATTTATACTTATCAAGCAATGGACTAGTTATATTGAAAGGTAAAAAACATTAGAGTGAAATCTTTCTGTGCCAGAAATGTTTCCTTTAAGCCTAACTGGAGAGCTAGATCATTTGTTTCATGTTGAATAAATGTGTAATAATAATGACAGGTTTTGACCAGTTGGCCAGGAGGTTGTTATACATAGCAGTGTCCTCAAGCGCATGCGCCCATCACACATACACCGGAAACAGTAAATAAAACCATTTGTATTTTTAATGAGGGTTCAGAAAGAACTGTTATGTAAAATCTATAATTTCTCTCATTTGTTTATTCATTTAGTACATGTTCATTAAATACCTACTAGGTATCAGGAAATTGTAGTTTCTGGCACAAATAGGTAAAAAGACCAGCAAGGTTCCTATAGTTGAGGCGTTTACCTTCTGGTGGAGAAAGACACAATAAACAAACCGATATATAAGGCCATTCCGCGTGGAGGTAAGCTCTATTATAAAAACAAAAACAGGGCGATTTGATTGGGAGGGACTGGGAACTCTTTCAAGCAGGAGCTCTCCAGGCCGTGAGGGCAAAGGAACGGAACGAAGGCCGGTGAGGTTGGAGAGGCAGGAGCAAAGGCAAAGACGTACCGGTGGGGTCGGGAAGGTAGACAGGCCGTCCGTGTCGCACCTTGTAGAACACGGCACAGGGCTTGCCTTTAGCCTAAGTAGGCTGATGACAAATGCCTAAGTTTGAAGAGGAGAGTGAGGAGGTGGCTGTAGTTCTAAAAGGTCGCTCCGGCCGCCGTTGTGCAGAGAATAACTTGGGGCCGACGTGGGCCGAGCGAGAAAGGAACGATGGAGACATCTCCGAAGGCCGCTCTGAGAGTCAGGTGGAAGACAGAAGCGGCTGGGTGGCAGCAGTGAGCATGGGGGGAAGCAGATCAATTTGGGATGTGTTTGGAGGTCAAGTTCATAAGACTTGCTGATGAATCAAATGTAGGAAGTGAGGGAAAGAGAGGAGTCAGTGGTGATACAGAGGCACGCTTGACTGTGCCTCTGTATCACCGCTATGAAAGGAGTATTTGCTATGAAAGGAGTATTTCTCCCACTGCGGGAGATGCCACCTGGGAAGGCTGCGCCCCCTCCCCCCCCGCCAGACACAGGCACAGGATGAATTTCCTGTTCCCATTCTTCATGTCATCCCTGCATAAACTAGAATTTCACAGAAATGGTTGATGTCATCTACCCTGTTCCACTTAATTAACGAGGATAATATTTATGTCCTGATAAGCGTTCCAAAAGCTATAATGAGAACTTGTCTACATGTCATTTATCAGTTTTTATTCGTCCTACCTCACGTATCCAAAAATCTCATTCTCTCGAAAACTCAGCCAAGAGATCAACTCTGAAAGTCTAAGACAAGGGGAGTGTCAGACTCCCACACTCTTAACTGCTGTGCTTTGGGTGGTCCATTTGCTAAAATGTGAGACACCATGTTAAAGTGATATTTGTCAGGTCTGGCTGCTGTCAGAACCCGAATGATAAATTAGAGGCTGACGGGGTAGCGCTGGAGGCAAGGACACCAAGAGCAGCAAAAAGTGACAGCTGATAGGAAGAAGGCACAGCCAGTCTAAAAATGACATAAAATAGTATAAAAGCTCAGAAAGACATTAAGAGCTGGGACCATCTAGCTAGGACATTGCTGTCTGTCTTAAGGGAGGCAAAAATACGTGTAGTTCCCAATAATGACCTTGAATCAACAAGAAAAGTTTGCGTTGCTTTGGAAACAAGGGCGTAAGAATGCTGGGATGCTTTTCCCAAGGGCAAATATAAAGCTGGGCTCTTAGTGATAAATACATAACCTAAAAAATAACTTTATGTGAACCCTCTTTTCTGACACCGCTAGATAAGTACAGCACTTACCCTTCTCTGCTTTTGGAAATCAAGCTTAATGAAACAGAATGTGCCTTTGAAATGCATCTTCCTCTTTGCGGAGGCCTTGCTAGGCTGAGGTGTGTTATAGGCAGCCTTTCCCGGTGTGTCTGGTTTGTAAAGGGACACAAGCCTCTTTTCCACTTGGGAACACATGACTTCAGAGCCTTCTGTAGGCTTTGTAATTCCAGGCTATTGAATTCAGGGCTGCTATTATAACTCAAAGGTAATTTCAATATATAATGGTTGCCGTGAAATTTACTTGTCACATTGAGCTGTCCCATTGTTATCCATTGTAACAATTATGAACCTTTTGAACTTACTGTGAGTTGCTTATACTATTAGGAATTGTATTTGGTTCTATTACAACATGCCATTGAATTACCAGTGCTAAAACAATAGTAGAGTCTACAAAATTGAAAATTGTTTTCACCAATTCAGTAACTGATCTTTGACTATGCTTTGATTCTAAACCCTCACACTGAGCAAATTTTCATAGCCCTCAGAGAGCTGGTCTAGGTTCCATTCCTTCATTCCCGTATTCAACAAACACCTGAAGATTTAGAGTAGAAAAATGTAAGGCATTTGGTGGTAACCAAGTCCAGGGACCAGGAACCCCTAAATTCTGTGTTGCTCCTCATCTTCCCATGCTTGAGATTTCTGAGGGACTACACAGTAATGTGAATCAAACACCACTCCACTGACAGCTGTGAAAATGTCCTGGGAACCAGGCGATCCAGCACCTTCCAGTGCAGGGCAAATTGCAGTGTGTGTGTGTGTGTGTGTGTGTGTGTGTGTGTGTACCTAAGAATGATCTTTTCGTCTCCCAATTTAAAATCTTTGCATGTCTTCCTGGCTGGCATGGCTCAATGGACTGAGTGCTGGCCTGCGAACCAAAGGGTCGCCGGTTTGATTCCCAGTCAGGGTACATGCCTGCATTAGGGTCCAGGTCCCCAGTAAGGGACACTCAAGAGGCAATAATACATTGATGTTTCCCTGTCTCCCTCTCTTCCCCTCTGTCTAAACATAAATGAATAAAATCTTTTTTAAAAGTTTTTTTAAATAAAATCTTTGCGTGTCCTCAAGTTACCACCAGCATTTTACAAGGGGAAAAAAAATCCTAGAAAGGGAAGGAGATCAAGCATGCCTGGGAATGGCAGGCCAGGTGATATAGAAAAGAAGCGCTCATATACACCTGCCCGAGACCTGTGTCTCTTCCTCGAGGGTCTCATATTTTATTCAAGGCAAGGATGACAGCTCAGCCTCGACCCAGTGATTATTTTTAATAGAAAGCAATTCTGGCTGAGAATATTTTAAGTGTGTCAAAGGTGAGCATGAAACACGAGCGATGGCAGAGAGCACAAGGAAGCTATAGGCCAACCTGCTTGTTAGAGTCCCCTTGGTAGCTTGTTGAGAACTGTGACAGCCTGTACTTGTACCTGCGTGACAACAGCTAGTCTATTAAAAGAGTGTATATGTCATGGCAGGATGAACAGGCAGTTCCTAAATGTTGAACAGAAGTGATCTGATTCCAACCAGAGCAGAAGAGGAATTCAGAGAAGTGGGGCAGAGACTGTGCGGGGCTGGAGGCTGCTCTACCAGGCTGTCGGTAATTGACCACCAGATCTTAATGGCCCACGTTCGGCGACCTGCGTCACATTGCCAATGGTGATGCAGAAGGATGGGCCAGGGACAGACGATTGTACAAGCATTTATGTCAGAAATTTCCTGAGTCATGAATCTTGAGAGAGACTGCATAAAGAGCTGCATTCCAGTTGGAGAATTCAGTAAATGCTAAATCGCTCCCTGTCTTTGTTTACGTTGATTTCTCTCCCAGAGAAATAAGTCAATGAAATTTCTCATTTCACCAATTTAGTAACTGATCAGTTTTCCTACTTTTTGGCTCTGAACTTTTCCACTGAAGAAATCTTCATTACCATCAGAGGGCTGGTCTAGATTTCATTCCTTTGTTCCCAGATTCTACAAACACCCTTAAGAGTTAAAGTCAAAAATTTTAAGGCATATGATAGTAAACAAGCCCATGGACCAAGAATCCCCAAAATCTGTGATGGCAAATAACCAGGAGTTATGGGCAAACCCACTTGACAATAACTAGAAGCCATCGCTGACTATTCCCTTTCATGGATTGTGCCTTTGGTGTGGCATCTAAAAAGTCATCACCAAACCAAAAGGTCACCTAGATTTTCTTCTATGTTATCCTCTAAGAGTTTTATATTATAGCATTTTACATTTAGTTCTATGATCCATTTTAAGTTTATTTTTTGTGATGGGCATAGTGAGTTTTTAAAAATATACATCATACAAAGTCACTTCCCTGTTTATAGCCCTCCAGTGGCTTTCATTCATGTTTAAGATGAACCCCGGCGGTCTACAGATGAAAACCACAGTCTGACCGTGGTCTACAATTTCTACCTAATCCCTTCCCCACAGCTCCAGGCTGCCGTGGTACATTTCCCTCCCCTCTGCTACTTTCCCTCAGCCTCTGGAGATTCCTAACTCATTCATCACCTACATCTGAGCAGGGTTACATAATCAGGAACATGCAGCCGGCAAATACGACTTGAGTAGGAATAAAATGAGTCAACAGTATAGAGGAGGGTAGCTGGAGGAGATGTCAGGGTAGTTCTCTCAGACGCCCTCCTTCAGTTTGTGTAGCATTTAGTCAGTCAGCGGTGGGTCAGCAGAGCTCCCAAGGCTCAGAGGCTAAATCAATCGGCAAGTGCCCAAGAACAGAGAGCTTGAATTGGATCTTAAGCAAAAAATCCCGAGATTGAACACTTTAAAATCTATAATCATTCTATAAGGGTAAGGAATCATTTTAATTGAGGTAGAGTTCATTGCAAGGTGAATTTTTAAAACACGTACTGTGTTACAAAAGGAAAAGTCTTTTTTAGTAATTGAATTGTACTGAATCAATAATGACGTTTGTTCAAAACCTTAATTTACCAGAATCATGTCTTTTTAAAATATTTCCAGGAACACACATGAATCTTACAATCAGCTCTATTTGTTGCCTCATTCATACACCTCCATTCAGTTGCATTTAGGACAGTGTTTTGCTCCATCAGACATCAGCCACAGTGACTGATTTTATTTTATTTTGGGGGTATTTTTTGTTTGTTTTTTTAATTATATTTTTTTAAATTTTTAAACCATGATCATTCTATTATAGTTGTCTCAGTTTTCCTCCTTTACCCCCCTCCAACCAGCCCATCCCCACCCCCCACTCCCACAGTCAATTCCTCTGATGATGTTAGATGTTGACCCTGTCTGACCTTAGGCAGTCTGTTCGAGACTTCCAGGGATCTACTGCATGTGGCTGTCTCCTTCAGCTGTTAATCTAGTCACTCTGCACTCAGCAGTCAGGCTTAGAAAATTCAGGGCGGGGCGGAATCCCTTCAGGGGGCGGGGTTATTGGGCTGCTGCTGCTCAGGGGAGTGGTGTTTTCTTGAACAAGATGGCTGCTGCCATATGGGGGATGAGTCAGCACTGGGATCCCACTGGCTGCTCTCTCCATTCTCTCCCCAAAGCCTTCAACCCCAGGCTCTACTCAAGTGTCTCCAGACCACTGTGCACCCCCTTTAGCCAGGGATCTACTATCTGTGGCTGCCACTCTGCACTCAGCAGGTGGCTTAGAAAGCGCAGGGCCAGGTGGAATCCCACCTGGGGGCAGGGCTATTGGGTCCTCTGACGCTGCTGCCACTCAGGGGAAGTGGTCTCTGCCTGAGCAAGATGGCTGCTGCCACATGGGGGATGAGTTAGCACCGAAATCCTGCCGGCTACTCTCAATTCTCTCCCCAAAGCCTGCTATCTCAGTCTCTCTTCAGATGTCTCTAGCCCACTCTGCCCCCACCTTTGCTCGAGACCAGGGTGAGTGGCTGCAAATAAATATTTATGTGTTGGCCCTTTAAATGGCTCTTTGCCTCTCCAGCTGCCTGTCTCTGGCAGAAAGCAACCCTGCCGCTTTTCGCAGCTGCTGTTATCTGTGTACTTTTTGGGTTCTGGTGCTGTAGCCTGGAGATCCCCGCTTTTGGTTTAGACCCCACTCTTCTCAGGGGGATCCAACTGGCCGTTTCAATATCCTTCTGGTGCTGCCGCCCATGGGCACCCCGTTCCCCTTCTCGAGTCTCCGCCACACTCCTTACCAGTTAGATTGCGCTAAAGCTGATTCTTCTGTCTCCGAGGTCATAAGGCTCTTCTCTCGTTATTGTTCAGTTGTTTGTTCCAGGTGTTTTCTCCACAGTTTAGTTGTAATTCCAGGTTGGTCCTGGGAGGAGGTCCTTGTGACTTCCACTCACTCCTCTGCCATCTTGATTCTCTGCCACAGTGACTGATTTTAAAGAGAACTGTCCTTCACTGAAGAGCCCTTGTTACCCCCAGTTACCCATGGCATGCGTGCTTTCTACAACAACAAATACAAATGTATTAGTCCACAAGAGGAATTAAGGTATTTAAATCCCTTTATATATAATACCAATAATAAAATAAAAAATTCCAGCATTTGTTTTGCAACTTATTGAGACACATGAACACTGTGGCAGTAACATTTCTCAATAATATACACCTGTTTGCTCGCTCAAGAATGGATTCCAAGTCATTAAATTCTACTTTTTAAAAAATAGTATTATAGCAATATTATGATGCAGCTTAATTCTGTTGAAAATAAATTTACCTTTAAATCACTAGAAATAACATGATTCTTTTCTAGGCTAATGTAAATGCCACTTTATTACTCCTTAAATCCAATACTCTGTAGTTAATATTATATCTGGCAAGTAGTACATATTTGAACATTTTATTAAGTGCCTACTTGGTTATGGGAATGTTATTTATATCTTATTGGAAAGATATGTTTAGCAGTGCAGAAAGCCAATTTATACAGAACATGGCACATGGGTCTGGTGCCAGCTAGTGGTACTTAGTATGTATGCTTCACAAAGATGCCTTTTAAAATAACAACATGATCTTACTGAGATCAAAAGTGCAGGAAAACAAAAATTTTTTAAATATTTACCTGCCACGTAGGTAAGAAACAACAGAATGTACATGAGAACAGACTATGAAATGGTCTGTTGTCACGCGATGCCCCACACCAACATCTGCCCGGTCCTACGCTCCCACATTGGGCAGACTCACGTCTGTTAGCTTTATTATATGAAGAGATTATTGTTGCAATTGCATCAGTAATTAAATCAGAAAAATGCAGAAGTAAGTATTTCTTGAATAAATAAAAAATATCAAACAAGGATTTTAATATCTCACTCACCACAGTGCCTGATTTCTGAAAGCTGTTACTTCGTGGGTTCTTAAAGCTAGGTCATGACCTTAATTTTTCAGAAATATTGTAGACAACCTTGGGCATCTAAGCTTTTTAATCTTCGGGGATCCCCTGTTTAAGTTATAGATCAGTGATCTGTTTAACCATTAGCTGTGCCAAGGGGATCCTAAAAGTATAAGAAAGCTGGAGGGCGCTGAGACATGCTTCCCACGTTCAGCTTATTATTTTAATGACTTAGCCATTAGCAACAAATTTTGAGCTGGCAGACTATATTTGCCTGGGATGGAAACAGAGTTAGGGAACATTATCTCAGGTTTCAGTCTCTAACACTGTTTACTTTTAGAATCAATGCTTTCTTATTAATTTTCTCATTAAGGGTGTTAATAAATGGTTTAAATAGAATTTTAGATCTCTGTTAATGGCTCACGTATTAAATGGCCATAGTCTTGAACTTTGAGGTTGAAAATTCTAATTTTCTCTGGGGCTACTCTCAGAAATGTATACATAAGAGGGGAAAAACTTTATTCCCATCTCATACCTTCAAGAGTTGACACAATTTCTGGAGCCGTTTGTCAATGAGCCCACCTGGTAGGAAGTAAGATTGAGTTAGAGTGACAGCTTATTACAGATGGAGCTTTCAGGTTCAATTAGTTCATATTACTCAGATGTATAAAGAAAATTCACTTTCCATATTTTCAGTCATTGATCTATTTTCCTCTGAAACCCATTTAAAGGAAGAGTTTTGAGTTGCGTGCGCTCCTCACGATGCAGGCATGTAAGTCACCTGCCAGATAACTGGGTTACTTTTGGATAAATGACCACACTCTCAGGTTTCTTCCCGCTTTCCCTGCTGCCATGCGAGATTGCTTGGGGTGTAAACGTTTTATTTTTGTGTGATTTCGTACCGTGGGGCCAAGGGCCGAGCATACCCTGGGCTGCTTCCGGCGCCCTGCTGGTTTCTGCTTTGGACAGGGTGGCGCGGTCTTCCCCAGGGGAGGGGAACAGCCCCCTCCCCTGGCACCCGCTGCTGCAGGGTGTCCTCAGACATCTGCTCCGCGCATAAAATCCTTGCACACCGCGGTCCTCGTCCTGGTCTCCGGCTCCCGCCCACCCACAACTCCTCTCAGAAACTCCCTGCCCTGGGCGACGCGGCAACAGATTCTGCATCCCTCGCCCGCTGCACGTGGCCTTGGGAGGAACGACCTCAGGCTCGTCTTTGTTGCCAACACCGGCCCGACTGGAAGGAGGTGTGTTGGATATGACCCCACGTGGGCTGTCCTCCAGGGGAATGGGACCGGCGTCCCACAGCCCCATTCACAGCCTCTCTCTTACTTGTGGGCATTTCTGTGGCTCCTTCCACTTGTCTCGTGGTTTTCCTTGGAGGAGAAAAACGGGACACCTGTCGCTCTACATCTTCCCTTTAATTCTCCTTTTCGCTAGGTCATGAAAGGGCAGGGCTTCCCTTCTCTATATATTTTATCCTCGTTATCCCCGCCCCCTCAGCATAGAGAAGAGAATCTCCATGGTCTGTCTTGCCATGTTTGGCTCTGGATATATTGATATAAGCTTAAAGTGCCCGCCCTTGCCAATGGACGCAGACTTGGGGGAAGGCTACAGGAAAATGGAAATTGAATAGGAAATGAAAACATGTTGCTTTAATATTTTCCAAACACTATCTCTGTTCCATCGTGATCAATGGTTGTGCATCCTGGCTGGTTATTAAAATCACTGGAGGTCTTTTACAAAATACTGAGGCTAGACCCCTACAGAAAGATTAAATCAGAACATCAGAGAGCGATCCATCTGATGCTGGGAGAGTTTAAGTCAATTGCTCAATGTCAGCAAATATGCCCCACTCTGGTGGGTCCTCTCCCCCGCTGCCAAGCACATCGTCCTGCTGAACCACGTGCTGCTATTTCTATTCCTAACTGGGTGTGCAAACCAAACTTATAATGTATTTCACGTTTTAGTGCAGTGTGTGGAGCATGTATATTTCACATGTAATTTATGTAGAAAACAAATCGAGGAAAACACGCTTGTCTCGCGCACTTCATTCCTCACAACGTTGCAGCGCGGCTGCTGCGATGGCCGCGCCACCTGGAAAGGGACAGGAAACACCCGTGCTCGCCAGTGACGGTGACGGTGGAGGACAGCTTATTTCACGAATCGCACCCGCGCTGCCTTTTGGCTCCTCCCGCCAACTCCATCGCCGCGCCGCAGAAATCTTTTTGCACATTCACAGTTTCTCTGGAGTTACTCGCAAGGATATCTGATGGTTTAATGAGTGTGCAATCTGTTGGAGGGTCGGCGGGGGAGGCAATGGAGAAATTGAACATAGACACACAATGGAAAACTTTTTACTAATACCAGGGGTCCCTACGTCCGGTAGCAAAACTGGAAAGTAAAGGAAACACGGTCCTTTTACACTGTGTTTCTTCTACTTGCTTCCAGTCACTTCCAGAGGGAAAAGGGGTCTCTAAGGACCTTTCTAGATATACGATCCCACCTCCTTCTCTGTTTCCTGATCCATGGTCTCTCTCCCCACCTCCTCTCCCTCTCTGTCTCTTCCCTTCCTCCCTGCCTCCTCCTTCCCTCTGTATTCCAATTCCTCCCTCCCCCGACCCTCTTCCTCCATCTGGACACTGAATCCAGCAAAGTGGTCCTCCGGAGGTTTCAGAGAACCAGGAGGAGGCTGCCCACACTAGTCCCTCCCACTTAAATGGGTTCGCCTGCCTGAGGGAAAGGACAGAGAGGTTGGGGATTTCTGGGGAGAAGCATGGCATATTGATTACCGATTTCCTGCCTCACCTTCCTCACGTGAACCACAGCCTCCTTTGCACATTCTGTCTATGGAAAACAAATATTCCTCATCATTGGATTTCATGCATCGTCGTTAAAAAACTTACGCTGAGGTGTGAGCTGGCTCAACTGATCACAGCTTGCCCACTTGGGCAGCAAGCGACCTTCTGACAGCAATGTCTCCTCACAGGAAGAGGGCGCCCTGGGCGTGGCTGTCACCCCATCTGGTGTCTGGACACCCTTGTTCTAAATCTGTCCAGTGTCCAGCAAATAACACCTTGCGCACACGAAGCCCGTGCGCTCTCTGTCCTGGTTCTCGGATTCACTGAGGATGGGATGGTATCTGAAGGTCATGCAAGGAGGAGAAAAGGGTAAAAATAAGTAACATATTTCATTGCCAGCCTCCGCAGGTAGCAGTGGCTGTGGCCATGTGGAATGACCTGCCAGTGACTGTCATCGCAGCCTTCCATCAGGTTCCGGAGGGCCAGGCGCAAGTGCACTGATCAAAAACTTCAGTCACAGATTGTTTTGTCTCTGTCTCTCTCTCTCTTTTCCGGTTTCCAGCCTGGATGTGTAAATACCACTGAAGTGGACATCAAGAAGTCATCCCGAATGAGAAACCCTCACAAGACACGGAAGGTAAAATCACCGTTCGTTGTGCTGGTCTGAGCTTCGAGGGCGTCGGTCATGAAAATCTCCGCCCCTCTTTCCCAGGGCTCCTGCGAGGGTCCCTGCTGCTCTTTCTTGTGGCGTGGCCGGGAGAGAATCTTGGCGGTCAAGCCCTGGGCTCCGCCGGTCCCTCTCCCCTGAGGAAACAGCCCCATCCTCAGGCACGCAGCCATCTGTGCCAGGACGGGGACAATGATGCCGGCGACCCTTCTCTCAGCAATGAAAGGCATCTGTTTCAGAGTCCAGGGGACTGTCTGAGAAAAAGTGGTACCGAAGCGAGAGGGGCATTTTTAGGAAAAAAGCCTGAGGGAGAAAGGGACGTCGTTAAGATTCTTAACTACAGATGTTGTATGAGGACCCCCTTTTAACAGCAGAACTTTGTGACACCTGTGAGATATTGACTGTGTGGTGTTGGAATGGGACAGAATACACACTCCAAGAAAAAAGCCCTCCAGAATGTAACATTTTAGATAATCTTTTGAAAACACAAGGCAGTAGTACCTACATTTTTTTTTTAAGTAACATGCAAACACACAGAAGGCACTTTTACTCATTCCATAAAAAATGTTGGATGCACATAAGCATTTCTGGCCTGGGGCAGCCCCTCCGAAGACAATGACCAAGGATGGGGCCACTACGTCAGGGTGCTCCACCAAGTTCAAGACCTTCTTTTCAGTGGCTCTTTCCTTATGTGGCCATAGCATTTTCTAGGGTCCGTGTCCCTGAAATAGGCACACAACATTTTTTAAATTTTTTTAAAAGATTTTTTTATTTATTTTTCGAGAGGGGAAGGGAGGGAGAAAGAGAGAGAGATAAACATCAATGTGCGGTTGCCTCTCACGTGCCCCCTACCAGGGACCTGGCCTGCACTGAGAATCGAACCAGCAACCTTTCGGTTTGCAGGCCAGCGCTCAATCCACTGAGCCACACTAGCCGGGGCCACACGACATTTTTTGCTAGTCTTATTTTTTGTTGGTTTTTTCTTCCATCCCTAGAAACACATGCATCAGGTACGAGGGCCCCGAAGCGGTTCAAATACCTTTTCTTTCCTGTAAGGCAGTTGGCCTTGGTGTGAGGATACAGAAGCTGCAGGGGAATTGCCGCAAAAGCCATTCAGACGCGGCACTCAGAAGGTCCTGTCCCAGGGATTCTGATGGATGGAGGTGGGGCCAGACCAAACAGGCCTGGGGGTGTCCTCCACCCCCTCCCCACCCCCGACGGGCCCCGCCCCTGCCCGGTCATTTCATCTTCTGCTCAATGTCCATTTTGCGGGCACCAGGGACTCAGTTTATGGAGCACAATTCAAAATGCAATCAGCTTTCCAAAAAGGTGCATGAAGCCACCTCTCTCTCCTTTCTGAACTTTGAAGATCTTACTCCATGTCAAGTTTCCCCAAAAGACACCGACTGAGATATGCTCTCATGTGGAAGAGAAAGGGGATGGATTAGTGAGATCGACCTTAAAGACAGTCGAGTCATCGTTTATACTTTTTAACACCATACTCAACGTTGGTATTTTACCAGTGCCTCACGTAGCGTCATTCTTCTTTTAATTTTTCAATTACAGTTTACATTCAATGTAATTCTGCATTAATTTCGGGTGTACAGCATGGTGCTTAGACAATCGTATGCTTTACAAAGTGGCCCCCCGATATTTCCAGGGCTCACCTGACATCATACCTGTTGCGACTGTATTCCCCGCACTGTCCTTTCCATCCCTGTGACTTTGAAAGTTTGAAAAGCGACAACTGACAGTGTTGCTCTTTACATAGCAGCCCCCATTTAATGATGGGAAAATCCGAGGCACGGCCAGGTAAAACGCGCAAAGGTAGGGAATCCTTGGGCGGCGTTTGTCTGGGTGGCCGCTCACTTCCTGTGACTCCCTAACGCAGGAACTGTAGGGCCAGGCTGCAGAGCTGCCTGCACTGAAATGACCAGAGAAAGACTGACGTCCCCGGGTGCTGCAGCACCCGCACGCACGCCCTTGTTTTTAACAGCTGGAGAAGACGTTGTCCCACCTCTTGATACACGTAGCTTCTCCCAGTCAGAAGCGTTGAATTTACTAGAATCTTCACAATGTTATTTTAACTCCAAGCCACATGCCGGTTTGTCTTTTTGATGTCCTTTTTATTGACCATATTGAGGTAACACTGGTTAGAACGACCATCGCTGGTACGTTAGCCCATATTTGGCTCAGAACTGAGAGAGTCCATTCAATCAACAGATTTAATGTCTCTGCTTTAAGCCTGCCTGGTGACTTTCATTTTGTGGGTGGGACTCCTCCAGTTTTTATAAGACTTCGTCCTTCATCCTCATCAAAGAAAAAGTTCTCTCAAGCCGCCCCTGAATCTGATCATCACACCTTCCGTGTTCTCTCTATAGTCAATTATTCTGTCGGAGTTAATGATCTAACCACTTCTTTTTTCAGATCTGTGCTTCGGCTTCACGTTCGTACAATATTTATGGTAGAAGTGCCATTTGAATTTTGATAAGACGCTTAATCAAATATGTACCAAAGTTACCTTACTGAATATATAACACAAAGTTACCTTTTAGAAAATCTGTGGCTACACATACTTTGTCCTAACATATTTCTTTTTTCACTTAATATAGTCTGTCTATGGTTTACAAAATGATATTAGAAGTCACAGTCCTACCCACACACCCACACCAGAAACTAAACCTCCAACAGAAGATGAGTTACAACAACAGGTGGGTCAACCTATAAAATGACTTGTTAATGTCTTACAGAGTAATAGCCATGACACCCGGATGGTGAATGTTAATAGGTATTGTGAAGGGTTACTTGTGTGGTTGATTGTTTCAAATCGATTTTGAGTTAAACGGTAACAAAATTGTCTAATTTTAAGATATATAGTAAAAACTCTTCAATATTTATCTCCCCAGGTCCCTTTTTTTCTACCCAAGTTTTTAAAGTCATGTACACTAATTTTTAGGTGCCTCCTTTTGATCAACAGCTATTTTGTACTCCGTGACTCTGTCTTACAGAATGAGAAGGCAAGAGGTTGGCTACATTGTCAGGCATTTCCCATATCCAATCATGTGACATGGTCTTTACAAAAGAGCGATTATTCTTGTTTCGACAGTTCTGATCTCTAGCTCTACGTGCCTCTTGAAGTTTTCCCATATCAACACTGGTGTGTAGTCATGGTATATATCACTTGGTGTTTTACCAGCTGGTCAATAGTTTTGTCTTCAAGTAATATTGCAAAGCAAACACCAGCATTTCATATCAAATCATAATTAGTCTCTTAGTTGGTTCAGTCATGGGACTTTTTTCCATTTTTGAATATTTTTTCTTATACTTATTATAATATGATTTATCATTTATATAATATAGAAAATCTATTTTGAACAATAATGAACATATTGTTGTTTGGAATTGCCCCGTTTATCAGAAATTAGAGCTGAAAATTAGGAGAGTGTCACTACTTGTATAACTAGTTCCTTAACTGTCTTTTCAGATAAACTACTGGCAAATACAGTTAGATAGACATCGGTTAAAAATGTCAAAAGTCGCTGATAGGTAAGTATCTCAGGATGTCCATATACATTTAACATTTTTATATGACAATGAATCTGATCAAAATAGTAAAAGAACTATTAGAAAGGGAGCTGAGATAAGTTATTGGAACTCTGTAGTAACTGTTATTTAGTTTTTCCTTTTTTAACATAGAAAACTTTCAGGAACTGTTTTGTTGCAGTTTAAATTACAGAATTATCATTACTGTTTTAAATTTCTAAAGGCCTAATCCTTGGGCAACCAGAATCAGATACAGAAGATAATTCCAAGGTGTTGAATTTTTCATTCCTGCTAGGAACAATGACACTCTCAACTTATGAAGTTACCTTTTGGCATTTCTGTAAATTTATATTAACATTCACACTGAGTCATTGCATGACTTCAAAATTTGAATTAAGCTTCAGATTTTAACTCTTTTCCATTTCTTCATTTAAATCTGTTCTTAATGACCTTTATGTTCTTCACTTTGGGGCATTATCAAATCCTACTTCTTCAACTTTTTTCCTCTCCTCTCTTTTTTTTTTATTTTTAAATACAGATCTTAAAAAAATTTTTTTTTGGTCAGTGATTTCCCTTTTACCTAATTTCTAGAAATACTTCCCACAAAAATTCCCTTTTAACCTCTTTTCCAGGTTGGCTAAAATCAGTTCAGCTGCAGGAGAACTGGTCAACCAGGGGTGGGACCTGACCCTTAGCCTTTTCACAGCCTTTCACACACTGCCCTTCACCCTTTTGCTTCCTGGTAATGGAGGGATATTGATCACATGGCTTAGGTATAGGGAGAGGTGGAATCCATAGCCATGTTTGTCTTCCAAGAAGCACAATAAGTTGATGCATGTAAGTTATTGAAATGCGAAAACTGCCATTGGATTTCCTTCTATACACAAGCAAGGATTCCTTGGCCAGACAGTTTTATGTTGTCCCTTACTTTGGGCTGGACATCACCTCAGCCAGACAACTAAGGAAGATGAACATGTTTCTTCTCTCTAGTCTGCTAAGTTACACGGAACAATATTTAGAATATGACCCATTTTTTGTGCCACCTGACCCTTCTAACCCATGGCTGTCTGATGATACTACTTTCTGGGAACTTGAAGCAAGGTAAGTGACATTTTCTCTTCCCTCAAAATATTTCATTTATTTCAGGGTTTGGGTTAAATAAGAAGAATCCTATAGCTGAGTAACTGTAAAGGTAATTTTACTCTATGTCTATATTAGCCCATGACATGAAGTTCTTATTATAAAGGTAATTGTTTTTGAACCTGAGATATTTGGAACCTGAGATATTTGGATATCTATATATGCATTTCTGGAAGACTAGCACAAAATAGGGGAATAAAAGTTTTAAAATAGACTAGTCAGAGTTGGGATCTTTGGTTCTTTAAATTTAGCTCATTGTATTAGCTTCCTTAAAAATCCACATAGTCACAAAGGTCCATGTATTCAAGTAATATGAATGCTAAAGCCACACTTATTAATAAGTCCATTGTAAGTATGCCTTTATACTTCAGTTTTAAAACAAAATAACCTTACTATAAACACTCTGAGATTGACAAGACACTGTCTTCTTAAGAAAACCAAAGCACAAGTTAGGACTCCCTGATTTCTTTCATGAGCTCAAGAAGAACTATATTATCAATCTTGACAGAACGATAAAAAGATCATTGCGTATCATTTTATAGAGTAGGCATTTAGTATTTCTGTAGCACTTCTCTAGATTGCATTTATGGACCTCCTCTTTCTTTTATATTCATCCATTGGGTCTCCAGTGCTTAAAACATACAGAGCTGTTCATCCATAGGTTCTAGATTTCATAGGTGAGGAAGCTAGGACCCCAAAATGTTATTATTCCACCAAGATTAGATCACACTCTTAACTGACAGCAGAGTCCTGTACCAGGACTTAGGCCTGTTAGTTCCCACCCAAAGCATTTTCTCCCAGGCCTGTTAGCTTCCAACACATTTCCTCCCAGGACAGCATACCACGATGAGGCTGCACTGGGAACGGGCTAAGAAAGTGGGCTATAGGGTCACAATGTCTGCAGTTTACCCCCTTATTACCTGTTCAACGCCGGCAAGATGTAACCCTCTTTATGCTGCCATTTCATCTTCTATAAAATGAGAATTATAATCATACCTATCTCATAAAGTTGTTGAAAAAAACTAAAAGAATTCATCCAGAGCAGTGAGCACCTGATGCTCGGTAAACCTGAGACTTTATTATTAATTCCTAACTTACATCTCAATACGATGTCATGCAGAGTCATCCACCTGAGATTGTTTCCTGAAAGTTAAGTTAAAGATGGGAAGGTCAAGACATATATGATTCTGAGAGGAAATGTAACAGCAGGAAACAGGGCTCATAATGAAAGGAGTGTATTTGGTTTTGTTTTATCTCTTATAGCAAAGAACCAAGCCAGCAGAGGGTAAAGCGATGGGGGTTTGGCATGGACGAAGCACTGAAAGACCCTGTTGGGAGAGAGCAGTTTCTTAAATTTCTAGAGTCAGAATTCAGCTCAGAAAACTTAAGGTAAGACCTGTTTTTTAGATCTTACACTACAAGCCAGAGATACCGACCTACGATGTGTCTGGTCATTTAAGACGTGATACAACCAATCAATTACGTTCCTAACCAACATCATGATGATGATATGAAACCATTGAACTCCTGCCACTTGTTGAAGGCAGGAAAGGGTAACTAAGGCAAAGTCTGCTCAACTCTCAGTTCCTCGTAGTGATTTATTTTTACACTGTCTCTTGATCTTTCTCCTATATAAATTTTGTACATTTGAAATGGATTCCATAAAGCAGTGTGATACTTCGTGTTTGGCAAAGTAGAAAATGGCCAATCATATTTATGCATTGAATCGAAATATCAACTATTTATCCATATCGATCTTCTTTGCGTATTGCTCAAGTAAGGTCTAGAAAAAGAGGCTCAGTACTCCAATAACTTGAGACAAAACTAGGGGGCAGCTCATTTTCTTTGCACATTACATACAGCCTCAGGGCAGGTAAGGACAGCACCACACTGAGTTGTCAGTGACAGAGGGGAACATATCCTGCCCATCTTTTGTAAACTTCATCCTTACATATTTTTGAAACTTTTCTATCTTGAAAGATTCCTGGAAATTAAATGTTTAAATGTGAGACACTGGAGTAGACTTGAATGGCTCTGTTTAACATCATTGAAGTGAGTGATAACTTTCCACTACATGAAACTGGCTTTCCATGAGCTCGCGTATTCATTATTCTTTTGAAACATCATCCCCTAATTTCCTTTCCCATGACATATGCCATTTTGTGAAATTTATTTACTGAAGGATCTCGGCATTCATTTTTTTCATAGGAACTAAGTAGAGCCAGGAACTCAGAGTATGTCACATTCTTTTCAGGGGATTTAACAGATACCAATAACAAACGTTCAGAAGTATGTAGGACTTTGACAGATGTCCCATGGGTTATGCAAGATGACCATACACCCTGGATACACCCTGGAGGAATCCTGTATCCTCCAGATACACCCTGGAGGAATCTAATCATGTAGACTTGTGCCTGTCAACGATTGCTGGGTTGTAGCTTCCTGCTCTCTCAAGTTTCTGAGAACCTTCTCAAGTTTATGGGATCCACAGTCGCTGAGGATGATTGCTGAGCCTACTAACTAACATTTTCTATATTAAGGTTATGTTGTCAATTATTGAGTACAAGAACGTATAAAAATAAGGCAGAAATAAAGGATATTTTTTGCATTACAGTGGATGGGGAAGTGAAATATCCTCTAATTCTCTTTAAGTTTTTGAGGAAATGCTGACACGGTGAGTATCAGGATGAAGAAGTATCCAGGTACTAAGCCTCCCTAGAATCACCTAACCGAACAAAAATGGCTCTGGGCCTCATTAACGTTACAGCCTGCTGATGGATGCAGAGAAGACAGGCCACAGCACAAAACGATGGTGTTTGGATCGGAGAAATGTGAAGGGACAGTTAACCCGGGGCTGGGGATCAGCAAAGGCCTCCTTGGCCAGACGGCTTCTAGACTGAGATCTGGCTGCTGCCGACGTAGCCAGCAGGAAAGGAAAAGGGGAGAAGCTTCTCAGCAAAGGGAGGAACACGTGCAAGCTTTGTTTTCATGAATTAATTGAATCCCGGCTGATTCCTTAATTCAAACTTTAGCCATTTCTTATATCAGTAATTCTATATTGCACTAGTTTCCCTACTAAGTAATTACATATGGAATAGTACATATATTATATGTATGTGTGTATATACTCAAGAAATGTGTATGAATATATTTCTTAAGTATTTACCTTATGCTTATTATATGTTTCCCGACTAAACATACAGATGACAGATAGACAGAGAGAAAGATATAAATCTTGAACACCTACTCAATGCCATAAGCATGCTTTCTACTCACTACTCTTACAAGTATGCCATGCTTTATTATCACACATCACACCAAAAATATAATGTAAGTATTGTCGCTCCCTTTTACAGATAAGCAAAATATGTTTGGGGAAGGTTAAGTGTGTTGTCCAAGTGAGCTTGCTAATCGTGCACCCTAGGCTTCCTATAAACCAACGCTGTCTACTGCTCCCAAAATCAGAGCCCCACTGCCTGCGCCTCACTATCAGAGTCACGGACTGAGGGAGACACAATGATCCGGTTAGCCCACAGAGCTAATTGCGCTCAAATGAGTCTCAGTGCATCTTATCTAAGCCACGCACCTCTAAGCACCTGCCATTTATGCAAGTGTGGCACTCATTTGAGTGTTTTCCTCAAGTATCAGGACAAAAAAGAGGAGTCAAGAAGTACTGCTTATCTATAGCTGCTTATTTGTCAGCTGCAGCCTACGTCCTCCGGTGTCTACTTTGCTCATCCCTTTTCCAGGTAAAGCACATAAATACTTCGCATAGAGTCAATACTAACTAACTAGCGATCTGAGTTTCATTTTTGCGTACTTAAAAATAGGTCAGGCACTTCAAAAGGGCCCTTTACACAATTTATGTCATGTAACCTAATGGAAACCCAGTGAGAGAGGCAGTATCATGCCATTTTACCAATGAAGAAACGAAGACCCAAAGACATGAAGACACTTGCTCGTATTCCCGCTGCCATGTAACAGGGGACGGAGGGATTTTGACCAGTGCCCCTTCCACTCTACTAAGTTATTAACACAATGATGACGACAATATGCTGAGGACAGAAAGGGCAATGAAGCTCTGAGGGAGGCATTCCAGGGAGTGGCCAAGAGCATATCTGTTGCACATTACCCAGGGGCAAACCCCAGTTATGGCAACCATGGTGGCCAGCCTTCAACAGGCGACCCTGGCTTCATATACTCAGTCCCCTGTTCTCTGAAATGTGGGGAAGTACTGAGTTACTATCGCTCAGTTCCTTAGAATAGTGCCGGCACCCACTATCAATGTAGATGGTGTTATTGTTCTCAACTTTTTGATAATTTGCCTGTGTGTCCAAGTCCATGTAAGATGTCACTGCACCCATAACAGCTTTCTAGAATGTCCTTTTCCAGCCCAGTGCTTGCCCTAGCAGGATTTTCTGCTCTGTATTCTCAGACTGTCTGGTTTGTGCTATTCCTTGAGAGTCCCTCATTGACTTCCTTGTCCTGTGGCCACATGAGTGGGGTTTTTTTCCCTCTGTTTGTTCTTTGAGGACAGATTCTTTTGACTGCCATGTCAAAGTGTGCTGGAATGAACTTGAATGAGCATTAATTATAATACTTACTGTCCCTCAGATTGCATATGGTATTCCTGTTAGATCGCAGTGTTGAAATCTGTATTTTAGGAGGAAAATGGCCTCGAGGTGTCCCTCTTCAAAGCAATAGAGGTAGTTTCACATCGAAGATGTTGACCCAATTGGATAGATAGAGGAAAGCGATTCCTAGAAACTGAAAAATCAGTGGAGTGAGTGGTATTTGATACTCTAATTCTAGCTTGACTTGAGCTTATTTCTGACCTCTCTTTAATGCCCAAGTCAAAACTTCAGTCAGGGAGGTACCGCTCATCAGCTTGTACATATCTGAAGGCTGTAACTCACAGTAGCTTCTGTCTCTGGTGATCTTGTCCATTTCACGACCACATGTACCATCAGAGCCATAACAGTGCCTGTTGAGGATATATAGACCAAGTTACTCTTTCAGGTATATTTTATATTAACCAATTGTGATGTACATATTCCTCTTTTTAACATTATTTCTAGGTCAAATCAGAAGATATCACATAGAGGAACATTTAAAGAAATGGAATCCATTAATCCAACGTGACCCCTTATTATTAGACTTTTCTATTTGCTCTTATCAAGCAAAACATGTTCTGCTGTTCTTCCCTTCCAGCATATACATTCTGTAAAGAAGCATATAAAATATATTTATATACTTAGAAGTCGACATGTATTCATTTCTTTTCAGAGCTCCTTGAGTGATGTGCTGAAAAATATAATGCCTCTGCATATTAAAGCCTTTCAAACTACTGCAAGGGAAAGCTTCCTGTTTCTGCCATTCCAGAACTCTCTGAATCCTATAGCCAGCCTAAAATTAGTCACTTGCCCTGATTTCTGCAGTGAGGGCCTTTTTTGATCTGGGCCCAGACTTCCTTTCACTCCAGCAAAGCTTCGCTGTAATCCCTTTGCCAGGTGGAGCAGAAAACCCTCTCCATACTGACCCTCATCACTGAAATGGACAAAGGACCCAAAGGATACAGTGTAATACGTGACTTTATCACACGCTGCGTGCCACTCACCCCTAATACCCTCCAAACTCCTCTCCCTCTCTAATAAATGGTTCTGTAGCACTGCTTACTTTGCTTTAATAAAAGAAAGGTTGCACCGAATCACGGCTCTGGCAGATCCACTTTTCAGAGCAAACTCATAAAGGACATTGTTTTCAATATTTCCTTCCAAAAAATTATATACCTTTGAATACAACTAATAAAAAAAAATATCAGTAAAGGCCTGGAATGGGAAGGCCACAAAGAAACTGGGTTCATTATTATGCATCATTGTAAATTGTATGATCACTTGATTTTATAAGAATTTTCAGCCCTGGCTGGTGTGGCTCGGTGGACTGAGCTCAGGACTGCGAACCAAAGGGTTGCCGGTTCAGTTCCCAGTCAGGGCATGTGCCTGGGTTGCAAGCTAGGTCCCCAGTAGGGGGCGTGTGAGAGGCAACCCACACATCGATATTTCTCTCCCTCTCTTTCTCCCTCCCCTCCCCTCTCTCTAAAAAAAATTAAACAAAATCTTTAAAGAAATAAGAAAAGTATTTTCAGATTATGAAACATCAGAGTAAATATTTGGTGTCACATTCCACGCAGGTTCTGGCTGGCTGTGGAAGATCTGAAGAAAAGGCCTATTCGAGAAGTCCCCTCCCGAGTTCAGGAAATATGGCAAGAGTTTCTGGCTCCAGGAGCCCCCAGCGCCATTAACTTGGATTCTAAGAGCTATGACAAAACCACACAGAACGTGAAGGAGCCCGGACGGTACACATTCGAAGACGCTCAGGTTGGTGCAGGGGAGGGCGGGCCTCGATGTGAGTCACAGATGTGCTCCCGAGAAGTGGACAGTTGAGATACTTTCATTCCATTTAATTATAATTGGCAGTGAAGCCTCACATTCCAGATTAGGTAATTGGATGTAAAATAACTCTTCGTTGATCTAGAAGAGACCAGAGATGCTTTCGAGTGACCCATTTTTCAAAGCCTGGTCGTGTTTTTGAAATTTGTATAGTTTTACATGCAAATTTGTTGAAAGGAAATAGTTGGAAATATTTGAAAACTTTTACTTCATCTTCTGTTTTGTTTGTCACCCAATATGTGAGCAAGCATTTGTCCCAAGTGGCCCAACATCAGGAACACATATTTGAAATCTCTTAAGATGTCATCCAATGCAAAGATTTGAAGATTCTGACATTCCTAAATTATTCATTAGTACGTCCAGAGCTAAACTAAGTTAGCTTAAAGTTACGTCAAATGCAAGCCAGTTTTGCCACTGGTGATAAAATAAAATACTAGAGTCAGGCACTTATTAATTTTTCAAGTTAATTTTTTAGTCTTCAAAAAGAAATAAAAGGAAATTGATGTTAAGATATTAACTTCTGAAGACAATTTTTTGTAGTGTTTTTTCAATCAAATTGGACATCAATGTCTCCTTAAGAACAAGTTGAATTTCTACTTTCTCTAAAGAATATTATGCTCAAGAAGAAAAACAAACTCGTAATGAGAAGATATCGTTTCCTAATAACGTGTTGAAATTGGCTTTTAATCAGAACATGCATACTTTATAATTTCTTAAACCATTTTTGGAAAAGAATATTAACTCTAGAAAGTACATTGTATTTTAAATAACAGTGTTACTACAATAAAATGCAGACGATGAAGAATGAGATACATAAATTTCCTTCCTTGGTTTTACTCTCAGCAGAAAATACATTTCTTCTTGGTGTTGCTTTAAGGAAATGAGCTACTCAACATAAAACGAACCCAGGTTGGAACAGCTAATCAAACACCGATTCTCCTTCTCTGTGCTATGGTCTTCTAGGTGGAAACAATTACATTCTACAGAGACACGTGACTGAGAGCAGGATGAAAATTCTGGCCTTGCTTCCTTCTCTGCTCGTTTATTTTTTATTTCAGGTCAAGATAAAATTTCAGACATTTTTCAAGAACCAACAATGTGTCCCATGTTTGAGATGACCTTCCTGAAGTCTTAAAAAGAACATTTATTTATCTGTGTCCTTTAAAGATATTTTGCTTAATGGATCTTCAGTAACGTGAAAAAGCATAGTTTTCTACAGAAAGCATTACCAGCAGACGCTAGGCTTCTCCTTGAATTAAGCTCAGATGTGTAACTCCAGTTTTGTTTTGTTTTGTTTTGTTTTTTGTGGGGTTTTCAACCCTATCTTCGAGAATATAATAGGAATTCCTTGTCCTTGTTTGAGAAGAGACACGACGTAATAGTTAGGAAAGCACAGTCCAGAACCAAATTGCCTGGGTTCTAGTCAGAGTCCAGCGTGTGACCTCAGTATGTGACTTCCCTGTCCCTTCGTTTCTTCATATTTAAAATGGATCTGATAGTGGTTACCAGCCTCACTGAGGTTGTGTGAGGATTGAGTTAATTAGCATAGGCAAGCATTCCGGAGTGTGTATTCAAGCATCTACTATGCACAGCCCCACCGTCTGCTAAACATTTATCATTTCTTTCATTCTCACGACCTTTGTATTATACCTTAGAAAATGAAGGCTGAGAGAGATGAATCATCTGGTCTACATTTACATTTTGTAACTGATAGAGCTTGAGCAAGATAGTATCTGAATCCCAAAATGCTTGACTCCAAAACAAGACATTATTTCACTCTTACAACACATTGATAGTTTTAAACGTACCTTACCTACTCTTGGAGAAGAACCTCCTGCTAAATAGTTGAGGCTTAATCCTGAGTGCTTTGAAATGGACTCAGAGTAGCTGCAAATTATTGCTGGTGTGTTGGAGACTAGGAAAACCGAGTCACTTCTAAAAAAATGTATTCTCTCCAAATAAGAGTGGGACATCCAGATACTCTCTCAAAGGTTTCAAAACTCTACCTCTAACTGCCATGTCACTAGACGAGAAAGACCCGGGAGCATCTACGCTCCCTTGAGCTGCACTAGGCCACAGCTCAGTCTCCTGAAGTTGGGCCAGTAACGCTGAATTGAGTCAATGCATCTTTTTTTTTCCCTCTGTTCTTGGTCTACCAATATTCATCATTAAAACAGAACATTACGAACTGACCAGAATTAAATTATTAAATATTTATCTAATTTGTCACTGAATGAGCAAAAAGAACATATAAATGGGGAGATATGGCCATCAAATATTATACTATTTATTTTTTTACATGTGCTCTGGCCCAAAGTGGGTGTGGGTGACAATTTTCCATATTATTTGCGTCAGGGCAGTCTCGGCCTCCAAATACATGTCATGCCACAGGTGTCTAGGGTGACTCCACATTGTTCACTCTGGGCCTGGAGTAGTTTGAAGAGAGAAATTGACTTACTGGTGTATTCTGAAATAATCTATATAGATGAACAACTTGATTTGGAATCACTTTATGACATTCCATGAACTAAATTCCATTTTTTTTTTCAAGAACTGGATGTGATTTACTTTTTCTGTAACTCCTCCACCAGGTCTAAAATTGTTTCATGAATAAAAGAGTGAATTTGGGAATCCGCATGTTTTCTAAACATAAGGTATTCTCGTCAGCACCGTTATTATTATTATTACTTCTAGCTGCTTCCAGATTTGCTTTTGAACTATACGTTGTGTTCTTATCTCCGTATTTGATTTTTCCTGAGAAATAATAAAAGAAGCACCTTAACCATTATTTCTTTTTAGGAGCACATTTACAAATTGATGAAAAGTGATTCATACCCACGTTTTATAAGATCCAGTGCCTATCAGGAGCTTCTACAGGCAAAGAAAAAGGTATTGGTTCTTTGTGACCTTTTCAACTCTGGTACTCGGTTATAGTTACTTGGAGTAGTTACCTCCGCTGGGTTAAGGTGCTGGACAAATGGTAAGTAAACTCACTCCAAGACCCTCCCCCAAACCTTTACATTTTTAAGAGTCATTTAAGTTATTTACCTTCTCCTTGTTGATTGCTTCTTTTCTCTTTCTGTTTGTTTCCGTAGATGTTCTTGCTTTACAAAGTTTTCTAGAAGCTTTTCTTATGTTTCGTCTTAGTTTTTAGTATGCCTAGTTCAAGGAAATTTTAAAAATCACCATAAAGAAAGGAAAAGGACCATGTCATTAGGTAAAAAACTTGAAGAGGGTTTTTTTGTTGTTGTTGTTCAGTAAACTAGAGTACACGTTTTCAGCCACATACCCCATAACTAAAAATAATCATTTTTTTCTGATAGCTGTGAAAATGTTGTGACATTTGCTTCTGAATATATTTCACTTGGTATTGAGCCTGAGTGCCCTTGGTATCCCCACAAGCAATTCTTGTGGTATCCCCACAAGCAACACACCCGATACGGTAGCCAGGCACAGTGTGGAAGAGTTGCAGCGGGCCTCAGTATTCAATTACTGTTTATAACCAAAGCCTCATTGTCGATGGCATCCTATGTCATCCGTATAACGGTGTGGAAAATCTGGATGTAAACGCCAGCATCACTCATTACTTCTTAATATTAAAAGGGTTCACACCCTTTTAATATTAAGGGCGTCTTGAAATTCTGAAATTGTAACTGTGTGTCATTCTTGATCATCATTGGGGCTAACAGGATTTTTCAAAGCCCAGTGCCTTTTCAACTGGAAATAGATACTCTGTAGTCAGACTGTGCAGCAGAGCAGCCACTAGCTACGTGGGGTTGTTTAAATTAAAATTTAAATTAATTGAGATTACGTAGAATCCTAGCCAGATGTTAAGTACTCAATGGTAACAGCCAAAGGCTGCTGAAATATTGAACAGTGTAGAATGGGATTTCCATTCTTTCAGAAATTTCTGCTGGAAAGCAATGCTTTATAAAATTAATTCTGTTATCAACAGCAATCTGGTCCCGATAGAAAATTACTAGGAATGCCACTAGGTTTTCTGGTATTTAGACTTTGCACATGTCAGCATTAGAACTTCATGTATCTTCTTCATTTTAGTATGGTTTAATGTTGCTTGAAATCACACCATTTCATTTGCAAAAGAAGAATTTTGGTGCTTAAAATAAAATCATCAATAAAAAGAGGCCTCCCTTAGCAGCGCTCCGACCTTCTCGGGCCTGTGACTTCGGACACGGTTTGGTGTTGCTTCATTTCACCTTCCTGTCTTCTGCTCTGTTTTCCTTGCTTTCTTTTTCTGTATGGGTGTATGGTCCCTCTTTCCCTTTGCCCCACCCCATCCCCCACATGCAAGTTGGAGTGCTCAATGGACCGCAGCACATCTTTTGAGAAATTTGCACAGAATGTGGTAAGTCTTATTTTTGGAGGAATTACAAATCATTAAGTCCAATTAAGAAATGTCCCCAACTTCTAACCCCGTCGCCCACCTTGAGTCCTTTGATGTAAGAGCCAACGTACTGCCTTTATCCAAATTCAGAACTTTCCTGCTAATCCTGCTGTCTCAACCCTTTCTAGAGGAGATAAAGATGTCATACGTGGAAAAACTACATGTATCAAGCTAAAGTTTGGAATGAAATCTATATTATATAAAGTGAAGAAGTAATTTCTTTTTATATTTTATTTTTACTCACAGTAGCCCTTTTTGTATTATTAAAGCTAGTGCATGCATTTCTTCCCTTTGGCTCTTTCTAAAGCTTAAAAGATTAAGAACAAGGAGGAGTGTGTGCTTTCTCCCTCTGCAGGGAAAAAAAAATGACACTAGTGAGCCGTTTAAAGCTAAAGATTTGCTGCCAGTGGTGGTCGGTGATGAGATAGGCCCCCTGCAGGACCCACCACCGTGAGCCTCTTGTTCTTTATTTTTCAGAAAACTGTCGAAAACTGTTGCATAAATCATTCAGGAGATTAGTGGTTTTTATGCTACTGTTTTCTGAGTATCTTGCCACGTGTTTTGGTGATATATTTGTTTGTGGGACTCTTTTTTACTTTATTTGCTTTGTATTGTACCAGTGCCTTTGGAACTTTCTGACATTGTGGAAGCTCAAACTAAAGCCTTCAACACATTTATTTTTATAGGGCAGAAACATCCCTATTTTCCCATGCCATAAAAACTGTACACCAACAATGAGGGCCAGCACTAACCTGTTATGAAAAGAGGTAGAACACTCTTGGTTTATACTCAAGTTTGTCTGCATCGTCTGTTGAGTTGTGTGATTAGCTCCATGCCGCTGCGTATGTGTATGTGTGTGTGTTGTGGCTTTTGCTGTGATGGCTAGTTAAGTGGAGTTGTGTGTATTGACATGTAAGCAAATTGGACTTGACAAAGGTATGGTTTTTGTTTTTAGTTTCCTTCAAGAATTTTTGTGGTGGGGAATGTTAATCAGTTCTAGTCATGATTTGCCCGTCGCGGCCGTGCCGAGAGGATCTGAGGGACAGTAAAGCAGTATATACTTTGAACGTTCACTGTGATTGCACAAACTAAAGGGCTAGAAAATGAAGGGCTCCAGCTCCAGGAATTAATTGCGCAATAAACTTTACAAAATTTTGGCTGGCTCTATTGGGGTCTCTGACCATTACTGTAAAATTTTCCTAAAGATAACCTCGTAAGTCACCATGGGAAGATAATGTAAAAGAAATGCCTCAAGCTTTTGGTGGAGAAAGTTACACAGTGCTCAGTGTACTGCTTAAAAATTGTTTCAAATTCAAATTCATCTTTTTCTAATGTAATGCTGACAGAATATTTTCCTTAAGACTACAAGGGAAGTTTCTGTGATGTAATTAAAAATAATAATACAACTTTAGGCAGATGGAAAGGGGAAGCAAAATGGTTGCCTTTCCTCCAGCACCATCCCTCATTCTCACCAACTTCCCCAGCTCTTAAAGTAGCACTGCATTTGCTTGTTTTGATTTTTTTAGATTCCACATCTAAGTAAAATCATATGGTATTTGTGTATCTCTAACTTTACTTAGCATAATACATTCTAGATTCAACCATGTTATCCTAATGACAAGATTTCATTATTTTTATTGCTGACTATTTTATTCTATATTACATAAATATGATATGTCTATCTTCCACGTCTTCTTTATCCATTCATCAATCAATGGGCATCTACGTTGCTCCCATGTGGTGCACATATCTTTTCAAAGTAGCGTTTTCATTTTTGGTGAGCAGGGGACGGGGGATGAGTGGAAAAGAAGAAGGGGAATAAGAGGTACAAACTTATAAAAGAAATAAGTTGCTGGTACGTAATGCACAGCACAGGGAATATAGCCAATAATATCATAATAACTTCGTATGGTGACAGATGGTTACTCAATTATTGTGGTATTTGTATTGTAAGGTATATCAATGCAGAATGACTATGTTGTACACCTGAAACAATATACTATTTCATGGGAACTCCACTTTTTAAAGAATAGCTCCCCATTGTCACACACAGCAAAGTTTAAGAAAAGATCAATAAGAAACAAAAGGAAGAGGGGATTAATCATCTACATCATCAATCAAAATTTATACATGAAGTGCCAACTATATTCCCAACATGTGCTTTTTCTTGGGAACATGGAGAAGGTATAGACCTTAATTGCTAGAGTGCCTAATAATATAAACAAAATGTTCTGAAGTACAAGAGAATGACAAACTATTTCTACTTGGTCCATTTTTAATGAGTGTCTGTTTGTAGAAGTTTGTTTACATGTCCCAGCAAAAAAGTGGCACCACAAGAGCATCACACACCAGTCAAAATGTTTTGCTGGACAGATCTTCCCCTTACCATTGGAGCTTCTGTTGGTTGCTGAGACGGATAAACTCTTCATCACTTTAGGAAGTAATTATAATAAACAGCTAACTGTTGCATAGCATTTTTTAAATGTTCCAAAGATACTCATTCCTTTTTGTTTGTTTTGGGTTTTTGTTGTTATTTATATGCACAACAATCCTGGGAGAGCAAATTGAGGAATAATGAGATAAGGTTGCTTTACCGATATCACAATTTTTGAATGTTAGAACCAGGACTGGAAGCAAATTTTTCTAATTTTAAATCTATTGCTCTATAGATTCCTCATTTTCTTTTCATTATGCCCAACACTGGAGGGGTAAGAATAACTCACATTTTTGTTATACCTTCACTTTGGCTCATTATCTCAAGAAATCTCTTTTCCTGTGATTTACTCTTTTTAAAATTTTCCTTGTCATCAGAGAAATCTGTTTAGGTCTTTCAAGAGTTGCTATGTCCTCTCATGCCTTTAAATGCTATTCCTGTTTGGTTGACTTCATTCTCTCTTGACAAAGTTCGTACGCTTTACTGATTATAACAATTGTTTCCTTCCTCCACCACCATCTTCAAATCTGACATCAATTTTCCAACCATTAAATTATAATAGCATCCGTCTGCCCACATACACCTTAAGGGAGAACAGATAGGAAATAAGCATAAAAACAGGCTGGGAGGGGTGACCAATGATGCCTTCAGTCAAGATCCATAAATCAAGTACCAACTGCTTACCTCCTCTTCTTAGTTGGTGCAAAGTAGTAATTAAATCAGCCTGGCTCTGGGCTAGGACAGTAGAAATGAGAATTAGAGAATGTTCGTGTTGAACTCTCAGGAAGTCACCTAATTGAACCTCTTTTAGGGGGAAAAAAATGTGCCCTATCTCAATAAAGACAGTTCTCTACAGAGCCTTTAAAAGGATCAGCAGGCCCCCTCTGCTCCGGGTCTGTTTGCTGGTGCACTGGGCCCGTGAGGTAGGTAAGCTCGAGCCAGCAGCCAGTTGCCAGGAAAAGTTATGGAGCCTCTGTGACCGAATTTTAACAAAAGGACTGAGCTGGGTCTGAAATCAGTTGATTTTTTGGGAAGAAATCTGTGCTTAACGCTGTAACTCATCAGTATGCATATGGTTTAGAACACATGTAAATATAAATCCTGTAACGTGTTTGGAGTTTTAAAAGTGAGAAAGAGGCATACTTAGTTCTTTTAGAATTTTCTTTCTGGGTTAAGGCTTACTAAATTCTTCAAGCTCCTTATGGAGTTGCTGACTAACACAGTTAATGCACATTTCACAGAAGCAGCAAAATGCAGTGAAGAGAACCCAGGCCTGTAAGCTTGAAGGGTTAACATTTAGGGTTGCAACCTAGTGCCCTGCTTTCTCCCCATATGAATTTTTTAAAAATCAGCTAGTCTGCTGAGCCTCAGCGTCTTCATCTGCAATCTCTCTACCCAGAAATAGCTCCAATTAGCACTTTGCACAAATGTACATAAATATTAAAGGAATGTGGTTATACTCTCATTATGCTTTTGAAATCGGCTCTATTTACTGAAATTACACTATAACCGTCTTCCATGTCATGTTCTTCTGCATCCCTCTAGTCACTGACTACATAAAATTCCTCTGAATGGATATAGCCATAATATATTTTTTCAATCCTCTGTTGGTGGATATTTATTTATTTATTGCCATTATGGGTCAAAGGGTGGTGGACATCCTTAACATTAAATGCTGACTTTTTTCTTTATATTTACAACCCTTGAATTGCTTGGTTACATGGAATGCAAAAGTATAGAAGATGCCTATCTATTATTCTCTCTCTCATCTTTACTTTTTCTCTAACCCAACAGAGGGAAAAATAACTCCTTATAGATCAGACTTTGTGTTTCTGCGTCCCAAAATCACTTTATGGATGTTACACATTCATAACAGGCTTCCCCTACCAGCGGGTCTTCACTCTGTGGGGGAACGGTAGTCACTTCCACGATACCCTTCCACAGTCTTACCCAGCCTGTCTTTGCTTTCATATCCCTTGATATTGCTTCTCCCACAATGAAATAGAGACAAACCTTAGAGTCTTCCAAAAGGTCATTTTCTAGGTTGTATTTCTCCTAGCGAAGCCGCAGCACAGTGAACCCTCCGTGGAGCTGGTGAGATCCTTAATTCGCGTAAACGTCACTCATAATGAAGCGAATCATTGGCTTTGCATAAGCACCTGTCGTGAGGTACAAGCAGATCAGCAGCGGTGAAAAGGACGGTTTTGATTCTGTGTCTGTGCAACCTGAGGACTTTGTGCATATTCTTTCCTGGTTGAGTGCTGTAGATTTTATGACTTCAGATAACAGGTATAGTCATATAGATAAACCATATAATTTATAAACTTGTCATTGGGTTTCCCTGCCATAGATATTACCAGTAAGCACATAAAGTGAGGCTGGACAAGGATGACTGTTTTCTTCTCTTTCTTCTCTTACGGACCTGAAGCATCTCATTTATCATTGTGTTGTTGACATATATGGTTACCCATCTAGTTTCATTGAAACCGAAGCTGCTTGTGGTGATAACTTGCCTGAGAAAGCAATCTGAGGGCCCCGCAACATGCTGTAAATCGATTGTTCTGAAGTGTATCAGGCTATGTGGCCCATGTAGATTGGGCAATACATCTTCATTCTCCCCTAGCACCATCATTAGTTTTTAAATTGCCATTCAAGTTCTCTAAACTGTGAATTGCATAGTGGTTTTCAGTCAGAGAGTATCCAGCACGACCCAGGGATTCCTGAGGAATGTGTGGAGGTTGCTGAAGAGACAGCTCCCAGTGGGAAACTTCCCCTTCACTGCTACATACACCAGAGGCGGAAGTTTCCATAGCATTTCCCGAAGTACTGTTCTGACCTACCCGGGGCCTTGGGTTCATGCCAGTGGCTACGAGACCTCAGCTACCTGTGTAGCTGGAGACCATCGTGGGGGCTTTGTGTAACAAGCGTGTAACCCAACAGTTCCCCTGTATCCAAGCACTACCAGATTCTTTGGTCCAACAAAATAAAAACAGTCACTGAGCACCTACTATGGGCCAGGCACTTTGCTTTCTAACTGAGAATACATAGATCATGTGATACAGCCACTACTCTTTGGCAGCTTACAGTTTATACAAGGATAGATATGAATAGGAATAACTAATTTGGGGACACCACTAGCATGCGCACCAAAGTTGGTTCATTCGTCTCATGAAAATTAACTGTTTAGTGAACAGAACTAGCTTCCCAGTAGGTTACTCATGTAAATCATAAAGGTATGTCTTAAAGCAGCACAGAATAAGCAGGAAAGAGAGTTAAGACCTAAGCAAAAGACCTGTCTACTAAAGAGCGGGGGCATCCAGCCCTGAAGGAGAGAGAAAATAAAGGTAGACCCAGAGCCCTGGCCAATGTGGCCCAATTGGTTGGACACCGTCCCATGAACCAAAAGGTCACAGGTTCGATTCCCAGCAGGGCACATGCAGGAGACAATTGGTCAGTGTTTCTCTTTCTCTCTCCCTCTCGCTCGCTCTCTCTCCCTCCTTCCCTCCCCCCCTCTCCAAAATCAATAAGCATCTTCTGCTGTCACTGGCTGAAAGCTAGGTTCTGAATTTTTTTCCCCAATTAAAAGGAAACAGTGCTTGATTTTTATTCAGTACAAGCAAAAGGGCCCTTGTGAGTTTCCACACAGGGTGTAGAGAAAACTTGATCTTTAAATTATTGATCATTTCTTAAACATATTGTTCTTTTTCCCAAATGTGGCCATGTGTGATGATTTGATGATTTCCCTCCCAACACCACCTCACCCCCTCATTAAACTCGAGCCACATCAGGTAGTAAATCTGTGCTATTGCTTTGACTAACTTATTACTAAAATATTATATTTCTTTAAAAAATCTTTTAATTTTTCTCTTACTATTTTAACCTCTGATAGGTACAAATTCCATTCACTCAGTGGACCATCTATTTTATATTAGAACATACACTTAATAAGAGATGAAACAGAAATTGACAACATGTTATTCTGCTCAGAAGTTTTGTATGTCTTACCTCTCTAGAGTACTCATAATTACCAGGGACAGTTTTAGCTTTCAAGATTTCTCCTCAAAATGAATATGTATTCTAGGAATTAACACAATATGTGGAATCACAATATATGGGATATCTCTGGGGTTGGGGTTGGAGGAAATTGGGTAGGAGCACAGGGAGGTGCCTCAAGTTGGAAGTAAGGAGCAAGGAGATTTTTATCTGTAGATGTATAATTGGGACCTTTATCTCCATTACTTTATAAAATAAGGGACAGAATCAGTCTTGAGTTTCCACCAGTCACACTATCAAAAATGCACTTTATTGAACTAAATCACACCCTGTGCATATCTAAATATTTATAAAGGCATCACCAAGTCCAGTGATTGGACAAGAATGCATTCACATTACTATCCATCAGAGCAGCCTAGTGGTTTTGTTGTAACATGTTTATTACCAGTTGCTACCCCAGATGTTGTATTATTGCTAAGCCTCGATGGAACGTTTATGGACATGTTTTATGAGTTGCTGATCTGTGCTGTGAACCCATCAGTCTGTTTGCAGTGGGGACGGTGTGGGGGTGGGGGGAAGAGGGAGGATCATTTTGTTTGACATGTCGGTGGGAGGGAAGGTGGCCATGAAGTTTGAACTAAGATGTAGTTAAAGGGTTCCTTGTTCACCCTTGCACAATAATAAGCTGTAATAAATAGATGTTACTTATAATTCAGGTTTTTCAGTGATCATACTGTGTTTTACCCTGTTTATATTTTTCCTCAGGGGAAATCTGTCACGTCAAAGAGATTAACAAGTCTTGTTCAGTCTAACTAAAAGGATCATCCTGTAGCATGGAAGCAGACTGAGTCGTTGCATACCCTTTGTAGCTCTGTGTTGTTACCTGGAACAGAGGACATTAGACCAAGATGTTGCATGAGCAAAGGACCTGAATTGTTCTTCCTCTGTGTGCAGTAAGGCATCGCCATCTGCAAGGGACGCTGCCATCTCAATGCCTCCATTTCAAAATGTTGTCTGCTCACTTCCTCCTTGTACTAAGCTGGATCTGTGTCTTTTCCTTTTTATCAAGTTCAAGTGAAGTAAACCTTTTACTTTCCCCACCTCCCCCTTCCTCTCTCTTTCTCTTAAAGCTTCTGCTAGACACACAGCTCACTGAAAATTCAGTCAGTCACAAACTGGAAGAATTGTGAAAGAAAAAAAACATATATCAATAAGTATACATATGGCTTCACATTTGTCAATCAATCAATTAGCACAGGAAGTTCCACTTCACCAATGTATTCAGTCGTAAACAAGCTCACAGCTTTGTCCGTTGTCTGTACATTCTCAGTTAATGTTTCTTGCATTTATTTTTATACCGTATTTAAATAAGAAACACCTTTTACTCCAAATGGATTAAAGTTGATTCCTTCTCTGTAAATTTGTGTATGTTTATATCGTTGTTTTATCTTTCATTAAAAGATGCCGAATCTCGTTGCTTTTGTAACCTTTGACTTTTGTGGTAACTGAAAAAGAAAATGCTCAGAGAGCATCAACAAATGTAGAGCTGCAATTTAAACTCTCACCCTGGAGGTTTAGTTCGGGGTTTCAAGACAAGCTCGGGTGGTACAAAACCAGGAACGATGGAAAGTGTTCAGACTGGAGGCTCACCCAGGGCCTGGTGCATCATTTTTCTTTTATGAAAAAAACACCACCACAAATTGGGCTTGTGTATTTCACAGCTACCTACAGGTCTTTCCGTCTCACTATGAATATGCATCTCTATGCTTTGCTAATGAATATTCTATTAGAATTAGGTTTTAGTGTGACTTCCCAACTCAAGAGCTGATTTTTTTCTTAAGTATAATTCTAAAAATGCTAAGGCATTTTAGGTCAGTGGCTCTTAACTCTTTGATGGTAACAAATCCCTTTGAGATCTTGATAATTACTAACACTCAGTGAGTGCCTCCCATGTGTCTGCTACTGTGTTACGGTCTTCAAGTGCCTGTCAAATCCTCACAGCCACCCCTGTAAGATCACGTCTGTAATTTTGAGAATATTGAGGCAGAGAGAAGGTAAGGGACTTGTTCAAAGTCACGCAGCCAAGGGGTGCGTGGGGGTAAAAAATCCAAGCACTGTGATCCCAGAGCCTAGCATGCCACGCTGATCCACTTACACCGCACCACTTCCTTTGGTAAGTTAGGTGGAAATCCATATACACTGTTACACAGGAAACATCTGCCCTGAATTTAAGGACATTTCACAGAATACCCTCTGAGAGTCATCCATGGGCCCCAGATAAGAAACCTGACTCCCTTTTAGGTTCTATTAGTGACGCACAAGGTTTTCCAGCCAGGGTATGGATACCTGTTTGCTTTTGCACCCACCAAGCCATTGCAGACTCTGGTTTTGCTTTTTTTTTTTTTTAAAGAGGTCTGTTATTAATGTCTATTAATGACCAGGTAAATTTAAGTTCCTAAAAAGTTTGCCAACATCGATGGGAAATCAACAGTGGAGTCTGTTAGCTAGTTTATAAAAACTGCCACAAAAATGGAAAACACTTGTAAGGAGAAGTTCGTACACAGGCTATGATTTGAACACTGAATAGTTTCCGAAATATTTAATTATATGTCCATAGGTCTTTTAAAAAGGAATCCAAAAAGTGCAAATAAATTGAAGCTTATCGATGTCCCCCTTGAAGAGCACTTAATTCAGGGCAGCTTTGGGCTGACAGGTTAGATTGAACCCTAGCTGATAGGAACATTCATTGGGAAAAAAATAATCCTGTTCGAAGAACGTGAGGCATAAACAATGACGCGTGCACCAGGATGATTGGTTATTTTGGAGGCTTATCTTCCACAAACTGTCAGTCCTTAAAAGCCCGTCCTTACAGACAATTTCAAATTATGGATTTATACAGAAATGAAGCCAACAGATGACAAAGAAGAGAAACCCTCAGGCAAGTATCCCCAAATCAGGAGCTTCTAGTAAAAGTATGAGTCAGTTTCTGGCTTCGAAAACTCGGGCTACGAAACGGCGGCATTTGAGGAGAAGCACATAGTAAAGTTTAGGAGTTAAACTTTTTTAGCAGTTAAGCATGGCATCTATTCCCCACCCCATTTCAGGACAGTCTGATCTCTAAAGCACAGGGAAAAACTCACGTTTCTAATGAATGAACTGGTTAAGAAGACTTTTCTACCTTAAAGCAATTTAAAAAGTCATCCACCCACGTGGTGGCCCAGACTTTCTACTCTTACATTGTGAAACTATTTAATTCACCCTCTAAATGGCATCAGCCTGCTACTTTCCTTCGCGATGTCTCAGCAATGTTTCCTACAAAGGATTTTATGCTTGAATCAGAGCGCTAGAAACAGTCAGCAGCATCGCCCCAGCTGTCTCCTGTCGTATGCCAGGAAAACAAATGGCAGAACCCCTCCCTCTTTATGACAAGTGTGTGTGTGAGTGGATCTTGCTGCTCAGGACTAGCAGATTCATCTCCCATTCCCCTGGCTGAGTGCTCACTTCTCTTTAAAGATGGGTGGCGGTCTAGGAATAGTATTGGGATATGAAGACAGGTAAGTCTTGGCTACTCGCATAAAATTAGTCCAGCCTACATGGACTAATCATCTGTACACATACGATTTTGTGTCCTTAAATCCATACTTGAGAGAGCACATTGAAATACACACTGATTTTATTATGACTATCTCTTTGCATACTCTCAGACCCTATAAAATATTAGCAGGACATAACCAAAGGTACCATCCCATCTTCTAAGTCATATTAAGAGAGAGTGGGAAATATTTAAGATTTTGATGAGCGGAAAGGATGGAGAAAGAACTAAACTCATTTATCACACTCAGGTACCTCATATATTTTGTACAGCCATGTACTTGTGTACTTACTGAGAATTTTGTAATCCAAATTAACCTTTGAAAAGACACCGAATGATGTATCAAACAGATAACCTTATTTTTAAATAATATTAAAACAGAAACAGTTGTATATGCCTTTGAATGCCTTGAGATGTTTTCCTGGAGCTGAAACATAGTGCATTTGTGACTATTTTCTAAAAGGTTATTAGATCCAAGGTGGACATAAGAACCTCTTAATTAATAAATTGATTAATCTTGATGTTTTTATTAGATTATAGGGCCTTAATTATTTCACACTTGTTCAGAAATCAAATAAATTGGAGTATGTTTGATATCTTTTTAAAGGTTAGTAACATCTAACTCCAGTATTGGTTAAAATGATTAAGACAATGTATCTGAATCAGCAAGCATGGGATTTGGTACATGATTAGCAGTTAGGAAATTATATTTCCCTTCCCCTATTTCCTGAAAAGGTCATCTTTGTACATAGGTCAAAGACAGGCCCCAACACCCCTCCAGCTGGGGAGGAATCAGGGGTGAAGTTCAGTTGGCCAAAGCCTAGTGATCGATCAGGACCCCAAAGCCCACGAATAAGACCTGCAGAGCAGTCAGGTTTGACGGTGGATTGGGAACCAACCAGATAGTCAATGAAGAATCAGGACCAAAAGAGTGACAAGAAAGTGAAACCAGGAAGTCAGAGAGACTGTGTCCTGAACAAGCAGGTGCTGAAAACTGCAGCTCTAAGGTATATACCTGGGGCTTTTTAAAGGGCGTTCATGGCTTCCCCTGCACATAGAACAGAAATACTGGCAGGGTCCATCTAATACGAGCTACGGGTAAAGGGGAGAGTAGAGGGTTGTGAGAATACAGCTGGAGTGAAATCGCACATTTTTCCCAGTTCAGGGCAGTCAGAGGTACCTTCGGCCCCAAAGTACAAGTATAGAAACTTCTCCCGCCCCTAACACACTAATTTCCAGAGGCTCCTAGAAAGACAAGGAGAAGTGGGATGGAGAATAACAAGACTGACTGGGTTGCCTTGGCTACAACCTCCCGATTCCATGATACGGTGGCTGGAGTATTTCCAGGTGAGCCGACCTGTCCAGGCTGCAAGGCGGCCTCACTCAAGTAGTAGCTGGGCATTTGGGAGGCGGGTTTGCATCATACAAACTGAGGGAATGTCAGGTCATGAGGAAGAAAGTGTGCCCAGGATAGCTGCCTACAGACCACGAGTTTAAGTTGGTTCTGCAGGGAGACGCCGAAACGCACACAGGTGCCCACCCTCCAGCACCCAATGAGAAGAGCACAGCATCGTCTCAGTGGTTGTCCTGCACAACCTATGTGGAAACGTCAAACTCAGAGGGAAGACCACGCCATGAATTACTGACTTACAACATTTAAAGTTGTCCAAAAGGTCAAGGGAAGACCAAGGAACGGTTCCAAATTGAAGGTGACTAAAGCAACGCAGCTAAATGCAATGCGTGGTTGTGGACTCGGTCCCTCTGCTGTCTCGTACATTCGTGGGCCATTGGCAACGCCGGGACTGGCTTTGTGAAATAGATTTTCATAATGAATCAGTGAAAGTTTCCTAACGCTGAAGGCAGGGTTGTCGATATGCAGAATGTGCCTGTTACTAGGAAATGCACGCTGGAATGTTCGGGGTGACGAGGCGCCCCGTCAGCGCCGTCACCTTAAGTGACTCCCGGCGGAAATCTTTGTGGACTCATTTGCAACAGTATGAGATTGTTTCAAAAGTGAAATTTCAAAAAGATAATTGTTTCAAGTGGAGATAAATAAATGTTGGTTTTTCTTTGGTTTTTTGTTTCTTAGAAAAATAAGAGAAGGCCCTGAATGGCTTTACTCCATCACCTGTAGGAAATGCATAAATTTCTAGAATACACGTTAGAGCATTCAGGTGTATCCCGTAACTCCAAGTCTCCTATAATGGAGCACCTAGAAATGCCAGAAAACATTTTTAAAAGTTATTTTAAATGTATAACTGAGTTCACAAGAAGGCAAATTATTCTCAGAGGAAAAAAAGGGGGAAGCAAAATTAGGAGGGATTATTAGAACTCAAGATTTCAGCAAGTATTCATATGTATCTCATATAGCAATATGTTGCTGATGAAAGGACCCACTTATAAAACACAACATATTCTAAATAACAGCAATGACCCATAAGAAAAAATTAGGTCAAATACTTCATTCAAAATAAGTGTTAAAATTATAAAGTAGTTAAGAATAATGGTAGCAAGAATGAATGAACATCAAAGAAAATAATACATTTTATTGATGAACATAAAGTAACATCAAATTAATGGTGACTAGGAATTTTCACTATTACACTCACTGATTTTTTTTTGCCAACAAATTTATAAATTCAGTGTGATCAATCAAAATCTAAATAGAATTATTTGTGGATCTTTTCTATTTGATTTTAAATTTTTATGGAAGCATAAATGCGTGACAATAACTGGGACATAAAATGAACAAGCCAAAGCCACTTAACCTACTACTTAGCAAGAAGCCCGATACAGCTATAGGAATCTTAGAATAGCAAAATTGCCCAGGAGTAGATTGATAGGTAAATGCAACAGAAAAGAGCCCACTTTCTTACAGAAGCATATGTGGAAGAATTATTGTTTGATACAGAAGCATCTCAAATCTGGGGGAGAATTTGGACTATCAAACACATGTTGCTGAAGCAATTAGGCATCTATGAAAAAAATAAAATCACAAAATACAAAGGAAAGTCCAAATAGATCAAAAATATAAATATAAAAAAGTGAACTATTTGAGTCAAAAAGAAGAGTAACTTATGACCTTAGGTTAGAAATATATTACTAATTAAATTAGCCCAAAATAAAAATAAAACAAAAAAAATTAACAAATGTGGCTATATCAAAAATTAAGACTTCAACTTAATCAGAAATAGTATATGCAAACCTAACATACAAGTAGAAGACAACATATCACAGAGAGTAATTTTTAAATATGTGATATCAAAAGAACTCCCAAATTCAAGAAGACAAGGCAAACAACAGAAAACTGATATAAAATGAATCAATAGGCAATTCACAGAATCCAATAAACAATGAGCACATGAAAAGAAGATAAAAAACACTGTGAGCAGGAAACCAAAATGAAAGTAATGATAAACTACTTTTACACATCACATAGTCCATCACTCTAAGATCTAACAGTATTAAATATCGATGAGGATATGAAAAAAATCAAGCTCTCAGACACCTCACGGAGGGGGGTAAAAATCATTACAACCACTCTGAAAGGCAATTTGGTTTCATCTATTAAATTTAAAAATGTACATAACACCCAGTTTCTCAGCAGGTCTATTTTCAGGTCTCTATGGATAAGGAGACAGATACAAAGGTGAGTATGGGGCATGGTTTACTACATTATAGAAAAGAAATGAAAAGGGAAGGAAAGCAAAGCAAAGCAAAGAGAAAAGTAACCAGGCAACGCAATAGGAAAATAATGAAATGAAGCTGAATGCTATAAATTATTATTCACTTGTTATGAGAATGGATTATATCTGTATTTATCAATATAGTTCTTTAATGTTGAAAAAGTGAGCTGTTAAATAATGTATACAACTACTTTATATTAAAAAATCGGAAAAATATTTTCTGTGTGTCTGTGCATGTGAAACTACATGTGGAAACTGACAATAGTGATTATATGTTCTTGGAAGTTGAGTCACTACGGATCAAAATAGCACAATAGAAGTCAAGGTCAAGATAAGAGTTCATTTATAAATTAAAATTCTATTTTTTATAAAAATCATGTTTATATATAACTTGTGTCCTTTTTTTAAAACCTGAGGAAAACAGACCAACAGCTAATACGCCTAAAAGTTAACATTGGCCTATTCCAACAGGTAGAAATGTGGAGTTTTCTTGTCTGACTTTAGCATGTACATATTCCTTTTTCCCTATTTCCAGTAAAAGTGAAGTTGCTTAGGTTGAAAACACATAATTACTAATATTTATTTTGTTTCCAATGATTTCATTAATTCTTTCAGATGCAAAACGTTAAGCGCCGCCCTCAATAAAAAACCCGAATCGCCAAAAGTTTCCATTTACCTTGAACCCTTCTCTCCTGTTTCCAACTAAAGATCAATATCAGCGTGCATGCTAAAATATTTGAATGTGCTCCCTTTCAGACAAGTTATAAGAATTAAAAAGCAAAATTTTTTTATTATTACTAGTAAATATAATTCATTGTCTGCTGCAAAAAGAAGGCCTAGTATTTTGAGGATTGGGAATGGGGGTGTGGGAAAATAGAGGCCATCATCTATTTAATGTATTCTGTAGAGAGGGCAGATTAGGGCCTGAAGTTTCTTTCCTCTGTTTACAGTGCGTGCCTTTTTGGCACTTCAGTGCTTAGTACACTGAATCTTTGCGCAGCCTCAGCCCGTTTTGCTCCCGGTGTCTGGCTCCGAACGAATAGTGACAAACTAACGGTGGGATCAGCAGAGCTTCCTGCAGGCTTTGCCGGGCGCGGTGTAGCCCAAAGCAGCCAAGGCTCGGGGACACCCAGTCAGTTGAGGATGATCTTTCAGTCTCGGAGTTTTTGCCTGAGATTTAAAGCCTAACACCCTGAAATCTGAGTTCCCTGATTACAGAGTGAGGAAACCATATCCTAAATATGTAAAGCCCCAGTTTGTGTGAGTGGATTTTGGCTCCAAAGATTGAAGACACTACGTGTGGTTGGTATGTCTGAATAATACTGCCTGTAAGACACAGTATTGCAGCCACGTTGAAACGGGCTGTGTGAGACTCCATGGCCTGCTGGTTAGCTCTGGACCCTGAAATGCACTTAAGTTCGGGCCGGACCCCCCAAAAGCTATGAGTAAGTTATGTCTTTAAGTCACAGCTTATAAACTGTGAAGTGTGTAGGGAAAAGTGAGGTAAGAAAAATAATTTTTTCATCAAATTTATGTGCTTTTTTGATAATATGTACTTTGAGACCCTAGGAATTTACATTATTTATAAAACATTTAAATTCTGTTGAATGGGATGCTTTTGAGGCGCTAGTACGCTCAGAACTTAGGACATGGTAGGCCAAGTATGCTAAGCATACAATAGATTTTCTACTTTACACCTAAGACAAGGAGATGTAGTCACTAAAAAATAAAAACCTATATGTAGACTTAGGTGTACGTGCTTTGTTAAGCTGTTTGCTATGGTTTTCAGGTCACGATGTTACGGTAACTGAAAAGTGATATAATCTGATAACAATGTATTAGCTCAAATAAAGGTATTTACATAATTTTTTAAAAGATTTATTTATTTTTAGAGAGAGGGGAAGGGAGGGAGAAAGAGAGGGAGAAACACCAATGTGCGGTTGCCTCTCACATGCCCCCCACTGGGGACCTGGCCTGCAACCCAGGCCTGTGCCCTGACTGGGAATCAAACCAGCAATCCTTTAGTTCACAGGCCAGCGCTCTATCCACTGTGCCACACCAGCCAGGGCTGTATTTACGCAATTTTTAAAAACTATACTGTTCTCCCCACTCTTGTGTCTTGGCAAGTTTGTTCTTATCCGAGAGGTCTCTCTTTGGTCCTTCATTTTCCTTCTGTTATTCTTTACTCGATCCTGTTGCAACTTATCTCCATTGCTATGTTCAGACAACGCGTAGATGAAATTTTGGACTAGACAGTGAAGCTGTTAGGCAGGACACCTGCAGAGGCTCTCCTCTGAGCGGGCCCTTTACCCAGCCCTTACTTATCCTTCCAGACTCCCCTGCCCGCTGCTTAGCTTCAGGGTCCCAGGCCAATCAAATGAAAAAAAAGAGACCTTTCAGGCCAAGAGCCTTGATGTCTAAAACATAGAATCTGGTTACTTGTTTTTAATCAGATGGATGTTTGCTTTTAGAGGCAGCTTCTGCTCTGAATATTGAAACATTCTGAACCAGTAGAAACGTGACCCTCATGAAAGAATTGTCAAAGTCACAGAAAATGTCTTAAAAAGGAGAAAAAAAATGTGGTTTTTGAGTCCTGGGGGTGGAGGGGCAGGGAAAAAAAAAAAAAAAAAAGGAGTATGTTTTTAACTATTTAACAAGTCTGACATCTAGTGGTCAATTGGTAATTTCTAAGGTAGCTGAAGGGGATTTGTTCCAGTTTAACTGTGTTGGAAATGTGAGGACAGAAAAAGCACAGACCTGGCTGGTGTGGCTCAAGGGTTGAGTGCTGACCTGTGAACCAAAAGGTTGCTGGTTCAATTCCCACTCAAGGCACTTGCCTGGGTTGCAGGCCAGGTCCCCAGTTGAGGGACTGTGAGAGGAAGCTAATCAAAGGGGGCTTGTGAGAGGCAGTCAATCAATGTATTTCTCACACGTTGAGGTTCCTTTCCCTCTTTCTCCCTCCCACTCCTCTCTATAAAAGTAAATAAGTAAAACAAAATTTCAATTAAAAACAAAGCATAGCTCTTACTGATGGAGTTGGTGCAACCATGTGAAATTATGAAGGTTGTTGCACCTTAAGTGAGGTGGACTCGAAGATGTGAGTTTCAGGCAGTCCTTCACAAGGAAGATGTGAATAGAGAAAGGAGAATATGCGTGTTTCTGATAATGATCTCAATGATAACTGATTAGTTTGCATGATACTGTATGATGGGTCTTATACTAAATGCTTCAAACATCACTGTCTTTGCAAAACAAGGATACATAAAGCTGATGAAATTGAGAGGCTCCATGACTTTCTGAGTTGCCCAAATTCTTAGAACAAATATTAGTAGATACAAACTGCTATCCTAAATCCTTTACTTTATACTTAGGTATGATAGCCCAGCACACCATAACGGGCAGAGGGAGCGGGTAGGAGCAATTGTTCTTCTCTGAATTAGGGGGTAATAATTATCAATAATTATATTATTAATTAAAAATGATATTGTTAATTAATATTAGTAAAAATAATTATCCATAAGTTAGAGAAGACAACTATAAGACCTCTTGATTTTATTTGCTATTTGACTGGCAAGTGTGTGGAATTATTCTTTTAATTTTTTAACTTATTCCCCAGGTTTATTGAGTTATAGTTGGCATAGAACATTGGATTCGTTTTAGGGATACAGCATAATATTTTGATATATTGCAAAATGATTACATCAGTATGTTCAGTCAGCACCCATTATGAATTATATGAGAATCTCTCTTTGATCCTGTTTGGTTTTTGTTCCTGCATGGCGTTATAATTTCTAGCTGGAAACTTTATTGGAATAGAAGGGACAAGCAAAGAAATCCCTACTCTCTCCATATTCCTAATTTTCTGAACAGAGAGCATATTTCAAGACACAGCTTACTTGTCATTTGAGGTCACAGGGACCCCTCACTCTCGCGGAAGCTTGGGTGGCTCCTTCTATGCTGCATCGTTACGAAGACTGGGTTCTGGGCGTCCTCGGTCCAGCCCTGGGGAAGCTCAGTGACCTACTCTAAGTCTGTAAATTAATAAACTAGCAAACAAAACAGAAACAGACGCACAGTGACAGAGAACAGACTGACAGCTGTCAGACAGGAAGGGGCTTGGGGGGCTGGGTGAAAAAGGTGATGGAATTCAGCAAAAAACCAAAACAAAAACAAAACTCGTAGACAACAGCGGCTGATTACCAGAGGGAAAGGGGGCGGGGTGGGGGATAGAACATGGCGAAGGGGGATAAATGGTGACAGAAAGAGACTTGACTCGGGGTGGCGAACAGACAACAATGTGCAGATAGTACCAAATTGTACACCTGAAACCTATGTAATTTTATTAACCAGTGTCACGCCAATACAGTCAATTAAAAAAATAAAATAAAATAAAATAAAATAATAAAATAAAATAAACAAGGGGAAAAAAAAAGGTTCTGGGCCCCAGGCCACAAGCACGCTGGACCTGAACCGCTTTGCAGGCTGTTTCGAGTCCCTCCAAACGACCTATGACCCTGTTCAGTTTGGAGCTCGTCATTTCTGGAAGGACTGTACCCCCATGATGTCTAAGAATGTCCCAGCGGGTCCTCCCACATCGCTCATCTGAGTCAGAGTCCAAATTAGCTAGAGTGCGGCTTCCAGGGGCGACAGGATCCAAAAAGACACGGACCGACTGAGGCCCCGAGCGTGTTCTGAAGTGCGATAACCGGAGAGGCGTGGGTGGTGACGGCGGAGGCCCGGGGTGGGGGCCCAGGGCTCGTTCAGCCGAGGCACCGTCCCTGCTCACAACGGTCATTGGTCGTTTAAGGACGGGCTGCCTGCCCTGGAAAGCTACGCCAGGACAGGAAATTAGCAGGCTGGGACCGGGACAGGGAGAAACTTTCTCTTTTGTCTCAGGCCAGGATGTTGCTTCATGCGAGGGGCGGAGCGAGCACGGGCCGGCCGCCTGACTTCTGGGACGGCGCCTCTCGGACAAGAACGTGAAACCTTGATGCTCACAGAGCTGTGTGGCTGAAAGCTCTGGGGGCCGAAGCCCAGGCCCCTGCTCAGCGTGCAATGGTGCCTGAGTTTACTGCGACGAGGGAGGGGCTTCTTGATCCCCCTCCGTGCTGAGAAACCATCACTGACCCCCCGTCGTGTCCAGCATCATTGCTTCAGCTGCTGTGGGCCACTGGGATGACACATTTTGATGTCATCATAGGTCATCTGCAGGCTCACCCAGGGACTGTTGACTGCACGGGGCTGTCAGAGATGCTTTCGACAGCCAGACTGTGGGGCCACAACAGCCACAGTAATAAAAACATCAGCATTGCCCACGCAGATGGCTAATACCTAGGACTACTGACTCCTCGGACTGAGAGATGTCCATGAGGCTACGTAAGATGATCACAGCACCATGGGGTTCTCAAGGGAAAGAGGGGCGTTCTCACAACAATGGTATAGCAGCTTAGACTCATTTAATTTCAATACATGGGTAGATGTAGCTTCATTTTATGCCTAAAGCAGGTGAGGCAGAGTTGTCGTTAGAATCTCATTATATGCCCATTAAAAATCATGACTTAGTTTGCCCTGGCCAGTGTGGCTCCGTGGATTGAGTGCCAGCCTGCAAACCAAAGGGTCACTGGTTTGATTCCCAGTCAGGGCACATGCCTGGGTTGTGGGCCAGGTCCCCAGTAGGGGGTGCACAAGAGGCAACCACACACTGCTGTTTCTCTCCTTCTCTTTCTCCTTCCCTCCCCCCCCCAAAAAATAAATAAATAAAATCCTTTTTCTTAAAAAAAAATCATGACTTAGTTTGAGTACCAACCACCTGTCTGAACTTCCTGTGTTCACACGCTCACTCAAAAGAGCTACAGGTAACTGGGATGGTGCCTTCAATTCTAATTACCATTTGCCTTCCCGCTATCAGGCCTGCAGGAATGTAACCCCAGAGCCTGAGGGCCTTCACGCTAATAATAATTTATAAGGAGGGAGGGTAAAAAATCAAATAGATTTCTCTAGAAGTACTTGTCTCCCTTGGCGTTCTTAAAAAATGGTTTTCATTCTTTCAAAGCACCAGGGATATACCTTCAGCCTTGAAGTATGCACCTCTGACCCTGGCCTGTGCCTGAAATAAATACTGAATAAAGATACTCTGAGGAAAGTACGATAAAGTAAAAAAATTCCTCTGCAGTGTAATCAGTATTTTTTAAACTTGCAGCGATGGTGGATGAGACCGTCTGCGTCTTTGGGGAGGCTTGTCTGCTGTTCCTGCTCCCCACCCAGAAGCCCTCCTTCCTACAGAGGATCTTAACACTTGTTTCTTTACTTCACGTTTGGTTCTTTGCGGTTCCTTTTATGCATTCTAAGTCCCTTCAGTTCCCTATTTTCGCTGTTATTTAAATTGCGTAGAAGCACGGTAGTCTGAATCTTAATTCTGCGCTATATGCTTTGGTAAGAAAAATTAATATATAATTGAATACGTGTAAATTAATGAATAAGTGTATAGTGAACTTAGACTTCACTTCCTAGGAGATATGTAATTGAATAAATGTACATTAGTGCATAAGCTTATACTGAATTCCGAATTCACCTCCTCTCTTGTCTTCATTCTATTTCTAGGCAATCTCATCAAGATTCCCGGCTTAATTTAAAACATAAATGCCAATGACCCCCAAATGTATAATCTCCTGGCCAAACTGCAGCACCCCCGCCCCATACCCCCCATGTGAACTCCAGTCTCAAACATCCATGTGGACATCAAACATATTCAAAACCCAGAGCCCTGATTCCCATGGACCAAGGGCTGCCCCGTGACACCCTGGTGACGTTGCACGTAGCCAAATAAGCCCCGTAGGCAAAGGCTCGAACCACAGCTAAAGAAGCCTTGGCAGAATGCCCTGCCATCCCCCCAGGCCACAAGGTGCTGAGACGCTTCTCTGCTGGCTTCCCCATCATCCCTGGAAGGCGGGTGAGACAGTTTCGCATTGGCTCCCAGGTCCCGCCGAGATACGGAGCATTCGGCCCAGTCACCCTGAGAACAGGGCTGCAGGCTATGAAAGCACTTTGCTCCAGTAAAGATCTGGCTCCTTGGCACAGAACTGCCCCACACCCACACCGCCATCCTCCAGCCCCGTCTGTTCCGGGTCCTCATTTCAGTGTGTGGGATAAGGAACTGGCACCTTTGACTTACTCTTTCACCATCTATGTAACTATGTCGAAATCAAAGTGTCTTTTTACCAGTAGGATCGGTCAAATCCAGGCCTTGGCCTTGGCTTATCTTGTGTGTATGACATTGACAATTCCCACCCCACCCCGACTGCTTCCTTCCTCTGCAATCTTCTCCACCACAATAAATTGCAACACCAGCATCCAAGTTTCCCAAGCCCCAAAGTTTGGAGACATCTTTAGTTCCTCCCTTGCTCTTAGAGAGCTAATATCCTAGACCCTATTGACTCAGATTGCAAAATATACCCAGAATCGGACCATTTCTCACCATCTGCAATGCAGCCAGTGAGCTGCTCACGCCAGGATTGCTACATTAGCCTCCGATGAGGTCTCCCTGCTCACTCCTTGCTCCTCTTCAGTCTCTTCTCTGCACAGCACCCAGGATGTTTCTTTTCAGCTCTAAGCCAGAGCCCCGAACTTCCCATCCCATCACCTAAAATCTCTCCATGATCTGGCCTCTCTGAGCACATCTCCCACCACAGCCCAACCAACCTGTCTCCTCCCTCATCTGCCCTCCTGCCCGCTCCTCCCCTTCCCTGCTTCCTGTTCCTCAGATGCGTGCCTGATGCCCTCAGATATGGGCATGGCCTACACCCCCGCTCTCTCTGTGTATCTGCTCAAATATCCCCTTACAGTGGGGGCTTCCTCCTTCCCTCTACAGCAAGCCCCTGACCTCCGCCCACTCCTTGCATTTGCATTGTCTTTTTGCACTGTCTTCTTTTTCTCCACAGGATCTATATCATCTGGGATAGAATTTCTTTATTATTAATTCCTACTGCCTGGCTCTTTGGAATGAAACGTAAGACCCATGAAGCCGAAGAATTTTCCTGCCACTGTATCTCCAGGACCTTAAACAGTGCCTGGCCCTTAGGTAGGTGCTCAGCTAATATGTACTGAATAAATGACTGAGCCATGAAAATGTGAATGAATTCTTCCATGAAACAACAACAGACTCAACGTTTAGAGTTCATATCGTAGATATGGGACTTTGAATCGGTCTGTCCTGATCCTGACTGGATCATCCCGCTACAAAAGGAGACTATCTCAGAGCTTCACTGCTATCACTTTCATATTGATCTTTAACTCAGTCAACACGTGGAAGGTATGTATGATAGCATACCAGTCCCTGATCTCAGCAAGTCCCGATCTCAGATGATTCTATGTTTAATTTATTCAGCAAACACGGAATGCTCGCCCATGGGAGGGGAACAGGAACCTTACCTGCAGGAAATGCCATCCCACGGTGAGCACTCAGTAAATGGCGGCTGGCGTTCTAATTGGTCAGGGTCTGAGGACGAGTGAATTGTTCTGCAAGGGGAGAAAAGAACACGTGGTATGACCTTTGAACCAGTCCGCAGGGACTAAGCAGAGATCTTCTGATGGAAAAGGAGAGACAGGCATTGGGGCCCCTGGACCCGAGCCATTCCACCTGAAGGTGTCAAGTATGCAAAATAGGGAATATAATGGCCCAGATTCGGGGGTAAAAGTGAGAGATCAGAAAAAAACATGAATGTTCAGAATTCTTTATTGTCTTCGCTTTAAGAAAAAAAGGATTTCTAGACTTCTATCGTTTTTCTTTTTCAATTCACACAGAATAATAAAGATAAAACTATGTCAATGGAGAATGTGTTGCTCACATAACACAAGTTTCTACTGAGTGAGAAAATGTCATCTTTCTTTAATTCCATTTGCCTTGGAAATAGTGGTTTCAATTAAATGAGGGAAACAAACTTGAAGAACTTAAGCTTCAGGAAATAAGATTTTATTTTTTTTGAAAATAAAAATATACAACATAGTTTGGTAAAATCAAAGCATTGCCAGATTCTTTTTTTTCCCTGAAACAGATTTGATAGTTAATCTAATTGGCTATTAAATGTATTTCTTTTCTAAAAACCATTATGTGATACTCTGTTTCATAGCTTTGGAAGGGAAATATAAATAGTATTTAATCCTAAGCAAAATTAAACAAGGATAATTTCATTTGGAAATAAATATTTAGAAAACTTACAAAACTTCAAAAAAGTAAAATCTGTCTGAGTCTTACAAAATTGTCCACAGTAAAATACCAGGTCCAGGAAGAAAGACTACAGGCTGTCAAACTAGAAAAATACAATTAAACAATAGTCATTTCCCCAAGAAGAGAAAAACATCAGTTGCGAATGAGTGAGGGAAAACAAATGATTTCATGTTAGTAACAGAAAAGACAGATTCCTTTTCAAAAGATGCTGTCACCAGTCGCAGATATGTTTTTGCAAATAGCCTGTTTCTTCCAGGGTAGGTTTGCAAAACATGACAACTGAGCTCACCAAACCTCTTGTGGTTGTCTCGGCAAAAGGAATGGACTTCATCCTCCAACCTTGCAAACCAGTGGGGCCCTCTTCTGCCTCCTTAATTACCACCTCAGATTCCCATTTGCCCCATAGGAGAATGGGGCTTATTAAAAATGTATCACCTGGCCGGAGCGGCTCAGTGGATTGAGTGCGGGCCTGGGAACCAAAGGGTGGCTTGTTCGATTCCCAGTCAGGGCACGTGCCTGGGTCTCAGGCCACAACCCCAGTAGGGGATGAGCAAGAGGCAACCACACATTGAAGTATCTCTCCGTCTTTCTCCCTCCCTGCCCTGTCTCTGAAAATAAATAAATAAAATCTTTTTTAAAAAATGTATCAGATGAGGATTTCATAGGCTCCCAAATGTCCTGGACTTCATCATTAGGTGGCCTCACGTATTGCACTATTTCTGGTAAGATAACATTCTAACAGTTTCTAACTCTTGACAGCAGCAGCACTTCAACAATGTTTATTATAAACTGGGGCTGCAGGTAAGTCATTTCTTCAGACTGAAGCATTGAGAAAATACAAACAAGACCTTTGCACCTTTCCGCCAAATTCTACACCTGTATATACGTTTCTTGGCTTTCCTCACCCCCAGTCTCCACGGAGGTGCTTGGATCCACTTTTCCCTAAATCTTCGTTGCCAGCACTCATCTCCTCTGAACCCATTGTAATCCACTTTTTAAAAATTAACTCAATTTTTATAGTAATTTGCACTAAAGAAACAGGAAAGTCCAAGCTGATGAGCATTAGCTCTTTTTTTTTTAAATTAAAAAGTAGTATTTTTGTATTCTTTTTTACTAATACTGTCCCCTGAATTTGTGTCAAGGACACGCTCCCAGGTGGCAGCAGCACATGTACAAGGTGTCTTAATTTCCTAAGTTTCTTATCGTTGACTATTACAGGTGTCTCCCATTCCCGCCCCTTCTTTGTCGCTCTGCACCCACCCCCGCCCAACCTTAGCCCTTTTAAGGAGACACTCATTCAGAGCCCAGAGGAGCACCTGAAGTAGGGCCTCCTGAAATAACTCATTCCAAATACACTCAGAAGAGTAAAGAGTAAATCTTTCCTCCCCCTGAAATACAATTAAGTGCTCATAATTTACCAAAACAAAGCCATTTGGATATGGGTTAAGGAGGACTCAAGAACCAACGCTATGTGTCTGGGTGCTCTTGTGGCCCCATGTGCAGTGAGTGCATGTTTGTGTGCTGCTAAGAGGGCTCTTAAGTCTGTCGAGGGCCAAACAACTCTTACAAAACAATAGTTTGATGAGTTAACTGTAAATGAATCAGAAACATATGGATTAAATTTCCTTTAATGCACATGGATTTAAAAATTAAGGGAAAAATGCTTGGCAAAGGAAATTTTGGCTTCTGCCAACCCCGAAGCTTTGGAAAAAATCATTGGAGATGTTCAATGATCCAACTCAGGAAAATGTGACCCACTGCCCCTCTCTCTTTTATAAAATCTTTATTTGTTCACACACATGGTATCAGAAAAGTCCACAGAGACGTTTCTGATGGAGACAACTCTTTGGTTTTAAACAAGACTTTGTGAGAAAATCCCTTGTTTATTTGTGAACTTGCCATGCGTTTGCATTATTAATTCGAGAATCTTCTGAAGAAAGAGTGCTCTTCCTTAGCACTCAGGAGAGAAAGAGCAGCCCACGCTTTTGCCTGTGTGCTAGTGCCTGCCTGTCTCTACATCATAAATACATTGCCAAAGGATTCTCAATGGGAAATGGCTTCTCTTAATTTTCTCCAGATGTTGTTCTTAGTAGGGATGATTTTTCTGACTGAGTGTCTCCTAAATCCTGCTGGGTGATTCTGCACATGGTCATGGTTAACACAAGCGTGTGACAAATCCCAGATGTGGAAGTAATCAAAGTGATCTACAGATCTAAGGGGATACTCTGGGGAACAAATGAGGGCTGTTGAGGGGTCAGAACAATTAATGAGGGTCAGAGTGAAAGGTTTGGGAGCCATGGGGAAGGAGAGCACGAGCAGAGGGTTTGGGGGAAAAGAACGTGAATCACACATATTTATCCTTCTTGTCTCAGAAGAGGAATAGGTAAAGGAGAAGGAATTTTAAAAAAATAAAAATCTTTATAATTTAGTCATTATTATGTGGATACATATCCTTTTATTTGTGTTCTGAAAGCAAGATGGCTAATTTACTGTCCCCAATTCATAATTTAGTACTTAATTGACATGCCTGTTTGATTGAAAACTACTAGACCACAGTGTAGAGCTATATAGAATAGACATATGACCCAAAAGAGACATAGAAAGTTGAAAAAAAAATCTGGGTTACATATTGCAAAGAACCCCAGCAGGACTGTCTACGTGGTATAGGAGGGCAGAAAGTGGATTTGGAATGGAAAGACCCTACAACAACATCTATTTGTGAAATATAGGGCACAATGCATTTTTTTTCACTTGTAAAATGAGGATAACACCACATATCTCAGAGGTCTGAATGAAAAGAAAAGAAGTTCTATTGCAGATATTTACTTGGCAAGACGAGCCAGATTACAACTGCTTCGGGGGCTTTAAGGGGAGAAATGAAGTTGTCATGAGTATTTAATTTTATTTTTTAAAGAAATACATCATGCTCTTTTATTACATAAGTAGTGCACAATGTCACATGTTCTCTTCAAATCAAGCCACATAGAAGTACACAAAATATACCTCAGAGACTCCCTTTTCTACTTTCTAATTCTTCTCTCTTATCCCTCAAGTAAGCAAAATAGTGGTTTGATATGCATCCTTCTATGCTTTTCTGTATTTATGCAAATATATTCATATATAGGGCTATTTGAAAATTAAAATAAGGTCACTACGGATTATATATATATATATATATATATATATATATATCTCCATAACTTGTATTTCTCTCCTTTAATAACTGGGGGCAAAAGACATTTCAACTTATTTTAATTTTCAAGAAATATACATTACTGGGAGGGGCAAGATGGCAGAGAAAAGAACGGAAGTCACACTGACCTCCTCCCAGGACCATTCTGGAATAACAACTAAATTGTGGAGAAGTCACCTGGAACAAACAAGTGAACAATAGCGAGAGAGGAGCCTTATAACCTCAGATAGACAGTAGAATCAGCTTTAGCACATCCTAACTCGTAAGGAGTGCGGTGGAGACTCGAGAAGGCAGGCAGGGCACCCATGGTCAGCAGAGCCAGAGGGATATTAAACAGCCAGTTGGATCCCCCTGAGAAGAGTGGAGTCTAAACCATAAGAGGGGATCCCCAGTCTATAGCACCAGAGCCCAAAAAGTACACAGATAACAGCCAGCTGCGAAAAGTGACAGGGTTGCTCTCTGCCAGAGACATGAGCCTGGAAACACAAAGAACTGTTTAAAGGACGAATGCATAAATTTTCATTTGTAGCCACTTACCCTGGGCTCTAGCAAAGGCAGGGGCAGAGTGAGCTAGAGGCACCTGAGAAAAGACTGGAGATGGAGGCTTTGGAGAGAGAACTGAGGGAGTAGCCAGCAGGATCCTGGTGCTGGGTCATCCCCCATGCAGCAGCAGCCATCTTGCTCAGACGGACCACGCCCCTGAGCAGCAGCTGCAGGAGAGGAAACAATAACCCTGCCCCCAGGAGGGACTCTGGCTTGCCCTGTGGTGCTTAAGCTTGACTGCTGAGTGGAGAGTGACTAGATTAACAACTGAACGAGACAGCCACTGGCAGTAGACTCCTAGACGTCTTGAACACACTGCCAAAGGTCAGATGGGGTTAACATCTGACATCACCAGAGGCAGATCCAGAAAGAAAATAATAGCAGTAAATACTAAAGGCTACCAAGACAAAACCCACTGTGGTCTTCTCCATGATTTGCAATATTTTCTTTATTACATAGCTTTTAATGTTCATTTTGGGTCCATCAAATTTGTGCATATTAAGTCATTAGATTTTATACTAATAGTTTATTTCTCATCTTTCTTATAATAGTATTAATCTCTCTATAGCCTTATTAATACTGGTTCATTTGCTATGGATAGTGGGATTGCAGGGGGGAGTCATTTTTGCAGATGTGTATTTGTTTCCTGGGCTTTGTGGTTTTGTTCTGGAAGCATCTGCACAAAAACACGCAGGCAGCATCGTGGGCAGAGTGACCCTCAGTCAACCAGCTGGAAGGTAGGACCCGCCAAAGAACATCCAAACAACAATCAAAACCCAATTACTTCCAGAGAGCCAACATAAACAGCATAAAAGGCATCTAAAGAGCACCAAGTTCAAGAGATCAAGGAAACTGCACCACTAAATCTCCAGGTCTCCTACCATAGAAGTTCATTCCACAAAGTCAGGAAATCAAGACAGATCAATTTAAGAGCAAAAGCAAAAAAAGAAGAGTCTCACAAATAATGGGAAGACAAAGAGACACCCTCCAATCGAAGGGAAAGGAGGAATCCCCACAAAGAGAACTCAGTGACATAGAGGCAAGTAAACTATCAGATACTGCTTTCAAAACAATTGTTCTAAGGAAGCTCAGTGAGCTCAGTGAGCTCAGAGAAAGTTACAAAAAACTACAGAGAAACTATGAGGAACTTACTGCAAACTATATCAGCATGAAAAAGGACATAGAAACTATCAACAAGATGCAAGAGGAAATGAAGAATACAATTTCTGAATTGAAGAACACAGTAGAAGGAACCAAAAGCAGGCTGGATGAAACAGAGGATTTAATCAGCAAGCTGGAGCATAAGGTAGAAAAAAGCTCCTAGAAAGAACAAGAAAATGAAAAAAGACTCAAAAAGAATGAAGAGGCGTTGAGTGTCAGAATGGCCATCATAAATAAACCAACAAACAGCAAGTGCTGGCAAGAATGTAGAGAAAAGGAAACCCTAGTACACTGTTGGTGGGAATGCAGACTGGTGCAGCCACTGTAGAAAACAGTTTGGAACTTCCTCAAAAAGCTAAAAATGGGATTGCCTTTTGACCCAGCAATTCCTCTGCTGGGATTATATCCTAAGAATCCCAAAACACCAAAACAACCTATGCACCCCAATGTTCATAGCAGCACAATTTACACTAGCCAAATGCTGGAAGCAACCTAAGTTCCCCTCAGTAAATGAGTGGATCAAAAAACTATGGTACATTTACACAGTGGAATACTACCCAGCAGAAAGAAAGAAAGAGGTACCACCCTTCCCAACAGCATGGATGGAACTGGAGAGCATTATGCTAGGTGAAATAAGCTAGAGGGTGAAAGACAAATACCATATGATCTCACCTATAAGTGGAACCTAATCTACAAAACAAACAAGCAAGAAAAATATAACCAGCAACATTGAAAGAAAAAACAAACTGACAGTAATGAGAGGGGAGGAGGGAGAAGGGTAACGGGAAAAGAAGCGGAAGGGTCAAGTCAAGGAACATGTATAAAGGGCCCATGGACAAAGCCAAAGTGCGGAAGGACTGAGGGTGGGAGGTGGGGGTGGGTGGGGCAGGGGAAAGTGGTGGTGGGAAAATGGAGACAAATGAATTAGAACAATAAAAAAAACAAAAATAAATAAATAAATAAATAATGTACATTACTATAAACATAGATAAAAACATCTGAATTAAATACTATAATAAAAGTGTAGTGCAAATGTTTAATAAAAATCATGCAATATTACAATATTGTGGCTTTAAAATTAAATACATTTGTATTTTTATCAATATATCAAAGCAGATAAACCATATGCTCACTTTGAAAGACAGCAAAAATACTTTTGATAAACGTTAACATCAATTTATAATTAGAAATATCTCTTCAGAAGCCATGAACAGAAAGATTTTTAAAAATATGATAAAGCTTATATGTGTCAAATAATAGATAATCTCATTCATCTTAAATGTCAAAAACAGTGGAGCCAATCTAAATATATACTGTATGTGTTGGTATATATTGGTATGCATTAAAAGACATAAAAAGCCATAATTATAAAAAATTCAATATTGGATATCTCAGAAACAAACCCATGAATATTTAATATTGTTAAGTGGTATTTCTAATCAGTAAAAAAAAATATGGACTATTCAATAGTGCATAATTACTGGTTAGTTATCAGAAGGAAGGAAGAAGGAAGGAGAGAAAAAGAAAGATGGAAAGAAAGATTTTTTCATATGATGGAAAAAGTTTGACTTTAATATCCAACCACAAAGTAAATTGCAAATGCATTAATATATTCAATAGACAAATGAAAATTAAAGAGCAGTTTTGGAGTGGTAAGAGAATATTTTTAAATAATTCTTTAATAATATTTTTAAATAATTTTTTAATAATCTTAAGGCTGGAAAACTTTCTTAACATGTAACAATGAAGGAATAGATTGATGAGTTGATAGATTTTTCAAGCTTCTCATATAGAAAAAAAATACACTACAAATAAATATTTGCAGCAAGAATGACAGCTGGTAAATTTCATTGCCACTTCAGTTGTGAACTCTAAGATCTAGACATAGTGAATCTCTTTCATCCTGAAAACGGTTTACACTCTGTCACTTGGAGGACTCTACACAGCTTGTTCTCTCTTCGGATGGGAATTCTCAGAACCTTTCTGCAGGGTGCTTTCTCAGTATGTATCACAACATTTTACATAGCTCTTGCCCCAAAAATCTCCCTAAGAAGGATATCTTATAGATCCACAAAAAGATTGATCTACAAAAGTACATATTGCCACCATGCTGAAAAAGTCTAGTGCTCAGCGATAGAGCATTATGTATTTTCTTTTCATTTGAGCCTATTAGTAGAATAAATTATGTTGTCACTTACAATGATGCTCTAATGGCAGGGTTTAAACCTGGCTTGCTGCCTGTTCTTGTAAATAAAGTTTTATTGGAAGGCAGCCAAGATCATTCATTTACATATTGTCTGTGACTGTTTTCTCTTAACAACAGCCAAGTTAACTACTTGTGGCAGAGAATTTGTGGCCCAAGAAAGTAAAAAATATTCACTGTGTGTGCCCTTACAGAAAAGGTTTGCTGCCCTGGCCTGGTAGCTCAGTTGTTTGGAGCATTGTCCCAATGCACCAAGGTTGCGGGTTCGATCCCCAGTCAGAGCACATATAAGACTCAGCCAATGAGTGCATGAATAAGTGGAACCACAGGTCAATCTCTCTCTCTCTCTCTCCCCTCTCTCTCTCTCTCTCTCTGTCAAACCAATAAAAAAAAAAATGTTTGCTGCAATGTTATGGTAGAATATTCGGGGGCCAGAGAAATGTTTGTAACTTATTATTAAATTTAAAGCAGAATATAAAATAGAAAAAAGCCTCACATAAATTTTAATATACATTAACATACATATTCTATTCAACTATTTAACTGTGATCTGAAATATATTTATACACTACATCAAAAATGTATCAACATAAAATGTTATTTCAAGATGTTGGGATTACAGTGTCATTTTCTTCTCTATGTCAAACAAACATTTAATAATGCATAGATATTATTTTTAAAGCAGTTAAATATATGAATAAATGTTACTTAGAAATAAATCGTCCATGTTACCTGTGAACACTAGTTCTTGATTACCAACTCCTGCAAGATACATTTTTATTTGGACCTTGTTGTACTTCAAACCCATACTTTCTGAGTTTATGCAAACGTTGCCCCTAAGGCCTATAGACACACATACACACACACACACACACACACACACACACACTGGGTTCAGCTGCATGTGTTAGTGAGGAGCATCAATTTTTGAGGCGGGGAGGGGTCTCAAAGGGCACAAGAAATTTCCCATTTTTTTCCTTCATTTAATTTTTGTTCCATTTCTCATTTTTGCCTCCAGGAAAAGAATTGGTTTTCTTTTGTTCTGAGGACTCCGTAGTCACTTACCTTTGGGAAAGCAAATTGCTACAACATTCCTGGGAGTTAGTTGGGTGGCATAAATCAAACAGCTATTCCATAGAGTTGATGGGGAAGAAGAAGAAATGAGGACTCCGCAGAGTTGCCATGGTAACAGGAAGGCCCACAGATCTTAGGGGCCTCTTCTTCCACATTCCATAATGACTTTTGTCCCAGGCCCATTATTACGTGCAAGCCCACTGCTCACAACGAGGTGGTAGGAAAGCTAAGTCTATCCTCATCCACCCTTAAGATCTCAAGGAGACTATTTTGGAATTGGTACCTAGCTTCCTTCTGTTACCCAGAAAAGGCGGAAGATGGGGACGGGCGTGGGGCGGAAGGCGGTCATTGGGGGTTCAAGAATCTGCCTCACAGCTATTAAATACTTAGCACTTAAAAATACGGAATTGAGTACCAAAAATAAGCTTCTTTCTCTCCTGGAAACTGAAGTGCTCAACGTTTTGAAATGTATTAATGTATTCTATTTGCATAAAAATCTTACCTCCCAAAGCAGTCTGCATTTCTGAAAGCCTTTTTTTGAAATGCCAAGTTGAATTTGGCATCTATTTAATAATATGCAGAGACAGCAAAGAATAATAATAACAACGCATGCCCTGTCCCGTGGCAGAATGTGAAATTAGGAAAGATGGCAGCCTCTTGTTCACCTCAGGAAGACGGAATGAAATCCTCATTAGAGTCAGGGAGCGAGGGAAGGTTTGAACCTTTCCAATCATTTTCCCAGTACCTCCAATACCTGGTTGGAGGGGAGAATTCTAGAGAAGATGGCATCCATTTAAAGAATCCCAAACCACCGCAGCTGAAAGGGGACGCTACTAGCATGTGCTCTGACCCTGTGTTTTCAGGAGAAAACTGTCCCCAGGGAGGCGATGTCAGTTGTCCAAGATCACCCAGGGAACAGGTGGCCTGCGGAGCTGCCGAAGGCAGGTCTCTCTGTATTTCTGTATTTGTTGCATCTTCACCTGGCCTCATTCTCTCCTTAGGGTTCACCCCGGGCGGTGTTCCGCCAGGGTAATTGCAGTGAGCTTCCCAGGCTGCCTTCCTTTTATTTAAATCCCCACTACAGCTCTGGGAGGTCATTATTTCTTCTTTCACAGATGAAGAAACTGAGCCCCGAAGAAGTGATGTAGTTTAGCAAGTTCTGTTTTATTCCCCAAACTCTTGCTCCCAACTCTTCCCCTGGCTGGGAGAAATCTTCTGGCGCTTCCTCTTCAGCTCACCGGGTAGCTACCATTGGGTTATCTGGAATAAGAATTTTTTAAAGGTACGTATGACCACACACCCTATGCTTTGGAAGCAAAACTCACTTTCTACCCTCTTATTCCTTTTTCTACCTACGCATTTTGCAAGGCATGTGGAGATATTTCTACCCACCTCGTTGACTTACATACGCTGTTCAGATTCTCAAAGCTCTTTTCTACTCTGTGACTGCCATCGAGAAATTCAAAAATACTATCTCTAATATGCATAGCCACCCTGGAAATTAGAGATGACATCATTTCCCTCTTTTGTCTTCTCCCCCGCCCCCGCCCCCCCCCCTCCCCCCCCGCCAATACCTAGCTCAGTTACAAGTGCCTCATAGAAGCCCAAGCTCAAGAAATGGCTTTCATTAAATTGGCACCCGTTTCCCTGGAGACCACAGAGCATTTGCATAACTTTCAGATCCCGGGATCCCACCATTAATCACTGGCTCCAGTGTCTGCAGCGGGGGAGAAACAAAGTCCAGTCAAACAGGGCAGAGCACCACTTCCCCAAGCAGCAGGGTGCCGGCTTCACCAGCTCCGAGCTGTTTAGCAGGCTTTGGAATCTCGTCATCCGTCACGCTGGAGCCAGACTCTTCCCCCTCCACGCCTGAAATATGTGGCTTCCCCTCGTGCTCTGGTCTCCTCTACACAGAGGCAGCCTTGCTTCTGACAGCCTCCCCTCAGAAATAGACAGGCTTGGAGCCGGCCTGCTGTGTTTGGAATTGATGTGACTCCAACTCTAACCCAAGTTGCGAAGTCTTTTATAGCCAACTTAGGAGAAAGACGTGAATAGGACTGTGGGGGAGGAGGCAGGGGCAGGGAGAAGAAAGACGTATTGAAAGGCAAAAAAGGCGTAAATAGCTCTGTTTAGAAAGGCTTTGGGGGAAGCAATTACTTTGTTAACTTTGAACCGCGCAGGCCCAGGGCTCAGAGCGTGGCCAGCCCCTGCGAGGTGAGGCCTGTTGCCCTGTTTCCCTTCCTCCAGTCTTCTGCTCTAGCCAGGACAGGAGAGCTTAAGGCTGTGTGATCTACTTCGGAGTCACAAGAAAACAATGTACCCTGAGGACACTCACAGACCTACAAGGCCTAAAAGGATTTTTCTTTCTCTCGGGGAAGATGCCTTCTCTATTCTGGGAGACATATGAGAGAGGAGATACCATCTGTTGCTGCATTCTGGCTGCTGTTACTGGTTGTTTTGCTTGAATAAAGTGTTTCATCATTTCGACTAGTCACCTTCTTTCTGCTCCATAAGACGAAGGTGTGCCCATCCGTCCATGATGATTTACTGGACATGCTACAGTGTACAGGAAAATGAACATAGTCTCATTTAATGGAAACCGAGCACAGGAGGCACATAAGAGCAGTTAGCATGGTGCCTAGCACTTAGTTTTTCAAACTCGATTACAGCATCCCTTCTTGCTGTGGAGATATCAATAGACAGGGCACTGGCATTTAAACAAATGAGATCACTGTAATCTCCACGAACAGATCACCCTGCAAAATAAATAAATGTTGCCCTTAAATTATGTCTAAGAAAAGAAACATTTTATGGAAAGAGAAAAAGAAAGCTAACCCACATTAAGACAAGAGGAGATTGTGTTTTAGTCTATGTGGGCTCTTATAACAGAAGAGCTGGATTGGGTGGCTTATAAACAAGAGAAATTAATTTCTCATTGTCCTGGAGGCTGAGAAGTCCAAGACCGTGCGTGGCGCTGGCACATTCAATATCTGCTGAGAAGCCACTTCCTGGTTCATAGACCCCTGTTCACCTGGGGCGAGGGAGCTTTCTGACGTCTCTTTCATACCACCACTGATCCCACGCACACCCCTAATCATCTCTCAAAGGCCCCATGTCCAAATACCATCAGATTGGGGATGGAGTTTGGATATAAAATCATAAAACACAAATTTGGGGGACTCAAAATATTCATTCTATTTTCCTGATTTTTTGAGAGTAAGTAATCACTTACATTTCATTTAACCTGAACATTTCTTGGAGAAGGTTTAGGTTCAGAAGCTGTTTGGGGGATGAAAGGAAGTGAGGAAGCAGCTCGGAATGGGAGAAGGATGGTAAATTAGCAGCTTGTACAGAGGTCCGTTAGTATGGACCACTACTTTTGGGAGGACCAAAACGAGCATGCAAGAGCAGATTTTTCTCAGAGAAGATGCTGTCCCTTTCTTTAGTTTCCAGAAGAATTAAGAACCTAGTGGAAAGGGTGGGACATTACAATGACTTTGAGATGATACCGTAAGTGGAATAGACTGTGACTGGACAGATCAATTGATCTCATTTGGGGAAGTACAGGGAGATTTGCTACGAGGCTAGAATGTCTCTGTAGCCGAGATAATGCTGTGCCTCCCAGTCAAAGTCAAGGTGATATTGACACAATTTTTCTGACATCATCCAGATCATTCAGAAAGGGCTTGGGAAATTTAGATCCAATAAATTCTCATTTATCAAAATGATCCAAGTTGGCTGTGTGGAGATGTTCAGCATAGTCAGTGGGCAAAGTACTTGACTTTCTTTCAGTCTTCCAATGGGTCCAGTCTCTCCAAATCCCCTGTGCCTGTCCCTTGTGTGAGAAGACTTCTCTGGGATTCTTCCAAAGCCCTGGGGGTTTGGAGAATGACTACCAACTTGGGATTGCAACAAATTTGGATGTAAAGATTTTTTATAGTCTACTCCCAAGATGTTAGGCATCTTCATTCTTTCCATTCAATCCCTCTGCCATGTCTTCTACACACCCAGGTAGAGCCACTGAACAAGCAGCAAAGAGTGACACATGTGGCAGATGTCTACAGATCAAGGGACACGAGGGAGGGGTTCCGGTTGGAAAGCAGGAGGCAGGAGCGTGGCAGGGAGAGAGGGTGGAATGCGAGTGTGTAATCATAAAACCAGCTCAGAGCTGTTGGAAGTGGAATCTCTACTCCAAAAGAATACAACATGGAAAATATCCCGAAGACTGAGATCTCTTGCTGTATCTCGGAATTCATGAATTAATTTCTTCTAGGACATGGAACGTAGAGTTCATCTCCTCCTCCATATTCTTATTGTACACTTTTGTGCTCTCTATTCAACTGCTTTGTCTTATTAAACTGTTCCAGAGAATGCTAGGGAAAAGGAGGCGAGACAAATTAGTGTCTCTTATTTGTTGTTGCTCAGTGAAGTTTGAGAACAGCAAAAACTAAGGGCTTTGGAACTCTTGGCTGAACCTGAGTTAATTTAGAATGTGCACTATACAGGGTGGGGCAAAAGGAGGGTAACAGTTGGTCATATAGAAAATAATACAATAATTAATAAATAATAAAAGAATAAACTCTGTGTTTTACATACTCACAATTGTAAACCTACTTTTATGCCACTGTATATTTAGTAATGGAGGGGGGAAAAACTACTTAGAAATCAACAGGGCTTTTAAAATCAAACTAGGCTAACAAACATGTCAGCATAAAATGACTAGAAGAGAGAAAACAGCATTGACACTGAGTGAAATTTAAGAGACAAAGATATATAACGACTGCAAAAGAAGAGAAAAAGTTCACTAGAACCAACTCAGGAAGGACTCTGGGCTGAGGCAGAGTCGTGTGGAGCCTTATTTACAGCCTAGGCGGTTCCGAGAAAGGCAGGAACCAGAGAGTGCAGAAAGGTTTGTCTGGGATGTGAAGGGGACACAGTTTGGGGACCAGATGGGAGGAGAGAAGGTGCTGGAAAGCATGGGGGTAGACTATGAAGACTCTTTACATCCCAAGTTCATGTCATTCAAAGCAGGAAGTCGCTGTTCAGTATGGATTAATCCGATTAAGAAGGAAAGTGAAGAAGAAATGGAAGCAAGACTTCAGAATGGAACGAAAAGGCAACAATTTCAGTGTGAAACGATGAGGCTGACCTTGCACAGATAGGTAGTAATAGCTGAGAGGAAAGCCCTCGTTGTTGAAGATAACAACTAGGACAGTGGATTTACTTTACAAAATGGAAATTCTAATAGCATCTAAATATTATTTCTTTTAAATCTGGGATTTGGCTGTGCCCATATTTTATACATGCAAAACATCTTACGGGTTGACTAAGCTGTGGGACTGTTTTTGTTATTTTTGTATCCAGTAATTCATTTTAAAACTGTCAGTAAAATTTCTGTGTTATGCTGCTTCTGGTTTAGTGGGAAAGAATGTGCTATTTAAGTTTCCACAGTAGGAAGGGTAAAAAGAGAGACAAGAGACTGATCGTTGTTTATTTTAAATTCTGAAGTTTAGAAAACTAAGGCTGGTGCCTTCATGATCAATGTTTTTAGTAAAAGCTTGTCTGGAAAGAAATGGAATGGAAATTTTGTCTTTTGAAAATCATCTCTGCTTTTTGTTCATTTTATTCATGACACCATCAAGTGAAGCTTTTCTTGAATGTCTGTTCTAGGGGTAGAGAAACTTCCAAAAAAAGAAGAAACACCTTCTCCCAGATAACTTCTTCCTTCTGGAAATTGCTTTACTATTTACTCAGGGGATTTTCTAATCCTGAGAACATAATTCATTTTACCCTTGGAGATGAAGAATCTGCTTTGTATATGACAACTAGAAGCTCATGCCATATGTCAATGTCTCTCAGACAAGCCTTCACCAATGACTTTCAACCCATACACTTGACCTTGAATGGTACTCCTGGATCCACAGGGGGGATGAAATAGGGGTTTTTGTGTGTAATTGGTCAAGGAGAGGGGACGAGAGTGTATAGGTCTCACATAACTTTTCTTGGAATTTGTTGCTATGGATTCCTAAGGGGTCATCTGGCATCTTTAGACTTAAATCCAGAAATGTGTATGTGCTTGGTGGTTCAGTGTTATTAGTAATTATCTCTGTCTTAGAAGGTTGCAATGACTTTCCAGGGCATGAGGTCAGCGATTTTTTCAAAGAAAGTCCAGAGGCTGAGTTGCTGTCTCGGGTTTCTCAAGATATTTAATAACTGACGCTCAGAAGGCAAAGAAAAATCTATATTTAGGGTATGTTATTCCCTGGTGGGTTTAGTCTTTTTCATTTTGTCAGTTAAGAAGTCTGGTTACTAAGCCAAAATGCCTTTTCACTGACCATTTACTCAGCTACTACCCTTAGGCCACCATCTGTCCCCTTTACCTTCATGGTACTAACTGATTCTTATTTCATGACTTCATAAGCCAATTAAAAAATTTCCATCTCAATAACCGTAGAATGATCATTTCCTCAGCACCCGAATCTTCAGTGTCCATCTTCCAGGGTGAGTAAAAGTTTCTCTGGAGAAAAGTTCTTATCATCTGATTTGTGTCCCTCCAAAATTCAAATTCTGAAGCCCTAAAGCTCAATCTGACTCCATTTTGAAGGAGGGTCTTTAAGGAGGTTATGAAGGTTAAATAAGGTCAAAGGGTAGTCACCTAATTCTAAAGGAATGGAGTTCTTACAAGAAGATATTGGGATACTAGAGATCACGCTCTCTTCACATGTGCACAGAGAAAATATCATGTGACAATGCAGAGAGAACACGCTGTCTGCAAGATAAGAAGAGAGGTCACCAGAAACCAACCTCAATGGCACCTTGATCTTGGATTTCTAGTCCCCAGATCTGTAGGAAAATAGGTTTCTATTTTTTAAGTCATCTAGTCTGTTATTATCCCATATAGCAAACTGAGCAAACTAATAAAGGCAGAGCATTGCAAGAAGGAACTTCTAGGGAGAGAGAATAATGAGTTCTTACAGAAACCCAGATTGGAGAAGGACATATTATATTATATTGACCTGGTGTGATCAGAGTGCAGAGTACAGGACTTGAAAGGAACAGGCTGGTTAGAACAGAGAGGTTAGTTCTAGGGAGACTGGGAAAAATCTTGTATTCTGGGCTGAGAACTTCACTCTACAGACAATGAGGGAGCTATTAGATGACTTCCACAAGGTATTCAGATATTTTTTATGACTGAAAATTTCAGCATCTGCCAAGATTTATAGGCAATACATACAATTGGCTGCCTCGTTAGGATGGCAACAGAGACTCTTCTCAATCCCTTCCATTTTCTTGCTGTTTGTGTTCAAAGGAGCTTTATTGAATAAACTCTGGTTCCATCCAGGTCTGTTACAACTTGGCCCTTTGTATGAGTGTGAAAGTTCTTTGAGGTTCCTCAGGATTGCTGGAGGGTTGGCCTTCTCTTTTTTAGTGGGCTGGTGGGAAGGCAGTATACCAGACCAAACCTCAAACTAAATTTAGAAAGTGATAAACCAGACATGAGGAGCCGATAGGAAATTTGCTTAGGTTGGAAGTCAAATAAAAATGCACATATGTAGCTTTACAGTCATAACATGTCCAAATAGACTAACATGAATTCTGTGAGGTGAACATTTTCCTTGCCAAAAAAGTATGAAGTCTGTGATCACATTAAAATGGGTAATTTAACCATGTCCTTATGGATAAGATTGCCTACTTCAGCCTCAAAGTACTGCTAGATTCAATGATTTTTTTAAGGAAAAAATTTCCTTATGTTTCATAAGACTATCAAATTTTTTTTTAGATTTTATTTATGGACTGACCCATTTATTTACTAAATCACACATTAATACTTGTTAAGGGATGACCTTCTTCCAGCCTCTTGTGTTTGATGCTGGGATTTCAGCATTGAACGAGTCACAGAATCTTATCATTGGGCTGGGGAGTTGTACACTGAGTAAGTCATTACAAGAATGATGTGCATTACTAAAGAATCAAGGCACTAAGGAAGCATAAAACAGGTGGTCCTAACTTAGCTGAGGGACATCAGAAAAGCCTTGCCTGATAAAGTGGTATTTAAACTTAGACTTGAAAGAGGAGTCAGAATTAGGTAAAGAGCTAGCTATAAAGAGTCCGGAATGAATGTCCTCCAAGAAATCGACCATTAGTCAAAGCGCTTTGTGACATCACATAAGAAACAGTTTCAGAGAATTGCGCTTGGGAGCATCCATCCATCTCTGCATCTTGGCTACAATAAGTTGATCTAGTGATTGAACTAAGTCTGTAGATTAAATGTTGCATGGAGAGAACAAAGGGATGCAAATAGCTGGCACGCTTGGCTTCATCCCAGCTTTATGTCTGTGAAGAGGGATAAACCCAGGAAAGGCTAAGTCAGGGAAAATGTGCAGAGACCTCCTCTCGGCAGGCAAGGGCTTTTGAAATCTTTGGCAACTATGGTTAATAAGAGCATGCATGTAAACCAATTCACAACACCCTAATGATGCCCAAATTATCAAACTGAAATTGAAAAATTGGTGAAACTTGGACCTCATGAGAGTTGAACATCAATGGGTGACAATGTTTGTCGATGACACCTCTATGGGCAACTCCTCATCCAGGTACACCAGTGGCTCTAGAGAACTTATAAAAGGAGAACATTTCATAGTCCAAGTTTTGGTTTTCAATCTTTTAGTTTTGACTTCTAAGGTAGCTTTTTATGCGAATGACAAAATGTTTCACCACTGTTTTTATCTCTAATTCCTATTCTGGCCCGGTTTTCACTGGTTTCCATATTCCTATCCAATTATTCTAGTCCAGTAGTGTTTCTTTCATGAGTTCCCTTTTCACTGGCTTTGTTCCGTTTTTCTTAGACAGGCTTTGTCCTCTCCTCTAGCCAGGGGGCTTTGTGGTCTTGTGTTCATGGAGTAGACATTGTCTTCCTTTTGTCTGCCATAAATATTCTGCTTTTTTCATGAATTTCCCAATGATTCTGATTTTTTCTTGATTATCTCTTTCCTTATTTTCTGGACTTTAGCTCTCCATTTGCATTTCCATCATACTAACTCATTTGCTTGTTTTTACTTTTGGGGCACATATAAGTATTTTTCTATTTTTTACCTCAGCCCCATACGCTACTTTATATATTCAAATAAACTGATAGTTGTACCACGGGAAGAGAAAAGAGCAACTCTGCTCTCATTCAAAGCTGCTTAGAAATCATTAAGCCTTGGTAACCGGTGATTACTGGTCCATTATCACATTCAACCATTTATATTTCAATATTACATATACTTACATGTCTATATATATGTATGCATAAATAATCAACATTTTCACACCCCTGTTATGCACTAGAAAATTTATAGATTTTCCCTTATCCATTACCTCTGTTAAACTTAACAACAGGCTAAAATTAGGTAGTCATTCTCCTTCCAGGAAGTGGAGCACAGAGGGGTTAAAATGCACTCCCGAGAACAACAATGTCCTCAGGGGCAAAGCCAGAATTCAGACCATGGTATTCTGCCTTGAAGTCCAAATATCTTTCTGCATCTGCTACTCTACTTATACTGTCATTGGCATTATGCTGAATGGTCATTCAAGTAATGTGTGAGGAAATGCTTTCTATAAGTGAAAAAATGCTATATAAATTCTAGCAATAATATCAATAAGTTACTGAGGAAAAATTATCTTTTTTGACATATAATTGGTTATACTAACAAGCACACCCACATGGGAGAGCCCCAAAGGAGCGGGAGGCTGAGTCCTCTTCCACGTTGGCTTATGCCTGTGTCTCCGCCATGTTCATCAAAGGAAACGTGAAGAGGAAAGACCACCGGAGCTTGGAGTGTAACTCTTCCTCTTGGTATTGAGCAACTTTTGGTCCTTCCTTCTTGACATCTCTGCAGGTGAGCGCTGCAGGCAAAATGTGCCAGAAGTTGTGTGTTTGGTGCACATGCACTTTTTCTATTTTTTTATTATGTTCCCTCTTACTCTGGATTAAGTTCTTTCTTAGATCTATTTGTTTGGCTCCCTGTCCCCTGGAACAGCCATGCCATCTTTTCACGTAGAATTTATATGAGTTCCTGCTCTACTACCGCTTAACTGAACTATACTTTTCCCTCTGAAACATGTCCCGAGGCCGCCATGCCTCTGATCCTTAACACAGTGTGGTTCCACAAACTTGGACAGAACAGCAAGAAATGTGGCCGAAAATAAGTATGTATTGAAGTTTTTAGACTCTATCTTAAATCACATCATCATCATTTGTCATCATTGTTGTTATCGTCATCTTTGTCTACATCATCATCATCATCATCACAATCACAGTTAATTTGGCAGGAGCCCTTAAGCTGTGCTGGTCCCTTTATATACATTATATCTCATCCTTCTTATGCATGTAAACATATGGGTATTATTAAACAGTGTATAAATGAGAACACTGAGTTGAAGTGTCATTCTCAAAGTCAACCATGTCGGCCGTAAGAGAACCCGGATTCAAGCTCAGGATGTGATCCATGAGCCAGAGTCATTCTCTTGTCTCCATCCAAGTGGCTCTGTCCCTCCCCATCACACCTCCCTTCACCCCTTCTCTCCTCTGCCCAATCAAAAGGCTCAGACTCAGGTTATATAGTCTTACATAGACACCCCATCAGTCTATATACATCTGTAGGTAACAGTTACTAATCTAACCCCATCTTCGAGCCTCTCCAGCCTCCCAAAGCTTTCCTTAGTTCCCTGGGAAAGCCCCCAATATCTCCAAACTCTTCTATGAACTCAGACTCCTCTTCACTTCCTTACATGAACTAAAACCTTACTGTCCACGAGATCTCTGTTTCCTATGCGACCTTTTCAGAAAGCAGCTGTTTTGAAACGGAAGTTTTATTATTATTCAAGGATGGCAAGGCCAACAGATTAGGCCATGACTTCCATTGAAAACATACTTTGTTACTCACACGTCCTAAGAGGAAGGAGCATGACACATTATGGCTGGGGATGGTGGGGGGCGGGGGAGGTACATAGAGAAGCCCCAGATTGGGCCAGGAAGCAGAAGAAAGTGGGAGGAAAACATGACGTGACCTTTTACTATGGTTTCCCATCTAAAGGAACAGGCTAGGTAGGGTAAGCAGGCTACAGGTTGGCTAGGTTGAATATTTACATTAATCTCTGGGGAGCAGGGACTGCTCTGGGTTGTCTGGCACCTGGTCCTGAGGCGATCAGAGCAAGGGAATACTGTCCTGCAATGTAAGGGCCAGAGTGGGGGTAGGGGTGGAGGTGGGGGGTTGTTAGTTTGTTAGTTTGCACATAAAAGCCATACTTTAGGGCACGTTGTCAAAATATGCCATTTGAAACGTGATATCTCCAGTGCATACAAGATTTTGAGGTAATTTTTATAGCATACAGAATATGTAATTAATTAGCTTCACTCCCAAATTAGAAAAATAAGGCACATATGTGTCTTCTGCTGCGATGGCTAAACTCTAATTTTACAATACAGGGTTGGGCAAAAGTAGGTTTACGGTGGGGAGTATGTGAAACACAGAGTTTATTCCTGTGTTATTATTTATTAATTATTGTATTATTTTCCATATGGACAACTTTAAACCTACTTTTGCTCCACTCTGTATATTTCAGTTCCACAATTCTAAATATTCTTACTTATTGAAATAAGTATAATAAATATTCCAGAGGTCAAAAAAATTAATCTACCGATTTTATGAAACATGAAGCATTATTTTTAAGAATTTTAAAACATTGCTCTTTGATTCGGTCTTGTTCCAGAAGTCTTTTTTAGTTCTTATTTTTATCCTCAGGATTTTAATGAAGGTAACTCACTTTAATTCAGCAATATATACCATCAGGTGAATAGAGAGAGAAATTGATAGATAAAAATGACATAAAAGTGCCCAGCCAGTGTGGCTCAGTTGGTTGGAGCATCATCCTGTAAGCCGAAAGATCGTGGGTTCAATCCCTGGTCAGGGCATATGCCTGGGTTGCAGGTTCCATCCACAGTTGGGTTGTGCAGGAGAGTCAATGGATCAATGTTTCTCTCTCACATTTATATTTCTCTCCACCCCCCACTTCCTATCTCTAAAAAAAAAAAAAAAATTAAAGTAGATTGAAACATTTAATGTAAAGTATCAGATAGGTATGAGTTTTAATTGTACAATGATTTGAATATTTCTATTTTAATTTTTCATAATATCAAAAAGCAAATTCCAATTAAGCGAATTAACAAAATGTGCTTGATTATCAGCAGCAGTTTTCAGTTCTCTTCTGATTATGCCTGGTTCACATGTCATGGAATTAATTGTTGACCCCAACTTATGGATGATTAAACCTTAAGAGAATGCATTTTCTAGTCAATAGAAATAAAACTTAATGATATTGACTCTTGGTTCATACAGCTTTGTAACTGGCTAGATTTTTCAAGAGAAATTATTTGCCTTAGGATTTCTGGGAAAGGAGAAACAATAATTTATTTGGAATTCATTATATGTTAGATCTTGAGTTCATAGCTTTGTGTATATTCCCTTGTTATTATACATAGCAACAAAGTTGGGGAAGTGGCTCACTATTTTATAGATGACAAATCTGTGACTCAGAAATTTTAAGCAAGTCACCCAAGAGCACCAGGTTAGGTAGTGGCTGAGTTGGGCTTAAATCTAGGTTTGTTTGTTTTTTTAACTCAGATCAGTCCTCTTGAAAAATATGTTTATACCTCAAGAGTCTTATTAAAGACTTCATGCCTCTTGATACAGAATCCTAAAGCTAGTAGAACCCTCAGAAATCCTCTATTATCAACCCCTTTAGTTTACAGAAGAGGAATAATGTGCAATCAGGTTAAGTAATATATTCAGTCACGTTGCTTCTTAGTGGCGGAGTAAAGAAAGATTTAAATGGCCATTTCATTGCATCGTAATGTTATTTGAATATGAAATGCAGATTAGAGGTGTAAATAAAATTCCTCTGATTGTTTCGTTAAGTGCCATGTTGAGTTTAAAATCAGCAAGCTGTGTCTACTATGGGGTTACTCGATTTCTTATATCCATTTAGCTAATTAGCTCCTTAACACAGGATATATATATATATATACACACACACACATACATATATATTAGCCCCATTTCCGCAAGTCCAGTTACCTCTATCCCAGCCTTGTGATTGGCTGGCCTTATTCTTCTCAGGAATGGACAGAGAATAGCAGATGAACAAGCAAGTGAATACAGTTATGCTTTTTTCCATATTTTGGCTTTGCTATTTAAACACAGATGAAGTAATGTTATGCAAAATAGTGTCAATACTATATTTCAAGTTTCCATGGGAATTATAATTTGCAATGGGCAAATTTAAATAAAGAAGAAATTGACAACATCCCCAGATGGGAGAATTCAGGGAAACATTTCAAAGCAACCTCATGGTTGATATGTTACCAGGACCTCAGCTGTATCACAGAGCAATTCTGATATGTGTTTGACTATATTAATGTTGATGCTAAACTTGCTAAACTCTAAATCAAAATTCCATAAATATTGATCTCCTGCCAAGAAGACCTTTTAATACGTGTGATATGTTGGCGGTTTTGAAAAGGACAGGATAAAGGATAAGGGAACTCATACATAGAGACATCGAGAAAGAAATGGAGCTAGTCAAATATTCTCTTCCTCGTTTCCACGTGCCAGAGCTCTGCACCGGTCAATACAACTCTGTGACAGAGAGTTAGTAAAAGGCACACCCCACAAATAAGTAATGTTTGCTTCAGGAGCCAGTCATGTGGTTCCTCAACACCAGGACTGGGGAAATGGAAGAGGAAATCGAGGAGAATGAAGGGGGCTTCCAGGAAAAGGGTTGTCAGGCAACAGGTCTCATCACTTAAGACACGCACAGGTGGCAACGCGTCTGTAGTTCCACGCTGGTCTACGGCCACGTTCCGAAGCTTAATGACTATTATCTATGTATTCCTTCTCCCAGATTCTGCTCTGTTCACATGGTTACGTGCTTATTTTGATGGTGAGAACCGTGTCTGATTTGAGGGAGTATATGCTACAAGTTAATTGCTTGGGTTGTAGGGCAAGACGGGGTTCGAATCCCCCTGCCATTTACTAAATTGTGTTATGGGCCAATGCATATAACTGTTTTGCTCCTGTTCCTTCATCTTCACATGCCTCGGGGGTTGTTAACAGGATTAATAAATTAATATATGTGTAACATTTAGAAGGGTGCATGGCACATAGTAATATGTAAGCCCTCAAGAAAGGTAAGTTGCTATTATTAATTTTATGTCTTCATAAATGACAATGAGTGATATAGTAATAATCACTACTATTTTTAACTTAATTTGATTTAATAAAAGCTAAAATTTTTAATGATCACATATATTCACACATCTCAGAAATGCATACATCAAGGATAAACCAAGGCAGAGCTATAATAAATATCACATTGCAAACACACATCTGGCAACATGAAAAATATGTTGACTTTTCGGAGCAGAAAGAGACTTAAGTACTAATTCTAAACAGATAAGGCATCTGTTCATCTTAGATAAGTCTTTTACCATTATAGTTGTTTCTTCTCCTCTTTGCAAAGTAAAGATATTAGACTACATCATCCTTTCTTACTTAAAGAATCTATGACTCTAAGAAGAAAAGATACAACTACAATAGTAATTTTTTTCTGGTTCTAATCTTGACACATGCCATGTACAGGAGAATTTGACATTTACCTTTGCTTTTCTCTTTTGCAGTTCATGTGTTTGAACCTTTTCTGCCATTTAGTTTAAGATAAGAAACTGGCTATTTGTTTAGTCAATGAATTTATTAAACATCTGCTATGTGCAAGGCAATAGAACCTGGAAATTTATTGCAATTAAAGCAATTTCACTCTTCCATAAGATTATAGTCTAATATGTGAGAGACACACATAAACAAAAAGTTCAAGTGTTACAGATACACAATAGAAGTCTATATGGAGTACAATCAAAGCACAAAGAATGAAACTGTATTTTGAGATAGCATTGGCAACTTGTTCCAGAAGAAGTCTTTTTTAGTTCTTATTTTTATCCTCAGGATTTAAATGAAGGTAACTCACTTTAATTCAGCAATATATACCATCAGGTGAATAGAGAGAGAAATTGATAGATAAAAATGTCATAAAAGTGCCCAGCCAGTGTGACTCAGTTGGTTGGAGCATCATCCTGTAAGCCGAAAGGTCGTGGGTTCAACATGTGTTTGAACCCACTTTACTTTCTTTACTTCCACAAAGAAAGTAAAACACTGTGTTTATTTTATCATTCTCGTTCTATTAGTGTCTATTACAGTGTTTAACACTTCCCCCTCAGCTGTATTGAGATATAATTGATATATAACATTATGCAAGTTTAAGGTATACAGATACACTTATATACTGCAAAATGATTATCACCATAGCTAAGTAACACCTCCATCGCATTACATAATTGCTTTTATTTTGGGGGTGATAACATTAATGGGCACTTTGATTATAAGTGAAAAACCCAATAAGTACTCTCAAAATGTTGTCTTTAAAGCTATGCATTATTGGTTAATTTGGATATGTGGTTCATTGCACATACCTAAGCCTTCTTTTTTTGTGTGTTTTTTCAAAATTGAATTTATTAGGGTCACATTAGTTAATAAAATTATATAGGCTTCAGGTGTACAATTCTATAATACATCACCTACATACTTTATTGCATGTTCACTCTCTCAAGTCAAGTCTCCTTCCATCACCATTTATTCTCCCTATACCTTTTTCTACCTCTCCCAACCTCCCTTTCCCTCTGGTAATCACCACCCTGTTGCCTGTGTCTATGAGTTTTTCTTTTTCTTTGCTTAATCTCTTCTTATCTGTAGGTCACACATCACTGCAGCCTGCCAGTAACAGTAGAGTTTTCTCATTTCCATGCTGTAACACTGTCTATTCGATTTCACAAAAGGATCAATGGGTGATAAGTTACTGGTATCTTCTTTTCAACTTGCCTGATGTTGACAAGCTACTAAATAAACCATCAGAGGATATATCTGTGTTAGCAATGTGCAGTTAAAGAAATATTTTATGCCATCCTATGCAAGACTAAGAATGAAAAAAATCGTCCTCGCTATCCATTGAACATGTAAAGATGGTATAATTCTTTAAAGAGTGGTGATACTTCAGTAAGGCATACACTGAACACTGGATAATAAAAATCATATATGTCATTATTTCTCAAAAACCAAATGTTACTAGTAGATGCTTACTCCCTTCGATTCATTCTGTAATTTCTATTATAGAATTTGTGTGGTTTATGCTATTAATTTAATGGGACAAAACTATTTTTTATCTCAAGAAACAGTGTCAAGAAGTGAGAAACTCGATGTTGAGAAAGCAATATCGAGATTTTCTATATGTAATTAATAAAAATATCATTATTTAAACAATAAATGGACAGAGGAAAAAAAAAGTTCAGAGCTCTGGCTGGTGTGGCTCAGTGGATTGAGTGCCGACCTGCGAACCGAATGGTTAAGGGTTTGATTCCCAGTCGGGGCACATGCCTGGGTTGTGGGTCAAGTCCCCAGTTGTGGGGCACGTGAGAGGCAACCACACATTAAAGCTCCTCTCCCTCTCTTTCTCCCTCCCTTCTCCTCTCTCTAAAAATAAATACAATCCTAAAAAAAAAAGTTCTGAGTTGTAAACACAACCTATTCAAGTCCAAGCTCAGATACATCCCTCTTGCCTCCAGTTAGACAAAGCTAAGTCTTCCCTTTGAATTTACAATATTAATAGACAGCAGGAAAAAAAGTGAAAAGGCCATCACAGGAAATAGGGAGAGATCCCAGTTTTCTAGGGACCAGCAGCAGACTGTGATTAGGAAGCTGGATTTGGAGTAAGCCAAGCAGGGCATTTTCCTTATCAAGAACTAAGTAGATCATGGGTGAATTCAGATAAAAATGAATCTGGTACCCTTGGGAGTTGTACTGGAAGACACATTAGAGTGGGCATCTGGAAGTTAATTCCCCAACAGGAAATGAATGGAATCATTTAAGGATTCTGATGTGGAGAGAAGGTTAAGTGATTGCGCTGTTGGAAGGGAGAAAGAATGATGCAATTCCTTTTCAGGAACACTAGTGTTGATCATCTTCAGATGTGCACCTTTTAGATTTACTCGTAGTATCTTACTCAGCAGTAATTCTTTACCCTATATTTTAATTCAACGTTTATTGAGAAGTTCAGGTGGGAAGACTCTTAATACAGCCTTTAATAGAGCCTTAATGACTCCATTGAATTAATGATCAATTGATTCTATTTTTAAATATATAAGATACCTTAAATCTTATTGAACCAAACCTATATTTATTTATTTGCACATACCCTTTCTTTCTCCCTCCACCATCATAATACGGAAGGAATAACCACATTTTAGTGTAAGTATTTTTAGTGTAAGTTTATTCTAAGGCCTGCGAAATCACTGTGGTTCATTTGTAATGGAAAAGGTGGCTGCTTTTGTGAGAGGAATCCGTAGCTACATAGCTGCAGGGATTTCCCGGGTGTTGAGGATGCTCCCTATCCCTTGGCCCCGCCCCATCCTTTTTCCATGCCTTCTCCGTCGCTGTGAGCCTGGTATGGGCTTGCTAGCAACACTGAGTACAGCAGATGGCAGCAAGTAGCTGCTGCACTTCACAAACCTTGGTTCGCAGCTCACTTCCAAGCCTGGTTGAACGGAGGCATTGATTTCTTAGGGACCTTGCTCACCTCCACCTTCCTGCCCCTCTCCGTGGTAAAGAAACACCTCGTTTTGCAGAAGCACAGCCGACTCGAAACGAGCGAATGAACTGGACTGGAGCCTGCGCTGGCCCGGCAAGGCGCGGCCCTGATGTCGTGGCAGATCTTCCCTGGCGTCCTTGAGCTGTTGAGCAATTCCTTGGACCCACATCTGTGAAGGCTAATCCCATGCCGAACAATACTTGGAAGAGTATTTCATCGACTTTGCAACTACCAGCTCTGCGAAGAGTTCGGTGCAGCTGCAGGTAGCAGAAAAGACCCGAGAGCCACTACACTCAGCCCGGAAGCCCAGAGAGAAACCTGGATGTTCCTAATTCGGCCTTGGCAGGCCCCTTCAGGGCAGTCTCAAGGCTATGAACTGCTCTGAGGTCCTGCCTTTCAACTTGCCCTGTTTAGTTCAGCTCAGAAGCCTGGAATTTGTGAAGGTAAACAACGCTTATCCCATGGATAAACTGGATGATGCAATTTAAAATACAGACGTATATTCTTTAGAAAGACAAACAGAACTGTCTTGACATTAATGGGCCCATTCATCTGTGTTGAAGTCAGTGAGTCATAAGCCCTGTCAGTGATGTTGGCATTTGGTGACCTGCTTACGTTTGGATCTCAAGGGAACAACAGGAATACACGGTGTGCGGAAAGGCGATGGTTGTGCTTGCTTTTCTTTTGGGATTCATTAGATAACTTGTATCCTTTCTTCTGTGTGCTAAAATCTGGAAGGTAAATTTGTTTTTTCCTGCTTTTCGTAATTTAACAGAACGATAGCCTGGTTTATTAATTTTTTTTTATTACCAATAGGTATGTACTTATCCCGATCATTCAGTTTTGTGATCAGATATTTCAAAGCTGGGTTATTTTAGGTTAAATGTGTTCGTGCAATCAGCCCGGTAAGAAAGTAGGATTATAGGTCCAACACTTTTAACTCCTTGAGTTCAAGATTATTGAAATAACTTCATCACTGAGCAGGGTTGCTGCTGGCTGGGTCCCTGACCTGGAGGTCAGACTTTTGTAAGCGATGAGCCTTAACCAACCTTGGTTTTCCATTTTCAGAAAAGGGGCAATCATTTTATCAAAAACTCAGCCTAATGAATTTCCAAATATTGGGTTCGAGAATGAACCCTGAAGAGAGAAAAATTGGTTTTGAGACAAGCACTCTCAAATATATTTTCAAGTGAAGCAAAGTTAAGGTGTTCACAGTCACTAGACATTCTACCAAAATTTGGGAGAGAGAAAGAACGTTGCTCGGTGCCACTTTTCTGCCCTGCTTAGCAGGATGAACCACTTGGCTAAGTCTCTGAGTTTCCTCCAAGTAATTATTAACTGATCAGGAAGGCGAGTAGTCTTAGCTAAATAATCAACTTCTATCTACCCTAATATGATTATTATGAAACGATACTCATATCCATTTTGCCACCTCAAAATGTGAACCTAGTAACCAAAAAGAACAAAAAATTCCAAGTCAACAAAAGATAGTCCCTCATAGTCTTGGAAAGTGTTTTAAAAGCACTCTGAAAAATCTAATTTTCAAACTTTGAATTTTATCTCAGTCCATTGTCTTCTGGCCCAGCTATTGACAAATCGTCTGCCCCAGGGGATGTGGTGGGAAGCTACGGGTGGCCTTCAGCTGGTATGTCTAAATCAAGCACGAACTCGGAGAATATTGCCAGGCTGTGGGCGTTGTGCTTGGCCATCTTAGCAAAATCAGGACAGAAGAAGGGGTGGAACTACATCTTCCTTCACTAAATGGAATATAGCAATTTTACTTTCTGACCTCCAGGAGCCGGAGAGCAAATTCCCTGTAGATTTAGAAGTTTCACTGAAGTGAATTATGGAAGCAGCATACCCCTTAAGATAAGCCTGAAACAATCATCGTATATGAGAATGGAAAGATGAAAACAGATAAGAACTTTCTAGAATCTATCAGCATAAAATCCCCAGAGAACATACAATTTATATGAATTCCTGTGAGCTAAGGAAGCTGATAATATTTGAGAGAAAAGGAGAAAATACGACGATTTTAAAAGCTTCCCAGAAATAGATAAGAGTTAACAGTAACAACAACACAAAAATATCCTGTAACAACCAGGGTGGGCGGTCACCATTCTGCCAGCACTAGAATAGCAAGATGAGAAGCAAACATGGATTTCTGTGTTTTTGAAAGTCACCCAGACACAGACAAGAATAAAGTAGAAAACACAAAATGTAAAACAATATGATCCTTTTACTTGGAACAGTTTAGAAAGTAAAAAGAAATGCTGGTAGCTAAGACAAGCAGGAGAGGCCTGAAACTTAAATACTTTACATAAAACCCAGAGACTGGGTGTTTTTGAAGGAAGAAGTGACGCCAATGGCAAAGGTTCTTTGCCGAGAATCTGAAGAAAGCTACGCATCCCCTTTACAGGAATATAAACGTATCTATTCCTGACTTTGCATTCAGTGCATGAAATTTCACCAACAATGTAATTCTCTTGCATATACAGGTTAATAACTGCTGCGCAAACTAGAGTCTTCCCCCCCCCCCCAAAATGAGTTCTGTAAATCCTTGAGAAGGTAGGGCAAGGCAAGGATATTGGTGGCAGATGGTGATCAGCTGTGTCCTACAGAAATAATCACGATGGACCACTTATTTCTATCTTGACACAAAGATAAACTAGGTAAGTAAAACCAGAGAAGACAATAGCATACCAAGAAGTGGGGAATGTTCAATGCTCTTCAATGTAAACTGGCACTTAAGCATTTGGGGTCTACGGCCATACCACCCTGAATGCGCCCAATATCATCTTAAGCATTTGGGCATTCTCCTTCTATCTTTACTTTTTGGTAGCACCTGTTTGAGTCATTAAGCACTCAGAGGCATTGCATGATTGTGTCACTCTTCTTTTACCTTAGGCAGTCGCCTACCAGCCATGTCACCAAACGGTGTCTCCCAAGCATTAAGATATTATTTTCTCAGTCACAGTTTCCAGTGGGAGTGGCCTAGGTATCCAGTCACATTCCCTAGGCAGGAGGGGAGAGAAACCCCTTTGAAGCCAATGAGTTCCAGTTGCTTTAAGATTATAATCCCAGGGGAAAGCGCGCAAGGATTTACCACTGTCATTCCGAGGAAAAGGAAGAGATGCACATCACAGACAGGAAATCAGCAAACAAGAGGTGAGGGTATCAGAAGTTTATTTGGCAAATAGGAAACAAGCGTGCTTCCTGGGGCACAGAGCCAGGGTTTCCTAGTTGCAAATTTCACGCAAGGCAGCAACAGCCTTAAGAACCACTTAGTTTGTAACTGACTCACAAATCAGCATCACTCCTGTTTTTCTGCTATGACATGCCCCCTATTCAAAGCCTGAACATATAGCTCTGGCTGGTGAAACTCAGTTGGTTGGAGCATGGTCCCATAAACTGAAAGGTCGTGAGTTCAATCCCTGGCCAGGGTACATATCTGGGTTGTGGGTTCGATCCCTGGTTGGGGCCTGTATGACAAGCAACCGATTGATATTTCTCTCTCCAATCAAAGTTTCTCTCCCTTCCTTCCCCTCTCTCTAAGATCAATAAGCATGTCCTCGAGTAAGAAGAATCAAAATGAGTCAAAACCTCAGAACGAAAAAGGTATCGGGGGTGACTTTGCAGCCTGTGCATTCAATAGCAGCCTCCAAAGCTTTGAAAATGTAAAAAATGTAAAATGAAGCCTCATCTCTCTTATTAATACAGTTATTGACATATTGGCTTCCTCAGAGCAGAGGGAGATCTGCTAAAATGATCTGCTTAACCAATATAACATAAGGGGGTTGATGCTCCAAGCCTCTTGACCCCAAATAGCTAAATAACCATCGGGTAGAAACACCACCATCTCTTTTTCTCACCCCGGCCAAATGGCGCTGTCTGACACAGAATCGACACTGGGTCTGAACTCTTACCATTTGCAAATTGGCAAATAGACTCAGCACAGCTCACGTAACAGCAATTTAAGTGAGAATTGTGGGCACAGATTTCATGTTAAAACTACAACCAGATGAACTGTGTCTGTTTCCTTAACACTTGGTCGAGTTGAAACCAAGGACAAAGTCTAATTACAAGAACATCGTAGGTCTGGATAGCTGTTACTTGATATGACTTGCAAAATTAAAAAACAAAACAAAAACCTTTTTTATTTGGCTGGAAATTAAAGAAAGTGTGGCCTTCAGACCAATTCCAATACTTGTTCTGACAGCCATCCGAGGCACTTCTCAGTCTTTTCTTCTGGTACCCGCTAAAAATTGTGATAGATTTGAGGTTGTCAAAATTCGGTTTATCATAAAAGGTATAAATGGACCAAGTGCGATGCACTTGATCTGAATTCCAAGGGTCTATACCATGAGGCTGGAGGCTTCTTCCATTTTGTTTCATTCCAAAGTAAAACAAGGACATCACTTTTGCCCCGAATGTCCTTTGTGTGTTACAGAGGCTTCCTTGTCCCCGCCTCATTTCGAACGTGCAAAAGTGATTAGAACTTAGAACCCTTCGTGTCCTTCAGTTGCTTATCAAAACTGCAGCTAAACCGTGAACTGCTTTGTTGAAAAGGTAAATGAACTATTCAGGTATCAACCAATGATGCTTTTGATTGCAAAGGGGAGCCATATTTTTGATGAGAAAAAACAATTCCTGTAATTCCTTTGTCTTCTAATGAAGCTGTAAGCGCGAACAACTTGTTTTCTTGGTGTCATCCCATGCATTAACTGTCACTGGTACTATCTCAAAGCTCATTTCTACACAATAGTCTTTACCAACACCTGGTTGATCTGCATATGGGGACCGTTTACATCCATGAGCAAATTACATTCACATTCACCGCTGATTTCAGTTATCTTTAGGAACATAGGATCAAATTTTTATGTTCAGACTATAATTAAGAAATATTTCTCGAGAATATTTGTCACTACAAAGGCATGGAGTTAATCATATTATGCAATGATTAAAGGAAGAATTGTGTTTTTAATTAAGGCACTGGTCCTTAATTAGAAATGCTGTCATATTAGGCAATAAAAATCGCACCACTAACGTAAGAGAGAAAATGTCATTGGTTACTCTTTATAAGAATAGTTTTTCACATATATAAAATTATATCACACTCATATTTTGATGAAAGTTTTCATGGAAATATAACACACGCCAAGTGCACAAATATTAAGTCACATGTGCATCTCAGTGAATTTTAAAAAATGAATACATTTGTAAAATGTCTACCCAGATCAAGACAGAATATTAACAACAACCCCGATACATCCCTCATGCCATTTCACCATTATTATCTTACCAAAAAAGAAGATACCTATGAAGATATTTTTATCTTCATAGATCAATTTTGTCTCTTAAAACTTTGCGCAAATGAATTATTCTTTCACTTCATATTTTGTCTGTAAATTTTATGATCCTGTTGTGAATGGCATATATTTTTCATTACTCTATAGTATTCCATCATATGAGTATACAACAATTTATAGGTTCTTGTTTTTGTTCTAGTTTTAAACAATTCAAAATAAGGACACAATGAATACTTTTGTACCTAGACATGAAATTATTGTCATGACCTATACATAGATCCAGCCTTAGTAGATACAAAGTGATGACACCAATTTATAATCTCTCTATTCTCTTCAGCAGGTGTGATATTTTTCAGTTGCTCCATTCCCTTGTGGATGTTGGTGTCGGGATATTTATTTTATCATTCTTATAGGTTTGTAGTGGACTTGCTTCTTGGTTTCATATGCTTCTTGGTTCCATTTGCTTCTCCCTTATCTATAATAATGTAGAGAATTTTTTCAAAATTGTCCATGTGGGTATCTCCTTCCGTGAAGTGGCTGTTTAAATCTTTTCTCCATTCATCCATTAGATTTTCTGGTTTTTTCTTCTTTCTTTGTAAAAGTTTATTATATAGGCGGAATATGAATCCTTTATAGATATTATAAATTATCTTCCCTCACACTGTGGCTTACTTTCTAATTTTCTTAATGGTATCTGTTGATGAACAGAATACTTTAATTTAATAAAGTCCAGTTATAATTCTCTTATAGTTATTAATATCAAGAAATATTTGTCTTTCTTGACAAAAAAGACAAAGTTTATGTCTTAGTTCCACTTGGACTTAGCTTTTATATTGTATGAGCTAGGAATAAAATATATATCTGATTTATTCAGCAGCACATATTTGAAAGACTAGTTTTTCTCTATAGCATTGCAGTAGCACTTTTTGCAAATTAGCTAATTGCCTATGAGTAGATTTCTTTTTGGACTTTCTATACTATTACACTAGTCTCTTTATGTTTTCTACCAGTACCACACTATTTTAATTACTATAGCTTTAAAATAATTCTTGATATCTGTTCGTATGAGTCCAGTCCTTTGATTGTATTTTTTGTCGTTCAAAACTGACTTAACTATCCTTGCCCTTTTCATTTTGGTATGAATTTTAAAGTCAGTTTGTCATTTTCCATACATGCAAAAAAAAAGGTACAGGCATCTTGCACAGATTATATTCAGTCTATAAACAAATTTGGGATCAATGTATAGTTTTCCAATATGGATATGATTCATCTCTCCATTTACTTTAGTCTTTTAAACTTTCTGTCAGTTACATGTATTTATATTCAACTTTATTCCTAATTGCTAAGACATGTTAAGTTTACCAAATGTTTTATTGAGTCTTTGAGATGATTTGTTCCCTTTACTCTGTTAATGAGGTAAATCACATTGTTTTCTAAATATTTAACAACTTTTTACTCCTGAAATTAACTGAACTTGATCATGATCTATTGTCCAATTGATATGTTACTAGAATCAACTCACTACCACTTTGTTGACGATGTTCTCATCTCTGTTCATGAGAGAAGCTGGGTTTCACTTTCTTTTCTTATTTGTTTTCTTGGTAAGTAAGGTTATAGTGGTCTCTGAAAATGAGTTTGGAAGTGTGTCCATATGTTTTATGCTCTGGAGGAGTTTCTGAAGCATTGGCATTATTTCTTCCTTAAATATTAGAAGAATTAGCCACGAGGACACCTGGGCTTAGATTTTGTTGTTGTTTTTGTTGTTGTTTGTGTTTGTGTGTGTATGCAGAAAGGTTTATAATTACAGATTCCATTTTTATTAGGTAATAGACAACTTAGAATTTCTGTTTTTTCTGCTTTGGTTTTAGTGAATTGTTCTTTTTGTGTGAAAAATCTTGTCCATTTAACCACAACTCTCCAGATTTTGTCATAACTTGCTCATTGTATCTTTTTATTAACCTCCTTAATACCTGTAGGACCTATGGTTATGCTGGTAATTTGTGGGGCGGTTTGATGATAATAATCTTCCTAGTAGCTTATTTATCTTAATGGATTGTTCAAAGAACCAACTTTTTGCTTTAATGATTTTCTCTATATTATGTTTACTATTTAACTGATATTTTCTATTAGCTTTAATATTTAATTATTCTTTCTTTGGGTTTGATTTACTATCTTTTTCCTTGACTATTGGATGAATTAATGATTAATTCCTTTTAGCATTTTTCTGTTTTAACATAAGCATTTATATTTTCCTCTAGACTCTGCTAAACAACATCTCACAACTTACATATTATTTTTCATTATCAGTCATTTCAAATATTTTCTTACTTATTAGTATTCTAACTCCTGGATGATGTCACCTTCAACCCATGGGTCATTTTAAAATGTATTGCCTGATTTCAAATATTTTTATGGAGTTTCTAGTTTTTTTTTTACTGGAGGACACAAGACCTTAAGAATTTACTGAAACTCCTTCTACCTGGCATACCCTAAACTCCTACTTCTTCCTTACATCTTTCCAACACTGCCAATATTTTTACTTAGCTCCTGCACCTCCCAGGAATTTCCTTCCCCATCTATGCACATGCTAAGCATCAACAAAAACCTTGAGAAAAAAAAATTCGTACAGAATTTTAAGTTCAAGTGTCTGAAGTTCCACTTCCTTCTCTCTGCGATCTGATTTCGTAAGAACCGGAGGCCTCGGAAGCAGTGGTTCCCGATCGCTGTCTGTCCAGCCCAGGCACTGTGGCAAGGCAAGCCCACACCCTGCCCTCCCCTGGGGCTCGAGGTCAAGGGCTGCCAGTGCGCGTGCGCTCCGAGGAGAGCCGGCCAAGGCACACGTGGTGCTCAGCTCGCTGTGCCTCGCTTGTCTCTGGGACTTCGGGCTCTCGAGACTTGGCCGCTTTAGTTGCTTTTAGATATTCTCAAAGAGCTGTTTTTATATTTTTATCTTGTTTTATAGTAACTCCCAGTGAAAGACTTAGAGTCATAGCAGGTACTTTACTGTGACCAGAAGCAGGTTTCTTTCTACCAAAGTGTGATAGATTTTAATATTGTTCAAAACCTTCTACTTCCCCTCCTACCCACTTTTTGGAGAAATACGCTTCCCTTCCTCAGACTGGCCTTGTGATTCTCTTTGGCTATTGGGCTACTGGCAGGCATGATGCAAGCAGAGGCGTGAGATGCATTTGCTTGAAACAGCGAGCCCTCTCGCCCTCTGCTGTGCGGTCAGAACCGCTCAGCTCGCTGGCTCACTGAGCGTGCGCAGGCCTGCAGCTGAAAACGGGGCTGCCCCGCTGTACCCCGGACCTAGCGGGCAACATGCTCAGTGAAACAAGTCGGTCAGAGAAAGACAAGTGCCATATGATCTCATTTACATGTGAGATCTAAAGAACAAAATAAACAAACAAAATAGGAATAGACTCATCGACACAGAGAGCGGGGCTGACAGTTTTCAAAGAGGAAGGGCTGAGGTGTTGGCTGAGAAGGTGAAGGGATGAAGCAGCACAGATTGGTAGCTACGGAATGGTCCCAGAGATGGAGATCACAGCATGGGGAACATGGCCCATAATATCGCGATGACTGCGGTGACTTAAAACACTCTGTAAAGTATCTGATTTTCTAACCACTTTGCTGTACGTCTGAAACTAATACAGAATGATATGGAACGAAAACTGCAATGGAAAAATAAGAGAGAAAGAAAGAGAGAGAGAGAGAGACGGTGGAAGGAAGAAAGAGAGAAAGTAATCTCCAACTATAGACTCAAGAAGTAGCTCAGCCACAAACAGCCGAGTCCTAGCCAATCCACACCCTTGAAAATAAATCATTATTATTGTTAGGATATTGATAATGTATGTAGCATTATTTTGACAAGACCAAAACACAAAATGATAGTCACTTTCGTTTAAGTAGTTCATCATTTCCTTCCCTTCACCTATAGCAGAATCAGCTTCCTGTGAACATGCTGCCACATTTGAACGTGGGACGGTAGGACCAAGGGTCCCTGCGAGTTTGACAACTCCACACGCAATTTAATAATCTCTCCCTCTGTCTGTCTGTCTCTCTGTCTCTCTGTACTGGAAAAGATTATCTATTTTTTGGCAAATAGAATTTGAAGATACAAATAAGATTTTTTTTAATTAAGATATGATTGACATATAACAGTGTGTAAGGTTAAGGTGTACGACATGTTGGCCTGGCGCATGACTTCATATTGCGATATGGCTACTACAGTAGCATTAGCTAATGCCGTTAGCATGTCACACATTTATCATTTCTCACTTGTGTTGAGAACCATTAAGATCTAGTCTTTTAGCAACTTTGAAGTCTATAATACAGCATCGTTGACTATAATCACTTGCTGTGCCTTAGATCTCTAGAACTTAGCTACTAGTTATAAGTTTGTACCCTTAAACCACATCTCCCCAGTTCACCCACCCCTGTGTCTGGTAACCATCATTCTATCTGTTTTTTCAAGTTTACTTGTTTTTATATTCCACATATAAGCTAACACAGATTTGTTTTGAGTTTTTAATCAGTTTTTTCCTTAATAATGGGAGATTCAATGTATAAGCGTTTTTTGTTTCTAAACAACAGTTGGAAAATAAATGAGTTGGACGAGTGAGCAGGACAGACTTCAGTGTTTTAAATCTGAATGACTTTTAAATCTGATGAGAAGAGTTATTGTTCTAAACTGGTATGAAAATTGTTATTTCACATGCACAGAGATTAGTTACATTAACATAAGCCCATGGGACTGGAAAAATGCAAACCGGAATTTTGGATTTATTCGCATGGCTTATAGTGTGCCTGAGAATTGCCTGACTTATCTCGAAACATCCAATTGTTTCCAGTAAGTACAAATACTGAACTGCCTACAAGGCAATGAAACATCATTGCCACTACATCATTAGCTTGGATGCGTCTATGTAGGGGAAGAAAAAGTCACATTATCGCTGTTAGGTTCTTTGAATAGGAAAGACTGAATGGTGCCGCAAATATCAAATATCTCCATTCAAAGTCTAAGTGTGCTGATCACAAATCCTTGAGAAAGATTACTACTGACAATAGGCTCAATATTCTTCAATGGAATCTAATGCTTCTGCCAAAGCACAGAATCTAAGACGCAAAAGAGGGGTCACAGGAATCCTAAAACAGTGGACTTCATTGAAAAAAAATTCAAACAGTAAAGCGCCGGCCTACGTAGTATTGTGTGAAGCAACTAAACACATTTAATAAACTGTCCATTTTTTAAAAAAATGTTTGTTACAAATAATGAGTAGTACTTTGAGAGTGAATTTCTTACCATTTATTATTGGAACTCAGAAGAGTTAACCACTAAGGTATTCACCCGGGGGTCCAAACACACTGCAATTAAGGGCAAAATGAGGATAAAGTCTTATTCTCCCCTCTTTAGGCAGAAGAGTGGAAACAGGGTTGGAAAGTGCTTTTTTTTTTTTTACCTCAGTCAATTCTTAATATTCCTCCTTGCCCATATTCTTAAAAACTGATTCTGGTTTATTCAGCGGGGGTGGGGAGGGGGGGAGAAGAGGAGATATAAATATAATACATGTTTATTGTAGAAAAACATACAGGCAGCTATAATAAAGCTAAAAATAATCTGCAACTTTACCACGTATACATCTGGGTATATATTTGAGTATACAGGTGTGTATATAATTTTAAAAAGAAATAGAGTTCATAGTGTCTCTACAGATTTGTGCCCTGATTTTTGCACTTAATATCATATCATATCATGAACACATTCATATATAATTTAGCATTTTCTGTGTCTTTTTTAATACTTTCTTGCTGTTTAATTTATGTGTGTATTTCTTTTGTTTTTTTTGGGGGGGGGTATTTTTTTGTCTTGTCCACAGATTCTGTTCATAATAATCCTGAAGTCATCAAGGGTAGATTATTTTTTAAATGAGCATTTTAACAAGGTGTTTTCTCCCAGAAACAGTTATAATTTTGATTTGTAACTAAGTATACAATATTCATTTAGACTTAAATCATTTTTAATACATACTTTGAAGTCCTTTAAGCCATGACATTTCCAATTTAACTTCTTCATTGTTTTCAAGTATTCTTCAAGTATACCCGTAGTATATTTGATAATGTATTTCTGGTTCCCTCCCTTATAAAAGTCAATATGGCTTGTAATAAAATTCTAAATCATAGCATTTTTTTAATCCAACATTTATAAATCTCTCTACTACATAGAGAAGTTTGAGGTCAGTCTGATATATGTACGTTTCAAAGTAAACATTTCTTCCCTCTATTCAAATACTTTTAAATATTTTCCTTTAACATTCTTATTTTCAAACAAGTTGCCTAATTTTGTCTAGTGTGTTTCTCTTACCATTTATTTTTCTTCTTAGAAAGGTCGTCAGCATTTTGGTCTACATACATACACAGATTTTAATCAGGTCAAATGTTCTCCATAAATACCTTTTTGGGCGCTGTTTAAAATTTTGGGGGCGTTTTCCTCAGGGCTATGCAAGACCTCAGCTGATCTCCCTCTTCTCTGCTCCACAACATCTTTGCTCTCATTATTTTCATACATTTTGTTTTCCTCTGCCTCCTGGATAGGGAAAAGTTGTCCTCCACATCATTTTTTTCCTGGAGTCTCATTTCTATTTTTATACATCCAATGTGAATTTTATGTCAGAATGGGATCTTGAGTCTCTTGCCTCTGTTTTCTCACCTGGCCTACTTTCTAATCCTGTCCAGCACCTTTTATTTCAAATCGCTCTCTCCTACAGCTTTCGCCTCCTGTTATATAAGGCCATGTCTTCTAACCTCTTGCCAAAATGTTCAGCAGTTTGCCAAAAACGTTTCCTGTATCTGGGTTACATCATATCAGACATTTGCTTTTTTATTTGGATTCTTCGAAATGCTGATAGTTCTGTTCCCTTGCCCTGAAGTATTTTATCACAATCATCCTTCTTCCTTCCTCCCAGAATGACAGCAAATCTTACCACTCCAAACTCAACAGCCTGGCCGGATTACTCTTGACTTGTTCTGCTCTTGTCGACTCCAGTCGAATCCACTTTTCCTATTCATTAAGCAAAAGCGGGTTGATGCACAAAGCCCCTCAACCAATTGCAAAAGTCTGGAAGGCTTTCTTTCATCTAGCCTCACTCAGCTGGCATGAGGCTGGATTCTCTCTCTCACTTGGGAGTAAACTCAGTCCTTGACATCTGCAGTTCTCAGCAAGTACTCCTGCCGGTCAGCTTTTTCCTCTGGCCACATTCTGTGCTTCGCTGCGGGAACTTCCTCTCTTGGGCAACAATATACCACTGCCTCCTCCCCCATCCATGTTGTCCTTCTGCGTGCGTTTCTGGAGTTAGCCTCTGCCTGGGTGCAGGAAGAGCTGAGGGGAAGGGCACTGGGGGTACAAATCTACCTTCAAGAGCAAAATTCAGGCAAGTTGTCTACTTTTCTGTATTGCATAAATTTCTAGAATACAGAAAACTAGGAAAACAGTTGGGGAAAGATGAATTGTTTCCCCACCTAATTTCAGACAAGCAGTCTTGCTCTGTTTGGTTGAAATAATCCTAGCACCTGCGTATTTTTAATTAGGCATTTTTTTTTTTTAATTCATTGAATGCAGTAGACTTTTCGTGCAGGTATTTTCATATGCTGGTTTTCCCGTTTTCTTTGGTACCCAGGTGAGAGAGGCTCATTGGGAGAGGTTGGATTAGAAGCTGCTAAGAGGATGTCCTTTTAACTTCAGGCCTGTCTTCATGTCTTGAAGTGTGAATGTCTTTCCCAGAGCTTGCTTGCCACTGCCATGCGTGAGCGCTGAAGCATGAATCTTGGAGCAATACAGCATCGGAGATGGTATGACCAGTCCCACTGTATGAGATTCAGGCCAGCCTTCCACTCAAAAGAAGTCTCTTCACAATCTGGCCGTTGAATATCGGATAACACATACTGCTATGATATACAGCTCCTCCTATTCGTTCCTAACTGTGGATCAATAGTGTTTGCTGTTGATATCTCTTAGATGTGTATTAGGGAAGCTCTAGAATCTTTATTATGTGTTATCTATTGTCGAACAATACCTCTTTAATGTGAATGAGTTGGAATTGATTGGAAATGGTTGTATTATTTATGGCTGTGTCCATAGAGATAGAAAACAATTCTTCTTTTTTGCTGAGTGTATTCCCTTGCTCTTATTAATGATCATAACTATCATTTAATGAATAAACATCACAATACTTCAAATTGCATTTAGTATCTGAATGGATTCAGATAAAGAAATATAATTAGGCCACCATTGTTTTGGTAAACATTTGTTAATAAATAGATCTAGAATTAAAGTTTCAGGAGTTTATTCATTTCATGAAATGGGACGAGAATTTCTAAGGGTATGTGAGTGTTTCTAGCCATAAGTCCAGAGTTTTTAGCAGATTCTCAAAGGGATTTATGACCAAAAGTAGGTTATAAACCATTTCGGGGGCATTTAGAAACATATTTTGATTGCGAGTTTTTTTTTTCTATTTTGAAATGATGAATGTAATGCCGATAAAACAATAATTAAACTGTTATCAGGAAGGGTAGGAGTCTCATCTTAGAAAAATGTACCATATTATCACCATTAATCTCTGGGTCCAGAGTTATATCTCTTACTAACTCCCAGGACTTCAGTGGCCTTATTTGTAAAATGAGGAGTTTGGAATAGATGGATGAATTCTAAGATTTCTCCCAGCTATGAAATTGTAGGGCTAGTCAAAAAGACTCACATACAGACTCTTTTTAAATAAATAAACAAGTCACATGGTTAGAAAATCCTTGCAACAAAAATGATTTTATTAACATAATCAATTAAATATTTAAACAGGAAATTAAACCATGAGTTCTTAGAGTCTAATAAAATCAGTTGTTTCTCAATTTCAAGTCTCTTGAAAGTTAGACACTTGATTTCAGATGAAAATACTTGATAAGTTTATATACTCAACTGTTTAAGTACTTTTCTGTTGTAATACTTTGTGTGATGTTCAAAATGTTCAATGGGCAAAAGCAAACATTGTTGTTGCCTATTGAGATGGAATAAGCAAACGAAGGATTAAAAGAGTTGAATAAATACAATGGCTCGGATAATCTAAATATGTGGTCAGAAAATAAGAAAAACAACTCGATCTCCTCTAAAATACTTGTTATAATGCAGCAGCAGGACAATTAAAATGTGGTTGGAAATGAGTGGTATATAATTACTGTGAAGAGGAAAGAGAGAAGCTGGCTGAGAAATACTGGACAAGTTTAAATACCACAGGGGATTCTTGTTTATTTGCTCTAAGAAGCAGTCCAGGCCCTCGTTAGCCAGCGCCCTAAAAGAAGCCTATAAATATTTACTATCGTCTTGGCTTGACCACTGGACAAGTGACTGAAAATTACTCACTTCATCTGACTGGAGCTGGGACCACACAGCTGACATTTTCAGGCCATTCTGAATAATTGATCACATCATGAAGACCTATTTTTAAAAATCAAGTGCGTTTTTCAGTTTGTAGATCAAATCATTACTCCACATGCAATTGCTGGGCTCCAAATAGATTTCATCTGATATGACAACAGAAGCATTGATAATTCTTCATATGTACATGTTTAATACTCTAATTATTTGCCTGAAAATGAGAGAATTATGAGAAAATAGTCCAGAACACAGACTATGTCTTCAGACAAAAAAAAAAAACCTGAATACATAAAAATGGAGATGTTTTTAAGTCTTATAAATTGGCTAGCTTTTGATTATTAAAAAAATAATTTATTTTCCTATTTATAATTAGGAAAATAATACTTAATAAATGCTTACTGTGCGCTAGGCAATATACAAGATGTCCTTTTACATATAAGTCTAAGAGAGAGGGAGAAAGAACACTGGTTGAAAAAAGACAAATTATTTCTTGGGGTCAAACTTGTTTACTGTAAAGCCACAATTTATAAAGTTTATTAATTTATTTTGGAGAGATCGGAAGGGAGGGAGAAAGAGAGGGACAGGAACATCAATGTGTGAGAGATACATCAATTGGTTGCCTCTCACACTGGGGACCCAGCATAATTTAGTCATGTGCTCCGACTGGGAATCGAACCAGCAACCTTTCGGCTCGTGGGCCAGCGCTCAATCCACTGAGCCACACCAGCCAGGGCTAAAGCCACAATTTAAAATCACTTCAGATATGTACAAGCCACGGCTTCTCCCACTACATCGTTTTACCAAACATAATCTAACATTCTATCCATTGACTCCATATGATGGCCCCAAGAAAGAAGACACCAAGAACGGTTGCTGGTGGATAACTGGGCTCAGATTTAAATTCACAGCCTAGCAGATATTTCTAAAGGCTTCTGTTGCGCCACACTTTATGAAGAAGCCTTCGCTGAACCTCGCCCCTACAATGGTGTTCCTGCCACCTGAGCCAACCCTTATAATGGAGTTCCTGGGACTGTACTTAAACCAGTAAGACTGAGAGTTCCCCTGCTCCAGTCAGAGCTGTACAGCTGTATCGCCATTAAAATCTTCACTGGCGAATCAGAGCAGCTCCAGTCCAACCAATGAGGACAGTGTATTATGCACCAATCACACTGTGAGGATTTGGAGTCCTCTTCGGGCTCAGGGAGGACACTTTCCCTCTTCACCAAAGACTGACGACTGCATTTCGCCGATGGAGCTGAACCACTGAAGATGTCTCACCAGACCCGAGCGGACCAGGAGGAAGCAGAGTGTGTGGAGCGGTCGAAGCAGGGAGACTGGAGCGGATGGAACCAGAGCAAAGCAGAGCTGTCCAGCTGGGTGCAGGCCCGGCTGAGGGCCACCTCACCCAGGAACCGCCTCCCCCGAAGGCCGCCTCACAGCCGTGCTGTTTTATAATTAAGCTGTAACCCTGGTCAGCTGTTCCATAACCCTGCTGTCCTCACAGCCCTGCTCTATCAGAATTGAGCTTGGGGATTTCTCCTGGTTGAATTGGTGTCCACAACCATCAGTTGACAAATAAAAATAATCAGCACTATCATGTGTAACGTTTCGTAGGAAGTAGTGGTACACAGGAATGACATTGTTGCCCTCCCAAGTTTTATAAACCTGAGGAAATAGAAAGCACACATTCAACTGAATTCAACAAGTATCTTTATCCACCGTCTTCTATTTCTAATACTGTACGAGGATCAGAGGAGTTGTGGTGTTTCATAAAAACAAGACTTCACTATAATAGCATGCATGATACATGTTATTCACTGAAGAAAACTTTATTGCAAACCTGTCCTTCAAAGCTCACAATCCTAGTGGAAGAAGGAAGATAATTAATAGGCACAAAATAAATAAATAAATAAATACAGCTGTAATTACGTTGCGGGGAATGTATCGTACAATAACATGGAGAATAAAGAGGGACTTCCACGTACACGAGCCTTATTCAGGAAGGGCACCTTGAGAACTCGGGCAGCTCCCACTGTGCGGAGAATCAGTAACCACACATCTCAGCAGACAGGAGAGCAAGGGAAGAGGGCAAGGCGGGAAAGGACACAGCGGTCCTGGGGACCAAAGGAAGGCCGGGGTGGCGGTCACAGTGAGCGCGGACAGAGAGAGCTGCTTGCAGTGAGGTTAAAGGGTAAACCGCAGCTATGGAAGACCTTGGAGAGGAGCAAGCCCCTCGAGAGTGTAGAGAACAAAAGAGGAAGCAGGATCTAGAAAACACCGTGGACGGGCTGTTGTTAGTTAAAATGAAATTTGAAGAAATGATACATTTTCTGCAGACTTGATGGTGTGCGTAAGTGAATAGGACTGCAACGCAAGAAAAGAACTTTTCACAATGGCTCATCAGGTGATGTGAGCCTTTGTGCGGAGAGATGGGATAGATTTAAGTTGGTAATGGTGAGTTTATGAGAGGCCTCACCTGCTGAGAGATGATTTATGAGTCCCAATATTCAAGCGATAGGGGAACTACTTAAGCCTTATAAACAGAGCAGCGATCAGAGGCAAGGGTTACAAGATTAGACAGGGAGAACATGTAAGACAGCTTGTTGGCAGAGGTACCCACAAGAAGGCCAATGCAATCAAGCAAGTGTGAGGTGGTGGGTCGAAACTGAGCTGGTGGCAGGGAAGTTCTCAAAGTGACAATACGGAAACCACTGCATTGTCCCTGGCCACTTGGAACTGCATCACTGATCTCAGCTTATTGCCCCCCAACATCTAGAAACAATTGCAGAAGGAAATACCTTGCAGAATAGAGCGATGGTTTTAAGATGATGCACATAATCATTTGTCAGGCTGCTCTAAAAGTCACCCCTTTATGGAAGCAGATCAGCCAGGAGATGTGATTCTGAACTATGTCACCTTGACCTCCGGTCAAATTGATGGCACACCGCGCTCTCCTCAGTGGTATCACCTAAACATGCATAGCCCTGTGGCTCTCGTTACTGGGTTGATGTTAGGAGAGTGTGACTGAAGGCAGGATTCACTGTATCACCCCAGAGAAGGCCAAAGAGATGGACAGCTGCACATCTGTCCCCCCCAAGTTCCCGGCCAGGTAAGTTACTGCTCCCGTGGAGGGAGGCTGGGAGGGAATATGAATGGAAAATACCACTCCTTCTGGGAGGAGGAGAGCTCTGCGCCTCGTAAGAAATGTGAGGCATGGAACTCAGCATCCACCAGGAAATAGGCGACCTATATAGGCTGACCCCTGGGAGACAGAGGGCTTTGCCTGGTGGCGGGAGACGGGAGATTGTGGTCATTCTGGTCATCAGAAATACGCTATATTTAAAAACTAATTCTATTAAATGATATGTGTTGCGGTACATTGTTTTCAGATAAACCTTGCAAGTAAATGGTGAGAACTGTATACTTAGGAGCATCATGGAAAAAGAAAGAAAAGGAAAAAAATAATCGCATAATTAAAAACAAAAATCATGCCTCATTTATCTCATTATTTCTTAGGTTCTACCTGAAATTGTGCCTTGGTAGAGGCTGTGTTTGTAAAGTAAGGCATGGTTGAAGAGAACAAGGCACAACAAAGTACTTATGTCTATATCCTAAAAAGAATCATCTACTATCAAATATTCTCCAATATTATCCTTGAGTTATTCATTGTCAGCACATGCTGCTTAAAAAAAAATGTAAACTATTTAGGCAAATAAATGAATTCTATTTTTTTTTTTTTTTAAATAACCAGAGGTTTTGAGTTCAAGGGGAAACTATTTGACATTAAGAGCTGAGATTTGTTTTCCCAGATCTAAATTGTTTGGAAAAACAAAAAAATTTGAGACATGCAAACTTTCAGATGTCCAAACGTTTTCAACCTTATCTAATCAAAGGCATTTATTATCTTCCTACAGTACTGTATGGAGACGCTTGGTTGAGTAATGAGGTTAAGATTAAGGAAGGAACTGGAAAAATAAAGAGAGACCTGAAAGGGGAAATGAGAGAGAATGAAAGCCCAGGGCAGAAAGGAAGGCTTAGGCCGCGAACTGAGACGTAGCCAGCCCGACTCTCCACCGCAGGGCTAGGTGCCATCTTGCCTTTTTATTAAAAAAAAAAAAAAAAAGTTTGTTCAAGAACAAGCATGAGTTTATCTTTCTGTAGGAAACTATTTCAGCCTTTGTTTAGGGTTGTATGTGACTTAGGTAGATTCATATTTTAAACGAGCCAACAGATTCTGAAAGGGCTGGACGAGCTGAAGTGCTATCTGCTATCGACAGAGCACGTTAGAGGCTGCATCCTTTGCTCTGTCCTTCACTGAACCCTCTTTAGCCCTGGTCTGTGCATCCCTTACCGAGGACCCCACCGGCCTACCTTTGCTGTTACTTCTAGTGCTTGTCCTGCCTCCTGCTTGTACCAGTCAACCCAGTTCCATAGTGCCGTTTCTTAATGTCCATCCATTCAGGGCAGTCAGAGATTATTATGTCTCATGAGTATAAATTGAGGGGGAAAAAATGCCTACATATCAAGTGTGAGCCTTTACAACTGGTAATAATAACTACCTTATTGTTTGGCTAATAAACTTGAACAGTGCTTCTGAATTCATAGTATCAATAGAAATTTTTCTCTCTCCCCAAATCAATCAACCTACCCCCCTCTCTCGCCCTCTCTCTCTCATTAATTACAAAATAAACAGTTTCTAGAAATTACAGAAGCCTTACCCCATATGATTCACACTTGGAATGATACCTGTGTTCAGAAATGGCCTTATAGAGTAGGCCATTAAAGAGAGATCTATGAATGAAAAGTTCAGAGACATTTCAAATACTTGCTGCCTGGGGTAGTCAGCTTCCAAATGACCCAATGACCCTGCCTGCTGATATGCACACCTTGTGTAGCTCCCTTCCACGTTGTGCTACGGTTGGTCTCTGTTCAAAGGATAAATGGTATGGCACTTCTGAAATTAAATTGTAAGGCATGGTCAAGACTTCCCCTAGACTGTGCTGTCTCTTTCTCTTTCAGATCACTCACTCTGGAGAAACGAGAAGGCCTGTCATGAGCACCCCTATGGAGAAGCAAGACACACTCAGAGGCACACTAAAGCCTCCTGCCGACAGCCACATGGATGAGCTTGGACAGAGATGCCCCAGTGACTGCAGCCCCAACTAACATTTTGACCACAACTTGGTGGGGGACCCGGAGCCAGACCCCACAGCTAAGCCATTCCCAGGTTCCCAACTCTCAGAAACTGTAGGAGATAATAAGTATATGCTGCTGGAAGCCTCTAGGTTTTGAAGAAATTTGTTCAAAGCAGCCGATAATGAATCTACTACCCATGATTTAGTTCACTGATTCGACAGGCATCTACTGATATCCACTGTCTTTCAACCTCTATGACATGCACTTCAGAGACTTAATGAATCAAGGTGGCCACCGTCAAGGAGCTAATAGGATCACGTGCAGTGTGGATGCACAGAGAGTAGTTTTAATTCAAGTTGTTGAGCGCGATGGAAAAGTTACATAAGAACGCATGCAAAAAGAGAGACTTAATTTACCCAGCAAAGTTTGGTAAAGCTTCATAGAATTGTTATACTGGAATAATGTCTTAAAGAATGAGTAAAAGTTAGCCAACAGGGGAAAAAAATACCACATTCCAAAGAAGGAGCCAAAATGGGCCAAATGTGGAATTCGTGAGACAGCGTGGTGTGTTCAGGGATTTGGGATCAGTTTCAGGCTGCTGCAGTGGGGCGTTGGAAGAAGAAAGGGGCAAGAAGTATCTCAGGGGAGGGGCTGACAAGATTGCAAAGCGTTCTTGGGTATATCTTACAGATCTTGAGGACAAATATTTATAAGCAAAAATGAGCTTCTATTCATAAACAAAAGTTTTGAACACAACCAAAATGTCATCAAATTTACATTTGGCCATGGTGTAGATGAAGGATGGATTTGAGGGCAAAAGGGCTGGAAGCAAGGACATTAGTGGAGAAGCTGGTCTTGCAGTGGTCAAATGAGAGTTGACAGAGGCCTGCATTCGGCATTGGGGGCAGGGAGGTAGAGGACGAGAGGACGATTTGGAGCGGAGAGATGGAGTAAAGAACCTCCATAGCTGGGCGATGTGATGAACTGTGGTACCACCACATGAGCAAACATAGGCAGAAGAAGAAAAAGACTGTAGGGGAAATGTAGGAGTTCAGCCTGGGCTATGTTGAGAGTGAATCAGCTTCCCTTTTATATGGAAAAAAAAAATCACATCATTAATATTAATATTTAGTGTACAATTAAAATCCCCTCAAGAAGGAGGTGTAACGTAACAGCTCACACTGTGAGGCAGCAATGTGTGGAGCACTAAAAATCAGGAAATACGCGCACATTTGAGTGCAAGTCTTTCATTAGTAGAAAGAAGCTGGATCTTCTGCAAACCCTGGAGGCCTTTGAGTGGAGGCGGCAGCCATGGTGGGGTCGTGATTCCGCGGGAAGGGGGAACAAGAGAGAATGGTGGTCCACGTAGTGAGCCAAACCCCTGATTTAAAAGAAAGCCTGCCTGAGCCAAGTTTCTTTTTTTCCAACATGATATTATCAAGCGTAATTGGATTATTTCAAATGTTCTTTCTAGAGTTTCATTTTTAAATAAAATTATATTGGCCACTGAAAGCCCAGACTGGATCACCATGTTTCCCTGCTCCAGTGGATTCTGCTGTTTGGGTATTTGCCTCCTTCGAGAAAGAGACAGAGGGAACAAATGGCTTGGGATTAGGGGAAGAATATACAATGGGACGTACTAAAGATGGCAGTATTACCTCGTTCTTTCTCTTTTCATCTGGGAAAGCTGTTGCAAGGGGGAGGAAGAACCTGTGAGAAAAGGGAAAAAGTTAACATTTTTAGCATGTACCCTGGGGCAGGCTCTGCTAGGTGTTTTTCCTCTACTGGCATTTAATGCTCACACACTTGTAAAGTGTGTGTTATTAACCCTCTTATAGAAAGGAAGAAACAGAGTTTTGGAAAAGCAGTTTGACTGATTTTGCACAGGACACTGATTTCAGAATCTCTTTCCCCTCTACTGTGGCAGGTCAGCTGTCGGCACGGACAGTGGTAACTGTGGGGACAGGGACCCCTTCCCTGGAAGGGAGCCGGACTCCAACAAACACACGGAGAGGGCAGAGCAGAACTAGTCGGGGGAAATACAAGCAAGGCTTTCTCTTCCCATTCTCAACGTAGGAATACCCCCTCCTTGTAGAACTGACGTCATGCCCATTAAACTTTAAAAATATTCTAAATGGAAGTATCCTCATGGCCCTTTTGATTTAAGTCTAATATTTGCTTATGTAGAGAGAAAGAGAGAAAAGCAGAGACAGAGAGAAGAATGGTTAAGAAGAAAGCGCAGTACTTGAGTAAGCAGTCCCATACTGCCCAGAAATTATTACTGTTTAAAAGTTGTACATAAGAGTATGAACTTTTTCCTAGACAAATGTTTGTGTGCACACACAGACACGCACAGACACACACAAGTGAGATTTTCCTTCAAGGACTTCTCCTCAATCTGCTTTTCTCTTTCATTTAACAATATATTGTGTGAACATGTCAGTATGCAAAAGTCTACCAAATTCTTTGTAACAGTTTCACTGTATTCTGTTATTCAGAAGTGTTTGCCAAACTTAAATAGCATTTCAAGAGCAAAAGAAAGCTAATAAAGTATATAGCAACATGCAAACTTACAACTACTCAATAGCTATTTGGCTCAAGAATCAGACACTTTCAGCCCTGGCTGGTGTGGCTCAGTGGACGGAGTGCCGGCCCACGAACCAAAGTGTCTTTGGTTTGAGTCCCAGTCAGGGCACATGCCTGGGTTGCACTCCAGGTCCCCAGAAGGGGGTGTGCAAGAGGCAACCACACACTGATCCCTTCCCCTCTCTCTAAAAGTAAATAATCTCTAAAAAGACAAAACAAACAAACAAACAAAAACCCAGATACTTTCAGATGAGATTCACCTGCAGGAGAAAAGTAAATAAATAAAGACCTTGATTGGACCACCAATCCCAGGAGTCAGAGCTAGTTCCTCAGAGCTAGTCCCTGAGGTCCTCCTCAACCTGGCTTTTGGTGGCCCCATTCTTTACACTCCTACCCTGATGGCCGGCGTACCTCATGTTGCTCTACTTCCTAACTCCACTTCTGGGGCGCGCCCCTTCTAGACATGCCCGGTCCTGGTGCCACCCCCCCCTCATTGTCCCGGCTTCTCTATCCTGGGGTTCACGCCCTCAGTATCGCGTTCCCTTACCCACCAGAGCATCCTACAACGTTGCCTACATAAGAAGAAACAGCCTGATTCTGATGAAAATCCAGCTGGGGATCATAGTGAAACAATTATTTATCTTTCCTGATTCTGCGATACAGTCACTGCTATAGAAAATGGTCTCATCTCTTCAGCATGATCCTAGAGCCACCAAAAGGGAATTTTTCAAAAACATACTGGTTTTTGCTCTCTGACTGTCTAGATAGATTTTGTGCGTTTGTTAAAAATTTCATCTAGTCATTTTCAAGTTAAATGGTAACAAGAAAGAAAGGGAAGGAGGGAGAGAGGGAGGGGAAAAGAGAAAGAGGAAAACAGAGGGGGAAATAGGGCTACACAGGATGTTATTTGTATAGATCCGGGATCTGCATTCTGTCGACGATGGCCCTAGTCTGGCCCTAGTCTGGCTGACTGCCTGTTTCATAAGTAAAGTGTTACTGAAATGCAGCCACACATTCACTTGTGTATTGCCTATGGCTGCATTCATTCTGTTATGGTAGAACTGAATAGTATGAAAACCCTGAAATATTTACTTTCTGGTCCTCTACTACATAGAAGGTTTGCCAATCCCTGATACAGGTCAACATTCAATCATGACTTCTAACAATTTGAATAATTTGATGAGTCCTCTCCTAGAGTTACAGTTTGTTTTGTAGAGACAAGAGCCTGTAGGAAAGTAACTGCGGGGTGAGCCAGGTCTTCCTCTTTGGGAAAGGGGTTCCTTGCCCCGCCGGCGTCATCAGCCTAAGAGGTCTTCAAATGCCTTTCTGTGTTCCTCCATCCTCAGCACCACAGCTGCATTAGGACAAAGCCACACCATGCACCTCAGAGAGCTCGCTCTCTGCCTATCGGAAGGCAGGAAAACAATGAAAACAAACAAATGAAAAAGAAAGGTGGGTGGAGGGCCGAGGACAGTGGTATCTCCTCCGCTCTTCCCGTCTCCCGTCCCTGCTCTAGTCCCCAGCGAGCAGCAGCCGGGGGGTGTGGGCAGGGGGGGTTTGCGGGGGGGGGGGGGCAGGCGGCCGCGAACGTCTGACAGCCTCCGGCGGGCGTGTGCCTTCAGCGGAGAAGGGCCTGGAACTCAAAAGAGGGAACCAGGGACAGAGAGCATCTGTGGGAAATTACAAATTTGAGATCATGTGTCTATTAAAGTGGCTGAGAGCCTCGGCATGTAGAGTCTTTAGCAGAATGAGAGTGTCGGGGGGAGAAAAACCAAAACCAGAAGGCCCGATGCTATTAACCGCTCTGCTCTCGCTTCTGCGAATCGGCTTAGCCCAGGAACCGCCACCAGCTGCAATACGCCCGCAAAGGACTGACCATCAATCTACCCCCGCTCTCCCTCCCAGCCCGGGGCGTTCCGATGCTTTCCCCGCCCAACGCTAAGGCCGGTAAACGCCGGCCTAACCCCAGCTCGGGGCTCAGAATTTGGAGACTGCCTCCTCTGAGCCCGCGCGCCTGCATGAAGGCTTACTCCGTTCCCTGCACCGTGCCCGAGTCTGTTTTCCCGCAGCAAGAGACGGGGAGGCGCATGTGCCCAGGCCAGGCAGCGTGTGAGGCAGTGAGGAAGGCGAGGGTGCTTGTGGGGCACAGGGTGGCACCGTATGGGTGGCCAACTGCCATGTGAAGGAACAGAGACGGGAGATACGTGAAAAAGAAATGAGAAAAGAGGAAAAGTATGAATGAGATGGAGGTTCTTTCCTCCAAGGGGGAATGAGCCTATATGATAACATTTTAGTGTAACTACATTGAATGTCAATTCAATGCCACTAACAGGAAGTGCCTTCTTAACTGAACATAACTCCTCTGGACCGTGAAGGATACTAGAACTGAGGAAATTTAAATAATGTAGACTGGAAAAGCATATCGAGGACAAATAACCATTTCATAAAGTATGTGGTCTTCAGACATGGGTTGAGATTTCTATCCCATCAATCACAATGCTGTAATCATCAGTTTACCATTTATTTTATTGATCTACATCCCAGCCCATCCTGGGCCCCTATACAATGTCTGATGAATAGTTATACCCAGTAAGTATGATTTGCTGAATGAATGAATGAACGAACGAATGAGTGAAGTAGGGTAGTTCTTGACTGAAACTTACAATTCCGGCCTCTAGTCCTCGGGTGATAAACTACGACAGCTGCTCCTGTTCCTTTTGACCCCAGTGCCTCCTCTAATAAGCACATGAGAGAGAGCAAGAATCACTACCCTCAGCACAGATGAAAAACAATGACAGGCACGCAGTCCTAACCGCGATGGTTGAGCATCGCTCTCAGAACAGCAAAGTCTTAGCACCGGCTCACAATGATCCAGGTCCCAGGTGATGAAAAAGAAAATTCTCTCTTGGGATGCCAACCCAAGAGAGTTGGGGTTTGCTCAGATAAGACGTAATAGAGCTGACTGTTCCCCGGCAGCTCCCAAGTCTGAGCATTTACTTCTGCTGTACCCAAAAGATAGATGACGGAAGGACAAAGCCAGTCCCATTTGCTATCGTAGCACCATTTGCTTAGCAGGTCTATGACCTTGTTAAACATGGCTGCCACTTTACTCTTCTGAACTTGTCCCCAGGACTGGAAGTTACTGGAAAGCCAGAACAGAACTAACCACTCCCTACGGCCACAGGCAGAAGATAATATTGGAACAAACTGCAGCCTCCAGTTACAAGTTACAATGCCCAAAAGCCCAGGGGTCACGCAACAACAAACCCCCACGCCCTTTTCAATCCAATTATAACCCAATTAAAGCTCAAAGGCCCCACCCTTCAAGGCTGGTGTATCTCCGCACACCGTGCTCCTTTCCTTTCCTGGAGAGTGAATAGAAACTTTATTCCCTACACTTCCTTCTCTTTGTGAATTCTTTAACGGCCCCCTCACCGACCACTTTCACAGATAACACCTCCATTAAGTTGAACTATTCTCCAAAGGAAAAGGGTCATGCGTTGCCCAAAAGAGCATTATAACGTAAAGACCATTCCAGCAATTAGACTTGGGTGTGGACAGTGAACCCGAGAACTGTACAGTTATAAAGCTTCAGAGCTGCTTAGAATGTTCCTGTTTCCTTGGGAGACCCCCAGTTTATGCCTGTTGCCCTGGTGTAATTATTCCCCTTTACTCTAGAAAGTAAACTATACAATCAACCTGCTCAGAAATTGACAGATGGGGAACTCCTGGCCAGTAGCAGTGAACAGATTTGCCCAAAGTCACACAGCTAATATGCTCAGTGGTCCTTTAATGGGCATTTCTTAAAGGAAAGAATGGTTTTCATTCCACAGGGTAGCATGACCTTTCCTTTCTGAGAGGTTTCAGAAGAAATCTTTCACTTTCCCATCATGAAATTCTTCAACTACTTGAGTAAAAACTTAAGGAAAACACTTCCAAAGCAGAGTGTTCTGTTTCCTGAGGCTTGGCCTACAGAAGGATTTCTTCATTCATTAAGAAAATGCTTATACCTGAGAGGAAACACCCTGATTTGACCCTGATATGGGCTCCACCTCAAGTAAAACTCCACCCTCACCCTGATCATCCTGAGGGTGGTGAATCTCAGCTTGGATGCAGCTGGAGGGAGCCTATTCCTGGTTTGGGGAAGAACAGCCTTCTTCCGTCTACCCTCAGGGTCCTTCTGGCTGGTCTAATAATCAGAGAGACATGAGACAGATTAGCAAGAGGAAATAACCAAATTTAATACATACATATGTGTGGGGACCCGCATACATGAGAGCGTTGGAGACCCCACATGCAGGAGAGGCGCAGAGAGAGAAAAAATGGGGCTCGCAGTATATGAGATACTCTGAGCTTGCGACGGCCGATGTGCCGGGGGTGGGGGTCGGGGGGTGCTTCAAAGGGTCATTGAAGGTTGATGATAAGAATAGACATTTGGTAAACAGAAGTTTGCCCTGCCCTATAGACAGTAGTTGAAGGAGGGTCAAAAGCCTTTCTTGATCCTGAAGCTCAAATTGCTTCCGGCTCAAAGTAATCTGAACCACTGAGGCACAGCTTCGGCTCTGAATCCCCACAGCTTCCTCCCCTGAAACTTCCCTGGAATGTCCACATTCATCATTCTATCATTTAACCAGTCTGCCTTGTTAAAAGTTCAGTTCATCGGTCGTGTCTCCTTTTAGGACATGGTGGTGCCGGTGGGCTTCCAACGTTAAGTCTATGGTGCAAGCAATTAGGTTTGTGATTTAATAGGAGACATCGCTATGGAAACAAAAGAGAAACAAAGGTTAAGGATTAGAGCGGTCTACGATCTCAGTTTCTGAGTTCTAAAGGCAGACAGTCAAGAAGATTTCTAGATGTCTGTCGGGACTTATTTTCAGGTGGAGTGGGAACAGGCTGTTAAGAGTCTGATAGAGCCTCCTGGTCTACAGTTTGAATGTTTGTGGCGATCTTTCTGCAATGGGCACGAACAGTGTCTGTAGATGAGCTATTGTGATGTACCTGAAGTTTACATCAAGTTGTCCAACTTGAGTTGGCAGGGCCTTGGAAAAGGGCAGTTTCAGTGCTCAGTGATTCCAAGACAGAGGATGAGAATATGAAAATGTTGGTTTCAAGTGTTGCAGCCAAATATTTAAGAAAACTAGAAACATTCAGGATCCAGTTCAGTTTATAGGTAAAAAATTTCTTAAGAAAACGTAAAAGATGATGAACAGCACTAGAATCTAATATCCACAAAGGTATATTATGGTTTTCATTGAAGCAATTTTTCTCTCTAAAAGCACACCCATTTTTACCAAAGAGAGCCAAATTAAGGCTAATTTATTTGTAAAATAAGTCTAGTTTTGATTGATAAACTTGGCTTGGTAATTTATATAAGACCAGCAAGAATAATAACCACAAAAGCTCCTTTAAATTTGCTTTCCTGGAATTTTTCATAAAGAATCATCAGATTGAATTTACAAAAGACCTCTCTAGGCTACAAAGCCACCATATGGTTGTCCTCAGACTTTACCTGCAATACCTATAGATTTTGGTTAATTCCTCTCTTCTTGAGGTGCCCAATGTATACTGAGGTTCCTCCTTTGCATCTTCCAGAAAGCAATGTTTGTCCTTTACATAGAAAGACTGCTGTGACCTGTTACGTAAGGTACCAGGCCCTTTTCCCCAGTGGCTTTTATTGGCTTAGTTCCTTTTATTCTTCATTCCTTAAGCTTTGTGTTCACATCGATGCACATATCTCTCAAATATGATATTACAGTTAAAGCCTTGGTAAAAATTCACGTTCTAATTATGTCCTGTTATAAAGAGGACCAATTTTTATTGAACTTATGGACACAAATATATTGTTATAAAAATAAAAATAGTCCTTGTGAGTTTCCAGATTCGGGAGGGATTAGGTCAGGAGAAAAATACACATTCCAATTCTGCTTACAAAGGTATAATTTATCGAACAGCTTTAAGTCTTAGCTTAAGAGAAAGGAAAATTCTTTATATCCGAAAGACAAAAGATTTTAAAATCAGCAATATTTTAAATAAAAAGTCATCAGATTGTAGCCTTTCTCGTCAGTTCATTCAGTTCTGTGTAATTAAACTTGAATAGCTTACAGTCAGTTTTTCTATTAATTCTTGCGATCTTGCCTGGTAATTCAGGGTGATAGGGTCAGTGATAATTTAAAGAAGTTTGCAAGGTCATCTGTCAAGATTTATATCATTTGCTCAGTGAAGCAGGTTCCCCAATCACTAGAGATTTTGGAAGGTATACCCCAAGCAGGAAACACGTGTTCTAACAGATTTTTTGTCATTGTAAGGGGACTGATGACTTGTGGCAGGAGAAAGCTTTGATACACCCAGAAAACATACATGTAACAACAAGAACATATTGATAACCCAAACTGAGTGGCAGTTGAATGAAGTCCAGCTCAAAAGTCCTACGGTGGACGAAGGAATGCAAACACTGAAAAAATGCCAGGGAGCTGGGAAAATCAAAGGGCCATCTTGGGTTTCCCCGGACATGTAATTTACCAGATTAGTCATGTAAATTAGCCATTGTTTACCCGTCTTAATTTCTCTGATTCAGGATCAGCCTGTTCCCATGTTGCAAGGACATCAGGATGACAAAAGTCTGGGATTAGGGGTCATTTCTGCAAACACAGGATGAGCTTTAGCCACACGTGGCACAAATTTGATGGCAGATATCTTATGCCAGGACATCTCAGATTTTTAGGAATTTCACACCATTCCCGGAACACTTATAACATACACTTATACAAAGACAACATAAAGAAGGCTCAATGTTATTTTTTTATTTGGCAATACTTTCCATGTAATTTTCACACACCAAGAAAAAGCCTAATTAACTTAATATTTCTCTTTCGTAAGAAGAGGGACCTCTGGAACACCTCAAAGTTACTCCCAGCTCAAAACTCTCTTTCTAACTTTAATTTTGGGAAGTTTTTAAAAATATATTGAAGACTCACACCTTTGAGTAAATAGAAGAATAAATCGTGTGGAACAACACCTATTTAACTACAGTGGCAATAGAAGATTTCAAACACAAAGACAAAACTTTCCATAATTTTTAGCAAAACTTACTCTCTAATATTGAGGAGATTCGGTTTTCTTAAGTAATCAAGGACCTGATTAAGACAATATAAAACAGAGAAAATTATTTTGATAAAATGTAGAGTGTTTGCTTTCTAGGCAGGAAACTGCGTATCGTCAGTGGCAGACCAATAGTCCTTTTAGCAGAGAAAAAAAAAAAACACTTTAATTTGGCATCAGTTCACTTTTGCTAATTTCAACTTACTTGATTAACTCTATTGTGACCTTAGTTCAGCTTTAGTCACCTAAAATTTCCTTTCTCAAAATTTCTTTTTTTAAAAACAAACTTCCTACAACTTTGTTTCTTTTTTAGAACACACCCTAGTAGTTCTCTCATTCATTCAGAAATGATCATGACAAAATTACTTCACTTCCCTTAACAAAAACATCTCCGTGTATCTCATACCTTTTTTTTAGCCAAAACTTACCTTATTCTTCTGTATGCACAGTTGTTTTTCCTATTATTCATAATTTCTGTACCTTTAATTACTTTTCCGTATTTTTTTAATCTAATTGTAGCCTGAGTCAGGACTTCACCAATGAGTTTTGGTTCATGAATTCCCCTATCAAGGATTTCTGGAAATTTCTCTTTTCTATCCCCTGACTATTTTATCCAGTTGAGTAAAAAGGCTTTGAGTTCCCAGCAAGAGGTCAAGCCAAGAATCCTAGTTCAGTTATCAGTCTTGACTTGATTTAATAGGCCTGGCTCTTGCCCCAAGTGATTGTAGGTCAGGTTTCTCATTGTAATCTCTGCCTTCCAGTCTTTTAAATTTCTCCATATTGAGGTAAATACAGCAGCCAGGGTGGGAATATGGGTGGGGGGGGAGGCGGCACGCTGGGGGCTCTTCAATTGTGAGAATCTACAGGTGGTCAATCTGGTTCCCTCAACCTTTGGTAGTAAAACCTTTGTTTTAACCCCATCAATGTCCTTTGTTATTTATTTAATATTTTTTTTCTCTAATTGGAACTTTTCTCCTAATGCCATTGTAGTTTTAGATTACAACGTCCACAAAGGCTGGCAGCGGTTAGGTTGGACCCTCCTCGCCCTGAAGGAAGTTAGCCCTCTTTTCGGTCTGGCCTTATTTTTGGGTTTCCAACCTGACAGTTGCACCAAACCAAATTCTTACAACATAAAATTATAAAATTTCAGGTTGCCTTTCGATAAGATTTTGCAAATTTTTTTTTTTTCACTTTTCTTCTTAAGTGAAGTACGGGACAGTTGTACTTTCAAAGCCCTGATTTTTTTTTCTTTTTTTTTTTAAGTGTCTATAAATGTCTGAAGGCAAATAGGGGTCTGAGTGGACTCTGATTTTTGTTCATGCATAATTTTTGTCCTTCCATATTATTAAGGGAATCTTAATGACTAGCTATCATAACAATATGTGAGCGTTCTAAAAAAATTTCTTTCCAGTTTAGAAATTTTTTTCCTGACAGCAGAATCTATCGCAACTCAAACTAAAACTAAGGACTCAAGAGGCATCCCTGAGGGAAAGTAAAAAAAAAAAAAAAAATCCCACAGTTAGCTTAAGAAAGATGGAGAATGTGCCTTTAAAAACAGCTGTTCCATGGGGATGTAAATTAGAGCATAGAAAATATAGACAATAATATTGTAATAACTATGTATGGTGTTATGTGGGTAGTGGCACTACATAGGGGATTGTCTAACCACCACGCTGTACACCTGAAACTAATACAAAATAATCTTGAATGTAAACTGTAATTTAAAAAAATTTAAATAGAAAAAAGCTCTAAATATTAAGGAAAACAACACAGCAGTTCTAAAACACAGGGAATCATGGGCTTCCCGCCTTGAACAGAGTAAGATTTCAGATTCCCTAAGCTGGATCATAGCCTATTTGGTTGCCCACCAGATGCGCAAGCATCCTCTAGCTGGTGGAGATAACAGACCATTTCTGGGAAGAAGAGTATAGACACAGAAAACTCCTTTGAGGGTTTGTCATGGCAGAGAGAGAGCAAGGTGCACTTTGGCACGTGCACCCTCTGGATGGTGGAGGCCAAAGAGAAAATATTCTCACTGATCGTAAGGCCAAGCTCTCAGGACATATAACAAGATGAAAGGGAAGAAATCAGACAGAAACAGGAAAAAAAGCAAAACCCATGAGTACTCATACCAAGTAACCAAGGGTCACTAGCCCAAGAAACTCACTTCACAAATCCTTTCTGCTGCCAATCTAAATTTAGAAGAGAGAAAAAGATTCTCACCACTTTTGCTTCCACTGGATTTTGCAAACAGAGATTTTGGGATGTGCTAATGTGGGAAAAATCTTTACCTTCGGCCAACCTGTGCTGGAAGCCCCAGGATCTGCTCCTTTGCAGCAGCCTCCTGGGGAAGAGCAGGGTTGGAGCCAGCGAGTTTATCCCACTCGCAGCGCCAGCTGTTGGGGAGGAACACGCTTTACCCTCACAGTGCTTCTGATTTGTCTAATAATCAAATGTATACAAGACAGATTAGCCAAAGAAAATAACCAAATTTAATACATACCTATTGATGGGAACACCACATATATGAGATAAAAAGGAAAGCGTGGTATTTCAGTCCTCTCTCATAACGTCAACATGCATCTTGATTTAGGTGATCACGGTGTGAATTCTCAGCTCAACTTCCCTCCTGAGCACTTTGTAAACCACCTGTGAGCAATATCTCCTAGATGACTCACGGTCACTTCAAACCCCTTATGTCCATAATATTATTATTCTGAAATGTTGTTTTCTCACCCAATCTCATTTTTATTGTGACTATTAATTAATTTTAATTAATACTGCCTTAATCATCCCCCTTATCCTGGCCAGTAGTCATCTTTGACGCCTATATTTCTCATATTTTCAACCTCAGTTTTCTTATCGCTTCTATGCTGATCTCTCTCTTAATTATCCAATTTGTTGCTTTCTTCCTCTTAATTCATATGACCCATCCTGGTTCAGGCCTCATCATTTTTTGTATGATAGTCACATAGCTGTTTCCTCTCCCTCCCAGTTCATCCTGGAGATCGCTACAATTTTTGCTTTGAGTGGGTTACTTACTAAGTACAATACCTTTAATAATTTTGCAGTATCTATTTAATGAAAATCAAATAAATGAATACATGAATGAGTGAATATATTCATGAAAGATTAAAGCTCTTAGCCTGGTGAAATGAACTGTGGCTGTTGCTGCACAGGTCAGTCCAGGGCAATTTTTTGATTTCTCCCGTTATATCACGTGGTTGGACTAGGCTGGCCATGTGACTGGAGCCAAGTAAATCAGAGCCCAGTCCCTTTGTTTCTTGATTTAGGGCAGGAGAAGAGGCAGCTTTGCCTCTGAAAGGGCCGGAAAAGAGGAGTGTGTCGTAGGGGCTACAGGTGGCCATTGCCTTCAAGTCTGACCTGCAACAACTTGTATAATAGAAGAGAATGCAGTTAAAGGAAAGAAAGTAAAAAAAAAAGGGGGGGGGGATTTGGAGCCTTAGAGCCCCTGAATCCGTGTTATGCCCTCCTGGCTTCTGTACTCTTCTCTCGATTCTCTGAAGTGCCGTAGGATGTTTCCGAGCTAAATGAAGATTCTGCCCCCTCCCCACACACACCTTATCTTCCTTAAGTTTGGAATTTTGTTGTTGTTATTGTTTTGTTTTGTTTTCTGTTTTCCTGAAGGGCTCTAAGCTCTTACTCAATTTATTTTATATTTAGTCACTTATAAACTAATGAATCCTGATTAATTCCATTCTTGACTCTTCTAGTGACCCTTGCCCATGTTGCAAGTATTCGCCCTATTTCTTCCCAGCATGAAAGATCTCCTTTGGATAAACAGGCCTGCACGTATCCCTGAGCATCCTTGTAGTCGGCCAGCTCTGTCTGTTCTTTGTTGTTCTACCTTTTGGAATGTCCTTATGCCATACTTCTTCTCTGCCACCAGCTGAAATCCTGCGCATACTTCAAGGGTGAGTTCAGATTTCACCTTCTCTGAAGCCTTTCCAGCTCAACTGAGCTGGAAATAATCACCCTCTGTTGAACTCCATAGCCTATATAATTTCTGCTTTTGCTTGTATTTTAGGTAATTATACACTTTTTACTCATCCAGAGCTTTATAGTATCCCTTGGCATTTTTTCAGAATTCTTATCAGGGCTTTGTGCACAGAAGTGCTCAATGAATGTTTGTTGAGCCAATAAATACCTCTATAGGCATATGGGATTGGTTTCTCTGGGACCAGATGAATCTTTTCACCATGAATGTATCTATGAAAGATGACATACTTCTAGAAATGAGATTAAAAAGTCAATAAAGTTCTAGAAAACTCATCCATAGCACTACCTTTCCACATGCCCATGCACACGCACATGCGTCTGCAGGGACACATACGTACTTTCTTTCTGAGGATAATGAGTACATGTGGATACAAGAAAACTACAGTATTTCCATGGGGAAGTGTGCAATATTTTAAAATAGACAATTGCAGTTAAACAAATAGATACGTGTGATCATACACATACAGTGTAAGGCTCCTACCAGACACCTGGAAACAAACTCACGAGCGTGCAGCTGAGATACAGAGACTCCAGTTTGGAAGGTGGACATACACACTTGCAGCAGGCTTTTGTTTTTACACCAGGCACATCCATTTATGGATTTTTTTTATAAATGTGCTTCCAAAAGTAATTTCTGGAATCCTTTGGGAATCGTTTTGTCTTTCCTGGTATTCAAGTGCATCCACATGGTTCTAACACCTCATGCAAAATGTGAACTAACACCAAACTCCACATGGCCATGAGTTTGGGAGCAGTTTTCTTGTTCTGATGGTGGGGATAAAATTAAGGAAACAGACTGTAGACAGAGAGAAGGCAAAGCATTGGAGAGGGCAGTTGCCACAGCTGGTCAATTAAAAAAAAAAGTCTATGGGGGATAAGACTGGAGCACGGTTGGCCTTTTGTCACGTAATGTGCTATATCTGGAAGATACGCTGTCCAATTCTCTCTCCAAGTTTACGAAGATGCTGACAATGTGTTGTCCCAGACCCGGTAAGGAGAAACTGCTGGCCTTACCCCAAACCCATTGCATACTTTCCATTTTTTAAAAAAGCATATTTTCCAACAGGGACACTTCAAAGCAATTGCTGATTCATCAATCTGTTCATTCAGCACATATTCGTTGAGCACCTATTATGTGCCATGACAGATGCTCAGGGAAATTAATACAAAATAGGATATGATGGCTCTCCAAACTTGATCATAGCCTGAAAGGACAGGGATATAAATGAACAGTTAATTACAAAATTACAAAATGAAAATAATATCAATAAAGACCAAGGGTAGCAATTACTATAAATGTAACACATGCCAGGCATAGTGTTAACCTCACTTATACATTATTTGATTCTTATGACACCCTATGAGTTCGATTATTATTCTGACTTTACAGATGTGAAAACTGAGGCTTGAAGAAGTTAAGCACCTTGCTGAACATCACAGACACAGTTAATTCTAGATCCGGGATTTGAATCCAAGTTCATCTGCCTCTAGGGCTTATGATCTTATGACTAGGTTAAAGGAAGCACAGAAGAAAAAGGCTGTGGCCTTTCTAGATCATGGCAATCAGAGGGAATTTGCTCAGAATGAGAGGAAGCTGGGGTGGAGTAAATGGCATGACCCCCCGCTTTCTGAGAAGCCACTTGGGGCAAACTTTGTGAGAAGCGGCCGGCGTGGTCCGAACACGCTGCGTGCAAGCAGCGGGAGTCCTTGGCCGGCCCAGGCAGGCCTCCCGCGGTCAGCCTTCCTCTGTGAACACACAGATCGTGTTCTCAAAGCCCATAGAGTATTAGCCACAGGCGACCCCCACCCCGCCCCGCCCCCCAGCCTGTTCCTGGGCCATGCACAGATAAGGAGCAAAGAGTGGAGCAGGCTGCTTTCGAGTTTAGGACTCAGATAGGGGTCTATAGAACACACACAAAGCCTGGGATTATCTCTCCAACCACAGAATGATTTGGGATATATTCTCCTGGTATTTTATACCTAGACCCTTAATCCCTGATATCTCTTTGACTTCAGGCCTCCAAACGGACTCTCTTTAGTTTTCAATCCCTTGTTAAAACTCCCTTCTTTTGAAAATTCTTCCGTGGTACTAAGAGAAAGAGAAATCCTCTCCAAAAACATGGTTTCCATACCTGAAAAATGAAGGGAGAGATAAAGAAAGCATAAAGCAAAGAGATTTAGGTTTTCACAAATTCCCAGGCCTCATTTTGGATATTTTATTTCAATGTTTGTTGTTAAAATAAAATAAAATAAAATAAAACAAAATAAAATAAAATGCAAACAACAAAACCCTTACTGACAACCTGGCTTCTATTTGGGCCCCAACGGCAGTGGACTTCAAGCAACTCATTTAATTTTTCTGAACATCAATGGATCTATCCGCAAGTTTGCGATAAGACCCGGCCCGTTACTCTTACATTTGAAAATCAAGCTACATATGTATGTGAAGGGATTTGAAAAAACAATGCATGTAAATGCCAGGTGTATTCATTTTCTTGTACTCGCGAAGTATCACAAACATAGCTGCTAAATACAATGCCCATAATATTAGCTCTCCTCTCCATACGTCTAAAGTTCAAATGGGCTTGTCTAGGTACTATGCACACAAGGCCAGGATGAAGGTGTTGGTTGAACTGGGTACTTACCTGGAAGTACCAGAAAAGAATCTATTGCCAAAATCATTCAGATTTTGGCAGAATTCAGGTCCTTGCCATGCTTATGCCAAAGTCCTCGTTTCCTTGCTGTTTGTCCACAAAGGACCACGCTTTGTTCCTTGAAGCTGCCCATGATCCTTCTCTCGCGGTCTGGTCCATCTTCAAAGTCAGCCATGCGGTCAGGCTCTTGCACTTTGAACCTCCCTGATGTCCTCTTCTGCCCTCTCTTCTGTCCTGCTCTTCCATTATTGGCCAGAGAAAGCCCTCTGCTTTGAAAGCCTTATTTCCCTAGACCAGGCCTGCTGGAAAACCTTCCAACCGCAGGTTGGCTCTGGTCTATGCACCGGTAGATAGAGGCATAATCATGGGAGCGGAAGTTCACCATATTCACAGATCCCAGAGGTTACAGTGTGGGGTCGTGGAGGGAGGGAGAGCTCTCTAGAATTCTGCCTACCACATGAAGGTATCAGACTCAGAAGGAAAGAAAAGTATGGGATATCAGGTTGAATTTGAATTTTAGGAAAATGACAAATAATTTTGGGGCGACATGCATATGCTAAAAATGTTTGTTGTTTTTGTGAAATTTAAGTTTAATTTGGCATTCCATATTTCACCTGGCAACCCTAACAAATATAAAGCACTAATATCATTCTTTCTTTGCCCTATTATGCCAAAAGAGCGAGATTCCATATGTGCAGATACAATCACTTAACATTACAGCTCTGCGTTTGAAGACAAGTTATGTTCTAATGAATCTACTCTCACACAGAACCAGCTCTAGCTTATATCTACTAGTCCACAATATTATTATATTTAAACATAAAGAGAAAAAAATTGAACACACTTGATCAATGATTTTATACCAAGCACCAAACTAGGCATATAAATAGGAGAGAGAAGAGATAGAATTATGGACATGTTTTGTTTTATGCCTCCAAACACAACTACTACAGAATAACTTTATTAATCAGATACTCTACTGCCCTTTCTCAAACTGTATTAATTATAGCTTTTCATTTTTCTGTATTTTTGATGCTTGGACATTTGAGGCCTTGACTGGTCCTCCCAAAACTAGTCAATTCCTAAAGACAGAAAATAATTCTACCCTTGAACATGCCTTTTATATGCAAACCAACCAATCCAGAGCCTATGCCCCAACCACCTGCTTTATTAGGCCGCTGTCCACCTGCCCTAATCACCAATGGCCAGGTACCAGACAACTGGGCCCCAAGCCCATTGAAATTATTCAAACTAGCCAATCCTAAACTGCTTAGCTTGTTGCGCCCATTCCTGCCCACAGAAACCACAGTAACGGCCCATGTTCTTCCCTCGCTCATGGCCTTCTTCATGGTTTCCCCGTGTGGCCCTGTGTGGCATCCTGTGCTTCCAATTTCTAGACATCATTGAGTATAAATAATTCCCTTCTTCATGGACTGTCACTTCGGGGTCTACCTGCTCAAAATAAATCCCAGGTACCCTTAAAACCAAACATGTAGTGAAATGCCCACTTTGCGCATATTACTCTGAAAGTCATCAGGTAATAGAAGGGATGGAAAACCTGACAATGAATGAGACTCCCGCTCGGCTTTTGCAGGTCCTGGTGTTCAGGATGGAGGGGGTACTCTGCCCACATCAGCCCAAGGAAGTGAAAGACCTGAGTGGCGAAACAGCCTTCGTTTGCCCTTTCTTCTCCCTCTGAATTTGCATTTTCTACCTCTATCTTTTTTTCTTTCTGGAGGGTTCTAGAACGGTGCCTGGCAAATAATAGGTGCTCGATAATCATGGTGAGTCAAAGCTTGTCTCTTCCACGTTCATTTTCATCCTCCTCCAAGACTTCGAATATTGGTAGTAGCTAATATTTATTGACTACATAGTATATACCACAGAATATACAACTTGTGTTACCTGCATTTCCTTATTTAATCCTCACAACAGCCTTGAAGGGAAGACACTGCTATGAGCACCTCTTTACAGGTAATAAAAACGGGATTAGAGAGATTAGGCAACATGCCCCAAGTTAGCAACTCAGCAAAGGGCAAGCCAGGAATCAAAGTCAAGCCTATTCCCTTAACCTCCAAAGTCTACTGCTTCACAGAAGACAATGGTGAAAGAAGTGATATACTGTTTACTCTAACCCCGGAGTGGAATAGGTCACCTGTTCTGAATGAGCACACGACACCATGAGAACATTTCACCCCATTCTTTAAGAAATAGGACAGAGATAGCTGGTTTATAGCTACTCAAGACTTGCTGAGAGAGGATCCAGCAAACGGAGTAGTTGGGGAAATCTGGCATCTTCTAGGCAATCTGCAAGACAGAGACAGTTTCTTAATCAGCCACATGTGGCCACATGGGTCACATCGGTCAGGCACATGTGTGCCACAGGGGCCTGAGCTAGAAGATTTGACTTTCAGCCTTTAAAAGGAGTTGGTGGATATTTGATGCAGGCAAACAGTAGCAAGTTTTTCTCTTGGGACAAACCCACCCTTTTGTGTTTTTATTATTCAATTACTATTGTAAAAACACCTGCTCCTCTGCCTTCCTGCCCTAATTGAAATAACGACATAATTAATGCAATTTCCAAACACCAGAAGCTGTAAGACATGTTCCTATGTATGGAAAAGCACTCAGGCTGCGACGATATAATGAAGAGGGGCTAGGGTCAAGTACACAAGGACGTTGGGTTAGAACTTGGGGTTTTTTGCCACTCACTCTGTGAACTTGAAGAAACCAATTTACGACTTGCGTTTCTGAGTTCATCCACTGATGGGAAATTTTCTTTTCCTTTAACATGCTTCAAAGTTTGCCTCCCTAAATGATAATTTATAAACTGTTTTTCCATCAAAAACACCTATTATGGACTGAACTGGGTCCCTCCTCCCAAATTCATATGTTAAAGTCCTAGCCCCAAGTATTTCAAAATATGAGTATATTTAGGGATAGAGTCTTTAAAGAGGTAATTAAAGTAAAGTCAGGTCGTTAAGGTAGGCTGGCCCTCATCCAATCTGACTGGTGTCCTTATGAGAAGAGGAGGTTAGGACACAGAGACACACAGTGGGGAAAAAACATGACAACACAGCATATACAAGCACGTACGTGAGAAGTACAAAGTGACTATATGAAGTCATTGCTGAAATATTTTATATTGCAGTAAAGAAGATCGATACACACATCTATGTGTAATACCCGCTTTTATGTGTGTATTTAACTGCAACGTGACGTGAATTGACGTAACACTGAGGTGAGCATGCGACAACGCGGTGGCCTGCAGAGCAGTAACTCACTCAAACTTCAATGACAGGAAACTGACAGAGGAAATGATACTTGCCCAGGCCTTGTTGAATGAGGAGGATTTAGACAGGGGAACAAGTGGAAGGAGGGCATAGCTAGGCGAAGGGAAGAGGGGGAAGAAGGGGCAGAAGCCATGTGCCTGCCTGGATGGGAGGAGGTGACATTGCTTGGACGGGGTGGAGGGCAAAACGTACGCGTGCGGTCAGGATGTGTCAGGCAAGGGAGCTGGAAAAGTAAAGGAGGGTCATACTGAGAAGAACTTTGAGCATAACGTTACAGAAATTCATACCTCACCTTGTAGGCAATGGGAGCTTCACGCAGTATTTTAAGTCACAGCCGTGACACTTGTCTACTTGCCTTTTTAAAAGCGCCATCAGAGAGTATTCTGAGGAATAGGCAGCGTCTCTGGTGTTCTCTCTGAATCCTGCCAATTCTGTCTAAGGTTATGAATACCAACAATTCAATACAAATTTAAATTGCACATGGGACTAAATGCATTTTTCTCAAGAAAGTGTCTATACCGACATTGTCCAATAAGACGTAATGTGAGCTGCATGCATAATTGTAATTTTCTAGTAGCCGCGTAAAAAAGAAAACAGGTGAAATTAATTTTAATAAAAATTTAATTTATTTAACCCAATATATCTGAAGTGTTACCATTTTACCACATAATCAATATAAAAAATAAATAATGACATTATTTCCTTTTTTTTTTCCATATGAAGTCTTTGAAATCAGGAGCATATCTTAAACATAGAGGGCATCTCTATTTGGACCAGCCACAATTCAAATGCTCTAGAACCACTTGTGGCTGCTGGCTACCATATTGGAGAGTGCAGGTCTATACATTTCAGTCAACTCTCAAAGTGGTCCACGACCTACCAGTAGTTGAAGAATTACTTGTGGACCAAAAAGAGGCCACATTCTAAACCTGAGGAGCTGAGGGGACGCCTCCATGGCAGGCCTTACAGACCCAGAGGCCAAAGTAACCACACAGGGAGGTCTGAACCTAAAAATTCCTAACAAAAAGTAGGTCACGGTGGGTAGTCATCCCATGGGCCTATAAGCTTCCTCGACAGAGGGCGATCTCTAAATTAGAAATTGCCTATGGGCTCTGTGCCTTTAAGATAACACACCTCTGAAATGTCAGAGTAATCTCATCCAGACCCCTCAAAGGCACAACCACCAGCACCAGAGCACAAGACCATATTGTTATCTTGTTCCCCACACACCACCTCCACGTGCTGTAAACGCTAACTATCCTGTACGTCCCATTGTAAAAGACGTATGTGTCTCTCTACTTAGTCTTTATTCAATGCCAGAGATTCCCCTGCTTCGCTTCCTTCTGCCTCCCTTCCTTCGGCCTCCCTAACCTACCATCAGCGAATTTCCTGGAACCCTCCCTTATCTCGCCTCCTTCGATTCTAATGTATAAAATAAGTTGCAAAAATGTCATCCTCTGGAGCATTTTCTCAGTCTATTGAGATTTCGCTGCCAGACAATGGTTGCCCGTTTGGCTCACGTAAACTCTTGTAAGACTTTTTCTCAGGCTGGATATTCTTTCATCGACATACTGAAATGGGAGAGAGGAGCGGCAGAAAGAAAGTCATTTCAAAAGTTCGGGAAAGATATAAAGAGGGTCTGTGCTAGAGCAAGAAGATTCAAGACCTTCACGATAGGACTTGGCCCTCAGCTACTCAGGAGGGTTGGCTGAGGTAGAGCAGGCAAAGGTGACTCGAGACTTCCGTTTGGATGACTGGATGTTTGGAGATGCCATTCCTATACCTCTCCTAATACAGCCTCTGCCACTTTGTCAGAATCGCCTCCGAAGTGCAAAGTGTGACCCTGCCGTCCACACCTGCACTGGCCCTGCTGCCTCATCCCCCTGGTCCCCACCTGGCTTTCCACGCCTGGAGCACCCTCCCTGGGCCCCTCCTCATCCCACCCTCCCCGAGCAAGGCCCTACTGAGCCTGCTGGGGCCTGTTGCCTACGCTTGTCCTCAGCCGTGTCAGTCCACACCAGCAGAATAACTCTAGGAATTTGCCTGTTTTCCAAAGTCCACCCAGGAATAAGCGCAGGTTCCCTCTGCCCTCGGGGGATAGAAGGGAACTGGGGTATCTGCTCAGGATCCATTCTGAGGGACACTGAACAGTTTCTACTTCCACTGCTTTTACTCAGACCCTCCTGTCTTTCCAGCTCCGAGAATTTCCCCTTTTCCCCAGCTGGATAAACTGCTCACACTTGTGTGAATTATCCCAACTGTGTTGTTCGTGGCCAGAACTGACTGTAAGTCCCTGGTTTATCCAGGAACAGTTTAGGTTTCCATGGGTTGTCCCCGCATAATGAATGGCACCTACTTTCACAATCAAAACGTCCTGCTTTGGAAGATCGAAGGTCTGTTTTGAAACTCAAAAGCTCAGCATTGAATAAATTCTTTCTCTCCTCCTGTTACAAATCTGCCCTAGGGCGCGGGTGGCTTTTGCAGAAGGAGTGTGCAGGGGAGAACACAGTAACTACATTTTTAAGATTCTCTTACTGCAGAAGAATGGCTCCCCGTCATAATCAACGAGTATTTATATTACACAATAGCCCGCCCTACACTTAATGGGGAAACCACTAAAGCTTCTACTCAGTACCGTTACAATCAAGAGGAAACAATCGGGTATGTTGATTAACATCAATGTTACTAGGCAGGTCTCCATAGCCAATATGATCAGGACTAGGACTTAGTTGTGGTTTGATCAATGCATGAAAATAGGGAGACGATTTCTATGAAACATAATTTATATACAAAACATAATTTATATCTAACATGTATACAAAAATCTAACCTAATATAAATAAGAGGTTTAGTATTATTCACTAACAGTATCATCACTTCACACCATGCGATGTGATGCATTTGACCTCCATTAAGTATCCTTAATATTACTTAAACTTAACATACGATAATAAACTACCCTTATCAAATTAAAATGTCAAAGTTTAAATTTCATAACTCAAATACTGAATAAAAGAAAATATAAGCAAAATTGACTTTACCTCTGGATGGGAAATAGATTTCAAATCATAAAACAATGAAAGAAATAACAAATGCATATAATGATACAGTGACAACATATAGTTTCAAACTTGTATACTGTATTTTCTAAACAGCCTAGGTAAATGTATAGGGACGCAATATACTGGGAAACTATTTATGATACACCAGGCAAAGGATTAATAGCATTATTATATAATGAGCTACTGCATGGATTCGGGAAAAATACTAAGATTTCAAAAGTGAAAGGAGTAGAACATGGACAAATAGTTCACAGAACAGCAAACGCAGAGGGCTCTCGGGAACTTCGGAGAAAAGGCTCCCACAGCACAAAGGAAAGTACCTCCCCCCGGGGGGTTTGCCCAGGGTCTTTCCCTCGGTGGGTGTCAGGGGGTGACTCTGAGCCCAGTGGCCTCACCTCGCCGCCACACTCTCGCGAGGCCACCGGGCTCCGCTGCCTTTCAGATGGCAAGAGTGAGTGGTACCAGGCAACTGTAAGCAAATAAATTGGTAACACACATGATAATTTAAAACACACACGCCCTCCTAATTGTCCTGTCATTCCCACTAAAAACAGGAAACAACAACCAACAAACAAGTAACAACAAATTGCCATTCGGACAGATGAGGAAAACTGTCACTTCCACAACTGATACTGCTAAAAAGCCTAGCAGTCTCACTTATTGTGAAATATCAACGTGTGGAGGGAAGTTTTCAAGCAATTTGGGGTGTAGGAATAGTCTGTAACAGCAGTATTATGTACTATAGACATTCCTTGAATTTATCACATGTTTCTGAAAACCCACTCGAATGCCAAACGTGAAAGCTGACCAGTAGAAAAATAAGTTTTAAGGGCAGTTGTTCTCAAATACTAAAGTGGCTAAGATTTTCCTGAGGAATTTATTTAAATGCCATTTCTGGATCCAAGCTTTGCTGCTGGTCCAGGCAGAAGAATTTACATTCTTGAAAGCACCTCAGGATCCGCTGAGGCGAACAATTCGCAGGCCACGTATTAAGAGATAGTTCTAAGGGGGAAGTTTCTATTACCGAATTGTGAAAACCATTACAATATCTCTAATGTCACCTCACTTTTTAGACAGCATCTTTCACAACCTGTTTTTCACTTTTCACACATTTCTTAACTTTTTGTTTTCATTGTTGAACACACAAGCCAACAAAAGCTGAAGGATGGTGAGTAAGGGTCAAAAAAAGGGCAAAAATGTGTCGCTTTGGCTGTATTTAAGAATTTTCATTTTCTACCTCCTATATTCATTTTTTTTCCATTTTCCATTATTCTGTAAAATAAGTAGGATAAATATGAAATATTTACATTCTTTACAAACATTTCTTGTCATAGAGACAAATAAAAGTTCCCATTAAATGTGCTGGGGCCTGGAAAATGTCTGAAATTTCTTTTCTGAGCCAAGGAGTTGTGCAGGGAAGCCACGCTCAGGGCTGTCGAAGACCAAGGCCCCAGGCCTCCGTGCTTCCTGTGAATTCCTTGGAGAGTCACTCAGCTCGGCTCTGTCCGAAGTCCTTTCTGAGAAGTATTGGTTTCCAATAAATAAGTGAACAAATAAGCAGATAAATAAGTGTTAAGTTAAAGAAGATAGTGCCAAAACTGAAGAATTTGAAATATTTCTCAGTTAATGTAATGAAATTCCAGATTTAGCTTTTAATAAGCTAAGGGTGTCAACAGGAGAAAAGGGGTGTTATTTAAAACAGTAATTTTAAATTAATGGGTGGAGGGATGGAGCGAAAAAGAAACAAAAAAGGAAAATAACTTCGGGGCAGGGACAACAACGTGGCGACTGTGGGGGGGGGGGCTCGGTGGAGGAGGGAGAGGGGATGGGGGGTAAATGGTAATGGAAAAAATACAATAAAAATACATTTTTTAAAATACAAATGTTTAAAAAAATTTGAATGTACAAAAATCTAGGGCCATCACTCAAAACTTATCTTTTAAAATATTCAGAATATAAATATATTTTACCTAGTGAAATGTTTAATAAATGTATTATAATAACAAATCTTTGAAAATAATTTAATGTCCAATAAAAACAGTTGATCAAATGTATCCATCATCTTATGTTGATCGTTTCCTTTGCTGTGAAGAAGCTTTTTAGTTTGATGAAGTCCCACTTGTTTATTTTTGCTGTTGTTCCCTTTGTTCAAGGAGACACTTCAAAAAAGATATCATTAAGACTGATGTTAAATAGTTTATTACATACCTTTTTATCTAAGATTGTATGGTTTCAGGTCTCACACTGAAGTATTTAATCCATTTCGAGTTCATTTTTGTATACAGTGTAAGAGAGTGATCTAGTCTTTTTAATGTATCTATTCAGTTTTTCCAACACCATTTGTTGAAGAGATTAATTTCTCCATTGAATCTTCTTGCTCCTTTGTCATAGATTAATTGGCCATTTAATTGAGGGCTTATTTCTGGTCTCTGTTCTATTCCACTGATCTATGTGTCCATTTTTGTGCCAGTACCATACTGTTTTGATTATTATAGCTTCGTGGTATAGTTTGAAATCAGGGAGAATGATACCTCCATCTTTGTTCTTCCTAAATATTGCAATTGAATGGCCTTTGTTAATCTATATATATTTTTAGGATTATTTGTTCTAGTCCTGAGAACAATGCTATTGGTAATTTTTTAGGGATAGCACTAAATCTGTAGACTGCTTTGGGTAGTATGGACATTTTAAGAATAATTCCTCCAGTCCATGAGCTTATATATTCTTCAATTTATTTGTGTCCTCTTCAATTTCTTTCTTCAATGTCTTATAGTTTTACTAGTACAGGTATTTCCCTTCCTCGGTTAAATTTATTCTTTTTGATGCAACTGTAAATTGAATTTTTCTTAATTTCTCCTGATCATTCATTATTATTGTATAGAAATGTAATGTATACTGCATATTAATTTTATTCTGACATATTACTAAATTAATTTGTTAATTTTATTAATTTATGGTAGATCCTTAGGGTTTTCTGTAATTATATCATGTCATTTACAAATAGTGACAATTTTATTTCTTTCACTCAGATTTGGATGCCTTTTACTTCTTTTTCATGTCTGATTGCTGTGACTAGGTCTTCCAGTACCATGTGAAATAATAGGGATGAAAGTGGATATACTTGTCTTCTTCCTGATCTTAGAGGAAAAGCTTTCAGATTTCCACCACTTACTATGCTGTTATCTGTGGCCTTGTCATATGTAGCCTTTATCATGTTGAGGTAAATTCCTTTTATACACATTTTATTGAGAGTTTTCATCATAAATGGATGTTGAATTTTGTCAAATGTTATTATTGCATCTATTGAGCTAATAATATTACTTTTATCCTTAGTTTTATTGATGTGATATAGCACATTAATTGTTTTGCAAATACCATACCATATCTACTTTCCTGTTATACATCCCACTTGATTGTGATGTATAATCTTTTTAATGTATTGTTGAATTCAGTTTGCTAGCATGTTGTTGAGAATTTTTGCATCTATGTTCAACAGAATACGTATTGGCCTATAAATCAATCTCTCTCTCTTCTGGTAGCACGATTGTCTGGTTTCAGTATCAGGGTAATGCTAGCCTCGTCAAATGATTTCCTCTTCAATTTCATTTCTTACTCTTAAATTTTAGGGAATAGTTCAGATAGGATAGTTATTAATTGTTCTTTAAGTGTTTAATAGAATTCACCCGTGAAGCTGTCTGGTTCTTGGCTTTTTCTTGTTGGGAGTATTCTGGCTACTGCATCAATTTCATTGCTAGTAATCAGTCTGTTTAAACTTTGTTTTTTTCCTCGTGCAGTCTTAGAAGATTGTATGTGTGTAGAAATCTATTCATTTCTTGTAAGTTATCCAATTTGTTGATATATAGTTTTTCATAGTATTCTTTAATGACCCTTTGTATTTCTGATTTTATTTATTTGGACTCTTTTTTTTTTTTTTCTTAATGAGTCTGGCAAATGTTGTTTAAAGAATCAGCTCTTAGTTTCACTGACTTTTTTCTATATATATTTTTTTAGTTTCTATTTTATTTCTGATCTTTATTATTTGCTTCCTTCTACTTACTTTGGGTTTTTTTTCTAGTTCCTTTTGGTATAAAGTTAGATTATTTGAGATTTTTCGTGTTTCTCAAAGTAAGCCGGTATAGCTATGAACTTGCCACTTAGAACTGCTTTTTGCTCCATTGCATGTATTTTGGAAAGTTGCATTTTCATTTTGATTTGTCTGTAAGTAGTTTGTGATTTCTTGTTTGAGTTCCTTGTTAATCTATTGGTTGTTTAGTAGCATGTTGTTCAATCTCTCCATGTATTTATGGTTTTTTCGAGTTTTTTTCCTGTAGTTTATTTCTAGCTTTATGTCATCGTGGTCTCAAAATATACTTGATACAATTTCTTTTATGTTCAATATTATTTTGTACTGATTAGTCTCAGGTGTACAGTTAGGTGGGTACAGGAAATAATGGGGGATGTTAGTTCTTTCTCTTAATTTATCCCAGTTCAAGTGAAGATTCAGTAGGAGTCACATGGTAATGCAGCCATTCGAGAAGAAAGCAGAGGTCTAAGGTACTTGGGCCTACAATGGGATTTATATAAACACTTTCAGGTCTTGCACCAACCTCAGCTCTATCTTGCACCTTCTTTAGGGGTGACTGCCAATACCACCCCCCCCCACAAATATTACATTAAATTGAAGAGTCTTCTTGATAATGTAACACCAAAGAACAGACCCTGACTTCAGAGCTGCTCACAAGGACAAAGGGCGCTTCTACCGGTTTTGATTTCTTTACCTGCACAAGACCTATTTCTGTTGCCTAAGTTAGAGGTCAATGCTACTGATCAATCTGATTAACTTTATCAACTCCGAATACGCTGACACTTGGGTACTGAAGTTTAACTGCTATATGCTGATGGTGAGCCACATGCATTTCTTCAATATTCATGAATTTCTGAATTCATGAGACCAACAGAACATAATCCTATTGTTACCAAATCCCCATAGACCCATGACTCCATGACCCTGGCTATGAAATAACTCTTGATGAGAAAGTCCCCACAAAGGCACCAGCTGGGGAGGAGCAGGAGAGGCCTGCAGCCCTCATGGGGCCGAGCCCGCTCTGAGGCTGGCCAGCTGTCCCCAAGTCACGGATCCCGCAGGGAGACACGTCACATTCGGAAGTTTGTGTGGGGCAGCCTGAGAGTCCCATTAATACAAGACAGAGGTCAAATGCTGCTCTGCACTAACTTTTGTTCCCTTCCACATATAGCAGGGACGCCCGCCTTGGGTCCTTTCAGGCCGGAATGAGTGCGGGGAGAACAGAAGCAGCAGCGAGGACTGTTTCCTTTTCTCTCCGGCTCTGGACCGGATGGGGGGACCCGATCTACTTTGTAAATAACCTGGACTGGCATTTAAGAAGTAAGATTGTATATTGCCATTCTTAACAGAAATGTATCGAAAAAGGAAAACGTGTGATTATTTACAAGCATAACTGGTGGAAATAGTCTCCTCAGAGTATTTTTATTCTGCCTACTTCTCTAGAAATGACGGGGAAAGTAATCAGTGGGCGTTGTTCAGCAGTCGGACAATTTGTCTATGAAACAGAATATACTTGAGGGGTAGGATTTATTACTACAATGGCATGGGTGACCTTTTGTTCACTTAAGAAAGTTTATTTGCACATTCACTTTCAAGAACTCTGTTAGATACTGCCATAGGTGTCTTTAAAATACACCCTGTCTATTCATAACAGGAGGCATTATTTATATCTTCAAAAATAAGGAAATGTGGAAACTGAGACAGAGGTTTCCAGATACTTCATCTTAATTGTGAAGCTAATCTGTCTCCCATTGTTGTTCCAATGATGTTTTCCTGGCAGTTTACAATCAAGTGGAAGCAAGGGACTATGTTCACCAAGAACCGTTAAGACAAAGGGAGATTCTCTATGGATATAATGTGGATTATAAAAAGGAGGGAGTGCCTGACCTACTACAAATAGGGAATGGTGAAGGAGAACATGGCTTGAGATTGAATCTAGAAGGAGTGGCATGAGTTTTCAGGGTAGGAAACTACTTCAGAAATTAAAAACTGCTTGTGGAAAACTCTGGAGGTGAAAACACATAACAGTGTGTATGCCACTGCTCAAAACTTTGCTCATATTTGGCTAATTCTTACACAAAGTTGGGTAAGAAATGTAAGAATTTCCACTTCACAGATGAGGAAACTGGCTTCTGGAAGAAGGCTGCTAAGTCATTAAGGCTGGTCGTATTTAGAGCCTCCTTCCGCTACTACCCTTCCTATGAGGCACAGGTCTAGTTAGAGAACTTGACCGAAGGAAAGGGGTGAAGCAAGAAATATCCAGAGGCCTTGAGGTCTGGAGGTTCAGTCAACATGGGCTCCTTCCTCTGACCCACACCTCCACGCTTATCAATGTAACATGTCCCCTGGGACCGTAAACTGGGAAATAATCTTCAGCAACAGTGACCAAGTAATTCCTGGGTGCATAGGAGACTTACATCCAGAAAGACTGACCCTGGAGGGGAGACGTAGGAACCAAACCTGAAACGTTGTTTTTTAACGGGAATTTCATGACATAGTATTCACAATAGTATAACATCTGGTCTAAGTAAAATGAATAGGCATTTGTCTATTGACCAACATGCTGGGTCTTACGTGTGCAGAAGAGTTCTGATCTGTGGAAAGTAACCTTAGAAATGTCTATTATTAGTCAGCTCTGTTATGTTACTTTACAGTCAGTAAATGACCACAAAAAATCCTCCATGGTTTATGAAAACTAAGGTTTATCCCACACCCTTAGGTCTGTCTTGGCTTCATGCTACCCTTTTTCAGGGACCCGAGGACCTTGTTTGTCTTCTGGAAAACAAAAAGGAAAGGAAGTGGTAGACCACATAATAACTCTTAAGCTTTGTTTTGGAAGTACACACATAGCTTTTGGACATATTCTAATATCCCAAGGAGCCAAACTGCCACACCTTAGCCAGGAGAGAGGACATATGTAATATTCTCTTAGGGATGGGTCCTGGAGGTCAGGGAAAGAAATATTTTGAACAATCCAATCAACCACAATTAACCACTTAATTCAAGAACTATTTCTATTGGACAAAATAAATTGGAACCCCTTCTTTAGAGGTATATTCCAAACCAATTTATAATCCACATAAGGATGTCATCCTCCTATTAACAAACTAACTGATCAGTCATTTATTTTTAATACATTTATTTATAAACTAACTTATTCAATGTGTGTATACTGAGTGCTGGTAACCTATGCTGAGTGCCAGTAATATACCAGGCATAGCGATAGGCAATGGATGAAGTCAAGAGACTGGTCATATTACATTGCCTCAATCTGTTCTAAAATGAAAAGAGCCAGCTAGGTCTCTTCCCACAGGGCATAGCTCTGAGTGACTACTCTGTGGATGCTGACTGCAGTCCCAGAGAGAACACTTCTTAATCCATCTTGAACAGCATAGACTTTTTCCTCCCCATTCAAATAATGACTAGTGAAATTCAGCAGACCCTGCTAGCCACAGCGTATTAAATGCCTGATCTACTGAGTTCGGATTCCTCATCTTATTAAGTATTTTCTGTGGACCAGGCACTGGGTAATACCCCTGAAGCAAAATCGAATGTAATCCTTCTAGAACTCTACATTGCAGGTATTGTGTGTGTGTGTGTGTGCGTACACCCACACGCTAAACTAGTATTTAGTTTATACTAAACCAGCATTTAGTATATATATATATACACACACACACTAAACTAGTATGTATTTAGTATATATGTGTATATATATACACACACACGCGCACACACACACATAGATAGTCTGGCAGAAGTAATGCCTGCTTGAGTGTGGTTGGTAGGGTAATAATATGGGTGCAATAATTTGTAGTTTAAATTTGAACATTTCACCTAAAATGTCATATGGCATGCTCAAGTATTATATTGTTGTGTTACAGAATTATATATTTATGATTTTGTAATTAAAGATTTTGTAATAAAAAAGGAGTGTTATTTGTGTCAGACCCTGTATATATATATATAAAACCTGAAACACAAGAAGAAAAGTAGAAATATCCAAACAGTAAGTTATTCAGGATTTAAACCCAATGCTGACACTGAAGGCCATGCACCAGATCACGAGGTTGGTATGACTATCATCTAAAATTCAGCCTAAAGCTAAGCTTGAAACTTCTCATATTATGGGAGTTGCTCCCATATTCCACTTCTCCTCTTTCACTCTCCTTTTTAAGGAGGAGAAATTCACACAAATTACCTTAAGCATTGGAAGATTTAGGGCAAGAATGCCCAGAGAAACAAGACAAAAACAAATAGAGACCACAGAGGTTAAGAAAGATTGAACAACTAGACCTCGTCTTGGCTTGCATGAGAACTCCATAGGTGGCCATTCTAAGCACGGCCGTAACTAGGATATTCTCTGTTCTCTGATCTTCTGACTTCTTAGCTTTATGCCATCGCTGTCAGTTCCCAACTGTGAAATACATACATTCCTATAAATAGGTAGGTAGCTCATTAGAAAGATAGAGTCGGTCCTAGGTCAAGATACTCAAAAAAGGAAATCTACTTGACAGCAAACCATCCTGATCTCTGTATGGATGAGAGATCAGACGACTCTGAGCCCAGTCTAGCCTATACCAGTCCCCATGTGGGCACATGAGTATGACGCATAGACCCTCCTCTACGGAACTCTCTAGGTCTGCTTCCTTAGCAGGTTGGGGAAAAGGGCTATGGGAGTGGCTGGCACCATACCAGGAGTGCCCTGGCTATTCCCTCAGCTACACTTGTCATTATTAAATCTTATTTTAGCCGCCGCCTATACGCTTTGCCCATCCTCTATCATAAACACAGTCAGGTCAAAGGTGGTTCTCTCTTCTCTTCACTCTGCCTCTGCCCTCTTCACCCCTTCCCATCCATATCTCCGAATGAAGAGTACAGTGCAGGGGTCTGGCTGACATCTAATAAGCATGAACTAATGAATCAAAAACCCCACGCCACCTGATCCCTGGGTCTTAAGGGAAAATAGAGGGCTGGAGCTGAATATGTGGCCAGTCCCTTTCCTATTAATTTCCCAGCTCCTCTGTGAGTTATGCTCTGTCGGCTCCACCGGGTGACACGAACATGACAGATGGTACTCTCAAGCCCAAGGAGTTTATTCTGCACCACAGCGAGGCTGTATTTTTTGCTATAAAACTCTTATAAATCAATGTGATGCATTTTGGGCAAGAATATTGTGACATAAGAGAGATAAATGCTATTTCATACACGTAAACAGCTGAAATTTGTGGAGAGTAAGAGTAGAGATTCATGTATATCAGTGAACCATAAATAGACATATCATTTGGAGATTTTGATATAAGTATGCAGCAATAATAAAAAGAGCTTATTTTGGCTTTTTATAAAATCAAGATTTTTATCTGATAGAAGAATATACATAGTTAAATTGAAATTTTGAAATTTCATGTATCAAAATAATTTAAGTAACTTGAAATCGAAAGTGCTATGATAATCTAAGAAAAGTGATTGTAGCTAGAATAGAACTAAACAAGCATGAATGGATTTCTCAATAAATTGATAGGTTCAAAGAATTACTACTAAGATAAGTATGGAAACACCCAGGGGAAGAATATCAGCATTACGATGGCAATAAGCCTAAACTGGAAAGAAAATAAATGAGTAGGTATAGAAAAGATCAAGACTGTGATACTTGTAACACTAGAAATGCAGTTAGTCTTCAGCACACTAGTTTTGTGGAAATCTTGTATCTTTGAATAGGAGAAAAAACCGTGACCTTTACAACTTTTTCTTCTACATTTTGAAAAGGTTTTCCTTATTATAAATAATACATAGTCATCATAGAACATGTATCTGTATATATGTCAAAGTAAGGTTCGATGACAATCTATAATCATCTTTAGTCCAGAAATGTACTTCTATCATAAACATTTCTTACTTAATAAACTGAAAGTCATTCAGGATTCATTCATTTACTTAATAAAATGAAAATCTTTCCATTAAATTACAAATTCTCTTATACTATTATAAAGGCCTATAATAAAATCAAATCCTGGATCATCCAGTCTGGCATTTCTAGCAGTTATTAAATAATCTCCGTAAGTGCTTGTGAGCCTTTTCCATGACCACTTCAGTGACGGGCACATCATCACCTTCATCTCTGCTGAGAAATCTCTTCAATTGCTCAGATGCTCTAATTATGAGAAGTCCTCCCCGTCCTCAGTTTTGTCCCCCTCCTTTAGCTTCTCCCTGGAATAGCACTGCGTTTGGCATCATTTCAACTTCTCCTCATCCTTTAGCACCATAAGCATAACTAGATCATGCTGCTTTACTACACAAACTTTACCTATAAAATGAGGCTGATAATATTTGCCCTGTCCTCTTCATAGGGTTGTTTAAAGATTCAAATAAGAAAAGGACAATACATCTGAAGCATATATGGATGTTCAACGTATTTCCTCTACCACATTTATTATTTGAAAAGTGTTATCAGCTTTACCCCAGATCCCTTCTAAAAGACAAACTGCTCAGTTCTCTCTACCATCTCTTTATAAATTATAGTATCCAGAATCATTGTCTTATCTATTCCTTTGGATACACACCCATTTACAAATGTCTCCTGTAAAAAGTACCACATGGAAAGAAACAGGGTGATTCTGATGTGGCTGAATGAATGGGTGGGGATAAAAATAGGATTGTTCTGCTGTTGATTTGCAGGGCAGGCCAGGACTGAACAAGCTGCGATGCAAACATTTTTCGTACTACCACTGTTTACAGTTTTGTAAAGGGCTAACCGAACTACAGCATTTGAGAAATGTCTCTGGAAATAAAACTTTTAAAAAGTAGCCAAAATGATCAAAAGGATAAATGTAGAAGTATAAATTCTAATGTTCATTTTCTCCTTCATCACACAGCTGATTGAGAACCAGAGGTAACTCCTTATTCATCCAGGTTTGTTCTTCCTCAGCTGAAAAAAAGAGGGCTTGAATTATTGCCTTAAATGAAGTTTAAGATTTATCTGTGACTTTAAATTATCCATGATTTTAGTTACACTGTCTCTCCAGTGATATAAAGAGCTACAATGAGCCCCCAAAATAACAAGCAGAAAATATATCCACCTGCTTGTTTTCATTGGTTACTTTTTTTTTTTTCCTAGAAAGGCATTTCGAGGAAAGTACACATTTTTGGCCATTTAACTGAACATAGAATCTGTCCTGAAATACGGTGTAAAATGAATATTTATCACTTTGGCTGGATGATTTCATGAATTGTTAGGTCTCTGTGCAAATGCAGGCAGAAATCAGAATCTGCTTGTATTAACACTACTTTTTTTGAGTTCAGTAGTTTGTATAGAAAGGTAATCTCAAAAAAGATAAGAAGGAAAACAGTCATCCAGCCTCCCAGCTCTGTTTGCTATCTACCTTCATAACCTAAGGCAAGACACTTTATCATTCTCCAACTCTGTTTCTACACCTGGAAAATCTGTCTCCTTTCTTCCGAAGACTGCTGAGACCTTGAGAGGAAATGCGCTCCACACATTCAAGGATTTATGACTGTGTTTTTGTTGTTGTTGTTGTTGTGTTTGTTTTTTTACTGCCTACCTAAAGAAAGGGGATGGATTGGAGTTGTTCAAATAATAAGGATATGCCACTTCAAGTGGGATTGTGGTTGGCGGAAACCAAGAGCCAAATGTGGTTTTGTTTTGTATTTTTTGTCAATTTCAGTTGATTTCAGGTTGGCTCACTCTGAAAATATGTTTCATTTCAGAATTCCTGGAATGTGCCCAAGGAAGAAAAGCAAGCAGGTAGGCTGTTTGGTGCTAATAAATTTCGAAAACTAGTAAGTTTTGTCCTGTGATTTTTATAACAAAATGTATGATGAGTTGAACTGGTATCAGAATATCAAATCCCAAATCGTAAACAAAAAAGATTATATTGAAGAAAATTTTTTCAAGTCAAAAATCAAAATCGAGATCACTGATTTCAGGAGCAATGACTTCTTGTCAAGCGTAACTGTTTTCATTAAAATTTCCATAAGCACCGGTGAAAATGATTTGGGGGAAAAGACTAAAGAAGGATCTGTTTTATAAAACACGGGGAAACATTATTTTATTCCTAATTTTCCGAGCCAAGTTTGTAGGATTGAAGATATTTCTTGGGCTTTTTCTCTCAGGGGTCAAAGGCTTATCTCTATTGACATATACCCAGGAATGGGTATATTTTTATATTAAAATTAGATTAATTTTTAAAATTAAAAATAAAAATAAAATTTGATTAAAATTTTTAACCCAGGAAACTTTATCAGGCTTCTTTGGCTAGTGACTCACACCAGGTCTCAATCTTCAGGCTACCAGTGGGGAGAAGACCAAAGAAATGATGAGAAGAGGGAGCTCACAGGCATCGCGGGAGCCTTCTAATGTAACCCCCGGAGCCCACGCAGCACGGGGATTGGTCTGACGTCATTGCTCCCCATTCTCTGGATGCTGGAGCCTGAATTGCATTAGAGACCTCTGCATTCAATAAACAAAAATAGGAATATGACGACCAAAGCGCTGTTTGGAACAGCCAACTCAGGCAATGAGTATTTCCACTGAATTCATTCAAGATTTTATTAGTCGAGCTCAAACTTAGGTTATGAGGCTCAGTTTGCTTTTAATTTCACTGGCCTCAGTTATTCAAAACAATAGGAGAAGAGGGAGGGGGGACAGACAGAAAGAGAGAGAGAGAGAGAGCGCGAGCAGACGTATTACACACATGCTTTGTACATTCCTTACATTGCAAACCCATCAACAAAAGAAGGAAGAAGATCTGAGGCAAATGAGTGGTTTTGCGAATTTAGGGGATGGAGAGTTTCTCTGCATAAACAAGAAGCTTTGGATTGGAAGTCTGCTTAAAGAAAAAAAAAGGTTACAGCTGACCACAAGGTTGTAAATCCACAGACTGGAAGGAGGAAAAGAGAAACATTGCAAGCGACTGAAGTGTGTGTGGCTGCAATGTTTGTGGGTTAGATGAGAAACAAGCGCTGAGTGAAACGGAGAAGGGGGGTGGCTGGTGTGATTTGTTTGGTGTTCAGAGCCAATAGAAATCCCAGACTGTGATAATATCCCCGTGCAGCGCCGAGAGAGGAGTCACAGCTGAGTCTGCGGCTGGCTTCCCTGTGCAGGCGCTGCCGCCGACCGCCCGGGGCTGCACACGCCAGCGCGCGGCGCTTCTGCGCTTCGGCTGGGGTCCTGCTGTCGCGGACTGTAGCGCCCCGAGAAAGAGGGACGGGGAGAGACAGAGAGAAGGGACCGAGGAGGAGGCTTCCATCACGTCATTGCAGGTATGAGCTTGCCGCGACTCCTCTGACACAGGCACGGTTTCTGATTTCTACCTTCACAAGACACTTACAAGTAATTGACGTTGTTCCATTGCCGGTCCGAATGGAAAGTGCTGAGTGAATGTGTCGCCAGAGTCACTAGATAATTCGGGCTGTTTGCCTGCGTTTTGGGGCCACAAGGTTTATTCACATTTTGAATTATCCATGGGTGTAAAGCAAGGACCTTCAAACTTGACTGTTCGCCTTTTTTTTTTTTTAAATAACCTCAATACCTGCATGCTGTCATGTTATCCATTTATACTTCTTGGTCAGCTCCTTTATAGTTATGACCTATAGCAAGGCAGACACCATGTGATTGTTAGAAAGCAGCTTTGAACATTTCCCACCTACCTACCTGGTGACTGTCCTCCCTGCGGGCGTGGAAGCTACGGTGGACGTGGGCATGGTTTTGATCTTTAAAGCATGAGGCCAGGGTGGACTAGGCTCATGAGTGACATATCACTGGATCACTGTGCTCTGGTTGAAGCAGAAGAAGAGAGGAGGGAGAGCGATTTTTAAAATGCAGTTGTCAGGGACTCTTGTTGTGTACCTGGTTTATTTTTACATTGCCGTAGCAGTTGAAAATGCAGTTGTAATTTTGCACGGGCAAGCTGGATGAGTCCCAGGACCTCATATGTAACTACACTGAAAAGTCATGAATTGGAACGCTGTCTTAAGTATACCTGTAAGGAAATGTTAGTTTTGGGGTTGATTTTTGTTTGATCCTAAACTTGGTAGACGTCTGGCCATTTCTTTCTTGTCCTCTCTTGATTCCTTTTATTTTTGAGATGCTAGTTTTATTTTTTTTTAACCTATTTCCTGAGATTTTACCATGTTTGGCTTTGAATTTTGAAGATGGTTATATAACCTTCCTCCCCGACCCCCCCGCCCTGTTGATTACTTGTGATTAAATTGACATTGCTTAATGAGTTCAGTCTTTCCCTTGGAAGAGCCAGAGGGGGCTTCATGGAAGGCTCAGTTAAAAGATTAGTCTTGTTTTGGGCCATCCTCAAGTACTGGTGTATAACTGCTCTCAATTTCTATAGGAAGAGCTTTCCCTGCAGTGAAGAACAGACACAGGTTGGGACTCAAGTTCAACAAGAGCATGACACTGCAGCAGGTGCAGGAGCAGTAGAATATGTTGTTTTAAGTCCAAATAGCATCTTGTCAGTGGATTCAGAGTAGGTCATATCCAGCCATCCACTGATAACTCACAGTCAGTCTTGCAGTGAGTCTTGCCTGGTTGACAGGGCGGTGCTTATCACAAGGCGTGTGCCTCACCAAGAAAGATAAGAAAGTTATAAGAAAGGTATTTGTTTTCCGTATCGCAGTGGAGAATTTACATTGCCCTGGTTTTAATTGGATGAACATGTTCTCTTGTCATTAAGGGAAATTCATGTTTGCCTATACCATGGAGTAATATAAATAATATAAACTGTCTATATTTTTGCCCATTCCCAGATTTGAATGTTTTAACAAGGTGTTTTTGGAAGCATCTCAAAGAATAGATACGGCAACTAAATACTATATTTAGGAGAGAGCATTTTGATTTTATAGATAAATATTTTTCTCTTTTTACATCATAAGGAACTTGATGTGAAGAATTTACCTATTCAAATGAATACAAATTAACTGAACCAACTAAATACATTCTATTTGTAGTTGGAAGGGTAGCTTTGTATCACTGTCAACATTTGTCGATATTCTCTAAATATAATATCTGAAGTAAAGGGAGACCCATTTCCCTTTTACCACTCAAACTCGAAAACAACGTTGGGCATGTTGTTAGCAACTGAGTGAATGAGACACCGAATATACGGACTTCGCATGCACTGAGAGACATCAATGGATTTTTAAAGACAACTATAAACAATGCTTTGACTACTTGTTTTGTTCTATCATTCTTCACTGAGAGAGGAAATCAAACGTTCCTTCCCTCTGATCTTAGCCCAGCCAACCAGAGCTTCAGACCCCCTTGAGTTACAAGTCTGGGAACCTCTGAACAAGGTACATGCCTTTGAATCTCCTTAAAGTGAGCACCTCTTCCTTAGCCCTCTTCTTCTACAGGAATGGAATCAGACTTTGAGTCCTCGTTGATATGGAGAGGACTGGCCAGCCTGGGTCAAGCACACACGCTGAGAGGCTGCAGAGACACAGGCGCAGGAAAAGATCAGACTGGTCCCAGCTGTACCTGGGTGTGGCTGCAGCTAAGGCACCAGGTGGCATTTTCTCAGTGTCAGGGACCTTTAAGTATTTAGGAGAAAAGTAACAAATTGTTTCAACTAAGGAAATGTGCCAAGCACTGGGCTTGAAGCAAGCCACACAAAGAACCAATAAAAGAGAAGTATTGATTTGGAGAGAAAAGTAAGCCATTATAAGTTAAGCCTCTGGTGCCATCTGCTTCTCTGTTTGCTTAGCTATTTCTACTGCAGTGTACTGGGTTTTTGGGGTTTTGGTTTTGTTGGGGGTTTTTGGGGGGTTTGTTTGTTTATATAAATTGGATATGCTGACCTATGATGTGTAGAATTAATTTTGATCACATGTGAGGCTAAAACAGGGCCCTCACACCGTGAATCTAAATGCAGATATTTCCTAGTGCCACCGCTTCTAGTTGGGAGGATATCTTCGATTGGCTTGCTCAGCCCTCGGGCCCTGCTGGGGTGGAGCACACTGCTTTGCAGAGTCCCAGAGCCATGTGGCAGTAAGAAAATACACAGTGACAGGAGGAAATGACAAACATATAAAGTGAGCTGATATAAAGATTGGCATCCTCAGGCATAAATCCAGGAGCCAAAAGAGTAAGAGTTTATTTCCTCAAGTAAGCTGCAGGTATAAACTTACAGTAAGATTTCCGGAGCATTTTAAACAAATTCTCATGCATACATACATGTCTCTTGCAGGTGTGGGGTGAAAATAAATTTGTCTGTCCTGCGGCTAGCAGTCCCGGACACACAGGCCAGGAGGGGGCAGTATGCAGACTCTGAAAAGCCGAGCCGCCTCTTGACCAGGGGGAGGCTTCGGTCTCCCCATGGCTCCACAAATGTCTCCCTAACTTTCTGCACCTTCCTCCCTCTGGAAGCAGAGTCTGGAGTCTTATTAAGGGCTACACCATTCAGAAAGCTTTGTTTTTATGTTTACTTCCAGACGTGGCATTGCCCGGCAAAGTAAGGAAATCAGCATTTTTAACAGAGCTCAATTTCCTTTTCTTTTCATTAGCTTCACTCTTTGAAGCTATTTAAGCAGTCTTTTTTTTTAAATTTTTAAATTTATTTTAGAGAGGAAAGGAAGGGGGAGCGGGGAGAGAGAGAGAGAGATAGGCAGAGAGGCAGGGAGGCAGAGGGAAACATTGACTTGTTGTTCCACTTACTTATGCATTCATTGGTTGCTTGTTGTATGTGCCCTGATGGGAAATTAAACCCATGACCTTGGCGTGTTGGGACTATGCTCTAAACGACTGAGCTACTTGGGCAGGACCACTCAAGCTGTCTTTATCTTTACTCTGTCAGGAATTGGGTGGGAGAAAGGGAAACAAGATTCAGAGAAAAGAGGAAAAGAAAGAATGGGGTTTCTTGAGTTCATTCACCAGGGAAAATGTTTATGAGCTGCTTCATGCATGGAACTAGTTTTCATGTTCAGCATGTCTCAAATGTAAGTTCCAGGCCACAGGATACATTTTATACACTGACAGGCAATAGGACCTCCAGAATCCTAGCAGAAGAGCTGGAATAGCTCCTCTTCGTGGTATCAAGGATCTAACACATGCACTCAAAAATAAGAACTATACACCTACCTTCCAGTGGTTCAGAGATGGTCAGATCTAATGCATTATAAACCTAGCCCATCCTTTTTTAACAAGGTGTTTCCTTGTCCTGTTGGTACCATCGTAGATCAGTCCTATTCTAAAGTCATACGATAAGTGTGCACAGAAGAAAGAAATAATCACTCTCGAAGTGGGCTCCCGGCAGTGATATTTCTGTAGGGCTAACCCTGATTTAGCTAGGTTGGCGATTTTACCCTCAGGACACCCTTTGCCACCTTTGATTCGAATGTCACACAAGTCGCTACTAATCAGGAGGGTCCTAGGAGAAAGCTCAGAGAGGGACTTGGAAAATGTCAAAGAGCCTCAGAATAAAGGCATCTTGGGTGGAAAAGGCTGAGAGGAAAAGACAGAAGGGACATCCGTCTGAGGATAGGCACCTGAGGGGGGAGTCACAGCAGCTGTGTCAGGAAAGACTGATCCCGAAGCCCCAGCGGTTTTGGATCCTAGAAGGGCCAGGACCTGCCCACCGAGGGCTCAGGGCTCTGGGTGACTGAATGAGCCTAGGATACTCCGGTTGCCACTTTTCTGTGGTGCCCCTGTACTCTGCTAGGAGGTGTGATGTCCTTGAATCTAAGCAAAAAGTTTTTTCCAAGGACAAAATAAAGACTTGTTGGTGTTGGCAGAAAAGGGAGGTGGTTGTGTTGTCTTCCTCAGTCTCAGTGAGATTAGCCTCTGCGGCACCCTGTTTACTGCCTGCCCCTTCGTAGTGCCGTGGTGTCGGAAAGCTTGGGTGCCAGGGGAGGATGCATCCAGGGTCACTCTGGAACGAGACACAGGACTGTAGTAGAAAGGTGTCAGCTAATGAGAGGGAGCAATAAATCCTAGAGGCTGAGGTGCGGGGATAATAAGATTGATCCCCAAAGTCTAAGACCAAGAATCTCCACTGTTGTTCTTCAGGGTTTTTAAAAAAGAATTTTATTTATTTTTAGACAGAGGGGAAGGGAGGGAGAAAGAGAGGGAGAGAAACATCAATGTGTGGTTGCATCTTGTGCGCCCCCTGCTGGGGACCTGGCCTGCAACCCAGGCATGTGCCCTGACTGGGAATCGAACCGATGACCCTTTGGTTCGCAGGCTGGCAATCCACTGAGCCTCACCAGCTAGGGCTGTTTTTCAGTTTTTAATGTGGCCCTTCCCAGATAAGCCCTAGGTTCCATCTCTCTTTTCTAGATTACTTTCCAATAAAGAAATCTCATGGCTGTTGGGGAATCCTCTTTGAAGGCCTTAACCTGTTGAGAGGCAAAGCAAAATAAGCACATCATAGCATTCGGCAGACACGATGACCCTCACAGGAGGACGTACTTCAGGATGTGTCACACTAGGAACACATTTCTGAATTATGAACGCAAGGGAATTGGAAACAAAGGAAATATATGATTTATGGAAAAATTCTCTTGAAGGAGAGCTTTTGAAGAACGTGATGCCAAGAACACGAATATTCCCAAACTTTCATGTTATGGATTAATAGTCTGAGCTCAAATTATTTTCTGCTATAATTTATTTAAACAGTGGGAGAGGGTACAAAAGGGAATGCTTTGAGCAGAGGGACACTTGACTAGCTCATGTGAAATGCTGAGTTGACTTTGTCTATTGCTAACACTGTCTGCATTGAAAATGCCATTCAACCTGGCCCTACAGCTGCAACTCCAAAGGCTGGGAGGAAGCTAATCTTATCATCTATGGAAACCAGCCACCTCGCTCTGCTTTTATGCAATAATATCCCAAACCCTGGGTAATGCAGTATGCTTTCTAATTATAGTAGCAGCATTTGGGGAGAGTTGATAGATATGCAATATCATCCTTATAGTTAATAAAAATCAAGCAGCTCTCTAATGACCTTCCCTGCCAACTGCTTTGGCTGGGAATCTAAATTTCATTGGGTTTTCAAGCAATATTTCACTTTCCCTTATTAATTATTTTAAGAATTGAGACTCATTTAACATTTGTTGAATCCTTAACATGTGCTTGGTTTTACCAGACATGTACATGAATATTATCTAATTTAATCTTCACCACAACCCTGGGAGTTTATCTTCTGCAAGTTTTACTGTTTAATAAGAGAATTGCTTCTAACCATAACATTTGATAGCAGTTGATTCATGCAAGCATGCATTCAATAGATATTGAGTAAGTTTCCTCCTATAATATAACAACAGCAGCAGCAGCAACAACAACATATTATGGTTACTATTACTAGTGTGGCTCTTATATTATATCTTCATACACATAGTTGCTTTTAAGTTGATCACATATGTGAAAATAAACATCTTTCTATGGCACTGTCTTGTCCCTGAATGATTGAAGTTACATGTTTGAAAATAATCTTGTTGATTATTGCTTGGTTCAGGGTCTGATCCATAGGAATATCTCGCTTGGGAGGCTATAAACAGATGAAAAGTACTCACCCTAAAGCCTGCTACTTGAGAAGAATAGACCTGTGTCAGTTTAGCACTGGGCTAAGGACATGCCATGTCTTGGGGCCACAGCGTCTAGCCTGCAGGACATCCGTCCCCTTCATCATTCCTCAGGAAATATTTGGAGCAACACAGAAATGGGGAGCTTCAGACATACAAATCCAAGACTTGGAATTGACAAATAATATAGAAAAAAATACTTAAGATATCTCACTTCTGTGAACTCACAGAATGCAAACTTCAGAGGGGACAGATTTTTTTTTTTGGCCTAGAAGAGGGTTATCTGGTTTAATGAAAACTTATTAACCTAAGAGGTTAACAGATCTGGGTTTGCACCTGTTCCTGTTTTTTACACTTGAAGCGTGACCTTAGGGAGAGGCTGCAATCACTGGAGTTCACTCTTTACCATGAGCAGGCGGAAGGAAGTAGTTCGTTGTATTTCATTCCAGCCCTAAACATCGGTTCTACTTGCTTCCTTCTGTGATGATAGTTGATGTGGCTTGAAAGATGACTATTTGCTAAATATTTTATAGGTATCATCTAACTTCATAAAAATCCTAATATTATTGTTATCCCCATTTTAGAGATACCAAAGGCGTAGAGAGGTTAAGAGCTTTTAAAATGTCACCCAGCCAAGCAAGTTGCAAAACTAGGCTTCAGACCGTCCTTCCACATTTGCCATAGTATGTTGTGCCTTTATTCACTTATTCATAAATATATATTGAGGAGATACTGTGTTCAAGGCTCTGTGCAAGGTTGTAGGGTATAATAGTGAAGAGCTCACAACTAGTGGGAAAGACCAAGTATAACTTAGTAATAGAATGGTATTTGCTGAATATTATAATACAAGATGCTCTGGAAATCTATATTATTCTTGTCTTGTTGACAGAACCATTTGACAATTTTGGTCATTATAATAGCAGAGATCCTTTCTTTCCATCATTCCGGGTATTTTCCCCTTCCAGTATAGCATGGTTTTAGTCTTCCTTATATAATTATTTGTTGTGATATGTTTATATCATTCACTAAATCTTGGTTCCCTTTAGGAGAGAGTCCATTTCTTTTTCACCTAAAAAAAAATCCCCAGAACAGAATTGGCTCTTCATCAATGGTGGCTCTATCAAGATCCAACTACATCTCATTTAGATGGAGCTAATTTAGAGCTAAGGTCAGACACAGTGCTTATCTGCTGAAAGACATACATCTTGCATAAGTTAAACAAATGAGAAACTCAGTCATTTGTCCTGGAAAAATGCTTTTCTTTTAGCCTTGTGTTATTGACCCCTTCTGTTACACATCCCTGTTTAAAATGATCACGTCAATAAGAAAACCGAACTGCCATTTTTTAAAAAATAAATTCTGTTTTTTTAAAAAAAGATTTTATTTATTTTTAGAGAGAGGAGAAAGGAGGGAGAGAGGTAGAGAAACATAGATGTGCAAGAGAAACATCAATCGGCTTGCCCTCCAACCAGGGTCCTGCATGTGCCTTGACCGGGAGTGACCCTGTGACTCTTTGGTCTTCCAGACGATGCCCAACCCACTGAGCCACACCAGTCAGGGTAATAAACAACAACAACAACTGACCCCTTTCCCCTTAGATTGCCAAATTTAAAAAAATGACAATAGCCAACACAATAGCCATCCAGTGTGAAAGAATCAAAATTATACCGATTTTTCTTGTGAGATTGGCAAAAAATATATTTTTGGTGTGCCACAGAGTTTTAGTAATTAGTTTATGTGTGCCATGAGATGACTCACAGCTCTATGTGGTTGCAAAAGGCAGATTTTAATCTATAATGGAAGGTTTTTGTTTGTTTGTTTACTTTGGGAAAGTGTATGAGAATTCAGGGGAACATATCAATTTAGATGGAAAAAAATTGCATCTTTACTTTGATGACTTTGTAATTGAAATTTCACATTTCCTTTAGTTATGAATGTGAGCAACTAACCACGGTAGTATTAGCAGAATTGTGGCTTTGTCACCCATAGAAATCAGAGCTATTTTTATATCACATTACAGTCGATACAGATGTCTCAAAATATCACTTACATGGATCACTACTTCAAAATTATGGTACTTACTATACCTGCTTTTAGATCCTATTATTATTATGGTATAAAGAAGACTGTAGAAATCTATATTACACTTTTATTTTCAAATATATTGATATATATACCTATTTGTGTCACATATATATACACATACACACTGTATATAGTTTCCTGTGTAATGTTATATATTTCTGAATTTAGAAACATTTTTTCTTAGAATGAGATCGTAGGCTTCATTAGGCTCAAAGGGGTCCATGTGAATGTAAAAAAAAAAAAAAATGAAAAAAAAGGTAAAATGACAAAAAAAATCTACTGTATAGGGTGGTAATTTGGCTTATGCAGTCTGCCCAAAAAAGTCCAACCATTGTTAATGTAATGAGAACGATTTGTGCAAAATTGATGTAACCTGGCAGCCAAGGAGAGTAGACTGGAATGTGCATGCGTGAACAAGGATGACTTCACTGTACTAGTCAGGGGCGATGGTAGATGCTGTTGAGTGAGCATGTGTGCCGTATGGCCATTGCATTCAAAATGATTGAGCAAGTAGAGCAAGCAATCTGCAACAAATTTTGTGTTAAGTTTGAACATTCCTCTTCAGAAACTATTTGGATGATTCAGAAGGCCAAAGATATGGGCAACTGGTGATTGGTAGCTTCATCGCAACGACGTGCCTGCTCACGCATCACCTTTGGTGCAGAGTTTTTGGTGAAACATCAGATCGCCCAGGTGACTCATCCCCGCTACAGCCCAGATTTGGTGGCCTGCGACTTCTGACTTTCCCCAAAACTAAAATCACCTTTGAAAGGGGAGAGATTTCAGACCATTGATGAGGCAGCTGATGGCGACCGGAAGAACTGTGTGAGATCCTAAGGTGCCTACTTTGAAGGGAACTGAGGCATCATTGTCCTATGTGCAATGCTTCTTGTATCTTCTTCACTAAATGTCTCTATGTTTTAATAGCACGCAGCTGGATACTTTCTGGACAGGCCTTGTATCAGATGTTGATCTTTCTGTCACCTGAAGTTGCTGCAAATAAAACTGACCACCTTGGGAGCCAAGAAAGCCTGTGCTGGTGAGGGTAGGGATGTGTGTGCTGGCTGGAATTCAATGGAGGGGAATTGTATATCAGACATGGAGCTGGGCCTTGATGCTACCACCTACCACTGAGACTTTGCATGGTTGAGACAAAGAGATGAGGAAAAGTCCATCTCTTTGTCTCAACTTGAACATGTGAGGGTTTGAGCCACCTGGTTTCCTTAAAAAGGGGAGAGCTCCAAGGGGCGTAATTCATGCCGCAGGGCTTTGTGTTTGTAACTGGGATGGTCTCAAACATCAGTAATTACTTGTTAGATGAGTGAATTGAATGGCTAAGGGCCAGAGTTGATGATCAAGTCTGGCTGGTACCTGAAAATTCAGAGCCTATCTTCTTTTTATCATGGGGTTCCTAATCATGATTTCATGCTGCACTGGAATTTCCTTTTCATGTTCTTTTTTCCTCTGCCCCCCACTGTATTGTGAGGTAACCAAGGGGCCACAATGATTTTTGTCTTTATGTTTCTCGTACAAGATGCTTAAGGTTTGGCAAATGAACGAATCAATGAATGAATGCCCCTGTAGAGTCATTACTGTTGCAGAACCAATGGCCCCATTTTTAAAATAAGTTAAGGAAGAAAATGAGAACAAATAACTTCCGATTTTACTCTACATTAGTGCCTTTGCAGGACAGGCTCAGGGAGAACCTTAATCCTGTGTCATACTGTTAAATTCTTGGACACTGAGTAACCAAAAACCTCAGAAAGAATCCTGTTAATGGTAAAGCGAGCAACCTCTTCCCCATTCAACTCAACGGAAGTGTTGACAGCAAAGAGCTTTCAGGACTTCTGGGACCTTGGCAGGCTCTGGCAGTTTCTAGGGAGGTAAAGTATTTTATTTGGGACTTAGCTGAGGAGAAGTGAAGGTCTCCTTGTTAGAGGATGCCAAGGGTTCCTGCAGGGGCATCCTCCATTCTCCTCTGGTTACGAAACTTTTTCTGGAAGGCATTGCTTCTGCTGGAAGGGAGAGTTTGGAGGCAGATAATGAAGGATTTATTGTGCATTTACTGCACATTCCAGAAAGTTGAACTTCTAAGATTTCATTGAGTTTTTATAACAACTTACTGTGGTAAGTGCTCTTGGGCACATTTTACCAACAAAGAACGAAGGCTCATTGAACTTCAATAAATTTCCTAAGTTCATGGAGCCATTTGTCATTAAGTAAGCCTTAAACAAAGGGTTAAAGAATGCAAAATAAAATTCACTACCTTTACATTACCACAGAGTTCTGAAACACTGCTTTTTCTTTCAATAAGTTTGGTTCTATTGCCTCACATTGATTTAGTTTCCTATCAGAGACTCACAGAGATAACAATCCAAGTGGATTGTGTTGGTTGAATAATAAAACACTAAAGTGGTATGCAGTAGGTTTGTAGCATAAATTTCGGAGTCAGTTCTTGGCTCCATTCTTATCTGTGTGGGGACTACTGCTTAACATCAATCCTCACCTAAAATTGTATAGTATTGTGTTAAGAATTGCATGATATAATGCGTTTAACCCAGGCACAAAAACACAACTATTACTAATTTTTCTGTGGAATTTTGATATTGGTGGATTGGGCAAAATAGCAAAGGTCTTTAGAATGAGTATCTATGAATGTTTGGTAAAAGAACAGTTCATTATTGGGTATACTTGGGAACTGGGAGTTCACATTCAATTTTGTGAACTGAAACAAATCAATGAAAGGGTTTGAATTTGAACTTTATTTTTAAAATGAATATAAGAATTATTTGGAAGAAGAGCTCAACACTCTTAACAGAACCATCCATTCATTTGACAATATTTATGGAGCTAGAGCTAGAAAATGGCAGAATATCAAAAGAAAGACTGTATTTTCAAGGATCTCGTAGCTATTGGGGAAGACAAGACATGCATGTTGACAATAGGGACACAAGACAGAATCTTGCAGAATTGTTGAAGATGTGGACAAATCAGCTGTCATTGGTGCCAGAGGAGTGAGATGACATTTCTGATGAGGAGCTTGCAATGCTCCAGTGAGACCTGGGCAAATCACACTTTCATAGCTTCCTTTCTGTTTTCCCTGCCCCATATCATCTGTTACATATTTAACGCCTTCTAACTACAGAATTTTAGAGACTACATGCTAGTTGGTTGTGAAAGTAGACCTAGAAGTCAGGTTTCCTGGCTCCCTGTCTATCCCTCTTTCTACCACACCACGCTCCCCAGTGACCCTCCAGAATGAGGCTGAGTCAACAGTACATGAAGTGTTGTAAGACAGATTTCACAAAAGTCCAAGGTACAGCCTACGGCTATGTGCAAAGGTTGGGAAGAAGTCACTTTGCTTTGGGGACAGACAGTGGAAGGATTTTGTATAAATGCAGTTGAGTTTGTTGTTGTGTAATTTGAATGAATTTTCCCCCTGCTCTCTGCACTACTAAATATTTGAACTCCAGAGTTTGAACTCCACAGGGCTCAGACCCATTAAAATAATCCCAAACATTATAGAAGTCCAGCAATGTCTTCAGCTCAAGTGATGAATGAATGGAAAATGGCATAAAGTAAAGGGAATAAAAAAGTAGCCTTTGATTCTCCTTCCCAGGTTCCCAAGTGCTATGGTGCATTGATGTTTTCGTCCTTCTGTTTGAACCAAGGATGGATCTTCTTTGTGAGAAAATATATATATATATATATATATATTCAGGTTTTTCCCCATCTCCAACACTATTGCCTTTAGTAGTCCAAATGCCCCAGTTGGACTGGTTTATTTGGTTGTGCTTAGAATTACTTTAACCAAAAAATGCATCCTCTGGACAGGGTTCAGAGAAAGAAGGGGATCTATGTCAGTCTATCCAGAACTGCCCCCCTCTGTCCGTCAGGGGAAGACTTCCTGCCATTCTTTAGCCAGGACATGTTGGCCCAGGGCTCCCCTGCCTACACTCACCTTTTATTGCTGGAACCAGACATGCACACATCCAGACATCCACATGGGACAGACTGGCCAATGAAGAGGAGACACCTTCCTCACTTCCTCTCTGTGGAATGAATGAATGAATAAATGAATGGGGTACAGCAGTCCTTGCCCATGGTGCTCCCAGTCACAATGAGCATCAGCAACAGATGGACTCTTGTTGTGGGGGAACTATTGTTCCTTGCAGAGTCAAGCAGATGTTTGCCTCCAGAAGAGAAAGCAGCAGGGAGCAGGACAGAGATCAAGCAGGGTGTGACCAAGACAGAAAAGCCACATTCCATGCTTATTTCTCTTATATTTGCCATCCTACTCCAGTTGAGTTTATGTGCCATTCACCTTGAGTAATTGAACTGTGGAAGATACAACTGACCCCTAATAAAAGTTCTTCTCATTCAAATTTGGAGCAAAAATTGTAAACTCTATTCTTGGGGTCCAAGGAGACAGCACTGCCAATGACTGATGTCTGAATGGGCACCATGTGGGTTTGTACAAGGGGAAGAAAATAACCCTCAGTTGTAAAAATGCCTTTGGTCTTCATACGGGTGATGTGCACACACATGTGCCTGTCACGTGGTTTTGCTCTAAATGATTGTCCTTAGGCTAATAGAAAAACTCCCTTTGATAGTGATTGTACATTCTTCTGGATTATCAGTGTAGCACGCAAAGTCCCACAACTTCAGAAACTCACAAGATCAAAGGCAGAGCGGCCAGTGGCGACTTCAGACTCGCCACACCAGAACAATAGTTGGGCTGCCAGGGAGACCTTTCACTGACGACAAGCAAGTGCACTTTCCCGATGACCAGGATGCACTGTGAAAATTGATACGCAGCCCTAATTCTCGCATTAGGTATTCCTGTTGTTTCTTGATGGCAATAAAATTCAAATTGTCTCCATATGATTAAAATGTGGGCCAATTGAGGTTTGGAGCTGTTCAGTCAATATTAACTGCTATGGTGTTTAACTGATTTGCTGTTTCAAGTGACAGCCAGAACTATCAAATAAACCCCAAAATATTTGTTAGGGAGGCTTCTGAATATATGAGGCTGTGGCTCATTACACAGGCTCAATAATCTCAATAAAGGAAGAGAAAAAAAATTTTTTTTCCATCAGCATAAACCCTCTCGGTAGCTGGCATAGAAGAGGTGTATTTAAAATGTTTTGGGAGCGCATAAAAAAGAATAGCTTAGAGCATGTGGATTTGAAAGGAAGGATCTGTAATTGTTTAAATATACCAAAGTCACGGATAATGCTTAACAAATTGGCCATCGGCTTAGATGTTCAGCTTTATTTTGTCAGAATTTTTATATATATTAAACAGATACGTACTCAGCGTTGACAATGTGCCACGCATTGGAAATATTAAAAAAAGACTAAGATATGGTCGTGTCTGCCAGCAGCTAGCTCCCGGTCCACTGGAAGAAGCAATAGAATTCAACAGCAAGGGCTACCTCTAAGCGCAGTCAAGAGGGTACAGGGCAACGTGAAGCACTAGCTCCGCTTAGGAGGGGCTGTTAAGCACACACTGTGCTGGAAGAGACAATGTGCTTGTTATACTTAGCACTTTACAGCTTTCACACATCATCTGCTTAGAGGTTTTGCTGTTTTGTTTGCCCTTGCGACAGTACAATAGATCATCTGTGTGACTTTTTCCTGGTCCCTTGAAGAATGAATAAATGCCTAGAGTTTGTGGCACCTGAACCATCCAGCCACTTTGCCCGCCTGTGGCTCAGGAAGGAGTCTCCTTTGGCACGCGGTCCTCCGTGGGCCCTGGTTTCTGGGTTTCTGCTGCACACCAGTCTCCTGCCTGGCTTTTTCCGAAAGGATCGTAACCCTCATCATAAAATAGGATGCCTGGAATCCAAGGAAGCCACATTCAGGTGTAGTTCTTTGGAAAAACACGATCCGAAGAAGGAGATGGGCCTCGGTAGAGTAGTAATTCTCTTTGTTTCTGGTTTCGTATCTGCCATCGGCTGAATTCCCGTGCATGAGCAAGAGCAGCAGACAGGCTTGTAGTTTCCAGTCTTTATTTGCTTGTGTGCTGGCCAGAGCACAGGATGGAGAAAGCGGACATCAAAAGGTCAGCTATTTTTCTTTTTCTATTTTTTTCTTCTCCCCCAAGTACGCACAAGGAGATAACCAAATGTTTGTTTTTCTATCGGAGCATAAGTTTGGGTACATCGACGTGACCAGAAGCAGCTCAGCTGGAATCCTATTTCATAACAGAGGCTTACCTGGAGTGTTGTAAACTGTTCTCCGCAGCTGAGATGACAGTGAAAATAGACTCGGTCACTGTGTCACACCAGGTGCGTGCGCACCAGTGACCTTTGTTAAGCAGTAATTGGGGGAAGAAAAGGTTAAGTGATTTTTCTGCAGTTTTGTATTTCCTTAGCTTTCCTCTGGGAAAACACAACAGATCACTCAAACATGGATTGAGTTTTCCCTACAAAATAAATATTATTATATAAAATGATTGATTAGATTCAGGATCCTACCTTATATTTAAACGGAGAGGCTTTCCCTCTCCCGAAGGAAATCAGAATGCCAATGTGACAATAAGGACAACAAAAGTCAGGTCTGTCATTCACTGAGCCCACACTATGGCAAAATAACCTAATTATACCTGTTACCTAGGACGGGACATGGCCCACAATCCCCAGGGGATGCCTGAAACCATAGATAGTGCCAAACCTCTCTGTGTCCTGTTTTTTCCTATACATACATACCTATGATAATTTATAAATTAAGCCCAGTAAGACATTAACAACAACGAATAATAAAATACAATAATTATTACACTGCACTGTGTTAAAAGTTGGGTGAATATGATGTCTCTTTCGCTCTCAAACTATCTCATTGTATGTTACTGTGGGCCACGGACACGCTGGTCAGAGGGATGATTCATGTCCCAGGCAGGACCGAGCTGGGATGGTTTGAGATGTCGTTGCGCTACTCAGAACGACACACAGTTTAAAACGTATGAGTTGTTTAGTTCTGGAATTTTCCATTTAATATTTTCAGACTGTGGCTGACCGCAGATAACTGAAACTGCATAAAGCAAAGCACAGACAAGGGCAACTAGTGCAGGAGTAGTCACGCCTTATTTAGGACTTACTATGTTCCAAGTACTGGAGTGAGTCTTTTACGTGCATTTAAAGCCTTTATCACAGTCCTGAGAAAAGCTTCGTTATCTCTGTTCTCCAGAAGCTCGAGAGTCAAGTTATTTTGCTTTGAGCAAAAGTCAGGCCTTCTGTCTACCTCCAAAACTCTTAACTCATAACCTTCCTGCTCGACTGTGACCTGGGTGCATTAGTAGGTGTTTTACAAAAGCGACTTAGGGTCAGGTCTTATTATCCCTTTCACACAAAGGAATGCCCAAAGCCACACTGCCAAAGCGCGAGGTCAGAATTCTGACCCAACTCGGCCTGACTCCAAAGCCCATGTTTTCCATCCACTCAATATGTTGCCTCCAGACATGTTCTAAGACGCTATTCCCCTTCCCAGTTGCCTTCCCAATGGGTTTTTCTGGTGCCTGAAATCCCCTTAATAGGGAATAACACCTTCTATTTCATAATTTGGAATATGAGTTGGAAAGAAAAGGCTTGATGGGCCACTTGAAGACTCACCCAGGGAGCCCTGGGTTACCAAGGGCGGGGAGCAGGTGCACAGGGAATGAGGGTCCGTGGGGTAGGGATAGGGGTCCAACACCAGGAGAGCCAGGAAAGTTAAGAAAAGGAGCCTGAGAGTTAATGAAGAAAACAACTACTTTATCACTGTGCTAAGGGCTAGGTCAGTGCACCACACTGTCTGCTATTAGAAGGAGGGGAAGGGGAACGAGGAGGAGGAAAAAGGACTCAGGACTAAGGTTTTTTTCCTTTAAATTTCACTGAAAGATTTCCCAAAAATATTACTTATAAGTAGATACGAGGTCAGAGAGCTTATATAACCTTAACTTGGGTTTTTTCCTTCAGCCTTGCCCTTAAATTTTGTTTTGGGTTTATTAATAAATTCTCCAGTGTGCTACCCACATAGGGTTATCCCTCTTGTCATTCTAAACAGCAGTTGCCAAGTTTCTAAACCAAGTTTCTTGGTTTAATTTTTCTATCCTCTTAGGTTCATATCCAATATTCTTCCCTATTTTGTTTCAAGAAAATAAAAGAGTAAAGAGTGACCCAATTTTCACCCATTTGATCTTTTATCAGTGATTAATTGCACATGTTCTGCATATGAAAGACTTCCAACTCGTGCAGCAGTTGACTGAGGCCTCACATAGTGCCGAATGTGGTACTGCCTTGCAGAATGAGCAATGTAGTTTCTGGGAATAAAACTGATACGACTCCTCTGAAAACGAAGATGACCATACGATTTATTGTCCAAAGCAGGATGTTTTTCTGAGTGAAAGAGGGTGCTATTAATAATTACACTTGAACAACGGGCAGAAGTCAGGCTCTGGCATAGCAAACAAGGGCAGGAGAAAAGAGTGGTCGGTTGCTAAGGGAGTATAAGCTTTTATGATAACATAGTCCTTTGCAAATCACACATGTCATGTAACTGACACTGAGCACAATCATAGCCATTCATTTTCAAGCACTGAGAACCTACTGTGCGCCGCCAGGACTAAGCTAGGCCCTATTAAGGGTTCATTCTCACAGTCTAGTGAAAAAAAAAAAAGACACAGATGACTTATGTTATAATGGTAGCAATGCTAACCTACATTTACCGAGAACTTGCCCTATGACACACACTCTGTTGTTTTATTTTTATTCATCATCTCATTTAACCCTCCTCTAACCCGGTGAACTAGGTAGTATGAGTATGCTGGGTTTTCAAATCAGGTTTCGGAGCCTCGGCGAGGTGAACATGTCCAAGAACTCTTAACGTGTAACTGGTGGCGATAGGGCTCAAGCCTCAGTGTGTTCAGGTTCCAGGTCTAAGCCCACGGCCACCATACTTGGCTGCTTTTCCGCACGGGACGCGAAGACCGATGTCATGGTAGAGATCGTAGCGAAGTGACGGTGGGCCGCAAAGGAGCCTCTGGCCTCTTCCGGGGGTGCATGAGGAGCACAGAAGGAGGGGAAAGTTCACAAAAGAGGTGCCCTTGAGCTGGGCCTTAAAGAATAACAAGAATTTCATCACAGAGGAGAGGGATGGGAGGGAAACTTCTCAGGCAAAGTGCTTGGCTGGGGGAGCAAGTTTCTCCTCAAAAAGCGTGTGAAGGGCAGCCATGCACCTGTGTCGTGACGGTGCTTGTCCCTGTCATGCAGGGCAGGAGAGGGCCCCAAGTTCACAGCATTTGCGAGGCACTTCAGTCTCTGATTGAATGCAGGGCTGTGTGTTAGGTTCACGGTCATGTTCAGGCCAGAGCTGGATGCAGAACCTCAGCCCACACTCAGCCCTGGGCTCTCTTGTTCACACAGTGAATCAACTCCAAAAACAACGGTGTCCGCAAGAAGTCGTTTCTATCACATTTGAGAACTTTTGTAAACTCACCATGTTCAGCATTAAATCAAAAACAGAAAGACTCGAGCAGACTCTGTTAGGCGACATCAAAGGCTGAAGTTCCACCTAAGTGAATTCTGAAAATAACGGAAATGTGCTGTTTTAACAGATACTTTTTTAAGTTTAAACTTTTGTTCCTAGGGAAAAAATAATAAAATCTCCAAAAGTTGTATTTATTTTCCTGCCCTATTAAACATGGAGCCCCTGAACCTCTCCTTCATAAAATAAGTCATCCCGAAGAACATCGATTATCTCCTCTAAGTTCTCATTTTTTTATTGAGGTACAGACTTACTTATATTTATTTAATAAACATCTATAGAAGGCTCACCCTGTGCCAGCTTCTATTACAGATGCTTCCCAATTCAGTACGTCATTCTCATGAGACGTTTCTCGCCCGCACACTCTGTGCTCAGTCACGTGAGAATGCCATGCCCTTCTTCCCTGCAATGCCGTTGTTTCTCACTCCTCACTCTTACCATGGTGAACTTACTTTATTAGCAAAGGCAAAGGGAATAACTGAGGTTATGCGAAATAAGTATGAAATAAAGTAAGTACTCAAGCTTGTGGAGAGGATGTGGAGGAGGGTGTTCTGGAAAAAAAAATGCATGAGATTTTGTGCATGGACTTTGCACCACCCGTTTTGGTTATACAGAGATATTTTGGCTTGGTTTGCAGTTCTGGACTGTATTCAAAGACGTCAGATAAATGATAGGTAGGTAAATGAGGAGCTACTTTAATGGTACAAGAAATACAGACTTTTAATGTCCACTCAGAACCTTGTATGCTGATATCCTGCATAGCCCTGGACAATTAATTTAAATATGTTCTTTGTGTTACTCTAATTTTGAAGTGGGGAGAATGAGTTTTAATATGTTACCGAGCTCTGGTAACAAATAAGATGTTTGAGGATGAAGTTCAAAGTGGTAAAAAAGTAGAACTTCCTAAAATATATCCAAAAAGCTGCATTGGGTATCTCATTGTGTCTACTGGCACAATAAAAACAGTTATGAGACAAATAACCTCTTTCCACAGGAACCTGGCTTAAGAATGAACTATGTCTTACAGTTCTGTGTTCCACTCTAGAAATCATGAGACGTGTTAATTAGTATTATTTTATTTTCCTTCCATGTATAACTTAATTTTAGAAGTGCTCCCAAATCAAATCTTACCTATTTTTATACATGGACTCTTTAGTTCAACGTACTTTTGGTTCCAAAGCCAGAAAGGAGTATCTCTCAGCTGTAGCCTCAGCCTTTATAATTCTTCCACTTTCAGCCTGGAGTAGAGACTCCAAACACAGATTTTATATCCTTGGAACAAGCCTGTAAAATTTTATAGCCAATTGTAGAACTGTGGTCTGAAAAAGCTATTCAAACATTTTAAATATGAACTTTACCATACGGTAGAATTAAGAGTCATTTATTTTCTATCAAAAGCATCATAAACAGCTCCATACCTCGTAGTAAATCAGGAAACCAGATTGCCAGGGAAGGTACCGGACCTACTAGTCTGGCTGCTGGAGCTGTTTCAAAAGCTGCTGGATGACCTCCAAAGGCCCCTTCCACTTCAAAAAACTCCCTCTCTTTTCAGCAAGTCATGACTTATGACCAGGTCTTGGGCAACTCAATCCATGGCCTTCTGTGAAAGAGCAATCCATTTCCAGATCATTAGGAAAATTACCAAGCCTAGCACTTAGTTGAAATAATGGCCAGAAAATGCTGGAGGTGGGAGATGTGGGGAAGAAGGAACAAATGTCCTGAGAGGAAATTCCACCAAGAAACAATGCACCAACTAACATCAGTAAGTAAAGAATGCCAGCACTGTAAGATATTCTACACACTTGAACCCGTTGTTCCTGAGAACCCCCAAGTACAAACCCCCATACTTGGAGGCTGCATAACGTTTTGAGGTGTATTTTTTTTTTTTTTACCAGCATTGTTCCAGTTTTCTAACAACACTGATTCTACTTCATTCAACTTATTCATTCAGTGAGTATTTTTGAGCTCCTTACGTGTGTGCGCCTCTCTGCCAGGCTCTGGGTATACCCACCCTGAAGGACCATGACTATAGGAACCATGCCCTCATATCCAGCGGCAGAGAGTGAAAACTAAACAAATACAAAGAACTGTGTTAGTTTCTAGGTAGGAAATAGCATGAGTGTTGCTTTAGATTGGGTAGGTAGGAAATTTCCCTTAAGGAAATGTGAATTAAGAGGAAGACAGTTCTATGGAGGCTGGGAGAAGAGGAAGAGCAAAACCCCTGGGCCAGGAAAGAGCAGGACCATTGTTTTCTAGAAAGTTCTAGAGGCAACTGTGCTCAGAGTTGAGTATGAAAATAACAGTGGCACCATTTAAGGTATAAAAGCAGGCAACGGCTAGATACTGTTAACTGCCACAGCCGTAGTGAGAGCTCTGATGTAATTCTATGTGAGTTTTATTCTGTATTGAAAGGACAACAGTTCATCACAATAAAGAGTATCTAACAACAAAGGAAAGTATCTTCAGATAAGTTTTCTTAAAATACTGATGTAGTTTTGACATGTTCCTGCTCACAGACCCACTGTTCACCACATGAAATGGAAACTCCCAGGCATCCGGGGGTCCTTCCTCACGTAACTTTAAACACATCTCCTCCGTCTCCCACCGTGTGCTCTGTGAGCGAGTTACCCACTCCACTCGACACTCTCTGAACATGTCGTGCATGTTTCTCTGCCGCTCCTTTCCCCTCTCTTGACTCGCACCCTGACATCCACCTGTTGAAATCCTACCCATCCTTCCAGATCCAGCTTAAAGGCCACCTGTTCCATCAAGCCTTCCCTTCGCCCTCTGCCAGAGTTTACCCTTCCTTCCTCTGTCCTCCCGAAGGGCTTTTCCACCTCTCTGACAGTGCTTACTATACACGGCCTTGACGGTGACTATTTATGTACGTCACTTCCCCATGAGCACAACCTACTACAGTTCAGCTGAATGGCAGTTACACGTTTTTGACCCTTCAGAGTGCCTCATAGAGAGTTTGTCCTTAGGCGACAAAGAAAGTGGAAAAGATGCTTGACAAGTGGCATGAAGGTGGGAAGTAGAGACTAAGATTGAGAATGAAACATAGTTATTAAGTAATCATCTTTTTAAAATGCTTCTAACTTGTTATATTTTAAGATTTAGGCTTCCTACAATTAATTCTGAGGCTATATTCATCCTATGCCAACCTCGTGTTTAACACTTAAGTGCTATGTTATAGAGGCGCAATGAGTAAGAAAACATAAGTCTGGTACTGGCTCTTCTAATTTGCTGTATGACCTTGTACAAAATTGACATAACCTCAGAGGGGCTACAGTTTTTCCATATGAAAAATGTGGCCTTAAATGTTCTATTTTTTCTGTAAATGCATAAAACATTACATGGATATAAAGTGAGGAGCATACTCCCATTTGATGAGTAGTACATTCCTCACGTGACCTTTGCAACAACACATAGGCCACGCCTTCAGAAGCTCTGCTGTTCAAGTGACCCTAACAGGTGTTTTAGTTTGGGTATTCCCAGACACAGACTCGGAGCCAAGGATTCAAGTACAACCAGTGTCGAGAAGTGCAAGGAACAAGGGTGCGACCTAAGTGTTGGGGACGAGAAGGCAGCCAATAAAAGGTGTGTTCTAAGCCAGAAACTACAGTGGGCAAGTGGCTCTTAGTCCAGTGGGGCAGCATGGAAAAAGAATGTAAAACACACACCTCAAAATCATCCCTGCTTACAGGGGAAAGAGCTGAGATCTTGTATTGATACCCCCATGACACCTGTCAATCATTGGTTAGAGATTTCCGCTGGGAGGGCATGAACTCCCAGGCATTCCAGTTTCCTATGGGTAGTGAAGTCCACATGGCAGTTGGACCAGTCTTCAACTGCAGAGGGAGGTACTAGCCTTTGAGAACCGGGTTGGGGTGCACAGAAATGGTAAGGGGACTGAGAAAATATGGTGAAGCTCTGACAAGTGCCACTCCAACAGGCTCCGTGTCAGGTCAAAGATTAGAGATCATGTGACCAAAGTAGTTTCAAAATAAAGATCATATCCAGTATAGATAAGATAATATGTATTGTATAATGTAATCCAGTATAGATTAGATAATACATAATTCAGGATAGATTATATAATATATATAATATAATGAAATGCCACTCATTATTATACATTTCAATCTAATCTAACGGCATCTGTAAATCATATTACATCTATGCAATGCAACATATTGCCAATAAAAATAATGTGTTATAGCTGACTTATTTCTATGGAAAGATGCTCATGAAAGTGAAAACACAAGGTATAAAAACTTTGAAAAAAGTATATGTATGTAAGTATGCACAGAAGTCAGGGCGTATTTATATACACAGTGTAAATTTTAACGGTGGTTATGTTTGGGTGGTTTCTCATTGATTTTAATTTCTGATTATATTTTCTCAATTTTCTCTAATCTGTATTACTTAGAAAGACTTAACTTCAGAATAGGGAAAAATAAGCAGACCAGAGAATAGGATCAGTCAAATAATTAAACAGAGTAGAAAATATAATTTGTTTAATTGCGAAATATCCTTAATATATGTCCTATATGTTTCCAGAATTCTCCACTGATTGCTTTGGTAATTGATGTATATCATAACCTTTCTTCACTTTGCCCTCTGATTTTCCAGTTTAATTCACTTTGACTGGAAGAATGGGATTGGCTAGAAACCTAGTTTGAAATGTGGTATCTCTTCCAGAGGCATCTTAGGTGGAGGTTGGGTAAAGCCCTGAAATCAACACTTACTTCACTTTAAGGGTCCTCTTATTTATCGTGAGATCCATGCTCTCCCAGATCTCTTTGGAGGAAACAACCAAAATAGGAGGGTGAAAACTGACCCCAATTCCGCATTCTGTGGAAAATCACCATGAGTTTGCAGACTTTGGTTATGTGTTGTTTTCTTTTGGGGCTGTGAGCCTGGTTCATGTGTTTCTTCTCCTTCCTTACGTGCTAGGCCGGGAGATCACCTCTGCTGACAAGCCTTGTCCAGGCCGATTCCTGCGCTTGGAGAATTCACAGAACACAAGAAGGGCGTGTTTAAAAGGGAGAACTATGTATTAAGGTTGGCTAGTGAGTCCTGGCCCGGATTGGTTAGTGGATTGGAGCATTGTCTCTACACCAAAGGGTCGCAGGTTCGATCCCTGGTCAAGGGCACACACCTACGTGGCAGGTTCGATCCCAGTCGGGAGGCGACCTTTCACTGTTTCTCTCCCTCTCTTTCTTAAAATCAACAAAAACATATCCTTGTGAGGATTTAAAAAAGAAAAATTCAGTCAGCCAGTGAGAAATCTCTGTTCTTCACAGAGAAGTAGTCAGGGTCCATTTCTGTTAAGCAGTGATCAGGAGAAACTCAGATTAATTACCTAAAATAAAAATGGACTTGGACTTTTCCTAGTAATGGATTTCTGGTCCAGAGAGCTTTATGGGTATTAATAGCATACTAGTTCTTGGCAGATGATAATCGTTAGTGAGCAAGGATCTCTCTCTTCCTGAGATGATTTAGGTTTGTCACTATGCAGTCATCTTTGTCTTAATGTTATGGTGAGGCAGGCAGAAATTTCCCTTAAGCCTGCTCATGAAGTGTGACCGTTTCCAGGGCAAGTCATAGGGAGGGCTTTTCTCCGCCAACTGTGTGCGGTTTTTTGTTTTGTTTGCTTGTTTCTTTGTTTTTAATGTGGGTTCTGAATTAAACATAGTCAAATTCTTTCAAAACTTATTTTTAGGGCCCAAGTGGGAAAACTGTTCTGAGAAGGAGCTCATTAGCTGCAAAAAACTTTTTAAAATTAAACTTATTGGGGTGACATTAGTTAATAAAATTACAGATTTCAAGCATAGAATTCTATGATACGTAGTCTGTATATTGCATTGTGTGCTCTCCACCCAAAGTCCAATACTCTTCTGACTCTATGTACTTTGACCCTCTTTGCCCTTTACTACCCCTTTCTTCTGGTAACCGACATACTGTGGTCTGTGTCTGTGAGTTGTCGTTTGTTTTTTTGTGTGTGTTCATTTGTTGCCTTTCAGTTTTCTATTCCCCATATGCAATTCTTTTCAAAAGTGCAAGCTTTCTCCCCACTGGGACTCTTAGGTTAGATGTTCTTCAAACCAAGGACTGGCCTTACTCACAAGTAGATTAGGTCACCGTGTATCCTTTGCAAACTTTGAAGGGGTCCCCTACCAGCTAGGAACTTCATTCTTTTTCTTTAATCCCCAGACCTCAGTCTTTGTTAAGTACATGTCTTCTGATTGAGAGAAGAGGACTAGTCTCTCTAATGCCAGCCGTGCACCTCAGATTTTAACCCTTTGCTCCGTGCGGAGTTGCAGATGGCCACGACAGCTAGGGCAGGAAGCGGAAGGCAGCCCTTACACCCTGCAAGGCAGGGCCCGGGGAGTGAGTGCCCCTTAAACTTGGCACCCAGACAGCATGCTTGCATCACCCTAGTCCTTGCCTTGACACGGGTCATGTTTACATAGCAGTCAAAGAACTTTCACCTAGATTGTCCAATTTCATCTTCACGGCAGCCTTAGGAATGCAAGCCAGTATGATGACGTCGCCCCGAAGTAGTAAGGAACCTGCATTTTCAGATAAAGGCCTTGCAGGTACTGGACTGGAGCCTAGAGCTTATTTTAATTCCATACTCTCTCCACTAAACCATGTTCCTTTTTTTACCAAAGGGAAGGGAAACTACAAACATGGGAGGGGTTGGAAAGACGGGAGCAGGACAGGCCTGACAAACCACACAGAAATTATCGCTCATTCTTATTCCGGCCCCGTGCGGCCAGGGCATAGCCACGCCTCTAGGGGATTCAACTGGCAGGGAGCAGCTTGAGAACTAGATATGACACGGAATCCAACGGAAACACGCGAGATGAAGGGAGAAGGAGGAAGGAAAGGAATGGAAGAAGGTAGTTTAGAAACTAGACTTGATACAGAGCCTATTTGGCCACCAGAGCAAAAATACAGAAGGCAAGTCAGGTCCTGCTGAGTGAATGGAGTCCTTGCCTCATTGAAGACACTGATTTCAAATACATGTGGTACCGGCACATGCGCGAATGCTCTTTGCAGCAAGGTTTGATTAATAAGGAAAATTGGCAATTTCTCATTAGCTCTTTGTCACATCGTTTTATTTTTCCTAAATAATGTCTCCATAGTTATGCGGTTGGACCCGTAGCCTGAACATAATCTTATTTTCTTTTGCCTCCTTTCCTGCATGAGTTTAATGAACACATCTTATGCCAGATAAGCAACTTTTTCTTCAATTAAGGATTATTTCCAGAGTTTCACATTCCAGAAATTGTGCTCTCCAATGCTTATTCAGTGTAATTATAGATTACGAGGCGCTGTGCAAGTAGATACAGGAAATTATTATTTTTTTTTTAGGGCTCACCCAGGCAAAACAAAATCCTAAAATCCCATAAATGAAGATTGTCATCACCATCGAAATAAGAAGGTGTGGTGAGGAGGAAAAGTAAAATAAAATACAAGAAGTTTCAATGGAGCAAATCTAATGTGAAAAAAACATCAGCACTGGAATCCAGAAACAGTTATCTGAGAATTAGATTTTCCTAGATTTTATTAGTCCTGTGGAATTCAAGAGCTGCATATTTGAAAGTATATAGCTCTTGAATTCCAAAGGGCAAATATATATATATTTGGTCTTTGGATCAAAGAGGAGAAAGATGTGTAACAGATTTCTTAATAAAGTTTTATTCACATCAGACAATAAGAATCTAATATTTTTAGTTGTTGTGATGAATTATACCAGGGGTTTTCGAGTGTGGTTCTCTGACCAGCTTCATCAGCATTTCCTGAAAACTTGTTACAATAGAAAGGCAAATTCTTAGCCTCCAGCCCCCACCTACTGAATCAGATTCTGTGGGTGGAATTCAGCAATCTGTGCTTTAAAAAAAATTTTTTTGTTCTTACCAGAGGACATTTTTTTCCATTGCTTTTTAGAAAGGAAGGGGAAGGGAGAAAGAGAAGAGAGAAACATCAGTGTAGGAAAGAAACATTGATTGATTGCCTCTTGTAGGTTCTCGACCAGGGATCAAACCTGCAACCTAGGTATGTACCCTGACTGGGAATCGAACCCACAAAGTTTTGGTGTAGGGGTCATTGTTCAACCAACTGAGCCACCCTGGCCAGGGCAGCGATCTGTGCTTTAATGAACTTGAGACAATTTTGAAGTTTGAGACCACTGCACCAAAGAATCTCCTTGTTAACTCCAAACAGAAATCTTCTCAAGAGCACTAAATTATTAATAGAAATACTTTATTTTTGGAGAAACACCAAAATCAAAGGTCTGTTCTTAGTAGTGTATTCTGTAATTAACATTTCTTTAAAAATCAAAAGGACAAAGCTCTATTGAAAATCTGATGTCATGACTCATACTCAGAAAACAGCTACTTATATATCTAAATCGACAGAAATTCCGAAGCTAAATTCCAACAGCAGAGGAAGTTTAATTTTTAGATAATAGAATATTTCATACTAAGAAAAGTTTTCCTGAATTCTAAAGCAGTTACATTCCAAAAATATGTTATTTTTTAGTAAAATATAAATTAACAACACATTTGTTATTTATTACGTAACTATCACTCGTTATAATGAATTCAAGCCATTTTCATTTTTAACATGCTCAGAACAGAAAGTTAACAAAATCTTAATTTATCTATTCATATTCCATTCTCGTATACCTATCGCTGTGAAATTTTAACACATCGATGTGAACTTGTGTAATGTTCTAAAGCTGCCCTGCTTTCAGCATTCTGGAAAGAATGTTGCATCTCTAGAGGCGTGCTCAGTCTGGGTGTCTTTGGGTGTCATGGAGGGCAGACAGGCGTAGACGCTTAACACTACCTCAGTCTGCACTTACAGCTGCTCGCTCACACTGCCACACGTAAGGGGATGGTCTCAAGATAGAGACGGACGTGGGGGCAAAGCGACACGTGTACCGTTTCTCAGGCTCATCTTCCACCCTTGAAGCTCTGTGTTATTCCTCACGTCCTCCCCTTCCCCAGAAATACCCTTTGGCTTTACTTGTCAGTCGAGAGCCTAACCACAGTTCAAGCCCAAACAACACGCCATCATGCTGTGTGACAACTGGTTTTTGGCTGACCTAGACAAAACTATTTGAAACTCCCTTAGCATTTCATCTACTCACATGTTATTCCTATTATAGTTGCTCAGGTAGAGATGTCAACACCCTTATGACACTTTGATTTATTTGAGGAACATGTCTTAGCTATTTTTGCATTCCCCTAACTATGGCAGGGTCTTGTACGTGGAAATAATGCTTGCTCACCCGTAGCAGTACACAGCTTGCTTTCACTACACATCTCATTTCATTCTCACGTTTACCCTGTAAAGTAGGTATGAATATTATTTCCTTGTTCTACATAAAGAACTTGAGAGGAAGACTGAGAAACTGTTTTTGCCAAATGTCACGCTGGGTCTTCTGACTCCCAGTCTGTGCTCCTTCCAGTGCACATCTGTCTTCAAAACTTCTGTCAATCGACAAATTTAAAAAATAAGTTCATCCGTACCCGTGGTAGCCAGGGCCCCTACCCCCAAGTTGATGTTACAGCCTTCCATTGCTTCTCCACAGCTTTCTAGACTTGTCTGCAAACCTCTGAGCGCCTCCCCAGACAGCAGTGGTGACAGGGAACATGAGTACAAGATCACAGCCACCATGTAGAATCTGACACCTGTGGCCTGGGCCACTCACTCATCTCACGGCCCCTGAAAGTGTCTGAAGGGAAAGGAGAAGAATCTTCTAGTCTGGAAAGTGCTGAATAGCAGATGAATCCCTACCTGAGCGTGAACATTTTTCTCTTCCAATCCCAACCCCTCTCATGGGAATAATACATTACTTTTTATAATCTGGAGATCATGACCCCAATTGTCAATGGCCTATCATTCCATTAAAATAATGTGCCTTGGGTATCTCAGCCGAGAGCTGTAAACTAGTTGTCTAACTAGGATAGGAAGGAGCTGAGAAGAGCATACAGGAAGACTGATACATACAACTCTCACATGAGATAACAAACCCCGCCCCTCACCCCATCTTGAGCTTGTTTAAAAAGGCAGATGCCCAATCTCTGCCCTAGGGCTTCTGATTCATTCGGGTCCACAGAAGAGTCTTGAAATCTGCTTTATAAGTAAACTCACAGGCGATTCTAATCAAAGTGATTCATAGATCATAATTTGAACAAAAAAGAAATACAATGTGCCTCTGTGAGTCTGGCCTGGGGACCATTTGTGCGATCGCTCTAACCCTGCTGTTTCCTCCCAAGGCCCTTTTATAGATGATGATCTTATTAACTCTCACGAGCGCCCTTCAAGTTTGCCATGCGTTTGGCTGGAACCCATAAGAATTTATGGTGCAGCATCTGTTAAGAATTCCAGATTCATTTATTTTATCATCAGTGAAATTGAGGTCTCAGGGCCTGGGTGGAGGCAAGCTGGAAAAAAATCAAAACAAAATAATTGACTGAGAAACAACCTACTAATTAGAAGCATTGTTCACAGAGCTTCTATGAGGCTGAAGAGCAGAGTAGCAGGTGCTTTTATACCCACGCTTTAGATGAGCAAACTAAGGAGGGGAAATTTCCTTGCAAAAGGGCATGGATTGAAGAAGCCTTGAAGAAAAGAGGAAGCCCACCTTCTCTATCCCTGAGTCTTCAGACAACACCTCTGGCTTCCTTCTCTTTGCCTTTAATGCCACATACCTATAAAGTTTACTGAATTGCTCTCAAGTAATGTTGACCTTGAATTCTTAAATATTTTTTCTTTAGAAAGTAACTTACTTAGTTGGATTATTCTAAAAATGTAAATTTGCTCACATAAAATTAGTCTGTGCCCGATTCATTGTTACCGTGAATTCCCATAAGTCTACTGGCTAAAGTTATAAAATATGTTATACAGAACATACACGTGGGTAACCATAAGTTTATGATTTTAAAATTATATTGTTAACTAATCCATTTAGTAGTTTGCGACTTGGTCACACATGACATTAAGACTAATGTCCCAAACTGTAATTTCTTCAAGAAATACGTTTCAAGATGCTTTGGTTTTCAAGTTTGGACCAAACCCCTGTTCAAGAAACATTCGTGTAAATCGTAGACCCATCTCCCATCATCACTTGTGTATGTGCATGTATAGACTTCATTTTTTAAGGGCAATGTCCAAATGGCGGGAACCAAAACTGAAAAAAAAAAAAAAAAATGTCTTCACGACTCAAGGGCGGCACGACATATCTGTGTGTGTCATTGTTGGAGAAAGTTATGTTTATAGTCAAGAAGAGCGATCTAAATTAGGAACACGCTGAGATTTCCTTTTTGTTTTCTATTTTTTTCTTGTATGACATATGACAGAAGAAACATGTTTTTCATTTTAGAACCTCTCTTTGTTGAAATAAGTTGCGACAACATCACTTTCATAGCCAACTCAATTCCATGTTCATTTTTTGGAAGGGAACTTCTATTTGTTTTGATATTGACACTGCCAGGAATGTTTTAAAAGTGCAGTTAAAGAAGAGATCCTGGCTTTGCACAACTTCGTAAAGGAAAATAAGAAAGATCGACTCTAAACCAAAAATTTATTTTGTTGCCTACTGTAAATATGGAAAAAGGATAATTCATTTGGAAACTTTGCGTAAATGTTTCAAATATGAATCTCATTGATCTGCTTATTAGTTAAGTACTAAAACTGAGCCATGTGGCATTTTACTAAGAAATATACATCAGAAATAATAAAAAAAAAATCTTTCCAAGTAACCTCTTATTACATATTACTTTCTGCAATATTATATGGTTTAAAAATAAAAAAATACTGTAAACTAATGTAAAAGTAACTGGCAGAGCTTAATAACCCCAATTCATAAAGTTGAATTTAAACTAAGAGGGAAAGCTTATTGGGTCTAACTTAGTTCCAAATGGGGTACCTGAAATTTAAAGCAGAAATTGTAATAATTTTTGATATATTCTCCCTTGAATCCAAATATTTAGGTGTTTTTACTCCAAAGAGTTAAAAATTTTTTTTTAAGTCTTCTGAATATTTTAATTAGAGTTCTATTCTTTGACCTCCCCCTCTCTCATTTCTACTACAATACTAACTAGGTCAACCAGGGATGCTTGGCAGCCTTTGGGACTATGGATTCATTGTGTGGTTTCATGGTTTCTTTTAAAAAAGTTTTGTGACCAAACCAAACCAAACCAAAACTATGATCCTCCAGGGTTTGCGGCTTGCCTGAAATCCGAACAGGAAATGCAGACTGGTGACCGGTAACGTGACCAGCTGTCATAAAGGCTTCATTCTGTTCACCAAATGAAACCAGAATGCTCAGTCAAGAAAGGGAAGAAAGATCCATTTACAAGACTAGTAAGAGACTATATTTGGGAGGAAGGAGGGGAAGGGGCAAAGGAAGATACAAAGAGAACTTAGCCAATTCTGTTGCTGTTCTCAGTAAATCAAATTGAGTTACCCAGGGATTCAAAATTTTAGCTGAGCTTTCTTGCTGTCTTGATAAATTTGCTGGTGTACATCATTGAGCTCATAGGTTTTCTTTATGGCCTGTATTCTCCAGAGAATTCATTTCCTAAGGTATGCGGTTGTTTGCCTTTGGAAAAATGGAAAAATGTTAAAAATATTACTTCCATTGGACAGTTAGCAATTTGATTCTCCTTTCTTCTTCCTTTGGGCAGATACATTTTCCTCTTTGGGTTCACCACTGATTTTGTTATATGATATTACAGAAATGATTTTGATCTTGCCTCTTTTTTTCCCCCAACATAGCATACAACACCAAAGCTCAGATGTTGTTGAAACAACACAGTAAATGTGAGAAAACAGCTATCCTTTAGAAATTCCCAACAAAAGTTACTGTAAACTAAGTTGTTATTATGTAAACCTTAAGTTCACATTTACTTCTACTGTGCAATCTCAGATTTGTTTCCATTCAAGTATGACCTTGCAGACTTAGATTTTGGGGGCGGGGGAGGGGCGAGAAAGAGAGAGAATAAACACAGAAGGTCCTAAGCATTATACTTTGGCCAACAGAAAGATTCCCTGCCCAGCAGCAGATCTGAAAAAAATTAGGTCCACTTTTTTCCATTTTCTGGAAGTCAATTGTTGGACAGCTTTCACTAGGCCAACAAATTTCCAGTTCATCACAGCGACCGTCAACTTGCTTAACTTTACCTGCCTGATCGTTGGGAACTATTAGCTTTGCAATTCCCATTTTAGAAATCAAAGGAACAAAACTTGTGGCTAACTTTAGCTGTGAAAGATTAAAGTGGGTGATAGACCCTTAGGCTGCTAGCTAAGGTAAAGTGGGTCATCTACCCTTAGGCTGCTAGCTCAGGTAAAGGGGCGAATCTTGGTATAGTTCGATAAAACAAAGAAGACAGGTCAAGGAACACCTTGTGGAGCTGAATCGCAGCATAATGATCAAAATATAAGTTTAATTTTGGACTCATATCAACAGATCTTGTATTTTAGAGAACTCCTGTCTCTGTTTGTATCTTGTTGACTATAGGACATACCGCAAAGACTATTCAAGAACTGCCCGCTCATCTTTGCCCTCTCTTTCCATAGCCTCACCGCCTGTATATCCCCACCAGTATTTCCAAGGTCCAACTTCTCTAAGTTCTAAGCTAACTGTCATGTTTTCCTTTAACATTACTAGCCCTACCTGCATATATCTGATAGTCCTCTTCTGCAAATAAACATTTCCCCTTATGTTTACTCATTGACTCCTCCTCCTGTCCTCTCTCCGAGAATAAGTACATCTTCCTCTTTCAATGGCTACATCTAGGTCCCAGAATTCTTGGTTGCATCACATCAATAAAGAAGTGAGGTAATGTTAGAAAAACACCAGGACTATGTAGTAGAGTTATTGTTCTGTTGTTAGGTTAAATAAGACCAGGTTCTTCTCTGGGAACTTACTGCTTAGATGGTAATGTTTAGTATTACCAGTTTCCAGTTTCTTTTCTCTCTTTATTATTGAACCCTAGCCAACAACAACGAAAAATTTTTTTTTAACATTTCTCCTATTTGTGATCCTTAACTTGTTCTTGGATTCCTGTTAAAGTTGATTCTCAGTCCTTAGATCTCTAGCACAGGATTCACCATCTCCTACACTCAACTCACCCTGCGGAAGTTCCTAGGCTTGAAGAAAACAAAGCTAGTTCTTCCAGACTCCACAGTCGCCTTAGGAAGCATAGAAGCACAGTCTTCGAAGGAAGGCCTGGTGAGCTCTAGTACTGAATCCAGACTTCACCACTTACTGACTCTGTGACCTTAGACTTTCAATACCTCACCTTAGGTATCCAGATTGAAGAAAGCCAGGGCTGAGAAGAGGAGATGACAAGAATGCTGCTGGTACAACATTTTAAAGGGTATCAAAAACCTAAGTAATCATGAAAAATAATATTTTAATGCAATATTTTATATCAAGATTAACACAAATCCATGGTGGTCAAAATATATAAAATTGAAATAAAGATGGTGTCAGCATTGTATGCCTACCACTCAAAGTCATATCTTCGTCCATCGATGGATCTTGAGAACATCATGCTAAGTCAAGAACCATATGATTTCATTCACATGCGGGACTGAGGTCTGTCAAGAAAGAGTCCAGCCATTGTTAATATAATGGGAATGATCTGTGCAATTTTGATGTAATCTGGCAGCCAAGGGGAGTGGACTGGAATGTGCATGTGTGAACAATGACGACCTCATTGTACTAGTCTGTGGGGGTGGTAGACACCCTTGAGTGAGCATGTGTACTGTGTGGCTGTTGTATTCAAAATGACTGAGGGAGCAGAGCAACGAATCTGCATCAGATTTTGTGTTAAGCTTGAAAATTCCTCCATGGACACTATTCTGAAGATTCAGAAGGCCACAGCTATGGGCAACTGGTGATTGGCAGCTTCATCATGACAATGCACCGACTCATGCATCACGTCTCATGCAATTTTTTGGCAAAACATCAAATCACCCAGGTGACTCAGCCTAGATTTGGTGCCCTGTGACTTCTGGTTTTCCCAAAATTAAAATTACCTTTGAAAGGGAAGAGATTTCAGACTGTTTATGAGATTCAAGAAAATACAACAGGGCAGCTGATGGCAATTGGGAGAACAGGGTGAGGTCCCAAGGTGCCAACTTGAACGGGACTGAGGCATCATTGTCCTATGTACAATGTTTTTTGTATCTTGTGTCTTGTTCAATAAATGCCTCTATTCTTCATATTACATGGCTGGATACCTTCTGGAAAGACCTCATAAAACTGAAAGCAACAAATGAACAAACAAGACAAACAGACCAAAACTCAGAGACACAGATGATAATGACCCTATCTTTATTTATAATTTGAACGTTTTTATTCATCATAGATTTTTTTCACACTGATGTAGAGTTTTGTTTGATTTTTTAAAATTTTCTTTTAGCACTTTACCAGAGTATTAATGTATCTTAATTACTGAGTATTTTTTGCTCCCATTACAATTTTGGGTTTAAGAAAGGGCCTCACTTGCCTCACTCCCGTTCAGCTCTGTCCTCACTTGAGCACTGCTGTGATAGATTAGTTCCCAAAGGCCAGTGACTAATTCTAATATAAGAATAAAGAGTTGATGATTCAGGTAAGAGGAACATTATTTTATTTTACCAGTAAAACAAGTTAAGAATTAGTTCCAGTCATGTTATCATGAGTGTTTCTCTGCTTACGCCTCCTTGTGTGGAGCCAGTCTGGATGCCTGTCTAGACATGTGAGTAAAACAAATGCTTAAATCAATGACTCTATCCAACTCACTACTTCAGTCAACTGCTTGCCTAAAACATTTAGGCTATTCAGTCAACATTTTTGAACTGATGATGGTTTGCCATACAATCAATCCCCTAAGAAAAACAGGGCCCTTATCTAAGAGGAACAACAATTATGAGAGATGACCACCTCATGACTGGAAGATATAGTTTCATTTTTAACTCCCCATAATCATTAGTTCAGACATGAAGTCCAGCAGGAGAGAGAATGCACTAGATTTTGGCAGTGTTTCTTGTTTGTTGACATAGAGACAATTTGCCAGCTGATGGGGGAAGACTTCATACTCTTTAATTTAGTTAGCAGTGGTATGTCTACACAGAATGCAGAAAAATGAGATTTAGGAAAGTCTTTCTATGTCTTATCTGTCAAGTAGTAGGAACAATAATGGAAGTAGTTAACTTTCATTATTGTTCTAGTGCTGCAGATTTCACAGGATCACTTTACAGGCAGCTAAAGTCGGGGAACACACAACTGAGATCAACCCGATTCCCTCATTAGCTACTGCTTGAAATTCCTCTACAAACTATGTGCAATGCAAAGGATTTGTCTGAACATACTGGAACACAAACGCATCTTTTCTTAATATTAAAAAATAGTGCTGGGTTTTCTTTGATCCTGAAAAATCTATTGAAATATTCCAGCTATAATTAAATCTCGAGAAGACAACAAGGGAAAGGAAAGAATAAGCTAATTTCTCATTAGTTCAGGGTCAATTACATCTTGGATCGAAAGGTGCCAAAATCCTCAGGGGCCCCAAGGGTGTAATTGGACTCCTTTCTGAAATAAGCCAATTCCGAGCGGCGATGCTGACGTCGGCGCCCAGTCCTGGCAGTTAGAAGGTCCCGGAACTGGAGAGTGGATGGGGAACTCAACACTTGCATTTGGCTTCACTATTTCCTCGGTGCTCAAACAAAATCAAAATGCTAAGTCTTCAGTTTGCAAACTGAGAAGTGATTGGTAGTGCCGTTGGAGGACCCACCTCTGAAAGATTATCACAGGGCAGGAATCACTGGATGTGCCAGATAAGAAAGTGACCTGAATATTTCTCTGTAGATTAGTTTGAATCAGACACTTTAGCATGCGGAGGAATCTTAGAAATGAGACTTGCTCAAGTTCTTCCAACCATTTCAAATAGAACCCAGGTGCCCAGACCACTTTCTCCAGTGACCTTTCTACTACTTAATTCCGCCTATTTATAGGGAATGCCCAATATAGATAAGAGTATCACGGAATACTTTTCACACAAAATAGAAAAAATATTTGCATAAATTTTAGATAAAGAGAGTCTGAGTATTTCTGTTAATAAATGTCCTGGTCCTATATCAAAATTGTACTTACTGATTTTAAAAGTTTCCAAATGTTGAAATATATGATTCAACTTGATAGTATATGGATATTTAACCTAGATATGCTAGTTCTCTCTTGTATACACTGTTTCCTGCTTAAATCACAGAGGCAGCTTTGGTTCATTCCATACCTACAGGATGTGGAGCGCTGAGCTCGGTACAGTGATGATTCATATGACAAGAGAGAGCAAGGAATACAATATATTGTATGCAGATGATACATCAATACACATTTTACTAATATACTCATTCAAGTGGGTGTGTGACACGATCTACAAATACATGATTACGTAGATCACTTTACTGGGGCTAATAAATTAAGGAGTGAAAGTGTAAAACAGAATTGTCAGTACCAAGTTATCTTCTTCAGGAAGACGCTTTAAAGACCCTCTGTATAGAACACAGTTCCATCAATAGAATATTGTTGTCTGTGGACAGCATGTGTTTTGGGCCTTTTATTAAAACCAGGTATATTTGTCCTTCACTAGAGTTTCCTCAGCTTTCTGAAACTTGTTCACAAAACCTTGATATGCTAATTAATTCTAGGAAGTTCTAGGAGTTCTAGGAAGACAATAATATCATGGACCTAACCACACCAAGCTTTCCAGTAAAAGCATTTCAATGTCTAGGAAAATCAAATAAGCATCTTCATTTGTATATCTGCAACTTGAAGCATCCAAGGAATACAAGAGATTTCCAATGAAATTGTAAGAACATAGTGAGATCAGAAAAGTTAACACAACAGCCAGGAAACCAGCAGGAGGAGCGGAGTGACTGAATCAGTCAGTAGTCACATATTTACCTTTTTTTTTTTAACTGCCAAACCATTTTCCGAACTGGCTGCACCATTTTACATTTGCAGCAGCTGTGAGTAACAGTTCCTATTTCAACATGTACTTGTCAACACTTGATATGGTCAGCATTTTAAATTTTAGCCATTCTAATAGATATGCAGTGGTATTGTTGTGATCTTAATTTGTTTCCCTAATGACGAATGATGTTGAGAATCTTTTTTTATGTGCTTGTTTGCCATATATATATATACATATATATATATACATATGTGTGTGTGTATATGTATGTGTGTGTATATATATACATATATAGTGGTGATTTCAATCTTTTGCTCATGTGTTGGGTTGTTTTCTTATTGAATTTTGAGTTGTTAGGATACAGTCTGGATACAAATCTTTTATCTGATATGTGCTCTGTGAATGTTTCCTCCTAGTCTATGGTTTATCTTTTCATTCCCTTAACAGTATCTTTTATAGTTTCTTTTGAAGAGCAGATGTTCTCAAATTTGATGAAGTCCAATGTACCAAGTTTTTTTCTCTTTTAGGTTGTACTTTTGGTATAATATCTAACAAATCTTTGACTATCCCAAATTGAAGATGTTCTTAAATCTTTTCTGAGAGGAATTTTACAGTTTTATTCTTACATTTATACCTATCATGAGTATATATTTGTATAGGTATGAGGTATGGCTCAAGGTTCATTTTTTAAATATGTGAATAGCCAGTATTTCCAGCATCATTTATTGAATAGTCTATTCTTTCTCCACTGAATTGCCTTTACAGCTGTGTCAAAAATCAGTTTATACATGCGTGGGTCTATTTGGGGACAATCTAATCTTTTACATGGATCAATTTGTCTATATTGACACTAATACCATACTATCTTAATTACAGTAGCTTCTTAAGAAGTCTTGAAATCAGGTAGTGTTCACTACTAACTTTGTTCTTTTTCAAAATTATTTTGCCTATTCTGGATTCTTTCCATATGAATTTTAGATTCAGCTTTACAGTGTCTACAAAAAAATAACTTGATAGGGTTTTATTGAAATTGAACTGAATCAGTAGATCTACTTAAGGAGAGTTGGCATCTTAATATTATTTCAACCCATGAACAAGATATGTTTCCCCATTTACTTAAAAGTTTTTTAAGTTATCTCATCAAAGTTCTGTAGTTTTCAGTGTACATATTTGCACATCTTTTGTCAACTGTATTCCTAAGTATTTCATATTTTTGTTACTACTCTAAATAAATGATACTGCTTTTTAAGTTTCAATTTTCAAATTTTCGTTCATAGTGTATGAAAGTACAATTGATGTTGATATACTGATTTTATATCCTGCAATCTTGTTAAACTCATATCTTGGTTTGGTTATATTTTTATAGATTCCATCAAATTTTTTTTTTGCATAGAAGATTATGTCATTAAAGAATAAAGACATTGCTACTCCTTCCTTTCAGTCTGGATGTTTCTCTACTTTCTTTTAATTAGTGTTAATATGGCATATCACTTTTCATTCATTCACTTTTAACCTATTTATGTCCTTATATTTAAAGTTTCCTTATTGTGGACTGCTTATAGCTGCTATTTCATATCACCTAGCAATATATTTCTTTTAATGCGTTGTTTAAATCATTTACATTTAATGTAATTATTGATATATGATTAGGTTAAGTCTGTCACATCACAATTTGTTTTGTATTTACCATCTCTTCTGTGTTCCACTTTACACCTTTTCCTGCCTTCTCTTGGATTGAGACCTTTTTTTTATGAATCAGTGTTGTCTCATTTGTTAAACTTATCACAGTCCCCCTTTAAGTGATAGTATACAACTTCATGTATGACTTAAGAGCTTAAAATAGTATACTCTCATTTTTCCCCTTCAGGTCTGTATGTTATTATCATTATGTATTGTACTTACCCACATGCTATTATATGTAATACATTATACAGACTTTTTTTATTTAAATAGTCACTTATCTCTTAAAGTGATTCAAATAATATGAAAAAAGTCATATATTTACTTGTTTCATTACCATTTCTGGTGCTGTACAGTTTTGTATAGATGCACATTTCTATCTAGTGTCATTTCCCGTCCTAAAAATTCTTAAAGAAAATTCTTAGTTTTCTTTAACATTTCTTAGAGTGTGGGTCTGTGGTGATTAATTCTTTCAGCTATATAGTGGCATATCTAAAAAAGTACTTGTTTTAGTTCTGAAAAGCATTTTGCTGGGTATAGAACTCTAGGTTGATGAAGTTTTCTTCTTTCAGTTCTTTAAAGATGGCTGTTCCCCTATCTTGTCATTTGTGTTCTTTCCAAAGAGACATATGCTCTCATCCTGAAGTTCTCTATTTTATCTTGTGTAAGTTCTTAGTTGATTTCAACTGATTGCTTTTCTTCATTGTGGTTTATATTTTCTTACTCCTTTGCATGCCTAGTAATTGATTGGCTGCCAGACTATAAATTTTACTTTTTTGAGCACTGGGTAATTCTGTAAGCCTTTAAACATTCTTGAGATTTGTTCTGAGGAGCAGTTAGTTACATGGAAGCAGTCTGATCCTTTTGGGTCTCTAACCCATTTGGATAATCCTTTTCCTAGCCCGGTTTAGTTTCCTCACCTGAATTATCTGATTGGCAGCTGAGCACTAGAAAGTGACCTTGTGAAGAATCCAGAGTTCTTTTTCTGTGCTACTCTCTCCTCTCATAGACTCTGTTTTTAGAACGCTAGGCTTGATCTACCCAGACTCTCAGCTTTATTTCCTCAACTCAGAAAGTCCAGGGGGCCCTACCTGTGTTCCTTCTCTCTGTCATGCAACCTAGAGACTCTCTCAAAGCAGTAATCTGGGGCGAGGTTCACGTTGTTTGTTTTCCATATCTCTGGGATCACTATCTTTTATTTCCTCATGTTCAGTGTTTTGAAAACCATGTTTCAAATACTTTTCATCTTGTTTTGGTTTGATTAAGTTTTGGTTAAGGTGTAGGTTTAGGTAGGAACATTATTAATTCAGTCCCTCCCTTTTACCTCCCTCCATCTTGGCCAGAAGCAGAGATCCTCAATTTAATTTGTAACCTATTATTAAACTAGTCTATATTTTATTTTGAAAGATATTATGTATTTGTATTTCTCAGCATCTTTAACCAATAATTTAAAGCCTAATGCGAAAATATCAAGAAAAAAATGCCCCCTGGTTTTAAGAAAAAAACACAAAAACTCAAAAGAGATTAAATGATTTCATGTCCATTTGTAGTTTTAAGGCAAATTATGGCAAAAAAAATCTCATGTGAGCATATGGAATTCTCTTCTATTAGTTAAGAATAACTGTTCCCTGAACTATAAAATAATTTAGTGATATTAAGTTTATAGGGGAAACCATAAATAGGGATAACATCTTAGTATACTTATTTGAAGTGGTTATACCTAATAGTTAAAATAATGAACTCCCTAAAACATTGCTTTAATTAATGACCCTTTTTGCAGTTGTTAAAAACATAGCCCACAAAACTATCTATATCTCAAGCCTTCCTAATATGAATTTATAAAATACAATGAAAATGTCAAATTTGGGCAAATTGAAGGTGCATCTGATTTAATGATTACTGCTAATTTGACACTTCCATTTCATAAGTAAGTCATAATCTGATATTAAAAAATATATATATATATATAGACTATACATAACTCTGGAATGAGGATTAAATGATTATATATTCAACAACAGGGGATCCTCTATCCATGTAGAATAAAATTGTACCATATGCCAAATGTCATAATAAAAGAAACTCAGGGGCATGTCCGGGTTTGGTGGGTTCTGGAAACTTATAAATTTAATTTGGGGAACTTTTTTCAAGTAATAAAATTCAAAATGATGAGTATGAAACTCTTATAAAAATAAATCAACGCAGTATTCCTTAAAGGAATTCCATTACTGAAGACCCATTCAGTCCTGTACGAGAGGGAACCACATAAATTCACCCTACCAAACCAAAACTACGTGTATCTTCAACCCCACTTCCTCTAAAGATGAAAAGTGCAAAGAATGCCCATGGTCCCGGCCAGCACAGCCTGACACAGGGGAGACATGCGGGGGGCAAGTTGCAATAGAAAGACACTCAGTATTAATCACCTTTGCAGAGCTCCCAGTACCATACGGCCATGTGAATGTATTGCTAGCCTCTAAAGGGCCCTGAGGTTAAACTGAATTAGCTTTTTCCTAAATCCACCTCTGCGGGAAGGAAGAGTAGAAATACAGACTAATATGGCTTAAAATTGTCACACCTCTACCCCTCTCCACACAGTTATCTGAGAAGCATCGACATTGGCTACTCATAGGGGCCTTGCTTTTAATATATCCCTAAACAGTGAAAGTTCACAGGCCACTGGAAACAACTCTGCCTTTTATTTATCTTTTATTTAACCAGGAACATGAAAAGGAAAGGTTAGAAGAAATACATGGGTGAGAGATGGGGAAGTAGGCTAGACAAGGCCATCTAGGTATGTGGTCCTGCCAGCACAGAGATTTGCAAAGTGACCTGGGATTCCAGGTCTACCTGGTCATGCTAACTCAGTCACCAAGCTCCCCAGCAGTTGCTATGGAGACTGCCTGAGGTTCCCATGAGTCCCCTTGACTAACGATGGTCCTGGGAAACTCAGACAAAAGGTAGCAATCCTATCCCATACTTGGATTAATAGCCGGGCACAGAACATTTTTCCATGCTCAGCTATTCTGTTCTTGTCTAAATCAATTTGTTACGCCATTATGTTACAGAATATATTCATCAGCACTTTTTGCTAACCTCCTTCTTACCCATTAATAAGCGGTATCAGACGGAAGTCCGTCCGCCGTGAATTAAGCCCAGACTTAGGTTCTTCAGGCACAAGTTTTTGTATTTTTTCAGCACCCTGCAAAGGGTGTGTAAAGAGATGCTGAATTAAAAGTAAATGTGTCTGCACACACATACTACAAACCCTGTAGTTCTCCAAATGTCTATATAGTAAATCCTAAAGGGAAAGCCCTACATCAGATATAAATAACTTCCTCTAGAGATACTGGAAATCCCAGGACATTTCTCCAGTATCCTGGCTCTTGGTGTCTTTCCCACAGAGAAATATTAAACTAATGGCATGGATTACACCTACAGTGAAAAGCGAAACTGGACACCGCGGCAGCCCCTGGAGGATTAGGTTTTGCTTTCTGACGCCACCTGTTAGAGTAAGAATCCTATCCCGGGAGCACACTGGCTGGGTCTCCGAGGCGGGGCCGCTTCTAAAGGGTACAAGCGGCCCTGTCATTTTTCAATTTCAGTCACTTCATTAGGTTGACAAGGTACAAGAACATCCAATGCCACAACTGTTGATTTGTTGAGCTAGGGGCCTATAGTTTACCAAAATAAATAAATAAATAAATAAATAAATAAATAAATAAATAAATAAATAAATAAATTGGGGCCTTGGGACCATCCACTTACATTGGCCGTTGTTCTGCATGTCTTGGTCAGCAGCAAACAAGCGACTGCATCCCTCCCCCCCCCAGTAACCAGCATTGCCTCAAACACGCTCTTCCTCCAGGAAGTTTTATTTTTTTTTCTTTTCTGTATAGAATCTTTGAATTAACAAGAAGAAGCATAGTACTGCATTTAATATTCACAGAGTAGCTTGCCATATATTTAATTAGTCTGTTTTTCATGTGTTTGGCATTTTATTAAAATAAGAAAGAATTTACAGGGTGGAGAGGAAAGAATTTAAATTCTGAGTTTAGACAGCAATCGTTCCCAATGAGGAACCACAACTTAGACCTTCTGTGATTTCGGACAAGTTTCTTATTCTTTCTAAATATCAGTTATTATTTCTCTAAAGGAGGATGATAAAACCTATTTTGAAGATTATCTGCAGAGATGAGGTGACATAATCCATGTATCTGATAAATAATAAGGATATAATATATATTTACATTTCCTATAGCAATTTTTTTAAGTGCAGCAGCATGTGTTGTGATCGATGAGAAAAACCCTCTCAGCTTTCTGCCAATATCTCAAAGAAGTCTTTCAGCAAAAACTTCTTATCAGGGGTTTAAAATAATTGACTCTGAGAAAATTTTATTGTATTACTATTATTAAAAGAGCTACGTAATGTGAAATAGTTATATATGGAACCAAAGGTCTTGTTCTTTTTATAACTGCATTCTCCATTTTCATTCCTGCCTGGGCCTTTCATGGTGACAAAATGTAATGGAAATCAATTGGAAAATTGGAATTGTGCAAATTTTACTTGGCTTTGCTTTGTTCAGTCTCACCACATATAATCTTTCAAGTCTTTTAACTCTCGTGTGGGTAATCATTCTCCCAAATAACAGCCCTCGCTTTCTGCATTCGATTAATCCACAGTGTCTACTGAAGACCTCAGTGAGCCTCTCCCATATGGGGTCTGTAAGAAACGATATGGGCTCTGTAAGTAAAAAATAAATGATGGCAAATTATATAGTAATTTTTGTTTCACAAGCCACACACAGAACATGTCTCCTTCCTCCTTGGTCTCACCTTGAAAGAGATGTTTTCTAGCCCTCAAGAACTTGGTATTTAGGGAGGTAAGATTAATACATGAATCAATTCACAAGCAATTGGTAATTACCTACTTGTAAAATAAGTCATGTGACCAAAACTTTCCTAAGTAGTTGGCCAGGGATGGGATAAATCACTAGGGTGAGGTCATCAGGAAATACACAATGGAAGGGTTTGCATTTTAGCTGTGCATACAACAGCGTGGTGATAGCCGGAGGGAAAGCGGGTAGGAGGAAGGTGGAAGTAGGCAAAGCGGTGGAAATAGGGACAGAAAGAGACTTTGCTTGGGGCAGTGGGCACAAGATGCCTTGAGCAGATGATATTTTATTGAGTTGTATACTTGAAACACATATGGTTTTGCAAACCAGTGTCACCCCAATAAATTCAATTTTAAAGAAGGCAAAGAAAAAAAGAGAGGCTGGGGAATGGTGAAAGATTCTTTCTTACAGGGGACTAAATCATCAGCCATTTGAAAAGAGCCATTGGACTATTTTGGGGTCAAGGAGGAGAAGTTATGGATGCATTGGTTTTAGCATGGTGGAGAAGGCTTGAGTGCAGGGCTCGGCTTTAGTTTATTGTGTTCTGTAGGCCAATATTGTGCCAGTTTGGGAGTAGAGAGCAATAGGAGGATGGAGAATGCATTGGAAGATGAGTTTCAAGAACAATAGTAGACACAGTGACACCATATAGAAATTTTAATTTATTTTTCAAGGGTTTCCCTGGCTACTGTGGCTCAGTGGATTGAGGCTGGCCTGAGAACCAAAGGGTCATTGGTTCAATTCCCAGTCAGGGCACATGCCTGAGCTGCGGGCCAGGTCCCCAGCAGGAGGCACACGAGAGGCAACCGCACATGGATGTTTCTCTCCCTCTCTTTCTCCCTCCCTTCCCCTCTGTCTAAAAATAAATAAATAAAAATATTTTTTAAAAAAGGTCTACCCCTTTAATGTTTTCGCATTACCTTACCCACTATTTTCCCACGTAACTATTTTATTTGACTATCCTTTACATTCAGTTTAGTTCAGTTTGTTACATATTTTTGACCACCTGTTTTGTGCTAAACACAGTTCTAGAGAAACAAAGACGAGTAAGAATCAGTCGCCGCTCTCAAGGACCTTACGATTTAGCCCAGAAGGAGTTCCCAAGACAGTTTCTGGCAGCCCAAAGGGTCATAATAATCCTAGGACGTTATTTGTCCTGATGACTGTGTTGACCTTGGCACTGGTGGTACAGAGCCGCAGCGGCTGAAACAGCTGGTGGCTCCACGCCAGTTTAGTTGGGGCAGTGGCTCGAAACTGTTTTTGGGCATCACGTTCTGCCAGGCGCTCACAGAAAATCAAAGTCAATTTCACATAATACTGTTCTTGATACAGCAGTAAAAATTATTAATTTTACTAAATCTCCATCACAGGAAGTACTCCTGCTGTACACCGCAACATCTGTTTCAAGGTAAGGCACGTGTGCAGCTGTGCTGAACGCCACCGAGCAGTGTTAAACACCGTGTGCATGGAACCCATTTATACAAGACAGCGGGACAAACGAGGGTCAGTCCAGTATCAGTATTTGGAATAATGTTTCTCGAAGCTGAACAAAATCACCTATCATTTCAAGGAAAGCAACTGATGGTATTTATTGCCAGTGCAATAAATTTGAGCTTTCAACCAAATAATAAATAATAGAATTTTGGAAAATTTTTTCTACCACCAGTTCCTTGCTAGAGTTTCAGAGGCTTTCCCAATGAGATTGGTGATGATATAGTGGCTGATTTTTTTCATATTGTGTAATAAACGTGTCAACACTCTGAAGATCTGAGCGATTCAGTATGCCCATGCATGGTATTCATAAAGTCATGCATAAGTGAAAGATCATTCTAAGTGAACAGTAGACCAATGAATGTTTTAAATTTTATTTTCATATTTTTTAAAAAGATTTTATTTATTTATTATTTTTAGAGCGGGGAAGGGAAGGAGAAAGAGGAGGAAGAAACATCAGTGTGTGTTTGCCTCTCAAGTGCCCTACTACTGGGGACCTGGCCCACAACCCAGGCATGTACCTTGACTGGGAATCAAACCAGTGACCCTTTGGTTCACAGGCCAGCACTCAATCCACTGAGCCACACCAGCCAGGGTTTAATATTATTTTTAAACTACAGGTAGCATACAATATTGTATAGATCCAGGTGTACAACAAATGATACAACATTTATATGCCTACAAGGTGATCGTGTTGGTAAGTATGATATCCATCTGACACCATACATACTTATTACAATATTATTGACTATATTCCCTGTGCTGTACTTTACATCCCTGTGACTATTTTCATAACTGGCAATTTGTTCTTCTCAATCCCTTTCATCTTTTTCACTCAGTCCTGAACCTCCCTGCCCACCTGACTACCACCCATTTGTTCTCTCTCTCTGTGAGTTTGTTCCTGGGTGGTTTGTTTATTTATTGATTACATATATAAGTGAAATCATATTGTATTTGTCTTTCTCTGTCTGACATTTCATTGAACATTATACCTTCTAGATCCATCTATGTTGTGGCAAATGGCAAGATTTCATTATTTTAATACCTGAGTAATATTCTATTGTAGATATGTACCACTTCTTTCTTACCCATTTGTCTGTCAGTAGGCACTTAGGTTGCTACCATATCTTGGTTATTGTAAATAATACTGGAATGAACATAAGGTATATATCTTTTTTATTAATCTTTTAAATTTCTTTAGCTATATAACAAGAAGTGGGATTGCTGGGTGATAAGGCTATTTTTAACTTTTTGAGGAAATGACCTTCTTTTTTCCATAGTGACTGCACCAGTCTGTATGCCCATCAAGAGTACACGAGAGATCCCTTTTCTCCACATCCTCACTGACACTATTTGTTGATTTATTGATGATAGCCATTCTGATGAGTGTAAGATGCTATGTCATTGTGGTTTTAATTTGCACTTTCTTGATGGATTAGTGATGCTGAGCATCTTTTCCTATACCTATTGGACATCTACATGTCTTCTTTGGAGAATGTCTATTCAAGTCTTCTTCCTATTGATTAATTGGATTGTTTGTTATATTGGTATTAAGTAGTATGGGTTCCTTAAGTATTATGGATATGAACCCCTTATTGGATGCATCATTGGCAAATAACTTCTTCCATTCAGTAGGGTGCCTGTTCATTTTGTTGATAGTTTTGTTCACTGTGCAAAACTTTTTAGTGTGATATAATCCCATGTATTTATTTTTTTCTTTTGTTTCACTTGCCTGAGGAGACATAATAAGAAAAACATTGCTCTTGGAAATATCAAAGAGTTGACTGCCTGTGTTTTCTTCTAGTTTTATGGCTTCAGGTCTTACATTTATGTCTTTAGTCTATTTTGACTTCATTTTTGTATGTGGCATAAGAAAGTGGTCTAGTTTTACTTTCTGCATATATCTGTCCAGCATTCCCAGCACTGTTTACTAAAGAAACTGCCTTTACCCCATTGTATGTTCTTGCCTTCTTATTCATAGATTAATTGAGCATATAGGTGTGGGTTTATTTCTGGGCTTCTATTTTGTTCCATTGATTAATGTGTCTGTTTTTTATGCTAGTACAATGCTGTTTTGATTACTGTTGTCTTATAGTCTTATACCTGGTAGCTTGAACCTCTTTTTTCTCAAGGTTATTTTGGCTCTTCAAAGTCTTTTGTGGTTCCATATATATTTTATGATTTTTTTCTAGTTTTGAAAAATCCTGTTGGTATTTTGATAGAGATTGCATTGAATCTGTAGATTGTTTTTGGTAATATGAAAATTTGAATGATGTTAATTATTCCAATCAATTATTCCAACATTTTTCCATTTATTTTTATCCTCTTTTATGTCTTTCTGCACTGTCTTTATAGTTTCTGAGTATTATACTTATACCCTCTTCTGAAGGTACACTTATACCCTCTTCGATTATACTGATTCCTGGGTATTTTATTCTTTTTGTTGCAATTGTAAATGGGATTGTTTTCATAATTTCTCTTTCTGATAGTTTGTTATTGGTTCATAAAAATGGAGCTTGTAACTGAGCTACATAGTACACTATTATTAGTCCCTGGCCATACCACCCTGAATGTGCCCGATCTTATCTGAGCCACATAGTACACTATTACTAATTTATCTTTCTTGGATAATTAAAAAAATTTTCCTGTGTTAATAATTTTTATTTTCATTTTATATTTACTGCCTCTCAAGTTCAAAACTTTCCATTAGTTGCATAGTCTCTGTTGATATTTTAATCACATTAGATGTTCTCTGATTTGTCTCCCTGAGCTCCAGCCTCTGAGCGCCCTGACCCGCTCGGAGGTGGGAGACCACTCCCCACGCAGCTGCCAGCCACACACACTGCAGCCAACGTTGGGAGCTCTCGCACGCACGGCTCACCACACGCTGCCTGTTTCTCATCCCACGTCTTTTGCTGTCCTAGTTTCTTCCTTAGTTGGATGCAGTGCACTCTGGTAGCTTCCCCAAGAGGAAGTACATGCAAGATGAAATTTCCTAGAGTGTGTCTGAAAAAAGATGTATTAATAAATTACAAATTAATAAATAGTGTTATTAATTTGAAAGACAATTTTGGTTTGAAAATCATTTGCCTCAGGATTTTGAAGCCCTTCCTCTATGATATTCTGCTTTCAGTATAATTGTTGAGAAATCCCAACACTATTTTTACCCTTGGTTCTTTGCTTGAAAACAGTTCTTCTTACTGTAATTTGCCATGTATAATGCACACTGTTTTGCTCAAATTTTTTAGGGAAGAATAAGCATGCACATTACACATGGGTAGTAGTAATTCCATATCTATATAAATGTTCTTAATTCTTTTATTTATGCTTATGCATTAAAAGTGTATCTCTAGAAAGCAATAACAAAATTGAAGATGAGGATACTTCAGATATTGGCAGTAACAAAGAGTTCCTGGCTTCCTATGATTCGAACATATCGTAAATGTGTTACCAATACATAAAATTTCTTATATCTTGTATCTGTTCTTGTGTTTTGTAATTATTTGTTACATAAAATTTCTTGTACCATAATATCTTCAAAAGTAAATGCTAAAATTCCTTTATAATATAAAAAAAGTATCTAAATATGAATAAGTAAATAATTGTATTAAAAAATTAAAATGAAAGATTTTTTTTTTCCAGAAAGCTTGGGCCAAAAATGTGGATGCGCATTACACATGGCAAAATATGGTATTTGTTTGTTTGTGTTTCCTTGCTGTAAGAATTTGGAATTTTTCACCCTGTTCTGCTTCTAAAAATTCTTAACACAATGTGCTTTAGGGATGTATTCTTCATTCATTATGTTAGACATTTGTGAATTCTGATGTGCCTAAGCATTTTCTTCAGTTACGTTGTTGACAATTTCCTCCCTTCTTTTCTTTCTGATGGTCTTTTTTCCCCCAGGTATTGGACCTCTTGGGTTAGTCCTTTTATTTATTTATTTATTTTATTATTTCTCGTTTGTTTTCTATCTTTTGTTATTTTGTTTTCAATTTGTGAAGAGTCCCTTAACGTTATCTTCCTATGTTTTTCTCTTCTTTTCCTTCTTTTGCTATGGCACTTTTCATTTCCAAGAGCTCTCATTTATTCTCTGAAGAGTCCTTTCTTGGTAGAGTTTTCCCCCTAGAGATGCAGCACTACTCTTATCTGAGGATTTTGAAGTTTCTTCTCCCTAAATGGTTTTCTTTCTTTCCTCTGAATTCTTTTGCCTGCAAGTAGGCTTGTTTGGGACTTTGTCCTTAATGTTAGAGGCTTTCTTCAAATCCTGAGCAGTTCGTGGTATATATTTTAAATCAGAGCACTCAAAAATTGATTTGCAGCAAGATACCAATAAGTAGGCTTGTTGATTCTAAAATATGTGGCCAAGTGCTCTAATTTTAGTTCTTTATTTGGGGAGACCCCAAAGCCAGCATCTTTAGGTCTTTTTCAAATCTCCAGTGGTTAGCAGATTCCCTAGGAAAGACTCTATCAGTCCTGGCTGGGGAAGTAATACCTGCGGCTGCCGCATACAGTCCTGGGGCTGAACTGGGGAGGAAGTTGGGAGATTTCTGTGTTCACACTTCCTCTCAGATGCGCTGTTGATAGCACGCGTCCTCCCTTTTAAGTGGTGCTCTGTAATCCGGAAACCCTCTGCTTTGACCGTCTCTGTAGATGGTTTGTTGTTGTCTGCTCTCTTATTCGAATTTATATCCTTTTTGGTTAATATCTCTTTCTTTAACCTGATACTCTCCTCCTTTTCTTAATATCTTAACTGTCATTGAAGTGGCTTTCTGGGAAGCAGTGGCACGTTTTGTGCATGTTCAATTTGCTGTCTTCATTAAAGGCCCGCTTTAATTTTATTGCAAGATGACCGGGAATTGTCAAATATTGTCTATCCCGGCATTCACAAAGAATATGAAAAGTTTAAAAGATCTATTAATGTTTGATCTGATTTTTAACATTAGCTGAATATTTAACTTTCAAGCATCAAACATAACTTAAATGAATATATTCTATAAAGCCACGTATGGATAATGGAATCCAGTGACAGAGAAAAATAAGTTCATTAATAAATCATAGCTAAAGCCAATCTTTCATTATTTGTAACAAGATTTTATTGAAGGTACACTATTAGGATACGCTCTAGTAGAAGGAGGGGGGCACAAAACTCATTTTTATCACACCTTAGAAGAACAAATCTGACAGGGAAAAGAAGAGCCAAGGGCTGTTAAATTGAAAATGACTAACGTATCCTGGCAATTAAAATCTCTCTACTTTGTGGAAGTTACGAATTAACTGCAATTTTTGCATCTGTTTTAAACACATTATTCTCCAAGGATAGCAGAGTGAGTAGTTAATGAATAAAATACTTTAAATATCTTTCCAGTACAAGTTTTTAAAACTCACAAATCATGGAAGGGCCATTTTACACTTATCTGTTGATCTGTTGATAGATTCCCTCTAAGTGTATCATCAGCATCCAAAACAGGGGTGATGTCAACGTTCCCTGGGGCACACACTCAATTCTAATTCAGGGACAACTTGCATTTCCACCTTCTGAGGTGGTAGGAGGCCCGCCCAACACTGCCCCCTGTTCAGTTTCATCTTGCATGATTCAGCTCTGAATTTTCTTGGTCCCAAACATTTATATATATATATTTTTTGCAAATACTTTAAGTACACCACTTTATGAACCAACACTTAATCATTTTCATTGTCAATAATCATAGATCATTCTAATACTTCCTAGCCTTGCAGTCTGCGTGTATTAATCATATTCAGTCCTTTATAATAACCCATTATTAGAGATGTGCAGCCAAGGCACAAACAGGCCAGGACCTGAACCCAGTTCTGTCCTGCCCTCACATCCTGCATTTTTTAACACTGCAAAACATGACCTCCCAGTAAATGGTCATAATTCCTAACCTATGATTGATTCTTATCATTAACATAACTCATGCGGGTATGAGGGGAAGGGGGTGAGATGTGCCAAGTCAGATTCCACAGTGAAAAACATGCCGTAATCGCTGGGATGAGATATAACGGTTAAGGATATGTGAAATCTGCTCTGCAAATTGTGAAACTTAAATCCCAATCGTGTGTGTGTGTGTGTGTGTGTGTGTGTGTGTGTGTGTGTGAGAGAGAGAGAGAGAGAGAGAGACAGACAGAGACAGAGACAGACACAGACAGACAGACAGACAATATAAAAATTGCATTTTTTATAACAATTTAATGATTGCTGGCACTCTGCCTGTGGAAGTGTGTTCGTGCCAACCTTAGTCATGAAAATGATTGCTTCCTTGGATAAGTTCAGCCAGGGTTGGGAGCTACCACTATTACAATCAAATAACGTAGACTCTATGAAGAAAAACCTATCACACTGCACCTCTATATCTGGAGGTAATGTTCTGAAATGAATTTCGGTACTTTGAACTAATTCAACATTTATCTGTTTAACAGCTTTTCTTCCTAGGATTCCTGGGCTAAAGTCTGAAAATTCTTAAAATTATATTAAAAGGGTTTTCAGAATTTAATAAGTAGAACTCAGGAACTATGTAATCTCTGAAAAGTATAGATAGAACATGATAACTTTTTAAAAGCTTATTCAGTGATCACCCGTAGTCCTACATTTCTTTTGAAATTAACTAGGGGTTTTTAAAATCTGAATTTTGAGTTTAGCTACTGAAGGCTCTCAAATTAAAAATACGATTTTTCTGATGATCATAAATGTAAAAATCCTGAAAAGAATATTAGCAAAACAAATTCAACAGGTGCTTACTCTAGCCACTGGTCCAAAAGACCTAGAAAGTGAGAGGTCACAGCCCAGTGCTTCCTTCAGGGTCAAAAAAACAAACAAACAAGTGAATACAAAGAGGAAGGCCAGGAGTGCATTTGAGCACCCACGCCAAGTTGATGATTTAGGCCCTCCGGATGCTGCTTTTACTCTTGGTTAGGAGTTCATCCATCTATACCTGGAGTTTGGTTTTTATGGTCACGTTTTTCTTGTAGGTGAGTGTATTCTAAACCAGGTTCACGGTCTCTATAGATCTGTGGGGTGTTTTCTGTGGAATTCTTTGAGGAGAATAAAGAAAATCAGAGTTCAGATGTTATTCATTGAGGAATATGAACTCTGCTTTAGGTTATGTATAGAGACACGTGTACAGGGATTTCTTTGTATTTCTCCATATACAGTTCATTTCAGAAGGTCTCAGAAGTATTTGCTGCGTAAATAAACAGTGGCAAGCCTAAGACTTCACACCACATTTACATGAAGTATTAACCGTCTAAAGTGTGTGAGTGTGTTTACGATTGCTAAATGGGAATTTTGGAATAATAAATACAGAGCCCTGTCAGGTGGTGTCAACAGCTATAATTCATGTTGAACTTAGAGGTTTTTATACATCTGACAAGTTGTCCGTATGTAGAGGGCCCTACTGAAGACATCAAAAGAAAATCATATAACTTAACTCCCAGGCAGTGGGAAAATGGCAGTAAAAATTGCATGTGTCATTTGCCCTGAGATCTTGAAAGCGACACATATCCCAATTGTGAGAGAATTCGAGAATAGCTTAGCCTTCCTTCCACCCTCAGGCTAACTTCCCATTCAAAGCAGTACCTTGGTCAAGCTGGAAAGTACTTTTACTTTTAGCTACACAACCCTCTGACTAGGACTCACTGAGTTTGTCTAGCTTTACATGATGCCTGAAAAATCCAGTTGTCTCACTTCTCTTTTTCAATAGTATTGAGATATAATTGACATAACATTGTATAAATTTAGGTGTTCACAATACAGGATACGGATAATGTGTTGTAGAATAATGCAGCTGAAGTCTGTATAATTTTGTTAACCAGTAGCGACCCAATAAGTTTAACAAAAACAAAAAGTAATACATTTAAGGTGTTCAACACAATGATTACTGTATATGTTACAAAATTATTACTACACTAAACTTAGTTAACTTCCATCACCTCACAAAGCTACATTTTTTTCCCTTGTGATAAGAACTTTTAAGATCTACTCTCTTAGAAACTTTCAAACATACAATATAGTGTTGTTAACTGTAGTCACTATGTTATACATTATATCCTCAGAATTTAATTATCTAGTAACAGGAAGTTCAAACCTTTTGACCTTTTTTACCCAATGCCTCCACCTCCCACCCACCTCTGGAAAACACAGATCTTATCTTTGGTTCCGCAAATTTGATTTTTTAAAAGATTTCACATATAAGTGTGGTGATACGGCATTTGTCTTTCTCTGTCTGATTTATTTCACTTAGCGTAATGCCCCCAAGGGCCATCTGTGTTACCATGAATGACGAGATTTTGATTCAATGGTCAGTTTGGCTCAGTGGCCAGGGTACACTTGAAAACCTTCGTGATTTTCAGTAGACTTGTAGTACTCCTTGGCAGCAAAGCATATGACGGTCAGGATGCTGTATACAATTTCTCACACCTAGTGTCTGAAAGAAATATTACTAAATATCTTTCTTAAAAGATATTGTCCAGTACTTAAGGCAAAAGATACAAAAGAGAGAAGGACTACTTAAAATGAACTTTAAAACATTCAAATATATAGAATATGGTCACCAAGAACGCTTAACATATATGGAACACTACACAAGTGAAGAAGAGTTTAATAATTAGGAAAAGACATGTTGTTATATCACCTTACATATACAATTTTCAAGATCATTCCCATATAATGTCTCATAAGATGCACCCCCACACCAAGGTGAGCTAAAACACCCAGTGGATTTGAGGTTCAGGAAGGCTTGGTCTTGAATCATACAGCCTGGAGACAGCAGATCCACAACAAGACCTATTCCAGGTACCTCGCTAGTGCTCATTATGATCCACCCAAACCTCCTTTCTACATAGGGAAATACATCTAAAAAATCAATGCTACCACCAAAGAACATATACAGATGGCAAATAAGCAAATGAAAAGATGCTCCACCTAGTATGTCATCAGGAAAATGCAAATTAAAACAACAATGAGATACCACTACACACCTATTAGAATGGCCAAAATCTAAAACAATGACAACACCAAATGCTGGTGGGGATGTGGAGCAACGGGACCTCTGATTCATTGCTGGTGGGAATGTAAAATGATGCAGCCACTGTGGAAAGCAGTCTGGCAGTTTCTTCCCAGACTAACTACACACTCTTACCATGGAACCCAGCAGTTATACTCCTTGGTATTTAACCAAAGGATCTGAAATTTTACATCTATGCAAAAATCTGCTCTAGAATATTTACAGCAGCTTCATTCACAGTTGCAAAAACTTGGAAACCACCCAGATGTCCTCCAACAGGTGAACGTATAAATAAACTGTGATACATCTAGACAATAGACTATTATTCAGCATAAGAAAGTAATGAGCTATCAAGCTGTGAAATGACACGGAGGTACCTTAAATGCACTCTTATGAAGCAACAGAAACCAACCTAAAAAGGTGATATACTTTATGGTTCCAACTATATGACATTCTGAAAAAGGCAAAACTATGGAAACAAGAAAAAAGATAACTGGTTTCCAGGGATGGGGGGATGAATAGGCAGAGCACAGAGGATTTTTAGGGAAGGGAAAATACTCTGTATGATATTATAATGACGAATACAGGTTATTATACGATTTTGTCCAGACACAGAAAATGTACACCAGCACGAATGAACCCTAAGGTAAACATGGACTTCGGGTGATCGTGTTGTGTCAGTGGAGGTTCGCCCTTGGTTTCAGAAAGGAGCACCATTCTGGGGAGGGATATTGATGATGGCGGAGGCTATGCTAGTGTGGAGACGGGGGATATGTAGGAAGTCTCTATACTTTTCTCTCAAGTTTGTTGTGAACCTAAACAAAAAGATTTCTTTAAGACACTGCAGACTACTAAAAACTGGAATCACTTTCAAAGATAACTATTAGAATAGTTCTTTTCATGGAGCACTTTAAATGCAGCTGATTGCTAAAGGCAGGGAACTAAATTAGAAGCCACACATTTACTTATACCCTAGAACAGTGATTTTCAACCAGTGGGCTGCAAGGATTTTTAAAACCTACAGCACCTGAATATTTAGTTAGGGGCACCAGCCTCCTTTCCCTTAGATTGTCAAATAAAAAAAAAAATGACAACAGCCAACACAACAATAGCCCTCTGGTGTGAATGCCCTGTCCTGAACCATAAAAATATAGGTCATATAATAGGGTTGCACCTTATTGGTCACATCACATAATAAGGTTACCTCTGATTGGTTAATCCTTGGTAACAAATATCCTTATATGCAAGTATAGGCACCTGATTTTTTAAAAAGTCACTTTGGAGCAAAAAGGGTAGGTAATTACTAATATTATTTTTTTGTAAATCAATTAAAAGTATACTTAGTTTTAAAATTAAAAGTATACTTAGTCAGATCAGCAAAAAAGTATGTTTTTGGTGTGCCACGCAATTTTAGTAATTAGTTTATGTGTGCCAGGAGATGAAAAAGGTTGAAAATCGCTGCCGTAGGATTCTAGTGCTACTGCTACAAGCAAAATCTGTGCTCTCTATGGAAAGCCATTCAGTTAATTATATGGGTTAAGAAAAACTTGTGAGAGGCACAATGGCGCAATGGAAGGTGCAGACTAAACCAAAAGTTATGGCTTAATGTTTTAATTATTCATTAAATAGATACGGAAGCTTAGATAGATTGTGCTACTTTTGATGTCACAATTTTCCTGACTTATAAAATTTGTAAGGAAGAAGAACGACATAATCTTTAGGATCCCTTCTGATATTCAGAAGGTATAATTCAAGAGTGATTTTTCCTCCTGTCTCCATTATTCAACACATATTTGCCCTCATTATTTTATCTAGTTCTAGATTCAGCACTGAAGGAGAGAAGAAATAAAACAAGCAGATCTTATTTCTGTGGTTTTTTAAAAAATTTTATCTGTGCTCAAAATTTAAGTGTTCCTCATTCAAGTGTTCATTTAAAAAATATGTTTAATGACAATTAGACCCCAAAACTGAAAAAATACATTCTTCTCTGAACTTAGATTTCAACACAAAGCAACCAGATATTTTTTTTCAGAAGTTGAGGACTTAAGATCCACCACCATTTCATTCCCGAGAACCAATGTTTTTCTAACTTTGAACCCTTGTGGAGAAGATCCAAATGCAAAGCCTCTTTCAGTATTAAAGGCTGTGTGCTTGGGAGCACAACCACTGAACACAGGGGAAAGATGAAGAACTAGCCCAGTTTCAGAATACCACAGAGTAAATCAAATTAAAGAACATCTCGAAATTTTCAGTCCATCACAGGATACTTTCAGTAAGTTCTTTCGGCCATGGAAGTAATTTTTCTTCAAAATTATTATTCCTTTTAAATTCTAAGCTTCCATTCTAATTGATCTTCATGGTCTTGCTATTGTAATTACAATATGTCCAAATGTATGAAGGATATAATTTGAACATGTCCATTTATTGCATATGTCAGTGCAATATTTGCTTTTGATCATTCAAAACATTGCAACAGACAATGAAAGCCATTTTGAATAAGTCTGCATGAGACAAAAATATTATTAAAATCATTTTAGTTTGCCCAAACAGATCAATCTACAATGCATGAAAAAAAGAATGCCGTCTAAATCAAAGAGTAGAAACTGGATACTGAAGATTTTAATAGAGTTTTCTTCATTTTTAACAGAGAGCAGTCCTTTCTACCTTTTGATTTGACATCTTTTGTCTCATTCTCATTACTCTCTAAAGTCCCCAGGAGTGTCCAACCTTTTGGCATCTCTGGGCCACACTAGAAGAAGAAGAAGAGATGTTTTGGGCCACACATTAAACACACTGTAACATGTAATCACAAAAACAATCTCATAATGTTTTAAGTAAATTCATGATTTTGTGTTGGGCCGCATGCTACCCGCGGGCCATGGGTCAGACACGCCGCTGCACACACAACCAAATCTCATCCTTGGGTCTTTGGTTATGTTGTTCCCAGTCCTGAGTCCTACATTTACACAGTATGTTTTAAGTATTTATTTTTTTACTTATTTAAAAGAGCTATGATAAGTTTTCGGTGTACAACACTGTGATTCAACATTTATATATCTTACAATATAGTCCCCACACTAAGTCTACTGGCGGTCGCTGTGCAAAGCCATCACACTGCTGTTGGCTGTATTCCTCTTCACCTTTTTCACCCATTGCTCCACTCCCCGCCCCTCTGGCCACCATCAGTTCTTTGTTTCTATGAGTCTGTTTTTGTTTTGTTTGTTCATTTGTTTCGATTTTTTAGAACATCTCACATATAAGTGAAGCCATGAGGTATACTTGTCTTTTTGTAGTTTCACTTAGCATAATACCCTCTAGGTCCGTCTATATTGTCACAAATGGCAGGATTTCATTTTTTTTTAAACACATATTTCTTTTTTAAATTAATTTTCTTTTTCTTTATATACATATAGTTAGTATATCCTATTGTATTAGCGTCACATGTATAAAACAGTGATTTGACTTTTATTCCTTACAATGTGAGCCCCACGCTGCTTCTAGCAGTCAGTCATCTGTCACTGTGCAAATTGTCACCCTATTATTACCGACTCTACATGGTGGGGCAAAAGAAGGTTTACCATTGGTATGTATGGACAATAATAGAATAATTACTAAATAATAATACCAGAATATACGCTGTGTTTCATGCACTAACAACGACACACATACTTGTGTCCACCCTGTGTGTGCCTTTGCCTTTTTCACCCATTCCTCCCTCCCTCCCCCTCCCCTCTGGCAACCATGATTTAATCTCTGTTTCTATGAGTCTGTTTTTGTTTTGCTTTGATTGTTAATTTGTTTTGTTTTATAGACTCCACATATAAATGAAGCCATGTGGTATTTGTCTTTCTCTGTCTGACTTATTTAACTTAGAATAATACCCTCTAGCTCCATCCATGCTGTAGCAAATGGCAAGATTTCATTCTTTTTATTGAAGAGTAATATTCCTTTGCATATACGTGCCACATCTTCTTTATCCACTCATGCATCGATAGACACTTAGGGTGTTTCCATAGCTTGCCTCTTGTAAACTATACTGCAATGAACATAGGGGTGTATATATCTTTTCGGATTAACGTTTTCTATTGCCATGAGAGTGGAATTGTTGAGTCATGCGGTAGTTCTATTTTTAGTTGTTTGAGGAATCTTTGTACTGTTTTCCACAGTGGCTTCACCAGTTTACAGATTCTACCAATAATGCGTGAGGGTTCCCTTTCCTCCACATTTTCTTCAATGTTTGCTAGTTCTTGCCTTTTTTGTAATAGTTATTCAGGCTGGTGTGAGGTGGTAGCTCATTGTGGTTTTGATTTACATTTCTCTGATGATTATATTTTCATATATATATTGGCCATCTGTCTATCTTCTTTAGAAAAATGTCATGTCCTCTGCCCTTTTTTTTAATTACATATTTTTGTTATTGAAATTTATGAGTTCCTTATATATTTTTGATATCAACCTCTTATTGAACGTATCATTTATGAATATATTCTCCCATTCGATAGGTTATATTTTCATTTCGTTGATAGTGTCCTTCACTGTGAAGAAGCTTTTTAGTTTAATGACATCTCATCTGTTTATTTTTGCTTTTATTTCCCTTGCTTCAAGGAAATACATCCCAAAAGATATTACTAAGACTGGTGTCAAAGTGCTTCGTACACACATTTTCTTCTAGAAGTTTTATTGTTTCAGGTCTTATATTTAAGTCTTTCTAAAAATATTTTTTAAGTTTATTTTAGATATGCTGTAAGAGAGTGGTCCAGTTTCTTTCTTTTTTTAATGTACCTGTCTATTGTCCCAGCACCTCTTGCTGAAGAGACTGTCATTTCTCCATTGTATATTCTTTCCTCTTTTATCAAAGATTAATTGACTGTGCAAGCAAGGGTTAATTTCTGGGCTCTCTATTTTATTCCATTGATCTGTGGGTCTGTGTTTGTACTAGCACTACACTGTTTCGATTATTACAGATAGCTTTGTTGTATAGTTTGAAATCGGGGAAACATAATACCTCTAACTTCGTTCTTCCTTCTCTAGATTGCTGTGGCTATTTATGGTCTTCTGCGATTCCATATATATTTGAGGATTATATTTGTAGTTCTGAGAACAATGCCATGGTTATTTTGATAGGGATGCATCAAATCTGTAAATGCCTTTCAGTAGTATGGACGTTTTAATAATGTTAATCTTTCCAATGAATGAACACACTATATCCTTCCATTTATTTGTGTCCTCTTCAGTGTCTTGCTTCAATGCCTTACAGTTTTCAGAGAACAGGTATTTTACCTCGTTGGTTAAATGACTTCTAGGTATTTTATTCTTTTTTGCCATTGGACCTGTGGCTGTTCAGTCTTCTGAGTATTGGAGGGAAAGGCAGGAAATTGTGTCATGAGTTTCTTTACAACTTAATTTGTAAGCTCACCTGAGTTGTCATGGTTTTACTTTGCCTCTGAATCATGCGTTGTGTTGCCTACAGAGCTGTTCTCACAGTTCTATTCCTGCAGTGGCCTCGCTTCTCTCCACACACTGAACTCTCTACCTTCTTCGCCCCTTGCGTCCTCTGTGTGACGCAGTGCTGCATCTTACTCCTGGTCTAAAACCACATAGCCAGAGCTTCCTGAGTCTCTCCTTTCATCTCATCTCAGAAGGAGCTTCTCTTTGATAAAGCAAGTCCCCCTCCTAGTCATCTCAGTCCTATAAATCTCCATGTGCTCTTGACTTCTACACTCCCCGATGCTGATAGACACAGTATTTTATTGTATCTTTAATCTTTCACTCCACTCATGTTTCATGTTGCAAATCTGCTCTGGTTTCCTATTACACACACACACACACACACACACACAGTTTCATATCCTATTGCGATTCATCTCTTTTTTTACTTTGATTGAGTAATTAGCGTGTTATTTTCAGTCTGTTTCCATTCTCTATCCGTATGCTTCTTGCTTTATTTATTAGTTGTCTGATCTGACTTTGGTTGCTCCTTGACTGGATCTCTCTGCTGTTCCCCTCACCGGTTAGTGGTTACCAGTGACTTCTTAAATACTAGATCCAAAAGTCTTTCTTTCAGTTATTGCTTTTGTGTGTGTATGTCCTAGATTCCTCTGTATTATCTTCTAGAATAGCGTTTTAAACGTAGTTCTGATGATTCTCTGTGGACCTAGTTTTTGTTTTACCTTTGAAGTTTCCATTTAAATTACATGAAAGTTATTATTGCATTAAATTCCAAATAAATCGCATAAAAGTTATTAGCTTCACTTCTTCTCCTCATGCCTCTTTAAGGATTCTTTTCTTTTTTTAACCAAACTTTTTGCTTTTCTTTTGGGAATCTTATCCATTCTCACGGCTTAAAATGACACCTTTCTCAAATTTTCATTCTTGAACTCACTCTTCATCTTTGTCTTCATCTTTGTCAATTAGATTCCTCTTACTAAAAGTCCTGCAATGACTTCAAATGCTATGTTTAATATCTTAAACTAGATTCATGTATTTTCAGCCAAAGCCAGTTTATTTTTTTGTATGGAAAACCATTTTTCCATCAATTGAAGCCTAAAGCCTTAGCATCTTCTATGAAAATAATATAATGTAAACCAGAGTATAGGACCTTTAAGAAAACTAGATGCAATAGTCTAAAAAAAAACATGAGTAACAAATTAAATCTGAGCAATTAAGGAATATTTAGAAGTTTCAGAAGAAAATTTTAGCTATTTTGTAAGATTAAGGGTCCAAAATCTATTTCTGTATCTTCCACATAAACATAAGTAAAAATATGTAAATAACCTCTTCCCTAAAAAAGAAAAAAGTTTATTGCTCAATAAATCCTATCGAGCTTTTCTTTACAATGATTTAACATTTTTACTTTCTTTCTCTTCTGTCAGATAACTTATTATTCGCTAATCTATTTATTCATTTATTCAATAACTGGTCAATCAGCATTTACTATGCTGGTGCCTGTTCTTCTTGGTGTTTTTTCATATAATAAATAGACGATTACAATTTCCTCCCAAAGATTTTTCTGTCCTCAGAATTTTCCGTTAAGTGTACCATTCCACGTAAGTCCCAAAACACCTCTTCATGCCCGGCACTGCTCCGTTACAAAACTTTTCATTTGTCAAGATCAAATCTAATTTCACCTGTTTGGCACTCGAGATTCTCAAAGGTCTGAATGCCCCCCTTCCGCCCCTCCCCTCTCCTCACATGCACTTTTTTTTAACCTTCACTCTTACATTAAAGCAATCCTTGCCCATCCACTCCTTGTTTTGTAACCACGCTGTGTGCCTTGCAGCTTCCAAAGCGTTCCTTCACCCCTGTTGCCAGGAAGACCTTCCATCACAGCCTCCCTTTAAATTCCTCCTTCCTCTTAAGGCCAGGCCGCTCTCCACCCCGCGTTAGGCCATCCACGATGACCTCAGCCTTCACTGCCTGAATTTTTGTGGCCCTAATCATCTATTCCCTTGCTCCAACAGCAATATCCACACCATGTCCTATATTGCTAAGCATTTTTGCACATGTGCGTGGGCATTCTCTCTTCCTAACTGTATTATAAACCCATGACAGATGAGTTACTTCGTTGTATCACCCACATCGAAGATGGTACTTAAAAACATTAAGCAGACAAGGCAGATGTTTAATAATTATGCATTAACAACGTCTTCTCTCAATCAGATCAAAATTTCATTTACTTTTGCATTCCCCCAAAGATACCATGGACAGTGCCAACATATTACAGTATGTTTTTAACATCACTGCAAAGGATGTGCAGCTTTGAAACACAGATACAAGCGGTATCATTTGCAAGCTCCTTTACAGTTCATCCCTCTGCTGCAATCAGTGAATTATGTGCCAAACCCTCTGGCAGGCACTGTGGGGGGGGGGGGAGATAAACATGACAGTCTCCCCCTTGTAAAGACAGGTACACATGTCCCTACCCTGTGGAGCTGGCAGTGAGCGTTTGTGAGGGACGTGAGCCCCCTGGGCAGTACGGCCGTTCCAGTGACAGCTTCTGCCTAGGGAAGCTGGAGTTGTCTGCTGAAGCAGCGGGGAAAAAATAACTGCTTTTCATGAATTAATCCTGTTTTAAATGGTATTTATTGAGGCTTAAAAATAATAGCCAATTACTAAGTATGACTTGGTTAATTAAGGAATTTTGTCAATGGTTTTTTTGTTTAGTTTTACGCAGAACAGTCATGTTCTGAATGCAGTATGTTTTATTGTTTAAGTATATGTTATACATTTTATTTTTAATTACAGCATACATTCAACATTATTTTATATTAGTTTCAGGTGCACAACATAGTAGTAAGACAGTCATATCCTTTGCAAAGTGATCCCTGATACGTCAAGTACCCACTTAGCACCATACATAGTTATACTACAATATTATTGACTATATTCTCTATGCTGTGTTTACATCCCCATGCCTATTTTGTATCTACCTATTTGTAGTTAATAATCCCTTTACCTTTTTCTCCTAGCCCCAAACACCCCCTTCCTCCAGCAATCAGCCTGTTCTCTCTATGGTCTGTTGCTATTTTGTTTATTTTGTTCTTTAGAATCCACATATAAGTGAAATCGTATGGTATTTGTCTTTGACTTATTTCACTGAGCACAATAATATTCCATCTTATTTTCTCTTTATTAAATAAATTAGTATGGGTAATGTTAGTTTTGACTTTGAGAGTTGAATAACTTTTTATAGGCTGAAGGAATAAGAAGAGCCAAAGATTTCTGATAGTTTCGTTCTTTACAGTACATACATGAATCAGACATAAAGCAACACTGGCGATTTAGGTATGAAAAATAACAGAGTAGTAGAATTCAGGATGTTAAAAACACAATTTTTAAACTCCAAAGATCACAAGACAAAGTGAGAGAGATGTGTGAAGGGGTGCAGACAAATTTGGAAATGATTGAAAATACAGGAATGAAATCATTGTCCTTAGAGCAATAGAAACCACATAGCACTGATTGATACAACAAGTTTTTTTAAGTCATAGTTGGAGAATTTTGAATATATAAACCACCTTTAGTTCTGTTGTTTCCATAGAAAAGCACATAATATTTTTCCGAAATTATGATAATCTTAATTATATGGTTTTCCTCTTAAGGTATCCATTTTCAGAAATAGTGCTAGGTGTATATATCAATCCCTTTTGAAATGTAATTATTTAGTTATTCCTATGAAAGATCAATGTCAAGGTAGGTTAAATATTAAAACAGTTTACCTCACATTGATGTTTCCCTTTCTCTCTCTCTTCCTCTCCAAAAATAAATAATCTTCAAAAAATATTATAACAATTTACCCATGATGACATATTTTGTGTTTATGTCAGATAATTTTTTGATGAAAGGTGCACTTTGTCCCTAAAACTGACATGAATTACGTGCAATGATTGCTGGACTTGCTATCCAGCATGTTTCACAATGTGCTTCTCAACTCACCCTCCTGGGCTGTAGAGCCACCTTAATGTGAGCTGTTCCAGCCTCAGGTTATTCAGAGTCTGGTGGAGGAGTTAAGTGATAGACAAATAACCATGACAGAGTCATCCAGAAGATGCTTTTGAACCCCTGGAAGGAAACAGTCTAGGACATTGTGGGAGGCTCCACATAGGAATTGATGTTTTACCTGCGAGGTTGAGAATGTGCAGGAAGGAAAACAAGAGGCTTCACAAAGAAGGTGAATTTTGGGTGGGATCTTGTAGAATTTGTAAGAGTGGAGGGAGCACTTTCTTTCCTCACCGATGAGGAATAATTTGGCAAAGAACCTTCAATTTACTAGAATGCATATAAAGATAAAAACTTACAAAGCGTAACAAATTATGATGTCCCAGATCAAAAGCATAAGCGAAGTTTTATGGCAGATTGACTTGTTCAGAATCTTCTTATGCCAGAGCTGTAGATGATTCCAATTCTGACAAACTTGAGTGAAATGAATCCATAATTAGTCATCGCTATAAGAAAAAAAAAATCCATCAGCTCCTGAGAAATCAAAATGCTGAATCAGTTGCTATAGAGTGGGCAAATAGGGCTCTGATTCCACACACGTGGGGAGAGGCCTTTGAGGGGCAAATCAGTCCCTTAAATTTATGACTTCTCAATCTTGACACACTGACGTCAGGGACAAGATAATTCTTTGTTGTGAAGGGCAGTTTTATGCCTATTAGGATGTTCCATGTCATCCCTGGACTCTACCCTCTAGATTCCAGTAGCACTTCACTCCTCAGTAGTGACAACCAAAAATTGCTTAAAATATTGACAACTGTCCCCTGCGGGGAGAAGCCATGCCCAGCTGAAAAACACTGATCGAATCAATGCATGATTTCCTCTCCCAGAAATGGGGCCCAGAGTACCAACATGGAGAAATGAGTGACCAAGAGAGTGTCAGATTTGTGCCCCGCCAGGTCCAGTGACACAAAACCCACTTTGGGCCCTTCACGACCTTCATCTCAACAATTCCCTCAGCATCGTTAGAAACAGGAACTCAAGTCTTTTTCTTGGCCTTCTGGAAAGAGTAAAGTATCATTTCTTTAATTCACACCCAGTTTAAGGATTTGTCAGTATATTCACTTCAAGAAGACTGTCTTCACCGCGCACAATTTATAAAGAGGTGGGGGATGGGGAGCCCTCATCTTTTTGGTCCACTGAGGTCAGTTTGAGCAAACTCCAAGTTAAATCCATCAAGGGAAACATAATTGAGACAAAAGACAGCAGTGAAGTAAAACGTACTGTGGTATCCCTAGGAAACCAGTAAGTCTTTGGGCTCGGCAAGTGGGGAAGAAAACGCAATGGGACTAGACAGAGAAGAAGTGGGAAGAGAGTTAACCAGCAAGGACTTGAGAATTTGGCTGAAGGCAATGTCCCAGAGGAAGAGAGCTTCGGGGGCTCCTGGCCAGGCCACCAAAGGTGCAGTTCCAGCCCAGGAGGGGCCAGCCTCGCCCTTTGGTCTTTCAGTCCACTGTGGCAATCTGTGGGCCCCTTGGGGGTTGGCCTCCAGAGCCTTGAGGCCGTGCTCTCTGGAAATACCAACATTCACTTTGATCACCGGCTTTCAAGAATGGTGGAAATGCAGCCTCCTCTTCTTCAAGGTGATCGCGCCCTTTTATCCAAGGAAAGTTCTCAAATGGCTTATGGCTTAGATACTCAATTTCCCTTAGTGTTCAACCCAGACATGAGCCAAAGGGAAGCCAGGACATTCCACACGAGTTCATGTGCTTTCAATCCAAAAAGACAAACTGGGGAGATTTGCACAAAAACATGAGAATTCTCATTCTTGCTGGTAATATAGGACATGAACCAGCCAGGGCCATTTTCCTCCTTAGGAGCTGTCTTCTCTTAGTACTTTTCCTCTTTAGGTTTCTGCATTGTTTAATGTGTTCTCTGCTATTGTATTGATAGTGATTCCAGTCCTAGGAAAACACAGACTCCCAGATCAATTTCAACCGGCATGTGCTCTAGGAAAGAGCCCATTCAAGGGCAGATCTTCTGGTTCTATTTTGTTTGTTTTCTTGGTTCTATTCTTGTTTTTCTCTCCTTTTCACTTGGCAGGAATTGAAGCCCTCACAATGCCCTGCTCTCCGCCTCCCCCGCCCCCTCCCTTAGCAAAGGAGCTCTTCAATGCAATAAGTTAGTCTAGACAAAGAAAATTAATGTAATTAGCAGAAAGCTTGCAAATGTGCTGTGTAGGAGGCCCTGTCATTATAGACCCTCACCCAGGCTCCTGTGGTTTGGTGTGTGTACAGAATGATAGTTCTGGGTTTCCTCTCTGTAGAGAGGAATAAAATAATGCTGGGTTTCAATTAGAGACATAACTGCAGTTTAGTCAGGGGCATAGAACGGGGTGGCTGGTAGCTACGCCAAGCTAATGTCATAAGACATAAAATCCCAGCACATAGCAAGGGATCCTGAAGCATCTGAGTTACCACAGCCTTCATACTCAATAAGACACCCAAGACTAGCAATTAGAATGCAGACAGAACAAATATTTACATTTTGAGAAAACAAAAGAGGAGGCATCAACAACAGCATGAATCAAAAGCCGCAAGATCTCAGATGTGGGCAAGCAAAGTGTCCCTGTCAGTGTGAAGGAGGAAGGCAGAAAGTTTCCAGTATTTGCAATTCAGAAATCTAGATTACTGGAAAATTCACAATAGCGCTGCAGTTTAAAATCTCCACTTCATTCACGTTACGCAGAGTTTAATATGACAAGTCAATTGCCCTTTTCCTCTATCCATCCTCAAAGCCTGCTATTAACTCCAAGTCATTTCTTCACCATGTGTATATGAGTTTTGTGTTCCAGAGAGTCTGACTATATTATTTCAGGAAGGTCTTCCAAGGTCCTAGAAGTGCTCAGGCATATTTTGAAACCATGTATCAATTCATAAATTCATTTTGTTCAAGAGCTTGTGTTCCAAAGGGTCAGAGAATGAGGTAAGATCTCAAAATAGAAGACAATGAGGGCTCTGGGTAGGGGTCCAGGCAAGGAGAGTGGTGCTTGGCAGCTAGAAGGAGTAGGTAGATATGTTTCTCTCTCTCTCTTTTTTTCCCCTGAGTTATTTTAGATGGTTCACCCATGCAAGCTCAGAGAACGCATCTGGAGAAGGGGAGGAAATCCCGGCTGGTCAGGCACATACAAAGGAGACTTGTCAGCAACAGGAAGACCCCGAGTCAGCCTGTGTAAGTGGTCTGAGGCATGTAGTTTTGACCAATGTGGCATTGTAAGAAATCCAGAGGGAGTGGTAAATAAAGATGGAATGGCTGGGGACTGGAGTGAGGAAAGGCAGGCTTTGGCTTTAACATGGCAAATGATGCTAACTTCCCCCGTCCAAGTGTCTCTAATTCTGAAATTCTATAAGCATGAGATGGTGTCTCAGCCCCTTTTGATCTCCATCAACTCCTAATGGATGTCTGCCATGCGCTTGGCATCGGTACTTGGGAAAATGACTTTGCTGCCAATTATCTGATACTGTTATTTCATTTCTAAAATGCAATATCTAAAAATTGTTCATTCGAGAGATGTTTCAAAGCATTTTTTTGCCAGTGTGCCAAGTTTCAGATTCAGTTTTGGAGCGGCACATACACATAGTATTTCACTCAATGTAATATTTTTTTTTTTTTTAAAAAAGGTAATGTTGAGTCCATGCTCTCTACCTTATTCCACTCTAAAAGGTCTTTACATGTCCTCAACACAAATGCGGGGGCGGGGGGAGGGGGAAGGGGACTCGAAGATTCCATGCTCTCGTAAACATTTCCCAGGTTACCGAAGGTAAGGAAGGTACCTACTCTCAGTTCTGCTTAAACAGGTTGACATTCTAGGGAAATAATCTATCAAGAAGCAGCTAAGAAGAAGCATTCTCAACAGGATACACTATCTGAGAGTCAAGACAGAGCCACAGACCTTAGTAACTGGGGGCAGATTCCAGCTGAACTCTTGACCTTTTCGGGTTAGAAAGAAGAGTGACTAAGTTTAGGGTCAGTGTGGCCAGGAAATTTTACTGTCTCGACAGTTCTCCTTCAAATTGCTCTTCTCTCTACTTATTGAATTTAAAACTCCGTTGTTTCAACATATGAAATCTGTGGCGGTTTAATGTATCTCTAATAAAGCAGAACTTGGTCTTTTTATTGGGGTGATGCAGTCTGTCAGTCATTTCAGGATTCGATGTCTGAAGCAGAGTTCTGTAGAGAAACATTATGGAAGTTACTGCATAAATCATGTGTATTCTGCAGAATTCATATTATCATTTTTTAATCCTTACCCAACGATATGTTTTTATTGCTTTGCGGGAAGAGAGAGAGCGAGAGAGCTCGATGCGGAAAACATCGATTGGTTGCCTCCTGCCTGGGTCCAACGGGAACCCACAATCTTTTGGTGTACATGACGCTCCAACCAACTGAACCACCCAGCCAGAGTCAGAATTGATGTTATTGATGTTTTTCTGTTTCGATAATAGAGTAGTACACCCTCACTTTTTGTAGAGGTTACTTGAATTCTGTTGTTTCCTTGGGCATCAGATCCCTTTCCCTTTTCTACAGTGTTGTTTCCTGTGTTTATGATGCTTCTGGAACTCTCCTCCATATCTGCGTTTTCTCACAGACAGCGCCAGGGAACAGAGCAGCGGCCAGGCATGAATTCCCTCCTGCTCAAAAGTCATCTCCCTCCACAGCTAACAATTCTCCTTACTTCCCACCTCAGAGCTGAGATTTCTAATCATGTCCAGTATTTTCTTTCTTTCCTCTATTTTCATACTCACCCTATTTTTGCTCTCAATTTTAAATATATTCAGATTTTCATTTTCATTTTAACATGTGAAAGAGGTAAAAAAAGGAAGAAGGAAGGAGGGAGGGAGGGAAGGGAGGAGGGAGGCTGGCTCTACTTCCTAAGGCCTGTTCTAGCTTCCTGGGGTCGTGGGATCTGTGTTTTTCTCCCACAGCACAACCAAAACTGCTTTAACTCAGTATCTAATTTGTTAGGAATTGATAGGTCATTTCAGTTCTGTCTTCTCTAACATGGCTGTATACTTTGTTTGGACCTCAGATCTTTGGTACTTCTGCTTTTCTTGGATTCTGGGTGCCCCTCCTTCCAAACTTCTCTGTCTCCTTTGAAGCAATTTTGTCTTCTTATCCCAAATAATCAGTTTTCTCCAAGGGTCAATGTTTGTCTCATTTAAGCCCCACTTTGCTCCTGGGGATCTTATCCTCATGAACATTAATTACTACAGGTGGTTTCCAGATCGAGCCCCAGCTGGGACTTTCTCTTCAACTCCAAACCCATGTTTTCAATGTGTTACCTCCCTATCCTAGGAAAAAATGACCACACCTCCTCCTAGATGGAGAATACTGAATTGCTCAGTCACAAGCATCAATTTCTTCCTGCTCTTCCTACCAATAGATCAATGTATTCTCCGCCCTTACACATTTTCTGTAGGGTCAAAGGCAAATTAACTGTGAACCAATCCAAGGTCAACACATCGGCCTGTGTGCACTCGCCTGCATGGCCCCGCCTTCCAACTTCTTTACAAACCTCGCTCCAGGATTACTTATATTCTCTTACTTAGACGATTTAAACCTCATGCATTCTGCTAGTTTTCCCTTACAGTTTAAAAAATTGTACATATGTCCCATTCATATTAATAAATGGAGGAGTAATACATTATCTTCATTAGAACTGCCTTTCTTTTTTTTAATCTTTTTATTTTTTTATTTTATTTTAATTAACTTATTTTTCCAAATACATTTGTCTCTGCCTTCCCCCCACCACTTTCCCCTGCCCTCTCCCCGCTCTCCCTCCCTCAGTCCTTCCCCACTTTGGCTTTGTCCATGAGTCCTTGCTATATGTTCCTTGACTTGCCCCTTCCCTTTCTTTTCCCCTGCCCACTCTGCCCTTCTTCCCTCTTGTCTCTGTTGGTTTCTTTTCCTTTCAGTGGTGCTGGTCTTATTTTCCTTGCACGATGCCTTTCTTTTAATTGCTCAAATTAAGGTCTAATTTTTTGCTTTCCCTTTCTTGAAAGAATAACCTGTACTTTATTGCCAATTTCTCACATCCTTTTCAATCTTCATCCTTTTGAAATTTGGCCTCTGTGACACTTGCTGGACAAAGATCACTCATTATCCAAACTCAAAGGACTCACTTGAGTCCTTATCTTACTCCTCTTGGCCACAGCTGACACCGTAGGCCTCTCCCTGCTTCTCCATATTCTCTCTGCCTTGGATTCTGCGAGATCCTTGGCTGAGCTTTGCTCTCTCTCTTTTTACCCTAAGTCTCTTGTACAAATGCTTCTTTTTTACATTTGTCCCTTAAACACTGATTTCCCGAGGGTGTCTTTCTCGTCCTGTGTTGTTTCTTTTTTAATGACCTCTCCTTTTTATAATCATTCTTCTTCAAACTCTCAGAAGGAGGTTGTGGTTAACAAGCAAAAATGAACAGAAAACTGGTTTTGAAGACTTAGACAAACCTGAGTTTGGCTCTCAGCTCTTACACTTCCTTTTACTAACAACGTAACCCAGGGTAGATCACATGATCTGTTGTATACTATCTCTGTAAAAGGGAAATGTGCATATCTAGACTGGCATCTGGTATTAATGGAGATAATATATGCACAAATGTAAAGTATATATTACTTAATGCTTGCACATATAAGTGCTTAAATTATAGTTGTGTTAATATTACTGCTGTTGTAATTATTTTTAAAGTGACACCTCTAGTTATGGATTCCAAAATCTTTTCTCTTTGGCTTGGCCTTCTCCACTGGGGTTCAGATTTATCTCATAGCTATTGGGTGTTGCCACTCATACATACTTCAAAGACACAACACAGAGAAGCAGACATATCTCTGTCCCCCTTCGCCTCAAGACCTGCTTGCCCTCCTGTCCTCGTTGCTCTTCTCAGTTGATAGCTGCATATCTGGCTTCGCCAAGTTTCCCAGACCGAAAGCCCCTGCCTTTCTAAACACACTTTCTTCCCACTTTCTCCCATCTGGGTGCTTGTGATGGATTCCTAACTGCTCTCTTCAGTTTTAGTTTTCCCCCATTCCGGTCCATAAACTGCTGCCACTCTCTCCGCTGCAAATGAGAGGCTCCCACTTCACAGAGCAAAACCCTTCCGGGGCTGCTCATCATCCACAGACAGTCCAAGCTCGTGGCACTGTGTTTGGCTTTCTCCATGACCTGGCCCCTGTCTTCCCTTGTATATTTCAATGAAGACTGATTGTTTTGTTCTCCTCCTTCCCTAATCTCTTCGCTCCTGCTCTTCCCCTGCCTGAGAGGCCTCTCTCCTCTCTTCCTGAGTGTTCTTCCATATGTACATTCTCAAAGATCCTGCTCGGGTTTGCTCCTGCTTCCCCGACTCAACACCTCACGGCTGAACAACGTGAAGCATCTCACAGTGTTTGGACTAACCCATGGAGAACTATTTTTGTGTGTTTTCCACCTAATTCAAGTTATCTGTTTACATATCTGTTATCCCAGCAAATATATACCACCCAAGAGGAGCACCGTGTCTTATTTGACATGAAGCAGGGACATTTCTCTCTCTGAATGAAACTTCATAGGCAGCTTGAGAATGATATTGCTCTAGACTGATCTGAGTATCTCTTCTGAAGTCTTTCCTCCTTCCATAGCCTAGATTCCCAAGAACGGAGTCAGTTACCACCCGAGCCAGACACTCTAGAGGCACAGCCAATACTATTCTTCTCTCTTATCTTCAGTATCTGTTCAACCACCAAAACTCTGTCTGCCCACCAACCCCCCCAGACATCTCTCAAATCCATTTGCTTCTCTAAATCCCACAATCATTGATTCTTTCTTTGACTTTGAGGAGTCAAATGTGGGGCTGCATATACTGCAGCAGAGGCCAATCTCTTCTGCCTCCCTCTGGACAGGGCCACCTACAGCCCAGTCACAGTTATGCCTCCTCCCTGCTGCCAGGGGGGACTTTCCTATTACATAAATGCATTATGGCCAGAATTCTAAAGGAACTTCCTCATGTCTTCAGGATACAGTCCCAGGCCTTTATCTTGAGATACCAAGGTCTTCCCAATTATAAAATTTCTAGATTCATCTCCAGGTACTTAGCAGGCACCTTGTACCTCAGTTCTGGAGACCTGCTCTCAGTTCTCAGGAAATTCAGTGCCCTCACATACCCATACTCACCTGTTCTCTTTGCCTGGGAAGCCTTTCCCTTTCCCAGCCTTTTCAACTAGCTCATTTCTACTGGTTCTTAAAGTACCAATTCAGATATTTCTTGTTGTTATCTGAGGACCTGATTTTTCTTTCCCTGATCTCTACTCCTAGGTACTCTTTCTCCATGCATGATGCAGACGTGTCTCATATATCTTTCAGTGTCTACTATATTGTTTTGTAAGTGCCACCTTTCTTGCCCAGTTCCTTAATAAAACTGTTATTTCTGGTAGGTTCTATGTCATAGTCAACTCTGTGTAATAATATCAATCATGGTATCTATCATCCATAAGCAATTGATTGCTGCTTGTTGAATGAGGAAATGAATGAATACAAATAAAGTTTTAAAAAGTTAAACAACTTGAAAAGTATGAAGGAACCAGAACACACGTCAAAGAGGAATGCTAAAGACAGTAAAGTACATTGGTTCTGAGCATGAGTTTGGAGGATAAGGAACCTGGGTTGAACTCTACCTTGGCTATTCACTAGTTACTTATATTTAGATAGGTACTTCATTTCTCTAAGCATTTCTTCCTTACCTGTAAATGATGATGATTACTTGAGATGGTTCTTCCAAAGATCAATTAATATGACTTATATCATATGGTTATTACAGTACTTTACTCAGTGAATGATTGGCCCTCAATAAATGTCGCTTGTTATTTTTATTACCTTGTGCCTGGCAGACTGTTTTAAATTGTACTTTTTAATTTATTAGTCTTTTAATTAAAAAATTATTATGACTAACACTTGTATAACTTTGGTTAATCTGGGAAAATTCCCAGTAAGTAGAAGCCTCATAAATTTGCAGAGATGAAAGAGATCATGTAGTTCAAAACCCTCACTTTTTATATTGGAAAGTAGTGGTCTACAAAGATTAAGCTCTAGGGTGATATAGCTTGTTAGAGGTTAGTTAGTGAAGATCTAGGACTAGAACCAAAGTATCTGTCAGAGCCTGTTCTTTCCACTTGCTTGGATTGTTGAAATCCACATGACTATCAGATTTTAAGAAAACTGAGAACATCTAGAGACTCTCGAGTCCATGGCAGGGAGAAAGAAGATGCCAAGCGGGCGGAGAAGTCACCTTGTCACATAACCACACAAGCACTATACTAGTCTGTGCCATTATTTCAGTTGTTTGAGAGGCTTTTCTCTTCCAAAGAAAAGAAAAAGAACTATAAAGAAAATTATGAAATATTATTACATGTAAATCTGATTAAAATTACAGTGGCGGCGAACTCTGAGATGAGACGGACGCATTTCCCCGGGCCGGCACGTAGCTGTGACCATGTTTGATTTCACCATTTCTGTCTAGCTTTAACTATGTTGCCTTTTCCCTATTAAGTTATCTTCCAGTAAAATCAAATTTTCAATTCCATTACCAATTTGTTTGAGGTAGTCCAGTAGGGTAAGGTAAAGAAAGAAACTCTCCATAAATAGACATGGAGACAGCTGAGAGAACATTAAAAAAAAAAATACCAGTTTGTGCCAGAAAGGGCAAAAAAAAAAAAAAAAAATTGCTGTATGGCTGAGAATATTTTTTCTTCTTACAGGAATCCAAAAGAGGGCTCCTAAATGAATCTTCCTTGGTTAAGGGTGTTTCCTATTTCATGAGTTTCTTGGTAATAAGTTCAATTATCCCAATTATTTGTCGCCACATCTGATTGAAGACTTAATAGAATGAAACAAAGCCCTTAATAACACAGGCTCCTAGATGTCTGTCATCATTTCAGAGTTTATGGGATTGTCTGGTTTTGCTCTGAAATTTCTTTAAAGGGGCAGAAGTTAGCTCTAGCAAGCATTGCATTTATCCATTCAGTTCATTTGTTCACTGTGCGCTCTTGTACATAAGCATTTGATTGCTAGACAAAATGAATGATTCTCTCCAACTGTGAGGCCAAATTTTTGTCATTGATATTCAAGGAAAAGTGTGACAGAAAGAAGAGCATTCAGCTTGGCGTCTTTTAGACATGACTATTGTAGAAAGACTCTTTAGGCGTTTTGGTGGTAGTTGCATAGAGATTATCTTTGCATTGCCTATGTGATTCTATTCAGTGTTGTTCCACATCAGAGTCCTTAGTGACAATAACTGTTATTTAAAAGGGTGTATAACATTCCTCTTGAATGGTATTTTTTTTATGCACTACAGTCAAGATACATGTGATCCTTTATGCTCATAATGGAGTCATATATTTTATAAAGGAATGTTGAGAGCTAGGTGTATAGGAAGTATCTGGAGAATAGCTTAGTTTTTCATGTGAACCAAAGATTATAAGAGAATTTAGAACAAGAAAGAGTCTTAGAAATTATCCTGTCTGAAAGGTCCCAAAGTATGATCCTTGCTTGTAACGCCAGTCCAGTGAGATACTTCTCCAAAGTTTCCATTATCCTACAAGTCAGGGAATCTGCACACTATAACTCTTTTAGAGACTCACACATCACATCGGTCACATTTAAGTCTTCCAGAAAAGGAGGCACTGTAGCTATGCTAACCCAGCCCTGCTCATTGTAATTTACTTGGTCATAGAACTCTAATATCCCATGGAACTGGCGTTCAGAAGGTAGTATTTTAGGAAACATTGACCTGTGCCCTTTTCTTAAGAAACCTGGGGCCCAGCAAGGTTGGCAAAAGGTCAGTTAGTATCTGAAACTAGAACCTTGGAACTGAAACTTGAACCAACATTTGGGGATAACCCATGCCCTAAGGATACCTTGTTGAAAGTCCTCAGGTAATGAACGGAAGGGCTGACTTTGTGTCTGCTTTTAAGTTGTTTTCATCAACCCGGTCATGTCGGTGTCTTAGCACGTCTGCAAGAAAACTTGGGAGAAACAAACCTAGGACAGATCAATAGCACAGTGACGCCACATAGGAAGTGTGCTACTAAGGCGCCTACTCTCAAAGTTGAGAGAATTCACAGAACTAATAGAGAACTCATTCCAGAATGTGTGTGTGTGTGTGTGTGTGTGTGTGTGTCCCCTAACTTATTAAATATATTTGTAGGACTTTCTGATAATCCCAGAGTTTAGTGATTAGCAGAGTTTCAGCCAGATTTAACTAGTTTCTGTTTTTATGTATGACTTTCTATTTATCTAATATATTCATTTACTCACCACTGGGTACCATAGATATGGCAGGTGGATATTTATACTGTCTTGCTGTAGAGGAGAAGCCCACATAGGTTAGTCTGCTGGAAAGTCATTTCATGATGAGGTGGTTCTTTAGCAGGAGCCTTGAGAACAGCAGTGTGGGATGGGGTAGGGGGGCAGAATTTGCTATTTTGTTAAATGAGCTGTCATTTTCTCTGTTCATTCTGGTCCTGCATTTCCATGTCTTTTTGTCATTTCCTAAATTTTTGGATGTGAATAGGCAATTGGCAACTTGACAAACTTTATAAGAAAAGACATAGGCATAGGTGATTTTTAAAAAGAGAAAAGTCTATGCAGTGGTTCAAGTGAGTCAGTCAAGAAAGCACAAGATACATTACGATGGCATTACTGGGTCACAACTTTGTAAGAACCTGTCAGTTCGACCTCCCTCACCTTAGAGCAAGTCCTTCAGAAACAAAATTTCCCCAACACTCTCATACGCCTACTGAACCAACGCTAAATGTTTCATGTCATCGTCAGAAGTGGTCAGATAATAAAGGAAACTGAATCCAGACCGTTCCGATCTTGTTTCACCTTAGAACAACTTTGGCTGATGAACATGGGGATTCCCTCCGTGCTTCTTTTAAGAAAGCCCCAAAAGCCCGTTCACTGGGCTGGAGGAGACAAATATGGGAGACTATTCAGGTGAAATAATTCTCCTTGATGTGGCTTTGTCCAAGCTTGTGCTAAATCCAAATCTCTACTTGAGATAAAGAGTTATTCAAAGGCTAGAAAGTCATAAAATTCAAGCAGGCTGTTTGTCATTTCCCTGCCAAGGCCCCAGGTCCTTCTGGAACTGAGAGCCAGACACTGAGGACACACACGCAGGGAGGGGGCCACTGAGACACACTTTCAACTCAAACTGGCCTCATCCACTCACCGAACCAAGAGGATGGTCTTAGTACTAATTACTTAATTATTTAAATAACAATGTAGTGGTGTTGTGGCTCTTAGATTTATCCAGAAAAAAATGGTGTATACTACTTTAAACATATTTCCTTTTTAAGCCAGATGCAAAACTTTCTCCTTGTGGCCAATGATGTTTGTGAAATATTAGAGATTAGAGACAAGTGAATAAAGAAAAGAGTGAGTGGGTAGTGAGAGTCATGGCCATTTAGGGTTTTGAATGTACTAATTCAACAAATATTATTGAGTGCCAACTTCACTAAATTCACACAGTAAAATCCAATCCCAGATTGGATCCCAGAAAATTTTAAAATTGCCAGGAATTTTAAGTAAGAAATCTCATCATTTAAAAGGCAGTTGTATCCTTTGTATTCCTCTGAGTAAAACTTTGATATTCAGATATTCTGAGTTCAAGCTTCTACGAGCAATGTTTCCTCAGATGTAACAGGAATAAGACATTCACCATACTTCTGAAGGTCCCTGTAGGGACTAAATGAGATGATGTTGTGTAAAGATGTTAGCCCTATACCAAGCACATAGCATGGAAAGTTAGCGAGACCTACAGGGCTTCCAGTCAAGATGGCGGCATAGGCATACATGGCTCACCTCTTCACACTACCACATCAAAATTACAACTAAAATATAGAGCAACCATCACTCAGAAATATCAGAAATTGAGTTGAATGGAAGTCTGACAACTATGGAATTAAACCACATTCATCTAGATTTGTATGAGGGTTGCAGATGTGCAACAGGCTGATCTCCCACCCATATGTGGTGGATAAAAATTTGGGAGTGATATCTCAGGAGCGAGGAGTCTCAGCCCCACACCAGGCCCCCCAGCCCAGGGTTCCAGTGCCAGGGAGATAAGTCCCCACAATTTCTGGCTACAAACACCAGGCGGGATTGAGTCAGTGGAAGAAACTTCTGAAGCCCTAAGCAGTTCCTCCTGAAAAACCCACACATGAACTCACCTATTCAGACTCACTCCCTCTGAGCTCCAACTTGAAGGGCACCAGTAGCACACTAGGAGAGGCTGAAGTGTCTGGCATCGGGGCAAGCAGAGGTCATTGGCCCCTTTCTGAGTCCTTGCCCCCACACAGCCACTGAGCTGGCAGGCTGGTGCCATATTTGAGATTCCATCAACCTGGCTAACAGTCTCCCCAGGCTGGAGATCCCCAGAGACTCCACCCCACCCAATTTATGGGCCCACCCAAGCTTCTTTTCCATATGAATAACTGGTCTTGGGTCAGGCTTCACAGTCTCCTCAATCCTATCAAGTAAGCAGCAGCTGGGCTCAGTGAGCTGCAGGCCAGGCACTAGCAGCAACCAGATTAGTTTCACAGCTTGGCTTCACCTGGGAATCTCCAAGCCCAGCACAAGCAGCAGCCTTCTCAGATTGCTTTATAGCTGAGGAAGGGTGGCCAGGGGCAAAACACAGTGGTGGTGGACCTTGGCCTGCACCACCTGGGAAACCCTAGGGCCAGCGCACCCAGTGGACAGCTACAGGCCATGTCGGAGCACCGCCACCCTGCCCCTGCACAGCTGATCCTCCACAAGGGCAGAGGTTGGTGGTAAGTGGTCACAGTCAATCCTTGTAGCTAACTGGCCTGGCTAAATCCCTCCTATTGATCTGCCAATAGCACCCGAGGCTAAACTACAAGAGTAGGGTTTACTCAGCCCTTATGAAGAGCGCACCTCAAATACCCAGCTTGGATGGTAGGGGAGGCTGTGCCACAGGACCTACAGGACATCTACTACAATAGGCCACACTACCAAGACATGGAGTCAAAGCAGCTCTACCTAATACATAGAAACAAACACAGGGAGTCTGCCAAAATGAGGAGACAAAGAAACAGGGCCCAAATGAAAGAAGAGATAAAAACTCCAGAAAAAGAGCTAAACAAAATGGAGATAAGCAATCTATCAGATGCAGATTTCAAACACTGGTTATAAGGGTGCTCAAGGAACTTTGTGAGGACCTCAGCAGCATAATAAAGATCTAGTCAGAAACAAAGGATTCGCTAACTGAAATAAAGAACAATTACAGGGAAACAATAGTAAAGTGGATGAAACCAAGAATCGAATCAATGATTTGTAACATAAAGAAGCAAAAAACAACCAATCAGAACAACAAGAAGAAAAAAAATGAGGGTAGTATAAGCAGCCTCTGCAAACACTTCAAGAAGTTCAACATTTGTAGCATCAGGGTGCCAGAAGGGAAAGAGCAAGAAATTGGAATCTATTTGAAAAAATACTGAAAGAAAACTTACCTAATTTAGTGAAGAAAATAGAAATGCAGGTCCAGGAAACACAGAGAGTCCCAGTCAACTTAGACCCACTGAGGACCATACCAAGACACATCGTAATTAAAATGCCAAGGGTTAAAATAGAGAATCTTACAGGCAACAAGAGAAAAACAGAGAGTTACCTACAAAGGAGTTCCCATGAGACTGTCAGGTGATTTCTCAAAAGAAACTTTGCAGGCAAGAAGGAGCTGGAAAGAAGTATTCAAAGTCATGAAAAGCAAGGACCTACAATCAATTACTGTACCCAGCAAAGCTATCATTTAGAATGGAAGGGCAGATAAAGTGATTCCAAGACAGGTAAAGCTAAAGGAATTCATTATCACCAAGCCATTTTCCATTAAATGTTAAAGGGACTAATTTAAGAAAAAGAAGATCAAAACTTTGAACATTAAAATGACAACAAACCACTATCACGCTGAATCTAAAAATAAAAACAAAAACAAACAACAAACAGCTACAACAGGAACAAAATCAGAGGTATGGGGATCATTTGGAGGGTCATCAGTTGGGAGGGGGAAGGGGAAGAAGTGGTACAGGGATAGAGAAGCACAATTGGTAGGAACAAAATAGACAGGAGGATGTTAAGAACAGTATAGGAAAGGGAGAAGCCGAAGAACTTACACACAAGACCCATGCACATGAACTAAGGAGGGGGATCGTAGGAGGGAATTGGGGTACCGGGCAGAGAGGGGCAAAGGGAAAAAATTGGGATAATTGTAAGAGCATAGTCAATAAAATATAATTTAAAAAAGAAAATTAGCTATAGCAAGTGCTATATTAGCTAGTACCTAAATTTTCTGTGTCCCTGAAAATTATTTTTAGGATTTTCTACATTAACTCTTTTTTTTTTTCCTTTTATAATTTCATATTCTCCTAGTGCTAAGAAACCAGAAAATGTCTGTGTGTGATTTTGGTAATTTTACACATTGGGTGGTAGAATAAGCAAAGTCTTAGAATTCAGACACCTTTGGACTTAACTTCTGTCCCCTCATCCTGGTGGCTGTGTAATGTTGGACAAGTGATTAAAGCTGAGTTTGCTTATCTATGAGGCATGGATAACAGTATTACATTTGCATGCTCGGGGGAGAGATGATGAACATTTTATTCCAGCCGTACACCAGGCATTAAATAAACGACAGTTTGGTGATTGGCACCTCTCTCTCTCCCTCTCTCTGCTGTACCTTCCTTCCTCCCTTTGCTCTCTCCTTCTGAAAAGAGCGCAAAAACCCACAAACACACAAGTTCAGAACACTTTCTGCTATGAATAGCAGAAGTGGTGTTCTGGAATATTTTTATGTTCTCCCTTATTCTCTTTGGTTGTATTAAACAAAGCATTTTCTGTAAGATCTGAGTATATACCCTAAGAAGTTGGTCCAAAAGCAAAGACACTAAATCAATACTAATCTTACTTAATGATATGAAATTGCCCCAATTATCTGTATGCAGTATTATTTTAAAGACTCTCAGTGAGATCTATAAATGGTTTCAAGTTACACCTAGAGAGTGATATATGAAGATAAACAACTGTGCATCTTGTTAAACCTATCGAGATTAAGTTTCCCTTTCTTTAATAAAAATGAGTGGCATTTCGATCTGGGCTACTGAGACGAGTAGAAGAAAATGTCAACAGACTTGGAATGAGATGAATCAAGATGACACGGATACAAAGGAGTGAGTGAGGATGTACCCTCCCCCCGAAGTGGACTTAATTCCTGTGTCCTGCTCCCCAGCTCCCCGTCTGCTTTCCTGCCTTGACTTCTCAACCTCGTGCCCATCCCGCGAGACTGGGCTTGGAGGATTGCCCTTAGAAAGTATCGCTTAGCTAGTGGAACATCAGCTAGTAGGGTTAAAAGGTAACAAGATAACTGACCCCATTCTAGGGGCTCAAGTTTCTCCCCAGCTCGGGCACTGAGGCTTCAAATGCCCAGAAAAGCAGTTTCAAAGTGCAATTTTTAACCTGGCAACGTCCCCCCCGCCTTTTTTTTTTTTTTTTTTTTTTTTTTTTTTTTTGCTGTGTGTCAACATTGAGAAACTTTCACTGGAGCTCAGATTTATTTTGGAAGCAGGGAAAGAACAAGGCGCATCTGCCCATTAGATGCTCTTAAGGGGGCTTCCACGTAAGCACAGAGATTTGGAATTGCCTCAAAGACAGACAGGGGTCAGAGAGTGCCTGGTAGATCAGTAACAGAATATTTAAATCAAAGTACGTCTTGGGAGAGAGCCAAGTTCGGGAAGAAGGCCTGAGTAACCCGACCCGGGCCGCGGCATCGGTGATAGCCCGAGCAGCTGTGCCCAGAGCCCTTACGGCCGCCCGGCTGAGTGGACGAGCGGGCCGGGGAGAACACAGGCTTAAGTGCGTGCTGGATTAGTGACAGACACAGACATGAGGTTGAGTTGCTTTGCTTTCTGCAGAAACCAGCATATTAAACTCATGTGCTGGTTATAAGAAGGGCCTTAACTGTGACAAAGTAATCACCCCTAACCACCTAGCCAATGTATTTATTGTGATGGCTCTGTTTATAAAATATGACTCCTAATGCCTCAAGGATGCCCTGCCGAGCCCCTGGACCCTGGGATCATTGTTAGAGAGGTGCGGTAGGCAAAACAGTGTCCTCCCGGGGATGTCTTGTGGACTTGTATGGTCACCTTATCGCAAGAGGGACGGGGCGGTGGTGGTAAGTGGCGGAAGGATCTGGTGAGGCGGTGATTACCCTGGATAATGCGGGTGGGCCCAACATAAATATCAATTCTTGAGTCCTCAAAGGTGACTCTTCTCGGGCTGTGGTCAGAGAGATGCGACATTAGCGGCTTTCAAGATGGCAAGATGGAGAGAAGGTGCCTGTGACCGCGAGTAGCCTCTAGAAGCTGGAAAACGGAAGGAAGTGGATTCTCTCCCAGAGCCTCCATAAGGGCACACATTCTGGGAGATACCTTGGTTTTAGCCCTGCGAGGCCCATGCCAGACTTCTGCAGAACCGTAGAGAATAAATCTGTGTAGGTTGAAGCCACCATATTGGTGGCAGTTTGCACTAACAGCACTCAAACGAGTACAGGGCCCTTGCCCTGGCCCTTCATCCAAGAAATGTCCCCCGCAGTCCCAGGCTGAGCCAGGAGAGTCTTATGAACCATCCGGGGGGCTTGCTGCTCTTCTCTCCAAAGGAAGGACCCCAGAGAGAGGACAGGGAACCAGAGTCCGACCTGCCACACCATGCCTCACCTCAGCGATCTCAAGGTCAAAAATCATGCCATTTCCTGCTCCGTGTCATTGAACGTGATGTAGGAAATAGGAAGTTTGTAAGAACCCAACGTTACAGGGAGAAGGGAAAGGAGGAAAGTGAGTACAAGTCGTTTAGAGCCCCTACCGTCTCGGTTCTTCACATCTAATTTAACTGACATTCCTGAGAAAGGGGAGAAGACCACGCCTCGGGGCAGGCCTGTGAATTGCGGAAGGTCACAGACTGTCTTAGTAGCTGTGACGCCAGGCGAGACCCAGGCCCTCCCCACCGCTTGGAGCTGCTCAGGGTAGAGTAACTCCCGTTGCTTCAACACTGTCATCTCGATAAGGGCACTGGGGGCTCCTGCTCAAGGAGCTGGGGCCCTGCTGGTCTGTCTGTTTTGAGCTTGGAGCTAGTTCAGGACATCATGGTAGGAAAAAAGCGCGCGCTGGGAAGGTCATCGAAATGGGAACGTATTTCAGCCTAGTCAGGCTTTTTTGTTTTCTGCCATGCTTGGGAAGGCCTTCAACAAACCAAGATTATTAAAGAAATACTTCCTCTGTGACTTTTTCTGATACTTTCCCCTTTTAGTTGAACCTTGTACCTGAGCCTTTTTTGCAAACTTCCTATTCTGTCCCATAAACAGATCAAAAGACAGTGAACTGGATAAAAAAAAAAAAAAACAGTAATTGCAACACGGATTATTACAAAGGGTATACTATATAAAGAGTTGTTGAAAATCAATTAAAATCAATAAATGATATGAACAGACATTTCATAAAAGGGGGACATATAAATAGGTTTTAAGCAAATAATAAAAGTTACATAAGCTTCATCTCACTGTGGAAATGAAAATTAAAACAATAGTGAGACCATTTTTAACCCACGAGAGTGGCAAAAATCCAAATGTTAATAACACACTGTGTTGGCACGAATATGTAGTCACTGGGAATATAAATTGGTATGGCCTCTAAAGAGGGCTATTTACAAATACCCATTAAAATTACAAATACACATAGCATTTAACCCAGCAGTTTATATTAAGAATTTACATTAAAGATGAAATTATTTATACTGAAATGACATGTTTTTATATGTCATTTTTAATTGGCACCTTGCCTGGAATTGCAAATAATACAGTACAAAAGCCTAAAGGCCTATCAATAAAGGATCGGTTACATAAATTCTCCCAATACATTTGGTGAATTATGATGCAGATCCCCAAAATAGTGAGAACTCTCTTTATGCACTGGCATGAAGTCTTTCTAGATTTATTGTTCAGTCTCTCCACAAAGACCATTCGGGAATGTCTGGGGAACATTTTTGGTGTCCCGTCTGGGAGGGAGAGAAGGGCTACCGGAACCTAGTGGGCAGAAGCCAGGGATACTGCTAAACATCCTATAATACACGGGACAACCCCACCCCCCTCGACACATACATAATCTATAGAATTAGCAAAGTTGGAAATGTCAGTGCCAAGGTTGAGAGACTCTAGAATAATGACCAGAAACTAATTCTATTACATGCCTATTGGGCTAAGGGACAGGTATTGGTAGAAACTTTACAGGGTTAAGTATTCTATTTAGTAATTATTGATTTAGGTACCTGTATTTATTTTTAAAAAATAAATAGCACTGTTTTCTTTTTTTAAAAGTCACTGTTTAATCTTCAAAAAAAAATATGGGGTGCAAGGTAAAAATCTTTGATTTTATCTGTTCATTTCTTTTTCCTTGTGGCTCCTTGACCTTTTGAAAGGCACAAGGACATATGTACTGACTGTTTCAATGTACATGGAGTGCTCTCTCCTGGAAACGCACTCCAAACAATAGAGTGAACTAGAAGAATGAAGTTGCAATACCCTCTATCTGACCACACAGGCTTTGCTCTTAGCAAACACCAGAGAAAGAGGTAACCTAAATTACTAGCAGTTACAATAATGTTAAGCCATTGTTTTCCAGGAGCAAGACAAACACTCCTATAAAAGAAAACTGATAGTGCAGAGGCGCCTTTTGATTAGAGCTCCTGACGGCGGTGACTTTAGAAGTCCAAGGACCTCTAAAGATCTCTCTGGAATTCATAAACCTATTGTAAATATTCATTATTAGGAACTCCTGCTCCATGTTGCCGGTAGTTGTTGACAGAAAGGCCGTAAAATTGTATTGCTCATTAAATCTCTACCCTCCCTCTTGATTACCGTGGTTCCAAAGCGACTTGACCAAGGTAAAGCATTCAGCAGAGCCTTAAAGGAAAGCCAAGTTCATTGTGATCAAGTCCAGACTCTGACCAGTCTTACTGATGGTTTTCTCTGCAAAGGCATTCAAGAGCCTTTGCTCTATTTACTCTTTTATTTTAGTTTCAACGCTTTCTCAATCTCTCTCTCCATTTCAAAATTTTCTGTGACATTGCAATTATTGTTTTAGGTTTAAAATTACATTAAGAAACATGTTACTAAAAAAAATACATCACCTATGTGAACACCAATATATATTAAATTTGGTGGGCCTCCCAGGTAGAAAGAGTCAGCCATTTTAAGGATGATATGAGAGAGCTGAAGTGACCTCTCCAATATGAATAGACAATATTCTAACAGATGTCATTAATACGTGATATCCCACCATTTGCACTTCCTTCGGGACCCTAACTGCCTTTTCCTGTTTCATGTTTAAAATATATAAAAAACAAGAAATCACAGGCAAGAGGATACAAATGTGTTCATGTGTGGATGGTTATAGGCTTTTTCCATCACTCACAAGACAGGAAAAGGTGAAGCCATTATAACTTAAGGCAAAGGAATCAGAAGAGAGTAGAGGATTCAAAGATGGGATTTAATGGGATCAAAAGCAAATTTTATACAAAATACAGTTATATTACATGTTTATTTTGGTACCTTATTCTGCATTTTTTTGCTTTCCAAAAAATATGAAGGACAGGATACTGAACCAGATTGTTCGTTCAAAGCTAAACTTAGCCAAAAGAAAGAGACTTTTTGCCCACTAATACGAAATATCAGACCACAAATGTAAAGATACATAGCTATGAAAAAAATATAATTTGTGCCCTCAATGAATTTATCATCTAGATGGGGAAAAAAACACATTCATGGAACATCTGCTTTCCTGTTCCTCAAAGCAGTGTACCCACAAGCAGTGTGCACTCCACACCACCCTGGAGTCTCCTCCAACTCCCACTGTGAAAGCAGAGTCAAGAACAAGGGACGCATTTGACGTACCGTATTCTGCAGCGTGGATTCCTGCGATTGGAGGAGAATGGACAAGAGAACCGCTAGGGCCCATCCCAACTCTAAGACATGATTCCTATACTTTAAGGACCAATTAGGGACATAGATTCTAAGGAAAATGCAATAGGGATGCGTTGCTCCCTTTCTCTGCCCCAATAACAAGAAAGGGAGAACCATGAGCTTGCGATGTACACCAAAAATGTTTTCTGGCCTTGGCCATCATTGTCCCACATACCAAAAAGGTTTGGGTTCGATTCCTGGTCAGGACACACACTTAGGTTGCAGGTTTGATCCCCAGTCAAATGTTTCTCTCTCACTTTGATATTTCTTCCTCTCTTTCTCTTCCTGTCTTTTGTAAGGGGAGAGCAACTTCTCACGAGTTCTGAAAAGGTTCTGACCTTTTCATTTCACACACCATTTTAAAGTCTTATCCATGTCGCTTTAGATTTATTTTGTGAAAAATGGAACTAAATTGACTATATCATTGAGAACAAGGATTGAGCCATTCTGTTCCCAGAACATTCTAGACAAACACCTAAGACTGATTTCAGGAGACTATGAGAAAAAGATAGAGGAAAATCTTAATCTCTTATTAATGCAAACATGGCTTCACATCCTAAAAATATAAGTGTTAAGTGAATACCATACATGCTAAATCCAGTTCACATTGACCTAGAATTCAAAAGCAGATATAGAAATTCAGTATGATTACTGTGTCTACCGATGAGAATTGAGAATCAAGCAATTTTAGTTTTGGAAAATGATGGTCATAAAAGCTAGGTCCTGGTACCAGAACAAAAATAAGCATGAGAAAATAGAGATGGTAAGAAAGAGAGAAAGGGAAGGAAAAGAAAAAATGAAGAGAGCTACAAGAAAGTTGCAATAGAAGAATCAGTCCAAACAGTGGCACCGGCAAAAAGCCGTTATCATGGGCAAGGAGAGAAAAACACCAATTACAACTATACGTTCTAGTCCATTTGGTGTATGTGTAAATGGCTCTATACACATTACTAGCGTTTGGTTTTCCTTAAACTGATGGTGAAACATGCATCTGAAAAAATTAAGGGGTGATTTTTTCAACATTCAAAAATATCTGCTTTTTAAAAGAATCCATCGTTAAGTCTCCTTCACATAGTTATGAGCTTTTAGCCTAATACATTTAAAATAAATCAATCCCTCAAATTTGGCTTCCATCAACACTATTATCTCTTGAAGCTGACAATCAGCATTGTCCCTCTCCAAAACTCAGGAAAACTTGTAAAATCAACACACCATCAACAATAATTCATTGCCTGCTAAAAACCCGCAGGAACACTGGTCTTTAGAATTAACTGAAATTCTGTCAGGAAATAAATTCATCAAGAAATAAAAACATGCTGTCTTTCGGAAAGACAATCTGTACTTTCAGAGTTTTTGTTTTCCAAGCAGTGGAGCTCAGCAGCGCCAAGCCACGCAGGCAACTTTTCACCCAAAGCCTCTTTTGACCAAAAGCAGAAATTTGGGGACAGGAGCAACACAACATTTGTTACTCTAGAGAAGGATATTTCTCTTTCTAAGGTGGGTGTTTCTGAATGACACATAATTCCTTGATCTGAACATAATTTTCAGCCCTGGCTGGTGTGGCTCAGTGGATTGAGTGACGACCTGAGAACCGAAAGGTTGCTGGTTTGATTCCTGGTCAGGGCACATGCCTGGGCTGAGAGCCAGGGTCGCAGTTGGAGGCATGCAAGAAGCAACCCATTGGTGTTTCTCTCACACATCAATGTCTCCCTTTCTTTCTCCCTCCCTGCCCCCTCTCTAAAAATAAATAAAAATAAAAATCTTTAAAAAACCACAATTTTCAAATGCAGCTATCTTTTCTAATGAGTTCATCTAGATGGCAAATCCAGAAATTCTTAGGCTTCCATTGTCAACTCTGCCCCTCAGACATCAGAAGAATTAGTAGTTAAAAAAGTTGAAAAATGGGAACATATTTCTCTCCACATAGTATAAACTAAGGGCATATTTTCTGTTGAGAATTTTTGTCCCCCCAAAGCAAGACCATTTAGAAAGAAAATTATTGATTTTGCCTTTTACAAGTGACTTAACTAGCCCTGTCTCTCCAACTGATGGCAGATTTAATAGTTGATAATATTTCAAAATTGCAGTTTTCATTTCTGTACCAGCAGCTCTCTGTTCCCTTGCTCTTCCAAGAATATAAATGTCTTTGAAAAGCACAAGTGAGTCAAGTATAGCCTGAATGAACTGAGAAAATCTGACATCTTAGGATATATGAAAATCAACTCTTTCGATTCCATGAAAAGAATTTAATAGGCATGATTTGCAGGAATTATGACATTTGTTCTTACTGTGAAAGTGAATAGAAGTAACATCAATGACAAAACCTGCTATTTCCTAAGACACTACTTTTACTAACTTGGCATCTTTGAAATGCTTTTAATTGATACTACATAAGACTTGGATTTTTGAAAGTTAGGACATTACATAGTGGGCATATAATATATAGTACTATACTTGATGGAAACCCCTATGAAAGGTGTTTTCTTCCCAGGTAACCTTAAAAAGTATTTTAAGTTTTCCTTATAGATGCTGTTCATGTATTACCCATTCAAAAAAAATGTAATGAAATCCCCAAGGACAGTAAGTAAGTTTAGGGAGTAAAAGATTAATAACAAAATCACCAAAATCCATTTAATGCCTCATTTTGATAAAAAGAAAACAGACTGGATTTTCATTATCAAACACATTTATTGATCATGCAGTTGCTGATAATTGCAGGTTTGACCTGGGAATATGTTGCAGTTTCTAACGGGCTGCTTTTAAGATTCAGGGCTGGAGAGAACTCAATGACCTTGACTCCAAAAAGCGAACTTCTCAGAAGTCCATGGAGCATACTGGGGGCAGGAGAGGGGGCGGCTGCATGGGAGGTCCACCATAAAGGCTCAGATCTTTCTTATTAGAAGAAAGATCCATGATTTCGGTGACTGAGATCTAGAAACCTTTAGGAGCCAGAAGAGTCATCACCTAGTAATTTAGCATCAACTCTGTGGTTTAGTGGTGTGGTTCTTTTCATGTTTAAGGGGAATTGTTCAAACAATATAGTTGGTTTGAAATCCATCCAGGACCAATGCAAACACCAAGTGGGCTGCCTAGAAACCACACATTGTTTCCTTCAGACAAAAGATAATGATGCACTAATGAGTTTTACCCTTTATTGCCCTCTCTGGAACACCGCCTCAGGAAGAAAACCCACAGAACAAAATTGTTAGTCCCAAAATTTACAATATTTTGCAATGACCCCTATCCTTTTTTCTTTAAGTGCTAGTACTAGTGTTGTTAAGTATTTGTGTTGTTTAACTCATAAATTCCAACCTCATATAATCTCAGAAGTGCCCTCCCAGAGAGAGAAAGGAAATGAGTAAATGAGGAAAAATAATAAAAGACTTGCTGATATAGAGTACCTCCAAGAAACTTAAAGCACTTCTGAGGTATTATCTAATTTTAATGTATTTTGACCTCATTAAAGGGGAGAAGTAACAGAGATTAATATTTTAAGTCACAGAGAGGGAAAGTGAGGAGAAAGAAGTTGGGCTAATAGGTCTCTTTAATAAAAAAAAATTAATAAATCATCAGAACTGAGTGGAGTAAAAGATAAAATTCAATTGATTGGACTCATGAAAGTATGATATGTGTTGAGAATTTGTCCAACCCTTTGGCGTCTCTGGGCCACACTGGAAGAAGAAGAGTTGTCTTAGGCCACACATTAAATATACAAACACTAACAAAAACTGATGAGCAGAAAAAAGGTTTTAAGTAAATTTACAATTTTGTGTTGGGCCGCATTCATAGCCATCGTGGGCCGCATGCAGCCTGTGGCCCGTGGGCTGGACACCCTGGTTTTATAGGATTTGCTGGAATGATTTATTGTTGCTTCATTGAAGGACAAGCTGAATGGCACAACTGCACCTCACTTCCACTGAAATTATTCACAATCCCTGTAAATTCACAATCTGCACCCCGCCCTATTCCAGCGCCCATCTGCTTCCTACGCGCTCATGCACGGCAATCTCCAAAAATGTTTCTACTTCCTCATCTCTCATTCTCTCCTCATCGCTATTGAATGTAACTTCCTATTTACACATCTCCATTGAAATGGTGCTTATTAAGTTGCAGTGGCTGCCAGGTTACCAAATCTATGGGTCCTCGTTTTTCCATCATCACCTGGTTGATCTCAATAGCATTCCAAATCTCTTGGTTTATGTGACATCAGCCCTTCTTTATTCACCTTATTCACCTCCAGCTCTTCCTTCTCAGTCTTATCTGCTGGTTCCTCCTTCTCTTCGTGACTTTGTAAGGCTGGAGGGCCCCAAGCTGTTTTCCTAGTTCTTGTTCTTCTCTAGTGTCTGTCTAAATACCCTCATTTATGGCCCTGGCTTTAAACATCTCCTCTCACCCGATGTGTACATTGCCCTCTGTGTCAGAGAAGAACTGTATCGCAATTAGCAAGGAGCAAAGTAATTGCATTCAGTTATTAAAAATTCTTGTCATTAAAGCCCTCTGCCTATAAGTTCTGTAACAGAACGCTCATGTACCAAAGAACCAGACTCATCTGGAGTGTGGATCTTCAGAAACTCTCCAGAGTTTCTGGGGATGGGAGGTGGGGGGCAAACATTTGCATTTCTAATAAATTCCCAGGGGATACTGATGCTGCTGGTCAGGGAACCATATTTTAAGAATCTCTAATCAAAATTAATCAGCAATTAATTGTGAATAGAGGAAAAGGGACTGAATAGTAGAAAAATAAGAGAAAATTTCAATCATAACCCCCAGAATTACTCCTCTAGCTTGTTAGTAAGTTATTTAGAAAAATCACTTTTATAGTTTATATCAATATATGCCTATTGTTCCATCTGATATCAAAACTTCTCTTTATTTCTAAATGTTAAGCACACATAAATGTTTCATACTGATGCTCTAGTCACGAATTTCCTTTATTCTTCCCTAAAATTGTTCTCCTGTGTTTATGTCAAGAACCTTCACTAACTAGTCTTTGCCCCTCACTATTTCCGGGCACTGCACCTGTAACTGGGTCTTCAAAAAAGGCCATTGTATTTAAAAATCATTCGCCAGAGCGAACACAAATTACAATGGAAACAGTCTTACACAGCGAACTGTCTGTTTCCTCGGCCATTCTCCTCACGGCTGCTGTGCGAACCTCATCCGTCTTTCCTTGGACCAAAGGCCCTTGACTTCCAAAACAAACACCCAAACCCAAAGGCCTCTTAGTGACAAAGTAGTGTTACTTCTAGAGTTCTATTTTAATATTATACTTCACAATTAACATGCACGTGTTCATGTCAGTATTACTTACAAAGTTGACAATTAGGCACAACCTAGATAGAGGAATGTTTAAGTCTCTTGAACACACGTATGTGTTAGAAGACTATATAGTCATTGAAAATCATTTCCACTTCTCTTTAATGCTTTCTGAGTCTCCAAATTTTTGACAAATAGCAAGCAGAATTTTTAAACAAAGTTAAATGATCATTTTAAAGATAATAAGGTTAAGTTTTTAAAAGAAAAGCAAGTTACCTTGGATCAAACATAGTGCCACTTCCCACACAAGATGATGTCTCTTTAAAAACGTCCTTGAGGGATAATCACAGAACCTTCATTTCTGTATTTTTCTCTTCTGAAAAGGACTTAGTGTGCTATGAATCAATCCACACACCCCTTTTTTGTTTTTGAGAATATTTGATTTTTCTTGTTTTAGATCTTAACCATAAACTGAATTTGTTTATAATAGTTTTATGTTAATTTCTCTGCTAGTTTTTTTTAAATTGACACAAAACTCACCTAACATAAAACTATCTGTGTCAAAGGGCGTATTTCACAGAGTGTGCAACCACCAGCTCAGTCTAGTTCTAAAACTAGATTTTTACCCCAAAAGAAAACCCCTTATGCAGGAAATAGTTCCCTGTTTCTCCCTCCCGGTCCAGCCTCCGGCAGCCCGCGGTCGGTGCTGTCTATGGATTCATGTATTCTAGCTACCATTCACTTTGTAGTAAATATATACTGAGTAAGTGCACCTCTCCCTGCCTGCCTGCTCAGAGGCCCTAGCCTGCTCTGGAGCAGCCTAGGAGGAGCTTACCTGTGACTTCCACACGACAGCCTTTCAAATATTTGACGGCAACCCTCAACACCCTACCGCTACCACTGAGTGCTTTTGCCAAACATCGATGATTTTCTTCCAAGTAAACATACAGAATTCCTATCTTGGCTCCTTTCAACATAATTGATACCTTCTATGGATCGTCTTTAACTTTGTAAGCTCCTGCCCAACCCGTATTGCCCGAAGGAGACCCAAACCCCTCCCTGAAGGGGAAGGAGAGAGGAGCAGGTAGGCCCTGAGGCTCAGGTGGTCTGGCTCCTGGGTGGGCCTCTGCGTCTCCGCAGGTGCCCACCCACCTACCTCGGAACACAGCGGGCCTGGCCTGTGGCTCAAGCGCTGGCCCCTGGGCCTAGGCAAAGCTTCCCTCCCCCCGCTCCCCCCCAACATTGCTCTCCTGGGAGCTGCGGAAGCCGTAGCAACGGGTCTGAGAAGAAGGGCATCCTAACTGGAAACACACATTACAAGTCCTGGCCAATCAGCTCCCGCACACCTTCCTGTCACATGCAGCTCAAGAAAGCCTCTACGCTAAACATGGGGAAATGGCTCCCAGAAAGAAGAGTCCAGTCTCCGGCCCTTGTTCATGAGGATATAATTAATGCGGCTGGCCCTTGGCAGTGGACCAGAACCAAATGATTCTGTTTTACACAAATAATTTAGGCTGTGTGTTTCAGAATATGAAGCTCTTATTTAAAAAAAAAATGCCATCTCTCAGGTTTTTGCCCAAATCTCAAAATCAGAATTCCTGCAGCATTGTAGTCCTGCGATCTGCGGTTTTACCACATTTCCAGGTGTGTCTTGTTTATACGGAAGTTTGAGGATTACTTATTAAAGAACAAGAGTCCTGTATTGAATTTGTTTTGAATACAAATAATAGATATTGTTCATAGAACTTGCTCTATGGAAAAAATGTGCCATGCTTGTGTTTGGAAACAATATATTAGAAAATATTCGATAAGCTTGACTTAAGGTATAACCAGTTCTGTTTGATGTTAACAAGAAACATTCCCTACAGATACTTCAAAAGTTCAGTAGAAGTCCTTTTTATTTACATTATTTATAATTAGGCTGATGCAAGGAAAGATCTAAACAGAGTTATAAAAAGCAGAATGGACACCAAACGTATCATGAGCACATGTGTGCTCAGTAAATATTTGCTGCATGAATGGTACACTTAAATTTGCTCTATTTCCCAAATAAAAGGCAAAGGGATGATTTTTAACCTCCCAGGCTTTTCCCTTCTCAAATACCAGTTGTATTCTGGCTATTTAAATACTAGCAAATACAACATCTGCAACATCTTTAAAATATTAAGTATTCATTAATTTATTCAATAAATATTTATTAGTCACCTACTATGCGCAGGGATCTGAGACAAGTCTCAGGAATATGGTGATGGTCAAAGCAGACTCGGCCTCCACTTGGAGTTCCCCATTGTAGAGGACTTGTAAGTTCGTGTTTTGGCAGATGAACTATTTGAAAACCAAGGGAAATCTCAGGAAAAAAGTATAGGGAACTTCAAACGCAGGCATCCACTTGCCACTTGCCTCATGTTTAGCTTTTCAAGAGGGAGCATTGCTTGGGTTACTGATGTTGTGGTACCCAAAGTAATTTTTATCTTTTCTAGTTACTCCATTTCTCTTACTCAGAGTGAATCCTTACACATTCGGAAAGCTTGCTGAGTTATGTTTATCAGCAAAATATAAGAGCATCATTAACATGATTGATCGCACAGCATCTTCACTTCTTCCTCCAAGTAATCTTGTTCGCATCCCCAGCATGACTCTGAAAGTCTTCCGGCCGAGGTGTTCTCCATTAATCCGGTGAACACATTTCAGTCTTGACTTCACCTGATTTCTTGTGGCTATTCTTGGCTATTTGTGCCCTTCTTCAAACACCTTTGTAGATTTCCTTTCCTTACTGCCTTGAAAAGCTTGTGTCCTCAGGGTTCCACCCTCTGCCCCCTTCTCCCCTTAACTTTCCTCCCAAGTGATCTTATTTCCCCCTTATATCGGAAGTCACTTCAGATCCACCATCTGAGGTTGACCTTCTGTGAGACACCTTTCTTTTCTTGTGCCTTAGAGACTCTCCTGCCCCGACTGTTCTTCCTCAAATATTCTCTGTCAGAGGGAATGCCAGCCTAGGCTCATCCCCAGCGGATACAAGATTTCCCCCCCTCCACATCCTTGTCCATTTGATCACTTCAACATGTTAAAGCCCAAATATCTCAGATGTTCCCTTCTAGACTATTGGCCCTTCGTTGGACCCACGTCCTTTCTTTCATGGGTTACGCACATGATTAACCAGTCTCCTGCTTCCAAGATTAAGATCACTTTTTGTTAATGTATCTCATTCCTAGAATGAAGTCAATGATTTATGCACCTTTGCGTTTAAAGCCTCAGGAAAGTGCACAGAACACGTAGACTGAATGAATGAATCAGTTCATGCTTACATCCATTATTAGTAAAAGTGATGTCTAGTATAGGCTCATAAATGGAGACTTTTTTGGTATTGGTATTCATTTTTTATAATGGTATTCGACACTTTTTTACTTTTTTCCATGACTCTACATTGATTGGTATGTTCTAAGTCTCTTGGTTGTCTCTGGACTTTTGTGTGTGTGTGTGAAGAAACTGGAATTTGCCCTCTAATTTGTCTGAATTCAGCATCAGTTGTCTATAGCAGCTAACTCAAAAAAAAATCAGAGTGCATAAGACTTAACACCAACTGAACCAGACTTCTTGTTTCAGTTAAATTACTTAATGTGGAACTTTGCAGATTTCTACGGAGCCATTAGCCAACAGAGTGTTTTGAAACACTGTCAGGAGAGAAAGTCTGCAGAATCTGAGAGACATGAGTGTGTGAATAGGAAAGGAAGAACGCCTGTTATTTCTTGATAACATTTTCTTGTGGTCATAAAATTTTTATGTATAAAAGAATTCAAGGATGAATTATTCTCCTTGCCCAATATCCTTTACAAAGTAATATAACATGCTTAGAAATAATATAACAGTATACTTCAATATTTTAGTGTGCTATTCTCTAAACATTTTTAGTTTTACATCTCCATAACTTCTTGCAAACTTTTTAATTGACATCTGAAATTTGTCATGGATGTCATTTAAAGAATATTGCAATGGTGATGCTTTGAAATGAAATGGTTTCAATACTCTTTAATGTCATGAGAGTAATCTAAATACCATAATATCAATATCTAAAATTTTATGCTGCTTGTTACACGTTTTGAAAAACATATAGAAATAATTCTTTAAATAAAAAATTAGGTTTTTACCTTCAATTTATATTTCACTATAATTTTTCCCACAGAATTTTTCCTAATGTAATAGTTTTATATTTGAAAGTCTTCATGTTCTACTCTAGTATTTAAATTTTTCCTGTGGATTGATTGTTCGTTAGAGTGAAGAATAGTATTTGATCAAAATACTATAAATATGTCACAAATTTAGTAAATAATTATTAACTAGAAAAAGGTAAATTTCAATTATTTACCTTTCTTACAGAGATGCCTCGTACATGGAGATTTGGGTTGTTGTTTATGATTCCATGAGTGAACACTACTTGTTGACAGGAAGTGACAAGATTCAGCAGGAATTTTCAACTGTATATTTTTGTATACAAATATATACTTTTTGTATATTTGTACACAAATACATGTGTATATATATGTTATGTACATATATAATATATACTAAAGAAATATGTTCTTTTTCATCTCTCACCGCAAGTACTCTAGCAAGTGTTCTTGGTAAATACCATTCAAACTGGCATGTGTACAGTGCTATTAATTACAGAAAAGCTTTCCAAGGATTAAATCTTCAAGGGTAGTTTTAGAGGAACCAATATTCAAATCCTCAGCTTCCACTTGTTCCTTTTCTTCTGAGAGATCCGCCTGCAAAAGTGTCTACCATAGGCTAGGAAGGCTCTTGTCCTCACCTTTCAGTTTTCCTCCTTCCTCTTGACAAGAAAAGGGATGCTCCCATCCATCCCCCATCCAGTCTCCTCTTACGGGGTGCATTGTCTCGGGTATGACAAGGGCTCTAGGGCACCAAACAAAAGGACAATTCTAAATATTGGTGTTCTCACTGAAAAGAAAATGACTAATCAACAAATCCCATTCCAAGTTAGATTCTTTTCAAGAATTTGCTTTAAATCTAAATTAAAGGAGGATCTAATTAAATGATCAGCAGATAGAGCACCCAAAATAATTTTTATGATAATCACCATGTGATTTTTCACATTAGTAAGTCTAAACATTTTTTTTTCAATTGAGACATTCCTTGCTGTTAAAAAACGCATTTTCATTACATTGTATGTCTATGAACATATTTCTTTAGTATACAGTGAATTCAGTGTCTTAACATAATCAAGCTTTCAGTTGCTTTCTATTTTGTGATCTATACTGTAAAGATTTGACTTTCATCTTATGCTTATACCCTCCTGGAGATGGCCATAGCCTACCTTGCATAACTACAACCAAAAACCAGAACAATAATTTCCCCTGACATGTCTCTTTCTTAGGAGGCTGCTCCTTATATCTTAGTGGTCACAGTGCACGCTTGCCCATACCTAGATCAATCACTTGCAAGGAGGGTGGACGTAACCAATTGACTTGTACAACCATCTTTTACTCCATGGTATGTAGAAGGCACTGTGAAGAAACTGGACTCCAATACCTGAATAAAATTGTGCTTCTTTTTAAAAGTTTCTTAGATTTAAAAAAATTTTTTTATTGTATTTACTGGGTGACATTGATTAAATAATATTATATGGGTTTCAGGTGTACAATTCTATAATGTATCATCTATATGTTGCACATTTATATGATGGAATACTACTCAGCCATAAAAAAAGAAGGAAAAATTATGCTTCTTTAGCAAGGGATAATGAGGCCTTTGGCTCTTAGGTAGGAAATGAACAGGGTTTGCCTTCACTCTCAGCTGTCTAATTTGGGTGAAAAGATAAACCCTGTGCTGTTTGTTGGGATGGAAACTGTCAGAACAGTAGGTGGGCGAGAAAATTAGATAAGCTTTGGAACATATTGAATTTGGAGCGCCAACAGGACATCCAGGAAATGTTTAGTAGGCAGCAAAGTTCAGGGTCTTGGAGTCAAGAGCAGAGAGCTGGTGGTTGAAGTCATAGGCACAAATAAAATTCTTAGTCGGAATGTGAGGAATGCAAAAACAAGGTTATGGAAAAATCCTGGGGGAACACCAGTCTTTCCGAGGATGCCAGAAAAAGAAAAACCAGGAAAAGAAATGGAAAGAGTAAAGAGAAAAAGGAAAAAATACTTCTGTCCTAAATTGCAGAGGAAGGAAAAAGGGGGTACACAGTCTTGTCAGGTATTGCTGGCGCTCTGTCCCCATTCCTACGCGTATCATTCAAGTAAAACCAAGCGGCCCGAAGTAGAGAAGGAACAGGAAAATGGAGCGTGTGGGCAGGATGTTTTTGATTTTGCTCAAAGCATTGTAGACAAGCCTCTCTAATTTTTATGTATACACAGTGAGAAAACCTATACCCTGCAGTCAGCGAAGTGCAGGCCTGCTGTTTTAGCATCGCTCTCCCTGAACACGCGAGGCTGACCCTGGAGAGGAAGACGAAGGGGACTGCGCAGGAGGGATCCCTTAAGCAACAGCCTAAAATCTTTGTTTGAAAGCAAAACAAAGGGCTCTGCCTAACGACTGCAGACAACATCACCGGCTATAAAACCCTTAATGGGCCATTCATAATTTCTTCCTTCCTTTCAAATAAAACTCGCGGTCCTCTCGCTGTAGACTCTGACTTCATCTCAGAGCTACATTCCTTATAACAGCAACATGCAATGAGCCTGGCAAGTGCCGTTCACCTCCGTTCACAGGGGGAACCCGGCGGAGCCGGGGAACGAGTCACAGGAGGTCATGCGATGGCCAGTTGTGGGCCCAGAACTCCTGTTCTCACTCCTACTCCTAAGTGGCCCTGCTCTAGAGAAAAGCAACTGCTTGCGTGTAATCTTACAGATTTCAAAGAGCTTTTCCATCCATTTTCTTTTTAAAAAAAATAGTGTTTTTTCCATTACCATTTATCCCCCTTGTACGCCTCCCTTCCCCTGCAGTCCCCACACTGTGGTCCATGAGTCCTTTTTCCTTTTTGCCCAGCCCCTCCGCCCCCAACCCCCGCCCCGCCAGGGCTGCCAGCCTGCTCTCTATCTATGAGTCTGCCTCCGTTTTGTTTGTTAGTTCAGTTTGTTCATTAAATTCTACATATGCGCAAAAAGGCATGGTATTTGTCTTTTTCTGGCTGGCTTATTTCACTAAGCATCCTGTTCTCTAGGTCCATCCGTGCTGTTGCGAAGGGTGAAATTTCCTTTTTTGCGGTCGAGTGGTATTCCATTGTGTGAATGTCCCGTAGTTGTTTTATTCACTCAGCTACGGAGGGACACTTGGGCTGCTTCCCTATCTTGGTGATTGTAAATGACACTGCAATGAAGATAAGGGTGCTCACCTTCTTTCAAATGAGTGTTTTGGGTTTCTTTGGATAAATACCCAGAGGTGCACTCACTGGGTCAAAAGGCAGTTCCATTTTTAATTTTCTGAGGTGTCTCCACACTGCTTTCCACAGTGGCTGCACCAGTCTGCGTTCCCACCAACAGTGCCAAAAGGTTTCCCTTTCTCCACATCCTGGCCAACGCTTGTTTTTGTTGATTTATTGATGGTGGCCATTCTGACAGTTGCGAGGTGATAGTTGATTGTGGTTTTAACTTTTATTTCTCTGATGATTAGTGATCTTGAGCATTTTTTCATGTTGACCATGTATGTCCTCTTTGGAGAAGGGTCTGTTCAGGTCCTTTGCCCATTTTTTCATTGGCTTGTTTGTGTTTTTTGGCATTGAGTTTTATAAGTTCTTTGTAAGTTTTGGATATTAAACCCTTTTCAGACGCATTGGTGAATATGTTCTCCCATTCAATGGGTTGTCTATTCTCTTGAGGGTTTCCTTTGTTTTGCAAAAGCCTTTTCATTTGAGGTAGTCCCATTTGTTTATTTTTTCTTTTGTTTCCCTTGCCTGAGGAGATATAGCAGATAAAATATTGCCACAAGCAATACTCCTGTGGATGGGGCTACGGCTTGCCCCCAGGCTGACGCTGCGTGCAGGGGAGTGCTCTGCCGAGAGTAAGGTGGCTCCTCCGGTAAAGGAGATGACTGAGCACAGGGATCCTGGTGGCTGACCCTTCAGCTCTCTCCCCAGAGCCACACACCCCAGACTCTCCTCTCGCATCTCTAGTCTGCTCTGCCCTCCCTCAGCCGGAACCCAGGGTAAGTGGCTGCAAACGAAATTTTGTGTGTTGGTCCTTTAAGAGTCTCTCTGCGTCTCTACCTGTCTCTCCCTGGTGGACAGAAAGGAGGCTGCATTTCACAGCCTTGAGTTCTTTGCCCAGTTCTGGTGCTCTAGGCTGAGCAGCACCCCCCGGCCACTGAAATATCTCTCTGGAACTTCAGCTGCCACCCGTGGGAGCCAGCCAGCCTCCTCGCACCTCCATACTTCCCAACAGTCTCATTGTGGTGATGTGGTCTCTTCCTTAAGTCCTCAGTTATAAGGCTTCTCTCCAGCTAGTGTTCAGTTGGTTATTCAGGATAATTTTTCTATAATTTAGTTGTAATTACAGTTTGGTCCCCAGAGGAGGTTAGTGTAGCTTCTACCTACCTTGCCACTATCTTACATCCCTGATTTTCTTATTTAACTTAATGCTTTGCTGCCATTTTGCTTCAATGTTACATTTCCCTGACTGAGTTTATCCCAACAATTTCTTCAAAGATTAAGAACTCTGATTACAAATTCCCAAATGATACACTTGCTATCCAGAAGTCAGTTAGTAATGATAGCATCACTTTTTGGTTGAAAACCTTTTTTAAGAAATATAATTTTTCCAGATGAAAATAAACTTCTGGAACAAAATGATAGTCAATGTTCCATTCCGGCAAAGTCCCTTGGAAAAGTAAATGAATCTCTTTGCATTTCAAACTTCTGAGTCACGTGGAATGCCCTGATTATCTTGCTTTGAAGTTGCAAGCTACTTCCTATTCTTCTGACAGTTCAGAAGATTTATAGTTAGTACTTGTTATTTTCCCTTTCCTAATATTTTAATTTCTCTAACTTCGAATAAGTTATAGTCATTTCTTCTCAGCATACAACTACTGTATTTGAGCCTGGTGATCAACTCCCTTGTAATCAGAAAGATATAAATTAAAATAATAAGAAGATATTATTTACAATTTTTCACATAGGCAAAAAAGAAAACATGGTAACACCACACGTGAGCAAGTATGTGCAGCGAGCAGGCACTCACCCGCTACCCAGAGGAGGGGATGCTGGTATAAGCACTTGGAAAGTAACTTGGCGAAACTTAGTTGAGCTCACGTTGAACATACCCTATGACTCAGCATTTTACTTTTCGGTGCCTCCTCTAGAAAAATCCTAACAGAGGGGCATAAACGTAAAAAATGTTCAGGGTGGCGCCGTTGCCAATAGAGAAAATGTAGAAGCCATCAACCATCTCTCAGCAAGGTGAATGCATAAACTGTGCTTTAATATTCAGCAGTGGAGATGAATACACTCCTTCTAACAATATCCACATGTGTAAAATCTCAAACACCTATTACTGAATTTAAAACCAGCAAAAGAAGACTATGGTGCTGTTTATCTGGAGGTCAAAGATGCACACACGCATCCTCACATACAAAACATAAGCTGTAAGTGTGGACAAGCATCCACAGGAATGACATTTACTAACTTCAGGATGCTGGTCCTCCCTGCAAGGGTAGGGGAATGATGGAAGAGTGAAACCTTAGCCTTGCCTGTACTGTGTTATTTTTTTCTAAACAGAAGGAGATTGCAAAATGAAGACGGGAAATACTAACATTGTTTTCATCTTGGCGGTGGCTACATAGGGTCTATTATATGTTCCGTCTTGCCTATGTTTGAAACGTTTCATAGCTGGAGATGTTTGAAATGTTTGTTTGAAATGTTTCATAGTTGGAGATTTTAAGATTCTAAGCTACTTTTCTAGCAAAATTGCTCAAAGCTAAAGGGATTGGACTGGAAAATGACTGGATTGGATAGGAAAAGTTGGGAGCAGGATTTGGCAAAGTTTTTCTGTAAAAGGCCAGAGAGTAAGTATTTTTCACTTGGTGTGCAATACGGTCTCTGTCGCCACTACTCACTGTGTATCCATAGACAACATGCAAATGAATGGGCGTGGCTATGTTCAATACAACGGTATCAACACAAACAGACGAAGGGCGGGTTTTGGCCTGTAGGTCATTGTTCGCCACAGATTACCGTTGCCAAAGGTTAGTGGCTTCAGCAGACAAGCAACCTTAGGCTAAGAGGATAATCCAGGGGCTGAGAAACATTCACACAGAGATGGGGAGCTAACTTGCTACCCTCCCGGCCCAAGAATCCCAGTCATCAATGAAGTACCTCTGGTTGTTGAGGCTTTGGTAGTAAAATTAAAAAAAAAAAAAAAAAAGTCTCTGAATTCTAACACTATTGGGGGTTTTGTTTGGGGTTTTGTACTTGATTTGAGTTGTTTTCACTTGGGCTATGGGAACAAGTTTACCCCGGGCATGCCTGCCGAAAGTCAGCGCAGGATGCTTCCCTTCACCAAGGGTGCCCTGGAATTCTCCGATCACAGAGCGCGGGTGAGCCCCGCCCCAATCACCTCTCTGTACAGCCCCGTTACTGCCTCGCTCTGACCTCTATGACTCAACAAGGTCACTCTGGAGCCAGTTCATCGGCTTGGCTGCGCCCCTGGCTTTTGCTCGTCTACATAGACCTTCTGGCCAGGATGGTTCAGCACCGCCGCATCCTTTCTTAGAAATTAGCCCCTGTTACAGAATCCTTTGGCCCTATTAAGAAAGGCTAGAAGGGAACAGTTATTCTATGGCTGCCTAAATACCAGACTTCTGTGGTCTGCACAGCCCTTGTTCCAGGACCTACCAAGGCCAGGCCCCAGGGCGTTCAGTTCAGGGCAAAGTGCTTCCGCTAGGTCTCTCCATGCGCAACCCACGCTGACCAACCTCGTCTGCTTAGCCCATCAGCTCTCACAGCCCTGGCAACCCTCACAAAGTCACAACATCGTCAGGCCTTAAAGATGTTTAATAAAACCAGCAGGACTTATTTACACGTTTCTTCTGATACAACCCAAGCGCAAGATAGGAGGGTAAAGTGAAGCACCTATTTGCTCTCGTTACTGGCCGTTGTGAAAGCATCCATGAGAGATGCATTGTATGCCAGCCGATTCTCTGAGTATCGATGTGATTCAGAGCTTGGCAGGACTCTGGGCAGTTCCTGGTGGGGCCACTGAGTGTGTGTGGGTGATGGGTGGATGGAAGAGGCATGCGCACTGTCTCCTTAGGTGAAGCTCGCACAACTAAGGGCTCAATAGCTGTAGTGCACTTGAAGAGGATACGCCATAGCTATCATTGCAGCGAAATACCTCTTGCCTACACACCCGCCCTGACGCTGAGATGCCTGATCCTTGGCAACCTTACTGTGGCTGTGTGTGGAAGAGAAAAGAAACAGGAGGTAGGGAAGGAAGGAGGGTAAGCCTCCCTTAGTCCCACTCATCCAACTTCCATTAGACTCTTTCCAGGTCCCGAAAATGGGAAGTTTGCTTTTCTTCCTAAGTTCTTACAAGGCATGATCTCTAAGGGTGATCGCCAGATGTTCTGAAATTGTTTTAAAGCGTTCAGAGAATGCATGTTGCTAATCACCACATCTAGTACTGTTGACTCCAAGAGTTTTTGCCCCAGATCAATCTGAGCATGTTTTAGCTCTGTTCTCCCTGACAACACCTAGGGACTGTTGAGTGAAAGCATGCATTTTTGAACCTATCAAAGACGCATGTGAGGCTGTTACTGGAACTAAGCGTTGAGGAACAGGCTGACTCTGTAAATCTTTCCTGGCGGGGACTTGCAAATTTTTTGGTTGTGTTTACTCAGAACGTTAATAATCTCGGAAATTACTAAAATGGAACCAACATACTTTCTTTTTAAGAGGCTATTGAGATCACAAATCATTCTGTGAATATAATAAGCTATGTAAACCAAGCAGGTCCAATAGCCGATGCTTGCCATGAGCCTGCTGGAAGTGTGGCCATTTTTTCTGTGACACTTCATGTGTGGAACTAAGGAGGCATGAGACCAGCCCTTTAAAAACTCAGCCTTAAAATTTCAATAATTGTGCTGGACAAAATGTTTCTAAAAAAGAAAATCTTCCCCCCTTTTTTTCCTCCCTCTACTGCTCTCAGTTCGGCTTCCCTTGCCCAAGTCACCTCTATTTACCTAATGGAATCCTATTTGGACTTTAAGAGATGCTTCCTAGGCGTCTTCTCTCCCTCTCCAGGAAGAACTGATGCTCTTTCTCTGTTTCCTCTTTATCCCCTAGATACCCATGGAAATCACCTGAAGCATTTCTTTAAATTATAAGTCTCGAATTCCGCCCCAGCTCTACTGATTCAGAATGTTTCAGGGTGGAGCGCAGGAACCTGCTTCCTAAAACATCCCAGGTGATGCACACGTTACTGGTCTCAGGGTCACCACCAGAATAGCCGAAGCCACTGTCACTGTGTAGCTGTCACACTGCCATTGTGTGCCTTCCTCTGTCTCCTTCAGCAAAAGCTTGGTGAAGGCTGTGAACGTGTGGCATTCATATTTCATTCAGCTCCTGTTTACTGACTTCCTACTACGTACTGAGGGCTGTTCTAAATGAGGAGGCTCCAGCCATGAATAAAGCAGGCAGTTTTCTCTCTTGGGTCTTACATTCCAGTATGTAGGGGAAGCCAGACAATACCAAAAACAAATCATTAAATACAAAAATTTTTTGAAAAAGCAGGGAAGGAGACAGTGAATGGCAGGGTTGTGGTGAAGTGACCCACTCCAGCCTCACCAGGAGGCGATAATTAAGCAAAGACTTGAAGACTCTGTAGGAGGAGGCCATACGCAGTGGGAGGGGGTGGTGTACACTTCTGCGGGAGAAGCCACACAAGTCTTTAGAGCAGAAGAGCGCTGAGCACACTCGGTGTGAGCGAGGAGGCGGACTGGGTGAGGAGGCTGGCGAGAGAGGGCGAGGGCAGATCCCGGAAGGGTTCCTCTGACCCTGGAAGAACTTTGTGTCTCTGAAGGAGGGACTGGAATCCACAAGGCTTATCACAGTGCTTGCTCTAGAGTCATTATCGACAAATACTTGATGAAGGAATGATCTGCTGGTGACAGGCAAAAGCCTCCTGTGTCTTAGACTAATAACAGTGACACAGAAAAATATTTTAGCTTAGATGTTTTTATACTGCACATTACATACATCCCCAGAACTTACTTATCGTATAACTGGAAGTTTATACCTTTGGATCTTCTATCTATCAAGCTATCTATCTAGCTTAGATGTTTAAGACAAATATTTTTAACGCAGAGGCAACTAACTATACTTACCTGGAGCTAAGATGCATGCACTCAAATTTACCAGCTGTGTGATCTTAGAAAGTTATGTAGCATCTCAATCCCTCAGTTTCCTCATCCATAAAATAAAGGAAATAATACTTATGTCATAGAACACTGATAATTATGTTTTTACCTGAAAGGGAAATGTCTGATGTATTTTGAGGACCAATACATATTGTCATTAGCGTGCATATATTTAAGACATCTGTAATAATGCAAGAAGGTTAATATATTTAATATTAAAATAAGGCATTATATATGCTTGTGCCATATATATATATATATATATATATATATAAAATTGATCTACATTGTATAATGAAATAATGCTTTCCATATATAATATATATTTACATGACATTCTGGGTGTACATGTTAGAGTCCCATGCAGTTCTTTGAGAGGTAAAATACACAGACAGGGAATGAATAAATGTAAATACGATGGTGATGATGATCCAAGGGTGAACGTAAGAGACCCCCTTGTAAACGGAGATAAGAATCATCTCTATTGAGGACACTGCTGTCCCTTGAGGGTATTAATGAAAATACAGCCATGAAAACTGTTAATTAAACTTTGAAGTCCATCTGTCAGTCAGACTGGTTTGCTTCCTACAAGACATGGTTTTGAGTAGGAATAGTTTTGCTCTAGTTCCCACCACCAAGTATGTGCTGGACTTGTGTCATTGTCCCCAAATACGTGCACCGGAGAAGAACCCGTGCACGTGGGTCCGCATTGCGTGGGCCTGAGTCAGTTGTCATACAGCCATGGGCATTTCTTAATTCACAACCGGGAAGCGGTTTCCACTGTAAGAATCTAATGCATGATTCATCTGAATCAGTTAAACATCTTTTTGCAGACAGTAAATATTATTTATTATTTGTTAACAGAGCCACAACGTGCAGAAACTAATTTCCCTCATTTATGTCCATTTGTGACTTTTACACTCATTTTTAGACACCTGCGAACCATGTTCACCTTTCCCTTGATTTTTTAAATTAATTTTCTTGAGTATATCCGGGTCTAGTAGTTAATCCTGACAGCTTGGAAGCAGATGCAAGGCTCTAAAGCCTGGCCCATTCCTTAGTGATTGTACGACCCTGGGCAAATTCCTAAACGTCCATGGGTCTCCCTTTCCTTCACTGTAAAATGGGGATAAAAAGCAATGTCCCCTTCAACTTAAGGCTGCTTTGCTCATGATGAGATAGCCGTGCAGAGAGCACTTGGAACAACCCGCTGAAACGCAGCGCACGTTGGGTAGGCACTGTCGCTGGTGCTTGGGCAAAGTGGCTTGAGCTGATTCTGCCGGACGTTGCTTTGCAATCCGCGTAGCTGTCCAAGGAGGGTGTGTTTGCTGAGTGTAGTGCTCTTTTGTCCACACCCTTGCCTTCGGGGCGGTGTTTAGGATCTCTTCCCGCTGGGGTGGGCATACTACTAACCACTTCTCGCCGCCAGCTGCCCCCCCCCCCACCCCGCCTCACCCCACCTGCCTGCAGCAGCTCCTAATAAAACCATAAAACATTACAAGGAAAACGTGCGCCCTGGCCGGGCGGCTCGGTTGGTTGGAGCAGTTACACCAAAGGGTTGCGGGTTCCATTCCCGGTCAGGGCACATGCCTACGTTGCTGTTCGATCCGCGGCGGGGCGCGTATGGGAAGCACCCAATTAATACTTCTCTGTCTCTCTGTCTCTCTCCCTCTCTTCCTCTCACTCTAAAATCAATAAACATATCTTCTGGTGAGTATTAAAAAAAACTAAAAAAGGGAAACGATGCCGCACGCTCTCAGCTGTCCCGACCAACCCCTCTAACTCTCCTTCTCATTGCAGGATGCTCTGGAAGCTTTCCCTGTCCTTGTTCCTGGTGGCCGCGCTGGTAAAGGCGGTGGACGCCAGGAAGAACCGGCCGGCGGGAGCCATCCCCTCGCCCTACAAGGACGGCAGCAGCAACAACTCGGAGCGATGGCAGCACCAAATCAAGGAGGTGCTGGCCTCCAGCCAGGAGGCCCTGGTGGTCACGGAGCGCAAGTACCTTAAGAGTGACTGGTGCAAGACGCAGCCGCTGCGGCAGACGGTGAGCGAGGAAGGCTGCCGCAGCCGCACGGTCCTCAACCGCTTCTGCTACGGCCAGTGCAACTCCTTCTACATCCCGCGCCACGTGAGGAAAGAGGAGGAGTCCTTCCAGTCCTGCGCCTTCTGCAAGCCCCAGCGTGTCACCTCGGTCCTCGTGGAGCTCGAGTGCCCTGGGCTGGACCCTCCCTTCCGACTCAAAAAAATCCAGAAGGTGAAGCAGTGCCGGTGCATGTCCGTGAACCTGAGCGACTCAGACAAGCACTGAGCGCCCCGGGCCGCACGCAGCCCCGCACCGCGCACCTGTCCGCTGGGTCGCGCCGCCGCCGCCTTTGTCCCTGTCCTCAGAACTCACTCACGCTGCCTGGTGGACCCCCTCAGCAGCAAGCACGTTTCTTGGGGCTGATGGTGTCCTTGTCCTAAGCGCGGGCCGCAAGTGGAGCTTTTCTGGTGTGTTCCTGACCGACGCTGGGCCTCCCGTGCGCCTCCGAAACCAGGCTGTCCCTCAGGCCCGAAGGAAGATGCTGGAAAGATGACCAGCACCCGGCAGTCAGAGAGGCACGGATGTTTCCACCGTGTGGAAAGGGGAGCGTCCCCCTGGCCCTGCCCTACACTCCAGCTGCCCACTGCCTCCCCGAAGCGAAGGATGCGCCAGTCTTCGGAGCAGCCCCTCAAACCTCGGCTTCTGGTCCCCGTCCCGTCCCCCTGCCTGGGAGCGTTCCTTAGTGATTCGAGGGCTGCCTTCTTGCTGCTGAGCTGCGGATCTGGAGAAGGGCGGTACAGAAGCGGCCCGTGGACGGGAGGTTCTCTTAACCTGATACCAAGAAGACGCCTTGAGCCCCTTGGGTGGCAAAACGGGCCTCCCTGAGGACCTTGCTCACGCAGCAGGCCACGCTCTCCCCACCCCCAGCCGCCGCCACCTCCCTCACTCCCCTCTCCCCCTTCTACGGACTCAAGATGAACTCTGGTGTGCATGCTATTATCGCTGCAATTAGAATATTATTACACACAAAGGTCTCCATATTAACGCTGGTTTTATAATTGACCTATATTGTAAAGAGCTGTTCAAAAGTATTATAGACCTATCCTTGTATTGTTCACAGGTGTTGACTCTGGCTTTGCAGCAGCGTTCTGAGTAAGGACCAGAGCAGAGGGTGACCTGCCCAGAAGGTGTTTGACTCAGAAATAACGCCTGGCAACAGTCCGCTGACAGGCACCTATTCTTAGATTAGGAAGAGAGGGGATGGAAGGAGCTGTGGTTTCACATTGAATAGCATTTCACTGAAGGTCGTACGGCATCGCAGCACAATGTAGGAACTGGGCTGGAATGGATGGGTATAGGGAAGGGGATCCATTGGGAAGATCTTAACCTGAAACTCAAAAGCCCCTATAATATTTAATGTGCATATATGGCATGAGAAGTTACAGTATTTCACTGCCATGGCACTAAGCAGAAACGATTTCCTATTAAAAGAGAAATATTTAAAAAGATAAGGAGTCTGGTCACTTTGTGGTATTTAGGAAGAAATAAAGGACACAATATATCAAATGGAAATCTAGTTGAACTGTCCTACAGAAAGCAACTAGCTTCCTTTTCAAAGAATAGACTTTAAAAAAAAAGAGAGAGATGGGCAACATTAGGTCAGCTTTCATTTTTATAATGAATTGTTGAGGTTTTCATGTTGTGGTCTCTTGATATAAGGAAGTTGACATAATTTAATTTCCTGCAAAATTATTCTTACTTTGCTAAATTGCCCCACTGAAAGGTTCGCTGGGAGTGATGTTTATGGCATCTGATGAATGTGAATGAGATTTCAATCCGATTGCTGGGAACGAGCACACTCAGAATCCAAGTTTTCACTGAGAGCTCCCGAGCGCTCAGTCTTAAGTGCTCTGCCCAGGGGGCTCAGGCAGGCCGGATTTCCGGGTATGTGAGGAATCCTCTGCAAGCTTCTCGGGGGACGGGGGCTTCCTGACATGACACAGGGATGGAGGATCTAGAGACACCCACTCAGAGAGCAAGCATGCGGGTGGGCTGTGGCGTGTCGGGGAATCCCTTTACAACCCTTGCTCTGCCCGTTTCGTGCCTGCCGCATCTGTAAGGCCACGAGACCTGAGCAGAGAGCGTGCAGCTGTAAAGGGGGCCTTGGGTTCAGAAATGGGCGCAGACAGCCCTAAGTCAGGAAATTTGCATTTAGTGGAAAACCTCAAGTCAGACTCAGGCAGAACATGCAGCGGAAAAGCTGTGAGGGAAGGAGGTCCACGTGATCGTGATGGAGGCCAATGGAGAGGCGTCTCGGGCCAACTGCAAAGCCAGCCCCTGTCATTGTATGAACACAGAACCCAAGCAGATAGGGGAAGGATGAAGCTATGAACTTACAGAATACAAACACGAGCTCACTCCTTGAACCCAATCATGGGTAGAGCAACAGAGGCAATATGATATGCTGCAGTGGGAAGCTCCTTCTGGGGGTTCTTGTATGTAAGTTTACCTTATAATGGCTCAAATTGTATTTAATTGTTTTTTGTGTGTTTATAAATGAAGAAAAGCTCTAAGTATAATGTAATTATTTTATAGGTGTACTATTAAATTATAGAACAAATAAAGCTACTCTAGGATTATATGTGATCCTGGTGTGATGTGCCATGAAAGTGAAATTTGAACTTGACCCAGCGAGCCGTGCAGGAACCCTGTGCATTACAGGGGCTTCTGTCCTGCCTTGGTGAGTTGAACCCCTAGCCTACGTCACGTGATCAGTTGCATTTGGGGGTCTGGCATCTCCTAAGAGAATCAAAACCAGGCATCCAAAGAAAGAGCAGAGGTGGTGGGGATGGCTCTCAACCCCGGTCCTGGGGAGTTTTCAAGATTCTTACCGATCCCAACAGCTGAAGACAGAATTCTTAACCTATTCTCACTGTGTTCTCTGAGTAAGGAGTACTGAATGAGAAAGCCTGTAGAAACTGCTGCCAATAGGAGCCTGCTGTACACCTCGCCTTCCTGCCAGCAGCCAGCACACCGCCCTTGTCTCTCCCACAAGCCAGAACGTGCCCCGAGTTTTGTACATTTTCACATTCAACTTTTCACGAGTTCCGGCATTTCTTAATTTAAATACTTCCTGGTTTCACGGTGTCTCAGTTTTTTTCTACGAATCGACTTATCTGCCACTCAAGAAACTCAACTACCAATAAAAAATGAAAACTTGAATGAAACTGCATATGGCTGATTTACTGTTTGGATTGAAAAGGAATTTAATTGAACTTAGTAATAATGAATAATTCACCTTAGTTTATTAAAGGGGAGCCAATATTGCACTTAAGTGAGCCTAAGATATGCCAATTCAGTAATTTCTTAAGATGGAAGATTGATTTTTAAGTTATAAAGTCAATGAACATGAGTTTTTTGCTATTGAGTGCACTTAGAACATACGTATTCCTAGCAAGCTCATTTGATGATGTCCCTATGAGTACTGGTAATTAATAGCTGCGTGGGAGATAACCGATAAGACCAAATCATAAATAATGTCATTAAAACTTGTAGATCATCAGGTTAACTTCTGAATCCTTTTCTACCTCCTACCCTTCCCGCTTCTTCTGAAGCAGGGGGGTGTTGGAGGTCCTTTCCCAAAAGGGAAATGTGGGAATCCGTGCAGTTCTTGTTCTTGTTCCTATCCACTGGCATTTTTGGGTTGCTGGCTTTTCTACTGCTCACTCTGGAAAACAAGAGAAACTAACAAAGCCACTGTCACCTCATCCCTTACGTCCTGCGATCCCTGCCAGGTTTGCCGCCTTTTCTCCACCTTGCCGAGGAGGGGTGGGGCTCTCGTAACAGGTCCCTTAGGTTAAGGGCCATAGGGAAGATTGAGACTCTCCCCTGCCTCTACCCAGGTATTATGATCCCGGTTTTAGGAGTTTCACTCCTTCCTGATTAGGGCCCTAACCTTGGCCCAGAAGACTTGCTGGGGCTTTTCTGAAACGGCACTCCTTCTGCAGCGGAGTCTGCCAGACGGCAGGGGACCGGGGCGTGATTAAATGCTGCCAGAGATCCTGTAGCTTTCACATGCTGATGGAACTGATGATCAGTCACCCTGGGCTCTTTGGTAAAAAATCTCTTCAACAAATCCATGCCACTTGGGAGTTAGGACTCAGTTCCAAACTCCTCATAACTACCCCTCGTGGCTCTTTAGCACCAGCCGGGAGCTCCCCACCAGCATCCTATCTCCGTTTATCCCCGGGAAAACAGGAGCGAGGCACCGCGGCAGCGAGCCAGAGGTCGTCATGGCAACCGGAGAGGCGCAGTGCGTGCCCTGTCTCCGAATCCTTTTTTAGGGAACGCTTCCTTGGACCACTCGCGGGGCTGCCTACCTCAGGCTGGCTCCCCACACTCTGAGACAGACTTGTGCGCAGGAGATGGGTGGGGGAGTGATCCGAGCACACAGACCTGTGGGAAGTCAGGGAAAGAGGGCCGATTGCATGATGGAAGAGCAAACAGGTTGCGACTGAGGCATCTGATCCCTGGGACGGCACATTAGAGTTGTCCCAAACCAGAGCAAGGAGGATAGGCTTTCATATCCCACATCATCTAGCCACTGGCTCCAGGAAGTCCTCGGGAGGGGACAGGCATTTTCCTCTACTTGCGGGGGCAACGCTTCGCCAGGGACCCAGCTGTGAGCCATCAGCAGCTAATTTTCTCACTGGCTCAGTGATGGGGGAGGGGCGCCTCAGCTCTGAAGACGGTATCTGGGTGGAGCACCATCATTTTCACCTTAGCATGTGTGTTAGGGGCGGAGGGAAGTGGAGCTGGGAGGCTGGAGGAGGGAGTGAGGAATAGGGATCAAAGTGAAAGAGGCAAAGAAAGGTCCATTTGATTAGAAGAAATAAAAGCATGCTGACGAATTCAACCTAGGATTATTCCAGACACAATGTGCAAGGTGATTGGAGGGAACAGAATCCACATCCAGACAAACCAGCTCAATGGCTCTGGTAAGAATTTAAATGCAATATTAGGGCCAGACAATGTAGAAGGATTAGATCGGAAAGGGAGAGGCAAATATGTGAAATAGCTGCAGAATCTGGTGACAAAGAGGAGTGTGTCAGTGAAAGAGCAGGGGAGACCAAGACAAGTGAGGATCTGGCACGAGGAGGTGAGGATGTGGGTTTTCACAGATGTGCCTGCAGGGCAAATGAGGTCATCTAAATAAAACTGTCAAGATTGAAGAAAAAAGACTGGAATTTGAGTTTGAAGTTGACCTGGAGAAACTGACTGAGACACAAAAAGATCATGACTAAACCCATGAACATAGATGAGGTTTCTAAAAGACACAGGGAATGGGAGAATAGAAGACAGACTAACTTAGAGACTGCTCAAAGACAATAGAAGAAATGAGTGACGTTTCTCAGCCAGCGTCTGCCCACTATCTGATACAGAAAACAGGGCTTTATGGTCCTTCATTTTTACTGACCTCCTCTTGAACTACATGGAGCTTCTAACCCTGCCATCTCTCTGCTCTTTGAGCAGTGCCATTTCTTCCTGATGAGATACCAATGGCCCAAGCCCCACCCCCGGACTTTAATTCCTGAAGGGAGACTGCGTTTAGCAAACGAGGCACCTGCGACGTCTTCCTATCTATGACCTCCACCCTTAAAATTCTGCTGCAAGGCCCTGGCCAGTGTGGCTCAGTTGGTTGGGGCATCCTCCCATGCATCAAAAGTTGCAGGTTTGAATCCCGGTCAGGGCTCGTACATAGGTTGTGGGTTCAATCCTCTGTTGGGAAGCCTAGGAGAGGCAACCAATGGATGTTTCTCTCTCACATCAGCATTTCTTTCTCTCCTCTCTCTCCCTCTCTTTCTCCCTTCCTCTTTCTTTAAAAATTGATGAAAAAAAAACATCCTCAGATGAGGATTAAATTTTTTTTTAAACTTCACTGTAAGGACCTCCTGCATCTAACAAGACCATAGCTTTGATAAAGGGTGCGGTTGCTAATGTTTGGGGACGGGGTACTGGGATACCAAATGATAAATTGGGTCGCTAATCAAGGCTGGAAACTTAAAATTTTATGTTTGAAAGTTTAAGAAAAAGGTTTGAGAGTTATCCAAATACTTACATCTGTAGGTTTTTTGCTTTCTGTTTTTGTTTTTGTGGTGGTCTATGTATATTTTTAAATCTTTGTTTTAGTTGAGGAGCCAAAGAGTATACAACTCATGTTACCATAGGTATCACATGTCTGTTTTCCCATGTGCTAGAAGGTGCTCTGTTGACAGGGCCTATTTCTGGATGTGTTCTGGAATTTTGTTAGCTAAATATTAAAATTCTTGATTCTCACTCTTTGCTTGAAAAAATGAGCTCCCTAATTTAGTGATATGCTGACATGTTAACGGCTTAGCATTCACAAAGTAAAATTTATGGATATGAAGTAAGTATTGTGGGCCCTAACTTAGATTAATTGAATCCTATTATAATATTGCTTACTATAGAATGGCTTAAATGTATTGCCAGCTCCGGACTCCAAAAGCTTAAAATCAACATGAAAATTTCATTGTGGATTAGCCTGTAAGGTGTGGGTTGGTCCTGAGATCCGCTGCATGGGATAGAAATTGTTGTTAATTTCTGGAAAACTTTACAGTATATGATAAAATTATAGCCATAAATTAGAAACATTTACATAAAGGCAATGAGGGCAGTATGAAATGACTCGAAAATTGAGGTGAAAGAGGGTTTTGCGTAAGGATTATCGAAATAGGCCAATGTAAAATAAAAGGCCCAATGTTACTGTGGCAATCAGACCACCATGGGAGAAAATGTGTCCAGCGGCCTACAGACCACCCTGGCTTTTTTTTTTTTTTTTTTTTTCATTCCTGTAACAGACAGGCGGGGTCGGCCTCCCATCCTTACAAACCCCCATAGTGGTCTGGCAGGAGAACTTTCCTGACCATCCTTGGCGAGGATACCTGATGGAGTTACCACAGTAACGTGCGAGCATCCTAAACCACCCAAAGCATATTGTCGTCTCCTTAACGCAACATAATCGATCAGACAGGCGTCCTCCGATATTTGCAATGAGATACATTCCAAAAGGTTAATTATCAAATATATCTATGTTGGTTTATTTTTTGAAAGTATGCAAAATCCGCAGGAACCAAAGGAAATGACCGTGAAGAAAATCTTTCTCTCATCTGTCCCACAGCCACCAGCTTTCCTTCCCCAGAAGCAACTAGAGTCAGCAGTTCCTTGTGAATGTCTCCTACGTGTGTTCATGTCCGGATTCCAGGATCGGAGTCCCCATCTTTGCATAAAGAGAGGGGCACTATACACATTACTTCTCTTCTTCTAATTTTAACACAAAAATGACAAAGATACAAGCTTTTTCATGGGGTTTTTTCCCCCTTACAATGTTGTACAGCTTCTATAAGAGCACATCAAGTGTGCCTCATTCTTTCTTTTGAAGAGCCTGTGCATTACCACATCAGTCACACATTTCCAATAGTTTGCTATCACAAATACTTGTCACTTTCTAATACACTTAACACACAGCTGCAACAGTTCCTCTTTGCACTGCTTTCCCCTCAAGACCTTCATGAAAATTTTTATTTCTATGCCTGATCTTTCAAGTCAGCTTCCATTGTTCTTCCGACCTCCCCCGCAAACACCATATTCTGTGGGTATCATCTCAACTGCATTAAATGCAGAGATTCATTTTGGGATTATGGGCATTGTTGGTGACCAGCCTTTCTATTTTTTGTATCTCCCCATTGTTTTTATAGAGATTTTATACACTTATTAAATTTATTTTGGGCTATTCATCTATTTTTAACTGCTGTTTTAAGTGAGAGCTTTTCCCAATTATATCTTCTAACGAGACATTGTTAGTATACATAAAGGTTCTTAATTTCTGATGATTATTCTTTTGCATAGTCAATTGACCACATTCTGTTATTGTGGCTAATAATTTTTAGGTAATTATTTTCTGTCTTCTGAGTTTATAATCTAATAAGCAGCAAATAGAAATTATTTTACCTCCTCCATTTCAATTTTATACCATTTTCCTCTCGTTGTCAGCACAGTGATCATTAGCAATGATGACACTGGACATTCTGGTCTCGTTCCTGACCTTTAATGGGAATATTTCTAATGCTCCCATGTGCTCCAGGCTGACTTGGCCTTGAGGCGTCTGACCACTTAAGGACATGCTCATAGAATTCCGATGTTTTCAATAAAATTGATGTTGAATTGTTTAAATGAGTTTTTAGCAATTAGAAGAAATCATAATTTTCTCCACATAGGAATATGAAACAAATACATTATGATATGCAAGGTCATAGACATATGATCATCCCTGCATTCTAGAAATAAGCCCCACTTTTTCATGGCCCCTCCAGCGTTTGCTGATATTTTGCATGGTGTTTCTGCAGTGCTCTTCATGGGTGAGCCTGGCCTATCATATTCGCCGTAGAGCAGTCTTTGCTGGTTCGGTAGCGGTGTTACGCTCACCAGATAGTCGCAGGAGCTCTGTGTTAGGGAGACGGGAGGGCTGTGTTTCAATCCAGCAACATCCCACGACGAGGCAGGGTGGAGAGCGCCACTTGTTCTAGCGCTCACTCCTCCAGCTCAAAGCCTCTTTCCTCACCCTTGTTTTATGGATAGACGTCTTCCCGCAAATCTGATTTGTCTGCCTGACTCCGCATTGAGGCCTCTTCCCTGTTTAAAAAAAAGCAATAAACCACACACAGGGAAGCTTCCAATACCAACTGGAGCGCTAAGGTCCGCGCATTATTGCAAAGACAGGATTTTATGGTAGGACCTAAAGGTGTGGCCCCACCTTGGAGACGCAGACCCCAAGCGGCTTTCTCTGCAATACCCCTCCATGAACACCCTCCCACTGCCTCCGCCCAGACCCACACCCGTGGCAGATCTTCCATACATTTTGTGGTCTGAGTGACTGATACCTCTAATTTTAATCAAAGATGAAGTTTGCATGTGTGCGTTTTGTTGCTCTGGGATGATTTCTGAGAGGAGAAGGGCTCCGTGAATGCTCCTTTTATCACACCATTTTAAAACCTTAAACCTCTTCCTATTGCTTTTGATTATATAATTGAAGATGTATTTCATGGGAAACAAAACCCCCAAAATACAGCCTTCAAAAACTTTAAGTTCACTAATTGGCTGGCAAGTGGAAATGTTAATGACAAGCTGGTGTAAGACAAAGAATGGTCGCACAGGATCTCCAGAGCTCATTAGCAACAATTCCTTTTCTTCCCGAGTCCTCCTACCTCCCTAGTCACTTCTTTCTTTACCATACTGGGTTTTACTTTGTTTTTCCTTCCTTTTCTGGCTTTTGGTTGAGTTGACTTTTTAAAATTCCCTTTTTGCTTTTGAGTGTTTCCATGCTTTTAAAGAATCCCCTTAACATTGTAACTTACATTTAATTTCGTGTTTTTGTAAGGAAGCCTACACATAGTCAATAACACTATCCTTTTTTCCATCAGAGCACTGAAAGCTTACATAGCACACATAAGCGTAGGGAGACCAGAGTTTGAACGCAGACAACGTTGGTTTATGGAGGCTTCCCTGGCCCACCAGTGCCCCTTGCATTTTCGAAGGTATTCTGATTCAAAGAATGAATTACTGATCACCTTACTTTAAGTATCGTAGCACCTGGCATCATTTTACATAATTATTATTTTTTTCTCTTCCCCACTAGAATGTGTGTCACGAGGACAAGAAGTTTTTCTGTCTGTCCACTACTTCTAAAGGCCGCAATGGACCCTGGGACATACTACCCACTCTCCAAACATTTTCTGAATTAAATAAATGAGTTCTTAACATGCTTGAATTATTCTCTGAATTTCTCCCACTCAGCTTGTTATTATCAAAATTTTAGTCTCCTTGGTAAACACAAATATGTTAGAGTTGTTACTGTTGACAAGCTAGAGTTAATTTCTATCACAAATTTGTGTCTCCTGTGATTTCTTATATCTTAACCTTCTTTCTTTTTTTCCTTGCTGAAATATGCCCTATAGCAAATCTTTCAGTGAGGTTTTTGGGTCATAAACTCTTCTAGTTATGTCTGAACATATATATCTCCTTTCTATGTGAATGATACTTCAACCAGTGTAATGGTCTTGATTCACTGGTTTTTCTTACACACTCTGAAGCTACTACTTGCTTGCTATTTGCTGACATATTGTTGCTAAAGACAAATCTGATTTCAGTATCATTATTATTCCATTTGTAGGCTATGGGTCCTTTTTTTCTGGGGTTTTGGGAGTTTGTCTTTCCCTGGCTAGAGATTCACTTTGACTTTTCTAGGTACAAATTTATTGGTATTTATCTGGCCTGGCACTGGTTATACATTTTCAAGCAGAGGATTCATGGCTTTCTTTAATTCTAGAAATTCTCAGCCAGTTTCTTCAAGCAATTCTCATTCTTCTCCACCATTTCATTTAGTTCATTGTTATAAGATGCCTCTCAAATTGGAGTCTTTCAGTCCATTGTATTTCTTTTAGCATCTTTTACACATTTTAAAACATTTTCTCTCTGTAACATGATCTCAGTGAACTCCTTAGCATTATCTTCCAAATCATTGTCTTTTAATGTGTCTATCTAGAATTACATGCTTATACAATTTTTCCTATTTCAATAATTACACAGCTTTTTGTACAGGTTTCAAATACTATTAATCATTTAAATTTTGCCCTATTTTTAGAGATGGCTTCATTTTCATTTTTTGAGTTCACTTATTTTTTCTTTTTGACCATTTTTTCCCCCATGTGCTTTGGGAATTGTGTTTTGCAGCCCTGTCTTGAGAGGGCGGACATGCTTTTTCACCTTATCTTTCTATATCTACTCATTTTCTGTTGTTTTCACCCATTCCCAGTCAGTCCAGAACCAGGCTTTTTTGGGGGCACCAGGCTCTCAAGCGGTGGTGACACTGGCGATATTGCAGGTGTGGAATGGACTGTTTGCTCCGCTGAGCTTTCTCTGCTTTCTCCTGCCACCAGACGCTGCGTGTTTGCACATCTATGCCAGCCCCTGGAGCTACTCTCTATTGGTTGACTCTCGCTGGCAGGTAAGCCCCATGCTAGTCTCATATCTCTGGTAGGGAACTTGGTTTGGTTTCCCTAACAAATGGGGCGTGATTGGTTCCCATGACCCTGCAGAGAGAGTCTTCTCTCCCTCCTCCCTTTCTTTTTCCCCTCCCTGCTTGGTTCTCTAGTTGTTCTACTAGTTGATGGGAAAGGAGTGTTAAAACCTCTGGCTGTGATGACCGAATTATTCCTTCCTTAATTCTGTCCATTTTTATTCCATTTATTTTAAAGCTGTTATCAATAGATACATACTTATGAATATGTAGATTTGTGTTTAAGAGTTTGTGTACAAAGCATAATCTTGCCTTTTCGATTTTAAAAGAGGGCTGTGAACGTTAACATTCTTGTAGTATAGGTCTGCTGGTAACAATTTCTCACAGTCTTCTCATACATGCAAGTGTCTTTCTACCTTTATTCTAGAGGTGTATTTTCATGGGGCATAGCATTCTGGTTGACAGGGTCTCTCCTCTCCTATGACTTTGGAGGTGTTGTCCCTCAGTCTTCTGACCAAGAAGACCACTGGTTTGGGGATGTTAGCTGTCAACTGCAGCACCATTGCTAAAGGCTGCCCTCAGCCCCTAGACTGTTCTTGTCTTGTTCAACTCCTTCTCACCTGAGATTCTGCCTACGTTTTTCACGCTCCCTCTTTAGAACCTCCAAGTAGTTGCTTTTTTATTGTTCATAGTGTATAGTTATTATTTGTGGGGAGGCCGGTCTGTTAGAAGCTTACTCAGCCACACCAGGAGTGAAACTCCAGAACTCATGTTTTAAACCTCTTTTCTACACTGCTTCCCTTAGGCAGAATTTTAAATAGAAGGCTAAACAAGTTAAGTCACTACGTATATTTTGTAAGCTTATTATTTACAATAATAGTGTATTTGAAGAGCAATTAGAAGGTGTTAGTGCAGATTCTTTTGAGATGCTGTTTATTTTGACCTCTATAATCTTAGTTGTGAACAAAGCTTTTTTAAAAGTAAAGATTACTTATTTTTAGAGAGGGAAAAGGAGGGAGAAAGAGACGGAGAGAAACATTAGTGTGTGGTTGCCTCTTGTGTATCCCCTACTGGGGACCTGGCCTGCAACCCGGGCATGTGCCCTGACTGGGAATCGAACTGACAACCCTTTGGTTTGCAGGCCGGCACTCAGTCCACTGAACCACACCAGCCAGGGCACCAGCTTTTAATTTGCTGGTTCATCTTCCTGAGGTTTCTTTTGTGACCTCTCCATTTCTGTTTCTCTTTTAAATGTTGGTTTCAACCCAACTGTGTTTAGTGTTTTGGTTTCATTTTTAAAAATGGATTCCTGCTTTCCTGAGGAATTTTGGAAACTTCCTTGATTTCAACTACCCCCTGAATGCAGGTGGCTCTTACATCAAATTCCCAGAACTGAACCTCTTTCATGAATTCTTGATCAGTATCCTCCATTTACTAGAAATATCCAACTGGATATTCAGTGCATATTGTGGATTTTTCATTCCCTTTAACTCCTGACCTTTTTCTTTCTTTCCCTTTCATTTATTTATTCACTCAATTAACAGATCTTTATTGAGTGTCCCATACTGCTTCTAATATTACACATTTAATAGCAGTGCAAAAATGTCTTTCCGGATTTAAATTTGAGTTGGTGACAGACTATAGACTAATAACCATGAAACTACAGAAGATACTGCTAAGTGCTATGAAGGAAATGAAGCTGATTAAAGGGATGAAGACTTGGTGGTTGCTTTTCTTGGTAGGCTTCTCAGAAAAGGCTTCTCTGAAGCACTGATACCTATTTAAAAAAGAAAGTGACGGAAGCATTTTCTCTGTGTTGCCTTTGTCAATGCGTGGAGTCACTCTTCCCCAAATAACCTAGTCAAGAAACCATACTGTCATCCGAAATTCAATCTGCTTTCTTGTTTCTCACATCTAAAGATTCAAGAATTTCCCTGATGTATTTTACCTCCTTAGCATATCTGTTCTTCAGCTCCAAGTTCCCATCTGTGCTAGCCATGCCTTACATAATTCCCATTTCTTCTTTTGAACTATAATAGACTCTTCAAAGCTCTTCTGGCGTCCAGACTCACACTCCTCCACTCTATCCCCCTCCACGTGGGCTTTAGCAAATAAAACAAAATAGGTCACGTTAGAATTTCAAATGATCTATCACCTTCACCAGCTACTGCATAAAATTTCTTAATGATAAAGTCCTCAAGGATCGAGTCGCTGATCGTTTGTCATCACCGCTTGCTCTGCCTTATATCCCACCTCCTCATATGTATATAGAGTTCATTCTTCAGCAGGCACGCAGGCTATTTTGCATCTCGGTTTTCAATGCTGTCTCTCACCCTGCTACCTCTCTTGGAAACACGGCATCACCCCCTGCCCACCAAAACATTTGGAAAACAAATTTTAAGACTGTGCTTGGAACAAACTCGCAGGTGGCCGATGCTGCTGTCCCACAGCTCGACTCTGAGTAATGGTGGCTCCGAGGTGCTCCTGACCCCAAATTAAAATAAAAATGACATTACTTCCTACCACAAATTCCCTTTCTGTGTCTCCAAGCAACATCTTTCTCCATTCTTTCCCCTTTATGCTCCGCTTCCTCCATCTACTCTGAACTAGTTACATACAACTCCTACACGAAATGATGCTTTCTTTGGGCATTTGAGGACTGTGTTTCCATTTGTGATTTCTCTTCCTTCCCTTCCCTTGCCTAACTCCTGTCAATCTCTCGAGATTTATCTTTTTATACTTTCTGAATTGGATGTTACAATGCAATGTAATTGTTGCTTTACACTCTTTTTAACCCCAACTTGATATTAAGTTCTTTGATAACATTTAGTTCCTTTCCTGTGTAAATACGCAGTTATTAGCATTATTATCTCATGGCATAAAGTAGATGGTAAGCCAAGGCATATGCAGGTGGTGAAAAAAGTGATTATTTTTTATATTACATTAAAAAATTAGAATAGACATAAATGCAAAGCTTATTTATGAAAAAAACCCCAACTTTTCATGTTTCTACCTTAGCATCACGCTTAGTTTTCAGCACACATTGTGGATACAGATCCATCTGTTGGCACCATAATCGTTCCTTTGTCTTCTCTTGCAATAGCGCTTCACCTCTTAATCTGTATCAAACACATTTTTCCATCTAATTTCTAAAAGATTTCTCAAACATTAATATGTTGTTGTTCATAAGTGGAAAATATTTTTTTCTTAAAATTACATTAGGAAAATGTCAACCTTTCTCAAAATATGTTTTGATGTAGCAGAATAATTATTTTATCTCTAAAAACAAGCGTTCATCAAATACTTAACTACTAACAACTGTGAAACCTGAAATAAAAATGTTTAAAAATCTTCAAATACAGACAGTCTCCCTTATTTTCCTCCCAGTTTTAAATATGATGGATTCATTTTGCAAGGATCCTTAGGCAACATGCACACAGTGGAAACAGAACTCTTTTATTACTCATTTTATTTTCATATAAATTAACATCCTAAAAAATTGAAATAGAAACACTAAATACAGTATTGCACATAGCGATCTTTGTTAAATGCCCTATATTTTCATTGAAGAATATTAATATACACATTGGAGGGAGTGATGAAGACAGGAAGACTACAAAACTACAATCAAAAAACCACTGTTTCTTTGCACTTTAATGACAAACTAAAAGGTAAGTGACCATACTTTACATAAATACAAACATAGTTATGGGTCAGGACATTCTCTTTTTAAGTTGCTTTCCATAGTTGGTTTGCAATAAATTCTCCTCTTTATCTACAACCATAACTCCCAACAAATATCATTAGTCTTTAAAAACCACACCTATTAATGTTAGATATAACCATCACAATGCATCATCGGCAGACCTGAAGTATTCTCAGAAGAGCAGGAGATTTAATTTTTTCCCCCCACAACATAAAATAAAATTCTTTCCTTGCTCCTTCAGATAATTGCATACTCACTTTGCAGCTTTTGATCACCTGCTGTAACACATAGAGACAAGCCCAGTTATGTCAAAAGTAAGAAGTGCACCTTCGGTTTACTTCCTTCTGCTACAGATTAGTTTCATGTAGGGTCTCCAATAACCCTCCGATAAAAACCCTCAATAAACAGAACTCTGATTTCTGCCTATATTACACGATTCATAGGAAAGGGGCTTTCTTCTGCTCTATATTTTTTTTCAGCTCATTATCTGACAAGTTAAAAAAATTACAATCTCTTTCACAAATATATATTTATGGAGAGCAACTCAAAAAGTCGGGAAAGCCTCAATAATGACATAGAAATAGTACTTAAATTTGAGAATAGAAAATGTATACGTAGATGTGAAACGGACAGAATTCACTAGAAATAACATTTTAACCATCAATCTAACTGCAGTGATGTGGAGTACTGGTTGTCAGTAGAAAGGAAAGAATTTTGCTGTATATGGAATATCCTCACAAGAGTAAATTTTAGGTTAATGTGTAGCATGTTCAGAATTAACGCAGATACTGCCTCTTATAACATGCCGTTTCGGTCTATCGGTATAATACCATAAACTTTTACAAAAAGAAAAGGTGTCCAATTCTCCACTGATCTACTGCTTTTGCATTTTAATATGAATGTACAGTAGAACTCAACCATCAGTGAACTGTCTAGAAAACGCAAAGATTATGCAAGAGGTCAAGAAGAAAAATGATCAAAATGATGTAGTTTCCTTCCCGCCTTCAGGTCAGCGGAATGAGTTGGGAGCGGTTAAGAGAGTGACTCATGTTCATCTGCTTTTCTTTGTTCAGGTTTTCATGCTTATCTTTGCTTTCTGAAAATAAATGCACCAGATAAGAGTTATAGTTAGAAACACGAAGTTAAAAAATGTATGGAGTTTAGAGGAGCTCAAATAAGACGTTTTCATTTGGATCCAATTCTCTGGGAAAGGTTAAAGATCAACCAGCCCAGAAAGAAAAAAATATATAAGTCGACTATATTTCATCTTTTAGAATTTTCCCCAAGACAAACCACTAAATATTTGAGGGGGAAAAGAAGTTTTTATACAATTTAGTTTCTAACTGATGCGAAAGAGTGCCAACTGCACTCTCTCATTCTCGGTTTTATGTACAAATACATCAATATAAAAATTGAATTGCTGTTTCACTTCTATCCTTATATCGGCATAATTGAGGTTAACAGTTAAAATAATTATTCCCCTTTAATCAATACATTTTAAATTTGTACTGTAATAAAAAAGACAGAAAACAAAGTATACCATAATATAATACTTGTCATTAGTTAGGAATAGTTTTGACACAGAAGAACTGAAAGGGAAACTGCTGTTATGTTTTAAATTTTTTGCCTTTGGGTATTTATTTATTTAGGTAGCTAGCTAGTTATTGTGCTTAACGAACAGTTCAAGGCACTCATTGTTGTGCCATCCTGTCTTTTTAAAATTTTATTTTTCAATCACAGTTAACATTCAATATTATTTTGTATTAGTTTCAGGTGCACAGGATAGCGGTTAGACAATCATGTAACTTACAAAGTGATGCCTCTAATATTTCCAGGACCCACTTGGCAATATACATAGTTATTGCAATGTTATTACCTATATTTCCTATGCTGTACTTTACATCCCTGGGAGTATTTTGTAACTGCCAGTTTGTGCTTCTTAACTCCCTCTCCTTTTTCACCCAGCTCCTCAACCCTCCTTCCACCTGGCAACCTACAGTTTGGTCTCTGTGTCTATGAGTCTGTTTTGTTTGTTCACTTATTTTGTTCTTTAGATTCTACATATAAGTGAAATCATATGTTATTTATGTCTCTCTCACTTATTTCACTTAGCATAACACACTCTAGGTCCATTCATGTTGTTGTCAGTGGTAAGATTTCATTTATTTTAATGGCTGAGCAATATTCCATTGTATATATGCACTGCACATTTTTTATGCACTTGTCTATTGAGTGGGCTCTTGGGTTGCTTCCGTATCTTGGCCATTGCAAATAATGCTGCAGTGAACATAGGGGTGCACATATTTTTCAAATTAGTGTTTCAGGTTTCTTTGGTTATATACCCAGAACTGGTATTGCTGGGGAATAAGATAGTTCTATTTTTAATTTTTGAGAAACTTCCGTACTGTTTTCCACAGTGACTGCACTAATTTGCAATTCCAAGAGCAGTGCACGAGGGTTCCCTTTTCTCCACGTCCTTGCCAATACTTACTGTCTGTTGGTTTATTGATGACAGCCATCCTCACAGGTGTCAGGTGATGTCTCCCTGTGGCTTTAATTTTCATTCCTCCGATGGTCAGTGACACTGATCATCTTTTTATATGTCTATTGGTCATCTGTATGTCCTTTCTGCAGAAATGTCTATTCAGGTCCTCTGCCTATTTTTTCATTACATTGTTTGTTTTGGTGGCATTGAGCTGTATGATATTTTTATAAATTTTGCATATTAACCCCTTATCAGACGTATCAGTGGTGAATATCCTCTCCCATTCAGCAGGTTGCCTTTTCATTTTATTGATGGTTTCCTTTGCTGTGCAAAAACTTTTTAGTTTGATATAGTCCCACTTATTTTTTCTTTTGTTTCCCTTGCCCAAGGAGAGATATCAGAAAAGAAATATTGTTAAGGGAAACATCAGACATTTCACTTCCTATGTTTTAGCTAGGATTTTTATGGTTTCAAGTCTTACATTTAAGTTTTTAATCCATTTTGACTGTATTCTTGTACATGGTGTAAGAAGGTGGTCTATTTTCATTTTTTCCCCATGTATCTCTCCATTTTCCCCAACACCATTTATTGAAGAGACTCTCTTTACACTATTATATATTCTTGCCTCCTTCATTATGGATTCATCGATAATATAGGTGTGAGTTTATTTCTCAGCTCTCTATTGTGTTCCATTGATTTATAGATCTGTTTTTATATCAGTGCCATGTTGTTTTGATTATCATAGCCCTGTAATATAATTTGATATTGGGTAGTATAATACTTCTAATTTTGTTCATCTTTCTCAAGATTGCTGTAGCTATGCAGGCTCTTTTGTGGTTCCATATAAATTTTAAAATTATTTCTTTTAATTCTATGAAAAATGCCACTGGTATTTTGATAAGAATTGCACTGAATCTATAAATTGCTTTGGGTAGTAAGAACATTTTAACAATGTTAATTCTTCCTAACCATGATCATAATGCATGCTTCCATTGATTTGTAGCTTCTTCAATTTCTTACTTTAATATTTTTAAATTTTCTGTATATAGGTCTTTTATAGCCTTGGTTAAATTTATTCCTAGGTATTTTTTGGATGCAATTGTAAATGGAATTGTTTTCTTAATTTCTCTTTCTGATATTTCACTCTTGGTGTATAAAAATGCAATTAATTTCTGAATATTAATTTTATATCCTGCTACATTACTGAACTCCTTTTTCACTTCTAGTGGTTGTTTTGGTGGAATCTTTAGGGTTCTTTATGGCATCATGCCATCTGCAAGTAATCTCTGTTTTACTTCTTCCTTTCCAATTTGGATACCTTTTATTTCTTTTTTTGTCTAATTGATCTGACTAGGACTTCTAATACAATATTGAATAAAAGTGGTAAAGGTGGAAAGCTCTGTCTTGTTTTTGATCTTAAGGAAATGCTATTAGCTTTTCCTCTTTAAGGATGATGTTATCTGTGGGTTTGTCATATATGGCTTTTTCATGTTGAGGTATGTTCTTTCTATTCCCACTGTGTTGAGAGTTTTTGTCATAAATGAATGTTGGATTTTGTCAAATGCTTTTTCTGTTTCTATTGATATATGATTTTAAACTTTCATTTTGCTTATGTTGTGTATCATGTTCATTGATTTGTGAATTTTGTACCAATCTTGCATCCCAGGAGTAAATCCCATTAGATCATGGTGTACGATATTTTTAATGTATTGTTGAATTCAGTTTCCTTGTATTTTGTTGAGGATTTTACATATATGTTTATCAGGGATATTGGCCAATAATTTTTTTTTTTATAATGTCTGTCATGTCTGTCTGGTTTTTGGAATCAGGACAATGGTGGCCTCATAAAATAAGCTTGGGAGCTTTTCCTCCTCTTGAATTCTTTGGAATAGTTTGAGAAGGATGGGTGTTAGTTCTTCTTTGAATGTTTGGTAAAATTCACCTGCAAAGCCATCCAGTCCAGGACTTTTGATGGGAAAACAGCTCTGAACTGAGGTCATAATTCATAACTTTTTAAAAAGATAGCTATTTAATCATATAAAGTTTGGGTTGTTTTAATTCTTTTTCCATTCTATGTTAGACTAATGCAATTCAAAATTCTCCTATTTTAAAGCCTAACCCAACTTTTCATTTAAAAGAATATCATTTACTTACTCTGTGGCACCAAGTAATGATCCCTCAAAATATGCGACAAAACTCTGACAGTATAATGAGGAAAAACTTGCCATTTTCACCAAGCTCTTCCCTCCCAGGGAGCAAAACTTGGCAATTTGTTTTTAAGGAAGAAGTGGGCAAGGAGGAAACTTCGGAGAGCTTGTTAAACTCAGTTTATTGACTAACAGCTACTAAGCAGCCAACTGTGTACAGCCATGTATGGGTACAAACCAGGTCTGAGCCCTCTGGTCTTAGCAAAGGACAGCTCTGCACCTGGCATTTCCCATTGTGTCTTAGATCCCAAAGGCACTAATGCAATTAGAACAACCACTCAGGGCTCAGGTACAGCCCTGTGTTGTGATTGTGTGTAATGAAGAATGTGAAAGATTACCCACCAAATCCTGCCTACACACCCATACCCATGTATAAGCACTCAGTAGATTTATCTTAATTCTTAAGCTCGGAATGCTGACTACTGTTAGCCTTTTGGGCCTAATTAGAGGCACCAGGAAGAGGAAATTCTTGAAGTTAGAGGCTCATTATTTATTCAAATTTAATTGGAAAATAATTAAAATGTTATATGTTTGTATATATTGTTAAAACGGTATTTAAAAGCCAAAGAAAATCACAGCTTGAAGGACAGAAAAGTTAGATACTTACAATTCCAGAGTCATGTCTTGGTTTAATTTTATAGAGTGATTTGCCTTTTTTCTGCCGGCACACCTCTTCGGCTTCTTTTACTCTGGGCGGGGAGAAAACACATGCATCTGAACAAAGACCCACGTAGATCACATCAGCCCACCCTGCAGTCAGTGAGTGGGCATCAACTCATAGGGATTTAATTTACTGGAGAAAATAATACAGAGTAATGTTATCTGACATTTGATATTAAAACACGGAATGTTAGACCAATGGGAAATTTATCCAGGGGTTCTTGACTTAAAATAGAAGGATGTAGAATGGAATGATACACCACAGATTAATATAAAAAATATTAAAGGAGTCTTATATTCAAGAAAATAAAGAAATATTCCCCATTTACAGGTGAGCATACTCGGATTGGCTCTATTACATAAATAGAACTGGCACTATAATACAAATCAGAAGCATTAAAATGGTTAAATTAACGGCATCACATAGAAAACTAAAATGCTTATTTAATATGATTTCAGATTCATTTTCCACATCACACTGCAAGCATGAAAGTCATCTCCAACAAATATTTGGACAGTTTTTAAAAAATTAAACTTCATCAAGCATGGGAACCAATCATTCAATTACAAACAAAATAGAGAGTGAGCAATAATAACATTTTAATACTATTAGGGTTTCTTTTTAAACACACACTCTAAGGAAAACAATATGGAATCTGCCAAAGGTAGAGCTAAAAGAGGTTATCATTTGGAGATTAAAATCTGCAGTAAGTTCTGGCTTTGCTACATGATATTGGGTAACATCCTAATGCTACTGATCCTTGTATGCCCTCAGGCAGTAAAAGGGATCAATAATATATAATAGTATTACCATTATTACTACACCGAGTTGTTGAAGAGATAACAAATGACTTAAAAACTTTTTTCTAAAATTTAAAATATTATAAACATGATTAGTTTAAATATATCATAAGAAATCTACAAACTGGAATTCTACTAATAAAAGGAGGTACCATAAGAAGGAAGGCAATCTGCCAGGTTAATTATATTTTGTTGCTATGATTTCCCTTGGGAAGTAAACATGGAGTATTTGAAGAATGTAAATAGGCCATGACATCTTCATAAAAGACTTTGTATGTAGATCCTGAAGCCTATTTCCTCAAAGAAATAAATTATAAATCTATTTCTCGAGCCCTGTGGCAAAAGAGTTAATGAAAGAATTCATTTCCTACATAGCTGACTGAATCCCTGTTTTTAAACACTACAATGGAACAATTAATCCAATACAGTAGCTACTAGGTTGATGTTATAACCTTAAAGTGTGACAAATGAAAGCAATTCCTTTAAGACGTAAAATGACCACAAGATTGATATTGTTAGTAATTCCCGAAAATGATGACAATTGGGAAGACACTCCATTGTTAACAAGTTTATTACTTTCTACCCAGGCCATAAATTGCCTTTAACCCTCCCTCCAAACATTTGAAGACAAAAATATTTTCTTTATAACAAACCAAGGATCGCAGAATCCCCATTTTCCCTAAAACAACTATCGGTAAATTTAAATTGCAGGATTTGGACAGGGAATTAAGGAAATTTCTTTTTTTAAGCACTTAGCCAAAATCCAGTAGATCTCCTCTTAAATTTACTTGGAGCACTTTAAAGTGTTTTGTGACACTAATAAATATGTACTTCACAAGTATTTACATCGCCAAAGCATCTTAATTTTCTCACAATCTTATTTACCTTGTTCTCATTGTACATTTTTGTAAGGGTGACAGAAAGCCGAGGCTAACACATAATCATTCTACACAAAAACAAATGCAGCCGTTCCGTGCAGCAGAGGTGACGGCGACTTGAAAGAAGGTGCATCAACGAGCCCTCACAAGATCTTTGAGCTCATCTATTTATTTGACAATCACTTATGGAGAAGCAACTCCAGGTCGGGTCCTGGGATCGGCTCAATTTTATAAGGACAAACAAACTCACCGTCTTACAGGAGACACACACATGAGCAGGTAGATTGCAATGACGCGCTGGGCACAACTGCCTCGGTTTGTAGAGGTCCAGCTGTGTCCCAGAGGAGGTGACTGGGTGCTGTGCAGGGCTTTATGGGGAGCTTTCTGGAGCATGTGGACAGCCAAGCTTTGTTTCAAAAATAAATTTTAATTTTTCATATGTTTCTTGAAAGGGGGAATGGTACTGAGGGTGGAAGCGGAGTACAGTATATGGAATAATAAGAACAAAGGCCAATGTTTGAAGAGCTTCCATAGGATCCCCTCACTACTAAGAGGCCAATATTCCAGCTGGCTTCCTGGTTTCTGATTCAGTTGCTTACACGTAGGGCGGCTGGTCCGTCCCTGCAGCCAGAACGCCTCCAGGTACACACGTGATCTGGGGAGCTGGGAAGTCTGAGCATCAGAGTCTCAAGCAGTTACTCTTCAAATTTAGGAGAGGAGACATTGCGAATTTACTAAAATGCAGTTCCGCAGGGCCCTGGCTGGGTAGCTCAGTTGATGAGAGCATCGTCCCAGTAACACCAAGGTTGCCAGTTCGATCCCTGGTCAGGGCTCGTACAAGAATCAACCAATGAATGCATCACTAAGTGGAACAACCAACTGATGTTTCTTTCTCTCTCCCCCCTCTTCTCTCTCTGACAACATCAATTAAAAAAATCATTCTTTAAAATACAGTTCCCCAGCCTACTCTTCTGTATGTTGGTTCCGTCCCTTGGAAATACATTTATAAGCAGCACCCAGAATAATCTGATGTAGGCAGCCTGTGGGCTGCACTCGGAGGAACAAGCACTCTGGTACCCGGACTTGGGGGGGGCCACACTGAGCCCCCAGACAACCGCACTTCCTCACCCTCCCCACTTCACAGTAAGACTGTAAACACAGGGGTCACGATCCCACACCACAAAGAATCACTCACTTCGGCGCTTTGTGAGCCCCGCCCCTCCTAAACAAATGTTGCTTCCTCCAAATGCCAATTTCATTTCAACAAAACTCTGACAACAAGACATTTTTTCCATACTTTAGGCAGGGAAAAAAGAATGGGCCCCCAGAGGTGAGGCACATTGCCAGAGTCGGCAGAAGTGCAAAATATTGAGGGAGAAGCCGGGGTGGGGGACCCGAGCCAGCCGTCCATCCCAGCCTCTCCTGCTTGGCCTCTCCATCTGGGCTTGTCAGCTGCCGGCTCAGGCCTGTTGAGTAACCACTTGTCTGTGTTCCATCCTCTTCCCTTCCCGCCTCATCCCTCATTCGCCAATGCCCACAGCTTCTTAAACGGAGCAGGAAAAAGATGTTCATCTCACAACCAGACATCAAAGGCTTTAAGTGAAAAGAAATGGGTGGTGATGACATTTCAAATAATCAACAGAAATGACCAATACGTTCTGTTTGGAAAGGAGGGGCAATACTTCATTTATAAAGGAATACAACATTCTGTTCACGTGGAGGAGGAGGAACACATAGTTGGTTTGAAGAAGACAGCCCCTGGCTTCCAAATTTTGCCTACACTTGAGTTTTAACTCCTGTTTGGGGGAGGTCTACGGATAGCATGCAGAATAGACGTAGCTCCCATGGACGGTTCACAAAGACGCCTTCTTTTTAATGTGGCTGCAGGCACGCAAAGGTGATGGCCGGGGCGTGTGTTAGTCAACACTTCACCCTACTCAAGAACTAAAAAGGGAAGTAAGAATTTTAGGATGACATTTTTGATAGACTTACTGCAACCTGCCATCAGCAATCTAGGTGGCAGAAGGAAAATACGAACAAAACCAAATCATATGATAATTTGATTAATCATACGAAACTCTTCACTCCGCACTTTTCATGATTTTGGAGAAACAACAACACAGAAAGTGGAGACTAGAAAACCAGAAATGCAGCATTATCGTTTAGACAGGAGAATGCTAGGTGGTAGAGAATGGCTATCAATTTTGCTGTAATATCTTTTACTGTCTCTGAAACAAAACTATCATGAATAACTTTCAAAAGTATGCACTTATCTCTTCAATGGAGGACCAAAAGTAATCAACAAATACAAGGCATTATCTCTTAAGGAATAATTTAATTATGGGAAATAGGAAAAAAACATACGGAATCAGATTAGGCAAAGAGAGTAGGCGACCAATTTGAGCAAAACATTTTTTTTTGTCATAAGCAAAGTTTTGCTCTGGCAATGGCCAAAAAAACCATGTATAATGCCCAGAAAATGAAAACTTGCTTTCTGCATGGACCCATCTTTGTAAAAGTAATTTTGAGTGAAGTCTTTTTAAAAATCTTAAACTTTCTCTCCTTTATGAAAATTTAAGTATAGATGGTATATATTATATTAGTTACATTAGATTTAGGTTAAACGTTTCCCTTTCTTAAATAAATGGAATGATTTAACTTATCTTTGGTGGCCAGTGATCATCATGACTCACGTTACTATTGTTATGTGCTCACACGGGGCCACCCAAAGGCCTTCTGGGATATACATAGCAGCCTGCTGGCACGTTGACCCAGCACTTAGTACTTTGCTGCACTTGACTTTACCCTGGGTCTACTTTTTAAGTTCTCTCTTTGTTCCTGGGATAGCATGTTGTGGTCCCTTCCAGCTAGCATCAGCACGCCTGTCTCCATCTTTTTTTTTTTTAAATCAACTTGTATCTTCTTTCCAGGAGAGAACCAGATAACGCAGCCAATTTTAATGAGCCTCCAACGAGAGCCATGACTCTGAGTAGAGCCCTGACTAAATGCACAGAGTTCCCGGACTTGGAGGCAGTAAGTAATTTCAGCCGTCACAGGGCTTTCCCCACTCCCTGCTTCCCACATACTTCAGGGTTCACAGCTGTGTGGGAGGGGACAGAGGCCAGAAGTCTGACGTACAGACACTCAGGGCTTTACTGTTCTAAATGGCTAGCGGTGTAAGATTCTAAGATAGCGCATACCTGAGTCATATGGCACCGCCCAACCTGCGTGCTCAGCAGTGTGTCCACAGAGGTGGAAAGGAAGGCTGGGATGATGGTAAAGCCTGAAGTTCAAGCTCATCGAGGTAAAGAAGTGTGACCCCGGTCACTAGCAATGACACAGAGTTGGTGATGCTACAGAGATCCACCTTCAGGATAAGAAGGGGAGTGTTTTGTGAGAAACATGACTGGGGTTATCTCTTGTCTGCAAGTTAAATGGTAGAAATGACCAGAGGAAAACAAAGCACCTTTAAGTAGTGAAGCTTGAATTTACTTTTAAAAACTCTTATATTAAACTGAACTTTTAAAAAGAAAGTTGTGTATGTAATCTAAAGGAAACTAGTTAAATGTCAACATGTCAACATAGGGTGTTTTTTTTTTCCTTACATACAAATATTCTAAGTTGTAACAACTTCATTTGGCTTTAAGATATTAAGCTTAGAAATGAGTTACTAACCACAGAAAGTTTGAGTCCAAAGGAATGAGAATATTTTTAAATTAAGGCTTATACTGTAGAGAAGACAGGTAAGGGATAGAATGAAAAATATTTTTTATGACACAATTTCTTGAAATGTTTCTAATTTAAGGTTTATATTATAGAGAAGACGGAGGTAGGTGATAGAATGAAAAACACTTTGGTTGAGAATATTTCTAATTTAAGGTTTATATTATAGAGAAAGCAGGTAGAATGAAAAATACTTTTCATCACTGAATTTCTTGACACGCAGTTAAATTCCAATTACTATTTTTATTTTGATATTTTTCAAAATGAAAAAGTTTCTCAAATGTTGTTCTTAATATATCTGGGTGCATTTATACTAAGGGTTGTTCTGGACAACGAGTGTGGCTTCTTATTTCTCTCCCAATAAAGATGGATTTTTCCCTGTATTTTCCCTCCTTAGCCCCAGACCTACTCATTGTCCCGCAAACATATACAAAAAGTTCAGCATGGTTAAGTTTAAAGACAGTTTGCGAGATGAATAAGGGAGATATCTCTGGCACAGACACAGAGAAAAGAAACCAGATGTCCCTACAGCCTTCAGGCAGAATAATTTTTATCTACTTTCTACAGCAAAAGCCAGGCTGGCCACAATCTTATCAAGAAAACAGATATGCTCTCATCATTCAATCGAATGAGAAGCGGAGCCACTTTTCTGCCACGAAACATTAATAATTTTGTCTAAATAAGTATCTGTGGCAGACGGATTCATTTCCTGCTGGCTCCAGCTCGGCTCTTTGGGAGAAGCCTGAGCGTTACTGTTGTCTACAGCCCGTGAGAGGTTCAAGTGCAGCCCAGCGGTGAGACGACCCACATCTGAGGTGCTTGTACAGTGGGGACGGGAGGGTCCTTCTAACAATAAGCTAAGAGTAGCCATAATTATCATTATTACCAGTTTACAAGGTACTTCGCTGAAACACAACACCATTGTGCCTGCCTGCAACTTTACAGTTTTTGAACCCAAAAGAGAGAGGGAGGGAGGGAGGGAATGAGGGGAGAGGGGCTCTAGGCATAGGCCGGTGAGGAGGAGGAGCGCCAGCTTTGAAGTTGTGGGTCTCTCTGCAAGTAAAGATAGAGTAGGTATTTACACACCTTGTGGATTTAAAGGTGGTTTGGGGGGTGGTGTACTCCTGGCTCTGTCTTTTCTCTTGTATTAACCTCAATGATTTAAAATAGACACACACAAGACCAGAGACCTCCTGAAAGGACAATGGAAACACCCACCAAGACGTCACTTATTATCTCAACTAAAAAGAGCTTACGTGGCCTCAGGCAGCTATTTCTGGGTTTGAGCTGAATTTCTGAATTTCATCACCCATGGTCCCTGACTTTCTCAGCGCGACCATTGCATCCGCGCCTCGCACGCTTGCAGGGAGCCACTGGGATGGACACAAAGCAGCTCCTGACTCGAGGAAGCCAAGATTTATAAAAAAAGCCAACACCTTGGAGCCACTTGAGGTGACAGAACCACGGCTCCGAAATGGACATTTGGAGCTGGAGGAGGACTGGCCGGGCAGTCCTGAGGGCCTTGGACCCCCTCACTTCACCGTAAGGCATGATGGAAGCCCACCCCTTCTATTAACACCATGAGCTGGGTCGTGAAGAATCTCCCTAAGCCAGAACCTAGGTTCCATGCCAATTAGATATACATGTTCTACGTTTATATCCTAAGAACTCCAAATACATATCAAACATAAAGCCAATGAACAGAGATGGCAGACATCAATATTTCCTGAAATTGTTTTTTTGTGACATATATGGGGATGAAACAAGATGAATTTTAAGAAAACTCAAACAGAAAAATTAATTCCTTATTATCTGATCTTATAAATGACTGTGTAAGAGTCTATACATGCAGAACATTATAATTCATGGATAAATGTCACAGAAAAAACCTTTCCCCATAGCTCTGGAATGGCTATAAATGAGGAAAGATGGGTATGGCTATATGTTAGGCTTTCATCTCAAAGCAAACAAAACAAAAACTTCTCTCTTGCTCTCTCTCACACACACACACCCCATTCCCATCAGCCTCTCTGCTAATCAAAGAGTTGTCAGCACTTTCCTATCTGGCGTACCCACCAGCTTCCGGGTCCCCCACCATTCTCAGGACTGAAAGGTTAACTAGCCTTTTAATTCTCTTACCCTTTGGTCCTCAGAGAACTTCTGAGTTTTCCAACTATCTTTCTGGAGATGCCTTCTTAATCTCTTTTGCTGCTTCTTAATTATTAAACTTCCCCTCAAATGTTGTTTTTCCTCCCAGGGCTCTAATCTTGACTCTGATCTTGACTCCGATTTCATAGGAAATCTCCACTCTGTGATTCCTATGCTGAAGACTTTCCGATCCATACTTGTAGCTCTGACCTTCTCCTACCTCATGTTCCCAAGCCTAGGGGGACATTGTTCTCCTCTCGCTCACCCAGGCCTTGGTGACGAACATAACCATTCACTGTCTGAATGCTTTCTCTCTCTCTTCATCCCCCTTCCGGGCATAGGCACAAAGTCACCAAGTTCTGTTATTCATTATTCCTTAGTAATGATCCGAAAATCTGTCCCAACATCTCTAATTCCATTGTCCCTGATTTTTTTGTTTGTTCAAACCTCCTCTCTCTGTTGCCTGGACTACTGTTGCATCCTGCATAAGTTTAATCCATCATTCACAAACGACCTCAACATGGGAATCATCTGAGCCACCTGTTCATTTGCCAAGAAAAAATGGCTAAAGTTCCTTGATGAGGTAGTCAAGGCCATTGCCAACCAACCTAACTTCTCCTTGGTGGCTGCAATGTTCCCAGGCTCAGACACACAGAGCCACACCGCCCCCGCCCCACGGGAGGCCTTTGCTGCATCCGTACCCCTGGGCCTGCCCATTCCTTTTCCCTTCCTCCCTTCAAGCTTAGCTCAAAATTCCTTTCTATAGAAAGTACACCTGACCATGGCAGGCTTGCTTTTGCATAACTTAGTTCAAATTTTTATTTTATATTTTCAAATCTATATTTTATTTAATTATAGTTAGTATATAATCATATTAATTATATTAGCTTCAGGTGTACAATGTAGTAATTTGACATTTTTATATTTTACAATGTGATCACCCCACTAATTCTAGTGATCATCTGTCACCATGTAAACTTATCACAATGTTATTGATTAAATTCCCCTTCCCCTCTTCATCTATCACCCTTCCCTTCTGGTAACCAAGCCTTTGGTCTCTATTTCTATGAGTCTGTTTTAGTTTTGTTTGTTTTATGCAGTATTAGTCTTTCTCTGCCTAATGCATTTACTTAGCATAATACCATCTAGATCTATCCATGTTGTCACAAATGGAATGGCTATTCATTTATCTGTCTCTTGGCCTTGTTGAAGAGGAAGTTCCTCAAGATTAGGGATCATGTACATTCCCTTTTACGTTATCGAGAACAATAAACCAAGTAAGTGTTCACTAGATGTTTGAAAAATATATGAGTCAATGAATGAATAATGAATATGGAAATTAAAATTAAGCTCAACTATCACAGGGATAAACTTGGGCAAATAGCTAGAGCTGAGATCTAAATCTCTCATATTTTTTTTTTCCTCCTCTTTCTGGTGAACTCTTCGGCATTAAGTATGGATATTCAATTCACTTGCTGAGTAAACTATGTGGCCTTTGATTTGATTTGAACATTGAATTTACTCTTTACTGTTATGATTCTATCCATAAACAATAATTTAGTTTGAATAATTGCACATGAAATTTAAAGTTATGAAACAGGTTATCATAATCACTTTCTTCCATCTTGTAGAAAAGCTAATTTGGGATACACTGTATGAAAGATTAGGGGCCTACAAGGACTCCACATGAAATTATGTCAAACTTGTTTCACTAACTTTTATTAACTCCTAGGTTAATGGAGAAGATAAATTACAGAGGTGTAATTTATATCTTCATTTCAACAAAGCAGTTAGAGTCTCTAATTGGATGTGTACAGACTAGATAGAGAAATGATGGCTAAATGAGAGGATATGCAGATGAATTTACAAAAATCAAATACGCCCCAGAAGACAAAGGGTGACTTTAGTGTGGTTATGATCCTGTTTTAATGGGCATCATGTTAAGAGCTTCAGAACACAATCACCTAGTAGAATTACAAAGGCTGCTTTCATCTGAGAACAGAGAAAACTGTCCTAGCAATCACAGATGTTCAAAAATGGCTGACCTGCTTTTTCATTTGAAGGACATCAACACTTGCAGTGAGCCAGTGGGGGGCCCCCTCCCCAGTGGATATTTCCTGTGCACCATCTTATTCAACCACCTGGCAACCAAGCATGAGAGATGCTGTTATGCTATTTTAGGGACCAGGCGCCTGAGACTCAAAGGGGTACCTGAGGCCACACAATAGAACAATGAAGGAGAAAATCCAGATCTGCTTGACTTCAGAGTCTGCATCGTTCCCATAGCCCTCCCACTGGAAAGGCTACAAAGTCATGGGATAGATCATCTTAAATTTATTTCCCAAGTTCAATATCTCTTCCCTTTTAAAGAGCTTCCACAAAATGCAAATCTTAGAAGATGCTATAGTGTTAGCTCCTTGAAGGCAGAGAATGGAATATGTTTCCTCCCCACACCCCTTGCCCAGAGCAGTGCCTGGCTCATCGAAGTGGCAGCTAACACTTACTGAGGACCCCATGCCAAGCACTGGGCTAAGAGGGCTACAGACTGTATGCCCTTCAAGCCCATAAAAACCCCATGAGGAACTCTTGCTACCCAACTCTTACAATGAGGAAACAGGAACTTAAAATGGTCAAATTACTTGCTTGGGGTTGTACACCAATTTGTGGCAGGTCTGTGGTTCAAATCCAGGTGAATGCAGACATCTGACCTCCACCTCTAGCTTTAACCACGGTACCATGCTGACTCTCATAGTGCAAATGCATGGGAAAGCCAAAAGAGACAGCCTCCAATACCTCCACTTCTTTTGATTTATGTTTCTATACTCATTTATAGTTATCTAATATTTATATATTTACATTCATTATATTATTATTTTTATTTCTATTTATTTAGAAATATTTGATTCTAACTTTTTTTTAAGAACTCTTGCCCATGCACACTGTGGTGACTGAAAATGATTTTTGTAAAGAAACATTTAGAAACAACAGTCATGAGCTTTATCAGATGCTGGGGAGAAGTACTATAATTGGGCAAATTCTGAACTCTATTCAAGGAAAAGCAGTAATGGGAACACAATGGGTGTAGTGTTCACCTTTGAAAAAAGAAAGCATGTAAGATTGTCCAGAGGGGTGGGGGAGGAAAGACCACTACAATTTCTTGATTCTAATTTCTAGAAGGAATTTTTTGACATAGTTCATTTTCTAAATAAGACATGTGAACTGTAGTCAGTACAAATCTAAAAATACAGAAGACGGAGACGTTTCTCCAGTGGCCTTTTTCTGAAACACACAAATCCTCAATATAAACTGAGATTCATTTTTAAACTTGAACTCAGTGAAGACATTTCTGAGGAGAGGGATGTCAACGTGCGCTTTGAGGAGGTCCTGTTGCTTTTTAGTGGTCTAATCTGATACAGGGCTACAACTCCGAAAACTCAAGGACAGTTGGCATATTTCCTCGATTATCTCAAATTGCAACGGTCCCGGTGGAACAGCAGTGAGTAGGTGGCTGGTCTCTGACTAGTGCTGGAAATACTGACAGTCTCATGCTGGTGAAGAAGAGGAAAAAGGTCTGCCTCAAGAACCAGATGAGCAAACAGAAGAGTTCACATTCCACTGTGTAAATACAGAGTCTGAATTATAATCTGTCAAACCAAGAGTAGCCTTCTTTCATAATCTCTCACAGGAGTTTAACATGGGAGCAGAAAACGATGACAAATCTAGAGTGTGCTGGTTGGAACTTTTAAAAAATGCTTAGATGATAGTCATTTAATAGTCACTTTAATGGGAATATTGAGGCTCATATACGTGTTAGAAATTTTAAGCTTATCAACATATTTTTCACTGCTAATTTAAATCTCGGATTTAGGGGAAAAATGTTTTTCTCCTAGATTATGTAGTAGTGACAGTTTTTGTTTGATATTAGATGTGGATTTGCATGGAAATTTACAAAAGTAGCTTAGCTGAGTTGCCTTTTTAAAAAAGTCCCATAAGAATGACTATCTTTCTGTAGACGCTGGGGATTTTTAGATGTTCTCAATAAAAGGGTGAAATGAATTCTCTGGTTCCACAAACTTATGACAGTAAAAATGATTTTGTGATATATGATGGCCAAAACTATTAAAAAATCACATTTTACAGCAAAGCTCATATTTTATTACAGGAAAATGGTGTTGGTTATCACAATTGACAGTTTGCATGCAAACATCCTTTTTTATTTACCTTTACTAAATTTTACCTTTACTATTTCTACCTGTGTTAAGAAATTTTTCTTAATCATAGTGATTTTTATTTTACGTATGGTTCAGAAAAGTTTTTGATGATAGCTAGTGAGATATCAAATTAAGTGTTGTTGGTACTTACACTCTGGTTTATATTTTGGCCCTTCTCTATCAAGGATGATGTGTATGAATAGCTGAGATCCTATGCTTTTAGACAGATTTTTTTTTTTTTTTGGTGGGGAATTCAAGGGCTTTTAGACATAGGAATTAGCTTATACAGAGTTTATCATATTTCCTCCCTGTAAAACTCATAAAAGAGTAAAACAAAGCTATTTATATCATAACAGCTCAGAGTTATGTAAGAGGAAGAATGGCTTAATTAAGGAGGAAGATGTGGGAGATACAAGGCAGAAATGGGATCAAGGAAAAACACACATATTAAGGGAGAACAAGGGTCACAATTTTTCCTCTACTGGATTATTCCTAACTGGATAAGAACATGTTGTTTATTCCAGCATCAAAACAAAACAAAAAAAATTCCTTAATCTGCTTTCCCCTCCAGTGAGACCTTCTGTCTGTGGCCCTTTAGAAGTACAAACTCCTCAAAAGGATTGCCTACAGGCACCGTGCCCGCTTTCTCTGCTCCTCTTTGATCTAGTGCCACTCCCTGACCATTGGAAAGAGACTACTACGCTTGTGGTTGCCACCAGCTCCTCCAAATTCCCAAATCTGAAGGGCAGCTCTCAGCCTTCATCTTCTTCACACAGGCATGGGCGGCATCTGACACGGTTCTCCCTCCCATCCCTCCTTTCCGAAGCCCCTTCTCCGCCCGGTCCACCAGGCTCCTCGGCCTGGTCCCAGCAGCTCCCGCTCTACATGCATCCTCTTCCTCTCTCCCCTTGCTCACTCTGTTCCTTCAAACCACTCTGACCTTCTCTCTAAACACTCCTTCCTTAGGCTTTGCACTTGCTGCTCCCTGTCTGGACTATTCCACCTTTATATATCCATTGGTTTATTCCCTCACTTCCCCCAAGGCCCGGCTATACCTCACTTCTCCGAGAGACGCTGCCTGGCTAGCTTACAGACGACACCATCACCTCCTACAACTCTCTTCTCGTTGCCGTCCTTTATTTTTCACCAGGGCCTGTAGGAGCACCCAGTGTATAGTTATTGAAAATCAGCTTCTCCTTGCTATAATGGAAGCTGCAGAGGGCAAGGATCTGGTTTTGTTCACAACTCCTGTGCCTGCGATATAGTAGCTACTTAACAAATACTTGCTAAATGGCCTCAGGGAAGCACATGGATAATTTCATAAGTTCACAGTGAAGAATGCAGACGTGGTGTTCAGGGTTGAAGGAGGGTGGAAGAAGGCGCTCCAAGGAATGATTACAAATAAAAAGGAAAAGTTGAATGATAGCATTCTTGATTTTCCATTCCCCTCACATATCCCAGGATTTCTCTCAGAACAGCTATTCCTTGGAGAGTCTACTTTAGGTGGGAGAAAGCTGATTTTTAAATTTTCCAGCTGACCCAGAGCCACAGAGGTAAAGGGTACGGCCTTGCTGATACTGGGAGTGGTAAGAAGTATAGTCCATTGTTTTGACATGGTTTCAAAGACGGCATTGCTTAAATACCAAATGGTGTGGTCCAGGCTGGGTGGGAAGCTAAAGGAATCAAGGAAGTCCAAAGAGATTCTAGAACAATAAAAGACCTGGCAATGGAAAACCTGATAGCATTTTCACTGATAACTTCAAATATTTGAAATACATGGACAGGGATTAGATTTATTTGTGTGGTTCTAAGGAGAGTGGAGTGAGAGCCATTGAGTATAGGTTTCAGTCAGCCAGGTATCCATTCATTCTCCAATCCTTTACCCCAAACCTTGGGGGCCAGATGGATTTCAGAAATCAGAACTGTTCTCGTTTCACACAGAGAAATGGTATATAACCCTACAAAAGGGTCAAACACAGCATGGAGTAGTCAAATACATTCCTACTTCTGTTGTAAACACATGAACATTCACACTGAGTGGGAAGGTAGACTACAGATAGCCTCAAGTGGGTTCAGGTTGCCACAAACTTAGGAAAAAAAACTTTTGGTTTCAGAGTCTTTTGGGTCACCAAACTGTAGACATGTGGTTATGGCTCTGGACTGTAAAAATATAAGTAAAACTGTATCTATTATAATAATTTCCCCCAAGTTCGCAAACTCCATTAAACTCTCAGACTAGAGAAGTCATTAAATCCTCAGGTAGAAAACAGAAAATGGCCACCCACAATTAGGAATTTGGAGGTAAACACTTAATTGTTAAATTTTCTTTGATCAACATGATTAGAAACTTGCTTTTCATAACTACTCATGAATAGTAAAATTTATACTTTATGCAAGTCGGGATATATTTTTCTCCTTTTCACTATGATCCACCAGCTTTCTGAGTATCATGTTCTGACGTCTCTAAAGGTTAGAGGTTGTGCATGGTCTTTGATTCTTATCTGAATGTTTGGGACATGGAAGCAGATCGTCAGCAGTCAAGTGATTGTGAATCCTTTTCTTTTTCTCTATTAATAATAAGATTTCCTCAGAATAATGTCACTTTCACTTGCTTGTATTTGCATTGTTTTCCTGAAGAGTTATGTGCGGTTGGGAATAACTCTCCATCCATCCATCCATCCATCCATCCATCCATGATACTTAAAAAAATGCTGTTGTAACTTCTTCTCTAATTTGCTATCAATACCATCTAGCCTCAAGTTCCTGCCGTAGTACTCGATCTTCTAGTTCTTTTGTTTTACCTTTGTAAAATAAAAACTTAGGAAAACCAGAGGCTGAAGGAAATAAACCCATGTACAAGCTCAGCACAGAATTAAGAGCGCTTCTGTTCTAAAAACAAAACATGAATTTAAGAATACATTAATATCCATGTCTAGACTGACTTTTAAAGTGAAAGCTTCAGAGTTATCTGTAAGCATCTTAAATTCTCTTAACTGATGAAATATACTTTTTTCCAACTATTTCTCATCTTATTTGCCTCCCCCACAGACTTGGAACCCTTTAAAGTGGCCAAATGGAATTTTATCAAACTTTCCAAAAATGTTCACCCCTAGGCCATAGGAATTTGAACCAAAGAGGTTAATTTTAAAAAATAATTCCACTTCATAAAATTAAGATCTACTGTAAATATACTTTTATTTCTGACGTGCTTTCTTTTTTGTAAAATATGGATTATATAAGCCTATAATCATAATTAGCATATTTTAAGGATGAGAGTTAGCACTTCTACCTCCTTCCTTTTTCCTCGCCCAACAAATCTTAGAGACTGGTCTCCATACACTTTTAAGACAAACTAAAGCTTAGAGGACTGGGGATTCTTACACGTAAACTTCTACTTCTGGCTATTTTAAATACTAAATGAATGTTTCAGATCTGACACCAATTCCCAGGTATTTTTCCCACCCCACCAAACAATTAACCCGATTCTGACACCATCTACTGTGAGACAATATCAGGTTCCGTAGCAGTGGGGCTCAGCCCCACAAGACTGCCCCAGCGCACTCGACTCCAATTGCAAGTCCAGTTGTCACCTACGCTTCTGACCAGCCGGCTAGGGATAGGAGGTTCCATTGACACCTTCCTCAGGTTTGATTATTTTGGTAGAATGGCTTGTAGAATTCTAACAGTTTACTTACTAGATCACTGGTTTATTAGAAGAGGATATAACCCAAGAACAGAGAAGTGAAAGAGATGCAGAGGACAAGGGAGGTGCGGACGGGTGCGGAGCTCCAAAGCTCTGAGTGCGCCACTCTCCCCGAATCTCCATGGGTCCAGCAATATGGAAGCTCCTTGAACCCCATTCTTTGTTTATTTGTTTGTTTAGTTATTGTAATGGAGGCTTCTTTACACGGGCAAGAATGATTAAAGCGTCTGTCATTGGGAATTGGTTCAGACCTCTCCCCTCCTCAGAGGTCAGGGCAACGGGACTGAAAGTGCCACCTTCTAATCGCAGGGTCGGTGGCACTGGCCAACCTTAGGGAACCTGGAGGCTTTCTGAAGTCAGCTCATTAAGATAAGCAAAGGCACCTTTATTATTCTTTCTACATAGGAAATTCCAAGGGTTCTAGGAGCTCTGTGCGAGAATGACATTGAAGACCAAGTGTGTTTTCTCATTATAAACCACAGCATCACAATGCCTACACGGCATAAGCACTCAATATATTCTTGTGAGAAAGAGCAAATGGCTATAATTTAACCTAGTTTTAAGTTTTATCACTTTTCAAAGTGATGGTAAATGCAGACCACCTTACATGTCCATGTTATATAACACCAGAGAATTATTCATGGGGCTTAACTATAAAATACTAATTCATTCATTATTATTATTATAGATTATTTTGTTTATTAAAAACAACAACAAGTGGCCCTTAGATCATGTCTCCCTATTGGGTTCTAGACAAGTTTAGGATGAAATCTAAACGCAAGCGTCTTTTCTTCTTCTCCTGCCGCAGGGCTCCAGCGGGGCAGAGACGAGGGTTCTCTGGGTTGATGGAACCGGGGGTCGAGGCGCTCTCAGGGAGGGAGCTGGTGGGCCTCTCTAACGCTGAATGCTGCCTTCTTCTCTGGGGCCCACGCCAATCATCTCGTCTCTCAGCGCATGCCCAGAGCCACTGTGGGGGCAGAAGAACCTTAGGAAGCCCATCAAGAGATGGCAAGGACTTCGTGCCTTGGGTTCATTCTACTCGAAGTAAAACAATCACAGACTCCACTAGCACAGCCAAAACTCTGTCCTCATCAACACTACTGCTTCCTGAAAATTAGTAGACATTTCCTTTTAAAAAGCCAGAAAGCTTGGATCTGCCTAATTCTCAAAAGGATAGGGCGAGCCTACTTCGTGAATGTGCATTAGCATAAGGACACCTTCCTTCTCCTTTGAGCCTTTGTTTTCACGTTGCCAGGACTGGCTTGTTCTGTACAACACAAGAGGCAATGGCGGGCAAAGCTCCTGCAAGAAGGGGGACGGCATGTCCTTTTTGCAAACATGGAAGTGGTGCCTTTCAGCGTGACCCTCACTCTGTAAGACACAGCTCTCCAGACAGGACTTTATATAGCTCAGCATCAAGTTTTAAATCATTCAAGGAAGGAATCTGTAAGGAGACATACCAGCCTTTCTCCAGAGAGAGATCAATGAGCTGTGGAGACAAGTTGGCCAGGAACAGTGCCTTTGATCTAGATACAGAGTGTGACACGCGGTGCCAGTCTAAGGGGCACACTTTGTAATCAATTGGAGGTGGAACATGGCCAGGGCCGTGTGGGACAAAATAGAGACAAAGCTGATGGATTATTTAGAGAATGTTTAACATTACTCAACAAGATAAAATGACAGATGAAGTTGATTAAATAAAGTTTTCAAACTTAGAAAGATATCCAGGGTATCAGGGATCCTAGGTATTTTGTTACAGTCTCTTACTCAGAGAACAAAAGCATAATAAATTAAATAAAATAAAAAAGCTCAGAGGATTCATGTAACATAATGTTCAAAAAGAGCAAGCAGACAAACCTCTGGTGTATCTACATATTAATAATGTTATAGCTATAATTAGAAAGCCTAAATTGCAAAAAGAGTCTTACATCATTTTAGGAATTATATTAGCTATAATGTGATTTTCTTTTTTGGGTTCTGCAGTGTCTTTACTACTAAAACTTGCAAAATCTTAGCTCCTAAAACTCTAAGAGTGTTAAAATTTGAAGTGATTTTTATAATTTGCATATGAGAAATACTATGCATACATAATTTAAATGGTGATGATGATGATGATGATATTGAGGGTGACAATAATTTAAAGGTCATTTTAAGGAGAAAGAAATTGTAAACAATAGTTTTCCCCAAGCTACGGGAAACTAATTTGCCATGATAGTTACTCAACTGATGGACTCGAATTTACTAGAATCCAATATCAAAGCCCACATTGTAATTCTTCAGCCAGTTCTTCAGCATGGTTAATCTTCATTGAATTAATCTTATTATACACTAGGAAGTACCATATAAAAAGTTTATCCCTATTACTGTGTGCTTCAAAAAAAAAAAAAAGTCTCCTTTCCATGGGCTCAAAATTCCCCTCATGACCACATTTCAAGTTTCAAAGTCTGACTGCTTATGACCAGCAGAAAAAAATCCCAAGCGGTGACTCAGTAGCCCGTGGAGCGGGGTCCTGAGTGAGTGCTCAGCAGGGCAAGGAAGGGCTGGGGATGGCGAAGCCAGCGGGGGACAGCCGGGGAGAGGGTGGAGGGATTAATTCAACCCATGAAAGACGTGCGGCTTTGCTGCATGGCAAATGCAGGCGAACTTCTTTCCCTTTCATTTTTATTTATTTTGACATTCTATCCACTCCTCTTTTCTAAGCATTTCTCTCTGTTAGAAATATAAGTTAAGAAAACTTGGACAGTCTGACTAGGTTTGAAAAATGTTTCATCTATTTCGCAATAGATGAAGAGCTTCGCAGTGTTTGTGACAGGACTTAGCGTTCCTGAAGCGGGTTTACACAGGGAAAGCACAGGCTCCTTTCATCGCCACAGAGCCGGCTACTCGGTTCTCTAAATTGACGGAGAGCTTTCTTACTTTGGAAGGAGTGCGATTTCTTTTTTGTTACAGTTTTTGCCAGCAGATCTCTCTCTCTCAAATTTTGATTTAGCTAATGTTCATGCTAGTAGTTAAGAGATTTATTACACATGAGTAAGTACAGAATTATCTGGGCACAGGGGACAAGCCAGGAGCGCGCCAGGCAGGAACACAGGGAACCAGGACAGGATTTTGAAACCACGGACATTCTAACCAGGTCCCTGCACGTGGTCGGTACATTCAGGTGTGGTCCTCTGTGTTCTTAGAGCCATAATGTGAGCACTCTACTTTTTTTTTTTAATAGCTTTATTGAGATGTTGTTTACATACTATAAAATACACCCACTTAAAGTGGACAATTCAACTTTTTAAAAATTTTGTCCTAGGGCTGTGCAACCATCTAATTTTAGAACATCCCATATTCTCCAAAAGAAACTTCATTAGTAGTCACTCCTCTCTCCCCACTTCCTAACAAGGGTTAGATTTGCATTTCCGTGGAGACTAAGGATCTACTTTTGGATCCTATATGCAGGGGAGGGCAAAAGCGGGTTTACAGTAGTAAGTACATGAAGCACAGAGTTTACTCTTGCATTGTTATTTATTCTTGTACTATGTATTTTTCTATATGAACAACTGTAACCCTACTTTTGCCCACCCTGTATTTGCCAATTCTGAACATTCATATAAATCAGATTATACAACATACAGTCTTTTGTGACTGTCTTCTCTCATGTAGCATATCTTCAAGGTTCATCCAGGTTACAGTGTATATGAGCGCCGTATTCCTTTTTATTAACAAATACTCTCCCACGGTATAGATATGCCTCATTTTATTTATCCATGCATCATTTGACAGATGTTTGAGCTGTTTCCGGTTTTTTTGGATGTTATGAATAATGCTGCATGAACACATATGTACAAGTGTTTGTGTGGACGTATGTTTTCACTTCTCTTTGCTATATATCTGGGAGGGAATTTCTGGGTCCCTTAGTATAATACAATGTGTACAGTCCATAATACTTAATAATGATAATAAACAATTATGTTACTGGTCCATGTATTTACTGTACTCTACTTTTCACTGTTATTTCACAGTGTACTCTCTCTACTTATATAAAAAAGTTCATTGTGAACATTATGCTGTGTGTTACATGGGCAACAGCCTCATGCATTTCCTGTTTACTGCATCCTTGATGGTGTTGTTCTCTCTTGTGCTTGATTTAATCTCATGTTGTTTTGTACAGTAACATCCTCTGTCGGGTTGTAACCTAAAAGCAACAGGCTATACCATATAGCGTGTGTGTAGCAGGCTAGACCATCTATAAGTGTAAGCGGTAGTACACTCCGTGATGTAGGCATAATGATGAAATCCCCTAACAACGCCTTTCTCAGAACATACACCCGCCATTGCAGGGCGCATGATGTACAACCATCCTAGTCGGTATGGAGTGTATCTCATTGTGGTTAGATTTGCATTGACGTGGAGGCTAATGACATAGAGCAGCTGAGTGGGTGCTTATTGGCCATTCTTCTTACTTTCTTAGGACCATCCCTTACCCCTACCCCCTACCCCAAGGCACACAAATACTACCTTATTCTCTTTTTGTATCCGACACTGAAATACACATTCTTAACATGCCTCAGACTGTTCTCCATTCCTGGTTCCCTCCACATACCCCCATTTTCCATTGTACTCACACACTGAGCACCTGTTTTCACAAAGAATCCCTTCTAAAGTTGAATCTGATGCCTTATCACAGTGGCTTCTAAATCTTAACCAGACTCCAGCAGGCAAACCCAAGTGAGCTAACTACTCTTGGTCAAATACAGTAACGACCAACATGTCTTTGTCTAATGTGTGCGATTACCTGGGATCCCAAATTTTTAAGGGTAGAAAAACATTTTTGTTTCTCTAAAGCTTCGCTCCCACTGACGGGAGCAGGGGCGCTGTCTGAGAGCGGGATCCCGAACGGGGTGGGAGGGGGAATTCTCCACTGGTGGAATTCCTCCGCCCGAAGAGGTCAGAGTTGGCACGGAGAACCTGGGACGGAAATGAACTGCTGGGAGCCTCTGACTTGGTACACTTTCCAGGCTGCAGCAGGAGTCCACACAAACCTAAGAATTTGTTCATTTGACGTTACACAAATTGGACGGATCCAGTCCTCCTCCTCTGGCAGATTATAACCATTACACGATTTGATCTTTATCCTAAAGAAACCTAACTTAACTGCTTAAAAATAACATCTTGCTTACAAAGGGACAGTGTGGATAGGAACTTGTTTTCATCCCATATAAGCTACTTATTGTTATTTTTCAAGGGGTAATTTTAAATATCTCTCTACTCCATGAAGTATATATTGATTGAAGATGGTTTCACTACAAACTTTGTTAAGACATCAGGAAATATTTTCAGCAAACGGTCAAGGGAAATTAATAACCGATCAGGTACCTCTACAAGCCTCTACGAACTCACTAGGCAGTGCAACAATGGTTCCTTTTCAAAGTAAAAGTATCTTTGGACTAGCTATTTTCTTGGCTCTTGGTCCAGATTCTCTTTTTGGGAGCTTGAACCAGAATCTTGAAGGGGGAGTTTCTTCTATTTTTAAATACTAGGCCTTTGAGGAAGGATTTTCCAGAGTTCAAAAAACATCTCTTAGAATATGGCAAGACAGAGAAACAAATGCAAAAATCTTTTCCACCTAATTTAAACTTTAGGATTTCACATAATTCTTGGAGAAATTAAGTTTTAGAAAGGGAATTTCCCAATATCCAGAGTTTCTGATCTTTCCCTAACCTTGGCTTTCTGTACATCATTTTAGGGGATGAAAAGGGAAGTTTGTTTACTTGATCTATCATGCTGGTTAACATGAGCTTTCCATACCTGAGCTGAGATTTAGAATTTTCTGATCTCCAAAACTGGCCCAGCCACGACCAGTGAACAGCACATTTTTGTAGGTCTACCTCCAAGGTATACATCCAACACCCTGATTTCTGGTCCTTTGTATTGCTTCCGTCCCAGTCCAAAGCATCTTATTTTTCACTTGGGTCGCCGCAGTTAAGGTCCTAACTTGTTTTTCAACACCACTGTCCAATTTCCTACTCCCTTGGGCCAACTGTCTTTTCATTACATGAATCACATTAGATTATTCTCCTTTTTTTTGGAAAAAAAAATCCTTTGATGACTTTCAGTTGCATGCACAATAACAGTCAATTTCTTACCGTGACCTACAAGGGCCTGAATGATGAGGCGCCTGCCTATTTCATCAAATCCATCCCACGACCGCCGTCTTCCTTGCGTGCGCTCCGTCTTTTCTGCCATGTTGCTTGAACTTCCTCCATCTCTACCTCTCAGGCTCACTGTACATGCCGGCCACACAGCACCCTGTTGCTCTGCATCTTTAGGTGTCAATATAAATGTTGCTCCCTCTTCAGAAGGCCACCCTCTGACCACACACTGTAAATTACCCCCTTCTGCTTTCTCCTCTGCAAACATGGCTCACTGTTTATTTTTGTTATACTACTAATTTTCAACCCATAATTAAAAAATGTGTTTATTTTTTTATTTTCTGCTTCTGTCACTACAGAGTAAGATCCGCATGGCCAGGAAATTTGCCTGGCACAGAGTAGGGCATTAATAATTGTTGAATGAGCTGATAAATGATTACTAATTATACCTTAATACATATTAATTACTCCTTTAATAAATGTAGAACACTTTTTTCTACACATTCTCAGACTCCAATAGCCACTATTCTGTCTTGTTTGTCAACTATCTTGCCAAAGCTTTAGCTATAGGAAGTTTTAAAGGTTGGGATGAGGAAAAAGATTTCTTTATGGGTCACTTTTCTAGAAATTGATGCCCGAATTAAAGATATGAATGGGTAACCAAATTAATTTATTGATGCAATGCAACAAAGCTAAGTAGCAGTGCACAAGGCAATCCCTCACTTAGGTATCCAATAAATACATTATCACATAATAAACTTTCTTTTGCCCTGGCTGGTGTGGCTCAGTGAACTGAGTGCTGGCCTGTGAACAAAAGGATCACAAGTTCGATTTCCAGTCAGGGCACATGCCTGGGTTGTGGGGCAGGTCCCCAGTAGGGGGTGCTCAAGGGGCAACCACACATGGATGTTTCTTTCCTTCTCATTCTCCTTCCCTTCCCCTCTCTAAAAATAGATAAATAAACCCTTAAAAAAAACCCCACCTTCTTATTTCCATTCTTCAGATTTATTTTCAGTTGCTTTGAAAGTGGCCACTTCTACTTCCTTCTACTCTGATAACACCATACTTAAATCTGAATATACAACTCACTTGAATATAAATTTTCCAAACAGAAATGCTACCATGACAAGTGGTGCTCTCCAATTTAATGCATAACCTTCTGATGCCAGGCATTCAAATTCTTTTCCTATAATTACAGATTTCAGTTGGGCTGAAACCAGACTTGATTGCCACATGTTTGTGCAATTAAATAGAAGAGCAGCTATCCTTTCTCCTGGTTCATCAAAGACTACCTGTCTCAAAGTAAAATAAACCAGTTAATTGAGTTAGACATCACTTTAAACATAACCCTTACTGATGTCACAACTGATCTATTAAATTCAAATGTCTCAAGCCAACACAAAAATGAAATCATGGTAGACCACACTACACACTGCGGGGCTTGAGTGCCTGTTGCCGGGGCCACGCTGGTCTCTCTGGACTGCTTGTGAAAATCCCCCTCCAACTCTAAGCTCCTTGTCAGAGGTCCTCCGGGCAGAATGCGTCCCCCAGCCTCAGTTTCTCCCACCGCACATCACACCACAGCAGTGTTAGGCTGTTAGTTTAAGGAAAACACTCTTCACCAAATAAACTGGAGTGTCTCCTGTGCCTGGTGAAACCCAATATAGAATGAGAATATAATCACAGATAACTTTATGCAGTTATATAGCTGAAGGCTCTGCCTGAAAGCTGAGTTCAGCTTACAACAGAGCAAAAGTGAGAAGCGAAGCTGTTTGTGGCCCCTACTGACTTCTCCCGGGACCGTAACCCTTCCAACAGGATCAAAAAGCGTAGGTATTGTCAATCAGTCTGTGCTTCTTTCCTCCAAGTGACATCGCCCTTGGTGGCCTAGCTCCAGAGGGCCTCCTCAGTGGCTAATGTCTTCCTGAAAAGAAGAGAAGCGACCTGTCCATCTCCTTCCACGCAGGCAGAGTAAATGTTGGTTTATCCGCTGTATTCTGGATCTAGTCATGCTGAAAGTTTTTTAAAAAATTATTTTTCATATGTTTCTGTGTTGCTCAGCAATAACAAGTCTGCATTTCTTTTTAGAGAAGGATTTCTTATTAACAATTGTATATGCCTAGTTCCAAGTATATGGAAAAAACCCCATTTTTTTCTGACTCATGACAAAACCAAAGGGTAAGCTATCTAAAGTATCGAAACAGGAGTTCCTTCATAGAATATAATAAAATAACAGGGAGGAGAGGGGAGATAGCCTGCATTAATACCTTCAAACAAAAGTTTATCCTCAGAATCAGAATCAAGACCTTTTACCTAAACAAGAAAGCAACTGAGTCTCAATAATACCTTGTATTTACAGAATATGTTCCTAAGATACTTAACATGCCATATCACACTATGTTATATCATCTTAGAGGCAGGTAGTCACAATTAGGATATCATTCATGTGAAATGATGGAGGAATAGCCATTCAGCACCTGGTACATAGACACTGCTTTTACTCTAGAAATAACACTGCACAACAGCACAGCTTTTCAACATGGACGTATAGAAATTCACCATTTCAAGAGATGTAGCTACTAAACCATATGAATCATCAGGACAAAGCCAGAAAACAAGTTACTCCCACTTTATAACCAGACACCAATGAGAAATAATAAGGTGAGAAAAAAGTTTGCAATATTTAGAACCTTAAATACATTTTCTCAACAAAAAATTCCAAATCAGAGCAAGGAAAACTTGATTAGGAAGGGAAATTTCAACCACACTATTAAACCATTGGGTTATTTTTAAAGGTTTGGTTACGTTAGGGGCAGTAGATTATTGTTTACTTTTTATAGAAAAGTGCTTTTCCTTAACTCCAATGATACTGGCATGAAGAGAGCTATCAATCAGGGTGACTGCCCCCTCTGGCTGCAGAATAGGGTTTATGAACTGCTCAGCTAACCACGGTGCCCACACCTCGGGCACTATGGGTCCAAACACAGGCACGGCTCCTCTGGTGTCATTCCCTGGCGTCTTCTAGAGGGTGAAGCATGTTTGCTCCTTCTGGGTTGTAAGAATGTAAGCCATGGCTATGACCAATGGCCAAGGGTCCACCTTTGAAAGGAACAGCCTGGCTTGGAAGTTAAGCTAAACTACAGAGGAGACGAGGGAGGGGAGAGAGAGGAAGAGAGAAAAGAAAAGAAGAGGAGGAGTGAGGACATCAAAAAAAGAGAGGTAGTGAGAAAGAAAGGTGGAAACATGGCTGACGAACCTAACGACTGCAGTTAGAACCTGTGTTCAGGCAAGTTCCATCCTGCCCTTGTGTGGTTTGACTGTCTAAACGAAGAAAGTCTTTCTGCTTAAGCGGTGTAGAGTAGGGTTTTTATTACCATTGTACATAACGATAATTTAACGATAATTAAGTGATAATTTAGTACAATGATAATTTAATGATAAACTGAAGTTACTCAGAAAAAACTTGCATTCACTCTTTAGTAATCTAAGTTCTAGTTTCCATGTCTGTGTCAAATACAATGATGTAACAAGTCAAATCAGCAAATATTTATGGAGATACCAGGAAGGGAAGGACACTGTGGCTTCGTACAGCAAAGACTACACCAGAAGTGAAGACATTGGGAAACAAAGATCAATGCAAACATCAAAAATTAAGCTATGGTATCAAATAAAAACAGACATCTCATTAGGCAAAATAGGATTAACTATCAAACAAAATTTTCAGATAGTAAGTATTGCAGGAATAGAGGAGGAAACACGCACATTTGGTAGCAACATTCCTTACCTCTACAGAGTCCAGCAGAAGTAAGGCCTGCTTGAGTGTGGTTGATAGGGCAACAATATGGGTGTAATAATTTATAGCTTTAATTTGAACATTCCACCTAAAATGTCCTATGGTGTGCTTGAGCGCGATAGGGTTATGTTACAGAATTACATGCTTAAGATTTTATAATAAAAGATTTTACAATAAAAAAAGCAGCGTTATTTGTCCCAGACCCTGTTTATCTCTGCTTAAGGTTCTGCTCACACAGGGAGGATCCCCGAGGTTTAACCCCCTTCACGGACCATGCTCTTCACTGACCACACCCATGCTTTCTACAACTGTCTCAGGGCTTCCATCACGCCCCTCCTTCCATTTAACTGCAGGAAATATGACACAACGCTTGCGCTGAGGCAAGGCCAGCTCCATGGTGCCCGTCTGTGTAAGCACACAGGGCTTTACATATGGTTTAATGATTCGCCATCTTGGAATTAACAATTTTTGAACAAGGGGCACAGCATCTCTGCTTCCTGGAAACTGCGTGGCTGATCCTGTGCTAAGGCGAGGGATAATGTTTTCCTACAAACAATTCAGACCAGCTGTCTTGCTTTTTAAAGCAGCCTATTTGCCAAGAGATGTGATATATTTCAGAAGTCAAAGGGCAAAGAGAAGCACACTCGCACCTTCTGTGTGTTCCTCCTTAGCCCTTTATTAAAATGAAATGATTTAGAAAAATGACAAGTCTGCAGTGGAGAGCACTTGGAATCTGTCAACACACGGCACTGCCAAAATGGAAGGCAAGCCACCAAGTGTGACTCAAAAGGCCCGTAGTATATTTTATTTCTAGGACATGACAGCACAGGATGAAGTACAAAGAAAGGGGGGGGGGGGTCCTGATTTTATGAGATACTTAGAGAGTGAAGAAAAGCAAGTTCTGGTCATGTCAAATGCCTAAAATGTAAATACAAGATTGTTGTTGATAGTGTTATGTAGAAACGCAACTCTGTCCCATGGGGACTGTGCATGTGAACTAGTCAATTTCAACATTTCCTCCAAGATGGCATCTCAGCAGCTATGTACTGGTGTTTGCAGTACAAGAGATTAGAGTGTCTACCTATGTTCTTGTCCCAGGACCCACGGAGTCACCACCACGGGACGCCAGTCTTCTGTGCAATTCACTTAGTTGGCCAGAATGGTTGCTCCTGAACAACAGCTTCCTTAGTCTTCCCTCGTTGCTGCCTAATTCTCGCCACTTGCACCCTCATTAGACTCTCCTCCCAGGTATCATGCAAATGACTGTGGAAGGTGAAATACTAGTCTTTCAGCTTTGTGCCTTGGTGTGACTGAGTTTCAGGCCCTTTTCCGGGAGGACAAGTTTAGATTAGACAGGAAAAGAGGCTTGTGGGACTCCAGTAAGTTTCACGAATGGAAGTTGTACATGATGTGCTGAGATTAAAAAAAACAAGTTCTTTTTTACAATTTTCTAAACTGAGCAAGCCTTGCTTGGCAAAAAATTGATAACATACAGCTAAGTCTGAAGTAAATGAACAAAAATTTAAGTGTACTTATTTTTAAGCCATTCTCCTATCTCACCTGCCTGGACTGACTTTTGACTAAAACTATCTTTTAGGTTAACCGCTACGATGCATTTTCAAGTAGAATAAGCTCATTATCTTCGGAGAGGATGTTTCAAACGTTTTCCTCCTTTTCATACTGCTCTGTTTTTCCATCTACATTCACCGAGGCAATTTCTTCTATGATAAATTGATGGAATCTGAGTATGTCTATGAGTCAGCACAAGCCAGGCACTGTGTGCACGGTCCCTAGATCGTAGCAATTAATTCCACCTTATTGAAGGATGTATCAGAATCTACTTACAAATGCAAACTGGGTGGGCGATCCCGGTTTTGTATGCAAGCAAGACCAAAATGAAGATAATAAGCAGAAAATTGCGGAATGCGGTGGTGTGGTGAGCAAAGTCCCTAAGGATGTAAGTTTTCTAAAAATCTAAAGCGAAGTCATTGTCAGTGCAAAGATGTTGGAAAGTATACTAAGTGGTTTCAATATTAGTGTTTGGTTTACAGCGTAGATTATGTTTCCACTTCATTCTCCTACTTGAACTAGCTATTTGGGGATGTTGTCCTGGGAGGGCGAGCTTTCTTCCTGAATTAACATTTAATATGCCTCTATGGAATCACATAATTATAGTGACAGAGACTTCAGTTCAGTGCTTAGGAGGAGAAATTTCCCTCATTCCTGAAAAGATTTGCTTTAGGAAATGCGATATAATTCTACAAGAATCTTGAAAGCTCTTTTAAAAAACATATAGATCATCTGTTTCCTGGTGACATCTGGAAGAAATTTTGATCCAAACAGTGACATTTTGACAATATCCCGTGAACTGAGCAAAAACAAAATGGAACTGATTCTTCTTACCTTTATAGTCTTTGCTGTTGGTCTTTGGAGGGGGGAGGTGAGTGGGTTTATCACCTCCAGGGGGCTGTTCCATGCCTGTTACATGGTCTGCTTTTGTGCTGTCTCCTCGCCATAGAGGTTGTTTTACCAGACAGGGTCCTCGCAAACCATCACCTCCTCATTCTCCACAGCGTCACAGCCTCGATGTTGATTCTTTCACCCAAACTCCTAGTTTTGCCAAATCTCAGCACCCTCTTAGCCCTGACCCCGGAGGTCAAGGCCCGTCTAATTGTTCACTCAGACCATAGAAGCTGGCAACGTGCGTGGTGTCACACCTAATAAAACACCAGTTTCAAAATGCCATCGTACAAATGCAAAAAGCCTACCTCTCTTGTAGAATGAGTTTGTTCTCTTTCTTCCAAAAGTCTTTAAAGTCAGAGCTGAATTCATGCCAGATACTGAAAAAAACATTTGGGGACACCTCCTTCTCTCCAATTTTTGGTTTCATGAAGAAATAGGCTGTGGTTTCCAAAAAGCTGTCAAAGGGTACACACACAGAGCATAAAAGTGATGATTACTTTCCAATATGGGATATTCCTTCTCCATCCAAACACTGATTTCATTCATGCACCGTTATGATTACCGAGAGGACACAGATTCTTCAGGCACCAACGGTAGGCAGTTCTCTGATGGTTTCATGTTAGAGTTTGGATACAGGTAGCAACAGACAAAACCCTCCGCATGCTGAGAACTCTCCGTGGTCCAATTCTATTTTCAAAATCAATCACTGTGTGTCCAGCATATTTCAGAAATGAGCCTGTAGTCAAGTTGAGACATACTGGGAACGGAGGGTCTATACTTTCTACACTCTAAAAAAAATTAAAAATACCAGCCATTTGCTACCAAACTAATGTATGTATTATATATTATATGTCTTATATGCTATTTGGCTTCCTGTTTTGCTACAGGAAAAAGCAAAAGTCCTAAGAGATGCTAACAAAGTCTCCCAGCGGTGAATGGGCACGATGTGGCAGCAGACTGTGACAGCAGATCGATGGTCTCCACAAGATGCCACTCAGAGGCTACCTCATATTACAGCTACATTAAGCTCAGAAGAGTTTCAAAAGGGTATTTGACAAAGAACATACAAGGGGTAAATGATAAGTTTACAACTTAACGAAAGTCTTCTATCCCCATGAACAATGCCTCGAAAAGGACCTAGGCTGATAAAGCTGACAATGTCATGGTGAATGAAGCTGCAAAGCGTGTGGCCAGAGTCACTGCAAAAAGAAGTGGTGGTCCAGTGACCCCTGTCCCCATCTCCCTTCCTTCCCTGCTTTGCCCTATGGCCAGCGCTCTTTCTGCCACACAAAACTCGAGTCCGATTTAACCTGAAGTAAAAATGTCTAAGGCGATTTGGTTTTGCCATATTGTGCTGTTTGTTTAAAGTGTGGGCACACATACATAGATGGACACATATCCGTGCACACATTCAGCTTCTCATGTGGCTGATTTCAAATCCCTACTATGCAAAAGTATGTCATTGACTTGGGCCTTAAAAAATGTCATGTGTAGCTCCAGCCAGGTAGCTCAGTTGGTTGGAGCATCATCCCGCAGACTGAAAGACTGTGCGTTTGATTCGGAGCACATACCCAGGTTGTGGGTTCGGTCTTGGGGTGTGTACAAGAAGGCAGCCAATTGATGTTTCTCTCTCTCTCCCCCCGCCACCCTCTCTTTCTAAGGCAATGAAGAAATATCCTCAGGTGAGATTAAAAATAAATTAATTTATTTTAAAAAATGAGATGTGTAGGATGATTTGCTCAGAAGGTAAAGGAGACGGAGTATCACACACAAAATCAAAATTTCCCAGCCACCCTGATTGTGGGTCACCCCGTGTGGCTGGTCTGCTCTGTCTTTTTTACTCTTGCCTTGTGGCTGTCCTGAAGCAGCAAGAAGGCCAGGGAAAACACCTTTTAGATTCTGGGGACAGATGACAGTACTGATTTGATCAAATGTGTGCCTTGCGGCAATTATTTCTTTCTTTCTAGTTTGCCTAGTAGGAAAATGACACAGTAGAATCATTTAATCCCGAGAAAGGGTCAGGCTGTAAAGTGGGCATGGTATGTGAGAATCTGGCTGCCACGAGCTATGGGAATGACATTAGAATGTGTCCCCAGAATGTGTTGATGACATGAAGGCTGCCAGGAGAGCAGACGGCAGGCAGCATAAATAGTTGGACACATATCTGGGTCATATTTTATGAAAACTGATAAAGCACACACACCTCCCTCCTGGGAAACCCAATCTTTTTCCTTATATGCCCAAAGACTATTTATGACCCATATGGCTGAAATTAGGTCTGATATTCTTTGGCTCTCCATTTAGTCTTTTTCGTCATTTCTCTAGTAATTATGCTTTATAAAATTGATTATTACAAACCAGGCCAGGCCACGTGGGCAGTTCTCTAAACTGTAAAAGCTGGTTCATGCAGCCATCTTAAAACATTCTGAAAGTTCCATCATAAGGTAGCAGGTGTAAAGGAAGGATACAGGACTAAGAATGAGAAGACATAGAATAGTGAATCCCGACTCTGACCAGCTATACGAGCAAACCATTAAACATCACTGTGACTCAGCTTTTTCATCCGTATACCAGAGTATCATAAACAATTGTTTTGAAGTTTAATGGAAAAATAAATAAATTTCCACAGTGTTTGTTGACTGTTTTAACATATGGTAAATTTATTTAACATTGCATATTACTTTATACTACATATACTACATATTACACATTCAAAATATAAATATTTATTCCCTAAAATTTTTCTCTAAATTGTAACTAACATAACTGCGGCTAATTTATTAACAGATACACAGGTGATCATGTTTCCTACAGACATTTTTGAGTTAGTGGCATGCAGAGAGGGTTCTGATGGTGGTAATAATTACTCTAATTATTTAATAATTTCCTCTTGGCTTTTGTAATAAATTTCCCACATCATTTTAAGAAGGTAACAACTTTTGAGCTCCAGTCTCTTCGTCTGTAAAATGGAAGCTATGCTTGCTCTTTGAAGGTTGTTATGAAGATGAGATGCAAAGTACCTTGCCAGTTATGAACTGCGATGTAAAATAGCAATGTATATATTAACTTTATAAGATGCAAACATTTTTTCATTTAAAATGATACCTGTGGAAAAACTTGATGAATTTTTGAGACAAACGGGTCAGTGTGTAAAACTGGCTGACAGCGTGACTCTCACGGAAGAGAACCTATGTCTGTGGCCATTTCTTTGGAAAGGACCGTGGTAAAAGAATAAGTGTCACCCAAGAGTGCAACCGGAGAGTAAAGGATCTCTGAGGGACACTGTCCCCGCTGTGTTCAGCCACCCCATCGTCAGAAGAAAGTCTAAGCACTTTTCAGAAACAACCAATCAAATAAGAGGGCCGTAATTTGTACATGTTATCGAGGTTCCTTGAATTCCAGACGCCTTTTCAGCTCTACAATCCTGTCCTCCGTTAGTTGGTGTTCAGCTAATTCATTAATGTGACGAAAGATACCCACTTAGGTGATTGAGGGTAGGGAGAGGCCCCGTCCTTTCTGAATTACCCCCTTCTAGTAAATCTGAAGCCCAGAAGAGCCCATCCACCATATAGCAAAGTGGGATCACTGAAAAGAACAGATGTCTTATCGGGATCTTCCTCGCTACACAGGCTCTCCTGTGAGTCTCTCTTGAATTAAGCCTGGGACACTGAGAGCCAGTAGCGAACAGAGCTGCAGTTATAACCCTGAGAAAATGCAGAAGTCACAGTAAGAGACAACTCCAGAGAACCCTCTAATCTGCTGCTCAAATGCCCCTTTGTGTAAAAGATCAGTATCACACTTTTTCCACTACGAACGTTAAACAACACAAACATGCTGCTCACAATGCCAGCAAGAGAAGCCACAGAGTTCTGAAAACATGGCTTCAGCCACAGAACTGTGTGGGATTTCCCTGAATCCCCGGCCATAAAGAGAGCAACTAAGATACTAAAACCAGAGCTCGTGGAAAAATATCCACAAAAACACTGTGTCCAATATCCTCACAAACCTCAAAATGCAAGCAGGTGGCACAAACCACAGAGAGGGCAAAAACCCATGGGTAACGTCATTGGCCCGGGGGGAGGCAACAGGGGACTCAGAGAACCCAGCTGTTCGTGTGAGCTATGCCTGAGTTGCGTGGTGAGGGCACTGTGTGAAATGCAGATGGTGTCTACAGAGTTGTGCACTTGAAATCTGCATGATTTTATGAACCAGTGCCACCCCAATAATTTCAATAACAAATAGAAAAGGAAAAGCAAAGAGAGAAAAAGTAGAGAACAGGAAAGAAGACACAAACAAGGAATGAGAAGGAAGAAAGATCAAGTCCTAAACAAAATTATTACAAAAAACAAACAAACAAAGCAACACAATGGATCTACAGACCAAGGAGAACATGCCAGAGAGATATATCGATGAAATAGATGGAAACTGTTGGCTAATATTTAAAACATGCTAAAAGAAGTTAACGAAATGATAGAGGCTGTAATGAAACATAATTTGAAATCAGAAAAACTCAGAAACTAAATAACAAGATTTAATAAAGAACATAAAATTTAAAATACTTCACACATGAAGACCAAACTGAGTAGCAGAAGAGCTAATATGACCAACAAAATTTCTTAACAGAAATAGAAGATAAAATGAAAGAAACCTTTAAAGATCAAAGAGAAATTACAAAAAAAAGTGAGAGAAAGTTCCAAATACATGACACAAGAAATTCCATGTGTATTATACAAGCCCCTACAAAAAACAACCAAAGCAATGAAATAGAATACACTTAATAATATGATTCAAGAATATTTTTCTGAAAAAAAAAAATTGAAACTACATGTTGAATGTGTGTGCCAGTAATCAAAACTGAAACATATTCTAGTAAAACTACTGTATTTAAAAATAATAAGGAAAAAATTTGTTCATTGTGCAAAAAAAAGTCATTATAAAGAAAAAAATCTTACTATGAAACATTTAGACAATACCCTATGTTGGAGGACAGTACAATAACATATTTAAGATACTAAAACCACAAGTGTGAGCTGAATATTGTTAGCCAAGAAAACTGACTTTGGAGTGTGAAGGACACAGGAAAACTGTCTTCAGTATGAAATAATTCAAGGAACATCGTTCTAATGATCAATTATTGAGAATTTACTACAGAATGAGGTTCAGAAAATGAAGATGGCAGAAAAGACATTGATATATGGATTAGCAGATCAGAATTCTTAACGTGGAAAAGGACATAGAATGTCAAATCTTACAGGTAAGAACTCTATCCTAAATTTGAACTGGAAGTATAAAAAAACAACATATTTTAATTCTAGTTCTGTCCACTGAAAAGCATAGTTACAATACTAATTAGGTAAAAATTAACAATACTGGAACCCAGACTGTGATCAGCAAAGATCACATTGCAAACTCTTTTTACCTTTGCACATGTTTAAAGTTTTCATAATAAAGAATGTGTTAAATTACAAATGCACACACACAGGTTAGTACAAAGAAGTAATGAATGGCTATAAGAATCTTTCAAAATGGCATTCTAGAAATATTTCTTAAAGGCTATAACATTACTTGAAAGACCTCTACTGGATACTGTTTTTGACTACAAGTTACATTACACAGGTAATTAAAATAGCTTTGATTTCCTTATTTGAAAAGTGGGCACACTACAAAATGAGAATTATATTCTTTTTAACTTCTCATCTGTTTTTAAGGCAGTCTTTATCTGGAAACTGTACACATAAAGAATGACTCAAAACTTAGTTTTTATTACAACCAAAATGTCCTAGTAATTATCCTAAAATAGTATTTTCTTGCCACAAGTTATGACCTGTAGGGAGAAGCATGTTCTCTGCAAATGAAAACATTTAAAAATATTGTATTGCCTGCTAGTTCTATCAGTTACTTCCCACCTATGAACAGGATCTAGCCTTGGGTGAGCACTATCGAAAACCATGAATTTAAGCCCAACCATTCTGTTGGCACCTACTCCGTAGAAGTCGTAGATGAGGACACTACCACTTTCATTTACTTCCTCAGTGAGTAGGTATGCCAGGCACCACGCATGGCAAGGCAAAGACAAAGAAAAATGCAAGCTTGAGACTATCCTGCTGAAGTAAAGTAAGTCAGACAGAAAAAGCTAAGAACCATGCAATCTCACGCACATGCGGGACATAAAACTGAAAGCAACAAGTGAGCAAACAAGAAAAACAAACAAACAAAAACTCAGAGACACAGACAACAGTATGGTGGTTACCAGAGGGAAGGGATGGGGGTGGCGGGAGGTAAAGGGGGTCATATATGGTGACAGAAGATTTGACTTTGGGTGGTGGGCACACAATGCAATGTACAGAAGACGTATCATAGAATTGAAACCTATATAATCTTATTAACCAATGTCACCCCCAATAAATTTAATTTTAAAAAATGCAACTGCTATTCAAAACAATTCGTTGTGTTATGCCTCAGTTTACGGGCTGCCAGACGTTGACCACGGATCTCAGAACCGAATCCTTATAAGAATAACTGCTTTGCTCTCGTATATACTTCAAGAATGGTAAACACTCCAAGACAAGGTTCAGACTGACAAGGTGCTCTTCAACGACCTGAAAGCAGACTGAAAATAACACACGAGAGGACTCTGTGATGTGTGGAGGCTTGTTCCAGAAAGGATCTTGGTTATTAAAAAAAAGGATGTACCCCCAAAAGTAATCTGGGACGAGTGATATAAAGATGGGCTAATCTTCAGGGTCATCAGTACTATTATTTCACTTTTTACTGACTGATGTCAAAGAGGCTTTTGACATCTATTAGAGTAATAATACCATATCATTACCCACTGGCTTCTTGCTCCTGACAGTCCGGCCTTGCAGGGTCTGACATTCTGATTCTATACCTTGTTCTTTGTTTGCCTGGACTATTCTTGACCCCAGGACCCATGGAGCTGCCCTCACCTGTTCTGATCTCTTGCCTTGGTGAGCTCTTCCACGAAAAGCCAGAGTCAAATTGCAACAATAGATTCCCCTAATACTCCTGCTTGATTTTTCTCCACAGCACTCCCTGCCATCAGAAATACTAGAGATTCTGTCTACCTGTTTACTGTTTGTCTTCCTCTGCTATAATTTGTCCTTTTCAAGGCATTTTTATCTTTTATGTTCACTGCTTTATTCCCAACACCCAAACAAGAATTGTGGGAAAAAATACTTGCTTAAAGAATGATTTCTACTGAATAGCTACACTACATACTTCTGGGGACAAAAATTTTGGTGTTTAGGGACACTGTAGTAGAAGAAATCTGTTCAGCTTCTCAATAGCCTTGGTCTCGAAAGACCAAGATTTTGTATTAGCTCCACCCACCCTGCACCTACGTTGACTTAAATAACTTTGGTTAAGTCTCAACACCTCATTTCTTTTTTTCTAAAAAGACTTTGTTAATTTATTTTTAGAGAGATGGAAAGGGAGGGAGGAGGAAAGGAAGAGAAACATTGATGTGTGAGCGATACATCCAACAGTTGACTCTCACAAGCCCCCAACCAGGAACCTGGCCTGCAACCCAGGCATGTGCCCTGACTGGGAATCGAACCATGACCTTTCAGTTCACCAGCTGGCACTCAATCCATTGAGTCCCACCAGCCAGGGCTCACCACCTCATTTCTAAAACGAGAATGACAATGCTTCCGACCTAATCAGATTATCATGAGGCTTAAGTGAGACCAAGTATGTAATGCGGTTCATGGAGTTGCCAGGCCCATAATGAGACCCGTAAGTGATGGATCTTATCACTTATCACTTATTACTGGTGACGGCGGCATGAAAGCTTCCTCCTGAATCTTCCTTGTGTGTTCACAGAGTGTAAAAAGACATGGCACTCCTTCTCCGTACCAAACAATTAAGGAGAGCAATTCCTTTCTCTTTTTCCTATACCCTCCCGAATTATGAGATAACAAAACTGATGTCAGTCTCCTTGGGGACTGCAGGCCGGCCCCAGAATGGCTCAGTCCACCCTTACCCTTTCCTCCTTACTCATCTATGCAGTTTATCTCCCTTGGCTCAGAAGAAAGTTTATAGTGACTCCAGCCAAGAGAATTCCTCTCACTTCATTTATGCAAAAAGAACAAACATATCTTTCTGCCCTGGTATCATATAAGAGGTGAACAGCAACAACAGGATACATCCTTTATTCTTGACTTGACTTCATACGACTGTTTCATGTCCCATGACCTATACTGCAAACACACGAACACACACACACTTGCAGTTTTCTGGCACCTATTTAACACGCATATCATAGTCAGCAGCTAAGCCAAGAGGTCTGCTGAAAGAAGGAAATCCATTTAATTCCACTTCCCTTTCCTCCCACCACAAATATAGCCGTAGTTATCAGTAAAGCTAATACCACAATTCAGATCTGAGTTGTTCTGATATTCTGCTCCATCTCCAAGCTCTGTGTAGACCAGTGCAGGCCAATTATTAATGTCTCTCTAATGCTAATACCAACAAGCCTTGGGACCAAAGTCCTCCCTCCCTGGCTCAACTGCCAAAAGCATTTCAGGCTATTCTGAGATATTTCTATATTTGGACTGGTGGGTGGAAGTGAAGGGTCTGAGGAGGTAGTTTCTTAGACGCATTCTGTGATCTAAGGGGCCTTCCAGCAATTCAGTCCTGGGTCAGTTGTTCTAAGTAGGACTGGGCTGACTTCTTCTCTGTTTCCTCTGTTACTGTCCCTCCTTCTTTCTCTCAAATCATCATCCTTTGGGGGTTTAACAAACAAATAAAAAAAAAAATCAGGTACTAAATGAGAGTTCAGACAGACTAAGAATTACTCCTGTATGAGTTAAGTTAGCTCCTATAGTCAGAACCGAGAACATAAAGCATCTCAGCATTAAACAAGAGGCCAAGAGAGCATAAGAGTTTAAATGAACTGCCAAGGGTCATCATCATAAATCTTCCTTTGCTTTTGCCATTTTTATTGTGCAATGTTGGGTTTTGTAATATTATTCTTCAGAACAAACTAAAGTCTCAGGAGAAAGATCTATTTTCAGTTAAAGCCTTCTACAAATAACTGAAGTTTTTGGTATCTTAAATCATCATCTCATTTCCACTTTCTTCCTACACCCCTAGAGAAGCTTATATGAAGTATAATACATTTTATTACTCCAATAAGGAAGAATAAATCCCCTTGCTCATTATTAAAAGGCCTTTGAGGGGTCTCCCACATCTTCTAAAAAGCACAAAGAATAACCGTTAGGCCAACGATTTTGTTCCAAACAACAGAAAATCAGAGGAATTAAGATTGGGAAGAGGACAAACTGGTTGTTTCTTTTCTCTTAAAATGAAGAACTGTGGTATTTCCACTTTCAGGGTAATTGTGATCTCAAAATAGCCAATTGTTCTTACCAAAAAAAAAAAAAAGGTAATTCAGCATCAGAGCAAACATCAGCTCATACAAAACATGAAAGAGAAGCTGGAAAATCCAAGTGACACATTTTCAGGCTCAATTTGGCCCTGAAGAGACAATGTAAATTGAGACTTCAGCTGAGCCTTAAAATCAGGAACCAGACAACAAAATCTCACTTTCCTAATTTCTTTACCTTTTCACCACTCTAAAACTTACTCTCTCTATATAACCCCATCATTGCACCTTCATCTCCCAGGGGAAACATTCATCACCTGTAAACCAATCCTAAGTTATTCACCTCAGCAGAGTTAACCTATCCACAACTACTTTCTTTAGGCAAGTTTCGAATCCATTGTGTCTTATTTCCAGCATCTAAAATCTCTTATCATTGGCTCATTCCCCCAGTGCAAAAGCATATCCAGATTTCTTCATTCAAAACTATTTCACTCAGCTATTCAGACTCACTGAAAGGTGCCATTATTTATGAAGAGCTGGTTTATAATTCAATACTTCTGTGTCCTCACTCATTTTGAAAACCGCCTTCACAGACCACCCTTCCACTATTTTTTTCTCAGGGGTCCCTAACTTAAACCTATAACCTTTAGTAATTTTCATCCTTACGCCCTTAAAAAATGGAACTATTCCCGTGCTGCTTATTTGAACTTGAAAATAAGAGAACAAATAAGAAAATATTAACAGAGCTTTTTTTTTTTTTAAACTCCTTTAGGTTAAACCCATGCAAATGGAATTAAATACATTATTTCAATTTATCCTTCCTGAAAGTTTCTCCTTCCTAAAAGATTATCTTTCCTAAAAGATTATGGAATCTTTGGTTTCTCTACTTCAGAGCTTCACTTTCTATTAATTTTAGATTTACAGAAGTGTTGAAAAAAGAGAGATACAGAATTCCCATATAGCTTTCACTCTGCCTTTCTGAATATCAGCGTCTTATACAATCACAATACATTGCTGAAGCTAAGAATTAACGTCGATAACGTGACAGTAAAGGAATTGTTTTGGCAGGAGCTCCTAAAAACTTTCTTCAGCGAAAGAAACAGATGAGTAGGGAGGAAACAGTAACAGTGGTTAACCCGCTCTGGGGCTGGCCGGCTGTCTGCTAAGAGACGACATGCTGACATCGGTTTAAATTTATATAAAAGTCCTGTGTTACATCATAAGTAAGGGGTGGGGTAAGGGAAATAGAGAAAGGAAATGAAACCAGACAAAGTGTGCTCTCTGACTACGCTGGAATTAAATTCAAAATCAATAACAGAAAGATTAACAGGAAAGTTTCTAAATCATTTCTGAAGAATTTATAGGTCAAAGAGAACCTCTCAAGGGAAATTAGAAAATTTTTGCATTGAAAATATGATACATCAATATTGTGGGATATAGATAAAGCCGAAATTAGATGAAAATGTATAGCATAAAGTGTTCATATTAGAAAAAACATTCTTTAAGATCAACAACATAATATTCCACCTCAGAGAACTAAAGTCAAAAGTATAATTTAAGTCTAAAGCCAGCAGAAGAAAACAAATTCTAAAAATTAGAGCAGAAATAAATGCAATTGAAAACAGAAAAAACTAGAGAAAAATCAGCAAAACGAAAAACTTTTTTATTTTAAATAACAAGAAAATCGATTAATTTCTAGCCAGGATAACTATAGGGGAAAAAAAAAAGAAATAACTTGTGCTCATATGGAAGGAAGGAAGAAAGGAAGGAAAAAAAGAAGAAAGGAAAAGAAAGGGAGGGAAGGAGGGAAGGAAAAAAGGAAGGGAGGGAGGGAGGGAAGAAGGGAGGGAGGGAGGGAGGGAAGAAGACGTGACTAAGGTAAAATGAGGCTAAATGGATAGGCTCTAATCCAATATAACTGATGTCCTTATGAGACTAGATTAGGACACAGACACACAGAGAGGAAAGAAGGAAAAAAGACATAACAAAGATCTTAGAAGTGGAAGCTGTGTTCATATATACACAATACGGTGAGAGAGAGAGAACACATTAGCAATATGAAAAATAAAGGAAGCATTATCATTATTAATATCATAGCCATTTACAGAAGTATTATGAATAATTCTATGCCCACAAATTTGATAACTTAGATAAACTAGTTAAATTCTTTGAAATACACAAACTACCAAAACTGTCACAGGACAAATAAGTCAACTGAGACACCTACATCTATTAAAGAAATTAAATCAATAATTCATAACCTTCCAAAAAAGTAAAAACCAGGCTTAGGTGGGTACCCTGATAAGTTCTACCAAACTTTTATAAGAGAAATGGTAGCACTTCTCTACAATCTCTTCCAGAACATAGAAGCAGAAGAAATAGTTTCTAACTCATTCTACGAGACCAGCATTCGCTTACACCAGAACAACGCAAAGACATTACAAGAAAGAAAACATGAAGGTCAATATTATGCTTGAACATAGATGCAGAAATTCTCAACACAACATTACCAAATAGAATTCAACAGGAATAAAATAGGTGTATACCATGACCAAGTGTGGTTTACTCTAGTTACACAAAATGGGTTTAATATTCAAATAAAACAACTTAATCTACCATATAAACAAGTGAAAGAAAAAGGTAATATGATGTTAGCAGTTGATGTGAAAAAAAAGTATTTGAGAAAATCTAACAACATGATAAAAACTCCAAGCAAACTAGGAATAGAGAGCTTGCTCAACTTAATAAGGTACATCTGTGGAAACACCTGCAGCTAACGTGATACTTGATGATGAGAGACTGAATGCCACTCTCCCAGGACAGATGAGGCAAGGGCAGCCTCTCCACCGTTCCCTTCTAACATTGTACTGAGCCTTAGTAGCTAATGCAGTAAGACAAGTAAAGGAAATAAAAGGTACACAGATTGGAGAGGAAGACTCAAATCTGTCTTTATTTGCAGATACATATGTCTGTGTAGAAAATGCCAAAGAATCTACAAAATATCTCCTGGAACTAATAAACAAGTAAAGCAAGTTGAAATGCATAGGTCAATATATAAAAAAAAATTGCTCTTCTACATACCAGCATAGAACAACTAAAGTTTGAAATTAAATTATATACAAATACACACATACATGTCACTCTAGCACAAAAACTAAGCATGAAATACTTAGGTATTATATATGATGTGTGTGAGGAAACCAACAAAAGTCTGATAAAAAAAAATCAAAGAAGGTATAAATAAATGGAGAGATATTCCTCTACACGGTTAAGAATAGCCAATACTGTAAAGATGCCAGTTCTTCCCAACTGATTCTTGTAATCCCAAACAAAACCCTAACAAGTTATTTTGTGAATATTGACAAACCAATTCTAAAGTTTATATGTGGAAGCAAAAGACCTAGAACAGGCATCGCCACACTGCAGAAGCAAAACAAAGTTGAAGGCTTCACATTACCCAATTTCAAGACTTATTATAAAACTACAGCAATCAGGACAGCCTGGTGTGGGGGAAGAGCAGACACATACATCCATGACATAGGATGTATATTATTTCAGAAAGGGGCTAAGAGAGTAAATAATTAATATTTGTTAATTAAAGGTATTGCAAGTAAGAGGAGTCAGTGCATCATTCCTGTGGCAGCCATAAGTGCGCATCTTTACAAACACCCAGACTTCCAGCTGCAGAAGAGAATGGAAGTGCCCAAGGGCCCCAGCGGCTTTGCTCTGACGGCAACCACACTGCTTTCAGGAAGTCCCAGGGTTGTTTCCTGCTAGCAAGGGAGCACAGCAGGGACCCTGCCGCAGGGGCGGGTCTAGGAGACACAAGGTCCTAAAGGGCAACTCTGTCTCGGCGACTTCCCATCAGCTTTGCCAAGACCTTCTTGTAACTGCCCTGCAGTCTGAGACTTTCTCTCCCTGCCCTCTCTTCCATGGCGGCTGGACCTGCGTCTGGGTCTGACAGCTGCCCTGGCTTCTTCTGGCTCCCTTCCCATTCTTCCCCAATAAATCCGGTGTTGGCACCTGCTACTTGGAGAACCTGAAATAACATAAGCAGGGCTGTAAGGAACCTGAGAAAACAAGCAGAGAGAAGGGGTTCCGGGACAGATTCACTCGCCGCCCCACTGTCCTCAGTGGCATGTGGGGCACAGACAGACCCTCGGCACAGTGGAGGCCATGAGCTGCTGAAGATATCACCAGAGTTAGCCTAAGAAAATGTCCTGGTGAAGAAGGGGATGTCCTCGCAAGTGTGATGATCCCGAGAATTGAAAACACGGCGACGACAATGCCACATAGACAGTGGGGCTGGCTGGCTCCTGCTGTGTTGGACTGAAGCTCTGCTGAGGGATAATGAGAAACCCAGGGCATGAATAAGCAGTTAAAGACTGCTCGAGGGCCTCCTTGGTAGTTTGGAAAGAGGCAGCTATCTCCTGCAGTGAAATGACAGAAACAGCCGAGCAAGGCAAAGGAGAGCCAACGATCAGAGCTGCAGAGCTCCGGCCACATGTGAATGCTCGGGGAAGCAGGTCTGCTAGGCTGAAGCGAGAGCCATGGCTGGGAAAACCTGGGAAGCCGAAACAAGGGATGGAGGCGTCCGATGGCCATGCCTACAGATCTCTGATACTCTCGAGAATCTGGAGAGAGAGCGCACGCTGCCCTCTAAGAGCTAGTGCTTCCTCCAGGCTAGAAGACAGATAAGCCCTCAGAAGAGGCCCCGGCTTCTCTGCAAGCTGCTAAGGTGATAATTAAGGTGTCGTCCCAGACTAACCCAGCTACAGAAATGCCAGGTCCTTAAGCAGAAATGCTTAAGGGTAAAAATAGAGCATGCACCCAAGGAGCTGCAAGAATGAAATACATGTGGTGGCAGGGGTCAGGGAGTCAAAAGTCTGGGGACCATGATGACCATACTAACTGACAAGGCACAGGAAGCGTGGAGACGTTAATAGATCACAGCATCCTTAGGGGCAAATAACAAGGGCGTTGCTTAATATCTACAACCAAAGAAAAGGCAAGGACAGAGGAACTGGAGGATAAGGGCAGTTGCTTCGATGAAAAGTTAAGATCCCTGGCTCAGCTCCCAGAATTGAGCCAATTCCAGACTTAGAACCGAAGGGATGGTTGGGTCTCGGTGAGGAGAAGCCCAGAAACACCGGGGCAAGCGCATAATAATCCCTCAGTGCTTCCCCAAAGGGGCTGTAGCCATCCCTGTTGAATGCATAGTGGATGAAGGGAAATTTCTCCACACTTTGAGGACTATGGGATACAGGGTCTCAGCAGACACTGGCAGCTTCATCCTGGCCACCTCCACCAGGGTGGGGCTTACAGGGCGAGGCAAGAAGGAATCCAGGCTAAAATATTCATATATAGTTTGCAGCGGCCCTACTGGACCCATGGCCCCACCCAGTGGCCAATCAGCCACTCTCCAAGTGCACAATCACGCTGGCCATACACCTGGGCATTAAAATAACCTCTAAATTGGTTTCTTTGCCCATAAGGACACAGAAAATTATGGAAGTGCCATAACAAATAAATACTAACCAAAAAAAGCTGATACAGACATATTATCAGACAAAATAGAAATTTAGGCAGAAAATGTTATCAGAGGAAAGGATGGAAATTGATAGCATGATTTGGTTTACCAGGAAGACAGGATGACTCTAAATTTGTATGCACAGAACATAAAATTTGCTACCAAGGCCAGGTGGCTCAGTTGATGGGAGCATCATCCCGTACACCAAAAGTTTGCAGGTTCAATTCCCAGTCAGAACACATACCTAGGCTGTGAGCTCAATCCCTGGTCAGGGCATATATAGAAGGCAACTAAATGAATTGATTGCCTTCTTTCTCTCTCTCCCTCTCTCCCTCCCCTCGCCCCCTCCCCTTGGCTCTCTAAAATCAATAAACATATCTTCCGGTGAGGATTAAAAAAATTTTTTTAAATGAGGGAGATAATAAAGTGTGACAACATCTAGCATACTAACATTTGCATTAGAGAGGTCCCAGATGGAGAAGAAAGGAGCATAAAAGATATTTGAAGGAATAATAGCTGAAACTTTCCTAATCTGGGGGAAAAAAACAGGTATCCAGGTTCAGGATGCACAGAGTCCCAAAATAAGATGAACTCAAACTAGTTCACACCAAGACACATTACAATTAAAATGTCAAAAATTAAAGATAAAGAGAGGATCTTAAAAATATCAAGAGGAAGGAACTAGTGCCATACAAGGCAGCTACCATAATACTATCAGCTTTTTTAGTAGGAACTTTCCAGGCCAGAAGAGAATGAGATGATATATTCAAACTGATTAAAGGGCAAACTAACAATAAAGAGTACTCTATCCAACAAGGTTACCATTCAAAATGGAAGGGAGATTGTTTCCCCCCAAAAGCAAAAGCCAAAGAGACACATGACCACCAAACCAGTTTTATGGGAAATGATAAAGGGACTTCTTTAAGCAATAAAGAAAAAAAATTAAGTAGGAATAAGAAAATATGTGAAACTCTCCCTGGTAAAGGCAAATATACAGTAAAGGTAGTGGAACAACCATTTATAAAGCTAGTATGAAGGTTAAAAATCAAAAGTAGTAAATCATCTATATTTACAATAATTAGGTAAGGTATATATACGATAAAACTATGTAACATGTCGAAATTATAAAACACAGACTGGAAGAGTAAAAATGTAGGGCTTTTAGAATGCGTTGAACTTTAAGTGATCATCAACTTAAAATACACTGCTATATCCATACATAGACTGTTATATATGAGCCTTATGGTAACAACAAACCTACAACAGAGATACAAAAATAAAGATAAAGGAATCTAAACAAAACTAACAAAAGCCACTAAATTACAAAGAAAGAAACAGAAGAGACAGAGGAGAACTACAAAAACAATGAACAAGATGACAATAAGGTACACATGTATCAAAAATTACTTAAAATGAAAATGAACTAAATGCTCCAATCAAAAGACATAGGGTAAGTGAATGGAAAAAACAAGACCAAAACATATATACTACCTACAAGACACTCACTTCAAGACTAAAGACACATAGACTGAAAGTAAAGGAATGAGAAAAGATATTCCATGAAAATGGAATAAAAAAGAAAGTCAGAGTAGCAATACTTACATCAGACAAAACAAGATTTAAAGCAAGGCTATAACAAGAGCAAAAGGGCATTACATAATGATAAAAGGATCAATCCAACAAGAAGATATGGTATTTGTCAATATCTGTACCCCCATCACAGGATCACCTAAATGTATAAAGTGAAACTTAATTGAAATGAAGGAAGAAAGTAATCGTATTAAGATAATAGTAGGGGATTTTAACACTCCATTGAGATCAATGGACAGTTCACCCAGACAGAAAATCAATTAAGAAAACAATGGCCTTAAACGACACATTATAGCAAAAGATATTAATAGACATATACAGAGCATTCCATCCCAAGCCAGCAGCATACACATTCTTTTCAAGTGCACATGAAACCTTCTGCAGGACATACCACATATTTGGTCACAAACCAAGTCTCAATACATTTAAGAAGACTAAAATCACATCAATCACCTTTAATGAACACAATAATATGAAAATAAAAATCACATTCAAGGAAAAAAGCAAAACCATGTAGAATAAACTAGAATAAACAACATGCTACTCATAACCAATGGGTCAATGAAGGAATCCAATAGGAAACTTAAAAAAATACCTCTAGAGAAATGGGGAAAAAAACTTAACTTTTTAAAATCTATGGGTACACCAAGCACAGTTCCAAAAGGGAAGTTTGAAAAAGGTGAAAAGATTAAGCAAAAACCAAAAACCAAAACAAAACAAAAACAAAATATACACCGCATAGATACAGCCCACAGTATGGTGATTCTCAAAGGAAAGGGGAGGGGGAGGCAGAAGAGGGTAAGGGGGGATAAATGGCGATGGAAGGAGACTTGACTTGGGGTAGTGAACACACAATACAATAGACAGATGATGTAGTATAGAAGCGTATGCTTGAAACCTATATAATTTATTAACCAATGTCACCCCCACTAAATTCAATTAAAAAGACTGGACTCAGCCCAGCTGTCCAGCAACAGAAAAATACATACATACACGCATCCATCCATCCACACATAGGAAGTTTATAGTGATAGACAATGAATTATCAGAAAAAGAAATAAAGGAAATAATCCTTACAACTGCATCAAAAGAAATAGAATACCTAGGAATAAATTCAAACAAGGGGGTAAAAGACCTGTGGTCTGAAAATTATAAGACATTGATGAAAGAAACTGAAGATGACACAAATAAATGGAAATATATATGGCATTCATTGATTGTAAGAGTATTGTTAAAATATCTATACTACCCAAAGCAGTCTACAGATTCAATGCAATCCCTATCAAAATACCAACACCATTTTTCACATAAAAAGGACAAACAATCCTAAAATGTGTATGGAACCACAAATACCTTGTGTAGCCAAAGTCATCTTGAGAAAGAAAAATAAGGCTGACTGCGTCATAATCCCTTATTTCAAACTATATCACAAAGCTATAGTAAGCAAAACAGTATGGTAATTGCACAAAAACAGACATATAGATTAATGCAACAGAGAGCCCAGAAATATACCCATGCTTAATGATGAATTAATCTATGACAAACAAGTCAAGAGTATATAGTGGGAGAAAAGATACTCTCTTCAATAAATGGTGTTAGGAAAACAGGACAGATAAGCAAAAATATTAAACTAAACCACTGTCTTACACAACATACAAAAATAAACTCAAAATGTGTTAAAGACTTAAACTGTAAAACCTGAAACCACAAAACTCCTATAAAAAGGCAGTAAACACTTAGACGTTGATCTTACATATATATGTGTGTGTGTATACATACACACACACACACACACACACACACATCTCACCTCAGGCAAGGGCAAAATAAAGAAAAAATATACAAATAAGATTAATCAAACTAAAAAGCTTTGCACAGTGAAGGAAACTATCAACTAAATGAAAAGGCGACCTACTGAATGAGAAAAGATGTTTGCAAATGATATATCCAGTAACAGGTTAATATCCAAAATATAAAGAACTCACATAACTCAATATCCAAAAACAATCAGTTTAAAACATTGGCAGAAGACATGAATAAATATTTCTCCAAAGAGACATAAAATGGCCAGCAGACACATGGAAAGATAATCAACTTCACTAATTTCTGGGGAAATGCAAATCAAACCTACCATGAGATATCACCTCACACCTGTCAGGAAGGCTATTATCAGAAAGAAAACAAACAGGAAGTATTGATGAGGATGTGGAGTAAAGGGAACTTGCGTGTACTGCTGGGTGGAATGTAAATCGGTGCATTCACTGCAGCCACTATGGAAAGCAGTGTGGAGGCTCCTCAAAAAATTAAAAATAGAACTAGCACACTATCCAGCAGTTCTACTTCTGGGTATTTATCTGAAGAAAACAAAAACACTAATTCAAAAGGGTATATGCACCCTTATGCTAACTGCAGCATTATTTACATTAGCCAACATACAGAAACAACCCATGTTCATCAATAGATTAATGGGTAAAAAAATGTGTGATAAATCTACATACACACACGATTATTACTCAGCTATAATAAAGAATAAAATCTTGCCATTTGCAATGGCATGGATGGACCTAGAGGGTATTATGCTAAGAGAAATGTCAGATAGACAAAGACAAATGCCATGTAATTTCACTGATAGGAAGAATCTAATAAAAACTCAACAGACCAAGAGAGAAACAGAAACAGACTCATTGATACAGAGAACAAACTGATGGTCGGTTACCAGTGGGGAGAGGTGTAAAGATAGGCAAAGTAGGTCAAAAGAATTAAGAGGTAAAAACTTCCAGTTATAAAATGAGTAAGTCACAGGGATGTAATATGCTGTCTAGGTAATACAGTAAGAATATTATAATCACCTTGTATGGTAATAGATAGTTGGTTACTAGACTTATCGTGATAATTTTGTAAGGTATATAAATGATAAATCACTACCTAGTACACCTGAAACTAATAAAGTATTGTACGCCAATTGTATTTCAACAAAAAATAAAAATCAAGAAAAACTTAAAATAAATGAGTTATTCACTCAAATTACAAGGCCAGAAAAAAACACATAGGTTGTAGAAACAAGAGATAATTAAAGAGTGGTAATGTATGAAGCTGAAGGCAAACAAACCAAAAAAATGGGGAGATAATCAACAAACAAAATACCTACTTCTTTGAAAAGCTGATAAGATGGATAAACTTCCTACAAGACTGGTCATGAAGTTATAAAAGAAGGCATAAATAAACATTATTAACAAAAAGAAATACAATTACAGATGGAATGAGGTGGAGAAGGATGGGGATATAAACTATAGTGGGAGGGTGTATACGCTCTTGCTTTTTGTTTCTTTGTTGCTTAAATGGCTTTTCTTAAAGAGTCATGAAACAGGTTCATTAACGGCTTTAAGACAGAAGGTGAAATCAGAAGGGAAAAGCGGCCAGAGGAGACATCGGATGGGAGGAAGTACTCCTTCCAGGGACAAGAGGAGGAAAAGACCGGTAGGTGTTCGCAGGAGCGGTCTGCTACCAGAAGGGAGCCAGGGGTTCTTGTCTGGTGGACTTACTCTCCGATGCAGCAAGTGGGCAGGAAAATTGGGGCACAGCAGCGAAGGGGGACTGCAGGACTTTGAGGAGGCTGGAGAAACTATGAAACAGAGTATTTGGAGGATACTTGTATCAGACAATCTCATGCGCCTGAGGCGGGAGGTGTTTTGAGGACAGGGATATACCTTTGATAAACTTTGCAGCTCTTAAACCCGCTTTCACAGTCTTTGCCTATATTAACCACCCAAGTATTTACGCAAAGTTCAAGCCTATTTCTAATTAAATGCTTACCTCATCACCACATTCTAGGAGTACCATGCTTAGCACTTCCCTTAGAAGCTAAGATATCTAAAATGCTCACCGTTTCAACTTTACACGTACAGTGGACATACTGTGTAAAAGTCAATACTATAAAAACAATTGTACAAATTCAATATATTCCCCAGGTCAGGTGGAACCTTCAGTATCAAATTTTATTCGCAGCCATTTCTTTAAAGCAGGGTTCTTTATAGTCCCTGTTGCCTAAAGCTGCTACGCTGCATCAATGCTAACGCTGTTTCGCACGGTGGTGGTGGCTTTTCTAACCCCATACATTTGTAATTTACAGCCAACATATGAAATAGACAGACAACCAACGATTTCCCATTGGTTTGAAGTATCTGTTCTACCACAGGTTGGCTCCACTTTTATTTGCAAAGCCCTCCTGCACAGAATCAAAATGATCGACTGGTATGAGCATAAAAATACTGTTCTATTACTTTTGTCTGATTTCTCATTGGGCTACTTATACTTGCAAAATCAGCTTAAATGTCTTCTATTAATAATATGTATATTTTACCATATAATTTAGAAAATATTTTAACATATATTGCTAGTTTTATCTTGACATGATTATTGAGTGGCAGGAACATAAGAAATGAGTTATAAATTATTATTTGGCAGAATTCAATAGGAGTAAAACATCCCTACAAATACCAGTATCTTGTTCATTTTGACTTCAACATTTCACGGTTGAATCCGACAGTTGCCCACTAGACACATGATGTTCAACTTTTAAGGTGGCTTGAATTCCATTTTTGGCTCGGAGGTACCTCACTGTCTGAAGCGGGGGAAGTAATTTAACAGAAATAAAACGCTCTCCATGTCTTCATCTGCATAATGCGCACTACCAGTTACCCTACCCAGTCCTCATAAGAGCATTGTGAGAACTGGCCGAGGTCCCCAAAGCTCTTGCATTTCTCACCTTACATATAGATACAATAAGCATAGAAGGGCAAATCTTCATTTTGGTGCCAATAGCAGTTAGAAGTGTTCAGAGCTCTCCTCAGTAGTAGTGAGTCATCACAATCACGTCTATGGAAACCTAAATTTCCCTGTGAGGTCAATTCAGAGATCAGACGCTGGAAAAAGGACATGATCTGGCATTTTAAAAATGTACTTTGAGTGCTTGGATAAATCTCTGCTTCACTAGCCCAACAATATTTGTAAGATATTCCTGGCATGTTGCAAACTGCATAGCACTGCCATACTCAGTGGAATACCTTTTTTATAAGAGTGAGCAAAGGGCCTCATGGCAATTGTTGAGGTGGAAAACAAGAACTACCACAGAAGTATTTGCAAGCTAATTAGATTCTTGGGCGTCCTAACATTTTTGAAGACAAGAATGCAGTTTGAAACGAATTTATGGTTGCATTTTTGGTCCATCTCTATAGAGATTCTCTTGTATGATTTTTGGACATACAACAAACCAATGCCATCAATACAATTTATAGGGTGATGTAAGCCATTGGGCAACTTTGACCGCCTTCCTCTATTGTGGTATTCAGCCTGAAGAGACCCTCTATTTCTTTTCAACTATCTGTTCTCCCAGTCTTTGTCACTCAAAGAAAATAAGTCCTTCTTTTCCAGACAATGCCGATCAGAACTTGCTTCTCCCAGCCATTTCAGCCTAACAAATCCAAGAAGCCAAGCTGCAGCCGATGAGCTACAGCAGCCCATGATGAACCCATGAACCGCGGCAACCTGTTAGCATTCATCATGAAAATAACTCGGCCAAGCAACCTCCGCAGGTCTGTCTTGCTGTGATGAGCCGCAACACTACCCTTCCTTACCCATAGGCTTGCTCGCCTTCCTAAGCACAAGCCCGTCCCAACTCAACTTCCTTTGTTTTCGCTGGACAAAGAGGCCCCCTCTGGCTCTACAAGCTCCATTCTTAAGCTTCCTGAACTCCTGTTTGTTGGGGGTGTTGTGGAGACATATTTATAGCCTCATACTTTATTGTTCCAATAGGATCAGTTGTTACTGTCCTTAATAAAAGCATGGTTTTAACGAGATGATACCATGTCACCATAACGTTCTTCAGTGAATCCTTACGTTTCCCCGTCTCTCATCCTTCCAAAGTCAGGTAGTCGAGAAAGGGAGTCTCCTTATTTCTTGTCCCCCAATGCCCTTCCTGATCACTGCTTCACCACGACTGAGCTGCACCTTTTCTGAGGTTCATGACATCACTCATAACTCAACGCCTGCCACGGTTCTCTCTAACTTCTTCATGGCCACCAGCAATTAGATCACAGCTTTCTACTGCTTTGTGTCTATAATAATTGTCCTAAAATGAAGACTGTCTCTCCCGCTCTGGCTCTTACTGGAGCTCTATTTTCAGTTGCAGCCATCAAAACTGATTTGAAACACTGACCACACACCTCCCTCTATATTCTAACCAGTCTCTCTCTTTCTGTCCTTCCAAAAGAAGCGGCCCACCCTCAGAGTGTCCGCTGCTTTATTTTGTTCAGCCCACTGCAAAATTGCTTTTGACCCTATTACTTAAACTGGGTCAAATCAATCTAAGATACAACTATTTTTGATTAGGGTGCAAATTGTTTTCCCATTACTAAAACAAACATGAATTTTGTTTTTAGTTGTGCACCATAATCGTTACTGGGATTTCCTGCTACCTTTGCTTTACCGCGACCTTGGTCATAACTCTCTTATTTTTCTTCTTACTGCCCTGAGTTGACCTCTCTCTCCACTACGTCCCCCTTTCTCTAAAAGCACCTCAAATGTGGTATTTTTCATGGTTTTATCCTTAGGTCACTGATTGATCATCTGTGGACAGACTCTTGTTGGGTAATGTCATGCAAGGACATTGTTGACAAATACGGCAGAAAATATCAGAAGAAACAGCTGAGAGACATATAAGAAGGCATCAGAAAGTGAGGGGCAGGAGGCTTTGTTTTTTGTTTTAAGCCTTATCGTTCTGACCTTTTCAACTGTGTCTACATTTAAAACTTTGAGAGAAATAAAAATAACTAAAAAGTGAAATGCATTACAGAGGCAATATATGTGTGGAACAATAAGAGGATAACAACAAAATGGAAAAACTTTCCGAAACTAGCTTGACTCCTATGTACCCTAAGCGATTTGTTCGTAGAACACCAACATACAAGGAATCACTTAGAAATAAGTAGCAAAAACAGAAATAAACATTAATATGCTGTCACTATGTGCTTGCAAAGCATCTTCCCATTCTAAGCCCTATAAATGTCTTAATATTTGCTTCTAAAGTTTCAATTTTAAGGTTTATTTATCTAATCCTTTTGCAGTTTATTTGGATGACAACCTGCGGCTGAAATCTAGCTCTGTTTCTAGCAGAACCCTAACATCCTGAAGCTGATTTTCCCCTCTGAATTTGAAGCCCTCGTTTCACTATTTCCAAATGCCTTCACTTTGCTGGCCTGTCATTGACTGGCAATGGTTTGGGTTGCAAGATTCACCCAGTGAGAAACTCCAAACAGAAAACGTTAATGGCAGTGTTTTGCTTCTGAGCTGGGACCTAAATATGTCTTTTTTTAAGGACTGAATTAAGAGTTAACGACTTTTATATAATTATCTAACCACTCCGCTATATACCTGAAACTAATATAAAATAATATTGAATGCCAACTGTAATTAAAAGACAAAATTTTAAAAAGAACCAATAATTTTGAAAATGCCAGTATCTTTCTATACCTACAGTTATATTTTCATATCAGCTAGTTGTAACTCTTCTCTTATTTTTCTAATTTATGTACTATTATCCGAGAGACAACAGCTTACCTTCACCCACTGCACTATATACCTTGTAACTACAATCACAGAATTTATTCTACATTAAATGCTAAACATTTTATTTGAGCTATCAAGTTCTTGATTTTTATATTTAGTGTTCTTTTAAAATTAGTTTCTTTATTTTTTTTGTCAAATAAGTACTATTTTGTGGTTATCTGTGGTTATTGACTTTTTAAAAGAATATTTTATTTGTGGTAACTGATTTTTAAAAAACATATCAACATAAAACGTTACTTAGATGTGGATTTCCTTAAACTCTGAGTACATTTTAACCTTGAACTATACAATAGGTTATAAAAAACTGTTGCTGTCTGAAATCAATGTTTAACAACTGCAGATTTAGCAAACCAATAATTTATCACTATTTAAACTCTTGCCACTTGCCCTCCCTTTTATCTGTGCATTTTTACTAAAATACTGCAGTGAAAGATAATTTATGAAGTTTATATAAATACTACGATTCTGAATAACTGTGCATGTGCACGTTCTTAGGAACTTAATTCCCACGATCCATTTAAATAGAACCTGATATTTTCTATCAGTACTATGTACGAAAAGCACTTCTAACAGTACGGACATGTAAAATAGCCTATGAAAGTATTCAGAGGTTGCTTTTAAAATGAGGTTGAAGTTGTCTAAGTCTATATCTGAGAACATGGCTTGGCCACTTAAATAGCAGAGTTGATAAATCACATATTTCAAATAAAGTTGAGAGGTTTGGACTATTATCTTAATTTCTCCTTATCTAACCAGGAACATAGGGCATATAACTAAAAGGAAAAAGGAAAGATAAGTTGCATGAGTTTTGAAAAAAAGCAGACCTACATTTTATGTTCATAGGTAAGAGCAGAAATTTTAAAAGTCCTTAATTCAGATTTTAAAAATATGGATGTCAACCTATAAGGCGCTGTGTCTCTTGAGACATCCCTGAGGGACTGGGGAGCCTTCGGGAGTCGCAAAAAACAGCTTGGGTTTAGAGGGTAGATTTGGAGGCTTGAAGGGGTTTTGATCTTTTTTCTTTTGGTTAACCAGTATGTTCATTGACTTACAGATTGAACAAATATTACAAACAACAAGTTTCCGGCTCTTACTTTTCATGGGCTTATATTTCAAGTTCTCCAAATAAATGACTACAGAGTATCTGTATTATGAGTGTGCAACCATGCTTTTTCAACAGCCATTGAATACTTGAAATCAAAATCAAGTTCAAAAGGGTGAAGTCTAAGTTTCAGGTCACAGAAAAAGAACAGACAAGAGGATACATTCTTACAACATCTAGAATAAAACAGAAAATACATGTAATGTTTTCATTTTTTTACACAAATTATTTTCTGATTTCTTACTGCTTTGTTTATTCTATGCTCTTTTGGTGAATTCTTGACTATAAGTCAAAGTCAAGAATCTTCTGGACTAGTTTCTCATACAGTTTTTAGACCAATGTTGAAAACTATGTCAAATATTCTCATGCTCTTTAACTTGATTTCAAAATCTTCAGATCAAATAATTTTGATCAATTCATAAATTTTTCCCCAGATACTCATGATTTTATTGCTAAAGAGTGTAAAGACTCCCAACAAAAACAAAAAAACAAAAAAACAAAAAAACACTTAATAAATTATTTGGTAAGTATATATTTTCATGATATTTAAAAATAATCCTCACTCCTTTTGGGAAATTGTAGTGGGTTAAATAATATACAATATGGTTTGGCAATTTTTAAAGGCTTTTGTTGCATCTATTCATACTAATCTAGGGTATGCCGATAATATTCTTCCTCCTTCAAAAATCAGTATAGATGCAAATTTCCACACCACAGTATTACCAAAGGACTTAAAACATATTTTCATTGCAAATAGGCCAATGTTTCTCCTTAAGGGACTCTGTGAGCAAGAGTAGGGACGTGACCTTGGTCTTGGCCAGATAGGCTGATGCTCTTTGGAGGAGGAGGGGCAGGAGAGGGGGGTGAACAACCTTGGACCACCTAAAGACCATGCAACAGGAAAAAAGTTTCCATTTTTAAAACAAAACTTTGCAAAGCTGCTGCAATTCTTTGATGTATCTTTTTTCCTTTATAACTACCAACTCAGGCTGAAAGGAAACATACCAAACTCTCTAAAGCAGACGGTCCTGAAGTCCTTCTATTCAAAATACACAAAAGCTACATGTAAAATATTTCAGGAGACCACATCTAAGAAGATTTTTTTATAGCTGACAAAGGCCAGCAACTCTGCAAAGGGTATCTATCCAAGTGTCCCACACTGTGGAAAGCCAAAGCCAGTGGATTTTATAGAAATTCAAATAATGCAGCTGCAGAAGAAAATCCCTTTGTACAAAGAAGCGCTGTGCTGAAAACCTACCACGTAGGCTGAAAGTGAAAAGTGGGAAATACAGCATCTTCCTCCGCCCCTCCCCCTACAGGCCTCCCAGTGCTAACTCTTCTGGGGAGCGAGTCAAAGCAGTTCACTAAGAAATCCAAATGGGAAAATAACAAACTCCAACTTTGTTTTACTTTATCAATATTGTGAAGAGCGTGATGTCATTGTTTGGGGGTTCTGCAAAGACATTCCGTGTCACTTCGGTTTTAATACCAGGCTGGAGCCTGCCTGGCCTGCCAGCGTCAGCCAGATAAACACAGACCTGTAGTCTTTCTATTCATCTCCGGATAGTTACTCAGAACGATTCTGGAAAATATGTCTATTATGAACTAAACATTTCACTTTTCATTTTATCCATGTTCCAGAAGTCCATTCCTTGGATAAACACTTTACAAACTGACACTCTAAAAGTCACTAAACATGATAAAGTATGTGTGCATCATTTCAGGACTGATTAAATATTTTCTCTCCCATGACAAATGAACAGTTACATACTATATGAAACAATTGGAATCAACACTCCTTTGTTTCTTTCCTTTATTGTGTCCTTATTTTGCATGAAAGATAAATTTTCCATTTCAACTCATTTGTTATGCAATCTTGGCTTTGGTTAAATACCACTCAAGCAATATTACATGCAGAAATAGCATTTATTTTTTAAAATGTGTGATTGAAAATTCTTTTACAAATATGCTTTCTTCCACTACTATTTCTTGCCTTTTACTACTGGTTGTTTGAAACGGCTTTTGCTATTATTTTTATTAAATGGAGGAGAGGGGAGAATTAACGTATTCTTTCTAAGAGTTAAAAAAAAGATACTATGAGGTACATTAAGTATATTGTAAAACTATACAAACATTTATCACATCATATGTCAAAATAAGTAACATTAATTTATTAATTCTGTCACTATGATTGTGGTAATTGCTTCTCTATGTAACAAATTTATTATTGTCTTATGATTAAAAGATTAGTTACACTATAATCATTTAGTTGTCTTTAGTTACTGGAAAAAAATACTTTAAAAAGACTTCCATTCTGAAGCATTTTTTAAAAACAGTTCTATAAAAACATTTCAGTAGCCTATGTCTTGCTGAAATATACAAACATCTTCGAACCAATGTTTTAATCTGTAGGAAAAGCCACAAACTTCCTAGAAAAATGAAAGTTCTTTTAAAATAATAGAAGTGGTACAAAGAAGTCATTTTTTCATTACTCAGAGTGTATCAAGTTATTCTACCTTTGCTGGCCTGATTTCCTTTATCTATAATATCACCTAAATTAACTGACAAAGATACTTCTATCAAAACTGTTACATTAGATCATTCAAATTTTACTTTTAGTCATTTTGGCAGCTTTACTGACATCAAAATTAAATCTGTTCTTTTTCTATCTCAGAAGTTAGTTTCACTATCAAATGTGGGTTTTACCTGTGGAATTTAAAGAAAGAAAACAGAAGAAAATCTAAGAAAAATGTGAAGGTAGCCACAATTTATAAATAAGAACCTCTGGGTATCAAAAGTCAATTTTATAACTCCTATTCTCATTATTCTTTAAATATAAAGAAGTGGTGATTTATTAAATAAACCCAACATTTCTACATTCTCTGCCTGTGAGCTGACATTGACGCGGAGCAATTCTGTGGGGGAAAAAAAACAATCACATTTGGTCAGATGATATTTTTCCAAAATTGAAGAAAGCCACATATGGTAATTAAATATAAAGTAAAAGCAGAAGCTGAAATAAACACACACAGTGAAGGTGTGGCCAACCTTAGCAAGATTTGCTGAAATCTGTGTTGTAGTCCAATATGGTAGGCTGGCTTGCCCAGTTAAATCATCCGGAGAGGAGAATATGGTCTTTCAGTTTGTGTTTGGGTTTTGGGTGTGGTTTAGGACTCATCTGCTTAGTCACCTTACTTTCTGGGAGAAAGTAAGAGCTCAAAGTCCAGAGCAGTATCTTTCTGTTTAGGTGAAATGAGCTCAAAGTCTCACTTCTCCAATTAATTAAAAAAAGTATGACTAAATAAATTAGCATGTAAAACTATTATGCCAACAAATGGAATATGGAAAAAGATCTGACTTGATTAAAAGATATATTAGGTTAAATAAAATGTAGTATTTAAAGGAAAAATATATATACTATCTCTTGTTTCTTTTGAATATGTTTTCTTAGGAAATTATGAAATAATCTGAAAAACATAATATTCTACTATAGAAATGAATTCTTTATTTAAAAAAAAGCTTAATTAGTTTTTTGAAAGAAGTGCATTTTAATCTTCATTCAAGGATATGTTTATTGATTTGAGAGAAAGAGAGACGTCGGCTGGTTGCCTCCTGTACACACCTCGACTGCGGATTGAACCTGCAACCTTTTAGTGTGCAGGACGATGCTGCAAACAACTGAGCCACCTGGCCAGGACTACATGTACACATTTCAAGTGGACTAAGAGCCAAGGCTTTTTAAAAAAGTACTTGATCATAAAGACAAATGGTTATCATTCCTTTTCAAAGAAAAGTGATAACATGAGCTTGCGCAGTTTCCCAAACATTTTCACGTGACTACGCTTTCCTAGTAAGGCCTCAACTAGCCTCACCTAAGAAGCTTTGTTGACTGCAAAGAACCAAGTGTGATATTCCCACAACGCTGGAAGACGGAAGGCGGGGTTATATTCCATCTCCCAATGAGGAGGCTGAGGCCCAGGCACATTGTGCGGTTTACCCCACTGAACTCCCGACTGGAGTTAGCAGGGCCCTGTCCCCTACACCCTGGCCTTCTTCAGAGCGACCTTGTGAGCACACAGGATCCTAAACTGCCTCACAACCTTTGGGAAACCTCTTTTGGTCTCAAAAAGGTTTTTCAGTCACTGCATGATCCTGAAGATACTTATAACCCAACACAACTCTTACAATTATTTGTAAATGACTTTCTACCAGGTCTAAGAATTAAAGTGCACACATTTGTCACTCATTCATCAACTGGGGCTTATAAAAAAGAAAATGTCTTGAGTTGTAATAGCATCACTGGAATAAAACTGTACCTCACAAGAATTTTTCTTTGATTAGGATGCTTCCAATATATTCAGACAACTAAAATGGTTTATCATGGCCAAGGTATCGCCATGGCTGGGTAGCTCAGTTGGTTAGGGCATCATCATGATATGCCAAGGTTGTGGGTTCAATCCCCGGCCAGGGAACATATAAGAATCAACCAATGAAAGCATAAATGTGTGGAACAACAAATCGCTCTCTCTCCCCCCCCCTTCATCTCTCTCTCAAATCAATCAATAAAAGTAGATAGATAAATGGTCAAGCCCTCATAGGTGGGAAGGAGACCTGACCTCTATAATCTGGGTCAATCCACCATGCCCTCTACTGCTTGACACTCAGAATGTCAAGAAGAAATTCTTGTCTGCTCAAGCACACAATCCCATTGTACCAGGAAACAGCCAGGCCCACCCCCCGAAGGGGTAAGGGGATTTGTAACGGGGTCCAGAAATTGAAGTATCCAAGAAAATAAAGGATATCCTCCCCTCCCCTGCAGACAGGCTGCCACGGGGGATGAGGGACAGGGAGCAAGGTGATTGAAAATCATTTTGCATGTCAATAGCAGGAAGATAGTTTCATACTTCATATGCAAAGATGAGTATTTTGCATATCAACTAGGCTAACCAGGAAGGTTTGCATAACTTTAACCCACGAGGGAACTGGGAAGCAGCTCCCCCAATTACAAAGGAGTGGGAGATGCGGTTGCTGGGGAGGATTTGTGCTGGGGTTTAAAACCCAGCCGTGCTAGAGGCTTTTTGACCACGTGCCTTAGGACGGGATGTAACTGGGAAGGCAAGACAGGGCCTGAATGGGAGAGAGGATGGAACACAGGCTCTGGGGAACAACGTGAAGACCACGCTGGAAGGAAAGGGGAGAAAGGACTCTTGCTCGTGGGTCGTGAGAAGGTGCCACGTGGTTTTAGAGTAAGACCTGAAGATCGCAGCGACACGGCTGATGGTGCTGGGAACCGCGAGAGGCCTGCCTAACCGAGCTCTGGACTTTGGTTTTTTTTCTTCTGAAGGATGGTACCCCTGACTGGGCAAAGAGGGGAAGGCAGGACTGTGTGTGTTGGTGGGTGTTATAAAGGGGTTTTAGCCATTATTCAAAACTTGTATAACTTTTGAATAAATAGCTCCTTTCTTTTTCACCAAACTTTGCCACTGAGAGCCATAATTTTTAAGGGCGGCAGGCAAAGAACCTAGAACCGAGGGACCCAAGAGAAGGGGGCGTGTTGTTCTAGTAGTAGCATCTGGGGTACCCACCCACAACGGGTCCATTGTTCGGCAACACCAGGAGAAGCGGTGGATTCAGCTGATGCCAGTGTGCCTGTTCTGTGGCTATCAGACTATGGGGAGGTACACAGCCTTCCCAACTGCCAGGAATGTATGTGGTTTTATTTTAAAGCCCAGCTTCCCCGGAGCTGCCCCGGCGTCAGAAGAGCTCGTTGTTCAGCCATTGGCTGGTGGGTTGTGCGGAAGCGCCCAGCGCCAGGGAGGCTGGCCCCTGTGTTGACGGAGGTGCACGAAGCTTGGGGAACGTTTCTGTGTCTGCTGCACACAGGTCTGATCGTTCAAGGCTGCAGCCTGGTTCACTTACGCGTGGCCTTCCAAACCCTCGGGGGACAGTCACCCCAGGGGGACGCTTCTTGGCTTTCTCCCTTCCTAGCCGTCTCTGTTAAACTTCTGTTTGACCACTTTGCTTTTGCTGCTTGTATCCTGGAGCTGACAATACTCTTTCAATTGCTCTCCCCTGAGACCCTCTCAAAATTGAAGGTGATAAACTATTCACAATAATTTGATACTTAACAGGATTAGACATCATTTAGACTCACAAATAAAATTCAGAAATCCAATGTGGAATTAAAGCACATTATTACACTAGTTTCTTTTTCTTCTATACTTGAAAATAAAAATTGAGTTAATGATTGGTTCCTTGAGAGAAAACATACTATTTTATGAGCCTATTCTGAAAAATGAATGTAAAAGAAAAGTACTATTTCTTACCATTTATGAGTCTCTGTTAGTGAGTTCTCTTCTGCCTCTTGGTCAATTTTAGCTGAAAATACAAGAAAAGGAAAATGAAAAATAGTTACACTCACTCAAGCAAATATGATTCAAATAATATAAAATATAATTCATTATTATTAATTCTAATGTACTCCAGCCAGAAGCTTATTTTAAATATGAATAGATGTAACTGAATAGATTATATTTAATTTTCATTAAGTTAATATTCCATTGACACAGACAATATATTGCTAATTCAAATTTTCAGATTCTAATTTCTTTTTCTAAGTAATTTCTTTAAGTCAGTCACATTAACCTGAGGAAAGAAAACATTAGCTAATTTCATAAGCACGTCTATTGTATTTGTTGAACATTAAATACCAATAATTATTTGAAAATAATTATTTCAAGCAAAGGTACAAAAACCAAGTCAAAACACTAAACAGAAATGGCACATAACCCTCATAAGTGCTCCTCACACCATAGTGGAACAGATGCAGAGGTTATTTCTACAAAGGTGCAAGGGAAGACACTAACAGTTTCCACTAAGTGAAAGTTAGACGGTGATCATGTACTCATTCATTTGCTATTATTTTGTCCAAAAATAATGATAACCAGACACAAACCCAAAGATCAAACTGGGAAAAGACATTACATTGCTGTTTTCAAATTGTTTAAAATAGCATAGGAACTCCATCACATAAAACAAGCACAGCAGTGACCTTCCTATTTTTGAGCAGTAGGCGTTCCAGAAACTTACATATTGCTTTTACACACACATACACCTAAAGGAGTTTGATACAAGAGTTTAAAACATACTCTTCATGCAATGCGCTCGAATATTTTTAGTCTGTTCTATTAGATTTTAAAATGCTTATTGTAACCCCTTAAATTGATTTCATGCTTCACTGGTAGTTTGTGGCACATTTTGAAATCACTTGAGCTCTGGACCAAAAGTTAAAAACAATAATAAAGAAAAAAACCTGGACTCGTGAAAGGAGTTGTCTTTTTGATAAGCACGTCCCTCTGGGTCACACTTGTGGCCATTGGGAGGGATGAGAAGACGGAATGGAACAGAGCAAGTTAATTATAAAAAATTGGACCTGTGCACACAATGAAACCCGTGGTCGCTTGGGAATTGTCAAAGTGTCTCTATCACTACTTTAAACACAATAGTGCAGCTTGGGCTGGTTAATGTTTTACAACCTCAAGACAGTGTTTGCTCGAAGGCCTGTGCAGTATCTGCAGAGCCATCGGCGAGTGTCATGCTGTCCCTCTTTGCCAGGATTCTAAGAATTTAAAAGGGATCATCTGAGCTGGCTGCAGAGGGGCTTTCTTGCCCCCGCCTTTCCCTTTTCGTACTTTACGTTGTTTACACACACTTACCAGGCAACCATTAGCCATACTAAAAAACAGAATAAATGTTGCACGATAACACTTCGAAAAGGCTCCAACAGGAACAGATTGTCTTATGTAATCTGCTCTGGGCTGACGCATAAAAGGGTTTTGCTTCCAGAAGCAATTATAGAGCCACATAAAGTTTGTTTAAGGGAAATCAACAAAGCACCGTGATGCATACCATTTTTAAGAAGGATACTCTTTTGATTGCCTTTGCGCGTCTAATTTTTTTTCTTTTGTAAAATACAAAGATTAAGACTAAGATGGGAAGAAAATTTCTGGGCGATTTTAAAAGAAATCAAGTAAATAATTTATGAAATTTAGGAGACACTGGAATGAAGTGGCAGAGACCTGTGTCCTATTCTTATTTGAGGCACTAAAATTAACTACGTAATAATAGATAGATAGATTAATCTGCTAACCCATACAAATATTTAGTATAGTGTCCCCAGTAATTAGCAGGAACTAAATAAATTTCCTTTGAAAACATTGCACTGTAAGCCCTTGAAATTCTCAAAGTGATATATAATACATAATTATGTTTAACTGAATACATCAGCTGCTATTTTATTATGGTCCAGTGTTACATGCAGATGAAGCATATGTGCACAGCTTTTCAAAAAGCCTAAGCCCCTAAAATGTGGTGAATGGAATGAAATGAGCTTTACATGCTCATAATGTTTCTTTCTGATGTGTGATAAAGAAACTCTTGTTTCACTGTATGAGCAAGTTTAGCGGAAACACACACACACACACACACACACACACACACACACTTTAATCCAAAGTGGCAGAAGACTGATTTTTTAAAATTGTTACCCTCATTACTCTCCCCTGTCCCATCCACCCCCACCTCCCACATTCAATCCCCCCCATCGTCTTTGTCCATGGACCATTTATACATATTCCTTGACAACCCTTCCCCGTCTTTCCTCCATTACCCCTCTCCCCCTTCCCTTCTGAAGACTGATTTTTTTTATCAGAGGAATAAAACATAAAAACAGAACCCTTTCCCAAACCTAATAGCCTTATTACAATCATAAAACCAAATTGGGATAGCAAAGAATACTTTAAATTGTTCTGTTATCCATGATTTTTACATGATTTTGAAGCTAAGGGGATATGTGTATTCAAGCTGTAATCAACTTTGATAAGTAGGGAAATGCAAGATCAAGGAAAGCGCATTAGGGAACGCATTTCAACTCTTGATGTAGAGTCAACAAATCAAGGAGTTGAACAGATACTTCTTTGGAGGGCACTCTTACAAATAAAAACTTTCTGAAAAGTTGGGGTGTAATTCAGTTTTCTGAGAACAACGAGGTGCCATTTTCCAATGTAAAGCTTGTACACAAAAGCTTTACGCAGCATCGACTTTTTGTCGTCCTAATTGTTATAAACACGCTTACGACGCGAACTGAGTGACAAATGGCAGGATCTGATTTTGTCAGTTAGTGAGGATGAATCTTACTAAACTAAAATGGAAATAAGTTAGTGAAAATTGGGATATTTTAAGGATACAATAAGCCTAATCTGCCACTTTTTTAGGAAGTACCCAAGTGAGTCACATGCAGTGACCGAAATCTCAGATCAACTATTTTTCAGTTTGAATAAAAACTTAGCCATCTGTGCTATAGTCACATCTTCTCAAGCTTTTACTGAAGATGACAGAGAAAATACAATTGTTTTCTATATGTAAATGTTTTTGTTAATTACTTTATTCCCTGACTCATATTTTCAGAAACATAAAAGGTGTTTTCAGCTAATTTCTCGAGGCACACACAGCTTTGTGACCAGTTTTGAAAGCTGGCGTCACATTCAGCAGCAGTTTCCTAGTAGTTATAACCTGCTATCAATAATCTTTGTTATAATAAAATATGCTAAATAAGCTATGTGAGAAGAGATATAGAAGATTCCAACTGTCTTACTTCAAGTAAGATCATTTTCCCATTCTCTCTAGCATACAGATGGTAGCTTTTTGTTGTTGCTGATATTGGTAACTATCAGAAAGCTAAACAGCATTTAAAATAGACAACTCAGCACAAGTCTTGGTTTATGGTAATTTTTCAAGTTGTCACCGCCATCACCAAAGGCTCTCTGTGCCACAGCCTCTCAGAAAGACTTGGCCACCTTTCACAGGGGACCCTAATGACAAGGAAGGGCCTGCCCGGCTTCAGATCTCTGGGGACAACTGTCTCACCCACCCCTTGTAAGCAAAAGCTACGCTTCCTTGGCAGGGTGTTCTCACCCCTCTGCCTCTCATATTCAGAGCCCACCAAGGCCAGTGTCTAGGGCTAGACTATGAGAAAGTCACATAGACCCCAGTGTGAATTCTAGATCAGCCACTAAGTTGTGTTAGATTTTAGTAACTTTGATAATCATTTTGATGTAATAACCTTTCTTGATCATTAAAACAATGTAGTTATTGCTTTTTCAGAAAGAGTAAATAATGTACAGGCATATCTCATCTTATTGTACTTGGCTTTATAACATTTCACAGACACTGCGTTTTTTTTACAAATTGAAGGTTCGTGGCAACCTTACATCAAGCAAGTCTATTGGCGCCATTTCTCCAACAGGCTCAGACGATAGTTAGCATTTTTCATTTATGAATAAAGTAGTTTTAATTAAGGCACGCACATTGTTTCTTAGACGTGATGCTATTACACACAATAGACCCCAGCATAGTGCAAGCACTAACTTTTATATGCACTGGGCAACCGAAAGGATTACGGCTTGCTTTATTGCGATGTTTACTTTATTGCGGCGGTCTGGAACTGAACCCACACTATATCTGAGTTACGCCTGTATACACCAATTGATGCCTAGTAATAATCTTCCTGTCTTTCCTCTCCTCTTCACATTACGATTCCCATAAAAAAGAAAGAACTGGCGTGTGTTGCTTTCAAATGCAAAAAGTTTTTCATTGTAGGAGCAACAAATATCTTAGTTCTGCTATAGATAGAATCCAGATACAGATGGGGTTTATACGTTGCTACAAGGCTGCCTCCTTATAACAGTATAAGGAAATTAAAGGCCAAGAAATATCACGGCGGACTCAACAGACCTTTACCGAATCAAGGACTAAGTTTAAGCTATAGTTAATGTCTTTTGTTTTTTTTTCAATCTCTACTTAATTTTTGTGCGGTTTTCATAGGCCTATAATGAACTCCTAACTGTTTCTTAGTCCTTTTCTGGCGGGGGAGGGGACAGACACAGCAGTATGTCAGATTACTGTAAGGAGGACAACAGTGCCATTTGTAAATTTAGGAAGAAACTATGGAAATCCAAAGGATAAAATGACTTTGGAAGAGCCTGCAACGTTCTTCTACAGCACACCATTTGCAGTCCATAGGTATTATGGACGACTGTGCATATCTTGATGTTTGAGATTTAACACCAAGAAAATGTTCTGAGGTTGGATATACTGAAAACAGTGTGAGCTGGAGACAAGTATAAAAAAAGATGGTGAAATAAAGCAATTTCCTACTGATTCTAAAGGGAAGGAAAGAGCAATGCAGCTTTCAGAAGATACAGGGATGTAAAGTAGAGCATAGGAAATGTAGTCAATAATATTGTAACAACTATGTGGGTGCCGGGTGGGTACTAGAAATATTGGGGGTCCGCTTTGTAAAGCATGTGACTGTCTAATCACTACACTGTACACCTAAAAGTGATACAAAGCAATACTGAATGTAAACTGTAACTAAAAAATAAAATTTAAGAGAAATTTAGAAAGAGGGTAAAGTAAAAAAGTGGTTTGTGCTGGCTGTTTCCACAGAATATCAGTAACTCGCTTGAACAGAAATTAAATATAAAATTGAAGAAGTAATGAACTTTGAAGAAGCCAGTCAGTCAATTGCTACACCCCAGGGGCAAAGTGAGTCTTAGATATTAATCAGAATATTGCAACTGTCGGAGTGATGGTCCTCCCAGGCCCCCCCAAATCTCAGGAGGTAGAGATCTGAAATTTGAGGTGGAAGAAGTCTGTGGTTGAAACCATATATTAAAAGAAACACTTAAGTTTTTCAGAGTTAGCCTTTACTTCTGTGGTTAATTTTTGTTTTCATCTACTTATTTTAGGGTTAGGGCATAAGATCACCTTTCGGGTCTAGTTCTACCAGAGATCGTTGGCGTGGACGGTCCCAGGCCCCTAAATATGCAACTGGTTAAAAATAGTGATTTCATGATTCTGTCCCAGCACTTTGGCATTCAGTCTGTCTTCTCCAACAGCCGGAATACTTCCTCCCCAAATCTCTGTCTTCACAAATATTTTCTGTTCGTTGCTGTCCTACTAAGTTACTATTTTGACCCAGTGATTAGTGTCTGCAGTTGGTTGTCTGGCTCCAGGCTCGTTTGTGATGTTAAATATTTCTGCTGAACTTGTTCCAACTGGCTGTGAGGAAGCGGAGGCACGGAACGGACGCCCGTTCTGATCTGGAGGCTTTCATGAGGGAATACCACATATTCCCAGGTAATTGGAGACAGAGTTGCTTTTGAGTAATATCAGATGGAAGGCAACTTTGAGCCCTTTCATCTGCCTGTCTAGGCCCTAAATCTTTGTGCTATTTATCTTTTTATTTAAAGTGCTAACTAGTTTTTGTTTATAATTATCTATGAATGTGCATCTCGGCTGCTTTCAAGTGCAGCCAGTATGGGTTATTTTTTAGACTTACGCAGTGCCTTTCTTCTGAGTCATTTGAAATTGTCATTTAATTGCAGATATATTGCTTTGGTTTTGAGATTTTTGACACATTGCTTCTTTGACAATGAGCTTAAAGTCAAGCAAATTTCAGTACTTCATACATGCCCAAGGAATGACTATATAGGGAATGACTATCAGAATTTCTTTAGATAGCAAAAAATAAAATAAAAACACCAACAAACAAAAAATTCCCCGAGTCTCATTGCGGTCTTTCCTGATGCTGCAAATGTTCTCAGGACATTTGTGGAGGAAGAAAGCCAATATCTACAAGTACAAAATTACAACTTGATCTTTGCAATAATTCACGACCAAGGGTTAGTTACTTCAACCTTGTGTGTACAATCATATACCATTTGTATCCCTAGGAATAAACGTATATATAAACATAAGATAGAGGTGCTTTATAAAAAACTCAAGAAACACGCACACAACAGTAAACAATGTTTCCCTCAAATGTTTGCTGTATGTGGCTTCTGGCTAAATGTCAAATGCGAGAAAGTCGTGTGCTATTATCAGCTAGTCCTGTGTACCTATTGAAGTGGCCCACAGTAAAATTCCTTCTTAAATCTTCACTTTCAACTCAAAGTGGAAAAGACATGGGAAAACATGAGGTGCATGCATGAGTTTTACATTCTGTAGACAATAGCATGTAAAAGAGCTGCTGATTTTCAAATGGAAAATTGTTTACTCCACCTAATTTTTTTTATCAATCAACTCTCACAGACTTTCACTAATGCAGCATAAAAATAAAGAAACATTCAGGGCAATTGCTTTCTTTTTTCTTTACCAAGTAAACTACACTACTGAAGAAGATAAATCAAGCACACCTTCTTACTAATTCCATGCTGAACTTCAAGTAAGATAAAACAAAAATCTCTATGCGCCTTTAATTACAAATATGCAAGTGCATGTTTTAAGACCAAGCTTTCAACATTAAATGTGATACCAATTAATACTATATCGTAGATTCTAATTATCCAAACACAAAACTGCTTGAAATAAAAATCTGAAAACCAGAAAATTTTTTCTGATGTGCTTTCTTTTCCTAACTTTACTTGCCAAAACAGTGCTTGAATTATAGGAGGAAAGCTAGAGCATTCCAATTCTAGAAACAAAAACTACATAATTTAATGTGACAATATTTCAACCAAATGTTGAGTGTCCATATGTTTTGGAACTTTGTTAGGGGCTTACGTATAGATAAATATTATATAGTCTTCCCTTCAAGACAACGTCACGACCAGGAGAGAGATGTGGGAATAACCATTAGAGAGATACTGTAAGTCTTCACTCCATGTCATCAACTTTAAGTCAAACAGTTTATAATGAAACCAATGTTACCACTGGGCAATGGATATAAACAAGTGTTCAGATCATAAGGCCTGCCATCAACATTCTAACAAAATGACATTGAATGAAATGACGTTATTCGAGGACCTGCTGTATTTTAATGGGAATGTTAACATAAATATTTATATTACTATTCTAATTATTCACATTTAATAACCCACAATCATAAAACTCTATAAAAAGGCACTACAATTATTCCCATTTTACAAGGAGAAAATGAGCAATTAAATCACTTGCCCAAGGTTCCAAAAATATTAAGAGAAAGAGATAGGTTTCAAACTCATACAGTCCGACTCCCAAGACCTACTCTCAAATGTGTCATAAGCACACTTGACTGAAACATTTACCTATTGAAAGAGAAGTCAGTTAGAAAAATACAGAGGAACAGACTGAGATGGGACTAAAATAACGAACAAGTCTTAATCAACTGAAAAAAGAACCAGAGGCTTGAGAGGGCGTTTAAATAACAAATAGCAGGAAAGAAACAGTGCAGAGGCATTAGCGCGCCATAGTGTTGTCAGGAAGGAAGAACACAAAGAAGACCAGACCAGACGGGGAATATAATGGAAAATAGTTGGTCAAAAAGCTGTGCACAGCCTCTTACTGTGTGACCTTATAATAAGCAAAGCAGAGGAGACTGAACTGCATTCACTTTAAACCAGCGGAAAGAGATTTCCACTTTAAACTTTATTAACAAAAACCAAACTTGCCTCCTGCTGTAGTCAACCAGGAACTGGATAAAATATATGAAACAATAGTTTTCACATACTGGACAATAGACAGCACGGGTCTCTGGTCGCTGAAAGAAGGTAAACAAACTGGTTGAGTCCTACAGACCTCCTGAATCTCTGTCTGAAGGCAATTTCCTGACCATGTGCCCTACCGAAGAGGGAAACCCAAATAAGCCAACTAGTCTGGCTGAGGTGAAGAAGAAAGAGAGGAGTTCAAGGACTCTGAGGAGGTTGAGCGTGAGAGGCAGAGTTCCAGAGAGAAAACAGCCTTCGAGGCCGCTGACCTTCTGCTGAATGTTAGCCAGCACATGTACAGCATGGAACTCTGAAAGTCAAAGCCAAGAACAACCGTGCAACTATAAATTGAACAACTCCAGGAGTCCATCCAGGGCCAAGAGCAATTTGAAGTCTGAAGAGCCAGCGTGGAGAGCTGTTGCTGACCACCTAGAAAAGGATAATCACTGGACGCCCCAATGGGGGGAGGGTAAGAGCCTTTTTAGTAGGACCTGTATTAGTACAAAGGGAAATTTAGACTAGTCCCAGAAAAGTTTAAAACGCATCTTAAAGTATCAGACTGAATCAAAAATAACTTATAGTGTGTGCCCAAACAAAGCCAAATATTCTTTATCAATAGACATAAAATCCACAATCTACCAATATAACAATCAGAGTGCCTAGCATTTGATAGAAAATAGACCAATCAAGTATCAGCAACACGTAATCAATTACTAGAAGACAATGAATAAGTCAATAAAAACAGACCCAGGAATGACAAGAGATGAACTGGTAAATAAGAACATTAAAACTAAAGCAGCTCTTATAACTATGCTCAAATATTTTTTAAAAAGAACATAATGGAGAGAAAAATATGTGTCTTCGTCCACTCAGGATGCTGTAACGAAATACCATAGATGGTTTGACTTACATAACAAAGATTCATTTCTCACGGTTCTGGAGGCCGGAAGTCTGAGATCAGGGCAGCCACGTGGTCAGGAATCTGGCGAGAGCCTTCTTCCTCGTTGGCGGATGGCCAGCTTCTCACTGTCTTTTCACACAGTGTAGAGCAGAGAGAGAGGCAAGCCCTCTTGTGTCTCTTTCTAGAAGGACATCACTCCCATCATGAGGGATCCACCCAATGACCTAATTACCTCCCAAAGGCCTCACCCCACCTACCATCACATTGAGGGTTCGGGTTTCAACACAGAAATTTGCGGGGGGCACAAATATGCAGTTTATGACAACAGAAGATATAAAAACTAAGAACCAAGTGGAACTAGCAGAGATGAAAAATACAGTACCTGACACAAAAATTCACTTGAATTGTAAATAAAAATGGACATAATTATAAAAATAATATAAGAAAAGACACAATGAATGAACTTGAAGATAACAATAGGATCTATTCTGACTGAAGAATACAGAGGAAACGACCACAACAATTAATCAAGGCTTGATGACCTTGAACAATAATAAGTGGTCCAGCATAGGTATAATTGGAATATTAGAAAAAAATGAGAAAAGGCAGAAAAACAAATGAAGGAATAATGGCCAAAAGTTCTCGAAATCTGATAAAAACTATAAACTCCTAGATCTAAGAGGTCAGGTAATTTCAAACCAGGTAAATACACATATATACACATATATCAATACACACTGTAACCAAAATGTTAAAAACCAGCAATAAATAGGAAATTTTAAAAACAGCCAAACTGGTATAAGGGAACACATTTTATGAGAAGGGACACAAAAATTAACAAATATTTTGTGCTAGGCAGAACAATGGCCTTCCAAAGCCATTTACATCCTAATTCTCAGAATCTGTGACTATGTCACATGGTAAAAAATTAAAGTTGTATATGGAATTAATGTTGCTAATCAGCTGACCTTGAAATGAGCTTATATAGTCTCTATATTGGCCCAAAATAATCACAGGGTTCTTGTAAGTGAAAGAGGCAAGAAAGTATCAAAATGATACAATATGAGACTTGATCAGTCCCTGCTGACTTTGAAGCAGTGGGGAGGACCCAAGTCTAGGATTTTGGAAAACCCCTAGACCCTGAGAAAGGCAAGGAAACAGATTTGCCCTAGAATCTCCAGAAGAAGCAAAACCTGCTGACACCATCATTTTAGCCTTCTGAGATTCATTTTGGGTTTCTGACCTCCTGAACTGTAACATAAAAAGAAAATCTGTGCTGTTTCAAACCAAAAAGGTTGTGATAACTTGTTATAGAAACAACAGTAAACAAATAGATATTTCTCATTAGAAACTGTACAAGCAAAATAATATCTTAAAGTATGGCAAGAAAAAATGTCAACTGTAAACTCTATATCCAGTGAACGTATCTTTCAAAAATGAAGCTAAAATAAAGGAGTTCGAGCAATCAGATGCTGAAAGATTTGGCACTTGCAAATTTAAGTGATAAAAAAATGTTAGAGAAAGTGATTCAGGAAGAAGGAAAATGATACCAGATATAAACTTAGATCTATACAAATGAATGAAAACCACTAGAAATGCCAATAGGTGGATACATATGTTTCCTTATTGTTAAATTTCCTTCAGAGATCATTGTTAAAAACAAATGTATGAACAATATATTGTTTTGATTATAACATATGCAGAAGTAAATATATGACAATAATAACACAAAACAGGAGGGAAAATGGGAATTTACTGTTGCAAATTCTTGCATTATCTTTGAAGTTGGAGACTATTATTTGAAGACAGACTGTGATAAATTGAAGAGCCACAATGTAAACCCTAGAGAAACCACTAAAAATAAACCAAAAAGGTTTAGATTACAAGACAGTGGTAGAAATAAAATGGATTACTCAAAAAAAAGCTCAACTAATCCATAAGGCAGAGAATAAAAAAAGGAAAAACAGGACAAATAGAAAGCAAATATAAGAATGATGAATTAAGTCCAGCCATACTGATAGTTATGTTAAGTATAAATGATCGAAACACTTTAATTAAAGGGCAGAGCTTGTCAGATTTGATTTTTGAAAAAGTAAGATTTAACTACATACTCTTAAAAGAAACCCACTTAAAATACAGATACACACTTAAGTTAAAAGTAAAGTAATAGATAAAGGTCTACTGTACACATTCGTATCACAATAAAGGTAATTAGAGTTTCAAAGAAGCAGCATTATCTGGGAAAAGGGGAACTTTACATAATATAAAAAAATAAGTTCAATGGGAATATGTGAGAATTCTAAATATGTGTGCTCCCCAAAACAGAGATTTAAAACACATGGAGCAAAAACTAATAAAACTGAAAGGAAAAAGAGACAAAACCCCCAATAGGCAAAACTGCCAGAAAAACAAATAATAAGCAATTGAAATTGGTAGACTTCAACACTCTTTGCTCAGTAACTGATACACCAACCACTAGGGACGTGGAAGACTTGGCAACACTAGGAAAGCCCTAGAGACTCTTACAGGAAGGCGTAAGCATCGAAGCACCCCCTTGCAGCTGTGAGGTGAATTGCAGGGAACAGAGACGTCAATTCAGATGCTGTTATAATGGGGGGCGGAGGGGACACTGAGGAAAAGTGGGAAGACATGTGAGAGACAATGTAGAGAGAAAAGAACTGGAGAGCGACGAGGGCCTCTACAGCTTCCTATCGAGAAATGGATAGAAATTGGAAAATCACAGAAAGTGAGCATCTGCTTGGTGGTTGGTGGTTATAGCAAAAACAAAACCAACAAACAAAAAAACCTACATCCTTTAATTAAACAAGAACATGTACATAAATTTGCTAAGAATTATTTGGTATGTATTGTAATTTTCCTCTTTGACCCAGCTGAAATACCTTATCACTAAAGCTTTCAAAACCACATCAAATGAAGTGAAATTTTTCCCATAAAAGTTATTTTGTTGATTTTTCTTTAATATATAATAATAAAATTCTTCAAATTTTATACCTATTTCATACTTACATATAATATATCTTATATAAAATATAATAATTATTTCTCATGGAGGGGAAAAATATTGGAGAAAAAATACTTGCTACTATTCAACCTTCCCTAGTGCATGGCAGACATCAGCAATTACTCTTTAAAATTCAAGAATCCAGTCGAGTCCTAATAATCATGCTCAAAACAAGGCTCTGGGAAGCCACTCTCCATCTATCAGATTTGGCACAAAATAGGACCATTTGCCACTGGGCTAGGTGACCTCTCTTCATAGGTCAACATGCTTTCTGAATATCTGACTAAGATATTATTCATCTACAATGGAGGGCGGGGTAGGTATACTTATGTACCCCTATTTGCCACAGATCTGTGCCTCACAAGTACTGCTTATCCTCAGAGTGGAATCAGGAAATCAGAGAGAGATCCTACACAGACATATTCTGTCAATTCTAGTGACTTCAGTGGTTCTAAGGCCCAAGTAATACCCAGTAAGAATCTCTGCCAGGCAGAACATAGTAGAGCGACACATTTTAAACATTAATCAGGAAACTCTGTAATTCTAAATGGTTAAATTTCTTAGCTTTTAAATATTTCCTTCTAAATCAACACGACGTTAGCTGCTAAATAACTACAGAAAGAACCCTTTCGTTCCATTATACCAGACTTGCTTAAATAACAAAAGCAACAGCAAAAAAAGCTTCAAAGAATTTTAAGTGGCACTCATAAATTCAGCTTCTGGATGACTTCCTCAGAAAACCAGAAAGTGTTACATCAGCCATTAGGAAAAGTACTTGGGCTTCTGCTACAAGAACAGAACAATTTGGTCAGTAGTCACTTTTGCGAGGGACCCTATCCAAGTGTCCAGGACTTAAGGAAGGAAAGAGGAGGCTCAGTCATGAAAAATATGCAGGTAATAGTTCATTATCTAACATGGAGGGCAAATAGGAAGTACTTATAAGAAGCATAAATGGTAGGTACCAAATAGACAGGGGGAGATGAGGAATAATATAGGAAATGGAGAAGGCAGGGAATTTATATGTACGACCCACGGACATGAACTAAGGGGGGGTGGATTTTGAGAGGAGAGGGATACCAGGGAGCAGAGGATAAAGGGGAGAAAGAAATGGGGCAACTGTAATAGCAAAATCAATAAAATATACTTTGAAAGTATATTTCAGTTACTGGAAATATTTTAAAATATATTAGATGTAATTTAAATATATCCAAATTTTAATGAGCATCCATATACTTTAGCAATCATGATACTGAACATAGTACAGTCTTTTCCAGAAGACTGCAGGTTACTGTGAGGGTTGCTGGTGATAGTACTATAACAGAAGGGCTTTAATAAGGAAAAATGAGACCTTTAAAGAAAGGATTAGCATAATAAAAGCAAGAGACTATTTTGGGCTAGGATAGGGTGAACGAAATGAGGGAAGCTGACATGTTTGAGGAAATCCACAGTAGTGAGTAATGATTAGGTAGATGAGAGGTGAATTTGGGAGGAGTATATGGGATAAAGAGATATCAAGAATAAGGCCAATGTTGTTTTTGACCCTACAATTCAACATTTAGAAATGTATGTACTATGCAAGTATGCACTATGAGAAATGTACACATTTATCTTGCTAATCTTTTCTTTTAAAAGCAACGTTGTAGGACAGAAGGTTTATAAGTAAATAAGCAAATAAGTTTGGGTGCGCTTTTACAATGGAATACTACAAAGTCATTAAGAAGAACGTACTAATACAAAAATTACTTCGTAGCTACTGTAATTGAGAAAAATCCAACAGAGGCTTCTATTTTCAACCACACTAAGAAGTAGACACCAAAAAGTTTCACAACAAAGTGCATAAAGGTACTGGATAAAATAAAACATAATGCACAACCGAGTTGGCTAGAAAATAAAGAAAATCCTCTGAAGCAGTAAAAACAGGAACAAGACTCCAAAAGGAGGCATCCCAAAACTCCTCTTTGAAAAGCCATATAGGACAATTTGAGCAGACATAGAATACTCCCAGGTGCCCAAAGAGACACTCCCCTAATGAAGAGAAAACTGGAAAGTGCCACCCCACTAGAAGAGACACTGAAGAAATGTGTCCTTCTCCTCTGTGGCCCTGGGTAAAAGGGGAAACCCTCTCACATAGGAACCCACCACCCCGGGCGGACGACGGCACCTCACTGAGCCTCAGTCCACAACAAGTGAGCCTAAAACCCAAGGCAAGAATTAATTTTAAAATAGTTCCTGGTTGGCAGTGCCCTCTGATGTTGAGCCAAAACAAATAATAGAAATAGAAATAGAAAAACATAAAATAGTCTGCGAGAAATTTAGTTTAGAAATGAAACAAAAATGGGAGCAAAGCAGAGTTGCCAAAGGCAGTAAAGGAAGGTAAGGGCCCAAGGCTTCCAGGCTGCTGAAAGGAATTTACTTAAAACCCAAGATTTATAATAAGCAAACCTATCTCCCCAAAACAAGTGTGATGTATATTTCCACACAAACATAAAAAGGGCATTTTTAATCTGGAGTCTCACACCAAGGAACTTTTAAGGAGTGTGCTGCAGAAAGAAAAAAAAAATACCTCAGAAGGAAGGTGTAAGATAAAGGTATAGTGAGCAAAGAAACTGGCAATGGTTATTAAAAATGTACAATAATTTTAAAACACTGGAAAAGGATGGCATATGCTGTAAGTAGGTGAGGTCAGAGTTAAAGGCTTCTAAAGGCTTCTAGTGTTTTCAACCTTTTACTATTAAAGAATTGTGGTAAGATACCAAAGGCATGTATTAAAAGAAAAAAGATACAGAATATAATTTTAAAAATAATAGAGAGGGGAAATTGAGTAAGAAGGAAATCTAAAAATCGGTTTGTGGTAATTCGTCTACAAACATGGCTAAAATAATTCTTTCTATTCTTCCTATCATGCTCATTTGCAATAAAACATTCCTGTGCTTCCTGTTTACATTATACTGAAGGTACCAGCCACGCGATACAGCCAGATAAAGAAATGGAAGGAGAAAGAAACTATGAAGTAAAACACTCATTATTTGCAGTGATGCCTAAAGAGAAAACTTCTTAAAAATCCACCAATTACTACTATTATTAATAAGAGAGTTCAGCAAGTTTCTAGGATATAAAAGATTTATACAGTGGTTACTTGAATTTTTTACATCTTCAAAGAGTAATAGTAAATATAATTCACAAAATGTATTAGAGCAAGAAGTAACGTCTTCAGGAGTGTAAGTATAAAACTTATCTGAAGACCTTAATAAAAACTTGTAAGATTTTTTAGACAGACATTAAAGGAGCCATGAGTAAATGTCAGTCTTTATCACATTTATAGATAAAAAGCTGCAGTATCATAAAAGTGCCAGTTATCCCCAGCTGACCCACAGACTCTACGTAATTGTGTCCAAATTCTAGTAGTTATTATTTTTGGAATAATTTGATAACTTGATTCTAAAATGAGAACATAGAAGAATTAATCAGACATGGAAAAATAAATTACCAAGAAGAGGCATAACTCCACTAAAAGGGCGAGAATTTAATCGTACCACATTTTAGAACTTTATTAGGAGGCTATGTTAAATAATACAGTGACAGGTTTTGTTCTGAGAATAGATAAGGGAAATAGGCCAAAGCAAAAAGTAAAGCAAAAACCCTACAAAAACCACATGCACATATATTAAAAAATTATAAATGATAAAGATGGCACTGCATTTCAGAATACAAAGGATGGCATATTCATTACATGGTACCTAAAAACTAAAACAACATCATCTATGTAAAAAATAAATTTTATTTTTGCACACTATACATAAAAATCAAATATTTACATACATAAAAATCTAATAGATTGAAGAATTAGATGTAAAAGCAAAACCAAGATAGTTTTACAGGAAAATACAGGGCAGCAACTTTATAAACTTAGAGTAGGAAAAGATTTCTTAAGTAAGGCAAAACTTATTACCATCAAGAAAAAAGTTGATACAGTTGGTAATCATTTGCTACACAGAAGTATAGAACTTCTATTTATCAGTTATCAATATAAGAAAAATGAAAAGACAATGTCCAAAGTGGGAGAAGTGTTTGTAATAATTTAACTATGTTTTAATATCTTGAACATATAAAAATTCTTAATTTTTCAATAAGTAAAAGACAAATCAACAGAAAACAATCCAAAGACTCAAAAGATAGTTCATAGAAAAGGAAACGACTACAAACATAGGAAAATATACCAGTTTCCATAAATAATCAGAAAAATGCCTATTAAAACCATAATGGAGTACCATTTTATTTTTTTCTTTATGCTCACAGTTTATTGGGTTTTGTTTTTGTTTTTTTGGAATACATTTTAAATAATAGATATAGCCAATCTAAGAAGCAATTGTTGTCAAGAATTTGACACATTGAAATTCTATTGGTGTAAGTGTAGCTTGGAAATAGTCACTATTAAACAATTTGGCTTTACCTTGAGGCAAAAGATTCATAAACCCGATGATCCAGCAAATCTTTGTTCTCTTAGGTTTGTATCATAAAAAGAGAATATGTATGTATACAAGGAGTAAAGCATTTTTCCTTTTAGCTAAAAAAGGGAAAAATAGGAGAAATAAATTGTGGTGTGGTATATACCTACAATGAAGTCAATATTAACAAAATACAGACATGCACAAACATGAAAGAATCTCAAGAACAATGTTCAATGGAGATAAAAGCAAGTCACAGAAGAGTTCAGTTACAATTCCACTTATATGAAGTTCATAAACTTGCAAAACTAATAAAATGTTTACAATTTATATTTTTGGCAAAACTATAAAGAAAGTATAAAGATCAGAGAGGAAATAGATAAAATAGAAATTTAAAAAACAAAAAATGTTCAATGAAAATAAGAGCTGGTTTTTTGAAAAGATAACAAAATTGACAAACCTTTAGCCAAACTCATCAAGAAGAAAAGAGAGCCCAGATAAATAAAGTCATAAATGAAAGAAGAGAGGTTACAACCAACACTATGGAAATACAAAGAATCATTAAAGAATACTATGAACAATTATGTAACAACAAATTTGAGAATCTAGAAGAAATGGATAAATTTCGAGAAGCATATAACCTTCCAAGACTGAACCAGGAGGAAAGAAAAATTACTAGCAAGGAGATTAAAGCAGCAACCAAAAAACTCCGAACAAACAAAACTCCAGGACCAGAGAGCTTAACAAGTGAATTCTACCAAACATTTAAAGAATTAATGCGTATGGTTCTTAAACTATTTCAAAAAATCAAAGAGAAAGAAATGCTTTTGAACTTACTCTATAAAGACACTATTTACACTAATACCAAAATCAGACAAAAATAGTACAAGAAAAGACAGTACAAGTTCATATTTTTAATGAACATTGATGTAAACTTTCTCAGCAAAATATTAGCAAACCAGAACAATATATTAAGTGATCAAATGAGATTTATCCCAGGGATGCAAGGACAGTTCAATACCCATAAATCAATTACATTAACAAAAAAAGTACAAAAGTCATATCACCATCTTAACAGATGCAGAAAATGCATTTGACAAAATTCAACATCTTTTTACAAAGTGGGTATAGAAGAAACATACCTCAAACAAATAAAGTCTATTTATAACGAACCCACAGCTAATATCATGCTTAATAGTGAAAAGCTGAAAGCTTTTCCTCTAAGATAAGAAGCAAGACAAGGATGCCTACTTCCACTACTTTTATTCCAGATAGTGTTAGAAGTCTTACCAATCATACAAGAAAAAGAAATAAAAAGCATCAAACTGGAAAAAAAGAAATAAAACTTTATTTGCAAATGGCAGATACTATGTATAGAAAACCCTAAAGACTCCATCAAACATCTATTAGAACTAATAAATGAATTCAGTAAAGTTGAAGGATACAAAATCAATATTCAGAAATATGTTGTATTTCTATACACCAATAACGAATGATCAGAAGGAGAAATTAAGAAATCAATTTAAAATTGCAGCAAAAGTATAAAATATCTAGGAATGAATTTAGCCAAGGAAGTAAAAGATCTGTACTCTGCAAACTATAAGGCAATAAGAAAGAAACTGAAAAAAATACAAATAAGTGGAAGGTTATATAATGTTTATGGTTTGAAAAGATGAATATTGTTAAAATGTTCATACTACCTAAGACATTATACAGGTCAAAACAATCCCTATTAAAGTACTCATGGCATTCTTCTCAGAACTAAAACAACAAATCCTGAAATCTGAATGGAACCACAACAGATCCTGCAATGGCAAAGAAATCTTGAGAAAGAACTAATTAGGAGTTATCACATGTCCAAATTTCAAACCATACAACAAAGCTACAATAATTAAAACAGTGTGTGGCTGGCATAAAAACAGATATCTCGATCAATGGAATAGAACAGAGAGGCAAGAAATAATTCCATGCTTAGATGGTCAATCCATTTATAACAAAGGAGACTAGAGTATACAATGGGGTAAAAATTGTTTCTTCAATAAATGGTGTTGGGAAAACTGGACAGATACATGCAAAAAATGAAACTAGACCATTTTCTTACACTACATACAAGAATAAATTCAAAATTAATTAAAAATTTAAATGTAAGGCCCAAAACTATGAAACTTCTAGAAGTAAACATAAGCAGTAAACACTTTGAAATCACTCTTAGTAATATTTTTTGGATGCCTCCTTGGGCAAAGGAAACAAAAGAAAAATAAACAAATGGGACTACATAAAACTTAAAATATTTTTCACAGTAAAGTAAAGCATGAGCAAAACAAAAAGACAACCTACTGAATGGAAAAAGATACTCACAAATAATATACTTGATAAAGGGTTAATATCCAAAATATTTAAGGCACTCATACAACTTAACATGAAAAACCAATGCTCCAATTAAAAAATGTGCAAAGGACCTGAAAGAACATTTCTGCAGAGGATATACAGATGTTCAACAAGCATATGAAAAGATGCTCAACATCACTAATCATCAGAGAAACACAAATCAAAACCACAATGAGAAGTCACTTCATACCTGTCGGAACAACCGTCATCCGTACATCAGCAAATAGCACGTGCTGGTGAGGATGCAAAGGTGAGGGTGCCCCCCTATACCCCTAGAGGGACTGTAAATTAGTGCAGCCACTGTGGAAAACAGTGAGGACGTTCCTCAAAAAATTCAAAATCGAGTGGCCATGTAACCCAGAAATTTCAGTTTGGGTATTTATTGGAAGAAAGCAAAAACACTAATTAGAAAAGATATACTCATCTATGTATTAATTGCATTATTAACAATAGCCAAGATATGGAAACAACCTAGGTGTCCACTGATAATAAATGGATAAAAAGAATGTGAATATATATATAGATATTGGAATGTTACATACATATATACATACTTACATACATATATACATATATGTACATATATATTACTCAGCAGTAAAAGAAAGACATCTTGCATTCTGTGACTATGTGTGTTATGCTAAGTAAAATAAGTCAGACAAAAATACCATATGATTGTACTTATATGTAGAAATCATAAAACACAACAAGACAAATAAGAAAAACAGAAGCAGAACCACAGATACAGAGAACAAGTGATGGTTGCAAAGAGGGGGTGAAGCAATGGATAAAATAAATTGTTTTTAAAGGAAAGAAAGTGTGAGAATGATAAATTTGAAATTCAGAGTAGTGGTCATGTCTGAGGAGAACGAAGGGACACAATTTAGGAAGGATGAACAGAAGAGGTGGACATACTGATCAAGTTCTATTCCTGGAGCGGCGTGTATGGGGCTATTCATTATATTCTTTAGATCTCATTTAGGTTATAGTATCTACACACATATATAACCGTATTGATTTTGTATACAACATACATATGTCTTTCAAGTACACATTTGATCCTCATTATTCATGAGTTCTGCACTTCTGAATTTGCCCACTTACGAGAATTTACTTTAACTCCAAAATCAGTACTTAACAGTGCTTTTGCCGTTGTCACGCACACGTGCGGCCAGGGGAGAACCCCAGTCGCCTGACAAACGCTCTGCCAGCGGGAGCCAGCGAGGCTCGGCTCTACGTCTTACTGCAGCTCCATAGCGTAACTAAGCGTCCCTTTCACAGCCTATTGTGACCCACTCTTTACCATCTTTGGGCTGTTTTGGGTAATTTCCATTTCCAAAATGGCTGGACGCAGCACTGTCCAGCGTCCGGAAGAACAAGAGTGTGAGCGCTTCACGGGGAAGATGCGCGCGGGGGGACCTCCGTGCACGCGCGAGTTACAGGGCTGCCGGCTGTGTTACAGCCCGTTACGCGGAACGAGTCAACAATAGAGACCAAGTGAGGCATCTTCAAACATGAACACGCATAAAACAAGGTAGCATATTGACCAAAGGATGAAACCAAAACCTGACCAGAGATCTGAAGAAACCTGACCCTGTATTCGCTCCGAGGGGCAATGCTTCAATATTCACTAACTCAATGTTTGCGGCACCTTGCAGAACACAGTTACAGCGAACAAGGAGAATATCAAGGATAATAAAATATATTTATTTTTGTGTTATACATAAAATGATTATAAAACGTACAAACTTATATGTTGTGTACATATAAATTTATGTTACACACATAAAAATAATTTTATATATTATTTTACATTTTATCAAATATTTGGTATGTTATATATAAAATACATAAATGTAAAATATTTCATAATAGAAACAAAATGAGCAAAGGCAACACTTAGAGGCTCTATTCTCTAGCAATATATATATAAAAATACAAATTTATATATGCATATTAATATGCTCATATGCACAAATTATCTCTGGAAGGATAGAAATGAAATATAAATGGAGTTAAAATAGAGAAAAATAATACTAGGCAGACTTCCATCCCATTATATACCTGAATTTTACAACAGATGTATTATTTAAATATTATTTTTTCACTCATTCATTAAAAAATAAACAAAGAGGCCAAAGTCTCTTTCTTAGGCAGCCATGTGTGTGAACACCCATTCATGCACCTATGATCCAGCATGGAGCACACACAGAATGTACAGGAGGAGGTGTCAGTGGGGACATCCAAGTAGAAATATGCAGGAGGTTGGCGATGCTCATGGGTAATCCATCCCGGTCACTCCTCAGAGGTCTGAGATCATTTCTCATCAGCCCTTACAGAATGAATGGCTGCAGCTGTTGGAAACGTAACTCTCCAACAGAATCGGTGCTATAGAAGTGGTGATACAAAAGAATCGCTTCAAATACACACTTCTGGAATGTTACGAGTGACAGGAATCCAAAGTGGAATCATCATGTATCAGTATGTCTGTCTGGCAGCAGGTGTATTGCAAGAATACAAAAGTATTCCCATTTTACTGTTCTGTTATCGGTGACTTGAGTTTAATTGAATATCTACATGGGTTTCACATCTGCATTATGGCTTTGACCACCTGACATTACACATTGCCTTATTCACCACCTCTTGGCGTCCCTAACTATATTTGAATAATTTTTAAATTAAAATAAAATATAGCTCCAACCTCTTATGGAAAGTCTCAGTTCCAACATGATTTTGCCATCTACCATGTAATTGTAGTCAAATACTGAACACTCTGAGCCTCTGTTTCCTTATTGTAAAATAGGACAACAGTGGCTGCTCAGATTGTCCTAAAGATTCGTGAAACTAAAATCATGCAGAGTATAAAAGAGCTTTGGCTAACTCTTTATTACCGCTTAATATGGTCATTATTGCTATCATGCTGATAACAAGTAAACCATTATTTGCTTAACAGACAACTATGGGTTTTTTTTTTTCAATTTTAAATGGTCAATGAAAGATTACTTTGAAAAATCAAATTTACCTTATTTTTCATCACCACTAAAAGAACTTGTCATGATATTTTCAGAAAGGAAAAAGTAAAGCACCAAACATGCTCCCTCCGAATCTGGTCCGAAGCTCACAGGGCTCCTCAGGTACCGTGTCTGGTAGAGGAGGTCTGAGCAGACTCCTCATCTCTGGTACAGTTGATACCCCTGCTTTCAGCATCTCTTCATTCTCAAGCCCAGAAGTTCTGATACTAAAGGCTGAATATTTAAGAGCTGAGGTTTCCACACCCTTTTAATTATATGCATGTGATTGCATATTTCTGCATTTCTTCTTGGTTCTATTCCTCTAGTTCAACTATAATTGACTAAACTTCATTTAAGGAAGAAATCTTTACAAAAAATGGCGGTAAAGGTATGGGGAGTGAGGCTAATGAAAGTCTTATTAGCCATTTCCGATTTATGAAATCACAATAGGGACTTGACTTCATTTAATAGCATGGAGTGAAGAAACTACCTTGATCTTTCTTCAAAATTTGCCATTCAAGCCAAAAAAAAAAAAAAAAAAGCTTAAGCTGTAGTTTTAAAAAGTACACTTATTGAAATATGTCAAATGAGTAAAAAGCCTGTGAAAGCTAACAATAGAGAAAGAGAGGTCCTACTTCTTTCCTTGCAACCTCAACGTACACAGGCGCATGCACAGAGGCGGTCTGCTACATCTAACGTCCTTGATAGCACAGCCATGTGATTTCACATGCACACTTTGCCCAAAGTGCAACTTGGATTCAAAGAGAAAGAGGCAAAGTAAGGAGCGTGCCAAGTTTTGAGAGATGCATGAACAAAGCCTATGTTCCCTTGTGGCCTTGTTTATCTCATCTTTCTCACCTCCTATATTCAACAACTTTAAAAAAAAAGCACAAAAGAAAATTGAACACAAACTACAAATAAATGCTCAACCACCATCTAGAGGTAACCTATTCATTTTCTTCACAACACATGCACAAAAGTAAAATCATCACCTATGTTGGCATAACTTAGAGCTATACTTCAGTGACATCAATTACACAGTTAAACACTTGCGCATCAGTTACAGTTGTCCCACAATAACTTCTAAAATTGTGGCAGGCTTGTGCCCTTCCACTTCCTCACTGTTCTTAAATGTTAAAAACTCACAAAATTGACTTTTGCTCTTGCCAGCCCCCCAGAAATGTTCCATCCATAAACGGTACCACTATGATGATTCCCTCATTTCCGAAACTCTTCCTGACTCTGGCTGCCATTGCAACAGCCTCCCTTGGTTTCCCTCTGACTAATTTAAATATCAGCCCCTGTAGGGACGTCTCCGTCCACCCTGTAACTGCTCCCCTGCTCTGGAATTCCGCCCCTGGGTCTATTTTTCTTATCTTCCTAGGTCACCACATCTACTCGATAATCATGTTTCTTATACGATGTCCAATCCTCCATCTAGAAATTCCATCTGGGTTTCAAAATATAACTTTGCTATTCATTCAAAGAATGACTAAGGTAGAAAGGAAATTTCAATGCCTGATCTCCAAATTACAGATGCAGAACATTATGTAATAAGCCAGATATGATATAAACCAGATTTAATATTATATAATGAACCAGATATAATGTGAACTGTAAGGGTTTCACTCATCAACATTTCAGATATGAAATTCAGCAAATTGTTTGACTTCTCTTTTAATGAGTCATAGAAATAAGGGCTCCTTTCTTCCCACAAACAAAAAAAATTCAGTTTTTTCACCTACATAGTTTTCTAAAATTACATGTTTTTGATCCTAAAACCACACTGAATGGAAAAAGCAAGACTCATTTTTATTCACCGTTAAGAGTGGGGTGAGCTTACGGGTCCTCTGATATGTTACTACAGGAATGTGAGTTCAGTCAAAGGACTGTTTAGGAATCAGTGAGTAGATTTTCCACTCGAAGTCATGAGGACCTGAAAATTTGGAAATGACAACCGCTTTGATTTATGAATCTATTTCATATTATGTTTCAGGTTCTGTTTCAATCTTCATTATATTCAATGATTAAATAGTGTTGTCCCATCTAAAAAAAAGAGCTGTACTTAACGTTTAATTATATTCCAGCATGTCTCATTCATTTAAAATATCATTAATGACACTTGACCAACCTATAAAAGCCGTAGCCTAACAGAGGACAAAGTGGCACTTGGCCTCCGTCTCATGCCACGTCAGGCTCTACAGGAATTCCTGAAGAGCAAGAATTGTCCCAAAGCACTGCCTGACACAAACCTGACCTACGGACGAGATGGAACACTCAACAATAAAATGTTCTGAGCAGTGAATGCATGGAAATAATTGTAAGTTTCAAAGATTTCAAATAGTCAGACTTTTAATAGATTTCTTCTCTTTATACAAATTGTTTCTTTAATATCTCCTGAAATTTTTCATCCCTGCTTAACTCAAAGGAATATAGGAAAAGGCAATGAGATAATATTCGTAAAGTGTTTTTTTTTTAATTTAATTTTTTTCCATCACCATTTATCCCTTCTAGGCTCCTTGGAAAAAAATGATGTTAAGTATCCAGAGGAATTTATACATCTTATAAAACACAGCATATAATCTTTTGAAGATCTGAAAAACATCAATATATTTTGTTTTTGGATGCCATATTTTGACAAACCAAATAAACACCAGGTTGAACTGTATTCATAGCAGAGTTAAAACTTAGAAGGATACTTAAGTTTCTATTGCAAAAAAAGTATCACAATTTTAAAGTCTTTATAAATATGAGCTATTTTAACCAGTATCTATTATATTTACTGTCATTAAAGAAAAATGGTAATAATGAGTATTATTCACAAAATAGCATGTGTATTATTCACAAAATAGCATGTTTAGCAAATTGCTAGTCTCTCATAACTGTATGACTCATGACTAAACATAACTTGTTTTTCTAGGATGTCAATCCCTTTTAACCCAATGTGTATACTTTTTAAAACAAATGCCTTCCCCCCTCTGCTGAAAAGGGAGGGAAACGCAAAATATCTCTGTAGGATTTACCTTGAACAATAAATCGTTCCATGTTTTCTTTGAAGGGCTGGATGTGCTCCGTTGAGGATACCTGGTACACTTTCCCCGCTTCCACCTCACAGGCTGAAATCAGAGAGACGTTGTTTAGAACGCCGTTGAAGGAGCATTAAAACAATTTTAAAACCTCATTCGCTAACGTCAGCATTATCTTGTTAACCACAATAATTGACATATGTTCTACATATATAATGGAAACCTCCAAATACTGACATGAGAAGCCTATAATCAAGACTTCATTTGAGGGGATTGTAAAAAAAAAAAATTCTTAAGAATCTGTGACTCCAGCTTGGTCATTTCCAAAACGCGTCAACTTGGGTGAGTTTCTTAACCTCTGAGCTTCGGTCTCATCTGGAGAGTGGGCGTGACCCTGGCACCTGACTCAGCGTCATTAAGAGGATCAAACCAGTTAACAGATGGAAAGCGTTCAAATAGTGCCTGGCACACAATAAAGCAGCATGTCGTTATTTATCATCGTCATCTGACTTCTAATACAAGTTTATCCCCAGTGAAAAGTCCGTATTTCTGAAAAATAACAACTATGGTGCTAATGTTAGGATAGCAACCGATAAATACGGAGCCTCCATTCCAAGTCAGAACTTTTCGCCTGGTATTTAACTTAATATTTAGAATAAGTCAGTGAAGGGGACATTATGACCCCATTACAGCTGAAGAAATGAAGTCTCAAAGGGGACACCAATTTGCTCAAGGGTCCACAGACACTAGGTAGCAGATATAAAAGTGGAATCCCGACCTGACACCAAAGTTTATACTCTTCCCAGACCTGCGCCATCGTAAATGCCTTGGTAGCCTACAGATCTCACTGGGGTTAATTAAGAAGCATGACTAAGAAAATTTCTGAAAATTTTTGTCAGGCTAAGCAAGCAACCTCAGCCTGAAAAAAAAAATAATTCAAAATTGAAACGCATATATTTGAACGACACAACTTAGGACAGATGCATACATGTCTGACCCAGGTAAACACTCTCCCTGCAGTTCTTAAGGTAAGCCTGCCAATTCCTCAAAGAACTTTTGTCACTGCACTCTTTAAAATGTTCTTTATCTTATAAATACACATTTCCCTTTGCTTTCCCCTCCAGATCATTAGTGCATCGAAGCAGGCGAATACAGGAGGGTTGTATTTTGTTAACTCATATTCTCCCCATCAAATGGAAAACACAGGTAGGTAGCGTAACATTTAAAACCAGTCACGCACACCTAGGGTTCTCTCCCCGCGTCTTCCCTGCTCTCCCTCGCTTCTGAGCAATTTCTCACTCGCTCGTGACTGTGCAACCCATATCTCTAGCCCAGGTACTTCACAGCTTCAGAGTCACATGTCAAACTTCTGCAGGTATCCGACACTCAGTGTTTTCAGCCCAGAACTCATTGTAGACTTCTCTAGACTTGCTACCCACCATGATTCTATTCTCCCTCGTTGGTGGTACTGTCCTCTCACTTAAATAACTCAAACCGAACCAGGAGCATTATTTTTGACTCCCTCTCCTTATCCCAACTTCCTGTTGCTATCACCTCCTACCTGCGTCCTAGGTCTGCCTAGCCCCTCCGTACCTGCTCTATTCTGGTACACGGTCCCTCATTGTTTTTACTGGGGCTACTGTTAAAACCTCTTCACTGGGCTTCCTATCTCCATTCTCCACAGATCGCTGCTTCTTCTCAAAGCTTGAAAAGCCATCCCGAAGAGATGTGAGCACTTAATGTAAAACTGTTCAACAACCTCTACCCAATCGGCCGCATCCTGAACACAGGAACCATTTCAAAGCCTTTATACAAAGTATAGCACTTTCCACAATCTAGAGCTCAGCAAACTTTCGAATCACCTACTCCTACTCCTGATACACTTTGCAGACTCAGTGCAAGATCTCATCTCCATACCCTTGTTCATGGAGTCTCCTCTACTAGAGTGCTTTCCTTACCCCACCCTTTAACGCACCAACTCCCACTAGTACGTCATGACTCGGGTGTAACTGCCCCTAAAAAGCATCCCCCCTTTTTCTCTTTCCCTGCCACCTGTCTCCAGGAAGGAGTGGGTGTCTCTCCTTCATGATCCCACAGCATCGTGTGCATGTAGAATTAAATATATTATTGATTTTTATGTGCCAAGGACTCTATATGAATATTTTACATGCGTTCGTCCAGCCAACGCTCAAAAAACCCTTTGAAGTACATTAGTAACATTGATCTTGCTTTACAGCAGAGAAAAACGAAGTACAAAGAGACCGGCCAAGTTACAAAGTACATAAGTTGAGGAGATGGGACTGAGTATCAGCCACCACACTGTTTTAAAGTCAATTGTAATTGTGTCTTCTGTCCCACGAGACTGAGCAACTTAGAGAGGCAGTCTAATTCTCATTTGAATTCCTAGTGCCTGAATTTGTGTTGTTGGATGGGTTAGTGGCTGGATAAATAGCTACTGAAGTAGAAATAGCATTCCAGATTTTGGAATCTAACAGATACGGTTTAAATTCCAATTTGCTCACCCACTGAATGACCCTTATGATTTGGGGTTAACTATCAAACCTACTGGGGTCTTAGTTTTCTCATCTAACAGGTTTAATAAAATCTCTAACATTAGTGTGACTATTAGCTAAACTAGGTGGAAAACCCTTGAAACCAAACTTGGATATATAAGTAGAGGCATAAAAAAAAGACTATTGCTGTTATTGTTTGTATAAAACCAGGTATAGTTTAGCTTAGAGAAGACGAAGATGAAATCATAGGGCTGCTTTCAAAGAGCTGAACCGTGGTCCCATTGGCAAGGGAGTGTGGACTTCACTCCAGGTTGATTCCAAGGAAGGCGGAAGCTAAACCAGCACAAGGTAGACGGAGAGATTTCCATCCTAAGGACAGGGAATGGCTAATGTTTAGGGAATTCCCACAGCGAAGTTACCAGCCTTGTGAGGTGGTGAGCACTTCATCACCAGTACCGTTTGGAAAAGTGGGGGCTACTTGTCAGAAACATGGTAAAGAGAAGGACCGATGAGAAGACACTAGCAATCAGCTTCCCTTGACATATATCGCTTACGACAGCCTTGTGAAGTTGGAAACACCGCATTTATTGATGTCTGTAGATGTATTATGAAGCTATATCTAATGATACCTTAATTTGGGGAGTTTTCTAAAAGTATACACATTAGTATATAAGAGGGGACAAGTTGCATCCATTAAAGGAGATAGGGCAGATTTATCAGCCCTTCTATCATTTCAGTGAGTTATTTCTGGCAAAATCAGATGAAGAAATATTCCCAAAAGTCTTTGAGTAGTTTCTCATTGCTAACCAATCTATTCCTGTAGAGATAGATACTATCTACTGCATGTAAGGCATTGTTCTAGACACTGTGACTACCGCTATGAACAGAGTGTTGTGAAAAATGCCTGTCCTCAGAGAGCTTGCCTTGTTCCACATAGTTTTTAATTATTTTTTAGTCCCAATGAGAAAAGGAAAATACAAGTAGCCCAGTGTCTAAGAGCTTCGGTCAGCATGGGGCACGGGGAAGAATCTTGAACCTTGTCTGATTTTCAAGCCTTAAAAGCCTGAGATGAGAAAGATGACTATTGTGACCATTAGTGACAATTGTTTAACTTGCCACTTTTTGTTAGAAAATGGAAGTAATAACTGTCTTTTTCTTCATGATGCTACGCTGTGCCTGGAGGTCTATGAAGCTATAAGAACACCCTGACACCAGCCACGCGCAGAAGTTTATCTAATGGATCTGGCGCCTCAAAGGACGGCTTCGCTGGCTAAGAAAGCAGAGTTGGATCGCAGACTAACCGTGACAAAGTCTTCTCAAATGTGCCAAAATTTCCCTAGGTCTTCATTTTTGCTCAGTAACTTTTAAACAAAAAATATACAGCAGATTAAAAAAAAAGTATACTCAAATATTTTTATTGAGGAAAAATTATATTTTAAATTAAATTTCACTTAATTTTATACATGTCCTTGACCCATTCATATAAACTGCATTCTTAATATAAATGCAAGCAAAAACTATTTTTTCTATTTCTTCCATCTGTTCTCTTTTACTTATAGATTGTTGTGTACACAGGGTAGGGGGTGAACCAAATAGAATTTTAGATCGATAAAAACTCTCAGGTCATTTACTGGCAACCATATCTTATTCCATCCTTCTTCCAGAAGGCCACACAAGGTGCTTGTCACATGTCTCATTGTTTCTAGTGAAACCCATTCACATCTCTGCCAGGCAGCTTTTTCCTTACTGAGCTGCTCTAATTATTATAATTCTCAACTATAAAATGAGCAGAAATACCTCTCTCTTTCACTCTCTCTCTCTCTCTCTCCAGTGTACTCTTGTAGAATGACGTTATCTGGAGTTTGCTTTTAAAATATTTCAGCTAGATTAACACAGTTACTTGTATAATTAAAAAGGAAAAAAAAAAAGTCCACCACAGGCAGTTTGGATCTTTAGTGAGTCACAAAATTCCACTCTCTTTGAGGACAAAGGAGGACCCTCATCTTTATTTACTCATTCCACTTTTTTTTTTCTAGTACTTAGAACATTCCCTGGCAGGCAACAGGCATTCAACAATTATCAGTGGAATGAATGGAAAAACGAATTGGATTTTCCTGTCAATGTGAACTTTTTATTAATTTGGAAAATATCATATACATTGAAATTCCCTCATGTTTTATGCACGCTATTCACCCACCTAACATAGCCTTACTGTGTGTCATCAACTGTTGAACTTGGACTTGTCCATCCATACACAACTATCACAGCAACGTTCAACTATCCCCGTAAGCCAGGAGGGTTGAACTTTGTGTCTCCCTATTCTACAAAACATGTGGGAATGAAATAGAGTAAAAGGAAAAATTTCAATAAAATAGACCTGGATTCGAGTCTGGTTCTACTAGCAGCGATGTGATCTTGAGCTCGTCCTTAAATTACTTGAGGCCCAACTTCCTCGACTAGATACTGGGGTGATGAAGGCAGGACACCTGAGCGTTAAGTGCTGAGCTGATAAGAAGCTCCAAAAGAATGATCGCTGTCAATGACATTATCTTACTGCGCTTATTTGTTGATGTGTATTTATCTCTGATTATGATTTGCATTCCCTAATGTCAAGGGCTGTCCATTCACCTCTGTGTGCTGAGTGTTCAAAATACAGAGGAGGCACAAAGCCACTGGGTGAGGAGAGAAAGTACTTTCAACTCTGCCAGGGACCATGACCCTCCTTAATCAGGATCAAAGCTGCCAATGGTGGGCCACATATAATACCACGTAAATCTTAAGCCCGAGTGCACCAAATCCCAATACAAATTACTAAAGCTTTTCACTGTGATATATCATCTGTACAATTATTTGTGGATGGCTTTTGCTTTATTTGCATTTAGAAGGCAATGCCTATTGCATAACTATAAAAACAAAAGGTAAAGTTCTAGAGTTTGTATATACTAATATATGTATACTTCTTATATATACTTATATATTCAAATAATATATATAAATATGCTGAATAAGGAAATTTATAAAATTGGACCTCATTCTTCTCTTAACTTGTCGTGCATCTTGGTGTATAACATCATCCTGGCTATTACTTATCACCTTCAAAATTGGTACATGACCATGTGAATTTTATTTAAATAAATACCAAACACTATAATCTCACGAACTTGAAGGGTTATTTAGTAATACTATTAAAAACATAGTGTAAGATAAGAGTTCCTGGAAAATTGCATTACAGTTAAATCCAAATATTTTTTAAAAAATCTGTTAAATGCTGTTGGCATAACTGAGTCATTCCAATCATCTAGGCTTTTGTTTAAAGACCTTCCTAATCCAAAAAGATTTTTGTATTGTGTCCGAGGGCTAACATTGGAAAGCATGAGTTAGGGCCCCAAATTAAAAGGAAACTCTAGCCAGAGGATAGGAAGAATAAAATTTTCTCTCGTGTTCCCACTGGAAAGTGGGTTCCAATGTTTGGTGTAATTTGGAAAGGTACTGGCATTTACACTCTAACTTTTAACGTGTTTTCATGTACCTCTACAAACCCTCACTTGGGAAGGACGCCTTTACCAACGTCTCTTACACAGCACGCTCACCCAGGTAGCATGGCTGGGGAGGAGTCCTGTCAGCTGACTATGGAAGAATCAGTAGGCGTTTGCTAACTGAAAATGAAAAAAGTAACTGTAGGACCTCAGTCATGGAGGATGAAACATTCGTATGGAGATGAGCTACAAATGGCTTTACTCCATAGTGACTGTGTATTATATATTTGAAGACTATGATTTCATGTGATAACTTGCTTATACTGGGTCTCTGTGAGAAATTTTATCTTACGGCTTTGAATGAATCTACTTTGGCTATTGCACTAAAAAAGTTTCTTTGCACAGTGTACTTTGTAACACAATCATGAATTTATAAAATAAGTCTTAACTCAAAATGTCAGAACTAATCATCTTTAATTGACTATGTTTTTTTTTTTCAAGGAAGTTGGGTCAGAAAAGTACACAATTAGTGAACATTAGAACGTACAACTTTATTTTTTTTCTAGAGGGAATAAATGGCATCAAATCTTAGAAAATCAACTTGATTTTCTTCTCATTAACTCTCCCATCCATAAGACAAAGTTAGTATTGAATTTAATGAAAAGTCTAAGAATCCTGAGAAATGTTCATTTGAACCCAGTACATGCACAATGCATATTGGTGTGTAGGAGGGAAACAATAATGAGATGAAAGATACTGGAAGCCTATTAACTTTGGACGAAAAATATCACAAATGGAAACATTTTTTCCAAAGCTGATATAAAGAAATGTAAGCATCTCAAAGAGAAAAACATTACAGTAGCCCACACAGTGTTGACTACATAGAAATTATGAAGTGATACAATTTTTTAAAGAACTACTTACATATTACCTCGTACACAGAAAAATTTAAATAATTACTTTATACCACCCTTACTACCCCTAAAAATTAGAAACATATGTTTAGTTCTTTCCATCTCCTTTATTTCCCTCCCTCTGGGTCAAAATCATTATTACCTTTCATTTAAGTTCCTTCCTAGGTCTCCCAAATTCTATGCTTGTCAGAGAAATATTTTCAAAACATAAATCATCATCACTCCAGTTCCCTAAATATGATTCTTCAGTGGCTGGATACTGCATTTAGAATAAAATGTAACCTCCTTACAAGGTGTGTAAACTTTACAGTAAATGTCAGCTCTCTCATCTCATACCGAAATGTCGCAGAATACAGGAGCATTTAGACTTTTGTTCTGCCTGGAGTGCATCCCTGCCCACCCTTCATACACACACACACACACACACACCCATTCATCTAGAGTCTTCATACACACACACACACACACACACACACACACACACCCCATTCATCTAGAATCTTCCTGCCCAGCACAACTAAGTGGGCTTTCAGGATCTAGTTGGTACATAGCCCTATGGTTTTATCGCTTATCTAGTCCCCAGCACTCAACCTGTATTTGAGTCACATAAGATTGCTCACAATTCCAAGAACGCACTCTCCTTACACCACTGAACTGGATAATTTGCCAGCTAAAGTTTCCTCCAATAAATTTTTTCACCGGTAAAGTATTCATACGTCATGACTCCATTCTAACGGTAATTCTAACTAAAGCATCGGGCTTACTACATTATAGTGTAATTATCTGTTTGTATGTTTTTCCCTCCAAGTATCAAGCAAAATATCTTGACAATAAAAGGTGCTCAACAAATGTCAATTCTGAGGTCTGCTGCCTTGAAGGACGACACGTATTTGGCTGAACCTTTCTGACTTAAACACCAGGCTCAGCACTTTAGAGACATGCTCGATGCATAATAAATCCCAATAAGGAAAAGTACATGCATTGAAAATGTAGCTCCACTGTTTCAGATGAGAATATGAGTATAATGAAAATTTGATAGATTACTTGTAAAAATGTACATTACAGCGCTAGCGAGGTAGCTCAGTTATTTAGAGCATCATCCTGACACGGCAAGGGTATGGATTCGATCCCTGGTCAGAGCACATATAAGAATCAACCCGTGAATGCATAAATAAATGGAAAAACAAATTGATGTTTCTCCCTCCCTTCCTCTCCTTCTACAATGAATAAATAAAAAAATTTGAATGTGCATTACATGAGATAGATATACATAATGTAATACAAGACAGGCTCATGTAGAAGTCCCACAGAAAAGAAAAAATAGAGCTTGACAAGAATGATTCTATTAGTACTCCTTCCGCTCTTTCATAAGCCATGCTAAAATGCACTGACTTTGAAAGATTCTTGTTCATACTACCTATTTTCTAATTAGACTATATCTTAGAATATGAATTTTTAAATTGTATCACTTTCATGCTAAGGATGACCTTGGATTTTTAGTAGGGAATACTACTAAATAATATTTATTTAGAAATAACTTTAATAGAAAATGGACTGTGGAACTCACTGTAAGTGGGTGAAGCATAGCAAAAGGTGTATCAAAATTATGGGTATGGGAGCTTTTCCAGATGATACGCATGTACAATTCTGACCTTAGCTATGAATTCTGCTGTAATGAGCCAAATCTTGTACATGAATATTTTGTATCCCTCAGATGTAAACCTGAGAAACCCCTGTCCCCATGGGTCAATACATGGTCAAAGTCCGAATAGTAGCAACACTGGTAACTTTGCTCATGTTCTTTCCCATGCCTGAAATTCTTCTTTCTTTCTCCTGGACAGAACTTAACTGATCTTTCAAAGTCCAATTTAAAGATAACTTTCCAAATATGGTTAATCATTACCTCCTCTGTGTTTCTAGATAATCTTATTTACATAACTAAAAAACACTTGTTATACCATATAGTGGGTATATATTTATTCATACATACAACCACTGGTCTCCTTATTAGTCTATGAGCTATAAGGGAGGAGTCTATGTTTTAATTTTTTATTTTCTAGTGATTTGATAAATGTCGGTTGAATGATAATTAAATGTTATATTATAATATCTCTGATTCTTTACTAACCTAAATGTCATATGTTTTATTATTTTATTCTATCTTATGAGATAACCAACCCATTAAATTCCTAAGTTGCCTTTCTAGAAAGCATTTGGGTACTCAATATTGAGAATCTGGAAAAAAGAAAGTTCACTGCCTCTAATCCAGTAATTATAATTCTAAAAATCTATATTAAGGAAATAGTAAGAACTATAGTAAAAAGGTTATAATAAGGGTGTTCAACACAATATTTCTGAAGAGTAGGAAAACTGGGAAGATTTGTTTCTTACAACAATCAAGTTATTCATTAAATTATGGCATAATCATAAGAGATTATTATGAAACCATCTTAAATGTTTTAAAATTATATTAAGAGACCTGGGATATGTTATTAAAATTTTAAGTGGGGAAAATATATAACATATAAAAGTGAATACAGATGTCCAGGCAACTGGAATGATACAGTAATCAATAGGTCGAGACTTCCTTCTGTTGTTGAAAACACGTAACAATGAACAAGGACACACACACAAAAAAACCAAACAGACACAGTATACTTTGAAACAATTCTCACCTCCTTGGACCAGAAATAGAAGAGAAGCCCAAGTTAATAAACAGTGCCGAAGTGAGAGATAACCGGAGCGTGCGTATGGAGGAGCGGTAACAATCTTGGCTTATGCGGAGGCCTTCGATGGGAGAGTTCGCAAGGCAGAGAACGCAACCAGTCTCACCACTGAAAACTCAGCGTTGACATGGGCTCCCCAAGCCATGAAAGAGGGGAAAACACAGCGACAGCCAGAGCGCGGCTGTGTGCCAGGGCAGCAAGAGCAGGCAAACGCAGATATCCAGGCAAGATCTGAGCCGCGTCCTTCACCAACGTGAAGACTGACCCCGCGACAAACCTCCTATGTCCACAGGGCAGGAGCCCTGGGCTGCTGATCGAGGATTTGGTTCTGGCCAAAGGCAGGCCAAGTCAACGAGATTGAAAAATCAAGAAAGGGAAGGATTTGGGGGGTTAGGAGAAAGGAGAGAACAAAAGACAGATTGATAGATGGTTTCTGTCACAGCTCATAAACTCTTTAATGGTAACACAAAAACAATCATGGACAATACAGAAATGATTGGGTATGTATGGCTCTGTTACAACTGAACTTTATTTACAAAAGGAAGCCTTGCCCTGGCTGGTGTGGCTCAGTGGATTGAGGGTCGGCCTGCCAACCAAAGGGTCGCGGGTTCAAGTCCCAGTCAGGGCACATGCCTGGGTTGCAGGCCAGGTCCCCAGTAGGAGGTGTGCAAGAGGTAACCACACATTGATGTTTCTTTCCCTCTCTTTCTCGCTCCCTTCTCATCTCTAAAAATAAATAAATAAAATCTTTAAAAAACACGGGAGGCCTCATTTAGCCCATAGGCTGTCATTTTCTAACTTAATCAACATTCTAATACCACGAAGAAAACTAATGAGTAGAATGACAGCTTATAAGTAGTACCAAATAAAAGATAGATTCATTTCAGATGAAACAAAAACTATAGGAAATCCAAAAGGGACTTTAATATATTTTCATAAACATCCAAAAGATAAAGGAAAAATAATACGCAAAATAAGAACAAACATTAATTTAACGGTAAACATAGTACAGTAAAAAACATATTAAAAACCTTGGAAACAAAAAAAATTATCATGATTTAAAAACAGTTGTATTGACAATATAAACACCAGATTGGACAGAATTAAAGAGAGAATTAATGAACTAGAAGGCAATGTTGAAGAATGTATGAGGATTATAGCAAAAAGGGGTGGATTTTTAAATATGAAAGAGAAGTTAGGAGACATGGAGAGTTAGGCTAAGCAGCTTTCATGTACATCCAAAATGAGTTTCAGAAAAAGAGGAGAAAAGTAATGAATACATGAACAGATAATTACTGAGAATTCTTAAGACATTAAAAGACACTAGTTTTCAAGTTGGAAGTTCTTACTAAGTACACTGAAAAGTAATACATACATACATACATACTAAACATATTAAAGCAAAGCCAAAGATAGATAAAAATAATTTTAAAAATTATAAGTCACCAAAAAGAGAAGAGAGATCGTAAGGGAGTAACAATTAGATTGAAAACAGACGTATCAGCAATAAGAGATGGCAGAACATAAAGAAGTTCTCTTCAAAATACTAATAAAAAATAAGCTGACCTAGAATACTTTACCCAGCAAAATAATCATTCAAAAATGAGGGGGAAATTTTTTTCAGTCATTTTTGGACTAACAGTTTAACATGCACCAACCCCCACTGAGGCAACAACTAAGTGAGAAGGGCAATAGGATGTAACGATGTTAGCATAAGGATTGATTCAATACACTGACAAACGCTATTGCCTAACGATTATAAAACGGTAATTTTTAAAAGAAAAATGACAGGACTATCACTATAAGAAAGATGAAAGGTAGTTTCATTATTAGTTAGAATGTTCTATAACATCTATCTTATTTGGGAGATAAATATGTGAAATAAATGTATAGCATGTTATAAAATTAGATAAATTACCAAAAATATATAAACATATAAAGACCAGACAACAAATGAATAGAAACACTATCTATAGCTTCCAAAATATATTAGAGGTGTCAGGGAGAGAATACTGAACAATTTGTCAAGACAAAAAAAAGTAAATGAAAGAAGATGATGCAAATGTAGATAAATTAAGTTACCCAACTATAAAGCAGAGAATATATGAACAAAAATTACAAAAACTATATACATTATGGTTCCAATGGTATAATTCATACATGTGCAACACACACACACACACTCCAGATAAAAATATAGCAAAATATTAAGGTTATTTATCACTGGACTGTAGGATTATAAATATATTTTTTACACTGTGGTTTTCAGTATTCTCTAATTTTCCATGCTGAACTGATATGCATTTTTAAATTATAATAAAAAGTTATTTTAATAGAAGCTATTCAGTGCATTTGAAGTGAGTTTATAACACCAGTTTTCTTTCCTCAAACAAAAAAAATAAACATCAGAAATTTGCAAATTGTGAAAAATAAGAGGCCTAACCACATATAAATCAATACAAGCAATTCTAAAGACTTGGTTTCCGCATATATCTCATATCTCTGGATACTGACATTACTTCAACTTGAAGACAGAGCTAATTTTAAACATTTTCAAGTCAGGTACTGGAGGCAAGGGGAGGAACAGAGGATACAGGGAAGAATTTGCATGAAAACATTCTCGCCCAGTTCCGGTAACTTAATTACTCAATGCTCAGTACGTGTTGAGTCGATTTAAGTCATGTGGCAAGTACTACAGCTTCTACCCAAGAAAGGCACTGGACCAGAAATCATCCCTTGGCATGCCTTCATCATGAAAAGCTGCTGACAGCTAGAAGAGATCAAAAGCAGATCAGGTTGCTTAACAAACCACATGTCACTGAGCTCCGAGAGCCAGGGCACCCTGTGGAAATCTTGGGAACAAGCAGAGAAACCAAACGCAGCGGCTGCTCACTCTTAAAACATTAACATGAGATTCCGTTGTCTTATGAAAATGTCTAAGCCATCACATGTTTTTTCTCAGTCTTTCCTTAAAAATAAAAGTCAAGTCTCTAAACTGAGGCAGAAGTGATATAGCCAGAAAACAAATGTCTTAATGGCTTTTCTTAGCTCTTTATCTAACTAATCATACAATTTATTCCATTTTTTCCCTTATGATGAAGAGACAATATTTATTGGCTATTTATACAATGGAAGTATTGGGATAAATTCTTTTCATGTATCATCTCATTTTTTAAAACCTTCTTAAAACAACTTACTTCTCGCAAAATGTGGACAGGATAGTTGAGTCTCTTTTTTTTAAATGATTTTAATCCTCATCTGAGGATGTTTCTTGATTTTAGAGAGTGAGGAAGGAGTGAGGAGGGAGTAGGGAGGAGAGAGAGAGAGAGAGAGAGAGAGAGAGACATCGATCAGTTGCCTCCTGTAGCATCCTGACCGGGGATTGAACCTACAACCTAGGTATTTGCCTTGAACAGAAAACAAACCCACGACCTTTTGGTGTAAGGGGCTATGCTCCAACCAACTTAGCCACCCAGCCAGTGAATGACCTAATTTAATCACTTAGAAAGAATCACTTTTAATAGGCTACATTTACCAAAATAGACATTATTTTAAACTAATTATATCCAAAATAACATAATACAATAATCTCCCATTTGACTTCCATTTAGTCACATGAATGCACGCATCACATTTATTTAGACCCATCTCGTTCCAAAAAGGGACATGAAGCAGTTTTATTTTATGCCTTGTTGGTACGAAATGCTACATTCATGCTGTGTCCTTCCCAGAAATGGAATTTAATTACGTTTTGGTTCAAGAGATTTCCTTCCTCGTGTTACAGAACATCTTATTTGCTATACACAGTCTCAATTTTTGGAAAAGCAAGACAATAAGAGGGATGATTAAATTATGCTCTTTGTCCGTGTTTAGAGGATACCTCAGCCTTGTAAATAGCTCGGGCTGTTCTCATTTGACAAGAATGGCAAGACATAATTGCATCATTTCATGAACTGCAGTTCCACCTCCCCACCTTCGCTGTAAGCTTGTCAGAGGCCAACGTCGCGCTCCTGGCACTAACATGGAACCAGGCCTGTGCTTCTCAGGGAGTGTTCTACCAACTAGAAAACCTACCAGATATTCTGTGAAAAAAACGTGCTCGTGGTCAAGTTGGAAAATTTCTGCTAACCCTTCTTTCAAAGAACACTGTGAATTCTTTATATTTACTTGGTTATGAAAATACCCCATGTCTACAATATCAAATAGTCACAAACTATGCACACACTTGAGAAAATACTATGGTAGGGAAATGCTCTAGGTGCTAATTTAGGAAATAGACTTTTCAGAGAAGTCTGTCTTATTACATATAAAGAGTGAACCCTTTGAGTTAAAGGCTTAAAATCATTACCATCTTAAGCCTCTGAAGCAATGAAAATTGCTAAGATGCTCCTTCAGTGGTTTTTAACGTTCTGTGGCCGCCATATTGCTCAAGAAGACAGATGTACAACAGGGAACAGTACAACGGAAGTGGTTACTGGTCCTTTTCAAGCTCATTATGTGGGGTCTGTTAGTTCTCTCTGTTTAGCTCTAGGTCTTGTGAGAACCTGCTGTTTTCATGGCTACAAGTATATTTAATAACTATTGGAAGAAAGCATGTAGGTATGAAAAATCGGTAACATTCCAATCTTTGGCAAACATAAATCCCCTAGTAGTAAGATTACCATTCTTCTCCTTTATCAAATCACCTGTGAACTATGAAATCCTATTTGCAAGACTGAATTGTTGATTGAAGTGTCAATTATTTCTGATAGCCCAGAAATGCCTCTAGCACTGAGAGAGATTAATAAACAAAACAATAGGCCAATATACCTGGTATAATTTTGAAATATGATAAATAGTATATATGAATAGTTTGGTTTTTTATTGTTTTTAAGAATCTTATTTAAATTCACAGTAACACAGTGTTATACAAATGTAATATAATTTTATTTATTTTTAAAACAAGGAAGTCATTCCTGGGTTCAATATACGACCACCCACATTTGAGAGTACCCACAGCACCCACAAATGCACAATATGCTTAGGATCATAGTAAATGCTGCTGTGTATTTAGGAACTACAAGCAAAATGTGTGATATTGCTGTGTTGATTTTAATCCATATAGATTAATAGGGGTAAGCATTTCAAAATTGGGGTAGAATCACTTAAAAAGTATATCATCTTTTTGGTGTCTGGACAGGGGTAATTTTCATGTAGTAACACATTAAATGAAAATCTCATGTAAATTGAATCACTCCCTGTTTGTGCTTAATAGGGTTATTGGGTTGGCCAAAAAGTCCGTTTAGTTCTTTCCATAAAATAAAAGACACGTTTTTCATTATCACCAACACCCTTATTGATTTGGATATTTTGAGTATGTCAGCTGTCTCCCACTACTGGCTTCTAGTGGGTAGAGGCCAGGGGTGCTGCTCAACATCGTCCAGTGTATAAGACAGCCCCATGGCAAAGAATCATTTGGCCAAAATGTCAATAGTGCCAAGAAATTTCGCAATCACAGCACCTTCTCCATACACTGTACCAATCTTGTTTTGTGTTTCAGTTGCATTTTTGCCTTTCTTGAAATAATAAAGCATAATACACCAAAAATGTTGTGTATCTTCTTTCATCTTCCATATTAAAATGGCTGCACAAAAATTCACCAATGTTGATAAGTTTTTAAAAAATGCATGCTGATATGACAGCTGTCACAATACAATGTAACAAAACTGTTTCCGACGAAGTTAAAGACAACTGATCACTATAGAGTCATCATACAGAAACAACCAAATGAACGTGTTGGCCAACCCAATAGATGGAGGTTTAAGTAGACAGCCAAGGTGTTCCCAGCTCTGTACCAATAAGGAACCTCATGAACAGAAAATAAAAGGAATTTTACTTACAGAAATAATTTTTAAAAGTGTAAACTATTTGCTTTTGTGTGAATGTTACTTTTAATTTAGAAATCTGAAGAACTTCAAACTCTCTTCAAAATGGTTTGATATAAGGTTTCTCAACTAACAATAAAACATATATGCATGTGTGCTTTCTGACCAAATATGTGAAAGAAGATATTTTGTTCCCAAGAGAAGTTCACAAGCGTCAAAATATTGGGCAAATACATGAAGGGAGGGTTGGGAAAGACTAGTCATCTTTTAACAAGGACAAGATAAATGTACAAATGTTCTTGGCTATGAAGTAAAAACAAAACAATCAAATTTCCTCCCGATGAAAAGGATTTCTATTCAAATAACCAAGATACTTTTCCATAACTAAATTTCTAATACACATAACTTTTTAATAACAAAAGAATAAGGTTTCCTTGCCATGCCAAACAAATTTTAGTTCTACAAGGCTGTGAAAGACATTTTGTCCAAGAACATCGAAAAGTTTGACTTCTTTCTTTAAAACAACATAGATCCTTGTGTATGTAATTTTATACATATGTTCACCAATATGTTGTGAACAACTTTTCCATTTCAATAAACATCATTCAGGTTTAAAGGCAAAAAAAAAGCACATAAATAACAAGCATGAGTTTCTTTAAGATTGTAAGTTACCTTTCAAGTCCTTCTTTAGTTTTCTGAGATCTTTTTGAAAATCTTCAAACTTCATCTGTGAAGCCTGAAAAAGGTCCTGAGGTTCTGGTAATGGAAAAACACACTGTTCTTTTCCGGCATCCTAATTAGCAAGAAACACAGAAATTTTAAACAAATCAGCATTAATATAAGTAAGAATAATGCAACAGTGGCAACAACAAAACGACAAAAACAAATACAGTCCCATCTATCAACAATAAATAACAAAATACACCTATTATGCAAAAATTGCCTTACCTCGTCAAAATTCCGAAGATAATAGGAAACAATATATGACAAAAGGCTTCTGCTATTGTCCTAGGCAGAAAGATCAAAGTAAATAAAAAATGCACTTTTTATTACTAACTATGCAACATTAAATAAAATAAATTCCAGGAAATCAGTTCGTATAGATGAGAACATTTAGAATGAAATGTGAAATTCTATATTTCAAATGACTTTAGTGACTATATCTCAGGGTGGCATAGAAGATCTTATTTTGCCCATTGTTCCCATCTGAGCTCCAAGAGTTGAGCACAGCTGCTTCGGGGTGGAGTGCCAACTACAAACACTTTCCTGCTTTCACTCTCCTCTGTCAGGAAGTTAGTTTGATAATTTATGTTTTACTATTAAGAGGTATAACTACTATCTTAACTGAAATAATGAAATATTGCTAGCGTTTCTAGCCGGACCAAGAGATATCATGCCAACAGTAAGTTTGACTGTCTTGTTGGTACATAGATAAGGGAAATAAAAAAAGTTAAGTATTATTTCAGGTAATCAGGAGCTTTAAAAATGCAAATACATATTAAAAACTGTTCTGTCAGCAAATGAAGTTAAAGAATTTATATCTATGCAGCTCTAAATAATGGAAAAATTTGAAATTGTACAGGAAAAAATATAAAATTGTTTCATGTCTACCAGTCTTCAAAAAACAGTTTTTCACCTTTTTTCTGGAACATTTGGAGGCATTATTTTTTAATTTTTTTTTTTTTGCATTGCTCAAAATGAGTACTAGATACGCCGAATGTGGGAGACCAAATATGCATTTTAAAAACAAATGCTGGGATACTAACTATATCCCCTATAATGTTCAACCTAACCATCACTTTCCCCCTATTTATAAAAAGAATAACATCCTTTTGTAATTGAGCTTGACATGATATGGTGGCACATCTGTTAGAGACGCCTTTCATAGTAATGCATGATAGTAGTAGTAAGGATTAATAATAATACAATATCTATTACACAGTAATATATAGCAATAATATTAGTAAAACATATTTATTAGGAACAAGATTTGCTTGTAAAATAACTTAAGCAACTTGACCTTCTTTCACTTTCCTAAGTTGTAAATCAATGAAATGTTAGCAGCATCTGAATCAATTAACACAACATTTATTAAATGCCTGCTGATAGGCATGCTGTGTGAAAATTCTGGGTGATCTGAGTAAGAGCTCTCTCCAGGCAGGTTTACAGACAGTATTAAAGAGTATAGTTATAGTTGTTTTATAGAAAAAGAACCAAATCAGGAAGAATTTGCACAGCTCTTGTGAGAACGCAAATGAAATCATTTTCTAAAAAGTCCTTCTTCCTGAATCATTGTTTAATTTTTATCTAGATTACTCCTCAATCATTTAAATTAGTAAAATTTAACTTACTGGGGGATTGAATAAGATATGTCAACCAAATAAAACAAATCTTTTATTCATATATAAAATGATTATCAAAATCACTTCAGATACATTTTTTAGATTTATTTATTTTTAGAGAGAGGAGAGGGGAGAGAGAAAGGGAGGAAGAGAAACTTCAATGTGAGAAAGAAACATTGATCTGTTGTTCCACTTATGTATGCACTCACTAGTTGATTCTTGTATGCGCCCTGCCTGGGGACCAACTCTACAACCTAGGCATGTGCCCTGGATGGGAACTGAACCAACAACCTTTTGGTTTGTGGAACGTGGGATGATGTCCAACCAACTGATCCACACCGGTCAGGGTCAGACACATTTTTATAAGTTAAACATTATGTCAATGTTATATATTCCTATATTATTTGCAAAAGTTACTGTTTCAATCCAGCAAGCAGCTGCTAAGAACTATTCAGGAACTGCCCAGCGTTTAGAGAGCTTTTGTTTTTGAACAAATGTGATTTATAAGGTTGACTTACTGAAGGTTCCTGTGAAAGCATATATCATACAAATAAAATAGCATTTGAATACACATAATCATGAAAATCACAAAAAGTATATGCTCTTGGTATTCCAAGAAGGGACTATGTTTTCCTCAATTTTGGAAACACACTGTGGACATATGAGTGGACATATGAGTGAATAAACGAGTTGTTGACCAATAGAAAAAAACAAGCAGTATCTCTTTCTTATGAGGGAGATCAGTTCATTATCTGGAAAGAACAATTTTATGTATTGTCATCTTTATAAGCCAACTGTTTACTTAAGTTCAATAGTATAAAAACATATCCATAATCTCCTTCATTATACAGTTGTGCGCGGAGGCTCTTTTATCAGAGAAACAGAATTCTTTTATTTTTGCAGTTTACAATCTCAGACTTCAATTCTTACCATTGCGGTTGTTTTCCTAAACTTGTATTTCTGCTGATACTCTCAGAATCTTTTAGATGTCAATTTTAAAGAAACAAAACTATAGAAGGGGGATCAGAAAGTAATTTGGCTGCAAAAGGGCTTGGGAGTTCCGATACATCCCAGCATCAAGAAGACGACTATATGTAGGAAAACAGAATCATCTTTCATTTACAAACTACTTTCACTCATCTTTATTGTACTTAAAACGAAGGGAAAAGAGAAGGTAATAGATATATGAAAATTAATTAGTCCTCAGGGTCCAAAAAAATAAATATTAGCAGGCACAGTAAGGTGAAAAAGTAATTATTTTTATTTTAAAATATTGCTTACCTAAGTATTCATCACACATAGAACTCAGAACCACTCACTTTAGGAAACAGTATGATTCACTAAATCACAAATACATGATGGCCATTACTTTTACCTAGTTCAGAACATAAACGTTTGACCTTGGAACTTAAAGAAATATTTATTACAACTGGTTTGTAGTCCAACTTATTCCTAAACAAGACGTCTAATCCTCCGTTTGCCTACATTCACTCATACAAAATACTTACACTGCTTTTGACATCTTTAAGCTTCGGAAGAATATCTAATCCAAAACCATCTGCCTGTCCCCGAGTCTTATTTCCGCCATTCATGTAGTTGCCAAAGGCAAGAACCAAACCCAGAACCTGCATAACCCCTGGGCCATTTTTTAATGTCTGCAAAACAGAATAAAGAACAATTTCTCTCTTACACAAAGTTTTGTTTGAATTACTGTAAGTTAGCGGCAGATATTCCTGTTATACTAATCATTTTGGGTCACATCCAAATTTTATATTATTGTTCATTGATATATTTGAAGAGCAGTATCCCCAAAGTGAAAAAATCTAGGCTATTTCTAAGAAACATATAAGGCTATACCATGACAACTACTACAAAATAATTTCATTGCCATCATCCTAATTGTACCTACCACTGAGGCAACAGACATTTTTGGCATAGTTGTGGCAAACTAAAACACAGTTACAAGCATTAATGTCCAAGTTTAGATTTATCCCTGAAAAATTCATGGTCACTTCTTTGGAAACACAAAGTTTAACACGAATTTTCATGTCACTTCCTCTGGAAATGTGTGTTTCATAACTTCTTACTACTTTTCAAAATGATTTGCCACAACCAGAAGAAACAGCGCTATTGATTTGTTTCAAATTGTCTTAACATTCAAAACATTCTTTGTTTTCAGAAGAATATTGATCTTCTGTGGAATCATGCAGCTGTTTCTAAATCATTTGGTTGGAATCATGCACACTTTACTGTGAGACCTTTCCAAATAGGAAGGAAAGAAAATAAAATGCCCTGAAGCCGCCTTTCATTGAAGTTTGATGCATGAGACGTCTATGAGAAGTGAAGGTTCAGCTTTGGCAAGAGCAGAAGCGACAAAAATCTCTGGAGGGCGAGGAGCAATGGCCACATTCGGGCACAGTGGTCCCCTGTGGACCAGTGCGCCTACTTGCCCATTTACTTTGTTCTTGAACCTCAGTCTTAACATGAACTCTTCTGGGAGACTGCTACCCTTCCGATTTTATGAGTACTTCGAATAAATAAAAGCTTTTTTGAAATATGAATGTGCCTGAGCAAGATTAAAGACCAGAATCCAAGCTTCCGCTCTCTGGACACCGTAACCCACCTCACACAATTTCTGCAGCAATTCAAGCTTGCGACGAATTGAGCAAATGCTTTCTGAAAACGTGGACTGGAACAGGATGCAAAAGACTCGCTCTGAAAAGTTGGGGATTAGTGACAGCTCGTAAAGAAACCTAGGGAAATAAAGCCAAGTTGAGAGGAAAAAATAGAACTCATTCAAACAGACGTTCAACCTCGTATCATTCCTAACAACTATGAACGGGAGACACTGCGTTTTCCGAGCGGAGGGAGCCCCCCCGCCCCGAGCCCGGACGCCCACTGCGGGATCTTGAGGTGTGCTTACTGTTCAGGCTTGTCCAGAGACTTGGCGTTTTCCTTGTCTTTGGAGGACCGGCCGTGCTTTTCGATTTTTTCCAGTTCATCGGACTGTGCCCTCTGGAAATCAAAAGCCAAGCTGATTTTCAAAATCTGGTCAATTGAATTCCTTAGATAATGATGATCTTAATACAGCACAACTCTATATATTTTCATATTTCTTAGCATTTCTCTATACCAAAGCTTGACTTCATTCATGAGGCATTTGAAAGTGTAAATATGCTTAATGAAAACCAGATCATCTCCAAATCTTCCAAAAAATGTTATTGACTATCAGTGATCTGCAAAACATTTATTTATTCAAGCGTGTTTTGAAACAATACAGTCTCCTTCTCTTGTTTTTTTGGCTGTTTATAATACTCTCCAGAATGCAAGAATTTCATTTTTAAATGGTATTTCTTGTAAAGGAATCAATTAAATTCGGAAATAATTTGACCTTAAGGTTGTTATAAGATTGTTAAAGGAAAAAAGTACTTATTTAACTATTACAATCATTGTTTATGGCTATTTTTTCTTAGGGGAAAGAAGAATACAATTGAATGATTAAGTCATGAAACAAAAATAAAAGGTTTTGATCCTTTTGCTGAATTTTCTTTTTGACACAAAAATGGTCCCAGACTCCTTTTCTTCCTACAAGTGTTTTCTTTCAACCCTTTATAGTATCAGCTAAAAATGTGTCAGCCAAAATTTGTTTCGTTATAGAGAGGATCTTCTGCATTTTTAACTTGAAGTAGAAGACTTTATAGGCTTGGAGAATCACAAAACTATTTTTCTTTATGGAGAATTTGGAGGATTTTTATTTGTAGTCTTGCCTTTTTTATAATTCACAAAGATGTTTCAAAACAATCAAATACTACCTTTTCTAAATGCATAAACAGGTGTGAATAAACTACCATAATTTGAATTACAGTCTAATCCTCAGAACTTAAAATCCTTTCAACATTATTTTTTGTTTCAACAGAAAAGTAGTTCAATCAAGAGCTACTGCAGAAGACAGAACCTGAGAAACTTCTAGAGACTCTATATATTTCATTTAAACAAAGCTATGTTCTGTTTTGTGTTCACTGTTTTTGAAATGCAGGTTTTCAGTTGATGAGGTCAATGAAGACAAGTTCCTCAAAGGAAGCTTCTAGTAACAGGGGAAGAGGATTTGATGACTGATCAGTGATCTTCTGTGGGTTTGATAAATTTTGATTTTGGAATATAATAAAACAAAAGTATATAAAGAAGCAAAGGAGTGTATTTAATATAAATATCCTACGCTACTCCAAAAATTTAGAAATTTAGACCCTTCATTTAGAATTGCAATTGCATAGTAAGCTTACTTTACAAAAATTTTTTTACATATGTTTATTGATTTTAGAGATAGAGGAAGGGAGGGAGAGGGAACAGGGGAGCAAAGGGAAGAGAGAGAGAGAAAAGAGAGGGAGAAACATTAAAGTGGAAGAGAAACATCAGTTGGTTGCCTCCCACACACGCCCTGTCCAGGAATTAAACGTGCTACCTTTTGGTGTATGGGACGATGCTCCAACTAACTGAGCCATGCTGGCCAGCGCAGTAAGCTTACTTTTTTTCCCTCCAGCTTATTGTGGCTTTGCCGCTGAATTCTAGGAGAGTAAACACCACCTCATTTACTTAAAGTTACCACTCATCAGAAATAGGCTCCAGATATCAGCGTAATTCATAATATGTAGTTAGCAGTAATTTTTTAATGGGAAAATCAAATTAATAATTAAATAGGAATGAAGAAGTCCTCTAAGTCAGGGAAGAGGACAGAGGTGAAAAGGAGAAGGATACTAATAACAGGACAATATAAGAAATACTGAGAACATAATAATATGCAGATAATGCCAACTGTTTCTCATCATCCCAAGAGTATAATGGAGGTCTGAATGAGGTAATTTGAATTCTAAAATAGATGGCTATGGATGTGTATAATAAAATCAGTCTTTTCAGTGCTAGGATACAAAGAGGTAAGTAAAGAAAGAAGTAAGCTATGCCCAGAAAAAGTACATACGAATTCACTGATCTTTACCTTCATTCAATACAACTCTTTCATGCACACATCATCCTTCTCATATGCAGGAATATTTATGAGTATAAAGGTACAACAAGTAGGCCTAAAATACAATAGATTTTTTAAACAATGTTAATCAAATCTTCAAGTTTCCACTATTCATTAACACATCATGACGACCTATTTCTAGCCCATCATCTTGACTTTCTTCTTGCAAAACATGAGGGATAAAGCAAAGGCCAATTATTTTCCACTTTCTAAGAACCCAAACTCTTTTTCTTATCAGCAGCCATACAATGTATGTGAAATTTGTACTAGCTATTATCTGGATAATGTTTGCTTTGTTTGGTCTTCTAAGTAAATTCAGTCTAAAGTGTTCCTCTCTGGTCCACAAGTTTAAGGTAATCGACAGAGTCAGGCTTTTAAATAGATGAATTGCAGGGATTCATTCATCATGCATTTAAAGGTCTATTGTTTACCAGGCATTATGCCAGACACTAGGGATAAAAAAAAATCCACGTGGGGTTTCAGATTCAAGTAAAACCCCACAATACAACAGACTAAGTTTTTTATAACACCACTCTTATTTGCATAGTCCTTGTATCATGATCTTCTTCCACTGCTTTTTAAACCTCTCTGCGGTTTTCTATATATGAAGAGGATGCTAGTGATCACACTACCATATTAATGGTGACGGGAAGCATTTATTAAAATAGGTTCATTCTTCCTATGGCCAAAGATAAGGGCAAAGTAGCTACATGTTTTACACATCAACTGATAAAACAAAGAACTTTCCAAGTTCTAAATATTCAAATAATAAGCCTTCTTTCTTCCAATCTCACCTCTTTTCAGAGTCGAACATCCCTTCTAAGATTAAATCTTCTAGTCTCTTGTAATACGAAGATTATTTTGGCTTCCAGTCAAGATGGTGGAGTAGGTAAAGGCTGGGTTCACATTCTACTACAGCCACATCAACCTTACATCTAAGTTACAGAACCACCCCCAATCAGAACCACTTGAACACTAGCTGAACAGAACTCACATATCACAGGGTTTAAAGAAGAAGCCACCTCAAGGCTGTTTGGTTGGGTAGAGATGCAGAATGCACGGGCTCTAAAACCATGGTGTGGCAATTAAGAATTGGGAGGGATATCTCAACTGCAGAAGTGAAGGGAGGGGTCCAGTTGCACTCTGGACTCCCCAAACCTGGGCACCAGTGCCAGGAACAGGAGACCCCACAACATCTGGCTGTGAAAGCTGGGGGATTGCATCCAAGAAGGACATGGGGCTGCTGAAGACTAAGGCTAAACTCCTATGAGGCCCGCACCTACACTTACTTGCTCACAAACTCATTGTCCTCGACTCTGGTGAAGGAACAGCAGCTCAAAGAGCACCAAGGGCATACAGGGAGGAACTAACTTGACTAACTTAAAGGCAAGGGATAGAGGGACAGGGGTCAAATCAGCTCTCTCCAGGGACAGAAGTGTTGTCAGGTGCCATTGTCCCCCTGTAGGGCTCCCCCTCCACCCAGCCGGGGCGGCACAGGCAGGTGCCAAATCTGAGCTCTCCATTAACCAATGCTGCTCACCAGGGCTATGACTTCCTGAAACCCTGCCACAGTTGACTTGCCTGCCTGGTCTGAGCTTTCTGCAGGGCTCCTCCACACAAAACAACAAAAAAGAAAAGAGAAAAACTAATTTTAAGAAATGATGACAATTTAAGAAGCCTCTGAGATTATATCAGTCATACGAACATTTGCATCATAGGAGTACCAGAAGGAGAAGAGAGACAGAGAGGGATTGAAAACTTACTTGAAGAAATAATGGCTGAAAATTTACCTAAGCTGGTGAAGGAAATAGACACACAAGTCCAGGAAGAACAGAGAGTACCAAACAAAATGAATCCAAAGATACAACATAATTGAAATGCCAAAGATCAAAGACAAAGAGGGAATCTTAAAAGTAGCAAAAGAAAATCAATTAGTTAAGTAAAAAGGAGCTCCCTAATACTATCAGCTGATTTCGGAATGGAAGCTTTGCAGGCCAGAAGGGGGTGCATGAAATATTTCACATCTTGAACAGTGAACACCTACAACTAAGACTGCTCTTACCAGCAAGGCTATCATTTAGAATCAAAGGGAAAAGAAAGTTCCTAAAACAAGGAAAAGCCAAAGGAGTCCCCCACCACCAAACCAGGATTACAAGAATCCTATTAAAGAGACTTACAGCAGGAGCTGATTCCTTAAAAGATAAACAAAATCGATAATCGTTTAACCAGATTCATCAAGGGAGTCCCCTATAAATAAAATCAGAAGTGAAAGAGAAGTGACAACTGAAACCACAGAAATACAAAGGATTATAAGAAAACACTACAAGCAATTATACTCCGACTAATAGGACAACTTGGAAGAAATGGATATATTCCTAGAGACATGCAATCTACCAAGAGTGAATCAGGAAGAAGGAGAAAATCTAAACAGACTGATAACTATTAATAAAATCGAACTGGTAATCAAAAATTCCCAACAAACAAAAGTCCTGGAGCAGATGCCTTCACAGGCAACCAAGTGAATGGGAGAATATGGGGTGGGGCAAAAGTAGGTTTACAGTTCTGAGTACAACAGTTTATTATTTATTATTGTATTATTTTCCATACAAACAGCTGTAAACTTACTTTTGCCAACCCCTGGATATTCACAAAGAATATATCCCATAGGAGTTGACTTCAACTCAATAACAACAACAACAACAACCCCTGATGAACCTCTGCCCCAACATCAACTCCAATTCCCCTATGTACTAACTTCCAGAAACAGAAATTCTCACCCAAAATACATTTAGTTTTCCACACCTATACCTTTGATCAAGCTGCTCCTTTTTCTGGGAACATCTTAATTCTTCTCTCAGACACATTACTGTCTGCCACATGAGAACAACTCTAAACACTGCCTGCCATGAAGATTATCCCAGCTCCCCCAAGATCAAATAACGGTTGGCTCCTCCGCAGCGATCATGCTTTTTCCGCAGAACTCTATCCTGGCACTAGTCACGTGCAATTATTTCATTACATACTGACATTCACCATTTGATTTGGGAAACAAATCTGTATGTTAAGTACATTATGAATGAAATAGCCTTTACTGTGTTGGACTGGGAATTTCTTAGCCATTTTAAAGGGAAATACTTCTGCATTATTTAAAAAACAATTTAAAGTATCCTTCTGAACATTACACATTCAAGAATTTATGGGTGGTCTACATACTATTTGTTAACACATACTTCCTCTAATCTTGAAAACTAGCTTTTCAAGAGAGATACTTTTTATGGCCCATAGATTCACATCTCATAGCCCCACAGACTGCTCTCGCCAGGAAAATAAACTGAAGTATCTTTAAATGCCAAGGGCTGAGGAGAATTTGTCAATTTGTCAAATAGTGGCCGCATACACATGGAAAACTGAAGTTGTACGTCTAAGGGCTGAACAGCTCTTTGGGGACCTAAAAGCTTGAGTACGTAACCATATACTGGCAAATGTGAGTAAACAAACAAACAAACAAATCAGAGCCAAATACACATGAGATACCATCTGGAATTATTCAACTTCCTAAGTAAGTTTGATAGGAGTTTTACATCCTTAGGAAAATTGACTATTCCTTTAATAACTTCATTGCACATTAAATTTTAGTTGTTACAATCATGGCCATCAAGGAGGAAAGGTGATGACCCCCTCAAGCTAGTATGTCAAAAACTTCAAATGCTATTTACTCTTCATGCATAATTTCAAGTCATGCCCCAGCTTTAGTAAAAACCAAGGCTCTTAGCATGTACTTATGACAACAATCAACATTTACTGCCACTGAAGTCGCTACCTAATATGACCATACACATGCCAAACCTGAAAGTCTTCTGCATAAACTATAATATTCCCAGTCATAAGTACAATCCTCTAGCATCAGCAGAATAAAGGCATTTAATGGAGGCAGAGTGAACATTTATGGCACCAGGATGGAATAATTTATCATGGTTGCTAGCCAACTGCATCATTTCTCTAGGGTGTGCCTGCCATCATGGAAAATTACTGGGAAATGTTTTGAGTACACACGTGTCAGAAGAGACTGTCCTCCAAGGAGGGCTGAGTAGTTAGTTATTAAAGAGCAAAAGTGCAAGAAATACTTGCTGCACTCCACTGAGCTAAAAGGTGTGCTAATGTTCTCAAAGAACTAAGAGGTAGGTCACAGCAGAATATAATTAATATCTAAAATGGTTTGTAAGGACAGACTGGGTGCTAATCACAATTTGACAAAACACACAAGGATGTGCCATTCATGTTCTTCTAAGGGGGGACCTCCTCAGGGACAAGAAGAGGCTGCATTAAAAGGAGAAGCAAACAAGTGTTTTCAGTATCAAACAAGGTTTACATTTAGAGCTAAAATACAAGAAAAACAGCACCAGGGATCAAAGCTAGAGTTAAGCCAACATGAAAGTCATTCCAACAATAATTTTTGTCTATTAAAAATTTATTCTCCTACTTTATAAATAATCAGAGGACAGCAATAATATTGTATCTTTTCCTTTCTCCCCTCCCCTCTTTCCAAACAGTAGATATCTTGGCTATCTCTTAGGTTCAGGTCAACGCATATTAAAGACAGGCCTGGGAGTTCTAGTAGGTCAGTAGTTGGACCAGGATTTCTCAGGAAGTGTGAAATCTGGCGGCCGGGTCTCCCTCTGCGTGGACCCCAAGAACAAATGTGCCTGTAAAGAAGGACTCCTGGATGCTAACTAAGCTCAAGTTTATAAACAGCGTCTAGTCGCCACTGCTAAGCAGGGGTCTCTCGTGGTGTCTGGGCTTCAGGGAAAAGCAGTACTGCCCCGCCAGTCTGAGTCAACTCTTAGAAGACAGCCCCCTCGAACCCTCCGCAACGGGAGCCGTACAACTACAGCCTCATTTGCCTCTCACTGACCAATCAGAGTGGCTCCATTCTACCAATGAGACCAGTGCTTTCTGGACCAATCCAATTGCGAGGATTTGGAGATCTCATTTGCATGAAAATAGACCAAGCCAGACCTAAGGACAAGAGCTCTTCTTCGCTGTTTAGGCCAGTTCCACCTCTTTCACTGGAGCGCCCTTTCGGTTTCCAGGGAAACTACGGTCGCCGGCCTCAGCCGGCCCAGGACAGCAGCACAGCGCGGCCTCGCCAAAGCGGAGCTGTGACGCCGGAGCTGCCTCGCCTGGGCCACCTGGCCTGGGCTGTTCCACAGCCGTGCTGTTTCATAATTGCGCCTGCTCTTGAGCTGTGTCACAGCTCCTCTGTGTCGCCGTCACGCTGTTCCAGTGCTGAGCTCTTCCACAACAGAGCCATTTGTGCTGAACAAAGTCTCTCTTTCCTCATGCACCCCAAACCAGGGGCTCCTTTTGGCGCGGAACTGGTGGTGACAACCTGCAGCTGACACATTCCATAAGCATGTGTGCCCCCAGCTACAGATGGATATCCCACCTCCCGTCCCCCAAACGCCTCAGCTTTATGATCTTTTGGGGGGATGGGATTAAAGTGCCTTATATTTTGTGTTCAATTATTATTTAATTAAATGTTAGCACTTGAATTTTTATATAGTAATTAAAATTTTATGCATATTTTAGCTGCCCAGCAAAAGTATATTCTCCTTCAGGGGGTAGGGGGCTGGAACCAGCATATTTCCTGGATATGTACTATGTACAAAAACATAAGTAGGAAAAGAAAACATATAAGCATGAAGTATTTTTCAAGCTATTAATACAGATTATAATTTTTCTACATTATTTTAATATTTAGTTTAATATTAAATACTATATTTTCATATCCATGGGATTTCCAGAAATGGAGCCATGGCACGTATCTTCAAAAAAAATATTTCAACTTTACCAACTGTTTGCCATTTTGGAAAATTCAGTTAAGCCATTTTCAGTTATTGTAGTACAAATTTCAAGGTGATTATAATAAAAGGACAAAGATCTGCCTACTTCATTATATCTTCGGCTTCAATCATTTCTAAGCATTTACATAACTAAATGGATCATATAATATTATCTATTACTTTGTGATTTCTACTTGTAAGTGCAGACATTGTATGATTTAAGTTCTATATGTAGATTGAATTATCCATCAATTTCTTTTCAGGATGATAAAGGAACCTTCCTAAATATCTGTTAGAATAAGGAAGCATTGGATGCACAGGAGTGAAAATGAATGGCCTGGCGTGACCCTCTTCATCCTGGATGACTCACCTTCTACCCGGAGCTCACTTAGTAAGGAGACTCAAAAGGGAAGGGTAGGTGGTAACAATGGGAGCCTAAAGAGCCTAAAGAATAAATGTTGCAATGATAAATGACATAGTAAATTTCAGGCAATTACTTTCTGTATTGGATCTAGTAATTTGAAATAAGATGAATAGTTGGTTGGGGAAAAGGAGAAACCCAGGAGCAGGAAGAGGCACCGCAGGGCAGTGAACACAATCTACCTATAAGTCTCCTTCCCCAACCCAGAAGGCAGGCAGTAACCTTGACGTGCATGCAGGTAAATGCTGGGGTAATGTTAACCTTACCTGCTCAACAACTGCACTTAACGTGGGCTAACAGATTCTGGAATATACTGTCAGACACTCGGCCTTCTTACACAGTGACAAGAAAGCAGGAGTCCTTGATTCAAATGTAAAAGTAAAAACTGATCCTGAAATTTAACTTTGCGGAACATCTGCTCACAGTTACTCCTTCGTCCTTGAAACATATGCCATCATTAAAAAGACGGGGATGGAAGGGGACTTGACTTGGGGTGGTGAACACACAATACAGTGTATGGATGATGTATTATAAAACTGTACACCTGAAACCTATATAATTTTATTAACCAATGTCACCCCAATACATAAAAAAATAATGATCAAAACCTTGATATTTTAAAAGGTATTCTACTCAAAAGAACTTTGTCAAGGCTAGTGTTATAAATACCATAAATAACTGTTTGCATTCATTAAGTAAATAATTTTCATACTGCTTATTATGTCCCAAGGCAATATAACACTAAGGAAGAAAGAACTTCCGTGTTATTGGAAAGGATGAAAATAAAGAAAAGTGCCCATGCATGGAATATCTCAGCTAAATGCTCTAAAAATAAGGTCTTTAAGAGTCTGTAACAGGAGAATTTGGGACAAGGAAGAATTCCTAAGGAAGGAGGGAATGAGAACTAAAGGTTCAGTAGTGGTTACTAGGGGAAGATGATAAGTAGAAATTTCCTGTCTGAAAGAACAGCTTTTGTCAATGCTGCTGTTCCAGAGGTGGGATCTAGGAAATTTTGAGAAACAGAGAGGAGAGGTGGCTGGAGGGCAAACAGCTGGGAGCCTGCCGCAGGGTGGTGGAGACACCGTAGTTGTGCAAGGCCAGACCATGCAAAACTAAACCAAATGTGGAAAAGAAGTGCTCAGAGAACCTACCTGCAAATAGTAAATAGCCATCAACTGTACAAGCCCATAGTGAACATAGAAATGTTAACTGTTCTCCAGTAAGTCAACCTTTTGAATATCACCAAATTACAATCTCCTATTAAAATAAGATGAAAAATGTATAGGAACAATCATGTGTTATCTATTTCCTCCTATTTCCAGCGCTGCAGTGTTAATCCTTTTAACTTTCATTTTTTTTCAGAAACTCGTTGAAGATAGTCAGTGTATCTAAAGGAGCAGAGCTGTAAGAATCAGTCGGTAATTTTATGACTTGGCAGGCAACATCACATCCTAGATGTACAAGAAAGAAATATAATTTCTGGTTTTTATTAAGTCTATAGAGTCAATCTGCAAGCAATTCAAGTTCTAAAGCTTTTCATTTTTAATCCTGAAATTCACCTTAAGCACATTTATAGCTGAAAATAAGCATATTTGCAGGGATTCCATGAACCAACTCAATAAAACAATGAAACATGAGAGTATGATAATTTTAAAACAGCTATGTGGAAAAAATACAATACTTCTTCTCTCACATTTGTTTGAAGAACCTAATGATTAAGTGTTGCTTAAAACATGAATCAATTAAATACCTCTAGGAAGTTATGGGAACACAGATGGTTAATCCAATTCATTTTCATTAATGTAATACGGTATCTACTTTTGAGGATGCTATCATGTGACATGCACTCTATATATCCTTCTTCCAGATTAAAGTTTATGGTATCGCAACTACCATCCTAAGTAAAGGTTGCTAAAACTATAAAGGATGCCTATGAAATCCAATCCTGAGAAGTGTAAATTTAAACCTCTCGTTCTTTCAACCCTACCTGTTTGGTTTTTTTCCTTCTAATTGGATTAGAGCTGTTTAATTCCAAAAGGGTGTGGAATTTTTTTTCCCTTACAATCCTTTTTAATTTTTTTTTCTTCAACTGAACTTCTAATAGGATTCCCTTCCAGGGTTTAGTTTTATTTTAATATTTAAGATTTTTTTTTGTTCCTTGAATATGAAATAAAGAAAGAGTTGAACCATTATCTGAAAAACACAATTCAACTAATAGTTATACATGGACATTTTTACGGATATATTTTTGACTTGATGCTATCCATTCGACACGCTAAATAAAAATTAAGAATTGACCTCAACTACTCCTCTATTCTCCAGCCCATCACTGCCTACCTGCTCACCAACTCACTGTGCCATATATAGAGAATATATGTATATTAAAAATCAGAAGCAAAAGATATACTTAACCAACTGTATATGTCGTATATGACTTACAAAGAGTGTCTATCTGAACTCAACAGCAGTCAACAACCCAGAATAAACTATAACGATTTTGGGTTTTTAAAACTCAGAAATTGGTACTGTACTTGGTAACTATGTAGTTTCACTACGTTTTGATTCCTCCGTAAACAGGAATTGGGCCCGCAGGATTGCGCTTTTGGAAATTAGGGTGTGTTTAGATTTGGAGTCTGCCCAAAATTCATTCACATCTAGAAGAGAATGCTCATCGCCAAACATATGCAATTAGGGGAGAAAAAAAAAGATTATATTCTAAATAAGGTTTGTAAAACAAATACTTCCATCTGTTTCACAGAGATCAAATACAACTATTTCAAAACAGTCCGATGATATTTAAGCATCTGGCAAAAAAGAAAGCATATATTTATGAGAAAGGTTTCAGGTTGGTTATGTTATTTTGTCCTCCAGGGTAAGTAGTGGAATGCTAAATAAGATTATTCCTCATATATTTCATAACAAAAAAACGGAGCTTAAACATCAACTCCAGTTTATTTTTTCTAGATGAAATTTTCTAGGTAAAATTTAAATGCCCCTTCAAATTTCATTATGAAATGACGGAGGCAAAACTCCGATTCCGCTCTGATACCTTTCAAACCCTGTTTCAGGCCTGACATTAGTGACCACAGTTATGCCAACACAATAAAGTCTGGAACATTTCCAAGGGGAACTTCAGCCGAGTCCAAGCACGCACGTCACTTTTTCCTTCTGGAGATACCTTCACAGGAGCAAGACTCACATAGTACGGAGTGACAAGTTACCTGTGAATTGCATGCCGGAAAAAAGCAAACCTCCCCAACCCTCTGCCTTTTCTATGGTCTGAGCTGGTTATTGACTCTCAGCGCCCAATTTACCCCATTGGACCCACTCCAAGGTAGGCAGGTAATGTGGACGGGCTCTTAGAATGTCTTCCTTTACAGTGAACGCAATATTAGGCTCTGCCAGTAGGAGGTGCTGGAGGGACACTGATGGAGCAAGGGGGCTCTGCTCCCTGATTCTGGAGTACAGTTATTTACCTCTTCTTCCTGCTACAGTGACTCAGAAGTGTAGATGTCTAAGGACATCTGGGGGTCTTCTGCCCCAGCCACAGCCTCAGGACCCCCAGAGTGAGCAGAACCTTGTGGCAACCTCGAAGTCCTAGCCTAGGCCCAGCGAGCTCTACGTTCCTTATGCGGACACTCGGCACTGTACCCCTGAACCAGCCATCGCTCGCCTGTACCCTGTGGCTTGTTTGCTGGTCACTGTCGACATCGTTGCTCTATGCGGTGGGCTTCATGCTCCTTGCAGCACCCTGACTCCTGCAGGCCAGCTGTGGCCCACCTGCTGCCCAGATGTTTGCTCCCTGCTGCCAAAGGACTGGGGGCCAGCTGTGGCCCAGGCAGACCAGGGGGCTGAAGCCACACCTTCTCCCGACTGAGCTGCGCAGTGGCCTTGGGGAAAGAGCCCCCTTCCAAGTTTGTCCTCACTCGGTTACGCCCCCTCCGCCCTGGGGCACCAGTTAGTTATCTGTCCATCCTTGCATGCCCCTGTCACAGATAAGTCATTCTTTCTAATGAGCCTCCCTGTTTACATTATTCTGTGGCTTCTGTCCCCCGACTGGAACAAGATTGATAGACTAGACACTCCTAATAACTCTCAGAGACCCACGTCCCACTTTCTGCCTTGAGCCTGCTAAGCTCCTGTTTCCACATATTGATTGAATGATCGGATAACTCGAACCAAACATGACCAAGACAGATTTTTCCCATCACTTCCACGTATCAGTTAATGGTGCTCCTACTGTTCCCATCGCTCGGGCCAAAATCCTTGGGCTCACCCCCGCTGGCTTTCTCACGGTGCACATGCAAACTATTAGCAAATTCTATTGACCTATTATTCAAAATATTTCCAGAACCTGACCCCTTCTCTCCAGCTCCATTGCTTCTCCTAGGGCCCAAGCCATTATCATTTCTCACTCTTTGCAGTCTCTGCCGTTCCGTCTTGTCTCTCCCTGATCTATTCTTCAGTAATCAAAGCCTTCCTTCTGAAATGTGAATCCTCTGATCAAAACCCTGTGTTAACCTCCCATTTTACTCAGAGCAAGTCAAAATCTTACAAAGGCTTAAAGGCTCTAGAGGGGCTGGTCCCTTCCATGCATGGCACACCACACGTCCCTCCCCCGCACTTTTTCCTGTGGGCCTTGCTGCCGTCCCTTCAGCACATCAGGCCTGCCTGCGCCGCAGGCAGGATATCACGCCTGAGGTCTCCACGTGGTTTCCTGTCCCCATCTCCTGCGATTTGTCCTTGAAATGTCATCTTTAAAATAATGTAATATTAAAAAATTCTACACTGGACAACTGCCATTTTCCTCCCATTGATTTTTCTTCTTCTGTAGGACAGAAGAGTTTAAAAATATGTCAATATATCTGCTCTAGAAAATGTTACATTTAAGGACTTCAAATTATAATGAATTATTATAACGATGGTTCATATACAATTACTATACTAAGTACCCTAAAATACTAAGATGACATTTTTATGTGATAATTCTTACGATAAGAACTATGAGTAGGAAAAAACACATAAAAGGGGTTATATATTCAATTATTTAGTAAAAGGTAAAACAGTGACAATACTAAGTTGTAAGTATATAGTAGCTACTTTCCTTGGCATAACATAATATATATCTCTCTGGAAATCTGAGTTTATTTGAAGTGCACCAATGGTAACATTTGCCAAACTATATTACACTATTGTTCTCACTACATTAATAATTTAATGAAGAAAGAATTCTGTTTAAAATGCCACCGCCCCGATAATTACCATTTAATTAAGCATATATTATAAATCTGAGAGCTTCATTTTTAAATTGAGCAGTTTTAACTTGAACAGTTTTAACTATAACTACAAATGCTATACTCAGCAAAACTGTCCCTTAAAAATAAAGGAACAATAAAATCTTTCCTAGACAGACAAAAGCTGAACAAGTTTATCATCACTTGAGATGTCTTACAAGAAACACTGAAGGTATTTCACCTTCAAATGAAAAGACGCCAAACAACAACATATTGCATAACAAAGTACAAAACTCATTGGTAAAGTCAAAAACATAGGCACATAGAAAATACTGCATTACTGGAACAGAAATAGGAAAATCGCTTTTAATTCCAGTATAAAAGATAAAAGACAAAGCATTAGAAACATAAAACATAATAGTTAATGATATGCAAGAAAGAAACTGAGGAAAGAATTACAGCATATGAATACAACCTTCCACAACCCCCGCAAGAAGCAAACAACGAAACATAAAGAAAGGCAGAGGGGAAAAAACTACAAGACAAACAGAAAAGAGTTTTAAAAATGGTAATAAATACTTTACCTATAATTACTTTAAGTAAATGACAATCTCATCAATCAAATGGCAGAGACCGGTTAACTGCCTTTAAAAAATACAAGATTTAACTGTATGCTGTGTACAAGAGACTCACCTTTAGATTTAAAGATATAGAGAGACTTTTCAGTCTCTCTCCATTTCTAAATGGATGCAAAAAGGCATTCAATTCATGCAAACAGTAACCGAGAGTGCAGAGGCAGCTATACTTGTATCAGACAAAATAGACTTTAAGTCAAAAACTATCAGTAGGAGACAAAGAAGGTCATTAGACAATGATTTAAAAAAGGGTTAATCAGTAAGATAGAACATGTGCCCCCAGTATCAGAGCACCTAAATATATAAAGCAAACACTGATAGATCTGCAGGGGAAACAAAGAAACACAATACAGTCAGGTACCAAAAAAACGGTAGGGATACATTCAGACAAATGCATCGTTAGGTGATTTTCTCACTGCGCAATTACTGAGCGCACTTACCCAAACCTAGACGGTGCAGCCTAGTGCACACCTAGACTGCACGGTACAGCCAGTTGCTCCTGGCCTACAAAGGCCTGTGCAGCGTATTACCGAATCTCGCACAAGAAAAGCGTTGTATTCAAGAGACACAGTCAACACAAGATGTGTGAGGTTGCTGTTGGGGTAACATGGTGTGCTGTTTTACAGCAATTTTTTTTAATTGGGAGGGTACACTCTATTAGAACAATAAAAAGTATAGTAAATACACAAACCACCAACATAGCCATTTATTATCCCTATCAAGTACCAGGGACCATATGACTGGCAACGCGGTAGGTTTGTTTACAGGAGCATCTCACGAACATGTGGTAATGGCTGCGCTACCACTTTATGACATCACTAGGGGATGAAATGTTTCGGGACCATTAGAATCTTACAGGACCACTGTGATATATGAGATCACTTGTTGACCAAAACATCACTGTGCAACGCATGGCTATAACAGTAGGAGATCTGAACATCCCATTGTCCATAGTAAATAGATCAAGCAGACATTCAACAAAGGCACACTGGACATGATTAATACTGTAGACCAAATGAACCAAACATTCACAGAATTTTCAACCCAACAACAATAAATTATACATTCACCTCAAGCACATGGTAAATATTCTCCAGGATAGATCACATGTTAGAGTTCCCAGAACAATTTTTTGTAAATTAAAAAAAAAACAAACCCTAAAACCTTACAAAGTATCTTTGCTAATGAAATTAAATGAAACTAGAAATCGATAGCTAAAGGTAAACTGAAATTTTACAAATAGGTGGAAATTAAACAACATACTTTTGAATAACCAATGGGTCAAAGAAGAAACAGAAATCAGGAAGAATCTTGAGACAATTCAAAGTAAACACTCAACTATCAAAACTTATGAGATGCAGCAAAAGTAGCACTAAAAGGGAAGTTTACAGCAATACACACATTAGTAAGAAGAAATAACCTAACTTTATACCTTAAAAATTAGATAAAGAACAAATTAAACCCAAACTTAGAAAATGGAAGTATAGCAATAAAAATTAGAACAGAAATAAGTGAAATAGAATAAGAAAACAACATGAAAAAAAATCAATAAAACTAAGATTTGGCTTTTTTAAAGATAAAATTGACAAGCCTTAGAATAACAAAGAGAAAAGGTACAAATAAATATGATCAGAAATGAAAAAGACATAACTGATGCCACAAAATAAGAAAAATTGTAAGAGACAACTATAAAAAATTTTAAGCCAACAAAATGGATAACTTAGAAAAAAAGGATAAATTCTCAGGAACATGTAACCTACTAAGATTAAATTTAAAAAAAAGAAATTCTGAACACACCTATAATGACTAAGAAGGATGAATGAGTAATCAAAAACCTCCAAACAAATAAAAGCTCAGAACCAGATGGCTTTACTGGCAAATTTTACCAAGCATTTAAAACAGAATTAATGCCAATCCTTCTCAAATTCTTCCAAAAACCTGAAGAGGAAGAAGTACTTCCAAATACATTTTATGAGGCCAGCATTACGCTAATACCAAAGCCAGACAAAGACACTACAAGTAAAGAAAACTACATGCCAGTATCCCTGATGAGCATTAGACGTAAAAATCCTCAACAAAATACTAGCAAACTGAATTCAACCGAAAAATTAAAATGATCATTTACCATGATCAGATACGATTTATCTGTGGAATGCAAGGATGGATCAATATATAAAAATCAATTAATGTGATACATCTCATTAACAAAATGAAGGATAAAGTTGTGTGTTCATCATAAGCATTTGATAAAATTCAACATCCCTTCATGACAAAAACTCTCAATAAACTAGGAACAGAGGGAAATTAGTCAGCATAATAAAGGCCACATGTGACAAGCCCACAGCAAGTATCATACTCAGTGGTGGAAAACTGAAAGCTTTTACACTAAGATCAGGAACAAGGCACTGCTGTTCGCTCTTACTTCTATTCAATGCAGTACTGGGAGTATTAGCCAGAGCAATTAGGGAGAAAGAAAAGCAAAGGGGAGGGGAGAGGATGGAGGGAGAAGGGAGAGGAGGGAAGGGAACCAATCAGAAAGGAAAAGAGTAAAATTGCCTCTGTTTTAGAATGATATGATTTGATACATAGAAAGCCCTCACGATCACATGAAAAACTGTTAAGAACTAATAAATTAATTCAGTAAAATTTGAGGACAATCCCATTTACGATAACATAAAAAATACTTAGGCATAAACTTAATTAAGAGAGTGAGACTTGTACACTAAAGACTGTAAAATGTTGATAAAAAATTAAAGATGACACAAAGAAATAGAAAGACATTTTGTGTATATGGATAGAAAGGTTGAATGTTGTTGGGATGTTGATGTTACCCAAAACAATCTACGGATTTACTGCAATCTCTACCAAAATACCCCTCCCTTTTTTTTTTTTTTACAAAATATAAAAGAAATATAAAATTCATAGGGTTACCCAGAGGCTGAGAAAGTACAGAACTAGTAGAGACCTACAACAGCCACACTCAGCACATCCTCGCCCGGACTCAGCTCCTGCAACAGACAATTAAAGAAACAGGGCAAGCCACGTGCACATCAAGCAGCCCAACCCAGATCAGAAGGGCACACAGGAAACTCACTCACCCTGCCGAGGCTGCAGCAGAGGCTGCAGCACAGGCTACGCACATACCGTGCTCAACTACAACTGGTCTGCTAAAACCATCCATCACACAGTTTACAGAGGTTACTTTTTCTAGATGGGGAGAGAGAGCTAATTCATCTAACTCACAGGAATAAACACAGGCAGTCAAATAAAATGGGGAAACAGAAGAACATGTCCTAAATGACAACAAGAAAAAACTCTGCAGAAAAATGCTAATGAAATGGAGAAAAATAATATGCCTGGTAAAGAATTCAAAGAAATGCTCATAAGGGTTCTCAACAAACTTCAGGGTAGAATAGAGGAACTGAGAGCACTTTGAAAAAGAGTTAGAAAACATAACAAAAAACCATCAGAGTAAAAACTACAATAACTAAAATGAAGACTATATTAGGAGAAATCGACAGTGGATCAGTTAATAAAGAAGAATAAATTAGTGACCTGAAAGTAAGAATAGTGAAAATCATATAGTCAAGGCACCAAAAAGACCAAGTTTTAAAGATCAGGGTTGTATAAGGGACCTGTGGAACAACATCAAGCACTCTAACATTTGCATCGCACGGATTCCAGGAGGAGAAGAGAGAAAGAGGCAAAAAATGTATTTGAAGAAATAATAGCTGAAAATTTTCCTAATCTGGAAAAGAAAACAGACATCCAAGTATAAGAAGCACAAAGAGTTCCAAACAAAATAAACCCAAAGAGGTTCACGCCAAGACTTATTTTAATTAAAATGGCAAAGTTAAGGGTAAAGAAGCAATCTTGATGGCAATAAGAAGGAAACAGCAAGTCACATACAAGGACAACCCCTTAAGCCTATCACCTGATTTCTCAGCAGCCACTTTACAGGCCAGAAGGGAGTAGCAGGAAACATTTAAAGTGCTGAAAGAAAGTAAGCTACAACCTATAATACTTCTGGAAAGGCTGTTGTTTGAAACTGAAGGAGAGATAAAGAGTTTCTTAGGCAAAAACTAAAGGAGGTTACCATCAATAAACAGGCTTTACAACAATTTTAAAAGGTCTTCTTTATAAAGAATTGAAAGGCCTATAAGAAAATACAAGGAAAACATCTCACTGGTAAGGGTAAATACATAATAAAAAACAGTGAATAAATCACTTAAAAAGCTAATATGGAGGTTGAAACATAAAAGAAGCAAACTTAACTGTAAGTATTATAGAATAAACAGACTGGGGATATATAAAACAAAAAGTTATAAAATGTGACATTAAAAACATAAAGTGCACTGGAGAAAAATGTGTATTCTTCATTTTTGGAATGAAATGTTCTTAAAATGTCTTATTAAGTTGGTATGGTTTAATGTGGTATTTAAGGTCATCATTTCCTTACATATTTTCTGTGTGATAACTTCTCATTGAGATGGTCCCCTACTATTATTGTATTGCTGTTAATATCTGCTTTTACATGCATTAATATTGGTTTTATATAAGTGTTCCTATGTTGGGTATGTTGATATTTATAATTGTTACATCCTTTCTTTGGGTGGGTCTCTTTATCATTCTATATTACCTTCTTTGCCTCTTTACATTTTTTTTTATAGTTTATTTTGTCTGATATGAGCATTGCTACCCCAGCTTTCTCTTTATTTCAATTTTCAGAGAATATCTTTTTCCATCCCTCTGATTTCAGCTATGTCTGTCTTTCAGTGTAAAATGAGTCTCTTGGAGATAACATAGATGGGTCTTGTTATTTGTTTTAAATCATTCTGCCACCTTGTGTCTTTCGGTTGGAACATTTAGTCTGTTTACATTTAAAGCTATTATTGATAGGTATGTTCTTATTGCCATTTTCTTTATTTTGGTTGCTATCTTCTCTTTTCCATTCTTCTCTTCATCTCTTTTCTTTTGACTTGCTGGTTTTCTTTAGCATTTTGTTTGGGTTCCTTTCTCCCTATATTTGTGTTTTACATAGGTTTTGGTTTGTGGTTATCATGACATTAATATATATCCATATATATGTATAGAGTCTATTTTACACCAGTCTGAATGGCTGTTGTAAAAAACGTCAACAAATAACGTGTTGGTGAGGATGTGGAGAAAAGGGAACCCTTGTACACTTTTGGTGCAGCCACTATGGAAAACTGTGGAGATTTCTCAAAAAATTAAAAATAGATCTATTATAGGACCCAGCCATTCCACTTCCCTATTTTCATGGAGAATGAGGTTAAGAAGACACAAATCCTGGGTAGCTATCTGATTTGTTCAGAATCAGAAATTTATATTTTGTGAAACTAATTTACTTTGAAAGGCTAAAAACACAAATAAAATACTCTAAATTATTGCAAATTAATGTTCTCTCATTAATATAGTTGACTTTTAAATTTCTGCATTTGTTTCTGTATACATTTCTGCACATGGATACACCAGGTTAAAATAAGACATTCATATGTCTTTATATAATATACACACATTCATATATATTATGTATATATGTAAACACATGTATAGATGCTTATGCAAGGGTGGGCAAGGTAGGCTTCCGGTTGTAATACAAATAAATAATACAATAATAAATAATAATACAAAAATAAATTGTTTTGTGTACTCACAACTGTAAACTTATTGTTGTTAACCCCAGTATAATGTATGCATAAGAAAAATAGCCACATATATATATATATACACACACACACATATAGAGTTACATCATATGTCATTATGACCTGCTGAAGAAATTACTTTACCTGTTATTTTCTCCTTTCTTCCATATGGCTCTCCTGGTTCGGAGAGGGTTAGTATAAAAGATTCGAGAGAAATGAGAACTCTCTGTACCTCTAAATGATTATGTTTTGAATATCTATTTCACTGGGTTATTAATATATTGCATACATAATTTATTTTTTCCAGTTTTCCATCATGAAGCAAAAGCTACATAATAAACCACTCAACCTTCGCTCTCAGTCTTCATTAGTGATTTGGTCTGACAGCCTGTGTTGGCTGACTGGGTAGCAACTCTAAAACTGATGGATTCTGTGCAGTGCACCATGAGAAATCTTTTCTCTTAACAAAGGTATTAATCTCACAGGGGAAACCACGTATGTATTTTTAAAAGTACCAAAGTCAAGGGCGGACAGGCAGGTTGAACACACTGTCCCTAGGGAGTGTTTAGGGAAGAGTCTGCATCTTGTCCACATGTGTCTCCCAAAGCCAGGATTCTTTGACTTGGCAAAGAAACAGCCAACGACCAACTAAGGCCATGCCCCTAAATAGCATATAAGCTTAAAAACCAGACAGAGCACAAGCAAGATCAAAAACAAAATGAAAACAGAACCCAACATTATTAGAGTGAAAACAGGGCCATCCTGAGACTTTCTCACAGATATAATCAAAAGCACTGAAAAGAGAACTGCTTTCTTATGGGGTGAATCCATGCTACTTAATGCCACGTCCCAGCTAAAACCGTTTCATATATCCCCGAATAGACCGTGCCTTCCGCAGGCCTGGACTGCACCGCGCCGTGGTCATTCTCCTCCGATACCTTACACTGTTCCTGCCGACGGCTTAGAAAGGAGACCAGGATGCCCTGCCATTTACTAAAATAAACTGTGGGAGTTTAGAGAAATGAAGCCCAAATGAATTAAATCCCAACTACGCCACAACACCAGCTCTGTGACCTCGAGCAGGCCATCTAACCTCTCCGTGCCTAAATTCCCTCTGTGTAAAACGGAGAAAACAGTGGTACCTATCTATAGTTTTCATGGGAAGACTAAATGAGTTAGCGCACAGGACAGTACTCAGCTCAAATGAGGCTCCACAGAAATATTCCCTATTTTTATAGCTAAAAGGAGGGAATGTGAACGGCCTCACATACAACATGCTTTGAATCACAATCTTTACAACTACAAACCACACACTTGTTCAGTATGTTCCTAGAACACATTTTAACAAATCTGTACTTACATAAATTCAGTACACCCAGATTAAATTTCCTTCTTAAAGCAACGAGCCTAGATGCATACAGTGACAAGTATTGTGTATGTATTATATACTCACACTTAAAATTCCTTCTATTACTCACATTCTCATAGAGAGCTTGCAGAGTCTCCAGGTCAACCACAGAATTGTCCAAGTTCACAACAGCTGTAAAAAGAAAAAAAAGATGAAGGAATAGAAATTATTTAGCCATAAGCCAACGGTAAAAAGATGGCTGGCTATGTTGAGCAGTAGCGTTCATCTCCAGAATAGTCAGGGTTCACGGCCAACGGTCAGTGGGTGTGGGGGCTCTAACTTCCATGAGTTCGCTTGCCCCAATACAAAGGTCATGCTCCAGGACTTTCGATGGGGGCAGAGGTGAAGTGTCAAAGCTGTCACATGCTCCACAAATAAAAAATCTCATGAGTCTGGCCTGATCAAATGGCCAAGATAAAAGTGTCTTTCAAGAACCAACCACTTGAATTTGAAAAATTTGCTTAATACCAAAAAGCAGGCAAATCACTCCCATTACTGCCCCAGAGTTTTATGCTGATTAACGCTCTTATCCGCCTATTTATCTAAAGATATATGACAAAGGTTAATTCTAATCACTAAACTGATGGACTTACTATAGAAATGATAGCTGCATTTCCTGTTATAATTTTTAAATTGTTATAGTAAAAGAACAATTCTTGGATTGTGATATTGACATTAGCACAGACGCATTCTTAAAAATCCACATTTAGCATACAAACTACTCCTGCTTCTACAGGGGAGAGGCGGAATGGACAACCAAAAATTGGGAGTGTGTTCTTAAATGCATTTTTTGGGGGCCTGAGAATTGGGTTGCATTTTGGAGTCGATGTGTTTTACAGCTCAGTTTGGACATAGGTGAATTGAAAGCATTCTGTGTTACCTACATACAGATTAGTTAGCTATGAGGTGAATTTGCAATGATCAGGTTTGTGTTGAGCAGCCAATGAAGCTCTTGTGGGATTAAAGATTTCTGGAAGAAAGCTCACAAAGCGGGTAATCACAAATTGGTTGTATTTGTTTTGGTAACGGAGACATTTTACAATGTCTTTTCACTCAAAGCTTAAAGTACATGAGCCGTTTTCTAGTTGACTCTGGCAAAATCCCAAGAAAGAATTAAGAAAGACAAGTGGGAAACTGAAGCATATGATGGATGAGAATTCTAACCAAGATAATTTAGCTTTTCTGCTTGAAGCTGGGAACAGAGGCCTTGATTCATCAACAAATATTATAGTAAGTAGAATATGGTACTTCCATCCAAATAGTATCCTGCTATCTCCATTTCCAAAAAGTTAAGTCTCAAATATCAATCTAAGAATTTGATTATTAAGATTCTCAGACAAATCTTTTCACTCCATAGACCACATAGGGCAAACTAGTGTCTCTAAGTAGCAAAAATGCAGCCCAACTAACTTTGACAATATTTCAAAAATTAAATAAATGGGATTAACAAATGATTTTCACTGGAGGTAATGTGGCTATAAATAATGTAACAAAATGCATAAAACCCAAATAATAACAGCAAGCTCATGTATGGAATTACTCCCTTTGGATTTGAACAGAGTCTGCCCCTTAAAGAAAATCTTAGCTTGAATCCAAAGGTCTTACTTCAAAGTTCTTTAGCTAATAATCCAGTATTTCTGCATTCCTCTGGCGAAACAGCAAGAAATTGATGGGGGAAACTACAAAAGAAATGCTAGTAGTCAACTTAGCATACGATTTCATTCTCAGAACAAGAAAAAGAAACACAATAAAATCATTCATAGTCAAGTCAAAACGCATAAAAGATACAACTGTTTTTTCACTTAATCCATCATTTTACAACAAATTATTATTCCTACAAATTTTCCCCACGTGAAACTTTACTAGTGAATACACTGATACTTCTCATCTTTTAAACTCATGCAGCATCAGGTGTACTGAAGACTATCTTCATAAATGTCATATGGGCCTAACCATAGATTTATGGTCCTAAGCAAGTCACAAGTTTCTAACCCATGAAACCTCATTTTTTAATCATCCACAGAAAATTTCAGTAGAAAGCTACTCCATACAATTTCCCTAGAGTGGGCTTTACACTTGAGAGATGCTAACATAGTTCAGTGGGAAACAGCCGTGTTGACAAAGCAATATAGTCACGCTTATGCAGCTGGGAATGAGGAAGGTTAGAGGCTGGCAGATGAATGGATGCAATGGCAGGGTTCCAGAGAGGGGGTGAAGGTGAAAGATGTAATTTGGGAAAAGGTAAGGGTATCGAGGTGCTATTACTTCCTCAATATAAAAAACACATTTTAACATTTTAGAAATCAGGATTCAGACTAAAATTCACATGATTAATTGTTAGTGGCGTCTTCCAGGGCCCCCTCCTTTAAAATCTGTGATTAGGTAGGTGGTACAGTTTTAACTGATAAAATTCCCAAATCAAGGCAATAATATAACGCATTCACTCATGTACTCAGCAAACATGTTTCTTATAGCTCAGCGACTATCCTAGCTTAGTAGACTAGTTAACAGTACTTAAGTAACAATACTTTGGAATGGGAGCTATTGGAGGTAGATACGGCTCAATTACCCAGCCCCAAAAAGCTGTAAACAGCTGGTTGTGGGAAGAGACCACGTGACTCAGATGTTTAGTTATGGCCATGGTAAGGGATTTACATAAATATATACGTGTGTAAAATTTTTAAAGGTGGTAAAGTATTCAAGAAAAAAGATATTCAGAAAGCTCGGCTCTTCAATATTTCAACTTTCTTTAAGAATATTGAGATTATATCCAGGCGACAGTTCCTCTCTTCCTTCAAAAGGAAGTGTGATTTTCATGAAATATTTTATTGATGTGGAAGAAGTGGAGGCCATGGAATCAAACTTAACTGGGTTTAAATTCAAATTTTAATTTGCTGCTACATTACTTCAAGTCCCTTAACTTGGCAAGTTCTCATTTCTTTATGGGGAGAGCAAAGAAAACAATACAAAATATTAGCAATGCGTTGATTTTTGTGGGGACCAAGGCAGTAACATGTAAAAGGATCTAGCAGGTGTTTGGTTAATATTACTTAAGGCTTATTAAGTAATTATTATCTAACCCGAACTTTACAAAGTTTCATTTTTTCCTCTTTGTGTTTTAGTGCCCTCACATACCAGAGAGAAAAATTCCAGCTGCACCTATTAAGGGCTGGCACTCTGACCCTGAGGGAAAAACGATCAGAACTAAGCGTCCAGCCTGAGATACTGCCATCGGGGTTTAATTATACTCTTTCTTTTGTACTTAATATTTAAATGACTAAGATTAGACTTAGATTGCAGAACATAAATTCAAAATTCAGTAACGAGTCTTTAATTCATATTACTTTATTCTCTAATATTCAAGTCCATGCTAATGTGATTCTACTTCTGATTAGAGGCCAAAGATTTCGCACTCCCTTCCCACTCTTGGCTCCGAGACACTCAGGAAAAGGCATCAGAGCCTGGGATTGATCACATTCCCACCCACCGGTTCCCCTGCAGGTCTACAAAGCTCTTTTAATTAACCCCGAAGCATCTGTTCTGTTTTATGTGGAAGGGTGCAAGGGCTAAGAAGGTGTTGAGAGAAAACTCAGACTTTTTTAATGTGCATTCAACGAGTATTCATTTATTTGTAAAGCATGCTAACTTTCCAAGATTAAAACACATGGAGATTTTTATAGTCTCTCTAAACAACCTGTGAATGTCCATGTGTTAATAATCATTCCAGGATTAAGGAGACAGGCAATTTTATTTTTTAGCCTAAAAGTTTTTTTTAAATGCCAAGGATGTGATGAGAAAGAAGAAAAATATAGTACTCTTTCTGGCTTTTCCACCAGCATGCTGTGTGTCTTTGATGAAGACACTGCGCTTCTCTGAAGCTTTCTCAAGTGGGATAATAATTTCTGTCTGTCGCATATGTTGATCATGTGGAAGGAATGAGCCATTTTATAGGAAAAATGATAATTCAAGAAGCCTTGGGATGATTTATATAACTAATTTTAAAATGTATATTATCTGTGAACATATTGGTTAGAAACTAGAGGCAGAGCTGAGAATGTGCTAGATTCAAATTAGGCTCAGAATTAAACATTTGCTTTCAATTATCAAAACTTGCAATCATAAATAGCTTTTTTTTTCCATGAACTCCACTGGTACATACTCACTAAGATCCAATCCCTTTTTTTATTAAAGCATATTGTTACAAAATGCAAAGTGATATAGTCTATTTAACATTCGAATAGTCGATTTAGCCTATGATATTAAAAAAAAGTCTCAAAATATTCAAACAGAAAAACCTATTTTCTTTTGACTTTAAAATATTGCATTATATAAAAAGAATTACATAAAGAGCAACTCAAAACAACCAGGATTAGAGGCCCAACAAAGGAAACTGTTGTGTCCTGCACACATGACACTGTACACGCAGGTACCCAAGCAGGTGACAGGCATATGTCTTCTATAGCACATTCCCTGGACATTTAGTCTTTGCTATTAAAGTGTTCTCCATAGCCACCTTTTTCGACACTAGAAGTATGGGACAAGTTTCTTAATTTTTTATTGATTTTAGAGAGAGAGAAAAGAGAGAGAAAAGAAGAGAGAGAAACATACATCGATTTGTTGTTCCACTTGTGTATGCATTCATTGGTTGATCCTTGCATGTGCCCTGACTGGGGATCGAACCTGCAACCTTGGCATACCAAACATGTTTCTTATTCTAACATTAAATTGCCCACGGACTAGAGTGCAACATAACATATCTGTGTCAATGTCTCCATGAGAAACAGAATCTGGCGTCTGTGTTCCCATTACGGAACGGCGCAGAAGGGACAGGGCCACACTTTAAGAGCCTGTGTTAAAAGAAAAAACTCATGTAAAACAAAAGTTCACAAAATATTAGTCCAATTTGTGAATGTTTCATGTATTTTGAGGAGCCAGAAAAGTAGTTCACGTTAATGTTGTCATTCACTATGGTATGCTGCAAACTCTTGTTGAATGCAGCATTTTAGGTCATGGAACACTGTTCGTGCCTGATTTACTCCAATCTTGATTATTTTTTTTTTTAAATCTGGGGTTTCCACAATGGGACAGGACCAGAGCAGCCTCAGCCCTGAGCACTTCCCCCAGCCCCTGTGGTCTCTTGCCTTAATCCGTCTCCCCGCCCCCCACCCCAGTGTGATTTGCTAAACTAGAGGTGGAAACCCCCAAAGGGAGACGACCTAATGGTATTTATTACCAAGAGTGTGAGTTATCCATTTCTGCATAGCAAATCATACTAAAGCTCAGGGGCTTAAAGCAACAAACATATATCATCTCACAACTTCTGTGGGTCTAAAAGTCAGGTGCAGTCTAACTGGGCGCCTTTGTTGACCAGGGCTGAGATTTCACGTGACGGTTCTGCGGCGGGGCGGGGGGGCGGGGGGGGGGGGGGCGCGTGCCGGGGGGAGCATTCCCCAGCTCATGTGGCTGCCATCAGGATTCAGTCCCTCATTCGGAGGGTCCCAGCCATCCACTGGCTGTCGGCCAAAAGCCTGGCTCAGTTTCTTGCCAAGTGGGTCTCTCCATAGTGCAGCTCACAACGAGAGAACCAGCTTCCCTCAGGATGTGTGACAAGGGCATGCAAGACAGGGACACCTTCTTTTTGTAACCTATCTTGGAAGTGACCTCTGTTACAGTCTGTTCATTGGGAGTCACTAGGTCCGCCCCACACATAAGGGGAGATTACACCAGAGCCTGAGCACAGGAGGTGGGGACCTGCGGAGGCCACCTGAGAGTCTGCCCGCCACACCAGGTCACTAAGTCATGGCTGTTTGTCCCATGGCCTCAAGTCTCGAGTAGTGGTTCTCTACTGCTCTCTACCTGTATTGATTTTAGTGATGTTCTTGCTTTCCTATTAGGGTCTAAAGTCACAAAGGACACAAAGAAGCACTATAATTCAGTGGAAAGATGACATGCACTAATCCGGAAAGCTGACTTCTTGTATAGGTGTAGCCTATTAATCAGCTACGCCTCCTAATCTCTGAGACAGAAGTTATATGAGATATGATATACAGGTACACAGAGGCAAGAAACAATATGGGCATTTACATGATCGTGTCTAATTCGCTGCATCTTGAAGAGCTTCAGTACATAGGAGGCTTTGGGAAAACATCCTTGTTCATGTTAAAGGTTCAAAGGGGCTGAGGTTAGTATTCCTGAATGAACTATCTTGACAAAACAAACTGAGCATTCCTTGAGATTGCCCTTTCATAAACAACCAGCTTCACTCTAGCTAACTTCACAGGTCAAAATATAAATCACAGAGATAATAACATGGGATATCATATCATCACCTGCCAAATAGCCCGGGAAGGCAATGGTATGCAGGGGGTTCTGAAGTCAAATGTCTCTACCCCTTGTTATCTGTGTAACGGAGGACGTCTCACCTTCCTCACCTGCAAAATGCACCTAAGAAGAGTACTCACCCGCAGGGGGTTTGCAGGAGATTAAATAATACCAGTCAAACACCTGGAAGGAGCGCCAGGCCCATAGCAAATGCTCAGAAAATGCTGCTTGTCATTGTTATCACTATTATGCCCCCCTTCAATGTTCACATATGAAAAATATTTCGCTAATATCTCTCCAAATCAGTATCTTGATTGAGAGATTTTTAGACAAATTACGTGGAAAACATTCTTGGAAAAAAGAACAATGACGGTTTCGGTTGTGCTAACAGAAACGTGGGACACTAAACAAGTACCCGCAGTGAAATTGTCAATGTTAATTTTGGTTAAGGTACATGGGAAGGGAACGGAGTCAGCAGAAGCTTAAACACAAAATGAGTGCAAATCAGCCCGTATTTACAGTTCATGCCCTGTTCTCGCCGACAGGGTAAGAAACAGTGCGAGGGCTTCAAGGAACCATCTTCACCCCACTTGCAATTCAGAAGCCACAGGAAAAGCAAGATGAAGCTAGCCTTGCAAATTGCTGAGAAGCGAAGACCGCCGTTTGAGTAGAAACTCATCTTAAGTAACAGAGATCAGAAACATCTCTCATTTAATACACTGCCAAGCTTATCATCATATCTTGGCCAGGAGGAACAAAAATTTCCTAAGAGATCTCTTCAAGGAAATGAAAGCAGCTTGTCATTATAGTTGAAAATCAGGGGAAAGAATATGTTTAAAGTTAATCTCTAGTTTACTCGATACTTCAGTGAAATAAAAAATTTCACCTTTTGCAGGGGGAGTAGTTGCTGTTCAATTTCTCTGATGATATTTATTATCTCTTTTGTAAAGGTGATAGAAAATACTTTCGGGATACGGCGCTTGTGCCTTTCTATCTAGAGGAGCTCACAATATGGTGAGTGGAAACACATCAACACATAATCACAACATGAATGCTAGGTAGGTTTTGTGCAAATGGGAGACACGGGGCATGGAATCAGTAGGTGGGAAAGATCCTCAAAGTAGAATGACTAACAGAACAAATCCTAATAGCATCACCTGACTTTCAAACTGCTTCGTTTGGTTTGAATAGTGATGTGTGTGTGTTTTGATGGGAAGCATCTTTGGTTAAGATGGTAGACCCAATACATGCATCCAGTTCTGCTCTTCCCTAAAGTTCCACTAAAACGATACGGGAAAGAGATTTTTTTTTTCAAAACAGAAGTCATAAAGACTGAAAGAGAAAAAAAGGCGATGACAACAGGAAAATCTGGAAGCAAGTTGTACCTGATTCAGCTGCCTTAAAATGATGACTGCATAGCTCTCAGCAGGAACAGAGAACCAACCGGAAGACACGGACTGGCGGCACCAGCTACCTGTCTAACTGAGGGTACCAAACGCCGGACTGTTGACTATAGAGCCTCCACCTCCAGCCAGTCCTCCTCCTGACCTGGGGACCAGAACACTGCCAGACAGACCTTCACTGCTGCAGGCCAGAGATAGGAGGTCTCTGGGGAATCTAATAACCCCGTGACCATGAAGCAAGAAGAAAAGATAAAGACTTTGCTGGCTACCCAACAAATAATGCACCCAGATAATGCTACATCAAACTCAAAGTCAAAAGGCCTGAAAAGGGGGCCCCTGGTTTCTCATCAGCTTTTGCCTCTCCCACTTGTAAGCCACAGCAGCCAAGCACCAAATCTTCTGCAGAAAGCCTCTAACAGAGACCAAAAATATCAGTAAAACTCCTCTATACCCTCCAAAGGGTTTTAATGACCCTTTGGGTCCCCACAAGCTCCTCTGCCCTTTTCACCTTAATCCCACCGCATCAAGCTTTGGCTGTGATTACCAAGTCACCAGCAACTGCAATCCTGTGTTTTCCAAACGTACACTTCTTAGTTCCTGACAGCATTTGACACAGTTAATAATTCCTTCCTCTTGACACGTATTGAATTTGGCTTCCAGGGTTCAGCTCTCTTGTTTTACTCCGACTTGTAATGCTCCCGACTCCTCGGCCTCTTTTGCTGGCTCCTTCTCTCCCCAGCTTTATTTTTGGAGGGCCTTGGGGCTTCATCCTTACGCCTCTTCTCACCTCTGTCCACACTCACACCCTTGGTGACTTCATCCAGTCCCATGGTGGGCATGAAATCCTCCCACATTTTCATCTACAGCCTAAAAACTCCTTCTTGAAGCACCAGCTCATAGAGCCAACAGCCTTCTCAGCACACACACCTGAAACTCTCACGGGCAGACCACTCTGTGCACACTGTCTCCTGTCTCACATGGAGACCCATCTATCACGTGCTGAGCCAGGCCATCCTTCAGTCTGGTCCCTCTCCCCCGTTCCACACCTGATACATTCTTATCGCTGTTGGCTCTACATTCCAAATACGCGCAGGTGTGACTTCATCTCGGCACTGATTGCTGCCATCCTGTTCCCAGACACTCCCAACCACTGCTGGATGATGACACCACCCTGACTGGAAAAAATGGTCTTCAAACACAAACACATGGTAACGGAAATAGGAAAACTCAATAGAAGACATGAAAAATAGATGTGAGGGAATTTCCCAAACATAGATCAAAAAGGAAAAGAAGAGGAAAAGTTAAGAAAATTTATCCAATTCTGGAAGGCCAACATCCCAATATTAGAAGTTCTAGGAGGGGGAAAAAATCAGTTTTGACCAGCTCCTGAGAAAGTAGATCCCAGTGAGTTCAGCAACAGAAACTACAGAGGCACGCACTTCCTCCTGCCATATTTCTGCCAGACACACGGCACCTGGCCCACACACTAGCCCAGCCAAAGCCCTGTCCCAGGTGTCTCTACATCACAGAACTTACTCATGATGTTGCCTACTCCCCACAAAGCACCCTTAAACAACTTCAAGGACTCTTAAGCTAGAAGAAAGATCACAACTTAGAAACATTTTCAGCTTATCTTTTCTTACAAGCCTTTATCTAACAATAGAACTATTCCCTTCTTCTTACCCAACTAAAACTGTGGTTGTCTCTAGATTTTAAAAAACTAAACAACAAACTAATGAGTAATACTTCTGTAGGTGGATGAAGAAATGCAAGAGTGATTAACGCAAGGTGGGGACAGTTGGAGAATGGAGGGAGATTTCTAGAAAGAGTATATTCTGGTAGGAGTAAAGATAAATATGAGTTGGTTTCCAAAATCTTTCATTTATTAGGCATTGAAGTGAAGGACACAGGAACAAAGTGGCGGGGGGGAATTATTCATTCATGCTTGTTTCTAATTTAGTCTTCCCCATGGTTTAAAAGGTTGGCTCATTCGAGGTTAACGTAGGGAGTGATGTCAGCCCTTTAGTTAAAGTGTGGTGACAAAAATATTTGAAATATGAATCAATTCCTGACAATTAGTCACTTGACAATATGACAAAACTGTTAAATATATTTGCCTGGTTAAAAATTGTTTTCAGCTGCAAAAAGAATATCCGAGTAAATAATGGCAAACAAAATCTAAGTTGGTTGGCATTAATTTAGGGGCTAAAATAAAAGATTGGTGCCAGAGTATTTTTAATGGTTTTTAAATATCTTTTACTCATGTAGAAAAACAGCTGCCACAGCTCCATCCATCACTTTTGCATTCCAGGCAAAATGAAGGAGGGAAAAAAAAAACAAGAATGTATGTGCCATAACTATTAATTATGAATTCTTAGCAGACTTCTACTTATGTCTCACTGGCCAATATAGTTTTCCACGGTCACTTAAAACGAAGAGGAGGTTGAAAAGTGTGAAAAACATGGACAAACTGCTATCTCTAACAAAACAGTGATTTCAACCTCTGGCCTAGGTAATTGCTGAAACACTCCCTACCTACCTACCTACCTACCTACCTACCTACTTACCTACTGTGGCTCAGGGTAGTCAGACCATGCTGACTTCTCAAATCCATCCTGTAACATAAATACAAGTCACCTGACGCATTTCAGGTATTCCTTCTTTTGTATATAAGCATGTGTTCTTTCCCTCCAAGGAGATTTTTAAAAGCCTGATAAGCAAGGATCTTATCTTAAATATCATCAGCTCACACCAGAGCATTCTACATATAGTAAGAAAACTAAAAAAGTTTACAGGGTGAAAAGCAAAAGCCATGACTGAATCTTCCAAAGAGGAGCCCTGATAGCTAACCTGAAGGAAGAGATACCGCAAGGGGTGTATTTGCATCATTGGTCCCTTACATCCTCACGGGTGTCCATCCTGAGAAAGCAAAAGCCAAGGACTGGCCGGAGCAGCAAGACCTTCAGCAAAAAGAACTACATTAGCATAACTGCTGCATGATAAGGAAGGAAGGAACCAAGGCAGAAAGAGTAAAAAAAAAACATCTATTTCTAGAGGAAGATGAATGGTTCCCCTTTCTCCTTCACATCTACAGTCTGTGGTGGATGCAAATGGTTAGTTCCTACTCATTCAGGAGTTTCTAGTGCTGTCTCAGTTCTCCTGCCAGGAAGACATAAAAAGGAAAAAGAAAGAAAAAAAAAAGTTTGGTAGAAATGCCTAGAATTATCATCCCTAAATTTTTATTTGAGACTCAGGAAAGCACAGAAAACTTTGCTAAGTGCATGTCACTGTACAATTTTGACGACAATGGAGTCAAGAAACCTAGAGCATCCTTTAGTAAGGAAATACTGATGTGGTAGTCCCCACCTGAAACTCTGCACACGGGACGGGGCTGGGGGTTCTTTAAAAACCGTCAAAATATCTCCTAGAGGTGGAGCAATTGTTAAAGGTCAAGCAATGTTAAAAATTGTGTTTGGTTTTGCTTGGCTTAATGGAACATATCCAACAATGTCTTAAAACAAACATTGCTCAAAGAGAGAAAGACATTTGGCACCATAATCATCCGAACAATTCCCACTTGATAATCAGATAAAAGGAAACATACATTCACTGGCGATCCGTACGTATCCTACCACCACACATGCTTGAGCGCCTGGGAATGTGGCTTGTTACACACACACACAACATAGGCAGCCCACACTGTGGCAGACCTGCAGGAAGACACTCTGCTACATGCTTTTAACATACATGGGAAACACATGTTCTTGAATAATATTTCAAGTAATTCTGGATTATCTGGAGACCATAACGAATTAAACAACAAATATACCAACAGCATTATTCTTTGTTAAATTACCATTTGCAGTCCATATTATTTTGTATTAGTTCCACATGCACTACAGTATTCTTTTTTTGATTCCAAATTAAAACAGCGGCATTTGATTCCCTAAGATCATAAGACTTCTAAATTTTATTACTGCTCTTCCCATTCAAGTTCCCAGTTTTTACCTTACTATTTTTATTGAGAAGTTTTAATTTACCTGAATAATATCTCAAAAGTCTTGTTTTTCTCCAAAATTACTTGAAACTTTAAACCTCATGCTTTTGAATTCACAGATCTGAATTTGAAACACGGACTTGTAACTCTCTAGTGTGTGTCTCTCGGAGAGATTAGGTAATCTCTGAGTCTCCTTATTCACACGTGAAACGGGTGTATTAATGATAATGTTAATACCTCCCTCAAATGACTACGGACAGAATTAGAGGTGATTCCTCTATTAAAATCCTTACCATAGCAAGTGCTGAAAAACAGAAGGTTCTTAGTTCTCTCTGAATGTCTAAATATCATATATGCCTTTACAGATTTAATTGCTCTTATAAAACAGAATTTAAATCAAAAAATAAAATTGCATGTTGCATATTATTGTTTGGGCCTTAAAAAGATGAGGGCAGCACATCAGAGTCAAACATCTATATTCAATTAGATGATTCTCAGCCATATTGGAAGCTGAGCGATAAAGCACTTGAAAATGGGCTTAAACTCAGCCCAGTGGGAAATGGGATATTTTCAAATCAGCAGACAGTGAGTAAGTCACTCCAACATCAAGACGCACACAAGTGCCTATGACCTGAAAGGTATTCTTTTTAAAAATGACACTCAGTGATATAATGACACTTGTCATTACATGCAAATGTTTGCCAACTGACCAGTGTGATGTTGAAAGGGAACCATTTAACCCTATTTCCAAATCTATTCATTTCATAAACATGCTTTTAAATATCAGCAATGGATGCAATAATCAGAAAGCATTTGTATCCATCTGTGAAGAAAAGAGAGTAACTTCCTGAACACATCATTCATTCATTCATTCATTCATTCATTGAAAGAATGTCCAGAGGGTTCTAAGTGTCCCTGACACTCACCTCCTCAGCCCTGGGGGCACAGCGGCAAACCTGACAGACATACTTCCTGCCCTTGTGGAGGTTACACTTTATTAGCAAACAATTAAAAGGCTCTACATCCTAGAAAGCGAATAACTGCCCTTTTTATAATATCCTACAACTTAGAAATCACATTCGTTCACACTCTCTCCATTTTTCAGACAGTTCAGGCCGGTAGGGTTTTCTTATAAGGAGGAAACAGACAACGAAAGACCAGCACTCTACAGATTTTGCAGTAAGGTTATATAAAGAAAGGCCTTCCAGTTGGAAAAAAAAATAAATCTCCTAGCCCATCCACCACTGGTACATCTCAAGCATGCTTGCTTATACAAGGTTAACGACATGTTACTGATTAAGTCAGTAGACTTCATACACCTATGCGCCTTGTTTATAAGAGCTGTACAAGTTAAATTGTTGGAGAACAAATGCATTTTGTTTGAGTCAGTGTGTCGCCTTCTTGTCTAGGCAGAGGGAAGAAAATGGATACCAAGACTGTAATCCTTTTGGAATAAAATCTTTAAATGCAAACACGATTGCCATTGTAGACTGTTTAATCTAGCGATATTGTATTTCATTTCTGGTTTTGGAGAGCTTTGTTGATTTGACCATACTGGTACAACTCAAGGCTTATCTCAACTGTTTAGATAAAGTTTATTTGACTTTGGCAGGTGACAAAATCTAGGGTGTGGAACAAAGGGGGTAGAAAAAAAGGCTGGCATATTCCCAGATAGTGTTTATTTTAAGCATAGTGTATAGATGAGCAAATAGTTTCAAACAACGCACTGTACTTTGTATAAAACATCCACTGTCTGTTGAATGTTTTCCGTAAACCAGCACTGCAAAATGTCCTTTATTGGGCATAAGGGACTTCACCTTCTTGCTTAGGTAAACATTTACACTCTTGTAAAATAGAGCTCAGAGAGTTGCCCTGGAAATAGTGCCCTGACTTGGGGAGGGGGTGACATTTGCCTCCATTTTCTAACGCATATTCTGAAAGGGCAATAGTGCTCAATGTTATTGTTAATGTAAGCACATATATTGCTTCATAAGTACAGACTCTATCAGAACGTTTAAATGCCTTATTCTAAAATAGCTTTCATACAGATACTAATCAAACTTTTGTTTGGCGTAATTCTATACAAACATGTCTGACTTTGAAAGAAACACAAAACAGAAAGCTTGAATTTACAAACACAAACACAATGATTATAATTATGTTTTTTTAATTCCCTTTTTAAAATACTTCATCTAAACAAGTACTTAAATAGCTTCCTTACTATACTATACATTAGCATTTATATATTGGCAACCATGCTGAAGTAGAGGAAGAGACCAAGATGTTAAAAATGCATCAAAAATAAAGAAAACTTAGCTGTGAACTTGTAACATAAAAGTTCTCACAGAAGAACTTATAAGATCGGAACTTACATACCAAAACTTGATATGGTATGGTTAATTCTTTTCATTGTATTACAGAGATGGCCAACTAACTAACTGCTTGTCTCATGACAACTTTTCCAAAATTTCTAAGAAATATGACAAATCTAAAGAACAACCACAATAATCATCATGATCCCCTTGGGATAATTTTATGGTTTACTTAACTCAACACGTGGTTAATATGTGCAAAGAATGCAATGGTTTCTGGGTATATTAAGTCATACTTTGTCATCTGTTCAGTTAATGAAGGGTTTTTTTCTTTTTGGCCTTTCGATGTATATAAGCAGGTAAAGGTTAGTTTAATGTGTCATTGTCCAGAGGGATGGGGGGTCAGTTAAATACAGGCCAGAGTTGCAAACGTTAGGATTTCTCTGACGTCATTTCAATGAATAAAAAGTTGCTTCTAAATAAAACAGAAGTGTTTCAAATACAAGATGGAATGGCCTCTATTCTAACTCACCCACTCATGTTTTTGAGCTTTCATTAAACTCAGAGAGCTATCTGGTGACTGGAAAGCCCACTGCTTGGGGGAACTGTGTCCTCTGACCCACAGTCCTGTCCTCAAGCTCCACGTGTCGGGCTCAGGGACCACCCGCTGCTCCATGCTGCCGTGGCAAAGGAGAGGATGGGCCAGTTTTGCTTCTCCCAAGCCCGCTTCCTCCTTCATTACTTTAAACCTCCCGTGGCTTTCAGCACTTCGGCAGCTACAACACACCACAAATTTTTGTTTAGTTGAGTAAATTGCATCCTTCTCATAACTTATTATTTTTTTTAAAGATTTTATTTATTTATTTTTAGAAAGAGAGGAAGGGAGAGAGGAAGAGAAACGTCAATGTGCGGTTGCCTCTCGTGCGCCCCCTACTGGGAACCTGGTCTGAACCCAGGCACGTGCTCTGACTGGGAATCGAACCACCAACCCTTGGTTTTCAGGTCGGCACTCAGTTGACTGAGCCATAACAAAAAGTGAGCTAGGGTCATTTTTTAAATTAAAAACCATTTTTACTGTCAGAGCTTTCTGATATCCTTTTGTCACCGGAAACATGCACAAAGAGTGAAACGTAGGATGGGTATGGCTTTAGAAAAGCATTAAATGAAAGCACTAGTGGGACTCGTAACCTACCTTGGACACCATGACATTTCACTACAGGTCCCATCACGTAATTTCTAAGTCTCGTCTCTCCCCCTCCCCACCTCTGGAGATAAATTACAGTTCAAGCTGTGAGGGTGCTCTCTGAATAATACATGTTTCTTACATATTCTGCCCCAAGAAATGAACTAAAATGTAAGAACTTTCCCCATAGTCCCATACCTGTTGCCTCAACTGAGCAAGAACTTCCTTCCAACGTCACAAATTTTTTTTAATTGAATGTCTTTTCCTTAGCTCCTCCTGTATGTGAACAATGCCATGAAAAATTCGACCATTAAAAATAACACATACTTCAGGTTTCACAATTTCCACATGTAAAGGTTCTTTTGTATTTGTATTTGCTCCTTTTTTCAAGGTGTACAAAGTCCATCTGAACGTATCTGTGTAGAGGAATGAGTTGCTGGCAACTAAAAGACTTTGCTGAAGCACTTAAAAATTTAGTCTCAATTAAAATCATGATGCTCCTTGTCGGCAAGAAGCAATTTCCTGTTACTAGAGTTCTCAGGTATTGTAATAAACTCCTCATAAATAAACGCAGCATCTCCTTCCTATTTCCCTCTTTCTAGTTGAGGAGGGAAGAGAGGAAGTAGATCCACTTGCCAGGCTACCACTGAGGAATATGCAAGCTGTCTTCCAGAATTCTTTCTTCGCACTAAATGAAACAGTTCAAGGTTGAGACTAAAAGTTAACTCCCCAGACTATATCTTACTCCACGCTTTAAGCCTTTCACTAAGTGTTCTGAAATTACTACTCGAGAATGTCACAGATGCTAGAAAACTGATGTCATTTCTTCATGACACCCAGGCCTTTCGCTCAGTGCAGCCGAGGACAGGAACACTGCATTCGCAGACTGTGGCTGAGACAAAGACCTTTTGTCTCAGGTCACAAAGAACAGGTCACAGTGCCCCGCTGCAGTGAGGCCTGGATCCCCAAGGCCTGTTTACAAAGTTGTAAGTGAAACTTCAAAAGTGGGCCCTGACCAATAAACATTAACAAATATGTATTAGAACAGAAATTATGGTACAAAAGACTGCTCATGAGGGAATTAGATTTAGAAATAAAAAATTGTCTCAAAATGACAAAGTGTGCATTTTAGAATGACTCAACCACTTCCGTGTCAAAAACGGCATAGCCTGCCTTGACTGGTGTGGCTCAGTTAGTTGGGTGTTGTGCCACAAGGCAAAAGGTCGCAGGTTTGATTCCCAGTCAGGGCACATGCCTACATTGTGGGTTCAGTCCCAGGCATGGGCAAGGGGCGACCAATCGATATTTCTCTCTCACATCAATGTTTCTCTCCCTCTCTTTCTCCCTCCCTTTCCTCTCTCTGAAAATAAATAAATACAATCTTTTTTTTTTTTTTAATGGCAAAGCCTGCTCAGTTTCATTTAAATAAACTCAATATTCTAAAATTTATTTACTATTTTTTTCCCAAGCATCTCAATGATTCAAAAGCCTTAACTTAGGTACATAACGTAATGGTAGCACTACCAGTACTTCACGGTGAGTGAAGCGTAATTTTTTTCATGTAATATAGTATGAAAAGTTTCCTAATGTAGCTTTCAAATTCCACAATGCCACGAACCATTAGGAAACTACCATTTGTTGGGTTTTGCCGTTGTATTTGGATATCCATCACAATCTGAAAAGCCTATTAAAATACTTCTCCCTCTTCAGCTACATATCTGCGAAAGGCCAGATTTTCTTCATACATTCCAACTCAAACAGTGTATAACAACAGAATGAGTACAGACGCAGATATGGAGCTGGCTGTCTTCTATTAACCCAGGAGATAAAAGGGATTTTCAAAACTGTAAAGCAATTTTGAGTAAGGCATAGTCTTAATGAACATATTGCAATCCTCCGTTTATTAATTTTTTTAAAAAGGCAGAAAGACATAATATAACACTGAAATACAGCAGTCCAAGCATGTGGGAACTTACATATCCAAAAACAGATCGATTATACAGGATTCTAAAATTTAAAAATACCAAGAATTAAAAAGACATATATGTTCCCAAAGGAAATAATTAGTATCAACTTGAACACCACAAATTCCTCAATTAGTATTACCTTCCAAATGGATGTTACCAAAAATTCTCAACGTTATGCAACCATCCATTATAACAGAAATCAGATTTTCTGTTTATATTTACTAGTTACTACAATAGTTACTAGTGTTTTGCTCATCGGCTCTTGAGAAGATCTAATAATCACAGCTTAACTTGATCAGTAACATCTGAGAGAGCTCCCTATGCCTTGAAAAACCTTCTTCACTCAGTTTCAAGACAAAACACTCTCTTGGTATTCCTCCTACCTCAGCTGGTAACTTCTTTGCAATAGCTGTTGGTGCGTCCTCTTCTCCTTGCCGAATTCCAGCGTTCACCCCTTGGATTTCCGCTCCTCTCCATCTACATTTACTCCCTTAGCTTAACTCTCAGCAAGATGCTGGTGAACCCCTTCTCTAGCTCTGAACTTGGATTTCCAAGGTCCCGCGCCGCTGCGCAGATGTCTGATAGGGGCCTTACATGTAACTAACACGCCCTGAATGGACCCTCTGATCGTCCCTTTCGGTTCTGCTCTTTACATAGTAAGTGGCAACAACATCCGCCCACTAACTCGGGCCAAAAATCCCAGAGTCCTCTCTGTCGGAGTCTAGATTGACTCCATCAGCAAATCCTGTTGCCTCTGCCTTTGAAACATCGACCTGCCTGTATCCCACCATGCCCACTGCGGCCACTTGGGTCCAGCTCCACTGCCTTGCATCTGGACCGCTGTGGCGCTGTCCCCCTTGACCACTGTTTTTGAAGAGCAGCCAAGGAATCCCTTGAAGACATACATCAGACCAATCACCCCTCTGCCAAACCCCCTAACAGCATCCCAACCTTCTCAGAGTCAAAGGCGAAGTCCTTACAAAGGCAACGAGGTTCTCTGTGATCTGAACACACACAGCATTCTACCTCCGTTCTTTATCCAAACATATCTCCAGCTGTGCTCCCCTTCGCTCATCCTCTCCAGACACGCTTGGCAACGTGCTGTAAGAGGCCAGGACACACTGCCCTCACGGTCCTTACACACGGCTGCTCCTCCTCCCTAGCACGCTCCTCCCTCCGGGATCTCCGGGATTTCTTTTCTCCCCGCCTTCAATGGCACGTTCCTGCTGACTCCTCCCTCACCTCTCACTCTGCGTCCCTGTGTCGGTCCCCTGCTTTTGTTCATCTCCTCCGTGGCACGTATCACCACTGGGCATACCATACATTTTCCTTTTGGTTTTTTTCCTCCCCTACTGGAATGTAAGCTCCACACGGGCATGGATGTTTTTGTCTCTTTTGCCTTCATTTCTGTAGCCCAGTGCCAGGAATGGAGCGTGGCACAAAGTAGGTAGCCAGCAAATATCTGAGTGAATAAATAATTAAATGTTGGAAGAACCCTGGTTGGGTAGCTAGGTTGGTTAGAGCACCACCCTGATACACGAAGGTTGCTGGTTCAATTCCGGGTCAGGGCACATATGGGAATCAACCAATGAATCCATAAATAAGTATAACAACAAATCAATGTCTCTCTCTCTCTCTCTCTTTCTCTCTCTCAAAATCAGTAAGTAAAAAAATGAAACGTTGGAAAAAATAAAGAAGGGAAGAAAAGAAGACAAAAGGAATGAATGAATCATGATCTTCCTGATATTAATACCAATGTTGACATCTTCTCTGTGGTAAGAACAGAGGCTAGTGGTTACAACAGTAAAATTGGTCACTCTACTACCTTCCACCACTCATGAAAGTATGTCACTAAGGCGACCCAGGTCTTTGAATGCATTTTCCTCCTTATCCCTCTAACCGGTGCAGAGGTCGGCCACGAAAAGACATCTTCCCTTCCACAGCTTAGTCTGGGAAAGCACATCTGAGCATCACCTGAACCACAGAACTGAGAGCAGACAGGGGAGGGAGCAACAGAAGGACTTTTAAAGCAAACTCTCCAGTATCCCACGGAACCCGGGAACCCTTCGCAGGAGGCGTCTTCTCTCTCCCGGCCTTGACTGCCTACCTGCCCCACCCCCAACACACACAGCATAAAAGAGAACTCAAGCTGGGGGCCGACACTGGGGGTCAGCGTTGTGAACAGCTCATACAGGCGCTAGCCAGGAGGCTGGTTCAGAGTCATGAACCTCGGATGTGAAAACATCATGCACCATTTTTGCCAGCTTAAGTCACTGCTATAATGACTAACACTGAGCGTGCTGGGGAAGTACAGAGAACAGACGCATCCAGACCCTGTGTTTAAATCACAGCCCCACCACTTGCTGCTTAACTTTCTTTGGCTCTTTGGCTATTCTCTGCCTCAGTTTTTTCATCCCTGTGATGGGCATAATAACATCATCTACCTCAGAGAGTTATTGCTGGTCCTGTAGTAACAACTCTAAGCCAACTATTATTATTACCATCATCATCAACTGTATCACCTTAAATTTAAAATTATAAAATCTTAGAATAAAAATGAACCTAGCAGATAACTTATTCGAACATTGTGCTCAATTAAGAAATTCTCTCACAATTCCTAATTCATAAGGACTTCAATTCTGAACTACAAACATGATTCTAGTTATTGAAGCGTCTTTCTTTTTCCCCCAAAATAACAAAGTTCCACTCCTCTCAAGGATTATGCAAAAGGAGTATTTTTACAGAAACCATACCGTTTTCACACAGTAGTTCAAAGCTGATGTGATTAATTGTACACTCACCTAAGTGTCTACATTCAAATTTGGACTCCCCTTCCACGCATGCTCCAGGTGGACCTGGGCAATTCCTTTCACAATCATCCAATGACTGTAAAGAACAGATCCAGCACTACAGGGGGGATATGAACGCCGAGCGGCAGGGGGCTATGTCTCCAGGCTTCACAGAGCTCACCTTCTAGTGGGGGTTGGGAGGAGCAGCAAAAATAAACACACAAACAAATACTTGATACGTAATCAGATAGTAAGTGCAAGGAAGGGGAAAAAAAATACCTGTACCCAAAGCTCACAGCTTGAGATCAGCCTCGGGAATTATGTTTCTCTTTTCCATAAAAGTAGCATCAAAAAGTCCAACTTTGGAATCATGTCATACAAATATAAGCCGAGTATAACCCACGTTTTTTGCTAAATCTGCAATGAAAAACTTACAAGCCTTTTCACCTTGATTTAATCATTTCTATGTGGTCAAAAATGATTTATGAAATCTTTCTTTTTGTAAGAAACTCTAAGTAATGAGTACATATTTTAAATTAAAACATACAATGATGTTAAATTTCTGAAAGAAGGTTTTAATGGGAGCATACCCATACCACGTGCATGGTTCTCCAAGAGAGGCCGCAATGGACCAATAGGTCACACAGAGCACTGGATAGAACCTGCTTTCTTCTCAAATCTCTAATTTTAAGTAACTTTGCATTTCAATGAAAACAATTCACTAAACGGCCCATCAGCATTTACCACATTTTGAACATCTCAATAAATATAACAACAGGCCTTAAAATTCCACATCCCATGTGAAGAACACACTTAAAATAAAGCTGAAAAGGGAGCATGAAGCAATTTCTAAGTGAGCTTTGTAGACTTGAGTTTCATAAAGCAAGTAGACATTGCAAAAAAAAACCAAAACATCGCCCACACTGATCCCAATTTTTGAGGATATTACAAAAATAAACAAATGATTGTGGATAAACTTACTTATGATAATTAATAGGCAAGTGAAAAAGCTTGTGTCTCCAAGAATGAAACCAGAAACTCTATGACAAAGACCTGAAGTGTGTCATCTACAACTCGTCTGGTAGGAAATTCCATCGGAAAAACATTACTCAGCGACCACGCATCGGGGTGAAAGAACAGCTCCGTGTGAAGGCTGTCAAAATACACCGGGAAAGAGTCCCTACGAAACAGCCTCAAAGTTCCTGCAGCCTAGAAAGGGTGTTCCCAGAGCCTCAAAGAAGTATTCCTATACTTTACACTCACAGCGGGAAACTCGTTTAACTGTCAGGGAAATCACATCAAAGCAATACATACAAGCGAGCATCTGTCCATGTCCCTCCTTAGATTCTACTCATGTCTCTCACCAAGATGCATTTAGCCAGCAAAGCCGAACTCCTCCCTGCTATACCGCATGCCACCCAGACCCAACAGTGAGTGACAAATGTGGAATGTGGCGGACTCCCACAGCCCAGAGACAATAATGAAGAAACCACACAATTATGGGAGACCCTGGCCTTTCAAGTTTCCAAAACAAATTGCTCTCCTTGTAGATAAAGTAGAGTCCAAAGATGTGGCCAGGCTAACTTCTAAGAGCTGCTAATATAAATAATTCACGTATTTATCACCATTCAGAAAACAGAAATGGACACAGCCCAGTGCTAACTCAGCGGTTCAGGAATACTCACCCAAACAATCAAATCTGCTTAAGATACGTTCTCCTTGAACTTAAACTCCCATATTTCCCGTCTCATCTCACTCTTAAACTGCATCAGAATGAACAGCTTCTGCATTCTACTCTTCCCCTTATCACATGGCAAAGGCTTCTTGTGGAACCTGCTCAGACTAAGAAAAGGAGGACTAAAACCTTTAAGTTCTCTCTCCTCACTGGTTGGCCAGGCTCAAAGCTTCCATCTGCTTCAAAGCCAATAAATGCAGCTCAATTCCCGAAGACCACAGCACAGACAACTGATATTGACCGAGTACTTAATATGACATGTGTATTTCTTTGTATGCGTGTGCGTGCGCATGCACACCCCTTTACAGGAAATAACTCACTTGGCAATCCTTTTTACTAATGAGGAAACTGAGGAATAGAGTTATGGAGAAATCTGCTCAGGTTTACTCAGCTAACCAGTGGCAGAGCTGGATTCAAATGCGTTTTAGTTTGGGTTGCCATAACAAGGGATCACAGATAGGGCAGTTTATAAAACAGGAATTTAGTTCTCAAAGCTATGGAGGTGAGAGCTAAAAAACTCTCTTCCTGGCTTGCTTCCACGAGGGGACGCCGCGCTTATGACCTCATATATAAACCTGATTATCTCCCAAAGGTCCTCATCTCTTAATATTGCCACATTGGGGTTTAGGCGTGCAATATGTGCATTTGGGAGGGAGGCACAAACATGTAGTCCATAACGGAATCCACGCAGCTTGGCCCGCAGAACTTACGCCCTTAAGCACTGCTAGACTACACTTGAGACGAGGCGGAAAACCCAGGGAAGTGTGGAGACTAGGGGGACACAAGGAAGAGAAAACTCCGCTTAGAGAGTGAATAGAAAATGAAAGCAAGTATCTCCGAAGGCTGTACTAGGGTGGTATTCAGCACTTCCCTCTAGCCTCTCTGAGCAGGTGGCAGCCCAGGTAAGGGACACTGGAAGGTCCAGATGTCACAGGCTTTTCACAGTGATCGCAACCTGCTGCAGCACACGCTTAGGCCAGACTGCTTTGCCTATACAATGCGTGTCTGTGTTTGGTTCAATTGAGAACACGCTACTCCACCAATTAATTGGTTTAAAAATATTCTTCTTCATTTAGTTCACAGATGTGACAACAAAATCCATTTCATTTCTCTAAGGAACAGGATTTGCATTAAATGACATTTAAAGCAATTTATATGAATGTTGATCAATTTCTTTTTTTACTGTTTTCAAAACTCTAAAAAAAAAAAAAATGTAAGCAGAAGCATTATGCCCTTTTGCCAGTCCTGTTTTTGCACATGGTGCATATTCTCATTTTATTAGGTAACACGGGTCCTCATTCTAGAACAAGTGACCACATTGTGGAGAGCCCCAAACTAGGAATCAAAGGGACCGCAGGCACATTCCGGTCCCAGCCAGGTAACGCCTGGGCAGGCTTCTCCTGTTAAGTCTCAATGTTCTCCACCATCGTGAAAATTAACTCCCTTCTTCTGAACCATTTTACACTATTAACAAATATCTAATTCTGTTTCTTTAGATGCTAATAAAAAGATTTTATTAGGAAAGATATTAGGATATGTATCCTGTTTGCCAAAAGCAATTCTCTTTTTAAGTACCTGCAACCTTAGGTGATTTTCTTCCTACACGGTAATCCAGGTAAGACTCCTCAGCTCCGAGCCCCTTTAAGAGAAGTCGGAGACCAAAACAAAAGAACAGCAACATGAAGCAGGTTCCCATGAGGAGTCACAAATGAACAAACTTCCCCAGACTCTGATGAAAATCTGAAAGCGTGTTATAGTCCTCGTAAGATATCCGTAACCACATTTTTAAAATAAAAAGTGAAGAAACAACCATTAGGCTTAGAGATGAATGAAAATAACCACAATGTTATTAATCATATCAACTATATTTCTGACGGAATACTTGGTGTTTACATAATTATATCACTTCATTTTAAGACACATGATTTTGATAAATCATGTTTAAACAGCAAGAAATTTCAACAAGGACATAACTTAGCACTCATCGCTCCTGGGCCCACAATACCAGCTGGCTTTAGACAGGAAAAATGTCAAAGACACACTGACAGGGCCACTCAAACCCTGGGCTGGCCCAGCCTAGAAGGACGGCGAAAGCTATCTCCCCGGGCGGGATCACTAAACACATACATATTAGGTATTCCTGGTTACAAAATCTGTAATCCATTTTAAAATATGTATACAGAGGGCATATAATAATGTCTGTGAGCCAGTTCAAGCTTTAACTCTAGGTGGGGTTCGCTGTCTTGACAGTCAGGATCCACACGCCCGGGGTGGGTGGCCAGCACTAGGTAAGAAAGGCCGTCCTCCAGAGGCAGTGCCTACAAGCTCCTCTGCTGTTCCTTGCTAGAGCGGTAACTGAAGCTTTGCTAACGCGCATACTAATATCTGAAGTGGACATTCACTCGTGAAGTTAAAGGTTCAAAAGACCTGTGGATTTGTTAAAATCTCTTAGAGATGCTCCACCCCACACCCTCCCACCGAGTATGAGAACCTAGTGAGGGCTACGGCCACTTTATTTAAGGAGGCTGGCTGAGGCTTAGTCCGTAAATAGTCCAGGGCCCAGCCACTGGCTGAGTTGGACTTCTAGTTGCCCAGTGCAGAATATAAAGGTAAGAGATCCCTCTGGGATGTGTTTGCATCAGCCTAGATCAAAGCTTTCCGGTAAGATATCGGTGAGAGTGCCTGAAAAGACAAAGAGCTAGACAACTTCAGGGGTACAAAGCAGATTTTTGAACTGTTTAGTTCCTGCTGGCCAATACATTAAAAAAAAAATTTTGATCATCAGCTGGGGACATTTTTTCATTGCTTTTGTAGAGAGGAAGGGAGAGGGGAACATTGATCGGTTGCCTCCTTTGTGTGCCTCGACCAGGGAATCAAACTTGCAACCTAGGTATGTGCCCTGCCCGGGAATCGAACCCTCAATCTTTTGGTTTTGAAATGACACTTCAACCAACTAAGCCACACCAGCCAGGGCCCAATAGATATTTTTAATAAACAGTTGTATATGAGGGAGGATTAGATCAGAAAGTGGCTTCCACTTGAACGAGGAGTGGGGTCCCTCTACTACCCACATGCCTATGAAATTCCCACTTTGCCCTTGTTGCCCAGGCGATATCATTCATAGCACTGCCTTCCACTCTCAGAATTATTCTAGTGTGGACGAAAAACTATGTGGCTATTCTACACAGAGGTCACATTGTGGGGGTTAGAGCTGAGCCTTAGGAAATTTGAAATTCTTTTGTCGCTACTATTACCTACCAACACGGACCTGAGAGTTGTGAGCGCCCTAGTGAGTCCTGAAGTAAAGGCAAAATGTTGTGTAGGAATTTCAATCTGTTCTCACAAAACTAACCTATCAAGCTGTGGGATACTCTCATAATACCTATTTCTAAGAATTTTTACTGATAGCTTCATTGAGCTGGGAACGAATATTAAAGCTCAGGGTCAATCAAAGTACAGACTCTAGACACCCCCCTGACAATAAACTGGGACTCAGGAATGCCAACTCATCAGCGGGTGAGCCATTAGTGCCTGAAAGGCCCACCTGAGATAGATTTGAGGGGATCCTAAACGCCTCCGCACCCCGACCCCCAGCCGCGGCACAAACTAGGGCAAATCCTCTCTGATGGGCACTTTCATCCTGGACTTTAAATTATTCTAAGCCATGGGGGTGGGGCTTTTCAGAGGTGGCACTCCGCCCTCCCCACTGAAAAACTGCCATAACCTGTATGGTAACCTGGAAGTTACCAGGCACACTCACAATTTTTGTCCAGCAGCTCAAGCCTTCGCTGTAACCTTTACGCAGGCACACAAACACACACTCAGAGTTAATTATTTCAGGCTGCCTCACTCACGGTTGCCGCAGTAATAATCAAGAGACCGGTCCTTTCACTCCATGTGGCGCTGCGGACTCCTCATGAGCTAATGTGGGAAATAACCTGTGTGCCCCTTCGAGTCTGGGTGTGACTTCGTGCTCAGTGGATGTAGCGGCAAGACCACAATCAGACCTTTGGCAACTATAATCCAAACTTTCCACACTAATGACTCTCACAGGGCACTTTAAAATGGAAACATTAAAAGTCAATTGAACTCTAAGTTTTTCTAGAGTTTTAATGGGGAAGAAGAGACAGACAGAAACTAATTCCTGCTTTTTTAAAAACAACATTCCACAGATCTTGTTTTAAAGATACCAGTGCCGGCTGTAGGAAAGGCACAATCTTGGAGAAGCATCTCATCTGAATACAAAGAACAGGACGGGCTTGTGAACGTTCACTCTGTTCCCCGCAAGAGCTGCATGACCTTGACAAAGAAACCTGGCCACTACAAGGTCTTCATTGGCTCTTCTGTAAGATGCCATCGGAGGTCTGGATCAATCTTGTAGCTGCTTCCACACCCAGTATCAATAACATTTATGCTGCTGCGGATTTCTCAGTGAAGGCATGTTCTGGGAGAAGTCAAGTTTATTCTAGAGACCACAAGTGATTCACACGTGTAAATCATGGCTCCAGACAAGATACTGAGGCAGAATGAGGCTCCATCCACTCAGAGCCACACGACTGGCTTCTTCAGGCTTTTGAGGCAGCCATTTTTTAGAAAAACGTGTGCAGTGTTTCCCAGTGCCCCAAGCAATCCCTTTATATCCTAATAGGATAAAGTTTATGCATAATTCTGTGTGACCCTTCAACTACTGACATTCATGCTATGTTATTGTTAGTGTCGCATGTTAAGCTTGCAAATTTTTCAATGAACTCTTGCTGGCATTACCACAGACACAGATGTTAGGCGGACTCCTTTGTTCATAAGGTTCTCATTATTAACTCAAGCCGGGTTGAATATTTGACTGAAGGAAGGACCATATCATTATTTTCAGATTTCATTCTATGACTTAACTGCGCTGCATCTGCCAGCTTTAGAAACGCCAAGTACTTCTTGGCGCCAGATTTGGTGTCCTGTTCGATGACTACGACCCGCAATGTTTCAGGCCGAGGAAGTCTCCTCACCATCAAAACAGTTTAATAAAAACTTATATTGTGATTAAGAGTTACTCATCAATGGACAAGGCAAACCAAGCTTGTGCTATTTACGGATTATTCCACACGATATTTTAAGCCTAACAAATAGGATCTGCACTCATAAAGGGGTAAGCTAGAAAGTCAGTTAAATGTTTCCATGATTTATAAGGTCTGTGTTATACTTGAAACCACATTTTTTTAATAGGTAAACTGGCATTCCATTGGATAATTCAATCTGCTTTAAATCTATTCTAAGGCTCTGGACAGCTTAAGGGACCTTCTGAATATAAATTTAATTCCTCTATTCACCGTTGGGCAATATCTCTGAGCATAAATGTGATCAGAGGATAAGGCAAAGGAACGCCTGTCAACTGTAGGGTTGCATTCAAGTATTAAAACATTGACTCTAAAGCCACTAAGAAAATGTTAAAAATCATCCTGATTCCAAATGTAAAAAATATTGCATAAGCCTGGCTGAAGACATAAATTAAAACAAAAACATAAAAGAAATAACAAAAGGTCATGCATATTACTGCTTCCATGTGTCGGGACCATGAACAATAATATAAGTAGGCAAGAAGACTTTGAAACTATCTTTGATGGTTATTAGAAAAAAATAATTCAATCCATCTATGTGTAGAAAAGCCCAGTGGTGTACACTCTGGTTGTCCCACTTAACTGAAAGAAGAGGGACCAGGTCTTCACCCTGAAAAGTTATACATAACAATGAGCTTTAACGATTCTTTCAACATCTCACAGTATCTTGGAACGAGGGACCAGGAGTACACGCCCCATCCTCCGTCCACTGCTTTAGAGACATCTGAGATGAAGGCTCGGCCAGCCTCTTGAGCAGCTTTGACTTTTCATTTCATCACTTAATATGGCAATCCCATCCCTATTCGACACCTCTAATCATCAGAACACTCTTAAAACAACAACAATCAAAACAAGCTTCCTTGTTACTCTTAACACTGGTTGAAGCTGACCTACTAGAAAATTTCAGGTTTCCTTCCTCTTTTTTATGTTAGTTCATCGAACAATTGAGTCAAGTCTCAACATCTTTTTCTCTCCTGTGGACTCTTCTCCGAGGACTTCCGTTGTCTGAGACGCACTCCACTATCCCTGCCTCTCGCTACTGCCCATCAGTCATTTTGCCTCTGGCATCCAGAAGTAAGTATTTCAGGTACAGTCTAACCAGTTTCAGAGCACAGTGGGACTAGCACCTGTAATGAACTAAAATGTAAATATTTATGAATGTAGACTAAATATGTCACCCGAGAATCAGGCTCTTTGTAAGACAGAAATAACAGAAAAATCTTTCAGCATGGAAGAGAGTAGCAGTTACAGGAAACATACTAATTTCAACACACACAAAAACTCTAAGTGTGAAAAAACTGTACCGCCAAACATCATACTCTTCAGCCCAATGATTCATATTCAGAAACTGAACTTTTATTTTTCTACTCACCATGTTGTATGTCTTTCATGTCTAAATGAAGGCTAGACATTAATATTCCAACTGCTTGTGATCTTTTGTTGCTTAATAACTTGACAACCTGCTCAAGAAAGAAAGGGGAGAAATGTTAATTTGAACTCCAATGGCATGCTTAAGAACATGTCATTTTCAGTCCTAAATGAAGAATGAGTAAAGTCATTTAATTCAAGTATTCAAAAGCGGTTTGCAAAGAGCCTTGGGGTTTTATGCCATGGAACTTCAAAGCCCACCCTCTTTCCTCCAGTAGCCACGAGTCCCTCAGTGTTATCGTCTTCACCAGTCTTGTAAGAGTCTGATGGGCCAGCAAGGAAAATCTCTAATAGTTTAGGCAATCAATGGGTCTCTGTAAAATAATGATTATACATGCGATAACCTGCAGCCTCAAAATTAGAACGTGTTCCTTTTTTAATGTGGAGCCTTGAAACTGGTCAACAAGAGCAAAACGAAATATGCACAGAGAGAACCTGTTAGATCGGATCAATTTGACCACAGAATAGAAGAGTGCTTTTCTTCAGGTCACTTAGAGAGGTCACTGTTCTACTGTCAGGCTGTCTCATCCTGCACCTGGCCCACATGCCAACCAATTAATAGAGGGACGTGAGCATCAGATCGGAAGGGCTGTGTCAGTTCGGTCTCCAACCTTGCTCTCCAGAGAGTCCTGAAGGGTCACACGACCCCACAGGAAGTTCTCCTAAAATAGAGGTGGGCATGGGGCTATTGAACAGACATTTAACCTGTATTTTCCAAACACTAACGCACCCTCATAAATACTGCTTATGAGACTATTATCCTATATCCCACCCAGTCTTGTGAAGCACAACAATTTCTATTTACCCTCAGCGTTTTGTTAGAAACCTGCTCAGAAGAACACTGGAGGAAAGGAGAAAAAAGGGTTATGGTCAAATTACCAGAAGTGACAGCTGCTCTAACAGCTATCACATATGTTGACCTTGTCTTTCTTTTTGGTTTAAGTTGGGTCAATCAGGAAACTAATAAAATAATTGTGCCCAGCTGTCACACAAATTCACAGAGTGAAACAATATTCCTAACAGCAATAATAGCATTCTTGGTTCCCCAGCAGGGATGGGGGTGGAGAAGAACAAAATACTTTCAGAAGGACCAACCACAAGGACTCCCAGTCATTTCTGAAAGCCTCCCGTGAAAACGGGCAGTGCCCCACAGAGGCTGCGCTTCCTCAAAAGGAGAAATTACACAAACCTAAATTTTGACTCTCAGTGAGCCAATTAGCTCTTATATATTTTATTTAATTTCAGCTAGAATCACAGAGCTTAGAACTTGAATTTGAAACAGGTACAGGTAATATTTCTATCGATGGTGTTATCCTCTTCAGAGGTAAAAAAAAAATATACAGACACTTAATATCAGAAAAACAGAAGGCATGTATGCTGTCCTACAGGCGCTTTCTTAACTTTGCACAAATGCAACCCGGTCCCCTCTGTGCTGTTCCGGCTACTTTCCCTAAGTTCCTGTCATCTTCTGGTTCCCAAATGCAATGGGCACATTTGAACCCACACGTCATTTGACCTCCTGGCGGGGCTCACGTGGACCACAAGGGTAGAGGCTCTTCTCCAGGGCTCCTGCCAGTCCTTGGGACTCTGATTTCACCTCATGTGTCAGCATAGCCTGGATTCTGTTCTCTTCACTTTCCTGGGCTATAATTCCTCCTCTACAGACTGACATGCCTGCACTTAGAACTGTATTCTTCTTACTGCATCTTTAACTCCCTAAGTTACCTTCCACTTAAGCTATCTTCCCTAAGATAGCGCCACTTAAATTACCCCCATAGATCTCTCCATTTGACATGTCTAAAACCAAACTTGTCATCTGTCCCATGCCTAAAACCCATCCAGTTTCACGATCTGTTGAGTTGATGGACCACCACCTGCCATCCACCTGCGAAGTTAGAAACCTAGAAATCAACTTTTCATCACTGAGGTTAATTCTACAAGAAAATTAATTATTTTTCCTTCCTCCCATGTCATTTTCTTAAGAAATTTGGGTTCTTCTAGTCATATTCCAGTGATTGCAAACAATTTTTCACTATCTTCCCTGGCACCCTACATGACCAATCACACCCATCTGCTTTGAACAGATACATTATCAGGCCATGGAAGAGAATAAAATCACACATACAGCCCCAGACAAAACCTCCAGAAACCTGACATAGTTAATAGTTATGTGGCATAAGTAGAAATAGTTAAAATTAACATTAACTAAATTTATGGCCTGAAAAATTACTGCATCAAGAAAATAGCCTTGGTCTGTTTCCACTGCGTATATTTTTGTATTGCTTCATTTAATGTATAAATTAAGACAGTACTGGGAACTTCATAGTAGAAGTATGATGTTAGAAACGGCAAGGATTTTGAGGACATATTGACAAGTATCTTTGTAGATCATTAAATATTAGGGTTGGGTTTTTTTTTCCTATTTATCTTGAACCTCCACTATGTGGCTCACTATAAATGGAAATTTCTAATAATGAGAGTCCTAGGATGGTATATAGTAATTAAATTAATTGATTCTTCAAAAGCTTAAGTTTGAGCACAATTTGCATTAGAAATACTGAAAACGAGCAAAGTTCACTGACTTGAGTTTTGGTTTCTCTCTCAACTTCAATCACCGTTCTGTGAAAATACACAATAAAATGACAAAGAAACAAGTCTTCGTCTTCACTTATCTTCTTTCCTCTGCCCATTCCTTTCCCCTTCTAGCAAAGGGAGGCAGGGAGAGCACAGGCAAGCTGGAACCAGGCCACATCCTACAACCGTTCATCCTACAATGTGGTCCACCCAGCGGAGAGCGAATCTAACAAAGACCCTTGTAGGGGAGCTGCAGCTCCGGGTTGGAATTCCAGCTCCAGCACAGGTATACCTTTGGCATCCTGCAGAATGGCTTTACCCCTGCGTCTTGGCCTGTGAAGTGGAAGACACTCTTCATAAAGTGGCAGCTATGAGAATTACACAGGTGCACAGCAGTGCTCCCTGCTCAAACTCTTAATCACAGGCTGATGCCCAGTCCTGTGTGTTCCCTGCCCATTGAGCAGTAAATACATACAGAGATTGAGGGTGTAAGAAATTGTACAGCAACATGATGAAGAAATGTTTTATCTATTGAATCTAGACCAGTATGTCTTTGGGTTTCTCTATTTTCATTTTTCCAGTAATTTACATCTATTTTACAAAAGTATCAGAAAATAATGGATTGGGGATTTAAAAATCAGTCCTTCACTAGGACAGTTTGAGAGGCACTAAGCACTTCTCCAGGCACAAAGGACAGTCCTTAGGGGCTACAGACTGAATGTCTGTTTCACCCAAAATGAGTATGTTGAAACCTCATGCTCAACATGATGATGGTATTTGGAGGTGGCACCTTTGCTGGTGATTGTCATAAGGGTGGAACCCTCATGAATGGGATTAGTGCCCTTATAAAGAGCACCCAAAGAGACCCCCTCGTCCCTTCCAGACAACATAGAAACACAGTAAAAAGATGGATGTCTATGAACCAGGAAGAGGGCCCTCACCAGACACTGAATTTGCCAGCTCCTTAATCTTGGACTTCTCAGCCACCATACTGTGAGAAATAAATCTCTGTTGATCGTAAATCACCAAGTCCAGAGGATACTCTGTTGGAGCACCCTGAACAGACTGAGGCACTGGGGAAGCCAATCCAGAATGGTAATGCAGACTTGAACCCAAAATGTACTCATCATTCCCCATTTCTTCCCCTACAGAATCCTCGGCAAGACTGAGGATGCCGGTGGTCCCAGGGGAAAGGCCATTCTGTTTCACTGCCTCTGGCCCACGCACCGCATTCTAGGCAGAGCCTCAGATTCAATACCAAAGCCATTTTTAAAGCCTTATTAAATTACAGATTATCCCTCTAAAGTAAATCAGGAAAAAAAAAAATCAATGTGAGGAAACCAAAGCGAGGTGATGTAGAACAACACATTCAGAAAAAATTCAACTGCTTTCTACCTTAAATAAAAACACATTAAAAGCAGTGATTTTATTATCTTAGGTAAACTATTCCTTTTTACTTCTGAACTAATATTTTTAAAAAGACCTAAAGGGTAAAAAAAATTAAAAGAAACAATCTTTACTTACTCTTCCAGCAATGTATATTAATTTTTTAAGAGTCAATAATTCATCACAATGAAAACAGCAAGGGATAACTCAAGCACCGCCATGAAATAAAATGAAAAATGGTTTTTTTGTTTGTTTGTTTGTTTGTTTTACAAAGGCGCATCTAAATCTAATGGGAGCACATTGGTGGATAATGCTCCACCAATACCAGCTTCCCTTAAGTGACAGCCTACAAAACGTCATCATGGCAGAGTGCACAGTGACATCAGCATCAGCTCACTGAAAGAAAATTTAAAGGGTAAGAAACGCCTTGATCTTCACACATCTGCCCACCAGTAATTCAAATATAATCAAGACATCTCAGGGCATGACTGAAAGCCAAGGACTCTAGGAAGGAAAGAAGGGCCACCAGACCCCGTTCACTTGCTTTACTGCCTGACAGTCCAAAAGTAGAACGATATAAAACAAATTCACTAAACAGGCTCTTCGAGCGTTAGGGCCCAGTGTAACTCCCACAATTATAATTAGGGAGAAATCCTTAATGAAGTCCCCAATGGTAGACCTGTAAGCAACGGACTGGTGTCAACATCAAAATAAGCAGAGAACAAAAGATAGTGCTAATAAATACTCTAAAACTGAGCTCTCTAATACTGGACATAGCACATGTGGTTAATGAGGTCTTTGAAATATGCACAGACTTAAAAACATGGGATTTATTAGAGAATGCAAAGAGCTCATTGATTTTTTTAATAGATTATATGCTCCAAGGACATTATATTAGATATTCTATATTAAATGTAATATACTATTAATATTCATTTCAACTGTTTCCTTGTGCTCTTTATGTAGCTACTACAAAGTTAAAAATTAATATGTGATTTTCATTATATTTCTATTGAGCATCACAAGAAGATCTAACAACTTCAAACAAATTACTAAACCCATTGAGCTTAGGCCTAGAATTCCTTTTGTTTTTAAGTTCAAAAATAAAGGAAGATAAAGATGGCATCTGTGTCAAAGTCTCCTTGGCTGTTGAGCAGGCCTCATATCCAGGTCATTAAAAAAAAAAATACTTACATGCCACATGCTCCTATTAGCATAAGCAAAACATGTCAGAAGTATACTTAGAGAAATGATGTAACACAGATGCCAGACATGAATCTTGAGTGAGTTCAGAAAGATTCTTCTTTCCACCATACGAAAATATGCCAGAGAATTAAAATACTCCATATTCCAAACCCTTCCTTTTTAGAATGGACTTGAACTTTCCTATTAATTAAATGTGGTTGACACTACTTGCTGATTATAAAAACTAACCTAAAGAAAGCTATTAAAAAATTGAAATAACTTTTTTCTTTTTTTTTTTTTTTTGCTGTTTAAGGAAACCATCCCTGATCTTTCCTTAAGTGTCGATTTCAGCATCAAAATAGTGGAAAGTAAATAATCCATTGTAATATCGTCTCTCAGATGCACCACCAGCAAGAGTTCCGTGGACATATTGCCATGCCTTTAATAGAACCCTTCCTCTATTTAATTGTCTTCTAAACAGTTTTCTTCTGTAACAGCCCAGATTCCTTTCGTAGGCTGTCCCATTTGATCTGCCTCTCTGAATAGAACCTACTGTTGGCAAGTTATAAATCTTAGCCAAATTTCTTTGTCCTGTTCAACAGTCAGTTTTCTCTCCTCATACATATTCCGACATCCTTTTGTTTGGCGGGGGGACCTCTTTAACTTTTCATCCTTTCTACAATACTGTTTCATTTCATCCATTCATCTTTCTGCCTCGTGAAACAATATTTTTCAGTGTCTTTAGGTGGTTACTTTTCCAATTATCTCCCTGGTTTCTTTCTCCTCCACTTCGTACCACCTGACTCATAAGCACTGTCTCCATGTTGCTTTGTTTGTTTGTTTGTTTGTTTTTATTTCTCGCTTTTCTCTATAGTCTAACAAGTACACTCGCAGACTTTTGAAGGACCTCACCTATTTACTGTATTTACACTGTATGGAGAGCTCACAGTTCTGAGCCACTATTCTGAGTCTTTAATTACTTCCTGGGCACTTCCGTTTGGAGGCTCTTCCTCCTCCTTCATCTCAATGTGACCAAATTCTAAGCACAAAACTAAGAGACCCTGTAGCAGGTCCGATGTTAAAGAACTTACGCTACAAAGTCCGGCTCATCTTTTTAGCAAGAGAACTTCAGAGTTTGAGCTGGGTACATGGTTGGTCAGCTAAAGTAACATTTTTCACTGCTGACTTTAAAACTAGGTGAGCAAGTTACGGACAGTGGAATGCATGCAGGCAAGAGAGCGCTGCTCTCCACTCCTCTTTCCTTCCGGCTCGGGCTCGAGGGGAACTGCATGGAGGGGAGCCACTGTCCCCATATCATGCCCTGGTGGCAGGGGAGCCACAAAAGAGTAGGAAATGAATCGCTGGCCAACTTGTTAGAATAGAGCCACTCTACCAACCTGGATACTTACCTGCCCAGACATTTCCATGAAAGGGGGCATTAACTTGACATCTTTTGTAAGTCACAGTAGAGGCAGCCAAACTACATTTTAACTAACAAATCCACTCAGCACAGACATTCTGGTAGGCCTTGGGGTAAACACACAGAAGATTAAAAAGACAAAGAAACTCATCATCCTCTGTCCAACGGCCTGGTAGGCTTTATCGCGGTCAAGGACACCAGCGCCCCTGGTCATCAGTAAGGAAGCCTGTGATCTATTCCTCGTCACGTCCCACGTCTAGTCACACATCAGTTCCACCCGCATTTCCGTATCATCCCTTCTTCTTTTTCAGGACCCCCACCCTGAGCAAGTCCTTATCACCTGCTGGGGGGGCAGGAGCCTTCTGCCTCCAGGATCCCAGTCCTGTTCTCGGACCCACATCCTGTAAATGCCGCTTGCATCCCGTCATTCCTCTCTAATAAACATTTAACAACCCATTGTGTTCTGCTCTATTTCCCATTGTCAAAAGGATAAACTCTCATTGTTCCCTAGACAAGAATGTTCAAGTATCACCCCTTTGGGATGCTTTTCCTGGACACCCCTCACCTCCTACAAAGTCTTAGCAGGGCTGACTTAGGACCTCTTCTTAAGACTCTACATTGTCCAACTATAATATTCACGCTATAAAACGATCACCAGGGTAATTCTCACTAAAATATAATACAAGCACCGCTAAATAGAGACTACCCCGTTGTGCATTCCAATCCCAATGTAGCACAATGACGGCATTCAGTAAATGTCTGCAGAGTAAGTGTCGTCCAAATCACTTTGCTTACCTCAGAAGCCCTCTTCCCCTACATAACCTTCAAAAATTGATTCCCACCCTTGGTTAAACATCAGAATAGCCTTCTTAAATAGAGGCTCCTATTCTCCACTCTGAAAAGTCATTTTTCCTCTTGGGCAGAGTCCTGGAATAGGTTTAAAAAGGAAAAAAACAACAACAACAACCGCCACAGCTAATGTTCATGTGGGAATCAGTGAAAAGGAAGTACTCAAATAGGGACTGAGCTGTAATTCTTACAAGTAAACTCAAGTCAAGAATGGAAAGATACGAATTTAGATAACTTGTCTCAGTCCTGTCAAGACAGAGTAGAAAGCTGATGGGAACTATATGTACTATGTAAGTAACCAAAACCACATTTACATAATTAATCAGTTAACTATGGTGTTTGTTGTTCATTCGGAACTTTTAAAAACGTACATATTTTATTTGTCATGAGAATACCAGATAAGCTAATGCATCAAAGGGCTTCACAGTAAATATCCCAAAACAGATAACTCAAAGTTTCTTGCAATTCCTTACAACCTGGTAAAATCATGCACTAAAGAAAGAACTTAGATAACCTGCTCACGGTCTAAATACAGAATCACAACAAGGGTTTTGTTTTCTAATTCCCACTCATGAAGAGCACGTTGCTTTCCTCTGAAATGGCTTGGCACACACAGAGCTTTGCTGGAAACTGAATATTGGATTAGAGGGATAAGGGGCCAAGTCCAATTAGGCAAATCCTTCTCTGAGTTGGGTAAGATAAGAAAAGTCAGCTACAGAGATTAGGTAGAGGCAAACTCCAAAGCAGAATTACACAATGTAAAAATTGCCATTTCTCACACAGGTATCCGAGCATGAGGCAGTGTATCAAGCGGTATACAATGCACTCAAAGAGGAGCAAATGAAAAAAAAAGCCAAGAATACTCTAATGAGAAAGTAACAGGATAATGTGAACAAATATGAAATAGGAAAACCAAACTAAACAAGGGGCTTAAGAATGGAAGGGGATTCAAACAGGGTGTAATTCCCAGAATCAGAATTTCTAATGACATGACCTGCGTGGAGGTAAGAGATCTGTATTTCGGCCCCTGTCTTTGACTAAATTAGCAGCAATGTAACTTTAGACAAGTTCTTTAGCCAATGGATCTCAATTCCCCTAACTGTAGAATATAGTTATAACCCATATGCAATACTTCCATAACTGGAGACAATCCCATATGTAATGTGAAATATTTTTAAAGTATAAAACATCTTGCGAATGCAAGGTGTTGATGTTAATTTAGTAATCCAAGAGCTAACAGTTGTATTTTATAATGCTGTAAAAGCATCTGAGCTTATTCCAGCAACAGAAAGACAAGCAATAATAGGGCTAACAAATAAACCAAATAAAGTTTGGTAAATTCTAGAAGGGAGAGAGAACAACCCACATAATGATTAATCCCTACCATGTAGCAAATTTACAAAGTGCTGACTCTCTAAGATCTCTTTAGGCATATATACTGTTGGTCATCCCAGAACTTTGATCTGGATGCAAACATTTTTCCTTTAGAAAGATACGGTCATCTCTAGATTCTTAATCCAATGAGAATCAGGACCCCAGAGCCTTCTTGGTACTGCCTGATCCTCGTTTATGAAAACAGCAAACATCTTAAATCTTAACTATTCTACACTCAAAAGTAAAGAATGCTTGTATGGGATTTTGCAGAGCAAGAGGTTATCAGGGCTTTTTCGTTGTCGTCGTCTTTTTTTCTTTTTAAGCCGACCCACACAAGAAAGGGCGTCTGCAGTCTTATTTACACTACCACCTTCTCCATTTCGGATCGCTGCTAAGCCCGGGGGCAGGGCGGGGCCTCGCAGGCCACCCCCTCCGCCCCCACCCCGCGCCATTCCAAGGCTCTGCAGCCCAGAAGAGGCCTTGACACTGACCATACCCGGGAGTGCTATCTCCAGACTATCTGGTTGGCACCAGACCATCCTGTCTACTTGGGCAGCCTCAGCACAATCTGGGAAACAAAACAGGTAGTTTGCTGACTGGTGAGATATTTGACGTCTCTCACTGATAAAGAAGCTCGAGGTCAACCCTGGACATAAAACATAGTCTATTCTGACAGGGTTTGCCTGCTTCTTAACTTGGTCCCCGAAGGCCCTCTTGGCATAGGTGGGAGGTACCTAGCTTCGCCAGACCTGCCTCTGAGTCTGAGTCAGCTTCGGAAGGAGACGGACAGGCGTGGAATGTGGTAAGGTTACTAGTAAGAGTCTATTTGCGGGTGCTCTCCCAGTCTATCTGTCAGTCTCCCCCACTTGGTTGTTTTAATACAAATTCGGCTTCACTTTACTTTCTTAAAACTATTTCTCCCAAATAGCTTTATTTTGTTTAAAGATTTTATTTATTTATTTTAGAGAGGGGAAAAGAGGGAGGAAGAGAGGAAAAGAAACATCAATGTATGGTTGCCTCTCGCGCGCCCCCTGCTGGGAACCTGGCCTGCAACCCAGGCATGTGCTCTGGCTGGGAATCAATCAAACCACTGACCCCTTTGGTTCTCAGGCCGGCACTCAATCCGCTGAGCCACACCACCCAGGGCTCGACTGCACTTTAAAAAGCTGTGTCTCTTGGTTCCCATGGAATCGGAATGCTGTTCCTCAACTGGATGGGTTAACTGTTTCAGCCTCTCCTGGCACCATCTTCTTGATTCTGCTTTTATTCTCATTTAGCCCAAGATCCTGACATAGGTTTCCTGGTTCCATGTTCCAGGTCATTCCAACTAATTAGAAGCATAAACTTCAAGTAAATGCAAATAAGTCTGTGGGACATTTTCTCACCAGATGGAAGCTATCCATCTGGCTCTCCATGGTTTCTTGATAATACCTCCCTGTACCACTTTTGCCATTCAATACACCACAATATCTCATTACTGCATCAGAAACCAAATCACACTCCAAATATGCCATTTTTTAAAAGCAAATGTGTGTTACATAGAAGTGATTGGATGAACTCTAAGAAACACGTGCCGTCCCTTATTTTGAGAAAGGTGCTCTGAAATAGAAAGCGATTATCTACGGAGCCTACAAGACCAGTCACATTTGCCCAGCCAATGGTTTGACCCTTCTGTACCTTTAGTAAAATGTGTGCTGTTAAAACAGAGGAGCAAAGCCACGGCCTAGTTCAAAATAAATTCAGGTTGAATAAAATCATTAACCAGCTTATTAGGTTGGTGCACGTAATGTGCTCAAATCATATCTGCCAAAATAACAACTATTACGTGCTGATCCACAAAAGAAAGCAAGGCTAAGAATGGAAAACTGCCAAAAGACACGTGACAACTGGGTCAGCTGGGATTTCCCCTCCTCTCTGCCTGACTCCACAGCTCACCTGCTGCCCCGGCTCCAGGCCCCTCAGCCACCTCCACATCCCTCTGCACACGTCTCAGCCTCCTTGACATCACGGAGCACCAAATACACCAAAAAAAAAAAAAAAAATTCCACTAAAAAATAACAAGAAAAATATTGAGCTTTTTGATATTTTTATTTAAAGGGAACAGTTTAAAAGAATTAGAAATTCAATTCCTTACTTATCAACTCCTTCGATGACACTGAAGCACTTAGGATGATCTTGACTAACGAAACAAAACAAAACCAATAAAAAATAAATAAAGTGATCGTAAATAAACAGATGAAAAAATGGCATTAGGTTATTTTTCAATAAAGTTTTTATTTTAATAAGTTGCATTTGCAAATTTCACATTTCACTTTCAAAAATCTTACAATAACATGGAATAAAAAGTTGAAAATAAACACCACTAAGCTCTTAAAATAAAATGTTTTTCTAATTAAAACAAACTATCATAAATACCCATCTCTCTCCACTTCATAAGCACAGAGAAAACACACAGAGATGTTTAAAGTCCTTGAATTTAAAAAAATACACAATCTTCTCTTTTACAGTCTTTGGACATAGCATTTTGCCAGTTTTGTCATGTAGAATACATGTATGCAAGATATAATTTGGCCCATCACCATTTAAAATATCTTGGTAATCAAAAAACAATGTTTCGTCTGTCCAATAGCATGAGGTTTGCTCAGTTGTATTTTTCTCTTCAACATTCTTTCTCAAAATCTGGTTTTAGGTATCTGTCCTATTTACAACTTTAGCATTGTGCTTTTAGCATTTAAAATTCACTGGGATCTCTTAAAAGCTAACCTTATAAGTGTTGGAAAACCATTAAATTATGAGTACAACATCTAAATGGTTCATGATATTGCTAAAATAATTTAGGTATCAAGCATGTCTATAGAATAGAAACATCGGCATATTCTGATAAGTCATGTCAATTATCACAACTAAAAGATACAATACAGATAAAATCAGTAAGGTTACTGACCACTCCAAATGAATCAGACTCTCACTGAGACCATTTTCACATGTATTATTACTATTTTATGACAACTCTGTTTTGTGAGAATGTGACTTGGCACATAATAATAAAGGGCTTTATTTCATGGATTTTTGTAATTGCTGCAAGAAAACAAATGCGGTAGTGACTATTACCATCCACATTTTACAGCTAAAGTGGCTCATTCAAGGCCACGTACTCCCTGAGTTCACACTCTGAGCCATCGACCTGCACCACCTCCACCCTCCCGCAGGAAGAGCTCACTTCTCAAGGAACCTCGCGCACTGTGCCTCAGCTTCGCTATTCCTCAACGTTCCGTGTTGTCATGCACAATTCAAGGCAGATGAGACATAAAGGAAATCCACTGCTTTTTCAAACTGTTAGCTGAAAAGTAAACCTTAGACTGAGATCCCTGCCTGAATATTCTGCTTTAAGTATTACACAATTTCAGGGAAAATATGAAAAATAAACACAATCCAAAATAGTTCCCATCCTTTGTAGTTATAATTCAACAAAATACCAGTGATTAATTTAGATTTCAAAAAATGCCAGTGTTATAAGGAAGAAATTAAAGATTCAGGAAATGAATGCCCACCTAGCATAAGTTTATTGAATAGAATTGCATAATCAACTTTGAATGGCTCAGTGAAGGCTACCCAGTCTGTGGCTGGGTCAGGCATCTGCCTTTCCTGCCCTCTAGTCATTTGCATGATGCTGCTTTTTGGCCCTTCTCTGGAGCCAAGCTTGATTTCTGGCTCTATCCCCCGAGAATCCTGGTGCGTTTAGCACTGTGAAGAGATACAAGGGTGAAAATTGCTTTTGATCCTACCCCTCAGAGGAACACAATTCCAGCTTTCCTGCAAGTCTCCAATCTATTTCTGGAAATGACATACTGACTAAGCAACTGGTGGATTTTCCAAAGACCTCCTAGAGTTTGGAAATAAAAGAGAAACAAACATTGACTTGTCAGTGATCTAATTTATGGTGCTCATTTTTAGAGAATAAAAGTTTCAATATGTGGCTTTAAGTCTTTAAAGACAAATAGTCTTTTTTGTAATGGCACCATTTTCAAGGATTGTAGGCTTAGCATTTTCCTTTCTTAAACAATTCCATTTAAAGAAACTTATACCGCACCAAGTAATTCTGTCACATCCTCATCCAACAACAGTCAAATCATTCATTATTCATATCCCTGAGGACATCTTTAACTATTTTGTCCCAAAGTATCAAGTTAGTGCTTTGCTTTTCAATAAATAGTTTTTCTAAAGTGGTTACTCTTTAAAACAATTTTTAAGTACTGTTATTGAATTACAACTATAGTAAAGTGAAGAAAACACAAGTAAATAGTTTAAATAATTTTTGCATATGATACTCTTAAAATCATCACTTAGATCCCTATTCAAAACAGTACCAGCATCCTTGAAGGCTCCATTCATCCTTCTTTCCAATCAATACTTCCCCTCAAAGTCCCATTCTGCCTTCTATTGCCACGGATTCTGTTGCTTCATCTTGAACATCTTATAAACGGGCACATGCTGCCTATATTTGCCTTTGTGTATGAAATCCACCAGATTGCTGAGTATAATGGTAGATGATTATTTTTCATTTCTGTATACTATTCCACTGTGAAGTTATAACACAATTTACTCTTCCATCCTAATCATGATGAATATTTGGAATGTTTTCAGTTTAGAACTATAATAACTAGTACTACTATAAGTGGTCTTACACATATATTTTCTTGGACATATGAACTCCTTTCTCTTGCATATACACACATGAGAGCAAAACTACTGGAACTTTGAAACTTTGGTACTGATGAATGAAATGAACCAATAAAACTTTATTGTTTCCAATAATTTACTCAGAGATTTACAAACATACCTGTAATAAAATTACTAAATATCTAAGAGCAAAATCACAAGATTAAATAAGACACCCAGGAGTCTCTAAATCAGCCCAGTGTTTTAGAAAATATTACACATGTCAACGGTGTCCTATACAACATCTACAGAAACACGCAGGAAGGACAGCTACACTAACTAGGTTTGATATTCACCCAATGAGTTTTAACACCTTTATCCATGACCGCTGGCTGGGAATTTAGAGGCACTGAGTATAGAAACACACTGGGTTAGACCTAAATGTAACTAGTAAATAAATTTCTAACAGATAGCTAAATTCTGTCAATACTGTAGTCAGCTGCATAAAGATGTTTATGTAAAAAACCTAACTATTGAATAACATAACTATTGGCTAAATATAACTAGTGAATAAATTTCTAACAGATAGTTGAATCATGTCAACACTACGGTCAGCTGCATAGAGATGTTTGATTAAAAGCAGTTTTGAATGCTTTATAAGTATACAGGCATCCTTGGAAAGTATTGTGGCCAATGTTTATTTCTGGATTGGATTTTTCCAGCCAATTCATGCTGGATCATTCCTAGAATCTGTGGGTAATATATTCACAGAAGACAAACTAAGTCAGAGCGAAATATCAATGAAGCAAATCATCTTTTTTAAAAGATTCACTTAGAAGTAAAAAAAAAAAAAAACAAAGCAATTTCAGAATCAGCTGCTATTAGGGATTATGAAAGTTAGGTTTCTTACAGCTCGGCACTACTCTCTTCGATTTGGGGCGGCAAAAAAAGGCAAAGAGCCTCCAGTATCTTCTAGAATTCGGCATGGATAGCTGAATGCGGTCCTGTTCTCAAAGCCCAGTCTCTTTCCGCGATCACCCTCTCCTACCCCAAGAAGCTCAATACTGAGATCAGGGCTTCCCGCAGGGTTAGCAGTCAACAAATGCCCTTGGACAGGAAGAATGCCACATGGGACCTCTGGTTATCATACTGCTTCTATGAAATTCCCTTTTGTCTCTACACAATGACTCAATGTGAGGGGAAGCCACATGTCCCAGCCCGTAAGTGATTCCATCCCAAGATAAAAGGCCAGCTGGAGTACTGACTCGGTCTATTTCTAAAACTCTAAAGAAGGGAAAGACACTGGAAACACAGAGCAATAAACAAAATGCATGGCAACAACTGCCCACGGCAGGAAATGGGTAATGGGCAGGGCCAGATACATGGCACCGCATGGCCTATCACAGGGGCGGGCCAGGAGCTCCAGCAGCTGATGTGCACAACGGGGCCCAGGCTGACCTGAACAACGGCAAAACGCTCTTACAAAAAAATCTCTGAACGTTTCTGAAGTCGGTGGCAAATCATCTGACAATACCTGCTCATTATCTGCTCAAGAATCCTCTATCAACAGAAATCAGCAGCAGTAAAATAGATGGATTAACTCTTACCCAAAAAACCCAGCATTCAAGTCATTTCTTGTTGTTGTCATTTTATGATATAAGAGGTTTTATGATATAACCCAAGGACCTAAGAGCCAAATCCTAGCCCCTCCGATGGCTGGTCCATTTGTCTGAAAGGTCACATCCCTCCTACCCTCTGCTACTCTTGGTGGAAGCAATACTGCATTTGCAGAAGACACAGAAGAGAAGAGTCATTTTCAACTTTCTAAAGGCACTTCCAAAGTAGCAAATGAGTGGAAAATAAAACCTGGTGGGGGGGGAGAACCCTAGAACAGTTTAATTTCTGTATATGGCATTTTCAAAAAGTCTAATGATTAGAAAACATCACGGTTAGCACTGGTGGTGATCCCATACCATGAGTGTCTTACTGTACGTTAGGGGCCTGGAGTACACAGTTAAATGCCTGCCAGATCCTCTGAAGCTAAAACCTTCCATTCTAAAGAGAATGATGATGCTAGTGAGAAAAATCTATTTTCAGATAACCTCCTGGGAGGAAATCAACTCTTCTATCAATGGAACCAAGTGAATGCCAAGAACTGAAGCCATGCAAAAAAGCCTTAATTCTCAACCGAAGCGCACGCCCCTCACAGTGGGTCGCTCATGGGCCCAGTCTGCTGGGGCATGTGTTGTGAACCCGCTTCCTTTACGGCCGTCCCCTAGCAAGAACAAGTTCATTCTAGACCAAAAACAACCTCCTAGACAGGAAAGAGAGGGACCACACACATGACATAGTAGACATAAGTAACCTAAAGTATTTTTTTAAAAAAGAGAACGTATGAATAATCAGGAGTGACTAATGGATAAGGTAGCAGACTTTTGGAGCAGAATTCTTTTTGCCATCCCAACGGTGATACTGAGGAAAGGAGAAGAAGGGATGAAAGTGTTGATGGATCCTTCTCCTCCGAGGTGTCGGTTAACTTCAACCCTCTGAAGACTGGAAAGACTTGAGGGTTCACCGATGCACAGTTATATATTTAACAAACCAATAACTGATCTAAATGAAAAGATGCTTTGAAAAGAAAAGCAAATGAATATCACAGCAATGTTTTTGAAACTCTGTAACTTCATGTCAGAAGATTTTTTGAAACCATGTCAGACTGATACGGCCTGGAAGTCCCTCTATTTTAATCACGCAAGAATGACATCCAGGCTTTGTTTACAGGGTCACCCTAGGACAGTAAGGTATCATTCTTGATTTATTGCAATATCTCAGGCTGATTTATTGCAATATTTCAACTTTCCTTTTATTCTCCCTTTCCAATTTTTGAACTAGAAGCCAGAACACTAGTAACTCAAGTAGAGGCAGGAAAGAGAATGGTCTGAGTTTGTATAATTGGTCTGATGAAACATGACTGGGGAAAAGCGTCAGGAAGCTAGTAAAGAATAGAATAACCGCTTATTCCTCAGAAGGACCACAGGGAACATGGGTATTATTACACTCATCTGTTTCAACACTATTTCTCATTATAACCAATCAGCGGAGAGATGGATACACGCCTATCTTTTGGATAACAAAAGAAAGTTTTTATCTAGCTCCTAAAGAAGAAGTCATATTATTCTCCAGCAGCACAATTATGACAAGCATGACCTATGTCTCTTTGTGATAGGAAAAAAAAAACAGACATGCAAACTCAGACTGGATTTGGGCTTCAAGAGACACAAATTCGCATCTTCGCATACAACGCTCGGGGCACTCACCCTTCCAAGGCCTCTCTCCCTTTCTTCTACACTGGGCTTTCCCTTTTCTGGAAGGTCTCTACACACTTGGTTTCTTCTCCGACAGAAGCTCTGCCCAGTGTGTAAAATTTCTCTGGCCCTCCTCACCTTTTCCTCCTCTTTTCAGGGGTCATCAGGAAGAAGGTAAGGACCGACCGTGGCGAGGGTAGGGGGAAGGAGTATCGCCTGGGGAGGTGGTCAATGCACAAAAACTTCAATCACTTGTTTGAATTTTTTCTGCCATTTTTCCCCCACTTCCCCCCTAAAAAAAAAAAACCCCTAGCTGACACTATGGGCTGAAGGATAGTCTGACTGAAATGAATGAAGAGTAATGAACCAAGTATCACGGCTATCAGTTTGTGAAAAGTACCTTATTAATTCAAAGGATCCTTGGGGGGAGGGGTGGAAATGAAATCATGCACTGCAGCCATTCTATCTCTGCGCACATTTCTTTCCTCCGTGTTCAAGGCTGAATAACATATGCCCCAGACTGTAAAGAAACTATGAACTACACAGAGTGTCACCAGTAGGTATCACAATAGTTGTTCGAAGCCCATTTCCAGTTTCCAGATCACTGGATGGCCTATTGTGGCTATCAGGGCACAATGTTTAAGGTCGTCCCCCTGCTTCTGTTTCTTTGTATGAAAATACAGAAAGAGGAGTGTAATAGTGTGGTATTACCCCTCATCAGTGAGGGAGTCTGGGTCTAGTCCCCCTAAGATTACTTAATTGAGTTTTTCAGAACAAGTAACATCTTTCCAAATGTCAATCTTTCTGTGAAACTTAGCATGAGTCTTCGGGAGGATGCTACGTTAATCCCTTCAAATGGCTTCTGTGTAGTTAGAAAAATCAATGAAATAATCTTAGCAAGAATGATGGTTTCACATGTTTTGCAAAGAAAACTTAAAAAGAAGATAAACTCATATTCAACAGTTTTCTAGTAACAAGTTTATTAAGTGCCCGTGAAAGTTGAATGAATAAAAGAAGCATGGGCAATCGTTAAACCACTGAAAATTTACAATGATCCCATTTTTAAATGACAATATTGGTGTAAGGGAACACAGAAAAGATACAATAAATACATGAGCAGAACAGCAAGACCACACTGTGATGACAATGGCTTATCAATATAGCAGTGGGTAGCCCCACCCAAGGGAAAACGTAGAGTTGGCTATTACGAGCAAGGAACGGGATGGTTATATAGGGAGGGCAGTGAATTCTCTAAAACCATATTAGCATGTTCAAGCATGGCAAACATGACTTGTTAAGTTGGATTAAGAAAAAAGAGGGCAAGCCAAAAACAAACAAATTACTAAGTGGTATGAGCCATGTGTTAAACATGCATTCTATAATTCTGCATGCAACATTGGCTGCAATACTTGGAATACTACTTGTATCTCAACAGGGAATATAGAAAAGAGTGCAGATTATTGAACAATGTGAAATTTTAAGTACAGTTAAGAGAGCTGTACTCATTCCTCTAGAAACATTAAAATCTTAGTGGCCTGGCTAGAAAAAGTTTAGAAATATATGAAAAAGATTTTTAAAATAGGCCTTGCACTGCGTAGTGTTGCCTGATTTCAAATTAAGTTAAGAGAATAAGCGAATGGAAGAGACTCAGAAACAGAAATGTTCGGGTACTCATGGTAAATCCAGGTAACAATATTTCCCACAAAAGTGAAGAACATATATGGAACATGTTACCAGGAAGAAAACCAAGAAATGAGTGTAAATGAATTCAGGAAGCACCTAGAAAAGCTTTGGAGAATGGAACTTTGTTTTTTTAAAGGAGAAACTCAGAAGAATAATGAAGACCTGATAAATTTACCGGAGGACTTAACTGCTAACCACTATTTCTGGTCCTTTAAGACACTGGCTGAATAACTTAACACCAAAGAGGATCACCTCACATGGGGCTTTACTCTGTTAAGGTAGAAACTCTCTCAATAAACAATGTCTTAAGTTGGAAAATGCGTGCCACCAAATCAGTTCATCTATTATTTCAAGTCCACAATGTAACCACGTCAAGACCCTCTGAGGTAACTCTGGACCAAATAGCTCAGCATTTCAAACTTCTATGCCTTCCCATTTCTATTCAGAAGCTGTGTTTTTCCTCCTAATTAGATATGCTATTCTAATTTAGCCAACAGTATATTTTGCTTTCTTAAATTTTTTAATGAGTGCTGTATATTTTATACTAGCACCTCTTCCCTTGTTTCAATTTTTGTATCACCAAAGCATTCAAAATAAACAAACCGCCCTGCCATTTGGGTATTGTCTTCATGTCTGTTTTATAATGACCTGATTTTGAAATAAAACCAAGCTTTTTCGATACCTGATCGAAAAGTGGGGAAATATTTCTAATTTTTAAAAGGGGAAATTTGTTTAGGTCTTTTATTTGGCCGCTTTGTATTGTTTTACTTTTGAAAGACTTAATATGGAATGACAAAAGACAGTCCAAATGAAAGTTTTTGTTTTGTTTTGGGGATGAGAATTCTCCACCTGCTTCCTGTGTAGTTTTCAAAAGGAAGTTTTCATGAAAGTGTCCCGCATCAGAGGGAGGAACACTGCAACCTTACTTTCAAAGAAAAAAAAAATGTTACTTTTGTCTTTTCATGTCAGTTTAAAGGATGGAGACTAGCTGAAAGCCAATTTTTTTTTTTTTTTTTTTTTTTTTTTGGAGCCCGATGATGATCTACGTCATAAAAGGCAGGCTGATAATTTAAAAAGCACTCAGCTGCAGGTGGCTCTCCATTCAAATTCTAGCTTCTAGTGGTGCTTGAAGAATGTGCTAGTTTCAATTGCTTGGCACTAGAAAAAAGCAGGAGAAATTCCATCCTAATTAGGGAAAACTTTACTTATAACAGTAATTGATTAAAGCACACAAAACCTTAATAAAAAGGGCCTCAAGTAAAAACACCAACAACATTACACATAAGTACTAAGAAAATAGAAGTTATTTTGTATTATACTTAGCGTTAAGAAACTATAAAGAATGACCTGTTTATACTCTATGAAAACATTGAATGACATTAGGGTCCATGTGAAAAAATACACAAAACTATACATAAAGATTGCCAAATGGATCAATTAAAGAAAAACTTTGCTTACATTCCTGCTAACATTCATCTCAGAACACAGTGATTTTTATGGCTACACAGACGGGAAAGAAAAAAAAAAGAGAGAGAGAAACAATATGGCTGAATGCTCTGGACAGCCTTAGCGGACCTTAGCTCTTTCTTGCTCATTTTCATTTCTGCTCTCCTTTCAAGTTCAGTTATACCACTGACATTTTCTTTCCCAGGAAACTTAAGGTAGCAAGGTTTATACTAGATTTTATTACAATGTATTCTAAAACTTTATTTTTTTATGTCTCTTTTCCTACCCTAGCTAAAATTGACCAATCATGGAAAGGTAGGCAATTCATTAATTTTTATTACTGGCACAATGTCATATTAAAAAATTCAACACAACCACCAAACTCAAGATTCTTTTGTGTGTGTGTGTGGGTTTGTTTGTTTGTTTGTTTGTTTTTGAGCTTAAACATACATAATAATAGCACAATGGTATTATAATTAGTGGTAAATTAAGCCTTGCTTCTTCTGTGGAGGCATCTTTAACTATGCTGTCAAAAAATCAATGGGTTTTGGTCTTCGCTCTGAGCGAGGTCATTTCCCAAGAAAACGTCAAACGTTACACAGGGGAGACAGGCAGGGAGAGCCAGGGAGCTGAAGAAGGCCAGGATGGGCGGACTGTAATTTGTGCACTTTAATTTAGGTTCAACAATGCAATCTCCTCTGCCACATGCGCCTGTTCAATATGTACACTGAAACAACACCGAGGCTCTTAGATTTTGTTTTCAGTTCTCTTTCATATCTGAGGATTTGAGAGAGCAAAAGTTCCTTGAAGCTTTCATTGAAAAAGGCAATAAACCAGTTTACAGTCTTAAGTTTAACCAACAGTGGACATAGCAAATGTATTCATATACAGCAAATCTATTTTCTGGGGGATTGTGGTGATTCTGTTTCAGAACAGTCTAGTGGGGTTTCTAAAGGAGTTTAGTTATATTTCCAGGGCCTATACTCCTAAAGAGAAAAATCACAGTCCCTATATCTTCAGTCTCTTCATCAAAAGCGAAGATAAAAGATATAAATTTTTCCTTCAGAGGTTAATGAAACCCTTAAAGCCTGTAAAACTATATTGTTCTGTAAGTTAAAAAAAGCTTACACTTTTGACAATATATTTTTAGGGTGGGAAAAAGTTGATCTTCAAAGTTTTTAAGCTTGAAAAAATATTTATCTGGAACACTATAGTCTGACATCATGATTATTGTATGAGTAACTAAAGCTACCAGAAAAATATTTGCTTCCTTTTAAGAAAAATAGACTATTACTGGTAAATACATGAATGAGTAGATTAAGAGTTGGAATTCTTACTGAAATCCAAATGGCTGTACCATTTTATTCATTCCCACCAACGATGCACAAGAGCTGTTTCCACGCAAAATGTGAACTGGTATTAGATTGTGCTTTCGGTTTTCATTTCCTTAATGCTAACAATGTTGAACATCTTTTCATTTTTGTTTTATTCAGATCTATTTTTTCATTTTGGTTACTTTTCTACTCCAGAATTTTTAAATAATTTCTCTTTACTGATATTATCAATTTGATGTGATGTTGTCATCGGACCTTCTTTTATTTCTGAGAAACAGTTTTCCTTACTTCACTGGAGGTATTTTCAATGGGTGCCTTGAAATATATGTCTGTAAGTACAATATAGGAGCCCCTTGAATAACGTTTCTGTTTATTCGCTTTCCTGAACGCATCACACATTTCTTTTACATCTTTTATTTATTTTTGCTGAAAAGCGGATATTTCAGAAACTCTACTGTCCCAACTCTTGACATAGATTTCCCCAGCCCTGCTTCAGAACTTGCTGCTCTCATGGTTTGCTGATTTGTTTAGTGACAGCCGGACTGCCTCAGCGAAGCCTGTTACTGCTGCAGTGAGCGGTGTGATGTTCCTGCATCCGTTCTTCCACCACGTTCTTATCTCTTAGTTGGGCTTTTAGGAATCGCCCCTGGGTGGCCATGAACCACTTATTGGTCCAAGGCTGCGCGTCAGTCCTCTTACCCCCTTGGGACTTCACCCTTAACCATTTTGTGTGTGGGGGTGAGGGGGGGTCATGCCTCAGAGGGAATTTACAGAATTTTTTCCCACATTCAGCCCTGAGCCGGTAACATGGATTTTCCCTAATTTCTCCCAAGGGGGTACAGCCTTAGCATGCACACAGCTTCCAGGCTGCCAAAAAGGACTGAGACTATTTTTAAGCCTGGCTTAGGAGTTGCCTCTGGGTTAAAGTAGGTTATTGGTCAGTAAAAGTTTGGACAAAAGTATGTTTAGGACTCTTGGGCCGGTGACGGTTCTGCTTGATTCTGAGGAGTGTATGAGGTTTGGGGGACACTTTCCCCGTGCCCCATGTTTTGCTCTGACTGCCCCCGGGTATGTGCAATGTACGACACACACCCTTCCTGACATCTGGAGTTGACGGCGATCCATGGAGGGTCCTTCACTGTCCCTATCCTTAGTTCTCTGCGGTTGCCTGAAACACAGCTTCTGCGTAGGAGACTGGGGAAGTTAGGGATGCCAGCACCTGCCTCTTCTAAAATAAAACCGTAGCCACATAGACAAAGCTGCGAGAAGAGGGACCCCTGTCTTCTCGGTGGCATATGCCTTGGGTAGAGTTGTCATAACATGCAGTTGGGTTGGTTGGTACTAGAGAGGGCCCTGGCTCAGATGCCATAGACTCACAGATCATACTGAGTTCTAGTAGATTTTTTAAAATAAATGCTTATCCATTTCCTGTATGTCCTTGGGATAATTTCTAGAGACTTTCAATGAGTATTTTTATTATAATTCCCACCAGTTAAATTGTTGCTTTTTACTGGGAAAAGGACCTGCCAAGCTGCTTGCTCTGTTGGTCTAGAAGGCCCACCTCCAAACTTTTTCAAGTACTTCAGATAGAATTTCAAGTTGCAAATTTGGTAATTTTTAAAAAATTCATGTATTAATGTTTAACCAGAAATTAAGCAAAAATGTCAGAAAATTTCCATTATTAAACATGGTTTTGAAAAAGGAACATGTTTACATTTTGGTTTAAATTTAAAACACTTAAAATGAAAAGAAAATTAGAGACATATATAACATTAATTTTTCTTCTAAGCCTTAAATTTGTGTCCTCAAATATTGGAACCCCCTTTCAGCTTGGGTCACACTGAGGTACTGTGTGAACAAGCTGACTAATGTCACCAGCCAGAGGCAAAGGTGGGCACTAGCCATGTAAGTCCCATAAGGAATAAAATTCTCCTTTGCTCTGGGATGATCAAAAATCCTGTTGCTGTCCATGGTAAAGAAACATACATGTTCCTATGTAGTACCAAGTCATCAAAATCAACTTCAAGTCTAATCTATCTAAATTCAATTCTCATTCTTGTGTCTAGTAAAGCAAAACTAAAGACATTTTCTAGGAAGATGAATAGTACACACATTCAGCCAAGGGAAATGAATACTCACAGCCTACACGCACATTCCTGAAACCTCAGACAGGAGCTTCCTAAACACCGGAGAAGCCCACCGCAACACTGATTTCTTAGGCTTTTAAATACGATGCAAGGGAACCTTTGCATGCGCTGTTATTTTCAAAATGCTTCCCTTAATCCTCTCCATATACGCAAACAAAATAAACTATTCAAGGCGCAGTTCAAATATCCTCTCCTCCACTCAGCCTCATGCTAAGTCCAGCCAACATGCTCTATCCAAGTCCGGGTGACCCACAGCACTTACCGTGACAGAATGAGTTAATTATCAAAACAGTGTCTCTCGTAGGATGTTCTGTAATAATTAGCCCCCTAGAAAGTGCTGTGCTCTACTTAGAATAGAGTGTCTTTTCTTTGCTGAAATCTCCTACCCTCATCAGACCAAGAAGGGGGTGCAGCACTGGAAGTAATCTGTGCCCCGCTTCTCCTTAGTCTCACGGGGCGCTCTGAGGAGCTGCTCCCCTCCTTGGCAGCAGAAGTGAGAACACACGCTCCCACCCTCTGCTCCAAATAGAACGGAGATTCCATCGGCGACCGAAAATCCTTCCTTACAGTTTTGCAAGAATGAGTTTTAGTTTTCAAAGATGATCATAATAAGGTAATGAATCTTAAAGGAACTTTCCAAACATCTTTTTCTTCAATGCCTATGGGTCATGATAAACAGAACAGAGCTATTAAAAATCAATGTCCCTTTATATATATATATATATCCCTACAGAATCTTAACATCAATATATAAAGTCCAAAGGAATTAACCTTCAGCATCATGTCTAAATTTTGTGCAATTCCAGTGGGCAATTAATCAAATACAGTTTTCTTAATATAATCTACCAAGGTCAAAAGTCATTAGCATAATTATACTTCCTTTTTATTATGCCATTAAGTTTTATTTTTAAGCCATTTACTTAGAAGTATAAAAACAATATTTTGGCTGAAAAACTTTTAAAATAGAGGCTATTATTGTTGCATTATTTGAATTGATTGGGTATGTTCTACAAATAGTTATAGGAATAGCATCTTCAAAAAATAATAAATCTTTTAACATCTAAAACAAATCCAGATTCCACAAAACCTATGTTTGTCTAATTATAGCTTTGTATTTTGATGTGGTTTTCTATGTAAATATATTTTTAAGGCTTGCAATAGGAATGTATTCTATTAAAAACAGATGTTATACTAAAAGTTACAAAGTACCAAATGTTTATTATGTATTCCCAAAACAAATCTAAATTGTATTATTATAAGATATTTGATGCTTTAGACATTATTGTCTTCAGCCTAAAAGACAAATATAACTGTCCGAATCAACTGAAATTTGCCCTTGCTGGCTACAACGGGAAAAGTTAACATCAATATAAAAAAATTAAACTTCTGCTATTCAGATTATAATTCGGGTTATCTATCGAATGCGAGAAAACATTTTTAATTTAAAAATAAATATTAACAATAAATAAAAGTAAAACAGAGATGCACAAGGAAAATACACGCTCTTTTTTCCTTTTCAGGCCCATCACTATTTGAAGCAAACAATATTTGAAAAACAGCACACCCGTTTTCCCAATGCCCCAACAGACTGGGAAGAATTCTTTAAAGAGCCATTACTAGGTAATGTATGAACACTTGGAGGCATTACATTATAAGCGCCCTTTGAGGAGCATTTGAATAAGAAATGCTTCTTTTCCCATTGTCATTAAGAATTTTTATAAAACACCATAAAAGGGCCTTTTTTACAGGTCAGGTTAAGCAAATACAATGGAAAAATGGCACAGGATACCAAATGTCTTAATTCCTTAACTATTACATCTGTACTGAATGGGAATTTTAAGAATTCCTTTTATTCCCTCCCCTTATAATAAGTAGCAGATTCAAATTATCTATTTTCCTAATCATACTTCCAGAGGCTGGAGCCCAAGAAATATTTAACTCTCATGAATCGCTTTTCTCCCCATTCTGTAGGCGAAGCATTTTAACAGAGTGGAAGACACCAGGAAGACATTCATTTCTGTTGCATTAGATAGATGTACAAATATCAGGTATGTATTTAAAAAGCAACACGGTGTCATCTTTATTCTTGTTAACTTCTATGTGCAAATTCATGCTGGGGATAGTAGGTTGCCTTACAGATTTTTTAGACATGACTAGACATTATATACTTAAGGCATATTTTACAGAGATGGTTCCTTTTTCTGTCCTGGGTGAATCAAAAGTATCACCACATGACATTTAGTGAGGTTTTTCATCAGTGGCTATATGCTTCCCGCTCCTACTCACCTGCCACGCAAACAAACGGCCCTCATTTTTGCTGCTTACAGAAACTCATGCATCTAAAGCTCACATTATTCAAGTCACTTTCATTTAATGAGCAAGTGTCATGTTTGGTGGCATCACAATTTGTGTACTTGTAAAAATCTGTTAGACTATGGGAAAGCCTTTACAAATGTCTCCACGTACAATTTCATAACTACAGTCACTTTACTGCTGAAATATATGTAAATCAATACAAATTTAAATTTTTATAGAAAGTCTGTATTCTGTAGACAGCTGAAACAACAGGCAGCTACTACATCCACAAGCACACCAGCTTGGCCCCAAACCACCTCCTGCTGACCAGGATGCTCCACCGGCCACGCACGTGCCCACCCTGACTCCAACCATCTTGCCAAACCACCAGGCACATTCTACACAGAGGCCGCTTCCATACAAGACTACTTTTCAAGTTTGGGAGAGACGGCCATTTCATTTAATTTTAGCACAGGAACAAACACAGAAAAGTCAAACAAGATGGGGAGACAGATGACTATGCCTCAAATGAAGGAAAGCAACTCTGATGAAATGAAGATTAAGTAATCTGCCTGATAAAGAATTCAAAGAATGGATGTTAAGGACGTTCAACAACCTGAAGAGGAGAAGAGATGAGCTCAAAGAGCACATCCATGAACAGTCAGAAAATACAATTAAAAGCCAATAGTAGATGAAGAATACAATCACCGCAAGGAAAAAATACACTGAGAGGAATCGACATCAAATTCGTTAATAAGGAAGAGTGGATTAGTGACCCGGAAGACAGAGTAGTGGAAGTCATCAATCAGAACAGTAAAATGTAAAAGGAACTTTGTAAAGAGAGGCTAGTATAAGGGACCAAAAATAATGAGTGGCACGTGATAAATAAAGACAACATGCCTTGTGGTTTCCATAGTTACTGTTACTGTTGTTGTCTTCATGATTACTCTGATAATAACTAGTATCGCTGCTGATGCTGCTACTGCTTGGGTCAAACTTAGTCTTTATTTGAGCACAAAAAATTCCTGAGGTAACAGAATCATTGTCAATGTTAATAATCACTCAGCTACCCTGGTGAGGAAGAGGAGACTGGGCTGAACGTTCACTAGCTCTTGAGCATTCATTAAAAATGAGCAAATTCATACGGGAATTGATGTTGAAACACTGGCCTCATAGGAGACTGGGTTTTGTTTTGTTTTTTTTTTTCATTTTCCTCTTGATTCCTAAAGAGATGGAGTTGTTGTGTTATCAGGTTGATATTTAATTCTGATGTATAAGTGTCAAACTCATTTGGTTAAGGAGAACCATGTCACATCACACTCTGATAAATTCCCATTTCCCTTCTCAACTAATCTCCTTGTGCTTTTAATATAATTCAAAATAAAAGAGGGTAAACTAAGAAGTCATCACAGAACTTAAATACATGTTCCATGAAAAAAAAAGTAAAATGCTTGTAACAGATTTTTTTTTGGAGGAGAAAACACTTAGAAACACATGACATGGATGAATAGTACTCATTTAGGTGTCCACAGAACAGCTCTCTTTCTCTTTATGTCCAAGGGCAAGGTGCAGGGCTAAGGAATCTTCTATTATCACAATGAAAAAGTCTCTTCCGAAAGAGTAAAAACAACACAAGCACCTCATTAAATACCAGAGCATTTGACCACTGTCTAACGTTCAAGAAGACAGATCACAGAAAAATTATTTGGCTATTTTTAGATATTTAAAGCAAAACAGAATTTCTAGCTTCCACTTTATTTAAAAATTGCTTAAAATACCTCCTTCAACATATGCCACAGCACCAAAGACTATTAATTTCACTGGAAATGAATCATGAGGTACCAGAGTGTCTGCACATACAATCAGTATGCATTTCCCACAAAAGCAGGGACAATTTGCATGCATCCTGAGACTACGTTTTCCTTAAATAAAATGTTACATGTCTCAAGTAGATGAAGCGGATACGGTTTTCTTCCAAACACAATGAAGTTCAATAAAAGTTGGTTTCTTCAGCAATATATCATTGGAAGCAGATTTTTCTCTCTCCAACACGCAGGGGAAGTATAGTCTTCCCCAGAAACAGACCTGAAATGCGGAGCTCAGTGCCAAGACCCAGGCCAAGAAGATGCTTAACAAGCTTATCTGGAGTCACGATGCAGATCGTGCCCTAAACTCTGTTTGAAACCGAAAGGAAACAGGAGCATCACCATCAATAGTGTAAATTATCACAGAGCCTCTTACCCACAGTTTATGAAATGTCTTCATGAAGGAGTCAGGTGATTACATGCAGATGATGTTTACTAGAGATGCACTGGTCATAGGCAAAGAGCCCAGCTCATGCCAGCTAGCTGAATTTGAAATTTTGTTGAGTTAGATATAAATCTTATTTTTTTATTTTTTAAAATTTATTAATTGATGTGGAGAGAGAGAGAGAGAAAGGGAGGGAGGGAGGGAGAGAGAGAAACACCCATTTGTTGTCCTACTTTTTTATGCATTCATTGGTTGATTCTTGTATGTGCCCTGATCAGGGGTCAAACTTGCAGCCTTAGCATATTGGGATGACACTCTAACCAATGCAGCTACCCAGCCAGGGCCAAATTTATTTTAGTAAGCAAAAAACTGAATACTGTGTCAAATAAATCAGGAAATCCTTTGGTCTTGAGCAACGTATGAGGCATTTTCTTTTTTGCGTGTTCACTTAAAAAAATAAAGTGGGATGAGAGGTAGGAAGGGCATGGTTTGCTTTGCTGAATCTTTGGTCCCTGGACAAGAGACAACCCATAGCTCATCCATCCATTCATCGGGTGCCAATCGTGGCTGCCACACTCTCCTCCCAAATTCCTTTCCAGACAGCTTTTCCACCTCTGATACAATCCACGAGAAGACAGTAATGACTCAGCTCAAACGTGCTATGTGCCAATATACCGTGGAGATGATTTCTGAAATATTTACCTCTGCCAGAGAACTTGTGGTCTCCCATTTACCTTTACTCCCCTTGACACAGTCACCTTAGCCAAACTGATTATTATGAGATGAGACCTAAGGTCACCTGCCACCAGCTGCAATGCAAGGAAGTGGTACTGAAAATTTCACCTGCTTCATCTTTGGATTTGCATCATTATCAGACTAACAGAAAGGCCTGGGGTGAGCCTGCCCACCCACCCACCCAAAGCTCCAGGGTTCTGGTTCTCCCATTCAAATGCAACCCACTCCTGTCTAGTGGGAGCTGTCTCCTCGGAAACACCTGTCAACGGGAGCAATTCTGTGTCATATATCTGGCTACAACTTCCAGGTCAGAGGCTATAGTCTGAAGAGCCATCCCATTAAGGTACCACTCATCTGGGGACACTGCGCCAGGAAAACGCTAGACACTTGGGGCTTCCTGTCTCTCTCTCTCTCTCTCTGACCCCCAAAGGCTGAGCTGCTTGCCATTCTCTTGTCTCCACGCACTTCCCCACCCCCCCCAAAATGTTAAGAAATGTAGCCATTCCCTGTTCAGGGTAACGGATGGTCACCAAAAGCAACACCTTCTATCGGGGGCTCATTTTTTATAGGGTTTTACTATACTTTTCTGAACGACACTCTTGAGAAATTTGCAATGATCGAGTCCACTGGGTGGGCCAGTTGAAAATACTGCTTGGGAATGTTTTTCTCCAAAGGTACTGCTCTTTCTTTTCATGACTCAGGTCAGGTGTCAGAATAAATCAAAGGATTGAACAGAATGGAACAGAGAGGCTGGAACTGGATACAGCAGTTTCTCTCCTACATCAAGGAGAGTGCGATTGTTTAGCCAGGTTCTACGGAGCATCTGCTTCAGTTAAAATAAAGCGAATACCAAACTCACCATCAGTGACGAACTACTGGGCTTCTGGCTTGTTTCTCTTAGCCCACTCTTTCCATTCATATTAGTGCACCTCCGACTGATTTCAATCAAATGACAATTTCTAGACAACTAATTCTGGAAACAAGCAATGGCTGAAATTAGCCCTTCGTGATCATTATTTGTTTATCTATTTGGGATACTCTCCCTTATCCACACGTTCGCTAACTGTAACCTCTAATATCTGCTTAAGGACAGTGGACTTTATACAGCCCAGGAAACGATTTCAAAGTTTTTTCTAATGAAAGCTCACACTTATATTTGAAACACTGTCCGATTTTAGAAAACGCACGTGTACTCACTTGTTTAGCCTTGGTCTTTGTGATGGTGTCAGAAATAGGTTTCTTCCTTTCCTTCACAGCAGTTTTAGAAAATAATTCCTCAAATTCATGACAATCTATGGATGGCTCTTCAATTTTTTCCCAAATAAGCGAAGGACTGGAGTCTCTAAAGTTAAGCAAAACACCAATTGAAAAAGCCATCAAACTGGACTATGGGGTAGCATGGCTAAGCAAACACAAAGGAAGAAGGGACGAGAAGAAGAACAGAGGAGAAAAAAAGGATGAGAAGAGGCCAGGAAGGAAGGAAGCACTAGAGGAAAGAACAGCATTGGAGGAAGGAACAGAGAGGCAAGCAGGGAAGAAAGGAAAAAAGGGAAAGAGTACTCTTTTTCTTAAAGACCACCATTTCTTTAACCAACTTGATAAGAAAATTAAAACATCATCAATATGGAATGAAACCTTTGCCTAGAAATAATGATTTCCAGGAACTCTCAGTTATCAAGTCAATGTATCAAAGCATAAAAAGAAAACCCGCTCAGTGTGGGCGATAAAGGCAGGAAATGTTTGCTATCTCACAACCCCAACTGGACTCATCAGCGTTGCATATTATTTATGGGATAATAAGAAATCGTTTTATGATCAAAGGAGCTTCCATCTCCTTATGCTTCCCATTGCACCATTGATCTTTGACTTCACAGTAACTGCAGATCTGGGTAATACCACCTAAAAAGGGTAGGTCCATTTAGAAACAACAACAACAAAATAACTTCATATAATACCAGTATATCTGGAAAAACTTGGTTTGGGGCATGGTCTAAAATGATGCATCAATATACTTAGGTTAACTGTAACTACACAGACAATGAGCAACCAAGTTAGAAGCAAATATGTAGGTTCTTCCCCTCAGCATGATTCAATAAAGAGAAAAAATATTAATATATGAGAATGAGCTCGAGGAATATCCTGCTTTTAAATCCATGCCACATCACCCAAACAAAAGTCAAAAAATCATGAACAGGGCATGTTTTTTGTCCCATCAGCACAACCCCCAGCCACGTATCACAGCACCGTTTTACGGATCAGGGGACGCAACGCATAGAAAATGCATGGATAAGTAATATGCCACCAGGGGCCTTGGTGAGGGGGGCTATTCTGTCATAAATGTCATTTGCAACTATGGCTTTCAGAGTTCACACTGTGCCGCCAATCTTCTGTAAAAGTGGCATAAAATTCTCAAAGCGAAATCATTCCACACCTAGGGTGTGGATATGTGCGTGTCTGTGCAGCGCATCTGTGTAGAGAAAGACACCTGCAAACAAAATGCAATGGTAACACAAGACTGTGCCTTCAAAGAGATGCAAACAGCAACCTCAAGACTCAGTGTGTCCAAGGATTTGATTTACACTTATATGCTACTGTCAGAGTGAGGTTCTGCAGGTAGGCAGTAAGGCATGCACGCTAAGAAAAATACGGGGTCCGGCACAAATAACACCCCTTTCTTATTACAAAATCTTTTATTACAAAATCATAAGCATCTGATTCTGTAACATAACAATATCACACTCAAGCACACCATATGACATTTTAGGCAAAATGTTCACATTAAAACTATAAATTATTACACCCACATTATTACTCTACCAACCACACTCAAACAGGCATTACTTCTGCCAGACCCTGTATATCTCTCTGTCTTTAAAAGATCAATCAGTCCTGGCTGGTGTGGCTCAGTGGACCGAGTGCTGGTCTGTGAACCAAAGGGTGGCAGGTTCGATTCCTAGGCAGGGCTCATGCCTGGATTGCAGGCCAGGTCCCCAGTAGGGGATGCGTGAGAGGCAACCACACATGGATGTTTTCCTCCCTCTTTCTCCCCCCCCTTCCCTTCCCTTCCCTCCCTTCTAAAAATAAATAATAAATAAAATCTTTAAAATAAATAAAAGATCAATCAATAACTACTTAGATTTCTGTACATCTTATACCCTGAGACACGTATGTAATTTCTTTTATCCTTTTGATACTTTCAGAGAAAAGTAAAATTTTAATAACAGCTTGTTTCACTAAATATTTTAGAGTGATACTTAAAAATACATTAAATTGTAATTCTCCCAAATTATAAAGGGAAATGTTTCCCTTGTACTGAGAAACTGCAAAGATGAGCTCCCGTTCAGGTTACCTTTTACTGTGTAGTTGAATTCTCGTCCAGTACAGAGGCTTCATTGGCCGACAAGGCTCTATTGGCTGCTTCCTACTCCCTTTGTCCTGGTTCATCCCTAATCCAAACCAGCCAGTTGGCATCGGAGGGGGAAGGAATCCACACACTTGTGGCGTTAGTAAAGTGCTACTCCCAGCTTGTGGGGGGAGTGGAGGGCCAGATCCAGGAAGCAGAGCGGGTGGGGGTGGGGGTGAGGGGACGCCTGTTCCAGGACCGGGAGGAGCTGGAGCGGGTGGAATACCCACACCTGGCAGGGGAGGAGGTGGGGGGATCCCCGTTCCGGGAAGAGGAGGGGGAGGGGGTATCCCCGCTCCGGGAAGGGGTGGGGGAGGAGGTATTCCCGCTCCGGGAAGAGGAGGGGGAGGGGGTATCCCCGCTCCGGGAAGAGGAGGGGGAGGGGGTACACCAACTCCAGGAAGGGGTGGGGGAGGAGGTACCCCCGTTCCGGGAAGGGGTGGGGGAGGGGGTATTCCCACTCCGGGAAGAGGAGGGGGAGGGGGTATCCCTGTTCCGGGAAGAGGAGGGGGAGGGGGTATCCCCGCTCCGGGAAGAGGTGGGGGAGGGGGTATCCCCGCTCCGGGAAGAGGTGGGGGAGGGGGTACACCCACTCCGGGAAGAGGTGGGGGAGGGGGTACACCAACTCCAGGAAGAGGTGGGGGAGGGGGTACCCCCATTCCGGGAAGGGGTGGGGGAGGGGGTATTCCCACTCCGGGAAGAGGAGGGGGAGGGGGTATCCCTGCTCCGGGAAGAGGAGGGGGAGGGGGTATCCCAGCTCCGGGAAGAGGTGGGGAAGGAGGTATTCCCGCTCCGGGAAGAGGAGGGGGAGGGGGTACCCCAACTCCAGGAAGAGGTCGGGGAGGAGGTATTCCTGCTCCGGGAAGGGGTGGGGGAGGGGGTATCCCCGCTCCGGGAAGAGGAGGCGGAGGAGGTATTCCCACTGCGGGAAGTGGAGGGGGTGGAGGTATTCCCTCACCTGGCAAAGGTGGGGGAGGAGGGGGCAGCGTCTGTGTACCAGGGATACAAGGGGGCGGAGGGGCTGTGGTACTGAGGGGCGGTGCGGGGGGAGCCACCATGCCCAGGCCGGACGTGGAGGTGGAAGGCCCCGTGCAAGGCAGGGGCGGCGGGGGCGGGACGTTCGGGCCGTTTGCAAAGGACGGTAAAACAGACTGTTCGTGGCTGGTTTCAAACTCAGTCTGAAGAGAAGGCTGGGCAGGCAGGGAGCCGACCTGTGCTTGCCCGGCCGGCCCCGGCAGGGGTGGAGGTGGCGGCGGCTGCTGATGTGCATTGAGTTGTACGGATATTTGCCTTGGAGACACAATCAAAGAAATCTCTGAACAGAATTTCGTCTGAGGTCCGGAAGGTGAGGACGGCACGGCCGCGACTCCACTTTCAGCCCCTGGTGGCCAAGAGGGACACTCTGGCAGTGTATTAACAGAAGGCAGCGTCGGTAGCCCCCCCTCCTCTGTCGGGGACGTCTGGATCGACCTGGCCTGTAAAATCCTTTGCTGCTGCACATCCTGTCCTCCTAACCTGAGAGCTTCCAGGCCGACCCCCACTGCGGGCGCCACTCCGATCCGAGCCCCGGGCCGGCCGCCGGCCACGTCCGCGTCCACCGCAGGGCACTGCTTCTCTAGCTCAGCGATTTTGGTTCTTAGATCCTCAATGGTCTGTTCCAGCTGCTGGATGACAGTTGCCTGTCCCTCGGACTTCATGTCTACGACTTCCTGGGGGGCAAGAAAGGCATAGTTAAATACAAAATAAGGACTCCTCCAAATAGTGGAAAAAAAAAAAAGTTACAGAATTACACAAAATAGATTTGTGTTGTTTCCAGAACGATCTTTCCACCTTCGGACTTCAAAGGGGTTTACACACATCACACCGTGAAGTCCTGAAGTCCTGTGGTCCGCGCTGGCCGTCTTTAAGTGATGTCACTGAAGACCAGCAGACCACTGAGAACAGGGAGGGAAATCCTGAGGGAGGCTTCTCTCACTCAGGATAACCTCTCTCCCTCCTGCCTGGTACCATTTGCTGTTAGGACGTCCCCACAGGCACCGCAACAGGGGATCAAACCCGCAACCTTCTGGTGTACGGATGACACTCCAACAGAGCCACCCAGCCAGGGCAGAAAAAGACTTCTTAAGTGGAATCCACTTAAGACAATATGGCAGTTACTGTGGACCGGCTGTCCCAACCTCCGGCTCCCTCTCCTTCTGTGTATGGAAGTGGGAAGAAAAACTACATTTACAGACTCCCTTGTAGCGAGGTTCTTCCAATTAGACGCAGTCATACAGAGATTTTAAAAGTGGAAAGTCAGGAGATCCTCTCGCGCGCTCTCACTGTGTGTTCTGAGAGCGACCAGCATGTGCTGACGTGACGCTGCCCTAACACAACATTCCAGCATCCACGCTCCAATGTCAAGCGGTGGCCTCACAGTTTTAGCTTCCCTGGTAGATTAGTGTGAATATCATTCTTTTGAAAGACTTCAGCCTAGAAGTGGATCGTTCCAATGTTTTAAACTTTCCGTGAAAAAAAATTTTTTTTTATACAGTAAACCCTTCTGTTGATTATATCTAGCATGGTTTCTGGTTCCTTCAACAAAGGTTAACTGATACAACCATGTGCTGATGCTTCAGAATAAATTATAGAGAAAAAAAGGGTCTTTTTGCAAGCAACCTGTGGAGAGCTCTAAAAATGATTTGCAATGCACTTGACCCAGAAAACCCACCAACATCATGCAAATCAGGAGGTTCAAATATTCACGTTCACTTTAAGAACATTCATGAAACTGCCATCAATGGTATGTATATGGGAAAAACCACCGAGTATCTGAGAGATGTCACTTTATAGAAGCGAAGTATGCCATTCCATTTTTGCAACGGTGGAACTGATAGGGGTGCGCAAGCTGCACACAGGATCAATTGCCCAAAAAGAGTGCTAAGTTTTTGCTGCATGTGTTTAAAACTGCAGAGGGTAATGCTGAACCTAAGGAGTAAAACGTAGATTCTCTGGTCACTGAGCACATCCAAGGAAACAAAAGCCCCAACATGCACTGCCAGACTTACAGCACTTAAGGTCAGCTAAGCCCACACAAAAGCTGCCCTTGCAACATTGAGATGATCCTTACCGCAAAAAAAACAGACTGTTTCTAAACCAGAAGAGGAGACTGGACAGAAGAAAAATCCATCCCAATAAAAATAAGAAACAGCCTTGACCACTCTGGCTCAGTTGGTTGGGCATGATCCTGCAAAGTGAAAGGGCTCCAGTTCAATTCCCAGTTAGGCACATGCCTGGGTTGTGGGTTTGGTACCAGCTGGGGCAGATGAGAGGCAACCCATCAATGCTTCTCTCCCTCTCTTTCTCCCTCCCTCCCTTCCCCTCGCTCTAAAAAAAATTTTTTTTAATCTTTTTTTTAAATGAGGAAACAAAAAACAGCCTAGTAATAAATGCAGCATAAAATAAATGCAAATAGAAGTTCTTAAAAATCGTGGGAAATTCTTTTTCCCTAAAATAAAATTAAAAAGCAACTACAACACTTTATTCTGAAAAGTTTATTATAATGGTAAGCCAGAACAAATTGTTAGGGTTAAAGTGACTCATGTTAACTTTCATTGGTGCAGGTTTTCTGACAAAAGTATATAATGCCATGATATATGACATCTTTTATGACAAAATGGTCAATTTGTGTAGCATTTGAGAACTTCATCAATTTCCCCAGGGACCTCTGATAATTCTTTAATATGCAAGTTAATTTTTAATATAGCTGCCATATCATAGTCCTTACCAAATTAACTCTGTCAGGTGCTCATTCATCAGTTTTCATGGGATGGAGGTGCTCTAGCAACAGCTCCCCTGACTTCAGGTAATTCTACAACTTCTGCAAGATTAACAATTTCACCTTTCATTGAATTTGTATCATGTAATTCAAAACATCCACAAATCGATAAACTGACGCTGCCCCAAGGTAAACCATAGGAGAAAATAACAGACCGTGTTAAATGGAGAGGAATTTGGAGTTGCACCTAATTTTATAAGTGGTCAATTTATTAGAGTATATTGTTGTGTATTTCACTTAATTTTTTGAACAAAGTGATAACTGGGGGCACTTAGATAATAAAAAGCTGAGAACATAAAGAACTGACATATTCCATAAGCTTCGTTGGTTTTCAAATGCAAGATACAGTAAGAACTAGAACTAAGAAATGGCAGAGGACACAGATAAGAAAATGAAATTCCAAAGCTGAATGTATAATAAGGATGGCAATACTAGCCTTGTGATACCAAGAAGGTGGTAAAGTCAAAGAATTCATGAAGATGATAATAAACAGACTGCAAAGGCAAAAGGCTGGAGCTTTTATAGAGAGAATTGTTTTTATAGAGACAATTATTCTTTATCAAAAACAGGAAAAAAGTTGAGGTAAGACTATTTGCTTCTTGCATTATTCTGACTAGAGAGAGAACAAAAATTCAATTTGCTAAAATCTTTATTCCTATCTAAGACTATCTTTACCTGCAAAATTGCAGCCCTAAATCAATGTTAAAATCTGCCTTTTCCATTCCAGGGAAAAACAGCATTTAAGTTCATCTCAAATCTTAACTGACTAGCCTGTGAAGTAAGGCTGGCCATCAAGTTTTACAGGACAGCCAAATGTATGTAGGATTTTGGGTTCTGAATGCAGCTAAGAGCCTTTAAGGAATCTTATCTGGCCTTCCTTATCCAGGGCCATCCCACAAAGGGCTGGCTGGCTCTCAGAGAGCACCAATTTACAGTCCCAGGGACCTTATCTGTAGAGCTCTCTAGAGGACGCTGCCTCTCTTGTCAACAGCAAGAGCTGATTTCTACACAGGTTATATGTAATTGTTTTCAGAGGTTTATAAAAACTTGACATGGTAAATACCAAGAAAAAAATGCTGTTCTCTGGCCATTTAAGCAAACATCTTCCCCGAGGGCCCACCCACAGACAGAGCCCAGATTTAATCTTGAAGAGCCTGCCAGGCACTCTGTCGTCCACGGAAAGACCTCAGGTTGGGAGCCTGGTTCCCTGTGGCCTGTGCCTGGTATTTAATCTTCCATCCCTTCAGGGTACAACCGGACAGATGCCTATCAGATTCTCAAAGGACTTAACATTAGAGAAATGTAGTTTTGTTTTCTTCTATACTGTTCAAAAAGACTCAGAATTTCCAGTAATTGTGTGAGTTTACCCCATGCTAGTGATTTGCACTATTAAAAATTAAATGAATTTTTGAAAGGAGAAAAGGAAAAATGTGATCTTTGTGATTTTGTACAGAATTTATATAATGGGCACATCCTTATAAATGGAGGAGACATAAATCTATTATAGTTAGTCAACACAGAATATAATATACTTTATATATTGCCAATTTTAATATTATTTGTATTTAAAAGTATTACTTCAAACCTCTAAATCATTATAAGTGGTAGAGGCTGCCATCCACTTTGGCTGAACAATATATACAATAAGTCAGCCAAAATTCCTCCATTCCTGGATAATCTTATATGTGGGTGGTGACGGTTAGTTCTCATAAATTGTTTGAACATTTGCATTTCACAAAATACAAGTTGCCATTAAAAAATAAAATGTTCACCAAAAATATTTTTCTAAATACAAGATTATCTGACTCCTAGGAAAAGAAAACATTGCCATAACATTAAGGCGAAAATTCAGAAAAGGAGCCAAGATACACTCAAGGAAAGCTTTTGCTGAAAAGTTAATTTGTTCATCTTTGAAACTTTTATATTATGTAAGCAAGATACTTTCAGAGCCTAGAATATAAAAACCACTTATTGGTAAGTTAACCCTGTGAGGATTTATTTTGTAAATGCTAATGAGAGATGTAATTAATTTTCTACCCTATACAAATTTTCAAGTTCTGCTAAATTCTAAGGCTACATTACTGGCAAGTTAGGATACCTCTAGATGTTTGTAAAATATGAATCCTATTCTTCACAGAAACATATAAATTCTCTATTTGCCATATTTTGAATTCTAAAACGTTCTGGCGTTTTAGGACCAATGGCATTCCAGATTTTTTGTTAATCCAACACGTTCTATATATGATCCTAAAGGAAAAGAAATCCAGATTTTAAATAAGATTATGCACAAATATAAAGATAATCAATTTCAAGTTGGAAAGGGAATTTCAAGAAAGAAGGGACTATCAGAAAATATGGTAAGTGTTAAGTAACTTACCTAGGGTTCTTTAAAGTAGAACATATTGTGGGGGAAAGAAAGTGTCTCACACAAAGAGACTTAAAATAGCATCTCTAGAATCCTTACAAGAAACAGATGAGAATGATTGAAATTGTAGTAATTTTGAACTGGAAGGAATATGACAAATCTCTTCTGGTCCCTTCATGGCATAGACCAGAAATAGGAGGTGAAGGTGGGCAGGATAAGTTAGAAATCAGCATTGCCTGTATTATTTTCAACACCTCTTTTCCAACATCATAGTAATTGATCATTTGACTGATGGTTCGAGTCAGCTTTCATTAGCAAATAACCACAATGGAAGTAATAAACAATGTGTCTGGGGGCAAAGAGTCCTCCCAAAATGGAAACGAGCAGCCTTTTTGGTTCCCTCATATCTTCTCAATTTTCTCCTTAGTTATTTGAACTAAAGTGTGGCAAGATTCTGTACTGTACTTTAAAGCAATATATTCCTTAATTGTCCCAATCCGTGCAAGGGGAACACTATTTTATTACACTTTTACTTTCATTAATGATCTGTGGATATATGGCTTAGTTTTTCACCTGTTCTCTAACATCATAAAAAACTTCATAAAGGACAAAACTTGGGAAAAATGAAATGGAATGAATGAGGAACGTGTCCCCAAGGGCTAGAGTGGGGGCCACCTTTGACCCCATTCAGTCGGCGGGAACGTCCCTACTCTCGCGGTCACCGCCCACGGTCCTTACCACCAGATTCACTCTCACCACGGTCCTCGCGGCAGAAGTGAGACTCGCAGTCTCCCCTTCCTTCTTAAAACCCTCTCCTCCCCTGGCTTCGATAATTCTATGCTTTCTCCTGACCCCGTCTTTTTCTGTTCCCTCCTTGGATTTTTTTTTTGGGGGGGGCGGGTATAGGTTACCAAACCTGTAGTAACTGCCATGAGCCTCCTGGTCCACTGTCCTCTGTCTAAATACTCACAGAGCTCGTCAAGCTTTCTATCTTCAGTCTCTCATTGCTGCACGAATGATTTTCCAGTTCTTCTCTCTCATCAACACACTTCCATTTTGTGATGGCTTAGTTTTCATTGCTCAGTTTTTTCTTTTTTTTTAATTGAGGTATAACTGACACATATCATTGCTATTTGATTACCCTACTTTTTCCTTGAAATTTAAAATGTCTTATCCTCCAAACAAATGTCACGCCCAGCCCTGCCTCACATGCACCATTGACAGCATGACTCCAAACTATTCACATGTCCCCTTCACCTGTTGCTAAATGAAGATGTTTCTGAAACTAATAATAAATTACATTGAGTGATCATTGTTTGAAGAGCACTGTAACAGATACTTTATGGAGGACCAATGGAAAAGAATACTCAATTTCTCAGCTAAGTTTGCAAGCAAATTGGACACTGCGGGAACTCAGGAAGACTGATTAGAGCAGGATCCTAAGGGAAGAGTTTTAAGCTAACTTCAGAGAAAATTAAAACCGGACTAAGGTAGGATTCTGCCAGTTATCTCAAATCTTAAACATTTTTCTGACCTTTCATAATTTATTTGCATATGCACTATACAACATATGGGGCAAGAGGGCTGATACTGCTGTATTTCTTTTTATTATCCAGCACCTTGTAATGAACATGGCTATTCACAATTAATAAACTTCATAACGTCTAGAGATCCAACTTTCAATTGCCTGATATATTACTACTTCTTACCCAAAGCTAGTGTATTTCAAGATAAAATTCTACTCTATTTACCTACCAACTAGTCCATTTGCATTAGATAAAATATCAAGAGTTTTAGGAAAATACAACACACATTTTACATATCATTTCAAATGCAAAAAAATTGTAAAACTGAGTAGCAACCACTTTTTCTACCATATGTTAATCTTGAATGAGAAGCAAGTGTAATTAGAGAAAATATAAACGATATTTGGCTATTAATACATTGTAGAACGGAAAGGTATTTCCAGTTTAAATCGTATTTCAAATACCAAAGAATAAAAAACTCAGTGGAAAGACAGTCCTATTTCAGTTTCATAAAATAATTCTTTGGACAGCAGATTTTCAGAGCACATTACTTGAAATGAAAATGATCAGCAAGTGAGGTCTAAAGAATGCAGTTTTACAACTTCCTAGTTCCACGGGGCCGTCCACCAAGCACTCCAGGGGCAGCGCCGGTTCCTGCTCTCGGGTCCGCCAGCTGCGTTTGCTTTAAGCATCAGACTCCCTGGCAGCCCCACAGGCTTCTCCTCCTCGTAGCTGAGCAAAGGCTTTCTGAGTCATGTGTTTTTTCTAGGGATAGAGAGCTCTCAGAATTATTAACTACAGGGAAAGAGTACGAGTCAAAACTCATTCAGTGCATTCCAGTGTGCTCGGATGGAGAGAGCAGGTGCCTGAGCTCACAGCTGAAGAAAAACTTAGAGGGCGCCTTCCCGCCGACTGAGCAGCCCCGGGGATTCAGCATCACTACCTAGAAAAACGAGGCGGGCAGCCTCGGAGGGACCAGGAAACCTCTGCATCCACCGTCCGCGCGGAGCAGAGCGGCTCAAACCCCTTCATTCCCTCTGCAGGGGTGATTTACAGAGATACAGAACTGCCATCTAGTGGCTTAGAGGAGAAAAAGCAAGGAGAATTGCGTGGCAAATAAAATTCTAATTTTATTTTTAAAACGGTAGTGAAGCATACCGAAGTATAGTAAAAGTTAAAAATGTCTAAGGGACTTAATGAGTCTCTTTGCCTCTAAAATGTTTCTGGACACCTGATTCTTATAAATGGTATAGTTTAAATGCAATATAATTTTAAAATAAACTTCTCATCCACCTGATGGTTTTGGCATGAGACAGGATTAAAGAGCCATAGGACAATTCTCCATGTGAAAGTATAGTTTTTTATCACAGTGGAGAAAACAACAGGTATAAATCCAAACAGCTACGATCAAGTCCTCCCTCTTACCCTTTATCTATTTTGTGACCTTAAGCAAGTTAACTTCTAGAAACATGATTTCCTTTATCAGGTAAATATATATTATAATAGTTACCTTAAAGAATTGTAACAAGAATTGTAAAATATAATAAAAATAGATATACAGAAGATTGGTAATCAATTCTAGTTTCCTGTATCACTTTTATGGCCGGTTACTTTAGACTCTCACAAAGCATACACATATCACCTAAGAAAGAACCGGTCCATAAAATAAACTTATGACAAAGGGTCAATAATTCCAAAAGTAAATAATGACATTGTTGAGTGCTTATTCTCAATTGCTTACAAACTTTTTACCCCTCAGTTAGTTAACTGTATTTCCTGGCTTCTAGACACTTCAGTGGCAAGAAGAACAGATGAAGGTATGACACTTAGATCAATAGATTTGACCCTTGAGTTTCTAAGCTGTAACATCATATGTTTTCAAATCACTCCCTCATCAAGTTTTCTGCTTATTACAATATATTTTACCGTGGTTTATAGCTCAAGAAAAATAGAAAGTCACTACAATTTTATACACATGGAGATATATATATATATATATAGTTATTGTTTTACAGTTGTAATTTTAATTTATAGAGCAATGTTATGTTTTTTAATCCTTATTGATAGTACAGATTACTTGTCCAGGTTTTCTTTGGCACTATCATATACACGGTCTGTCTGGAAAAAGTCCAACCATTGTCAACATAACGAGAGCAGTTTGCGCGACATTAATGTAACCTGGCAGCCAAGGAGAGTGGACTGGAATATGCACGCATGAACAACAACGACTTCGCTGCACTGGTCAGTGGGGGCGGTGGGTGCCACTGAGTGAGCATGGGTACTGTGTGGCCATTGCTTTCAAAATGACTGAGCGAGTAGAGCAATGAATCTGCATCAAATTTTGTGTTGAGCTTGAACATTCCTCTGCAGAAACTATTCGAATGAATCAGAAGGCTGAAGCTCTGGTCAGCTGTTGATTGGCAGCCTCATCACAACAATGTGCTTGCTCATGCATCAAGATTCGTACAGAGTTTTTTTGATGAAACATCAAATCACCCAGGTGACTTGGCCCCCTACAGCCCAGATTTGGTGCCCTGTGACTTCTGGCTTTTCCCAAAACTCAAATCACCTTTGAAAGGGAAGAGATTTCAGGCTGTCAATGAGAGTTAGGAAAATATGATGGGGTAGCTGATGGCGACTGGGAGAACTGTGTGAGGTCCCAAGGAGCCTACTTTGAAGGGAACTGAGGGGTCATTGTCCTATGTACAGTGTTTCTTGTACCCTGTATCTTCTTCAGTAAATGTCTCTATTTTTCATAGTATATGGCTGGATACTTCCTGGACAGACCTTGTATACCAAAGAATTCAGTAATATATGCCTTGGAAACATCAATTTAGAAACACCTAATGTGGTATCTGAAACCCAACTTAGTTGTGTGCTCCCCCCCGCCTCAATTTTCTAAGCTGAAAAATAAAATAGAGAATATTTTGAGGGCATTATTTTTCTTTATTATTTCTGACTTTTTCTCTTTACCTCTTTTTATCTTTCTTCATCTTACATTGGCTAATCACTACAAGGTCAATCGAGTAACCATCAGCTGAGTCCACCACACCCCAGCGTGAGGGAGGTCCCAGCTCTGACAAAAATGAGAAAGAAAAAGAAACTGGGAAAACCTGTTTTATTACACTATCCTTACGAATATCTTTATTCTTACATTAATAGCCAACTTGGTTTTTGAAAAGCACGAGTGAATTATAAAATGAAGTTCCAGACTGATGTTATATTCTGTTTGTCCACCAGGGGGAGCACAACTTTCATGTGTGGTTCACAACTGCTTTTTTTAAAAAAGGGAAATCATTTTATACTTGGAAAAATTCTCAAAAATCATCAAATTCTTTAATTTTACAGAGAAGAACACTATGCCCGAATAGCCTGTGTATGTTGTGCACACTAATGAGATACAGAACTAATCCTGGAACCCAGCTATGAGTCTTCTCGTTTCCCACTAGACCACACTCCAGAGAACACTGTACTTACTTAGTAATTACTTCATAATTTCTCATCCTACCTTATTTTCAAAAGCGTAGTTGGAAGAGTATATAAATAAGTTTTTAAATGGTTTTATGTCCAAAAGAGCAATTGCTATTCACAATTCACAGTTATCATTCCATACAAGCATTTCCTTTCTTGAAGTTTTATTTTTTTAATAATAAGATCTTCTCAGTACACAACAAAAGACATAAAATTTGGCTTTTTAGTAACAGAAAAAAGTTTCCATGAAAATTAAACAGACACTAGCTAATGTTTCATACACCAAAACAACATAAGAATATTAACTGATTTTAGGAAACCTCTGACAGATATTTTTTTCAATCACATCCATGTGACTGAGTTTGGCCAAGCCCCTCCCCACATGACATTTCCTGGAGGGGCCACGGTGACCTGCCAGGGCCACCTATTGTAGACCCCCGCTCTCTGGCTGGATATAGATTGATGCAGCTTCTGAAAGGCTTATTCTCAGTTCCACTGCAAGGCTGATTTTCTTTGCAAAGTCTACCTGGAAGAAAACATCCCTTTTCCCCAGGCTGAATCCCTGGGCAGACTTGGTGAACCAAGCAAGGGTGGCCTAGCTGGCTGGGCAGGTAGGAAAATAAACCAGGGTCTGTCACAATTTTAAAACAAGTAAGAGAGAAAGGGACTGGACACCCTAATAAGATCTTCTTACCTGCTCAACAGTGTCTGAACAACTTTTCAGAGTTTCCGAAACAGCAGATTGAGATTCTAGGTTGGAAAGGAAGAAGACAGTCAACATATTAAAGAAGAAATTTTCCCCTTCCTTCAATCAGAAAGCAAAACAAACTAAAATCTTTAACCATAAGTACATAAACACCTTGTTTATCTTCTAATTAAACTTTTATATATATAATGAGTATAGGACTGTTTTTCAGTATATAAAACATATATGAGGTCTGTCCAGGAAAAGTCCAGCCATTGTTAGTATAATGAGAATAGTTTGCATGACATTTATGTAACCTGGCAGCTGAGGAGAGTGGACTGGAATGCGCATGTGTGAACAATGACAACTTCACTGTACTAGTCAGTGGGGGTGGTAGATACCATTGAGTGAGCATGTGTAGTGTGTGGCCATCACATTCAAACTGACTGAGCGAGTAGAGCAACAAATCTGCATCTTGAAATTTTGCAGTAAGTTTGAAAATTCCTCTGCAGAAACTATTTGAATGACTCAGAAGGCCGCGGCTACGGGCACCTGGTGATTGGCAGCTTCATTACAACAATGCACTCGTCCATGCATCTTATACAGAGTTTTTTGGCAACACATCAAATCACCCAGGTGACTCAGCCCCCCAACAGCCCAGATTTGGCACCCTGTGACTTCTGACTTTTGCCAAAACTAAAATCACCTTAGAAAGGGAAGAGATTTCAGACCATCAACAAAATTCAGGAAAACACGACAGGGCAGCTGATGGTGACTTGGGAGAACTGTGTGAGGTCCCACTCTGAAGGGGACCGAGGCATCACTGTCCTATGTACACTGCTTGTGTATCTTGTATCGTCTTCAATAAATGTCTATTTTTCATAGTGCATGACTGGATACCTTCTGGACAGACCTTGTATATAATGACCAACACTCATGTCATTAGTTACTTTTAAAATTAGAATAGGCCTATGACTTTCTTGTCACAGCAATCATAATTACTTTTCTCAACTGCTAGTTTGTATTTTGTGTCAGAAAATGTCTGCTAAGACATTCATTTTTTATATTATTCACTTAGCTTAAGTGTGCACCATGACAGAACCCAGCTCACCAGTCGTGAAGGATGGGATCTCAAATGGCTTATCTGATTATTGACAAATGACCTTCTGATTTCAGTGAGGAATAATGAGCACTGTCATCAAGAGGCACCGAGTAATAAGGGATTTTGATCCTTTAGCCCATCATTTTGGAGTTTATGAGACAGCCAATACTTCATGCTGAAAGACCAAAGGGATAGAGAAGTCCAGGATTTTCTTTTTAAAGTAGGGACACTTTCTTCCTCATTGTATTCCCAGCGTCTAGAACAGCACCTGGCACACAGTCAGTGTTTACAGCATGAGTAATTGCAGGAGGGAATAAAAGAAGTGATCAAAAGAATGATCCAACCATGAAAGCAGGTGCCACCATGAAGAGGGGGCAACTTGAGCCAGAAGGAGAGGGAAAGAATTTGGTAACAGGCAACATAGATGCCACTTTGCCACTAGCTACCTCCTACACCTCGGCTTGTGGTAAATCTTAAAAAAATCATTGAGAATAGCATGAATTAGTCACCAACAGATGTCACTGTGATGATAGTGTATTAACAAGTGGCCTTAAAATACTACTTTCCCAGGCAAATACTACGTCCCACTGAGTTAATCAAAATGGAATTCTCTCTTATACTCACAAATCTATACTCTGACCATAACACCCGAGTTAGCCAATTTTGAATAAATATCTTTAACATAGCTAGGCAAAAGTTAATATTAAAGCAAACTTCTGAACACTTTTGTTTTCTTCTCTTAGTCACCACCAACCACAAGTACAATAGACCCAAGATAAGATCCTGGAGCTTTGAATTGATGAAGAAAATTCTCTAACTCATTTTGCTATTTAGACAGAACTGGTAGAACATGAACAGCTTTTCACATTACAAATGCACGCATTTCCTGGCTTTTTTCTATAGTCCTAGACAGGGTTACCTGCCCCAAAAGCCATCTTCTGGGCTCTGATGGTAAATAAGAGTGTGTTTTCCACAACAGTGAACTACCAAGACGTATCAGTCAACATTCTGAACACTACACGTAAACTCTCGGTCTCCCTCTGTTACATTCAATGGCGATCTGAATTAATTCTCCCATCCCTATCCCTTTCACTAAACTTTTTATTTCTTTGAATCAGCGTGTTACATCATCTAAGAAAAATTTACCAAAATAATCTCTTCAAACTCTTAAGATGAATTAGAGAAGTTGTGGAGGGTCTAGAATTAAAGATGGGTGGGATGCGCAGAATAACTGTCCTAAAAATCAAGGGACAATGAAAGAGAACTAGGAGCAGAAAGAAAAATGAATGTTAAGGAGAAGGAAAATAATAGAGAATAAAAGTGAGAAGGAGCAAGAGAAGGCAGGCATCGGAAAGAGCAAAGGTAAGGAGAAGCGTGGGGGAGGCCAGCGGCGGCGGCGGGGGCAGAAAGACAGCATGTGGCAAGTCAGCTGGCTTCTGTTCTGTCTTCTCTTTCTCTGTCCGTATTTCAGTATTTACAATTTTTTATTTTTTCTTTAAGAGCAGTTGGTATGGATCTTATACTAGTTATATTAGTTTCAGGTGTACCATATAGTCATCAAACATTTATGTATTTCACATGTGACCACCCCGCTAATTCTAGTAATCACCTGTCACTACGAAAGTTTATCACAATATTATTGACTGAATTCCCCTTTCCACCATGCCCCCATTCTCTCCCTTCTGCTAACTGCCCCTTTGGTCTCTGTATCTATGGGTCTGTTCCTGCTTTATTTGTTTGTGTTGTTTTGTTTTGCTTTCCACACGTGAGTGAAACCTTACGGCACTTGTCTTTCTCTGCCTGACTTATTTCATTTAGCATAGTACCCTCTAGATCTATCCATGTTGTTGCAAATGGCAAGATTTCATTCTTTCTCACTGCTGCATAATATTCCGTTATGCATATGTAGCACACCCTTATCCATTCGTCTGTGATAAACACATAGTGTGTCTCCATATGTTGGCTACAGTAAATAAGGCTGCAATGAACATAGGGGTGTGTATATCTTTTCAAATTAGTGGTCTCGTTTTCCTTGGATAAGTACCCAGAAGTGGAATTGCTGGATCATACAGTATCTAGTTTTAGTTTTCTGAGGACTTGCTGGCTTCCGAGCTGGCTCAAGTCTGAGGTCACTTGGCAGGTGTGTTGAGAAATCCACTTGGGTCGAATATCCTTAGATCGCCCCTCACACCAACTCTGTGGCACTTGTGACCAACACTGCTGTCCCCAGACCCAGGGCGCTTTGGGGGACTGCCTTCTACTCAGTTCTGGAACTGACAGACTATCCTCATTAAATATTCATCGACTGGGGTGGTTGCTTTTAAATGGAACCAGTGAGAACTCTCTCAAGGGTACATTTAAAAGTGCCAGCTCTACTCACTCTTCTTAAGAATGAGAAACTCCACTGTTTTTTAGAAAACATTACTTTGAAGCAGAGTAGGGAAAGAACATTCCTGACAAAAATGTTAAGTGCTCCATTTTGTTAAAGTTAGCTCACAAAATCTAAGCATAATCTAAAATCTGGTCTTCTTGCAATTCCAAATACATTTTAGAAATGATCTATCATCACAGAATAAGCCACTTATGGCTTATAAAACAAAACTCACGGGTGAATTATATATATTTGCAGAGAGAGGAGAACAAAAAAATTAGATATGCCCCTCTGCTCTGACTGAAAAATAAATCAAATAGACCCTTTAACATACACAAAGTAGTCCTTCTAAAAATGAATTAGGCAGTTTCTAACACTCACATTTTCAGTTAAAATGCACTTATCTATAACCTTATTAAATTAAAGCTTCTTTAATGGTATACATCAATTTGGTTTTAAATCTAGTCAATTTAATTCAAAGATAATTCATTGAAATTCATTTAAACAGCATGACTTATGATTAGCTGCCTAATAAATGGTAGATGTTTTTATTTCTAGCATACCATGTCCTTCCACAAATGAAGATAGGGTTAAACGTGCAATTTTCCTAAAAGGGTCCAACCTTATGGTCTGCTTATCGATTATTTAATAGTCTAGATCTGCCCCTCATTGTCAACCAAAAAAATCTACACACATGCTTTAGCTTGCATATGTAAGCGGGAAATGCAAGCAGATTTTACAAAAAAAAAAAAGAAAAAGAAAATCGAGAGTGACCTATAGGAGACACAGTCAAGCCTTTCTAGCACGGTTACCTCTTGGTCAAGGGAGACGCTCATAAAGAGAGGCTATCAAACTCTCCTGCGACCCCTCGTGTAAAATCTGCATGACCTCAGTTGAATGTGTTACAGTAGTTGGACTAAACCTGGAAATGAGCTGATGATACTGTATTTGCACTACACTGCACGGAAGCTCTCTTAGGACCCATTAGAAACACTCCTTTTGAATATTAGAAGCCAGAAAAGTGCTTCTCTGAGAGACTGTTGCTTTTAATCTCACAGATACAGGAAATGATATAGAATTAATTGTTCCCACTTCATTCTATTCGTTAAATCTGAGGGGTATATTTCCAACTACCTTTGAAAACTGCAGGTCCTTCTGAAATGCATCTCAATGTGCTAGCTTACCTCAGCTTCTTTTTGTTGTTCCAGCCTCAATTCCTTTCCTTTTGATCTATTTTCATTTACAATCCTTTCCATACCTTAGATATTTATGAGCAGCTCAAATCTTTTTTGGGAGCAAAGTTGGGTTACAGTTCTTTCAGCCAGCATATAAATATACTTTTTAGAATTTTTACACAAAAAGATTCTGCCATGCTTCGACCATCTCTCCTTCCATATATTTTTCTCCAGACTTTTCTGTGCCTAAATTGTCTTTCTAAAAATCATTCCTATGTTCCCCCTATTGGCCATTTATATTGTCAAAGAAAGATAAAAGGTATTTCCCAAAGATGCAACAAGAATAATCAAGTCCTTATTCATATCTAGACATCTTGCTCTTGTTCTCCATAAATTTGAAAACTAAAGTTAATCTTCTCTTTGATTTTGTGTAAATTTTTTGAGTAATCTTTGAAACTTGGTACTGAGCCTCTAAAATGTTCAATAGGATGTTTCAGTATGCACTCTCCCTAAAATGTTGGTATTCATGTGTGGGGTAGATATTTTATAACTCAGGTCTTTTTTTTTCAAAAAATCTTCATTTATTCACTCAAATGTTTAAGTATATACTATGTGTCCAAAGGTGTTGAAATGTTGGGAGTCTATGAAGATGGCAGATATGTATAAACAGAGAAATCACAATACATAATAATTCAAATAATAGATATATTAACAAAATGCCAGGAGACTCCAGGAAAAAGGACGATCATGGGGGTAGGGTTGCATTGTACAAATAAAGATAAATAGAGAGAAAAAAGATTAAGAGGAAATAAGATAAATGAAAAAGGTATCTTCTTGTGAATGCTTCTGCAACCAATTTTTGTAGCGTGTTGCGCCTTAATGTCCTTTCCAGTCGGCCTTAGCCTTCCAGGCGGTGTTCTATGTCCTACAAAAGGTGAGTGTCAGCACCTCAGGCTCCTCTGTGGAGACCACGCCAGTTGTGCAGGGAGCCAGGATGGGAAGGAAAGACGCACAGGGGCCTGCAGCCCGTCTGCCGCTCCCTGGTGGGAGGACCACAGGCTTCTCCTGGGCCTCTGCACTTCAGATTCGCACAGAGGAGGGTTGAATCTCAGTCAACATATGAAGGAGAAGAAAAGCCTCTTCCACAGAAGGAATCATGGAAGAACTAGAGCGAGATCAACAAGAAAAGCAGGACAAGCAGCACCACAAACCTGAATTAGCTGGACATGTGAAATAGCGCACAATATTAGGACGAGCCAGAAGACCAAAAAAAAAGCAAAAAGGAAAGCTCTCAATTTTCTAAAGTAGAGCCACAAGTTTTTCCTCTTTGAAAAAAATCCATACTTTAACATTGAAATTTACCTGTCGCAAATAGTAGTTTTAATCATGATGTCACTACATGAGAGTGTGCCAAGTAGTAGTCTGATATGTTATCAACGTTCGCAATGGACATATTTCTTAAAAGAGCAGCAGACTCTACATCAGTTTTTCACTCTCTTACAAACGTTCTCACTCTTATGACCGGCTGCACAGTGGTGTCGCCCCCAGAATGAGGACACTCCCTGTGGCCACAGCAGGGAAGTCTCAGAAAGTGCCAGTAGGTGGCTTGGACCAAAGGACGCTCTATGGCCACTGCAGCTGGTAACACATCAGTCGGAGTAAGACAAGTCACTACATTAAGTTATTTTGACTTACCTCCATTATCCTCTTCAAGAATGCATATTTTGAAAGGAGACAAGTTATTATATTAAAATTATTTGCTCTGGCAAACTACATCAAATAATGATAAAAATTAGATTACAAGCTTCTTGGTATTAATTCTAGCTACCATCATTTACCAAACTAAAATTCAAATTATCCCTAATGAACTTTCAAAAACAACTTCATAGGTGTTTTTAAAGTGCACAGGACTCTAAAATGCTCTAAAATTTTAAACAATAATATAAATGTTTCAGTTAGAAAAGTTGAGAAAAATAGACACCCTAGGGAAGAGAAGAATGAAAGTATCACCCTAACTAATGATGTAAAACATAAGATAGGAAGCACTATTAAAAGAACGCTCAATAAAATTGATTGATTCTACTACAGTCACGTGTCACTTAACAACAAGGACACATTCTGAGAAATGTGTGGTTAGGTGATTTCATTGATGTGCTACCTCAGCATGCACTTACACAAAGCTAGATGGCATAGCCTACTACACCCCCAGGCGCTATGGTACAGCCTGCTGCTACTTGTAGGTTACGAGCCTGTACACCATGTCATCGTACCAAACAACACAAGATTAAATCAGGTACAAGAGAAAATGACGCAATCAAGAGACACGGGAAACACGAGATGTATGAGGCTGCTGCCAGTGTAACACAGCATACCGCTTCACAGCAAAGATTTTCTTTTATAAGTAGAAAAAAAGTGCATAAATAATGACAAGTGGCATCAGCATCATGTCCAACTGAGAAGGCTCCATTGTTTCTCCCCATAAATTTACAAGTCAGACAACTATAACTTAACAAAGGATCCCTCATTCAACATACAAGCATGTCAGGAAGATCCGCACATCAGGACATCTGAAGGAGGGCCTATTGGAACAAGCAGAGAAGTAGGGTAAGAACAGGGATGGTGGCCACCGGTGGGTTTCTGAGCCTACCTGGGCACTAGTGACGCTGGTAGTGGGACAGAAGCTGAGCTGCAGCCCTCCCCCTATAGTCTGGAGCATAAGGGGGGCTGAAGCAGTTTCACTGCTGGAAACCGGATCTCCCCTCCCACCTCTCGATCCTGGCAGAACCCGGCAGAGCTGGCTGGGAAGCTGTAAACAGCCACCAGTGCCATCAGCGGCCATTACAGGAAGGGGTGGAGCCACAGAAGGCAGTCTTGCCTCCTCTGCCCAAAACACAGCTCGAACTGCCGAGTCAAGTCAAAGCCATGGCAGGGAAAGGAGGTAGCTCTGGGAGCTGCAAAAGCAGTTCTCCACCCTGCACCAAATTCCACCACCACAGTGCTGGTGCTCCATAATCAAGGTCAGCTGGTCAAAGGGGACGCCAGTCATCCCAAGGGGTATGTGGCACTTTCCCTGACCAAAGTGATGCAGCTCCACCACAAACCCAGAGGCACAATGAGCACAGGTAAGAGAAAATTTACAAATGCGCTATGACACTATCTAATGAAAAGCAAAAGAAAGTACCCTACCTATCAACCTGCTGAATCATTAAGAGCAAAACAGTAGATGCACAAGAAGTCGGTATCTCAGATGCACAGACAAGTAAACAATCCGTCAAATACCATGAACAACCGAGGTAACTTTGGAACACAGAAATAAAATCAAGTCTCTAGAAACCAAAGTCACGGATGATGAACTTAGACGACAGAGAATTCAAAACTGCAGTTATAAAGAAACACAAGGATGTATAGAATATAAGGAAACTCAGAAAGGCAATTCAAAGAGCTTGGGGATGAAAATTAATGAACATAGAGAGTACTTAAACAAAGATACTGAAAGGATAAAAAAGAAACAAATTCTGGAGCTGAAGAACTCAATAAATTCCATGAGGGATGCATTAGGGAGCCCTAGGAATAAAGAAGTCCAAATGCAAGAGATAACTAGAGAACTTGAAGTCAGAAACTTAGAAATGACTCAAGAAGAAGAAGGGAGAGGACTAACAGAGCCAAAAATGTAAAAAAAAAACACTATGAGAACCACCTCACTACCTTAGAAAGAGCCACCTAAGAATAGTAGGCATACCAAAAGGAGAAAACAGGGAGAACTGAGAACCTACTTAAAATAATAATTGATGAGAACTTTCCAGGCCTACCGTAAGAGCTAGCAATCCCTCTTTTAGGTACCTACCCCAAAATTTGAGGATACTAATTCATATAAAGTTATATGTCCCCCTATGTTCAATGAAGCATTATTTATAATAGCCAAAATGACGGAAACAACCCAAACATACTTCAGTGGATGACTGGATAAAGATGTAGTGCATATATACCATGGAATGCCACTCAGCCAGTAAAATGGTGGTATGTTCTCACTTGCGACAGCCTGGATAGATCTTGAGACTATTACGCTAAGTGAAATAAGTCAGGCCAAAAAGAACAAAAACTGTATGATTCCATCCATGTGTGGGATATAAAACAAAAACTAACAAAATAAAAAATTTTTTTCAAAAGCCAAACGCATAGATACAGACAATAGAATGGTGGTTACCAGAGGCGAACGGGGTGGGAAGAGGACAAAGTGCATAAAGGGGTCAGATGCATGGTAACAAAAGGCGACTAGACTTCAGGCGGCGAGCACACAATGGACTCTACAGATTTGTTATAAAACTGTACACCTGAAATATGTGTGCTACCCCAATAAGATTAATAGAAAACAAATTAAATAATTAAATGAAGTAATGACAAATCGTGTAGTAGTAAATACATAAACCAGCAGCATAGCTATTTATTATTATCAAGTACTATGTACTGGACATAACTGTATGCGCTGTACTTTGATACGACCGGCAGCGCAGCAGGTTTGCTTCCACCAGCATCACCCCACACACGTGGCTGACGCGCTGGCTGCACTACAACGTCATCACGCCGACAGCATCCTCCTGGGATACGAGTTTTTCAACTCTGCTGCTCTACATGTGCTCCATCATTGCCTGAAACCTCATTATGTATGCACGTCTGTACGTCCACACCTGGCTACTTCCTACCAGGAATTAATTTTTAACATAAACAAAAAGAATAGTGTATTTAAAGGGATCCATACGTTTAGTTCTGTGCTTTTCTTTTTAAATCTGAATGTGCCCTTATGTGCTACCTTTGTTTCCAGGGGTTAAGTTAGAATCCCCTCATCTCTGAAGATCTCTGCATTAAGGAAGCATATCTTAGCCTCCATCGGCTGTACTGTGTGCGATGACACTCCGATCCCTACGGGAAAGAGCATCGCCTACATCCTGTCTGTCACGTGCTGCAGACGTCAGGAGCTACGATCCACCAGGCCAACACTGAGGAAGGATTCTCTGTTAACAAGCCTCCCCGGGGGGTTTCCCTGTTATCTGCAGATTATAATCTAAGAAGCACCTTGCAGAGAAATGCAAGCTCACTGCCCGGTGAGCACTCCCTCACGCGCTGTCCCGACGTCCCTGTCCCTGGGGTGGGCGTGGGGGAGCCTACCTGCTGCCTCGTCCTTGGGTCTGCGCTCTTCATCAGGAAGGTCCGATGGGGGCCAAACCGATGGGACTCGCCTGGGAAACTGCCCCTCTGTGTAATCCAGTGAGTGTGGGGGTTGACTAACCGCAGCCCAGGTATAAAGTTGATCTTGCTATATTTAAAAATAAAAAAAGTTGAGAGCTATTAATTCAATCACAAAAATGACGTCACCTTGATTTATACATATTGTAACATCATTTCTAACATACGTATGCACGTGGGACGTCTGTATACAAAGGTGGTTTACAGCTGTGAGTACATGAAATGGAGTTTATTCTTGTGTTACTAATTATTGTGTTATTTATTAGTATTACAAATGTACACCTACTCTTGCCCACGTCTATATACACATATATAAAAAAACATTAAAACAGCATTTTATCCTATTCAATACAGAGTCATAACATACATTCTCTCACACAGTCATTCATGTTCTTAACTGCGCTTGTCTCAATTTCTTTTTTATAGTAAAATGTAAGTTTCTTTGGATGTCGAGATGCCACGTGGGCCCACAGGGAATTACAAAACCAGAATATCCAGACATTTAACAGGAGAACTTCTTGGTCCAGCGTCTTTAACACATTTGACTATGATGTCCCTTTAAAATCTGTCTAAACACTTGAGGCCAAGTCAAAGGACAAGCTGTCCTTGGGCATCACAGGACCTAACAGCTTCCTTGCCCTCAACACAAAAGGCCCAGGAGACCAGCTTATGTTGGGTCCAGACTGGGAACTGTTTGGGAGGGAAACCATGAAAAAGAATACGAAGCTGCCAAGACTGAAAGAACTGGACAGGGATCTCCTGGCAAAGAAAGTTCCCCGCAGCTGCAGACCAGCGGAATCTGGACAGAATGAGAAGGCTCGCAGCTACACCTACTGCCAAGGGGCCAAGTGTAAATCTCACGGAGGAGGTCGCTTTGAGGCCCTATAAACACCTTAGAAACTGCTCGTTCAGATTTCAGAGTAAATAGCACGGTTAATTATAGGATGCACGCTCTCCTTTTGGAACGCTGTGAGAGCAACAGGGTTCCTGGCCTGCCTGCTGGCTGTTACCGCGTTTTGAAATGCCCTGCAGCACTTCCTCGACTGTCCGCAGATGCCTTTTTCTCTGTTGCATTGTTGGTTAACATGTTAAGCATTTGAATAATAAACATATATTAGCATTTCAGGGAGGCATCTGTTATCTTCCTGAGTGGTGTGCATAAGCTCCTTGCCGTCAGTTGCCATACCCTGTATCCCCCGGTTCTCTTTAGGATTTGATAACAGACACCCAGCGAGTAGTGAAGAACTACAAGAGTCAAGGTCAATAAAAGTTGTCTCTCAACAAATCAAATCAGAGCTTTATATCTCAGTTCAAACAGGGATGTGTTTCCCACGGCAATACTCCACTCCCTTAAATTCTGAAGGTCTGTTTCAAGTAGATAATTTATTCCTATTAAAGAAAACAAACACAGGCTTTCTACAAAGTCAAATAGGAAGATTTAAAATCCCAACTTAAAAGTGGCATGAATAGACCACAAAAGAAAAAGGAAAAAAAAAAAACACATTGCTTTCAACAAATACTTTCTCATCTTTATAACTGAGTTATAAATAATAATTCCCCCCAATAACTCAGAGCCACAATATGCAAATACTTTATTTTAGAGGGCCCATTAGAAAATACTAACGTTCACAGTTAGGCATTCTAAGAGCTCTTCATTGAGATTTTTATAGCCAAGAGAAGGGTCCAGTTATCACCATAAGGTATTTCAGGCTAACATATTTCTGACAGTGCTATATGCGAGAATATTCCACAGCCCATTGGACTATGTAATAAAACAAAATCACAATTACGCTCCGAGAGAACTGTTGCCCTTCCTTTTGCTATTCCTACAGCTCATCAGTGAATGGAGAGGGGATGTTCACACTCACGGGAATAAATCTTGGTTCAGGTTTCCTACTTCCTAGTAAGCTCTCAGAACTGCCCCAGCTCAGAGGCCAGTGAACCTCTATTCGAGCAGTAAAATATAGCAACTGCATCCCAGACATTCCAGGAAGTTCAATATCTCGTCAAATGCCAACAGTTTGCCTGAGGGGGAAAATTGTTTTTGAAAAATCTCCTAAACGCTTGCAGTTCATCCATTTCTTCACGTAAACCCTGAAATCTACCGCTAGAGCAAAGCCACGGCCACCAGCAGAGGGCTCTCCCCCAGCCGCTGCTCATCCTGGCCTGCAACTGCTTCAGCGGGTCGCTGCTCGGCTGGGAGGGGCCTGGAAGAAAGGCTACTAGCAAGGGCCTCGGGAAGGAGACTGCTGACAGCCGGCCGCCGGTGACACAGTATTTTTGGTAGGAAGGGTCTGAAGCTTAATTTATTTCTGACTTTAGGACTTAAAAGCTTCATCTGAAGAATTTAACAGGTGGATGGTATCCTGAGTTTATTTGTGCTGTTAAAAGTCTTACGGACCCTTGTGTTTGCTTTTGGTTTTGGCAGTTAGAAAATCTGAAATAAGTATATGGCCCAGCTGCCCCAGGTTTTAGGGTTCTGGGATATATATTTGTGATTTAGCCACATTCCTGGCTCTATTTTATACTCCACTTCAGTTTTGTTTCCTTTGACAAATCTAATCAACGTCCCAAGTGTGCATTATAGTTGGATAGGGCAAACTGATTCCAAAACTTATACTGAAAGTGCCTAAAATGGCCAGGATAATCTTTTAAAAATCCAAAGTAAAAACACTTACTATCCCAGATATTACGACTTACTACAACACATACTAATGAAGCGCTCTAATTGTTGGGTAATGATACACAAATGCACAGTGTAATAAAGACCCACACACCAGACTCTCACCTGTAGGGACAGATAATGAAATATGACCTTTATTTCACATACATAAAACTGCTCTCTAGTACTATTATAGATCTATATAAAAAGGCAAAACAACAAAGCTTCGGGATGACAATATTGGACACTATCTTGTTGCGTATGGAAGAGCAAAGACTTCTTTAGCACAACACCCAATACACGAGCCATAGAGAAAAAGACTGATCATTTGCACTGCATTAGACATCATTCTCAAAAGGCACCATGAACAAAGTAAAAGCTTAACTGACAAAGAAATCCATAATAAAGAGTTGCTACAATCACTAAGAAAAATACAATCGACTCGTGCAAAAATGAGCAAGAAACGTCAAAGGAGGATACATAAATAAACATATGAGAAAGTTACCAGCAACATTAATAATCAGAGAAAGAGAATTAAAAACACAGTGACATCACCATACACATCAACCAGAATGGTTAAAATAATAATTTTAAAAAAACAATTAAAGAGTGACAATACCCAAGTTGCCACAGAATGCAGAGCAATGGGAACTCTCATATACTGCAGAGGGGATTTCAAATTTGTAAAACCACTTTGAAAAAGCAATTAGCCCCATCTCATAAACCCTAATATACCCCTATTACCCAGCAATTCTCTCCCCAGATATACACCCAACAGAAATGTGTACACATGTTCATCAACAGAAACATACAAATATCCATAATGGTATTTTTTGCAATCACTCAAAAGAAAAAGCAGATATGTTCATAAACAGAATAGCCAGATAAAATATGAACTCTTCACACAAAGGGAAAAATACACAAAAATAAAAAGAAACTGCAATTTTGCACAAATTTAATGTAGTCAAAAGACACAGACACAAGAATCACATACTGCCGGGTATTTCTATCCAAGTTCCAAGGCAGGTAAAATTGCAGTGTTTTAGGACCGGTACTAACACAGTAAAATCATAAGGAAGGGTGGGTTGTGATTACCATACAAGTCAAGACATTAGTCGCCTCTGGCAGCAAGGGATGGGAGTGAGAGGACTTTTCTAAGGGGCTGTCAATGTTTTATTTCTTGAGCTGGGCAACAGCTACACGCGTGGTCAGTCTCCGATCACATGACAAATCGGTGTGATGGTTCAGGTTTGTCATGAGACATGGGACTGCTACTGTCCCATGGAGAAGCCACAGGCGTTAAAAGGCAAAGGCAGAGAGAAACAATTTTCAGCCTGGAAACACGGAGAATATCTTCCAGAGAACCGGCGGTCTTCCGGAAGACACTAACACACACCATGCCTTTCATTTCTAAGGAGGCTACAGCCACTCACAGTATGTTCCAGTGCACCAGGTGGAAGCCAATGAAAAAGCAATTCCACAGGGCATGTTTAGAAAACCACCTGAAAAGGTGTCTTTATAAGTTTGTACTAGTTGAACAGATAGGGCAACTTCTCAAAATTTCTTGTGTCTCTGACTCCATTGCATCACAAGAATGTCCTCCCATTAGCAACTGAAGTGAACTTAAGTGAACACACAATCGCAGAATTACAGGGAACAAAATAAAGCAGTCAGGTTAGAGGGGAAGCAGTTTTTATTACGACTTTTCTCAAATCTTTCTGTTGGATCCTGATGAAAGAATGTATGCAAATATTGTATAACACTTGAGCTACTCCCACAGAAAGTAAAGACAGGGATCAAAAGAGTATAACTCCTATTTCTGATTATCTTTATAGGCGATGTTATTAATCACACTATAAATACTATTAATCCAAATACTGATCAAATCAGTTGGGTAAAAAATTATCACATGAGTTCTCTTTGCCTAGCACCACTAACTCAGTGTTTGGTTGAGGAATTTTGGGTAAGCACATGAGAATGAGAAAAAGAATTAAGATCCCAAAGAATAACTAACGAATATAATAATAAATACACAAATGTGCTATTAATTAGCTCAGTTCTCAAGAGGTGTTACATCTGAATTGAAATCCATAAATTTGCCATATTCAGCCTATCATTTCCTCAACTAGCCGGTGTAAGAGAATGTGGACAAAACAGGGCACGTTAGGGGTTCAGAAGAAAGTTAATTAGTAATTAACCAGGCACAGTTACTGGGCAGGGCACACAGTGCTCTGACAAGGCAGGCTGGCCGGGACCGTGGAGATCCTCTCCGTAGATGGATCAGATGTGGGCATGAGAAAGAAGTGCAGTTACGTGATTTTTAAAAATATTTGACCTAGCCCTGACTGATGTGGCTCAGTGGATTGAGTGCCAGCCTATAAATGAAAAGGGTCGCTGGTTTGAGTCCCAGTCAGGGCACATGCCTGGATTGCAGGCCTGGTCCCCAGTGTGGAGCTCATGAGGGGCAACCACACGTTGATGTTTCTCTCCCTCTCTTTCTCCCTTCCTTCCCCCCGCTCTGAAAATAAATAAATAAAATCTTTAAAAGTAAAAGTATTTGACCTATATTTACCAGCTCTCTTCTGTTCAACTTGACATCTTCCATGAAGAAAAAAAAAATATTACTCAAGTCTAAAAGTCTCTTTCCTAATGATACATTAGAAAAGAAACATGTCTAAACAACCTTGCTTGTGGCATTGATAAGAACACATTAGGTAACATCAAGAATGCTTGGAACATCATAGCTGAGGAGGTCAGCTGAGTCCCACAAAGTCACAGCAAAAGCAGAAAAAGAAAGTCAGATGATCCTACATCCAGGGAAGCATATACACTTTCCTGTAATATGGAGCTTATACTGTAAGACCTTAAAAACCATATTTTTTAAAAAAAAATAAAGCTCAATATCATTTGGCTGTATTAAATATTTAACACATTTTCTAGCATCATCCAGCCAAAAGACAATAGAATAGGTAGAATCTTGTGGCAATTAAGAGGATCCTTTTGAAGTTTAAAAAATTAATTTAATCTCTAGTTGCTATTCTTCGGTTTGAACGAGTTAATCTCTCTGAACCTCAATTTTCCCTCTTTAAAAGGAAGACGAGATAATTTTTGCAAATCACAGTGCCTCCGGCTCTAGTACGGGTTCAATAAATAGCACCACCTACAGTTATTAATAACAGCAGATATTATACTAATTCACTACTTTCACATTCGGGAGACTGTTCTATTGTAATACTTCGGGAAAAGGTAAAAATAAATCAGAGTATAAGGGTGCAAAGCTACTACTGCAGTTAAGGAGAGCATGAAACTAACAATGACTAAGACAGACCCACTTTACTGAAGCGACACGCTGCCACGCCTCACTCACTGCCACACACGCGCTTCTGTTCTCAGCGCTAGTTTGTTGTGAGCAACTACTTCATGCAGGGGGCACTGGGAAGAGTGACAAGGTCACCTGCCTTTCTACAGCTTCAGAAGCTGGCCATCCTATAAAGTATTAGCTTTATAAAGTACGGCACTGTAAGGGAAACCAAAATTTGGCCTAGCAAACAATGTAAGGTGTTCGGTAAATCTTTGGTTTCATGAAGTCAGTAGTTACACGCCTTCTAGCATGAGCAAAGATTTTAGAGCTTTCATTTTATAGAGGTCAGCGAGTACCAGAAGAGTAAATACTAGAATTCTCATCCCAAGGATAAATTTATTTTCTTTTTATTGTATCTCTCTGAGACGATGGATGCTAATTAAAGCTACTGTGGTAATCATTTCACAGTACATGTAAATCTAACCACCAGGCTGCACGCCTTAAACTTACACAGTGAAGTATGTCAACTTCTTCCCAATAAAACTGGAAAAAATAAAATGCTTTATAGAAGAGTAAGTAAACTGAAAATTGAAAACGTCTATTGTTCTGCCACTTGTTCTAAAGCTTTCAAAAGCCTTCTCAAGTAGCAAAATAAATGTTGGGCTTGTTTCTAAATCTTAATTTTTTTCTTCTCATTTCTCCTGTATATTTATTACTCAGATAATTAACAACTGCCTCTATAAATCCAACACGTAAATCTAACACATAAATCTATCACTTGTTCATTGATTCCTAATAACCTTCGGATGCTCAAATTTCATCTTCTTGGTCAAAACATTTTGCCGTATCTTTTCTGGAAGGACGCGCCTCTTCTATTTGCACGAGGCCTCCCCATCCGAAAGTGGGTTAGTTCTCTTACCATTCCAGGGCCAGCTCCAGCCTGCTGCTGACGGAAGTGTTAAAAAAATTAATAAATAAATTCCCTGCTTTGAAGCAAGTCCATGGTCTCTATTTCAGAGACATAAATGTATCCATTACTGCGTCCGCGTCCTGACTCAGCACCTCCCTACCGCTTCTCTTGAAAATGCAGCCTGTGCAACACGGATGAATCAAAGAAGCAGCTCTTCTGGAGAGACTTGTGTCTTCAGTGAATCAATAATCAATAAATTTGAAGGTAATCAATAAAGTTGAAGTATCCAAAAATAAAATTGTAGTGACTGGTTTGGAAGTCAAACGAATGGTTTTAATCTGCCTCAAAGTTGCTGAATGTTCCCTACTGCATAGGCCTCTTTTCAGTGATATGCATTCATGAAAGTCTAAAGCCTTAGCCATTATTAAAAAAAGATATCTGATTAGGTTTGATGTGCCAGTATCCAAACAGTCAGGGTTGTTGTTGTTTTTTTTTTTTTTTAAATAACGTAGCTAAGGAGTCCCTTTATGGACTAATTGTTCATCAGAATATTGGAGAGGATAAATGATGAATTACTGGATGAAACGTCTTCCAAGTGCAACATCAGCTGTCTGGAGGCGCGAGAAGACCTCCCGGTCCCTCCCCTTCAAGTTACAACAAGATGGACAGCCGTCATTCAGCAAAGGATTCTCCGCTCATTGCACAAACACGCCTGCAAGATCGGCGCGCGGAGACACCTGAAAGTGCGTGCACCTGAGCAAATAGGGGAGACAGGAGGGCAGGAGAACAGGGATGGAAGCCACACAGTCCAGCGCTCAACATGGCCCCGGAAGACGGGAAAGCATTGAAGCATCAGGGTGCAGCTCCCACTGGGCAAACCAGACAACGGGCAAAGGCGGCGAAGGAGCCTGCGTGGCTGCCACGCAGTGAGGTCACGCCCACAGTCCATGGCAGGGAAGTGGTGCAAAGGGTGGTGGCATTCCGCCGCCCACCTGCACCAAACACAGGAATCTGCAGATGCGGGAACCCACCCGCCCCATCTTCCCGTGGCCTGCCGAACAATAACGTCCTCACCCAATGAATCTAGAAAGGGCTTCAAAACCTTTCCGACCAACATGGTCAGAATTCACCGTGTCTAAACTCAGTGGAGAGAAAAGAGCCGTAGACACACAAACCCATTTCCGCTGCCCAGTCCTTCACCGCCCGCCTTGGTGCAGCGTGGAAGAGGCAGCGGGATCAGTTCAGGCAGCGCAGCTCTGCCGGTGGCTTCTGGCTACAGGAAGGCAGCACCGGAAACGCACAGGCCAGGAAACGCAGAGGCCACCCCTCCAGCCCACAGGAGTGGAGGCCTCAGACCGAGGCCACCAGGTTGTAAAGAGGATGCACCCCTCCTCAGGTAACACTGGGCATTTTTGACAGCCACATGACACCACCCTACATAGATCCCAGAAGCCCCAGTAGCAGAGGTAAGAGAAAATAAAATCTTGTGCTTTGGTATCACCTCCTGGAAGATCAGAGAAAGACCTCTACAAATCAGCCTGCTAGAGTGAAGTGTCACATACTTAGAAAAAAGATTTTCTTCTTACAAATGCCCAGGCAGATAAATACTCCATTAAGCCCAGTAAATAACCAAGGTAACACGGGAATTCAGAAAGACAATGAAAAATCTCCAGAGAATAAACTTAAAGACATGGAAGACTTTGATTTATGTGACAGAGCTTTCAAGATTGCAGCTCTGAAAAAGCTCAGTGAGGTACAAGAAAACTCAGAAAAGCAATTCAACAAGCTCAAAAATAAAAACAATCAACAAGGGGGTACTTCACCAAAAAGATTGAAAATATTAAAAAGAGACAAACAGAAATTCTGGAGCTGAAAAAAAAAGCAATAAATGAGATAAAGAATGAACTAGTGAGCTTAGGAAATAGAGCAGACCAGGTGGAGGGAAGAATTGGTAATATCAAAGATAGAAATCTAGCCCTGACCATTGTGATTCAGTTGATTGCACTTTGTGCCACAAAGCAAAAGGTTGATGGTTCGATTCCTGGTCAGAGCACAGGCCTGGGGTGAGGGTTCCGTCCCTTGTTGGAGCACATATGAGAGGCAACTGGTCATTGTTTCTCTTTTGCATCGATGTTTCTCTCCCTTTCTTTCTCCCTCCCTTCTCCTCTCTCTAAAAATAAATAAATAAAGACAATATTTTAAAAAATAAGAATAAAAGTAAAATGCATGTGGCTTGTTATTATTTTGAAAAATAGGGTATTAAACACAAATAAAACATCAGGATTAAAGGAGTAAAAGCATTAAAGAAAGGAAGACAGTAGCTACTACAATTTGAAAATGAACGCACAGCAAAAAAAAGATAATTTGTGACAACAAAACATAAAAGGCGGGGGACTTCAACTCTCACAGGTGAATGGAGGTAAAATGCAATCAGAAGCAAAAGACTATTGTACATATGAAACTTTCTTTTGCATATACCTAATGGTAACCACACAGACACACACAAAAATCTGGAACTGAGACACATAAAGAAAAGGAAAGAGAGGGAAAAAGAAATCATAGAATACCACCAAACTGACCGAATAGACAAAACACAAGGGAAGAGAAACAATGGAGACACAGAGCTATCAGAAAACAAAAGATAAAAAATGCCTATATGACACCCTCCTATATCAACAATCATCCTAAATGTAAATGGACTAAACTCTGACTAAAAGGCACAGAGTAGGGCATTGGATGGAAACACAAAACCCAATTATACACCACCTTCAGGAGACGCAAAGTAGCCTCATAGACTCAAAATGAGTCATAATAACTTCAGGGACAGGAAGCAGTGGGACTAATCCAGGCAAGGGGTGAAAACCAAGCAGTGGCTCCCGCCTCCCCCCTGCTCCCGCCGCCCCCCCCTTCCCGGCCCCCGGGCTTGAGAGCAGGCCCATCAAGCATCTGGCCTGATGCAGGCGAGGGGCCACGCGCCCTCCGTGCAGGTGGGACCCAGGCAGCAGGCTGTCCCTGGGAGAAAGGCAGACTAGTAATGCCGCTCCAGGAAAGGAACACTGCTTGACGTTTTGCAAAGGAGTCTGACCGCAGGTATGTGGAAGCAAAGATGCCAGCTTTTCGGCAGGCTGACAGAAGTACAATTACAGCTTGCACCATGGCTGGAGCTGGGAATTTGCACAGAAGTCAGCAGCATGCATGTATGTGTGAAGTCAGAGATGGGGAGGAAGCTGGGAGGAGGACTGTAACGGTTTTACTTTGAGAAACATCCACATTTTAGCAGCAAGAAAAAGAAAGGAAAAAAATAGCGTTTTGCAGAAGCCAAATGAAGAGAAGTTTTCAGGAAGTGTACGTTAATTGCCTCAAGTCCTACTCGAAGCAAAGGAAGGTGAATTCTCAAAACTAAGGGGAATGGGCAGCTTTTAAGAAATATCTTAAATACATTGATGGGACTGGAAAGTGCATCATAAAGGGGAAAAATAGTAGTAGAAAAGGAGAAGCAACCTTTTCCAAAAATGTTACAAGAAGAGTTAGTTCGTATTGAGGAAGGTCACATAAAACTGCACACTTCCCAGTAAAATCAGAAAGGGTCCGAGCTCAGAGTGAGTGGGCTGGACAGTTGCTGAGAAGAAGCGAAGGCATTTGAAACCAGGAGGGGCCGACTCAGGCAGTGAGGGAAGGGAAGGGTAAGCAGGCAGCTCAGACTGGGCCCCTTAAAAGTTCGGTGGGTCCTCGTTGAATGGCTCAGTTGGTTGGAGCATCGTCCTGTGCACTAAAATGTTGTGAAAGTTTGTGGGTTCGATCTCAGGTCAGGGCACATACCTAGGCAATGGGTTCAACCCCCTGGCCAGGGCACGTATGGGAGGCAACCAACAGACCAATCAATGTTTCTCTTTCTCTCTCTCTCTTCCCTCTTCTCTCTCTAAAATCAATAAACATATCCTTGAATGAAAATTTTTTTAAAAAATTCAGTGGAATTCAGGGCCGCTGTTTCATGGCTTCCTCCAGTAATTGCTGAGTGCTCTGAGTTCAACACGAGGTGGTGAGGAGTCGGGCCAAAACTCCAGAAAGTCAAAAGGCTGAAACACGATCCACCAGGAGCAGGCATATCTCTGCACAGATCTGCAGAGGAAAGCAGCAGGGCTTCAGAAAAAGAGTTTCCTAAATTGGCGTTCTAGCAGGACATTAGTTTCTAAAGACGCTGTGCGTGCCTGACCCTCTGGCGCATACAAGACGCAGTCAGGACACAGGGCCATTGTCCTCAGGTTTCCAGTCACGTGGGAGGTTTCCAGAACAAAGGAGGTGGCGGGAGTTACAGCAGGGCAACACTAGCGGAAAACACACACACGTGCGACACCCCCCACCCCCGGGCTCCTGGCACTATGAGATGAGAAGGTCCTAAGGGAGCAATGACAAAGCAGTGATTTCAAAAACTATGGTCTGATAAATGCAAACCAATCTTGAGTTAAGGGAAGAAGTGAGAGAAATATTTTAAGGTGAGGGCGGGAACTCGTTTTTTAAAATGAGCCCATTGTAGCGAAAGGACCCGGAGAAGTGCGCACAGCTTCAGGCGGGACCTGGCGAGAGGAGAGAACCGGGTCTGACTGAGAGGTGGGGAGAGGCGTGTGCAAATTGGAAGTCCGGGCCCACGGCACGAAGTCCGAACCATGGGAAGGAAAGAGTGCAGAGAGCAGGGCGAACCTGGACCAGTGTCAAGTTCAAAAGTCCATTGCTCCCCTGCCAGTACTACACAGCTCTGCTCGGCGAGCAGCAGATTTACACTCATTAGCAACCCACTCTTAAAATTAGATACCAAGAAATCTCAAGCTGAGGGCAGACTATCAAAATGCCTATAGAGAAGCTTCCCTGACCAGAAGGATGTCCTGCAGTAGGCCTCATCTGTGATTTTTTAGGACTTCCCTCCCTCGGAGTCCAGACCAGAGCGTACATTTTCTCCAAGGTGTTAGCTGAAGGCGAGGTTTGATCATCTGCTCCAGAAAAACACATACCAAGCAGAATTAGCACATACATTACAGCTGCCTACTGCGTCTCTTACAGGAAGAGAGCTAAAATAAAGGCTCAGCCTTAAAACTTGTCACCGAGCGCCAGCAGCACAGATGGAGGCTGGAAAGGAGGATAAGATCTGTAACCAGCTATGCTACTTACAGACCCGAGAGCCTACCAGGGGTGCCCAACCTTTTGGCGTCTCTGGGCCACACTAGAAGAAGAAGAGTTGTCTTGGGCCACACATTTCGACATGTGATCACAAAAAATATTGCCATGGTTTAAGTAAATTTATGATTTTGTGTTGGGCCGCATTCACAGCCATCCTGGGCTGCATGTGGCCCGCACCACAGCGTGGACACCCCTGGTTGGTGCTCAGAAGGGAAACTGATTCAATGACTAGAAGAATATGCTGCCGTTGTGCCTACAGTTATTACCGGCATCACCAAAATCAAGGCCTACCTTCAGAAACAGTGCTTTGATCTGCAGAACTCAAATACAACTAAACAAAATAAAGTAGTGACTTTGCACAAGCCATTTCTAAAGATCAAGTACTTAAAGGAACACTTGGGCCTTAGAAACCAACAAATGCATCCATATTATCCATTTATAATCTCATTGGGAAGACAGCTTATTAAGCTCAATCTTGTTTCTACCCCACACTCCTTTTTTTCTAAAGAGATTGACAAAGGAAAGGCTCCTATTAGGATTTTTGCCTTTGCCTTTGACCGTACTTGGAAAATGCTCACACGTTTGTACTCATGGCCTATAACAATTATTCTAAAATAGACTCAAAGATGTCCGCATAGTAGGCACAATGGTCAAGAGCAGGCATTTCAGAGCTCAGCGGTAGATGGGAACCATTTCTCTGCTAATTACAATGTCCAGTCTCCCTCTCTCTAACATAGACGTAAATGCTTCCCAGGGGTGTTATAAAAACCAAATAACATTTAAAATCCTTGGCAAAGTTAGGACTCAAGAAGTGGTTAACTATTATTTTTCAAATGGTCATTGGAGATCACTGAGTTGGACTTCTTTGTACCAGTGGGGCTGCATAATTAATAACAGACTTTGGAAACAAAATCAATTCTCGTGACCAAGCTCAGGACTCTTTAGCTGGATTTTAGTCTCAAATTATTATTAAATGTCAAGTTGACCTTAATTAAAGCCATGGTTCAACTATATGCTTTTTTATTGTTCTTGGCTTGGTCTTATTTTGTGAAAACTTTCATCATGCTTATAGACACTGCTTCTCATTCACAGCTAAGGAGAACACAGCACAAACTGATGACTTGTTTAATTAATAGTCATTTTACTACTGGGTACAGAAGAGACTATTCTCCGTCAATACTACGTGACTGTCTGCTTGATTAGATGGAGGGCAGAGGGACATGTAAATTATAATTGTAAATTTGAACATGTAGCCCATCCTTTCTATAGGCTTTCGTGATCTTTGTATCTTGACATACACTTCTGTACAACATTTTGTGCAAATCCTTAAAAGTAAAGAATATTTCAATAAGATTTATTTTTCAGCTAAAGGGGATAATTTTTAAGTAAATTCAACTTAATGAAAATTCTCTTTCAAAAGGAAATTGTATTCTTTTAACCAAAAACTCAAGGGAATTTTCAAGAGCTGTAACTCGGTGCTGGGTCAGGAATGCACAAGAAAATCCTTTAACTTTATCTACGTCAGCATCTAAAGCCTTTGATTATTTTCTTTAATGCAATTGTAACCTTAACTATATCCATATTTGTTTTCATATGTCCTTGAAGAAAAAAACCACAAATGCTATTTTCTTGAGCAATATATATAGAGCCTTCCATTTCTCTTCGATTTTAAAAATTTACTAAGTGAAAGTTACAGGTGGCCAGTAGACATATGAAAAGATTCTCAACGTCATCAGAGAATGCAAATTAAAACCAGAATGAGCTATCACCTCACGCATGTCAGAATGGCTATGATCAATAAATCAACAAGCAACAAGTGCTGGCGAGGGTGGAGGATGTAGAGAAAAGGAAACCCTAGTGCACTGTTGTTGGGAATGCAGACTGGGCCAGCCACTGAGGTAAACAGTACTGAGTGTCCTCAAAACATTAAAAATGGAACTGCCTTTTCACCCAGTGATCCCATTTCTCAGAATATATCCAAAGAAAACCAAAACACTAATTTGAAAAAATATATGCACTCCTGTGTTCGCCGCAGCATTATTTACAATCGCCAAGATTTGGGAGCAGTGCATGCGCCCATCAGCAGATGAGTGGATAAAACACCTGTGGTACATTCTCACAATGGCACACTATTCAGCTATAAAAATAAAAAAATATAAAAAAGGAAATCTTACCTTTTGTGACAGCATAGATGGACCTGGAGATTCTTAGGCTAAGTGAAATGAGCCAGTGAGAAAAAAACATACACCACACGATCTCACTTATATGTGGAATCTAATGAACAAAACAAACTAACCAGCAAAATAGAAGCGGACCCGTAGGTACAGAGAACAGGCTGACACTGTCAGGGGGTGCTGTTGGGGAGCTGGGTGAAAAGGGTGAAGGGATTAAGCAAAAGGAAAAACAAAACAGCATTTTATAGACAGATAACAGGGCAGTGGTTGCCAGAGAGAGAGGCGGGTACAGGGGAATGGAGGGAGGCTTGCCTTGGGCTGGCGGACACGGAACACAGTGTGAGGACGATGTATTATGGAATTGTCCACCTGAGACCGATGTGATTTTCTTGGCCAATGTCACTGCAATAAACTCAATAAAAATAATGTTTTAAGTAAATAGATAAAAATAAAAACTATTACAATGGACTCTGTGCTGCTGAAATTGTCTTCCAGTCACTCTGAAAACTTAGAAATTACTACTATTTGGAGGATTCTTTCCGTGATTGGAAGTAACCAGCAGAGGGCAGAGCTAAGCATTTTGTGCTTAGATCCCTGGGCATGATTGAGAAGAAATTACAGAAAGAGGCTGAGGAGTTCTATTTTTGACTGAAATTCAGCACCTCAGTTGCTATATTTGCATGTATGCTGAGCTCACAGACAGGCCAAGAAGAAACGTCAACCTAATATTCTCTTCAGCAAAAAATGTGTGAATAAAAATCAACACTGCACTAGAATAAGTCATTGTGGTAGAAATGCCTGGACTCAATGGAATGAGGAAATGGAATGATGTAATGTTAATAGTATCTTGCTCAGTTTATGCAGACACATGATGCACAAGTAAATAGCTTACACAGAAATATTTGGTATATCTGATACAAGTAGACATTAAAATATCTGTAAAAATAAATCTATTAAAGTAATTTCATCTATATCCATACATGCATTCCATAATACCTTCTTAATCTAGAATGCAGACCCTATAAACAAGATTATTGAAAAGGTTTTAAAGTTTTTCTATAGGGTTATTTGAAACTTTGATTTTTATCCTCGGTCTTAATATCCTATAACTTCAATGTTCTACAACCCTTTGTACTTCAAAAGTATGTTTCAAAAGAACATGCTAATAAATATATAAAAGAAGGAGCAAAAGGAAGAAAAATACCTGGGGATATCTCCCTGATGTTACAGCAAATATCACATAAGATTAAATTTAATATTTTTTAAGATCAGGTTTTATTCAGTTCATTTCCAAGTCTGAATATCTGCATTTTATATTTCTCAAGGTTTTTCCAATAAGAACAATGAAAAAGTGAAACAGAGAAAATTTCTGTAAGAAATGAAAGGTAGCGCTAGTTCCACTGAAGATCCTGTACCTGGAGACTATCTCAATCTCAATGAATCTCTCTCTCTCTTCCCCGCCCCCTTCCCCCCGGCCCCTCTCTCTCTCCCCGAGCAGTTTCTCAATTACACAGAAAAAGTGAACCAGAGGTTTAATGAGCAGTCAGGGGAAAATGTTCCATCATTAAGCTTAGTTCTAGCACAACAGGGGAGCGCAAGCTCTTGAGAATGCGAAGACAGAATCTACTTGGAGTCAAAGAAAAAAGGCCTCGAGCAGCATCCTCACCCAAGCCACACCTAATGCTCACAGAACACCTCTTCTAGAACAAGGCTTCCCCAAACCTGGCTGATCAATAACTGCTATATCCAGAGTCCAACCTCAGACCTAGTCCGTCGATCAGACTCTCTGGAACTGGAGCCTGAGAATTAGTTAGAATTTGAGAAAGCTCCCCTGGTAGCAAGTAAGGCAGAAGAGAAGAACATCGGATGAAGCTACAGGCTCAGTCAGGAGGTAGCGAACCAACAGGGGGCCTTTGGGCCAAGAATAGAAGCGTTGGTGTTACCCTAAGGGGAAAGCCTCTCCAGCAAGTGACACACAGTCGTCCTTGCGTGGAGAAGGAAATGGAGAGGCCAAAAATGGAACCAGGAGACTACTCAGGAGGCCACCGCACGAGTGCAGACGTGGGACGAAGGCGGCTTACATCAGTGGTGGTTTTGGAAAAGAAAACGAGGCCAGATGCACCGTGGAACCCACAGGGTTTAGCAATAGATCGGCTCTTTTGAACCAAAAGCATTTCGCAACAGATCGGCTGTGGAAGGTGAAGAAAAGGCACAAGCTATGGAATCAGCCTCCTTGGGTTTGAATTCTGTTTCTGCCTCTTACAAAACTACTTGGAAGGGCAAGTGGCCCTCTCCTAGTCTCAGCCTTCATTCACACAGAGAAAGAAATAGGATGAAATAATTTAAATTAAGTGAATCAATTGAAGTGATAAGTCAAACACTTAGTAGCACGGTGCTTGGCCTTTAGGAAGCAATGGCAAATGCTGGCTGCTAGTCGTAGTTTTCATAGTTGATGATGCTGTAAAAAGCTAATCCATAGGCCAACTCTGGGGAAATATATTTTTTAAAGGGAGAAAAAAGTTCCCCTGATGTTGAATATAAGGACTCAAGACCACTTGCAGCTTTCCATAACTGTTGCCGAGTAATTTTTTTTTTTCTCAAAAACATACAGAGAGATGTTTAGGTAAGGAATCAATTTAGTTTTGTTACGAGGACCGTCCGAGCTACAAACCATCTGCATTACCAGATGGCATGTCACAGACACAAAAAATAAGTTTCAGATTTCTGACTCGCCCCTCCGTTCCTACCACCTAGACTGGGAGACTCCAAACAGCCCCAAGGGGCACCTCTGTCCTGCATTTACCCCAAGACAAACCTTTCCCTCCCGGTTTCCTGCCAACCCTGCCCAGGACAGCGCCTGCCAGCCGGTAGGACCTCACTGTCTGTCTCCAAAACGAGTCAGAAATCTCTGCTTTGTTGAGATACCGTTGTTAACCATGCCTGGCAGCAGAAGCCACATGTTGAAAATAAAAATAAATAAAAAATAAAGGATGCACTCTAGAGCAGTTATCAATCGAAATCAAGCAATACTGCTACCAGATTGTTGTCCGCTAATTCGGGGGCAAGTTCTTAACTATCAAATCAATTCAGCCTATATTGATATCAAAAGTTTTATTAGACTGCTAATCAGATGTTATATGCTTCAGTCTCTACTTTCTTTAAATTACTTCGAAAAGCAGCACATGTAGGCCAGTGTCTCCGTTTCTCAGTTTACAGCAGGGGAAAGTGAGTAATTAGAAATGGCATCAGTTGGCATGTCAAAGAGCTCTGCAACTTCCTGCAAGATCTCACAACCTCTCTTGAGCGCCCCCTATTGGCCAGGTACTATATCAAGAGTTGTAGAATTCTCGGGTACAAAGCAGATTTTCCTCCTGGAACCTCAGCGTGGCTTCTGCTGCCATCTGTTTCCAATCTGAAAAACACCTCATATTGTAGTGTATATTGGTTGCATTTTTAATATAATACTAAAAACGTGTTTTTCTCCACCACATCCAGTGATTCCAGGAACATAGCTCTTCATTTGTTCACAAGTCCTCTTCCCCACCCAACTTCAGTAAATATGTACAAGCAATGTACAATCAATATTTACTACAATGTGATGCAATGTTCAGATTCAAAACAGTTCCATTATTCTAGTCTCTAAGCTCAGGGTTATATTTTGGCTATACTTTAGAATTTTTTTTTTCTGAGATACCCTATTTTGCTGCCCTGGTGGGCTCAAGAGGATCTTCAACACAGCCCAGTGGGTACCTTGAGAATCTGAACATCAGAAAACAGCAAAAACTAGGTCACTTTTCACATGGACAGGCTGACATGTGAAATCTCTCCCAACTTCAAAGATATGGGGAAACTAACATATTTATGGTCTGCACCCAAGGTCAGTTGCCTTCAATCTATAATCAAAACTGTCCTGCACCCACGGGAACTGGTGACACCACGTTTTCCACAGGAAGCACTGTGGAAAACCTCTCAGTTTTGAAGTCTTCCTTTTACCACAGGACTTAAAGAACACCCTCTGGTCCTTACTTTTCAGGCAGATTGCTCTTGTCATGCAGCCTTCTCAGGGTGCTAACCCTAAGCTCCACCCTCTTCTCAAGTTGTCTTCCATCTTTGAGTCCGGAGTATGTTCAACCCCCTGACATCTTTTTCAACGCTCTACACAAATGTCCAAGATTCTTCCTAACATTCACTTGACTCAGAAATAACACTATTAGTCAAAGAAATGCTTATTATCCAGCTACATTTAATGAAGGCACAGGGACCATTAACCACTGAGAACATGAGGAAGGTCAGAATGCACTTCAGGTGGAAGAAGTTTGTCCTTCTCTAGAGGAGGCATGTGGCCCTGAGGACACCAAATGGGCCTGAGCGTCAGGAGACAAATGTGCTGGCTCTGTCGAAACTGTCTCCAGCACAGATAAGTCACTGCACCTTTCTGAGCTTCCACGACCTCATCTGTCACCTTCAGAGAACTGGACTACATTAAGTCACTGTTAAGGACATCTCCTATTTTGACATTTTTATTATCCACTGCAAAACAGAAAATCAATCTGGTGCAGACAATGCACAGATACATGGCTTGGAATAGTAAAAACAGTCCCATAGCCTGGGAGCATGTTGGACAATGTGAATCAGAAATATCACAACTCAATAACTTCTGCTAAGTGGGCCAGACTATTCCAAAGCATTTAACCTAGAAGCTGTTGTACATCAGTTTGTTCTGCGTATAACATTCTGTAAACATCTCAAAGTAAAAGAACAAAGAACAGGGGGAAAAAAAGCCATTCCCATGAAAACAACAGGCGCTAGTGATCATTTTACAGAATATGCACCCAAAGGAAGGAAAGAGCCTTGTGCTTGGATCTATACAATGAAGAGTCGGTGTCAGAGACCATCAGGGCTGCAAGAAAATAGGGCTGGGCTGAAGCAGGCTCTCAGGAGTGTCCGCAGATGAAGACATGCAGGCTGTGGTTATTACAATGGCTTTATCAATGCAAAAGAACATCAGAATGCACCGGTAAACCTGCTTTTGCCCACCCTATAGAGCTGAAGGCTTTGTGCTGATAACTGAACTTTAAGCAAGAGAGAGAATAAACATCATTTCCCAGCACTTCGAGTTTATTATTCTGTAAAACAGGGATAAAACCCATCTCATCAGAGTTGTTATGAATATTAAATGAATTAATATTTGTAAAATTCTTAGGACAGTGCCTGGTATGCAACAACCATAATGTGTTTTTTAAATACTAAAGACAAATAAAAAAAATAGAGGCACCGATTCCAGGAACTGACAATGCCCGGAAGACTAGTCAGAGACTGGAATAATGGGACCCAGGATTGGCCAATAATTCACAAAGGAGGAAGTAAAGAGGGAGTGAGGTGAATACATGCACAACAAGAACAGAACTGTATTTCCCAGCCAGACTTGGCAAAAGGTTTTACCCAGTTTCTTGCTAAGAAAAGACTAAGATTAAAATAGAACCACCTAGATTTTATTGCATATGCATATGCAATTCCTTCTTTCTGCTTTCTATTGTAAATGCAGAGAGTTCATTCCATGTACGAGTTATCTTCCTAAGTCAATCCACATATCATCAGTTAAAGGACCCCTTCTGGAATTGTTCCCAAATTAAAGTCTACCCTTCACTGTAATGTTGGAAGAGCAAACCACTGTTAACCCTAAACTCACCTTGACCTTACCTCAGTCCGCTCACCTAGCCACACTCCCAACCACGTCCTCACCACAAAACACTTTACCTGTCAGAAAATACAGGTAGCCATCCTACCTGAACCTCCTTCTCCTCCAGACCTTGAGAATCCTGACTCCACTACTTTCTACCACCCAGTCTCTCTGGTCTTGTCTTCTAACTATGCACCTCACTCTTTCCATCTCTCCCAGACCAACATCCTCAACTACTACTCTCATTAGCCATCAAGATGCATCTACCTGGGCAAAAGGCCAACCTGAGACCCATGCATTGTTTTACCTTTACCACCCCGCGTGCTGGTAGGGACAGAGCCACTACCTTCCACGTCCGCTGGCCCTCTACAGTCACTCCTCTGTCATTCTCTTCAGTTTGCAGCCCTGTTTCTGTGGTTTCCAAAGGAAACGTCTTCCACTTTTTAAACACCTGGCCTCACCTACCCCTAACTCACCCAGTGCAGAAGGTGACCCATCCTAATTCACAGAGGATAATGGAGCCAGCCGCACCCCCTGAACTTCCCATCAGCCACCTAAAAGACCCCGCCTCCATCTGGACCCTTCTCCCCACGTTTGTGCTCACACAGGTGTTCCCATTTCTGTCTCATGCCAATACCTCCACCTGTGCGACGCATCCCACCCCTTCTGGCTTTCTCAGGACCAACCGTTATCACCTCTCCTTTCTCTCCCTAGTTTTCAGCATTTCCTCCCTCTCCACAAGCACCTACATGTGTTCTAACCCCTTCCCCAGGCTTAAAAAAAAAAAAAAAGGACACAAAGAAAAAAAAAGCAGGAATGAGCTTTCATCCCCCACTCACAGCCCATCCTGTGTTTCTTCTCCCAACACAAAACCTCTAGAGCCAATCACGCACCCACTGACCCCACCTCCACCGCCCCACCGGCACCCTCGCCCTTCCCCTTGACCCTCAGCGCCCACAGCGCCCCAGCCAGACCCCTCTCCGCAAACTTCCCCACAACAATTTTTGGTAAAGTCAACGACTACTCTTCCATCTTAATCTTACTTGACTCCTTGGCAACGCTTTTTATCACTTTATTTTTAATCTCCCTTTTTTCCTGTCCTTCCTCTCTGACTGCTCTTCCTCGGTCTCCTTGCAGGTCTTCCCCGCCGTTCACTGCATAAATGCTCACCTGTATGTCGGGGGCTTCTTGCTTCTCACTCTACAGGCACCATGCAATACGTAACGGTCTCAGGTAGCATCGACAAGCTGAAGTCCTCAACCTCTCTCCCAGCCCCTGGACAAAATAACCAGTCACGTTTGCCTATCCCTCGGTGCATGCTTAGGGTCAGCGACCTAAAACGAGCCCGCTTCTCAACCCGTTCGTCCTGGTGTTATAGACGGCACAGAGCGCCACCCTCTACCCGATGGCGCAGGCCAAGAATCTGGGCCTACCTTTGCACCTGCTCTCCCTCTCACCTGTATGTGGTCTCTCAGGTCCCTGAGTCTTCACTTCCGTCTCCCAAAGCCGTGCTCTTCAAGGTGTGGTCCCGGACCGGCAGCATCGACACTGCTGGGAAACTGCTTGAAATGCAAGTTCTCCAGCCCCACCTGAGACCCAAAGCATCAGCCAGTCTGCGGGTGGAGCCCAGCGATGTGCGTTTTAGCAAGTCCTTCAGGTGAGCCCGATGTCCGCTGGAGTTGACAACCACTCATCTAGGTACCATTAGAATTACACCTTTTTCATTCCCCATTTCCACTTAGGTAGTTGCGGGCACTATTTCGAACCCCTCCCCCACCCCCAGATTATTGCAACATCTTCCTTTCAATCTTCCAGCCTCCAAACCATACCCATAGAACACCCCTCAGTCCATACGCCACGAACACCCTGATGCTCCCTCTAAAACACGAATAGGATCCCACCATACTCCTCTACCTAAGTCTTCTGGTGGCCCCTACTGCTCTCAAGACTGAATTCCAATTCTGAAGCCCTTCCAGAACCTTCATAAATGGCTCTGGGCGCCACCCAGTGTCTTTTCTTAAGATGCCTCCTCTGCCCCTGCCCCTCATGCTGAGACTCTGCGCTCCAAGTCACAATGACCACCAAACACCTCAGAACTCTTCTACTGCCCCCAGTAAATACTGGGCCACTGCCCTGGCCTGGTAGCTCAGTTGGTTAGAGTGTTGTCCTGATGCACCAAGGTTGCAGGTTCGGTCCCCATCAGGGTACATACAAGAAGCAACCAATGAGTGCATGAATAAGTGGGAAGCAAGTCTCTCTCTCTCTCCCTCTCTCTTTCTCTCAAAAATCAATAAACTTAAAAAAGAAAAAATACTGGGCCACTGTGTCTGTTCATCCTTTTGACAATAAGCTAATTAGCACAGGATAGTATCTGCATTTTTCATTCAGAAATTCAAATATTGTTTGACTGACAGGTGGCCGCATATGGTTAGGGATAGAAAGAAAAGTCCAACTTGCACAATAAATACATTTTGTACATACCTCACCTGAGCATTGACCTGGGGTCAGCAAACTAGAGCCCGCAGGCTGAGTCTAGCCAGCAGCCTGTTTCTGTAGCTAAATTTAGCCACAACACACAGCCAGACTTATTCATTGCACATTGTCTACATCTGCCTTCCCACTGCAACAGCGGAGTTAAGTCATTGTGACGGAGACTGTAAAATATTTACTAAGGCCTAAAGTGTCTCCTAGCTGGCCAGCTTTGAAAAGCTCTGCCCACCCCTGACTTAGACAATAAAGATAATAAAAAGGGAATAAATCTTTCAGGTTTGCAAAGTGCTGTAAAAGTCAGGAGAAAAAACTAACCCCCTAGGCTCCCGGTTGGGTGATGGTCGCTCAGTCCAAGGACCCTTCACTTTGCCGTAGACTCACAGTTCTATCCTTTTCCGGGCTCTTGAGAAAAGAGCAGGAAGGCCACAAGAAATGTGAGTCACAGGAACAGAACTAATTAGTATTCAATGCATATTCAGGAGAAGGATCAGAAAAATCATGAGAGAAAAGTTGGGCAGAGTGACCCATTTTAATAAAAGTCCATCATATAAATTCAGCGCCAATTCTGAGTCACCCGGCTCTGCTGGCCAAATGAAAAGCTCGAGGTGTAAAAGCCAAAACATATCGCCAAGAAGAAAGTATGTCACAGCCTTAAAAGTGTGACTGCCACTAATGTGTTTTTAAAAATCGATTTTTCTAGGAGCAGACTGAGAGCTGTAGGAAGGGAAGAGGAGTGGCGGGATGGTTGAAGGAAGGGGAGGAAGTGCTGGTCCAAGAACACGCAGGAGCGATTCGCGAGTGGACAACAGAGAGGGGATGGGCTGTGGGTGAGGGTGGGCTCGGTGGGGGGCAAAAGGGAAACAAAGAAATTTGCAAACTGCAATGGCATAAATAATAAATTAAAATAAATAAAAATAAAAACCAACTTTTCTACACGTCAGTTAACTTTACGGTTGGGTAGTATTCTAAAATCCACAAAAGCACCAGGAGCATTCTTCTAAGCTCAAAAAACTTTGTGAGGAAGAAATTACAATCAGAACTCTACTTTTGTAACAATCCTCTTGAATTCAGAATATAGGGGAGGAAATCACCTCTTTTTGCCTTCAAAAATAAAATACGTAAAAAGCAGCGCATGTTAGAAATGTACTAAGTCACATATTAAGTTAGAAAATTAAAATAATCTCAAAACATGTGCTTAAATCCCCATGTATAAAAACTTGGATGCCAATTACTACATGATCCAATCACACTACCATTCATGGAGCAGTGAGCTGGGACAAATTACTATATATTGCAGGGATAATAAGAAATGTGATGGAGTCCAGAGCAATAGCAATTTTTTAAATATCTATATTAAATGCCTTCTAGTTCACACTGAACTGTGTGATTACAAACATGGGACATAACATGACCCACCGTACAGTCAGTCCCGTGGTAAAGACAGGTCACTAATACAGAGCAACTTTTTTTTTTTAAAATCACAGAAGTGAGCAGCCTGCAAAGAAAGAAATCAAGTTGGAACTTCTTGATTCCTATCCATTTATGACATTTGTATGCAATAAATCTATTTTATAAATAAAAATAAAATTGGATGAAAATGCCCCTTTTGACAAAGAATAGTAAAAAGATTTCTTTGTGTTTATTATTTATGGATTGTTCCCTTCGATCATTTTTATCCCATGAGAATTATCCAACCAAGAAAATCCAACTTATTCCTTGCAGTGCGGTGTTTGAAAGAGAAGAGCAATGCCATGGTGCAAACCTACCTCCAGCCCTTTTGGGTCCCTCTGTGTTAGGAGTTCTGAGGGAAAGCGACATCCTTACTCTTGGGGGAGGAGTTACAGAAAGTGGTGCTTTCATTCATTCATGCCACATTCTCTGCACAGCATGCCCAACGCTCACGCACATAAGCACAGAGAACTAGAGCTACAAATCAGTGAGTGATGTGCTGAGCTATACTTCTCAGCACCAGGGAAAGCGTGTCACTGTGGACTGGTCACGACCGTGACACCAAGTGGGCAGGGCAGATTGACCTTCACAATTTGCTCTGACGTCACTCGTAGCTTTTCCTGCTCTCTCCATTTACATCCCAGAGAGGTTTGGGGAGGGGGGGAGGCGGGCAAACATAATCATTAGAGCAGTAAAATTACAAGTAGCAAACATTAAGAAAGAACGGAAAGAAGCCCAGAAGAAGAGATCCACAGAGAAAATTCCCAAGCCAAAGGCTCCCTCCCAACTACATCCTCAGAGACGCCCCTGTACCGCGCTACGGCAGGCACTGCCAGAAACTGCAACCTCGGCTATTTCCAAGGGAACTCAGTTCCTGGTCGTCCGAGCTTGCCACAGTTTCCCTCCCTACTTAGGTTGATAAACTCAGCTGCAAATAACAGGTGGGAGAGGAAGCTGTTAGCACTCACAGAGCCCCGCAGGGGAAACCAACAGCACTTCAGCAGGTGAAGGACCAGTTTGGAGGCACAGGGAGGGACGGGGGTCCTGAGTGGAGAAGCACGCAAGCACTGAAGGCGCGAGGAGGTCCAAGGACGTGGTATTTCACTCGGAAGGCTTGATGTAGAATGCACATCACAGCGTTTTCTCAACTACCGACATTTTCTACTGACTAAATTTTTGCTGGGGAGGGGAAGGGATGTTTTGTAGAACATTTGGCAGCATTCCTGGCCTCTACCCATTAGATGCCAGCTGCACCCTTCCCCCCATTGTGATCAACAAAACCATCTTCAGACATTGCCAAATATACCCTGGAGAGGAACATGGCCTGGAACAGAGACCCCCAAGGCCAGCGTAAGGAGACTGGGCAAAAGACCAGTAATGGACAGACCTAAAAAGGTAATTTAAAAGACCAATTCCAGAGGAGGGTCAAGGGGGCAAAACATTGGGACAACTATAATAGAATACATATTTTTTTAATTTGTATATTAAAAAAAAAAAGACTAATTCCATATCTGAGCAAGTGATGGCTGAACCACAAGCAGACCGTCCTGATTCCTCTCATATGACACGGCCTCATAATCCACCCTCCACAGTCATCGAGAGACTATTCCAAGCCCACCTTGCGCAAAATCCTCTCCTCCTCTGCAGCCCATATCATCCTGTGGTGGCATCATCTGTCCCTCCTCATGGCCTCCGCACGGCACGGCCTTTCGCTCATCAAGGACTTCATCGCGCGGTCCTGTGCCTGCACCTCCGTACTTCCCCCTCCAGCACCTCCCCTCTGCAGCCCCGCGGGCCTTGCGTCCCAGCCAATGCCCCGAGCCTCTCAGTCGGAATGACAGCGGGCATTCCACTCCACAGACTAGATTTCAGAGTCAATATAACAGCTCCCTTTCTGAATTTTTTAAATTATTAAATGTATTGGGGTAACATTGGTTAATAACAGTATATGATTCTCAGGTGTACAAGACTGAAACTCGACATCGGTGTACGCGTTGCGTGCTCACCATCTGAGACCTAGATTCCTTCCATGACCGAATATTTGACCCCTTTTACCCACGTTGCCTTACCCCCAACCGCTTCCCCTTCTGGGAACCACCATTCTGTTGTCTGTATCAATGAGTTTTTGCCTGTTTTGTTATTCTGTTTGTTACTTTTTGTTTTATATCCACATGTGAAATCATGTGGGCTTTGTCCTTTTCCATCTTCCTTATTTCACTCAGAATAACACACTCAAGATCCATCCATGTTTCCACAGTTGGCAAAATTACCTTACTATGGCTGAGCAGTATTCCACGATCTGTATCTGTTAATCTGTCACTGGACACTTAGGTTTTTCCCATATCTTCGTCATTGCAAATAATGCTGCAATGAACATACGGGTATGTATATGTTTACAAATAAGCGTTTTCATATTTTTAGGATAAATCATGAGAAGAGGAATTGCTGGATAATATACTAGCACTATTCTTAATTTTTTAAGGAACCTCCATACTGTTTTCTACTGTGGTTGCACTAATTTACATTCCCAAGAACAGCGTATAGGGGTTCCCTTTTCTCCATATCCTCTCCATCTGAGGACATCTTTTATTCTACTTCTGTGGAAAATGTCACTGGGATTTTGACAGCTATGACTACATTGAATCTGTAGATTGCTTTAGGTAATATGACATTTTTAATGATGTAAACTCTTCTAATCCATAAACATGGAGTATCTTTCTTACTTCTCTGTGTCTTCAATTTCTTTCAATAATGTCTTAGGGTTTTCAGTGTACAGATCCTTCACCTCCTTTGTTACATTTATTCCTAGGTATTTGGTTCTATTTGTTACTTGTACTCATGCTTTACTCTTACTCAGAAACTGTTATATTACTCCTCATTTTACAGAAAAAGAAATTAAGCCATTTACGTAAACTTACACAATAAGTGGAAAATCCAGGACTCAAATCCAGGACAGCTTGACTACAAAACCACTTCAACCACCAAACTCCAATAACTAATTTAAGTGTTTTATATCTTTAAAGTGGATATAAGCCCAATAAGAACAGAGGCTTTCTTTTCATTTTTGTATCCCTAGAAACTAGGGGCGGGGCAGGAGAAAAAGGAGGAGCTGAAACAAATGAAATTATAATTACATTCCAAAATCCTGATGTAAATGAAAAGAAGTCAGTAGTTGTCTGAGTCCATTCAGGCTGCTATTATACCAAAAGATCACATTTTGGGTGGCTTATAAACAAAAGGAATTTATTTCTCACAAGACTGAAGGCTGAAGTCCAAGACCCAGGAGCGAGCATGGTCTGGCTCTCTGGTGAGGCTCTCTTCCTGGTTCATGGTTGGCACCTTCCTGCTGTATCCTTGCAGGAGGGAAGGACGGAGAGAGCCCCATAGAATTTCTCTTACAGGAACACTAATCCTACTCATAAGCGCCTTGCCCTCATGTCCTGATCGCCTCCCAAGGGCCCACCTCCGAACACCATCACATTAGGTGTAAGGTCTCCAATGTATGAATGTTGCGGTGATACAAACATTAAGACCATAGTAGTAGACGTAAGAAGAATTAAAGAAATTCCATTAAGGGGTAAGGATGAGGTAAAAATTCAAAAATATTGAGAATGTACAGAAAAAATACATATTTCTTTTTTACTTTATTTTGTATTGTTTATTCAATTACACTTGTCCCAATTCTTTTCCCTTTTCCCCTGCCAACCAGCCATTTAAAAAAAAATATATATATATATATATTTCTTTTCCTAAAAGAAAAGAAGAGGCCATGAAAAACTATATTGTGCTAGATAGGGAATCCCTGTGTAAAAGGACAAACCCAATGTAAAATAAGCTAAATATGATATACTTTTGAACAAGTGATGGTTTATTGAAATAACAGAATCCATTTGAACTTGACCCCAGGAATACCCTTATTGACCAGCCTGGGGGCTATAGTATGGGGAAATTAAATTAGAGCACACTATTGCGTCTACAGGGAAATACTTACAGTGTCCACGTGTTTTTCTATGTTTAGAATAAACTTATGGATAAAACATTAACCTTAGAAATACACTCTAAGGATAAAAGCGAGCCTGGTGGAAGCTCTGAGGCCCATCGGGTTTGGACAGCTGGAAGGGAACGCTGAGGCACTAATTAGCCTAATTGTCAGAGGTGGGTGAGGAGGCAGGAGAGAGAACCAGAGCAAACAGACAACAATCTGAAGGGTATTATTTAAGGTTAACACGAGAATTATTAAAAGGAAACTGGAATAGCAAGAGTAACTATACTGGAGGGAACAAAGACAGGTGGGGCAGGGGTATGCCTAAATTCACAGCCAGAAAGATAGCAATGCTAATAATGGCATCGGCAAACTTAAAATACCAGAATTCAAACCCAGCAAGAGCAGGGGTCCCATGCTGGGGGCAGGAAGGGACGTGGGAAGGTGGGGACAAGGAGCAGGGCCCGCAGCTCGTCTTTGTGGCATTGCGGCTCTTTAACCAGGTGAACGCCTTACCTCACAACATTGAAGTCTTTACAATTAAAAAAAGGTAAATGAGGAAAACTGAGGGAAAGGGTTACAGTTTGTATTTCCTTTTGTTACCCTCCATGTTATCATGGATTTATGCAATGGTTACCTGGCTAATGAAAGTGATGTAAAACATACCTACGAAATGAATTTTGGGAAGTAAAATCTTGCATTTTACTAGTGGCTTCTGTGTTGAGATTAGAGAAAAGTTTACAAGAAAAAGAAATACTCAGCTAAAATAACTTTAAAAACTGGTCTGCAAAGGAAATATATTTTTAATTTAGAAGACAGACAACTTTCTGAGAGTTAATACTGTACACAATAATGTTTCAAAAATAAAAATAAGCAAAAAACATAAAAATGTATATTCTCTTAGAGCTGAAAGATGTCATAGAATTTACTGCTTCTCAGAAAAAGATTTATGTGGATCTGAGTAAATAGCATCTAGTATTCTTCCTGCTCTGAAAAGAAATTAATTCAAATACAAATGATCAATTTTAGGCATTCACTTAAGCCTTCATTCTGACTACCAGTAACAATGAAAATGGTACATTTCATCAGTTTTCTACCAGGGGCTGCTGTCGGTGATCATTACTGACCCATCTTTCAACAGGTTCAAGATCCTGCTTCTTTTATCTCTTTTTGGACTGAACTTTCATGTCTTCCTTTTCCAGCCTCACTAATACACTCATCCAAATCTACGTCCACTTAAATACACACCAAGGAGCCCGTAAGAAGGGGGGTCACTACTTATTTAGTTAAATCAACATACCCACCAAACTAAAAAAAGCCCAACATCCAAAAACACATACCCACAAATATTCTATTAAAAAGACATTTAAGATCAGTTATAAAGGGCCGAGTAGGTATAACCATACGCTCCTGCCAAAATCCTTGGGTCAAGTAAGCTTGCTTTATTTTTTGTGATGTAAAGCAATAAGGTGATATCCGACATCGTCATGACTGAAGAAATCCTTCTTCAGAACTTGTTCATGCATCATCAACAAGCATGTAAGATAACTGTGGTTTGCTGGAAAACAGCTGCTGATGAATATGACCCAGAAAAAGGGATCGCAAGAGGAATAAAGGCATTCGAAGGAAAAGGCATCTTAAGGGGCCATATACGAGACTGGTTCTTGCAAAACGAGCTCCATCCACAACGGACAGGCAGAAGCCAGGTCTGTGGCGGCTGCAGGCTGAGCGCCCGTCTGTCCCGCGCGCGGGGGGCAGGGAAGGGGCCCAAAACTCCCAATTCTGTGAGGCTCATAAGTGGAAGTTTTGCTGTTTCTGAGAAGGTGAAGACTGCAGTCAAATTTTCAGGAGAGATTTTTTTTTCCCCCTTCACACTTGAGACAGATGACAAAAAAGGGTTCCAAAACAAAAACATCTTTCCTCAGACCACGAAGAATCACTATGATCTTCCCCTGAACAGCACAGTCTACCGACTCACAAGCAATAATACTCTCTGTGTTTTCTCCTGCTAGGTTTAAAATCATTCTAGCTTAGAATCCTTTCTATTTGAAATATAAAACAGACACAAACAAAAAAAGCAGAAGGCAAGTGTGAGAATACTAAGAATAAGAAGTAGGTTCATAGTTTCTAAGTCCCGAGCGCGGTAACAGAAATGGAAAAAGATAACAGACAATGCTATTAGGCCCTTGAAGTTCATTCTTTCTTTCTGTTTTATAAAGATACGGCCATGAAAAAGGCTGCCAGCCCTTTGGATGGCTGAAGTGACTTCGAGTCTCATGGCCTTAACTTTGATCAGCTGATAAAGTCAGGAACATTCCACTCGACAAAAATCAAACTCTAACGTCTGTCGGGTAATAAGCTAGGTGTTCGTTTTCTAAATAAAAAGCATTTTATTCAAGAAGTGTATTTAATGAGCACCAGTTCTATCCTTAAAACATCTTCCTCCTAGAGCGCATCTGTCTCCCTCTCAGTAGATGGCACAACTGTCGACCCAGCTACTTAAGCCTAAAAACCAAGAACTCATCTTTGATTTCCTTTGCCCGTCGTCCCTCATCTAACCCACCAGAAGGGCCACCAGCTCCACCTGCAGAGTCCACCCCGCACCCACTGCCTCTGCTCCATGTCCCTCTCCACCTCCCAGCCCCAACCTGTGGCCACCATCTCTTGCTCAACTACTACAATACCCCTACCTGGTGATCCAGCTTCTACGTCTGTCTCCTATTACCCGAAGGCCAGACTGAGCGACCCGTGTGAAATACAGAATGTGTTCTTCTCCTGCAGAAAACCTTCCAAAAGCTCCCACATTTTTTTAAAAAGTCAGTTTTCCTTGCATGACTGCTAAATCCTTTCTGCCCTCCTCTCATGAAACTTCAGCTCCACAGGCCCTCAGTCTGTGCGTTGCTCAGACGACGCTTGTACTCTTCCCAGGCCCTTTGAACTTGACACCTGAATTTCCCAGAACAACACTCCCTTAGACCTCATCTCGTGACTCCTGAGTGAGGCTTCCCTCTATGGTCTCCCTGCCCCAACCCCACACACTCTACCATGTCACTTGGGTTTATTTCCTTCATACTATTACCTATGATTTTATTTATGTGTGTGTGCGTTTTTAATGCCCCTTCCCACCATGAAAAGAATACAAATTTCAGGAGAACAAGAATCTTATTTCTCTTGTTCACTAACATATCTCTGGAGGCCAAACATGGCCTGGCCTGTAGAATGTATTTGGTAAACATCTGTGAATGGATTAACATAATCACTCAAAGCTCTTTGCCTTTGAATATTCTTAAAACTTTAAGGTAAAATGTAAGAAAAATGTGACATTCTTTTGGATAGCATTTCTAAAGCAAAATATCAGCCTCTATAAATGTATACAAGAAATTGGACTAAATCCAAAGGGTTGACTGAAGGAGGCTAATCCACAAGCTGCATCAGTAAGCTCCCCAAATCAATATTCTCCTCTAATCGTGTGTGGAAATGGAGAGAGGAAAGGTGGAAAGGGGAATGGGTGGGTGCTCTTAGGGAAGGGTGCAGAGTCAGGGTGTAGGAACAGTACCAGTTATGAGCTTATTCCCACAGGGTGTTCCATCTCGAAGGGCAACTGTCCTCAAGAGAACCGTTGGTTAGGAGTCCTCCCCCGTGATTTTCTAGAAATCAGCAGAGAGACTAATTATCAGAAGCTTCTCTCTCCACAGAGAAGTGCATTTCTCACCATCCCCCACTGACACCTCAGTCTGCATTACTCCCTGTAGTGGTACCTCTTCAGAGTTTTGAAGAAAACCCAGACCATGCATAAGATAAATGCACAGTTCTCTTACTGGAGTGCTGTTGAAGTATACAAAACAATGTTTCTTAATAGAGCACCTTTAATTGTGTGATTGCTTGATGTTCAGTTTGGCAAGGGGAACAGAGAGATAGCAACAAATAAAGTAAAAAGAAAATGCAATTATAGTGAGGGAAAGAAATTCCCCATTCTGAGGAAATTCTTTCCTATCATTTAAGGGAGTTTGTTTGCTGTTTGCTTTCTGCTCTCTATGCCACGCCACTGTCCTCCAAAATGACAAGGCTGCAGAGGGTGGTTACTGGTTCTAACAAAGATGAAGCAGGGAAGGCATAAGAAGCAGCCAGTTCAGTGAAGAGGGGAAAAAATTAGAATTATCTTATTCTTTTCCATTTATTCCAATTCCACATTTAGTGAATGATAACACTGTACTTCTGAGCTTTAAAGGAAGAAAGTGCAGTCAGCTTAGGAGTAATTTTAATCAAAAAGTAAACATCAGACATAGCTAGTGTTTGCTTTTGTCTGCACCATATTTAGTTTAATTCCAATTTGCAAATTGATATATCTTCTAGAAGCCAGCTCTGCAACACTTTTAGCCCATCACACTCCCCGGGTTCTATCTCTATGAATAAGACACAACTCTCACAAAGGACACAGAAAAGGGATGAAAGAATGAACTATCCAGTTCTTCCCATAGGGGAAAAAGATCTACCTAGCAGTGATTAGCTGCCATGTCATTAAAAAATAAATAAACAGCTAAGTCTTGAGAAGGAAGCTTCACAGGTCACAGCACATTTTGGGAAATCTTTCATGTCATATTGCTTGGGTTTATTGCCTTCATAGTATTACCTATGCTATCAAAAAGATCTCACAATTATGTTACATAATTTATTTTTCTAACACTGAAGGGAGACTCAGAAGACCATAGGTTGTAGTGGGTAAAGAAGAGAAAGAAGAAAAACAGGCACATAGAGACATTTCATTATTTACCATTGCATCTTGATCTCGGCCAGGGCTCATTTTCATTGCCTTTTCAAAACCCATAGTTATTTCACTCCTTGGTCAAAAGCATATATATTGAAGAGGTCGATAAGAGTCGGGGGTACTGATGGAAGCAATAGAACTAACCCATCTGCACCGAGAGCTCTGCCTCACGATACCTCTGCACAGCGGGCCAACAAGACCTTTAATTTTCTTAAGATAAATTCATATACTTATCACAACCAATGTCGTACATGTACCACATACCTGAGACAGATTAGCGATACTCTGGCTTGAAAATGATAATCCAATCCAACTATGCTGATACTCGTTAGGAATTAGGAATATGTCTTTTGAATTACTGTTCCGCAGTATTAACCCTCTTGGTGACAGGGAGCTGGGGAAGAAAGCAGACAGCGCTGCTTCGTGGCAACATTTCGTATGTAGACGAGTAGCAAATGCAATGGAACAGCATTCTAGGCCCATGGAGACCTGTGGCCCTCGGGGAACAAAACGCTTACCCCGTGGAGCTGCTTCTGAAGGAATGTCTATGACCAGCAAAGTCAGGAATACTGATCGGAGCCACTTTAAATCACCCCTGATTAAAGCAGGCTAGATAGCTGTCAAGAGTGGTCGTCTGCTATGGAAGGGAGGGTTGGCAAATAAAGAATACAACAAAGAATATTCTAGAAATCTTACCATTTGCCACAGCATGGATGGACCTGGAGGGCATTATGCTAAATGAAATATTTAAGTCGGGGAGAGAAAGACAAATGTGGTATGATTTCACTTATATGTGGAATCTAAAGAACAAAATAAGTAAACAAACAAAACAGAAATAGACTCATAGATACAGAGAACAGGCTGATGGTTGTCAGAGGGGAGGGGGGTTGGGAGGCTGGGTGTATAAGGTGAAGGGATTAACAAGTACAAATCGGAGGGAAACAAATTGGTAGTTACGGAACAGTCACAGGGATGTACAATACAGCATAGGGAATAGTCAACAATATTGTACTAATGTGCATACTGCCAGGTGGGTATCAGAAATATCAGGGGGGAAGACTTTGTAAAGTACGTATTTGTCTAACCTCCATGCTGTATACCTGAAACTAATACAAAATAATGTTACATGTCAACTGTCATTGAAAAACAGAATAAAAAAAGGAATCCGCAGTGGAAAAGGAAAGCATAGAAACAGACGCACTGAGCTGTCGGGGCGGGGTGGGGGGGGGGGGGCGCAGAGGGGAGGCTCGCACCGCAGGCTGGTTTTTAAATTAGGGGGTGACTGGGCGGATGCACGTCACAAGCGCTATTTCGACTGCAGTCTGCCTCCCAGACAGCAGGGGATCCTACTTACATCAAACGGAGCTGAGCTTGACTGGGCGCTCTGATTGCGCGGCTCCCTGAAGCAGTCGCTGAAAGGAAGGAGAAGGCCCATGGCGATGATCCGGGAGCAAAACTTCTCTGCTTCTTCGGGAGGTCCGTTCTCCTGCTGGCTGAACAGCTTCTCCAGCAGAGTCCGCCCTGCAGATGGATCAGTGATTAGAAGGGAGCGCTGACAGGTCACCCGCCTCAGCGCTCTCCCGGGGGAGAGCGGATGGGTAAACACAGCCAGGGAGTTGCCAGGGCTACTGGCGTGTGCAGAAAGCAGCCTCTCAAACGCGCAGAGGGCGCTGCCGTCTGAGGCCTGGGTGACCCCACGGGGAAGGGCAGCTCTGGTGTTCCCGCCCACGCCCCCAAATACCTCCGGCTCCGAAAGAGATTGGGCCACGTTAGGGGCGCACATCTTCTCCCGTCCGAGGAAGGGCCCCAGCCTTTTGGATGTCGCGGGTAGCCCTCCTTCCTAGGAGGCAGTGAGTCACTGCCATTTGCCTAGGACATGGCCGGGGCTGCCGGTCTCAGGTGTGGTGATGGGGAGGGGCGGGGAAGGGGAGACAGGGAGGCGGGAGGGGGCTGACCAGCAAGAACGGTCACCCCGAAGAGGAGAGCGATAGAGAGAAGCTCAAAATGTTCTCCTATGTACCCCAGAAGCCTAACTTAGAGTAGGTCCAAACTTGTTTTTTTTATTATTTCTCTAAAAGGGACAAGAGAAGTGGCTGAGGACCTTTGAGGACCCGGAATACCTGATCCATTGGTTCTCAATCCGGGAGGTACCTTAGAATCACCGGGGAGAACGGAATGACGGGAGCACCTAGGCGAACGCACCTTGGCGATGCCCCCTCTCACGTCCCTCCCTCTAAAGTGTGACCACCCTGGAGAAGGCGCGGTCTTGTTAACTCCCCTGTCCTGTGACCCCTGCCTTGCCTTCTTCCACTGTCGCATCCTCCTCATTGCTCTCCCTCCTTCATTCTAAATGCGTAAAAGAAGCTGTAGGCTGTCACTGCTTGGAAGCTTTCCACCTCAGCCTGTTGAGATCTTGCTTCCAGATGTAGTCTCTGTTTGACTCAAATACATGTTTATGAAAATTCTCTACCGGTTTGGACGTTCTTACATTGGCATTGACTTGGCGCAATCAGCAGGATTCAAAAGAGGCCCACCCTGGCCCACCCCACAGAACCAGACTCCCTGCTAGGTCCCAGCTGCGGCCCGTTTTGCTGCACCAGCTCCCTGCTTCTCGTTGGGTGAACTTGGGAGAGTTTGCTCTGAGAGGTGGAACCTACCGGCTTTACATAGCGGTTCCTGGCTTTGAGCTTTTCCTATATGACTGCTTTTAATTTCAGCTTTTTTAAATTGACTCAAAAGAAAAATTAAAATTCACACGAGTAATCGTGCCTCCAAGGTTTACAAGCCCCACCATGGGCAATACAATTCATATGGACCCTCAACTTGCAGGTGCTTCCAGAAATGGAGAGGTTTCACTAAAAATAATATCAGCTTAAGAGGGCTGAAGCCATCCCGTAACCCAATCCCCACCTCGCGTTCTCCTGCCTTCATATAATCTTCCTTACATTCCCTCAATTCTACATACGAAAATAGAAGCTGCAAACTGCTATTCTAAGAAGCATTTTCTCAGTCTGTTGAGATCTTGTTTCAGGCGTATCCTGTGTGACTCAGATGAATTTTCATAAAAATCCCCTACAGGTTTGGACCTTCTTCCACTGATATAGCTGTGGCCATAGACAAGGTATTCGGCCTCTCTTAGGCCCCAGTTTTCTCATCGACAGCTAGAAATAATCATCCTCATTACCTTGTAGGACTGTTGTGAGGATTAAGTGAAATAATCTTCTAACAGATGTGACCCTGAGTAAAAAAGATACCCAACGAGAAGGGCTCTTGGTAGCTACCTGGGCTCAAATTTAAAAACAGAGCTCAGCAGGCATTTCTACATCAGGGCCTCTCATGCAAATCACACTTCAGGGAGAAGCCTGCACTAACTGCTGGCCTTCACTGTGTTCCTGACATCTGAGCCAGCCCTAGCTGGTAAAGGAGTCCCTGGAATTGTATTTCAACCAATAAGACTGAGGCTTTCCCCATCCAATCAGAGCTGTGCACCTCTAGCCCCATCAGTAGCTTCAATCAGTCAAAGTGGCTCCATTCTAACCAATCAGGACAGTGTCTTTTGGACCAATCAAACTGTGAGGATTTGGAGTCCTTATTTGCATGAGGATGGACCAATCAGGGGCCGGGGGTGGGGACTTCTGTCTATATAAGTCAGCTCCCCTCTGGCTCACAGTGTGCTTTCCCTTTCTACCTGAGACTGAGGGCTACATTTCCGGCTGAGGCTGAAACACCAACAATATCTCTCCAGAACAGAGCGAAGCAGACCCATGAGAAGTGGAGCAGAACAAGCAGAGCAGAGCTGTGTGGTCAGAGAGAGGACTCTTCCGAGGGCTGCCTTGGCCCAGTGCCACTGTGCCCCAGGGCCATCTCACGGCCACGCTGTTCCACAGCCCTGCTGCATCGGAATTGATCTGTTTGCACTGAGTAAAATTTCCTTCTTCACCACGCCCCAAACGGGGGGCTTCGGTTGTATTGAATTGGCACCAAGGACCATCGGTTGACACAGGTTTTACACAGTGCTAAATAGTTACCTATTATTATTTTTACCAAGGTTTAGCTCAAAGGCACTGTACTTGTAAATGGGATATATGAAATTTTGGTTCAACTAAATGGAAAAAAATCATAAGTAAATGATAAAATCATAAATATGTATCCATAATCTCAAAGCATTAGAAAAAGTATGATTTTAAAAGCATTTGAAAAAGTAAAATAAACAAGGCAAACACAAATTAAAATATCTTCAGCCAAGTTATTTTTTATATGCAATGGATTTTTAATTCTATCAGCAAGGTAATACAGTCTTTAAGACTCTGCTTCCTATAATTCCTAACCTCTACTTTGTTTTCTTTTAAAGCTTTCCTTGTTTCACTGTTTTACTAAATTTATTAAATTCATGTTAAAAATAATATTTTTCCAATGACAGGGAACTTATTAATCATTAATATTCTCCAGTTTTTTTCCTGCACTAATCCCTTCTCCCACGTGCACTTACCCCCTAGTTAATAAAGAGCATTACCTTTATCTCATAGAATCAGCTTTGCAGTCAAACTACAAACTACAAATATTTCTGCATTGCTAAGCAGAAATCACAGGGCTAGAGCAACGGGGAAACAGCGGCCAGAGGAGGCTGTGCAAGGACTATTTACCATCACAACGAAAGCGGTGACCCTCTGGCACAAGGGAGATGTAAAATCGTCAGTCCCTGCACTGGAGCTCTGTTGGGCGGGTCAGCAGTGACACCATGAAAACTAGAAAAGCTCCCATTTGGACAGAAATGTACAAAGTCAAGTCATTTCCACACCTATTGTCAGCTTTGCGGAGCCAAACAAGGATTTATCATCGCAATTTCAAAGACACTAACGGAGGAATGAATAGGTTCCGGTGTCTGCCCGAGCGGAAAGCGGCAGAGCCGAAACCGGATGCACACTTTGCTCTCCTCATTTTTATTCCAGGGATCTTCCACTTGAGAGTGGGCCAGCAACTTTGGGGAAAGCTTCTGACCAACCTTCTGTACTGAGATATAAAAGAAATAGACCACGCGGTCTGCGCTCTGCGGGGACTGACAATCTAGTTACAATGACCAATATTCAAGAGGGATCACTTTGAAAATGCAGTCTATTTGGAACATGCTATCTTAATTAAACATCCTTAGTGGAATTGGGGGAGGGGAGAAGGCAGCAAAGACAAGATATAACAAAGCACTTACGAGTCTCATTTGCCAAAGAATGTCCTATGTCCACCAGAGGAAACAATCACGAAAAAAAAAACATGCTCTGTCTTTAATAAATAGTAATATAGTAATTAAGAGAATATTGGCAGGTGCCCTTGCACAAGAGGTGCAAAGTACTGGCTCCTAACTGGCTGGAACGTCGAGATTTGGCTCTTTCCCCATTTGCTGGAGACAATAAAGTGTCCCAACAGGAAGAGAAACTGTCAGTACTAAAACCTTCCCATGCAGACAACAGGCTCTTCCACTAGCCTTGATGATGCAGGTAACTTTCTGTTTTTATTGAACCCAACTAATAATAACTTCCTGTTGTTCATACAATTAAATTGCTTAGTAACAACCCTCAACTCTTAATGTTCAGTATTTTAAAGCCAATAGAAACCTTAGTGATTATTTAGCTCAGTCCTCTAATTTTGCCTATAAAGAAATCAAGACCCAAATATTTCCGTAATATATCCCAAGTCATACATTGGGGGAGGGCGAAGTGTGAGTTTTGTGTTGTTTTATAGTACCATTCCTATAGTATTATGTCTTATAGTATCATTCACTTATAATCATCTGTTTAAAATGTATATATTTTAGAGCTTGCAAATACATCATTGATTTTTTCCTTTTGTGTATTTAGTTTTAGTTTTTAAACTAAATTAGTTTTAAAGAGGGGGGGAGAGGGGGAAAAAGAGAGGGAGAGAAACATCAATGTGTGGTTGCCTCTTATGTGCCCCCTCCTGGGGGCCTGGCCCGCAACCCAGGCATGTGCCCTGACTGGGAATCCAACCAGCGACCCTTTGGTTCACAGGCCGGCATTCAATCCACTGAGCCACACCAGCCAGGGCTTTTTGTGTATTTTTTAATGGTTGATGTATGAAGAGAATATAATTGCAATATTTGAAAGGCGCCAACATAAGTTTTATTTCCAAGCCACCTATCTTATGCAAAATGAGAATTAAACAGAAGTCCCATTATGTTAAACTTTTTTCTGATGTTATAGCTCAGACATATCTAATAAACTTCCCCTGAACCCCATATTACCTGTCAATTGAAATAATAATAAGAAATGAGGTGCTGACAAGCAACCTCATCTAGAATTAGATATTATGGTAATTGTTTAAGTTTCTATGTCAGCAAAGACAGCAATATCACATATATGTATCATCATACTTTGATGGCCTGTTCTAGATGAATAAGAAAAAATCAGATAAGGCCAATTACAATCAAAGAGGACTTAACATGTCTAGTTTCAGATCCAAAATGTTGCGAGTTTTACAGTAAGGGGAAAGCACTTTTTAGTATAGATGTCTAGGGTTGTCTCCGGGAAAGGTCAGCGAGCGTATAGTCAAATGGTTGGACAAATCATAAGAAAAACACAACACAGGGCACATGGCAATAACTGAGCGCCAGGCCCCAGCTGCACAGAAGGGGACAACAGTGCATGAAGGGACTCAGACAAAAAGGAGGACACAGCTCTCTGCTCCCTCTGGAGCAATCAGAACTCAGTGAGCCTATAAATAGTGCTGAGTGAGACACTCCTACCGGAAGCTCCCTTCCTCTGAGCGCATCGGCAGGGTCAAAATTCCGGGTAACACAGGAATACCGACATAGTTTGACCTTTATAAAACACTTGCCAATTGGGTGCAGATCTGCTCGTTTTCTACCTGAGACCTTAAATAGTGTGTCTTGATCATTGTTTTGAAGAAGTTGACTGCTCTGTGTGGTGAATTGGACTCATATTTGATGCATTTTTATCACCTGACACACTGAGAACATCGAGAAGACTAGTAAATAATGTGCTTAACATCATTTATAATAAAATATCACAATAAGACCAAGCATTCAAAAAGTTACTTGCCCTGGTTGGTATGGCTCAGTTGGTTAGAGCATTGTCCTGCATGCTGAAAGGGCACAGGTTCGATTCCCATCAGGGCATGTACCTCAGTTGTGTGTCCCATCCCCAGTCGGGGTGCATATGAGAGGCAACCGATCAATGTTTCTCTCTCACATTGATGTTTGTCTCTCTCTCTCTCTCCTCCTCCTCTCCTCTCTCTCTAAAAAGTCAATAAATATATCCTCTGATTATATAGGATTAAAATCATATTAAAAGATAAAAATAAAAATTTACAAAAATCAATGAGTAAAACCTACTTAATAGATGGTGTTCAAAAAACGGGCTCACTATATGGAGAAAAATAAAACCAAATTCCAAATGACACCATACACTCAAGAGGGCTCTAAATAGATCAAAGGCTTAGGGGAAGATATTTATGATATCTGAAACTGATTTCATATGTTAAGATTTCAATGATTCCATAGAACTGGATCCAGTACAGAAACTTTAAGTAGGAAGAGACTAGCAGTCGGTTATTGATTGTTTTACAGAATCGTGGAAGGGCTGAAGAAAAAAATTCTAGAAACTACTCACCAAGCCACAACATAGAACTAGGCCACCAAAGAAGTGGCTGCCTGTTCTCCAAGCTAAGGCCCTGGGCCCTAGCGCACACGCCCACTGCTAGGATCAGGAAGCCTCATTCCCAGCTAGGACCTCTGCACCCAGTCCAGAGCTGTGCTACACCACTGCAGTTGCACACAACCCTCCCCCCGCCCCCCGCCCCCGGGCCTCAGTGAAGCCACTACGGGGACACTGGACCCCTGCTGACTCTGCCCCGCGAGGAGGATCGGATAGCTCTTCACCTGCGCTTACAAGGGCAAACAAGAGAAGTTAGTCCTGGGCCTTGTTTAGGTCTTCGAAATCTGGCACAAATTCACCAACCTTAAACCACATCTGAGACATAACCTGCAAGAGACTCTGAGAAATGTCACTTTTACATTAGCCTCTAACTTAGGGAAAGAAGACCAGAGGGAAGATTAACGGCAAGCCATCCTATCCCAAAAAAGTCGTATCAGGAACATACAAGAAACCAGTGTGAATGAGCAAGAAAAATCAGTAAACCTCATAGAAAAAGGTAAAAGAATATGAACGAGCAATTCAAAGGAGGGTAAACCCAGATGGCTAAAAATACACGAAGGTTTTCTCAAAGGCTTTAGCATCAGATAACTACAAAGTAAACAGTAAAACAATGAGGTATCACTTCCTACACTGGATTGGTAAAATTTCAAAATGTAGATAAATACTAATGTTTTGTGTTAATAGAGTATAAACTGGGGAAAACATTTTGTGTTAATAGAGAAATTAAGAAAATCTTCATTTTATAACCTCGTTGTCTCAGTGCTACATATACCTTGGAGAGAAATTCAACCACCTGGTGTTGCACAACCTAGCAAAGTTCTTACTGTCAGGAATATTATAAAGCAGTGAGAAGCAATGAACTTGAAAAATATATATAATTTTGTATATATCATATATTGTGTATGTATATTTATGAACACTGAAGTACTTAAAACTTTAACCTCAGGGCAATAGGAAATCACTGAAATATTTATAATCTGGGACTGGTCAGTTCATCTTTGTATTTTAAGTAGTTTACTCTCTCACTTCGTGGAGAATTATTAGAGAAGAGCCAGACTGTGGGCAGGGAGAATGTATAAAATTTCAACACTGGGTGATATGTTCTAGGAAATGAAGAGACAATGGACACAGGACTAGGATGGCTTATTAAAGAAATACAGGGTTTGGCAAAAGAAGATTTACAGTTGTGAGCACATGAAACACAGTTTATTCTTATATTATTATTTATTAATTATTATATTATCTTCCGTCCAAACAACTATAAACCTAATTTTCCCCACCCTCTATTTAAGAGTCAAGAAAATGAAAAGACTAATTGATGTCAAGTTCAAGTATGAGAAGGATGGAAAAATCAAGGAATATGGCAAGGCTGGAGAGCAATGCCTTGATTGGAAATCCCAGGAGAGTGCTTATGTGACAGAGTGAAATGCTTGCTCTCTCTGATGACCTTCAGGTTATAGATGTGCTAACTGACTAGAGAAAGCTTGCCATAGTCTTAAGCAGCCCCGTCTTAGAAGTCCTCTTTCCTAAAAGGTGGGAAATATACACAAAGAAATGACTGTTTTTTAAAGATTTACAGGAGTCTCCAGAACCAGACTCAGATCATCAAGGGTCAAGGGACCTACCAGGAACAAAAGATTTAGAAATATTTTGCTCCTCCTTGGATCCCCTTAGAGACCTAGCTGTCTAGCCGTTCCAGACTCACCTCTTGCCTCCCCCCTCGCCCCTCCCCTTGACAACAGAAGATGCCTAAATGTTGGGCTCTCTTCAGGTGGGTTTGCAGATGCTATAAGTCATCCCCACATTATTGAGCTGGGCCTTTGGAATCAATAAACCTTTCCCTACTCCACACTCTGATGTGTTGAATGTTGGCCTTTCTTTGAAACATCGGGTATGTGAATTTGTACCTGTAACACTTAGAGGGTGGGAATAATAATAGTACAGTTCAGACACAGTGAATCTCCTAGGCCCGTGGTATGTAAAGGGGATGCGCCTGATGCCCAGGTGGGTGATCAGGCTACAGATACAGACCCAGCAGTCGTTAGGTAACTTTAGTTGGTAATGAAACCAAGAGCATACATAGAAAAGTAATGGGTGGCTCAACTTTAGTGTGGCCTAAAGTTACGCTTAACACCATGTCCCCTAGCTTGTATTATCGCAAAGCATATGGTAATAAAAATGAGCGGTGAATTTAGACTCAAATGAGGTTCCTTAGAGAAATAATCCAAGTCAGGCATGAAAGGCTTCCCTGAATCACTTCTGTCGCATTTTCAGCCCAATGTCTCTCCACCTAAATCATCACAGTTCTTCTTCGGCCTTATGTACTGGATCCAACAGAGTCAACACACTTTTGGATTTTTTTGAAAACCAGAATAGAGACAGATCAAACCCTATATCCTGAAATAAAGTGCCAGGGTACTATCCAAACATTTTATACCCTCAAAGCCATGTAATAGCTCCTCAAGGACAGTAAAATAGAATGGCTTGCAGAACATCTTGGGTGGTTGCAAAACGTAACCCCTCCCATAGAGGATTCCTGCACTGTACCTCACCTCTCCAAAGATGCAGAGATTTGTATACAGCTTTACAGTAGGGAAGAGGGAGGATGAGGAAGAGGGCCCAATTATCTATAAGTATATAGGTTAAAAAATGAATCTCAAAAGCTATCTTCATTGTTATCCCATGGTTTTTATTATACTTTTAAAAGATAAAACTTATATGTTAATAATGAAGAGACTCGCTGCTTACAAAACTCTCCACAGAGTATTCAAATGCATTTATTTGGGATCTAAAAATAGTTCTATTCTAGTCCATTTGCTTCTTAATGAGCCTAAACATGCCACACTTGTTTAAAACCAATAAAACTTTTTTTAAAAAGTAAAAAACCTAACAGTTCTTACAACCTTTTAGCCTTCCAGTCTCTAAGAAAATTTTAATGTTCGTGCAGACTTCTAAGTGGAATATCATAAACTCATAAATTATTTGAGTAAGCATATATAATAGGGAAAACTGAAAACATAACAAAAACAATATATTACAGTTTATAGAAACAAAAGGTAATTAAAAGTAATACTTCTGCTGAGCAGTTTAAACTAAGAGGAAAAATGCAAAGTATAATCCATCCAAGAATAGATGACTTACACTGTAGATAATAAATCTAAAAGGACTTGTTCAATGCATTTGTTGCCTACATTAGAAAGACTCCATATACAACAAATCCTTGGGTCACGCATTGTACAACAACAGCTTTTCCCCTTCATATATTTCCATTAAACAGGTCAACCACCTGAAACCGGGAGTCTTCATGATTTTGATTTGATTTGTGACTATAATTTTGGAAATCTTTCCCCCCTCCCTTCTCCACACCTCAGACACCTAGCCTTTCCCCTTGATAATCATTAACCCCCAAGGCAGCAAAAGACAACAGCCAGGACCTAAGGGTCACAGGGTGACCTCTGGCAAGCTAAACACAACACCTAGGCCTAAGTTCGTTTCACCTGCTGAGCCCGAAGGTGGATCGACCCCCTGGCGACTTTCCCATGAAACAGGACAGAGGGACTCTCCAGGAGAGACCTCTGAACTGTCCTCAAGACCTGAGGAGATAATTATTACTCTTACCTCACCTCCAACTGATCAGCTCCTAATGTGGCCCCAATCCCTACCCAGTATCATGTGATTTTACCCTATAAAATCTGTTACCTACATGCCATGGGGGAGTTGGGCCTTCCAGAGCACAAGCCTGAACACACTCTCTGGACTGGCCAATTCCAAAATAACAAATCACTTCCTTTCTCCACGGCACACTGCTGCCTGTTCATTTCTTTTGGCCAGTGCTCATAGGCAGACGAACTGACATACTTAGGTGCAATAACACACCACATACAGTCACTACCTTAACGTTCAAAAACACAAAGAACTAAGTTCACACCCTATTAGAGCAGTCCAAACAATACAGATCTCCTTTAATATCGGTGAACAATTAATTCATCAAATTCTCAAGGTCAAAATGTCGCTGCTCTCCAATCATTACAGACACACAAAGCATCTTTATCCCGTGGTATAAATGGATCCTCCAGCATAAGGATTTTATCCAGCTTTAATAATACAGAAAAACTCTAAATATGCAGAATATCACTAGTAGGAGAAAGGGTAATTCCTGGAACCATCACTTCTATAAAATTGCAGGGTGGGCCGAGGCTTAGAGGAACCAGCTTCCCAGCAAGACTGCATTCACTTGTGCAACCTGGGAAACTAGGGGACTAAAAAGAGGTAAGAAAGTATTGCCCTTACAAAAAATCAGTGAGATACTTTATATTTTTAATTTTTTTTATTTTTCAATTACAGGTGACATACAATATTATATTAGTTTCAGGCATATAACATAGTAATTGGGCATATATATAACTTAGGAACTGATCGCCCTGACAAACCTAGTACCCAGCTGACACCATACATAGTTATTATAGTATTACATATTCCCTGTGCTGTACTTTACATCCCCATGACTATTTTGTAGTTATCTTTTTTGTATTTCTTAATCCCTTCCCCTTTTTCACCCAACCACCCCCCTCCCAATCTGGAAACCATCAAAATGTTCTCTGTATCTATGAGTTTGTTGTTTTGTTTATTTTGTCTTTTAGATTCTACATATGAATAAAATCATATGGTATTTGTCTTTCTCTGACTTATTTCACTTAGCATAATACCCTCTAGGTCCATCCATGTTGTTACAGATGGCAAGATTTTATTTTTTTTGTGGCGGAGAAATGTTTTATTATATATCAGGGGAACCCCAAAAACCCCAGAATTTAATTATAAAGAATTGTGGTTTTATTCTTACACGTTTAAACTTTAGTCACCCTCAAAGTGCTCTCCATTCGATGCATTACACCTCTCGAGACATTTTTTTCCACTTCTCAAAATAGTTTTTGAACTCGTCGATTTTGATGCCTTTCGGTGCTTCTGCCGCTTTTGTTTCACCTCTTCCACATCAGCAAAATGTCTCCCTTTGAGGAATTTTTTCATCCGGGGAAACAAAAAAGAAAAGTCACTCAGGGTGAGATCAGGTGAATAGGGAGGGTAGGGCACAGGGTCATATTGTTTCGGGTCAAAAACAGCTGAACACTCAGCGCAGTGTGGGCAGGTGCGCCCGTAAGTCACCTGGCATGAAATAGGCAAAAGCACTAAAAGAGTCTTCAAAAACAAAATTCCCTGAAGCTGAACGCAGCTTCTCACACCACTACCCGCTGGTGCACTGATCCAGATGGAATCCTAGAACACTCACCTAGTGGAGGAGCTTATACTACAAAGGGTTCACCCCTCCAGAAAATAATTCCAGGTTTTTTGGGGTCGCACCTTGTATGCACCACATCTTCTTTATCCATTCATCTGTTGATGGACATTTAGGTTACTTCCATATCTTGGCTGTGTTAATAATGCTGCAATGAACACACACATGTAGATGTCTTTTCGATACAGTGTCTTGGGTTTCTTCAGCTAAATACCCAGAAGTGGGGGTACTGGATTTTTCTTTGACTCTTGTTATTGTCTTTGTTTTAAAGCCTCTTTTGTCTGCTGTAAGTATTGCTACCCCACATTTTTTTTTCATTTCTATTTTCATGAAATAACGTGTCACATCGCTTTACTTTCAGTCTGTGTGTGTTGTTCAATCTGAAGTGACTCTCTTGTAGGCAGCATATGTCAGGGTCTTGTTTTCTTTCCCATTCAGCCACCCAGAGTCCTTTGGAGCATTTAATTATTGGAGCATTAAATGTAATTACTTTACATTTAAAGTAATTGTTGCTATTTATGTAGTTATTTTCATTTTATTATTCATATTCTCTTCTTCTTCTTCTCCTTCTTCTCCTTCTCCTTCTCCTCCTCCTCCTCCTCCTCCTCCTTCTCCTTCTTCTTCTAAGTCCCTTTATCATCTCTTGTACTACTCGTTTGGTGGGGATGACCTCCTTTAGCTTTGTCTTCTCTGAGAAGCTCTTTACTTGTCCAATTCTAAACGATAGCTTTCCTGAATAATCTTGGTTGCAGGTCTTTGCTTTTCATTTCTTTGAATATTTTGCACCAGTCCTCTCTGGCCTGCAAAGTTTCTGTTGAGATATCAACTGAAAGTCTTATGGGAGCTCCCCATAAGTTAGTTAAGGTAGCTAAGTTAGCATAAGTTAGCTAAGTTAGTTAGTTAGGTAACTAACTGCTTTTTTCTTGCTGATTTTAATATTCTCTTTCTGTCTTTAAATTTTGGCATTTTAATCATGATGCATCTTGCTGTGGGCCTTTTTGGGTTCATCTTGTTTGGGACACTTTGTGCTTTCTAGGTTTGTATGTCTATTTCCTTTGCCAAGTTAAGGAAGTTTTCTGTCATTAGTTCTTCACCTTTCTCTTCTCTTTCTGGGACCCCTAGGATGCAAATATTGGTTTTCTTGATGCTGTTCCAGAGGCCCCTTAAAATAGCCTCCTTTTTTTTTTAGATTCTTTCTTTCTTTTTGCTGCTCTGATTGGGTTTTTCTGCTACCTTGTCTTCCAAATTGCAGCTTCAATCCTCTTTTTCATCTAACCCACTCTTAATTCCCTCTTAAACATATTCTTCATTTCAGTTATTGTACACTTCATTTCTGACTGGTTTTCTTATGTATTCCATCCCCATTTTTATGTTTCCTATCTCTTTGTTGAAGTTCTCACTGAGCACATTGAGCATGCTTAGAACCCATGGTTTGAACTCTGCATTTGGTAGATTGCTTGTCTCCATTTTGTGTAGGTCTTTTTCTAAAGTTTTGTTCCATGTTTTCATTTGGGATATAATTCTTTTTCTCCTCATTTTGGCTGCCTCCCTGTGTTTGTTTCTATGTGTTAGGTAGAGCTGCTATGTCTTCCAGTCTTGGTACAATAGCCTTTATAATATGTGTCCTGTGGGTTGCAGGTGCTCCAGGAGTGTCCCTTGTATGCGTTGTGTGTGCCCTCCTATTGCAGTTGAGCCTTGATTGCTGTTGGTACATCAATGGGTGGGGCTGACCCTCAAGCTGATTGGTTGTGAGGACAGGCCATGACTACAGAGGAGGTGCTGTTGTGCAGGGACTGACCCTATGGAGCAGGATTCACTTTAGTTGAGTTCTTCTGCCTCCAGAATTTGTCCTTTGAGTGTATTATTTGTGGAGATGGTGGAGTCGTGCTCCGGTGTGGTCTGAGGCTGTCCACTGGGTATGTTGGTTCTGGGGCCTTTTGGGAGGGGCTCTGCTGTAGGCCCAGCTCAGCTGCTGCCTATGCCCTGCCCAGGACCACCTGGTATGAGCTACAAAGCGATCTGTGATGGTCGCCACTTATGGTGGGCTTGGAGGTGCCTGAAAAAGGCTAAGCAGTGCACTGAGGCCAGCTGCTGCTAATGCCGGGTTTGGGGTTGCCTAGCAAGAAATACGGGGCATGCCGAGACCAGATGCTGCCTGTTTAGGGGGTTGTGAATCTTTGAGAGAGTTTAGGAAAGTCAGTAGCACGAACCAAGACAGGCCATCTCTATGGAAAAGCCACTGTAACTGGCTTGGGTGGAAGTTGGGTGGGGTGAGGTCTCAGGAAATCATCAGATTGGGATGAACAATATTAGCCAGGTTGATGGAGACTCAGATATGGTGTCCCAACAAGGTGACCCTTCAAATAGGACTCAGGCTCAACAAAGAAACAATGGCCTCTGCCAACATCAGTAGAATACTTTAAAAAGGAGGCAGATGGAAAGGCTTCTCAAAATGGCTTTTGCCATAGTGCTGCTCCTAGTTTACTGATAAACTCAGTTTTTTCCCATGTGTATATGAAAAACAACAATTTAAACGACAGAATTGTTTTCCACATATGTCCACTATATCACTGAGTAGTAGAACAAAGAACCCTTCTTAGAGTATAAAAAGAGAGCCAACTGAGTAATATTTAAGCATCTTTAGGCATAATTTTAAAACACAACAAAGGCTTAATTTTCTCAAAAAATTATCCATATCCCCTGGAAATGAAAGGACTATTTTCAGTCCATTGCAGCTCTGGAGTAACAAATCACAAAGTTTCCAGGAGATCCAGGGTACACTGAAGACTGACTAGGTCACAGAAGAATAGCAGTAATTTTCCTAGGCAATCAACACATCCAAGTACATCTTTGGAAAGGAGGAAGGCATAATTTTTCCCTCTGCCTCACCCATAGTGGGGCAGATATCAAAGGATAACAATGCTCTAGCATGGTTAGCATCGTCTTCCATCACCCAATAATTGTTACTATTTGTTCTAATGATTTTGATTTATAATACCTTGCTTTATGACCATTTTAAATTGATTAGAAGTCATGTTTTCTGTATATATATATTAATATAAAAATCCTTAGAAAGTTTTGAGTTACTTAAATTATATCCAATAACTATCAAGTCACAAGGCAGTACTTATTGGTTTCTTCTTAATGTTTCCTTAGTGCTAAATTTCATTAACATCAGATTATTAGCTGTAATGCAAAAGCAGAAATGAACAATAATAAAAGTTTCTCTATTTCCTTTACCTCTTTTTTCATTACCAATAAAATTTGTATTGGAAACCTCAAAGTTACTATATTATCATTGCTATTTGAAGATCAACTGACAACAACAGGAATAGATGTTCTCTTGACACAAGTTCTATGAAAGTAGCATTGAACCTTCTGCCAGCGATTCAATCACACCTCCATGAAAATAATTTAATTTCAACTACCAAAAAGAGTAACTTTCCAGTTTAAATTCAACTAGTTTTTGTTACCAACAGAAAGCCAAGAAGCCCAACCTGGCTGTTTAAAAAATTGAGAGCAAGCATTTCCAGAGACCTCAGCAGGTTCCGTGCCTATCCTAGTAGCTGGCAAACAGCTGGTACACAGCAGGCGTGGAAGAGATATTTATGGACTGGTTGATAGAAAAGCAGATGGTGAATGAATGGAATCACAAGCAGGTGAGGAGCAAGGAAAAAGCCAAAGCAGGTGAGAAAGAAGACCAAAAGAATCCCTAAATCCAAGAGGTGTGTAAAATACGATACAGACAGCATGTACAGAGCCGTAGACGTGGGTGCCAGTTAGGTGTAGCTGCACAAGATACAAAAGAAGAAATGGGAATTGAACCAGCCCTTTGCAGATGCTAAATCAACAGAGACAAACAGGGTGTTCCCAGAGGGTAAAAACTGCAAGACAAAGGCATAAAGTCAGGAGAATGAAATGCATGTTCACAGAACAGTAAACAGATGAACTTGTCTGAAGGAGAAAGTTTATGAGGGAAACCGTGGGCGGGCAAGGCTGCAAAGTCAGACGTTTGTAGCCAGATGCTGTGCAGAACATAATACCGAGGGTGTGGCCTGGGGCCTCCTCTCCCCCGCCCATCGGCACTGCCCCCCATCACACACCAGACCCCACCAGATGCTCCTCTTACTCAAACCTGAAAGGAAGCCGAAATTTCTGAAAGGGTGGCCAACAGGCTTACAGTCACAGAAAACGAAAAAAGAAGGATGTATAAAACAATGTGCAAAATACCTAGTGACTAGAATATGAATTTTCAATTATCCTTCGATTATAACTTGCCAAACATGTGTATGTGATCTCAGAGTGGTTTTGTTTCGATAATTTGGTTCCGACCACCTTAAACAATGACGTTTATTAACACAATAAACCAGGACAGGAAAGCAAATAGTACGTATGTACCAGGCTGAGCTGTAGAGGTTTTATAGACAGAATTTCATTTAATCTTAATATTATTCATTTGAAATTTCTCATACATTGAGAAAAAATTACTTGAGAGTCACAACTAAATAGCAAAACTAGAATGCAAATTTACCTAAAATAATAGTAGTTAAATTCTAACTACTAAGTGCTATCCCCACCCAACTGTGTATTTTCAGCACCTTTTTAATAGAATCAGAAGGAAACACAGCTCCAAAAGCTCCTGTTCAATTTCAAATACATATGGCTTATATTCAACTGCCCAAATGCACTTAAAACTAGACCAGTCTTCTGCTCATAAAGCAGTAATTAAAACCCATCACTGAAGCTACTGGGGTACTTGACTTCAATCCAAACCACAGTTAAAAAAAAAAAAGAGAAAGGATGTTTCAGACCAAACTAAAATGATTTAAGAACAGTGATCCTGGTCTTAATCTATGATTCAGCTTATGTTGCTAAATTCTTTTTTGATATATGGAACCCAGTAAGGCAAAACATAGGGGAAAAAACAAGAACCCTTTTGCATTCCTATTGTAGTAAGACAGATGCTTTACACAGTATATCAGGATGATTTCTGATCTTCATTCATTTATTGGACATTTACAGTCTGTCTGATACAATTGTTAGAAATAAGACCGCTTCTGGCCTTCAAAAATTCAACTTAATAATTAATAAGCTATATGAATCCTATCAATATAAAAAATCAAGATAACCTTTAGAAAAGCCAAAATGAGAATCTCACAATCCAAATTCTAAAGCCCAAGCCCTTTATTAATTAGCTAGTGATCCAAAAGGTCAATGAGACACTGGTTTTATTTTATTCACATTAACAACAGATATGGTTTTCTGAGTATATATCCTACATGGACCATTTACTCGCTCAATGTCCCTAGGCAAGTTATTTCACTTGCCTGACCCTCAGTTCTGCTCACTGGGGAAAAAAAAAATAAGGATAGACAGCTATACTTCAAGGCTGTGATGATGATTAGAGGTAATTATATAACACACCAACACAGAGCCTGGCGTTTAAGAGAAGTGCAGTCGATATAGCTAATATCATAATTACTGGATTTAGAAACCAGTGACAAATTGATCAGAAAAATCAAATTAGAAGTGATGGAGTGGAGGGAGATGAGACTAAAGATAGCTCTAAGGACACGTAGCTGACAGGAAGGGAAGATTCGAGCGAACTGTACAAGACACAACAACTCTGAAACCACCCAGCGAAGCCGCCAGTGCACCCTTCAGCCCCTGTTTAGGGTGTCACGAGTGTTTTCACGGGAGGTGATGATGATGAGGCTGAAGATGACATAAAGCCATTTAAAAGAGATCAAACTTTTATTCGACGATTTTTAAAAAAGACAGCTAAGCGCATAGTTGACTTTGGATCCCTATCAACAGTGATTTAGCATTGCAAATTTCACGTCTTCCATGTCTACACTTCAATGGACTGCAAAATTCTACTCACAAGCGCCTGTTAGACTTCATGTGCAAAGGGACCTCTCAAACTTTGGAGGCAACTTTTTTCTCCCAAACACAGAAAAAGCTGTGTTTCAAACAAATTAACTGTGAAATGTTTCAGTGCAATGACCTAAGACATCATCAGTTCTTTAAGAGCTAAAAAAAGGAAAGTTTTGGTCTCCGTAATTGCTACATGTTTTTATATACACACCAAACAAATACAAACATGCTACAGAGATCTCTTTCCTTTGAATTTTCTCCCTATGTTTGAAAGTCAGTGGAAAGCAAAAAACATCTGTTCCTTCCTGCAGAGCTGACAACCCTCATTTTATGGTTTAAAAATAAAAGATGTTTATGGAAACTTATAATATTAATGATCACCTGCTTCAAAGGCAGCTGGCAATTAATTGACTGAAAGACAAGCCAAATTAAGGCCAAAAAACAATTTCCCTGCGGACAAGGCTGGTGCTCCCCAGGCCTCTGGTAATTTCTAAGACACCCATAAAACCCTAAAGGATGGCAAAGAACCAAATGTGATGACAGATGACAAGAACACAGACAACAGCTGAGAAACAGAGGCCTGGGTCAATCTGGATTCATTCTACCACCACAAGAACAGTTTCCATGAGAACTGCCCCGGGAAAATGCGCTTCACGCTGAACGACAATCACCTTTCAGCCTGCCCAAGGATGGCCACACAGTCAACCATTTAAAAAATTAAAAACAGAAACTAGAAAAATATCAGATGTGAAGGCCTGAAATTCTACAATACCTTCTTTACATTTTATTCTATATGGTGTCTTACTGCGGTAAACATCCAAAAATGAGTAATAAGCAAGGACATTCAGACATGAATCAGGAAAGGTGGCTTCTATTTCTGGCTCTGGCTCTGAATGAATCACACAGTGTGACCTTAAGGAAGTTACTTCATCTCTTTCTCTACCCCCATGCCCCTACCAGTTACAAGATTAGGTTAAACCTACTGATTCTTTTTTGTGGGTATCTTTTTCTTTTTTGGAAAGAAAGTGAGTGAGTGATAGAAATATATGGAAGCCGCTGTGGAAGCATGTACTGGTCACGAAACCAGTATCGCCATCCACCAAATACGAAGTAGGTGACGTCTATAATAAAACAACTAACTCTGCACAGTAAACATCTCTTCCTGGAGGGATGTCAACAAAACCCAGGTACTTTCTGAACAAGGTTCCTTTAACAGAGTTTCAAATTGCAAATTTGGAAGTACTTAGCATAAGATGCAAGTTCTAAGAGTATGCCTTTTTTCCTTTAGGAAAACAAAACTTTGACCTATTTAGAGTCTATGATCTCCAGGACTCTGACCAACCCTTCCACGAAGTCCTCTTCCCTGAGCTCCTGCCAAGGGGGTAAGTCACTCATCCTTGATAGTCTCAGAGCATGGCACTGCATATCCATCCCCAAGTGCTCCTATGTGAGCCTTGGAAAGGTAGAACCATGGTATACCTATATGGTGATCTTTGTATCTCCTACCTTCTACCAGCATTGCCTGGTACATGTGGCCATCACGTGTGTGTAGACATATACATACATGTTCACTACATGAATGAAATGACTATATTTACAAAGTCTAATCTTATTAGAAAGAGCAACAATGAATATTAATGAATGATAGTCTTAATTATGGTGACAGTCTCACTTCTAGAAAAATAATATGTAAAAGAGTGTAACCTGAATAAAGAGAAAATACATGATTTCTCACCAACACTAAATTCACATGAATCAACTCAGAAAATTTCGAATCTTCTTCCTTCGAAAATGGTCTTTTGGGAGGTTTTGTTTGTTTGTTTACAATTTACCTAATGGGGATTAAACTAGAACCATTCCTTTTCATTTAACCTATGCAATATAAAGAGGAGAGGGAAAGAAGTAAAAGAGAGAGTATGTAAAATACTACTCTTAAGTATAAGAGTCCATAAATGTAAAATAAAAGATAGCCCATACATTAAAATAAAAATGTGGTCAGTTAATAGAAGCAATACAAAAATATCAACACCGTTTAGCCAGCTAAGAAGTAGCTACGCTCACTGAGAAATGTCATCTAAGTCATATTCTATAACCTACTTCTTACAGCAATAGAACATATGACTTTAGCTTTTCCAATTACATTTTGAAAAGTTAAATCATTTCAATGTTTATCTCAAACCTATCAGCACTTGCCTAAGTTTCCATTATTTTCCTGCTCCTCCAATTCTCAACTCAATTTCAATTAACAAGTAAGAGTGGAAGAAGTTAGTAAGCATCAAATAAACTGACACTCTCTCAGTGGACTCTTAAGGTAAGTGCTTAGCATCTAGAAGCCTATAAAAAAGGGTGATCTCATGATGCTATTCGGCATTTACCACAGTAAACTAACCCGTGAGCTGGGCTTTCTGAAGCCTATGAAAGTCTACAACAAATGCAAGGGAGAGGTACCAGTTGTGTAACAGTGTGCTTTTGGCCTTCCCACCTTCAGAAGCTCCAATCTACACCCTGTTTTGATGACCATGAAACCAGAGTATTATAGAAATGAAAATTATCCCTAATACTCTACTTCATTATTTATTAAGTTTCTAATAGCAAGTGTTAGATTTGCTTGCATTATAAAACAGGACTAACTTCACTAAGTAGTCTGCCTAGGTTGCTGCAGGATAGAAACTGGCACTCGCATATAGACACGAAAGTACGTTAGAGCGGTGAGAGGCTACTTTTGGGTAGATGACATTAAAATAAACGCTTTATTTGTCCACACTGACCCTTCCAAAGACCATGAGCGATTTTGTGTGCTTTTAACGCTGTGGGTGGGGATGAGGAAGGAAAGAGAATGATGGGGAAAAAATTTATCTGCCTGGTTGAAATGGACACAGAATACAGCAGGTATTTTGGAGAAATGGACAGAGCAGCCCTTTCTCGAGATGGCTTAGGACAGACACGACTGAGTTGTTCCCTTTAAAACGGAAGGCAGTAAGAGATTTCACCAGGCGGGTAAGCAGGACATGAAGTGAATGCCTACGAAGAAGGGACACGCCACAAGCAGGTCACGGCTTTTCAGAGCCAGAGAGGGTGGGTGGCAAGGGGAGGGCCTAACTGGCAGGCGACCTGCGGTCTGGGGACCCGGCGGCAGCGCGAGCTCACCAGTGAACACGTTCTGGAAGCCGTCCGCAGCCGCCTGCGCCCCAGACGCCTTGGCCGCCAGCGCCGGGGGCGTCCCACCGTCGGCAGCCGCCCCGCGCTCCAGCAGGTGTGCGGAGCCGCCCGCCCGGGGCGCGCGGGCGTCCAGCTCCTCCGTCCAGTCGGCCGAGCGGCTGAGGCCGCCCGCGAGGCCGCCGTCGGCTCGGTGCTTCTTGGCCGGGGCGGCCGCGGGGGCGAAGGCGGCTCTGGGTCCCCGGCTCAGAGAGGACTCCAGCCGCCTCTTGATCCTGGGGCTCTGGTCGGGGGACGGCGACGGGGAGTGGTTGGGCGAGCTGAGCTGCCGGGTGGTGGTCTTGATGTAGCAAGGGGCGATGAGCGGGTAGGGCCTGAAGCAGCGCGGGCTGGGCGCCGGGCTGCCGGGCAGGGAGGCGGCCTCGGGGACGCAGGGTCGCTGCGCCCCCTCCTCCGGCTCTGCCCCCAGCCCCTGCGGGGCCTCTCCCACCGCCAGGCCCCACTCCTCCCCCGGAGAGCCGCGGCGCGCATCCTCAAAAGCATCCTCCTCGCCTTCCTCATCCGTGTCCCCAGCCCTCCGCTCAGGGGCTCCGGCCGCGCCCTCCCCGGGTCCCGCCTCGGGAAACTGGAAGACGGTGGGCGAGGGGGAGTCCGCGGCCGGCGGCTCAGCCACCGGCGGGACGGGCGCCTCCGGGGCTCGGCGGCCGCTGGGGGGCGGCGGTGGCTCGGGCACGGGGGGCTCCGAGGCCAGGCTCTCGGGCAGGTCAGAGAGCGCAGACAGCGCCTGCTCTGTGTCCGGGCTGCCCGGGGCCTCCCCGGCCACGCCGCTCGGCCCCAGCAGGAATCGGTCCAGGCCCAGAAAGGCCCCGGGCTGCGGGGAGGCGGCAGTGGGGGACACTGCTGGCTCCTGGGCGCCCTGGAGGTGCTGCAGGCGTATCGCCTGCTGGATGTCTGAGAGCAAATCCTCTTGCTCCGTAGCCGAGTGGAAGCTATAGATGTCCGTGTCCGAGCCCGAACTGGTCCTTTGTCCATCCTGCGCCCCTGCCGCAGTTTCCACATCCTCGGCGACAGCCTGGCCCCCCACTCCAGTCACCGCCTGCTTAGGGCCACCTGGACGGGTCACCTCAAAAGGGTCGGCACCCTCGGTGTCCGACAGGCCTGTTTCGTCCGCCGACAGGCTGAGGTCCGGCGTCTTGGTGATCAGGGAGGGAGCGCTGTCCAGCTCCCCGGTGTGCAGGGCCTGGGAGTCCAGCACATTCTCGCGGGAGCCGCCGGCGCCCTTCCCCTTGGACAGGTTCTTCCTGATCCTAAGGTTGGAAAACACCGAGGCTCTGGAGTCCGACTTGCTCTTCTTCTTGCCGGGCTCCGCGCCGCCGCCGCCGCCCCCCTTGCCGTGCTTGCCCGGAGCCTTCTTGCTCCCGCTCCCCTTCTTTGTGGCCTCCACATCTCTGGGCCCAACAGCATCCTCCGCGCCGCCGCCGCCTCCTTCGTGGGAGGCATCACCTGCGCTCCTCTTCAGCTTCCCATCCTGGTTCCCCATGTCGCACTCCGGCTGCTGCCCCGCCGCGCCTCGGGCACTCAGGCCATCCCGGCCCTCCGGGGGCCCCGGCCCGGGCGCGGGGAGTCTCCCTGGCCGGTCAGGCTGCCGGGTGAGCGGCTGGGAGGAGAGGCCGACGCGAGCGCCACCGGCCCGGGTCTCATCTGCAGCCGCTTTGCACAATGCGCGGTGGCTGCGTCGGCGACTGCAGCCCGGGACCCGCGAGGCGCGAACATGCTCAGTGCAGCGCGCGGCGCCAGCCAATGGCTGCGCGGGATGCAGCCCGGGCCTGGCTCGCCGCCCGCGGGGCCCACGCCGGGCTCCTCGCCCGGGCGCGCGCGGAAACCGTTTCCTCTGTCCCCGCGACCGGAATCTCCAGGGCCAGATTGAATGCATCGCACCCGCCCCAGGAGCTCGTCGGCTGGAAGGTGCACACCGAACTGTTAAGCTCCGGGACGGGCCACGAGAAAAGTTAAACACAAAGGAAAGTTTAAGCAGGGAAACACTGTAGCCAAATTTCAATTTAGAGGCGCTAAGCCACAGACACGTACACACACACACACACACACACACACACACGCAACACCTGCCTTCGGAGGCATGGCATTTCAATAAATATTTGTGGAATGAATGAACTCTTCTTTAATAATTGATTTTCTTTAACACTGTTATGTACTTGAGCATATGGTTTAGGAAGGGTTACTATACACATAATAATGCTTTTATATTCCATGTAGACCTTGCCCTCCACGGGAGAACATTAGCCTTCAATTCATTTTAACTTCTTTTTTTCTTTAACATAGTAGCGAGGTGGAGGAACCGCAAAATACGAAGAGATTAGAGTTGATTAAAATGCTAAGCTCCAAAATTCTATGTGTTTACCATATAAATAAAACAGACTTTGTATTTTAAAAGGGTGCATATACTATAATTCCCAGAAGGTCAAACTCATCAATATTAAACATGTCCCTATTGTTGCCGCCTATAAAAAGGAAAAAGAAAGGCGGTACCCTTGGCACACACACATGAAATCAGATGTCATGCTATAAATCACCACTTTCCCAAGCAGACCCCTGAAGACAAACTTTGTCCTTTCTTCAGTTTAGAAGTTAGCAACAGTTCACTGTCATGAAGTTTGTTAGCATTTTGGCTTCAATATTAATATTAAATTTTCCCTCATTGTAAATCTTGTTGCTATTTTAATTCCTTAGGAAATTTAGGTACCTATATTTAAAAAGCATTTTTAAACATCAGTGGTATTTTTAAAGCTCCAAGCAGTAAGTTAAAATAAGGTTAAAGTCCCATTATTCAATAATGTACCAAGTAGTTAAGTTAGAATTTCATTGTTAACCACTTTGAAATTGTGGATTAACTATCCAACATGTTAGTATTTTTAAAGTAAGCCCACAGGAGCGATTTCAATGCAGCAAGCAAATGTTTCTTTGCACATTGTGAACCAACATTTTAAACTGCTCCCCTTAACTATTTTTATCAAAAATTTTTTTAAAATTGTCCTGTAAGTCTTTCATGTTAAAGCATATGTAGCCATAATTAATTACTAGCCTTTTTTCTAATTACTTCTTTAGAATAGATAACATAAGGCAGGTGGCCAGTTGTCCTCAGGTGGCCCTTCTGGTTAAATAGTTTGGAGAAATCAAGTTTAATAACTTTGCCAGGGCGTATTCCAGCCTCTGGGTGACTCCGGAGCGCTTGAAAAGCCTTTGTTTCACGTCTTTCACAAAACTGTTCTCTTCTTGAATCCAGGCTCCTCAGGAGCACAATCCGTCTGGGGCAATTAGAATTTTCTGCTGCTTCTGTACTGAGACAGCACAGAGCAAATCTTGATTTTTGCTCAGTCTTTAACAGCACATCTTTGATTCGGAACTATTTGTTTCCTTACTATTTTCTTCTGTGATATACTCTACAAGTTCTGGAGACAAAAGAAGAGAAGGAAAAAGGGAGGCAAGGAAGGAAGAAAGAGAGAAAAGGAGAGAGAAGGCTGCTGAATTTTTTTCACAGCCTTTGAGTGTGAAACAATAGATGACATTTGTGTACCAGGTCACAGTTGACAAAGCTCTGTTACATGCAAAGGCTTATGTGACACTCACAAGTGTCACATAAGAGCAAAGGCAACACTTGAACCTACAAATTTAGGTCCGAAATTCTTTATAAACAAACATTACATGGTTTACTCTTTCAGGGACTGGTAAGAGAATCATGAAGACAAAATGCAAAAGTTTGCAAAGCATTCTTTGGCAGTTAGTCATCCCAAAATGCCTGGGATGTGGCTTAAGCTGAACTCCATTCGTTCATGAGAGAAGATCATATTGCAAAAACATGTTTAACAAATAATTAGAGATCCGAATTTTTACCTAGCTACATACCAGGTCCCAGGATACAGAACAGAAATACGCAAGTGTGGCCAACCTCTCTGTTCAAGGATCTAACCCAGCATTATTTTTGGTAAAAGTCTTCAGTATTAGCATCCCAAACTGGTCACAAAAACTGTATATAAACTAAAATGTAGTGCTACCCATTTCCAACAGAGAGGATTGGATATGGACTTTGAATATAATGTTTAAAAAACTAGATTGGCAAACTTGAAACAAATGTTGAACTCCAATTCATAATATGTATACATGGACATAGTTGGAGTAAACATGTTGATTTCTACTTCTAATGCATCAGATAAATAAGATGCCTTCATGGATGGATGATACTATGGACAGATTTGTAATCAAGCAAGTATAGTAAATTTTTGATTATATAGTTTAGGTGATGAATATATGGGTATTGCTGTAAAATTCTGTCAACTTTTCCGTACGTTTGAAATTTTTCATGCTAAAATGTTGAGTAAGAGAGCGGGTTGCAACAAATGAGTGAATTTTCCAGCTTCTTTGAAACTGAGATCATGCCATGGTTTTTGGCGCTCAATAAACACTAAATGAATAAGCGATTCCTCTCTTTGCTCTTACCTACCTGTTTGTCTGAGTTACATGTCCTTTCTCTTTCTCTTCTCTCCACTCCCCTCCTCCATCACTTTCTCAATTTAGTAGCTCTCAATACTGAAATGTTTTTGACTTTTGTTTTTCTAGTTTCCTCTCGGTTTAACCTTGGTGGAGTGGTTGAGATTCTCCAACAAAACAATCAGATTGCGTTGAAATGACCCAATTTGTCCTGACCCCTGCTCAAACCTACATGCCTGAAACTGGCCCCACCTTTTCTCACATACCTCGCCCTCCTTTACTCTTTCATTCGGTAAAAGTACCACAATCTCTCCAGTTGCCCAAACCAGACTTGTTGCTGCCGCCTCCCTCTCCCCCGTCCCCACGTTTTACCAGTCACAGAGACTTCTCTCTTCTTCCTCCTTAATGCCTCGCAAATGTATGCATCTTTCCCATCCCCAACTGCCCTTCTCAGGCCCCCGCCTCCGCCCAACCTCCAACTTGCATGGCTCCATCTCACTATCATCAATGGCTCTCAACTGGGGTGATGGTTTTGCTCTCCAGGGGGAAATCTGGCACTGTCTGCAGACATTTTGGGTTGTCACAAAGAGAGGGGGGAGGCTAATGGCACCAGGGATACCGTTGAATATAATGCATAAGAAAGCCCCCCACCCCCACCAACTAAGAAGGATCCAGCCCAACATGCCAACGACGGTGTGATTGAGACCCCCGCTTTATCATGAAGCCTTTCCCCAGAACTGACAGTCAATAAATGTCCGCTGAATGAGCAAAAGGTAAAGGTTCTTTCAAAATTATATTTCTCACTTAATCAAGCTCAGTCAGAAATTTGAAAGCACGACCCAACAGGACCAATAGGATTTTAAATACTGTATCTACAGCACCAAAATCTTAAATGAGGAATTAACGGTTTCTCTGAGGCGTTCATACTTCATAACACTGTGCATCTGTATACACATTACAATCCTCCGCACACTTGATTACATTATAGAAAGTCCTTGCTCTTACCAGAGATTTTGTGGTAACGAGGAGAGAATTGCTAGGGCTCTATTTTCACAGATAATCACAAACAAGTTCAATTTTTAACATCATCTTACATTTTATCACCAGGGCAACACTTGGCAATAAAATGTTTACAAAATAGAAAACACGTCAAATACTACTTCCCCAAGCGATAGAGAACACACTACAGATTTGTTTCTACATGAGAAAAGAGTTAAAGCTAAAGAGTTCTAGATGGTACCCGTTCTTCCCTGCCATGAATAGAACATAGACTTCCCTCTTAGACATGAAAGCGCACCTTAGCCTTCCTCATGTGCTACTCCAAAGGTTCGGGATTATTTGTAGCTGAAAAACAAAGGGAGAAATGAAAACACTTATTTTATTCTTATGTCACAAGGAATCTCTTGCAAAGCTAAAGAGTTCTGGTGTTGAGTCTCCAGACATACCTTTCTTAAGTCAAGTTGGCCTTTCTACCTGCGGAAGGGGTGAAGACAGAGATATACAAAATGGGGCCACTTTACCTAAGCTGCCAAAATTATTAACATTATGAAGGTTAAGACATGAGGAAATAATCTATTCTTGTCCTAACTAACCTGAAAACTTAAACTTTTGAACTTCCCTGTCCTGGGTAAATACCTGGACATACCACTAGGCCTCCAAGGAGCCCTCTGATGACCCTCTGAAGGGCTCACGTATCCACAGCACCTGACATCCCTTACCCAGCCCACCTTGCGTCCACCATGCAGGCCACCTGGCATCTGATGCAGGCCACCCCGGACCCATCCTAGAGCAAAGGAGGCACGGCTGATTATTCTTAAGAATGCCCTTTTTTTCTTTTCTTTTCTTTCTTTCTTTCTTTTTTTTTTTTTACTATAAGAGCTCTTAATTTTTCTTTCCTTTTCAGAACAGTCCTGGGGTTTTTTTTGTTTGTTTTGTTTTGTTTTTTGTTTTGTTTTGTTTTTTGCTTAGTTGGGTTTCCAATGGGCAAACTCTAAGACCCTTGAATAGATCTCTATCATTTATTTCTAGCCAAAGCCTCAGGCTCTTTTTGAGTTTGTTTGACATACCTCAGAGGGACAATTCAGGGACCCTTTAGGTGTCAACCATTTAAAATTATCTAAAATAGCCCACCATGTGTCAGTCTGTAATGTAGCCTGGTGTAATCCTTCTTAAACCATTTAGTACCTTGGTCCATTATGGTAAGAAGCAACAAAAAGCATTCTAAAGGCGGAGTCAACAAGAAGTCAACGTGAAGGAAGCTGGTTTTAGCCTCATTGGAAATTTCAAAGTTTCCAGTAGCCACATTAAAAAGGTAAAAGTAAACAGATGAAATTAAAGTATCCCAAATATTTCAACAACCAATCGATAAAAATTAAGGAGATATCTTGTCTGTTTTGTACATACTGAATGTTTAAGATACAGTGTGAATTTTATAATAACAACAACACCTCAGTTCACTCAGGCTGGCCACTTTTCCATTGCTTAATAGCCGTACACAGTGAATGGCTACCCTTTTTGAACTACTCAGCCTTAGCCTTAAATTTTTCAGAGCTTCTTGAGCAACTTATAGAATCTTCAAGGCTAATCCAAACTGTTACTTTTCAAAACAGTGTTCTGTATTTTGATGGACTTACATGGCACCTGAGACTTAGAGCACCATGTGTTTTGACAGGTAAACATAGTATTTTTTATGTAACTCATCGTGAGAAAAAAATGCCTTTTAAACCATGTGGTCTAATAGAGATTGACTACAGGTAGGCTCTTGCTCTTGACAGAGCTTGTCACCGCGTCAATAAAGAATTCACAGAACAGGAAGGGCCATGAGAAGAGATTCTAGATAAATCTGAATACAGGGAAGAGAACCATGTTCTACAGAACACTTGGTTGTAGTCATCTTTTCTGTGCCTTAACTTACTAAAAGAGGGGCCGCTCACAAAAATGACGCCAAACACGTGGGTGTTCATTAAGCCAAGATACCGCCAGTAGCATGCATACATGGTTTTTCCCTAATACGTATGTCTGTCCATGTATATTCCAGAAGATGATCTTAATATTGACCTAAATCATACAGCTCCCTAAAATCTTATATTTTTTAAAATATGCTTTTACATTGAATTCTAAGTGTCAGCATTTTCTCTTAGAATGTAAGAGTCAATTTGACTAGTTATTACATTATGGAAAAAGACTAAAAAAGGTGAAGGAGAGAAAATAGATATTTTATTTTAGGGGCAGTGGTTTGTCTGCTCATTATGAAATAAATGGCCCAGGGGTGTCCAACCTTTTGGTGTCTCTGGGCCATGCTGGAAGAAGAAGAGTTGTCTTGGGCCACACATTAAATACACAAACACGAATGAAAATTGATGAGAAAAAAAAGGGTTTTCAGCAAATTTATGATTTTGTGTTGGGCCGCCTTCGTAGCCATCCTGGGCCACATGTGGCCCATGGGCCACAGGATGGACACCCTGCAACCTTTGCACTTCCACCCAGAAATTAAGAGGAATTTATTTCGATCAGACATGAATCCAAAAGAAGTTTGAAACTCACTTGTTCACTGCAGAGCTTTTAAGAGAATTGCCCTTGGGTAACTTACACTTCAGAGTGTAATGGTTGCTTTTTGGAGGAGTTGGGGGATAGTATTTTTGTTGTTTTTCAACACAAAGCCATGGTTTCAGGGAGGAGTCGGCCTCATTTTTCTCAGAAGGGTAGGAAAATCTTGGTGTGAGATTTGATGCCACTCACCTGCGGTGGAGCTTCAGCTCTATACGCCTGATCCCAGGGTGCTCACTGGGACAGGGATAACTTTGCCTTTGATAGCGTAACAAGTTTTTATTATAATAGTATAGGAATGCCTGTCACCAGAGTTTCGGGGCCAAGTGACTACATTTCTTGCTTGCTAGGAATTAATTTATGAGTCTTCACCACAACACTTTAAATCCTTCCTTCTGCAGAGATTAGGGAGGCAGGAAAGGAAAAAATTTAAAAGCGTGCCTTTCTTTGTCTGCGATACAGCATTAAAGTCTGGTCGAGCCCTTTAGTGCTAAGTGCTCATCTTGTCTTCTAGGTGCTTCCTAGCCGAAGAAACATTTTCTAGGCATTTCTTTCCCTGCCCCACTAAAGTTCAGGGACTTCATTAAGGCAGGTACATATGCATGTACAGCAGAAAAACAACGAGCAGTTGAGCGTCCTTTCTTTACATTTTCTGAAGTTATTTAAATAGAGGTACCTGGAGAGAAAGGCCCGGGGTGTACTGGCCTGTCTCCAACGAGACAATAGCATTGTAGGCTTCAGGGAATGAAGGGGAGAAGAGTTTCCAACTGGCTCAGTCTCCGCTGCCTGATGCAATGGGTAGAGTAGCCCTCGACCAATGCACCCAGCACCCTGCTGGCCTGCGCCACGTGTGCACTTCCCAAAAGAGGCAACTCCCCGCACTACAGGGTGGGGCAAGGGCAGGTTTACAGTTGTTCAGATGGGAAATAACACAACACTAAATAAAATACAAGAATAGATTCTAGGCTTCATGTACTCACAACTGTAAACCTACTTTTGCCCTGCAATTATTTAAGGAACTTAAAAGCAGGCTTGAGAGGCATTGCTTGAATTGTTTTGTTTTTTTTTACTTTTAATTTATTTCCATTTATCTCTCCCAGTTTTTTTTTTGAGATATAATTGACACAAAACACTATATTTTAAGGTGCACAGCATTAACGATTTGGCACATGTATATGTTGTGAGATGATTACCACAATAAGTTTAGTTCACATTCATCACATTATGTAGTTACAAAAGAACCTTCCCTTGTGATGGGCTGCAGGCATGATTAATGAATCACTGAGATCCTTTAAGTGCCAAGCAGCACACAAGCAGGTAGGTATACAGCGGTGATTGAAACAGGCTTATTCCCTTCCCCCAAACAATGAGCAAGTCAATAAACTATGTAATTAAAAATTGTAATCAGGAGAACTTGGAGGTGAAGAACGAGTGCTTTGTCTAAGAATGGGAGTAACCTATTTTAAAGGGCCAGTCCGGGAAAGCCTCTCCAAGAAGCTACCCTTAGAATCTGCAAAGACCAAGATAAGCAAGATGCAAGCAAGCAAAGTGTGTGAGAAAACTCTTTGGGCAGAGGAAAATGTGTGAATCAAGATTAGAAAGCAAGATAGGTTATTGGTAAAAGCAACTGATAAGATAGTTTCATGCCTCAGGATCTATGACCTTACTTCCACAGCATCTAAGTTCCTAGAAAGTCCCTTAATATTTTACATTTCCATTTATTACCTGTTTTCGATATAACAGAATGGAATATTAATGACTTACTCTCTTTCAAGCACTATCTGGTCCTTGTAATTATTGATGTAGCAAGGGCATGAGACAAGCAATGGGGTGCCACCTTTAATAAGTGCCCCCGGGATGAGTGCTTTTCTGATTGGTCCAGAGCTTTACTGCTCCTAAATGCTGGACCTCATCTACCACAGCCTCAGAGTGTGAGTTAGCACAGGCTGAGCCCAGGACTCCAAACCGGAACATTCAGACTGACTGAGCCTTGAGTCCGCTTTAGGGAAAGAATGCTGAGCCAAGAATGACCCAGTAGAACAAAGGACAGACATGAGTCCGTCCTGGTGCACCGGGTCTTTCCGTGGCTGGGAGGTTCCACAGAATACATTTTCTGGAACCGGCATACATCGTAACTTCCTGTAGTAAAATTTAATAATTTCAGAGGTGGCATCAGCAGCATGGTAGCATGAAGGGACATGCAGGTCCCTCCTCTTAAAGTTACAACAAGTTAGACGGCTATAACTCAATGAAGAATTCCCTGCTCCTCGCTCAGACACGGCAGAGTGATCTGTGCGCTGAGACATCTGAAGGTGAGGATATTAAGGTGAACAGGGGAGGCCTGGCTGGTGTGGCTCAGTGGACTGAGCTTCGACCTGCGAAGCAGAAGGTCCCGGTTCAATTCCCAGTAGGGGCATATGTGTGCTTTGAAGGCTAGGACCCCAGTTGGGAGCATGTGAAAGGCAACCAACCAATGTATCTCATACGTTTTCTCTTTCTCTCTCCTTTTCCCTCTCTCTAAGTAAATAAATAAAAGTCTTAAAAGTGGGCAGGGTTCGAGAAAGGACGGGGTCGAGGGAGGACAGAGACGGATGTTGAGACACAGTCTGGTGTTCACAGCAGCGACAGCAGTGGAGGGTCAGGGTGCAGCCCTCATGGGGCAAACCGGAAGGGCAGAGGCAGCAATCAAACCTCGGTGGCCCGCACACACTGAGGCTGAGCCCAGGGCCAAGGGCAGAGAGGTAGGGGCAAAGGGTGGCAGCATTCCTCAGCTCACCACCACGGACAAAGGACTCCACAGAGGAAGACTCCGCCCTCCCCATCCTCCTGTGGCCCAACCAGCAGAAAGGTCCTCACTGGGCAGATCAAGAAAGGACTGGGGGAAAAAAACTTCCAAGCCAAAGTGCTCTGTACTCATTGTGACTAAAGCCACTAGAAAAAACAGAGCCACAGACGCATGAACCCACTTGCCCCACTATCATGGTGCAGCCTGGGAGAAGCAGCTGGAAACTCAGGTAGTGTGGCTCGGCTCGGAGCTCCTGGCTACAGGACGTGTCCCTGGGAACACAGAGGCCAAGAGACCCATAGCCAGTCGGCCAGCCACGGCCGGCCACATCCAGCCACAGTGGAGGTGCCCTGAGGCTGAGTCAAGTCATAAAGGAGATGCCCACCTCTTTAGGGAGCACGGGACATTTTCCACAGCCAAAGCAAAATCTCCCCCCAGAGATCCTGGGAGTCCCAGTGGTGCGGGTCAGGGAAAGTAAAGCTTGTGCTTCAGCGCCACCTGCTGGAGTAAGAAAGACTCCTACCTAGCAACCTGCTAAACAGTGAACAGGCGACTATTTTTAAACTTATTTTATTCATACAAATGCCCAGGCGGAGAAATAATCCATCAAGTGCAGTAAATAACCACGGTAACAAGGAAGTTCAGAAAGAAAATAAAAATCTCCAGAGAAATAAACTTGAAGACATGGAAGGCTGAGTTAAAGGACAGAGTATTCAAGATTGCAGTTCTAAAAAAAACTCAGAGAGGTACAAGAAAACTCAGAGGAGCAATTACATGAGCTCAGGAATAAAATCAACAAACAAAAGAAGTACTTCACCAAACTAATTAAATTGTAAAAAGAGATAAACAATGCATGAGGTCCTGGGTTCAATCCCCAGCATCTCCACCAAAACAAAACAAAAACAAACAAACAAACAAACAAGAAACAAGCAGAAATTCTGGAGCTGAAGAACTCAATGCATGAGATCGAGAATGAACTGGAAAGCTTAGGAAATGGAGCAGACCAGATGGAGGAAAGAGTTGGTGATATTGAGCATATAAATCTAGAAATAATTGCAAAAGAAGAAAGGACTCCTGGACATGGACAACAGTGTGGTGATTGCGGAGGAGGGAAGGGGAGTATAAGGGGACTGAATAGTAATGGAGAAAAGTTTTAGAAATAACAAAGAAAAAAAGAAGTATTTCAGGTGGAAGATGAAAGAAAATCAAGAGTATAAAAAAAGAAAAGAAAAAACTCTATGAGAACAATCTGATATTCTTTCTAGTAAAATATTTCTAGTAATATCTGATATTACTAGAAAGAGCAATATAAGAATAATGGGTGAGGGTATTAAGAAGTACAAATGGTTAGTTACAGAATAGCCATGGGGATGTAAAGCACAATACAGGGAATGGAGTAGCCAAAGTTGATACGCATGACCAACGGACATGAACAAAGGTGTGGGGACTGCCTAGGGGAGTGGTGGGTGCTCGGTGGAGGGGGGCAAAAGAGGAAAAATTAGGGAAACTGTAATAGCATGATCATTAAACTATAATTTAAAAAATAAATATTTTGGAAATTAAAAAGAATAATGGATATATCAGAAAAAGAAGAGAGAGAGAAGGGAACAGAGAGCCTATTCAAACAAACAATCAATGAGAACTTCCCAAACCTAAGGGAAGAACTGAATCCTCAAATCTGAGAGGCTAACAGAACACCGAATTATCTCAGTCCAAAAAGGCCTTCTCTAAGGCACATTTTATTAAAGCTGTCAAAAATTAATGACAGAGAAAGAATTCTCCAGGCAGCCAGGGAAGCTGTTAACCTAGAGAGCAAACTCTACTGGATGAGCATCGGATTTTTCAGCAGAAACTCTACAAGCTAGGAGAGAGTAGAAGCAAATATTCAAATTAACGAAAGAGAAAAATGACCAGCCAAGAATAATCCAGAAAAGTTATTCATTGTATACGAAAGAGAAATTAAGGTTTTTCCAGACATACAGAAGCTGAGGGAATTTACCACCACGAGACCCGCATTACAATAAATGCTAAAAGGTGCTCTTCTACCTGAAACAAAGAGACAAAAAGATACTCTACTGAGCATAAGATGACTAACAGACAGAATCAAGAAATCGCAACTCTTGTTGAGAATAGGATATTAAACACTTAAATATAACATAAAGGCTAAAGGAGGTAAAAGCAATGAAAAAAGAAGACAATAGCTACTGCAATTTGGAAATGTATGTACAGCATATAAAGGGGTAATTTTTGACAACAAGAACACTAAAGGGGCCCTGACTGGTGTGGCTCAGTAGATTGAGCGCCAGCCCGCAAACCAAAGGGTTGACGGTTCAATTCCCAGTGAAGGCACATGCCAGGGTTGCAGGCCAGGTCCCCAGTAAAGGGAGTGCAAGAGGCAACTATACATTGATGTTTCTCTTCTTCTCTTTCTCCTTCCCTTCCCCTCTCTCTAAAAATAAATAAAGTCTTTTTTAAAAAAAACATTAAAGGAAAGGAGAGAAAGGACTGAATTTGCACAGATGTAATCAGAAGAAAAAGATCTATTGTACATATGAAACTTTTTTTTGCATAAACCAAGCGGTTAATCAAAAAGAAAACCTAGACTGGAGATACATAAAATAAAAAAAGAGGAAATGGAGGGGGGAAAAAAATCATTGAACACCACCAAACTAATATAACAGACAGAAACACAAGAGAAAAGAAACAATGGAGACACAGAGCCACCCACAAACAAAAGATAAAAATGATTATAGGAAACCCTCATATATCAATAATCACCCTAAATGAAGATGGACTGAACTCACCAATTAAAAGGCACAGCCTAGTAGATGAATTAAAAACAAAATCCAACTATATGCCACCTTCAGGAGACACAAATAGCTGCAAAGACAAACACAGAGTCAAAGTGAAAAGGAGGAAAATGATTCTCCAAGCAAATGGCCTCCAGAGAAAAGCGAATAGAGGCGAAAAAGGCAACAATAAACAAAGATAGACATTTTATACTGATAAACTGTATGATACATCAAGAAGACATAACACATTAATATGTATGCACCCACCCTGGGAGCACCAAAACACATAAAGCAACTACTAATAGAATGAAAGGGAGAAGCTGACAAAAATACACCTATAGTAGGAGACCAACACACCCCATGGACAGCAGTAGATAGATCATCCAAACAGAAAATAAGTAAGGAAGTATCAATCTTAAATTGCACATTAGATCCAAGGGATATTTATGAGCTTTTCATCCCAGAACGAAGAATACCTGTGCGCGTTAATTTTATATGTCAACGTGACTGGGCTAGGAGATGCCAAGACAACGGTAAAATGTTATATCTGGGTGTCTGTAAGGGTATTTCAGGAAGAGATTCTATTTCAATTGGTAGATGGAGTAAAAATGGCCACCCTCCCCAATGTTGGGGTGCATAGGGCATCATCCAAATCTTTGAGGGCCAGAATAGGACCAGAAGGCAGAGGTGGGTGAATTCCCTCTCTCTGTTTGGCCTGGGACATGCACCATCCCATGCCCGCAGACATCTGTGCTCCTGGTTGTCAGCTTTCAGGCGTGGACTGGAACTTATACCATTGGCCCCCTGAAGTTCTCAGGGTCTTCATCTTGCAGATGGCAGGTGGTGGGACTTAGCCCTTAGAACTGCATGAACCAATCCCTCACAGTAAATCCCTTTCTATACATCCATACACATCCTCTTGGTTCCATTTCTTCTGGAGATCTCTGACTAACCCAACACCCAAGTGAGGACAAACAGGCTCTTTATTCGGAACATGCTATAGCAGGGGACTCAGCCGCCATCGCTGGCATTTGGTGACTCACAGTCAGGCAGAGGAGTGGGAGAACAGTGAAAACAAATAAAAAATAACGCGGAAGACTTTAACTGTGCCCCAGTTGAAGATCGCTGACGTGGGGAAGCTGGAGGTGAGCATCTGCCGCGATGGGGCTGCTGAGCTCGCTTGCCTTCCTCTGGTGGATCCTGGGTTGAAACACAATGGGCAGCGAGTACAGAGACGCTGGAGTCTCTGACCCCTGACTGCTCTGCCCAGCTGCTGCAGAGGCTGTGGCGTGGCTTCCTGGACTGGCTGTGGGTTAGATTTCTGTCTCATATACATATTGGCCACTGCCATTTGTATATTCAGTCTCTCATGAAAAACTCTGACAATTCCAAAGACTGCGTAGCCCACATCACTGTAAGGCAGGATGTTTCTACCTCTCTGCTTTCAACAAAGGGGAGTGGGAGGAGGTGTCAGGATCGCTGAATATTTCTGATGATGTGTGATTCTATGCTATTTTGGCATGTATCCTGGGAAAAGTAAGGAGAATTAAGTAGAATTGCTATAAGAAAACTACTTTTATTTCCTCTATTTATAAACAGTGTTTGGTTTTTTAAAAAGTATTTCCATTAATAAAAAGAAAATATGAATCTAATTGATGCTGAAGCTTGTATAATTTTATTAACATGTAATATTCATCCACAGATACATGCACTAAATTGAAAAAGGCCTTATTCATCTCATTAGGAAATGAATTTCAAAGATATTTTATGTTTTATGCTTAATAGTTACTATCAAAATCATAAAAACAGTTAAGTTGTTTTTATGAATTATGTACTAAAATACTTAGAGCTAAACAAGATTTTATTACATTCATATTTTTGTTGCAGATATGTTAAGTTGGCTAATAGAATATAGTATAAAATTCAGTTAGGGAAATTGAAAGGCTATAAATATCCAACACATAAAAGTAAATTATAAAATTTCTAGCTGTTAAACAAAAAAAGACTTGTTCATTTTTTACTGTGTGATGCTGGGTACCAAATTACTAGAGTATTTTTATCCCACTGAATATACTGAAAAGACACAGTATTTTTAATATGTTGGAAATTAAGTCTTTAGCAACTACTTATAAAGAAAAGTTTGAGGTGTAAAATTAAAAATGTGTGACTAGTGCCTACTTTTAGGGTACTGGGCAAAATAATTTGAAGACCTGTCAGCGAAAACACTGGCTTTCAAACCTGAGCATGCGTTGGGATCACCAGGAAGCCTTATTAAAACACAGATCACTGGTCTCCATCCCCAAAGAGTCTCGTTCACTCGGTCTAGGGCGGGACTGCATAATTTGCATTTGTAATCAGTTCCCAGCCAATGCAAATGCAGCTGGCTGGCACCTTGAGAACTGTTCTTCTAGACTCATTAGCCTGCATTCAGTTGACTGTACTGGAAACACGGGTGCCGTCTTACTCCTCCTTCCCCCACATCCTTCACACATACTCATCCCTCAAGTCCTTTCTGTTTACTCTACATGCCAGGTAAGAACACATGCGACCCCTTGTCTCCATCCCCCCTGCTACCCTGTGATGACCCTCTGGTTCTCCCTCTGATGGTGGCCAAGGCACTGAGCCTTCCTCCCTCCATCTCTCCACAGCGTAGTCAGAAAGGCCTTTCCAAATCCCAGCCACGATCATGCCACACACCTGCTCAGAACCTTTCACTCCTCCTTGTTATCCTAAGATGCCAGACCAGACTTCTTGTATCTCTTAGGCTTTCCTCATCTCTAGACCTTCATTTCCCATGTCCAATCCCCACCACCACTATTAACTCCAAACATAGTGAAGTAGTTAGCATTGTTCCTTTAATGTGCTCTGCTCTGTTTCCCCGCTGGAGATCCAGCTGGAACTGTCTAGAAAACTTCTCTGCTTCGGCCAGCCCTTGATTATTGTGCGAAGTCCCACTCACCTCAACGGCCAGTTAGATGTCACTGCAACTGAGAGCTCATCCTGGACGCTTTACAACCAGCTGAGGTGCCTCCAAATGTGCTCTCGGGACCTCCAATCCCAGCTTCAACGATCGCACTTAACACATTATATGGCACTTGCTTCTCTCTGACTAGGCTTCAGCTTTCTGGGGCAGGGGCAGGGAGGGACAAGACCTCATCTTGTTTACCATAGTATCTCTATGTGCCCGGAACATAATAGATAGGCAGATAATTTTTGTTGAATAAATTCTTGTTTGTCCCATTTAACATTGCACCAATGTTGAAGTGCAATTCAAGCAAAGTGCAATTTGACAAGCAAAGAAGATATACTCTACGACCCCTGCCTCTAGCCAGTTCACATAAGGTTGTGCCAGGAAGACAAACGCACAGAGAAAGGAAAGACTGTAGGGTTCACCATGAGAACAAATGACCGGTATAAGTGCAATGAAAAATTAGAGAGAGAAGAAATCATGCTTGACGGTGTGTTTGGAGAACACCAAGGGAAGACCTTGGACCTCTGCATTTTCTCTTCATTGCTTTTTCCCCTTCAGGGTGAAGGGTGCTGTTTGAGCCTTTGGAGGAGGCGGTGAACTAACTATTCATTTAGCATTAATCTCTTCCCAGGCTGTGAGCTATCATTCTGAAGAGAGATTGGGTAGCCTTCCCTATGACCTTTGCAACAAGATCAAGACTTGTCATTTCTATTGATTAGTATTAATATTTTGGTATTAGTTCATATCTAATCACAGGGAATTATGACACACAGAATTTCAGTTTGGAGGAATTGCATCAAGTTTTATTGCAGCGAGTAGATGACAAATGTTTCTTCCAAAAGCTAGTTGAAAAAGATACAATAAGAGTGTTTGCTCTCACAGAGCTTTAAAGGCATATACCATTTCATTCACTTCAAGTCTTACGTACTGTACAGAATGAAACTTCTCAAAGAGCCGAAGAACAAAGTGTTCTTGTCCATAATAAAGGCAGATTTTAAAATGTCAATCTGGAACTCTTATTAAAAAATTCAAAATTTATGATAACAGTGGTTATTAAAATAAAATGGCAAAGATGTAAGTTTCCACATGTGTGAGAAACATTTGGTTCTACATCATTGTGCCACCTGGTCATCAGGCAATAGTGTTACTTCTGCTCACGTTTGCAGAATTTACTTAAAAATAAATGTTGTGCATGTTTATTTAATATGTAATTGATATGTAAAGTGCTGCAGTTTCTCTGATTTTTTTCGTTTATTTGTTTTAGACAGAGAGAGGAAGGGGGGAAAGAGAGAGAGATTTGTTTTTCCACTTATTCATGCTCTCATTGGTTGACTCTTGTTTGTGCTCTGACCAGGGATTGAACCCAGAACTTTGGTGTACTGGGATGACACTCTAACCAACTGAGCTACCCAGCCAAGGCCTCTGATTATTTTCTTAAAGTACCCCCCAAAAATGAATGTTCCAAATAAAATCACAGGAAAAAAAGTGAATTGCTGCAAATGGGACGGGAACAACTGAGAGCGTGACATGAGGACCTAAATGCGGGGCTGCTGGGGAAACGATCTCAGCAATCATAGTAAGGAGGTTTATGAATGTTAGTGGGAGGCAGTTCTGAGCATGAAAGTCAACAAAAAACAAGGGATGGCGTTCGGGAGTGGGCGAGGGAAACAAAGCGCACAGTCAGGAAATGGGCTGGGGCCGAATCGAGCTGGAGCCGGGTGTAGGAGGCTGGAGGGTCAGAAATGCACACAGATGCCAAATGAGTCAGGTCTACAGGAAGCAGGGATGCGGAGAAAGGGCACAGATAGGAATGTAGCAGCCAAAGGGGGTGGGAATTATCGCAGCAGGTGACCTGTGGCTGGAGAGGAAGAGGTCGAGATGAAAAGCAGAGGTGACTGGGGACATGTCATGGCAACGAGATATACAAAAAGGAAGTGTGCACGTTGACGTTGTAAGTCTGGTGCTGTATATTCTTTCAAGAAAGTAGCTATGGTTCCAGGAGTGCAGTAAACTCATTCAAAATACTGAAGGAAAAGCAAAGTTCGCAAATGAGAAACATAAGAATTAGTAGTTCTTGTTGTTGTTTAAAGGTCAATTTCTTGACCACAGTTCCTTTATCTGAGCAAGCCATTTCCTAATTTTTTAGGTAGATTTTTGTTTGTTTGTTTACTAGTGAGGTAACATTGGTTAATAACGTTATATAAGTTTCAGGTATACACCATTATAATTTGAAATCAGTGTGCCCTATTCTATGCTCACCATCAAAAGTCTAGTTTCTTCCATTACCACATATTTGACCCCCTTTACCCACTTTGCTCTCCCCTCCAACCCTCTCCCTCTCTGGTAACCACCTTTATGTTGTCCCCATGAGTTTGTTTTTGTTTGTTTTATTATTGTGTTACTTTTTTGTTTTATATTCCTCATATGAGTAAGATTACATGGTTTTTGTTCTTTTCCCTCTGACTTATTTCACTTAGCATAACACACTCAAGATCCATCTATATTGTTGAAAACGACAATTTTTATTTGTTATAGCTGAATAGCATTCCCCTGTAAATATGTACCACATCTTTATCCATTCACCTGTCAACAGACACTTACATTGTTCTGTATCTTGGCTATCGTAAGTAATGCTTGAATGAATATAGGGTGTATATATCTTTCTTGAATTAATGTTTTTATATTCTTCAGATAAATACCCAGAAGAGGAATTCCTTGGTTGTATGGTTGTCCTATTCTAGACTTTTTGAGGAATCTTTGTACTGTTTTCCATAGGAGCTACACCAATTTACAGTGACAGCAACAGGGTATGAGGGTTCCTTTTTTCCACATCTCTCTCTAACACCTGCCATTTTTAGTTTTCTTGATAATACCCATTCTAACAGGTGTGAGGTGATGGTATCTCATTGTAGTTTTGATTTGCATCTCCCTAATAATTAGTGATGTTGAAAGTATTTTCAAATGCCTATTAACCATCTGTATGTCTTCCTTAGAAAAAATGACTATTTGGATCCTCTGCCCACTTTTTAAAAAATCAAACAATTAGTGGTTGTTGTTGTTGTTGAGTTGTATGAGTTTTTATATATATTTTGGATCTATCCACTTAACGAAAGTATCATTTGCAAATATCTTTTCCCATTCAGCTGGTTGCCTTTTTGGTTTGTAGGTAGTTTCTTTAGCTATGTAGGAGATTTTTTAGTTTGATGTAGTCCCATTTGTTTATTTTTGCTTTTGTTTCCCTTGCATTTAGAGTCAAATTCACAAAAGCACCATGAAGACCAACCTCCAGAAGCTTAGTGCTTATGTTTTCTTCTATGACTTTTATTGTTTTAGATCTTACATTTTGAGTTAATTTTTTGTATATGGTGTAAGATAGTTGTCTGGTTTCACCCTTTTTCATATACCTACCCCATTTTCCAACACCATTTATTACAGGGACTTTTCTGTCACCATTGTATATTCTTGGCTCCTTTTTCCTAAGTTGGTTTCCCATTTATGTATGTGCTTATTTCTGGGCTTTCAATTCTGTTCCATTGATGTATATGTTTGGTTTTTTGGCCAATACCATATTGTTTTGATTACTGCAGCTTGCAGTATAGTTTGAAATTGGGAAGTATAGTATCTCTGGCTTTGTTTTGTTCTTTTTTCCTTTCAGGATTGCTTTGTCTATTCAGAGTCTTTGTGGTCCCATACATATTTGTGGGGTTTTGTTCTATTTCTGTGAAAAAATGCCATTTGGATTTTGATAGGTATTACACTGAATCTATATACTGCTTTAAGTAATATAAACAATTTAATAATATTTATTCTTCAAATCAGTGAACACATATCTTACTATTATTTTCTGTCTTTAATTTCTTTCAATAATGTCTTATAGTTTTCAATGTACAAGTCTTTCACTTTCTTAAATATTCCTAGGTATTTTATTCTTTTGTTGAGATAGTGAATGGGATTGTTTTCTTCATTTCTCTTTTTCATAGTTTGTTGGTAGTATTGAGAAATGCAACAAATTTTTGTATATTGATTTTGTATCCTGTGACTTTACTGTATTTGTTTATTATTTCTAATTGTTTTTCATGGTTTTCTATATATAAAATCATATCGTCTGCAAATAATGACAGTTTCACTTCTTCATTTCAAATTTGAATGCCTTTTATTTCTTTTTCTTGCCTAATTATTCTGGCTAGAACTTCCAGTAAAATGTTGAATAAAAGTAGTGAGAGTGGGCATTCTTGTCTTATTCCTGACCTTAGAGAAAAAGCTTTCAGTTTTTCACCATTGAGTATGATGATACCTTTGGTTTTGTCATACGTGGATTTATTATGTTGAAGTACTTTTCTTCTATATTCATTTATTGAGAGATTTGAAATCGGAAATGCATGTTCTATCTTGTAAAATACTTATTCTGGATCTATTGAGATAATCATATAACTTATGTTTTTCATTTTGTTAATGTGGCTTATATATTGATTGATTTGCAAGTGTGGAACCATCCCTGCATCGCTGAAATAAATCCCACTTGATTGTGGTGTATATACCTTTTAATGTATTGTTGTTTTTATTTGCTTTTATTTTTGGTGTGGATTTTTGCATCTAAGTTCATCAGAGATATTGGCCTATAATTTCCTTTTTTGTGTGATGTTCTTGCCTGGTTCTGGGATCAGGGTAATGTAGGTCTGATTAAATGAGTTCAAAAGCACTCTCTTCTCTTCAATATTTTTCTTCAATAGTTTGAGAAGGATATGTATCCCATCTATTTTGAGTGTTTAGTAGAAATTGTAGTAAAGCCATCTGGTCGTGGGCTTTTGTTTTTTGGGGGATTTTGATTACTCTTTTAATTTCCTTACTTGTAATGGGTCTACTCAGTTTTCCTCATTCTCCATGATTCAGTCTAGAAAAGCTGTATAAACTTCCCCTTTTTGAAGTTATCCATATTGGGGTCATACACCCTTTTAGAGTATTCTTGTATAATCCTTTGAATTTCTATGGTATCTGTCATAAGTTCTCCTCTTTCATTTCTGATTGTATTTATTTGGGTCTTTTCTTTTTTTCTCCTTGGTGAGTCTTGCTAAAAGTTTGTCACTTTTATTTATCTTTTCAAAGAACCAGCTCTTCGCTTCATTAATCCTTTCTGTTGTCTTTTTATTCTCTATGTATTTCTGCTTTGATTTTCTCTTGGGAAGCATTCTGGAGAAGAATACAGAAACGATGAACTTTGGGACAATGGCACAGTCAAAGCAGAAGCAGACATTGATGTGTTAGTGAGTGTGTCTGTGCACTTTTTCTCACAATTCTTTTTTTCACTGATGTTTCTGATGGCATCAAACAATGCTACATAGCTTTTTGATACAACCCTGGAGCTGAAGGAAGATAAGTCTCCGCACTTCCTAGTATTTCTAGGACCAGAGGATTCAAAACCTTTCTGGCCAAGAAACAGCACACCCACCCAACAGAGGCGAGGTGTCCATAGCAGGAACACTACAGGGCCCAGAACAAATACCATTGGTTTCTCTCCTAAACAATGTAGGCGAAACTTCGGGCAACCACCAGAAGAGGTGTTTCTGACTCAAAAAGTTCCGCTAAAGAAATGCATTTGGGACGCTGCGGTCTCCCCTTTGTGGCCAAGCTGGAGGCTCTTCCTGTCCCGGAAGTCGTCCTCCGGAGCTCCTCCGCCTCCGCGGCCTTCTTCATTATTTTTGAAACCACATCTCGCTGCAAAATAAGAATCAGTTGTCATGCAATTTTGACACCATAATTCTGAAAATCTATTAAAGCGAGACAAATGGAAGAAATGGGCGAACAGACCCACAAACAATCAAACAAAAGAAAACAAAACATGGGCTGTCTGACCCCAGGGGTATTATTATTGTTGTTGTTGTTGTTGTTGTTGTTGTTGGAGTACCATGCCTGTATCAGTTATAATTCAATTAATGGATTTTTTCCATATGTATCTTAAGATCCCAAACCTAAGTGCCATAAATAACATGATTAAAGAATCATGTAACAATGTATATTTTAATTCAAGATTTCTGTAGTGTTTTAGAATATCACACAGTGAAAAAATCATCATAAACCAAATGCAATAACCAAAGAAACAGAATGCTTGTGCACACACTGCCAAGGCCTTTACAATAAATCACAGTGTACATTTCTATCAAAGCACATTTATCCACAAAGCAGCTAAAGTGAACCCAAAGAAATCTGTCATGTGGTTCTTTAATCTTGACTTAATAAAGTTTGTAAAGTATCAAATAATGTCAAAAGTCTAAAAAATCATGAATTTTAAATCATTTTCTTAAATTACTGTTTATATTACATAAAAAACATACGATCAATAGTGAAGTTTATAATAAAATTGTTATTCTTGGTAAGAACTAGAAAAATGCATTGTCCCAAGTAAGAAGCAATCGAAAGGTTTAAACAGTCTCTTAGGAATTTTCCTTTAACTCAGCCTTGGTAACCATATGCTATAAGGTAAACTAATACAAAAGAAGCTAAATAATCTTTTCATAAAAATAATACAAAACACATCTGGTGAAGAGAAACATTGGAAAATAAACATAATGACAGGCATCCTTAAAAATGAATTAAATGACTCTTTGTTTGCAGGGATGAAGGAGCTACCACCGAATAGGACCAAATTTGGGAAATTTCAAAGGACTTCTAGAGGTTTTCATCTTTTTTAAGTGTTAAGTCATAATTGGCAGTGGTACATACATCCCAGAATTATGAAATTTCACAGTATAACTAAGACCAAATATGACTTAAAGGAGATCAATCACAGCATCTACTTCTCACAGAAAATAAAGACGAGGGACCCAGTAATTATAAGGCAATGGCAGAGAAATCAGTCAGGATGAAGCAGATGGACGAAGCATAACTCTAAGTCTTAATTGGCATTTAAGACCGTAACTATCGTATTTTAACAAATTCTAGAACAAATGCCCAGGGTGGAAATATGTGTGGTACATTAACCACTTACATTTATGAGAGACAATGAAATGCTAAAATTACTGGCTTACACAACAAATTAAATTCAGAGAAAAAAGTAAAAGGAACATAAAGGCAAATCTTAATGTTAAACTTATTGCAAGATCAAAATATTGACAGCTGCGTCACTCAAGAGCAGATGCCTGTTGCTAAGGCTAACAGGCAGCCCACGCCTGGTTCATCACACACACTCCACTCTTCAAAAGGCATTTAACACGTTCTTTGTTTATATGATATCAGGTAATAGGTGATTATTATTATTTCACCGAGTGGAGTAAGTCCCTTGGTTGGTTGAACACATATAGACTATCTGAGATAATAAAAAAGTTCCCCATTATAATAGGTTATCAGAAAACAAAAGTTCTCCTAGTTTTGATTTAAGAGAACAAAGCTGGCTGCTGAGAACAGGGGTGCTCTGCAGACTGGATACGTATATTATTGAAGTTAAGGGGTTCGTCTCTTGGGGTGCTCTCTTCGAGCAAGACGTGGCTTTTGCAAGGCAGTTTTATTTACTTGCAGCAAGGAGACAGGAGATTCATACTCAAAGCTCTTGTCTCCCACAAGGGAGGCTTAGCCATTGCTTATATACACTATTTGGTCAATTACACATTGATTTCTTCTTTGCAGTTGGCCACACTTGTCTGGCTGAGTCCCTGTCAAGTTCATCCTGTTTACAGCTGGTCTGCAAAATACTGTGCTACATTTTAGTACTTGGCAAGAATACCATTTAGTAAGAACTGCCCAGATCTTCAAGACCCCAATCCTCTCTAACACAGACACACTTAATAATTAATGCCGCCTTCAGTGGAAGATTAAAAGTGGAAGGATAGGGATGCTCGTGCAGAATCTCCTCACCCCTGACGTGAATGTCACAAGGAATCTCCATCACTGTCTTCCAGGGCCTGGTCAGGGCACTCAGGCACCTGTTTGAAAGGGTAGCTACTCTATTTGGAAGGTGCTAGTAAGTGTTTTCACTGCCCGTGGTTGTGCAAGGTCATTTCAAAGGGAATTCTGTGAGGTTTGCTTGCCATCGGAGGCTCGCAATCCGCTCTGACGGTTGTGGCCACAGCGGGACGAGCTGCCATCTTTTGGGAGCTGCCCAGTTCCTCCGACAAGTCGGCCAGGTGGGCAGACCCCCGTCCCGCAACGAGAACAGGTCACAATGAGGAGGATGAAACGCTTCTTGAAGTCCGGTTTTAGTACAAAGCGGTTTTGCAAGCCCCTGACCTTTCTTCGAGGCTGTTCTACTTGTACTGAAATAGAAATAACGAACAGGACCAAGACAGTCCACGGTGTAGTGCCAATAATTGTTCCATGAGTTTCAGTGATCTGTTCAGATAGTCCTGCTTATGTATTTTCTTTACAATGGCTCCCAGCCCAAGGGTATGCCCAACCTTGGACACCGCTGCACACTAAAGAGCTACTGAGGCACGGGTTGCTATGGCAAAGAAGGCGGTGTCTGAGCCCAGAGGCCCCACAAAGGAAGAGAGGATTATGGGATGGAGCACTCTGAACCCGCCAGCTGGCTGCCTTCGTTGCCCCTGTTCGCGTCCCTCCAACTCCCATTCAAGCATTAAAGCCATTGGCCACGGTGCTGCAACACGTGGCCTGGAGACCTTCGCTAGAACTGCTTCCGTCGTAGAGAGCAACGAAGTTTCTCTTGCCTTATTGGAGCGCTCCATCTGACAATCTAGGAACCTCAAATACATTTTACCTTTCAGAGTAGCTTCAATTGTCCATATATAGTCCACTGCAGGGCCAGGCTTCGTTTTTATTTCTTGTTCCCACCGACTAAAATGTGCTATTCCATCAGCTCCTGAGAGCTCAAACTGGCAGTCTGGGATGGGGTTTATAATACCTCCTGGTAAGCAAAATCGGAACCTGGAATAAATAAATATTTTGCTCGAAATCCCAGTCCTTAACGTTCTTCATCAGAACTAAACCAAATCCACATGAACGTCCCTGTCCATCTGATTAACGGAGGACTTTTCACAACACAGAATTGAACCATGAGCGGAGAGAAACGAAATGCCCCATCTCGAACTTCCAAGTGATCAAACCCACCTTCAAAGGATGGTTCTATGTTAAAATGTTCATCGAAGGTCAACTTTCTCATTGGTGCGGAGCAGCTTCCAAAATGCAGATACCATCCTTGTTTGGTGCATGCGAGGCAGGATAATTAGGCGAAGCAAAATGACCTCTAGTGCTGGGTCGAACCCAAATGCCACACTAGGTGGCAGGAGTACGCTTGATTCCAATCATTTGTCCATCTTGGGTCCTTTGGGCCGCAGCCATGCCTTCCACTACCAGCACGGTTACTAACACGGCGGACCCAGGGCCCGGTTCCCGGAGACCCGCGCGGCCGCAGCTCTGCTCCGTGCCCATCGCGACCACCAGACTGTCTCCCCGCGGGCGGACCTCGCGTCCTGCGCCCCTCCATCCGCGAGCCCCTTGCGGGCGCCGCCTGCGGCTCCGCGGTGCTCTGCCCCATCGACCCGCAGGGAGCCCAGCGGCGGGGCCACGAGGGACTGCCAGGCGCGTCCGGCTCAAGCCGCTGGGCCGGGAGCCCGGCTCCTTTAAGCCGGGCAGGCGAGAGCCACGTGTCAACCGCGCCCCCTGGTGGCGCTATTATTCAAAGGCAAAATTGTTTCCACAGACCCGAGCTTTGGCCTTCACGTTTGAAAGAATACAGGAGCTGCAATGAATAATCAAATAATAACTTTTTTCTTCGGTTGTCTTCATGGTATACAAAGTTTATGCCCCGCCTGTGGAAACAATACTTGCTTTCCCAGGCAGAACGAGCTCACTAATATTACTCCTCTCTCCACCTCCCCGTTTCCTGCAACCCTACCGTGTTCATCTCCGTCTTTGTGTGTCTGTCTCTGATTGTCCCACTGTATGCGTCTGCCTTTCTCTCAGACTCTGTCTCTGCCTCTTTCTTCCTTTTTCTGTCCATCTATATGGAATTTAAAAACTGAACAAACAAAACAAACCAAAAAAATCTGCAGTCAACATAGTGGTGGTTACCAGAGGGGGAGGGGGGAGGGGAGGAGAGAGCGGGTAAAGGGAGTTAGTGATTTGATAACAAATAAAAGCTAGTCCTTTGATGCTAAATGTATACAGATGTCAAATTACAATGTCGTATACCTGAAACTTCTAGAACGTTATAAGCCAATGCAACCTCAGTCAAAAAGACAGAGGTTGGCAGAATGGATTAAAAAAATTAGGATCCAAATCTATGCTGTCTACAAGAGCCTCACTTTTGATCCAAAGAGACAAATAAATTGAAAGTGAAAGAATGGGAGAAGGTATTTTGTGTAGATAGTACAAAGAGAGCAGGGTGGCTACATTAACACCAAACAAAATAGACATTAAATTTTAAAAGTTATGTTAAACAAAGAAAGGCATTATATTTTAATAAAAGGTTCAATACAGCAAGAAGAAAGGACAAGTATAAAGATTTATAATTACAGCACATTAAAATCTGTGAAACAAACATTGAGAGAACTGATGAGACAAACAGATAATACAAGAGTAGCTGGAGACAGCACCACACTCTCCATGGTGGACAGAGCAACCAGACAGAAGATAAGGAAGGAAACAGGATGGACAGCTTGAACAACACAATAAATCAACTAGTCTAACAAACACATACAAACACTCTGCCCAACAATAACAGCATACATATTCTCAAGTGGACATAGGACATTCTCCAGGATAGACCAGATGTTAGGTCACAAGTTTTCTCTTCAATAGATTAAAAAAGAGAGATACCATACAAAATATCTTCTCTGACCACAACGGAATGAAATTAGAGATCAATAACATAAAGGAAACTGGAAAATTCACATAATTCTGGAATTAATCAGGACACTCTCAAGGAACTAATGAAGCAAATAAAAAAATCACAATGGAAATTAAAAAATACTCAAAGATTAAAGAAAATAAAAATACAACAGAGGAAGCTTATGGGATGTAGCGAAAACAGTGTTAAGGGGGAAATCTATAGGCCTAAATGCTTACATTAAAAAAAGTTCCAAAGGTCTCAAATAAACATCCTAATTTTACAACTTAAAAATAACAAGAAGAACAAAAAGAAAAAAGAACAAATTAAACCCAAAGTAGTATAAAGAAGAAAATAATGAAGATTAGAGCTGAGATGAATAATACAGAGAATAGACAAACAATAGAGAAAAAACCTGAAGTTGGTTCTTCAAAAAGATGAATAAAATTGACAAGTCTTCAGCTAGACTGAACAAGAAACAATGGACATTCCAATTATTAAAATCAGAACTGAAGGAGAGTCCATCCTCCAGAAATAAAAAGGATTATAAGAGAACCCCGTGAACAACTGTACGCCCACAGATTGTATAACGTAGATCAATTCTGAATCACAAAGAAAATCTGAACTCACCTATCACTGGCAGTAAGATTGGACCAGTAATCAAAAACCTCCTGACAAAGGAAGGCTCTGAATCTGATGGCCTCCCTAGGGAATTCTACCAAACTTTTAGAGAACTGACACCAATCTTTCTTGAAGTCTTCCAAAAAAACTGAAGAGGAGGAGGTACGTCCTAACTCATTCTGAGTCCAGCATAGTCCTAATATCAAAGCCAACAAACATACTACAAGAAAAGAAACTACAGGGCAATTTCCATTATGAACATCAATGAAAAGATTCTCAACATATATTTTATTCTTGCCTGTGGGGTGAAATTCACCATAGAAAGGGAAGACACGGGGTGGCCGAAAAATGGGTAAGACACGCTGCTTCACTGGGACAATGACAGAGAGGAGTGCCACCCTCTCTGGCATTCTAAAGAATGCAGGGATAGTGTCCCCATTGTATCTCTCTGTAACTCACAGCCTGGTCTGCCTCAGGACAGGGGTGAATCCTGGTGGATAATTCTAGTCTGGGGTCTGCAAACTATGGATTGCAGATCCAAATTGGTTAGCACCTGTTTTTGCATATGGCTTTTACCTTTATAAGTGACTGAGAGAAATAAATAAATAAAGAGAGAGAGAGAGAGAGAGAATATCATGTGAAAATTATGTGAAATTCAAATCCCAACATTTATGAAGAAAACTGAGCAAATCACACTGACCAGCATCACCAGACTAAGCACTTACATAACATACTCAACTCACAGGAAAGCAACGATCAGGAAAATTAGAAAACATAAACAGGAATACCTCAACACAGCCGATTTTCTTCGTAAAAATAAAACTTGGAAATAGGGCTGCAAGCGAAGTAAGTTGCCAAGTTGCTCATTTGTCACCAAATAAGGAAAGCCATTTACAGATGGTGATTTAAGTAAAACCACGTTTGATCACAGCAGCCAAAGAAATGCGTGCAGAGAAAATAAACTTGTTGAAGACGATTAGCTTTTCGCTAGATGACAAGAGGATTTTGGGAGCAACGGCAATAGCCGATTTTTAAAAATACACATAATTGCCCAGCAGGGGGCAGCAAAACCCCACAGGGCCAAAACCACCTGCAGGAAAGTGGTTTGCAGGGTCTGAAACATGGGTGTGTGTTCATTGGCCCAAATTTCATAACCGATGTATTAACTTGTTTAATCTTCATGAAAACATTGCAAGATCAGTACAATTTTTAATCCTGATTTTACAGTGGTTAAGTGACATTCCTAAGGCCATGCTATTAGTAAGCTTAAGCCATTTGTCTCACTCTAGGACTTGTACTTTTATTTAAGCAAATGATTATATAGTGCTTTCTAGGTGCCAGGCATGGTCTAAGCACTATGGGTGTTTTAGTCCCTTTAATCTTACAACAGTCTTAGGATTTTGGTACTTTTACTGCCACCTCCATCTCACAGATGCAGAAACTACAAACAAAACAAACAAAACTGAAGAAAAAACAAAAGCTCTTACTTCCTAGGATCTCTCCTGTGTGGTGGGTCCAGTTTTAGGAAAAAGCTGACGCGACAACTGGCTCCCAGGCAACAAGAATTGCCACTTACAGTCTGGCCCACCTTCTTCTGGAACATTCTATGATGACTTCTTTCTTCCTCATTGTCTGCATGGACGTCTACCAGTCTTTTTCTTAAGACACAGAGAGGTGGTAAATTTTATTGTTACTATTCAATGTGGAAAACATAAATTTAAAAATATGACAACAGGAGAGACGAATAGACAGAAAAAGTCACATTAAACATCCTATTTTCAACTGTAACATGGTGATTGCCAGTGAATGTATACCAAAGGCAAAACTATAATTATGTGAGAGTTGGTCAAGTATAAGTAAGCTCACACATGCACACACATGCACACAACACACATATGTTAAAGGAACTCTTTCAGCTCACGTGACTAGAAATCACTGAGCTCACTTACATTCACTAAATATTCTTCTGGAAAACAGAGCAAGAAATTCTAGGGCCTCTGTCTCCATAGAATGATTTTTCATATTTAAAAAATTATTATGATTAGCACAAATTTAACCTTATCACTTAAACTGTGAGGCAGAACCGAGGCCGGGTCAGGCTGACCTGTCTAGCTCAGTCAAAAGCTACCAAGAAAACTATGAGGAGGAGATGCATCCCCTGAAGGTTTAGAAAGCAGCAGTGGGGAGAGCTAGTTAATTTAAACCATCTGGATACACCATTTTTATAATCCCCCAACTTTCATTCCCATGCTATCCTTTTTTAGGGGTCTGGCTTTTCCTGCGGGGCCACAGTGTCCCCCTGACCAGTACGACAGGCCAGGGTGGCCAAAGAGCACCCGTGAACAGGCTGGCTTTCGGCCTTGGTGCTCGTTACTCCGTGGGTGTCAGTAGCACGATTTCCACCTGGTGATCAAGTCAATCGCCTCGGCTTATTCTCTGCTTTTTGCTCCGTGGCACCAAGAACCCCAAATGGCCAGGGTGGTCTCAACATCCAATGAAATGTTTACTCGATTAAAAAAAATTCTTATTGAAATACATATGCCCCAATTGCAAAAATCCCCCAGCGTAGAGCATGACAAATCGGTACAAAACCACACCCGGGCCTTGGCTCCGTGGCTCCGCGGGTTGGAGGGTTGTCCCGTACACCGAAGTGTTGCAGGTTTGATCCTGGGTCAGGGCACAGGCCTAAGTTGTAGGATCGGTCTCCAGTCTAGCATGTATGGGAGGCAACAATCTACGGTTCTCTCTCACAGTGATGTTTCTCTCTCCCTCTCTCTCCCTTCCCCTCTCTCTCTGTCTCTCAAATCAATAAACATATCCTCAGGCTAGGGTTAAAACAAACACCCCCTGCCCTGCCCCCACCCAGTACCTAGCGCTTAGATCCAGAACTAGCCGCTTACTGGTTCTCCAGGAGTTCCCTCCTGACCACTTCCCCCCAGGAAGTCACTCATCTGGCTTCTGAAACTGCAGGTTCCTTTTGCCTGTTCTTTAACTTTGCTGACAAGGAATCACCCAGCATGCACCCTTTTGTGACTGCTTTCTTTAGTCCAACATTATATTGGTGAGATTCATTCATGTTTTTTGCAGTTGTTGGTTTACTTGCTTTGCTATCAGAATACACCCCAATTAGTGTCTCCATTCCACCGCTGACGGGCTGTAGGGGTCTAGGCTGTCTCCAGCTTTAAGTCACCGCAAATACTGCTGCCCAGACACCCTTGCTTGTGTCTCTGGGCTGCACATGAAAGCTCTTCTCTTGTACCACCTGAGGCTGCCTTCCCGGGTCCGAGGGAAACTGTGGGCTCTACTTTCAAAGATTCTTCCTGATCACGTCTCAGAAGTGGTTGTACCAACTTATATCCCTACCAGTAACATCTGAGAGTTTTAGTTTTTCCCCATTCTTGCCAACACTGGCTTCTTCATTTTTTAATAGAAGTAGTGTGGTTTTAACTTGCATTTCTTCAGTAACAGTTGAAATTAAAAGCATTTTCATACTTTTATTGACCATTTGAATGTATACTTGCGAAGTGATTATCTCATTCATTTTTCTATTTGTCTTTTCTCGTTGAGTCTTCCTTCGTCAGATATGTAATTCAAACATATTGCCTCTTATTTGTCTTTTAATTCTCTTAACGCTAACGTTGGATGTTCAGATATTCCTAATTTTAATTTAGTCCAATTTGTAAACCTTTTCCTTAGAGGTTAATGCCTTTTGTATCCTTTAAGAAACAAAGTCATGAAGATGTCATAAGTCATAAGAAAATGTTCAAAGTCATAAGAAAAGTCTCCTGTTCTAAAAACCTGTATTGTTTCACTTTTCACATTTGGTCTGTAATTCACCAGGAGTGATGTGCTTGCATATGATTTGAGTAGGGATCAAGTTTAATCCCCTTCCCTCTTATTATTATGTAATTGAACCAACACTATTTAGTGAACAGATCATCTGTGCTCAGCATCGCTCAGTGCTTCCGATCCTCGATCAACTTCCCCTAACCGCACAGGCCTGTTTCTGGAACCTGTGGTCTGCTCTGTCTGCTGGTATACACTTGGACTGATACAAGAGTCAAATTAGCTGTGACTTTATAATAAATCCGTCCCTAATAGTGTTAATATTCCAACTACCTCCTCCTCCTTTTCCACATTTCCGGAATGATCTTTGTCCTTTATATACTTTTAAATTTCCACACACATACGAAACCTATTGGGATTTTAACTGAGATTGCATTGGCTCTAGATATATTTGGCCTTTACCATGCTCACGCTTTCAGACCTGCAGCGTAGCAGATCACCCTTCTTTCCCACTTACTACGTTTTCATTAATTCTTCTCAATAATTCTTTATACATTTTTGTGTAGAAGGCGTATACATTTTTATTAGATTATTTTTAGGTATATGAAGACTTTTTAAAATTTTAATTAATTTAGTTTTCACTTATAGTTGACATACAATATTGTATAAGTTTCAGTTGTGCAACATATTGACTAGACATTTATATACCTAATGGTCACTCTGCTAAGTCTAGTGTTTATCTGAGAGCACACATAGTTATTAGACTATTATTGACTATATTCCCTATGCTGTATGTTACATCCCTGTGACTGTTCTAGAACTGCCAGTTTCTATTTTCCTAATCCCTACACCTATTTCATCCGTCCCTCAAACCCCCTCCCATTGGAAACCACCAATTTCTTTCCTGTGTCTCTAAGTTTGCTGCTGTTTTATTTGTTTATTTTGTTTTTTAGATTCCACATATGAGTGAAATCATACGGTATCTGTTCTTTTTTTAAGCTCTTGCTCTCTTCTCTTGTATGTTGATCACTTTCTCTAGTGTTATGTTTGGATTCTTTTTTCTTTATTTCTTATATGCCTTAAAGATTTTTAGCTTGTTTATAGCAGTCTATTTTATTTTTGTTTTGTTTTGTTTTAAATTGTATTTATTTATTTCTAGAGAGAGGGGGAGGGAAGGAGAGAAACATCAGTTGGTTGTCTCCTGTATGTGCCCCAACCAGGGACCAAACCAGCAACTCAGGCATGTGCCCTGACTGGGAATCGAAGCAGTGACCTTTCGCTTTGCAGGACGACGCCCAACCAACTGAACCACACGGGTCAGGGGTGTTTTTGTCACTCTTATTTACATCTTGTGTGTGTATCCTTCAGCTGATTGTTATAATTACAAATGATTTTCCTACCTTTGTCTTTTAACCTTTGTACTCGCTTTATACATAGTTCGTTGATCCACTGTTTTCATTAAATATTTGCCTTTGTCAGTGGGAAACCTTTTATTTCCTACATTTTCCTAGTCATGTTTTTGATTTTTTTCTTTTCTACTTAAAGGAGTCGCTTAATATTTCTCGTAATACTGGTTTAGTGGTGATGAACTCCTTTAGTATTTTGTTGTCTGGGAAACTGTTTATCTCTTCTTTGATTCCAAATGATAGCCTTGCTGTGTATATAAATCTTGATCGTAAGTCTTTGGTTTTCATCACCTTGACTATCTCGTGACATTCCCTTCTGGTATGTAAAGTTTTTTCTTTTTTTTTTTTTGGTGTTTTTTTTTTTGAGAAATTAGCTAATAGTCACATGGGAGATCCCTTGAACATGAGTAACTGCTTTCATCTTGCTTCTTTAAGAGTCTTTGTTTTTAATCTTTGGTATTTTAATTATGATGCGTCTTCATATGGGCCCTTTTGGGAATTTCTGCACTTCATGGACGTGTAAGTCTATTTCCTTTACTTGGTTAGGGAAGTTTTCAGTCATTGTTTATCTCCAGCAGGTTTTTAATCCCCTTTTCTCTTTCTTCTCCTTCTGGTGCTTCCATGATGTGAATGTTGGTACACTGGATGTTGTCCCAGAGAGGTCTTTTTCTGTTAGCTGTTCCAATTAGCTATTTTCTGTTACCTTGCCTCCCAGGTCGCTGATTTGATCCTCTGTTTCATTTAATCTGCCGCTGATTCCTTCGAGTATATTCTTCATTTCAGTTTTGTATGCTTCATTTCCGACTAGCTGTTTTTCACACTTTTTACCTCCTTTTTCTATGTTTTTCTTTTACCTCTTTGTTTAAGTTCTTACTGCATTCAACTGTTTTACCCCTAAGTTCACTGATCACCCTTACAGCAAGTGTTTTGAACTCCATATCTGGTAGATTGCTCGTCTCCAATTCACTCACTTTTTTTCATGTAATTTTGTCCTGTTTTTTCATTTGGGACGTGTTTCTTTGTCTGCTCATTTGGGCCACCTCCCCGTCTTCATTTCTATACCTCAGGCAGGTCTCTACGTCTCCTGGCCTTTGACAGGATTCGGTAGAGGCCTCGTGTAGAAGGCGTCCTGTGGGCCCGCCGGTGCAGTTTCTCCTGTCACCCGAGCCAGGTGCTCTTGGGGTCCCATGTGTGCGCTGTGAGTATCCCCCTGTTGTTGGGCCTTCATTGCTGTTATCATGTCAGTGGGTGGGCTTGGCCCTCACAGGCTGATTGGCTGCCATGGTTTGGCTGCAGCTACAGCCGATGAACTGTGCAGGAGGCTGATCCTTTGAGTGTGTCATTTGTGGACCCAGTTGGGTGGTGCTTGGGGTGGTCTGAAGCCAGCCCCCAGGTTGGTCAGGGCTCCCGTGCCGGCCAAGGTCAGCTGCCACTCTTGTCGGGCTTGGGGCCACATGGCAGAGGCTACGCTGTGAACCCTGCTTGGCTGCTACTTTTTCTGGGTTTGGCACCCTTTGGTGGGCACCAAAATGCAAGCAGAGGCCAACTGCCACTTGTGCCAGGCGTGTGACCACTCAGTTGAAGCTACATTCCAGGCCAAGATTGGACGCCATTTTATGCCAGGCTTGGAGCCACTGAATGGGTGTTACCATGCAAGTTGAAACCAGTTCTCAATGATGACTGTTCTTAATTTATAATAATTAAGATGATAATTGAGTTGTAATTCTGGTGTGAGTATAGGAGTAGATAAGCACAGAGTTCACCTACTCAGCCATCTTGACCGGAAGTCAAGCAGTTATTCCTATATTGTTCCTTTTTATCTCTGGTAATTTTTCTTGTTCTGAAGTCTGCTTTCTTTTTATTAGTGTTTGATTGATAGTTATATTATATATCTTTTTCACCCTTTAATGTGGATCTCGGTTTAGTTTTTGGTTTGCATTTCTCTTTTGGTATATTTAAAGACCCAATTTATATTTGTATAAACTCCCAAACTTATATTGTTTGCTTATTTTTTTCAGGGTTTTAATTTTTTTGTTCCTTTATTTTTTTAATAGTGTGTTTTATATATGCAGAAGCCTTTTAACAATGATATATATTACAAATATTTTTTCCCAGTTTTCCAGTTGTATTTTAACTTTATGTATGAGTGGGTGTTTAAATTCCATGTTAGAATTTCTCTTTATTTATTTTATGTAGTTAAATTTGTCATTCTCTATTTTTATTGCATCTGGACTTGTGAGTCGTAAAGAAAACCTTTCCATAATAGCCTGAAGACACGTGTTCCAAAGGCTGTATTTAGAAGTTATTGGGTTAGTGTCTTTCCCCTACTCCCAAGGAAAGGGGAATTCATTCATAATTTGTTCCAGTGTTGGTGTGGTTTCTTCAATTCCACTATGCATTTGAAATTTATTCCTCTGTATGGTGTAAGATATGGATCTAATTTTATCTTTTTCTTGAAGACTATCCAGTTGTCCCATCACCATTTATTAAAAGCCCCTTTATTGCTTTAGTGACTTGAGATACCACATGTCTCAGATCTGACAGTTCCTTATGTATAAGGGTCTAGTCTATTCCTTGGCTTTTCTTTGGTCTGTCTACTTATGCACCAGTAATATGTTGTTTTAATTCTAGAGGCTTAAGAGTGTATTTTAACATTTGGCAGAGGTGATCCCCATGAAAATTTTATAAAAAGGGGCTCAAATCTATGCTTACACATTTATTCTTCTATATGAAGTTCAGCATCAACTTGTTGAACTCCATAAAAAATGAAAACCTTGTTAGTGTTTTTATTGACATTATCTTACTAAAAATTGCTTTACAAAAAATTCTTTTGTTTTTATTACTATAGTAACTTGGGAAGAACTGCATCTTTATGAATTGAGTCTTTTTTTCCAAAGGAAAACTGATATTCTTTTATATGTCCAAGTCTACTTTTGTGTTTTTCAGAAATTTTAAAAAGTTTTTCTCAAATAGGTTTTGCACATTTTTTTGGTTAATTCATTCCTGGGTATTTTATCTTTTTTTGTTGCTATTGTAAATGGGGGTTTCTCCAACATTTTATCAGCTAACTGGTTACAGTTGTGTATATAAAAGCTAATGATGTGTGTATGTTAGTGTTATATCCTGTTACTTTACTGAATTATTTAGAGTTACTTTTATTATTGATTAAAGTTTTACAGGTACATGCTCTTATCATCTGCAATTGGAAATGGTGTTGCTTCTTTTCAATCCTTATTCCAACAATCTGACATCGATTTCTTTTGCCTAATTGCATTGCTCCGTACGTCCAGCAGAAGGTTGCAAATGCTGCGAGAGCGGACCATCTTTATCTTGTTCCTAATCCAGGAACATTTCTGGTGCTCTAGCATTTTCTAAAGCAGCACAATCCTGGCTGCAGGGCTTTAGGATGAAGATATGCATTTATATCACCTGTCTATGATTAAGAAGGCGTTAATTAATTTCTATTTTCATTTATTTTTACCCGGGATGGATGTTACATTTTATACATGGTTTTGCAGTATCTGTGAAGCTGCTTGAGCCTTAGCTCAATTTCTTTAGAAATGGTCTTTCTGAGGCCCTTCCTCTGAGAGTCTTCAAAGGATGGATATCTTAGATTTTTTTTCATTATACCTTGGATATTGTATAGAGTTTAATCGATACTTTGGTTGTTCCACTCACCAGTGTAAACTTGTTGGTCATTTACCAGCTTCACGAGACCTTTCACTTTTATGCTTACTGCTTAAACACTCTGTAAGCCGCTCACAATTCCCGTGATTAAGCCCTTCTTACTGGACACACTCGGTTAATAATACATTTTGCCACCCCCCCCACCCCATTATCTAGACCTCTTTCAGCTCTTCTTAAAGCTGATCTTGTTTGTAATACCATTCAAAACAACCCTAGTGTTTTACAACTGATTCTGTTTTTTTAATTGAATAAATTTGACATGTAACATTGTGTAAACTTAAGGTATACCGAATGTTAATTTGATATATTTATATGTTGTCCTATGATTGCTGTTGTAGCAATTTCATCACATTATATAGTTATAGTGCAATATATTATCTATATTTGTTATATTTTGTATTAGATCTCTATGGCTTATTTACTACCCATTACAAGTTTCTACCCTTAAACACTATCAATCTCATCACTCCATTCCCTGGCAACCACCATTTTATTGCTTTTTATAGGTTTGGTGTATTTAGATTCCACACGTAAGTGATATCATATGAGTTCTCCAGAACCAACATATCTCGGCATGTAATATTTCTACTTATAGACTTATTGATATTTTCTTTGTGACCTGATACATGATTCCACTTTATAAATAATCCTTATACCTTGAGAGTGAGTCATATTTTCTATTACTGGAATGAAAGGTTTAATATTTAGCCACCTTATACCTTACTGATTATGTTGTTTAGCTCCTTTATATTTTCACTTATTTTGTTTCACTAGATCTGTCTTATTCTGAGTGGTGTTTTAAAGTCTCCCATTATTAATGTGCTTTTATGCTTCTTTGCATATCATAACTGTTGCTTTAAAAGGTGGGGTTTTATTGCATTATTTAATGTGTGGATATAATGGAAATGCCTCCACTGTGATTAGTGATTTTTAGCTTAAAAGGAGTAGACTTTTTAAAAGTCTATTTTACTTTCTTCTTGGAATGCTTTCCTGAACCTACTTATTTCCTGTGGGTAACTTCTGCTAATCTTGCCCATTGGTGTTTGTATGTTTTTCCCTGAATTCCCACAATTTAAGCTGTCTCTTTATTATAATTTCTCATGATGAATATATAAACTCATCAAATCATTCTATGCATGTTATGTCCCTACTATGTGTCAGGCACGATTCCAGGTATTGGGAAAGCAGTCGTAAATAAGAAAGCCATGAACTATTCTCAGTCAGCTCACAATCGTCATTTATTGTTCTTTTGTCACACGTAATAAAATTTGTACTTTACTATTGTTTGTCTGTTTATTGCCTGTAATCTCCATAAGAAAAAAGACCAGTTGCTGCTTTGGTCATTGTTAAATTCCCAGCACTTAATACAGTGGGCCCCATAGAGTTGACATTCAATAAGCATGTGTTAAATAAATCCATAGGTCTGTCTATATTTATTTATGTATTTTATATTCCAGACTAGGAGAGAATAGTCACAATCACACCCACAAAAAATGGAAGTTTAGTTTTTCAGTTCAACTCTAAGTTTTCTCACCCAGGTGCAGTCTGAAATCCATCAAAAGAGAGAAGGAGGGCTTCGTTTCCGTTCAGGCAAACATTCCAGTTCTCCTTATTTTCACCTTTGTATAAGTGAGTTCACTTTCGTTTCCTTATCCAGGGACTAGGAAGCCTGGAACCAGCTGGCACGGGTGTCAGGCCACCCAGAGGGCCATGCTGAGAACTCGCTGTCGGAGAGGAGAGCAGGGCCAGAAGGAGCTGAAGTCCAGAGTTGGCCTGCTCATGCCTCCTTTTCCAGCAGTATTTTAGAAGAAAAAAATTCAGATCTTTAAAACCGTCTAAAAATACCTTTTTGATATCTGCTTTGAAAGGGTGCCCAGAATTGCTTTGTTTGTTTCTATAACACTGCGTGTCAATCAGCTGGGCGCCAACAAGCAGAGAGCGCTCTACAAGGAAGGAGCCGGAAAATGTCAGAACGCCAGATATTCATAAGTGACAGATTCCCCAGAACCGAAATGACCCCTCTCTGCTTCTAGGCCTCTGGGGTATGTTGGTGTCACTTTAGTGCAAACATTCTCAGATGTTAGGGAGAATATCCAAGTCACCTGTGAACGACTCACCCCCTTAGAGTATATGTAGTTCTACTGTGGAGGCAGGTAGGAAGGATGGGGAGAAGGGCATTTTCTTCCACTTACCACCCTAGCCCATCAGTGTGAAACACCATTGCCAAGGTGAGCTAATATTACAGATATGAGGGAATGCATGCCCCCTGGCATCTAGTCATAGGGAAAAGTTGGGAATCAACTTTCATGACATGATCTTATCAGAGACAATACTTGGTTGATAACCAGACATCTCAGTTAATGAGAGTAGTGTCTTAGTCCTGTCTCAGCATAATCCACTTCTGGGTTCTTGGATCAAACACACCACCCTTGAATCCAGCCACGGGTAATTCCATGTCCCTTGTTAGTGTCCTGTCTGAATGTCTTGGGGGACACACAAGCAGATCATTCCACCTAAACTAACTTCCTTTGTAAAAATCATGTCTGTGCTTATTCTCTACATAGAATATTGACTGTTTACTACAGTAATGATAATTCTGTATTAAAAAGTAAGATTCCAGAAGGCCATTTCCTTGGGGACACTTAAGTGTAGAGATTATTATAGGTTGTCATAATAACCTATAATGACAAGGTTATGATAGAAATCATAATGAGAATCTGGGGAAGGGAGAGGATGGCACCCTGAGGCCCCTCACCCTCTACAAAAAACACTTATCCATCCCTTGGTTTCTAGTGGACGCGTGAAGAGGAAAGAGAGCTTTGAGACAGGAAGAGCCAGGAATTTGCTCCCAGACATGAGGGGAAGATGTTAGGATGAAGCATATAAGTTTCAAGGACAGATGGAATCCACTAGCGAGGTTTTGGGCAGCTTAGGAAGTTTAATCTATTGCCTGCCACCTAACAAATTAACCCAGAACACAGCAGCTTAAAACAACATGTATTACTGCCCAGGTTGCACGTGAAGGAATGAGGAAGCGGCTGAGCTGGGTGGCTCTGGTTTTGGAGACTGTGGTCATGGTGCTGGCCGGGGCTGCAGTCTCTGGAAGGCTTGGCTTCCAGATGGCTCAGTCACATGCAGGAGGCCTCCGTTCTCCGCCACGAGGGTCTCTCCGCAGGCGCGCTCCCTTGCTCTGATGTCATGGTAACTGGCTTTGCGAGAGGGAGTTAGAAGCTGCACTCCATTTTTTCTGCAACACCTTATTGGGGATATGAGTCACCCCAACTCAATTGGGAGGGGACTAACAGGAATCATTGGGACCGGCCACCACAGATACTTATGTCCGATGTCAGCTTTGAAGAATGTAGAAAAAGCTGTAGTTCATTAAAGGTATGAACTGCTTGTCAACTGGATGAAAAAATGGGTTGGGACAAGTATTAGACAACAAGGGGCCCAGAATCTTAGGGAACTTTGGGAAAGCAGGTTAGGGAAGAATATGCAGAGTGGTTACACAGATGTAGAATGTTTGGGAGATGATAGAAAACTGCCTTTTCCAGCTAGAAACTTAGAGAATAAAGTGTGAACTGGGAGGATTAGGGTGATCAGTAAGAGATAGAAGCCTCTCTGCCCAGGACATGCCCTGAGGACGTCCACACTGCGGATGACCCCGGATGTTTACTGTGGGAGGGATTTGGGGTCTTTCACTAGATGGGGAAGCAGGTTTTTCAGAGGAAGGGACGATCCCACCAGACTTGGCGGCAGTGCCAACCCAAATCAGCTTCAGTTGCATGACTGATAGAGCAAAAGGCAGCGTGGCTTTGAAAAAGAAATGTAACCTTTAATAACATCTCCTCCAGAGCACCTTGAGGAAGTAAGTGAGAGGAGCAGGAAGAGGAGGGAGGTTTCCTATTGGCTTCACCAGCCAATACCTTGCTAGAGTTCAGATCAAGTGAAACTCAAAACAATGTCTTCATGGGTCCCTATATTATTTTGCTTTCCCATCCATCCATCCATCCGTCCTCCCATCCATCCATTCGATGTTTGTTGATCATTTACTTTGTGTCCTGATTCTCTAGAGAAAAAACAATTTTTTTTTTTGCAATTTATAGAAGTATGTGTTTTCCAATAGTCATGACCACAATTTTCTCTTTCTGGAGGATGTTGGCGTCACTTTAGTGCAGAGATTCTCAGATGTTAAGGAGAATATCCAAGTCACCTGTGAATGACTCACCCCCTTAGAGTATATGTAGTTCTACTGTGGAGGCAGGTAGGAAGGATGGGGAGAAGGGCAAGAAGGCCAATCAAGAAGCAGAGAGCGAACACTTGAGGGGAGTGAAAGACACACAACTGACAAATGGTAAAACAGCAGCTAAAGTCAAGTTGGCCTTTTGGATCACATCTCCTAAAATGATTTATCTTGACTTTTACTTAACTCAGTAGCTCTCTCTCCTGACCTTCACTGGTTGTTGTTTCTTTTGATAAGACTCCTTATTGTTCCTAAGCTCACCTGAAATAACCCCACAGAAAATTACATAACAATATTTCCATAACTTAAAAAAAGTTATACATAACTACTTTTTTTGTAAACATCTAGGTTGGTCTCATGTTATAATCATAAGAATCAGACTATGGGCACTTAAGTAAAAATTTTTTGCCTGGACACAAATAAACATTTAAAAATAGAAGTTGGATTTTAGATATAATTGTCAATAGATAATGTTTAGTATTATGTATACATAATATTAAATATGTACTCAATATGTAACAAGTAGCATTGTCCACATTGTCATGGGCTGAATTGTGCCTCTGGAAATTCGTGTACTAAAGTCCTAACTCCTAGGACCTCAGAACGTCACAGTATTTGGAGATAGGGTCCCGAAAGAGATCAGTTAAAATGAAGTCATTAGTGTGGGCCCTGATTGTATATGACTGGCGTCCTTATAAGAAGAGGAGGTTAGGACACAGACATGGGCAGAGAAAGACCATGTGAGGACAGAGGGTGAAAATGGCCACCTAAATGCCAAGGAGAGAGTCCCAGAAGAAACTGACCCGGCTGACCTCTTGATCTTGGACTGCGATCCTCCAGAACGGTGACAAGAGACATGCCTGTTGTTAAGTCCCTGGTTGGCGGTGTATTGGTTTGTTATAACAGCCCAGCAAAACAATACACTCATTTTACAAACGAGGGGATTTGAGGTTAGAGAAGTAAAATGACTTGCCCCAGTATGTGGCACTAGCAGGCTCAGGTGTGAGCTCACCTGACGAGGAGGCCATTTCCCATACCCCACTGCGAACAGAATATGCTTCAGGGCAATAGAAAAACATTATCTAGCAATTTCCTCTAATGAAGTCACTTTATACACCACCCCTACCCGCCCCCCCCAACACCCCCTATCCTCTTCATAGTCTTTTCCAGGCTGCAGAGCAGGCCCCTGGCTCCCCCCATATCTTCTCTGGCCTTGGGACTCCCACCATGGGCCATGAAAAATTAATCATCACCTTGCCTCTCCAAACAGTAACCATGAAGAGCTTTGCGCACAATTCAGAGGATCCAAGATAATGTTTTTCTCCCTATGACATGCTTGTCATAAACAAGATATTTTAGTACATCCTTTGAAAAGGAAATTGATGATTGGCCTTTCATTGCTAGTCAAAGCAGAAGCCTTTAGTTCTTGTAAGCTTGGAACACACATGGGCTTTATCAGGCCACACGACCTCGGGCGGTCTGTTTACTGACATAGCCAGCTCAATGTCCAGATCCAGCGGGTGTGCTGGACAAAGAAAATCAACTGTTTGGTTCAGGGCTGTGTGCTGAAGACACACCCCCATGACCGCCCTTTCTGTTTGTTTGTTTCAGCCTTGGCTATCCCCCCTTCACGGAAATTCAATCCAGCCCCAGAAACCAATGAGGCAATCGGTCTGGAACTAGGGTAGCCACAGTGCGTATCAGGTTTATTATTGGCCACCTTATCAACTAAGGAGACAAGGATTGTTTCAGATTCAAAAGGGGCCGAGTGGCCAACAATGCAGTCAGGTGGTAGACACCTGATAAGGTAGCTCTTACTCATACAGGTGGTACATTTGGCCAAAACGTTTCCATGTCTCCCTTCCCAGCTTCTGAGATTTGGCTTTACTTAATATTTCTAGCTTTTCATTTTTATTAAATTTATAGGGGTGGCATTGGTTATAGGGTCACATAGGTTTCAGTTGTGTATTTCTATGATGCATGGTCTGTATGTTGCATTGTGTACCCATTTCTAGTTTATTAAATGTCTTCCTTTTTCATTTAATGTTGGAGTCCAAGAGGTCAGCCCTTGGGTCTCTCCTCTTCTCAGTTTACACTCCTTGCTTGATAATCTAACACCTTTTCATCCCTTGTCCACATGCTGATGAAATGCTACCTTACATCTTTGGCCAGCACCTTTTCCTGAATTCCAGACTTACACATATATATTCAACTGTCTACTCAACATTTCCTTGTGGACACCTCACGGGCAGCTTAAACTTCCTACGTACAAACTCAATTTCTAGTCTTCCTCCCAGAACCTTCGACTTGCTGGAATTTTCCTTCTCCCAGTTAATGACAGTATGGGTTTGTCATGCCATGATACTTGGGATTCGCTTGCCTTCTCCTGGGCCCCCAAACCCAAGATCCTAAGCACCAGGTGGGTTGTGCTGGCTCTACCTTCAAAAAACCCAACACCCAACTTCTTCCCCCCGCCACCTCTGCACTCCTGGTCAAGTCCCCGCCCTCTCCGGCCAGGAACCCTCAGCTCCTTCATCTCCTAATGGTCTCCCTGCTCTCCTTGTCCCTGACACTGGCTTTTCACCTGCAGGCTGAGGGGTCCTGGAGGCCTGAGTAAGACGACACGACTACCCAACTCAAGCTGCATGAATTTCTTTTTTTTCATTTCTTTTATGACTTAATGTTCCCTTGCTAACCTTTCCCTGATGCAACAGGCTCCGTGCTGTTTCTCAAAGCTGCTGATAAAGCCCCTGCCAACAGGGTCTTTTGGGAACACACGTTTGGTCTGCTCACCTCCCTCAAGAAAGGATGTTCAAATTTCCTTGCCCAGAAGTCTGCCCTTGGGCATCGTCTGACTTTTGTTTGTTTGTTTGTTTGTTTGTTTTTTAAATCCTCAACTGAGAATATGCTTTCATTGATTTTAGAGAAAGAGGAAGGGAAGGAGAGAGAGACAGAGAGAGAGAGAGAAACGTCAGTAGGAGAGCAACGTCGATCAGTTGCCTCCTTTACGTGCCCCAACTGGGGATCAAACCCACAACCTAGGTGGGTACCCTGACCGAGGATCGAACCTGAGACCCTTTGAAGCACAGGGCAATGTTCCAACTGACTGAGCCACCAGGCATGGCAGGCATCTTCTGACTGTTGATTGCACTTTGCACATCCCAATACCCCGTCATACCCTGTCTTGAACTACAGTTATTTTACAAATACTTTCTCTCTTACTAGAATGATGAACTCCTTGAAGCCAGCTCTAAGCACATCTGAACTGCTCTCCGTTGGTTTTGCTGAGTCATGCTAAGCTTGTGCGTTGGACCGCTCCGTTCCAAAACGCAGCCAACAACTGTGCTCCTTACCTTCCAAAATAAAGTCACGATTTCTTTCCATGTGCAGCAGTAGTGTTCACCTCCTAAGACATTCTTCCAGGATGCATATGGCAGAGAAAATGGGCCTCTTGCAGCATTACTTCGGCTCAGACATGGACTCAGGCAGGTTTGTAAGGCATTTGGATGTGCACACATTCATTCAAAGCGTTTTGCCACCAGTGTAAACCCAGTGTTGGATTTTGACAACTCAAGGGGTGAGGAAATTCCCTTCTCCTCATGTGGTAGAATTGCGAGTGCTTCCTTGCCCTTAACTGGAAAGATCTAGGAAAGAGAGATGGTTGCAGTTTCTGGAAGGGCGTAGGAGAATCCTATCGCTCCAGAGTTTCTGTCCAGGGTGATTACAGTTGTTGGGAAATGATTATGTGGTCAGTTCTTATCTTTTTAGGGTGGCTGAAAAATTAAAGAAGGTCACAGTTTTGCAATAGCGAGGAGGAGTTTCTAAAGAGTGCTTATTATCTGCGAGGATGTGGGCAGCTGGGAAGTGTTGGGCCTGCAGAGTCTCTGGGGATGGAAGTTGGAAGCCTATCCATGGCTGCAAAGGTCTGGGAAGGAGGCTTTTCTATCAGAAGGGCTGGAACAGCTAGGGGTGGGGAGGGCAAATCGGGAAGCAGCTTCTCATCAAAAAGGGGCGGCAGAGTTGCAACAGCTGGGAACACCCAGAACAGGGGATTTTAAAGAGGAAAATAAACTGAGACTAATGGAGGGAAAGCTGTCTGCCAGGGAGCCTAGCCTGTCTTGCCCGGCACGTGTTTTCAACATTAACAGTAACTCCAGCCTTTCCTCCCGGGCGAGCCCTCAGCGTGAATGTGCAGCGACTCTCCAAGGCGCTCCCCCGCCCCCCGCCCCACCGTTGCTCTCGTTTTTCTCCAGGAATTAATGTATATACGTTGCCCTCTTTCGTTTGTCTCTTTTGTGATAATCCCGCGGGACCAATTCAGTTTGTTAAAAATACTAGAACACCTATAAATAGCACTTGTGGAAGATGATACACATTTTAACAATAAATATTGGAGATGTAAGTAACATACAGTAGTAGTTCATGATATGGAAAAGTTTTGTATAAATAGGGTTTTGGTCAAACCATACTTAAGTCTTACCGTAAGAGTGCTCTACAATTGTCCCTTGTGTGGGTTGTGTGCATCCTCCTGTTGTAGTTGAGCCTTGATTGTCGGGGACACGTTGTGGGTGCGTGGGGTTGACCCTCAGGCTGATTGGTTGTGAGGACCGACCACAACCACAGTGGACAAGCTCGGGTGCCTTCTGTGACTCTCCTATGGGTGTGCCTTTTGTGGAGCTAATTGGGTGGTGCTCTCTGGTGGCTGGAAGCCAGGCCCTGGGCTCTCTGATCACGTGGACTACCTTTCAGATGGCGCCAAAAGGCAAGAAGCCTAAGAGGAGAACCTGGCAGTTCGGTTTGGACCTTACTCATTTGGTAGAAGACAGAACTTTGGATTCTGGAAAATTTGAACAGTTTCTATGGGAGTAGGTTAAAGTCAATGGAAAACCTGGAAATCTTGGGAATGTTGTTCACACTGAATGCTTCAAGAATAAAATCACAGTGGTTTCTGAGAAACAGTTCTCTGAAAGATATTGGAAACAGCTTACCAAGAAATACCTTACGAAGAACGGCCTTCGTGATTGGCTCCATGTGGTTGCCCCTGACGAGGAGGCTTAGGAACTTTGTTGCTTCTGTACTTTGTGGACTGACCCACATGAAGACAGATCTCAGTCTGGGGATTAGAGGAAGCCACCCTTCACAGGACTTTGCTTAATAATAAAATAAATGAGTGCACGAGAGAAAGAAACCTCTACAAATGGACTTTTAGTTTATCAGTGAATTAAAAAAAAAACAAACACTGCACTCTGTGAAGCCAGGCACTGGGTGTGTTGGTTCTGGGGCTTCTTGGGAGGGGCTCGGGTGCAGTCCAAGTTCAGACGCCGACTGTGCTGGGCGTGGGCCACCTGTTAGGAGCTATAAGGCAATTCACGGTTGGTAGCTGCTCGTGCTGGGTCCAAAGGCACGTGAGGGAAGCCACACTGCGAACCAAAGCCAGCTGCTCCCAGTGCCAGGCCTGGAGCCACTCAGCAAGAAGCACAGGGCACTCCAGGGACAGCCACTGCCTGCCTGGGGCCTGTGAACCTTTGATAGTTTTAGGGAAGTCTGCGCGGGCTGAGGCCGGCTGCCTATGAGGAACAGCCCCCGAGAGACGCAGGTGGTGCACCAGGTGGGGGGGCGGGCTCAGATTTGGCGCTCCCCTGTACCTGCAGGTTGTGTGGCAGGAGGGCTCAACACAGGAACAATGGAGGCTGCCCCTCCAGCCCTTGTCTTGAAGCTACACAATTCAGGTTCTCCCCATACGTCTCTGGTGCCTTTTGAGCCGCTCTCCCTTTGCTGGGACTTAGGGTGAGTGTGAGCGAGTGAGTCTGTGTGTGGGCCCATCAAGAGGATACCTGGGTTTCCAGAAGCCCTCTAGCTCACCTGGACAGAATCCCTGCTGATTTTCAATGCCAGATATTGCGAGGAGTCATCTTCCCGTGCCCCACAACTCCCCAGCCTGGTTGGGGCTGGAACCCCTCATTCCTTAGGAGGGACCTCCACAGAGGAGTGAACACTCTCGATTCCAACCACCCCACGTGGGTGGGGGACCAGCCCATTTTGCATCTCCACCCCTCCTACCAGTCTCCACATGGCTTCCTCTTCATATCCTTAGTTATAGGAGTTCCGTTCAGCTAGTCTTCACATGGTTCTCCAGGGTGATTGTTCTATCATTTAGTTATAGTTTAGATGTGGTTCTGGGAGGAAGTGAGCACAGCGTGTACTTATTTAGCCATCCTGACCAGAAGGTATCATGCAACACATTCTTAAAAGAGAGTAAGGGTGGTGTTTCAGATTAATTGCTGTAAGAAGTAGTCCAACTTGATTCATGCATTCTAAACATATTTTACAAATGCATAAAAAATAAAAACAGTAGCCTACTCTTTGCCCCGCACAATTTCAAGTGTGGGTTATAGGTATGAATGCAACCCGGTCCCTGAGGAGCCTCTGCTGTTGGCCTTCTGCAATTCCGGGCCACTTCTCCACTTCCGGGCTTGGATGAGCTGCCACACAGTGAAGAGCGGGGTCTGCTTTCCTCTGTGGCCCACAGAGGATTATCATAAACCTGGGGAGCAATCGCTCTGGGCATTTTGGAGAAGGCTGCAGGGAAGGGATGAAATTGAACATAGAATGATGAAACCAAATGAGTGGGATGGGACAAAATCCAACATAAAAAGCACAGCATTTAAAAAAGAAAACGACGCTAGAATACAAACTAACACATGGCCAGACGGAGGTGTAGAGTTAAATTTCGTCGATCCTGAAGCTTATCAAATTTGGGGGACTCCGGTAATACAAAGAATAAAAACTTAAGAATAGAAAATTTGGTACAAAAAATATGTATCTATTGAAAATGAGAACTACCTCACAAAAAGATATAAAATTTATACAAACAATATAAACTTCAAAAATACCACAAGAAAACATTAATAAACTGCCTGACATGCCTTGATAAGACTGTTTTCTTCTACATTTTTAAACTGCACACCCCTTTACTGAGGTGTAGTTGACAATTAAAAGTTGTATATACTTAAGATGTACACCTTGATGACTTGATTTGTATATACACTGTGAAACATTCACCCCAATCAAGGTAATTAACATACCCACACCTCATCTCTCCTTGTGTGTGTGTGTGTATATTGAGAAGACTTAAGAAATATCCTGTTAGCAAATTTGAACTATATGATATAACACAGTTAACTAGAGTCCCATTATTGTGCAGTACATCACCAAACCTTATTTATCTTGCATAACTGAAACTTTATGCCCCTTCAGCAACATATCAAATTCCCCTAGCTGCATACCCTTCTTCAATTTTGTAATTTTGTAACATGTTTTCCATGAGAAGGATAGCAATGCACTTCATGTGCCAGAGAGTTTGCCGTGTGTCACTACTACAGGCTTGTGTCCTTACTGATAGAGGAATTCACGTCAATCTTATTGCATGTGACCTCCTCCCAAAATTGATGGCACATTCACAATCGATCGCATATGCTGCATATATTCCTGACGGGAGAGAGCTTCCGTTTCGGCTGGGGGCAGTTGGCACAGTGGAACCCTCTCTAACAATACCCAGTCTGTTACGACGGAAAGAATTGCCACAGACTGGCATGGGGCTCCCTCCATCTCAAACCCTGTTTGCTCTTTTGCTGCTGGGACCTTACCGTGCTGGGGAACACAGGACAGTTCAGAGGTACACCAGCACGACCTCACAGAGGGCAGCAGGTGCATTGCCGGTGGCCATTCCTACACTTGGATGGCTGGCCCTCACGTAACTCCACACGGCACTGGAAACCACATGATTCTATCTCATCAGGGTCAGGGCGAGGGAGAAGCAAGCGAGGTGCCTGAGGCTCACAGCTGAAAGGGGTGCTCCTTCTCAGGGTCAGGCGAATGCAAGGCTGACCCCCTTAAATTTTATTCCCGCCATGCCTCCCTTCCCTCACCCTAGTCCTGGCCCTGTGTCCGTTGAACCTAAGGAAGCGTCTCCCAACTGCGCTTTCCTTGACTGATCCCTAAAATAAACACTGCCACTTCAAAGCCAAGCAATATGAGGGGAAGTTAGCGTGGCAAGAAACAGTGGACTTAACAGGGGATGATTAAACGTCATTATTTTGCAAAATTTACAAAAACAGAACCATATGTTCACACTGCTAGGGTCCGCAGGGCCTTGGGAAGAGTTCTTTGCAGGTGAGGGGTTCTGGATTCAGCAGCCTCTGATAAACCCCTCACCTCTGCCCTGGGACCACAGCCGGACTTCCGAGCAGGAGTGTATCCCAAGAGCTTATCTTTGCTTTCGGGACATTAAGAGCCTAGACTCTGAAGCTGGACTATTTGAGTTTGAAGCTAGTTTGTGGCACCTAAACATCGTCCTTAATGGCTCTGTGCCCCGGATTTTCTTGGCTGATACCCATAGCACGGGTTTAAGTAATGTTAAGATTAAAGGAATTAGTTCATGCAGAATGCACATAATAAAAGCTCAATATTTATTAGCTATTGTCATTTTTATTATTAGTTGTAGTACTAGTATTTGTACCCCCTCCCCGCCACCGTAACCCCATAAGGAGACTAGGTGTCCCAACAGGGCTCAAAGAAGCTTCCTTGTTTTCTGAATGGACTGTTGTCTACACGTAAGAGAAGGTAGACAGGAAGTTGTCAAAGAGAAATGATTGTTTTTTTTCAGATAATATTGTCTCCAAATTGCATTTAGGTCAATGAAGGAATTGGGGCCATAAAGAAATGTGCTGGTTTATGGCATGCAAAAGGGAAAGTCAAAGAGCATTAAGAATGGACTTGTCATCCTTTGCTCCCAAATGAAAAAGAATAAATTATTTTAGAAGAAAAAATCACAGGATGATTTTTTTAAAAAAAAAGACACAATGGACTTTTTTTTTTTTTCCTTTAAAGTTGCCTGTTAATTCAGTCTCCTTTAGACCACATGTTCCCACAAGACACTTCACTCCCACCTTGGGTGGGGCGCTGTGGCCAGCGGGTCCCGCCGCACAGGCTCCGATTGGGAAGAGGAGGTGGGGGCGAGGGGGCCAGGGGACGAGTGGCGGAGGGACCAGGAGGAAGCTTAGGCTTCCCGCCCACGTGGGCGCAGCGAGGCGGAACCACCACCTGGGTCGGTCGAGCGGTGGTGTCGCTCTCTCGGGAGCAGGGGCGAGGAACCTGCCCTGGGACAGCGCGGCCCCTTCAGGCGCCGCACACCGGAGAGTGTTCGCGCGGGGAGGGTCGGTCCCGGGAGCGGGTGTTCCGAGAGCCACAAGCCCGCGACCGGGGTCCCCGCCTGCCCGGCGCGGCACCGCCTCCTCAGCGGGTGCAGGCGCCCGGCGCGCAGGTGGGGGCGCTGTGGCCTCGGCGCGGGGACCGAGCCTGCGAGTCAGACCCGCCTCCTTCCCCTCCCCGCCCGCCCCCCACGCGTCGTGTCGCCGGAAAGCCGGGAGGAGACAGAGCTCTCGGGCTCCACGGCGCTCGGCCCGCAGTCCTCCGATCGCGCGGAGCAGAGCCGGTTGCGACGCCGGAGCACAGGATCGCTACCCTCCCCGGCCGCCTTTGTCTGGGAGCTGTGCAGCCTGGAACCGCGGCTCTCGGGGGCCGGGGACGCGCCCACAGCGGTCGGTGACAGCTCCTCCCTCCCGGAGGCTCCGGGACGGAGGGGCGGTTGTGCCGGGCCCTGCTCGCCCGCGCCTGCACATCCACGAGCTCGGACCGATGCCCCCACAGCAGGGGGACCCCGCATTCCCCGGCCGCTGCGAGGCGCCGCCTGTGCCGCCCCGCCGGGAGCGCGGGGCGCGTGGGGGGCGCGGGCCCGGGGCGCCCGGGGGCCGGGGTCGCGCGGGCGGCGCCGAGGGGCGCGGCATCAAGTGCGTGCTGGTCGGCGACGGCGCGGTGGGCAAGACGAGCCTGGTGGTGAGCTACACCACCAACGGCTACCCCACCGAGTACATCCCCACCGCCTTCGACAACTTCTCGGGTGAGCCAGCCCGCGGGGCGGGGGCTGCGGGGAGGGCGCAGGGCCGCCGTCCGCGGACGCGGTGCTGATCGACCCTGTGCGAGAGGAGGGAGGGGGCGCGAGGGGCGCGGGGACCCGAGGGGCTGCAGGACCTCGGGCCCGCCTCCTGCCGGGAATCGGACCGAGTGCGGAGTGCGGGACGGTCCCCGACATTTGGGGGCCGGGGAAGCGCGGAGAGACTGGAGAGCCCTAAACCGGAGCCCGAGTCAGAGCCTGAGCAAAAGGAAAAGGGCAGAGCGGGAATCAAACAGGTCGAGTTCAGGTTGCCCGGTCAGTTTGCCGCGCAGAGAAAGTTGCGTCAGGTCGACGCTGCTGGCGCCGCTGCTGAGTTTCACAAGGAAGGTGAAGCGCAGGTGCCATTACCTGTGGCCCTTAGTGTCAGGTCCTTTTTCCTTTGCACGGCTCCTCTCGAAAAGACAACTCCACTTTAAAGGGCCGCGGAGACCGCGGAAAATAGTTGAGTTAGTGAAAACAGAACTAGCGGCCCTGGTGAAGGCTTAGGTTTGGATTAAGCCTGGAGAGGAAACATGCTTTCTTTCTTCTGAGTCCCCCTCCGCGGCCCGACTGCCCCCCGCCCCCACCGCCTCCGTGGGCTGTTTCTGATTCTTAGCATCTTTCACTATCTCTTTACGCTCTTCAAAGCTCTTGTATCTGGGGTGCTTTGTCATTTGGTTTGGTAGACGCAAAGATAAAGGAATCCTTTATCTTGATTTTTCAGGTCTTTTTGAAATTTAGGAAAAAGTAAAAATCCACAGAAGCTAGTGTGAATCAATCTCTCTGGGTTGTTTTTTTTTTTTTTTGGAATGCTTTTTGATCTCTTAGAAAGTCATGATAGCAAGGACATGTTTTCTTCCATCTCAAAGTTATCTAGATAAGCTGGGCTATGCTAATGGGTATCCCACCTAAATAATAGCATTGTTTTCTTACCATTTTTGGGGGGAGGATCCCACTGACTAGTATAAATATTTATAAACAATCTAGAAAGTTATATTGAGACAGAACGGAGTGCTCAGTTCAAGTAGAACCTTCCAAGCCTGGTGCAATGCAGGTCCCTCCAGGGAGAGGCCCTCCGGGTGGAAAGGTGGGCTCACCGTCTTTCTCTCTCCTTTTTCTTTTCTTAATCCTCCCTTTGAGCCCAGCGGAGAGATAAGCGGTGCTCTCTTCTACACACAGGACAATGCAGGCAGCCAGTGTTTGCACATGTTCTCAAAACAAGCTACAGTTTTACGATAAACCCTGAAGTCTCAGGACTGTTTCCCAAGGGAAAACAATTATTTGTGAGGTTTCCCACTGATTTAAAGCTGAAAGGTTGGTTCCCGCTTACCACCCCTTCCCCCCACCGGGGTTGTTTTTAGGTCTTTTGAAATTAGTGTGACAGGAAAATAAATCTTCTGAACCAGGAGGCAAACCCAGGCCCTTCTGGGGTCCATCAAAGGCTCAGGGATTTGCTGCCTCATCAGTAGCGATGGATGGAGTTGTCAGCCCTGGAGGGAGTTTACAAAAATGCCTCCTTGTGCTAGGCACGTCTTTAATTCAGTAGGGGACCCAGAGGAGGAGCAGAAGGGTTTGGGTGGGTAGACGGGTGCAGGCTAACACTATCCCTCTTTGGAAAGTGGTTAAGAGACACCCTTCTGATCGTCATTCTGGTCTTGTTTTTAAGCTGTGGTGTCCGTGGATGGGCGGCCCGTGAGACTCCAGCTCTGTGACACCGCAGGACAGGTCAGTATCATGTCGCTGCTCAGTGCTGGGAAAGGAGGCGGCCTTGGAAAGGTCTCCAAATAACCTTCCTCAATAGTGGGTAATTCAGCCCCATGAAGTAGCCTTGCCCCTGCCTTTGGACCCCCTCTCCCAGGCTGGGGGTGGGGGAAGCCGCCCCGCACTAATAAAACCGGGTGTGGCCAGCTTGGCATGGGCAGGAAAGTAGGTCAAGAACAGTTCTTATCTCACGGGAGCTTCTGATCTTATTTACTTTCTGGCTTTTATTAAAAATGATCAATGATGCTTTGTAGTCGTTGCTCAAAGTAAGTTGGTAATATCTTATAGTCAATTTATGAAAGGTCACCAAGACACATGTTTAAGACATTGCTCAAGAAGAGGGAGTTTATGTCAGTGAGTGTTACCGGTTCCCTTCCTAAGCTGTGCTTTGGCTCACTGGGGCTACCGCTACCCGTCCCTTGAAGCAGAGACGCAGTGGCCGGAGCCGTCCTGAGCTGGCTGAGGGGCTGAGCTGGAACTCAGTCTTTCACATTCTTGTGCCAAGGGCCACGAGGCAGCCAGGGAGTGTGATAGGAAAGGCGTGGGTGTGTAGTCCCCGCGGGGCCCCCCCACCCCCCACCCCCGAGCACGGTGCTCAAGTCACTGGAGTTTCTGTTCTTTGTAGAACCCAGCTGCCATCTCTTGAGTCTGCCTAAGTGACAGTGAATGTTATTACAGGTATGCGAGAGCCAGGCCTTCTAGAGTTGGGGAAAGAGCCAGGGGCTGCTTTGTGGGTATATAAAGTGTGTACCCAGTGCCCAGTGCCTCCACTGAGCCAGGGCTGCCAAACTGCTTGCCTACCCTGGGGCAGCCAGTTCAGGGCTTTATTTCTCGAACTTCAAGGCATCACCTCCTGGGCGGCCTGGCTCCGCGGCTGAACGCCTTGGGGTGGGGAGGGGCACAGCGCCCTGAGTGGTAACCAGCCTCCCTTGTTCTGGCTGTACCCCACCCCCCGGAGCACGTTGGCTTCTCCTGCACCAGGAGCAGAAATAAACCAATAAACGGCGACCTCCCCACTGAAGCAAGAAGGGGAGCTTAATAGCCTGAGAATAAGATGGAAGATAGAAAAACACAAGAAACGAAAAGGCATGGTTATCAGGGACTCGTTAGGGGCGGAGCAAGGAGCGCTGTGCGCACCCTGCCCATCACCTGTGATGGGTTGGTTCTCCTGGGTGAGTTTACACCTGGTGTCTGTGCAGTGTCTGGCACGTAGTAGGGGTTAATCATGGTGAATGAATGGAGCTCTAGGTTCTGAGGATGCAGACTTAGTCATGGGCCTGCCCCCTCAACACACATTCTACAGGGAAGACAAACCAGTTAGTGGAACTTGTGAAAGAAATGAGAGAAGTGACGTAAATAGGAAAGCGACATTTTGTGAGGTGCAGGACAGGTGGATCCAGGAGGAAAACCTCAGAGCAGGTGTGAAAGGGGAATAGGGCTTTTACCAGGAAAAAAGAAAAGCTTCGTAGAAATGATCCTGAATTATCAAGGAAGAGTGATTTTTTTTTTTTTAATCATGGTCTGTTTAAAAGTCAGAGAAACACAAAATCATTTTAGAAATATTTTCATAAAAGTTGTTTATATTAGGGGAATAAAGAGTTTGGGTGCCAAGTGGGTAAGCTATGGTTTATTTGGAATTTACTTTTCTCATCTCCCAGCAATGTTTTCATTGAGATTTATTATATTTCTTGCCTGATGTACTAGTTAGCAAAGTATACCCTATTATGTAATGAATGAGGCCACTATCTAAAGATTTGTAGAAAACCAGCTCTAAAAACTACCTATGAAAAATACACAGCTGGTAAGATAAAGGTTATTTTTTTCCTGCTCCCAAGTATCAATTAGTATTGGTTTTGACTATTAGCAAAGCTGGCCAAGGTGATTATCCTATTCCAACCCCTCCAGAGCTGATAGACTGCCTCTTAAGGGACTTGACTTGACTCCAGCCATATTTGCTTAATGTGACTCATCCAATGGAGCTCCCCTCCTCCAGGCAGCCCTCCCGATAGCCTCATGGTTTACAGTAAATCAAGCCACCTCCTCTTCTTCCAACTGCAGCAGAACGTGAGTGCAGGCAGCATAGCCTGGGGCCCCAGGGCAGGCTCCATAGAGAAGCTCAGAGCAAGAACACAGCTCTATTGGCTGGATAAATCACTAATGTTGCTTCTTGTACCTTTGGGTTTTCTAGTGAGGGAGGGTAGGTGAGTCTATAAGATGTTAAAAGGAATTTTTAACACTGCACTCACAGTCTTACCAAGTGAAAATTGATCAGAGACTGAGCACTTCAAAAAACATGCCTTTGGCATGAGAGAAATGGGTATCACCGTAATAAGACTAGTTCATTGTAGCGTTGCCAATAGGAGCTGAAAATTCTTCAGTCTTGTGACCCATGAGGCACTTGGGAAGACCTGTATATTAAAAAAAAAAAAAAAAAAAAAATCAGGTTGCAGCTTGACCGACACTACTCTCCTGTGGCCTGCCTGCCGGGCCCTGCCCCGGAACCAGATCCTCCCCACGGGCCTGGCCCAGGCATGCAGACTGCGGGCCGCAGAGCGCATGTCCCGCAGGGTGCATTACTGTTGGTCTCATCGCACGTGCGTGTGTTGTGTTTAGTTCAGCAAATATCTAAGGTTTCCAGTCGGGCGGTGAGCAGGAGGGCTTCATTTCTGCTTCGCCTCCCAAACCCCTTAGTCAGAATCTGCAGAGGTCCAGGAAGCCAGATTTCCAAAGCTCCGTCACGAGGCCTGGCCCCTGGGCTGGCCTTTCTTTTTATTGGTAATGCAACCCCAGATTCCAGGGCTCGGCCAGGGGTGACTGCTTCCCCGCAGCGCGGCGCAGCTGCCTGAGAGGGCCGGCCTCACCCCAGCTCGGCTTTATGCGTCTTCCTTTGAGGCCACTGAGAACAGAAGGAGGTTTCATGAGCACAGCCGCGGAGCAGAGCCTCATCTACCTGGCTGAGTTTCTGTGTTTATTCTCTCAGCACAAAGTTGGCACTGAGAAACCCTGGCTGTTCCTCTTTGACTTTTGCTTCTGGAAGACTGATGAGGGGCAGTGATGTTCTGAAATGCCATAGTCGCTCCCGATCTGGTTAGCTGGTCGGTTTGAATATTGTCAGGGGGCGGTCGTGCCACAGTGGGAATATAGAGCCTCAAATGAAGAAAGAGTGTTCAAATAAAACACATCCAGGTTTCTTTATTCCTAGAAAAGAAATGGGTGCAGAATAATGTGCATGTGACTAGTAGTTCTTAAATAATCAGAGCATGCCAGTTAGTAACAACAACTGAACGACATTGAACTTTCCCTTTTGCCACCGGGAAATTATCTGCCACATTACACCTGAGAACCGTTGGTGCCCACAGGTAGAAATTTTAAATGGGAATGTGATGATGTACATATTTTCCTATGAGAGAGTCGAGTGAAGGTTTTCAATTAGCTGAACACAGTACCACGGGAGAACTCTAGGGTGTTAGATATAAAAATACCCCAATTTGGAGACAGATATTTCTCTTAGAGCCGAGGCCATGTCTGCGTGTTCCTGGCTGAACCCCAGGCCCTGCACAGTGCCTGCCATCCATCAGGGATTCTTCGAAGAGGGAGACTGCAGGAGCATGCCGGTTGCTCTGCATAACCAACTCATACCTATTTCTTCCAGGTCTCTATTCTCTAGAGTAGAACGGTAAGCCCTTTCTCAGGTCCTTTATCTTCCCACAGCGCCGTGAGTGGAGGCTTTGGGAAGATAAAGATATGGTGCTGGCAGAAAAACCAGGACAAAGGAAGTAACAGAAAGGAAAGAAGGAGGAGAAAGGAGGTGATAAAGCAAGCAGAAAGAGGTGCATCAAGCAAAAATGAGATTGTATGAACCAATGTTGTAAATGACATTGGGAGGCACCGGTCCTGCGTGTTGTTGAAGAGAGTGGCCCAGGAAGGTCTTCAGCTTCCATTCGCATCTCTCCTTGGGTCTGATGAGCTCCAGCTTCTGCGGCGCCCTGGTGCGCACAGTGCAGGTGGCATGAAACGGACCCATCTCGCCACTGCCATGAGAATGGGCAGGGCCGGACCAGTAAAGAGAGGAGCTGTGATCGTAGACAGGGGCTCCCCGGGGCCAGTGGGAACCTTGGGGATCCACGTAGACGTGCTGTCTGCGTTTCAGAAGAGTTGCTCGGGTAATCTGGCCTGAAGGCTAACGTAAATTTTATTTCTAAAACTCATCTAATTCAAGTACTTTTTCTATAGTAAGTTATAAGTAGGTCATGCACATTGATGAAAACTTGAGTGCACTCGGCAGATTTTAGACATTGTGGAGCGTGGGCCCCACTTAGGTGAACACAGCAGGTTCCTTTCTAAGACATGGGCTCATCTTTCTGTAACCAGTGGCCTTTCCATTACCTGTGAGACCTTTCCACAAAAGGCGTGAAGATGGTCTTTTTTTGCTGGTGAGATGGATTTTAAAAATACTTTTGGGTGCTTCTGTTGCAGGATGAGTTCGACAGACTCAGGCCTCTCTGCTATACCAACACGGACATCTTCCTGCTGTGCTTCAGTGTGGTCAGCCCCTCCTCCTTCCAGAACGTCACCGAGAAATGGGTGCCTGAGATTCGGCGCCACTGTCCCAAAGCCCCCATCATCCTCGTTGGGACTCAGTCAGATCTCCGAGAAGATGTCAAAGTCCTCATTGAGTTGGACAAGTGCAAAGAGAAACCGGTGCCCGAAGAAGCGGCTAAGTTGTGTGCTGAGGAGATCAAAGCCGCCTCCTACATCGAGTGCTCGGCCTTGACTCAGAAAAACCTCAAAGAGGTCTTTGACGCTGCCATCGTCGCTGGCATTCAGTACTCGGACACGCAGCAACAGCCAAAGAAGTCCAAAAGCAGGACTCCAGACAAAATGAAAAACCTCTCCAAGTCCTGGTGGAAGAAGTATTGCTGTTTTGTATGATGCTAGCAAGGAACCCAGAAAGACTTCTCAGATGAAATCGATATTAGAAGCTATATTAGCTACAAGGACTCCTTTTACTGCGTGCAACCTGTATAGAGAATGTCTGCGCATATCCTGGGGGGAGGAGGGGGGGCTCTCCATTTATGTATTCTTCTTGCCTTTGATTTTCTTGTTGTTTGTCTGAGTTTAGGGATGAGACCCTTATGCAACGTATTTTTGAAGTAAGTTAAGCATTTTTCATAGTGTTGGAAATTTAGAGCTCTAGACCTTTGGATTGATTTATATCTAATAGGAAAAAGACACCTCAAATCTCGGTGTCAAGAATGAAATTTTGCTACATTTTCATTTACAGAATGAAATGGTCTAGTTGACTGTCCCGTGATGAAGGACTACTCAATGCACAGGCCAACTGTTGCGAGAACAACTCTTAGCTTTGAAAGTCCATATACTTTCTCTTTTTTCTTTTAAGGAGCAAAAATCAGAAAAAAAAAAAAAATGAGAGACTTCTGCCTACAAAACCTCAAACCAGCCACTATGTTAATATTTGGTTGCTGAAGATTTAAAAATAACCAACACAACCGACTCACTAACTCTGTAGCACCATATAGATCTAAAAGAAACTATTGTTTAGTGGGATTTTCCAGTTTTAGACCATTTATGTTGATGCTGTAGAAACATAGCCCTTGCCTCATATGGACCAGAGCAAGTGTTAGTCAGTAGCCCTTACATATTCTTAGGGAGTGATTCACCTTGAGATCAGAGTTGATGTTAGCTGTTAATACATGCGCACCACGCTACCGGAGCATTAGCAAGCACCTGTCGGAATTGTTTTTAGAGTTCTGTACTTAAGTTGTCCCTTCTGCCGGGATGTGAACGCTCTGGAAAGACCTGCCGCAAATGCTTGTGGGACACAAAAGGTACTTTTTTCTTTAAGTAGCCCCAACATACTTGTACACGCACACACACATATATGGCTGTATTTGCTGCTGATTCAGACTTTCAAACAGTGAATGGGGAAATTCATGGTCACAAACGCAGATCAGAGGAAGCGTGGCTTCCTCTTCTGGTTAACACTTTTGGGAACAGATTTCTTTATGCTCACACTCCATGACTTGCAGGGTATCTGAACACATTTTTGAGACCATCTTAAAACAAAACATGAACATCTCTCAAAACCTGTTTTAAAATCTGTTAAAACAACCAGTTGAATCCACAGCCTTTCAGGGAAGTGACAGCGGAGAGCAGCGCTGCAGGTCAGGGGTTGCGGTGCCGGCTGCGGCCACCACGCAGGGGTGTGCAGGGACCTCCGCTCCCGTGCGCGGCTGCGCCCTCACTTTCAGGCAGTTAGAAAACCACGTATCTGTGAAACACCCATACTCTCCAAGGGGGCAGTTTTTAGGGCTAAATCTTCTGGAGGATTACATTGCCACGCCGTGGGTGTCCTTCCGAGATACCAAAAGGTAGTCTAACCCATTGAATCGTAACATCAAGCTTGTAGTGGGGGAAGCAGATTTACCAAAATCAACCTACTGACAAATCTCTGTAAAGCCAGCGGATAGAAGAGTTTTATCTTTGGGTCTTGTGTTGTCTTTTTTATGTTTAAAAAAAAAAAAAAAGCCCACGTGTGTTTTTCCATAGAAAAAAGTAAAAGATTAGGTAATACTTTAGGGGCTTCTTTTATTTCTGTTAGTAAATAAAATTAACTAATTTCTCTGTTTAAAAATGAAAATACATAGACTATTATTATTTATTTTTCAATACATTGACATGGATAGCGGTCAGAATTTCCTAAAGGGTTGAGCTGTAAACCGTAAAGGGAATAAAATTGCTGTCTTTGTGGAAGGGCCCCAAAAGGAACTAAGGAAATGCGTCCTAAGCGAACGTGCCCGCTCCCCTACCTGTGGGAAGCCAGCTGCCTGGGCTGGCTCCAGCTGCCCTACTGTACAGAGGTGGGCGGTGGTGGGTCGTTACCTGACTGGTCAGTCATTTTAAACAGTACTTTATATTGAAACAAATGTCATGGAGTTGGACGCAAATTAATTTCGAAGACAGAACACGACACTTGAAAGAAGTTGTACGCACATGATAGCGTGCGTGGGGCCGCTCTACGTCCCCCTGGGAGCGGCTTTGGCAACTTCTGCCTGTCGTCCTGGGTGGGAAGTGGTTAGTGAAGAACTCCCGTGGGGTCCAGTGCTGAGAGCTTTCCAAGGGGTTTATTTGTAACCCAGTTTGAGACAACCTGTGCCATTAGCTGCTAAACCCTTAGGGGATTGGCATTTAAACGTCATTTAAACGCAACAGTGTTTAATACGATGCTGCATTTTAGAGAATACAAAGGTACAATTGATTGTTCTCAATGGTTTCCACTATTCTTATTTCTCTGTGAAAAAAAGAGATGTGGGCAGAAAGTTTTGAAAAGTCTGTGCTTGAGTTAGATGCACAGAGTTGCTATACTCTGAAGCTTACACGTTGTTAAACTTGAAACTTGGTTATCGCAGAGATTTCAGTAGAGTCGTGCTTCAGAAAATGCCACTTTAGCTTACCTCCTCCAGTGTAGGCTGGCTAAAATTTAAAAATACAATATATTCTAGAACTGTCTTACGTCTCTTTACCGTGTATGTGGATACGAACCTTTCGGATGTTCTTTATGCCTCACAGACTTTTTAAAGAGAAACCGCCCAGGTATTGTAGAAGCCAAGAGGACGAATCTCCTCCTAGACTGTCGTCACCTGGTGCCTTACCATGTTGTCCTTTCACGTTTCAAGTGTAATGACAGTGAGCAGAGCATTGTCCTTGCCAATGCTGTATGTGAGGTGGTGTGAAATAAATTCTGACCTGTGGATAGAACTGCATTTGCCTTTCCTCCAAAAGAACTTCACTGGAAGGGAATAAAAGTTCGGCCACACGGAGAAGCAGGATGTCTGGGAAGCATTGCACATGGCCTGCCCAGGGGCATTTTGGGAATACAGCCCCAACCAGCATTAAACACCTCTTCAGTGTGGGATTTTGAGAATCTAGGCTCACGGCCTGATGTAAGAACTCTCTGGCTCTTCATCTGTGATGGACGGGGGGCTGGTGTCCCTGCGTAAGGCAGGAGCACTGTTCTTGAGCCAGAGGTCCAGGCTCAGAGGAGCACTCAAAACTAGGTCTGAGCCTCAGTTTCCTGGTGTGTAAACAGCAGTGCATATGCAAACATCTGTACATGCGGGTACATGTCCAAGATTGCTGCTGGTTGGGGAGGGGATGAGAGGTCAAAGGCGCCATGAACCCCACATCTTTAAAGATCAGCAGGGCACAGGGTGCGCCATCGCCGATGGCGCTGGGAGGTGCCCCGTGTTGCGTGTGTATTCTCAGCTTCTTGGGGTCAGTCTTGTCATCATGCCACCAGAGGCAGCCCTTACACCAGGGGCTCCAGGGAATGTGGCCTCGGGGACCGGACCGTGCAAAGGGGTTAGTTATTAGCCCATTTCCGCCCTCCAGCCTCACAGTGGTGGACCATGCTCCTGGTCATCTTAGTAAAGGACGGGTCTGTCCACTTTATTCCCTACAGTGGCTCTGAGGCTGGGCTGTGACTTCTCATATCCATGCAAACGTAAGCACAGTGCACTGGAATGCTGTGCAGAGAGCAACTAAAACCCACTTGCTCATGCCCTGAAATGTTAAAAGCCAGCTTGTCCTCATTGGCTCCCACGGGGCCGCCTGATCCTAGCCGGGGAGACCCGGAGGTTCCCCTCACCCAGCCTCAATCCTGCCTCCCACATCCTGGACAGGCCTTCCCAGGATGCATTGACAGGGGCCCTGTCCCTCCAAAGGCAGTCAGGGAGGGCTTCGTGGGGGAATGCAGATGACCCGAAGGAAGCGAGGGAATAAGAAGTATGTGGAAGGAAGGTTTCTGAAAGGAACGGCAGGTGCAAAGGCCCTGAGGCAGAGGAATGCCTGACGTGTCCTGGAAGCCCGTGTGGACAGGCCAGGAATGCAGAGGTGGGGCGCAGGACATGACATCAAGGAGGGAGGGGATGGTGGCCACGGGAAGGAAGGGGAGGAGAGGGCGGGGCTCCTGAGTCAGGCAGCTTGAGCTTGAATCCCCACTGAGCCTCTCACCAGATGTGGTTCCTTCAGCTGCTTAACCTCTTAGCCTCCCTGTGTCTACGCTTTCAAATCTGCAAAGGGAATAGGCATGGCGCCTACCCCAGTGGGCTGGGGAGTTACGAAGCGCTCATGCACCCTAAGCGCTCCGTGAATGTCCACTCTGATTGGCTTTGTTGCAAGGTTCTGTTCATTTCTTTCCCAGCAAGACCCCTAGCTGATCGATCCACTTACAATTGGCCCCCGATGGCTTTCATCTTCAACTCTATCAAGTTTTATGAGGCATTTGTTTTTTAAGGATAATAATGCACTCATTTTTTTTCATTTCCGCTCGTGCTTCTAAAATAAGGGCAAAATAATATAAATTAGTCTGGTAAGTTCACAGTCCGACTATGTAGTAGATGCTGCTATCTGAGCTGGTGGGGCTGCCCGGGACCACCTGCCCATGAGGAGAACCTATGTGCTGGCCCCGCAGATGGTGAGCTGGATTTAGCCAACAAAGGCGGAGTGGGCTGTGAGGGCAAGGCAGCAAAGGTACAATCAGGGGAATCTCTGTGTTTTCCAGCTCTAACCCGGGGTGTTCCTTGACTCCTTTCATGCAAGAAGTTCTTGCTCCAGACCAGCATCTTCATGGTTTTGTGAATCTAGAGCCATTTTTAAAGTCATCATTTATTAGTCTGAGTCACCCAACCACAGTTGCCTCATCTCCCATATAATGTGTAATCCTAACCATAAAACCAAGTTGCGATGAGATACAATTTGAACGTGGAAGAGGGATGTAGCTGGGAGCCTGAGGTTTATCTCTAAAAAGAAGATACATTCTGGAGCAGAACATCACATTTCCATTAATTCTCCTCCTGAACGTCCTACAGGTACTTAAAATTGAACTCGTTCTATTAGTTTCCTATCACTGCCATAAGGAATTACCTCCAACACAGTGGTTTAAAACAACACAGATTTCCTTCCCTTGTAGTTCTGGAGGTGAGAAATCTAAAATGGGTCTCACCGGTGATAAAGTCTACAACAGAGACCTTAACTGAGACAGAAATCTAGAGGACCTATGGGAGGAGCTAAGATGTGGGGGAGGAGCTAGGACCTGTGGGAGGAGTTAGAACCTGTGGAAGACGCAAGGACCTGTGGGAGGAGCTCTCACTCTCTGTCGTCCCGAGAGGCCTGTAACAGGAAGAGTTTGGGGTTCACAGCAGAGTTCCAGGGTTGTACCTGTCCCTCCCTGAAATTCCTCTTCTCCCAGTTCAACACATGCACGTGATGGCTCACCGTGGCTGCATGGATTGCATTGCAGTCCTTTCTTTTCCCCCCAAATAAACCCTTCTGGGGATGGAACACTTAGTTGATTTTGCTCTCTGGTTGACGTTGGGCTAAAATCAAAGCGATGACAGAGTTGCGTTCTTTTCTGGAGACTCGGGGCTGGGGCCCGTTTTCTTGCTTCTTCCAGCTCTAGAGCCCACCCACGCTCCTGGGCTCCTGATCCCTCACCACCAGCAGTGGCTGGTCAAGTCTTTCTCACAGGGCAGCCCCTTGACACTTCTGGGTCCTATTCCATAGCTAAGTACGCTTATTACTACACTCGCCCACCCAGAGAGCTCACGCTAACGCCCCATGTCCAGGCCAGCAGATTAGAAATCGCTATTCCATCTCCAGCCTTAATTCTTCTTTGCCATGCATCCTACATAGTCACAGGCATAGGACATAGATGTCTCTGGGGGCCACTCTCTTGCAGGCCACAGTGCTCGCCTGAAAGTCAGCTCCTTGCTCCCCAATACGAGCTTCCCATGTGCCTGAACGCGCTTTTTCCTAGCGAGTGCTCCGAACACACCCCGACAGCTATGCTCTCGTCCAGACCAGAACTCTGTCATCAACCCGGACTTCCTGTCCTGCATGTTCACATCTAACTGGCTACCACGTCCCTCGGTCGGGCATTATCTTCGCCGCCCTTCTCCTCACCCACGCCATCGCAGGAATTCAGATACACCTCATCTTCCTCCAGCCTTCTTCCTGTCTCCTCCTCCAGCCTGGCCAACGGCTTTTTTGTTTGTTCGTTTGCTTTGTTTTGTTTTAAACTTCTCAGTCACTTCCGAAAAATGGTCAATGGTTCTCCAGTGCCCGTAACATTGATTTCCAAACATTTTATAAAACCTTGAAATTTTGCAGATTCCATAGGGCAGTAAGTGTACTTTTACTATTTTCACCAAAATACATAATGAGAAAAAGCCACGTGTAATTGCACCTTCCTGTTTATTGAGATAACAATAATAAAAGCCTCAGTGAATTCAAAAATAATTCTCATTTTACGTTGTGTTCAGGAATGCTTTCAGTTGATAATAAGTTAATCACAAAAGCATCGACATATAATTGAACAATTGGAGTATACGTGAGACATTCTTCTACAAGCAATGCTTGGTGCTCCTGTGGATTCTTTTGTCTCCTGTCATTAACGCCACAGTTTCCCAAGGGTTGTGGCCTCCAGCTGGGGAACCACAGGTCTGAAGAAGAAAATCTAAATTTCTGCTTGCAAGGCCTGCAAAGATTGTCTTGCTCTGGATCTTACTTCCTGTCTGCCTTTAATGTCTTACCCTGTTCTACCTGGTTCATCCAAATGCACCCTGCACGTGCATATCCCTGGGCTATAGAACACTTTATTCCCAGAATGTGGAAGCTCTTTCTTCCACATGGCTGCACAATAAGTCACTCCATCTAGATCTCAGGTTTAATGTCACCTTCTCTGAGAAGTGTTTCCGATGGCCCAACAAACTTGGGTGCTTCTTCTATCCTCTTTCTGCAAAATGACCTCTCTCTCTGTCTCAAAAGCAATCACTTGCAGCTTGCTTTAGACTTCTCTGCCTACCTAACTCCAGAAAGAATTCACTTTTTGTGATTTTACTACTCAGGACCCAAGACACCCCTGCGCACTGGCTTTTCCTCCTGTTTTGCTCTCCTCTCCATTCATCTGCACATGAAGAACAACTGCTTTCCTTCTGCCAAACATAGTTAGCAAGAGCAAAACAAAACCGAAAACCAATAGGCAGTCCTGTGTGTGTGTAGGTAAGAGAGAGAGGTTATGTGAGTGAGCCTGTTAAGTGTGTACATGCATTTGCTAGGGATACTATTATTCACTGTCATCGGCAGTGGAAGGCTAAGGGTGAAGAAGTTCTCCAAGAATGTGAATGTCAGGGAATTCAAGTGTCCCCTTCACACCCAAGATAAATGATCAGATAAACACAGAGTGGAGCTGGGCAAACTGTCCTAACAAGACAGACTGGCTCCAAGGTCAACAGGGCTTGGCGATGATGTGCCTGAAGTCACGGTCTCGTGCTGCGGTTACCACACAGCAGTCAACAACACACGTGGGGATACAGAGGAGTCCGTGGGCAAATATTGCCACGGCCCCTCTTGGCTTTGCTGGCTGACCAGGGACAGATGTGCCAGGTCATCTCCAGTGGGGTGAGAGCTACTGGGGCAGGAGTCAATGACGGAATGTTTCTGGTCTCGTTGGCAAAAGCAAATCCATTGTGAGAGTGATGAAATCGTGTCTGACCTTGATATCCTTAACCATCCAAATCTCCTATTTCTCCTTAGTCTTCAAGGCACTGTAAACAGCTTGATTATGATTTGGCATCTCTGGAAGGTCCCTGCAGGGAGAGAATGCAGTAATCATACCATCTACCTCTGTTTCCCTTCCCACGGCAGTGCTTTCTTGTATGACGTTAGCACAGTGACTCCTGACTAGGATTTGGCTTTTGTTGGGGAGAAAATGTGCTAAAATATGGATGTGAATACTTATGTCTTTGCCTGGTTTTGAAGAAGATGGAGAAACAGTCTTCATAAGGCTGTTTCTTGTTAGGGACTTCGAACTCTGATATCTAAAATGTCATCAACTGTACCAATGACAGCAGAAATAGTTTGGCTTGACTCATTTATTTATTAATGGATTTATTGGTAAAAATACAGAAAAATCCCATAAAAAATCACCCAGAAACCCCAAACTTGTCCCTCCACTCAGATGCTCTTTCTCCATGTCTCTTCTCGCTCCCCGATCCTCCTGGGTTCCTCATTTTCATTCTGGAATGAAATCTCTAACCAGACCACAAAACTAGGGTGGCTGTATACAGGCTGTTATTATTCATTAAGGACCTAAACAAGACAGTCACTGATGAGTGGATTTTCAACACATTTATTTGACCCACACAATTTACCTCCTTTGTCACGTTATTTCAGAAGCTAAAGAATAAGCATAGGGGCGGGACCATTAGATGAGTAGTTACTGCCAACCTTCAGTAATTTTTAAAATTGGTCCTGTGTTGAGAGAATCAAGATGGCGGAGGAGTGAGTGGAAGTCACACTGACCACCTCCCAGGACCAACCTGAAATTACAACTAAATTGTGGAGAAATCACCTGGAACAAACAACTGAACAATAGCAAGAGAGGAGCCTTGTAACCTTGGAGACAGAAGAATTGGCTTTAGTGCAATCTAACTGGTAAGGAGTGTGGTAGAGACTCAAGAAGGTGAGCAGGGCGCCCATGGGCAGCAGCACCAGGAGGATATTGAAACGGCCAGTTGGGTCCCCCTGAGAAGAGAGGGATCTAAACCATGATCTCCAGCCTACAGCACCAGAGCCCTAAAAGTACACAGATAACAGCCAGCTACAAAAAGTGGCAGGGTTGCTCTCTGCCAGAGACAGGCAGCTGGAGACACAAAGAACTGTTTAAAGGACCAATGCATGAATTTTTATTTGCAGCCACTTACCCTGGTCTCCAGCAAAGGCAGGGGCATAGTGGTCTGGAGACACCTGAGGAGAGACTGGAGACTGAGGCTTTGGGGAGAGAACTGAGAGAGTGACTGGCAAGATCTTGGTGCTGACTCATCCCCCATGCGGCAGCAGCCATCCTGCTCAGGCAGAGACCACTCCCCCTGAGCGGCACCAGTGTCAGAGGACCCAATAGCTCCACCCCAGGAGAGATTCTGCCCCACCCTGTGCTGTCTAAGCTGCCTGCTGAGTACAGAGTGGCAGCCACAGATAGTAGATCCCTGGGTAAAAAAAAAAGCTCCCCTAAAGAGCAAGAAAATGAAAAAAGACTCAAAAAGAATGAAGGAGCATTTAGGGAGATGCAGGACAACCTGAAACATAATAATATCCATATAATAGGGATACAAGAAGGAGAAGAGGATGAGGAAGGGATAGAGAACTTGTTTGAAAATGGAATGATGGAAAACTTCCCTAATTGGAGGAGAGAAAAAGTCACACAAGTCCAGGAAGCACAGAGGGTCCCACTCAAGAGGAACCCAGTGAAGCCCACTCCAAGACACATCATCATTAAAATGGCAAAGAGCAAAGACAAACAGAGTATCCTAAAGACAGCAAGGGAGAAAGAGGTAGTAACATATAAGGGAGCCCTGATATGGTAGCAGCTGACTTCTCAACAGAAACACTGCAGTCCAGAAGGGATTGGCAAGAAGTATTCCAAGTCATGAAAAGCAAAGGCCTGCAACCAAGACTGCTCTACCCAGCAAGGCTCTCAATGAAAATGGAAGGCGAAATAAGGAGTTTCCCAGACAAAAAGTGGCTAAAAGAATACATCGCCACCAAACCAGCAATGCAAAATAGGCTAAAGGGACTGCTTCAAGATGAAGAAAAAGAGTCTATGAATACCCAGTTCCTTTTACAGTTGCCAATACTTGATATTACCAATATTGTTTAATATATATTAATCTGATTGTGACAATGATGTGTTATTTTAATTGTTCCTTTTTTATTTGTTGAAACTAAACCTGTTTTTGTCTATTTCTTGCCTATTTCTATTATTTTTAAAGAGCTTTAAATGACTTTTTGGTATTCTTTATCCACTCTTTGATTAAATATTTGTAGAATTTTTTTCCCTAAAAATTACAAACCATTAACTCTTTTGTAGATGTGTTGTGAATACTTTCCTATTGTATTACTTGTCCTTTAACTTTTTTAATATGTATATTACTGTACAGCCTTAAATGTTTAATATTGTCATATTGTCAATATTTTACTTGATACCTTCTGGGTTTGAATATTTTATTTCAGGGTAAGAAAAATATTAGTTTGTATTTTCTCCTAAAACTCCTTAGATTCTACATATTGATTTTTAACTCACCTGAATATTTCTTGTATAATGTGTAAAATAGTGCTCTATATTTGTTTTATTTCAAGCAATAGTGGTCCATGCACCTTATTTGTTGAATAAGCATTATTTTCCCCATTGACTTGAAATATCAACTTTAATATATTACATTGTTAGACAGATATATAAATTTATCTCTAGAATGCTCATTATATTTCATTGATCTACCTAATTATTTCTCTGCTGGTGTCATGTTGGTTTAATTGCTGAGTCTTCATAATGCTTTTAAATTTTTTAGTATTTTATAATTAACTTTGACATTTAAAAAAATAAATAAAATCAATCTGCATTTAAGAAAGAAAGAAAGAGAGAGAGAGAGATGGACCTCCTGCCTTTTGAGGCAACATGGATGGAACTGGAGAACATTAAGCTAAGTGAAATAAGCCAGTCGATGACTGACAAATACCGTATGATCTCACCTATAAGTGGACTCTATTCAACAAAATAAACTAACGAACAAAATAAACCATAGGCATGGAAACATGGAGCAGACTGAAAGTGACCAGAGGGGATGGGGAAAGAGGACAATGGTGGAAAGAAGGAGAAAAGACTAGACAAAGAACATATATGAATGACCCACAGACATGGACAACAGAGTGGGAATTGACTGCGGGAGCAAGGGGTGGGGGTGGGAAGTGTAGAGGGGGGTAAAGGGGGAAAATTTGAGACAACTGTAATAGAACAAACGTGATATTATAAATTAAAAATATAATAAAATAATAAAAATTGGTCCTGTGTTGCCGAAAGCTCACCCAAAGCTAGACAGCTTCCTGTGTGACCGGTCACCAGGCCCTTCATTGAGGTGACCACACATTTAGCCCCCAAAACTGATCTAGTGTTATTGAAAGTCCAGTGTTTCTATTTCAAAAACGTAAAAAAAATGTATTGATTAGGCAAACAATTGTTTAGATAAAACAATGAAAATTTTCCCTTTTTTTAAGATTTTATTTTTAGAGAGAGGAAGGGAGGGAGAGAGAGAAAGAAACATCAATGTGTGATTGCTTCTCACATGCCCCCTACTGGGGACCTGGCCCTCCACTCAGGCGTGTGCCCTGACTGGGAATCAAACCAGCGACCTTTTGGTTCTCAGGCCAGTGTTCAATCCACTGAGCCACACTAACCAGGGCACAATGAAAAACTTTTTTATAAAAATGTGTTAGAGGTGACTAGGGAACAGAGAGAGTTTATAAGAAGAGAAACTGTTTTGGTAAATATCATAGTATTTAAAATTTATGAACCACATTCTCTTATTGAGCATGAAAAGTATTTCACCTGCTGTCCTAACCTGTGTAAACCTTCTCTTCAGATCAAGTTGTGACATAAACGAATAAATCAATACATTTCTCCTAACCTCACACCAGCAATCACAGGCATGTATTGGATTGTTGGCTATTATCCTCATTTATCAGAGAAAGAAACAAAAAGACTAATTTACTAAATAAGAAACTCTTCCTGAGTAGAACCATTGTTCAGTGAGAGTATTTTAAGACTGGATTTCCCTTTTCCCTTCCTGCTCTTGGATGGAAGATATAGAGAGGACTTATAAAACCTCCAGCAGAGATGTACTAGTTCAATGACCTATTTCTGTAGAACTGGCTACCCCATCATTTAGTGGCTTAAAACAATAGCTGTTTATTTTTTCTCGTGATCCCATGGGTTGCCTTGGCCCAGCCGGGAAGTTCCGCGGACATCACATGCGAGTGATGAGCTCAACCAGGGTGAATTCGGAAGAAACCCTGGTCTTCCCATCCCACCTGCTCCCTGCCTGAGTCTCACCTGAGTTTCTGTGCAAGCATGGATCAAAGCAAGTCCCAAAGACAACCTCCGAGGCTATGTGGGTAGAAGTGGGGCGGTGGTTGCTTAAGTGCAGGAACGTGGCAAGATGTGTTTACTTGGACCCACCCACGTGGATTAAGTTGGGAAAGGAAGGGATGTTCTGAGGTTGCCAGGCCTGGGGTGTCTATCCTTGATAGAGAGAGGTGGATTGTGTATATTATCTAGGTGGCGATTACAAGGGGTCTAGCAGGCAGGACTTCTGGTGATAAAAGACATATTCGTCACCCATACTACTTGAAGCAGGGTCTGACTATCAAATGGTTGACAGAATACGTTGCCAAAACACTCCATTTACTCTTCCTTTTGAGGGGGGACAAGTAAATGCTTAAAATGATTGAAAATTGTCACCTTGCTGGGCACACAGACCGCGGGATGAGATAGAGTTTGGATGTTTCCATTTCCAGCAACAGGGACAGAATTCTGCTCTATTTGGACAAATGCAATAATTTAGAGCCCAGAGTATGCAAAACCCTTTAAAAAACTTTGTGTGCAAACTATCACCATGAGCAGCAGGATTATCAGTAGCCTATCCCACACCAAACTGGAACTAGGCTCAACTATCTGACACGGGCCATTTCCCAAAACAAAAGAACTGGTTTACAAAACAGGCTGGTTTTATGCCCCTCTCCCTCCCTAAAGGCATTTCCAAAGGTGGCTGTGCCCCAGGACGTGACATTGGACCTAAGCCGTCGGTAAATTGTCCTTCTGCATGAGCTCTCACTGCTGGGGCTGGAGCCTGCCTTTCTGTCCCATGCACTGGTAATATGCCCACTCCCGGGACTTACAAGAACGATTGCTCTGGGGCAACGCCCTTGGGAAGTGCTGCCTGGCACAGCTCAGGGGCAGCCCCAGTGTTTATTCCAGGCTTCCTGGGGTCTTGTCCTGCCTTTGCCACCGATCTCTATCCATTTAGAGGATGACTTAAATTTCTTCGGGCTATAATTTCTTCACCCTCACAAGGAGCTGAAGTCGTGACCCTTCTACGTGGCTTTTCTCTACAATTTTAAGATAATCCCATTTCTTTTCAGCTTTGATCTCCACAGGCTTAGGAGTTTTCATCTTAAGCAAAATCAATAGCAAGTTAATGAGTCAGCAGTTCTCACCAAGCCCCGGCGCAGAAAATGACGTCTTGAGACTGCTGGGCTCAGCTGCTCCATGTACAGCTTCTGCACAGACTTGGAAGAAGGGACAGGAAGAGCGAGGCAGGCCACATGCTGGGTCGATGTAGGTTTTCTCCAGGAAGACAGAAAGCCTCTCACTTCCTGGTGCGTGAGGCATTCAGTAATGATCTTGCCACTAATCAAAACCCGTTAGAGACTGCCCCAGCCAGGTGGCTCAGTTGGTTGCAGCATTTTCCCGTACACCAAAAGGCTTGTCAGTTCGATCTCCAGCCAGGGCACATACCTAGACTGGGGGCTCGATCCCCGGTCAGGGTGTATATGGGAGGTAGCCAATCAATGTTTCTCTCTCACGTCAATGTGTCTCTTATCCTCTGTCTCTCTCTCTCTTCCTCTCTCCCTAAAGCCAATATATATATCCTCTGGTGAGGGTTAAATGATTAATAATAATAATAATAATAAAAACATTTTTAAAGATTAAAGAGAAAGCAGAAATGGGAAAAAAAGAAGATTCAAATAGTACAGAACAGAAAAAACAGTGAAGTTGATGAAAATGAGTTTGTGCCAGAGGTTTTGTTGGTTGTTACCAAGAAAGTAATTTCTTACGTAACATCTGTGGGAATGCCCAAGGGGTACTCAATCCAGAGAGTCCCGGCCCTACAGGAACTTGTTCTGCTGGATATGGAGAGTCACAGAGAGATAAATATGCTCCCTCTCTGATCTGTTGTCTCTGAGATTTCCCAAGTTAATTAGTCTCTCCCGAGGAGACAGAGTTATCTCTTATTGCCCCAATAACAATTAACTTTTTAACAATTAACCTTAGCCTTCAGCCACAAATATGCCATAGTTTAAACATATCGTGCTATCATCAACTGACAAAGATGTACCAGTCCTTAAGCACTTATTAATTGGGGACCTTTATCCCTGAAGCACCGTGCTGAGCACAGGTTTGGACGATTTAATGCATAAGAAATGTTGGAAAAGGTATTACTGTGCGTGAGACTGCGGCGGAGCGGTGACCAGGGAGTGAGTCACGGGGACGGCATGTTTAGGAAGGAGTTGTGTTTGGGAACTACCAGTAACAGCGATTTGTAATAGCATAAACAATAAAATATAATAGGAATTTACAAAATAAATTAAAAATAATAAGTAAAATATGAAAAAACGACAGTTTGTTTTAATACTTTTGAACTTCTTAAAATCCTCACCTAAGATTGTATTTACTGATTTTCTTTCTTTCTTTTTTTTTTTAGAGAGAGAGATGGAATGGGAGACACAGAGAGACTGAGAGAGGGAGAGAAACATCGATCACTTGCCTTCCGCACACACCCCCACCAGGGACCCTGACTGGGGATCGAACCTGAAACATTTTGGTGTGTGGAACGATGCTCCAATCAACTGAGCCACTTGGCCAGGGCTATTTTAATACTTTAAAAATCATAAAATTAATATATTCTCATTATAATAATATTGAAAAAAAAAACGAAGAGAAAAAAAATCATAGTCCCATTAGCCAACATATTGGCATTTCTGCTCCAGTATTTTCCTTTATGTACTTGTTAGTCCTCTTTATTGTCCTTCCCTTTCCCCTCCTCCCACCCCTATTAATCAGCAGGCACTTTCTATAAGCAGGTGTTCCCCAGAGACAGCTGGGCCAGCCTGCCCTTTATGGCTTTGATAAGATCAGCTTAAACTTCCTTCCTACATCCGTTGGAAGTTTAGGGACTGACTACCTCAGAATTTTCAACTTGCACTACTCGCTTCTGCTGAAGCATCAGTTTTGATTTTTGTCTTGCGAATGTTCTTTAATCTTTAATCTTCCACACTAGTTTGATCCAAATGCAGGCCGGAGCCTCCCTGTCCTCAGTTTCCCCTGTATGTGAACACCCTGCCGTGGGGCAGGCCCTGGCCAGGGGCCCCAGAATTTCTCACCTAAACTGCACCACGAGCTGACAGGGAAGTTCTCCACATGGGCCTGATTCCCACTCACCTTTCAGCTAATGGTAGATGTCAATCATCCTGCACAAACAATCAACACACCTTCGGCATTTCAGCGGATTCTGTTCCGTTGCTTCCATTCTCAAGCAGCCTTAAAAGGCTGGCTTCCGCACAGACATTAGAAAGCCCATGTTGAACTTCAGGTTTGCATTCATGAGGCTCCTTTCTGAGGCTGAGCTTTCATTCAACACCCACCACAGGCATCCTAAGAGAGCAAGTGGTCACTGAGGTGAAGCAACACACATTTGGGGAGAGCTGTTGTGTTACACCCCCTCCCCCACGTGGCCCAAAGGTGCTGTGACCTGTTAGAATGTGGTCGTGCTGAGAACAAAACACAGCCTGGATCCCACGGGGACCTGGCAGAAGAGTCAGGAAGCACATGTGTTTCAGGAGTCCCTGGAATTATGCAACTGACACGTGGCTTCACAGCCCATGTGGGAGCGCAGTCAGAGCTCCAGAGAGAACGGAGCAGTTGGCAGCAGAACCTCGGAAGGTTGGTAGCTGAGGAAGTTGCTCGCTGGAGGGCCTTGTCCTCTCCCTGCCACCGTCCACCACGCAGCAGCTGGCAAAACAAGTGTCAGCAAAGAGCATAGCTATTGGTCTGTCGGGTCGTGAGGTGATTGTGTCCAAACCTGTCTCTGCAGGTACTTTCATGAGAGATATGATACCCGGGAGACCTGTGAGTCCCTGTGTTTACCAGATCAAAAGGCAACGTGCCTTCATGATGTATCCACAGTACATGTATGATGCGGCTGATGTCACAGGCCCAGCGACTGAAGTCATGCAAGTGCAGTCATTGAAAGGACAAGCTAAAATCCGCGACTGTAACAACGTCAAGACAAAACCCAACAGTTTTGTACTGAAATTTCTTACTCCTGCAATGATTTGGATTTAACTGTAAAGGAAAAAGGCTTTTTTTCAACTGTGTTGTGCATCAGAGATTTAGTAGAGTCTAAAATGCCTTCAGAATCCCCGTGAAGGTCAATGGTGTAAGAGTGAGAGAGCACCCAAGGAGGCTGACGGTACCTTCTGAAGGGAGCTGGCTCTTACTTGGTTATATGTCTGTCCCCTCTGATAGACCAGATACTGCTTGAGGACAAGGACCAGGTCTTCTTTGTCATTGTATTCCCACTAAAAGTACAGGAATCAACTTATTTTTTTATGCCAAGTTAGAAAGAAAGTGACGGAGAAGGAAGGAGAGAAGGAGGACAGGGTGGAAAAAAGAGAGAAATGTTAATAAAAGATGAATCTGGAATGAAGCCTCAAAGGATGAATATATTTTCTCAAAATTGGAAAAGGACAAGGAAGTGATTAATTCTGTCTGGAATGGAGAAAGAGTCAGTAAATATTTATAGAAGAGATGACACTTGAACCAAGATTTGAAGGGCACCAGAATTTACCACTTGGAGAAGGAGAAAAGGGGGCGAGGTGTACAGGCAGAGTGACACTTTTATAGACGAACATAAGTACTTGGGAAATGAATCCTTCAGGCATGTCGGGAGTGTAGGCTAGATGTGGGGCACTAACGAGAGGTGAGTCTGGATGTAGGACTGGGACCAAACTGTAAGACTGTGACTGGTAGACAAGTAAGGTAGTTGACACAGTAGAAATAATTGATCTGGTCTTTGATTTAGAGACAGATACCTGGAAGTAAAAAAGAGAAGAGTGGAGAGAGACCAGGAGATCAATTCGGATCTATGACAGTGGTCCAGACAGAAGGTGATGAAGAGCTGAGCTGGGGAAGGGGCCATGCAAGTGAGAAGTTGAGGATCAATGAAACATGGTAGGGTAGAGTCTTTAGAAGCAATTGATCATCAAAGAAACTAAATTCAACAGCACTAAGATTTCAAAGAGAAAATCCTAAAGGGTAGATGGCAACATCATGTGCAGAAATACTAAGCTGGGAGAAGTTGGTTTGGGTGGGGGGAGATGACTTGATCTGGGATTTGAAGAATGGCAAAACCCATGTACATTGCAGAGATTAAGAGAAATCTGGAAGGAACAGCTGCACCCTCCAGTGGGGGTTTTAGTGGCATCTGGCCCCCAAGAAACATAGGCCACATCCCATCCGAGCAGACCTCCCATGTCCTGACCAATCTTAAACCACTGGTTGGTGTTGCCGCCCACCCTTCCGGGCCCCTGCCCATTAGATTCAACCTCACCTGATCCTTCTCTGAGAAAGAAAAGGCCCAGTAATTGCACCATAACACCGCCCCCCCCCCAAAAAAAATACCCCTCAACAGCTGAGAACATGAAGGTCCATTTCTTGTTCACATTACAGGTTGTCGTAGGTCAGCTGAGGACAGCACTCCATGCCAACATTGTCCTCCTTTTGGGTCCTGGCTATGGAGCCACTGTTACTAGTCATCACAGCAGTGGGAAGAGGGAACATGGCAGTGCCTTCCCTGGTGCCCAGAACTTCCAGTACAGTGGCACAAGGGACAAGAGACCAAGGTCTTGTGTGGAAGAATCCCCAAAACAATTATATGAATACTCCTCCCTGAAGGTGCTGTGCTATGCTCACGACTCCTTCCCAAGAGTATGGAAAGGGGAGGAAAAGTCATTTCACAGTGGAGGAGTCTGGCACATAGCCCACCAGCCAGGTAATGACCGTCATCAGGGATGAGCCACGTTGGTGGCATATAGCCTTTGTGTGGCTTGACTAGAAGGGTATTTCGCCTCTCTGGTCCTCCTCACAAACCGCATAGCCCCAGTCTAATCATGAGGAAAACACCAGACAGACCCAGATTAAAGCACATTCCATAAAATTCCCCACTGGGGCTCTTCAAAACGGTCAAGATCATCAAAAACAAGGGAAGCCTGAGAAACTGTCATCGCCCAGAGGAGGGCAAAAGAGACAGGACAACCAAATGTGGATTTGGGGATGGGACCCTGGAAGAGAAAAAGGACATTAGGGGAAAACTAGTGCAATCCTGAAAGCATGTGACGTTTAGCTGATAGTGGCGTACCTAGGTTGGCTCGTTAGTTGGGACGAATGCGGTGTGCTAACGTAAGCTGTTAACAGTAAAAGGAACTAGTAGAGGGAAATGTGGAAACTCTACAAACTCTCTTTGCAACTTTTCTGTAAATCAAATAGTAAAGTAAAAAGTTTATTTAAATTAAACAAAAAGAAGCACATGTCATTTCCAATCACAAAATTCACCCAAGAGCTCAGAGCCGCTTGCCACACTGGTGTGCCTCTCAGACGCTGTCACTCAGCGCCATTATGAGATTACTAAAAAAGTGATGTCTACATATCACTTGGAAACAGCTTTTGGCCAAGAGTGACCCATAAGTGTATCAACTGCAATTAGAGGGAGAGAGGAAACCAAGTCAGATGGTACATGCTCATGGTTCCATGAAACAGAGAGCAAAGAGTGATGACACTGTTGGGAATCGTCACTCCACTCTCATTTCATTTGCCGATGCCAGTCCATGGTCATAGCTACCCTTCACGGGAGGGGAGGGAGATCGTAGTCCCACAATATGTCCAGTGTATGTCCCCGCTCTGACCTTTGGATCTGAAGCTTAGTGCTACTTTTCCAGTTCTTCTGTCCTTGGGTTCCTCATAGGCAAGGACATGGATTTTTTTAAAGATGTTATTTATTTATTTTTAGAGAGAGGGGAAGGGAAGGAGAAAGAGAAGGAGAGAAACACTGATGTGAAAGAAATATCCATCAGTTGCCTCTTGTGTGCACCCAGACCAGGGACTGAACTTGCAACCCAGGCATATGCCCTGACCAGGAATCAAACCAACAAGCTTTTGCTTTATGGGACGATGCCCAACCCACTGAGCCACACTGGCCAGTGCTAGGATTTGGATTTTTTTCTCTGCACACCTGGGAGAATATCTGCCTGGGTCCAGTCTGGTTCCCAGAACACAAGGTCCCTTCTCCTGCCAAACCTGCCTGGCCCCAAGAGCGCCATGGACAGAGATCATATCTGCAAGGTGATGGGTCATCAAAATTCAACAGAATTGAGAGGGGGAGGAGAGCAGAACTGAGCAAACGCAGGGCCAAGCATGCTGTGCTGGGCGGCACCGTGAGGGACCCCCAGGAAAGCGTTTTGGGAAGTAGAGGGCTAAGAGGAAGCTGGAGGGAAGTGGTACTGGATGTGGAGAACCCCATGCACTCAGCAGAGGGGCTTTGCATTATGGAGAGAGAATCGCTGAGGGAGCGTTGAGTGAAGGCTGCCTTGTTCTGGGAAGAGGAATCAGATGATGATGCTCAGGAAGGAATGTCGAAGATGCTTAGAAGTCATCACCTGAGAGGCATTCCTCATAGCCATTCAAACTACCACGAGCACCCTGGAAGGAAAGCAATAAAAAGGCATTTTAAAAAGTGAGACGGAACTCATGAGGTTTAACTCCAACACGCATTTACCTATCACACGCTATCTGTTCTTGAGATATGTGAGAAAGTGGTTTCCCAGAGGCAACTGTGTAGATGTCCCTTTATAACAGACTAATACTCCAGGAGAGCTGTTTTCTTTCTTTCTCATCTGATTTTTTTCTGAAGCACTTTATCGTTCTTATCTCCACTTCTACTGCTCTCGAAGCAACCTTCGCTTTTGAGTGGCTCACGGAGTCACTTGTGCCTTCGATGAATTAGTGGCTGGGCTCAGAGCCAGTTTCGTGCTTGCAAACGGCCTTGTTGCATCTGCTGGGTGAAATCACAGTTTGTGGGGCCGGGCAGCCAAGCGTGTTCTTGCTGTGCCCCTGGGAGACAGTGTCATGTTTTCCAGCGTCGGTTTTCTAATCAGTGTCACTGTGTTCTCATTTCCTCAGATGCTGCCACTGATTGGGATTTCTGCTTCATGAAAGGAAGTCATTGAGTTGGTTTCTTTGCCGTCAGGATGCATGGACTTCTACAGCAACTCTGGTAAAAGGAGAGTAGGAATTGGGTCATAAAGTGACCAGCGCTTGGCACAAGAGCAGGGATTGTCCTGCGTTGTTCTCCCAGGTGTGCAGACACAGCATCCGGGACCTGTGCTCAGCCAGCTGCCTCTTCTCTGCTGAAAAACTGCAATGTTCATGAATTGCTGTTGAGGTAGTAACCAGACACTCCTCTGCAGAGATTTTTATAGCCTCCGTGGTCTCTCTGTCAAGGGAGAATAAGATCATGGACAAGGATCAGGCACAGTGGGTAACGTGAGGGTAGGGAAAGGAAATATTGACAGTTTGCTAAGTTTCCAAATATCTGTTTCTGATGGTTGCCTTGACTTGATTTTTCTTTGTTTGAGAAAACATTAATATATAAGATTCAATTTGGCTTTCCTCCTTCCTCCGTTAGAAGTTAACGAATTTTGCTGGTATTTGATCCGGCCGCGGGCTATTCCATTAGCTAAATAAGTTTCATTAATTTTAATGATCTCATAATTATACCAGATGATAGGCTCTGGTGTGAGCAGGTAGTAACACTGTTCTCATCCAGTATAATTGTTTATATTTTCCCTGGTGAATGGACAGCCTGGCCCTGCTAATTTACATAATACATAAAAAGAGATTAAAACCACATCAAAGATTGGATACTGTCGTCTTCCTCTTAGGGTAATCAGAGGATGCTCCTTTGAGGGGGAGGTCTACCTCCAGAACGGGGTCCCTCCCTGACACTTGTGGCCATGGAGCAGGCAAGGAAGACATTCAGACAAAAGCCATTAGGTACCTGGAGAATTTGACAGGCTATGAAGAAATAGACAAGTGAAGGTTCCCTTGCCATTTCTTTTTCATAAAAGGAAGGATCTTAGCTCCATTAAGTGAATATGTTTTAAGTACAAATAATTCTTTGCTCTGTTGGTAGCTTTTAAGACAAGTGGAAGAAATGATTGTTCTAAATGGAATTTGAATTGTGCAGCGAAAGCCTAACTGGATCTATTGCTTTACAGTTGAGAATCATTCGGAACGCCAGCTTTGTGCAACAGTATGGGTGGGTCTCAGAAATACAGAGTTGAGCAAAAGAATCCAGACCCAGAAGGTTACGGTATATTATATGATTTATTTACATATAGGAAAAAATAGGCAAAACTGATCTGCGGTATTAGAGCGGGGTTATTGATGAGGGTCATGATGGGAAAATGGCATAAAGCTGGGCACGTGGGGTCCTCGTTTTGTTCTGTTTCTGATCCCAGGAGGGGGTCACATGAGTCTGCCCACTTGGAATTAGGTCGCTGCAAGCTGTGCACATTTTTGTAAATAGGTTGCACTTCAAAAAGTTTAAAATAAGAAATAATCTCCCACCAAAAAAGAGAGAGAAAGAATAATTCACATAAATTATTTCATTGAACTTCCTGAAAACAACCCGTGAAGGAGGAGGCGAGAGGCCTGGGCCGCCCTCCGAGGTGGGTGGAGCTTGGATTACGGCCCTTGCTCGCTCCTGAGTTGGGGAGGGCCTGGCCCACCCGTCTTCTGAGGTGGGTTCAGTGCTCTCTATCCCCTGGACCCTACCTGCTGGTGGGCTCACCGATTGGAAATTTCGGCAAAATCAGGAGCAATGGAGGAAGCCAGGCAGCACTCTTGACAGGAATATGATACAGAGAAAGACCAAAAGGCGCGCATTGCCCTACACTTTGATTAATAAGAAGAAAACTGAGACACGAACTAGGCGGTTCCAAAGCCAAATGGACCTGCTGTTGTCCTGCTCTGCGACTGTGATGACATTAGTCTCTCTTTCTAACCACGGACTTGGAAGCTCTCCCAGCCGAAGGTGTGCACAGAGCCTGGGGAAGGATTTGAGGGGAGGCTGCTCCCCCCGGGCCTGGGTGAGGGCTGTTCTCCTGCTGGGGAGGAGCCCGTGACGTCTCTGGTCACTGCCTGCCCACGGTGTCTCTCGGACTGTCCACGTGGGGTGCCTTTCCTGTTCCCCCACACTAGGAACGTGAATTTCAGACCGTCGCCCTTTATCCTTCACTCACCTGGAACTGGCTAGTCACAAACAGGGCAACCTAAAGATATCTGCTCTGAGGAATAAAAATCAAAGAAATACAACACGTGAAAAAGATGAGAAGAGTCCATGATTCATCTGCAGGCCCTGCATCCTACTAGAAGGGCTTTCACGTGAGAATGAGGAACATGGAGGGAAGAGTTTGACAAAGACATTGTTAAGTAAAAGCTCAGATCGGAAAGACAGGCATCAGGGTCTGCCATGTGCCCAGCAAACAGCAAATGAGAGACACCCTCCCTCAGGCACATTGGCAGGTCTTTTCAGGGCTGAAGATAAAGCAAAGATGCTAAAAGATGCTAAAACTGCCTACGAGGGAAACGAAGTTTCCATACAGTTCAGAATTCAGATGCCACTGGAGTGTTCAGCTGCCCCAGTGGAGGCTAGAAAATGGAGGGGCTCATCTTTAACATGCTGAGGGGATGTGATTTCTGTCCTAGAATTCTAGAACAGTCCACTGGCGTATAGGCAGGTAATATTCTAAATTCACAATTTTAGACATGCAAGCCTTCAAAAACATGGACTTCCCAGGTACCTTTTCTAAGAAACTCAATCCAAAGAAGGAGCAAACCAAGAAAAATGATCTGGGATTCAAGAAACGGGGGATCCCACAGAGGAGAGAGGCCCCAGGAATTCCTGAATTCTCAACATTGTGCGGAAGGCACCCAGGTACGTGGAGCCAACTTGGAGACCTGCTCTTCCTGGCAGGCCATGGGGACAGAAGGCTTCAGGGAGGATATTGTCAAAGAAACAAAAAAAAAAAAAGAAAAAACATGATACATTATCTAATGTTTTTCTTTACACGAGAGGAATTTTGTAGCTTTGTTTGGAGAATTTGATTAAGTGTTAGGTAGGTAGAAAACTATGCAAACAGAAGGAGTATGCTTATGATCTCAGAAAAACAACATGTTGCACTGGAAATGAAATGTAATCATGGTGTATTGGAGGGCCTAACCTTGAGCTATATTAACATGGTTGTGAATAACATAACCAGTAAGTGTTGTTGGTGATGTAACTGTCTTAGGATGGGTACAAGGGAGTTCGGGTGGGAATAAAGGCAAATTGTTGTGGGGCGGGGGGGGGGAGTGATGTTTGCGGAAGTGAGCGAGAGTCCAATCCTGTATGAAAGGAAGTCAGTAAGTGATATTTAAACTTGTAAAAATTTTAAAATCTATGTAAGTAAATCATTTAAAAATATGGAGGTAAGTTCCAGAAAAAGAGCTAAAAGAGCCACCTCTGGGGGTTAGGGCTCAGCGGTAAGAGAAAGGCGTCCGGGGACCCTATTTTTCATCGCAGGGCCTGTGGTGCCATTTAAACATAAAAAACTGTGTGCATGTATTGCTTCGATAAAAATGGGAATTAAAAATGTAGATAACATGAAGGTTTTGCTGCCGTTAGAGCAGCTGTGTCCCAGCCCCGCAGACAGGTGAGACATGGGGAGCCAGAAACGCTGACGACATTCACAGCAGACGAATGACTCTCCCAGGGCCAGTCAAGGGTCAGGGCCACACGGGAAGTAGGGCCACACTTGCCTTTGCGAGTTGCACATGGACTTCCTTGAGGCCCCGTCTTTCTTCTTCCGGAATCGTGGAGTTACTAGGGAAGAGCTGCTTAGGTAAGTCAATAGCCGAAAGTGCTGTATACGGAGATTGTTGAATAATGACATAGGGTGATTAAATAAATAATTCCAACTAATTTAGGTAAAACACATGCACTGATTTTGGAATCTACTGGTTCAAATTTGCTAGCCATCTGCTGGACGTACAGTTCTGCCTGCTTGGGAGCCCAGAGTAGGAGCCTTGTGCTGGTTCGCCTCCAGCCCCTGAACCTGGCCCCCAGATAGATAGAATTGAGGCTCTTGTGCTGACCTCAAAATTCACACTTCTTTGTCTGCTCAATGGCTCTGAACCCAGATGAGAATCTTTTGGGTTCAGGCTTTGCTTCTCCACAGCTCTCTGACTTTACGTTCTATGCTAAGAGCTGTGTGTATTAGGTCAGCGATCAGGATTCTTCTGTGTGTTCAGATGCCAGCGGCGGGCCTGAACCAGACACCGGTGCTGCGTCTGTGTGGTGCTGAGCGGCAGCCACCAGGTGTAGAGCTTCTCTGGCTGTGTGAGAAGCTCCTACACCTGGGGCCCTTGCCCCTGAGAACGGTCTCCTGCCAGCCTGTCTCTCGGAGGGCTGGGCTGCAGTGGCCTTATCTGTCACTTCTGGCTTCTCTGCGTACATGGACGATGTTAGCCTGGCATGGACGTGGTTAGAAACCGACATGGAAATTCAGCTATGAATCTCTGAGCTCACTTCCCAGGGAAAGAACTTTCTGGTTTTCTACAAATGTCCAGTAAAACGGAAGACTGGATTGACAATGTAGCTGTTCAAAGAGTTCTTCACCTGCAACATGGGAACACGAAAGGAAAGAGAGCAATGTTTGGGATATGAACTTGTCCCTTGATTCTTTTTCATTTTTTATCCGCACCCAAGGACATTTTCTCATCGCTTTTAGGGAAAAAGGAAGAGAGAGGGAGAGAGCAGGGATTTTCTGTCCCTGGATCGGGGATCGAACCCACAACTTTACGGTGTACGGGATGATGCTCCAACCAACTAAGCCACACCAGCCAGTGGTCATCGCTTGGCTCTTGATGTTATTTTGCACATGGATGCAGACAAAGGTTCTTGGCTGGGGGTGCTCCAAATGCCTGGTCTTAGAAAGCCACACGGGGATATTGGTAGTCGGATTTCACAGTGAGCACGGGTGCAGGTCTGGATTTGGCCCCGCGCTCAAAATAGGCGTGAATTATAATTAGCCCATGACAGCGCCCAGCCCTGAGCAGCCACAGGCAGAGAGCAGAGACCGAGGTGCCCTGAGGCGCTGGGCTGATCTGGGAGGACCGCGACGGAGGCTCTGCCCAGCCAGCCTGTACTTCGCTCCCAGGAACACGTGCTCATTAACACTCCTTGCAAACTCATGTCACAGGCATGTTCCTGTCCCGGTAACCAATGAAGACACTGAGCTATGGAAGGTTCAGATAACCAAGCTCATACTTGCCAACCCCTGGTTTTGAATCCAGGTTTCCAAGTCACAAGCCCCAGTTCTGAACCACTCCCACTTCCCAGTCCCGGAAGCCATGAGACCCTGTCTGTTCCTAGGGTTGTATGACTAGGGGTAGGTCATTTCCTTTTCTGGACTTCTGGGATTTTTTTCTCTATAAAAGGAGAAGTTTTGACAAGAGAGACTCCAATCTCTTGTTTTTGCTCTAGGACACACGCCCTGCACATGGCAGGAGCTTGCATACCATAGGCATTTAACGAATGTTGGGATGAATGAGTAAGTGATTTAAGGGAAATAATTCTTTCTCAGCCTCAGAAAATCACCTACCTGTGCTGGCAACTAGCTATGCACGACTTGGAAGCCAGAGATGCTGGAAGTTGGGGCCGTGGGGCGCAGAAGGGTCCCCCGTTTCTCTGCTGAGAAAATAGTGGGAACTGCCATGCACTTTAGTTACAGAGGCTCTTCACTTGCATAACATGGCAGGTTTCCTGACACATGGTCTTCACGGGATGTTTTGCGCTGCCTGTCCCCAGACCTCAGCAGGTGGGAGACACACCAAAAGCAGTTGTACAAATGCTGTTTCCTTGGCTCCGCCTCCAAGGAGTCCTGACCCAGGAAGTCTGGAATGTGGCCTGGGATCTGCATTGTCACAAGCATGCAAGCAAAACCCGGTGCTTTGCTCTGTGGTCCTCGCTATGGAACATTCTACGCTGAGTGAACTCAGGAAAAATCTCTTACTAGGTTAAATTATGTGTTTTGAAAGACCTCTTCCCACCCTTTGCGGGTGGAGATTCAGGAGGTTTCGGGTAAGGAGTATTTGGTGTGTAAGGAAGTGCCGAATCCTCATGGGCCCAGGTCTGGGTTGGGTGGCCCACTCTAAGGATCTGGACAAAAAGTCGGAGCCAAACCAGCATGGGATGAGGCAAGTTGGATGGTGAAGAACAGAAAACACCCAGAAAGAAAGCACATCTATTTAAACAGTTGCATGGGTGTGTCAAATGCATGTAGAGAGACCAAGATACTTAAACAATGACACAGGTGACCAACTCTGAATGTCTGGTGTTCAGCTCAAGATGCCCTGGCAAAAGGGGGCAGGGTGGGAAGAAGGGGTTACTAGCTGCCCGCTCAGCCCCTGCCTGAGTGACGCTGGACGTTGATCCTGTGCCCTGAGTCCCCTTCGAGTGGCGCAGAGCCCTGCCTTCGGTGGGGCTCACAACAAATGTCTCCTTGGTCGGGCAACCTCGTAGTCAGCAGCCAGGTGGACAGAAGATACAACCTGATTCTGTGTTTCGAAACAGGAGGGGGCTGTTAACAATGACAAGGTGGACCTGTGCAAACGTCAGCTCCTCTCAGAGGTCACTTGTAGACTGAGACAAAAATAATAACCAAATCAGAGTCAGATCACAAAGCACAAAAGGTTCTTTGTCTCCATAGAAAGTGTTAAGAATGTCAGCTCCCCAGGGACGCAGGGTGCTGGGGCGGGGCCTGGCCGGGCGAGCTGTGAGCGCTCTCCTCCATCACCCTGCCGTCGTTGGAGCAGACAGTACTTAAGTAAAGGGGGTAAAATAGAGTAAGACCCCTCGCAAGAGCCCCTCACTGGTTCTAAGTGCCCTTCTGTGTTGTGATTTAAGCAGCACCGATGGGAACGAAGGGAGACGTAGGTATGTTTTATGGTTTTACCCTCACAGGGTCCCAATGTTGTTTATTCCCTGCTCTTTGGGAGACGTTTGCTGTACCTAAATGTTATGCGTTACTGATGGTGGCACGGGACATCTGTTTTGGAGGTAGGCACAGCTCATCCGATGGTTGCCTGACAACCCAGTGTCTCCAGGAGAGGAAAACAAGGGGCTGATTGGAAATCCTGAACCAAACTTATATCTCAGAGCTACAAGCCAGCTCCTCCCAGAGATCAGGAGACTTCTTATCCCCCTCATCGTTACTCCCAGAATTCTTGAGGTGTATGTGTGTATGTGTTGTGTGTGTGTGTGTGTGAGAGAGAGAGAGAGAGACATACATTTGGGAGATCGCCTCCACAGTAACGATGATGTATTGGCATTCATTTCAAAGCTCAAAAGTTCAACAAATTAGCATTCAGCACCTCGGACTTTGACTGTCCTAGAGCCCAGATGAGTCATCCAGGATAAGAACTCAATAATGCTTCCAAGTTTGGGGCCCCTGTAAGTATCTAATTCCTACGAAGTGAGATAGCTCACTCAGTCTGGTCCTGGAGATGAAGGGTGGGGATAGAGAGGAGAAAGAACTACATTTTCTCCCACTTCTTTTACCCCTGAGGGGTAGGGGAGGTGCAGAAGGGTCCGCTCACAGGCTGTTTTCTGGCCTCTCCCTGCGGATGAGCTATCTCCCTGCTGTGCACTGTTCTGGGGATTTACAAATCTGCACTACCTCCCCCTGGCGCCCACCCCCCTCCCCATGCCCACTCAGAGCCGGGTAGCACCACAGCCAGGAGCACACAAAACCTCTGGCATCAGGGCACGTGGGTTTAAAGTCCAACTCTGCTGCTTTTTGCTGGAGAAGTTGTGAAACTCCTTATCTTGTGGGTGGGCTTGTTCATAAACATGCTTACTTTGCAGTGAGGGTACGAGGGTTATTTGTGTGTAAGCATGTTGTGGGGGCTGGAATGCCATTGTAATGACTACCTCTCATATTCCAGGGCACCAGGCACTACTTTTATAATCGTGTGGAGTCTAAAATCTAGACCTGACTTCAGGTCCCTTAAAAACACTACCTTCCTTGTCCTCACCTTCCCACATCTCATCAGCGGACAGCAGGAGGCACCTGCTCTGTATCCTCAGCTCTGTCCCCTCGTCGAGACTTGACCTCCCACAGCACCAGCAAGTTAAAGCGCCTATGAATTCTTCTTTGAAGGACTAGACAGGCTCCTAACTTGGCTTCGAGAACCACCCCCCTCAGCCATTCATTCCCCCAACCAGGTCTCTGAATTACATATTTAAAAATAATTTAAAAATACATTTATTGATTTTAAAGAAAGAAGAAGGGGGACAGAGAGAGGAACATCATTTGGTTGCCTCCCGTAAGCAACCCAACCGGGGATCCAACCCACAACCTGGGTATGTGCCCTGAGCAGGAATCAAAACCTCCAACCTTTCGGTATAGAGGACTACATGCAAACCAACTGAGCCACACCAGCAAGGGCTCCGGATTATGCCTTCAGCACACCTCTGGTCCTCTGTCCCATCTGCTGCCTGACTCCCCAGCAGCGCCCACCCCTGCCCCTGTCCTTCCCTCGTCCCGTTCAAGGTGCCGCTGCGTACAACCAGCCTCTGAAATCCTCTCACTGTGGGCTAGGGTATGCTTCTCTCCCTTTATAAATCCAGGCCCCTGTTGGTAGACCTGAGACCCTGCCCTCCCCCACCATGAAAAGTGAGTGATGTAGTGAACCATTGGGCCAAGCTCCAGCCCCGCTAGCTTCCTGTGCAGGCTCGGCCCCCTGGCTCCTCCACAAGCCCCTGCTTCCCACAAGATGGGTCCAGCAGCACCTCTTAGGGGCTCTGCACTTCTTTTTTTGTTGTACCTACCACAATTGTATTTAAAAACTCATGATCAATTATTAAATAACTTACTTATGATGAGTTCTGTTGACCTTTGTACCCCCCAGCACCTACCGCAGCCCTTATATATAGATGCTACCATATAACCTTCTGATAAGCCATGTCCATGGCTCACCATGGTCAAGGACAGCTTGATCTTGATCGTTTTAATAGCATCTCAGAGGTCTCAAAGTCGGAGCATTATGAGGCTTTGGGGTGGGGTTCAGGGGGCCTTTCAACGCAGCAGGGTTGGGGGGTCCGTTCAGACTGGGTAAAGCCAGGATATCAGAGTTTTACAGCTTAGGACTGACAGACACGGGCAGCATTGTGAGGGTTTTGAGGCAAGCAGTAGGGGTATCCAACGGTCGCTGATGCACTATGGGAAAGTCTAACAACGTGATGTTCTTTTGAATGGCTTCTTCTAGGAAGTTCTTGAAACACAGTTACTTGGAAGTCTGGCTTTCCTGGGCAAGTGTTTCTTGAAAGAGTAAAGGTGTGTTCATGTGGACGGTCGGCTGCGATGGCGCACATGATGTGGGTTCTCAGAATGCAGGTTTCCACAGGCCCCCAAGTCCTCCTGACTTCGAGACCCACACATGAGACTGCTGGGCAACCGACGCCTGCCCAGCTGTGTGGTATTTCTGAGCGGCCCCATGGGATGCTTGCATTTGGGTGTGCCCCATCCCCTCTGTTCAAGATGTGGTTTGGGTAGGAGCCCCTCCCCTCCTTTACTGACGTTGGAAGGACCTTTCCTTTCTGCCCTAGTGCACACAGTGCTCTGCCATGGATGTTCTCCAAACACCACGAACACAAGGCCGGTAAATAGCGCGGGTTCTGGGTGGAGATGGTGGAGGGAGCCATTCACCCTCGAACTGAGCGTGGAGCATTTCTGCTCCTGACGTTCCCAGGCCAAGTGCCTTGTGCAAGTCTGTTACTGTTCAGTCTCTTCCTTAGCACCAGGGCCTGCTCTGCAGGGACTTAAACTTCCCTTCGCTTACTCTCCCTGCTACAAAAAGTGAGCCACCTCTGTCTGAGACAATAGAAATGAAACTAAACAAAACAAAAAAAAACCTGAAGAACTTCCCAGTTTGATTAAGCAGCTTCAGTTCCCTTTAGTCTTCCCATTGAGGCAAGTCTTTTTATTAAAGGGATTTTATTAAGTCTTTTATTTAGGGATTTCCCCAAAGGGAAGATAGTTCCCTCCAAAGAGAACTCTATTTGTTCTCTTGGCCAACAACTCTTTCTCCAGCCCATCTAGGATTTCCATCAGTGGTTTAAATATTAACTTGGACCATAAGAATCTGTCGTTTTGTAGGTCAGAATGGTCAAAGAACAACAATTTCATCTTGCCCAATATAAAAATATGTAAAATACTAAGATAATGAATTAATTGAAATTACTCTCAGAATTTATTTTGTTCCTTTGACTAACCAAAAGAACTCTGGCAGTAAGGTGGGCAGTCATGTTTATTGCTGCCAGTATGAACCATAGGATAAGACATAAGACGGTATACACGTGGGGCCTGGATCTGGGGCAGTCTGGTCCAAGTTCACAGACTAGCATCTCAGGTCTGAGGAAATGTCTGCACTAGGAAACCAAACTGGAGTTGAAAACCACATGATTTCCACTCTCATCGGGCTTCATCTGGAGGTTGGAAAGGCAGGCAGGCAGTGAATAGAAATTGCCATTCACTGGGGAGGCCAGAAAATCTGGCCCCTGGGTCAGAGGGAGAGAATGAGAGCCCAGCGCAGGCCCAGCCCGTCCCATGAGCCCTGGCCCCAGGCCCAGCTCTAAAGGGCTCTGAATCTGTTAACACCCAGGAGGAAATGAGCATCAGGCCAGGGCGGGGGTGGGTGGGGAGGTCCAACAGCTAGTCAGTTATAGAGCCTTTAATCTCTAGGGCCCAGCTCTTGGGCACTTAAGCTGTACCCTCTGCCCCTTCCTGGGCACAGACACTTAATCGTGGGACTGAGGGGCAGAGGGGAAGGTTGCAGAGGGAAAGAGCCTCAGTTTCTGGGGAAGAAACAGTGTTCAAAGTTACTCCCTCTGGGCCTCTCACAGCCAGATTGGTTCTCTGGCTGAGGGGAGGGGTCGGAGGTCGCCCCCCCCCCCCCCCGCCGCGCCCCCTCCCCCCCTCCCCCGCTCTGTGTGGGCGTGGGCTAGAGCCGGGGAATTCTCCAGCAGGACCAAGAAGCCTGCGTGTCACCTGGCTCTCTGGGGTAGCCGTGCACCTCTCTTTGGAAACCAGATCTAAACCCGCCTCAGCTTTTTCAGAGCGTCACACAGCATCCTGTTGGCTCAGGGTATGTCATCTTGTGACGCCTAATCTCAGTTCTTTTTAAAATTAATTAATTTTTAGAGAGAGGGGAAGGGAGGGAGAAAGAGAAGGAGGGAAACATCAGTGTGAGAGAGGCATCCATTGGTTGCCTCTCCTACCCGCCGCCACGGAGGACCAGACCCTGATGGGGGACCAGGCCTGCAACCCAGGCCCTGGTGCCATTTTGCTCTGTGGGACAACACCCAACCGACTGAGCCACCCTGGTCAGGGCACATGGTCTTATTTTTTGATAGAGACTGCCCCTCTTCTCCTGTTGAATTCTCCAAAGTGTCTCTTCTCAAAGGCAGCTGCAGATCATAAACTCTGCTTAGTTTGGACCACTTTTTGGTTCACCCCTTAGGGCTGCTCTTTACCTTCTAAATATTTTTCTATCAAGTCCCGTCTCTTTTTGGCACATCTCCTCCGCCCTCTGCCCTATCTTGGACCTGACTTTGTCATCTCTCACCTGCCCTAATAACCTCCGACCTGGCCTATCTCTTGTTTCAGTCCCTTTGAATCTATTTTCCAGTAATCTGAGGGATGGCTGTTTCTCAAATAAAACCTACCCGGTTCCTTCCTTGCTTATTGAAGATACACACGGAAAAAAGTTTTTTATAAAGCAATGCAAACATGCTATGAACTCCATGTACACACAAGGATAGATGTCTACTAAGGCGAGGAAAGATGTCGCCAGTGCTTTGGATTAAATTTACTTAGTTTTCCTCCAGGCTCCATCCATTCCCCTGTACAGCTGCTGCTTTCTTTTATTCCATCCATTTGCCTTGGAATAAACACATCAGCCACTTCCTCAGAAAAGTCACGACCCCTCGCTGGACCTTGGTCTCCTCACCCATACATTGCGGCGTAGACTAGGTGAGAGCTAAGAATTTCTCAGCTCTGATGTCCTGAGAGCCACGCTCATGTTTTCCATCAACCTGTGTCAGTTTCTCTAGCATCATTCTTGATGCCGAGCCCCTGACCAAGCACAGGAATTGTTCACTGCCTGACCTCTTGTCCTACTGCTCTCAGGACAAGCTAAGAAAACTTCTCTACCTGGGGGTGGGTGGTTAGTCAATGGGAGCTCTTTGGGAGTGCAATAGACGTAGTGTGTATGTCCCCCAAATTCAAATGGTGGAATCCGAACCCTCAAGGTGATGGTATTAGAAAGTGGGGTTTCGAAGGTGTGATTAGGTCATGAGGAGAGAGTCCTCATGAATAGGATTAGCACCCTTATAAAAATGAGGCCCAAGAAAGCTCCTTCACCCCCTCCGACACGTGAGGTCATAGAGAGAAGAAGGTCATCCTGGAGAAAGTGGGTTTTCGCTAGACACCGAATCTGCCAGCACCTTGATCTTGGACTTCCCAGCCTCTGGAACCATGAGAAATAAACTCCTCTTGTTTATAAGCCACCCGATGTAAGGCATTTTGTTATAGCAGCCTGAGGAGACTAAGACAGGGAGGTATGGAGTCCCTGGGGCCTGTCTTATCATCACATGTTTTCTTTCTTTCTGTTCTTATTTGTCATCTTTGCTGACAGCTTATTTAACAAATACTGAAGCATGCACAGTGTGCCAGCTTCCAAGCTAAGCACTAGGACTATGAATGCTATCGCTGTTTATAAGAAGCTACCATTGTATTTAAGAAGGCCACTGGTTTGCTTAGCAGGGTGGAAAGATGTGGGAAACAGACACCCCGGAACACGGGCGAGTGATCAAGGAGGGGAGCGGGACCCAACACAGGAGCCCAGAAAACCAGGACTGACCAGAGGGCCCTCAGGAAGGAAATGGAAAAGGAAGCAGCATTTGAGAGAGCTCTGAAAGACGAGCCAGAATGTGCAGGTAGAAAAGGCAAGAGAGTATATATGTTCCAAGGTGTGACCCAGTGCACTGAGGCCCTCCCAATTCTGGGCAGGGCTGGGCTTAAAGCAAGAGAGATGGGCAGCCGACTATGCTGAGGACAGGCAAGGGCTGGCATGTAGAGGCCGACTCAGGAGTTCAGATTTCATCCTAGAGGATAAAAGCAGACCCTTGATGATTTTAATGCAGCCCTGCATTTTGGGAGGGACGGGTTGGGAGTGATGTGTGTGGGCAAAGGCTGTAGACGCTGAGTTTCCTTCGGGGGTCTTCAAAGTGGTTTGGACCGGAGATGGTGGGGATGGGGTAAAAGCATGGAGGGGGGTCTTCAGAAGCCCCCTTCAGCAGAACCGCTAACTGGTGAGGGCTATAGGCAAGGGGTGGATCAAGAATGACTTTGAGGTTTCTAGTTTGGACGGCTGAACAAAAGGAAAAAGGAAAAAGGAAATGCAGAAGGAGTGGATGTTATCCAAAGTGACGTCTTCACGTGCTCATGTCTTTGCTTCTGCACAGTTCCCACGGGCTGTCTCCCTCCCGGAAGCCCCTCGCTCCGGGCCAGTGTTGCAGGCTGGTTGTGGCTTCACCCCTGGCTTGTGCCTCTCCGCTGAGCCCTTTGGAATGGAAGTTCCACTTGAACTCCCCCGCCCCGGACACTGACATTGGACGACCTTGACTGCGAGGACTCCAGGTCCTGTGGGGCTTGGTCCTCTGCTTCCCTGTGCCCTGTGTCGGCTTCGAGAACCCAGCCCAGGGCCCTGCCTGTCCACATGAATAAGCAAAGGGAAAAGAGAAGAAAATGGTTGTTGACATGTTAGGCATGGAGTGTCTGTGGGGAGATCTGCGCAGCGATTCCCAGGGCGCAGCGGGAAAGACTTCGGGACAGGCAGGGAGCTGCGTTTGGAAGCCACGCCCAGAGGGGGATGGCCAAAATCACTCCGAAAGGGGGTTCTAAGTGGGGGTACGGAAAAGGGAAAAAGACTGAAGATTGACCTCTCAGCAATGCCAGCAGGAGAAGGAGGAGAGACAATTACTAAGGGTACAGTGGGCTGAGGGCAACGGGGTGCAGGGGGTCAGGGGAGGCAAGTGTGAAGGAGGAAGCAGTGGGCATCAGCATAAAACTGTGACATGGGAGTAATTTTACATAAACACAAAAGCATTAACAGACTTAGTAGTAGTCTTCCACTAGGTGACAAATACTGTGCCGGAAACAGAGGTTCTTTACCGCATGCCCACGAACACGTCACAGTTTAGGAAAAAGAAATGCCATAAATAGATAAGTGGACCAAATTGCAGAATACACAGGAAACTCAGAAGCAAATACAGTCAGAACGCTGGACTGAATGAGATACCTTGAATGGGCTTCTGATTTAGTGGATTTTGTGACAGGTAATGTCACAAAATAAGGTGGGATTTGTCCAGCCACAGCTCGTAATGCCAAAATAATGAGCTGGAAAAGAGGAAAATTCCAGGATTTTACGTCCCCTGCCTAGTAACCATGTCCTTCCCTGGTGAGGCCTCCAGGTTCAGCAAATGACACCACCCTCCACCCAGCTTTTCAGGCCAGAAGCCCCGGAGGGAGTGACAGCCAATCTTCATTATTGGCAGTAACGTCCTATGAAGACACCGTGAACGCTGAATTTGTGAACACTGACCCATTGCTCCTAGCGAAATATAGAGTTAGGCTCTCTGGACACTTTTGTCAAACAATGAGTTCATTTCTGTTTAAAGACAACTTAAAAAAAAATGTTAAGATTTAGTTCTTTTTTAGAGAGAGGGGAAGGGAGGGAGAAAGAGAGGGAGAGAAACATTGACGTGAGAGAAAACCACCAATCAGTCACCTCTCAAACATGCCCTGACCGGGGACCGAACACACAACCCAGGCCTGTGCCCTGACCAGGAACCTAACTGGTGACCTTTCACTTTGTGGGACGATGCCCAACCAACTAAGCCACACTGGTTAGGGCTGCAGACATCTTATTTAATATACAGTGCAGGGCAAAAGTAGGTTCACAGTTGTGAGTACGTGAAACAGAGTTTATTCTTATATTCTTATTGATTGTATTATTTTCCTTACAGGCAATTGTAAACCTACATTTGTCCACCCCTGTACATTGTGGATTCATTAGCACCAAGTAACAGCTCTATGACTCAGGCGTGAATGAAGCTTATCTACCACACACTTTCTTCGTAAAGCACATGGCAGCCTCCTTGCGCTCAGGAACACTAGACATCGTGTGGGCCTTCTATTTGGGGGCCGTTTGAAATAGCGAAATCACCAAAAAAAAAAGCCCAAAAGTGCACAAAATGTGGCGCTAAATAGACATGACAAGGACGATCAATTACAGTCCAAGAGCTGGGATGAGAATGCGGAGTGTCTTCAGATCCAAATTTCCCACCACTCTGTCCTTGTCTTTGAATTACCACTGTGAGTATCGATGTTGGAGTTACTAATAAATGTTGGCAAGTAAGCAGATTCGCAACTACAGAGCGCATGAATAATAAATTGTATATTTGACTCCATTCACCAACAGCAGCCCTGCGAGTTTTATATTGTTTATATCTTTAAAATCCTTCTACTTCTTTTTATCTACATCTCCCCTACCTCAGTCCATCCCAATAAACCATCTCTTCTGGCTTGACCTATATAGTCAGCCTGCAGCAGCTCTTGACCTCTTCAGTCTATTCTTTCATGGGTGGAAAAAGGAAGGTGGAAGACAAGAGCTGTGGAAAGAAAGAGAAGGGATGGGCAGGTGTTGGGGAGGAAGAAATTTAGGTTATGGAGCATTATAAGGACATGCGCCCTTGACAGGTGTATGAGTGTGTGTTTTCTTTATCTGTGACAACCTGTCAAGACTGTCACAGGAGAAGAAAGAAGAGAAGAGGCCTGGTATCGTTTGGGTTACATGCACACCATTGTTCCAGTTGACTGCCCCGATAATCCTATATGCAGATTTTCTCATTACCTCTTTTTTCAAATGAAGAAATTTAGACTTAGAGTGTGTAGAGAGTTGCTCAAGTCACACTCAAGCAAAAGAAAAGGGTCCAAGCCCCAACTCACAGTGTGAGATCCTGTCCCCAGGCCCCACACCTCCTCCTTGGGGCACAGTCCTACCTTCCAGCAGAGCGCAGCGCCTGGTTTGACCCAAACCTCCGTTCTCTGGAATATTCTGAAACGGGGTTCTCTGTGATCTTTGGGTCTAGGAAGGACCCCCTCTCTCCTCTTCTCCAGCTCTAGAGCTCCATTTGAGGATGGGGAATGCAGCCGGACGTCAGTGACGCACTGGGCTTATGGTCTTGACGTTAGGACCTTGTGGACTTGACTGCCTCATGCACCACAAAGGAAGACTCCAGAAATGACTGGAAAAAAGACAAAAGCTTCCTGATACCCAACTTAGGAATCATTCCTTACATGAGACATTTTGTGTACTTATCAGAATAAATATTACATCTGCTGATGAACGATGAATCTTAATTTCTGGAAGGGAAAACAGCTGTCCCACATTCTCATACCTGCCCTTCAGCCTCTGGGCCTCAGGGGAGCGACAGCCACTTGACCGGTTTATCCCCCAGACAGCGTTTTGTGACTTTGGCTTTGGAGTGGAGCAAACATCTCCCATGAGACAGGGAACCAGCAAACCAAGGCTCAGACCTCACCTGTTGTGAGGAATTGGAGTGGATCATGCAGTACAGTCCTGTTTCGTGCCGGGAGAACCCTGTCAAGAAACTGCTTTGAAGCCTTTTTCTCTATCAGTGCTGGGCGACTTTGGTCCCATGAGGTTATCACATAGCGGCAGTCAAGCAGCTCTCCCCCACCCCCGCCACTCACCCCTGCCCCTAATGTCCACACAGCAGAGGACACTTTGAGCTGTGTTTGTTGCACCTCTGCTCAGGGATGCCCTGACTTCGGACGTGGGCCACCCTCTGATAAGGGCACAGGGCTGGCCTCCCCGCTCCCCTCACCGCGGCTGTTCCCACCGAACACAGCTTTCTGTTGCTCAGAGTAAAAACAAGGCGGTTAACGCCGCAGCGGGATGGAGGCCGCCTCGGGAGGAACAAAAGAGATGGAGTGACTGCTTTCTAGAGAGGAGAAACGGTTCATATTTGCATATTGCTCCGTCTCCGTTCTCCGGTTTGCCTTGTCGTCCTGCACAAATCTTTGTTAATGTCTCAGCATCTGCTGAGACCTGTGCTGGGGGTGACGAGCTGTGTGACCCAACAACATTGCCCCGAGAGCGTGGCTCCGGCGACATGGCCTCGTCACAGTGAACCTCAGGCCTCCCTCCTGAGGTTCAGTGTCAGGAGCGAACTGAACTTACTGTGTTTTTCACACGTTGTCCTCAGGGGCAGCCACCTGAAGAGATGGGGTTCTTTCCCAAAGCAGAGCAGTGAGTTCTGACACAGGCGAACGAAAGGTCCTTTACAACCGAGAGGCAGGTGGCTTTAGGAGGCCTCCTTCTCTTCCAGCTCATCAAGGCTGCCCCTGCGATGTCACCTGTTTGTGAGCTGAGTGAGGCTTCTGTCCCAGGGCTTCCTGCAACAGTGAATGTTAACATTCACTGAAATAAAGGTCATTTTCTCCTTGGAGGTCTAAAGGCATTGTCACCGAGATTTAGGGGCTAACAGAGAAGTGAGGGGCGGAAACATCTCCAAGGAAGCGGGTGCTTCTCCCACACCTGGGGCCATAGAAGTCGCTCTGCCTCTTTGCTCTGCAGGCCACTTCTACCCAGGCCAGCTGCAAAGTGTGCCACGGTGACACCCCTGTTCCTCACTCTTCTCCCTCTTCCATTCCTTGCCTCGATACATGCCGTGGGTGCCCAAGTCCTGCCCGGGTCTTCCCTCATCCCCCGCTGTCCTAAGTGCCACCCAAAGTCAGGAGAGCCGGGCACACTGCAGAGGTTAGTTTTTCCTGGTCTTGGACGGGAAAGGAGGAGGGTCCAAGAAAGAGCTGGAAGATGGGCTTCACTACGTAAACATCGGCCGGCCCTCAGGCTAACCTTTACTTTTCTGCCTTTGCCGTCCTCGTATGCCAGGACTCTTACCCACAGATGCCTGGGGTCAGCCGCAGAACACGGCTTTGTGTTCAGAACTTCCACGAGAAGAATGGACCTGTTGGAGTCTCTCACAGAAGGCTCCAAGGAGGTCATAGCCATGAAATCAGGGCCCCAGACCAATGGCGCTGTGGATGAGACAGAGAGACATGGCTTCCTGGAAGGCGCAGCATAAGCAGTTAAAATGCTAAGTGGCCAGCCAGACATCAATATCCCTTTCAGTCTCGTTGATGCACTTTATTGGAATGCTCAGGCATGGAGTGTTCCCTGAAACAATAAAAAGATCATGTACCCACAGCTGGCTCCATCTCTCTTGGTCTTTACTCTGCTTTTTCACGACGCTGTCCATTCCGAGAACTCTAAGAGCCCTTTCCCCTCTTTTGGTTGACATTTCTTGGCCGACTGCCTCTCTCTTATGTGCTGTTTCCTTTTCCTTTTAAAGATTGACTTTCAGCATCATTTCAGTGTCCATAACTAAGTAAGCAAAGCCCCTGAATGCTACACAATAATTCTGAATTTTGCTGTAAACACAAATGCTTTGTGTCCACAGATTGGACTAACATTAAAGCCCAAATAAATCTTAGGATTTGTGTTCAAGCCAGGCATTTATCAATGGCTTCTGTTTAGACCAGACACTGTCTTGGCCAAAGGAGGCACAAAATGGCTAAGATATGGTGTTGTTTGCTCTTCAAGAATCCACTTGCTGGGGATACAGATGCACAGTAGCTAGCGAATTTAAATACGACAACCCAATTACGGTCAATGATGATCTAATGACTTAGTAATGACAACCCATGTGATAAATGCTGGAGTAATGAGATAATATGCTAGGGAACCAAAGAAGGAGTGAGTAGCTCTGCATTGGGTTGCTGCATGAGATAAGCCTGCATGGACGAGGTGACATTTGTATTGGGTTTTAGAGGAGGAAGAATTTCAACTGGATAAGAATTCCAACTAAGACAGGGCCTGCCTTCATTTCAGAGTCTTGGTGATGGCCGAGCTCGCCTCTGGACCGTTCTCTCAGTGTTTTTTTCCAGCGTTAAAAGACAGCTGTCACAGATGCAAGCCCTGAGTCTGTTTTCAAGGCAGGAAGGGGTGAAGGACAGCCAAGGGACAGGGAGCAAGTGTCCGATTCACCCATGCCTGCGGGAAGTGGCCACCCTGGAGGCTGCGTGATTCCACAAGCAGCCTCAGGCCCAGCACTGGGCAGCCCAGTGGAGTTGCTCACCCCTGGGAGGCTACAGAGGACAGAGGGGTGGAGGTGTCTGCAGGGAATGGCTGAAGAGATGGGTCTTGGCATCTAAGCCAGTTAGGAAGGGAGAGGAAGAGAGAAGGGATGAGGGACAGGGAAGAGGGAGGAGGCAGGAGGACATCTGCAGTTGGAAGGGGGAGTTGTCCCATGTGGCTACAAAGTCCACATTGTACGGGCATCTGCGGTGAAGGTGAGGATGAGAAGGTCGAGAATATGAGTCATCGCACACATGGCAAACTCACCAAGGACAATGGCAGGAATGGGGAGGCTGGATACCAGGTCAAGAGGGATGGGATGACTGTGAGTCAGATGCCAAAGTCATCAGGAAGGGCCGAGGGACCAGAAGGCCCACAGATGACAGCAAGGAGGGCGCTGGAGTGCAGGCTTGTCCAACAGCATCCACTGCGAAGGAGCAGCGTTTGAAGAAACAGTGGACAGAGAAGAGCAGAGACGCCCAGTGAGTTTGTCTGAGACCAACAGCGGCGCCCTAGGCAATGAGGATGGCGGGGGCAGGGGGATGGTTAGTGGGGAGTGGCAGGGATTTGGGGAAGTGGCACTGGGCCTCTCAAAAGGTGGCTGTGGACGTGAGACTAGGGCCCAGGCTTGGATGTCATCTTACAATGAAAAAACTTAGAAATTCTGCAATTCTGGCCCCCTCGCCCCCAGCCCTGGTCTTCCTGGCTGCCCGTGACAAAAGGATGGCTTAATCCCTCTGTCCTCTCCCTTCGGGCTGTCGTGCTCCCACGGGACGGGCCCATCCAAGAGCAAGGTTCTGCAGAGCCCTTACTCGCTCGGACTCGCCGGGCTGTGCGGACCCATCCTCTCAGCGCCTCCTTAAAACGGAGAAGCTGGCCTCTCAGACCAACGCCGGAAAGTGCAGAGGCCACTTTTGTGTTTCTTCTCTTGCTAAGAGGCTCTTGGCCAGAAACCTCCCCCCCCCTCTAAACTCTGCAAACCAAAGCCAATAGTACTTATCTTAGTTCCACAGAGAAGTGCATTCAAGATGAATGACACTGCAGCCACCTCCCTGGAGGAAAGCTTGCCAGCCTGTGACTTCTTCCTTCTGCGAGCGCTGGACACAGAGCTGGACAGGAAAGGGGTTTCCTGGAATGAGCAGCAAAACCCCCGTGGGTGCCCTTGTTCTGGGGGCTGGGGGGGCGGGAGCGGGGGGATTCCTTTTCCCACTCAGCCTGTTTGGGAAGTGGAAAGGAAGATAAGTCAGTGGTTTGAGTCATGTCTGAAGGTCCCTGGGGATTCCAGAGGGTGATGGGACGTTTATGGCAGCTGTGGGTCACAGCTGGTCTGGGAGGGGCCTGAGATGCAGCGTGAGGGACGAATGCGGCAGTGAGACCGGGTAGGAAGACAGAAGGCCCGCTCCTTGGGTCAACTGGACCCTAGCATATGGCCTTTTGTTTATGTTAACCTGCGGCTAGATTAATTCGCTTCTGGTATTCAAACATCTGAGATTTGAACCGTGACATAGCTAGGCTCTTGAATATTCAAGTCCGTCATGTCCTGAGATTCTCACACGTTCAGTCAGTGCTATTCTGGCACTTCATTATTCTCTTGGGCGGTGCCACTGAAAATTATTTTTGCTCACTGATCATACTGTTGCCAGTGAACTTTAAATTTTTTTTTCACTTTTGTAAAGTTTCCTCCTCTTAGGCTTTGTATTTCTTTAAATGTGCTGGTTCTGGCCAGGTGGCTCATTTGGCTGGAGTGTCAACCCATACACCGAAAGGTCATGGGTTCTACCCCCTCAGGGCAAATTCGGGAGGCAAGCAATTGATGTTTGTCTGTTTCCTCTCTCTCTCTCTCTCTCTCTCCTCTCTCTCTCGCCTCCTCCTTTCTCTCTAAAATCAATAAACATACTTCAGATGAGGATTTAAAAAGAAAAAAACTGGTCTCCCCATACCATGACAGTTATGAATGTTTCAGGCCCCAGACGTTTCGGAACCCGGGGTCCACCATGGAACGGACATAACGAAGCCGTTGTCCCCAGCTGGGGCGGCTCTGAGCGCTCCTCGCACCCTGTGCTCTGGGAACTTTCTGGGTGAAGGACAGTACTTACTAATTCTCACTCATCTTTAAACAAAAGCACGGAGTTAATGGTCTATAATATTGACCTGAACTGTCTGGAACTTATCACACCCCATTTCTGTCAGAAGGCTCCTGGAAGTTTCGCTTCCAGGGACTGCAGCTGACAAAACCTGACTCAAGAAGGAGAAAGGAGCCACAAAAGTATATATCCAATAGAGGGATAAACTCTAAAGAATAGCCCTGGCTGGTGTGGCTCAGTGGATTGAGTGCCGGCCTGCAAACCAAAGGGTCTCCAGTTCGATTCCCAGTCAGGACACATGCCTGGGTTGCTGGCCAGGTCCCCAGCAGGGGGGGCCCATGATAGGCAGCCACACGTTGATGTTTCTCTCCCTCTCTTTTGCCTTCCCTTCCCCTCTATCTAAAAATAAATAAACAAAATCTTAAAAAAGAAAAACTCTCTTAAAAAAAAAAAAGAAAAAAATGTAAGCCCTGCCTCTCAAGTAGGTCACGTCAAGTTGCTTCGGGCTGTGAAAGTGCTGGAACAATGATATTAACCAGGGTCATTGGAGAGAAACACTCTAGATTCTCAAACTCCTACAACATGTATGATTTTGGCTGAAAAGAGCAATTATGTGTGCCAAGGTATGCATATGTAAGATCAGTCTTACCTTTTAGAAAGCTCTTCCCAGTCTATAAGGATTATCACCTATTGTAGAAATCAGCCCAATGCTGGAACAAGCACTTCTTTTCCCAATTTTATTGAAATATAATTGATATACAACACTATAGAGTTTTAAGGTATATAGCATAACGATTATGAAGAAATTCAAGTGAATTCTCCTAAGCGTCTTCTAGACAGCAATTTTCCTAGCTTGAGTTGCCCAAAATATTACGCGTTAAATAGAAAAGAAGAAGAAAAGTACCATGAAAAGCAAGACACATGCATTCACTAAGTTCTTAACTGAGCTGGAGAAACAATAAGGCCAGGAGGTAGAGGGAGTTGGTTCCAGATGGCAAAAATGGGGTTTATTAATTAATCATCACCAAAATTAATTAAACATTTGGATGAACAGAATGAAAAAACATTTGAGACTCTCAGCTTGAAGGGGTTAGTTAAAGCTCATTTTGGCTGCAAGGGTTGGGTTTGTTCCATACAAGTAGTTGCAGTTAGAGCAAGTGATAGTATACTTTTCGCTTTTCAGTATAATTGTTTGCTATTTGGGGGAAGATACAAAGAGCTTCATCCAGACAAAGCTACTCTTTTGTTTCTCAATTACAAACATCTCTGTCCTAGAATCCATAAGAGAAGAATCACGATCAGTAAACAAATATACATAGAGATGCTTTACCTCACTTCTAACCAGTGCCATACAAACTGAACTACTAAGAAAGAATCTCTTTATGCCCGTTCATTTTGTCAAAAACACAGTAATAGTAAAAGTTGGCAAGGTTGGCGGTGGCAAGGATTAGAAAGGATTCTTTCATCAAAGTTATGATGGCCAAATTTTGTATATCAGACGCTAAGAAAGGCACTAACATACAGAGTAATAGAAAGCTTTCTTCTCTTTCGTCCCATAATACCACTTTCAGAAATATTCTGGGAAATATCTTCACCTCTGCTGTACTCCAAGAAAACCCTGAACAAAGTGAATACATAAACGAAGAAAGTCATTGCAGCATCCTTGATTGTAAATATGAAAAACTGGAAGTCGCATAATTGCTTGATGATAGAGAAACGGAAGCAAAGCAAATTAGGTGTTAAATTGCTGCGCTGTAGTTCATCTACTACATTTGTCAGACAGAACAGGTTACGGTCCCGGTAACCAGTAATTCTAGAAATTGCAGTCTCGAACACACCAAAAGTTTGTTTCTCGCTCATGGGATGTGGAATAACTAACTCACCAGAGAATCTCCCCTCCACACAGTGGCCCAAGGACGGAGGCCACCGCCCTTGTGAAGCCCCCGTTTTAGGGCAGGGCTCCCAGGAAGGGGGAGGGGAGACAACAGGGAGGACTTGCTCCACCTCTTCCCTGCTCTGCCTGGGAGTGACTTCTGCCCAGAGCCCGTTGGGCAAAACTAGTCAGTCACACAGCCTCAGCCTCACTGTCCTGCATGTGTTTTGCCCATGTTCTGACTGGACTGTTTGTTTTCAACGGTGGAGTTTTGAAAGTTCTATTTGCTAATACTTGTTAAGGACTTTTGCTTCTATATTCATAAGGAATTATTAACATGGAGTTTTCTTTTTTGCATTGCCTTTGTCTGGTTATGAAAGTGGGTAATATTAGCTTCATAAAATGAGTTCAGAAGTGCTCCTTACCTTTCTACTTTCTGGAAGAAATTGCATACATTTGGTGTTAATTTTCTAGAAACCCTTAGTAGGATTCTTTATAGAAACCATACGGACCTAGAGGTTTCTTCTTGAGGGGGTTTTAAATTATGAATATAATTTCTATAATGTTTATACAGCCATGCAAATTATCTATTTCATGTTGGGTGAGTTATGGTAGTTTGTATTTTCCGAGGAATTAGCCCATTTTATTAAGTTGTCAAGTTTATGTGTGTAGACTGTTCATAGTGTCCTACATTCCTGGTGTCTGCAGGGTCTGTGGTGATGTCTCCCATCTCATTCTTGATATCAGTAGTTTGTGTCTTCTCTCTTCTTTTCTGTGTCAGTTTTATGAGAGGTTTGTCAAGTTTATTGATCTTTTCAAAGAACTAGCTCTTTGTTTCATTTATTTTCCCTATTATTTTTTGTGTTTTTAGTTTCACTGACTTCGGCTCTCATCTTTACTATTTTCCTTTTCTACTGGGTTTAGGTATATTCTCTCTTTTTCTTTCTAGCTTTTTAAGGTGGAGGCTTAGATCATTGATATGAGATTTTTCTTCTTTACAAATAAATGCATCTAGTGCTATAAATTTCCTTCTAGGTACTGCTTTAGCTGTACCCCACAATTTTTAATTTAATTCTTATTTAGAAGTGTTTTATTTGGTTTCCAAGTGTTTGAAGAGATTCCTGTTATGCTTCTGTTCCTACTTTGATTCTATTGTGGTAAGAAAACACTCAATAAGATTTCAGTTCTTACAAATTGTCTGAGGCTTGTTTAATGGCTCAGGATATAGGATACCATGGTGTATATTCCATGAGCTTCCATGAGCACCTGAGAGGAAGGCATATTCTGATGTTGTTGGATGGAGGGTCTATAATTGTCACTTACAAAAGATCCTTTTGTGTGATGGTGTGCTTGAGTTCTTCCATATCCTTGCTAACATTTAATCAAATTGCTCTAACAATCGCTGAGAGAGATATGTTGAATCCTTCAGCTGTAAGTGTGGGCTTGTCTCTCCTTTTGGTTCCATCAGTTTCTGCTTCATACATTTTGCAGCTCTGCTGTTTTAGTGCATTTACATTTAGAATCACTATGTCTTCTTGGTGGACCAACCTTGTCATCGTTGTATAGCATCCCTCTCTGTCTCTGATAATTTCATTTGCTCCGTGGTTTCCTTCATCGGACATGAACATAGCCACTCCTGCTTTCCTTTGATTAATGTTTACATGATTAGCTATTTTTTTATTCTTCAACCTTCAAGCTATGTGGTTATATAGGCACACCTTTGCAGATGCTGCATTTTTACAAATTGAAGGCACAAGTCTTCATCAGCCAAAAGATTACAACGGGCTTTATTGTGATATTTGCTTGACTGTGGTGGTCTGGACTGAAACTGCAATATCTCTGAGGTATGCCTGTAGGAGAAGTGAGTTTCTTGTAAGCATCTTACACTGGCTCATGTTTTTAAATCCATTCTATCAATCTCTGTCTTGTAATAGGTATATTTAGACATTTTGAATTTAATGCAACTATTAATATGTTAAGGCTTAAGTTTGCCATTTTATTTTTTTGTCCAACTGTTAAACATTATTTAGAAAACTCAAGAAAAGAAGAAAGTCTATTAGATGTACTGATATTTTTTATTTGTCAGGATCTTGCTTCCTTCCTGGTGTTTTTAGGTTTCTTTTTTTATTTTTCTTCTGTCTAGAGAACTCTCTTTAGCCATTCTTTTAGGGTAGGTATCCTGGTGACAAATTCTCTTAGTTTTCCTTCATCTGAGAATATCTTGATTTCCCCTTCAATCCTGAAGGTCATTTAGGATGGGCATGACTCTAGTTTGATAGCTCTTTTCTTCCTGCACTTGAAAAATAGTGTTTCACTCCCTCCCGGCCTCCCTCATTTCTGACTAGAAATGTCTCGGTACAGATTTCTCTAGGTTTATCTAGTTTGGAGTTTGCTCAGCTTTTAGTCTTTGTTTTTCTGAGTGTCCTTTCCTTCCAGGACTCCAATGACGTGGATATTAGGTATTTTGCTGTAATCCCACAAGTCTCTGAGGGGTCTATTCGTTTTTGTTTCCAGTCTATTTTCTGTCCTCTGAAGATTGAGTACTTTGCATTGTCTGCCTTCCAGTTCAGTGATTCATTCCTCATTCCATTCTGTTTTGAGCCTTTCTACGGAGCTTTTCATTTTGGTTATTATATTTTCACTTTTAAAACACCCATTTGGTTCTTATTTATATCTTCTGTTGCTGAGGCTTTTGCAAAACTTGTTTCAAGCAAGTTCATAATTGCTTGTTGAAACATTTAAGAGTTTCTTGACTGTGATAAGACACGGATAACATAAAATTTACCATCTTAACCGTGAGGAAGCGTGCGCTTTGGGAGCAGTAAGTACAGTCACACTGCAGTGCTTTATTAAAGCACTTTATCATGGCTGCTTTAAAATCTCCGACATAGCCTGCCAGCATCTCTCATCTCCGTGTTGGCATCTAGTGATTGTCTTTCTTTCATTCAGCTTGAAATCGTCCTGGCTCTTGGTATGACGAGGGATTTTCAGCAGAATCCTGCGAGGTTTCCTATTATGTTATGAGGCTGTGGGTCTCCCTTAAACCTGCTGTTTTAGCTGGCTTTGCTCTGGCAGGGGCAGGGGGCTGTCTCAATACCCACGGGGGCTGGAAGTCCAGTCTCCCCACGTGGTCTCCAGCGACACTTGGGGGAAAGAGGCCCCTCACCAGCCAGCATGTATAAAACATCCCATCTCTGCACTTGGTCTTCTTGGACATTCCCCTGAGGCGGGTTGGGACCTCGTTATAACATGGCAAGGGCGGAAATCTAGGCTCCTCTCTCGGCCTTTCCTGGTATGGGTGGGGCTGAGACGACATTGTTTTCTGCAGTGTTTGGCTGGAGCGGGACATTTATTGCCTAAAAGTTTTCTATCGTGCCATGACTGGTGTGACTCAGTTCGCTGGGTGTCATTCAGCAAACAAAAAGGCCCCCAGTTCGATGCCCAGTCAGGGCACATACCTGGGTTGCTGGTTTGATTCCTGGTTGGGGTACATACAAGAGGCAACTGATCGATGCTTCTCACTCGTGTAGATGTTTCGCTTCTTTCTCATGTAGATCTTTTTATTCCCTCTCTTTCTCCCTCCCATCCCCTCTTTCTTCAAAAAAAAACAAACTTCTGTCTTCCTAGGCTGCCCTTGCCTGGCCCTTTGGCCAAACAGAGCAGGTTTCTGTTGACCCTTCTTTGGGCCTGCACTCATTGCAGCTCCCAGGATATTGGCTTCTTCAGCCCGAGTCATAGGCTAATTATTAGGCTAGCAGGCCCAAACCAATAAAGACACCTAGAGAATTTGGTACCCTGTCATTTGCCAGGTCCTGAGGTCCCTAGCCTGTTTGCCTCTCTCCACTTTCCGGTGGCTTCTGAGGTTTGTTTGCTATGTGCTGCCCAGGCTTTTAGTTGGAATGAGGGCTCCGTGGATGTCCAGGTCCCCTTCCTGGATGTCTGCTTACTTTCAACCTGCTCTTGTGCCTAATTTCAGATTTTGAGAAATTTCTTGAGGGGAAACCTGACCTTGTGACAGGGCCACTTCTTTGCTTCTTCATTCTTATTGAAATAACGGGTCCTTCCAGTGTGCACAGAAAGTCCCCAAGCTCTGCTGAGCCTCTGCCCCCAGCAACAACCCCCAGCCTGGGAGGCCCTGACGCTCAGAATCAGCAAATACCCCAAGAGCTAACGCTGCTACACAAAGTCAGCTTGTTTCTTCATGGTTCTTTTGTCCTTGGAATTAGAACCCTCTGTTCCTCTTTGCTTCAGAGGCTCTGATGCATGGAAAATTATTTTTAAAAACTTCTTATCCAGTTTTTGAAAGTTATTTTTAGCAAGAACATTGATCTGTCCCAAGGTCCTCCATCATATCTGAAAGTGGAAGTCTATTACTCAGAATTCATGCGACAGGAGTGCACATGAATGGCTTGATGTCAAAGCCACCTTTTAATTGGCTGATGAATCCCAAGTAGCAAAGGGATTCCAAGTGTCACCAAGAGTGGCAGGAAGTGTGGACTCCTAGGTCAGAGGGCCTGGCTTTGAATGTTGGCTCTGCCACTTACTAACATGGGTCATTTTTTAGACTTCTGAACCCTGGTTTTCTCATCTGTAAGATGAAGATGATAAAATACCCATCTTAGGTGGTTGTTACAAAAATAAAATGAGGTCCTGCAAGTAAAGGACTTAATGTCCTTCCTAACACATGATAAATGAAGACAAAATTGTTAGTTATTTTTAAATACCAGTGTTCTCAATGATAGGTTCATGTCAGTCAATAAAAGTTTATTTAACCCACAAATACTTACATTGATTAGTTATTTACTTATTTGGAAGACAGTGTATCCTATGTTCAAATACAGAATGGGATAGCGTTCTAGCTGATAGAACCCTAGTTGATAAGACAAACTAGATAGGACAAAGTAAACCAAATAGGAAAGGATATAGCTACTTCAAAAAAAAAAATTAAACAGAATGGAGAAGAGAAGAGGAGTTTTGGGCTAGGAAACCCACAAAACTGCTGGTGGGATTGCAGTGGAGACTATTTGGGTAAGAATAACAGGAAAAAGGAAGAAAACGTGTTGCATCTGGAAGTTCTTGTAGCTCTCTGGATTGTATTTGTGACATTTATAGCTTTGTTTATAGGAAAATAGATGAATGATAAAGGAGCAGGCCACCGCTTGGGAAAGAGCTGTACTGTTAGCAAAACACAGATTCTCAATTTCTGTATTGCTTCTATTGTTTCTGTGAGTAAGAATGATCTTGAAAACAGGGAAGAGTAGAAGGATGATTAAGAGCAAGTGAAACCCCAGGGCAGGCAGAAACCACCAAGCAACCTTAACTCGAGTGTCTGAATCCAGGATGAACCGAGTGCAAGAATTTGTGCTTTCAAAACGAGTGTTTGGAAACTTTAAAAAACCATAGATCACAGGGAAGCAGGAAAGGATAGCGGTTAGGAGCTTGGCGTGGGTATAAGACTGGGTATAAAGTCCTAACTCTGTCACTTGTTAACCGCATAACATGGAAAAAGGAAACTTCCTCTGGGCTTTATTTCTTTAGCTCGGAAATGGAGAAGATCTATGAGCTCATAATGACCAGAGAAGGGGGCGGGAGGTCTTCCATTTTCACTATTTGTTGCCGCAAAGCATCAGCATCTTATCTGAAGGCCATTAAAGCGCAGTACTTGTTCATTTTGCCTGTCATGCTGGCCAAGTAGCTTCAGTTGATAAAGGAAAGCTCTACTTTACAGAAGAATGTTAGGCAATAAATGGAGAAGGACTGATAGAGTTAGAAAAGCATTGAAAACTCTAGTGAGCTTTTTACCCAATAATGTCAGAAAGGGAAAAGTTGGAAAGAGATAGATCAAATAGCTCGCCATTAATTTCCTTCTAAACCCCAAACTGTGTGGTGAGAATAGAGTATACTTTTTAAGGGGCGGCGATAATGCAAAGTATCCACAGCAGTTTAACAAGGTGTTGACAATTCTAAATGCAAAATGCTCACTGAGAGTGGAGCCAGGTTGAAGAAGCGAAGGGCCAGATGTTCGGGGAAGCCTGAAAGGGAAATTTTAGTTACTGTTGGAGAAGAGAGGCCCGGAGCGGGAGGGAGACACATGCCGGGTGACAACGTAGAGACTGAGCCACCAACACCAAGTTGTCGAGACTATGTCCCCAAAATGAGGAGGTAGGGCCCTGGCAGAGCCAGGCCAGGGCCCAGTGGAGGGCAGCTCTGAGGGTCTTGACCACATGGTACCCAAAGTGCCTGCTTTTGGGACATGTCAGCTGGCTGTTTGCACCCTGATCGGTAACCCGTGCGTGGGCTGCTGACCAAGCTCCCTGCTGAGTTAGGTGGCTGTTCTTAGTCCTGCTGTTGTGAAATCAAATGGGCTTGTTTGTTGGCCAGGGCGCGGGGCTCTGTGCCCACATCAGCCACCGTTTCCCCATCTCTGACTGCTCCCGAGGCAGCGCTGCTTGGCGTGGGGTCTGGGAACTCTCCTGGGCAGGTGGCAGAAGCACAAGACATCAGAAAGAACGAGCTCTGCGGTTCCTCTACGGTTTTGAAAAACGAGGAAGCAAATGCAGGGGATGAGCCAGTATCTGATCTGGGGTTCAGAGTCTGAGCAGAGCCCAGGAGGGCTGACCCTCCGTGGGATGGTCGGGGGGGGCAGGAAGGCAGCCCCCCACGAGCGACTTTGGCCGCACAGGCCTCTCCTGCGTGCCTGACACTGTCAGCTGAGAGTGCCAGGCCTGGCAGTGGGTGCGTGTGTGCATGAGTGTGCAAGTGAGTGCACAAAACACACGTGAGCACATACTCATGCAGGGTGTGCTTTTAGGAAGACCTCCCGTGTTTTATTCTCTGCACCGGCCTCAGTTTCCCAAGAGTGGTTGAATACAAACAGCCTGAAGCTGGGGCTGGGGCTGGGACCATGTGTCTGCAGAGCTTCCCTGTGCCCTGGGCCACACTGTTACCTTCATTACGCTCATCACTTCAGCACCAGCATTTCTGCTTTGGGATTAGGCAACGGAGACAGGAGTAGACTGATTCACTGACGTCCAGGCTGCCACGGAAGAGCCACCGGACAGACAAGGACCGGCCTGGAGCCACGGCTGCTCGAGCAGCATCTGGCCACGGTGGCCCGGATCACAGAGCCATCCAGGACGAGGCCCAGAAGGTAGAGGAAGCCTGAGCCACCTGTACCCTGATTCCGTCTGGTGCCTTGTGCTTCTGCCGGGAGGATGTTCCTGCGAGTCTCTCTCAGCTCCGAACACCCAGGCTGTGGCCACCAGCGTGAGGTTCTACTGGGCGAAGGAAGCCTGGGCCCCAAGACTCCTCCTCCGACCTTTTTATCAGAAATCAGCTGCCTCCCGCGTGCTCTCAGGTGCTGCCCCTTTGAGGACATTCCGAAAAGAACCTGCAGCCGCAACGACTTTGACCTTTGACCTCTGCCGATTTTTGTCTTAATCTCGCTTCCCCATTCTAATCTTCCTGCACCACAAAGACCTCATTTTCATAAAGCTTTTATTTTAGAACAGTTTTAGAGCCCTCCTGTGCCCCTGACAGCTTGCTCTGTCACGTCTTACATTAGTAAGGTACTAACGAACCCGTGTCGATACATTATTAACCAAAATCTATGCTCCATTCACATTTCCACAGTTGTCGTCTAATGTCCTTATTCTGTGCCAGTATGCCATGCAGGACACCTTAGGGTCCTTTGGGCTGTGACAGTTTCTCAGACTTTCTTTGTTTTTGACGACCTCAAATTTATATATTTTGTATTGTGTGTGTATACATATGTCATTAAGGCCCATTTTAAGACTTGGTGTTGAAAGGGCCAAAATGGTAAAAACAATTGTCAGGTGCTATGAGTTTTTTGGAGCAATTGGGTGGGTGGGGGGAATTTGAGCCCTTCTATTGAGAGAGAGAACTGTGACTCCCATAGGGTTTGTGTGTCTGTTACTCGGAACTGAGATTTGCCCCATGAACCAGACAAACAGAAGTGGACATGCGCCACCTCGACCCCTGCAAAGTTCCTCTGTTGCATATGTCTCTGCCTTATTTTGTGTGTGTGTGTGCTAATCCAAATTTTTATTTCACGGAAGGTTCATATTGAGGAACCCATTGAAGAGGGGTTGTGGCTCCTAAAGGTCTTCCTGCTTATTCTGAATTCCTACATCATTGATAACAACCGGAAGTACCGCACTGTTTTGTGTCCCTCAGCAACTCAAACTGTCCCCGGACTGTATCAGTTCGGTTTCCCTGACCGAAAGGTCCTTGACATCAAGGACCAGCTTTCTGACTTCTTTTATACCCTTTACAGTAACTTTGTTATGTTAGAGACTGGGCGCATGGCAGGAAAGATAGAGTGGCGTGGCTAGGGATGCACAGAGATCCACCGGTGTCAATGACGAGTGACGTCCATATCCAGTTCCCTGGGGTTGGAGCTGGGAGCAGCCTCCCCTGCCCCCCGCCCAACCCCATGCAAAATGTAAAGAGCACCAAGGAACCCAGAAGCCCAAATGAATAATATTTCAATGCAATACTTGAGACAATGCAAAATATCCATGATGAACCAAATACCAAAGTTATAAATAAAGATACAAGTTGTTAGTTATGAGCCTATTATTATGCAATGGAACAGTGGTTACCAATCAGCCTGGGATTCCCAGGCCTGCATAGTCCCCTCTTCCCCACCAGGTGATGAACACAGGTGCCAATGACAACGCTGTGGCTTTAGATGGAGTGGTGAGTTTTAGTCATAGAGCTTTAATGAACTTTTTACCCTTAGTTCCAAATAAGTGAGTATCTTGATAGGTGAATATAGGGGTACACGTTTTCCTTTTTCTTTGTTCTTATATGTCTCTTCATGGCATTTCAATTTACAAAGAATGTAAATTGCATCATTTCATTAATTCTCCAAAAAATCTTGAGTAGAAGATGTTATCCTCATTTTCGAGAAAAAGAAACTAGGCCTCAGATTACATTCCGAACCCAACAGTATCGAGCTGGCCAGGGATGGAGCTGGGATTCTGACGCACCTTGTTCCAGATCTCAACGTGAGCCGCCTGGAAACATCACTTCATACACCCAACACACCTCTCCGCTTCCTCCGCTTCTCAGCCCTATGCACTCACATCTCTCTGCCATTTTCCCGGGGGCGGGGGGGAGGGCGTGCATGTGCTTGCGTGAGGATGTGCGTGCACAGATATGTGTTTGTGTGACTGTGTGTACACATAGGTGTACATGCACATGTGTGCGTATTCAGAGTATGGGAACACGTGACACAGAGAAGAGAACACATGGAAAAGGAGGGCTGAGGGCGCAGTGGTCAGACAGAGTTCCCTTCTGACTTACCTGGACTCGAGGGTCACTTTCGGAGAGCGGGCACCTGCCCCGAGAGCTCAGAGTGGCCTCCATCTGCAGGATCGTGGCTGGGGTCAGTGGCGGGCCACGGCCCCTGCTGGCCTGCCTCCCCTCTCGGGCTTTAGGGAGAAGGCTCAGGATCTTGGCAGATGATGTAGAAAAAGTTGCCAACCCCACAGCTATAAGAATAAAAATAATGTGTCATTTGGGAAACCTTGGTTGGCCTTTTCCGAAGTGAGTGCCTGAAAGAGCCCCGCAAATGTGCGGCCCAGCTTCTGGGGGTGTGAAAGCAGTAATGGGGTTTTTCTTGGAAAGCATCAGGAATTGTTCCATGGAAGGTAAACATTCTCTGAACCGCCGTCTCCTCCCCAAACCCAACGCCAGCGTAATAACCCGAGAAATCATTATTAGCCCCTCCTTCAATCCCATTTTAATAAACGGAGGACCACACACTAGCATCTTTCAGCAGTTTTCTCTGGCTAAATATTGTTCTACCCTGTGTTAGTTTTGACAGGATTAGTCCTGGAGTCTGAATATAAAAGTCCCAGGACCCCTGTTGGCTGGATAGCCTGTTAAAATATTGGTGTGTTTTCTTGCAGTTTGCAAGCTCATGGGGCCCTGCGAGACATTTATAAGTATATTGCTTCTTGGCCAGCCTGTTTCAGAACACAGCGGCCCAGACAGGGCTAGAGGCAGCAGCCTTGACTGAGACACCCTTGAGTGTTTGAAGAAAGACCCTACGAAGACAGGAAGTGGGTACACGCCCCCCCCCCGCCCGCCGCAGGAGCTGACGCTGGGGGCTTGGTCTGGGGGTCTGAGCCCATGAGGAGCCCGGAAGATAAACATACCTGCAGTGCAGGGTGGCTCTAGGAAGCCAGCCGCAACAGCTTCGGGCAGAGCAGTCCAGGGTCTTTAACGCCCTGCCATGAAATGTGGGCCCCATGGTTCTTCTGAATGCTCAGTGCCAGGCTCCAAACACGTGAGCTGGCTCTTCCATCAGCCAGGAGCTATTGTCTTTGTTTCCTTTGCTTTTTAGCCTGTTAGAAGAACTAGAAGGAGTGGGTAGGTGGCTGGAAAGCTTGTGGAATCACTGAGCATTTTATGGGGGCAGTATTGGAACTCTACGGTGTCCAGGTGTTTGGTATACAGATTTCGTTGAATTGGATGGAAAATACTGGCTTTAATCGCCTAACGTTCATGAACACCCAGCTTATCCCCTTGCTTTTACGGTGGCATGCTCTGCGCTTTCTGCTAAATTTTTAGGCTGGATTGGAAAGATCCCAAAACCATGAGGCCAAAATTCTACAAGTTTTGTGTCATCTATTTATTTTTTTTTCTAAATAAAACTCTCCTAAGCCTCGTTATTTTATGTGTTTTTCCCCTCCAGCCTCTATTATCCTATAAACATTCCTTCACTTGGTCTCAAACTTCTCTTGTTCCAGTGCTGCTCTGCGGGTGGGTTCCAGCCAGCCCCTCACAGCCAGGCTCCTCAGCAGGGCAGGGTGCAGAGGAAGTCCCCGACTGGCGCCAGCACGTGCGAGTTCATGGACAGATGTGTGCCCGGGCGTCGACAGTCCACGCAGAGAGGTCCTTCCACGTGGCTCATCTTCCCGGATGTCCCTTTTCCACACTTTGCTCCCAGGCAGCCCGCTTATCCCTCCTACACATGGGTGCCTACACCTACTAGTCTCATTAGAGGACATAACCTTTACCGGCCAGAATGTCTGGAAGCCAATAATCTATGATCTTATTTTATGACCTGTGATGGATTTACTACCCGGCCAAGTTTCCGCTGAGTCCCCCGGTCACAATGTCCACTGATCCCGTGACTTGGGCGGATCGTTCTCCTTGGTGAGCTCACATGCCTTCCTGCAGGTCACCACGTATTATCCGTTTATGTTGACTCTGCCTTCTTTTCCTTAGAAAGAAGACTCCTCAGGGACAGGAATGACGTTTTTAAAAAATTTCTTCCATATCTTCTCGCAGCCTCTAAGAGTGTTCCGTAGCTCAAAGGTCCCTGATAAACAGGGTGACTTAAGCATTTTAATGAACCAGAGTGCAGATCGAGGCCGTGTCAGAATACGCTCAGAATAAGACTGGCATTCATTCCTCAGGTTTCAGTGTATTTATAGAGTGGGAGGGAGAGGCAGGCTGTCGGTCTGCTCCAGTCCCCCAGCATCCAGGGGGGCCAGGTGCTGACAGCCGTCACTCGCCTGTGTCAGAAGGGGTGACAGGGCCAACGAAGACATATGGCGTTTTATTTGGTGTTGGGGGGGAGGGGGCTGTTTCTGTTTTTATTTGTTTTTAACTTGGGTGGGGGGAGAGGGTGTCAGGACCACACAGCAGCAGTGAGAGGCTTCCACCTGTTTAGACTGAAAAATGACGAGCCTGCACTTCTGGCTCGAGTTTATTTTATCTATTTTGTTTATTTTGTAAGCCGTGCCGACAGAAGAAAGGGAAAAAATGGTCAAGGCTGGTACAGACACCCGCTACTTTAACCCTCAGGAGATGGCTCTCGAAATTGCTCGGTGTGGTGTTTTCTTGTGTGTTCCTGAATTAAAATGGGTTTGCGGCCTGTGAATGCCCGGCGCCACCTGCGCCGCCTGGGTGAGAGGCTGCGTGTCTGAGTTATTCAGGCGTCACCTCAGAATGGCTTATCATGGGGTCAAGGACCTACTACGTTCAAGTGTGGGAATTCCCGCAAAGCCTCTCATCAAAAACAATCAAACAGCGAAACTTCTCACAGAACAGAAATGGCTTTCTTTGCTGTTCCCCAGAGCGAGGCCAAACTCCACCTTCCCTTTAGTTGACCCACAGGGGTTCACTGAGACTCCCTGAGCGGCTCTGCGGCAATGGTTCCTCCTCAGATGGCTTCCCAAGGCAGCCCTGATGTTGGGGCGCTCCCTCGACTCAGGGGACCATAGGGCAGGAGGGTTTAGGGGTTCAGCAGCAGGCCTGACCCCAACCTAGCCTCCTCGCCGGCTGCCTTCTCCTGAGGCCCCCTATCAGGCATTGTGGGGAGTCAGATCCACTCCCCCATTTTACACAGCAGAATATGGAGGCCCCGAGAGGAGAGGGGAGCTGGCCCCTGGCCTCTGAATCGGGCAACTGTTGTTCTGCTCCTTTCGGGGGCACTGGGCTGGCCCCCCGGCAGCGCCATCTCCCCGCAGTGAAGGTGGCAGTGCCCACTTGGCAGGGCTGGGCTGGGCCAGACCTCCAGCCTGTTCTCCTCTCATGAGGAGTCTGGGGAGACCCCTCCTGCCTCCCAGGAGCCTCTGAGCAGCTGAGAGGCTCCAGTTAGAGAACCCGCGCTCACGGATTCAGAGCTCAACGCAGGGAGGCAGGTTTTGGTTTCACCTTCGGCTGTGAGTTGTGCCCAAGAAGGGTGATTATCGCCACATGGGAGGGGTGAGCAAACGGAAAAGCGGGTGTCGGCTCCGGAGCAGGAAGTCCGGGGGCCACGGGCAGGGATGTCCGCGGTATCCTCCGCTTATCTGCTCAACACTAGCAGCTTCATCGTTTCTCTAGCAAACTGCTGACCTGTGGGGGTTACATCACACACAGTCCAAAGGCCTCGTGGCAGCGCTGTGCTGGGCCTGGATGGTGGCCAGAGGCCCAGGCCAGAGCCGCAGTGACAGAGCCCAGCCCCAACGAGAGGGTGGAGCTGCTGCTTTTGGCTCCTTAGCTCTGGTTGTTTCTTTTCCCTTCGCTTCTTACCTGTACCTATGAATCAGGCTTCTGTTTGCTTTGAGTGGGAGCCAAAATTTCCTCACAGGTCGGTGACTCATGCTCTTGGCCTCTGAGAACAGAACCAAGTGACACTTACCTAAAGTGTCTCCACCATCGGAGAGAAGGGACACTTCGGGTTACCCTTCGGCAGGTAGAAACAGTCTGTAAGCTTTTGTTCAGCGATTTAAAAATAGGTGTGTCTTGTGGGCTCAGGGTTCTAGAATCCTGGGCAGGAAGAAACCTCGTTGCTTTCATTCAAGAGTTTAAAGGATTCTCTCAGTGGCAACTAAGATCTAATTGGACAAAAAGGCCGAAATGGCCTCTACCCCCAGCCTCCGGAAGCCACACTCAGGGAGGGTCCCAGACTGGGTTCGGCACCCTGGGCCAAGCTTGGCCGGTCGCTTCCATTGTCTTGTTTGTTCCAATCCATTCATACTGCTGTGGTCTGAGTGCTGTGTCCCTCCAAATGTATATGTTGGAGTCCTAACCCCCAAAGATGATGCTATTTGGAGGCGGTGCCTTGGGAGATGACTAAGCCACGAGGGCGGAGCCCTCAGGAGAGGGATCTGTGCCCTTATAAAGGAGGGTCCACAGAGCTCCCTCACCCCTTCCACCGCGTGAGGACAATGAGAAGTCACCTTTCCACCACGTGAGGACAATGAGAAGGCTCCCACAATGACCCAGGAAAAGGACCCTCACCCACCATGCTGGTGCCTGGATCTTGGACTTCCAGTCTCCAGAACTGTGAGGAATACACTTCTGTTTTTTATAAACCGTTCGATCCATGGTTTGTTTGTTTTCTTTTTTTTTTTTTTATGGCAATGGGAATGCACTAAGCCACACTTACAGTGGCCACACAAACAGACACTTCCCCCGGAAAGGGGACCTTGGGAAGGAGGTGATTCCAGCCTTCTTCTGGGGCACAGGGCTGGGCATTGCTATCAAGGTTTGTCCCGGCCCAGGCAGGGGGTGAGGGGGGCAGGCTCCCATGGGTCATTGCCAAGATCTCCCCTGACTCCTGGGCTCTTTCATGGGTGTCCAACCTGCAGCCCATGGACCGCATGTGGCCCAAGATGGCTATGACCGTGGCCCAACACTAAATCGTAAACTTACTTAAAACATTATGAGATTATTTTTTATGATTACATGTCGCAATGTATTGAATGTGTGGCCCAAGGCAACTCTTCTTCTTCCAGTGTGGCCCAGAGTCACCAAAGTTTGGACATCCCTGGGTACGTGATTTACTTGTTCTTGCCCCTCAACAACCAGGTCAGGCAGACAACATTATCAGTCCTAGTTTGTAGATGGGGAAACAGAGTCTCAGGGAGGTTAAGTTTCTTGGTCAAGATTACGATTTTGCAGAAGAGACCGTCTGAGGCTGAAGGCCTTCTTCCTGCAAAGTGCGTTGCCTCTCACTGAGGCCTGCCATCTGCTGCTTATTTTTAAAAATGATCAGGGACTCAGTAAGATCCTCGGGCAGTCGAGCCATGGAAGACAGCCTGCTCTTCACAGGGGGCTTGTGGGGCAAGAGGAAGACAGCCAAGGCCGTGCTGTGGGCAGGGACCACCTCAGCGGAGAGCGAGCGAATGCCGGGGGTCAACAGGGACTGTGCAAGGTAGCCTCTGACCATCCTGGAGGGGTATGGGACTAGGGAATGAGGACAAGGGAGGAGTGACACTTTAGAGCTTCTTCACCAAAAGGTTTGCCAAGCTTTCCATAACTCAATGGGGAAGGGCCAAGTTATAGATATTAAACACCTGATACAGAACCCCTATGGGATGCTGTTGAAGAAGCCTCTGGACCCTTCCCCTCTGCAGATGTGGAGGCTCCAACGATCAAACACACACACACACACACACACCCTGTCTTGTTTTGTTTTCCTGTGTTCCGTCTTTGCCACCACCAAGAATTTATCTTGCCATTCAGTAAGACTACAGCATGCTGAATTACCTATCTACAGCTGCAATTCTAAGGCTTATGCTAGTTGTGAAGATTTTTTTTCTCGTATTGAAACTGAGAGCACTCTGAAAAGCAAACCCCACTCAAGCAAAGCGTTCTCTCAGCTCCTCGAAATAATTGTAAGTTCATCCCAAACTTCGTAACCCTTCATAACCCTTACCACAACTGGGGCGGATCAGTTGTGCAGCGACGTGTTTGACGTCTGCTTCTCTAGGCTGTACGTGTCTACAAGGCTGGCATCAGGCAGATCGTTTCTTTCCTCAACAGATGTTTTTCGAGAGCCTGCGTGTGTCAGACACTGTTCCTCATGCTGGGGACACAGAGTGAACAAAACACTGGGGATTTTGCAGGGAACTTTCTCAACTGATTGTGTGTCCCTGGCAGCTGAGAAGCCCTGGAGCAGAGCAGGCACTTAATGAATAAAAGGATAAAAGATAAACACACCTTTTTGGGGGGGGGCAGGGGGGAAGGAGGGGGCTTTACTCTCCCCACACCCGATCTTCTTTGAACAAGAGATTTGGACCCTCACACGGTCTCCCTGGGTGAGCCCCCACTAGCCAGCCCCCCACCCCGACTCCTCCCAGCAGATGGGTATGAGCTGTAGGCCTGCAGTCTGGACCACTGCGGGCCACAAGGATGGGCTGAGGACAGACAGGGAAAAAGGGAAAAGGGACACTGCTGTCCCAGCAGGAGGGGAGGAGAGAAGAGCAGAGAGGGCTGACCCACTTTTCTGGTCTAACTGTGAAGCTCCCAGCTGTGCCCTGGGGCCCTGGGGAGGAGCCTGGCGCGCTGCCCTGACCCCAGCTTTGCGCTGTGTTAGCAGGAGAACGGTGACGGTGACGTGCGTCAGGAGGTCAACCAAGCTTCTGGGAGCAGACAGAGAGGAAGGTGCCAGAAAGATCCAAAGTCCCACCAGCTCAGCCTGAGGGGCTGAGACCAGCCTGTTCATTGCGCCTGAAGACCCAAGGCTGTGATTATCCACCGGGCTGCTTCTCCCTGGTCCCGGGGCTCTGGGCTGGACAGCCAGCCCCCTCCCCACCCTCTGTGGAGGTGGCAGAGAGCAGCTGAGCGTTCATGGCGTGGGAGGGGGGAGGACTGGGGGACTGGCAGGGCCAGTCCTGGGACTGTCACTCGCCCAACAAACACAGAACTCTGGGCAGACTCTCCCGTCGCCTAAGCCTCGGTTTTCTTGTCTGGAAGTGGGTGTGGTACTGTTTCCCTCAAGAAGTTGTTGACGGATTAGGAATGTTTTGTACAGCATCTGGCACTTAAAAAATGGGGGGGTGGGATCCGACGCCATTTCGGGTTCATGACACCGCATGGTACAAATTGTGGTCTGGGCCCATCACGGCTGGGAGGGTATGCAGTCACTTGCCCCGACGCCCAGACTCACTCTCCCCGGGGAGAAGGCGGCACTGTGTGTCTTATTGGTCCTGCTGGTGCTGGGGTGGGACCCACCACCTGCGGCTTCGCTGGAGCACGAACCCCATCATCTGAGCACACCCAGCCCCCCCCCGTCTCTCTCCAGGTTCCTCACCCTCCCCTGAACTCCCCGAATTCCTTTCCTACCCTGGGACATGTCTGCAAACCTCCCTGCACACTCCTCGTGGGCACTCTCCTTCCGTCTTGGCTCAGAGGCAGCCACGCGCCTCCTTCACAAAGCGAAGCCCTCCTGCTCCCACATCCTCTCCTCGGGGTTCCGGCCCCCCAGTGCCAGCTCTCTGCTCCTTCCTGGGATGCCCACAGGGTCCCAGGGAACGTGTCCTGTAGCGCCTCCTCATGGACGGTCAGGGACGGTCCGCGGCCACCACACCAGGCTGGTCTGAGGGTCTTGACGGAATGTAGACTCCCAGGCTCTGTGCCCACCCCCTCAAACACAACGGGGCCTGCAAGTCTGGGACAGATGTGACAACTGTCTTCTTTAGAATGCATTTGATTTATACATTTTAAAATCACACAAGTGACCCAGCACTGCTGTCTGCCTGGCCGCTTCTTTCTGCGTCACCCCACAAGTGTATATGCGCACGCAGAGGAGAACTGCGTGTTGCGGATTTTTACAGAAATGAAATCATGCTGCATAGATTACTCTGCAAATGGCTTTCCTCTCCTGTCACGACCCCCAGGGTTAACATATGGCACTACCAAGTTCTCTTTAGAAGTCATATGTTGTTTTGTAGCGCAGGTGGACACTAAGAAATAATATATGAAATAATATATGACAGCTTCACAGCCATCCTCCGGTTACAGCATCAAACCTGTTCCTAGTTTGTGTTCACATGTTGACTTGCGACCTGTGCATATACTTATATATCGGTGCTTTTATTTCTGTAGAATAGGTTCGTAAAAATAACGAGGAAGATCTGTAAAAGAATATAAGCAATTTTCAAAACATTTATTGGTGTATTACTTTCCCAAATCGGAACAATTCCCATTCCCCTAACAATGTGCCTCACTATTTCTTACATTCTTGAAAGCATTAGGTGTTACTGTTTCACTCTTTTTTAAATGCCACTTGCATGATATCTTAATGGTACTTTATTTTACATTGCCACATTATTTTACATTGTCACACCATTTTATTTTACACTCTCCTATCAGTGAAGTTGAACATCTTTTTCTGCAATTACAAACCTTTTGAATTTCTTCTATGGGAAGTCTGTGTGTCTTCTCACCATGTGCTCAGTGAGCTTGTCTTTTTCTTACGAATTTGTAGAATTCCTTGAATATTCGACATTCGAATCACTTTCCTACTCTAAGTATTGAAAATATTTTTCCCAGAATAATTTTTACTATTAGTTTAACCATACTAAAACCTGTCATTTTGATTTAATCATGTGTCTGTTCTTTTCTTCATGCTTAGAAAGAGCACCCATACTATAAGAGTATACAGTCTTCTCAACTAAAAATATTTTTATTACTTGTATTTTTTATTTGAGTATAGTTGGCATACCAAATTATATTAGGTTTAGGTGTACAACATAGTGATTTGACATTTCTGTATCTTACAATGTACTCACCACACTATGTCGAGTAACCATCTGTTGCCATGCAAAGTTATCACACTTTTATTGACTATATTCCCCTTCCCCTTTTTCACCCATTGCTCCTCTATGGCAACCGTCTGTACTTTGTTTCTATGAGTGCTTACATTCTGTTCTGTTTGTTCATTTGTTTTGATTTTTTTAAAATTCCATATGTAAGTGAAATCATGCTTTTTTTTTTCTTTTTCTGTCTGACTTATTTCACTTCATGAAATACCCTCTAGGTTTATCCATGTTACTGTAAAGGGCAGAATTTCATTCTTTCTTATTGCTAAACAGTATTCCAATGTACACACACACACACACACACACACACACACCATATACCGTATCTTTTTTATCCATTTGTCTATCAAGGCACATCTAAGTTGCTTCCATATATTGGCTATTGTAAATAACACTCCAATAAGGTGGTGGTGCATCTATCTCTTCTAATTAATGCTTTGAATTACTTCAGATAAATACCCAGAAGTAGAATTGCTGAGTCATATAATAGTTCTATTTTTAGTTTTTTGAGGAGTCTCCATACAATTTTCTATAGTGGCTGCACCAATTTGCAGACCAACCAACAATGCGTGAGGGTTCCCTTTTCACCACATCTTTGCTGACACATTATTTGTTGACTTAAAAAAAAATGATTGAGTTTATTGGGGTGACATTGGTTAATAAGACAACGCAGATTTCAGGTGTACAATTCTACAATACCTCATCTGTATATTGTATTGTGTGTTCCCCACCCAAAGTGGAGTCTCTTCCCATCACTACCTATCCCCGCTTTACCCTCTTCTACCTCCCTCCCCTACCCTCCTTTCCCTTTGGTAATCACCATACTCTTGTCTGTGTCTGTGAGGGTTTTTTTTCCTTAATCTGGTGTGAGGTGGTGTCTCATTGTGGTTTTGATTTGCATGTTCCTGATGATTAGTGAGGAGGAGAATCTTCCCCTATGTCTGCTCGCCGCCTGTAGGTCTCCTTTGGAGAAACGTCTCTTCATGTCTGTCCGCTGCCCATTTTTTGATCGGATTGTTTACTTTTATGTTATTGAGTTGAACGAATTCCTTGTAGATTTTGGATATCAATCCCTTATTGGATATATCATATGTGAATATCTTCTCCTATTTGATAGGCTGTGTTGATGTTTGCATTGTGTTGATGGTTGTCTTCACTGCAGAAGCTTTTTCGTATGACGAAGTCCCATCCGTTTATTTTTGCTGTTGTCTCCCTTGTTTGAGGAAACATATCCAGAAAGATGTTATAAAACTGATGTCAAATAGTTTACTACCTATGTTTTTCTCTGGAGTTTTATGGTTTCAGGTCTTACATTTTGAGTTTATTTTTGTATGTGGTATAAGAGGCTGTGAGACTGCAGCTGCTCACAGACCCCTCGCACCGCGTCGGTAACCGCCCCCCCACCCCCCGCTTCCATAAGACAGATCACGCCGCTCCCCTGATCGAAACCCCCTATGGCTCCTATTGCCCATAGATACCATTCAAACTTCACAGAACGGCATAGAAAGCTCTCCAGGTTGTGTTGATAAAGTGACTTTTTTTTTTTTTGGTTTGGTTTCTAATCGTATGACTATTTTGTTCAAAACGTGTTCTAAAGTGATCATCGAAGGAAAGACTTCTTCCCTCTGAAGGAAGTTTATGAACCTGATGGGAAAATGCAAAGCTGAGTGACAACATCCTGGCCTGTCAAGTGCCTGCTGTGGGTGACTCACATCAGCTTCAAGGCACCCGGGCCTGGGGTGAGAAAGTCACTCCCTCCCCTGCTAAGCTGCTCTCAGCCGGGCCTGCAGGACAGAGCAGCTCGCCTGGAGGGAAAGCCTCCTCTTTCCTGCTTAAAAAAAAAAAAAAGTGCAGGTCCAAAGGACAATTGGGACAGGCAGGAAGGCAATTAATAGAACACAAAGTAAGTGAAAGGCAAATGAACTGAAACCACGCACCTATGAAAGAAAAACAAATAACAGGTGAAGATTAGCAGGGGCATGTTCCTATTAATAACACCGTCTATTAATAGCAGCGGCCACAGACTGAGTTTATTATTGGGCAGGTCCTGTACTAAGCATGAAAAGAGTGTTATTTCATTTAATTCTCACCATGGGCCAAGGCCGGGGGGTGGATATGGTTCCCATTTATCAGCTGGGAAACTGCGATAGATGTAAAGAAATTCGCCCCGGTCCTCACGCTGGGGCACGGGGTGCACCCTTCCAGCACCTGCGAGTTTCCCATGGTGCAAGGCCACCTTTCTAGGAAGCTGGAAAGTATCCCTTCAGTCCGTGTTGTCATAACGCCTCTGAGAAAGGAGAGAATCTTTTTTCAGATTGCCCCAGAATCTGCAAGATCGCTCCCAGCTCACTCCGGGGCTGAGGCTTGACCCTGTGGTTCCCCACCTTTCCCTCCCTCTCTCTCTTTTCAAATTGTGCCTCCTGGGGTCTGCCAGGAATGAGAAGCCAGCCTTTCGTGGAATCTTACAAATCTGAAGGGCTTTTCCCCCGGCTATGCAAAGACCAGCCAGCCACTGCACTAAAATGACCAGGTCACCAGAAGCAGGGACTCCATTACACTTTTTAAACCAAGAAATGTCTTCCTCCTGAGTATGTGTTGGAGTGGCAGGATAGTGTCCCTATTTCCCCCCTGACATCTAGACTCCGCAGGTACACATCGACCATAAAACACAGGGAAGCTCTCGGTCATTGCTGTTGTATATGCCTATATTCCTATTTTAATACAACCGCGCTTCCATGGAAAAAGCATCTTTGTCTGGATTTTGTATTAGCTGACTCAGGCTCTGGTTAGACTTGGGGAAGCCTGGTCTGTTGGCTCCTTCTACCCAACCCAGGGTGGCCTTGTTCTCCGGGACTGACTGCAGGAATGTCAGACGGGGCAGACGGGAACATAGCAAAGGAGGATTCGGCAACGGCTGCTCGCCTCCTTCTTGCAGAAGCCGCGACCACCCCGGGCAGCCTGCCTGTACCCTTGTCCCTCTGGGCAAAATGAGCGGCTGCGATTCCTTTCGTGGCAGGTCCGCTGGCCTTCCTTGTAATTATTTGAAAAGCTCGCAACCTCATCCTGTGCAGTCACCGCAGTCTTTTAAAGACGTGACCTCTAGTAAGGACTCAGCGGCACACACTGAGCAGCAGCATCCTTCGTTGAGTTTACAAAAGTGGGATGTTACTGTTTCTGGGTATTTCGTAAGCAGAATCTGTGTAAATGCAGCAGCGGAACTTTCGATTTCTTCGTTCCGCATCAGGAACAATGTATGCCTTTGTCTCCATGTAACCTCTCTTCCGTCATAGTCACAGTGGAATATCTGGTTTGACTTTTGTCATATACCTTATATGAACTTTTACTGAAGACCTTTCTCTATAATCGACTTCGAAAAATCTGCAGTGAGCAAGGACTCCAGTTTTACCATTTTGTCATTTTACATGGAAAACAAGTAAGTAGTCAGTGTTTAGATTATAAAATCTTTAAACCTTCCGGTATATAAAATTTATTTATGTACATAATACATGCTATAGATTAAAGTCTGCATGTATTGATTCATATACGAGAACTTCACCATTCCTTGATTACACGGTTCTCCACTGCAGGACTAAAACTGAGTCATTTCAAGGGATTTTCATCTAATGGAATGAACACTTTCCTATGTGTAGTCAGCATTTAATTTCTAATCAGCATTCTCTTGTCTTAAAAACTGGAATGTAAAGGGATTATTAGCCAGGAACTTCCTATTTCAATGAACTCTCCTGGGAATCCCTTGTAAAGCAGAGAACACTTTTGCAACGTTGAAAATGTGACTTGACCTGTTTTGTGACGTGGGTTTATCTGATGTTCTTGCAGTGGCAGTGGGGGCAGCGTTCAGGGAGAGCTGCTGTCGCAACACAGATGCCACCTGCTGCGGGTTTCCTTCCTTCCTGAAATCCGTAGTGAAGGGCCTCTCCTCCCAACCCAGGTGGCAGGAGTTGGATACAAGAGTAAAATTTGTTGTGACATCAAATACACAATCGTGACAGCTCCTTGCTAACTTAAAGGATTTCTTGTTAGGCTTTTAAATTCTTTGGGCGGTTCTTTCTATCCTCTAGCAAGGAATGCTGCTCTTGACTCCATTAACACGAGGAGGATTTAAAGATACAGTCTCCCTGCTGGGGCTTCGGCTGTACGTGTGAGGACAATGTTGGGTTCCCGTGCTCCATGATGCTCGAGACGGCTTACACGGTCATCACGTATTTTCAAGAGGTGCTATTAAACCCAAGTGGATTAAATACAGCTGCACAGTTTAGAACTCTTTCCTCAGTTTGGTATTTTTATACTTTCCTGATTTCACCGTAAGGGAAGCCAGAGTTCTTCCCAGCAGTTGTGAAGTGACATGAAACAATTCCCAAAGCTTTATTTTTATGTCATCCTCCCTTCCCCTGCCTTGTTCAGACCTGACAACCGGAGGCTACACCGGGAGTCAGACGTTAGCCAGGGCCCGATCCGCACATGTGTGAGGCGTCAGGTGCGTCAGGGAGCAGAGTGGGCCGGGGGGCACGGTGCGGGGGAGTTATAGCCACAACACAAGAAGGCAACTCCCCTGGCACACGGGCACACAGACCAACACACACTCCCCAACACACGCTCACACTCACACACCTCCCAACCACCCCCAACAGACACGCAAGCACACACACGCACGCCCAGCACTGTTCCGAGGGCCAACTGGCCTCCCTGGCACATTTCCTTGGCTGGGGACCTTGAGTACCGTAAAATTAATTAAACAAGGAGGCCATTAGACTAATGTGAGTCTAATGCGATGGCAGCTTACGAAGCAAACCAAAATGTAAGCCTGTAAGGTAATTACATCAAAACCTAAGGACAACCCATCACTTACAGACAACGAGGCTTTAAGCCATAGCTAATCAAATATTTCCCTCTTTGCCTCGGCACCTTCTCTGTACGAGTCGCCCCGGCTCCTGTTGGTGGAGTGCTCCTAACCACTTCCGGTTCGACACTGCCTGATTCTCATCGATTTTTGCTCAAAGAAACACTTAAGCATTTTAATATGTTTCATTTTCTCTTTTAACAGAAAAGATGGACAAAATGCAAATTCAATTATATCCTTCTGGGGTCATTTCCTGGGGCAAGAATGGCTCTAGGTCGACAGTCTTCAATTTTTTCCTCACATACTCCTTTTTCTTTTTTAATGAAATTTTGAACCCCCTCATATATTTTTGAGTTGCCACCTAAAACTTTTCACATACACTTAAATAGTCAAAAGGTTTTCAACATATTGTAAATATTTTTAAATACATCTATTTTTAAATACAACTATTTTAAAACAAACTGTTTTATCATTCTTTTAAAGGAGTCCAGTGTAATCATAGTTCTTAGATAATCACCAATATCCACATCTTAGATAATCACCAGTATCTTTAGTTTCCCACACAGAATTGTATTGTAATTCTAATCCCAAAAATTATAATCATTCATTGATCATCCCACCTTAATTCTCTGACAAATATATAGAAATTGAAATGTAAAGATTTTAACATCCTGGCTACCATGAAGCTCTGTTGGTTAAATGTCTTTCTTTTCTAGGTTGCATTCCTGTTATAATTGATCAAAACAATAACACAGCACACATTTTGACAACTTTAAATAAAATATAATATTAATATTTAATTCAAAATATCTTTCTTAATAAAAGGCTAGAACATGTAAAAAATTATTAGTACAGATATCCATGCATGATCCTATATTAGAATGAGGCACAGTTCAGCATTAATTCTATTCCTGAGTTTCTTCCTTATGCAAGTAAAGAGAGAAAACATTGATCATATAAATGGATGAGAAAGGAGTTGGGAATTTCCCTCAATTCTTTGCACCTTTTCTGAATTATATGCCAATGATTACATAATAATTCAACACATCAAAATTATTTTTAATGGCCTATGAGCATACGGGATAAGATCCTTTTGCAATTGTGTTAGGAAAAAAAAAATTGCATGCGCGCCTCACTCCATCACCCAACCTTCATAGTCATCCCTCTAAATGGTCTCCTGGGTGCCTGGGAAGTTTATGTCCCTTGGAAACAACGCACCACAATAAAGTGGTGAAAGGGCAGCTTTGGGCAGGGAGGTGGAAGGGGGGACCCCACCTCCTGTACAGGCACATTCTCGGGCAGGTCAGTTTTAAGAAAGAATATTTATGGAAATTGGGAGTCTGGAAAAACAGATTCCTTTAAAATGATTACATGCTCATGTAGTTCTTGGAAAGTCTTCCTTTTCCCCAGGAATATGCATATTGCAGTTCAAAGACGGCTCCCCTAATTTTCCTATTCAAAATGGCTGGGGATTAGTCAGAAAATTGTTCATATAGACATTATTCCACCTTGACCTGATGTGCTATTTAAAGCAATAAAAATAATAGCTACAATCTACTTAGCATACATATGGCTTTACGGATTTTCTCTGTGTGTACCTCATACTGAGCTGTTTGGTCTCTGTTGACTGTGAAATGAATTCAGAGCCGGAGTTGCCTGGTGAACTGGAGGGGGCCCTGACTCAGTTACATTTGCATATTAACACTGATGTCATTTTACTTATATCCACAGGCCAGTGCAGCCTCAGGGCATTGGAGTCATACAACAGTCCTGCAGGAAAGGGGTTACGATCTCCATTTTTCAGATGAGGAAACAGAAGCTCAGAGAAGTCGAGTTACTTGTCCAAGGTCACACAGCAAGGAAGTAGTAGAGTTGGCATTGGAACAAATGAGACTTTTAATGTCATGGAAGGCAATCTCAAAAGGCCTTCAGAGGGGGCGAACCTGGGACTCACCATCTGGGAGGTTATTTCACTTGAATTTGGCTACTCTGCCCGCTATTGCAGCTCCGTGAAGGAAGGTTACAACTGCATGAAGGATTTCTGCATTCCAGTTTTATATTCAGGGAGAGAGTTGTACAGCAACCGATCAAAGATCGCAGGCTGACAATCAAATCAACAATCACTTATAATGTACTCATTGCTCACTCCTTTTTGGAAGTAATATAGCATAAGGGCTAAAAATGAGGAATCTGGGATCACATTGCTTGGGTTCAAACCTTAGATCCACCACCACTAACACGCTCTGTTAACTTGGATAAAGTACTTACCTTTTCTGTGCCTCAGCCTTCTTATCTGGAGAAGCAGAAATCATTGCAACACCTGCTTCATAAGGTTATTGTGGGAATTAAACAAAATAACGCAGGCAGGCTATTTGGAAGAACACCCAGCTGGCTCATAGAAAGCACTCAATAAATACGAGCGACTGTTAGGAAAAGAAAAAAGAGGAAGATTTTTTTTAAAAAGTATTTACTTTTAAAGAATTGTGGTAAAATATACATATAAAATTTACCATTTTAGCTACTTTTAAGGGTACAGTTCTGTGACATTAAATACAGTCACATTGCTGTGCAACCATCCCCACCACCCTCTCCAGAACTTTTCCATCTTCCCACACTGAGACTTGTCCCCCTCACACAACAACACCTCATCCCCTCCCCCCCGGCCCTGGCACCCAGCGTTCTACTCCCTGTGAGTTTGACTCCCCTCTGTACTTCATCTAAGCGGACTATACCGTGTCTTCCCTTTTGTGTCTGGCTTATTTCCCTTTGCGTAATGTTTTCAAGGTTCATCCTTGTTGTAGCACGTGCCAGAATTTCCTTCCTTTTTAAGGCTGAGTTAAATCCCATGGAACCCATATACCAAATTTATTCATCCATCTGTGCCTCAGTGGACATTGGGTTGTTTCTACCTTTTGGCTATTGTAAGCAATCCCCTCCCCTCTTTAGCGATAACAAAAACATTCCAAGACCCTCTGTGGACACCTGAAACCATGGATAGTACTGATCCCTGTATAGACTATGATTTTTCCTATATATACATATTTATGGTAAAGTTGAATTTATAAGTTAAGCACAGTAAGAGGTTAACAACAATGACTACTAATAAAATAAGACAATCATGACAATATACTGTAATGAAAGTTATGTGAATGGGGTCTCTCTCTCAAAATATCTTACTGTACTGTACATGCAACGTGGAGATGCTGGACAAAAGGAGGATTTACGTCCTGGGTGGGTGGGATGGAGTGAGATTTCACCAACCTGCTCAGAATGGCGTGCAGTTTACAATGTGTGAATTGTTTGTTTCTGGAATTTTGCATTTAATATTTTCAGGCCAAGGTTGAGCACAGGTAGCTGAAACCTCGGATACAGGGAGACAACTGCACTAGTGGTGGTATTTTTACCCTGTCCCTTATCAAGGGGCCCTGTGCTTTCATTTGGCCCTGGGGCAGTTACACATACACAATCTCGCTGGTCACACATACTCAACAGTTGTCCCTGTGCCCAAGGAGCAGCCGGCAGCAGGGGTTCTCAGTGTGCTTGACCAGCCCGTGGGCCAGCCCCAGCTCCTCTGTCATTGTTCACCGTGTGCCCAAGGAAAGAAAGACCCGGGCACCAGCAACAGCCCCGGATATTCCAGAGCAGGCAGCCTGGGTGCGTAGAATGGGTGGACGTGGTGAAAATCCACTGAGGGATCAATGCAAGCCAGTGAGTCAGCATGGGCTGTACTTGTGAGTCTTGTAGAAAAACAGACTTCAGAGAACAGTGCTTTTTAGGGACAAAGTCATCGAGCTAATCAATCTTTATTATTGCTTTGGGAGATAGCTGAATCTAGTTCGAATCTTTCAGTTGAACTTAGGGGTTCTATGTTCTGCTTTGCATCTCATCAAGCTCCGGGCAGCGCTCAGTGGGATAACGAAGTTGAAAGCGGCTGATGGCTAGACACCTGGACAGGGTCCTCCAAAAGCCACCTCAGTCCCGTTTTGTGTCAACTGTGAGTGATGTACGGAGTCATATGGAGGTGTCTGTGATCTCTGGGCCGGAGGGTAGCTGTGTCACACCCAAGATCAGGGATCTCTTTCTTTCTGTCTCTTTAATACAACACAGGATCCACTGACTAGAGGGGAGGAGATAAGGCGACCAGCTGCTCCCCAGCGGACCCACCACCGAGGCGCGTGGGTTGGGGGTCGAGGAGACGACGGTGCCCAGAAGCAGGCTTTGTGGGGCGGGGCAGCAAGATAGGCAGAGCCCAGCTGTCCGAGCCCCTCTAGTCTGCGTGCGTCAGCACTCACAATGTCCTTACTCCATCAGATCTCACGTGGCCCACGAAGCAGAGACGCTATTGCTGCTTTTTTCTTCCTCCTGGAGAAGCTGGAAGAGAAAAAAATAAGTGCAGAGAGGAAGTGTTGATGTAGAGAAGAATTGTGGGTCCTGGCTGCCAGCCCCGACGAACCCTCTGATCTGACTGGTCCTGCACACCACGTACCTGACCACGTGGCATGCTGTCAAGTGCTTGCTGTAGGATGTTCCTGCCGCCTTCTTCCGCGTGATCTCTGGGGTCCTGGGGGGCAGGGTCTGCCGGGAGTGCGGCTCTCTCCGCAGGGCTTTCTGTTACAGGAGTCAGTAATAAATAGTAAGAACAACCACAAAAGCCTACTCAAGCAATTTGGATGCAGCCCCATTACCTTCATAGCCTGTCTGGATTGATAAGGCAGGGAAGTCAGCTGACTGCATTCCTGCCTCGGCTCTGGATCCATGAATCAATCATTGCTGCTGGCCATGGAGGTGGGAGTAGAGTGAATGGGAATGCAGGGGACTGGGAGCAGGGGTATTTGGACTTAGCCTTGCTCTCCTGTCCTCCCTGGGCCTGTGCCTGCTCAGTTCCAGGGCCTCCAGGCATCCCAGAATCCCTGTGGTCCTGAAGCTCCCTGTCCCGGGAGGCCACCTGTCTTAGCACAGCATCTATAATCACGAGCATCAGCACAGATTCCAAGGGGCAGGCGGGGAGGGAGTCCGCAGAAGGAAGAAAATAATGCAAGTGTTGCTCTTGCCTGGATCAGCCTAAGAGCTGACCTGGATTCCCAATCCAGGGTTGTCTCAGCATCGTCACAAAAGGGGAGCAGGTGGGCTTCTGCCATCAATGCTCAGGGCCTCCTCTTCAGGGTTGTCTCTAACTTTCAAAGGGAACCGCCTCTCTGATACTCCGAGCTGCCCTTTCTGACCCCGGTCCTGTAGGTACAGGCCCCACTGAATGAACAAGCTCCCTGGAGGAAATGGCTGTGACAACGAGATGAAGGGCGGACTTGCAGGAAGGGACATAATGACAGAACCAGGTTAGATCTTAGAGGGGCACGGGCCAATTAAATACTAATTGAAATAATAATTAATCAATGTCATTAAAAATTAGGTCCTCTGTTGCACGAGCCACCTCTTCTTGCACAAGTCCCCCGGGACAAGGTTACCTTACTGGGCAGCCCAGATCTGGAACACTTTGCTCATCACAGGAAGTTCTACTGGACGGCGCTCCCTCAAGGAGCAAGGGGTCGGCTGGTTTCTAGGTGAGGAAACTGAGTCACCGTGGACCACGGCTTGGACTCCAGGCTCAGCCCTCTGATCAGTTAATCATGTGACCTCTCCAGCAGACAAAGGTTCAGACCACGCAATTCTACGGCAAGATGATAGTAATGAACCTTGAGTTCCCCTTGGTTTTGGAGGAGAAAGTTCTCTGAATCCTGTAGGTGATTGCGAGGTTTCCCCCCAAAGCTGATGGAACAGGGAAGCTTTTACTTTGTTTTTATTTAGGCTTTTTTTCTTTTTTAAAAAAGGGTAAGAGAGTCACCGAGTACGCTCAGAGGGCTCCATGCCGGGTCTGGAGAGGAGCTTGTTGAGGGTCTGAGCCCAGGCAGGCCCGGGCTTTGATCTGTACTTACTGTCACCTGGCAGCCCACATGCTCTCTGCCAGGCCCTACTGCCCCGTTAGTCACGTCTGCTCTGTGCGGACCCCCACCCCCCAGTCGCCCCACAGCCCAGCTCCCTTCCCTGGCATGCACCGCCAGGGAACAGCCCCCACGAGGGGCACGCACCTTCCTGTGGCTCCCCGACCCCTTCTGCTGAGCCCTGGATTTGTTGGAAGATCCCTCTGAAGTGGGCAGTCAGCTGTCAGGTGGGTGAACCTGGGCTCCCCAACCCCGTCCCTGCCCAGCCTTCCCAGAGGATGTCGCCGGCCATGAGGATCTCAGACAAAAGTGGCTGGAAATGATCCAGACGCCAGAGTAGCCGGAACCAGTGCTGTGGGCCAGCTGTCCGGGCGCGGGAGGAGCAGACGGTAAGGCCTCCCTGCTCTCACGGGCTCCGTGTCCTAACACAGGAGACAGCAGCACGAGTGGACAGGTGCAGCTCAAGGAGACAGGGCTGCACGTTCCGATCCTCCAGTGACTCCTCCACACAGCAGCGACCTTTTGAGTTCCTCCGCTGTGCCCAGCTCTACACGGCAGCCTGGGCTTTAACGTTTAGTGAGACCTGCTTCCTTCTTTAAGGAGCCTGCATGAGGAGGGGAGCAGGCAGTACCCAAGCCGTCACCCTCCAGGGCTGTGACCTGGGCAAGCACAGGGGCTCAGCTGTGCACAGGACACTGCGGTGGCCCGAAGGGCGGTCTGCGTCCCGCAGGTGGGTGCGCGCCCGGTGAGGGAGTTCTGCTTGTCTGACACGAGCCCCTCCCCCCGCCCCCCGGCCGAGTTCAAGAATGCAAACTCGGGTCAGCCCGAGGGTGTGAGGCTGTCCCTGAGGAAGCAGCATTCAGAAGAGCCGCGCCAGACCGTGCTCCCGCCCTGCCTACAAGGGAGCAGTGTCCTCCGGCTGGTGACACAGCCGCGCCTGGGGTCGGGGTGGGGCTGGGGCCCAGGGGAGTCACCTGCTGTGGGAGAAAATGGGAAGGGACGTAAAACCTTCCACTCGCTGACGGTATTCCTATTCCAACCATGTTCCTGGGGTTTTCATCCTTCTTAACAACTTAGAAAACCGACCCAGGGTTCAGATCTTAAGATAAAACTCAACCAAACTTGTAATGGCTCCATGGAGGTGGTGAGCTGGTAAAACGATAAACTCAGACCAAGATCTCTTAACAATGCTGGGATCTCCACGTGCTTTACAGTTGTTCAGTTGGCTGGTTGGTTTTCCTTGTTAACACGGAACAAGTTCGTAGCTTGTGCCAGACACAGCGTTGAGCACTTCGTTATCATCACCTACTCTAAAAGGTCAGCTCGCTTTTAACTTAAAATAATTTAGTTTTTGACATTGGGAAACTGAGGCTCAAAGCGTAATGACGCTTATTCCCTGCCTGCCTCACAGGGGTGTCGGGGGGAGCGACGGAAGTCGCGGGGGCACTGCGTCAGCAGTGTCCACAGCGGAAGCCGTCAGGTCCTGAGGCGGCCCGCAGGGTGGCGGCCCGCAGGGTGGCGCCCCGAGCAGGGCAGGCTGCAGGGACCAGGCCTCTGTCACAGGCCAGGAAGCCGCTGGAGGAGGAGGCCGCGCAGGGCTCTGGATCCGAGCAGGGAGGGCACGGGGTGGCGTTGCCAACCAAGACCAGGCCCCGCCCCGCAGGACCCTGCCCGCCCCGCCCCGCCCCCACCCCCGCGGGGTGACCTGCGCCCGCATCGCATCGCCTGGCAGGCGCGTCTCCTTCCCACAGCCCCTCAAACCCGACTTAGGGAGGCCCCGGCCTCACCTCCACCACAGGGCAGCCCGCAGGGCATCTGGGTCTACAAGGAGGGGTGCAGGAGACTCCTCTTTTTCCTGCCCCTGGAGTCACTGGTAAATTCCAGGGGCAAGTCAAAAACACGCCCAGATTTGAAGAGGGCTACCTTCTCCAACGTGGCTTCAGAGAAAGCTCTCTGTGACTTTTACAGGGAAAGGGTGGGGAGAAACAGCAAGGCCTCCCCTCCCCTCACATTTTTAAGCTGAGGGAACTAACGCCCCAAAGTCTGAGAACCTCGCCTGGAGTGCAGTCTCCTCTGGGGCTGCATCCCCCCTCCACTACCTATGCCTCCATTCCCCAGGCCCCCCCAAACACCGACCCCCCCCCCCCCCCCCCAGCGCACAGCCCTCCCACCAGGGAGCCAGGGGGAAATGCCAAGGGGAACGATTAACACGAATTCACATTGTAAAATATTTCCCAGTGAGCCGTCTCTGCCCTGGGGTCTCCAGTGAGACCTGAACACCTGGTGCGGGCTGAGGTGAGCTCTGGTTCACCCAGCTCCCTAGGTCCCTGCTCCCACCTCCGCTGGTCGCCCACCCGCCTCAGGTGACTCATGGAGACAGGGCTCTGGGACTTCTCCTTCTGACAGCCCCCTGCAGCCGTGGGAGCCACCATTTCAGCATCGGTGTCCTTTACAAGGAAAAAATGGGGACCCAGCTTTGTGGTAAGAGCCACCTTCTCCTCTGGTTAACGCATACCATCTCCAAACTGTTTTGGGTCAAGTATTTCACCAAGGAAAAGAAAAAAAGAGAAGAACAAGAAGACAGAGGAGGAAGAGGAGGAGAAGAAGAAGGAAGGAGGGAGACAAGGAGAAGTAGTGCAGGGCAACCCCTCCTCCCCCCTCCCCCTCGAAAACCTGTGAAAACATCTGGGAACCCGGCTGCTCCCTGCAAAACACTCTAGGTGTTTATATTCGCCTGGAGCTGGAATCATGACAGATTATTTTGCCTTCAGGGTCTCAACAACAGTTTGTAGGTGGTCTTGTACAGGAAAGCAAATATTTAACGCTCTTCCTTCCCTCTCCCTGACTGTTTACGTGGGGAGAGACGTACCAGTTGCTCCTGATAAGAACGGGGAACAGTCAGCGGTCCGGAGCATGCGCACAGCTCTGACCTGCCGGCTAGGGCGCGCCGGCCTCACTGCCCACCCCCCACCCAGGGCCCGGTCAGCAGGGAAAACACTCTCGAGAGTGTGGAAGTCTGAGCACTTGGGGGAAACAACTATGAAATCATGTATGGCTCAGACATCGTCATGAGCACCTGCTTAGCAAATCAGGATTTAACAGATGGCTCAAATATACAGATTTTTCCACATCTGAGGATGTTTATGCGATTACATGCACATGGTTTTGGATATTTGCATTCTGTGCACCTTGGGAAAGAAAAGCTGACCAATTATCTGGTCCACGTTCTCAGTTTACATACATACAGAGCCATCACCATACGCAGATCCTGCAGGGCACTGGTTGGGGAGGGGTTCCCTTTGTTTCTGTGCAAAGTACAGACCCTCTTTAAGGATCCCGACCCAGAGAAAACAGTGTCACCTGCGAGGGGATTAAAGACTGGATCGTCCGTAACAACCACTGAGGTTTGTCTAAGGCTCTGCGGGGCATACAGTGCTCTCCCAACATCCCATCATGTGATCTTCACCACATCCTGTGAAGGTTAAGTGTCCTTGAGGTCACTGGGTTGCTGGAGCAGCAGGGAACGCGCGGACTGTTGGATCACATGCGTGGGGCTCGCTCTCCATCCCAGGCACTTGTATCTGGCAGGGGCACAGGACTGGGGTAGGGGCCAAGACCAGGTATTTGGGAGCAAAGCCATTCTGTGAGCTCATCAGTGCTCATTGGGATTTCCATTCTGTGAGCTTGAGGCGGTTGAGGAGCCCATGAGAGATGAGCAAAAGCTGCGGTGACACGTGAGGGTCACCTCCAGGCTGAGCCACTGGGTCAGGGGCTCAGGTCTGCCCACGCATGTGATTTCTGCATGCAGAGCGAAGCTGCTTGGTCCTGGTTGGGGCCATAACAGGTATGGGTGGTAGAGCAGGTGCAAACTGTGCCAGGAAGGACACAAAGCAGCAGGGCACAGATACCTCCTTGCCTCACGGGATCTTCAGAGACGCTTTCATTGCCCCAGTTCTGCCACCGAGAGGCCACAGGGTCAGGGGGGTTGAAATCGTGTCTGAGGCCACATGGTTGGCAAATCCGAGCCAGACTCCTACCCCGTCGGCCTCCTCTGTGCCTGGGTCCCTACCGGCTCCACAAGGACTTAGGGAAGGACATGAAGACAGAAGGGAGCTCCTGGGTGGAGACAGATGGAGGAATTGAAGCCTGAAGGCCTCTGAGGTGAAATTTCAGGAACAGGGAAGTGATTCTGAAACCTGTCGAACGTGATAACGCTCTCTGGTAAGAAGCCTGAAGGGGAAAGGATTCGGATCTCAGCAGTGTCTCCTCCGTCAGTTTCCTTCAGTGATCCTCAGTTTCCTCACCTGTAAAATGGGATAATGACCAAAGCTTTTTTTTTATGGTATTATAAAGATAAAATCAGGTAATGTATCTTAAAATATTCCAGAAACTTCAAACTGTTAAAAAGATGTCTTTTAAAAACACCTGAAATTTAATTTCATATATTTTGTATAATTTGAAATGTTTCCTGTTTTAAAAGAGGCTTATACATACCGGGATGGTTGCTATCAAACAAGAACAAAAAATAAAATTTAACCTCCCCCCCACCAAAAAAAAAAATGGACAATGACACATGTCAGCAGGAAGTGGAGAAATCGGAACCCTGGTGATTTGCCAATGGAAATGTAAAATGGCGCCGCCACTGTGGAAAACAGTATGGCAGTTCCTCAGAGAATTAAACACAAAGTTACCTTTAATCCAGCAATTCCATTTCTGGGTGTACATGCAAAGGGATTGGAAGCAGGGTCTGGAGATATTTGTGCACCATATTGATAGCAGCACTATTCACAGAGGCAGCCCGGACACATGGCACAACAAAGATGGACTTTGAGGACATGATGCTCAGTGAAATAAGTCAGTAGCTTCCTCCCACCCTCTTGGAATCTTCCTCACATTCCCTCCTTAATTCCAAATGCTACAAACTGTCATTTCTTGGAAGCATGTCTCTCAGTCTGTTGAGATCCCAACATATCCTCTGTTTGACTCAAATAAACTCTTACAAAAATTCTCTACAGGTTTGGACGTTTCTGACATCGGCAGTGGAAGAGGCCAAAGTTTTGCCACTCCAAATGGTTTTTGAGAGATTGATTGTAGGCTGGTTATGAAGAAACGCCAAGACTCAAGTTTGTTATCTCCCCCTTTTCTGCCTAAGGAGATTCTAATAGAAAAACCTGCTTCAGGAAGGGACCTTAGCATATTTGCTTTAGCACGTGTGAGCCAGACAGGAAGAAATCCAGCAAAGCCTGTCTCTTCCCCCGTCCCATGGCCTCTCGGGGCTTAGCAGGAATTGTTTTTGCCAGGTGTTCTGCTCTTTCTTGGCTACCTGTGGTTTACTTATTTCCTCATCTAAATCCCACACCTCTGTCCCTGTCTCCTTAGGTCCAGAATGGCATGTAACTTGCAACTGCTCTTTGCCCCTTTGGTGGTCTCATTACGACATCTCCTAATGCACATTTGTATAATTAACTTCAGACATTTTTCTCCTGTTAATCTGATTCTTAGTTCAGCTAGAAGAACTTAGAAGGTAGGAGAAAAGATACGTTTTTACGCCTCCTCGATGCGTTATGTCAAGTTGTTTTCAGCCATGGGTCCTGTAGCTGTACTTGTGCAACTATGAAACCTACCTGTGTGCACCTGAAACTCACCTACCTGCCTCTAGTTTAAAGACCCAGCTATGGCAGCCAAGTAGTTCTAGGCTCAGAATGACCATTTTTTTCTAGGCAGATTATTTTTGGAGACGTGCTATTTGAAAGATATATCAGTAAGCACCTATAGTCCCAACAGCAGAGTTCTGAGAACTCACCTGGATTTTGTCAAAAGGCAGAAACAATGTGAGGAGCCATGTGACCAGGGAGATTTACGCTGGAGGGAAGCAGGGACCACAGAGGACATCAGCAGAGCACACACAAAGCACTTCCGGCATGGGTACGTGACCCGGATGAGGTTGGCAGACACGGCCAAGGAGGACCATTCAGAAAAAAATCAACTTAAGTGGGACGAAAGCAAAAGGCAAAATTCATGGGGCAGTTTGGGCCCCAAATCTATGGGAACAATGAGTGGTCCCAATCGGAGCCCTGGAGTAAAGATTGGGGCACCTGAGTAATTTCCTTGAAAGAAATTATCATGTCCAAAGTTCCTCCCTATTTATATCTCTTAAAAGGTTCAGAAGGGATACTGTGCAGTATTTTGGCCAATGTTCTTGGATGCGTGGCCTGTTGGCGTGACCCTGCGAGGCCTTCTGTGAGCTACTCAGGAATTTTTGATAAATCTTGGCCACAAAGAAGCTAGACTGCAATTCATCCAATGAGCTGACCACTGAGGTGACCAAGCGCGTTCTAAGGTGTGAGGCCCACCCAGATGTGTTTTACATCGTGACTTTGAACGCACCTCCTACTCTCTCATGCCCTGATTTTTCCCCTTCACTGCCCTGAAGGAGGCACCTACACTTGTTTCGGAGAGTTCTACTAATTCCTTGGATTGGAAAGTTGCTGAGAGAGTTTCATGATGAGCAATGAAGACCACGGGACTCATCACTGTGTGACTTGTAATCTCACCCTCTCCTCCTTATTGTTTTGAGTTCTACCCTTCCTGGTGCTATCCTGGGTGTGTCTAATGTAGGTCACCCTGCTGCCCAGACTCTCCATTCATGTGCAAATGATGGGTGTGAGAAATCAAAGACATCTGCGCCTGTAAGAATAAGTTAAAAGACAATGAAGAAAGAAACTCGTACTCTCTTCACTACGACCGCAGGGCGTCCCATTGGGGACCCCTCAGTATCACGCCATATGCCGTCCCTACCCAGTCTTTGCAGCCTTAACTCCAAATTTTAACAAGCAAATCAGCAGCTCAGCTCATTTTATGAAGTCTGTGGTTTTCCTGTTTCTGTTCAAAGCTAATGAGCATTTCCCATTTTGCCTTGTTTAGACGGTTGTGTAATGGATCTGTCAGTCAGCTGGTACAGAACATGCAGCCCCTTTTACTCTAGATGAAGATAAGATTGTAAGAATGATAATGATGATTGATGGCAACGGAACTGCCCCCTCCTGGCTGCTCCTGCCAACGGTTGCTAGGGATTGTGCAGAGAAACAGTCCTTCGCCCCAGCGCAGGAGGAGCTGGGCACCGCAAAGTATGAAGAAAACAAATTCTGAGCTCTTTAAGAGTTCTCCTTGAGCCCTGGCTGGTGTGGCTTAGTGGGCTGAGCGCAGGCCTGTGAACAGCAAGGTTGCCGGTTCGATTCCCAGTCAGGGTACATGCCTGGGTGGCAGGCCAGGTCCCCAGTCGGGGATGTGTGAGAGGCAGTTGATCATGTATCTCTTGCACACTGATGTTTCTCTCCCTTTCTTTCTCCCCCCACAAAGTAAGTAAATAACATCTTGAAAATAGAGAGAGAGGGTTCTGCTTGATCTCAGAATGCCACCTAGGAAAGCCTGGAGCTGGGTGAGTCCCGTGACTTTCCACTGAGGCTGCGGAGGAGGATCTGGGGCTGGTGAAGCAGAGCACCAGGTTGTGACTTGGGTGTGATCTCTGTGTCCAGGAGGCCTGAGCGGCACGTCACCCTAAACCATAGCTCTCCTCAGTCATAAGGCATTTCTTCTCCATCCTCTCCACTCGTAATAGTTGCGAAAATCAAAGGAAACATGGTATGGCAACACCAAGCGATGATGAGAATGTTAAGTATTTCAAGCCTTTTCTAGGGGTGTGGCCGATTTTATTTTATTTTATTTTATTTTATTTTATTTTATTTTATTTTATTTTATTTTATTTTATTTTTGTCAAAAGCTGAAACTAAGAGGCAAGGCATGACTCAAGGTAGTAGGGGTGGCCAGGCAGAAGGAGAGCCCTTTGTCTCTCCTGGTCTCTGTTAGAAGCATTCCCAAGGCCACAACATTGACCTTGGAGGCTAAGTTACCTTCTTCTCCTTGAACTTGCCCTGGCTGCTGTATTCTTGAACTTCTCCCTCCCCTCAGGGAGACTTTATAGCCTGTAACTCCCTCTGCTCTTGGCCAGCACTGCCCTGTCCCTGAATTCCCATGTGTTCTCTCTTCTCTCTGATGAAATCATAAGTCACACAGAGGACAGGGTGTCTTCTTAGTGTCTGCACACTTTGTTCCTGAGAAGCTGCCGCTGCTGCTGCTGCTTGAGACTAGGCTCTGAGTATCAGCCAGCAGGTCCCTTAGAAACCTTGAGTGAAGGTTACGCGGTGGAAGAAAATCCATTGAAGAAAACCTGAGAGTTTATGGCACGGGATGATATGGAGATGCTTCTCAGGGCTGGCGGAGCTGGGGTGGGGGAACTTTATTATTAAACCGTGTTGCTTAGCATCTCTCTCAGTGGTTGGGAGTCAGCTGGGATAAAAGAACGTGCATATTTTCTAGGACAGAGCTTCTCAAACTTTGATGTGCACCATCACCTGGGGGCTTGTTGCACATGTGGACTGTTCATCTCGGGCTTTTGTTTGATTTCAAGAGTGAAATGTGCCGCTAACTGAATGTCAGAATCAGGCATCCTTCCTGGCCAGCCTCAGATATGGGGAGGCCCAGCCAGGCTTCCCCGCAGGGCAGGGGGGATGCCCGGCAAGGCTCGGGCGTGGAAAGTGAGAACGCATGTTCCCGGCAGGCCACTTGCTCCGCAAGAAAGAAGCACAGGTGAAGCTGAGAGAGGGATGCGGTTATCCATTCGTATTTGCCCATGAAATGAAGTTCTTCTCCCTGGAGGCAGCAGGGGAGCACACGGGGGGCCAAGGCCGGCCAGGGCAGTTCCAGCCGGTGCAGCCCCCAACTGAAGAGGAAGATGGGCGTGCCCCGCTCCCTACCGTTCCTGGACTTTTCTTTGCCTCTTAGCCTACTGAGCTTATTCTCAGAAGAAAGGAGCCTGGAGAGGCAGCCTTACTCCCATCTTCAGGAGACTTCTTGGGAGTTTCTTAAAGCCACAGGAGCCAGGCCATACCTCCTACGTTATGACCCAGGGGCTTTGGCAGGGAAAGTTAGGGTGCAGGTCAAAGGGCAGGCTCTTTCTCGGCTTACCAGTCTTTAGTACTGTGTGAGTCTGCTGGGGAGGGGCAGCTTAAACAGCAGAAACAGATTTCCTTGCCCTCCTGGACACTGGAGTTCAAGATGAAGGTGTTGGCAGTATTGGTTTCCCCTGAGGACTGTCTCCTTGGTGCATCGGTGGCCACGTCCCTCTGTGTGTACCTGTCCTAATCTCCTCTTCTTACAAGGACACCAGTCAAGTTGGATTAGGGTCCACCCTAAGGGCCTCATTTTACCTCGGTCGCCCTTTAAAGGTCCTGTCTCCAGCCATAGTCAGATCTAAGAAGCTGGGGTTGGGACTTCAACATGTGAATTTTAGCGGGGGACACAAATCAGCCCCTAACAGTACCTTCTCTAGGTCTGTTCTCACGTGTAAAATGGTCATCACTCTGTGCCTACGTCAAGAGGCCACCCTACTTCTTAATGGGACATTATCCATCTGGATACCTGGCCCTGCCCTGGAGTCCGCATTGGATAGGTAGGTTGCGGGGGGCGGGGGTGGCGGTCACCAGCCTTGTCTCTGCAGCTCTGGCCCTGTGGACAGAATGTTCTGGACAATTGTCTGGAATCCACAGTGAGTGTAGCCACAACTCCAGGAGGTGGTCCAAGCTATTTATTTATTTTTTGGCCCTCAGGAAATCTCAAAGAGATTGTGTGTGCCTGCCTGGGGTTAAGAGCTTTTATTCAAGTGCTCCCGATGCCCAGCCCTGTCACCAGCACATGCTACCAGGACCCCTTCCTCGATCTGCTCAGAGTCGTCGGTGACTGAGAAGTCGGATCTCTCCCTGCCCCTGTGGGTCCTTGTCTCTAAAGCGGAAGGGACTGCAACATTGAAGGAAGGCAGCACCGCAATTACAAGGGACAACGTGACCGAGGGCCAGCTGATCCACCTGACCTGTCAGGCGCTCCGAGTGCAGCTTCAAAGGGAGAGAAATAAATGAATCTTCTCGACCTGATTTTGACACAGACTCTTCACTGTGGATTAAAGACTATCACCCACACTCATTTCATTGATCTTGGTTTCAGGAAAATGTGTGAGATGGAAGGTACATGCTACCCCTTTCGGCCAAAGAGCGCAATCTGGTGTCCTTCAGATCTTTATTTTAGACCCAGAATAAAATGCATCAATGAGGATATCCTCTTAGAGAGCATCATTTGTTCATTTATTTATGTGATATTTTATGGAACTACTTGACGCAGGAAATGAAACTAGTTCTGTGAATGATAAAAAGCTGAATAAGAATTTCTGCTTTCAAAAAGGTCAAGACTGATGAGGGTGACAGACCATACACGTTACTGTTGACATTAGACCTTATAAACAAACTTCAGAGGAAGGCGTTTATGGGATGGGGGAGGTGGAGCTGCGCTTGGGAGGACAGGCAGGATTTCGGCAGCCGGGGTGGTGGCCCAGCAAGGCTGTGAGCAGAGGCTGGGGAAGCTGGAGCTGGGTGCTGGAGCAGGTCAGGCAGAGAGCAGGGGACCTATCAGGGTGATCATATATATTAGTTATATAATATCGTATGTCACCTGTCATTGAAAGATCAAAAATATTTTTAAAAAGAGTATCGAGAGAATAATATGAACAACTTTTGCCAATAGATTCAACCTCTTAAATGAAATAAACAAATCCTTTGAAAGATGTGTAGTACCAAAACTGTGAAAAGAGAAAAAAATTCTTAATATGCCTATATCTAGTAAAAGAATTGAATTTAGAATTAAACCTTCCCATAAAGAAAACTCCAGACCCAGAGGCTTCCAAGTTGAATTGTATGAGACGTTTAAGGGAGCAGTAATACCAAACCTACACAGATTCTTCCTAAAAACAAAGGAGGAGAGAACATTGCCAACCCAGCATCACCCCGATACCGAAACAAAGACGTTCTCAGAACAGAAGACCATAAACCATTTTCCCTCATGAATATAGATGTAAAAAAATCTTTATCAACATATCAGCCCCACATTGTGCAGAAGGCCATGTATGTAACTCAATAGATTCAGAAACAGCACCTAAAGTCTTTCTGGGATTAACAAGCCTCTCCGTTCTGTCTGGTTGGGGTTTGAATACGTCCTGGCCTGGGTGAACTCAGTTTAAGCACCCTTGGCGCTCTTTGCCTTGTTCACGGAGTTCTTTCTGCAGTTTTTGTGATTACCGCTCAGTAACAAATGGGTGGACTCTTTCTCTGTAGCTCGCTCCTGTCCTTGTCCCTTGCTCCCATGACTAGAGCCGCCTCACCTCTTTATGTCCTGATCCTTGAGGCCCCATCTCTGCTTGGGTCTTTCCCCTTGGCTGGGAGCAGGAAGCGCCTTCCTCCTGCCTGTTGGCCAGTGTCTGAAGGCAGCTGTTTCACATGTTTGGCTCAGATCCTATTTGTTTACATTGACGTGGTCAGAAGGAAGACCATTGGCCAGAGGCCTTTGAAGGCAGAGTCACAATGACAACGGATGAGAACTTGGTAAGCGGGTCCTTCAGGGCATAAAAGGAATACAATATGGGGAGGGGCAAAAGTAGACTTACAGTTGTAAGCACGCAAAACACAGTTTATTCTCGTATTATCATTTCTTCATTATCATATCCTTTTCCATACAAACAACCGTAAAGTGACTTCTGCCCAACCCTGTATATCTTCCGAATAAAGGAGATTTTTCAAAGTACCAAGCACCTGAGTTGGATACCTGGAAGAGAAATGCTGGACGGTGACGGGGGGTGGGGGGGCGGGGATGGGAAAGGAATGTTCAAATGGTCAAAAACACAGACTTCTGAGTTGGGAAGATATCCAGCCCAGGGAAGTCCTCTCAGAGGCCCCCAGCTGTGAGACAGAAGCCTCTGGAGTGGATGAAGTCACCAAGGAGACAAAGAGGGAAAAAGGAAAAGAGGGCAAAGAATCTGATAAAGAACCTACATGGTTTTGAGGGGAAGAGCTTGCAAAGGTGGCAGAGAATAGACCTGAATGGGAAGCCAAGGAGCTTTCAAGGAGCGAGCATTAAAAATTGCATCTGGCATATGCGGTGGTGGACACGCAATACAATGTACAGATGATGCATTTAGACTTGGACATCTGAAACCTACACAATTTTATCAACCAATGTCTCCCCAGTAGAGTCAATTAAAAAATAGCACCCGGCAACAAAAAGGTCATCTGCGACTGCCCCAAGGTTTCCAGTAAAGGACTGGACATGTCCTTGACGGCCAGGGGCTCCTGGGAGCGGGTGCCGAGGAAGCGGAGGCGGGGAAGGAGCAGGTGAAAGGAAGAGCAGGGATCTGAGCACAGCGGGAGGGCGGTGCGCGGGCGGGCGTCTGCTTCAGCGAAGGGAGTCGTCTTTCACGGGGATCTGCTGCAGATCTAACTGGCTGGTCGGACAATAGAGGTCCCTTCTCCATCTCTTCATGTGTGTATTTCTTTGCTGCCTGCCTTCTTCCAGCAGGGGTTCCAGTTGTCCCGGTTTCCTGCCTGCCAGGGAGCCGCCTGGACGTCACCTGCCTTCCACGTCCACGTTCTGTGCTGTGCAGGTGGTTCGGGCCTGCGGTGCGGTGCCTGCTTCCGAAGCCGACGCAGCCATGGAAGCAAGGGGGTTGTCAAGAGCACACTCAGACACTGTCTGCCCTTCCTTGGGGAGCGGAACCTCCACAGATGCCATCCTTTGGGGCTCAGCCGCTCCCACTGGTTGCCTGCTGGCCGGCCCAGCACCAGGTGCAGCCTTCGGTTCCTTGGAAGCCTCCCATGTGCCGGTTAACGCCATGTCCTGGCTGCCTGTGGCATCTCCCCACCTGCTGCGCCAGGCCCAGGTGAGGGTCCCCGATGCACTGAGGGACTCCATCCCCCTACGTGTGTCTCGCTGTGCTGCTTTCTTTTAATGAAAAAAGTTATTTAGTTACTTTTATGCAATTCGTTTAAAATAAAAACAAAAACAATTCATCCACGGCTCCCACCCCGCGGCACCCCCTCCCTCTGGCAAACCGCCAATCTGCAGAGACCGGCACTGTGTCTGGCTTCAGCACTTGGCCACCTGGGCGTCCCAGGACTCCGGTCTGGACAGTGGCTTTGGAGTGGGCACAGGGGTGTCTGCAGAGGGTGCGGTGACCCCTCAGCAGGCCTCAGGCCTCCTGAACGAACTCTGCCCTGTGGAGCTTTCTTCCCAGGGGCCTTCCAGACTCCCAGACACAAAAGTCTGCTGAGAGAACTTTAGCTTTGCTTTTCAAATGCCTTCTCGGGGCCTCAGTTTCCTTGCTATCAAACTAGAGATAGTAAATAAACAGTCTCTGAGGTCTAGGATTCGGTATTGATCAGCTTGGGGGACCGTAACAAAATACCACAGACTGGATGGCTAAGCCAACTGCAATTTGTTTTCTCACAGCTCTAGAGGCCGGAAGTCCAAGATCAAGGTCCAGCATGGCCAGTTCCAGGGGAGGGCTCTCTTTCTGGCTTGTAGGTGACTGTCTTCTCCGTGTGTCTCCACATGGCAGAGAGCATGGCGCCTCTTCCTCTTCTCATAAGGGCACCAGCCCTATTGGCTCAGGGCCTCACCCCGATGACCTCATTTAACCTGTGTCGCATCCCCAGCTGCCTCATCTCCAAACACAGTCACACCGAGGGGTGAGGGCTTTAACACTTGAATTTTAGGAGGACATAAACATTTAATCCGTAACAGATGCTGTTACTTCCATGTTGTTCTCAGGAAAAAGAAACAGGTAGTATTTTTATATTTCCAACAGGGTAGGGCCGGCAGGGGAGGGAATTGTGGGAAATTTTCTCAGGGAGAAATTGAGGTGGGCACTATGGCAGATGGTCCAACACAAAGATGGAAACCTCATTTTACTGGTATCCTCACCAATTCTGAAGTGTCTTTGTTGGGGAGGGGTGACATGAGGGGACAGGGGTCGCTGACCTCAAACCAGGGTTCGTAGTGCGTGGGGCAGGGGGCGCCTGTGGCCTCCCTAAACTTGGGTAGAGGACACGTCTTGGGACACAGGCACATTTTTTTTCCTGGGGAGACTCTCCGTTGTAATCACCCCTCAGGGCTCTTGACCGAAACCTGGTAAAGAACCACACTGCCAAAAAACATGAAGACACCCTGCCCTGTGAGACTGTTAAGTATGTGCCTATGGATGGATTCTTCTTCTGGTTCATAAAATAGCCAATGCATACATGGAACTAGGAAAAAGGACATGATAGAAGGCTAGACAGAGAAGCGGAATAGACAGTTGAATCTCTACTGCACAAAAACAGGTCTTCATTGAGTGTAGACTCTGGCCTAGTTGCTGAGGATGCAGCAGCAGCACAGAAAACAGATGCAAATGCTCCCCTCCCCCTCAAACAGACTGCTGCCTGGTGGGGGTGAGACAGAAATGGGAACTGCAGAGGGTGTGAGGTGGGGTAAGTGCAAGAGAAAAAAATAAGAGGAGGTGGGATAGGAGTGGGGGTGGGGGTGGGGTGTCAGGAAGGCCTCGCTGCAGGGAGCCACAGGGACGGGCGGGGAGCTTGTGAACATCTGGGCCGGGCTGGCCAAGGGGAGGAACGACGGAGGGGCAAATGCAAAGGCCCTGAGGCCGGAGTTTGTGGAAGCGCTTCTGCGGGCCTTTGAGCTTGCGTGGGCCCAGCTCGCACAGGTAAAGCAGCAGCTTCCGGAAGTTCCCTTCTGGGGACTGTTGAAGGGCGGCAGGGAGGCACAACCCCACGGGCCCTTGGACTGAACCAGCTGGAGGTAGGTATGTCACCTGTCCGCATGGGATCCCCTGCTCTGGGATACTCCAGCCGCAGACCCACATGTGATCCAGAACATGAGCCAATTCAGGGTAAAAGGGAAAGAAAGACATGCTCATTGTGGAAGATTTAGAAAACACACAAGAGCGAAAACAGGCAATGTTGATGTACAGGCTGACTTTTGTTAGCTTCCGCTGGCGGGGCAGGCGGGAGAATCATTATACAGGGTCCCTGGCAGCCAGCCCAAGGAGCCCACCTTCTCTCGGCTTCCAGAACAGCTGCCTCACACAGCTCTGCTCCCCGCAACCTCCTGAGCTATTGTTAATGCAAACAGACGCCTGATTTAAAAGCCACTCCGCAGTCATTGCTCTGTGGTGTCCTCGTCCTCAAGGACACTCCCGGGCAGGCGGCCTGGTGGGCGTGGCAGGCTCGTTCCCACAGAGACAGAGGCCTCCGTGGGCTTTGTCCGCTCAGGCCCTGCTTGTGTGCTGTGGGCTCAGGCCCCGAGGCGTGGGGATTTGCCTCATTCTAGTAGCCAGGCTGTTTCCACTTGAGGTGCATGAGATCATTATCTAACAGCATGGCCACAGGGGAGAGCTTTGTCCAGGTTCCTGAAGAGATAAAAGACCCCTTGCTTGACGAGAAACCCGTCAGCATACATAAAAGGACCGAGGGCCATGAATGCAAATGACAATTCCGGTCAAGGTCTAGCTGAGCTATAAAAATTGTACGTGGGGCTAGGAGCACGCAGAGAAGGAGAACATTCTGGTAATCAAGAATATAGGTTGTTTTGACTTGGGAGGCTATTGTGATCGAAATAGGAGCTTATTTCTTTGCCTCCCAAACATAAACATGCTCTAACCTTAAGGAGGCTCATGTATTCCGGGGATACATACCAGTTGTTACCAGTGGATAGGAAGACATTGTGCATAACACAGTCTTCCCCATCTTCAACCTCCAGGAAACAAAAACAAAAACCCGAAAAATCCCAAACAGTTGGTATTGGGAATTTCTCCTCAAAGGACACAAGGAAGGCTGATGTCACACAGAGCTGGGTTTGTTTGTTTTCTGATTTGTATGTTTTCTGCAAATTCTAGATGTGGACTTGGAAAAGAATGATGAGGTTTTGTCCGAAGCACGGGTCACCAGCTCTCCTTGACGTGCGGCCTCGTCTCCAAGTGGCCACACGGAACAAACAGCAAAAATGGACCAAAACAAAACAAAAACAAGAACAAAAAAACGGTTAGGAGATATTTTCTTAGTCATTCTGTGTGTTTTTCCTTCCTGCTGGCTCTAAGCATTTGCTACTCGTGGTCTATGGCACTTACAAAGCATTTTACGTTCCTAACAGGCCTGTGTGGGGTCTTGCCCCAATTGGCAGCTCCAACCCTTCCACTGCTGTGGCCAGTGAGGTGTGAACGGAGGCTGGGCCAGGCCAAACAACTATGGAAGCAGATCCACAGTTTAGGTCTGTGCCTTAGAAGGGCTTGGTCCATCCCAGGCCCCTGCGAGTGGCAAGAACAACGGTCTTACTATGGTTACAACATCAACTCTAGAACTTTCCTTTGTTTCATGTATTCATACCGCACTTGGGATTTACACAGAGCCTTACATTTAATGACACCTTCTAGAAGAACAGAAAAGCCTGCCTTGGAAGCACATGTCCCTGTCTGCATCTGGCCTTTCCTGCCCCGTTATCTCAGGCAGTACCTGGGAGGGAGGGGGCTCTCAATGGTGTGTAAGCGCCGCTCAGCATCACTTTCTCCTGGACTGACGCCTCCCTTCCATTCTGATCAAGTGACCAGTCCTCTGGCATATTGGGACCTGCAGAGGTGTGGGCGGTTCTTTCACCCACCCACGAGGGGTGGGGGGGTCACGGTGGTGCTGGGAACACTCCTGACGCCTTTGTGCCTGCAGCCAGACCCGGGGTCTGAGCTGCCGTGTGTCATGGTTCCAGGACCAGGCCGTGGGTCTTATCTGGGGTTCAGAGGAGATATTCCAAAGAGCAGGAACCTAGGGGTGTGGCAATATCATTTGGCATGGTTGGAGACTATTGTCACCTAAGGTGAGCTCTTCCCCAAAACCCCCTCTACACCTGTCCCTGCCTCCCCCGGCTTGCCAAGGCTTCCATCTTCTCGTCTCCTCCATCTCAGCAAATAAAGGGCTTCCAACTTAGCCGGCCCTGGGCTTCCCAGCATGTTAGCACACAAGCACGCTCAACGCACCACCTACACGTGCACTTACATCTGCCACAAGCACACAAGCACCAACTCACCACTTACATCTGCAGGTGAGTTGGCCGGAGTTGATGGGACGGTGCTGGCAGAGGAGGACGTGGGGACCAGGACCTCTGGCTGAGAGCTCACATGTTCCCAGGGCACAGTTAGAGCCATGGAAAGAGGAACTATGGGCAGTATGACGTGGATTGCATTCAGAAAGGTCTTTGCAAGATTCCGGGAGTATGCCACCTTGCTTCAGTGCTCAGATGAGAACGGGTGACAGAGCCAGGACATGCTCTTCACGTTTGCACAGGACACAGCCTCCCCCGGGGCTGAGAGACTAGACAGTTGTGTCTCTCGGTGCCCTGGAGGTTCTTCAGTTTCAGGAACACTCAGAGATGGGGCCCTAGGAGGGCACCAACTGTGGGAAGAAATGGCGGCAGCATCCCTGGGTGGTCCCTGGTGACTCCGGAAGCTGCTGAGCGGAGGACCCTGTTGGGGGCCAGAGAAGAAAGATTTGAGGTGTGAGATGGTGCCTAATAGTGAGCATGTGTGTGATTGCTCAGGCTTCCCCTAAGAACAGGTGCCACGACGTCTACACATCTACCTACCTATCCATCCATTCATCCATCCATCATCTATTATCTAGCCATCCATCCATTATCTATCGATCTCGCTACCTAGCTAGCTCGCTTTCATCTTTATCATATCTCTCACATCATATATATCCATATCTACCGTGTCTGTCCTTCATCTGTCTATCTATTTGTCACCTATCTTTGATCTTGGTCAGGGGAGACCAGCTAAGGATCTCGCTGGTAAACATGTGGAAGTAAAAGCAACATTCTAAAAGATGCCTCTCTCATTGGTGAGGGAATTGGCAACCCTTTTACAACATGCCAAATAGGCCTAAGGCCTGACTGGTGGAGGAAGCCTGTGCCTTACAGGTGACTCCCAGCCACAGGGAGGCCTTAGGAAAGCAAGCAAGGGAGGGTTGTTTATAGAAAACAGAATTTACTGCACCCTGGGTTATACTGGCAGGAAGCTAGCAGCACATGGCAAGGTGCCCACAGCTGGGCTTTTCCCAGCCTCTTCTTTCACATGTCACAGGAGACTATTTGCTCGAAGACAGCCTCCACTGGCGCCACTCCACTGTTTGCACTCGGTCATTTATCCCCGACTCCCTCGAGCCAGCCAGACGGCTCTGCCGGTGGCGGCCATTTTGTCACGCTGTCTCGTCTGGACCAGTGCCACAGGCCCTACACTGATGTATCTTTCCTGAAGGATAAAAGGGAAAGATAGCCACGCACAGGCAAAATATGTGTGTTTTTCACAGGGGCAGCCACAAAGCCGCAGTGGGTGAATTCGTTCAGCTCAAACAAGAGCCAGCCCAAACATGGAGCCAACCCAAGCCCAGGAAAAGCTAAAGGCAGAAAGAGAGGATGAGGTGGATTCAGGACTGGCGATTGTCAGGGCAGGATATCACCTTCCATGGTGGTCTTTCAGGGGTTCCAGGGGTGAGGTCTCCTCCACCCTCTCACTGACAGTGACAATGGGCACCGTGGGCTCATTCCTCAGGGTCTCTCCCAGAGAGCTTTCCGTCGCCCAGGCCCCAGAAAGCTCAAACCCCCACTTCCCAGGCTTGGGCTCCAGATGTGATGGGGTTGTTCGGAGCCCAGTCCTTCCGGGAAGGCCTGACCTCGGAGCTGAGTTCCGTGAGGCAAGAGGCTGGACACAAGGCCAGCAGCTCTGAGGCACGAGACGGTCGCAGAAAGGTCATGGTCGTACAGTTTGCAGTTGTGGCCCCACAGTTTTCTGATTTCCTGGAGGCGGCTTTCGACCAAAGCCCGGGTGGGTGGCCCTAGAAACAGCAGGTCTGGTGGCGGCTTCCTGGTTCAGCAGGCCACACTCCCAAAGGCCGCGGCAGCCCCTCGGGGGGCCAGGTCTGCAGTGCGACTTTGGGGGGCCGTTCCTAGAAGCATAGCCCCCAGTCTTTTTCCTCAGCTCTCCCAATGATTTGTGAAACCATTTAAGACGGGAAATAAATCCTTCTCTGCTAAAACTAGCGAGAGTGCATTGTGTTCCCAGCCGCTCTGCACTGGTTAATACAGAGAAGAAAATGGATACGCCATGTTCGCCCCACAGTGAACAGGATGGCGTGGAGGCCTAAGGTAATCTTGGTGCGTTGCTGAACTTAAGCAGAATTTCAATGATAAAGGAGAGCTTGTAAACTTTTCAAATTTCCCAGTTTCAAAGACTCCCACTAATCCTAATATTTACTTTTGAAATCCAGGGGGATTCTCCACAACAGCTGTCAGAGAGGAGAGGTAAAAGAAGGTGAAGGGATTAGCCAAAGAGCATATATGCATGACCCGTGGGCACAGGCACCAACATGGGGATCGCCTGGTCGGGGGGCTGGATAGAGGCAGGCAAAGGGGCGGAAAGTGGGGACAGCTGTAATAGCATAAACAACCAAATATAATAAAAATAATCATTGCACGCACAGAAAAAAAATGCTTGAAATGCTAAACTATGCTGAAAATATAAGCCACACTTAGGTGGTACATCTGTTGGTGATAGAAACATTCTTGGGACCAATGGGACCTTGGCATTCTTGTCACTGGCAAAGATCTTCGACAGTTGCAACGCTGTTCCCTCACAGAGGTTCCCGGAGCTCGGTTCTTCCTCACATGTTGTGCTTGAGTCAGGAGGCAATGCAGGTTGAGGTTCCCTTCTTTGCGGTCTGCCAGTTTGTTCTCACGGTATCCGGACTGAGGCAGGTGGAATAACAGCCCCACAGAAATGTACGTCCGAATCCCTAGAACCCGTGCATATGTCCTGTTTTGTGGCAAAGGGGAGCTCAGGCTGCAGATTGTATGAAAGTTGCTGATGAACTGACCTTAAGATGGGAAGGTTCTCTTGGCCTGTGTGGTTGGGCCCAATGTAATCACGAGGGTCGTTAAAAGTGAAATGGGAGGTGAACCTGCAGAAGAAGGATCAGAGAGAGGCTACGTTACTGGATTTGAGGACGGAAGAAGGGGACCACGAGCTAAGAAAGGCAGGTGGCCTGTATGCCCCGGAAAAGGCCAGGAACTGGAGTGTCCCCGAGAGCCTCCAGAAGGAATGTAGCCCTGGTGACACCTTGATGGCAGCCTGGTGAGAACTGTGCCAGGTTCTGACCCCCAGACCTGCAAGCTAATGCATTTATATTGTTCAAGCCACCAGGCTCTGAGGAAATTGGTTATGGCAGGAGTAAAAAAAGTAACACGCACACATTAAGACTCATTCATGCAAAACCATCGAACTCCAAGTGAGTTCACAGCTAAGAAAGCTGTCTTCAGAGAGAGATTACAAATAAATTTTCTATTTAGGAAAGGATTGATCAATGAAAAACCCATGCTTCCCTTCCCCAATTATGCATGAATCTCTTTAATAATTTTGGTTGAATAGAAATGATGAATAAATGATATATAAAAAAAAATTCTCGTAGTTTATGATAGATGTATAGTTCTATACAAAGCGGTCTCTTTGGGGATCCTATTTCTATAGGACCTGTAATAGGATAAGAAGATAAACTGCTTCATTTTTAGAAAAAATAGAGCCTGGATCAGTGGTGAGGGGGGGAAAAGGTACAATTGAAATGCAATTATGAATTGTTTAGTTCTGACCGACCAACTGTAGTATTAAAGTTTAAATTCTTTACAATTATTCTTTACAGTTATTTCAAACACTTCCCAGGGACAGACAAAGCTCCTTTAGACCATCTGCACTGTTCTTATGGTCAAGGGTACACTCTAACCAACGGTCCTGGAGGACAGGGTCCAGGCAACTGAGCTCCTCAGGGTCCTTCAGGACCTCTCTTCCCAAGCCCAAGAGCAGAAATTGCAGAAATACTTGTTGGCACAAAAGCACTCAGTTTGTGACTACCACTTCATAATACGGTCGTCTGTGCATTAGCTCTTGTCTTCACTACGGAGACGTCAATGAAGCTTCACAAGGCGCAGGTACTGGCTCAGAGCAGGAGGGACGGTTGAGAAAACAAAAGGAAGCATCACCCACAGGGAGTGAGAGATGAGGCTCCCGCAGTGGCAGCAGCCGGGAGCCCAGATGGTGAGGAGCCACGACAAGAGGCCCAGGAGGGGGTGTGGGAGAGAGCGAGGGAGGAGAGGGAGGGCTGGGTTTCTTCCACGCAGCTGGACACAGCCTCCGCTCAGAGCTCCTGAGGCTCAGACCTGGTCCAGAGGAGCCATGGAGGTGAGAATGGGGAGGTGGGATGGTAAAACAAAAGGGTCTCAGAACCCCGCCATCTTGCTTCAAGCAGCTCTCCATCTACTTTATTTTATCTACTTTGAGAGTCCTGCTCTTCTCACATGTTAACATCCTGAAGGGGGTTGTGTGTTACAGTTGACGGTGTTTTGTAGTCACTGTCTGTCTAGGTGTGAATGGGGCTGGTATTCCTGGCGGTAGGACTGGACCACGGAGGCTCTTCGATGTTCCAAACAACAGGCAAGGCAACTTGAGGAAGGAATATGAGTCTCAGTTGTCATCTAAAACCTTTGCATGGAATTGAATTTCAGTGAAAAGCCGTTTACGAATTGATCATTTCTGGTAAGGTCATGAAGGCACCAGGCTTAAAAAAAGGAGGGGGAGGGAGGGTTCTTAAAGGCTTGGAAGAAGATCCTGAAAACACCTTGTAAGAAACGCTGTATCACAAGCTTTGGAAAAACACAGTCAAGAGCTGAGTTAAAATGACCTAGAAGAATTAGGCTCTGACCACACGGAAGTTTTAGGAACATTTTTAACCAGAGTATTTCAATCAGATTTTCTTTTTTATGGCTACACAAATGAGATATGTCAGTATAGATTTTTAAAACAATATAAATCTAAAAGAGCTCTTTCAGTAAGAATAATTTAAAATTCTAAGAGATAAAAGGAAGCATCGTGTCACAGTTTAATTAGCAACATTTTGTCTTTCTTAGGGTTCATAAAATAGTGATGCAGCTTAAGGTATCTTGGATTTTATGAAATCTAATCATTCTCTCTTTAATTGTGTTGATCTGCTATTAAATCCACTAGAAGAATTTTAAATTTTTGACATCACACTTTTATTTCTAGAAATTCTATTTGGTTCTTTCTCAAATATGCTGGGTCCCTTTTTATAGATTACTGTTGCATACAGATATTTACCAGCCTGTTTCACTTCTTAATAACCATGGAGCATACTTGTTAAATAATCTTTGTTCAGTAATTCCAATATCTAAATATTAAAAGCATATTTGTTCTATTCATTGTTTTGCTTGCGGTTTTGTTTTGTTTTTCTTTCCTTATGATGCCTTCTTTCCCTGTGTGCTTGATTATTTTTGACCGTGTGCTGCTCATTGTTCCCGTAAAAGTGTTTATGGGTCAATGTAGAGGAAACATCGATCTATAAAAGGATTTGTGGTTGATTCTCCCAGGCACCTCCCAGCCATCACCAGCCTGGAACCTAACTGAGATAAATTCATGGTTTGAGGTTTCCTGTACCTCCCAGGCAGCATGAGGTTATGCTGCGTATCTTTGTGAGAGTCAGCTTGCCGTCAAACTTCGGAAGGGCGGGTCAGTTATTTTCCTTTTCCTTTTCTTATTCTTTCTGTTCTGCTTAGCACCAAGACAACATTACCTGCAGTCTCTGAGAGGTGGATAGTGTTGGGGGGGGGGAGTTGATTTCTGGTTCACCTTTGCCCTGAAGCTGTAGATCTCTGAAGTCCCAGCTTATATGGAGAGAGTACCCAATCAGGCTGCCCAGCTGATTCAATGCTGGGCCTTCACTTCTGGCTCCTCAGTCCTCAAAGCTTCCAAATCGGAAGCCCAGGCAAACCCCCTGGCAAAGAACCAAGGGCCAAAGTGGCCTCAGCAGCTCTCTTAGGGCTCTAAGTTTCATTTCACCAGAGGCTTTGGTCTGATGGGTCTTTACTACTTCGCAAGTTATTCCATGCTGATATGGAGATGTTTTGAATATTACAATGTTAATTGTTTTCAGGAGGAAGGTTAGTTCAAAACACTTGGCTGAACTTTCCATAAGGAGAAACCTCTACATTACTATTGATTTTCCATTTTATGGTACGTCACCCATAGGTGTTGTGGCCATCTACATGGTGAGGTGGGAATTAAAGGCAGGGAGGCAAGGTTGCTGCAGAGAAAGAGTGGGTTCAGAAGCAAGAGCCTTTGCAAGGTTACAGAGCAGATATCACAAGAGGGATTAACTCAGTAAACCCATGCCTGTGTATCCCTTAATACAGAGATGAGGACAGGGTAAGTATCATAACCAGTTTTCTTGCTGTTGTTAAGGGAAAAGAGGCCTGGGTGTTCTCCTCTACCTGTGACTTTGGCCTTACGGTACTTGGTATCAATAACCTCAATTTGGTGCCCAGGGAAAATAAGTTGTATTATTTCTTCACTCTTTCACAGCAGATCCCTGACCATGTTGTAAGTCTGGGAGGGTGGGGCAATGTTTTCTTCCTTCCTTCCTTCCTTCCTTCCTTCCTTCCTTCCTTCCTTCCTTCCTTCCTTCCTTCCCCTCTCTCTCTCTCTCCTTCAGAGTCTAAAAGAGTGCTATGTCCTCAGAACTGTTAGACAAAAACTTGTTGAAAAATGAGTTGGTTTGGTTGATTTGCAGTCTTTACTAAAGCTAAATGTAGATATGCCCTGTGATCCAGTGATCCCATTCCCAGAAGTATCCCCCCAAAATGTTTATTTATGTTCCAAAAGACATGGATAAGAATGTCTATAGCAGGACTTGAAATGATTCCAATTTTCATCAACAGTAGAATGGAAAAGCAAAGCACAGTATGTTCATCCAATGGAATACTATACAGACATGAAAAAGGGCCAGACTACTGTGATACGTAAAACACGGAAGAATCTCACAAATACAGCAGGAGCACGATACGTTAGAAATAAGAATGTCCACATAACATGGCTCCGTTTGGATAAAGGTCAAGAAAAAGCAAAACTACTCTGAAGTATTAGAAGCTGGGGTCATGGTTTCCTTGGGCTGCAGGGTGAGGAGGGGAGAAATGAGGAGGAGGGGGCCGGGGAGGGCTCCAGGTTCTCTTTCTTGGTTATTCTTCTCTATATTATTCTGGCTTCTCTGCTGTACTGACTGCGAATACTTACCAAACTATATATTTATGACCTGTGTATTTTCCTCTATGTATCTTATATTTCAATTAAAAATTTAGAAGTTATAACACAGAGTTGAATGCTCTTTTTTTCCTAAGAAAGATTATTTTTGTTTCCAATTTTTGGATACAGAAAAATACAAAATCCTCCTCCGACTAGCCCTTGGGCTCTCGGGGCGGTAATGTTGGGGAAACACCATCCCAGCTCTAAAACTCAGCACCGGGGCCTCGTATCGCTGGGCGACTCAGAGCAATTTCAGAGACTGTGCAAGAGCAGCACAGCGGTGAGCAAACCCACCAAGGATTCCCCATTATCTCACCTTCCCCAAGTGAGTCTGGTTGTGTTTTATTCATTGAAAATATAGATTTTTATTGTGTGCCCTCCCTTCCCTGTGCAGGTGGTGATTATGGTGATCTGTCACCAAAGCCCAGCCTCCATCCCTGGGGGAGGGCTTAGCCTCCCTACCCCCATCCCTGCCTGTCTCTGCCACCTGCTCTTCCCCGTCCCCTTAGAAGCCCGACTGCTGGGAGACACCGGCAGAGCCAAGGGGAAGGGGCTTTTGCTTCCCATTGTTCAAAGGAGTGGGTCTGGGTGGGGGAAGGATGATGTTAAGAGGGAGGAAAGGACATTAATAATGCACATGGATTATCTATCGGTTTGCTGCTCAGGACCCAATGTCTCTCTAAACAGAATGATGTGATTTATCCTCACGTCTCTGCGGATTGCAAGCAGTGCACATGTGGCCCTGCCAGGGCGGCGTGTGCACACGTGTGAAGGACAAGAACGGGAGAGAGTGCTGCTTTCCCAGGCTGAGGGGAGGGGGACAGCTAGACTTGGGGTGACTTTCAGAAAAATTCAGTAAAATTTTAAAATCCCGCCACAGATCCTTACCTCGGCTGAGGCAATTGTCTCAGTTACGTTGGTGCTGTGTTTTTGTTTTTGCTGAGCAAACTTGTTCTCAAAAATGTTTTATAAATAGTGGAAAAGATTAGGAAAGGGGAATCGGGGTATGGGAGGTGGGGGAGCTGGTAGTAAATGGAACCATTGATTTGATGGCAAACGGTCTCCTATTTGTCAGATGAAAAAACCTTGCAAAATGCTTGGGAAAGGGCAACTCAGGCTCCTGTCCTTTTAGCTCAGCCCTAACGTACGCCCAGGGCAAACCCAGATTCCCAAGGGCTTAAAGTGTATAAAGCTTGGGGTCCCTCATTTAATAAAAAAGGATGCAAAATTACAAAGCTACTAGGGTCCATTTCAGGGCCTTGGAAAGAGTTTGAGAAAGTGAGGGAGGCCGAAGATTCAGCTTCATTAGTTTCGTAGCAATGCCTTTACTCACAGAACATATGCATTATCAAAGGAGAAAATTTAATGCTGTGTTGTACTATAATTAGTTGTATAAAAAGTAAATGGATGATGTAGGTGAATTTGTAAACAGAATATGTGGCGTAATCTAAGAGGTGGTAATAAACAGATGAGGACAGGGTAAGTATCATAACCAACTAACAACTGCTTCTTAATTCCACCATTTCAAAAACAGTATAACACAAGAATATAGCAAGGAACAAAGAAAAAGCTTAGCAGCCAAAATGGAAGCCACAAAATCAAGTTATTTGATTTTATCTGCAAGTCCCGGGGTCATGTGCTGTATGAGGCATCTACTTAGCTTGGAGGCTTAGTAAGAACCACCTTAATCTTACATATTTTGATATATTTCTAATCATCGAAAATACCTGTTTCTGGGTGCCCACAAATGAGCCATCTTGGATTCTGTTGCCTCCCTCACCTCCACTATCAACTAACGCCTTGGTCCTCAAACTCCTCAGATTTGGCCCCGCCCCGTCTCAATCCACGCACATCCCCGGCCAGACCCTTCCCACAACTTGGCTACCGGAAGAACGTTCCAGTGGACTCCAGGTTCCCATCATTCCCCACCCTCCACATCACCGCTGGTGGCAGAAGTAGGGGAGGGGTTTCAGGCCTGGTTTAGATGGAAAACTCAGAGACTTTAAGTCATTTACAAGTATTAACCCAATTACTAATCCAATTTGGGTTTCAATTTTTTCTTTACCGAAACAAAAGAAATGCGTCGTTTTTGCTGGCATATATTAAATGCTATTGGAAGAAAATTTTCTGAAATTTTCATTTGAAAGGAAATAAGGCTAATGGGAAATATCTCATGTAAAAGTGCCAGAGAAGAGACCAAAAGTCCACTGATGAATAAATGGATGGACAAAATGTGTTCCATCTATACAGTGCAGTATTATTCAGGCTTATTAAGACAGGAAAGTCTGACACATGCTACAACATATATGAACCTTGAGGACGTTATGCGGAGTGAAATAAGCCAGTCACAAAAGGACAGGTACTGTATGATTAGACTCACATGAGGTACTAAGAGGAGTCCAGTTCCTAGAGACAGAAAGTAGAATGGTGGTTACCGGGGGCTGGGAGGAGGGAAGGTGGCGAGCCATTGTTCAATGGGAACAGAGTTTCGGTTTTGCAAGAGGAATGAGCTCTGGAAATGGATGGTGGTGACGGTCATATAATAATGTAAATGCCACTGAGCTGTACACTTAAAAAATGGTTAAAATGGTAAATTTTTATGTTGTGTGTATTTTACCACAATTGTAAAACTTGCAAGAGGGTTTTGCAGCTACAGTTCCTGCTGCCTCGTGGCTGAGGGAGGCTTTCCAAAAACAATTCCTTGCAGGCTCAGGCCTTTCCAAAGAAAACATCCTCAAACATGGAACATTTCAAATACGCACTTCTCTCTGGTTTGGTGGACATCAAAATGCGGTTAACCTTGTTTAAACTGCAAAAAGAGTCAAGACTTCTTTCAAGTGATTAAGAAGAAACAGGCCCCTGGATCTGGCTTAGCCTCAGAGGCACACACAGGGTCCTGAGGGGGCGGCGCCCTTTCTGCAGGGTAAATCCAAGCAGGCAGCCGGGCAGCCTGCAGGCTCCGAGGACGCAGCTGCGCAGCTGCCTGCTCTGCGATTTGAAAGGCCTGCCGCTCGAGGTGGCAGAATGACGGCCACTTCCTTCTCCCCAGCCCCAGCTATCAACCTGGGTCAGGGTTCATTGCCCCTTGTCCCTCCAGCTACCCCAGGGGGCTCACTGGTGGGAGGCATGGTACAATGCGAGGCGTTTGGGCGACACCCACCAATCTGGGTCTGTCCTGGTCGCTTCGCACACCTCCAAATCTGAACCACGCAGAAACGAGGAAGCCTGAGACCCAAAAGAGTGAAAATCCAAACCTTGAGTTGTTAAGAAACTGGCTCTCCCTGCGTATTCCTCTCCCGGGCTTCGGGGCCATCTACTCTGTGAGCGGCGGCTCTTCCAGACGGGTCACCCCCCAGAACTGGGCGCAGGGCCCTCTAATGCTCAAAGTTCCTATTTCTATTTAAAATGATATGATGCTGAGAGGCCATTACAAAAACCATATACATTTCTATACATATATATTTCTACCTATAGAATAAGACATGATATCTAATATATATTTTATTATAAAAATAAGAACAGTTTTGTAAATCATGTAAAAATATTTCCTAGTCCAGGTCAAGGTGGACTGTTGGGTTGTTTGGGAATTCTTTTTCTTTAAAAACATTTTTGTTTTGTTTTGTTTGTTTTACAAGTTGGCTTACTTCCAAGGCTGCTGGCAAAATAAATAAAACCTGTGTTATTTTTCCAGCATAGAATGACTCTATGTGCAGAATTATATTTAGAATTGGCGTCATTAGCTCTCTCTTGGCTCACTTCATACTGTGCCTTGTTCCACACACAGTCAAACCTCCGTACTCATCAGCTTCAGAACTCGTCAAACCCTATACTTGTCACATTTTGACAAGAAAAAAAGTTTTGGCAGTCGGCGCTTGCTCAGGACTTGTGGCACTTGCTAGAACTTGTATGAGTCACGATACTGCCCCGCAAGAGAAAATGCTTCATCATTCAGCCCCATCAGTTTTGGTACTCATCGTGAGTTCTGGAACAAATTAAATTAACGACAAGTACCGAGTATTCTATGTAACTCAGGGGCTGACCAAACAGCTTTTTTGCTATTCTGATTCAGTTTTTGCTCTTACCCCACCCCCAGCTCACTCCATCCCAAGTTTGATCATCTCACCATTAGAGAAAAGGAGAGTGGGAGGACAGGACTCAGTAGGGTTTGAAAAATAAATACCAAAAGGTTGGTAGGTGAGCCTTAGAGTTTTGAGACACCACACTGCTTTCCCCCTTCTCCTTGTGTTAAGCAGTCAAAGTTGGCTCATCTCTCTCTAAGAAAATGACAGCTAACATTTACTGAACATTTATTAGGTGCCAGTCCCAGGCAGGGATTTAAGTGCTTTATGTATATTAACTCATTTAATCCTCACCACCTCCCCTACGACATAAACATATGTATTGTCATCATCGCCCCTACTTTACAGGTGGGAAAACGGGCACAGAGGAGTTAAGTCTCTCTTCTTTACTACTCTGTACTGCCCCCCTCAAAATACACAGAAATGCTCAGAAAGCACACCACTGATAGTCATCGCTTTCTCTGTCTTCGTCCATGGGCCCGGTACACAGCGGTTGAGGACTTGGTATTCGGGGCGCTGGGGAAGGCTCTCGGGATACGGAGCAATGGAGACAGGATGGCCTGGAAGCCCACACGGATTAGTGGACGAGACGGGGGCTGTGCACAGTGTCAGTAGAGATAGACTGGGAAGACCTGGGAGTGTGGACAAGTTCTTATGGGGCCACAGAGGAGGCAGTCTGCCTGTGGGGAGGCAGGGAGGGCATTTTCACGCAGGTGAGATTTTAGCTAGGTATTAAAATGAAATAGAACTTAAACAGTCAAGAGGGACCGAGTCAGTAAAGACCTGAAAAGGGGCATTGCTGGCAGAGAACACAGCATATGCAGTGGTTGGGAAGCCTGAAGGAACACACATTTTCACCCAGGGCCCCCACTTGATGCACACGACAGCAGTGGTTGCTTAAACAGTGACACCGTAGAGAAGGAAGAGGAGGGATTATGGGTTATTCTCTCTAAATGCAGTGTCCTTCCAGCTCTCCTTGAATGGAGGCGCCACCAGGGGTGGGCTAGGAACCAAAGAATGACAAAGACTGAGCTGTTGTCCGGTGCCTCTCAGAAAGCATACGTGGAATGGGGCAGAGCCATGCTGAGCTGAGCAACCAAAACTATGCTACTGTTCCTTTTAAGTAGAAAAAATGGTCCAGGATAGAATTTGGGATGGTAAAGAAAATGGATATTGGGGAAGACATTGAAAATCTGGAGAACAATAACGGAAAGCACCTTACAGCACAGAGCCCGGGAGGGAAGGCGCTGTGGCCAGAGAAGACAGTGACAATTGAAGAGAGTTTCACAGCAGCATCCAAGGCAGGGGCAGGAGATGGGGAAAGTGACTGATAGCAAGAGGACCGGGCATGACACTGACAGGGCCATGGAGACCAGGGGACCAAGAGTTCGGCCCTTAGCCCAGGGCCTAGAACAGGGACAGCAACTTGAAGGGAGCTCACAGTGGATGGGACGCCATGGGCAGGGCTGACCGCTCTCCGGGATGCGCCCGAGATGACTGTGCTGTAGGTACAAGTGTGGTTCCCTGCCATGGCCCGGCTCCAGGCAAGAGCTCTGCCCCAGGCAGGAGAGTCTGCGCTGGACCCCTTCGCCATCCTCGCTCTTCATCTTCAGTAACTTCTCTTCACAGGGATGTGCTTCTGCTAGGTCTACCCACAGATGTTTCCAATGAATTCACTCAAATTCATACATTCCCATTAACTTGTTTGTTTAATCATTCCACTTACTGAAATATGTATTAACCGCGGAACAGAACAGGTTGGGGTTTGTTCACGGTGGGAGATCATTGGTAATCGAATGACATTCATCAGGGCCCATCTGGCAGCCAACGGGGAGGGGCTGGGGAGGACACGGAGAGATGAAACGGAGGCTTGTTTTCTTTGGAGCAGACAAGGGCCTCTATGCGCTGTCTTTCCAGCCACACCGTGGGGATGGCGATGCGCACAGCACCCGTGCCCAGATCCCTCAGCGAACCAGCGGGCACGCGTTTCTCCTCACAGCCTTCCACTGGTGTGGGTCGGACGGCGCCACGGGGCTACTGTGCAAGACACTGGCTGCAGTTTTGAACGTGAGTTGCCACCTCTGCCTGCAAAGTGAAACTAACCAAAGAAGAGCTCCGCCATTAGACTCTAGTATTTATTTGGTAAACAAGCCAGGATGCAGAACCCTGGACCTGGTTGAGGTCCTCTGCCCTGCAGGGAAAGGACAGGATGTGGGATGGGAAGGGGTCCTCAGGGAAGCAATCCAAGATGTGACACGTGGCGGGGCTGTCCCATGAGGCGGCACCACAAAGCCACAGATGGCATTCCGCCCCACGCTGTCATGCCTGTTGGGCCCCGGTGACGTGCTCACTCTTGAGCGGAGGAAGGCGGTAACAGCAACCAGAAGGACCCGTCCCTCCAGAATCGCAGGGATGCGTGGGAAGTGCGGAAGGGCAGCACTTCGTGCGGGGTGGGGGCACACGGTGACTGGTTTGCGCCTCTCTAAGTGTCCCTTTGGGACTGAGACTGATTTCAGGATGCATGAAAAGCCGCGTGAGGTCATTTCTCTCTTTCAGACCGGCAACAACGGCAGCAGAGAACTTTGTCATGGTTTCCCTGGGCTTCCCCACCACAGGATTTCTGGGTGCCAAGGACAGACGAAAGGGAAGGAAGAAACACTAAACGCAAATTTTCAGATGCGAAAGCAGGCTGACTTAGGATTTTCAGTAAAGTTTTGGTCAGTTCATATCATATATCAGGAATTTTATCAAAGAGCCCGCCTCTCGCTACTAAGTGTGTCTTATTTTCTCTTCTCTGATGCTTTGACTTCTGGGGGCCTCGCTGAGTCAGGGAGGACTGCCCGTCCTAAGGTTGGCCAATTCCTGGGAGAGTAACAATTCCCCTGAGAGCACATGCTTCACATGCAAAGCAGCCCACCCCCCATCACCCAGGGCCAGGGACCAGACAACCGGGACAGCCCTATGCCCCAGAGCCCTGAAATTATTCCCACCAACTGATCCTGAGCCTTCTGACCCCACTTCACCTGTTCCCTCCTGCAAAAACCACAGCAAAGGCTCATGCCCACACAGCCCCTTCACTTCCTCTGCCTCCCGGCCAACCCTGGGGCTGCCTCATGGGCCCCTCCCCCCATGGCATGGGGCAACTCATCCTCTTGGAAACGCTCTGTTCAATGGCAGTCATCTCCTGATCTGTTGGCCTCACCATACCTGGATAGTAATCAAACCTACACCTTAACACGCTGCCCCCCAGTGCTGCTGACCCAGGGTGAGCCACCGGCGACTGAGACCGAGCAGCCCTCCTGGGCCGAGCCCAGCCTGCCCTGCTGCCTGTGCCCGTCCATCACCCAGCCTCTCCCTCCATGTCTTCTCCCATCAACCACTTGAAACAATAAGTTCTTCCACATCCACTGAGAAAAGCAGATGAAAAACTAAGGGAAATACTGCCTTCCTCCTGAAGGAGATGGCTTTCACTGGGGCCATGTTAGACACCTGGAGCAGCCAGGCAGGTTGGCCTGCTTTCAAAGCCCTTGGAACAGGGTGGACCAGCGGGGGCGGGGCAGAGAGATGCATCCCAGGGCCGAGTCCCCTGAGAAAGCCTCTCTGTCTCGTAACCCAGTTCGTGCTCAGATGGCTGATTGTGGCCGCCCCTCTGCAAGGTCACAGGTTCAAATGAAGAATGTGATTGTGCCCTGGCCAGGTGGCTCAGTTGTGGGTTCAATCCCCAGTCAGGGCACATTTAGTGTTTCCCTATCACATCTCTCTCTCTCTCTCCTCACTTTCCTCACTTTCCTCACTTTCTTAAATCAACAAACAGATCTTTGGCTGAGGACTTTTCTAAAGAAATGAAGAATGTGATTGCAATAACAAATCTCTACTAGTGTGTGTGTGTTTTTTAATCTCCCTGTGATTTTCTTGTGTTCTCACATCTGTCTTGAAATCTTTTCTTTACATCAGAACCACCCCTTACAGGTGGGATCCACTCCTCTCCAACAAGTTGAGGAAGGTAAAGCAGGTGAGTGATGGGTGAAGAAATAAAAGAGAACACCAGGGACACTGTCGCAGATTTTAGACTGGAGGAGTCGGTCACATTGCAGTGGGGCCAGCGACCAGACACAGGCCATCTGGCCGGCCCCTCGATGTGGCACCCTGCTAAACGGCCTCAAGCTTCTGTCTCAGGAGGAAGGGAGGTGGAAAGACTGTCTGGCCCTGGAAGGTGGACAGGGTCTTCCCTTGCGTGCCTATAGGGTGGTTAGTGGAATAGAAACTTCTCGTTGCTCATCTCTCAGGGGGAATGAAGGGGTTGTTAGCGAGGACCAGCCCCAGGACAGGTGAGAAATGGCATTTGCTGTATCTCTCTGTGTGAGGCTGATTGGTGAAAACTCTAGCAAATCCATTCCCCTCCTACCCCAGGAAGCCCATCAGCTGTGGGTCTTCCCCGGAGCCTCCCTGGCTTCACTGACCCCCCGCGGTATGACTGGGACCAGGTGTTTTTTCTTCTCCCATGGGACAAACATCCATACAGGGTGGTGTTACCATCCACGGCCGGATGATTAGTTTCAGCTACCGCTGTCCCACCACTTCACACGTGGCCTGATGTCTCCCGTGATTTGTTTTCATTGGATGAAATTGGTTTGTCTTAATGGCACATCCAAACCACGTGCAAAAGACAGAGCTTGTGAATTTTGAGTGAAGGGTGGGTTCAGGAAGAGCTCATCTGTAACTTTTCCTTTGAACCCCTCTAGGACGGTATCAGTCAGAACGAGCATCTGGTATTTACACTAAGCACAGAACAGCTGCTTGGTGTAAATACTGCGGAAGCGCCGGGAGTTTCATCAGGGTGAATGACAAGGTCAGAGTTTAAAACATGGTGGGCTCTGGAGTGGCATTTCTGTTCCCTGGAAAATAATGCTAATGAACCGTCAGTTCCCAATGTCTGGAAGGCTAAAAGCATCACTCACTCGTTTCTCCCTAGGCCCCGTAGTCCTGTGCACCGAGGAGGATACAGAGCACCCACGGCTGGACTATTATACACAAAGGACTATTAGACCCACTTCCTGCTCCCCAGTGCGTTTGATCTTGTTTGAATGAAAACACATAGATATTCCGAATAGAGATCTCATGTCATATGAATGGTAGAAACTACAAATACGATGGTAATAAATCACAGGAGGAAAGCCAGAAAGCTGCCTTCAGGCTCATCTGCCCAAGACTGTGCTCACAGACATGCTCCTCCCTCTCTTCCACGTTCTGGAAATGATACCCCTTTTCACCAGGCAGAAATCCGGGGGCCCTTCCTGACATCGTTTTCCACCGCGTCTGTAGCTAATCCACTGCCCCTTCCTATTTGTCCTGTTCATTCTCCATCAAAGATATTTTGTCCATCTGTCTCCTACTCTCCCTTGGGTCCAACCTCTGCTTTTTCCTCACTTACTGCAGTCACCTCCTACGGTTCCTGGCTTCCAGTCACCTGCTCTCCAGCAACGAGCGTGAGCCATAGCTCCTAGCACAGTCTGGGAGGCTTGGTGTGGCCTAGCCCCTGCTTCTCTTTCCCGTTGCTTCTGAATTGACAACACCCAGGTTTCTGTCATTTCCCCCACATGCCAATGTCTCCCCACCTCGGGGCTCTGCCCGTCTCTTCCCTTGGTCCCTACGTCCGTCCCTGGCCAGCCCTTCCTCTTCCTCCAAGTGTCAGTTGAAACGTCACTTCCTTAGAAAAGTCTCCCCTCATCTTACCCCCCAGTTTAAATCTGGTTTTCTTGTACTAATCTTCCACTGCATCCTTTATTAACATCATTGAAGGCATTAGCACAATTTGCACATCACTTTTACTGGGTGATTATTTGTCTAGCAGCACCCTACCACCCTAGACTGTAAGCGCAGGGTGAAGCCGCAGCTCGTTGCTCATCATTGTTTTCACAGTGAAAGGAGCAGTGTGTGTGAGTGAGAAGATTGAGGTGAGACCGCAGAGGTGTTTTTCTCACCCTTTACGTAATAGCTTGTGAGCAGGGAAATGGCATGGCAGAAAAGCATCATAAAGAGGTTAGGCTAGCCCTGAGCAGTGTGGCTCCGTGGGCTGGGCATCGTCTGGCAAACCGAAAGGTCGCCAGTTCAATCCTGCTCAGGGCACTTGCCCAGGTTGCAGGTTCCACCCCCAGGCGGGGCACGTACGAGAGGCAACCGATTGATGTTTCTCTCTCACATCAATGTTTCACTCCCTCTCTCTATAAATAAATTAATTAAATAAGTAAGTAAGTTTTTAAAAAAATTTTAAAAAGAGAGACTAAGTAAGCTGTGAGGACCTGCCAGAGGATAGACTCTGGTCAAATAGGAACTAACTGGAGTTTTGGCAAGTGGTAACAAAGACCTGGGATCTGGGCTGTCTCATGAACTCAAAACTTAATTATAAAAAGACAAATGGAGAATCAAGATGGTAGAGGAGTGAGTGGAAGTCACACTGACCTCCTCCCAGGACCAACCTGGAATTACAGCTAAGTTGTGCAGAAATCACCTGGGACAAACAACTGAACAATAGCAAGAGAGGAGCCTTATAACCTCAGACAGACAGAAGAATCAGCTTTAGCGCAATCTAACTGGTAAGGAGCGCAGTAGAGACTCGAGAAGGCAGGCGAGGCGCCCATAGGCAGCAGCACCAAAAGGATATTGAAACAGCCAGTTGGATCCCCCTGAGAAGAGTGGGGTCTAAACCAAAAGCGGGATCTCCAGCCTACAGCACCAGAGCCCAAAAAGCACACAGATAACAGCCAGCTAAGAAAACTGGCAGGGTTGCTCTCTGCCAGAGACTGGCAGCTGGAGACACAAAGAACCGTTTAAAGGGCCAACACATAAATTTTTATTTGCAGCCACTTACCCTGGTCTCCAGCAAATGCAGGGGCAGAGTGTCCTGGAGACCCCTGCGGAGAGACTGGGGACGGAGGCTTTGGAGAGAGAACTGAGAGCGTGGCCGGCAGGATCTCGGTGCTGACTCATCCCCCATGTGGCAGCAGCCATCTTGCTCAGGCAGAGACCACTCCTCCTAAGCAGAAGCAGCATCAGAGGACCCAATAGCCCCCTCCCCGCCCCCGCCCGTGTGGGATTCCACCCTGCCCTGTGCTGTATAAGCTGCCTGCTAAGTACAGAGTGGCAGCCACAGATAGTAGACCCCTGGGTAAAGGGGGTGCAGAGTGTTCTGGAGACACTTGAGGAGAGACTGGGGAAGGAGGCTCTGGGGAGAGAGTAGAGAAAGTAGCCGGCGGGGATCCCAGTGCTAACTCCTCCCCCATATGGCAGCAGCGTGAGAGGACCCAATAACCCCGCCCCCAAGAGAGACTCCGCCCCACCCTGAGCTGTCTAAGCTGGCCTGCTGAGTGCAGGGTGACTAGATTAACAGCTGAAGGAGAAAGCCACAGACAGTAGATCCCTGGAAGTCTCGAACAGACTGCCTAAGGTCAGACAGGGTCAACATCTGACATCATCAGAGGCAGATCCAGAAAGTGAAAACAGTGGTCTCCTACCATAGAAGTTCACACCACAAAGTCAGGAAAATCAAGACAGATCAACTTAAGGAGCAGAAGCAAAAAAGAAGAGTCTCACAAATAATGGGAAGACAAAGAAACACCCCCCACTCAAAGGGAAAGGAGGAATCCCCAGAAAGAGAACTAAATGAAATAGAGACGAGTAAACTATCAGATATTGAGTTCCAAGCAGTGGTTCGAAGGAAGCTCAATGAGCTCAGTGAGCTCAGAGACAATGACAAAACACTACAGGGAAACTACAAGGAACTTACTGCAAACTGTATCAGCATGAAAAAGGACATAGAAACTATCACTAAGAAACAAGAAGGCATGAAGAATACAATTTCTGAATTGAAGAACACAGTAGAAGGAATCAGAAGCAGGCTAGATGAAGCAGAGGAACTAATCAGTGAGCTGGAGGATAAGGTAGAAAAAAGCTCCCCGAAAGAGCAAGAAAATGAATAAAGACTCGAAAAGGATGAAGAGGCATTGAGGGAAATGCAGGACAACCTGAAACATAATAATATCCATTTAATAGGGATATCAGAAGGAGAAGAGGAGGAGGAAGGGATAGAGAACCTGTTTGAAAAAGGGATGATGCAAAACTTCCCTAGTTTGAGGAGAGAAAATGTCACACAAGTCCAGGAAGCACACAGGGTCCCTTCCAAGAGGAATCCAATGAGGCCCACTCAAGACACATCATCATTAAAATGGCAAAGAGCAAAGACAAACAGAGAATCCTAAAGGCAGCAAGGGAGAAAGAGGTAGTAACATATAAGGGAGCCCCAATACAGCTAGCATCTGACTTCTCAACAGAAACACTACAAGCCAGAAGGGAATGGCAAGAAATATTCCAAGTCATGAAAAGCAAAGACCTGCAACCAAGACTGCTCTACCCAGCAAGGCTCTCCATTAAAATGGAAGGTGAAATAAGGAGTTTCCCAGACAAAAGACGGCTAAAAGAACACACCTCCACCAAACCAGCACTGCAAAATATGCTAAAGGGATGCTTTAAGATGAATAAAAAGAGTCTATGAACACCCTGTTCCTTTCGCAGTTGCCAACACTTGATATTACCAATATTGTTTAATATGTAATAATCTGATTGTGACAATGATGTGTTATTTTCATTGTTCCTTTATTATTTGTTGAAACTAAACCTGTTTTTGTCTATTTCTTGCCTATTTCTATTATTTTTAAAGAGCTTTAAATGACTTTTTGGTATTCTTTATCCGTTCTTTGATTAAATGTTTGTAGAATTCTTTCCCTAAAAAACCACAAAAAACCATTAACTTTTTTTTTAGACGTGTTGCAAATACTATCCTATTCTATTACTTGTACTTTAACTTTTTGTATATGTATACTACTGTACAGCCTTAAATGTTTAATATAGTCATATTGTCAATATTTTACTTGATACTTTCTGGGTTTGAATATTTTACTTCAGGGTAAGAAAAATATTATTTTGTATTTTCTCCTAAAACTCCTTAGATTCCACATATTGATTTTTAACTCACCTGAATATTTCTTGTATAACATGTGAATAGGGTTCTATAGTTGTTTTATTTCAAGTAATAGTGGTCCATGCACCTTATTTGTTGAATAAGCCTTATTTTACCCATTAAGTTGAAATATCAACTTAATCATATATTACACTGTTAGATACATATATTTTTGTGTCTAGAATGCTCAATATATTTTATTGATCTACCTGATTATTTCTGTGCTGGTTCCATGTTGGTTTAATTGCTGAGACTTCATAATGGTTTTAATTAACTTTGACACTTAAAAAAATCAATCTACATGAAAGAAAGATAGAGAGAAAGAAAGAAAGAAAGAAAGAAAGAAAGAAAGAAAGAAAGAAAGAAAGAAAGAAAGAAAGAGAGAGAGAAAGAGAGAGAGAAAGAAAGGGGGAGAGATGGAACCTTTTGTGACAACATGGATGGAACTGGAGATTATTAAGCTAAGTGAAATAAGCCAGTCAATGACAGACAAATACCGAATGATCTCACCTGTAAGTGGACTCTATTCAACAAAATAAACTAATGAACAAAATAAACCACGGGCATGGAAATATGGAGCAGACTGAAAGTGACCAGAGGGGATGGGAAAGAGGACAATGGTGGAAAGAAGGGGAAGGGACTAGACAAAGAACATGTATGAATGACCCATGGACATGGACAACAGAGTGGGAATTGACTGTGGGAGCAGAGGGTGGGGGTGGGATAGGTGGAGGGGAGTAAAGGGGGAAAATTTGAGACAACTGCAATAGAATAAACATGATTTATAAATTTAATTAAAAAGCACTTTTAAAAAAAGAAAGAATAAAGTTAAAAAATTTTTTTAAAAAGACAAATGATCCAATTTTTAAAAAATGGGCCAAAGATTTAAGCATATTTTACCAAAGAAAATACACAGATGGCAAAATAAGCACAGGAAAAGATGCTCAACATAATTAGTCATTAGGGAGAAGCAAATTAAAGTCACAACGAGAAATCACTATACGCCTAGCAGAGTGGCTATTGTTTCAAAGATGAGCCATCCTAAGTGTTGGCAAAGATATGGAGAAACTGGAACTCTCTTATGCTGCTGGCAGGAATATAAAGTGGTACAATGATCTGAAAAGTAGCCCAGCAGTTTATTAAAAGTTTACACCAACTATTTGATCCAGCCATTCTATTTTCAGGTATTTACTGAAAAGGTGTGGAAGCATCTCTCCACATAAAGACTTGAACATGACTATTCATAACAGGTTTATTGTATTAACCCCAAACAGGAAACAACACAAGTGTTGTTTAACAGATGAATGGATAAACAATTTATGGTATTTCCACACAGTGGGATACTACATAGAAATCAAAGGAATAAGCTAGTTATACATGCAACACTAATGGGTGACTTTCAAATTGTGCTAAGTGAAAGAAGATAGACTAAAAGAGTACCTATTGTCTGATTCCCTCTCTGTAAAATTCTTAAAAATGCAAACTAATACATAGTGACAAAAAAACAGATCAGTGATTGCCTGGGAAGGAGTCAGAGGGTAAGTGGCCAGGAAGGAAGGATTAGAAAGGTTTAAAAGGACACTTGGGGATGATGGATATGTTCATGGTCTTGATTTTATGGTGAGTTTCACACATATGTACAAAGGTCAAAAGTCACCAAATTGTACATTTAAATATGTGCATGTTATTTTGTTAATTACACATCAATAAAGCTTTTTAAAAAAAAATCATGCATAAAACCTGCAGAGTGGGGAATAGCAGTAGTTGGATGGAATGAAGCACGCAGTATTTGTCTTTAAAATTTTGACATCCGAGAGTAAGCGGGTGGCCCAGTGTAGTGGACAACGTCTGGGCAGGTCCACTTCTTCGGGCTGCCCACAGCATGCTCCCAGCACCTCTGAATGCCCGGGCATTCTAGCGCACCCACTGACCCTCTCACACTTGAATTTCCACGTACGATGTAGGCTTGATGTACCTGTCTGTCCCCTGAGTGAGCAGGCTGTAGTCGTGGACCCTGGGCTTTGTGAATGTGTGTTCTGCGCGTTCAGTTCCGTCACCGTGAAGATTCCCAGCCGAGACACAGGTTCATAAGCAGCGAAAAGTATGACTTCAGGCAAAAACGTAGAGACTATAAAGCAGTAGGGCTCCAATCCTTACAGGACACTTCTGTAAATGTTCCCTGTTCACACAGTGACATGCGGAGAGAGCAGATGCCCAGGATTTTCGCACAGAGGTAGGTTTTTTCCTGAAAGGGGACTGATAACAGAGTGCTAGCTAATGGAGGATGGAAGGGCTTGCTGGCTCGGGTCCCCCAGCTCCTCTGGTTATGGCTGTGCAGCAAGGACATACTGCTACTCTCTTGAACCTCAGCACCTCCAACTGTCTTATGGGTTTGCTATCTTATAGGGCTGTCATCAGGATTGAAAAGAAAATGACTTACAAAGCTTTCCTTCCAGGCTATTTTTACCCTTCTTTACAAATGCCAGGTATTTCCTCGTTTAACTTGAGTGTGTTAGTTTCCTAGATCAAGTTGCGGTAGATCAGGGGTGGACAGCGGTGTGTGGTTTCCTCGGGGACTTCTCTCCTTGGCTTATCGATGGCCATCTTCTCCCTGTGTCTTCACACGGTCGTCCCTCCGTGCTTGTCTGTGTCCTAATCTCCTCGTCTTGTAAGGACACCCGTCATACTGGGTTAGGGCCCAGGCAAATGACTTCATCTTAATTTAATTAGCTCTTTGAAGGCCCTACCTCCAAATATAGGCACATTCAGAGGTACTGAGGGTTAGGGCCTCAACATCTGGATTTCAGTGGGACACAATTCGGCCCATGAGAGGGAGACAGGCAGAAGCGATGGGCATCTGATTACAGTTTTCTCTCAAGTCACCAATTCTATTGGGCAGCAGCCAGGATAAAGTACAGCAGCTGGGTTTATGTCAAATGCCAAAGACTGAGGACAGAGCCCAGGACATGCCAGTGGCCAGGCCTCTCAGCACTACAAGGGCCTGCACACACGTATGAGCAAAAGCAAACACATCCCAGACATTGTGTGTCATAGGCCAATTCTTTTTGTCAGTTTCTGTGTCTTGTCTCTACTTTTCTGACACATGCAGCTGCCATCTCTCATCATGTCAGTGTGTCAAATTAGGAAGTTGTAGGACAGAGCGAAAGGAAGGCGAGTGGGAGCGAGCACCTTGGAGGCGCAGCAGCCAGCTGTGGCATCGGAGGCTGTGCCGCTCCCTAAGGCTTCACCGGGGCAGCATCGCGGCACAGCATGCGACTGTCCAAGGATCACACACCAACTCACTCAACGGGGACCACTCTGTGCTGCGCAAAACAGCCACACGTAGCGTCATAAGAAGCCACAGGCAATAAAGAGGACAAGGCAGCAGACAAGACCCAGGACGACCCAAACACCCACAAGGGCAGCTTCACCACCGAGCCTGGGGAGACTGTCGACTTGACCCAGCCCCAAGACACTTCCCTCCACGTTTCTCAGGTGGGAAGTGAATCAAGATGAGCCAAGGTGGGCAGGGCTCCTGGTCTGCCTTCTGAAAACTGCCTGTCTGGTACATCGGGGAGGGGTCCCAAAGTCCACAACAGGCGGGGAGGGTGGAGGTGGGAGGCAGGGCTGTGGCTTTTGCCCACCCAGAGCCCCCCGGGCCTCAGCCCCCTTCCTGCCCTGCTGGCGACAGCACTGGATGTCCACTGCTGCGCACAGTGGGGCTGTGTCACCTACGGAGTTCCCTCGGTAACTCAGACCCAGACTCTGAGGCTCCACCTTCGCGCTGGACTTTTTCTGACCCCAAAGAGGAAGGGAGCAAGGCTTCTTTGTTACCCTGTCCCCACCCTGCTACTCCCAGCAGACCTACCCTATTTACATGGGAGATCCCTGCTCCCTTCCTCTCCCACAAAATCAACAACTTGGCCTTTCAGCAGAATTTCTTGGGGATTACTATCTCCAGGGGTGAAGGAAGTGACCCCAACTCCACTTGTTTGGGTTTTGAACTGTGGTAGGAGAATAACAATGAATTATCTTCCTAACTTGTTTGGGTAATGCTCACACCTGTCTGGGTGATGTTCACACGTGTCTGGGTGATGTTCACACGTGCCTGGGTGATGTTCACATGTGTTTGCTGTGCACTGATCCCTTCCTTGCCGGTAGAGATAAGGGCATAGAAATTGTGCAGATAATTTCAACTAATACACAAAAGCCCAATTAGAAATAATAACTTGAAATCTTGGGTATTAATCATTGAGCACTTTATGTTTATTCCTAAGTGCTTCCTGTGCATTGTTTCATTCACGTCTCCCAGGAATCCCTGGGCAATAACAACCCTCATTGTGTCCATTCTCCAACAAGAGGAAGCCACGATGGGCTGAGGGTATGTCATTTGCTTGTCAGTGGCTGAGCCAGACTGCTAGGTCCCGGCAGGAAGACTCTAGAGTCTCGTGGAATGGGTAACTGGTTCCTTGTTTTAAAGGACAAGTTTCCATCTAGAAAATCTCATTTTCTTATCCTTTCAGGGCAGAGAATCAGGGGACTGTCTCTATGGTTGGCGCAGACGTGGCACACACAGCCAGCTCTGTGCACCCTTGCGGTGACCTGCAGCCCTGGTTGAGGACTTCCTCCCCCCTTTCTTTCTCGGCCTTCCTCTGCACACAGCACTCGCCTCTACCTGAAAGCTCTGGTGAGATGCTGAAATGTTGCCCAAAGACTTGAATGAACTAAGGATGGAAGAGCCAACGTGGACCCTGGGGACTGTCCCATTAAGACAATTGTAATGTACACAACTCGGGGAATGAAGATCACTTTGCCAATCAGGCTAAAAAAGGAAGATGCCGTGACAGCAGAGGAGAGTGTCCCCAAGCTCTATGTGCCTGGCAGGAAGGAAGCTGGGGCAACTGAAAAAGAACCCCAAGGGCGCTGGCCCCCTCAGTGGCTGGTTCCAGTCACAGGCAGGGTTTAGGAAACAAAATTAAACCTCCCCAGTCCAGAACCATTTTTGTAGGAAGCAATTGCTTCTGTAACTCGACCTGGAGCCTGGGTTCTTTGTCCGGGAGGTGGAGTGCACCCGGTGGGTGGTCCTTCCTCTAAGCACGCATCCTTGGCTGCTTTCATGCAGATTTTAGAGGAGTGGCTATTCTCCTACACAGTTCATAAGATTTTGCTCTTTACTAATGCCCTGGCCAGGTAGCCCAGTTGGTTAGAGTGTTGTCCTGATACACCAAGGTTGCAGGTTCTATCCTCAGTCAGGGAACATGCAAGAAACAACCAATGAATGCATAAATAAGTGGAACAACAAATTGATGCCTCTCTCTCTCTCTCTCTCTCTCAAATCAATAAATAAAAATTAAAATAAGAAGGTTGTGGAATATGGTGATATTCATAATTTGAAAATCCCAGGCTCTGAACTAAATCCACAGTGTCTCTCTGGAGTATAGATCAGGTTGAACTGAGACAAGGCCTCATGGTTTCCCAGCTGTAACTCTCAAAGCCGAGCTTGGTGCCTTGCAAGAAAGACAGCCAGGCACTGGGGAGACAGAGCATTTGTAGCCTCTCCCTTCATGGAGCCCAGTGACTGCCCCCAACGGGGCCCCTGCCACCGCTCCCCGCAGGAGAGGCCATCATTTGTAATGTTGGATTAATAGGTAACGGTGAGGGGGTACTGAGCATGTTAATGGGTCATGAATTATTGCTGAAACTCTGCAGGGTTCAGGAGGAAACAAACAGCAAAGCACTCAAAGCTGGAGTGAGTACCTTCAAAATCATTGTGATCACAGTGACAATGACACAAAGAATGACAATTGCGTTTGCAAGGCTCATGTCCCACCCTTCTTGCCACCATGTAAGAAGGAACTTGGGGGCAGAGGCCGGCACATCTCGGCTGCTCTCTTGTCTCACCTGCTCTGGTCCCTGCAGACACGCCGATCTAAGGGTAAAAGGGCCCCACGTGTTTCTAAGGACAATCCTTCCCACAGGGGAGCCAGTGAGTGTTCACAGAGAACATTTCGAACTTGCCCTTGTGCTTTGATATTTTTTTTTAGTGTAATTCTACTAAGTGGGCTCAATTAAGGGTGATAATAGCCACCCCTGTATGTTAGCAAGTGGTTTCCCTTCCTCCGAACACTTCAGATTCAACACCCTATTCCCCGTTTGAAGTTAGGCCTCTCCCCTTTATCTCAACAGGAAGGAGTTTCTTAAATGCCGTGGATGTTCTGGGTTGTGAAAAGATTATGCCAGAGAAAATATATTTCTATGTTTATTTTATCTTCTGTTAAGCTCCAGTGAAATGCAAAATAGTTTGTTAGGCAAAGAGCAAGTCTTAATAAAACACCTGTGGCCAGCTCAGGACCAGAGCCGGGGTGGGGGGGTCGGGGTAGGGGGCAAATGAAGGGCAAGCCCAGTCCTTGATCTCTAGGCTCTTAACATGTAGTTGGAGAGCTAAGACACACATGTAACAAGCTGAAAAAAAAAATACAAAATGAAATTCAAGTGGTGAATATTGTGATATAGACTTGACCTGTTGTAATTAACAGTCACACTCCTGACCTGTCAAGAGTGACATTCCCAAGCTTGAGATGGATTTCCCGAGGCTGTAGTTTTGTTCCCAGGCTGTGGGAGAGATGGCTGATCAGGAGGCAGGATGGCTGCGCAGGGAGGGCAGGAGCAGCCAGAGGAAGAAGACCCTGGTGAAGCCCGATGTTCTGTTTCCTCAGCTCCTTGTCTCAGCAGCCTGCCTGGGCTCCGATTCCCACCCTCCTAGACAGCAGACGCGTGCCCACGCCTCCTGGGCAGAGGGGAGGGTTCTCCTTCGGCCCGCCTGGGTGGCGGGAGCTGAGACACCACTGCATTCTGGGACGGGACACAGTGGTGAAAGCTGCTGGGACCCGACAGAAAACCCATCTCTGGTCCGTTATCCCTGACTTTGGCGGATGATCTGAATGAAACGGGAGGCCGAAGACCTGAGCAGTCCCACGGCCCCCGCGGAATGCCCTGCCGAGGACGTCTTAGGCTCGCTGAAAGGAACCTGTGACCCAGGCTGAGAGAAGGACCGAGGCCAAGCCCCGGGCTGGGAAGTGGTGCTGTCAATCACCAATTATGAAAAACCCTATACAGCTGGGCTTCCTGGAAACCGCGTACAGATAGCAGCAGGAATCAGCAAGAAGTCTGTCCAGCAGCCTGGCTGCCTCCCACAGAAGAGTGTTTCTTTGACTAAATGAGACTCCGTCTGCTTCTTCCCTGCTCCGTCCACCTAGACCTGCGGCCAGGCCATTCTGTTTACACAGTGAAGCCTCTGGCGCAGTCTGGGTCTTGGAATTCACATGCCACTTAATTCAGCTCGAGATGCGCAAATGGACACAGACCCCTCCCCAAACTTGTTATTTTCGTATGTGTGGATTTGCTTGCACTTTCTTCTCAGAATTTTAGCTTTAGTATCCACCGGCTCCACTCAGGGGTGATAAAAGTGCGCGTGATTAAGAGATAGATAAGAAAGAGATTAAAAAGAAGGTGGGGGGGAGCATGCCTACAAGTGAAGTTTTAGGGACTGAGATTGGAAACCGAGGACAGTAGGGTTCGCCTCAGAATGGCCCCTCAGCCTCTGACAGGAGAGAGAGCAGAGTCGGCAGGTCTTTGGGGCGAAGATGGCGCAGGGGAAGGTCAAGCTGGACACGTCTGTGCACCAAAACGGCCCCTGAGAAGGAGCTTCGCCTCGGGTCAGCAAGCGGATAAGGGTCAGGTTAAGACCATCAGACCCTGGGAGTCCACTCTCTAGGCACCAGGGGGGTCCAAAGGAGTCAACAACTCGAAACTAAAAATCTAAGAATGTCCTGTAAGTGGAAACTTGCAGTAGGTGTCCTTTTGCGTCAGGCTTATTTCCTGCAGCATCATGTCCTCTAGGTCCATCCATGTTGTAGCCTGGGTCAGAATTTTCACCCTTTTTATGGCTGAATAATATTCCACTGTATGGACGCACCTATATAAGAAAAACCTACAACCTTTCCTCCTCCTGTGTGTTTCTCCTTCATGTTCACACAGTACAGTCCACTCCCGAAACTTCTGGTTACCAGATGTGTGGGCATTTTTCCCACTCCAAGCAATTCTCCACAAGCTGGGTGTCCTACCATTCGACTCAGTTCAGACACTATCTGCCCTGAGATAGTGTCAGGCCTTACAGGTTAAGAACTCTGGCTCACAAGACGCCCCCACTTCAGACGCCAATTGCAAGTACTAGGTCCCCAGGTCACGCGCAACATCTGTCCCGCTGGGCTACAAATGGCAGGTTTCCATGACCCGCTCCTCGGGTTTCATTAATTTTCTAGAGCAGCTCACGGAACTCAAGAGAATATCTGCTTGTGTTTACCAGTTTATTAAAGGACACCATAAAGGACAGAGAATACCGGCCAGAACAAGAGACACATAGGGCGTCCCGCATGCAGGAGCTTGTGTCCTTGCAGAGCTGGGTGGCATCACCCTCCTGGTGTGGACATGTTTGCCAACCTGGAAGCTTCTCGAACCCCATACTATTAAGAATTGACAGAGGCTCCCTCAAGTAGGCATCATCAATTATTAACTCAATTTTCAGCCCCTCTCCCCTCTCTAAAAAATGGGGGCGCAGCTAAAAATTCCAAGCTTTTACTGACGGTTTGGTCTTTCTGGTGACCAGCCTCCATCCCGTCCCATCCAAGAGCCCACCCAGAGCCACCTCATTAGAACAAAAGATGTCCCTCGTGCTCTTATCACTTGGGAAATTACAAGGGTTATAGGACCTCTGTGCCAGGAACTGGGGGGCAGAGACCAATATAGATAGTTTCTATTGTCTCACATTTCTGTTATCTCTAATACCACATTGTGTTTATCCATGCATCTGTCAGTGGACACACGGGTTGTTTCCTCCCTCTGGCTGTTATGAACAATGCTGCTCTGAACATCGGTGTGCAGGAATTTGTTTGAGTCCCTGATTTCTATTCTTTTGCATGTACACCTAAGAGTAGAATTGCTGCGTATTATGGTAATTCTGCACTTAACCTTTTTGAAATTACCAATTCCATAGCATTTGCACCATTTTACATTCCCACCGGTAAGTAAATGAAGGTTCCAATTTCTCAACCTCCTCACCAACACTGGTTCTTTTCCTTTAAAAAAAAAATTATAGCCATGATACTGGATGTGAAGTGGTATCTTGCTGCAGTATTGATTTGCTTTTCCCTAATAGCTGGTGAAGCTGAGCATCTTCTCATATATCTGTTGGCTGTCTGTACATCTTCCAGTCCTTCCGGTGGCAGATATCATTGTGCCTCATCCCTAATGGTGCTGCACCTCCTCTGCCAACAGAACCACAGCTCTGTCCAGGTCTCCCTGTCTGGGAAAGTGACCTTGTCCTTAGCTGAGGTCAAATCCTAAACCCTAGTCTATAAACGAGCCACAACAATCCACCTCCCTTGCTAACTGTTTTAGGATGGGCAAGTTCTGGCCAAAGAGATGTGAGGGAACGTTTGCTGAGGGGCTTCTGAGAAAGATTTTGTACAACTAAAAAGTGCGTAAGGAAAAGGTACCCAGCCCTTTTCCTTCTGGACATTGCGGTTTTTGATGAGATGCCTGGACCTGTGCAGCCATATTACCACCATAAGGGCAGTTGTCCTGGAGACAAAACCAACCTGCAGAAGAGAGCAGAGCAGCAAAAAGAAGGTCCCTGGTCCCCAGAGATATTGTTGAGTTACCAGATTAGCCAAACTTGGAGCTACCCCACCTTGAGACACCTTATCATATGAGATCTTACATCTCTAACCAATGAGGATATTGGAGTCAGAGTTTTCTCTTTCTTGCAGCCAAAGGCATCCTAATTAAGATTTTAAAATTTTATTTGAAATGTGTGCAATTATACAACCCATATAAACATTAATTTAGTCACCAAATATTTATAGCTCTGTGTTAATTTAAAATTTGTTAGTACTGTAATAGCTCACAATCTTCTTAGGAAGATAAGCAGATGCAATATAAAAGCTACATGAGTAAGTACCAAAGGAAATACACGGACAGTAAGGGACTCAGAGGGCGGAATGAGACTGGGATGGGAGGTCACACATGGGCTAGACCCTGGAGGCACCCAGGATGGGAGTCAGAGCAGGGACTTTCCTCCTTCCCTCCCTTCCCCGAAAGAAAAAATAGTGCGCATCTGTCCAGGACTGTGCTGAGGCATCTCAGAGAGCGATGGAAGGCAAGCAAGCCTTCTCTCCACGCGCAGATCACTTTTGAAAGCCTCACCCTCCCGCGCCTTCAAGTACAAACCGTCTTCAAAATATTCTAGCACATTTGTTACAAACTGTTTTCATCATTTGGAACTTGCTATCTCACCTCAAAGGAATGTGGGTTTGTTCAGTTCAGAGGTTTCAGATGTGGTGGGGAGGAGGGCGTGAGCTGAACTCTGCGAGATGAAGAAATCTGCTCAGGGGCCCTCGGAAAGATCTTCCAGCTCGAACTCTGGGGTGGGACGCTTCAGGTTCTACCGTGTAGCCCAGAGCAAAAAAAAAAAAAAAAAAAGAAAAAGATGGTGCAACGCAACAGAGCACCTTGCTGAATTACTTGCTCCGTCCCTTTGGGCCTGGTGGAAGGGCTGCTGAAAAAGGAGAGGACATGCCCCTGAGTTCAGAGTGGCCGAGTGCCCCCACCTCTTGTTATGTTACACAACAAGGGACAGCTTTGAACAGCCGCATCCTCTTATCTGTAAACCCGGCTGTTGTGTGTGAGTAAATAAATATTCCCAGGAAAGGCGCCCACGGTCCCCAAGGACAGGCAGCGGGCCTCCGACAAAAAGCAGAGGGGAGAGGCGACAGCCAGCCCCAGTCTCTGCCAGGACCTGAAGGGTCACCCAGCCTCCCATGGCTCCACATGGAAAGGAGAACAGTGGCCCTCTGCTCACGTGGTCGCTGGAAGCAGCAGGTCGGCGTCCGCAGGCTCTCCTTAGCGATGTGGTGGTGCCGAGTCGTGGGGAGACTGTTGGCCTTGACCCTACCCTCACAGAGCGAATCAAATAGGGGCATTTAATTGTATTTTTAAATGAGATCATCCACAAAGTCATTGTGTTCTGTGTGCGTGTAGTGGGGAGGGACAGATGTGAAAATACGTCATGCATTTATTTGGATACCGACACGCGCGCGCACGAATGCCTCTCAAAGGTCAGCTCTTCTTTTGTTAAAATTTTGGCTGACGTGTAACGGGTATACTCAAAAAATGCAGAAACCCTAAGTGTACAGCCCCATGCGCTTCACATGGGACCCTGCCATGTGTTCCGCCCAGACGAAGGGAAAGAAGCATGAGAAGCAAGCCCCCGACCTCCTCACCCCCAGGTCGGGGCTACTTGTTTCCAAAAGCAGCCACTGTGGCTCTCCTCCCAGGTTACTTTTGCCTGTGTGAACCTTTATATGAATGAAATCATACAATACATCCTTCTGTTTCTGGCTTATTTTGCTCCACATTACATTTATGCGATTCATTTACGTTATTGCACACAGCATATTGTCATTGCTTACAGGATTCTATTGTATGACTATAGCACAGTGTATGTGTCTGTTCTATGAGGGACATACGGGTTGTTTCTGGTTTTACGTATTGTGAAGGATGTCAATGGGAATATTTGTGAGGGGAGGAGACAGACACACCTAGGAGAATTGCTGGGTCATAAGGTGAAGGGGTGTTCAGGGTCTGACAAACAGTTTTCCAGGGCGGGTGACCCCACTCATACTCTCGACAGCCATCTATGAGGGTTACTGTTACTTCATGGTGTCACCATTTTCCGGCATTGTCAGTCTTTTTTAATATTTAACTAACTATTTTCTTGGTTGTGAGGTGGTATCTCATGACAGTCTCTATCTGAATTTCCCTCATGGTTAATAAGGTTTAGTACCTTTTCATATGTTTAATGGATTTTTGAATAATCTCATTCTTGAGCTGCCTATTCAGATGATTTGCCCACTTTCCTGTTGGGTTGTCCATTCTCTTCACATTGATCAGTAGGGCTTCTTCACAGACACTTGACATGAGCTTTCTTCTAACACGTTACAGATGCCTTCATTCTTTTCAAGGCGTGTTCCGATGAACAGAAATCAAGCATTTTAATATAGCTCAATTCATATACCTTTTCCTGTATGAGTAGTGCCTCCTCTGCCTCAGAGTCATGGAGACAGTCCCCGATGTTACGTTCTACGAGCCTCATTGTTTTACCTTTCACAATTTGATTTAGGGTCATGGGTTTGCTAACAGTTCTCAGAACACGTTGGAAGTGTCTCTGTCTCCAAGCCTTTCCCCTCTGCCCCAAGCCCACAACTCTCTTCCTTCTTCTCATGGTCCCCTTAGTCCTGCCCTTTCTTTATGACCCTTTCAGGTTCCCTGCCCCTGAAGTTGTCTTGATGTCCATCCGCTGTGACGCTCTCCTTCCCAGGGGTATCCGAAGGGCCTTCTTACAGCCTTTCAAATGGTAAACCAGTGACTCTGTGTTATCTGCATGTTGACTTCTCCTGTCCACCCTGCAACCAGCTGCATGGCCCTTGCTAAAGTCAGTCCTTCAACCCTTTGTAGGTTTGGTGGCTGCCACAGGCAGATGCTCTGTAGAGGGAGATGCTCCAGAGCGGATGGCGACTGTGGTGGGCATGAGAGCGATTCCTCAAGCACGTCTGGCTCTGGCTGCTGAAGCGCAGGTGGCCGCACCCCAATCCCTTCCTCAGGTGAAGTGCGGCCATAGAACCGGCTTTGCCTGTGAAACATGGGTGAAGAGCTGTGTGTTTCTTCAAGGGAGAAGGTTTAAAAGCCAGGGCACAGGCTGCCTCTTTCTCTGTTTCTACAAAACAAAAGCCCTGCCAATCCAGCGGGGTCATATAAAATGAAGGAAAAATAAAAACAGAGTTGTCTCCTCATAAGCCACCGCAAGCTTGACCTTGACTGTACCCACGCATGACCTCAGCTCCCCGGACTGATGTCACGATGCCGGCACAGCGATGGTGAGGTGAAGACCAGTAGATGAAGACCGGGATCTCACTTCCTGTCACGTCCCTTCTGTAGGCCAGAAGGAAAGGTCCCGCCTCTGAAGCGTGATAAAAATCTGCCTAAATAAAGACGGCAACAAGGCCTGAGGCAGGCTTTCTCGACCGCGTCCAGGTAGCCATTAACCGAAAATCGCAGAGCCGTTTTCTCTTTGGACCACTCCGTAAGGCAGTAATCACGACAGCGCCCTCTGAGCACCTACCTGCTCATGTTCCAGGTGCCTTCCTCGCCGACCCGAACCTTCGCAGCAGCTTGACCAGGTGAACACCGTTGGTCCTCGTTCTACAATTAGGAGGCCAAAGCTACGAGAGGCGAAGTGACTTCCTGGAGCCACACGGCCGGCCGTCTGTGGTGAGGCTGGGTCTCACAGTGGTGTCGCCTCTGAAGCTCATGTTTCTTCCTCCTCAGCATCCCCCCCCTACTTTTTAATCTCCGTATGTGAACTAGGAATAAAAGGCCTATCAGAGACCATGCCTGTATTTTAAGTATCTCTTCTCAAATCATAAGCAGATGAACACATAAAAATAAACTGGTAAAATGAGCATAATTAGCTGCTGATGATGTTGTCCATGTATTCATTTACTCTCATTTCCATTTGTTTTGTTCTCTGTACCTCTTAGCAGACAAGTAGGAGGAGGCATTAAAGCTTCGAGAGTACATTATGAGAGGAATTTGAAAGTTGAGAATGTTCTCTCTTAATTTAATTTTAGTTTAATTGGGAAAAAATTTCTCTATTATTTTTGTTCTATCCCACGGAACCCTGGGTTGAGGCCAGGGGACTTTGGGAGTGTCCTTCAAGAAGGACTAGGTGGTGCCTCCACCATTGTGCCCCTCGTCTGACCTTGTCCCCTCCCGTCCAACTCCAGGGGAGGACAATTCGGTCAGTGGGTGGAAGCCAGCCCTTGTCTTCCTGGATGGTGTTCACAGGGATGGGCAGCTTGAATTGACCTTTTTTGTGATGTTAAACCCTAGGGACCTACTAGCTGTGTTTGGGCAATTACCTCATTTCGCAAATACGGTAAGAGTCAGAGATTTTCTAAACTTCTGACCCACGGGAAGAATCGATGGCTTGGCTTCCTGCCTTGCCTTTAACTCTCCGAATAATTTCTGGCAGACTCTTGTAGCAACCCTCAAGTCAGGTCTCGTAGACAGACCATCAGTACGGTGTCTTGGTTGTGGGCTCTGAATTCAGGCAGACAGGCATTTCCACTCAGGCCCTTGCTTTTACCAGCTGTCTGTCCTCAGGCATGTTACAGGGCCTCTTTAAGCCTCAGCAACCTTTTGTTGTAAGTGGGCGGTAATAACCACATAGTGTTATTTTGAATATTGGATGAATAATACTTGGTGCATGATAAACACTCCGTGAAAGTTAACTATACTTTTAACATTGTAAACTCTCTCTGAAACTATGGAATGATAAGTTTAGATTCTTTATTTAACTTTATCTATTTAGTTTAGAGAGAGAGAGAGAGAGACATCAGTTTGTTGTTGCACTTATTCATGTATTTATTGGTTGAGTCCTGTATGTGCCCTGACCGGGGATCAAACCCGCAGCCTTGGCATATCAGGATGACACTCTAACCAGCTGAGCTACCCAAGCAGGGCCAAGTTAAAAATTCTTACTTTACATTAATTATGCATGTAATAAAGTTGATTTAAAAACTCCTCCACCCGTGCATTCTGCAAATGCATGGTGCAGAATGGCTTTGCATTTGGGCTTTGCACCCACATGCCTGCATGGACACATGGACTCACCACAGCTGGGTGGGATTTTGCCATGTGACTCGGCGCCCAGCCCTGGCTGCCGTGAGGACAGCTGGACCATATAGGCTCAGGCTGCAAGCTGCCAAAAACCTCCAGTTTGGGCTGGGTCCTGGCTCCCACATCAAAGGCAGCAACAGCAAGTGTTACTAGATTTCGTTAGAATACGACAGGGGAAGGTTAAACGCAGGGTGAGGGTCCTTCCACACTGACACCTGATGTGGTTTCATTGAGGCCTCAGGTCCTGCTAGTATCTTTGGGTGAGTTTTTACCTTGTAAAACTTATTGAATAATCACCAAGAAATATCACCAGAGATGCTGTAAAGTGAGTAGAGGAACCATGTGGAGAAGAGATTTATTCATTAGGTGGTAAAAGGGACTACTCCTTCTTGACCTGCGATGTGCGTGTGTGTTGGACTCTGACAAGTGTACTCAATGGCACATGACCTGAGGGGTCAATGGTTGGCCTCCTGGGGGCCCTTCACTGCCCACTTAGAGACTGCGCTCCTTGGGTTTCCCTTCATTTCTTTCTGCCTGGGGGCCTCATTCCAGGCCCGGCTTTTCTCTAAATGTCCCAGGGCATGACCTTGAATCTGTGTCTCTCTGTCCTTAGACATAGGCCTCTGGGACATTTGATCCAAGCCTCAGTCCACTCTGTACGGAACTGAATTTACTTGTTCGGAACTCATTAACTTGTTAGAGATAAGCCCCAAAGACAAGACCTGTGGAGCCAATATTGAAATCTGATTCCTAATATTATTCCTGGACCTGTGTTCCCAGCCCTCCGCCCTTGCGCCTGATCCAAAGCCTTCATCCATGCCTCTCCCTCTGCGTGCCCCACCGTGAAGCTCTCGCTCCCACCTGGAGTTGGCCTGGGACCTGTGCGGGCGCCGCTGTGGGGATCTGAGCTGAGGGACCCCTTCATCGCCTCTGCTCCCTGGCGTATTTCCATCTGTCCTTGGAAAATATTAATAATGTAACATGAGGTCTCCAAGTGACCCCTGCCCCCCAGCTTTGTTTGAGGTTTTTGGTCTTGTTTTCTTTTTCACCACATGAGACCAGCTCACCTTGGCTCCACGTTCATTATTCTTTGGGCTACGCAGGCTCCATGCCTGATGATGACCTCGTTGTCTTTCTTGTATCTTTGTTCTGATTTCCCCCTAATAAACCCTCTTACGTAAAGTTCCTGGGGATTTCCACACTGGAGATGAGTCCAGGACAGGGAGAGAAGAGAGGGGAGGGAGGCTATTCACAGAGCACAGGGGTGAGGGGCAGGTCAGACCTGAGAGAGGGAGCGCCCACCCTGGGAAGGCATTGGCTTTGGGTCCGGCACACTCTCTCTGCTCCCGTGTGACTTTGGGCAAGACCCTCTACCTTCAGAGCCTCTATGTCCTCACCTGACTAGTGGGAAGGCCTCATGCTTTCTTGTCAGATTTAATTGAGATCATGCAAGACCCTCAAGAGGTGTGAGCCCTTCTTCCCTTTGAAGGAGGAAGGACACCCTACAAATCCCAACGGCCCTACGCAGCTAATACCTGACCACCACTGAACAGAAGGAGCCTGGATGGCAGCCAGAGAAGGGAGACGAAGGGCCTGCTGGGGGATGCCAGGTGTCAGGGAGCAGACGTTTCAGAAGACACGGAACGTAAAGTGCGGGACTCTTTTGCCTAATGAACTAGACTTGGGCACCCTGCCTTGGCCCGTGGCTAGTTCTCCCGATGTCCTGCCCTCTCTCCAGCCTGGTCTCTCCTCCTCCGTCCCCGTCCTTTCAGCTTCCAGTGACGTCTGAGAGGCACAGAGCCCTCACCAAGGGACTGGGCCATTATCCTCTGAGACTCTGCTTTCCTGAAGCCCCCAAGGTGACCAGTGCTTCGAAAGCAGTCCTCGATTTCTGCAGCCACCACGCTTGTCCTTGTTCTGAGGTCACATCCTGAGCTCTCTGCTTTTACTTCCTTCCTGACGCCCTATTATAGCCATGGGGTCGAATGCTAGTGGCCAGAAATAGACTGTGCTCGGCCTTCCGCTCTCAGTTACCTGCAAATCGTTACCCTTCTGGGACAAGTCTGCACCAGGGACCAGCAGGGAGCACCTGTCTCCCTGCCTCCTGCTCCGCACCCCCTTTTCTCGCTGCCTCCCCTTTCCTCCCTTCGTCTGCTTCCTGCACAGCACACCCCAAACCTGCACCAGTCCCTGTGTAATCAGTATTATGTGTGGACCAGTCCTGCCTCTGGTTTAATTAGTTCTCTACCAGCCACATCAGGAAAGGACAACGTATTATCTTCCTGGCTATCCGCTGGGCATTCAGTAACTGTTTGCATAAATGAATGAATATATATTTGTCTCATGAGATGAAGCAAATAATTATTCCATTCACTGTTCATTTATTCCTTCCCATTCATTCATTGCCTCCTCTGTGCTTTGCCCTGCTCTGGGTTTTACGCAGAGATTTGCCCTGTCGAAGATGCCTGTGGGGCCTAAATTGCAGAGTTTGGAGGCGAGTTTTTAGCCTGAAAGACAGCGGTCTTGGAAACATCACATCGGGAAGTGTGTTTCAGCTGCTCAGGCTGAAAGGACACACTTCTGAGAGACGACCGCTCTATGCCCCTGACGGCCACTGAGACCTCCTCTCGGGATTCAGGCCAGGAGGCCAGGCAGGATGGGGCGCAGCTTCCCCAGAGCCACTGGACTCTCTTCACACGAGGCGGTACTCCTGACGCTTCCCACGGCTCTGGCCTCTGTCCCCTGTCCTCTGCTCTCTCCCAGCTGGCAAGGTCTGTACCCCTGCAGTGCATCTGGGAATTGATTGTTGCTAGTAACTGTGTCGTAAAGCCACTGTCCAGACCAACAGCTGTTTCTACTGCGTCCCCATCCCAGGGCCTAAGCTCTATGAATAGAGCATCGTCTGGATGTATTGAGACCCTAGATAATTTTTTTCTCTAAACCTGACACGCAGTTGCTGGCGCCATCTTCCCAACCAAAGGCCAGTCCTGTGAGTGCCCCCACTACCCCCTGAAGCCATCCAGGAACCTGCCTGCCAACAAGGGTGAAGGTGGCAGAGCTGCAGGCGGCCTGAGGACCCAGGTTTGGGATTCGGGCCCAGCTCTTGACAATGATCTGTGCGCTCCCAGGGGAGTCCTCTCTCCGCCTGGTCTCAGGACCCCCATCCCCATCTCTATGAGCCTTCTACTCAACTGGACGCAGACGCGGAGCTTCCCAGGGAAGAATTTGAAGCCCACACCTGAGTCCCATTGTTGTTTCCTCCATCATGGCTGACACCATGAGAGTGCGCGCTGCGAGGCCGCGGATGCGCCCTGCGGTCGTATCGCCTGCTGCCAAGATCGGGTGCTCCTCAGCCCTGAGTCGACTGCCGCTGGAAAACCCACCCGCAAGCTTACAGTCTAAATCTGGTGGGGTTTTCTGGGGTTTTTGTTTCTTTGTTTCTGTCCTTTTCTGCAAGGCTGCAGCTTTGCTATGTAAAATGATGCCCATTTCTCTCTAGGGGTCTGATGACAGGCTCCGCCCCTCACCGCTAACAGTCGCTTCACTGCCATGATCAAGGTCTAGGCCGTGTTTCTGGTCTGCAGGGCAGTGCGGGACCAGAGGCGGTGCCTGTGGGTGGGTGGAGGAGTGGGGAGGGGGGGAAGAGTTCAGGCCGCCTCCCTGGCTTCTCCTGCCGGTCGCCTCACCTCCTGCTTCCCCTTCGTGTCTGCTGCCTTCTCAGCCCTCACCTAAATGGCTCTGAGAGAAGGGCGTGGCAAGCTCCCGCGTTCCTGGTTATAAATGATAAGACTTCCAAACTGCTTTTTAAATTTTTTATTGTATTGCTTAGAGAGAGAGAGAGAGAAGAAAGGAGAAAGATGGATTTTGTTGTTTCACTTATTTATGCATTCATGGGTTATGTCTTATTTATTTATTTTTATTTTATCTTATTTTGAATCCCCACCTGAGGGCCTGCTTAGAGGGGAAGGGAGAGAAAGAAAGGGAGAGAAACATCAATGAGAGAGAAACATTGATCGGTTTCCCCTTGCGCTTGCCCTGACAGGGGACCGAATCTGCAACCCAGGCATGTGCCCTGACCAGGAATCGAACCAGCAACCTTTCAGTTAATGGTAGGACCCAATGAACTGAGCCTCACCAGTCAGGGTGATTGGTGGCTTCTTTTTTGTGTCCTGACCGGGAACCAATTAGGATGACTCTCTAACCAACTGAGCTACCCGGGTAGGGCCTACAAAGGTTTTTGGTTTGTTTTGTTTTGTTTTTTTTAAAGGGTCAAGGCCTCAATGTAAAAGAAAGTATCTCTAATGATAGAATTTCAGGTCTAAGAACATACTGAGTGGGTGGGTGCAGAGAGGACAGGTTAGGTAGGGGTGGGAGATGGAGGTAGGATGGAGTTTTCTTCAACTCTGGAAACCGATATGTTTCATTCATTCAATTTTATCATGCACTTCATGTGCCGAGCATGGGGTAAGCACCGGGGATTTGGAAATGAAAGCCAGGATCCCTAGCCTCATCATGCTCCCAATTAATTAGACCACTTGGAACATTTAGCTTTTCATTTATTTTTAATTTACAGCTTAATATGCTTTACTTCAGGAGAGAAATTTATTCTTCTTTCTGGAATAAACAGACCACTTAGCAGTTTTGCTTTCTAACGATACACATCCGTTCAATTAGCAATCATGTGTTATATGCCAACCGAATGCCCAATGTGCATTAGACTGCACATAGCTTATATGCTAAGTGTAGGACACAGGAAAAGAGGTACAGTCACTCCTACCCTCAGGAAACCAAGAGAAATATCGGTGGTCCCGAGGGGAGCCCGCTGGCCAGCCCTGCTCTTGTCTCCCGTGATCAGCTGACCTGTGCTTCCCAAGTTTCTTTCCTCTCTCGCTCAATAGCTGTCAAGTCGCTGCTCCTCTCCTGGGAGAGGAGGGCTCTTAGAGGGCCCTGGGGAAAATGATTCTGGCCGGAGGGAGGCCGGTGTCTTCCAGGGCGCTTGGCCTCGTTGGTCACTTCGCTCTGTGCGGGTTTGCTGAGGCAGCGTGTTCGGGGGGAGTCCGGCCCAGCACCTAATCCCACGCCAAACGTTTGGCACCAGCTCAGTTCCCAAAGGCTCCCAGAGAGAAAGCTGTGTGACAAATGAGACCAATCAAAGAGGAAGCACTGTCTTCGGAGGGAAGCTTGTGGAGACTCTCAGGAAGGGGCAGATAGAGCAGGATGCGGCGAGGCCTCGGCTCTCACCCAGCGCTTCCCAAGATGCAGCTGCTTGCAGGGCGCCCTGCATTGTGAGCTGGAGGGCTGTAGTTAGTGGTCACCTTCTTAATTCACTGCTCTGCAACACCAGCTTGGCAGGCTCTCCACTGTCCCCGAGCAAAGCGTTGGCCTTCCGTGAGCCCAGCAAGTTCAGACACTGGCAAAGGAAGGGAAGTGGGGCTCAGGTGTGTCTGCCAGCGATGACGCAGGGGCCCCCCCTGTGCAGGAGGGGCGCAGGGAGATGCGAGAGCTTCGCACAGGCCCGATCCCAGCACACACCGCAGGGGGCCCTGGGGCCGGGCTGCAGCTGTGCAAATGCTCACGTGGCAGGTCAGGTCGGTGCTTTTGCACCAAGCCCCCTGCAGGTAGTGACACTGTGCAGATGCGGGCAGCACTGTGGGGGCCCTTCTTGTGCTTTTGGGGAGGGAGGGACAGGACTGGAAGTTGTCTGGGAAAGAGCAAGCTGCGAACAGGCAACCATAGGCAACCGCTCTGCCTATCAATTTAACTCCTTTGTTGATACATTGGGTTGGCCAAAAGGTTGGTTTTGTTTTTTTGGGTCCCCCCCACCCCGATAAGGTGGCTCCAGTAGTGCTTAGTTGGCTTTAACTTCATTTGAAACAATTTTGTTAGATTGTATTGTGACAGCTGTCACATCAGCCTGTATTTTAAAAAAACCATATCAAAATTGGTGAATTTTTGTGTAGCCATTTCAGTAGGGAAGGTGGAAGAAAATACGCAATATTTTTGGCCTATTATGCTTTATTATTTCAAGAAAGGTAAAAACACAACTGAAATGCAAAAAAAAAATTATGCAGTATATAGAGAAAGCGCTGTGACTGATCGAACATGTCAAAAGTGGTTTGCGAAGTTTCGTGCTGGGGATTCCTCTCTGGACAATGCTCCACAGTTGGGTAGACCAATTGAAGTTGATAGCAAATATTAATTGAAAACAATCAACATTATACCACGCAGGAGATTGCTGACAGACTCAAAGTATCCAAATCAATAAAGTTATTGGGGAAAATAAAAAATGTGTCTTTATTTTATGGACTTTTTTCCCAATCCAAAATTAACTCATGTATTAGTTTGGTGATCCTTTATTGGGACTAGACACTTTCTGAGGAGTGAAGGAAACAAAAATAAGCAAGAAAGTGCCAGCCTTCTAGCTCAGGGATTTCTAACATTTTTGATCATCATCCACTGTAAAATGTAAAAAATACATTTTATTTTGATTCAGTATAACACACACACAATACATCCTGACACATTCTATTTCGTTCTTCCTCTTTTCTTTTCTCTTCTTTTTGAACACTGATCGCCGCTCCATGGATTTCAGGACTGGCTAATGGGCCATGAGGAAAAGTGTGAAGAATGCTGGAGCCCACAGTCTAGTCACGACGAGAACTAAGCGAGCCAACACTCACAATTCCAAATTCAACAGCAGAGGTCCGTCCCCTGAGCTGGGTACTGGGGCCTGGCTTGGAGGAGGGACCACCTAGCTCAGGTGCGGCAGGTGGCCACGGAGGTGGAGCTGAGTCCAGAGAGCAAGCAGGAGGCCACTTGGCCGAGATGACATATTAGCAGGACATTTGCATGCCAAGGGGAAGACACAGTAAAAGGGTGCATATGGATCTTTACTACTGAATTCATGGAATCCCTCGCGCTTCATTGTTATGTGGACTGTGTACAGATAGAGCAAACTATTCCCACAAGTGTCATAATATTATTTTAATGTATATCATATATTATAGTACTATATTCTGCATACTGAGCTGTACTGTATAGTAGGACCCACACAGTACATTACAGCGAACATTGTATTGAATACTATATGATGTACAATGAGCATTGATCACTATACCTGTTCAGATGCAGTAACATGATGATAATCATACAGCATTGATTTTATTATTGCAACTGTTGTTATTAAAGAGGATCCGAAAGAGAGCCAGCACCCACGCCATCCTGCCTGCCAGGGAACCTGATTAACCCAGAAATGGTGGGTGGGGCCTGGGTGAGATCCTCTTTCCTTCCCAGGTCCCATCCGCCTGGGCTCGGGTGGAATCAGGTAGGATCTCAGCTGTGTGGCACTGTTCCTTCCTTCCCAGGAAGAGAGGGGTCTACGTGCCCCGCAGAGGGAGGGAGCGGCAGGCGAGGGGCCAGGAACTTCCCTCCTGTGCTGGAGCAGGCCCGCCCCTTCTCTGGGGGCCACGGGGGACAGAGCAGGTGCAGCGGGCACCGAGATGCGGTCAAGCAACCTCATCATGAGGCGTGTGGGTGCCCCGCCAGTCCCCTCCTCAGCTTCCCCCGCCTCATGGCTCCTCTTCCCACCCCACCTCCGCCACCTCCCCCTCCTCTGCACACCCCCACCCACCACCCCCTCCCACTGCTCACATGCATGTTCTTAGATTAAAACAGAGTACCAGACCTCTGTATCACCTGGGTGTTGAGCTGCTTTTGGGCAAGGCAGTGATTTCTATATCTTTCTTTATTCACACTTGTGCCCCCAGAAAAAGATGGCTCTTCATACATGCTTCTCTTAATTGGCACGTTGTTAAGGTAATTACCGGGCCCAAAGTTCACTGGTGTTGGCAGCAATGGGTATAAGGCAGAAGCAACAACAAAGCGCGTAAACACGTGTCTATTCCGGGCAAGAGAAAGTACAAGGTCACGGCAAAGGCTTGATGTGGCCAGGAAGGTACTGCATGAAGACGGTCTGGTTCTGGAGCCTAACAGGTATGAGTGGCTCACACAGGTGTCCCAGGCTAGTGAGCCCACCTGCAGGCACGCCGTGGTCACCTGTCTCCTGTCCTCGAGGCAACTTGGAATACCAGCAAGACTTAGTTGCTTCCTTCCAAACTCATAAAGCGATTTTTGTTTTATTCCCAAACATGACATCTCTTTTCTCCCTTTCTCACTTAATTAGAAAAGAAATAATGACCTGTTCTGTGATAGGTATAAAGAGGATAATGCAGAAGTTGGCATTTGACTCGGGGTTTTAAAATTAACTTGAGAAGAAAGAGTGCCCATAGCTGTTGGTGAGAACTGAATGGTTGTCACAGAATCTCCTCAAAGCAGCTCTGTTGTGTAGACATTATTATGCCCATGTGACAGCTCAGGGTCCCTATCCTCACAGGATCAAGGGCGGGTGGCAGCCTAGCAACATGCTCTAAGTGATGTTTACTCTAGATCTAGAATTTATTTTAAGGTCAACATATGCAAAAAGTTATGAAAACACCAAAGCACTAGTAAAAATAATAAGAATGATGTAATACATTTTCAATCCAAATCAAAACCACTTTTTTTCCCTCTTCTGCTGTTTTAAATTATCTGTTGTAGCCAGGGTTCTGACGTGGGTGTATCTGCCCCACACATGGAGCCGGGGCGGGGCTGCAGCAGACACAGAGCTGGGCTCACGGCGAAGGAGGTGGCAGGGGAGGGGGCAGGGAGCCGCCACACACACTCCAGGTCCCGAGGACGAGCGAACCCACCTCTGTAATAGCTCACCCAACGATCTGGACACAACATGGAGGGGCGGAAGCCTTGGGTAGCCGCCACTGGGTAGGAGTGACCCAGGCTCCCGTGGGAAGGACAGGCTCCTCGGGCCCCAGTGAGGGCAGGCGGCTGAGTGACCATGGAGAGAAGGAGGAGGAGGAGGAAGTGTGGCAGCAGCCTTGGATCCTGCCAGGGGATGGAAGGGCTTCTGCGCATGAACCTGGAGGAGAGGAGAATGTGGGGACTTAGGTTCAAATACGTCCTTTCTGGGGAAGCCTGCATGCAGTTTATGGTGGACCGATGTTTAGGCGGCGTTGTTAAGCTAAAAATAGAAGTGCTTTCAAAGTGAGAAGCAATAGCATTTCCGAGTATTTGAGATCGATGAGAATAGCCCTTCGGGAAGCACTGACTCAGGCAGAAGCCCAAGCAGTGTTTCAAGCAGGAGGCACAGATAATGGGTGTTTATGAGAAAGGAAGGGGAACAATTACATCCATAGGAGGAACCCTTGAAGGAGATGGAAAAATGCTGAATATGGTCTGTGTTTCTGACCCAAGTACCTCTGTGGACCTCCGGGGACGGGAAGCTCGGTCTCCCTGTGCCCACCAGCCCCGGCAGCTCGGAATACAGTGGGTTCAGAGCCCATGAGTCCATCCGGGCAGACAATCAGAATGCCCTCCCTGGCTGAGCTGCGCTGCGTGCCTCAGGCCAACCGAGTTGAGTCTTCACCCAGTATTGGTAGCAACCTGGGAATCAGACTCCTGGAGAAAATGCTACCCGGTGACCTGCTTAATTTGGAGATGCATTGTAATTATTCAAGGTCGACATGTCCACGGCTGACCTGCTGGTCTGTTGTTCTTTAATTAAGCGGTAGAGACGAGGCCCCCAGGAGCTCCCCCAGAGCAGCTGCCGATGGGTTCCTTTGCCCTGAGCCATCGCCCAGAGAGAACCATTCGCCCCCGGGAAATGATCTTAATGTGCATCTACCACCCGTGGCTGAGGCAGACAAGGCTCTGCCCACGTGGCTCTCAGAGAACTACCAGTCTTAAGTCAAATGCCACTTCCTAGAGGAGAGAGCGGAAGATGGCAAAGTGAGAGCGCTTCACACGCTACCACCTCTTTTCAGAAATGCTGGCCCACCTGCCCCCACCCTGGATATGCACACCGGGACATGGGCTGGAACACGCATGTGCGCGCGCACACACACAGCTCCCGGAGGCCCACATGACACCTTCGCGCAGTGGATGAGCATCAGGCAGCAGTCGATGCCCCTGAGTGAACTCTGCCAGCCCGACCTACGATCGTTGGTGTGGCGAAGAGCTATGTCCAGCGGCTGTGGTGACTCAGGGAGAGGGTGTGAAGAAGCTCATTCAGAGGAGACGTGAGATCGGGACACATTAAATGTACCGGTCCAGGCTGCCTGTTTTGCAACAATGCTGTTGGCTGCCAATTACAAGAACAACGACACTTTTGTTTCATGCCCTGCATGGTGCTTGCTTAGAAATGGTTCAGAAACACAAGTTCACTTCCTTTCATGTGAATGGAACAAAACGGCAGTTCCTTACTTTAAAAATGTGCGTGTCAGACTTGTCTAATGCAGACCACCACCCCCGGCCCGGCTTGTCACCGCCGGTGGGGGTTAACTGTCTCCACTCCCGGTGCTGCCGACCTGGCTCAAGCTGTAGGGGTAGCGGAGGGACAGCCTCCAGCTGGTCGGCCTAGCTCGGAGCTCTGGGAGACAGGACACCCCTGTCACCTGGCTGAGAAGGAAGTGGCTATGGGCTTCCCGCATGGGGCTCAGCTCGGGACAGAGCTGACCTTTGCAGCCACGCCTGACCCTGCTGAAAAAAGGACATCAGCTAACATGTCCTCACATAGGCAGGACAGAAATAATGAATCACTATGGACTAACTTTAAGGCCCAAAATATGCCAGGCCCTGTAATCACGTAAAGATAAATCTAGACTGACAACAGTAGAGAGACAGGCGGACACAGCAAATGGAGGCAGAGGCCTCAGAAGCAGCTGCAGGCGACCGCCCAGCGTGGTGGAGGGAGCAGAGAACACAGGGAACTTCCTGTCTGGCCAGGAGTAAGCAAACCTCCTGGAACGGGCCGACAACGATGCTAGAGGCTGTGCGGGCCACGCAGTCTGTCTGCGCTCTGGCTTCATAGTACAGGGTGGGGTGGTCATGTGCCAGACAGACTTTATCCAGAAACGCAGGTGGTTGCTGTGGTCTGCGGACCCCTGAGCTGGGCGGTGGTGGATCATTTGTCGGTGGTGGCCTCTATTTCCAGTGCATTTTAAATGTAACTTGTTGTTACCAGCTGCCTCTTCCAGTTTATTTTTCCTGGTGGCATGAATCTACTGTAAGGGTGTTTTTAAATCATAATGATATTTTTACTTTCTTAAGAAATTGCGAGAAGAGTGTGAGAGACATGACGCTCAGGAATGCCTCTCAGCTGAGATGGAGCAACAAGGAGGCGACGATGAGGTCAGAAAGCTCGTGTGGCTTCTGGACTGGACAAGCTAAAGGGGCCTGTCGGCATTGAAGGTGTTGAGTAAGGAGCTCAGGTGAGCAGCTCCGGTGAGAACTTTTCCCCCATTTGACTGGACCTTCTCAGTGTGCCAGGAGCAGGTCAGTCCCTTCTGCACATGTCACCTATAGTGAAAATGGCCTGTGCCCTTCCTCCTCCCATCTGGGTGTCTGAGCCTGGGCCACCTGCTGGCCTGCGACACTCAGGCCCAGAGCACCTGACACACAGCCTTCTTGGCCTCCAGCCTGGCCCACCCTTTATCTCTGGACAAAGAGAAGAGGGGGAGATCCAGGGCCCCCCAGCAGGCCTCTGGGGCCCTGCACAGGCCTGGCAAGTCCAGCCATCTCTTTCAGGCCTCAGCGGCGACCTTGCAGTCCTACATCACACTTGCATAGCAAGCGAAGTCTTCAGTGCTTTCTGTCTTCTGTGAGTGTGTATGTTTTTAATCAACTCACTGCCGTAGCAAAAGCACCCAATTAGAGTTGTAAAATGTGGACTGGCCTCCACGTGAACACTCCTGGCTGCTCACAGGACATCCTCAGAGGGTCGCGCTGGGAGCCCAGTGCTTTGATGTCAGCACTGGGCTGGGGGCAGGACAGAAGCATATGGGGAAGGGGACCAGCTGGCATCCTTTGCACATTACACCCCCCCCACCGAGGGCCCAAGCACCCCACAAACGTGAGGCAAAGGCGGTGGTGACATAAGGGGCCTTGCTGACCCAGGGCCTCACATAGTGCAGACCAGTCCCAGGTGGAGACAGGCCAGGGGCTTCCTGTATTTTGGCCCGCAGACGCGAAGGAAGTTGGAGTTGGTGCGCCTGTCCATCGCTACTTCCTTGCAGGCGGCCTTGGCCTCTTTCCACATTTGGCTCCAGCTCTGGGTTTATGGGCCACATGGCAGGAAGTCCACAATTGCAGTGCTGCCAGAAACCAGGGAAGAGGCCGCTCTCCAGGGGCGTGGCCTGGGCAGGTCTGGCCAGAGGCTGGGGACGGGCGCCCTTTGTAGCACCATGGCCACGAGGACATTACATGTATAAATTCTCAGAACTCCAGAGCTGCGAAAGATTATAGAAGTCATGGTTCATTTCACATTGAAGAAGATCCAAGAAAGTGAGATAACTTTCCCAGAACCGGGGCAAAGGCAAGACTAGCCCCCGTTTCCTGATTCCCAGGCTCCGCTTGAGCCCACAGAGGCCTCTACCCCCTCCGGCGAGGGAACACAGAGCCCTGGTAAAGGTCATCAGATATATGCTTATAAGAGACAGCATAAACGCATTTTATACCTTTTTCCTCCTCCTACTTCATCTCAAAGACAACTTCCTGGAGCAATAATTATAAGACTGTGTTGATGGATTTATAATATACAAAGATGTAAGTCCTACGACAGTAAGAGACAATAAAGGATGGGAGAGGGCTGGACCAAAGTTGATATGTGCTAATGAAAGAAGGTCAGTGTCCATCCGAATCCGATTATACTAAACTAAGCTGACAACTCTAACCCCCAAGACCACAACTAAGAAAATAACTCAGAAACCTATACTGAAAAATATACACAGGAATTAAAATAATGTCTAAAACTATCACTTAACACAAAAAAAATAGTGATGGAATAATACAAGGGAAACATATGAAATAGAAAAAACAAATAACATGTAAACCTTGCCTTATCAGCAATTACAAACTGTGAATGGAATTTTAAAAATTTCAATCAAAGGTTGGGCCCTGGCTGGGTGGCTTAGTTGGTTGGAGTGTCTTCTCTTACACCAACAGTTGTGGGTTCAATCCCCAGTCAAGGCGCATACAGGAGGCAACCAATGGATGTTTCTCTCACATCCACGTTTCTCTCTTTCTCTCTCTCCCTCTCCTCCCCCTTCCTCTCTCTAAAATCAATAAATATATCCTCAGGTGAGGATTTAAAAAATAAAAAAAAGACCAAGATTGACAGAATGGATTAAAAAATGATGCAACTATGTGCTTTCTACAAGACACACACTTTAGGTTAAAAGACACAACTAGATTGAAAGTAAAGGATCGAACAGGCATGCGGTGCAAACAATAGTCAAAAGAGAGCTGGAGTGGCTATACTCATCACAGACAAAATAGACTTCAAGATAAAAATTATTACTAGAGACAAAAAAGAATATCTCATGAAAAAAAGAGCCCACTCATCAGAAACATAATGATTGTTTATATAATATATATCTGCTACTAATAACAGAGCCCCAAAACACAGGAAGCAAAAGCTGGCAGTATTGAAGTGAGATACAGCAATTAAAAAATAATAATTGGAGACTTTGATGTCCTACTTTTAATAAGAAGATAACTAGGATGAAGATCAACCAAAAAATAAAAGGCTAGAACAATAGTATAAACTAACTAGACTTAACAGGCATCTATAGAACACTTCACCTAACAATAGCAGAATACAAATATTCTCAATTACATGAGAACAGATTGTATGCTAGGCCATAAAACAAGCCTCAGTAAGTTAAATAAATTGGAATTTTATAAAGTATTATCTTCAAACACAATAGAACTACAGTAGAAAGCAATAACAGAAGAACATTTGATGAATTCACAAATATATGCAATAAACAACACACCCCTACATAACCAGTGGATCAAAGAAAAAAATCATTAAAAAATTTACACTATTTTGGGATTAATGAAAATAAACTGACAACATACAGAGACTTAAGACAACAACTAAAGCAGGGGGTAGAGTAAATTTTATACCTGCAAACACCGTAGTAAAAGAGAAGATCTCAAAACAATAACTGTCTAAATTAAGAAACTTATAAAAGAGCAAACTCGGCCCAAAGAGAGTAGAGGAAGGAAGTAGTAAAGCTTAGAGTGGAAATGGATGAAATGAAGAATAAAAAACAAAAGAGAACATCAAAAGAACAAAATTTCGTTCTTTGAAAAGAATAAAATTGACAAAATTTTATCTATAGTGCCCAGGGGAAAAAGCAAAAAGACTCACATTACTAAAATTGAAAATAAAAGCCTGTGCCCAGATGGCTTCAACTGGTGAATTCTATCAAACATTTAAAAAAGAATTAGCCTTGGCTGGTTAGCTGAGTTGGTTAGAGTGTCATCCTAATATGCCAAGGTTGCAGATTTGATCTCCGTTCAGGGCACATGCAAAAAGAAACCAAAGAGTGCATAAATAAGTGAAACAACAAATTAATGTTTTTCTTTCTCTCTCTCTTTCCCTCCCTTCTCCCCTCTCTAAAATCAATAAAAATAAAAAATAAAGGAGACTTAATAGCAATCCTTCACAAACCTCCAACAATAGGACAAAAGGGAATATATCCCAACTCATTCTATAAAGTCAGCATTATCTTGATATCAAAAGCAGACAAATGTATGACAAGAAAATAACAGTTTTTATTCCTCATGAATATAGACACAACAACCCTTAATAAACTACTAGCAAACTGAATTCAGCAACACATACAAAGGACTTAATCTGAGAGGGTAAGGTAGGTTTAACATCTGAAAGTAAATCAATGTAATACATCAAATTAATAGAATAAACAACAAAAAACTTTGATCTATAATCACCTCAATAGATGTAGAAAAGTATTTGACAAAAATCCAACCTCTTTTCATCACAATAATATGGATGAAACTTGAAAACACTATGCTAAGTGAAAGGAGCCAGACACAACAAATCTCTTTTTGTCCATTGATGTGAAAGTCCAGAACAAGCAAATCTAGACAGACAGAAGTAGATTACTGGTTGCCGAAAGCTGAGGTTGGGCTTGGGGAGAAGAATGAAATGCCAGTGAGGATGAGATTTCTTTTTGGGATGAAAATGTTCTAAAATTAGATTGTGCTGATGATCGTACAACTCTTGGGAATATACCAGCAACCACTGAATTGTACCTTTTACATGGGTAGGTTTTATGGTACATGAATTATACCTCAATTGATTTTATTGCTTTTTAAAAAGTAATTGGAAGAGTTCAAAGGAATCCAGGTTTTGCTTCTGCCACAAGCACACGTGCACTCTACCCTCCTGCGGAAAAAGGAAACCTATTCTCCCTCTAGTCAGACACTGAAATCTCGCCTTGCTTGCTCCCAGAGGCTGGGTTAGACAGTGGGGCAGGCACCCACCAAGGGAACCAGCAGACAAAAATCACATTTTTCCCTGGTTCCTACACTGACACTCTCCTTATTTCTCTTCCAGCAGTCCAGAGATCTCTCTTTTTATTTTTATCTCAAGCACATAATAACTCTATTAATTCTCACTAAGTATTTCCAAGTGTAAGTCCTGCTGGGCTTGCTTTAATGAAAAGAGTTGATTCACTTATAATTAGTGCATTCATTGGAAATAAGTACTTTTCTTGCACCCTTTACAACCTGACTGAAATGAACCTCCAGAAAAACATCTATATTAATACCCCTCTGCGTTGTAGTCATTTCTTTATTCTTCATACTGGCAATGTTCATATACAAATCTTATTCAGTATTAATTTATGTTTACTGGCAGGGTTGAAATCACTCACCCACCCACCCACACACACACACCAATCACAACAAATTGTTACTGGATCCTAGCCAGTAGACTAATCGTGGGTTTTCATTGGTTATAATACAGCAAAATTCTGTGTTTCAAATTATTTGATATATCATCTTTGTTTTCCATAGTTACTAACTATGGAAAGAACTGTAAAGAAAAAAATCCAACACATTATCCCAAATATTATTTCCCAGTCTTACTACATGTAACCTTCTACTGCTCACAGCACAAAAGGAGACTGGGGGTGGGAGGTTCTACAATAGGCTGTCACATTTCTGCTGCTTGTCCTATTGAAAGGGAGGGGGTCTATGGTCCCCTCTCTGAGGGTGGAGGGGCCCGCCATGCTTTGCCTAAGCCACTATGGTGGAAGTGATGCTGAGGGGCTTCCAAGGCCAGATCATAAAAGGCAGGCAACTTCCTTTTTGTTCTCTGGGGCCCACACTCCTGGAAGTCTGAGTCGCCTGCAAGAATGACTTCCTGGAGGTGGCCATGCTGTGAAGACCCCAGGCCACGGGGAGAGATGACATGGAAACACTCTGATCAGCAAGCCCAGCTCAGCCCTGAGTCAACCCAGCTCAAGCATCGGCTCTGTGGGCTCGGCAGAGGATTCTGGCCCCAGCCCAGACAAGATGGGTCAGGGACAAGCCCGCTCTGCTCTGGCTGGTCCAGATTCTTGAACCACAGAACTCATGAAAATAATAAAAATGGTTATTGTGCTAAGCCATTGAGTTTAAGGGCATTTTATTATGCAGCAATAGGTAACAGAAGGCACTTTGTAAAAGGTCTTCTCGAGTTGGACATTACTCAGAAGATGCTGCCAACACAGCTAACAGGTTAGAGACTATCCTTGGGACCTGTTTGCCTTTTGGGAGGATTTTGATGCCTGTTTCAATTGATTGGTCTATTTAGATTTTCCAGTTCTTCATGATTCAGTGTAGGAAGGTTATGTATAATATTTCTAGGAACTTATCCATTTCTTCTAGATTATTGAATTTGGTGGCATATAGTCTTTCATAGTATTCTTATATGATCCTTTGTATCTCTGTCTTGAGGCCCATTTAAAAAGAAACTACCTTTGTTCACGGAATTCAGGCCCTTTTGCCACAAGGAAAGAATCTGGGTTCTTCCTAAAGCTTTTTGTAATTGGTTATGACTCTTAATTCGCAGAGCAGTCTTAAATTATTTATAGCACTCTGTCCAACTCTCCCAGCTGGGTTTTAAGTGCCTGTAAGCTGAGGAACATCTTCCATTTCCTTTGTTCCCTACGTCTTGCGGCAGCTAACGCAGAACCCGGCATCCCTTGAGGCTTGCTAAGTGCCACCTGAACGACCTTGCCTCCTTTGGGAACATTTTAGGGCAACTGGCCCTAGGTCTTTGGATGGTTGGTTACTTGGTTTGGTTGCTATGCCCACTGCTTTTAATTTGGCAGAACGGCATGGTCCAGGGAAAGGGAACCATCAACCCCCCGACAACCATCGGACCCAGAGTGAAAGCAGGCTTCTCCCACTTAACACTGCTGTGATCTCCTGGGGAACCAGCTTCTCTGAGCTTTGTTTCCTCATCCAAGAAATAAGCATAATAGTTCATGCCAGGGTTGTTCTGAAATTCACATGATGTAATACAGGAAAGAAATTGAAATCACTATGCAAACACAAGTAAAGCATTATTATTATCTGTTGCATGCATTTACATAAATGATATCTCATCTAGGTCTCCATGAAATGGAAATAATAATAGTTATTACCTCTTGCCAGGATTACTGTGATACCTTCCTAAGTGGGCTTCCATGACTATATATGCTCTTAAAAAACATTCTTCACAAAGCAGCTGGGTAATCTTTTTAATATGCAAATTAGGTCATGCTCCTAGCCTATTTAAAATCTTCCAAAGGCTTCATATTGCTCTTAAAGTAAAATCTAAAGTCCAGGTCAGAGTTCACAAGACCCTGTGCCGGCTGCTCGCTGCCTGTGGTGCTGACCTTGCCTCACGGACCCCACGCCCCAACCCCCGTGCGCTCTTCTATCCACATGGCTTCTCTTGGTTCCCTGAGCTCACCAAGATCTTCACCGCCCCAGGACATTTGCACCCACTCTTCCCTCCATAGCTCATGGTTCTGGGTCCAGTTTGTATGCCAGCCCCTTAGAGAGACTGAACACTCTTCCTAAAGTAATCCTCAACTCATTCAATGATCCCGTTGTAGGGTATCCATAGCCCTAGTCACTCTCTGAAATGCTATTGTCTGATGTTCACTTGTTTACTTGTCCGCTATCCGTCTTCCACCACTAAAATGTGACAGCCATGAGCCGGGGCCCTGGCACACACAGTAGGCCCTTTATAAATAGCTGTTGATGAATGAATGAATAAATGATTGAAAGGTTCAGAGTCCCTTCTACCCGGCCCAGCACATTACAGAGAGTTCACATCTGCTCAGGCTCCGTGGAGGAAAGCCCTGAGGGAGAAGGAGTGATGGCGAAGACTACAAGATACAATTATTTGAACCAGATGTGAGGGCTGAGGGCCTGTTAGCCAGCCCCAGGCTCCGTGGCAGGACCGCTGTCATTGGCCGAGATTACCCTTATCAGTAAGCACAACATCAAGAGCCTTCTCGGGTCCTTGGCTGCAATGGCTAATTTTCTAAGATCTTCTGAGTGAACATGGAGCTGACTTCACGTTCTGGCCTCTGCTCAAGACCAGAACTCCCTGCTCTTTTTTCCAGCACAGTTACATTCCTTGGAGTAATTCTTCCCATGATTTTTCCGTGGCACTTTTACAAAGAACAAGGCTCTTCTCCTCAGATGGGACTTTGCTAGGACAAGTCGAAAATGGGTCAGGAAGTAAAGCTGATGTGTGTGGGAGACTCATCTGCTGTCTCCTGCTGTTCCCACACCCACGTGTTCAGAGCTCCTTACGTAGCCAGCATAGAAAGCTAAGTGGCTGTAACACAGGTGCTTCGAAATCCACGTCCCACGGTGTGGGTAACGCTGCTTCAGGTTGTTATCAGGGGCGCAGTTCCCTTTCAGGAGCTCCTAAGGCGGTGCCCTCAATCCCATGAAGTGGGGAGTGGCAGGGGGTGAGGCACAAGCATGTTCTTCTAAGGACACGTCTCCAAAGTTGCCCTGCATTACCTCTGTGTAAATTACTTCTTCTCCAGGCTCACATCCCGTTTGCCCAAACATCATCAAATGGCCAGACCCCATTGCAAGGAAGGCTGTGAAATCTAATCTCTGTATGGGCAGCTCTGAGCCCTGCTGACACTCAGGAGACTCTGTTATCAAGAGAAACAGGGGGATGACTATCGAAGGTCGATTTATAGCCCCTCTCACACTTTCAGACAGTAGCTGGCCAGCACGGCCACCCCAAACTTGCAAGTCCTGGGAGCGGTCCTCAAACAGACAAAGAAGACTTTCATAATGGACTCAAGAAAGCAACGGAAGAGACGGAGGTGGCTTTGAGAAAACTCAAGGGATTTTTTGGTGAAACTTCTCAAAATTACATACTGCTTTGCCCTGGCTGGTGTGGCTCAGTTGGTTGAAACCTCATCCTGTAGACCAAATGGTCATGCGTTCGATTCCTGGTCAGGGCACATTTCTAGGTTGCAGGTTCAATTCCCAGTCAGGGCACATATAGGAAGGCAATCAAGTTGATATCTGTCTCTCTGTCTCTCTCCCTCTCTCTCCTCCCCCTTCTTCTCTCTCTAAAGGCAATGAAAAAAATGTCCTGCGGTGAGGATAAAAAAAAGTACATACTACATTTAGATATATATTTTTTTTTCCCTGTACGAACATTTTATTTCTCACTACAATCCAGTCCACTCACAGGATCACAATCTTCTAAAAACTTATCCTTTTTGGACTGAGCTCTTACATTTGGGAATTCAGTCCAGAGGTTTTTTTTTTTTTTTTTTTTTAAGACGGAAACTTTGGACAAGCTCCATTTGGCAGTTTCTAGAGCAGAGAAATAAAAAAATCTCTTGCGTAACATATTTTGGGATTTCTTTATGTACAGTTAACTCAGGAGGCAATGCGCTGCCCTGAATGTTTGGGGCACAGAATGGGCAGGGGAGTTTGTGGTTTATGTTACGTAAACCAGACCTTCTAAGAATTCCCGAACATAAGCCTCATGCTCCCGAAAAATAACTGGGCAGCATTTCAAACAGCACGCCTTACCCTTCCGTGTAACATATGGGACAGCGACATGAAATGCCAGATATAGCTGCATGACACACCAAATTCAATGCCGCTGCCAGTCCACGGGCTGGTGTGGAAACAGCAGTCTGCTTGTGCTTGGGGTTTGTCCTGTCCTTTTGGGGCCTCAGTTTCTGACTCTGTGCAGGGAGATGAGTAATGGCTAGTTGTCATCTCATCGTGAGCCACTTTGGTGACCTGGCATAGCTGGGTTTTCTCCTCCGTGGTACTGCAGGGCTCACGCTACCCCAGGGTTTGTCAGACTTCGCCCCGTTGTCCATAATTTGGGGGGATCCCCAGAGTTCTGTGATGGTCCCTTGGTTCCCTCTAGTTGGCTGGGGGAGGAAGGGAGCCCAGCCTCACCTGAAATAGCTCGGCTTGCACCTTTAAGGTCATTTGCAATTCTGAAATTATAAGAGTCGGAAGAGCCAAGGAAGTGAGGGTAGGAGATGATGTTTGCAAAGTGCTGAGTATAGCAGGATGGGAACAAGATATGGGGGAGGGGTGAGGCTGATGAGCAGACAGGGAAGGTGACACCCTGCCAGGAGCCAGTGAAGAGCAAACCCCCCTGGGTGGCCCTGTGGGCTTCGTGGGAAAGACGCAGACCTCGAGTTAGAAGTTACGAGCCCAGCTGGTCTTCAAGGAGCAGCTTAACCTCTGAGTTCTTTTTTGAAAACAGGTTTGCAGCTTTTTTTATGCATTTGAAAACAAGGAGGGGACAGAAGGAAGACTCAAGCAAAGTGGGGGATTGGATAACAGGATAGTTAACGAGATTGTGGGAGGTTACGGTTTATTTCAAAGAGTGTTAATCTAGACCCACAGAAACAATAGACAGGGCTTGCTTAAGGCAAAGATAAACCTTTCACGAGAAAGTTATGTGCCTGGGCCATGACCACTCACCATGACCTGCCCAGTTAGGAATTTATTATCCGATCACCCCATGAGGTCACTTTTTTCGTCCACAGTTCCCCCTTTTGGTTGTAAATCAATCCAAACGTGCATTGATGAGCAACCTTTTGGTTGGATTAACCTCCAGAGTCTTAATTTCTTTCTCTGCAAAACTTAAGACTGAAGGTGGGGGCAGGGGTAGCAGAAAAAGTCTGTACCTTAAGAATATTTCTAAAGCCCTCCAAGCCCAGCAACTATTTATACATTTAGTGCAAACTCATTTGGTGGCAAAATCTGACCTGAACAAACATGACGTCATATGTGTTTTTTATTTATCCCTCCCAGGGCAAAAATACCTATCTATACAGCACAATATGGATCTCTATTGTAGGATTTTTATGTATGAATTTTGGGGGAACACCATCACCATTTAGGTGATTTCATTTAGGCCATTTCAGCAGCCAGCGCTCCTTTCCTGGCTAGGTGTTTCAATCTGTGGCTTTCTACATCTTACATATAAAAATACGCCTCAAGGGCGGCAAAGGCCACATCACAACAGGGACAGGTGTGTCTATGGAGTGTCCAGCCTCCCCCCACCCTACAGCTAGGCTCCCTGCAGGCAAAGCCTTCGGATGTCTGCAGCGTCTCATCAGAAGCACATCTGTTGACTCTGCGAAACTAGCTGGGCCGCCTGCCAGGCCAGTGCGAAACCGGAGGCCCACAATTGGACACCCACGTGGGGATTTCCTTTGTCCATCTCGCCTCGGTTGCAGGGAGGGAGGGAGAAAAGGAAGAGACGACAGTCCCGGTGCCCAAGGCCTGTTGGAGGCCACTTACTCTGTCCTGCAACTTCAATGAAGGCACAGCTGGGAAGGGGACGACCAAATGGAACACAGCATCACTCCGGGAACAGACCATCCATCTCTGTATATTGTCCCGTGTCTTCTGATGGGGCCGCGTTGGGGGCTCCCCTCCGCGGGTTTCTGTAATAAATATTTAAGACTAGCAGTGCAGCCTGTCAGTCAACAAATATTCATTGACCTCTTGTGGCCCCAGGGCCCCAGGCTGCCGGAGAGGAGCCACTATGGCGGCAGCCATTGTTCACCGGACAAACACCGGGTAGGGGACGCCTCCAGCGTCTTTCCTCCTCCAACGAGGACACCACCACCGCTCACCACGGCAGACTGTGGCTCTTTTCTTGGGCCTGCCTAGTAGGGCTTTAGCTGTGCTCAGGAGAGACCATACAAGTGGATCCCTTGGCATGTGTCTTGGAGTCTGGCACAGACCCTAGTTCGCCAGAAATGCATCCGTGCTTGTCAGCCGGTGGACGCTCTCTCCCCCGACAGCCCTCACAGCCTGCGCGTCAGCAGAGGGTCCAGGGACACGCCCTCCCCTGCGCGCTCTGCGTGTCAGCACCATGCTGGGGATGCTGTGGCCAGAGCTTTTGGGGAACTCTCAGGCATCAGCACAAGGAATACTTTTCGCATCAGGGTTTTGCAAGCCTTAAATCAATATCATGTAAATATGCAAAGACAGCTCAGGTGCTATCAGAGTAACATGTCTTTTTTTCCCCTCCCAATGTGCAGACTGAAGTGTTGCATTAGCAAAGCGAGGACTCCTCGCCCTGAGGTAACTGCGAAGGCTCAGGGTGGCTGGGACGGATAGGTCTGGGGGACACGCAGCCTTCATTTTTGCCTCTGCTTATTTAGCAGACATATCACAACGGCTTCTTGTTCCACAAGTGAGGCACTTTCACGACAAAAGAACATACTCTGCGACTAGACAGCTGGACGCTCTGGGCTGTTCCGGGTTCTCACTCAGCCACCCTGGGAAAGCTCAGGGCCCATCCCTCCACCTAGGTTGGAACAGGGATCCTGAGGCTCACGGCGCTGAGAGCTCAGGAAGTGAGCCTGAAGGGCAAGTTCAGGAGGCCCTTTTCCACGCCTGCATTTCTGCGTGATTCAGCTACTTGCATCCAGTGAATCTGAGTGAGCAAAGTCTTACAACTCAAAAGCAGATGTCGGTGTGTTTTCAAGTTCCCTCCATCTGTTTTGGCTTCATGCAGTCCCTTTAGACCTTCTGAGGACTGGCCACTGTCCCATTGCTGACTTCCCTGGGAGCACACTGGCTGTTCCCCCGGCCTCACGTGAGTGGGATGGGCCGCACAAACCCAGGTGGTGAGTGGGATCTGGCCTGCAGCTGGCTGACCCCTGACGTCAGTGCTCGAGAGGGGAGCAGTTGAACATTTTTGTTCCAACGTTGAATCGCTAACCAAAATAAGCTCTGAATGATTGTTTCAACTCGTCCACTAGTAAATATGCAATCTGAAGGAAATCGGAGAATGTTTTTCCATTTCTTCCAAAAATATTTTCTTTGAAACATTTTGAAGGTTAAACAATGTAATTTAAAAACAAAATCTTAGCTACCTCAATAGTCCATCTCTGTGAAATAAATAGGTAAGCAAAGGTTTAAGACAGTCAAATTTATTTACTTTTACAGATTCAGTTCAACTTGTTTTTTTCATTGCCAATCACTTTTCTGCAGCTCTCATGTAATGTTTTAACCCTCGTGGCCTGAATTGGATTTGTTCTGCTCGTTAAAAATATCAGCAAAACACAGAAGCTAGAGCAACCATGTTATATCAGGCAGTAGTTAGCTGGATTTCTACATCAGTAAAATATATATATTATATATGTTATACTATATATTATACATATATAATATACACACATAATATATGATATAATTGCACATATACATATATTATATATTATATCTATAATATGTTATATGTGTTGATTGTATATAATATACATACAGTATTTATGTATATGTATATTTTACATGCAATATATGTATTATATATGTAATTTATCTGTATATAAATATAGGTAGAGTATATGTAATTACATATATTATATGTGACACATTATAACATAATATATATAGCAGCTTTGTGTCTTATTTAAATATTCCCATCAGTGTTACATCTTCTCTAGAGCTAGACCTCGGACTTTATTATGAAAAGGCGAGTTCTTACATATCATTACATAATTGTTAGTAAAATTGACAATTTCTATAGCTTTATTCAGTACCAATTTGCAAGATCCTAGGGTTTATCTTTGCATCTTAGCATATTTCACCAAATCAAAGGTACATGGAAAGCAAGCGAAGACAATTATGTTAACAGCACTAAGAAAGAAAAACTGCCTGACAAAGATACAATTTAATTTTATAATTGTTAGAAGTATTCTTTTCAATTTATTTGAATTTTTAAAAGTCACATAACATTCTTTCATAAAATAAAAAATACAAGTGGATTAAACACGGTTAAGATGTTAATGAAACTTCACAAAGTTGGACCCATCCTTGGCTTTCCCACAGAACATATTCCGAGCTGCCTGAGTGGATGACGAGCTTCCTTAAAGCGCACTCACTCCACCGTTCTCAGGAAATGACAGCTACCATCCTGCGATCTGCCCGAGGGGATCCTGAAGTCTAAGCCCACTTCACACACCTTCAAGTGTAAAAAAACGTGCATCCCAGAGCCAGTGAAATACAAGATGGTCATTTGATTCCCCCTCCTGGGACTGCCAAACTGTGGTTACAGATGGTGCTGCATTTTTTCTAATTTATTGGGTTGGCCAAAAAATTCATTTAGTTCTTTTCCATAAAATAAAAGACACATTTTTACCAATAACTTGATTGATTTGGATACTTTGAGTATGTCATCTATCTCCCGCTCGGTATTATTGGATACATTGATTATTCTCAATTAATGTCTCAATTTGAGGTTCTTTCAAGAGGAGAATCAAGATGGTGGGGATGTGAATGGAAGTCACACTGATCTCCTCCCAGGACCGACCTGGAATTACAACTAAATTGTGGAGAAATCACCTGGAACAAACAACTGAACAACAGTGAGAAAGGAGCCTTATAACCTCAGACAGACGGAAGGATCAGCTTTAGCACAACCTGACCGGTAAGGAGTGCAGTGGAGACTCGAGAAGGCAGGCGGGGTGCCCATAGGCAGCAGCACCAGGAGAATATTGAAATGGCCAGTTGCATCCCCCTGAGAAGAGCAGGGTCTAAACCATAAGCGGGGATCTCCAGCCTACAGCACCAGAGTCCAAAAAGTACACAGATAACAACCAGCTGTGAAAAGCAGCAGGGTTGCTCTCTGCCAGAGACAGGCGCCTGGAGACACAAAGAGCCATTTAAAGGGCCAACACATAAATTTTTATTTGCAGCCACTTACCCTGGTCTCCAGCAAAGGTGGAGGCAGAGTGTCCTGGAGGCCCCTGAGGAAAGAATGGAGAAGGAGGCTTTGGAGAGACAACTGAGAGAGTAGCAAGTAGGATCCCGGTGCTGACTCATCCACAAACAGTAGCAGCCATCTTGCTCAGACAGACCACACCCCCGAGAAGCAGCAGCGTGAGAGGACCCAATAGCCCCGCCCCCAAGAGAGACTCCGCCCCACCCGGAGCTGTCTAAGCTGGCCTGCTAAGTGCAGGGTGACTAGATTAACAGCTGAAGGAGAAAGCCACAGACAGTAGGTTCCCGGAAGTCTCGAACAGACTGCCTAAGGTCAGACAGGGTCAACATCTGACATCATCAGAGGCAGATCCAGAAAGTGAAAACAGTGGTCTCCTACCATAGAAGTTCATACCACAAAGTCAGGAAAATCAAGACAGATCAACTTAAGGAGCAGAAGCAAAAAAGAAGAGTCTCACAAATAATGGGAAGACAAAGAAACACCCCCCACTCAAAGGGAAAGGAGGAATCCCCAGAAAGAGAACTAAATGAAATAGAGACGAGTAAACTATCAGATATTGAGTTCCAAGCAGTGGTTCGAAGGAAGCTCAATGAGCTCAGTGAGCTCAGAGACAATGACAAAACACTACAGGGAAACTACAAGGAACTTACTGCAAACTGTATCAGCATGAAAAAGGACATAGAAACTATCACTAAGAAACAAGAAGGCATGAAGAATACAATTTCTGAATTGAAGAACACAGTAGAAGGAATCAGAAGCAGGCTAGATGAAGCAGAGGAACTAATCAGTGAGCTGGAGGATAAGGTAGAAAAAAGCTCCCCGAAAGAGCAAGAAAATGAATAAAGACTCGAAAAGGATGAAGAGGCATTGAGGGAAATGCAGGACAACCTGAAACATAATAATATCCATTTAATAGGGATATCAGAAGGAGAAGAGGAGGAGGAAGGGATAGAGAACCTGTTTGAAAAAGGGATGATGCAAAACTTCCCTAGTTTGAGGAGAGAAAATGTCACACAAGTCCAGGAAGCACACAGGGTCCCTTCCAAGAGGAATCCAATGTGGCCCACTCAAGACACATCATCATTAAAATGGCAAAGAGCAAAGACAAACAGAGAATCCTAAAGGCAGCAAGGGAGAAAGAGGTAGTAACATATAAGGGAGCCCCAATACAGCTAGCATCTGACTTCTCAACAGAAACACTACAAGCCAGAAGGGAATGGCAAGAAATATTCCAAGTCATGAAAAGCGAAGACCTGCAACCAAGACTGCTCTACCCAGCAAGGCTCTCCATTAAAATGGAAGGTGAAATAAGGAGTTTTCCAGACAAAAGGCGGCTAAAAGAACACACCTCCACCAAACCAGTACTGCAAAATATGCTAAAGGGATGCTTTAAGATGAATAAAAAGAGTCTATGAACACCCTGTTCCTTTCGCAGTTGCCAACACTTGATATTACCAAAATTGTTTAATACATATTAATCTGATTGTGACAATGATGTGTTATTTTCATTGTTCCTTTATTATTTGTTGAAACTAAACCTGTTTTTGTCTATTTCTTGCCTATTTCTATTTTTAAAGAGCTTTAAATGACTTTTTGGTATTCTTTATCCATTCTTTGATTAAATATTTGTAGAATTTTTTCCCTAAAAAAAAAACAAAAAACTATTAACCCTTTTTTAGATGTGGTGCAAATACCTCCCTATTCTATTACTTGTCCTTTAACTTTTTTTATATGTATATTACTGTACAGTGTTAAATGTTTAATATAGTCATATTGTCAATATTTTACTTTATAGCTTCTGGGTTTGAATATTTTACTTTAGGGTAAGAAAAATATTATTTTGTATTTTTTCCTAAAACTCCTTAGATTTTGCATATTGATTTTTAACTCATCTGCATATTTTTTGTATAATGTGTAAAATAGGGCCCTATATTTGGTTTTTTTTTTCAAGGAATAGTAGTCCATGCACCTTATTTGTTGAATAAGCCTTATTTTCCCCATGGATCTGAAATATCAATTTAATCATAGATATATGTTTGTTTCTAGAATGTTCATTTTATTTCATTGATCTACTTGATTATTTCTGTGCTGGAGCCATGTTGTTTTAATTGCTGAGACTTTATAATGGATTTAAATTTTTTAATATTTTATAATGGATATTGACTTTATAATGGATGTTGACATTTAAAAAAATAAAATCAATCTGCATTTAAAAAGAAAGAAAGGAGGAACTCCAACCTTTTGCAACAACATGGATGGAACTGGAGAATATTATGCTAAGTGAAATAAATCAGTCAGTGAAAGACAAATACCATATGATATCACCTATAAGTGGACTCTGTTCAACAAAATAAACTAACGAACAAAATAAACCACAGGCATAGAAACATGGAGCAGACTGAAAGTGACCAGAGGGGATGGGGAAAGAGGACAATGGTGGAAAGAAGGAGAAAAGACTTAGACAAAGAACATGTATGAATGACCCACGGACATGGACAACAGAGTGGGAATTGACTGAGGGAGCAGGGATGGGATGGGTGGAGGTGGGTAAAGAGGGAAAAATTGAGACAGCTGTAATAGAATAAACATGATTTTAAAATAAAAAATTTTAAATAAGTCTCAATTTGATCTCTATCAACTTCAACTGGTCTACTGAACCATGGAGCATCATCCAGCGAGAAAACCCCAGCACCTAACTTCGCAAACCACTTTTGAAACATTCTATCAATCACCACACCTTCTCCATACACTGCACAAATCCTTTTGGGTCTGTGTGTGTTTCAGTTGCATTTTTACCTTTCTTGAAATGATAAAGCATAACATGCTGAAAACGTTGCTGGTTTTCTTCCATCTTCAATATTAAAATGGCTGCACAAAAATTCACCAACTTTGATCAAGTTTTTTTAAATGCACATATGACAGCTGTCACGATACAACCTAACAAAATTGTTTTGAATGAAGTTAAAGACAACTAAGCGCTCACTAGAGCCATCATACAGAATAAAGCAAACGAACTTTTTGGCCAACCCAACACTCGATTCAAAAACTACCTGAATAGAATGCTTCCTTTTTTCACAGTTGTAAATGTGTTTTACATAAGACGAACATTGCTCACTTGCGTCAACATATTTTGCAAAAATAAGAGAAAGGAAGAAACCCGGAGCACAAGGACTGTCACCCAGCTAAGCCGTGGCGTGCCCCTGAGCTCACACTTAACACTACTCTACCCCACCACGTCTGCGCTCCGCTCCCTGGATCCCTCTCCAGGCTCTGTTACCAGATGGTGGCACAAATTGCATCTCCCAAAGCCCGCTCATTTTATGCACTTTAAGTCAAGTGTCACCCAACAAAAGGAACGTTTCCTCACATTGGATAACTTCTGCTTCTTATGTGTAATACAGGTAACTTCTATTGTACATTCTTAATCATGTTTTACAGTCTCATTTTTTTTTTTCAGTAACATTCAGTTTGCTTCCTTTGAGCTGTGTCTGGACAATGTGAGCAGAATCTAGAGGACCTGCCTCCCTCACTCAGTTCAGGCCCACAAAAGTCTTACCATTGCCCCGGGAGGAATGTGCTAAGCCCCACGGCAGGTTAAATGAGCAGCAAGTGGGCCAGTTCAGGTGGGGTTGATGGCAGCTATCTTTTGCTTCCAGGTAGGGGAACCGTTCATACAGTGTGACAGGCCAAAGGAAGAAACTATGATGATTCTACACCAGCATTCAGAGATGGTTCTGTTCCCACAGCCTCTGAAGAGATGGGGTACAAAGGCCCCAGGAATGGGAACAATCTCAGGACAGCTGAGATCATTCATGTCTTGGAAATTCTGTTGTTCTTTTGAAACTGGAAAAGTCGGCATCTGTGCTGCCTGTCACTACCAGAACCAATAAGTAGAGACAAGAACTGAGTCTCTATGAGCGCTGTATACTGATGCCGGCAATCTGAGAAGATGGCATGTGATGGACCCTCAAAAACCATGTTAACATCTCATCTCAAGCTGGCTTTTCATAAGGAGAATGGTAGGTAAGGGGTTTGGAAAAAAGATTAATTGGATAAGAGTTGCAGTCCAGTGGCCATTTTCCTAGTACTTCTTCATCTGTTGATCAGTAATTCTTTATCTGCATCACTGGAGTTTCCTCCTGGAACACACTGGCTCAGATACCATCTCAACAGCTTGCAGGCTCCCTGGGGGACAAGGTTGACTTTCTTGTCAGCCTCCTGGCATCGTGTGGCCATACATTCCAGTTCCTGAAATAACGGCTTTCCACCAGTGTTAATCACGCAAGCCTATCAACTATAACTACAGCTAAAATCTTTAACTCTTGAGTTCCCCTATCACTTTCACACCACAAGCGCTTTAAGAATTCTCTGTGAAACCCCAATCGAGTGAATGTCCTTCAGCTGAAAAACTGGGCACGAGGACTGGGCTCAACTTCCTTCTTGCCTTGTGACCTTTCGGGGGTCAATGAATGACTTCCTCTATTTCTGAAAAGATAATTCAGGGTGGCTTCACTGTCCCCAGCCTTCATTGCAGGCCTCCCCTCCCCTTGCCTCCTGTCTGCCTCCCTCACAAACCAGAGACCTCACAGTGGCCAAGGCTTTAGTAGAACCTTGCACCGCTGTGGCAGGTGGGTCCGGGGCCACTCACGCTGCTAATCGGGAAGACTGAGAGGGGAGGCTGGAAGACCATGGAGTACTGTAGCTCTGTAGTCGTAGAGATGCATCAGGATTGTTATACACATTTTGAGGGTCCTTTTGAACAACCTCATCATTTACTTAAGGTCAATTTTTTGTCTCTACTCCTCATTCTCACACCCTCTACCCGCCAAAATTTATCTTCCCAAATTTAACCTTACATGAAAAATACAAATTTGTAAGACTTTTAAAACTGCTGTCCTTTATGCTTTGCGGTAGAAATATCTTCCTATCTCTCCATAAAGGGGCTTCTGGTGATTGATACACTTAGATGATTTATTTGCAAATATTGTTCAACATGTAGTTCTTAGAAATCTCTCTGCACTTTTTTTGTTTTTTGTTTTGTTTTCTACCCAAAGCCCCTTTGTTTTCTTACTCAGAATTGAAATTTTCAAGGACTTTTCCACTCTAACTCCTAAACCCCTTTTCCTGTTTCTCTGACATAGGTTTCAGATACTGTATGGTTAAGTAGACACAAATACTCAGAAAAGAAAGAGGAAAGGAAAGGAAAATGGAGAAAGAAATAGGGAAGGGAAGGAATGAATCTGCTGGAAGTGAAAAACACCAACAACTGCAAGAAAGTGAAGATGCCTACGTGCCCACAAATCTCTCTTTGGAGTATCTGTGATCAATTCAACCAAGGCAGGCAGGCTTTGCTTTCACAAAAGGACCTCAACCCTTGCATTTTATAGGATTTCTCTTTGCAGCAGGTTAGCTATTTGTATCTCTGTACACTCTGTTAAGAAAATTTTTTTGATAAAAGCTTTTTGTAACTTAAAAGAATGATGAGTTGGGATCTCACAAACTTCCTTCTTTTCCTCATAAACACCTAATAACACCAAAAGAAAGAAACCTTTCTCTACAGAAGCTGTCACTCTGCCCTGGGTGGCCCCGGTCCTGCCACGTTTCTCTCTATGGCATTCCTGGCAGGGTCCCTGGGAGCTTACCCAGCGTAAGAAGGATCTGAGGAATCCAGCAGTTGTTCCCAAGGGTTTGCTTGACACACGAATGAGGATGAGTGGGATTTTGTTCAAGTCTTACCCACTTTCTGGGGAGAATTCAAAGCCTCCCTCTTCCAGGAAGTCTTTCTTCCTTGGCTCTCTTCATTGCTCCCTGTGAAGGAGTTCCATAGAGTTTATTTTTTATTAATTGCATGTAAACAAGTTGCATCTTCTGCTTTCTGGCTGCTTGTCTTTCCTCCCCCACTCATTAGGGCGTGGCTCAGGATTTTGGGCAGAGCAGACACCTAACACATGCTTGTTTCAATAGACCTACTTCTAACTTCAACATGTTAGGAATCCGAACTGAGCATTAGAAGTAGGTAAATTCCTACTGGCTACTGAGGACATTGTCCCTCACCACAAGGGTTGCCTTCCCATCTCCCTGCTCGCAGCCTGTGACCTTCCTGTGTCCCTGCCATCTCCCAGGACTGGCATCTGTCACCCAGGGCCCTGGGCTAAGGAGGACCCTACTCTTGGTTTGATGCTCTGCTGTCGCCATCTTGAAACTCTTCAAATTTTCCGAGCAAAAGCCTTACATTTACATTTTGCATTCCTGTCCACAAATTATAGAGTTTGTCCTGATCTCTCCATTTATGAGTGTGTACTGACTTTTCTAATTGTTCCAATGGTAGGAAAGGACACATTCCAGCACAGGAGACTTTATAAAGGATGTGGCTACATTAACTAAAGTTAATTTCATATTGTTGAGGTAATGATTTCAAATAGAGGTCATTAGGAGGTTGATAATAATCGACTAAAAGGAAGGGTTGGAAGTCACAAGAAGATAGAATGCTGATAGAGCTTTACTTTTATTTGCACAACATTACAGTCTCCAAAGGTTGTTGGCCTTCATTATCTTGCTGAATCCTCACACCTTTGTGAAATATGTACCTTCTACTATATTTTTATTTTACTCATGAGCGGACTAAAGTTCAGAAACCAGTGGTCTGGCTGGGAAAACTTACGGGGTAACTTTGGATCCTAAATCTGGGACTCTTCCCTATTCCACAGGTATCCCGCAGAATGAGATTTGTCAAGGATCGGAAATGTCCATCCAGACTCTGTTTAAAGTACAGAATTTCAAGTTATTTAAGTAAAGCGAAGAATATTTGATTCTAGTTAACTCTTGAGCAAAAGGGGAAACTTGAGAATAGGAAGCTGCGACTCCCTCCTGGAGCCCTCCTGTCTTGTGGGGAAAAAACAGGAAAAAATTGCTAAGATTTTCTCAGTTGCTCTGAACTCTGTGCCTTGTCCGGTAACTTCAGAAATCCTGAAAGAGAAAACAAAGCTCTAACAACCACTTTCTGATGATGTCAGGCCATGTCCCTTGTGCAATGACTACCTGCGTAAGCCAAGCACCTCGTTTGAGTGATAACCCAGCGAATGCACACAAGAAAGCTCTCGGGCTGGGCTGGGAAGAGCCAGGGAAAGCGCAGGACGCCTCGTTCCCATCGGCGCAGATTGAACTTTCACACAACCAGCACGCCCTGCTTTGTGGGAGACTGAAGGGCATTCATAGGACTGACCCACTTCTAGCGGCCAGCTCAGGGGGATGTAAGAGAATACTGTGTCAGAGGCTGAAAACCCTGTTTGTGCCCGCACGAAGGCCAAGTTTGTCCTGGCTGTTCTCAGCAGGGGCCACGGATACCTGTGAGAATTCTGCGGGCATCTGAGGACAAAACCGGGATCCTGGTCGTGGAAGCGCAGCGCGTTAGTCTGAGCTGCTCGCTGATGGAGACAAAAGCCCAGGCACTGATATGGCAGGATTCTGTTTTAGCTTATTTTATTGAACCAACACATTCAACATCCCAGGGACTGTTCTAAGTACTGTGCTAATATTGTGTCATTGGATCCTCACAGCAGCCCGTTCAGGTGTGACCGTTTTCACCCCCATTTGACAGATGAGAAAATTGAAACCAAAGACATAAATAACTTTCCCAAGTCACTGACTAGGGACTTAGCCCAGGCAGCTTGGTGCCACAGTGCACACTGTACACAACGGGGCTTCTTGGTGGCACCCCTCCTGCCCCACCCCCTCTGAGGAGTGCCAAGGCGGTACCTGATGCCACCTCTGCCCCTGGAGGGGAAGGCTGAGAAGCTAGCCAGGCGCCTTGGCTCTATCCTCACATGCACGCAAGAAAATTCGCTTTAATTTTGCCTCTTCCTGGTTTTAAACATCAGGTAGAAGCTGAGTTGAGCAGGAAGGATCACCTATTTTATTTTATTTTATTTTATTTTATTTTATTTATTAATCCCCGCCTGAGGACGTGCTTATTGATTTTAAAGAGAGGAGAAAGAAGGGAGAGAAACCTCAGTGTGAGAGAAAAACACGTATTTGTTGCCTCCCATAGACATCGCAACTAGGAACTGGACCCAAAAATCTAAGCATGTGCCCTGACCCAGAATCAAACCACAACCCTTTGGTGTAGGGGGCAATGCTCCAGCCGACTGAGCCACTCGGCCAGGGCAAAAGATCTGGTGTGGCTCAGTGGATTGAGTGCCACCCTGTGAACCGAAAGTTTGCTGGTTCGATTCCTCGTCAGGGCACAAGGCTGGGTTGTGGGCCAGGTCCCCAGTTGGGGTTATGCGAGAGGAAACCGATCGAAGTATCTCTCACATATTGATGTTTCTCCCTCCATTCCCCTCTCTCTAAAAGTAAATAAAATCTAAAAAACTTTTAAAAAATCTCCTTCCCTGGTCTATTGGGCCATCCCTTAAATTCCACCAACAGAGGTGAAGATTTTAAGCCAGTATTTCCCAAGCTGTGTTGTGAAGAACATTCACTTCTTGGTGTGTTAAAAGGGACTGAGAAATAAAAGGGGCTCCGTGGTCAGCCCTTTGCAAACAGGATGAATTATCTGAAGTTCTGGATCATTCCTATGGTTTTTATACTGTAAATGTATATTTTATATGTATGCAGCCATTAATACTAGTATTGTGCAATGTTTAAAACTTTAAGGAAACTATTTCATATTTCATTTATCATTTTACAACTTGATTTTCTATGAAAAATTATGTTCTGCCCTTTATCCTTGTTAACGCACTTAGTTTGAGTTCATTTTAATCCCACATATGTAATTTAAAATTTTCAAAAGCCTTTACTGCTATGGCTGATACAGATGCTTCAGGGCAGAGAGCAACAGTCCCTTTCATTTATGTTTTTCCCAACTTGCTTTCTTTGAAAGGAATTTGCAATACGCCGAGTGCTTTCCAAGAATTGTGCATGTATTGTCTCATTGAATTTTACATCCACTCTCCCAAGTGGGTATTACTGTCTTCCTTTATAACATTTTTGAGGACGGAGGGCTGGATTACAAAAGAAATGTCTTTGTGTTTGTTTGTTAAGCAATAGGAAGTATTTTTGAGCAAGAGGAACATCTGAAGTTCCAGAAATCTTATCCAAGAGCTGGAGACTGAGAAGGGGAAAAAGGGGAGGTTCCTCCCTCCTCCGTGCCTGGCGCTGGAGCCCACGTTCTGGACCGCCCCCCCCCCCCCCCCCCCGCCCACCTCACAGGCGCCTGCTCCTCCCGCCTCCCAAACCCCTGCCTGGAAACAGCAGCAATTGTCCTGATTGTAGCAGCCAAGTAGAAGGGGTTCAGGAAAAGCAGAAACCCACGCAGAACCCCTAAACTTCTCTGGTGACGATACTACATGACTTGCCACATTTTTTTACATACAGAATCTCATTTCATCTTCACACACACAGAAATAAAACTCTGCCAGTAACAATATTTTCCCCCATTTTACACATGAGAAAAATGAGTGATTTGCCGAAGGGCTTCAGCCAATAAGCTGGGATGCCAACCTGGGCCCTTATCAGTGTGACCATCGGACCCACAGCCCTCGTCTGGAGCTGTGGCCAGCCTGCTGGGTACATGGTGAGAGGCGGTCCTCCCCCAGCGCCACCCCTGGGGTTCTTGCCCCTTCCCTGCCCCTCCGTCTGGGGAAGACTAGGGACCAGCAGGGCAGCACTAGGGGCAAGGGCAGAGGCCGCAAGAGGAAAGGCTGGCAGGGCCTGCCCTGCCCTCTACGCGGCCCACGCTGCCTCTCCCCGAGCAGGCCCCCTGCCCTCTGGCTCAGACGTGCTCAGGCTGGCTTTCCCCATTTCCTTAGCCTCATGGCAGCGCTTTGCAGAGGCTCCTGGGCGATCTCCACTCCTGAGCCTGTTTCATGAAGAACTGTCCTCACCAGCCGGGCAGCCCCGCGTGGACCCTGAACCCAGGTCGGCTTGCTGGTGGGGGGCCATTCGGAGCCAGGTACGTCCAGGCTCCATCTCCTACCCATGACCCGTGATCTCTCTTGTGCATTTCGCACCTTTTTTATCCTTGGGTTTCTGCATTGGTACCCAATTATTTAGCCCAAATTCCTTTGGAAGAAGGTTGTGAACATTGCTATGGCTCATTCTAAAAATTCAGGAATTGTGGTTGATAAATACTAGTGCTCCATTTGTGAAAATGCTTTGCCTAGAATGCCATTGTGCTGGTAATGCCTATCCACTGTCTTCTCTGCCCCCAAAAGCCCCAGCTCTTCCTCTCTCCAATCAGCCCTCGGTGAGCCCTGGCCACTTCAGCAGGCTGCTCCGTCCCGAAAACCTCCCGGTTGGACCGAGGCCAGCTCCACCTGGTCGGCTATGCCCAAAGTGAAAGTTCTGCACCCTCTTCTGGGGTCACCCATCCGGAATGGAGTACAAAGGGGCTTGCTCTTGTTTTTTGCTTTTTACCTTCCCATTATAAAAACATATACAAAATTACCATGTTCAATAACCTATGATCTCCATTACCTGCCTTAAAAATTATACACCCAGCTACTGCACACCAGTTTGAACCCACATTATTTTGTTTTAATTTTTTGGTTTAATCCTTACCCTAAGAACATTTTTTCATTGCTTTTTAGAGAGAGAGGAAGGGAGAGACAGAAACATCTATATGAGAAAGAAGCATTAATTTGTTGTCTGCAGCACGCGCCAGGACCAGGGATTGAACCCTCAACATTTTGGTTACAAGGAGGACACTACAACCACCTGAGCCAGGGCTGAACTCACCTCATTTTGAAGCAAATACCAGATATCATATTATTGCATATTCATATATATGAGGCATGTCTGGAAAAAAATCCAGCCATTGTTAATATAACAAGAATGGTTTGTGCAACATCAGTGAAAACTGGCAGCCAAGGAGAGTGGACTGGAATGCGCCCATGTGAACAATGGCGACTTCACTGCACTGGTCAGTGGGGGCAACAAACACCATTGAGTGAGCTTGTGCACTGTGTGGCTGTCACATTCAAAATGACTGAGTGAGTAGAGCAACGAATCTGCATCAAATTTTGCATTACGCTTGAACATTCCTCCACGGAAACTATTCGGATGATTCAGAAGGCTTTTGGGGATGATACAATGAGTGCAGCACAAGTAAACGTGCACCACAAATGCTTCAAACATGGTCGAGAATCTGTGGAAAGTGATCTACGTTCTGGAAGGTCTGCAACAAGTAGAACACCTGAGAATGTTGAGTGTGTACGTACGCGCTGCAATCCACAGAGATCGGCGACCCACGCGACTCGGCCCCCTTACAGCCCAGACTTGGCACCCTGTGACTTCTGGCTTTTCCCAAAACTAAAATCAGCTTTGAAAGGGAAGAGATTTCAGACTGTCGATGAGATACAGGAAAAGACAAGGCGCAGCTGACAGCAATTCCAACAAAGGACTTTGCAGAGTGTTTCCAACAGTGGAAGAGACGCTGGGATAGCTGTGTGAGGTCCCAACGTGCCTGCTTTAAAGCAGACTGAGGCATCATTGTCCTATGTACAGTGTTCCTTATATCTTGTGTCTCTGTCAATAAATGTCTCTTTTCCATAGTGCATGGATGGATTCTTTCTGGATGGAACCTTGTATATATGATAACGGTTGTTTTTAAAACAATATCATCGTAATAGCATTATCATCACATCTTTAAAAAAATTAATGTAAATACTTGATCTCTTCTTATACCCAGACAGTGTTTGCATTTCCCCAAGTGTCTTATTATTTTTATGTACTTCATTTGTTTGACTTGGGAATAAAAAGAGAAAAAAGAAAAGATCCATTCGTCGAGATTGGTTGATACGTCTCTGGAGTCTTTTGAATCTGTACACCCTACCTTCCCGTTTGCTTCTATTTTCTTTGCACATTGCTCTTGGAGAAGAAACCAGGCCATTGGTCCTGTAGAGTGACCCCCAGTCGGGATTTGCTGGGGATTCTCCTGGTGTCAGTTAACATGTTGCTCTGACCCTTGGATTTTTCAAAATTGGTACATAGATCCAAGAGTATCTGGATCACATTTGGGGTTGTTTTCTTTCTATGGGTGTGTGTCTGCATCAGTGCTGACCTTGACTCTTTAGGCCCCAGAATGGAAAGGAATCCAGATAACTGCAGACTCCAACCGGAGGCTGAGCCCTGGGTGGGAATTTTACCCCCAGCTTTCTAGAGGGAAATTCCCAGGGAGGGTAGAGTAGTGGGAGGAGCAGTGAAAGAGTTAAATTCTGTGTGTTTCTGATTCTGGGCACCGTGACAATCCCAATATTTGAGTTGGGGTGGGGTTGATTGTATAACATATTTTAGCTTAAGGAAGAGAACAGCTGAGGATGAAAAAGCATTAGTGTATTAACAGGCCAGCTTCTTCCCTAGGACTCCTTGGAGAAGCAAGCAATACATCCTGACTTGATTTGAGGCCTATTTTGTGTGTCATTGTGACATTTGCAGTTGCTGCCATCAGACATTGTCCTTGTGTGGCTGTAAATATGCGGTGAGTTGTTAGAGGGGCACAGGATCTAGCATGAGACCGATATGGGTTCCCATCCGGCTTCTGCCACATTCTAACTTAGTAACCTCACGTAAAACCCTGATCTCCTCTTTAAAAAAAAAAAAAAAAAGGTGAGGCTCTTACTCTTTACCTTTTGGACCATTGTGGATATTAGAGAAAATGAATATAGAATGCCAGGGCACAGGGTGAACTCTCGGTAAATGCAAATGTCTGACCGTCATCTGCTAAGACAGCAGGTCCTACCAGAGTCACATTCTTCTGGGAAAACACCAACGTGGATGTCCACCAGGGATATTAATGAAAACCTTGGAGCCATCTAGACACATTGAGTGGCAAATGTAATCTGAGCCTGGGAGAGGAGAATTGTCAAGGGACTTCAAAGGACTATAATTTCATTAATTCAAAATTCTGTTGGACTTGGGGAAAGTGGGGTCCTGGGAGAGACGCCAGATGTCAAGGACAGGCCTGGTCAGTGGAGGAACTTTTTGTAGCCAGCGGCCTCCCAGGCTCCCCGAACAAAGCATGCGTTGTAGCTGCTGGCCAGCCCCCGTGCCAGGAGGGGCGCCTGGAGCCAGCCTGGGGCTGGTGCGCGGGGAGGGGGCGGGCGGGGCCACAGGGGAAGCTCGGGTCGGCCTGGAAGCAGGGCTTGATCCGTTCGTCCTGATGAAATCTTCCCTTCTGATATAATTCACTCAAGCAGAACAAAAGGGAAATTTAGGACATCTTTGCCAAAGTAACCAGAGAAAGCAAAGTTAATCATTATTTTCTTCCTGGCTCGCCAGGCCAGAGATACCAGTGATGGGAACAAGAACACATGTCATCGCCCGATAGACGCCCCTTCCTTGCAAACAAGCGGCGCTGAGATCCTGTGGGGTCCCCGCGAGTGCAGGGGGTGCAGCCAGAACCCACAATGTGCTATTCTCTGCACATCAGAGAGGCGCCTCATCTGACTGTGACTCACTGACTTACCCAAACGGCAGCGCCGCCTACAAAGCCCCTCTCAGGGGGAAGGAAGTGCTGGGGTCAGAGAAGCCATTGCAAACATGGTGAGTGGGTCCAGGAGAGGCCAGGAGCTCGCACGGAGGGTTTTGTGGGTGGCTGCTGTGGGTGGCGCAGGGCGAAGTCACCCATCCACACAAGAGGCGCTGGTTGCCGCAGCGCGGCCCTGAGGGCAGCAGTGAAAATCTTGACTTTGAGTTTGGAATCTGCACTTCGAACTATTGTGCCTTGGTCAATTCCTGACCTTCAGGAGCCTCAGTTTTCTAACCTACAGCGATGGTGGAGCAGGCGGCACAGAATGGGGGCAGGCACGGAGCAGAGGGAAGGGCCTCCTGCCATCTCCGGCGAAACCGCAGGCCGTCCAAGCTCATCTCCCACTGTCCGCTCTGTAGAACGTCCCGGTGAACAAAGTTGTCTGTCGCCACAGCCTCCCTCATGGGGACTCGGCCAGGTAGCCCGAGGGCCTGCAGCGAAGGAAGGAGCTGACAACCCTGGAGCGCTAAGACAGCCACAGGCACGAATGTGCAGTGTCCCTGGGCCACAGAGACACGGAGCCCAGGTCCTCCTGGAGCATGCCAACGACACAGAATTCCCAGCATCTCTTTCTCCAGAGGTCGGAATTTTACATGCTGGGCTCACGGTACCCACCATGGCCTGGCGACACCATGGGCCGGCAGGTGCAGGCCAGTTCCTGGAATGTGGGCCTGAGCTGTGGCCGGGCCTTGTACGTGGGCCACGTTTGGGGAAAACAGCCACGCAGAGCACGGAGGCGATGCTCCACTCCTTAAAGGAACAGCAGACTGCACGGCACTCCCCGGGTCCCCAGCCCTGTGGGCTCCTTTAGATGAACATGGCGAGAGACTAACACAGAGGTTTAAAACCCAAAATGTATAAATAAAGCAACAATCGAGTGACCTTCCCATCAAGAGACAGCATCCTTGGAATAGACCTATTTATCTTTCAATTCACCTGTTAGGTCCCTTTGGGCCCATAACAACTCAAGCAGGCGAGGGCTGTCCCCATCGTGTCCCTAGGACCTGGTCCCTGCAGACTCAGGCAGTGATTAGGGAGCACGGGCCCTGGAGGACAAGCACCCCGTCCTCTAGTGCTCTGTGTGCCTGGGGCAAGCTCCCCAGCCTCTCCAGGCTCCATTTCCTCGCCTGTAAAGTGAACACAAACAGAGCCAGCCCCTACCTCACTGTGAGAAAGGAACGAGCTGGTAGAGGTGACGCGGTCAGAAGTCTCTGGAACACAAGGCCCCTCCTCACATGGAGCACAGGACATCAAACCGCATGCTGGAGGCCTTGGCTTCTGCTGAGGCGGGTCAACCCAGACCTCGGTGTCCTCGGAGCAGGCCCTGCTCTGCGTGCCAAAGGGTGATGCTGCCCGCTCGCCCCTGTCCATGACGGTCTCTCCATTCCCTGGACCTCAGGGAGGAGGATACTTTCTGTCTGGTTCTCCCCGGCTGCTCCTGAGCCCAGACTGAGCAACCCCCCAGGCGGCTCTGATGACTCCCGGCAGCAGTGCCCTGCGGGTCCCCAGGACGGGAAACCAGGGTCCTCTGACGTCTCCCAGTCCCTCTCCGTGCCCTGGCCCTCCCTAGCCCGGCCTTCGCTCTGCCCGCACCTACCTTCCTGAGCGCTCCCCTGCCTCAGACACACGTGGGCTGCAGGCCTCTCCAGTCCTCTTCCCACTTCCAGACAAAGTCCTGCTGCTCTGAGAGGCTCGAAAGGGCCGTGGATGTTGGGAGGGGCAGCTTGATGCTCCCGGTGCTCCTGCAGGGAAACCCCACGTTCACACGCCTCTCACGGCACGCAGTGACCCGGCCACGCAAAGGCTCAGCTTTCGTGGGTTTGACCTCCTTTGTGCCATGTGTGGGAAAGGCCAGGAAAGGTCCCGGGACTGCAGCCCTGGGGCTAAGAGCCACCGCGAGCAGCTACGTGTGCATGAGACACGCAGGTCTGGGCAAAGAGCAACACCGCAGGGCCAGGGAGCATCCCTTAGACTTGCTTCATCCTGCCGGATGCACTAAGGCGCGTACAAGAAGGGACCCTGAGACTGTCGACCACACCGAAGCAAAGCGCAGAAAACAAACCAAGCCCTGGCCAGTTAGCCCGGTTGGCTGGAGCGCCCTCCCTATGCTCCAGGGTTGTGGTTTCAGTCCCTGGTCAGGGCCCATGCAGGAATCAACCAGCGAATGCATAAATGGGCAGGACAACAAATCCACGTTTTACTCTCCCTCTTGCTGTAAAGTTAATAAATAAACTTTTTTTTTTTTAATGAAAACGAACCAGCGTCCACACGCTGACTGCTCACCGCTCCTCTGGTCACCACTTCCCATGGCTTGTCCCCTGGGACTTGGAGACAGAAATAGTGTTGGGCTTTTTCTTTCTATGAATAATTTCCTGCCATTGTGAGTAATGATGGGCAAATACTTTCTCAAGAACCGGCTGTTTCTTCGTTGTTTTCTAAGCCCAGAGCAGCACAGACAGCCGCCTTCCACCTCCCCTGCATCAGCACATAATGGGGTTTTTCCTTCTCTGTAAGAAAGATGATTTTTACAATGTCTCCTTTGATGTGAGTATGTGAGCCCAAAGTAAATGACCCTTCACCTGGGCCAGCCTCAGAGGAAGAGGTTACGACTGTCTGAAATGGCAATTAGCTCGTTAGCCTGTTAGAAGCTTGTTTATTTGCACAGAAACAACCCGGTCTGCACAGTCTCAGCCCCGCTTGGAGAAGGCCCGTGCCCGCTTTTATTTTTAAACTTCAAAGCCCCTTGTGGAGATAAAGTTCTATTTCCCCCTGAGATTGGGAGGGCTCTCGGCAGGGGTGTGAAGGAATCGCGCGCTCTCGGACAATTCCTGGTAACCTGAGCGTGGCAGGCAGCGCAGGAGCCCTGCCAGGCCGCCCCCAGCGCCTGCCCGATGGCCGGGTCTTTGTTGTCGGGAACGAGCCGCTTCCCTGCCCGGAGATTGGTTCAGCCGGCAGTTATTGCATTGTTCTCTTTGTTTCTCCACATGCCCCCACCTTTGGATCTGCTTTGACTTTAATGGGCCTAATACATGCAGGGAACCCAAAGAAAAAAAATTCAGTGGAAAAAGTCGTTTTAGAAATAGCATAAATAGGGTGATTTGAATCCCAAATGCGCAGCACTTGACTAATAGGCTCTCTGAGTAATGGCAAGTGAACAAGATGGGTTCTTGAAAAATTGAAACAGAAAGGTCACCTGCCGAGCTCTCATCTGGGCGGAGGGGAGGCCGCCCACGGGGGCGTCTACTCCGAGCTTCCCCCAGCGCGCTCTGAGGCTTCCCCCAGAACTCCTTGTCCATTGCCACTGTCCCCCGGCCCCCGGCCCTCGCAGATGTGCAGTGCGACAGAGGCCCCCGCTCGTTCGGGATGGGGCCAAGTGCCCACTCGGCTCCCCCACTGTGCCCACACTTGAGTGACACTCAGCACACTGCTCCACCCGCCCCCATGGCCCCATTTCCCCGCAGCCTACCCCCACCTCATCACCCCGCCCGACCTCCCCACCTCCCATCCCCCACCTACCATTGCCTTTTCTGTAACACAGCCCACAATCCCCCTTCCCAAGTCCTCTGTTCTGCCCCCTCCGAAATCCTGTCCTGGCCCCTTGTGGAGATCTGCTCAGCTGGGGGCTCGTCCACTCCTTGTAAGTGACCACGTCTCCTGGTACGGACGTATCAGGGACTCTAATTCCAGAAGCATCAGACATATCAGAGAGCAGCTTTCAAGCTTTTCGGCTCTGACCCACAGCACCGTGCACACAGACACACAGACACACGTGTGCACGCATACATGGAAATCGAGTTCCACACAGCGATACTTCCTTTTACCACATGCAACGCTCCTGCTGTTTTCCTCTTCGATTCTCTCTACCCGCCGCATATACAAAACATACTGGTTTAAATCCACTAAACTGATTTCCCAATCCCCTAATGGTTTGCGGTCAACAGTCTGAAAAAGTCCGGCTGAAACCCTAATGAAAGGGCATTGAAGGCGCCTTAGCCCAGTGTTCCCACAGACCCTTCCCCTGCCCTTTGCCCCGCATCCCACCTGCCACTTGGGATTCAATAACAGTTTAACAAACTAACTCAATTAGGGGTGAGCTGCTGGGAGCCTGAAGCAGATTAAGGGAAAACAAAGGAAGCTTTGGGGTTTCTCTTAGGCTTTTATGTTTCTAGCAGCTCTGCTGTTTCCAGGATTAGTCTTGGGCATCAGAGAGAGGGAAGGGCGGGGGGGGGGGGGGGAAAGGGGGACAGGAAGGAAGGGCAGAGGAGCCCCTATCAACACCGTGTTTCCTCACTTGCTGAGGAAACCAGCACCAGGACTGGTCAACCCCCACTTGCCCCAGCTCCACCAGTCCCAAGGTGAGCTCGGGCCTTCCTGTGGGACTGACTGCTTCTTCCCCTCCTCCCTCCCTCCCTGCTCTCTCGCCTCCTCTGTCTGACTCTCCGTCCACCAACACAGAGCGGTGGGGCCCTCGCCATGGAGGAGAGGACTCAGGGGGACAGACAGGTACCCACTCTCTTAAAGCCGTCCGGGCATGAGGGTCCCCACACAGGAGTCACGAGGGTGGAGGAGGAAGGCGGTCAGGGCGCTCCCAGGACTTATGGTCAGAGCTGCCGCCCTCTTCTGCCTTGGCGCACGTGCTCCTGTGACAATGCCCAGGACTTTTGTGGGCACCCATGGGTTCCCTTCATTGTGACATCTCAAGGGCACACTCCCGGGGGGACATTCTTGGGAAGATGGCAGTGGTCTAAGGTGTCAGGGTACCCATGGGCTCTGTTCCCCAAGCCCTTCCAGTGGGGCAGTCACCTCATCTGAACCGTGGCTCCGATCGGTCATCTGTGGGTGAGACAGGCTGACTCCCCCACTTTGCCTAACAGCGCCAGGCACACAGAAGGCACTTGATAAACATTTGCCCAATCAGCTAAAATGGCCCGTTGGAGCCTCTTTACAAATCTGATTTTTTTTTTAATTGATTTTAGAGAGGAAGGGGAAGGGGGAGAGAGGGAAAGAGAACCATCGATTTGGTGTTCTGCTTATTTATACATTCATTGGTTGCTTCTTGTATGTGCCCTGGCTGGGGATTGAACCCACAACCCTGGTGTATCAAGACGATGCTCTAACCAACTGAGCTACCCGGCCAGGGCAAAATCTGATTCTTTCTAGACCAGCACAGCCCAACAGAATTTTAATGTGAGCCACACATGGCATCAGACATTTTCTAGGAATCATGGTAAAATAAAAAGAAACAGGCAAAATTAATTTTAGCAACATATTTTACTTAACCCAGTATATCAAAAACATCATTTCAGCACATAACCAGCATAAAAACTATTAGTCAGATTTTTACACGCGTGTGTGCTGAATCTTTGAAATCCAGTGTGCGTTTTGCAGGGCAGCACATCTGAGTTTGGAACTGCCGCCTTTGGAGGGCGCAGCAGCCTCGCGGGGCTTGCGGCCGCAGTCCTGGGCAGCGGCTCCCGGCCTCGGGGTGCCTGAGACAGAGGGTGCACTTGGCTCCGGAGGAAGGTGGCAAGTGGAGCCATCGCGTCACAAGTCACAAAGCTGGCTGCTTCCGGGAGTTGTAGCCCTCGCAGCCCCGCCCCACCGTCCTCACGTGCCCTCCCCACCCGCGCTGTCCCTTATGAGGGGAGCAGGGCAGGGGAGGGAATAAAAGGGCTTAGAGATGCGGGCACAGCTGTCATAGGCCATCTGGCTGCCCCTGCTGAGGAGCCCACGCTGCCCCCACGCCCAGCCTAACCCCCTCACCTGTGGACGCAGCCTAGAAGCACGCCCCTTCGCACACACGCAGGCTGGCCGCGTTCAGCTCAAGGTTAGTGACAGCTGAATTCAATCACCGCATCCACCGTGCGGTTTCCAAGACGTGCAGCCCTCAGTCCATTCCAGCTGTCTTTTCTGGGACGGTGGAGACACACACAGATTGACTATTCAATGGGACCTCGTTTTATTAGAAGTAATCAGCCATATGGCACTTTGTGGCAAGTCAACATGCCCTTTTTACAATTAGTGTCATTCAGCAGACTCAGTTCTGAGCTGGGGCCTGGTGCTGCTCGCCCTTAGAAGGCATCTCACTCGCGGGGGACAGCCGCTACACAGGAGGACGTAGAACCGAGTGTAGTTTCTGTCCCAGGACGGCAGAGCGGGAATTGCCTTAGCTGACGGCTGGTCTTAAGGGCTTTAACTTTTCCTTGTAAGTAGAAAACTTTCTTTCAATTGAAAGCTTATGGGGACCCTGATGAAGACACAGATTCTTCTGCAGACCCGGGGAGAGGACCCAGAGCTCTCCCTGCTTCTCCCTCACAGCACAGCAGTGGGGCCAGGCCTTGCTTGAGAACGAGGTCCTCATACTGGCCCCCACATATTCCAGAGCTCCGGGTATAGATCAGCCAAGTGGAACACGCAGCGCATTTTCTCACACGAAAGGAAGATACCACACCAGCCCACAAAATCCAAAAGGCCATTAAAATGGTGTGACAGCCCCAACCGAAACATGGCCACCCCCAGGCGCCCTCAGGACCCGGGAGCGGCTCGACGCCCTGACCACGGGCTCCCAGCTTCCCTGAGCCTTGAGCCCCTCCGAGGCCTGAGTCTGTGGAGCCTGGCTGAGAATAGTGGGCTGGGGTGGACGTTGGACGCCTGTTGCTGTGACCGGTTGCTGCAAGCTTGAGAGGTTTTCATTCATGAAGGCGAGGAGGGGCCTGGTAGGGTGTGGGGACGCCTTAGTAACCTCAGAGGAGAGTTCTGGAGACGGGTGTGCATGTCAGGGGAGGCTCTACCTGGGACAGGTAGGCAGAATCCGACAGACAGCTGTTATCAGCCAGGCTCGTCGGTCAGGGATGGCCTTTGTGAGTTTGACTCTATCCGCAGGAATATAAAATGGGCTGTTCAATGAGACCATGGGCAAAGACCTGGAGCCAGGCCTTGCCTTCAGTCATGACATCTGCTCAGAGACACTCTTGGGGACATGTCGACCCCCCCAGGCCACCTCTCCATCTGCTCAGAAACCTCTACCAGCTGCCACCACCGTCCTAGTTGAGAGGAAGAGCGTAGGCCAATATCAGAGAACACAGAGGCACAAAGGAGGACTGACGGGGCGGTCAGCAAGGAGTAAGCGAGGTCCTGAGGGAGGTGCCCAGCTTCCCGGGAGGCTGGTTGACCTCGCCTGTAGCAAGGGCTCAGGGCTGTTGCCCGGGTCGGGCGGCCCAGGCCAGGCAGCCCAAGCCAAGACAAACATTGTGCATGAGCTCACTGGTCTGGGATGGCAGCTCGGATGTGCTATCTGAAATGCCGACTCTAGACTGGGGACTTAACCGGAAAAAAATAAGCATGAAATCTGGAAACAAAAGAAATGTTAACTTGAACTGGTTCACTTTATCTGAAAGCTGTTCAGATCCAAACATACCTAATGGCAAAGCCAAGATTTAAATGGGCCCCTTGGGGAAGAATTAAAATGGAAGCATTTCCAGAAATGGATAAGAAGGCTAGAATCTGAAGTACATTAACATTTTTTTTAAAAAATAGAAGGTAAAAACCCAGCCAGGGTTGATGGGAACTCTGACCCAGGGGCTTGGAGCACGCAGCTGACTTTTGTTTCAACAGCTTCAGCCCTCCAGGATCCAAGTTCACTTCCGGGGCTCTGTTTCCTGTTTCTCCTTCTTTGTTGCCCAGAGAGAGTTTGGAAAATGGGGAGAACATGCCTCAGGAGGGTGGGGGAAGGAAGGAGGACAGCATGATAAAGAGGCAGAAAAGTGCCCTGTCAATGAAGATGAGAGATTCCAAGCGGGCCCCTCCCAGCCAGCAGGCAAGACCAGGGACGCCGGCACCTTCGTGTGTTTTCAGGGGAGCAGGTCATGTCCTTGACATACATGTGAATCTTTCCTTTTCTGGGGAAAGAGCAGTCATGGGGGAAGGGCTTTACGTGCCTGAGCAGAGAGAGGTTTTCATTCATAAAGGCGAGGAGGGGCCTAGTAGGGTGTGGGGACTCCTTAGTAACCTCAGAGTGCCTGGCGGACCTACGGACACTCTCAAGGAGTCTATACTCTCAGGAGGGACGCAGGCGACTGCCTAGTAGATGTAATTACCAACTGTCTTATTAAGCGTCCCCAAGGAGAAGTGGGAGTAGATTGTGAAGGGCAAAGTGAAGTGGGCAGTTGAAACTTGGTTGGTTAGCCCTGCCAGTCTAGAGCTCCGACCGGAAGAGAGAGCTACAGATGAGGGTGGAATGAGAACTATGGATGGAAACAAGGTTCTGTAGAGAACAAATACAGAGAAAAAAGAGGGTCTAGAATAGAGCCTTCGTGTCAACATTTAAAAGTGGGGTAGAGAAGGATGAGTTGGCAAACAAAACAGAGGAAGCCCATGGTATTCGACTCATGAACCGCTGTATTTTCCAGAACAGAGCCCGATGCTTCACACAGAGTAAGTAATCGATAAATATTTATTGACTTAATAAATCTATCATCTTGGCTGTCTTTTCCCAGGGAGGGAAGCTAGGCTTGTGTTCATCAGCCAGCTGTGTTACAAAGGTGCTGAGTAACAAATGACCCCAAAGCTCAGTGACTCCACTCGTCATACTCAGTTCTAGGCTGTTCTACATGTCCCATTTTGGAGCTGAGTCTGAGGGACAACAAGTGCCTCCGGTGTGCTCTCTGCTGCCAGGCACTTTGAGAGCCACTACGCACATCATACCCACCCAAATTCCAATGGCAAGTCATGACCAAGCCAGAAATCAAGAGGCGGGTAGTAAGCACAAGTTAGAGTCCAAGGGATTTGGGTTCAAATGCTGATTCTACCACTAATAAATGCATGAATTTAGTTGCATTACTTACGCTATCTAAGCCTCATCCCTCACCTTTACAGTGAGTAAAACAGCTATTGTTAGGGGTTTAACATGCACAAAGTCCTCGCACATTATCTAACGCATGGTAGGTGTCCAATAATCAGTAGCTCCTGTGGTCTGTGACCTTGTCTTCTAACCTCAGCACTGAATCCAAAAAGCTCAGCTGCATCACTCAGAGCTCCAAGCCCACAGTTCAGACACAGCTGTGCCGATACTCCCTACACCTCAGTGGTAAAACCCACCCAAAAGGCAGTCTCCAAGATGTACCCAGGGAAGGGGAGGGGGCAGCAGAAGGTAATCAAGAGGTCTTTAGCAGGGTCCAACCCAGCCATTGGCCAAATGCTGCCCAGACTTGCCAAAGCTGATATTTGATTTTCATCTGGTCCCGACCCACACTTTTGCCTAAAGTCATCCTTACAAGAAATCCTATTGCTTCTCAAGACACAGGCCCAGCCTTTAGTTCTGCCTGTGTCTTGAGTGATTCCAAAATATTAAAGGGGAATAAAATGCTACAGACAAACCACTTTTCCAAATGGTACTCTCCTCAGGTTGCATTTGAACTAGACCTTGGCCTTAAATGCAATATCCAGACCTTGAAACCTTGAGAGGCCTTTTTCCATGAACACTTAGGTAAAGATGAAGAATTCATAAGATCCAATGAAATGCCTGGCATCCATCCTGGGTTTATCCACTGAAGGTTATTCTCTTTCATCCTTATCCACTATTTAGTAAATCACCAGTGTAGCAATCAATACATGACAACAGATATTGTTATTATCCTGATTTCATAACAACTGTTCAATATCTTGGACATTATAACTCTTAGAAAAATGTATTCCTGTAATTCAGCATTCTTTCTTAATAGAGACAGGTTTTATTTGACATTATTGCATTCACTTCACAAGTACTTACTGCGCATCTACATGTGGTGGGCACCATGCTAGGGGGTAAATTTAGCAGTAAATAAACATGCAGCCTCTTCCCTTGTGGGGAGAAAGGAGGAGGGAACAGAGACACAAGGAGTATAAAATTTGGCCAAAGTCATACTGCAAGTTTGAGTCAATATAAGAAGTCATATGTCCTAAGAGGACCTGTTACCCAGTTTGCAAATGTGGCAAATATAATTTTGAGGCTCCTTGTTCAAAATCATTAGGAATTTCAAGACTTGGAAGACAGGGCATTAAATCAAAGGCAGGGCCCCTCTGTCTCATGCCCAACATGGTCCTGTTCTCTGGATAGTATTTTAAAAGTCAGTTTCTACTAATTCCATACTTAAATAAGTATGAAGGAAAGCGGGGTGCATTGCAGAGTCAAGATGGAACCTCCAATAATGCCTCAGATAAAGTACAAACAGGAAATTCACATATGGCATCCCTCTTTGCTGGCCTGTGGTCACAGTTAAATGTTTAGAGTTTTGATAAATTCAAGCAGCAAAACACCCCAGCCTGAATTTCTGAATGATTCGATCACACACCAAGTTGGGAGTTGCAAATCATCTGTCTGTGTACAAAGTTTAAGGAGAAAGACCCTACACAATGGGTCAAACCAACCCGGCGTATGAATAGGTTGGTGGTTTGTGTCCAGGAATATTAACACATGCTGCATCTGTGGCTTTTCTGATTTCTTCCTTCCTTTCTTTAAAAAAATGTATTGATTTTAGAGAGAGAAAGATGGGGAAAGGAGAGAGAGGAAGGAAGGGAGGGAGGGAGGGAGGGAGGAAACATTGATTTGTTATTCCCCTTATTTATGTATTCATTGATTGATTCTTGCATATGCCCTGGCTGCAAATGGAACCCACAACCTTGGTGTATCTGGATGATGCTCTAACCAACTGGGGTACCTGGGCAGAATTTCTTTCTTTTTAAGGGGAACATCAGTCACCAAAGGAAGGGAATTCAAAACAACCTCGCCCTTTCCCTGAGATTGTGCACCAAAATCACGCGGATTAAACCAAAAGGCTTTGTCCTGTTTTCTTTTGACTTGAGCTGGTGTGTGGAAAGATATACAAGTAGGAGAGTCATCTGAGAGTATAGGTTTCCCTCGTATCTGGAGTCTGCGCTGTGCTTTCCAAGGGAGTTTATGGTGTGAGATTGGAAAAAATCACTTCATCTCCCTGGGCCTCGGTGTCCCCATCATCTACCAAGTGAGGAAGTGGGAGCAGATCGAGTCGAGGTCTCCTCCAGGTCTAATAGGCACCTGAGTCATCATCCAAAGCCTCTAGGTTCGAAGCTGCTTCTCTTTCTCATAATCTAAGAAGGGCAATACTGGTAATCAGAAAGGAAAGAACATTTTAAATGGCCATTTGTATTGCCTCACCTATGAAAACCAGCAGGCTTTGCAACCTGGACTGGGGGCCTTGAGGAGGTTTCTGTCCTTTCTCCCGGGCCCCTGTGGGGCCAGGTCCCAAAGGTGCGGAGGAGCTCTTGGCCAGGCCTCAGCCTCAGCTGGGGAACATGGTGTCCAGCGGCTCTGAGAGCTGTCCTCCACTGGGTCCAGATGGTTTCTCACTCACTTTAATTGTTCACACGCTCCCCCTCTATCTGGCTCGGGCCTTCAGGCCGCAGAGCCAAGTGTGACACCAGAGATTCCTCGGGCTCACTGTCTAACAAGTTGAGAGGAAAGAGGAACCAGCTGTTAGAAGTGCCTTCTTTTTCTTTTATCCTCACCCAAGGACATATTTGTTGACTTTGGAGAGAGAGAGGAAAGGGGAGAGAGACAGAGAGAAACATCGATGTGAGAGAAACATCGATCGGTTGCCTCCTGCCCAGACAGGGGATCGAACCCATGATATTTTGGCACATGGGACAATACTCCAATCCACTGAGCCACCCAGCCAGGGCCAGAGTCTTCTTCTCTTGCCCCTTTTCCTAACTCATTTTCTCTCATTTGTTCTTCAATCTAACATTCATTTTCCAAAGCTCCCGAGTTGCTTGCTCAGCAGCAGATGGGACACTGAAGTCAGGGGTGACTAGCAGGGTGGAGCCTGTCCAGCCGACTTTTCCTCTGTGCCTGTGAGTTGTATCTTCACTGCAGCGTTCTGAAAACTGTCTGCTAAAGGGGGGAGCCTTAGGCACGCCCCTTCCCCGGCGATGGTGGGAGGTGGGTTGACCTGGACTCAGGTGGCCCAGGAAGCCACCCAGCTTTGTTCTCTCTCCAGCTTGGCTACGAATTGCTGGTCAATCTTGAGAGGAAGTGAGCACTTTAGCTCCAAAACCAGCAAGAGGGGGTGGGGGTAGCATAGGAATACCCGCTCCACGGGAGGTAGTGAAGGGGTTTGGAAGGAATTCACCAAATTCTGAGTCCTTAGAAAGAATAATGAGGCCAGATCTCTGAGGTTCTTAGGCTGAAGGGTAAGGGGCAAATTAGTTGTGGTGGGGGGAGCAATGAAGTGGGCCCTTAGTTACCACTTTAAGGAAGGAAAACATTAGACATTCTCCTACTGCCCTCTATGCAGCATGGGTGCATGTATGCATGCACACACAAGCAAAAGAAATAACAATAATAATAATAATAATAAAGTAGAAGTTTCTACCAGATTGGCAAACTGGCTGTGGAGAATTTAGAATGGCTTTGAATAAAGTTTCCCAGGAAAAGGAGGGGCAACCCTTCATAAATCTACCAGAAAATATCTGAATCAGTTCTGCTGGAGTTCTGAAAAAGAGTCAACGGTTTACAGCAGTTGAATAAGTTTCCAAACAAACAACCAAAAAGCAGTCTTCAAAATGGGAAAGTTCTGTGGGGTTCTAGCTCGCCCTGACCCCATCCCCACCCCCTACCCCCGGCGTGGCCGCCGCCTTGCTTTTGAAGCAGCGGCATCCCAGTTTCCAGCTCCTGCCTTCAAACTGGAAGAAAAGCAGATGTTACTTGCAAATCATTGCTCATGTCTGTTCTACATTTTCTGGGGATACCTGAAGGACTGACTCACTCCCATGTCTCAAATAACTCGGAACACAGGTGGGAAAAGAAGCGGCCGCTGCTCATACAAGCTTCAAGGTGAGTGCAGGCTCCTAGATGCCAGGGCAAAATATTAGCACCGAGGACACACAATAAAGAGAACATTGAAGGCCCGGAGGAGAAGCCTGGGTGAAACTCTTCGGGAAATGAGGACATTGGCAACATCTGTGTACAGAAGGCAGTTTAGCAAGTCACACACGTGCCCAGGCAAGACACATGCCCAGAACATTCCTGGAAAGGCTGCGAGCTTTCACCTTGTGCTGACCCCTAGGCTCAAAGCAAGCCCAGTGATTCTTGAGGGAGCGGTCTGGCACGGGATCCATCTGCTCCTATTGCGAGAGTTCTCAGCGTTCAGCGAAATCGCCACCAAAACGGAACTGAACATGATGTAAGGGAACAGGGGCTAAGGTGACACACACAACAAGGGATGATCCTGCAAAACCAGACTGGAAAAGTTCAAAATAAATGGGTTACTATAGGCTTCAACAATTGAAAAAAATAGAAATCCCAGGAAAAGAGAGAGATTTTGATATTCAGGGTTATCACATAAAATGTCTATCTTCACAAACAAAAGGAAATCATAAGGCATATAAACAAATAGGAAAACATGTCTCATTCAAATCAAAAAAAGAGGAATTGATAGAAATCACCCCTGAGGGGGCTCAGACTTTCGAATCACTAGCCAAGACATTAAAGAAAACTGTCTTAAATATACTAAATAACTAAAGGAAAACAAGGGGGAAAAAACACCTTAAAGGAAATCAAAATGTGAGCAAAACAAGAATATCAACAAAGATATCAAAATTATAAAATGAGCCAAATGGAAATTCTGAAGCTGAAAAGTACAGTAACTGAAATAAAAATTTTATTAGAGATTACAACAGCAGGTTTTAATAGGCAGAAGAAAGATAAGTGAATTTATGTTGCTTTTTTAAAAAAGATTTTACTTATTTATTTTTAGAGTGAGGGGAAGGGAGGGAGAAAGAAAGGGAGACAAACATGAACACGAGAGAGAGAAACATCGATCGGCTGCCTCTCACACATGCCCTGACCGGGTGCTGAACCTGCAACCCAAGGCATGCGCCCTGACTAGGAATCAAACTGGCAACCCTTCCACTTGCAGCGTGACACCCAAACAACTGACCCACACTGGTCAGGGTGAATTTATCCTATTTAAGGGGCAGAAAGATAAAGCCCTAAGAAAAGTAAACAGTATAAGGAACCCATGGGATACCACCAAGCAGAAAAACATAAACATTATGAGAATCCCAGAAGGAGAAGGGATTGAGAACGGGCCATAAAAGTTATTTGAAGAAATAATGGCTGAAAATGCCTCAGATTTGATGAAAGACCTGAGCCTACCAATCTAGTAAGCATATTGAACTCGAAGTAGGTTAAACTCACACAGGAAATACTATGAACAATTGTACACCAACCAACTGAATAACCTAGATAAAATGGAAAAAATTCCTAAAGTCACAAAATCTATCACAACTGGCTCATAAGGAAATAGAAAGTTTGAGTAGACCTGTAAATTAATAGATTAAATCACTACTCAAAAATGTCCGAACAAAGAAAAACCCAGGATCCAATGGCTTTCTAAAAGACATATAAAAATAATTAACAATTCTTCTCAAACTCTTATAAATAACTGAAAGTAATTAATTCTAAAAAGCTAATATTAACTTGATACCAAAGCCAGACCTGCCCCCGCAAAAAAAAAAAAACAAAAAACAAAAAACAAAAAAAAACTGTAAGAAAAAAAAGCTACAAGCACAATTTACAACAGCCAAGTGTTGGAAGCAACCTCAATACCCATCAGTAGATGATTGGATCAAAAAATTATGGTACATTTACACAGTGGAATACTACGCATCGGAAAGAAAAAAAGAACTACTACACTTCGCGACAACATGGATGGAACTAGAGAGCATTATGCTAAGCGAAATAAGCCAGGGGGCGAAAGACAAATACCATATGATCTCACCTATAAGCGGAACCTAACCAACAATACAAAGATGCAAGGAAAATAAGACCAGCAACACTGAAAGAAAAAAGAAACCAACAGAGACAAGAAGGAAGGAGGGAGGGGTGGGTGGGGAAAAAGGAAGGGAAGGGGCAAGTCAAGGAACATATAGCAAGGACTCATGGACAAAGCCAAAGTGGGGAAGGATTGAGGGAGGGAGAAGGGGGAGGGAGGCAGGGGAAAGTGGTGGCGGGAAGGTGGAGACAAATGTATTTGAAAAAATAAATAAATTTAAAAAATAAAAAATAATAAAAGAAAAGAAAAGAAAGCTACAGACCAATTTTCCTTATGAATATTGATGATGAAGTCCTCAACAAAGTATTAGCAAATCAAATTTGGTAGCACATCAAAAGGACGGTAAGCTTTTTGGTTAAAACACTTTGGGCTTATTCTTGGAATGAGAAAGGTACAACATGTGAAAATCAATCAATGTAATATGCCACATTAATGGAATGAAGAAACACCCCACACGATCATCTGAATTAATTTAGAAAAAACTACTTCACAAAATTTAACACCTTTCATGATAAAAGCACTCAACAAGTTAGGACTAGGAGCAGGCTTTCTCAACATGATAAAGGTCGTGTATGAAAATCTACCACTCACATCATACTCTATGGTGACAGACTGAAAGCTTTTCCCCTAAGACCACGAATAAAACAAGGATTTTCATTTTTGACACCTCTATTCGGCAAAGATTGGAAGTTCTAGCCAGAGCAATTAGGCAAGAAAGATACATGAAAGACATCTAAACTGAAAGGAGATATCGGGACCTTCATATATTGCTGAGAGGAATGTAAAATGATGCAGCCAATGGGGAAAACAGTTTGGCAGTTTTTCAAAAAGTTGAACATGGAATTACCATGTGATTCAGCAATTTCACTCTAGAAATACACCCAAAAGAATTGAAAGCAGGAACTCCAGCAGATATTTGTACCCCCATGTTTAGAGCATCATGATTCACAATCGCCCAAAGGTGGAAACAACCTAAGGGTCCATCAACCAATGAAATGGAGAAACAAAATGTGATATATACATTCAATGGAATATTATTCAGCCTTAAGAAAGAAGGAAACTCTGACACATGCTACAATGTGTATGAACCTTGAAGAAAGTATGCTGAGTGAAAAAATGCAAAAGGACAGTCACACAACGACAAATAGTGTATAATTGCCCTCACATGAAGTTCCTAGAGTAACCAGCCTCAGAGACAGCAAATAGAGCACGGTTTACCAGCGGCTCGGTGGAGGGCGAATGGAAAGGTATTGTTTAATGTGTACAGAAAGACACTCCCTCTAGCCTTATTTCACCAGACTGTAAACATTTTAAGTTAATTCTACCTAAGACCTTCCCTCTTTCCACTCCTGCTGTTGACAGGACCACACAACACAGCACAGGCCACCAGGTGCCGACGGGGCAGGTGGCGGGACCCTCGTTTTCCACGAGTCACGGTGAGGCCTCCCACACCCTGTCCACACCGCCTCGTACCAAGGGCAGGCCACAACTTCCAGGCCACGGCTGGGCACAGGGTCCCGACACCACCGCTGTGCCTGGCCCCTGGCGACCACTTCTGCCCGATGCCTTGCTGGCTCCCCCGGTGGCCCTGTCAGGAAGAAGGCATTCTCAGGAGCCCCAAGTCTCTCTCGTTCCCCTCTCTTCCTCCTTTTCCTTCTCTATCTTCCTATTTCTCCTGCTGTTCCTCCTCTTCGCTCTGGTCTTCCTCATGCCCCAAACCCCAGAGAAATCCTTCCACTTTCCCTCCCTGTTTCTACCGAGAACATTTTGTTTATACCCACGAATCCCCTGCTTTTCTAAGGCTTAGGCTCTTGGAAAGAACAGTCTCAAGATTTTTAGCCCATCTCTTCTTCCCCTGCCATTGTCCCCTGAAGTCACAGGGCTCGGAGCCCACTCTCTGCTGGAGTGGGAGGCAGGGGAGGGGGAGGAAATGTCACACAAGTCAGGGTCTGAAAGTGTGACCCAGCCATAATGGCCCCATTTCACAGACTGATGGATGCCATGCCTAGGTCATCAGCTGGCGATAGTCACCCTGCAAGGTTGTCTGTCTTCTGATGCTGAGATGGGGTGGGGAGGGTCTTCCATGGCAGCTGCCAGCCTGGGGCTGAGAACAGCCCACCTGGGACCCACCCTGGTCCCTGTCCCCTGTGCTTCAAGCCTGGGAAAGCTCAGCATTCCCTCCCCCTCCTCTCAGTTCCCATGGGCAGCTGTCTTGCAGTTGCGTGGGGCGGGTTTGCCCACCACTGCTAATTCATCACAGCCACCCTCCCCCGCACCCAGCATCTCTGGAGTTGACTGAGAATCTGCTCCAGGGAGTAGGTGGCTTCCCACTGAACTCCTAGAGGAAAGTCTCGGCAGCCAGGGTGTCGGGGTGTGAGGCTGATAAGCAGGTGCCACACTGGGGCGATTCCTGCTTCCGGGTGTGAACGTTCTCATTTTCTAGTTCCGTTCAGGACCAAAACCAGCACACCCTCCATCTGTCTCATTCCCTCTCGCCTCTAAAGAGACCGAGACCCCCTAAACACACACAGAAGCAGAACCAAACCTTCCCCATCAGGCAAGCCCAGCCTGCTCACTGTGACCCTTGGAAAAGACAGGTGCGTGTCACGCAGCAGAAGAGTCAGCCCCCCTACCTGTGGGGCACGTGGGGCAGCATCGCGGCACCTCCCCTGTGACGCCTGCGTACGTTTCCTATGTATGGTTAGCTCCCCCGCTCCTGCCTGTCTCCTGCCTGCTCATGCTAGACCCAGGCCTTGGGCAGGGGCGGGGGCAAGGCCGTGGGCGTCCTGGTAGTTCTGGGCTCTCCAGGGCGTGTTTCTCATGCTCGAGTCCAGGACCCGCTAGAGCATCTCAGTTCATTCCTCCCACGTCTCCAGCTTCCTTTGTCCCTCGTCACCTGGGCTGGATGCTGCTGTTCCCACCACGGGCCACCGCCCTCACCAGGGCGGCCCCTACACCCTCCAGGCACGTGTTTTAAACACAGTAGTAAAATATGGTATTAGCAGACACTTTGGGGCAGATCAAACAATGACTCCCATTGAAAAGTAGCTTTTTACTCACAATCTCACAGTTCGCGAGAGGAGGGAGCACACCCCACCACTGGGCAGGGAGGCAGGCAGAGAAGACGAAGGTCAGTCAGGAGGCGGAGGGAGGCCGAAATGGGAGCAAGAGCCCTGACTCTGGTTTCTGGGGAGAAGGAGTGGGGGAGGCAGGGCCGGCAGCCTCAGGATCGGTTGGGGACAATTTCAGGGCTCCGGTGCATAGGGCTGTCCTGGTTGTCTGGTCCCCGGTCCTGGGTGACGAAGGCAGGCAGATACTGGCCCAGAGTGCGAGCTGGGTAAGGAGGTGGGGAAGGGGCCTGCAGATTGGTCAGTTTGCATTTGAAGAGCAGCAGCTGGCGGGTAAGTTGTTCACTCTCAAAGAATTGGCTAACCCTGGGATGGACAGTCCTTCCGGAGTCAGCAAAGCTCCAGATGTCAAACCCTCAGAAAACAAAAAATTAAAGACGCGGTAGATTCAGTACAGAGGCCGCTTGGATGAGGAGGCAGCACTCCCCGGGGCTGCCCCGGCCCCATCGGGAGCCCTCCCTGCCCCCTGGAGCCGTCGGCAGCGGCCATGCGAGGCCGGCGGGCCAAAGCAGAGGGCCGCCTGCACTGTCCCCGCCTGCTGCCCCCTGGAAATGCACTCAGGCCCCGCGTGGAAGGGCTCTCTCCGGTGTGTTCCCCGCTCTCCCCCTCCTTGGGACACAGATGAAAAACCCATAAGATGGGCCAAAGCGAAGGTCGACACCCCTCCCCCAGGCCCCTGCTGCTGACCACATGCTGCCGTCTTCCTTCACTCAGAGTTCTCTCCCAGGATGCTCTTCGCTGCTCGGTCTGCCCACAAGGTCACCGGACCCTGAGACACGTGTGACCCCAACACGGGACACCTTACAGTCTCCCACCCAGGACGGTGGTGGCCCATGGAATCCACACTGCCTACGATGTGACTTTGGAGTGTGCTTTTTTAAAATCAGGAAACTCATATCCTAAACATATCCCATGTTGCTAAGAACACGTCATAAAGCCATTGACTTATTTGCACCGTTGCCCACCTGGGAGCACGTCCTCATTTCTGTATTGCTCCCATCACTAGACATGGGAGGGGAGAGAGGCTGGGCTTGCCCGTTCCTAGCACGGCACATGCTCCCCCACAGTGACAATAGACGGGTCAATGAGGAGGCATCTTGCGATGATGCGAGCTGATCGTGTGAGCCTGTCTCCCGCCCCGAGGCGTGTCCTGGAACCCGCTGGAACGGGCAAGGGCACAAAGCTGTCCTTTGTGTCTTGTTTTCTTCTGTGGAATGACGCCGAGGCCTCTGAGCCAGCCTCCGAGGGGCCCTGGGCTGGTATTATTACCCCTGGGAACCCCGGGCGTTTTTTTTTAGGTGTTTGTGTTCTTTCGGGCGCCCAGCACAGCGCTATGGCCTACACTAGCTGCGGCTCCTCGAAGGAAGCCTGTATTTCACACAGAGGTAACTGAGGCCCCAGCAATAAAGTCAGCTGAGTGAGAGTCAGGCAGCAAACTGTGGTTGGAGCGCCTGTCCAGGGCCCTGACTCGCTGAAGCCGCATAAGGACCATCGTCCCTCAAGGTCTCCAACTGACCTGCCGCAAAATCCGGGCAGGGCCACTGGGGTTAATTTGACCATGAGCAGGACTTGAGAGAGATGTGAGATGTTAAGCTCATTAAATATATAAATGAACAAGTTTTTGCTTACTAAATCCCGCCAATAATGTCCAATGAGCCTCTAAGTCATATCATAGACAGGTAACGTGGAAAGAAGAGCGAAGGAAGAAGGAAGAGAGACGCAGGGAGAGGAGAGATGGGATTGGACGAGAGCAACGCCAGGATGCAGCGGGGAGGTTGGGGCAGAGGGGACTGGCCGGGACCCTCAAGGGTGCTGCGCGCTTTGGTGGCCCAGGGCCATGCCCTCCCCGGCCAGCTCCATGACATGCTAGCAGGCCAATTAATAAGGGTCCAGAGTTTTAGTCTCTCGATCATTCAGAAAGCTATCAAAAGTGACCCAAAACCGAATAGCCTCAGCTGCCCCCAAGGAGGAAGGCACTTCAGGACAAGGATGCTGAGCAGGGGGGTTGGGGTCCCCCGCCCTGCATGGCATCAGAGCCACCCTGGACCTTCTGAAAACGCACAGCCAGGGTCTCCCGCAGACCCGCTGACTCAGCATTCCTGGCATGAGGGCCCAGACACCTGTGTTTTCAGGAAGCACCACAGGGCCTTCTGGCTCAGACCCCAGGGCTGAGACACCCTGTCTTTGCCCCAAAAGAAACTTTTCTCCCTCTGCTTCTCCTTGGTCACGGAAGTCTGTTTTATGTCACATAACCAGTGGTTTTTTCCTGCATGATTTTTTCTTTTTAACAGAGTGCTCGTCCAGTCCCTGGCCTTCGCTACAAGAATAACCGTCAGAGATCAGCTCCTTCTCAGCGAGGCTGGCCCATCCCCTGTCCTCCTTTAAGTTCATGGCTAAGGTTCCTTTCGAAGCAACCTCCCGCCCTAGCTCAGCACGTCTATCTCCACGTTATTAGTAATTCCACATTCGAGGGCTGGGATTCAGCCCGACTGGGGGTCTTCACGTTTTCCCCCATCCCCGCTCCTGAACCTGCACCCCACCAAGATGCCTCGTCTTTCCTCCCCCCCTTCCCAAATCCATGAAACCTGAAAGGAAATGGAGCCAGAAATAGAAGAGACAGTATATTTTGTATTTTAAATGGGCTCAAGGTGTTTAGGGGGAAAAAAGGAGAGAGAGAGAAAGGAATTTTTAAAGGTCACATGTGTGCGTGAGAGAGATGGATGAACAGACAAGGGTACTGAGAGAGGCACAGACAGAGCCCAGAGACAGGCGTTTACGGGGAGCCTGGCCCCCTAAGGTGCAGAGGTTGGGGTCTTGAAGTTAGCATCTCTCTCCCTTTCTCTAGCGACGCCTGAGGAGCAAAGCAGGGGTTCAGGCGCAGCAGGCGCCCTGCGGGCCCGAGCCCAGCGGCGCTACTTGCTGAGAGACTGCGCCCCCCTCCACCCCCGAGCCCGTGCCCCTCCCGCCAGGCTGGTGCAGGCGCTCCGGGGACACCTGAGTGAGCCCTCTGGCTGTGCTCAGAGTCCCACAAACCCCTCTGGCCTCCCCACCGAGGCCGACGGCGTGGGGATTTCCAGCAGGGCCCGGGCGATGCCGGGCACGATCGTATCTGAAGCCCCCACTCCCCCGGGAGAGCCGGCTGCCGGCTGCCGGCTCCGAGCAGCGCACCGCCGGGCAGGCGGAGCACCCGGGTTCGGCCAGCCCGGGCCCCCTTCGCCTGAGGGACCGCGAACTGCTTCCTGCGCTTCTCTCAGGTTCCATTGCCTCAGTTACAAAACAGAGATAATGACGCCAGGCTGGCCTAAGGCCAGAACTTTAATCAGGCCTAAGTGACACATCGGGAAAACACCGAGACACTCGCCCTCGGGTCTGGGATGCTCCAGCAAGAGCAGGAAAGCGTGGCGGGCTTCCCTTGACACCTGGAATGAGCAGATCCAGCCGCGGGTGGAAGCTCGCCCGGCCCCCGAGGGCAGCGGTGACTCCGGGTGGCCGGGTTTCTGAGCACAGGCGGCTGAGACCCAGGCCCGCGGCCAGGATGGGCCCCAAACAGCCCAGCCCCCTCTCTCGGGCGCCTCCACGGCAAGCAGCCTGGCCCGTGCATTAATAATGCCATTTCCCATGGGTGCCACAACCCGGGAAAAAATGGAGAAACAACGCGAGTAAAGAAGAGGGTGGGGGCTGGGGGCTGGGGGCAGGGGCCGGACCCGGAACACAGCGCGGAACCCAGGGCCCGAGGGCTGCCCTTACGGGAGGTCGGAGCCTGGGCTGGGCGGGGAGTAACCGCGCCCCCCACCCCGTCCCCGCGCAAGGGGGTTACAGGAAAATCGTGTACACCCCGCCGCACCCAGGGGCCTCATTACCCCACCCACCAAGACGTGCCCAGGTACAAATGTTACTATTTGTAATGGACAATGGACATTTCTATATAAACACTGTTATAAATGAAGCATCTGGAAAATTTTGCTCTGTCATCGTCAGGGGTCGGCAAACTTTTCCTGTAAATCTCTGGACTGTGGGCGTGTTTAGGCTTGAACAGGTCACACAGTCCCTGTCTCAACTGCTCCAATCCACACCTGTTGTGGGAAAGCTGCCATAAACAAGAGGTAAATGAAAGAGCAGGAGGCTGTGTTGCAATAAAACTTTATTTACAAAGGCAGGCAGGGGGCGGGGTTTGGCCCACCGGTTGTTTGTCACCCCCATGCTCTATAATATGGCATCTAAGTAAAGCCAGTGTGGCCACTGCGCAAACACAACTGTAGGACAGTTCTGCCCTCACCTCCTCACCGCCCCCCCCAAATTCCTGCTTCCAAGCCACTTCTAGGTAAAAATCCTGGAGCCACCCTTGGTCCTGCAGGACCTTTTCCTGATACCAGCCACAGCCTCTGTGCATGGCACTAGCCCCGGGTCCCTGACGGGCCATGGGGTGGAAGGAGCCACGAAGGCTGACTCGGTCCTGGAGACAGCCAGAGAGCAGAGAGGAGCTCCGTGCTCTTTGCCGTCCGGATAGGAAATGATGTTTCTGGTCTTTCTCCAAAGAACCGCACTGATGATAAACAGAGTGATGCCAATGAAAACATGAAGGGAATGTTGGCTCCGTCCCCAGTGAAAGAGATGATGGCAAGTGTGTCCTGCCTGGAAGTCCCTACTGGCTGCTCTCTTCTTCCTGCCAGGCAGCGAGGGGAGGAGACACTGGGCCCCCGGGGCTGAAGCAGACAGGCCAAGGGGACTCGCGTGTGGCAGGGGAGCAGGGCTGGTCCTCCCGTGTGCCAGGAAGGACCGCCTTCAGCACAGGATGCAGAACGGAGAACACAATCGGAGGAATTTAGTCTAGGGATGCTGGGTTTCTGGAAAGGGCTGTACCATCTCATTTCCTTGAGATTTCTAAGAAAAGGGAAGGTTTTCAGTGCTTGGAATGAATGGGGACAAGATTTCCTGAAGACATCTTACAATTTCCCCCAGTGCTGTGGTGATAATCCTCCTGGGGTAGACGAAGATTATTTCTCTCGTTTATTAAGGGTTTCCGAAGTGCCAGCCACTGTGTTTAATGTATAATCTCCATTTTCCAAAGAAGGGAGCAAAGATTTGGGGTAGCTTGTCCCAAATCCCACAGTAAGTAGAAGAGCTGGGGTTTGAACCCAGGTCTCCAAGTCTCTTTTGTTAACACAGTGCTCTACACCCTCACGGCTCAGTGTGGTCCTGGAGTAGTCAGGGTTCTGCAGAGAAAGAACCAATGTGGTGCGTGGGGTGTGTGTGAGTGTGTGTGTGTCTGTGTGTCTATGTGTCTGTGTGTCTGTGTAGTAACAGCGAAGGCTGGGTAAGCCCCGAATCTGCAGGCCAGCAGCTGCACACACGGGGAAGAGCTGCAGCTTGAGTCCAAAGGCCACCTGCTGGTGGAGTCCCCTCTTCCTAAGGGCAGGCCAGTCTTCGTTCTTCGGTCTAAATCTCGCCGCTTCAGTCCTCTTAAGCCTCCTGAACCACCCCCCCCTCCCAGGCCTGATACCCAGGGATTCTGGAACATGTCCCCTTTTTGGTCCACAAGGCGCTGAGACACCTGCCATCTGCCATCTGCCATCCTCCCCCATTGGGACAGATGTTACTGTGGGGTGGGAGACCCCTGGGCTGTGAATCGGGAGGGCTGGGCTCTGTCTGAGTAGATTCCCAACCTTCTGTGCGTCTGCAGCTCCATCGCCTACCTCCTCTGGTCCATCACTTCCCTACGTGTGAAATGAAAGCCTGCTGACTACCTCCTGTGCCCAGTCTCTTACCCTGTCTTTCAGAGCTGCCCAGCTGCAGACTGGATTTCCTAGTATCCCTAGAAGCACGTCGCATCGTCTGACTTCCGATCAATGGGACATGAGCAAGAGTTGATCCGTGGGACTTCATGGTTGCACTCCTTACAAAGGAAATTGGCGGCCTTCTTCTCCGCCAACCCGTTTTCCCACTGCCTATGGGACAATTCAGCGGAAAGCCACAGCCAGAGGACAGCAGAGCAGCAAGACAAAGAACCTGGGTCTTGGAATGACCTCATCGAGCAAGCCCGCCGGCCTGGGCTCCCCACCGTGTGGGCTCCGCGGTATAACCGCTAACCCCGGCTAACTCTGGGCGGAGGGGAGACGAGTGGCCTGGCAGCTGCTGGGACACTTTCTTCCTATCCAACTAGCCTGGAGCAGAGGCTGGAGTGTGACAAGCTCCAGGCGGGGCAACAGGGCAATGCCAGGAGGGTCACTCTCACTGGCCCGCACCCTGGTGCCCCTTATAAGAGGCTCGTGAAGCTTCTGGGAGCCCCGTGGTCTGTTCATCCTGGAAGCCTCGATCCCCACCTGTGAGCACTCTTGCTGACCCCCTTCCCTTTGGACTAACACCTCCCTGACCTCAGAGGGCCCAAGGCTCCTAGGTCTCAACCATCTGATTCGATACATTCGTCCGCGCCCACGACAAAGGGCCGCGGGAAGGGAACGCCTTCCTATTTCAAGTTTGCTAAGAATTATTGAATGTTATCAGATTTTTCTGTGTATGTTTAAAAAAAATACCACATTTTCAACTTCCGTCTATTAATACAACAAATTATATAAATTAGTTTATATTAATATTAAAGTCTGTTTCCCTTGGTCTCAAGGTATTTAAAAGAAGAAAAAGGAGAGGAGGCCCAAGGCCAAAGCTCAGATCTGAGCCCCGGGCAGCGGAGTCGATCCTAAGCTCTGACGGAACAAAAGGTGAACTGGAAAACCACAGAGAGTTTAAGAAGGGATTTGAATACAGTTCGGCCTAGTTAATAATTTTCCAAGGTAGACCTCCTGGATCAATTGGGCAGTTTCCTAGAAGGAAAAGTAAGATTGTCTGATAAGATTCGGTCCTACCCCTTTGTATGAGAATTTACTGTCACCATAGGAACCTTGGTGAACAAGCAAAATATCATTTACTTGGGTGAGACCCAGGAGATTATTCAGTTAAAAAAAAAAAAAAGATCAAGGTCTCAGATTTTTTTTTTTCCTAGACAACATGGCACCATAAAATGCCCAGAGACATATGCCTGCATAATATGCTGATGAACATGTTCCAAAGATTTCTGCCCTGACCGGTGTGGCTCAGCTGGTCATTATTCTGCAAACCAAACAGTCGCCAGTTCAATTCCCGGTCAGGGCACATGCCTGGGCCGGAGGTTTGGTCCCCAGTCGAGGTGCGTATGAGAGGCAACCTATTGCTGTTTCCCCCTCACATAGACATTTCTCTCCCTCGCCTTCTCCCTCCCTTCTCCTCTTTCAAAAAAAAAATTTTTTTTTTTTTAAATATTTCAATCAGCGAGTCAGGAAACAGAATCCTCTGGGCAAGAGGACCCTATAGCCTGATGCTTGCCTTGCTCTGAGGGTCTTTGCTCTTCTGGTTCAAGGGCCCCAGGGAAGCCTTGAAAGGGGGGTTGGTATCATCTCTTTTTACATTTAGGGAAAGCGGAGGCGCAGCTCAGTGGGTCTCCGTCATCCCTCCTAGGGATCTGCTCAGAGTGGAAGAGCCCAGGAGAGGGGAAGAGGGGTCTGGCCCAGCAGGTGAGTCAGGGGGACCGGTGGCCGCTGAGCAAACCCAGAGAAGCCAAGGGTGAGGCCGCGGGGGCGGGAAGAGGCAGGGGCTGGGAAAGCAGAAATCAGGCCACGTGGAGGCGGCCTGTAGGAGAACAGCTCTCAATGGGGCGTGGGGAGGGACAGTAAACAGAATATTCTGGCGCTCGGCTCTGCCTCTTTTGGCACCACCCAAGCTAGGCAGCCTATGGAAGAGACTTTATCACCTCTCAAATGTTGATTCTAATTTTGAAATCTTTCTATTCTAACAAGATATCAAACTATGTGTTATAATAGGAGAACACACAGATTGCTACCTAAGCGACAACTTCCCAGAGAAAAGCCCACGTGCTCTGCTATGTTGTTCCAAGCCCTAAGCAGGGCGGGGGGTGGAGACATCAAGGCGGGCCCCCCTCAGCTCTGCTGCCGCGGGAGGCGCCAGTGCGGCTGCTCCCCGGGGTCTTCACACCCTCACACTTGTTCCCCGGACAATTTGTCAGGTTAAATGTCATTCCAGGCTAGGAAAAAACACCCACCAGCAGCGTCTTCTGAGAAGCAGTACTCTAATGAGGTCATTCCTTGACTGACTAACTCTCCAGAGGAATCCCCATAAGTGACCACCCAGCAGTGTGATGAACTGTTTACTAAGCTAATGTGCTAAACTTTAGCACTTTGGTCTTTAGAAAGAGTAAACTGTGCCGGGTGGCTCAGTTAGTTGGAGCATCATCCCGTACACCAAAATGTTGCAGGTTCAATCCCTGGTCAGGGCACATACAGAAGGCAACTGAAAAATATTTCTCATATTTCTCTGTCCTCTCTCTCTCTCTCCAGTAAACATATACTCAGATGGGGGGGGGGGAGAGTAAATGTGACTTAAGCAAGTATTGATATTGGATGTCAATTTTGTGATTAGGTATTTATATGCCTGACACAGTGATACCCCCAATAAATCTAGTACCCACCTGGCACCATACGCAGCGCATGGGAAAGAGGGGAGTAAAAATGGACATAGGACTTGTCAAAAGTCTCACGGTTGACAAGCTGTCCAGCCTCCCTGTCACCCTGCCTCCCTTTCTCTCTGCCTCCTTAGTGCCATCTTAATGGTCTTTAACGGCCAACCCCAGCATACATAGCTTCCAGATTTTTACCCACTAACATGAATATTCTCCTTCCCTCACTGGGTAGCCATCTCAGGGATCAAAAACCGTCTCCCTGCACTTTGCTGTCGTCACAGTGGGGCGGCCAGTGTCTGCAGCGTGTGCCCAGCGTGGCCCTGCCGTGTTCCCATGCTGAGAACAGGACCGCAGAGCGGCACGTGCAGCCAGGCTCCCAGCCCCACGCTTCCCTTCCCATCGACCTTCCCCCCGGGGGCTCCACCCACAGTCACCGCACTCTGCGCCTGACTCAGTCATTTCCTGCCCAGTTACTCAGCTTGAACCTCTTGACCGCTACTAACATGTTCAGGATGAGCAGCCTTTGAGAAGGAAGGGAAACTGGACATCTGGACTCCAAAGGTTGTTCTAGGGAAAAAAAACAAACCTCTCTCAGCCCCCACCTGCCTCTTGGAGGCCACGGGGGCCGATCCTTCCACCGAAGCCAGCACAGGAGGTGCACGGTCCCCAGCTTCAGCCAGGTGAAGCTTCCCTTGGTCTGGAGGGCGGCGGGTGTTTGCACATCTGCCTCACCCATATTTTGTACCGAGAAAGACTCACACCTTTCCAGCTCCCACCGAGTGCCTTAGCGGCCTCCTCAGGAATAATAGTGATTACAGTTGAAATTTAATACTGTATTGGTTTCAGGGGTACAGCCCATGATTAGGCATTTATATAACTTATGAAGTGCTCCCCTCCCCCGGCTCCGTAAGCCTAGTGCACACCTGACGCCACACAGAGTCATTACGACATTATCGACTATGTTCCCTGTGCTGGACTCTCCATCCCCGTGACTATTTTGTTTAACTACCAATTTGTACTTCCTAATTCCCTCGCCTGTTTCACCCAGTCCCCCAACTTCCTCCTGTCTGGCAACCATCAGTTTGTTCTCGGTATCTATGAGGTTGTCTCTGTTTTGTTTGTTGATTTATTTTGTTTCTTAGATTCTACATGCACGTGAAAGCATATGGTAGTTGTCTTCCTCTGTCTGACTTATTTCACTTAGCATAATGGCCTCTAGGTTCATTTCTGTTGCCACGAATGGTAAGATTCCGTTCCTTTTTTGTGGTCGAGTCATATTCCATTGTACATATGCACAATCTTTTCTATATCCAGTTTATTGATAGACATCTAGGTTGATTCCATATCTTGGCTATTATAAATACTGCTACAGTGAACATAGGATGCATATATATTTTGAATGAGTGTTTTGGATTTCTTTAGATAAATACCCAGAATCACAATCGCTGGGTCATAAGGCAGTTCCATTTTTAATTTTTTGAGGAAACACTATATTGCTTTCCACAGTGGTTGTACCAGTTTGCATTCCCACCAACAGTGCATGAGGATTCCCTTTTCTCCGCATCCTCAGAAACACTTGTTGTTGATTTGTTGCCATTCTGACAGGTATGAGGATATTTCATTGTGGTTTTAATTTGCATTTCTCTGATGATGAATGACATTGAGCATCTTTTCATATGCCTATTGGTCATCTGTATGCCCTCTTAGGAGAAGTGTCTATTCAGGACCTCTGCCCGTTTTTTAATTGATTTGTTTGTTTGTTTGTTTTGGTGTTAAGTTGTATGAGTTCTTTATGTGTTTTTTAATATTAACACCTTATCAAATGTATCATTGGCAAATATCTTCTCCTATTTGGTAGATTGTCGTTTCATTTTGTTGATGGTTTCTTCTGCTGTACAAAAACTTTTAGATTGATGTAGTCCCACTTGTTTATTATTCCTTTTGTTTCCCTTGCCTGAGAAGATATATCCAAAAATAATATTACTAAGAACAATGTCAGAAAGTTTACTGCCTATGTTTTCTTCTAGGAGTTTTATGGCTTCAGGCCTTCCATTTAAGACTTTAATCCAGTTTATTCCTGTATATGGTGTAAAAAAGTGGTCTATTTTCTCTTTCTTTCTTTCTTCCTTTCTTTGCATGAATCTGTTTAGCTTCCCCAACACCATTTATGGAAGACACTGTCTTTACCCCATTGTTTATTCTTGCCTTCTTTGTCATACATTAATTGATCGCATAGGTGTGGATTTATTTTCTGGAATGTCTGTTCTGTTCTTTTGATCTGCATGTTTGTTTTTATGCCAGTACCATGCTGTTTTGATTATTATAGCCTTGTAGTATAGTTTGATATCAGGTAGCTTGATACCTTCAACTATGTTCTTTCTCAAGATTGTGGTGGCTATTTGGGGACTGATGGTTCCATATACATTTTAGGATTATTTCTTCTAGTTCTATGAAAAATATGCCACTGGTATTTTGATAGGGATCACATTGACTCTAAGATTGCTTTGAGCAGTATAGACATTTTAATGATGTTAATTCTCTCCATTCATGATTATGGTATAAACTTCCAATTATTTGTATCTTAATTTTTTTTCTTCAGTGTCTTATAATTTTATGAGTATAGGTCTTTTACCCCCTTGGTTAAATTTATTCCTAGTTATTTTTTTTAAGTTGCAAATGTAATTTTTCTTTCTGATAATTCATTATAAATGTATGAAGTGCTAACAATTTCTTAATATTAATTTTGTATCCTGCCACATTACTGAATTCATTTATCAGTCCTAGCAGTTCTTTGGTGGAATCTTTAGGATTTTCTTTATAACGTCGCCTGCAAATAATGACAGCTTTACTTCTTCCTTTCCAATCTGGATGTCTTTTATGTTTTTTCTGTGTCTGATTGCTGTGGCCAGGACTTCCTAGAACTGAGATTTGTTGATCACCTACTATATGCTTAGCCTCGTTCTCAGTATTTTCTGTGCCTTCTCTGATTGAACACTCATCGCCACCCTCTGACAGAGAAGCTGTTGGCCTCCTGAGTTTCCAGGACTCCTGACCTCTGGGATGTGTCCTTGAGCTGTCCCAATGATGTTTTTGTGCGCAAGGTGGGCCCTGGGTGAAAAGTGTTTCAGAAGCCCTTCCCTAAACCAGAGAGGGCGCTGTCTTCTTCGTCATCCGCTGTTCTTCTGCAGCTTGTCTGCTTTCTTGCCCAGCCCTTGGCCCTTTGTGAGTTTGCTGCCCGGTCACCTCTGCACATCCCCCGCACAACACTCTTCCTCCTTATTCTCAACCCTGAGGCGTCGCGCGGAGTTTCTCCAGGCCTATCCCAGGGCCACGGTGGCCTCGCTCTGGCCCTGGGTCTGCTCTGCGCCAGGCTCGTCCACCAACGCCACGCCATGGAACAGTGCTGAAGCCACCTTCAGGCCACTGAGCCCGACAGCTCCTGACACTTGGGGAGTGCTTTATCTTTTGGAAAAAGAATTCATACCCATGACCACTGTCCTTTCCTCCTCCCAACAGTCCTGAGAAATGGGCATTATTGTTCTCATTTCATGGTAAAGAAACTAAAGCTCAGAGACATAGAAGACATCTTCCTGGTTATAGGTCCTGAATGGCAGAGCCCATCCCGGAGCCCAGGTCTGCTGACCCAGCACTGCTGGTCCTCTCCCTGAGTCTTCTTGGCCTAAGCACTGGTCTCTTCACTGTGAGGCAGAGCAGGGACAGGTGGAGGGACACACCAAGGCAAATTTCGATGAATGGCCTCTCAGCAATGACACTGCAATGTGCGCTGGAGGCAGGGGATCAGGCAGAGGAGCTCCCCAAAGGAGTAAGTTGGAAGCCCACGACCAGTACTGAGAGACTCAAGGGGCATGGAGCGGAGTGGAGTGTCGGGAAGGGAGCGGTGGGGGAGCATGCAGACTGGAAGGCGGGGGATGAGCGGATAAGGGGGGCCATGTCCTGGAAAGAGCAGGCAGATTAGCCTGGCTGAAGTGCACAATGGTGGGGTGGGGGAGGTGCGGAGGGAGCCGGGGGTCCCTGCAGATCTGCAGATCAGAGAGATCAGCACTTGGGTTTGACCTTACAGGCAGCAGGGAGACAGGAAGGTCCTGGAGGAAGAAGCCAACGTAATGAGAATGTTGTTCAAGGAAGATGATGTGGTCGGTTGTATAAACAAGTGCAGAGGAGAGAGGCCCAGGAGTGGAGGAGTAGCCCGGAAGGAGCTCATTGCAACAGTCCAGCCTCCCGCCCACACCGAACCTTTTAAAATTATTAGTAGTATTATAATTTTACTTTTTAGAGAGAGAAAGAAACATAGATTTGTTGTTCTATTTATTTATGCATTCATTGGCTGATTCTTGCCTGTGTCCTGACTGGGATCAAACGTACAACCTTGGCACATCCGGCCAACGCTCTAACCAACTGAGCTGCGCCGTCAGGGCCACACCAAACCTTTGACAAATCTTCCCCTGGTTCATCACGTGCCTTAACCCAGCCCAAAGGCAGGCCCATGGCTAGAGGCGTGAGAAGCCAACAAGGTCTTGCATTGCCCCTCTTCCTGCCTGTCAGCTTTCAGGAGAAGCTGGGAGGGTCGCCCTTCGCAGTGGGTGACCCACATACCACTGGCATCGGAGCATACGGAAAAGTTTTCAGAATGTGGATTCCCAGGCCCGGCCCCAGCCCTGCTGACTGAGAACCTCTTTCCAGCCGGAGAGTGGGTCCCAGGAATCTACTTTATTTCAATAGACTATTTCTTTTTTTACTAGGCTTTTTAAAATAGACTTTATTTTTATAGAGCAGTTTTAGGTTCACAGCACAATTGAGCAGGAAGTAGAGAGTTCCCAGACACCCCGTCCATGGGGACAGGCACAGCCGCACCCCACTACCCGCACCCCCACCAGAGGGACCCGTTCGTTACAATCGATGCACCGCACGGAGCCCTCATCATTGCCCGAGTCCCCGGTTTACATCAGGGCTCATCTTGGGGAGGTGCATTCTGTGGGTCTGCGCAAGTGTGTAATGACATGTGTCCACCCTGGCAGTGTCACACTGAGTATTTCTCTGTCCTACACGCCCTGTGCTCTGCCTGGTCATCTCCCCTCCCCCGGACTCCTGGCAACCAGGGATCTTTTTACTCTCTCCATGGCTTTGCCTTTCCCAGAACATCATATCGTTGCAACCACACAGGATGTAGCCTTTTCAGACCGGCTTCTTTCACTTAGTAATGTGCACTTAAGGCTCCCCCATCTCTTTTCATGGCTTGATGGCTCATTTCTTTTTAGCGAAGAATAATAGTCCATTATCTGCTGTACCACAGTTTATTTATCTATTCACCTAGCAAAGGACATTTTTGTTGTTTCTACGTTTTGGCAATTGCAAATAAAGCTGCTGTAAACATTTGTGTACAGGTGTTTGCATGGACACATTTTCTATTCCTTCGGGTAAACATGAAGGAGTACAATTGTTGGACCACATGGTAAAGGTATGTTTAGTTTGAGAAGAAACTGCCAGACGGTCCTCCGAGGTGGCTGCACCGCTTTGCATCCCCACCAGCAATGAATGAGAGTCCCCGTTGCTCCATGTGCCCCGAGCACTTGGTGCTGTCGGGGTTCTGGGTCCCCCCCATTGTCACAAGTATGCGCAATCTTAACTTTCAACAAGCTCCCCCTGGTAGTCTCCTACTTCCTGTGACTGAGAGCCACTCCGCAGAGGTGTGTTCACTGCCTGAGAAACTGTGGAAGGCTCTGTCACAGGAGTAGATGGAAAAGCAACCCCAGGATCTCTGGGACCTCACCTGAGGTCCCAAGTGCCCCCAAAGGACTCACGGGTCTGCATTCAGTGTTGCCGCACCGGATGAACCACCACTGCGTAACCCACCAGCTGTTTGGCAAAGAATCCTCAGGGTGACGGCAGGGGTTTGCTTTATCTGGTGGGCTTTGTTTTGGAAAGGGCCAAAGCCAAGCCTCCCAATGTGCATTTCAACCAGCTCTGTCCCCCAGCAGGCTGATTTTGGCTTTGGTCCCTGTCAGTTATTGCTGCCCAGAGTAGCTCTCGTGCGTGGTGACGGCACATGGCGCTGCGAGCTTGCGGGGGCCAGGATCCCTGGGCCACTGCCAAGGGTCGCGTGACACACAGACCGTGTCAACAGTTTCCAGCCCCGAAGAGGCATGGCCTGGGGCCAGTGCAGGGTGCATGGGGGCCTGGCCACCCCCAGCACACACTCAGCCCCTGGGCCCCAGGGCCTCCTACTTACCCTCACTGCTTTGCTTCCCTCCTGATGGGCTTTATTAAACTTGCTGAGTGCGGTGAGCGCTCAGCTTCCTCACTGAGGGCTGAGCAGAGGCTGGCATAGTTCCAAGTTCAAGCAACATTAAGGCAGCCGCTCCAGGCTCCCTTAATACTCACAACGCCAACTGCTGTCCGGGGCAAGAGCTGGGGTGGGGGCAGGAGGGGACAGGGTCCCCTGCTGGGAGGGACAGAGCTGGCCTGAGGAGCTCAGTTTTTACGTGGGATCCTATTCAGTCTGTTCAGTGCATTTAGGAAATGAGGCTCATGCTTCTAGGGGCAGGTAGCTTCATTTCAAAGCGAATGGTCCCCCGAGCTTCAGCCTGCATCCTCTCCCTGCTGGATTCCTCGACACCACGCTGACCACTCTGGAGAAAAAGCCCTAATGGTCCCTCTCCTTTTGGGTCAGTTTTCACATTCTTGAGGGCTCAGCCCACCTTCATGATTGGTAGCCTCATGTCTGCCACAGAGCGCGAGCGGCAGGTTGAACCAAAGGGGCCCTAGCAGGCACCTCATTAGAGAGAATCTGAGACAGACTTGAATTTAGGGAAGCGCTTTGGAGGAGAGGCAACTCTGACGCCCCCGAAGCATGAGGATGAGAGTCACCATTTGCACAGGATTCGAGGACGTCTTTGCCAGTAGAATAAATGCAATCGGCGCATACGCCCTTGGGTGGCGAGCCGCGTACCTGAAGCCTCGGCCTTGCTGAGGGTACGGCATGCGTTAGTGCCTTCACGGGCTTGAAGTAGAACTTCCATTTTCTCCAGAGAATAATCGGCGCGGCCAAATCTAACCCAAGAGCCATGAACTCCTCTGTAAACGTGGGAAAGCCTCTCAGGATGATGCTGGTGGGGCTGGCGTGGGCACGGGTGAGGCAGGACGCGAAAGAGCAGGGCGCTGAGGCTCCGACCCGGAGGCCCCTTCAGCGTCTGGCTTGAGCCCTCCTGCAAACCCACGGAGAATGGCAGCAGAGAAGTGTTGGCTCTTTTATAATAAATGGTGCCACCCAGGAGAACAGGAAGCTAATGTTCCAAAGCCCAGACTCCCCAATGGTGCGTAGGTTCCAGATTCCATTGGGCGAAACCACAAGACCCCGTGGGTTAGAATTCAAGGTCGTGCTGGGAGCCCATTGGCCAGAAGTGAGGTCAGGCCGATAAACAGGTCTAGAGGACAGCTCTGAGGTCTGTCCCCGTGGCCCTCCATCTAATCTCATGTAGCCAGGCTGTTGGTCCACCTTAGGGCTCAGAAACTGAAAGTAGGTCAAAATGTTACCTTTAGCTACTGCCAGGAGGTCTGACCCTGTGACCGTTAGTCAGGTCTAGGCTACTGTCTCCTGCTGCTTCTGGGGTTGCTGATTATCCGGGAGAAATCTATGTCTCCAAGGGCATGGGAGAGAGAGAGAGAAAGAGAGAGAGAGAGAGAGAGAGAGAGAGAGAGAGAGAGAGAGAGAGAGATGTGATTTCTAGAGCTAGGATTTGAAGCTAGATTTCATCAAAGTAGTTAGGACCCTCTGTCTCACTGTCCTGCTGTGTCCTAACCTCTTCTTACATGGATACCAGTCACATTGGGGTAGCACCCACCCTTTTAATTTGACTTTAACTGTAATTACCCCTTTAAAGCCCCTATCTCCCAATATTCTGAGGTATCGGCGGGTAGGACTTCAACCTACGGATCTGTGGGGAACACAATTCAACTGGTGATGCCCAGCACGTGTCTTCTCTCTCTGCCAGCATCTCCGCCCCACCTCCCCAGCCTCTCCGGGACCAGAGCTGGGTGGGCAGAGCCATGGAGGGATGGAGGGATTCTGTCTGCCCGGCTTTGGGGCGCCTGGCCTAGGCAAGTATAGGAAACTGCCCTTTCTCTTGGGAATGGCCCCCTGGGTCCTGTGGGGGCCCCCCTCCTGCAATTCTGAGGGGCTGCTCTGCTCTAGTTCCCTCGACGAGGGGGATGCTGCCGAAGCGGCAACAATGCCCTCTCAGCCCCTGGTTTTCAGAGATGGAGCCACTGTCTTTGGGTGTCAAGGACAAAGGCATGCAAGGGGGCTGGACCTGCTGTTCAGGTGAGACCATGTCTCCTCTGGGTCAGCCTTTGCCAGGACTGACAGCCTGCCCGGCAGCCACGCCGCGCCACCTCCCGCCGGCTCCGCCAGCTCCTCGCCCCTGAGAGCCTCCGGCCAGGCTCAGGCCCAGGCTCCTCGCCAGGGCCCCGTGTGTCTGCTGAAAGCCCGCCTCCCGAGGCTGGGGGTAAGGCGACGTGTCCCCACACCTTGCCCTCTGCATAACCACAATGTAAGACTTGTCCCTCAAACTCCTCTCCTGTCAGGACAGCGTCCAGAAACCTCCCCGGGAACCCCCACCGGGTGGGCTGGTTCTCGCCTTTGGAACACAGGGGTGCTGGACACTTACTGAGTGGTACCTCAAGGGAAACTGAGGCAGAATCCTGTCTTCGCTCCCCATTACAAAGTGTGACATTAATTGGGGTGGAAGTTGGGTGGCTGTGGAGGGGAAAATTGGAGCAACATTCACTGCCAGCTAAAAGTGGGGTGCACAGCCCTGTCTGGCGTGGCTCAGTGGCTTGGGCATCATCATGCAAAATGAAAAGTTGCCGGTTGGATTCCCAGTCCGGGCATGTGCCTGAGTTGTGGGTTCGGTCCCTGGTTGGGGCACATAGAGAATGCGACCGATCAATGTTTCTCTCTCCCTCTTTCTCTCTCCCTCATCCTCTCTCTAAAAATAAATAAATAAAATCTTTTTAAAAGTATAAATAAACGTGGGTGCACAGCTGCGGGCCAGAGGCCGCTTTTCCTCCCTCCTCTCGGGTCTCTGGCTCCAGGCAAGCCAGCACCGCGCCCATTTAGGGCGTCGTGGTCTGAATAACTTCCTTCCAATGGGCACAGCTGAACAAATTGCGCTTTTCTATGAAAAGTGCTCATCCTATTCAAAGACAGACCAATTATGACCACAAAACACAACCATAACATTAGCATAAAAACTATTTTTTAAAATATAATGCAACGTAGATAAAATCCAAAGAAACAGAAGCAGGCTCGGGGGCGAGAGAGAGTGCAGCGTGGACGAGGGAGTGACGAGAGTCGATGGTCAGTTGCCTGCATCGCCAGCCTCTAAGGGTCATGAGTCTTTTTTGACATTGCCTTAAAAGTACCCAGCCTAAGTCTCACTCACAAAGTCATGACGTTAAATGCGCCTCCATTTGTGTAAACATTTCTGATGTTTGGAGCTACAGATCCCTTGTCAGCTTGTTTGTTCTATCATGGGGGACGTGTGTGTATATCTTTTCTAATCCCAGAAATAATTTCAGGCTGTTTTCCCTGCCTCACTGCTCAGAGTATCTTGCCTTTTTTTTCTCTTTCCCCCCATGGTCAGATGTGCCAAACAGCAGAAGTCCCAGAGCACGCATGCGCGCCTCTCGCCTCTCCCAGACACCTCGACTAGGTGGCTTTTCTCTCCTTTGTCCTGACTCTGTGCTCTGCCCACCAGAGAGCCACCTCTAAGCAAATGCATCTTAAGTTGCATGGTTTTCCTTTTGGGGGCTGAACTTGAGCGGGTTCCAGGTACCATTTTCTCTGTTAACGACACAATGCCGTCACCTGCCCAGACGAGGTTGTCTGACACAGACAGACATTCACGTCTTTGTTGCTCCTGGTCCCACTCTCCCATCAGCACGGTCTTATAGCATCACTGCGTCCTCCTGGCCCTCCTTTCACACTTGAGCGTGTATGTGCAGATCCATGGAATGTATACTGTTGTTCTGTGTCTCATTTGATTTACATAAATGGTAAACTGTATACTTCATTTTCTAACTTTAGTTCTTCATTCAGCATTACGTCTGACAGAAATCTAGTTCTTTCTTTTATCATCCCCCACCCCCACCCTAGGGAGAGTTAGATCTGAGAGCTCCTAGGACCACACTGAGGGGGAGCCAGGGTTCAGGGACCACAATATCTAGGTAGAGCCTATGACAGAGGGGAAGGCTCACCAGGCAGAGAAGGATGGCACACACTAGTGTCTGGGTGGGTCGTGAGCAAGTGCAAATAAGAAGAAACGAGCTCAGACTGAGGCAGGAGGATTGAGATTACCTGTAGGAAGAAGCTTCTTCGCATCAGGGCTTGCTGAATTCTAGATTGTGGCCAAAAGCTGCTATGGAATGTCATATAAATGCCTTTAAACAAAGAGCAGTCTCTCCCAAAAGCAGGAGACTAATCGGATGAGTTTTCCTTGCATCCCACGATTTTCTATCTGATTTTCTACCGCAGACAGCAAGAGACAACTTCTGAGGGGGAAAGCGCAGGAGCAGTGGAGAGCACCCAAGCCTTCCCTGTCTGTCTCAGAGAGCCCAGCAAACACCGATCAGGCCGTCCTTCTGCACTCTAGTTGACACCACACCTTTATCACGACAGTCACTCTCCACGTCCACCTCCGTCCGCCACCATCTGCGACCCTGCCGCCTGGCACAGAGCATATTCTCAACACATGTTTACTGCATGAACCTTGGGTGAACTCCCTCCTATCCCATTTTTAGAGCCTACAAGTACTGGCCAATATCCATATTGCCCTTGGGTTATTCATTCATTTATTCATTCGTTCAGCAAAGATTGACTGAGTCTGCCCCAGCCAGGAGACAGGGTCGGGTAAATAAAGTGACAGACGAAATACATTGCTGCGCAGAGCGTTGATTTGATGGGAGGCGAGGGGGGAAATATCCCAGCTGGTCAAACAAGAGGCAACCGAAGAGCAAGTATTCCGGGCAGGGGGGACAACAAGGGAAGGCTGGAGGAAGGATGTAAACAAAGATGAGAATGACCCCCGCTCACAGGGCACTGGCAGAGTGTGCTGAGAGGCAGCGGAGTCAGATCATCTGCGCGGTCAAACGGATTTTGTCTGAGGGCAATGAGAAGCTGTCGGAAAGTTTCCAGCAGGAAAGTGACATCCCGGTCAGTTACGTGTATTTGGGGCAGTGGGGAGAAGGGACCGAAGAACAGCAAAAGTAAGGTACCCGCTAGGGAGCTGTTTCTGTAATCCATTCACTCTACACATGGTAATAGAGGCTCTACTATGGGCCAGGCTCTGAAGAGATACTGGCCATAAAATGGGAGCAAAAAGAGGAAGGGTCCTGTTTTCGTGGAGCTTATGACACAAGGGGGCATCAAGAAATCAATGAACCACTACAATGGTGGTATAATTACAAAGAGAGGTAAGTTTTCTAATGGAAAAGAACAGGGCTCTTTGAATATGCCAAACAAAGGAATCTGCCCTCCAAGTAGGAACTAGGGTAGTTATAGAAGAGGAAAGAGAAGAGAAGGGTGTGCCAGACATGGGGGTGTAAAGTGGGAAGAGACCATGTTACTGCTTAGCAATAAGGCAGACAGGGGGTGTCCTTCTTGGCCAGAGGGGATCTGGAATCATAGGGGGAAGAACACATTGGGTGTAAGCACCTGTGACTTCCAAAAGCAGCTGTCCTATTGGCAGGTGGATAGGGTTCCAAAGTTCAGGAGAAAGTGATCAGGCATCATGAGCCCACAGCATCTATTGCACATACCCGAGCCACCAAGTTCAAAGGTGCTGGGAACCAGCAACCAGCTGGGTGCTGGGAGTGGCCGGGTCCCCAGAGCTGACTCTTTGGGGAGCACGGCAGAGACCAAGTGCACACTGATGCCCGATGGTTGTTCCCAAGACAAATTAGTGGAACTTGCATTTGTTCTTCTTATATCTTCTATGATACCCAGAAACATAAACCTACTCCACCACTACAGAAAGGAAACTTCGTTCTTTTGGACCCCACCAACTCAGAATCCCCAAGGGTTTGGATTTAGTTTGCTTTTGAATTATCTTCGAAAGACGGGTTTTGCTGAACAAGACAAATAGAGCCATAGGCTCCATTAAGGTTTGCTTAATGAAAAGACACAGGTTCTTTGTAGGTTCCTTGGCTTTCTCCTCTGTGTAGACAATGATTTTGTGGTCCAGTGGTTTCTACTGGAAGGCTCTTCTCTGATCAGGCAGAGCACAGAGAGAGAAATACCTTCACAAACAGCTTATGTTCTCAAAACAAGTTGCCAGTTTTGGTATTAGGGTACTACTGGCCTCATGGAATTGGTTAGGAAGTATTCCCTCTGCTTCTATGTTCTGCAAAAGATTGTAAAGAATTGGTCTCATTTCTTCCTTTTAACATTTGGTAAAATCCACAGTGAACCCAACTGGTCCTGGTGCTTTCTGTTTTAGAAGAATATTAATTATTGATTCAATTCCTTTAATAGACCTGTTTAGATTATGCATTTCTCCTTGTATTAGTTTTGTGTTTATTTTAGTAGGTTATGGCTTTCAAAGAATTAGCCCATTTCATCTAGGTTATCAAATTTGTGGGCATAAACTTGTTCATAATATTCCTTTATTATCCTCTTAAAATGCCTGAGATCAGTAGTAATGGTCCCTCTTTTACATCTGGTGTTAGTAAGTTGTGTCTTCTCTCTTTTCCCTCACTTAACCTGGCTATAGGTTAATTTTATTGATCTCCTCAAAGAACTTCCTTTGGCTTCACTGATTTTATTTATTGATCTATTTAACATTTCATTGATTTCTGCTCTGGTTCCCATTATTTTTATTTTCTGGTTATTTTGGATTTCATTTGCTCTTTTTTCTAGGTCCCTAAGGTGGAAGCTTAGATAATTTGGATCCTTTTTATTTTATAATATATGCATTCAAGTCTATAAATTTCCTTCTAAGCACTGCTTTCATTGCATTCCACAAATTTTGATAGGTTATATTTTTATTTTCACTTATTTCAAAATATCTTTAAATTCCTCCTGACTCTGTTATTTAGAAGTATGCTGATTAATCTCCAAGTATTGGGGATTTCACCCTATCATTTTGTTATTAATTTCTAGTTTAACTCTATCATTATCTGATAGCAAACTTCGTATGATTGCTTTTCTTTTAAATTTGTCAAGGTGAGTTTTACGATCTAGAATGTGGTCTATCTTGGTAAATGCTCTGTGTGAGCTTGCGAAAAATGTATATTCTTCTGTTGTTGGCTGAAGTATCCTATAGATGCCAATTAGATCAAGTTGATTTGGTGTTCAGTTCAGTTATAGCCTACTGATTTTCTGCCTGCTGAATTATCCATTCCTGATAGAGGGGCATCAAAGTCTCCAACTGTAATGCTGGATTTGTCTGTTTCTCCCTGCGTTTCTATCAGTTTTTGTCTCATATATTTTGAAGTCCTGTTGTCAGTGCGCACCCTTTAAGGACTGTGACGTCTTCTTGGAGAATTAACCCCTTCATCAGTATCTAAGCCCTCTCTTTATCTCTGATCTTTCCTTTCTCTGAAGTCTGCATTGTCTAAAATTAACATGGTGAAAACAAAATAAAGAAATAAAATTAATACAGCTACTCCAGCTTTCTTTTAATTACTGTTATGTTAGTATATGTTTCTGCATCCATTTAGTTTTAATCTACCTGTGTCTTTATATTTAAAATGGGTCTCTTCTTATAGAGAACATGAGATTGTTTTTTTAACCCACCCCAACAGTCTCTGTCTTTTAATTTGTGTATTTAAGTAATTGACATTTACAGTGATTATTAACATAACTAAATATTTATATTTGTTATTGTTTTCTAGTTATTGCATTTGTTCTGTTTCTTTTTTCTTCTTCTTTTCTTTTCTTTTTCTTTTTTCTTTTTTTTTTTTTTGCCATCCCCCCTCTTTTTCTGGCCTCTCTGCTTTTAATTGAGCATTTTATGATTCCATTTTCTCTCCTCTCCTAGTATATTAATTGTGATGGTTAATTTTATGTGTCATCTGGTCTGGACCACAGGGTGCCCAGATATCTGGTTAAAGCTTTTTCCGACTGTCCGTGAATGCATTTCTGGATGAGATTACCAGTTCGACCTCTAGCCTGAGTGAAGCAGCTTGCCCTCCAAAGTGGGCAGGCTTCATCCAAACTGTTGAAGGCCCAAATAGAACAGATTGGCTCCTCTCCCCAGTTCAGGTCTTCAGCTGGCACATTGGTCTTCTTGGACCCCCACACCTGAACTGGAACTTGTACTAGTGGCTCTCCTGAGTCTCCAGATTGTAGATCTTGGGACTTTCTAGTCTCACCGGAGCCAATACCTTATTTACACACTCACACATGCCATTGGTTCTATCTCTTGAAGAATCCTAACTAATACGTAAGTTAGGATTCTTTCTAAAACTTATTTGAGTGGTTGTCCTAGAGTTTGCTCTATACAGTTACAACTAAACCAAGGCCCCTTTCAAGTAACACTATACCGCTTCACAGGTAGTACAAGTACCTTATAACAGAGTATTTCCAATTTCTGTCCCCCACCGCTTATAACATTGCCAACATCCACTTCAATTCCACAAACTATAATCATCAATATGTGCTTACTATTATTGTTTCGAGCAAACTATCAGATGAGCGAGAAAAAATTTTAAACTATTTAACTTTCATTTATTCCTCTTTAACACTCTTTCTTTCTTCATGTAGATCCAGATTTCTATTCCATATCATTTCCCTTCTCTATGAAGATGTTTTACTATTTCTTATAAGGCAAACCTAGTAGTGACAAATTGCCTCAATTTTTGTTTGTCTGAGAAAATCTTTATTTCTCCTTCACTATTAAAGGATAGCTTTACAGGATACAGAACTTTAAGATGGTGGTTTCAATACTTTCATTCATTCACTTAATTAATTTCAATACTTTAAATAATTCATTCTACTCTCTTCTTGTTTGCATGGTTTTTAAAGAGAAGTGGCATATGATTCTTATTTTTGTTCTTCTACATGGAAAAAGTTTTGTTCCCTGGCTCCATTCAAAATTTTCTCTTTGTCTTTGATATTCATAACAGCCAAGAGGTGAGGCAACCTAAATATTTACTGAGGGATGAATGGATAAACAAAATGTGTTCTAGACAGACAACGGAATAGTATTCAGCCTTAAAAAGGATGGAAAACTGGCAAAATGACAATATAGATGAACCCCAAGGATATTATGCTAAGTGAAAGAAGCCAGTCACAAAAAGACAAATTCCCTCTGATTCCATCTGTATGAGGTATCTGAAGTAGTCAAATTCATAGACTATAGAACGGTAGTTGCCAAGGGATGGGGGTGGGGGGAAGAGGAGGAGCTATTGTTTGGTGCCGAGTTTCAGTCAGGCAGATGAACGGATTCTGGGCATCGGTTACAAAACGGTGTGCATGCAGTTGACAATATTTTACCGTACACTTGGAAATTGTTGGCAGGGTGAATTTTATGTTGTGTCTTTTTGCCACAATCTTTCTTTTAAAAAACTTGCAACATCATAGGTACAGTAAAAGAGGATTTAAAAAAGTTTAAAAACACAAAAGAATATCACCTACAATTGTTTTTATGGATGCATACATGTCATAAAAATATTAAAGCAAGCATGAGAGAGATAAACATAAATTGATAGCAGCAATGACATCTAGGGAGAGAATTACAGAGTATGCTCAGCTTTCTAATGGACTGATAATGTTTTATTTTTATTTCTTAACACTGAAGTGAACTGGGCAAAATCACTTAAAATTTGTTTTTTAAATTGCTCTTTGTATTTGTTGGAAAAACTTGACAATTTTCTATCAAAATCTAGTCATTCCTGCTGTTCTTTTCTCCAGAATTCCAGGCCGGGCCTCCTGAGTCTCCTGCAGGCTCGGCCGCCACAAGCGACCTTTCTGGGCAGGCTTCCTGGCTCCCTCCTGCGTTTGTCAGCGAGCGCTCCAGAGCTGGCACGCACTGTGATCATTGGAACTGGTTCCTGGATTTATTTATGCCACTGGCAAAAATAATCCTTCTTTCCTAAGAGACATGTCATGGCTCTGGAATGTCTTGGGAAGAACATTGCCAGAGGGTCGAGCCTCTTGGGATCGAAGGCCCCGAACAGAGGTCCCTGCTTCTTCTGGCAGGGCTTGGGCACCCAGCCCTCCCTCTGTGCGCAGGAAGAGGCTCCAAGGAACGCTCCCTCCCTGACGGTCGCTCCTCCTAATGGCCCTATGGCCATACATCAACTCTATGCATCTCTGTTTCCCCCCAGGACCCCAAGTTAGCTGAGGTAACTGCAGGGTAAACCCAGGACTTGGGACATCAATTCAGGGAGAGACACTCTGGTGCTCTTGCTCCTCAGTGTCCCCACGGCAGAGCATGAATTGGGGGGTGTCCTGTCTGTGGGGCCACTCATGGAATCCCACGTGCCTACGTAATGAAGCCTCACGGAAAACCCACAGGGAGAGGGTCCGAGAGCTTCCAGGTCGGTGAGCACAGGGCACTCAGGGAGAGAGGTGCGCTCAGAAGCTCCAAGCCCTTTCCCCACACCTCGCCCTGCGTGGCGCTTGCGTCTGACCGCTCTTGAGCTATACACGTTTATAACAAGCCAGCGACCTAATAAGTAAAATGTTTCTCTGAATTCCGTGAGCTGCTCTAGAAGATTATGGTAATCAAACCCAAGGAGTGGATTGTCCGATTTATAGCCAGTTGGTCAGAAGCCCAGGTGACAACTTGGAGTTGCTACTGCCCTCAGCAGTAGGAGACAGCCCTGTAGGACTGAGCCCTTAACCTGTGGAATCTGATGACACCTCCAGGTACCCAGCATGAGGGCTGGGTTAAACTGTAGGACACCCAGCTGGTGTCAGAGGATGGCCAGGCGGTGGGATGGGAGAACCCCACACGCGCACACCAACACCGGATGCAGAAACTCACTTCTATTTATGCAAGCTTCTAAAACAAACATTGTAATGTGTTGTTTATATGTTGTCATTCTCAATAATATATCAAAGTATTTTAAACCTGGGATAAGGCAACATAGACCAAATTCATGGCAGTTGCCCTTGTTGGTGTGACTCTGGATTGAGTGCCAGCCTGCGAACCAGAGTCACCAGTTCAATTCCCAGTCGGGGCACATCCCTGGGTTGCAGGCCAGGCCCCCCGTAGGGGGCACACAAGAGGCAACCACACACTGATATTTCTCTCTCTCTCTCTCTCCCCCGCTTCCCTTCTCTCTAAAAATAAAAAAAATAAAATGTTTTTTAAAAACTCACAGCAGTGGCTGCGTTGCAGGAGAGGTGGGAAGAAAGGAATAGAATTAAGTTGTGGTTGGCAGCAGACTTGAACTTTATATGTCACAGTTTTATTCCAGAGCAATGTGAAGCCAGTATAACCAACCATTAGCATTTGCCATCCTGAGACGGGAGTACCTCAGTATTTGTTATGATATTCTTTTCGCTTCTCTTTATTTTCCCAAACAGGAATGCGAGGAGAGGAATGCCTTGCCCTCCCAGCGGTTTGGCGCGTCGAGCTCTCCCTGCAATCCGCCCAGTGCCCTGCAAAGCAGGCAGAACCAGCAGGGCGGCCTCCACACGTGAGAGACAGGGCTCGCGGAGGTGAGTGGCTTTGGCCAAGTCCAGGGCGGGTAAACCCGGGCTGACTAGAACCGGCCTCCACGCTCAGAGCCCTCTGCACCGTGCCACTTTGCCTCTAAGGTCCAGGAGTCGCCTTGATCCCCTGGAAGAGTATGCTGCTCCTTAACCCAGGCTTCCGGGGAGGCTGGGGGGAGGGACAGCCACATCCCCTGTGGGCTTGTCGTGCCCAGCAATGGGGAATCCCAATGAGCGCTTGAAGCCGTTCATTTGCTCACCAATTACCTAGCGGTTTCCCTCTGTGACCCAGGCCCCTTCTAGGCACCTGCGATGCAGCCAGTAAACCAACAGGTGGGCAAAATGTCCTCGCATCCCAGAGATAAATGTGGCGGCTGCCCTTGCATTCCATTAGGAGTTGGGGAGACAGAGACCCTGGCTCTACCCGCTACCCAAGGAGCAGGGGGCTCCATCACCACTGGGCTCTCTGGCCAGAGCCTTCCACAAGCGGAGCCAACAAGGCCATCCAGCCTGGGGCTTGAGCCTGGGCCCTCGCCTGCGGGAAAGCAGAGGACACTCTGGAGGGTCCTGCAACACTCGTATCTCCTGCTCCTCTCCCCCGGCACCCGGGCAGAGCACCCTTTTATCCCCCATCTCACTTGCATCCTCTTTATTTACTCTCCTCCCCATGTAATATTTGGTTTAAAAGTCTTCATAAATAACATCCCAAATCAATTATCTCGCTCCCCCTGGAAGCCCTTGCCCCAGGTTATTCCCTTCGGTCTCACTCTCAGTAAAGACAGCTGGTCTGACGCCCACTGCGCAGCCGCCCTGGGCCCCCGCCTTTCCTCCCCGCCCACAGCTATGCTTCCAGAAGGGCCCCCAGTCTTCCCCTCCGTCGGCTGGTCCCCACCACCCATTTCAACCCCAGCCCCACCCCACTTACACCAGATCCTCCTTATCCTGTTGTTTTTATCCAAACACACCGCCTTCTAATACAATATTTACCTACTGATTATGTTTAGGGTTTGTCTGCCCTCCCGCCCCCCGACTGTAAGCTCCACAGAAGCAGGAGTTTTATCTGTTTTGTCCCCAGAACCTAGGGCAGCGCCCGGCACACAGCAGCCATTCAGTAACTGTATGTTGAGCGCGTGAAAGACATTTCTGACTAAACTCATCAGAAACTACCCAACCCAGAGCCTAAGGACACAGAGGTGTGCGCAGCAGATAGGCGGTACCAGGGCAGACATGCACACAGGCGTGCAAGGACGAACAAAGCGTCCGTGAGATGAGCTGGACAAAGCCTCAGAGCACCCTCTTCACTTACCCTCCGCACTTCGAGGGGTAAGAGTCCCTGCTGGGGGTAACAGCACCCAGGAGAGCCAGGGGAGGGTGGGCCACGCTTTTCGGCAGGTCAGCACAGCTAGAACCAAGGCCGACCCTGCCCCTGCCATGTCCCTAAGACTCAGGCTGGCATGCCGCTTTTGCAGCCTGGGGGACAATCCAGATCTGTTTACCAACAGGAGAGGGGCAAGCGATAGAACCGAAACTGACAGGACTCAGGCTTTCTGCATGGACCCTACCTCTCTGGAAGCCTGCCTGCCGGATGACACAGAATTCAGCACATACGGAAGGAGACAGCCACCTGAGCCCGGACTTTGGGAGTCGGTGCTACTCAAGAAACCGGTTTTTAAATGCAATTCAATACAAATATTATTGGGCGCCTACAGTAGGCCAGGCTGTCTTTGGGGCTGAGGGCTCTGCCCCAGAGTGAGGTGCGGGCAGGGGACCCTCAGATGTTCCAGCTACCTCTGACAGCCCGCCCCCAGGGGAGCCCGGGAGAGGCCGCCATCTGTTTAACATGCAAATGTGAACCGTCTTCTCCAGGCGAAGCTTCATTGCTCCTGTTGTGCTATCGGGTCTTCTTTCTGGGGGGAATGGAGCCTCCCAAGAGAAAATCCACATTTTCGATCTGCTCTGCTGCTTGTTCCATCTCCCCTCCCCCACTGTGCCCTGTCTTCACTAGGCTCCATTGTAATAGCTGGCAATTTCCCCCCATCCACGGGATTTCATATGGTTCACCTCCAAGGCTCATTTCATTTTATAGTCGCTATTTTCTCAGCCTTGCCTACCAGCAGATGTGGCTGAGGCAGCGATTTCTCAGGTTGGATCACCCAGGAAGGATCTCTGACATACAGAGAGCTATTCATTCTCTTCGACCCTGCACATCCTGGGTTCACTGGAAGCCCTTGTGTTTTATTCAGTGTCAGTCTTGTAAAAATCCCAATGGCAGCTCAGGCAGTGGGTCAGAGAAGGGATGCCCCTCCCCCTGTTTTCTGCCTGGGAGTTGGAGCTCCGCACGCCGTCACCAGGTGAGGGTCAGGGTCTTCTGTGGGGGCGGTCTCCCCACAGGCTGCACCCTTAGCATCAGGGGCCACGGGAAATAATGATAGATGAGCACCCACAGTTGGTCCTCCTGGGGCGCTCACCAGGCCTTTTCTGGCACCCTGTCCTAAGTTGTGGACATTATTCTGCCCCGTGCTCAGTTGCATATGGGTCCCCGCGGCCAAGATGTGTCCTCGTCCCTGGCTGAGTGGTCCCAACTCCTTTATTTCTGTCTGGGCAGCCTCCAAGTCTGCTCTCTGGCCTTCTAGGAGATTCTTTGAACTTCTTAGGACGAGGCAAGGCACCCTTCCCAAATGAAACTAGACCAACAGGGTTTTCGGGACACAGGGGAAACCTCTGCCTCTTCCCATGAGTCTAATATTAAATTGTTCCTGAAAGCAATGGCCAACATTTCCTTTAAAGGACCCTTGAAAGAGGGACAATGCCTGTAGCCAGCTTGAGATTTCTTATTTTAGCCTGGATAGTATTGGAAAAAATTTTACAGTTGTATCTATAATGCTTATTTATTATATTTAGATGCAAAAATAAAAACCTTTGCATGGAAAACTAAAAAAAATTAAAAAGAATTCAGATGACTCCTTCTGGGGCCTCTGGAATTGCTGAGTCCGGGTGTAGTGCTCCCCGCCCCTGCTCACGGGCCAGAGCCACCCGCACGCTGGCCTTGACGACCTACCCCCGGGAAGGCGTCTGGTGCGGGCCAGGGGCCTGAGAAGCCTTCCGCGCTGGGATGCTGCCTCACGAGAGCGCCACGGAGACCTCCCGCTCTTCTAGGAAGCCCAGCGCACGCCAAAACCGCGACTTGGGCACAGAGACGGCGGATGACGGCGGGGGTGGGCTTGAAGATACCGCTCTACTTTGCACACATGCCCCAGTGGGCTTCCTATGATCGGCTAACCTGATGCACTTCCAGTGCAATTCAATTTATTCAAGCTTTGTTTAGTCACTACCCTTCCAGAACACATCTGTTAATGTGAGGCGTAACTGTATGGAGAGGTGACTAATTCCTAAAGGAAAGCAGGGGATCAGCAGACATGGGGATCCTCACCAGGAATCTGCGGGCTTGCTCTGGCACAGAATCTAGGGATTTGGGCAGCCAGAACGATGGAACAAATGGAGATTTTTGGAAAGCCCTGCCCTGTGGGGGCATTACAGGAAGCCCACCACGTCACCAGCTGCCCTACCAGTCAGGTGAATAGGCATGTCTGAGCCCGTGGTACCTCTTCTTTGGTGCATTTTTTAAAATATGGTTATCAAAGTGATATATACTCATTAGTAACTGGAAAATGAAGGGAAACATAGGAAAGAAAATTAAGTAATTCCATTATCCAGAGACAACTACCAGATAGACCGATAGATATAGATACATACAGTTGTTAGCACCCAAAACACAGTTTATTCTTGTGTTATTACTTATTAATTATTATATTATTTTACATACAAACAACTGTAACCCTACTCTTCCCCACCCTGTATATATAAGCGTGTGTGTATATATATCTCTCCTGTGTGTGTGAGTGTATATATCCTGTTTCTTGCATTTGATAATATAGTAATGTTATAATTTTTTTGGACATCACCACTCTTTTTCTATAGTGACAGCTTTAACATTTATAGTATCTTCGCTATATGACTGTATTATATAGTTTGCTAGGGTTGTTGTAACAAATTACCCCAAACTGGGTGGGTTAAAACAACAGAAAGTTATTGAAAAGCGGAAGTCCCAAATCAAAGCGTTGGCAGAGCCACACCCCCTCTAAGAAAGGTATATACAATATACCTGTATATTTTGGGGCCCATAATTCAACCCACTGCAATCATTTGGGGCACATAATTTAACCCAACCCTCAGTTTCCCCATCTGTAAAACCAGCTATGAGGTTTGAATGGGTTCCTCCACATGAAGGGCTTGGTGCATGCCTCATACATGCTAAGCATTCAGTAAGAGTAAACTGTCTTAATAAATATTATTGTTCACAAATATCAACTTTCATTCATGACAGTGCCATGAGCAGGGAGGGCAGAGATCTTGAGAAAATAAAATTACTGGGCACCAGTTGTTAATAGACTTCCAGAGGAGGGATCTGGCTGAACTCCGGTCTGCAAACATCCAGCCTTGCCTGAAAACTACGTGCTGAAGATTCCTAAAGCTTTTTCCATTCCATCCTGCACACCTCGCTCGGGGAGAGGGAGAGCGAGAGGGTGGGAGAGATCGGGCTGTTTCCTAGCTTAGCTGTCTGCTCTACTCCACTGTCTGCCAGCTTTGCAAAGCCCACCCTGGGGAGCAACAGCCAGTGCATCGCACAGCTCGTGAGTTCTGATCGGAGAAAGTGTAGCCTCCAAGTGAGAAGAAGACCACCTTAGGAAACGAGTCTCAGAGACAGAGGGCCGGGGGAGAGAATGCAAATGACTCTTCAGGCTGGCTCTATTCAGAGGCCATCACCACAGACCCTGGTTCTGCCTCGCAAGGGAAAAGCATCAGTGAGCTGCTCGGGGCAGCCTGAGCCTCCAAGAGCCCTTCCCTGCTGCAGTCATTGCTGCGAGTGTGTCATCTCGGCGTAGCTCCCCCACCCCCACATATATCTGGGAGGAAATCTAATCCATGTGTCTGGGACAGATTTCCTCCTGACTCATCACAATGTGGATGAGTTGCTACGCGGTGGACCGAACTGGCTTCTCTTCCCACTCACTCTGACTTGAGAAGTCCTGGGCCAGCCTCGGGGTCCGAGGGCCTGGGGGAGCCTGTGCATCATGACCTCGCAGGAGCCCCACCTCTGGGCCCACCCACTGCTTGGCTCCACTCGGGTTTTAACTGTCCTCCGGCCCCAGCCTCTCCGCCCTCAGAACTGAAGCACAAACACCTTCTCCGTATCAGTCCTCTCCTTCAAAATCTTCACTGGCTCCCTCATGACCAGTGTTTGAAATCCTAAACACCCCTTGTGTACATGTCAAGACTACCCACGGCAAACTGACCAGGAAGTACTAGTAGCGGCCTTCCTCCTTCTGAACTGTGAACGTTACAATGAACAAACACTCAGATGAGCCTGGTATCTGCGAGTATAAAAACAGCTGCGTCACCAGGTCTCGCAACCTTGGTGAGGTCCTACTGTCTGTCGTTCCTGCTTCCAAGAAGCATCTCGAACGCCCAGTCCACTCTGCAGCAGGTGCTGTAAGAGTCCGAGCACCCTGCCTTCTGCCCCAGCAGGTGAGATTCCTCCAGGAAGCGTGAGGTGGTGTCACGGGACCCAGCCGAGCTCCCCACGGAAAGCTCTACTGGAGGACAGAGCGGCTGAGCACGCTGTGTGCTCACACTTCCGCACACTGGTGCTGTTTACAACCTTTCTAGCTAACCACGTGTCCTGCAGACAGCTTATTTCACCAATAAACATTATTTCTACTCTCTCCTATGCTAAACAAGCAGTTCTCTGTGCAGACTTGTACAATGACATTTGCAGCACCTCCTAAAGCCACCTGTCGAATGTACAATCTTGACTGTTCACTAACCACTCCTGAGTGTAAAGTTAATGTCACACTTTTAACAACACATTACAGGGCTCACACTGAAGTCTTCTGAAATATTCGGCAAATGATATTATACAGTGATGTGGCCTGAACCTAACCACTTTCTCCCAACTTCTCAGATCATTCCTCTAGCCAAACCTCCAAACCCTAGTTACACTGTCCACTGTACAAGCACCCTTCGCCCCCCGCACAAAAGAATCAGAATCTACTGAAGAGAAGACACTAACACATAAAGTTTAATAATAATATAAAGACCAGACGATAATATATGGCACTGTCCCCAAACAGATAACTTGGACCTATGGTGTAACCCACGTCTCCCATGGGACTAGGGCACGCTCGGTGCCTTCCCAGGACTTCCTGGTACTGCCAAGTGACTGCCTCCCACCTTCGTTCAGAATCCCTGCTCTTGCCGGAGCTCCCAAGCCCTCCCTGTCTCTCACGCCCTGAGCTGGCCTGCTCTCCTCTCTACACCTTCCTCAAGCGTGGAGGCAGCCTGTTCCCTGTCGTTCTCCAAGCATGACAAGCATTTGGGTCCAACACTCTGTTCCTAATGGTTTGGGTTAAGAAGAGCTGAGACTGAATGTTGGCTTTACTGTTCCTGGGGTTCATGGGTTATTTCCTCGCCCAGGCACTCGGAGCCCTGCCTCCTCTCCTTGGGGCCAGCCTGCCACCATATTGCTGGGACTCATTCTCACTTACCCTTCTCTGTTCATGGGTCCCTGGGACAGACGCTCTGTCTCTCCAGCTGCCGTGAAGAAAAGAGAACGTAGACAAAGAAACGTCTGCCTTAACCTCTGCTTCTCATACAAGAGACCCAGGTAAACCTTTGTATAACTAAAAGCCAGTAATGGGTTTCACAGACACAAGAGACATTTCCTCCCTTAGAGCAATTTCGCTGTTGTCCTAAACTGGAATATTTCCATTTCCCCGTGTGCATCTGGGGCCCTGTGCGCACATTATCACAGGTGTGCTAGGTAAAGGTAAGTTCTTAATCACTTGCTTTTCATTGCAATAATCTAAAACTCCAAAATAAAGCTATTCTGGGCCATCTGGCCAATCTAGGGCTATGTTGATGTTTCATTATTTATATTTAGTTATGATCGGGTTGGCACAGTGATTGTGTAAAGCCCTTAACTAATAACGCAGTGTTTTGTGCTCTTGGCCTGCAGACTTCTGAAGGTTTATAGGACTGGTCCCAGAATCCAGAATTTGTTTTCCTTAAAAGGGCTGTACAGTACTTAATGGTAGAGTATAAACACTAGAGCAAATATATCTAGTGACTACATGTATGCTATATGTACTATATATAATGACTAAATATATATCTCATATACTACATATAGGTATATGTGTGTGTATACTCATATTTGTATATATATAAAAATACTTTGTATATAATATAATAAATATATATAAATATGAGTATGTCTATATATAAAATTATATAGAATGACTATAGTATACTTTAGTATATTTATATATAAATATAAATTTTATGTATATAATTTAGTATAATTATATATATATACGCAATGACTATACTTCCAGGTCCTGAAGCTGGTCCCTGGACATATATTCAGTCTCTTTAGCAGACATGCAGTCATCATATCCATGTGACCAGCTTCAGGACAAGGGGCTATTCCCCTGCTAGGCCCCCTCCCCACTCGCTACCGTTGCTCCTGTCTTTTTCCGAGTATCTCACTTGCTTCCCACCCATCTGCTTATCTACGACTCACTCATCTTCACAGGCTGACTCCACGACAGCGTCTAGTGTGACATCTTCCCCCTCCCACCCCCAGTCAGGCTGCAGGGGTCTCTCTTTCCTCTAATGACAGGTTATCCTTACTTCCCACGGCAGGGACAGGCAGCCAGAGCACATGGGGACACATTTGGGAAGTGGGGTGAAAACAGCCCCCAAATACTTTGACCTCTTTTTCTCCTAGAACTTCTTTTTCTGTATCATTCGTTGTCAGTTGATTTACACATTTATTGAAGAAACCTTGCTCTCCCCTAGAAAATATATAATAAAAGCCCACGAAATAGATGTATTTGACTCTCTCTGGCCAGATTTTTAAAAAAAAAAGCCTTCCCTTTTTTACTTACCCTTTGGGTGTTGTTACACCCCCCTGGGGGGCTGGTGCTTAAGTAGGTTGTAAAAGATGAGTAAGAGTTGACAGCGGGACAGCAAGCAGAATAGGGGGCGGCCCACGCAAAAGGAGCAGCGTGTTGAAGGGCGCAAAGGCATGAGACGCCGCAGCACTGAACAAAAGGCAGCAGCCAGGCAGGACGAGGGAAGCCGCAGATGCTAATAAAACGTGTATCTACTGGGCAAACTCCTGACTGTTGCTGTCGATGACCAAGGAGCCTGGGAGGAATCCTAAGCAGGGGACAGGCATGTTCCTCTTCTTTGGTGCCAATAAGAGGGTTTGGAGACTCTTGTTCTTTGTGGTCTGTCACTGGGGAGTGCCTGTTCTATTCCACCTTGACCTGGACTTGACTGGTTTTAACCCTGTGCGGTTGGCTAACTTTCATGAGTGTTTCTGGCTCATCTCCCAAACTAACTTCAAGCCCCTTGAGGACAAGGCCTGCCCCTTACTTAGGCTTTTATGGGTCCCCCCACCCTGCGTCCCACTGCTTTAATTCTTTTGCTTGTTTGTTTTTTTAATTATTTACAAGTTTGCTGAGAGTACCTTTGGCAAGGGTTTGAATGATTATCTTATATTTTTACCCCACTCTGGGCATTTCCACCCAAACAGGACCCCAGGTTATAACTTAAGTACTAGCTAAAACTTATAACTTTTTAACGTTTTTTCAAACTTTGTAGTTCCTCCCTAAAGGATGAGGCTGTGCCTTTGCTTCCCTCCGATGCTATTGCAGAACCAGATGAGCAGAAATGCCAATTATAAGGGCTTGCCCTCCAGGGTTGGAAATGATAGTGTTTCTTCTCCCAAGAGAGGTGTTTGCTCACCTACCGCTGCAAACCCCAGGCCCCTAGACAGAGGCCAGCCTTGCCCAAAGCAGTTGGCTTCTCTGCCACATCTCAAGGCCCCCAGCTTCTTTTTTTTTTAATTTTTATGAGTTAACTTGAGCCAAACTGATGACATATGCTGTATGGCAAGATCTCAAACGCTTCCCCACCAGCTCCATGACAGTCAAAGGCTGTTATTTACTATGCAGGAGTGCAGTGTGTTGTGTGTTGTAAAGGTTCTTCTCCCTGCCGCCAGTCCCTTTCCTCCAATCCCAGTTCCTTGCGCACAGCACACCTGGGCTGGGCAGGCCTCCCAATTCCGGCCGCGTGACGTCAGCTCTTGCAGGTTGACCTGCCATGAGGCCGCCGTGGGTGTGGGTGGGGAGGGGGGTTGCCCATCTGAGCTCCTATCTGTGTGAAGAGCAGCAAGATCGCTGTGGGGGGAGGACACCACTGGAACCCCAAACTCCAGGGTCAGGCTCTGGAAGAAGAGAGCACGGGGTCCTCCTTGTCCAGCTGGGTTTCCACGTGGACCCAGAATTTGTATCTAATGCCCATGACATCATGATAAACTAAGGGGCGGGACACTGCATACTCCTCCCACCCCCTCCCAGCACCCAGCCATCCCCCAGCCCCTCCCACACCTGCTGGCACCTCAAGCTGCTGCATAAATTTTTCTGAAACAGGTGACCATGGACCGATTGGCAGAGTTTCTCTTTTTTTTCCTTTCCTCTTAGTGTTCAGTGTTGCAACCACCCCTGAGCTTGGCCCTGACAGGGAATTAGCCTCAATAAATAACAAATGTGCTGCATGTAAATGAAAGTATCAAACATGAGTTCTCCATTGAAAGATCTAGCTTTCTATAACCACCTTAGCATTTGTTAGCTATAGAGGGTTTCACTCAGGGAGGAACAAAGCGACATTCAAACTGCCATTGCCCAAGGATTTCCCCGTCCCTGTAGTCAGGCCTCCACTGTTAACCTCTGAACAGCTACCTAAGCCCAGGGAACTTTGTGGTCTTATGCTCCTAAACAACGAGTTCTTCTGAACAGCCAACTACTATTTGGAAAACTAAGTTCAATGGAGAATTATCTTTTTGGTTCCGTGTAACCAGCAGAACTGTGTATTGGCCAACTAATTATTATTTAGAAAAACAACGCACATATATTTTAGTTATCTTGGCTTGTAACACACTGCAGAAAGCTTACAGTAAGGCATGGAATTGTGTTTTTCAAAAGGGACAGAGAAATTAAAATATTTCAAAGTGGTTAATAATATAAGAATAGTTAATTCTGGATATTAATCGGTCAACAAATATCTATTAGCCCTGACCGGTGTGGGTCAGTTGGCGGAGCATCATCCAAAAGGTGGTTGCTTTGATTCCCAGGCAAAGCACTTCCCTGGTTTGTGGGCTCCATCTCTGGTCGGGGCGCATACAAGAGGCAACCAATCGATGTTTCTCTCTCGCGTTGGTGTTTCTCCTTCCCTTCCCCTCTCTCTAAAAATTTTTTTAAAAAAGAGTTTGCACAGAATACAAAAGAAGCCCAAGGTAAGATGCCTGCCCTCAAATCTATAGCTGACACAGAACAACGATGTCCTGAGCTGTGAGAAAAATTGCAAGAATCAAAATCAGATATTGTGATTCTCAGGCCCCCAACACCAAGAGACCCTCTTGGTTGATTCTGGTGGATCAGTCAGATCTAGTCCAATAGATGGACAGGTGGTTACCAAAAATGATCACTGTGACAACAGTCAGTGATCACACTGTGTCGCTCATGATAAACTGAAGTGTTCTGTGTCGAGCTCCTGGGCAGGAGACCAGGTTAGAAACTGGTTTGTTGTGAGTAAGCAGTTAGCATGGTGAGCACGTGTGTGTATATTTCATGTTGTACTTCCTTCTCTGTATCTACCTCAGAGCTCAAAAATAGCTGTAAAATATGATGGCTTTAATCAGGGCTGCCAGCCATTCTGTGGAGCCAGGACGCGTCCCATGTTTAATGATGTTGTCTCGCGTCCTCTACTGACTTTGTAGAATGCCCTATATATCCCATATTCAGCTGGTTTCCATAAATTACAAAAGTTGGCAGGTAGAGATATTCTTCAAATTTGCCTGCTCATCCTGCACTTTTATTTGCTAAATCCCTGCTTTAGTCTCTATGACCATTACCACAAAAGAAAAGAAAGAGAAATAAAATGCTCAATGAAGGCAGAGGGTAAATCACACCAAAAAAAAAAGGATTTCCTGGCCCTCGGCCCCAGCTCCTCAATGGGCCTGCACTTTGGCAGGATCTGAAGACAAAGGAATGAAGTTTTCTCTCCCTGCCTGTCTTTCTTCATCCCCTCACCTGAGGCAGGTGAGCTGGGAAGGATGGTGATTTTATTTAGGCCTAGGGTGAAGGAAATGTGGAAATTGTGATTGTTGCCCAGATTAACACTGCCCCATTGATGAGTTACCCCACCTCCTCCTCTTCCTTGGCTGGCTGTCCACCTTGCTGTCATTTTGCTCACACTCAGTGTCCCTGCCCCGCCCCATCCGCTGGGCCGGTGTTCTGCTTCTGTTGCTTCCTGTCTTCGCCCCAAGCGTCGCCTCTCCTCAGAGCACCCCATGGGCCTGGGAGGCATCTCCAGTTTCCTCCCCAGGTGGCTGGGTCTACCTGCGTTTATGAGCACAAGCAGCAATGTGGCTGTTAATGCTCAACCCAAACCCACAGACACAGAAAGGCTCCGCCAAACTGAACAATTGCCCAGCCAATCCGGAGCGGTGGGCGTTCAGGGAAAATGCGGCTGACTGCTTCACCCAGCGAAGAAGAAACATGAAAGGGCCTCACTGGCAAAAGCTGAGACTGGCAGGAGGGCCGAGTTAAAAAGGCCCAGCTGCAGCCTCCTTTGCTTCGCCTCCCCTCCCCCCGCTTATGCAATAAGATCCTGTTCCCTGAGCCTCTGGCAGGAGATTGCCCAGTGATCCCCCTGCCCAGAGATCCCCAAAGCTAAGTATAAAGATGCCCAAAGAGACGTTTTAAAATATAGATTCCTGGGTCTGGCCCCAGAGGTCTCAACTGAGTAGGTCAGAGGAGGGGCCCAGGAATCTGAATTCCTAACCAGTCTGACCCTAGGAATTCTTATAAACCACCAGGAGCTTGGGTACCACTAATCTCGTTCCGTGTTTCTCAGCTAACTAGATAGTCAGACTATCCATCTGGGGGAGTTTCGTGATTTTCCTCGGTATCTCCCATGTATGCAGGAGGTCAATGTACGTGAAAGGATTTCAATCTAAAATGAAACCAGAGGCAATGAAATAAAGAATCTCAGGCAGGCACCCTCAGATGAACGGATCTTAAGAACTCAAAGACTGGTTTACAGAAGGCCAGTGAACATCCTCCAAGAAGCGCCTCCCATCCTCAAGCCCACTGGGGCGCACTACTTGGACTCTGGCTGGATTCCCCCTCTCTGCCCTCACTGCACATAAATGCAGCCCACACCACACCCTCAACACACTCCTTGTAGCTTGCTATGGTGCATGTGTCCAGAACTGCAATTCCCCTGCTCTTTCCAAATAAATGCAATTTCTGGTCATTTGAGCTTGCCTTGGTTTACCTCTTTATTTAGGTTGACACATGTTATTAAACTTCTCTTTGATCTCTCCGATTAATCTGCCTTTTTACTGTGGGGGGGCGGTCTCAGCCAAGAACCTCAAAGGGTAGAGGGAAAATTATTTTCCCTCCCCTGCACCACAGATTAAGAGCGAGTTTACCGACCGCCCTGAGGCGTGCACAGGGAGGCCGCCCACTGCCAGGCTCAGCTCGTTGGTGAGGAGGCGGGCCAACCAGCCGTCTGAATTGGTCCAATGCGCTCTCCGCCCCTCACAGGCCAGGGGCCCACACTGAGAGCGGCCGGCACTGAAATTAGCACTGAGCTTCTGGGGAGCTCACGGTGCAGCCATGCGGCCAGGGAGCTGCGGGGAGGCAGGCCCTGGGGCTGGGGCAGGCAGGGGAGAAGGCCCAGGTCTGCCCCCCACACACGGGCTGCTCCCTGGTTATCCGGCCATGGGGTGGGGGGTGCCACAGCGCAGCCTAAGCCTGGCGCCCTGACACACAGAGCACTCCCACACAGCCCGGCGACACCGGGCTCCCCTCAAAGTGCGTCTGGGACCCAGCTGGTCTAAGAAACTGGGGTTTCACCGAGTGACCCAGAGACCCCAGGAGAGGCCAGAGGGGCGGCCTCCCCTTCCCTGGTGCTTCTGAGGACCCTGAAAAGGGAAACAGCCGGCTGGGCTCCGCAGAAGCCAGGCTTCGGAGGGAGGGGAGCCCCAAAGTGCTGCAAGCTTCCTGGAAGGGAGGGCCCTGGGAGGCTGAGCGAGCTCATTAACTTGGAAAGTGGTTTCTATCCCTTATCTCTACGCAGCACCTTTTCCCAAGAAAAGCAGGGCTCTGCTCCAGAAGCTGCTGCCACTTCAGGACTCAGCAGAGGCTGCGTCACCCCGCAAGCCAGCAGCCGCGGAGCCAGTTGACCTGTTGGCACTTCCCAGCACTGGGTGGCTCCCACGCCTGAAAAAGGAAGTGCAGCCTCCAAAGGTGCCAGGCCAACCCCTGGGAAAGACACTTAAGACACTGAAACTCAAAGTTAAATCCGTGTAAAGAAAAAACTCGATGGATCTAATTAAACCTTCTAGGTAAAAATGCTGTAATGGAAAAGTCTAGAAAACTGACAAGGAACAATCTCTCTGAAGTTCACCCCTGAAGATGTCGCCACCCTGCCTGAGGGTTGAGGAGTGTGGCCCCCCGTCAGGCTCGACACGCAGGCTCTGGCCAGCAGGGCCCTGACCCACTGCCTGTCGCTGAGAGGTCAGGCTCCGCGCGTGCCCGCCTGGCTGCTGTGCGCTGCGAGGAGATTTGTTCCAGGCCCTCTCAAGACATACACTATACACAAGCAGGCAGATTACAGGTATTCAGATGTGTTAATTAGCCAGTTAGACAAGGGCTAGTCTCATTATCAAGCTTTCCAGTTCTTCTGTGTTTCTCCGAGTGGTCGCCCTTTGGCCGCGGGGGCGGCCAGAAACATTCCCGGGGCCCGGGCGCTCAGCCACGGAGCCGTGGGGTTCAGGCACCTTGGCCTCTCTCCAGCCGATGGGGGCATGTCCATGTGAGACTTGACATCCCTTCCAGTTCGCACATTCGGCAACTGAACGCAGGAAGCCAGCGCTGAGAGTACACAGGAGTGTGAAGCAGGGACCAGTTCTTCACAGACACAGACAACAGCATGGTGATACCAGAGGGGAAACGGGATGGGAGGAGGTAGATGAGGCCAAAGGAGGGATAAATGGTGCCAGAAGGAGACCCGACTTTGGGTGATGAAAACACAATGCAATATACAGCTGCTGCATTATAGAGTTGTACGCTTGAAACCTATGTAATTTTATTAACCAATGTCACCCCAATACAATAAAATTTTTAAAATAATTTTTACATAAATAAATAAAATTTTCACGGAGGGGGCAAGAACAGGGACACTTTCTCTCCCTGGAGCTCAGCTTCTAGCACCTCAGCTGCTTCTGAAGCTCCTTTTATAAGATTTCCAGTTAATTCTATAAGACCAGGCATTCTATCGCTTTGAAATGTTTCTGGCATTCAAGTAAAAGTTTCATATTTGCCACAGTTCCTAGTGGCAAGCACCTAGAATCTCTACTAGTTAATTAAAAGAGAAAGAAACCTAGATAGTTCACAGAATTATCAGGAGGGCTAAGCACCAAACAGGCTGTAGGCAGAGCTTCCAGAAGAGGGTTCTTTTCCCAGCCTCCCCCCGCAGGCCACCACTTCCGCAGTTCCACGCAGTGGGTGGGTCTTTGATTAAAACGAGACAAATTTCTTTGCCAGGCAGTATTACATGAGGTTTTGTGTCATTGTCACACCTAAAAACACTTTTAACTAATAAATGGTATATTTGACTTCATCAAGTACCTCCAGACCTTAATAACTTATGTCTTCCATTTTCCCTAGGACTTCAGATTCATCACTTATTCAATGTGGATTGATCGAATGCCTCCTGTGTGCTTTCGATAAGACTCTGCAAAGCCCTCAAGCAGCTGTTAGCCTACGGACCGACCCAGTGCAGGATGGCCATCCTCTGAGAGAAGTCGCCTCTCAGGGATCATCCTAGAACCCTCGGAAATACATCAGCCGGGGCTCCTCCACCAGCTGGGCAAGGCGCAGGGAGGGCCTCCCACAAAGGGCCCCTCCAGGCTGAGTCCTAGAGGAAAAGAAGGGGTTGGCTCGCTGGAGACGAGCAAGATAAGCCACAGGAGCCATGCCAGCAAAAGCCACAGATACAAAAGCACAGGCACGCTGTGTTGGGGCGGGGGTGGGAGGGAAATGGAGAGCTAAAGGCAGGTCTGATCGTGGGAGGCCTGGAAGCCAGGTGAAGAAATTGGGGTTTTATCCTGAGAATAATGAAGAACCATTGCATGACTTGGAACAAATTGATCCGGTTTGCTGCTTAGAAAGCCACGTCAGGCTGCCGAGGGGTGGGCAGCAGACTGGCCGGCGGGGAAAGGAGCTCAACTGAAAGTTTCGTATGTAATTTAGGCAAGAGAGGAGGGGACGGTCGGGGGTGAAGGCAGGCCCTGGTTCCCCTATAAAGCTGTAGAGTGGACAGGAGGTGGGGGCTGGATGGTGGGGGGGCTGACGTGTCTCTGACGCAGGTCTGGGGAAGATGGCGTCTTGGTCAGTGTGGGATTTTGTGTGAAGAGTAAACATATCCATGGGTGAGGATTAGGGGTCCCCTCTAAGTGGGACTTTCACTTCACAGTCCAGAGATGACAACAGCTGCTCGGCCTCCCAGACGCCTTACTTATTGGTGTCTTGGTGGGTGACAAGATCTGTGTCCTTCCGATAAGACATGTGCCTCTGCATTATATTTTCATAGTTTGAAAAACATTTGGACACTTCGTTTAAACAACGATTACCACTGAAAACAGAGCGAGATTAAAATCCTGGCCAAGTGGAGTTAGCCCCAGAGTTAGACAGAACAGCTGGGTGGCTTGTCCCTCGGAGCATGGGTGGGGGGCAGGGCAGACCACGGGGACAGGACCACGGCACACAGGGGCCAGCTCCTGGTCCCGCCTTCTTCCTCTAACACCTCCTCGGGGACCAGCTTTCTCCTCCAGCAAGAGAAATCTCATTCACAGTAAATCCGTGCTATTAGAAGGAGGATTCCGTGGTAGACAACAGCACAGTTTAAAAGGGATCTCAAGCTCTCTGGCCAGGAGAGCATAGCAGATGTTGGGCACATTGCTTTCTAGAATGCTTCCCTAGTCTAGTCCTCTTCTGTCTCCCCCACTGCGGTCAAGGCGAAGGGCTTCTCCTCTACCCTCTGCAGGCTCCTTCATGAGCCTCTATCAAAACATTTACCATGCTGCCCAATAGAGAGGTGCTGTCTGTCTCCCTGTCTTTTCCTGAGCTCGGTGGCCCATTGCAGTTGACTCCTTTATTCAAATAACCTAGCATGTGCTTAGCACAAAACAGTTGTCAAATAAATGCTGTGGAATAGGCTGGTTTCCATGCGTGGTTGTACAGATTGCGCACTAAGCGCCCTGCACCTGTGCAACAGCCCTGAGCAAAGACAGGACCTTATTGGCTGGGCTTCCTAAGTAGCCATGGAAACCATTAGACCACTGCGCTCTTTGTACCTGGGCAAATCATCCATCCCAGCAACATCTTAGGCATCACTGCATGCTCTCATGAGGTAACACTCGTACAGCTCCTCCAGCAGAGGTCGCATTATTTAAGGTGGCAACCCTTCCACGCCTTCCACCAGTCTCTTCTTAACTTGGCCCCGGTACTTTCTCCCATCACCTACCAAAGACATTTTGGTTCAGGCGATCTTATTTCCAGGGCGGTGACATAGTCCATTAGGCAAGCAGGACCTAACAAGTCTCCTCTCTGAAACCACCAGAAACGTTGCCAGTTAAACTTGGACCTGGCAAGAGCCCCAGATTCCAGCCTGTCGCAAAATGCCAACGTTCAACCTCTGCCTTGTCTCCGAGTAACAGACCAGAAGAGCCTCTGGTGTGGGCACACCGAGAGCGAGGGCGTGCATCGAACTCCGTGAGCAATCCAGCCAGACAGTGTCTCTGGGAGAGCACGGCTCTTCCTCCAGTACCTGGTTTCCCATCGTTATTGGGTCTGTGAAAGAATAATCAAATGACGGAGCTGGGTGCAAGCTGATGAACCGTTTGGCACCCCTGGTCCTCAGATGAGGACTCAGAAGCTCAGGCACCAAGCCAAAGCTCAGCCTGCGTAGTGATGGCCACAGGGAAGCAGAGAGATGAGAACTCCTGATAGCCTATCACCACTGAACCTGCTAAGAGGGACCTAATGCAGACGATAAACCTTTCTCTGGGAGAATTCCTCCAATTTACTCTCTTCTCTCCTCATCGGGCAGACAGGCTGTGCGCTGTCAGAACCCAGCGCTCTCCAGGCGGGATGCCCCTTCCCTCGTCCCTGGCCGCAGCCTGCACGCCAAGCACTGAGAAAAGTGCCAGCACAGGGGAAATGCTGTGTAAGTGTCACCTCTTGTCCCTCCAGAGGCAGAGGGTGCCCTGTCCTGGGGGTGTGATTTCGGAGGTACGATGGAAGCTTCTGCTGCTCTGCTCCCCAGTTTGGCTCCCACATCAAGCTCAGTGGCGTCAATGGCATGATTGCTCACACACCCCAGAGCTCAAAGAAGAGAGAGCAGTAGATGCAATGCCACCTTCTCCATGTCATCTCCAGCTGTCATCAGTCCTTAGCTGGGAGAGCGCTTGTCACAGGGGTAGCGGCACAGCAGCTCTTTATGTGCATATCTGTCTCCCTGGGTGACCAGCACAGAGCCTAGTACCCGGCAAACACTTAGAATATGCTAGAAGAAGGAGGTGTGCATCCATTACTACACGATCTGGAGCCCTAAGGTGCGTAATAAAAAGAGTTCTCTGTGTGAAAGCGTAAAAGGCAAGACTGGCCATCGGGGCTGGTGGCCCCCACGTGGGCCCTCCCGCTGTTCCCGCTTGTATCTGGATGACCACCTTCCACGCAGGCTACACCTGGCTGCACCCAAGGCGATTCTGGTGGAGCCACTGGCCTGGCCAGCGACCAGGGTCTGGCTGAGGAGAGACATGTGGCCTGGCTCTGCTCTGTGTGACAGAAGAGGTGGGATCTTCTGAGAGGAAGCCTCTTTGTTCTAAAAATTAAAAAATGCACAACAAACAAAAATCATCCCCTCCCCGCACTGGGCGTTTGTGTGGATCGATGACCCAGTGACCACGCAGAGGGTTGGAGACACAGGAGCAGCATGCACATAGGGCACAACAGCGTCAAGGAGCCTTCAAGCCAATCAGTCCACAGGCCGTCCTCTCTCAGCAGTGCGTCCCTGGGTGTAGGCTCTGTGGGTGCTTTTTTCTGTGACTGGGTCAGGTAAGATGCCCTTGGCTGACGGTCCTCAGAATCCCAAGCAGCCAATGACTTAAATTGATAGTCTGCAAGCTGTTTCCTTCAAAGGGCCAGAGAGTACACACTTCGGGCTTTGCCAGAACGCGACCTGTCACACGCACGCCTGCCATTGGAGCCCCAGAGCACCAGCAACAATATGTAAGCAGAGGAGCCTGGCAGCATGCCAGCAAAACTCAATTTACAAAACTCGGCAGCAGGCTGGACATGGCCATATGGCTCAAACCATAAAAGCATTCGTTTACTTTACAACAGAAGATCCTAGGGCTGGTTCGGTAGCGGAGGCGGGGCGTCGCCACAGCTCTCTGTCCTCCCTCCCAGGGCTCCAAGGCGGCCGCCCCAGGCCCGAGCATCGCCTCTGCACGTGGTGCCGCCCACAGTGGCACCGGGCAGCAGTTGGAGCGGGACCTCAGCGTGTCCCGCGCTGCCAACACTCTTGCCCTACGTTCCACGGGCCATGCTCAGCCACAAGGCAAGTGGGAAGCGGGCAAGCGAAGAAAGGGTTGGAGATCGCTCCGGGGAGCCGGCCAAGAATGCCAGCCGACGACCTGCCAACAAGACGAACGGCACAGTGAGTCAGAGCAGGCCAGGCTCCCCGGGCGGGACAGTGGCTCCAGGGCACGTGCAAGAAGCATAAAGCTCCTTTTTAAATATTAAACACTAACATTGATCTTGAGTTAAAATCAACTTTAAATTTAAATCTTAAAAACACAGGCGCGGAGATAAGAGGAACATGGGGAAGCGATGGGAAGACAAAGCAGAAAGGATAGTTCTGATCTGATTTGCATAATGCTTTGCAGAGTGCAGTCATCTGCGTTTTCATTTCCTCCTCTTGACAAGCTTGTGAAGAGGTTTTGTCTTCGGTTTCAGGTTAACCTGGAGGAGGTGGGGTTCAGACTCCGGTCACTGGGCTCCAAGCCCGGGATCACGTCTCTCTCCGCACCTATGAGGTGGCTCCCAGGAAAGCCGCTCGGAGACGGAGGGCTGGGGAACCAGGGTGTCTGATCTGGGGACGCAGGCGCAGAAGGAGCCGAAGACTGTCTCTGAGAAGTGCTACACCTGCCCGGTTTGGCTCTGCGACGACGCAGAGCTCAGGTCTAGGTAACCCAGCCTCACAGTCACGATCCCTCCGAGAGGCCCAGCCACCGAGGGCGGTGAGCGCCCGTCATCAGATGTGCCCAAAACAAGAGGACGCGCCTTTGGCAGGAGCCCGTGGCCCAGAGCCCAACAACAGGCTGGACTCGATGACTCAAAGTCCCCAAGATTTGAGGAGTGCCAGGAAAAGAGCCTCAGGGAGGAGGAGGGGGTCCGGGGAATGGCGACGGTGGGCTGGCAGGACCTGTGGGTCAGGATCGGGCTGGGGCTTGGAGACAGGCACAGGGAGGGCTGGGGAGGAAAGTCCACGTGGTCAGGGAAGCCATGGGCGCCACTGTGTCACGTCTGGTGAGCTGGGGCGGAAGGAGACGCCGCCCACCATGCTATCTCCTTCCTCCCTCAGTTCTGGGAGAAGGTCTCGGACTGGTCCGGACTCCGCCCCGCAGGTGTTTCAGAACTAAAGGAATGAACCTCAGAAATGATCCTCGCCACACTCCCCCCCCACACACACACCACACAGTCACACGTGCACATGTGCCATCCATGTTGGGTATTTTACAGATGAGAAAACCAAGGCTGAGAGAGAGGAAGATCTGGCTTTTGACCCTCATCCCTCTCCATTCTCCCCTCAGCTCCCCCATAACCTGAAATTCTCCTTGGCCAGCAAGTGGAGTGGGGGAGGGGAAGGACCAAGATGGACGTCAAAATCCGGGAACCCCACTGCCAACAACCAACTGCCCCAGAGCAGGGCCGGACACCTGCAAGCTTTGTTTTGCTCTTTGCCTAGAGCTGGGCCAGGCTGGCACAGGTGGAACTTTCTCAGGGGCATGGATGTGGACAGACCGAGAAGACAAGAGGGTGGGGGTCAGGGCATCGGGCCACGGAACAAAGAGCTCCTGCGGTCTCCAGGGCAGCGGCAACGAGCTGACCCATCGCCTGCGGAGAGCATCTTTCAGGAGGAAATAGCCAGCGAATGGTATTAAAAAGAAGCTGGAAGGGAGCACTTCCCTGGGTGTGGGCGGAGACTCGGGCTGAGGCCCCGCGCTGCTGATGGCCGGTGCGGACACGGCTCAGTCAGGTGTCCCTGCTGCTCTCCTGCTGACCAGAGCACAAGGCTGCGTGACGTTGGCCTTGACCAGGAGGGGGACTCCTGGGACCAGTGTCTCTGGACCTGGAGACTTGTGGCGGCTGGGATGGTGTGCTCCTGCCAGCTGTCACCTGGGGCCCCCTGGGTGTGTCTTCAGGCCGAGTGGCCTTCCTGGGGACAGAGCTGGTCCTGGCCTGCCCATGGGCACCCGGCTACACTTCTGCAAGGGAAACAGAGGCCTCGGGGCCTCCCGCAGCTACTGCACCTTGTCTTGGCCTAAAGGCCCCGTCAGAGGGGGAAGAAGTGGTCGCAGGCAGGACCACCTGCATCCCAATGAAAAAACTGAAATCTTTTTGAAGCGAGGGTATAAAACTTGAGGGATCCTAAATGGAAATTAAGAGCATCCGTTTCCCACTTTGGAAAGAAACCCTCTCTTCTGCCTGGTTGGGTTTCCCACTCAGAAGGTAAGTGTCGGCCACTGCTCGTTGGCCAGGTTGGCCTCCCGGACAAGTGAGGCCTCCATGTGGCCCAAATGGGATGAGAGAGCAGATTGTCCCTACAAACCTATCCCCTTTCCCTCTGGAACTTAGCAAGACCGCTGAGGAGTGTGGGACCAACCCTTCCAAAGGTAGAGAAGTAGACTATTTTTAATTCCTCCATATGTAAACCAAGCTAAACTTTGCAGAAGTATTTAGAGGAAGAATTTGTAAAGCTGAACCAAACCAGGAACAGGGCCTCCAGAGCATCCTGGAAAAACCTTCCCATTTAATAGGAATCATGTGCAAATTTTTCCCTTCTGCCAGGCTGATACCAGACTGTGCTTCAAAGCTGCAGTCTCTTTAACTTTCCTGGGTCTGGCACCTCACGTGCTGGGGCTGTTCCTGGCACCTGAGGAAACATTCCAGGTCAGCCGGAAACGCAGAACTTGGCTCCTCGGTGGCCCTAGCTGAGCTGCCACACGAGGTCCTACCACACAGACCCAGCCCTAGACTGAGGCCTCCCGGACACCTGGACCCCAGGGCAGAGCCCCCGCTCCAGACCTTCCCAGCTCACTCTTTTCTGTTCCTACCCCTCAGGGCTCTGCTCCACCTGATCTGACCAACCCTCTCTGTAAGATACTTTGCCTTATTTCTCCGCCTCCCTCAGATACCCTGCCAACGGGAGCTTCCTCAGTATTATACTGATTTCTGCATGTGAATAGAGGACTTCTCTGTGCCAGCGCTGTGAGGTCACCGGATGGATAAGATAAAGTTCTCTCCTGGAAGACTAGTCGGATGATCTGGCCTGGGTCTCATTAAGGAGGGTCTGGGAACAGGGAGAAGGGTGACGTCTACTGAGCATTTGCTGGGCACCGGCACTGGGAAGTCAGAAGGGAGGCTGCAGCTCCTGGCCTGGAATGAGGGAATTCGGACCTGGACAGTGATGGAGACGTTGCCCTGGCTGGTGTGGCTCAGTAGGTTGGAGCATCATCCCGTAAACTAGAAGGCCGCAGGTTCGATCCCGGGTCACGGCATATACCTAGGTTAGGGTTCGGTTCCCCATTGGGGTGTGTACAAGAGGCAGCCTATTGATGTTTCTCTCTCACATTGATGTTTCTCTCCCTCTCTTTCTCCCTCTCTTCCTCTCTTTCTAAAATCAGTAAGTATGTCCTCGGGTGAGGATAAAAAAGAAAAAAAGATGGAGACCTCGCAGAGGAGAGGATGGAGCAAACCCTGTCATTAAAGCAGGTTTAAAGCGGGAAGCCAGCGGAGGGAAGGCAGGCTGGCCCTGAACGGCACCCCTTCCTCTCCTCCCTGCAGAGTTGTTGCCCTGCCTGTGCCCACGTCCACACCCCGGCGTTCAGTGGCCTGTGGGATCCGTGACGTTCGTCTCCCCACCCATGCACCTAACGTCGTTCCTGGGCCTCAATGCACGTCTGATGAATAAATCATCTTTTGTCTGAAAGCCCATCAGCAGGGGGTGTCTTGGTTGGAGGGGAGTTTCAGGGAAATATCTCCAGCAGCAGGGAAGCGGGGTGGGGGCTGGAAGGCAGGAGATGGACGGGCGGGAGTCTATTGAGATGCTGTCCCTGGGCCTGGCCCCTCCTCGACTCCTCCAGCACCCGAGCGCTGCCCACCCTCCATCCTGCAGAGCATGGAGTCCTGACCCCACACCCCGTCTCAGTGGCCCAGCTGTAGCACCCAAGGGTGCTAAGCCCCCAGGACCAACCTGCCCCTTCCTCGCTCTCTGGGCCAGCGCCGGGGTCTGCTGTCACCTGACCCTTTTCTCCAGGCAGATGGGTGAGCACTGCCCTGTGCCAGGAGCTATCACACACCAAGCCCCAAATGGGCGTCACCTTTGCGCTTTTATTGTCATTGCCGGTGACAGAGGTGACTGCCTGCCTGTCAGCTGTGTGCTGGGAGAAGCTCCTACTCTGGTTCACGCCCAGCAGAGTGGGCTTCGCAGTGGAAGCCCCAGGTTCCCATTACGCAGCAAATCTGTGTGGGTCCGGGACTCGGGAGCCCTGGAAACAGGCTCCTTAAGCTTAGCTACAGGGACCACTTCTCTCTGGGCAGCTCGTGGGCTGTAGAAATGCAAAGGAAAAGACCACCTAAGAAGTGCCTCTGGTTCTTATCGGGCCTGCTCCTGGCAGGATAGAGAGGGGGCAGCCTCTCTCGCTATCGAGGAAGGTCAATATGCCAGAAACCCGGCCTCCTCAGAAGGGACTCGGCTCTTTTTGTTCCCAACTTCCCCTTCCTGTGCTCAAGTAGGTAAACACCTGGTTCCCTGAAAGCAGCTGCGATAAAGGCCCAGCTTCTCAGGCACGTTATCTCAGCCCTGCTCCCACCTCAGGTGATGTCCTGGTTCCTAAGGCCTCACAGGTGGACCAAGGCGGCTCCCGCCCTGGTCAGTGGAGCTGACTTTTGGGCCTTCACTTCCTCCTTGGCATCCCCTTTGCTGCTGGGGCCAGGCATCCGGTCCAGACCAGAGGCAGCCCCCCGACAGGGGACAAGGGCCCACCCCGAGGCTCCCTGGAAGGCTCACCTTCTCACTCCTCAGCCTCTCTTCCCTCTCAATCCTGCCGTTGCGTCTTTCCCACCTTCTACATGTCCCTTCCCTGGCACCCCTAAGTGATTTCTGACGTTTTCCTTCCCCGTGGCTGATGTGCCAGACTTCCTGGTGGTCCCTGGGTGCAGGGAGCTCACCCACCCCTACAAACGGGAGCTCCTCTTTGCTTCTCTAAACCCACAGATGAGAGAACAGCCACATGTCGACCAAGAACATAATGTGGTTTACAAGCTAAGAAAAGGGGAAGGAAGCAAACCCCGATATTTAAAACTCTGAACTTTAAAAATCACTCCAATGTAGAAACAAAGAAAAGAACTATGAACAAACCCTCCCTGCTTCCTAACGAACACTGTGGTCCGCCATCACCTCGTGGAGACCACCACCACGTCTGTAAAGGGCCACCCCACCAGGGCCTTCGCAGGCACGAGTCAGGAAGCCTGGGCTTGACCTGTGGGCGTGCTGGGCCGCGCGGGAGGAAGCGCGGCAGGAAAGCCAGAGAGGGACGCCCTGTGGGCCCCGCGGTGGCAATCGTCACTAGAGCAAAGCTGCTTTCTGTTTCATCTGCTCGAGCTTCTATAACCAAATATCACAGATGGGGGTGCTTCAACAACCAGGATTTATTTCTCAGTTCTGGAGGCCAGAAGTCTGAGTTCAAGGTGCCGGCTGATTCTGTTCCAGGTGACAGACAGCCGCCTTATTGCCATAGTGCCTCACAGGGCGGAGAGAGAACCCTCCGGTCTCTTCTTTTTCTTCTGAAGACGCTAATCCTACCACTGGAGCCCCACCCCCATGACCTTATCAAAATCTAATTACCTCCCAAAGGCCCCGTCTCCAAATACCTTCACATAGGGGTTTAGGGCTTCATCATAGGAATTTGAAGGGGACACAATTCAGTCCATAGCCCGCTGCCCATCTGGGAGCTCCCCGGAGCAGGTGGGTACCCCAGGGCAGGGGTTCTGCATTCCTGATCACGTTCCCCATGAGACAGAGCCGAACATCAGGAATTCAGAATCCGGCCGCTCTGCTGGTTAGAAAGGCCAGGCAGTCCCGGGAGGATCTCCCCAGAATAAAGCCATCCTTCCGCCCATCGTCCAAGGCATTGAGGGGCTGGGGTTCTGTGCAGCTGAGTGGTGACTATTCTTCAGACAGAAATAACCACAACATACTGTTTCCATGCAATGGCAGCCTTGGCCCAGGACGGGCGGCGAGGGCTGGGTGTCAGATCACAGAATCATCTATCTCCACGTGAGCACAGAGTCAGAAGAGCTGTTCATCAACTGGCTAATGTTAAATCTCTGTGGGGGTTACAGGGCTGAGTCATTAATAATTAATTACAGTCCCTGTTGCTATTCTGTTGCCCAAGATAACACATTTTAGGCCAGCTTTCTTTCTATTTCCATTAAGAAATTATTCATATTGGTGAGTTAGTGAGAAATTATTGGTAACTTTGTAATAAAAGTGTAAAAAAAAAAAGGTGACCAAAAAAAAGATTGTTGTCTTAAGCAATAGAATTGTGACTAAGACTAGAATTATTTTTATAGGCAGTTACAACTCATGTTTGAATTTTAAGTAAAATACATATCAGTATGGAATAGAAATGTGAATAATATGATTCTGAATCACACAGACAGGCTTTTTTAAATGCTTCCTTGTTTCCTCCAACAACTCAGCTCCCAAAATTCATGCTGGGAAAAGTAACCTTTCCTGTCTTGCTTCCTTGAGCTTCTAAAGTAGATTTCACTTCTTTTCTGTCTCCAGAAGGACGTGATCTGTCCCTTTTCCACAACCCCTTTGCCCCTCATGGCATCTCTGTCTCGGTGGTTATGTTTGTTTTGGAACATAATTATGTACGAGCTGGTCTCAGCCTGTCCCTGAACCATTACTCTGTAGGGCCAAAGGACAAAGGCACCTGGACCTTGTGTTAAATGTTCTGCTTTACCCATGATGCACACTTTGTAAATGTGTGTGAAATGACTATCACACTGAAACTCAAAATGTGATAGAAAACTGGCCCCCTCGGAAGCCATTCCGAGCATCCGAGACCTGGGTCATGCGTTTCCAAACTGGATTCTTAATTCTATGTCTTATCCAAGCCGCAAAGGTAGGAAGGGGCAGCTCCTTCCCGAAAGAAGCCAAGTCTTCCTCTCCAGCTGTGTGCCCCTAATTGGGAGAACCCACATTATTTTCTCTGAATCCAAAGTCTCAGTCCCGAAGCTGTGCTTCCTGTACCTAAGACACTGCTAGTCTTTAGCCAGCCTGTCCTCCCTACATGGAGGGACATCTCAAGAGCCCAAACTTTTTGTGTTTCTGGGGGTTGTTTTCATGAGAAAGAGAACTAGGAGATCTTGGGCGGGGGGCTGCAGAGAACAGACACAGGCTAGATGGAGAATCAGTGTGACTATAAAAAAATCAAATAAGGAAAGAACCATTTGGTGTTTCTAAAACTGAAGAAATGTATTCCATCTGCTATTTGGTTCCATGTGTCGCAACTGGAGACAAAAGAATTCTTGAAGGAGCGTGAAAAGAATTCTTGAAGGAGCGTGAAAACACTATTTTCCTTTTTTTTTTTTTTTTTTTTTTTTTTGAGATACATTACTTCACTAGATGGCACTTCTGGCGAGCACAGAAGGGTCTGACAATGGCAGTTTTGTTTGTAAATCAGATGTAAAATGAGGAGATCGGCAACGTGGTAGGGGCACAAGGATTCCTGGGCTAAAAAATGTCCAGGAGAAAGAAGGAGGCGGGATATACCGGAGGGAGGTTAGTAGAGAAGTGGGAAAGGAGAGGGGGAAAAATTAACTGAAGAGCATATGTAGGAAAGGAATTTAAAGGTAGGCTATTTTTGGACTAAACTGATAACACAGATGACAAAGACAAGTCCCTTCAAAGCTACTTCTAATCAATGTAATTCTTCATGGCAGATACCAGAGCTGAGGAGATTTCAAAATGGGGCCAGGGGTTGGGCAGAGCAAGTTGTGATCAGACATTTGCATTTGTAACATGGGGCCTGGCCAGCCCAGGAACAGATCTGGGAGGCACAGCGGGAAAGCGGTCCCTGGGGAGGGTGGGGATGGGTGGGATAGTCCCGGGCCGGCGGGCGGGGGTGGGGGGGCGGGACGGGGGCCTGGAGCCGGCAGCTCGGACCCAAACCCACAGCCAAGCACACCACGGAAGGTGGCGATTGCCGGGGTCTTCAAAGCCACGTGGGAAGGATCCGATTCTGACGCCCTCACACAGCCACAAATGTTGATCTTCTCCATGAGCCCCAAAGTTAACTTCAGATGAATAACAAAAGCCTTCAGTCAAGGTTTTCTAAAGCACTTCTCAAACTTCCCTTCCGCACATAGTTCATGTTGTAAGTGCAGTTGGAGGCTGTTGGCAGAAGGATTCGACTTATTCAGATGAATTCCGCGATGTCTCATCCTAGAGATCAAATGCGACGGGAGCGGGGATCTGGAAGCAGCTGAGGAGACGTCTGCGGAAGGGACTTGAGGGACAAACCCGGTATCTTCCCCTCCTCCCTGCCACACCAGGGCTCTGTTCTAAGAGAAGGATGCCCCCACCCTTGAGAATTTAGGGGACTATGTAATCATCCAGCAAAGCAGATTTCCTTCCTTCTGGGGGACCAAGGAGCTTAGGCCCTGCAGGGCTGTTTATAGCCTGAGGATGGGTCCCTGTTAATGATCCGGAATTTCTTTATCCCAAAGAGGATTTCAGGTCTAAACGTTTAACCATTTAACGGAAGTGAGGGCCCTGGGCCTGCCTGCTGCAGGCCCTTCTGCCTAAACCTGTGCACAAAGAGGGAGGGAATCCAGAATAATCCACGTGCAGCCAGGGGAATGCAGCCCTTGAGGCAGGAGAGAAGCAAGACAAAGACCCAAGTCTGCCCTCCCCACATCCCTTTAAATGAACCTAGTTCTCACCTTCCCAGGATGCTCCCAGAATCCACTTGGGTCTCCTCCTCTCACCCCCTATCAGGCTAACAAGCCAAGGGACTAGGTCCATCTGGGTTAACCTTGTATAAAACTTCTTGCTCAAGGGCGAGTTTTATATTAGTTTATGGTATTTTACTTTGTCCTTTTTAACTGAGGCCAATTACAAATAAAAACTTTTTTCATTAGCTCTTATTAAGTACCATGCACCATTCAAATGTTTACATGCATTACCGTATTCAAATATTATAATAACCCAGTGAGTTAAATAGGTACTGTTGATGTTACCAATCTATAGATGAGGAAACTGAAGCTCAGAGAGGTTAAGTTACTTCTCCACAGTCACACAGCTAGCGTGTGGTAGAGCCCAGATTCAAAGCCGCTCAGTCTGACTCCAAAGCCCCTCCTCTTACCTACCTCCCCCACGTCCTAGTCCCTCCACCTTAACCACTATGGGAAGTTAATTACCCAAAAGCACAGTATTTTTAACATTCATGTTTCTTATAGAAAACAAAACCCAGAAAAGTAGAGTCTTACAAGCATCAGACCCCACCCTTGGATTATTCTGGAAAAGCAATGTCAGAGAAAGCATGAAGGCTTTCACAGAACCGTATAGCTAAAAATAAAACTTCAGACACAGCGAAGGTTCCCGAGGCCTGGGCAGGAGCGGGGGCGCACGGCAGCGTCTGGAGAGACTCCACACACACGCAGCACCCGTGGCTCTCGGCGCGCTGGCCTCCCTACCCCACGGACCGACCCCACACCCCTCTCCAGGGTGCATGCTGGTGACCAGGTTCCCAAGGGGAAGAAGGAGAAGGCAAATGGCAAAAGGCCAAGGGGCCGGCCAGCCAAGTCTGTCCCCTGTGACACCGAGACCAGGTTCACATCACAAAGTGCACCCCGCCCCCGATGTGCGGGGCAGGCTCCTCACAGCTGCCCGCCTCTTAGGTGCCGGGCAGGGCTGGGCTGCAGAGAGTCAACGTGCCTGAGAGCAGAACGGCGTGTGTGGGCTGCAGAGAACGCAACAGCTCACGGAGTCAATTGGGAGGGCGAATGCTGGCCAGGCTGGGCCTTGGGTCCATCTGCCAAAGCCACACCAGAGGACCAGGCACCAAATGACCTGCCGTCCTGCCAGGACCAGGGACCTCCCAGCCCTCACACCAGAAAGCCGGGGCCACGGCTATCATGCTCTCTCTAGGCACCTCACCAGCGCTGCCTCTGCTCCCCACTTAACACCATTCCAGGTTAGTTTCAGCACATGCCCCTGGGTGGTAGAACGTGCGCCACATCCAGAACCCTAGTGCAAAGGCGCTGGGAAGAACAGGCTAACGGAGAACCCAAGACACAGCAGGAGGAAGTTGGGTCAGATGCTGAGTAAGCCGACTGATGAGCCGCATCGTAGCAAAGAAAGCAGTATAGCTTCTGAGCTTTGGTTGGGGGACAGGGCAGGTCAGGGTAAAAGCAACGCATCTTATTTCCCGATTTAGAGGGCTTAGGATGCAGGGAGCCCAGCGTCTGGTAAGAAGCAGGGAGCAGAAACATGAAAAAAAGCTTCCAAAGAAACATGGCCACCGCGTTCCTGTCCTGACCTGCGGAATGGGCCACACCAGCTATCCTTACACTCTCCATTGCTCGTCAGACCTGCAGTGAGAGTCTGCTGTCCACATGCAGCCTGAAGAGAACAACCCAGGAGGGGTGCGCAGGGCCATTTTACAAATGGGTAAGCCGAGGCTCTGTTGGGAAGTAGCCAGCCCTGCCCAGCGTCCTCTGGGGTAAAGCTGGGACCACCGGCAGGGTATTTCCTGCCAGCAACGAGCTCCCACAGTGATCCCAGCTACTGAGCAGCTCAGATTCTTGGGAGCCCCCAAACGCCCCATGCCGATCCAAAGAAAGAGCCGTTTGTTTGGAAATTTTAATTAAAATCAATTCAATTGCCCTTTGGATTGTCACAAGCACGGCATAAGATGGAGTTTCACGCACAGCAAAACTTGTCTTACGTCCTTTCTCCATCTCTTCCATGCATACTCCAAAACTTCTGCCTCACTCTCTGCTCCCTGCAAAGCCTGCCTCTTCGCAGCTGCACGTGGGCACCCCGTATCTCACCCCTACTGTTGATTCTCTCCTGTAAGTAGATCTCTCACCCTTATGCCACCTCTTCCTCACCCCCAGCCTCTGTGACTCTCCCTCTCTTTCCCCCTTGCCCTGATTCTAAATCAGAAAAGCCCAGGAACACTGCTGGCAAAGAGGGAAGACACTTTGGTTGGGGACGTGCCCAGAAGGCTGTAGATAGAGAGAGGCCTCTATGCAAGCAGGCCTGGTCCCCGTTCGCTCCCGCAGCAGACAAAGGAAAACTGAACCTCCTGTCCTCTTCGGAAGGCAGCTCAGCATGTGTCATCCCTGCAAGGAGCTCTCCACACACTTCCGTGTCCCGTTAGCTGACTCCCACCCTCACCCCATCGCTGTCTTTGAACAGCACATAAATCTTGAGAACGTGTCACGACCTGCCCAGGCTCGGGGCAAACGCAGAAACACATGACAAGCACCTGGCTCCCAGCCTCCCCACCTCCACCCAGGCTCCTGGGCTGTCAAACTCCTCTGAGCTGTGTCAGTACAAAATGTGATGACTTCCAGTGTGGAGCAGGCTGAAAAGCAGCAGGTGCCCACAGCTTGGACCGCCACGGCCCATGACGACGGCTCCAATACTCGGAGTTAATTAAATCCGTTTACCAGTGACTCCGCGCCTGAGCTCAGCAATAGTTCATGCCCCCAACGGAGATCAAACCCAGGAAACATTTAAATATGATCTCCTGCCCAGCAAGGCACACAAATCATTTCCATCATGGAAAAAACCAGGCAGGAAAACAATAGCGCATTGATCCCAGTTATGCAACCAACAGCGCCTGCATGGTCAGAGTCCTGGTCCCTGTTCGCTCCCAGTTTACACAGGGCACCCAGGTGAAGAGGGCCACCTGCTTGTGGGTGGGTTGGTTGGTTGTGAGATGAAGAGACCTCGTCTTTTCGCCATATTCTCTCACTGGCCGGGGGCCCAGGAAGTGAGATACCTCCAGCACCATCCTGCAAAGGCGGAGAGAAGTCTCTCGCCTCCGCCTCCGGATGCCAGTGTCCCCACGTGACCCAAGCTAGGCCCCTCAGGAACCTCTGGGTCCCTCCTTGCCCTCGCCTCCTCTCGCACCTGCGCCCCACGGCCTCCGGCACCCCGGTCCCCTCCACTCCTGGCTCCGCCTTGGCCTTCTCCCACCAGGACGTAACTCATCTTCCCGAATCTCACATCGGGTCACAGATATCGTCCCACAAAAGCCTGTTTTTGGCCAATGAAATGTGATGGAAGTGATGTGTCCCTTTGGGCAGAAGCCGGAAGAGCCCGTGCCGCCTCGTCCGCGCTCCTGGCACAGTGGCCGACCGTGTGTGACGAGGTTGTCCTGGGAGCCTCGGTCCCAGTGCTGCTAAGGGGCAGAGAAGCAGCACCTGGGGCCCACACAGCCCAAGTGAGCCGCGGCGCTTGGTCGCAGCAGAGGCCCTGGATCTTGGGGTGCTCCCCGCTGCGGCACAAGCGCATCGGCCCTGGGTTGAGTGGCCAGAACAGGGGAGCCGCTCCGGACGCTTCCTTCCTTACTTCCTCGAGCTCATGGCTAATGCATAAGTTAGAATCTCGAAAATAAAACAGGAACGCTAAGAGCTGGTATCATATCTTAAAGAATGTGACTGGCTTCTGTCCCTGGTTCCTGGAAGGGAGACTATGCATCCTTGGAATTTCCCAAGTAATAGGAGTGTCTTTGTTTATCACGAGGCCCTGGATCACACCTGAGTATATATGTTAACAAGGTGATTCGGGTGGTCCCCTAGACAGACTCAGGATGGGCTGGCTGGTCACGCTGGAAAGACCAGCGGTATAATCGATGGGACTTTGAGCCACTGATTTCAGCCCAACCTCCTGACCTCCAGGGAGGGGCGGGACCTGTTACTGAGTTCAGTCACATGGCTGATGATTCCATCAGTCACGCCTTTGTAATGAAACTCCAGTACAAACTCTGGACACAGGAGCTCGGTGGAGCTTCCTGGTTGGTGAACGCATGGATGTGCTGGGAAGGTGAGGAGCTTTGATTCCATGGGAAGGGAACGCTGAAGCTCTGCCTTCGGGACCCTGCAGAACTCTCCCGATGCACTTCTTCATTTGGCTCTTGCTGATTTGTGTCCTTTATAACAGAACTGTAAGCAAAAGTAGAGCCCTTTTACGAATCTTGTGACTCAATCTCGTGGATTGACAAACCTGAGGGGGATCCTGGGACCCTCCCAAATGTGCAGCTAGTCGGTCAGAAATTAGTGCAGGCCTGCCGTGCACTGTGCCCTTTAATTTATGGCTCCTGCTATAACTCCAGGCGGCTAGTGCCAGGTTGAAAGGTACTACATCAGTCGGTGTCAGAACCACTCGAAAAACAGGTCACATGATGGATCAAGGTGGGAGATCCGGGCAGGAACAGAGCCTTAGAATGATGAGGTGGGGATGGACAGCTGTGGACAGGCAAAGGTACCTCCCGTTAAAACTCAAACCAAGCCCTGACCACTGTGGCTCAGTTGGTTGGGCATTGTCCTGCAAGGCCAAGGGTCGCCGGTTCGATTCCCTATCGGGGCACATGCCTAAGGTGCACATTCAGTCCCCGGTTGGGGTACGTGCAAGAGGCAACTGATTAAGGTTTTCTCTTTCACATCCATGTTTCTCGCCTTCTCTCTCTCTGCCTTCCCCCCTCTCTCTTTCTCTTAAAAAAAGAAAAAACAAAAAGCCAAGTCAGATTCTTATTACCTCTCACATTCCTATACCTTGCAGCCAAATGAGAGACCATTTGTTGCCTAGAGACCGGTTTCAGCCTGGCATCAATAGCAAAAGCTACCAAATGTCCCACCTTGCAGAGAGGGAGGTGCTCCTGCGGGGACAGTGACAACAGTGACAACAGTCCCTCCCCTCTGGTCCACTCTGTTCTGCCCACATTCTTATTCTGTGCACACGTGCCTCGGAGGTTAGGGCACAATCCACAGTCCCCAGGGATGGCAGGCCCCTCCGGTCCTTCTAGGAAATTCTAAAAGCTCGTTCGTATACCAGGACCGGGGGAAGAGTACGCATGTCCCCTCGGAGAATCCAGTTCTCTTACAGAAGCTTCAAACACTGTCTTCTCACAAGGTGGTTCAAATGGGAAATATATCACTTCACAAAAAGACTTAGGTGGAATAACAGATGCCATTCATAATCCCAGTCCAGTGCGGAATGAGCATTTAGATGGTGAATCTGGCGAAGTCCCAGGAAAGGGGTGGCAGCAGAGAGGGGGATAAAAAGACTGCGACACAACCCTCAGCCTCAAGGCCTTGACCATCCATTTGCGGAAACAAAGTTTACGATGGAAAAAGTGCTGCAAGGCAGGCCGCGATGCAATCTCCAAGTGAGTCAGACAAAGCCCCAGTCAGTCTGGTAAAGAATTTAAGGAAGGAACTAGGCCTTACGTAGACATCACGAATGATGTGGGTCTCGAATGGGTTCTTACCAAAGAAATGGATTTGTTTTTTAAAATTAGGGATTCTCACTGTATACTCTTCGCTCACTGAAACCGCATCAAAACCCACATTTGTCTGTTGTCACAAAGCGCCTGGACGCCATGGTCAGGGTGGCCGGACCGCCACGCTCACCCAGCACACCGGCTGCGTTCTCGGGGCAGCTTTCCAAAAAGGACGGAGGACCAGGCCCTCTGCCACCCGCCTCCGTTCCTCTTTCCCCACAAGCATCTGTCTCTTGCCTACTTTGTATACGTTTATATACTTTGAAGGGTGTAGACACAACGTACCCTAAAGCTAGTCCACTGGGGTCAAGAGCCAAACAATACCCACAGGACGCCAGGGCACAGAGTAAGCCAAAATAAGTTAAGATATATTATCAAAATCAGTACAACAGAACCATGTAGAACTCTTTGGGCATAGCGAGCACAGGGTCGACGAAGCATCCGCAAAAGAGCCTACCTTCATCTACGTGAGCTCAGTCAGGGGCACAGCCAGGATCTAACCAGGAAAGGACCCCCTGGAACCTGAGGGGGATCCTGGGACTCTCCCAAATGTGTGGCTAGTCGGTTCCTGGAAGGGAGACTATGCATCCTTGGAACTCACAGAACCACGTTCACCCTCTGGGTCCATCTTTGAAATGGGTGACTGAGTGTAGGGGGGGCCTCGGCATGGCCGGGGCGGGCACGGCCGGGGTTGTGATGCCAGGGGCGGGCACGGCACCAGGAGTCCTCAGGGAGTGCATTCCTGAAAGGCAGCAGTGGTGTGTCCTGCGTCTGCTGGACTGTGAACCTAGAACACAGCCCAGGCACCTGCAGCGGGAACAGAGAACAGGCTGCCTCCTCCGCGTGAGATGTAAAATCCGGCCGCAGCCCCAGGAATGGCGTGGGAGACGTGCCCTTTACCTCTGGGAAGTCTTCCCTCGGCAGTGCCTGCGTCCCCAGGGTGGCTTAGGCGTCCCTGCTGAAGTCTCCTGCATGTTCTCTTCTTCCCTCTACGCTTATTACCCTGCAATGGCATCCTCCCTGTCCCTTCCTTCTCACCAATTGGAATGCGTGCACGTTGGGGACAGTGTCCACCTCTGACTCGTCTTTAGAGCCAAACGTATGGCACTTGACAAGTTCTCGGAAAACATTTGGTGCTGCTATTGCATGTGAACTACAAATCAGGGAACCGAGATAGATCCTGGTAAGGATCACACGGGCAGATCTGCACGAGGGAAGCTCACAGTCCTCAGCCCCTGTGTGAGGCCGAGTCTCCGCTGCACATGAGACCTGGGACTGCTGCCCAGACATCGTGCAGCGAACATCTGATAAACAGAGGGGCTGAGCCTGCGGCTGGGTGGTCACTGTGGTCCCTGAGACACCAGAGCCTGCGGCTCGGTGAGGCTGGGGAACGTTGCAAGCCAACAGTTTTAGGAGAATCCTCGCTGTGTTTTCTCTGTGTTTAGTAGGAAGACCTACTCCCAGTACTGAACTTTACAACAGCCTTCCCCACCCGGCAGTGAGAGGGAGGAGCTATGTCAGAACGCAGCCCCCGCTCTCTGTGTTTCTACCCAGGGACTGTGTTCATTGCGCACACACTCTCCGTGGCCTTCCCAGTGTTCTCACAGCCCTGCCCCCAAGGCCCCATGACGAATGCCTGGTGCCCTGGCATAAGCAGCTACAATTACGTGTTTACTGTGCAAGAAGATGTGGGGGGAGGAAGCACATTCTTACCTAAAATCACTATAGCTGGCAGAATCCAAACGAAACTAAAATTAGACATGAAATGGGATGAGAAGTTTACCTGCCCTCCCGCAGGGTCAGAGACACGTGGGGCGGGGGCTCTAAGCAGCATGTCTGTGGCTCCGACGAGGCTTTTCCCAGCATTCCGTGGGGCGGTGAGTGCCGCCTGGACTGCACAGCCCCAGGTCAGTGGAGGCCGCCGTCGGCCCTTCCTGGCAGCATTGGGCCGTCAGAGCCCATGGTCTAAAGCACCCCCTGCTGCTAGGGACAGGGCGTGGTCACGGAAACAGCCGCCCTCCCCTGCCACCTCCCCTCGCCCCTGCGCCGTCGTTTCATCGCTCCTCCTGTTGTGGGTGGCAGGTGGGCCCCCTGCCCCCGCCCCCGTTTCAGCGCAGGAGAATAACAAGTCGCCTGCCTACCTTGTGGCAGTTCCCGTCTTCCAGCTGTGTTCTAAGTGACTTAGACACTCAGATCACTGAGTGCACAGAACAACCCCGGGAGGCGGACCATTGTCCCCATTTCACAGGTAACCAGGGAAACCACCCCTCCTGAGAGCGCCCCCTCCCCGAGGTGAGGGGCTCAGGAGCAGGCAGGGTCCCAGGCGCAGGCTCTGGGCCTCCGGCCTCACCTTCCCTGCCTCGGTGGCAAGCTGGCAGAGGGCCCAGCGCGGTGCGCAGTGCACTGCAAACAGACACAAGCTCAACGACTAGAGACGGTCAGGGTCTCTCTTCCTCCTCTTGTGAGCAGAGTCCGCTGCTCTGTAGAGTGACTTTTCTTACGGGTCCTCTTTGCTCAGTTAAACCTGCTTTTCCACTTTAACCTCTCGCCTGGCTCCTTTTTTGAATTCTTTCCTGCCTGGAGCCAAGAACCCTCTTGGCTCCACGCTTTCCTCTCAGACATCCAGGGCCACCTGCCCCTGAGCCCCGAAGGGAACTGGTGTAAAGAACCCAGCCCGCCAGCAGCCCTGGCTGTCCCCTACCATCTCTTTGCTTCCAGCCAGGACTTCCAGGCCTGAGAATGCCTGCTTGCTAGTTTGGGATTCACACCAACAAATCTGTTGACCTGGGATTGTAACCTCCCACGGGCAGCGCTCGGGGCTCTTTCAAGGTTATCGTGTTCCCTTGCAGACAGGACCACAGGCAGAAGGGCCCTGACTCCTGGTGGCAGGGCATGCCGCCTGAGGTCCCTGCACTCCTGATCCCTCGTCACCAGGCATTATCTCAGCAGCCACAGACCCATCAGGGAAATCCACCCTTCACCCCGTGCCAGGCTGTCCTGCCTCTGACTTTCAGATCAGGCTATTACTAGCCGAGAAGCTCTATTGTTATTCATTGGGCTTCAGCTTCTTAGCTCTTATCTAATCAACACACAAACCCAGTTATTCAGCCAGTATTTACATAACCCCTTCCCTCCTCCTCAGCCCTCCATCGTTCAGCTGCTCCCCTGGGCACAAAGCTCTGGTTTCACTTAATCAAGTGTCCCAGGTAACAATCCATCCATGCGTTTGTGTTGGCAGGATTTGAAGGCGAGGGAAAGATAACACGGAGCCCTCCCTGCTGGTGCTCAGGCTGAAGGAACAGGCTGTCCCAGACCTGTTCGCACAACGTCACTCCCTTTGTGTCCAGGACTCACGTGATTAGATTTCTTGCAGCAGCTCAGTCTCTTCTGAGGACAGAAGGCCGGACCCGTGAGATCCCCCACCCCGCCCACGTGCTCCCCACGGGCAGAAGGCAGAGAACAGCGGGGGCTGGCATTTGCTCAGAGCAAACACCACGCTTTAACCTTGACCGCAGCCCTGAAGTGGTGTCACCCCTACTTTACAGACGTGGAAACTGAGGCTGAGGAACTTGTCCTGGGACAGGCCGCTGGCAAACGGCAAATCCTCTCTGATGACAAAATCACGCTGGGCGGCTCAGCTGGCCCGGGGCCACTCAGCTCCGCTCCCCAGAGCCGGTCCCCACCCCCGCCAAAGACGCTGCTTCCACAGATTCCAGGCGGCTCTCAGAAATCTGCCTTTTTAAAGCTCTGGTTCTGAGAGATGTTAAGAGGAAGGGACAGGCCGGAGGCCCCCACTCTTCCCCTTCTCCCCGTGACTGTCCCTGTGTGCTGTCATGGGCTGCACACCCATCAGGGCGTCCGGTTCCCGGGAGGACAAAGGACACCTCTGGGTGAGGGGGCTCCAGGCCCCTGGTGCCCGGCTTCCCCTCAATGGCCTGAGGGAGGAGACCTGGCCTATGGACCCCGGTGGCTGAGGGCTGAGGGGAAGGTTTGGGAGGCAGAGCAAGGGGGGGGTCAGAGTTGAGTCGCTCAAGTCCTGTCCATCTATGGCTCATCTATGACATACATTTGCCACTTACCAATGACATCCGCTTGGCCTAGACGCAGGGAGGCGACAGACACTTCGGCTCAGGGTCGACAGCCCACCTGTCCTCACTCTAACTGACTGGGTTCATCTCGGACACGCAGCTAAAGCGAGGAGGGCTAAAGATGACCGTAGGAGCCTTAGGAGAGGCCTTTCAATGGAAGGTCCTACCCTGCAAGACATCTTCATGAGCAGTATCTTCAGCACTTGCCATGTCTGAGAGGGCACGTGCAAGTGCCGGAGGTGACAGGTCCCTGCAGGGAGGCCCTTGGGGGCCTTGGGCATTCGGAGAAGCTGTGAGAACAGCTGGTAGGACTTGGAGCTCCCCGCCCCAAAGCCCTCGGTAGCACAAGCGGGCGTGGGCACAAGTAGGTATAGACCCAACGAGCAGTAGCCCAGATCTGGGCCCATCGGCAGGGCCCTCGTCCGCCAGGCGACCTCACTAGATGACGATGAGAACCCTCAGGAGCGCACCTGGGCCAGGCACTTCTCATCCTAGCACCGCATTGAATAGCAGCTCCTGGCGCCCCAGGCCGAGGACAGCCCCCACAGAGGAAGAGCGTTGCGGTGGGGAGCGCGGCTTCGAGCCTGTGCCCCTTGCAGGACACTGCGAGTACCCGGAGTGTAGGCAGTCCTACGACAGTGGCCTTGTGGACGTCTTCTCTCCACAAGGCATGGACCATAAGGGTGCTCAGGCCGCGGGTGGCCCTGCCTGCCCAGAAAGGACAACAGGCCTGGAAGATTGCTGCACTCCCCAAGTGTGCATGTCCCATGGGTCCTCGTGACATGTCTCTCCCGGCTGGAGAAAAGCCTGTGACTAGCACAGGGTGTGGTGGAGAGATCCACACACCTTGTGGGCCCCGCAAATGGGAAGGTGCTTCTTCTGCCAGGAGCCCCCTGGGGGACCCGTGTGTCCACCGGAAGCCTTCCTCCTTGTGATAGTTTCCTGTCTCTCCCTCTATTTCAAACCTCCCCCTCCACTTCTGGTATAAAAAACAGCGAAAAATCAACCGCTTGTCTAGTTGTGGGTTTACCATGCTGTTCAGGGGCCAAGACATAAGAAAGGACAGGGCTGGTAGTCCTGTGTGAGGACGAGTCCTCGAGAACCGTAAGGATCAACTCTCGATGGTATGCACAGACTTAAGCCCTTTATCAGCCACCTGAGCAACCTGTGTGCGCTTCCCTAGCAAGCACCTCCGGCATTTCAGTGGCTTATAACAACCAAGGTTTACTTCTCACCCCTGTCAGAGCCAAAAGGGCCGACTTCAGTCTCAGCCTGCTCCATGTTGTTGGGGCTCCAGGATGGAATGGGATGGAGCAGGCCTCTCCCTGGGACACTCTGGTCTCATGACAAAGCGACACTGGGGTCTCGCAGCAGAGGGCAAAGAGAGACGGGGTAGCCATGGAGAGAGATGGCTCTTAAGTCATCTGCAAAGAAATGGTGCCATATCGACCACCCATTCCAGGTTCACTCCATGATGCGGTGGCTCATGGCAAAGGGTCTGGGGATCAGTGGATGAGGACAGTCCCCTGGCCCAGGTAGTGCAGGTAAGTCATCTGTCCCATGTCACCTCATTCAACCACGTTCCTGGGGCCCGCCTGGCGTCTGGGAAGCAAATCTGAGAGCAAACCAGTCCCGACAACTCTTCGTCTTACCAAGAAGACACGTGCCCTTGTAATAACTGAAACCTATTGGCCTCAGGCCAGTGGCGGACACCTCAGCTCCCACTGGGTTGTATGGGAAGCCACTTCCGTGAAGGTGGGGACAACAGTGGCTCCAGTAAGCCAGGAAGATTTCCCTCAAAGCAACTGATTGAAGCTCGCTTGTCTCCATGCCTCGGTTTTATCATCCTTCACTCAGGAACAACATACTAAGTAATTCCATGAGTCAGTTCAGGGGAAAATGACTGTCCAGCATTCTAGAAAAACACATCAGCAGATTTGCTGGAAGAGGTGGGAGGGCAGCCCTATCTACTTGGGAAGACAGGTCTTGGACAAAAGAGTGTGAAACTCCCCGATGAACATTTTGTTGAAGAGCTGAGTCTTTAACTCTCCCTGCCAAAATTAGAAACCACCTTTGTTTTCCCTCAGCCATAACAACCCCAGTGCTTAATCAGCAACTGTGTAGGAAAAAGAGTCGTGTGCTCTCAGTCTGGATGTTTGTAACAGAGAGGAGAGCCTCCGGTTTCCAGAACCGCCCTGTCTAGGAACCATTTTTCCTTTCACCTCTGACCAGATATCCAAGTGGAACATCTGCTGTCCAGCGAAGGAAGGAAATGACACAAGGAAAAATGAAAAATGACCCCACCAATAAGTCAGCTTTGCCCAGGCCGTCGGTTCAAGTGAGGTGCATGGAAAAGAATCGAGCACTTGGCAAAGGGGGGAAGGGGAGGGGCCCGCAATGGCCGCCAGGCTCAGTTTCTCAGAGATGCTCCCAGGCTCCACTGGGTGCACACCCCACCTCCACACACCCACCGCGGTGGTCGTGTGCCCTGTCGCTGGTTTCTTTCCCCCTTCTAGCCCGGGGCAACTTGAGATACTGCGCAGAGTGTCACCTGCCCATATTTACCACGCAAGGTAATGCATGGACCGGTGAGCGCACGCTTCCTCTGGGGAAGGGCAGCAGGTGAGCGACGGAGCCCGCTGCACAGCGGCGGATGCCAGGCAGCCAGGCTCGAAAGGGGGCTGGGAGTGAGGCAGGGGTCCCTGCAAAGCAAAGCAGGCAGAACACCATCTCTTGGGCAATGGCACCACAAGGAAGCTTTGTTACTAGGAAAGCTGCATTTGTGCCCCAGCATCGACACAGATGGAGGCAGGCCTGTGATAGAAGCGATGTCCCCGTACAGAAGGATACACACACCCCATCTAATTTGATATAAAAACTCAAGCTATTTCTGTCTCTCTTTTCCCACCTTAGATTTGGTCTGCTCTGGGTCGGGCCAGGAGCGGGACGACTCTCCCCCGAAAGCACACACCAAGCAATTGTGTCTGTGAGCACAGCCTTCTGTACAGGAGGGAAGACAGTTTTTTTTCTGTTGCTAATGGCTCAGAATCCTGTTTTAAAGGCTCGTCCTGGTATAGCCCTCAGCAAAGCCAGGTAAATGGGTGGCTTTAGAAACAATGGATCCAGGTGGGGAACGGGAGAAGGTGAGAGAGGTGCTGGGAAGGAGAGAGAAGCTCCGAATCCAGGGACCCTGTGTCCACACGGTCAGAGTGGGCGGAATGTGGCACTAGATCAACTTGCTGCAGTGATGGGAGATCCCCCTGGATGGGTGCAGTTTATTGTATTTATTTGCTTTTTAATTTTTTACTGATTGATTCTAGAGAAAGAAGGAGGAGGAAGAGAGAGAGAAGAAGAGGGAGAAAGAGAGACATCGATTTGTTTTCCACTTATTTATGTGTTCATTAGTTGATTCTTGTATGTATCCTGACCAGGGATCGGACTCGCAACCTTGGTGTATCAGGACAACACTCTAACCAACTGCGCTACCCGGCCAGGGCTGGAGGGATGCAGCTAAAATGCCCAGGAGCTTCTTCAACTCAGCCACCTGCCCCAGGAGCTCTCAGCCTCCCCCTGGCCTGCGCTGGGCACCCTGTCCAGCCTCGTATCCTGCCCCTGCTTCCACATACTCAGCACGCGGGAGCACACACAGAGCCCGCAATGCCAAGGGGTCTCCGGGCACCGTGCAGGGGGTGGACAGCAGCTCCTCTGTGCTACGACCTGAGCTAGAACAGTGGGTGCGAACATGCCGCAGGAATAAACATCCCTTTGAAAACAAAGGGGCTGGGGGATTTCCTGTGGCGAAGCAATGGGGGGAACACTGAGGAACATGGCCTCTACTTAAGACTTGTGTAGCGTCATGGGAGCCAGCCTCCAGGTGGCCCCGAAGACCTCGACACTTGGTCTTTTTGTTACCAAAATCGAACGCCGAGCCCCGTTGGTTCCTGGCTGCGGAGCTCCCTGCAAAACTGCATCCGGGACAGCCCATCTCCTTTCTTGAAGGATAAAGGGGTCTGATCATCAGAATGGCTTCAAAGACAGGACATGAGGGTGGCCTGGACACCCAGCACCTCAATCACCTTCCCAGGTTGCTGCCGGTGGAAAGGCCTGGGTCCTGGCGTCACCTGAGCCTGCTGTCCTCCCGCCTCAGACGCAGACTGAACCTCATCGCAGCCTCACTTCCCTCATCTGCTAAATGGGGATGATGACAAGGCCTCACAGGACCTCAGAGGGTCAGGTGAGAGCAGGAAATGCCAGGTCCTCGCTCATTCACTGTCCCCCTGGACCCCCCACCCCTGTCCAGCCACCCACCTGCTCTCCCCAGACCTCCACCCGCCAGGCACCCTGCTGCTGGTGCACTAATGCCGGGATATTCATGACGTTATTCAGCAAGAGGAATCCATTTATCAGAGGGATCAACTGGGGGAAATTTCTCTTCACTAAAATAGGATTTTTTTTGCTTTACGAAAGGATTCACTTAAAATAGCTTTATTGCTTTTAAAAGAATGCCCCCTCCTGCGCACATTTACAGACAATTAACTACTCAGGAAACTACTAGGGGAAGCATTCAAGGGTGCTTGATGATCAGTTAGAAGCAAAACGCCAGCCCAAGGTAAAATATTTATAAAAAGCAATTGACACACCATTTTCCAACACAGTCTTAATTCTAAACCAAGCAGGCACTCCAACACAGATACCTCCCCTGTGTTCCAGCATGAGAAACGGCCTCCGTCCACTGAAAGACTAACCAAAATAGGGCCAGGGCCTTATTAAACGGTTGTAATTTCGCGGTGAAAAATGCCCTGTAATTACATTGTCAAGAAGCCAGTTCACATCATCTCCCCAGTTTGTGGTTCTTAAACAGAACTCACACCGGTTTCATGTAAAAAATCCCTCGTCCTATTCCAACATGCTGCCCACAAAGACTCTGCACGGTATGCAAAGCTGGGGACCGGCTGGCCTCTGCGGACCACAGCTGTGGAGCCCTCTGTCACCCAGCAAGCTGCCTTGGTGGGAGACGCCCACTGGGGAGCAGCTGTGCGCCCGGGCTGCGGTCCACCCCTGCGCGGGCCACAAGCCTGCCCTGTGCAAACCCAGCTCTGCTGTCTGCCCAGGTCCCCAGCCTTAAGCCATACGGGGCTTCAGGGCCCTGGGAGCCTGGCTTTACTGTGGATGGGGAACCATCTCCCACACACGTTCCCCTACACATCATCAGGGCACCAGGACTTGATTGCTGTGCGGGAGGACAGGCGAAGGAGCCTCATGAAGAAGGCGGGTCCAGGAGGAACCTCGAAGAACCGATGATGGTCACAGTCATGAGCATATCTGAGTCCTTCCCGTTTGCTGGACCCTGTGCAAAGAGCTTTTCACGTGACTCTCCACCACGTTGCCCTCCTGTCAACGCTTGGCAATTGCTATGGCTGTGCTCATTTGACATGAGGTTGCCCCGACTCCTGAGGTTAAATAAGGTCACACACAGCCAGCCAAGTGGTAACTACATAATTTTAACACATGTTTCTTTAACCCCAAAGCCCATGTTCTTTACTAGAACTCTGCCCGTCAAGATGAGTTGGAGGCGGGAGGAGCTGTGGTTTTCAAAAAGGTAAAAGGAGAGGCGTTTGAGTGGAGGCAGGACTGGGAGAGAAGGGGGCACGGGTCTTCCATCTGTGCTTTGCCCTGGGTCTGCAAATATTAGAGGGAAGAGATGGCAGCATTAAATGCATTTGTACCTCTTGCCATGGTACTAACCCATGACATCAGTACCATGACCTCATCAGATAGATCAGCTGATGGAGAAGTCAAGGTCATGGGAGAGAACACAGCATGGTCAGAGCTGGGGCTTTCAAGAACTGGTGACTCTCTCTCTTGGATTCTGTGTCTAAATAACAGAGCAAAGTCCCCATGCCCACAGGGACATCACAGCCACACCTGGCAGAAGTCACATGCACAGCCCAGAAGGACACATGCAGCTCTGGGTTTTCCAGTCCTCTTCCACCTGTCTGTCCTGATACACCCCTCCTGTTTCCCTAGTGAGAGAATAATATGACCCATGAGCCACCACATATGAATGTTCTGCGACAAATTTCTCCCATATCAGATACAGCACAGCATCTGCTCTGGCAAGTTCAGGCACAGGCATTTCTCACGAGACAGTAAATGGTTTACAGCTGAAGAAACAGATACCAGGCTGGCTTTCCAAGAATGACAAGGAGCTGCCTGCCCCTTGCCAGAGTCCCTAAGCTCTTAGACACACAGAGAAGTCACTGCGTCGGTCCCCAGCCCTGGAACAACAGGGCTCATGCCTGAGCCGCACGAGCAAAGAGGTCCACACTCTGCCTCCCTCCCCTTTTGACTCAGCTTCGAACGCAAGTCCCTCCTCAGTCATCTAACCAGTGGTTCTAAATTATCTCTGGAAACTTGGTCGTGAAAGAGTCTGGGACGTGTTTGTCTTCCTTCACTAAAACCGATCACAATGGCTGCAGAGTGAGCGCGTCCTCTGCATGCACCATGGCCCCCGCCGGCAGCTTTCCTCCACATTCCTCCGCACAACACTGGGCGTCCACGAGAAGGAAAAGGGACCCTCAGCGCGGGATCGAGGGTGGAAACCTCCAGCCTTCACTGGGACACCAGGAGGCATATGCCAAGCAGGTGGCCACAGGCTGCCACCTGAGGTGCTGGCAGATGGCACCCGAGCAAATAGGATGGGAAGGGGGGCTGGGAGATAGGTGACAGGGAGCCTAGAAGTCCTGCGCCCAAAGGAGCAGAGTTCCAGCTGAATGAGTGGGACAGAGCCTGAGGGATACGGGGTGAGGTCTAGTCCATCCTCAGTCCTGTGTGGCCTGAGACCACCCTGGGGACCACCACCCTCTCTGCAGCTCTTGGGGAGAGAGATTTTAGCCCATTTGTTTCAGGGACTTAAACCTTGGGGAGCCGAGGTAACCCGGCGGACGTGGCACCTCTGCAGAGCAGAGCCCCACGCGACAGCCTCCGAAGGACATTCCACCCTGCACCCTCTCAGGCCAACCTCAGGGACAAAGCCACAATGAAATAGCCCTTCCAGGCCGAGTCCCAGGGCTTGTATCCAACCAATCTCGGATGTCAGCCCAACCCAAGAGGGCACAGGTCATGAGTACAAAGAGGAAATCAAAACATGAGACAAATTCCAGGGACCACCAAGAAACCATCCTTTTCTCTAGATGATTAATATTCATGACGTACCTAGAAGTCAGACTGGACTTACCTTCAGAATCTCAAAGGGCCCATTTCCCTGTATCACATACATGTTCCTGCTTAGACACACGTGCATGCTGTCACCTGTAGGAGGCCCACTCTTCCAGAACCTGCAGCTCAGGGCTTAGACAGAATCTCTCCAAGGCCTGCCCTGCTCACCCCGCCCTCATGGGACCTTGGGAAGGTGCTGGGACGTTGCCTCAGTGCCATGCCTTGGAAAATACATCCAGGAAATGGTCAGAGGAGCCCCAATAGGTCTTACCGCAATTCGAATCCATTACAGGTTTCATAATGACAAAGCATCGGGAGGAGAGGGAAGAGCAGAACACATTGTTCATGGTTTTTAATTAAAACATGGTCTGGGACACAATGATTTTCAATAAATCTGTTTCACCCAGAGTCGACAGGAATGGATAGAAATCAAGGCTGATTTTTTTATCTTTTAAACATGGGGAAAACATGAAAGCTTCAGAGAGGTAAACATTTATCCCAGGTCATACCAGCACAGGTGAGAGTCAGGTAGAGTCTGAAGCTCTGTGCTACCAATCTAAGTCCCTGCCAGGTGGGGACAGGTGCCCCATTATTGTTCCCATGGTGACGGAGCAGCAAACCCAGGCACAGATGTCAGGCTATCATGGCTTGTGTGTGCCTGCTGGCTTCTCAAGTCATTTTATCTTTTTAATACAAAGGTTTTTTTTATTGAGCCCTGGCTGGTGTGGCTCAGTGGATTGAGTGCTGGCCTGCAAACCAAAAGGTCACTGGTTCGATTCCCAATCTGGGCACAAGCCTGGGTTGCAGGCTAGGTCTGCGGGCTTGCAAGAGGCAACCGATGGATTTCTCTCGCACATCGATGCTTCTCACTCTCTCTTTCTCCCTCCCCTCTCCTATCTCTAAAAATAAATAAATAAAATCTCAAAGTTTTTTATATTGATTTTTGAGAGAGAGGAAGAGGGAGGAGAGAGAGAGAGGGGGACATGGATTTGTTGTTCCACTTACTTATGCAGTTATTGGTTGATTCTTGTATGTGCCCTGACTGGGGATCGAACCTGCAACCTTAGCGCATCTGGACAATGCTCCAACCATCTGAGCTACCTGGCCAGGGTCACTTGGTTGGGTCTTGACAGTTAAAAATCTGGATCCCAAACTCTACTCAGAAATCTAATGATTAATCGCAAAGAAAAAACCATGTTTTGAAGATTGGTAGAAAAGACGTTTGAAGAGTAAGAGACGGTTTGTGAAGAACAGAGCAGGTAGGGATGAAAAGGACTTGTGGGAGGCAATAGGATCAGTCCAGAGGGGAAAAACGGGCAGGATCCACACCGCCAACTCCCACACAGGGGCAGATCCATCAGACCCAAATTATCAGAGAAAGCAGGACACTTCAGAACACCAAGAACAGATTCTTTTCTCAAAAATGCCTTTAAGGATGAGCAAGGTTTGTCTCTGAGGAGACCGCAGGAGCCAACCTGAACTCTGTTGCACTTTTAGGTTTGCGTGTGGTAGGCAGAAGTTACTCAGGTCATTCCGTTCAAGAGCTTCTCTTCCTACATCTGCATCAGCTGTGCAGGAGAAAGCAGGTTGTGTTCTGCAGCCTTGCGTACTGGGAACAGGGTCGGTAGTACAACCATTTCTAGCAGTGTTCAATGACAGAGTAGATAATAGAGTCCTCAGGCTCCCAAATGACAAAACACGAGAAGGGAAGTGAAGGATTAGATCAAAACACCTTTAATACAATAGCAAGACAGAAACCATTTAAAAAGAAATTTGGTAGAAAAGATGATGGGGCATTATGCTCAGAGAGACAAAACAAACGTAAGTCACAAAGAAGGAAATCTCGATGTTCCCAGACCCTGCAGGGCACCCCTACAGCTGCATCATGGAATATTTTTCTTATCCATGTGGGTCAATGTGAAAACCAGCATTTTTAGGGCACTTTCCAAGGCGCGTTTCTCACATCTGACTTCAGGCCCAGTGCGGACGATAAGTGACCGGTGTGGACAACATGGCCGCCAGGACTCAAACCCAGGACCTCAGGCAGGGCCGTGCCTCACAGAGCGCTGACAGCATGGTGAGGTATTTACCCTGTCAAGTGAGCTGACATTTGCAGAAGATCACACCCAGAGCTTACTTGCAAAGAAGGTCTTAGTGATCTTGACGTTAACTCTCTCCTAAATTCCAAACAATATAACCTCCAAGTGTTGCCGGTGGAAGCCGGGCTCTTTCCCGGGACCAAGAGCAAAGCATTGGACAGACCCACACACTGGAGATTGCAGTGCAGCAAGATTTAGTCAGCTGGAAACAGAGGGATGCTCCCGTGCCCCATCTCTCTCTCTCTCCTGTCGTGGAAGAAGTCCAACTATGTCTTCAGCAAGGCCAAGACAAAGGCCAGTGTCCAGAGTTCCTGTGCCACATTGAAGCTTAGTCCAGACCAGCCTTCCTCACCACTCGGCTAGCTTAGTCTGTGTTCCTGGCTGCAACTCACTGCTGCGGTGTTGTACCCAGGCTCCTGCCTGGAGCCTACACTTGGAGTCCACAGGGCCATCAGCCATGCATCTGCTACGGCCACGTGACTGTGGGGAGAGAACACACAAGCACACAGCGCAAGTGCAGGTCACCGAGAAAGCTCTTCTTTGTTCCCTGGGATTCTGTTATCTCAAGTTTGGGAAGGACAAGGAGCTTTTTCAAAGTAACCAAACAAATTCCCAAGCTTTCGCAGCTTCAGATGGGTCGACCTCCTAGCCGATCGATTCCCTTCCCATATTAGACTGACTAGCCTCTGTGGTCAAGCACCGCCCCTGGCATCATTTGACTTCTGCTGCACATGTGCTTGCCTCCCCCTGTTCACCCGAAAATTTGGTATCAGAGAGCAGGCAGCGCTGCTGCAGAGAGTCCCTCTCTGCTCTGAGGATTAAGCCTCCTTGGCGGCAGTTCCCTGGAATATGTGAGCGAGTCTATAAATGCTGTAGCTTCCTGGTATAGCAAACAAGTTTCTGCTCCCCAGTTGGTTACGCTTAACAATGTCCAATTCCCTTTGCTTCCTTCCTTATTAATAATCAGCTAACTTCCTATGCTAACAAAAGTACATGAAGCCACCACTTCTGTGAAAAGAAATCAGTGAGTGAACAGTTGAGCGTGGCGATTTAGCACACCTCTCTCAGATGCTAGTGGCTCAAGTAAACAAAAAGCATGAGCAAAGCTATAGAGTACACTTAACTATCAGCTACAGATAGAATTCAACACTTACTCAGAGGAAATATACACTCTTTCCAAGCACGTGTGGAGTGTCTACAAAAACTGACCATGTGTAGCTCAATGTGTTCTAAGGAACTTTTATGCACACACACATATACTGTATCTTGTGTGTGTGTTTGTGTGTATGTGTGTATAAGTTTCTATCAGATAAGTTTCTTTTAAAAATTTCATATAGCTGAAAACCTACTAACATAATCTAACTGACTTTAACAGTGTATTAAGAAAAAATTACAGTTAATTAAGATTCATCTCAGGAAGGCAATAATGGTTCCATGTCAAAAATAATCTGTCATTTTAACACTACTAAAATAAAGGAGAATAAGCCTATGATTGTCTTGATTTTTACAGAAAACAGAATTCTTGCAATAAAGCTACAGCATGAAGATCGATCTAATCACACAAATGCAGGGAACGACCAAAGCAGAGCAGAGGTGACCCTTTCCAGATCCCTGACACAAAGCCTTCATCGATCCCATTAATAAAAACGGTGACAATCTAACCAACTTAATGTAAATCAGCGGCAAATACTGAAATAATCAAGAAGGTGTTCAGAGAATGACATAAAACCACTCTTAATCTCCTCAAGGTGTGTCCTGTGCTCAGATATTGGCTGGAAACCGTCATGAAAACAAGACATGTAAAATCGAAGCAAGAATATAGATAAAGAACAGACCTCTACCAGTTTTGCTGTGCTTCAAGTAGAAACATTTAATCCACCACCCCTGAAAAGCTCGCTGAATGTAATGATAAATTTTAAAACTTCTTTCATGCTTCCCATTTCATAGCGGTAGACTAACAAAATCACTGAACATTTGGGAAACATTTTTTTTTCCTCCTGGGGAAAAAATGAATGAAATAAAAGATGAAAAACAATATGGCAACGAACTAAAATGTGATCCTTTGTTAGCAGATGTTATTGAAAGACATAAGTCTAAATCTTGGTTAGCATTTGAAGAAGTATTAGAACAAAGTCATTAGCTAAGGAGGTTTCTTATACAATGAGATGAAACTATAGATGTCCCAAGCATGCCTTGACTTATAGCAGTTATTATATTCTGTATCAATAATAAAACATACTTTAAAAATTCTTTTTTGTGAGCTGCTAAAAGATGCCCTGGAGAAGACCTACAACATTAAATGATATCTTTCATAAAAATGATTCCTTCTAGAAAGAACTTATAAAGCGTAGCCATGGAGGAAGCTGATGCTTTACCCAGAATTCTCTTTTTTTTTAATATAAAAAATTCTGGGGTTAAGTTTACAGATAAAGCACCTCACTTGAAATTCACTTATAGACTAGTTACTGTGCATAGAAGTTGATGTCACCAATTGGTTAATTCCATAAAAACCAAACCTTTAAACTTTCATTCAGAGTCATTGTGAAACTTTTGTACTGCAATGGTTGCCTTATGGCAGGACACTGAAAAGGCTTGTCAAACCAGCCATGTGTCTCGTACAAGGCATTCCAAATGCCATTGTTTATGATGACAAGTGGCATTCGACAGTATGACTGTCAACAAGTATTGTTAAGATAGATACATAAATTTTTCAAATACTTTTAGTCTTCAAGGTAAAGTTAATGGAACTAGAAGTGAGAAAATAATTCTTTTTTTAAAAAAGGTTATACACTGAAGAAAACATTTTAAAACTGATGTTTGGAAATGTTTCCATGTTTACAGGACTTCATTCCTGAAAACCATCTATGTGTTTACAGAAACCTTCATATCTACACTCTTTAAAAGCTCAGAAACATCGAGAGGACAAAAATACAACCCAAAGTATGGAACAAAATTGTCAATCATATATCTGATATCATATAACATAGAACTCAATAATGATAAGACAATCCAATTTAAAAATGGGCAAACGACTTGAATAGACTTTTCTCCAAAGAACATACACGAATGTCCAGTAAGCATGTGAAAACATATTCAATATCATGAGCCATTAGGGACATGCAAATCAAAACCACAATAGGTACCACCTCACACCCACTAGGGCGACTATAATAGAAAGGACAGGCGATAACAAGTATTGGCAAAAATGTGGATAAATTAGACAATAAAATGTGTTGCTGAAATTGCCTCCTATGGTGGTGGTGGAAACGTGAAATGGTGCAGCTGCTTTGCAAAACAGCCTGGCAGCTCCTCAACAGGATAAACATAGAACTACCATTGACCCAGCAATTCCGCTCCCAGGCATAGGCCCCTGAGAGAACGAAACCAGATTTCCACACAAAGTTTACAAACAAATCTTCATAGCAGCATAATTCGTAATGGCCAAAAGTGGAAACAACCTCCATGTCCATGATCTGATCATGAATTTTTTAAAAGTGATATAGCAATACAGTGAAATATGATTCGGCCATATAAAGGGATGAAGTACTAATACAAGGTACAGCAAGGACAAACCTTGAAAACATTAGGCTAAGTGAAGAAGACACCCCATGTTGCAGGATTCCATTTACAGGGAATATCCGGAAGAGAAAGCAGGTTCGTGGTTGCCTGGGGCTGGGGGACGGGACAAAAGTGGTGTGACTTCTTTGGGTGCAGGGCATTTTGGTGGGCGATGGAAATATTCTAAATGATCGTGGTGATTGATGGCTGCACAGCTCTGTGAACACGCTGAACACCATTAAATTATGCACTTTAAATGGGTGAACGGTATGGTATAGGAACGGTATCCCCATAAAGCTCCTGCTAAAGAATCCTTGAAAGCAGCTCTGCACCAGGAGCTCGGCCTCTGCGCCTGCAGGTCAGGCAGGGGGGTTCTGAGAGCAACGACTGGAGCTCTCAGCCCTCCCCCTCCCTCCACCTCCCTCCGCCCCCTACCCAGCCACCAAGATGGCTGCCTGCCAACCTGTCTCAGCCCCTGCAGCCCAACGGGACAAAAAAAAGCTACATTCACAGAATCGAGATCTCAGAAACAGGAAACCTTGCCAGCTTTTTGCCCAGAGTGAAACAGGAATCAGGTGTCAGGCGCAGCCTTGGCCCGGTCCCCCCGCCACCGTCAGCACTCAGGGGTCGAGGGACAAAGATTACCACACCTCAGGGACTGCAAACCATAAGGACAAAGTTACCCGTGTCACATGGGCATTAGAAGCTCATCTGAAGATTCCAAGATACTCTTTAAATGCAGTCAGCTGGCTGATTCGGAGGAACTTCTATAACTCCCTGGAGTGACAAAATTAAAGTCACGCTTCGCACTGCGGGGCGGTTTCCAATTTACAAGGCTGTGTACTCTCCAGCGTTCCCAGCACTTGGCCCGCGCTTGAGAGCCTCCTGCCTCCGAGGATGTGTCTATCTTGGGTGGCTTCATTTCGGGCTGAGAAGCTGAGTATCAGGAGGCCTCCTCCACCTTGAAATCCCCCGTTTCCGCCGCCCCCCCCCCCCCCAGCCCCCGCTCTGAGCACACACGTTGGTTGTGTAACAGCCACCAGCTTGAGGAACGAGATATTCTTTTCTTTCACAAATGGGGACTCTGACCTTGGAAGAGACTTTATTGAGGCTGCGCAAATGCTAAGTGATGGAACCTAGAGTTCAGTCCGACCTGTCTGGCCCCAAGCCAAGTGTTTTTCTCCCACGTAGTCACACGTCCAGAGGCAGGACTATTGTTTGCTACTGGGCTACTGGGCACTGTGTCTGTCCCACATGGTCACTAGTCTGTCCCACATGGTCACCCTCATGCAGAGCTGGAGTCCCATTCCCAAATCAGGTCGGTCCCTTGGACCCGACCACTAAGCCACTCAGGACTCTCCCTTTGCAGCGATGATGGGCAGACCATGAATGGCAAATGGGCTCCCCCTCCACCCTTCAGCTGTGTGTGTTGGGCAGCGGGTGGCTGTGTGCCAATAGGACAGCCAGCTGGCTGAGTCGACTGGCAGCTGTGTGTCCCCTCCCTCTGCTTCAGCCGCAGGTCAGGAGTCCTTTAGATGGTCTGAAACAAGCGCCCACTTCCTTCCCCATCATACCTCCCCTTGTTGTCTTTTCCAGGAGCTCCCTGAGGTCTACAGTTCACCCACCCTAAGCCTGAATCCCTGCTCCGACGTCTCCTGCAGCGTTCAGTGGGGTCGGACTCTTAACTGAGTCTTAAACCCAGCTCCGGACCCCAGGCCTGGGACGCATGCAAATAACCTAGGAAAAGGCTTCCTCAGCACATCGAGGCAGGGACAAGCGCTTACCTTCCTCCCCACCACGTGGATGGACTGAGGAAGAATAGGAGGTCACCACCCCCAGGGACAGGATCTGAGAGGACTCCCACAGGTCAGTCCCCAGCACCAGGGCAATTTCTTCTGGAAGCATCTGCCCCCACCGCGTCTCTGAGCCCCAAGGATCTTTCCCCCAAACCATGCCTAGGAACAATCCTTGTGGATTGCAGCAGAGGCTCATAGAGTCCCAAACATCAAATACACCCCTTTACTGGGCATCAGCCATGTGTTAAATGCCACCCAGCACGGACACGGACCCTCAGCTGGCCCGCTTTCTGAATTTCAGGTGTCACTCACTGAGGACGTGCAGTCTGCTAAGCCCACGTGGGCGGGTGCCCTGCGGCCCCGCGGCGGGCTCACGCACGCGCAAGCCTGGGCGAGCAGCAGGTCTCCTCGGACATTCAACGGCGACCCCACTTCTCCCCAGGCCAAGGGGGAGGGTAGTCTTTAAACAGACATATTACCCTCTCTGACAGTCTGCAGGATGGGGTCACTGCATTACGGCTTTTCCCAGGATGGAGGGCTACACACTGTGTACCACAGAAGGGCAGCCTTCTCCTCCCACCTGTCACAGCTTCCATACCCAACACCGACCTCGTCCACTCTTCGGCCTGGTTCTTTAGACTCTGTTCTCAAAGCTCCGGGAAGGAGCTTTATTCCTATGGTCAGGCCTGGCCAGCAGGCACTTGAGGTATTAAAGTCCCCAGGGCAGCATTTTTAGTTTCCCATGGAGAGGCTGCAGCACGTTATTCCTGGTCAGGCTCCTACTAAACCACAGAAAACCACTGTTGCCTTCAGGGTCTCAGGGTAAATGGCGCTCTTATAAAGACATTCACTGCATCCTCTATGGTTCTATACGCAAGAACTCTAACTTAGGAGCCTTCTCAGCTCCTCGGCATCGGGGCTACTCTATATACCTGTCCCTGTCCGATGACTGCCCGCTAACAATGCAAATTAAAGACAGAGCCCAGGAAATGTCTAAAGATCCCACATGTCATTGACAAGTGTTTTCCAAAGACTTTCTCTTAAGTGAGACTTTTCAGTCGCTCTCTAAATCTCATGATGGTGGCCCAAAGATGACCTCGGCCTGTCCCCACTGAGGGAGTGAGAGGAGGAGGGAGAGAGGGGTTCCAGGTCTCCCTGTCTCAGCAGCAGGAGCAGGAGCCACTCTGGATGCGGTCAGCTCCTCCCTGCGGCTTAGGGACTCGGTGGCTTCGCAAATGGCTCTTTGAGAGAGAGGTTTCTCAGATAGTCCCCTCCCAGGGAGACTGGATGGCTACTTCTGGAGCAGAAAGGAAGTCAGTCGGCTAGGACCGGAGCCCTAGCTCAGGCCGGGGCACCTCTCTCTTCATCCACGATGGGTTTAATCAGGAGAGCTGAGTTCGACAAACCACCCTGGGAATGTGCTGGCAGCGTTCAGGGTCAAGGTCATTTACAGGACCGCTAGTCCTGTGATATTACAGAGAAGCTCCAAGCTCTTGATAGCTGGGCCATCACTCCTACTACACTGGCAACTTGTAGGAGTTTAAGGACAGCCCTGGGCGCTGTCCATCCCAAGGCTCAGCTTTGGTGCCTGCAATCTGTTCTCCCTGTGGCCCAGAGCTCGTAGGGGAGCAAAATTAGTACAGACATTACCCTCCCAGGAAGGGGCAGTTCAAGGGCGCTTGGAGGCTGGCCTTCCAGCTGGAAGGTGAAACAGAACGCGCAGGCGTAACCACAATAAATGAAGTGAGGAAAGGGGCTCTGGCTTCAGCTGTAATTAAATTGGAAACAATGGAGAGTTTTTATAATGAGCCTCTGTTATTTCTTAGCCTTGCAATGCTTGCGGGGAGGGGCAAGAAAACCAATGGTCATGGCAAGAAGCCACACCAGTGATGGCTTATTCGATATGATGCCTGTGTTCCCAAAATCCCAGCTCTCTCAGCTGACATGACCATCCTGTGGTGGAGAAGTCACTTAACAAGTCTAGGGGTCACGTAAGCAGAGGGTGCCCTGAGTGATTCATTTCTTTAACAACATTTATGTAGCACTTACTAACTTTCAGCTCTCATCTAAGTGCTTTATGTGTGCTGATTTCTTTGGCCTCAAAAAACTCCCATTGGGTAGATGCAATTATTGTCTCCACTTAAAACGTAATGGATCTTTCTTACCACTCTTTTTTTATTTTATTTATTTATTTTAAGAGAGACGGGAAGGAAGAGAGAAATAGAAGGGAAGAGACATCAATGCAAGAGAGAAACATAAATTGGTTGCCTCTCATATGTTCCCCAAATGGGGACTGAATCCACAACCCAGGCATGTGCCCTGACCAGGAATTGAACTGGCGACCTTTCACTTTTTAGAACAACAACCAACCAACTGAGCCATACTGACCAGGGCCTCCCCTTTTCAATATTGTACTAGAAGTCCTAGCTGTTGCACTAAGAAAAAGAAAAGATATAAGATTGTAAAGGGAGAAATAAAACTCTCTTCGTTCACAGGTAACATCATTGTCTATTTAGAAAATCTGAAAAAAAAATCAACAACAAAAGCTTCTGGAACTGAGAAGCAATTATAGCAAGGCTGCAAAATGAAGGTCGATGTACAAAAAGTCAGTCATTTTCTTATATATTGAACAAGTAGAATTTGAAACTAAAAACACAGTACCATTCACATTAGCACTCCAAACAAAGAAATGCTTCAGTATAAGTCTAGCAAAACGTTTAAAGATCTATGAGGAAAACAGCAAAAAATGGTAGAAAACTGCAGCACAAGGATTGAGTAAACTGCCCAAGTTCATATGCCTTATATGAGGGGGCGGTAAGGAGCTCAGCTCTGACAACCAGGTTGGGACCCCCATGCTATGCTGCCTTGCAGGTGAGGCTGGCTGGCATTTGGCCCCGAGGGACCAAAGATTTACACATATACTTTGCTCTCTACTGTACCTAAGCCACTGAGTTTGAGAGCTGATAAGGACATTGGAGTTCATTGAGCTCTGCGCTGCCTTTCAATAAATGAAAATGCTGATGCTCTGGGAAGAAACTTCCCAAGGTCACTAAAGAAGCCTCAGACCCAAGCCTTGAACCTAGAAAAAGCACAGATGCTTGCAGAGAACTGTAGGGCCAGCCACGCCCTCGTGCTGGTCGTGGCAGACCTGGCCGCACTGTCCTAACCAAATGCTGAATGTTTGCAAAGACATCTTAACCATAGTCGGCAGCGAGCACCGTCTCTCTCCACTCTGCCTCGGAGCAGGTGACCACAGAACTGGCTCCTGTGTCTCCACAGGACTGGCAGGAAGATCTTTCCGGGTGCCAGCACACACCAGGACACTGGCAAGAACTGATCAAACACAGAAGTGACTGCAAACCACTAAACCCAAGTTGTGGGAGTCCCCAGCTCACATCAGCGTCCAAAAAAGGCCCTATTCAACCTCTGGGACATGAGTAAACACCATTTTAAGGAGGCTAAATGTATTTTCAAATACAGGGAAGAGAAATCAGAACACAAAAGGAACACACAATGTCTATTAAGCTCATTAAAGCTTAAATATGCCATTATATATGCAACTGAAAATGTTTTGGAACATAATTACAGATTCCTGATTTCGACATATGTGAAAAGGTTTTTATTTTCTCATTTTCAAATTTGTCTGTTAAAAAACTGAGAGAAGGTCCAAATACAGATTAATAGAATATGAAACAAAAGCGACAGGTAGAGGCAAAGAGATTGATAGAAATTGTCCTGAGATCAAGAAGTAAACTGTACCAAGAGAAACTTCAGACCATCCCAAAAACAATCATTCATTATGTAGGAAGAAATAGATTTCTACTAGAAGTAATGGATTGTGATGAATAAGCCATTGTATCGTTTGATAATTCAACTAATAAAAAGAAGTGAATCTTAGAATTCATAGGACAAATATTTAATTTTTTGTTGATTTGACAAAAAATACTGACGTCAACATAAATAATATAAAACTCCTAACACAGCAGTACAACTGGAGGGACATTCATAACGAATCAGTTAATGAGTCTGTCGAAGCCAAGGATACTCATCATTAGTCACTTGCACAAAAAACTTGAATTGACCAGTCCCAGAGAAAAGATGTATCCCACAAATAACTGCTAAAAGGAAGAGGGAAAAACTAATTTTTAATGACTAAAATTCCCACTCAGTGTTTCTTATTCACAAACATTTCTGTGTAAATTATTACATAGAAATAATTAACTCAATATCCTCCAACGTAAACTAATCCCCATCAGAAGAGGTATTAAAGAAAAGAAATTTACAATAGAAAAAAAAAACTACCTAGAAATAAACTCAAGAAATAAATTAAAATCTATATAAAAATCTATATTTAAAAATCTATATAAAAATTAAATGTTACTGTGGGACATGTAAAATATATCCTGAGGGGGAGAAAATGGTCTATTATATTCCTGGATTAGGAAACATTGTAAATGTCATTTCTCCCCCAAATTACTATATAAATAATAAACAATCCAGATCAAATACTAATGAGACTGTTTAACTAGGTAAGCTGATCCTAAAGATCATAGAAATAAGCAAGCAAAGCAATCAGGACATTTCTGAAAAAGAAGAATAATAATAAGTCAGCCCAGGCAAATATTGACATATTATAGTTATTGAAATAGTATGGTCCTGATGAAAAATAGACAGGCAGATAAATGGGACAGAATTAAAAGTCTATAAATAAACCCAAGTGTAAATGAAAATTTAGTGTCTGGAAGGACAGCACTTCAAATCAGTGCAGAAAATATAATGTTCATAACCATCTGTGGAAAAATGAAGTTGAATTCACACTTCACATCTTACACCACAATAAATGTAGTATAGATTTAAATTTTTTTAAAATTCTCACCCAAGGATATTTTTAATTACTGATTTTAGAGGGGAAGAGAGAGAAAAACACTCATGGGAGAGAGAAACATCAACAGTTGCCTTCCATAAGCACCCAGACTGGGAGTCTAACTCACAACTTCCTGGTGCACAGAATGACCCTCCAACCAACGCAGTCTCCCAGCCAGGGATGCATTTAAATTTTTAATATAAAACAATCATGAAAGCATTAGAAGACCCCATAAAATCATTTTTTAAAAACAATCTTGGCATTAAAAATATCTTTTTAACTATGAAACAATATGGAAGCCATAAGAGAAAAGATTGCTACATTCAACTACAGGCAAACGTTTACGGTCCGTATGGCAAAAACCAACATGAGTAAAGCTAAAGATCAAATAACAAACTGGAAAAAAAAATTTGCAACTTGCATCACTACATATACAAAGAATTCCTTTCCAATAAAAAAGGAAAAGAACATCATAGAAAAAGAGCAATAGATTAGGGGAGCGGGGGTTCCTCCAAAATAAAATGAACATAGATTTAAACATGAAAACATGTTCAAATCCACTTCTAGGGAAAAAAATGCAAATTAGCATTTGCAAATTAAAAATGGGGCACTATTTTCTTCATCTATAAAATCATAAATGTCAACAAAATGATTATTATGCGGCAAGAATGTGAAAAAAAAAAAGGCAGTTTTAGATGGAGGGTGGCCATGTCGATTGGAACCTCAGTGGAAGGAAACCTGGCAGTAGCCATCAAAACTACCAAAGCTCATGTCCTCTCACTCAACGATTCTACCTGCAGTGGTTGAACCTGCATTATACCCCTATGCGCATTATAATGGGAAAGGTTTGGAGACAACCTAAACAACCAGGAGATCAATGACTAAAGCCCGTGGTCACACATACAATGGATCGCCATGCAGTCTCATGAACAGACGGGCCATGAGCTCCATGATGTATGTTCAGTCAGGTGAAAGAAGCAAATCACAACATAGTAACCAAAATGTGCTGGGATTCATTCGCAGTGCCTCACAGAGTGCCTGGCGCACAAGCGGCACCCATAAAATATTTGGAGAACAAATGAATGACCTCCAACCCCTTCTGTGCTCCGCCCTCCTGCCTCATACTTGTCTTTTCCTTCATCTGGTGTTCTCATTCCCACGCCCCAATTCCCAGACTCCCCTTTGCCAAGCACACCATTTACAAACAGTTACATCAGATCAACTGCACCAGCCCCCTCGTCGTCACCTCTGCTGCCTTTGATGGAGCCTTCAGTTTTCTGCGAGGATTGAATGGCTCTGAGACCATCTCTAGGGACACCATGTCTGCTGTGTCAGCAAAGAGACACAGGGAAGAGCTAGAGAATCCATCAACATGGGACAGCACGGGGCATGGCTGGGTTCCTGTCCCCAGCTCCTGCCTCAACAGGATTGTCTGCACGTGGCCGGCACAGCGATGACCAGCTGAGACAATAGAGGCGAGTGAGGGGGAGGATGCATTTTGAGCACATATTCCTGGAGGAGAAAGTGTTTCTTAAAGAGGCAGCTGCTAGACGCCTGAATCAGAACCCTCAGAGGTGCTTATGGGAAATGCATATCCCCAGGCCGACCCTAAACTTGCAGGAGCAGGCTTCCCATGGGTGGAAGACCTGACTCAGTACCTGAAACACCCCGGGGATCCTAACACAGACAGCGGGGAAACACACCCCAGAAATCTGGTCCTCAGAACCCCTACTGTCTGCTTTTGCGTTTTGTAACTTTTTATTTTGAAATAATTTCAAACTTTAGAGAACCAACTCGGGGTAGTGCCAAGACCTCCGTTCTAGCCCTTATTCACTAACTGTTCACATGTAACCCTTTGCTTTCTCTATCCATCTATAGACACCCACATAAGTATATATATTTATTATTTTCTGAACCATTTGAAAGCAAGTTGCAGGAACGTCATTTTCTTTTACCCCTAAATATTTCAGCATTTTTTAAGAATAAGAATATTCTTTTACATAATAACAGTATAATTTGCAAGTTCAAGAAATACAAAACTGATACAATTAACTATTCTATAATCCATATACACTTCTTCAATTGTCCAACAATGTGCTTTACAGCCACTTTCCCTGACCCAGGACCCGATCCAGGCACCCACACATGGCTTTAGATGCCATGTCCCTGTGACCTAGAACATTTGCCCCGCCTCTCTCTGAGCTCCCAGTGTGGACCTCTGCATTTGGGTCTCTCTGCTGTCTCTCCTCTCCCCATGCACAGATCCTGCACCTCTGAGGACAGAAGTGGACACACAGACGAGGACAGGGCAGGGCAACGAGACCCCGACCTGGAAGACATCCAGCTATTAGAGTCATTCCTGACCACCCTGCCAGAGCAGTGTGGCTGCAGGTGGCCACAGGTCCCGTCTTTGCCTGCTGCCCCCTTGGGCCAGGCAACTTCCCAGAGTTCCAGGAAAGACCAGACACAATTACACCCCAGAGATGCTGGCTGCAACCACACAGCTTAGCTCACTTTAAACCATGCACTTGCATTCGACCGGGACTCCCAGAAGTGAGCTGGCCAATTTCCTGCATGTGAATAACTCAGCCTCCCCACCTCCTGCTCCTGATCCTAAGGAGAGGCACTTTCAGCTCAGCCTGAAACTGCTGACTTTTTAGTTTCCACCCACACCTATAAGGAAAATACTCTGCGGCCTCCCCCACCCCACCTGCTCCCCTCTCCCTCTTTTTCCTCTTCCCTCCCACTCCTACCATTGTTGCTGTTTTTCTCATCTTTCCACTTGAAGACCAAAGCATTTGGATGTGCTCCTAAGAAAATGCTTTTCCTGGCCTTGGAGTAGGCTCGTAAAGATGGGAGTGTCTGCGGACTCGGAGGGAGAACCAAGTCCTTGCTGCCAGTTACCATCACCAAGGTTTCGGCCCCATTTAAACCCAAGCAGAACCACGCAAAGTAGGTGATAAGGGAGCATTTCTCGGGCGCCTGGAAAGTGAGGAGACCTCACACGGGTCACATGTGCCTGGACACAGATTTCCTGGAAGCCACCGGAGCCTGGGCCTCAGGCCAGGACCTGGGAAGGGCTTGCTCAGTGCATTAATGCAGTCATGTTTCTGGCAAATCTTGCAAAGTAAGATTATTTGTATTTTTTTCTTGTGAAAGGCCACCCAAATTTTATAAGCTACCACTCTACGAAACTGGTATCCGTTCCTGTATATACAGATAATATATGTGTGTACAATCGATACAGATAGATACATAGATACATTAGATAGATACGGCATGTAATAACAAAGGGTCCTCCAATCAGTTCTTCTAAGAAAAATCAAAATTCAAATAACACCTTTTTTTTTTTTTTTTTTACATTTTAGTTTGTTTTCAAATAGGCCGGGTAAGAGAGTAGCAAGCTGACAGAAGCATGGCTGTTGAGAATTGTCCTGAATCTTTTGAGCAAAATTCCAGATTGGAGAAAGATTTTACCCTTTACCTTTTTCTTTTTTAACATTACTGAATTCTTCCAGGTTCTAATCCAAAATCACTTGTCTGGCTTTCTCTTTACGAGACACAGCATAAACCCACCCAGTCGACACGGCACAGAAACCTGAGCTGCAATGCACAGCCTTGGCCTGAAGGGGCAAAGGACAGAGTAGGACGTACCCAGCATCTGGCCGAGAGAGGCCGTGGACACAGAGCCTGTGGTCGGTCCCCCGTCTCACCCAGGCATTTGGGTGGCTTCTGAGAAAGTCATCATCTAGTCTGTTTCTGCAGAAAGAGAAGCAAAGCCAGAAATACAAAAAGCAACTATCGTTTACTGAGCCAAGCACTGCATACGTGTTTTTCATACCTTCTCTCATCTAACCGTTTAAAACAAAATCCTGGAGGGCTATTTTTTAAAAGACAGAAAATAGCAAGTGTTGGCAAGGATGCAGAGAAACTGACATCCTTACACACTGGTGGGGGAAATGTAAAATGGCGCAGCTGCAATGGAAAACAGTTTAACAATTTCTCAAAAAAGTGCAATAGGACCTAGGAATTCCACCTTTGCGTATAGACCCAAAAGAATTTAAAGCAGGGACTTGAATAGATATTTGTACATCCTTATTCATAGCATCACCACTCACGGTAGCCAAAAGGTGAAAACAACCCAAGTGTTCACTGATGAATAAATAAATAAACAAAATGTGGTCTCTCCATACAATGGAGATTCAGCCTTAAGAAGGAAGGAAATTCTGACCCATGGTACAATATGGATGAACCTTGAGGACATTATGCTAAGGGAAATAAGCAAGTCACAAAAGGACAAATACTGTGGGATTCCACTTATATCCGGTACCCAGGGAGCAGGCAGATTCACAGCGGGGAAAAGAGAGTGCTGGTCGCCAGGGACCAGGGGACAGAGGGAACTGGGAGTGGTTGTCTAACGTGAACCGTTACAAGATGAAAAGAATTCTGGAGCGGGAAGTTGGCGATGGTAGCACGACATTCTGGATCCACCTAGTAACATTGAATAGCAAACTCAAAAATGGTTAAGGTGGCAAATTTTGTGAAACGCATACTTTACCACAATAAAAAAATTCTGCGTGAGGGGCTAGTGTTTTGCAGACACAGCAGCTGAGGCAAAAGGTCCTGCTGCCGGTAAGACGCAGAAAGACAGGATTCTAGCTGGGCAGGTAGCCTCCAAGTTCTGGGGCCTGACTGCTCCCCTAAACCCTCTACCAGGTAACGGCTACTTGGTAAAAATAAAGTAAAACAACAAGTTAAAAAAGTAAAATATCCACGCTTGCTCTGGGCACTCAGGGATCCCAAGGCGTCTGAAAGAGTTGGCATAGCCTTCCCGGGGTAGCTACTTACAATCAGAGGCTAACCCTCTATCCCAGTTCTGTTGTTCCATGGCCACAAATTAGTAGCTGTCTTCCTCTACAACATGAGGTGGAATTTAAACCCAGAACTTACAAAACCAGAGTGAATTCTAATAACTCCTCAGCCAATTCCTGGATTTCCCAGACTTCAGTGAGGAAACAGCTGCCATCTCTCATTGCACCATGGTCTTTCCATCCAACACATCTGTGCAGCCCCCTCTGGGGGTCACGACATGAAAGTTGTCACACGGGCAGACAGCCAAAGGGAAACAGAACCACCAAAAAGCAACAGAAACACCATCCATTCATGTCTGGTGAAACAGCGTCATCTCAAAGCTATTTGTAATCTGGTCGTCTTCAGGAGGTCACCGGGCACTCGATGGCTTAATCTGCTTTCCTCAACAGAGTGACAGCTCACGCATGTCCTGGTGGTGGTGGCGGTGGCTGAGACCCCGCCCTGCACTCACCCACACACACAGCCGTGTGACTGTGCTTCCAGGCCCTGACACAAGCTTCACTTGCTCTCACTTCTAAAGGAGGAAGGGGCCGGGGAGCCCTCTGCCCACAAGTCAGCCCCCTCCCAGTGTCCCCGGTCCCCGCACACAGGCAGCTCGATTAAACCACGGTATCCAAACCAAAGGGAAAAGGGAAGGCATCGAGCAGAGAACACTGAAAAGTAAACATTACACAACCTCCACAACCAGAAGCCCAGAGGCACGTTTTCTTTGGGGACAGGCCAGCTATCTGTCCTTCCTTTTCAGGGTGAGTTGTTTATTTAACTGGAAACGAGAGCTTGACTTAACTGTGTGTACAAGCGAGCACAAGTGCACGCGGAAGGGGACCTCTAACAGCTCCTCGGAATCCTGCTCCCCCGCGTCAGAAGCAGGCCCCGCTTGTAGGTCAATGGCTAAATGTGGGTGTGCTCTGCGTTTCTAGAAAGGAAGAGAAGGAAGGGTGTAAGTGACCATCGTGAAATGCGTACTCGGGCTGGGAGACGTAGGCCAACTGGCGATAAACATTTTAGGCAACGACCCGCAATAAGAAACACATTTTTATTGCAGCCCAGCACACACACACACATCCCCTGGCTGGTGTGGCGCAGTGGATTGAGTGCCTGCCTGTGAACCACAGGGTTGCCGGTTTGATTCCCCATGTGAGGATTACAGGCCCGGTCCCCAGCAGGGGGCATGTGAGATGCATCCACACATTGATGTTTCTCTCCCCCTCTTTTTCCCTCCCTTCCCCTCTCTAAAAATAAATAAAATCTTTAAAAAAAAAAAAGAAAGAAAGAAAACACACACACACACACATTTATACGTATATTCATTAAAATAATGTTTGCTCTTACTGCATGTGAATATTTTCTACTCTAGTTTTTATATTTAATCTTTGATTGAAATCTAGCATACCATAATTAAGAGTACAAATCTCAAAGATAGAGCTTAATAGATTTTTTTAAAGAGCCTGCTAATTTTCTTCATATCCATAGCTTTACTGAGAAAGGATTTACATACCACAAAATTCAGCCATATAAAGTATACAACTTCATAGTTTTTCATGCATTTCCAGAGTTGGGCAACCATCACATTTTGGAACTTTAAGAATTTCCATCAGGGGACTGGATCAAAAAAGAGGAAGGGATTGGAGAAAGAACACATATGCGTCGCCCACAGACACAGCGATGGCCAGAGAGGAGAGGGAGGGGGCGCCACGTGGAGGTGGGACAAGGAGGGTGGGAAATGGGGACATTGGTGATAGTGTCAACAATAAAAACAAAGAGAACACCATCATAATAAAGTTTTTTTAAAGGAAAAAAAAGGCTTTCATCAGCCCCAAAATAAACCCCATATCCAATATCTGTTGTATTTCATTTTATTTTTATGCTGGTCACAACCCGCCTAATTCCTTTCATTAGTGGGTCACACCTGCAGCTGATGAGGCGCGCGTCAGGCGCTTTACCTGACTACCTCACCTGCTCCTCACGGGAGCCACGTTCCCTGCGCCCCGTCCCAGGAGCACCGCGGGCAGAGCGAGCTGCGACTCCAAGCTCGCAGATCCCAATGCGACAGAGCCAGTCCGGTGGCTCCTCTGAGGGAGCGAACGGCTCATCACACTGTGACAGCAAAAGCCACTGTCCATCCTGTGAAGGGGAAAGACTGGCATCCCCACTGAAAACCCCTCCTACTTTGCTGGGAGACACTGTGCCTGGTCCGCAGACAGACTCTCTGCACAAAACTGATTGCGACCCGAGATGGTGCCAGGTCACCTGAGTCCCGGAGTAAACGGCCTTCGCACGTCCTGAATGAGGAGCTCGCAGGGACACACTCACAGCCCGGTGGCGCTGCCCTGCGGACCGTAGCAGGGTCTAGGGGGCGAGTTTGAGAAGCAGGAGGATAAATAACATAATAAAAGCCTTCAGGGACATGGCTGCCTCCACATGCCCATGTTTCAGAAACTACAAATCCTACAAAGAACATACATTTTTGTAGTGTTTAAGCTATTGCTATCTAAGTAAATCTTAGAGGCATTTTGATCATACAGTGAAAAATCTTACAGAATAATTGTTGTACAGCATGTTGTGATTAAAGACAGGTGAAAAGTTGATGTTTCCTCTCATAACCGAGCCCCTTAACTGGCGGGAGGGTATGTGGGTAGGAACACAGTGTGTGTAGGTTTGTGTATTTGTGTGTACAAGTGTGTATACATATTTGTGTATGGAGTATGAGTCTGTGTATATGTGTGTTTCTGGGTTGGCACCCCTAACCTACTGCATGTAGGTTAGGGGTGCCAACCTACATGCAGTCAAAAGTCTATAAAAGTTTTGACTCCCCCAAAATTGAATGGCAGTGGTCCATCGGTATCTGTAGGAATTTAGTTCCAGGAACCCCCTTCAGATATCAAAATCCGCAAATGCTTAAGCCCCTCATATAAAATAATGTAGAACAATACACACAACCAGCGCCCTGCTTCTACCGTCTATCAATCCCGTATCAAAACTACTGTTTTCAATCCGTGGTTGGTTGAATTTACGGATGCAAAACCCAGGGATACAGAGGACCGACTGCATGTTTATTGAAAAAACTAACCCACGTATAAGTGGACCCCCACAGTTCAACCCTTGTTGTACAAGGGTCAATTGTACCCGTGTGCATGTGTGTGCATGTGTGTTTGTGTACGTGTGTGTGTGTGTGTGTGTGTGTGTGTGTTGGGGAAAAGGGAGAGGTTGACCCTCCCCTCCACCCCAGATGATCTAGAGGCTGGAGATATCAAGACACTCCAGCCCAAGGTGCCATGAGGTATGTGGACACAGATGCCACACGCCTGCCCACGGCTGCAGGAGGAGCTCCGTCAGGGAGGAAAGGAAAACCTAGGGAGCCTGGCGTCCGGATCTCTGACAAACCAAGCCATCCTAAGGGGACCTGACCCGTGCGGGGCCGAGGCACGGCTGAGGGGCCACAGGCGGGATGCAGGCACTGGCAGGTGGCCAGCCTGCCACTGTGCACATCCGTGCCATTTCATCAGCACGTCTTAGTCATCTGCCACTTGGTGTGACAGGTAGTAGAGGAGAGCGACAGTCACTAGGAGGAGGAAGGAGTATTAACAATGAGCTTTCCCATTCCAATCTAGCCCTATCCTGCTTGTGGATGCTGTTAAGTAACTAAGCCAGGAATCTCGGTTTCCTGTTCTAGAAGAGGAGCTAATTGATCCATTCAATAAACATTTCTTGAACATCCTGAAAAGTGCCACCGACAGACAGAGTGCACTGAGCTGTTTCACTCTCCGATGAAAAGTCTCTCGCGGTCTGGAGTCTCAGTGTCTAAGACATTTATGCACAAGCATCATCACTTGGGATGCTGGGGAGAAACCAAGTTCAGTCAATGCCCAAGAGCTGTGCCCAGGAGCCTGCAAGCCTGCCCCCACCTGAACACAGCTGGGCCCTGGGCTCAGAGAAGCCCACCTGCGCTCCCCCACCCCAATCAAACGCAGGGCCCAGGCCCTGTGGAACAGCAGGTGCGCTGTGGGTGCAGACCTGGGGGGGTGGCACGTGCGGCGCTGGCGGGCTCCCAGCGCTGAGTCTGCCTTTATCACCACTTGTGCTCGGACGGGCTTGACATCTGTTTCATGGCCATGACGGTTCCTGCTGCAAGAAGCAGTGCAGGGTCAAAGGACACAGCCGGGTCCCATAAAACAGAGCAGAGCTGCTCCTCGGAGGAGCTGGCCTCCCCCTGTGGACACTGACAAGCAGCACAGAGCAGGGGCACCCAGAGGTCCCTGTGCTCTCAGATCCAGGTGCCTTCGCTGCCAGATCTCCCTAGGATACGGGCTCCTTTGAACTTTTCAAAGGTATGGAAGAAAGCCCGGCTTTTTATGAGTTCAGCTGCCGGCAGAGGAAGTGGCTGGGCGCAGAAAAGGCAGCCAATTAGAGGCAAAGGTCCGCGAGCTGCTCCCAGCAGGGCTTGCTGCAGCCTGCCCAGGGACCGGGGCGCCGAGCTCCAGAGCCCTGCTCCTGGGGGCTGTGGCTGAAGAAGGGGCCCGGGGAGAAGGCAGGAAGCCATCCCAGGGTGTCCTCTTTTGGAAGGAGCAGGCCATCGACCCCTCCCGCTGCTGACTCAGGAAGACGGCTTGGCCTGACTTCCCCATTCATTATGAGTTGTGAGAAATGCCCAGGTAAGGCCAACAGCAATTCTGGTGGTGGGAGATGGCATAGCTATTCCTTCCTGAGCAGGGCTGTGTTCCCCGGTGCCCCGGCCACACCCTGGAGCCACATGGCTCTCTCGCCTGAGGCTAAAGCCGTCCTCCTGGCACGGAGGGGTTTCCTGGGACTCGGGACTTCCAGGGCTAACACCAGAACAAGTCAGTCACTCTACCCACAGGACGCTTATCCCTCCAATAGGAGACCCAGGTTTCAAGTGGGAGCACACTGAGCCCTGGGGACAGAAAGCACCGCTGCAGGACAGGCCCCAGCCCCACCTGAGGTTGAAAGGACAGGACGGATACACGCTTCTTGATACGTCCCAAATCGCACCACCAGCCTCAGCCTGGACTTAAACTGTCCCCTGAGCGGAGCCTGGACCCTAAGCCTGACCGTGCCCAGACCCAGCTGGGGCTGTGCCCTGGCCTGCCACCAGGTTCCCCGTCCCCCACAGCAGCTCTGCTCGCGGCTGCCCGGGCGCCCGCGGACTGCCAGGTCTGTGCATCCAGCCATGAAGAACACTCTTTCGGGCTCTAAAGGTTGCTCACATTGCACCCTGGCTGGGTGGCTTTGTTGGCTGGAGCATCGTCCCGTGCACCAAAAGGTTACGGGTTCGATCCCCTGTAGGGGCACATACCTAGGTTTCAGTTTTGATCCCCTGTGGGGGTTGTACAGGAGGCAACAAATCAAATGTTTCTCTCTCACATCTCTCTCTCTCTCTCTCTCTCTCTCAGAAATCAATAAACATATCTCCAGGTGAGGATTTTTTTTTAAATCTTGCTGACATCCCATATACTTGGCTGGGTGGGGCGAGGGTGGGTATAGTGAGAGGCCTGTGACCGAGCGAGCTGCCCAGAGCCCAGACGAGATTTGCAAACGGCATCTAAAGCGTTAAGGGAAGTGGGCAAGGGTCCGCATGGCCCAGCATCTCCTTGCTGCCCCTCCTCCCGAGCTGTCCTGGCCCAGCGGGCATTGGTCAGCGCCAGGCCCCAGACACAAGTGGCGACGGGCAGCGGGGAAAAGCAGAGCCGAAAAAACCGGAAAGGAGGATGGATGGGCGAGGAGAAAGAAAAGACAGGTGTGAGTGGCCAGGATGCCCCGAAACAGCCTCGGTGGCCACTCACTAATAACTCCTGGCATTTCTCACACGCCTTCGTGGCCTAGATCTCCACAAGCCACGCAGTGACTCTTCCAGCAAGCCCACGTGGGCAAGGTGGGTTCTCCCCTATTTTTACATAGGGAGAAACGACGCATAAGGCAAAATGGCTCCTCACAGGTGTGTCGGACTGCAAGGCTCTCAAGAGCTACAAACTGCTGCTTTCTGCCTCTTAAACTTCTGTTTGCCGAAGTGCACGCCAGGGAAGGTCTCTATCTTCCCTTCGGAAAGATTTGCAGGCACTGTGCTCGGGACTCGGGAGGAGACGCGCTAGTCCGGCCCAGAAAGGTGCCTGGAGCTCCAAAAACAGCCTTCTACCGCCCCCTGCCGGCCTCTCCCAGCGCACGCGAAGTCCCGGGCAGGCAAGACGGACTGAGGATGCTTCACAAAGAACCAGAACGCAGCCATGCTGGAGACGGCTCTAGGTTTGGAGGATGTCCTCCTGGGGACAGGAGAGCAGAGAGGGGAGCCGTGCAAAACGGCTGGTCTCCTAAAGGAATCCTGAAAGAGTGGTCCCTAAAATGCACACGATCTTTCAGACTGAATTCACACAGCCTGAACCCAAAGTCCGAAGACAAGAAAGACCTGATCCCTGCCTCAAAATAAAAATGATAATAAAAAACATACACGGATATACAGGAAAGGTTAGCAACAGTTTTGGAGCACTTACTATGTGCTAAGCACTATTCTAAGAGCTTTACCTTTCTTTGTTGATCTTCACAGCAATCCGACGAGATGATGTTATTATTAATTAATGTATCAGATGTGGAAAACGGGGCACAGAGATGTAAAGTTTCTGGCAGAAGGCCATGCAGACAGACACTGGAAGAGACAGGGTAGATACAGTAAGCAACAGACGTGCGGGAGACAGATTACATGCTTAGGGAACAAATAATTCTGTCCCGCTGTGTGTGTGCAATGACAGCGTTTCCAGGGGTAATGTGTCCACTGCTCCTCCCTTGTTCTCATTCCCCTGATAACCAGAAATGAATGAACAAACAACAGAGCCTCAGGACATCGGACAGGTAAGGGGGCTCGGGTCCGGCCACCCCCTAGGAAGCCCCGCACACTCCCTCTCCCAGAAGTATACTTTCTGCCCCTGCACCATGAAAACCGTACCTCCCGCCGGAGCAGAGCGGCCCTCGTAGGCAAAGGGGTAAGCTAAGGACCCTTAGGTGCAGGACAGCCTCGCGGAAATAAGCTACCTCTCGGGGTTTCTGAAAGGAATTTGGCATCCAAGGAAGAGGTGGCTGCAACATGGTTGAGGTGCAGAGACAAGTGAACCTTACTCTTCAGACCCTGAGGGTCCGTGGAAGGCCTTGCTTCCCACTTTGTTTTCGAAGAGGTGATGTCGTGCCTACTTGCCTAACAGGAAAGCCGGGGGCGGGGGCAGTTTAAGACAGCTGACCTCACTGTGACTCTTGGGTCTTCCCTATGGGTCCATAGCCTGCTGGAGCTCGGGACAGAGGGGAATGAAGAGGAATAACCATGTGGCTGCTGCCGTCAACGGCAGGTGTTCTGGCTTTATAGGGGGAGCCAAAGCCCCCCGAGCCCCGATTCTTGTCCCAGCTGGAGGGAGGAGTTGATGAGCGGGGGCGGAGACAGGACGGTGGCCCCACGGAACAAGTTTAAACCTTAAAGCTGAAAACATCCTGGGGATGTTGGCAGGGCCTTCGCCCTCTCACCTGCCTTCAGGTGAGGGCCTCACAGCTGGCCGTCTGGCGGCGTTCCCCGGGGTTATGCAAGGGACGAGCTACGCTTTTGGCGGCACACTGGGGCCCACGTGCCAGGGACATTCTGTTCACAACGCACAAAGGGTAGAAGGAAGGAACACACCATTCTTGTGCCCCGTTCAGAAAGCTCCATTGTGTTTATCCAAAATGACACAATCCGTTTCATGTTTAAAGACTCCCTCGTCACCGCCATCGCCGAATCAGGTCCCTCCCAAAGCCAGCTGGAGTCCCACCCTGGCAGCGGGCTCCCGCGCCCGCCGGCAGCGGGCAAAGCCGGCCGCTCAGGTCCACGCTGGAGCCGGGGCAGGGGCGCGCCGCTGCGGCCACACACACCGCCCCCCACCCCCGCCCCCTTCTCAAGGAATCACTTCTTTCCTCTGGTCTGAGCAGAGTGGGAAGCAGGGCCTCCGGAAACCAGCTGGAAGGGAGGTTGCCGGGACCTCACTGTCACTGATTTATGAAGGCCTTTCAGGGCCAGAATGACACCATCCACCTTCACCCTCCCTCCCGCTGATTTATATTCTCGGAGCTTTAAATCACGCTGACAGGCCTGCGGGCGCTTTGACCAGCCTGGGGTTCCCAGCGCCCAGCGCGCTCACCGGGGCTCCGCTCGGCCCACCTGCCCCGAACCACGCCCCCAGCTCGGCCAGCGCTCCGGTTCATTCCGCAGAGCAGCGGCTTTCTCTTCACCGACGGAGAAGCTCCCAACTGAAAAAAAATCTACAGAAGTTAGAAAAAAATGATTGATGTCATGACTCACTCTTCCCGTGTATTAGTGCTAAGTCTCAAAGCAAATACCTGCTACTGTCAACAGAATCAATGTTAACTCAAAACGATACCTTAATTCTCTTTTAAACAAATTCTCCCACACCACTTCAGTCTGGCTGGGCTAGAGGAATTTTCCGATCGCCCGAGGCCACTGAGTGCCCATTATTCCCCCCCACCCTCCACCTTTAAATACTAGGCCAGACCTTTGAAGTCTGCTGCGCCTCGCAAGAAAAGAGAAATAAAAATCACAGCACACTAGAAAGCCTTGTTATTTTTGAGAACACCACAGTAGCTCGCTCTCCATATGGTAGCTATAGTCAAAAGCACAAAAAACCAGAGCCGGGAGAAGCAGAAATTAGGCAGGAAATGAAAACCAGGCCAGCTAGAAACTGGAGAAAGGCTTTAGGAAGCAATGTGACAAGGAGAAGGGAAACCGGATGAGTTCTCTGAGCTGCGAGCTGCTTTCGCGGCCGAGGAGGAGCCTCGCCGTGATGGGGCAGTCGGTGAGCCTTCGCTCAGTCCCCGCAATGTGCTGGCCTGGAGTCAGAAGTCGTCTAAGTTTATCCAGGCTCTTCTAGAAAAAGAAATATAAACCCAATGCATTCAGACAGCCGATGTGCCTTTACCTCTCTTACCTGCTGCTTATGACCAAAGGGACTCTGTCCCGGACATGCAAGGACAGAGACATCCTGTGATCCATTGATTCAACTCAAGAGAGAAACTTGGGAGCCTGGGATCTTGGCCAGGGTGTCCCCCAACTTGCTTTAAGGGCAACGGGATTTCGTATCTCTGTTTTCTCCAAAACCAAACAGCAAGTCAAGCTTGTGATTTACTTCAAAGTGTACAGTGGGGTGCCAATTCTGTCTCTACAACTTGGGGCACAGTGAACGCCATTCTAGGTAGGGGGGCACTTGGTGGCACCCTAGGGAGTCTGATTTTGAGTTTGATTCTAATATGATCCAAGCAGTAGTTTGGGGGGGACTTACTGTATAAAAGGGGGTCTGCTTAGGACTTTCTGAATGTATATTCTCGCTGGAAAAAATACAGCTGAATCACTGATAGCTCCAAAATTCTAATGATTCCATGAGCCAACGGAATCAGTGCGAGACACGTCACACCAAAAGTAATTAAGTCACCAGCTACAAGAAGAGTGGGACTTCGGACATCGCAGAGGTCAGAGGGAGCAGGATCAGAAAAGGCAGGCCTGGTGTCCGGGTGCCAACGGAGACCGGAGTGAAGACGACATGGAGATTGAGCCTCTGTGCTTCCAACTAACATGGTAGGGCTCCCTACCTGCCCCTATTGTCGCCTCCAAATTCTGCCTTAAAATCAGAGTCTGATCCTGGACTAAGCTCTGAGGCAAAGCTTGAGGGGACATGGATCCTCCGGCGGCTTTTTCATAGGGATAAATTTCACGTGTTCTCCCAGAGACCGAAAATACTCAGGAATGAAGGCAGACATGGGACAGCCCACGGCTGCTCTGGCAGCCTCGTGCACTTAAGGCCAAGTTCATCCCTTTGGGGCGCCCCGCCACTCCTGTGGTGTTGTCCTGGTTTGCGGTCTCCAAAGTGGCCCACCCTGCCCCCTTCCCATTCTAGGCCCCAGGATCAGGAAAGGGAGAGAGAATGTCACGCCCCGTCCCTTTAAGGATATGACCTAGAAGTTGCACCTAACAGTTTCCCTCAGAGCCCTTTGGCCCGAACTTAGGCTGGTGCCACACCCAGGGACGAGGGAACCTAAGAAGCAGAGGTTGATCCTGGGCCGCTCAGGTGAAAACCTATTTCTATCAAAGAAGGAACGCGTGGATATTGGGTGTCTGCCTGCGGTCACAGTTACTGGGGCACTTCACCCAAAGCAATATACACCACCATTTTTGAGCCCCTGGAAAGATGGCCAGAGGGCACATTGATACTATTAACAGAAACAAGAGGAATGGGCAGGGGCAGAGGGGCAGGAGTCAGCCCCCTGTAGTGAAGATGATGAATTCATTTTGGAATGTCTTAATGAGCCTCCCCGGGAGCACTGGTTTGGGGCTATTTAGAGACCTAGTACAGCAGGGAAGGGGACAAGCCAGGTTTGTCCCCGCAGTGTGCTGGCCTGGAGTCAGAAGTCGTCTAAGTTTTTCCAGGCTCTTCTAGAAAAAGAAATATAAACCCAATGCATTCAGACAGCTGATGTGCCCTTACCTCTCTTACCTGCTGCTTATGACCAAAGGGACTCTGTCCCGGACATGCAAGGACAGAGACATCCTGTGATCCCAAGGGACAGCCATGCCCTGCAGCGGGGCTGGGAGGATGTTCCTTATCGGACACTATCCAATGCGCTTCGGTCACAGTACTGTGTGTTCCTGGACTGTCTGAAAAAGAATGTGTAGATCCTACTCTCTGTTAGTACTTCTTGTTTCAAATGACACTGGTGCTTGACCTTAGCATGGAGGGCGGCGGGGGAAGGTGCTCCTTTCGTCTCGGAAAATGTTTCCGTTGTATTTGAACACTTGATTAACGAGGACCTCTCCTCTCTAAGCAAGCTGGCACCTTGATGCCAGGGCCTTGCAGCATGAGGCAAGCGGAAGGGAAGCTCCGAGAGTTTCCGAGTCACCTGCTGCTGCACGCACCGCCTGGTTTGGGGCAGTCCTTAGCAATTTTGATATCTAGAAGTTTTTATCCCCCATTGTTCAGCTGTTCATTTTATTTTATTCTATTTTATTTTATTCCTCATTCGAGGGTATGTTTTTACTGATTTTAGAGAGAAAGGAAGGGGGAGACAAAGAGAGAGAGAAACATCAACGTGAGAGAGAAACGTCAACCAGTTTCCTCCCATACGTGCACCAACCGGGGATTAAACGCACAATCTAGGCATGTCCCCTGACCGGGAATCGAACCACGGCCTTTTTGGTACACTGGACAATGCCCTAACCAACCGAGCCACGCGGCCAAGGCTCGGTCATGCGCTTCAAAGGGTTTGCATTGATGAGTAGAATCAGGTCAAGTGGGCCAGGCAGCAGCACCTTCCCCTGGCAGCGGGACCTCTCGCCAGTGGGAACGAGGTTTGCTCCGGAATGGAGAGCAGTCCCCTTTCCAGGCTGCTTGGCGAAGCGCTGGCACACTTGGGGGCCAACAGCCCCTCCTGCCAAGAGATAGACGGAAACGTCAACGGCAGGAGGTAAGCACACAAAATGTAGCCAAAAATGAAGGACAGTATTCCAACTCACAAATCTTTCAAAATCACGGTTTTAAGAGGAGTGTTTAGACTGGTGACATTCTGAACATCAGGAGATAAATGTTTATGTTGAATTATTTCTGTCCTGGACCAAGATCAGAAAGTCATATAGGACGTTTAGGCTCACCTGGGGTCACGGTGAACCAGTAGTTTTGTTTTCTTGCTAATTGGCTGGGTATAGTTAGCAGATAAGAAAATGACCATTTTTAATAGCTTCATGAACTAATGAGGCAACTATAGTAATAAAGAAGCAACTAATGTCTTCGCTTTCAGCCTAGAAGGAAACTAATATTTACTGAGTACGTATTACATGTAGACACTTTCCATAAGCTTCTCATTTATTATCCCAACAATCCTAGAGTCGGAGTTTGTTATTCCTGCTTTGCAGATGGGGATCCTGAAGCTCTGAGAGGTGAAGTAACTTGCCCAAGGTCACACAGCTAGTACGTTGAGACCACGAGTCAATCTTTATACTGTAACTGACTTCTGAAGGAAGGACATTTAAGAATAACCCATGCTGAATTTATTTCACTTTAATGTTTAGGCCCTGTCATTTTAATAACACTGGATAAGACCAAACTTAGAAGTGAGGTATATATTGTATACCACTTACTAGATTGAATGAGAAGTGGCAAAAACACACTACATAGGACATAAAACACACTACATGGGACATAAAAGGGTAAAAATGATCATGAAGGAAATATACCCAGAATTTTTTTTTTAGAAAGTGTTGTACAAAATCTTAAGTAGGGTATTTCTGCAAAATGTAGTATCTATAGATTAGAAAGATTAAAAGAGCTACTTTAAAAGTAAACTAAATGAAAATGGACAAGGTAAAAATATAATATTTATGTGACCTCATGTTAACTTACTAAAATTAATATGAAACCTGACAGAATGGCTAAAATTAGAGGACTGTAAATACCAAAAGTTAATAAAGATTTAAAACACCTGAACTCTCATAGACAACTTGGAGCATAAATTGAGGTGTTTTGAAAACTGTTTGGCATTATCTACTAAAGCAAAACATATGCCTACATCCTGACCCGTAAGTCCACTCTTAGGTAAATACCCAAAACAAAATAAGGGCACATGTCTACCCAACACCCCAACATTCAGAGTGAGTTTCTTTTTTTTTAATCCTTACCAAGGATATGTTTTTATTGATTTTTAGAGAGAAAGGAAGGGTGGGGAGAGAGAGAGAAAGAGAAAGAAAAATACCGATGTGAGAGAAAAACATGGGTTGGTTGCGTCCCATGCGTCCCGACTGGTGATTGAACCCGTGACCTTTTGGTGTCCCGGACGACGCTCCAACCAACTGAGCAACCCAACCAGGACACAAGTTGCTTTACAACAGCGAAACACTGGAAACAACCCAGATGGTTCATGGTACTTAGATATTTTCTATCTCTTGACTTGAAGGTCTTCCATGATTTTCTGCTGTTTTACAGAACCACTTTTATTCTCCGTTCCTGCTATTTAAAAGCACACAGTTCCAAACAGGCAAAGTACAGCATCAAGCTGGGTCCCCAGTGGCTGTGACGGGAAAGAGCAGGGATACGCTGGCAGGTCCGCACATCACACAGCAGGTCAGAGGATGAAGGAATGAGAACAAGACTCAGGAGTTAGAGACAGAGAATGGATTACCCCAAGAAAGCATCTCAAAAATATATAAATTCATAAGAATATATAATTAGATACAGAAAATTATAATCCTGACCTAAAGTTTTGGCTAGTGCCTACATAGGAATACATCTGTTACAAGCCAGCAGGCATAGTAAAAGCTACAATAAGAACAATAAACCACCTTGGATTTCTAAAGTGAGTTCCTTCTAGCAAGTTCAAAGCACTTCCTTCTAATCTGTCATCTACCTTCGTAACATTTACGAGAACTCTTGTTGACTTATTTAACAGATTAAGCTAAAACCAAATTGAAGTTGAGGTCTCTTAGCTTCAGATAACAATATAAATTTTCATCTAATAAGCCTTTTTTGTGAGCAGATGGGAATGCAATTAGTAATTACACCCGGACAGCAGGTATAAATCAGAATTGCTCCAGGCCGATATTAATTCTTACTTTACAAACGGTATTCCAGAGAGAAACAGGAATGAGAAAACTTTCGATTATATGACTTTCGCGTAATACCACCAACTTCTTTCTCGGGACTTTGGAATGTAGAAGACAGGAAACAGGTTGCTGTTCAGAAACCTCAGGAGCCCAGAAGCCCCGGAAGTGGCTGAGAAGCCCTGTCCCAGGCCTGGGGCAACAAAGCAATTAGCCCATCAACCTGTCATTTGGACCCACAAAGCAGGAAGAGCTTGGGGGGGATGAGGTCCCCAGGAGGGGAGGCAGTTCCTGCAGCCAAACGCACTGCAATCACCTCTATGGGGCGTTAAGTTGCTGCAGTGGAGACTGGTTGCATTAAAGTCTAAAATAGTTACTGTTCAGCTCTTCACAGGAAAAGCTTGCCAACAACACCTGCTCTTAAGCAAAGAACTTCAAAGTGTTTTGGAGATTTATAAGATATAGAAACATAAAATACAATATAATAATAGCACGGAAGGTGGGAAGCAGAAATGCACATATATATATGGTTCTACAGCTCTTTTTCTTTTTTTAGTTTTTATTTATTCGAGAGAGAGAGGGAAACATTGATTTGTTGTTCCGCTTATTCATGCATTCATTGTTTGCTTCTTGTATGTGTCCTGACCAGACGGAATGCACATTCTATTTAAGTGCACCTGGAACATTCACCAAGACAGACTACATTCTGGCCTATAAAACAAATCTCAATAAATTTAAAAGGATTGAGTCCAGACAAAGTATATTTTCTGATCACAATAAAATTAAACTAAAAATCAATAACAAATAAAATTTGATGAGAGCCAATGTCCAGAGGGTAGACAAACAGCATTCTCACATTGTGCCATAGATGTGGATAAAGACTTAAGCACCAGAAAGTTCAGCATAGTGTATATTGTTAACAGCAAAAAGGCAGGACAGTGTATAATCTTAAATGTCAATAGCAGTAAGTTAAATAAATGTTGATATAATCATATAGTAGAATACTATGTAGTGATGTAAAATATTTTTATAGAAAAATACTAGCATGGGAAAATGCTTGGCATAAAATGTTAATGTGAAAGAAGGTAGCAGACCATAAAACAATACATACAGTACATCTCAGTGGTATGTATACATGCATATGTGTATATAGATATTCATGTATGTAAAAGACTAAACAACATGTATCATAACATCAACCTCAGTAATCTCTGATTATGAAATAACAAATAATTACAATTTTCTTTTTTGTGTTCTCATAAAATCCAAATTCTCTGGACTTAATATATATTGCTTTCAGAATCAGGCATACAAGTTTTATTTAAGAAACATTTTCTCTTATGCCCAGTTCGAAATACATTCTCTTTAAGCGAAGTCTACTACTACATTATGCAGAGATGCACGTTTTGTTTCCTGTTTGTACACATGAAACAAGTAACTGTTCAGCAACCTGCTAATAATAAATAACCTCCGGGTGGAGTGGGTGGGAGTTAGGGAGGGAAAGAGACTCAGAGCTTCTGACAATCGGAAGAGGTGCCAACAGTGCGGGGTGGGGGGGGCGGGGGGCAGCGCGGGGCGGGGCGGGGTGGGGGGCGGCGCGGGGAGGTGCTTCCGAACTGCAGTTTAAGACACAGAGCAAGGTGCGCGCGCCCTGGAGATGGGGTACGGGTGGGAGCAGAGAGACTGAAACAAAGAGAAAAACAGGAAGACCAAGAGAGAGGAAGAGCTCACACTCTGGCCGGCTTTGGCCAAAGTTCCTCTCGGTCTCTTCCCCACCCCACCCCCACCCCGGGCAGAATCACCTTATGACCTGAGGGACTCACCCAGTTCTCTCCCAGCAGAGACTCCCCCTGAGGTTCAAGAGCCACTTTCTAGAGCGATGACTTTCTTTGTCCCTTTCTAAAACGTAACTCACACTCGACCCAGGGAGGCCTCTCTCCTTTGGTGGGGATTAAATGACCATGTTTAGGAGCGCTGACCAAAAGATGTTGTGTGAAGAGGAAAAAATAGGTATCGATACCAGCATTCCTGGGCCCAATAGAATCTACAGGAAGCTTACAGCTCCCTTTAGAAGTCGTGAACTTATTACAAAGTTAGCTGACAATCGACTGGCTTGTGAGAAGAAAGAGCAAAAGGATGAACTGCTCTGAAGGCAGAATGGACCAAAACCACTCCTCCCTTCAGGAGGTGGAGCTTAACTGCCCGCCTCCTGTGGGCAGAATGTACTTGTTAGCCTCTAATGAGTAGAACAGGGCAAAAGTGGGGTGGGGTCAGGGCAGGTCACCCCAGGATGTGGCCCTCTGGCCTGCGGATTATTTTGAGCTGAAAACAATCAAGGCCCAGAAGGTTCGGGAAGACCCTCTGACCTTCCCCTAAACTGCCTAAAAGAATTCAAGATAGACAGTCTATTCCTGAAGAGCCCTTGGCCACAGCAGGACCTGAACTAGGTGTGACAGACAGGGAGGAACCCAGCAAGACTGTGATCAAAGTGCTTTCTGTGACCCCGTGTCCCCGAAAACATTTGCTTAGGAACTATTAACCCTTTCATCGCCCCGTGCATGGCCTCGCTTCCCCGTTGAAGTCGCAGGCCTCGACCTCCTCCTCCTTAGTCCGGAGTGACAGCTGTACCTCCCTTGGCCTCACTCTCCTTAGAACTTTTGATGCTTGTATAACCTACCCATGTGTATATTTAAAACTCGATTTTCTGTTAATCTGCCTTATGCCATTTTATATCCTCAGCCAGCCATTGTAAGATTTCACAGGCCAGGCCACACAGGCCACAGGTCTCCACCCCCCGCCCCCCCCCGCCCCCGCCCTTGCTCCAGCAACAGCCAGCCTTCTGAGAAGCCCTTGCGCTGACTCAGCAATCTTGCAAGTTCACCTTCTTTAAAGCAGCCCTCTCCGCTCCAGTCAGGCCGTGGGTTGGCTGCAGCCCTGGCCGAGAACGTGACCTTGGGAGAGCCAAGGAGCCAAAACCACCCCGCTAAGCCCCTCCGGGATTCCCAACCCTTGGAATTTGGGGGTAAAATGTTGCCCAGCAAGATAACTAACACAAGAGAAAGAGGGGAGAAACCATGAATGCTGGGGGTACGGGGAGGGCTGTATTCTTTTCATTTGATTCAGATTCATGGCCTCCCACCCCCACCCCCACCTTTGCCTGTGCGCAGGGAAGCAGCTGAAAGGAAGAAGCTGCGTGGGCCCGGGGAATGGGCCTCACAACCAAACCTCCACCCCACCTGTTGGAAGTAGGAACCGGGGTTCCAGCGTTGGAAGCCTCAATGGACGGCGGGGGGAAGTATCTAGTCATTCTCTCATTCGACAAATGTAGAAGCGCAGGGAGCCTGACACTGGGCCATCCTGGGGCGATGCCACAGCGAGGGACAGAAGAGGCGCCGGGCCTGCCCCCCGGGGGCCTGCCGTCCCCCCTCCTCCTGGATCTGGTCACAGACGCACCAGAATCCGAAGCTCTACAGGTTGAAGACTGGGAGCCTCGACTGCGGACTGCTCCTTGGTCCAATCAGGACTCCGTGGCGGTAGGAAGGCAAGCATGTTTTGTTTTCTGGAACAGACGTCACTCACGGTGTCTTTCTGGAGGCACAAACACCCCCAAGGACTTAGTGAGGGGAACCTGGCAGGAAAACATCCGGCACCCAGCCTGCTGGTCGCCCTCTCTTCCCAGCCCAGCCCCCGGGGCACACACAGGTCACTGGGTCACCTACTGGATGGGAAACGGCCTCGCCTGTCTGCCCGGGTGTACACACTTATCGCTGTGAGTGTCAGTCCAAGGTGCTGCTGGGGCGTGAAAGCGAAGCTGAGCCTGACGCTGAGCCTGGCAGAGTGCCAGCACACCCGGGCTGCCCTGCGTACCCTGGCACTGAGCCAAAGCTCTTCTCTGTGCCCATCAGCCCCGAATCGAGGGTCAGGACAAGGCGAGACGCCTCTTCAGCTCCCGCGTCCCCTCCCTGGGTCGGGCCTCCGTGGTTCCTCGTCTGGCTCCACCACCCCGTTGCCTTCACCCCCTCCCTCCAGCTGCTTCCCACTCTCTGCCCCAGATGCCTCCTCGCCTGCATTGGGACCGTGGCTTCCCAAAGTGTGTGATCACTTTGCGTCTGCCTTGAGGGATGGTAATTCCCCAGGAGGGAGCCACATGCCCCAGGCCATTCCGGGGAACGCAGCAGCCTGCGCGGTGACAGCTGAACCGCCACCCATGCCCGGACCTCCCATACCCATGTGTGATTGGAGATGAGAAACGTCCGCATTATTGCAAAGGAGTCCGCGTGCCTCAGACAACCCCTCCCTGATGCTTTGTATGGCAACAGAGGACGGGACCCTTTCTTGTTCCTGCAGGCGAAGGAGAATTTCCCTTTATTTCTTAGGAGTGACAGCCACTACCAGATGCTGACTGGTGTTCCTTCCCCAGAATCCTCAGCCTTGTGGGGACGGCTCCCTCCCACTCACACCCAAGCTGAGCACATTCTTTGTCAGTCCTGGACGTGACCGTCTGAAGGGGCTTCTGATAGCATCCCTTCTGCTGTGACAGAGCTTCCGGAGGACAAGGTCACTTGTTGTCAACGTCACTGTTACAAACTACACCCCTCTGCCCTTTTCCTTCAAGCTTCGTAAGATGACAATAGGATCAGCTTCTGTAGCCAGCGTGTTTAGGTAATCGGAGCAGTTTGTTAATCCCATTGCTTCGTGAGAGCTCAGATCTGCCCGACAGAAGTCGACAGATCGGTAAGAGCCAGCCTCCTAAGGAACTAGGAAGCTGGTGAGCAGGCAGGGCTCCCTCACGCCCACCTGTCAAGCAGGCAGAAACCACGCCCCAGGCCTGGGTGTCCTGTCCCTGTGCTGGGGCGGGGGCAGCGGTGGCGGGTGGGGGGTGCCGGGTGTCCTACTGCTGAGAAACTTCTCAACAATGGGATGGGCACTGGCTGACCAGCCACTCAGGCAAGCCTCAGAAGCAAGACCCAAGAAGCAGGAGCAGACTCTAAGTGTTCCTCCACACCAAAGAGCATTCGTTGTTCAAGTTTCGGTGTATCCATCCCAAAACCCACAAAATGCGGCAAGTATCTGGTCTGTGGAGGGCTGCCAAAAAGAGCACCCAGACTTCCTGCCTTTGAGGGACAACTGTGTGCTCAGGACAAATATTACAGGGCTACAAAACGCCAGCTTTGTAGCGGAGATGGCATTTAAGCTGGACTTCGAGGGATGAGTTAGAGTTTGCCGGGAGCAGGCAAACTGCACCTCACCATGGAGACGTGAACGGCTGCGGTGCGTTTCGGGGAATGTGTGCAGTAACCAGACAGAAAGCGGGCGGAGAGTGCTATCAGGTGAGGCTGGGACGGAAGGGGCCAGCTTATGGATCAAAGATTTTACCTGCCACGCCGAGAAGCTTATGTTTCACCTTTTTGAGAGTCTGACATTTAATCTGATAATAAAATAAAGATCTTCTGATGCTTCACTAGAGCCTTGGTTTTAAGCCTCATCTGATTTCTTTGAGATGAGAAGTGGTTTTCTTAATTCATTTTTTCTTTTTGTTGAAACCTCTAGAGAACACTTTAACCAACATAATCTCTTTTTCTTTCTTACTCTGACATGAATAATTCATTTCTTTATTTTTCAATATTGTCAGGGGTTTTTTTTGGGGGGGGGCATGTTTAGGTTTTATAAAAACCTGACTACTTTTGGCTGGTTTTATTCTGGGAAAACCCAACCCGAAGGCACTCCAACGCACAGCGGAGGGGCCAGTTTCCTGAGGACAAAGAGGCTGTGTTAGGTCGGGAAATGCAGAGACAGGAGCTGAACTGAATTCTACGTGAACATGAGGAGTGAGCCATGCTGTTTGGTATCCATGGAGCATCCCCAAAATGCTAAGAATATACCACTCGATAAATGGTAGGTAATGCAATGCTTAATAACCCCCTTTTCCTCCTTGTCAGCCACTCTGTCCCGTGGTCCCTCTCCCCACTCACGCCAGGCAGCTTTAGACACCAGCTGCATACTGAAGCCTCCAGAATGTCATTCTCTGACTGGTCCCTCAACCCGCCCACCCACCTGCGCGCTCGACATCTCCTTCACACTTTGCGAATCTTGATTTCTGTATCCGTCCTGTGGCAGACGGCACTGTCCAAAGATGGGCACAATAGCTCCCATGCCGCATGACCTTCTGTCCTCTCATCGAGGGCCTGGTCCTTACCCTCTCCCCTGGACAGGTATGTGTTTTCAGGAGGCTCACTCTCGGGTGCAGCCACCCGCTCTGCGGTTACCACACAGGGAGACCGGGTGGAGGGGTCCCGGCTGGCGGTCCAGGCGCGGGCCCAGGCGAGAGCCGGCAACAACTGCAGGCGGGCGTTTGAGCTGCCCCAGCGAACACCACTTGCACCCACGAAGTCCCCCCTGGGCTCGGCCCATTTTGCAGACTTGAGACAGACGTATGATTATCGATGTCTTAAAACACTAATTTGGGGATGGTGTTTCCCTTGGCAGCAGATAACCAGAACTCCCTCCAATCGGCTCCTCCCGCCGCCTTCTCTTTCCCAGATAAGAGGATTGTGTTGGCCCGGTCACTCGGGTCAGAAACCCAGGTGCCTTTTTCTCTCCACTCCACGTCTCATCTCTCAACAAATCCAGTTGCTTCTGCCTTCACAATTTACCCAGAATCCTAGTCCTACTCTAATCTTCTCAAATGCAACCTCCAGCCCCCGTGACCCACAGAAACTGGGTGAAGCAATAATTGTTTATGGTTTTCAAACACTAAGTTTTGGGGTAATTTGTCAAAGAGCAATAAGTGACTGATTCCTTTAGCGTATTCCAGCCCATTCCTGAGCATCACTGCCTTCGGCTCATTGGAGAATCCAGTGTTCCTGCCATTCTCCTTTCTGTGGACCCGTGCAATGCAGACAGACTACCCCCATCTTCCTTCATGTGACGACATAACATGCGCACAGTGCTCTGCAATGCACAAAAGGTATTTACACGCACACTCACACGTCATCCTCACAGGAGCCTTGGGGTGGGGAAACACTTTTGCAGTCCTCCATTGTTGAGTTAGTAAAATCAAAGCTCAGAGAAATTGAAGTGATTCTCCCAAGACCACACAGGCAGTAAGTAGGAACTGGGACTCAGTATTCCAGACTCTCTGAGTTAGTTTGCTGAGGCTGCTGTCAAACTGAATGTCCTAAAACAGTAGGAGTTTATTCACTCACAGTTCCAGAGGCTTGAAGTCCAAAAGTGAGGTGTCAGCGAGGTTGGTTCCTACCAGAGGCTTCGGGGGGGAATCTGCTTCGCCCCCGCCCCCCACCTTCTTCTGTCGATGACAATCTTGCATGTTCCTTAGGTTGTAGCTCCCCCTAACCTCTGTCCCCATCCTCATGGGGAGCTCTCTCCCCGGGTGTCTGTCTCTTCTTCTGATACAGCACCAGGCAGACTGGATTAAGGGTCCACCAATCTTAACTGCTTCAATTACATCCACAAAGACGTCAGTGTCAAATAAGTCACATTCACAGATACCAGGGGTTAGGCTGCCAACATATCTTTCAAGGGGGCACAAATTAACCCATGGCACTTTTATAAATCGAGGGCCTGGGCCTAATCCAGGTTTCTCTCCAGCATGCGCTTGCTCGTGGGTCTTGCTTTGCCACAAAACGCAGCCTGAGAAACAAGTGTCCTGGAGAGTACAGCAAAGTGCCCGCCAGGGGGCACCATGTGACCAGAAAATGACAAAAATACCTGTGGTGGGTTTTTTGGTTTGTGTTTTTTTTATCAAATTCCTTAACTTTATTTCTTTAATTGGGATCTTAAAACTTGGTAGCCCAGAGAGGTTCCAGGATTTTCTGATTTTCCGATCACAGGTTTCCAAGCAGCTTTAAAGCTCATTGTTCCCACATACGTAGAATAGATTTGGAGCCAGCCTTTGCTGGTAGATTGTTCGGGAAGAGTCGGAGCAGCTCAGAGTCCTGACAACAGGACCCTCTGTTGGGAAGCCAGGCAGCCACATGAGAGCAGCCAGCTGCTCCCACTGGGTGTGCTTAACGTGTCGCCCAAGACAACTCTTCTTCCGTTGTGGCTACAAAGGCCAAAAGTTTGGACGTCCCTGGTGGAGGCTCAACATATTCTCTATGGTTATCTTCACAGTTTCCTTACTGGTGGTACCAGCATCTACCCATGCTCCCACCTGTCCATCCACCCCCCACGCCCCCATCCATCCATTCCAAAAAAACTGGGGGGCACCTAAAATATGCCTGACACTGAAGCAGGTGCTACAGGAGGAAAAAATTAAGGAGAACATTGAAGGGAAGTTCCATGTCCTAGGAAAATTTACCTGCCAGGGTCAGAGGGCTCTGAACTCCTGCCCCAGCTACTAAATTATTGCTAAATTATAGGGATGGGGTGAGTAAAGACAAACCAAAAAAAAAAAAAAAGGATGCATTGTGCTTTGAGATGAAAAGCAACTGTGTCAACAGAGATAATCAAGAGAAAGTCCTTGAGTCAAGGACTCCCTGAGAAGGTGAGAGGATGCGGGAGGGCTGACAACTCAGGAAGGGGCGGGGCGGACTGCAAAGCCACCCTGGTGCATCACCTCCTGGAGGCACCTCTTGCCTGCGGAATGGTGGCAGCTTCCGGCAAAGCTCTGGGTGCCTGGAGGAATAATGAATGACCCCTGATGGGGAAGAAAGTGTCCCCCAGAATATATATAGCTTCAAATTTAGCCCATAGTCTATTTCTAACCCATCCTCATTTCTAACTGATAAGTCACCTAGCAAAACGTCTTCACTAATCAGACATAAAGATGCTGCCAACTCACGGTGTTTAATGTTCTACCGACCTCTGCTTCTCTCCATCCTATTTCTCACAGGCACCTGGTGCCAGGGACCTTTACTAATCAAACCACTCCCTAGCCCGCACCAGGATTGCTCTCAATGTGGAGACCACCTGCATTGGAAACACCTGAGGGGCTTGTTTAAAAAAATATGTGGATTTCTGGGCTCTAGCCCAGACTTGGTGAATCAGACCCTCTAGAGTTGGGATCCAGAAACCTGTGTTTCTAACAGGATCCTTGGGTGTTCACTCTGCTCTGTGGTCTGAGAACCTGCAGAAATCTGCACCTGGCTTCTGAGATGAGAGCAGGGCCTGAACCAAGGTCGGCGTTATGGTGGTATGTGTTTTTGCTTTTGTGGGGCATTCAGTTAATAACAAGCGTCATGGGTTGACTTGCACCCCACCCCCCACCACACCCACATGTTGAAGTCCTAACCCCCAGTATCTTAGAAAAGGACTTTATTTAGAAATAAGGCTGTCGCAGGTGTAATTAATTAAGATGAGGTCATTAGGGTGGACCTTAATCCATGTGACTGGTGCCCGTATACAAAGAAGAAATGTGAATAGTCACACACGTAGGGAGAATGCCGTGCGAAGGTGAAGGGAGAGATGAAGGTGACACGTGTTGGAACGCCAGGCATTGCCAGCAAGCCATCAGGAGCCAGCCGAGGGCAGGACCAGATTCTCCCTCCCAGCCCTCAGAAGGAACCCACCCTGCTGACACCTTGACCTTGACCTTCTAGCCTGCGTGACAGGGAGAATGTCTGTTGTTCCAGCCACCCAGTCTGTTGTACGGGGTTCCCACAGCCCTGGCAGACTCCTAGAGAAAGGCGGAGCGGCGCAAACATGGCACGTCAGCCAGCCTAACCGACACTATTTCCAGGATAGGACGAGATAGCCGGTGACTGACCTAAATCTCTCTCCTGTAAAGCCACAGGGAGCATCAGTCAACCAAGCAAGCTCCTCCTCTTAGGTCTCATTCGTGTTCCATTAAAGGTCCACTTTGCCAAGCTGATGGATGGAAATGGTACCGGCTACCACTCGGGCCTAAATGAAGAGCTGACGGCTAACCCAGACGAGGGAGTTTGGAGGAGGGAGAGCAAGCAGGCAGACAGGACGTCTGCAGACAGAGGAGGTGGTGGGTGTTCTTTGTGGTGGGAAAATCCCCTCCCCAAGCACATGGAACATACTGTATTTTCCTGTGTGATAGCCGATATACTCTTCTATCAGAACATCTTAAAATTGGCCTAGAAAGGATTGCAGAGGACTTGTGAGGGCAACATAAAAGTTTTATATCTTGATGGTTGTGGTTGGTTGTTACACAACTGCATAATTTTTCAAAACCCATTGAATTGCACACTTAAAACTGGTGAATTTGGTTGCATGTAAATTATAGCTCAATAAAGCTGATTGCATTAAAAAAAGAAAATTGGTCCATAAAGAAAATTACGGTTAAATGTGTTTGGTTTGGATCGGGGAGAAAATTTAAAAAGAAAGAAAAAATCAACACTTGTGGTTTTTTGCTTGTTTGGTTGGTTTTTAACAAAAACTAGGCTAAAATAGACCATTTGATATGAAACACAGTATGGGAAAGAAATAGAAAAATAAAATATAGATAATTTTATGGTACTTCCTCAAAAAATGGAAGAAAACACATATATTTTAGTATCCCCAGTCAGATAGTTAATCTGATATGTAAAAAATGATAAAAAGAGGAACCAGAAAATCCTCTTCTTTTCCTGAATACAGAATAAAAATTAAAAGGACTAGTGAATAATCCGTGAGTATAAACACTGTTAAATGTGGAAATAAGCAGAGAAATGTCCCCACTAGAACTAATGAGAGTTTTGCTGGGAACTTCAAATTAAAAGATATAAAGGTGGGGAATTAATGTGTCACTGAACTAAGCCATATATCCACAACTCTGACCTTGACTTAACACTGTCTCCATTGGCTATTTGCAGCATAGTCTCATTGGGTAGACAAAAGCCGGTATGTTTTAGGAGTAAGTTCAAACCCTCGAGTTCAGTATCGGAGACCTGGCGGCGGTTTCCACCTCTGAGCAAGCCCGAGCTTCTTATTAACTCACAGAAGTGCTCTGGGAATTCTGCTCTCCTGAGCACTTTCTCACCCACCTCTCCACACTTACTCAGCACTAAAGTGCAGTAGAGAACTGTGGCTTGCAGCCATCCCTAACGGAAGAGGGGATAAGGGGGCCCCCCCCCGGGAAGCGACAGAAAGCACCCAGCACAGGGCGTGGCTCCAAAGGGCATTGCTTTCTTTCGGTTCTGTTACAATAAGCAACTTGGTGCCTTTTGAAGTCGCACCTCTGTGTTTTAGGTGTTGTATACTGGATTTTTTTTCTCCCTCATACATATTTCAGGTGACAAGCAAAGGTGTCTAGCTCAGTTTGATTTTAGAGAAAAATCCCAACATTGAGCCACACCAACCATGAGAACTGGGGCAAAATATGTAAGGCTCCTAGGCCTTTGTTTCTTCATCTACAAAATGGGTTAATACCTACCTCGTGAGTCTATTGTAAAAATTAGGGTTTGTAATACATGTAAGGCACTTAGCTCTCTACCTAGTGTTTATTAAAGACTTGGTAAATTACACTAGTATTAGACAATACTTTTAAATGGTTTTATTACAGCCTTTCTACAATTACAGGGTGATATAGAAAAGATCACCTTTTACATTTTGCATAAATCAACAAGTTTAAAGTTAAATTCATTACACTAAATTAAATCCATATTGAAGAGAGCGCTGCTGAGTTTCACTTCCTTCGTTCACTCGCTCAACAGCTATTGACTTACTGAGGGTTCACTATATGCGGAATACTA